>NC_080198.1:57823928-67823928 GCF_030028045.1 Hippopotamus amphibius kiboko | reverse complement strand
CAGAAACTCTACACATTAAATGATGCTGTGCAAATGGTGATTCCTTTTTATATTTGAGGGCGTTTTCTCTCCCTCGGCATGCCTAAGGATGTTTATTCTAGGTGTGTAAGAGAGATTCTTGGGCTTCCCTGGTGGTGCATTGGTTAAGAATCTGCCTGGCAATGCAGGGGACATGGGTTTGAGCCTTGGTTTGGGAAGATTCCCACATGCCACGGAGCAGCTAAGCTCATGTGCCACAACTACTGAGCCTGCGCTTTAGAGCCCACGAGCCACAACTGCTGAGCCCGCGTGCTGCAACTCCTGAAGCCTGTGCACCTAGAGCCTGTGCTCTGCAACAAGAGAAGCCACCGCAATGAGAAGCCTGTGCACAGCAACGAAGAGTAGCCCCCACTTGCTGCAACTAGAGAAAGCCCGCGCAGCAATGAAGACCCAAAGCAACCAATAAAAATAAATAAATAAATTTTTTAAAAAATAAAAGGTTGTTGAATACAGTCTTTAAAAAAAAAAAAAAAAAAAAGAAGAGAGATATTCGGACTGTGGCACTGTCCCAGCCCAGGTTGTGGTGTGTGATGACGTGTACCCTTATAAACTAAATAGCAAAGAGACTAGTGACTTAGGAAGTGTGATTTGAGCAATGTTGTAAGGCCCCTCTGACCCAGAAATATCTTAGAAAATAGCCTCCTGTTGCCTGAAACTGTTACAATTCATGTTCATATTTTATATTTATATTATGTTTAAATGGGTTATGACATTTTCCACTTCTTCTCTTCCTTTCCTGAACAATTCAGTCCTAATGCCATTAGGTGGGACAGAGCATGTAAGTATTAGTTTTCTATTGCTGCCATAGCAAATTACCACAAACATGCTGGCTAGAAACAATACAAATTCTTGGAGCTCAGAAGTCTAAGATGGGTCTCACTGGGCTAAAAGCATGGTATCAGTAGGACTGCATTCCTTTCTGGAGGCTCTAATGGAAAATCCATTTCTTTACCATTTCCAGCTCCTAGTGGCTGCCTGCACTCCTTGTGAATGGTCCCCTTCCATCTTCAAACCCAGCCACGCTGGCCTCAATGATTCTTATGCTGCCCTCTCTTTAGTTCTCTCTCTTCTGCCTTCCTCTACTCATAAGGACCTTTGTGATTAGATTGGGCTCACTTGAATAATCCAGGATAATCTCCCCATATCAAGGTCACCTGTTTAGCAACCTTAATTCCCCTTTGTCACGTTCCCTAACATATTAACATATTAGGATGTGGCCTTATTTGGGGAGCCATGATTCTTCCTGCCCCCGTAGGTTACTGTGCCAGCAGTACATGGGCGCTGCCGTGGCTCAGAACAGGGTGTCGTAGCCTCAGCAGGGTCAACATGGTGGTCCCACGGACAAGAGGAATACACTGTTAGAACCCAAGCAGGGTGAAGGGTCCACGCCCATAGCAGGGCTGTCACGCAGGGTGTCAGGTCCTAAGTAGGGTGAAGAGGGCCTTCAGGTGTGGGAGAAGGCTGGCACACAGTGTTAGAACTGAGCAGTGCAGGGAGGGCATCCACACCTGAGGGCAGCCTGCCATGTGAGATTAGAGCCTATGTGAGGAAAGAAGGCTTTTCATACACGGGAGTGTTCCAGCATCAGATCACAGAATCCAAGCAAGGTGTCCATGCCTATGGGAAGATGAAATTGGCGTGGAGATGCAGAGCCTGAGCTGGTTAAAGAGGGCATCTCCACAAGATGTGGCCCGGTGCAGGATGTCAGAGCCATAGAGGGACTCCTTCTCCAGGAGGGGTGGCCTGGACTAGGGTGTCAGGGCTGTGCAGGTGAGAAGGGCTCATGGGAGGGCATTTGACATGAAGGTTAGACTGCGCAAGGTACCCATATATGTGGACAGAACAGATTAGATGTCAGAACTCAAGCAGAATAAAGAGGAAGTCCACATAGAAAGGGGTTGCTGAGCTTTATGAGCAGATTCTTTCCCCCAGGGCAGGGGCCCACATGGGAAACAGAGCCTGAGCCACTCAAGAAGGGAATACATACATAATGTAGCCCAATACAGGGTGTCAAACTGCAACAAAGGTGAGGAGACTGTCCTGTGGACCAACATGGAGTGATGGAGCCCAAGAGGACTGAAAAGGGCATTTGTGCAGAGGAGCATCCTGGCAGGGTGAGAAGGGCATCCCTATGCGGGAGGTGGGGGGGAAAGATTTGAGAGATTGGTGACAAACAAGGGAACTGGTTAATGGGAGCCAAGTTTCTCACTGTCTGAAAAGTCAGATGTAGGAAAGGAGAAAATTAGCACAAACCATGTAGTATTAAATATTGTATAAGCACATAGCTTTCAGTAGGTAAATAGATAACAAAGTCAATGTAGAGGTAAACCTGTGTACGTGTGAGCATGCATATATACCTGTCCACTGATAGGGTCTGGGTACAGCAACACCCCGATTGTAATGAACACATCTAGTTCTTAAATCCTACTCTCCAGTAAGAGGAACTCAGACTTTTGGGGGGGAAAATGGCTAATTTCAGGGCTGGAGCAGCAAGCCTCAGTAAGATAAGTCTAAAAGATCTTGTTGTTTCCCGAAACGAAATGCTCAAGGAATGATGGGGACATGTCCAAAAGAAACTGGAGCCAGCATGAATGGGCTCCCACTGGCCACATCAGGGAAAATTTTAGCATCAAAGTAAATGATAACAGAGTATAATTCATTCAATAAAATGGGAAATCTCGAGTCCTTACAAATATAAACAAATACATGAATACATTGAAAGTTTTTTTTTTTTTAATGTAAAGGAATATTTACTTAGCTCAAAGTACCTCTTCTCGCAAAACACTTTGCAAAGCAGTGAAGAGTAACTTTATAGAAGAGAAACTGGGTGACACAACACAGCCTTTCTCAATCAGGATACCACATTTGAGTCAAAGAACATACATTTGGGTGATTATTTTCTCAATTCCTCCAAAAATGGTACATTCTAAATGCATGAAAAATCAATGAATTGACTACATACAATGAATGTCTTAGAGCAGGGCTCGGTAAAATACAACCTGCAAGACAAATCCAGCCAGCTGCCTTTTTTTGGTATTTATCATGAGCTAAGAATGACATCTTACATTTTTAAATGGTTGAAAAAAGTTAAAATACACACACACACACATATATATAGTGATATGTGAAAATTATATGAAATTCAAATCTCATCATCCATTAATAGAATTTTACTGAAAGGCAGTCAGAGTTGTTTTCATGTTACAATGGCCTAAATCATTACTATCTGGCCATATACAGAAAAGATTTGCCAAGCCCAGCTTTGGAATATTAGGGGTTAGTTCTCTCATAGACTCTTCGGTTGAAAAAAACTGGAGCAAAGTGAACATCATTAGTAATGAAACAAAGTGAAATTGTGTGTCACCAATTAGGATACATGAGTTAATGGGTGTTCAACTATGTCAAATACTTTTTCTTCACCTAAAGAGAGCATTTTTTTTAGTTTGTTAATTACATTGACTGATTTTAAAATGAAACAAACTTGCTTTCCTGACATAAACCCACCAGAGCATGATGTGTTATCTTAATATTGCTATAATATATTTTCTAATATTTCATTAAGGGTTCTTGCATCCATTTAATCAGGAATATCTGTCTTTAATTTTTTTGCAGTTTTTTTTCTGCTTTTAGTGTCTGGCTAATTTGGGACTCAGAATGTTTGGGTTGTGTCTCCTCTTCTGTCTTTTGGAAGTTTATATAGAATTGGTATTATTTTTTCCTTTAGTATTTGGTAGAATTTACTAATGAGGTCGTCTGAGTCGGAAGCCATCTGAACTCTGGGGATTATTCCACCTTCTTTTTTAATTTGATTCTTTTCCTGTCTCAGGTAGTTTCTTCATACAATGTGTGCCCAAAGACTTGAGAGACCACTCTGCAAATTTTTAGAGTTCTCTCTATGGAACTCCTTTTTACCTGATAATTTGTCCCAGCTAGTCTGACTTAGCATCCAAAATCCAACTCTATTTCCTCAAAGCATTGAGATCATTGGGCTCTGTTTTGGTTTCCCCCTTCCTACCTCTTCACTGTGGGCCAAAAACTCTCTCCAGGCAGTAAGCTGGAGGCAATTACAGGGCTTGTATCATTTGTGTCTCTTCTGTTGGGGATAACTGTCTGAGCTGCTTGTTATCCAACGTCTGAGAAATGTTTGTTCTTAAAGTAGACTTTTCTAGTTGATTTCAGGTGGGAAAGTAAGTTGGCTTCTGTTACATCCTCATAACCAGAACAGAAGTCATTCAATATTGTTTTATATTTATGTAGCATCTTCCAAATTACAACCAAGGGATTTTTGGTTGGTCAACAAACATTTTTAAAATACCTGTTGAATAAACATTTGAAGAAATAAAAAATGCCCCACCTTTCACTGTTAGTTCAAGGTTGGCACTCCAAAGAACTTCTTTCTTATTCTTTAATCATGGAATAGCAATTTTAAGTTTAAAATGTTTTGACAGGGAAGAAGTGCCAATCTCCTTGGCTCTAAGGGTCCAAAGGCAGGATGTTGGACTACAAGGGCACCTGGCCTCCAAATGTTTGTCTTGCTCATGCCTGTAATATCAGAGCAAATTCTCCTTGTCCTCAGGCCAATCAAGCTTTTGTCACTGCAGTTGTCCTTTGTGCTTCCTTTTCCCTACTGCTTCAATCTCTTCACTTACTGTATTTTATCACTTCTAAGACATGTTTTGGGGGTACTAAATAAATAAAAAATAAATAAATAAATAAATAAATAAGTTTTGAGATTCCATGTGAAAAGCAAGATTTTGAAATTTACAATGGAAGCAACTCATTGAATTGTTTCATATTTTTGTATATATATATTTGTATGAAGAAAAACTAAATTACATCTTCAATGATATTCTCAAACAAAAAATAAAAATTTAATTTACCACAAATTTTGAAGCTTATATTAAGAGATTCCATGTCATAAGAGAGTAAGTGGGGGAAAATAATTAGTAGACTCATTTCATTCATGTATACATATAATTTCTAGATACTGATATAATCTCTCTATTCCCTCTAAAAGAAGCAACGTCCTCTTCTAAAGAAATAGACGTTGTATGATAACTCTACTTTACCGTGACACTCTTCAGTGATAAGACGTAACTTTTCCGAATGTATTTCCTCCTAACAGAAACATCTACAATAGAACACTAAATTCACTTATGTTGAAATCATTACTAGCATCCCATGAATTCTTTCTTATCAAATTTATTGGATTAACAATTGTGTTCTCTTTTTTTTTTTATTTTTTTTTTATTTTTTTATTTTTTATTATTATTTTATTTTATTTTTTTGGGGGGTACACCAGGTTCAATCAACTGTTTTTATACACATATCCCCATATTCCCTCCCTTCCTTGACGCCCCCCCTCGGTTCCCCCCCACCCTCCCTGCCCCAGTCCTCTAAGGCATCTTCCATCCTCGAGTTGGACTCCCTTTGTTATACAACAACTTCCCACTGACTATTTTACAGTTGGTAGTATATATATGTCTGTACTACTCTCCCGCTTCTTCTCAGTTTCCCCTTCACCCCCCACCCCCTCCCATACCTCGAGTTCTCCAGTCCATTCTCTGTATCTGCTTCCCTGTTCTTGTCACTGAGTTCATCAGTACCATTTTTAGATTCCGTATATGTGAGTTAGCATACAATATTTGTCTTTCTCTTTCTGACTTGCTTCACTATGTATGACAGATTGTAGTTCTATCCACCTCATTACATATAGCTCCATCTCATCCCTTTTTATAGCTGAGTAATATTCCATTGTATATATATGCCACATCTTCTGTATCCATTCATTTGTTGATGGGCATTTCGGTTGCTTCCATGTCCTGGCTATTGTAAAGAGTGCTGCAATAAACATTATGGTACAAGTTTCTTTTGGGATTATGGTTTTCTTTGGGTATATGCCCAGGAGTGGGATTACTGGATCATATGGTAGTTCTATTTGTAGTTTTTTAAGGAACCTCCAAATTGTTTTCCATAGTGGCTGTACCAACTTACAGTCCCACCAACAGTGCAGAAGAGTTCCCTTTTCTCCACACCCTCTCCAACATTTGTTGTTTCCAGACTTTGTGATGATGGCCATTCTGATTGGTGTGAGGTGATACCTCATTGTGGCTTTGACTTGCATTTCTCTGATGATGAGTGATGTTGAGCATCTTTTCATGTGTTTGTTGGCCATCTGTATGTCTTCTTTGGAGAAATGTCTATTTAGGTCTTCTGCCCATTTGTGGATTGGGTTATTTGCTTTTTTGGTATGAAGCTGCATGAGCTGCTTGTATATTTTGGAGGTTAATCCTTTGTCCGTTGTTTCATAGGCAATTATTTTTTCCCATTCTGAGGCTTGCCTTTTAGTCTTGTTTATGGTTTCTTTTGCTGTGCAAAAGCTTTTAAGTTTCATGAGGTCCCATTCGTTGATTCTTGATTTTATTTCCATGATTCTAGGAGGTGGGTCAAAAAGGATGTTGCTTTGATGTATGTCAAAGAGTGTTCTGCCTATGTTTTCCTCTAGGAGTTTGATAGTGTCTGGCCTTACATGTAGGTCTTTAATCCATTTGGAGTTTATTTTTGTGTATGGTGTTAGGAAGTGTTCTAATTTCATTCTTTTACATGTTGCTGTCCAATTTTCCCAGCACCACTTATTGAAGAGGCTGTCTTTTTTCCATTGTATACTCGTGCCTCCTTTGTCAAAGATAAGGTGCCCATATGTGTTTGGGCTTACTTCTGAGTTCTCTATTCTGTTCCATTGATCTTCCTTTCTATTTTTGTGCCAGTCCCATACTGTCTTGATCACTATGGCCTTGTAGTATAGTTTGAAGTCAGGAAGCCTGATTCCACCAACTCCATTTTTCCTTCTCAAGATTGCTTTGGCTATTCGGGGTCTTTTGCGTTTCCATACAAATCGTAAGATTTCTTGCTCTAGTTCTGTGAAAAATGCCATTGGCAATCTGATCGGGATTGCATTGAATCTGTAAATTGCTTTGGGTAGTACAGTCATTTTCACGATGTTGATTCTTCCAATCCAGGAACATGGTATATCCCTCCATCTGTTTATATCATCTTTGATTTCTTTCATCAATGTCTTAAAGTTTTCTGCATACAGATCTTTTGCCTCCTTAGGCAGGTTTATTCCTAGGTATTTTATTCTTTTGGTTGCAATGGTGAATGGGAGAGTTTCCTTAATTTCTCTTTCTGCTCTTCCGTTGTTAGTGTATAGGAATGCGAGAGATTTCTGTGCATTAATTTTGTATCCTGCTACTTTACTAAACTCATCAATGAGTGCTAGCAGTTTTCTGGTAGAGTCTTTAGGGTTTTCTATATATAGTATCATGTCATCTGCAAAGAGTGATAATTTTACTTCTTCTTTTCCAATTTGGATTCCTTTAATTTCTTTTTCTTCTCTGATTGCTGTGGCTAACACTTCCAAAACTATGTTGAATAACAGTGGTGAGAGTGGACACCCTTGTCTTGTTCCTGTTCTTAGAGGGAATTCTTCCAGTTTTTCTCCATTGAGAACAATGTTGGCTTTTGGTTTGTCATATATGGCTTTTATGATGTTGAGGTAATTTCCTTCTATGCCCATTTTCTGGAGAGCTTTTATCATAAATGGATGTTGAACTTTGTCAAAAGCTTTTTCTGCATCTATTGAAATGATCATATGGTTTTTATCCTTCAATTTGTTGATATGATGTATCACGTTGATTGATTTGCGTATATTGAAGAATCCTTGCATCCCAGGGATAAACCCCACTTGATCGTGGTGTATGATTTTTTTAATGTGCTGTTGCAGTCTGTTAGCTAGTATTTTGTTGAGGATTTTTGCATCTATATTCATCAGTGATATTGGTCTGTAGTTTTCTTTTTTTGTGACATCTTTGCCTGGTTTTGGTATCAGGGTGATGGTAGCCTCATAGAATGAGTTTGGGAGTGCTCCGCCTTCTGCAATATTTTGGAAGAGTTTGAGAAGGATAGGTGTTAACTCTTCTCGAAATGTTTGATAGAATTCGCCTGTGAATCCATCTGGTCCTGGGCTTTTGTGTGTTGGGAGATTTTTAATCACTGCCTCAATTTCTGTACTTGTGATTGGTCTGTTCATGGTTTCTATTTCTTCCTGGTTCAGTCTTGGAAGATTGTATTTTTCTAAGAATGTATCCATTTCTTCCAGGTTATCCAATTGATTGGCATATAGTTGCTTGTAGTAGTCTCTCATGATGTTTTGTATTTCTGAGGTGTCCGTTGTGACTTCTCCTTTTTCATTTCTAATTCTGTTGATTTGCATCTTCTCTCTTTTTTTCTTGATGAGTCTGGCTAATGGTTTATCAATTTTGTTAATCTTCTCAAAGAACCAGCTTTTAGTTTTATTTATTTTTCTTATGGTTTCTTTCCTTTCTTTTTCATTTATTTCTGCTCTGATCTTTATGATTTCTTTCCTTCTGCTCATTTTGGGGTTTCTTTGTTCTTCTTTCTCTAGTTGTTTGAGGTGTAAGGTTAGGTTGTTTATTCGATCATTTTCTTGTTTCTTAAGGTAGGACTGTATTGCTATAAACTTCCCTCTTAGAACTGCTTTTGCTGCGTCCCATAGGTTTTGGGTTGTTGTGTTTTCGTTGTCATTTGTTTCTAGATACTTTTTGATTTCCTCTTTGATTTCTGTAGTGATTCCTTGGTTGTTTAATAGTGAATTGTTTAGCCTCCATGTGTTTGTATTTTTTGCAGTTTTTTTCCTGTAATTGATATCTAGTCTCATGGCGTTGTGGTCTGAGAAGATACTTGATATGATTTCAATTTTCTTGAATTTGCTGAGGTTTGATTTGTGACCCAAGATGTGATCTATCCTGGAAAATGTTCCATGTGCACTTGAGAAGAAAGTGTAGTCTGTCGTTTTTGGATGGAATGTCCTATAAATATCAATTAAGTCGAGATGGTCTAATGTGTCATTTAAAGCTTGTGTGTCTTTATTTATTTTCTGTTTGGATGATCTGTCCATTGATGTAAGTGGGGTGTTCAAGTCTCCCACTATAATTGTGTTACTGTCGATGTCCCCTTTTATAGCTGTTAGCATTTGCCTTATGTATTGAGGTGCTCCTATATTGGGGGCATAGATATTTACCATTGTGATATGTTCTTCTTGGATGGATCCCTTGATCATTATGTAGTGCCCTTCCTTGTCTCTTTTAATAGTCTTTACTTTCAAGTCTAATTTGTCTGATATGAGTATTGCTACTCCAGCTTTCTTTTGACTTCCATTTGCGTGGAATATCTTTTTCCATCCCTTCACTTTCAGTCTATATGTATCCCTTGGTCTGAAGTGGGTTTCTTGTAGGCAGCATATAGAAGGGTCTTGTTTTTGTATCCATTCAGCCAGTCTGTGTCTTTTGGTTGGAGCATTTAATCCATTTACATTTAAAGTGATTATTGACATGTGTGTTCCAATTACCATTTTCTTAATTGTTTTGGGTTTGTATTTGTAGGTGTTTTCCTTTTCTTGTGTTTCCTACTTAGAGAAGTTCCTTTAGCACTTGTTGTAAGGCTGGTTTGGTGGTGCTGAATTCTCTTAACTTTTGCTTGTCTGGAAAGCTTTTGATTTCTCCCTCAAATCTGAATGAGATTCTTGCTGGGTAAAGTATTCTTGGCTGTAGGTTTCTCTCTTTCAGGACTTTCAGTATATCCTGCCATTCCCTTCTGGCCTGCAGAGTTTCTGTAGAAAGGTCAGCTGTTATCCTGATGGGTTTTCCCTTATATGTTGTTTGTTGCTTTTCTCTTGCTGCTTTTAATATTTTTTCTTTGTGTTGAATTGTCGTTAGTTTGATTAATATGTGTCTTGGTGTATTTCTCCTTGGGTTTATTCTGTATGGGACTCTCTGTGCTTCTTGGACTTGGTTCATTATTTCCTTTCCCATGTTGGGGAAGTTTTCCACTAGAACCTCTTCAAATATTTTCACAGACCCTTTCTTGTTTTCTTCTTCTTCTGGGATGCCTATAATTCGAATGTTGGTACGTTTAAGGTTATCACTGAGGTCTCTGAGGCTGTCTTCTAGTCTTTTTATTTTTTTATCTTTTTCCTGCTCTGTGGCGTTTATTTCTTCCATTCTATCTTCCAACTCACTTATTCGTTCTTCTGCCTCAGTCATTCTGCTGGTTAGAGCATCTAGAGTATTTTTAATTTCAGTTATTTTGTTATCCATTGCTGTTTGTTTTTCTGAGTTCTTATGAACTGTTTCTTGTACTTTCTCTAATTTGTTATCGAGATTTTGTATCATTTTTACTATCATTACTCTAAATTCTTTTTCAGGCATTTTTCCTATTTCCTCCTCATTTATTTGGTCTTGTGGGTTTTTTTCCTGCTCCTTTGCCTGCATGGTGTTTCTTTGTTTCCTCATGGTTGTCCAAGCTTTTGGGGTTGCTTGTCCTGGTGATAGAGGTGTTTATAGAAGACTGTCCAAGCCTCAGACTAATGTCCAAGTATTGGATTAGACGAATATTCAGTCGGCTATGTTGGGCTCCCCGCAGTCCCATCCGGTGTCCGAGGCCATCTGCTGGTGTTCAGCTGGTTCTCTGTGGGAATGACTGCGTCCTTCCGTGCATTCCCAATGCATCTGTGGAGAGGGATGCACTCCACGTCTCTCTACTTCGCCGCCATCTTTTTCTCTCCGTGTTCTCTTTATATAATACTCAAGGCACACCCACAGTCAATTGAGAGCTGTTCTATTATAATTATATTGTAGTAGTAATGTCAGGAACAACTGCTTCAGAGCACCTTCTGAATTGCAGTTTCCAATTATGTAATTTTCCAACTGAATTTAACATCATAATTAGAGTTCAGCAATTGGTAACATCATGGAAGCTCTTTTTCATTTAAAAACTAGAGCAATCTCACTCATAAGCGTGACATTTAGTAATCATACTAAGAACAAAAAAGCCTGAACTGCCTTAGAAAGGAGCCACCTTTCTGTGAGTGTAACTGAGCAATATTCAGTATTAGGAGGCAGGAGCAATGTTTGGTATTAAGGAGCATTTTTCTAAGAAAGTCATATTAGGAAATACATAGCTACAATGTGAATGTTGAAAGAGAAAATATAGAGAGACAAAAAAAAATTTGTTTTATTTTGATAAATATTAATAAGCAGGAGCATTCACTAAGAAAAATATCAACTTGAAAATAAATGAGAAAATGCAATGGGTACTTAGGCAAGGGAAGAAAACAAATAACTTTGTTGTTAAATTCAAAGCATAAATATGATAGTGCTGAAGGATAATTTTCCAATACATACATAGCAAATATATGCTATTTCATATGGTAAATCATATTTCTCTTATATTACAGTACTCAGTGATATCATGAATCACTCCTCTTCAAAATGCTGAATTTTTCAAAAACCCTTAGTGTTGCCCCTCAATCCTGCTGCTAGACACAGGCAAAGAGAGTTCTGCTTTGGGCTCAATACTTTAGAGAACCCACATTTTATAAACAAAATAGAAGAACAAATACATTTACTAAAGAACATGTGGGCACCTCTGCACATAGGATCCAGCTCCCAGTGCCAGCAGAGATGTGACCTGGAACTCCAAATAGCATCTCTTATTTCTCAAACTGTTCAGACCCCAGTGAAATATTTCTCATATCTTAGTCCATTTGTCCATCTGAATGCCAAGAAGATTTGTAGCTTGTGTATTTGCTGATATCAGAAATAGGGTAATGTTTTTGTTGGGTTGAAGAGGATGTGGGTGATGGCAGTGCCTAGGTAAAAGAAAGGCTAATTAATTTAAAAATTCTTTCTCCTAGATAGTATGAATACAGTCGATCCTTTTTTTAATTTTTATCTTATATTCGTGTACATTTGATTAACAATGTTGTGTTAGTTTCAGGTGTACAGCAGAGTGATTCAGTTATACACACACGTATCTATTCTTTTTCAAATTCTTTTCCCATTTATGTTATCACAGAGTATTGAGCAGTGTTCCCTGTGCTATACAATAGGTCCTTGTTGGTTATCTATTTTAAATATAGCAGTGTGTACATATCAATCCCAAACTCCCAATCTATCCCTCCCTCCACCCACCCTTCCTCCCCTGGTAACTTTAAGTTCATACTCTAAGTCAGTGAGTCTGATTCTGCATATAAGCAATATCATATGATACTTGTCTTTTGCTGTCTGACTTCTTCACTTTAGTGTGATAAACTCCAGGTCCATCCGTGTTGCTTCAAATGGTGTTATTTCATTCTTCTTAATGGCTAAGAAATATTCCATTGTATATGTGTACCACATCTTCTTTATTCATTCATCTGTCAGTGGACATTTAAGTTGCTTCCATGTCTTGGTTATTGTAAACAGCAGTGCAATGAACATTGGGGTGCATATATCCTTTTGAACCATGGTTTTCTCTGGATATATGCCCAGGAATGGGATTGTTGGATCAGATGGTAGCTCTATTTTTAGTTTCATAAGGAACTTCCATACTTTTCTCCATAGTGGCTGTACCAACTTTTACACTCCCACTAACAGTGTAGGAGGTTTCCCTTCTCTCCACACCTTCTCCAGCATTTATTGTTTGTAGACTTTTTGATGGTGGCCATTCTGACCAGTGTGAGGTGATATCTGATTATAGTTTTGGTTTGCATTTCTCTAGTAATTAGTGATGTTGAGCATCTTTTCATGTGTTTGTTGGCAATCTGTATGTCTTCTTTGGAGAAATGTCTGTTTAGGTCTTCTGCCCATTTTTGGATTGGTTTGTTTGTTTGATATTGAGCTGCATGAGCTATTAGTATATTTTGGAGATTAATTCCTTGTTGGTCACATCATTTGCAAATATTTTCTCCCACTCTGTGGGTTGTCTTTTTGTTTTCTTTATGATTTCCTTTGCTGCACAAAAGCTTTTAGGTTTAATTAAGTCCCATTTGTTTATTTTTGTTTTTATTTCCATTACTCTAAGAGACAGATCAAAAAAGATATTGCTGTGATTTATGTCAATTTTGCCTATGTTTCCCTCTGAGAGTTTTATACTATCTGGTCTTACATTTAGATCTTTAATCTATTTTGAGTTTATTTTTGTGTATGGTTTAAGAGAATGTTCTGATTTCATTCTTTTACATGTAGCTATCCAGTTTTCATCACTTATTGAAGAGATTGTCTTTTCTCCGTTGTATGCTCTTTCCTCCTTTGTCACATATTAATTGGCCATAGGTGTGTGGGTTTATTTCTGGGCTTTCTGTTGTTGCATTTATCTATATTTCTGTTTTTGTGCCACTACCATACTGTCTTGATTACTGTAGCTTTGCAGTATATTCTGAAGTCAGAGAGCCTGATTCCTCCAGCTCCATTTTTCTTTCTCAGGATTGCTTTGGCTATTCAGGGTCTTTTGTGTCTCAATAAAAATTTTAAAATTTTAATATTTTTTTTGTTCTAGTTCAGTGAAAAATACCATTGGTAATTGACAGGGATTGGATTGAATCTGTAGATTCACTTGGATAGTATAGTCATTTTGACAATATTGATTCTTCCAATCCAAGAACATAGTATATCTTTCCATTTGTTTGTGTTATCTTTGGTATCTTTCATCAGTGTCTCATAGTTTTTGGAATACAGGTCTTTTGTCTCTTTAGGTAGGTATATTCCTAGGTATTTTCCTAGGTATTTTATTCTTTTTGATGCATTGGTAAATGGGATTTTTTCCTTAATTTCTCTTTCTGATCTTTCATTGTTAGTGTATAGAAATGCAACAGATTTCTGTGTATTTATTTTGTATCTTGCAGCTTTGCTGAATTCATTGATGAACTCTAGTAGTTTTATGGTAGCATCTTTAGGATTTTCTATGTGTAGTTTCATGTCATCTGGAAACATTGACATTTTTACTTCTTTTCCAACTTGGATTCCCTTTATTGCTTTTTCTTCTCTGATTGCTCTGGCTAGGACTTCCAAAACTATGTTGAATAACAGTGGCACAAGTGGACATCCTTGTCTTGTTCCTGATCTTAGAGGAAATACTTTCAGCTTTTCACCTTTGCATATGATGTTAGCTATAGGTTTGTCATATATGGCCTTTATTATGTTGTGGTATGTTCCCTCTATGCCCCCTTACTGGAGAGATTTTATCATAAATGGGTGTTGAGTTTTGTCAAAGCTTTTTCTTCATCTCTTGTGATGATCATATGGTTTTTATTCTTCAATTTGTTGATGTGGTGTATTACAGTGATTGATTTGTGCATATTAAAAAAAATCCTTGAATCCCTGAGATAAATCCCCCTTGATCACGATGTATGATTCTTTTAATGTATTATTGTTGAATTTGGTTTGTTGGTATTTTGTTGATGATTTTTGCATCTATGTTCCTCAGTGATATTGGCCTGTAATTTTCTTTTTTGCTTGCTGTCTTTGTCTGGTTTGGGTATTAGGGTGATGGTGGCCTCATAATATGAGTTTGGGAGTGTTCCTTTCTCTATAATTTTTTGGAATAGTTTCAGAAGGATACATTTAACTCTCTAAATGTTTGATAGAATTCCCCTGTAAGCCATCTGGTCCTAAACTTTTGTTTGTTGGGAGTTTTTAAATCACAGTTTCAACATTTCAGTATTTGTCATTGGTCTGTTCATATTTTCTATTTCTTCCTGGTTCAGTCTTGGGAGAATGTACCTTTCTAGGAATTTGTCCGTTTCTTCTAGATTGTCCATTTTAGCAGCATATAGTTACTTGTAGTAGTCTCTTATGATCCTTTGCATTTCTGTGGTGTGCATTATAACTTCTCCTTTTTCATTTCTAATTTTATTGATTTGAGCCCTATCCCTCTTCTTTTTAATGAGTCTCACTAAAGGTTTATCAATTTTGTTTATCTTTTCAAAGAACCAGCTTTACTTTCATCGATCTTTCCTATTGTTTTCTTCATCTCTATTTCATTTTTTTCTGCTCTGATCTTTATGATTTCTTTCCTTCTACTAACTTTGGGTGTGGTGTGTTATTCTTTCTCTAGTTGTTTTAGGTGTAAGTTTAGGTTGTTTATTTGAAATTTTTCTTGTTTCCTGAGGTAAGATTTTATTGCTATTAAATTCCCTCTCAGCACTGCTTTTGCTGCATCCCGTAGGTTTTAAATCATCATGCTTTTGTTTTCACTTGTCTCTAGGAATTTTTTATTTCCTCTTTGATCTCTTCAGTGATCCATTGGTTGTTGAGTAGCATATTGTTTAGCCTCCACGTGTTTGTGTTACTTACAGTTTTTTTTTTCTTGTAGTTGATTTCTTATCTCACAGTGTTATAGTCAGAAAACGTGCTTGATATGATTTTAATTTTCTTAAATTTACTGCGGCTCAGTTTGTGACCCAGTGTGATCAATCCTGGGGAATCTTCTATGTGCACTTGAGAAGAATGTGTACTCTGTTCCTTTTGGATGGAATGCTTTATAAATATCAATTAAGTCCATCTGATCTAATGTGTCATTTAAGGTCTATGCTTCCTTGTTGATTTTCTGTCTGGATGATGTGTCATTGGTGAAAGTAGGCTGTGAAAGTCCCCCACTATTATTGTGTTACTGTTGATTTCTCCTTTTATGGCTGTTAGTATTTGCCTTATATATTGAGGTGCTTCTATGATGGGTGCATTTATAGTTACAATTCTTATATCTTCTTCTTGGATTGATCTGTTGATCATTATGTAGTATCTCTTGTAACAGACTTTATTTTAAAGTCTATTTTAGTTTATTCCTCAATAATGAAGTATCATTTTTTAGCAGTGTCAAACATCTGTCCTTTTTTGTGTGTTTCAATTTGTGGTTTTGCAACTACTCCATGGATTAGCAGAGAACTCATATGAGCTTCAGATGGTGGCTGAAGAACAGTTTGCTGTACTCCACAAATAATTTTACTGTTAAATTTAAATATATGTGGAATTAGATGTAAAATATATGAAGCACAAAATCCTTTCAGTGGCAAACAGATGAATGTTGAACTCTAAAATTGTGAGTAGTGTTACTTTAATCAAAATATTTAATAAAATTTAAGTAAATTTTCAAAACAAGTTAGTCAGCTTTATTTAAATAATTTTATATGTTTTTTATTGTTTATATAATTTTAATTTTTAAAAGCCTGAAAGAAAAATCATTTTTAAGTATATATAAATGCTTTAATGTTTCACTGAAACACAATAAACATTCAGAAAGTACACACAGTGTAGTTCTGTGAATTTTAATAAACTGCACATCCAAGTAGCCAGTATCTAGATGAAGAAAGAGAACACTGTCTGCACCTAGGAGTTGCATAATGCTTTCTTCCAATCACTGTCCACTTCCCAGGATTACCATTATTACATCATTACAGCCCTTTCATCTTTTACATAGAACATGTACTATCAACAATTATTGGAATAATATTCCCTCATACAGGTGCCACCAAGACTCAAGAGGAGGGGATTATATGGGGCATGTGTGCCAGTGAGTGGAAATCACAGAGAGCATCTTAGAATTTTGCCCACCATAGTAGGCTTTCCATCTTCAGATGCTATCTATTTTATAGAAATACATAATACATATTTCTATTTTAAAGTAAGTTCCTCAAGATCACACACATAATGGGTCATAAAGCTGAGGCCAGAATACAAGTATTCTAACACAAAATCCAGTGACCTTTCTAGTATATTAACCTGGACTCACCCTGTTAATTGTCTTCCAAATGTCTTTTTGTTTGTCTATTTATTAACACATTTTAAATATGGCAATTGGAACTAGCAATTTTAGCAGTGTGGGGATTTCCTTTAAAAAACAATTGTGTAGACCTTCCATATTAGAGGGCTAATGCTTTTATTTAATCAGACTGTAGTTAATAATCACTATGCATACTGAATAACAGATATTGTTAAATAACTCTGTGCTTTCAACTACCTAGAGACCTAGAAAACTCACATTGGGCACTACTCTAAATGGCCTCTGTCCAGTAGAGAGTAAAATGAACTCACTTCTCTTGTTTTTGTCTGCATTCATGTGGCTTTTAGTGTTTGTCCCCCATGAATTAAAGATCTTCAGATGCTATGCCCCCTCAAAAGTAGTTTTTTAGCAATGAAGACAAATAATCCTTTCCTATTTAAAATATTATAGGACAGTTATCTAGAACATTCCATATAAGACACATGGACTGACAGGCTTCCAAAGTGTGGCCTGAGCAATGTCCTACCTAATGGAGACTCCAGTTGATTGACTATAAGGAATGGGTGTTTGCTTACTGCAGAGGTTAGAATCAGATCCTCTAAGTGGCACTTCCAGCCCCATTCTGCAAGAATCTACCCAATCAGAGACTTGAGGCACTGCTGAGACCTCTGGAACCACATCTTCCATCCTACACAAGTTCCCAGCCGTTCTTGTCTGACAAAATAAGAAGGTAATAATTGGGGTAGTATACAGGGAGCCAGGCCCTGAGAATTCATAACAGGTTCACTGTGCCAAGATGCGAAATATGCTGAGATATCTCAGAGGCTCCCTGAAGCAGCCTCGGAAAACACTATTCACTTATCCTCCTCTGGAAACCACAGTTGCCTCTCATAGAATGTTCTGTGGCTGAAGCTGGCAGTGGTTAAGTTTCCACACAGCAAATAGAGTAAATAAATGCAGTATTTGCTTTTTTTTAAAAGTTAACTAAAATTGCTGATTTCCAGCAGCTGGTAGAAAAATTGTCAAGATTTCCCTAGGAAAATTGTGATTCTTATATTTCATGAAATCAATTATATTAATCTACTTAAAAGTATTAACACACCCAAAGCATCAGAGTAGGCATAAAAAAAGAGGTCTTTTTGAAAATAAGTAAAGTGTTGTTGAAGCATTATGGCTCTTCTTCCCATTGATTTCCATTCTCTGCAATAACCAGAGACTTCTAGAGTTGGAAGGAATCAGAGATCATTTAGGCCTCCTGTGGCCCTTTTTCTGAACAAGGAAAAGAGATCCAGAGATGTAAAATCACTTACTCAAATTCACAATGCTAGGTCGTGGTAAATTCAGAGTTAGAGCTTAATTCTGGTATCACCAAATCAGCATCAGGGCATAGGTACACTCTCTTCAAATAATGTCCTCAGTTCAACAGAGGACCCCATCCTCTGCCCAGCATGTGTCCCTTTACACTGAACAGCTAAACGGCACTTGAAACTACTTGTTTTCATCTGTGGCTCAAACACAACTTCCCTTGTACTCTAAACTGTAGTCCCCCTCTTTCACTCTAAGTAGATGCCGAAGGCAAGGTGACATAAAATTTCTCTTTCCTTAACAAAGTCTCTCTTATCAAGAGCGACCACAGCCCTGCTGATTCTGATGTGAGCAACTCCAGCATCTTGGGGAGCCTTCTGAGCTTCTGCCAGGAGCCCTCAAGATCTGTCAAAATTGCATCTCCTTCAGAGCAAGTTCTGAAAACATCCCAGGTCTTCTGAACACATTTCCCAACAGTTTAATTCCCCATAAGATAACAGGTCTTCCAGAGAATTTCTCTGTAGCTCTATTTCATTTTAAATCTTGCCATCAAGTCTTGCATCAATCCCACTGTTTTTCGTTTTACGTGAACCCTTTTGCTTCTTCCCCTCACTACTATCTAATTATCTTTCTTTGTTTCTTAGAGATTCCTACCGGTGTCATATGATGAGGTCCAACTTTTTTCTTCTCTGAAACCCTATTGGTCCCAGTGGAAATTCTTAACCTGAGATTTCAGGAGACCTAACAGCTGTTCGAAGTTTTATGCAAAACAATGTGTATATGTGCTTATTTACTTTTATCTAGGGAATTAATCACCAGTTAATTTGAATCTCAAAGATTGATGCGTAGAAAAAGGTTGAGCTTGATTATTCTCTGAAATCAGACCCACTCAAGGCACTCACTTCTTGCCTCAGTGAGTCTTTTTGTCCCTCCTTCGATTGGTTACAGCTCCTCCCATTCCCTGCTGCCCCCACACCTCAAGGACTCATCAGCCTGTAGCGTGGAATACACATGGCCCTCATTTCTCTGTGCATATGTAAGCATCAAAAAGGATCATTGCTAGTTTAGCCTGAAACGATGTGTTCATGATTCACTATAGAATGACTGTGACTAAAAGGGACACTCTCTGCAGGTCAGTACTCTTTGGTTGATAAGTAAAATCAGGTGATGGATCATGGACTGAACACATTCTGGGAGGAGGCACTATGTTGGTTGTTATGTATTTTGCAAATAGTCAGCATAATACTGCGACAGTTAGAGACCAGAAATAGCTCTCAAAAATACATTCACTTGTGCAGAACCACAATGCTCAGTGCACAAACTTAAGATGAAATGCTGGGGAGGGGAGAGGGGAGAAAAGGAGCCTGGGTTACTCAAAAAAGACTTGAGGTGCAACCAAATCTAGCCAGTGAAATAAACATTCTGCTTTTCTGATAAAGTATTTCCCAGTTATGTGCTGTTCTTAGGGATTGCTATGCTGGCTAGAATTTATGCAGTTCTAATTAACTTTCAAAGCCAATTTCCAGAAAACAACAAACTAAGGAAAGATTATATATAAGTTGGAACTTTGCTTATTTATTACTTTGATGAATGTAAAGACAGATACTGTATTTCCCCAGTAGAAATTATTATCAACACTGTATCATTATAATATCAAATGGCATCTCAGCCAAAGGGCCTCTTTTTATTTACTTCAGAGTGAAAATAAGAAAAGCATGAATAACCTGTTAATATATCTATGAGTGATTGGTTGCCTGGTATTCAAGAAACCAGTTATGAATGTCAGCCTCTGCTGTAACAAAATGTTTGTTCCAAATTTATTTCTTCAATATAAAAACCAATGTAATGAATCACATGCCTCACACAGACAAATATCAGAAAATAAAGGTAGTTTCAATACATTGTTATTGTTAGAAGAATAATTTGAACAAACACTCCAAGTTTTGAATGTTTCTGGTAGGTGGGAAACTTTTAATGTGTGTAACTCTTCAAATGAGGCTGAAGGTCACCTTTCAACAATGGGCTGTAATCGATATTCTGGGCATTTGTAGTTCTCCACAATGCTACACCAAAATAACAGTTACAATGACTTTTTACTGTGTGTTGCCAAATGCCGGACATTGAACACTGCTATTAGAGGCAAAGTTGGGATCTCAGTAAGTTTTTATGGAGAACTTGGTATTCATTTTGTGATATTTAGGGCAGAAATTTAATTTGGGGTGTTGTTATGTAACTCTGTCTAGTCAGCAAAATAAATATGCAGTTGATTTATGAAAGATTTAAATTACCCCTTAATTGGCATTGCATGATTTCTTCAAACAATAAATGGGCTTGAGTATAGGCTAAATTCAGAGGGCGTATTTTGTACCAGTTCAGTGGCTACAATTCTGTGGTAAGCATAGGAAAAAAGATCTATTTTGCTACTACAGATGGTGTCTACCCTGAGGTGTTGAGTTACCATGCAATGATGAATATTTCCAAGACTTTGAGCTTTACTGAACATCTGCTTTTCACAACCACATTTTCAGGGGAAAATTCTAAGAGACTGAAAAAACATACAAAATCCCCAGGACAGGAGAATTTTCCTTCTCATCTCTTCCATAAACCAGCACCGGATTCCAAATTGAAACCACTGATCACATGAGGACATTTTCAGTGGTGTTGTTTTGCATCAGTCTTTTGTGAAGGACAATTTGGGGGTGAAGGTGAGTGTGGTTTGGAGAACACCCTGTAACAGTCAGAGTTTCCAAAACAGAGCAGAGGGAGGCCAAAGGGATCAGACAAATAAACTCCTCTCCTTCTCCTCGGGGGTCAAGCAGATCCTGTTTCATGTCTAAGATGTACACATTGAGTTCTCAGTCTCTTGCTATATAAGGTGGTAAAAGAGTTGGAGTCACCTAGACAGAAAACTCTGCAGACACAACACTGGCTTTCAGTCAAGTGAAAGATGCAACAGCCAGCCTGCCCTTCCATGGATGGAAAAAAATGCATACCCTGTCTTACCATAAAATCAAGGGACTTGCCCTTTTTCACAGATGTGTGACACTTTCCTGAAAAGGGGAGTATACTGCACACTTTATGTCATGAGTGATAAGATGAAAGCCCATCCGATAATTTCTGTAGACATGAGCTGGTTACACAGCTCTCCTTCACTACGCAGTTTGAAAAGAACCCTGTCTGAGTTATCGCTGAAAACATTTTCCCCTTAGATATAAATTTCTTGAGTCACCTATTCTGAAAGGTCTGTCTGTCATGTTTTATATGTCCAAGAGATTTCATTGAGCAAAAATTTAATGATTTGAGACAGTTACCAATATAAAATCAGAGTAACATTCTATGTTACTCTGACTTTATGTTCAGTTAGGGACACAATAATATCTAAATTCTAGTATTATGATGGTAATAGAGTCACATCAATTGTGGGATAGTGACTCCCCAAAAAAGCCAAAAGAATGAAGAATCATAGAACTGCTAATATGGTTTGGTGGTTTTCAGTTTTAGAGAAGAGAGAAAAGATGTTTGCCAGAAGCCTCGGGGCTTTCTCCTCCATCATCAGTTTCCCTTTTTCTACTAGAACATTCCCATGAATATGCAGCCATGTTCTGAGGTCTTCCTGTCATTTAAAAAATAACAGCTCCCTTCCAACTCTTTTATTTCCCCTTAAGCACCACCATATTCCTCTGCTACCTTCACAGCAAAACCTCTAGAAAGAGTTGTCTATAGAGGCTGTGCTGACTTTTTCATCTCAGCATCTCTCCTCCACTCTCTGCACTCACATGTCACTTCCAGCCACTCTGTGGAGGCTGTTCTTGTCACATCCTCAGGGGTCTTCATGTCGCTGCACCTAGTCTTTATCCTTCTCTCTGATTTATGTAAGAGCGAAATGGATGTGTATTAAGAATCATTTTGCAGATATCTTTTCATTGTCTGCTATTTATATGATAAAGAGAATTGAAAAAAATTATCAAGGGTTGACTATATTGAACACTGTTACAGACATCAAGAGAATACTAAAAATAATTTTCCCAGTAAGTTTTCTTTCCATTTAAAAGGACAAAGTAGGGACACCTACTAAAATATAAGGGCAATTATCAATTATCTACAAAAGCAAAATGATAAAAACAAAACAATTAATGTGTGTTCAAGTCAAATAGAATTACAAATAGAATTAATCGAATAGGATTTATGGAAGTATAAAGGAAAGCCAGTAAGCTCAGACAGTCTTTTTGAAACAATTGACTTTTGACCAGGACTAGAAGGAGATAGTAAAAGGGAAGAAAATAAACTCCTTTACTAAACATCTGATTTAAATTCCAAATAATATACTATTCTCTTTCCACTCAACTGGTTCCCATATTTTCCTCCGGATTCAGCCTAAACAGCTACAGCCTATCTATGAATCCTTCTCTGCTGCTGAGCCTCATACATTCTCTCTTTCTTCTCTGCATACAATACGTTATATTCACCTTATAATGTGTCTGTCTCCCCCATTGGGCTGTGAGCTCTTCTTCCTCTTTTACCCATAGTGACAACCAAGCAGCAACTGTTTTTTTTTTGGCTGTGCCGTACAGCATGTCGGATCTTAATTCCCCAACCAGGGATCAAACCTGTGTCCCCTGCAATGGAAGCATGGAGTCTTAACCACTGGACCACCAGGGAAGTCCCCCTTTTTAAAAACATGTTTCTTGCAACTGGCATTTAGCAGCTGACCAACAACTGCTTGTTGTATGACTCAATGCACACAACAGCCTTGAGATGAAATCGTTATTAATGATTAATATCATTGTTAATATTACAGAGGAGAAAACAGAGAACCCTGGTGGTTAAAGAGATCCTGTTAAGAAGCTGACCTTATGACTTTATGTCAGCCCCAAGACTTTAGACCTAAAGCCCAAGCCTAGTTTATTATCCCGTGTTGTTGTCTCAGCAAGTGGTGCTGGGAAATAGCAGACGGCTCATTCCAGGGATATAGGCAGGGCGTAGTAAACGGTATGTGAGAATCAGACATCAGATCAACTTATCTAAAGCACAGAACCCTACCGAAAAATCATGGAAACTGTTGCTTCTTCTCATGTTTTGCTGTAATCATTCTGTTCTCTCACTCTCTGCCTTCTTTCTGGGTTTCCTCAGTAACCTCCATAAATTCAGCCGTCATCTGTGTACTGATGATTCCAAACCACATATCTCTAGTTCAGATTGCTCTCATGAGGCTCTGAACCGTATCCATCAGCCCGTAGACAGCTCCCCGGATGCCTCTGTAAGATAGGCCACTTAACCTGATGGGGAAGTTTAAGGGTCTCCATATATTTTTAAAGATTATTGCATTTAAAAAATTAGACTAGATCGGTGTGTTCCCGAGGAAATTATAGGGGTGAATGATGCGTGTTACAGAAGTCAGTTCTATTTGTACATAAAGAGACACCTAGTATGTTACTAAAATCCCACCTAATTTTTCCTGGCTTGATTTTCAGGACATCTCACATTCAGCTATGTGGTCTAATCACATCCAGCTACTTATCGTCCCTGCCCATGCCCACATGTCTATGTTCCAATGCTCCTGCCATGTTGTCTACGCAGACTATACACCCACTCGCCCTCATTTTATCAGTCAGGGTCCAGCAGAAAAAATGGAAACGGCACTAGGTGTTGCAATAGAGGGATTTAGTATAGAGATCAGCTTAGACATGCTCTGAAGGCCTAAAAGAGCAACAGGAGGATACTGAGGTCATCCAGAAATAACTGCAAGGACAGCTCCACTAGGGCTAAGGGAACAAAAAGGCACAGATTGGGAGCATCAGAGCCAAGGAGCTTAAGCAAAAGGTTCATAGAGTTGGTGCTCAGACCTCTGGGAAGGGGATCCACCTGGCTGCTGCCGGAACCGCAGGAACTGAGACACGGGGCCTGTGGAGCCGGAGCTCAGAGGTCTGGGAAGCAGCTGCTGGTGGTGCTTCTACGGGCTGGAATGTGGTTGGTGCCCAAGTCCTGTTAGAAACGGGAGGTTGGAACTCATGCTTGCTCAGCTTGCATTCCCAACATCAGTGTGTCAGACACCAGTACCTGACGTGGAAGCCCTACCCAGTAGGTACCACAGTTCCCATCCCTGTCTCTCTCCTATGCACTCTGTTCTACACACCGCTGCCAAAATGCTCTCCCTAACACCACCCTAAACATAATCTCTACCTTCTCAAATCCCTGCCATCGTTCCTTGCTGACTAATGTTTTAAATATATCCTTGTCTCTCTGGTGTTGAAGGCCTTCTGCAATTTTCTAGCCCTTTCCCACTGCTGCCCTACATGCCTTTTATGCTCCCACAGGACCTTGCTCTTGCTTAGAAATGCACCCGATTTTCTGTCTTCAGCATCTAATAGGCCACAAATCTCAGCCTCATCTTGCCCCTGAATTTATTTTTAAATAGTAATATGCATATATGCAAAAGTCACCTTGGCTTTCATTTCGAAAGGGTCACAACCAGAGTGAATGAAGTAGCTGCTGCACAATTAAAACTTTGCATAGTTTCAGTGAAAATAAGAGGCCTAATTTTAGCCAATTAAAACTTAAGTGACAAATAAATGTGTAACTAAGACGGAAAGAAATGAACTCTGTCAATGCACAAGTTTTACACCTTTTCTCATTTTCACCTACATGGTAGACTGGTTAGAAGGGATAATTTCTAAATTCTCAGCAATTCAACAACTACGATTTTGACTTGGGGCCAAGTGCAGACTTAGTCAGTGGAACAGGAGTATATTGCATGTGAGTTATAACATTTCAGAAAATTCTAGAGCAACATTTTTCCTTATTTGCCCTTTGAGTTGCAAAACTAGCTTTCAACAGGAAAAGAAAATTTGCTACTTACCCATGAAAGGTGTCTCTTTTATGTGTGAAAACACTAAGGTGAAAATGTCAAATATTTCACGTTTCTTTGAGCCTGTGAAATCTAAAGTGATGTGAGATTTTCTTTTATTCAGATGATTCAGATTGAACGTATAGGAGTATCTCCTCCAATGTGTATCTCCAGGTTCTACCTTATCATTTTACTTTTTAACAAATAGATCTTAAAGATTTGTTCTTTCCTTTAAGGTATACAATTACCATTATTTCCCTTTATGTAAAGAAGACAAAAATTATCCTAGGATTTTGAATTTGTGATAAAAAAGGCAAATCTCATCTGACAGTTAATGCTTACAGCACTTTAAGTCCGATGTCTTTGTATAAGTTCCAGATCAATTTCTAAATAATGAGAGCCTAAATACAAGCAATCTTTTTATTCGCCAAGAATTTACTACGTATCCAAATTATGCCAGTCTATAACTTATTCAGCTTCCAGAATAAGTCATACATTTATTTAACCTACATTGGGTGCCCACCTGCCCCCTTCTCTATGCAGAATTCCTATGTCATTTCTGGAACTCTTCCAACATTTATGGGTCACAATGAGAACACACATCTCCACTGGCTGAGCACGTCTTTGCAATGATGAGCTATACATGTTGGCTAGTGCTGCTACAATTTAATGCTTCATTTCCTCCTGTATCCTTGAGTAGATGTCATCTGGTCTGAATTTTGGGTCCCTTTGAAGATGCATGATAGGTAACTTGTCATCTGGAGAGCAGAGACACTTGACCAGCCAATTAAATATTCTGAAAACCAGGAAGTTTATGTAGGTGAGGATAATTAGTCTTATAAATAAACTCAGAATAAAAAAAAAAAACCTCAGGAAGTGGAAACTAGCCAGGATCCCATCTAATAAAAATAAATTGAGTTGAATTTTAAATTTGGGGGAGTTAAATAATCATTTCTATGAAAGTTTTCTTGAGTTTGAGATTGTTTTAATAATGTCTGTAAAAGCAGTGTTGACCTACTATTATTATATTGAAAACTCTTCACTTTGAAGAAACTGAGTATTCCAAACACTAAGTAAGTAGCTCTTGATTTTCCAAGCCCTCTCCCCTCCTCGCATCAGCAGACAGTTCACAGCAAATTCTTTCTCTAAGTGCAGGTGGAGCTTCTGCCCTGGGAGCATTCACCTCTTCTGCCTTCCTGCCATCACCTTATATCATATGATGTGCTGAAACAAATGGTTTCTTGATTCTTCACGGTAACAGCACTATCACTTTATTATTTAATAAGAGAGAAAAGCATATTTTTAAAAAAATTTATTTACTTATTTATTGGCCGCCTTGGGTCTACATTGCTGCATGCGGGCTTTCTCTAGTTGTGGAGAGCGGGGGCTACTCTTCGTTGCGGTGCGTGGGCTTCTCATTGCAGTGGCTTTTCTTGTTGCGGAGCACGGGCTCTAGGCGTGTGGGCTTCAGTAGTTGTGGTGCACAGGCTTAGTTGCTGCGCCGTATGTGGGATCTTCCTGGACCAGGGAGTCCAGGAAACCCGTGTCCCCTGCATTGGCAGGGGGATTCTTAACACTGCACCACCAGGGAAGTCCTGAAAAACATATTTTAAATTCTACTTTTCCAAGTTTATTTTTATTCCACATGTGATTTTTTAAACCTATCTTCAAACTATTCAAATAGAGCTAAATTACAAAAACGACAGGGGAAATATATTTTCTTGATTTTCTAAGCAAGATTTTTGTGCATGAATTATAACCCTGAATGAACATTTCGGCCGTATATTTTTGTGTGCTTCCATTGAGAAATTGTATAACATCAAAAAAATATTCCTAATGAGAGCTGTCAGTGCTTTTCTTGAGTTGGAATTAGACATTTTGGTCATAGTATAGATGCTTTTTTTATGTTATACATTTGCTCTAAAAGAGCTTTTACTTTTAATAGCAGAACTAATTTGGAAATACAGAACTTGACTGAAAAAATGCCTACAAAGACATAAATAGTGCTATTGATATTTGTAAGTGACAATTCTGGATTTTTGATGGAAAAAGTGTTATAAGTTTCATTGTGTTAATCTGATATAGTTAAAATCAAATGATCAAAAACTTTAGGTGAATTAAATAAAAGGATTCCAAAATTATACACCATAGTATAAAATATTTACCATATAGAGGAAACAACAAAACCTGGGAAAAGGCATAGACTAAAACTGGGACTATGAGAAGAAAACAGCCACCAGTCTGTTTTGTAATAGATGCAAAAGCTTTACACCTGAAAATTATAACTATCATCAAGTTAAGAATTTCCCTCTATTATCCAACTGAACAGTTTCAGGAAAAAATGGAAAAAGCATTGTTAGATGTGAGAAATAGAAACATAAAAGCACTATTTTAAATAACTATCATACAATACAAATTGAATCGAGGACCTGCCCCTTCTCTTGTTTCCAAAGAAATAAATATTAGGAGCAGAAAGTCAGACTCTGAAAAATATTTTCCTCCTGTTATTAGTATATTTAAGGATTTTATAGCGTGGCCTCATCAAAGGGCAAAAGAAGTGCACCTAATTGCATTGGTGTTGTACTAGATTACAACAGGAAACCAGTCAAAGTCTCAACTGATATTCAAAAGCCATGTTCTCACAATTATTCATAAATGTTAAGCAGACCTTAAGGAAATAGTTGGGAGACCATTTCAAAATGGCTGATAATAATAACAGGAGCTAATAGAATATTAAGTTAGGCATAAGGTCATCATTTTGAGTGCATTATCATATTTAATTCTATCAGATCAGTGTCAAACATAGAAGTTGATATTATTGTGACTGTTTTTCAGATAAGGAAACAAATATCAACAGCTCTTCAATTTTGGGTAGACATGTTCTGATTAAGATGGCTTTCAAAGTAACTTTGGTCTTAGAAGAGCTTATTCTATTCTGACTGTAGAAATTTGCATTTAGACCTAATCACAATAAGATAATATAGACCTTTCTGATAGTTAATGAGGAGGACACACTTCTGTCATAATCACATACAGCAAAATGTTTATCTCTTCTTTACATAAGATGCATTTGAGAAACCACTATCAAAAGCATGTCCTAGCTTTTCAATAATTACATTAGCTGGAATTTATTAAGTGCTTCCCTGTTCCAGGCACTTTTCCAAGTGCTCTGTGTATATTAACTCCTTTAATATATGACCACCTTATGAGGTAAGTATTCATTATCCTCATTACACCGATGGGGAAACAGAGAGAAAGCGACATGGTCATATGGTTCATCAGTGGCAGAGCCAAGATTCAGATCTAGGCATTTGGGCTCCAGAATCTGCCTTCTTCACCATCATTTAAAACCTCTTTTCCCATTGTCATTAATTTAACCTAAATAATAATATTTCCAGAGATCCCACTACTAAAAGGGATCTGTGGTTGATAATGTAGAACACATGCATGTGCGCACACACACACACAAATTGTGGGAATAACACTTATTCAGCCCCTTCTCTATGGGCCAGCCTCAGTGCTATAATACATAGGCTTAAATCAAAATTTCTAAGTTACAGAGTAAGTTCCAAAACTCGAAAGATTTTAAGAGCATCATAATCACAGGCTGTCACACAGCATGCTTTACATAAGCAGAGTGCCTTGATCGGAGTCAGCATCTGCTACACGTGGACTGGATGCCAGATCTCTCCAGCACCAAAGTTGATGGTTTCTTCATTATGTTGATACTTGCAAGAAGTGTAAGTTTTCCTGTTTAAATTACTTGATGAAAAAAATGTAAACAAATAGAATAAAAGTATATTTGAAAATCAACTATACTTCAATAAAAAGTATATTTGAATATAGATTCAAGGCAATAGTGAAAGTTATATCACGTTACAGTCTCTGAAAGCAAAATGGCTAACTCCCTGCACACCTGCAAAAAATTAAATATATACATATATACATGTATAAATATTTATATTGAAGAGAGGAGAAACCTTGCTATTTCTTTAACAGACTATTTTCCTGCATTTTTCTTACATCTATCCTCAAACTGCTTACTATTTCCTAAATATCCTATATCCGTGAAATTTATTTGGAATGCCTTTACATTCTTTGAATTATCCTCTCATCATAAAATCCTACTTATCTTTCAAGACAGTTTACCTGTTGCCTCTTTAGACAGTGCTACACCAATTTCTCTAACATATTAAGCTGACAATATCATATGGCAATTATCATATTGTCATGCTTTCTATATTTGTCTCTTACTAGACAGATAGTTCCTTAACATACAAACCATGTTCCCTTGCTTATTTAAGAAAAATTGTATGTGAAACACATTATCTTTGGTTTATCTTCTAGAATTAAAATGTCTATATCATATTTTAATTATTGTAGGTTCAATTTTAAGTGTTCTAAGAACATTTTAATGTCAATTTTAGAGAATTTTGTTCATTTGCCTATTTTTAGGGCTTTGTTTTATGCTTTTGTTCTTACCTTCAATAACTATTCCAGTTTTTGGTCTTACTGCCAATTTTTATGTCTGCATTTATTTACCTAGAAGTATTTCTTTCTCTCATCCATCTGCTTTTCTATCTTATTCATCATTCAACAATATTTATTAAGTAAGATTATGAAAATAGCAGTAATAAATCAATGATCCTTGCCTTCATAAAGCTTACATTTTTATTCCGTGATTTCTTGCGTGGCTTTCAGCTCCAATGTCTTCTGTTATCCTGTTAAGAGTACTAAATAGTTCTATAACGTTTTCTTCTGGTTCTTATATTGAAATGTTTTCAAAGATATGAATTTGTTCTGAATTATCAGAGAAACACTCTGTTTCCTTTATGCAAGGGAATGTACATAGCTCCTAGTTAGATCACTGGTGTCTATCATCTTTTCAACTGCCATGACTCTTTTGCGCTGGACAAAATCTGCTCCTTCCCCTACTGCCTGGCTGTCAACACAGTAAAGAGACCAGTATCTGATAACATCAAATCCCCAGTCTAAACTGCTACAAGGCCTCTTCCTAGCTCTGTTCTGTTTTAAACACATAAATCATTACCACCAGCCTTCCCTCTGCCTCAGTTCTCATCCCTACCTTTGACCTCTACACAGACTACCTGTCCAGAAGTCTTATTGCATGTAGGAAGAGAAACACAACTGTGGAACAGTAGGGTAGAATAGAGGAACAAGCACTCTGTCTCAAGAAAACAGAACCCACACATTAAAGGGATGCTTTTCACTCTCCTGGTTGGTATAATCTTTGTATTTCTGAGCCAGGAGATAAACATTGAAAGAATGACAGGGTTTCTAAAATCTTTAAGTCAGTTTCTCAGTTTTCTGGAAATATGGGCTCCTTATGGGATACACGTTACCCTGTACAATCTACTTCCAGTGAATTTGTTGTTGAACATTTTTAGATTCTGGCAATGGGTTAATACTTTTAGTGTTTATTATGAGCATTTTCATCACTTGTCTTCGTAATTGTTCTAATGAGAAGTTAGAGACAGCCTCAGCGCCTGCATGAGATATAGCATTTTAAAACTAAAGTCTAACTTTTAAAAAATTTATTTTATTGAAGTATAGTTGATTTACATGTTAATTTCTGCCTCACAGCAAAGTGATTCATATATACATTCTTTTTCATATTCTTTTCCATTAAGGTTTTTCACAGGATATTGAATATAATTTCATGTGCTATACAGTAGGACCTGTTGTTTATCCATCCTAGATGTAATAGTTTGCATCTGCTAATCCCAAACTCCTATTCCGTTCCTCCCTTGCCCCCTGCCCCTTAGCAACCATAAGTCTGTTCTCTATGTCTGTGAGTCTGTTTCTGTTTCATAGATAAATTCATTTGTGTCATAAAATATTTTTGATTCCACATACAAGTGATATCATATGGTATTTGTCTTTCTCTTTCTGACTTCACCTAGTATGATAATCTCTACTTCCATCCATGTTGCTGCAAATGGCATTATTTCATATTTTTTTAATGGCTGGGTTGTATTCCATAGTGTGTGTGTATGTATGTGTGTGTATATATGTGTGTATCTATCTATCTATATATGTGTATATAGGTATATATATATATATCTCACATCTTCTTTATCCATTCATTTGTCAGTGGACATTTAGGTTGCTTCCATGCCCTGGCTGTTGTAAACAGTGCTGCAGTGAACATTGGTTGCATGCATTCCTTCAGATTATGGTTTTCTCTGGATATATGCCCAGAAGTGGGATTGCTGCATCATATGGTAGCTCTATTTTTAGTTTTTTAAGGAACTTCCATACTGTTCTCCATATTGGCTGTACCAATTTACATTCCCACCAACAGTGCAAGAGGGTTCCCTTTTCTCCACACCCTCTCCAGCATTTGTTATTTGTAGATTTTTAATGATGGCCATTCTGCTAGGTGTGAGGTGGTACCTCATTATAGTTTTGATCTGCATTTCTCTAATAATTAGCGATGTTTGAGCATCTTGTCATGTGCCTGTTGGCCATCTGTATGTCTTCTTTGGAGAAATGTCTATTTAGGTCTTATGCCCATTTTTCAATTGGGTTGGTTTTTGAAGTTATTGTTGAGTTGTATGAGCTGTTTGTATATTTTGGGAATTAAGCCCCTGTCAGTTACATCATTTACAAATACTTTCTCCCAGTGTGGTTGTCTTTTAGTTTTTTTTTATGGTTTCCTTTGCTGTACAGAAAAGCTTGTAAGTTGGATTAGGTCATTTGTTTATTTTTGTGAAGTCTAACTTTTATGTTTTAAAGCTGAAACATTTAAATTCTCTGATTTCCATTGTAATAATTAAGCTTGAAAACCAAGTAAGGAAGTGGCTTTAATTATGCAACTGGAATGTTGCTGTGTGTGACAAAGAACCTGTGGAGTAGAGAAGTGTGAGTGTCAACAACTGTGAACGGTCTGAGAAGAGATTACCTTACTTGGAAGCTAACCAATTAGCCTACCACAGTTACATGAATGTGGCAGAAAACCTGAGAATTCTGTGCCAGAAACAAAGGAAAGTTTATTATTCACAACAATAGTGGTAGCTAGAGTATCATCACTTTTATCAGTTTCCTGAGCATCAGTTCCCACAAAACAGTGCAACAAGAGCCAGGTGCATGCATCAAGGGTACATGCAGTAGGTCATGGTACAGAAGAGGAACTCCAAGGTTGGGAAACCCTAATATTTTATAACAGGCTGAAAGCAAGCCTGCCCAGCTTTTTCTCCTAAAGGAGATATTATGTTTATTATATTAGATAGTAAATACGCTTTCTCTTTGCTCTGGAAGGAAATACTTTAATTTCCAAGACTGCATTATACCAACATCCTTGAAATGACAGTGCAGAATAAAAGGCTGTCATTGGCTGTGCTTGAAAGATGTGCAGGAACACCAGAGGCCCACGGAGAACCGTCTCAACAGTGGCGAAGCAGAAAAAGCTTACATTTTAAAAGCAATTAGTGTAGGTGCAGCAAGAGGTATTTTATATACATTATTTTATTAAATCTTAACATCCTATGAAGTATGCAGAATCTCAGCTGCAATAAATCATCTGCCGAAGTCACCTATATACTCAATGATATAGTCAGAATTTGAACCTAGATTTATCTCACTCTGAATGTCTTCTACTTTAAGTTGAAATTTAATTTCAGAAAGCAGCACTTTTTAGAGAATAATACATTGTTACATTTTCAATGACCAAAGTGTAAAGAAAAGATTACTCATTAAGAGTTTTTTTAAGTTTATAAATTTAAAAATAAAATTTGCAAAATTTTTAGTGTTGTTTCTAGAGGCTTCCATCCCAGAGAGAGGATGAAGCTGAATGACCTAGACAGTCTTACAGTTTGACAGACGAGGAGCAGCTGGAGGCTGCCTCTTCTGGAAATTGCCATGAGCTCAGTACCTTGGACATCTCCTCAACATATTGTTTGTAGCTTATGCCACTGTGTCCATTAACATTGTTCTAAGGAATGAATAATTTGATTCCTTTCCATCCCTTAACCAAAAAGCAGTATATTATCACCATCATCTAAACTTATCATTTCTATATCCTAAATAATGCCTTTGAAATGTTTCTTAAATAACTCTAAAATTTGGGTACAGTGCAGAAATACAATTCAGCTTATTTAAAATAAGTACATATTTTAAATAAGAGAAGGACTCCCTTCCCATCAGCACTTTTTAACTCATATCACTTATTTTTTCTCCACAGCACTTAGCACCAGCATATCACGTATTTTACTTGATAGCTTGTGTGCCTCCCGCAATTAAAACATAAAGCTACCTGAAGGCAGATATTTCTTCATGCCTAGAATATCTTCCATACCTAGAACAGGCATGTCACTGGACACTCAGTGAATACAGTTTAAATTAGTGGATATGAGTTAAGGGTTCTAGTGCAGTTATTTAAATGCTATATAAAATATTTCTTATTCAATCTGCAATCACATTCCAAACATTACCCTTAATGTCTGTGCCCCCAAGCGGGCTTTTGCTGGTTTAACAGCTCATGTTTTATATTTACAACATGGTTATATTTCTGCTTTGTGAATTTACACTAATTATAAGTGTACTGAAGCAATAAATATATCCTTTTAAAATCTGATAGGATTAAAGTGCTGACAATAAATGGAGAGGTTGTTATATCTTTCAAAAATGATGGCATTGATTTTCTTTGTTGTTATTGTTCTTGAATCTGTTTCGGATTCCTAAAAACAAAAATGTAGGAAAAAAACTCTATATTCCCCATCTTGTAAAAAAAAAAAAAAACACATAGAATAGAAGTAGAAGCCCTCAGGCTGTTTTAATATTGATTATCTACACTCAGCTGCAATTCTTGCAACTTCTCTTGAGACTGACCTAGTTCTTTCAAGGTGTTGCTCTGCTGGTGAAAGAGGACACATCTCTTAGATCAGGCAGTTACATAGTGGAAATAATCACCAACAGATGGTGATAATCTGTTACCAGTCTAATGGCGATCCCTGAAGATATGCTGGGAAATGAAGTTTTCACTAAAGGACACTTGCTACCAAGTACAAAGTGAATAAACAGAATATCCGGTACAGCTGGAAGGGAAGCTGCTTTTGATTAGAGAAGAGGAATACACAGCCAGTTTAAATTCCAGTGGCAGAAATCACTCTACATCAATTTCTGTATCTACTCTTGACTTTTAGCCTTGTTGACTATTCAACCACTTACCCCGCTGTTTCCTGAGCATTGGATGTACTTAGTGACAGCTGTTAGGTCAAAGGCACCTAACACATGTGGACACATACACCTTGGCCTGTCTGGGAGAATTCATGTTCTTTGCTTTTGGCTTTTAGACAGGGAGCAAAGGTCAAGACGGCTGAGGATTTATTTCTTTGCTCATCCTTATGATGGGATGTATAACCTGGATATTATTAAGATATGGGAGATTTTTAAAGAGACTTTTTATTTATGTGGTTTCTTCAGGCTTAGCTACTGCCTGTTACGGACAATAGTAAATGTCACTTAATTAGAAACATCATGAGCTAAGAATGCTGGATAGAAACATGCTACTCAAAGAGTGGTCCATGGGCCAGCATTATCAGCATCTTCTGGGAACTCACGAAAAATGCAGAATTTCAGCCTCACTCCAGACTAACTAAATAGGAACCTGCCTTTTTCCCAAGATCTCCAGGTTGCCCGTAGGCACATTAAAATTTGAGAAATATTCCCTTGCAACTGTAAGATTGTTATGTGAGCATTCCAAATTACAAAGAGGACCCTAAAAAATAAGCTTTGTGTAGGAGGGTAAATTGCAGTGTGCCACCATGATGGGATAACGTGGCTGTTCTCAAGAACTGATCCTTGCTTACTTCTCCAGTCTCTTTAAGAGAGTGATATCAATTCCAATGGCCCAAATCCATACATTCAGTCAGCAGACTGTCTCACAAACTTCTTTATACCTGCACGTCTCCTGCCAAGCTCAACCTCAGTGTATTAAAAAATGAACTTATTCTTTTCCTCTCAGATTTTTCTCCACCTGCATCCTCTATCTTGGTGAAGAGCTTTACCACTAACACCTGAGCAAGAGAACTGAATGTGTATCATGGGTTCGTTCTTCTCCATGTCCTCTCTCTCTGACAATTCACTGTTTCTCATTCATTGCCATCTGCGTGATATCTCTTGAATCTCTCTCTACTCTCATTTCTACTGTTGTTTTAGTTCAGGCTTCCATTATTTCTCACCTTACCTATTCCTACAAAACTCAAGTAGTCAATTTGTCTACCATTTTGTGTCTCTCTAGAAAAATTTCTAAAACATAAATCTGATTATGTCATTTGATTGATCCATTAAAAATAAAACCTTACCACTACTCATTTCTCAAGATCAAATCCTTTAAAAATCAGCCCCAAACTACCTTTCTAAATTCACTCCTGGCCCCGATCGTCCTTTCACTCAGCCTATAGAACTGCCTCTCACTCCTTGCAAATGAAAAGCCCTTTTGCAGTTGGGTGCCTTAGAAATGCTTTTTCCATCTATGATTTTCCTCCTCTTTTCTGCATGACAAACTCTCGTTCAGACTTCGACTCAACTCAAATGCTTTAGTGAATGTCATGAACAAAATATGAGAATTTTCTCTACAATAGACCACAATCTTCTGTAAACTGGTAGATAAATTACAACCTACTATATATCGTCACCATTTACAACATGACTTTGCAGATTATCTTATCAAGGGGTAGAGTCTGTGTCCTCACCACTTGACTTTGGCCTGGATTTATGACTTACTTTGTCCAGTAGAACACAGTGAAAGTGACAGTGTGCCAGTTCTGAGCCCAGACCCCAGGAGAATCTGCAGCCTTCTACCCCTGCTCAGAGACATGATGCTGCCCTGGGAACAAGCCCAGGCTGACCTGCAGGAATCTAGACTACAAGTTACCTGAAGTCATTCAAAACAACCTGATATCATCTGACACCTAAATATGTGGCAGAGACCAACCCAAATTAGCAGAACTGCCTCCCTAACGCACAGTAGAGCCTCCCTTCTGATCCAGAGATTCATGGAAAAAAAAGAAAAAAAAAGAATGCTTATTGTTTTAACCCACTGTTTTCTTTTATATGATTTTAAAATAGCAGTGGCTAACTGATACAAATATAAAATTTTAAACTTTTAGCAAGATTAAACACATTATGGCTACACACCAAATCTGGACCACAGCCTGTTTTAGTACATATCGTAGCCTTTGAACTGAAAATGCTTTTTACGTTTTCAAAGGATTGTTGAAGTAAAAAGAAGACAGGGATTGTATGTGGCCTCTAAAGCCTAAAATGAATACTCTCTAGACCTTTACAGAATAAAGTTTGTCAATCCCTGAACCATAGTGAAGGGTGATATGCTTTAATGGTAGAAGGATAAAAAAAATAGACCAACTGACAGAATGGAGATCCCAGGAATGAATCCACACACGTATGGGCTCATTATATGACAGAGTTGGTATTGTAGACCTGTAAGGAAAAGACAGATTTTTCAGTAAAAGTTGCCTGGATAATTGGTTATCTATATGAAAAGATGAAAAAGAAAAAACTGGGGACCACTTATAAATAATTTTAGGCAAAACTGTAAAGTCAGGAGATAGCATACCTTGAATAGAGAAGGATTTCTTAAACAAGATACAAAAGCACCGACTCTAAAGAAAAAGATTTATAAAAATATGACGTTAAATTAGGATAAAATTGTGTGGTGACAGTGGAATTGAAACAGGAGGGAAGGGGGCAGGGCACAACATTTGAGAGAATGACATAGCCCAAGGGGAAAAAATATGACATTAAAATGTAAAACTTCAAGTTATTAAGCTGTGTTATAAAGTGAATAAAAAGATTAATCCCAGAGGAGGAGAAGATATTTGTAATATGTATAACTATAAAGACTACTGTTCAGAATAAAGAATAAAGAACTCCTACAAAGCAGTAAGAACAGACAGACACCATGGTGGAAAACTGAGGAAAAGATTGAGCAGGCACTTGACAGAAGACAAATCCAAGTGATCAATAAATATATTAAAATGCATTCAACCTCATTAATAGGAAAAAGAAAATTAAAGTCACAATAAGATACTATTAGGAACCCATCGTATTAGCAAACATAAGAAGGTGAACAAATCATCTTAGATGAACTCAGTGGGATTTCACATTCTCTCCTGATGGAACAGAAAGTGGCCTAACCACTTTGGAATACTGGGATAATTTTTTTAAATTTTTATTAGAGTATTGGTGATTTACAATATTGTATTAGTTTCTGCTGTATAGCAAAGTGAATCAGTTGTGCATATACACATATATGCTCCTTTTTAGATTCTTTTCTTAAATAGGTCATTATGGAATATTGAGTGCTGTACAGTAGGTTCTTATTAGCTATCTCTTTTATATATAGTAGTGTGTATATGTCAATCCCAAGCTCCTAATTTATCGCTCCTTCACCCTTTCCCCTTTGGTAACCATAAGTTTGTTTTCTATGTGAGTCTCTTTCTGTTTTGTAAATAAGTTTGTTTTTATTTTTTATTTTTTTAGATTCCACATATAAGTGATATCACTTAATGTTTGCCTTTCTCTGTCTGGTTTACTTCACTTAGTATGATAATCTCTAGGTCCATCCATGTTGCTACAAATGGCATTATGTCATTCCTTTTTATGTCTGAGTAATATTCCATTGCATATATGTACCACATCTTCTTTATCCATTCATCTGTCAATGGACGTTTAGGTTGCTTCCATGTCTTGGCTACAGCAGACAGTGCTGCAATGAACACTGGGTTGCATGTATCCCTTCAGATTATGGTTTTCTCCAGATATATGCCCATGAGTGAGATTGCTGGATAAGATGGTAGTTCTGCTTCTAGTTTTTTATGGAACCTCCATACTGTTCTCCACAGTGATTGTACCAATTTACATTCCCACCAACAGTGTAGGAGGGTTCCCTTTTCTCCACATTCTCTCCAGCATTTATTGTTTGTAGATTTTTTGATGGCCATTCTGACCTATCTGAGATGATACCACATTGTAGTTTTGGTTTGCATTTCTCTAATAATTAGTGATGTTGAGCATCTTTTCATGTGCTTTTTGGCCACCTGTGTATCATCTTTGGAGAGCTGTCTATTTAGATCTTCTGCCTAATCTTTGATTGGGTTATTTATTTTTTTGATGTAGAGTTGCATGAGCTGTTTGTATATTTTGGAGATTATCCCTTGTCAGTCACTTTGTTTGCAAATATTTTCTCTCATTCTGTGGGTTGTCTTTTTATTTTGTTTATGGTTTCCTTTGCTGTGGATAAGCTTTTAAGTTAAATTAGGTCCCATGTGTTTATTTTTGGTTTTATTTTTATTACTGTAGGAGGTGGGTCAAAAAAGATATTGCTGCAATTAATGTCAGAGAGTGTTCTGCTTATTTTTCCCTCTAAGAGTTTTATAGTGCCCAGCCTTACATTTAGGTCTTTGATCCATTTTTGAATTTGTTTTTGTGTATGGTGTTAGAGAATGTTCTAATTTCATTTGTTTACATGTGGCTGTCCAGTTTTCCCAGCACCACTTATTGAAGAGACTGTCTTTACTCGATTGTATATTCTTGCCTCCTTTGTCATAGATTAGGTGGCCATAGGTGCGTGAATTTATTTCTGGGCTTTCTATCCTGTTTCATTGATCTATATGTCTGTTTTTGTGCTAGTACCATACTGTTTTGATTATTGTAGCCTTGTAGTATAGTCTGAAGTTCGGGAGTCTGATTCCTCCAATTCCATTTTTCTTTCCTCACGATTGCTTTGGCTATTTAGTCTTTTATGTTTCCATATAATTTTAGAATTTTTTGTTCTAGTTCTGTGAAAAATGCTATTGGTAATTTGGCAAGGGATTGCACTGAATCTGTAGATTGCTTTGGGTAGTATAGTCATTTTTACAATATTGATTCTTCCAATCCAAGAACATGGTATATCCTTCCTTTTTGGGATCATTTTATAAAATTGAAGACACTTCTATCCTCTGAGCAAGCAATTCAGATCTTTGTTATACACCCTTGATGAGGATCTGGTGTGACCTCCAGGACCAGAGCATCAACATGTCCTGGGAACTTGTTAGAAATGCAAATTGTCAGGTGCTACCCCAGATCAACTGAATCAGAACTCTTGGGGGAAGGACCCCTCAGTCTGTGTTTAAATAAGCTAAGTGGTTCTAATGCTAAAATTTGAAAACCACAGCTTAAGACAAACACATTTGTTTCCCCAGGTGCATGCTCAAAGATGTTCACAGTTCATAGCATTAGCTTTCAAGAGCCCAGGCTAGAAACAACCCAAGTTTCATCAATAGTCAGATGGGTAGTAAATTATATCATAATCACATAATGGAAATTACTTCCAATAAATAAATAAACTTCAGCTTCTTGCAATAATATGAATCTATCTCACAAACATAATGTTGAGAACAGAGAAGATGCAAAAGAAAACTCGCAGTATGATTTTACTAATATAAAGTTCAAAAATGGACAATAAGCATGATGGGGAAATGTATGTATAGATGGTTCTTAAAAAGCAATGGAGGACTTTCCTGGTGGCACAGTGCTTACGAATCCGCTTGCCAGTGCAGGGGACACAGGTTCGATCTCTGGTCCAGGAAGATCCCACATGCCATGGAGCAACTAAGGCTGTGTGTCACAGCTGCTGAAGCCCGACACCTAGAGCCTGTGCTCCGCAACAAGAGAAGCCACTGAAATGAGAAGCCTGTGCACCACAACGAAGAGTAATCCCCGCTTGCTGCAACTAGAGAAAGCCCATGCGCAGTGATGAAAACCCAACACAGCAAGTAAATAAATAAACAAACAAATAAATAAACAAAAGCGATAGATATTTACAACAGCCAAGACATGGAAGCAACCTAAATGTCTATCAACAGATGAATTCATAAAGAAGATGTGGTACATATATGCAATAAAATATTACTCAACCATAAAAACAATGACATAATGCCATTTGCAGCAACATGGATGGACCCGGAGATTATCATACTAAGTGAATAAGCCAAGAAGAGAAAGGCAAACATCAAATGATATCGCTTATATGTAGAATCTAAAAAAAACAAAAAACAAAAGATACAAATGATCTTATTTACAAAACAGAAAAAGACTCACATAGAAAACAAACTTACGGTTACCAAAGGGGAAAGAGGGAGGGAAGAATAAATTAGGAGGTTGAGATTAACATATACACACTACTATATATAAAATAGATAACCAATAAGAACATACTGTATAGCAGAGGGAACTATATTCAATTTTGTGTAATAACTTATAAGGGAAAATCTGAAGAAAGAAAAATATATATGTGTGTGTGTATCAATCACTGTGCTGTACACCTGAAACTAACACAACATTGTAAATAAGCTATAATTCAATTAAATTTTAAAAAGCAAAGAATGATCATCACTAAAGTCTAGGCGTGTTTATCAATTAGGTGATGAGAGTGGGAATGTTCTCTTTCTTGTCCTTGATAGTAATTATATGGGTGTTCACAATTATTTCCAAAATGTAAACACATTTTTCATGTACCCTTAAAGATACGTGATATATCACACCATCAGGAAAAATACACATATATGTACAAAATCTATTTATAAACAGGAATATGAGGATGCTACAGTTTTCATTCAAACAATAATGCGTGTAAAGCTCTCAGTAACATGTGTATCTATATAACATGCTCTTTAAATGTTATCTGTTATTATCATTAAAATGATTATATTATAATCATTAATTGAATTATTTGAAATTTTATTGGATTGATGTAAATTCTGAAGTATTTTCCCTCTGCCCAGAAACATTTAAAAATTATCCTTAAGAAATCACTTAAGAACCCATAGTGAAATAGGAGTGAAGTTGTCTACTTTTGAAAAATGAGGTTTTGCCTAATATCTTGTTAGTTGTCCTTTTTTTTTTTTAACTGATCATGAAAGCTGTTAAGGAACAACCACATTACAGTTGAACGTCTCTAACAGAGACGTGAGTCCAGTTTTTCAGCTCAGCTCTGTTACTCATCAGTAGTTGATGATAAATTCACAAATGAGGTCCCATTGTAATGACTAAAGGGTAAAAGAGAGTGACGTTTTGACACTGGATTGTAAACTTTGCCAAGGAAGGCCTGGTAAGAGAAGAATAATGCCAGCCTCTGAAAACATTCGTCAGCTCACTCTGTCCATCAGTACGTGGTCAATCCCCTTAATGGAGCAGATTCACTAGAAATTTTCAGTGAAGTCATGAAAACTTTGATAGTTTTTTCCAAGCACTCTGCCATTTCCTTCAGCAACAATATGACTCTAAAGACTGGTGAGTCATGCGCTGACCCAAAGCTAACAAACAGAGGTTGTGGGTGAGTGGAGGGGGCAGGGTCTGGAGACATCAGAGAGGCCAAATCCCGGGCTACCAGGTTCCTACCTTCAGCCAACGTGAGTATTACCTACAGACGGCATGTGAATAATGACGTAATTATGCTCCCGTCTACAGTCTCTGTAAACAGTGGAAGTACAGTGCTAACCTCCTCTACAGAAAAGATTACATAACCTTCGGTATTTAAAAATAACCTAAAGCCAGAAACCAAAAAATGACATGACGTGCTCCATTCCATCCTTAGTCGTGGCTTTAATACTGTTAAAAAAAAAATGTGCTCTGCGTTCTGTTTTCTGTAACAGAAGCACTAGAGTTCTGGGTTGATGCCTAGCCCCAAATAGATACTGGATATGTAAGTTAAAATAGATGGAGAGATGGAAGGATCAATTGTTAATTCATTTTTAACAAGATAACATGTAGTTGTTAGCGGCTGATGTTTTGTTCTCGCAAAATTCATATGTGGAAGCCTTAACCGTCAATGTGGTGGCATTTGGAGGTGGGGCCTTTGAGAGGTAATTAGGTTTAGGTGAGGTCATGAGGATGGGGACTCCATGATGCATTAGTGTCCTTATAAGAAGAGACCAAGGCTCTCGCTGTCTCTCCACGGTGTGAGGACACAGCATAAAGGCAGCCATTTGCAGGAGGGTTCTCACCAGAACCTGACTGTTATGGCATCCTGATCTTACACTTCTAGCATCCAGAATTGTGAGAAGTAAATGTTTATTTTTTAATCGAGCCAGTCTGTGGTATTTTATTATGGCAGCTCAAGCTGACTAAAACAGTAATATAAATTCACAATATATGCATTTGTGTGTGTAATTAATCTATTGTTTATTCTCTAATTAAATACATTTTCGTAAGTGGAAAGCCAGCTTGCTATTATTGGGTAGCCACTAAAAATATGCAACATGTTATTTCTTGAAAATACATTTTCCTTTCCTTCTCTAACAAGAAGCATTATACTTAGCCAAAAGAAGGACTATCCGAAATAGTCAGATATTTTCTATCCACGTATTTGCCACTCATCATGGTGATATCTCAGTACCTGCATTTCTGGTAGTGAAGACATCTTTGGTTGGTGTTCCTTTAGTGAGAAGTCTAAACCTCGAAGTCCCCCCACCTGTCTCTTTTCATCATTGCTAAGAGTGAATTTGTTTAAAATTTATTTGAAATAATGAAGAAGTATAATATGTTATTGTGGCTTAGGGAGTGATGGCAAAATAAAATATTTCTGTGCTTAAAAAGTGTTGAGACAACAACATCACTCATCATTAGAGAAATGCAAGTCAAAGCCGCAATGAGGTATCTCCTCACACCAGTCAGAATGGCCATCATCACAAAGTCCGGAAACCACAAATGTTGGAGAGGGTGTGGAGAAAAGGGAACTCTCCTGCACTGTTGGTGGGACTGTAAGTTGGTACAGCCACTATGGAAAACAGTTTGGAGGTTCCTTAAAAAACTAAAAATGGAACTACCATATGATCCAGTAATCCCACTCCTGGGCATATACCCAGAGAAAACCATAATCCCAAAAGAAACACGTACCATAATGTTTATTGCAGCACTATGTACAATAGCCAGGACATGGAAGCAACCTAAATGCCCATCAACAGATGAATGGATAAAGAAGATGTGGCACATATATACAATGGAATATTACTCAGCCATAAAAAGGAATGAAATGGAGCTATAGTGAGGTGGATAGACCTAGAGTCTGTCATACAGAGTGAAGTAAGCCAGAAAGAGAAAAACAAATACTGTATGCTAACTCATATATACGGAATCTGAAAAAAAATGGTACTGATGAACCCAGTAACAGGGCAAGAATGAGGGTGCAGATGCAGAGAATGGACTGGAGGACACGGGGTTGGGGGGATGCGAAGGGAAAGCTGGGACGGAGTGAGAGAGTAGCATAGACATATGTACACTACCACCTGTAAAATAGATAGCTAGTGGGAAGTTGCTATATAACAAAGGGAGATCAACTCGATGATGGGTGATGCCTTAGAGGGCCAGGACAGGGAGGGTGGGAGAGAGTCGCGGGAGGGAGGGGATATGGGGATATATGTCTAAATTCAGCTGATTCACTTTGGTGTACCTCAAAAGCTGGTACAAGAGTGTAAAGCAATTATATTCCAATAAAGAGCTTAAAAAAATGTTGAGACAAATACTTGATTCCTTACTGACAGATAATATATTTTTACTTATTTTCTTGACTTGGATTTTCTATATCGCTCTTGTGCCTATGTCCAGTGTGGATTTTAAACACATGAAGACATGGTGAACAATATTACATAAGAGAAATGAGATTTGATTATCCTTATTAACACTAGGGGGCACATAATATTGCATCTTGAATGATTAAAGTCACAAGAATAACAACAGCCTTAGCATATACTTTACAAGTACATCCCAGGACATCATATGATATAATCCTAACACCATTCATGTCAGTGTGTATTAGTGTTATCACCATGTTTTTTTCCTCTAGAGCTGAGAGATGCTAATCCCTGCAACAAATGCTATTATCTATTATATAACATTTTTGATATGTTAATGCTATTGGTATCAATAACAATATATGCTAACAAGAGAATGTTTTTGCAAAGCTATTTGGAGATTTTTAGAAGTGACCTGTGGGATCCAAAAGAAGAAACCATCAAGAGCAGATCATTGGGTTTTTTGTTTCCCCTCCCAAGGTTCAAAAGGAAACCTGATAAAGTATCTTTTAAAGCTAATATTAAGAGAAACAGGTTTACAGTGTCTGTGCTTCAGAAGGGGAGAGAAAATTTTAACATTAACACTGCTCTACCCCTAATCATTCTTAATTTTTAAAAATCCCAACAGTGAGGCTAATTAGCAACATAACTTCTGAGATAAGTGTGACTTTCATCTGTGTGAAACATAATAAAGGGAACAAATCAGTTGTATGTTCCTATGATGTTCAGACTGAGGCCATAAATCTAGTTGATATAATTGTTCTTGCATACAAGTAGTGACCATAAAATATTCACTGCAGAGTCTTTATGTACACTTATGATTTTTACAATATTCAATATTTAAGGCTGTAAATATTCAAAATTATAATATTCAGTGGCAAAATAAATGGGTATTATATTTACACAGATATTAGATAATGTGGTATTTTATTTCCCTATTGTTTTTGATTATTCTCTTATGTGGGTTGGGAAAGAGTTGATTGGAAAAAATGCTTTGATTTAATTTCCTGAGTTTATTTTCCATGTAATAATGACGACTGTTGTGTGAGAAAAAAGCAAACAAAACCCTCCAAACTTCATGGCTCATGGACTCTGTGGGGCAGCAGTTTAGGCAGGACACATTGAGGCTGGCTTGTCTCTGCTCCATGGTATCTGTGCTTCTGCTGGGGAGACGTGAAGATCGAGGGTGACCTCATGGCTGGATTCACGTGGAAGTGTCTTCATTCCCACGTCATGTGGTTAATGCTGACTGTCAGTTGGCACTCCTTTCCATGCATTGCTGGCAGCCCCAATTTCAAACACCTGCACTTGACCTCACCGCGTAGTCTCTCCATGTGGGCTGGTTTCGGCTTCTTTACAGTGTGGCAGTAGACTTCCAAGAGTGAGAGTCCAAAGAGAATCAAGCAGAAGCTGTGTCATATTTTATGAAGCCTTAAAAGTCACATAACGTTCAAAGCACATCACTTGCATTAACTCATTGAATCCTAGGAATACACAGTGGCAGTTATGGTGTTGCCTGGGGATACAGCTATCTGAAAGTTTGACTGGGTAGAACGTGCAAGATGGCTTCCTCACCTGGCTGGCCAGTTGGTACTGGCAGACAGTTCCAAGCTCAGCTGTGCTGTTGTCTGCAGCACCCACAGGTGACTTTTCAAGCTTAATGGACTTCCCTCTTACATAAGAATGTCAAGAAAACCTTGTGAAATCTGTATGACCTTTTCCAACTGAATAATGGCTCCAGAAAGATGCTTACATTCTAATCCTTATAACCTGTGACTACATTAACATGGAAAAAAAAAAGGAAATTTGCAGATGTGGTTAGTTAAGAATTTTGATGTGGGGAGATTACCCTGGCTTATTATATAGGTAGGTGTTAAAGGTAACCACAAAGGTTTTTATCAGGGAGGCAAGAGATCAAAAGTGGATAAAGGGGATGAGATGATGCAGGCAGAGGCTGGAGTGATGTGCTTTGTACACGGAAGAAGGCACCATGAGCCCAGGAGTACAGATGACTGTAGAAGCCAGAAAAGGCAAGGAAACAGATTCTCCCCTAGAACTTTCAGAGAAAATACTGACCTCAGCCCAGTGAATCTGATTTTGGGTTTCTGGCCTCCTGAACTGTAAGATAATACATTTGTGTTGTCTTAAGCTCTCAAGTTTATTGTAATTTGTTCCAGCACCAGTAGAAAACGAATACATCAGTATAGCTTCAGAAGTCACACAGTGTCAATTTTGCTGCGTGCTGCATTCTATTGGTTATAAGTGAATCAGAAGCCTCCAGACTCAAGGGGAACAAACACAGATCCCACCTGTAGATGGAAACAATGCCTAAGAATTTGCCACTATGTTTTACATTGGCATTATTAAAGATAATAATAACATTGACCATGAATAACATGGACCTTACATCATCAAACTGATTATGACCATACCAGTATGATTAGATATGAGTAATTAGAAATATTAAGAACAAAATATTAGTAACACCATGAATAACATGGACTTTAGTCTATTAACTGATCATTCTTGAATTTAGTCTAAACACCATTTTTCTTATAGCAGCTGTATTTTCTGGATTAGTGGTTTTCAAACATTTTGGAAATGGAACACCTGTTAAGTCTGGATGATCTTTACACGACGTAAAACGGCAAGTTACTTAACGTTCTCTAAACCTCAGTTTTCGCAACTGTAAAACATGTATAATAATTAGTAACTCAAAGTGTTGTTGTGCCAAAGAAAGACAGCATTTCCAGAAGAGGGTTAGTACACAGGTGATTAAACTTAAATTTCCAGAGTAGATACTGGGGCTTCCAGTGATGCGCAGAAAGAAAAGGTGATGTCTTCCTCTTACCTGACGAAAACATGATTGGGAGTTGTCATGAAATTTATACTGCTCACAGGGAGGCACATAGGCAGTCAATTGAAGGAGTCCAGGTCTGAGGTTCCCATAGAGTTGGTGGTACTGTAGCTTCTAGAACACTATTCCTTCCATCAGCATCAGGCAGCATAAAAGTGAGCCTAAATGAAACACTCTAGTACCTGATTCTTTTCTTGACCTTAGCTGTGTCCTCTCAGTTTCAGGTCCTTCTAAGATCCCTTGTCCTTTTCCTCTTACTTTTCATCTAGGCCTCCATTCTTGTGGCCACACCCTGGACCATGAGTCCAAACCGCTTCCATTAAAAATCTTTCAATCCAATTTCTTATTGTCTTATCACAACCTATATCATGTTTACTTGCTCAGGTTTTCCTATTATGACCATTCTTTAAGTCAGTTTTTTTCACCGTGCATCAACTGCCTCATGTCTTCACTTCCATTCTTGTCCGGAGAAGAGTCTATGGCCGTTTGCTATAATCAACCTATTGCAAACACCCGCAATCGCTTGCCTGTCTCTCCCTCCATGGTGCTAGCTCACCAACTTCCCAACTCTGAAGGCAGTCAGCCACCAACCTTCTCAGCAGTTAAATATAGCTGGAGGAAGGGGCACAGCCAGCAGACTGGTTTCATTCTGAATTCATTCACTTCCAGTTCATTCTTAATACTCTTTGGAAAGCCTGCAGTATTTCCTGTCCTGTGTGATGGCTAATTAAACCCTTTTCTTGTGTCCTCCCATTTCCCTGAGAACTCCATCCATCCTCCTCTGATCATCAGTCTCAGTTTATGATCTGAGAAAATAAAATTCCTCAGACCCTTACCTTCCCTTCACCAAAACTACAACCTACTTACGAATATGCACCTGTCTTCTTTGTTCCTCCTATTAAAACCGAGAACAGGTCCTTAGTCTATTATAACACTCTCAGCTCCTACACTCCTATGTACGTCATCTTTTTGATCATCTTTATATTTCTTCATCATGAATCTCTCCCTCTACTAGGTCATCCCCATCGATAAACAAACATTGTCTGATATTTGAGAATCACATGGTGGTTAGAGCACAGGCTCAGGAGTCAGACTGCCCAGCTTCAGACCTGGATTCACCATTAACTACTTGGCTAAACTCCCTCAATTATAAATAGGGATAATAACAAAAGGTACCTTGAAGTGGTGTTCTGAGGATTAAATGTTATTACCTGTCAAGCACATAGTAGGAAATCTGTGGCTACTAGTTGCTATTAAAGTAGTATTTCCACTCCTGAAACATTGCCGCACTTGACCACACAGATCATCCCAGCTGCAGTCCTTCCCCTCTACCACTCTTTGCAACCAGACTTCCCTGGAGAGCTGTCAACCAACATGCTTCCCCCATGCTTGCCACTTACACAGTTCAACCCACTCCAGTCTCATTTCTGCCTCTTGTCACTTCAGTGAAATTTCTCTTTCAAGGTCACCAAAAACCTCTATATTGCAAAAGTCAGGGTGCATTATTCTGTACTCATCATACTTAATTTAACATGTCAGCAGCATGTTGCAAATATCTCTTCACATGGTGGTCCTCACTTGGCTTGCATGACAACATGCTCTTCTGGTTTTCTTTCTACCTCTCTGGCTGCTTCGTCTTAGACTTTTTAAAACCTCCTTCACCCAACTTCCAAGTTTTACGTGAAGAAATTCCTGTTCTCCATATATAAATTTTGCAAGGAGACTGCCTCTGAATGCTGTTTATATGCCAGTGACTTCCAATTTTAAATCTATAGCCCAAACATTTCTTCTAAACTCTAGATCCACATATCAGATTATTTGACAATCCAAATGTAACTACTTGACAGTCCAAAAAAGGAACATGTGACAAATCAAAACTTTGATTTCTACTTCCTTCCGTTTCTTCTCCCAGTCTTTGTCATTTTAATACTGTCATTTAATACAGTATCATAGCTGCCCAAACCAGAGGGCTTCATATCATGCTTGATTCTCTCTCTCTCTTACTCAGTTAAGAATCAGAGCCCTCGTTAAATATTTGTGCATGTGTGATTTATGGAAGGACTGCTCTCAAGAGAAATGGAATGAGAGAAGCAGGACAAGGCAGAGTGACAAACTAAATAAGGATATGTTGTCAGGTGGAAACTACCAGCACTCTGATCCCATGGGAAGCTATGGAGCATAACTGGTGCCCCATTCTTGCTTCCTCCTTTAGTCAAGGGAGTTGACTTACTTACTTCCATTTAATTAATCATTGGTTTTTGGCTCTCCATAGAGGACAGGCGGAGTGTAAACCTCCCAGGCAAAGCAGCAGCCTTTTGGCAGAGGGCAATTCTCTGGCAAAGGAGGCAACCAAGAGCTTTTACCTGCCAACACTAAAAGCAGGTAGAAGTGCCTTCCTTGGCCCGATAAAGGAAGACTGGGCCAAGTCACATCCACATGCGTCTCCTCCAGCCTTCCCTATCCGCAGTCTCGGTGCATCCAGACCATTGACCAACCAGCTAAGCCAATTGAAACTAGCTTCGAGTTGGTGTATATGTCTATATCCGACCATTTCTCTCAGCTGAGCAGCTGCACTGTCCAGAGCACTGCCTTTGGGAAACTTCTCCTCACCCCAGTCTTTCCTTTATTATTATTATTATCATTATTATTATTGGCTGCATTGGGTCTTTGCTGCTACACATGGGCTTTCTCTAGTTGTGGCAAGCGGGAGCTACCCTTGGTTGCAGTGTGCTGGCTTCTCAGTGCAGTGGCTTCTCTTGTTGTGGAGCATGGGCTCCAGGCTCATGGGCTTCAGCAGTTGTGGCACACAGGCTCAGTAGTTGTGGCTCGCGGCCTTAGTTGCTCCGCAGCATGTGGGATCTTCCCAGACCAGGGCTCGAACCCATATTCCCTGCATTAGCAGGTGGATCCCCAACCACTGCTCCACCAGGGAAGTCCCCCAGTCTTTCCTTGACTGGGTCTGTATAGCAACAGCATTCTATTTTTCGTTTGCCTCCATATATTATAAATTATAATCAGTGGTTAACCAAACTCAGGCTTTCCCTCCTCCTTCAGCTGGTCACAGGGACACTGCCTGGGCCACACAAATGAGCTGATGCAGCGTTGCTGGAGCAGCAGTGGCGGGTGAAATGGTCTGCAGAACTCTCTGTGCAGTTTATTTGCACCTTCTGCACCTGATCCAGCACAGTTCGGGGTTTTTCCACACTCCTGTTTTAAAATGGTTTGCGTCTGGGCTCACCTGACTTTAAGAAATGTCCTTATTCCTTAAATTAAATGAATATTAATAATGCACATTATCACTTCCACATATGCACAATGAAGAATAATCTCTTGTGCTAAAAAAAAAATCCTAACTAGAAATGTTGGTACTATTTTTAGATCCTGAAAAGTCGGCTATTGATTCTTCACAAAGATAAAAGAGATTACGTAAACTTATTGTTTCTGGTGCAGCATGGAAAGAGTTTAGGTGTTGCCACCCCACGATAACAACAAACATATTAACACGTTACACTAGGTGCTCAAGATGGCTGTAATAGCAAGATGTTACTCATTTTCTCACATAACTCGTGAGACCATTTAGGCATCATTAATTGCACTATTCTAGCACTTAAATCACATCAAGGAGTTGTCAGCTGGAACTTTATGTCTAAGAGTTTACATCAGTTTCTAAACTAGCCCCAGTATAGGTATCAGAAAGTAAACTACAAGTGAGAAGAAAGAGAACAGAAAATAGCTTGTTCCCAATTTTAAAACACTTAATTAAAAAAATATTGACCTTGTTAAATTAAAATGCTTTCTTTTGCCAGACTCCTCTGTGTTAACCATTTTTGTTTGTAGTTGCTCTGATAACTAAAGTCACTAATACCTATGAAGTGCTTACTATATGCCAGTCACTAGCACTTTACATATAGTGTTATTTATTACTCAAAGAAATTCCTTATGAATTTTGCACTTCCTGAGTGGCCTTCCTTAAGGTCACATAGCTGAGTGGCAAAGCCTGGATTACATCCTGGACTAATTTACTCCATAGTCTGAGCTGTAAAGCACTATGCTGTGTTGCCATTGCCTCTGGGTATATATAGTCAAAACATTTAAAACAGAATTTAATATTGCATGAGAACATACTTGAGTAGAAAAAGAGGCTTAGTCATTCATTTTGACTTAAGATGCTTAAGAAGAAAATGGGTAAAAATTGGCAGGTCATGGGCTGTATCCAACCTATGGATGTATTTTGCTTGGCCCAAGAAGTGCTACAAAATCTCTAAATTGGTAATGTTTTAACATAAGAGGAATATGAAATCTGGATTTCTGTTTTCCTTTGAAAAATCAGAAGATTAAGCCTTAAGTCTGGGAAATTATTTTTTAGAACATATTGGTGTTTATAACTACATCCAGGGAAGAGAAGGGAAAAGAGGTAGAATACTTAATAATCTGTTTACTCTTTTGGGGTTAAAGGATGCTTATGATTCTGCCAATCTGAATTCATTCCCCCCCGCCAAACATACAGAGCCAACATCCATTGATCAGAAGGCTGGATATAAGATTTAGAAGTGACCCTGTTAACTAGGATATCCAGACTCCAAATGATTAGTAACATTTGCTTTGAATCTTTTAAAAACTTTTTTCATCTAATAGTTGGGCTGTTAAAAAGTGCCTCTGAAAAATAAAGTACTTTGGCTTCACTTCCTATGAATAAAAACAGTTCCATCAGGTGGCCATCTGTTACATCAGAAATCAATACATTCTGTCTAATTTGTCTTTGTTATTTCCAGGGTCAGGTTCCTTCACCTTCAATTATTTAGTCTTAGTATGATATATAACAGAGTCAAGGGTTACAGCCATTACCCAGAAAGTCTGTTTCTTAAGGAGTAATACAGAGCACATAATATCCTCAAAAATGCCCCAGCTTCTCCAACTAAGCTAAATTGTTTAAAGTTTCTGTAATATTTGAGATTCAGAATACTAGATTTAACCTTTTCAAAAAACAGTGTATTAAATCTTAGACTCCATGTGCCATAACATCATTTTATGACAAATAGTAAAATATTTAATGTACTTGGTAGAAGAACAGGGAATAAAATGGTAAATTGAAATATTTTAATAGATTAAAAACTACCTCACTCAACCACTCACTATTCACACATAAACATAAACACATGCAACAGCTCACTATATTTTACACACACACACACACACACACACACACACGTACAACCTGGTTATCTAAAAGATTTGCAAAGTTCAAAAGAGTACCAAGAAATTAGAAGGATAGCAGGGCAGGGGACATCTCTGGGTCAACAGAAGGGCAGATAAATCACAGTGCTGAAATTGTACATTTAATGGACTATAACCTAAATGATATGTATTTTAATACATCTGAAGTTATCATTACATAATTCTACTTACATCCCAGCTGCCCTACAAGAGCCTTCAGGCCATCATTCAAAACACATTGATTCTTTGTTTATACTTAATCCAAACAATATTGGAAATTTCATTCTCAAATCATAGCAACTTAGAAGCAGTGGATCACAAGTATGTAGCTGTCTTAAGAGTCGAACTATAGCAGAAGATTGATCCTGGGTGAATAGACAGAATTATTTTATGTTAGAATTTAGCATAATTTTGACCATGGTTTTAGTATGTAATATATAAGAACAAAAAAAAATCAAGACCGTTACAATTTTTCAGTTGACTACTTCAAAAACTAATCATACTAATCCTAGAAAATTCACTTATACAATTTCTCCCAAAATGCTGAACATATGAGACATTGCTGCATTTAATTTCCTTTGTTTCTCTATGTAGTCTATTTAGTATTTTAGCTATTAACATTTATGTGCTCCAAATTACAAAGACCAATTTGTAACCCATATTCCAAAATATTCTGTTAAAGACTAGACATCCACCACTAAACCCTTAGAAAATAGTGATTCACTACACAATGGATATTTTAACATCATGTTGCTCTGTGGTAAATAAATTAAGATCTATTTCTGAGTTGTCATTACACATAAATAATTTAAATGTTTAGATGAGTTACTCTACCTCACCAAAAGGTAAAGGATAAATTAGGAATATTGTTTCATTTTAAGAAATGTAGTGTTAATATTAACAGTATTGTTATTTAAAGAAATTAGTTAATTCATGGTTTAAAATAGAGATGTGTACTTTTAACAAATCATTTGTTTCTTGCAAGGTTTTACAAGTAGAAAACTAAGAACAATATTTGTTCAGAAGAATGACAGTGATGACAGTACCTGTGACATGTCATTAGTGATGGTCAGTGACAATCAAAACTAGAAGAAACTTAGAAGCCAAAAACAAAAGGGAAGGGGACCTCTACTCCTCCTTAGGTTGAAAGTAGGAGCCTATTTGCTGAAGGCTCATCTGCAAGCCCATCATCCTAAGGCTTTTGTTTTTATCAATATAATAAATTGGCTCTGAATACCTGTTTGACCATAATTACATTAAACAACTAACATAATTTTAAAGAAAAATTGATGAGAATTAGTGAAAATAAATATGTGGAGGAAATTTAGAGTGAAATACAAAACTTTTTATGCCACATATTTTTATAAGGCATTATAAAGTATTTTTTGCTGCTACTGGTTTACTTCCACACCTCTTTTATTCTGGCATATTTTTTTTAAATCAGTTTGTGAATCACAAAATACATAAAATCTCACTTTGTGTTTTTTATGTTTTACATGATGTATGCTGATCATATGGAAAATAGTAATAAAGACTAAGATCTTTTTAATGCCATTTGCTAAGATGAATCATGAGCATGATTTGGAACAGTAATTTTCATGTTCCTCTCAGCAGTCCACTGTACAATTTTTGGGAAAACTCTTGAATCTGCTGCCACAGTCCTAGAATGAAATTAAGATACAGATGTTTATTGATCACTGTGAGGTTAATGATCAGCATGAGGATATACTGAGTAGAGAAGAGATCAAATGGAACATGATTCCACCAGTAGTAGCAGATTCATCTTCTCCTCCCAGTATGTTCCCTGCTAAGCTTACCAGCCTCTATTTTCTTAATATATGAGGTCCTTCCTCCATATCACTACTGCTGCTACTTCTTTTATTTAGAATAGTGCCTTTCACCTCCTGCCATGGCTAGTAATTAATACTAACCCCATGCTTGGTGCTGTAGGCTTATCTCTTACTTTCACAACAGTTCTACCAGGTAGGGGTCATTATCTCCATTTTACAGATGGAAGGGTGTTTGCTTAGTTAACTGACATCACATAGCTAACAACTCCTGGATCTAGAGCAAAGTAATGATTTATTTAATAAGCCATTTACTCAATATTATATACCTGTGAAGGATTTTACAACCCTAAGTCCCTACCTTTTCATTAAAAGCTATCCATCTTACAGGGTTCTCCACAGATAAGTCATCCTTGAACTTTCTGCTGATTTCCACCAACAGATGTATTTTCTAGAATTAAGGCTTCTTAGCAGTTTGTTTGTGGCACTCATATGCCGTTTACACTCTTCAGTCTCATACTGTAATGGTTGGTGTTTCTCATTTTTCCTGATCTCAAAGGGCATGTAATAGTCAGTTAGGGGCTTGTGAGGAAAACTGGACCATTCTGGATGATTCAGCAGGATAAATAAAAGGATATAGAGGCTTATACAACTCAGGGGTACCACTTCTGCAAATTCTAAACAGCAGAGATCGCAGGAAAAGCAACACCAGTGACCTCAACTGCAGATAGTACCAAAGTGGCCAGTTCTCAGGAAGACACCCAAATGCCATGCACCCACCAAGGCCACATGCTGAAGTCCACACACCTGACTACAGCAGCTGCTAAGAGAATTATGCTTCATCCTACTCATCTGTTTACAAACCTCTGTGCTTCTCATTGTCAAAAACTTACAGAACCTACTTGCAAGGGAATCTGGGAAATGTAGTTTCCAGGCTATCAACCTCTTCAGTATGAGGACGGTTTAAAAAGATGAGGATATTAGTATCAAGGCACAACATTTGGCCTAGAGTCACTTTTTTTTTGATTAAACAACGTAAATTTATTACCTCACAGTTCTGGAGGCTAGATATCTGAAATCAAGGTGTTGGCAGAGTTGCTTCCTTCTGAGAACTGTGAGAGGGAATCTGTCCCATGCCTCTCACCTAGCTTCTCATGGTTTGCTGCCAGTCTTTGGTGTTCCTTGGCTTGTAGAAGCATCACCCTAATCTGTCTTCATCTTCACATAGCATTCTCCCTGCGTACATGTTTGTGTGTCCAAATTTTCCCCTTTTACAAGATCAGTCTTATTGGGCCCACCCTAACGACCTCATTTTAACTTGATTACCTCTATAAAGACCTCTCTCCAAATAAGGTCACATTTGTAGGTAGAGAGTTAGCACTTCAAGATATGAATTTGGGCAGGTGGGGGGGATACAGTTGAACCCATAGCAGTTATTTATTGTTATATAACACATTACTCTAAAACTTCGTATCTTTCGTAAATAATGTATTATCTCTCATGGTTTCTGTGAGTCAGGAGTTTGGGAGCGATGTGGCTAGACAGTTTTGGCTTGAGGTCTCTCGTGAGTTTGCCATCAGATGTCATCTGGGGCTGCAGTCATCTGAAGGCTTGACTGGGTTGGAGGAGCCACTTTCAAGGTGACTCACTCACCATTGACTCACTCAGTGGCTATTGGCAGGAGATCTCGGTTCTTCTCCACCTAGACCTGTCCACAGGGTCGCTTGAGTGTCTTGACAACATGGGGGCTGGCTTTCCCCAGAGCTGACAATCCAGGAGACCAAGGTGGAAGTTACAAGGCCTCTTTCACTGGGATCCCTTCTTGGTGAAACATTGGCCTGGGTGCTGCAGCTTCTGCGTTGGTTTCTAGAGTTCTCACACGCATGTTTTGGTCCTTACATTGTTGTTATCGCATTGTCTTTGTCAGGGAACAAGGGCCTAAAACGTACTAGTTTGTCATCTTCTTTCTGGTGTCACTTTTTTAACCTGACTACAAACATGTCCTTGGTAAGTACTTTCTAAATTGAATTTAATTTCCTCGGAGGTCCTTGCCTCAAAAATGTTTATAAAGAACTATATAAGCAAAATTCATACCGGAATTAGGATATTGCAGCCAAATGAACTATTAAGAAAATATGAGCTCTGGTTGTGGTGGTAGGGGGCAACCTGCAGTCCTTTATAGATGATTTCGACTTGGCGTTATTACCACTGAACAGTTTCTGATGGATCTCACAAATGAGGGTAGGAAACTAGAGATAATGTATGTTTTTATTCAATAAATAAAATTACATTATCACCTAATTACATCTGATTCCACGTCCAAATGTCACGTGTAACCAAAGCGAGCTCTGCCCATGATGGCATACATGCAGGCAGTGTTCAGCATTCACCTTAAACAGTCAAACTTAAGCCCAAGGATATTCCTTTATGACTTTGGGCTTTGGAAAGGTTCATATTTCATCGCAAAGGGGGTATTGTTGATTGATTTATTACTGCAAAGAGATTTTCTTACTTCTCAAGTCCACTAATAGAATATTAGAATTAAATGCCTAACTTTTCAACCTATTTTTCATAAATTATCCTAGGCAAGATTCAACTTCATAGTCAAGTGAGTCAACTTTGTATTAACTTAGAATAATGGAATTAATAGGCACATGGATAATATAAAACCACAGGTAGTCATCATTTGCAGCGTCTGTAAGTAACATATAAATATGTGGTCTTGGGTACTTACGGTCTGTTATCCTTGCCCTGAAAGAATTCATAAATGAGAGGAGAAAGGAGAGAGGGAAGAAATGGGGAATGAAGACAGAGAAGGAGGGAGAAAGAGAGTAGAAGAGGGTGTGAAGCTAGGGAGGGATAGAAGAGTGAATGAAAAAGCAAATAAGGAAATAAAGAGGAAAAAATAAAGATGAGGCAAAATGCTGTAGAAATATCATAAAGATTTACACCACCAACAAGAAAAGTTGGAGGAAGTTCCAGAGAAATGTTTCATATTACGGTGCGTGATCTGTAGCATAAGTCAGTAGATAGATGACTAGATAGTAATAGGTTATCAACCATTATTCTGGATTCTCATTCACTGATTCATCATTTGAACACTGACTTAGTGCAAGGCATTGAAACATACATGGCTATAGAATTTTTAAAAAGACATGGAAAAAAAATTTCTCATTTTGATTTAGCTACACCAGTGTTGGATGAAGAATGTGTTAATAAATTTGACAACAGACCTTTTAACTCTGTCTTCAGGGTGATTATTGAAGAAATATTGATATTGTAAAATAGACGATGTTATCATTCATGTGTTTAAATATTTTACTTCGTATTTATCTTCATCATTTGACAAAAATGAGTCAGATATAACACTCAGAATAAAATGGTGGAATACATTTTCATGCTACAGAACATTATGTAGAATATTATACTTAATCGGAACCATCTTCCAAATAAGCCTGCATTGACACACTTGAATCACGTTGCCTTATTGATGCATCTTTCGAAAACATGTCCAATAAGCTGTATCTAAGCATATTTTTCCACATGGGGATTTAGAATAAAATACAAACACCAGTCATTGTTCAAACAAAGGCATATTTTAAAGTGGAAGGCTGCATGGGCTGTGCAAGAGGAGTTTACAGACTCCTCTCCCTCGGTGAAGAGCTGGAAGTGGGTCTGTGTTCGGAGAGAAGGGCCTGTGTTGATGAAATAAACCACAGTACTTAACGCTGTTTAGTTTATACTGTAAATGTGGGCAGATAATGTGGGCTAGAAACATTATTTCATCCGTGGGGCATATGGTAATTATATCCACATTAAAGCACTTTTGCTAATCACACACATACACGTGCACATCTTTGCTGCTGATGGGGTACAGCTGACACCAAGGGACACCTCATGGATTTCGGTTCATCAGCACATTTCTCTCTGTGTGTATCTCCTACCTCGGGGGCTGTTGCCGCTCCTCTCAAATGACTTCTCCTTCCCCCACTCACTACACAGACGATTACAACATAAACACAGCACTAGAACAGAAGTTTATCGTTTCAGGAGAGGAAGTGAGTCTGGCAGTTTTTTATCAACTATTGTTTTCCTGGAGCTTAGTCTAAATTGGGCAATCTGAGTATTTAGTTGGCATGGCCATTGACATAAAAGCCTGTATAGCACCACAGAATTAGTGGCTCAAACTCAGACAAAAGGCAGGCCTTGGGCATTGGGCCACCCTGTAAGGCAATCTTAAGTACTGACAATGTGTTATACTCTATACTGTTTTTTTTAACCTACCTGAATATTTGTAATAATTTCTCAATATCATAAAAAACCCAGTGTCAAATATTCCTAATTATCTCATAAATTTGTTTTTACAGTTTTTCAAAGTCACAATCCAAACAATATCCACATATTACATTTTTATGGGCTTCTCAGATCTTGTTTAAACTATAGCTTCTCCTCCCTTTTTGTTTTCCTTACAATTTATTTGTAAAGAGTCATTAGTGATGTTCTGTAGTGTTTCTCACATTCTGAATTTTATTGATTGCCAACTCTATGGTAATATTTAACATGTTCTTCTACCGCTGCATTTCCCATAAACTGATAGTTATATCCAGAATCCTGATTTGACTTAGGTCGATGCTTTGGCAAAAAGTACTTCATAGAATGTACTTCCTAATTCCAACAGGAGGCGCACAGTGTCACTTTTCTCTCTTTGTGTGATGTTAGTAGCCACTGATTATATAGTTACCTAGATCCATTATTTTATTAGAGGTTTGCAAATGGGGATCTTCTACTTCTTTCTCTGTTATTTGTTAGCTGGGATACTTTCATAAAAATATAGGAAAAGCAGGTAGAATAGTTGATTCTTTCTCTATTTACCAGTTTTCAGAAAAAAATTAGAATTGGTTCTTTAGCATACTTCAAGCTTGTCACTGACTGTTTCTCCTTTTTTATTGAAGTATAGTTGGTTTAAAATATTATGTTAGTTTTAGGTGTAAAACATACCAGTTCAATGTTTTTATGGCTTATACTCCATTTAAAGTTATTACAAAATAATGGCTATATTTCCCTGTGCTGTTCAAAATATCTTTGTTGCTTATCTATTTTATACATAGTAGTTTGTACCTCTTAATCCCATACTCTCCCTTCCCTCTTCCTGCTGGCAACCACTAGTTTGTTCCTGTATCTGTGAGTCTGTTTCTCTTCTGTTATATACATGTTTTCATTATACTGTTTTAGATGTACTTTTTCTTTAAATCTTCACAATAGTCCTCTATGAATGATTATTTGTATTAATCCTTAACAGAGAGGAAACTGAGGTTCATAAAGGGTAAGTAACTTGCCTAGGTTCAGGATTCAAATCCTGGACTGTTCAGAACTTCTGCTCCTTCCACTGGACTCTGGGCCATGTTCAGAGGCCATAAGAATTAAAAAAAATAATTATGCCCTGCAGCACCTAACCACCACCATAATATTTAACTCGGAGGAAAAGAGTATTTTAAAAAATATCACAAGACTACAATGTAAGTCAAAAGTGAGAATACTTCAATTCTACATCTCTGTAAATTCCTGGATAAATTCATTGAATGTGGGCTTTTCAGACTGTTTCCATTTAGTTCCTGTTTGCTGGTGCCCTGAGGGAGCGCATGGCAGCCTGATGGGGAGTCTGGCACTGACTCTCCCATGTTGCTGCCTTAGAGGAAGATGTCTTAATATGCCATTTATAAGACAAACACTCCTGAGCCTCATGTGCTCTCACTGGTGTTTTAGCCTTTTCTGCCTACAGAGTCAGTGGAAGTCACATTTGGTGTGCTTATTTTGTTGCTCACCCAGATCCCTGTGGGGCTTAAAGAGATTAAGCCTTTGTGATAGCCAGATTGTTGGTGTTTAATGCTCCATTACTCACCCTTCTGCGGGGGCTCAGAAGGCAGACTGGCAGCAAGTGATGCAGACACAAGTCCAGTTGTGGTGCTCTCCAGTGCCAAGTGTGTCAGAATGACCCCTGAATAGGAAACATGTGCTTTCCGGGACATGTGATGTGGAAAAGTCCATACGTTTGCCTTGTCTTAATGTTCTGTTTGGCCATTACAGGATCAAAGGCCAGATGATTTTCACAGGCACTGTGCCATGTGCCCTTTCTCAAACCTAATGCTGGCAATAAATATCTCTGATGGTGTTGGCAGACGATTCTCCACGCATCTCCTGCGTTTCCCCGTGTCTTATGAAGAGAGGCGCTGACTGCCTTTGTTCTGGAATATCTTTTCAAGGATATTAGTGTAGCAAACAGCCTTGGAAGACAGAAATCATGCTCTCTTCTGAGGAAAGGGCAGGTTTGATTACTGTTCAGTGTAATAAAAACAATGTCACTGCCCATTATAAAAGATTCGGTTTCCCTAAACTCAGGATTCCTCTTTCCTGACACAACTCAGTGCACATGCAGAAGAAGGTGTCCCCTGGCCCTCTTCACACTGTCCCATATGACTTGGGGGTCAGGAATTGCTGTACAAATTATGATACTTTGGCTATTGCTATGAGTAATAAACTATCTTTTGTTTCTGACCCAGGAGTCTTGGATCTTCTGCCGGCATCCATGAAACTGGTAGATTAATTTGTTACCTTGTAAGTAGGGTAAAATTTTAGACCCTTCAAAGTTCTTAACAGATAGTTTTTAGTCCTTACGATTTTATAAAGATATATGTGTTACATGTTTGAATGTTTATACATATTATCTATTACCTACCTGTATTTGTAATAAAACTATACTTTTATGTATAAATGTGTGTACAAAAATGTTGTTTTATACTTTTTAATATGACAGCTGCATTGTCATCACTTGAAAAAAAAGTGCCTACTTTTTTAGAGCTATTTATAAAGGAAGAACACAGAATCATATTCAATCCTTTACAAAATGTCTTTACCTTCTCTAGGTGCACTTATTACCAATTATCATGGCAATAACTAGTTCGTGAGCTTCAAAGAGAAGGAAACAATTTTTTTTTTGTCAAAACTATATAGCAAATGAATGCCCTTTAAAATTGTGAATTAGCAAATTCATTACAATTTTGTCTTAGGCTATTTTTTGTTTATCTTAAAAAAGATGTGGTATATTGGTGTGAGCGGTTATAATAATAAATATAATAATAACAAACATAGTCCCCCTTAGCTTTAGAAAACTTTGAAACCTCAAAAGAAGGTTTTGTGGGTAAAATTATGCTATCATAAAATGAGGATAGTGAAAGACAACATCTACTCCTAAGCCCTATCCAACATCTGAATCCCCCTCTGGAAAATCACTAAATAGAAATTATCCATCACATCCATCTCCAGAAAGTGAAAAGTCATTCTCTGAGGGTACCCACATTTCAATATTTGACAGACAAAATTTTTGAACTCTTTATCATATTGAAGGAATATTTGTTTACCTGAATTTCACTTCTGCTTCTGATGGAACCAAACTTCTAATAATGAATTCCAGTATTTTGCTGACATTCACCAGCTTGTGAAATCTATCACTTTAAACATCAGTTTCCTCATCTGTAAAATGGGCACAGTAGTGGCCACTTCCTTGTCTAATATAAAATGAGCTTTAACACATAGAAAGCACCCAGGAGGTAGAGGTTACAGCTATTACTTACCTTCATTTTATGGCATGCTTTCAGGTGACAGCATTGTCATTTCCCAGTGATGATGTTAGGGTGATAGTTTAGTCCAATAGGCACTACATTACGATGTATCTCATTCCATTCCTAAATCACATCCACTCAAGTTCACATTAAAACAGTCTTGGTTTTAATATTCTCTTCATTATAGATTTTGGTTTACTTTTTGGTTTGAAGATAGTATGAAGTTTCTATGTGGAAAATGGGGTCTCCCCTCTACTGTTAGACAAGTTATTAAGTTAATGTTAAGACCCTCCACTAATGAATACCTGTGTTCAACCTGAATACCAACATTGTATGGTTCCTTATAAAGTATAGGTTTCCAAGCTTGGAAAAAAAAAGAAAAACCACTTAATTATTGTAGTTAGGTTTAAATATTTACTGAAAAAATATAACTTTAGAGCTATACACCTTGAGTAATTAGAACCTCACCAGTTTTTCATACCTGAATACACTTTGTTTTGAATGTGAAAAAAAATCTATATTGAATGTGCCCTCAATCTCTTAAATACTTTTTTCACATGTATACTCAATACATTTTCATTCATTTACAAAACACATACATATTTTACCATATTAATATATATGTTACAAAACACAGAAAACAATGAATCTTAAAGAGTGGAGTTCAATTTGAAATACAGTATTCAAGCTTTAATTTATCAACTGTAGTTAATGACCATGGATGTAAATCCTAATTTCAAACAGTCTTCTTGATAATTTCAAATTGCTCTGGCCATTATCTCAGAAGATCTGATTAGATAATCCTGTTCTTATTTTGTTACGTGGTTGACAAAGAGATAATAGTAGAAATAGGTGTTAGCATTCCTGTTTCCTTGTGGGTTGTTTTTACTTGCATTATTGGTATTGTTGTTAATCCACGGTTTATTTACAGAGCTTTTTTAAGGCATGTGTTTATTCTGTGAAGTACAGTAATGGAAACTGAATAGTCCATCAGTCTGTTTAACTCCAATGCCTGGCAACATGCTGAAAGCAAACGTGAGTGAGAATAATCTCTCCAGGATGTGGTACTCTCACCTCACCTACTTTATGTGATGGGACTTTCCCATATATGAGCTGAGTAAGGAGACTAGTGTCAGCCTCTGTACTGAAAATGAATTAGGCTTTTTCTTTTTTACAGTTAAGAATGAACTACCAGGTGGGATGAATTGGGAGACTGGGATGGCCGTGTATATATTACTAATAAGAAAAAAATATCAAATTGTACACTTTAAATATATGCAGTTAATTGTATATCAAAAAGAAAAAAAAGAATCAACTATCAATAGAAATTATAATATTTTCTTGCAACCCCAGTGAATCATGTTTTTTATATTTGTGCTTACCCTGGAGATCCTGTACTGCGTTACGCAGGGATCTCTGCTTTACTGAAGTAAGGAACTTGGAGGTGTACTGTCCATGTATATGCTCCCACCTATTATAGGAAGGAAAATGCCTGACCAATAGTTACATCATTGTTTGAGGGGAGGCCACTTACACTGAGGCTACATGTTAAAGCGTGGAGGCTGCAGGTCCCAGGGCTGCAGAGCCAGTGAAGGGGCTACGAACGCCATCAAATTTTACCAAGACAGGCAACGACTTTAGACATTTAACCCAGCAAGTAAACCTCCTAGAGATCAAATTGACCTATGAAGGCTATTTGCATTGGCAAAATGCACTGCATTGGCAATCTCATCTTCATTTGGAGACTGTGCTTGTGACACTAGGCGACACAACCCTGCATGGTGAGAAGCCAGAAAAATGGATTTGGGGATGTCTCATGGTATGGGATTTGTCCCAGAAACTCTGACTATGAAGTGCCTCTCTGAGTAGCAATTTATAACATACATAACATACATTTGCTCAGTAGTAGCTGAGCAAAAATGAACAAGATTTCCCAGGGCGCTGAAGTTCCAGATTGTTTCTCAAAGGGTCACATCGATTATTGTCATTTTTTTTGTCAGCTGTGAACCATGATTAATTAGAGCGATTCAAATTTCTGCATGTCTTATGTCACACACTTCTTTGCTTCCCCATCTGTTTTGTCTGAAGTGTTGACCAACAAGCCCCACTTGCTGTACCTCATCAAAGCTAGAATAAATGTCTCACTGTGGGCTGGAAAGAAACACCAAAGATGGCAGAAGTGATAACACATAAACAAGTGGCAAAAACAGTGATTTAGTAAAGAGACAAGCTGTGAAGCATACAAAAGGGAGACCTAATTAAGTTCTCTTCTCTTCAGTAGTGTATAAAATGCAAAGATCTACTAGCTCAAACCTATTTACATGTAAATGCTGAATCTTGTACCCACCAGAATCAGAATCATGTAGACTGCTTTACCTTTAAAAGAAACTGACAACTGATACACAAAATATGATAAAAACATCAGTGAAAATTGAAAATTGATGTATGGAGGAGAATAATGGGAGTTTATTCACTGACATGAAGCCTCTTAGAATGGAACCTTTTTATTTTCATCTTTTTAAAACAAGAAAAGCCTACATTATCCAGCAGATGTTGCATGGAGAATTATTGTCCATCCCAGGCTTTTTGAGGTTTCCAGTCAGTTAATACTCTTAACTAACTTCCATCAAACATTTTCACAGATAAAATCCTTTCTAAGCCACATAAATCCTTGTTAGAAAATGGAAGGTTTATAAAAAATAATGATGTTATACTTTGCAGCCCTGTGTAGATGTTTACTGTTGCTGACGTGTGTATCCAGAACCCTCGAAGACTACCCCATGCCCTGGGTGTGGATGACTTCACACTATAGGGAACCTTTGTGTTTCGCTAGGTGTTGGTGCTATTTTCAGAACTGGTGATGCCCCCTTAAGATTCAACAAATGTACTTCTCAATGATAAAACCTATTTCTCAGGATTTTTGCAGATTTGGTTTGATTGAATTTGGTTGTTGTACTGACATGGCAAAGAACCAGTGAAAATAGTTCTCAAAGATTTTTCAGGATGGGAAATAAGGTAATCAGAATAATTATAGTTGCTATGAAAGGTGTTAGTTGCTATTCTAGGGGAAATTTTATTTGAAACACACTGAGGTTTGTCAATGATTCTGACTTCCTGCAGTAGGCAGCTGGGCAAATCGCAACTGATCATGGGCTTGTAGCAGGAAGAGGCTGAGGACAAACTCTGTACAACATGTAAGTAGGTTAATTACAATGAAAACCAGTAAATCAAATCTGAGAAGGCTCTACATCTTAGTCTTAAGAAGGTTTCCCGTTATTTTGAAATGTGCTGTCTTTAGTAGGAGAGAAATACTGTCTCCCTGCAGAGTTCTTCTGCAGGGAGATTAACCCAGAACTATGCTCAGAATCAGCAATAATATCTCCTACAGCTTATATTTTAGGGGAGAGACAAGTCTGGAGAGTCTTGGATATTTAGTTGAATTTCCCAGAGCAAAATACAGCCCTTAATAAATGGGTTAGATTTGAACCATTTCACCCTTTCCTTTCACAGCCTTTGAGAAAGCTTAAAATGAAGAATGGAAGGGGTGTGGCAAGAGGTTAAAGTTAGAAAGCAGCCCTTATTTAGCCCATTCAATAACGCCTCATCAAATGTACATTATGGACCAGCCACTATTCTAATTGTCTGAGCCTGATTTCATCTTATATATAAATATAAATCATTTTTGCATACATACTGAATTTTCCAGGAACATAGCTATCATTTCAGATATGATTGTTTTGTTTCATTGTTCTGAAGTTTTCCAGGAGTTGCTCATCATTTCTGAAAATCAGATTGAAGATGGCAGTGCTGTTCATGGCTTTTCAATCACCAGCAGAGCACATCTGGCTCAGTCTGGACTTGTGCTCCTACTCACATGAGTATGCATGGGTATCCAATTGTTCTAGCAGTATTTGGTGAAAAGATACCCTCTACTCACTAAATTTCCTTTGCACCTTTATTGGAAAGCAATTACTCCTATATATGTAGACTTTCTTTTTTCTGTTGATCTATTTATCTAATATTTATGTCAAAACTGTATTGTTTTAACTACTATAGCTTGAAATTAGATAGGGTTAGTCTTCCATTTTTTAATTCCTTTTCAAGAATGTTTTCAACTATTCTTGATTATTTGCATGTCTACATGAATTTTAGAATCACCATATTGACTTCTGGAAAAAAAACAAAACCTGACTGACAGTTTTGTCTGGATTGTGTTGACTTTATAGATCAATTTAGGAAGAATTGCCATTTTAGCAATGTTGAGTCTTCCAACTCATGAACAAAGCATACTTCTTCATTTATTTGGGTACTTAAGATTTCTCTAGCAATGTTTTGTAGTTTTCAGATCTTGCACATCTTTTATTAGGTTTATCCCAAAGTACTTTGTATTTTTTTACTGCTTTAAATGATTTTGTTTTGTTTTATTTCAATTTTTGTTATTCATTCTTAGTGTATGGAAATAGAATTGATCTTTGTATAATGATCTTGTAGCCTACAACCTTGCTAAGTGCACTTATTAGTGAGTTGTTTTTTGTAGATTCTATCAGATTTTCTGTATAGATGACCATGCTTTCTGTGAATAACACAGACTAGAACCTCCAGTACAATGTTGACTACAAGTGTTTAGACATTCTGTCTTCTATCTCAGGGGAAAGCATTGTCTTTTGCCATGAAGTATGACACTAGCTATTGATTTCTGCTTATGGTCTGTATCAGGTCGAGGAAGTCTTCTTCTATTTCTAGTTTGCCAAGAATTTTATCAGATATTGATATTGAATTCTGTCAAACGCTTTTTCTGTGTCTACTGAAATGATATCATTTTTCTTTTTTACTTTGTTCATATCGTGAAGTTCCTTGATTTTCTAATGTTAAGCCAACCTTGCGTTCCTTGGCACCAGTCATACCTACTGACTGAGGTTTGTGAGACATAAGAGAAATAGCATTCATCATTTGAGACATGTATCAGTGAAATTGGAAGGTGAAGCAAACACTCAGAAAAAACTGGAAGCTATAGGAGAGCATGCTGAAAACAGAGAGGCAGTGTCAGAAGACATAGGAGAAGGTTTAGGGCAGTAGACAGCAGAACCTAGGGGTGGTTGTTGTTGAGTGATATGGGCTGTATTAGGAACAAGAAGATCCAGAGCATTATAGGGCTGAAAATATGGTAGATTATTTTGTTGTTTGGGAAACCTGCACCATGAGCATTGTCTAAAAATGCATGGCATGGATGCTCTGAGGGTCCAGGAACCAAAAGAATCATCCCTTGGAAGGTGTCAGTTGCAGCAACTGTGATATCTACAACATTTAATAGCTGCATGTTCTGAACAACAGTTCAGACACTGTGGTCTCTGTGTGTGCAGGTTCTCAGGATGCAGCAGGTCCCAGAGACTGTGATATCCGGCATGTTCTAGGCTAGAGATGGCCACAGAGTCTCAAGTCTTACATGATGTATGTTGAATCTTAAGTACTGAACTCTTGTTTTTGTCTCATTTTAGCAGGACATTGTCTATATAATCTCTAAACAACTGTGCTACCTTACCTGCTGCTACCGCATCCCTAAACCTTAACTCAGCATCTGGGGATCTGCTCCTTCCATTCTTAATGAAGTTAATTTTGCTGTATCCAATTGCATCCAAAGATAGAAATTTACATTGCAAAATTTAAAGGTCTTTTTTCTTCAGATTTTTATTGGAGTATAGTTGCTTTACAATGTTGTGTTAGTTTCTACTGTACAGCAAAGTGAGTCAGGTATACATATACATATATCCCCTCTTTTTTGGATTTCCTTCCCATTTAGGTCACCACAGAGCATTGAGTTCCCTGTGCTACACAGTAGGTTCTCATTATACATAGTATTATACATAGTATCAGTAGTATATATATGTCAAGTCCAATCTCCCAATTTATCCCACCCCCACCACTTCCCCATTGGTATCCAAACGTTTGTTCTCTACGTCTGTATCTCTATTTCTCCTTTGTAAATAAGATCATCTATACCAATTTTTTTCAGATTCCACATATGTGCATTAATATATTTGTTTTTCTGACTTACTTCACTCTGTATGACAGACTCTAGGTCCATCCATGTCTCTACAAATGACCCAATTTCATTCCTTTTTATGGCTGAGTAATATTCCATTGTATATATGTGCCACATCTTCTTTATCCATTCATCTGTTGATGGGCATTTAGGTTGCCTCCACGTCCTGACATAGTGGCTATATCAATTTACATTCCCACCAACAGTACAAGAGGGTTCCTTTTTCTCCACACCCTCTGCAGCATTTATTGTTTGTAAATTTCTCGATGATGGCCATTCTGACCAGTGTGAGGTGATACCTCATTGTAGTTTTGATTTGCATTTCTCTAATAATTACTGATGCTGAGCAATTTTTCATGTGGCAAAATGTAAAGGTCTTTTTGACTTTATTATATTTTGGGAATCTCTGCCACTGCCCTCTTCCATTGTGAACACCACATACCTATGTGATAGTAACATTATACTCATTCACACTTATATCTAAATAGATATATTTAAATCACACTTGAGGGATTAATATGTTAGGCCAGAGTAAAATAGAACTAGCTTAACTTCCATTTTGGTCACAGCCAGGTCTTTGGAACATAAAGGAAAGCAGAGAAAGAGAAGCATAAGCACTAATGAGTATGATTCATTTCAGAACTAAATGCCATGTCCAGATGGGACACAATTGGAACACTATACACTATAGCTCTGCAATAGGCAAAACCTCCAGGGCTAGCAGACCATTTCTTCAACCTGCAGGTTATCCCCAAAACTGCCAATCATATTTGCAAATATCTTTTAGATTAGTCACTAATTAGTTATTGTTTAAACTAATTAGTTATTGTTTAAAAACTATAAAACTTATATGGAATATCACAGAAATTTGCAATTGGTATATATTCAGGTTGACAGGTCAGCAGGAAGTCTTGGGCAAGTCTGTGCTGAAGATTGGTCCTCTGGACATGGGGATAAAGACAGCTGCAATTGTTCAACTCACAGGCAAGGTGAGCTCCATAGTGCTAATTGCTCTAGAACTTAGTATGTTATGTTTTCCACAGACCCTCAATATTAGGAGTCAATGACTCTCTGAAGATCTCTTTTTCTTTACTAATTAATTGGTAAATTAAGTAAAAAATTTAGACTTCGGCATTTGGAATTTTCTTAGTGAGAAACAGTTAAGGGCTTCCTCTTTCAAACATTGCAAGGTAAATTCTCCTTACCCAAATTCTCACAAGCTGTAAAATCTACTGTTGTATAGCATGTGGAAATGACATTAAAAATAATTTGAGTCAGCCTCTTTAGGCTGAGTCTCATGAGTTGTTTTAAAAGATACGTTTAAACCTTCTGTTCTCTGAAATTCACAAAGTGAAATTCATTTTGAGAATATTATAATTTTTCCAGAGATAAGCACCTAAGAAAATGGTCATACAGACTTAAAACTCTCTTAGGACATTTCTGTATAAAACTTTCTAAGTGCAGACACACACACACACAGAGTCACACACATGCACAACTAGAAGACATACCTCCAGACTGCAGTCCAGCTGTGGAGTCACCTTTGTAAATTCTAAATAAAAAAGTCTTAAACACTCACTGGAGGATAAAAATTTTGGAAAACCCATACGTTTGTTCTTGCTTTATATTTGTGGTTCTTCTCAACATTGTCAAGGGGATAGTATTGGTTATCTAGTGCTGCATAACATACCACCCAAAACAGAATATTTTTAAAAAAGTAACTACTATTTATTATTTCTGACAATTTTGTGGTTAGCCTGAGGTGTTTCTGCCGCTGGATTTGTGTGAGCTCAATCATGTGACCACAGTTAGCTGACAGGTTGGCAAGGGGTTGAATTCATTTGAGACACTTGGGTCTCTCTGCATGTTGTCATTTTTTAATATTTATTTTATATTGGAGTATAGTTGATTTACAATTTTGTATTAGTTTCAGGTAGACAGCAAAGTGATTTAGTTATACATATACATATATCCATTCTTTCAGATTTCTCATATAGGTTATTACAGAATACTGAGTAGAGTTCCCTATGCTATACAGTAATTCCTTGTTGATTATTTTATATAAAGTAGTGTGTACATTGTTAATACCAAACTCCTAATTTATCCCTCCATTTCATTTTTCCCTTTGGTAACCATAAGTTTGTTTTCAACATCTGTGAGTCTGTTTCTATTTTGTAAATAAGTTCATTTGTACCTTTTTAATTTTCTTTTTTTGGCCATGCCACGTGACTTGTGGGACCTTAGTTCCTAACCAGAGATTGAACAGTGAAAGCACAGAGTCCTAATCACTGGACATCCAGGGAATTCCCGTTTGTATCAATTTTTTAGATTCCTTGTATAAGTGGTATCATATGAAATTTCTTTTCTGTTTGACTTATTTTCACTTAGTATGATAATTTGTAGGTCCCTCCATGTTGCTGCAAATGACATTATTTCATTCTTTTTCATGGCTGAGAAATTTTCCATTGTATATGTGTACCACATCTTTATCCATTCATCCATTGATGGATATTTAGGCTGCTTCCATGTCTTGGCTATTGTAAATAGCACTGCAGCGAACATTGGGGAGCATGTATTTTTTTCGGATTATGGTTTTCTCCACATATAAGCCTAGGAGTGGGATTGCTGATTCATATGGTAGTTCTATTTTTAGTTTCTTAGGAAATCTCCGTACTGTTTTCCAAAATGGTAGTACCAATTTTACATTCCCACTAACAATGTAGGAGGGTTCCCTTTTCTCCACACCCTCTCTAGCATTTATTGTTTATAGAATTTTTTGATGATGTCCATTCTGACCTGTGTAAGGTGATACCTCATTGTAGTTTTGGTTTGCAGGTCTCTAATAATTAGCAATGTTGAGCATCTTTCCATGTGCTCTTTGGCCATCTGTATGTTTTCTTTGGAGAAATGTCTATTTAGAACTTCTGCCCACTTTTTGATTGAGTTGTTTTGATATTAAGCTGCATAAGCTGTTTCTATATTTTGAAGATTAATCCCTTGTCAGTTGCTTCCTTTGTAAATATTTTCTCCCATTCAGTGGGTTGTCTTTTTGTTTCGTTTATGGTTTCCTTTGCTGTGCAAAAGTATTTAAGTTTAATTAGGTCCTATTTGTTTTTGTTTTTATTTCCATTACTCTAGAGACTGATCAAAAAAGATATTGCTGCGACTTATGTCAAAGAGTGTTCTGCCTATGTTTTCCTCTAAGAGTTTCATAGTACCCAGTCTTACATTTAGGTCTTTAATCTATTTTGAGTTTATTTTTGTGTATCGTTTAAGAGAATGTTCTCGTTTCATTCTTTTACAATGTAGCTATCCAGTTTTCCTAGCACCACTTATTGAAGAGATTGTCTTCTCCACTGTTTATTCTTGCCTCCTTTGTGGTAGATTAATTGACCATAGGTGTGTGGGTTTATTTCTGGGCTTTTTATCCTGTTCCATTAATTTATATTTCTGTTTTTGTGCCACTACCATACTGTTTTGATGACTGTAGTCTGTAGTATAGTCTGAAGTCAGGGAGCCTGATTCCTCCAGCTCCATTTTTCATCCTCAGGATTGCTTTGACTATTCAGGGTCTTTTGTGCTTCCATACAAATATTACAATTTTTTGTACTAGTTGTGAAAAATGCCCTTGGTAATAGGGATTGCACAGAATCCATAGATTGCCTTAGGTAGAATAGTCATTTTGACAATATGGATTCTTCCAATCCAAGAATATGATATATCTTCCCATCTGTTTGTGTCATATTTGATTTCTTTCATGAGCATCTTAGTTTTCAAAGTACGGGTCTTTGCCTCCTTAGGTAGGTTTATTCCTAGATATTTTATTCTTTTTATGTGATGGTAAATGGGATTGTTTTCTAAATTTCTCTTTCTGATCTTTCATTGTTAGTGTATAGAAATGCAACAAATTTCTGTGTATTTATTTTGTATCTTTCAGCTTTGCTGAATTCATTGATAAACTCTAGTAGTTTTATGGTAGCATCTTTAGGATTTTCTATGTATAGTTTCATGTCATCTGGAAACATTGACATTTTTACTTCTTCTTTTCCAGTTTGGATTCCCTTTATTGCTTTTTCTTCTCTGATTGCTGTGGCTAGGATTTCCAAAACTATGTTGAATAGTAGTGGTGATAGTGGACATCCTTGTCTTGTTACTGATCTTGGAGGAGATGCTTTCAGCTTTTATGATGACATTACGATGATGTTAGCTGTAGGTTTGTCATATATGGCCTTTATTATGTTGATGCAGGCTGCCTCTGTGCCAATTTTCGGGAGTTTTTTATGATAAGTGGTGTTGAATGTTGTCAAAAGCTTTGTCTGATCTATTGAGATGATCATATGATTTTAAATTCTTCAATTTGTTAATGTGGTGGATGACACTGATTGATCTTGCAGATATTGAAAAATCCTTGCATCTATGGGATAAATCCCACTTGATCATGATGTATGGATCCTTTTAATGTATTGTTGCATTTGGTTTGCTAGTATTTTGTTCAGGATTTTTGCACCTATGTTCATCAGTGATAGTCACCTGTAATTTTCTTGTATGGTGTTTTGTCTAGTTTTGGTATCAGGGTGATGGTGGCCTCATAGAATGAGTTTGGGAGTTTTCCTTCCTCTGCAATTTTTTGGATCTCTTTTCAGAAGAATAGGTGTGAACTCTTCTCTAAATGTTTGACAGAATTTACCTGTGAAGCCATCTGATCCTGGACTTTTGTTTGTTGGGAGTTTTTAAATCAGTTTCCATGTCACAACTTGCGATTGGTCTGTTCATATTTTCTGTTTCTTCCTGGTTCAGTCTTGGGAGATTGTACCTTTCTAAGAATTTGTCCATTTCTTCCAGTTTGTCCATTTTATTGGCATATAGTTGCTTGTAGTAGTCTCTTAAGAGCCTTTTTATTTCTGTGTTGTCAGCTGTAACGTCTCCTTTTTCATTTCTAATTTTATTGAGTCCTCTCCCTTTTTTTTCTCCATGAGTCTGCCTAAAGGTTTATCAATTTTGCTTATCTTCTCAAAGAACCAGCTTTTAGTTTCATTGATCTTTTTCTATTGTTTTCTTTGTATTTCATTTATTTTTTTCTCTGGTCTTTATGATTTCTTTCCTCCTGCTAAGTTTAGGTTTTGTTTGTTCTTTTTCTAGTTGCTTTAGCTGTAAGTTTAGGTTATTTTATTTGAAATTTTTCTTGTTTCCTGAGGTAAGATTGTACTGCTATAAGCTTCCCTCCTAGAACTGCTTTTGCTGCATCCCATAGGTTTAAGATCATCATGCTTTTGTTTTCATTTGTCTCTATTTTTTCATTTTCTCTTTGCTTTCTTTGGTTTTTGATTGGTTGTTTAGTAACATATTGGCTAGCCTCCACATGGTTGTGCTTTTTACAGTTTTTTTCTTGCAGCTGATTTCTAATCTCATAGGCTTTTGGTCAGAAAAGATGCTTGTTATGATTTCGATTATCTTAAATTTACAGAGGCTTGATTTGTGGCCCAGCATGTGAGCAATCGTGGAGAATGTTCCATGTGCACTTGAGAAGAATGTGTACTCTGCTTCTTTTGGATGGAATGCTCTATAAATATCAGTGAAGTCCACGTGGTCTAATGTGTCACTTAAGGCCTATGTTTCCTTATTGATTTTCTGTCTGGATGATCTGTCCATTGATAACAGTGGGGTGTTAAATTCTTTAACTATTATTGCATTACTGTCAATTTATCCTTTTGATTTCTATTTGCATGGAATATCTTTTTCCATCCCCTCATTTTCAGTCTGCATGTGTCTCTAAATCTGAAGTGGGTCTCTCATAGACCGATATGTGTGTAAATCAAAAGAAAGCTGGAGTAGCAAAACTCATATCAGACAAAATAGACTTTAAAATAGACTGTTACAACTGACAAAGGAGGACACTACATAATAATCAAGGGATAAATCCAAGAAGGTGGTACAACAACTGTAAATATATATGGACCCAGAATAGGAGCAACTCAATATATGAAGCAAATACTATAACAGGCTTACAAGGAGAAATTTCTTCTCAAGTGCACATGGAACATTCTCCAGGATAGGACAGATCACATCGCGGGTTACAAATCAAGCCTTGAAAAATTTAAGAAAATTGAAATCATATCAAGCATCTTTTCTGACCACAACTCTATGAGATTAGAAATTTGACTACGAGAAAAGAAACTAAAAAAACACAAACACATAGAGGCTAAGCAATATGCTACTAAACAACCAAGAGATCACTGAAGAAATTAAAGAGGAAATAAAACAAATACCTAGAGACAAATGAAAACAAAAGTACGATGATCCAAAACCTATGGGGTGCAGCAAAAGCAGTTCTAGGAGGGAAGTATATAACAATACATTCTTACATCAGGAAACAAGAGAAACCTCAAATAATCAACCTAAACTTACAGCTAAAGCAACTAGAGAAAGAGAAACAAACAAAACCCAAAGTTAGTAGAGGGAAAGAAATCATAAAGATCAGATCAAAAATCAATGAAATAGAAAAAGAAAACAATAGATAAGACCAATGAAACTAAAGCTGCACTTTGAAAAGATAAGCACAATTGATAAACCTTTAGCCAGACTCAAAACCTTTTGCACAGCAAAGCAAACCATAAAGAAAACAAAAAGACAACCCACAGAATGGGAGAAAATATTTGCAAATGATGCAACCAGCAAGAGATTAATCTCCAAAATTTACGAACAGCTCATGTGGCTCAATATCAAAAAAACAAACAACCCAATCAAAAAATGGGCAGAAGACCTAAATAGCCATTTCTCCAAAGAAGACATACAGGTGGCAAACAAGCTCATGAAATGATGCTCAACATCACTAATTATTAGAGAAATGCAAATCAAAACTACACACCAAACAGATGGCTATCATCAAAAAGTTGACAAACAATAAATGCTAGAGAGGGTGTGGAGAAAAAGAAACCCTCCTACACTGTTAGTGGTAATGTAAATTGGTACAGTCACTGTGGAGTACAGTTTGGAGATTCCTTAAGCAACCATATGATCCTGCAATCTCACCCCTGGGCATGTATACAGAGAAAAAGATAGTTTGAAAGGATACATGCACCCTAATGTTCACTGCAGCACTGTTTACAACAGCCAAGACATGGAAGCAATCTAAATGTCCATCAATGGATGAATGGATAAAGATGTGGTACACATATATAATGGAATATTATTCAGCCATTTAAAAAAATGAAATAATCCCATGTGCAGCAACATGGATGGCCCTAGAGATTATCATACTAAGTGAAGTAAACCTGACAGAGAAAGATAATATCATATGATATTGTTTGTATGCAGAATCTTAAAAAAAAAAAAAAAAAGGTACAAATGAACTTATTCACAAAACAGAAACAAACTCACAGACATAGAGGATGAACCAGCGGGGAAGGCTGGGGCGGGTAGCACAGATTGGGAGTTTGGGATTGACATGTATACATTGCTATATTTAAAACAGATAACAATAGGGGCCTACTGTATAGCAGAGAGAACTCCACTCAGTACTGTGTTATAACCTAAATGGGAAGGAATTTGAAAAAGAATAGATACATATATATGCATAACTGAGTCACTTTGCTGTACAGCTGCATCTTACACAACACTGTTAATCAACCATATTGCATTATAAAATGAAAATTTTTTAAAATAGAGTGGCAGATTGGATTAAAAAACAAGAGCATACGATATGCTGCCTACAAGAGACCCACTGTAGAGCAGAGGGCACACATAGATTGAAACTGGTGGGATGGAAAAAAGATATTTCATGCAAACAGAAATTACAGGAAAGCAGGGCCACAATACTCACATCAGACAAAACAGACTTCAAAACAAAGGCCATAAAGAAAGAGATGAACACTATATAATGATAAAAGGATCAATACAAGAAGAGGAATTTACAATCATCAACATATATGCACCTAATAATGGAAGCACCCAAACACGTAAAACAAATACTAACAGATATAAAGGGGCAGGAATACAGTAAAATAGTAGGAGACTTTAACACCACACTCACATCAATGGGCAGATCTTCTAAATAGAAAATCAACAAGGCAATAGAGATCCTAAATGGCACAATAGAACAGGTCGACCTAATTGATATTTTCAGGACATTATATCCTCCCCCTCGCCAAATAAAAACCCCAGAATACATATTCTTTTCAAGTGCCCATGGAACATTCTTTAGGATTGACCACACACTAGGGAACAAAACAAGCCTCAACAAATTGAAGCGTATAGAAATTATCTCAAGCATCTTTTCTGACCACAAAGGCATAAAACTAGGTATCAACCACAGAACAAGAAATGAGGGAAAAAATGATTACATGGAGAATAAAACACATTGTATTGAAAAAACGATGGGTCAACAATGAAATCAAAGAAGAAACTAAAAAAATACCTTGAGACAAATGAAAATGAAAACACAACCATACAAAATCTATGGTCTGCAGCACAAGCAATTCTTAGAAGTCTATAGCAATAGAGGCCTTCCTCAAAAAACAAGAAATATCTCAAACAACCTAACCTACCACATAAAAGAATTAGAAAAATAAGAACAAACAAAACCTAAAGTCAGAAGGAAGGAAATAATACAGATCAGAGAGGAAATAAATAAAACAGAGATTTAAAATAGTAAAAAATCAATATAACCAAGAGCTGGTTCTTTGAAAGGGTAAACAAGATTGACAAACCTCTGGCCAGGCTCACCAAGAAGAAAAGAGAGAGAACTCAAAGAAAGTAATAAGAAAGAGACATAATAATTGATACCCAGAAATAGAAAAATCATGAGAACAATGAACAATTATATGCCAAGAAATTTGACAACCTAGCAGAAATAGACAAGTTCTAGAAACATAGAGCCCACCAAAATTGAATCAGAAAGAAATAATTTGAATAGACCAATCACTAGAAGTGAAATAGAATCTGTAATCTAAAAAATCTCTACAAACAAAACTCCAGGACCAGTTGGCTTCACAGGTGAATACAAAGAACTTATACTGATCCTTCTCAAACTCTTCCAAAAAAATTAAAGTGGCGGGAACACTCCCAAAGACATTCTATGAAGCCACTATCACCCTGATACCAAAACCAGACAAAGACACCACCAAAAAAATTAGAGGACAATATCTGATGAATACACATGCAAAAATTCTCAACAAAATATTAGGAAACTGAATCCAACAATACATAAAAAAGATCATACACCATGATCAGGTGGGATTCATCCCACATTCACAAAAGGATGGTTCAATATCTGCAAATCAATCAGTGTGATACACCACATAAACAAAAGAAAAGACAAAACCACATGGTCATCTCAATAGGTGCAGAAAAAGCATTTGATGAAATTCAACAGATATTCATGATAAAAATTCTTACTAAAGGGGGTATAAAGGGAACAAATCTCAACATAATAAAAGCTATTTATGAAAAATCCACAGCTAACATAATATTCAATGGTGAAAAGCTGAAAGCCTTCTTACTAAAATCTGGAACAAGACAAGGATGCCGACACTCGTCACTTCTATTCAACGTAGCATTGGAAGACCTAGCCACAGAAATCAGACAAGAAAAAGAAAAATTATCCAAATTGGAAGGGAAGAGATAAAATTCTCATTTTATGAAGATGCCATGATACTATATATAGAATATCCTAGAAACTCCACACAAAATCTACTAGAACTGTTAAATTAAGCAGAGTAGCAGGACACAAGATTAACATACAGAAATTGGTTGCCTTTCTTTACACTAACAACGAGATATCAGAAAGGGAATGTAGAAAACAATACCTTTTGAAATCCAACCCCCATAAATACTTAGGCATTAACATGACCAAGGAGGTGAAAGAATTATACACTGAGAACTGTAAAACATTAAAAGGAAAGTGAAGATGACTGAAAGAAATGGAAAGATATCCAATGCTCTTGGATTAGAAGCATATTGTTAAATGGCCATATCACCCAAAGCAATCTACAGATATAATGTGATCCTTCTCAAATTACCCATGACATTCTTCACAGAAACAGAACGAATAATCCTAAAACTTATATGCAATCACCCAGTTTTTATTACTTGATATTACAGCAGCATTTCATTCTAATGTTGAGCTATGGCATTTGAAATATGAAGAGGGACTTCCTTGGTGGCACAGTGGTTAAGAATCCACCTGCCAGTGCAGGGGAAATGGGTTTGATCCCTGGTCCGGGAAGATCCCACATGCCACGGAGCAACTAAGCCTGTGCACCACAACTACTAACCCTGTGCTATAGAGCCTGTGAGCCTCAACAACTGAGCCTGAGTGCCACAACTACTGAAGCCTGCGTACCCACAGCCTGTGCTCCGCAACAAGAGAAGCCACCACGAGAAGCCCACACACCTCAATAAAGAGTAGCCCCCACTCGTCAAAACTGAGAAAGCCTGTGCGCAGCAATGAAGACCCAACACAGCCAATAAATAAAATAAATTAAAAAAAAAAATATGAACAATATAATAGGGTTGTTCCTCTTTGAACACTTGGGTAAAGCTACTTTGTTAGGGGAGAGGTAGGTAGCTCAATTATAAAATCAAAAGTATTGATTAGATTGTGCTTTAAGATAATAGTAAAATGTAGTTTAAGCAGAACAAAAAATACCTGATAATCTAGGAATTTACAAAAATCTTATTTTTATGTTTGAGTTAAAAGAACAGGTCATTTTTAAAAGTATGATATGCTAAATTGACATAGTATTTAAGAATTTTCAAAAACATTCCTAAATAAAATGCTTCTATCACTATAATTGTCAGTGATACACAATTTAAAACTTGTCTAAGTTGGCTTGTGACAACTTTGCTTCAGGGTATGAGCTGGAATGTTGAGTAGTGGAAGTTTCTGATTAGCACATATAGGATGACAAGGGATTTACCTGGAGGAATACTAGGGCAATATTATCTATGTGAACTCTAGTTATGTGCCAGGCATCCTTTGCAGAAATACATGCATTTCCTGGCTTATTTCTCACAACAAAATCAACAAGTAGATACTAATAAATCCATTTTACTGTTAAGGAAATTGACATAATTCAGCTGATAAATGATGGTACAGTTTATCTTCTTTCCAAATTCATGATCCTTCTACTTTTTCTTATGCCCATCCTTCCCTTTCAAGTGGGAAAACAGTTGTTTTCACCTCTTGATTTTTTTCCACGTCTAAAATAGATTCAGTTCCTTTCTATCCTTTCTCCCTTCCCTTCTTCTTTCCTCTTTCCAAGTATGACAGAATTGTGGACTTACATAAACTCAGAATTTCAGGTAAAATATATTCTGTAACTAACCTCTCAGTGATTTGTTACACTATACCTTTGTTAAAGTACTTCCTCACTCAGAGTAGGAGTGTATGAGATATTCTGTGGCTATAACTTACTATCTGATTAAAACATGAAATCTGGTTATGTACTGTTCATTTCAGTTTTGCATACCTATTTTAAATTCCCATATGATATGTGTGTGCATTTGCAACAGACCATCCAGGAAACAGGCTAAAACTATTATTGATAAAGAAGGTGAAATGTACAAGAAACGTGGAATAAACTATTAATATTTACATAAGCTTTTAAAGATTTGTCTCTGATTATTATCTGTATGTTAACACTCATCTCAAATTCAGTGACTTTGGTCCCCCTCCCCAAAATGTTTTCCTTATTTTTCTGACTCAGCTAATTTTGGTCTCACTGAACATTAACTTACTCATTGAATATCAGTATTAATATGCACCATCATATGTATGTACATAAGTTCTAAATCACTCCTTTAAAAGAGTACTTAATGTGTCAGACATTTAGAAGATCCCATCCTTTTCTAGATACATATAAAACTCAGACTCAGAACTGGTGTTGTGTAATGTGGTTGATCTCCAGTAAGAGGAGAGAGAAAGAGAAGTCAGGAAACAGAGGCTTAATCTCAACTATATCATACATAAACCTTAGGAAGGACATTTGAGTTCCTACATGGCAATACTCTTAGCTGAAATTTTAATTCCCACCTACCCGTTTTTAGAAGGGTATTGTTGTACTCCTGTCTGTAGGACATACATGTGGAATTTCTCTTTTATTCCTCAAGACTCTCAGGATCTGTAGTCCAAACAAGCCACATGCCCTTTGCAGAGTTGGCACGATTAGGGGTGAGATCTGTAACTCAGAAAACTGTGGAGTAGTTTTTCGCAGTACAAAGCCAATTGGCTCAACTCACATACTTAGTATAATAATACCCTAATCAACTAAATTCATCTGCCTCAATTTCACATTTTATAGTCAGAGCAGAAAGGATACAACTTAATATCCTAAATATCATAATTTGAGTCTGGGAACAATACCAACTTGTCAGAACCCAGCTGAAGGTGAAACGGGAGACAACAGGAAGTTACGCAGCAGCTGAAACAGCACGAGAAATGGATTCCACGTGAGAAGAGCAGGAAAGGCTGAAAGTGACACTGAAGGGTGTTGTACTCGACACTGCTTTACTTTATGTTCTGTTCTGGAGAAACCAGTGTATATGCCTGGTAGAAGGTGAGCTATAAACAGTTATTGTGTGGTAAACCTGACTACCAAAAAGTAACATCAGAAGATTTCCTACATTTCAATAATAAAAGCAGACTTAAGACAGTCAAAAGTAGTGGTTGGTTAATTTCCACAAAATTTAATTTTTTAGAATTTCTAATTACTCTATGTAATATCCCACAAAAGACTCATCAGTTTGCCAATTTAAATAAGTTTTAGAATCAATTAAATGTTCCTCATACTTTTATGTTCTTACTTAGCATAGAAACTATACAGTTTGCTTCGATTTCATAAAAGTTAACTGCAGACCTTGTTTTGTTCATCAAAGACAGTTTCAGCTCTCCAGATGCTAATACTTACTTTAGAAAGGAAAAACAAATACTGAGTTGGAGGTCAATGCACTTCCCTTTTGATGCGTTGCTTTATCAAATATTAAAGAATGAACAAAGGACATACTGTTTCAACAACTAAATCCCAATAACGGTAGTGTATTCATTCAGATTTCAGCAGTTATACTTGCGTCCATGGTATCAAAGCCCCAGGAATACTTTTTAAGGAATCTGTTTTGTTTCAAGTTGTGCATCAGAAGCCACCATGGTCAGCGAGAACCATACAAAGGAGGGTCTTGAATTATGTCTACAATGTCAGGCTTTTATCAGATTTACACATTGGTGATGACGAATTCCATACGTTAGGTGTAAAGAACAAGCTTCCCCTAAGCACGGAGTCCAGCACAACCCCAGAGTGCCACATGAAGGCCAAAGGAGACTGGCAAAGGCAGGATAGATCCACCGTCACAGAATGAAAAGCATCCAGCATTTCCAGACAGGATAAAAAATGTGAACTCTTCCCATAGTCCTTTATTAGAAACACATCCGAAATGTACATATACTCAAAGAACAGTCTGTAGTAGAAGAATGGGGGGAGAAAAGTATGCCAGTCAAACATTATGTAAAAGATGTCAGATGAAATTAACTTTGAGAGAGCATTATTTCATGTTCTCCAAGAAGACAAAATTTTAAAATGAGGTATCCATTAGAAGCTGGCATTCTTTTCATTTTTACATTATTTTGCAGAGGCAAATGCATTTTGTGTGTGTGCACTTACTGCGTGATTAACTCCTAGTAAGTCTACAGTGTTTCCTGTCAGAAACAGTGATATTCTATATAAACTCCTTTATATGAATTTAGATCATCGAGTTTCAGTGGTCCCATGTCCTTTCTCAATTTTCAGCAATAGGAATGGTCAATATTACCTAAAATCTTCGTTTCCTTCTGCTATATAATATGCTAAGGTGGCATAAAAACTTATCCTAATTGCCTAAATGTTTGCAGGATTAGGAAGTTAAATATACCAAGTATTTAGGAAACCTGTTTTGTATATGCTGTTTCACATATATATTGTGTTAAGTATTTTTTTTTTTAAGGTAAAAAAGTAAACTTGGACTCTGGGTCAGCAGCACCGTTCTGGTATAAGAGCCCCTTTGCATTCTGCACTAGTCCATGGGCCTAGGAAATCTAGAATATTCTGACATAGCCCAGACTGAAGGCTCCAGAGTTAGTTTTTTATTCTGTCATACAACAAATTAACAACCAGCAGCAATAACATAGTTTTGAGCCCAAGACAGTTAAGGCTATGAAAGTTCCAAAGAACCAGCACCTCAGCTAGTTAAATGAATTCTGACAGATCAAAGTCAAATGAATGTATTATTTCTAAATCTACTACTTGGAGAGTGATGGTGATGATGATTTTTTTTGGTATCAGGGAAACCTCACAAGATTGAGACAACACCAAAATGATGAAACGCCACTTTAAAAAAAAAAGGAATACCTAAAACATTAGCCATAAACTTAATCACCCTTAAATTATATTTGTGAATATCAGGATATTTATGCTTAGACATAATATTATAAATCAAGTTTCTTTCATTATTAGTAATGTTGCTTTTCACATGGTGTTTATGGCTGACCAAGAATGAGATGAGAGTTAAAGATGATGTTCTCTCCTATGACTCTGAAACCGACTCGATTTAACTGTAGAGATATTTTCCAGATCTAGAAATGGTTAGAAATAAACTATAAAACAGGAGGTCTGGAAGTAATGGCAATTATGTTTTCTTCTTTCATCAAAAACAACTTTAAAATGTTCATTTGGATTTTACTATAGAACTGTGCTAGTTATAGTTCTGTAGTAAAATACAGTGCTGAGACTGTGGTAGTGATTATATAGATTTATTACAGATTGATAATAAAATTAAAATGCTATTGAAGTTCTGCTATATTCACAAATACTGCATTTATATATGTACATGCAAATATTATTAATGATAAATATCTTAGGGTTTTAAATATGCACATTTCCTCCTACCTATTCATCTCCATATGTTCACAAGCAACATTTAGATTTGTGAAGGAAAAAATGAATATTTCCACTACCTATCCTCTCTCCCTCCCTCCCTTTCAGCTTTGGGAGAGGTGGCAGCACATAAAACTGAATGCAAAAACTAAGGTTATAAGACCTTCTGTGATCCATAGTCACACTTATCCAATGAGTTGACTGCAACGGGTCAGAAGCGATTTGAACAATGTATTTACATGTAAAAGCATCTCATAAGTGATTCTCTGTGCGTGCACAAACACATACACACACACACAAGATATTTAAAAAGTTCCTTAAAAGTAGCATTTTAACTATCCTGTGTAACCCCAAAATGAATCACCAGTGAGTACTTTTATGTTGCAACCGTTGCTCATGATTAATCAACAAAGAGCTCTGTACAGCCAACAACCACCCCCCCCACACACAAAGAAGGAATGGAAAAAAAAATAATAATGGAAGTCAGTGATTGTAAAACAAGAAGAAATTCTAGATATACAAATATCTTGAATGTTAATATAAAAAGATAGTAATTATAAAAGCATATCTGAACCTACCCGTATTATTGAGTATCTTTCAAATTTGTTTAGCCCTGACTTCAGGGTAAGAGTTTGGCCTTTTCCCAAGACAGTACAGGAGCCATCACCTTCTACAGCAGAAGAGAAAGATACTTCCAAATGAGTACCTGCACTCCAGCTTACCTGTAAGTCTTTTCCTCTATGATTGTCTTATCCATGCTCTTAATTTCTCAGTCAAACCAAATCACTTATCTTTTTGTTATTGCTAAGTGATTTAAAAGTTCCAGGACACAAATACTTATATATCTGAAATGCTTATAAAGAATCATCTTTTGGTTAAAAGATGACAGCATGCAAATAAGTCTTTTAAGGACCTGTTTTGGTTTCAGTGCTTTGAAAAGAAAGGATGGTGTACCAGTAGGTCTCTCCACACCATTTTCTAAGGTTTTGCTTGACTACAGACCTTCAGCCTGATCAGGTCCTCATCCTCATCAGTTCGCTCCATAGCATGGCAATAACATGGTTTCGAGGATAAATTATTTCAGCAGCCCTGTAAATTGTGAGTCGCTGAGATTATACAAAATTGGTATTTGGTATTTGGCGTCCTTTCAAGTTTCACATTCATCACATAATCGGGCTATGAAGCGTCCCATACAGAGAAGGCAGCATCCGAAGGAATGAGCAGAACGTGTTTAAATAATACACACTACTAAATTTTACAGCTGTCCTTTTATATTCAAACGATATTAAGCACACTGTCACGTTGAACTGAAAACACTTTAGATCTAAAAATATACTATTGAAACAAATGACACAGTGAGAAACAAGACCGAAATCTATTTGTATAAAATACAGTCTATAATTTCAGAACAAATGTACATATAGCCATACTTGGATATCTCCTAAATTATAATCTGGGCATTTATATTTTTTAAAATTATCTCTGGTGAGTCTGAAATTTAGTATTTTCAGAGTTTAAATATCTATAATGAATCTTTATGTTTCTTTTTAAAACTGAAACTCAGTATAAATATAATTCTAAAACAAGATTCCTGACTTCAGAAAATTGTCTTCAGGTAACCTTTCTCCAGAAATCATTAGAACTAAAAAACTTCCTTAAAATTATACTTCCTTTCTTCTGAATGGGCTCCAAATAGAAAAGTTCATTAATTGGGCTTCATTTTAATTTTTTCCAGTTTTTGTATTCTTCTATGCTTTGACAACACTTTTACATTTTATCATATCTTCTCCCAAAACAAGCTGTTCATTGTATGTTGTTCTCAAGTATTTAACTGAAATACAACCCAAAGGAAGAAATTATGCTTGTTGCTTCAATACCCCTTAAGCATCCGTGATAATTTCAATCATAACAATTGCCAGGTTTGTGTTTTTATTCTGGATTCCTAATTATATAGGATTGAGCATAATTCAAAAGTTTCAGAATCACCTACTGCCAAGATTCTGGAAAATGTCTCTCTCAAAACAGAATGTAAATGCTCTGAGAACTCTCATACCTGCAACTAACATGTTCTGTGCACTTTTATGACATGAGGGGGTAAAGGGCCAGGTTCATCATGACTAATACTGTAATGCATCTACCGTCCTGCTACTCTGTCAGTCAACAGATAATGAGAACCTATTTTGTTTCCATTTGTAGTTATATATATATTTATATGTTGTTAATTTCTAAAGCTAGCTAGTATAAACTCAGGAGGATCAGCTTGATAAATATTTAAGTGTCATGGTCATTTTTGTGTTGATCTTATAAAAGTATTCTAGACCATGAATGTCGGCACATGAATGATTAGAGGAAGTAATGTTTCCTGAGAAGTGTCTAAAATGAGCAACCTTTCAATAGATGTTTTAGTTCTTAAATACCTCTTTATTTTAAACTGGTCTGTTCAAAGGAGCTACCTTTTGGCCTGTTTCACAAAATAGCAGGTTTGAGACTTTGAAAACTCTCACCTCTTTATCCTTATCTGGAATGAAGAAGTATCTTGGAAATCTTAATTTCTTTCTGGCTAAATTAGTAATAACCAGTTGCAATAACCAGCATGTATAAATGCACACACATACACAGACACACATACACACACAAGGAAAACAATAAAAGAGCCTACTAAGGAGTATGTTAATAAACTTCACTATAGAGAGATGGTCAAGAAGAAGAGCCATGGCTCCTTCTTCCATTTTTATAAGACATAACACAAGTAGTATTTTGGAAGGCTACTAAGTTATTTTTTTTCCATTTGTACCATTTCTTGATAAAAGTAGGATTTTTTTTTTGCATGTGTATCTACAGACTCTACAGGTAGGCAAATAAGAACTATGAGACCAGTGAATTACTTTTGGCTACTTCTGCTATGCTAATCAGGTGAGAGAAATCTGGGTTTTGTATTAGGAGCCCCTCTGAATGGCTTAATTCCTTTACAGCTACCATTAGCTGTCAGCCTCGCCATGGATATTGTCCATGTGCACTTTGAGGTAGTCATTCCTTGTAAACTTCTTATGGCAAAACTGGCATTCTGCCAGCGGACGATTGGGATTGTGAGTCATCTTGTGTCGGATCAGCATTTTCTTCAGGCTAAAAGCCAAGTCACAAACCTAGAAAAGACCCAAAGATACTAATCATATTACACTGAAAAATCTGAAGATACACCAATTTATCACTTACACAATATACATTATGCAAATTCCTATTATCAAGTATGTACTGACAGGCATAAGAACAAAAGCGCTCTTGAAATAAATGGAATTTAACATCCAAGGTAAACGGTACAGAAAATCAATTATAGTTCCAAGAGTTGTTTGCATTTCATGTGTGTCCCCCACATCCTAACCACCCTCCTTTCCCCCAGCTACTATATTTAAACATCTCTAGAGAAACAACTTCCTGTAAACAATGTCTTTCTCCACATATTATGAGTATATTGATGATTCCATAGTAAACCTCTTGAACAAAATGCCTTATGATCTAGAGGGCACCTTTCTAGTATACGGCATAAATAGCACAAGACATGTCTCACCAGTGATCCCTTCAAGTTGGACCCATTGGTGAAGTAAAAGGTTAACACTGCTTTAAGCATCCTAAGTGCAAGTTTAGGATTCCAGTTCTCTATTTCCTATTAAAAATACTTTACATTTTCTTCATGTAAGCTCTTCCACATTGCCACCTGGCTCAACAGGTATTAAACAGCTCAATAATTTAAAATATTGAATTAACCCAGAAGACGTGAGGCATAGTTATTCAAAAATAAAAATGAAATGGAATTCTTTTATAATACCAAATTTTCAAAGTTTGGTATTATTCACAAAAATTCCATTTTCATGAAATTCTTCAAAAGCACATGCACTGTAAAACTACTTAAATAATGTGAAAATTCCATGAAAAACATAGTGAATACAACGGCAGGGGTAAAGGCTTGGAGAGAAAGCTGAACTTCTGAATGAGGTGAAACTTAGGAAAACACAAAAGCAAATACATTTACTCTCTCCTCATGGGTGAAGAGGGATTTTACACCCACAGCAACAAGAAACTCAGAAGGGCAAGCCCCCAATTTAGTAAGGAGAAGGAGTAATCCAATAATAATGTATTTTGAATTATACATAAGTAGCAGCATAGTGTGATATAAAGAAAATAAGTTTCAGAGTCTTCTGTGTCCCCTCAATATTCATAAGTTAAAGCCCTAATCCTCAGTGTGATGGTACTTGAGGTGCAGCCACTGGGAGACAGACAGACAGACAGAGAATCTGCATCTCTTCCTGTTTTTACAAGGGCGTTAACCCCATCATAGGACTCCATCTTCATGAGCTCACCTAAACCTTCACACACCAAGGAAGGCCGTGTGAGGCATAACCAGGAGGAAGGCCCTCGCTAAAAACCCGACTACTCTGGCACCCTCATCTCAGATCCATGAAGGCAGAGGATCTTTATATATTTTATTCATTCATATATCCTAAGGGATAAGACAGTGCCTATAGAGTAAGCACTAAATAAGTGTTTGTTGAATTAACTAACCAAGTTTCATTCTGATTCTGTCACTTACTAAGGAAGTTTAAATGAACAAACTGCCTTTTAACTTCAGTTCCCTCACCTATAAAATGATCACAGTGACCATGAGCTCCCAGAATTAGTAACACTAAGATTAAATGAGGTAATCTCGCAAATGGATGTTATATTGCAGACATGCAATAAATGTTAGCACCTATTTTTTCTCTTTCATCTTCTCTGGCAAGAAGAATGATCAGCAGATTGGAAAGAAGAAACTGTAACAGCCACCACATGTGGAATTCGAGAGAGAACGTAGCTTTTATAAGGAGTAGCAGTTTCCTGTAACATACAAATGATCTGAAAGCAAATAGAATAATTTTCCAGAACAAACATAAAGCTTCCAGTCAATCTGAGGAAAGGACATTTTTCTTGTGAAATAAGTTTGTAAACATAAGTTTTACAAGCATAATTTAAAACAGACTATATACCTTTAAAGTCACTGAAAAAGCCAGGTAAGTTCACGTCATGTAGAAAAATCAAGGGATAAAAAGGAAAGATCCAGGAACACGAAACAGCATAAAATACATGAGTTATGATAGGTGATATACCATACTGAGTACCCTCAAAGACAGAAATTAGATTAAAAAGGAAATTTTACAAGGGGGGGTCAGAATGTGCATAAGTGTAGAAAATGGTGCCATGCGAGCGTGGTTGTGTAAAGGTACTGAGTAGCCCTTCCTCAAAAGCACTTTCGACAACAGAGACTGTTAGTATTTTCACAAACCCTAAAAGAACCAGGACTACCAGTACGATAGCTCCTAGTCAAAGATGTATATACAAGATGCTATTCCAGAATTATTTATAAAAGTGGAGTATGACAAATAACTTACTTGCCCAAAGGTGAGTATATTTGTTTTGATATAAAGAGATGGAGAAATACTTTCAGTTCTTAAAAAAAGATCATACTTCAAAAAGTATTTAAAGGCAAAGGAAAAAGTAAAGGGAAGAAAACAGAATAGTAAGATTAATGCACAATTTAACCTACAATACTGAAATAAAGACTGTAACTGTATCTGTATATATAAGTACTGGAGGAAAATATCGAGATTACTGTTAATATTAGTTGACATCAGTTGAGAAATGTGGGATTGTTTTGTCTTTATTCCCTTCTGTATTTCCTAATTTTTCTGGAACAAAAAAGGAAACTTTTATAATGTAACTTCCAAATATTACTTTGGATAGAAAAAAATGCAGTTGGTTGACTGAAGGTTGCACCTCCTCATCTTCCCTCCATGCCTCAAGCCCACTCCCATCAGACTTCTGCCTTAAGTGTTTCAACTCCCTAAACTGCTGTGATAGGTCACCAGCAACCTCCAGTGCCTAAATGTAACGGGGACTCCTGAATCCTCCTTTACCATGAAGTTCCTGCATCATGTAACATACCTGGCCATTTCCTCCTGCCTTTCATGTAGCTTCCATGAGGACCTAGTCTCGTTTTCCTTCTATTTTTCTGGCCATTTTCCCCTCCATTTTCCTGTACAGGCTCCTCCTCCAGCTTAACCTTTAAGTTTGGATCTCAGGGCCTGTTCCTTAGGCCACTTCTCCATTCACTAGGTGTTTTCTCCCCAGGGATCTTAATCATTAGTCATGCTTTTTGTTACTATTTATATGGAGATCACCCGCCAGTATCTATCTCTGATCCAGTCCTCTCTCCTGATCTGCATAGTGGAGGATCTAAATGCCTGCTCCATAGCTCACTGGTACTTCACACTCAGTGAGTTTAAAATTAAACTGGAATCTAAAAATTACAAGCTAGTAAATATGACAAAAAGAAGCAGCAGATTCACAGATATAGAAAACAAACTACCAGTGGTTACCAGTGGGGAGAGGGAAGGGGACAGAGGCAACATATAGTGGTAACAGATTAAGAGGTGCAAACCATTAGATGTAAATTCAGCTACAAAGTTATATTGTACAACACAGGAAATATAGCACGTATTTTATAATAACTACAAGTGGGACATAAAAAATTGTGAATCACTATATGTACACCTGTAACATATACTATTGTATATCAACTACACTTCAATTTAAAAAAAGACTCTGTCTCGCAAATCTAATTCTCAAAAAAAATGTGCCATCCATCTGACACTTGCTGGAAACCTGGCAGTCAGCCTTGATCCACTGTCTTCCTCATCCCCACCTCATTTAGCCCATTACCACTTCTTCCCTGTGCACATTTCGAGAAGGCATTTAATTGTCTCCATCTCTGCTGCCACAACCTGAGAGAAAACCATTACCTGCCTTGACCAGTGCTTCTCCAGCAATAAGAAAACGTTTCAGCATGCACCTGTTATCTGTATTTTTAAATAAAATATACCAAGTGTACTAAGGTACTTACAAGTTATACTATTAAAAACAAACTTTTAGAAGAATGTGAAAAAGATGAAACAATGTTTTCGTGTTAATAATTATGACTTCATATTTTCATTAGGCAACATCTAAGATATGATATATATTTAGGGTCAAAGTCATTTTTAACATAAGTGTAGACAAATACATATTTCAGATGTCTTGATAATTTCAGTTTTTTGGTTTACTTTTTTCCAGATATGATGGTGGCAATTTTTTTTATCTAAGTTTATTGCTGACTAGTCATATTGACTGCTGTTTTCTTTTTGTTAACTTGTGTCTGTATTATTAACATTATTTTCAACCTGTGGTTTCTGTATAGGACTCTTCTGTACAAGATCATTTTATTTAAAAACAGATCACAGAATCCATATCTCCGCCTAACTGAGAACACATAAATCGCAATCCTAACAAGCACGGAAAACAAGTGACAACCTGCATCGCCATGGAATTACCTCTCTTCCCTCAGATCGCAGTTAGTATATCACAAGAGGCCAGCTGTTAACAAGGACACCAAAGTAACAGAGGGCACCAAAGTCAAGTCCTCTATTCAATGATAATAAAGTTCAATTTTGTTCTTAGTTTTAAAATACACAATAAGCAGGGAACAAAGCTGTAGTCTTTCCTTCCCATTTCCCACTGGATGTCTCCTAGGCCTCCTAGGATATGCAGCTCATCACTCTGGAAACCAAGGCCTAGATTATTGCAATAGCCAGTGTCAGCGGTTCTCTAACAGGTGGTATAGTTTCCCCTCCCCTCAGGAAATGTTTGGAATTAGCGGGGGGTGTGTAACTGTTCTGAAGAATGCCAGTTGCTGCCTGCATTTTTTTTAAAAAGCTTATTAGAATATAATTGCTTTACACTGTTGTGCCAGTTTTTGCTGTACACCAAAGTGAATCTGCTGTATTTATACATATATCCCCATATGCCCTCCCTCTCGAGACTCCTTCCCACCCTCCCTATCCCACCCCTCGAAGTCATCACCCATCATGGAGCTGATCTCTCTGTGTTATGCAGCAGCTTCCCACTAGCTATCCATTTTACAGTTGGTAGTGTACATATGTCAATGCTACTCTTTCACTTCGTCCCAGCTTCCCCTTCGCCACCCATCCCCCACCCCGTGTCCTCGAGTCTGTTCTCTACATCTGCATCTTTATTCTTGCCCTGTCACTGGGTTCATCTGTACCATTTTTTTAGATTCCATATATATGAGTTCGCATACGGTATTTGTTTTTCTCTTTCTGCTTACTTCACTCTGTATGACAGTCTCTGGATCCATCCACCTCACTACAGATAACTCCATTTCATTCCTTTTTATGGCTGAGTCATATCCCATTGTACATATATGCCACATCTTCTTTATCCATTCATCTGTTGATGGGCATTTATGTTGCTTCCCTGTCCTGGCTATTGTAAATAGTGCTGCAGTGAACACTGTGGTGTTTCTTATATAGGGCAGAGATGCAAATTCCCTGTTACGTGTGGACAGTTTTACACTGTCAGAAGGACCCAGGTGGTAAATGCTATCTGAATCGCTCTGCATTGATCCTTACTCGCTTCTGTCCATACTCCACCCAGCAGGTGGAGGGACTTTTGAAAGTATAAATGTCATATTGCCACCGAAAATTGTTCCCTGGGGCCTTACGTACTTTAAGGGAAACTCCTAAACCCTAGCCCAGCTAATCAGCTTCAGTGTAGATTCAGTGTAGACTGCTGAAGACACCACAGCCTTCCTTCCTCAGTGCTTTCTCCCTTCTCTTCTTCTAGCTGCCTCCTATGAATTCCGCAGGGAGGTCTACATGATCTTTCTGCCAGAAGTCTTCTGTTAAATGCTCTCACAGTAGCCTTTGCTTTTCCTTTATAACACTTACCTCGAGTGCAATTAATTATTTGTGTGCTTTTTAATGCCTCTCCTTACTCGTCTAAGGAACAGGAAGGCAAGAGCAGTCATTCCATTGATATTGGGTGAACTCAAGAAAGAAAGAAAGGGAAAGACAGGCAGATGCCTGACAGATGGGATCGCTGTGAGCAACATGTGACCCAAAGGCTGTGGAATAACTCCGGAGAAACCAAAGAAGGTATCTTTTGAGATTATTTTCAAGTAAAAGAAACTCTAAATTGTTTTTGTAAGTATAAATGAAAATGTGTCATCATAAATAAGACAGAATTACCATTTATCCCCTATTTTCTATTTCCCTGTCTCCTTCTCTAAACCTCATGTCAAAAGAACAACAGATACCAAATTCTTCAATGGCTTCCAGTTGAAATTAGATTCAAAATAAACTCCTTAGCGTGGCTGAAAGGCTACCAGTTCGCTCTCCAACTTTACCTGGCATTCCTCGCGTCCTCTCTCACTGACTCCAGCTCCACCTGCCCTCTTACTTCCCCTAACACCCCACGCTCTTTTCCACCTACAGGCCTTGATTTATTTTGTTCCCTGAGCCCAGAATGCCCTTTCCCCCGTGGCTTACTCTTCATCTTTTAGGGTTCCCTAACTACTCTTTCACAGCCACCCCCGCCCCCGTTTTTTCCTTTCCCAATCTTCATCATAAAATGCAATGTGACATTTATTCAGGTGTATGTGTTACGTCTATGAGGGCAGGGGACGTGGCATCTCGCTCACTGTTTTATTTCAGTGTCGGCAAAGAACTAGGTTTAAGGGCTGACATCAGCTCCCACTGTGCACCAGGAACCACCCTTAGCGATTTCTAAACATTAGCTTGTTAAGTCCTCACAACCACCCTTTTAGGTAGATATCATCCCCATTTCACAGAAGGAAACTGACACTCACACACACTTGTGTCTGGAGCAGGTTGCCCAAGGTCACAGAACGAGGAAGTGGTTTCCAGGATTTAAACCCAGACAGTCTGGGTTCAGAGTCTATATCACCCCCCCCCACCCCCGCCGAGGGCCAACTACTATAAAAAGCTCTCACTTCAAACAGAGATATGTGAGCCCACTATCCTTCCATTTGCCTGGCTGACTCCGTTTTTAAGAAATAAAAAAAACTCTTTGAAAAAATAAAGGAGGTTCTCAGACAGTTCAGCTCACCAGTGTGTTGTGAGGGATACGAAACGCAAGTCCATTTTACACAGCCACCATGGGAACATGACGGCGGCGGCAAGCTGGGGAAGTGGAAAGGAAGTTGAGCAGGATACTGAAGTCATTGATGATGGCTCAGAATTAAGGAGTCGAGAAGATCCAACAGGAGACGGGATGGGAACAATCCAACAGATTGCTGAACGAGGGCCAGGGCAGGGGATTAAATGTCAGCAGAGAGTAGCTGATGTCATGGCTGTGGAACCAACTACCTAAACATTAAAAGCTATGTTTTCATGAACTTAAATGCAGTCATTAAGAGACTTCAAACTGATGCTCTGTATAAATCAGCCAAATGCAAGGACTTTTATAGTCATTTTAAAAACGGGCGAGCAAGAAGGAGTTCCAATAGTGCAACAGGGATGCTTCCTTTTCTTTCTTTCCACCTGTGATTCTTATACAACCCTTTAACCTACTCCAACTTGTATTAATGCACATCCCCAGAAGTGGGAAAATATTTTATTCTTTCTCTAGGCTGGAGGTAAACTGATTTTGTCATAAAGTGGCACAGCACGTTTAACAGAAAGTCCTTGGAGATACTATGAGAATTTTATACAGACATCTTCCATTAACAACTATTTATCACATACAATGTATGGACCACTTCAGTCAGGAGAACCATGACAAAGAGCACTCTGTCCTGCCCCTGTGGAGTCCACAGTGTTACGGAGAAATACTTGTAATGCCGTGAACGTTATGCCAAGAGAGGCACACAGGAGGGTGCGATGAACCCTTCCTGGATGCACAGGGCTTATCATGTCCTAAGTTGGGGAGTGACAGTCCAGGGAGAGGGAAGAAAATGTACAAAGGTGCAGAGGCGTGAAGAGCAAGGCTCAGGTGGGGAATGAAAACCATTCACTAAGGCTGAAGATGAGACGCTGTTAGAGGAATAACTTGACAAGGAAGTTAGAAGGCTGCAGCATCCTAGAGACCCTGATAACCACAGTAAGAACCTGGGAGGATGTATATTTTGCAAGTGGTGGGAACTGAAGAGAAGATTGAAACTAAAGTATAATTTAGTCAGCAAGCTAGAGAGTACACAACAGGAATCAGGGAGGCCAAGTGCTGTTCCACTCCAAGCCAGAAATGACTGGAACATAAACTGAGACAGTGGTCATTAATTCATTTACTCATTCCTTTAAAATATTCTTTGAATGCTTCTTTGTTTTCTTCATTGTTTTAGGGCTGGGAATACATCAATAAACAATAAGGAAAAACGGTTGTTATGGAGCTTATAATAAATGATAAATAACTTAACAAATATGTAATATTTCAGGTGGATGTAAGTACACTGAAGGAGAAGATGACTAGGGGGTGAGGGTTAAGAAAATAACAGAAATAAGAAAGAAATTTGAGCCGAGAACTGAAAGAAGGACAGGAACGGGTCATAAAGATACCTGAGAAGGGTGTTCCAGGCTAGGGAAACAGCAGATACAAAGAGCTATTCATAGGAGTGTACTTAGTGTGTCTGAAAGAACAGCAAGGAAGCCAGCCACGTGGCCGGAGTGAGGTGGAGGTGGTGGCGAAGTCAGAGAGGCAGGGCGTGCCGATCACGTGGGGACGCCCAGACTCTGGTAAAGCTTTGGTTTTCACTCAAAGTGAGATGGACAGTCATTGAGGGTTTGAGCAAATGAGACTAATATAAAACATATATTACCTACACATGCATACATAAAATCTGACTCAGGTTCTAGAAGGATCACTGTGGGTGACTGATAATGCTATTGCATTATTTCAGGAGACTAGGCTGGTAGCTGTGGAGGTGTGTGAAGTGTTCAGATTCTCAACTTGTTTATAAAGCCAGTCAGATGCTCTACTTCACTGGATGTAGGGAGTGAGAGGAAGAGAGAAGTGAAGGTGGGCAATGAAAATTTAGAGAAGGTGACAGGTTTGAGAAATACAGAGAAGCAAGGAGGCTCAGGAATTACTGGGGCTGAGAGGAAGCTGCGTGGGTTTGATCCCTGGAATCCTGACTTGGCCAGTTATAAGCAGTGAATGACAGGCAAGTAACTCAACCGCAGGCAGCCTCCACTGCTTCCTATAGGTGGAAATAACACCTATATATTTCTGGACTCTAGTGAAATCAGAGAGACTATATACAAACTATGGACCCCTGTGTCTTTGTGACGACGGAAGCTCAACCAGATGATGCTATTGGTCATGGCTCAGGGGAAAAGAGGTGTCTGGCACGAGGCTCAGACCTTCCGTTTGGGCTATATGGAGACAGTGGAGTTCTCGGAGACATGAGTAATTGAAGGAAATATGCTGAGAGACTAAGAAGGCTGGGGAGATCCTGATTTCAGTATGGAAAACAGGAGAGATGTCTCATAATATCTGCGTAGAATTCGAAAGAGAGATCCAGGCAGGAAAAAGAAAAATCTGGATGTCATCTACCATATGTGCAGTAGCGAAAGAGATTTAAAGTTCAACAGGCGCGGCATGCTGGGACTGCTGCAGCGCGTGGGATGACTGGGCCTGAGGGGTTACTGAGAGTCGTGCTGATGAGTGAGGTGGCATTTCAGCAAAACTGTAAAGAACTGAGATGGATATATGTCAGTTTCTTCTTTACAGCTTTGCTCAAATGCCACCCAAGAGCCACTCCAATGTCACACACACACACACACACACACACACACACACACACACACACACACACATATGGTAGACAGTGGGAACGGGAGCGGAAAAGGACTCTTCTAGGCAGAGGGAATAGTGTATGCAAGCTACACGGAACAGGAGACGGAGAGAGGAAACAATGTCACTGCTTCAGGAAACTCTGTTAGTGCAAAGAAACGGCAGAGTACTGACAGATATGAGAGTATTAAGACAGAAAATAATAAGAATTGACAAAGACCATACCAGTTTTTCAGTCAAGTAGGAAGGTGGATTTTACCTTATAGGTTGTGAGAAGCCATCACAGAGAAGCACATGATTGAGTTTATATTAAAAAAGTCACACTGTGATACTACTTCCAAACCCGAAGAATTAAAAAGGAGCATAAGAGAACACTATGAACTGTATGCCAACAAATTAGATAAGCGAGTTGGCGTGGACGAGTTCCTAGAAATACACAAATTACCAAAACTGACTCAAGAAGAAACAGAAAAATTCAGAGGACCTATAACAAGTAAAGAGATTGAATCAAAAAACCTCCCGACAAAGAAAAGTCCAGAACCCAATGGTTTCACTGATGAATTCTACCAAACATTTAAAGAAGAATGAACACCAATCCTCTCAAGCTCTTCCAAAAAACAGAAAAGGCGGGAACACTTCCTAACTAACTCTGTGAGGCCAGCATGACCTTAATACCAAAGCCAGTCAAAGATATCATAATGAAAAAAAACTAGACTAATAACACTATGAATATATATGAAAAAAATCTTAAAATGAACAAACAAAAAACAAGACAAAACAAAACACAAAATCCTAACAAGCTGAATCCAAAATCATGTTAAGAGGGTTGGGAGCCATGACCAAGTGTTATTTATCCCAGGTCTGTAACAGTGGTTCAACATAGAAACCAAACAATGTAATACATCACATTAATAGGACAAAAGGAAAAAGAAAGATCATTTCAAATGATCCAGAAAAGCATTTGACAATATTCAAAACCCTGGGTTGATAAAAATATTCAGAAAACTAGAAGAGAACCTCCTCAACATAATAAAGGGCATGTATAAAAAACATCTAACATCATATTCAATGGTAAAAGACTGAAAAAAAATGCAAAAGAATGGACCTCTACCTCACACCATATACAAAAATTAATTCAAAATGGATCAAAGGCCTAAATGTAAGAGCTAAAACTATAAAACTCTTAGAAAAGACTATAAGGGTAAATCTTTATGACCTTGAATTTGAAAATAGATTCTTCGATATGACATCAAATGCATGATAAGGAGAAAATGGACAAATTAAACTTCATCAAAATTGAAAAGTTTTGTGCATCAAAGGAGACTATCCAGAAAGCAAAAAGAGAACATACAGAACGAAAGAAAATATTTGTAATCATATCTGATGAGGGTCTTGTACCCAGTATCTTATACTCAACAACAAAGAGACAAGCAACACAATTTTAAAATAGGCAAAGAACTTGAATAGACATTTCTCCAAAGAAGATACACAAATGGCTGAGAAACAAGTACATGGAAAGATGTGCAACATCATTAATCCTTCGGGAAATGTAAATCAAAAGGACAATGATACACCACATTCTCTAAGATGACAGTAATTTTAAAAAACAGAAAATAACAAGTGTTAACGAGGATGACGAGAAATTGGAATCCTTGTACATTCCTGGTGGGAATATAAAATGGTACAGCTACTGTGAAAAACAGCGTGGCAGTTCTTCAAAAAGTCAAACACAATCACCATGTGGACACAGCGATTCCACTCCTAGGTGTCTACCCCAAACAACTGAAAACAGGTACTTAAAACTGGTATACACACGTTTGTCTCAGCACTGTTCACAACAGCCAGAAGGTAGAAACAACCCAAATGTTCACCAGCTGATGAGCAGATAAACAAATTGTGGTGTATACACACAGTGGGGTGTCACTCAGCCATGAAAAGTAACCTTGTGCTGAGACCAGCTGCAGTGCAGATTATCCATGCAAACACTGTGATAAGGGAAAGAAGCCAGTCACAAACGGTCAAGTGTTGTATCATTCATTTGTATTAAATACCCAGAATAGGTCAATCCATAGAAATGAAAGCAGACCGGTGCATGCCAGGGTCTGGGGAGACTGAGGAGTAACTGTTTAATGATCACGGAGCTTTGTCTGGGGATGATGAAAATACGTTGGAATCAGAGGCGATGGCTGCTCGGCATCGTCAATGTTCTAACCACCACTGAATTGTTCACTTTAAAATGGTGAATTTTATGTTATGGGAATTTCATTTCGATTTTTTAAAAATCACCTTGGTGGGGTGGAGAACACATACACTGGAGATTGGATGTGATAAGAAATAGCGAGGTGACGGTCCAGGCTATGCCCTGCTAGCGGGAATGGAAACCGAGAGGAAGGAATGGATTTGAGAACTATTTAGGAAGGAGACAGACTGGAAGTGGAGGGGGAGAAAGTATGACTTCTGTCTGGATTGAAGAGGTTAAGAGGATAAGATTCTGGAACAGACAGCCAGTTCTCTGAGCAGCCTGCATTTCAGGGAAGTTTTGGAGGCATTAAATTTGGATCTCTCCTGAATGGACCACTCTGAACTGCAGATAAGGCTCAGAGAGATTTGAACATCTGACCGAAGTCAATGGGACAGAAGTAGATAGAAAAAAATCATGCTTGTAGCATAATTAAAAAAAATAATAACATCATGGTCCAGTTTATCCAAGGAAGTGCTCCACAAAAATACTCAGCATAAATAAAAGTCAGGTAGAGTGTGATGGTAGGAAGATATCCATACACAGTGACTGTTAATTTCTATCTCCCATCACTTATTTGTGTAGTTATGCAATTAAAAATTCCAAAAAAGTTTTGCTTTTATGAAAATGCTTCCAATAAAAGCACCAATGATTGAATGTTCAATCCACTAAATTATTAAACTGGCTGTACCCCCAGTTCAGGATAGAGCTCTCCAAGTGTACATTTCTTTCTCTACAAGTAGTTCTCTCCTTAAAGAAGTTCACTGTTGATAAAAGTATTTTTATGAGTAGGCCCACTGGGAGTACATTGTTGCCTTAACCTTACCACCAAAGTTTCACAGAAAGACAAGGAAAACATCTTAGGTTTCTGAGTTTCCTTTCATATGGACTGCTTACTCCATCTTTATCCTTTGGGGTATGTCAAGGGGACTGAGTACTTGAGTTTCCCTCAACATGTAAAGAGAACTATGTACTGTGCAATTTCACACATTACAACTTTAATGTTTCTTCTTACATTAAGCTACATTAATACTTTTTCTTTTTTGCTATTTTTTGTTAGAAATATGAACAAAAAATAAGTGTTTTCCCTAACACCTGTGTCAATTTTCTGTCAACTGTCAATCTTACCCAGAATTGTAATGCTGTTCACTGATGAACCATTTTCCTCTAAATTAATCAATGATCCAATTAATTTTACTGACAATGATAGTATTTCTGTTCTTTCATTAATAATGTGAATAACTATGGCAATAATTTCATTTCACTTCAAATGTCATGAGCAGAAAATCCAAACAACTAGCAGTTGTGTTTTTTAAACAAAGGGAGTTCATGCATGTTTTAGAAATTCACTGTTTGGCTTTAACAAAATAAATAATATCTATAACCAGTGAAATCTCTGGTTTAACAATCATTAACCTGTCAAAGACTTGGACAGACACATGAAAGCTGTCTTGAATCATCATGCATTCATACCTTGGAAGAACAACTCAATTGCATTAAAACAGGGTACAAGCATATCTTAAAGAAAATCAGAGTTCATTTGCTGCCAGTAAACTAGGACAAAAAACATTGCTACAATGTGGTTACACAGGTCATGCCATCAAAAGGTAGAAAGAGCACAGGACATTAATAGACACAGATCAGCCCTGTAAAGCGTGCACACACACACGCACGCACACTCTCTCTCATGCATGTACAAACAGATGCATGGATACACCCACACATACATACATATCTCCTGTTATCGGAGGTTACTGGAGGACACTAGTGAAAGAAAAGGGAAGCCAAACTCACATCACACTGAAAAGGCTTTTCTCCGGTGTGCGTCCTCTTGTGCTCATCCAGGCCTCGCTTCTGGCTGAAGGCCTTGCTGCACTCTGAGCACTTGTATGGCTTCTCCTGTAGGCAGTGAAAAGAGACCATGAATTCGAGTGAATACAGAGCCCTCCTTATGAAGGTGTACGTGGGAGAGTGTTTTATCTAGTTCTGCAAGATGCTGCAGCACCTGCACAGTGGTGTCATTAATTATTTTAAATTTTCTGGGGAAAACAGGAGTACTCAAAACCTGTTGGGTAGTCTTAAAACTACCAGATGGTTCACAGTTCCAACCCTAGATTGCACAAACTTTCTTTCGATGCACTCATGTCTGTGTGAAGTGAGATTCTGCATGACTGTGAACTAACTACTTACGGAACTGAACTTAGGTTTTCTTTTGGTCTCAGAGAGCCTGCCATAAGGGCTTTGTGGACCAAGAGAGCTTGGGACTCCTGGTTTAGATGGTGCAAACTGTTCACTGTCTCAAAGGGATTCCTGGGAATGAAAGCTCAGAAGCACATGTTCAACAGATTTTGGGGGTAAATTTAAGAAGTTAGAGCTCAACTGAAATTTAAGTATTTTCATTTCTATTGTCCAATCTTTTTTCCTAGGTAGGAAAAAGATTTTATAAAAGATTTTATAAAGATTCTATATAAAAGATTTTATAAAATCTAAATTACTTTTTAAAATGAGGCCTTTTTTTTTGTTTTTACAGCTAGTAATAGACTCTTAAGGGAAAGAAATATCTCCATTGGAAAAGGAAAAAAATATCCAATTTCCTTAGCCATCTATGATACCAGGAACTTACATCATCATTTTTTAGCTTGGAATAAATTGCAAAATAAATTAATTAACATTGTTTCATCAAAACAGCTAGCCACTAATTACTAAATAGTGCACTGATAAAAAGATCTGTTTAAAGTAAAATTGCAGTAAGATGTTTTTTCAAATATATTATAGCTTCAAAAATATTGTTATAGACACTTTGAATTGAAGTAGTGTGTATATATGTTTTAAATTTCATGTTATGTAGACAAGTTCTATTTGTATTTTCTCCTTAGTACTTAAAAGACATGAAAATTTTCAGACATACAAAATGGTACGTAAACAATCAAATACACATACGTGTACCCACCGGCTAGCTTAAGAAACAGAATATTCTTTTTTTTTTTTTTTTTTTTTTTTCGAGGCAAGGAATACAACTTTATTTGGAAAGCCGGCAGACCAAGAAGATGGCAGACTCGTGTCTATCAAAAAACTATCTTAAGAAACAGAACATTCTTGTGAACATGTGTAGCTTCTGTTCGTTCATTCTTAGTGACTGCAGCATTACATTCAGTGGCTACATTCTCCAGTGATGGATGGTTAAGTTTTTCCCAATTTTTCACTCTTACAAATAATGTTGTTCTGAGTATTCTTGTAAATGTATACTTGAACACAGGTGAGCATAATTCCCTATGGCATGTACATCTAGAAATGGACTGAACCTTCAGCTTTCCTAGGAATGGCCAAGTAGCTCTACAAAGGGAATTAACCATTTTACACTCCAATATCCAGTATATTCTTATAATTTTATCACTGTAGTTTACAAATTTTGAAACTCTCATTAGGTACACGATGAGTATATGTAAGCTTAAAACTATTATACTCCTGGAAAATAGGACTTTTTATCATTTTGAAGTGACCTTCTTCATCTGTAATCGTCTTTTTTACCTTAAAATTAATTTAGTATTAATATAGCCATAAAAGCTTTTTAAAAGTAGTATGTGCTGGAGGTTGGGAGATGTGAGATGTTGGTCAAAGGGTGGTACAAATGTGCAGTTAGAAGATGAATAAGTTCTGGAGATCTAATGCACAGCATCACGAAGCACTGTAGCATGTATTTCAAAGTTGCTAAAAGACGATATTAAATGTTCTCATCACAAAAAAAATGATAATTACATGACATGATGGAGGTGTTGCAATATGCAAATATATCAAATCAACACCATTGTACACCTTAAACTTATACAATGTTATATGTCAACTGTATCTCACTTCAAAAAAAAAAGGCAAAAAGTAAAATTAGTATTTGCCTGGTACATCCATCCTTTTACTTTCAAACAGTCTATATGCCTAGGAATGATAAGCGTCTGTTGTAAACAGCATACAACTGAATTTTTTTAACCCAAACTGATGTCCCTTTTTTTAAGATGGTGAGTTTTGCTTTTTAATATTTATTATTTATTCTCATTTATAAATTATATTGTTATAACAGCATTTAATTACTATTATAATAAATATAATACAATGGTATATTTATTACTATTATTAATAATATATTTAAATAAATTTCTAACATTCTATTTTGTGCACCACTTTTATCTTGCTTGTTTTCTAAGGTTTTTCCCCCTATATTTTCTTTCCTGTTTTGGATTTCCTTTCCCCCCTGTATTATTATGGAACTTGCAAACTCTATTTCTATCTTTTTAGTGGTTATCCTTAAATTTTTTTTTACCATGTAGATTTAACACAATCTAAAGTTTATATATTCTCCCTCGTAGTAATTAACATGCGCTGTAGAATGCTGTCTTACATGTTATGTGCAGCAGTATTTCATTTGTATCTTGATTTTTAATGCCCAGTGTGGCATCATTATCTTATACAGTCACTGTGCTTTACCTCTACACACTTTAACAAACTCTTACTTTTCGTGCTTTCTTACATATTTGAATTTCCAAGAAGCTGTTGATAGTAAAGTCTGATTTTGACTGAAAATGGGCTTTGTTTCTTATTTGTCAGCGAATGAAAGCCCGACAACCCCCAATTAGATCTGTTTTTCACGTCTCTTAACCTGCCTTTGCCATTTCCATCTCTTTGTACTGCACTCTGTAATTTCGTTCGAATCAGCTGATCAATTCGATTCAGCTATGAATAACTTGCTACCTAATAGGATCATCTGAGTTTCTAATTTCCATTACTGCATTTTAATTTCTAGAACTTTCTATGTGGTTTTTAATTTATGCTTAATTTTTGATACAATCTTACTTTCTATTCATGTTGCTTATGCCTATTTAAAAATATTCTAGGCATTTATACAACTTTCTTCATCTGATAAATCATTATCTTATGTGCTCTGGAAGTCTAGTTCTTCTATTTGTGGTTTCTCCTGTCTCCTGCTCATGGCTCTTGTTTCCTTGGGTGTTTATGGAATTTGAAATCATGAATGCATGTTTGGTGGTCTTTATCTGTTAAAATCCTGTGACCCTCAGGATGAGGGTAAGTTCCTCCAGACAGCATTTGTGTTTGCTTCTGCCAAGCACTCTGGGATGCTATCAATCAAAGACCATTTTAAGTTTACTTCTTGCCTGTGGGTTTTCGGGTCAGGCAAGCATTTTAAGTCTGAACTGCAAACACACTTGAGGGAAGCACTGTGGTTACAAACTCTAAGGAGAACTCTTTCTCTAGCCGGCAATTACTTCAGGACAGTTAAACGTCCCGAGCATCTGTTTGCCAAAAGTAGATTATTTCTAGTCTCTGATTTCATTTTGAGCTTAGCCTTTCTGGGGTCCCAGAATTATGGGGGGATGTGGTTCCACCCTGCCCTTTAACCCAGAGCTCGTCTCCCTTTCCATCACCACTAAAAACCAAGTTTTGAGTTTACCGAAACTATAAACACCCTGTAAGGTGCTGCATCCTCAACCTGACCTCATCACTCTGGAGCTGGGTTTCAGTTTTGTTTTGTTGGGTCCTGGAGATCACCATTACTTATTTACACATTCAGATATTTGCTGTTTGCTTTATTTTATCCAGCACTGATAGTATTGTACGGGGTATCTTTTCCAGGATATGGAGTCTACCATATTGCCAGAAATGGAAGTAACTATGTATAATTTTCAGGACATGGAAAATGTGTTTTAATTGACTGTTCACAATCAACAGAAAAAAAGTAACTGTGTTTTCTTAGCGAAATACGATGTTTATGGCTTTTCCCCTCTAGTCTGGATAAACACAATCTCTTTTCACATGTTGCATTATTCTTAGCATCTATTATCTCTTCAAATACTGCCTGGTTTAAAAAAAAAAAAACTTTAAAAGGAAAATGTAGTTCTAAGTATTTAGATGAGAAATTTTCTGGGAATTCCCGGGACTGTTTATTAGGCTTTTATTACATCCGAATGTTTCATTTAAACTTAATTTTTTAAAGCATATAAAATATATCAATACAATATACATGAGAAGGAAAAAAAAAGGAAAGCTTTTCTGCCTGCAACTTATCTGTAAAACCAGATCTTGTGAAGAAGTGAGAGGCACATCACTGTGGCAGCTACCAATGACAGGTAAATTTATCTGGCAGAGAACAACCTAAGACAGGACCAACTAGCTGAATGACATCCTAAGAGAAGTGTCAGGAAAGAGAAGGCAGTGAAAAGCAAGGTCTCAGCATCACTGATTAAGACCATTCCTCTCACTCATTCCTAAATTTCCTTGTAGGAGATACTGTCTAGGTAAACATCCTAAAGATGGCCCTATGGAGACGTAGAGGTTCCCAGCCAGGATATGGAGATTCTGGCAGGTCACAGGGGGCTTTGCAGTTATCACAGGAGACTGGAAGTCTCACATGTGTTATGCATTGGCTTGGACTGAATGGATAATGTCTTATACACACATTCACTCACCCAAATATTGATATTTTCAAATGTTTACAGATAATATTGGTGATTAATTCAATGTACTCGCTTACAAAAGACATTGAATTATATCACTTTCACTTAATTATTTTCTCCTATAAGACACCAAAAGTCCAACAGCCATCACGTGTTTCTATGTGTACGCTGGCAGGAAAGTGGGGGGTGAGATTTATAATGTTACAAAGGTCCCTCCAATTCAGAAAGTTTGAGAATCACAGTTGGAAGAGGGATCCATTTGATTAAGTAGTTCTGTATTTGCCTGGACTCTCTCTTCTCTACCAAGAACCATTTGTAGCCAGGGACTCCTTGGGGGTTTGGCCCTCAGATAAGTTCACAAAGGACCCCACAGTCACATTTCCCTGTCAGTCTAGAAAGAAAGGTTCTCTGAGTCCTTAGGCCATAGCGAAGTATAGTAAGGAGAAGCCATGGCCTGTCTCTTTCATCCCTAGTTCTTACACAAAGAGTGCATACTTTTCCTGAAGGTACTGCAAGGAAGGATATAGTTCGTGACACATGTTGGTCAGACTGCTTTATGGTGCTCCTTGGAAGGATCCTTAGTGCCCACCCTTGAAGGGATTCCAATTTGTAGTGAATGGTGCCAGAGCAGATGTTAGAGAATTCTTGCTCCAGATAAAAAAGCTTTTATACCAGAGGAAGAGCCAGGAGCTCACAGGTCACTCATCTCAAATTTAAGAACAACAAATGAACTGAGATAGGATTGGAAATAAATGCATTTTCTTTCTCAGGAAACCCTCATTCCCCTTCCTTACTAATTTCTTCCATTACTCCTGATCAGCCATGTGAAAGAAATATCACCCTTCACATGGTAAACACAGTTGGGCACAAAGAGTAAGCTGAATGGTACAGAATGTATTATTACAAAGACACCTGCACCTGTTCCTTTCTCCGAAAATTCTGAAAAAAAAATCTTTGCTGCCTCTAGAACATTCCAGAGTATACTTAGCCCTAAGCTAGCAGTCTGGAAGAATCCATGCTTGTGTGCAAGGTGCACAAGAACTTCACGTCTCATCTTCAATGCCTATCCTTGCTGTAAGGTTCACTGAAGATGGTGGTGGTTGGGTAATTAGTGATTAACATAGCAAAGGACCACGTGACAGAGAAAGCTTAGGAAGCCATAATAGGCTTTGACTTCTTACTGTCAGGTTAGGCAGCAGAGCTGAGGCTGAGCTATCTACCACCTTCCCAAGGGCACACTGGAAAACAATCTGCGGGCTGCTGTGGCTGGAGTGTAAGCGTGTTTGGATACCGCTGGATTCCAAAGGCCCCACCCCCCTCCCCCACAAAGAACACACCCAACAACATCATGTTAACATTAATCACATCCTCACTTCATTAATTCTCTCCCTCTATCTTTCCCTCTGTTACAAAATCTTTAAACTGGGCACAAAATCTGATTCAATGAAATATTACGGAAACTGTTCATAACACTGTTTCAGAGTGGAATGCATGGTATAAATTACACGTTTTAACTCATTAGCTGGGTTTAACTAGACACAAAATGATTAGGTTCTTGATTAATTCTGTTTCTGAATGATTGTACAGTTTAAGTGACAAATAGCTTATCCTTTGTCATCATAACTGGGGAGCCACTATTAAAGGGAGGCGATCTACTTGTCAGTTAAACTGTGTGATCTATCCAAGGCGGAACGCCTCAGCAGTCCAATCAGCCTGGCGTTAATCAAACATCCTCTGGCAGAATTCATTCAGAAGGTAGGATTTATAGAGCTCCATGCCCTGCACCTTGTGATGTAGCTAATAAAAACTCATATTTTTGTGCTAATGCCCATCTATTAAAGGAACAGAAACTTCAAATGTTATATTTCTTGCCAACACTAACTCAATAAATTTTGAAATCATTTGAGAGTGCTCTACAGAAATAAGTCGCACTGCGTATAAATCTTGGAGGGATCTGAATGTTGAAATTCTTTGAAATAGAAGTTTATTGGGGGCTTCCTCATAGTTTAGCTAAGAATTGCTTGCCAGGAGGTAAAGAAGCAGGTCCCCCATTACGCAGACTACCAAAGACAAGGATGCGTCATGGGTAGATTATCCACGTGCTGTAGATACATCATCCAAAGATTCCTTATGAGTGCTTTCATGCTAGGCCACAATCAAACAGAAACAGAAAATATCACGAATGAGCATCTTCCCTTGTAGTCAGAGGTCAATGTAAATGGTGTCAGGAAGTCATGGAATGATGGTTAATAAATGTTTTCATGGTAGCCTGACCTCAATACAATGAAGAAAGGAAAATTAGTAAAGCAATTAAAAGAACACAGGCAGGCAAGTGAGTATGGTGAAGACCGTCAGAGCCTGGGGTATTCTGAATATATATAAACACAGTGTGCTTATGAGTGGGTTCAACTTGTGAGTAAAACGCTCAGTTACTATAGCTGAAATGAAAGTTTATTCACTTGATGGGCAAACCTTTTCCCTATTTGTCTTCCTCAAAGCTGTAACGAGACCAAGAGTGTCTGTGCTGTTAATGAAATAACTTCCACATGAGCAACTTGGATATCAAGTACAATTTGAGACAAGAAACTCACTAAAGAGGAATCAAAGGTAGAAACAAGTGTCTCTGAGTCTCTCTTTCTCGCTCACACACACACACACGTGTGTTAAAATTAAAAGTTATCTTTTGTTACAAATTAATTTCATTTGATTACTTTTTCTAGATTAAGGTATTTCATAAGTATTAATGTTTATCCTGTTAGAGTTCAGAGAAACAAAGGCGTTTACTAGGTGATCATTTCCTATTTTTAAGTTTAAAAGAAAATCCAAAACACCTCATGAAGCAGAGGTTCATAAATTTCTTAAAAATGAATTATGAATTTCTTAAATGCATGGATTTCATTTTAAGTTATAAATTTCTTAAATATGAAATTTCTAAATAAACAAAAATTTTGTAAGTTTTTAGTTTCCCATCTTCTCAGCTGCTACAGCAGTGGTTGATTTTCTTCTGTTGGACATACTACAAACTTTGACAGAGATGAAATGGGCAACTTGTAATTAAAAGGGCTGCATTATATTTTATATTCTTAAAGGATTTCAGACAACGTCACTTAACCCTCAAACTTTTCCATCTGCAAAATGTCTCACTAGTTTCCAAAGTGGAATATGGCACCTCAAGTGTAAGGAAAGATCACATACAGACAGTCTTAGCCTCTTTCCATCCTGCACCTTGGCAATACCCACTTGCCAAACTTTCCTTAGACAAGGCACAGAGCTCCGCTGTGATCTAGAGCAGGGTTTCTCAGCCTCAGCTCTACGGATGTCTAGGGCCAGATAATTCTTTGTTATCAAAAGAAACACCCACTAGATATCAATAGGACCCCACCCAAGTTGTGACTTCTCAAAATATCTCCAGACATTGCCAAATGCATCCTGAGTGGCAAAATCGCAGAAGCACTGTACAGAAGAGTGCTTCTGGACCTATCTGTAGTGAAAGGTTGTTTTTTTCTCAATGTGCTGCTGATACTTTTCTAAAATATATTTGAAACGAATTACTAAAAAAAGATCATGCACTTAGATGTGTGGCAATGTCAAAATGCTATAAAAGTTCTAAACACTTCCTTGTAATTTCTGTACTTCTCACAGACCAGAAACAAAAGAGTTTGTGGGCTGGTACTGGTTTTTTTAGCCATACTTTGAATAGCACTGATCTAGAATAAAAATGTCTGATCACAAGACGTTCATGGTTCAATCATCATCTAGGTGAACAAATTCTAAAATAGAATTACACCAAAACCTTGAATTAAATATCACTGTAATATTATATATGAAAATTCCAAGCTTTACGGCTGGAGGTGGTGGGGAGGTTATAAACGGAGAAAGAATGAATACTTGTTTGAAGCTGGGTGAGGGCACATGGAGGTTCATTATTCTATTCTCTCTGCTTCTGTAGGTCTGAAATTTTCTTTATAAAAAGTTTAAAGATTTTTAAAACACTGCCTTCATGTTATTTTAAAACAAAACATCACCATTCTGCTTGAAAGATCCTGTCTTTTTTTAGAGGGACCATTTTTGACATTAGGAAGATGGATTGGGTAAAAATTAAGCCATCTCAGATGTCAGAAACACTGTCTCAGAAATGGCCTCTCAGAGGTGACCTGGTGCTCCTGTGACCGGCCCTGCTGTCAGCCACGAGACACGGCCTGGCCAGCAGCAGAGTCCCAAAGACCAGCTCCTCTCTCCCAGTCCAGCAGTGCCCACCTTGTTCGCTCAAACATGCGTCCAGAGCAGAGGGTTTTTCTTGCGCTTTTGTAGACTGGGGTCATCTGTGTAACTGGGTCAGCATCTGGACCTCACATGGGACTGCACAGGATAGATCCTCTGAGAGTAAAAGAAAGCTCCAGGCAGCATCCTGCAGTGGCCCTGACCACTGACCAGGGGTTAGCCTTGACATGTGCTCCTCACTGTGAAGCCCATGCTGAAATTTCCAGATTTTTTCCTAGGGGCCAACTAATTCTCTTGGGAACACTGGCTTTGTGACCAAAAGATGACAACCTGGTTCTATAAAACATCCAATTTGCAACAGAATTACGGGTGGAATTTAGAGGAGGGTTTGCGAGGGTGGCCCCGTGAGCTGCTATTACACACGCCAAGGGGACAGATCTATGGCCCACGGGACAGCAGGCCATATATCCAACAGTTGCTCCTCATGGCCCCGTTTCTGAACGTGCACTTGCCACCAGGTGCACACAATCAAAACGCACCGCGTTCCCCTCTAACGAGCAGCCTCCCCGAGAAAACTTCTTTTACAGATGTTTATAGCTTTTGTGGCTTTTTATTCACTGTCTTATTTTTATAGCTGGTGTGATCTTTCAACAGATGACAAAACATACCCAAGGCCTAGTAAACAACACACCTAAAAATTATAACTCTTAGGGAAGCCTACAGAAAGCTAGGAGAATATTTAGAGCAGGTTTTTACACAACGCATCCATAATTGGTCTCGCATTACAGCTAATGGAAAACACACTTTCTGTAAACTAGGAAAATGGACTGCACAATTCACATATAGAAAACTAAAAATAAGCACAGTAAATAGAATATAATATTTATATTTAAGTGTTGTATACAGACTTTAAATAGAAACACGGAAGCACTCAGTCGCTTTTTAATGAATCCAGTCTTGAGGCCCATAGAATAATGTGCATAAATGACATGGCTGGAAGAAAGTCTTATCAAGGAGAGCACAGAGGTGAGAGAAGAGCTTGTCTGGCATAAAACAAGCAAAGAATTGCCCAAACTAGCTCAAAACCCTCATTTCCTTGCGGCCACAGCGGTGACGCAAACTGGTCCATTTGGAACAGTCGGATGAACCAACCTAAAATTTCTCTCATACTTTCACTCTCGGAACCTCTAGCCCAGTGGGTTTCATACCTGCCTGCACATTCAAATCACCTGGGAATCTTTTTAAAAATACTGATGATGGGTCCCACCCCACAGAGACTGATTTATCTGGTGTCTAGGTGTGGCCAGGCACTGCGTTTCTTAAAAGCTCTCAAGGTGCTTCTTCTAATGTGCAACCAGAACAGATCAGTGAAAGCATCTGATCTGGTCCACCATCCTCTCAAGTAATGACTGGATAGTAATAATTACAACAGCAGCAGCAATAACTTCTATTTCCCCTTCTCTTACTATTAAGTATGCTTTACCACCAGGGCACTATGGTGCATGCTAACAGACTACCTACTTCATGGCTAGCAAAGTGCTTGGAATGTTTCCGGATTTTTTTCCTCATTTAATTGTTAAGCAGTGCTGCAAACCGGTATGGTTACTCTTAAATAGCAGATGAAGAAATACTGATTTAGAAATATAGCCAAAGTTCATATAATCGGGTAGAGAGGGCAGAACTCAAAACAAGGCGCTCTTCCTCCAGGGCTGGGGTCTGTGGTGACCTGCGGCTTCCTCGCCGAGCACAACCCGCCCTCGGTCAAGCACTGCGGGAGAGGCGACTCCAGAGCCCAGCCAAGAGCGGAAACCCTGATCAGCTCAGCCCTGGCCCCCAAAGCTGCCTGCACGTGGCGTCACCTGGGCACCTTCCGAAACGGCTCATGCCGGTGACCCGGCCCCCAGAGACTGTGACTGCACTGCTCTGGGATTTGGCATTTTCAAAGCATTCCCCGGAAGAGTCTAGTATGCAGACCCATTCGGGAGCCTCTAGGCTAAGCAGCTCCATTTCCTTTGCCGTGACGGGTTTAGAGTGGAGCATACGACATGCCTGTGGTTACTGAAGAGAAAGGAAGTCTACAGGGGATTCGGAAAAAGGCCTCTTCTGCCTGTTGAGGCCGACTGTGTGCAGAGGTGATGCCTGAGTGGCTGCTGGGGAACCGGCTGAGGATGGCAGGGAGATGAGAGGGCCTGGACCATGGAAGACCCCCCTGAGCCACTGCATAAACCCACCACAGGCTGGCCCTACCTCTAACGACCTTGTTATGGGACTTAATAAATACCACAGTGTAAGGCCTTTTAAGTTAGGCTTTGGTTATGTAGATATGAAAGCATTCTGCCTTCTACATCTTCCCAATCATCACGGCATATTCCAGCAGCTCTATTCTAGTGACAGAAAATACATCTAGTTCCGATTGAAGCATAACACTTATGTAACAATGACCAAGAAACCTGAAGTCAGTGGCTGGCTATTAAAAGTGATAATACACAACACAGTCTAAAACCCCAGGTCTAAAAATGGAAGTGAGTGTTCTTTTGGAGAGCAGTGTTTTCCTTATACACATGGAGTTCAAAAGGAGCTGAAAATATATTTTCTAATAAGAATGCTAAGAACGATATGAGATCTGTGCATTGTAAAGATAAGTTCTTTGTAATCCTTGGAAGAAAAGGAATGCTGGTTAAGTGAAAGAGTGTTATTAAATTATCTAAAGGGAAACTATTTCTTTCTCTGAATAATAACTAATTGTTTAGCTTTTTTCCCTCAAAAATTGTACAAAAGACTAATTGTATGAACAAGAAAATTTGATAAGGAAAAAATTATGCTCACCATCTTAAAAATTATAAATTAAACTTTAAGTACAAATTGTATTGAAAATATAAAGAAACAGAAGGGAAATAAATATGATAAAAAATATAGAGGATATATATACAAAACACGCACACGGATAAGACATAAATATAGTATCCAAGGCAAAAATGCTGTTTCAAATAACAATCCAAATGGAAGCCAATTATGAGAATAAACTCTCAGAGTTGTGAGAGCCCAGGTTGGTAATGCAACTGCCTCACTCCTATCACATATTGTCTTCAACATTTCTGTTTGTTGTATCCCCAAAATTTGCTACTAAAAATCAAACTCTCACAAGTTTAAGACAGCCTAATTTTGTTTTCGAAATCATGTTCTGAGGATCTCTGTTTACCAATGCAATGTTCCTAAGAAATGTAGAGTCTCAGACATAGTAATCCACTACCAAAGGCAAATTTAGGAAGAAAAATATTCACCACTTCCTCTGAAAAGGTCCTTTCCTATATGTGAACTAGTATTTTAAGCTAACCAATCAATTAATTTAAATGTTTCAAGCTCTATATACAAGTGAGCTGACAGCATCAGGAAAATTCCCATGATTAGAGGATGATGTAACTGAGGGTAAATTTATCAGCAAAAGTCCCCATGCGTATTGAGCAAGACATTGTGTTAGGAACCGTGGGAAACACAGTGAGGTTTAAAATGTGGCCCTTATGCTCAAGGAGAGTCCAAGAGGTCTGTGAAGCAAAGATAGGGCAGATGGACCAGATGGAGTTGAGGTGCACTTGTCCATGAAGCTGAGCTTTTGTGGCTACACAATCTGAAATATGGTATTCAGCACATTAACAAATATCCCTGTCAATTTAGGGGGAATGACATAGGGGTACAGAGAAAGATGTGAATGAGAACTCAGTACAGTCACAGACTACATTTAAGAGGCAGATCCAATCAGCCCACAGAGGACTGATTTAATTCAACTTGCCTACTTCCAAAAATAACAAGCGTGCTTTCTGACATATGTGATGGTGGCAAGTGTAATCCATCTTGAATAAAACCATAAAGTTTATTCAGAGGTCTCTAGGAGGAAGGAATTATGTAAATGCACAGCCCTAGAAAAGGGATATCTAATTCTAAAGGAATAACATACTTATCCCATTACACAATCTTGAAAATAATAAGAACACAGCAGAAAGGTGCTATCACACATGCAACTAATTCACCCATGGCCAACAGAGCAGTCATTTCAGCCAAGTTCATGTCAACAGGTGAAACAAAACCATCAAGGAGTGGGCAGAAATCAGAGGAAATCATATCATCAATATAAATTACATCCCTGAATCAACACACCGCACAGATGGCAAGGAGCTAGTAGCATAAACCTGCCCCTTTCAAACCTCAAAAATGCTGAAAAAAACACCCTGTCTATTTGCACAGGTGAGAATTCCATAGTTGTCCTGGCAGAGCTCTTGCTATATCTGAATGTACTCAAGTCATAAAATGTTTTGACAAAAAGTAGGTCAGCCTAAAATGTTAAAAAATAGGAAGAAATTCATAAAATTAGCATCTTCACTCTTTACCCTTTTCATCTAATACAGTTTTGTTCAGTAAGTAAATCTGAGCTTAATCTTCTTTCACAAATGGGTGAGTTTTTTTGTGAAAACTTTTTGTCATCTCTGGTGCCACTATACAGACTCCAGCAGGCTGATGTATACTTCGTAACTTCTGCAAAATATCATTCCTACCCATAAAAATAATAACCTACAGCCATCAACAGTAACCAGTAACAAATCAGATTTTGCTTTTTTTGGTAATAGTGGCGACTTTTTACCTAATAGCTTCTGATTATTTTGGGCTCAGTATGTTCCTTGAGAAGGGACTTCTCAATAATTAATCTCAAGAACCATGACTAGTATGACCAACTGTCCCCATTTACTCCTGATTAGCCTGGTTTTAGCCCTAAAGGTCCCACATTCCAGGAAACCCCTCAGTGTGGGGCAAAGAGCAAAATAACGCCAAGCCGGTTTCTCTATTAACCAGCACCACCTGAATTTACAAATAACAGCCCATTGTCATGTCCCATTTAGATACCATCTAGGGAACGATACGCATCGTCCCTGTAGATTCACTCAGCTGTCACTTGAGCGGGCAGCACACTAAAAGAGACTAACACAAGCTTGCCTACACCCCGCCCCCCCCCATCCTCTCTCCTATTCTCTCATCCCACGTGCAAAGAGCCACAGTCTCCACTGTCCGTGGAAGGATGAACCCAGCTACCAGGAAAAGTACTGACGATCCCCACTGAGAACAGTGGCTTCCATCCCAGTGGGCGCAGGTTAAGGGTACTGGAGGCACAAGGAGTGCCTCAGGGTAAAGTGCCAAGCTTTTGCTCAGGCCAAACAAAATTGTTTTTCCCTCAAGGAGGGGGTTTTGTTTTGTTGTTTTGTTAAAGGAAGAACATTTTGACAGAGATGAACTGTCAAGAGTTACTCAGAAACTGTCCAAATCATTCTCTCAGAATATATTAGGTAAAAGAAAAGACTTAATTGAGGCCATTTCCTTGTTTTTACTAAATTCCAAGACACAAGGAACCTCACAGAATCACAGATCTCAGTGTTGAACCATTCTTTTGCATACTGATCTTGTTTACTGATTCAATTCTTTACATTTACCTCTTGGTTTAGAGATACCAGTCCCTTCAGAATATACTAACATGTAAGAAAAGAACTGCCAGTACAATCTCTCAGAAATTTGTTCTCTCCTTTTATAAGTGCAGTGGCAATGGTTTCTCTGTAGTAGCCAGATATTGTCTAAGTCAAATCAACATAAATAACACACTTGGCAGAAGAGTCAGTTAACATAATTCTTATTTCTGCACAGAAAGGAACTAAGGCACAATGAGGTTCAAATGCTCAGGGAGAGTTCAGTGAGTGCATGTGTTTCCTTCCTATCAAATTAAGTACAGACCCAATCTCCAATGACCTCTTTTCAGACAGGGATGAAAACATACACTGGTCATCCCAAGACACAAAAATGAGGTTGGGGAAGGGGAGGAGAGCAGACCCCCGGGGCTCGAAGGCCAGTGTTGCCTAAGAAGGAACAGACATCCAGCATGCAGCAGCCGCGGCCCTGCCAGCAGCTCTGAACAGGACAGATGTTGGAGAATTCACTCATGTCCTGCCAATAGGGACGTATAAACAGAGTTTAATATTTAAAAAATTCAAAATTCAGGCATTTGGTCATCTATTACTTGGTGATAAACTGTCCTGCGTGTTAAAGACTATATTATAGATGGAATGCCATTTTTTTGGCAATGACCTGGTACACTGCTTACATGTCTAAAAACACATGTTAATTTTAGTTCTTTCACTTCTGTTGCCTCTAGAAAGCCAAATATACAGAATAGATCCAAAGCAGTCAGGCACATCCATTCTAGCAAAATGTTCATTTTAACTTACACTGGCACAGTGAACCAAATACGTTCATTCACTGAATACAAGGAGTAGCTGCAACAGCAAACTACATGCATAAGAAAGGTGTATGTATATGTGTATCCATACATGATCTGTATACATATAGATATGATGTATATGGTAATGACAAAAGTCTGAGTTAAGTGGAATTCAAATTAATGCACTGTAATGCATATTGTGACTAGTCCTGGGAAAACCTCTACAATTTCCCTCACTGAAGTGCTGAGTTTCGGGGCTGGGATGCGTCCTGCCTCTGGTATAAATACCCTGGGGTGTTTGAGACCTGGGTCAAGTCCAGTGCCAAAGGCTTTAGGGCTCAGCAGCCAGGCACTCAGGGAGTCTCAGGGGTAGTCCTAAAGCTTACGGGGGTTCTCAAATGTCTTCACTTTTTGCTGAGGCAGAAAGTACTTTTTACTCTGAAAGTATCACTGACGAACCTCAGACCATCGGTTTTCTATCATTCTAAGGATCAGTCCTTGGACAAGTGGTTTATGTCACTCACAACTTGCCCTGGCTCAACCACTGACCCTGGTGTGAAAGGTTTCAGATCTGATTACCAGTCCCCAAAGCCTCTTGCCCATTCCTCCTGCTTCATGATTTCCAGAACACCAAATCTCAAATCAGTAATCTATCCTACGCATCTGTTACAACCTGGCATCAAGGCCACAGGCAGTCAGCACCACCATCATCACTATAAATCAGAGGTTTACAAAAGAAAAAAAAAAACTTAGGAACACAATCCATCTGTCTGATATGTCTTTAAAATCTTATACTATAAACATTAACAGATAAATAACATTTAGTGACAAAATTGTATTTGAGGAACTTCTCTCAATTCTGGTTCCTGTTATTTCTGTTTTCAATCTCGAGCATATAATTACAGAGGAAACGAAATTGAAAAATATTATATATTTTAATATTTTTATATATCTTATATACTTCTAAACTTATACCCTATACTTATTTTTATGTATTTAAAAAATTATAAAAATTATGTATAGTTTATGTATTTTATCACATAAATTATATATTATATAATTGTCTAATTATATATTTATATCATATGTAATATTAAATATAAATATATATTCTTTCTGATTCTGTTTCCATGCAATAATGATTTCAGAGAATACTTACATTTAAAAATATCCAAATATTCATAAAAATGAAAGAGACCAATTGGTTTTTTTGAGTTAATCCCTGCTTTCATTTTGCAAGGACATGACATCATAGAACTTGGTAGAGTCACTTCTCTTGTACAAACTCATCTCTCACTTTCCCACCAAGCAAGATCCACCCCCACATACACACTCTGCTCAGTGTTGCATTACCGGCATGGCATTAACCTTTTAATATTTGTACTTAAATACTTCTTAGAAGAATTGAGGTCACAAGAAAGGGTAGCACCCACATTACACAGATTTCCCATAAAGAGGAGATCAACTAAATAGAAGACAGACACAAGAAATAAGATTTGACTGCAAAATATCCAAATCTGTGACAAAAAATAATAACTTGCAAATGAGAACAGAACTAAAAATGAGATGAAAACTGAAGGTAAAGAATGGAATTCTACATGTTTAAATTCATGTTAAAACGTTCAATGAAAAAATGTTAAAGTAGCATGTCTAAATATTCTTCAAAAGCAGTGGAGCAAAAGCCCACCTAGAAGCTATGCATCTAGGACCCCAGAAGGAGGTGATTTTCTCTCTAATGAACCATGATTTATACAGAGCATAAGGACTTAAGTCTTGGAAAAATGAAGAAGGAGACAGCCAGAGCCTCAACATTTCTCAAGATATGCAGATTTTTACTTTAATATAAACATGGTCTGGGTTAGTCAAATTGTAAATGATATTCATGTGCTTAGAACCACTAACTGCCTCTTTTAGAGTGAAAAAAAAAAATCAGAGTAAAGCTTCTATGGAGAAAAAGGGAACATCCACATGATAATTTAAATTGAATCAAAAACAGCAGATTTCTATCCTAAATACTGAAATCAAAGCGATTAAAAAATATTCACAACCTCCTGGACATGAAGGCAGCCTGACTGACAGGCCTGACAGGACCGTCAAAGCCCCAGTTCACATGTCCTGACCACTGTTCTTGTTATCAACTTGCTGTGTGACCTTGTGAGTCATTCTTGGCCGAGATGTATCTTCCTGGAAAAATATTATACCTAAAATAGCCATCTTCAAAGTTCTGAAAGGTTCGTACATTCAAAATGCTGTTTTACTTTGCAATGATGCAGAGAAACTGCAACATGAGGGATTTAGATAAAATGTGAGGAGTATATCTCCCTACACTGAAATTTCACTTATTTAAATGGATTACAAGGAACATGAAATATCTCTCCCTGGTGGCTTTCAAAATATTAACAATATTTTCCCGAAAATAGTTTAAAGTGCAAGTGAAGGGAAAATGCCTGTAGAGGTCATACTGGTGCTGCTGAAGAATCTTCTACGAGGGGTGCCGTTGTGGCAGTCATCACGGAGCATCCTCCAGCAAGACACTACAGCATGAACCCTGGGGACCCTGCAGGGGGCGCTGGCAGGCATCCAGTGGACTCAGGAGCAGCCATGCGTTGTTACTGAACTGAGTGAAAAGTCAACCCCAATATTCTTAGAATTTTTGTGAAAGACTGGTTCAGGGAATATGGAACATAATCCTTTAGGAACATCTTGATAGCTATATATGTAGTAATAAAGAATAAGGTCTTTAGTGATAAAGAGATCTGATTTCCGATTTTTGTGTGGCCACTACTAGTCGTATGACTGGACACGCTACTTAATCTCTCAAGCCTCACTTCCCGCATTTGTGACATGAGATATTACACCTATTTCATAGGATTTTGCTTCTCATAATGCTTAGCCCATAATAAGGATTTAATAGGGTATTTTATATATTATGTCAACCTGCTTTCTTCTATGTAATATCAAAATACGCATATGAATAATGTAACTCAAAATCGAAAAAGGTACACAAATCATGAAAATATAAATGAGGTGATTTTATAAAGAAAGGAAATTACGTATGAGCCTTAATATAGCGTTGTTCTTGAAATCCATTAATGGGACCTTCATATAAATATAGTCCTTTATTTCAAGATTCTTATGATACTTTAGTAATTAAAACTCCCTGAACAGAATACAAGATGAATATAAAAATCTTTCAGAGATAAAATAGTAGAGAAATGAATTACTTTAATAAGACTAATGGCCTTGTTTCTTTTAAAAAATTAATTGCATACTGCCTATCCTAAAAACAAAGAAAAATTCTCTTTACACATTTCTGAGAGCGTGTACTTTCCTTTAACTCCTGAAGTATATGTTATTAAAGTCTAAAGATAATATAGTGGTGGCAAAGCAGCCATCAGCTTAAATGCTAAATATTTATAGAGTTTTATTTTAGTTAAATCTGCAAACTGCTCTACACATACCCCTTGTTGATATACCAGGTTCACGAAGGAGTTCGGTAGACATCCCTGAAACAACTGCATTATTATTATTACATTATTATTATTATTATGGTGTTCTCTGACAGCACTCTGACCCAGCCCAGTCCTCCCAGGCACAGTTCAGTGGATCCTGGAGCCCTTAGCCAACGTGTCCGGTTTCCACCGCGGGTGCCAGGCAGAGGAGGAGACAGCTGGCCTAAAACGCCACTGACTTAAAGCCCCCTGACTTACACTTATGATTAGCTGACACGGAATGATCAGTAACAAATATCTAATGAGTTCCTACTATTTAGAAAACCTCCCTTTTTACAGAAAAGATAAACACCAATAAGGATAAATAGAAAATTAAAAGACATACAGTTACATTGCTGAATGACTGAATAAGTGAACCAAGTGTTAAGGAAAAAAGAAGAAAGAAAAGGAAAACTATGACGCAAAAGTGAAAAAAGCTGAGTTAATACAGTATATAATTAATGTATCAGTAGAATATGTCCGTGGCAGAGGTGGCAGGGAAGGCGGTGGGGAAGCTGATGCCTGACCAGGAGTTTTAAGGAGAGCTAAGATCTCCACAGGGAGGAGGCAGAGGCCAGAGAACCAGATTATTTTATTTGTACCCTAAAGAAATATTGAAGCAGATCCACAAAAACATGAGGAGAAGGACATGCTGTCAATACTGTGTGTCTGCGCTCTCAGGGAAAGAGGGGCTGGACTAGGGGTGGGGGCGTCATGGCCAGGAGGGCACAGGGCACCTCAGGGCAGCGTGGGTGCCAGTCTGCAGGCAATGAGGAGCCACTGTCGATTTGCTGTCATTTTTGTCTTCTTTAGTAACTGAGACACATCAACGTTGACCTTTGTAAGTATTACTGTGGCAGCCAATCACGGGATGAATTAAACCAAGATTTCCTAAATAGTGTTTTGCAGAACACAACCTTCAGTGAGGTGTAAAAGAACACACACACACACACACACACACACTCTCTCTCTCTCTCTCACTCACTCATTGACTCTGCTCAAATTATCTTGGTAAATGCTAGGTTAAACAAACAATACATGAAATATCTTTACTGTGAGACTTTCCAACCTGTAGTATACTTATAGGTCATAGAACTCCAAGAAGAAGAGAGCACGTGTGATTTTTTTTCCCTGAAACGCTAAGTCTCTTCCTCTCCTGCAGCTTTGGTGTCACCTCTTTTCCCCTGGTTCTGCTTCAGCCTCTTTGGCTGCTCCTTCTTGGTTTCCTTTTGGAGACTCTTCTGTTGCTCGGCCTTTTTATTTTTCTTTCCATGGAGTCTTTGTGAGTGAGCTTTCTAGTCCTGCAGACTTAATTCTCATCAGTCTTTCTCCTGCCACCTTTCATTGCCTGAACCCTTCTCCTTTGATGAAGCAGGTACTCCTTCTCTGTGTTTCTAACACCCTTGGAATACTCCTCTCACAGGCTCTGTTATGCGCTATCTGATCATCTCTTCCCCCAGAACACGTAGGGGCTAACCCTCTTTCTTAACCCTTCCTTGAATATACAGCACATACATAACTTAGAAGTCGACTCAAAATTTAGCTGGGCAACTGAGACTAAATGTATGCCCTCCTAAATCTTAAGAGTTACAATGTGAAACATACCACATCTGTCAAAAGTTTTTTCTTTAATCAGTTCTCTATTTATGCCACAACTGTTTGAAGTCATTGATAAGAAAAGTTAAATAGAAACTGTCACAGAGCGCTCTAAGATAAATTGTTTTGTTTTCAATTTTTAAGACATTATGTGAGATAATCAAGAAAGGCCACATGTCATCATACGTATTTGCAACTTACAACCCAGGGAGCTGGTTTTATTCTTATTGTTCAGGATAACAGCAGCATAAACCAGGTCATCAATGTTCCATAAATAAACCCTTCAGACGACACTGCCTGAATTTTACGTTACTCATAAGCTCAAATGATAATGAGCTCAAAGCTTCACCAACACCCCAGTTAAAACATCATGTTGATCCCAGCTGCTGTAATACCCCCTCAGGGTTACGTGACAGATGGGGAAAAAAGACACTAATATGATATACGTATTTGTGTTACTTTACCCTACTGGAGCAGAAAAGAGCGGATCCCTTAAACTGCTGAAAAGAGCTCGCCTGTCAGGTTTGGAAGGTGGATGGGTGGTAGAGTCATTTGACTTTAGGCAGATGTTTTACTCCTTATTCTAAAGCCATGGGGAAAAAGGAAGACCAAATGTAGACTAGGAAAAGGTCACTGGAAAAAGAAAAGGCTTTTACTGTTTCTCCAGGGATGGTTTGCCCAGATATTTTTCCTGAAGCACTCCCTTGTCCCTCCCAAAACTACCTGGGCAAAATAGTCAAAAGTGATCAGCAGGCAAAGGAGAGTCCCAGGGATCAGAGTGCTGAGGATCAGCACAGAACAGAGAGACAGCCCTCTAAGATTTAAGAACAAGGTCACTTGACAGTCAGAGCAGGGCTGGTACTGACCAGTAATCAGCTAGAAGCAAAGTACTTAGCAGGGTCTGAAAAAGCCAAAACTCTGAGGTCACGGACCGAATTTCAGGGCTTAACAGCCCTAAGGGTAAAGTCTAAACACTTTCATCCAGCATCCAGAGAACCTTCATCATCTGTCCTCTGCTAACGCTGGAAGTCCCTTTTTCAATTAAACCCTCTCTATACGCCACAATCCATCACATGAAAGGACCTGAAACTCCCAGGCATCTTGCACTATACAGTCAACCATGTATCCCTGAGACCTAGTACAGTCCTGGCACATAGTAGGCTCAATAAAGACTTGCAGAATAAACGAATTATCCTGTATCCTCAGATTTAAGAGGGACAATCTTTAGATCAACTGGCACAACCTCCGAGCCTTGGCACAGTGATGTATTATCAACAGTGGTAAAGTGATTTCTCATTCATAGTAAAGACTACAGTTTGCAAATGATCTACTTCCTCTTCTACAAAGGAGATGAGTTTTACTGTTATCCCCTAACAATGTGATCATTCATGTCCATCCCAAATGCTGTCTTCAGTGAGCAAATAAGCAGCAGGGGTTCAGGCTGGAGCTTGATGCACCGTACACAGTCCACACTGTGGCCTGAGGTGCACAGCGGCCACCTGAGCTTCCTCTGCCGCGTGTGTCAGGGCAGATAGGAAAGGTGGGAATGGCTCCATCAGAGGACCACAGACCTCCAGCTTCCCTCCTTGGCAAACAGACCTCCCAGAACAAAGTGTTTAAAGCCAGATACAAGAACGGTCCAAGCAGGCAAGCAGATGAAAGTGGGCCCAGTGTACACGAACAGAGTACATCAAGCACAGAGCAAAAGGTGTACAGGGGCCCATTTCTACCTAGACAGAGAGAACTGGCCTTCACTCACTGTAACATGAGCAAATGGGGAAATGCACACGTAACAGAAGACAGCCAACACATCGAAGCAGGACCACCGTGAGACAGAAGAGCATCACACCAAAGACGCCAGGATCTCAGGACCAGGCTTAGTGCCTGCTTACACACTTGGGACCCAGTAGTTTCTCGCTCCATCACTTTGCACACTTAATATTATTTATTACTTAAAATAATGTTTTTAGTGTTCATCTTTCCTGATGGACACAGGCAGGGCCTGTGACAGCAGTTTCTGGCACACGATGGACATATCACAAATATCTGCTGAAGGAACAAACTCTTGTCTTCCCAGACCTTCCGAGTATGAGAAGGCACTGCAGACTAATTAAGAATTACGATAAACAGACTTCAAGCTCCACTGAGGGTAGGGACAATGTCTAATTTGCTTATTGCTATATTCTCAGTTTATAGCATACTGTAGTCATTTAATAAATGTTTGTTGAATAAATGAATGAATTCATATATATAATTTACCTATATATTTGCTGAGTTAATTTGGTAAATTTAATATAGTTTACTATTGATATAATTTAACTTCATTCATTCAAAAAATTCGACAACCCACTAGGTGCCAGGCACACACAGATGCTGAGGAAAAAGAGGTGTAAAATTCCTGTCCACGTGAAAGTCAAGGTCCAGGAAGGAGAAACATACAAACAAATTATAACAGTAATTTTGTTAAATTAAAAACCAGAGGTCTGTATATTTTAAACACTTGCAATTAGGATCTGTCCAAATCAAACAGAAAGTCCTAAACAGGGAATGAGCCAACTAACCGTCTACTCAGGACCATTACCTCTCAGCAGAGACCACCAGCCCCAAAGGCAAGAATTACACACCAAAGGGCCCCAAACAGGTATCATTCCTGATTATAATACTGAGAGATAACCTAGTTTTAGACTCTTTGGTTGTCCATTTACCATTCTAAAAAGTATGTACGAGAAAATGTTGTAACGGCAATAAGTCTAATCACTTCAGCCATGCCATCACCGCATCAATTACAAGGCCTGTTACTGAAATCTCTTAATTTAGCTCATTTATACATATTTCAGGGTTCCATAAGCAAATCTGCCACCAGACTTTGGGTCTATGAATTCAATAGCACATAAGTATCATGAGAGCCTTACACTTCACGTTCCTAGGTCTCTCAAATCTTTTTCAGAACGGTGTATACCTTTCTAAACAATTGTATCATTTTTTAAACTGAATTTTAAGAATTGTATTTTTCCAACTACAAAATATGCCTCCCATTACCAAATGATACTGTGATCCAACAGCTAACCTCTGCCAGTGCTCATTTTAACACTGTGTCCAGAAATGTCAATGACTTTAAAATATAGAAGCATATTTCACAATTAAAACTGCACTTATTCAGCATTACGTGATATTTAGCCCTTGTTCCAGTTACCTACTGCTGCATTATAAACCACCTCAAAACTTAACTCACCTAAAACAAGCTACTGTTTCTCATGGTTTTATGGACTGACTGGGAGGTATTTTTTGTGTGTGTGCGACTGACTGGCTATGTGGATTGACTGTCACACAGGCAATGTTCTCTCTTAGAGTCTCTCTTGATGCAGTCACTTGGCTGCAGCTGAAGTCGCCTAGGTGTCCTAAATGGCTTAGTCACATGGCTGGCAGCTCCTGTTGGCTGTTGTGTGGAGCACCTTTCTGTGGCCTCTCTACATGGCCTCGGGTCCTCACAGCATGGTGGTTGGTTCCAAGAGAGTAGGCAAAAACTCCAAGGTTTCTTACTACCTCGTCTCAGAAGTCCTAGAATATCACCTCTGCTGCATTCTATTGGTCAAGCAAGTCACTGTGGCAGACCCAGACTGAAAGGAAGGGGAGTTAGGCTCTACCTGTTGATGTAAAGAGCAGCACATGCATTCTGGGAGGGAAGTAACTGAGGGCAGCCATCTTGGAGACGACCTTACCACACCATTATTCCAACTAACGCACATTATGTTTTAGATGGATAGTATCAGCTTATTTTTCTTCTGAAAATCAAGTTAGGCACAAAAATACTCAATGAAAATGTAAGTTCTATTAAAAAAAATTCTGCAGAAAAATCACACTTGACGCCTAGGTCCACTTCAATCCTGCACATCAGTGGAACTCTACTCTTATAACCCTAAATACAGTGAAACAGAATTTCACGCCACAAAAGACTTTTGTCTATTTTCCTACAGGATAGTTTACCTACCCAATACATAATCCAATTTATTTTAAGTTTTCACCTCTTACTCTCCAAGCCTAGGGGAATTCAGGGAACCACTCCTCGGATTTTAGAATGCCTGGACCCGAAGTCCTAATTTTGGGACCATCATTTGGTGTGCCAAAAAAAGTATTCCTAAGCAAGAAGCTGAAAACTTCCTTTGCTGGTGACTTGAAGAGAACTGACTAGCTCCAGACACAGAGAATAAGAAGGGGAGGCACTCTGCCAAAGGGCTGATGACCATCGAAAAGAACTTTCACAAAGAAAAGGGAGAAAGAATGGGAGAAAATGATGCTGTCAGTCCCTGAAAACAAAGTTATTTTTCAAATGGTCTGATTTTCCCTTCTACAGAGAAAAGGGAGCTTATTGTGATAGAATAAGAATGTTCCATTTCATGCAGGTATATTTTGGGAGCCAAATAAAATACAGTGGTATCTTAAAGCCATTTATCTTAAACGATTCATTTGCAAGCCATACAAAATCCCCCAAGAAATATGTAGGTTCTAGAAACAATGAAAGATTCATTAATTCCAAAACGAAATTAAAGATGTTTTCAAATAATGGCAATGAGCCATATTCTCTTGTCCCTGCCTCACAAGAGCTGATGAAGTTTAGAAAAATGAAAATTTTTAAAATTCAAAGATTTCTCTAAAGTTATAATAAACTTTAAAAATTATTAATTAAAAAAAAACTCTTCCTCTTATCTAGATATAAAAACAGAAATAGCTGAGCACGTTCTTCACATATTTAGCTTATACAAGTATGAACCCAGCACCTCCTCCTTCCTCTCCCCCACTTTTTCTCTACATCGACTACCAACTCTTCCTGTCTGTGGGACCTCCCCATCCCTCAAAGTACCCATGCTAGGCATCTCAGGTTCAGCCTCCTCCCTATTCTTCATCACCTACAGGTACTACACGCCCAAACCTTGTCAAGACTATTTCAAAGCTGTCTCTCATAAAAGTTCCCTACTTTTGAATCCCAGGGTCGCCTGGTGTGGGCGCTCTGTCTTGTTCAGCTGCTTCCAGCATGCCTGCCTTAGCATCTCCCCACCTCCAGTCCTGCCTTCTTCAATCCACCCTCAAGGATGACTTCCCACAAGAGAGTTGATTATGTAAACCACCCCTCCCCCACACACACACTCAAAATAAGACACATCACAGAAAATAAAATATATTTCCAGGATTCAGACCAACGCCTCAGTCCTAGCCTGTCTCAACTGCAGTCAGACTTCAACATGCATCCTTACACGTGGTCCCAGTGGACAGGCCATCCTAACTGAGTCTGTAAGTACCGCTCTCACTTTGTCCGTGTGGCTACGTCTGCCCAGCATACCCTCCTCCACAGTCCTCGGAGCTCAGCTCAAATAGCACCCTCTCTCTCTCCCTCCAGCATTTCTGGAATCAACGCGCCTACCCCCTACCTGAGTCAACAGGCTTGCTTCTGCACCTGTCTCCCAAGTTTTTAGGCATGCCTCATACTGTGTTCATGAGGATTCCAAACTGACTCTCATCCTCAAGAGACCTTGTTCTGTTCTTCACCAAGGCTACCTTGAGAAACTCCACCCCACCCTCCTGTAGCTAGGGAGCACCTTCTTGCCTCTTCTTCCCCTTGACGTCCACTTCTCAGTCCTCTTCTTCCAACATCTTCACCCACAATGAATTCACTCTTTTCTTTTTCCTTCAACATCAAGCTTACGTGGCTCCCACGTGATTCACCAGCTGGATGCTCTGGTCAGAACTTCTGCATAGTTTTCAAGTTGCTACAGTGCTGCACCCCCCCAAAGCCGCCACATAAACCCAGCAGTGCCGGAGGCCTAGGGACTCCGAGACACCCACTCCTCCCTGCCCGGAGTCTAGAGGAGGTACAACGTGCACACATGTGTAAACCCACCGAAAATCTGAACCGCCTAAGGATCAGGGACAGGAAGTTTCACAAAAGAAAATTCATGAAATAGAAAATAACATAAAGGACTCGTCGTTACTTTTAACCACTGGCAATTCATTCCATTTTTAATATTTTTAATAACTACTCTGGCTGTTCCTACAAACAAGGCTGGAGACTCAGCTGTGATCTTAGAACCCTGAAACCTGTGTAAGCTAATTGGGTGTTTTAACTGGTGTTCAAAACGCAAGGTTTCTGAAATAACTTTTTAATTGGTCCAGGTGTTTTCCATGTTGAAAATCAAAAGTGATTAAACAAGACAGGAAGCTTTCTGTGGTAAGGTTACAGAAAGCAATTTCTTTGAACTTAATGTTTACAAAACGGATATTTATGAGCATGTATGTTAACTCACTGACAGTGAGTGTTTTGGCTCAATGTGTCTAAACAAGATAAACCTAAGGTCCATAATTTTCAGATGATCTATAGCTCCTAGGTATAATGTACTAAAATGGACTTGAGATATTACACATTAAGAGTTAAGAAATGACTATACCTCAGACACAGTTTAGGGTGGTCAAGAAGACCTTTCAGACAAAAGACAACAGAGATGGGTTGGCGGAGGGGTGGTTCCTGGCACTTTGCCTGGAGCATCTCCAAGCCTAAAATTCCTGGGAAAATTAATATTAATCACCGAGGCTGTTTTATAAGTCTTGGTTGAAGCCACAGTGTCCAGACTAAGACATCAGCACAACCCCACCCAAAAGAGGCCCTATGCCTTCCCAAAAGCCAAAAAAACAAATACAAAAAGCCCGCGAAGGAGAGAAGGTGGATGAGGAGAGAACCCACCGAGAGAAGAAAGGACGCGCTCACACCAGCACCACCTTCCCTGAAGCGCGCCGAGCCTGTCTCCTGCCCTCTGCCCCACTCCAGTCTCGTGCTGAGTATCAAGCGCCAGCTGCCAGGGCAGACGGAAAGGGGGAGACGGCTTCTGCGGCAAAGGCATGCAGGGTCTGCTAAAACCTGATGATGGGGCCGAACTACTGTGGAATCCCCGGGCCCTCCAGGCCTCCCACGAAGATCATGGAAAGGCAGACCACCTCAGGAGGAGAGTAAAGCCTACGGTAACTACAGTAACAACATCACCCAAAGCTACTGTAAGTACTGACTGGATTAGCTCAACCTCTCCCATCAAGGGCCTGGCAGAACAAGAGGTGTGCCTACTTCCAGGTATAAATTGTATTTACCTCAGTCTGTACTATTCTTTCACAAGCAGTAATAGGCATTCAATCAAAATTCTGTGTGACACACAAAAAGCAAACCCTCCCCCAGCCCATTACCAAGAGACAGACTAGAGGACACACCAAGACTGAAAGAGGGCCCGGATGGTGGAACTACCTGAGAAGTTAAATAACTATAATGAATACTGTCAAAGAATCCAGTGATATGGTGAACAACATGCCTGAACAAATGGGAAACTGTAACAGAGACATGGAAACTGTTTTTAAAAAGCCAAATGGAAATATCAGAAATAAAAACATGATGATATCAAAGATGAAATTCTTCAATGCGCAGACTGAGCACAGTAAGAGGAAAGAATCAGTGAAACTGAGAACATGCCAGGAGAAATGAGAAATCAGAAATGCAAAGACCCAAAGAGACAAACAAAAACAGAAGAGAACTGCCAAGAGCTAGGGGGCAACATCAAACATTCTAACATATGGAACTGGCATCTTATTAGAAAAAAGAGAGATGGAAAGGGATCAAAGAAATATTTGGGGAAAGAAGCTGAGAAATTTCCCAAATTTAACTAATAATAATAAACCACAGAAATAAGCGGGATGAATAAAGAAAAACTATCTAGCACATCACAGTCTAAGTGCTGGAAATCAAAAACAAAGAGAATATATTGTAGGAAATGAATAAATTACCCGCTGTGGCCTTGAGTCCTGGCCTCTCCGTGAAAGACTAATGATTGTTTAGCCTTTTAGCAAAATTTGGATTTTAGCAAAATTATCTCCTACACTTGGGGCCCTTGCTGGATCCAAAGTGAAGGACTTTGTGTTCCTTCCCTAAGGCATCTGTGCAGCTCCACAGAATGCAAATCTGGGGGTGCAGGCATGGCATGGAATTCTGTGTTATCTCACCAAAACTTCTCCAAGATGGAACCTGCTAAATGATATAGTTGTTGTTGGAATTAAAAGCTTTTGAAATAAGGACAAAAAAAGTGTCTGGAATTAGAGCTATCTAAATACTAAATGTAAGGTGAATACAAGATTGAAATTGAAAAGTGTTACAGTCCAAATGTAATGCTATCTTCTGAATTGAGTCTTACAAACCCAAATAATATTGGAAAAATAGGAGCTTGCAGAGACTCCCTCTACAACACTTCTTAAAAAGTCTCTTTTGGTTTTTGATGTTAATTTGATTGTATGAGCTAATAATCTTAACTAGCTTTTGGTAAGTTACACTGATATACAAAAAATATCTGTATCTATCCAATGCTTAGGAAATAGGATTTCAAAATGAAGCCGTCTGTGATAAAATATAAATAATGCACGAAAAAGAAAAATTAAAGAAGAGTTTGAAGCAAAACCCAAAAGGCCTCTTTGTACCTCTTTACCCTCTTCCTTTGCTAGTACTCTCTACTAATTGTACGGGATTCTGTCTAAAATCCTGGGGCTTCTAGTCGAGGCCTTCTCTGGTGTTCCCTTAGTCACAAGCTGGGATTTGTTTTCTTTCTGTGAAGTCAGTGCTTGAGAGCTACTAAAAAGGTACCACCAGCACCTGGACACCCGGAGGCATTCTGGAATCCTTGACTCAAGGCACAAATATTCAAAAGAACATGAGACTTTTAAATAAATTTTAAATAAACTTTTGGGTTCATTACTGCAGTTTGTTTAGTTTGAAAATATATAGGAAAGTATATCAGAGTCAGTGGAATGAAAAAATATTCAACTGAATAAAAGGCAGGTAATGTGTGTATGTGGTAGGTGAGGGGCTGGTCTCTGAACCAGTCCACCTGTGTTCCAATCTCAAGTCTGCTACTCGCTTGCTTCTGACTCACTTTCTCCTTTTTAAAGAGATCATCACAATACCTACCTCACAGAGGCTTAAGAAAGTTGTTAAACGCATTAACGAGTTGCTGTGAGGCTTACGTGAATCAATAAATGTGCACGTCTAGAATACAGTATCTGACATGTGATGAGTGGTCTCTGTATTTAACTATTAGCATTATTCTCATTAATAAACTTTATATTAAAACAAAGTAAAAGCCAAAATAGTTGAATTGGAAATATCACCCCTTCTTGAGAAAACACAAAAGGTATTTTTTTCTCTGCAGTAATTTGAACAGCCTCTTCTGAGGCATAATTACATAAAACCAGATTTTGGTTAACATCATGAGTTTTGATGAGAGAAATCAGGGCTCCTTTGCCTGTAGGTTGGTATCTTCAAAACACATTACTGGCACTACTGTGACAACTGCACACACATAAAATAACGTCCTAAACTAAACTAAGGGAAACCTCTTTAATAGCGCTCACTGTGAAATGAAGATTTTGAATATATACATTTAAGTCATATTATGAACAGTAATATTTGTCTAATCCTTTATTGTCTATGAAGGAATTTTATATTTAGCAATTACTCCAGTTCCTAATATCCATATATGAATATGACATTTTACATCATAATGAGAAACCCAATGTGGATTTACTCTAATGAGCACAGAAGCTGCCTCTCTCTACCATCGCAAAGACAAGAGGAGTGTTCTCTTAGCAGGACCTCAGAGGTTACCTTTCACGGCCTACAGAACTGAAGTGGAAAGGTAGCATATTATTATATTAGAAAGGTATTATTATTATTATGTGTCTTCTCTAAAGTTTTATTTTACAGCTAAGGTAAAAAGCAAAATCCAGGAGAAGCCTAAATTAGAATTGCTCATAAAGGGGATTAGGCATGTCTCTTAACATTTGAGAAAATATGGCATTTACATACAGACCATAAGCACTTTTGAAAGGCCAAGCTGAACAGAACTGCGTCAAAGGTGATGCAGTGAAAAGATGGACACAGCAAAATCAAGAAGAGCTGTTTCACGTGGAAAGTTCATGTAAAGTATCTACTTGCGTCCTGCACTGAACAGTAAGACAAGAAATGTGGCTGCATGGAGGGTGAGTGGCTCACATTTTTTTCTAGCACGTGAGACAGTCTGAAAAAGCCATATATAGTAGAATAACAATACTCCAGTGAGAGGTGCTGACAGCAGAGGCACAGAGGGCATCCTCAGAAAAAGAATGAAAGACAGCACTGGGCATGCCCTGTAGAACAAGGAGCTGTCCTTCCTCGTCTGACACCTCCCACGATAATTCAAATTATTTTCAACCTCTTTCTTGCAAATATACTTGCTCATATGCATTAATGAATGGTGACATGCTGAAAGGAGCACCTCTGTTCAAGAAGTGCTGGCATCTGCACTACTGGCAAATACTCTGCCAGATGGCATCCTTATATTTTTTAGTATTAAAATGCTTCATTCAGCTGAGACGAAGCGAGAGAGTAGCACAGACATATATATACTACCAACTGTAAAATAGCCAGTAGGAAGCTGTCGTATAACAAAGGGAGTTCAACTCGAGGATGGAAGATGCCTTAGAGGACTGGGGCGGGGAGGGGGGGGGGACTCGAGAGAGGGTGGGGGGGGGAGTCAAGGGAGGGAGGGAATACGGGGATATGTGTATAAAAACAGATGATTGAACTTGGTGTACCCCCAAAAAAATAAAAATAAATTAAAAAAAAGAGTAACAAACAAACAAACAAAAATAAAATGCTTCATTCTATTTACTTGGCGGTTTGTCATTTATAACCCCTATTACTCCTAAAAACTGGTTCACAATTCAAAGAATGGGGATGCTTTGGGGGTTTGGATTTCTGTTTCTTTCTTTGTTGTGCTTTCAAAAAATTATCCCCAAATGTTCATCATAAATATAAAAATATAATTCTGGACATGCCACCTTTATTTTCTCAGGTAAAGTTAAAACTTTAAAAATACGTATGGATTTTATAATTAATATTAATGAGATAGAATATAATCTTACCCTGGTGTGAGTACGAATGTGCATCTTCAGTCCGTCATTTTTACTGAATCCTTTTTCACAATAAGGGCACTGATAGGGACGCTCACCTACAAGATAAAGGAAGGCTTCCTGTCAGAAAAATCTAAAGCAGCCAAGCAGGCACGTACCCTCACTCCTCCCACACCAGATCCTGGCCACCACAAATGCTGGTGCATCACCAAGAGGCTCAGACACAGCAGGGCTGACACCCGGGGCCGTTCAGGGAGGTGGACAAGGTTTTCCCTCCCGTGGAGAGGCTGCGAGCCCGGAGCACGTCCAGCACTCCGAAACAAGCAGCGTTCAGGCTCACTCCATTTTCCTTTTAATGTCTGAGCCCCAATTAAATCTCCTAATTTTAAGAATGTTAAATAGATTTTTGTATCAGTCAATTTGTTCTGTCACTGTGCCGCACACTATAGGGATCTTTGTTTCATTGGTACTTTTTTAAAAAAGATTTCAGAGTCTACCTCAGTTAGGTGATGAGTTTTAAAAGAACGTCATAAAATTGGTATATGTTAAACAGAACCATCTTCTGTTATAACTGAGTAAAGCTTATATCTAGAGTCTATTATTTAGAAAACAACCAAACCATTTTTTTTAAAACAAGCAAGCATATTCACAGGCATCACATTTTCTAAACAATTTACTGTAAAATGACAAAAATATGAAAAAAATTTAATCTCCAGGAGGAAGCTGAAGCTGCCTAATTATTCAGAATGGACAGTAACTCAAAATCACTCACTTTCTGATTCTTTCACTTAACAATGTACTTAACATGACAGGATGCGAGACCCCGGCTGCAATCAAAGATCAATACCATAAAATACATGCCCTCAGTAAATGTAAAACTTCTGTCTATCTTCCCTGCCTCTCAGAGACAAGCCTTTCGACAAGTAGTGTGCCCGTCCTCTGCTCTCTCACATCCTATCTGGTTCTCATTCTCGTTCAAGCACGCACGTATCACGTTAGCCAGTGAACTCCCCATCAGGCCAGTGATAAGCTCCCAGTGGCTCAATCCAATGGTCCCTTTTCATCATGGTCTTCCCCGACCTCTCCCCAGTTGCTTCACAGAATGTCCAGCCATGTTCCAGGGCCTGGAGGCCCCATGGCACAGGGGGCCTTGCCCTGCTCTCTGAACCCTGTGCTGTTGGCAGTTACATCACATGGAAGCAGCTGGGGCAGAGTCCCCAGCTCAGCAGCTTCCGCAGTCTCTCCCTGAGGAGCACCCAGGACGCAGGAGCACCCAGGACGCTCCCTTGGAACTCTCTCAGAAGCGGGCACTGTGACACTATGACAAGATGGAAAAAACAAAAGCCTAAAAATAACAACGGCAGCACAAACAGAAACGGACGCTTTAACAAACAATCTGGACTTGCCAATTTCTTGCGTAAGAAAAAAATCAGCGTTTGCACTAAGTAAATCGACCTGGATTCTTCACCTTATTGTGGCTGTGAGCCTGGGAAGGTGTAGCTTTTCACACACACAACAAATAAAGGCTTAGAATCCAATTTATTTGAACTATGAAAATATAATTTTATTTTAACTCCAACTGGGTAATATACGTGTTTATCTTCACTCCAGATTTCTCTGTTGAGCCCCTGTCTTAAGATATCCATATGCCCACAGGGTATCTTCACTTGGATACCTCACAGACAACTCAAATTTGCCATTCACGAGCTTTATCCTCTGATCCTATGTCTCCTGTATATCCTGTCCCGATTAGTTATACCACATTCATCCAGCTACCAAATAAGAAACTTAAAGACCCATTGAAGATGCCTTTTTTTTAAAAACTCACTTCTCCCCACATCTAACCTCTTAGTCATATTAATTTCACTTCCTTGATATTTCTAGAATTTTCTTCCTTGAAGGTGATGACAAGAATGAAAATAATATTCACAGCAGCAGCAGCAGCAGCAGCAGCAGCAGGAACTATAACTTAATGATTTCTTAATCATTAACCTTCAACCACGCACACACAGAGAAAAAGAACTGGAAGAAAACAGCAAGATGCCAGTGCTCGTGGGGGTGACTCCTGTGTCACAGAAGTCCAGATAATTTTTTATTTTCTTCTTCGTAAAGTATGAAAAGCAAAGTCAGTTCTTAGATTTTCAAAGTCAGTGTCTTACATTAGTGATAAGAAGAATGCTAAAGTGTTTCCTCCTTATTCATCTGTTAACAACCAAAGCAATCTAGATTACAGATGAAAGATGGCAAAGAGTAAAGTGGCTGACACAAGAAATTGTTTCAGAAATTTTTAGCAATTGTAAATTAACATTCACAGCTATTCTCTTTGTATCACAGAGCTTTATGTGTGGTATTACTCTCCAAATACCAATAGATAGCCAGCAAAATAAATACAGATTTACAGTCATCAGGTTAAGTTATATGATAATCAAACCTAATGTAATATATCCAATTATTATTTTCTTTCACAATAGCCAAAATTGATTAAGCAAGGAAAGAAACATAGATAACAAACACAAAGGAACTTTAGAGAATGGTGCGTAACAAATTCATTCCCTATTTTACCTGGTGTCATAACAGAAATTTCCACTCTAGACATGAGCTTTCTCTCCTCTTTTAGAATCTGATTGTTCTGAGTTTGAATACTGCTCCTTCTCTTCTAGGTGTAACTCTGGGGACGTCACGCTCCCTCACTGGACCTCTGAAAAATGGGATAAATTTTACCTATCTACTAGATACTCTGACTAAACATTCAGGTTTGTTTAAAGCAGTCTAAGCCGGTTACCACAGAACAATTAGCACTCCCTTTTACTTACACATGTGACCCAATTGGGGCAGTAAAAATGTATGGTCACCTATTATGGACTGAATTATGCCCCCCTAAATTCACATGTTGAAGTCCTAACCCCAGTACCTCAGGATATGATCTAATCTGGAAATAAGGCTGCTGCAAATGTTATAGAGGAGTGTGGATCCCTAATCTTATATGACTGGTGTCCTTATAAGAACATGGCCATGTAGGAACAGAGACACACAGGGAGAATGCCATGTGAAGAACGGAGTTATGCTGCCACAGCAAGGTACTGCCAGAGGCCAGAAGAAAAGCCTGGAACAGATCCTGCCCTGCTGCCTTCAGAGGGAGCAGAGTCCTGCCAACACCTTGATCTCAGACTTCTAGCTTCCAGAACAGTAAGACAACAAATTTGTGTTGTCTAACCACTCAGTTTATGGTACTTTGTTACAACAGTCCTAGCAAACTCGTACAATCGCCCTGCTCACAACAGAGGCAATTATTATCATCCCTGATGTCTGTCTACTGTCCGTGAGGCCTCTGTAGACTGCTAAGAAGAGAAACTGGTACTCTAGACAATCAGTGTTTCCACCTCATCCCCACTACAACCCTGAGATCCAGCGATAATGAGTTGATAGGTTTGGGAAACTTGGGTAAGTCCCACTCCACTCATTCATTCTACTATCCCAGAATATAACTCCAGTTTTAAAGGATGTCCCTGGGTAAATGGCTTTGATAAACAGAATTTATTTGAAAACTAGAAAGTGCAGTTTGCAAATCAGCCTAGATAGACTATACTATACATTAAGCTGCTACCCTCTCTACCCTTTTGGTTGGAGCATGTTTAGGGCAATCCTGCCTCTCTTAAGACTCTGAGGACAAAGCTATCTGCTGTCCCATACAATCTGAAGCTGAAGGTTACCTGTACAAGTCAACATGCTGATAATATTAAAGGCATTTGTCTAATTTGCATATAAAAGACAAGCTGTTATTCTTAGGGGTTTTTTTTTTCACATTATGCATATATTTTCTCTCATCATTGCAGGTATTGTGATGAGTATGTTTCCAGGAAATATTTTTGTCCACACATAAAACTTTCCTGGTATGAAGAGGAATTATCCTTCAATTTTAGTGAACTCTAAGAATACAGATATTTCTTGCTTGAGCACTGCCAGTACATGGGTTCTGACATACAATATGATACAAATCCAAATACCAATTACTTTTAAATATCTCTGGTAGATTTAGATACTGACTGTCTACATTTTGTACAGGCTAACAGCAATGTTAAAATTCTGACTAATATGAAAATTAATTTTAAAAGTAGTTTAAAAAATGGAGCTTAAAAACCAACAAAAATGGAAATAATAAAAGCAATAGCTGAAACATATAAAGCCTGCTGGTAGGCTCTGTTCTACGGTTCAGAACACAAGATATATTAGTAATTTTATTTCTTGTAACAACATGACTGATCTAGGAATTCACATGTCTAGTTTACAAATGAGGAAAGTAAGGCACAGAAAAGATAAGTGATTTGCTCAAGATGACACAGCTATTAAATAGCAGAATCGGAATTTTAACCCTTAATCTTTAACTCTTATGCCATCACATAAATTAATAATACAGCTAGTATTTTATATAAATTAGGTTAGACTTTCTAAAGTTACTGACAAAAACTCTGCTTCTTGCAATTACAGCTGACATTCACCAGATCTTTCTGACTGGTAGATTGAGCCATTCTTTTAGTTATCAAAGCTCATCAGGAAAAAGTCAGGGGCAGGTTAGGAATGTGTGTTATATCTCAAAGCAGATCCCAAGTGGATGCGAATGCTGACATAATATTAAACTATGCCTTAAGAACTACATATAGGTAACCACCTTCAACAGTTAGACAGGAAAAATAATACTGGCAAAATATCCCACTACACTATGAGATTTAACTACCAATAGTTAGATTCAATGAGCAGAGCAGCATAAATAATACTGAAGTGTACTTAAGCAAAATATTTTTCATTTAACTAAGGAAAACAGATGAGTTCTTTGCATCTGCTTCTTTCTTTATATTCTAACACTGAATATCATTAAAGTCCACTTGGGTTTTCTTCAAACACATCAAGGAACATGAAGACAACTGTTAAAGGTTGATTTTAAGTTGACTTTAAAAGGTGCCACAAGGTAGACAGTCCATGAAGCTAATTTATTCATTCATTAAATAGATATTTTTTATGCACATACCATCTTCTAGTTAGTGTCCTGCACTTTGGGAATGCAGTTGCAAATAGATTCACAAAATAGATCACTGCCTCTTCAATTTTACTAGTGTAATGAGAAAGACAAGAAAACGTTGACGAAAAAAACACAAGATAATTCCAGATACTGACATTGTAGAAAGAAAATAAAACCAGGAGATAGGTTTAAGAAAGACCTCTGGTGGGAGTGCACAGGCAAAGGACTTAGGAAAAGGTCATTAGGAAAGGCAAAAGAATTGAAGGAAGGTAGTTCCTAGATGCCAATTCAAGCACACTTTTCTGTAACCCTTAATCATTCAATTGGAAGCATTTTAGCTTACTGGACTTGAAATAGGGACCTCCATATTCTCACTGCTAGCACACCTGAAATAGAAGAAGCTTACAAGTATTTGAAATATGCAAGAGGGGGTGTGCGGATATTTAGGAAAGAGCTCCAGAAAACTGCAGATGGTCTTGCAAAGGCAGCCGGTGGTAATGAAAGGGGACATCTGGATGCCACATGGAAGAACCAGAGTCTAGCCTGGTCCCCAGACAAGTTACCTTCCATCTTTAACAAAGAAAATGCATTAACAAAGAAAATTTAACAAAGAAAATGACCACAACCATCCACTGGCACGTATGGGCAAAAACAACAGGAAAAAAATCTGACTCCAGTTTAATATATGCCATTAGTATTATAATTTACTGACTACCATTATTTTGTGCAATATAATTAAACACATCAAAAGAATTCCAAGCCTCACTAAAGGATTAACATACTAATATCAAAACAGTATCTTAAAATTTGTGAAGCGAATTCAGGTTAGCATGAATCTTCATGATAAAAGGAAAGATCTTAAAGCCACTAAATCACTGAACATCTATCTATTGCTATGTAATCACCCCAACTGTTCATCTTGAACAAATCCTTTCTAAAGATCTATGTTTACACAACACAGAATTAATAAAGTAAAATCTTGCAAACTTTGACATGGATATCTTAATATTCTTAAATTTAGACCATGGATTTAATTTAAGATATGAACTTGATCACTTTCTCAGAAGCTCTGAAATCAAATATTATTTCATACCACTAAACACACTGAATACAAAAAACTTAGCAATATGGACCATAATCAATTTTTTTTAAAGATTCTTTTTTGATGCGGACCATTTTTAAAGTCTTTACTGAATTTGTTACAATATTGCTTCTGTTTTATGGTTTGGTTTTTTGGCCAGGAGGCATATGGGATCTTAGCTCCCTGACCAGGGATTGAACCCACACCCCTTGCATTGGAAAGCGAAATCTAAACCACTGGACTGCCAGGGAAGTCCCTTTACCACAATTTTTAAAAAAGTGTACAGCCAATGAGCACTATACTTTGAGAGACTTTTAAACAAACAGAAAATTTTAACATATAATGTATGTTTTAAGAAATTCTGATTAAAATAAAAACAGACTATTTCCAGAAAGCATTTTAATAATTTTAATTCTGTCAGTATATTTTTAAAAACCTATATAGATTTCAGAGAACTCCCATAAATCTCTGAAAATATGAAAAAAATGTACAGAGAAAATGAAATTTAAGATGGAGTAAGGTCACACTTATTTTTGATGAATCCAAATTAAATAATGTTTAAATAACTAAATTAGATAATGTTTAAGGGTTTTGGAGCCATAGTTTTAACTTGTACTTTGATTTTTGTAACAAAAATCAAGTTTTGGACACAGCAACTTTCAAATGAAAAAACAAACCTCAGAAGTATATGTTTCATGAAAAATACTCTACAATGGTTCCACATGGTTGAACTTTAAAATATATATATTATACGGGAAATTCTTTAGAACTTTATATTTGCTTTTCACAAATATCACGAGACTGGCTTATTCTGCTATTGTGGACTAAGGAAATTGTTACAAAAGACCAAAGTGACTCATTCTAAATGAAAATTAAACCAAACATATAATTGTGTTAGCATTACCCAATCACTTTTTCCAATTTCACAATTCCAATCCCCTCAACCCATGGAGCATCTTAATACATTAGCAGCACTCCACAGAGAGACAGGAAATGCTATGCTGACCAATGGGAGCAGCTCAAGTTCATTCTTGGTAATTTTCTACGAATTGAAATACTTTTTTTCTGCTGCAAAAAGAGTCACAACACCCCACCAACCTCACTGAACCTCACACTGTTAGTGTTTAGAATGCTCCTATTAATCAAATTCTGAGGAATTTCACTTGCCATCTTCAAAAAAAGGCAACAAAACGCTGAACTTTCCATTTTCAGAGATACTCTACTTTTAAAAGCTTAAAGAGTTTACTATTGTAAGGACGTGGGCCATAAAAAGTAAAAATCAAAAGATGACTGAAGGGAGCTTTACTTTTCAAAATACTTTGGCCACCCGAATCAAAACAAATTGAGTCTTTTTTAAAAAATGCAAGTTTCTATGGAGCTCCAAAAAAGTAAGAGATGCATTATTTTCCTTAAGAATCTTCAGTTATGGCATCCCTCCCTCATTTCTGAAAAGATGCCAAATCAAGTGAGGTGGGGTTCATTTGGAAGAATAAAAATAAAAAAGTCACGTGCTCACTAACTTTCTAGTCTGAAATAATAGAGTCAGACGTATTTATGAATTAAGGGCAAAACAAAAACAGTTTACTGATGCAAACAAAATAGGATATGAGATGCAGAATAAAAAAAGAGTTAATGAATACTATAAAAATATAATGAGAAAAAATAAAAATATAATGAGAGAAAGTAAAAGTTTTCCTACTCAGGATGCCCGGGCTTGGGCCGACCAGCTATGTAAATGACACCCATTACTTGTCATTTGTCTGAAGGGAGCAAGACACCTTCCTGAGGTCCTGGATGTGAGCACGGACAGAAGCAAAGTGGATTGTTTCACAAACAGGAGAAACATCAGAACAATCCCCAGAATGAAAAAAGTTTTAAAGGTTCTGACCAAGAAAGAAAAACTTCTACATGAGTTCTCCGCACTGCTACGTGAAGAGACACTTTACAGTAAGGTTGGTTAAGTAAAGTAAGGTAATTACTGATTTGGTTTTGTTGTTAGGGAGTCAGCCTTTGGTGGGAAAATAATTAATCTTTTCACCCAGTGGTTTTCCATTTTTAGGAATTTCTACCGGAAGTTTCATTTAACCCAGTATTTACAAGCATAGTTTGTGAACTGTGGTCAGGTAGTGATGAAGCAGTTAAACCTTAGGTGCCTGCACACAGAGGGGTTTTCCTGCTCAGAGGGCCAACCAGGAAGAATCAAGAGTAGAAAACTGTGAGCAGCAACAGAGACAGAAAACTATTCTCATCCTAAACCTAGAGCAGCTATAAAACCTTCCCCAGGCCTGAGGCACAATTCAGAGCCACAGAAAAATAACAGAGAGAAGCGGTTCTTGGGGGGAGACATGGTAGCAATGGTAGGAGAAAGCACATGTCAGAGGAAATCAAATCTCCTTCAGTTTCCCTAAACTAAAGGAAAATGCTATGTTCCAAATTTAACAGAGGCAGCTATTGATAACATCAGCTAATAATTTACCAATAAAGCTGCTAAAAATTGCTGCATAGGCCACTTCCGTTTCTGAGGATCCCAGTAGATCAAAAGAAAAAAAAAGGAAAGAAAGAAATAATAAAAACAGAGTTACATAAATGATGGTATATTTTAGATGGTCCATCTCATCACAGTCTCTGTGGCTGTGTTAGTAATTCATCTGATGGCTGCTCATCACACTATATTCCAGGAGAATGTCTCCCTCCCTCTTCCCTGTGGGCCCATGTACCAGCCTCTGACTAACCTTCACATAAGCATTATAATTTTTCCATCCAAAAACTAGGGCCCTTGATATTTTTGGAAAAAAGTAAAAAAAAAAAAAAAAAAAAAAGATAATCACGTCACCAATGAAAGTAAAACTGAATGTCTCCCCCTCTTAAGTTGTTATATATGCTTGTTACTAGCCCAAAATCAACCAGGGAAGAGATAAATACAGAAAAGACGGAAAGATGGTTTATTCCACTGATGTGGTTGATCAGAAATTATCTGAAATATCAAAATCACACTGAGAAAATAAGAATCATACATATAGTTCAAGACTTTACCTATGAGTTAGGACTTTGGAGGGAAAATCTGAAGCTCTCAGTCTCAGTCTCTGAAGTATGATGGGGGTAGGGAGAAATCTTTTATTTCTATGCAGATTCTGCACTAACTTCTGTTAACTCTTAGATTACATGTGGGTAAAAGAATATTTGATTTAATCTGATGTTACTAATTAACCACTTAGAAAATAAACGCAGCAAAATAAATTCCCTCTCAACATATAGAGGTTCTCTAATTATAAAAATGTGAAAAATATTTAACTTTTCATTTGATTACGATGACTGTTAATTGTAATATTTTTGTTTATGACTAATTGTCATTATTGTCTTGCAGTTACTTATAATTATTTACAGCTACAGTTTTTATAACTTTGGATAAAAATTCTACAAAGAATGAAAAAATTCCTTTAGAAAAACTATTAGAGAAGAAAAACAGTAGCTAAAATCCAAGTATAATCAAACCACGATATACTGATTCTTTATTTCTAAGATGATCACTGATAGTTACCAAAAAATTAAATATTTCCTAAGACAGTGATTTATTACTACATTCAAATAACAGTGTGTAAGAAAACCTAGAACAGAAGGGCTAACACAGCCGGTATCTATTAACACGGAAAGTTGGTTGGAACTGTAGGCAAGTAATTAACCTTCTGGCCCAGAGCTTTAAAACCCCAAAAGCAGTTCCTAGAATTTCTTTCATAATTTATGAACGACTGATGGAATTCGTGTCACAGTCTGTGGATTCCCTCATGGAATTAACCCCGGTTCTCGCTGACCCTAAGAAGCTATAAACCAACGGGAGAATGTGCTCTACTATTTCAGCTGACCCACGGCGTGCCATCTCTGTCATTCCAGCATAAGAAACTGGATGATAAATTACAGAGGTGCCTGCCAGGCACAGACCTAAACATTCACCTTCACTAACGACGATAGCAACACACGGTCCATGCACCCTCACTCACCCCAAACTGGCCTGTTTGACAGCAAACCCTCATCTGTGTTCTAGAGGTGATCTATATGCTGCTGCTAAAGGTTAGAAAAAGATGATGAAGACGACACTGGAACCAGAGAGTCAGACAATATATTAAGGGCGTATGAATACCTGTGATTAAATACAAGTAGGGATAACAAAAACAAAACACACAGCACAGCTGGCAGCAACAGCTCACATTATAGCATGCTTACACCGCGCTAGGCACTGTGCAAAGTTCTCTGCCTACACTTTCATTTGTTCCTTGAAACAAGGCTATTAAGTTGGTGCTGTTATTACACCTGTTTTTCAGGTGAGGAAACTAAACTTTGAAGAGGTTAAGCAACTTATGAAAGCTCATAAAAGGAGGAAATCAATAAAAATGGACTTTGAAAACCTGTAATCTAACTCTAGGATCCATGCTCTGGATATGAACCAGGTGTAAAACAATAAGGTATCACAGATGGCTGATTTGTGGTGCAGAAGTTTCACATTTAAAGTTTCATATTTAAAGACATCAGTTGACTGTAAGTAACACACTACATACCCTCCAGCGTCCAAGTCGAAATTATTATCCTCAATTGGTTGTTGATCAACATGATAATATCATCTAGCATTATGCATTATGGAAGGAATTTATGTAATTCTAGGGCGAGTTCAAGAGTCACAGTGAGGGTTGGGAGGCACGGTAAAGAATAAGAAATAAAAAATACCAGCGAGGTGATACACTGGGAAAAGCTTACGCCTTAGTTTAGTTCTAGATGAACCACACATAAATTATGTAACCTTAGCACATCGCTGTGTTTTGCTGCACATTAGTTCAATTAAAAGGCTTGAACTAGAAAACTTCTGAAATCCCTTTCTTTTCTAAAAGTGAAGATTATTATATTTTGATAATCTATACAAGCAGATGTCTTGAGCACACTTGCCATGCATGTCCTTATTCTAATCACCTAATTATGAAAAATGCATGGACTTTAGAAAGTAGAAAGAAGGTGTGTGAAAAATGACATTTTCAATGTTAATGGAAAAACGACAGTTTTGCCATACATCACCCTAGCTGTACAATACGGCAGCAATGGCAATAGGAGAGGGAGAGGCAGTAGACAGAGAAGAAAGAGGGTGAACCAAGGATACAATTTAAGGTAGCAAAGGAAAAAAATCAATAAAAACATGAAAGAACTAGAGAGATTTTTAAAAGGTAATTTTTAAACACTATTAACAAAAAAAAAGGCAACAGAGATATAAATACTAAGATTCCTCCCAGCACCAAAAGATGGGTAGTAATCCAACAGCTAAGTGACCTCTGCCTTACAGAATGCCCAGTCATGAGTCAATAAAATAAAACCTGTCCTAAGAAAATTAACGCGAAGAAAACTGCATTTAATGTTACATAAAGCAATACTATCACTGTACCAAATAGGAAATAATAAAAGATACCAACTGGCAAACTGAAAGGAAGAAACATAAACTGAAATCGTATTTCCTGTTCATAAAACTTATTGTTATTTGATGTTACAAAAAAGAAAACTGACTTCCCCAAATGCTGATGGACAGTTTGAATACCATAAAAACAAAGCGACTCCTACAACATAATGGGAAAACGATGAAGAGACTATTACCTCTATAAAAACCTCAACACATTGCAGTGTATTCAAATGGACATCCATATCACTGAAAGGCTCAACTATCACTTAATAATCATTTCCCAGAAATAAAAGAAGTAATCTGTCCAACTATATGACATTCTGGAAAACAAAAAATTATAGAGACAGTAAAAACATCAGTGGTAGCCGGGGACTGAGAATTGTGAGATGAACAGACAAAGCAAAGTGGATTCCTGGGACAGTGAAAACACTCTAGATGATGTCATAATGGTGGATACATGTCATTACACATTTGTCCAAACCCACAGAATGTGCAACACAAACACAGAACCATAATGTAAACTATGGACTTTGGGTGATTATAATGTATCAATGTAGCTTCATCAATTGTAGCAAATGTACCACTCTGGTTAGGAATACTGACAGTAGGGGAGACTATGCACGTGTAGGGGGAGGAAGTAGATGGGGAAATCTCTGTACATTCCTCTCAATTTTGCCAAGAACCTAAAACTGCCCTAAAAACAAAGTTAATTTAAAAAAAAGTATCTGGTGACACTAAACTTAACCATCATTTTCTCTGTGTTATTGCCCGCTATAAAGATGAGTCAGGACCAGGAAAAAAAAAAAAAAATCAAAACACCAAAACACCTTTCATTTGGCTCTAAAGCATAAAACTTTCATACTACAGAAATGATATAATACTTCCAGAATTTCACTCATCTTCTACAATGGAGAAGTTATAAAATTTTTGTAATTTTTTGGTACTAGTAACAGCTGTGTAGCAGCTACATAGCTGTGTAGAAAAAAAAAAAAAAAAACAGAAGAGATAACACAAAAATAAAATAGAATTTGAAGTAAAAAGATTTGGATCTTATTACTTTGACTGGATAGGTCATTTGCTTCTCTGAATCCCAGCCTCTTCATCTAGAAAATGAGAATGATATTAGAAATCTAACATACTTACTATGGAAGGATTAACTTAGAAAATATTTGAGAAAGCTTCCCTCCTTCAATAAACTTGATTAAAAACCTGAGCCAGCTCTGCCCCGCACTTCAGCTTAGAATCTAGTCAGGGAACAGATAAAGTAAGTGTAATATCATAGCTGAGAAGAGATATTCATTTTTACCAAACAATGGGAGCCCTCGAAATCTCTAGCAGATGAGAGGCTACATAGGGCAAGAGACTATAGTACACCACACAAATGTCTGTAATCATTCCAGTTCCCATAGAATCAAGTCATCAGCGAAACGGATGGGGCATTTGTCAGGGCTAGTATTCCTCTCTGTTTTTTCTAATGACAGTTTAAAAAACTATGCAATTCCAAGCTAAAAGGAGTCACAGTAAATCTGAGTGCTGGTTGACTAATATTGTTCTTTGTTCCTTTATTGAAGTGTTGTAATTTTACAGGCATTGGTGAGCTAGGTCTTGAACCATGTTGTTGACTATTATGTTATACAATCTGTTTCCCACCAACTGCATGAAGAAGCAAAGAGGTGAAGAACGAAAAGAAAAGCAAAAACCCTACCTGTATTGTGAGTAGGCCCAGCTGATAGACTGAGGAGTTTAGCAGTTTTATTCTTTGATGCTAACATTTCTCGAAGTGAATTCCAGAAATTTTTGTCAGTATTATATGAAAAAATGGTTCTATGGTCAAATAAATTTGGATTCCAATCTGGGACTTCTCACTCTGAAGCCAGTATCCTTCCCACTATCCTACTGGTGCTGCAGTCTATTTGTAAATACTTTTATTTATTCAGGAAGCATTCACTCAGCTCTTTCTCTATGCTGGGCAGTGCTCTGAATAGTAAACAAGCAAGATATCAGATATGGGCAAGGCTCTAAGGAAGCAAGAATCTACAAACTACTGAAGAAGTGCCAGCATCTGAAGGGTGCTGTGTGAAGAGACGTACACGACAGAGCATGCCAACCTAGTAAGAGGGGAGTGAAGCGATGGGCACGTAACACGCCCGGGAGAAAGTAACATTTAATTAGAGACCAGAGGGGAGTGAAAGAAGCCCATCTGTAAAGGAGCCTGGCATGTCCAGTGCAAGGGACAGTCATTTGCACAAGGTAAGGGGAAAGCACTGAAAAGTTTTAAGGAGGATAACAGCTTGACTGGGGAAGCCTCATCAATTCTTTACACCTTCGTTTATAAAGAATACATATGCTTTCCAATGTATTTCGGAAAAAAACTTCTGAGTAATCCATGAGAACTGCAAATTTTCATGGAATTCCTCTTTTAAGATGACTAAGCATGAACTAATGTTATTCTGCTTCTTCAGGAGAATCCGAATTCTCTCTGAGCAGTACAATTGTCAGCAAAAAACAAAACAACGAAAGTCTGTTTTGTTTAAAGAGTACAGTCCTCCCTGCTGAAGGAACTAGGCTCTGAGGGAGGTGTACACAAGACGTGAGCTATGAAGCCAGCTGTTCAGGAGACAGATCTCAGCTGCATGTAGCTGGCATCTATGTCATTCCATTGTTCTCATCGGAGTAAAACACTCCCACTTTTAATTATGAAAATTATGAAAATTTTCAAACATGAAGAAAAATTAGAAAAATAGTACAATGAACACTATATACCCTCACTTAGGTTTAATATTACCATGTTTGCTTTCTTATTCTCATTTCTCTCTCTTCAACATATATTTTTCTATGTACTTCCTCTTGGCCCATTTGACAAGATGCAAAGATATGTCACACCTAAATAATTTGGCATGAATGTTCTGATAATAACAGTTACCTGCATAATCACAGTATAAGATTAACATACTTTAAATATTTTTATTATACAAGAAAATTATTATAGAAAAATTAGAAAACACGGAAAATCATGAAGAAAATTCAAACTATTCATATTCCCAATGCAAAGAAATAACCAGTTACTAATTTAGTATTTAACCTTTAAAACCTTAATATAACAATGTTTTATCCTTACAAAAATATACTATTTTGTTTTATAACATCATTTTCATGTTAACTAATACATATTTATACAATCATTTTTATTGTTTATATAATATCCCAATTTATAGATATACCATAATTTATATAACCAATCTCCTGAATGTTGGTTATGCAGGCTCTATTTCCAATTTTTTGCTATTTATAAACAGTTCTTCAAGAAACAGGACAATATTTTTAAAGCAAACTTTATTGCCTATAATCTCTTTTTGGACTTACTAATCAAGCACACTTAAGGTTTATGTCTAAAAAAGAAGGTAGTAATAATTTTAACAGCCAAGGACAAGTTTTTGATGTGATATGGTCATTTAAATTTGTGAAAGATTATTTTGGAGGTCATGATGGTTTAATTTCAATAAAGAAAGTAGTGAGACATACATAGTTCAGATTTTAAAATACCACCAAAAATAATTTTTCCACCTGAGTTCCCCTTTAAATACTTATTAAAAAGAAAGGCTTAGTTAATCAGGAACATAGCCATCTAAACTGCATTTTTCCAAAGGTAATATATGAAGAAAATTCCATGATTATGCCAGACATTGTGATGTTAAATTAGCTCCTTATCAATAGTCAAACCAGATTATGTTTATAAACTGAGTTATTAGAGTTTCAGCGTATTCAACAATTTAAGATCTTGATAAAGTTGAAAGAAAGAAAAGACATTGAATCTAAAATTCTCAGCATGCTGTCCAGTAAGAAAGAAAACCAAAGAAAAGGAGAAAGAGATAAAGTGAGAAATTATATCATTCGATAAAGCCTTGCCACCCAAAGTTAATGAATACCATTCACTGATTCATTTACTTTTGGGAAAGTAGTCTTCAGTGGCAGTATTAGAGAAGACTTTCAGAGATTATACTTATAACAATTAACTGACCGTCTACTAATACTATGAACCAGGACTAAGTATTTTACAGACATGATTCAATTTATTCTCCACAAAGGACCTATGAGGTAAAGTGGATTCAAAAAGGTTAAGTAGTTTGCTCAAAAGTGCACAGCTAGTAAGTTGTAGAGGCCAGGATTTGAATTCAAAACAGTTGTTTTCAAAGTGCTGCCCTTTCCATTACCCGAAGTAGGCTCCTGTGGCAGAGGAAGGTAGAGCAGGAGACACTGGGACTCGCTTCTACTGAGCACGGCAACTCTCTAAGTAGGGAAAGTTATGCAATCTCACTTTAACTCAGGCTTCTCCAAACCCCAACTAAAGGATTTCAAATATCAGGAAATAGCTTACTGGTAGGATAACTTTTTAGAAAGGCTCTGTCTTTTGGAATCTGCAGGCAAATTTGAGAGGTAAAGTCTGCAGCATACCTATAAATATGCCCAACGTTGGAAAGCTTTAAATGGTTTTCTGTTTACAATCATAAACATAACACATCAACCCAACAGCAAACAGCACCTATGAAAGTGCACCATTGGCACTCCTCCTACTCATCAACTGCCGTTTTAAAATCCAGATTTCAGCAAAGGCAAGGACAATGGACTTTAACATGTTTCAGCAGCTGTAGAAGCAGCAGCTTAAGAATTTATCAAAAAGAGTAACAGAATCAAATGAGTCTGCGCAATCAAATGGGAGAATGGTACCAGTTGAACAGGATGGCCGCCGTCAGCTGGGTCCTTATCTGCACGGGCAACACATTCTCCTCTGCATCTTCCACCTCGCCTGACCTCAACACACACACACACACACACACACACATACACACACTCCTATTTGCCTAGGCATTTATCATTGGCTGGGGGTGCATCTAGAGCATTGTTTCCCAAAATACAATCTGTGTGCTCTTGGGAGTCCCCAAGATTCTTTCACGAGGTCTTCGTTGTCAAAACTACTTTCACAATAATACTATTATGCTATTTTCCTTTTTCACTGTGTGGATTCTGCACTAAGGGTATACAAATAACAGTGGGTAAAACTGCTGAGCCTCGGTACAGATCAAGACAGTGGCATCTGATGGTACTGTAGTAGCCACTGTATCTTCACAGCCATACACTCACAATAGAAATACTTGCCAATTTCACCTAAGAATGTCCTTGATGAAGTAAAAATTATTAATTTTATTAAACCCTAACTCCTGAGTATATTTTAATATTCTAAGTTATAAAATGGGAAATAAGTACTTGGAATGCATATTGATATATTAAAGTTGTCTCAAGAAAAAGCACTTGTGTGATTGAATCATGAGCTGAACTAACAACTTTTTTTCATGGAATACCATTTTTACTTGAAACAAAATGACTGACAGACAAAATGTGGTTATTTAGATTTGGGTATTTGGAAAACATTTGGTTTTTGAAAATAAAAGAAGCCTGTCATTTCAAAAGAAAGGAAAGAAGGAAGGAAGAAAGGAACGAACGAAGAAAGGGAAGGAAGGATTTCTTACCAAACATAAGAATTAGAGCAGTCAAAGCAAAATTCAGAATTTTAGAAAACCTGTATGTGCTCGCATGTGCTTGAAGGCTTCAGAATCTTTAGACCTGTCTAACGAGATCAGTGATGACATTAACACATGTGGAGGATCCACGTAACTCAGCGAGCCAGTATTTTCCAAATGATCTGTGCATCATGTTACAGAATCATGCATGGGTAAAAGATCATTCAAAGTGCAAGACACAACAATGCATTTTAATGTAACAGAACAGGAGAAACTCATGGAGATGATTTTAAGTTCCATAATACAAGCCTTTAAAAAAAAAAAACTACCACTTTTTGAGTTTTACTGTATAACAGATAATAACCAGAATTATTTACAAAGGCCAGTTAAGAACGCTCCTCTTCTAACTGCATATCTATGTGAGGCCAGATTTTCTTCAAATTCTGCAATCAAAAGAATACGCTGCAGCAGGATGAATGAAGAAACAGACATGAGAACCTAGCTGTCTGCTCTTGAACCAGACAATAAAGAGACTTTCATAAATGTAAAACAATGTCTCCCTTCTCACTAAATTATCTCTGATTAGGAAAATGCAGCTACTTTCTATAAAAATATGTTGTTGATATTAACATGTAATGGGTTCTTATTGTAATTTTTAACAAATTAATAAATACTGTTAAATGTTCTCAGCTTTAATTTCTAAAATAGTAAACAGGTACAGATATAACCCACACAGAGGAACGCTTCCCAGGGTCCTCAATTATTTTTAAGATGATATGGAGTGTTGAGGCCAAAATGTGAGCACCACTGATCCAGAGGGCCCTGTTTCTCAGAGTCTGCCTCAGCTGTCTGTCCTGACTGTCCCCACCCCATCTTCACTTAGGGTCCTCGCCACTTCCCTGCGTGCTCCCTGACAAATGCTTCCTACACAATAGGTTGTGACCCCGTACCTGTGTAAATTGCTAAGCCTAGTGTGGGAAAGGGTTGAATTAAATCACGTGATTTCGTAAGAAAAAATAGAGAAAAAAATGAATTTATAGAAGTCAAAACAAGGAGAGCTTTACCATCACAGAAACAAAATAACTCCATAAACCCATCTGGTCGCTGAGCCAGGTTGCAGGTCGGAAGGGCAAATGGATGCACACGATTTGAAGACAGGACAAAGGGAATAAAAGAGAAGCAAAAGCAGCGTCAGCCCACACAGGAAAAGAAATCCATGCCAGGACTATTACGGAAGCCCACATACCAGCAACCTGCCAGGTCTCCACAGGCACCAACACTGCTTGGCACCAACACTGCTTGGCACCAAGCACTTCGAATACAGCCCCAGCCACGCTGCCAGGCAACTGTCACCAAAAACATAGGCTTCACATCGAAATAACTCACAGAAGAATTGTAAAACGTGGAAATGAAATGAGTCTGATTTTAAACAGAAGAATCTAGTTATAAATAAATAAATAACAATTGTTAAATAAATAATTATACAACTATTTGTGTGGACATACATAAACACACAGGCCGCCTTTATATTTTTACTTTATTTATTTAAATGTATACGTTGGCTGACTGTGCCTTAGCTCTGCTGTCTGAATTATGTGGCCAGTTTTCTTGATCAGAAGCCAATAGACTAGAACCTGTACAACATTTAAATAACCAGATCATATAAAGAATGATTTGAGTTTTTTAAAATATTCTTCAGATTACACATATTACAGAACATAACATAGACAACAAAAAAACACTACATATATTTAATATTTTTATCAGAGAGATTTCTTGGAGCTCAAAAACACTTACTATTGCAACTTTGTAGAGGATAATAATCATTAAAGGTTTAGAAGGAATTACTAGTTTAAGTTTATTCTTCTCCACTGCCCATCCTTCCTACAAGTAAAATAGAATGCAGGCACATGGAATTCTCAAGGATGGAATTATTTTGAATAAACAAGTGTTCTGTGATTGGATTCATCTTTTCTATGCTGAAATACGTTTTAATGCATTCTGAACAATAATGACTGCCTCTTAAAAACACATGATACCAACCATAATTTAATTACATGATAATGTCTCAGGGCATTACTATAAAATTATTACTACGATAGACAGAAATAATACTTTCCGCATCTCCTACTTGCCCTCCTTCCATATACAAATTCTATGCACAAGCGCACACATACAGACATACAATCTGCGGAGCAAACTGTAAGTTACATTTTCAAGGTGGCACAAAGACGTTGTCTAAGAACTACTGATCCAGAATGGAAGAAGGCTGTTGATTTCACTCACCCTTACCCATCTCTGCCACAATTCCACATGGCCCCCAATGCACAGAAGAGAGTGGTGCCCAGTGGCATCAAAGGCTACACTGTTAGGTTCCAGGGGCTGGCCTGGGGCCTCAGAGCTCTCTCTCCTCTTCCTTCATCATTTATTTGCCTCTTCTGTACAATCAGGACATGGTGCTAACAGTCTCTGGCACTGCCTTAAGTCCACCTGTCCTCAGCATGGTTCTCTGCTGCCCTTTTCCTTTTGCTTCTCTCTACTTTTCTTTTTGTTGTGTTCTGCTTCTGCCACACGTATTGGACTTTGTCCTGAAAACCTCACTTTCTCTAGATACTTCTAATCAAGAAGACTTCTTTTCTTCTTTAGGGCGCCCATTATTCTACAGCCATCATGTATAATGCTTGATCTGTTCTTGGTTATATGTTTCATTTGAAAGTATTTAAGAGGCTATTCTAAAATGACAACTACTAAGCTGACCTATGCTTTTCAGCTTTAGCCAGAAAATTTCCAAAATAAGAAATTATGCTGCATGCTGCATGTCTTTTTTCTCCACCTATGTATAATAACCATGGTATTGATTCTTTGATCTGCTTAAACTAACATTTCTTCATTCATAACACAGTTATCGTGCTAAACATTGAGCTAGGTGCTAAGGACACAATGATAAAGAAAGTCAAGTACTATGGCTCTTGAATTAAAAGCTTCAGCAAAAAGCTTCAGCAATGTAATCCAGTTACACAGTTTACCAAACATAGGCCAGCTACTGAGAACCGCTTAAGATTCACACACAATAATCTGGCTATCAAATTTAAGAGTATTCTTTCAAGTCTTTTCAAGAACTTCTCTACATGACAGACAAAACCCAAAGTTCTTTCAAGAATATGTAGTTGTTCATTCACCCTTCACTAGGGCACAGCCCTCTTTCATGGGAGAAATTACACATGAAGTTGTAAGAAATGAAGAAAACTCTCTAGGAAGCAATTCATGGCATAACAGATATTATGGTCACAACGTCCTTGCATTCAGTAAAATCCTGCAGCATTCGAGCCACATTCCAAGGATTTCTTACGTTTCAAAAGGCCACATTTAATGCGAGTTACGGAGGGATTTTTAAGAAGAGGCCCTTACCCTGCTATAAAACTGCTATTCCCTCTTCCATCCATTAGAATGGTATATAAAGTAAATCACAGTTATTTCACATTCAAACATTAATCAGTGTCCACTTTAGACATTTAACTCAGTTTGGGAAAGCATACTTATTCAAAATGTTTCTAGTGTAAGAAACTAGATGCTATAAAACTTTGTGAGAGAGAACAGTCAAGATTAATTCTTAATTTTGGAGTCATTTTGTAAAATTATAAATTCCTTATCTTGGAAGAATTTGACTTCTCTATGTTGTTGTTATCACCAGTTACAATCCACATACCTGTGTGGCTACGGATATGAACTCTCAGTGTACCACTGCTGGCAAATTTCTGGCCACAATATGGGCAGATTTTCTCCTTTTCTCCTGTATGTGTCTAAACGGAAAGGAATAAAAAGGGTTGGGACAAATATAAAGAATTAGGTAAAAATGATTAAGTGCCTCTGACAACAGTAAATCCTTTTTTTCCCAGGATTATGTTTCTTTAAAATGATTTAATATCACAATGAGATTTTAAACAATTTATCATGGGTATTCCCACTGGTTCAAAAAAAAAAAACTCTTAGAATCATGCGTTAGTGTTAATTTGAAAATAACTCTGCAGTTTACATTTTAAGCCTTTAAGGAGCCCCCATCCAAAAATGATTAAGTTATACAAAACCAGTATATGTTAGCAAAACCACATAATCAAAATGGGGCTACAGCTGCCCTTGACTGCTGCCAAGAAACACTTCCTTAGAAGCATTTTTCACATTCTTTGTGTGTATTTAACGCTTGAGGACAGAATTAATCTCAATAAAGTAGTCTGTTACTTGCATTATGTTTGTCTGACTGGATTGATTTTACTGCAAAGTAAAAAGGAATATAAATCTGATTCGCTCTTTAAAATCAGCAGGTGTTAACTGAACAGTCAATCTGAAAGATCACTGCTGCCTTCAACATACCTTTAACCTGGGCATAAAACAACCACACAAGAAAAGGTGAATGAGTATCATCAAAAGCCAGTTTTGATAAAATGTTAGAGAGTTCAAAGAAAAAAAGAGCGACCTCTCCCAAAAGAGGAGGCAGATGGAGTGTTTCAAACTTGTCTCACAATCTCATCAGGCAACCAGTGTTTCCACCAACATCAAACTAGGTCATTCCCATAAATGAGGGGTCAGAGCTACTTTTCGAGTCCCGTTGTTTTTCAAACTTAGGAGAAGGGAAAAGCAGGGAGAAGGAGGCAATTACTTCAGATACCCGCACATTCTCTCAAACTCTTTACAGAATTTTTAAATTTCAATGAGAACCTAAATATGAAGAAAAGCATACAGGGGATCACCTGGGTGACCACCTCTATCACAAAACAGAGCTTCCAGGACCTGTGTTGGCCCCTCTTTTTATGCAAATTGCTGGCAAGTGTTATTATTTGACTTGCCATGAACTAATGCAAAAAGAACAGGAAAGGTTTTTTTTTAAAACAATGTGTTTCCCAGAAGGGAAAGACGGGCTGCCTGGGATAGAGAGAAAGGGGTGGGGCAATTATGTCATCACCAGACAACCTTGAGGAACCACAAACTTAGCAAAACAGTCTCATCTTCCATATTAAATTGTTAGCTTTAACATAATCGGTTTATAACGTTACTGGTTGATATTTAACTTATAATTTTCATATTTCAATTATAATCTGTATTTGGATATACACTATCATATTTGTAATTTTTAAAAGTTAAAAATGAAATATCTTAGTCGACTCTGTCTTTTAGATTTTTCTGCCTTGAAAAAGATGTATATTACACTCAAGTTTGAGGAATACAGTCTAATCAACAGCCACACTAGCCAATGATACTGTCTACAATAGACGTCTCCTTGATTCTGCATTTGGCAGGCACTGAACTTTCCATTTTCATTACAAGTTCTTATACAAAACAGTTATACATTCTTTACACCTCAGTAAGAGCTGTTACTCCCATGGTCCACATTATGGTTCAATTTAAAGGAAATGGTGTAACATTTTAACATATAACAGACCTGTGTTCTTCTCACTCCCTGACAGAAGGGGCAAAATATGGCAATTCTTTCCTGATTAATGTAAGGTTGTTTAGAAATCGTATACATCTATTATTACAACACTGGATTATTCCAAACAGGCAACTACCAAGTTATGTGTAATATCTTTATAAAATCCACAGGATTCCTTTTGCTGCTGCATAAGTATTTCATTGTTCGCCTACTTACACTCAGTTACTTATAGTACTTCAGAATGTAAGTATTGAACTAAAGGACATTTAGGCAATATTAATTAAAAGAATTAAAATGCTCCTTTCGGCTTAACTCAAAAATATACATTATTATTAGGTACAGAATTTGATTGGCTGGTATTAAAAGACAATGAAAGTATAACACTAAAAAAATCCTAAATATGGATAAGAAAGCATGGAAACATCACTATGAGAACAATATTGGATAAACGTATGAGACAAAAATGAACAATGCACTGCAAGATATATTCTGTGACAACCTGTTATTGCAAACAACTATATCTTTCTGAAAACTCACTATACTTTCCCTCATTGATTAAAACACAACAAAAGTTTATTAAATTCACGAAAAAGAAATCCAATCAAAGAAATCTGAAAGATTATTCAGAGTTTTGAAAAGAGAAGACAGTATCATTATTACTGAACATTGAAGATACTCAGTTCAGTCCTTTTGAAACAGCTGTATCAAGGATAGGTACCAAAACAAGAGTCATAATGACAGAGAAGCCACTTCACATTCACTCAACAGCACACCCTGAGCAGCAGAAAACTACCACACTTCATAGTCATTTCTAAAGGCAACATTAAAACCTTCAACTGCATGAGCCATGATATGAATTTTGCTATTTTAAAAACATACTTAAAATGTATTTAATCAACAAGTAAAAATAACCTGTTGATGTGCTGGAGGTAATTAGCATATAACACAAATAACATAATCTGCAAATCACCATCAGTATGAACATCATTTTATTTGATTTAAGCAAATACTTATCAAGTCCCTGTTCTGTACCAGCTATTACCCTAGCTCGTAGGGATGCAAGATAAAGAAGGACCACTCTCATTATAGAAGAGGTCAGTCTAATAACTTGTCAATAAACATCTGAACTCGCTTTGAAAAATAAAACTATTAAAGCTCTACTCAATATCTTTAAAAAAGAAACCTACGTTAATCCAAAAATGTAAAAAGTCAAAACGCTCCCATTCATCTATCAGCATGGCTTAGGACTGTGTAGCCTCCACACCTAAAGCTAGGTTTGCTTTCATATGACAAATATATTCTCTTCTGATAAAATGAAGAAAACAGACATTTGCTGAGGAGCTGGTATCAATCATGGGTTCCTTATTTGCCATTTTTGAGCAAATATGTTGATAAATTCATATAAAATTGATTATCACATGATAATTAACACACAAGCCTGTACGGTTAAAATACGTAATCCATTCAAACTCAAAGGCTTGTACTTACTTTCTTATGACTTCGAAGCACTGAAGGTGTAACAAATGCCTTATTACACAGCTCACATCTGTACTTCTTGTGTCTTTCATGAACCACCTGGACATGAACATTTAAGGTATCCTTCCTTTTAAAGGTAGCATCACAGTGATGACACTTGAATGTCCTCTCACCTAGAAATGAAAAAGTGGAATAACAGAAACACATACACAACAGCAGGGTGCTGTTGACTCCCCTTCACGCGTACCAGATTTACTGTTGTTTTCTCCAGAAACTGAGCTTTACAGCTCTAACAATTTATCATAACCATCGAAGGTAATTTTTCCAACCAATTTTCAGTTCCATAATTGCTAATTCCCTATGTGCATCAGGCAGGGGGTGGGGGAGTCCTTTAACCTTCTTAGATTCTCCATACCTTTAACTGGAAAATGTGGGGGTTGAATTAGCTAATTTTCTAAAGGTTTTAAGAACTTTCTTTAAAAGTAAGTATTTCTAGGGGCAGGGGCTCCAGTTTGAGGGAAGTAGTACTTGGGACCAAAGGTCTCTGTTCAGCAGAGTGAGCTGGCTGTGGGGCCCTCCTGAGCTCCGCTCGCCCCTCCACTCTCCCTCTGGCCTTCAGGGGCAGAGGCAGAACTGGCTCACAGGCAGTACACTGGAGGGAAGCCCCTGAAGGCGGACATCAGAGCAGGTCCTTCCTCCCTGGACGAGAGAGGCTACAATCCCCCTTCCCTCCTCAGCACTATCTCAGGAACTGGGCCGGCAGGCCCCCTGATGCAGTCCTTGGTCTGCTGTAAAAGCTGGGGAAGGGCTTCAACTTTCAGGCTGTCAGGCAGTTTGGGGGCTGCCTCTCCAAGAGGCAACTGGATGCGGGTGAGGAGACCCAGAGTGGCAACTACCCTTTTCTACCCTAGGGCCCCTGGGTAGCTGGGAGGGTTTTCACCTTCCCATTAAACACCCTAGGCTTGCAGGAAAGCCACTCCAGAAGCCACATTTAGGGAGTTCATGGGACTTTTTAAACTTTCATATCATGCTATGTCTAAAGTCCATTTTAAATACATTTTAAGTGATCAATGTACACAATTAGAAGACAGTGATAGCTCCCAGAAAATTATAAAACTTATGCAGCCTCTATAAAGACAGACTAGTATCTGCATATATTTTCCCTTTTCAGAAAACAATTATAATAGCACAGATTCACAAATTATATTCACTATGAAACAAAATACGCAAGTAACTTTCTACATCTAAATAAAAGATTACCTCAATTTCAATGCTCTTTTATATTTCCTCCATTTTAACTAGCATAAATTTAGGAATGTGAAGATCCTACTATTTCTTCACATCAAATTTAAGGAAGGAAGAATTCGAAGAATGAAAATAAAAAGGAGAAGGCAAATTACCCTCCCTTTGTCTTCTCAAACAGAAGTGTGGCTCTTTAAAGTTTCTTAAAGGAAGTTGTTGAGTTGTTGAAATTTGATACTTGAAATAAAGTCACACCAAACCATGCATGAATTGTGTAGATTCTGAGAGCTGTGTTTATACTGTTGCCTTTGTGCATTTTTGTTGCAGGGTGTTACTGTTGTCACATAGTTTGTATTCACATATCTTTCTAGAGTTATTTAAAATTTTATTTGCATAAAATGTATAACCAGTGAGAGTAAAAGACACTTGACATAAAATTGTAAATGTTAATAATAGCAAATCTGTTCAAGCACTGGAAAAAAAATACTCCAAGATTGCTCCTATCAAAGTATTGCCATTAAATCATTAAGTGAATCAAAATACTGGTTCCTGTACAGAAATCTCAAGCTATACCAAGGGAGTCCTTAACTTTCTTCTTTCATATTTAATTCCAGATTTTTTTTAAGTTTATCAGAACTTTAAAATTCTTATATGAGATTTTATTTGATTTTATCAAATTTCTTTACCTTCTATTTATCAGGATTTTTCCCCATCTTAAAACCAAGAAGCTAGCTAGTAACCTGCCTTCTGTCTTTCAGCATATTAGGAAATAACAATAATTTCCAAAATAATTATGACAACTTATTCTTCATATTTGTAGCCACAGTGCTGATGTAAGTTTCTAAAACAAACCTCATGTTTTGAAGTGAAATGTGTTTTATATTGTTTTCATGTTGTATTAGACAAGATATAGTCTTTGTCCTCTCTATTCTAGCCATTTTTGGTTTTCCCACCCTTTCGTTCACTAGCCTTAACTGATGTTTACCTTAAATAACACATTTGCTCATTCCACTGCCAAGTTGACTTTTCTAGCTAAACGTCTTGATGTGGCTTCACAAAGCCTCTGACTGATGTGATCAGCAGATCAGCATTACATTAAACACAGAATGCACAAGCACAGTCTACACTCAGTCACTTCAATCTTACCTCTCACGTTGATGAAAACCAAAAAAGCTGAAATCAAAAGTATTCGATTCTATTAAAAATTCCTTGCTGTTATTAAAAATAAAATTTCACCTATCAAAAAAAAAATTTCCTGAGCATCAGACTAAGTTTAGCTACGTACGTCTTAACGGTATGAATGAGGTTCCCTTGTCTAAATGCCTATTCTAAAATCCCTTCAGCTCATAATAGTTATTTTTCTTCATCAAATGACAGTGATACGGGATGGAAATTCCTGCTGTTACATGACAAATTTAATTTCTGAAATGCATAGCTGTTCTTTATAAGGAAAATGGGAAATGGTGCTAACAACTTCTCCAAACTGTAAGGTGAATACAGAATGGCATACGATCACAGCCCTATATTTCCTACCGGAAAAGAGACAATTCATCACAATCACTACCACTCAATCAATATAAAAACTTCAGTATCTTTATTATGTTGCATTTTAGTTATTTTGACCTGACCAGAGAAAATTTCTTCCAAGACACTATCTTATCTGTACAATCAAATGTCAAGACTGATTGTTTTGCTTTCCTCAGAAATATTAAAAATTTAATCAGCAGTAGAAACTATGTGTTAGAGGATGTTCTACTGATTAAACAACTCAAATTAAGACCAAGAAATATATTACTTATACCATTTCTATTTAACTTTAGATACAGTAAAGTAGTAAATCTCTGGTTACTTCAACATCTGAATACAGAACCCACTTTAAAACTCCATTTAGCAATAACATTTTCTTCTCTGAAATAAAATGACATGGCTATAAACTGTGGTATTCTGAAATCAGCTCTCAGTGTAACTGCTAGATAGACTTTCACAGTATGGACTTGAATGAGTTAATTCTCTCCCCTCCCCGCCTCCCCAAAAAAATGCCCTTGCCCAAAGAAGTAAGAAATCAGAGGCGGTGTAGCAGCCAGGAAAAACACCGGACTAACAGAGGCTTGGATGCTACCCCCAGTGCTGTGCAACCCTGAGTATGTCACTGTGCTTCTCTGAGTCTCAATTGTCCCAATTCCCCTCAAATGAAGAGCTTATATTAGATGTTTACTCTGATTCTTTCCAATTTTAAAAGCCTGTGAGCTAACAAAATCATGCCAGATATCTGCATGTTTTAAAGAGTCAGGCATGTTTCCTTAATCATTTCATTTAAAAGGAAACAAAAACATCTGTTTCAGGACAAATTTCAAAGATACTTTACTGAACACGACATGTTTTTATACACAAGCTTTAAACAGTGGGAAAAAAATGATATAAAATGAAATGTCTCAAAAAATGATTAATCTTACTGTGGGAAAATTAATCAAGGATAAAGGAAGAAAGGGTGAAAGGCAATTATTAGTCCTTTTTAAGTTTAAAAGCAGATTACATAACTACTTATAGGCCTGCTTCTGTGATGTCTACATTTTCAAAGCTTACAAGAACAAAATGTGAGCTAATCCCTTTGGTCCTCAACTGCCCGATTGTGACTTACTGTTATGTATGAGCAGGTGCCTCTGCAAAGAAAATGGGGTCCGGAACAAAGCTTTACATTCCTCACATTGGAACGGCCTCTCTTCAGAGTGGGTCTGCAGATGAAAGACGCAGTGAGTCAGGAGACTCTAGAATCAACTAGTCATTGCAACAATTGGAGACTAGATTCTTGATGGGGACCAGGAAAGATGGGAAGGTAGACAATATCCTGTTTCTTCTGGTGACATTCTTCCCCCATAAAATGGGAAACACAAATAGGCTGTGATCACGGGAGAAAAACAATTGTATTTTTAACTTGTCACATTACCAAATTTGATAAACAGTAAAGGAAATTGTTCCTATAATCTCAAATGCTACTCTGAATACAGCACCTACTTTGCCGAGTGAAATGATACGTAATTTCTCTAAAGACTAAACCTCTTTAACAATGAATGGACAGACTTTATGCTGGTACAACGTTTTCAACACAGACAAAGGAAACTGGTATGAGGGAAGCTGTTTCCACCCTTTTCCCTAAACTTCACTGACTAACTTCAAATAATTTTAAACTAGAACATTTACTCAGGTTATAATTAACGCCAGGTATCATCAATTAAATATTTATTTTGGATCAAATGCTTCGCTAAACACTTTACATGAATTATTTCACTTAATTCTAACAGCAATTTGATAAATAAAATACTATTAGTGTCTCTATTTTACAGATGGGAAAACTAAGGCTCAAAAAGTTTCAGTAACTTGCCAAATATCAAGTAGCATAGATGTAGGAAGCACTATTAATCACATGACAGACAAAAATATATGTGTAAACAAGAAACAACAGAAATCCTCCTGCTAGATCTAACGGTCAAAAACAAAACAACAGAAAAAAAAACAAAAAACAAACAAACAAACAAAAAAAAAAACAGCTTACTCAACTCACCTGTTTTCCATTACACATCAATGAGCTAAAATGTAAAAAACTGAACTATGTTCTCTTATTAAAACAAAGCAAATCATATAATTGATGGGTTATGTTATGATACCTACAGTATAAAAATAAAGGGAATTATTTAAAGAAAAGTCACTTTATTTACAGCATACAGATTTATACATTTTCTTAGTCTAATGGATATTATAATATTAAAGATATAAATATTACCTATTAACATAAAGTTAGTGAGAAAGGGATTATCATGACTGTTTTCAACTGTGAAAAACAGAGAAAGAGAAAGGATGGGAGGAACAAATATTTAAAACTCAGGATAAACTACAGATATTCAAATGTGCTATTTAGTTAGAGATATTAAAATGATAGGTGGGAATAAATATATCAATAAAATAGAACAAAGAGTAAGTTTCTTTCATTCCTGAAGATATATGAACATTTAGTATAGGAAAATATGGCATTTCAAATTGGTATAAGAACAGTGGATTGTTTAGTAAATGGTTGTGAGGCAACTGTATAGACGTTCAGGAAAAAATTAAATTGTGCCTATTCCTCACCCATTACAGGAGATAAATCCCATTTCAATTCAGATATTTTTTTTAAATGTGAAGAATAAGACACTAAATATACTAGAAGAAAATATGAGTGAATATTTAAATAACTTTTGAGTAGGAAAAGGCTTTCTTAGGATGGCAGAAACCTAAGTATTCAGATGAGAGAAAGAATTAAATTTAAAACTGCAAGGCAAAAATATCTGGTGACAAAAAAATATTCGCAACATAAACCAAAAGTTTAAATTTCTAATATAAAGAGTTATAGTAAATTAATAAGAAAATATAAAAACTCCCCCCAAAAGGGCAAAAGGACTCTCCTCCAAACAGTACTCTTAAAATTTCATTCATTATGTATTTATCAAGTCTATGATATGCACCTCATGCCACTACATGCCAGTCCTATTTTATATTCTGGGGATATAGTTGTAAGAAAAAAAAAAAAAAAAAGCAAAAGTCCCTGCTATCATGGAGCTCTTATACTAGCAGAGAGAGAAGAACAATCAACAAAGGATAAAATATCAGAGAAAAATAAAGCAGGGAAAGAGGACAGCAAATGTTTCAGAGATTGGGGTAGCAATTTTAAACCGGCAGTCAAGGAAATTCCGGCTGAGAAGGTGACATTTGAGAGAAGGTCTGACAGAAGTGGGGGAGCAGGGGCAGGTCTCTCTGCTCCAAAGTGATCTAGCAGGAAATTCCATGGCGGCCAGTGTGACTGGAACTGAGTGGAAGTGGCACAGAAATGGGGGAAGGCTGGAGAAATGGGAGAAGTATCAGGAGGAGAAGCAAATCAATCATGTAGGGCTTGGTTGGCCGTTGCAGGAACTTTGTCTTTTACTGAGAGGAATATAAAATCTCTCTAGTGGGTTCTGAGAGATACGAGGCATGATTCACTTGGCATGTAACAGGATGCTAAGGTGGCTGTGTTGAGAACGGGATGTAGGGGGACAAGGGAAAGCAGAGAAGCAACAGCAATAAACCAAGCAAGAGATGATTAAGACCTATACCAGGGTGTAGTCACCAATGTGAAGAGAAGTAGGAGGCTTCTGATCTATTATGAAAGTGAACAGGTTTTGCAGAAGGACCTGGATATGAAGCATAAGACACAGAAAGAAGGAAGTAAGCAGGCCTCCAAGATTGCGAACTGAGCAATGGTAGGATGGATCAGTCATTAACTAACATATGAAAGAGCAGGCCAGAAATAAGTTTGGGTAAAAGATAACGGGTTCGATTTTGGACAAGCTCATATGACTATGAAGAGATGTCAACAGGCAGTTGAATATTTCAAGTCTGGATTGCAGGGCATAAAACTTGGGGATGTCAGATTACATACAGTATTAATATTTCAAGCCACGAATGCAATTAAAGACTGAAAAATTTAAAACAAAATACTATCTATGGTCTATCAGACTGGCAAAAATGTAGAAAATAGGTATCATGTGGTGTTGTCTAAAGACCTTCTGACTAACCAATTCCCTTTATAGAAATATATAAAAGTGACAACATTTTGCACTTTTTTTTTTTGGCTGCACTGAGCAGTTTGTGGGATCTTAGTTCCCCCAGCAAGGATTGAACCCATGTCCTCTGCAGTGAAAGCGCGAAGTCCTAACCATTGGACTGTCAGGGAATTCCCCTGGGCAATTTGTTTAAAAAAGGAAAGAATTTTTTTTAAAAACTTTCTACTGACAGATATAAACTGAGTTAACAAAATTCTAGTGACCATGATATTTTTTTCTTTGATACGGAAAAGTCTCCATGATACATTCTGAGTGTCAAAAGCAGAATGCCAAGCATTACATAGCAGAACATCATTTATGGCACCTACACACTCACACAGAACAGGGTCTAGGAAGAGGTTCTACAAAACCCTGAGGAGGAGCCAGGGGGAAGCTGCTGTATAATAAAGGGAGTGCAACTCGAGGATGGGTGATGCCTTAGAGGACCGGGACAGGAAGGGTGGGGGGGAGTCGAGGGAGGGAGGGAATATGGGGATATGTGTATAAATACAGATGATTGAACTTGGTGTACCTCAAAAAAATAATAAATAAATAAATAAAAGAAAAAAATAAAATAAAATTACATCGTATATCACTTAATGTCAATATAATAAATTTTGTTAAATTACAGCAAAAAAAACAAAACCCGGAGGAGGGTTTTTGTAGTAAAGTAGACAGTGGAATATGACAGTTTGTGCTTTCTTTTTTTAGAACTTTCTTTGATGTTTTAATTTTCTACAATAAGTAGACAGTATCATTATAAAAAGAAAGAAACTCTTTCATTTTTAGAGCATCCAAATTGGAACACAGGGCTGCTTTAATCTTCCAGAAATATATTCCACCCTAACCCATTCTCTCTTTTTCCAAATCCAGGACAAAACAACTTGTGGATATGGTTTAGTTGCTTGATGAGTAAAGAACTTGGGACAGCATAATGCCTTAGACCTATGTTAACCAAACCAAAGCCACAACATCTAGATACTGGCCTTAAGTCAACAGCACATTTCAAGTAGCAAGCTGTTAGTACACAGCCAGGTAAATAGATACTTTGTCAAAAATATTCCAGCACCCAACACCACTGAGATGTGATGGCATGACCTTGAAAGTCTCAGCATCAATTTCATTTAAATAAGTTGGTACTAAAATACCTGCAAGTTGTAGACAGAGGACTTCTGTCTCCAAGATATACTTTACAAATACCAAATAAAGCCTTTTAAAAGGTGCCTTATCCTTCAATTTCTAATAAAATATCTCAGAAATGCTTCAGAAAATTTACAACATAATTTGGGGGAAGTTTACAACATTATTTTTATACAATAGTTAAACTTAACAAATTATCACATTTCTAGCCACCCAAACCAAATACTAATTTCATGAGAGATTAGCATTTTCATCAGGCCCATTCACAATTAAAAATAACTTTGATTATCAGTAATATCTATTGCTCCACAGTTAACAATATTACTGGAAATGACATTTCTTCTTATAGTCATGTGCAAAACAAGAAAACTACGACAAATTCAGGGGAAATAAGTAACAATAAAATAAAATTGGAAAAAATATTCCAGAGATATATGTTAGAACTATTCTTTAAAAATCTCATTATTGAAGTCTGCATACCCTAAGTATATTACTGTCCCATTGGTTCCCACAGTAAACCTAAGGCTGCATAAGATGTGTGTCATCTGGCTGCTGACAAGGTCTGTGGATGACATTGTTACTGTCAGGCTTCCTTAAAAGGACTCCTCCTTACAAAAATGAATAGAAACTGGAGAAATAGAGAAGAAACCAGTTTCTTTAAGCTCAGAACAGAAAAAGGTAACTCACTTCACACAGAGAAGTTAAGATATGAAATTTAGGTGACGTTCCTACAGGAGTATAGCACTGAGTAGCCAGCACAACCTTCCCATTGCCTGAAAGCCACAATTCATTAGTACAAACCCACAATCCCAAGGAGTCAATTACTGAAGTTCCCACAGCCCTAAGGACATTCCTCCTCCATATCTGTGGGGGACTGGTTTCAGGACCTCCGCGGATACCAAAATCCAAGGATGCTCAAGTCCCTTATGTAAAATGGCATAGTATTTGCATACAACCTATGCACATTATCTCATATATATTAAATCATCTCTAGATTACTTATAATACTAATACGATGTAAATAATTGCCAGGGCACAGCAAATTCAAGTTCTGCTGTTTGGAACTTTCTGGAGTTTTTCTTCCCAAATACTTTCCATTTACAGTTAGTTGAATCCATGGATATGGAACCCACAGACACAAAGGGCCAACTGTATACCCTGATCAAGGCAAAGGGAATTTGCTAAAAGAAGAAATAATCATAGGCTTTCAGATGAAGTCTTCCTTGGAAGGCTGCAACTTAAGATTCCCACTCAGAGGGCTTTCCCCTCCACAACACTGCTGAGAGATGGTATCTCATATTTCTAAACAAGGATGCCTCCAGCAACCACTGCTTTGAACGCATGACTCTTCAGGCTAGCCGATTTGACCATTAATTTAAAAGTTCTGCCTCTGCGTGGCCACCGTTTACTACAGCTAGTCTAGGGCCATACAGAACAAGTTTATTCTCTCTTCCAAATGAAGCTCTTTGAAGATCCGGAAATAGCACCCATGTCCCTTCACAAACTGCCCAGATAACAGACACTTGTAGCTTCACTCAAGAAGATGCAGTGTTCAGATGCATCACAATAATTATAAAGCAGAATCTTCTGCATAAAAGTAGGCATCCTAATTTTTATAACTCATATGTAACAAATCATAGCAGCTATACTAGCTCCTCTAGTGGATAACTTGTTTGTTAGGTAAGATGGCTAAATAAATTGGTAATCTTGCATTGAATCTTATGTACCATCCAAAGAGAAACGAGTACAGGTTCCTGAAGTACAGACAAGCAAACAACAATGGATCATTTCCAGTCCTATCCAAAAATTACTCTAAAAATTAATACCAGTCCTTCAATGGGAAATAGTTTTCTTATAGTATAAACCCCTAGAAATTAACAGATAATAGGAAATAGAATGAGAATAGGATTCCAAACATTTGGAATAGATAGATAGAAAGTAAAATGTCTGTGTGTGTATATGTGTGTGTGTATTTCAACCACCATCCAATTATCTAAGTGTCAACATCGCCAGAGGACAAATTCTCAATTGAAACCCTCATAGAAACGAAACAAATCTATTTCCAACATATTTCAGATGCAAACAAAGTCAAAAGATCAGAGTTTGATGCTAAACTGATCCTAGTTTCAAATTTTAAACATAAAACACTCAATATGGGATGTTCGGTTCAAAGCCTATTTTTTATTGAAAATACTGCACTTCAGCATATTTTAATTATAACATAGTTCTCATTTGTACATTTCTAGTTTTCATTGGTTTAGGTTTGTGGCATTTTCTAGTAGGATACAAATTGTTATAGAAGAGAGAAGATTGTCTCTTTTTTAAAAACATAATAATTTTCCATTTATTTTAACTTAGCTTCCAAGTGTATACTACCTACTCACTAAGACTGTCAACCTCATTTAAAATTCATTGTCCTGTGTATTGAGCGTTCACATAAGCACACTTCCTGCCCTCGTGCTAACTCTCTCCCATTTGCTATGTTCTATGAATCACAGAGTTTATTTTTTAAAGTTTTTCGTCTTCTCTGGGTGTAACAAACCATCATGAAGTCCTCTGGCTATGGCTAACCTGAGGGGTTTTGTTTTGCTTTGTTTTTTTCCAATCCTCCTTCACTTATGTTCTTCTGATAGATCTTTTGGGCTGGGAAACAAGTCAAGCAAGCTGGGTAGAATTTCCGGTAAAATAGAAATGAAACGGTTAAGGGAAGGATCTCCCTTATGATACACTAAATAACATGTGATACATGAAACAATAAGAAATATACTGGTAATGGAGAATTAATTTAATGATAATAGAGGAAAATGAACTGTTTTTATTTCCCACTTTTTCTACCCTGAACAGAACATTTCTGAACCAAATCATTCACAAGAGTGAGGGTATATTTGAAGAATTTTTGTGAGGAGGATGTGTCTTTTAATATATAATATTGATTTCTAGGAAGATAAAAAGGAAGCAGTGATAAGACATCTGCTTAATAACATTAACCTTTCCAAAACACCATGTAAAAGAATTTTGAAAAAGGAAAACTACAAAGGAGCCCTTGTCCAACAGATATTAAAAGACATTATAAATTGAAACTATTAAAATAGTCTGATATTGCAAGGGAACAGAGATTAAATGGAACAGAATGGAATACAAAAATAGATTTAAGAGAAGCATTCAACAATGTGATAGCAGTGGTTATGAATCAATATTTCAACCCATACCTAAAAATAAATTATTGATGGATTAAAATACCAATTAAAAAAGAAACAAACAACTTTTAAAAGCACTGAAGAATATTTGTATAATTTTGGAATAAGTTTTCTAAATAAGACATAAAACTCAGGAGCTATAAATACTCAGAAGTCATAAAACTCATAATCCATGTCATACTTGAAAACATAAAAATGTGAAACTTTTTTATTCAAAAAGTGCAAATTGATAGATGGGGACAAATATCAGAAACAAAAACAGCAAAGTATCAATATTCACAATATCTATACAGCTCCTAGAAATCAGTGAGAAAACAGCCAAACACGCCTGGAGAAAAAGGACAAAGAGTACCTACAAGCATTTCTCAGAAGAAACGTAAATGGAAAATAAACATAAAAAAAAAGAATTTCACCTGCCATTGCTAAAATGCAATGAAATATCACTTTTCACTTTTCAGACTAAAAAAAAAAAGGCTGACAGAGTAGATGTGACGGCACAGGTAAAGGAGCACTTTCATCACTGCGAAGTGAACATAGAGCTTTTCCAGGAGGCAGTTGGGCAGGAACAATCAAAATTTAAAGTAAACTTAATATCCAACCCACAAATTCCATACCTCAGATCTATTTGCACAAATACTCTTGGCAAAGTTACAAAGTTTTATGCAAAAGGATGTTCACTGAAGTATCAAAATAGTGATGGTCATAAAAAATGAGTAGCTTCACATGAACCTACCTGAAATGCTCTCCAGGTCCATAAAGTTAAGGCAAAGAAGTTCCTGAATGACGTGTGTCATCAAACCATTTACATTTAAATATACTTCTCTCCCAGATGGGTAGCTGAAACCTTGTGTTTTTCTCCAAGCTCCATCCAAAAAGAACGCCCTCTTACACAGAAACATCAGTGTGGAATGTGGAAGTTCCTGACGATTTACTAGGGTGATGCAGGAAGCGCTTTGTACTTACACCATTTGAAAACTTCCCATCCAACCCAACACCCTGGAGCCTCTTCTCACATTCTCTTTCCCATTCCAACCGGCACCTTTCGCACTTTCTACCCCCAGCTTCCCAACGCTGCCACCCAATCACCTCCAACTCACATCTCCTCATTTCTAATCTTCCCTATTGCAACCCATTACAGTGACAAACTATGTCAAAGGCACTATGCTGAGGATAAAAACTGGATTTTACTCAACCTACAAAATATCCTCCAGTTACCAGGATCACCAGCCTTTGAATACAGTAGTGGGTGTGACAGTGGTGAACAAATAATTTTTACAACAACGTGTACAGGTTTTAATATACTTATTATACAGGCTATCCACTGGGGAGCGGACTGGAAACGTGGTGGGCGGAAGGGAAGATGGCTGGTGCCGGAGATTCTAACCTAAGCGGCGTAACTACCCTCGCACTCACGTATGATCTTAGGGATTCATTTTCATAAGATGTCTATTACAAAGGGAAAAAAAGGAAAAACAAAATGAACTAAAAAAAAAAGAACATTTCCCTTCGTGGCTTTAAGAGGGCTACTGGTGTGCACTTGATCAGGAGGGTCAAGTGAGGTGAGCTCAAAACCCTGGGCTGGGCCGGGCTGGTAAAGAGCAGAGAAAAAGGCGATATTCCACACAGGGTGAGCTCTGGAGGTAAGAGCCAGTCTGAAGCTTTAAGGCAAAGGCAAGAATCACAGGCTAGAGGTCTGGAAGGCAAGGCCCGGTGCCCACAGGAATGGGGGCGAAGAAAGCTCTTAAGACTGGCAAGCAATGCTGCGGTTCAAGGAAACACAAGGCATAGTCTTTAGTTGATGGCTCTTCTACTAATATTTGGGGGTTGGGGTTGTGGAGGAAGTAGAAGCAAGCTGGGAGGGAGGTTCCTCTATTAAAGTTCCTCAGAGGATAAAAGGCCATCACCGATTTGGCAGTAAGTGAGCTACACGTCAGATATCTAACTCGGAGCCAGGAAAGGGTTCAGAAAATTAGACAGTGCAGTATCTTCAAAGGAAAGATTTAAAGAGTTCTTAGATATCTCGGGCTGATAAGCCCAGTGCAGAAGGAACACGATTTTTGAGTCTATCACTAGATCATTAATATGCTCATAAAGTCAAGAAAGAGAGTGCCCAGAAAGGCAAAAATGCTGCAATACATATTGCAAACATAGATTTAGAGAAATCACTTCTCATATTACAGCTACTACTTATTTGAGATCCTCTTTTCATGAATTTGTATTCATTCAGAAAATGTCTGCCACATTCAAAGCACAACATGGTCAATAGGTGCTATGAATTAAAGCACAGCATCTATCTTCAAAGCTTATTGTTTAGTACAAGAAACAAGGTGCTTACGTTAGAAACTCTACAATGGCATCTCATCGTCCACCTATGAAAAATACTTTAAAAAGGGTAAGCAATTTGCCATTAGCTACTCGTGCTTCAGAGGAACATCTGTATCTGCTGTTTCCCTCTGTCAGGTTCGATCCTACATGGCCCTTAGTGTGAGCATCTCATCATCGTGAACGTGCTTCTAGAACACAAAATAGGTAGTTCCGGACACATACTACCTTAAATGAATCACCCCCTGCTTCACCTGCAGCCCGCCTGAAGAAGAGAAAGCGGGTTCAGAGTTGAAGGAAAAAGTGTCTGCGATGGAATTACTGAGCCACCGTCTTTCAATCTACGACTTGGCACCTTCCTTAGAGATTGCCAAAGATTTTTTTTTATTATGTAAACTTTATGCCATATATTATGGTTTTAGAACCTAACCCCTGATTTCTTTATGGAGAGACTTGTCCTTTTCTTTCAGGTCTAATTAAAAATAACCTCACCTGCACAAAGTTTGATCCAAAGTGTCTTTCGAATTGTTTGATCATGACCCAAAAAATAATTTTTATATCATAATTTAACACACGTACACACAGACGCACACACACTAGAAGGTCATTAAATGAAGCTTACTCTCATATTTTCTATTCTATTTTTTAATGGCTATTCATGACCCAGTAAATTATTTCAAGACCCACAAAGCGGTCATGTCCCAGAATTTGGAAATCACTGGCTGAGATGTTAGTATAAGATGCCCAATGGAATTAATTTAGGAGAGGTTGTGACCAGAGTCCCTCATTGGCTTCTAATGTTCATCCCTGGAAGGTTATGTAAAGGTCAGGAAAAAAAGATCTTTTACTTGAATAGACACAGCTCTGCCCCCAGGAGCTTGTTCATGACTTCATCAGGACAAAACCCCACTGTACTCATTCCCACCGTCAAGCAAGTAGTGCCAGCTCCAGGATCCAAGATGGCTCAGGCCGTCTAGACACCCCACCCACCACAGGAGGAGGAGAGCACTATACACTTACCTCAATTTGGCTTTGCTTTAAATCCCATAGGGAACAAAATGACGGGTGAAGACTAATGAACTAGTTTGTTTCCTGCTGTTCTGAAATGTCTGTCCAATTGTGATTTAAAGAATCACAGAATATAACTGGACCCAGATAAACAAACTGTTAGCTAGATCCTACAAAATTCAACTATGAATCAGGTTAAATGACTGTCAGAAGGGTTAGGGAAAAGAAAAACTAATTTTGACCTATTGAGCCTGTGTAACCAGCAAGACGATGAAACAAGTAATTAAGTTTTAGAAATAGAAATTGCTCCTTCTAAATTTCATGCCCTATTGTCATAATCATGAGATATTTCCTTTGCGCAAATCTAAATGTTAAAAGAACTGACCTCAAAATAAATCAAATAAGTATAATAAGAATGCACAAGTTACATAATCAAAAACCCCAAAGAACAATTTATTTAAAATAACAGCCTTTGGTCATGCTACATGATGAAAATCAATCTCTCAGTGGTTTTTTTCTGCTTTCCTCTTATATCTCTACTTTCTAGTTTTGTAACTGGCCATTAGTGTATAACGACGGAAGAAAAAGTTGATTTGTTTTTTTCACCATAACTCTTGGAAAATACGATAGACATTTTCATGTAACCATACGAAATACACGCTAGGATCATAATACAGTGAAAAGCACAACTGCTCACAGCAGAAGGATTGAATGTGCTTTCCACTTTGGAAATTACAGGCATCGTTGCTTCTATCCTTCCCAAGACATCATTATTACTTTCATATGATTTATGGCTAAAAGTATGAGAGACGGGGCAAAGACCCTGCACAAATTCCCATATGGCATATAACATAAGCCAAACTGTGAAAAAGCCGTAAAGTGGGCAGATCAGTTTCATCAAAGAAAGGAGCAAGAGGGTTCCAGAGACTGAGCAGGAAACTAGCCAGATAATTTTTTATGGGCGTGTGATTCCAAAGCAGCAGTAATGAATGCGGTCCTGCCTCTGAACATATAATGCCTGAGTTAAACTTAAGGGAGGCCAGCAAGAAATTAGGCAGAAATGATTAGGTACACCATCAATCAACCCTGTTTATTCTTTCGTAAATCTGCCTTTTTTTTCTTTTTAGACTGAAGCTGAAATTGATGTCACAACTTCTTAAATGATTTCAAGAGATAAAATGATACGTTTGTAAAGTCCCAATAAATACTGAAATAACTACAATGCCAAAGGAATACTGCAAGTAAAAAGATAAGTTATTTGAAAACACATTATATATAATGTTGTTTAATAGCATCCTAAAATATACCAACAAAAATCAACAAGAAAATATTTCACATCACAAATTTAAACATATATTTCTAAGATGCTGAATATCTATGCACAGATTTTCTGAATTTAATTCAAACATTATTACCTACACAAAGTAGGTTAAACATTCTGAAACAAGAATTTGAGTAAAGGTAAAGTGTAGAATATGCAAACAAAAATCAATAGAGGAAACTAAAAAATTATAACTTGAGGAGACTCCTACTAGAAAGAAGGGAGGCGGGAAGTTAGAGAGGTCATGCTGAGTTGTTTTTGATATGGCTCATACAGAAAATAAGAAGATACAAAGCTGGAAAAGGAAGCTGAGGTCATGGTGTAGAGAACTCCAAGTGAGTGACAGGGTAAAGCGTAATGTAGGTGCTGGAAATCTACTCACAACATCAGAGTACAAAAGAGAGAGTTGTGTTTTGGGATGACTTATCTAGTCGGCTGAATAAGTGAGAAGTGATAAGCTGAATGAAATGGGTACTAAAGTGATGAAGATGAGCCATGGAGACGGTAAAGCAATGGATGACGGTGAAGATGATGAGACAGTATGGAGGGTAGAAGCTTTAAGAACTAGCTTCTAATTCTAAAAAGGGGCTAAGATTCAAGAAAGAGACAGGGATAATTAGATGCTTTTGTCATTAACAGAAATTAACAGAAACTTCCAAAAGTGAAGTTATCTGGAGCATGCTAAATTCATTAGGTTAAAAAAGATGCCCAATTATGTATCAAACAAGTGGTGAAAAATGTGGGTCTGAGAGTTGGGATTAACAAAATAAATCACTCGGAGTTCATCAGCACAGAGTCTGTAGCAGGATTCATGGATATAGCTGACGTAGAGAACACAGAAGAGGCCAACAGTCAAAGCATCCAGGATAAGCCCCTGGGGGAGGGTCTGGAGAACAAAGATGTGTTCAGAGAAACTGGCAGAAGACCTAGCAGAGTCACTAAAATGGCACCACAGATGAAGAGGATTTCCAAAAAGTAACATGAGCAAGAGTGTTAAACTTTACAGAAAGAAACAAGAGAAGACCTTGCAGTAATACCGCAATGCTGGGAAACACTGGATGACACTTTGCTTGTGGGGAGAACAGTTTCGGTAGAGAATACAGACAGGAAACAAGGGCACAGGGGTTATGGCCTGAGTGAGTGGTCAGAAAGCAGAAACAAGATCTTCTCCAATTATTCCATATGTACAGCATGCCCCAGATATACAAAAACTTCTTTAAAAGATAAAACAATTGGTAATCATATCAGCAAATCAGCAAAAATACACATATTTATAACAATATTAATAAGATTTTACCTTCTTGTGATTCTTGTAAACATTTCTGTGGGCAAATCCCTTTCCACAAAGCTTGCATTTGTAAGGTTTATCTTCACTGTGTATTACTTTGTGAGCACCCACTTGATCCAGCCTCTTGAAAGATTTATTACAAATCTCACAATTATAGGGTCGTTTTTCTGTGAAAAATGAGTGGAGACAATCTCACATCTCTATAAAGGTAAAGAATAAAAAGGGAAACAGCCTTACCTTGTATTACTTCTTATGGATAAGTCAACTAAAACATGATGCAAACAACTGAAAAAAATCTATCACCCAATCCATCTGTTAGATATGTGAGCCTATTCACAAACAAAATGTGAGCTTGTTCATTTATTGACCTATTTTGCAAACTAAATATATAGATATAAAGATGAAGTTTAAATTTAAGGACGAAATCCTACTTCCAGGTGAAAAATCTGCTGATTAGTGTGAGTTTAAGTCAGGGTCACAACTCTGAACGCGAAGAATGAGTGGTCCTGACAGTGAGGAAGGTAAGGGACGGACCTGCCTCCTGCCCGGCCAACGGGCCCCACGTATGCCAAGCCTCCACTTCGCAGTAGAAACCACACACTTAGGTTGCTGTGTAGAATCCATATTTATACAATATTCATGGAATGTTGACAACTGGACTTTTCAAACAAAGCATATCTGAAGGCCACCAGTTTTTGATCTTCTGTTTTCATTTGCCAAAATATTTATATCTGTCTCCAAATAAAGTGGCTATTCAAAAACATTCTGCCCTCGATGGCCTCAAAGTACAGACATTCTAAACTCTAGAAAGAGACTTCATAAAGCAAAAGTTATTTTCAGAGCTGAATTTTTTTAAGTCTGTGTAACAGACCTACTACTCAAACTTACTTAAAATGAAACTATGGTTTTAAAAACTTATATTCTCAATATGTATATATAAATTTCTCACTAATATTTATTAGTTCCTTAGTTAGAATGTGAAAGTATCTAGAAATGTTGGAACAGTAATTGTTAAATCCCTCCTAAATGTTAGACACTCTGCTGGCATGATACATAGAGACCTCATTTAACCTTCACAGCAATTTTGGAAGGTAGAATATCTTTTCACAGATGAAAAAATATAGAAGTGGAGGCTCAAGGAGGAGAGGTAACAAATTAAATGGTGACTTTGAAGATCTTCAATTTCATCTAGTCCAAACATACTCGCCTCAGAAATAAATTGAGGTCTAGAGAAGTTAAGTAACTTGTTCAAAATCACATGGCCAGCCAATGGCCAAGCTAGAGCTAATAACCAGGCCTCCTGATTACTAGTCTTGGAGCTCCTGAAAACGACAAGGTGAATCTTTTGTAGTGATTTCAACATAAGTGGAAAAATATATATTTTACCTGAGTGGGTGATCATATGACGTTTTAGCTGATTAGCTGAAATGAATTTCTTCATACATTCTTGACAGTCAAATATCTCATGAATCTGCAAAAGGTTAAATTGACAGTTAAGTCAACTATCAAGGCCAAAACACTGTATAGAGCTCAAGTAAAAGTATAAACATGTGGACACCTGCTATTGCAATATCCAAACTATATATTATAATTCAGCCCTAATTTGTTCATACTATCCTATATGAATTGAAAATGCAATGAACATAAGTTACCTAGTAGAAACATATTTAAAAAAAGTAAGACTGCACATTATTTAAATATATAAAACAGCTGACCTACTTTTAAAGTGTATAATAAATTTACACTCTCCATAAAAAAATTATACCTAGTATATATTAAGTCTCTGTTATGCACAAATTTAGACTTGGAAATATGTAACTTGCCATTGAAAATTCCCTTTACAGCAGTCCGCGCTACTTTAAACTGAAATATATACAGTATAGAACAAAACATTAATTACCATGAAAGACAAGGAGATACGTGATTCTGAAAAGCATTTAGCTCACAGCAAAACTCTCACAGGATAGGAGGATTGCATTAAAAAAAACTTTGTTTTGTTAGTTTTATACGTTTTATAAAAAAATAAACAAATAAGGGGGAAAAGCATAACTTCAGCAAACAACTGGCTAAATGTTACAATTGAATATTAAGTTTAGTTCTTTCCCTCCCAGACACTAAATCAGAGAAACTGAATAGGCAGGATGAAAAGTAGAAGCTTCGTTTATTATCAGTAACAATGGACAAAGTCCTAAGAGGAGTGTGTTGCAAGAAGCCTTGTATCAGAAATGTTGATCATCCCAATGAAGATGAGCAGCCCACTGTTTTGCTGAAGATTCAAAAATGGTTTTGGTGAGGTCGTGTTTTTGTTTCAACCACATTAAAGACAGAGCTCACAAAACTAAACCCCGGACAAGCAAAGATCCTTCTGCAGGAAGCCAAGATACTGTGGTTATCCTTGCAGAATATCTAGGGCCACTACAGAGTGAAAGGCAAGGCAGAAGACCCTGAACTGGCACGGCAATGAGTAAAGAGTGGAGGACTGGTAAAAGGCTCCCCTGATCTCAGTGACAAGGAAGAACTCAGGGCAGCAACAGTGAGAAGACAGCATCAGGGAGGGAACAGGAGCTGGGGCAAGGCTAGCAGATCCCTGGCCTGCAGTCTGCGCCTTAATCCTATGCCCATCCACATGGCGGGTCTGAAGCTGCCAACCTGCCTTCTACTTCTCTCAGGTCTGATTCTTGGTGAATCAGTAAACTCAGTTGGGAATAGCAGAGAAAATGTAAACAAACAAGACAGTGCAGAAAGACGTCATTCCACTAGAATCTGACTTATACCGCTGCTCACGTGCAATGGCTTCTAATCTTGATCAGGGGATGTACACAGGGTCCAGAGAGGTCTATGCTTCCCCAGAAAACAGTGTGGGATCCGCACAAGTACTCAGAAGGCAAGCACCACACAGTGCAGAAGGAAAACTTGCAGCCGAGGACATTTTAAAGGCAACATCTTCAATTATCAAAGACCCTCACAGCAATGATGAGATGTAATGTTTATTTAAAGATAATAAAAACAGATTTATATTCTTAAACTGTTCCTGTAATATATATCATTTATAATAACAAGCTATTGTAAAAAATTATGATGTGCCTTCTGAGACATCCATAAATGAAGACATAGTTTATTCTTATTTTTAGTGTTAAATTTATTAGTATATAAACATTTTAAAATTATTTATCCATATAAAAATGGCAGCTGTTAAATAAATGACTACAAAATATACTCATATTTGTTCACTTAACTCTCATGGCTTTTGAAAGATGAAATATTTTTAAAGATTGAATTGATATTCCCAAAATTATAAAATAGAATATTTACTGTACATGAAAGCATTTTTGTATTGACTACCTTGTATAGTGGAAAAGTCAAGCCAAAGCTATTTTCAAAACTCCTGTAAAAGTTTAACAAAACAATCAGATTTAAAGTGAAAATGACACTAATTTTGCCTAATGCTAAGTAAAGCACATTTTGTAAAATGTCCAGCTTACTAAATTGATATGGAGCATAATAACTTACAATTTGAAGTCCCAAAGTAAATAACTTTCAAGAAGGATCATAATATACCTTACTGTAATAATAGGATAGTACATAGTAATGTGAGATACCCTTTTAGACGATAATGTAAATTTGGCATAATCATAGAGCACCATCTACTGGCAAGGTAAAATACTACAACCAAACTCTATTAGGCATTAGACATACCCAACTGTAAGAACAGAGTCAAAAATGAAGTCTGCAGAAGCTGCCTGTGGATTCAGAAAGAGGCTAAGTCAGATGAGCTATGCTGTAATGGAGGAAGAGCTGCACTGAGCTACTAAGTTATTAACATTCTGCAGAAACAACCTGGGGGCTGTTATTCCACCACCACCAGTTAGGATTTAAATCTACCAAGATCTATTCCCTGGGAAAAAAGTTCTCATATTATGAAGAAAATGAATGGAAAAGAGGACATTTTTCAGAAATATGCCCCACAACCAACTTTGTTGAAATATTCTATTTGGGAAAATCTTAAATTTGGTAAGATATCTTAAATTTCAGCTTCTTAAGATCAGGGAAAGAAATCAAAGAATTATAAAAGTATGAAGATATTTAGAAAATGTCTATTCAACCAGGTTTCATCTTTTTGTCTCAGACTAGGTTCTATTTCAGAAACCTTAAGGGTGATGGGAAGGGAAGAAGAGATGTAAAAGAAAAAGTATCTGGATTGGAGTTCTGCAAAAAACCTCAGTGTTTTCAGCAGCAATTCTACTAAATTTGGAATGATACAGAGAAGATTAGCATGGCCCCTGAACAAGAATTATATGCAAATTCTTGAAGTACTCCATATTTTTAAACAATCTGTTAAAATAACCACTTGTAAACTGAAAAAAAAAGTAGTTTCACGGCACTTACGAGAAGAAATATAAAACCACAGATCAGTTCAATGTCACACTTAATAAGTGAGAGAACACAGGCCCAATGTTACATGGAGGGTTAGGGACAGAAGAAGGTGACATCCACTGTCCTCACTCCTTGTCGCATTATTTCTTCCTAAGGATCAAAATCACTCAAAATGTAGGATATAACCTCAGACATCTTAACAATTCAACTATCTTACATGTTACAGGTTAAATCCACAGCACATGGTTGAATTGATTTATCACATGAATTTTAAGGCCTGTCAAGTTATTTTGGAATATAAATACAAATAAAGAGACAAAATTCAATTCACAAACCATAACAAAAGTAAACTTTTATTTTCACTAGTACCATCTCCTCTCTTCTTTGGTACAGTATTAAGTGACTAAAAGAAAATATTATATGCTCCTAGATATTCTGAAGAAACAATATGTGAAATTAGGAAACAATCACTTATATCTTTGATAATATAATATAAAGTTTTGGATTCTGCCATGATATAAACAAAAATCTAAAGTCTATTTTAATTCTATTCTATTGTAAATTCTATTAACTAGCGCTAATATTGTTAGGGTTAATAACTACCATTTATTTTTCAGGTTAATTTTCACATTAAAATAGTAACTTAGTAAGTTTTATGTTTATTATAAAATGTATTAAATTAATTTGCTCCTAATACAGTTGACCCTTGAACAACAAGGGGGTCCGGGGGTTAGACTCACCCCTAACCCCCACCTCCTCCTGCAGTCAAAAAATCACGTAACTTCATAGTGAGCCCTCCACATCTGCACATTCACCCAAGCCCTGAGAGTGCAGTACTGGAGTACCTATTTACTGCAAAAAACCTGCTGTAAGCAGACCCGCATAGTTCAAACCTATATTATTCAAGGGTCAACTATATAATCACTTGTTTGATTATATAGTTGACACTCTGACATCCTTGCACATTATTTTCAGCTCTTCAAAATAACAGAGCTCTTGTCTGTGTTTTGCCAGACTTAACTAGAATATGCATCCGTTTTTATAGCTAAATGTCACTGCAGAGCATATTATAAATACACAAAAATATATGTTTTACTCAAATATATAGTATTTCCTGAGTAAATAGCAACTGATAAAGCTTGACACCAGTATGAGGTGTTGATATGAAGGACTCAGCTAGACATGACACTGCGTTGGAAAAATATTTCTACTAATTCTAAACAACAATCAGTAAATCAGAATATTCTTTTGGGAGATTTTACTTTTCTGCATATCAGTCTTGCATTTTAGAATATGTTAGTAGTTAAATTAATGACAAGCTCTGTCTGTACAATATAAAACTTAATTAAAAATATTCATGGCAGACACTTTAAATGACTAAAAGATGTTACACTATGATGAACATTAATCTTTATCTTACTAACCTTCCTATGTTCCTGTAGGCTTGATGCTGAAGAACACTTTTTATTGCACACTGAACATATGAGCTTTTTCTTAGGATCCCCTAAACACAAACAATAAACAAGATAAAATAAATACCATCACAATTTGTATGAGAATATTAAGAGGAGCATCGGATACAGTGTTTCTAGGTGATAATTTCCAAACAGGTATTTCATCTTCTTAACTTATAACTATAAAATTTTCAGTGTTGTAGATATATCCATTAAACTCAGATGAAGAGGTTACATTAAACCCTTTCTATTAAAATCGGAGAAATATTCATCTTGGTATACCACTTTCTACATATATAAAATGGGCCTTTCACCTTACCATGTACTAATTTAGTATTAAGAGAAAAGCATGCTTCCACAAAAAATTTAAAATAAAATTAATCAAATGTGTTTATAAAAGAAAAAATTGGATTTATTAATTCATAAGTTGACCTTGCTACTTACTTTAAATTTTAGCAGAATACTTCATTTAATCAGTTGTGTTTTTTACAATGGAATTCATAGATTATTCTCTTTAACACTAGACTTGCAAAATCCGTGAGTATATGACTTATCGTATTAATGTTAAAAACCAGAATAAAGTAAAATCAAGAACAATAAAGCATTATACTGGCATTCATATTATTATACAAATCAAAACAAAGCCCAATTTTGTCTTCTTACATAGTGATTATATATATAGTAGGTCATTTCAGATTTCAAATTTCACAGTGGTTCTAGGAAACAAAAGACTCAGTAAAACAAAATTTTCAAATGTGATGTAATAACAGTATCATCTACACTACCATAAATAACCACAGAATGGTTTTTCAATTGATTGATGTCAAATATTCAAAAAGCAAACAAATAATAGAATGAACCACCATGTATCCATCGTCTGGCCCCTAAAATGACTAATCCATGGCTATTCCTGCCACAACCTCAGCTCCATCCACTCCCCGTCTTCTCTATTTTCTTAAAAGAAATCTAAAATCAGTAGAAAACAAGATTACAAAATGACTTTATTTTACTAAAAGACTGTTCATGAGAGAGGACACTTTTAGAAAAAGGGAAATATTAATTTTTGTCTTATCATTCAAGATACTTATTTCATATAATGCGCTATTTTCAGCATGCTCAACAGTATAGTCAAGAAAAATTTTCTTGGCGACTGACAAGTAATATGGCTATTAAAGGAAAAAATTCTCCCAAGCAAACTGAGTATCTGACAGCATGCATTTGGTCATCAATTCTCTGTACACATGTATGCATTATACAAGAGGGGCCACTGAGAAAGAATATTCCCTCTTCTCCAGCTTGCACTAGCTGGGATTTCCCTCCTTTAATCCACAATCCTTTACTGCCCTAGCTTATCCTTCAAATCAGCTGCTCTTCAAGACTAGACTTTCTTCCTTCCCACCAGGTAGGTCAGGCTTGAGGGAGAGAAAAGAAAGAGAAGTGAGATTTCCACAACCACCTGCTTCACCTTATCCCAATACTCCTGCCACAGCTCCTCCAGCTGGAATCACAGGCAATACATCAAACCACCATCCCTAACTCTTCAACCATTTCTCTCACCCTCGTGGCTTCTATTCCTCATCCTAGAACTGGGATCCTAGCTCCTCTGAGAAGAAAATATGGGAAAAGTTTATGACTGTTTGCCTGAGAATGTAGATAAATGTTCTCTCTCATAAATACAAAATCTCTAGGTCAGCACCCACAGAATTGAATCAAAAGAGAAAAATGGTTAAGGTGGGTTAAAGAAGTCAGCCCCTTCACTGTTTCCTCTTGTGTAACTGGGAAGGTCACCACCCTACAAGCTTCCCCAGGTTAAAGGACAATAGCAACTCCAAAGACACAAATAGACTTTACACCATTTTAGTTTTACTATTATATTAGCAGGTAAGTCTGATATTTGACTTTCCGATTCAGCTTTCAAAAATAGTGAGGAACACATTACTTTACAAAGGTAGGAGATGCATAAAAAATTAATACAACTGTACTGAATACACAGTCACTTCAGTCCTGCAAGTTTCAGCACAATGTAGGTTAAGTGTGCTTCTAAGAGCTGGTCTAAGAACCTACCCACCATGTGTTACGGTTTCTATGGAAAAATGTAATCCATATTTAAAAATTCAGCTTCTCTCTTCTCAGCATCTTCATTTCATATCACCTAACAATGAACATTTGTCACTGTCAGTGGTAAAAGCTGCAAGATCTTCTCTCTCCTTGAATACCTTTGTCTTTCTACAGTAAAGGGTTCTTTGACCATATGTATGAACACTGCTTTTTTTTCTCTATTCAGAACATGGAATATTCTTTCCCCAAATGTCTGTGTAGCTTACAGACGAAAGGGAAGAAGCAAGAGAGAGGAAAGACAGATTGTGTACCAATTCCAGCAAAAAGTATGCATGGTGGCCTTTGGCTGAAATACAGTAAGTTTCATATTTTATATGATCTACAACATAGAAAAATAAAAAACTTCCTTTCATAAATTTTTTCCTACAAAATCACCATAAGTTTTAAGAATCAGTAATATTTTAATATCCAAGACCAACTACAAGAAGCCTCAAAAAATTTTGCTTCTAGCACAGTCTGAAGACCACATGCCCAGTAACAAGAATGCAAGTTTCCAGAGTTTCAGTGTGCATCTGGTTTTTCACTTAGTTCAGCAAAGTTAACTTTAAAAATGGCATGAAAGATTTGTTATAATACATTGCAGACAAAGATGGAGAAAATTAAGAACAGCATTTTAAACATAACATCTTTAAAAAAAAAAACAAAAAGTACGAAGAGAGGTTTATCAAAAAGCCTTTTGCAAACACAGGAAAGGCGCGAGTATAAAGAATTCAGAAAAATGCCATCGTCTCTAAATCAGTCATATGTCCTTCAAAAGGAAAGAAAGAAATCAGAACACTGTGAAGTCCAAGTGATCTGGACCATTCTGAAGCTGTATTTCACAGGGATACCTTCTGCCACCCTGAGCTTTCATATATGGCTTGTACTGAGTGTGCAGCCCAAACTGGTGGTATAAAGTGGGAACCAGTAGTCATGCTCATACTAGCTTTTATAACTAGCATTAAAGGAGAAGCTTTTCAGACAATGAACAAATACAGGAAACAGAAGCTGAGTACTGATTATTCTTTTCTCCTGAATGTGAGAATAAACAGGATTGGAGAAAAGAAATACACTTTCCTCACATCCAGAAAGACATTTCTACCCAGAAGCCAATGGCAAAAGTAAACACATGAGAAAAATATAAGTACAGAAGGATATGAGAAGTGCATATGCACTCAGCCTCCTTTAAGGAGAAGAAATAAAACATTAACTCTGATAACAGTTATCTGTTTGATTTTGTGTGATAGATTCAATCCCTAAACCAAAACACATTTACCATGTGCTAAGCAGATAGAATCTAAAGTGACAAATCTTCTAGTTATCTTATTGTTTAGCTAGCCATTAGAAGAAATTCAAATAGTATCTGCTTTATAAATCCAAATATAGTCAATTCGCATGTCAAAATATAGCCAGGAATTTTCTCCAATATAGAAGAAATACAATGATTTTAAAAAGTGGAATTTTACTGTAAAAATACTAATGTAGAAAGGCATCACTTAACACTTTTAAAATATATACCTACTAAAAGAGAAATTTCACATGCTAAAACATTGAAATTATTACTTAAAACATTAATTCTTAATGCACCTGGCTACCAAGCACAGCTAGCTTCTAGCTTAGGTTTCCAGTTGTGATTAATTCAGAGATAGGAAAAATGATGAATATCGCTTAAGTCAACTTAAAAAGAAACAGTGTTCAGTGAAAGAAAAAAATTCCTCTTCCAGAGCTCTCCATCTGTGTGAAATACAATGGAAAAGCAAGCTCTCTTCTTGAGAGTGAGAATTAAAAACAGATCGCTGCGGCCTAGAGAGAGGAAACCCCTTTTAAAACGACCCTCTGATGACTTCTCACCGGCATGGATGTTTTCCTGGTGTCTTCTCAGGGCATCCTTGCTCTTCAGCCTCTTTCCACAGCTGTCAGCCTTACACACAAACCTGGCATCTCCCCGGCAAGTCTCCTGGTGCTGCTCAAAACTACAAGATAACCAGGAAAGGGGAACAGGGAGAAGAAACGGTGAAGACGCCTACAAACTTCCAACATCCAGGCTGGCTTTTGTAATGCATGCTCCCCAGTAGAGTTTCAGGGTCATTACAAGCGTTACCTAGGCAGGTAGGAAGGAAAGCACCGAAATTCTGTAGCCGTACGATACTAAACCACTAAGAGGCATGAAAGCATGCATGTCGGTAATGACCCACAATTATATAACAGCCATCTGATAACTCAGACACAAAACCTCGATGCTGAACTGAAGGAAGAATTGCAAACAGAGCACTGAAAACTTCGTGAAGAATCCTTCAGACTGCTTTTCGCTGAGCACTGAAGAACACTGAGGGGAAATAGAAAAGAAAAAAACAAAAACTGGAAGTCTAACAAAAACTTGTGAAAAGATCTCTACTTTGAATAAAGTCACATTCATGATCCCTCTTTTCATTCTGTCTTTTGCCCTTTAAACTTTTTAGTAGCACCTATAGTTTAACTATATAAGACTCAGCTCAGCAAAGGTATGATTGGTATAGAATATATAATACTCAATTCAATAAAAGCTGACTAAAATGCAGTTTTAAAATCTATTCATTAAAAACTATATAGGCCTTGCTTGTTTTTTTAAGAGTGTATAAGAGAATTTCCAAACGTATAATCCCTTGCTGTTATAAAAGTTAAAAATTTTTAAGTTTAAGTTTTGAGCAGAAATTTTTCATCTCAAATTTCATAAGCAAAAGTGGTTGCATATGTGAAAATTGTCTTAACATCAAATATAGCATTTTCAGAATTTTACTTTAATGAATAAAAAAATGAAACATTGGGCCTATGTTAAAGATTCTTGCTCATATGCAAGGTGACATTCTCTTAAAAATAAAAGTTTGTAAGTATATGTATATATGTTCTCATTTTTAATAATTCACGATACTGTAAAATACTTAAGTAAAAGGATAACTTTATATGCTGTTAATATAAAGTTAAACTAATAAAGGGTACAGAGAATGAATGGGACCGTGTAATTCATTTCATCATCATATCCTGTACATATTCATCTTTAAATTATTTCTCCAACATTGCTATGAAATTAACAGTGCTTCCCAAAATGTCCCTGTATTCTTTATATTCTGAACTCTCTCCACTTCTTAAACTTTTTTTTTTTTTTTTACTGATTTCAGAGGGAATATCGAATGCAGACCACTGAAACGCGATCTGCCACGTCAAAGCGCTAGCTAAATTATGCATATCAGATTTCATATTAGTACACCAATGAGCTCAGTATTTAATGGCAAGTTATTAAATGGACAAAGACTGATTAGCATAAACAATGTTTACTGGTTAACTTCATAATCAGAATGTTTCAGAAATCAATGTACTATACTAAGAAAAGTTAATGACAGTGACAACAGGGAATGCTTAATTTCTATACAGACACCATCACGCACGCAGGTTAGAAACTGTAAGACAAACCAAATGAAAGAGTTAAACAACGTGTCAGCTTATGATTGTAGAGATAGTCTTTTATGTACGCACTGTCTTTGCAAAGCCTGCTTAACTGGGAATTTCTTCCCACAGCTCTTGCACTTAAATTCTTTCTCCTCTGTGGGTTTCTGGTGCAATGTCTGAAGATGCTCAGCAAGAATTTCCTCACTGGTAAAGCTCGATTCACACTGGGGACAGGCATAGTCCTCTTTACAGCCAAAGCGATCTGCATATTTACAAGCAAGCAAATTTGTAAGACAAAAATGAAGAGCTGAGAACCGCTCAGTTTTGCCCTCATTTTAAAATCAAAATGTGCTTAATAGTACCAGATTAGTAAATTTTTATTATCTTTATGAGTATGAATAGGTTGTTACTAGAACAATACATTATTTTTAAAATCATTTAACTTGTGTTTCACCAAATTAATATAAAATCAAAATCAATTTTTAATTTACCCTGTAACATTAACTTTTCACATCAAAGAGTTATTACAAATGTTGAATTGGAAAGCCAAAGTATTCCCTGAAACAGGTCATCCCGAGTTCACTTTTAGCTGCAAGAAGAGAAAAACCCATCCAAGGCGAACTATGCTGAATTACCAAGGGGAATCTCACATATATGTGAAAAAAGACCAAGGTCATAAAAACAGCACTCATTACAGCAGGTGGAGTGAGGCGCCACTGTCTCTCTGGCTGTCAGTCCCATATGGACTGTCTACCCAAATTTTTCAAAGTGCGCTTTTTAAATTAGGTACTTTTTCTGATTCTCAAATAAGATTAATTTTTTTAAAGTTTTTTTTTTTTTGATATGGACCATTTTTAAAGTCTTTATTGAATTTGTTACACATTGCTTCCGTTTTATGTTTTGGTTTTTTGGCCGTGAGGCGTGTGGGATCTTAGCTCCCCGACCAGGGATCGAATATGCACCCCCTGCACTGGAAGGTGAAGTCGTAACCACTGGACTGCCAGGGAAGTCCCAAGATTAGATTTAGAAAAGATGCGGAAAATATTAAGAGAATAAAAATCACTAATAACCCCACAATGAAGAGAAAACTGCTGTAATATATTTCCATGCCTGACTTGTCTTGTGCATTCATTCATATTTTACACACAGTCTAAGAGCAGCTACCTTTCTGATCATACTTTTTATGTAATTTCATATATTGCTAATTTTTTCCATTTAATATTTTCTCAAGTCAATTTTTTTAAAACTTAAGGTTCCATAACTTATTTAACCAAACTCTCCACTGTTTGACATCTGAGTGGATTCTTTGTTTCTTTTGCTGGCTGTTTGGTTGTTTTGCTTCTGTTTTGGGGGTTTTTTGCTTGTTTTGGGGGGTTTTATATTTTGTTTTTATAAACAAAACTGAATTCTAAAATAAAATATCAACAATATAAGTGCATGATTCATACGTTCTAAAAATCTGTTTAAGTGTCTGTTGATTCTTTTTATAAAAGTAATAGAAATTGATATTTTGTAAATTAAGTAAAGAAAAATCAGGGTGGTAATAAGTAAGTAGGAGACTTATTTTTAAGGTAAAATAATGGACACAGTAATACCATACCCTGGGGGTAATGTTGAAAATAAATACAAAAATAAAGAAAACAGAATAATACAGAAATAATTCCCATCACCCCAAATCTGACATTCCAAACAGCATAATGCATATTTGGAAAGACAAAACCGCCTGTCCTCATCTTCCTTTGAAATACTCCAACTAAAATAAAGAAACAGGAGCATAATCTGGCAATACTGGGAATATTCATACTTTCTCAGCCAAGGACATACACTTAGAAAATTCATATAAAAGACACTAATACCACAGTGACTAAAGAAACCAGTGTCACTTCTGAAGTGGCTTTGTTGACCAAAATTGAAAAATACTCTAAAGTAAATATCAGCCTTTTACAAAATAGGAACACCTGTAACACCATTCCTATTTCCCTCAAATCCCATCAGAAGTAAAACACAATAGAAACAAGCCCTAATAACAATCAATTATTCCCTGGCAGATGACCAACAAGTAACATCTATCTCCTAGGTTGCATGGCTGATTTAAGCACCTACCTATGGTCTTCACACATTTTTGGTTATCCTACTAGAACAACCCAGCAACGCTGTAGGCCTCTATGATCAGAACAGAGAAGGATTTCCAGATGCTCCAGATTCTCAAAGAATCTTAAACATGAATGAAGCCCAGGAATAATCCCACAGGGCCCAGCAGGACCTCTGCACTCACCTTCCCCCATGTGCAGATGAGAAGGTAAAGTCTCAGAATTAGGGACTTGCTCAGTTACAACATGGGTGAATGGCAGATTGAGGGCTAGAGTACAAAAGTCCTCCTTACTAGCCACCCAACACTGTGAGCAGTGAGAGCTGGGAGCTGCCACTGACCTTGGCAGGCCTACAGGGCACATCCATCACCCGCCCCAACCCATCATTCCCTTCCTGCTGGAAGAGAGGCACACGACTGGATACCCTCTGAGAGTTCTGACAAAAACTAACTTTATTTGAGAACCCCCTACTATAATGCAATTATAATTCAAGCACAGTTCACACTTTATTTCTCCTAGAACTTTCATTCTCTTGGACCATCAGGTAGAGGTGATACCTTTTCTGCCAGCTGTTGATTGTCCTTTAGAATTTTCGCCTTCCTCTTCTTTGATCCCTGTCATAATTTGCTGTTCTTCCTCATCGGCTTCCATGTCACTGTCCAGGTAGCCAATCAGAAGCTCTGTATCTGTTTCTATATCTTCAATTGCCAAATAGAAAATGTTTTCTCCTTCCTGAGAAGGAGAAAATTAAAAATATACGCTGTTGTATGACCAATATATCTCAAGAATAAAAAAAGCTAAATCATCTGTTTCTGATAGTAACTAAGAAGTCATTTTAAGAGACATTGAGTACCATGTGCTCATGAAAAGTTACTATTCCTTTTTTTACATCTCTGATCGATCTGAACACTGAAAAAGGAAGCTGACGATACTTAGTCACCTGGCAAATAAAATACAAATACGTATTAAATATAGTGACATTTATACCAGGCAAATGAAATAAGGATAATTATTTAAATTCTAAAAGTTAAATTTTGCATCATTCATTGGCTCTATGCAGTAACACCTTGTGGAGGTCCATAAATGCAGTAGAAAATAAGTCTGTTAAGTAATGGTGTCATATCTGAACCCAGGGAGTGATGAGATACCAATGATTTAATTATGATTAATATAAAATGCAAAACTGAAAGAAGAAAAAAACTTTCAAGTTACAACACAAACCAGAGGACGTGCAAATGAACCCTGAAAGAATCTCCAAAAACCTGGACCGGAAATAGAAAAAAGACTGGGCACCTGGGAGATTCAAAGCATCGACTGGGTCACGTGTACCTAAATCCCAATACAATGACGGAGAAAAGAAGAAAGCAACTTCCATCCTTAACATACCACCACGTTTTAGAAAATTCTAGAAGAAGAAATAAGCCAGGGTTGCTAATGTAGAAGAAATCTCAACCCATAACAGACTGAGAAGAGGAATGCTACAAAGAATAACCCAAGGAAACCCCAGAGAAACTTCACACTTGGAACCAACAGTACAAGAAACCCCTCTGGGCCTGGGGCCAATTACCAGAGAAGCCAGACCTGGGGCTGCTTAGCTGGCTGTTCCCAGGAGAAACACCCTGAACTGCTGTCTTTTACAGAGTTGAGGATCTGTTCTGGGAGGGCTCCTGGTTTGGCTGCTGAGGATAACAAGAAGCAAAGCAGAACCTGAATGGCTATGGGCAAGTGAGGGAAAGAACAAGGACAGTAAGCTCCACCCAGGAGGGAAATCCAATTAAAAAAATAACACAGAACAAAGCCTCCTCTCCTTTGGCAACATCACAGCACTTAGGTGAGGGAGGAAGAGACAGAGGAGGACGAGAAACGTGTAATGAATGTATATATGTATATATATATGTATGTATACAAAAGCAGAACCCCACGAAAAACTGGAAAATATGCATCAAACTGTTAGGAAGTTATCATTTTGAGGCTGGGAGAAGTAGGAGTCTATACTGAATACTGTTTCAGTTTCTTCTTACAACACAGATTACTTTGTAATTTTATAAACAATACATATTAGAAAATTCCATGGACAAGACAGAAATTATGATCACCTTATCAAATACTGTGCAAGGGAGGATTGATTCAAAAGTTCAAAGCAATGAAGCACCTCTAACCATTAGCTGAAGTTAATTAAATGAAGTTCCTGTAATATTTTAGCACATTCTTGGAAGTTCATGAATTTCATACCTCCAGAAACACAAAAAGTTATTTCTAATTAAGAACACAGTTAACTTCTATATATCTATTTCTCTTAGTGCAAAAAAAAAACAACAAAACAACAAAAACTAATGTGGACACTCAGCAAAAGAAAGATTTCTTTTTAAATTAACTCAGAAGCAGCACTTTCCAAGGTTTGGAAACTACTTGCTAAGAGTCACCCAAAGCAACAAAGGACTCACCTAATGAAGCTTTCAGAAAATAATCATAAATCTTAGTGGTTATCTGATCAATATCCAAGAAAGTTAATTGAAACATCTTTCCAACATATTAATCATTAATTTTATGATGACCTTCAGAGCACCAAGAGAAGATAATAATTTTTAATTTTAAAACACGATAGCATTAACTTAAATTGCAATCAAAAGACACAGCATGCCTATTTACAGGTTCTGTAATAAAAGAAAATTTTAATATACCAGTTAAAACTTCAATTTAATAAAAGTAATGGCAGCATTTACAAGCTCCAGGGATCAAGTACGTGTTCTGTCTGTATGCCAAACATTTGATGAGAAGAGGAATGTCATGGAAGGTATTACTCCATGGAGATATCTAGCTATCTCTCTACATACAATTCCTACCAATACCCCGACCAAGAGCCTCTTCCTTTTCATTTGCCACCACAATAGTTTTAAGAAGTATCCTCTTAAATTGCTTCCTTGCTGATTTAATCACTCAACAACCTTTCATTATATTATGCTCCTTCTTTAAAACCTCCGATTGTCAGAACCTGCCGGATTTCTAATCTCTGGAGCTCTCTCAAACTCTCTGGGGTTCTTTTCCCCACCTGTAGGCTCATCCCAGGCCCCATCTTCCTTCCCTCTGGCAAGAGGATTTAAATAGCGTTGACCCAACACTCTGGAACTGAGCATCAACTCCCAGTTGTCATGAAGCTGGCCACGACCTCCAGCTTTGATAAGTGTTTTAATGTTCTGATCCTGAAATTTACTTCTCTCTATTTCAGCTATGGTTTCTGGTCATTGGGTTTGTGGCTTACTCCTCTGAACACAGCTCCTCTGTAGCTGAATCGCTCCCTGCATTTACATTTTAGGGATTAGCCACCTTCCTGGGACTTTGCCTGGGGGCTGGGGTCCTGCTTATGGTTCTTGTCATGGGCTCTAGGCGACTTTGCTGAAAATTCAGTGTTAACTGAAAGAAAGCTGTTCAACATCACGGTGTGTTCAAAAGCAAATACTCCCCAGTCACTGGTTTCCATTGTAGTGGTGATCCAGATACAACAGAGTGACTGATTTTACAACTGTTACGCATCTCCTGCATTACTGTCCATCATTAGGAATGTTTTGTGTTTTTCAGACTTGTTTCATTTGCTTTATTTTATTTGTATATCATCTTCAGCTAATTATGTCTACTGTAAGCTACTGGTAGTATCAAAAAGCTGCAACAGCCTAAACATCCAACAAAATAAGCTGAAAAAGAATAAATGTCTAACAATTGGTTTTAAAAGATTTATCAAATGTAATTTTTATAGGGAAAAAACCCTACTATATATCAATGTGCCCCCGAAAGAAAAAGGTATGAACAAAGCTGGCAACAGACTTTGCTTCTAAATAGAGGGAACTGTATTTTGCATAGTCTTTTGCTAGTCCATGTGTTTCAATTTTTCTAGAGTTAACAAGTGTTACTTTTGTAGTAAAAGGAAAAAATAAATAATAAACAAACCAGGTTCCTTGACACCAGGTATTACATAGAGACTAAGAGCTTTGGGTTGGCCAGGGTTCAAGTTCTCTTCTATGATTAATTAGCTGTGTAACTGAGCAGCAAACAGCTTAATCCCTCAAACCACCAGTTTCCTCATCTATAAAATGGAGAAAATAGTGCTGCCCATCTCATAGGCTGGCCGTGAGGATTAAAGGTGAGAATATTTGTAAAATCCAGCAAAGTGCCTGCCATAAGTTTTCATTAATGATAAACACTGCTATTATTATTATTAATCAAAACTTGAAAGCCAGTGATTAAAATATCCATTTTTCAAAATCTGTTTCAATTAGACTGTCACATAAACAAAGTTGCTATGACAATGCTAAATTTCATTTGGCCAAACTGCTGTCAGTCAAAATATAATTCAACTCCACTGCCTGCCTACCAGGGCCCTGAAATGCTCTGCATTTCTGACTGTCATGCTCTGTTCACTTGCTAACGTGCTAATGTTTTACTCTGGTTTGGACCTCAGATACCAATTGGTTGTCTGAACTATACTATACCTTAAGTGATCAACCATCTGCTTTCCCTGATGGGTTTCCACAACATGCGGTTTTCAGTGCTGAAAATGAGAGAGTCCTGGGCAAACCAGGACAGTCGGTCACTCTAGCTACACCCATCATGTTCTCCAAAACCACATTCTAAGCTCTCCTTAAGATTACCTGGGACTTCCCTGGGGTCCCCAGTGGTTAAGACTCGGTGCTTCCACTGCTGGGGGCACGGGTTCAATCCCTGGTGTGGGAACTAAGATTCCACATACCATGCGGTACAGCCAAAAAAAAAAAAAAAAAAGACTTCCTAACAGTAATATTTACTGGGCCCATTCTCCCTACCCCCATATCCAACAGCTCAGAATTCTCAACATATAGAACTTAGTCCTGTCCCCAAATATGGCTCCAACAGCTTACCAACTGGTAATCTAAAGACACTTCATCCCCTCATCCCCAACTATCCTCCAAATTAACCTGCCTTCTGTCCTTCAGTCCAACTGGTACACGTCCTCTCAGAAAACACTGAGCTCATTTCTCCTTAGTATGCCTGCAAAGATGCCACCTGGACTCGCTGCTATAACGCTTCAGCATCGTCTAAGACACAGCTCATATTCATCCTCCGTGAAACCTTTTCGCATCTACTAAATTCATGTAGATTCCAAGAGTTCTTCAATTGGACACTTACTTGTAATTTATTTCCGCAGTTTTTGTCTTTTAATTCACGTAATCAACGACATTCAAATAGGTGTTCCTCTTGTCTCCCCAAAGATGGTTTCCTCAAGGAAGTGAACAAGAATTGCCACGTATCTCCCACAGCATAAGCTACACTCATAATAGCTGCTCAATATTTTACAAATAATGCATAGTAAAAGAGAACACTCATATGCTTGTGTCTACAGAAGAAAAGCACTTATTAGTAAAAAGTTCACTAATATTTTCCTTCATTTACTTTCGGTGGGAGGCTGTTACAGTAATCTAGGTCACGAATAGTGGTGACATGGGAGGATTATGTCAGGGAAATGGTGATGGTGAGAAGTAATCAGATTCTGAGTATGATCAGAAGAGAAAGCTGACACCATTTCCTGACAGACTATATGGAGTGTGAGAAGAGGAGAAGGGTCAAGGAGGAGTACAAGGTGATGAAGTTTTCCCTCAAGCGTTCACAGATGTTACTCTATTTCATAATAACTCTTAAGGATTCAAACTAAAATACAAACTTTAAATATATTATCTTTAAATATGTCTCTTCCCTGTATGTATAAATTATTTTCATGTGGTTCTTCCCTAATACAAGAGTAGTAGTCCATTCAGCTGTCTTAAAGCTAATAACTATTCAATTGTGTGTGTGTGTGTGTGTGTGTGTGTGTGTGTGTGTGTGTGTCCACACCACTCAGCCTGCTAGATCCTAGATCCCCAACCAGGGATCACACCGAGGCCTTTGGCAGTGAAAGATGGAGTTCCAACCATGGACTACCAGAGAATTCTCTAAAGCTATTTACTATTCTTCAACAAATCTGCGAAGTAAAGGTCATTCAAAATTCCAACGGGAAAAAAAATTATTTTAGATAATGAACTATTACTAGCAAAGCTCTTTCTCTGGACAGCCAATGCATTCTGATAAGAAAAACATAGTAGAATTCTTATATGTTCCTTTTAAGAAAGGTGAAAAAAAACAGTCATGGCTTGGGTTTTATTTGATTCATCACTTTGATAACATCACACGTGGAATTCAGATTTACATGCAAATTTATACACACAAAAACATCTCTGAATATCCTGATTGTCAGCGTTTTTGAAACAAAGTTAGGTAATGAAGACAAACAAGTCCAGAAAAAAGCAATAATCTGGCTGGGATGATTCAAGAGGTAAGTCAGAGGTAGTGCCACGTGGTATGGCCACTGCAGAGCACTCTCCTGAGGCAGAGGGCTCCCTCAAAATTCGTAAGCACTAAAACAATCATTTCTGAATTCAGAAAGTATAGAAGGATAGCCATATAAACAGACGTATTCAACTGTCATGAATTTTTAATGGGTTAACTTAGTGTAAGGGGTCTTAAATAAAAATACTGTCGTCAATATCAATATCTCATCCCACACTAGTAACCTATTCTTCGCTTACCAGGGTAGCTTAGCACACTGGCTGGGGAGTTCCACCACAGGAATCAGTCCATGGGCAAAGGAATCCCAGCCCCCACTCCCAGCAAGAAGCCAGAGAGGAGTACATGGGCTCTAGGAACTAATACTATTCTGCCACTTCCTGGCTATGTGGGCATCTTCCTTATCCCCGTGGGCCTCAATTTCCTCATCCATAAAGCAGAAAAAATAATAGCCCTAGACTTATTTATGCCTTGGACCTTACTGCTAATTTCTGATAAGTGGCTAAGAACACTTAGAAGAAATAACCTCTCACACTGACATAGCACTTTGCAGTTTTCTAACCTTTTTCATGTACTTTATTTTCATCAGATCTTCACAGTAACCTTGTGAGATATGGATGGAAATGTCCAGGTACAATGGGCAGAGAGACTTTTCTTTGGAGTCAAACTTTACTTGGGATTCTAATATACAACTTATTAGCTATACATTCTTAGGAAAGGTTATCTTACCTTCTCTCAGTCTCAGCTTCCTAATCTATAAAATAGAACCATAACATCTACCTCAAAGAGCTGTTTTGATGATTTAAAAATACAAAATACATAAAGTGTATCTAGAAGACTGCAGGCACTTAGGAGATGGCTAGCATCACGGTCCCATCTCCAACAAGAACTCCTCCAACCAGCCCACATGCTACATATGGAAAAACTGAGGCTCAGAGATGAGACATAAATTGTAAAGAATCACACACAGTAAATCCTAGAGTCTGTCTAAAACCCGAGGTCAGAACTAGAACCATGAGAAGAACGGGCGTGACTAAGGCAGGAATGAAGCAGAGTTAATCTATGCAGCTACAATTTCAATTTTACTGAATAAAATATTTCCAAAATGAGCCTAAAATAACCCTACGCATTTAATGGCTAAAGGGCATTTGTTCTCTTTATCTTTCAATGACTCACAAAATAATTTTCTTTTTTTGGTCAGACACTGGCCTCAGAGCCTATTATTTACTATGGTTTGCTTACGTTTTTTTATTGTGGTAAAAGTCACATAATGTAAAACATACTATTTTAACCATATTTAACTGTAAAGTTTAGTGGCACCAAGTACACTCACATTGTTGTACACCTCTCACCATCATCCATCTCCTGAGTTTTTCACCTTCCTAAACTGAAACTCTGTCCCCATTAAACACTAACTCCCCATTCCTTCTCCCCACCCCCGCCCCTGGCATCTACAAGTTACTGTCTGACTCTACGAATTTGACTATTCTAGGTACCTGGTATAGGTGGAATCAAACAGTATTTGCCTGCACCCAATGTATACTATGTTGCCTCAATCTCACATACAGGAAAAAACTACATTCCACCAACTATCTACATCTGATTTCAATATATTCTTAGAGTATCAAATTATATGTAGTAATCAAAGGAAGAATATTTAATCAGGAGTCAAAAGAGGGCTTTGCTTTCCTGCTCTTGGGCTCTTTCCCCTTGGGCAAGTCTCCCATCACCTCTGGAAAATGATAGAGGTGAACTTATTATCTTATTCCTTCTAGAGCTGGATTCACGCACAAGTGAAATAAACTCATCTTTATGAGAACTGAGTTAATGAATGTGAAGGGAAAAATATGCCTACAGGCTGATGTGATCCATTGCTTTTCCTCTCGGGCCTCACTCTACTGGAAGGAATGTTGGTGTGGAATTGAGAGAACCATTTGACTGGGATGTCAAGGAAAAGCTGGAATAGACCATCTTGTGAGGTTAGAGGGTCCTTCCTTGGAAATTACATCAGATAACGTAAGCCATCACTTGATAAGATTTTATCAATGTGACTGCTTCTGTACTGTGGCTATAGTTAGGACCAAATAAACTAAACATGCCTTCCAGTCTAATCCTTTCTGATTCTAACACTGTCTCAAAACATTTACTCCTGGATATCCAGCAGATGTAACTAAATTTCCTATCTCCCTTCAACATCCGACGTTACTTATAAACCTCGACTTTCTCTGACAATTTGCCTATTGAATCTTCTGAAGTACCATGCCTCACTAGGAGAGATTTCCTGAACTCATGCATTTGAGGTTCAGTTCTGCTATTTCAAAACAGCAAAAGTAACTGTCTCTTGTTTTGTGAGGAAATACTAATCCTCACTGTGTGCGAATAAACATAACTACAGAAGAGGCCATGGGTGACTTGGTATTTCAGCTGCATCTGTCTATAACTTAACTTGGTTTTTGTTTATTTGTTGGCAGACTGCTGTCCACATGTGGACTATGTAAGAAAAACCATGATTCTGAAATTGGCTAAGACCCAATTCCTTGTATTGAAAAGGTAATAAGCTGTGAAAATCCAGACTATCTAGCTAAGACGACTGATGGGTAATCAACACAAAAGGAAATATCCTCAAAACAATTCTTGGTCTTACAAATTCAAACGATCTATACCAGTGGCGGAGGCGGGGAGTTGAATTTCTACTCAATAATCATAGAAGTAGGAGACAAGTAATGAAGGTGGAAAGAAGGAAACGTAATGAAATAGTAAAAGTTTCATACTTAATATCTTTTCACCTAACTTCTCCTTACTAAAATCCTGAGTCAGTCTCAACATCCTTTCTACAGAGCTCCATACACTAAATTAAAAAATGCTAGGGAAAAAAATCATTTCCATGGCAAAATTCACCAAATATATCTATTAATATTGATCTAACAATAAAACCAAAAATCCTTAAGATGAGACATAACTATAATAGATCCCAGGATTCTAATTTATTCACCACTCCCCTTCCAGTAGGAGGGCTGTACCAAGTGGCCATGTGGCTCAGAGTGCTGCCTGTGGGGGCAGGGGGGGGTGTGTGTGCTGTATCAAGTTTTTGTTTGTTTGTTTTTTATTTTTTTTTTATTTTTTTCGGGGTACACCAAGTTCAATCGTTTTTATACACATATCCCCGTATTCCCTCCCTCCCTTGACTCCCTCCCCCACCCTCCCTCGAGTCCCCCCCACCCTCCCTGTCCCAGTCCTCTAAGGCATCTTCCATCCTCGAGTTGGACTCCCTTTGTTATACAACAGCTTCCCACTGGCTATCTACGTTACACTTGGTAGTATACATATGTCTGTGCTACTCTCTCGCTTCGTCTCAGCTTCCCCTTCACCCCCCGCCCCCTCCCATACCTCAAGTTCTCCAGTCCAATCTCTGTATCTGCGTTCTTATTCTTGTCACTGAGTTCATCAGTACCATTTTTAGATTCCATATATGTGAGTTAGCATACAATATTTGTCCTTCTCTTTCTGACTTACTTCACTCTGTATGACAGACTCTAGGTCTAACCACCTCATGACATATAGCTCCATCTCATCCCTTTTTATAGCTGAGTAATATTCCATTGTGTATATATGCCACATCTTCTTTATCCATTCATTTGTTGATGGGCATTTAGGTTGCTTCCCATGTCCTGGCTATTGTACATAGTGCTGCAATAAACATTATGGTACAAGTTTCTTTTGGGATTATGGTTTTCTTTGGGTATATGCCCAGGAGTGGGATGACTGGATCATATGGTAGTTCTATTTGTAGTTTTTTAAGGAACCTCCAAACTGTTTTCCATAATGGCTGTACCAGCTTACATTCCTACCAACAATGCAGGAGAGTTCCCTTTTCTCCACCCCCTCTCCAACATTTATTGTTTCTAGATGTTTTGATGATGGCCATTATGACCGGGGTGAGGTGATACCTCATTGTGGCTTTGACTTGCATTTCTCTGATGATTCCTGATGTTGAGCATCTTTTCATGTGTTTGTTGGCCATCTGTATGTCTTCTTTGGAGACATGTCTATTTAGGTCTTCTGCCCATTTGTGGATTGGGTTATTTGCTTTTTTTGGTATTAAGCTGCATGAGCTGCTTGTATATTTTGGAGGTTAATCCTTTGTCCGTTGTTTCATAGGCAATTATTTTTTCCCATTCTGAGGCTTGCCTTTTAGTCTTGTTTATGGTTTCTTTCACTGTGCAAAAGCTTTTAAGTTTCATGAGGTCCCATTCGTTTATTCTTGATTTTATTTCCCTGATTCTAGGAGGTGGGTCAAAAAGGATCTTGCTTTGATGGATGTCATAGAGTGTTCTGCCTATGTTTTCCTCGAGGAGTTTGATAGTGTCTGGCCTTACATGTAGGTCTTTAATCAATTTGGAGTTTATTTTTGTGTATGGTGTTAGGTAGTGTTCTAATTTCATTCTTTTACATGTTGCTGTCCAATTTTCCCAGCACCACTTATTGAAGAGGCTGTCTTTTTTCCATTGTATACTCGTGCCTCCTTTGTCAAAGATAAGGTGCCCATATGTGTTTGGGCTTACTTCTGAGTTCTCTATTCTATTCCATTGATCACCCTTTCTATTTTTGTGCCAATACCATACTGTCTTGATCACTGTGGCCTTGTAGTATAGTTTGAAGTCAGGAAGCCTGATTCCACCAACTCCATTTTTCCTTCTCAAGATTGCTTTGGCTATTCGGGGTCTTTTGCATTTCCATACAAATCGTAAGATGTCTTGCTCTAGTTCTGTGAAAAATGCCATTGGTAATTTGATTGGGATTGCATTGAATCTGTAAATTGCTTTGGGTAGTACAGTCATTTTCACGATGTTGATTCTTCCAATCCAGGAACATGGTATGTCCCTCCATCTGTTTGTGTCATCTTTGATTTCTTTCATCAATGTCTTAAAGTTTTCTGCATACAGATCTTTTGCCTCCTTAGGCAGGTTTATTCCTAGGTATTTTATTCTTTTGGTTGCAATGGTGAATGGGAGAGTTTCCTTAATTTCTCTTTCTGCTCTTCCGTTGTTAGTGTATAGGAATGCAAGAGATTTCTGTGCATTAATTTTGTATCCTGCTACTTTACTAAACTCATCAATTAGTGCTAGCAGTTTTCTGGTAGAGTCTTTAGGGTTTTCTATATATCATATCATGTCATCTGCAAAGAGTGACAATTTTACTTCTTTTCCAATTTGGATTCCTTTTATTTCTTTTTCTTCTCTGATTGCTGTGGCTAAAACTTCCAAAACTATGTTGAATAATAGTGGTGAGAGTGGACACCCTTGTCTTGTTCCTGTTCTTAGAGGGAATTCTTCCAGTTTTACCCCATTGAGAACGATGTTGGCTTTTGGTTTGTCATATATGGCTTTTATTATGTTGAGGTAATTTCCTTCTATGCCCATTTTCTGGAGAGCTTTTATCATAAATGGATGTTGAACTTTGTCAAAAGCTTTTTCTGCATCTATTGAGATGATCATATGGTTTTTATCCTTCAATTTGTTGATATGATGTATCATGTTAATTGATTTGCGTATATTGAAGAATCCTTGCATCCCAGGGATAAACCCCACTTGATCATGGTGTATGATTTTTTTAATGCGCTGTTGCAGTCTGTTAGCTAGTATTTTGTTGAGGATTTTTGCATCTATATTCATCAGTGATATTGGTCTGTAGTTTTCTTTTTTTGTGACATCTTTGCCTGGTTTTGGTATCAGGGTGATGGTAGCCTCATAGAATGAGTTTGGGAGTGTCCCGCCTTCTGCAATATTTTGGAAGAGTTTGAGAAGGATAGGTGTTAGCTCTTCTCGAAATGTTTGATAGAATTCGCCCGTGAACCCATCTGGTCCTGGGCTTTTGTGTGTTGGGAGATTTTTCATCACTGCCTCAATTTCTGTACTTGTGATTGGTCTGTTCATGGTTTCTATTTCTTCCTGGTTCAGTCTTGGAAGATTGTATTTTCCTAAGAATGTATCCATGTCTTCCAGGTTATCCAATTGATTGGCATATAGTTGCTTGTAGTAGTCTCTCATGATGTTTTGTATTTCTGAGGTGTCTGTTGTGACTTCTCCTTTTTCATTTCTAATTCTGTTGCTCTGTGTCTTCTCCCTTTTTTTCTTGATGAGTCTGGCTAATGGTTTATCTATTTTGTTAATCTTCTCAAAGAACCAGCTTTTAGTTTTATTTATTTTTGCTATGGTTTCCTTCCTTTCTTTTTCATTTATTTCTGCTCTGATCTTTATGATTTCTTTCCTTCTGCTCACTTTGGGGTTTCTTTGTTCTTCTTTCTCTAGTTGTTTGAGGTGTAAGGTTAGGTTGTTTATTCGATCATTTTCTTGTTTCTTAAGGTAGGACTGTATTGCTATAAACTTCCCTCTTAGAACTGCTTTTGCTGCGTCCCATAGGTTTTGGGTTGTTGTGTTTTCGTTGTCATTTGTTTCTAGATAGTTTTTGATTTCCTCTTTGATTTCTGTAGTGATTCCTTGGTTGTTTAAGGGTGAATTGTTTAGCCTCCATGTGTTTGTATTTTTTGCAGTTTTTTTCCTGTAATTGATATCTAGTCTCATGGCATTGTGGTCTGAGAAGATGTTTGATATGATTTCAATTTTCTTGAATTTGCCAAGGTTTGATTTGTGACCCAAGATGTGATCTATCCTGGAAAATGTTCCGTGTGCCCTTGAGAAGAAAGTGTAGTCTGTCATTTTTGGATGGAATGTCCTATAAATATCAATTAAGTCGAGATGGTCTAATGTGTCATTTAAAGCTTGTGTGTCTTTATTTATTTTCTGTTTGGATGATCTGTCCATTGATGTAAGTGGGGTGTTCAAGTCTCCCACTATTATTGTGTTACTGTCGATGTCCCCTTTTATAGCTGTTAGCATTTGCCTTATGTATTGAGGTGCTCCTATATTGGGGGCATAGATATTTACCGTTGTGATATGTTCTTCTTGGATGGATCCCTTGATCATTATGGAGTGTCCTTCCTTGTCTCTTTTAATAGTCTTTACTTTCAAGTCTAATTTGTCTGATATGAGTATTGCTACTCCAGCTTTTTTTGGACTTCCATTTGCATGGAATATCTTTTTCCATCCCTTTACTTTCAGTCTATATGTATCCCTTGGTCTGAAGTGGGTTTCTTGTAGGCAGCATAGAGAAGGGTCTTGTTTTTGGATCCATTCAGCCAGTCTGTGTCTTTTGGTTGGAGCATTTAATCCATGTACATTTAAAGTGATTATTGACATGTGTGTTCCAATTACCATTTTCTTAATTGTTTTGGGTTTATATTTGTAGGTGTTTTCCTTTTCTTGTGTTTCCTACTTAGAGAAGTTCCTTTAGCACTTGTTGTAAGGCTGGTTTGGTGGTGCTGAATTCTCTGAACTTTTGCTTGTCTGGAAAGCTTTTGATTTCTCCCTCAAATCTGAATGAGATTCTTGCTGGGTAGAGTATTCTTGGCTGTAGGTTTCTCTCTTTCAGGACTTTCAGGATATCCTGCCATTCCCTTCTGGCCTGCAGAGTTTCTGTAGAAAGGTCAGCTGTTATTCTTATGGGTTTTCCCTTATATGTTGTTTGTTGCTTTTCTCTTGCTGCTTTTAATATTTTTTCTTTGTGTTTAATTGTCGTTAGTTTGATTAATATGTGTCTTGGTGTATTTCTCCTCGGGTTTATTCTGTATGGGACTCTCTGTGCTTCTGGGACTTGGTTAATTATTTCCTTTCCCATGTTGGGGAAGTTTTCCACTATAACCTCTTCAAATATTTTCTCAGACCCTTTCTTGTTTTCTTCTTCTTCTGGGATGCCTATAATTCGAATGTTGGTACGCTTAATGTTATCACTGAGGTCTCTGAGACTGTCTTCTATTCTTTTTATTCTTTTTTCTTTTTCCTGCTCTGTGGCGTTTATTTCCCCCATTCTATCTTCCAACTCACTTATTCGTTCTTCTGCCTCAGTCATTCTGCTGGTTATAGCATCTAGAGTATTTTTAATTTCAGTTATTTTGTCATCCATTGCTGTTTGTTTTTCTGAGTTCTTATGAACTGTTTCTTGTACTTTATTTTGTTATCGAGATTTTGTATCATTTTTACTATCATTACTCTAAATTCTTTTTCAGGCATTTTTCCTATTTCCTCCTCATTTATTTGGTCTTGTGGGGTTTTTTCCTGCTCCTTTGCCTGCATGGGGTTTCTTTGTTTCCTCATGGTTGTCCAAAATTTTGGGGTTGCTTGTCCTGGCGATAGAGGTGTTTATAGAAGACTGTCCAAGTCTCAGACTAATGTCCAAGTATTGGATTAAACAAATATTAAGTCTAGGAAACACATACATGTATAAGACACACAATTACTGAATCCATTAGGACATAAGGCTCTAGAAAGACCTGACAGAACCCCAGTGTGCTATCAGATATTCAAAGAGAAACCCAACAGAAATTGACAACTGAAACAGAACACATCAGAGACAAAAGCAAAAGCAAACAAACAAACAAATAACACCTTACACATACAAACATTAATCCAGGGAGATTTTGTAAGCTAGGATCAAATACAGAAAAGAGCCAGAGTACCACCAGAGAGAATGGAGAGTCTCAGAATGTAATTAGACAACTGTACTAAGAACTAAGATAAAGACAAAAGCCTAATATTAAATACCAAGGCAGTGCGTCATCTGGAGAATAGAGCAAGGAGTCTGAGCAGACCGATAGTGTTGCTTATACGTATGTTAAGATAAAATAAACTTAAAAAGGCTGGAAGAAAGGGGAACAGAAGAGTGTAATGTGGTTGGAAATATGCAAATAAAAAGAAAGGAATAGAAATGTATAAAAGATAGGGATGAAAGGAAAGTATGAGAGATATATTGTCCGTACTACCAAAAACTTAGCTAGATATAGAAGTATATAAAAAGGCAAAAAAAAAAAAAAAAAAAAGAATAAAAAGTATCATTAAAAAATTATGTTATAAAACTTGTAGATCCCTTAGGGCTAAGATCGTACTTAATAAAGAAAAAAAAAAAAAGAGAGAGACAGAGAAAGAAAAAAAAAAAAAATCCAGAACTGATCCCAGAATGGACCAGTTCAATAGGTATTGATACTACTATTTCTGTTTCCTTAGTGTCTCAGCTGTAAGTGTCCTTCTCCTCACCTTGGGTTTTTTTGCGTTATTCTGTGACCAGCAGAGGTTCCTTTATTGTTCGTCTGTAAGCGTTGGTGTGTGGGGAGGGAGAGGGTGCAATAGTGGCTCCTTCTCCTGGGAGTGAGTGAGCAGTGGCACACTGTTGTTTCAGTCAGGCTTGGAGGTGCCTGTTGCAGAGGGATGCCGGTGGCTCAGGCGTAAAACAGAAAGTCTTAGAGTTGGGCCCCTCTTGGATTTTTTTTTTTGTTGCTGCTGTTTTTTTTTTTTTTTTTTTCCCTCTCGGCAGCCTCCAGCCGCCATCATGGCCGGGCAGCTCTCAGGGACGGGCACTCCTCGCCGCGGACCTCCTCCCTCCTGTCCTCTCAGTCCGTCACCCTACCGGCAACAATGTTTCTCACCCTGAACCAGCTCTCCGGTTCCCACGCTCCCGCTCCCGGACCCTCCGTTCAGCCACGGATTGACGTCTCCGTCTGGGAACGCTGAGCTGCACTGCGGACCCTCCGTGTGTTTCTCACTCCCTCCTGTCTGCCACAGCTCCGCCACTTCACCCTCTTTGAGCCGTTGTAGATGCCTCCCTACCGGCTATGTCGGGCTCCCCGAGGTCTTTTCTGGTGTCCGAGGCCGTCTGCTGGTGTTCAGCTGGTTCTCTGTGGGAATTACTGCGTCCTTCCGTGCATTCCCAATGCATCTGTGGAGAGGGATGCACTCCACGTCTCTCTACTTCGCCGCCTTCTTTTCTCCGCTGTATCAAGTTTGACCAGGTGACTTGCGCTGACCCAGGAAATGTGATTAGAAGCAAAGTGAACCATGTCCAAGGAAAAGCTTTCAGAGTCATCACATGTTTGGGTCACTGCTCTTTCCCCTCTGTCATGAAAATGCATGTCCCTGATAAGGGCTGTTCCTTCAGACACCATGTGGAATCGAGCTGTGGACAGAATTGCAGCTTCCAGCAGCCCACACTTGTGTGAACAAGAAATAAATCTTTGTGGCTAAAAATCACTAAGAGTTTAGGGTTGTTTGTCAGAGCAGTTTTCTTTGCAAAAGTTGACTGATACAATAAGCAAAATGACATTTTTAAAAATTATTTTGAGTGTAACAAGAAAACATCTTGCAATCAAGGAAAATAGTATTTAAAATAGTGAATAGTGCAGTATAAGCTAATTTCTTATTTAAAGTGCATTAAAGGGCCTATAAGTAAAATGAAGACAAATGCAAACCAAATTGTCTCTTTTCTAATCACAACTCATAATTACCCACACAGCAAGAAAAAAATTTAATATAATTCCTAGGAACGGGATGTTCTATTAAACAAAAAATCAAATCTATAAGCAAAGAATATCAATTACAAATCACTAATATATATACATATCTTTCTTTGAGGAGTTCAAGCAAAGATAGTAATGTCTGAAGCATCATAAGAAACAAATCTGACATCATAGAGGAAAAAAGTCAACAGAAAAGACGAGAAGAATAAGAAGAAAAATTTACTATATAGAAAAGAAGTGATGTGATGTTAAGAAACTGGCTCTTCACAGGAGGAAAAAATAAACCTATACTTCAGCTATTTTATTTAAAGGTAAGTTAACAATATTGACAGGCCAAGAAATTTTACAATAAGATAATGCTACGGAGAATAGGGTAGCTATTTTATATAAAAGGGATTAAAAGGCATACTGTGTTCCTACAATACATTTGCTCTATTTTTTATATACTGCGTTTAAAGGTTACTTTCCATTTACATTATTGCAAAACACTGGCAATACTCCCGGTGTTGTACAATACATCCTGGGGCCTATCTTACACCCAAATGGTTTATACTTTCTACTCCCCCACCTCTCCCCCTCTCTCTTCACTGGTAACCACTAGTTTGTTCTCTTTATCTGTGAGTGCTTTTTTTCGTTGTTATATTCACTAGTTTGTTGGGCTTTTTTTTTTTTTTTTTGATTCCACATATAAGTGGTAACATGCAGTATTTGTCTTTCTGTCTGACTTATTTCACTTTGCATAATGCCATCCAAGTCCACCCATGTTGCTGCAAATGGCAAAATTTCATTTCCTTTTTTGCTTTATTTTATATTAGAAACTCTTTTAAATGACCTTCAATTAAATGATTCTCAGATTTACCTGACACTCTGCATATCCTAAAATCTGCCGAATGATGCCCAAGGCCAAGTCCTCTCAGTCAGCAGCCTGCTCCCTGGTTTGCCTGCACACTTCTGTCCTTATCACTTGACTTGCCTGCTTGACTCCCAAGGGTCAGTAGTGTTTGTTCCCACACCTGTTTATGCTACTAGTACAAATTACCGTAATTATGTAACTTAGCCAAACATTACTTACAGCAATAATATATGAGTCAGAAAAAATTCAATAGTTTCTAAGAAAATCAACTGAAGATTTTGGAAAGACTCTTGCAAAGCAACCTGAGTGCAGAATCCTTCTAGTTTTATGATCTCCTCCCATCTTTTATAATTGCTTTGCTTTGTGTAACTTGACAGTTTTTTTACAGGCCTACCTTTGGGTCTTTTAGTATAACTGGATACTATACAGAGTGGTTACAAAACAAAAATATGGCAGCAAACTCTAGCAAGAGAACCTAAATGCAGAGTCAAAAAGGGCTCAATCACAGATCAAAAAACTGGCAAATAAATGTATATTTCTAAAACAAGTTAAAATAAAATGGTTGAAATATCAATTCTATGGTCCCTACTAGGACAAACTTTTCCTATTAATTGACCACGTACTGGTCCATATCACATCAGAAAAAAGAGTTTCAACCAAATGTTTATATAAGCAAGCCAGAGCTATAGGTCCCCCAAACGTTTCTCCCTAACCATCTATGCTGGCCCTCTCAAAGTATTTACCACCTTGATCTGTATTTATTTAGCTGTATCCCTAACTGGGCTGTAAACTGCACAGGAGAAGAGACTATTTACCCATATTACATATAAATGATCACCCACCAAACAGTCATTATTCTCAATTGCATAAGCATTAGCTAAGCACAGACCTCTCCCTTCTGTCTCCTCCCTTCCCCAAAGACTCTCAGCTCCCTGAGAGCAAGCTCTCTATTGTATTCCTCTTCGAATGAATCTCAATACTGATACAACACCTTGCTCACTGAAGGTTGTCAACAAAGGATCTGCTGAATTGAACTAAGAGGGGAAAAAAAACTGTAATTTCTTTTTGAATTAATAAGACAGTAAAAGCAAGAATGTCATTCAGGAAAGTGAAACGCACTACAAAAAAGGGTTGTGGAGTCCATTTCCCAATCCTAACAAATTCTTAAGAATTCAAAAGTTAGCCAACAGTTGGGAATACTTTAACCAACTAAAATAAGAGAACAAATTAGACAGGCAGATGTGCTCCCTAGAAAGAAGACCAGTCAGGCCAAGCCTCCCCCACTCAACATACTTAGAGTTAATTCAAAAATCTATTAAAGAAACTGAATCTTCATTCAACACATTTACTGTAGCACATAATGTGCACAGTACTTCAGAACACTCACACTCACAATACCCATACTTGCTCCTGCCCTGAAGGGCTTTAAACGCTCTCAGTGGAAACAGCACAAATTGGTTAAATTACAGTAAAGAGCAAAAAGGGCCAAGACAGTTGTACAGATAGTAGCAGCTGTAGAATTTTGGGAGGTAGTTTCACAACAGCATTTGAAATTCACAAGCTGGATAGGTTTTGGACAAGATAAGATCATGAGGAAATGGGTTTATTAAAGTAGGGAAAACCACACCAGCAAAGTCACAGCATCACAGAGGGTATATTTGAGCTATGAAAAGAACAAACCTCGCTAGAGCATTGGGTATTACAGGAAAGCTGCAGAAAACTAGACAGGAAAAGCAGCTTCAACATGTAGAAGGACTGAAAAGTTAGGCACAGATTATAAACATGCCCTGTGAATTGCAGCATTTGAGGAAAATTACAGGCAACTACATCAGGCTGATGTGACAGAAAAAAGATTGCAAGTAGAAATCTATAAGATATTTGTTCATTTGATCAATGTGATGGTATATTTCATGTGTCAACTTGACTGGACCACAGGATGCCCAGATACGTGGTCAAACATTATTTTGGGTGTGCTGGTGTGAGTGTTGCTGGAAGAGTTTAACGTGAATCAGTAGACTGAGGAAAGCAGACTGCCCTTCACAGTGTGGGTGGGCCTCATGTAATCCGTAAAAGGTTTGAACAGAATAAAGGCTGACCTGCCAGGGAGTAAGATTTCCCCCTGCCTGACTGCCTTCAAAGTGGGACATTGGCTTTTTCCTGCCTTTGGACTCAAGCTGAAACATCAGCTCTTCCTGTGTCTCAAGCCTAAGGGCCCTCAGATTTGAGCTATGCCATTGATTATCCTAGTTCTCAGGGCTTCAGACGTAGACAGGAAATAGAATGGGCTCCCCAGTCTCCAGCTTGCTGACTCACCCTGCAGCTCTTGGGACTCGTCACCCTCCACAATCACGCGAGCCAATGCCTTATAAGGAATCTCTTTATATATATACAAACGCGCGCGCACGCACACACACACACACACACACACACACACACTATTGGTTCTGTTTCTCTGGAGAACCCTAATAAAATCAAACTTAAAATTTAAGATGTTTGTTATACTGCTACAATAGAATCTATATGAAAAATCTAAAGTACATTTGAAATACCTTCTGGTCAAAGAAAATATATTGACCTAGACATCAGTTTGTATTTTAACTAAAATAAACACTTCTGAGAGAGAGAAGTAATTTATTTGAAAAAAAAGAATTTTTTGAGCACTTTACATACCAAGAATTATGCAAGGACTAAGTATCATGTAGTGAAATGAAACAGATACAGTGTCTACCCTCAAAGAGCTTACAGACTGGGAGTGGAGTTTGCCATTAATCAACCACCAAAGAAATGGAAAATGACTTGATGAGTGTGAGAACAGAGAGGAACATGGTGGTAGTGGAGTATGTAATGGAGAGAGCTCACCTCCTCCAGCGTTCAAGGATGGCTTCCTGGTAATGTGATAATTTAGCTCAGATTTGAAGGACACAAATAGGAAGAACCTAGCAAAGGGAAAATGCATGTGTGAAGCAAATGGAAGGAACTCAGACACTTAATAGGTGGCAAAAAGTGTAAGCTGAGAAAGAAAAAAAGAAAGAAAGGAAGGAAGGGAAAAAGAAAGAAAAGAAGAAAAAGAGAGAGAAGGGGAGAGAAGGAGGGAGGAAGAAAGACTGGCTAGGTGGTTTCAGAGAAGCCAAAGGAAGAGAAGTTTCAGGATAGAGAGACTTGTCGACAACACCTAATCTAACGCTGCTGCAAAGATCTAGCAAAAGGAGATCCAAAAAGCCTCAAGTGACTTAGTGACCTGCAGGGCAGTGGTGACATGAGAGAGAACCACTGCAAGGCTGAGGGGTGCAGAGGCCTGGTCAGTGTGGGCTGAGGAGTGTATTGGTGGTGATAAAAATGGAGACCCAGCATATGGACAATTCAGGAAAGGAGAAAGGATCCCTGCTGGAAGGGAATATGGGATCAATAGGGAAAGATTTTGAAAAGAGAAGCCTGAATGCTTAAAACCAATGAGAAGAATCCTGTTGAGTGTGAGAGGGTAAATATCAAATGGAGAGAAGGGGTAATCTACATTGCAAGTGTCCATCAGAAGGAGGTATACAGGTAGCAGGCTTGTTCGTAGAGGAGAAAGGAGAGAGAACAGGTGCAGCTGTAAGTAGGTGTGCATGTTTGATGTCAGAAGTTGCAGACTCTATAAGTATTATTTATATCACTTTTCTTAACATTCACCAAAATTGAAAAATGTATTCTTAGAACATCTTTTCAATTTTCAAGTATTTCCAAACATTAAAACAGGCTACTTGCATTTTTTTATAGGAACATACTCCTGACCACTGAACCCCCAAATAAAGTGTACTCAGTCCCAAATAACTTTTACCTGTGATTTCTGCTGCAAGTCTCACCATCACATAGTTCACTAATTTTGGCAATAGGTCAACTTTGTAAACATCACTGCAATTTCATTTATTAAAAATGTGTTTAATGGCTAAATGGGTGAAGCTGGTCAAAAGGTATGAACTTCCCGTTATGAAATATGCAAGTCTTGGGTATATGATGTACAGCTTGGTGAACAAAAAAAGATAAATGTAACCTGAAGTATACAGTCATCATTGCTTTAAAAGGTACATGTATTCTTCTGAGTCTTTCAGATAAAAACTGACTATTGGACTCAGCATCCCTCTCTCTCTGGAAGAATCTTGATACCAAATTTGCATGTCAGGCTAACTGGGGCAGAAAGCTCTGCTCTACCACTTCTAGGCTGTATAAACTTAAGCGCAGCTTTTTCATCTGCAAAAAGGGTATACTACTACTACCTTGGGGCTTGGGGGGAACTGTTGGAATTAAGTGAAATAATACTGACGCAGAAATTCTACAAATTTTTATAATGGACCGAAGTGGCACAGTTTGAAATCTCATTTCATAAGCACGGATAATCAGTTTTTGTTTTGTTTTCACTTACTGTTTGACTTTCTAGAGGTAAAAATATCGTGGGGTTTCCTATGGGTTTTAGATGATGTCAACAGAGTATTAACATATGTGTTACTCAATAGTAAGGTACAAAGTATTTCAAGGGGTTATTAGGTATCACCCTTGTAAACAACATGACATTGGTCTGCCAAATGGAAACAAAGCAGAATATATTTATGCAAGTTTAATACAAGCATATAATGCTTGATAATAAGGATTTTAAATCTGATAAAGTACAAAAATAAAAGCTACATATAAGCACACTACACTCCAAAGTCAAGAAATGGGCACAGAATTAAGCCACATAGGGAAAGCTCTCAAAAGCCTAGCTGGCTTTACACACTATTGCCTGAAGAAGAGTAGGGTCAGAATGACCCTGCTTTTTGTTCCTTTTCTGTTCCTGTCTCCTGTCTGAAAAACTAATAGAACAGACAGATGTGTAAACCACCATAAAGTGTACACAGCGTATCTCAAAGGACTTAATTAACCACAGGATGTTGCTTTAATCTCTGCGTACTGAGACGTTCATTAAATACCAACTTAAGAAATCATAGACATATTAGTCAATTGATTACCCACTTAATTAAGTATAGTAGGCCCTCTGTATCCCATGGGTTCTGCCTCTGAGAATACACACGGCTGACAGTACTACACCATTTTATACATAAGAGATTTGAGCACCCACAGATTTCCGTATACACAGGTGTCCTGCAACCAATCTCCCACGGATAACGAAGGATGTGTAATAAAAAGCATGTATAGTTTTGACATAAATCAGTCATGTTAATGACATATTTAATTACTTCCTAAAAGTTCCAAGTGAAAGGAAAGGCCATACCTAAATCTCAGATCTCCTCTTCCACTGGTCTCTGTTCCTTCTTGATGCAATGATGCACCACAGATAATAGCCTACAGCCCAGTAAGTAGTTGTCCTTTCTCCTTTCCCCAACCTGTCCTTTTTGAATCATGTGAGATTTCCAAAGAGAACTAAGAAGCAATTAAGGATGATTAGATTAGGTTCTAAGGTAACATTTCTCCTAAAGCTTTGTGAGCCAGTTTCCTCAAAATCTAGAATTTAACATACTTAGCTGAATACAGTGTAACTTTGTTGTGCAGCTTACATTAATTGAAAGATACATAAATTATAATAGAAACTGTATACCTTCTTTTCAATATTTTATCAGTTCCATGATGGAATGTGGAACTTTGCATTTTACTTTCTATTGCTTAGTAGTGGCTGAATCTTTTCTGAGAATCTGTTCATGAACTGGATAGAGTAGTTTTCTCTGAATAGAAATTTCCCTAGAAAACCCAACTTCCACTGATAAAGAACTGAATGTGGCTAATTCTAGTGTTTTCTGTTATACGCATTAAACTGACTGCACTTTGCAGTTATTAACTATTTTAATGCCAATCATTACAAAATAAATCTAAAACTCATCGTAAAACATATCTCCAATTTTGAAAAACAAAAACAGTCATTTCCTTCCTTATGTTCACACACACAAAAAAATCTTGCCTGGCAACAAGCAGTACGTATACTTAATTTTAGGTGTCTAGATTTTAGTTTTAACACTTAAAAATAAATTTCATACATAATATATATGTAATATATATAATATGCATATTTATTAGTTTAATTTCTTCCTCTGATAAATGAGGTGTTCATGTTGTTTGCTTTGCTGCATCAATAACAATTGGCTCTTCTTTTCACTACATTTTTTAGCAACTAAAAGATTTTAAACTTCCTTCTTTTTAATTTCTACCATATCTCTTCTTAAACTTTGTCATGACACAGGCTGGTTCCAGTGTATTTAACGCAATGTTGATTAATTCTCAAATACCAATCTTTCATTATTATATTTGTTAAGTATGATTTGAAAGAACCCTACCACTTCACAGCAAAGACCTGCCTTCCCATTAACCTTCGCCATTTCATTTCTCTATATCCCAGGTTTCTGAGTCAGTGCAGACTGGACTGTCTAGCTGTTACTCAACAGAGCATCTGAGTTTAAGACTCTGATTGTCTGTGGTCATGTTTGTAAAAAGACTTGACATAATGATGAGGTGCTATTGGCTGCACAGTCATCTGGCTAAGAGATAAAAATACCTACACTGTAGACCAAACTGTGTACACATGGACCATACAGACTCAGCAGGGAACGTGTTTCCCTCTGCCAGACCAAATACTCACATGCATGTAAACTGCAGGCCAGAGATCAAGTGGAAGCATTTGTTTTTGGTTATTGCAAAGGAAAAAGACTTAAAAGTTTTCCAAATTGACAAGGTGCATGCAACTAGGTGTACCATTCGCGAAAAAGTGAGCAGAGGAGCTAGGTCAGCAAGCACTCACTAGGTCCCCGCGGGACATATCTATGCAGGGTGGGGAGTGTGAGAACAGACAAAACTGACACAGACTGCTCCTGACGAACTCGGACTCGTGACAGAAATTCACTTGTAAATAAATCATTTCCCTAAGTGAGACCATCAACACGTTACGTCGTTTGGGCTCCTGCTCTGGAGGTATGCGGAATATTTTTAGTTAAATATTTTTTAAGTTTTAAATTTTAAGTTTTAAATCCAATATTAAATAGAATTTAATTCTAAATGAATAATAATAAATATTAAATATAAGACTCAGCACTTTTTCCTCCACAAAGAATCACTGCACAGAATTTCTATTTTCAATTCTACTTCATACATTCACTGCCACTAACCCTGTTACCAAAGGCCCCAAATCAATGAGGAAGCACACGCTCTTCAGCCCTCTGGCTTCCTTTTGGTTGATGCTTTGCTGGGTTACAAAATTATGAGCCTTTTAAATGGTTTCTAGGGATCCTCCCCACTAGCATCCAGCATTCTCCGTTCTGAAAGATAGCTGAGAGCGGGCAGAATGCAGGTGTGTTGCTTAAGGAATAATCGACCCGCACAAACCTGCTTCCTCAAGAAAGCTGAAAAGTGGCTTAGCACAAACATCACAGTGACCTCAAACCTGTCTCTGAGGCTGCCAAACCGCTGTACCTAGTAAAGGTCTCTGCAGAGCACAAGACACCTTCCACCTCAGGACATCTCTCCTGTCTCTAAAGTCCCAGTTATCTTTCCAAAGGGAAGACAGGCCACAGAGCCACAGCCACTAGTGTCACAGCGCACCGTGCTCAAGTGGCCTGTACAGAGGCACATGTCCCTGTGTATCCAACAACTGAGGTGCCCAGGAGCCGGGAGCCAGGTGGCTGCAGCCAGTCAGGAGCAGGTCCCTTAGGGTTCCATCATTCCACCCAGCAGGTTGTCCTGTGAGGGGTGAATATTTACAGAGAAGTCTTCTACGTGCTTAGAACTATATCAGCTACTTTGAGAGGAATTTAAAGGAAATAAAACAGACTTTGTTCTATTTCACACAGAGACAAAACTATAAAGACAACAACCACAGACCTGGCAGGGATAGAGAGAATGAAAATACTAGCTAACATATATTGGCACATATAGGGGTCAGGGGTTTTGCATATGTTATCTCATTTAATATAATCCTCACAAAAATCCAATGAGATAGGTATTATTACCATTAATTCACAAAGAGGAACAGAGTTTTAAAGATTACTTTTACTGCTACGAAAAGAGGAACTAGATCATCTTTTTAACTATAACATCTCCAATGCTGAGTCCAGGCCCTGGCACAGAGCAGACGCTTGGGAGCTATCAGTTGACTGAATGAGTTCAATACACTGCTCAGCCACTGAGGTTAAGGGTCAGGAACCTACTGCCTAAAATGGCCTTCCTTAAGAGCATCCAAAGGGGGCTGGGTCCTGCATTCCTTCTGATTCTGCATCAAAGCCTTGTGTTGTCACGGACTCTAATCTTACCCCACCTTTCTATAAACCACATCTCCCCAGTGATCACTGCTACAGCCAGCGGTGAAGACATCCTCCTCCTGGATGATCCACCTCCCGGAATCCACACTCTTGTGCAGTCTCCTCCTGCACTGCGTCTGTGTCACTAACAGCATCCTAGAGAAATGATGATATGGTAGGTCATTTCCAAAACTAGGCTATAAAAGACTGCTGTCTTCTCTCTCTCACATCCCTCGGAGAAACAAGCTGCTTCTCTCTGTCGTGAGGAGCCCTAGAGAAGGTTTACGTGGTTAAGAACTGAAGCCTCCTGCTGATAGCTATGTGAATGAACTTGGAAGTGGAATCTAATCAAGTCTTCCGAGACCAAACAGCCCCAGCTGACTCCCTGACTGCAACCTTGTGACAGTCCCAGAGCCCGAACTCCAGACCGACTCAGCTGAGTCGCTCCTGAATTTCTGACTCAGAAAATGTATGAATAATAGGTGTTTGTTGTTTTAAGCTGTTAAAATGTGGGGGAAACTTGTTATACAGCAAATATATAACTAATGCAACTACAAAAACATACAGATAAGATAGGCTAGACAAAAATCGTTCTGAAATATATCATATATTGATGGAATCTTTAAAAAAAAAAAAGGGTACAAATGAACTTATTTACAAAACAGAAGCAGAGGCACAGATGCAGAAAACAAACTTACGGTTACCAGGGGATAGCAGGGGGGTGGGTAGGGAGGATAAATTAGGAGATTGGGACTGACATGCACACACTACTATATATGAAATAGGTAACTAATAAGAACCTGCTGTATAGCACAGGGAACTCTACTCAGTACTCTGCAATGGCCTATATGGGAAAAGAATCTAAAAAAAAAAAAAAAAAAAGTGGATGTATATGTCTAACTGATTCACTTTGCTATACACCTGAAAACTAATACAACACTGTAAATCAACTATACTCCAATAAAATTAGAAAGAAAGAAATGTTTGTCAATGCAAAAAAAAAAAAAAAAAAAAGAAAGAAAAGCTCAAAAGTCAAACTCCAATAAAACTCCAAAGTGATTCACAGAACTCTTGAATAAGTCAAAAGGCAACAACACATTTTGTTTTACTGCTGGGTGACACAGGATACCGGGAAGCATGTTGGTTTTCAGTGGAGGTTCTAACAAAAACTACCTGTATCGTTTCTGGATTGAGAGACACAGAAAATCCTGTCTACTCAAAAATTTCCCCTATACTCAACCTGACATGCTCTGATTCTGAAATTTTACAATTTTTCATTTCAAGGGATCTAGATGCTAACTTTATCTCATGTTTAACACATTAGCTAGAAGCTTAGATGAAAAGAAAGGAACCAAAGGGAAAAAGAGGCCAGGACAGATATTGCCTAGACATCACCTTTATATGAAGAGAAGAAGGTGCAATGCTTTGTAATGAATTATGGATAGTTTGGGAACTTAAAAAAGATCAAGGAATATGTGGTATAAATAACTCTTGCAGTTTCAAAATATCTAAATAGCAAGTTCAGATATATGGAAGGTTTTTTTCTTTTTTTAATTTTTATTGTAGTAAAGTCAATTTACAACACTGTGTTAGTTTCAGGTGTACAGCAAAGTGAATCCATTAGCCATATACATATATCCACTCTTTTTTAGATTCTTTTCCCATAAAGGCCATTATAGTGTATTGAGTAGCATTCCCTGTGCTATGCAGTAGGGCCTTATTAGTTATCTATTTTATATAGAGTAGTGTGTACATGTCAATCCCAATCTCCCAATTTATCCCTTCCCACTGAAAGTTTTTTAAATCTGAATTTGCTCCTTTGTAATTTACCTCAGCTCTAAGGTATTAGAGCACAGAGGTTCAGAGAGTAGACAGGGAAGACAGATCACAAGGGTTCAAATCCTATCCAGCTACCCACAGGCTGTGTGACTCAGGCAAGTTACTTAGACTCTCTGTGTGCCAGTATCCTCATGTGACAACGGGAAATGATAATTACAGTATCTCCTCATACGGTCGCAGTAAGTACTAAGGATTTAATATATATCACCACTTACCAGCGTATAGCAAGTGTGCAGAAAGTGTTAGCTGCCAACATCATCATTATTAAGGATTAACTAACTCATCCTTCAAGGTTATCACTATATATCGTAAAGATATCTCTATACATATTCATTTTCCCTACCAATAAACTACAACCTGACTGAAAATAATCAATTGATAAAATTCCCCTACTCCCTGCAGGAACATATGGCAACAGTAGGGTTGCTACCTAAAACCTCACAGGACCAGTTACTTGTAATTTTAATTTACTTTAAATTTTTACCCTAGTGAAAAACAAATATGGACCTTACTGGAAGATAACCCATTAAAAGACACACCTGCGAGTTATTTAGCTGATATTTTATTGAAGAAAATCGCTAGAGAGCTGCACCTTACAATTCTGTAACAGACAGAGTCCAGAAAATGTTGCAGAAACACCATTTGCATAAATTTGATAGAAAAAAAAACAGAAATAGGGAAGAAACAATTAGAGGAAACTATATATAATTTTGGGTGTAAATGATAAATCCTTTTAATATTTCTTTTTGTTGGTTGCTTGGTTGGTTCCACTGCTATCTGAATTCTGCATCGACACTATTTGATAAGCCTGTTGACCTTGATGGCTGGATGACAATGGATAAAGTTCTACTTGTGCTCCAAAAACATGCAAGTTGCAGCTCTCCTTGGAGAGTCACACTTGATCTCCCATCTCTTCATACTGAAAAGTCACGTGTCGCCAGAAAAGACTCTGGGATAAACTAAGACTGTCCATCTTCTCACAAGGCACGGGTATGAGAGCAAATAACACGTAATATAATAGGCCTCCTGGTAATGGGGATACCAAACTGACATTGGAATCAGGGCAGAGCTGTGTTGCCATCGCAAGCTCAGCTCAGAGCCCAGTGCCCTCTAGACTTATTTAGACCATCCCCACACCCTGACACCCTTTGTGGAACAGTGGACCAAAATCCAAATATTCTTCCATAGGCTTCTTTTTCTTAGAACAACAAGCCACCATTCCAATATGTTAATAATATACTGTGAAAAGTCCCAGGGAAGATATGTTGGGACACATGTCTTAAGAACGTGAGATATAATACTCTAGCTCTGTAATGACTAAAGAATTCCAAGTTTTAACTTTAAATGACATAATTCTGTATTTAAATAGTTTTCTACCAAAAGATCAGAAATTTTCAATAGCCTGCAAAGTACTAAGTAGTTCAATTACTTTTTCAAACATTATATATTTTTTTCCTTTAGTATAATAAAATTAGCATTTAATAAGAATCGCCCCATCTCTTATGGAGCTTAAAAATTCTTTTGGTTCATTTTAAGCCAAATCTTTCACGTTTAGAATTTTCTGGTTTAGTTGGAAATATTTTTCATAGGCCTGAAGATACAGTTCAACTGATTATTCTGAAATGTGTGCATGTAGGAGGAATTGTTTGCTTACGAGATCCTTCTTCAATAATTCAGATACTTTAAATCATCATTTCCAAAGCAAATTTTCCAAAATCAAATAAATTGCAAAACTAGAAATATAACTGAATCTCTGAAAAGGAGTTCCCATCCTCTGCCAAAACAGACCTCGAATTCTTAATCCCTTGTCCAAAAAAACTGGACCAAGTATTGACGTTTTCCACCAAGCAAGCCACATAACCACAAATGTTTCTCATTTACTCCACTCCTGGGATGTACAGCTCAAATAAAAAATTTCCTGAATACCCCAAATTTCAGATGCAATTTGGAATGCCAGTGATTCATAATGTTTTGCAGGAAACATTATGATCTTCTCTTACCAACTCAATGTTTCTGGAATGCAATCCTCAGGAGATTATCCCAACTAATCAGAAGGCTGACATCACTGGCAGCCACGTGACCCAAATATTAAACTCTCCACCTCTAGCTCAGATGTGATTTTGAACTCTGAGCAATCTGCTTCTCCAGCTACTGTTCAAGTAACAAAGACGTTCCCTCAAGGGAGCTAGCAAAGGTCCACACTGTGCTCCACAGCAAGAAACATGGCAGCAGTGCACTCAACCCTCCGCTTAGGAAAGGCCACAACCGTATTTAAAAGGAATTAAAGGCACTGTCATCACTTTTGCACCAAAAGACGCTCACAGTGGCCTCTGAACAGTCATAGATTCTAATTCAATTCAAGTGTGAAACTTCAGAGCCTCTAGCTAGTTTATGAGTCCTACTCTAATCCCACTCCCACTTCGCCCCCCGTTATTAAGTCAAGCAATAATTTCTTGGAGTACCAAAGCTGCAATAGTCATCTCTTGTAGATTCCTATTTGCTTTCAAGAAAAGAAACACAGTTGATATAGAGGAAGAAAAGTACTGAATACACCAAATTAACATGAAAACTGTGTAAGTCTTAGAAATCTTGGTTGCCAAAAAGGAGAGAAGTGTAGGTGGCTAAAATATGATGAAATAAATAGGGCACAGAGTAGCAAATGTGGGTAGTAAAAGATGGAGACAAACACTTACTGACAGTATTCCATTAACTAAAGAATTCAGTATAAGCAAAATGTACAGTTAAAGGGAACTCTTAGACAAGGATAAGCTGAGGTATTCTGAGGCAAAACTCAAAGCTGAGCGTATAACAGCTTGAAAGTTTGGGCAGATGGAGAGAACTATTGATACTACAGAAATAATAGCCAACAGGAAGAAATGCCCAAAAAGGAATTTGAGAAAAGCTTAAAATCATTATTTAAGCATAAAGAGAAAAGAATCTAGTTTAAATAGAATAATATTCTCTAAAACACAATAATGAAGAACCTACAAAAAAATGGGTTTGCCTAAATTAGATTTCATGTTTCTACAAGGCAACTTTGATATTGTTAACATTTACAAAGAAACAGTCTTCAAATTAAAATTAGGATATAACTGAAGAGCCTGTGAGATGAATATGCCTCAGAAAACTATGAAAAAATATAAAATACTTGAAAAAAAACAATGTCTACACATTAAAAAGATCAATTTAAACGTGATTGGATCAACACACATCATGAACGATCTAAAAAGTGGCTTGAATACAGTTGGCTGCCAAAAGATTCTATTTTCCATCCCCTCTCAGCCCTTTGGTAAGTCATCACTCATTTATCCACACAAAAAGAACCAGCAATCACACTGGTTATCCACTACTTATTTTTACTGAAAAAAACCTGGTTAGCTAATAACACCAGGAAATGAAATATTCTAAATGACTGCACTTTCTGTTTACTTTAAAACCTAATTCTGTGCATTTCCCCTCTTGCCAGTGTTGGTTTTAGACCTGGAAGTGAGTGAAATCAGCATAACCCTCAGTAAATTATTAATCTCTCAGAGTTTTTATGAATAAATGACGTGATGTATATGAAGCTTCTAGAAGAGTGCACATGGTAAATACTCAGAGAATTGTTAATTCTCTATTCTTTTCTCTTCCCTCTTGGTTCTGCCAACCATAGCTTTGCATTCTCTTTTGCAGTTTAGGTTTCAGGAGCTGAGTTTTCACATGTGATAAGTCAATTCCCCAAGAGAATGTAATGTTTCTTTGTTCTCTTAATGATCTGCCCAATGTGATTTAATTATAGAGCCCCTCTAAAAACTCCTTGCCTTGACTTTTTCTCTTCTTCCCTTCATTTCTACTGAAGGATCACCAAAGTTCAATTCACAATTTGTGTCCAACGTTGCGTGCAGCACTATACTAAGATATAGGGATACAGAATTCAAGAAAACATTGTTCCCACCTGGGAGAGTTAATGTTATGTGTCAGCTTGACTAGGCCACAGGGCACCCAGACAGCTGTTCAAACATTACTTTGGGTGTTTCTGTGAGGGTGTTTTTGAATGAGATTCATGTTTTAATACATGAATTTGAGTAAAGTAGATTGCCCTCAACAATGCAGATGGGTCTCAGCCAATTAACTGAAGTCCTAAAAAGAAGAAATGGGGGACTTCCTAGGTGGCACAGTGGTTAAGAACTTGCCTGCCAATGCAGGGGATATGGGTTCAAGCCCTGTCCCAGGAAGATACCATATGCCACAGAGCAACTAAGCCTGTGCGCCACAACTATTGAGCCTGCGCTCTAGAGCCGGTGAGCCACAACTACTGAGCCCATGTGCCGCAACTACTGAAACCCACACGCCTAGAGCCTGTGCTCCACAACAGGAGAAGCCACCACAATGAGGAGCCCATGCACCACAATGAAGAGTAGCCCCCACTCGCCACAACCAGAGAATGCCCATGTGCAGCAACGAAGATCCAACACAGCCGATTTAAAAAAAAAAAAGAACAAATGGGTCTCCCTTCCCCAAGTAAAAGAATTCTTTTGCCAGATGGCCTTTAAACTGGAATATCCACTCTTCAGGTATGACAGCCTTTCAAGTGGGACACTGGCTCCTGCTGACTCTACAGCAGCCTTCCAGTCATCACACTTGAACTAGACCATAAGCTCTTCCTTGTTCAACAGCAGCCTGTGACTGCTGGACTCAAAGTGGGACACTGGCTCTGCAGATTTTGGACTTGTCAGCCTCCATAACCACATAAGCCAATTCCTTATAATAAACCTCTTTTTCAGTCTTTCTCTCTCTGGATGGATGGATGGACGGATGGATGGATGGACGGACGGATGGATGGATGGACAGATGCATCGATGGATAGATATACATCATAGATATAGATATAGATACATACATATACATATAGAGATATAGATATAGACATAGATATAAAGATTCTGTTGGTTCTGTTTCTCTAAAAACCCTGAGTAATACAATATCCTCAAGAAGCTCAGAGTATACTCACAGGGACATACCCAAATAAACTTTCTCCATGAAGCCTTTCCCAAACAATAACATAGAATATTATGCTATGAGCCAAATAAACCATCAACTAGAAAAACTATCAATAAACATTCACTGGGTGAATTAAAAGTACTTGAAAGCAGAATCTGCCAAGGACAATATCAGACCATGTAATTCATTCCCTCAAGAATTCTCATAAAGTGAGTGATCTGGTGTCAATTTACAGCAAGGCTTGCCCTTTCCTGCATATGCTGACTAGATGAGATTTCTCTGCTTTTATGAGTTAGTTACTGTTATTTGAAGCAGGTCATTGGGAAATAAATTTAAAACAGGGCGTACAGTTATAAATTAGTTCATTCCCCTCACAGTACAGAGTACAAATAAGAAGCAAATAAGCTCACTTGAATGGCAGCCAAGTTCTTCTGCTCCTGAGATGGTGCCTCGTGCACAAAGCGAAGCCAGTTGGAGTGCCGGGGGTTGGTTGCATCCAAAATGTACAGAACTTCTCCCTTACTCCCACGAACCTGAAACATAAAAGCTCCTGAATTTATACTTGACGTTCATATTAGCCATACTCAACAGATTACCCATACTAAAAATAACACGGTACTTCTTCATAAGTATTACCTTCTTTATTAACAGGTGTTGAAGAGGTTCTGGATTAACATCCATTCTTCCCTTTAAACATATGTACACACAGAGCCTACTCTTTCATGCTGGCAGATGTCTAGATGACTCACAATTGCAATCAACTCTCAGAAACATCCTGTGTTGATGGCTCTTTTCTGGTAGAAATTATCTATTTGTAGGTATATTTTAATATACGTGGCGCAAATGCAATTATTCAGGGGGTAACTATAATTACAATCCATCCCCTTTTTTCCACAGAAGAGGGCAGTGCTGCTTGGTTCCTCAAGTGGGAGGGGGTGGAGCTGGAACAATCTTTTCAATTTCTCACTCCACCTGCTTATTGAATCATTTCCACATGCGGAGAATTTGCTAATCTAACCAGTGGACTCTGACTGGGCCACCATTCACATTTTTAACTAGTGGATGAATAAAACAAGTTCGATTTTGTCTTTTATTGGTCTGCTCATGTCTTGCTGAGAAGGACAGTGGGCTCTCTGTTTTTAGTTTCATGCCATAAGCCCTCCTGGTCAAATCTACTCAACTCTCAGTCAAGGGAGGGGGTAACTGCCAAAGGATCAAGTACTCCGTTGTACATTCTTTTTTTTTTTTTTTTTTAAATATTTAATTAGTTAGTTAGTTAGTTGTACCAGGTCTTAGTTGCGGCAGTCAGGCTCCTTAGTTGTGGCTCACCAGCTCCTCAGTTGCGGCTCACTGGCTCCTTAGTTGCAGCACACTCCTTAGTTGTGGCATGTGAACTCTTAGTTGCGACATGCATGTGGGATCTAATTTCCTGACCAGGGATCGAACCCGGGCTCCCAGCATTGGGAGCAAGGAGTCTTATCCACTGTGCCACCTGGGAAGTCACCTCCATCGGACATTCTTGAATCCAAGCTGCTTCGAATCTAGCTTCTCAAAACCCTTGCATTGTAGGGTAGTGGTCACTTGCTCAGTTTAATAAAACAGATACCAATCTCTATCCAATGCTCATTTTGTGTTTATATTCAACTGGAATCGAGGAGGGGAGGGGGGAAGAAATGAGTGATTAGCACTCCATATCTCCAACACCAAGTAACACAAATATAACACTATACCTTCACTGGCCTGGGTGAGGAAAAACAAATTTCAGACCTCCAAAATTTTATTTTATAAAGTAAAGCATAACTAGCCTAATAAGGTACGTATTTTCATGATACATTTGGACAATCATTCATGCACTGAGCAAATACTGACTGAGTCCCCACCATGGTGCCAGGCACTGCTAACGCACCTGGAATCTTTCAGTGAACAAGACAGATGAAGGCTGACCTCACAGCACTTAAGAGCATATAAGCACAGAATATAAATTCAGGTAAAGATAAGTGCTTTGGGCTTCCCTGGTGGTGCAGTGGTTAAGAATCCATCTGCCAATGCCGTGGAGAAACTAATTCCGTGAACTACAACTACTGAGCCTGTGCTCTAGAGCCCACGAGCCACAACTATTGAGCCCACATGCCACAACTACTGAAGCCTATGCGCCTAGACCCCGTGCTCCACAACAAGAGAATCCACCGCAATGAGAAGCCCACACACTACAATGAAGAGTCGCCCCTGCTCTCTGCAGCCAGAGAAAGCCCACACGCAGCAATGAAGACCCAACACAGCCAATAAATAAGTTAATTAATTAATTTTTTAAAAAAAGATAAGTGCTGTGAAGACAACTAAAGCATAAGAGGAGGATGCAGAGTGAGGGGAGAAGGGCTCTTCCAGATGAGGTAGTCAGGCAGAGCCTCTCTGATGAGGTGGCCTGACAAGAGTTCTAAATGAAGGGAGGACACAGGCGAGGGGAGAGCTCAGGAAAGAGTGGCTGCAGGCTAGAGGGAACAGCAAGCAAAGGGCAAATAGAAAGGCCCTGAGTTGGAAACAATTAAGAACAGCAAGAAGGTCATGAGGCTGGAACAGAAGCAACAGAGAAAATGGTGGGCGCTGAGATGAGAATGGCACAGGCCAGATCACGCACTGACCTGGAGACCAAGAAGTCACCCCTAGAGGTCAGCTTATCCAAAGCTGCGGCATAAAAACAAGTGCTGCATGCATCACAAAGACTGATGTTTCAAGATTCTAATACATGTTGTCGGGGAAAAAGTACAGGTAGCCTGATCCTTGTATCTTATATCGGCCATGCTTTTTTTTTTAATATTTGATAGATGTATTAAATAAAATGATAACATTTGTAAATATAAGCTAAAAGCTTATGGATTAATAGGTTTTTTTTTAAGAACTTTTATTGCAATACAGTTAACAGACAATAAACAGCGTATATTTAGAGTGTACAATTTGGTATCCCAATCTCCCAATTCATCCCCCCCCCAACTCTTCCCGCTTTCCCCACTTGGTGTCCATATGTTTGTTCTCTACATCTGTGTCTCTATTCCTGCCTTGCATTTCCTCTTTCATAGTTGTTAGCATTTGCCTTATGTATGGAGGTGCTCCTACACTGGGTGCATATATATTTATAATTGTTATCTCCTCTTCTTGGATGGATCCCTTGATCTTTATGTAATGTCCTTTCTTGTCTCTTGTAACATTTTTTATTTTAAAGTCTGTTTTTTCTCTGATGTGACTATTGCTACTCCAGCTTTCTTTTGATTTTCATTTGCATGGAATATCTTTTTGCATCCCCTCACTTTCCATCTGTACGTGTCCCTAGGTCTGAAGTCAGTCTCTTGGAGACAGTATACATACGGGTCTTGTTTTTGTATCCACTCAGCCAGTCTGTGTCTTTTGGTTGGGGCATTTAGTCCATTTACATTCAAGGTAATTATCGATATGTATGTTCCTAGTACCATGTTCTTAATTGTTTTGTTGTTGTTTTTGTAGGTCCTTTTCTTCTCTTATGTTTCCAGCTTAGAAAAGTTCCTTTAGCATTTGTTGTAGGGCTGGTTTGGTGATGCTGAATTCTCTTAGCTGTTGCTTGTCTGTAAAGCTTTTGATTTCTCCCTCGAATCTAAATGAGATCCTTGCTGGGTAGAGTATTCTTGGTTGTAGGTTCTTCCCTTTCATCACTTGAAATATATTGTGCCACTCCCTTCTGGCTTGCAGAGTTTCTGTTGAGAAATAAGCTGTTACCCTGACGGGAGTTCCCTGTATGTTATTTGTCGTTTTTCCCTTGTTGCTTTTAATAATATTTCTCTGTCTTTAATTTTTGTCCATTTGACTACTGTATGTCTTGGCGTGTTTCTCCTTGGATTTATCCTGCCTGGGACTCTCTGTGCTTCCTGCACTTGGGTAGCTATTTCCTTTTCCATGGTAGGGAAATTTTCAACTATAATCTCTTCCAATATTTTCTCGGGTCCTTTCTCTCTCTCTTCTCCTTCTGGGACCCCTATAATGCGAATGTTGGTGCATTTAACATTGTCCCAGAGGTACCTTAGGCTGTCTTCAGTTCTTTTCACTCTTTTTTCTTTATTCTTTTCTGCATCAGTGATTTTCACCATTCTGTCTTCCAGATCACTTATTCGCCCTTCTGCCTCAGTTAATCTGCTATTGGTTCCTTCTAGTGTAGTTTTCATTTCAGTTATTGTGTTGCATATCTCTGTTTGTTTGCTCTTTCATTCTTCTAGGTCTTTGATAAACTTTTTGATCTTTACATCCAGTCTTTTTGCAAAGTCCTGGATCATCCTTACCATCATTATTCTGAATTCTTTTTCTGGAAGGGTGCCTATCTCCTCTTCATTTAGTTGTTTTTCTGGGGCTTTATCCTGTCCCTTCATCTGGTACAAAGTCTTCTGCTTTTTCATTTTCTCTATCTTTCTGTGGCTGTGGTTTTCAGTTCCACAAGATGAAATACTGCTGATACTGCTTGATACTGTTGTCTGCCCTCTTGTGGAGGAAGCTATCTAGGAGGCTCATGGGTGCTTCCTGATGGGAGGGACCGATGGTGGGTAGGGCTGGGTGGGCAGAGCTCAGTAAGACTTTAATCCGATTTGGTGGGCAGAGCTCAGTAAAACTTTAATCTGCTTGTCTGCCAATGGGTGGGGCTGTGTTCACACCCTGTTGGTTGTTTGGCCTGAGGCTACTTAGTACTGGAGTTTACAGGCTCTTTGGTGGGGCTAATGGCAGACTCTGGAAGGGTTCCCGCCAATGAGCACCTCCCAGAACCCCTGCTGCCAGTGCCCGTCTCCTCGGTGAGCCACAGCTGCCCCCACCTCTGCAGGCAACCCTCCAACAGCAGCAGGTAGGTCTGGTTCAGTCTCCTGTAGGGTCACTGCTCCTTCCCCCTGGGTCCTGGTGAGCACACTATTTTGTGTGCCCTCCAAGAGTGGAGTCTCTGTTTCCCCCAGTCCTGTGGAGGTCCTGCAATCAAATCCCGCTGGCTTTCAGAGTCTGATTCTCTGGGGATTCCTCCTCCTGTTGCTGGACTCCCAGGTTGGGAAGCCTGACATGGGGCTCAGAACCCTCACTCCAGTGGGTGTACTTCTGCAGTATAACTGTTCTCCAGTTTGTGAGTCACCCACCCAGCATTTATGGGATTTGATTTTAACGCGATTGTGCCCCTCCTACCGTCTCACTGCAGCTTCTCCTTTGTCTCTGGGTGTGGGGTGTCTTTTTTGGTGAGTTCCAGTGTCTTTCTGACGATGATTGTGCAGCATTTAGTTGTAATTCCGGTGCTCCTGCAAGAGGGAGTGAGCGCACGTCCTCCTACTCTGCCATCTTAATCCTACCTCTGCCATGCTTCTTAAATAATCCATGTTTTCTCAAGGCCCAAGGATCCAATAATCATTTAAAAATCTCTCTAATACAGGGCAGACCCTCACTGGAAAGCAGGGATTTAATTTTCAATACTGTAATTGCTAAAAGAACTTAGGATTATAAATACCTCACATTTATATCTCGTATGTTTAGATGTGAAGCTATGGGAATTTCTCACTAAACAGCAATCTCACGCTGAGATCTGCTTTGGGAGACCCTTGGAAACTGTGCTGCCTTGGAAACTGTCAACTCGGAACCCTCACTGCCCACTGGCTGACACCAAAAATGTCCAGCCACACTGCTGGGAAAAATATAAAGGATGCACTGCAACCCGTCCTCTCAAAGGGGACACCCGTTCACACGTCTTTAAGCAGAGTAAAGAAGCAATTCTAAATATCTGGGTATAAAGTCTGCTTTATACCCAGGCCCTTCCAACAGTAACAAAACTGTTTTATACTGACAAACAGCTAAATTAGCAGAACAGGTAGCAATGCCACTAGATGCCTGGAAGAAAAATTTTCTCAGAACTGAAATCTAAAACCTTCAACTGTTGTTGAAATCCACACAGTCCAACTAATGCTACGTAGGGAAATACCAGCGTGCTTGCCCACGGCAGATCGCATATGAGAGGACAGCACTACTTACAGAAACTGGTTAATGGCCCTTCTTAGTCATACATTTGTTACCCAGTATTAAGTACAATATATATCAGATGTGCCTGACATTTGAAATTCTTTCTTCAAAGATGTGAAACATAACAAAGATTTCTCTGTGACTTATTATAATAAGCCCATTTTACCAGGGGCGTTGTTTGTTCCTTATTTTTTTTCAGCTTTTTTCCCAGGCCCTTTGGCTCCAGCTATGTTGAATGACTCAGTAACTCATTTCCATTCCATTAGACATATGTACTTTCTGGTTGTCTATTACCTTCTCACATCATACTCCAGCTTAAGAGATGCACAGTTAAATTTTTTATTAAAAGTCTTTTACACATTCCATATATATGAGTTAGCATATGGTATTTTTCTCATCGTGGCTTACTTCGCTCTGTATGACAGTCTCTGCCCCCATCCCCGCCCCGCCCCCTGCCAGTGACAGGGCAAGAATAAAGATGCAGATGTAGAGATGGGATTTGAAGACACCAGGGCGGGGGGGGGGGGGGGGGGCATGGAGGCGAAGGGGAAGCTGAGCTGGGACAAGTGAGAGAGTGGCATTGACATATACACATTACCAAATGTAAAACAGATAGCTAGTGGGAAGCTGCTACATAACACAGGGAGATCATAGATGAGGGGTGATAACTTAGAGGGCTGGAATCGGGATGGTGGGAGTTGTGGGAGGGAGCGGAAAAGGGGATATATGTATAAATACAGCTCATTCACTTTGGTGTACAGCAAAAACTGGCACAACAGTGTAAAGCAATTATATTCATAAAAAGCTTAAAAAAATTCTTATAAGATTTGGCACTTTCAATAACCTAAATTGATATGTTATTGCTTATACTCTCATAACAACACTGTAATGCCACACTACAGTAGCCTACACATTCATACTTGAGATAACATTTTTTGTTCATTAACAGAGCCACTGCGCATCTATTTTATTCTAAACATCCTCACCCAAGTGCCTCTCAAGTCCCTACACAGTCTTTGCAGACTACCTGTTTTTTCCAGCTTTTGAGTGGCTGGTCCTTTCCAGCTCATTCCTCCATCCCAGTCTTTAGCACTTCACTGAAGCTGTTGGATTATCTGCTCCCGTGACTTTTACCTTCCTACCCTAACCCCAGCATTCTCCTCATTGAAATATCTAAGAGACATCCAAGGATAATCTAATCCATCCTTCCTCTTTCCAGAGAAACCAAATCAAAAAAACTCCAGACAGATGGCTATTATTAAAGTCTTCATTTATCTATTTTAATTTGATACTGAACCCTGAGATACTAAATTGAACATTTTTAAAGACTAATGAATAAAGAAGATTCAAAATTCCTCTCAGTATCATGTTGAAGCATCTAACTGACCTTTGCAATCAATGTGTACTGTTTTTCCTTTCAAAACTAGTCTCCCAAATACCATCTTATTCCATCTGAATTTTCATGGAAATGAAGTGTACTGGTTACAGTCCTACTAAGGATCATCTTCTGAATACCTGGGGCCAACAAAAAAGTCAAATTCTCATCTTGCAATAAAAACCATTTCAATCCAAACTCTGATTTGCACAGTCTTCCTCAACCAGTTACACAAAAATAAGTCAGCTAAGTAGGAAAGGGAAAGAAACCCTCCTGTGAAAATGAAAACCTTCCCCCCTTTAGTCTAGTCATTCATATCTCTAGGACTGTGTCACTGTATAGTAAATGAAAATTATCACTGTGCAGGAACTTGGCAGGTTCTAGTCTCTGTCAAATGCTACCAACATCACTTTTCAAGGTCTGAGATAATGTGCTACCATGGATCTGTCTTTTTTCCAGATTAAAGATTAGCGGCGTTAAATGTCACAGTTTGTCTTCCCACCCAGCAAAGGACAGAAGAAATCACAAAAGATTCAGCTCAACAAAGGAAAACCCTAACAGGTAAATGAAAGAAAAAACTGGAAGTAGGTAATCAAATCAAATATACAAACAATTTTTCTTTCCGTAAATGTAAATATTTTCTCTGTTAAATTGTGTCAACTACAGACAGAAAAGCTTATTTATTATTTGGATGGTTCATTTTCACAGTAGAAGGATCTACAATGTTACTCTAATATTTTCCTTCAATTATTTTGAATGCCTGAGGAATTTTTCACTCAATACATACAGGGCATCCGGTTCCCAGAGCAAAACTAATCAGCCAGATTTGTCCCCAGATGTGGCAAAATGTACCCAATAGAATTTTAGTTAACATATGGTAAAATTTAATGGCTGTTCAATATAATCAGTTCCAAAAATATAGAAATAATATCCTTAATTAGAAGTCACAATACGTTATGTTGCATGATTTATTAAAGAAAGTATTTTTTCCTTTCTTTCAACAAGACTTTTCAAACAAGATAGTTTTAAGAACTAAGATTTAGAGTATGGATGTCTTTAGAGGATAAAGTGTCATCATATTTTTGTGTTTAAATTACAGGCATTCTTTCGGCAATTGTTTTTAACTGAAGTAAGGCCAGATACCCTGCCTTCAGTATTTAATTACCCAGACTTCAGGATATCTTTAGGACCACGAAAAACTAAGTGTGCTCAGATAATCAATTCTGACAGCATATTGTTGTCAGATTTAAACTAAAGAAAGACACATTTTCATAAATTAGCAAACATCAGCCCTAGGAAACTCTAATGATTTACAGTTTCTAAGCAAAGGGTATGGTTTTTTCCTGTTGATTTTTCAAATCATTTAGTCTAAAATTCTTCCCAGCTTTGGTGCCTTTACACACACACACACACACACACACACACACACACACACACACACACACACACACACACACACAGATCGCGGTAGTATATCTGCTTCTATCTCCCCCACATACTGTCTCACAATCCCAACCCACAGAGTCCCTGTCCTCAGATGGGAAAGCACACGGAGAGAGCACAGGTTTTACAGATGCCTCTCTACTGAACAACATCCAGAATATAATACAAACAAAATTAAATAACTTAAAAAGACTGATGAGAAAAATAAAGTCTCCTTTTCATTATAAATAATTAGTGCCCTAAATACTTCAAGCTGGAAGGAACCTCTAGAAGGCATTCTAGAGTGGTAAACATGCTGGACTAGGAATCAAAAAGCCAGATGTGATCCAACATGTGTATCAGCTCTAGCTGAGCTGAGCCATGGTCTCCTGACCTCTAAAACGGGGATGAGGGTCCCTGCCCTGTGACCCCACAGACACTGCGTGAGCATCAAAGAAATAAGATGCATGACTTCTTTATACCAATGAATATTTTGCAATCATAAAGTATCAGTACACTGAGGAAAGTCAGGCTCACAGTAACTAACAGATATTCTTAAAGATGAACACTGCTTTCAATAGCACAGCTTGGAACATATGTACCATTTTTCTGCCACGTCAACTTTTTCAAGGAACAAACATGAAGGATATCCTAAAAACCACTATTCAAACCCAAATACATACATGTAGCCTCTGCCTGGACACCTGAAGTAAGAACAGGTGCCATTACTAAGCAGTAGCAAATCCAGGTGTCAGCTGAGCTGACACTCTTCCTTATGCCAAAGTCAAACATGCTGCTCTGTGACCAACAGCCCTCAGTCCCAGCTCTGTCCCTTCAGGAGTTTTAACTTCTCTCCCGCATATAGCCCTTCAAATTTCTGAAGGCAGGAGTCCCTCCTTCTCCACATTTTCTCTTCTACAAGAAAATAACTCTTTTCGTGTCTGATGTGATATATGTTCCTTCACTATCCTGGCTGTCCTCTTATAGATGCACACTAATTTGTCAAAACTCTCTCAACAGGGGACCAGATTCAGCACACAAAGGACTCTTATGCCCTGGGCACTATTTCTACTGATGCAATTTAAAATCACAAAAGCTTTTATGGTTGCCACATCTTACATTTAGCTGAGATGGCCTTTATAATCACCTAAGCTGTATCAAGAAGTTCTCCTGATACACAAAGGCAAGTTTACCCGGTTAGGTTTACATTGATAAGCAAATCCTGCACTTGGGCACCTGTACAGAGATTGTTTCAGAGATGTTAATCTTTTATTTGGTACTGTCTCAATAAATACTTTATTCACTAAAAGCTCAGCTAATGTCTATTTTTTTTAAACTGTCATTGCCTTTATTTCCTTTAAAAGTTCAAAAACATTTTGTAAGAGGTAATGACTTACTTTAAAAGCACTCCATATCTTGCTTTTCAAAATACTTTTAAATTAGGCTAATTTTTTAAAGGAAGAAATAACTGACATGACAACGTGAAAGACACAGTGAAAAGTGTATCATCTTTTAGAGAGCCTTAGCAGTGAGCCACTGTCCCTTTCTACAGTTTTACAAACATGTTTGGGCAGTCAGATTGCAGTGCCATTTTGGGATAGACAAGTTTTTTATTGCATAAAGAATAAAGTAAATTTAGCTGACATCAGCTTATTATACCATTGCATTAGGGGTTTTCTGTAAAGAACATGCAAAGGATAGTGCATAAATGCTGTGGCATCCATTTTGACTGCTTGGTGGCTTTTCTGTTTACTTTTTGATTTTGTCAATATCATAAGGCAGGTAACTTCTCTATAAGTAAAGTGTTATTTCACCAAGGACTTAGAAAACCACATTAATAAAGTTAGCACGTCTTCTGACAATTTGGTGTAACCCATCAGACCCATCAGAAATGGCTCACAAAACTTTAAATCTGGTTAAAGTTTTATGAGCCTACAGTGTTGTCCAATTTTTAATACAGATTTGAGACTCACACAGACAAAGCCTTGAACCCTCCCCATGGTATATTAAAGGGGTACACAAAATGTGCCAAAAATAAGAAAATTTTAGTAGCAAAATTCTAATTATCTGACATGAAAGCATTTCAAAGAGTTGGTCATGCAAAAAACAATGATAATCTCCAAGACTCAGAGGTCACAGTTTTGATGTTATTTTTAAAAGATGATGCTTTGTATCTGAACATCTCTGGGCAACTGTTATAGAAACACTGAATAACAGAGAGCACTGTGCAGTCCACAAGGAGTAAAAAAATGAAAAAAAGATTCATTTTTCCTTTGATTCTTATCTCCTAACCCAAATTCCACTGATGTAGCCACTGTTTCTAGATTTTTCCTAAATATAGCTTTTCTACAGCTATTAAAATTGAATCTGCCCAGCCCACTTAAATTAACTGTACTCTCTTCATTCACATCTTCAAATTATATGCAACTCGATAAAGAAACGAATGAGTTATCTTAGTATAAGAATACACCTAAGGCAATCAGGTATTTCCCAATCGCTAAGGTTCATCCTTTCCCTTCTTATAATCATCCAACAATCACAGTTCTGTGCTGAAGAATTCTAAAAGGTAACATTAGTTATCAGTAAACAACATTTACTGAACATCTACGGTGCAGTTCTTTATCAGTTATTTTAAATATGCCATGAGAAGCTACAAACAAAATTCTAGAATATAGTTTCTTTATTCAACATCTTCAGTATTAATAAAGAAACAAAACATGATTTAAAAAAAACTCACAAAGCAATGTCTGATTATTATAAAGTAGATACATATATAAACTTCATTCATTTCTCATTTCAAAACAGGTATAAAGTAACAGACAGTGCCAGGTCCTGAGGATGGACCAAAGTGAAAATAAAATGTTAGAAGAGAGCATATTATAAAAATCTTCCAATAGACAAGGTTTGCAAAAGGAGTAAACCTATCAGGTCTCAGAGGCTTGCTTGTAAGACTGGCCCTTGGCTAGCATGTGGCAACTGGGGTTCTCAGGGCGTCCCCAGTCAACAGTTAATGGTTGAGGGTGGTCCACTGTTCCTGGACGGTGTAAACAATATGGTTTGTGTTGAACACCTGCTTTTCTTCTGAGAATCTGGAATTTTAGTACATGCTAGGCAGCAGGTGCCTACAAGCCCCCATTAAAAATCTTGGGTACTGAATTTCTAATGGGCTTCCTGTACAGAAACATCACATGTGTTTAGCTGCTTTTTCATTACTAGGAGAAAAGTAAGCTCTGTGTGACCCCTCATAGGAGGGAGAAAGCATAAGGAAATCTATGTATGGGTTCCTCCAGGCTCTGCCTGAGCCTTCTTCCCTTATGACTCAGCTGTATAGCGCCTCTCATCACAGAAATAAACCTTACCCATGAGTACAACTACATGCTGAGTCCCATGAGTCCTTGCAGTGAATCTCTGAATGTGGGGGTGATCTTGGGAATCCCCAACACACAAGATGCGGTTAGTTTCAGTTGCTGAATGAATGGCATACAAATTTGTCAACAGAAGAGGCAGAAAATCATTTCAAGATCAAGAGTTTTATCATACTCATATTTAACTTACACAAATTAAACTACATCCATTCAACAAAAGGAAAAAATAAATAGGAAAAAAATCACTGGATGAAAATAAATTTAAATATTTTAGTTAGGACCATTCCTTTTCCTGGTCCATATTTTAATGAAATGAGATTGTTGCCTTATGAACTGGTTTCAGAACCTAAGCCCTGTATAAGCTGTGATTCCACTGTGGGGAATATTACCCCAATGAAAGAATGCTACAGCACCCTAGTCATTTTGTTCAGAGGAGGCAACATGAGTGATACTGGTAAATTTGGCTGGGAAGACACAGTAAAGAACAAGGGGACTCAAATTTGGTGGTTCAAGCAGCGAAATCAGAGACATAATAGGACATACAAGGGAAATGTGTCAGGAAGGTTTGTGCTTCATCTAACAGAAACTTCAAAGGCAATCACTAATCAGGATGCACCCCAGCAGGGATCATCTTCTTGGTAATAATACACTGCTACATGGAGAAAGAGTGGAAAGTAGGAAAGAGGATTCAGCTGGGAAAGATGAAGAAGAATGCATGGTAGGTAGGCAACCAACAACTCTACTATGCAGGATGGACTGTGTGTGGAGGGAAAATTTTATGAAAAGAAAAAGAATTAAATAGGCTACTACAATGACCTAGGTGTGAAATAATAAGGCTCTGGAAAGAGGTAAGAGTGGGAAGCTTAGAAGCCTTGAAAGTTGGCCCCTAATACCTGGAAAACAGAGTATAGAAGGGGAAGATCAGACAGACCATCCCCTAGAAGGTTTGAACCCAAAGCAGACAAAACTAAATAGACAGGCATATTTAAGGTAGCTATAGGAAGGAATACAAACACAAAATTTAAATAATATTTATGTCATATGCAAGCAAAAAAGCAGAAGATTCTTCTCAAATCCTCCCACACATCTAGCCCGTCAGGTAGGTTGGCCAAGGATTCCCTACTCTCTATAGCTGTCATGATACAACGGGAAGATGCCGAAATGTGACCCTCACATATAAGTCACAGAAGGCCCTTGAGTGCCACAGGATACTATTAGTAAGAGTAATTGACAGTATACCCCTCAAATTAAGGAATGTTCAGAAACAGAAGTCTTCTCCAAGGAGCAGATCTCCACCTGCTCCTGAAAGACTTAGGTTTCTCACTCAAAATTTCCAGAGAAAGTTCGTACTTCCTATCATCCAAGTGTGAACAGAAGAACAGCCTCAGAAGGGGCCACAACACCCATGGTGCACATGCTTCTCTCTCACTGTGGCTCATTGTCCAGAATTCTGCCAAAAGGCTCATGTTGCCAGGAAGCAGAATCACTGAACAGGAGTATCTCCCTGCTACAGACCAAGCTGCGTCTGCCATCAATAATGCTTTGGCAAGAAAAGGCCTGGCAAGGAATGCCATCCAAACCTGGGACACAAACACTGCCGCAGAGGATGTTTTCTGATAAAGAAAGCTGGGGCTTTCCCCTTGATCTGATTTCTTCGCAGCTGGCCATACATGCCCACGCCTAGGGAGTGGACGGAAATGAAAACTCCCCCTGGGGAAAAAGCCCTGGGGAAAAAGAATCTTGGACAATCCAAGGGACCTTTCAGGAGTGTGGTCCTTGCAGGGACCTGGGGCTTACTGGGCTATCTTTGTGGGCCCTCTGACTCCACCACTCAGGCCACTGAATCCGCACTCTCAAATCCCCGCAACTCTGAGACCAGCTCATGGCCTGCTGGAGAAGAATACGGGTGGACACTGAAATTATTCAGTCCTTGCTATTGCTAAGTCAGCCCTGATATCAATTCGGCTCCAACTCTGGTACCACAAAACCCTAAAACTGCATTTCTACTTTGTTCTCTCATGGGACAATCTGATATCTCATTCCCAACCAAGTCCATAAGTGACTGGGACCCTATCCAGCCTGCTTTACACACAACATAGTCACTTGATCCACTGGATTCCTTTTCCTCAGTCCCAACGTTTTTTAACAGGGCACAGCCATGCACTGCTGGATGCATCCAAGGCCAGATGAAGGCCAGCCCAGGTCCCTGTCAGCTGGTGCTCCTTGGTCCTCTACATGCCAGCAGTATGGGTAACCCAGATGGTGGATTATAGTTCCTGGGCACCAACACAGATGCTCCTCATAGACTGATCTCCTAGATTCTTATCTACCCTTGGACTCAAATCCCAAACCTGGACCTGCTTCTGGATTAGATGATCTGCCTCTTTCTGACCAAAAGCATACACCAGGACTGATTCACCCTCACCTCCATCAGAGCATCCTAAACTTTTCTTGTTAAGATGTCAAAAAAAGCTATTGGATTTGGGGCATGTTCTGGCCATGATCTACTAACTGAACATAAAGAGCATTTTCCTAATTGAGTATTTTTCCACACTGACTCAAAATCTATCTTCAAATCCATCCTCCACACTGCCCTCAGAGTTCTCTCTGTAATTCATGCATCTCCCCATGTCAATGCCTACTTAGAAACTGCCCATTTTCTGCCAGAAGTCCAAACTCCTTGGCATGATATAGGAGGCCCTTCACATGCTGACTTGTCTTGTCTCAGCTCAGGTCACTCTACCCATCTCCCACTGCATTGTACAGAGGTACACACCTGCACACACCTGGCCCAGGCCATCTAAGAACACACATCTTCTGCCTGGAACAGGGGAAAAGTGCTCACACCTCCACCTAAGGGATGCTCACGAGTCAGATTCCACAATGACAAAAGGCTCTCATTTGGGTATCATGTCACTCTGATTGAAAATATGCCTTTGATTTAGTCAAATTCACTCTACGAGAACTGAAATATAAAAGAAAATGATACTGGGACTTCCTAGGGTGGTGCAGTGGTTAAGAATCTGCCTGCCAATGCAGGGGACACGGGTTCGAGCCCTGCTCCAGGAAGATCCCACATGCCGTGGAGCAACTAAGCCCGTGGGCCACAACTATTGAGCCTGCGCTCTAGAGCCCGTGTGCCCCAGCTACTGAAGCCCAAGCATCTAGAGCCCGTGCTCCGCATCAAGAGAAGCCACCGCAATGGGAAGCCCACGCATTACAATGAAGAGTAGCCCCTGTTCACCACAACTAGAGAAAGCCCGTGTGCAGCAACAAAGACTCAACACAGCCAATTAATTAATTAAAAAATGAGACTGCTTTAAATAACAAATAATAATAGAAACAGCTGTTAATTGAGTGTTTATTATGTGTCAGGCACTTTGCCAAGCACCTTTACAGATGTTATATAATAACAAAATAACCCTATGAAGTTAGGTGTTACATATTAACCACATTTAACAGATGAGGAAACTGAGGCACAGTGAGAATAAATAACTTGTCCAAGGTTTCACAGCTAGTTAAGTACTAGAGCTGGAGTTTGAACCAAGACAATCTGATTCCTGAGCTCACCACATTACACAACCTCAATATACTCACATCCTTGGGCACCAGTTGCTGACTGATAAGCAGAATTCTAAGAATAACTCCTCAGGACCCCCACCCATGTAGAATGCCCTCCTATTTGGGTGTGAGTGGAACCTTGAGTATGATGAGTTATCACTATGATTACGCTGTATTGCAGACTGGAAGATTATCCTTGGGGAGCCTAACCCAATCATAGGAGATGCTTAAAAGCAGAGTTTTCTCTGGCTGACAGCAGAAAAGCAGTCAGAGAGCTAGAAAAGCATGAGAGGAATTTGACATGAGGGAGATTCTCCACTGCTGAGATGGACAAGCCACAAGGCAGTCTAAAACCAACTCCAAAGAGATCTAGGGACTGAAAACAATCCCAGCAATAGGATAAAGAACTCAGTCCTACATCCTCAAGGAACTGAATTCAACCAACAACCTCAATGATACTGGAAGCAAGTTGATTCTCAAAGCCTCCAGATAAGATCACCCAGCCCTGCCAACACCTTGATATGACCTTGTAAGACCCTTAGGCAGAGAATCCACCTAGACTTCTCACCAATAAAACTGTAAGACTGAAAAAAAGGACACTGTTTTAAACCACTAAGTTTGTAGTAATTTGTTATAGGCAAAAGCAGAAAACGAACAACCTTCTCCTGGTACCAAAATCTACATTAGTTTTCTATCGCTGGACAACAATTACCACAAGCAGCTTACAACTACACCCATTTCTAATCTCACAGTTTTATAGGTCAGAAGGCTGGTTGAGCTTCATGGGCTATCTGCTTAGGGTTTATGGAGAAGGCTCTGTGTAGGAACTGGCTTCCAAGTTCACTCAGGTTGTTGGACAAATTCCAGTTCCTTGAAGCTGTAGGACTAAGAGACTTGCTTCTTTCACTTTAGATGACATGACAGACGATGATTTATAATCTGCAAATAATGTTAATTATGTAAAAAGAATGTGAATGCCTTTAAATATAATATAAACTTATGTTTAATGTAAGGAATTTAGTCTTATAGTGAATAAAAGAAGGGGAGAGGAAAAATAGGGAAGGGACCTAATATGTATGCGTTTTAAATTTTAATGCTAATTCTTAGGTTACAGAAACAACCAGTTCCTCTCACAAAATAAAAAATAAATGCTTCTACATTTCCCACTTCATCAGTTCTCTCCAAATCTTAAACTTTAAATTATAGGCTTTTTTTTTACATTTTTCTAGAGCTGCCTGAGTACATTTTCACTAGTGCATATAGAGATATCAAACTTATATCAAGAATTTAACACATAAGGAAACTATTGACCATAAACATTTTTCTATTACTTTTTCACCTCATAAAGGCATATTAAACCATTAAAAATACAGATGTAGAACACACTAAAAAGAAGTTAGGGAAATTGAAAATCAAAAGGTATTATGTAACATTGGTTTGAGTTTTTTAAAAATGTGCTTACAAATCTAGGGCTTTCCCCAAGGGAGTGTTTTTAATTTTGCAACAAACTACCTTTTAAGATAAGTCATCTAAAATTACAAAGTGACAAAAACACCTTCTTTGTCCAGAGATAGCTCATTTTACTGGCAGCTGTTAGCTCAAAAATGAGAAAAACTTGTTTCATGCACATACAAAAATCCTAAAATTAAGCTCTAATGACCAGCTCACCAGACCCAGGACCTTACCTTCCAAATGTGTTCACTGGGTGATATGGAAACATCGCTGGAAAGTTGCCTGCAATGAACTCCTTCAAGTCAGAGCAACTTAGACCTGTGGGTATTATCATGTTCTGTATCATGAATACATAAGATTTTATTTTATTAACAAACAGTCCCTTACTGACTCTAAAATTGACTGCTTTAGTCATCTATTGTTACCCAATTATATTTACCTTTAAAAGGTCTCTACTACAGAAATATCTGTAGTTCTTGGGCTTTTACCTAAACGAGAATTGGCAATGTCCCTATACAATATCACCATAGATATTTTGGAAAGTTGACTTTTTAAAAGTTTATTTTAGAAAAGTAATATGGTGCATACACTGTATTTATGTAATGTTTTCTACAGGGTTTGGAACACTATTCCATAATCAAACATATTCATGTTTCTGCAACTAAAAGTATGAATAGTCACATAAGTAGGATAAAAACAAAAGGCTACAAATGGCCTCACATAAGTTCAAGTCAGGTTCTGCTGCTAAACAAGTTATTTAAAAAAAAAAAAAAAGAAAGAAAATTGGTTTTCAGAGCTTTTTAGATTTCTGATTTCCAGGTAAAGGTCTATGGACCTAGAGGTTAAAATGAGTAATTAAACAATCCATTAGAGTCCTTTTTTCTCCACAGAGAAGATATAAATGTATTAAAATGACAACAGGTATTCTGGCAATAGTACAGTGCCACAGAATTAAAGAAAAACATGCTCATTTACCTGGGAACAGAGATCCTTATTGTGGTAAATCTGTAAAAGGTTGCATGGACAGTAGGCAGTCTATAAAAGCGCTAAAAAAAACAGACTTTCTTTGTGGAGAACCACCCCCCACACTCCCTCTGACCTGGAAGTAAAGCCCATAGATTAAAAACTGGGCACAACATGAAGATCTACAGTCTCCATAAAAGAACACATTCCTCTTTGGGTCACCTGCAATCTACCTATTAATATGCAAAGTGGAGACAATATGCAACGTGCCCTCCTTTGGGCTTTGAAAGGAGTGACATTTGCAAAATACAAAATTACCATCTTCAACACGCACAAAAGAATACGCATGTGTTTCAACTGATCTCTGGGGCCTGATAGAAGAAAAAGTGTTTTAAAAACATGATTCGTTAATCAGAAGTTAAAAAATAACAAATATGCATATCAAAACATTAATTATCTAAGCTGCCCTAAAAATTCTTGAGAACAAAGTACTTTCAGAGCAGTCATTTATCATACAGTAAGGAAATTATAGGCCAAATCATTAACTGGAATTTATTCAAGTCCATGAGCATTAATCTTCTTCATATAAAAAGAAAACACAAAATTCCTCAGGTACAATTTTATGAAAACTTTCAGTAGTGTTTGGAGAGCCTCCACTGTGTGCACAGTAGTTACATGCATGCTGGTGTTTCTGACTTACAGGAATACCATACCTGTCCTTAGAAGACATTCATTAAACCCACTTTTTTATATTCAGTAAATTAGAGCTACAATTTGTTACTAAAATAGACCCAAAACTAAGTAACCACACAGCTTATATACACAGATGCAAATAAATCAAGCTGCTCATAAAGAGAATTCTAGCCTGCCTGTTGTTCTCACATTTAATTTACTACATAATAACAGCAAAAGGTCTTGGCAAACATAAAAATGTAAATTACAATGAATACAAACAGAGCCTGTGTTGCTATAATATTAAAGAATCCACAGATGGCTGGCATCAGGAGACTGGCACAAATACAAAAAAACTAGAAACACAAGTAAATAAAGAGACAAATGTGTAGAAACTGAACAAGGTATGTGTGAACCTCTTTTGCCATACTAGCAAAAAAAAAAACCCTTGTGTCAACACACAAGTGATCTGGAATCTCTGTTAGCATCTATGATCTGAGGTCTTGGGAAAAGCTCGGGCTCGGTTAACTGATACACAAACTACAGAGTAAAAAAGCCTGTTAAACTGCATGAGAACACTGCGTAAGAAGGCTGCATGGTTTTAAGGGAAGGAGGGGTAGTAGTAGGAAAAGAGAGGAAGTGGGGGTAGAAGAGGAAAAGAGGGAGGACAGAGGGAGGAGGCTGAGGGAGGATGAGGAGGAGAAAGGAAGAGGGAGAGGGAGAAAAGCAGGAGAGAGGGTGGAAGAGGAGGGCCTGCGAGGTGCCCACTCCTGAGATCCAGCCTACACGTCCCAACCAGATTAAGGTTTCGAGAACTATATGAAGATGTGATGACCTAAACTGAAAAAATATATATTCAACTCTTGCACTGTCGCAAAGCGATAAGCAAGTACCGTGTGTCCAGCACCGGACGAAGCACTGGGGCTCACAGATGATGACTCTGCCCCTTTTCATTTCATTCAATACACACGTTTTGTTTGCGCTCACAAATCAAAGATCAACAGCATTCAGTCCCTGTGTACAAGCCTCACGGCCCAGCAAGCAGGCACAGACACCCCAGTGTGCAATAAGCGCTGTAACAGTGACCTGCCTCAGGTATTCTGAGAGCCGTGAGGAGAGGCCCCTCCCCTCCGCCCGCCGCTCCCCTCCCCACCCTGTCAGCCCAGCGGAATAAGGGGGGTGGGGTATGGGTGAAAGAGCAAAGGCACTGGCAAAAGCAAAGGCACACACGGGGGTGAATGACATGTAGAATTGAAGAGGCCGGTGTGAAGCAGGAAACAGGAGAACAAGGGCAGAGAGCTCAGCAGTGGGTCAGGTCCCCGGGAAGAGAGTGTAACTCTTCGCCACCCCTGAGTGGATGCTTAGCAGTCAGGACACCAGCATTCCAGACTCTTCTTAAAGGGAGACTGACTTGCACAGTCCAGGTAGGGTTAACCTTGGGCAGGCAAAACTGGACACCTACTGTGTTTTAGGCTTTTGTGTAGGGACCTGTTTTCCGTCTAGCTTCTCATACTCTGCTGTGCATGGAAGAAGGCACAGAACAGGTTTTACATAGATGCACGGTGCCAGGTTTCCATCTGGGAGAGGAATATCTTTCCAGCAAAGCTCCTACCTCCATCCAGCTTAACTCAAACACTTTTCACAACAGAAACTCTCTACCCTCCTGATGCCAGAGGGTTTTCCTCATGTTGATTAGAAACATGTTTCTCTCTACTTCCATGTAATGATTTTTTTTTTCTTTTTTTAGTTCTGTCCTCAAACAGGACAGCTAAGCCTTCACCACTTTCCACACAACAACACTGTAAATCGTGTGAAGACAGCTATCTCTGATTCTGCTCCTGCTCCTCAGGTTAAGAACCCCAGTCCCCTCTGACTGATTGACAGGTCAGTTTCCAAACCCTTTTTGTGTATGGCTGCTCTCTGTTGCAGGTCAGCTGTCTACCAATTTCCAGATTCATATCTCACACCCAGAACTTGACATGACTCTCCTGATGTGGTCTGACCAATAACGCAGTCTAATGGCACTCTTCTATCCCATGATCACAAGATTCTATCTCCTTACTTGCAGTCTGGGTTTCTGATCTAGCCACCAAGTAATACTGCTAACCAAAATGTCCACCGAAACCAAGTAAACAAACCCTTAAGGCATCTGCATATGAGTCAGTGACAAATCTGGTATCCCTCATCTTGAACTTGGCAAGCTGACTTTACATTGACCCATGTTTAATTTCGTCATATAAGTATTTGGTCCATCACTTTAGTTACTAACAGTTTTTGGAATACTGACTACATACCTTAAAATATTATCTATCTTTCATATCCATTAGGATGGCTACTATGAAAGAAACAGAAGACAGGGGGCTCATCAAGATGGCAGCACAGGCAGAACTGAACTTCGCTCTTTCCAGTGCAGCTACATATGGATCAACCCCCATGGAAAGAACCTGAGAACTAGCTGCACAGCTGCTCCACAACAAAGGATAAAAAGGACCACATAAAGACAGGTAGGACAGGCCAAGAAGCTCTATTGCCAAAGCTCCCATCCACAGGTTAAGGGCACACGATAGCAAGGGATCTTACCAGGTGGGCCTTCTCGTGGAGGACTGAGAGGTTGGTGCCCCACGTCGGGCACCCTGGTCCCTGGGATCCACACCGGAGAGACAAGCCCCCAAAACACTGACTTAGAGAACCAACAGGGTTGACATACAAGGGTCCCAAAGTGCTATAGGAAATTGACTCCCCTCTTAAAGGGCTCTCAAGTGGTCTCAGCCAAAACACAGCAAAATAACAGCAGTTTGAAGAATGCCAAGACTCTATGTGATGGAGAGTCATTTGTGAATCTAAAAGCATCAGCTGAAGGAGTGGGGAATGGTGGAAATGCTCCCCCCAGACGGAGGAGGGGCCAGCAGAAACTAATGCTGTACTCCCCACCTAAAAGTACAGGCGGGTGAGCTCCGCTCGGGGAGAGTGACTGCAGCACTAATCAGCCACTTTGCTGAAGCCAGAGAGCTCGGGGTGGCTGTTCCCTGGCTGGGACTGGCCGGGGCGAACAGTCACAGCATTCTCACACTCCCGGCTTAGGCCGATATTCTCACACAGACTAGGTGCTCTCTGGCTGCCGTGCTGAAGCCCACAAGCTGGTGCACTTAAATCATGTTCCCACTGCCTTCCTGAAGCAAGGATGCAAGCCTCACTCTCCAGCTTCCTTGCTAAAACCAGGAAAGGTGCAGCCCACACGGGGGACACCCCATGATCACCTGGCACTGCTGGCCAAGGGGGCTGGCATTCCTGAGCCGCACAAGACCACAACAATCAAAAACACAGTTCTTAATAGGCCATTACCACCAGCACACTGCACAGACAGCAGACTAAAACACAACCCCAGTCTTCCTGTGAAAATGGTGTAGATACTTAGCCTGGAGCTTCACCCTGAGGAATAGGATTCAGGTTTCCCAAACATCTAGAGAATAGGTGGAAGCCCCCAGGGAATCTAAGCAAGGAAACACCATGCTGTGCGTGCCCTCAGCCTCACAACAGCACAGGGAGAGACTCCCCAGAAAGCTGCTCATACACTTGTGAAAAGCCTTGATTTCTGCAACTGTTGCCCAGGGGACAACTCTAGTTCTCCTGGTCTGGAGGTCAGCAGGGATTATAACTGTAGCCACACAGGACTGCATATATCTGCATATTTTAAAAGCTGATGCCTGAGGAGTCTGGCATCTAATCAGCCTGAAACTAAGTGTTAAATGAGAGTCCTCCTTTTGAAACACTCACAGGTTTTGACACACCCTTAACAACAGTGGCATATCAAGAATAAATCAGGTTGTATGTACAACCACAAAGAATCAAAAGACAACCAAAAGCTAGGGCGGGATTGAACAAAGACCATCACTTACACAAGGAGACTCATCCAACACCAATGAAGGTAGCAGTTTTGCCTAATATATAGAAACAATGACAGAGACCCAAGCAAAATAAGGAAACAAAAAAATACGTTCCAAATAAAAACACAAGACAATATCTCAGAAAAAGACTTCAGTGATATGAAAATAAGTAATCTACCTAATAAAGAATTCAAAGTAATAGTCATAAAAATGCTCACCAAACTCAGGAGATGAATGAACACAGTGAGAACTTCAAAAAAGAAACAGAGGGACTTTCCTGGTTGTCCAGTGGTTAAGACTCTGTGCTTCCACTGCAAGGGCATGGGTTCAATCCCTGGTCAGGGAATTAAGATCTCCCATGCCACATGGCATGGCCCCTCTCCAAGAAAAAGAATAGAAAATATAAGAAAGAACCAAACCAACTGTGGTGCAGTTGTCATGTGCCACAGCTACTGAGCCTGCACTCTAGAACCCACGACTACTGAAGCTGTGTGCCCTAAAACCTTCGTGCCACAACTACTGGGCCCACACGCTTTAGGGCCCGTGTGCTGCAACTACTGAAGCCCACGTGCCTAGAGCCTGTGCTCCACAACAAAAAAAAGCCACTTATATAAGAAAGAACCACAATGTAAGACAGAACTGAAGACTACAATAACTAAAATGAAAAACACACAAAAGGAAATCAACAATGGATTAGATGATATGAAAGAACAAACCCCCAATATGGAAGACAGGATAATGGAAATCACCCTATGAGAACAGCAAAAAGAGAAAAGAATATTTTAAAAGGAGGAAAGTTTAAGGGACCTCTGAGACAATATCAACCATACTAACGTTTGCATTATAGGGGTCCCAGAAGAGGAAGAGAGAGAGAAATGGACAGAAAACCTATTTGAAGAAATAAAGGCTGAAAACTTCCCCAGTCTGGGGAAGGAAATAGGCATTCAGGTCCAGGAAGCACAAAGAATCCCAAACAAGATGAACTCAAGGAGATTTTCACCAAGACATATTATAATTAAAATATCAAAAGTTAAAGACAGAATTTTAAAAGAAATAAGAGAAAAGCAACTAGTTACATATAAAGGAACACCCATAAGACTATCAGTGGATTTCTCAGCAGAAGCTGTACAAACCAGAAGGGAGTAACGTGGTATGTTCAAAGTGTGGGGAAAAAAATAAAAACATACAACTAAGAATGTGTGACAAGGTTATCACTCAGAATTGAAGAAGAGAGCAAGAATTTTTCAGACAAGCAAAAACTAAACAAGTACAGCACCACTAAAAGAGCCTTAAAGGAAATGTTAAATAGAATTCTTTAACTGAAAAATGAAAGGCTATAACTAGAAATAAGGAAACATATGAAAGAAAAATCTCTCACTAGTAAGGGCAAATGTACAGTAAAGTCAGTGAATCAACCACTTATAAAGCCAGCATGAAGATTAAAAGACAAAAGTAGTAAAATCAACTATAACAATAAGCAGTTAAGGGATGAACAAAATAAAAAGATGTAAAACATGACCTAAAAAACACAAAATGTGGTCTAGGTAGTTAAAATGTAGTGGTTTTAGAGTGCAAACGAACTTAAGCAAATATCAACTTAAAACTGACTGCTTTATATATAGATTTCTATATATGAACTTCATTGTAATCATAAATCAAAAGCCTATAATGGATACACACACTAAAAAAAAGAGAGAGAAAGGAATCCAAACACAACACTAAAGAAAATCAATTCACAAGAGAAGAGACCAAGAGAAGAAGAAAATAACAGAAAAATACAAAAACAACCAGAAAGCAGTTAACAAAAGGGAAGTGAGTACATACTTATCAATAATTACTTTAAATGTAAATGGTCAAAATTCTTCAATCAAAAATCACAGGATGGGGACTTCCCTGGTGGTGCAGTGGTTAAGAATCTGCCTACTAATGCAGGGGACACAGGTTCAAACCCTGGTCTGGGAAGATCCCACATGCCATGGAGCAACTAAGCCCGTGTGCCACAACTACTGAGCCCACACACCACAACTACTGAAGCCCACACACTCTAGGGCCCGTGTGCTGCAACTAATGAAGCCTGCATGCCTAGAGCACATGCTCCACAACAAGAGAAGGCAGTGCACCATAACAAAGAGTAGCCCCCACTTGCCACAACTAAAGAAAAGTGACTGTGCAGCAATAAAGAACCAATGCAGCCAAAACAAACAAACAAGCAAAACAGACAAAAAAATCACAGAATGGCTGGATGGATTTAAAAAAAAAGACCTATCTATATGCTGCCTACAAGAGACTCACCAACACAGAGGCTGAAAATGAAACGATAGAAACAGATATTCCATTACATGTAACGAAAAGAAACCTGGGGTAGCAATACTTATATAAAAACAGACTTAAAGACTATAACAAAAGACATATAAGAGCATTACATGATCATAAAGGGGTCAATCCAACAAGAAAATATAACATCTGTAAATATTTATACACCCAACATAGGAGTAACTAAGTACATAAAGCAAGTATTAACAGACATAAAGAAAGATGTTCTCAGTAATACAATAATAGTAGAGGACTTTAATACCCCACTTACATAAATTGAGAGATCATTCAGACAGCCTTAAAAGAAACATTAGATCAGATAAACTTAATAGATATATATATAAACATCCCATCCAAAATCTGCAGATTACACATTCTTTTCAAGTGCACATTAACATCCTCCAGGATAGATCATACATTAGCCCACAAAACAAGTCTCAATAAAGAAGACTGAAATTATATGAAGCATCTTTTTGGACCACAAAGGTATGAAATGAGTAACCAATTATAAGAAGAAAACTGGAAAAAACAAACACACGGACACTAAACAGCATGCTACTAAACAGCGAAAGGTCAATGAAGAAATGAGAGAAAATTTTTAAATACCTTGAAACAAACAAAAATGGAAACACAACTTTCCAAAATTGAGGGGATGAAGCAAAATCCTAAGAGGGAAGTTCACAGTGATACAGGTCTACCTCAAAAAACAAGAAAAATCTCAAACAATCTAACTTTATACCTAAAGGAACTAGAAAAAAATTAAAAAATGAATCCTAAAGTTAGTACAAGGAAGAAGAAAGATCAGAGTGAAAATACATAAAACAAAGATTAAAAAAATAGAAAAAATCAATGAAACTAAGAAACAACTCTTAAAAAGATAAAATTTACAAAATTTTAGCCAGATTCACTGTGTAAAAAAGAGAAAGGGCTCAAATAAATAAAATCAGAAAAGAAAGAGAAGTCAGAACTAATACCAAAAAAATACAGTGGATCATAAGAGATTACTATGAACAGTTATGCACCAACAAACTCAACAATCTAGAAGAAATGGATAAATTCCTACAAACAAGACTGAATCATGATGAAACAGAGAATCTGAACTAATTACAAGTCAGGTAAGGAGATTAAATCAGTAATCAAAAGCCTCTCAAAAGAGACTTCCCTGGCAGTCCATTGGTTGGGACTCCGCACTTAAAATGCAAGGGGCATGGGTTCAATCTCTGCTCAGCCTGGGGCGGGGGGGGGGGGGGAGCAGGAAGCTTCCCAACAAACAACAGCCAGGGATCAGAAGCCTTCACTGATGAATTCTACCGAATAGTCAAAGAAGACTACCAATCATGAGAGTTCCAGGGGCTGACTTGGCTGGGGGAGGGGTGGAAGAACTGGAAAAACATGACTTAACCTCACTCATTCTTTAAGACTGATTCTTATGACTCTAGGGTGGGGGTTACCTGGGATGTCACAAGATCACTGAGTAATGAAATTCTCTGAATATCACGAACGTTTCTATAGAAACAATCAATCCTAACAATCAACCCTAATAATCAATCCCAAGGTGGGGGCTGTAATTAATTCTGCTCTAAAGGTATATAACATGCTCATGTAAGACCGTTTCTCGGGTCTCTCCATCCCCTTCTGGTGTCTGTGCCAGCTATTGTACTCTTTCACCTTAATAAACTGTTACTCTCTGACTTAAACCTGAGCAACAGCTTGTTATTGATTCCAAGGAAAAATTCTTTTCTTCCGGAGATCACGAATCTGCTCCCCTAGACAGATTTCACTGGCATCAATCATTCTCAAATTCTTCCAGAAATTTAAAGAGGAAGGAATTCTTCCAAACTCATTTTATGAGGCCAACATTACAATGATGTCAAAACCAGACAAGGATGCCACCAGAAAAGAAAATTACAAGCCAATATCTTTGATGAATATAAATGCAAAAATCCTCAACAAAATATTAACAAACCAAATTCAACAATATATTTAAAAGATCATATGCCATGATCAAGTGGAATTTATTCCAGGGATGCAGGGATGATTCGACATCCACAAATCAATCAATGTCATGCATAACACTAACAAAATAAAGGATAAAAATCATATAATTATCTCAACAGGTACAGAAAAAACATTTAACACAATTCAATACTCATTTATGATAAAACTCTCAACAAAGTGGGTACAAATGGAATATACCAAAACATAATACAGGTCACATACAACAAGCCCACAGCTGGCATCATACTCAAAGGAGAAAAGCTAAGAGCTTTTCCTTTGAGATCAAGAACAAGACAAGGATGCCCATTCTCACCACTTTTATTCAACATAGTATTGAAAGTCCCATGCACAGCAATTAGGCAGGAAATAAAAAGACATCCAAATTTGAAAGGAAAAAGTAAAACTGTCACTATTTGTGGATGATAGAACTTTATATATAGAAAACCCTAAAGACTCCACGAAAAGTGTTTGAACTAATCAAACTAAAAAGCTTCTGCACAGTGAAGGACACCAGCAACAAAATAAAAATACAACCTCTGAATAGAAGAAGGTATTTGCAAGTCATATATGTGATAAGGAGTTAATATCCAAAATATAAGCAGTTGTATGAACTCGTACAACTCAGTGACACAAAAACAAACAAAACAATTTAAAAATGGGCAGAGGATCTGAATAAACAGTTTTCCAAAGAAGACATACACATGGCCAACAGATATGTGACAAGATTCTCAACACCATTAACTATCAGGGAAATGCAAATCAAAACCACAATGATATACCACCTCATAGGTGTTAAAATGGACAGCATCAAAAAGACAAGGGATAACAAATGCTGGCACAGATGTGGAAAAAAGGAACCCTTGTGCAGTGCTGGTGGGAATGTAAATTGGTGCAGCCACTATGGAAAACAGTATGGAATTTCCTCAAAAAACTGAAAAACAGAACTACCATAAGATTCAGCAATTCCACTTCTGGGTATTTACCCAAGGAAAACAAAAACGCTAAATCAAAATGATGTATGCACTCCTATGTTCACTGAGCATTATTCACAATAGTCAAGATATGGAGACAACCTAAGCATCCACTGATTGATCAATCGATCAATCAACCAATCTCTGTCTCTGTCTCTCTCACACACACCCACCCACACACACACAATCAAATACTACTCAACCATTAAAAAGAAAAAAAATCTTACCATTATGACAACATGGATGGACCTTGGGGGCATAATGCTAAGTTAAATAAGTCAGAAAGACAAAGACCATACGATCTCACTTATATGTGGAATCTTAAAAAAAACAAAACACAGAAACAAACAAAACAAAACAAAGATTCACAGAATAGATTGGCGGTTACCAGAGGTGGGGCTGGGTGGGCAAAATGGGTGAAGAAGGTAAAGAGGCACAAAATTCTAGTCATAAAATAAATAAGTCATGGGGATGTAATGTACAGCATGATGACTAGAGTCAGTAATATTGTACTGCACACTTTGTAACTTTGTATGGTGACTACGGAAAACTAGACTGACTATGGTGATCATTTCACAGTATATACAAACAGCAAATAATTATTTCGTACACCTGAAACTAATGCTATATGTCAATTAAATTCAAAAAAGAAAGAAAGAGGACTTCCCTGGTGGCACAGTGGTTAAGAATCTGCCTGCCAATGCAGGGGACACAGGTTCTAACCCCCATCCTGGAAGATCCCACATGCCATGGAGCAACTAAAGCCCATGAGCCACAACTACTGAGCCCATGTGCCACAACTACTGAAGCCCATGGGCCTAGAGCCCGTGCTCAGCAAAGAGAAGCCACCACAACAGAGTAGTCCCCACTCTCTGCAACTAGAGAAAGCAAGCGTACAGCCACAAAGACCCAACACAGCCAATAAATAAATAAATATTTTTTAAAAAAGAAATAGAATTTTAAAAAAATAAAATAAAAAAATTTAAAAAAAGAGGTGGTGTATTTAAAAAAAAAAAGGAAGAAAGAAAATGTCAATTGGTTCCAAAGTGATTAATATATTAGGGAACAATTTGATCATAATACATTTTGTATTCACTTCTTCACAATTTTGTCTCCCAGAAATACTAGGTGAATAAAGAAAGCTGCACCCAACTGAATTGAGCCACAGAGAAATACACAAAACACCTCCACCTCAAATACCTACCACCTTTTTCAGTTTACCATACATGCTATGAGACACACCTATCCACTTTAGGTGTTACAACCTTCTATCCACTTCCAGACAATCCTCTTTTCGCTACCTCATAAGAACTCACAAGGTGCAAACTTTCTAATGTACACATCCACAAGCAAACTTCAGATCTTTTTAAAGGTAAATTGACATATTTATCCAGTTACTTATGTATTTCTTAACTATTTAACGTGTAAAACTATGCTACCATTTTTATTAGATTCCTATCTTTTATATGTCACTGACAAAGTTTTTGCATATTGTGTCACTAACCCCATTTTTCCCATAAGCCTTATGGTTTTTATTGAAGTATTTTGCATAAAACACTGATTTTTAAGAACATGCATGTCACCTTACATCAGAAGTAACTATATAGCCAAACAGCTAAAGAGAAACAAGGTCAAAAACATGCAGACCTCACAGCGTGAAAGAGTTGAAAACACTTAAGACCATGAAATGAATACCAGGTCTGATGTATACTCCACGATAAGATTAATTTTTATAAGTTTTATTTATTGGAGATACATTTGATGAAAAATTCAAGGATTCCATTTACTACAAGTCTAGAATCCCCAGGACATGAAAGAATGAATGTAAAATTTTAGAAAAATGAACGCCACCTTCATTCTCTATTGCTATAAGAACTGGGATGTATTCTGCTTTATGTAACTTCAGTAAAATACTGACAGAAACTTACAAAGCCATGTGGGAGCAGTCAAATTCAGAGGAATCCTTAAAAACAAAATAAAACAAACTCTTACAGGACATTCTCTTGCAAAATTCAAAATAGTTGTGTCATTAAGACCTATCTAGAAAAAAAATCACCTGAGAAATACCATATACAATTTATTATAAATTGAAAAAAACATTTATTTTCCTGAGAAAAATAGAGTAGCCTGCTGAAAAATGATTCCAACATTAACTTTGAGTCAAAGTAGGTTCAACAAGTCAGATTTCAGAATAAGCTTAACAAGCAAGAGAACATGAAGTGAGTTCAGCTTTATTTTTTATGTCACTGAATAAACAGAAGACTTTGTTGTTGAAACACAAGTGACCTTTACAAGTAGCAAATAGTTTCCTCCTCAATCACCCCTACTTCTGACCATGGCTACTTTCATGTACCACATCATTCAAGTTGGAATTGCCAGTGACATAATCAAGGTAACATTTGTTTAGCCCAGCAACCATTTATGTGTCCAGCTGCTGTGATAATCACATTCTATTTCTGGGATAACTTTCCAATTTACCAATTCAGTTGCTTTTCCACTCCTAGCACAATTTTCAATTCCAGGCTGTTTAAAGAATGATTTCAATTAAAACGATGTAATCTTTAGACCAACTTCATGTTTACTGCCCAGGAAATCATAAAATGTGGTATGCAAAAATTTCTGGCCACATGACAAAGACAAAAGAATAAAATAAGTAACTAGTTTTTGATTATTGTTTAAAAAAACAAACTAACCACCTTGTTTTCAGATTGGATGTCAATTAAGTCACTCAATTGTATTTTAAATCCCTAATAAATAAATATTATGCATCCATACGGGAACTAACAATTCCAGAGAGAATCATACAATGTTTGAGCAGCTAACTTCCGTAGACTTTCATTTCTGTGCTTTACTACACCTATAACTCCCTAAGAAATAAACTTATTGAAGTCACCTCTTGATTAAAAAGCAATCTGCAAGAACTTTCAATAAAAAAAAATAACCTGGCTAACAAATGAGTAAAAGCAATGCGGTGTGGAAAACAGTCTGTTCAACAAATGTTACTGGAAAAACTGGGCACACATGCACAAAAAATAAACCAGATATGGACCTTAAAACTTTCAAAATTAACTTCTCCAAATAAATTACAGACCTAAATGTAAAATGCAAAACTATAAAACGCCTAGAAAATTACATGGAAGGAAACCTAGATAGACCTTACATTTGGTGATGGCTTTTTCAACTACAGTACCAAATGCACCAATCCATGAAAGGAAAATTAGATAATTCTGACTTCATTAAAATTTAGAACTCTGCTCACCAAAAGATACTATAAAGAGAATGAAAGACAACCACACACAGAGGGAGAAAATCCTTGCTGGTATCTAAAAGATAAAAAGAATTCTTAAAACTCAACAATTAAGAAAACAAAATGGGCAGAAGGGGAAATTGGAGGAAGGTGGTCAAAAGCTACAAACTATCAGTTATTAGACAAACAAGTACTAGGGATGTAATGTATAATTAAAATCATCTGCATATTTCTTCATTTTTAAAAATGTGTAAAGACATTTTTATTAATTTGTGTTATTTGTGTTATTAAAAGTTTTAAATACAAATATATTTGTATTATTAAAAGTTTTAACTTCAAAAACCAGCTAAGTTACAAAACTCTTTTCCTTTCCTTCATTTACCTAATGCAGTGTGATATTGGTAAGAAAACATAAATCATATTGAATTTTTTTTGTCTTTATTGAGTATTTGACAAGTATTCCTTTTTCAAGAAAATCTTGGAGTTAGCAATACAGTGATCCTTGTAAAACTCTCCCACAACTGAGCCACTGATTATTGGCAAAGATCATTAAATTCACTGTTTTCTACTACTTTTAATAGTCCCATAAACAGGCAATGATTAAAATAACTCACAGATAAATGAATGAACTTAACAACTGAATCCATAACACTTTGCACAGAGTCTATTCAGAGAACTGAATGCAGTATTTTCAATATGTATCATGAAGTAGAATTAAGCAATATTAGAGAAACAATTAGGAAAACATCAGCCTCTTTTAAAAAATTCCATAAATCTTGATTTTTTTTACCTTCCATACCATGCAAACATGCTTTTAAAAATCTACACCAAAAGTTCATTTATTTAGGCCATATAATGATAGTTCTTTATAAATCTGTAAGTCCTTTGAAACAAACTATGTGGAAAGTATTAATTCTATGGTGTCTCATGTCACATGACTCATCTAAAGCCAAAGAAACAGACTTTAAATTTTTCAAACTTTGGTTCAATCGATCTTTATTATTAGACTGGCCATGTATTCTATAGGCAATTGTTTGATCTTTTAGTTTATGTTTTTTCCTCATAATTTCCCAAAAAATTTTCAATAACTAAAATAATTTCTCCTATAATCTCTCCAACTTAAAAGGGGTTTTCTCTTTGGAGCAAGAACCAAGATGGCCAAAATTAAACTCTCAGTTACTGTTGAAATCATACGCAATTCTTTAATCGTACATTTACTTTTGATTTTTGGCAACCAATTTCATATTCTTTTTTGAACTGTGAAAGGAAACTTATCAGATTTACTCTGCATTTGCTGAAAATCTCTCTTCATACTGTCATCTTTATTACTTTTAATTTTTTTAGCATTTTTATTTTAAAACAGCAGCTTTTGTTTTACTCAGCTGCAGAAAACACAACTGTCGTTATTGTGAAATTTGTGGCATATGTTCTTCCATTCTTATTTTACCCTTTATTGTTTTGGCTGTGGCGCTAGCTTCTGCAATCCACTCAATTCTGCATCAGTTGTATGCTTTAAATACTATTTTTCTGTACTTCGCTTTTACAATAGAAAGCTAATATAATGTTATAGTAATTAAAATAACCATGTTTTAATATATAAAAATATACACAAAAACACTATATATAAAGGCACATATAATATTTCTACATAATTACTAATCATTAAGGTATCATTGCAACAATTCTGTTTGAATTAAAATATTCAAATACACATTACAATGTTACATAGGTGTATAGAAAAAAACATTTGATTTATCTTCAGAAAAATCATCTGAACCATCCCACTGACATGTATTAAGTCAGTGGTGTATTTCTATAAATACTGAAAACAATGCACATGGCTGGCACATACCTACAATAAAACAATATCTCACATGACGTAATGGAAAAGTAAAATGTGATCCTACTGAGGAATGAAACCGTATTTAATGGAAAACCATTTTATACTGTTTTAGTTTTCTTAATTAAATTTTAATAAATAAAATCAAATGAAAACTGAAATTCAGTTTCCTCAGTCATACTAGCCAGATTTCAAGTGCTCATAGCCACATGGAGCTAGCTGCGATCATACTGGACAGTGGAGATCTGCACTCTTAAGGTTAAATAAAGTTATTTTAAAGTGCTTTTTTAAAAGAGATAAGATTTGATTGCAAGTATGTTACCTAGATTTTTCCCCCTTGGCCCTCATTTTTATAAGTTCTCAATGTAAAGAAAATAGAATTATTAATTATTATAGGGCTAGAAGGTAATAAAGACCAGTTACTGTAATCCCCCTAGCACTGTACTTTCTTAAGTTAATTTTCTCTTATTTTGCTAAATGTCTTCTTTTTCTGTTATATAGTTAGAAATCTAAAAATATAAGAAAACTGAATACCACTAATTTCATGAAACTTATTTTTTAATGCAATAAATACAAAAACTTATACCAATCTCCACTAAAATTTCCTGCACTGCTAAAGGTTTTACTTCCAAAAATGCATACGATCATTGCTCAGAGATCTCTCTAGGGATATGAAATATTTTCTCTGAAACTAGTCCTAAGGCGTTAACTGAACTTTCAGTATGAAAACTTAACACGTTCAGAAAACTATTTAGAGAAACATGGTGCTTTAAAATTTAATTTTACAAAAGATATTGATGGGTACATAAAATAATCAAAAATGATCACTAATAGGTACAGAGTTTCATTGGGGAGTGATGAAAATATTTTAAATTAGATAGTGGTGATGACTTCACATTCTATGAATATACTGAAAACTACTGATACATATTAAATGGTGAATTCTATGGTATATGAATTGTAACTCAATAGACCTGCTATAAAAATAATTCACAAATGCCTCCGACGTTTATGCACAAACTATTAGTGAAAAGACAAGGCTCTCCTGGTGACTCAGATATGCAATATTACTGTTCCATATGTTGAAATGAGATATACATAAAAACTCATATAATTCCCGTTGGTCTTAAATATTCATGGAAATGAACACAAAATGATCTGCAAGAGTAGATACACGCAAAAAAGATAATGCAGAACTTTAACTTCATGTATTTTGCTCTAATTTTTGCATCATGTTGTCATGTGTTACTTGTGCAATGAAAAATAAATGTTATGAAAACCTAATAACTTGCTTGATATATGTATCTCCCATCATTTACGCTTTCCCTCTACTTGAAATACTTTCCCCAACCTAAAGAAGCACCGTTCTTTTAAGAGTTCTAATAACCAAAAAGACTTTTACTAAATGTGCTTCCTATGCTCTCCAATCAAATCATTTAGAGAACACAGAAATAATTAAAGATAAAAATATTGGACTCCTTTCCAGGCATTAAAATTTACTTTCTCTGCCAGATATTGATATTTTTTCCTATCTGTCTAGGTAAACCCAGCACCTAACACATTGTCTGGGACAAAGTAAGCAATCAAAACATAGCTGTTGAATGAACAAATAACCAATGTGGTATTCTCATGGGGGACACCGCCTCTGAGTATACACCCTGCCCATCCTCCTCCCTCAAAGAAGACAAAACTTGTTCTGATGTCCACCCTCCACTATGAAGTCTAAGGAAAAGCTCACCTCTCCCAGCACCAGGTTATGCCTGACTAGGTAAGAGCAATCCCATTCCCGTTGCCAGTTCAGCAATAGAATGTGACATCTTAGGGGAGATGTGCTACAGGAAGAAGGTTCTTGAAAAGGCATCCTTGCTCCTTATGGACACTACCTTGTCTGAAACCTGCCTGGTACCTGCCACCGGCTGGAAGATTAAGCCATTACCGAGATCAGCAAAGCAGAGAGGTGGAAAGAACTTGGGTGACACCATTAAGCTAACTAACCAACCACTCCTGAAGCCTGCTAGACTGCTGAATTTCCTCTTATTTAACATAATGTCCTCTTTATTTAAATGAATTGGAGTTGCTGCTGTTTGTAGCCAAATGCATCTATTTCATAAAATTCCTTTGTGATCAGAATCACAAAGATGATGAAAGTACTCCAATAATACAAATATTGTTTTTTGGGTTTTTTTTTTCTTTTTAACCAAACTACTCAGCCTGGATTCCCAATATTCTTCCAATCACACCTCCGGTTTGGCTGAATGGCCAGAAGCTGCCTGACATACTCAGGCAGGAGCCCCCTTGCGATGAGCTGACAAACCACCACCACAAAACAAATGCAGAACTTCTGGAAGACATGTAACATTGAATTGCTTTGATTTATCCCAAACTAGAGGACCAGTGTCAGGAAGAATGTATTATGACATCTGCTTTGGGATTCCCAGCATTCTACAAGGCTTCTTTGGTGGTATTTTTCCACTAACGTCTACACTAAATGGTTCCATTTGGAATCTAAAACAAAACGTTATCGTCTACAAAAGAAAAACATTTGGTAAAGAAACTTCTTTGTTCCAAACACCTAAAAGGACTTCGATAAACAATAAAGAAAAATAAAAGATTTTGAACAACTGAAAACATTTCTTCCAAAAACTAAAACACATTGGAAACCTGGTGCTGAATCAAATTCCCAAACAGCAGAACAGCTGTAATCACAAAATAACTGCAAAGAAAGAGAAAAACATCTAAACAAAATGTCCAGTTTAATATCCAACCAATCAGCTTCTTTGAAAACTGTCTTTCACTCAAATCACCATCTTCCTGACAAAAGAAAAGAAAAATGTCTACATAGTAGGCAAACCCAAGGTAGTAAAGTACCAAGGGAATCAATAAGTTGGTTTTTTTAAAACCTTACAGATTTTCTAAGAATGCCAGTGGTAAAAATAACTTAAACGCTTATTCAATGTTTACTGAATGTGAATGATAAAATCTTGACTACAAAATGAATCAAACTTTTAGCCAATTATATATATGTTCCAGATACTGTGCTAAGACCTGAAGAGTAAAGATTAACAGGACAATGCACTGTCTTCAAAAGTTTACAATGTAGTAGACCATCCCATTCCCTAGCCTCTTCACTCACTCTCCAACTGTTCTACCTCAGAAATGCTGTCCTGTCTCAGAAATGCCACCACCTTCTACTCATACGGCACAGGCCAAACACTTAAAAGTCATTCTGGACTTTTCTCTTTCAACACACAATTCATCAGGAAGCCCTATCGGTGTTAGTTACCCCAAAGCTACAATAACACACAACCAGAAGCCAACCACTTCTCACCAAATCCACTGCTAAGGCCCAAGTCCAGGTACCATCAGATCACTCCTCCAACTATAACAGACTCCTGCCTGGTGTGTCTGCTCCTTCCAGCCTGTTCTCCAGGCAGCAGACACAGTGCTCCTCTCAAGGCATGAACAGAATCACTTCATTCCTCTAACTAAATCATTGCCATGACTTCCTTCTGCTCCGGTAACAAACTTCGTGATCTCACCTACCACTACCTCTCTAAAGCTGTGCCCTACCACTGGCCCATCATCCATTAACTACCAGCCTCCTTGGCTTTGGTTCTGTCCTTTGAAATTCACTGACAACTCTGCTACTCCCTGGGTTCTTATGCAGGTCTTCTTCACATGACGGCACCCTTGTTGTGTAGGTCTCAGAACAACTGGACAGCCCAGCTAGATTGAGAAAGTACAAACTCATAGCCGAGGTGTTTTATCCCACTGTTCTGCTCTATTTTTTAAAGTGAGCTTTTTGTGGAAGTATAATACAATTTTAAAAAAATGAGAAACTTAAAGTGCACAGCTCAATGAATTCTCACAAGGTAAACACACCAAATTCACAAACTAGCACACAGATCAAGAAACAGCACCACAGAAGCCTGCCCAGGTCCCCACTCCCAGCCACTATCCTCCAAACAAGGTAATCACAACCCTCATTTATAGATTACTTTTACCCGGGTTGGAACTTTATATAAACAAAATCATATAAGATGAACTCTTTTGTCTCCAGTTTCTTTCACTCAGTGTTATGTTTCCAAGATTCACCCACGTTGCTAAGCAGAGTTGTAATACATTCATTACCATAAAGCTTTATTATCTTCCACTTCATGAATATTCATTTGTACAGTTTGAGACTTCTCACGGAGTTGCTATGACAGTTGTACAAATCTTTTCGTAAATATATGAACACATTTCTACTAGGAATATGTCTAACGGAGTTGCTGTATCGCATCACATGCATATATTCAGCTCTAGTTTTCCAAAGTGCCTGTACCGATTTAAAAACCATGCATTGGCATATGAGAGTTTCAGATAATTCTTGTAAACATTTGACATTATCTGTCTTTTCAACTTTAGTCATCCTGGTGATTATATCACGGCACCTCACTGTGCTTTTGGTTTGCATTTCCGAGATGACTGACAAAGCTGACCATCTTTCCACATTTATTGGCCATTTAGATATCTTCTTGTGTGAAGTGCCTGTTCAAGTGTTTTGTCCATTTTTCTTTTTTTTAAAATCGACTTGTAGTTCTTAATATATTCTGGATACAAATCCTTTTTCAGACAAATACATTATAAATATTTTCTCCCCTTTAGGTATTTCCTTTTTCATTCCCTTTATGGTTTTTACTGGGCTCCAATTTATCATTTTTCCCTTCGCAGTGTTTAGTTCTTAGTTTAGAAACCTCCACCTAACCTAAGACTATGCTAGTCAACACTTTCCTCTAAAGGTTTACTGTTTTTACCTGGCACATCTACTTTCATAATCCTATTAAACTGACTTTTTTCTATATGACGTGAGTTAGGGGTAAAATACCTTTTTTCCATAAGAAAGTTATTTTGCCCGGACACTACTATTGAAAATCCCATCCTCTCCCCAACATGTTGTTGATGACATCTTTGTCAAAAATAATGCCTACTTGTCTATCCTTGTGCCAGTATAACAATATTAAATTAGAATTCCGTCATAATACGCCTTGATGTTTGATAAGTCCTCCAGCTCTGTTCTTTCACTTTAAGGCTGCCTTGGTAATTCATGACCCTTTGGATTTTCACATAAATTTTACAATTAGTTTCCACCAAAAGAAGAAAAAAAAAACCTGCTAGAATTTTTAATGAGAGTGCACCTTTTGAAATTGACTGGTGCTTTATGACTCAGCACATGGTTAATTTTGGTACATGTTCCATGTGCACTATTTGATCAACTATCATTGGGCACAGTGTTCTATACACGTCAATTAGACCATGCATGTTAATTATATTGATCAGATTATCTCTCTATCCTTTCCAGGTTTATCTTCCTGCTTATTCTATCAGCAGCTGAGAAAGATGTGCTTAATCCTTCCACTTGGATTGCTTTCACATTTGGAACTATACGTGGTCTAGCGTATGGACCACCTTTATTTTTAGTAATGTCTTTTCCTTAAAGTTCACTTTGTCAAACACTAGTTACACCTGATTTCTTGCCATTTGTATTGGCATGACATACCTTTTTCCATCCTTCTAGCTTCAGGCTTTCTTTCTCTTTATATTTTAAACCAAGGACTTTTAGCAAAACTAAAACATGACCCATAATATGATTTAATATCTTCAAATTCTGTCACTTCAGTTGAGAAAATAATTCAGCATCTCTTCATTCTCATCCCCAAACAGGGGTGTCATCTGCACATGGTCAACAAACATTACCCCTAAATTTAGGATTTGGGAGATCAATTATGACCTCCTTTGAACAGTTTGCAGAATTTGTTACAAGTTTCACTATATTTGAAAATTTCCTCACTGCTTGTTTGTAAAGTCTGTCAATTTCAATTTATACAATATCTGTGTATCTAAATGCTTCCTATTGTTCTTTCCCTCCCTTCAGTGAATCCAGAGTAGCAAATGTTTCCTCTGGCTGGGATTTGGAAGTGGTCTTCATTTCCACATCTGAAGAGTGAGTGAAGACATGGTTGCCGCTAACGCTGTGAGACAAATGCAAAGCACAGTCACATAGGGAGATGATCACATTTGAAGAGGTCCAGAGAACCATACCTTCACTTTTAAATATTTTTGCTGGGTATAGAATTCTAGATTGGCAACTATTTTCTATTACCTTAAAGATATATTTCAGTTGTTGACTATCTTTACTACTTTTTTTATCTTTTTATCTTTTCTGTTAAAAGGCAGCTATCAGCCTTACTGTTTCTTTTTTTAAAGGTAATGTCTCTTTTTTTTTTCTGCCTGCTTTAAAGACTGTCTTGGTTTTCAGTAGTTTTAAGTAAGATATATCTGAGTGTGGCTGGTGGTGATGCTTGAGGCTCACAGAGATTCTTAAATTCATCAGGAAATGTTTTTTTAACAGTTCTGGAAAATTCTCAGCCATTTTTACATCAAATTTGCTTCTTTCCCATTTTCTCTCTTCTCCTTCAAATGCTAAAAGATCCTAACATTACAGATGTATGAGATATATTCACTGTCTCACATCTCTATTTTTAGTCTCTATGCTTCATTTTCAATATTTTCTATTGACTTATTTTCCTCTTCACTAATCCTGTCTTTTGCTGTATCATATCTGATATCTAACTCAAACACTGAGCTCTCAATTTCAGTTTGTATATTTTTCTTGTCTAGAATGTCCATTTGGCATTTATACCTCCCAATTTTCTAATAAAACTCTCCATCTTTTCATGTTTGTTTCACCTTTTCTTCCATTTGCTAGAACATATCAATCATGTCTATTTTACAGTCCTCATCTGCTAACTCCAATCAATATCTCAATTCTGTATCAATTTCCATTGCCCTGCTTCTCTCACGGTTTTTGTGATATGGTCCAATCTCCTAGCATCTAGTCATTTTACATTAAACGCTGGATGCTGTGTAGTACATAAATTTTTAGAGGATCCAGATATTATATCTCTCCCGAGTAGGTTCACCCCAAGCTCTGTTCACCTTGAGCTAATCAAGCCGTGAGCTGGTTCGAAGCTGGCTGCAGTTGTGGCAGCCTTCAGCGGGCTGCAGTCGATCCTATTCCTGTGGCACCACCCTACTGTGCTTCCAAATGCAAGCATGATGTGCATGACAGCCCCGCCACAGCAACAGGAGACTGTGGACACTCTGCCTTTTAGAATTATATGGTTTAACTTTATAGCAGTCTGTCATGCAGCTTCACAAATCTGCAAATGTCTTTAAGTAGGAGACAGCAACGTTTCTGAGTCCCTTTGGGTCTCCAATATTGTCACTCCAACCTCACAAGACTGACAAAAGCCTTACTTGTTTCTCTGAGCTCAAATGCCAACTCTCTACTTGGGCTGAGGTCAAATTTTCAGCCTCTTGCCCATATCCAGAATCAGCAAAGCTCTGATCACTTCCCCAAGGAAAAAAAGGCTATAGATTATTGACTTATCTATTCAAAGTTTTCTCTTCTCTGGAACCGTAGTTTCTTCAGTACTCTTCGGTTTAACAGTTCTTTGACAGCCTTACATAAATTACTTTTATATTTAATCTATCTTTTGTAGCTGTTCTCAGCAGTAATATCAATGTGTTCCAGTTCTTATCTGAGGTAAGTTTTCTTGTCCTATTTTATTTCCTTTATAGCCATATCACTACCTTTCTTTATATTACTCATTAAAGGTGTTGTATGTCTACCTTTCCCTCCTGAAACATAAACCCCAAGACACCAAAAGCTTTACTGGATCCTCAGGGCGAAATCAGACTAAAGGTTGCCCAGCCCTGGTATCCTTCCTCTATCATGTTTCACTTACCATGCCTATTTCTGTTTGTAGAGATTTCCAAAGAGCCTCATCATTTCGCAGTATGAGAAAAGAGAGAGGCTAATTCGACGTACGCACACTCTCAGCAAAGAACTATTACTCCCCCTTCCCAAACGTCCTCACTTCTTCCTCCATGAGAGAGAGAAAATAGAGTACATTCTGGGTTTCTCTCCTTCATGGTACCTTCTCTTCAGCTGATTGTTAAGATCCTGACAGTCACTCCTTTCCATGTCCAGCTCCCCGCTGTGCATTAAGCAGACCTACCATCAGACTCAGGGTGTGCCTTCCACGGCAGGCTGAAGACCCGTCTCTTTCTCTCCCGTGCTCTCTGATATGCTGCAAGCTAAACCTGCGAGGCAGGCCACAATTCTCCACACGATGGCTGATGGACACATATATTCAGAATCTACTTTGCAGGCCCAACTCTTGCCACAAAAACCAAGATTTAAGAAGCAGAGTATCGGGCTTCCTAGGTGGTGCAGTGACTGAGAATCCGCCTGCCAATGCAGGGGACACGGGTTCTATCCCTGTTCCAGGAAGATCCCACATGCCGCGGAGCAACGAAGCCTGTGCGCCACAACTACTGAGCCTGTGCTTTAGAGCCTGTGAGCCACAACTATTGAGCCCACGTGCTGCAACTACTGAAGCCCACACACCTAGAGCCCGTGCTCTGCAACAAGAGAAGCCACGGCAATGAGGAGCCTGAGCACCACAACGAAGAACAGCCCCCACTCACCGCAACTAAAAAGAAAGCCGGCGCACAGCAAAAAAAGACCCAACACAGACAATAAAATAATAAATAAATTAATTAATTTTAAAAAAAAAGTAGTAGAGTATCAAGTACCCACTCTGTACACTTCTGGTACGAAGGGCAAGATTCCAGAAGCGGAGTATAGAGAGGGATCAAGATGGTGGCCTAGTAGGACGTGAACCTCAACTTCTCCCACAAATACGTCAAAGATACATCTACATGTGGAACAATTCTCACAGAATATCTAACTCAACACTGGCAGAAGACCTCAGGCTGCTGAAAGGGCAAGAAAATCTCCACATGACTGGGGAGGAGAAGAGAAAAAAAAAGGGAGCAAAAAAGGAATCAGGGCAGGACCTGCACCCTTGAGAGGGAGCTGTGAAAGAGGAAAGGTTCCTTCACCCTGGGAAGCCCTATCACTGGCAGGTAGATTGGATGGGACAGAAGGGGAGCTTCAGACCCTCAGAGGAGAACTCAGCAGCTGGTCTGCGGCAGCCAGAGCAGAGGGAGAACTGCACAGATGGTCAGTGCCGCAGCCTTGCACTCCCCAGCGTAAGGCATGCAACCACCGCTACGGGCAGGGGCTGGGTGCTGGAACTCAGGCTTCGGAGATCAGAACCAGGGAGTGGACTGGGAGGGGCTGTGTGGAAACAGCAGGGGGTGGCGGCATGGAATCCACGGCTGCCACAATGAAGGGTGAATGCGGAAGAAGCCTGGGCCGCCTTACAGGCCAGTCGCCGTGGTTCGGAGGGTGCAGGCGGGGAGAGGGTGAGCCGGCGCTGCCGCCTTTCTCGCCACGCGCTTGCTCGCAGAGGGCAGGACACCACCTGCACAGGCTCCAAGGGTGGTGGTGGGTCGCCACCGCCTCCCCCCCCAGATGCCAGCCTCCCTCCGGGTCCCCAGGAGTGTCTGCGAGCCCCCGCTGCCTTCCTCCCGGACCCCCGGAGTGGTTACCGCCCACCGCCACCACCCTCACAGACTGCAGGAGCGGTCGGGAGCCCCTGCTGCCACCCGCCCAAACTCCAGGAGGGGCCACAAGCCGCCTCCATTCCCATGACATGCTCCGGGGCACACCTGAGCCACCACGACAGCTGAGAACCCCGGGACCAGACACCAGCCACCGCGTCCGCACACCCGCTCTCAAGGGGTAACAGCCAGCACATGCTGAGGAAAGAGGCAACAGGCATCCACACCAAAGACAGCCCTCAAACCAAATACATTAACCCACACCAGCTACACAGGGACACCCCCACGTATGAACAGTCCTCCAGGACCACAGCACGTAATTGTTTCCCCTAAACTCACAGAGTGAGAGAAACATAAGTAAAATGAAGAAGCAGAGGAAACACTCCCAGTTAAAAGACGAGATAACTCCCCTGAAGGAACAATGAAACAGAACTCTTCAGTCTAACAGACATCGAGTTGAAAAGAACACAGCAATACTAAACCTATCCTAAAGGAAACAGTGAAAGGTCTTCTCTAAGTAGGAAAGAAGTAAGAATATATAGGAAAGAGAAAATCACAATTGGGAAGTAAATCACTTAAAGAGCCAGTACACAGCTTAAAAAAAAAAAGTAAAAAAATTTCTGTGAAAGTGATGATAACCGCAATGAACACCAAAAGGAGGAAGGTGAAGATGTGAAAGAGGATGTCAGGGTCATGAAATGCGGGGGAAGGGAGTAAGAAAATGTAGATTTTTTTTTTTCCCTAGAATGTGTGTGAGCCTATATGACTAACAGTCTAAGGCAAGTAGAGATAGGATGGGATTAACACACTTGAAAACCAGGGTAACCACAAGTCAAAAATATACAATAGATTCACAAAAACCAAAAAGAACATAAGTATGATACAAAAGAAAATCATCAAACCACAAAAGGAAAAACAAAAAGGGGCAAAGAAGAAATATAAAATCAATGGGAAAACAAGGTTTCACGCGGCAGTAAACACATTTCTATCAATAATTACCTTAAATGTCAATGGACTAAATGCTCCAATCAAAAGTCACAGAGTGGCACACTGGATGAAAAAACAAGAACTTATAATATGCTGCCTACAAGAGACCCACTTTAGGGCAAAGGACACACATATTGAAAGTGATAGGATGGAAAAAGATATTTCATGCTACCAGAAATAACAAGAAAGCAGGGGTCACAATGCTCCTATCAGACAAAATAAACTTTACAACAAAGGCCATAAAGAAAGATAAAGAAGGACACTATATAATGATAAAAGGATCAATAAAAGGATTTTACACTCAGCACCCAAATACATAAAACAAATACTAACACACATACAGGGAGAAATTGATAGGACTGCAATAATAGTAGGAGACTTTAACACCCCACTCACATCGATGGACATATCTTCCAGACAGAGAATCAATAAGGCAACACAGATCCTAAATGATACAATAGAACAGTTAGACTTAATTGATATTTTCAGAACATTACATCCAAAAAAACCAGAATACATATTCTTTTCAGCTATACATGGGACATTCTCTAGGACTGATGACATACTAGGGCACAAGTCTCAACAAATTTAAGAGTATAAAAATTAACTCAAGCATTTTTTCTAACAACAGCATGAAACTAGAAAGACCAAGCTCTGAGAACTTACCAGGCCAGTTTCCACACAAAAACCTTTTACAGACAATGCAAGAGGATGCTCTGGGAAAAGAAGTGAAGATGCGCTGCCAACAGAGCAGAGCCATTTGAAGACTTCAAGAAGACACTGGATTCACCAACAGCCACTCTGAAATACTTGCATAATAAGTTGAGCAGGTGGCAGTGAAAATGTACAATCTGTCTTGCAATCTATAGGTACCAAAACTTAAAGATTTGTGCTGGAATAATTTGAACTATGGTATTTGAACTGTGCTTTGAAATACCGAAGAAAATATTACAGAAAGAGAAGATCTTGAAGATTTAAAAACAAAGATTGTTGAGAGCTTTAGCAACATAACAGGAATGGATTTTGGTCTCAGAGCAAGTCTGAGCGGGTAGAGAGTGGAAGAAAATGTATCTTCAGCTTCAAACCACCTCGGAAAAAGTACGCAAAAAGACTTCTAATTAAGGGAAGAAGAGACTACAACACAAACAACTGGACACATTCCATCAAATTATCAATGGGAAGCATTTACAAAGGAGTGCTGGTTTCCAACCTCAAGCTCTATCATTGGCCTGAGGCCTGAGAAATCCAGAATTCTTTTGTTAATGCAGTTAATTTTAAAAGAAAAGTAAAAATCTAAGGTATCAAGAAGGCTTAAGGACAGAGGAGACTGAGTCTTGGTGGCCAACACAGAACGAGGCTGAGGTGCAGTTAATGTCTGAACCAGTGGGCACTGGTGAGTGCCAAGCTGCACCTCTGGAGGGAGGAGGAGGTTGCAGCAGACGAGGTTAGTGTTCTCCACCAAAACTCTCAGGTCCGTCTATACCCTGTCCCAAACTAACAGGGGCCCATGCACACCAACAGGCACAATCCTCACTGGTACCTCTGAGTTCTTTGGTGTTAAATGGTTACCTAGGGGCCCTTGGCCTTGTCCACCAGAACTGTTGGCACCACAAGCAAAGTGCAAATATAAAGTGAAAAAGAGCTATGCCATGTGCTCTCTTGCATGGCATCATTTTCTAGACACTACCCCCAGCTCCTGGCTTATGTCCCATAACCACAACACAGGTAACCATTGGCTTGAGGAGAAGGACCACATATCTGAGAGCTGCAGGTGGTTCACTCTGGAGCTATGGGGCATATTAGAAATGACTTCAATAACCGGTCCCAATTTACCGACCAGAGGCGGGAAGGCTCATTATCTCCCTTTGAGAGGGCTCAGAGGGTGCTAGGAGGAGAAGACTGTGGTAGGACCAATCATCCTCCTTTCTTTGTGCACCTTCTGAATCCTGGCACCTCCAAAGCTAAAATAATAAAAATGGACTTCAAGGATATAGTTCAAGGCTGGGAAGCAGCTCTCTCAGTTAACTTAATAAGGAATAGAACTAAAGCTAGCCAACAGTAAACCTTTGCAGTTCAAAAGGTGTTGACTGTTTTCCAAATTCTCCCCAGGGAAGATCTACCATTGAGAAAGTCTCCCCGCCCTGCCCAGCAGCACAACTGGACGGAGCAGAGACGCGTTGACAATCCACCCTGAAGACCAGACTCAGAATGAAGAACTACAGAAGGGAGGGAAAAGGTGCATGAACTAAGGGGCTGAAGGGATCAGAGGTCTTAGGTGAAAAGGGCAGGCTTATGGAGGACAAGGAGGCTCTTCACCAATGCCCTTCAGAATTGTGTCCAAAGTACAAATATTACTTATTCAAAACACAAGCATAAAATAAGAAGTAAAAGAAAATCGAGAACAGCGATCATTATGTGAACACAACATTACCTGAACACAACACATAACAATCAATAGCTCTTCGGGTGGTAAAGTGAGAGGACTGGGTATACTGGTATGTAAAAACAAATAATAATGTAAAGACATCAAAGAACCACAGGAATACATAACGCAAAACTAGATGATCTACTATAGCGCTGTCAGCCTCCTTAAGTTTCCTTTATGCAAGTCTTTTTTTCAAAATAAAAATTATAATCATTATCTGCTTGGCAGCGCATCATAACCAGCTGTGCAAGACATCAACCTGACCACTGCACTAAAATTTTCAGAGATAAAAATACAAAAGTCACAACTTCTTAAAATTTGCTGTTTTTATCATTTTTTTACTTATTTAGGTTATCTTTTTTTGTCACGTTTGATTTTTGAAAACCTTCACAGTAAAAAAATTAACTGCTGAGAAAATTAAGACCGTACAGAAAAATACTAAGAGCCATTAAAAATATTTTCAGGTTAATAAACAATTAAAACAGCATATTAAAATAAGGCAAATCAACATTTTCCACTTAAATTATAGTTTAGACTATATTATGAATTTCCATTTTCCATCACCTGTACTTCAGAAATCTTTCAAGAATCTCTTTGTCAAACAACCCCACTCCCTACATCCAGCAGTTTCAGCAATATGGTGATGCTTAAAAATGTATTTTGTTTGCAGATAATACATTATATGTTTTATGTGTCAATTTGGCTAGATGGTGGTACCCAGTTATTTAACCAAATAATAATCTAAGTTTTGCTGTGAAGGTGTTTTATAGATATGGGTAACATCTACAATCAGCTGACTTTAAATAAAGGTGATTACTGTCAATACTGTGCGTGGCCTTCATCCAATCAAAGGCCTTAATGGCAAAAACTGAGGTTTGCCAGAGAAGTTCTGTATCAAGACTGAAGTATCAACTCCTGTCTGAGTTTCCAGCCTACAAATTCCAACCTGCCACCCCAACAATCATGTGAGCCAATTCCTTGGGGAAAAAAAAAACATACACGCGCGCGTGCGCGCGCGCACACACACACACACACCCCCGCCCCCCCATTGGTTCTGTTTCTCTAGAGATTCTAACTGATAAATGCACATTCAGAGAGACATTTCATGTGTAGGTCTCTGTTCCAGTATTCTATCCCTTTCTGATTGTATGATCCTACTTCCCTTAGCCCCACCTACACTATCTCAGCTCCCACCCCCTCATGGAACCCACCAAGTAAAATTCTTGGGACTGAGTTTCCTTTTCCAAAGTTTTTGTTTAACAATATCTACACCTCTGCTTTTCTATTTCCATCCCTCAGAACCTTCTTTTATAAAGATTAGAAAAGAACAGTAAACAAAATAATTGGCATAAACTAGGATGAAAATTCTCATAACATGTAGCCATACATTTGCATATACAAATTCCTACATTAGAGAGACTTCAGATTGCAAAAGACTGTCTACAGTGTCATAGTTCTTTACATATATCTTTTAAAAGTAAGGTACATTTTAAGCTGGGATTTTCATTCCAGCACAGAACTCAGAGATGTTTCTGTGCAATTAGAACTGAAATTTGGAAATAAAAGCTAAAGCATAATTTCATTTACAGAAATCAAATTCTAAGTCCAGAAAAAGAATATGCTTATTTTGAAATCCAAACATCCCTATTAATGGATAACTTCTTTTTTAATGTTGAAGTATACAAACTTCAGAGTTATAGAAGAATTGTCTATAAAGAATAGTTAGATATTTCAACAGTATTTTTTAAAATGCTAAGCTTTCAAGGTACTCAGTTTCCTTAAAATTCAAACATTTCAATGCTTAAATAGTCAACTGGGATCAATATCCATTAGCTTAGCTTTATAAATGCATTTAACAGTACAGAGAAAAACATATTTTAAATATTTAAAACAACAATCACATCCTCACCTCCCACATCAACCTGTAATCCATATTTTCATCCAAGTCTTCGGGCATTCTCTTCTCTCCAGCAAATGGTCCAAACTTTTCACCCTGAGTAGTAATGATTATATTGAAAAAGGATCAGTACAACAAGCAATAATCAAGTTGCTAAAATAAACTATTATTTCCCTCTGGAAAAATGTTTTACTCCAAATCCTCATGGCCAATGATTAAGATACATCTAAAATACTAACTTACCCAGTACAAAATATCTACATGTTTAAAATCCAACTTAATCTATTTTTAGCTGAAGAGTCTGAATCCACAACACAGGAGCCAACATAAAAGTGTTAAATTGCTCAACATTTAAATTCTGACAAGGCTCTGAACATTATACTTATATGTTTGAAACCTCTGCAGCCTCTGGCAAGTGGTCTTAAAATGAGAAGCACTGAGTCTTGCCTGACTTGAGAGACAAGCCCACCAGGCAGAAAATCACCTGGTTTCCATAAAAATCATAAATTCATCCCAATTATGAACAAGAAAGAAGTGGGCTTGCCATCCTCAGAGGAAGACTGTTCATAAATAAAGTTCAAATTCTCCTGCCAATCTTTCAAACCACCAAGGGGGCACTCTATAAACTAGGGCTTCTCCAAGTGTGTGCTTTGAATCACCAGCATGCGATACACCAGCAGCGCTTGTTTCAAATTCAGAATCCTGTGCTTGTTAAAATCAGAATCTCTGGGAGTGGGATGTGGGAAGCTGCATTTGGACAAGTTCCCAGGTGGGAACCACTGGAGGACCCCAGGAGTGGCCCCGGCAGGGAGGGACCCGTGAGACAACGTGAACGGGTAAGCAAAACTGTTTTCACAACTAATGCAACCAAAGCAGGGACTGGAGAGACAGAGAGGGTGGGATCACGCTTGTCCAGCCAGACATCTGAAGACATGTGTGCAGAGAGGGTATGGGGTCACTCATGTCCTTGTGAGCCTCCTCCAAACCTGCCTGTGCCTATTCTACAGTAGAGCCCTTCCCTTCATTAGGGACGTGGAGGAACTTCTGATGACCATTGTTGGGGGAAAAATAACCACCAAAACAATGTCTGAAGGAATATAAATGACTTAATGAACAGCAGAAAACCCAACTCCTGGCAACAGTCAAATGTTGAATCTTAAAGGAATTACAACTTGCCCCTCATGTTACAGATAAAGGAGGTTCTGAGAAGTCACAAGTAATGGCACAGCCTTGAAGACCTATTGTTTTATGTTAACTTGGAGACAGAAAATGCTACAGAGATCCCTGAAATCGAGACTATAATGCTAAATAAACCAAAAACAAGTACATCAAAGAAACTGGGAGATTGCTATTTGGCTATTTCAGGCAACCTGGAAGACAGACCAAAATATTAACATGTGTTTTTGGTAATAAATTTGAGGATTTGGTATTCATGCATACATAGTTCAACTTTTCACTCCACTTTGTCATGTATTTAGCCTTTATCAACTATTGCAGAAGGAAATCATCTCAGTACACATTTTTCAATGCAAGAGATCTACCCATGCCAGTCAGTTCCTCTTTGGAGTACAAACTTGGAGGAAATAGAAAATTGTATGGATCAATTTAGCAATGTTCAAAGGACTGAAAAGAAAGAGATGGAAACCCAAGTAAATGCACTGGGATTGCGGAAAAAAGACTGCTTGGATGCAGGCCTATTAAGATTATTAAAGGACTTACAGCTTTATAAGTTCGAAATAAGAATCAGGACTGAGTTTAAAGCCTTGCTATTAACAGTGAGACTATTATAAACTATCATAAACTCTAAGTATAATACATACAGCTTTCAATTTTTTTCCTCAGCCAAGAAATGCATTTTGCATCTCAGCCTAGCATGTTCACACATATACAGCCGACCCTTAAACCACACAGTTTGATCTGTGTGGGTCCACTTAAAGGCAGGTATTTTAATTACACCATCCCGGTTGGTTGAAAGCACAGGTGTGGGAGAACCACAGATGTGGAGGGTCAACTATAAATTATCTGTGGATTTACCCCCACATCGTTCAAAGGTCAACTGTACACAGAAACACACACTTATAAAACTAAAATGTAAACTTCTTGAAATAATACTACCCTTACACAATGCATTCCATATTTTCTAGTGTATTTTACTTCACTTTTGAAAAAAATACTAGTTTTGACCCAATAAAGTTAATTTCACAACTTGTGAATGAGTTGCAATACAATTTGAAAAACACTGACATAAAAACAGAGGAGATAAATTTCTAAGTATGTTTGGCTCTCTGGACTTGGCAAAATTGCCTTCAAAGTACTCTAGTGAGTACACTGGGATGATGTGGTCAAATAAACTTGCGTTTCTGTGGCTGCAAGATTTCAAAAATATAAATAGTCAACTCTTAGTTATCCATACACTTGTGGTAAGAAACGCTGCAGATAATTAAAACAACTTACATTTGGCTTTGGTGAAGATTTTATACTTACCTGACCCACTCTTAGCCTTCCCCTAAGGATCCCAGCACCTGCTACCTACCCCCTTCTCTAACTCTTTGTTCACTGCCATTTCTAGTATACAAACAGTGCTTTCCTATAATCATGATTTTAATGTATACACTCCTTTATTCACTCATCATTTCCTATATTATTTCTAACCTAAGAGTAAGCCTCTCCTACTTCAGTAGGCTTCAAACCTGCTTGGATAACATACCTATGAAAAGAAGATTTAGGACACTCACCCCGTATATATGTAATTTTTTTCTTTTTGTTCAACCCTATGATAGTGCCAATATTTGACTAGTTTTGACCTACAAAAGCTAAAATTTTTCATAGGATTCATTACAATATAAATTATATATACATGTGCATGAGCATATTAAACGCCTAAAGTGAGGTTAATAATTAATGGCAGGAAGGAAACTAACATTTCAAACTATCTTCTTGAAAATTTCAAAAATTTCTAGCTGACTTCCTATCGTCATTGGATTTACTTTCTGTGATTTAGCTGCTGAAGACTTATACTGGCAGCATAAAAACTATCAACTCTACCATTTTCTTGCTGTTTACGGATGTCAGCATTATTACTGTTACCTTCAACCTGTGACTACATCACAAAAGCCCTCCTAGAATTCTTCACTTCTAATTATCTAAAGAGTCACTATCCCAAATGCTTACAAGGTGAGGCAGGAAAGCAGCACAACGTCAGATAACAAATATGTAAAGGACACAGTAGGGAGTGTCCAGGAGGAGGGGCATGCCCATTTCAAAAGCTTTTCCACTCCAACTGATTGTTGCTATATCACAGGGGGAGCCCAACGTTGCCCGGTATCTGCAAATATTTTAGTGAAGCTGACAACTCAAATTTGCTTGTGAAATCACTACTATTCTATATTGGCAATGAATTCCAAGTTTTCAAAATTCTGTGCAGATCAAATAAAATGTGATTGTAAGACAAATTCAACCTGTAGATACCAAACGTCCAAGTCCAACTCACTCTCAGACTGGCCTGATGCTGAGCCTGCAATGGTGCTTCCCTGCTGTTTCTAAACAATGCAGATAAATATCCATTCAATTTGGGACCCACTGGACTAGACAATGACTTTTAATTTTTAAAAAAAAGTATGATTCAAACCTATGGGCCATTTTCTCTTTAATATTATTAGCAGGAATCTGAAAGCAAGACTTATTGCAGATCTCGCTCTTAGAATAGTGGGGAAGGCACTACCTGAAGATTTCAGGTACCTGGATCCTAGTTCTTGCTCTGCCACGAATTATCTGTGACACATTAGGATGTCACAAACTTCTGAGCTTCAGTTTCCTCATCTATAAAACTAAGAGATTTGGATTAGCTGATTTCTAAGATTTCTTCCAGCTCTCAAATCCTATTAGAGCTTCCACACACCAAATTTTGAACAACTTGAGAATCAAACAGAGTATAATTGATTGAAACACATTAACAAATTCTTAAGTTCACAGTGACTGCCAGAGAGAGAAAAAAAATAATTTTTAAATGCCTCATTTGCCATCATAACAGCTTATTAAAATTAATAAAGAGAAAAACTAATCATTTTGTCTCAACAACAGTGCTACTTGAGGATAAGCAGACAGCAGCAAGCGATGAAGGAAAGCTCGTCTTTACAGAGGAATGCTAGCTTATAAATAAAGGAGGAACATTCAAGTGAAATCCCCATTTTGAAATCCCTGATAATGTAACTGATTCAGGCAAGAATTTTCAATGGATGCTAAAACCATTAGCTAAACGGTTGACAGTAAAATAGATATTCATACAGTATCAGTTCACAAATTACCAGTTAAGCACAAACTATCTTTACAATGGAAAAATTATGTTAACCCAGTGTTGGTCTTAGTAAGGGAAAATTACTACGCCCTCTGCTAAAACATAGTATGAAATAAATCATTCTAGCCCTTCACTCCCCAGCGTCTGCCATAGGGATGTGACAGGGGTGTTTGCTAAACTCTCCAGGCACCTTCAGAGGCCAAAGGGCAAGTGAACATGCACAGAACTCTTCCCCCTTGTCCTGTCTCTCATGCAGCATCTGGGAAGATCCTGCTACCTAGGAAGAGAGCACATGGATAAAACACATAAGAGAGGGCGGGGGATGTGCCCTATGCTACTTCCTGTGTCCCACTGCCAAAACTGCACGATCTTCTGCACCATAAAAAGTATCCAGAGGGTAGAAAGAAGTGTTCAATACGTCTGTGTGTTCAAAAAAAAAAAAGGAAAATAATCTATATCTAACTCTCAGATTAGAAGAAATACAGAAGATAAACACATTAAATAATGTCTTGGGAAAACAACCAGATAAATCTAGATTGTGAGATACACCACAAATCTAGATTGTGAGACACACCACAAATCTAAATTGTGAGATACACCACAAATCTAGACTGTGAGATACACCTGATCTCTTCAGAAAGTAACTGTTATTTTTTAAAAGGGAATGGGAAGAGGGATGTTGTTAAGAGAGATTTAATAGACATAACCAAGTGAATACGTGGTCCTTGAGGATCCTGGTTTGAAAATAAATGGCTATAAAAACATCCTGGAGGCATCTGGAGTAATGTGAATATGGGCTGGGATTAGAAAACGTTAGGAAATCACTATTATTTTTGTTGGATGTTAAAATGATTATATGGCTACTTAGGAAAATGTCCTTATGCTAAAACATGGAGGAATGAATTGTCATCGTGTCTATAATTTACTCTGAAATGGTTCAGCAAATAAAAATATATACATAGATGAAATAAGTTATATTCAAGTGAATCAATCTGCAGCTGAATCATTTATATGTAAAATAATGATGTTTTTCACAGAAGGAGTCGAGAGTCCCCACTTAGAACATAATTACATTTCAATGCTAAACTATTGTGCATGTGTGTGCTCTTGCAATACAAGTAGGCCACCAATAAAGTATATTTTTAAAAAGTTCAATATGAAAAGCATCCAATCTTATTTCCCTACTATGACTACCCAGGTAGAGACTAGTTGCCTCCCTATATCCATTCTCCTTAGTACTAGAATGCTGACATTGCTGAGGGTACTAAGGCATCCAGGTAGAAAAACAACCTTACCAGCTCCCCATTTAGACTGAGAGGACAGCTACCAACCTGAAAGCAGAAATCACTGTTCAAACCCACAACTCTCTTTTAAGTGAGAGCTAAATTGGGAGGTACACCCTAAGGCCCTGGTTACTTCCTCCTTCTCCTCACCTGGAATAAGAGCATGACAGCTGGGGCTAAAGGAGCCATTTGAGGCCAAGAGAACTGCAAAGACTTCCATCCCAACGTTTTGAGCCACTGAACTGATAGCAGCAAATGCCGACTTTGTCATAGAGAGAATATAACCCCCAAGGTTTAGATGACTGCAGTAGTCTCTGTTACTCTGAGCTGATACAGGGAATATCAGGCAAAAGAAGTGCATTAGTGCCCAGGATATAGCAGAATTATTCTTTATGAAATGCATCGTTTATAAAATAAATATGAAATGGGAAATGGAGGAGAATTGTGAGGGAGAACTGATTCTGGGATATGGTAACCTGAATGCAGTACCTTCACTTTTAACCCCAACTCTAAGCCACTTGCTTCTCTTGAGTAAAACAACATCTTTACTAGCATGTACGGGTAACTGTGTGTAAGTGAACCCTTAGGTTCTGGCACAGAACTGGTGTGAGGCATTCTCTCAAGTGGACTGAGTAATCAACTGGAAAACAGCAGAAGAGCCAGTGCTGAGGACTGGAAACTATAGGATCCTGAGAAGAACCTGAAAGTTAGAGAAGGCTGGGGCCATAGCCCACAGTCCTTCCCTTCCTTGCGGTCCAGGAAAGTGCAAGGAGGCCAGAAAGCCAACAGGGAATTGACAGTCTCTCTCTCACTACAAGCCCATGATAATAGAGACCCCTTTGCCTACAGGGCACGGCTGATACCACAGAGTGTTCTCCAATAACCAGTCTTGAACTTCAAAAAAACATTCAATGCAAATTGCCTATACAAAGGAGACCAGCTGCCTATGAAGGAGACCAAGCAGAAAAATAAGATCTATACTCTATAAAATAGAACATTTGTAGGAGACAGAGTACTTCAGGTAAAAGGGATTATGTCAGGAATTCTTTGGTGGTCCAGTGGTTAGGACTCTGTGCAGTCATTGCCAAGGACCCCCAGGTTCAATCCCTAGTCAGGAATCCCACAAGCCATGTGGTGCAGCCAAAGAAATTAATTAATTAATTAATAGGAATATGTCAACTATGTAAGGGAATTTAAGGAGATTCAAGCACAGCTCTCAAAAAAAAATGAAACTTTTAAAAGTGGAAAAAACAATTTCCTACTTAAATATTTTAAGGGAATAAATGGAAAGAGAAATACAACAACCTGAGAATCACTTACCCAGTCAGAAAATCCTTTACAGTCAGATGGGAAGGAGAACTACTTGATGATATATACAGATTCAGAGAGAATATTATCCACATGATTTAATGAGAAAAAGAACTGCAATAAGTCTCTAAACAAATTAACCAGAACAAAGGAAAGAAATTAGAAGAAGAAAATGAATAGCTCGTTTATATACACACGTGGATATATAGAATATACAAGTTAAATAACAACTCTTGAAACAACAAGGGATATACTTTTAGAAGAAATTCTACTAAGCAACACATCATTTCATCAAAACTTAGGGATGTGGGGGAAGAAAGGCAGGAAGATAAAAGCATCCCCAAAGTTGCAGGGCAGGAAGAGGTTGGGGGAAGCAGTGAGTGGTGGCAGGAAGAAAGAGAAGGGAAGCAATAGAGAAATGAACATCTTGTGGAAGAAACTGTATTTTTTGTGGAGAAAATGGTTGAACTCCAGCTATCAAATTAAAAAAAATCATGTGCATCTGATTATGAAAGAGGGGAAGAGTAAGTAAATCACTAAAGAAAAAGAAGAACAGGGCTAACAAAGTAACAAGAGGGGAAAAGAATGAACAGTACACTTAGCAAAAATAAGGAAAATTAAAAATGTTACAATATAAAATAAGTAATGAGTGTAAAGAAAGATGACAAGAATAAAAAAATCAATTGTATCAGTCATTATACTAACTATAAAAAGGCTAAATTTTCTTATTAAATGAGATTGTAATACTGCATTATGAAATATAACCTAGCTACAAGATTACAAAAAGATAAAACAAAATGATAAGAAATAAATTAAAATGGGTAGAGAATGATATACAGATAAAAGCAAAGCAAAGAAAGGCAATAGTGTCAGTACCATACAAGGTTAAGTTAATGGCTGAATGCACTCAGTTGGATAAAGCAGAACATTATGTAATGATATAACGCATATTTATGAAGAACACAGAACAGTGAGAAACAAGTAGCATAAAAATATTAAAAATGCAAGAAGAACTAGAGTTGGAGATTTTAAAATACCTTTCAAAATTGGACAGATTGGTTAAGTAATAAAAAATTATAAAAATATACAGAACATGCCATTAATCTTAAAACTTTCAAAGTTCAATATCCATCAAAGATTTAGAAAGACTATCACTCCTAGCCTAATAGTAAGAAAGTCTGATAAACTATAAAATCATAACTTTTCTTGAAGAGAGCACTGGCTTACCTATGGCAGATTACAGAAGGAAGAGCTGCTGGCCACCACACAAACAAATAAGAAATCAACTAACATTCTAATAGTCTGCTAAAGAATGCATGTGAGACAGCCTGACTGTATAAAACCACTGGAAACCCCAGACCAAAGGGGAGTTCATATACACTTGCGGACTCTCTTCCAAGGACCTTTCCATATAAGAAAGATGGGAGGACAGAAAGGACAGACATACTCCTTCAGTAGTGCAGGCATACAAAAGGAAGACAGCAGCTGCTGCAAGAATGCACAACACCCCACACCTCCTGCCCTTATCTTTCTCTCACATACGGAGAAGCCTTTAACTACAAGAAAGTAGCAATCTCTGTTATCTCCAGGACACAAATAAAGATCAAATACTGCTGAAGGAAGGACAGGAAGTGGTATAGGCTCACAATCCTCAAAGGTTTCCTACCATTGGGTGAGGGACAGGAAACATTCTTGCACAAAAAACCAGTCACTGATATAAAAGTTTGGCTCCTATGGGAAAGAGAGTTAGGAATGCTATTGGAAACCCAACTCCTGGAGCTCAGGCTGATAAACCCTAGATAAGAGTGAAGCTGGACCAAGACAGAGAACAGAGAGAACAGAGACCTCAAATAACACAGCAGTCTACTACGGAGGAAGGACAAGAACATAGTGGCTTGGTGAGAGAACCCCTCTATGGTGCAGGCACTCAGGGACAGAAGAAAGCTGAGAGCAGTGTATAGATACTGAGAAAAACCTAGAGCACCCCAGCCATCACCCTAACCACAAGGCAACTTTAGAAGAATCTGAAGCCTGTGGTGCACTGAAAGTAACAAAAACAACATAAAAAAAAGAAAAATTAAAAAATTAAAAAAACAACAACAACATAATGCAAACCCATCTTATCTCCTAACTAGGTTGATCCAAACTCCCACAGTTACAGCCTGACAAAATAAAATGTGCATATTTCCAAATATAAATACTATTTACCACACACTTGACTGTTTCACACATGATAATGGCAATCAATCAAAAATGCAAGACATACAAAAATAAAAACACACAGGCAAACAAGGGGGAAAAACAGCAAATTGTGAAGAAACAGAGCAACCAACAGAAACTGATGCAGAAATGACAGACCTTAGAACTATCAGACAATGGCTTTAACAATAACTATGGTTAATTTGTTAAACAATCTACTAGAAAAGGCAGATAACATGCAAGAATATAGGAGAAGTTTCAGCTAAGACATGGAAACTATAAGAGAGAATCCAGTGGAAATACTAGAAATAAAAATCATGGTTTCAAAGATGAATTCCTTAGAGTCACCAGGTAACTTAACACAGCTGAGAAAAGAAGCAGTAAAGTTGAAGATAAGGCAATAGAAATTACCTAAATAAACACAAAGTGGGGGAAAAAAAAAGAAAGAAAGAAGAACAAAGAATGTAAGGGCTGTGAGACAATATCATATCAATTGGTCTGATATACATGTAATTGGAGTCCCAGAAGAGGAGAGACAGCTTAGGCCAGAAGTAATGTTTGAAGAGAAAATGGCTATGCATTTTCCAAAAATGATAAAAGATATCAAATCACATACAAAATAAAAAAGCAAGCTTTTTTAGAAAAATTTTAAACATATCATAGTCAAACTGCTAAAATCCAAAGAAAACTAGAAAAATCTTGAAAGCAGAGGAAAAAAGACAGATTATGTGTGAAGAATGTAAGACTTACAGCAGACTTCTTGTCACAAACTTTGTAAGCCAAAAAAAAGAACAAGTTGCATCTTCAATGTAATGAGAAGAAAAAAAAATCTGTCAACCTAGAGAAGATATCTTTCATACATAACAGCAAAATACTATTTTCAGAAAAACAGAAGCTGAGAAAATTCAGACAGCACACTTGTGATACAAGAACTCCTCAAAGAATGTAGTAACAGAATATGATAGCAGACAGAAATGTAACTCAAAAGAAAGAAATAAAGAGCTCCAGAAATGGAAATAAAGGTCAACAACAAAATTTGTCTTACTTTTTAAATGTTCTAAAAGAAAACTGATGATATAAAGGGAAAATAGTAAAAATGTACTGTAAGGTTTATAACATATAAAATAGATGAAAATGATGGCATAAAGGATAGGAAGGAGGAATTGCAGGTATAAAAATGATATCTCACTGTCTTTTTGATATCTGTTGTCTAACAGACTTGTCAAAATCAATATGCCTCAGGCTGCCTAGGTGGCACAGTGGTTAAGAATCCGCCTGCCAAATCAAGATGGCAGAGTAGGAGGACATGCTTTTGCAAGAGCACCGGAATTACAACTAACTGTTGAACAACCATCGACAGAAAGACACTGGAACTCACCAAAAAAGACACCCCACATCCAGAGACAAAGGAGAAGCTGCAATGAGACGGTAGGAGGGGCGCAATCGCATTAAAATTAAATCCCATAAATGCTGGGTGGGTGACTCACAAACTGGAGAACAGTTATACTGCAGAAGTCCACCCACTAAAGTGAGGGTTCTGAGCCCCATGTCAGGCTTTCCGACCTGGGGGTCCAGCAATGGGAGGAGAAATCCCCAGAGAATCAGACTTTGAAAGCCAGTGGGATTTGATCGCAGGACCTCCACAGGACTGGGGGAAACAGAGACTCCACTCTTGGAGGGCACACAAAAAATAGTGTGCTCACCAGGACCCTGGGGGAAGGAGCAGTGACCCCACAGGAGACTGAACCAGACCTACCTGCTGGTGTTGGGGGGTTGCCTGCAAAGGTGGGGGGCAGCCGTGGCTCACCGAGGAGACAGGGGCACTGGCGGCACGGGTTCTGGGAGGTGCTCATTGGCATGAGCCCTCCCAGAGTCCAGCATTAGCCCCACCAAAGAGCCTGTAAGCTCCAGTGCTGGAGAGCATCAGGCCAAACAACCAACAGGGTGTGAACACAGCCCCACCCATTGGCAGACAAGCAGATTAAAGTTTGACTGAGCTCCGCCCACCCAACCCAACCCAACATCAGTCCCTCCCATCAGGAAGCACCCACAAGCCTCCTAGATAGTTTCCTCCACAAGAGGGCAGACAGCAGTACCAAAGCAGTATCAGTAGTATTTCATTTTGTGGAAATGAAAACCATAGCCACAGAAAGAGAAAATGAAAAGCCAGAAGACTCTGTACCAGATGAAGGGACAAGATTAAACCCCAGAAAAACAACTAAATGAAGAGGAGATAGGCACCCTTCCAGAAAAAGAATTCAGAATAATGATAGTGAAGATGATCCAGGACTTTGAAAAAAGACTGGGTGCAAAGATCGAAATGTTGTAAGAAAAGTTTACCAGAGACTTAGAAGAATTAAAGAGCAAACAAACAGAGATATGCAACACAATAACTGAAATGAAAAATACACTAGAAGGAACCAATAGCAGATTAACGGAGGCAGAAGGGTGAATAAGTGACCTGGAAGACAGAATGGTGAAAATCACTGATGCAGAAAAGAATAAAGAAAAAAGAGTGAAAAGAACTGAAGACAGCCTAAGGTACCTCTGGGACAATGTTAAATGCACCAACATTCGCATTCTAGCAGTCCCAGAAGGAGAAGAGAGAGAGAAAGGACCCAAGAAAATATTGGAAGAGATTATAGATGAAAACTTCCCTAACAAGGGAAAGGAAATAGCTACCCAAGTCCAGGAAGCTCAGAGAGTCGCAGGCAGGAAAAACTCAAGGAGAAACACACCAAGACACATACTAGTCAAATGGACAAGAAATAAAGACAGAGAAAAGTTATTAAAAGCAACAAGGGAAAAACGACAAATAACATACAGGGAACTCCCATCAGGGTAACAGCTTATTTCTCAGCAGAAACTCTGCAAGCCAGAAGGGAGTGGCATGATATATTTCAAGTGATGAAAGGGAAGAACCTACAACCAAGAATACTCTACCCAGCAGGGATCTCATTCAGATTCAAGGGAGAAATCAAAAGCTTTCCAGACAAGCAACAGCTAAGAGAATTCAGCACCACAAAACCAGCCTTACAACAAATGCTAAAGGAATTTCTCTAAGCGGAAAACATAAGAGAAGAAAAGGACCTACAGAAACAACAACAAAACAATTAAGAACATGGTACTAGGAACACACATATCGATAATTACCTTGAATGTAAATGGACTAAATGCACCAACCAAAAGACACAGACTGGCTGAATGGATACAAAAACAAGACCCATATATATGCTGTCTCCAAGAGACTGACTTCAGACCTAGGGACACGTACAGACGGAAAGTGAGGGGATGGAAAAAGATATTCCATGCAAATGGAAATCAAAAGAAAGCTGGAGTAGCAATAGTCATATCAGATAACATAGACTTTAAAATAAAAAAATGTTACAAGAGACAAGAAAGGACACTACAAAAAGATCAAGGGATCAATCCAAGAAGAAGAGATAACAATTAGAAATATATATGCACCCAATATAGGAGCACCACAATATATAAGGCAAATGTTAACAACTATGAAAGAGGAAATCGACAGGAACACAATAATAGTGGGGGACTTGAACACCCCACTTACACCAATGGACAGATCATCCAGACAGAAAATTAATAAGGAAACACAAGCTTTAAATGACACAATAAATCAGCTTGATTTCATAGATATCTATGGGACATTACCTCCAAAAACAGCAGATTACACGTTCTTCTCAAGTGCACATGCAACATTCTCCAGGATAGATCACATTTTAGGTCATAAATCAAGCCTTGGTAAATTCAAGAAAATTGAAATCGTATCAAGCATCTCTTCCAACCACAACACTATGAGATTAGAAATCAATTACAGGAAAAAAACTGTAAAAAACACAAACACATGGAGGCTAAACAATATGCTACTAAATAACCAACAGATCACTGAAGAAATCAAAGAGGAAATCAAAAAATACCTAGAGACAAATAGCAATGAAAACGCAATGATCCAAAACCTATGGGATGCAGCAAAGGCAGTTTTAAGAGGGAAGTTTATAGCTATACAATCCTACCTCAAGAAACAAGAAAATTCCCAAATAAACAATCTAGCCTTACACCTAAAGAAACTAGAGAAAGAAGAGCAAACAAAACCCAAAGTTAGTAGATGGAGAAAAATCATAAACATCAGAGCAGAAATAAATGAAATAGAAACAAAGAAAAAAAAATCAATAAAACTAAAAGCTGATTCTTTGAGAAGATAAATAAAATTGATAAACCTCTAGCAAGACTCATCAAGAAAAAGAGGGAGAGGGCAAATCAATAAAATTAGAAATGAAACAGGAGAAGTTACAACGGACACCAGAGAAATAAAAAGCACCATAAGAGATTACTACAAGCAACTATATGCCAATAAAATGGATAACCTGGACGAAACAGACATTCTTAGAAAGGTATAACCTTCAAAGACTAAATCAGGAAGAAATAGAAAATATGAACAGACTAATCACAAGTAATGAAATTGAAACTGTGATTAAAAATCTCCCAACAAACAAAAGTCCAGGACCAGAAAGATTCACAGATGAATTTTATTAAACATTTAGAGACGAGCTAACAGCCATCCTTCTCAAGCTCTTCCAAAAAATTGCAGAGGAAGGAACACTCCCAAACTCATTTTATGAGGCCACCATCACCCTGATACCAAAACCAGAAAAAGATACTACAAAAAAAGAAAACTACAGACCAATATCACTGATGAATTTAGATGCAAAAATCCTCAACAAAATACTAGCCAACAGAATCCAACAACACATTAAAAGGATCATACACCATGACCAAGTGGGGCTTATCCCTGGAATGCAAGGATTCTTCAATATATGCAAATCAATCAATGTGATACACCATATTAACCAATTGAAGAATAAAAACCACATGATCATCTCAATAGATGCAGAAAAAGCTTTTGACAAAATTCAACACCCATTTATGATAAAAACTCTCCAGAAGGTGGGCATAGAGGGAACCTACCTCAACATAATAAACATAATAAAGGCCATATATGACAAATCTACAGCAAACATCATTCTCAATGGTGAAAAACTGGAAGCATTCCCTCTAAGATCAGGAACAAGACAAGGATGTCTACTCTCTCCACTACTATTCAACATAGTTTTGGAATTCCTTGCCACAGCAATCAGAGAAGAAAAGGATATAAAAGGAATCCAAATTGGAAAGGAAAAAGTAAAAGGGTCACTGTTCACAGGTGACAAGATACTATACATAGGAAATCCTAAAGATGCCACGAGAAAACTACTTGAGCAAAATCAATTAATTTGTAAAGTTGCAGGATACAAAATTAACACACAGAAATCTCTTGTGTTTCTATATACTAACAATGAAAGATCAGAAAGAGAAATGAAGGAAACAATCCCATTCACCATTGCAACAAAAAGAATAAAATACCTAGGAATAAACCTGCCTAAGAAAGCAAAAGATCTGTACTCAGAAAACTATAAGACACTGATGAAAGAAATCAAAGACGACACAAACAGATGGAGGGACATACCATGTTCTTGGATTGGAAGAATCAACATTGTGAAAATGACTATACTACCCAAAGCAATTTACAGATTCAATGCAATCCCTATCAAATGACCAACGGCATTTTTCACAGAACTAGAAGAAGAAAGCTTATGATTTGTATGGAAATGCAAAAGACCCTGAATAGCCAAAGCAACCTTGAGAGGGAAAGACGGAGCTGGTGGAATCAGGCTTTCTGACTTCAGGCTACAGTGATCAAGACAGTATGGTACTGGCACAAAAACAGAAATACAGATCAATGGAACAGGATAGAAAGCCCAGAGATAAACTACGGTCAACTAATCTATGACAAAGGAGGCAAGGATACACAATGGAGAAAAGGCAGCCTCTTCAATAAGTGGTTTTGGGAAAACTGGACAGCTACATGTAAAAGAATGAAATTAGAACACTCAACACCATACACAAAAATAAACTCAAAATGGATTAAAGACCTAAATGTAAGGCCAGACACTATAAAACTCCTAGAGGAAAACATAGGAAGAACACTCTTTGACATAAATAACAGCAAGATCTTTTTTGATCCACCTCCTACAGTAATGGAAATAAAAACAAAAATAAATAAGTGGTACCTAATGAAACTTCAAAGCTTCTGCACAGCAAACAAAACTATAAGCAAGACAAAAAGATAACCCTCAGAATGGGAGAAAATATTTGCAAATGAATCAACAGACAAAGGATTAATCTCCAGAATATATAAACAGTTTATCCAGCTCCATATCAAAAAAACAAACAACCCAATCAAAAAATGGGCAGAAGACCTAAATAGGCATTTCTCCAAAGAAGACATATGGATGGCCAAGAGGCACATGAAAAGCTGCTCAACAGCACTAATTATTAGAGAAATGCAAATCGAAACTACAGTGAGGTCTCACCTCACACCGGTTAGAATGGGCATCATCAGAAAATCTACAAACAGTAAATGCTGGAGAGGGTGCGGAGAAAAGGGAACGCTCTTGCACTATTGGTGGGAATGTAAATTGATACAGCCACTATGGAGAACAGTAGGGAGGTTCCTTGAAAAACTAAAAATAGAGTTACCATATGACCCAGCAATCCCCACTACTGGGCATATACCCAGAGAACATCATAATTCAAAAAGACACATGCACCCCAATGTTCACTGCAGCACTATTCACAATAGCCAGGACATGGAAGCAGCCTAAATGTCCATCAACAGATGAATGGATAAATAAGATGTGGTACATATATACAGTGGAATATTACTCAGCTGTGAAAAGCAATGAAACTGGGACATTTGTAGAGACATGGATGGACCTAGAGACTGTCATACAGAGTGAAGTGAGTCAGAAAGAAAAACAAATATTGTATACTAACACATATATGTGGACTATAGAAAAATGGTACAGATCAACTGGTTTGCAAGGCAGAAACAGAGACACAGATGTAGAGAACAAACATATGGACACCAAGGGGGGAAAGCAGGGAGGGTTGGGAGAGGAATGAATTGGGAGATTGGGATACCAAATTGTACACTCTAAATATATGAAGTTTATTGTCTGTTAACTGTATCTCAACAAAAGTTCTTTAAAAAAGAAATACAACTATGTAGGAAAAAAAAAAGAATCCACCTGCCAATGCAGGGGACACAGGTTTGATTCCTGCTCCAGGAGGATCCCACATGCCGCAGAGCAACTAAGCCTGAGCGCCACAACTACTGAGCCTGTGCTCTAGAGCCCTCGAGCCACAGCTACTGTGTCTGTGTGCCACAACTACTGAAGCCTACATGCCTAGAGCTCATGCTCCCCAACGAGAAGCCACCACAATGAGGAGTCCCCACTCACCACAACTAGAGAAAGCCCGTGTGCAGGAATGAAGACCCAACGCAGGCAATAAATTAATAAATTAAATAAATAAATTTATTAAAAAAAAATTAACATGCCTTAAACCAAACTCTAGGTCTTCCCCCTTCAAACCTGCTGAACCAAAATCTTCCCCATCTCAGTTGTTGGTTGATAAACCAATCCTTCCAATTTCTCATGCTAAAACCCTTGGAATTATCTTTGATCCTTCCTTTTCTTCCAATTATCTCATCAGCATATTCTATCTTCAAACTACACTTCCAACATTGCCACCACCTTGGTCTAATCCACCATCACCTCTTACATGGATTATTGCAAAAGAATCCTAATAAGTCTCCCAGTTTACACATTTACCGTGTGGTCAACTATTCTCTACACAGCAGTCAGAATAATCCTTGATAAACTCAAGTCACATCATGTCACTCCCCTGCTCAAAACCCTGCAGTGGCTCCCCATTTCACTCAAAATAAAGCCAATAGCTTTATACTGGCTTGAAAGGCCCTAAGAAATGCACGCCTTGTACCCTTCCCTTCACTATCTCTCTGACCTCCTCCTCTGGCACTCAGCCCCTCAGTAAGTCCATTCCATCCTCACCGGCCTCCTTATTCCTGGAACACAACAGGCAAAATAACATCTTAGGGCCTTTGCTCTAACTGCTGCCTAGATGTTCTTCCCCTAGAAATGTCTGGCTACTTTCCTCCCATCCTTTAAATCATTGCCCAAATTTCCCTTTTTTAGTGAGGATTAACTGGACCAACCACCTATTTAGAAAAACATCCTCCCACACACCCACACACTCTGCCAAGTCAACAATACCTAGCTCTACTTTTTCTTTTTTCTACAATACTTGTCACATTTTAATATAAGTTTTCTAATCGTTCATTGTTAATTATCTGTCTCCTCTCAAGAAAATGCAAGCTTGGCAAGAGCCATAATTTCTATTTTGTTCACTACTGTATTCCAAATGGCTGGTACAAATCTTGGTAATAAACATATACTGAATAATTGTGTAAAACAAGACCCAATGAAATGAAAATCATGTCATATCTTCTGCATAGAATATGTTCAGTTATTAAACATAATAAATTAGAGCCAAAGCAGATTACCTAGAGGGATTTCTTTTTTTTTTTTTTTTTTTTTGGAGGAGTAAAAAGGAATAGCTTTATTACTTTGCCAAGCAAAGGGGGAACACAGCGGCTAGCACCTCAAGAACTGTGCCCCCGTCTCTGGAGAATAGGGAGAGGTCTTATAGTCGGGGCTTGTGGTCAGGGATAGGTGGTAAGGATCAGGGTAGTAACAGTCCTGCTTTCTTCCGATGGGTTGGCGGTGAGCTAAGTAGGAGTCAGCATCATCAGCCTTCAGGTCCAACTGGCCTGGGGTCTACACGCTTGTGGGCAGCATACCATCGTTAACCATTAACTCCTAGAGGGATTTCTACGAGATACTGCTGAACGAGAAATGCTACATGATGAAATGAGTTTACTCTTTTCTCATCTTCGTAAAATAACCTTTTAAAAGTGTGTGAGTAGGTACGTGTCTGTACTCCTGGAAATGAGCTTGGATATAGCATTTTATCAGTATGGGGAAAAATAATTTTGGGGTTTTTTTGAGTGTGTTTTTTTTTTTTTAGTGAAAAGGATGCATAGAATGATCTGAGTTCAAATTCTGATTAATCCCTATTGTGATATAACCTTCCTCGCAATTTAGTGTCCTCATCTATAAAACAAGGACAATAATGGCCACCATGCAGACTTGTAGGGCTTAAATACAAACTCTGGAACACATCCAGTGACTGTCACTCACCCTTCTGTCACTAGCAACTAGCCCAGTGCCTGACAACTGCAGCTGCTCAATAAATATTTGTTGAAAGAATTAACTGTAGCTGTTATAATCACAAAAAAACCCCAAATCTGAATCTGTAATAACACCAGTAAATACTAAGCTGCATAGAGTCACTTTCGCAGACTATAAATGTGTGAACACAGAAAAGAGATAGCACATATGGCAGGCATCGATGGAGATTATTTTCCCTCTGATTATGTTTCCAGATTAGCTATCACCCACCACCAGGAACTGTAAAAAAAACATCTACTGGCAGAATTTTAGCCAGAGCATAAAGATCCATTGTTTCTTCAGGAGAGTCACCTTCTAAGCTGATCAACAAAACACCTTAATCCGCAAAATCTAGTCTTCTTGTACTGACATTTATGCATGGTGATTTTTCCTCTGTGCTTTTACTTACTTTTCTTTTTGGGTTTTCTGTGTCCCACATGTTTTTCTAACCCTATACAACATGCCTCCTTTTTTTTTTTAAGCTTACTGTTATTTTCACAAACTCAGATTTAAACCCTTATTTCAGGTATTTTTCTCTTGGAATTTTACCTCATCAGATGTCTTTGCTACAAATCCCTCAAAGAGAATTAAGGTGCTTGCCTTGGTGTGAAGGAGAGGGAGATGGTACTGTGGAAGGAATAGGAGCTTGCGATGCAGCTGTGAGCCACAAGACTGCAGGCAAAACTTCTCTAGGCTTCAGTGTCTCATCTGTAAGATGAGACTCTGCAAACTTGATTCCCTCTGAAATTCTTTCAGACACCATCATTTAGAACACCATCAGAATCTATTCTTTCCTATTCTGCTTCTCAAGCACATATTTTCTCTTCCTCTCTATAAGGGAACCACTCGCCCAGATTTTACTGCATGGATGCCAACCTTGCTGACCTCTGCCAGAATCAACACTGAAAACAAGGCAGAAGAGTCATCAGCATGCTAGATGTGTAATGTGTACATTTTATTGAGACCAGTATGTGAGGAAGGACTCACTGTAAAATGTTCCACATGATGTAGACAAGGAAGAATTATACTTAGGAGCTGTAGCAGGATGTCCTAACCCCTAGAATCTGTATGTTACCTTATAAAGGAAAAGGGACTCTGCAGATGTGATTACATTAGGGATCCTGAGATGGGGAGATTATCCTGGAACATCTGGGTGGACCCACTCTAATCACAAGAGTCCTTATAAGAGGAAGCAGGAGGGTCAGAGTCAGAGAAGGAGATGTAATGACAAAAGCTGAGGTCAGAATGATGTGGGGCCATGAGCCAAGGAATGTGGACAGCCTCTAGAAAACTGCAAAAGGCAAGGAAGTAAACTCTCTCTTTAGAGCCTCCAGAAGGAACCAGCCCTGCCCACCCATTTTATATTTATATTCTCCAGAACCGTACAATAATAAATTTGTATTGTTTTAAGCCACTAAATGTGTGATAATTCACTACAGCAGCCATAGGAAACGAATGCCTCAGTGCTGCCCGTAGGTTTTGCCCTGAAAAGCAGCTGTGGATAAGATCCTAGGGTATTTGGCAAGTTTGAACTAGGAACCTGTATTTGTTCATGAGAAGAGCAGAACGTAGTGGGAGACTGCCCTAGGGTTCATGGGCACAGGATGCCACTCAGGAGTTCCTAAGGCAAAAAAGTACAGGGATGAGAGGGAAGGAAGCCAGGAATTGAGCTACCCCAGAAGGGTCAATTCACTGTGGTGGGTGTCTATCAAGTTAAGGAGACCTGAGCCTCTTCAATGCTCTTTACTGCTTCTTCTGGAATTAGAGGTCCAGAAGTATTCATTTATATTATTTCCTTTTTTTGCTTGTCTTCAGCTTTCCTTTCAGTCTTTAGTTCTTTTTAAAAATACAAACCCAGCTCAGCTATGCGAAGGGCACACCAACTAATGGGCTTTTACAGATAAAGGAAAATAACCACACATCAGAAGATGAGGTAAGGTTTTGGCCCCCTAACGAAGAAGGAATTGGAAAGCAGAAAAAAATTTTAAGTGAATATAAAGGACAATAGAAAAGTTTTGACAAGAACTAATCATTGAGCAAGCACGTAATCTGTAAATTAGGGATAATAATAAACCTTTGAAGACTGTTGCACAAGAAAATAACAAAGCAAGTGCATAGTAAACAGAAAACCCAGACTTCAAATTGTGTGACTGTGTGTGACAATTTCAGGCTGCCCACAGGCTCCGCTGTACAAGGTGATGCCTCAGTGGAAATGTTTTAACAACTTCCTTGATCTGAAATAAGGTATGTCACGAGGTCTAGCCCTTAAAGGATTCCTTCAATTTTATTTCCAACAACTCTACCTACAAACCATTCAACTCCATCCAAACTGACCAAGAGCACAAAATCAGGTCAGACTCACTGAAATCAGTATCATGGGTCCACCATTTAGTCTCTGTCACCTAGGCAATACTTCATGTGTCACAACTGCCTACCCCTCTTTACCTCAATTTCTTTATCTGAGAATGGGTATAATAACAGTACCTACTTCATGGGGTTAATGAAAAAGTAAAATGTACTAACACATGTAAACTTAAAGTGCTCAATAATAAAGACAATATTAACAATAATAATACGACCCCATAAATTCAACTCCATACAGCCTTCTTGGATTCCCCCAGCATTTTCTGATGACTTACAATAATGGCCACAGGGATTCTTCCCTCTTCTGAACTAGGGTACCTCTTACGTCATACAACCTCTCATCCTCATGCTACTGTCTATCATAGCACCAGTCAGACTGTATGGAAACTATTTACTTTTCTGTCTCCCTGAACAGACTAAAAATTACTATAATTCTGTAATTCTATTGCCTAACGCAGTGCAAGCAAAATCAATCCATATACACAATGTAAATTTGGACATTTGATATACAAAAAATATAATTTTTTTAAACTTTGTACTACTGTATTTCCATTTTCCCAACAAGGTTGTAAGTCCCAGAGTACAGAAAAAGAAATTCTTTTTAGCAATACTGTTTAGTGCAATGTCCTATTTCTATTAGATGCTTAGTAAACATTGGCTGCTTTTGTTGTTCTCTTACCAACATATCCTACAATTGAATGTATTGGTTTCCAATATGATTGACTTCACATGTAAGCAAAAGGCACCAAGACCTACCCAGTTGGTCAAGCCAAAAACTGAGTCATCCTAAATTCTTTTCTTTCAATGATCAGTCTCATTCAACCCAATGAAAGATCCTAGTGTTTCTACCTCTAAACTATTCCTTGAAGCTGAACAACTCCTCTGTTCTCAGTACGACAACCCTAGTCCAAGCTCACTGAACCCCTTCCCTGTGTATTCTCCTAGCTGGCTCGACTCCTTCACACTTCATGCACGTCACCTCCTCAGAGAGGTCTTCCCTGCCGGCCCGCCTAAAGTAGGAGGCTCCACCTCCATTCAATCTTATGCATCACCCCGTTTATTATTTTCACTTAACATGTGCTGCAATTATCTTGGAAATCTTCCCTTTTTTACCTATTTGCTGCCTCTCTCCCCACATGAGAAAATAAGCTCCATGTGGACAAAGACCTTGTCTATTTTGCCCACCTATGTATCCTGAAGTGCCTGCCACAACTGGAAGATTAAATGACTGAAAGTCAGAGGGGAAGAAAAAAACCAACAGCCTACAACAAACCTCAAGGAAACGAAGACTGCCACCTTAACCCGTTCCACAGAAGCAAAGAATCTGAGAGCTTGGAGAAATCTTATGGTTTACCTTTCCACTTTTTGAGTTCAACTGCAATGTCAAACACACCACCCCCTGGTTAATCATATAAGCTAGTAACGTAAAATATGGTCATGAAATAAAAAATGTAATGTAATGAAATGTTTACATAACTTTTTCTTGTATGAATACTTCCTATATTAGCTTTGAGTGCCTAACATTAATTTTAATCTGCATAGTAATCTAGAATTCCACATCTTTTCCCAACATTAAACTGTGCCCATGAGCTCACACATGGAAAGCACTTAGAACAGAGCCTGGCATGCTAAAGTGCCAAATTTAGTATTTTTCATTATTATTCTCATTAGCAAATTACAATGCATGTAAGTTTTGCGAATGAACTCAGGCCTCCTTTTCCTATCTAGGGCTTTCCAACACACTCTCATCTATTCTTTCTCCAAGAACAATAATGGCTCACACAGAAATATCTACCGGATGACCATCTCTTCATTCAATCTCTAATTTTCATGATGGCAAGAAAAAAAAAAGTTCTTTCCATTTCCTCCTCTTGTCATTTTGTAGATTTTATAGAGAAAAAAAAAAAAAAGCAGCAGCACCAGGCCTACAAAAAAGGCCAGCTGCCAAGGAAAAACCTAACAGGACTAAGGTGGCACCAAGGAATTAGGTGACTCTGCTGCAGAGACCCCAATCTACGAAACACCGCACAAAAAGTGGTGGGTCTAGAAAGGGATTAAGGTATCCCATTGGTAAGGGAATCCCAAATCAGTACGGTGAATGTAGTGTGGGTAGAAGGTCTAGCAAAATCCCCCAACCTCAGTACAGGTCTGGATTAGATGCTCTGAATTGAAATCAATAGATGACTTGAATTGCAATTGTTTTTTAAAAGCGTAATTGTTATACAAGCACATGTGTTATAAAAGTGTGATAAAACATCTGCAATTTCCAACATATGTATCTCAAGTGATATATTCCAAAATTTGTTTAGGATAGTGAACATAAAATCTTTTAAGTAAGGTCCTTAATATAGCTGCTGAAATACTTTTTCTCAGACCCTCTGATTAACAGCCAGAGTTAAACCTAGTACAAGGTAACCTGAAAAATATTTAAGCATCGAGAAACTATATGCAAACAGGTAAGGGATGCACCGATATTCAGCTTTACCTCTACAGTACAGCTAAAATCTGCTGTTCAGCTTCAGCTTTGTCCTCAGCTTTTGGAAAGCAAGTGAGCTGAAGCCTACTTCAAGGTCATTTCCGGCATCAGTGAACCTGCCCATGAGCAATGACCTTATGATTATCTTGTGATCACAAGTAAACTATGTCCCTGATAGTATATCATCTGAATTTATTGCAAATATCTACATATTCACTTGAACTTATAGGTAAGCATCCTAGATGTGACCTGGATGAAACCATGTATTTTACATGTTGAAGTTACACAAACCAGGAAAAGATAAGTATCTGTAGGTACGGCAATAATAAAATGCAGTAATATATGATTTTGGAAGCTGCTCATTCTACACCCCAAAATAATTAAAAACTTCCAAATAACTTAATTCAGGGAAAAAGAATTTGGAATTAATAAAAATATCAAAAGAACATATATCAGCCAGCTGTTTCTAAAAACCTAAATAATAATGTAAGGCAAAAATAAGGATATTTAATAATTCTAATATTTGTACAATTTTTAGTATATTACCATTAACAACATTAAACAAAATAATGTTTAAGAACTGTGTTTAATTTTTAAGTATTTACACTTAGCCCTGAGACCTTCAAGAAAAATCCACTTGGGAATTTTCATATCTTATGAGAAAACTAAAAGCAGAATCTCAACTTCTGTTTCGAAAGAATCTTGGTTTTTAACATTCACCTTTTGGCAAAAACATCTATTCAGATCAAGTTGTTTACACCTGCTTTTCACCTTTGAGCATTCTCCCAAACTCCCACGTGAAAGAGTAAATACGGGGTTTACTGTTTCCAATTTTACCCCGGGAGATACTTACAGGCCCTGCTTCAATGAAGGCCTTCTGAAGCACCTGTGCACCTGCCTTCACCTGCTCCTTAGGTGAGGGGGTGGGGGAAGTCTCATCCTCAGATGAAAGATACCTGGTGTCTCCGGTCCATCTTGTGAACCTCTTGTTAGCCCACCTTAACTGAACAAGCCTGCTCCTAACCAAACTTCACCCCTAACAAAGTGGGGGGGAGGGGTGCTGGGAAGCTGGCACGAACAGATCTGGAAAGAACATGAGTTTAGACTGAGAAGCAATGGGTGTGAAGCCTAACTCGGACGGAAATTTAACCTCCAAGTACTTCTGCTTTTTCCTCTCCTAGAGGAGGATTAAGACTGTCTCAAGGGAGTGTCACGCCAGTGAAGTTACTAACAGGGGTAAAGTACCAAGCAGGAGCCCTATCACCAAGTACCTGCTCAGGACACCTTCTCATCACTCTGGGCTTTTCGCCACTGCCTCCGTGGTTTCAGATTCTACATATCGTGCGCAACAGCTGTGACACAAGTCTCACTGAATCCAAAGAGTTGGTGTTTTCCAGTAATCTCTCCTCCTAGGCCTTTGCTTTCAACCTCCAACACATCCAGGCCGTTCCCCTATGGCCACTGCAATGGGCTGGTCCTACTCACACGTCTCTAAATCTCTGGAAGGAAAGATCGAGAGAAATCCAGAAAAGCTGAGAAGAAAGTTCAGAGATTCAAACAGTATCTAGTTGGCACCTCCCAGAACCACATTACACACTTTGGAAGGAGGGAAAGAACTGCGGGGTGTCTGAATGAGATGCTACGGCCTGCGTGGAGCTGCGCTCCGGGCAGCTCCCCCCATCCCCACAGGGGAAGCGAGCATTTCTGGTCACCTTTATTCATCCTACAGGAAGAAAGGCGGCGGCGGAGCTGCGTGCGCGCCTGGGGGGACGCCCGCCCACGCGTGCCTGTGCCAACGCCTGGACGCAGCCCACTCCCGGAGCCGAGGAAGAGGGAGGCTCCGTCCCGACTCACTTCCTGCAGGGGAGGAAAGACATCTTGCCGCAGGGCGGCCCGCGGCAGTTCCGCCCCCGGAGCGGCCGGCTGCGGGGCGCGCCCCGCCGACACCTACGTGGCGCTGCCCGCTCGGGAGGCGCGGCGGGCGAAGGCCGCCCCCGCCGCCCTGGCCTCCCCGGCGAGGGGCGACACGAGCGGAGCCCGCGGAGCCCCCGGCCCGGCGGAGCGGCCAGCCCGAGAGGCGCGGGGCGCGCAGGCCGCCGCCGGGTCACCCACCTTTCTCACTCTGCGGGCCGTGTAGAGCCCCATCCCGTCCTGAACCCGGGAGGACTTCAGGGAGAACCTGTCCGGCACGTACATGCCCAGCATTTTCCCAGCCGCCGCCGCCCCGCTCAGCACCGGCGCTCTGCGCCCGGGAGGCGACACATGGAAATTTGGGGTGCCGGGGTGGAGGGGCGAGGCCGGCGGGGAAGGAGGAAATGGAGTTTTCCTCCCAGAATCCCCACCTCCCCGCCGATTCCAGGATCCCCCGCGGCTCAGCCCCTCCTCGTCCAGGGTCTGGCTCGGCCCGGAGCAGCCGAGGCCGCCGCTGCCATTGCTGGCGCGGGGGCGTGGGGGGCGCGGGCCCGGGCGCCGCGGGCGCCGGGACGCCGGGCGCTGATTGGCCTGAAGTTAGCGGCTCGGACCCGCGCCGGGGCGCGGAGCCCGGGGCAGGGCTGACCCGGGAGCTTCGAACCCGGAGGCTGGGGAGCCGAACCGACCCGCCCGCGTCCTGCGCCCCGCGCGGCAGCGTGCGCGCCCGCCCTCGTCCAGGTCTGGGTGTTGACCCTCTCAGCGTTTACTCCCAGTCGGGGAATTTTACACTCTTCAGCTGCAAAACGAAGTGGGCCTTGACCGAGCTAGGGCCACCCTCCAAAACATCCTTACACGTTCTAGACCGAAAACAAACTTATTGCCTAATTACCGAGAACAATCCCCGAGGTCTAGGAAGTTTTAGTCCTTTTAAACATCGGAGGTCTGCAGCTTTGGTTTATTTCATGCTTGTTTCAGAGGTTTGAACTCAGGAGACCAATAAATGTGTTGATTGACGTTCAGAGAAAGGGAGTGTACGCAGCCTGCAGCTAATACATTTCAAGTTAACTCAAAATTTGTCGTGAACAATTGAAGTAATATTTAAATCCAATAGAAATTAGCTCTGATTTGGTGTCCTAATCCCTGGGAAATTCTTAACACTTCCAAAGATGAGCTATTCCTGTGTCCTCTCTTCCTTGAAAATCAGCAGACTAATTCCAGATTTTTAGACATAGAGCAGTAGAGATGGGGGAAATGAGAGGGAATGACCAAACAATGGAATCTGAAATCACGACCATGCAATAACACCACAAGTATTCTTTTAGTGTTTTTAATACAGTTAGTAGGTATCGCAGTGGCGCTCAGAAGGAACTTTAAAAGGATGTTTCATCATTCAAGAGGAACTGGGAGCTCTCTACTCATTTCTCTTGATATTTTTGATAATTTTCTACTCTGGCTTCTTTTCTCAGGAACTATTTGGTGTTCCCAATAAATAGTTGATGTTTCTTACAAACTAAGAGCAATAATAATAATAATTTTGACAAAATTAAAGGCCACACTTTAAAAAAAACTCAACTGAATACCTTTTAAAGATATTATTGGCTTTATTCAACAATTCATGGTTTACACAACATCCAATCTGGCAGATAGAAAGGAGCTCTGAGGAGCTATACAAAGTGAAAGGCCTTTCCCGGCAGAAGGGAGCAGGAACAAGGAAGCTGTACCAGGCAAAAAGCAGACTGGCTAGAGCAAGGTATCTTTCCTTTAGGGGATGGTGGGGGTCTATCAGGCATATTACCTAACTAATGCTGAACAGGCATCTCCCAATGGCTGGCTTAAGCTTCCATTTCTAGGAGAGCCAGAATTGGAATTAAGTCTCACGTTGGTGTTGAAGAGGTTAGCATAAGGGACTCCATTTGAGGCCTGTTGTCTTGTTTTTAGCAACACAAATGGAAATGATTCCTGCATCTTTTGGACTAAGGAAAGCTTTGGAATACAAACAGTTCCTAATTTCCTAAGTAGGAGAATTTTATTAAAGTTTAGAAAAAGTTTTTTGCAAAAGCATTATGAAGAAAATCATTTAATAGCAATATTTGGAGATTTTAAAAAATAGAATAAATAAATGATTTTTTTTTTTAACTGAAGGGTAGGTAGCTTTGCCAGGGGTGAGAGGAACAATGCTTTAATCATTCTCTGAGTTTTGATATCTTTGACCTTCCATTGAAGATATCTAACTTTCCGTGGGGGAAAGGAATTTATAAATACACAAAGTTTGGGGAAAATTTGAAATTAGATGGCCTTGAAACACGTAATATATATGTCTGATTAAAAGCCAATTCTGAGGCTAATCTGAGATTTTCAAATGTCAGTGGTGAGCCCAGAATCCACTTGTTGTTCCTGAGAGAATCTGGATTGAGTGGGTTTTCCTGGAATCCTTAAAGCCAGTGCTAAAATGAGGCCAGACCAGGTCCCCTGGGCCCAGCTGGAACCAGACCACAAGCTAAAGGGTGGCCATGGCACTTTCCCCAGGGCACTCAGTCCTTGGTCACACACAGCCTTTCAGCCCTGGCCCTCAAGCCATCCTGGCTCCTCAGTCAAATGATAGGCCATGTCTTTTGGGGCACAAAAGTTTCCACAGTGTTTGATCACTAGAAAAAGAAATATTTTCTGGACTTGGTCTGACACAAGCCTCATTCACTGATGACCCTTGCTTTGGCATGGCTCCCTTTTGATTGCTGCTGTGTTTCTGGGGAACAAAGTGGTCAGCTTGAGAATGCTCATCTTCCTGCATGGAGGCATCTTTACTAATTAGGAAGCAGTAAAAAATAGTTTGTGAAGATAAATCTGAGATTAAGAAAATGAGAAACTTTCTAGATCTTTCATGAATCTCTGTTAGAGGTTTCATTAAACTGACACAAACAGTATATTTCATTAAAGCAAGCAATGTTCTTTTTTATCTATTTGTTGGCGTTTTCTGAAGATCTACCACGTAAAACATAGAAACCAGCAGCGAAAAGCTCTTAATAATAATCTCACTTACAACACATAACAAAGGATACATGCTTGCCAAATCAAAATGTACAATACTGACCGGAAATTTGATTTTGAAGCCTATAAGACAGTAGTGGTACAATGAGTCATTTCTTAAAACTTTTAAAGCTAAAAAGTGACCTCTCAATATTGTCTCTGAGAAACGGGAAATTAAAAGTCTGCTTTATATCAAGAGTTTAAATCCAGTCTTCAAAAAAAAAAAAGAAAATCAAAATATTGACATTAAAGTACTACCATGCACCTGATTTACTTATTCTAGAAAATATTGCACTATCTTGACACAAGAGAAATGACTCCAAATACATTTCTCCTTGTTTTCAAATTTGCTTTTGGAGAAAATTTTTTTCATTAATATGCCTAAGGCAAGCTCTAGTTATTGAATTCAAACTTGTGTACTGGGGCAGTCCTTGTTTTTCACTACAGGGAAAGACAAATTATAATTCTATAATAATTATTTTACCACACATACTGTAAAATCTTTTGGTTGTGTCTCAATTATTAATGACTGTTTCCAGCTGTCATGGTAGATTAAAAGCCTGATAGGAAAACATACTGAGGTTTGCTTAGCTTTAGTTTCCTGAGAGTCAGTAGGACTTTGTAGTGAATAAATATAAAAGCAAATTTCCTGAGCAGAAAATAATAAAGATGTATTAGGTTGGCCAAAAATGCCTTTGGTTTTTAAGTAAAAATAAAAGACACATTTTTTCATTTCACCAAGAACTTCACTGAACAACGTATTCACCTTTTTGTTCCACTACCTTCTTCCGTTTTTCAGGCAACTTCATAATTCCATCTTCCCAAAACTTTTTATCTTCTTGAGCAAATAACTGTTCCAGGTGCCTTTTATAGTATTCCAGGGAATTGAAATTTTTTCCATTAAGAGAATTTTGTAAAGACCAAAATAAATGGAAATCCAAAGGTGCAATGTCTGCTGAATAAGGCAGATGAATCAGAACTTCCCAGGCAAGCTGTAATAGGTTTTGCCTGGTCATCAAAGAAACATGTGGTCTTGCGTTATCCTGATGGAAGGTTATGCGTTTTCTGTTGACTAATTCCTGACGCTTTTCGTGGCGTGCTGCTTTCATTTGGTCTAACTGGGACCAGTACTTGTTGGAATTAATAGTTTCGCTTTCAGGAAGGAGCTCAAAATAGAGGACTCCATTCCAATCCCACCATACGCACAACATCACCTTCTTTACGTGAAGATTGGCCTTTGGTGTGGTTGGTGGTGGTTCATTTCACTTGCCCCACAATCTCCTCTGTTCCACATTATTGTACAGTATCTACTTTTCATCACCCATCACAATTTCTCTTAAAAATTAAACATTTTCATTTTATTTAAGTAGAGAATCGCATGTGGAAATATGGTCAAGAAGGTTTTTTTCACTTAACTTACGTGGAACTCAAACATCAAAGCAATTAACGCAACCAAGCTGGTGCAAATGATTTTCAACACTTGATTTGGATGTTCTGAGTATGTCAGCTATCTCCCATGTGGTATAACACTGATTGTTCTCAATTAATGTCTCGATTTGATCACTATCAACTTCAACTTATCTACCTGACTGTGGAGCATCATCCAAAGAGAAATCTCCAGCATGAAACTTCCCAAACCACTTTTGACAAGTTTGATCAGTCACAGCACCTTCTGCATACACTGCCCAGATCTTTTTTTGTGTTTCAGTTGCGTTTTTGCCTTTCTTGAAATAACAAAGCATAATATGCTTAAAAAAATGTTGCTTTTTTTCTTCCATCTTCAACATTAAAATGGCTACACAAAAATTCACCAATTTTGGTGTCTTTTTATTTAATGCATGCTGATATGGCAGCTGTCACATATAATCTAAGAAAATTGTTTTGAACGAAGTTAAAGACAACTAAGTGCTACTAAAGTCATCTTATGGAAAAAACAAAACGAACCTTTCGGCCAACCCAGTATTTGCTGTGACTCAAAAAAAAAAAAAAAGAAAAGAAGGAAAGAAAAGAAAAGAAGAGAAAAGAAAAGGAAAAAATCCTTAAAAATAAAATCTAAAGTAGGGTTGTTGGAGTCTTGTGCTAAAACCATCCTCTCCATCACATTGATTCCATAGTAGCAATAGTGCCATGAAAGATGACTCTGAAACCCAAAAATATCTGCACTTAAATTTTCCTTAGTCTCTTGGTTTTGAATGATGACTCCAAAGATTGTATGCAGTACTAGAGAAAAATCATAAAATTCTTTAATTAGAAGAAACCTAGATGTTCTTGGGACTACAGTGAGTGATTTTATAAAAAGAAAAGCGAAAGGGTAAGTCAGTGGTCATCTCACCCTGAAAGTCATATGCTGTTCATGGAGCAGGTATAGAAAGGTAACAGGAAGCTGGAATAAAGTGAGAGGAAGAAACCAAGAAGGGTATTATTTCCATGTATTGAGCCTAGCATATGCCAGAAACTGGACTGGGGTCTTCCTATCCATTATCTTAAAGCCCTAACAGCCCTACCATCACAGCCCTGCAAAGTAAATGTCACTAACCCCATTTACACATAAGAGAGAGGTAATTGATCTTAGTCAATGTCATGAATCCATGAAGTGGTAGAGGTGAAAAAACTCAGGACTGGCTGATTCCAGTGCCCTCGGTTCTATCTGCAGGTGACTCAGCCTGGCTCCCTCTCTAGTTACACTTCCATTAGCCTTAGCAGCACCTCCAGAACAAGCAGAACCCTCCATCTCTCTGTCTCTCTCTCGTTCTCCTCCTCCTCCTTCTCCTTCTCTTTCATGTCCCCTCCCAATCCCCCTCCAACTTCTCTAGAACTGGGCAGAAAATTTGACTGCCCAAGGTCACGTAAATAGTTACCCTGAGGTCAGATGCTCCAGTTTGATCCAAATGACTGTGTCTAAGAGAAGGCAGAGTTATATGGTTCTCTAAAGATATCCCCTCTGCAGAGAGGGCTATAAGCCCTTGCTTTTATGGAACATTTCCCTGAACCTGGCAGATGCTTTGAGGCTTAGCCTATTTATAACCACAGCCTAGCTCATCCACAAATTTTTAATCCACAGAAATGATAATATTTAAAAGATTCCGTAATTAACCAAAAAGCAATACCAATGCTCTTACGTTTCTCAGAACCACTCAGTTTGTTCTACTGGTTTCCCTTCTCCCTTACTAAAATGAGTTACTGAGCTATTATTAAAAAGGGGAAATGGGATCACCTTCTTAATACACCATTCCAAATAAGTAAGGAGGAACTTAAAGTGATCATTTTCTATAAACTCTCTGATACTATGCAGAGTAAAAATAATAATAATATTATTATTATAATGCCTTACTAATTATTTAGCACAGAGGCAAGAACCAACTTTTTCCATAGAAATTATTTCAAATAAACATCACAGTTGAGTGCTGATGTTTTGGTGACCTCTCAGTACCAAGGGGAGCATACACAACCCGTGATGGAATTCCCTGCTGAATTGGGGTCTCCATAAGGCCTCCTCTCTGCCCACTATTTCTCTCTTCTTACATTTGGCAGTTTGAAGTTTCACATACTGTTTCATCACCAGAAAGGTAAGTTTCTAACTCCATCCTGTTATCCTGAGTATTAATGCAATCATAGCAAATTAATACTGTTTGAAGATCATTAATTTAAAAATTTCCTCTCTTGTTTCCAATTGCAACCAAGTACCATATTAACATATGTTTACATATGAGTGAAGAATATTGTGTTTTTTTCACCTAGGCTTTTAGGTGAGTTCCAGAAAATAATGTTCATCAACATTGGTTTACCTTATTTCTAAGTCTTTGTAACTGACAATAGTATATGAATGTCACTTAGTTCTAACACATCAACAAAATTTTCTGTTGCTGAAATAGGTCTGTAGATTTTAAGCTTTTATATCCAAACCTAACTTGTGAAGTATAGTATTTAAATAGCATACGTGACTGAAATAAGAAACAATATATTATTCTGAAAGTTACTAATACTGTTTGCCCTGAAGGTAACTTAAATCCTTCGTTACAAGAAACTTGTCAACATATGGAAAACCAAATTGGAAGGCTTCTGGCTGTGTGACAGGTGTATTCTCTGAAGAAAAGATACCAAAAAAATCTTAAATAATCAAATATGGCAAAAATAACAGATTCTCTTATACCATTGGGTCAAATATTTCCTCCATGAATTATAATCCAGCCAGCCTTTACACTGCTGTTCCCTTTGCCTGAGGAATTCAGTTATTACAAGTCTCTCTTTATAAAAGGCCACGATGCAGCTGTGAAGAAAAAATTGGCATCATGCTGATTCCTCAACTCATCATTTCTGAACATTTCTGCAAAATTTTACCACAAAGAACCTTAGACCAGAAGGAAGCAAAAAGACCTTTTTAAAAAATCACGCAGCTCTTGCCAGAGTCTGTGCTCAGTTATACAGGCTACCCACAAAAATAGCTTCTGGAAACTTCTTCCTCCAGACATAACTGCCAGAAGAGTGTCCCTCCGTTGCTCCTACCGTAGGGAATCCCTTTCTATTAGGAGAGCTTCCCAGTCTGTCTGTTGGAGTGGTGAGGAGCCATGGAAACAGCAAAAATTTTGGAATCAGGAAATATGGAGTTTGAATCACAGATCTGAGAAGTATGAACGAGACCTTAGGAAAGGTTAATAACCACTAGAAAACTCTATTTCCTTTCCTGAACAACGAGGATGATAATGCGTATTTTGCAAAGCTCCAGGCACAAAATAGGTTCAAAATGAATGGAAGTTATTATTATTACCATGAATCAGGACTAAGTTTCATAGCTATACTTCAACATTCTTTACCAAGCCATCTGGATTTTGCTATAATTACACAGAAGTGAGTCTATTAACTTGTACTGTGGCACGGGGCAGCCCCCAAAATCATCCTTCCAGGGCCAAGACAATGTCTTTAATATCTGTATAATGCTGGCTGTAATGCAATGCTGCTTCTGCAGAGACAAGCTATATCCTAAAAATTCCCAATGAGAGCTTGTAGGAAACTTTTTTCTTCCCTGGGCTCATAGACCATTTGTGTCTCTCAAAGGGGGAGAAAATAAACCTACTGATCTTGGATGGCCTTGGCCTGCAGCAGCTTGAAGCAGGGTTTCAGTCCCTGGTCAGATATTGAGGTCGGGTCACAACGATGAGAGCACCAAATCCTAGACACTAGACTAGTGGTCAGTGACAAGGCCCTGGCCCCACAGCTTTGCAGAAAAAGAACTCCCACAAAGATGGAAAGTAGTGAAACAAGTAAAGTATTTATTAGGAGAAAAAAAATAGCATAGTACATGTGGATAGACACACGGGTGGGCTCAAACAGAGTCGTGCCCTCATGATAGTTTGAATCACTTTTATGGGACATTTCTTCTCAGTTTCCTGTGGCCAGTCTTTTTGATTTGCTGGTTCAGAATCTGTGTTTGGTATATCTCATGATCTTCCCATGTGTGTGCACGCATCTCTCAGCCAAGATGGATTCTACCGAAGAGGCCTATGGGTAGTGAGCATCAGTTGGCATCAGTTAGCATCACTTCCCTTTTGACCTCCAAGGAGCCTTTCTGCCTATGTGTAGTAGGGGAGGTCACCTGACTTCAAGAATGAGGAATATGTGGTCTCATCTTCTGTCTGGGCTGGACCTAGCCTCCTCTCTCAGTTGTCCTGTTAATCCCATCTCAGAGTATCAGTCCACAAGGAATGAACTCAAACTGTCTGCCCCCAGGGGCCCATCTATCTCCTGCCTCACTTCCAGTAGTTAAATTCTGTTAAATATATTTTATTAGTTTGGAGTCCTTGATAACACTCCCAATTTATTTAAACCTTCGTACGTCCTTCAACTTTTAACTCACATTATGTGGCATCCATTTAAAAAAGAAACCCTTAAGACCATTATATATTCCTGCAACAAGTATTTCTAGAACTCCTAACTGTGTGCCAAGCACAAGGAATATGCAATACAAGTTATCAGACTTTGCAAATTTAAGAGCGCGTGAAACCATCACTGTAATGCACACTGCTTCAGAGTGGGCTGAGGAGAAAAGGAGCCTGTTTAATGTGCTACAAGGGACATCCCATGCAGTCCTTGTTTCTGCTCAGTTGGAGACAGTGAATTTGTGGGGAAATAAAGTCTTCCTGGTGAGGAGGCTTCATCAGCATTTCTGTCACTATAGCTTTTATTTTACTAATAGAAAGGGAACAGAGAAGTGGAGCAGTCACATTAAAGACTGAGCACCACAGTCTCGGAGGGACACAGCAAACATCCTGCAGAGCCTACCGGACAGAAGAAAGCCTTTCCTAAGCATCAACTGATAACAACTCAGCATTAACACATTGTGTTTGAGTAAGTGTACAAGCAAAGAGGAGACTCTGCTGCAAAATTCCCAACGGTAAAAGTTGATAGGACATTTTAACTGGAAAGAACCATTGTGAGAAACATATTAAACACAATAGACACAGAAGAGGATTCAAGGGCCAGAACTGATTCTTTACATGCCAGGAAATGGGAAGACATGAAACAAATACTAGATCCCAACACATCTAGCATACATAGTAAATTGTACACAATTAATATATTGGTGTGAGGAATAAACTGAAGATTGTTCTCATTGAGAGAACGATCCCTATCATCTTAAATAGATCTTTCATTACATATGAATAAAGTTCCTCCAAAATTATTTAAATATCAACACAGAACTGAATGACCTTTACCCATGCTTTGCCATAAAAGTCTGATGCCCACAGTAAGCAACACACAATAAGCAACATCACTTGCAGAATTCTGCCTCCATAGGACTTACATTTTTCTGGATATGCTGTTACTCTAAGATTTAGAAAAGGTAATTAAAGTCAACACTGAAGAAAAAGAACTATTTTGAATGTTTGTAATAGTTTTCACACAATGAGAATGTGGAGATGAAATAATATAAGTTAATCTTAAAACTATTTGGTTCATTTATTTTGGATTCCTGGGTCCAATATTTCACATACATTCCCCTCTTCCACCCTCTATTTCCTTCCTTTTCCTGCCAGTCTCCTGGAGCTCCAGTGTTATTATATGCTATAAAAAATATTTTACTCATGCAATTGAAATGCTTTTTAACTTTCAAGCTCAGTAAGGGAAAATGTGGAGGTGTTTAATTCTCCGGTTTTTTATTTTTTCATGGGAAATGAAAGTCAAAATCTGAAAAGTACCAACCTGCAGTAAAACATTATTTTTCTTCTTTCCCCAATATTTCTAAATGGCATCAAGTTGAAATACTTTATTAGAGATAATCTAGCCAATTTAAATGTCATATTTCTCAATAAAATATGAATCAGGAAAAGTCAATATCTTTGCAAATGTGATTCCAAATTTTGCCCTCAGATAGTGTAACTAAATTTCCATTCACTTCAGTGGGAATTATAAAAAGTACATCTGAGGGGAGAATTTGCCCATGAAATTTAAAATGATTGTAGGGTAAGTAAAATATTTCTTATGCTTATGATTATATGGTAGCTGTGGAACTTTCAAAAGGAAAACATCAAAAGCCTATAATATAGAAAAATTCAACTAAAAAGAACTTGTTAATGTAACTAGCTTTGAAGAGTTTTAACTCATTTTAAAGAAAACATCTAATAAAAAATGCTTTACACATTCATTCAGAAATATTTATTCAGGGACTTCCCTAATGCCACAGTGATTGAGAATCCACCTGCCAATGCAGGGGACACGGGTTCGATCCCTGGTTTGGGAAGATCCCATGTGCCGTGGAGCAACTAAGCCCTCGAGCCACAACTACTGAAGTCCGAGTGCTGCAACTACTGAAGCCAACGCACCCAGAGCCCATTCTCTGCAACAGGAGAAGCCACAATGATGAGAAGACTGCACACTGCAACAAAGAGTAGTCCCCACTTGCTACAACTAGAGAAAACCCTCGCACAGCAAAGAAGACCCAACACAGCCAATAAACAAATAAATAAATAAATAATCTTTAAAAAATATTTATTCATACCAACATCACTTTTCTTCAAAGGATAAGTATTTCCTAGCCCAGTAATATTCCATATGGAAATTAGCTCTAATGTAAAATCTGGAAAAGCTCCAACTATTGCCTATATTAAGAAAGACCATAGATAAATATTGAATAACTAAAATAATTTAAAAACTACAAAAAAATTGGCTTTAATTATTCTTTATTATTTCTTCACTGGATTCATGAGCCAAAGTTTTAGACCTTTAGTAGTACAACCAAACTATTTTTAACCACTCTGATTTTCCTACTTTAGAAAGAGTCTGCCAGCATCTTGGCTTAAAATATCAACTCCCTGTTTACCAGATTGGATTTATCGATTGATAGATTGATTTTTTTTTTTTTTTTTTTCTGGCCTTGCCATGAAGCATGCGGTATCTTAGTTCCCTGACCAGGAATGGAAACTGTGCCCCCTGCAGTGGAAGTGCAGAGTACTAACCACTGGCCCACCAGGGAATTCCCCAAATGTCTTGGATTCAGGTTCACTTTATTCTTATCTTGGTTCTTCCCATTTCACTGGTGCTCTCCATAGTTTAGACCCTTGAAGCCCCACATCTAACTATTATAATATTTATATAACATCCTTATTCCAGCTTTTTGGGCTTGAATGTACCATAGATGTCACTACTAGATTAATATTCCTCACATATTATCTTGATACTCTTTTTCAATAATAACTTGAATAAGTCCACATACCAACTGGGTATTTCAAATCTTTTTCTTGAAATCAAAAGGCTGTCCACAGTATGGTTCCATCCTACTGTCGACTTAAAAAAAAAAAGCACAATGTGAGAGCTGCGAGTTAAGTTTTATTTGGGGCGAAGTTAGGACTGCAGCCCAGGAGGCAGCATCCCAGATAGCTCTGGGAAACTGTCCCAAAGAGGCAGGGGGGAAGCTCAGTATATATGTGGTTTGGTGAAAGGGAAAAACAGGCAATCAAGCACATATTGTTTACAAAATGTTACTGCTAGTCACAAGGAGCAGTCATCACCATGAAGGATTTTAGTGTTTTTCTAGATATGAGGAGATACAGGAATTGGGCCGATAAAGTTGGCTCCTGAAAATATCTAACTAGCTAAAGACGTGTTCTGCCAGTTTTTCCCAGAGCACAGAGGGCCTCATTTCAGCCCTCCACCCTGAACACCTTCCAGGGGAGCGTTGACAGTCAGCAGCTGTCGCAGCGCATGACTGAATCTTTGTAGAGGTAGATGGCGAATGCCCATGGTGAGTGCCAATTGTAGTTGACACTACCCTTCCAACCTTAATTCCCACTGTTCTTTCAGAATCCTCTATTCAGCTCATTTCACTTATTCTCTCTTCTCTCAAATTTTATGACAGCTGGCTCAAAGTTGTGCTTACATTTTTGCCATTGCCTGAAATGTCCTCTTCATTATTGTCTTCTCATTTAACTTCTACCACCCTTCACAGTCCAATCTGTGTTTCTTCCTTTCCGTGAAACCATTTCTGACCATCACAGCTGGAAGCGATCTCTCCTGCTTTATATAGTCATGGTTTGTTTTGTCTGTTCATTCATTTAGCACTTAATCATTATCTTACATTGTTAGGTGCGTGCGTGTGCCTGTGCGTGTGCGTGTGTGTTTCTCTGTCATATTTACCTAATACTATTTTAAGGTCTTTGAAGGCAGATACTATGTTTTACATATTATAGCCTTATTTATCTAGCATCTCGCTGTAAAGATAGTGCCACAGTCCAGAGTGAGGCAGGTCATGCATTACACACCTCTAAGGGGCTTCAGTCACATCCTAGTTAATGTGAATGGCTCCCTCTGGAGCTGCGCAGTACACCACTGGCGTGGTCATAAATGCCAACCTGCTTGCACATACTATAGCACCGACTTAATATTTGCCCATGATTTCTACCTCTCTTGTGTCATTTCTCTAATGTTTTATAACAAAAATTTTTCAATAGTTCACAGTTTCCCTTGATTTCTTACTACTGAAGGGGGTAGCAGAATATGCCACCCCAAAACATGCCTTTTTTGCATAAAGGATTATTTTGAGTTGGTCATTTTTGAGAAACAGGGAACACAGAAGAAGCTCTGAAAACAGAGTAGAAGTTACCCTTCTATGAGGGAAAGTTACATTTATAAAGGAAATCTCCATTTGTAAGATGCCTCCCTCTTGGTACCTAGAAGAGAAGGCTGACTCCAAATCACAAGAAACTTACTAAGGAGAAGGCAGCTACTTGAATCTGCATAACAAATCTTACCCTTTACCATGCTTTTCCTGGTAACCTCCTTTAACTGGCTTCACCACTCTTCCCTCAACATCTTTCTTTTTTCTTTAGCTAAAGAAAGTATTTATGATGATGGCTTGGGGTTTGTGGGGGAATTATTGAATTTTCCTTGGTATCTCCCATGTATAAAAGAGGCATACCTGTTAATAAACTTCTGTTTGTTTTTCTGTTGTTTATCTGTCTTTTATTAGTGGGGATCCTCAGCCAAGAACTCAGAAAGGTAGAGAGAATATTATTCCCCCCCTGCAATTTTGGTGACAAGGGAGGGACCCATTGTGACACCTGAATTGCTCTGGAGCCTGCACAGGGTGTTAAAAATTTTTGATTGGCTGCAACTTAAAGCTTACTTGGCTGTATGTGATTGCTTGTAGTTAATGTTTTGATTTTGTAAACCTTGAGGCTTAGATTTTGGTTTGCTCACGTAGGCAGCCACCTCAGTCTAATGGCCTCCTTGTTTCATTAATTCAAAATGGATCCTTGGAAAACCAGCAGAAGCCAGCAAAGGGTAAAAATTCTTATCAAAGTCAGCTCGTCATAGCCATCTGTAGTGCCCAGTCTAGAAAGGAAGGTGAAGGTTCACTTTGATCTTCTTTTCCAAATTCAGATTAGGAGAGGGAAAACATTTGTAAGAATTAGTTCTTTGAACTGTGACTCTTGTGAATTTGGTTTTGGGGTGCCTGTTGGTTATTGATCCTTTCCCTCCCAGGAACAGCTATTCCTTTCCTGATTGTCTAGTTTACATCCTGAGAATTTGGCTTTCTGCCTGCTCAGGGCATGCAGGTTGTCAGTTCTTGTGTATGCAGGTGGCTCAACTGTCAGGTTGGGGACCCAAAAATAAGACTGGACAGAAATGTGGATTGCATCCATTTGGGGCTAGCATCCTACAGACTGTTACCAGCTCTCAGAGAACTGTCTTTCTTTCTTTGGGCTATCCTTGGGAGTGGCTCCAAGATCTTGGGAGGACTGCAACTTTTGCATGTTCTTTGAGGATGCCTCTTGCATCCATGGTTAAGTCACAGAGGGATTTTTGGTTTTGGTTTCAGATCACTTGATAGGCAAAACTTTGGTTTTAAAAGAAAAGGGAAAAAAGTAATTTTAGAAGTTCAGTATTGCCAGTATTACTGTTTGTCCTGGATGAAACCTAATAGCAAGATTTTTTTTTTACACCTGACAAAAACGCTTTATAGGACACAAAAGGAGTGCACAAAAATTACCATTCATAGACAAAGGACTAATGCTCATTTTCAGCCATTTACATTTAGGTCAACAAATTTTTTTAAGCTCTTTATTGGAATATATTTGCTTTACACTCTTGTACCAGTTCTTGAGGTACACCAAAGTGAATCAGCTGTATCCATACACATATCCCCATATCCCCTCCCTCCCGCGATAGCAAGATTTTTGAAAGAATTTTTTTTAAGTAGCTCTATGATCAGAAGTTGGCATAATTACAAGTTGATATTCAGAGCATGATATAAACTTTTTTGGGAGAGCCTTATCTCCTAAACTGAAATGAAACTGTGTACTCAGAGGGAAGGAAAGCATTCTGAAACTTTTGTAGAACAATTTATTATAATATTCCAGAGACATACAGCTCTACATCTAGAATATAGAAATGTTTTGCTTTCCATCTTAGTTGGAAATTTTCTCCCTGATGTAAAGAAGCAAATTGAAGGAAATGTAGCTGGGTGGCCAAGTCAGCCCCTTGATATCATTCAGGCTGCAGATGTTGTAAAAGATCCGAACATTGGAATGAGTACTGTCCTACACTTAAGAAAAAGAAGAAAAACTTACATAGTAATTACCTTAGACCTCTGATAATAGGCAAATATGCCCCAAAACTCCTTCTTGGAGAAAACTCAACTTTTCTCTGTACCTTTGAGATAAATTTTCTACCATGCCTCCCCTAGGGCCTGAGAGTCTTCACTTAGAAATGGAAACTTTAGGGAGATGATTCTCATCAGAAGGGGAAAAAAAGGGCATATTTAGAAACCAGATAAATGAAAAATTAAAAGTCTTCACAAGTATTAATAAAAAGCTTTAACCCTCTGAGCAGGACATTTTATTTCATCTACTAGAAACACAGCTTGGATTTAATTGCTCTTTATTTAGAAGTGAGTGAGTTTTGTATTACTGTACCTGTCTCATGATTAAATTTTAAAATAAAAACTATAAGATGTCTTTCCTTATACTACTATTAGAAAGAGCATGAGGCTGAATCAAGAGGACTGATTTTGTCAGTAGCTAACATCAAGATGAACTTGTGAATGCCATAAAAACTGAGATTGAAAGGGCCTGTTGAGTACTTACAGACATCATAGTCAAATTCAGAAGATAATGAATAAAGGAATAATATGATAAGAAAAACAGAACCCAAGGCTCAAATAGGAGTGAGAACCAGAGTCTCATGAGTCCTTTCAGCAGCAATACTGGGCATGGTAAGGCAATGAGGCAACAACTTAAAACAAATAACCTTAAGGGAAAAGAAAAGAGAAGTGAACCTAGAATTTTATACCCAACCAAACTATCGTTCAAACCTAAAAGCAAATAATAGCATTTTCAAATCTACATGGATTCACATTTTTTACCCCAAAAAGTCTAAAAGATGAATGATGTAATCCAGCAAGAAGAAAAATAAAACTAGTTTAAAGCCATAACATAATAAACCATAAGCAAAGATAAGTACATTTACATCATTATGAGTTATAAAACTTCAGTGATGGTTTAAAATCAATCTAGACCTACATCTTGTCATTACTGACATGGCCAATGGGAGGTACACATGTGTGTGGAGGATGCAGAGAGAAGCAGAGGTGAGTAACAGCATGTCAAGTTTGGAGGCTTATTTTGATTGATTGGCTCTAGATGTTGTTAGGGAAAAAGTTTAGGTGTATATGTTAAAATTTTTGAGAATACCCAGAAGTAGAAAATGTAAAAAATAGTGGGGGGAAAAGAATAATGAAGAGAAAACACAAAAGAAGAGGAAAAAGTCAAAACACAGACATAATTACAGTCAATAGGAATGGGTTGAAAATAATGTGTGCAAAATGGAAGCAACCCAGATGTCCAACAGTTGAATGTATAAATAAAATGTGGTATAAACATATAATGGAATATTATTCAGCCTTAGAAAAAGAAGGAAGTTTTGACATATGTTACAGCATGGGTGAATCTTGAGGCCATTATGGTAAAATAAGCCAATCAGAAAAAGACAATACTGTATGAGTCTACACAAACCTATATAAAATAGTCAAATTTTAGAAACAGAAAATAGAATTGTGGTTGCCATGGGCTGGAGAGAGGAAAAATTGGGAAGTTGTTGCTTAATGGGCATACAGTTTCATTCTGCAGGTGAAAAATAGTTCACCTGCAGAACTAGAGATATGTTGCACAACAATGTAAATATACTTTACACTACTGAACTGTAGACTCATAAACAGTTAAGGTGGTAAATTTTACGTTATGCGCTTTTTATTATAATTCTTTTAATTATTAAAAAACTATAAAAGACAGAGTTACTGATTAGACTCAAAAATTAAAAGCTAAAGCATAGCCCTCTAAAGCACAAGTCCCAGAATGAAGTTCATCTTGCAAGGGTCTAAAAGCTAAACTGATTAGAATGTATATTAATGTTTTAATATACTGAACTGAAACTTTAATAAACTGAAATCATGTCACACAGACTGAGCACACTGAACAGAACAATGAAATTAAAGATTGATGATAATAAACTATTCAGAACTTATTCATAAGAAGAAAACACTACAAAACAAAACTCATAGGTGGAAACACAGTGGTACTTAATTGGAAAGATATATGCCCTTGATTATTAAAAAAAAAGAAAGAAGGAAAAAAGAAAAAAAGAAGGATTGAAAATAAATGGACTTTGTCTTGTAATCAGAAAGCAATGGGGTGGAAAAGGAAAATAAACTCAAAGAAAGTGGAAGGACCAACAGAACAATAGTAAAAGAATAAACTAATAAAATAGAAAAAATAAAAATTGAATAGAATTGATTAAAATAAAAATGGTGTTAAAAATTTATAAAAAAAGAAAAATTTAGGGTGATTACAATCAAGAAAAATGTGAGGATACAACTAAAAACAATAAGGTCATAAAAGAGAACATTAAGGATTCAAAGACATAAAGTTATGAGATTTTGATTACTACCAATAGCAGTCTTTTACCAATGATTTTGGACATTCCCTATAAGAATTGGATAATTTTTCTGGGATGATATAAATTACCAAAAGTGATCCAGGAAGTAATAGAAAACCCAATAGAACAACAATAAAATAAGTTCAACAGATAGCTAATGATCTACCTAAAAAAGACACCAGACTCAAGACAGATTTAAGATCAGGGAGCTGACAATACCCTTTAATGTAAACAGATTCAGAACTTAGAAAAACATTAAATCTAATCAACTAATCTCACAGCTAAACTCTGGTCTCTTCATGACTAGCAAGGGTGAGTTACTATACCTATCACTTCTTCAGAAATCTTCAGAGAGGAAAATGGCTCTAGTCTTTATGCTGAAGTATACCCTTATATTTCAATAGACGTACATCATTTCACTGCCCCCAACCTATACAGATGAGAACAAAATGCTGTATTTCTAAGCATATAGAACACTTTGTAGCAAGTACCCTTTCTTTCCTAATTCCCTCTCCTTTTTTCATTGGTAAATGCTGTCAAAGCAAGTTAGCCCTATTGACACCCAGGGTCAGACTAAGAATCTTATATCAAGGACCAGGTCCTCTTTGAACCTGACCTTGGAGAAATTAGTGACTTTGTCTTTTGACATGGATCTGTCTGTACTTTTAGCCTTACACTATTTGGTAATGTCAAAAGACAGGAAAAATTTCAATCAATACTTCGCACCAACTTCTAACATTACTGTGTATAAAAATGAAAACTTTAAAATTACTAGGAGAAAATATAAAATATCTCTATGACCCTGGGGTGAAGAAATCCTTCTTAAAGAATAATTTTTTAATGCAAAAAATTAATACATGGGAGTACATTTGATTAAAATTTCTGAACAATTCAAGAAATCATTACAAAATTAAAAGATAAACTCTGGGCTAAGAGAAGTATTTGCAATATATGCAAAGGACAATACATCAGTAAGAAAAAAGACAAATATCTGAAAGAAAAATGGACAAAAATGAAAGAGTATTTAATAGGAGTAAAAATAGAAATGGCCATTGACAGGATGGCTACCTTCTTTAGAAATCAAGGAAAGACAAATTGAAGCAACACTGAGATAACACTTTTAGCTATTTATGTATTTAGTTTTTAGTTTCAGTTCGGCAAAAAATCTAAAAGCTGGGCACGGCCCCCAAAGTTGGTGAGGTATGGGGAAATGGGTGCTCTCATATTCTGTACGAAGATAAACTGGAAGATCCACTTTGGGGAGAAATTGAGCAGTATCTGTTAAATCTAAGAATGTGCATACTCTTAGCCAGCGGTTCTACTTACGTGTTCCCCCTCCCCCCCCCCCACAGAAACACTAGCATGCATGCTCAAGAACTGTAACACGTGGTCACAATATTCCCTGTAATTGCAATTATTAAGTTCACATATGATATAGTCACAGAGCTGCTAAAACGAATAAGCTAGATCTGTGTGTCTCAAGATACATAGATCTCAAATCCATAATGTTGAGTGATAAAAAGTGACTTATACAATTATCTGTGCACTCATGTGAAAAATAACAAAACATTCCAAACCATGTTACACATTTTTATGGGTACATATACGTGAGCAAAATATTTTAAAAGTTCTGAAAAGTACACACTAAATGCATAAAATTGTTTATCTCAGTGGAGAGAAGAAAGAGACCAGGATGAGAGATGGTTTTCTAACTTTTTTTAAACATTAACCACAATATTTTAGTTTTTTACAAAGAGAATGAATTCTTTGCATTACTCACTTAATTTTTGAAAATAAAACTGAAAGAAATAGGCTTTGGAGCCAGAAGGATTAGGCTTTAGCTTTTAGCTTCTGGTTCCACACTGAAAAAATATTTAATGTCTGAAAATCAGTTTCCTCTTTCACTAAAAAGCAATACTATATATAGATGTAGATATATAGATATACATGAAAAAGTAGAGAGAAAGAAAGAGAGAGACTATTGAATGAGTTAATGTGTGTAACACACAGAGCACTGTGTCTGTTTACAGTAGGTGCTCAAAAAATGCCAGTTTCCTTCCCCTCCATTCAATGTGAACAGAGCATGCACAATGGTGCTTAAGGCTTTTATGAGGGTGCACCTAATCTGTGGGTTTACAGTCTATCTTCAACATATCTGAGAAACACTTGACCAAGAGGATGGCAAAGAACCTGAATCCTAAATCCAAAGATTCATTAACCTGTATATAGCCTTGACTTCTCATCTGACAGTTTTAAAACACATTCTTCAGTCAAAGGAACTGAAACATTATTACACTAATTACCTTAGAAAACTAGAGGAAAGAGCCAAAAAGATCTCTGAAAAAACATTTTTTTTGCCTCTTTGACAAATATTTCTAGGCCCAGTAAAATTAAATATCCCATTGTAAAAAGATAAAGTGCCCCCAGCTGGGATATTACTTTCTGAATAATCCTGTGAATAGTCCCAGTTTGAGCACCAAAACGTAACTCACTCTGGGAGGTTTGTTAGAATCGTAAACTGCCAGAGTACAGTTTTATGAAGGACAGAAAGACCTCAGACTGAACTTGCCCAATTAAACATTAAATTCTAGCTGTGAATTCAGTCCAGGGCCATGCATTATTGTTTTACTACAGAATAAACATAAATTTACCAATGCAGTGAAGCTTATAGCTGGTGAAAGTCCTTTTCCCAGTATTTCCAATGGAAACGTTTATTTATTTAACTCCATTATAAAGTTAAAAAGGAATCAAATGCATCTAAGGCAGAAAAATGAAGAAAGAAAACATCTGTAACCTAGAGATAAACATTTGGGACAAAACTGATTCTCAGTTACTTGTGAACTATTTTAATTTGTTAGAGGCAAAGTACTTGAGGTGCAACATACACAGAGCAGTAAAATATACCTTAAAAAATAATATACCAGAGTACAAGTCGCAATGAAGACAATTTGTCTAGAAAAGTATTTGGCCTTAAGAACTGCATGTCCAAATATAATTATTGATGTAAGATGAAATTTTTTTGTTTTAAGTTGACCCATATATTTTTCTTAAAATAAATAAAAATAGTCTGAAAAGAATGAGAATTAATTAATATTTGTAAAATCTTTAACAATTTGGGGTTTGCAGGACACAGGTGCTACTTATAAAGACTAAATGTTATTGTTTTACCTTGAGCTTCATTAGTCCTTGATTTAAAAATTAGTCCTTTTCCTTACACAACAATTTTAGGTATCATAAAGTCATTAATACATCATCTTGTGATAAACTGTATCTATATGAAAACATAAGGCACCATCATTCTGCAGTAACTGCTGCACAATCCAAATGGCTTGTAAGAAATGCTTGCAAGGATAGAACACTAAATATAAAATTTGTACATTGACACTGCAAGAACTCTTAATGCCTATGCAATTAAAATGGCTATTAATGAGTATTTGCACAATGTAAAACTTCCTTTACTATTTCTCCCTTTATAGAGATACAGGGATAAATAGATATAACCCCCTTCAAGAACTACTTCTGGGGCTTCCCTTGTGGCTCAGTGGTTAAGAATCTGCCTGCCAATGCAGGGAACACAGGTTCGATCCCTGGGCTGGGAAGATCCTACATGCCTCGGAGCAACCAAGCCTGTGCGCCACAGCTACAGAAGCCCGCGTGCCTATCGCCTGTGCTCCACGACAAGAGAAGCCACTGCAATGAGAAACCCGCGCACCGCAACGAAGAGTAGCCCCTGCTCGCCGCAGCTAGAGAAAGCCTGCGTGCAGCAATAAAGACCCAACGCAGCCAAAAATAAATAATAAATAAATAATAAAATAAATTAAAAAAAAAATAAGAACTACTTCTGCCTCTTGGAAATATTGGAAGTTACAAACGTTCTGTGTCAAAATATATATGGCCTGAAGAACCATGGTTCATTTTCTCTTGGTGGTTTTCATGGCATTCCAATGTCCAGAAGGGCAAGGGATCAGCTGGAATACACTGACACTTTCTGAACCAACGTGTACTAATTTGGGGCTTTGCTTGGGGGCCTCTCTCTTGTGCACATACATATACGAGCACATGTGCATTCACTCAAATAACCAGGTTTGAGGGATTAAAAGCAGGCAGAACATTATAGCAGTTCCCAGATGCTGTTATAATCAAATCTGAATTACCCATTGGCAAGTACCTCCTGCCAGGGAGAAGAGTAATGAATCCTGACAGATGGGACACCTGGGCCCCAAATCAAAGCAAATGCCCTTACCCAGCAAGGCCTAATGTCTCTATCCATACAACATGGCCCTCCTTCCCTGAGCTCTGACTCTTAGCAGCATGGTCTCTGCCACCTTTCCAGTTTTATTTGCCACTAAACCTCCATGGGAGCCCTATGCAGCAATCAACGGATCCCTCACTTTTTCCAGACATACCCAGCGTGTTCCTGCCTCCACCTAGGCTGTCCCTACCATCTCCAACTGAAATGTCCTCCTTTCACCACTCTGCCTACCGACTTGGCTTATTCTTCAAACCTAAAAATCAAAACAAAACACAGGCAAAACCACACACACACGCACACACACACACACACACAAATACACATTCTACTTGCTCTTTGATACTTTCCTTGATCTTCCTGGAAAAATGACCTTTGATCAGAAACACTCATCTCTATTATCTATTTTAGTTATGGTCTTTCTGGACTTCGGTTACAGGTACTTTCCCTCTGAACACAGTAAGCAATTGAGAAAAGAGGACCAGGAATAGGAATCTTATGGAATGGACATGTCTTATTCAAACTCTGCCTCGTGTGTGCTGCAGAGTTCTCTCTACAACTCAGTTTCCTCAGTTGCAGAACAAGGGAATTGGGCCAGTTAATCTTTTTTTTTTTTGGTGGGGGGAGGTTGCTGCATGGCATGCAGGATCTTGGTTCCCTACCAGGGATTGAACCCTCACCCTTGGCAGTGAAAGTGCAGTCCTAACCACTGGACCGCCAGGGAATTCCCAGTTAATCTTTAAGGTACCTTTAAATCTTAAATTATTAACTCTAGCATGTTACTGGAATTCGGAAAGTTTTTATTTCTTGATTGCATATTTTTCACTCATGTATTGGTTTCCTAGGGTTGCCATAACAAAATACCACAATCTTCCGCTACCTTTGCCTTCTATCACTTAAGTATAATTGACAGTTGGCCATAACCACCTGTCTCAAAAGAATATCATGAGAACAATATAATAAGAAAGATTTTAAAACACATTGGGGACCATTTCTCAGGCCCCACCAATAAATGGGAGCAAAACTGTTCTCATTTCAAAGACATATTAACTCTTTCAAGCCATAATAATGTGGCTAGTAATATGGATCCTGATATTAAGGCTAACACTAATTAATTAAAAGGTCCTTTTGAAAATCTGATCTTCTATGAGAAGCAAGTGTCAAGTTACATTGCATTTCTTTCTCCTGTCTGATCACCCTCTTTTAATCTCTTGGAATTTGTAAAATGCAGTATCTTTGTGGAGCTAATCTGGTGATGTAGATTTGAGAATGGATTTAAACCAAAAACGAAGCACATTTCTCATGTAATAAGTGTAACATTGATGGATTTTTAATAAACGTATTATCAGAATACTGTGGTTTCCGTCATTCAAGCCCATCTCTAAGCTTGTGGATTTAATAAACCCACATTAAGTTCTGAACCTAGAGAAACCTAGCCAAGACTCATACGGGTGTCTGCCAGTGTTCCTACAGCCCTCAGCCTTTGTAACGATGCAGGCAAATTTTGATGTCAAATTCAGGAAGTGGTGTGAAACGCGTACTGAAGCCTGGACAGACTGTTAGTGTTTTCTTAGGAAGGAAATATGCATTCCGAATCAAACAGTCAGGTTCCGAAACTAAATTTCCCCAGAAATTCTAAGGCGACAGAGAAATTAGATGAAACCAGTAAAAGAAGTTGATGGGTTCCACAAGAGTGGGATCTAGAGCTTTGTGGTCTAACCTGTGCCTCAGGATTGCTCTTTCCTTGAGTCTTACCTCCCCCAACCCTACATACATCCCATCCCACCTCCCCACCCCACCTCTTTATTTTCACAGAAAAAACAGCGGTGCGTCCTTGCTGAATTCCACACAAGTAGAGTCTGTCCTCTCAGCTGGTTGGCCAAGGTGCCAGTATTCCTTCAGGCTGTCTTTATTAAATCATTCACCTCAGACTTAAAGAAATTCATAAAAAGTGAAATAGGTACTCTCACATGCACAAATATACAACTCAGCATTTCAGTTTTACTAACTGGGTAAAAACGTATTGATTTTTCTGGAAGGGTGTAAAATTCACCCATTATTTGAAAACTAAATGTGTATAAATGCATATACTTTTATTCAAATAGTTTAATTTCCAATGAATATATTTTATTACAAAACTAAATTTTATAAAGTACAGCACCCATGAATGGTATCAACTAGACTTTTAAAAATCACTGTCAACACCTGTTTTCAAGTTCATGGCATACTTAACTTGCTGAAGACAATTTTGAGGCTGATTTTCTTTGCTAATTAAGATATTGTAATATATATAATATATTGTAACATTTTAAAATTAACCTGCATTCTGCATTGGTAAAGTGATGGTGTAAAACTCATTGCCAATTCTAATAATTAAATGTAAAGCTATGACAATATTTTTGCTTTCCTTTCCACTCTTCTTCAAATATATTTTGTTACTAAAAGTGTTACAATACAAAATTGCAAGCTCCCCTCCTAGGAAAAACACAAAAGTCAACTGTTACCATTCAACTAGAGAAAATGCTCATCTCTAGATGAAGTAGTACACTGCAGAGGTTAATTTTTTGTAGATATGTGTTGTTTCACATTTACTTCAATAAAATAAATATTGCTTGGTAATGTAAAAGAGCAGTAGTTGCTTTTTGTTCATTTAAACCTGATTCACATAAGAATTTATCACTTTAAAATGAAATTCTCCCTCATTTTCCCTCCAAGCAATAGGAAGCAATTTTGGTAAATACAGTACTTAATGGGTTTGCATGTAAACATCACCCAAGGGTTATTCTTATGGCTCACACCACAATGTACCAATCTAGGTTATTTCCTCTAGAAAGTACAGGTCTTTTATAACTGTTCATTGCTTTCACATTCAATGATATTCAACTAACTTCCCAGAACAGGAGGAAAACACAGCTTCCACACATTGGAGTTTAAGAATGTTTGGGAAAATCAACTGCAATGGTGATGTTACACTAGTCTCTTTATTCAATAAATGATAAATACCCATTCGATCCATCCTTCTCCAATTAAACTATTTCAAACAGAAATTATAAGTGCCAAATATGAATAACCTTTAAGGGATTCATGTATTAATGTGGTTGGAGACATAGCCCTTCTGTAATTGATTCTAAATAACCATTTTCTCCTGCTTCCTTAGATGCATCTTCTTATAGTCAGTGAGTCTTCAATCTTTTCTTCTTGTCTTTGCTCATCTAAATCCACTAGTCTGGAACACTCTTTCTGTTTCTCTTTCCCAATCCAAACCTTGACGTCTTCCTTGATTCATCAGACCACGTGGCCTTCTTTCTGTACAAGTAGTTTTAATATTAAACAGCTGCTGAGATGTGAACATGGTATCACTACTCTAGTTCTACTGCAGATAATCTCTTTCCATGAACAAATATATTCTGATTACAGGTATTTTTATATTTATATAAACATTGCACAGTCTTTCATAATCTAAAATTTTCTTTTTTAATTAGTTTTTAACCCTACTGTCTGCAAGTCAGAGACTGGTTTATTGGTACAATATTATATTTATGTATGATATTTATTAATATTTAAGAAAATTATCAAAAGAAACTCATCCCGTTTAAATACAGGCATAAGTATTTTTTATTGTGCTTTGCTTACCGCACTTTGCAGATCTTGCATTTTTTACAAATTGAAGGTTTGTGGCAGCCCTGCCACGGGCATTTTATTGGCACAATTTCTCCAACAGTATTTGATCATTTCCTTTCTCTATGTCATATTTTGGTAAGTCTCACAATATTTCAAATTGTTAATTATTATTATATTTGTTATGGTGATCTGTGATCAGTGATCTTTGATGCTGCTATTGCAAAATGATTATGACTTACTGAAGGCTCAGACGATGGTTAGCACTATTTAGCAATAAAGTAATTTTAATGAAGATATGTCCGTTGCATTTTTAGACATAATGCCATTGCACACTCAGTAGACTCCAGTATAGGGTAAACATAACTTTTATATGCACTGGGACACCAAAAAATTTGTATGACTTGCTTTATTGTGGTAGTTTGGAACTGACCTTACAGTATCTCTGAAGGATGGCTGAATTGCATTTCTGTTTAGATGAAAGACTCACATATTTTTCACATACCTTCCAAAAGGAAGTGTCACCGTGTAAGTTACTGGAGTATGTGTGCAATTTCTCCAGGTGTCTCCATATATTGAAAACCCAACAACATCTTCGGCCAGAATTTGAAAAGAGGAGGAAGTTTTACCCCACGTACACTTATAACTGTAAGGCACATAAATGGTAGACTATTGATGGTCAAGATTTGTTTTCCAGTTAAGATTATATGACTATGATAGTACTTCTCCTCTTTAAAAGTGATTCACGTTGTCTACTTGACTTTAATTGTAGTTAGCCCATCACTTTACTCATGGTAGGTCCACTACAAGTTATCCAGGGAAGGGGAGAGGAGTGTGATGATCTGGAACTCATCGAGATGTTGGCAAGTGTTAATAACTCACAAAAGTAAGTACGCAACTGTTGCAGGAAAACCGGTTCCGTGAGAAACCAAGCAGTGCACTCCGAGAGTTGGAGAACTCAGGTTTATTACGTCGACGGACCCAGACGAGCTAATGCTCTGAAATTCTGGGCCCCGTTACAAACTAGATTTCCCTTTTTATAGATCATACTAGGCTATACAGCCATAGCTGGCATTTATTGATTGGACTGCACAATTCCCATACTCTTCAGATAGGCTACAGTGACTACAGATTATGGCATGTTAATTACAATGAGTAATAGTTTCTTTCAATCAAAGCAAATTGGGTACAAAACATTCAAGCAGAACAAGCACAAGAACATTTTAAATTATTTTGACCCTTTTCCCAGTTTCGACTGATTACAAATCACTTTACAAAAATCATCTCTACACTCTACACATTCATTAATGATTAACTAAGCCTGGTCAGCAAGCTTTAGACTACAGATTTCAAAATGTCCCTCATCACAACTACAAAGAAAAAGTTTAAAAATGTGCAATTTTCCCTTAGAAAGATCAGTTTACTTAGGTGTGGATAAAAGTGTGATGTGCATATGCTAGTCCTTCTTTTTTAGAAAAAAAAATAGAAGAAATATATGGACTCCAAACTTGTGGTCCACACTTTGACAAGTGTGCTCAGGACAGATAAGGCACCATACTTACTATTTGGCTTTAAAAGATGTTTCTTGGAGCTGAGTTAAACAAAAAACCTCAGACTCTCAACTCCCTTCCCCTTTCATTATCTATGGCCAATGGCTTGTGTGTGTGTATATGTGTGTGTATAATATGTGATAAGAACATTAAAGGAATTAATAAGGTGGAGGCAAACACTGCATCTTTGAACCAGTGACAATACGCTTTCTCCTCTTAAACTGAGAGAATTAATGTTAATGCCCTCTCTTTCTGGATTTCATTCAGGTAGCTGAATCATTGTACTCCTTAACTTCCCAACCAACCTCTTTAGGGAGTTTATTAGTAAACAAGAGTTAGTGATTTAAAAAAAAAAGTGTGAAGAATTTCCAGAGTTTAATTCAGTTTTAACTTTCTATTCAAATTCATTTGCTTATGCAAAACACGTGAAAAACACTCTGAGAAAGATAAGACAGAAATCTCAGAAGGTCAAGATCTTTAGCATAAATGCCAAACTGTGAAAGATGTTAGGTTATTAAAATATACATCATACTGTACTCTAATATTATCCCATAACACTTAATCTTTTACTGTTATTAATTCTCATTGTATAATAATGACTCTTTATGTGGCCAAAAATCTATACCCCAGAGACAAGGCATTTAGTAGCACAAACCATAAGAAGTAATGGTATCAAACTTTTCTCCTATACGTACACTTGCCTTTTATTTTAGTGATTGGGACATCGCTGACAGAGAAAATCAGACAAGGAGTATCTGTTACATATTCTTGAAACAGAGGCAGAGATCCTCAGGAACGTGCACTTCTTTCCCAATATAAGGAAAGCTACAGGTCCATGACTTTTGAAAAACTGTGTTCTTTTCTGAAATATCTAAAAGAGCAATGTAAACAATTCCTTCAACAAATATCTGAATAATACTTTCTAACACTCAGTTGTTTCCACTCGTCCATTAAAATGGCAAAGCAAGTCAAGTAAGGTCAAGAAAATTATAAACCTGGAAGGAACTCCTGGAAGGTTTAAGCTAATGTTCAAAAGAACAAAATTAGAGCCAGAAGTTGCAAGACAAACCCTCGCTAAGCCTTTATAATGGGCAGCAAGCTTCCTTGGATGCAGGTGAGAGTGTGTGAAACTGCTGGACCCGTTTGTGGCTGAGTCTTAGGGCTTGGGTCTGGAAGGTGACATCCTGCTTTATCAAATTGCTTTTGACAGCTCTTGTACTTCCCCAGCAATAACTCAGCACGAGGGGAGTCCCCTTGCGACATTAGCAGAGATGAGGATTAAGGGGAGGATGTGGTATCACTGCAGGGCATGGGCAAGGTCATATAACATCCTATGTACTACATTCTGCTTCTGAAAGATCAAGCTTTGTGACTCTTTTTTCCTTCACAGTCTGGTGTTGATAGGAATGGGACAGTTGGAGATATAAGACCTGGAACGAATCGCATTGACATGAACTCAACACAAACCACATGTTCACTACCGATTTCAAACTTGTGTTCCTCAAAAGAAATCAAAGACATAATCTACTTTCTTAAACAATTAAACAGGCCTTTTGTCAGTATTTAAGAAGGCCCTCCCACCCTTTGGGAAAATGCTACCCCTCCCCCTCCTCAATTTCATAATGTTTTTCCTTTGCCTGTACTTTTGATGATATAAAAAGCATACATTTCTTTCCTCTAATATATTTTGATTTGCTATGAGCAAATGATTTATACAGATAAAAACTGGTAACATTCGCATCTAGAAGTGATTTCAAAACCATTTCACTTCACTCAGTGCTTCAACCTAGGCCATTAATTTCTTCACAACACTAGTACCATCACCCCCAACTAAGTTAAGTCTGGGTTGATTCAGGTTTGGAGAATTTTATTTTTGATCAGCAGAAACATGCTTATTAACGTGACATTATGCTGTCAATTTGCTATCTCACAAGGAAGAGGCTTTCATTATAATCATTTCTCAATTTTCTAGTGTTTTCCCCCATCCTATTCATATTCTAGTTAATGTTGCAAAGACTATTCTTTCTTATCATCTCAGATTCCCCGACTCCCAATCTCCCTCAAGAATACATACAGAAATAAGATTTTAAAAAGAACCAATTGTGTGGGTCCCGAGGAAAAGACACATACTCTGATGTTTTCACCTGACTTTTATTTTTGAACACGCGTGCTTTCATTCACCAAGTTATTTTACCTCCTTTCCAAGCTTTTACTCCATAAGTTATTAAAAAGTTCTCTTTTCTTTTACCATAGGAACATAGACTTAAGATAATTAATTACCATCCTCATTACTTCTTTAAATAGCAAAAATTACAAAGCAATTTAATCCAGGGACCCATCTTTAAAACACTTTACAAACCTAAGCTAATTTGCCATTGTAATTCCCCAAGAATGGCTATTATCCTCTCTTTACAAAGAGTGAGCTAAAAGGTTAAGTGAAGAGCTTAAGGCTACTGAATAAAGTTAATACCATTTCTGGGAATTGATCACAGGAATGCCAGGTTCCTGCCTTTAAGCTCCAATTAGAACACCACTTTCATGAGAATGGCCCATTGAAAAATCTGAATACAGGCACATTTTATTCAAGGCACTTTCTCCTCTTTAAAAATAACCAAATAAAATACATCTAATCTATTTAAAGTATTTTTTCCGAATGCACGTTTATTGTAGAACACTTGGAATATACAGGAATATATAAAGAGTAAAATAATAACCACTCACCACTGAGAGATAGCCATTAGTCAAATTGTACATGGATGTACATTTTCTGCACATAAATTAACTTTTACTTTACATAGTTGTGTGTATGCTTGAGTTGAGATTTGTAAACTGTTTTTCCATTGAAATATACATTATATACATAACACATTCTTGTGTTAATTTACTTTTTCCTAAATAACAGCAAAAGCAAAGTGTTAGTAGTGTACAGAAAACAACCAGAATAGAACCAAGGACACAACTTGAGGACAAAAGCAAATGTTCACGTGAGAGGCAGCCTAAAGCCAGAAAAATGAAGCCTTTGACTATTAAGCAAAGGAATTTGAGTTTGAGAAATGAAACCATCACTCACAAATCTGAATGCTCCTATCTTTTAGTGCATGGTTTCACCAGAAGAAACGTACAACATGAAGGACAGCAATTACAGTGAACTTTGACTGAGACCTTTCTACGTGCCTGCCAAGTATTTCTCCCAAAGTGTCAGGGGTGGATCCAGGTTTTGTGGGGTCTAAGACATATGCATTTGGGGGGAGGGGTAACTTCAGGGAAAAAAATACAAAATTAAGACACAAAATTCGGTATGAAAGTGAGAATTTATTTAGATGAGAAAGAAATAATAAATTATAAATTTTCAATAGTTGAGAAAACAAAGTCCATTTTATAGTATATAAATTATGCTTCAGAACAAAATTTTTCAATGAAACCACGAACATCCCAAAATCCAGTGGAAAAACATACAATATGCTAGACACACATCTGTAAGAATTTCATTGCCTCATTTTTTTGGTGCACTCTTTTTTATTACTACTTCTTATGACAAAGATTTAGTGATGTTGTTTTCCACAGAGAGAAGAGAAAGATAATTTAAACTTTCCTGTACCATGATTACTTGAAATTTGTTTTAAGTACTAACAGTTTGGAAGAAGTATTGCATAGCTTCACAAATTATTATTAGTAAAGTCACATAAATATTTTGGATTTTTTGTTCAGTTTGCTAAAATCCCCTACTTTTTAAAAAAAAATTTATAAAATGTAGGTCGTTGGGACATGAAGTTTTGAGTGTGTGTGTGTGTGTGTGTGTGTGTGTATGTGTGTGGGTATATGTGCAGGAAGTGATCCTACTCATCAAACTGATGATTAGCCAACTTTTAATTGGTATCTTTGGTTGTAATGGTGGTTATGAGTGTTTCATATTATATTTGTTACCGTCTGTATTTAATATCCAATCATTAAGACGTGTAAATGTTTTTCCTGTGTGTATATAATTCTCTTTTCTTCATGAATTGGATTGCTAAACAATCCCAGGGCCTATTTATTATTATTTTCAAACCTTGTCTCTTCCTTTTAACTGATTGCAACTTTTAAAATCATCTACACTATTTTTATTACAATTTGCTTCTCAACATCAAAATAATTTATATAGATTTCATCACAACAATTTTGTTTCACATTTCATTAATTTTTATCTAAATTTTCACTTAGTTCTTTAATAAGTAAATTTAAAGATAACAAAAGATATGACCACATCAAGTTTATAATTTTTTCACTTACCTTATTGAAAGATTCCAAAATGTCTTTACAACTTCCAGTTAAAATGCTGTATGAGAGTTTTATTGAATATGACATCAAAAATAAAGTATTGTGTGTATATAATTATGTACTATGCATTGTGGAGGATATTCCTGACAGGAGAGAAATTTCCACAGATTGTCTGATACTATGCATTTCAAACCTGGTTTCTCCACCATGATGCACAGACTTCAGCACCAGGCACTACAGAACATGTTCATCCTGTGACCTCTGGCCTTGCAGTGTTCTGTCGTGGCACAGGTGGGGATGGCAGTATTGCTGTAAATCATTTCTACATCAGGGACAGCTGGCAATAACTTAACTGTTCACATCCCCTAAAATGCCATGGGCCACTCCAACCTCACCCAACCAGAGAGAAACTGTGATGGAGGAAGCTGGAGTAAAAGGAACTGTCTTAATCAAATGTAAAACATCTTATTTTTGTAAATTTTATAAAAACATGCAACCTTATGGGTAGATTTCTAGCCACCTCCCCCACCCCCTTGCCAAGGTCTTGGAAGGAGCCTGTAGAAACGAAAGGCTAAGTTTCATGGTAAATCCACCTCAGATTAATTTATCTATTCTTCATGGCAACCTTATGAAGGAAGTACGACCATTGCCCCTAGACGAAGGAATTAAAGATGGTTCAGCGACTTGCCCAAGGTCACAGAGCTAGCAAGGGCTGGAACCAAGATTTAACTCCAAGTGGTTAAGAGTGGAGCACAAGGGGCTTCCTAGGTGGTGCAGTGGTTAGGAATCCGCCTACCAATGCAGAGGTCATGGGTTCGATCCCAGCTCCAGGAAGATCCCACATGCCGCGGAGCAAGTAAGCCCATGTGCCAAAAAAAAAAAAACAAAAAACAAAACAAAACAAAAAAAAAGAGTGGAGCACAAAACGTGTAACAGTCCTTACCGTGGGCCAGGAGTTACACTAAGCACTTTACATTCACTAGTTAATCCTCATAACAATATCACATTGTAGGTACTGTTATCATCCCCATTTAGTAGATGGGGATAATCAAAGAGCAAAAAGATTTTTATTTTCCTAAGGTCGCCCAGTTGGTAAGGAGTGGAGTGGGATTCAAAGGTAGGTTTTGGAGTCCAAACACTTAACCACTTCAGCCCCCGTCCCTCAATTCCCAAACATCCCTTTTATAAGGATATGTTATGAAGAAAACTGAAAAGTCCACTTTAAAACATTTTAAAAGAATGTTTGCACTTTCAGAGAGCCCCTTGGACTAGGCTCCCAGATCTCTTGTAAGGGGTAAGCACACACTCTTTTTATCTATTAGGTCTGCTTTGATGAAAGTTGACACTGATGACAAAAGCATTGTGAATTTTTACAGAGGGAATAGCATGATAAAAAATATTGTTTTAGAAGATGCATAAAGAAAGTTTGATTTAGGAGGAAAAAAGAGGCTAAACTAGGGCATAGCTGAAGTGGCAGAGGGAAGAAGCCCTTGGAATCAAAAAGATAGACAAGGTTTGAAGAGGGAAGTTGGTGAAAGACGTTATAAAGGCCCGAAAAGAGTCAAAAGTAAAGTGTAATGGAAACTAGAGAGCCAGATAAGAATAAGTGCTTTGAGGTAGAAGGACATCAATTCAGATTTGGAAATAGATTAGCATGAAGTTTTTGGAATGCCACTTTGAGATCATCTGGTCCAACCTCCTCATTCTATAATGGAGGGATATCAAGAGATCTAGAAGGTGGCATGGCTTATGCAAAGTTATCAAGTGGTAAGAGTCGGCACCAGCTCTTGAGCTATGGTGTTGTCCAGCTAATGCTGAGACTTTTCACAGGAGATATCCTATCAGGACTCAGGAAACAGGGACCTGGAATGCAGGCAAAAGACAGGCAATATGATATTCATTTAGGAATTATCTGAAAAGGTGATGGTCGAAACTCTTTATAGAGAGATGAACAGATGTATTCAGATAAAACTGGGTGCAAAGCCAGCATAAGAGGCCCAACCAAGGTTGTTGGGGAGGGAAGGAGGCGGTGTCAGTGAAGAGGATGAAATAGCAAGAGTCAGAATAAAGGGCAAATTGAAACAGCAGAGAGAGCTGCAAGGCAAGCCAAGGGAAGAAAAAATTAAAGAAAGCCTGAGTGCTACAAAGAGGAAAATCCTAGGAAGGATCAGAGATGGGGACTGAGAAAGAACCATTTCAATTTTTCAAGAAGTGGTCAGAGCTGTTACAACTATGCTACATGCTTAGAGTTGAGAATAAAGGGATTTGAGAATCCATTTGCCAGAAGTTACATCAGGGATGTTCATGCAAGCTTTTAAATACCTTCCTACTCTTTACCTTTACCGTCCTTTAAATATTTTTCTTTGTTTCAATTGCAAGAGGCACACAGAGGTGTGTAGGAAATATTTGCAATAGACATGTTAAATAGGAAGCTGTCAGTGGGAAGAATGCAAGCTTGGGTTCTTTGAGGGCAGTCTATTTATTTGATCTTTGTAGTTTCTGTGCCCAGCACAGAACTTGTTATGTACCGGGTGCCCAGAGAATGGCAAATAAACGAAACATGCCTGGTCAGCAACAAAAGTGGTTAGTAATCGGATCTTTGGTTTCTTAGTTTACTGACTGCTTCACTTCATTTAGCTCCCTTAGGATGGCCACCATGGTTGAAATTGGTATTTAAGTGTTCTATATACGGAGTACCAGGAAATAACGTGAGGTTTGGGTATGAAAATGGTCTGTTAAACCACGTAATGAAACACATCAAGTCTCTCTCCCCAACCTCTCTTGTATGTAGTAACTATTCAGTTTGGAGGGCTGATCTCTAAACTCCAGAAGTGAACCTTGATTGATAATCAATCAGGTTAATTCCATCTTCTTTGCCGTAAAACAGATGACTCATGCTTAGGCCAGCTGAGTGCAAGACATTTGCCCGGCCATAGAGATTATTTCAAGGACCATGGGGACAGGCACAACCTCTGTCATAGAAACTCTCCCTTTTTTTCCTCATTGACTTAAATTGGGGCAATAAAAGGTGAATATCAGCACAAAAATCAGGAAATTTTCTGGGGATTCTGGCATCTCTCTCTTCCCCTTTTGGGATTGTGTTTGATGTCATAAGGCAAAAGGCATAAATTGTCTGCTTGATGCTTTCTTTTGTGGCTTCATTTTCCCAAAGCTTGAGCCAGCAAACAGCATCCTGGAGGAGTGGAGAGTAGAGAAAATGACCCTTCTGGGCTGGGGAAGGAATGGAGGTCTATGGGGTGCAAGGGAACTGCATTTTGCTCCCTGACAGAGCCCTTGGAAGGAACAGCCACACAGGACACTGAGCACTGAGAAAGGCCAGTTTTGAGTGACTAAAACTTCCCCAATATCTGTGCCAAGGGTGACATCATAGGATCAGAATGGCCAGTCCTGTTGGGTGCATTTAGGATACAACCTTCAGTGTCTTGTCAGTGACCGGTGTAGAAAATGAGCAGCAGTGACCCAAACAACCTTATGATGTGCTATGAAATAAAACATATACATATGTTTACATAAAACTCTAGAGTGTACAAAAAACTCTAGAACCTTTCCACAACTTTGCACAGGGGAGGTTGGTAATGACTGATGCTGAATTCTCTTCCACCTTGACAGGAAGAGGGCTTTAAAAAAAATGAAATACAACTTAAAAAAATTGTGCTTACTTTAATTTGTAATGAAGAATCATACTCACTTTAGCTATCTTCTACATTATGATAAGACCCCAACACCCAAGAAATAGTAGTCTAAACGTAAGACGTGCCCACCAAATGTATGATGGATGGTTGACATCTTAAAACTAGATTTGAAAGTTAGTGCTCTAGCAGATGCTTCTTACTCCCCATTGAATAACTTTGAGAATAATGAACAATGAGCAGAGATTACCCAATTCCTTAATAAGTCTGTAAGAGCTAAACCTATGTGGGTTATCCTTTCAGCTGTAGTGAGCTATTATGAAAGTACATAAGTGTGGTGTTACCCTACATCTGGGTCACTGAGGCCAAACAAAACTGAGTAGAAAACAAGAGGACTCCAAATTGCATGGAGCTCTTGATGATTTGAGTCAGAGCCGTCTGCTCTGGCATCCAAGCACAACAGAAATGCAGGTGCAGGCGCGGAAGAGAAGTCACAAAAAGAGCACATGTGATCTTGAAAGTCACAGAGTGTATTCACTTGTAGAAGAGTTAACCAAGTGATTGAGTGGCTCCACTGTGTTTTAGAAGCCTTGGCTTATTTTTCCCTATGCAGGGTTGTCCTTTTGGAAAACTCTATAAATTAGGTACTGATCAAGGGACTATTTCGGTCTACCAGTTAACGCTCTACATTTGGCAGCACAACTGTACAATAAATTCATTATGAACTCTTGAAAGAACTGTAACAGTCTGAAGTGTTTCTGTAATGAATAGGACATGGAAGTTTAAATTCCATGTTGGGAATTTCCCCAAGAAATAAGTCTATTGTAGAGCTGAAGCATTCCTCATTGATAAATGCCGGTTGACATATATTCAATGTGAAGTGTTAAGTATTCAGATTACCCTATCATTTATTAAATTGTATTTAATTTAGTTAATAAATAGTTACATAGGAAGTTGATAAATAGCTACATGGGATAGATATAATTCTTAAGAGACTGATTCAATAACTGCCAGAGAGGTAATATTCGTATTGGCACAAGAATGGACACATTCTGAGTGTTTTCATAACTAACAGTACACCGGAAAAAACATTTCAAGGATGTACTTTGTGTAAAAAAATTACCTCAACCTTTACAGTTTCTTCTATATGATGAAGAGTACCATGCAAAATTGACCCCAGGACAGATTTCTCCAGATGATGGATGAAGTGTGGAGTTACTGCATACTGACACAAAGACATTCTTTGAAAATACTGTATGTAACTCCATAACAACCTTGGAGTGCTTGATAAGGCTAAAAAGAATTGAAATTGAAAAGCAAGCTTATCAGTTGTATAGTCTTAAGGACAGCTTTCCATTACTCTGGGTCCAGGGGGAATATCTGAAGAAAATATATCTGTCTTCAGTTGGGATGGTATGTTTTTAAATCTTTGTCTACACAAGTCTGTTCTGCTATTGGCCTCTAAACTGTCTTGTGCAGGTCTTATCCATGACTTATAAAGTTCAAATGATAGAGGTGACAGAACAAAAATGCAGTGACAGGAAATATCACATTATAGCAGCAGAATGAGTTCTAATGGGTCTTTTGGCAGGGATGCCCAGTCCATGTGCTTGCAGTGTGGACTTTAGAATTGTTGGTCAGTGGAAGGAGGTGGAAGGAGAAAGAAGATATTGGGTAAATAGATACATTTTCCTGTTCTAGCTTTGCTTACAAAATTGATCAATGGCCAAGGGGAACTTAAGTAACACTGCCTGTATTTTCCTTGGTGTCACTTTTTCTCCCTCTTTCCACGGTAATGGGAAAAATTTTAACTCACCAGGAATGCCGTGAACGTCTCAGAATAAGGTACGGTCATCTTGGTGGAATGGCAATAGTTCTTAACTTTGGAGGTTCCTTCTGTTGTGGCCTGACTGAGAGGTCACTGACCCTAAACATGTAGGGGCTTCGTATAAGCCACCCCAGTCCCTCTCTCCTTCTACTCTGCTTTACTAGCATCATCCTTTTCAAAAGCGCTTTAGGGGCTGTCACATCACTGTTTGAGGAGGCAATCAAGAGGACATGACCGCCAGCTGACCCTTGGGCTGGACCCAGGCAATCAGAGGCTGCTCACTCTTGCCCCGTCCTTGGAATGTATGGTCTGCCTTCCATTCCGACAGTGGGTGCTGTTCCGAGGGTGTAACCTTAAGACAGTAAGGTGTTATTGAGAACATCTGGATACTATACATGAGCAAAACCAGGTAAGGCCTCTTTAGAAACTTTTAAGATTTGGCCATGGGTGCAGAAATTTACTTGTCTTGCAGCCACCCAAGATAGGCCTCTTATGTAAGTTCCCTTGCTCATTAAAACAGACATCTACCAATCTGGCAGGCCTGACTCTTTCTTAGGTCTCTCCCTGCCCTCCAGCTGATTTCAGATTACACTCAGGAAGTTCCCCAAGTTGTGAGCCAACAATCACCTTAATTATTGTCCAATTTACTCCTGAAAGCAGTACATTCACATATGACAATAATACAACATAGCAAAAGGTGGTCCTATTGTCACTAATAGCGTCCTGGTAGCAAAAGGATGACAGGCTTCAAGGGCATCTCTAAGAAAGAGCCTCATTTTGTTGTGTACCTGGATTGGTCTCAAGTTCTAGGAAGAAATGGCTCTGCAATATAAGTGCTCTCATTCCACTGAATTCTCCTAAAGTGACTCCACTTTTCTAACCTACATCCTCTTACCTACTGATTGGCCAATGCTTGGCAGCTGTCTTGGGCAATTTTCAGAACCAAATTTGATCTGACATCTTAATCTGCATATTAGAATCTCTAAGACATTGCAGTGAACTGCAGGGGTACAAGAAGGCAATGGAACGTGTTGAATCCTTTCAGAAGGATTTGATTCAAGGTTTATTCAAAGGTTTGAAGAAAAAATGTTTCCATGTTAGAGATTCCAAGGAAATTTTACTATAAGCAAATCTGCATTTTTCTTTTTCTGGGCTATGCAGAGTGGACATGAAAATTTACTTTCGTGAGGATTTAAATAAAGACCATGAACCTTAAAAGTGGACATGCACAGCCTTTGTTTTTCAAACTCTCACTTTTCTTCCACTAATCTAAATTGAGGGTAATAAAAGGGGAAGTTCAGAATGACTAAAATTGTCTCATGTCCAGGATGACTCTTTATTTACAGGGACTGAGGGAGGAATTAACCAAATAGACTCACACAATAGGCATCCTCAAGGACTGTACTTTGGAGAAGCCAATGAACTGTGGCCTCAAAGTCCTTTACCGCTTTGTCAGCCTTGGATTGCTCTACACAATTGAGCTGCGGAAGGCGCTGATCAAAAGGGGGAAATTTTCAGGGGTAGAAACCAAAAATCTTAAATAAGGTAAATTAATTCATTGTTCATTTTAATGATAATTTTTAGTTCATTAAATTGATTTAGCATTAAAAAATTTCTGGTGGTATATCACTTCATGCAGCAACACTCAATAAAAGCGAGGCTCAAATATCATATAAAGAATATAGATTATAGGGAATAGAAGATTTTTATTTTGCCGGAAATTTCAGTAATGCCTGGAAGTCATTTAAAATGTCATTTAATTATAAAATAAAGGCATATGTATTATGGAAAAGAACGTAAAACTAACCTGTATGTTTATAATGAATCACAGTTTAAGGATTTTCTCTTAATATGGTGAGCTGCTTTGGAGTATGCCTACAGATCCTTCTAAAGTAGGTTCTTAGATTATTTGTGCTTAACATTTGGTTTTTTGTGTGTGTTTTTTTGTTTTTTTTTAACGTGGGCAGACCTCACAGAGAGATGATGGCTAGGAGTAAGTGAGGTGATGCTAAAGGCCAGCACTGTGCCTGGTGCATACCAAAAACCTGGGTAAGCTTAGTTACTGCTCTTGCCACTACTACTACTGCTAATCAGTCATCATCCTCATCCTCATCAAGGTAGAAAACATTATTTCCAGCACAGGTTTTAGCATCTTAGCTTCGGTCATTCCCTCACTCTCCACTGGGGGAAAATTTTCTCTCTGAGACCACCCATTCACTTTCTTTTTTTTTTAGTATTGAATTGATTGTTTATTTCTTATTTCTATTATATAGTGGTTGTGTAGCAAAGCCACATTTTACTTTTATTTTATTTTTCTAAGTATTTTCCATATTTATTTTTTTTCAAGCTCTTTATTGGAGGTACACCAGAGTGAATCAGCTGTATTTAGACATATATCCCCATATTCCCTCCCCCCCGTAACTCCCTCCCACCCTCCCTATCCTGGCCCTCTAAGTCATCACCCATCATTGAGTTGATCTCCCTATCACTTCTTGCAATAGCTCACAATTGTCTAAAATGAAGAAAATGGGAGTAAACAGGATTTTCCTATATCACAATAGGTGATGCAGCTTCACTCTAAACTGGGAAGGATCCAAGTATGTATTCTCTTAAGCCCTTGGGGAAGAAAGAGAATTTCCTCTAGTAATTATGTCCAGAAAATAAAAATCAAGTAAACATGTATGACTGTTGCCTGAAAATGTGCATACCTTAATGTTGAAATATTTAGATATGTGCACTAGATTCTTTCCAGTTATGGATCCTGCTGAAGAAAGTGACATTGCTTTTGGAGCTTTTCCCCTTAGATATGATATTGAATTCCAAAATTATCTGTATTCTTTAAAAAAATCTAAAGCATAAAAACAAATTGTTTTGAACAACTTTTATTTATTGATAATACTTTTTATGTTTTAATGAAAATTTAAATATCTTAGATAATGGCAAATGCTTTTTATTGAAAACTCTACTTTTTAGCTTTGAGATAGGTATAAAGCAACATGAATGCTTCCTCACCAGTAGAGGATTGCTCCAACTTCCCTAGTCTCCTGAGCACTTCTAACAACGTACCATTTTGTTTTTCTGCATGATCAGTGGAAAATGAGGGAGGCTTTTGACTATAACCCAATTAATTAACTTTTGAGGACTGCCAATATGCATGCCACAAGCCAAAGAAATCATTTGAACATTTGGATTATATTTAGAACTGTCTGAATTCAGCAAGAAATAGTTAATTTTCTCCTGCCTTTTGAATTAGTTTTACCAGGAAGAGAAAGAGAATTGGGCCATTGAGCTTACTTAGTAGTAAATGACAGACAAATCCTAGCCCTGGGAGTAATTCCATTTCCATTTCCCGAGTCTGATACTAGAGCAATATGGCCTCCTTCCCACCCTATTGTATGAAAGCACCTTTGGGAGTTACCTTATCCAAGTTCACAATAGAACACCTCATTAGTCATGAGCAACACCTATTAAAAAGCCAAAGATTCTTAGAATTCCTCTATCAAATTATTCTTCTCAGAATTTTTATTTTTGACCTTCAAAATAGGTTTTCAGGAACTCAGATTCTAAGCCAATACTAAATCTCCATGATCTGATTCCTCTAATGCACCAGGAAAATACATTCTGAGCTTCTTTGAATTGTTTAGTGGGAAATCACTGCCATGATGTTTGCTTCTCATGGCTCAGACTTCCCACTGGCAAGTGAGATGGATAACGATACAAGTTACTGCCCACAAAGGTAGACTTTGAGAAAGTATGAAAGTTTAAAACAAACACGGAGTATGAAAGCATTTAATTATATATGCTTCCTAACTAGTCTGAGAGAAAATCGGTCCCTAAGTGTGCCCATCAGATGAGAAGAATGAGAGATTTACATGCAACGATAGCTGGTGCTAGAAACTGCAATGCTGATACTGCACGCTTCAAAAAAGTCTGGTCAGCTTTTCAATTCACAGCAGGACACGTTCAAATTATGAAGCTGCCGACTGGGCAAGCCAAGGTCATATGAAACAACTAAGGAAAATATCCTTAAATCTTATTTTTGGCTGCAGTAGGTCATCATTAATTCTGCTCTCAGTTTTAAGAAGAGTATTTTTTCCCCAATACAAATTCGATTTTATGTACTTAAAATTAGACTTCTGGATGTAAAACAAAATTTTAGTGACTAGCCAGGAATGGAAAACTTACACTTAAATCTGAAGGAAGTATTCTAACCATCATTCTATATAAAACTTGCTTTCCACCTGATATGGTCCTTATGTCAAAGACTTCTTTGGCTTATCCCTCACTAGGTTTCAAATATGACAGAGATTAGAATAGAAATAGAATTATTATAAATCTATATTATGCTGAAATGAGCAATCTCATTTATTACACTATGGACATCATAATGTACCTAACAGAAGAACTATATGAAATTTGAAAATAGGCAAAAGAGATGATTTGAGGTCCTTTCAGTGTAGCACTAGGCTGGGTGTTTGAATGACTGGGGTATATTACAATTCTGTAGGAGCAAAGGTTATATGAATGGTTTCTATCTGGTGGAACAGATAACCACAAAAGTTAACTACCTTGGGAGATGTTAACCAGTTTAGTATCTAATCTAGCAATTTTATCCTAACATTTCTTTTTAAAATTTCAGATAGATATTTCTTTTTTTTTTTTAATTATTTTTTTTGGGGGGGTACACCAGGTTCAATCATCTGTTTTTATACACATATCCCCGTATTCCCTCCCTTCCTTGACTCCCCCCCCTCGAGTCCCCCCCACCCTCCCCACCCCAGTCCTCTAAGGCATCTTCCATCCTCGAGTTGGACTCCCTTTGTTATACAACAACTTCCCACTGACTATTTTACAGTTGGTAGTATATATATGTCTGTGCTACTCTCTCGCTTCTTCTCAGTTTCCCCTTCACCCCCCGCCCCCTCCCATACCTCGATTTCTCCAGTCCATTCTCTGTATCTGCATCCTTGTTCTTGTCACTGAGTTCATCAGTACCATTTTTAGATTCGGTATATGTGAGTTAGCATACAATATTTGTCCTTCTCTTTCTGACTTACTTCACTCTGTATGACAGATTGTAGTTCTATCCACCTCATTACATATAGCTCCATCTCATCCCTTTCTATAGCTGAGTAATATTCCATTGTGTATATATGCCACATCTTCTGTGTCCATTCATTTGTTGATGGGCATTTTGGTTGCTTCCATGTCCTGGCTATTGTAAAGAGTGCTGCAATAAACATTATGGTACAAGTTTCTTTTGGGATTATGGTTTTTTTTGGGTATATGCCCAGTAGTGGGATGACTGGATCATATGGTAGTTCTATTTGTAGTTTTTTAAGGAACCTCCAAATTGTTTTCCATAGTGGCTGTACCAACTTACATTCCGACCAACAGTGCAGGAGAGTTCCCTTTTCTCCACACCCTCTCCAACATTTGTGGTTTCCAGATTTTGTGATGATAGCCATTCTGACTGGTGTGAGGTGAGATAGATATTTCTTAAACGGTCTTTGAGCCAGTTAAAACATCTCTCATTTATTAATGTTACATAACACCTCTGATACATATTCATTTGCATTTCCCTGATAGTCATGATTTTAAACTGCTTGACAATTATATTTAACATGCTGTAAATTGTAAGTTTAAAATAGTAGCAACCCTAAATAATGAAGCTATTAATGCACAAACAACATTACAACATTATGGAATTTTATAACTAAGAGCTCTCAAGGATCTCTGACTCATTTTTTCTAATTTCAATTGATATTCTTGAGGCAAGGTAACCAGAGAGAAAAATGAAACCCTTGATATCTCCTTCTCCTCTTATCCTCACATCAAATGAATCTATAAATTCTGAGGATCCTACTCCTTAATACTTCTTTTTTTTATTTTTTTTTATTTTTGGGGGTACACCAGGTTCAATCAACTGTTTTTATACACATATCCCCATATTCCCTCCCTTCCTTGACGCCCCCCCCCCCCTCGAGTCCCCCCCACCCTCCCTGCCCCAGTCCTCTAAGGCATCTTCCATCCTTGAGTTGGGCTCCCTTTGTTATACAACAACTTCCCACTGACTATTTTACAGTTGGTAGTATATATATGTCTGTGCTACTCTCTCGCTTCTTCTCAGTTTCCCCTTCACCCCCCGCCCCCTCCCATACCTCGATTTCTCCAGTCCATTCTCTGTATCTGCATCCTTGTTCTTGTCACTGAGTTCATCAGTACCATTTTTAGATTCCGTATATGTGAGTTAGCATACAATATTTGTCCTTCTCTTTCTGACTTACTTCACTCTGTATGACAGATTGTAGTTCTATCCACCTCATTACATATAGCTCCATCTCATCCCTTTTTAGAGCTGAGTAATATTCCATTGTATATATATGCCACATCTTCTGTATCCATTCATTTGTTGATGGGCATTTAGGTTGCTTCCATGTCCTGGCTATTGTAAAGAGTGCTGCAATAAACATTATGGTACAAGTTTCTTTTGGGATTATGGTTTTCTTTGGGTATATGCCCAGGAGTGGGATGACTGGATCATATGGTAGTTCTATTTGTAGTTTAAGGAACCTCCAAATTGTTTTCCATAGTGGCTGTACCAACTTACATTCCCACCAACAGTGCAGGAGAGTTCCCTTTTCTCCACACCCTCTCCAACATTTGTTGTTTCCAGACTTTGTGATGATGGCCATTCTGATTGGTGTGAGGTGATACCTCATTGTGGCTTTGACTTGCATTTCTCTGATGATGAGTGATGTGGAGCATCTTTTCATGTGTTTGTTGGCCATCTGTTTGTCTTCTTTGGAGAAATGTCTATTTAGGTCTTCTGCCCATTTGTGGATTGGGTTATTTGCTTTTTTGGTATGAAGCTGCATGTGCTGCTTGTATATTTTGGAGGTTAATCCTTTGTCCGTTGTTTCATAGGCAATTATTTTTTCCCATTCTGAGGGTTGCCTTTTAGTCTTGTTTATGGTTTCTTTTGCTGTGCAAAAGCTTTTAAGTTTCATGAGGTCCCATTTGTTTATTCTTGATTTTATTTCCATGATTCTAGGAGGTGGGTCAAAAAGGATGTTGCTTTGATGTATGTCAAAGAGTGTTCTGCCTATGTTTTCCTCTAGGAGTTTGATAGTGTCTGGCCTTCCATGTAGGTCTTTAATCCATTTGGAGTTTATTTTTGTGTATGGTGTTAGGAAGTGTTCTAATTTCATTCTTTTACATGTTGCTGTCCAATTTTCCCAGCACCACTTATTGAAGAGGCTGTCTTTTTTCCATTGTATACTCGTGCCTCCTTTGTCAAAGATAAGGTGCCCATATGTGTTTGGGCTTACTTCTGAGTTCTCTATTCTATTCCATTGATCTTCCTTTCTATTTTTGTGCCAGTACCATACTGTCTTGATCACTATGGCCTTGTAGTATAGTTTGAAGTCAGGAAGCCTGATTCCACCAATTCCATTTTTCCTTCTCAAGATGGCTTTGGCTATCTGGGGTCTTTTGCGTTTCCATACAAATCGTCAGATTTCTTGCTCTAGTTCTGTGAAAAATGCCATTGGTAATTTGATCGGGATTGCATTGAATCTGTAAATTGCTTTGGGTAGTACAGTCATTTTCACGATGTTGATTCTTCCAATCCAGGAACATGGTATGTCCCTCCATCTGTTTGTGTCATCTTTGATTTCTTTCATCAATGTCTTAAAGTTTTCTGCATACAGATCTTTTGCCTCCTTAGGCAGGTTTATTCCTAGGTATTTTATTCTTTTGGTTGCAATGGTGAATGGGAGAGTTTCCTTAATTTCTCTTTCTGCTCTTCCGTTGTTAGTGTATAGGAATGCAAGAGATTTCTGTGCATTAATTTTGTATCCTGCTACTTTACTAAACTCATCAATTAGTGCTAGCAGTTTTCTGGTAGAGTCTTTAGGGTTTTCTATATATCATATCATGTCATCTGCAAAGAGTGACAATTTTACTTCTTCTTTTCCAATTTGGATTCCTTTAATTTCTTTTTCTTCTCTGATTGCTGTGGCTAACACTTCCAAAACTATGTTGAATAACAGTGGTGAGAGTGGACACCCTTGTCTTGTTCCTGTTCTTAGAGGGAATTCTTCCAGTTTTTCTCCATTGAGAACAATGTTGGCTTTTGGTTTTTCATATATGGCTTTTATGATGTTGAGGTAATTTCCTTCTATGCCCATTTTCTGGAGAGCTTTTATCATAAATGGATGTTGAACTTTGTCAAAAGCTTTTTCTGCATCTATTGAAATGATCATATGGTTTTTATCCTTCAATTTGTTGATATGATGTATCACGTTGATTGATTTGCGTATATTGAAGAATCCTTGCATCCCAGGGATAAACCCCACTTGATCGTGGTGTATGATTTTTTTAATGCGCTGTTGCAGTCTGTTAGCTAGTATTTTGTTGAGGATTTTTGCATCTATATTCATCAGTGATATTGGTCTGTAGTTTTCTTTTTTTGTGACATCTTTGCCTGGTTTTGGGATCAGGGTGATGGTAGCCTCGTAGAATGAGTTTGGGAGTGCTCCACCTTCTGCAATATTTTGGAAGAGTTTGAGAAGGATAGGTGTTAACTCTTCTCAAAATGTTTGATAGAATTCGCCTGTAAATCCATCTGGTCCTGGGCTTTTGTGTGTTGGGAGATTTTTAATCACTGCCTCAATTTCTGTACTTGTGATTGGTCTGTTCATGGTTTCTATTTCTTCCTGGTTCAGTCTTGGAAGATTGTATTTTTCTAAGAATGTATCCATTTCTTCCAGGTTATCCAATTGATTGGCATATAGTTGCTTGTAGTAGTCTCTCATGATGTTTTGTATTTCTGAGGTGTCCGTTGTGACTTCTCCTTTTTCATTTCTAATTCTGTTGATTTGCATCTTCTCCCTTTTTTTCTTGATGAGTCTGGCTAATGGTTTATCAATTTTGTTAATCTTCTCAAAGAACCAGCTTTTAGTTTTATTTATTTTTCTTATGGTTTCTTTCCTTTCTTTTTCATTTATTTCTGCTCTGATCTTTATGATTTCTTTCCTTCTGCTCCCTTTGGGGTTTCTTTGTTCTTCTTTCTCTAGTTGTTTTAGGTGCAAGGTTAGGTTGTTTATTCGATCATTTTCTTGTTTCTTAAGGTAGGACTGTATTGCTATAAACTTCCCTCTTAGAACTGCTTTTGCTGCGTCCCATAGGTTTTGGGTTGTTGTGTTTTCGTTGTCATTTGTTTCTAGATATTTTTTGATTTCCTCTTTGATTTCTGTAGTGATTCCTTGGTTGTTTAATAGTGAATTGTTTAGCCTCCATGTGTTTGTATTTTTTGCAGTTTTTTTCCTGTAATTGATATCTAGTCTCATGGCGTTGTGGTCTGAGAAGATGCTTGATATGATTTCAATTTTCTTGAATTTGCCGAGGTTTGATTTGTGACCCAAGATGTGATCTATCCTGGAAAATGTTCCATGTGCACTTGAGAAGAAAGTGTAGTCTGTCGTTTTTGGATGGAATGTCCTATAAACATCAATTAAGTCAAGATGCTCTAATGTGTCATTTAAAGCTTGTGTGTCTTTATTTATTTTCTGTTTGGATGATCTGTCCATTGATGTAAGTGGGGTGTTCAAGTCTCCCACTATTATTGTGTTACTGTCGATGTCCCCTTTTATAGCTGTTAGCATTTGCCTTATGTATTGAGGTGCTCCTATATTGGGGGCATAGATATTTACCATTGTGATATGTTCTTCTTGGATGGATCCCTTGATCATTATGTAGTGCCCTTCCTTGTCTCTTTTAATAGTCTTTACTTTCAAGTCTAATTTGTCTGATATGAGTATTGCTACTCCAGCTTTCTTTTGACTTCCATTTGCATGGAATATCTTTTTCCAACCCTTCACTTTCAGTCTATATGTATCCCTTGGTCTGAAGTGGGTTTCTTGTAGGCAGCATATAGAAGGGTCTTGTTTTTGTATCCATTCAGCCAGTCTGTGTCTTTTGGTTGGAGCATTTAATCCATTTACATTTAAAGTGATTATTGACATGTGTGTTCCAATGACCATTTTCTTAATTGTTTTGGGATTGTATTTGTAGGTGTTTTCCTTTTCTTGTGTTTCCTACTTAGAGAAGTTCCTTTAGCACTTGTTGTAAGGCTGGTTTGGTGGTGCTGAATTCTCTTAACTTTTGCTTGTCTGGAAAGCTTTTGATTTCTCCCTCAAATCTGAATGAGATTCTTGCTGGGTAGAGTATTCTTGGCTGTAGGTTTCTCTCTTTCAGGACTTTCAGTATATCCTGCCATTCCCTTCTGGCCTGCAGAGTTTCTGTAGAAAGGTCAGCTGTTATCCTGATGGGTTTTCCCTTATATGTTGTTTGTTGCTTTTCTCTTGCTGCTTTTAATATTTTTTCTTTGTGTTTAATTGTCATTAGTTTGATTAATATGTGTCTTGGTGTATTTCTCCTTGGGTTTATTCTGTATGGGACTCTCTGTGCTTCTTGGACTTGGTTCATTATTTCCTTTCCCATGTTGGGGAAGTTTTCCACTAGAACCTCTTCAAATATTTTCTCAGACCCTTTCTTGTTTTCTTCTTCTTCTGGGATGCCTATAATTCGAATGTTGGTACGCTTAATGTTATCACTGAGGTCTCTGAGACTGTCTTCTATTCTTTTTATTCTTTTTTCTTTTTCCTGCTCTGTGGCGTTTATTTCTCCCATTCTATCTTCCAACTCACTTATTCGTTCTTCTGCCTCAGTCATTCTGCTGGTTATAGCATCTAGAGTATTTTTAATTTCAGTTATTTTGTCATCCATTGCTGTTTGTTTTTCTGAGTTCTTATGAACTGTTTCTTGTACTTTCTCTATTTTGTTATTGAGATTTTGTATCATTTTAACTATCATTACTCTAAATTCTTTTTCAGGCATTTTTCCTATTTCCTCCTCATTTATTTGGTCTTGTGGGGTTTTTTCCTGCTCCTTTGCCTGCATGGGGTTTCTTTGTTTCCTCATGGTTGTCCAAGCTTTTGGGGTTGCTTGTCCTGGTGATAGAGGTGTTTATAGAAGACTGTCCAAGCCTCAGACTAATGTCCAAGTATTGGATTAAACGAATATTCAGTCTAGGAAACACATACATGTATAAGACACACAATTACTGAATCCGTTAGTACATAAGGCTCTAGAAAGACCTGACAGAACCCCAGTGTGCTATCAGATATTCAAAGAGAAACCCAGCAGAAATTGACAACTGAAACAGAACAAATCAGAGACAAAAGCAAAAGCAAACAAACAACAAATAACACCCTACACATACAAACATCAATCCAGGGAGATTTTGTAAGCTAGGATAAAATATAGAAATGAGCTGGAGTACCACCAGAGAGAATGGAGATTCTCAGAATGTAATTAGACAACTGTACTAAGAACTAAGATAAAGACAAAAACCTAATATTAATACCAAGGCAGTGCATCATCTGGAGAATAGAGCAAGGAGTCTGAGCAGACCAATAGTGTTGCTTATAAGTATGTTAATATAAAATACACTTAAAATGGCTGGAAGAAAGGGGAACAGAAGAGCGTAATGTGGTTGGAAATATGCAAAGAGAAAGGAATAGAAGTGTATAAAAGAAAGGGATGAAAGGAAAGTATGAAAGATATTTTGTCCATACTACCAAAAACTTAGCTAGATATAGAAGTATATAAAAAGGTAAAAAAAGAAAAAAAAAAAAAAAAAAAAAGAATAAAAAATATCCTTAAAAAATTATGTTGTAAAACTTGTAGATCCCTTAGGGCTAAGATCGTATTTAGTAAATCAAAAAAAAAAAAAAAAAAAAAAAATCCAGAACTGATCCCGGAATGGACCAGTTCAATAGGTATTGATACTACTATTTCTGTTTCCTTAGTGTCTCAGCTGTAAGTGTCCTTCTCCTTGCCTTGGGTTTCCTTTATTGTTCGTCTGTAAGCCTCGGTGTGTGGGGAGGGAGAGGGTACAATAGTGGCTCCTTCTCCTGGGAGTGAGTGAGCAGTGGCGCACTGATGTTTCAGTCAGGATTGGAGGTGCCTGTTGCAGCGGGACGCTGGTGGCTCAGGCGTACACCGAAAGTCTTAGAGTTCGGCCTCTCTCGGGGTTTTTTCTTTTTGATGCTGTTTTTTTTTTTTGTTTTTTTTTTTTCTCGGCAGCCTCCCTGCTGCTGGCGTTGCAAGGAGTTTTAATCTAGCCCCGCCCGAGTGCCTGAGGGTGCTTGTTATCCCTGAGTTCCTTAGGTGGCCTGCAGGGCGTCTCTCCACTGCCTGTTGCCGAGGTGCCGAAAGAGAGGGAGAGGCTACGCGCGCGGCTCCTCCCCCCCGCCCGGGAGCCTGCAGCCTCCAGCCGCCATCATGGCCGGGGCAGCTCTCAGGGACTGGCACTCCTCTCCGCGGACCTCCTCCCTCCTGTCCTCTCGGTCTGTCACCCTACCGGCAACAATGTTTCTCCCCCTGAACCAGCTCTCCGGTTCCCACGCTCCCGCTCCTGGACCCTCCGTTCAGCCGCGGATCGATGTTTGGGTCCAGGAACGCTGAGCTGCGCTGCGGACCCTCCGTATGTTTCTCACTCCCTCCCGTCTGCCGCAGCTCCGCCACTTCACCCTCTTTGAGCCCTCGTAGATGCCTCCCTACCGGCTATGTCGGGCTCCCCGCGGCCCTTTCTGGTGCCCGAGGCCGTCTGCTGGTGTTCAGCTGGTTCTCTATGGGAATGACTGCGTCCTTCCGTGCGTTCCCAATGCATCTGTGGAGAGGGATGCACTCCACGTCTCTCTACTTCGCCGCCATCTTTTTCTCTCCTCCTTAATACTTCTTAAACTACATTTTGCTGAAGCCACCCAAGCCCAAGCTACCATCATCACTTTGCATTACCAAAATAGCCTCCTATCTAGTCTCCTCATTTTCATTTATGTCTCCTTCTCTCTATCTTGTACAGAGAAGCTAGAGTGCTCTTCAAAAATATTTACCTGGTGATGACATTTCCTGTTGAAAACACTTCAGTGGCTTTCCATGGGACATAATATAAAATGAAAGTAGTTTCACTATGATGTTTGCTGTGGGTTTGTCATATATGGCCTTTATTATGTTGAGGTTGGTTCAGTCTTTATTGAGAGTTCTTATAATAAATGATGTTGAATTTTGTCACATGTTTTTTCTGCATCTATTGAGGTAATCATGATTTTTATCCTTTGTTTTGTTAGTATGGTATATTACGTTGATTGATTTGTGGATATTAAACCACCCTTGCATCCCTGAATACCTCACTTGATCATGGTATATACTCCATTCAATATATTGTTGAATATTGTTTGCTAATATTTTGTTGAGGATTTTTGTATCTGTGTTCATCAGGAATATTGGCCTGTAATTTTCTTTTATTGTATTGTCTTTGTCCAGATTTGGTATTAGGATAATGCTGTCCTTGCGGAATGAAATTGGAAGCTGTCTTTAAAATTCTCTCTTTACCTTTACCTTTTGCCATTGTAATTATGATATATTTTTGTATGGGTCTCTTTGGGTTCATCTTGTTTGGGAGTCTCTGTGCTTCCTGGATATTTGTTTCCTTCCCCAAATTAGAGATATTTCCAGCCTTTATTTCTTCAAATAAGTTTTCTGCCCATTTCTCTCTTTTTCCTTCTGAAACCCCTATAATGCAAATGTTAGTATACTTGATGTTGTTTCAGAAGTCCTTTAAACTATTCTCACTTTAAAAAATACCGTTTCTTTTTGCCATTCTGGTGGGTGATTTCCACTATTCTGTCTTCCAGATTGCTGATCCATTTTTCTGTGTCATCTAGTTTGCTGTAGATTCCCTCTAGTATATTTTTCATTTCAGTTATTGTGTTTGTCAGCTCTGGTTAGTTCCTTCTAATATATTGTAACTCTTTGTTCATGTTCTTACTGTGTTCCTTCATTCTTCTCCTGAGTTTGGTAAGCATGTTTATGACCATTACTTTAAACTCTTTATCCGGTAAATTGCTTATCTTGGTTTCTTTAGGATTTTGGGAAGTTTTAATTGTTCTTTCATTTGGAACACATTCCACTGTCTCTTCACTTTGTTTGACTTCCTGTATTTGTTTCTATGAATTAGATGAAACAGCTACTTCATTATCTTGAAGGCATGGCCTGTGTAGGAGCTTCCCCTGTGTGGACTGCATGTGCCAGGTGGCTTTGACAGGCTGGCTGGAGCAACTGTGAACCAAAGGGGGGGGGGGGTCCCAGGAGGTGCCACACTGGGGCCATCCTGATGGGATGTCTGGAGTTGGAGAGAGCGTGGGCTGAGAGGGGTGTCCTGGGGTGTGCTCTGCTGGGGCTGCCTTGATGCGATGGCTGGAGTGGGCATGAGGGATATGGGATGCATTGTGCTGGAGCCACCTTGGTGGGACAGCTGGAGCTGAAGTAGACCCAGGTGAGGAGCCTGGGACACACTGCACCAAGGCCACCTAGGGGGATGACTGGAGCTGGGGTGGGTCAGGGCCTGCGGGGAGGCCTTTGCAGGCCAGCTCTATCTCTTGGACTATGTTCCTCCACCTGCTCTTTCAAGGTGGAGAAAGAGTGCAGAAACTGATGCTGGCCAGCACTTTCAACCCTGGAGAATGCTCCAGCACTTCCCAGCATGTTTGGCAGAGACTCTAAGGTTAGTAAATGGATTTCCTTCATGCATGGTCTAGGTGCCCTTTAAATTGCTGTTTTTGCTGTGCCCCAGGGTTGGTGAGTCTGCACATGGGCCCCTCAGTGTATTCCTCCCTACTGCAGGTTGCCACATTGGGGGCAGTGTTCCTATTGATAAAAGATAGTACACTCACTCTTTTCACTTAACAATCTATCTTAGAAATCTTTCCATATCAGTAAAAAGAAAGTGACCATATTCCTCTCTTGTCTTGTCTTGCGTTGTTTTCTCTGCCCTTCCCTTCCCTTCCCTTCCTTTTCCTTCCCACCACTCCCCTCCTCTCCTCCCCTCTCTTCTCTTTTCCTCTCCTCTCCTAAATAGGAAGCTTTAAAGTTTCATATTTAACATTTAAGATCCATTCATAATTTATTCCATAGAACCCTATGAATAAAAGATTCAAATTTCTCTCTCTCTCTCTCTTTTTTTTGCCAGATCGCTATCTAATTGTTGCAATACTATGTCTTTTACCTCATTAATTTTTAAAATTGAGGTATAATTGACATATAACATTATATTAGTTTCAGGTGTACAACATAGTGTTTCGGTACTTGTATATATTGCAAAATGATAACCACAGTAAGTCTAGTTAATATTTGTCACCTTGCAAAATTAGAAAAAAATTTTTCTTCTGATGATAACTTTAAGATCTCATTTCAAGGTCTACCCCTTTATTTTACTTTTAATTAATTAATTAATTTTTATTTATTGTCTGCATTGGGTCTTTGTTGCTGCACACAGGCTTCTGTAGTTGCGCAGAGCAGAGGCTACTCTTCATTGCAGTGCATGGGCTTCTTATTGCGGTGGCTTCTCTTCTTGTGGAGCACAGGCTTAAGCCTGTGTGCAGGCTTCAGTAGTTGTGGCACGTGGGTTCAATAGCTGTGGTTCGTGGGCTCTAGAGTGCAGGCTCAGTAGTTGTGGTGCATGGGCTTTGTTGCTCCACGGCATGTGGGATCTTCCTGGACCAGGGCTTGAACCCGTGTCCCCTGGTTTGGCAGGCAGATTCTTAACCACTGTGCCACCAGGGAAAGCTCTCTATCCCTTTATTTTAGGATACCACCTTTGACATATCCTGAATACCTTGAGTCTATGTACTTGAGTCTATTTCTGGGTTTTTCTACCTTGGGTCATTGATCTGTCCATCTGTTCCGGCCCTAGCATCCTGTTATTTTATTTATCAGAATATTACACTTTAATAACTGATGGGTCTAATCAGTTCTCATTGCACTTATTTTTCTGTTTTCCTAGATATATTTACTGAGTTTATTCTTACATAATAACCTCAGCATTAACGTATTCTAAACATTTGTAATTTAATTGAAGTTGCACTGAATTTATAAATTAATTAGGGAAAATTATGTATTTAAAATATTAAAACTTTCTGCTAAAGAATATAATGTTTTTCCACATTATGTTTCTACTCAGATCTACCTTGTGTCCTTTGAGAGTCTTGAAAAGCTTTCCTCATATAACAGAATATCTTAACTCCTAATTTATTTATTTATTTTTATTTTATTTTATTTTAAATTTATTCATTTACTTTATTGGCTGTGTTGGGTCTTTTTTTGCTGTGCACAGGCTTTCTTTAGTTGTGGTGAGTGGGGGCTACTCTTCATTGTGGTGCGCGGGCTCCTCATTGCCATGGCTTCTCTTGTTGCGGAGCATAGGTTCTAGGCACGTGGGCTTCAGTAGTTGCAGCACATGGGCTCAGTAGTTGTGGCTCACGGGCTTAATTGCTCCACGGCATGTGGGATCTTCCTGGAGCAGGGATCGAACCCGTGTCCCCTGCATTGGCAGGTGGATTCTTAACCACTGCGCCACCTAGGAAGCCCTCTCCTAATTTATTTTTATTTGCCTGTTTTACCTTTGATGATTTTTTGTGTGTTTAACTTTTGTGAATCAGTTTTGTAGATCAATTTTTTAAAAATAATTTATTTATTTATTTATAGGCTGTGTTGGGTCTTCATTGCTTGCATGGGCTTTCTCTAGTTTCGGAGACCGGGGCTACTCTTCATTGCGGTGGGTGGGCTTCTTATTGCAGTGGCTTCTCTTGCTGTGGAGCACAGGCTCTAGGCATGTGGGCTTCAGTAGTTGCGGCACATGGACTCAGTAGTTGTGGTTCAGTAGTTGTGGCTCACAGGCTTGGTTGCTCCAAGGCATGTGGGATCTTCCCGGACCAGGGCTCAAACCCATGTCCCCTGCATTGGCAGGCGGATGCTTAACCACTGCGCCACCTAGGAAGTCCCTGTAGATCAATTTTTAAGTCTTAAGAAAAAGGGGAGAAGGGAATTCCCTGGTGGTCCAGTGATTGGAATTCCATGCTTTAGCTGTCGAGGGCCCAGGTTTGATCCCTGGTCGGGGAACTAATCTAGTTTTATTTATTTATATATTTGGTCTTAGCTTTTATATTATTTTTCTATCTATAAAAGTTTTTCACTGTATGATTTGTTTGCTTTTTAAAAAAATATATAGTTCTAAATTTTAGGAAATTTGTATTTTTGTTCTAGTGACTTCTTGAGCTCCTGCATGTTCAAAATTATCTGTAGACTCCAGATTTACTACAAATTTTCAGATTGTAGTTATCCTCTCCCTTTATGGGTCTGTCTCTGACTTTAGTTATTGTACTTATGTTCTGTAGTCTTCCATGAATTTTCAAAATTTCTGTAGGACAGCTGGATTACAATGTTAATGTCTTCCATGGCAATATTTAAGAATTTTTTTCATTATCTAAAATGGAAAAATAGAGCCTCTTTTTTTCATAGTTTCCTTTACAGTATCTTCATATGATTCTGTGCTTATTACCTTTTCAAAATATTTGAGTTTATTTTATCTTCTTGGACCATTAGCAGGAGTTTCCAATGGGGGAAGAAATGAGCCAAGGTAGCATTCTAAAACTCACAGTTTAAGGACTCCCTTTTCTGCTACTAGACCAGAGTTTTTCAACCTTGGTACCAATGACATTCAGAGCTCGAGGTTCTTTATTGTGGGGGCTGTCCTGTGCATTGCAGTTTCTCTCCAGTGTGGCAACCAAAATGTCTCTCGACATTGCCAAATGTCTTCTAGAGGAAGAAACTGCGCTGGGTTGAAGATCGCTGTGCTAGAAGTGATAGACTATTTCTTTTTCATCTGTGCCACTTCCTCTGACAGCCAGTCATATCTGATTCAGGAGACTTTGTCACCAGCCAATGCTTTTCCCTATCTCCCCTCTCCATATCCTAGAGTCCTCCTCTTGACCATCATCAAGAGATATCAGTTTATCTCCCAAGGTGATGAATACACACCTATCAGATTTATATTTTGCTATATCTTTTTTTTTTAATTTCAGAGTTTTATTGTATTGCACTAAAGGAACAGCAGGACAGTTATACAATGTTCACTCTCATTCAGTTTTGAAAAGCTAAAGTACTCGCAAAATCTTAAGAATGCCTTTACCACCACATTAGAACACTAAGTATAATAACCAATTTCTTAATAAGTAATGTCTCACAAATTAAAACACATTTAAAATAGCTTTAAATGCATTCTTCACATGTCAACATATATTTTTGTATCATGTTCACTTATGCTTAAGACTTAAAGCAAGTATATTACTCTGGTGAAAATATGGGAAATCTCTCATTCATGCAATATACAGAGATAATATCTCAAGTCAAAGGGAAAAAAATCCCACTCATTTTTTTAAAGTATCCATACATAATCACCTGCACGATAGAAGAGGAAACCCATGAGGTTTCCCACAGGTCAGATATGTATTTTCAGTTCATCAGAAGCACCTGATATCTACAGCTAATTTATAATTAAATGGCATTTCAATAAAACCAAAATGAGCCCTACATGTTCCTACAAACGAAAGCTTCCAGTGAACTAAGGACAGTCAATAATTAATGCAATCATTCAAGGGATTATGGCTGTTCCTTAAGGAGTGCAAGTTCAAACCTGTCAACCCCAGAGGTATCATTTTATATTAATTTATATGTAATTCCATTTAAATTCTTTATCCGAGTATAACACATGACAATAGTCTTTCCACAAGCAAAAAATGTGGAAACATTTAAAAAATGAGTCATTTTTTAAAGTAACTGATCAGATTCCAGAGGCTACTCTTGGGAACAGGATCTTGCTGCACAGAATCCCTTTATTTGGTGGCTTTTTGCATGCACTTAACTGGACCAGTTCTTCTGAGTGTTATTCTGAGAACTCACCAAAACACAGATCAGGTGCTCGCTTCAGCCACACCTATACTAAAACTGGAACGATACAGAGAAGATTAGCATGGCCCCTGTGCAAGGAAGACATACAAATTCATGAAGCATTTGGTATTTTTATGCTTGGTGATGACCTAGAGGGGTGGAGTAGGGAGGGTGGGAGGGAGGCTCAAGACAGAGGGGATATGGGGATATATGTATAAATACAGCTGATTCACTTTGTTGTACAGTGGAAACTGGCACAATTATACTTCAATAAAGATCTAAAAAAAAAAACCTTGATCATGCCATATAGGTAGTAAAAAAATACTAGACGATAAAAAGCTAATTTGCACCATCCTTCTTTTTGACAATATGCTAGAATATCTGCATTCATGATGGTTACAGGCTCATAGAGTCCTGGTCCACTCATCACTGGTCTACTCATATACCTCTAAATCTGGTATGCCAAGAGGGGCATATTGAGACCCAGAGTAAGCCACTCTGCTGCACACAGAAACATGACACAGAAGAAAGCATGGATGAGGTACTCTGGAAGCACAAGAGGATTCAGGGTATTACACTGGTCTATAGGATTCTTGTAATCAGTCCTCATCTCATCAAATGCTATCATGTGCCAAATGGCAAAGAAGATGAACGCAGCGGTGAGCAGGATTGCCGGCGCATGCCGGCATAAGGCCGAAAACCTGAACCCCATGGCCGGGGAGCAGGAGCCTACATTTTGCTGCATCTTTTGAAGGCCTGCCTCCTATGCGCTCCCTTGGCTGTAGTCCTCCCTTTTTTCTTTCTTGGCCTCTCTGCCCATTCTTTGGCTGAGTTTGAGCCTCATTCAGCCTTGAGCTCTGTTTGATCTCAGCCCAGCTCTCTGCAGTTGCCTCTCATAATGGTGCTGTCTCCTTCTGGGAGTGGTATTTTCTAGGGATCTCCGGAATTCGCTCCCACTAACTTCCCAGCACTCTGTACTTCATCTTGCAGTTTTCCTGCCTCTGCCTATGGCAACCCCTCCCATACATAATCTGTAGTCTTCTATATTGTCTTGTTTTATAGAAAATGCAGTTTGTGGGAATTTTTTGTTTCCATCTTCCCTCTTATTTTGTCTGTTTAGGTTTGAGTTCAGAACTACTTTGCCTTTGTTCTTACTAGGACCAGAAGTCTTGAAAACGTGCTTTAAATATTTTTTCTTTATAGAGACATATTTTTCTGTGGTGGATAGAGTGGATTGGCACTTGGCATCATTTCAACTCCTTCTGGTGAATCTTCCTACACTGCTTGCAAAGATGTCTGGAGGCTGATTTGAGGTTGTGACTCTCAGAAACAGCTATGTAGGGTTTCATAGGCCAGAGAGGTAGAGGCATTCTGCCTACCATTCTGCTTTTCTGCCCAGAAGCACAATCCTTGAGGCATGGGGTTTACTTTATAGAAGATCCAGTATCCAGTCACTTACTTTGTGACTGACAAGGTGCAGTTATGGCAGTAACACTGTTATTGACCTCATCCCTGGATCTCAGCTAAGGCAGTGTGCTTTATCTTTTTAATTCTTCTTAATTGTGGTAAAATACATGTAACATAAAATTTACCATCTTAACCATTTCTAAGTGTACAATTCAGGAATGTTAAACATATTACCATTGTGTGCAACCAATCTCCAGGACTTTTTCATCTTGCAAATCTGAAATGCTATACCCATTAAACAGCAACACCCCATTTCCCTCTCCCCAGAGCCCCTAGCAACTACCATTCCATTTTCAGTTTCTATGTACTTAACTACTCTAGATAGATCATAAGTAGACTCACACAGTGTTTGTCTTTTTGTGACTGGCTTATTTTACTTAGCCTAATGTTCTCAAGATTCACCTTGGGCACGTGTCACAATTTTTTTCTCTGTAAGGCTGAATAATATACCATTATGTATATATATCACATTTTGTTTATCCTTTCATCCATCAATGGGCATTTGGGTTTCTTCCGCTGCTTGGCTATTGTGAATACTGCTATGAACATGGGTGTAGGCAATGTGCTTTTGAAGTCAACAGTTCCACTGACAGCCTCCTGATTCCAATCTAGCTAATCACAGCAGAGGTAGAAACTCCTTTGCACTGTTTTTCTGAAGTGTGTGCTTCTCTGGCTCTTTAGTTTTATTTGTTTGTTTGTTTTTTAAGATTTTTAAACAGTTAAATCTCTTTCTCTTCATAACTTCTTAGAATAGTTTTGGTTTCCTGCAGTTGGACCTTGTCTCATTCAGTTATGAGTTTCAACATAGTTGTGGGCAACTCAACCTCAAGTATGGGAAACTAAGTTGGGTTAACTGCGATAAGGACAATGCAGTTATCAGTGGAAAATGGTATGTAGCAACAGCAAAATAGTTATTTAAAGTGTCCCCTGGAACAAAGGCCTTTGAAGGCAAGGCTTGGGCAGGCTGAGCGGCTGCTGTGCTGGGCTATTATGGACAGAATACAAGGACTTGAGGGTGAACTGGCTTCGTCTCATTTCTAGAGATTTAAGAAGCATCAAGCTCAGGGTTTTAGATTCTTACTTCAGCTAAAGGCAGAGAACCAGGGACCTTCTATGAGCGTTTTAACAATGCGTTATTTCTTGGTGCTTCTGTGCTGGCATAACCAAAATCAGATATAGTATCCAACCTCACAAAGTAAACTGAATTCGTAGTCTTTCCTGGTCTCTTATATGAAATTTAGAGTGTTGATTGGGAGAGACGGGAGCTGAAAATTGGAATGGGAACACTGAGGGGAATTTAGATTACTTATGGCCCCCTGAGCCCAAGCTTCACCGCACTTTGCTTGTCAAAAGTGGAGGAAGCTACCCCTCCTTTTCCTTAGGGATGAAGTTAGAAAATATTGCTATTGAAATGGGCTTATTGATTTTAGTGCAGACGATGGTGGCAAAAGCTGAATGGCAACTCTCAATCCCCAGAGCTAAAATAGGCATGGTTATCACAGTAGGCAGCAGGGTGGAAGTGGTAATCAGAAAGGTTTTACCTGCAGAAAACTTGGGCCACAGCTACTGGGTCAATGGGCATCGTCAAACTGAAATAGGCCACTAACCCAAATCTTCTACAACACTCTAGACCTAACCAATACAGCAGCCTGACGTGAATTATCTCAGTAGAGAGGAATGGTTCCTCATGCAATTTGCAGTGGTTCACTAGTGAAGATTACGTTAAAGGAAAAGCACTGTGATAAAGTGCAAAGTTTGTTTTGTAGATATTTATTCTGTGCTTCACTAAAAGAGCCTGTGACTGTTTATCGAAGTTGTGTACCTAGACTTTTCAGGAATTACTGGGCTCTACTTGGATGCTGAGACTTGCTGCTTAAATATCACTGCATTCTACCAATTACAGTTGGGGCTTATGCAGCTCGGGTGACAAATGGAGTTTTGGCTTGAGGCTGTCTCATAGTAGACACAACGGCTCCACTAACATACCCTAGTTATTTCTCCCATTTATGAATGTAGAAAATAGGAACACTTGAGACTTCCCTGGTGGTGCAGTCATTAAGAATCCACCTGCCAATGCAGGGACAGGGGTTCGAGCCCTAGTCTGGGAATATCCCACATGCCATGGAGCAACTAAACCCATGTGCCACAACTAGTTAGCCCATGTGCTGCAACTACTGAAGCCCACACACCTAGAGTCTGTGCTCTGCAACAAGAGAAGCCACTGTAATGAGAAGCCCATGAACCCCAACGAAGAGTAGCCCCAGCTCGCCACAACTAGAGAAAGCCTGCACGCAGCAATGAAGACCCAATGCCGCCAATAAATAAAGTAAATAAATAAAATAAAAAATAAAAAATAAATAGGAACACTTGGCAAGTAGCAGAATATATACATTAGCTCACTAACTTCTGAAGTAAAGCCTGTCTTGATGAAAGTGCCAAGAGGAAGCATTTGTAATCACCCTTCCCTATCAAAAGAGTTAACCAAATGCAATATGGATTTTCCGGGCGATTACAGACGTTAATGTCATCTTTAAACACTTGAAATAAGTAGAAGTGGTGTTTCCTATCATGTTCCCTTTTAACTTGGTTTTTGGTCTTAGAGAATAAAAAGGAATTTTTCTGAAATTAATAAGGCGGTGACTCAAATCATAATTGCAGTTCCAGATGTGCTCTATTGACAACACTGCTGTTAGCATATGGTATGCAGCCATTGATTTGGAAAATGCTTACACTGAACAGCTGGAAAGACTTCTCATGCCTAGGGCCAATCAAAGCTGGCAGTTTATGGCTTGTCTGGAAGAGAGAAACACACACACACACACCACACACACATGCAATATATGCATAATAGTATATATATATATATATATATATATATATATACACACACACACACTCGCAAACATACATCACAAATGTGATGTAAGCTGCTTTTACAATCCAAATCCTTTATAAAGGCCTTTCAGGCCTTATGCTTTTTCTCATTGGTAGTGGGGAGTGGGGCAAGATGTAGCAATTTATGTTTCATACCTTCACTTTGGAGATCACATTCTGATATAATCCAGACTCCAAAAAAAAAAAAAAAAAAATCACTGAGATTGAAAGAATCTGCACTTTCCAGGGTTATATCTCTTTCTGGCTCATATCTCTTTTACTGAGGTGTTTAGGAAGTTACAGCTACATCCTGCTCCTAATGGCTTATTGTAATGATATCATCAGTCAGCAGGATGTCCTATGAGGGTGGTGATTCCATTAAAATGTGGCTACTAGTTTAATGTATTGCACAGACTTTTATCTGTTTTTTTTTGTTTATTTTATTTTTAATTATTTTATTGAGATAGAAAAAACTCATGACATTAAATTTACCATCTTAATTATTTCTGTGTACGTTCAGCAGCATTAGGTATATTCACATTGCTGTGCAACAGATCTCTAGAACTTTTTCATCTTGCAAAACTGAAACTTTATGCCCAATAAGTACTAGTTTTACATGAGCTAATAAATGTGAAAATAATTTGTAAATGAAAGAAACTATATAATTTACTTATCATTGCATGTCTAGTCTTTCTTCTCACACATTTCTTTACCCTGGTCATTGGGGGGATAATATCCTAATTCATGGAAATAGCTAATCCTACCACCTACATTCATTATTCCATTCCTTCCTGAGTTTTCTGAGTCATTTACACCTAAATTATCTCCTACCCGGCTTGTATGTTCAGTAGTATGCTCTCTACTGGCTCTTTTTCTTTTGACAACAACATATTTACTACTGAAAAAAAAGCAAGCAAACAAGAAAAACCCTTTTCTCACTAATCCTTAGACTTCCTCACCCTGTACCTTATCTCTGCACTATTCTTTAGTGTTACTACTTTCATTTACTCTCCCCTCTCTATTTATCCTGCTGTTATCCATCTCCCACTCCTACTCCTAATATGAAATTGGATTATTAAAGGTCAGCAATATCCCAATAATCATAAATTATAAATATTAAAAAAATTTACCCTCCGTATGCTCATCTTCTCTGCAGCTTTGATCGCTGTGAACTACTCTCCTCTCTGATCCTCTCTCTGCTATTTCTCTGTTCTTATACTACGTGTACAAATACCCTCTCTGAACATCTTCCATAATGTTCTGTAAGAATACCTATAACTTAGGTGTTTTCCTAGGGAGAAAGACGTAACTCATTCTAAATCTTAAATATCTGAGAAGAATTGGGATTCCTTGATCATATGCTCTCTGTCATGAAGAATGGCAGTAAGAGATAGAGAATTTGCAGAAAAATTTTTAAAAAGCAAAATCTTTTGCACAACTGAATATGCATGAGTAAAATGCCCCATGTGGTAACATACTGTAGTTCACATGTTGAGAGGCAACCCAGTCATAAATGTTGCATGTTGCATCCAACATCTTCAAAATAAATAGAATAAAATTTAAAATAAAATAAAATATAAAATAAAATGCATCACGCATAGTAAGGGTAAACATTATTTTAAAGAATTCCTTTTCAGTTTTATACATATATCTTTGTATACTGGGTCACAATGTAAATATATTTCTTACTGTGGCCAGAGTTTTAAAAGTATGGAAACTCTTATTTTGAAAGGTAGATAAATGATTCCAAAGTACAACTTTATTTACTCCTCCTAAAGGACCTGGAGATAGTTATCAATCAAAAAAAGGGTCCTTTGTATGTATTTTTTCCACAGAATAGTACCATTCCTAACACTCCTTTTGTTGTAGAAGGGGCTGTTGAATCAATGCTACAATGTTTGTCCAGCAGCATCTAAGATTCAAGGCAGGTTACATAGGCTAACTTAAGTACAGATGATTTCCAGAACCAAAATGATGATTATTTATCATAAATGACCGAGAGGTCAGGAAACTAGATTATTGCATCCAAGCCATGAAAACAAAACCCCTAATACAGTTGGGTCTATTCTAGAGAAACAGGTTGAATTTTCCGTAATTCCAGTCACAGACTTTCCCACCTAACTAGTGGTATTTATACAGGTGCAGCAAGAGTGTTAGTTATAACACGTATTACCCCGGTCCTGCCAAGACAAATCGAGGGCTATATGATTATCCGTGATAATCCTTGCAAGTAAATTTAAATTAGTTTCGGGGGCACCTCAAGAGCACTTGCAATGCTACTAATAACTACTTCCTGGGTTAGAGACAAATTTCATCCATTTTTTCTAATTCAATTATGCCTCCTGTTGGAATAACAGTCCATGCACTACACATGGAGTGGGAGCCAGACTCCCTCATGTACCCCTTCATGTAGTTCTCCTAAGTGGTCCTTAGTTTATTCATTTTGGAGGTATCTAGGTGTCCTCTGAAAGTCTCTAGGTATTATGCTGTATACACAAGAGAGTTTTGTGCATGGTGAGTAATTAAAGCTTGACGTCCACATAACAAGTATTGACAGTATCTTAATAGGGCAGAGATTATCAGAAAAGGGGTGAGTAATTATTGACCCTTTGCACTGGCTGGTAGATTCCTTGAGTGGAATTAAATAGGTCCTAAGAAACTGGCTGGAGGATAATGATAATAATTATAACAACAACAGACTAATTACTACAGCCAAAATGATTGATCCAATACCTATTCTCAATCTGGTGAGGTCAATGCTGAGGAAACAGCTATATAGATTTTAGTAAAAGTATTTTGTTAGTTTGTGGGTGGGTGCAGGAGTCCACTGCAGTGCTTGGCTGCATCAGCTTGCAACAGGGATTGAAAGTGACAGTCCTACATGAAACAGTCTCTTATTAATGTAAAAGGACAAAGCTGATGAATCCTGAAAGTAGCTGATTTCATTGTCATTAAAGCTAACGAAATACCTTAGGCCAAGGGAAGTTGAATAACTCTGACAGTATTGCTAATGGTAGTTTGAGAATTTCATTTATTTGCTCTACTCTTCCTGAAATTGAGGATAAAGTTTTTGTTAATACAAGCCAAGACTTTGCAAAGTTCATTAATAAGAGCCCCAGTAAAATGTGTGCCCTGTCACAGAGAGATGGGTTCTATTTCCCAATATCAGAAACAAAATAATCAGAATTTTCACTACCATCAAAGCCTTCCTTTTCGGCAACAAAAAGCCTCACTACATCCTGAGACTAAGCAAACAATGACCAAACATACTTATTCCCAGCTTGTGGGGGTAAAGAGGGCTGGAAGTATTCAAAGGAGCTTCGAGGTTCTAATTCCTGTCCATGTCCCACCTTTACAGTCCTGCCAGGAATATGCTGCTGGCAAGTAAGACCATACACTGGAGACACCCTTGGCAATACTCTTAAAATTACTTAGCCAATGATGATTCAATATCAGGGCCAATTTAAATATGCTATTATGGGTAAAATAATGAAGCATTTTTTCTAAATTCTAGAAGATCATTTTGTATAACCAGACAACACTTTTGTAATCACAATTATTTTCAAGCACTTTGCATTCTGATCTTCCCCAGTGTTTTTTCTCTGAATCAGAGGCTTATCTTCAGAGGCTAATCATCAGCAATTAATAACGGCCTTTTTGAATCTCTTCGCATGGTATGGGTGCAATTGTTTTAGTTAATGCTGCTTGTTTAGCATAGTGACCAGGTAGGGCATTATCATGAGATTCTGGATCCTTACGCTTTGAATGAGTCTCCAGTTTTATTATCGCTAAATGCGTAACCTGTTTTCATTTCTATGTGAGTTTCTGAAGAGATCAGCTCTTTGACTGGGGAGCATTACCTCATCATGGCCTATCCTACAAGCTTACCTGCCATCGGAGGAAATATTTGCTCTTTAACTCTTGTTATTTGATTGTCTCAGGGGAGAGGGATTAATTCAGCCATTTGGCAGATTCAGCTCGATAGAAATTCGTATTCTAATGGTGACTTTTGATTGATGATAATACAGCCTGCTTAACATTTTTTAATTTCTTATTTTTAGGTACAAACAAATGAAACAAGGATTACCTAAGGGAATTTCCCAAAATATTCTCCCATAAATATCAGAAGATTATAAGATTCTCCTTCCTTAGGTAGAGAGTTGCTGGGTTCCAGGTATTTTATCAATGAGTAGAGATATTTATAATGGCCACATATGTCTATAGTACAAGAAGTCCATACTTGTTTTTTACTGTTCTTTTAATGTTCTGAGCATCCAATTTCCAGTGTGGGAAGCGGGAGCAAGGGTCCCCCATACCTCCAACAAGGAATTCTCAAGCACCAGCAGGGAGTCCAAGAATTCAACTCAATTCTGACACTGTCTTCCTGGAGATAGCATCAAATTCCACAGGTCAAGGGCTCAGTCCTACAAGATTGCTCTGCTCATTTCCACTTAAGACTTCAGACGCCAGTCACAAGCCTAGGTACCTCTGACCGAATGGGTATAAATCAGAGGTTCCCAAGACTCCATTCTTGGGTTTGAATAATTTGCTATAGAGGCTCACAGAACTCAGAGAAACATTGACTAGATTACTGGTTTATTATAAACTGGTGTGTAACTCAGGAACAGCTACATGGAAGAGATGCATAAGACAGGTATGGGGAAAGGGTGTGGAGCTCCCGTGACTGCGCTGAGCCACTCTCCCAGCACCTCCACGTGTTCACCAGCTCAGAACCTCTTCAAACCCTGTCCTTTTGGGTTTTTATGGAGGTGTCTTTACATTGGCGTGGTTCATTATACCTCTAGCCCCTTTCCCCTCTCCAGAGGTCAGGGGGTCGATTGAAAGTTCCAACGCTCTAATCACATGGTTGGTTCTCTTGGCCAACCAGCCCCCATCCTTAGGTGCTTTCCAAAAGTCACATCATTCATATAACAAAAGACACTTTTACCACTCTCAACACTTAGGAAATTCCAGAGGTTTTGGGAGCCGTGAGCCAAGAACTGCAGATGAAGACCAAATATATATGAAAAGTATATTTTGGTCATCTGAATGACCAAATATATATTTTGTATAAATCACAATATCACAACTAGTCTCCTATTGGTAGACATTTGGGCGATTTCTGGTCTTTTGTTATTAAGTAATAAAGCCATGAATTCCCTTGAATATTCCACACGTGTGCCAGTCGAACTGGAAGTGGATATGGCTTCAGAAATCCCTGGATTTGGGGCAAACAAACAAACAAAAAAGCTGGCAGAACCTGCTTCTCTGTCCAACCCCAGCTCTCCTTCTTTGGCTTTAGTCTTGAGCTGACTCTTCCCACATTGTCTGGCGTGAGCTCTGTAGTCAGATTCCACAAGTTTAAATCTTGGATCTACCACTTACTGGCTGTGTGATTTGTGGAAGTTCCTATATTTTCTATATTTCAGTTGCCTCATTTGGAAGTGGAGGTAAAAATAATTACTATTTTATAGAATTATTTGTTAAATGAGATTATACATGCAAATTACTAATACATACTTACTAGAGTTCCTGGAACATAGTAAGGATGGAATAAATATTAGCTTTATTGTTATTGTTCCTTTTCTAAATGATTATTGAACCAATCACCATGACTAGGGTTAAATGCCCTTGAAGGAGAAACATCAGCCAATCTAAACTATATAGATTGAGAATGGTGAAGTTTCTCAAAAGATATGCTAGAAAGAATAAAAAATTGATATATGTATACATGTGTGTAGGTACATATACACATAGATACACGCATATGTCGAACACATCCTGTCATAACCACAGAATACAACATAAAACTAAAATCTGAATAAAGGTGCATAGAGAATGAAAGCAAACTTACCAGAAATGTAATAGTGATTATGTCTGAATGATTCAATATTGGTACCTGTTTTCAACTCTTCTGTTTTAAAAAATGTCAACTATGTATTACCTTCACAATCATAACATCACCGATAATACATTCAATAAAATCTTGTTGGGTGCCTGCTAGCTAGGCACTCATCTGGGCATTAGGGATAGAGAAGTGAGCAAGAGACAAAACACTCCCTGCCCTGTGGAGCTCACATTCTATGGACAATAGCGCTCTACTAAAAATTAAAAGAGGAGCAGAACTGGATTTGACAATAGAACTGTCAGGACACTCTTAACTCTGCTACTTGCAGCTGTGTGACCTCCAAGGAGTCACTTAAATGTCTCTGAGCAACAGTATCCTGACCTAAGGGTAGGGATAAAAGACCTGTGTAACAAGGTGACTGTGACAACTAAGTAAAATAACGAGTATGCTCTGAAGTGTAAATCCTTGTACGAATATATAAGTTGTGCTTATTGTGGACTTCCCTAAGTTAAGAATAATATTGTCAAATTATTTTTATGACAAATTGTGCCTATAGGAAGTACTGAATGATGCAATATTTAAATCCTTTTTATTGGAATTGCTTAATAGCGTGAACAGCTCTCTGAATGTAAAATTGTGTCTTAAGTTTTATGTGATAAGGAAACTGGACATTTAAATATCCAAGATCTCTTTTATTGCTTAAAATTGGAAACAGGAAAGAGCATTTGGATAACACTCATAGTGGAAGTTTTTATTATCTAGGAAAGATATCTGATTTTTACCACTCCTGAAAGTCATTTCCTAATTTCTGCCTAATTTGCTAAAAATTCTATTCAATTTACCCTTGACTTAAACATTGTTCAATACATAAAATGTTGCTTTTTGTTCTGATTTTACATTTTCACCAAATATTATTTTTAGTGATCTCAGGCAAGTGAAGAGTGCATGGAGCTACTTACATTATAAATTATAGAATTTTATTATTAAAAGGAACATTAGGGAATCTCTAATCTAACCCCTTATTTTACATTGAGAAAGTGAAGCTCCTGAAAAAAGGAAGTGACTTTTGCTCACAGCCAGTGAGGTTTCCACTGGGCAGAGCCCCTCAGCATTTGACTCCGACAGCTTAGGCCTTATTCCAATTCAACTGGACCTCTCAACAGTTTATGCCCTTTTATAAGTTTCACTGGATCCCTGGGGCAGAGCACCCAGTGATATAGGAAATGCAAACTTAACATCAGTGGGGCTTTCTTCCCCATAGAAATGTTAATATTTCTGGGGTTGAAGTTTTTCAAAAGTTTTCCTAGTAGGGCTTGTCCTTTCTCTTTTTTATGGTCCAAGTTACGCTAATCGTTACCCCAATGCTTCCCTTCTAACTATCCAGCTCCGGCATTCAAGAGCAGAGCAATAAAACATCTCACTCCCAACTCTCCTTTTAGGTTAGATTTATATCTTCATTTAGAAGGAAATAAAAGGATAGCTTTTTTACTATAAACTTTTATACTTACTTTTAAAGCAGTCCATGCCATTAGCTTATCACTAAGATTCTGGTTTGACCCACTACTTTTATTTGAAATCCTTCAAATCTGTATCTTAGAGACAGGAAAAACAAACAAAGCAAACAACAAAACCTTCCAGTTTCACTCCTGTTTACAACGGTGTAAGAAACTAACGCTGGCCCGTTTCATGTCTCCCACTAATACCACTGATACCACTGTAGCATGGGAGACTCAGACATGCCCCAAAGAGCCCAGCGCTGGCTTCATCCTGCTCTTGCTCTGCAAGGGCTGGCTTCTCTGGAAGTTCTCTGCATTACTCCACGTGTGACCAAACCCATCAGCAATATCCTCCCTGATGAGCCCACTCCTTTTCTGTTGCTTGTGGCTTGTTCTTACTTTGAAAGATGGAGGATAGAGTTTCTGTTTCTGCACCAGCTCTGGCACTATCAGGCTTCACGGCCTTTAGCTTTGTCAAGCAATGCTTTTAGTTTTACCCAGAGGCCTGCCAACAATGGGTACCTTGTAAGTTTCACACTGTTGTTATTAATGATCATTGCTCCTCAGCCCCTCCATAGTGAGTGGGTCAGAACTTGTTTACCAAAAGAAAATAGACTTTGATTAGATAGAATGTCTTAAAGTACAGCTAAAGGGAGAGCTGATTTATAGACCAACCTCTCATTTTAACGTTATTTTTGCGAATTGGTATATGCTATTTCTGAAGTCGAGCTCCACATATTTTTAGTGATCAATGTAACTGAAAGTTGAAAACATGTGGGGGAGTAGAAGCCTATCCTCCGAACCATTATGTTTACTATTTGAAATCTGAAATTTATATTTGCATGAAGTTTTGAGAAATAATTATGATTATCATGTCAAAGTTTGCTAACTGATCTTTAAATTGTGCCAGTGAATGGAGAAGCCAAACAAAGGAAATATTGTAGAAAAAAGCCTTTCCATGGTAATCAAGGATCAGCCTCTGTAACTTGCTGTGTGACCCTGGGCAATCTGCTTCATCATTCTGAGACTGTCTCCTTAGCTTTAAACTCAGGATGTTTGGATTCGCTGAGAGAGCTCTTCCAGGATTAATTATCTATAGTGGTCTCTCTCTCTGTGCTTTTATGACTTGCTAGAAAGTACTTGATGTGGAGGGGTGAGATTGTTTCCACTGTTTCTGGGTTGTTGACAAGGTATAGTGTTCATTTCTCATCATTTGAGTCCATCTGCTTCATAACATTGCAGATTTACAGCCCTTGTTTCAAGGCACCCACATTACCTATATTGTAAATGTGGAGGATCACAGAATGTTTTTAATAAGTGAGGACTGAAACAGCAGGACCACTGCATAAGCTTCTTAGAACAGGAATGTGTTAAAGAAACTAATCACAGAAGCTCAAGTCATGACATTAAGCAGACCCAGAAGAGGAGCATTTACCTTTTATTTGCAAACAGTCATTTTTAGTTGGCCCTTGATAGAGTATAATGTTTGGATAATACATTTAAATGGAAAGGTTTGCCAGCTCCTCATGCGTAGATTATTACCAGCACACACTTTTTCTTCATTTATCAAAGTAATAAACTTTCTATGGTTATTTTGTGATATAGGCAATGGGAAGTCATTGAATTTTTACAGTTTCAGAATGCATGTGCTTTCCAAGACTGTGTTAAAGCTGTGTTTTTCGGGGACTCTATTCTGGTTTACAAGTAGACAAAGGCAGTATAAGAGGAAACTTTAGTAAAACTAATGTCAACAGAAAGAAAAAAATTGAAGGCTAAGGTTTTCTTATCTGAAATCAGGTTTAGTTTCAATGCAATTTCCTCTTTTGATCCTGATGTCTGCAGTGGTGTCAGCAACCTTGAGTTTATTTATGGCTCCTTGGTATAATCTATGTGTGAAAGCCTGGTACCAGGTTTCCCTAAATGTCTTGGTGATAAAGGTCAGTCCAGAGCAGAATTATGGGGGGAAGCAGCTATCTTTACTCTGTTCTGTTTGACCTAGCAGTAATCATCTAGCCAGAGTTAGAAGTGGGCTTCTACAAGAGATGAAAATTTAGAGGTGGGTATATAGACATGTATCTTATAGCTAGATACATACATACCTAAATAGGCATTCAAATATGGTATTTGAATTTGGGAAGAAATGACTGAGGTCAAAATTAGCAAAAATCAAAGGATTTCAATGGCTCCAAGGCAGCAATTTCCAGTTGTATCTTTGGATCTGCAGTCAAGGCTAACGTCATAAGCAAGTGAAGGAAGTCAACGACACAAAGGTGTTTCCACATTCTATGTTTCTGGCATTTGGATTCTATACCTAGTAGAAAACTCAACTGACTCTCTTAAAATTTTGACTTAATATTTGTAAAATTTTCTTAAGCAATATTCTTTACCTAAACTTGAAGATCAATTATTAAATACAGCTGAAATAACACCCTTAAAGGTTGTTTTGTTTGGTAGCATCTTTCTTTTATCAGTTGAAAATGATGATATTTGTTTCAGTTTCTGAATCCCATTTGCTCTGTTAAAACAACATTGCAGCCAAAAGACCCTAATGAAAATTTCCCTGGGACAAGCCTAAACAATGATCCAATAGGAATGAAAAACCAAACTAATGAGAAAGTGATGTAAAAGACCAGCTCTCTGCTCTCCCCACAAGGATATTAATTACAGAGAAATCAACAGTTGTGCCAGGGGTAACACGGGAGTGCTGGCCATGCAAAATAACACCTTGGAGTGGAATGAATTTAAAGTAAATGGGCTGGAAATATTGGCTTTCCAAGCAATCAGCAACAACACATGAGGGAAAACATAGAGCCTTTAATTTGATCAAGTGTGCTGATCCAGACTTCCCTGTAGCACCTGATTCCGGTGAGTGTGCGGCTACTTGTGAGCCCTGGTTAAATGGGAAATAATCTTTCACATGAACTGCCCGTCACAAATCTGGGAAAGCAAGATGGCGTTCAGCCCAGGATCTCATGAGCCTTATACACATTCCCCACTTATGAAGGATACATTCTCTTGATTCTATGACTCACCATAGGAATATAATATTCTTTCTTGTCATTCCTCTTGCACTGCTCAACTTATACAGAATATTTTAAATAAAACATTTTTTTTCTCATTTGAAGAGGGCTTATATCCTTTTCTCTTCCTAATCCTTTTATATGACGATTACAGTTGAACTTGGATAAATTATCTAAAACATGCTCTTATTAATCAGCCCTCTAATGAGAAGTCCAGATTTGCTGATGAGTACCTGAAGCTCTGTTGTGTCTAACCAAGAGTGTCACATATTTTCTCAAATGGATTTGATATAGTAAAATACTGCGAAATCCAAAAGCAAAGAGAAGCTTTTTACAACATTTGTGACTAAACAGAAAACCTGAGCTTATATTTTTACATGCATATTGTGATACTGTTGATCCACTTCTTGAATCTTCTATTACATATTGCAAAATGAAAGAGAATCGCTCCTGTTGAGGGAAGAAACTAAGCACTTTAGTTCACCAATAAGAATCGTGGCAAGATGTGGCCCTCTACACACACTCGGGGCCTTCCTTTCTTGGGGACAGACAACTGACCATGTGTGGTGACTTGGTCACCTCAGGGCTTTCTGCTAAGGGACGCAGCTTTGGAAAGTGAAAAAGGGCATCTGTTGGAGTCAGACTTGAGTTCAAGACTCACCTGAACTGTATTCAGCAGTTTGCTTAACCTTTCTGAGCCTGGGTTTGCTTAACTAAGCAACTTGTCCCAGGCGACCTTCTTAGTAGGTTGGAGCTGGCACTGGAACTTAGGGCTATCTGACTTTAAACTCATGCTAATTTAAGTTTTATTTTCTTGGTGAAGAAGTATGTCTCTCATGCAGTCAGTATAGGCGGGTTTAAACATGTATGGATGTCATTAGAAGGCTCTACTTCCTCCCTGAATGCTTTGCAAAAGTCTAGCTGCTCACTTCATAGCAAGATGTCCCTGAGATGCCACAGCTCTTGGCTCTGAATGTTCTGCAGCTCCCACCTGCTCCCATGACGGAGGTTCTGCAGTATGTATGCAAGTTAGAAACGCAGAGGGGAAGAAATTCTACCTTTTAACATGTATGCAAACAGAATCAGGATCATGGTCTCCTGATCCTTGAAAAACAGGACTACATTGTATTGGTTTTTTTTCCTTTTCTTATTTTACATAAATTTATATCTTAATGATTGAAACTGCTGTTAAAGAATTGGGTACCTTTTTCTACCTTTCCTTGCCAAGATAAAATACTTGGGATTCACACAATTTGGGGGTTTCTCTCTGTTTGTTTTACATTGCTACCCCTGGAGCTAGAAGTAACCTCAATAGGCATCTGCCTCAACTCAACTTGGTTGTCAGAAAGAATAGGTTAGTGTTCACTAGACTAGATTTTCTGGGAAGGCAGTGACCATGTCTGTTTTCTCCCCTTTTATATACCCAATTCCTAGCATGGTGCCTGGTGCATGAAGGGCACTTACTAAATATTTACTGAGTGAGTAAATGAATTAAAAAACACCTCATTTAGTTTCAGAATGGTTTATATACTCATTCATTCATTCAGCAAATATCCAGCAACCTTACACAGCGGATACATTCATTTAGATACTTAGGAGCATATTTAGAACTAGAAGACTTTGATGGATTCAATGGAAAACTATATTTTTCAATACTCGACGTGCTGGCAGCATTTTTGAGATTTTTCTAAGGTCATGAAATAACATTATTTGTTTTAATATACTTTATTTTTTAGAACAGCTTTAAATTTACAGAAAAAGTGTGAAGATAGTACAGAGGGTTCCTATATACCCCTCACCCAAATTCTCTTACTATTAGCGTATGTATTAGTCTGGTACATTTGTTATAATGAATAAACCAATACTGATATATTATTTCAATCAAAGCGCATTCTTTACTGGTATTTCCTTAGTTTTTACCTAATATCTTTTTTCTTTTCCAGAATCCCATCCAGGATACCACATTACATTTAGTCATCATGTTTCTCAGGCTCTTCTTGACTATAATAGATTTTCTTTGTTTTTGATAATCTTGACAGTTTTGAGGCATTTTGTAGAATGTCTCTCACTTGGAATTTGTCTGGTAATTTTCTCATGATTAGGTTGGGGTTATGAGTTTGGGGGACCCAGGAAGACCACAGAGAAAAATGGTCATTTTCATCACTTCATCCCAGGATACTTGCTATAAGATGACATCACTGTTGATGCTGCCTTTAATCCCCTGACTGAGATAAGGTTTGTCAGCTTTCTCCACTGTAAAGTTACTCTCCCCTCTTTCTACACTGTATTCTTTGGATGGAAGTAACTATGAATAAGCCATTCTAGGTGTGAAGAGCTATTGTTCCACATCCTTGAGGATGGAGTACCTACATATGTTATTTGGGGTTCTGCTTGGTCTCTTCTCCCCCATTTATTAATTTATTTAATCATTGATTTACATAAGTATGAACTAGTGGATATTTATTTTATACTTTATTTTTATAATTTTTACTTTTTGTAGAAACCTCCCTATACTTTAGGTTTAATCCTATGCTATTTTATTAATTTTTTTTGCTCAAAGAATTCTAGGTTTGGCCATTGGGAATGCTTTTAGCTGGCTCCTGTTTCCCTATGACATACCTTCATTCCCATACATTTTTTAAAGCACTTCCTACTTTCTGGTAGTACAAGGTGTCTCAGGCTCATCTTGTGTATTTCCTGTCCCAGTCACAGAACCAGCCATTTTGCCAAGAAGCCCTGATTCCTTTTTGGAAAATGGTATTAGAAACTCCTATGGTGGAGGAATCAGCTCCCTGACTTCAGATTATATTACAAAGCTACAGTAATCAAAACAGTGTGGAACTGGCACAAAAACAGATGTATAGATCAATGGAACAGGATAGAAAGTCCAGAGACAAATCCATGCACCTGTAGTCACCTAATCTATCATAAAGGAGGCAAGAACATACAATGGAAAAAAGACAGTCTCTTCAATAAGTGGTGCTGGGAAAACTGGACAGCTACATGTAAGAGAATGAAATTAGAACACTTTGTAACATCATACACAAAAATAAACTCAAAATGGATTAAAGACCTAAATGTAAGGACAGATACTATAAAACTCTTAGAGGAAAACATAGGCAGAACACTCTCTGGCATAAATCGCAGCAAGATTTTTTTCCCCCTAAGTTTGGCCATGCCTTGCAGCTTGTGGGATCTTAGTTCCCTGACCAGGGATTGAACCTGCACCCTCAGCAGTGAAAGCATGGAGTCCTAACAACTGGACCACCAGAGAATTCCCCAGCAAGATCTTTTTGATCCATCTCCTAGAGTAATGAAAATAAAAACAAAAATAAACAAATAGGACCTAATTAAACTTAAGCTTTTACACAGCAAAGGTAACCATAAACAAAATGAAAAGACAACCCTCAGAATGGGAGAAAATATTTGCAAACAAAATGACCTACAAGGGATTAATCTCCAAAATATACAAGCAGCTCATGCAGCTCAATATCAAAAAAACAAAGAATCCAATCAAAAAATGGGTAGAAGATCTAAATAGACATTTCTCCAAAGAAGAGAAGATGGCCAAAAAGCACATGAAAAGATGCTCAACACCTCCAATTACTAGAGAAATGCAAATTAAAACTACAATGAAGTATCACCACACACCAGTCAGAATGGCCATCAACAAAAAATCTACAAACAATAAATGCTGGAGAGGGTGTGGAGAAAAGGGAACTCTCCTACACTGTTGGTGGAAATGTAAATTGGTACAACCACTATGGAGAACAGTATGGAGGTTCCTTAAAAAAACTCAAAATAGACCTACCATATGATCCAGCAATCCCACTCCTGGGCATATATCCAGAGAAAACCATAATTCGAAAAGATACATGCACTCAGTGTTTACTGCAGCATTATTTACAATAGCCAAGACATGGAAGCATCCTAACTGTTCATCAACAGAGGAATGGATAAAGAAGATGTGGTACATATACACAATGTAATATTACTCAGCCATAAAAAAGAACAAAATAATGCCATTTGTGGCAGCATGGATGGACCTAGAGACTGTCATACTTAGTGAAGTCAGACAGAGAAAGACAAACATCATATGATACCGCTTTTATGTGGAATCTAAAAAAATGGTACACATGGACTAATTTACAAAACAGAAATAGAGTCACAGATGTAGAAAATAAACATCGTTATGGGGTGGGGGAAGGTGGGGGAAGCATATATTGGGAAATTGGGATTGACATATACACACTACTATATGTAAGACAGATAACTAATAAGAACCTACTGTATAGCACAGGGAACACTACTCAATAGTCTGTAATGGCCTATATGGGAAAAGAATCTTAAAAAGCCTGGATATATGTATGTGTATAACTGATTCACTTTGTTGTACACCTAAAAGTCACACAACATTGTAAATCAACTATACTCCATTAAAGAAAGAAAGAAAGAAAGAAAGAAAGAAAGAAAGAAAGAAAGAAAGAAAGAAAGAAAGAAAGAAAGAAAAAGAAAGAAAGAAAGAAAGAATGAAAGAAAGGAAGGAAGGAAGGAAGGAAGAAACTACTAGGGTTTGAATGTTTGTACCCACTCCAAAATTCTTATGTTGAAAACCTAATTCCCAAAGTGAGGCCTGAGCCCCACATGATTGGGATTAGTGTTCTTACAAAAAAGGCCTCAGAAAGCTAGCTCGTCCCATGTGAAGACGCAGCAAGAACTGGCAGTCTGCAACCCTTAAGAAGGCTCCAGCACTTAAGAGCCTCCGGAACTGTGAGAAATGAATTTAAGTTGTTTATAAGGCACCCAGTATGATAGTTTGTTAGAGCAGCCCAGACAGACTCATGTTACTGAAAGTGGGGTCTGGCTGCTCACAGAATCTCTCTTTTTAATGTGGTACAAGATACATGTTTAATAAACCCGGACTCCCCTCCCCTCCTCCTCCTCCTCCTTCCCCCCTCCTCCTCGTCCTCTTCCTTTTCCTCCCCTCCCCCTCCCTCTCTCCCTCCTTCTCCTCCTCCTCCTCCTTCTCCTTCTTCTTCTTCTTCTTTTTGGCTTGAAGGTCTACTAATTCACCCAAGGCTGAAGTCTTGGGCAAAGTGGGCTGTGTTTGTATTTCAAGATGTTGATGGGAGTTAACTGCCAGCTTTCTCCTAGGAATATTTTTGTTCTCTCGGGCTCAGAATTCGGAAAAAAGTATTTTATCAAGCCAGTTTTCTCTAACTGCATATGCAAAAAGAACCAGTTTTGGAGTTTCAAAAGAACTCTTTTGAGTTCTTAACCAATTTTCTCTGGAGTTTGAAGGATAATGTTGGTGGCCACGCAGTGCTTAAAAAAATCATCTTTCTTTTTCTTTAATCACAGTTTCATAGCTAAAATCTTTCCAATACATTGAACCTGAACTTCTCATTTTACAAAAGGCAACAAGAATACCAATCACACAAATGGAATACACATTCACACACCAGAAGACAGAACTGTCACAGATCCTCTAAGAGGAGTCCCACACAAACACCTCCCCAACACAAACGGCCCTCAAAGTCAGATACACGTCAGAACCAACTGGCAAAATGCCCAAATGACACTCAGGGCTCAAAAGAGAAGTTTGCCTGGGTGCACAGCGCTGGACTTCCTCGGTCTTGGAGCTCCTCAGCTCGTCCAGATGCACGTTTCCGTTCCACCAAGGAAAAACGTAAGGTGGCAACCAGTGCCCCCAAGCAGGGGAGAAAGAGGGAACACCCTGGAAACAAATGGTTTTGGCAGCTCTTAGGAACATCCCTCCAAATTTCCCTCTCAGGGCCAGCTAGCCGTGAACGGCAGGCTCCTGACAGCCGTCCAGACGCATTGTCATGGCCGCGTCTCTACTCGGGAAAACCCCGGGGGGAGCCAGATGTGGTCAGAGCACAGCAGCCCCATGTTGGACTCAAAAACGGTTACTGAAAGTGGGGTCTTGCTGCTTACTGCTCAAAAGCCAATAAAGAGGCAAGGTTGGTGGTAAGGAAAGTTTGCTTTGTTGCAGATGCCGGCAAGAGTTTTTACAGGTGGGGGGAGGGGGCTATATGCAGAAACAGCACAGTCAGCTCTGACAGTCATTGGAACTGTGGCAGCTTATGTCATGGCGACAGTCTGGTCGTCATGTAGTTGACGTCTTTCACTTGGGGGGTGGGTTTCAGTATCTATAAGACATCGCAAAGGATATATAGCTCAGAATATTATCTAGAGCCCTTGAAGAGGAACTGAAGGTCCTTGACGATGCTTAATGACTAAAGTAGTATGATTTAGTCTTGCTGGACTGTTTTCCTTTCTTTCTGCATTTTCTCACTTCTCTGATTAAACTTATTCTTTGGCTAAAGTTTTTCCACAGACAAAAGGCAGGCTGAGGACATGGGCGGCAAGAACCATAGGGTTCTGTTCGGTTTCACTAAGACAGAAACCAAGATCTGGGTGAGAGCTGTTCTTACTGCTACTGGCGTGTCATTGCTTCTAAGCTTTCTCACTGACAGAGCATAGAAATACATGTGTGTATACTAATCCATGTATATACATGTATTGATAAATTTTTCTATATGTAACCATCTGTATCTATATTATTCTAAATATGAGTTTATACTGGCATCTCCAGCTCTATTTCATCACCATCGCATGGGTCATTCTAGCCTCCTCTTCTTGTTTATCAGTAATCTCCCATTCCAACAGTGAAAAACTGGCTTTCCTCATGTGCCATACGTTTACCAATTGTCCAATTCTAGCATATCTGTATAGCAGTATCAGAACTGTTAATACTTACCCCCATGGGAAACAGCTTTATCAACTGGACTATAGTGCTCATGTAAGTTTCTTTTGCTCTTAGTTTTACAAATTCCATTCATTTCCAAAGTTACTTAGGTCAGCAACTCCTCCCTTCCTCCCCCACTATCCCCTTCAGTAGTGTTGTTTCACGTACATTTGTAATACAGTTAGATCCTCTGGCCAGAATAGGTATTCCCTTTTGGGATCCCCTGACCTCCTAAATGATTCCTTAAAATTTGCATACATTAAACTATACTGTTAGAAAATAAAAAAGTAAAAATGAATACGCTAAATGGTCAACTCATGCAATTAAATGCAAAGAAATCAGAAGGAAGAAAGCATTAGAGATAACATTAGAAATTAACAAAACATAAAACAAAGAAACAATTTAAAAGAGTAATAAAAACCAAAAGCTGCTTTTTTTTTGAGAAAAACAAAACAATTGACAAGCTCTTGGGAAGATTTAAGATAGTAAGACACAAATAATTTAAAAATAATAAAGGAAATAAAGTTACAAATATGTAAAATATTTAAAGAACATAAAACTGTGAATAAATTTGGAGCAGTGCATTTGAAAATTTAAGTAAAATAAATTTTAAAGAAAATATAAATTAAATTTTTGATTCAAGATAAAATAGAAAACCTGAGTGAATACTATCAGTAAATAAATAGAATAAATAGTCACAATGCTCCAAAGAATACAAGAACCAGATGGTTCACAGGTGTGTTTTATCAAATATTCAAGAAACCAATAACTCCTAATAGTATACAAATTGTTTCTGAGGACAGAGAGAGAAGGAAAGCTTTCCAATTAATTTTGTGAAGCAAAGAAAAACCTTTATAAGAAAACCAGACAAAGTCAGTCTGAGAAAGAAAAGTTAGAAGACATTCTCATTCTGGGACATGAAAGCATGAATCCGAGACAAATATTTTATGGTTATATTCTATACATGGTTTTGTAAATAACTTTATATCCTCTGTGTTTTTACATAAAATACATATAATTTTTTAAATACATGTAAAATCAGGATTTGTACAACAAACCAGATGTTGGCATTAACTTTATATTTTATCTTACCCAAAATGCAGATGCAATAATCATTTTTATTATATAGTCTTTAAAAATACTTTCCAATTCTTAGTTCAGTCCTCTATAGATCCCTTGAGAGCAGTTTCACTTTACTTTTTATGGTTACTTCATTTAACCTGAATTTGTAATGAGCATGAAACGGGAATTTCAAAAGTATTTGCTCAAGCTCTTGTCAGAGAAGAGTGTCATAACATTTAATCCCGAGAGGATCCAGATACTGAACCAGTCTCTGCCCTCGTTGGTGTCTGTCATTCAGTCCCCTACCTGAACGCTCCAAAGAGCTGCCCTAAGGGAGAAAGCCTCAAGGTGACTTGCAGATTTGTTTGGGAGCACTGGGTGAATAGATAAGAGACTTTCTTTCCTCCCTCACTATTCTCACCCCTCACAGGAAACTGATTACGACTCAAGACACATGTAGACTGAAGAACTGCTTTGAAAGGACTTGGTTCCTTGCTCTCATTGTATTAAGTGGGTGGGGGTTAGAGGTTTATGGGGGTGATCATAAAAGAGAAGCCAGGGGATGACCTGCTTTTAACCCAACCTCTGTGTCATGTGGACGCAGGGACAATTTCTACATAGGATCTCAGCTTTCCTTGCCAATGTTGAGTAGTGTGGAGCAGAAACACGGATCCTCCCAAGAGTGTTAAATATAAATGTTAGTAGAGCAATCGTATCATCTGGACTTTAGAAACATTTCCTTTGAAGTTACAGTTGAATATATTTGCCTGATTGTTGGTATCACATACGCATGAACCCTAAGCGGAATTCCACCTTGCGGGTGAGCACCCCCACAGAGATACTGATGAGGCTAGACGTGAAGACAAGGTCTGGAAGTAGTTTACTTGTGTTAAAAAAATTTATTCTGATACTTATTCAAATAGTAAGGTGGGCTGTCTTCAGGACTGTTGCAGTAGGTGTAGGGACTATTGCAATGGAGTTTTGCAGCAAGGAGAGATTGGGCTTAACTGTGGATACAACAAAGAAAAGTAGGGGTTTGCAGCCAAAGAGCAGGGTGGGAAGAGGGGGTCAGTGGATGAAAAACTATGATGAGAGTGTGGTGATTCTTGCTAAACTGACATAATGGGATTCTTGCTGAAGGCAGGCTGGGGAGATATGACGTTATCTGGCGGGGGGGGGGGGGGGGTGAGGGATGAGACGTTTGGCCATATGTCCAGAGTCATTAGATTCGAGGGTGGGGGATTCTGGCTAAACTGACTTAGCAGGATTCTTGCTAAAACTGGGCTATGCAGGCTCTCCCAAGATGGACACTGAAGATTTAGGCCTAGGCAGCTTAGATCAGCCTGAATAGAGGTCAAGGAGAGAGTTCATCACTTGTTGGGAGAGGACGCCCGTATACAACAATGAACAAAGAAGAGGTCGGCGATGGTTCAGCCCTGAATTTGAGGATGGTTTAATATGTAACTGATGGAGACCATCACTGTGTGTTCATATTGATACATATTTTACATATCTGAGGAGAATGTCTGGGAAGAAAGGATGTTTAAAAAAGAATGAGATCAAGCTCACATGGAATGTGGGCCCAAATATCAAATTCAATAAAAAAAGCCAATTGCAAAACTGTGTGTTTAGTACAATTCCATATTTGGTAAAAATGAATGGTAATAATAAATATTAGTTTATATACAGAGAAGGAAAAAGTATTGGAATGTAAACAGAATTGTTAAAAATAGTTTTCTTCGGGGAATAGAATTGGAGTGAAGATTCAAGTTTCGTGTTACATGTTTGAGTAATATTTAGTTGTAGTTTTCTTTTTATAACAAATGCTACCTTAGCAATTAGGAAAAAGTATTTTTTAAGTGGGGGAGGGGCTAAAGGGGCAACAGAGCCCTCATCTCTCCTGACTACTGTCTAGGAAAGAGTTCAACCAAAGAAGTCATATCAACTAACTCACTGGCCCCAGAGGTGATACTCAAATCCTGTTGTCAACTGCTCTTCCCCAGGCAGAACACAAGAGTTCACCAGCTTTCAGCCTGCGACTCAGGCAGTGGCTGTGTGAGCTTCTTAAATGCCAAGTATATAGGAAAAATTTATATGGAACAGAGGTATAATAAAGCGAATCAGGAGAATGCCAATAGCAAATACTCAATGTGCCAACAAAACAAGTCCTTAGTAGAATGAGCACATGTCCAGCAAACTTTAAAAGCAAATTTGCGCCAGTGGATTCCATGGGAAGCACAGTCAGAGGATCTTTCCCAAAGGCAAGAAATGAGAATCATCCCTTCCAGCACTGGCTTTATCTATAACTCTGGATTTGACACAGGGTTGTACCCCTTATTAGCTGTGTGATGTCGGGGAAGTTACTTAACCTCTCTGATCCATGGTTTCTTCATCAAGAAACTGTGGAAAATAATAGTATCTACCTCATGAGATTGTTGTGTGGACTATCACAATATGTCTCAGCTCAGGGCCTGGCGTATAATGAAGACCCAGTAAGTATCTGCAATTAAAAAACCTATAACAAAAGAAAGTAAACATGTACAAAACAAAACCCAAACAACCACAGACAACTCTATATGCTAAAACACAAAAGCATTAAATAAAGGTTTATTGGCATCATATTACAGACACATTTTATCTTATGCAAGCATTACAGCAAATTCTGTATAATGAGATATATAAGCAAATACCAAGAAAGGTTGTTGTGATATAGTATAAGACATCATTAAATGGAAAAATTCTACACAGTGAAAGGAACATAGTGATCCTTTGTGAGTTATTTCTCTTTTGTCTCTAGCTCTTCCTATTTATCCATGTCAAAGATAACTTGTTGATAAACATCCTGGCCAACCTTTGAATATGTTGTAGCTTTTCCCCATTTATGTCAGTTTTCTCCTCATGTATTCTATTCTGTAAATTCACTAATAAGCACTAGAGCTCACAGCACACAAAAGGAAATAGAAAGATGCATACATTTGGAGGCAGATGTATCCATTTTTTATTCAATTTGTGACTTTGAGCACATTATGTAATTTCTTTGTTCTTTGGGTTCTTTGTTCAGTGAAAATACAATAATGTCTTCATCTCAGAGTTGTTATGGGGATTAAGTAATTGTATTTCACATGCCTGGCACTCAGTTTGTGCTTAAAGGTTGTTAGTTTCCCTGCTATACCAAAAGGAATCTTAAGAGATCATCACACTTCTCATTTTACAAATGAGAAAGCTCAAGACCACAGAAGTTTAAAAAAAAAAACGCACATCCTGAGTCCCATTTCTACATTCACCCCACTGCTGTCCTTCCTCTTATTGGCTTATTTAACTTCAACAGAGAAGAGAAAACTCAGAGGAATCAAAAAGTATTCTTTTCCTCTTTTTAATATAGGTAAGCCACTGAGAGATTTTTAAAGCAGGAGTGAGTTTTATGAAAGGTAATAAGTAGTCTAAGAACTGTTTTAAACCCTCAGAGATATTAAAAACAGAAGTTCTGTTCTTCCAAGATTTCCATGCAGAACATAAGTATTCTGCATGCTTTGGCACCAAAAACTCCAGCACTGAGTATTTATCTGCACATTTCCACTCAGGCCTTCCGAATGCTTGCCCGTGGAATTGGCAAAGGACCTGGAGTTCAGTATTCAGAGCAGTGAAGTTTGCTCAGCACACAGCTGTATTTGAAGCCCAGCGCTCTTCCATTAGTCAACGAAACTTGCACAAAATGCATTCAAATGTAAGTGCTGGGATCTTACCCTGCTTTTGTATCTTTGTCATCTTGTTTCATACCTGAAGATCACCCATGGTTAAGCCCAGAGATCCCATGATCATGTGCAGGATAAAAAAAGGCAAAACTGGGCAACTGGTAATTTAGAGCTTGGCCTCTTTATTTGAGGAAGAATGGCAAGCTTTATTCAGCAGCAAGGGGATATTCAATACTACCGTTAAAAATAGCTAAAAGGGTCTGTTATTTCTTTCAAAACATGTTTTTAAAATGACATCTTACCGTAGTAAAATTGGTTGAATTTTATCTGGTTATTTTAAAAATGTATGCATCTTCGTCTCTCTGAGTTGTTTCACTTGCCTCTTTGCTGGTCTCAGGTAAAGTTCTTACTACATCCAGAAGCACCAGGAAACCTTAAATGTCACTAAGGCGACTTGTGGCTGCTATGATACTTGGAAACACAACCATTGGAAATGGGCCCTATTTGTGACTACAGCAGTTGCTCTTAGCAATTGGTCACACAGCAAACCATGTCTGTTGTTATAAGTCTTAAATGGTTCCGCCACAATCCAGTTATTTTAGCCATAATGATCCACAGAAGGGCAGAAAATTGGTCAGACAAACACAGAGGCCTATGTGACATCTCTGTGGCTTTTGAGGGTAAAAAACTGCTTCCAAAAACTGCTCATTGATTTGGCATTGGGGAAATTTTCCAGCCTGCATGGTAAAAGTAGCAATATGTTAATTTTATTTAACAGGCCAGAGTTCATTTTGTAGGAAAGGATGAGGCTGAACAGTCAAACCTCTAACCCTGCAATGTATTAACGTACTTGGTTCTGTTTATTACAAATAATTTTTCTCAGAAGCAAAATCCTGTCATAGTTATAATTAAATATGAACATTTGGGAGTCTTGTCAAGTGTCTCTGAAAACAACTGTTTATATAATTCTGTGCTGCCCTATTTACACACTGTAGAAGGATTATACCAAGGGCTAACTATAGACAAGAAATGGATATTCTCTCCTTTCCAAATTACGGCAATTTGATTGGGTATTAGTACTGGCAGTGTTTACACAAGAAGAGAGAGACTGGAAACATTTTGAAATTGCTTCTGAAAGCCCACCAGTTTCTGACAATAATACCAGACTCAAAAACAAAGCAACACTTTCATTGCTTCTCTTAGTTGTCAGATGGTTTTTTGGTTTGTTTTTTGTCTTTTTCTTACTGTTTTGTCTGGATCTCATCATCCATAACAAGAACCTATCTGCTGTGACTTCTCTGTTTTATACCTTAGTCTCAATTCATAAAATTATTTCAAATTCTGAAGACTTGGGACAGGTCCACATCCTGGGAGGCTGCTTGATGTATCCCTGCTTCAAAGTTTCTAGACCCAAAATTTCTAACAATTTCCCAAAAAACCTTACACTTTTCTCAAAATTCTCCCCTGTAGGGCAATGGGATGACGAGTTGCATTCATTCTTATCCCTGTTTTCTAAGGGGTCCTTTACTAGGATGCAGTGTCCCTCCCTGTACTCCTCTCCTCCCCTGTGACACTTGATTACATAAATGCCGCAGTCTTCATTAGTATCTGAATAATGACAATATAGCAGCATTACTACTCCTAAGGCCTTGCACTCTTCAGTCTTGGAACCAATTATTTTTCTGTGATGGTCATCAATAGCCTTCTATTTCTTTTATACTTTCAAAGAATATCGTAAAATAATTTTGAACGAGGTATAAGGGTGGATCTGAAAAGCCATTCTAAGTAACTTCATCTCTAAACTTTGATTACTAAGCTTATTCCTCAAAGGTTGAGGAGGGGGAATGCAAACAAACAGAAACAGAGGAACTCTTACCCAGATACGTGATCAACCATTGCTAGCAAACAGTGGGATGCAATTTTAATAGAGTGGATGGTGATCTATTAAGCCAGTGTCAGGTTGTGTACAGAACAGAATCCAAAACCTTAATAAAATTAAGCTATATTAGACTTCTCACTTCCCTTGATCTCTCGGGCCAAGGGAAAGAAATTAGATAAAACTATACTTTCCTCCATGCTCCATTTCCTCTCTCTGTTCTCCTCTCTCCTATTTCCCACCTTCACAACCACCACAAAGACCCAAATCCCCAGCTGCTGCATATTTTTCTGGGCAAAACTCTGGGAAAAACACAACGATGAATGTGCCCTGATATCTCCCAGGTCCTGCGGACAACTTCAAACTGAGGACAGCTGAAATCGGGCTGCAGTCACTTGGCTTGGTCCTGGGGGAAGGACCCAAAGGCAATTTCCCAGCTGACTTTATCTCTATTGCACCATGTCTAAGTGGAGAAGGAAGTGGTGGAGATGCTCCAAATGACCTTGTTCTTCAAGGTAGATGCTAGTTTTTGTTTTGCTTTGAAGCCACCCAGTGAAGAGAGACAAAGGCCAATAGTTCGAGTGAGGTGCTGCATGCCTTGTGGAGTGAAGAAGTGTTTAAAATGAACTCCTGGAGTGAACATTAAACTGGGAGTACAGGAATCTGGGTTGTAGTCTCAGTTGAGCCGCAATTTCCTCATCTATAAAATGAGATAGTCGAACTAGATGATCTCTAAGAGGTGTTAGTAATGTGTTGGAAGAGATTCCTATTGGTTTCTGGTCCAAAAATTTCCTTGAATTGTATTCAAAGTGTGTGTGTGTGTGCACACGTGCGCACGTGTGTGTGTGTCTGGACCTCCCAAACTATTAAGAACCATTAAAACTGATTTCACACTCAAAGTTCATCTAAGTTATTTTTTATTTGAAGTCATTTCATTTGGCTTTTCAGGATATGAAAATCATAACTTTTCCACGTGTATTCTAACTAAAATAAGCAATGCATGTGTCCTTTCCAGCACTAATCCTTTGATGCATGTTTAAAAAATTAATCTAGACACTGATTATAATTTAACCAAGAAAATCATCTGCTATAAATTTTTATAGATTCTGAATAGTTTTAGATTAAAACAGTTGAAGAATGAACTTACAGCCTCAGTTTGTGTGTACGTGTAAACCTAGATTAGAATACTTTCTATCTCTAAAAACAACCATAAATTTTTTTTCTTACAAGTTTGAAGTTGTCAGTTATAGGTTACATATGCATTCTTAAGGAAATTTGAAATGGTCTTTAAGAATGAGTTGCTTTGAAGTCATATGTAAGACAAAAATTTTATTTCCTTTTGGAAAATAATCCATAAGGGACTTCTTTTCCCCCAAAATTGGTGATTTATATTCTAGTAAGGATTTTGGAGTCTAAGCCATTCCACTACTTATTTGCTTCAACTATGAGAACTTTCTTTTTATTTCTCTGGTATTCAATTTCTTTTTGCACCTGAAAAGTAAAGATAGTGAGCACAAATGAAATGTCTTTAGAGATTCCTCCCTCCTCAGTGATACTATGGCTGTACTTGGAATTCTAAATGCCCTGTTCTCAATATAGCTATCTTGGAGCTTAATGCAGAAAAGGTGGTGCTTTCATATTAGCTACTTTCTAGTTCTTTTGTTAATTAAGAACAAATTTTTCTTTCTTGTCCTCAGTTCACCTGAATGCTCCTAAAATCTAAACACATTAGTAAATAAGACAGCTTTATTTTTAATAGGTTTCTCTCTTCCTCTATGAGTGATAGAAGTTTCACAGTGTGTATTTAACTTTCCTATAATTTTTAAAAGGCAAATTTCACTGGGGCCACGAAAGAATTCTCTGGTATATCCAGACTATATGGAAACCACCATCCCAGCTGGCTGAAAAGCAAAAGCTTGGTTAAATTGGTTTGGCCTGGTTCCCAGTGTTTCCCAGGCATTTAGTAATATCTAAGAGTTAAGTCTATCACCTTCATAAGCTGCAATAACTCTTTGATTCACTGTAGTCCCACTTAGCACACTGCTCTGTAATAATATATTTATGAGTAATATGAGGAAGTTGATTCTCCTTCCAAAGGCACCACATTTATAACTTAGAATAGAATATCGCTGGGATATTGTCAATTTTAAAGTTCTCCTTCCCAGTTGGTCGGTTATGTGGCCATTGGGGACATGTTCTTTCTTCCTTTCTGAAAATTATTTCAGGTGTCATACTGTTTCATACAGATATGATAAATTTTGTTTTGATATCGTAACACTGATGAATTGGATGACACATTTTTAGGGGGGATATTTTCTCCTAAGCTAGTCCTTCATAAGGACCACCACCTATACTCCCCAAGCCACAATGACTCTATACTCCATAGGAATGCCTCTCATGTACACCCACCATGTGAAAGGTGGTGCCAGCTTGTAGGGGAAATGCAGTGGTGAAGGAATTGCACCTGCCCCACTTGTAGTTACAGAAACACTTCATAATTTAGCATCATAGAATTCTACAAAAGACAACGTCTTAGGATAGAAGGTATCCTGTCATATCATCTTGTCCAAATCTATCACCACTTAATTTTACAAATGGGAAAGAGGGACAATGGGAGGTAACAGATTTGCCTAAAGCCACATAGCCTAGTTGACTGTAAATCCCAGCCTCTTCTGAATCTTCCAATGTTCTCATGACACCTCGTGTACAGAAACTGTGGAGAATGAAACTATCCGAAACTGCCCGCTGTGCAGTTTTTGATAAATGGTTTCTATTATTATTCACCTAACTTTTACCTTACACCTAAATTACTTTTTAAAGATTCATGAAAAATCAAAGCTAAAAGTATCAGACTGTTAACGTTACAAAACAGCAGCTTCCATAGTTCTCTCGTTACTGTGCAGTCCTCATTGGTGGTTGCTCAGTTGCTTCCACTAGAAATCAAAATAATTATTTTGCTAATATTCAAGCAGCTGGAAAATATTTGGCAATCCCAATTTTGTACTTAAAATAGATGCTTATTTTTAAAATAGGGGTAATATATTTTAGGTTGTTAAGGATGATTTGTTGAATAGTTGTTGAGCTGCAGTATTTCTGGGCTTATCTGATTCTTTTAAGTCCATTGGGGCTCTCTCAAGTCTCACAACAGCTAGCTACTATTCAATGTCAAAATACAAATTGCAATAACTGTCTCTAATGCCACAGGAACTTTAGAGAGAGGCAGCATGCTATTTTAACTATTAAAAAAGGGTCAAATCTGGTGTAAAATTACACAAAGGCGCAGTTTTGGGGACAGAATAGAAATTGAATACACCAAGGTAGCTGCTTGGGAAAATGAACAGTATATAATCTAATATCTTTAATTTTATATACATGAATATAATGTATGTCAACTTTGTACATGAGATACATACAGTATTTAAACATTTTACTCAACAGATAAGAATTTACAATAGCAATAGAACTGACTAAAGGGCTGTCCACTTAGATTAGATCTGTACTTTAACAGGAAAAGAATTTAATAGTTTACAATCATAGAAACACTGACATTTAAAACAAGACTTTATACAATAATTTATATATATCCTAGCATCTATTGAGAGGAATGATTTGCATTTGTGGATGTGTGCAATGAATGGCATATTTTAAATTTTTAGGTAATAAAATAATTTAGAAGCAGTTCATGCAGTGGTCAAAGCAAGGGATGGCAGTTCCTTCAAGATGTCCTTTCTCTCTGACATCAGCGGACATCAGATGCACACTAGGTACCGCTGGGGCACACTAGACCAAGTCTCCTCCAACAATTACTTATGTAAACACCAATATACACCAGCTGATATCCTTCCTTCCATAGTACAAGTACAGGTCACAACTTCTCTCAGCTGTGGGAGTAGTCAGTTTATACTTAAAGTGATTTAACGTCTCTGCTGGAGTTCTACGTGATGTATCTCTATAGAAGGTAACTAACAGAACTTCCTGGTTTTCACGACTTTACTCTGATACTTCACAGAGTGCCCCCCATGTCCTGTGACATAAACATCCAGCAGATAAGATTTTCCAGGCTGGAGACCTCTAATTGTTTCTGTGGTCACTGCTTTTTGCAGGTTTTGACTGTGGAAATATTTACAGAGGACTTTCTCTGATTTCTTCCTCGTATCTGGTCCAAGGCATTGGTTTTGCTCTCTTTTCTTCTGGTCCTCACTGTAGTTATCATCCACTTCCTTTCTGTAAATGCAAAACTTGTTTCTTTCCTGAGTGCCGAGCCAAGCCACAGTGGCCGAAGAACAGGTACGGAGCTTGTCGAAGGCTTTGATGCGTGTGTCTTCGGGAAGAGAGGGAAATGCTTGCTTACTGGGCCTGGTGGTAGCAAGTATTTTCAACACAGATGCTCCCTTCTTGTTTCCTTTCAGTCGAATGAGATATTTGGCTTTAGGTTTTCCTCTCAGCTGAAACTGCCGAATGCCTTCCACATTCTGAGACAGAAGAAGTTTCCCATCTCTTCTCACTTGAATCTGGACAGCGTCCAGACAAGAGTGAATGAAGAAGGTGACTTTTTGGTGAGACGAGACCGGAGCAAACCGTAGTAACTTTGCCCCCTTCCTTTTAACAAACACATCTGTAACTTTCCCATCTTTCAGCTCAACCATCTTCTGTTTGGCTTCTTCCTTTGTCCTGGCAAAGGTGCCCACGTAAGCAGTACTCATGTTGCTGATGCGGTTGGCCACGAAGACGTCAAAGTAGTACTGCGTGTCGGGTTTCAGATCCGAGATGGTGAAGATGTTCTTGTTTCCTATGCAGATTTTCTGAATGTCAACCTTGGGCCTCAAGTACGCATGCCGCCCCAGTTTTGGAGAAGGCTTTGTCAGGAAGCTGCGTTCTTTACCCGAGTTCTCCGAAGCAAATCCGAAGTGGGCAAAGTCGAAAGGGCTGAAGTCCAGACCGGGTTTTGGTGCCATCATGAAAGCGTCATCCGCACTCAACTTCGCTTCCACTGCGCAGAGACTTTTGAAATTGTGCTCTTTGTTGATGACCACACAGTAATGAATGGGTTGTTTCAGCAGAGAGGCTGTGGGGCTTGGTTTCCAAGCCAAAGTGACCGTGGTGCGTCCCAGGGAGGTAACGTCGACTCTTGGGTCATAAGGTAATTCAGGGTAGGGCTGGTCAGACTCTGGAGTTGTGGTGGCATATACTTTGAAATGTGTGTCTTTCTCTGTGGAAAGAAGCTCCAACTGATATAAACCAGATGGAGAACTAGAAGATATGAAATACTCCACGTCATTGCCTTTGTAGGAGAATAACTCTGTGCCTTCCTCACTGATGATCTGCTGCTTCTGCTGGTCCAGGGGTTCTGGATCCCCTAAAAGACACAAGAGAAGCACGGTCTATACATTAGGGCATGGGCTGTGGCTTACCAACCTCAAATTGTGTTTTTAAGACAATTTAATTTAGTTTTTCTCCATTATAAAAAGAATGCATGTTCCCAGTAGAAAATTGGGAACAAGATAAATAGAGAACAAGATAAAAAAAATCATTCATTAATATATGATCCAGATAGTCCTTTATTAATAATTTGGTTTATTTCTATCAGTTTTTATTCTGCATATTTTTATACAATTGATATTATTCTCTCTTATTTTTCTCTGTAACTTGATAACATTTATTATCATGCATATACGGACCTAGAGAAATCTCCATTTTTCTCACTTAATATTATATCATAAAAATAAAACTGTTGGTTAATTTTTGACCATTATAATAATGCTCTTATGTATGTAAGGCTTTTCTGATTTTAAATTATTTCTTCAAGATAGACTCCAACTAGTAGAATTTGTAGGTCAAAGACTGCAAACCTCTTAGAGACTAATCCCTATTGTCAATCTGCTTACCAAAAGGATTCTGTCAGTTTGCGCTTGGATGGCTAGCCATTTCACTAATTTCACTTTTGTTAGTAGGACTGGACAATCTTATTAAAATATAGAATATAAAGCATCAGAAAGAGGACCTAATTTTCAGTGTGCACAGCACGTGCTCAGAAGCAATGTAGGGAAAGTATTGAAACTAAAATAATGTTTTCCACTTTTTGTTACTCTTAATATCAGATATCACACAGATATCAGTGTGCAGATAAGTTAGAAGACCCAGAGAAGAACTGCATACCCAGAGTGGGAATAGATCTTTTCCAGCTGATGTCTGCTGGCTGAGAGTGAGGTGTGTAAAATTTCATATTCCTAAACCAGCCAATGAATACAATCATCTCTGCATCTCCATCTCATCATTCCCCATGTGCACTTTACATATTTTCCTAATTACATTGCTCCCTCCTCACTGTAACTGTCCAGCTTGCTAACACCCTGTCATGGCACCAATCTCAAGCCTTCATTTTCAGCTAGGATGCCTTTGTCCCCTAAAGGGGGCAGCATCAACCCAGGGCCTCATACAGACCCTATTCTTTTGTGTCTGTTACTTGCCGTCCATCATCTGCATCTTCTTGAAATGCCTAACCTCCTCCTCCTGACTTTCTTCTCATCCTGGACTTTCATTGGTGCTAAATGCCCTTTTGTTCTTTCTTTGTGGCTACCCTTCATCCCCCAGAGATCTGAGACTCTTATCCTTGGCTGCACGTTAGATTCACCTGAGGGGAACTTTTAACCTCCCCACGTCCAGACCACATCTTGGCAATTAAATCACAGCCTCTGAGGTAGGATCCAGACATCAGCAGCATATAAAGCCCCCAGTGGTGATGCTCATGTTCAGGCAAGACTGCAGCCACAGCCAGAGAAGCTGATCCACACCTCTTGCCTTTCCTTGCTCCTTCAGCTCCCACACCTGTCTCTCTTAACCTTTTATTTTACCAAATCACCATCATCTGATGTCATCCCCCATTTCCCTCATCTCCATCCCCAAATCTCCAGCTTCCCCTATGCATCCATGCTGTTTTTTCCTTACTAAGAGGAGGCTGTATGTCTCATAAGCCTTTCAGCTCTCCATCCAGAGGTCTGGGGCCAGGTCTACCGTGCCGCTCACCTGAGCCTTCCCCGCTCGCCTCCTCTGGCAGCTCCTGGAGGCTCAGCTTCCACTCTAAGGGCGCATCGCAGGGAGTCACCGTGACTGACAATGGAGTGTTGTCTTCTTCAACCACAAAGAAATACCTGGGTGAAAGTGGACCGCTTCAGATCAAGATAATTCATCCTAACACTTACAAACCAAAATTACTGGAAAAATCACTTGGTTCAATTTGTATTCATTCAACAGAAAATTAAACTGGCTATTTGACACAAATCATGATACTTTCAGCATTAACTGTGGAAGTCCAAGAGCCCAAGGTTCTGCAACCAGATTTATCATCAACACAGTGTGAAATAATTAAAAGAGATTGAACAAAAATGTGTTGCTTGGGTGTTGAGTTAGGAATCAACACTTAGTTTGGGGGTGTTATTTAACCCAGGCCTTGCCAGTGCAAAGTAAGTCACAACCAAGAGGAATTTCCAGGTACACGCCCTACAGGTACTGCTTTTTCCATAAATTTGGCAATAAATTTATGTTACCCCAAGGGCGCTCTAAGGCACCAACAATTCCAAAAGAACGTTTTCACAGCAATGTCCTGCTAAAGTGCATGTTGGTCTGATCTCTGGCAAAATAATGCTGTACTCATGTTTTTACATTGGTAACTTTTATTCACAGCTTTACTATGCCGTATCTTTTTGGAGAGAGGTATCTAATCACCATTTGAGAAATATTTTTATAAGTTAAAGATAACTGTGTCAGTCAGTGGAAAGACACATTTCTCTATCACTAAGATTTTCTGTTGAATTAAATAGCCTAGTAATTTTGTTTTATTTTTTATTTATTTATTTTTAAGCTCTTTATTGGAATATAATTGCTTTACACTCTTGTACCAGTTTTTGAGGTACACCAAAGTGAAATCAACTGTATTTATACATATATCCCCATATCCCCTCCCTCCCTATCCCAGCCCTCTTAAGTCATCACCCATCATCGAGTTGATCTCCCTATGCTATGCAGCAGCTTCCCACTAGGTATCTATTTTATATTTGGTAGTGTATATATGTCTATGATACTCTCTCACTTCATCCCAGCTTCCTCTTCACCCCCCCCACCCCATGTCCTCAAGTCCATTCTCTACATCTGAATCTTTGTTCTTGCCCTGTAGCCTAGTGATTTTTAAAATAACATTTTTAAAACAACGAAACATTCTGCTCTCTGCTTTCCCCTTAGATTTTTAAAATGATGTCTCAAAAGAACTTTTAAGTAGAATAAAAATATTGCCTATGAATAACAATGCTATATATTCTTACTCTGAATAATTTAGATGATTCTGTTTATCTTTCAAAGCCCATAATCTTGCAAGAGAGAAAACAGTGTTTTCCTCACTGGTTTCATGGCAAACAATAAGCAAGTTTCACCTCCTAGAGATTGTACCTCCTGGGTATCTCTTGCCTCTCAATCCTCTCCATATCCGCCTCAATACCCTTTCCAAACTGACCACCGTGGCCATCTGCTCCAGCAGTCTCCTCTGCGTTTCTTCTCACCTCCCCGACCTCTAACCCATGGGGTGAACCAGGGGCCTGTGCTAGGGCACTTTTTTCTACCCATCCTCATTCTCTGTGTGATCTCATCCAGGCTCATAGGCTTTAACCTCTTCTATGTTAATAATTCCCAAATTTAAACCATCAGCCTGAACTCTTACCTAAATTTTAGAGACAACTATTTTCTTGCCACCTTCCCTGACATACTACTGAAAACTTCAGTCTTAAGATGTCTAATCCAAACTACTGATTCCCTCCCCAAATCTCCTGCAGCCTGTCTCTTCTCAGTAAATATCAATCCTAACCTTTCAGTTGCTCAGGACAAACATTTTAGAGTCATTCTTGACTTTTTCTTTCTCTTCCACTTCACATACACTGAGTCAGCAGACATTTTGGGGGCTTCCTCTTTAAAAGTACCCAGAATCCATCACTATGTTCCACTTTCCCTGTTACCACCAGATCCAAGCCACCATTTTTTCTTGCCTGAGCATTGCCATAGGCTTCTGATGGTCTTTTTCCACTTTGACCCCCTTAATTTATTTACCTCCTCCAGGAAGAGATATCCATGTATACCTAAGTCTGAATACACCTGCTGCAAACCCTCCAAGAGCTTCTTGTTTCATTCAGGGTAAAAGCGCAGGACTTGCAATGATTTGGGTCCCCAACCAAATCTCTAGACTTGTTTCCTCTATTCTCTCCCATCTCTACTGGCATCCTCTTGCCTCAGGGCCTCTGAACCTGCTGTTCCTGCACCTGAGATGCTTATCCTCCAGCTGCTGACCTCACTTGCTCAGTCCCTGCACCAGCTCTCCTCTCCAGCACCAGCTTGCCATAGACTTACTCTGACCCCTTATGCAAGATATCACCTTCCTCGCCCTGAAGCTCTTCTACTCTTCTTCATTCTTCTTCAAAGTACTTATCACTACCTGATGTATTATATATATCTTTGCTTGATTTTTATTTTTCCACCTCCCCCAACTAGAATGAAAGCTACAAGAAGGCAGGGCATTTGGTTCACTGATGAAAACTTTGAGACTAAAATGATTATTAATAAATATTTGCTGAATTAATGAATAAATTTAGCTTTTCACTTTTGGGGAAAAGTCCTTAATTGTTCAGAGAGTCTAAAACTTCCCCAGCAGTGGGGCCTCTGCCTACCTCACTATCATGTGATTATCCCTTTTGTTTTCTGTGCTGGAGCCAGAAAGGGCTTCTCTGGTTTCCCAGACTCCACCCCATCTTCGAGCCATTGGGCTGCTGTTTTCTCTGGTTGAAATACACTCCTTAGTCCTTACTAATATTTGTAAATAAATAAATAATTTTTAAAATTGAAATACTGTTGATGTACATGCCCTTACTAATATTTAAATGTCACTTCTTCAGGGACGCCTTCTCCTACTGTTCTGACTCAGGTTCTCTCACATACTCTGAGTGTCCTATGCTTTTCACCATGGGCACCTATCGCAATTTGTGACTATATATTTATATTATTATGTGATTAATGTCATTTTCCCCACAAAGGCCCACTGAGGGTTCATTTTCCATGTCATTTTATTCCCAGCATTTAGCACAGGTTTCTGCATGTAGAAGATACTTGATAAACTTTTTTTAAATGAGTGAACTACTAAATGAATAAACAGAACCCAAGAATCATAACACCCACCTTATTCTAGCCTTAGGATACCTACACTTAGTCTGTTTCTACCTGAAGATACTGAATCTAAATGGAAATATACTCACCATTATTATTCAACATAGTTTTGGAAGTTTTAGCCACAGCAACCAGAGAAGAAAATGAAATAAAAGGAATCCAAATTGGAAAAGAAGAAGTAAAATTGTCACTCTTTGCAGATGACATGATATTATACATAGGAAACCCTAAAGACTCTACCAGAAAACTGCTAGCACTAATCGGTGAATTTAGTAAAGTAGCAGGATACAAAATTAATGCACAGAAATCTCCTGCATTCCTATACACTAACAATGAAAAAGCAGAAAGAGAAATTAAGGAAACTCTCCCACTTACCATTGCAACAAAAAGAATAAAATACCTAGGAATAAACCTGCCTAAGGAGGCAAAAGACCTGTATGCAGAAAACTATAAGACACTGATGAAAGAAATCAAAGACAATACAAACAGATGGAGAGACATACCATGTTCTTGGATTGGAAGAATCAATATTGTGAAAATGACTGTACTCCCCAAAGCAATTTACGGATTCAACGCAATCCCTATCAAATCACCAATGGCATTTTTCACAGAACTAGAACAAGAAATCTTACGATTTGTATGGAAACACAAAAGACCCCGAACAGCCAAAGCAATCTTGAGAAGGAAAGATGGAGTTGGTGGAATTAGGCTTCCTGACTTCAAACTATACTACAAGGCCACAGTGATCAAGACAGTATGGTACTGGCACAAAAACAGAAAGGAAGATCAATGGAATAGAATACAGAAACCAGAGGTAAACCCAAGCACATATGGGCACCTTATCTTTGACAAAGGAGGCACGAATATAAAATGGAAAAAGGACAGCCTCTTCAGTAAGTGGTGCTGGGAAAATTGAACAGCAACATGTAAAAGAATGAAATTAGAACACTTTCTAACACCATACACAAAAATAAACTCCAAATGGATTAAAGACCTACATGGAAGGCCAGACACTATCAAACTCTTAGAGGAAAACATAGGCAGAACACTCTATGATGTACATCAAAGCAAGATCCTTTTTGACCCACCTCCTAGAATCATGGAAATAAAATCAAGAATAAACAAATGGGACCTCATGAAATTTAAAAGCTTTTGCACAACAAAAGAAACCATAAACAAGACAAGAAGGAAACCCTCAGAATGGGAGAAAATACTTGCCAACGAAGCAACGGACAAAGGGTTAATCTCTAAAATATACAAGCAGCTTATGCAGCTTAATACCGAAAAAGCAAATAACCCAATCCACAAATGGGTGGAAGACCTAAATAGACATTTCTCCAAAGAAGACATGCAGATGGCTGACAAACACATGAAAAGATGCTCAACATCACTAACCATCAGAGAAATGTAAGTCAAAGCCACAATGAGGTATCACCTCACCCCGGTCATAATGGCCATCATCAAAACATCTAGAAACAATAAATGTTGGAGAGGGTGTGGAGAAAAGGGAACTCTCCTGCACTGTTGGTGGGAATGTAAGCTGGTACAGCCATTATGGAAAACAGTTTGGAGATTCCTTAAAAAACTACAAATGGAACTACCATATGACCCAGTAATCCCACTACTGGGCATGTACCCAGAGAAAACCATAATCCAAAAAGAAACATGTACCATAATGTTCATTGCAGCACTATGTACAATAGCCAGGACATGGAAGCAACCTAAATGCCCATCAACAAATGAATGGATAAAGAAGATGTGGCACATATATACAATGGAATATTAGCCATAAGAAGGAATGAAATTGAACTATATGTAATGAGGTGGATAGACCTAGAGCCTGTCATACAGAGTGAAGTAAGCCAGAAAGAGAAAAACAAATACCGTATGCTACCTCATATATATGGAATCTGAAGAAATGGTACTGATGAACCCACTGACAGGGCAAGAGTGGAGATACAGATGTAGAGAATGGACTTGAGGGCACGGGGCTGGGGTGGGGGATGAAGTGAGAGAGTAGCATAGACATATTTACACTACCACCTGTAACATAGATAGCTAGTGGGAAGTTGCTGTATAACAAAGGGAGATCAACTTGATGATGGGTGATGCCTTACGGGTCAGGACAGGGAGGGTGGAAGGGAGATGAGGAAGGGAGGGGATATGGGGATATGTGTATAAATACAGCTGATTCACGTTGGTGTACCTCAAAAACTGGTACAAGAGTGTAAAGCAAATATATTCCAATAAAGAGCTTAAAACAAAAACAAAAACAAAAAAACAAAAACAACAAGGCTGGAGGCAGCAGGCACTGCCAGTTGCACACATTGTTAGCTGTCACATCTGTTCTGTTATGCAGAAGACCTTACAAGAATAGTGATTCATCAAATAAAACAGTTCATTAAGATAAAAAAAATCTAGAAACAATAAATGTTGGAGAGGGTGTGGAGAAAAGGGAACTCTCCTGCACTGTTGGTGGGAATGTAAGCTGGTACAGCCACTATGGAAAACAGTTTGGAGGTTCCTTAAAAAACTAAAAATAGAACTACCATAGGATCCAGTAATCCCACTACTGAGCATATACCCAGAGAAAACCATAATCCAAAAAGAAACATGTACCATAATGTTCATTGCAGCACTATGTACAATAGCCAGGATGTGGAAGCAACCTAAATGCCCATCAACAGATGAATGGATAAAGAAGATGTGGCACATATATACAATGGAATATTACTCAGCCATAAAAAGGAATGAAATGGAGCTATATGTAATGAGGTGGATAGACCTAGAGACTGTCATACAGAGTGAAGTAAGCCAGAAAGAGAAAAACAAATGCTGTATGCTAACTCATATATACAGAATCTTAAAAAAATGGTACTGATAAACCCAGTGACAGGGCAAGAATAAGGATGCAGATGCAGAGAATGGACTGGAGGACACGGGGTTGGGGGTGGGGCGAAGGGGAAGCTGGGATGAATTGAGAGAGTAGCATAGACATATTTACACTACCAACTATAAAATAGATAGCTAGTGGGAAGTTGCTGTATAACAAAGGGAGATCAACTTGATGATGGGTGATGCCTTAGAGGGCCAGGACAGGGAGGGTGGGAGGGAGCCGCGGGAGGGAGGGATATGGGGATATGTGTATAAATGCAGCTGATTCACTCTGGTGTACCTCAAAAGCTGGTACAAGAGTGTAAAGCAATTATCTTCCAATAAAAAGCTTAAAAAAATAAAATCAAATCAATAATGATGATATAAATAAATAAATAAATAAATAAATGGAAATATATGTGCTTCCCCACCCCCCACCTCCCTTCACTATTCCAAGATAAGTTAGGACCTGGAGGGTGGAGATAGGGCTCCGGAAGGACAAGTAAAGTGAAGACCCTATAAAAGCAAAAACAACTTGTTCAGAATATAGTAAAGTTAGCCAATCATCCAAACAAAATAACTAGATGATTGCATTGTTTACGGAAATTTTATGTACGTAAGCATCCCTAATGGTAGGTGTCACATGGTTTAATTTTCAATTCTGTCAACTTTTGGCCAGTTGAATTTTGTTCCTCTGGCCAGGCTGTATAGGTGATATTAACCACATAAACACGGCTGAACCTATCTACATTACAAAGAGTTAGTTAAGACAACATAATGTATTTAGCATCACATAATTTGAAAAGCATTTCAAAAGTTTTGGTTTTGTTTGTTTTTGGTTTCTATGTGGGATGCAGAGCTAACCGGTGCTGAAGTCAATGTGCAATTTCATCCATTATCTTCTGTTCTCAGTTCAGTCAAGAAAGTAGTTTCTTTCGCAAAGTAAGCAACTGTGTCTTAGTAACTTTAATACAGGCCATAAGCAACCAATAACAGAGAAAACGATGCTTGCATTCCACAAGGTAATCATTATACATACAAAACATCAGGGAGTCCCTCTAAGTCAACATTTTCATATGGAAGCACTTATGATTAGGGATGAAAGATAATCTGAATAAACTAACAATCTGACAGACACTTATTGTCTAGCATGCACAGCGCACTGGTGGAAGGAGCTGCAATCAGAGATGATAGGGCGTGATCTTCGAGCTCCAGGTATTTTACTGGCTAGTGAGGGAGACAGAAATGTAATAAGTATGCTCCAAATTGCAATGCCAGAGCTGAGGGATAAACACTCCATGAACCATTTAGGCTTTGGAATTTATGTATAAACATAAGAATAATTAATGAATTTGTTTTCTTTCGCTATTCTCTGCTGCCAAACTTTATCTGGAATGTCTTCTTTAGTTGTAATATCAACAATGTCTTATGTGTATCTCCCGTCACATATTTTACCCTAGAAATGACTGTGGTCGCAACGCTTTATTTAACTAGTGTAAGTTAACATTGCATTCAAATGTAGATATCAAAGTCTCCAATCATTGTGTGTGTGTGGCGGGGGGGAGACCAAAAGAAGGAACAAATGAAAGAAATAAAAACAGAGGGAGGAAAGGAGCATGTGTTGTTTTGAAATGTCTTATGATAAAAACATGTTGCTTCAAAGAAAATATGTGTAATTTTAAGACAGTGCTTAGAACCAAAACTTATTTAATTTTTGAGAGACTGAAAGATCAAGGATAAACTATTTATTTGATTAAGTGATATGATTACATAATGAGGAATGCTGTATTTTAAAGAACACTGCAAAGCAGTACACAAGTACATTTGGGAAATCAAAGTAATTTCTAAAGAAAAACTTGGACTCACTCAAAAGTTTCAAGAGACCAAAAATATGTGAAGCAAAATGATTTGGCGTGAATTCAGCTGATATTTAAGACGAATTTGAATCATTAAAATGGCCTCTTCTGCCCTTCCCTGTTTTCACAGACTAAGCCTCTGTGGATGCTAAGACATCGAGTTCCTTCAGTGTAATCATCCTTGCATTTTGTGCCTTCACCCTTAGGAATGTCATTGAAAGAGTCATAATTATTTTATACATTACTGACAAATCAGTTCCTAATTTATTACATTCACTCAAACAAATAATGTAATTCAGAGGGTACTGAAATGATACCCAAACGACAGGTCACACCAGTCAAAATATGGAAACTGATTATTTATGATCACGCAGACTGACTAGATGGTAACGTGACTGTGCCAATCAGTGGAAGAAGAGCATCACCTTCCATTATTATCAATCAAAACCAAAGTGACAAGAGAAAGATGATCTAATAATCTGATACACTTCAATCTTTGGAAAACGGATGGTGTGAGATAGTTTTATTCTTTGGAATGCCAAGGGGCCCCGGGTAAAAAGGAGAAACTCTTTTTGAAGTGTGATAAAGAGGAAGGAGTTTGGGCACTGCAAAGTAAGTAACTTTAAATAGAATTAGTTTATATGATATATTTATTTATTTAGTCATTCATGTAATCTATATGTAATTTTTAAAGGTCAAAATATTTAGAAGCATTATGTGAGCTCAATTTGTTGATGCTGGAGTGAAGGTCAATGAGTGGTCAGTTTTTATCACTGGTTTGATGCTTTCAGAACCCAACTATATTGATCAAAGAAATTTCATCCTTACAAGATGATGCAAACCCTTGAAGAATCATATGTATTCAATTAATTTCATTAATCCTTCAGAGTCATTCTTATAAATTTCCTACCATCCTGAAGAAAAGAAAAGCATCATTCCAAAACATGAGACATGCAAGGACTGCTCTCTCCACCCAAAAGATCACAACCAGTGAGAATCAAAGAGCTGTCTCATGACTAGCAGTTGCACTGCCATGTTTTTCTTACTTAGAGAAAAATAAGCAATGCTATTCAGAGGTTGATTGCAAATTATCTAAACTAAATCTAAAAGGTTACTTTCTTTTTCAGAGACACCCTTTGTGGGCTTATTGATAAAGGAAGTATTGCAGAGAGAATACCTTTTAGGTGTGTCTCTAAAGAGATAACTGCTAATTTCAGCTCCATCGGGAATTACTGATGAATCATGAAAAAAGGCCTTGTCCCGAATTTGCATCTGAAAGAGCTCCTCATCTCGCGTGGGTAACTTCTGGGTCCTTGAGCTGAGTGGTAACAGCAGCCACAGCATACACCAGTGCAGAGGCACCATCCTGGGGCAACGAAAAGAATTGCTTACGTTAATTCTACAGGCAAAACACGTGTGCCACTTGCAAACTTTCTGAAGGGTTAACACTATTTGGTTTTGACAGAAAGAGCTGTGTTATGTATTTTGGTTACATGCACTTGAGCTTGAAGGCAACTTTCCTGTTTGTTTATTTTTCAAAGTATTTCATCAAGTCAGTGATGAATTCACCAGGATTTTCAATATTAAAAAGATTTTTAAACAAAAGGAGTCTTGGTACATTAACTTCCTTGGGCATTCAGAGGGAAATGCCCCCCTTCATTATGGCAGAAGCCAATATGGTCATTGTAGACCTCTCCATACAGATGTCTCAAAGCTTGAACTATAATACAAGTCACAGAGACCCACTGAGAGCCAGCAAATTATCACTGCACAGTTATTTTTATTCTTCCTTAAAATTTGACTAAGGATCATACTATAAAGAATTATTCCTATTCTGCAAATCAGATTTTCATAAATCAGAGATTTTAAGAGATTATAAAGTTTTACTTTCTTATAGGACAAGCATTTTGTCCAAAATCACAAGGCGAGTTATTTGCCAGTGTCTAATATCACAGACTTACCAGACTGCTAAACACAACATTTATATATAAACCTTTACCATATTAAAAAGTGGGCTTGCTGGATGATGGGTGATGACTTAGAGGGCTAGGAGAGGGAGGGTGGGAGGAAGTCGTGGGAGGGTGGGGATATGGGGAGACATGTATAAATATAGCTGATTCACTTTGGTGTACCTCAAAAATTGGCACAACAGTGTAAAGCAATTATATTCCAATAAAGAGCTTTAAAAAATAATTTAAAACACAGATTAAATGGCTTCTTTTTTTTAAAAAAAAAAGTGGGCTTGGATTTCCACTTCAAATCAAGAAAGACCATTGGGGACTTCCCTGGCGGTACAGCGGTTAAGATTCCGCACTTCCAATGCAGGGGACGCTAGTTTGATCCCTGGTTGGGTAACTAAGATCTCATATGCAGTGCGGCTGGGGGAAAAAAAAAAAGACCATTGGAAAGTTCTATAGTTAGGTCATTTGTCTAAACCTCCAGCAGAGTTATATATTCACCACTCCAGCCCAGCGTTTTCATTGAGTTACATTTTGGCATTTGTCTCTGACTTGCATCAAAAATTCTATAAGCAATCATGGATCATTCACTAGGGCACCTTGCTGCAGGGATGTTTTCAAGGACACCATCTTCTATGTTTCCTTCTCCCAACAGGAAGCTGCAGGTAGGCGAGTTCTTTTCACCACAAGCGCTAATGAAAGGCTTTGCTTCCTTTGAGGATTTGGTGCCTGTTTTCCTCACAGAAAAAAACTATGTAAGGAGTTGTTTTCCCTTATTTTTTTGACAACACACATCAGGGAATTCAAGCATTAGGGAAATATAGTGTTTTTACAGTGAAGTACTTTAAATAGTGAGAATGTCAAATGCAAATATTTGCGATAATTTGAAATAAAGCGAATGCCAGTTTTATTTCTAAATAGTCATTGCTATAGCTCTGAGGTCACCTCTACTTAAACCATCACTTGACTTTAATTTTTCTTTGAGTGCTACCAAAAATAGATTCATACAACTGAAAATATTTTTGAAGGAAGTAAGCTTTTCTTTTTTCTATGAGAGTTTAAGTAATTTTTCCCAGTGAGCTTGCTCAGAAAGTTCATTTAACTTACTTTTTCAAAATTTGCTTTCTGTCACGTGCACTGCAATTTTCCATATAAATATCTGCACTTATTAAGAGTTACTATGTGTGAAACATGGTGCTGAGTTCACTAACTGCATTATTGCATTTAATACTCACAATAAGCTTGTGAAGTAGGTACTATCCTTATATAAGTATAAACCTCTTTTAACATGAGCAGAGAAAGGATAAAAACCCAGGTGAATTTGACTGCAGAGCCCAAACATTTATTTCCCATTCTTATTTCTCAATTGTACTGCAACTGACTGAGAATTTGACTGAGAGCTAAGAAACTTAACTTTTTAGTTTCAGCTCCTAACTAGACATGTAATCTTAGGCAATTCACTTAAAATTCTGGATGTCATTTTTATGAAGGGTTTGGATGGGTGATCTCTAAACTCTGAATGTGATCGATGATTCTGAGACTGAACACTAAAACCAAATAGCTAGCGGTTTAGGAATAAGACCAGGCCTCCTTAAGTGTCATTAAATAATCTGTCCCTCAGATATCCAGATGATTGTCAAGGTGGAATCCAAGGAAAGTTGGGGACATAAATGAGAGCTCATGGGAGCTACTAACAGCAGACAAAGGTTATATCTACAAAAGATGGCTGGAGGGACCAAAATCAAACAAATAGGGACATGCAGAGTAAACTGAATGCGACCTCCACTCACCACCCTCAGGCCCTCCCCTCTGATGCCCTTCGTCCTGTAGCTAACAGAAATGGAAAATCTGAATAGAATTTGATATGCTGCCCCTACAAAGAAATACTTATTATTTCAGCATAATAAAACACATTCCGTTTACTTTGTAGTAGCATCTCTGAACCTTTGCCTCCTGAGAGCAGGAGAGGCCAGATGATAAAATATGTCTCTTTAGAAATGGTTAGAATTTGGCTTTCTGTGTTTATTAAGAACGTATAGGAAACATGCCATAGCAGCACTTGAGTGTGAGATACTTGGGCGTAACTGCCCCAGAACCACTCGAGGGCAGCCTTCCCTCATTAGCCCCATGTAGGCCCTTAAAGCTGTCAATTGCACAGTACCACTGCACAGCTGAGCAGGACACGCTGCCCAATGCCCCAGGATACTTGCGATATTTAGGTCAGCCCCAGAGTTATAGAGCTAGCTAGTTATGACTGGTGGGAATTTTCCCAGCATCCTCAGTTGCCTGGGGAGGAATTTCCTCTTTATTAAATCAGCCAATTATAAGAGGTGAATTTTGAGTTAATAACAATAACATGAATACATTTTGTTGTGTATGTGCTACACTCCAGGCACTCTTCTAAGTGCTTCACATCTATTATCTCACAGGCTGCTAGCAACAACCCTATGATGTAAGCACTATTATTTATCTCATCTCAAAAATGATCAAACTGAGGCTTGGACAGGTATGATCTCACAGTGAATACAATATGATACGAGAAATATAAACTATCAGTAGTGACTTTAAAGATGTGGTAAATATGATTATTATATATTCCTCCCCATCAGCTACTTTGCAACACAATATTCAGTAAAGTGAACAACTTCAGATGATAGGATTATGCAGATTAAGTGTTAAAAGACAATTCTCCATGGGTCTCTGTGCTTGTCTGTGCATATGTGGGGAGCAGAAGCCCTGACTGCCTTGTTTCAGATTATCTTCAAGGATGTTTGTGTAGGAAACAGCTTTGGAAGATAAAGTTTCTGCAGCAAAGAGCAGGCATGATTATTACCCATTACAAAAATCTGGGTTCCCTAAGCTCAGGGCCGCTCTCTTGTAGTAAATCCCACTGTATGGGCTGATGCCATCAGGCCCTCTTGGCATCACCCAGTGAGAACTGGGGGTCAGGCAGCCGGTGGGAGAAATGCTGCTGTGGATCTGTGGGTTCTGCTGTTGCTCTGAGTGATAAAGTTCTCTGTCACTGACCCAGGAGTCTCAGGCCACTTAGCATCCATGAAGCTACGGCAGGCTAACTTCTTAGCTTGCAAGGAGGGTAAAATCTCAAACTCTTCACAGTTCTTACTTGTTAAATTATTTTACTGGCTTATCGACTTTACTGGCTCAGTTAGACATTTTGATTTAGATAGTCACCAATAGGGAATAGACTAAACTTTATCTTTTGCTTTCTTTGTTTTAGAAAAAAAATCATATATCCACAGCTAAAATTCTATCAGGTCACACTTTTCTGTTTCTGAAACAATTTTAGCTATTTAAATCGCCACATTATGGGCAAAACAGATACTTTTCAAAAAAGTGTTTAAAATTAGTATGATCTCTTTTCTTTTTGTTGTATCTACAGGAGACGATGGGTATTAACTGAACCCATTGTGATAATCGGTTCACAATGTATGTAAATCAAACCATCATGCTGTATGCCTTACACTTATGCAGGGATGTAAATCAATTATTTTTCAATAAAACTGGAAAAAATTAGTGTGATTCCTCAAATACAGAACTTTATATTCTGTAGGATTATTGTTTTCAAAATGTTATCTAATAACATTTATCTATTGCTGGGGAAAAAACATACTCAGTTATTAGGGAAACCTAATAATTTGTTCAACTTGATCAGGTTACAGGCAGAATTTTTTTAACAAAATGTACTTAAAAGAAGCACTATAGCTAATCAAAAAACTATTATGCAGACATATTGTGAATATTTTTATATTCACTGATTCAAATTTAAAGTTTTACGTTAAGTATTGTTTAAAAGATAGAATTTTAGAGATTTTTTTCCCTACCAAAAAATGTTCTCTCTTAGACACTCAGCTTAAGAATTAGTCACTTTTAAATAATCAACTGAAAATACATTCTTCTTAAGAATAAGCCTTGGGTAAGGCAGTCTATAAGAACAGACTTTTCTTCTAAGATTACAAAAGTGCCCTCTAATGGCATAACTTTTCGTCTCATTTCTTTTTGTTATTTCTAGGTATCTAGAGCTTATCTAGGTTTAAAATTTAAAGTAAATAACATTTCTCAGAATTTTTCTTTCACCGTTATTACTTCTGTCACAGGCACCTGGTAGATAACGTAGGAAATGCGTCTGCACAGCAAGAAATCTTGCTATCTTTCTACAGTCAAGGGTCTAGTTTCAGAAGAAGTAGAAAGTTCCTAGGATGGTGCCAAATGTTTTTATTTTGTCAGGCAGATCAATCGCCTTGGTTGCACGATGGTTTTCAGCCCAGAAAAACTAGGTGGTGTTATCCTATTACTGAGAAGATTGGCTTTGACTGTTTCGATTGAAAAATTCTGCTGAATCATGTACATAGATACCAATCGAAAACTCTGAGATTGTTCACATTGTCAGAGGCCTTCTCCGTATGTGAACATTCCTTCCTATCCTACCAAGACTGAAGTGAGAAAAGAAAAATGACCTAATGATTTGATATATCTCAATCTTTAATCTAGATTATTAGAGATGTGAGGTAGTTTTATCCCTTGGAATGCCAATCTGTCCTAGATTAGAAGGTGAAATTGCTTTTGAAATATAATTGCCTGATGAGATGAACTATGTATTCTATACCTAGAAAGGTAGAGAGAGGTTTGGGCACTGAAAAGTAAATAAATATTATTAGTTTATAGGATACACACACACACACACACACACACACAGGTATTTAAGTTCAAACTATTTAGACATTATATGAATCCAATTAGTTGATGTTAAAGGTACACGAGCAATGGTTCTAAAAGAACCTTTTATATATACAATTTTATTTTTATATTTGCTGCCCCCTCTCTGGTGATCGAGTGAACGCTACAGCTCTAGGAGGGTGCTTTTGAATGTTCGAGGACTAGATGACTGGAGCTACTTCTCCCACTCGCCTCCTTGCCTCCTTCACCTTCCCCACTGGGCTCTCTGCTGCCCCACCCCACAGAGGAAAAGTGCAGGAGTGTGGCCTGCAGCGGGTGAGTTGAAGACCAGTTTTAAAGAAAATGCCAATGTAGAGATATAAAGCATTTGTATTGTCCCAAAATGGGTAGGGAGTAGAGCAGCTGATGGATAACTGAAAATACATAAATAATTCTAAGACTTTATGTTCAGCATGAACTTGAACTTTTTATTCTATGGGGCTTTTAGTATAGTTAAATGAAACAGTCAAACTGACCTGACATATACTTCCCCACAAACCTGTGGAAATGCTTGAGAACTGTAAAATGTCCAAATGGTAAGCAAGAAAAAAAATTAAAAGGACCTTGAATAATTTATCAATGTACCTGGTCACCCAGGATGACCTCTATCACCACAAAAAACCACAATAAGCCTAAAAGCAAATAAAACTTTCCCCAGGGAGTCAGCAGAGCTCTACTACTGCCATTTTGCAAAATTTATCTTCAATTACATAGTCATCTTACCATCTTGGTTAATCCAGTGGTTCACTTAGTGAAAATAAAAATTTATTATTTGAAACTGTGTAAACAATGATAGTAAGTAAATAAATCTGATTAATTCTTTGAAATACGTATGAAATGGATTTAACCACAAATCCTAATTGAGAATCTTGTCTTAAGAGTAGGGAAATATTTCAAACCATTAAGAAGCTTGCCTTTAACATTTATAGACTGCTGTTTAGTTACATCATCTCACTAATCTAAGAAATTTGCAAGGCTGGTAAATAAAAAGTTCTTCCAGTTCCAGTTCTTCTTCGAACTGTCCAAGCCTCTCTGAATAGAAGATGTCATATAAATTAAGGCACTGCGACCTTTCTCAGCCCTGCGGATTCCTCAGAACAGCAGCCAAGAGCTCTACCTACCAATGAGTAATAGGGTCAAAGCAAATTCCTCCACCCTCTTACCACCAACCACCAAGGTCCTGCAAATTCCTTGTAGAATATGTGAGCATATTTGTAAAAAAATGTCATCAAGCTCTTATAGACATTACATGGTATAAAACTTAAAAAGAGCAGATTCATCAGGATAAATAGGCCACACATAGCATATGGTTAAAAAGAAAATTCATGGAGTCATTAAGATTCACTTAAAAACTATCCAATGTGCCCAATCATGTGTAGGCCACAAACATGAAATAAATTTACAGTGACCAAAAAGAAGGATAGGCATTCTGAATTTACTTGAGACAAATACATCTGGAATAAATAAAATCTAATGTTTAATTATAGAGAGTGGAAAGTGCATGATTATAATTTAGTGAGGATAATTTCAAGGAATGGTCTGCCGCAGAGATTTCTGTATTTTCTTTTCCTTTTTAAGTGCAAATATTGAGTCTTTTAACTTCTATTTTTAAACTGAGGGTATTTGTTTTTGTTTGACTCATCCATGCCACATCTGATAATAAATCTGAAGCATTTGATCTAGCTGTAAAGAAAAAAAAAATGTAGCCTTCATCAGGGGAATGGCTCCTGTGTCTGCCAGGACCTGCTCGGTGAGCAAGGAGGGGTGGGGGTGGGCGTGGGGTCTGTCTGTGCACTTTAGCACAATAGAATGCCCAGCCCGGACCTACAGACTCCCTCAAGGCAGAAAAAATGAAAAAAGTTGAATTCCCAGAAGTTGCTTTCTTCCGCTGTGTTTTACAAACAATGAAAATGTTAACAGAAATCAGTTGGTCATTCCTATAAATATAGAAATAGCCTCGGCTATGGTTGCAAATTTGAGGGAAATAGAGCATATTGTGGTTTGGTATGTTTCCATATTGAAAAGGGTGAAAGAAGCAGATAGAAGTCAAGGGCTCCTGGTCTGCACTAAGGAGTGGTCTCCTGCCTGTGCTGGGCGAGCTCTTGTTCCCAGGTAACTTCGAATGAGGCTGCAATATTTCTAACTCCTATAGCCCAACAGAGCAGAGCCAACACTGGGCACAGAATTCATAGGCTAAAGCTCTCTAAATGCAGGCTGTCATTACAGAGTGGAATGATTATTAAGGGTTTTAGAGTTCATTATGTCAATAATCTATGGATTAAGGACCTTCACAGGCATTTCAACTGCAGCGATTCCAACCTCCTCTACCACTTCTCTAAATGATTGCCAACTTTCATTCTGGAAGGAAATTAAATTAGTATGAAAAAACAATGTAAAATTAAAACATGCCAAAGATCTGAATAAAGTTTCCATTCTGTCATTCCCCTCCCTCTGATCCTCATGGTGTGCAGTTCATAGCAGGGCCAAGGCTAGGGCACTCTAATTTTAAAAGATGGTCAAGCCTACATAATAAGAACAGCTTGAAAGAGGATCAGGTTTTAAAGTAAGTGACCCTGTATTCCAACCATCATTAATGCCAATAGAAAGACCAATGAACAATACAAATGGCCAAAATAAATGTACTACAGATGGAGATTAGTTTTTATTTCAGGAAGCCAGACTCATTTTACTAAAGGAAGGAGTAGATCTCCTAAAGTGTATCTGATAGGTGATTTGAAGATATGATAAATTCAAAAGCAGTTTAGAAGATAATGCAAAGTAAAACTGGCACAAAATCTGAATATCTTCCCCCTATCAGACTTTCCTCTGTAGGTGCAACTGAGATAGCTGGGCTTATTTCCACTATCTTAGGAGAAGGTAATGATTCCTGGAATAATGAAAGCCCCTAAGGGAGGGATAATATGCTTCATTGCTTTTCTTACTTTAGTTTGGCAACTAAGCCTTATTTCCTGTTCATCTGCAACAAAATGGAAACAACTTTCGGTGCAATGTTCCCTAAAGCAGTTAATAAACGGCACAGCCCATCCTTGACAGAAATTTAGCTAAGATGGAGCACAGCAACGTACCAGCAGCATCTAATAGCAGCATATGTCAGCCTTGAAGGTGAGACATGAATTGTCATAGTCAGCAGAGTCCCTGCTGTGTGAAACACGCTAAAAATACACTGAACATACAATGATATTGAATACACACCCATACTGTTTCACTGTTGACCACTGAGTTGAGCTGATATTAATTATGCGTAAAAGTACCCTTCAATTGGGTACTAATACATACCAAGAGGAAAAGGGTGGTTGAGATAGTAAGTGCTTAACAGAATTGGAGTGAAGAATCACTAAGAGCTGGTGAGGACAGAACAGGACTCAGAGTGAACCAAGATGAAAGGAGAATGAACTAGACTTGGGGAAGGGAGATGGAGGTGGGGAGGTCAGGGAGATGAGGCCCAGAAGTAGAACTGCCTCAGTAAGAGTTAAACAAATGTCAGTTGAGCCCCCTCTATGTGCTGGGCACTGAATCATGTGCCTCTCTTCTTCAGGTATTTACGGTCTAGTAAGAAGTGAGGAAGAAAACATTCTTATGCAGAGGTAAAGAGAGATTAGCAGGGAACTGAGTTCTGAAGAGAGTCCTTAAAACTTCACATCATGTGCTTAAGACCACAGAGAAAGACTCCAGAGGCAAGGACAAATATTTCCTCAAGACAGGCTACTTTCTCGAAGATCACTATTCTCTTTTCCACACAGAATCTCCCCCCGCCCCCCCACTGCCATCCCCAAGGTCAGGAAGCATGGTTCAGTGGAAAAATCACAGACTGAGAGTCAAGACACTTCTACTGCAGGCAGGAGAGTTATCCATGTTGATGGCTTGTTGGCTCAGGTGTTCTCCAAGGTACCCTTCAGCTGTGACCCCCTGAGTCTAGGGTTAGTTCACCCTACCTTTTACAAAAGCTGGCAGCATAGGGCAGAAACTAAGTTCCTCAAGGACATACTGCAACTTGGGTTCCTCTGTAACTAATTCTAAGACAAGAAATGATCGGTTAAGGACAGAAGTAAAGAAAAACCAACCTACCTTTATGGAAACATGTCCATCCATTTCATATATTGAATGGTGACTGCTGTAGGTTAACCTTAAGAGAGGGTTTCCACAACTGTGGTAACACCATAGAAGAATATTAATGTGAAATTCTATTGGCAAGTAAACCCAATTCTACTTTCTTGGAAATAATCATTAAAACACTAGAGGTGAGTTGTTGTAGACTTACCGGAGGTTGGGACTACAGTATATCAATTATAGATTTGATATTTTTATGGTTATTTTATCCAGGAAGGGAACTTTTCAGTAAGATACTCCATAGATTTCTTAGGATGCCCAAAACTAAATATGGTCAAAAGAGCTAAAAATCAAGAGAATAAGAATTCTCCAAGCACTGCCTCCATATTCCAAACTGAACTGGGTGATATGAGAACTCAAAAGAAATATCCTAGGAATTTATAATCTACTCATAAAGACAAAAGTTAAGCACCCAAACACCAAAGTCCAATAATGTCCAATAAGTCACTACTTTGTTACTTAACATATATGCAATGAGCCTTTGCTACATGTCAGGTACTCTTCTGGGGACAGGGATGATCTCATGAATCCATGTTCTAGTGGCGGTGACAGCAAGGCACAGATGCATAAGTAAGAAAGCACTATTGGCTGGAATGCAGAGAATTAAAAGAGGCCTGTGTGAAAGATAGTCTGGTGATGGCCACTCTAGGTGGTATATTTAGAGAAGATTTCTTGGGGAAAATGACATTTACTTTGAGAGATGAAGGAAAGGAAGCCAGTGAAACAAATATCAGGGAAAAGAACATTGCCGGCTGGGAAACAGCAGGTACAAAGGCCCTAACGTGGCAGCAGGCCTGGGGTACTGCTGAGAGGAAAGGTTCTCAGTGTGGAACAGAGTGGGTGAAGAAGAGAGTGGTGGGTAAAGGGCAGATCACACACAGCCATGCAAACCATACGAAGGAGTTAGGATTCTATCCTGAGTGTGATGGAAAGCCCTTTAAGCAGGCCAGGACCATGATCTGGTCCATGGTTTTTAGGAGTAACTCTGTCTACTGTATAGAAAATGGACTTTAGGGAAGGGATCATTGTCAAAGCAAAAACCAATCTCATTTCTGATTTCTGTAAAAGCAAAAAGATCAGATGAAGGCAAGGCTGCTGCAGTTGTCCATGGTAGACATGCTGGCGGCTTAAACCTCGTGGCGGAGATGGAGAGTAGTGGAGAGACTGGGAATATGTTTTACAGGCATGGTCACCAGAATATGCAGGTGAGTTGGAAGTAGGAAGTGAGGAAAAAAGAGGAATCAGAGATCACACCTTGATTACAGGAACACAGGTATAATTAAAATGACAAAACATAAGTAATGAAGAGATGGAAGAAATCAGAGGGAAATGAGATTAGTCAAGCAGAATTTTCAGCTGGCATCAAATAATTTTTGAGTTGCTGGCCATCTTGGATGCAGTTTTTAAAAGCTAATTCTTATACTGGATAAAGTATTAGAAAAGAGGAAGGTGTTCGCTCTTCTTTTAAAAAAAACTATTATTTATTTGCCTGCATCAGGTCTTAGTTGCAGCATGCAGGCTCTTCATTGCAGCACACAGGCTTCACTCTAGTTATGGTGTGCACACTCCAGAGTGCCTGGACTCAGTCGTTGGGGCATGCAGGCTCTCTAGTTGTGGTGCACGGGCTTTAGGGCTTGCTCAGGCTTAGTCATCTCACGGCATGTGGGATCTGAGTTCCCTGACCAGGGATTGAATCCGTGTCCCCTGCATTGGAAAGCAGATTCTTAACTACTGGACCACCAGGGAAATCCCCAAGGAAGGTGTTGTCTTCATGTTATAAGAAACATAAAGGAGCACAGGCCAAGGTGGGAGGTAGCAGGATGCGTGTGGGTTGAAAAAAACAAAAATATTGATGTCAGTTGTCAGGTGGGATCGGGATCTGCTGGATACAGGGGAAGGTGGTGAGACATACTGTGGAAAGGCAATACACACACACGTGCACGCACACACACACATACACACAGTTGCTTCTCTGAAGCAGCTACTATTTCAAATGAAGGGATGCATAGTATTTGAGGTCGACTAATATGTTAAAAGTTCTGGTAAGGGGTTGTTTATGGTGAGTGAGCAGGAAATTAAGAGAGACAGATACAGAAGTTATGAAGAAAATTTGAGAAGAAAACATTGCCATTTGGCATATATGATCAGACGTCTATGAGCTGTGTCCAAATGGATAGGTGAAGTAACACTTATGAACTTCCTGATGAACCACATCTGCCAAATGTCACATAACGGATGCTACCAGGCACTTTTCTGGTGAGCAGCACCACCAGAGAGGAGTCCCAACTCAGAGTGATAGTAGAAGGAGATGGATTGCACAGGCGATGGGCAGGAGGAAGCAGCAGAGAAAGCAAAGACAGGCAGGGTTGTTAGGACAGATGCCAAGCTCTGAAAGATAACAGTCTAAAAGAGAAAAACTAGCAATCTCTTCAAATATTCTGTAATATACAAATTAAGTGTTCACTAAATATTGATTGACTAATGGGCCAAATTAAATTATTACTACATCTTCTGAACTGAGATCATTACTGGTTCTGTGTGTTAGTGACAGCAAGGATAAATCCAAAAGACAAAAGCAAAATACTGTAGCAGGAACAAAAGATTCTAAAACGTGATCCATCTCTTCACTCATCCATCAGCAACAACCTTGACTTTTTATGTCGTTTCCATCTATCTCAGGGCAGACACACTACATTCTGAAAGGAACTTCAAAATCTAAAAGTCCTTTTAGTCCTCTCATCATACTAACAAAACCAGGTACTTATTAAGTTCAAAGATATTCCTGTTCTCAGGACAAAGCTGGTTTTAAAACTTGATTTGGGAATTCTGCTGGCCATGTCTGCTAAACACATGGGCTGCATCTTCCATGAGTTTTGATCAAAGAAATCTTTTATAATCGAGCTGCTACTGATGTAATAAAAAGCGATAACTCATGCACAAGGCAGTGACAAGAGAAACTTTTTTTAGGAGAACAAGCATGATGGAATTGCAGAGCTCATTGGTTGATTGGGTGCTTACTCTGTGCCAGGGACTGCTTGAGATCTGGAATTACAATAGTGAACAAGATGTGTGCACGAGGGTCTCATGCTTGCAAAGCTTACACTTGGGTGGGTAAGAGAGATGAAGAATAAGTAAACAACTACACGTGACGATTCCAGAGAGCAGTAGCACGCTGACGAAAATGAAACTGGGGAAGAGGCTGGAGGGAGCCACAGAGAGGGGAAGGTTGGGGGGACAGGGTGATTCTAGGCTGAGTGGTCAGGGAAGACCTCTCTGGGGAAGTGACATTTCAGCAGGGACTTGAATGGAGAGAATAAGCCATGGAGAGCCACAGAATGTTGGGACTAGAAGGAATCTTTTACAGATGAGGAAACTGAGGAAGACAGAGGTGAGGGACCTATGTCATCTCCTGGGCTTCACATCTGAGAATCTGCCTGACCTGTGCATTAACTGCAACCCTCAGCCAGGAAGAAACTTGCCCCCACACTGGCAAGCCTTGGCAACCAGAAGACAGGCACTGACTCACTGAGGCCCGTGACAATCACATCAGGTGGGGAACAACCGGCCACTGTTAAACCCAGGGGGTGCTAGGAAGGGTGACACCAACTATTTTTAAGGTCCATTATCAGATAAAAGGGAGATTAGAAGCCCTCTGGCTAGCCCAGCTAGTCCCAGTGGCTGGCATGGCATTATAGGGAAGGAGGCTGGGACTCAGTAAAATAAGGATTTATCTGATAAAGCCGTTAAACTGAACAGAGCAGTTTAAAAAGCAGGAGGTGTTCTGACAGAGGAAGGATGCTGCCTGACTTTCCCCAGGGAGATTCTTAATAGGATTGCAGCAGTGTGGTGTTTACTTAGATGGTTTGTTATCTGAGCTCTCTCTGTACACTGTCAGTAAGTGAGCGAGTGTTTATTAAGTGCCTATTGTAAGTTCCCTGGGGACTTCAGAGGCGGATAAGGCAGAATCACAGTCCTCGGGTGAAACCAGACACTTTGATTCTTCTGTACGTTCTTCTCTCACTTGAATTATAGCTATTTTTATATTTTTTCTTGTCCCTAAAAAAAAGCTCAAGAAAGTGCCCCTTAGACAAAGATTACTTTTTTACTCTTTATATCCCCTACCTAGACTTTTTTAGTTCTTGTACAAAATGGGCACTAAATGAATAACTGCTTAAGTATACTGCTTTCAAAAAGCTAATAGCAGAGAGTAAGGTAATCTGAAATGTCTCCCATCAGAAAAATCCCTAAGTGTTCTGGACTGTGCAAGGCAGCCGGGGGTGGTCGCTGGCCAAATTCTCAAGGCTGATTGCCAGCTTCTGACCCATCTTCCTTCCTTTCCCAGGCATCTACCCTCAACGGTGTGGAGTGGCTCAGGGTTGGCCTCACCAAGCTGGACTCAGGAGTCAGGCTCGAATCTGAATCTGGGTTCCTTCCTCTGCTGGAACCCCTAGATACCACTGCCACCGTGGCCACGTTAAGCAGAACCACCCTGAGCCTTAGTTTCCATGTTTTTTGCGGGAAATGGCACAGCAGCTCCAGGCGAGTCTGCTAAAGGGCTACCTTGAAATCGATGCACACCTCAGCAGCACGGTCCTGCCAGCTGCCAAACGAGGAACCCCAACGTTATCTGATTTTTTTGATCCCCATGTCCCATTACCCATCAAGCCCTGCCAGTCTCCCTGCTGCATCTTCTCTCAAGTTGCTCTCTCTTCTCTAATCCAAACGGCCAACGCCTCAAAGTGTCCACTTACTGTATCTCCTCTGACTGTCCTCACACCCACTTCCCGCATCTCCCCTCGGTCCTTCCGCACAGCACTGCATCGTCCCCTTTGTAAACAAAATCTGTTTCATTCTTCAGCTTAAAAAAAAAAGTCAGAGGCTTCCCATGAAGTAGAGAATGAAGGCCATGCACACCAGGTCCTTTAGGTCAGCGGTCCCCAACCTTTCTGGCACCACCAGGGACGGGTTTCGTGGAAGACAATTTTGGGGGGAGGGGGAAGGTTCAGGCTGCAATTCAAGCGATGGGGAGCGATGGGGAGTGGCAGCTGAAGCTTTGCTTGCTTGCCCTCTGCTCACCTCCTTCCTGCTGTGAGACTGGGTCCCTAATAGGCCGAGGACAGGGACCCCTGCTCTGGGTCACTCCTCACTCTACAAACTCATTTCCTACAACTTCCCCGCACGCTGCTCACATTCCCAGCACGAGGAGGAGGTGCCACCTCCATTGCGGGGATACCACTGCCCCCTCTCTGGTGGCAAAATCCCACTCATTCTCCAAGACTCCAGCAGCTACCGCCACAGAGGAATTTAGTCGTGCACCTTTCTATGCCCATACCTCTATTGCAGACCATTTTGAATTCTGTTTGTACGTATCCTTGAGACCCCAGGGTGGCAAGGACGTGCTCTCTCTACAACAGTGACAGGCTAATCATGGAACCCAACCTCAAGCAGATGCCCGTGACGTTTTGTGGGTGTGTAACGAACAAAGGGAAATGAAAATACTAAAACTGACTGTTGCTGCCGATTCATGGGATCTGCTTCACAAGAGATAATATAAGCTAAATAGGAAATAAGTTATGGACGCTTTTGACAATTTTATGGGCACTAAACTCATAAGAGGTTACTGTGTGAAACCTAAAAAGTTGGGAAGAATATCTTTACTCTTCAGAGGTGGACGGACATCATGGACATCTGCTGGCATGGCTGCCACAGACAGATGGTGTGTGCTGGGCAGGTGCAGTGACCTCGTATAAGGATGCATTTCTTCCGTCCTTAAGAACACAAGAATGGGGACTTCCCTGGTGGCGCGTGGTTAAGAATCCACTTGCCGATGCAGGGGACAAGGGTTCGAGCTCCGATCGGGGAAAATCCCACATGCCGTGGAGCAACTAAGCCAGTGTGCCACTACTGAGCCCAACTACTGAAGCATGCACACCTGTAGCCCGTGCTCCACAGCAAGAGAAGCCACTGCAATGAGGAGCCCACACATAACAGAAGAATGGCCCCTGCTCGCCACAACTAGAGAAAGCCCATGCGCAGCAACGAAGACCCAAATGCAGCCAAAAAAATGAAAAATAAAATAAATAAAATACAAATAGCTTTTAAAAATAAAAAGAACACAAGAATGTCCTGGTAAGAATAACATAGCGCATTACTCAGGAGGGCCTCTATCTTCTGGAAACATGTAAAATATGTTTGGCTGGGATACGTTCTGATCAGAGAAGTGAGAGTGGTATAGACCAGTGCGTCTCAAACCTGTGTGCACGTAAATCACCCAGCCTCCCTGGTAAAATGCAGATTCTGATTCCTAAGATCTGGGCGTGGGCCCCAAGACTCACCCTTTCTAAAAAGCTCCTCGGACACATGGGTGCTGACAGTTCAGGGACTGTACTTTGAGTAGCTCTGACTCTTCCAATCCTATTATCCAGTAAAAGCAGCACTATGATTTTCATCTCCAAGATTTCCATTGTTTGAACTTTCTGATTTCTAATTTTCATTCAGTACCAAAGTTTAATATTTTAAACATCTATTTAGGGAGAAGCACGGGTGAAACAGAGGTTGTCCACATTCTTTCTTCCTTTTACTTTGAGAACTGTTATTATATCCACACAATTTCACAGCTTTCTCTTTTCTCTACCTCCTTTAAATTAAAAAAAGAATGACAGGCAGGTTTATTCCCTTTGGGGAATATGTCTAGGTTTATCTTAAAGCCCAATAATGGACTAGTGGACCATTTACCATTTGGGAAATAGTGAGAAGATTCAAAGTTGTACCAAAGTTTCTAATTTGTTCATATATTGATACTTACTGGAATTGGCAAATGCGGTACTAGTAAATAAATGCTATCAGGAAGAAATTATTTATTATTAGCATAGAATAATAAATACCATAAAAAGGGCATTTGATTCCATGGACCCAATCCCATATTTTCCCAAATATCAGATGGTCCTGAAGCTTTACGCCTTCCTCTCCTCCAGCAGTTGTTTTGATATGACAGCAGTAAAGCCTGTCTGCTACCAAAGAGGATTTGAGGTGACCTCTGGTGCCAAAGCCCAGGACAAAATCAAAACAGCAGTTTAAAAATAACTGGACTCACAATAATGTAATCCAAAGAGAGATGAGTGAGACAGAGATACCAGAGACCTTAAATAGTCAAAATGCTTAAACCCTAGATTATTCTTATTTCCAGAAAACAAGGGGGCACACGAGTATGTTGTTCTTGTAAAAAGAAATAAGGTAAAGTTTTCAAACTGTTGGCCTTAAAATCCAAGGCCAAAAACCAACTATAAACTTAGAGCCATGTCTTTGGAGAGATCAGAGAGTATTCTCCAAGGACGCTGGTTCCTGACAATCTCATAGTTGAGAGACTCTCCTGTCTTTCTCTGTCTCACTTTCCTGTCTCCTGCCTCAATGTCTCAGGTGACTAGTCCCACATCTTGGTTTCCTATCAATTCAGGAGTGAATGTTTTTACAATTTGAATCTTTACAAAATGAATTTAATTTTTGGTTTGTTCTTTATTCTTTTCCATTCTCCCCGCAGTTTTTATGTATGTATTCATTTATTCATTCAAGTTTAGGGACAGTTAAAAGGCTGCCAAAATTTCTATCTAAAGTAGAAACCAATCACTGGACTTAGAGTAAGAAGATCTGAGTTGGAGAAATTCTGACTGAACAATTATTGGCTATTCTTTGAGCAAGTCTCTTAATCTCTTTGAGTCTCAGTTTCCTCATCTTCAAAATGAAGACAATTATTCCCAGGATTGTTATAAGATTAAAAATAGTAGACATGAATGCCCTTTTAAAAGTAAAGAAGGCTTTATTTATTTACAAATACTATAAGCCAGATTCCCAACTAGTTTCAAAATTTTATTCAACAGCAAGATATGTTTTGACTTGCTCTTAAGACAGAGATATGAGAAGGAGTTTCAGCATACATTATTCTACCTTTATTGACCTAATCTATCAGGTAAAAGGTTAGGTTCCTATTTAATAAGAGACTGATTGGAAACACAGAGAACAGGCCAAGATGTTGGGTTTTAAAAACAATCACATAGACAATAGGAAACTCTTAATATTCTTTTTGTTATCCTTGATTTGCCTTATCTGAGGTCATCAATATTGTTTAATAAAAAAAAAGCTGGATTAAAATTGATTCAAAGGTGAGTGTGCACAGGATTTTTAGGCACTAGATCCAGCAAAGGATTTAAGATGCACATGTTGAGATCAGAGAGTTGAGGATTAGGCTCAGTTCCTGGGATGTTCTGCATTATTATTTCTGGATTAAAAGATGATTGAAGAACAGGACACTCAAAAGGCAGAGGACGTGAACATACCTCACAGTCACTTTTAATGAAGAGTTTATAGCAAATTATGATGAAATGATACAAACGCATAAGCCTACAACAATTAGAGGGATGACAAACCAGAAATTCCCAATACAGGAATTCAGACCCACATTTATTTCATTCCTTCCTCCCCCTGCCTGTTAGGTGTGGTTTTTATTCTTATTAAAACGTTGTTAAGGGAAGCATTAAGGAAAGGCTGCAGCTGGTGAGTGTTGGGGGTCAATGGTGTTCAGCGCACATTACAAGACAGAACCTGCCAAGGGAAAAAGATGTTTCCAAACTTTCTCTTTGTGCTCGTTGCTTTGTAAGCGTGAATAAATTTTAAATGTAGAGAGTTTTTTCAATCATAGACTGAATCCGGTGGCTGAAGTGTTAATATGGGTGTGTGTATAAATACTTTCATTTTGAACTTCCTTATTCCTCACTGTGTTTTAAGAGGCTTTAAACTTTTAGAATATTTGGAATATCCTATCATATATGTCTAATCTTACAACTAATCTTACCTCATAAAAATGTTACATTATTAATGGAATAATAAAATAACTGTAGTGCAGAATTACTATTAATTACCACCAATTTTAAAAAGGATTCTGTAGTTTATTTTCCAGTACTATATCTACCATATATGTTTGGAATATGTTTTAAAATCATAGGTTATATGTCTCTAATATGCTTATAGCTCATTTTTTAATCCCTAATTTTCTTATTAGGCTCCACTTTCTGAGAAAAATATGTTTTGTTATTTGCTTTTTTCAGACAACTTGTCTCTAAAGTATGTCAAAGGCTTTGTCTATTACACACACATACACACACACACACCCCCACACACCAGAGGCAAGAAGCAGTATATTTTGGGGCATTTTAACACCCAGGTTTGGATGGCTGGTCAGTAAGACTAATTAAGAGGAGGGCTGAAGAAAGGAAAAGCGATTTGCCTTCAAGAATTGATTCCATGGTTATATGCAGACTTAATAAAGCAAAATGCTGAACTAGTTTACCTTTTGTGATTGGGGTAGAATCTGTGCATCTGGTTGCAGATGTGCAGAGGCAAGGGAGGTTTACACCAGAACTTACATATAGTCAGAAACTGATAGCACATTTCATTTTCAAAAATGCCCCTTATTAAAAAAAAGCCTTTAAGCTTCTAGAAGGACAGGTGTGGGGTATTATTTATCTATTTATCCTTGCTCGAACTTTGTGTTATTTTAAACTAGAATGTGTTTACGCTCAAAGAAAAGTTGTTTAGGAATAACCTTAAATACTGATTTAAAAGTGGAAAATGTAAAAATTTCCCCTAAAAAGTTCCCTAAATTGGCTATTATCAAGACAAACAAACAAATAAACAAACGTAGCATATAAGCAGGCTACGATTAAGGTCTTGTGGATTTAGACTAAATTAATGATATTTTTGAATCATGAAATTGTAAAAAAAATTCTCAGCAAACTGTGTCCTTGCAAATTAACTTGGCAGTTAATCCAAATTTAAAAATTTTTAGACATTTCCATCAATTTTGCTTCTAAAACCAAAGAGTTATTTTATTTTAAAAGTTTGTGAGTTTCAGTGAGTCTTTTATCTGAAACTGAGTCTCAGATTTCTCAGGAGAGGGAGGATATAATAACTTCCTCACTGAGTTCCTGTGAAGATTAAGGAGAGTGATGGAGGTGGAAGTACCTTGTAAACAGTCAAGGGCTATAATATTGTTAATAAATAGAAACTTTTCCATTCACATCGTGAAACCAAAAGCACAGAAACAACTTTAACACAGTTAATAACTGACAACTGTACTGGAAAACAATAAAATTTCAAATAAAAATTTCAAAATGTTATACAATATACATTTTTATGAAAGCATGAAGAAGGTTAGATAACTTTTTTAACTCTTAAAATACTGAAATTTTCAGAATATAATGGAGTACAGTATCTAATTATTGATAACAGGAATTATGAAATGTTTGTACAAATAACTAAGAATACTCTTGAAGATAATGATGGTTAATTTAATTGAGGGCTCTTTCAGCTACCTGTTCACTTCCTTTTAAGACCTCTGGCTCTGTAATGTGTTGTCTCCAAACCTCTTACAATTGTGATTAAAATCTACATATATATATGTAGATTTCATTTATATAAAATAACTGAAGGCATTCTATACTGGGGTGAGTATCATAATTAACTATATCAGATAAAAGTATATACAATATTTCAAATTTTTTTCTAGTTCATTTGTGGGGAGGGCTGATTTCTTGTAAAAGCTGATTAGAATGTCATTTTCACTTCGTATTATTTTTACTTCATAGAAGCTGTCACCTCTGCTATTTTTTTAGTTCAGTGACCATCTGATATACTGAGAAAGAGTGCCTTTGTCAATAGATATATATATATCAATAATACTAAAATAATATTAACAAAACTTATTTTCCTTCTTTATACAAAAAGTAAATATAAATAAAGCATCTGATATTTTCTCCTTTCATCATAACGAGACATCGTGTATTCCGTAATGAGGGGAAAAAGACACTCTCTTTTAGAGAATTCTCCTCTACAAGACTGACGCTATTAGAAGCTGGATAACTATTCAGCATAATTTTAGAGGCAATGGGAAGCTTTTACCTCAGTTGTTTAAAGGAGTATCTCGTATCTTTCATTTTAGTTAAAAGACACATTTTTAAATCAAATATTCAATGGACCTAACCTTGCAAAAATAATCTCAAATGTCCTTTCCAATTCCTCGACATCAAGATTATGTCTTAAATTCACACCAAAGTAGAATGAAGGTGAGTTGCATAATTTCTGGGTCTCAGTGCAAGATCTCTTGTTCAGAAATTAAGAATTTCAAGATGACAACAGCAGAGTATTCAACTGAGGACAGAGGGCCCTCCAAAGTGCAGCCCATGAAGCTGGCCCTGGGTATAACTTCTACTAGAGTATAAGAAACTGAGAACTGACTACCGGAGAAAGAGAACATAGGACAGGTATATACTAAAGGTAGGCTGTTCAAAGAAGGAGGGGCTAAGTGAGCCCAAGGTATACATCACCCCTTTCTAAAATTCTGTCTTAAATTAGCCTTATTCCAATCCGGCTTTGTCTAGCTATTAACATCTTTGGAAGATACTAGCCAATTGCAGCGTTACCCTGTTGCCCATCCTAGGGATGTTTTCATATTTATAGGGGACAGTGAAAAACAAAATTACTTTAAAAATGAAAAATCATCTTTTTTCAGGTGGTGTTTTAGTACCATGAGAGACCTTGGTGACATCTGGGGCAGGGTCCCCATACCTCTCAGGCCGTCTCTCAGGGGACCCGTCTGTTAGTTCATCTACTAGTACGGTTAATCCTGCTACCGCAATTGTTAGAGTGTTAACTTTGTATCTCCTATTTAAGAGGTAGTCTTATTTTTCCATAAAAAGTAATATATTTTCATAGCAATTTTAGCAAACTTTGAGGGATCAGCCCTAGAACTGAGATGTCTGAGACTTGAAGAGGCCAAGAGGTGAGTGCTTGCTGTCTCTTCTCAGTTTGCCAGGTGTTTTAGCCAGCACCGCTGTTTCTGATCTCTGTTACCACTGTTGGCAACACATATCTCTTCAATTACAGGATCTGGTTACTTCTGAATCAATCCCGATTTAAAGCTTTTGATGATATCAGTGAATTTTAGTGAATGCTGTAATTTAATATGAAATTACAACATTTACTGAGTGCTATCACATATGAACAATATTTAGATTTAAATCATGATATATATACTAGTATTTATTATTTACCTTTAAATGTATTTTAAACAAGATAACTAAAAAGGATCAAATACATTTATGTTCGTGTGTGTGTGTTTGGTATCACTCTGATAATTTAATCAGAAAGATTTTATTACTGGAATAAAATGCATAATGTTACACTTGGCAATGCCTATGGGCTTAGAGTACATACGACCTGAACAAAAGAGAGTAATCAAAGCCATCTCCTAGGTTCACACGCATTGCTAGGCTTTACTTTTCACTGTGATGTGCTATAAATGGTAACCATCTATACTCTAAGAGGTACTTACATTGGAGAAATTAATTTTAAAAAAATCAAGCCCTTTAAGATTAGATTTTTCCCTTTCAAACATAACATCTCCAAGTAAGCACCACAGTGTTTGTCATTTTGTTTGTCAACTGTCTTGATATGGCATTATCTATCTTTGCATATAAATTACTTGTTCACAGTTTCTATAACTTTAAAAATAATCATGGTGACTTCAAAAAGAAGGTATCACACCTCATAACTCTTTCTAAGTATGGGTTCAGTTTTTACTATTTATTTTAGAAGATGATAAATTTCAATCTTATGTTTTGTCTAGATCTGTGTATATAAGGACGTTGCATCAGAGAACAAGATGTAGTTATAATAATCTGTTGGTGGTGGTAAAACACTGATTTGAATATAGTCCATATTTTTTGGCTATGTCTTTAGATTGTGAAATATATGCTCTTTGAGCACACAGCTGGAAGAAGAGGGCGTTTACCTCAATTTCACTTTAGGGAGAGGAAACACGAACAGATAAAAACTTACACAGCCACCATTTACTTTAGTAATGTCTCCACTACTTGTGTTATTGGCTGAAATCATTCCAACTAGAAAACAGACATGAGTGCATGTTGCTAACCTGATTTTTGTTATTTGGTTATTACATAGAAAATCTCCACACTGCAGAGGCAGTGTCTAAGAGTTCCACTCAAATGAGTTGATTTTCAATCATGTAAAATCATGTTTTTGTTGTGTTCCTTCCAAACTTTATATAACCCCATTATTTCTAAAAATGTTTTTTCTTTTCTCATAACTATATAAAAGGCAGCAAATTCTTTCAAAAGAATAATTTAAAGAGACATTAAGTTAACTATATACATTCTGCCACATTTTTCTTTTTCAAAGAAAAGATACATTTCAGAGTTTTTACAAGTGAAACTAAAAATAAATGCTTCAGAGAAATATATGAAACATTAAATATATATCATGTCCAAATTTGCTACAGGAAAAAATTAACAAATGAAAACCAAAAACTATTCACCAACTTACTAAAATAAATCAGTTTCCAAAGGATCCGGAACTTATTGAAGGAATAATAACATGCACTCTTGGAAGTTTCTATACTTATAAATTTAAGGTCTGCAGACTTTAAAGTGAAGTTTAAATCAAAACTAGCTTGGTGAGTTCTTTAAAAAATTGACACTGTAACAGGACCCAATATCCAGCTGTTCTGTGGTCAAATCTGTTTCTTCATCCCAAAGGGAAAAGTCTGCAGAAACATATATTGCTAGTTTGCTTTTATTCCATACTGATCAAATGCTTCACTCTTACTCTTTAAAATGCAAAGCAAGTAATGCTTTTTTTAATTTTCGGTGAATTAATGTTATATATTTCATATGTTCCAAATATTTCAAAAGACTAAAATGTGTATATGTGTTGGCTTGCAGTTTTTGGTAAAATACCAAAACGAAGGGGGAAGGTGTGGATATAGCATCTTTGGGATTAAGAAGTGTGTTTAGGAAGTAACCAGCCAAGAAACTACCTGCTTCGGATGCTGGCTTGGGCATTGGTGGGATACAGAACAGCGTATCTCAGGTGTCATCTCAGAAGTGGCAATAGATACATAAGTCTGTACACACATCCAAACACAGATTCACACTAAAATAGTGCTAGTTTTTCCAGCAATATAACTGAATTTGTGGTCAATATACCACTGTGTGATTCAATAAAATATTAGCAATTCTATTTTCCCATGTCATACTATATGATTCTTTTTTTTTCTTTAACCACAATAACAACAACAGCAGTATTTACTTTTCTTCCTAGGTAGAAATTAACATGTGGAAGCATAACTGCATGTATCCTAGGTGTCAATTTGCATTGTAATACAGTGGAAAAATGAAAGAGAATTTAGCCTAAATTCAGGATTTAAATTGCAAAGTATTTTTAAGCGGGGTATTTAAATATTGGAGGACTTTAATTTTAAAATCAGTTTCAAAACACAGATTTGGTGTGACTATCTATTCAGCTGCAACTTTTAAAGCTGTTGCTTCTACTAAATGATTGTGAACCAGTGGGGAAGAGTAAATTACATTCTTCAGGATAATCGTTCCAAAATAAATATTTAGAGGTGTGAGATATCGTTTCAAGGTCAAATGAATTATCTGAATGATTTTTGTAGATTACGCTTGCCTTTGACCCAGTATAGAAGATCATCGGACATGTTTTCTTTTTGGTGACTGGCTGACTGCAACTGACCCTGGCAAGTTTCACTCATTACCAGGCTGCTACTATGGCTGCACTGGTCCCCAAAGCAACACCTGACAAGAAGACAGAGAGCAAGTAAGTGTCAGAGAGCATTGCTTGCTTACTAGAATCAAACACCTAATCATTGGGAACACTAAGGAAGAAGGATTAAAAATTTGAATCAATGGAAATTATGTGGAATCACACCACTCCTATCTGTTCATTCAGGCATAACCGTTCCATTTCCAACATCTACTCATCCATCACAGCAAAATGAAAAATAAATTCTGTCCTAACAACAACAACAACAACACAAACCCAATCGCTTTTAAAATAAAAATTCTGACCTCTAGATAGACTGAACAGAAAAATGAACACAGGAAGATAACAGACAGATACACTTTATATCTACCTTTCCGCATTTCATTTCAAATAATTTACAACACATTTCCCCCACCATCTCACAGAGAGTCTGGTCAGAAAATCCAAGTGAGAAAACTAAAATCTGACTCACCAGCCTCATGAAGCCAGTTAAAAAAGTTGTTACATTAGGTTATCTGAAGACTGACCTACTGTGGCTACTTGGAAAGTAGCACTCCCCCAGCATGCTAGTATTCTTTACTCTTTTAACATTCATGCTTTACCACTCCAATGTTCAAAACACCCAGGACAAATAAACTGAGGGTGGGGGCTTCCCTCATCTGAGAAGGGTATTTTTCAATTATATTTTTTGTTATATTTTAAAGAGATAAAAGCTGTATCTGCAAGTGATTAAAAGATGTTTTATATTCATGGTTTCATTTCTGCTGAAATAAATGCATAATTTAAACCACACATAATTCATAGCAATTTAGGCCCATTACAGAGTTCTAGCTTCTTTTTTTTATGATAGTTACTAATTAAACAGTTATTGCCACGCTGAGCCTGTGACTTCGACATAAAGGTTTAATGAATAAAACGTCCTGACATAAAAATGAAAATAATAATACAAACAAAGCTGCTTGCTGTTATGTTTCGAGTGTGTGGTAAAGATTAAGTAGATTCACTGAAATTAAGAACTGCGCAGAGAAAAAAAACCTTGTAATTTCTTTTTTTTTTTTTTAAGGAAGTGAAGAATTTTTTGAGAGAAATCTGAAATAGTATTAATTTCTCTAACTTCTGGGCCCCTCATTCTCAGCCCCACCTCCAAGAATTTAAACTCACCAGAGTCACTTTTAAAGGATAAATGATGGGATATTTTAATATAATCCTGAATATAGGTTTAGATTGAAAATGGGAATTGGGACCATAATTAATTATGTTGCCAAGTTTTTTGAACTTTTAAGGAGACAGATTGAGGCAAATCAGGACATTTATAAGACTGCAACCTTATAAAAGTTCATGGGTTAAAACTTTGATAAAATGACAGTATCTTTTTGACATCTGATTAATTCCATATGCAGAATGAGTGAGGAATTAATACCCTTTCGGTGTTTTCACTTTCTGAAACCACTGTAATAAGAGACTGACATAAAATCAAAACCAAATATAAACACAGTCTTCAGCTAGGGTTACAGCCTTATTATCACTCTTAATAAACAATAATGAGTAATAATAAATACTGATCGCCCTCAGTACACTCTGCTCTGTATGCATATTTGCTCTCGCATCCATCCATCACGTCTTTCGGGATAATAAAACAATTCAGTCCCATCAAATCCTCGCAACCGCTCCCTCGGGAGGGATGTTTTATCTCCACTTCTTCCAGCCCAGGGAGGATTTTACTTGTTTGAAGGGGGCGGAGAATGGAGCGGGGTCCTATTTATATCCATTGACGACTCCCCTGGTTCTCACAGGCGCTCAGGGATCGGGTGGGAGGAGGAGAGGGAGGAGGAGGTGCGGAGATTCCCTCCTTCAGAAAAGAAAAAGGGTTCAGGAAGCGAGGCAGGAGGAGGAGGGGTGGAGGGGGAAGAGAGGATAGCGTGTTCGGAGAGATCAGCAACGAAATGAAAATATATACACATATATTTTGTGTTTTAGCGGGATCGAAAGATAAGAAGTAAACAAATTTGCAACCCAACTAAGTTGCTAAAAAGAACTCTGTCACACACACACACACACACACACACACACACACCCAGAAACATTTTCTCAGGTTCATTTCCCGCTCAAGGTCTTGGTTCCAGGGAACTACTTGTACCCAGAGCAGGAGATGGACAGCGCCCCGAAGGGGACCGGGAGGGGAACCGCGACTCGACCCGAAGGACAGCTCAGCGGCAGCGCGGAGATGCCCGCGGTTGGCTCCAAGGGCCTCGGTGACCCGCGTGGAGCGCGTGCGGCGGACTGCGGGGAACTCTCCCGCCTCGACCTCCGGGGGCAAGGGGTGTGCAGAGAGGAAGGGGCACAATGAAACGAAACAGCACCCCAAATTCAGCAGTTTGCGAAGTGCCCCAAGAGAACAGCTGGGACCTGAAACAGCTTGTTCGGATTCCTGAGGGTCCGGGCCGCCCCGACTGCTGTCCTTGAACGGTGCGCGAACCCCGACTCCCGCATAGACTCGGCCAGGGCACGACGCCCCTGTCGCTCCATCTGGGGCGGGAAGGAGCGTCCCCTCGGTGGCCGCTCTGCTTTCCCGGTAAAAGTAGGGTCGGGTCCCAGGCCACCCCGCTCAGCTCGAGGAAGTTTCTCTAATGATGCTCGCCCACCACGCAGAGGACGAATGAGGAGCCAGAGCGGTGGGGGGTCCGCCGCGCGAGGCCGGCAGAGATTCCAGTGCCCCCGGCCGCGAGCCCCAGACCGCCCGCCAGGAACCCGCGCCCGCCCCGCCGGCGGGCGAGTCCCGCGCGCTGTCCAGACCCCTAACCTTTCGCCCCACACGCAGACGCGCCCTGCAAGACCCCAGTCCTGTAGGCTTTCTCCAGCAGCGGGTGGAGGGCATGAACCCGCGGAGGGAGGCAGCAACCCTCCCGGCAGGCGGGCAAAGAAAGTGTCCAGACCAAGTCGGAGATAAAGGCACTCCGCCGCACCCTGGGCACCGGACCCCGTGTCCCCGGCCTGTGCACTCTCTCCATCTCCTCCCGACACCGCTGGGGCCGCCCAGCCACGAAGCCAGCCTGGAGAACCGAGGGAGACCTGCTCCACGCCCCTCACGCCCTGAGCTCCTCGCGAGCCGGTGCCCTCGCCCCGCGGTGACCGAGAACCTAAGGGGAGCCCCACCAACAGGAGACGCGCGCCTCCATCCCCATCCCAGACGAGCCCTCGGGTGTGAACGCTCCCTGCGCCAGGTCTCGGGTGGCGGGCTAAGGCGTTGGGACATAGGGGGTTTGCTTTTCTCTCGCAACTTACCTTAAAAAAATATTTTCCTGGGGAGAAGAGGAAATATCCCTCCCCAAGGTGTGATGGGGCCACGTCCCCGGCTCCGGCCAAGATTTTAAGCACCAGTACTCAGGAACCAAAGGGACTTGGGGGAGGTGGGTAGCGGAGGAGGCAGATAAAAGAGAAAAATTAAATTGGCCGAAGCGTCCCAACTTTGCGGCCGGCGCTGTAAACTTCAAAGGCGGGTGAGGGCTGGCGGTGCGCGGTCGCCGAAGTTGCTGCGAAGTGGAGCGGGGAGGAGCGCAGGACTGGGGGATCCCGTGGCAGGGCGATGCAGCGGCGGGAGGTCCTTTTAAAAGGCAGGGAGCGTGCGGGGGCCGGGCGGCGGGAGGATGCTGCGGCTGAGAGCGGAGCCGGCGCGGGCTCCGCGGGCGGCCGCTCGGGGCACCGGCGCCAGGCGGGAGCGCGGCTCACGGAGAGCCGGGCGCAGGGGGCGGCGGCGGCGGCGGCGGCGAGTGAGCCGCTCGGTTCGCTCCGCTCTCTCGCGGCTCCGAGCTGGGAGTGTGTGATCTCTCCCGAGTGTCACCGTTGAAGCCCGGAGCCGCTCCCCCTCCCGCCCCACGGCTGCCCGCCCGCCCCCTCCCTCCTCTGCCCGCTGCCTCCCGCTCTGTTCCTCCCTCCCTCCCGCTGCGCGCCACCGCGCGCGCGCGCACACACACACACTCACACATACACACACACACAGTCACACACCCGGCGAGCCAGCGCTCCCCAAACAGGGACCCTCGCTGGCGCGCATCGCGCGGGACGTACTCCCCTCCTTACCTCCCAGCCAGCGGCGGGGAGGCAGAGGGAGGCCCACCGAGACCCCCTCAAAGCTACAACACCCAGCGAGACGCCGAGCGGGACCATCGCACTGTCAGGGAGACCCGGGTGCACGATGAGGGGGAACTCTGGGGTTGATTTGGGGGCGGGGTGGGGAGACAAGCTAAATGGAGAAGGTTGGAGGCGGAAGCGGAGTGTGCAAACTGTGCATTCATGTCCCACTTTTCGCCCGGCCGCCTGCCTGCCACAGCCTTCAGCCGGGGAGCGCTTCCCCCTCGGCGCGCTCCGAGCCTCCTCCGGTTTGAAACTCAGCAGCTGTTTTAACAATTGAAAAGCGGCCCTACAGGACCAGTGAGAGACAGAGCAGCGTGTGTGAAGCCATTAAGGCTGACTAGGTAATTATGATAAGAAGTTACCTTATTAGCATCCTGGCCTGAGCACAGCAAAACGTTGGGGGGGCGGGGGGCGACGGGAATTGAGTGATTTAATGATCTCACTTTTGCAACTGCGAACCTAGTTTTCAGCAAACCCGGCTTTTAGACCCTTGCATTTTAAGTTCTCAGAACAGATAGTTTATTAAGATATAGTGTCAGTCATGAAAGCATGAAAAATACTTGCCCGCTGTTCATTGCCACAGATAAATGAAGATAAGATGAAAATCAACCTTACCGAAGTTATACTTTTGTTAAATACCTGGTCACAGAGGGCAGTCCAATGCAGCTCCTTCAGTTTTGTGTCTCCCGGATGAGAACGTTGCAATAGGTGAATTTGTGAAACCGATTTACTCCACAAAATAGCTTTGTAAAAGCCTTGGAATTTTTAAACGCTAAAAGGGACGTTGAGATCGCTGTGCAAACATTTTTAGCAGATGAGACAATAAGTTAGGAAAAAGGGATCTCTAGATCTCTACTCAGAAGATCTGGAAGAGTGGCTTCTGCACTTATGAGATATGGCCCTAAACAGGTCACTGGAGAACTCATTAACATTTATTAAGTGCCTACTGTGTACCATATATGTCTTGGTGCTGAGATTTCAGGGTAAGACATGGTGCTGGCCTTTAAGAAGTTCACAGCCTGGTGGGGAGACAGAGGCATCAATGAAAATGCGATTAGTGCTATAATATATGTTTGTAACTGTTCCTGTAGGAGCAGGGAAAAGAAGCAGCCTGCTCCCCTTTAGAAGTTACTCTTGATAGAGATTTTAGTGTAGAGTTCTGAAAGACCAGGAAGAGAATGCCAGGCAAACAAGGATGGGGGAGGAAAGGACTTCCACAAACAGAGAGAAGCAAGTGAAAAGGTTAAAAAGTGTCAAAGTACAGAGTGTCCTGGGAACTGGGAGAATCTAGGTGTGGCTGCATCGCAGCTGAAGCGAGCAAGGCCAGGCCACACCACGCACTACAGGCCCAAAGAGCCAGAACTTTCTGGAGGTGGTTTGTGGTTGGGAAGCTATTAAGGGTTTTAAGCAAGGACAGATTTTAGGGTTTTCAAATGTCATCAAATACGAGTGAGTTTTGGAATGTTAACTTCTGGAATCATTGTGGAAGAGAAGTAGATAACAGTGAAGAGGTTATTTCCAGGAGAAAAAGTAGGCCCTAACTAAGGCAGTGAAGGTACCAGTTGGAAGATCAGGACAGCTCTAGAGACATTTAGGAAATAGTATACCAGGATCTGGCGGTTGATTGCACATGGAGGGTAATGGAGGGGAGGAATAGTCTAGACTGCCTCCCCGGTTTCTGGCCGGGCAGGTGACGGTACCATTTGCCAAGAGAAACAGTGTGTAGAGAGGAGGAGTTTTAGGAGGAATGGGATGAGTTCTGTCTTAAACTTGTTGAGGGTGCATGTGGGACCTGAGAACAGCACCATGTAAGCTGCCAGAAACAAAGTTCCTAGGAGAGAAGATCCAAGCTGGAGGGATCCATCAGGAGTTATCAGCATTCAGATATTTCTGGAAGCCAGGGAGAGGGGAAGGCAGCCAGGGAGAGAAGACTTAGGAAGGAAGGAAATGGCAGAACACCAGTGTTCTAGGGCTGGATAGGGAAAGGGGAGCCTTTGAAAGAAGCAGATGGAGACCAGAGAGGGAAGAGGAGACCAAGATAGAGCAGCACCCATGAAGCTGAGGAACAAAAGGACTGGTGACCAAGGTGGCAGGGTGAACAATACAACCAGGCTAAAAATCGACTGCTACTCTTTTCTGTGTGTCTCAGTGATCTTGACCTAAGCAATCGTAGTTTCCGATGTCTACAATTGGATCCAGATAATAGCAGGTGGAGAAGGTGGGATCATGGGGACAGAGAACGCAGTTCTCTTCCCTAGTACTTGGCCCCAGAGGGAAGGAGAGAGGTGATGAGAAGAGTATTTTTGCAGTTTTACTTTTGTTTGTTTCCTTTACGTGAGATACCTGGTCTTAATTGCACGATGCTGAGGGAACAGCAGGTGGAGAGGGAAAGGCGGAGACGTCTATGAAGTTCTCTGAGGATCAGTTCCTGCCTCAGTACAGTGGTGGTAACAGTATCTACCCCGTGAATCTCACAGTGTTGGTGGGAGTTCAAATAAATGAGGGATTGATATAGTGCTTTAAAATTGCCGTTGGGAAGAAACTGAGTCTAAAAGACATTAAACTGATTTGTCATTAAATCAGCCAATTAATAACAGACTGAGTTTATGGGGAAAGTTCTATAAGAACTCTGTGAAAGATATTTTTATGAAAGTTCCTCCAAATATTCCTGATTTTGAACATCAGGATTTGCATATATCATAACTGTCTTCTCAAAAAATATGGTATCGGTAAAGCCAATGACATTGTTATCCTCAGTGTGTTTTGAGAGACTTGGGTGATGTGCCGTGTTAGTTAGAATATGTGTTATGTAGTCAGACAGACTTGAGTTCATTCTAAACCCTGATAATTATTTGCTGTGGGACAAACAGGTTAATCTCCCTGAGCTTTAGTGTTTTTTTTTAAATATAAAAATGGAACAAATTATAGCTGACTTATAGGTGTTTTATGAGGATTAGGTACTATACTGTATTCAAGTGTTTGGCAGATGTTTGATTATTTATATTTCCGTTTACTTTTAAACTATTAAATTTATAAATATTCAGTCAATTAGGAAAAAATTAAAAGCCTAAAATAATTATAAACTTGAGAGTGTAATTTGTCTAAGAGAAGTCCTAGTTCAAGCCTGTGTCTTAAGGTAGCAGTTCTTAAAGTGTGGCCCATAGACCTCCAAGGGGGCCATAAGATCCTTTCAGAGAAGTCTGTAAGGCCAAATGTATTATCATATTAACTCTAAGATGGTAACTTGCCTTTTTTACTGTGTTGACATTTGCATTAATATCAATAGTAAAAAAGCAGTGGCAGGTAAAACTGCTAGCATTGTAGCACAAATCAAGGCAGTGGCACCAAACTGTCCTAGCAGTTGTTATTTCCACTGCTACAAATGTCAGTTTCACTTAAGAATGTCTTTGATGAAGCAGTAAAAATTATTCATATTATTAAATTTTAACCCTTGACTCTGTCTTTTTAATATTCTGTATAGCTAAGTGGGAGGCATGCATAAAACTTTTCTGCTGCATACCAAAGTACGGTGTTTGCCCTGAATTAAAACGCTTGTGTAATTGAGTTGTGAGCTACGCTAGCTGTTTTTTTCATGAAACATATTTTTACTTGAAAGCAAAGCTGACAGACAAACTATAGTTGTTCACACTTGGATATTTGGCAGACATTTTTTTCAAAACAAATTAAGTGGGCCTGTCACTTCAAGGTAAACAACTGGCAGTATTTATTTTCAATGAAAAATTTGAGCTTTCAAGTGAAAAAATATAGGATTTAGAAAACTTGTGTCTGCCACCATAAGCTTGACAGCTTCCCAAAACATAAACTCTTTTCTAATAATAGGATTGTGGTGTTTCAAATGATTGTGGGTTTTTTGATATTGTACAATGATGTGTATTGACATTTGGAAGATCTGCATAACACAGGGAACCAGTATTTTCCGAATGACCAATAATGTGTGATATCCTAAAATCATGCGTGAGTTAAAGATCCATTCAAAGCACAAGACAGACCAATGAGTTTTAATATAACAGCATATGAAAAATTAACTGAGGGACTTCCCTGGTGGCACAGTGGTTAAGAATCTGCCTGCCAATGTAGAGGACATGGGTTCGAGCCCTGGGCGGGGAGGATCCCACATGCTAAGAAACAACTAAGCCCATGTGCCACAACTACTGAGCCTGTGCTCTAGAGCCTGTGAGCCACAACTACTGAGCCCACATGCCACAACTACTGAAGCCCTCGAGCCTAGAGCCTGTGTTCTGCAACAAGAGAAGCCACTGCACTGAGAATTCTGTGCACCACAATGAAGAGTAGCCCCCACTCGCCACAACTACAGAAAGCCTGTGTGCATCGAAGAAGACCCAACGCAGCCAATAAATAAATAAATTTATTTTAAAAAATTAACTGATACGATTTCATATTCCTTATTGCAATTATGAAGTTTAAGGAACTGCCCCTTAAAAATATCCAAGATTATTTGAAAATGTTATTAAACTGTTACTACATATCTGTGTGAAACCACATATTCCTCATTCACTTCAAACAAGACAGCATATTGCAACAGAGTACAGAAGCAACAGGAGAATCCAGCTGTCTTCTACTAAGCCAAACATTAAAGAGACTTAAAAAAATGTAAAGCAATGTCATTTTTCTCACTGAATTATTTTCTTTGGAAAATATAGTTATTTTCAGAAAAAAAATGATGTTATTTATGTTAATGTAGTAGATATGTATAGCTGTTTTAAAATAAATTTTTGAAAAATTTGTTTTAATTCCTAATATATTGAATACCGCTAGAAATAACCCACATAAAGAAAAACTGCTTGGGACCCTCAATAATTCTAAGATTCTCAGTGATCCTAAGTGGTTCCTGAGAAACACTGCCTTATGGAACAGGCCTAATCATGAAAATAAATTGAAAGATCATCAAAGGCTTATCATAGTATTCTGCCTAATGACTGGCCAACACCTCACATGTATTTATTTATTGTCCAACATATTTCTTATTTTATACAAATGTAAACAGACCCTCCTATACATATACTTAACTCTATAGAGTATTGTAGTGGACACCTCTACACTGGGGACTGGAACAAAAGAACTGGTGGAAACCACCGTACAGACCTTGAAGTTTGGATGAAACAGTATGACGCCATTCCTGGGCATTCTATTGAATCAGTACCAGGCATTCTTTTGTTTGCTGGCTCAGGTTCAATCCCTGCCCTACCCCACCCTCCCCATGGCAGAGGTTGTTACACAATTCTTGAAGTAGTTGTCTAAATTGCTTTCAAAATTAATGATTACCTCTAATTTGAGGACTCTTACACACAGACTCAATGTTAAATGGAAACATTAAGCCTGAGTCACCCTTCATTCTTCCTGAGGGCATTTATTCACTTAATAAATACTTGTTGAGCACCTACTATATGCCTGGCACTATGCTAGTTGCTGGAAAGAAAAGGATAAGCAGGGTGCTTGTTCTCAGGAATCTAGTCTAGTGGAGAATTAGGTAATTACCATGTGCTATACTAAGTGAGTAGTGGGGTTGCTGTGCAAATCCATGAGAAATGTGGGAGTGGAGTGTCAGGGGAAGTTTCTTGGCAAAAGTAACATCTAAAGGGAGAGCCAGAGGATGCGTCAGTCGTTGTGGGTTAAAGGATGGGATGTGGAGTCAGTGAGGGTTTGCAGGAAGAGGGAACAGTATAGACTATGACATTCAGAAAGTGTTACCAAAACCCTCACTACTATAGGAAATTACCTTAATTTTGAAGATGTAGATAAGATCAACATATTTTTCTTGAGTTTCAGTTTGTGTGAGAAGTAGAATGGGAAATTTAAAAAACATTACAGTTCATTTAAATACATTTAATTTAAACTAGAATTACCACTATCTTACAAAAGAATCACTGGATTAAAAAAGGTTAGAAATTTTATTAGAAACCTCAAACACATTTTTGCATGGCTTTCAAAAGATCAATTTAGTACACTGAAAAAAAGAATGTTTTTATTCTTACTTTGTTCAAGGCACTGAACTCAATGCTAAAGAAATTAAAAAAAAAATCTAAAGCATAGTGTTTGCCCAGGAAAAGTCTGTAAGATGAGTTCAGACATATTTTCTTTCCTTCCTTTAGACATTCAATAAATATTTATTGAGTGCCTATTACCTGACAGATCCTGAGAATGTATTATTAAAAAGACAGATGTTGCCCCCGCCCTCAGAGAGCATATAGCACAATAGTGATAAGTCAGTTGGCTTTCAAATATTGGTCACAACATCAGACACCAAGTGACAGTTGCCAAGGGAGTAGTAAAAATTGCAGGATATAACTTTTTCACCATTGGGAAAGGTTTGAATTGGTGGGGAGGAGAGGGAGAGCATCAGAGCCACAGAAATGTCACTGGGAAAGGTTCAGAGGAAGCAAATACCAAGCTGCATTAAGAGGAAGAAAATAGAATAGTTTAGCTGGGATAGGTTTGGTAATGGAATTAATATACCCATAGAAGAAGAAATCAGATATGTAGGCTGGGCAGATTGGAGTGACCATGTTGTAAGATGAGGTTTGGGCTTCATTCCTCTTGGCAAGGAGTAGAACCTAGACAAATAAAACATTAAAGTAAGCATTGTTTGCCACACTTAAGAAGGATACTCCTGGTTTGTAAAAGAGGCATTCTTTTGATTATAGTAAGTAGGTTCCTCTTACATAAAATCCCCTATTGTTCCACTTCAGAGTACAGTCTTCCTTGGTATCCTTGGGGGATTGGTTCCAGGACCCTCCGTAGATATTGAAATCCTCCGATGTTCAAGTCGCATAGTCGGCCTTTCATATCCGTGATTCCTCATCCATTGATTCAACCAACCTAGGTTCATGTAGCGCGGCAGTATTTATTGAAAAAACTCCACAATCCGCATGTAAGTGGACCTGTGTAGTTCAAACTCGTGTTGTTCAAGGGTCAACTGTATATATCTGCTCATTTATTGCATTTCCTCTGGCCAATTTTACTAGTTGATATATTATACTTTATCAGTTATGTGATAGAAAAACTAAAGTATTTTTTTAATGTCAATCCAGAAAAACATTTCCCAAGTGCATCCTATGTTCTAGAAGGAATCCACTGGTGACACTGAGTCTCAGCCTGTGGTATTCCACCACTATGCTTTGATCCAGGCTGGTTGACCAAATCGACATGAGTCATCATTTTCAGTAGCCTGCACTGTGTCAATTACGCAGCAAGAGCAAACTGTGCAAGACAAGCTAGCACCACTGTAATGAGGGTACTGGAGCTGTGTGCACACACAAAAAGGGATGTGAAAACACTGGGTCAGTCTAGGGTAGCAAAAGGGCTGAAAGAAACGGGTGGGGAGGTATTCTTAGATGTAACAGGGAGTCCAGGATTATGTGCTTTATAAGTTCCTATAATTGGGGATAATTTAAAAATTGCTTTATTTTCTACCTCCCATAGCTTGTACACAGCCGAAAAGAAAATTCTTTCATGCAGGAAGTTTGGCTCAAGTGCCTGATAGCTACATGCCAGTGATAATCATACTACCTTAAGGCCACTCAGACACAAAGTCTGGTTCTTTTTTAAATGTTGTGAAGCTGAATGGCATCAGATGGAGTGGAAGGAACACAGGCTTCTGAGTCGGAGGTTTTGTGTACAGTTTCCTACATTGCCCCTCAACAACTTGGAGACTGTGTGACTTGGAAAGCTCTGTTTTATCATCTATAAAATGGGAATAATAAAATTTCCCTGAGAGGAATTTTATTGCTAGAATTAAACTTTTTAATTCTGCCAGACACATAAATAGGCACTAAATAACTGCCCATTATTAGTCCCCGGATTCAACTTGCCTTAAAATGCATGAAACGATTGCCACTGCCTAATCAGAAAACTATTTGTAAGTGGAAAAAATTGAAATGAATGGAAGCATCCAGAACCTGGTCATTAGGCAGGCCCAAGTGAGCAATTTCAGGTTTATAAAATTTGCTATATCTAATACTCTTCCCTTTACAAATTTGATCTAGTTTATTCCTTAAAACAAAGACTGAAAAACATAATTTTCCACATTTCACAAATGAGGAAACTGAGGTTTAGGGACACAAGTGATTTGAACCTCATTCTGTCTGAGCCCGAAGCCTCTGCCCTTAACCGGCTCCCCAGGCTGTCCAGGTATATCCCTGGGAACCTCTCTATCAACTCTTTTCACATATGCATTCCTCTTTTTGGTTGTCATGTTAATAGGCAATAATTAAAAAAAAAAAAAGCTTTTACCACAGAATTTGAGTTGGTGGCACTCTGTAAGGGCAAAATTAACCACACATACCATTTTCACAAAGTGTCCCAGTTCATCAGTTCTAGCCACAAACGTCTCAGGTCACAAGTCGGGAAGGTTAAATCAGAAGGAAGTGGAGTAGTCCAACCTGATTTAGCTGCCTGAGTCTTACTTGAAAACCATTTAAACTCCATCTGATTGACACAGTGTGGGTCCTTCCCTAATGGTACTTGACAAACTGGCTTGTCCATGAGGAACAGTGTGCCGAGGAGGGCTAACATAATCTTAAAAAATCTTCACACATGTGGCTCATAACGAGCAGACATATGACTATACATGCCTTCCATTCAACCAGTTTCCATTACAAGGAACTTTTTAACCCTAGAGTTCAATTACTTAAAAAAAAAAAAAGGCTTCCCTGAATTAACCTGTTGAGTGTCTAATCCCGGTTGTTAACTGGGTGGTTTCTACGTGCCTGCTACTGTTACTGCTCTCTAGTCCCCACCAGAGCCAGCATCAGCAGGTATTGTTATGATGCGTGTTTCAGAGATGAGGCTACTGAGGCTGTCAGAACTTGTCCTATTTCTTGCCAAGAAGAAATTTGAACCCAGGCAGGGCTTTTGGCTATGACACCCTGTTCTCCCCCTTTAGAATGAATTCAAGGTAGTCCCTCACAAATGCGGGGAATGAACTAAAGATTTCAAGAAGAAGCCAAATCCAGCCACATCAATATCCATTTTAACTATTTCTTAGCATCGTGGCATATTAAAAAGTTCCCTTTGAGAAAATAAACCTTTCCTTGAGTAGAAGAGCATTATGCTAAAAATCTGTTAAGTTTCTCAATGTGCATTACAGACTCAAACATATTAAATTCCTTATTGGATTAGACCAGTTAACACTGGATTTTGTCACACTTCTACATTTAAATATCACATCCAGGAAACAAATGTATTAATATTTGCTTCATTGTGCCAAATCAGATTCTATTATAAAACTAGATCAAATATGAATCACTACCCTATAAAATTCAAAATCTGTATGTGCAAAGGTAATGAGAAACAGAGGTGGTTCTTGTTTCCTGAGAATAACTTCTCAACTCTCTTATGCTCTATTGAAGGAAAAAATTGCATTATTTTGAGTCATTTAAAAGGAGTAAAGCCATTTTTGTGGATAATAAATTGTAAATGAATCACTGAAATTATTTTGGGAAAACAGCGTTCATTCTGATAGAGTCTGGTGTGAGTCTGAAAACTCTTGGTGTTACAAAGGAAAAATTTGATTTTTGCTAATGTAAACTTAGATTATCTACTCTAAATCTGCTACATTTCTTCATATTAATCTTTATATGACATATTCTCTCCATAAATATTACCAGTTTAGAACCTTGGATTTTTCTCTTTTGTCTTCCTAGCATTTTATCAGTAACTGCCTATATTTCAGTCCATAAATTTCTATTAATGTGATAATTATACTGGTGTCAATCACTTCCAATCTCAAACCTTAAACTACTCAGTCAAAATCTGAGGGAATTCCTATTGTGAAGAAACTGGAAACTTAGGGGTTGGACTTTTTCTGCAATTAGAAGAGAATAACATCATGAAAATTCAAATAGGTTGGAAACTCAGTGGTCATTTGAAACACTAAACTCCAAAGAACTTATTTGTACATCTGTCAAAACATAGAAAAATCATTCTGATTTTGAAAGAACTTTTCAAAGATCTTATCAATGTGGGAAATTGCACACTGACCTATGAGGAATATATAATTTGTGTTAAACACAGCGTCTCATTCAAGAACTAAAAATAATCTTATATCCGATCAATTCTAGACCAGAATTTTTGTAATTTATTTTGAGTGAGAATGTTCTTAAGGGAATAGATATACAAATCAAGCAGGATCCAAGTGCAGAAAGAACTTCAGAAGTGCTAAAATGTTTGACTCTTCATTTTTACATGAGCAAATACATTTGCAAACCCCCTACTTGCTCTTCCTCTGTATTTCAAGGCAAGTCTAGCAAAACACATGTAGGGGAAGAAACAATAAAATGAAGAATAAGGGTGATGGGAGGTAAGGATAAAGAGAAGAGAAAAGAGTGAAGAGAAGAAGAAATATTAGTTAAGCACCTAAAATAGAGAGTGATGAAAAAATAAAGACAGGTAGTAAAGTGATTAGGGTTAAGGATAGTCAGTAGTGGGCACAGAGGCAGGAAAGTACAGAGGAGCAAATGCATCCGACGAGTAGAGAAGCCCAAGAGAAAAGGGATGGTATATGACTTAGCACCAAATTTAGAGGTAACATCACAAAGTCAATATTTACATAATGAGAAAACAAAAAGGTACAATGACATTTACTGGGAGGCAGAGTAGCATATTTCAAGAACTTCCATTTCACTGCCAGTTAGAAAAGCTTCAAAGAGTTGCTAGATCTTCATGGGCAATTTGAATGAAAGGAAGAATAATAGAAAAATGAAGTGGAGAGGATTTGGAATTTAGAGGATACTTTTGGTAAAAGGAGAGAAAGTAAGTTGGATTGTGTATTTGCACTGAGTGGGATTTGAGCCAATATGCCTGACAGCAGAATTTCCCAAAAGTTTTCCATATTTAAACACAGACTTTACTATTACTTGATTTGTTTAAACTATAGACCTTCTTTTTCACTAAATAGCTTATTTTAAAAGGAAATTAACAACCTAAACAGTAATATCTGTTTCACATGCTAGTTATGTTTTTTCTCATACACATTAAAATAAATAAAATATTTGCTATGGAAACACTTGAAATAATATCTCATGCCACTTGCATGCGTGGAAAGTGAGATAGTCTTGGGCTATGAGGAAGGTAGGAGGGACTCTTGTCTGATCCACAGCAGTGGGAAGCTCTTGAAAGACCCAAAGAGGCAGGAAATACAGGAGAGCAATGGGCAGTGAGCCCCCGAGGCCTGCCAGAAAGGGGGCAGAGATGAGGAAACAGCCCCTTGAGATCTGGCATGGAGGTCACTCGGTGTGACTTCTGCCTCATTCTATTGATCAAAGCAACTCACAAGGCCAGCCCAGATTCAAGAGGTGAGGAAGTAGACTCCACTTCTCTATGGAAGCATCTGTAAAGAATTTGTGGCCATTTTTAATCTACCTTAACTCACAGACTCAAAAATTCAACAGAGAGTCATCAACGTAAATCAAAAGAGGTAATATTAATTTGGAAAGTCATTTTTGTGTTCGTTTGAAGCTATAATATGTTTGGGGCTAAGTTTTACAGAATTAGGTCAGGTAGAAGAAGAATATAGCGACAGTTTTATTCTAACTCTCACTTTTATATTGGGATGCCAATTTTTACAGATCGTACACACACTCACAGAAATACACACACACCTCCAGGTCTGTTATAGGTTTCTTGCACTGTCTTTTTTCAAGTGAACTAAAACATCAGTTTTTTAATATGAATGAGAAGAACCAAATTAGAGGCCAACTTAATTTATTTTAACCTAAAGTAAACACAAAACGTTTTCAAATCTCTCACTGAGTGAAACATCTAATTCAGGCATCGCAGGAGACAGATATTCATTTACGGTAGAGGAATAGTTCTTCTTCAGGATGGAGATGAAGAAAGGATTTATATTCCACTTAACTAAGAATAATAGTATGGTGTTTTATCAAACTCTTCTAATGTATTTTTGTTATCTCAAAAACATAGAAGAGAATAATTTATAAATTCTACTGACCAATGTTTGAGAAGCTTTGTAAAGTTCAAAACTCTTCCCAAAACGAAGTCTTAACATGTATGAGGTTCCCCTTTGAATACATAACATTTTGTGCCTGGTATTAAGCTCTTTTCACTCCATTTTGTACCTGTCTTCTCCTTCCCCACTTTGTAGTGCTGAGGCTGGGATTTGGCAAAACACATTTCCGCTTTGCCAGCTGCTCTGGGCTGGGCTCTGCCTATGGATGATGGGGGGAAGAGTGCAAGGTTGGAGGCGGGAGAAGGAGCACTTCCTTCCTCAGCGCTTCCTGCTTTACTGCTGATGCTGCTTTCACTTCCGGTGCCCTCGGACCTCGCGCAGCGGGGCTTCTCCACTTGACCATGGTGGTACTTTTGCAGTAGCAGCAATTGATGCCCGTTTGCAGTTTTCCCAGCCTGTAGAGCCAGCCTCATCACATCCTGTCAGAGACACTAGCATCCTGTCCTCAGACGTCCAGGTCACAGGTTACAGGTCAAGACAGCAGCATGAGTGTAATTGTGTCTCATCCTCAGAGAGCTGAGTTTCAGCTCCAACGAACCCCTTCATGCTTCTAATTCCAGGCTTGTAGTTTGAACAGTTTCACCTTTTCTCATTGTGCTTAGGGGAACCCTCTGCTTTCTCAGTTGCTACCTCTGGGAGGCCTCCAAGTTCCCTTTTCCCTATTCAGTTCTCCAATACCTGATTATATTAAATTCTCTCTATTTAAAGAACCTACAGAATTTCTGTCTTCTGATTGGACCCTCACTTAAGTGACTAAAGAGTAACACAGACTATCACTTAAAACATTAATCTTGATCATGTTAATTGTGGTCTTCGAAACTCAGGATGTACCTACCAGAAGACTTTAAAGAATATAATCTTTAAGTTTCAGGATTTACAACACTGATTTGAAGTAGCTTAATATTAGAGAAGCTCTCCAATATTAAAGCTGCATACTTAAGATACTGTAGACTTTTCACCTAAAGATTTGGAAGAGCTTGGTAATAATGACACTTTTAACTAATCTGCACAACAATCTTGTGGATATGATAGGATGTAATATCCACACAAAAGTCAGCCAAAGATTTAGATTGTTTCAAGTATACAAACAACAATTTCAAGCAAATATAGGGGAAAATCCAAATAAATCATTTCATATGTATCCAAGTTGAGCAAGGGCAAGTGAAAGAGAAAGTAAAACAGTTGATTGTCAATGGATTGCGGCTTCAGTTGGAATGTATGAGAATAGGGACCATTTAGTTATTATGGTCTGAACAGAAGATGTAGCACCTTTGGGCTTCACTGGGCCCTCTGCTCCCTGGGGGGATTGTGTGCTGAGAATGATGGCTTTTTCAGACTTAGGACAGACTCTTTCTCAGTGACTGAGTGCCTCTTAATAGTAAATACAGTTAACTGTGCAAGTTGGCCAACTGTAAGTGTCAGCCCTGGGTGTTGCTGGCTTTAAAAGTGTGAAGTGGAACTTTAGGCTGGAGGAAGGTGTGGGGGGCTGTTGGAGAGTTTTATAAAATGTTACATAATATATTGCATATAAATATATTGGAAAGATAGACAAAAAATAACATCTGTTACCCCTAGTGAGGGGAGCTGCATGACTGGGGGAAAGGAGTGGGAGAAAGACTGGCCTTTCACTGTCTACCCACTTGTATTTTTTAAATTGTGTACAGGGCTTCCTAGGTGGTGCAGTGATTGAGAATCCGCCTGCCAGTGCAGGGGACACGGGTTAGATTCCTGCTCCAGGAAGATCCCACATGCCGCGGAGCAACTAGCCCGTGCGCCACAACTACTGAGCCTGCGCTTTAGAGCCTGTGAGCCACAACTATTGAGCCCATGTGCTGCAACTACTGAAGCCCGTGCACCTAGAGCCCGTGCTCCACCATAAGAGAAGCCACGGCAATGAGGAGCCCGTGCACCACAAGGAAGAGAAGCCCCCACTCACCGCAACTAAAAAGAAAGCCCACACACAACAAAAAAGACCCAACACAGCCAATAAAATAAATTAATTAATTTAAAAATATTGTGTACAAAGTTTATATAATACCTATAGAAAAAATTTAGAAAGCCAACTAAATATTTAATTCATATCTGTATTTCCCTTTACAGTTTCCAAATGGCTCTCACTTCTGTAACTCTCTCTGCTCCCCCTTCAAAGCCTGTGAGGCAAATATGGCAGGATTCTTCTCCTTTTACGCATGAAAACCTGAGGGTGTAAATGTCTGACTTCCTCAATATCATACAAACAATTCCAGTTTAGGTTAAAAAAAAGCTTAGGTTAAAAACAAGCTTTTCTTGCTCCGAGTAGTTCTTTCCATTATATTGCACGGCCTTATGTGTGCTCAGAACCACAAAACAGATTGGGTAGAAAGGAAATCGGCTTTTAGAAGACCGAGTTTACAGACCAAGCTCTGGCCTATGAATCTACACCTGTAAGGTTTCTATACCTGCTGGAAAGACTGTTACGGCAGCCACAGTCACCTGCAGACCAAAGCTCCATGCTATGTGAATTAATTCGTGTATTCAATAGTGACAGACTTCCTTGACTAGCCCAGGTCTGAGGATCTCATATGCATTATTTGCAACTTTAACCAAAGGATTACAAATAGGTATCCTCCCTATTTTGCAGATGGGGAAGTGGAGATGTAGAAAGGTTACCTAATCAACAGATTAAGTTAAAAAAATTGTAAGGCGAGGATTTGTCTTCAGTTCATCTTTCCCACAGCCCGTTCCTTTTTTAAAGGCGTTGAACTAGTTGCTCTGCTGGCTACATAGCTAAGTAAGAAAGCAAGTGTCTCAAAAATAGAAATGTGCATTGTGGGGTGTGGAGAGGAGTAGATGGTGGGGTAGAGAGGAGACAAGTGCTGTGAAAACTCTAAAACGGATAAATCTAAGTATTAAAAAAGAAGTCTGAGCAAATGCCATAAGGGTTTAAAGGAGGAAGCAATCTTATTCTCCTTCAAGTGAGTTAGACATGGCTTCATGCATGAGAGAGTGAGGGTGAAATAGGCATTGAAGAATTACCAGGAACTGAAATATGAAGTAGACTTGGAGTTATGAATGGGAAGAGAGCAAATGGGAGATGGAACATGTGAATGTTTTAATGACTGGCCAGTGTCTGCAACATAAACTATGTTAATAAAAAAATTTGTCTATTGGCTTCCCTAGGACAGGCCTCTAAGCTGCAGAAGCACTAACTGAGATGCTAGTGACCAAAGTCCCCCCGGGGAAAATAGTACCAAAAATAAATGCATAAACAATTTTAAAATCGTTGAATGAATGCATGGAAGGTGATAGGAGAGAAAGCATGAGTACCCCTTCTCCCCAGTTTTCTATCGTCGTGGCTGACCTCTGAGTTATACATTATGGTATTGTAGTAATTATTCAGTGCTTGATTATGGTAAAAAACATCAACACTATTAAAATAGATAAGGCTGCTGAAGTCATGCTTTGCCCTGTCAACCGGCTCTCTCCAAGTCCAAGGATAATGGCAGAACCTAGAACTCCTGCTGCCAAATATCCAATTCCCTCAGTTTAGAGCAGTTTTCAGCTCTGCTCCCTAGATATTTCAGATCTTTGAAAGGGCTTCAGGAGTTCCACAAACAATGAGGATTTAAATTGCCAGAAAAACTCATTCATTGATTTTATCTGTTTTTTATATTGTGATTCCAGATAAGATTTCATTATTTTTTTTTTTTTTTACAGCCTTAGCCAGAAAACATACGTCATTGAAATATCTTCTCAAAGTTGCAAGACTTGGAAATTCTGAGCCAGGCTGAGGGTGTTCACATAAGCTGCAAATGAAAGGAAGTGAGGGTGTCAGGGACAACACAGTGTAATGGAAAGAGCACTGGGTAGGAAGGTGTGACAAATAGGTTCTACTCTGATCTTACTAATGAGTTGGGAGATTTGCCTCTAGATGGTGAGTGACCCAAACAATGAAACCTGACCTCTCGGGACTTCTTTTTCCTCATCTATATGAGCAGGGAATTGAAAAAGAAGACCCTTGCTTGTCAAGCTATTGACAGTTAAGTACTTAACGCTTTCCAGGATTGAAGCACACTGCTACTTATTTATTTCTTCTACACAGTTAGCCATTTTGGACACTTTAAAATGTTACATTTGATGTAGATCTATAAACTGGACTGAAGAACTCATTTCAATTTGTGAACGACTAGAATTGTCCAGCACAAACAAAAGTGATTTCTCTAGTGGTTCAGTAGTGTCTATGATAAATTACTTCTTTCATATAAGTGTTATAATGTGTACACACGTACACAGGCTGGGTGTAAAGTTGTGAATGTACAGACTTTCCCTGAGTCAGTTCATTTATTTGGATCCTTGTAAAGATCAGTGTTGATTAGCACAGGATGACACAAGTGTTAGGATATGGCAATCTGGGGAGACTTGTTCATCTATGTACATATGAAAATATAATTTGGTAGAATTGCCCTACTATTCCATGTTATTGACTTGCTTAAATAAAACCATTGTTATCTTATAGTTAGTCACATGGCAAAAAACAAAATGAAAAACTATCTAACCAAGCCCAGAAGCCCTTTTCTCCCCACTGTGGTAAGTTTGTTTACTTTTAAAAGTCCATCACGTATTATACATATTTTTGAGCACTTATGATCTCTTTAATACTTGTCGGTCACTGCTATATACCAGACGTTGTATTAGGCACTGTATTAGTCATGTTATGGCTGTGCACAAAATAGACACAGTTCCAATTCATGAGCATATGGGTAGGTAAACAGGCAAAGACAATTATGTATGATCTACAAAGTGTAAGATGCCACTGCAGGTACATAGGACAAATACCTGACCCAGGGGCAGTAAGTGAGTGGAGAGTTTCTGGAGGAAGAGACATGCAAGCTGAGAGACTTGGTAGATGAGAAGGAGTTGGCCTTGCAAAGGGACTGAGATGCGGGAATGAGGGTGATTTAGACACAGGGAGCAGCACAAGTTTAGAGCCCAAGGTGAGAGAACACAGTATGTTGAGGGAACTTGGAAAGCTGGAGTGTTGAATCTGAAGGGGTGTGACCACAGATGAGGCCAGAGACATCAGTAGCAATCAGACTATTACTGCTATTACTAAATAGTAAATAGTATTGCTACTACTAAATACTAAATAGTATTGCTAAATACTGTTATGCACACTATTGTAAGCTATCTTAAGGAAGTTGGACTTTCTCCTACAAATCATTAGTGTGATTGATGTGTTTGGCCAGGAGGATGATTTGTATTTGTCAAGTTTACTCACCCTTCAGTGGGAAATCAATTGCCAGAAACTGAGACTGAAGAGTGATGAGTTGGAAGGCATGGCAGAAATCCAGGTTAGAAATTATGGTGTCTTAACCAGGGTAATGGAAGAGAGATGGGAAAAAAGATACCATATTCAGAAGTTTTGAAGTTAGAATCAGCAGGGTTCAGTATTTATTTGAATATATAAAGTAAAAGAGAAGGACAATTCAGAGAAGATACTCTGGTTTCTGACTTGGGAAACTTGATTTATGGTACTACTTTTCAATGTGGTGAGGAACAAAAAATAACAGATTTGGGTGAAGGGAGAAAATGTGATGAGTTTGTCTTCAGACCTATTGTACTTTGGGTGCATATGAACCGTCTAGACAGAAAAGTCTAGAAGGCTTTATGTAGGAATAAAGCTCAGGAGAGAAGTCTAGGCTGGAAATTAAACAAAGATACAAAAGTCACCAGTCTAATGGCCTCTGAAACCTGGATTAGGTGACCATGTGGGAAAATGTGTAGACTTAGAACAGAGGAAGGCCAAGGACAGAACACTGACCAAAGTTCACATTTTAAGAGATAGTTGAGACTCAGGAGGAAATCCAGGAACATAAAATGTCACAGAAATTCAAGGGAAGAGGGTACTTGAAAGAGGAAAGAATGGTCCATAGTGTTAGGTGACAGGGAGAGCCCCCACACCCCACAAATGTTTTAAGTACTCATTGGATTTAGCAAACAGAAGGTCATTGGTGTCCCTTGTGATAACAGCTTCATTTGAGTGATGAGGATGGAAGCCAGATCACACAGGGTTCAGAAGTAAGTGGGAGCTGTGGACATGGTGACAGTGTGTATAGAAAATGCTTTCAAGAAGTTTGACTGTTAAGGGAGAAGAGAGATAGTGAGCTAGTTGAAAGGGTGTATCAGGTTGAAAAGAAGGTTTTAGGAGAGACTTAAGCATGTTTATATGCTGATAGGAAGAATCTAATAAAGAAGGAAAAGAGAATAGCCAGTGGCAGGAGATCCTTAAAGAGGTGGGAAGGAGGGTATGAGATACAGTGCACTGGTGAAAGCATTAGTCTTTACCAGGAAGAGGCAGTCCCTCCAAGTATCAGGAGGATGGAGTGATGATGGTCCAGATGGTCCCAGGGTGGATAATGAGAGATAGTGTGATAAGAGCTTTCAAGATGCCAAGATGAATGTGCCAGGATCCCAGTCCTCTCTCTCAGTTTGGAAGACAGAGATAAAACATATGCTAATAATTCTGTTATTAGGTAGAAAGTGAGAGATGACATGAGAGAGTTAGAAATAAAAGGCAAAGAATGGTAGCTTACTGAATGGAAAGGTTGTTTCTGATTTGGGATGGAGTAGAATCTCATAAAGGAGGTAAAATCTGAGATCTTTCTTGAAGCATATGAGGAAATCAGAGGTGTAGGCCATTACATTGCAAAAGAATGGTTTAAGCAAAGGGAAGTGAAGGTGATATCTAGGGAATGGTGACTAGATAAGATTTGAATGAAGTGTCAAATAGGTGGAATAACAGGTGATGAACCTCAAAAGTTGGAGCAGCATTAAGCAAAGCCACCAGCTTAGACCAAGGAGTTTAGAGCTGGACTTGTTTTCAATAGGCAGTGGGGAGTTATAAAATTTTTTATGTTTAAAAAGCAGGACATTTGAGAATCAAATTAGAAAGGCATGACAGCATATTAAAAATAAAGCCATGGAAAACACTGAATGCTAAGAAGGGCATATTAGAAATTTGATAAATATTGATTAATGAGTGAAGGGATAATTGGATGGATGAACAAAAAAGGACCATGTAATCATTCTAACATTGGAGTCAAGGGCTCACACTGTCTTGCATTTACTAGTGAAATAATCTGAGGAGGCTGGCTTCAGTTCTACCTCTACCATTTATGCCAAACATCAACAGCATGCAGTCATTTTTATAACAAACTGGCCCACAATCTCACAGTAGATTAATTTAGTTGTCTAGTTTTAGGACTGGAAAATGAGTTTCTAGATGTTTCAAAGGATAAAGATTTTATGAATGAAGTTTACAGTGTGTGTACTACTTTTGTATTTGTACATATAATATAACATTAAATTAAAACCTAATGTATGACATCTCTGGGCTATAAGGATGGTTTGCCATATACAAATCAATACATTACATTCATAGAATTAAAGATAAGAATCATATGATCATCTCAATATACACAGGAAAAGCATTTGACAAAATTCAACATCCATTCATGATAAAAACTCTAAACAAATCAGGCATATCTCAACATAATAAAGGCCATATATGACAAGTCCACAGATAACATTGTTCTAATGTTGAAAGGTTGAAAGACTTTCCTCTAAAGATCAGGAAGAAGAAAAGGGTGCCTTCTCTCACCCCTCCTATTCAGTGTATTAGTGGTAAGCCCTAGCTAGAGCATAAGGCCAGAAAAAGAAATAAAAGGTATCAGAATGGGAAAGGGAGAAGTAAAGTTGTCTCTATTTACAGATGATATGATTTTATATATAGAAAAACCTAAAAACTCAATCAAAAAAATGTTAGATCTAATCAATTAATTCAGTAAAGTTGCAGGATACAAAATTAACATACAAAAATCAGTGATGTTTCTATACACTAACAACAAACATCCCACTTATAGTAGCACCAAAAACAACCAAATATTTAGGAATAAATTTGCCAGGGAAGGTGAAAGATACATTCTGAAAACTACAAGACATTAATGAAAGAAATTAAAGAAGACACAAGGAAGTGGAAAGATATCTTGTTCATGGATTGGAAGAATTGATATTGTTAAAATGTCAATACTACCAAAAGCCATCTATACATTCAATGCAATCCCTATCAAAATTCCAATGGCAATTTTTATAGAAGTAGAAAAAAACCCTCCTAAAATTTATATGAAATCACAAAGGCCCTGAATAGCCAAAGAAATTATGAGAGAGAAGAACAAAGCAGGAGGCATCATACTTTCTGATTTCAAGCTATTCTATAAAGCTATAGTCATCAAATAAGTATAGTAGTGGCATAAAAACAGACAAATAGATTAATGGAACAAAATCAAGAGCCCAGAAACAAATCCAAGCATATATGGCCAATATTTGACAAGGGAGCCAAGAATACTCAACGGTGAGAAGACAAGTCTCTTTAATAAGTGGTGTTGAGATAATTGAATATTCACATGTAAAAGAATGAAACTGGATCCATATCTTACACTCACAAAAATTAACCCAAATGGATTAAGACTTAAATGTAAGACCTGAAACCATAAAAATCCTACAATACGACATAGAAATAAAGCTCCTTAACATGGGTCTTGGTAGTGATTTTCTGGATATGACACCTGAAGCACAAGCAACAAAATAAGGAAAATAAGCAAGTGGAACTACACCAAACTGAAAAGCTTCTGCACAGCAAAAGAAACCATCAACAAAGTGAAAAGACAACACACAGAACAGGAAAAAGTATTTGCAAACCATATATCTATTAAGGGGTTACTATTACACATACGTAAAGAACTCCTATAACTCAATAGCAAAAAAACAAATATGCAATTCTAAAATGGGCAAAGGTCCTAAATAGACATTTCTTCAAAGAAGATATAAAAATACCAACAGAACCTGAAAAGATGCTCAATATCACTGGTCATTAGAGAGATGCAAATGAAAAGCACAATGAGATATTACCTCATGCCTATTAGAATGGCCATCACCAAAGAGACGAGAGAGAAGAGGGAATGCTTGGGTACTTTGCTGGGAATGCAAGTTGGTACAGCCACTATAGAAAACAGTATGAAGGATCCTTGGAAAATTGAGAATAGAACTACCATATGATCCAACAATTCCGCTTCTGGGAATACATCCAAAGAAAACAAAAACACGAACTTGAGAAGCTATTTGCGCCCTGATGCTCACAGCCATGTTATTTACAATAGCCATGACATGGAAACAACCTAAATGTTCACTGATGGGTGAACGGATAAAGAAGTTGTGGTATATACAGACAGTTCCATTATGTATAAACACATATACATATATACATGATAGAATATTATTCAGCCATAAAAAATGAGGAAATCCTACCATTTGTAAAACATGGATGGACTTTGTAGGGATTAGGCTAAAAGAAATTAGTCAGACAAAGACAAATACTATATGATCTCACTTATCTGTGGAGTATATATATATATATTTTTTTTTGCACATGGGCTTAGTTGCTGTGCAGCATGTGGGATCTTCCTGGGGCAGGGATCAAACCCTTGTCCTCTGCATTGGCAGGCGGATTCTTAACCACTGCGCCACCTAGGAAGCCCTGTGGAGTATATTTTTTAAAAAATTCATAGAAAAAGAGATCAGACTTGTGGTTACCAGAGGTGAAGGGTGGGGGGAGAGGGAATTGGAGGAAGGGAATCAAAAGGAATAAACCACCAGTTGTAAGATAAATAAATGCTAGAAATGTAATGTACAATATGATAACTATAGCTAACACTGATATACAGGAAAGTTGTTAAGAGAGTAAATCCCAAGAGTTTTCACCAGAAGGAGAAATTTTTTTCCTTTCTTCTTTTCTGTTGTACCTATATGAGAAGATGGATGTTAGCTGAACCTATAGTGTTCATCATTTCATGATATATATAAATCAAACCATCATGCTGTATGCCTTACACTTATACAGTGATCTATGTCAATTCTTTCTCAATAAATTGGAAAAAAACCTAATATTTGAAACTTTATTTTGACAAATGATTTAAAGAAAGACTATAAAATTGCTGTTAGTTTTTGAGAACTTTATTTGCTAAATTTTACTGTTAAGTAAATTATGTAAGGAAGAATATTTACTCTCAAAGCTTTAAAAAATATTTTTTAGTTGTGAGAGCTTTGACAAAAACTTTAAGAAAGTATTATAATTATTTCAATTTAATTTAGAAAGGTCCCCTCAAGATCAACTGTATGGTGATGGATGGTAACTGGACTTGTGGTGGTGGTCCCTTTGTAGCACATGCAGATGTTGAATTATGATGCTGACACTTACATGATAATGATAAAAAAAAAATTCCCCTCAGATTTTATAGAGAAAAAAGGAACCAGAGAATTGTCAATGACATCATGGTGACTCAGGCTTGCTATATGAAATACATACTCTTTGATGCCTCCAATCACTACCTCAAAGAGTTTGCCAAGCAACTGATAGATTTCTCTCTATAAATTGTTGAAAGTATACACTTGTGGGATGACATGTAGAGGAGGCTTATCATTAGGTTGAAGATTTGAAGCCTCAAACTAAAATGCTTTTATATTGCATCATAACTTTGCTTCCTTAGAACTGTACTTCCTACAGGCAATAAGTGAGTAATTCCAAAGCCATGTTTAATTATAAAACATGATATGCCATAAGTAAATACTTCACAAATAAGTAAATACTTTAAAAATACTAGTGATAAACATTATAGTAAGAACATGAAAAAACTGCTTTAGAAGCTTAAGTATACTAAACTAAGGGTAAATCATGACAAATTTCAGTTAGTAAAGAGAATTTTTATATTCATGTCAGCAAATGCAAACAGGAATGGAAAGTGACTTGCAACTTTACTATGCTATTTGCATTAGCAAATAGTAAAATATGCAATTTAAATACAGTTGTGTAAACTGGGCAAGAATGTGTGAATACACAGTGAGGTTGTTTTTTGAGAACCTGAGAAACATACCTAATAATAGGCACTCACACTTAATCTTTGTGTATGTGTTTCTGCACTTATGGTTTTATTATCTTTTTGTTAAGTACTTTAGTTTTAGGGCTTTTATTTAAACCCCTCTGAATTGTATTTTTAAATTTCTGACTCATTAAGCTAGTTTCCTCTGGTTTTAAGGAACATTTTACAGCTAAGATATTTTCGTTTGTTATTGTTAAACCAGTGAGTATACAGGAAAAAAAGTTTTAGAAAGAGAACTCCACATTGAGACAGCTTAACTAAATAAAGTCTTAGAGTGCAAAATGTCTTCAGAATATAAGCCTTCAAATGGCATGTGCTTTAAGTGGTGATGTTACTTACAAAAAAAGAAAATAGTTAAAAAAAAAGGCATCTTAACAGTTTTTATGGGAAAGCTTTAGAAATGGATCCTTTACAAGGCATCACCCTCTTCTTTTGAAACAATAGTTCCATCTAGTGGACATTTATTTAGAAACAAACCTTTGATTCCAAAAGTTGAGAAAGTTTTTTGTTTCTTTTTGCTTTGATGAAATCAGCATTAAAGGAAAATAAGGATAATAGCAGAAATAACTTGTTTAAAATATTAAACACAAGTAACAGGGTAGAAACCAAATAATTAAGCTGGAAAACAAAAAAAATCTACCTGTAAATGAAACAGTTTCTTGTGTTTAAGAACACACTAGAAATTTGGTGTAAAAAAAAAATCAGATAATCTAATTATTGTGGAGAGCCAAACTAGGTAACACTGGAATGACTGTGATGCAAAACAAAATACAATTTGATTTTAAAAAAATCTGGTACACATCTCCAAAAACAGAGAGTAATAGAAATCATTCATTTATTCATTTCAGCAACAATATTTATTGGCCTTCAACATCATATATATGCTGGTCACTTCCTAGGTTCTATGACACTGACAATTGCTTTAGTGCTATAGCATGAGAGGGCTTTCTCATCAATATCAGTGGCCATCTAAAGTGAACTATTAGAAATACAAAAACTTGAGCTCTGATAATGGCTCTAATTTGCAACACAATAGCGACGGCCAATCTATTCAGATGTTTCATTCAAATATTAATCATCTGGATGATTCCAAATATTAACACGGTAGGATTTTTTTTTTTTTTTTACTGATTTGGCAGTGTTATTTCTAATCAGGTTATGTCTAAAAGCAGATTGGAGGCCTACAGAGTAAACTTGGAATAAAGTAAGCCGGAAGAAGTCACAGTTCTTGTTATTGTTATCCTGGTTTCATGAACTATATCTATGAATGGCTCGGGTGGATTTCTTTTATTTCAAAGACCAAAATGGTTGATTGGATCATTATTTAATTTTAGTTTGGTTCAAAATTAAAATGATTAAGCTCTGGATAAATCTTTTAGAATGTGCGGACTGTGTTTCCAGGTGCAAGAGTCTGGATTGAGGTTGTTTCTGGCTCTCTTGTATCCCTTATATTCCTCAACCCAGAGCAGACAAACTACCAGGGCAATTTTGAGTTAAGTAGAATCTCTGTAACCCTTTTGCACACACTGGGACCAGTTCCAGGGTTTCCCAGGGTTTTTCCTGGATTTAGGCCTATGAGCTAGGATCCTCCTGGGGATCCCCATATATTTGCAGGGTGACTTAAATGCCCCTTTGCAATTAAAAAACAGTAGTTAAGTGATATGGTCCATGAATGTCTTTTATCTAGGCCTTAAAGGTCAATCATCCTTGCCCTTTCACTGTGATGGAAGAAGTCTTTGATACCATAAAACACTTTAATAGATGGGCCTCAAAGTAACTCATGCATGAATGATCTTGAATTTCTAAAAATATATTTTCCTATGATCTTTCTCCAAGTTATAAAATAGAGCAGAAAGTAAACTTGATAAAATAGAGTTTTTGATAATAAAATATTAAACAGGTCCAAAAATTGGGGAGTGGTATTGTGACCTATGCAAGTGATTGAAATAAAACTCTTGATAGCAATTAGAAGAAAAAGTGGGAACAAAGTCCAGATGGGTGACATGGGGATGACGAAAGCAGTTTGGTTAGATTAAAAGTGTAGGGGCTGGAGTATGTGGCCATTTGGAAATAATGCTAATACTTTCCAGTTGCTACTGTCTTAACTTGTTGCCAAACATTAGACCGGGTGCTTTATATATGCAGTCTCATTCATCCTCACTACAACCTGTGCAACAGAAATTATTACACCGGTCCATTTAACAGATGAGGAGATTAAGACCCTGAGGAGTTAAATTACTTGCTCAAGTTCACATGGAAAACAGAAGGCAGAAATGGCATCTCATCTGACTTCAAAGCCTTTGTTTGTTCTACTTTACCAGTAAGACTATTATTTTTAACCCTCAAATGGGATGCTGATATATAAAGAAAATGAAACTTCATGGAAAGCAATTTGAAACTACTGCATTACTCTGTACAGTAAAAGCTTTATTGTTCACAGTAGCATCATTCACAAGAGCCAAAAGGTTGAAACAATCCAAGTGTCCATTAACAGGTACATGGATAAACAAATGTGGTGTGTACATACAATGGAATATTATTTAGCTTTTAAAAGGAGTGGAGTTCTGACACATGCTACAACAAGGGTGAACCTTGAGAACATTAAGTGAAATAAGCTAAGTGAAATAAGCCAGACAGAAAAGGTCAAGTATTTTATGATTTCTTGCTACTGACTGAATCAGCATCTTAAGGGTCCGCTATGTTCATTCCCTGATCCTGTTTCCATGTAGACCTAGAAATAGAAACAAATGCTGCCCTAGACACAAGTCACTTAAATACTTTAATAAACAAATTTTATTATTAAACTAAAAGGGAGCAAAACAACTGAACAAGAGGAAGTAGCATATTATTTCAGATGCAATAAGGAAGGATGTTTTTGCTCATGAGTTTGTGAATTGATTGGAATTTTATACAAATGAAATTTCCAGCCCAACATCCTTTGGGGAGGTACCAATTCCCAGCCTGGTGACTACTTTATTCTTTGCCTATTTACTTGTTTACGTCTTCCTTCTGTGCTTTCTTCTATGTGAATTGAGTTCCTATTGCAGACAAAGCACTGTGCTGAGGGCTACAAAAACAAAGTTCAGTAAACACAGGTCCTACCCTCTTCTCCTCTTGAAGGAGCACTAACTTAAGTCACGGAAAGAGACATGTTGTCCAATGCAGTGCGTTAAACCTCATTGCACAGGGCAGTGATACAGACTTGGGTGAGAACACAGAGGGGGCATAGCCAGATGAGATGGAGGCCTGAGGAGGCTCAGGGAATGATGCTTGAGCTTAATTTTGATAAAGTTCATTAACTCATTCAACCAGCAAACATTTACTAAGTACCTGTTACCTGTCAGATAGTTTTCTAGTGTTTCCAAACTTTAGTGTGCATCAGAATCATCTGGTGGGCTTGTTTAAACAAAGATTGCTGCCTGCTGAGGCAGGAGGTCTGCAGTAGGGTTTGAGAGTTTGTGTTTCTAACACGCTTCTAGATGATGGTGCTGTTGATCTAAGAACTCTACTTTGAGAACCACTGATTTAGACAGAGCAGTAAGAAATGGGGGAAAAGACAAGCAATGCCATTGGTTGGGTCGTATAGTTTTATCATGAAACAAAGGCACCAACATGGGCTTCAGGTGGCAACGGAACTTGAAATCCAGCCTACTGCACTTGCTGGGCCCTGGAGGCAATGTAAGCATAAGGGAAGGGCCACCTGTCTGTATTTTGTCCACCCAGAAGGGCCTCTTTGTTAAATGTCTGCCCTGTGGGTATGTCTGCTCAGAGGGACCACTTTTTTTTTTTTATTTTTGTAACTTACACAAAGGCATGGGCTAAACCAAAAGCTGGAAGCAACAGGCATAGCAGGGCATGTGAGATGGAATCAGAGGTGGCTCCGAGTGCCCAGAACAAAACAAGTGATGCTGAGGTTATGGCTCCAGCTGGCCAACCTGACTTCCATCTGTGGTCTGTTTCACTCAACAACATCAGTCCTTTTCCACATACAGATAGACTCTATGTTAACAATGTTTCACCCACAAGGAGATTCTCTGCATCTCATCCTCTCTTGGATCCACCCTGTCACTGTGGACAGCCCCTCGGCTTACTTACGTTTAGGCCAGGAGATGCTATCAGAAATTAAACAGATGCCAGGAAAAGGCAAAGAGAAGAGACTCAAAGGACCAGTTGAAGGAAGTTAAGAAAATAATGGCTTGGGTAGAAGGTGGGTGAATGAATGGAGAAGAGCCACACAGAACCAAAAAGCCTGGTGAAGATTACTGGAGGGCATTAGGGCTCAAGATGTGAACTGGGTGATTAATGGGAAAAGACGAAAGGAAGTTACTGGCATGTCAAGTTGAGAAACAATAACAGAAAAGATGATCAGAGTGGCTGTATCTGGAGTTGACCTGAGAGGATTAAGAAAATGTTGCTTAAGAAGAAAGCCTATTAGGAGAAGGCTAGAGTCCATCGACAAAATTACATCCTAAATAAGAGATTCAGCTTAGTAAGGAGGAAAGGGAATAGTCTACAGATGAAGATTCTTATTTTTTAAATATTTAAAAGAAGCACAGCCTGTCGTTACTTTGTGGGAACCGTGCTTACTGTACATATCTAGGCTGTTTGCACTGCCTCGAGTTATTTACCCGCTTCTTTTCAACAGGACTTTCAGTTTCAGGGAATAAGATTCATGTGATAAAATGGATTGGGGTGAGAACAAGAAAATATTGAAATTTCAACCTTTCTGTAGTAAAGGCAAAAGGCTTCAAAAAGATTATTTAAGGTCCTCTATAGGGTGCTTTGTTTAGACTTTCCTCAGCACATGAGAGACTCTTCTCTGTGTTATCCAATTAACGTGCAGGTAAAATCTGCCGTCTGCGAACTCTCTCACACGTGAAAGCTCAGCAGGCATCAAGGCCCCGGGACAGATTGTTAAAACACCCCGGAGCATCTGATTCAACTTCGCACATACAACCCAAGAATGTCTACCAAGTTCCCGGCTGATGCTGTTGCAGCTGGTCTGGGGACCACACTTTGAGAACCACCATTTGTAAACATTCGCAATGTCATTTCTTACAGTGAAGAAATCAGTGTCTAAATGCCCCGAAGTCACAGCTGTTGGACAGTTCATAAAGCATCATGGTAAAGCCACTGAGTTAAGACAACACCCCAGGAAATATGGGCACCTCTCACTTTGTCACAAAGAGAGATTGCCAGTTTTCCCCAGTCTGCTATCGAGGATCTCATACCCAAAATGACAGATGCAACACAGCAGTGTTTCATAAATTTGACCTCAGTGGGTGAGAGGTGATGATAATGTCAGACAAGGCTGATCGGGTCACACCAAGTGAATGGAGGATGTGAACACTGTAGACAAGTTTGTTTTGGATATTCTATTAAAAGATGAAAAGATTCCATAAAGGTAAATGTGAGGGCATATATTTGCTCCAATTATGTCAGAGCCAAATTTACGCTACATATATCTTTGAACGTGCCACCCTGTATTTGAAGAACACTGTCGGCTGGAAACAAGCACAAAGAGAATAGCATAGAATAGACTTCCTGGTGGTGTCCACGGGCAGGTCTGGGAGCCCATAAGCATCTTAAATCAAAAGAGCCACCACTGAGATTCAGCTACAGCTCACCCGGGCGTTATTTAAACATGCCTAGATTAAGTGGCTTATTTGGTCTCAAATAAATCACTGAAATAATTGGAAGCAGAAAGAGCTTTTGCACACTGTCCTTCTTTCTTTGATCACTGGACTCATCTCTTCAGTAAACAGGTTTCATCCAACAAAATGATATGTGGTTCGGAACTACTACGGAATAAGCTCAAATTGGTGAACCAACAGCACTGTTGGTTCCGAAAATAAAATTGTGCAGGCACTGAATAAGTATCATAGGAAAACATTACCGGGTCTTATTAGGAAGGCTGTTGGAAGTAGCTGTGATGGGAGGGTGGAGCCCAGTTCCTTTAAGAGGAAGGTTGGGACTATTGAGTTTGCTCTCAGCTCCTCTCATTAAAAGGGACTTAAATGAAGACTCCTGACTGCGAAGGAGAGGCCAGGCAGGCTGGGTGAAGGAGGAGGCTTCTGCTAACAAGCCTGGTATGGGGCCTTACACAGAAATCAGCACAATTGACTTCCTTTGTTGTTTCTACATGGACTGATGTATGGGAGAGAAGGCCCTGATGGGTTAGTTAGGGATATCCCTTTTGAGGAAGCCCTGGAAAAGGAGCCAGATGGTGGAATAAAGACTAGCTGAGATCAATGTGACAGAGCCTTCACAGCACCTTTAGTTATGGCTCTGTTATACTGGGAAAAAACAGTTGTTCCCCTTCTTGTTACATGCTTTGCTTTTGTGGTGTGAGTGTCTTGAATGTGCCCCTATAAATGCAAAATGCCAAGACCAATATAGAGTATCGTTCACACGGTACACACAAAGACTCCTCAGTTAGACCTCTTCCCATGATGTAAGTATTTTGATGGTTGCCACGTTCCGCTCTGCGCATGGGGTAGAGCTAGGTAACCGTAAATCCCCGATGGGCTGATGGGCAAAGACTCACTCTCTCCCACCTCAGTCAAGCAGCTCATGTTCCTTTAAGCACTTAGGTCCTACTCAGCACCCTTATGTCCTCAGCGCTGGTGAGTACTTCGGCTTCCCCAGCATGGAGGATGACCTGGTCCCTACAGCTTATTCCCCACTGCTTGGCCTTCAGACAGTGCTTACCGTAAATGAGTCCAGGGAAAAGAACAGATTCAGGATCGGATTCAAAGTTAGTGGAATTCGACTTGAAAAGGAAATATATTTACCTCTTAAATGTAAGATTCATAGTGCTTTAGAATAAATTAAAGTTAACTTTAATATTACTACTATTAATAACAATGTTCAACACTACCATGTTTAATGCTATGGTGGTAATGTAGTTTCTGAGGCTTTGCTGAGACATGACTACTGCTAGTAACTACTGCTTTTCGAATACCTACTACGTGCCAGGGGATTTACATACATTATTAATCATCTAAAAACTCTGTTAGATGTGTAAACCTTGTAATTAAGATATAGGAACTCTGGCAAAAAAAAAAAAAGAGAAAAAAGAAAAGCCCAAGTAAATTGCTTGAGACTGTCCAAGTATTAAGTGGAAGAGATGAGCTCAAACTTAGGTCTGTCTGACTCAAAATCCTATGAGTTACCACAACATTGTGTTATTATTTTGGTATTTTTCGTTAGGAAGAAGGAAAATTATTTTAACATACTTGGAAACAATATTATCTTTTTATTTTAAAATTTTGCAAGGCAGAGTAGGAACATAATCTATCATAAAGCAAGTTTGGTATCTCAAACTCCAGGAAAATAATGGACACCTTTCCAAAGGATGCAGCCTTTCTCCTCCATTGATTTCGCATAGCTTTCATCTACAGAATTTAACTTTTTCTAGATTCCTGGTGAAAATATCCCCATTTTAAATAAAGCTACTTTTTGCATCTTCTACATTAATGACATTAATTTTAAAATATACTGCTTAGATGATGGACTGTGAACTAAGGAATTTTCACCTTCTAGTAAATGATGTGAAGTGGTGGCACCTACTGACGATGTATGATATTGCAGTCCTGCATCACTAGAAAAAAATTCGAAAAACTTTAATAAGGGAAGAAACTGTTTTGTTAGGTTTTAAAAATTACAGAATGCACTTTCCTGGAGAAATATAGTATGTCTGGAGTATAAGTAGTTACAGAATACGCATGGCATATCTTTCTGACATCTCAAGTTTGTTCAACATTTATATATGAAAATAAATATTTATTGTAGTTAGACTATGTAATTAGCCTGAATTTTTTTTTTAATCTATGATGGAAATCTTCCAAAAGTGTCTCTGTTTCAAACATGTTCATTTTCATCTTGCAATTAGAGATTCTTCAGTGGAAAACTTTTAGAAATATTGGGTCAATCTCATTTCCTTTGTATGAAAGATGAGAAAATCATGTTCCAGCTCTGGGTCTATGCTCAGAGACAAGCTCATGGAAGACAGAGTTCCAGACTTATTCTTCATTCTTTCCATCTGAATTTACCACAGGATCACAATTTGTATAGTAGATACCCAAACAAAATAGAAGAAAAAGTTCAATTTGGGGAATCACAAACATGGTTGAAAGAATTTGGGGAATGTGAGAAGTTTGATAACCTCAGAATCAATGAAAATTGGTAGCAGTGTTAGAATAAAAATCTCCCATGGGAGAAATTCTGCAAATTCTCAAAGGACTGTGAGTGACATCTAGCTATTCCAAGCACATCTTCTAACTGGATCATCAGTCTCTTTTTGCTGGAAGTTTTAAAATTCAATTCTGCTTAGGGGAATTTTTGGTTATGAATATGCCTTTAATTTTATCATGTAAAACAGCAAATAAACCTCCAGCATTAACTTTATAGCACAGTTAACATTCTGAAACACATCTATTCCAGATAATGAAGGATATTCAAATTTAGGCCAAATTTTTAAGTTCAAAGAATAGCTTTAAAATAAGACTGCCAATGAGTCTATTTATTGTTTGATTTGCAGCTAGTTAGGTATCCAGATTTTTCGGGGTCATACATGTCTTTGTGTTCTACTTTGCTTTATCTGAAAGCAAAAGACTTGGATGTAGCCTAACAATAAACAGATCACTTCAAAATTTCCAAATGATTCTTCAAAATGAAGTCATAGACTGAGGTTGGCAAAAAATAAGAACTGAAAATATGTAGGGGTCATTACTGTAGCAGATAGCCAAGCCGGGCTCAAATGGGTGTAAATTAGCTGCCACCATGTTGCTGAAGAGGCATGCCTTTGGCTTTTACTCAAAGTGACTTGGTCAATGTGGAAACTTTATTGTCCCACATAACTAGTGTTTCACATAGCCTGGGGAGGCTCCAGGGTTTGTTAATCCAGCAACTCAAGAAAGCTGTTAAATACCAAGAATTATTCTTTTACTTCTCTCAGCCTTGCCATCTGGGATAGGCCCTTTCATGCTTGCAAAAAGATTCCATCTGCAGACTTTACAGTCTCACACATCAATGTCCAGAGGCAAAACAAACTCAAGAGCCCTCTCTCACATGTCTCTTTTCTAAGAGCTTAGAATCTTTCTCCAGGAGTTACTCCAACAGATTTCCACTGATGCCTTATTTCTTAGATTTGGATCAGTTACCCCTTTCCAGCTCAATCTCAAAATTGCAAGGGAAATTGAACTACTATCTTATGATTAGTTGAAGGTAATCAAGATTCACCCTCTTCGGGCCGTGACTGGGGCAGGACCAACCTTCCCTAAGCCCTAATACCTGCTTCAAATATGGGTTCTACAATAGGAAAAAGGGCTCTTGGCAAAAAACCAAGTGTCTCCTAAATGGCACATCATAAAGCAACAGAAATTAACATCCCCAAAGACTGATGAGGATAAATTTTAGCATGGAAGGTACTGTGATAAAATAAAACGTATAAGTGAAAGATATGCTTAGAGGACTTGAAGAAAGGAAAACACATTAGGTCAATGTTTCCATCTGTCCCTTCTGTTATCTGGGAATTTTATCTCCAACTCCTAGTCACCAAAGGCAAGGGCAGCCTAACATCTTAAGGCCACTTTCCTCGGCTAGTAGGTATGCAAATACAAGAAGGATAATGACTTGTTCTGCAAAATACTAGGCTAGCAAAAGGGATTTGGTCTAGCTGCCTCATCCCCAGCACAACTCCATGGGCTTTTTGTGCTTACACACAGACACACACACACACACACACACACAAATTCATGAAGGCTGGGTCTAGCATTGTTGTGTGCCTGATCTTGGGTTGTGGTATCCCGTGGGAGGAGAGGGAGCACAGGAGGTGAGAAGGAAGGCATTTGTTCTCAGGAAGAGTTGTGAGCTCTTAGGGTTCTATGAAGTCAACATAAGGGTCCTGTCAAAAAATGTAGACTATGTAGATAATATAATGGAAGTTTATGTTGATAGTTTCAGTTATAGAGCATATTCTTATCATGTTCTACATTATCTTTAGAAAGTGGATTATAGGATTTTTTTTCCCTCAAACAAGAGTAAAAGGGCCAAAGGGATGTTGTTTTAATAAATCACTAAGCCAGAATCACATGACAATATCATTTGAAGAAGAATTTTTAATCTTCTCTGAGGAAATTGAAAAACATTAAAGAAAGGCAAACCTCAAGATTTTCTACTAAAGTGGTTATACACATTTTTTAACATAAAAGAAAATTGTACATGGATATCATATTTAATAGTAATTAATGCCCTACAGTTATATTTGGCTAAACCATATTTAGGTGTAGGAAAGCTCAGGCTCCTTTGAGATCTAATATGATTCCAAGAATTCTGAGATTCTATGTTGCTGTTCTTTTTGTTACTGAGTATTTAAGTATTGTCATTATAATATCATTGAAAGTATTTTCACTGCTCATAAAAACTTCCCCTCTCCCCCACAAACTCCTGGCAACCACTGATCTTTTTATTGTCTCCATAGTTTTGCCTTTTCCAGAATGGCATATAGAATCTATTTTTCTTTTTTTTTTTCCTTGAAAAGAGAGGTTTAAAGCCTTTATGTCTATAAGGCCACTCATGGCCCACCCACGTGTAGACCAGACAGGCTCTAGGTGGCAAACTCCCCCACTAAATACTGTAGCTTTTCTTCCAATTTTGAGCCCTGTCCCACTGGTCCTGTCCAGCAGCCACGTGGAGGGGCAGGGGGACATGTGTTGGGTATTTGTTGGATATTTTGTGCCCCTTGTCACAGTGAACCCAGATTCCTGTCGAGTGTCATGCAAACAGACGAGCCATTTCTTCAGTGAGGCAGGCTCCTCGCATGGTACCATCGCTACATTCTAACTAAATCTAGGTATGGTAGCACTTTAATGTATTTTTAAAATGAATTGGGAGATTGGGATACCAAATTGTATGCTCTAAATATATGCAGTTTATTGTATGTTAACTGTATCTCAATAAAATTTCTAAAAAAAAAAAGCAAATATATACTACTAAGAAATAAGGTACTTATAATCACTATCATAAATTAAGCCATTATAAAGCCATTTATATAAAATGTAATGCAATTTAATTTTTGCATATTATTTGTACAAGGATACCTGAAAGATGACTGAAAAGATAAATGAAAAATGAAAGTATAATGCCAAAAAAATAAGTGCTGCTCCATTATCTGCTTGTATACCACGTTGTCCAGCATTGGTTGGTATTCCCTCTACAGTTCCTTTGGAGACAAATTGATATTTTTAGTTTGGAAACTTGTATGAGAATTTTTTAAAATTTATGATTATTATCCTTGTAATACAAATACTTTTTTCAGAATGTGTCCAGACATTGTTTATTTTAGTTCATTCTGTCTGGATCAAGATGAGCTCTTTTAATTTGCCTGCTTTGGTTCATTTTCAGCTGCTTTCACATTGAACGTTACTGTCACTCCGTGTTGGGTCTTCCTGGGCTTACATCTAGATTGGTCTGCCCCTCTATCACCATCGGCTTGGCACATCCACGCCTCCCGTCATCTGCGGCTACGTCTCCCTCATCAGGGTCTATACCACCCACCCTGTGCGTGTGCTGTACTTCCTTCCTCACACTTCTAGCCTGTCCCAGCCACTGAAGCTGATCCTCTGTCTTTGAGTGGCATGTGATAGGATAACGCTTTCTGTGCTTGAGCCACTCTTTTAGTAAGCATAATATATCTGAACTTAGAGAATAATCACTTTTTATGCTTTTGTCTTGCAGAGATAATCTTTGGATGGCATCTGATTTTTGTGTTAATTCTATTTACGGTATCTTTATCAACATGGCTTAAAATCTCCACAAGTTGGAAACAGTACCCAGTGTGAATTTTGTAACTTGCAATGTCACATGAAAAGATCTGAGAAGTCCTACAATAAAAGCTGGGTTGGACAAAGCATATCTTACATTTACGAGGAAATCCTTTCCTGCACAGCTCCTATTTTCCTCCTACTAAGCCCCTTTTGGGAAATGTTACCCAAGAGAAGTTTCTTTAACCATTACAGTAAGCAAAGGGAGCTAACATATGATGAAAACCACCCAACTGCCAAACATTTCATATCTGATATCATTTAACTTTTCACAAAAATCTGAGATTGTTCTCCCGTTGTCCTTTTGCAGTTATGAGAACTGAGGTTGATTCACATCAGGCATACTTGCTCACGTTCATACTTGGGAAATCAGGACCAGAACCTGTACCTGACTCCAAATCTTGCGCTCTTTCTACAAGATTTTCTTTGAAATTTACTCATTATATTCTTATTTGATAAAAGTGAATCTCTTGCAAGACTTCAGATAAAAGCTCTTAAACTGTCTCAACTATTCCTATTGGGAAAAAAAACTCTGATTTTTACCTGATGATTTTTTCATTTTACTGGAAAGCAATTAGCGGAGGGTGAAGGAAATAGATGCTAAATTATTTGGTAACGAAGCAAGAATTAATTTCTAAAAGTAAATTAAAAGTTTGCAAAATATTGTTAGTGGTGATTTCTTTTGTAAAACATATAAAATTGGAAAAAAATTAAATTTATGAATATAAGTATAAATTTGTGTCAGAAGCATTGGCCTACCACTTCCTTATATTTAAAAAATTCATTTTAACTTTGTAAAATTTCTTAGTGATTAATCTATGTCCTGGGATTAACTTTAATGTTTTATGGGCAAGATAGATTTCTACCATGCTATGAATAATATAACTATTGAACTAGGAATAATATAAAAATAAATTAAAGGCTAGTTATTCTTTTGGGGAAAATGGATCTACATTTGGCTAGTTATTCGAATAATACATTTTGATTAAAAATTTACAAAATTTTGCTAGAATATTTGATTATTATAATAGTTTGCTCAATTTAAATTGCCAAATTTTGACTGATTGCCTCCTGTGATTTATAGACAGAAGAAAATACTTAGAGACCTTGAAAGACCAAGGAAGAGGTTAGAAATTAAAAGAAGATTCAATCTCCCCTGGCTTCCATGTATCCTCCCCACAGCTGCTAGAATACATTTCCTTAGACAATGAAAAGAATAGGAACTGCCTCTCTTTGGTATCATCCACCCACCGTGCCACACACAGTACAGTTTTAGGCAAACAAAGGAAGTTTCCAATAAAATGAAACTGACAAATAATAACATCCAAAATAGATAATTCACCAAGATGAGAGTTAGGATATATGTAGAATTGGCCTAATATCCAAAAATGTGTTGCTTTACAGAAAATTTTGAAGCCATCAGGAATTTTACCTTAACTTCTCATTGAGGAGCTGCTCTGTATTTGAATTAACATTTTGCTACAGAATAATCTGAAGCTTATAATGCTAGAGTTTAACTTTGCTGGAATGTAACACCATCATCTCACTGATTTTTATAGCAGGACTCATTTGGTATAGTTCTTTCACAAAGGAATTCTACTTCCTATGGTATATTTATTAACAACCTATTAAAATGTAAATTATCAGTTATATGCAATAGGTACTTCATAGAAAGAAATAAGGAAATTAGACATGGGCTTTGGTGGTTTTATTTCATTGGAACTTCTCCCAAAGTTGCTTCATTAAAATATTTTCTGGAGGGGTTCTGTCAAATTTTGGAGGAAATTCAATGAATAATTGTATTTTATTTTTATTATGGTGTTTTCCACTTTAAGATATATTAAAATGTACTGTGCAATGATCCAAGGTAATATTTTGTCAGACCTGCAAGCATAGCATTTGAATTGTTTAGCTCATCTGATTATATTGGATCTGATTATATTATTATAAGGCTACCACCAGTCCTACTTTCCATTTTCAAAGATATAGTAAAAAATATGTATATATATTCTTCACAAGACCCTTGACCTAAACTCTGAGCTTTAACTCCCACATTTGCGATTCAGATTCTTTTGTTTCAAACTAGAGAAGCTAACTCTGGCTGACTTAAAGAACTGGCTGGAGAGATACTAGGTTACTCACATGAATAATAGGGAAGCTGGAGAACATGGTCTGTCTTAAGGAGCTAAGGTAGCAACCACTGCCTCCTCAAGGCAGTCTGGGGCTTGAAGTTCAAATGTCAGCAAAGGAGAATGCAGCTGGTCTGGGCTGGATCACGTGGTTGTCCTTTGCCTAGGACAAGGCAGGATACTTTAGATCAAAGTGGGGATAAAGATAATTTTCCTAAAGGATGTTAAGGTGCTATTCCAAAAAGAAGATGGAATGGATGTTTGGAAATCAGGAAGCAACAAGCTCTCGAATACCTGTAATAAAGTATTGTTAGAGTAACTTTCCTCAGAGAACCAGAAAATATTACATTTATTTGTTATCATTCTTTTGAGTATGGACATGCAATAGAAGCCAAAGATATATAAGGAATAATATTGCCCAATAATTAATCTTAAAACATATAATTGACAAGGGGTATCAAGATATGTCTAAGATTGAGTTAATCGGAAGTGTCCCATTTTATAAATGAGCTAGTTATTGTATATGTAACCCAAGTTTTAACTTTGAGCTCATATAGACAGAGAAATTTATTACAGCATTTAGAAAACTGGTGATTTTATTCACACCTATCTGTTGGGAGAGAATTCTCTTTGGGAATATCCCGTTTCTTTGCATCTTGCAAGCAGAGGCAGTGATTGCCTTAGTTCTGGGTTACCTTTTCAAAAATATTTTTCAGAAGATAGTAGGAAGTATCTCCTTCTGGAGTAAATGGCAGACAGATTTGCTGCCCAGTATAATAAAGATAATGTCTCTTTCCAAAGCAACAGTCAGGCAGGCTTACTGCCCATTATAAAAGGCTTGTGTTCTCTAAATTTACGGTTCCTTTCCTGTAATGTGGCTCACTGCATGTACAGGTGTCACCTGGCTCTCTTCACTTTGCCCTGTGGGGATCAGGCTCAGATAACTGGCACAAGGAAATGCTGATACTGTGTCTACTGCTGTTGCTGTGAGTAATGAAGTCTTCCATCTCTGATGTAGGAGTCTTGTGTCTTCTGCTAGCATTTCTGAAATGATAGCAGGCTGACTTGTATATTTCAGACTTTTTCGGTTCTTGACTATATCAACTTTTACCAACATTGACATTTTTCTTTATAGATATAGAAACAAAGAATTTATTGAGTCCCTACCACGTACCAGCCACTGTGTTAAGCTCTGTATGTGCATTATATAATTTAATCCTTAAATAATCCCATAAATTAATAACTATTTTCTTCATTTTGTGCCTTAGCACTTAGAGAAAATTGAATTCATCAGAATTCATTTCAGAGAGAGACTTGCCATTTGTTTGTCTGCCTGTTTGTTTTGGTGACAGAATGCATTGATAATCCTCTTGAATAGAGGGGAAGACCTCAAGGACACATTTGAAAAATAAGTGACTATCATTATATTTACAACAAAGGGGTAAATGTTTGTTGCTACTGAAAGAAGGGAAAGAGTTGAAAGTTAGAGAAAAGATCAGAGACTGAATACTAAGTGGAAAAAGGCAGAAGACAAAGTAAAAATAACAAGGCAATAAAGCTGTGGTAGAGGGCCAGGCAGGGTACACAAATATTAGATAGGAACCTGTAGTGGGATGCTATGAGTGCAATCCCTGTGACCCCACAAATCTTCAGGACAGACTGTACAAACCTTGAGAAACTCATTGCAGGGATTAGATTACTTGTGGATCCTCTGTAAGGTTCTGAATTTCATATCCAAGTTTACATCCAGGGTGACATGAGGTTTGGAGGTCATGGTGAGTTGGTAAAACACAGATGGCAAAACAGAGATGGCAAGCCATATCAGAGGGTCCTGAAGCCCCCAAATAATATGTGGGATACTTATTCAAGGGAAACCTGAAGGTCATAGAGGTTGAGTATTTTGGTCAGACTCACAGAGTTACTGTGCTGTGTGTCAGAGGTATAAAAATAACTAGGGTACCTCTTTTCAGGAGCAAATAGACAAGCAAGGGAAACAGGCACATAAACCAGTATTAGTGTTACTAGTTATAATATTTTTTTCTTCCTTAAATATTTATTTATTTATTTATTGTCTGTGTTGGGTCTTCATTGCTGTGCTCAGGCTTCCTGTAATTGTGGTGATTGAGGGCTACTCTTTGTTGCGGTGCACGGGCTTCTCATTGTGGTGGCTTCTCTTGTTGCAGAGCACTGGCTCTAGGTGCATGGGCTTCAATAGTTGTGGCACATGAGCTCAGTAGCTGTGGCTCATGAGCTCTAGAGCACCGACTCTAGGTGCGTGGTTGTGGCACATGGGCATAATTGCTCCAACGCATGTGGGATCTTCCTGGCTCAAGAATAGAACCCGTGTCCCCTGCATTGGCAGGTGGATTCTTAACCACTGTGCCACTAGGGAAGCCCAATAGTATAATGTATGAAGCAGGTGTGGTTGGGAACATAGAAGAGGAAATGAGCAGTGCCCGGGAAAAACTCCTCTGTGGGACGCTCTCTAGGAGGCCAGGAAGGAGGCCACTGACTATTGGCAGCAGGAAGATGTTTGAGGAAGAGCTGTTTGGGTGTGGATTGTCTTGGAAATCATAAGAAGGATTTGTGCATTATTCTAAAGGCCACTGTTTTTTAAGCTTTTAAAAATAGTGTACACCTTTTGTCAAATGAACTCTTAAATGGAGCTCTATCTCCACAACCAAAGACAGTGGAGCTTCTCTCTGGATCAGACACAGGGCCCAGGCCCTGAGCACTTGTCTCTCTATCGCCCCTAGTGGTAACTCTTAGGACTGCTCCAGGGGACTTCAAGTACAGTTTCAAAATACCAGAGCCTCTGCCACTTTTACTCAGCTGCCAAAGGATGAAATATAAACTTTCTGATTCATTACTTGAAGTTTACTATTTCCACTTTTTCCCTCCCCTCCTATGCTCTGTGAGTATATATGAGCTGTATACAGATTTATTTTTTCACCAACATGAATTGTATTCCCACACTGTCTCCTTAGAAGATCTAAGCAATTGCAAACTAAAAATAGAGTTACCATATGACCCAGCAATCCCACTACGAGGCATATACCCAGAGAACACCGTAATTCAAAAAGACACATTCACTCCAATGTTCATAGCAGCACTATTTACAATAGCCAGGTCATGGAAGCAACCTAAATGTCCATCAACAGATGAATGGATAAAAAAGATGTGGTACATTTATACAATGGAATATTACTCAGCTGTAAAAAGGAATGAAACTGGGACATTTTTAGAGATATGGATGGACCTAGAGACTGTCATACATAGTGAAGTGAGTCAGAAAGAGAAAAACAAATATCGTATATTAACACATATATGCGGAATATAGAAAAGAGAAAAACAAATATCGTATATTAACACATATATGCGGAAATATTACAAAGCAACTGGTTTGCAAGGCAGAAATAGAGACACAGATGCAGAGAACAAACGTATGGACACCAAGTGGGGAAAGCGGGGAGGGGTGGGGGAAATGAATTGGGAGATTGGGATACCAAGTTGTACACTCTAAATATATGCAGTTTATTATATGTTAACTGTATCTCAATAAAAGTTCTTTAAAAAAAAGATCTAAGCAATTGCAGAGTGTTGGTTATAAAAAATAATCTTTAGTATATAGTATAATAGTGTCTTCACTGATCTCCCCAAGTTTCTTACATAGCACACACACGTGCATGTGAGGGATACTGGAGAAAAGAAGTCAGGCACCCTGGCTGGATGGTGGGGGTAGCTCAGTGTAGAGTGGGAGCTGCACTGAGATGATCTACAAAACTGAGCTCGTTCATCAGAAGCGGAAGCTCAGGGCCCAGTGCTGCTAAAAAATGTAAGCCTCCTCTGGAGAGGTTAGGAGGGATGCAAGGCAAGTTGTCCAGCCAACACTTGAACTACAGGTGTAGCCCAGGTGAGGACTAATGCGGGCGTGAACAGATGCTGAGGGCGAGGGATCTGGAGAGGAACAGAAAGAATCAAGAGATATTGGGGAGGTAGAATGGGCAGCGCTTGAAAGCCACTGCTTCACAGGTGTCTGGTTTGGGGGACTAGATGAATGACAATTCTGTAGATGAAAATAAGAAATATATTGAAGACGGTGGGTTTAGAAGGAAAGCTGTCATTCTTCACAGTCTGAGACGCATTGTGCTCTTTATGAGGAATCAGGAGAGGGGTCTGGATTAAGTCATGGGAATCTGGAGACCCGCATGTGAATTACCACATCTCCTAAGAGAACATGAGATCATACTGTTTACACGCATGCTAGCATCCACCATGCCTTTTTGAAACTTGTTGCTTAAAAGGAACATGGGAAGAGTACGAAAAAGGAAATAGAGGAAACTGAAGGGAAAGACATGTTTTTTGTTGGCATTCAAGAGCAGTCAGGAAGCAGGAAGACATGAGGGCCTCGAACCAGGAACAGAGAGAAAGAACCTATGGAAGTTAAACAGAATCAAAGGAGGAGAGAAGGCTTAAGTCTCATTCTTTACACGCTGAATCCTCCTCAGTGCTGTAACCCCTTCTGAGAAATGCAGCGTATTTCAGCATAGGCTGGACCCTGAGATCTCGACACGTGTTCCCTCAGCCCCCCTACCCAGGGGCAGATGGAAAGGGCCTGAGTGTGGCAAATGTACGTGATGCGACGCACTGAGCAGCTTCACCAGCACAAAGCCAGCCCCCTGCAGGGTGTCTCCAAGAGGAAAGGGTCGTGCTTGTCAGCTGCCTCTGTGTCTGTGTTGGCTGATGTGGGTCGTCGTCTGATGGCCGCAGAGGAGGAATAAGGGAGCTGTGAGTTTCCCCAGCAGATGTGCAAATGGGGTCGCCAGTCCACTCACGCGCACTCCCCCCAGGTCAAGGGCAGACTCAGGAAAATCAGTTCAAATGATGGGTTCTCCTAGCAAATTAATTCTCAGTAATAAGTTAAGTGCATTGGGAAGCCCTAAGGTTGGGTTTAGTTTACCAAAATACTTCATGAACCTCATAAATTGTGCTCTTCCTTCTGATGTTGGAGTGTAATAAAGTGGAAGAAGAGCAGAGAGAAATCATATTAACTTCTTAGTGCAGGACACACATTACTGAAACTCACACATTTCCACAAACATTAAATTCCCCTCACATTACTCAGCAATTATTGGCAAGTTAATTTGTTCTAGATCTCAACATTATCACTTCCTGTAGGAGGCTTAAGATAATTTGTCAATATTCTTGGCAATATATTATACACACACAAGCATTTGAGGCAAAATGAAAGAAACAGCTTTATTATGCAAAAATTTCAAGTTGAATATATCTATCCAGCTACAGATGGAGAAACTAGAGGCCCACAGTGTTGCCAGGAAGGTTGGGGAGGCAGAGGCAAGGGGTCTGTGTGTGTGTGTATGTGATGTCTGGTGTATATGGGTGTGTGTATAGCATGTGTGTGCTGGTAAAACTTTCCTTTTCTATGGAATCACAAAGGCTGGAGGTATAACTGTTTCCCTATGACACCTTTCTCCCTTGGAGCAAAGACTGATGAAAGTGAAGAGGTAGATATATAAGAAGGAAACTAGGCAAGAGAAATTATTTCTAAAATTATTAAAAAGTAAGGATTATAGCAAACATTTTCTTTTCTTTTGAGCTTGTACTTGGAGCGTAAGCAATTTTAAGCCAGCAAAAGGAGCACAGTGTGGCTGTAACAGCAATGCAACTGATTTTTATATCTCCCTAGAATTTAATATCATGCATTTAATATCATGCAGGTGCCCAGGAAGATTAGAAGAAAATGACAGAAATGAAATGGGGCAAAGAGACCCTCAAATTGGGGAGAATAATGGTCCTCCCCTCCAAATATGGAATCAACCAAAATTAGTGCACTGAGAAAGAAGCAGTGTGAGACGTTTTGAGCTGCCTGGACATTTTTGAAAATAAGTGAGTATTTACAGAATAACTGTTAAATTGAATTATTGAATTGGGAAGATAGATGTCTGTTAGAGTCAATCCTACCAGTGACTGAGCTACATGAAAAAATATCAATACATGAAAGCAACCAATCAGGCCTATACTAACTACCTTTAATGCATTTTAACATTAACTGTATATTTTTTCTATGTAGGAGCTTAAATGAGATACTTCTCTTAACTCAGGGGGTAACAAATTCTATAAAATACACAGTATTAAAAAAATAAAATATATAGTATTTTTAATCAAAATACTTTCTCCTAGAAGTATGCTCTGGTACTGCAACTTAATGAAGCCCCAAAGAAGCATATAACAAGTAGAACTTGCTGTAGTACTTTAGGGAGCAGAATTATAGCAGGCACAGGACTGGGTGGCTGACCCTGGCGCAGTTTTGAATCCTGGCTCTGCCATCTTCTTGCCTTGAGACTTGGATTAATCACCTGTATTAATCCAAGGGGATAATTATACCTATTTTGCCAGGTTATAGAGCTTAATAAATAAATTAAGAAAAATCATCTGAAGTTAGTCCATGCTTAATAATATTAGAAATTTACTTTGAAATGTTTTTGGTGATAAGGAAAATGGGGTTAAAAAATCCACGCTAGTGAGCGTTAGAGGCTGGCCTCACTCCCAGACCTAACTAGACTCCAAGGAAGGTTTACTTCTGACCTCACTTCACAACCATGACAAAGTGAATGCACCTTTCTCTTCATGTGATACCTTCAAGTCAAAGATCGAATTCTCCATGATCACAGAAAACCTAAAACAGGCCTGGTCTTACATTTCCAAAGTAATAGAGACCATAGTGCAGTGTGGCTTCCTCTCTTTTCAAAGAGGCAGAGCTATTCCTCACACAGCGTCTACAAACTGTGTGTGAAAATGAAGCCAGTGCCACAGCACAGGGGTATGACCTTTATAATGAGCTGAGACAGAGACGTCCCAGATGACTGGGGGAGAGGGACACAGGAGGGACTGGCTGACTCGCAGGCCAGGGATGTGGAAACCTGTCTTCTTGCAACCACAGTAGTACTCTGAGCAAGGGGTCCTCTTTGCACATTTGCAGTCACCCACTGGGAGTTCAAATGAAATTAGGTTTCACCTAAATTGGATTTTCTCCCAATACACTGGCATTTGTACAATCTTGCCAATGTTTGGCAATTTGCTAATTAGCAACAGGATGACTTCAGTAATAGTAATGGGATGATTAAATCATGTTTTACTGCTGTTGAATTGACCTAGAACAAGCCTATCAAGGAGCACTTCTTGCATATATGTTCAATTTTTATTCTGGTGGGCACACCTTGGTTGGCAAACAATCCATTACTTAGAAGTTGGATTACAATGACTTTTTCACTAATTCAAGGAAATGGAAATTTTAAAAAATACACCAAAATGTTACAATGCAACTGTTGTTTTTCCAATTCACTTATACTGAAGTATTGGCCAAGGATAATTTGTCTCTTTAATAAGTAGTAGAAAAAACAAAGCTTTAGTGAATTAATGTAACAGAAGGATAATTCTTTCTCAAGAATTATCAAGAATTAAGTAGCCAAAGGCTGAGGTTGAAAGTATTTAACTTCCTAAGTCTCTTTCATCTTCCTATTACACAAAGCTTCAAGTATTCCATAAATTGAAAAAAAAAAAAGATTGAGCTGGAATTATGCAGAATAACTTCTGGAAGTTGGAGCTAGATAGTCTCAGCTATATCTCTGGATTGTTTATTTGACTGCAGCTTCAGCTGACGTTCCTGGTTTTCTTTAGAAACTTCTAGAAATACAAATGTCTGTGGATCTCACACTCCTGCTTTATACCTCTGCACAAAGAGGATCTCCAGTTGGTCCTAGCAGAAATCTTATTAAATTGATGAACTTAATACTTTTAAATCTGCTTAATCTTTAGACATGTCATGTCACAGTATAATTTAATTGCAATAAAATTTGGATACATTAGTTTTCCATTTTAATTGGTTTGGAAAGACAGAGTTCTGTTTTTTGTTAATAATTATGCAAATGCACAGGAAGGAAAAACACAGATTTAAGTGCAAATCGATGTATCTCTGAACTACTTCTAGAAGTATATATACATATATGCAGCAAAGCCACCACCATCACATTAGGATTTTATCTTTTATAATCTAGTCCACCTAAAAATTAAGTAGGCTTACAATTTCTCATCTTCTTGGAATGATTTGTTTATAGTTTTAAGTTTACCATTTTATTCAGATTGGACCACTCAGTTTAAGAAAGTATATACACCACTTCAATTCTATTTACAGGTTCACTAAGGCCCAAAATGATGAACGTAGTATCTAGATTTACTGGCTAAAGAACTAAGCCCCTACAAAAAGAATGGGAGCAATGTTACAATTTTACCACCACAGAAACTTTTCCCCCAGGGAACACATATTTAAATCAACATACAGTATCATTGCACTGCAAATGGAGCTGCTGAAATTACGAAATTGTCCCTGTAAATCCAACAGCAATATGCTGAAGAGAGTTTCAAGGCATGGAGCATTAATCCTTCAATCAAATCTCATGCCGAGGAAGCTGGAAGTTGTGATAGGCTGTAGAATTTTGGCCTCTCGGAGTTGATCAGGATATCAGCTGTTGCAGCCTTGTCCTCCATCCGTGCCAAAGGGAAACATTCCCCAACACACGTGGTGGAGGTGGTGATGTGCAGCCGTGGTAGACACAAGCCACAGCAGAAAGGGGAACAAGGGCCCTCGGCCAGGCTCTCACTCAGCCTGTGTGCTCCTCCGCCACGTGTGCTTCTACTGATTGGCTTTCTTTTCTGAGGAGAAACCTATGAGAAACAGCAGGAAAATGTTTCAGATTGAAAATTAAAAATTCATTCTCTTCTTCTGGCGTAGGGCTAATACAAACTTCGACGCTGGCAAGAAAAGAAATATTTTACTCACGAGCCTCCACAAGTTTGCACTGAAAACTCAAGAGGTGGCCAATGGGAGGTTATTATTTTCAGGACTGACAAATGCTTCTTACTATTTCGTGAAACCACTGTGGCCTAGTTCTAATCAGGCCTGATGAAGATACACTACTTTTCATTCTTGCTGGCATTTTGGTGGCTCTGGCATTTGCTTTTGAAAGTGAGTCATATATGTTACTATTCGGTTCATTACTCACCCCACAGAGATAACTGCCAAAGAAACTACTTTAAAAATATGATACTGGGTGCATTATTGCCAAAGCCATAGAAAAGGTCACAGTTCTTACGATGTGAGAGTGTATTATGAAAACCTATATGAACAATTTAAAATATTTTAATAAGGCCAGGATAAAAATGCCATAAATGAGTGCCATAGGGAAAACACAATCAAAGAAGTCTAATCACGGCAATAGAAAAAAAATAACATATAGGCCAAGAAATAAGGTGTTTTCCTGATTCATGATAACGATTTAGTATATGCTAAATGTTTTATACTTGCTGCCCTGCATTCAGTATTTCAAAGACATGCTAAACTAACATTTTAGTAACAGTAAGATAAAAAGTTACTTTCTCAGGCTGAAAAAATATTCTTCTGAGGACGGTGGCCATTACATAAAAACGTATCTACTGGAAACCATAAAACTCCTAGAAGAAAACATAGGCAGAACTTCTTTGACATAAACTGTAGCAATATTTTTTTGTATCTGTCTCCTAAGGCAAAGGAACAAAAGCAAAAATAAACAAATGGGACTTAATAACACTAAAGAGCATTTGCACAGCAAAGGAAACCATCAACAAAATGAAAAAGCAAGCTACCGAATGGGAAAAAATACTTGCAAATGATATGACCAATAAGGGGTTAATATCTAACATATATAAATAGCTCATACAACTCAACATCAAGACAAACAAATGAACAACACAATTAAAAATGAGCACAAGACCCAAATAGACATTTTTCCAAAGAAGACAGACAGTTGACCAACAGGCACATGAAAAGATGTTCAACATCATTAATCATCAAAGAAATGAAAATTAAAACCATAATAAGATGTTAGCTCACACCTGCCACAATAGCTATCATCAAAAGGACCAGAAATAACAAATGTTGGCAAGAATGGGGAGAAATGGTAACCTTTGGACACTGTTGGTGGAAACGTAAATTGGTGTTGCACTGTGGAAAAAAGTACAGAGGTTCCTCAAGAAAACTAAAAATATAACTGCCATATGATCCAGCAATTCCACTCCTGGGTATATATCTGAAGAAAACAAAAGCACTAATTCAAGAAGATGTATGTACCCCAATGTTCACAGCAGCATTATTTACAATAGCCAAGATATGGAAGCAACCTATCAACAGATGAATGGATAAAGCAGATGTGGAAAGCAGATGTGGTACATTTATACACACACACAAATATGTGTGTGTGTGTGTATATATATATACAGGAATATTACTTAGCCATTAAAAAAGAATTTGCAACTACTAAGATGGACTTGGAGAGTATTATATGAAATGTCAGACAGAGAAAGAGAAATACTATATGATGTCACTTGTATGTGGAATCTAAAAAAATACAACAAACTAATGAATATAATAAAACATAAACAGACTCACAGATATAGAGAACAAATCAGCGGTTACCAGTGGGGAGAGGGACTGGAGAGGGACAAGAAAGGGTTAGGGGATTAAGAGGTACAAACTACCATGCATAAAATAAATAAGCTACAAGGATTTATTGCACAGCACAGGAAATGTAGCCAATATTCTATAATGAATGAATACTTCATAATGAACTATGAATGGAGTATAACCTTCAAAAATTGTGAATCACTATGTTATACACCTGAAACTTATATAATATTGTAAATCAACTATACCACAATAAAAAGAGAAAAAATATTTAATGCCTTTTTGGAAAGTTATATTAAACATAAGTATCTTACTTTCTCAGAAATGTTAGCTACAGTTTCTACAGGAACTTAGCCACATAACATTCATAACATATTTGTGGTGTACACTTTTGAAATTACATGCAATTTATGGCACTGAATTATAATTGATATGTAATTTACAATATATACCTGGATTTTTGGTGTATTTTAAAGACAAAACAGACATGATTATGCACTGAATTGAGAAAATACAAAAATATAGGTAAAACGTGTTTATATGGGAATATGATAACTTTATAATAGTTTTTTAAAATCTGGAAGCATTCCTTATTTTGATTAAAAAGCTCTTGCACTTCCAAAAAGAAAAAAAATCTGATATGGTAAGAACACATATTTGGACCCAGAAGCATAATCTACTGGTCTAGCCAATCCTGAAATTTAGAATTAGTCCATTAACGATACCTACCTCTAGGTATCTTAAAATATTAAGAAAAAGTAATCCCTATGTAGTTTTTACAGCACTCTTGTGAAATAGGTATAGAGGCAAGGGCTACTATCCCACGTTCTAGATGGAGAGCAACTATGGCCCACGAGACAATCCATGGAAGAATGGCAATCTGAACAAAGGTAAAGACAGGCCTCCAGTTCCTTGAATGGTAGGCAGAGTGTCTCCACATGGTGGAGGTGCTTAGAGACCTCTGTCGTGAGGACTTGGCTCTGTGGTTATGAGGGCAGGACAAGAGAAATGCCACAAGGGAATGTGGGTCCTCATGGTACTAGGAAGAGTTGGCTTTGCTTATTGGTTAGTGAAGAATTCCACACTAATTGTGTGAGTAACCATCTATTAATGATGTTGGTTACATTCTAGGTTTCCATGTTCACAGGAGCACAGGTTAAGTAGCCTGATGCCAAAGTGATCTGAATAGAACCCAGAGATCTTGGTAGCAGAAGCCATGTTTTGATTCTACATCAAGTGTTAGCTGAATCTGAAGTTCAGTTGGTGTTAGGAGTGGAGGCGGTATCCGTGTCGCAGAGGTGTTTTAACAGAAAGGATTGAGAGGACTCTGCTTCTCTACACGCTCGCCAACCTCTTAGAATGTGAACTCTTAGGCATGAACAATGAGGAAACCTAGATAAGCAGACTTTCTTCCCAGTTGGGAAGCAATAAAACAAAATACCAATATATACCTTGCTTTCCTTCCCTATGGATTTTTACCTTCCATTTAAGAGAATTACTACAATTTTATTTACCTGGTGGAACTGTGACTAGTCTAGACTTACTGTGTGTGCATATTTAATATTTTCTTAGCAAAATCACTTAGTTTACTGATAAGCTGACCTTTAGAGCATTAAAAGTGAGGTGGCTTTTCTCCTGTAATTCTTTTCTAACAATATGCCTCTAAGTTTCAATTAATTTCCTCTATTAACTAAGAAAGTAATGTATTTTATAAAGCAAAAATACTATTAATATTTTATCCATCCATATTTAAGATTATACAGAGTATGGTCTTTAAGTTTCTTCTGTTTCTTACATTTCTTAAGTACTTTTTACTGTTTACACTGGTTCCTTTATCTCTTCATAACATTAGGAACTGAAAAAAATCCAACTAATCCAAGCCATTTACCAATGTAAAATCATCTGTAATATTTAAATATAAAGACAGTTACATGAGACACACACTGAGAAATAAAGATTCTGGCTTTCAGGACAGGACCATTAGAATTTATTTAAATAGAGTAAATGAGAAGTAGGACACTATTACATTTTACAGTGTGGTCCACATTGTTTAGTGGTTACAATGTGGGCTTTGGCGCCAGACTGTGTGGGCTTGTTTGCGTCCTAGCCGATAACCAGCCATGTGGTGTTGGACAAGTTACATGATCTCTCTGCTCTTCAGTTTCCACATTTACGAACAGGGATAACAGCAATCTTCATTTCACATGGTTGCTATAAGGTTTTGACAAGATTATAAATGTAAAGCACCTAAAATAGTTACTGGCATATAGTTAGTGTTATGGGGTGAACTGTGTCCCCCCAAAAGATGTGTTTAAGTCCTTGCCCCTGGTACCTGTGAAAGTGTCCTTATTTGGGAAAAGGGGCTTTGCAGACATAATCAGGTTAATAGAGGTTATGCTGCATTCGCCTAATCCAATATGACTGGTGTCCTTATAAGAGGAGAAAAATTTAGACACAGAGGGAAGATAACCGTGTGAAGATAGAGGCGGAGATTGGTGTTATGCTGCCACAGCCAAGGGACATCTGGGGCTACTAGAAGCTGAAAGAGGCAGGGAAGGACTCTCCCCTACAGGCTCTGAAGGGAGCGCGACCTTGCCAACACCTTGATTTCAGACTTCTAGCCTCCAGAGCTGTGAGAGCATAAATTTTTGCTGTTTTAAGTCACCTAGTTTGTGGTACTTCGTTATGGTAGCCCTAGGAAATGAATTCAGGCAGAATTCAGTTAATCAGTTATTATTAGACATTGGTAAAGGCCAATTATAATGGTTGGGCTTTGATCTTCTACATTGTAAAGAAATAATGATGTCTGCTCACAACACAATCTCGCATGCCTACATTTCATGCCTTTCCAAATATGTAAGAATTGGGCTCCAGCTCATTAGACATAGCTCCATGCTACACCATGTGAAAATTTTGGAAGGTACAGAAGTGACTGGCATACAATACAATCAGAAAACATAGCCTTTTGACATTTCACAAAGGAGGAAACAAACAACATGTTTTCAAGGTTATACTAACTCTACTCTGCCATAATTGTTCTGGAAACATGGAAGTCATTTTGCATTCCATTCTGATAACAGATAAAATGAGATTAAAATGTTCTTTGCAAAATCACATGTTTAAACAGAAACTGTAACCCATTAATATCTGTGGACTTCAATGTAAAAAAATGCCATTATTTAATGCTATGCAGAGAGAAAGCCAAGAAAGTCTCAAAGCCTTGAAAACCTTTATTCAAATCTTTAGTTTCTGAAAGAAGATTTGATTTTCAGTGTGTCCCCAAAGCATTCTAAAATAATCACAGCCTGAGAGCGAGGCTAGAAATCAGTTGACCTGAAGACAGTTCCATGTGGTACTCAGTACCCACTGACCTTAATCCTCAGCCAGGGAGCCCTTCAGTGGGTCCCCACTCTTCAGAGGACCCTGCTCTGACCTTCCTCCAGCCACACTCCCCCTCATCACGTGAGCCTCCCTTCCTTTAGAACAAGCTCCTGGCCCACAAGCAGGCCCCCAGATTCTCTGCTAGGTGACCCTGGGTCTGCTTTCAGGCCCCATGTGGTCCTCTTCCCCAGGCCTGAAGCCAAGGGGTGCTGTTTGCAGGGTGGTGAGGGGTATATGAAAAGTTGAGTTGCGCCTGCTGGACTGTCCTCAAATTCACACTCAAGACCCCTCCCAGTGGGAAGGTGGGAGGGGGAGGGGGTGGGCCACGGCTCAGGTCTTCCTGTGCCACTGCGTTCTGGCACAGAACTGGCTGGAATCTGACGCTGGCCTTCCAGGTGTATTTATCAATAGGAGGACAGACTAAACTTTAATAGCTTCTAAGCCTGATCCATAACGTTTAAATATTTACACATAAAGTATACAGCACTCCTTGTGTTCTTGTCCCAGACCCTGGGAATGTCAGAGGAGGAGCTGGTGGTAGCACAGAAATTTAGTCACCCATTTTGCACCCACTGTACCTTTTAAAAACCACGAGGTACCGCTCTATGTATAGACATCAGAGCCATTATTTCAGGTTAAATTACAATAAAAGGAATGAATACAAAGGAAAATACTAAGATAAAAATATCCTATGTATATTGGGGTCAGAAAAATAAATTTGTCAGGAGTCACAGGAAATTAATAAAAACTGAGACCTACAACAATCCATAAAGCACAATTTGTGAATTGATATCGGTTTAAATATCCACATTTTAAAAAGGATCCTTTTTTATTTAAATATAAATTAAACATTTTATGTATTTATTGTATGAATAAAACATAGTGGTTTTCAGAAATAGTTTGTTTATAGATTATCAAAAACAGAGTCTAATTTTTCCACTAATTTTTCTTTCCATTGCTTGAATTTTGGTATTTCTAGACCCTAATGCAGGTTATATTGACTAGCAGTATATTCTTGAATAGTGGAGAATAAATACATTAGTCATATAATGAGACAAGAAAAATATCTTTATAATAAAAGATTTTTAAACCCATATTTTTAAACAATCAATACCACAAAATTATTCTTAAGAATTCTGAGCAACTGCGTTGGATTTGCAAAGCAAAAGGAGCATTCCAATTAAATGAAACAGAAAATAATAAGAATCACTAGAGAAATTAAATAATGGCATACACGATGTTCGTGACAGGGGTGATTTCAGAACTTCTGCCAAGTCTCATGACCTGACCTGACCTCTGAAACAGCACCAGCTTTGGAAGCTAGAAGAGGAGCAACAGGAATTCCAAGCAGGTAGATTTTTCAGTAAGGAGTTTCTTTCTATGGTGGTCCCCTAGTCATGATCAGCCCTCTTCCCTGCTCTAGGAAAGCCACAGTCAGCTGCAAAGCTGTATGGTACAGAGGACAGGTTTCAAATGGTAATATATTGCTTCAGTTTCCACCAGGACTGTCCAAGCAAGATTTAGCTCATAACACATTTCTTATGCGCTTATTCTTACATAGTACTGTGTCTTTTACCTGTGATATTCTAAGTGTCAAATAAGAAGCACAGAAAATATATGCTATGAGTTCTTAGAAAGAAGAGATTATCGAGGGTTGGATACTAGCCCTATAATTATCCACGTTAACACCCCCATTATCATTTTTATATCTATCATTTTAGAAAATTTTAATATAGTGAGAGAGGTAGGTTTTCAAGGGCACTATAGGATATGATTCAAAGCATAGGTTTTGAAGTCTTATACACTTGGAATCTAATCCCAGGGCTAAATCTTCCTAACTCTGTGATTTAGGCATACTACTTAAATTCTCCAAGCCTCAGTTTCTTCATCTGTAAAATGGTGTAATAATAAGACAATTTAGAGCATCACTGTGAAGATTAAAACACTGTTTTAAAAATACTTAGGTTGCCTAAATGTCCATCAACAGATGAATGGATAAAGAAGATGTGGTACATATATACAATGGAATATTACTCAGCTGTAAAAAGGAATGAAATTGGGACATTTATAGCGACATGGATGGACCTGGAGATTGTCATACAGAGGGAAGTGAGTCAGAAAGAGAAAAACAAATATCATATATTACTACATATATGTGGACTATAGAAAAATAGTACAAAGCAACTGGTTTGCAAGGCAGAAATAGAGACACAGATGTAGAGAACAAACATGGATACCAAGCGGGGAAAGCACGGGGGCGGGGGTTGGGGGGGAGATGAATTGGGAGATTGGGATTGCCATATATACATTACTAATAAGAAAAAAAAAATCAAATTGTACACTTTAAATATATGCTGTTTATTGTATGTCAATTGTATCTCAGTAAAAGTTCTTTAAAAAAAAGAAAAAAATACTTAGGTTGCTACATAATAGAGGTTTATTTTTTATTGTAATTTTACCTCTGTAGACCCTGTAACACATGTTTATACATCACAAAGCTCTTATATTCTTCCCAAGTAGACAAAAATCAGTAGGTCTCACACTCTGACTATAAAATTATATTTTTGGATATTATTTAGTTTCTGAAGGCCATCACAATTCATTTCTATTTTATATAATCATTAATTTCTATTACTTTGGTTCAGGATGAATACAATAGTGATATATAAATGGCTTTACGATATTATTGAATTCTCTACTGCATAGCTGTATTTTCTAGTGATTAAACTCCAACTCAGGAGAAAATACCTTTAATATTCATTCCAGACCAATATAATATAAAACGGGAAATTATAATTGGGTGGCAACTCAGCTATTATAAAATAATGGATTTCAAAAACACAGACATTATGCAGAAATCATTATGGTTAATAGTACGTCTTTCTATTAAAAGCTCTCCATTATGACTGGAACCCAAGAACTTCATTAAAACCAATGGTTATATTAGTAGCAGAAAGAAAAGAAAAAAGAAAGTCCTACAGTTTTCTGATAAATACCTAGACATATTATTATAGAGTTCCCACTTTTTATCTTTCTTCTCCATATTGGTACTGTGAGCTATGGTCTTTGCCACTCCCAGTGCTGCTATGTACAACTGTCCAGGTTGTGTACTGCACAGCTGTAGGAGGCTCCGTTTACGTAGACTACCATGAAAAGCCTTTGGACTTGTAAAGTTCTCAACCTGAAAAACTGCATATGGCATCCTTGGCTCCCTACTTCCACTCCATAATGGACTCCTTGTATTAGAAACTAGAATTCTGTGACCTCAGAGCTGAACTAAATGAGATAACATTTCAAGTGTGGCCTGAAATTGGAATATGGCTCATCTTCAGCTTTTCTAGATAAGATTCCAATCTCCGGAAATCAACAACTCAGAGTCACAGGTGTGTGTCATATGGGATTTTTAAACATGCAGCAGACATTGCTGACATTTGATTATATGTGATGAAAACAGAAGTGGGATTATGATTATAGCCCAGCTTACTCAGCCCACTCCTGGGTGGCCTCATGAGACCAGAGAAACAAGCAGTAGAAAGTATAGAAGATTCTGGAAAGAAAGAAAAGAATGGTAAACCAAAGAAAACTAAGATAAAAGAGTACTCTTAGTTGTACTTGGTAGGTGACTTTTTAGTTTTTCTCTGCATACTTAGAAGTGGGTGTTGTGGGCAACTCTGGCCTAAGCTTGGAGTCTGACATTTAGTCATTAGGGAACACAGCTCTGAGCCTTTGGTTTCCTCTGTCTGCCAGTGACATTTAAAACATCTGTCTAGCAAACTCAACCAGGAATAGTGGATGTGCATCTGTCTTTGTAGTAGAATCACAGAACTTTGTTGTTGTTACAATGCAGCTCTGCTGGAAGTTCTCATTTCTAACCCCAGATGGAATGCTGACTCTGAGATGGAATAGGAGCAGAAGCCAGAACTGAGATCCATGCATTTCTGCACTCGAACATTTTCTAAATGAGTTCAACTTAACCCCAGGTGCATCACATTAGAGTTGCGTATGCAACACAACTTTATAATGGGTCCTCCCCGAGTACGACTGAATGTATGTCAAGTAAACATCCCCAAAAGATCCCATTAAAATATAAACATGAAAGAATGCTCAATACATCTGTGGTCTTACCATTCGCCTTGTGCTGCACATCTGGCGGAAACGGGTCAGGAGCATACCACTGATGGTCTGCCTGTGTGGAACAATAAAGCATTACTATAGCAATATGGGCTTTAAACCAAACACAGTGGCACGTTAAAAATATAACTACTCTATGTGACTTTTGTTATGCAGGCAACACAAAAGGAGTTTCGATCCAAACCTGTGGCCAGTCTTGCTCACGTCTCTTTTCACCCTTGTTACTATTACCATCTCTCTATCCCCCTCCTAAAGCCCCTCTGTGTTCCGCCAGAATTTCTACCACTTTGAGATTGTGGCTTAAAAAAAAAAAAAAAAGATGTATTTTGGATATGTGCAGAAGTATAAACACTTTTGTAAAACTTACTATAGCCCATAAATAAAACAAAAGAAATTATCATCAACAAATACTCTTTTTAAAACCCTCACACAGGAGGCAACAGGAAGACCAAGACAAAAATGTACAAGTTTAATGTTTTCTGGTGGTTCAAGGAAGAAATCTAAGCCATTACATGAGGACATGGCTTGTAGAGGCTCAGGATGATAAAGGAGGGAAAATCTTTCCCTTTGCATTGTTCCTCTGCAAAAACTATTCTAAATTGCTTAGATAGTTTAGACTAGAGAGGCTGTGAGAAGAGAGGGCAGACCTGGATTTTTCTCTTGGGATTTTCTCCTAGATTTACACCAATTAAGAACAGCCAGATATTGAACATCCGGAAAACTGTTAAAAGAATTGCATTGTAATAAATCATAAGCTATAAACCTGAATTTCAAAATACAGTTCCAAGGCCAGAATCTTTGTATTTAACCACCTGGTACAAAGCAATCTCAGCTTTACCTGCCCAGGAGGCTGGTCTGTCTTCCTGCCCCAGATGCTTGTTCCTGCCTCCTCTACCTCTCTCCAAGACACAGAGAATACAGACCTTTTGTTTTATTATTCAATTACCACCTGAAAATAACTCAGGAAAATTTTCTTTAACAGCGAGCCAATAGAGGGCATTTTACAGGGCTGCCAGACCACTGAAAGTAGCCTAAAAATTCAATTACCTGACAAGACGCTAAGCAATGCTGCATTTGGTACAGTCTGACCCCACTTTACCCTCACTCAGACACCTAGGCTCTTGGCTCCTTTTGGTCCACAAAAAGTTAAAAGAGGAAATGAGATCACCTCTGTTTTTCATCTCCTCGTTTATTTTTAGATGTCTCAAATAACACATAGGATAAGTGACGTGAGCCTCAGTTTTATATTCCACAACAGTTGCCAAAAGAAGGTGAATATATCATAATTTTACAAACATGATCGCATGCGCTTTAATTTAGGCTTACACATAAGCATGAAACATGAAATATTCTTTTAAAATGAACTCTGGGAGTTTCTACAACTTCAATCCTTATATTTTGTTTAAGTGAATACTGCTTGAAAACGTAGTCTATACATGGCTTGGAATCTTGTTTCAAATACAGACATTTATTTGGTGATAATTTTACGTGATCTGGACTGCCTTATCTCTTGTAATTGATGAGCTTTTTCAATTTAATTATTCTTTTTTTCATTTTATTTATTTATTTATTTATTTTTTGAGGTACACAAAGTTCAATCATCTGCATTTATACACATATCCCTGTATTCCCTCCCTCCCTCGATGAGCTTTTAAAGTAGGTGAATTTCTGACTGCTTTCCATAAAAGAAGATTTGAGGAATCATTTTCACTTCTAGGGAAACTTGAATGACTTATTGGTTTTATAGTTAACCTTCTACAAGAGTATTTTCCTCAATTCCCTAACTTGTAGACAACAAAACTCCTTAGTAAATTTCTAGCTCTTTGTTACCCACAATATTAATTTCCTTCTACATTCTGGAAAAAATCCAGAATTATAGCTGTGGTTGGAAATTCCCAGAAATGTTTCTAGTGAAAAGTAAAAAGTAAGCAAACGGGTAAAGAAAAAATAAATGGAAGATGGAGAACAGACAGAAGTAGCAACCAACAGCAACACAAAAAGAACCAAACTCTTAGCTGAACGCTGGTCACGCCAGGATCCAATAAGAGATGCTTATTAAATTCTGACATCCTTCCGCCACCCAAAGAGTCATTATCTCCTCCCTTGGGAAACGGGCTTTTGAGTCACACTCAAATACAAAAATGTGAGAAGTGTCAGGCAACTAAGAGAACCATGCACTCCTTAAGTGTTCTGCTAGGAAAAATCCCATTTAAAATCTCAGATTCTTTGCATAATTAGAAACACAGTTAATAACAACTAAGGGGAAGGAAGTTGTCTTGAGCCAATCCAAAAATGCAGAAAAATGCATGATTTATTTCCTGTATAAAGATTCTGTCTATGCAGGCAAAATAGAGAGTAGAGACAAACTTCCAGACCATGGGGGAGGGTGGGTGGAATACTGCTATTGAGAACGAAAGGGAGGGTGCTTTGGGTCTGACTTATTCAGGTTGACTGTCCAAATCAATCCTACTCACAAATAATTGCTCCACTGTTCACTTCATTTTGCTTGGGTAGACACAGCCACAGAGAGCAACTTAAGTGGGTCACTTTTTCTTGGATCCTTTAAGAAGATCCTTTCAATTGGAAAATGTCAAAAACTATTTTGCACAGATGTAGCAATATTCATAGTAGTTGAATATAAGTTTACAACTGAAAAAGGCATCTCCCAGACTGTTTTGCTATATTCACTTTGCTTTTCTTTATGCACAGAAATATCTTTTTGGTAGAGTCAGGTATGTCATTAAAAATGATCCATATAAAATGTTATATGTGTGTTTGTGGAATTTTAGCTCAATTTGATACCTTTTGGTTAATGTATTCATATCTATATGTCCTGTGGACACAGTGTCCCAAAGGTAATTATAGTGTACACCAACCACTATAACTCTGCAAACTAGAGGCTGAGATAGAGGCTCTTTATGTAGACAGTATTATGTGCCCAAATTCCAGAGACAGACATCATTTCTTCCAAAAGAGAGTATTAGCACTTATTAGAGATATAAGCACTTATTAGTTGGAATGAGAGCTCTTACTTACTGGGTGCATCTGTAGATCCTGCACAGCCCCAGGGCCTGTCGGTAGGCATGGATCCCGCAGGTGGAAATTCCAGCCACAGTTACAGGTTGGGAAAAACATCTGAGGAGAGCAATGCTATTGGTTCACTGGAAGCGGGTGACACTGGGGATCACACTGACACTTGCTTTATACAACCACAAAGTTTGGTTGAAATCTTAAGGTTTAGCCTAAATCTGGCATAATATAAGTTCAAGATAGGTGGCCTGTCAATGCAGACTCTGGACTGATACAGATGAAGCTCACAGGCCAAATTTTACTTAAGGTGAAACTGTAGTTATTTTTCCATGTTGAAGAAATTAAAAATCACTTGAAAATTGTATATAGAGTTAACTCTGTGTTTCTGAGTTACCTTCACAGAGGGTCTTTGCTTAAGAAGAACCAGACTTTCAGCCATAAAATAAATTTTCTTAAACTGTAGCCAGAGACTCTGATGACATAACAAAAGTCTAGAGAGGAAATTAGGAACTAAGAGAAATAATATTCACTCCTTAAGGCTACCAGAGAACCAATGGAATAGAATGCTCTGATGTCCAAGAAGATACTCTACTTTCTCAAAAGAATGCACAAGTCTTTGATGCAGTTTTCCATTGTTGTGTAAGCAACTGCAAGAAATACCAAGGAAATATATTTCCCAGGTGTTTGTGAGTTTATGAGGAAATCTCCATTTGCATGAACACACACTAAGGCTTGTGCTACTATAAAAACATGCTCTGTAAAGCATGTGCTTTTCATGACTGTTAGCGTTGAGAGGCCTCAGTGGTACCTAAGCATTATCTCTTCACTGACATTTTAGTAGGCAATGAAAAGCATGAGTTGTCCTAGGCCATCTGTAGCAGAGCTTGAATATGCTTTTAATTAGGACCATGAGGAACTGCCGTACTTGGGAATAAGTGTGTGAGTAACACTTAAAGTTGGCATTTCAAACACAAGACGACTGGTGAATTTAAGTAAGGATCAACATACCTGTTTTAATTGCCTTTCTAGTTTTTCTTTCTCCATCTGACAAGCTTTTATCTGTGGACAAAACAAAGGTATTTGTGTATCAGAAAGAGCTCAAATGTCCTAAAGCTACTCTTAGCCCAGCTGGCACTGATTTGCTCAGAAATCGGTGGGGGTGGGGGGAGGGTGGGGGCGTGGGGGTGGGGGTGGGGGCGTGGGGGTGGGGGTGGGGGGGTGAAGCACTTATAACAGTAATGCCAGTGAAAATAGTTGAGTTTTGGATTTTTCAGACATGCATTTGTTCTATCTTGAAATTCCCCCACATGAAGTTTGGAAAGTTGGATAGTTTAAAATTGTTATTCCAATTTGTGTGGGCCACTATAATTCTCAGTTTTAGGCTGATATATTTATCTCTAGATATAAATATAGATATAGGCATAGATATGGCTATAGAAACAGCTTCTACTGCTTATTGAACGTAATTGGAATTGGTCAATCGTACAGTCAAAGGCTTCCACAATAAACTTTAGAAGTTGCATATACACTTAATACATGCCAGACACTGATCTAAAGTGCTTTACACTTAATAACTCATGTTCAATCCTTCCAATACCCCTATGTGATACTTAACATTATTATACCTGTTTTACAGATAAGGTCACTGAGGCCCGAGATGCTGAGTAACTTGTTCAAAGTCACACTGCTATACTTCACGCTTCTCACTATTTAAGGTCCAACATCATCCAGAGTCACCTACTCTGGGTTCCCCAACTTCTGACACATCTAGGGAAAGCTGGTTTTTCTTGGACTCTTTAGTAAGGCTATTGTCATCCTTACATCCTTCTAAAGCAAGGTCAAATGTCCCCTACTGTATGATATCTTTCCAATTCTCACCTATCAGCATTATTCTCTCCTTCCTTGGTCCTTCCACATAGGCAGCATTTTACATTCACTATATGACTTTTTAGAGTCTGGTGTGTACTATGTACAGTCAATTCTCATGATTCACAGTAAGAATTATATTCTATAAAGTCACTGTGAACACTGAAGTAGCAAACACTGAACCACTGCTCCCAGGGTAATGCAGGCTTAGCTTCCTGCCAGTCTCTGGTCATGCCATTTTTGTTAATCAATCAATACATAATCTTGTTTTATGTGTGTTTTTGTTAAAGATACCTCATTTAATAAATATTATAGATCCATTAACATTGAACTCATGGCCAATAGCACTATATTCACCCCTGAACGAAGCTTCTCTGACACGTCTTTTCTCCTTTAGGTACCTGATAGCCTTCCCTCGCTTAGGAACACTGGGCAGCACTTCAGCACTATGCTTGGGGTCCATTTAAAAAAAATGAAATCACCAACAAAAAAGCACAAATATGTGAAAAATGTGGCGCTAAATAGACCACGAAAATGACACTTTTTACAGTATGAGAGTTGAAAGAAGAAGACAGCATCACCTGTTGTACCTCCATAGGAACAAGTGTGTCAGGAGGCTCAAGTGTTTTGCTGCTCTGTACAAGTTCACAAATGACCTTAAAGGTGGCATAAGGATTGATTTGGGGGTGACAAATACATTTTAGTGAGTAGGCGAATTCACAAAAGTGGAATCTGTAAATGGTGAGGGCAGACTATACATGTCCCCTCATTATATTGTGAATCTTTTAATAGCATGGATCATTTTTTAGTTTCCTCACAACACATAGCAGAATGCCTTGCAGAAAGACAGCATCAAAATTAGATTACGAGGCACTGAATGTCGCAGGCTAATTATACAACTAAATGAAACTATTAAGAATTCTCCCTTCCAATAGACTATTTATGAAATACCTGTGAGCCACAGCTTGAGCTACGTGTTTTCACATAGATTTTTTTTCACTTAACCCTGAGAACAACTTTGTGAAGTCATGAGGTAGGGATCATTATCTATATTTTACAGGTGAGTGTGCTAAGAGAGGTTAAGCAACCTATTTTTAGAGACAGAGGTTTTAGAGTTGTAAGAGATATTTTAGAGATCATCTAGTCCAAATTTGTCATTTTACAGATGAAGAAAAGAGAGCACACAAAAGTTGAATATTTGCTCAAGGTTCTCACTGACTGTCAAATTTTATCCTTAAATTTCTCCTAAATATTTTTCACTTCACTACACTGTTTAACCTAGTCTTTGCTTTAATACATCCTTAGTGATAAGAGGAATAAACTCTGGTATGTAAGCAACTAGTGCCAGATTGATTTGACCTAAAAATTCCTTTGGTCAAGTGGTTCATTTGGATCACAGGTAATATGCTACTCAAAGAAGGTAATGCCTATTCTACTATATCATGGCATTTAATCTACTGTTAATACATTTAACATAGATTGTTAAACCATGTGTTAAATCTTATGAACTCTATCATCCTTTTACCTGAGTAAATGAGACTTTTGAAGAATAAATGCTTGGACTATCACTATAAAAATTTTTTTGATAGTTTTAACATATCACTAAGATCCTCCCTTAGTTCATAAGCACAGTTATACCATACTGTAATTAGACAATACATTTATTTTGTTGATATCAATAAAAAATTACAGATGACACAGGAATGAAAATTATTGTGGACTACAGTCTATAATGTAAGTAGATGGTTGTGTGTTTCTGGCTGTACTACAGCTTGCTTCTACAATGGCAAGAACATTGCCAATCTAGACAAGTATTTATCATCAATCTGAATTTAATGTAGAAGAACGAATAAAATTAAAATACGGCAGCAAGTGAAATGATTTGTGCCGCGACAACTTCAAAGAAATTAAGGCAAAGTTGCATGTAAGACATAAAATTGAGAGAGTGATTTTCTCACCAAGAACAATCAGAACATGTTCTCACCCACTGTTGTAAAAGTAGATTGCGTGAATTATTTTCAGAAAAGCATTTTATTATGTTTTTACCATTATTTTATTCCTTCCAATTTGTTACAAAGGAAATGATTCTGCCAAATAATTTTCCATGTAAAACTAGGAATTTAAAGTTTTAAAAAAGATGTCAAATAAACTAAATTTAATTCATGATCTACTTTGTATTAGGAAGAAGAGGATGACAAAGAGCTTAAAATTTCTTCTAAAACTAAGAATCTTGAAACTACAGAGCTGTCACAGCATGTTCCACAACAATTTCCTATTTATTAAAAAAGTTGCATAATTTTGCAAATTAAAAATTTGGTGGTTCATTTTCTTTTCTTAAGCCAAAATTGTGTTAGCTACATTTCCCTCATTAACATCAATATTTACCCATCATGTTCACTTCCTGAGTCTATGTTTAATAAATTCTATTGCACTTAATTTTATGCTTACAGTTAATATTCTATTCCAATAAAGTGGCTAACATTATCTGGTTTCCTTGAGAGTGCTCCAGTTACATTAAATCTGGAAACCCACTGAACAAAATTCTTGGTTTCGCTAGATATAGAAATGACATTTAGTATGTATGTTTTTGAAAGACAGGAACATTCCAACATAGCCCTTCAAAGAAACTGATAAGAATTTAGAAACAACCTCACTGTACTGAAGTGTTTTGGCTTTGAATTTGAGTGCTAGGTAGTTCCAACTCCTATCCTACCAAGGTAAATATTATGAGAAAAAGATCAAAAGAATTGGATTTTATAAAAGACTTTGGAATCCAATGTCTTGGATAACTCCTTAATATACTTAAGTTAAAAGAAATCTGCAGTCATTTTCATCTCTTTACAAAATTGTTTAAGAATGATTTCATCCCAGGTGCTAATCTCTCAAAAAAACAAACAAAAAAAACCCAATGGCAATTAACAGAAGCCAAAATGTCTAGATTTTTAAATGAGAAAATAAAAATACATATGTGCTGACAAAGATTATTTGGATGTATACCTGAGAATTCAGCCTGTTCAACTGGGATTGTGAAGTTTGATTAATTTTCTGTAGCTCTTCTTTTTCTTGATTCAGTCTTTCTCGGTCTGATCGCTCCTTTTTGAAGTCTTCTTCATATATTTGCACCTAGGAAATATTAACTTACTGTTACTGCTAGCTTCCTTTTCTCTTAAGCCATTTAAATGAGTTCTGGAGAGTGCTATTTGGGTTTGTCCCATCAGAGACATTTCCGTCCCCTTTTCATGAATATATACAAATTTATAAACATAAATAAATTTCCTTTTCTTGATACATATGACTATAATTTTATTTTTCACTTTGTTTAGAATGGCAGTTTTCAACTTTTTTCTCACTGAGCCTTTATCAGAAATTCATAAGTAAAGTAATAGCATGGATATTTTGAAAATAATTCCCCTCACTGATTTTTTGTTGCATATTCCATTCTTGTGATGAAACCTTGCTCCCCCCACCCCATCAGTGTTAAATGTCCCTGTTTTGGAGCAAATCATCCATCTCTAAAACCGGGCTTTTACGTATAAATATTGCTTGAAGTTCTGAAAGACAGTTTACTGACAGTTTCTAAGTGAAGCCACTAGATACTGACATCCCAAAGTTTTTTCCTTTTTCTTTTTTAAAAAATTTATTTATTTATTGGTCTTTGTTGCTGCACGCAGGCTTTCTCTAGTTGTGGTGAGTAGGGGCTACTCTTTGTTGTGGTGCGCAGGCTCCTCATTGCCATGGGTTCTCTTGTTGCAGAGCTCGGGCTCTAGGCACATGGGCTTCAGTAGTTGTGGCACAAGGGCTCAATAGTTGTGGCCCACGGGCTTAGTTGCTCTGTGGCGTGTGGGATCTTCCTGGAGCAGGGGTCGAATCCGTGTTCCCTGCATTGGCAGGCAGATTCTTAACCACTGCACCAACAAGGAAGGCCCATGTCAAAGTTTCTAAATATAAATTATAAGTTGAGCACAGGATAGAAATGAAAGGCTCATGTATGTGGGGAAACAAAGCATGTTTATTGAAAGATATTCACCACAGTTGGCATTTATAAGCAACTGTGGGGGTATATATCATAAAAAAGAGTAACATTTTAGTGGAATGCCTCTCAGGAGATACTCCAAATATTCCAGAAAAGTAATCAAAACAACCCCCCTCAAAAATCAGATTTAATTATTGTTGTTTTAATTGGCATAGTGTGGGCTGATGGCTTGGAAACTAGAATGTGGAGTTATGAAAACAATTGAAGCTTAAGAAATGAAACAAAGGAATTCCTCCAAAACCAGATTTAAATGACAACCTACATGGGAACCTACTAGCTAGATGTCTATTAAAGTTAATGTACATTGTACCGTCATCAGCAACAGAGCAACAAATCTTAACTAAAGGATTATCAACTTTAAGTCAATAATAATAGAGCAAAATGTAATAGCAGGGTGGTGGGGAAATTAAACATTTTACATGGGTCTATATGCAGATATACATATTTAATTTCAAGGCTTTATTCACTAGAAGCGTTGCAAGGGAATTATACCCAGCCAAGTTTTTGTTTTGGGGTGTTTTTTTTCTTTTTTTTTGGTTGAGAGCTGAAGTTCAAATCTAGACACAGTTAAACCAATGCTCTGTAAATAATTACCAGAGGCATTTGAAGTGGGAGAAGCTCATCTCATTAGAACAGAACACTCTAAAGACACTGATAGCGATGTCATCACTTAGGTGGCCAAGAATCAAGCTCAGTTTTTTTGTGAATTTAAATCCTTTAGGGTTTCACGCAGCACTTGGTAATGTAATAATTGTGGTACCCAATTAGAAACATACACAGTTAAAATGTGAATGCAGAAAGCTAGCAAAAGGGCCAAATAAAAATAAGATGGATTCTGGTCTACTCTTAGGGATTATGAGAAAAAGAATACCTGCCATTGTCTGTATCAAATATGAATTAAGCCATTACTGTAAACACCACGTATAAGAGCAACTCTCTCGCATGTGGTGTACATTACATGAGAGCACTGAGGATGACTCAAGTGTCTGAACATAAGCAGTACTTTTTCAGAGGAATCCTGGCTAGCACCAATGGTACTTCAGGGGTTGAGAATTTGGCAGAGTTTTAACACTCTGATTATACCCTTATTCTTTCCATGGGTCTATTTTTAAGCTGTATATTTGATCCTGAATATAATGAAGTAGATTAGTCGAATGGAGTTGATAGAAGAGAAAATCCAGTTTTATGTCAAATGCTCTGAATTTTTTAGATTTATAGATTACTTCCTATGAAGTACTAAGAGTAAAGTAAATAACAACACTATCACATTTGCTCTATTCTTCCTTATATTGTGTCAAGAATCCTTGTAATTGGCACTTGTTCAGAGCAAAACAGCCTACAAGTCATACCCAGGGATATCAGAAAATAATACTTCTCAGCTCTTTGTTCTGTTACATCCTCTCCTCCACCCCTGCCATTGCTAATATATGACTGACAATGTGTGCTTTGGGGATTGGAATTCCTATATTTCCTGTACTTATCAATATCACTTTGAACTGTTCCAGCCCTTTACCAATATTAGTTTATTTAACCTCTCATAGGAAAAAGAGATGTGATATGTATGGGTGGTCCCTCAGCTAAGCCAGCTCCAGCTGGCTGAGCTAAATTTAGACTCAAGTAGTTCAGGCAGTGCTATATCCCCACAGCCCTATGCTGCTGATGTATGCAGAAGCTTAGAGAGAGCATTCTTTACTCTTGCTGTGTGCTTAGAAACAGTGAGTGAAGCTGGGTGAGTGAGGAGGAGGAAGCCACTGTACATCAATAAATTTGTAGGTGGTGCCATCCACATGTAGGGGTAGATGCACAGATCTGGCTCTTCAGTGACTGTGATCAGTGCAGAGTATTCCCTTTAAAACTGCCCTCGTTGTTCAAAAGCCTGGAGGCTTGCAGCTATAGAATAACAGCCTGGATGCTACCATTTTCTGAAAAGGTCCAGAGTTTGGGTTAATAGTGTCTTCAAAATAAATCATGTCTACATGAAACTCTCTAGACCCAGTGCTAATAGAATTTCACTAAAAGGTTAATTAGCATGCCCCCTTTTTAAGTGTATGATCTTGGGCAAGCCACTTAACCCATCTGAAAATCAATCTTCTCTTTTATGAAGTGTGAGAGTTGGACTAGCTGATCTATATTTTCCCATAAAGCTTTATAATTAGGTAATTCTAATTTAACTACATGCAAAAACCTTTGGCGTTTTGAATAGCAGGGCTTCCAGAAATGTCTAAAGCAGCATGACAATGGGCCCTAAGTTCCACAAGATCACGTCACTTTCAACTTCTCACCTGCTGTTTGAGAACTTCCATTTCTGTTCTCATCTCCTCATGGCTGCACTCCATTTCAGACTTCCCCAAACAGTCCTCAGGAGGTGAAGAACACTCCACCTTCAAGGCATCCTGAAGGGCCTATATTATAAGAGAAGCACACTGTTGACCTAAGTGTTGCCACATCATACCAATTTCTCTACAATTGTTACAATCATCTCAAAGGCCTTCGCAAGGTAGAATTTCATTTTTAATGCTAGCTTCATCATTGGATAACTGTCTTCTGATTTTCTAGCATATATGCATTTTTTTCAGAATCTCCATCTTTTCTCCATGATGGCGCTTATGTTATTCAACTCTCACTGTTACTTGAGAAGGCTTTGATGTTAGAGCTCCCTTCACCTAGCCAACCATGAGTGGAAAACAGATATACAGCCTTTCTCTAGAGTCTCTGCTTCAGTCAAATATATGCTCCATCAGCAAGGCTCAAACTTCAGGGAGCATCAGAATCACATGGAGAGGTAGCAAACATGCCCACCCCTGGGCACTGCCTCCAAGGATCCTGAATCAGTATATCTGGAAGTAAGGTCTGAAAATCTGCATTCCTCAAAAGCTGATGCTGCTGATCTCAGATGACATTTTGAGTAATATATTTCTGCTATATAACCATGTCCCCTCCGGGAGAGAGGTAAACTCACGTAAACTGGAACCCATGCAGATTCATTATCCATTGTTGTACTGTTCTGCTCTGTACTTCTTCGGCATACCAAGCCCTGGCCTAGCCACAGTCATATATATTCTCCAATAAAACATCCATTAACCCACTACAGGGTGGAGAGAGTGCTCTGCTTTCTTGACATTCGGTACAACTTGGTATTTTCACCATGGGGTGAGGAAGTGAAGGAAATAAGAGGCGCTTAGATTTGCCAACCAGATCATCATCCTTACTCATAAGTCCATGGTACTCTTACATATGCTATACTTTGTCAGATTATATGAAAGACACTGTCTCTATTCTGAAGATTTTTGGCTCACGAGTTAAATAAAATAGCTACTGAAAACTCTGACAGGACATACCTCATCCTGTTGTGGCCTCAGAGCCCACACATGGGACTACTTGCTCATTATCAAATGAGTCCTTTAGACAACTAGAAAAGATTTACTTCCAAAGCTCCAAGACTTCACTTCCTCTGTATTTCTTTAGTAGCTTCAATGATGTTCATTTGATGATTCTATTAGTAACTCACTTCCCTGCATCACTATACAATATGGTCATATGGGTAGAAAAGAAAAGCAAACTTATGGTCTTAAATACGTATAGTTAAAACTAGAAATTTCCTAGTAGAATGTCTTATAGTCTATGGACACTGTCTAGCCTGATGTAAATATCATTTTTCAGGAAGTTGTAAGAAAAACAAGAAATTTTTCTTCCTCCAGGAATTATTAGACAACAGAAGTTGTTTAATGATTTGTGTTTTGTTAGAATTTATTGGTAAGCTACATAGTTCTAGGAATTATTGTAATAGTTATTTTTTTTTTAAATGTGTTACTAGTAATAGAGAGAATCTAGGGTGGGGTGGGCCAAGTGGGTCAAGATAATCAAATATGCTGGTTCCATATCCTACAGCTATGAATAGACTATTTTTGTGGGTCTTGTAATATTTGAATTTCTTGATCTTTCACGCTATTCAGACTTCTAGAAATCTTTTGCAAATGAGTCATGAATGAAAGGTGAGTCTAGTAGACATTTATTCCATCTTGGGGTTTTCCAACTTCCTTGAATGAACACCTGTAACCTATTCTAGAATAGCAATTTACCATAAGCAGAGATATACTAAACAGATCTACCATCTCCCAGTGGTGAGATGTCAGACACATCAACATTGCCCATGGGTGGCACTGGTTAACTACCCTCAGGTAATTTCTCTCACTTTGATTAAACATCTGGCTTCTCTGTCAAGAACTTGATGAAAACAATACCCTTGGGTATCTCCCTCAAAGCGAATAAGTAGAATTCAGTACACATAGTTGTGTGAACTCCTGAAAACCGTATGTTAATTGCTAAGCTGACACGCTACCAATTTCTGCTGAGAGACTGGGTCAGCAGGCAGTGGGTTTGTGCAAGCAGAATGAGCCCCCAATTCCATGCTGTGATGAATGGTGTGTACAATTAGCTACCCAAATCATCATTTTGAGTAACTTTTATTTACTACAGTAGTGAAAGAGAAAAGAAAAATCTACAGTGTAAAACAGAATAATAATTTCTTACATTTCATTAGACACATACTAAATGAGAAAAAAATCTAAATGAGAAAAAAATCTCTTTGCTCTAAACAAGAAAAAATCTCTTTTTATAGCTCATCACTTTCTATGTTTTTAAAGTGACAGTTGAAGGTATAGATGTGTGAGATGAAATCTTTTCTGGCTTGAAATACCCTTTTATTTTTTCTCACTGCTCATAAGTAATGTGTTACACCTATTAAAGCATTAATCTTAGGGACAAAATTGGCTATTGAACATACTACGTACCAGCAAATTACATTAATTAGTTAATTCATCCATTCATCCAGTCAACCAATATTTAAGAACACATGATGAGCAAGGCCCTGTTCTAGGCACTTGAACAAAATAGAGAAACTCAGGGCCCTATTATGACGTTGTCTTTGTGAGTCCCTTTCTCCCAATAAATATGTAGTAAAAGTATGTATTATAATTGCATTCTTACAAAGATGAATATGTTAATATTAACATGAAAAGGTTTTTCCAGTCTCAACCTTTAGTCTTTTTCCTCTGACTTTAAGAGAAATGAAGCATATTATTGGGTGGGTAAAAGTATTGTGAGCCCCCAACACTGTGTCCACTATGCCTAGGAGAGAAGTCTGTCCTGCAAAAATCCTGTCCCCATGCAGCTTACAATCAAGACTGGGAGACAGGAAACAAATAAGATAATAAACATAAGGCTATGCATATATTAGATAGCAATGAATTCCAAGGAAAAATTAAAACAGGAAATATTAGAGGTGGCGTATGTAATTTTAATTAGGATAACTGGAAAAATCCTCTTTGATGACATTTGTATTAAGCTCTGAATTTTACTCACATTATTTTTTCTCATTGACATTTTATGATTATAATCATGAGTTATAAAATGTTTACTAATTTAAAAAAATTTTCTGTTGACTATAAACACAGATACACAAAAATGAAGATTATACATGGGCTTGAGTAAAAAACAGAGTTCTTGGCAGCTCTAATTGGAGAATAGGCAAAAACTGATAAGTAATAACATATCATATCTTTGCTTTTCTATTATGCACATGTTAACTTTTAAGAAATACATGTTATTTTAAAAACCTTAAAAAAATGGGAGAGATTTCAAATATAATCTCAATTAATGTCAGTTCCTCTAATTCACTTGCGAAAGATTTCCAGCAGAGAATAAGAGAAAATTCATTTGCCCTGAATTTGTATCTCTGAACACTGTTTTTCTCTCTTAAAGGATCGAGAAGTACATTGTTTATGAAGTTAATCTCTAATTTCCCATTTTCTCCTGAATAACTTGCCCCATAAACAGATCAAATATAGCATCACATTTGTAAAGCACCCTATCAACTATACAGGCACACAGTTAACACTTTGGGGATCTTGAAGTTATACTTGTGAACACTGCTTAACTACAAGAGGGCACACAGTCCCAAATGCAAGCATGGAGCATGTGTTTAAGGCCAGTCAACCACCTAATCTTTTTTTAGAAGACAATTTCTGTTACTTTGGTCGAAAAATATCTAGCTTGAGAGATGAATATCTCAACTCAAGCATGTACTACAAGTATCCCTGTGGTCCACATATGACGTGGCTCTTGGAAAAGTCAACAGCAAAGGATTTACTTTTTTCTCTCAACAACTCAGCAATCCCTTCCCCCCAGAAAATTAAGGTTTAGTCCATAAAACAACACACACACACACACACACACACACACACACACACACACACTCTCACATGTCATCCTTTTGCAGCAGTTCACAGGTAGCCCCTCTGAATAGTTAAGTTGGAGCAAAGGCATTAAATCACCAGCATTTTCTTAGTAGACCTACACCCCACCCCCCCACCCCCTCATTAAAGGGGAGTTTTAGGCTTCTTCTCAGGAAGGCCGCCATTGCATTTTTGGATTTGGCATTTAGCCTGCTTCCATACAGTCTGCATCACACCCAGCAGCTCACCGTGATGATTTTAAAGAGCAGCCTGCTTCCTCAGGAAACTTTTGTGGTTGACCAAGAGATATGCTACTGTTCGCAAACACCCACTTGCTTTATGTGGTTCTTAGAACTACCAAAAAAAAGTTCCTATTCTCTTCTATAATTTCTCCTTATCTCTCTTTTTCATGACAATTCTTTGAATTCCTAAAAAAATCCTTAGCCAAGTATGGCTGAATGAGGCAGATAAGAGTGATTTGTAAAATGACAGAGACCTCCCTGTGCAAGCCCCTAAGACTGCGGGCTGCACTGCAGTGTGGATTTTGCTGTGGGTCTCAGCCCAGAAACTGCCTTTTATACAGAAACCTCTCATTTGATCTCTCCAACTTCCTCTGGACCAATACCTTATTGAGACGTTTTATTTCACATTCATAATGTTGCTTCTTCTGGTTCGCGAGAGCATTTTTTTCCTTCAAAAGCTTATTCTCTTTCTTCAATTCATGTAGTTCTTCATTTAGGCTCTCCTTCTCCTTCTGAAATAGAAAGCAAGAAAACAAATCCAAAATCAAAATTCAGATGAGGTGATATTGTAGGAATGCTTCTGAAATATTAAAAAAAAAAAAAACCCAGGATCTGCTAGATTTTCACTTAACATTTCATTTGAGCGATAATCTCTGGGTGGAGGTCAGGATTAGGATAGAAGAAATCTTTACATTATCCTTACTGCTACTAAGTTTTGTGACCCCAGAACAAGATAAAATCCCCAGTCCTCACTTTCAAGGTTCAGATGGGTCTGCAGAATAAGCTACTTGTTATGCACTCTTACATGGTGATGAAAGAGTGACTCACTAAAAATAATTGAAAGTTCTAAAATGCAAAGTATTATTGCAACAAAAAACACCAAATAACTCAAAGCCCAATTCTGCATCATTCTAGACTAGAGAAAGAGAGAAAAGGATAAAAGATAAAACCTCAGGCAATAAGACCCTTCACTACAGCTAATTACTCAGAGTACTGTATTGCTGTGACGATTACTTTTAAAAGGTAGAGAAGGGATAGTTCAAGTGCCATCATCCCTCCACTTTTCAGATCACCTTCAAGGAATGCAGTGTTTTAAGTAACTGAAGCAAAGTCGGTGGCTTAGACACTAACAGGCTCTGGATTCAGACAACATCTGTCTCCTATCTCTTAATTTTATACTCTGGGCAGTAAACTTTTTGTGGAGTGAATTGAAATTTTAATGAAACTGCAGTTTTAACCTAGTAAAATAAACATTCTGGAATTTAGGTCAATCAAGAGGAGGAAATAGCTAAGCTATATGTTAAAGTATATTATTTTAATAGCTAATATCGCCCAACACAATGATTAAAGAAATCAACTTTAGGTGAGTCGTTTTCTTTAAAAGCGAAAATATTTCTATTTGCCTTTGTTTAAACAGAATAGGTCTATATATACACATAGAAATTTTACCATTCTTTTTCTAATTTAGCATAGTTTAAGAGAAAATGATTTCAACAAGAAAATGGTCCGAACTGCAAAGGGAAAAATTAGCATAATTCCTGTGCTTTGTGTCAATGGAACCCAAAGGGACTCTTAAATGGCAGAAAGGGAGCTGCTAAAGATATCCTTAGTAAGGTAGGAAATCTGGACTGATGTTGTCTGCACTGATTTGTGACTGTCTTAAGATTTATGCACGTTTTAAAATACAGCCACTGCATCACAATATCAGTCACAAAACTTCACCTGAGAAAATTTATCCTTCTCGTTTTTTCCTAACATGCCTGAAAAAATGAGAGGCTATTAGAGCTCACGGGGCTCCTCCCATTTTCTACAACATCCATGAAGTCCCATAACTAAAAGCAAAACCGGAAGTCTATTCTTAGAGAAGCCACCTGCTAATTCTCAGGAGGATTAAAAGGGCCTTCAAATCTGGACACTGGGTGCAAGTCCTATTTTCCAGGTGCTATGTTATGGACACTGACAAGTCATCTAAACTCTACATCTCGACCTCCTCATCTCTAAAATGGCAAAAGTAAGATTTTCCTTACCGATGAGAAGGTTCAGTGAGATGCTGAGGGTGAGGTACTTTTCAAAAACGTTATATTTTTAGGATGACAAAAGCAATACTTATTTGTAAAGCTCTCTGTAAGCTGAAAAGCGGCTGTGCAAATACAAGATATTGTCATATCATCGACACTGGTAATTAAAAATAATCAGTATGATTAAAAGCAAAAAAGCAAAATGAACTTTCTGCTAGGTTGCAATGCCCTAGAAAGATATTCTCCAGTCCCTGGCTCAGTTCTCCCCGCGGGTGGAGCCTGGAAAATTAAGTCCTGCCCATTTCTGCGAGAAGGAAGCGAGCAGGGCACCTCCCACCTCCTGATTCTAGAGAAGTGGCGCCTATTTTTGGCTCTGGGGACTTGCGTAACCCATACCCCCGGTCACCTCGCCGCAGAGGGTGGATTTGAATAAACGGTCGGTTTTCAACGGTTGGTTTTCAACGGTCTGGAGGCAGGTGCCCCCCCGCGCCGCTGGGGGCGGGGAGGTCGCTGCCCGAGCCCCGCCCACCTCCTGGCGCCGCAGCCGCTCGCGCGTCTGGTCGCGCTGCTGCTCGCTCTCGCTCTGGCTCTGCAGCGGCTCCTTCTCCAGCGTGCTCGGGAATCTTTCCGCAGCGTCCAGTTTCGTTTTCAGCTCTGCGACCTGCAGCAGTGGTTCACAGACAGCTGCAGACACCTTGTCTGAGGCCTACCACCCCCTCCCCCCCCCCCCCCCCCCCCCGCCGCCCCTGGATGTATTCCCAGTCTAAGAGCCCGGGGACTAAACCAAGATCAGGTCTTTTGCTTTTAAAAAGAAGCTTCCTCTGCACGAAAACAGCCAACACCAAAACAGCCTCCAGCCTCCTTTCTCTAGACCACACCACTTTCGAGGAAATAAATCCTTAGACCTCGAGGGCGCCTTCTAGGCTTGTCATTCTATTCTCAGCTCTCAAGGTGAGACCTGCCTGATCTGAAAAGGACAGGGAAGGATAGGGGATCGGTGAATAGGCCTACATCACAGAAAAACAGACATCATCAGTAACCGGCAGCACTTGACCTGCTACGAAATGCCTCCTTAGTCGTCTGAGTGCCAAGACTCCAGGGAAAGAAGCCTTGGGACAGGCACTTCAACAAAGATGGGAACTGTGACCATTGTTAACCCTGGGTCTTCACGCCGCTGTCAGCCGTTCAGGAAGACAGCGGAAACATTTTCTCTGGGATCCAGTGCTTTAAAATTTGGAGACCCCGAAGCTGCCCTGACTGAATGTTATAAGATGGCTTGACCGTGGCCTGGTGTAGTGGGAACATTATCCTTCTCTTTCTAAATTTAATACTGCTGAATATCAAAAGGGAGAAGAAAACAGCAATACTGCTGTATTAGTCACTTGTGGTCAAGTTTCTTAATTCTGAATTATTTAGGGGAGTTTACTTTCTCTTTCCTCTTTCTGAACATGGAATGGTTTTAAACTGTAAGTTGACTTTTACCCTTTAAAATATATTTTCTCTAAAAAAAAATTCTTTCTCACCAAAGCAAGTTTCTGGACAGAGGACATGCTTTAGAGAGAAGAGGGGATGCCCCACTTCCCCTCACACTTTCACTGTTAACACTGTTTCTTTATCTGTGGAAAACAGTTTATGCTATAAATGATTAGAGAACTAGCCTTGCATAAAACGGTATAACCTTTAAGCCATCTCTCACCTCACATATAACTTTGTGTTAGTAATAAAGCCAAGGCCCAGATGCTCTGTGAGCTATGATAAATGTGTGTAAGAACTCTAGAGACATCGCTGGAGGCTATGTTTAGCACCTTTCTTCTGCCATGCTCAAGACAATTCACTGGCATCTTTCCTCCGGTCATTAATCTTCAGTACCAAGAGGCCAATAATGCACTCAGCACCCCCTGCCCCTTATCATTTTTTAACAGACAGCTGGCTATCCACAAACCTCCTGTAGCTGAAATCAATGAGAATCTTCACATACTTGACTCCCCCAGATTATTGATTTAAAGCAAACACCAGAGACGTGTTTACCTTTCTTTCATATAACTCTTTCATGCTTCTAAATTGCAGATCCCATTGCTGGTTAACGTCCAGGAGCTGAAATTATTAAAATTTGGTAAATCAACAAACGATCTTGCCCATTTGGAAATTTAGCCAAAATGAAATCACTTTTCAAGGTTACTAAGATTTTGGAAGCTATGAATGAAGACACTATACCTTCTACCAAGTTCTGGTAGATCTGGGATGAGTTAATTGAAGTTTCATAATCACCGTTCGTACTTGGTTTCACATATGAAGAACTATTAAGTCTTAAGTATATCTTGACTAGTCAGCTGAACTTTTAACTTTGCTTAGTTATTTGAATTTTCATCTTTGTTTAATACAACCAGAATCTGGTAAAAAAAATTGTAAGTATTAGTGGTTTTCTATAAGGTTTATTAATATTTGAAGGGCCTTTTTTTTCAAACCTTTCCATATTTTTTCTGTGTGCTTACATTATAATGAAATATTTCTTCTAGGTTTTTAAAGACAGAATTTATATTAAAAAATTCCAAGTCCCTTTAACTGATAGTCATTTGCTTGCAGCAATATATTTTTAAAAAATCAGTACCTGATTTGTATTCTATACTCAACTAATGGATAATATCACCTTTTTGAAAGCATAGATTTTTCAAGGAATAACAGTTTTGTCATAAAATAATATTTGGAAACAATTTAGGCTGGAAACAATTTGAAAGTTTTAAAACTGTGTGCTAAATAGATTAAAGAGAAAACACTATGACCTGTTCTTAGTTTTCTTGTAAGGGAAGTCTACAGCTTTCCACATTAAGAGAAATTCCCACACCTATAAATATGAGACAGACATGAAGAGGACAGTCACAATGACTAAAAAGTAGCAAGACTTTCTCTAAATTACAAACCAAAATATCTAATCCAGAGTGGTAGTTGCTATGTAACTCTTACGCTGGAAATAGACAGGACTTATTTAGTATAAGAATATATAATATTATTATGTAAAGATCCCTGATCTGTTATTATTTTAGGGACTAACATTTCTATGCTATGGTAACATTACTCTGCTATAGTTCAGTAATTTTCCAGTAGGGCTCACTGTTTTATGCAGTATCAAAGAAGGGTAGAGGGCACCATAGGAGAAAACATGAAAGCTGTGATACAGAAAATGATTTAGAAAAGGAATTACAAAATTGACAACAGAGTGCCAAAATTCTTAACTTTTTACCTCTTTCTCTGTCAAGGAGAATAAAGAGGTCCTAATGTAAAACTCAGAAAAACGGAACTCAAAATAATATCCATCACATTCCCAATGACATTTTAAAACAAACTTCTTTTATGATAATGCTCCTTAACCCTCATTGGCCAGATGCCCAGCTCATGAAGTCATATCACCAAAGTCAACGATACAATAAAGCCTTTGACAGTTTAAGTTTCAAGGTGTGTCAAGTTGCAGAGTGTAAAAGGCAAAGATGATAAGCTCACCTGGCTCATGTGGAGGAAACATCTAAGTTTTGAAAAAAAGATTATAATTATTGGATTCATGGCTTTGTCATTTTTTATTCATTTGCACAAGCACTGAGATACCGAGTAAGAGATATGTAGGTGAATAAGAAAGAAGTATTTGCTCTCAAAATAATGCAGTCCAGTATCCTAAAGATAAATACTGTGACCCCATAACAAAAATAAAAGGCACGAGGTGCATATTTTATTCTCAGCATTAATCCACGGCACATGTTACTTCAAATAATATTTCAAAATTACCTCTTTTCTCTGTTTTTCCAGGCACCTTATCTTTTGTTCAAGAGAATTTAAGTTCTTTCTTCTCGATGACTGAGCACACTTAAAAAAAAAAAGTGAAACAGAATAGTCTATAAAGTAAACAGGAGAAATGCTGCCCTTCACAAACTCTCATGTTATAATTTATAAAAATATTTTAGCAATAGTAATCCTCACACCATAGTCCTTCGTAGAGACCCGTTGATGAAAAAGCTTTATATTTTAGACTCATGTGAATTAAGTACCAAAATAATTCTCTAATAAATTATAAATGTATCCATATAATAGGCAAACAAGAAATTAGGATTTTATGAATTTGGATTTCAATCCTTTTCCAAAAAAAATGAAAATTCAGAGTATAATGTGTATAGAAGTCAGGTAAGTTTCATGGATACATGTTAGATATTTAGACACATGTTAGGTATTTACTTGGTAAACTTTTCTAAAAAGTCATTTTTGTAGAATACAAGCCCATGACCTGAAATGTGGCCCTGGCAAAAGTCAAAAGAGTGAAAGAACCATCAAGAAAAAAGACCAACACACTACAGTTAAACGGCAACAAAATGATTCTGAAACAATAATAATATAATAAATTAACTACCTCAATAATCATCATCTGGTTATGTTATAGAGGTGGGCATAGATTATCCGGTATTTTGTCATTTTAACCAGCCCTTTGTGTAAAGCTGCTAGGTGACAAATTTAGATTAATAATAAAACATTGGCACAGTGAAAAATTAACTACCTTTTCAATCTTTTAAAATACCATTCATTTAAAGAAAGCACAAAAGCTCTAGAAACTGCCTGCCATCTGTCTAAATCAACCACCAACAAAGTTCTTATTTTCTCTGTTCTAACTCAATAGTCTTAAAACCATTGCATGGCTGAGTCATACAAGTAATACAATGGATCAGGTGATGAGGATCGTCTCTAAATCTGCTATTCAGTTTCAGGCTTAATAGCTATTGTGGACCATGAAATTGCTTAAGGGTATTCACGAACAATTAAGAAATATTTTCAAAACATGTTGGCCTTTGTCAGAAATGTTACAGGAAATACTGTTTTGCAATCATCATGGGATTTCAAGGGCTTTTTTTAAATTAGATATGATTTATAAAACTATTTTTCTATCTTCAGTTTGTCTCACTCAATGTTTCAGGATTCGATGGTATTTTATACCTCTATAGATGCTGTTCTTAGTGTTCTTAGCTACTTCCTATTCAGACCCATGTATAACTAAGACTGCATTTGAAAAGAGACATTCTTGTGTAGGTCAACACAATCAGAATGATTATACCTGCTTCTGACCTCAAGCTGGTTTAATTAGCCCAGTGCCAGAAGCAATATCAATTTCTAGGTGACAAGTATATTGGGTTCTGCAATTGAGATTTCCTTTTTTAAGGAGGACTTCTGAGGGACTGGACTTATTCTGGATCAGAATAGACTAAATGTTAGGCATCTTTGATTTGGAAAGTGCTGTGAGCTAACCCTACTTAGTGTGTCCTGGGCTCAGCGAAGCAGAGGTGCAGTGAGACAGGATTCTAGAACAGTGGTTCTCACCACTAGAGCTCATCAGAGCCACTCTGGGAGCTTGCTAAACATAGGGCACCCTGAACACTGATCAGAATTTCTGAAAGGGAGCCATAGCATCTCTATCTTCTTTTTAATAGACTACTTTTTAGAGCAGTTCTTGGTTCACAGAAAAATTGAGTGGAGAATATAGAGATTTCCCATATACCTGTTGCCCCAGCGCATGTGTAGCCTTCCCCATTATTGGCATCCCCCACTAGAATAGTATGTTTGTTCACAGATGAGCCTACACTGACACATCATTATCACCCAGATCTACAGTTTACACTGGGGTTCCCTCTTGCTGTTGTACATTCTGTGGATTTAGACGGATGTGCGATGACCTGTATGTATCACTGTAGTATCATGCGGAATAGTTTCACTGTCTTAAAAATCCTTTGGGCTTCACCTATTTATCCCACCTCTATTTTTAATAAATATCACTGATTATCATGATTCACACTAAAGTTCAAGATTCTTGCATTCCACACCATGCTTCACAACATGAATTTTAGGTCCTCAAAAAGTCTTTTTTCTATTTGCAGTATAGACAAAAAAAAAAAAAATCTGTGACCAACGAACATTTGTATGACCCTGCCTTCTGGGAATCTAGATTAAGAATAATCAGATAGTATGTATTTTTTTCCATATATAATTTTCTCTGGAGAAAATATGAAATATTTTGACCCTTGATTTCCTTATAAATAAGTTATTTTTAAATAACTCCATAAAAATCATTTATAAAATGATTTAGGAAAGATCCTAAATCTGCAAAACAGAGAAAGCACAGCAGTTGGTATGGCTTATAAGTCATAAAAGCATCACTAGGGATTTCTCTGAAGATAATCAACATTTTACCACCATTCATGTCTTAGGTATGTATTAAAATGAAAGAAAATCAATTAAATACAAAGTTTTGGGGAAATTTTTCACTTGTTTTTGCTGTGCTTCCCAGTTGCTAATAAAGACATAGAAAGATTTTTAGTCACTGGTCCTTTAAGGGCTCATTTAAAGAACAATTATTCCCTATTAAATATAATCTGTGTTAAAAGTATTTGGACCTTACTTTCTCATTTACCCTAATTGCAGACCAATTCCTAAGAGATCCAAGTTCTGAGACTGCTAAATTAAATACCTACATGTACAAAAAAGTCTCAGTTTCCTATTATATCTTAGTTATCTCTAAAAAAACTTTAAGAAAGCACTTTCATTCATTCACTCAATTAGTAAGTATCTGCTATAGTAACCAGCAACAGAACAAAGACTGTGGTATTAATTGCATACATAGAAGTAGTTTGCCATAGATACTCTATGTTGATAATTTTATTTCTAACCACACCAATACAATCTTTTAAAATTTTACATTCAACCAAATTCCTTTAAACCAAGAGCAAAATATGAAACACAGAGTTGAAAAGCTGACAGGACAAGATTTTATTTCTCACTTTGTAAGAGAAGAAAGTAGCTCAGAGGTGTCAAAGAAAATGCAACCAGTCACCCAGATATTTTTTCTTTATTGAATAACATTGTTGAAATATATAGAGCAGATCTTCACTAAAGAAAGCAAACTAGCCATTTCTATTCATTAATCATTCCATAATTAGCCATTGGCAATGCTGTCAATGCTATATATGGTCAATTCATCCCCTAGAAATGTGTTCTTACCTCTGCATGCTCCGTAGAACTTTCTGCACCACTCATTCTAGTTGTGCTCTGTAGGAAATGTGCCACGGAAGCTGTTTTTCCTGGAGGCTTGGAGAGCAGAAAGAAAAAAAGAAAAGAAAATGTCTCTTATGAGTCTTTTAAAGTGAGAGCAAATATATATATAATATAAATATATATATAATTTTTAAAATACCACATAAATGGTTAACTCATGATAGAAAATAATACTAACAGTTTTTCACTGAAAATGTACAGAAGTGACTCTGTATATGAATTACACAGAATAAGATTAAAAGCACAGCAACTGTGATTATAACTTTTCTTCTCTTCCAGATAGGGATTTCCCAGGATGTCTCAAGCTGGCAGGCTGTGACTAACACACAAGGCAGATTAGCCCTGCTATGGTATGTAAATTGTCATTCTTCCTTTACTGGCAGTTTCTCCCACTGGAGGAGGAAGTTACCACAGAGAGCCTAGGCAAACCAAGTCTTTCCTCAGTAGCCTAATTGCCATAACTTTACTGTATTTCCCAGATCAATTAGGTAACTGTTGACTTTTTGACAACCCAGTTACTTGCTTCCCTAAGGGCAGGATTTTCTGGCAATGCCTTATACATGTCAGCTTAGCTGTGTAGAATTTAATGAGTCATACATAATTCTATAAGTGCTACTAATTCTTATGGAACTAAGATAGAAAATAATTCATTACAGAGTTATTGGGTATTGTTTATAAAACTAATCTTCTGTATTGGCAGGAAGTTTAAACTTGGTTCTCAACTTTAAAGTCTTGACTGTCTTTCCCATAAGTCATCCACATTTTCTCCATGACTCCACGGAAGTAAAATTTTTGTTTGCACTAATATTTAGGTTTAATGAGTTGGCTTGTTGTTGTTGTTGTTTTTTAAGCTCTATTGGAATATAATTGCTTTACACTTTTGTACCAGCTTTTGAGGTACACCAAAGTGAATCAGCTGCATTTATACATATATCTCCATATCCTCTCCCTCCCGTGACTCCCTCCCACCCTCCCTGTCCTGGCCCTCAAAGGCATCACCCAACACTGAGTTGATCTCCCTTTGTTATACAGCAACTTCCCACTAGCTATCTATTTTACAGTTGGTAGTGTATATATCTCTGTGCTACTCTCTCACTTCATCCCAGCTTCCCCTTTGCCCCCCACCCCCCCAACCCCATGTCCTCCAGTCCATTCTCTGCATCTGCATCATATTCTTGCCCTGTCACTAGGTTCATCAGTACAATTTTTTTTTTTTTTTAGATTCTGTATATATGAGTTAGCATACAGTATTTGTTTTTCTCTTTCTGGCTTACTTCACTCTGTATGACAGACTCTAGGTCTATCCACCTCATTACATATAGCTCCATTTCATTCCTTTTTATGGCTGAGTAATATTCCATTGTGTATATGTGCCACATCTTCTTTATCCATTCATCTGTCGATGGGCATTTAGGTTGCTTCCATGTCCTGGCTATTGTACATAGTGCTACAATGAACATTGTGGTACATGTTTCTTTTTGGATTATGGTTTTCTCTGGGTATATGCCCAGGAGTGGGATTACTGGGTCATATGGTAGTTCTATTTGTAGTTTTTTAAGGAACCTCTAAACTGTTTTCCATAATGGCTGTACCAGCTTACATTCCTACCAACAATGCAGGAGAGTTCCCTTTTCTCCACCTCCTCTCCAACATTTATTGTTTCTAGATGTTTTGATGATGGCCATTATGACCGGGGTGAGGTGATACCTCATTGTGGCTTTGACTTGCATTTCTCTGATGATTAGTGATGTTGAGCATCTTTTCATGTGTTTGTTGGCCATCTGTATGTCTTCTTTGGAGAAATGTCTATTTAGGTCTTCTGCCCATTTGTGGATTGGGTTATTTGCTTTTTTGGTATTAAGCTGCATGAGCTGCTTGTATATTTTGGAGATTAACCCTTTGTCCGTTGCTTCATTGGCAAGTATTTTCTCCCATTCTGAAGATTGTCTTCTTGTCTTGTTTGTGGTTTCTTTTGCTGTGCAAAAGCTTTTAAGTTTCATGAGGTCCCATTTGTTTATTCTTGATTTTATTTCCACGATTCTAGGAGGTGGGTCAAAAAGGATCTTGCTTTGGTGTACATCATAGAGTGTTCTGCCTATGTTTTCCTCGAGGAGTTTGATAGTGTCTGGCCTTACATGTAGGTCTTTAATCCATTTGGAGTTTATTTTTGTGTATGGTGTTAGGAAGTGTTCTAATTTCATTCTTTTACATGTTGCTGTTCAAGTTTCCCAGCACCACTTATTGAAGAGGCTGTCTTTTTTCAATTGTATATTCTTGCCTCCTTTGTCAAAGATAAGGTGCCCATATGTGCTTGGGCTTACCTCTGGGTTCTCTATTCTGTTCCATTGATCTTCCTTTCTATTTTTGTGCCAGTACCATACTGTCTTGATCACTGTGGCCTTGTAGTATAGTTTGAAGTCAGGAAGCCTAATTCCACCAACTCCATCTTTCCTTCTCAAGATTGCTTTGGCTACTCGGGGTCTTTTGCGTTTCCATACAAATTGTAAGATTTCTTGTTCTAGTTCTGTGAAAAATGCTGTTGGTCATTTGATAGGGATTGCATTGAATCTGTAAATTGCTTTGGGTAGTATAGTCATTTTCACAATGTTGATTCTTCCAATCCAAGAACATGGCATGTCCCTCCATCTGTTTGTGTCGTCTTTGATTTCTTTCATCAGTGTCTTATAGTTTTCTGCATACAGATCTTTTGCCTCCTTAGGCAGGTTTATTCCTAGGTATTTTATTCTTTTTGTTGCAATGGTAAATGAGAGGGTTTCCTTAATTTCTCTTTCTGCTTTTTCGTTGTCAGTGTATAGGAATGCAAGAGATTTCTGTGCATTAATTTTGTATCCTGCTACTTAACTAAATTCATCAATTAATGCTAGCAGTTTTCTGGTAGAGTCTTTAGGGTTTCCTATGTATAATATGATGTCATCTGCAAAGAGTGACAATTTTACTTCTTTTTCAATTTGGATTCCTCTTATTTCATTTTCTTCTCTGGTTGCTGTGGCTAAAACTTCCAAAACTATGTTGAATAATAATGGTGAGAGTGGGCACCCTTGTCTTGTTCCTGTTCTTAGAGGGAATGCTTTCAGTTTTTCACCATTTAGAACGATATTGGCTTTTAGTTTCTCATATGTGGCTTTTATTTTGTTGAGGTAATTTCCTTCTATGCCCATTTTCTGGAGAGTTTTTTCATAAATGGATGTTGAATGTTGTCAAAAGCTTTTTCTGCATCTATTGAGATGATCATATGGTTTTTATCCTTCAGTTTGTTGATATGATGTATCACATTGATTGATTTGCATATATTGAAGAATCCTTGCATTCCAGGGATAAACCCCACTTGATCATGGTGTATGATCTTTTTAATGTGCTGTTGGTTTCTGTTAGCTAGTATTTTGTTGAGGATTTTTGCATCTAGGCTTGTTGTTTTACAGGGCACTGAGCCAATGGTAGTGCAGATAAAAGCACAGAAAGCAGATGTTTGGAGCTACACAAATGGGCTGTGATGGAGCAGAAGACCTCATTTTTGACTTGGAGTAGAGAGAACAAAAGAAAAGGCAAGAATGTAGAAAGGAAAAAATGTGTCGCTGAAAGGAAAAAGAATTTAATTTAGTCAATCACTTAATTTACTTTTTTCTTTAGACCTCCCTATTTGATATCCACATATATGTAGGATAAATCCTAAAACTCCTGAAATTCAGACTCTTTAAAAGGGAATGAATGGGTGCCTAAGATTTGGCCCTCCTTTGTCTCCTTTAGATCTTCTACCCATCTCCAGTTCTTCTTGCGCTCCAACCGTACTGAATTTGAATTTTCTCTGCTTCCTGAACTGGTCACGCCCCTAATATCTGTGGTTCTCTCCAACTGGAGTGTGTGTGTGTGTGTGTGTGTGTGTGTGTGTGTGTGTGTGTGTTTACTTTCTGCTAGTTTCTTGGTCTGTTTTGGGGGTACACTTGAGTGAAACAGAATGATATTTCCTGAAGGCAATATCCAAAAATACAAGTGGGAATAAAATTGTTCAGCGTTCTAAAGGTAAAACTTATGACTCACATATGTTCTAATTTTAGGGAACATAAACAGGAATTTCCTGGAGACTGACACTTCATTAACAGTAAAATATACTCATAAGAAAAGAAAAAAAAGACAAAAACATAATAATATATTTTTTGCCCTCTCAACCTCCCCCCCCCCACCCTGGCCAAACACATACACGTACACAAAACATAGTTATATATGGTTCAGGTTTCCCTTCAGCCTCATCTGTGTATTTGGTAGTAATAATCCAGTGGATGTGTTAACACTGACCTAAAGAAATGGTTGGAAAGAACATTTTCTTGCCAGGCACTGTCATCCTTGGTCCCCTCTGTATAGGTATCCTGTTGCACATTAATTGTTGTAGCCCAGCATGGTGTGAGTGCTTCTATTGAATGGAAATCCTGTATCTTTGCATTTTTTCATTATAATTTTTTTTGCCTCTTCTGCTATGGCAGTTTAACAACAAACAGATTTTCTGTTAGCTCCAGAGAGCCATGTGGTGATTTATGAATAAACAATAACTCTTCTGGAGTGCCCCGAGTTTGGTTTGAGAAAAAAGGAATTTGCATTAGTACAGTTCTAGGAATAAACTGAATATTTTTTGTTACATATGTCCTCTTCGCTTCACCTCCATCCCTCTCATATATGTTATATACTTTAAGAGCCTGGCTTTTAGTCAAGCTTTGTTTCATGAGAAGTCTTATTAGCTGTAATACCTTTCAGAGAAATGGACGTGTCACTCCATGCTTCCAAAGTAATTTTGAAGAGCCCTCATTTCTCATGTGACTAAAATAAAATCTAGAGGAAAACAACTAACAGAGGGAAATATGATGAAGAAAAGGACCAAGGAACTACCAGTCAGTGGTCTGTAACTATCATTCTGGTTGATGATAATTCTCTCCAAATTAGTCCAAGGGAGATCATCACATTTCTATAAATGCTTGGTAGGTAAAATAAACATGGCTTTTTCTTTAATATCCTTTTAGAATGAGGGATGAAAAACCTCCTTTGCTTCCTGAATCTATTTGCATGGATTTTTAAGTGAATGTCCTATCTAGGTTGGAGATGGAGTACCTAGCAGTGACTAAAACATCTGACTCTGGAGTCCAGTTATCTGGATTCTTATCTCAGCTCTACCTTCACTGCTGGTAAATTTAGGAATGATGCTTAAGGCCCCTAAGTCTCAACTTCCACATTTGTAAACAAGGGATAGTAGAGGTGTCCTCTTCCTAGGGTTGCTGTCTATGATAATACATATAAGAGCTTAGATGTTGATAGTAATATGACCTTAAAGATCGGGACAATCAATCAGTTACATATCACTTACTATGCACGTGGCACTAAGTGGGTTCCAAAGGAAAATAAACAAAAGTTCCTACTTCCAATGAGAGAGAGAGACAGAGACAGAGAGAGCTGTAAGAGAGCTCATTCTGAGCTTTAATTGTTACTGCAGGAGTTGGAATTTCTGCTGGGCTTTGAAGTTTGGATAGGGTTTTCATAGATGGTGAGAGCTAAGATACATTACCATAAGGGGAGCAAGTTAAATGAAACAGGGATGGATAAGCCTAAATATGAAGGATTCTAGCAAGCCCAGAAAAACTAGAGTGGGGCTCATGTGATCTCTCTAAAGCTGATTTGGATCAAATTGTGAAAGGCTTTTAATTTCAGACTAAGAAATTTTAACTTTATTGCATCGGCCATGGGGCACTACTGAAGAACCTTGAGCAAAGGAATTATATGATCAAAGAGGCTTTTTAGTAAAAATAAACCTGGGTATATGCATTATGTACTAAATAGGTTAGACTGACAATTGCAATACCACTTAATAGACATTATCAAAAGTAATATTCCAAATATTTAACAACTCATGGTAATCAAAATATTTAATAATCAGTTCACCTGGGGCACTTAGAATGAACCACACCTCTGAACTCTAAACACCTATATTAATTGCCTACTCTCCATATCTGTTTGGATGCTTAATGGGTAACTTCTCCACTTATATAAAAGCTATTTCCTGATCTTCCCCCACAAAACTTGTCTTTCTCTTCACAATGACAACTTTCATGCTCTGGACTAAGAAGCTTGGAGTCATACTTGACTCCTCTTTTTCCTCACAGCGTGTACCCAATCTATCTGAACATTTTTTAGGCTCTCTATAAACATAAACAGAAGGGAGAGCAGCATGTTGCCACAAGAGCCTAGAGACTTCCCAGTTTAAGGAGAAAGTGAAATAAACATGCATTTTTATAAATTTTCAAAATGGAAACTTTAATGATTGCTTCCTGATTTTATTCACATGAAAATTCTTAAGAGAGCACCCAGTAGTGACTGATATCTGCCTCTGTGTCAAATCCTAGTTCCATCCTTTACTAGCTGTGTGACCTTGGGCAAGATGCTTAGCATCTTTGCACTGACCAAGCCACCCTCATCTTCTACCTGGATTATTGCAATAATGTAACTGCTTCCTTGCTTCCACTCTTGCTCCTTTCCCATCTATTATCAGCCCAGTAGCCACTGTGAGTCTTTAAAATATGCCATTTCATGGTCACTCCTCTGCTCAAAACCTTTCAATGGCTTTCCATCTCACTCAGAGTGAAAGCAGAATTCTTCATAGTGGCCCACAGGGTACTAGACACTCTAGCCTGGGCCCCTCCCGCTTGTTAACTTTGCGCTGTATGTCATACTCTGTATATTTTTCTTCTTTGTTCATTGCCTCATACCATTAGAATGTAAACTACATGACAGAAGTTGTCTGCTGTGTTCATTCTGCATTTCTCAAACTTAAAATAGTGTCAATTATTTTAGCGCCTATGCAAGTACAAGTAATGCTCAGACTCATGTACAGCCTCTTCCTCACCCAAAACTAAATCTGTAATGTTGCTGAATCAGGTATCTTCTCAAGAGGTTATAAATCTCAAGATCAGAAACGTCAACTTATTGGCCTCCAAAGTGGCAAATTACCTCTCTTTCATACCCCCAAACTGGGCTTGGACTAGAAGTGTTCCATGAGAGGCGTGTCCCAAATTCCACAACCTCATGGGGGATACAGGCTTATGTCCCTCCAGGTTGGAGCTTTGAAGCACTTCTTCCATGCAGTACATTCATGTCTGTTTCCACTGCACACTTTCAGTTTTTAGGGCATCTCAGATACATCACAGGGCAAATTGGACTTTGGTGACTATTCTCTAGTCTTTATGAAACTGCACACTTTGTGAAACTTGCGTGTCTAAAGATTTCTCAGCACTGCCCAAAGTAGTAAACCATCTGACCCAGCCTGACCACCACCCCCTTTGAAGGCTCCTGTAGTTTTCCAGAGCAGTTAGTTACTTCCTCCTTTGTGATCCCAAGGTGCTTTGTGAAGCATCTTGTTGTAAAACCGTCATTAATTTTATGTACCTTTCTCTCCCAAGGCTGTAAGTGTCTTGAAATTAGGGTCAGTATTTATCATTACAGCCTTGGGAACTAACATAGTACCTTCAGAGTACAGAGTAGTGATATACACATTTTAAAAAAATAAGTCTATTTATGTATAAATTTTTAGTAGGAAATCATAGTACACTTTTACAACTTAGAACACAGCCGGGAGGAGAATGATCACAGGGATAAACAAAGTTATATGTTTTGTCTCTAAATCAGAAAGGATCAAGTAGGAGTATGCATTTTTAGAAAGCTGTTCTGTTTCAATGTATTTTCTTTTTATTCATTTTATAGGTAAATATTTCAGCCTGATTTTGGTTAAGTGATCAATATTATTTTGTCTCCATACAAAGCCTTCTTAAATTTTTTTCTCCTAATCCTAGCTAATGTTTAATAAATACTTAATATAAATGATTATACATGCTATGAGGGAGTTTTTAAAAGGTATCAATGTGGTCTTCAGTAATATTTCCTATATTTGTACAGTGCTTATAAGTTAATCTCTTGAAGTATTAACTGGTGATTCCCCAAAAACACATGGTTCTTTGTTTCATGTAACTAATCCTTTCTTTGCTCAGTAAGAGATATTTTTTGTCTCAGGGCTGAATAAGTTTGTCATTGAATGCAAAGGGAAAAACAGTCCCTGTTCAGCTTTTGAACTTCAAAATAGACTTTTCAAACTCTAGAGACCATCCTGAAAACCAAAGCTTTGAACTGCAAGAGCTACTAGTATTTCTGAAAGTAATATATATATTTAAAAATTTTTAAAGATTAATTTCTTTTGTGAAATTTATTTTGAAATGCCTCAAAAAGTAACATGGATTGATGGATGAAACAAGTGGTGGGTAGATGGATAAATACATGATAAAGAGAGTGAAGTTTTAATATTAAAATCTATAGGTGTACACCATCATATCCTTTCAGCTTGGCTATATATTTGAAATATTCTTAACAAAATGTTTGAGAAAAAATCAGAATCAAGTCATAAAATCTTATACCATAAACAACTGACAGAAAAGAGGGTAGATGAGGAGATGGTATAACCTATTCCTCACATCTTCCACACTCCCTGCCTACCCCACCCAGAGAAGAGTAAATAAAGGTGCATGGCCCTGAGGAAAAATGAGAACAGAATCAGGGGAAAAGAGTTACCTGAATGTTGTGAGTCTACTTGGGGAAACTGAGCCCGGCTCGTCTAGGGACTCCTCTGTCATCTATCGAACTGCCTAGATTGAACATCAAAGAGCAGAGAGAACTTTGGCCTTACCCCCTGAGTTAAACCTGGGAAGGGGCAAGTCTTGAGATCTTCTGCACAGCCCTACGGCACACAGCTGAGACTTTGGGGCATGTCTAGGTATGGACGTCCTGAGACAGACACCTCAAACCCAGAGTAGTGCGGAAGCAGAGCCAGAAATTTCCTGCATTTCTGAGAAGGATGGTTAACTAGGGTTTTGTGGATTTAAGGATGATTTGCTGTCAAATTGAGGAAAATGCAGTATTTATCACATGGATCTGAGGATAGGAGATGAGGAGAGGGACCTGGAAGCTTCAATGATTGCCAGTGAAACTGTAAGGCAATGAAAAGACCATAAGGAGTAGATTATACCAGTGCTAGTGGCAGTGTAAGATGATGGATTATTGCAACCTGGTGCCTTTACCCTGAAGTTGCCAGAAAAATGTAGGACATCCAGATAAACTTGAGTGTTAGAAGCACAATAAATTTTTTTGTAAAAGTATGAACCATGATATATTTAGTTCTTTATCTGAAATTCAAACTTAAGTAGGCATCCTGCATTTTCATTTGCCACATCTAGCAACTCTACTGCACCTGGATTTCTTCAGAAAATCTCCTTCACAGACTGTAGGTTCTGCTATGGAGAGAAGAAGACAGAGGAGAGAATTCCTGCATAAGGCTGCACTAGAAATATAAATTGCCTGAGAAAACACTGAAGTGGCTGAGATTTCTTGTAGTCAACTGGATTAAATTCTAAAAGTCAGGATGGGGTCCTAGATTGAAACTAAATTCAGCTCAAAAAACAGAGAAAATTACAATTTTGCACCTGTGAGCTCTGTGGTTTGAAAAATTTTATCTGCTTCAATTTGAACTTCATAACAGCCCTGTGAGGCCGTCAGGAGCGGCATCTTCGATGTTAAGAAGGCTTAAATTGAAGTTCAGAGATGTGAAGTGACTTGCCCATGGTCATTACATGATGAGTGGGTGACTGAACCCACACCAGAACTCAGCCCGCCTGGCTTATTTCCCACAAAAAACCTTTTACCTCTGTGAGGAGACATGAATAACATAGCTAAAGATCATTGGACAAAACATAATTTACTTTGTTTGATGTAGGAGCCTGAACCATTAAGAAATATAACTCAGAAAACTTTTAAGGGAATTGAGCTTTCTTGAGGGCTCCATGTGAACTGTCTTGACCTTCAAGATCATCTCCAGACAAAATCTTACCAGTTCCTGTCACTACTTCCCTAGAGATTAATTTCTACTGCCAATGACTGGTGGTCAGAAAAGAAAAAGCCTTCGAGAATTGTAATCCTGCATTTGAATTTTTTAAAATGTTCTCTTCTCGGCCAGGACTTTAATCCATGATCACTCAATATCTTTGCAAATCACTTAATTTTTTTCTTGTACTTAGCTTACGTGTTGACTTCACCTTCATTCATATACTTATTCTTATAATAAATATTTATTGATTATGGGACTGTGAATTGAGTATGTGATAAGTACTAGATGAGCAAAACAGACATATCTTTCATATATTTTCTGGGTTTTGAACATAAAATCTGAAGATTAGGGGGACTGCTCAATTGATGATGAAATCATTTCTGCATCATTTTATAATCACCAAGTGATTAGCCTGGAGACCTCAGGTGAAAGAGACTACTTTCTTCCTGAGACAACACATCTCACCATATCACAGATTTAGATACTATTTTTAAATATCAAAAATTATAGTTACATATAATAATTAAGAAAGGGTATGTACATATAAAGATGATGTAGGAATAATGGGATCCTGTGGTGATGACTTGTGGAAACACAAGTGATCAAATAGTGTATATCGGGGCTGTTTTGTCTGAAAATGAGCCTGACTGAAAATCTCTCAATATGATAGCTTGCAAAAATTTCAAATATTTGCTAACCTTAATGATTTAAGGAACACTTACTTTAAAAAGTAAACCTTCTTTACTGGAGAGGAAAAGAAAGGAATAAATGATCCAACTTTTTGCTACGTATCCCAGAATCCCATAGGAAAAGATATTTATATACTTTGTGGGTCAAACTTCACCCTCCTCACAAGTACGAAAGACGGTAAAAAGAGTCTTAAGATGCACTTCATCTAGAAGGTGGACGTTAGAATGCTATGAGCCTTCTTCAGTGAAAGCTGAAAGTGCCCACTTTGCTAGTACTTTCCCTGCACCCATTAAAGAAATTGTTTTTAACCACACTAGAAACGGGGAGGCTTGCTTGAGATAGAAGTCTTCTTGAGGCATTAGATTTCAAAACCCAGCTTAGGTATGGAAGTCCCTAAAGAGATTCACATTTTATCACAAAGCTAAACAGATCAAGAACATAAAGAATACATATTAGCTGTTTATTCATGGTATCTCCCAAGCCAAGAATTTTGCTTCCTTAATAGTGTCACAAGTTTACAAATCTCTGAACCCAGAGGCTGATGTTACTCTTCTTTTTGCATAATAAGAAAGACACATCTAAAGTTTTTTCAAACGTAATTGCTGAAGTCACATAAGTTTAGGAGAAGACAATGCTTCCAAAAGTAACGATAATTTGAGCTCCAAAAGTCTGTTCAGTAGAAGCCCTGAGACTCCGAATTCTTTTTCTTCTTTTTGCAGCCTCCTGGATGCCTTATGATCTTTTAATCAGTGAAAATTATAAACTCTATTATAATTCCCACCCAGATGTCACCCTTCATTTCAAGCCTTGGTGACTTCCTCCACTAAAACCCCCCTAGTGTTGTGGCACTGCTCCTCTGGCCACCAAAGCAGCCTGCATTGGAGCTTCCAGGAGTATTATTTTCACTGAGGCAGAAGGAATCCTCTTGCACCTACTGCTTACATCTTCCAAAGGACAGCCTGCATCTTCCAGTGTTCTCTAACCCCTCTCTTGTGGAACTTGAGGCACATCCAGCAAAGGAAGAGAAAACCTTTGAGTAAGAAAATGTCCTACTCAAAAGTGTCTCTTACTTATCAACCAAGAGGAGCCTGAGTTTATCGCCTCACTTCTCTATCCAATAGACAGCCATGTGTCCGACAAATGCGTGCCTCTCAAGTGTTAGGGAGAGTTTTTGTCTCCCTTCTTTTCTAAGAGTTCTAATTGTGTCTTAGAGTTCGAGTTTAGCTTACAGACCTGTGTCTCTGTTTTCCTGTGGTGCCTGGTGTCATACCTTATTGTAAAATAGAGCTCAAGGCGAACATACACAACAAGATCTCCTTATCTGGACGTATACCTGATAGTCACGCACAGTGGAAGCTTTTAAAATCTTTGTAATGAATGAAAGGAGTAATATGCCATAGATTTGGCATAGTGGTATTTTGGGAAACACAACCTGGCCTCGTTATCCACTAATCTGTTTAGTTTTGAGATTTGATTATACTTTTAGAACTACAAAACTAAAAACTGCTAGCTAAACTTAGAGATAAGAGAAAGATACATAGCTCATTTAAATAACTTCACCCAGGTTGCCAACTGTGAGCTTCAAACACCACACAGTGCATCAGCTGAGTTGAGACAGACTTTCTCATTGCCTAAGAACTTGCTGTTTTTCTAGTCAGTTATTCAAACATTTCCCAGGGGATAGTAAACAGATCCTCACACAACAATACAACTTTTTTTCCTAACAGGAAAAAAAAAAAAAGAAGGATCAAAACATTCCACAGTTACCACGACTAAAAATTAAATAATAGGATTCAAAGAGGAAGCCAGCAATTGTATGACAAAAACTAGGGTGACTTGGAGGCTCAAAGTAATCCCACTAGCATAATAATAATATTAATATTAATAGTGTTGTGTTTTAGCTCTTTAGATTCACAAAATGCTTTCACATGTTCACTCACTTTAGTATATTCTTGTCACAACCCATTTTAGAGATGAGAAAACAAGATTTCAATAATCAGAATTTTACTTTGATAAAGAAATAGCTTAACTTTCAAAAAAGGGAAATAAGGAAAAGGAAACTAGATCTTTTTTTTTCCCCCAACATATGTGGTTACAGAAAACGTGTGTCAACTTACTGTACTTTCCAAGAAGTTTTTCTCTCATAATCTTTTAAAGTGTCATAAGTTCATATTACTCTTTGAACCTTTCAAAGCATTTCCCAAGGCTTTTTGCCTTGAGAAGGATGTCCAGAGAATTTGTCTCCAGTTACTGGGAAATCTTCCCTCAGCTGGTACCAAAGTTATTAAAAGCCAATTTCTAGTGCTCTTAGTTAAAATCAGAAAAGCAAAATGGAATCTAAACACAAGACAATGCTCTTAAGCAAATTCAGTTCTGGTAGATCCTCTTAAAATTTGGACACTTTTCTCTCCCACTCCCAAGTTGCACCCTTGTTTCCAAGCATTACTGGAATGTATTTGTTTGTCCAAGAAATACATCCCAAGCCTCCTACCACTTTCTTTTGTATTTGAAGACATACAATTACTGAGTCATAAATTAATGTTCATATATTAATTTTCTCATAGTGTTAAGACCATGTCTTTGTTCAGTGTAACTTCCATTTAACACCCATTTTGGAATTGAATATTATTCTCACTTAGAAAATTATTTGTCCTTTGCCTACAAGACTTTCAATGCCTTCTGTTCACTAACTTTCTACTTGAACTCTCCCAGAATATTAAAACCTACTTTCATACTGATAGAGTTCCTCATGTTCATCAATAATTTTTTTTCTGTTTCCTCAAAGCAATGAGTCAGTCTGCTCATTTTCTCTTATAGTAATTCTCTCTCTTATTCTTGGCAAAGTAGAGCAAAAAGGGAACATGACATATGTCTCAGGACTTTTCATTAAATCATATTTCTTTTATTCAGCTACACTCTTCCCATCTCATAAAGTCATAAAGAAATCCATTTCCTCTTCCTGAAAAGGGAGTCTACCTTACTGCTATTATGCTTACTTCATCCAGTGGGAAACTTAGAGATGCCCTCCACAGTTCTTCTGTTATTGGCTCACCCTTGTCTCACCCCAAAAGATTTTTCTTATACTTTTTCAGTTCCATCAATATCTCGGTGAGAATGTAAAAGTTTTTGTTTGTTTTGAATGCAGGATTTACTTCTGCAGAGTGCTTTTGTAAATAGTAATTCAGCAGAGCTTCCAGTTGGAAACTAAGCTGTGTTTATTTAAGGAATCAAATATTTGAAGATAGTTCATATAACAATTGAGGAGAAGATGCCAGAAGTCTGTGAGATAAAGAGAGACTTCCAGGTATTGTTCCTGGGAGACCTTACCCTCAGAGAGAGAGAGTAAAGGCACAGCAGCTTGATCCAATGGTGATGCTTTAAGCCAGAAAAGAGGGTTTGCTCTGACAACAGCATCATTCCTGATGCCAGATTGAACATGGGCCCAGTCACTGAAAGATTCTTATGTGAGGGAGGGGGAATTAAGAGCAGGATATACAGGGCAACCCAGACAGATCTCAGTGTAGGTCCAGAATCCAATTTCTACTAGCTGTAGGACCATGAGAAAATTATTTTAGCTTCACTGAACATCAGTTTCCCCATAGGCAGAAGGATGAAAATCAAAAAGACTATTACACATATTTCTGGCAAATACTAGATGCATAAAGTAGCATTGGGGGCCCGTGTAGCTAAAATTGGGAAAGAAAAGATCTTTCCATTGAAGTAGAGAGAGAAATATCACTTAGCTACATTTGGGCTCTGGAGAATATATCCAAATATTAGGCTTACTTGTCACAGTGAGTGGTACCACAATAATGCCACCAAGAGTGGTACAGCTAACATCTAGAAGCAGCAGAGATAGGTGGACATCTGACAATCACTGGCAGTCAAAAGCTTTAAGATGGTAAACTGGGCTTATAAGTGTATAGTCAATATTCCCCTGTAGACTTTGAGAATTATTTGTGAAGGGATTCTAGAGGTAAGTTGATTGTAAATCTAGTTTTCTCACAGTTCGTGAAACCAAGCATGTTTTATAACACTGGTATCTTCTAGAAAAACCTATGTTGTGATACTTTACACGTCCATGTGACACTTTATACCCCATTCTCAGGAAGTCCATGACTAGTGGGGAAGACGTATCTATACATGAATGATTACAAAACCAAGGTGATAAAGCCTATGAATCAGGTATAAAAAGGGTATTTATTTAGGACATAGCAAAAGGGGGCTGGAGAACTCTGTGGGACTAAATAAAGAAGGGGGTACCATGAAATGTTCAAACTTTGGCATAAAAGTCAGTTTATCCAGTGGGCAAGGCGACAAGGGTTTCCATGAAGAATAAACAGCATGTGAAAAGACATAGCACATGAAACCACATGGTTGCTTAAAGGATTGTGGGCTGGTGGGACATGGTTGCATCTTAGGAAACGGGAAATGAAGAGTGGAAAAAAAATCAGTTTTAACAAGAAAGATACTGAATTCACCTTTGAAAATGCTGAGTGGAGTTGATATGAATATAGAATTCCATGTTTAGTAAGTATATGTGTCGGAAGTCATAAGCATATATATTTTAGTTTAGTAAGCCAACGATTACAGACAGATCCCTGGGTGACAGTAGTGTAACACAGGCAGGTGGTGTAAGAGAAGTCAGTGAAGGTCAGTGAGAAGAAAAGATCAGAGGGAAAAAGGAGGGTGTTGAGGGATACTTCTATAGATGTAAATGGAGTAAGACATTTTAAGAAAGTTGAATTAGTGAATAATATCAAATGCAAATGCGAGGTCAAGTGAAAAATCAGATGCAAAATGACCATGGATTTATCAGGGTAGAGCTTACTAGTGGTGAGATAAGGGGCTGGAAAGTCTTGGACGTCATGATCAATAAGCTTTGCTATGATGTGTAAGAGTGAATTAGAACATTTCCCCTAAAATGAGGGCTGGGGAGGGATAAATTAGGAGTTTGGTATTAACAGATACACAGTACTATATATAAAATAGATACATAGCAAGGGCCTACCGTATAGCACAGGGAACTACATTCAATGTCTTATAATAACCTATAATGGAAAAGACTCTGAAAAAGAATATATACTTATCACTTTGCTATCCACCTGAAACTAACACAACATTGTAAATCAACTAGACATCAATAAAAAATTAAAAAATCAAATCAAATCATACTTAATGGTGAAAAAAGAACATACACATAAAATAATATGAAGTCTCATAAATGTTTAAAAGTTGAGGAGAATTAAGCTGGTAAGAGGTGATCGAGAGATTGCGGATTTAGGAGCCCAAACACTCTTTAATGATTGGTCTTATAAAATGGTCCTCACTGCTACTCAGCAACTCATTTTAGTTTTGTGGCTCTCTCCTGTCTCTGTGTCTCTCAATGGCCATTTTGTATCTTCCCCTGTTTTATCCACTGGACTTCACCTCTACCCTCTCATTCCCTGTAGATGTCTTTACCTCACACTTCATAAGGAAAATAAAAAAACATCAGCCAGGTATCTGTTCTCCTTTGCCTGGATATGTATAGAAAAGTGAGCAAATTTCATCAACAAAGTCATAGGGGAAACAGTATCTAAAAGAGAGAGAGAAGTTCCAGTTAAGTCCCCAGAACAGAGGGAACTAATTACCAGGAGGATGGCAATAAGGATGCAGAAGAGGTCTTGACCACATAAGGAGGTCAAGGAAACAAAACAAACAGAATGGGGAGGGAAGTCAGTCATGAGCAAATGAGTCTTAGGGGCTGATTATCAGAGAATATCAGGCTCAGGGTACCGGAGGGGATTCAAATTCTCATCATTAAATTTCTTTCCAGGATTAAAGATGGCCACTACAAAAAAGCACATGTTTCCACGAAGGAAGAAAGTCTTAGCTGGGAGTTAGAGGTATGTGTATGAGGGTGAGGGTGGAGGTGAGACAAGAAGAAAGGAAGGGGAGAGAAAAGCCTCCTTGGCCCCTCATCATTAGCAGAGAGTCATTTCTTACTTTGAAAAGAAATTCTTCTTTTTCAGGGAGAAGCGGGAAGAACACACACAATCCTACTTGGTCAGTAAATGAATGAAAGAGGTACAGGAGTATCCACAATGTATTATTAAGTGAAAAACGGTGACTTTAGCAAAACAGGGTGTGTGTGTGTGTTTGTGCGTGTGTGTGCACGCGTGTGTGACACAGAAGGAGAAACACAGACTCCAAATGCTAAGCGAGGCTCTCTAGGAGCATGTTTGGTGCCGCCTGGGGCTTACACAATTCCAGGATCTCCTTTAAGAGAAAAAAGACACAAATTTGTGAATGCAAATTAGTTACAAAAGTAAATATTTGTTTGGAGGAATCCAAGCTTCATTAGCTCCACAATAAATCTGTCTCCACATGGTTTTTATAGTTTTCTCTATGCTTAGTATAGCTTTTCCACAATGAGCAGGAATTATTTTAGAGCTAAGAACCAAAGCAGAAGTTATGTAAATGTTTTTAATGTCAGCCATGCTCTCTAATTTACTTACATTAGATTAATTTTGAAATGATTATTAGAGACGGTTTCTAATCAGAGATGTTGCAGAGCGTAAGAGCTTACGTTGTCATTTATGATGTATTTCTAGAAAGTCATCCACAAAATTCCTAGCTTGAGCTTACCCTTGAATTTTATTTGCTTATGTAAAGCACCATAGACAAATATCCTGAAACAAAGGAAATTCAAACAACTTCTCTAATCAGGAAAATCTTGTTTTTCATTAAAAAATGGACATGAGTTGTGCAGATTTTAGTAACCCAATGTAAGTGGGTTTACAAAAGTCAGGTTAGGTCCTCCTAATGAAAGAGCTGTCGCTGCATTAAGCATTTTTTCTCATGGCTTGAGCTCCGCCTCCCTTTCCTGTAGAGACACTGGTATCACACTTTAAACTGGAAGGAGCTCCTGCTGAGTGTTTCTTTAGTAACAGGAAGTGACTGTGTCAGAGACGTTTGTACTGGTTCACTTTGTCCTCTCAGCCATCAAGGAAGGGCATTACTGTAAATGATTCAGGGACTATCCCCACACATGCGTCTTGGTGAACACGCTGCTGAAGGTATATTGAGAAAAAGTAGAAAGAAGGTGTTTTCTTACCTTCACAGAACACGGACTTCTGTGACTCGGCATGGCCCCCACGGTGACCCCTCTGGGATCAGAAACATTCCTCTCAATCAGATCGCGGATTTTATTATCCAGCTCCATGCTTTCACATCTGGCCGGGGGACATGGGAAAGTCACATTTTACAAAGGTAATTAAAAATGATTGTGTTTGTGAATGATGTGGAGGTGTTATTTGTGTATGATACTCCTTTAGAATCTCCAGGTCCCTAATCTCATTTTGTGTCTACGGCCATACCACCCTGAACATGCTGGATCTCATCTAATCTCATTTTGTATTCATTCGTTGCTGCCATTAGAGAGCTTTAAAGAGTATTGGAGTTTAATTTCTACTTATTCTTGCACACTTATTCTAAGTAATCAAGTAAGATACAGGCAAGTTTAGGATTTTCACAGTCTGATAATGATGGCCAGAACTGAGCACTCACAGTAAGCCCGGGGCTTTACATCCATTTTCTTATTTAGTGGGTACAGTGATCTGTTATAGCAGTTGATAATACCTGCATTATATAGATGGGCAAACTTGGGCTTAGGAAGTTAACTAACTTACTAATTTATGTCACACTGCAGAACATTGGCAGGGCCAAGATCAAACTCAGATCTGTAGGACTCTATAGCCTGTCTCTTGGCTATTTTTGCTGTGTCTTCAATTAACCTGAGAACAAATCTGTAAGGATTACTTGCCACCAAATGGAAATATTATATGAGTCAAAGAGTATCTGGAAGTTACCTTAAAATGAATCTGGTCCAACTTGCATCATTTATCTGAGAACCAGAATGAAATTGCTTACATTCCCATGACTATTAATTGATAACATCAAAATTTAAATCAGGTTTTTTTGACTCCAGTCCATTTTTCTTTCCATTATATCATGTTGGCATGGTGGAGAAATCATCTCACTGAAAGCACAATTCATCAGTACCATGTTTTTAGATTCCATATATATGCGTTAGCATATGGTATTTGTTTTTCTCTTTCTGGCTTACTTCACTCTGTATGACAGACTCTAGATCCATCCACCTCACTACAGATAACTCAATTTCATTCCTTTTTATGGCTGAGTAATATAAATACAGCTGATTCCCTTTGTTGTACAGCAGAAACTGGCACAACAGTGTAAAGCAATTATACTCTAATAAGGAGCTAAAAAACAAAACAAAATACAATTCAAGGGAAAAATGCATTCATTTTGCGATTTTTCTTTAAATATATATATATATGTATATATATATTTGCCATAAATATATGTCTTTGCCTTCCTTGTCATTTTTCATCCCCTAAAAACAACTCCTTGGATTGGGGTAGGAGTTTTTTCAGAAATATCTCTCCAAATTGTCTCCAAGTGAAATCAATATGTAGGTGGCTAACCTAATTGCATGTCCATGTGGCAGAGGTTGCTTGGGCTGTCTGCACAACCCTCTACCAGAAGCAGGCTCTAACAGCTTTGCTTGCTGACAGTACTTGATCTCACTTGCTTGGTTACAGCTAATTGGACCAAGCATAAACAACTGATTCCATCTTGGCCAATGAGATTCTCTTCTGTGTGCAGAGGAAGCCAAGAATGAAGCAGCTGGGTAGGGAAAGGAAGAGCTGTGAGATGGAGAGAGTCTTCTCTCCTAGGAAACTAGTCCTGAATCAGCCCTTTCTAAGGCATGACTGCCTTCCTACCCTTATAGTCTGCTAATCACCCCATATCTTTGTAATGAATTATCTCTTTTTTTTTTGGTATCTGTGATTTGTAATAGACAAAAATCTCTAAATAATACACCTTAACCCTCATATTTCTATTTATTCTTTCTCTTGGGCTGTGAAATATCTGTACCTTACATCCCACATATGATATCACCATATACAACAAAGTACTGGGTATACAGTAAACCCTTCATGGCCCCAAATTCTGTATATGTGTAGCATTCAGTTTGGACCTATCTTCAAAGTTTGCCACAACCCTCTGAGAACAGTCACAAAATTCCTTTAATAACTGCCCCAAATCCTTCAGCTTAATTAGATTCCCAATTAATTAGTCCAATGAAACTGGACTAGACTGAATGTTAAGCCCCTGAGGCAGCTTTCTGACCTACTCTGAACCATACTTGCCTGCCAAGAGGTCACAATACTTTCTGGTACTACATTCCTCTGTGGCAAACATGTTACTGAGCCCAAACCCTAGGGGAGATCATTTTGATAGGACCCTCTGTGACCTCCAAGTCCCCAAATGATCTGGCTCCCTCACTACATTGCTGAGCTCACCGTCCACCCCCTCCCCTCTGCCCTGCCATTTTCTTCTTGGTACACTTGCTCTATCACAGTTTACGGAACATGTCAAGCACGCGTCCCACACTGGGGTGTTTGCTGTTTCCTCCGTGTGTCTTGCTTCCCCCGTGCTGTTCAGGGCCTGCCTCAAATGTCACTTTATCAATAAAGTCTCTGCTGATGAAGTTATCTGAAATAGCTTTCTCACACCCATCATTACCAGCCCTTATTTCTGTCTAATTTTCTCCATAGAATTTTTTATTATTTTGATTTCTTATTTGTTTACTGTTCTTCTCCCCAACCCCCATATAGGCCTCATATATGTCCCATGAAAGAAGAAGGGCACTTGTCTGCTTTTATTCACTGCTCTTTCTTGGCACATAGTATGACCTCCCTCAATAAATATTTGTTATTGAATAAAAGTCATTCCATGATGAAGTTTCATTCAAAACATTAACTCAAATCTAATAGTAAAATAGATGCTTATTTAAAATGTATGCAAATAACCTCAAACTCATAGGACTGATAAAGTTGGGACACAAATCATTAAGCAAGGAAACATTACGGCAGCTTTAGAATGGACACTTAAGCTTAGCGATTACTACCTTGTGCTTTTTTCCTTGAATTATGTTACTTCACTCTTCAACAATAATTCATTTAGTATCCACTATTGCAGGGTCCTGACTTCACAGAAATAATCACAATCAGCTGAAGATCCTCAAACTGTTTCGACATTAGTGGTGAACCTGCTTAGAGGCCAGCAGCCACCCCTTCCTTTCTTGCTGGGACAAGTGAGTGAAGTTTCTGCCTCAGAGCGGGGGCCACACACGTCCCTCAGAACAATAGCCAAAGAGTGAGGGGCCCTTGTGGGGCTCGTGACTTCCTGGACTTGGAGCAGTGTAAGCCTCAGGGTGGTGACGACAGCTTCAGTGACGCTGGCTGCCATAGGAAGAGGAGAAGTGATGGCAAAGGGGAAGAGAAGCATGCGGTGGTGACTGGAGGCAGGGAGCTTCCGGTCACACCTATGGAGATGGTGGGTCTTGGTGCTCAGGGACAGGGCTTGGCGCCCAGGAACCCAGCTGGGAGCTGAAAGGACATGGGCAGGACGGAGCTCCAGGGCGTATATCTCAGTCAGGACTCAGCGCTTCTTTGTCTTCTCATTGCCATTGTCACGGCCACTGTCATTGCCCCAATAATGAGTATGCCTCAGAACTTACGTATGAAACCCCTGAAAGAAGCATTATGATGCAGAAGAAAGTAGAAAATAAGTTTTTAGGTTTGAACATATCAGTGGGACCTAGCGTAAGTCCCTCACCTTCTGTGAATCCTATTGGCCTTGTTTATAAAAAGAGAAAAATAATGCTGTACCGTGAGGCTGTCAGTAGGATTAGTGATAACATATGCACAATGCACAGTGCTAGGTATGCTGTAGGTACTTAATAATTGATATCGCTGTTACTATTCTGAGGGTCTGGCACAGTAACCAAACATTCTAATAAATGAGATTGGAAAGTAGGAACCATAAATTTAGTATATTGCTGAAAGGAAAAATAATTTAGAAAGCACAATCATTTTAATTTGGTTAAAAAAATAAAAAGTTTAGTCACACCTTGGATAAAAGCCATGTTACCTACATGGGTTTCATGAAATTCTTAGCAAATCTTTTGGATTATTCTTTAAGAACTTAGTGAATGAAAATATATTTATACTCTGTTTTTTAACTTGTGAAATTCATTGTGTCATTAATTTCAATTGGCCTTAGATTTATTTTACAAAAGAGAATACAATTTTCAAGATTTCTTTCTTTCTTATAAAGCTCAAAATTGTGACAATTGAGAGGCAGAATTAAAGTTTATAAACTCTGCTTTCTTCTTTAGATCACTAAATAATTGCATGCAACAAAGGTATATTCTTAATATAACATTATAACCCAAGGTTTGGAGTGGAGTAAAAAAAGAAAAAGGCTCTACCAAACTTTTAAACACAAATAGAACAAATCCTACATAACCTTGCATTAGGTTTACTGGATACACCTTATCCTCACCTGGGATCTGTTCCCTGATTCTACTCAGCTGATTAGATGAGGGGTGTGGCTCCAGTTGTCTGGGCTTTTGGCATCACGCCTTAATCATCCTTATTTTTCAATTAAGAACACTTAGCCTTAGTGAAGTTAAGTACCTTTTTTTTTTTAAGGTCACTTGACTTATAAGGGGCAGGGTAAGAATGCACTCTGAAGCCCATGACTTTTTAATCCACCTTTGGGTTGCTAGTGATTTTAGGAATTCTCACTACAGCAGGACCATAGAGGACTGTGTTATTCACAAATAATTGGGTTTAGGTTTTCCATTGTGATGGGCATTTCTGCTTTAGTTCCATAGAAAACAACCTATTGGTGCCTGCAACTGGAAGGTAGCTGATTTATAAAGTCGGATATCAGGAGAGGCTTGGGAGACAAGCTGTGAGGACCAGGTGCTTCATGGATGGCCTTTTACATGGCTCCTTGTTTTTCAAAGTTGGGAGTTATGGGCTAGGGTCCAGGATGAAATGCAGGGGGTCCATGAGTCATCCCAAATCAAATTAAGTACAAAAATTATATATATATATATACATATATATTATAATATATGTGTTATATGCTCATTGTCTTTTTCTTAGAGAGGGCCTATATTTGTTCTGACCTCCCTAAAAAGCTAAAACTCAATGACCCATCTTAAGTTTTTGCCGTGAGTGGTCACTTTAAATCTCATCGTGGCTTTCTTTGTCTAAGAATACATTTGATTTAAAAAAAATATATATTTTTTACCATGGAAGAACTATGAAAATTCAAAAATGGCTCAATTAAATGTTATTAAGTAAATCTTTATTTGAGGTGGCCTCCTTGTGAAATTGCAAGTTAGGCTAAGCATTTTGTTGTTAGGCTAAGAGTTTTCCAAGATGTTGGTAACAAAATTCAATGAAGCCCAATAAATCCCTGTTGGATCTTTGGCTTATTCATTGCTTGTTTTAAACTTACATGGAAATAAATCTCCTATGTTAGTATTGCTCCTCCCCACCCTTCACTCAAAAAGAATAAATCAACCTAGAAAGTGAATAGAAATGATATTAATATGAATTAGATTTTACCAATAGGCTAGTAGGTTAGGCCAATGTGGCCATGAAGCTTATTTTACAAATAGTTTCCCCTAAGTCACATATGATGTGTGAACTGTTTTTCCCCTAGACTACTGTTGGGAGGTAACAGTCTGCCCAGTAACCCAGCAACCAGAGAGATCAGGGAAAGAGGCGAATGAGTTTCCAGCATATTTGGAGCCCTCAGACTTTTATTACATATTCAAGGCTCTCCAGTACGGACGCCTCCAAAAAATTATCCAATAAAGCGAAGTCTTTGTATGCCATTGTTTAATAGCCTCATCCAAGGATTATTTATTTAAATTTTACCATTTGATTAGAGCCAAGACATTGTTAATTTGTAGAATCCTCTCTGGTAGAAAAGATAATCTCCAAGTTTATGGTTTACTGCCGTTTAGGGAATTACCGTTTTTGTATCTAATCTAACATTTTATACTAACATTCCTTTATTAAATTGCCTGTAAATACCCAGCTCTTCAAATGCTCTTTGAATGAGCCTTCTTATCTTTCTGGATACCTCATTAATTAATGAGTTGAATTAAAACTGTGGACACATGTTCATTTTATTTGTAGGACAGTCATATTTTTAACTTTCTGTGCCTTGTACATTAACACCACTGGATGTCTATGCTTTAAGACCATGGAATTTCCAGTCGCTGATAATGACAGGTGAGCACACAACCCCAAACCACCAGACTTGGTTTTTATGGTTACATGCTATGGTTGCCTCATTAGTACTGGCAAATAGTGTAAATTCCTAAAGAAAACAATTACACTCAATAGACAAAACAGAAACCACAATCTTGGAAATAACCCGAAGATCATTTAATTCCTCTCCTGCATTTAGAAGACAGAGAAATGAGGCTCAGAGGGGTTAACTGGCAGATAGCAAAGCCAGGACAAAAATTAAGGACGCTAGTGTTCTTTCTTCCTCCACATACTCGCCCACCTCATATGTCCACATTTCCTCCCAGCCTGCTGCCAAGGTCACATGTTATGCTTTGATCTTATGTCATAAGCCAAGTCTTTTTAGAGAAGATTCTGGAGAACAAAGCATATTTTCAAATATAAGGCAAGGAAGAATCAATAGCACGTTTCTTCTATAATGGAAACACTTCCAGATGTTCAAAGACCAGCAATCTTTGAGGACCCAGAATGAGAAGTGCTGCCTAAAATCCTATAATCAAGCAGTGACTTTTAGGTTTTCCATTTTGTTATGGTGATTAGCACTCCAAGTGTGCTCCTGGCTATTACTCAGGAGAAGTAACTTCTTTATTACTCAATAAAGAAGTTACTTCCGTGTAACTTCCACAAGGCACGCTGGCTTAATTATTTTAGTAATCGGGAGCTTTAGCAGTTGTGGCTTAAGGAGGTAATAGAAGAGAAAAGATTTGCTCACAAAATTTTCAAAGTAGCTTTGGCCTCGGGCAAGAATGAATATTTCTAGAGTTTAAACCCAAGGCTATTTGGCTTAATAATTTAAATAAGTGTCTAAAAATGGTCTTTGCATGTCTGAAACATAAGTCTAGAGGATAGGGATACTTCTTATAAACATGGGCTCTGTTAAACTGCCCTCAGTCTGCATTCTTGGCTGGATCCCTGCTTATTTCCTTTCTGCTTTTGTGAAGTGCCAGGTTGCTGAACTGATGCCACTTACCCCAGCCAAGCCTCTTGTGGCTGCTCCCTGGAGGAACGTGTGGGCAGAGGAGCCAGATTGGAGGGAGATAAAGTGCGGCTGCAGGTGCTGTTCAGACCACAGAAGGTTACAGGTGAGCACAGTTCTGTAGAAACCACATCCTCCTACAACTATCCTACAGAGACAAGGTTTGGCCTCCTTGTTGGAACTGTTCTGTGCCTGTGAAACATTCTTGATCACAAGGGCAGAGTGACAGATTGAGACAGGATACAGCATCTATGAATACACACTGTTTCAACAGCGTGTAGATGCAAACCTTGGCCTTTTTGTTTGGCTACATGTTAGCAGTTCTCACCTTAAGTATGGGAGGGTGACAAAACCCTAGATCGCATGAGATGTTCCAACTATGTATTTCCATAGCAACCCGTATTTCCTACTTTAGGCAGCTTATTATGCTTGATTGTAATTGCGTGTTCACTCACATGTATCCTCCATTAGATCAGAAACTCCTGGAGGCAGGCACGGGTTCGGCTTGCGCATCATTGTATCTCCAAAATCTCACAGTGAGACTATTAAATGTTTGACAAGAGAACAAATAGTCAAGAACAACGAGGTCTGAGGTCAACAAGGGTACCAGGTAGTCCTGAAGGAGGGGACACTTGTTAAAAAGTCACGTGTAAGCTGCTCATCTGTCTTCTCTAGATGCGTGCTCTCCGTGGGATCCATGTGATTTCTTCCCTCCCCATCTCAGCACATCAGCCTCTGGGAGAAGCAGCTGACAAAGTCCCAGTGGCTATGGAGATAACAGGAGGCACACCTTTCTGCTACAAGCCGTAGAGCTTTTGGAATCAGCAGGCAGGGTTCTGGAGGGATTTTGGAGTTAAGTCCTTCCTGATTCCCTGGAATCAAACCTGTCGTCAGGTTGATGCTTGAGAAGAAACATAAATCAGGATAAAATCTTGCATGATTCTGTCCTCTCCTAACAAGCTTTCTGAGCTTTTATTGAGAGAAAAATGACACCATTTTTAGATCTTAGATCTGCTGGAATACCAAGGTTTGTTAGGATGTGGGTTTCTCTATTCCAGGGAGCAGGGACCCTAGTGCAGGAACAGCAGAAAAATGAAGAAGTCATGCAAGCGTTGCTACTCTCCCTACCATTTATTACGGGGTTGAAAAAACACAAAATACATCCTCGAACAGGGATATAGGAAGGACATAGCTTGAGAGCTTCATGGGTCAATAAGGGTAGAATCCTTGGTGTTTTTGTTATTATTATTGTTTTAATATGGCATCCTATCATCAAGGTTGTTTTTTATTTAATTAAGATTCCATTCTTTTGAAGAAGCAGAGACTATAAAAAGTGAATACTCTTAAGGATTCAAGTGATAGGAAACAATTCTCAACCAGCATTATGAATAAGCCTCTATTTTTAGGTCAAGAAAACCTTGGCACTTACTCTTAACGTTTGCATCATGCAGTTAATGCTTTTCCACATTGTTCTGCAGAGTAAATATGCTCATACTGATTTATTGAGAACAAAATTAAACTAGCTCTACACGCAGAGAAAGATTATAAATTTTATTGTGAATATTGAACAATGGAGATTATGCCACCCCAGAATATGCCACTTCGGTATAAGGATTATTCTGAACGAAAGACACTTGAAAAATAACAGATACAAAAAAAGCATTCCGATTGCCCCTTTTTCTTCCTGAAAACAGGAGATAAACTCCCTTTTGAAAGATGCCCTCCCTATACTAGGAGGAAAGACGCATTCTTATCATCAAGGATGGGAAATTAAGATGATGAGAAATCTGTACAAACAGACCTTGTTAAAATAATTATCTTCCTTTAGCTTCATCATATGTTTCAGTTACTTTTCCATAATTGTCTTTCTTTGATCAATTTAGCATAAAAGCATTTAGGTTTTGCCACTTCTTTGAGTTTTTGTTTCCTAAGAGGGATCCCATGTCACAGAAAACTTTTGTTTGTGTGATTTTCTCTCATTGAGCTGTCTTTTCTTACAGAGCCCAGCCAAGAATTTTCCTCGCCTACACTGTTCTTGGAAATAAGCATTTCAACAGGAACATTAAATTATATATTTTACAATTGTGTCTGTATCAAAAAAGCAAAGTAGATAAATTAGATCTGGTTATACTCATCTGATATAACCACATTTTGGTGTCAACTATAGTTTTCCTTTAATTTATCAAAATGTATCTCTCATATCTCTTCTTTACACAATACCAAGTTGTGACATTCTCTAGGAAGATCAGAAGACAAAATTTTGAGTCGTCTAATAATTACAATATTTTCCCTAGTATCTCATTGCTATTTAATATTGACTAGGTATTTAGATAAAACTATCATCAAATAAAACAATATTATCTTAAAACTATTCTCTTAACTCAAATCTATATTGTTAAAGCTGAATTTCATTGGGACAAATATTTGAAAGGACTTTTTAAAGGAACAGCCATTGGTAAAATAATTTTATTCAGATTATTTTAAATTATTGCAAAGAAGGTGAGAAAGTGGAACTTTTAATAACTATATCTGAAGTGTTAAGTGATTTAGACACCGTATGCTTGAGAGCTGTATAAAAATTTTATAATAGGAGAAATAGTTTACCTTTCTATTTCATTATTCATTAAGTAATATTTATTTAAACTATATCAGTTTAAATGTGAATTTTTCACATCTGAGTTGGAGTTTCATTTCAAGGCATGACTACTGTTCTTGATTTTAATTCAGCAGTTCTGAAGTTTGCGGCAGCACATAAAAGGTACAGAGTCAAGTGACGACTGCCAAGTGAGACAGTTTCCACGCTGAGTCTACACCTGCTTTGTCTGTGGATGGTGAGGAAATAATGGAATAAATTATGGAGACATTTCTTCTGCATGAAATTTTTGGGAAATTTCAGATTTGGTAACAGCTTTACCAAAAATCACAAACTGACATATGACAATTTCATGTCTCATCTTGTGATCATGTCCCAATTCTTTTGCCTAGCTGATAAAGTGGGAGCCACTTTTTGTTGGACCCCTTGCATTAGTTTTGTTAGAGGTGGTACATAATATGCTGAATCAAATCATGGTGGGTTATTAGTATGTGTAGAGTAAACCTAGATATTTAATGAGAGCTGCTTCTGAAACTTTTCTACACAGGTGTAAATAGGTTCATTTGCAGTTGGCAATACTGCATTGATTAAGTGATGCCTCTAGAGGGCACTCTGCATTCAATTCAGGTAGAAACTAGTTTCTGGTGTTGCTCACATTTTCTGTTACGATACTTTGAATTTTGAGTTCAGCAGAGAGAGAGAAATGTGAGGTGTGCACATTTGTAATAATTGTAACTTGTCCCCCCCCTTTTTAAATTGAATTTTAAACTTCTAATAAAATTTTTTTTTCTTTTTTAATAAAGTTTTTTTTTTTTTTTTTTTTTTTTAATTTGCAGTCATTGTTTAACATTTCTCTAATAGACTTACACCAAATAGCTTTCCTACTGTAGTGGTAAGTTAATTTTCTTAAAGATTGCAATGATCCATATTCATTTCTTTCTTTCGTTCTTTCTTTCTTTCTTTCTGCAGTGTTCACATGGATGTGAAATTGATAAGCCCAGAATTTTTTTTTGTGCCAGAAAATAGGAAATACTTAAAGAATTGGTTAAATATGGGACAATTTCACATCAAAATAAGTAATGATAAAAATCCTCTACCTCATTAAATAAGGTAGGATTAATTTATACTGATAAAAAGTTAGAAGTAGACATAAATGGGGACAGGAGAAATCTTTTCTTTACATTAGAATAGCTACTGAATGTAGAAGAAATTATGGCATCAGAAGATCACTATCTGGCAGCCATCATAGTAATGATTTAAATAGGAATATTAATGGATGCTAAAAACTTATGCTTGAAATTTTGATAAGGAATGGGATCTTTACATAATTTCATAGGCTCTCCATCCCCCAATACTTAATGAATACAAAAGGAATACTGAAGAATAACTTTACATTGGAAAATATTGGTAGGCTCCACCTTAATGAAATGACCAAGCATAAAGTTATCTGTAATGAGAAAAATCTAAACTGGCCATCTGAGAGGATGCGTCAGAAACAGAGCTTCACATCTGCTATATTCCTGCTAAACATGTATAAAATGTCAGGTCATGAAAGTCAAGTAAAGACTGGGGAACTGTCCCAGATTGAAAGAGGCTAAAAATTATGAAAACTACATGCAATCTATGATCCTGGATTGGATCCTTCCTTTTCTAGGAAAGACATGAACAGAATAATGGGCAAAAACATGTCTGGCTTTGAGGATTAGCTGGTAGTATTGAAACAATGTTCATTTTTGGACTCTGATGTGAAGGGGATCCGAATATGCGACCCGCAATATCTACCACTTGGATGGGAAGATTATTTTGAGCTGAAGTTAAGAATCAGCAAGTAACAGTAAGAGTTATGTGCCCTCCATGATCTCCCTAAAAGCAGGGCATAAATTTCCTTTTGTGAAGGTGGCATAAATTTTGTCCTTTTCCTGTACCAGGGTGAGAAGAACGACTCATCAACCGAGATGAAGAGCTGGCCACCAAAATGAGTCTGCAGAAACAAACCTTACTAAAATGGCCCATATATTTCCTAGGTACTTCCCTACAATTTATCATCCCCTGAAGCCCAAATGCTATTTACTTTGCTAAGAAGGGTGTAGAAGCTCCTGAGTCTAACTGCTTCTTTGAATTTCATTTCTTTTCTGTGAACTCCCATACAAATACAAATATTCATATATGTGTATTCCTTTTCTCCTGTTAATCAGTCTTTGCCAGTTAAATTAGCAGGCCACGCTGACACTGAACCTAAATGGGTAGAGGAAAAGTTTTTTTCTTTCTTGTGGTTACGTGGGAGAATGTCCTTGGTTGTAGAAATGCACACTAAATAATCCAGTGGCAATTTATTTCTGAACAGCTCATTAAAAAAAAAAAAAAAGATCTTTGGTACACTTAGAAATTCTTGGGAGTTTGAAATTATTTAAAAAACATACATAAATATTAAACCTAAAAAATAAAATCTGATTTGACACTTTATCTTACCTTCAATATAGAAATCATCTTATGAAAATGAAATTAGCATTTCATTATGTTGCAGAAACTAAGACACAGGCCAATAAATCTTTGAGATTTGTAAAATTAGCGCAAATTGAAACAGAGCAAAAGATGATTTTGTGTTTTGTTTTTATAAAAGAACGTGGAAGAAGAGTATTTGTGCAAATCAAATTACTTTGATAATCTGTTCTAGCTCAAGGATTCCAAAAATGAAATGAACTATTTCCATCATAATATTTAAAGCTCAGATAGGAAAAAACACAAAGTAAACAAACAAACCCCTCAAACACTGAATGTTTTCATCTTTGCTCTGTAATATCTGGCATTTCACCTCCCTGTGGACTTCTCATAATAAACATATTGAAAATTGTTGAAGTCCTCAGATTATAGAAGCCTGCCTTTGGAAATTTGGGTTAGTGCTAAAATCCATGCACAATAGGAAATAAAAAAACAACAACACTGAACTCAGACTTTTTTCTCATCAAAAGCCTGTGTCCTCATGATTTTGGATGAGATTACAAAAGAAAGAAATGTGCATAAAGGGCGATTTTTTTTCATTAATTACTTTTTTTTTAACTCAACAATATGACCTTTGGCATCAAAGAATATCATAGGGATTTAAAATGGATTTTTATCACAGCATTATTTTTAGATACAAAAACTATAAAATAAAACTATTGTTGACTTTGTCTATTTCTGAGTATAGAGAATGGATCATTTATTCTTTAGTGAAATGGAAAAAAAACCCCACTGGCTTCTCTTTGTTATAAAACATCAAACCATTGAATTTAGATGGAAATTATCAAGGGTCATGATTATGAGAGAAACCAGCAAAGTGAAATAGTTATTTGGTATAAAATTGTTTTTTGTTCTTCAAACATCTTTACAGGACTGACATAAAAGCAACGTAAGTATTTGTATACGTGCAACTCTACAAAGACTAGAGGAGGAATCCCTAAACCTGGGTAAGTTTGCTTCTACTTGGCAGAAGAAGCAATCCTCACATTTAACTGGCATTTCCGAGATCAAATGAAAAAAAAAATCATCTCCGAAGGCCAGGTAGCATTCTGTAGTGAAAACAAAATCAGCAGGTGGGTGAGGTGACACTATTCTTATGAGTGATGACAGAACGGATGGGAAACGGTAACATTCTACCAGAAAAATGACATGCACCCTGACTCAGCTGACACGTTGAAATATGTACAAACATACAGTCCCCCAGCCAGGCTAGTCACAGTGATGGCAGCGTCTGCTGAGCCAGGCACGGCACTAAGCATTGTATATGCTTTATCCCATCCCCATAGAAGGCCTCCTTGAGGTAGGAACTGCTTCCTGCTTCCCCTGTCCTAGAGGTGAGGGAACGGAGGTCCACAGAGATGAAGTAACTTGCTTGAGGTGAGCTCTTCTCATTGAATTTCATTGAGCAGAGCTTTTGTGTAGATACCAAAGATAAAGAATTAGAACAGATCAACTGTTCTAATACTGGTTGAGAAAGATCTTTTTAATAAACAGTTCTTTTCTCTGTAATAAGTACTTAAAAAAAGACAGCCACGTACAATGTTTGGTTTTTAAGAGCTAAAAATTAGGAACTGGTCCAGGAAGTAATTGCGTGTGCTTGACTGTGTAATGGAGATCATAACACAATTAAATTCAAAATTCCAGTGAAATTTGGAAAACCAAAGAATCGGTCAGACTTAAGTTTTAAAAACAGGATTATAAATAGCCAGGGAAAAGTGTTTTGTTTTGAAGATGAAACAAATTAATAATTACTTAAAAATATACATTTGGACCAAATATAAGTATGCATTACTAGGAGCATTTTCTGTAGTAAAGATTTTTATAATTATTATAATTGTAATACAACTTTAATATAGAAAACTTAGAATAAAATCATGGTAAATTTACCCTTTTCATTTATATGCACATATATATTTTTGTAAGTTGGGACTAGGGGTACATAAAGTATTTTTTTTCTGATTAATATATCATCAGAGTATTAAAGGCCTTTCCTTTAGTAAAGAGACCCATGGGTAGAATAGAAATTTAACTTAAAACATTCAAGAACAAAGATGAATGGACTTGGCTCAAAGCATTAGGCTTAATGAACTTTAATAAAATACAATGCATTTAAGCACACCAAAGACAGGCAGAAACCAGTTAGAAAGCAGTGGGGCCATCAGTACAATGTAAAAGTTGTATTCATCAAGTAGATGGCTGTTCAGAGTTAAGAAACTTGATTTTTGACTTAATTGTTAAAGATTTTGAGTGTTCCTTAACATCTAGGTCCAAGCTTAAGTATACATAGATCTATTCTAAGCCTAGTTATAGAGCTAAACGTAAACAAAATAGTGGGATTCATCCAAGAATTTGGAAGAAATTTGAGGACAAATTTAGGATTCTTCCTCAATATACGTTAGCCAACAGAAAAACAAGGATAGCTAATACTATTCTAATTAATAAGAATAGCCGTATAAGAAATTCAAAGACCTTATCAGTGAGCAGTAGAATTCATGATACAGGTTTACTAACATGAAAGTAATTTAAGCTGTGGAAAGAAAAGTTTCTGTAAGGACAATCTTGCTTGATTGATTAAATACTCAAATATAAAATCTCTTCAATCTTCAATAAGATTATAGGCAAAGGCAATTTTAAAAACTGAATACATATAAAAATGTTTTGTCATGTTTAAAAAAATAGATTTTAGAAAAGAACTAAAGAGAGTAAGATAATAGACAAATTTCTGGGCAAGCATAAGGATTTGGTTTCTCTTAGGGATCTGGGCTAGGAAGGCTTTCATTCTGTTTTTTTTGTAAACTACAGGAAAGAAAAGGTAAACAATAACAACATTTTAAGAGACTTTTCAAACCAAAATGCTAAAGCAAAAGGAATGGACTACAGGAAAGATACAGAAACTTAAGCGAATAGTCTGAATGTGATTCTCTACCTTCATCGTAGAGAAGGTAGAGAAAATATAACCCAAGACATAGGAGTTTGATATCTGTGGCCTAAATTTTTAGTTACAAAGAGGTTTACACGGCATGGAAGGCACTGAAGATTTTTTGCCTATAAACTCATCCTCACAGTGCTACAGAGGTAAAAAAGGAAAATAAAAAATGACTGGATTTTATCATTTATCCATTCAGCAAATGACTAATGAACATCTATTATATGCCAGACACTCTTCCTCGTGGTTGGCACATTATATTAATGAGCAGAAAAGAAAAAAAAAAAAACAAAAAACCTTACGCCTGTGGAGCTTACATTCCAGGATTTCTTAAAAACGGCAACTATAACATTTTCCTGCCTCCAAGCAAACTGTAGTGAAATTGCTGTCAAGATCGTTAATAAACATGGCTCAGAAGATCCAGTGAGGGCCAACCATGCTCATCAGGAAGATTAATTGCCTTAAGGTTATCAAGAGTTGAGTATATCTGCTTGGAAAATATGAGTAGCTTCCAAGAGAGTGGTAACAAAATCGTCGAATATGTTATAAGAAGAACTCTTCCTCTCAAAAGTGACTGCAGTTGGCACTGTGACCCTAGAGGTTGTCATAAAATACTCATACAGCTCTGAGGTATTTAAATAAAAAAAAAAAAGAATTATGGAGCTGTACTAAAAAGAGATTATCTCTAACATGAACTATTTTTAAAGAGGTCTTTTGAAAAGGGCATAGATCTTCTGTGATGGCTAAAGACACAAAGTTGGAGAAAAATTAGGAGGAAGGTTAGTGAAATGTGAAAACAAAACAAAAAACTTGAGAGTACCCAGATGCAACATGGCAGGCCCAGTTGAAAGCATTGTCAAGGACAAGAGAGAAGAGACAGTTCAAACCTAAAGAACCAAAAAGAAAACAAGAAAATCTAGAGGAAATCAGGAGAAAAGGAAACCCAAGAAGTGTTCAAGGAGGTGGGGATTGGCACCACCTTAGGGATCCCGCAAGTGATGAATGGGAGAGCCAGGACAAGTTAATATTGGTAGGGTACTGAGCTTAAAGATACATTGATGAAGCTCATTGTTACTCTGACAGCAGCTTTCATTTAAAAGTAAAAGAAGTTGGGCATGGGGCCTATAAGAAAGGACTCTTGCTATTCATGTAGCTTGGAAATACCCCTGCCTGGCAGAAGTAAGTGGGCCTGGGAAACAAGGACTCCAGGCATCCTGGCCATGGGTCAGGGTCAGTGGATTAGAAAAGGAAGTGGCAATCAGGAACCACTGATTGGAGATTTCAACCCATGACAAGCTGAGAGATATGAGACTAAACTAATAATTGAACTGATTTTTATCTTCCAAACTCCCCCTCACTGAACTGGAACTACTTGTGTGTACCTAGCTGCAATGGCTGGGGAAGAATGTCCCAGAGAAGAGGAAATGGATCACGTCAACCCCAAGTCACAATGTCTGGAGTTGAAGCATCCCTCTGATACCCTCAGATAAGAAAGGAAGCTAAAGAAGCTTTCTTAATCCTTCTGCGGTGACAGAGCAGGTAACTTGTCAGGGTAACTCACTGAGGACATTTGTGTGGATTGCTGTATCAGAGCACCTGGCTGGTGCTAGGAAAGTCCGAGATCTCACCCATTCTTCTCTTGCCAAGCCAGGAGCTCTTGTGTATGGCTGCATACACCCAGAAGAAGGAACACCTATTTCTCAATTCCACAAAGGCACTCTCTGGGCTAGGGGTCCCCTGGTAACTATGTCCCCTCTCAAAAATCATCAGAAGCGAAGTCCTTACCTGGCAACACTGGGTGGCATTTGGAACTGGTTCCTTTACTGCCCCCCAAATGAACACAGACACGCTAAAGGGAATTCCTCTTGCCTTTGTTCTCACTCAAAGAGGTGACACCAATCACACCTGAGAGTGCTAAACAATGGGTTTACTGGGACAAGTGCGGAAAGGATTTGATGAAGAGGACACTACAAAAATTACAAATTCCCTTTGCATAGTCGTAAGAAGAGGACACTTTCAAGTCCAAGATTTGTCAAAAACCTCAGAGTAGGGGCCTCAACTGTCTTTATTTAGACCCAATTTCTCAAAACTGTACCTAATTAGAACTTGCTAGGCTCAGGGGGTTTTCCACACTTCTGAGCAACGTTTTTCATCTTCACACAAAGTTTTGGCAGTTGGCAGCTGCCGAGTCACCAGCAGTCTCTGGATGCAGAAAGGGACCCCTGAAGACACGTGTCCTGACTAGCAGGCTCCCAGCTCCTTGGCTGCTTTAGGTAACCACCAACGACTGCTAATTAGAAAGCAGCCTTTTCTTATGACAGAACAATCTAGTTCAAACAGAACTGTGACTGGCACTTACTGTGTGATTGATTTAATGATCAGGGAATTACTGCCAGAGAACAGGCATATTGGCTATCTTTTCCTTAACAGATTTTTGTTTGTTTGTTTTTGTTTTTATTCCCTCAGAGAGCTTTTTGTTCCTTTTCATCCAGCAAATTTCTGGAACCCCCAGCCCAGCTGTGCATTTCCAGTCCTCTGCTCAGGCTCTTTTAAGAGGCAAAAATAGAACTGAACTGGAAAATAACGTACCTTACCTTAGGTGAAACTAAACCCTGAGGGAAGTATTACAAAGTGAAACTGGTTCTCTGGATCTGCTAGGTGAGAGTGAAAGTAAAGGTCACTTTTTGGTAAGAAGCTCTGAATGTTAGTAAAAGCAGAAGTGTGTGTTGGGGAAAAGAGTAGGAGTTGAAGGTCAACGGGGAAATTTGGTGGCTGCAATAACTAGGGTTAATTTATGAATGGACTCTAAGCCACGTCAGTGGACGCCTCTGACGAGCCTGAGTGAGCAGGGGGCAAGAAAGGAAGTTTTGGGGTGTGAGGAAAGTCCAGAAAACATGCTAATCAAATGTTCCACAAAAGGGAACAACTGGGTAGCCATATTGATACTTTATTTAGTACTTGGAAGGACCAGAGCAGGACTCACCACAGAACCCACAACGCCATTCAATGCAAGATGGTGTGGGGTCACTGGCCTGCTTCTGGCAGAGTAGAACATCTCGTTGTTAGGCATTGTTTTGCGTCTCGTGGGTTTAAAATTCATTTCTAAGCATTATTTTGTATGTTTCAAAAAGCAAAACACACACACACACACACACACACACACAAAGCAAAACACAAAACCAAAAAACCCATAACAAAAAGTAATAAGCTTTCTAAGAGGAAAAGATAATTATGGTTCTTTACTATGTGCATCATGGTTTTTGCCTTAGGCAAATTTAGAGCCAGAGTTCATCATTGCTTTAGGCAATACACACGTCTTTCTCCATGTTGCTTTCCCAAACCTGTGTCCTAAGGGAAAGAGCCCAGCACCTGGAGTCAGAAGATCTGTATTCTAGATGTACCTCTGCCACTAACTAGCTGTGATTTGGGCAAGTACTTAGCTCATTCTTTGTCTAGTAGTTAATGCATCCATTCATTTAGTCAACGGCCTTATACTGAGAACCTGCCTTGTACATGATAATCTCATTTTATTCACATGTAAACTAAAGGAACTACCCTAGATCAATTCAATGTTGGAATCATATAATTAATTTTAAATGTCACCTTTTTTGGAGCACTGAGATAGAAATCTAGGTCCTCTGATATGATATATACACTTCTTCTGCATTTATCATAATATTAGGCTATGTATTTTCAAATAATAGCCTGTTTCATGTTTTTTCTTTATTGGATATTTTCACACTATAAACATACACCCTCTTTAACAAGCCAACATTAGAGAAGATTAAAAAATAATAGCCTTATTCTTCCCTCAGTTCCACCTTACTGTGATAATTAGTATTAGCACCATTATTCCATATCTTTCTCTATGCTCATATAATATATATCTTATATAATATATGATATTTCTTTTCTTCTTTTTAAAAAATAAAAATATAGTCATATTATACATTACTCTGAAAATTACTTGGTTATTTTGCATTTTTCTGAACATTCCTCCAGGTTCATACATAGAGATCTAACCAATGATTTTTAATGGCTGAATAATATTGAAAATTATAAATGGGCCAAATTTATTTAACTGTCTCCCTATGATGGAATATCAAGTTGTTTCTAATAGTTTTTTCTTTTTAATGTCACTACAATCAATGCTGTAAAAGAAATATTTGTCTAGATATATTCTTACACACTGGTACTTCATTTACACAGAACAGATTAGATTCTATTAGATTGCTGAGTCAAAGGGTATAAACGTTTAAATTTTTAATAATGCTTCTAGATTACTTTCCAACTTGGTTATAGCAATTTTCATTTCTATCTGCTATATATAAGAATTCTTATTTTCCTACAACTGATGTCAGCTCTAGATACATTAATATCTTTGCCAACGAGTATTCCATTGTTGTTTTAATTTGTATTTTCCTAATTACCAATGATGTTGATCATATTTCAATATATTTGTTTTTATTTGCTTGTTCTCTTTTGTAATTGTTAGTCTTGGTTCTTGACTGACTTTTTTTTGTGGGTATCTTTTCCCTTTCCCATTTGTGGTACTTCTTTGTCTAGTCATCATTTTAACAAGTAGAGGTGTTACAGAAAAAAATACAAAGCGAGGTAAGCAGCATCAGAACTATGGAGTGGTGGCCTGGAGAGGTAGGGATTCCAACTTTATGTAGGGTAATCAAAGGAGAGGCTCACTGAGAAGGTGACATTTGAGCAAGCCTTGAAGGAGGTATAGGAGTGAGCCACGTGGCTTACTGGGAAACGGCATCCCACTCCCTGTTGAGGTAGCTAGTGCCCAAACTCTAAAGCTTTTGCCTTGTGTGTCCATACCAAGGAGGAAGGTGTGCCTCAAGTAGAGGGAGCTGGAGGGGGAGTTGTAGTCAATAATACTAGAGGTAAAAGGGAGCCAGCTCACAGAGGGCTTGTGAGCATTAACAAAATCTTGACTTTTACTCTGGGGAGATGAGGGTTTTGAGCAAAAGAGTAATATGATGTGACATATTTTGGAAAGATCACACTGGTTGCTGGGTTTAGAGTAGCCTGCAAAGGTAAATGCATGGAGACTACTTAGAAGGCTACTCAGTAATCTAGGCAGAGGTGTTAAATGCCCTTTACTGAGAAAGAAGACTGAGGGAGGAGCAAATTTGGGTAATCTGAGAAATGAGAAGTCTACAAAGTACCCATTACTGTCAGAGGCATTTTTTCATAGACACATTACTTAGTGTTCTGACTTTTAAAATACAAATTTACTTAAAAGGTGTTGAAATGTTAGACTTGGATATAACCTGGACTTTTTTCTTGTACTAAACCCCTGAGGGTACAGAGCTATCTCATTTTATATTTATGGGGGTTGCCTCTTGACATTTTGCCTCAAAATAGAAATAAATTTAAGTATTGACGCCAAAGGGCAAAGAGCTAAGAGCAGAAAAAGGTGGTCTGGTAGAGGAAAATCTCATTGGAAAAGAACAGTCATTGAGAGTCACATTAATGAGACTACCTTAAGTGTGGTCTGGGTTTTTTTGTTTTATTTTTTTTGCTGTTTGTTGTTGTTGTTAAATACCCACAATTGAAGAGAAAAGATGAAGGGACCATGGAAGTTCAGAGAATTGTTCAGAAGTGCAGAGAAAAATAGCCTCAAGATGAGTAAAATACAATGATCAATGATATATAACTGAGAACATGAAGAAGACATTAAGCTTTGACAGCTTTAAATGCAGGCGCTTCTAAATCACAAAGAGAAATTAATTAAGTCTCAGGAAAATCAAAGAAGATTTCATTAATATTAAATCTATCCGAGTTTTGTAGAAACAGGATACACTAATACAGATCTTGCTCAATTTACGATGGGGCTACATCTCAATAAACCCATCGTAAGCTGAAAATGCATTTAATACACCCACCCTACCCAACATCATGGCTTAGCCTCACCTACCTTAAAGGTGCTCAGAACATATATACTACCCTACAGTTGGACGAAATTATCTAACATCTAACACAAAGCTTATTTTATTGAACACTTTACTGAAAGTGAAAGACAGAATGGTTGTATGGGGACACAATGGTAGTAGGTGTATTGGTTGCTTATCTTCGTGATCGAGCGGGTGACTGGGAGCTGTGGCTCCTGCCGCTGCCTGGCATCAGCAGAGAGAGCAGTAACGCACGTCGCTAGCCAGAGAAAAGATCAAAACTCAAAATGTGACGTACAGTTTCTACTGAGTCCATATCGCTTTCGCACCGCCATAAATTAAATAAATCATAAGTCAAACCATCTTAAGTTGGGGACCTCTGTACATGATTTATTAAATGGCAATGAATTAAGCAACTAATTCTGTATAGATGCTATATTTCTTTACATCTCTCTACACTATTTCATAAGTCTGATCATTTTTAATGTTCTCTTTAACTGCTCTAACACTTTAATATTCTACCAAATTATAGAACCTGAGGAGAGGGTTATAGGACCTCCCAAATTTATAAGCAGTCAGTCAGAAGTATAGGTAGCCCCTGTGACTGGAATTCAAAGGAGGCCAGTCTTGTGGGACTGAGCCCTTAACCTGTGGGGTCTGTTCTAATTCCAGGTAGCTAGTGTCAGAATTGAATTGAATTGCCGGACACACAGTTGGTGTTGGAGAACTGGTGGTGGAAGAAGTCACTCATTTGGCGTCAGAAAAAAGATGTTACAATAGGGCAGAAGTGATGCTTACATAAACACAAGCAGCATTATACACAGAAAGAATATTGCCTTGTAAATTCAGATCAGTGAACTTATGGAAAGTCTCACATATACTTATGTGTGTCGCTGAAGCTCTATAAAATAATTGCAGGAGAATCAAGGTCCTCTATCCTTTGATCCCAAATGGGGTGAGATAAATATCAGTTACATAATTGTATTATGTGATTTTAATTCACTCACTTGACAAATATTTATTGAAGTTTACTATGGGCCAAGGACTGTCCTCGATGCTTCTTGGGTTTCTTATTTTAAGAAAGAATTCAGTGACGCATTTGGGGGTATTATATAGACTTGTACCTAATTTTACGTGACTGCTTCTAAAGATAGAGAAAATTATTGACATTTGAAATATTTTTAAGGCAAAACATTTTCTATACATAACCTAAGTTGGTTGTTTGTTGGTTGTTTTAGACACATCTGTAGGATGACTGAGTGCTTACTGTGTGTCAGACGCGCTATGTATTATCTTATTTAACCCTCAGGACTATTACTATCTCCATCAGGAAGATGAGAAAATGAAGATTTTTAGAGAGATTAAGTAACTCAACCTAAAAAGTGCGATTTGAACTCAGGCAGTCTGACTCAAGAAACCACACTCTTAACCACAAGACTGTTTTTAAATGGTGTCACTGAGATAGTGGATGCTCTTTACTTGTCAATAAATAAGAACTTCTGTCCGCTTTGTTCAAAAGGATAGGTAGGAGTTTCCCTGAGCCGTTGATGAGAAGGGGTCTCGTCAACCTCTAATAAATTACACCATACAATAAAGAAGAGAAAGATTACCAGTATATAGAGATGAAATAAATCCATGTATTTTGGAACATTTCTAACAGTCTTAAGTTGAACCAGGTTTGGCAACCATATCTTTGATAATAAGAGAACACATGTTTCTTTAGGGGAATATTTCTCAATATATTGCCTGGACTTCTAGATTCCTGTTACATTTTAGCAGTTGCCTAATCCAAATTCCTCCACACATCCTCCAAAATTCTTACAGATCAACAAAAAAGGGCAAATAAAACCCATAATAGGCATCTGTAGCATAAATAAGCGTTTTAGCCTACTCGAACTTTCACAAGAAAATACCACAGATTGGGTGGCTTCAACAGCAGAAATTTATTTGTCACGGTTCTGGAAGCTGGTAAGTTCAAGATCAAGGTGCCAGCCAAGTGGGCCTTTCTCCGAGGCCTCTTCTCTTGGCTTGCGGATTGTGCCATCTTGCTGTGTGCTCATTTTATCTCTTCTTTTTCTTGGTGTCTGTGTGTGGAGAGAGCTCAAGCCAGCACTCTGATGTCTTTTCCCATAAGGACACTAATCCTATTGCACCAGGAGCCCACCTTTTTGACCTCATTTAACCTTAATTGTCCTCTAAAGGCCCTATCTCCAAATACTGTCACATTGGTTTAAGGATTCAACATATGAATTTGGGGAGAACACAATTCAATCCACAGCAATAGGACACAGAGAATACTACAAATTTCAGTCTCAAACCGACAAAGCTAGAACCATGCCAGAACAGGGTCTGATGAAGAATGAGTTGAAAAGAGGAGCAAACCCACTGGGGTCTAGTGGTGATGAACATCGATAATATCTCTCTGAGAAAAAGAAGGTCCTTATTATTTAAAAATAGGTGCGCAACAGAATCAAGTTACTTATATTGCCTCTCCTATATAATCTGTATCTCAGAATAGTCATATAGGTTTTTAGGGGGAAATTTTTTATAGAGTTATTCTACATAGTAAAGAAGAAATGGTAAATGCTCTATTGCTATTTTATAATCACAATAATAGATGAATGGATATCATCAGAGGCTGATAGTAATCCAAACAAGAGATGACCAAACATTAAGTATCTTCTGGTAGAACTATCCAACGTCCCCTATCAAGTAGTCTTGCCAAATGAATAAATAAAATCTGATTCTGACCAAGCCTTAAGATCTAAGGAGCAATTTATAGTAAATACAGTGGACAGAGGAACATCTATTATATGACCAACGTGATTGCTGTTGGCAAACTGTAAATCACCCAGTTTCTTCAAGAAACAACAGCAGCAAAACAAAAGAAAACAAACAAAAAAAAACAACCACAAAACTGCAAGAAAAAAAAAAGAGAAACATAAGAGGAAGCTATAGACCAAAAGACAAAAGACAATTAAGAGCTAGAATAATCAAATGTTTGATCCTAGTTCAATAAACTGTATATAGAAACAAGTCAATTGGGAAAAATATTAACACTGGATATTTTGTGATGTTAAGGAATTATTGTTAATATTGTTAAATGTGGTAAGTGTAATGATGATATTGTGGGTATTTTTTTAAGAGAAAGTCTTATCTTTCAGAAATACTGAAATATTCACGGTTGAAATGAGATGACATCTTGGATTTTCTTCAAAATAATCCAAAGTTGGGGATAGCTGTGGCTATAGATGAGATTAGATTGCCCATGTATTGAATATTATAAAAACTGCTGTGATGATTAAGGGCTTCACCATAATATTCTCCCTGCTTTTGTATACGTTTAAAAATATTCATAATATATTTTTTAGAGGAATATATCAGAATTTTGAGAAGAAAAAAAAAGTCTCATTCTGAATGAGAAAATACTCAGAACGTGGCTGAGAACTGGCTTCTGGGAACCCAAAGCTCAAAAGGCCACTATCAACAACTGTGAAGAGGCTGAGACGTTCTATTTGCAGACTAACGCTTTAGCCCATCAGTGTTTCATGGATACTGACAGAAGAGATGAGACTTCTATGTCAGAGATAAGGGACTTTATTGGTCACAGAAAAGCAGTAGCCAGAGAACCAGTGTTCCTGATAAACTGGGCTAGTTCCTCAGGCCTAGTTTTCACAGTGAGGTCTAAAGGTAGCCAGGTGGCCCTTGCGAACAAATTTACTGCATTACAGAGAAGGAGCCCTGATCGTAGGAAAATGAATATTTTATACTGGACAGTAAATGACTGCCCCTGCTATGAAGGGAGACACAATATTCCAGAACTGTAAGCAATTGTGCCCTTTAGTCCGGAGAAGACATTACTTTTGTCTCCTAAGAATTTTTTAAAATAAATATCTTGGAAAGGTAACCCAGAACAAAGGCAGTCAGTGTCTCTGCTTGTTTAAGACATGCATGAATGTGAGAGACCCACGGAGAATTGTCTCCTGACAGTGGCGGCCTTGGGAAGGCACCACTGTGAAGGAGAAGATGAGATCTGGAAGGGGGAAGCATCCTGTGGAGTCTGGTGGTGAAGGTGTATAAGAAAGCAGGCTGTGGAACTGAACCCTATGAAAACAAAATCAGAACATATATCAACCTCGAACGCACCAACTAGCAAAGAAAAAGCATTTATCTTCACTGGCAGAGGAGGGTCCTCTTGAACTAAGAAACCTAGTAAGACATTCTCACCAAGTTTACAAAGAGACATCTATTATTTCCAGTCCAGGAAACTGATTGTAAAATGGGCAGTTGACAGCCACTAAAAACTGCAAGAAGAAAAACAGAAAGTGAGAATCAACAGATTTTATCTGATCAAAATATTCTCTAAAAAACCAAATATGAAGCACAAGAAAACTGTAACAAAATCTCAACAAGCATAAACATCTCTAAATAAGCATTTTTAGATATAAAAGAGGACCTTAAATCATAAATTCAAGAAAACCCAGGACAGAAGTGTGCAAAAGCACAATTTAAGATGAGATATAACCAAATTCAGGAAAGAAAATTGAAAAAAAGATAAAAATCATGTCATAGGTGAAGGCCAAATTACAAAGTCTCCAAGGAAGGATATATTTGACAACAAGTCTCATAAGAGATTTTGAGTACAGAAACAAAAATAAAATGAAGAAATAAGTAAGAGCAGAAAGAAAGTGCTTGATATAGGATAGCAAAAAATATCCAATACACATTTGATTTTTCTGAACAAGAAAAATAAAACAATGAAGTAGAACAACTGTTGAAACTATAATCAAAGTAAAAAACGGAAAGCTTATTGTTGAAAGTGCCCTCCCCCCAACCATATGCCTTCGAAATTACAATACAGAGTTATTCAGTTTTTAAGAATCGGTCCTCTGGGGGAAAAAAATACCAAGAAACTTACAAAGTTTCTTGACTGAAACATAAGAAGCAAGACAAAAATGACACAGCATTTAAAAAAATTTTTAGGAAAGTATGAGTAAAGAATCTTTTATCCAACTAAGCTGTTTTACATATATCAAAACTAAAGGAAATTTTGGTGAAGAGACTGCTGATGAGTATTAAAATAGTAGATCTAAGAATATGCCCAAGATTAAAACAAAAGGGAGAACAAGTATGAAAAAGCATTATCTAAAATGGGTTCTGACAAAATAAAAAGTTGTAGGAGAAGGGAAAAAGTAAAAATTAGAATAAGTTCATTGCTGCATGGATTATAGGTGAGTCAAAGAGCATTATAATAATCTGACAAACCAGGTAGGAGAAACCTAGTTAAAGGGGAAAAAAAGATCAAGGGAATTTTAAGAGTTATTAGCATACAGTTAGGCAACTACTAGAATAAAAATAGAAGCTTTTCTAAATGCAAAATTAAGTACTAAAAATAAGCGAAGAAGACAGACCAAGTAGAGAAGGAAACACAGTAAATCTAAAATTAATATTAACATCAAATAGTAAGACAGAATTGAGAACAAACATGCTGATCATATCAACAAATGTAAATGGGCTTAACTAGGCTATTTAATGAACAAGATTTTGGATGTGGCTTACAAAGCAAGACCTATATCTTTGCTGAGTAGAAAAGACACTCCAAAACCAAGTGATCCTGAGAGGCTCAAAGTAAGGGATTGGGCTAACAGACAAATGAAAACAACAGTAAGAGGGCTGGGGTTGAGATCAGCAAAGTAGAATTTGGGTGCAAAGCTTTAAATGTGACAAATTAATACTCTCTGAAGTTAACTGGATGTAAATACACTTGATGATATACCAAGTCTCTGGCCATTGAATTGAAAATGTCAGAAAACATCAAGCCTCAGACAGTATCTAAACACCTAGTTTCACTTATAAAATAATTCTCAAAATTGACCTTGACTTACTCTGTTTCAGTAATAGGTAGCTATCCATAATGTATATAGCACATATGAATTTAACCTTTTTTCTTAAAGCTCTGTTAAAATACAAAGCAATGAATTCTTTAAATCATCATTAATCCACAACAACACATAGAATTGGGAGAGGAGACAACTTAGATTAATTTTTTTCAATTGATGTTTGGAAGAGGAAAAGCAGAAGTCGTAACTCAATTACTGGAGCAGAGGAAGTTAAAACCTGTGCCTTCAGAGAGAGAAGCTGCCGAGAAGTGAGGCCAATTTACCCCTAGAATCTCTGAGAGGCTGAGCACTTGAAAGGACTGAAGAAAAGGCTGAAGCAAGGGAACGGAGCACTTGAGTTCCTGAGGTCTCCTCTCATGGGAACCTGGGCAGCCAGGAAACTATCTGAATACCCCAGGCAAGGCCAGAAGCTGATTCTTTTGGGAAGATGAAACCCACAGCCTCTAGATTCAGAGACAGGAGGCACAGAAGAGGTCTGGGATGGGGGTGAGAGGTTGCATGACAATCTACATAGTAAACTGTTGTAGTGTGAGATCTCCTCCCTCACTGTTGGTCTAAATAGTACAGCCATTCACATATCTCAAGACTACAAATTGGAAAGACCCTCACTAGAAAAACTGGACAGCCAGAAGAGACCAACAATTAGAAATTCTGAGGTGGTGAAGAAGGTTCTAGGAAAAAGACTGCACTGTTGGCCAGAGAGTAACAATCCAGATTGGAGAGAAGGAGAGAGAGCTTAAGAAGTGAGGGTGTTAGAAAGAGAAGGAACGGGAGGGGGTTGACGGTAGAGAAAATACTACGAGTAGGTTGTCTCACCTGGTGAGAAGGACTTCTAGAAAGCTGACCAACTGAAGTGGCAGGGCAACTTTAATTTCAGTAAGGGAGAGTCTTCTTAGGAAAGAAAATTTTGACCAGAATGAAGTACTTGGTTCGACAGTGAATAAAATTTGAAGCAATAATGACACTGTAGAAAAATCGGTCTATTTCTGGAAAGAGAGTAAACTGGTGTTATTTTGCTTGAGAGCATTGTTAAGTACCTATCAAAAGTTTTAAATTTTTCTGTACTTTCACTCAACATTCCACATTTAGGAATTTACTCTAAGAAAACAAAACTGAATGTGCACAAAGATTTAAATACAAGTATGTCTGTTGCAGCATTGTTCCTAATAGTAAAAGACTGAATACAACTTAAATATCTCAAACAGGGAATCAGTTAAATCAATGTTGATACAGCTACATAACTGGATACTATAGAGATGAATATTTACCTGCGAAAATATTTATCATATACCTACTTAAAAATTTTCAAAAGCAACTTTTCCGTTATAGTCCCATTTTTAAAGAAAAAGATAAAAAGAGGTAGAGAGAGATCTGAAAAATTCTATCAGTAGTTATTTTGGGTGTTAGGACTAAACTTGAGTTTTCTTTTCTTTCTTTTCATCTGTATTTGCAAACACTGAAGCCTTCTACATAAATATAGCAACTCTTAGAGTTGCCACACACAGAAAGAACTGACTTATAAGTCATGTTTTACTGTTATAATTACAACATAGAAACTATTGGACTTCCCTGGTGGCACAGTGGTTAAGAATCCGCCTGCCAATGCAGGGGACATTTGAGCCCTGGTCCAGGGAGATCCCACATGCCGAGGAGCAACTAAGCTCATGTGCCCACAACTACTGAGCCTGTGCTCTAGAGCCCATGCTCCGCAACAAGAGAAGCCACCTACAATGAGAAGCCCATGCACTGCAAGGAAGAGTAGCCCCCACTCGCCACAACTAGAGAAAACCTGTACGCAGCAATGAAGACCCAACACAGCCAAAAATAAATGAATGAATAAATAAATAATAATAATAATAATAAATACTATTTTCAAAAAGAAAAGGAAAGGCAAGGAGAATAAGAAGGTGGCATTGTGGCAGGTTAATTTGTGATGATCAGAAAAATGTTCTGTTTAGCAGAGGAGTAGAGCAACCTTACAGGCTAAATTAGTCTCCACTTACTCACTCATTCAACAAACATGTCAGAGCCCTTACCATGTGCTACTCACTGTGATCTGCTCTTTTTCTATAAAGAGCAGCTAACTTTTCAGCAGGTAAGACACAGAAGCAATTGGAAATAATCAAGAAGCACATACTGAAGTTTACTTTTCTGCGTAGCTTGTTATCTACTCTAAATCTAGATACAAGTGTGAAAAAGACTGTCCAAGCTGTATAAAATACTAAATAAATGGAAATCTGATTATGAAGAATAGCCCTCCAAGAAAGTCACATTCAACTACTGATAGTAACAATATAGGGTGTGAAACTCATCTAAGTTTTGTTGCTAATATTTACATTTCCCTTCGTGTTTATATTCTAAAATAAAGTGTGATATAGTACACAGTAAAAAAATTTAACAAAGGCAAATCATCCAAATGATTGGAGTCTTAAAATAATGTGCTGATATTTTCTGCAATACTTGAAAACTGCTCTGGTAATATAAGGAGAATAATGGAACTTACATGGTTAGAACAATGAATGTAATTGTATTTGGAAAGCAGATGTCTCCAGCTTAGAAATATTTCCTAGATGTGAAACGAAAAATGATTCTCTAGTACGGTTGCTTTGGAAAGTGAGGTGATGTGTGATTCAGGTAATTACAAGCCTTCCTAACACAGCAATATATTCAGAATATAAAGTGAGCACTATGTCACTTTATATTCTGAATATCATTTGATATAAAAATTACCAAATGATATAAATGACTAAAAGCAGGGAATAAAAATTTACTTCAAGCAAGTTCTGAACATAACCTCCCTAATTTCTAAAGTTAATCTATGTTTGAACAGAGACGTATGTAGTACTCGAAGTAGAAGCCTACTAGCGATGAAAAAACCCAATTCACCGAGGGTATTAAATTTTTAATTTATATGAAGGAATAAAAGAGAAAGATCCAAAGAAAAACCAACTTGAATTTTCCAAACCCAAGTGCCTTCGTTTTTCTGCATTATTTCCTCACTTAGTGTTTTGACTTAACTTCCTGTCATGGCAGCATAAAGAGTTGTGAACTTGTTATTTCCAAATTTCCCGGAAAACTGGAATTTTGCTAATGTAGTATCTTCCATCATGTTCATTGGCTTTGATCCACATCACATTCAAGCCACGGAAACTAAATGTACTGCCTTAGAAGGGTCTGTGTATTTAATTACCATGTTGGAGAACCGGCCATTAGCTTAAACTCTGAAGCCTTCTGCAAAAAAAGGGCAACCCTTAGGAGCTGCCACACACAGAAAGAACAGACTTACAGCTCACTCAGCTGGCTGCAGGCTGTCTGCAGCCTGCCGGGGGCCTAGTGAGACCTCCAAGCGAGCTATGTGCCTCCACAGTTAATGTCAAAGATGCTTCCACTGAGGTCAAAGCTGGCGGATCCAGTCTCCAGATACTCAAATTTCATGCGGAGAGGTAGTACCAGTTCTTCCAAGATAAGTGATTAGCAGCACCTTTGGAAATTTTTAATTTGGTATTCTTTCCAACAGTATTTCCCCAAACACTTCCTAGCACATAGCAGTAACTTTACAAGTGACTGTTACATTAAATCAAACAAACAGACAGAACAAAAGATATACCGTAGATACCTTCTTGGGCATTTTGTTTAAGCTGGGCCTTAGAAAATAGAAAGTTCATCCCGTGGGTGTTGTCTGTATGGAAAAAGCTTTTCCTAAATGTGCTTTATGGAGTCTGGCTGAAAACACAAGTTTTCCAAAAGCAACCCCTCCCCCCCCTTAAATCTCTGTGAATGTATCCATCTAATAATAGTTAATTTTATGTAATATGTTACACAGAAACAGGTGCTTGAGATGCTACTTTCTTATTTTGGAAAGAGAAGAGACTTAATTACACTGTTGTCCAGAAACCCAATGTAACTTTGATGTTTATTAGTTTGAAGAGCTACAATTTCTGAAAAACTGACAAATTTGTCTCATGAGTTTTAATATTGAAACTATTTAAATTCAAGCATGACTAAGAATTAGCAAAATTTATGAGAAAAAATAGATGACTATCTGTGATGTTCTGTGAGTCATTAAAAACACTTATTCAGCACTTCGAAATTAATTTCTCTTTTATCTGACAAAACAATGTGAATGGATAGAAAATAGATATGTTAGTCTGAGAAAGTGGATGATAGCATTAACTTCTCTCTTCACAATGTGGACAGCAACTGTATAAACTGCCCTTTATTCTGCCCTTCCAGAATAGTTTAATTTAGGGTCAGGTAAGAAGTAGGTTAAAAACGAAGAGGCCAAAAGAATTGTAAAAATGCTTATGATATCATAAAAATGATCATTTTAGCTTTCGCTTACCACATAGTCTTATTCCAACCAAAACATCTGCCTCTCACCCCATAAACGTCCCTAATGCTATTCTTCCCTTTATGAGCAAAAAATGAAGCTTTAAGGGACGTTTAATAGCCAGCAGCTGTTTGGCTGCCAAATACTGCATCTGGAGGGGAATGTACTATTCATGTGGGGGATTAAAAAAAAACCTATTGTTTAATTTTCTTAAAGTCCACCAGCGTTTTGCATCAAGACATTTAAATGTTCTGAATATGCGGAAAGACACAGGAGCTCCTTAAGTGCATCTGAAACCAGTGTATTGTTCCCAGAAGGCAATGAATAACAGAGATTGTATTTGACCATATTCAATACATAGGCTGAACAAGTGCTAACGTGAATGAGTTTAATGCCAGGTAAAGGAGGCTTGTCATGGGAATTTAACATTCATTTTGTTCTACTGCCATTACCTCTACTTGAGGCTATAATCAATCATAATAGTTCTCCTTGCTAGGTAATAATTATAATTTTCTGAATACACAATGTATTTTAAAAATACATTTCTCAAAATAAATGTTAGGACAGAGGGAAAATTCTGCTTTAGAAAAATTTAAATGAGGAGCTGGTCTTATAAGAGTACATCAAAGCAAGGATGACCCCAGGATCATGGTATGTTGAGTGGGGCTGCTTTTTAAACAATATGCTTTGAGATTTTGCTAACAGGAAGTATAAAAACATAACATATTGTATTTACTTTGATGATTTCTCACTGGGATCAGTTGTTTCCTCTACTCCTTTACTTTAAAAAGTAGTTTGGTACGACAACCACGATATCAGTGTATCATCTCTAAGACGTGGCAAATTTTACCCTTGCAGAACCTAAAATGGTTCAAGTAGGAAGGGATCAGTTCAGGAGAGAAGGAGGGAAAGATGACCAGCACTCACTATTCAGTTCCTATTCTGTGGTCTATCATCTCCCTTCTTTCTTCTCTCTTTCTCACCTGACCTGAGAGGAAGGCGGGGACTGCATCTGTCTCATCCACCCATCCTTCTTCCAGAGGACCCCAAGTCATATACACCAAAAGGTTGACCTGAAAACCATCTCCTGAGCATTTTAAATTACTGTCAAAGGACCTGCTTGTCTCATTCTCTTAGAAATACAAAAATTTTACTAGTGTAGAAAAAAATATGTTAACTACTAAATTCTGAGTAGTTTCTATCATGGGTAAATGTAGAGAATCTAAACATTAATTTGGGTTGCTGAGGAGAGAAGGCAACAGAATGGGACTCAGGAGCTTACAGAGTCCTATAATTCTCCACATGGAAGAAAATGGTTTGTGTGGGGGGTGGGGTAGGGGGGGTAATCCCTACGTTTCTGCATCGTGGTTATACTGAACGAAAAGCTAGGCTATTCATATCTTCAACACCCAGAAACAATAGGTTTGTCTGCCTGCTTTTCTCCCTTCCTTCCTTCCTCCCTTCTTCTCTTTCTTTTCCTCTCTTTCATTCATTTTTTTTTAAACCGGTAAAATTTGCCAAATGTGGACCTTTGCTACCAATGGAGAATGGGATATCATCTTTCCTAGAAATCGTTCAACATCATATATTGTCTTCTATACTTCTGTAACAGCTATAGTATCTTAGAGGTTGTCAATATAATCAGTTAATCCTCAAACTACTGCTGTGAGGTGAATTTCTATTTTACTTACACATTTTATAATAATTTATATGAAACTGATCAATGGTTATTGTAGACCTACTGCTAAAGTGGGTTATACTGTTGTATGCCGAGTTCTTTCCCTTGAGGTAGATAAAATCTTACTAAGCAGACAAGACTTATACATACAGCACAATTATAGAATAATAAAGAGTAGTGCATAATAAAATGCTAAATTAATGCAATTAAAGGCTAAAATGTTTGTTATTGATACTGAATGTAACTGGTTGAGAGGGATGGGAGAAATCAACATTTCTACATTTATTCAAGCTTCTAGTCGCACCTCTGTCCCCCCCCCACGCCAATTTCAGACACTGTGGCCAGATTAGCCTATTGTCAATCCTTTTTCAGAATTCTTAATGGCTCCCTTGTGCATGGTCGTGATTCTCACAGTGGAAGTACATATGGGCTTCTTTTAATGAAAAGTTTTTCACAGACCAAGAACCCTGAGAATATGTCTCCAGATCCACAGGCTATGAGAACCCAAGTTTGAGCAACACTGACTTGAGAACCTGAGGGTAATTATTTCCTTAAATTATCTTTCACTTGAAAGAAGTTTTGTCTTTATACACAGAGAAACACTGGCCTGTACAATAAGTTCTCAGCTATTTAGTCTCTCATTCAAGATGTGTTTTGTATTCCATGCCAGATGTGGAAGTCAAACTGAACTGCTCACCAGTACTCAACTTACCTACACGACATTTTTGTACACATTCTGCTTTCAGCTTGGAATACCCTTTCCTTTCTCTTTTTTTTGATCTGTCCCCCTATTTTCTTTTTGCCGGAAATTAGGTCAAACATACCCATCTTCACACATCTTTTTATGCCCACAACTAGGATTCTCACCTTCCTCTGATTTCTCAGGGCAGATTATCTGTGCCTCTTTTATGAGACAGAACATTCAACGTTTATTATACTTAGGTGTGTGTGTGGCTTTTCACTTCTGAACTGCAAGCAGCTAGAGGAAAAGCACTGGATCCGATTCATCTTCTAGAAGCAGCTGGCATGATATCTTGCACAAAAAGGTGCCAAATAAGAAGTCAAAGAAATAACTATATGGATCAATGAACAGAGTAAAGCTTGAGAAAAGCCATAAATGGTTGATAGAATGTAGAAAGTGACTGAAGAAGGGATTTTTTGATAAGGGATTTAGTAAATTTCTCACCCTATACCTGAGCTAAGGATTTAATCATTCAGGAGAGAAGATATAGTTACTCTTCACCTTATTAATGAAATAGAGTTGTTTCCTAGGAGAAAATGTGTGCTATTCAAGAGAAATTATCTTAAGATCCAAACTTGTCAAGCGAAAAAAAATCAAATAACTTCCATAACTTGCTATGATTCTTGCCTCCTTGAATAGCAGCAAAAGAAAATGTGTTCAAATAGTCCACACTGTTATCTACCATACTTTCTTATCAACTCTTTGTGGCTGTATCCAGATAAGTTCTCATCTATGCTTGAGAGACTGAAAACCTTTGTCTGAAAGCTGAAGTGCTCCTATTAGAATATTACTATTAGAGGCATACATCCTCTAAATAATGTCTGTCATTACCTTTCAGAATCTTCTGACTGATTGGTGAGCATGACCAGTTTCTCTTCGTGCTTCTCGTTTTTAAGAGTCGTCCACATGGAATCTAAAGGAAAAAAAATATAAAGGACATGAGACTTTTGGCCACATCTCAAGGGAAGATAACCTTGTCAGTCAATGGAGGAGAAACCACCTGTTATGCATGTTTCCCAAAAGCCATGTTTTTATTCTCATGTCTTGTTTTCAGCACTGCCAGTTATGAGAAGACAGACCATGAACTTGCCTTCTGTCTAGTTTCAATCAAAGGTAAAATACTGGGTGTAAACATAAGGACCCAGTCTTCCAGTTAAGGAAGAGTCTCATGACAGTGAGAAATTGTCCAGGAGTAAGTGAAGAAAGCTGGACATTCCAACACACGAGTCATAAACTGTTAACACTGTCAGACTGACATGTTTGTAGTTCAATTAGCCAAGTCCAAGAATGAGTTTTCCAGGAGTGCCTAACGACCCAATGACACCAAGAGCTTTCTTCTCAGAATCGCATTCATTCCAGCTTTTTCTCCAATAGGAGTTAGTAATTATTTCCAGGATTTTCAGGATAACAAGGGAACTGGTAATGTGGTCATTAAAAAAGGAGGAAATTTGAAAAAGTGTGTAAGACAGAATTTTTTTCATTTCCCACTTTTTTCTATTTGATATTAATTGCAACTTAAGCACCAAACTGTGGTCAGACATTACACAGACATCATAGTCCCTCCTGGGGGTTATAGTAGATTCTTGAGATTGAAGCACTGGAAGACTTGTGTATGTTTTAAAAGCCAATTCCTGCAGGCACTTAACACATTTGATATGCATCTGGAAACCACTAATTGCTGTGATCCCATCAGAAAAGTTGGGCAGTTCAGGTCTGTAAGAAACATGAAACCAGTTTGTTTGAGTTTTATGAGTTTCTATTTAATTGTAACAACAATCCCAAGAAAAGTTTGTTAAAATGCTCCAAGAAGGATTTGTTTTAGCTATTGGCAAGCTGTCTTTACATAGTGTGGGAGGATGGCTTTTTTATTTTCTTTTGTTTTCAGCTTGTGACAGCTGTTTAAAAGTGTTTAAAAGTCATCCACTACCACCATGGTAGCCAGTTACTAGATGAAAGCAAATGCATTTCAGGGCTGTTGTAGGAATTAGACCACCAACTAATACAACTATCTTTTAGCTATACAAAATTGCAGAACTGCCCAGTTTCTTCATGTGGCACTCTGGAAATACCGTACAATTCTGCAAATGCTTTGAAAAAGCAAGCAAGTGAGGTGCTACCTGACAAAGCAGGACTTGCAATTAAGTGTGCACTCTGTAATTTCTGGAAGATGAGGTTTTTAAAACAATTCATTTATAAAATAAAATTTCAGTAAGGTTTTAAAAATATCTTCAAAGGTTTCTTTATTCCTAAAATTACTTTTTAAAAAAATGTTGATTTCCCAGAAGTCCTGAAATGACACATGGAGACCTGGAGTATTAGAGAATCATAGAATTTGAGACCTTGAAGAATACTAAGAATTATGACATCATTTTACAAGAGAGGAAACAGAAGCCCAAAGAGGACCCAATGATTTGGCTAATTAATGGCTGATCTAGGATTAGATGTCAAGCCATTTGACGCCTAGTCCATGACTTTCTGTTGTTGTTCCACAATTGAACATTATACAGGTGAAGTTTCAAGTCTGAAATAAGCTGAGATCTAATGTTAATGTTAAAATATTTAAAAACTAATGTAGGAAATGTTTACCTGATAAATGAAACCTCCTAGAAACGTATTTCTTAGGCAAGGACATTATACTATTTGAACACTGGTGGTAAAAAATCCTGAAAACAGCATGTGGAGAGGGAAATTTGAAGACTTAAAATGTTAGAGTCTATACCATAATAAAAAAAAAAAAATCAAAACCAAAAACAAAAACCAAACTTTTGTTTTGTTATAGTTTTAAATTCTCAGATAATACTTCCGAGGCACTAAAAACAGATGAAATAGGTATTGTCTCAAAGGGGTACTTTACCAAAGATTGTATTTCCTTCTAAAGAGCCTTTGCAAAGCCTGGAATTTTACACTTGTTATTCTTTTACCCAGGAAGTTAAAGTATCAGCTAGTGATAATCAGAAAAATCAACATCACAGGAATAATCATAATTTCCAATAGTTTATCCATTTCCCCCTATAAGGGGTGTTTTCCCATCAGAACAGAAACAAGACCATCAGCAAAAGACACTCAGCAATTAAAGGGCTTCTTTTTCAAGTGGAAGCAAACAAATCAGGCCAACCCTGAAGACATAGGGCCTTTCTCAACTTCCGTGCTTCATTTTTTTTTTTTTTTTTTTTAGTTGTAGAGAAAATGAACCACTTTAGAAGCCTCATAAGACTTGGTAAACAGGTGTGTGCCTCTCTGCACTTTAATCTCTGAAATTATAAGTCAGGGTGACATTAAACCATAAGATAAGGAATTCTACTGAAGTTCTTGCTCCTTCAGTTTTTCCCAGAATCAGCCTGGAAGGAAGGGCATGGACTTCCTGAATTGTAATTGGCTGGCGTGGAGACATGAAAACAGGCAGGACCAAAGCACCTGCTACACCGAGCCAGGAGACAGTGCAGTGAGAATCCCCAAGCCTGTAGCAGCACATTGCAGCCTATTGCAGCTTGACAGGTTCATTTATTTCTTATAAAATGTGTCATTCAAACGTTTTTGCTTTGCTAAACATTTTAAATGTTTCAGGCAGATCCTCAATGGGACAACTAAGTCAGACATAGAACATCGTGAACTTTCATTAAAACGAATAGTATCTGAATATCACATAGCAGAAAGATAAAGGAAAGATAGGGCACCTGACCCCTCTTAACCTTTGTCCACTCAAGATGAATTTCTCAGATAGTTTATCCTGAAATACTTACAATATAAACTGGTCAAGTTTGTACTGCAGATTATGGTGTCTGCCTGCTATACTCATTTCTGTTAACTCTTAGGTAGAAGTCAACAGATCTTTCTCTCATGTCTGTGATATTTGTCTCTACCCTGCAGGGTCATCTGAGAAGCTGTTTTTCTCCCAGAAATGTTCACATATGTGGTCCCTGAGACACAGAACCTTTGTACACTATCATCCTTGATAAGAGATGTGACTGTACTGTGACTGCTCTCTGCCAACAAAGCTACTGTGAATTAAGTCCTGCTATCTCTCTTCTGAAATTACTTCTAGAACCCATAGCACGTTCTTTAAAAAATTTTTGGAAAAGGCCTAAGTTAGGTTAAACTTCAGTAAATAAGGTGAAGACAGTAAAGCTACGTAAAATCAATGGTTTAAAATAGGGTGAAAAATAGAGCTGTCTTCCTTCCCTTGTTGTAAACTTTTAAAATATGTTTCCTTTGCATCTACAGAAGCAGAGTTGCATAGTGATTAAGAGCAAGCTCGGAAGCGAGACTGCCCAAGTACAGTCCTGGGTCCTCTAGTGACTCATTGACTGAGAGATTACAACCTTTCTGTGTCTCTGTTTCCACTTTGGTAAGATGGGGATAATAATCGTACCCTAATGAGGCTTAAATATGTTGATAGATGTAAAATTTATACAGTGGTGCCTGGCGTGTAGTTAGTGCGCTAGAATTGTTTATGGGTGTCATTGTGACAGAGTCTTAGGAGGAAGGAGATAAATAATGTGATCATTTCACCACCTTGGCTCATGGTGGGTGGGAAGAGCTCATATCAGGAGAGCTTGGTGAATGGGGTTGGTATAGATGATATCTTTTAAGGCTCCTTTTGACTCTAAAATTCTCTGCCTCTTAAGATTCCAAGTAAAGAAATAGTACTTGCTTTCAAAGAACTCATCATGCTATTGAGAAAATAGGATGCTGAGCCTTACAGGCTCAAATCCAGGTGTTTCTTATTTTCATATCTCCAGGATCCTACCTGGTACATGTCTCACAGTGCGGACCAAATATTTTAACAGTAGAATTAAGGATACCTAACTGTATAAAAGGAGAGATGTGAAAATGAAAAATAACTGATATTGACAATTAAGAGTTTGAGTGTAACAGGACTTACTATGGCCAACAGCAGTTGCTCAGACGTTTTTAGTGGGTTATTTACATTGTTTTATTTTTACCTTTTATATCAAGGAAATTTGAACACAAGAGGGCTTAAAATAAAGTTGTTTTATACGTTTGTTTTCCTGGGGGAAGACTAGTATAAATCACATATAATTTCTGGGAACCCAAAGATTTACAATTAAAGACCACGGAAGTTAGAGTACCTAATTGGCTGACAGCATCCTCTCAGCTAAAAGCAAACACATTTCTTTGTTTCCATTGTTTGGTTACTTTCTTCTTCCTCTTCTTCTCCCCCACCAGTTCCTCCTCTTTCTAAGGAGCTTCTTACTGCTCAAGTTGCTTTCTGTTTAACTTAACCAAAAGATCTCCTGGATTCTTGGATGGATTTCAGTGCATCAGTGAAGATCATAAACTCTTTGATTGTTTAAGCGGAAGTTTACACAATCCACAGTTCCAAAATAACCCAACTTTAGAGGATAAACTTACTTTTGGAAGTAAACCAAGTTTTATGAGCTTTTTGCCATTTGTGGTGACAAGCTTTTAATACACTTGGATTTCTAATGTCAGGTTCAAGGACTAAGGCGTGCGCATTACCAGTCATAGTCAACTATGCAGAAATGGGTTTTACAGACCTTGAAAATATCACATTAAAAATTGCCAAAGAATTCTTCTACCATTGTATAAGATTGTTATGTTGGTCAAGTCTATGCTATAGCATTGGAATGTGTCAAAATAAATGGTGCAATCAAAGGCATGAAAGTTTTACTTAAAACAGAAAGAACCTGAGGCTGACAAGTGATTTCTATCTATATAAAATGCTCTGCCCTCTGGGGGATACAATTTAGAACTCATACTACCCAGAAAATCTGTTTCATTCCAGAGTCCACCTTAACTAAATTCAAAATCAAATGGTAACCAGGTTTAACACATTTAGAATGAAATGTCCTAGGTAGGTACTAAACCATCATGAAAATTATTATCCTTATATTAAATGTATATGATAAATAATAAAGATTTTATAAGATATTATGCTGAAAAACATACATACCTATACACTCATACTTACATACATGAAATCACATATTGAGTTTTAAAGAAATGATATATTGGTGTCTAATACATAAATGCTTATCACATAAGAGATCTACAAGTAGTCAGTTGATCAAAAAATTGATTAAAATTGGGACTCATAAAGAATAATACATTACTATCATAATAATTTGTTGTAACTTAAAATACACAAGTGCACATCAGTTGCTAAGCCCTCTTTTCCCAGCAGGGATTTACTGACGTGTTCCACACAGGCTTTCTGGCCCACAACAAATCCTCCATGAGTTCTAGTTTTAGTTTCTTTACAAGGGAATTAGACTTGTAAGACTTTGACAAAGCTGTCTGAAAATAGAATGCTTTTAGATCTTTATGATATTTTTCCAATCTTTTAAATTTGTCTCACCCACATCCAATTTAAATTTGGCAACTCACCTTTATTGGATGTTTCCAAGGTACTCAATTTAGCTTGCACAGAACAATTCTTTTATCTTTTTATGTACTCATGAATCATAAGCTTATACAAATTTTATTTAAATTATGTAATTGCAAAAAATTAAAATTGCCACACATAGCTTGGGGAAAAATAAGACTGACTTTTGGTAAACTCTTATTTTCTTGGCAGAAATAAGTGAATGTCCTTAGCTGCGAGTATTCAGTGTGCCTTGAGTGCCAGTTTACAGAGAGACTAGACAGCATGGTTAATCCATGCTGAGCTGGTTAAGTGGAGTTTGGAAAAAGAGCAGTGGTTTCTGTCAGGAGTGGGAAAATGCCCACAGGGTATCAGTAAGCTAAGACAAATTGGTGACATTAGGTGGTGGTAGGGCCTATGGAGAACAGGTAAATGAATGTCCTGCCTGAAGGCTTTAAAATTCAATCTTTTTAAGAAAGGAAAGTGAATGAACAAAAAACAATGTTCTTAAACAATATTTCTGTTAACTTTCAGCAGCCATTGGGTCTATTTTTCATAGTCCTTTGTAACTTCCAAAGCATGAGCTTATTTGTTGCTAGTATGTGGATAATCACGCATAAGTTTTGAGATCCTTGCGATTATTAGTAAGAAAGAAATAGGAAAAAAAAAAGCACTAGATTAGAAATTAGAAGTTCTTTTGTTTTCATTCTTTTTCTGGTCCCAATTCCTAAATTAAGTAGATGCAAAATTTTAAGCGTTTTAATTATATTCTGTAGATTTCAGCCCTCTTCAGTAGAATCAAGGCCTGATTGGATTATCTCTAATATCCCTTGAATTCTAAAATTCTATGAAGATCACTGTCAAATATTTACTGTCAGCACTGGGGACGATGACCAGGATCACTACTGGATTAACCCTTATGGTGGGAAGAAGACAAGGGTGCTATTGTTCTCTGTGTTTGGTTCTCCTTAAAGTAGAATTAAGTGACTTGCACAAAACTCAAGAACAAATTGGGGAGCTAAAGGGCCAGACAAACTTTTCCTTTGCTTAATGTTCTATTACATTGGCTGGTAAGAAATAACTTCAAGTATTTTATAGCTTCTTTCCATTCTTTTTTACCTGGACCACTAAAGTAGCATCCTAACTGGTCTGCCTCTTCCCAGTTTTGCCTCCCTTCAATCTGCTCTCCACAATGTAGACATAGTGTTCCTTTCAAAACACATATTTGATCTTGTCATCTCCCCTCTTTCCACCCCCAAAATAAACCACCTTCATGGTTTTCCATTACAGTGACCAAAGTCCTTATCATAACTAAAGGGTTTTGCTTGTCTCAAACTAGTCACTGTGGGATATAGGAAGTGATGGTTCTTTGCTGTGTGGCTCCTCTTCTGGTATTGACATCACGGGCCAGTCATGATAACTGAAAATGCTCCCCTCTCCCCCATTGACCCAGAAGCACCTTCCAACCACTTTTCTTATCATCCTAGCCTTTTTGTCAGTTCCTTGAAGGTGTCGTGTTTCCTTCTGCTGTAACCTTTGAGGCTGCTGTTGCTTCTCCTTAGATTGCTCTTCCCCTCAAAGTAAATCTTTCCTGACTTGTACTGTACAAATTCCCTCAATATACATTCTTACAACTGTACACGTCTCCCCTTTGTAGCATTTATCATAATTGTAATTTCACTATTTTGGTGTGTGAGTATTTTCTTAAGGCCATTCTTCTTCACCAGACTGTAAATTCTGTGATTTTTACATCTGTTTTGCACACAACTGAACTCCCAGTACCTGGTGTGGTGCCTGTAATATGCTAAATGTGCCACACATATTAAATGAATGAATTGAAGGATGTAAATTATGCCAGCAGTTAGTTGCACATGGAACTTTAACATTTTAAATATGAAATCTTGAATGAGGTTTCCTAATAATACCTTAATTTAGTCTAAATTACTCTTTAAACCAGTTTGTATGTTGAAGAAATTTTATCCCCAGAGCTCCCAATCAAAATAATTTTATATTCAAAAAATTAAAAAAGAAAAAAGGAAAAAGGAATTCACTTAGCCTAGAAAACAGGGCTAGATTCCACTAGAATATTTCAGATAATTTCTATGATAAATAAGACAAATGCTCAGGGTTTTTTTTTAAGAATACAATAATGCCATTACAAAAAAAAAAATTTGTTCTAAGTTTTCATTAGTTTATTTTCTCTGGCAAAGAAAAGATTCCTGTATCTAAATAGGTACTTAAGGACCTTTGATTGCGGTTGTGAAAGAAATTGGAAGAGAGAAAAATTACACATCACTCTCATTTACAGTAATGGCTCGAGGGAAATTGAGAATAGGAAAGAGATTTTTGGCTACACATTGTTTGGCTAAACCAAAAGAAAGAGACACCTAAAAGAAGAGCCGTGTTTTTTTTTTTTGTTTTTTTTTTTTTCCATTTCATGTTTCTGAGAAAGGTGTCCAATTAGGGGACTTTTATCATCTATTTCCTTCTAAGAAGTCTTTTTGTTCTATAGCAATAAAGTAAAATTCTTTACCGCCACAGTTCCTCTGTTGTTCAAGCACTTCAGGGCACCTGTATTACTTCTACATGAAAAACTAACATTTGGGGACTGAAACTGGAAAAGTTCCTGAATCAGAAGTCAAGATCAAGATACTGTCACTAAAATTGCTCATCCCTGGATAAGTTATTTACCACCATCTCACAGATTTGAAAAGATTGAACATTATAATTGCTAAGAGCTTTTCCAACTCTTAGGTGCTATGAAATTGGTCATCCTGGAATTATATATATTGCTATATCACTTGCGACACACGTCTTAGAGGCTTACTGAGATATGACCAATGGCCAATTCTTACCCCATAGAGAGGACCTTGTTGTCCATAGAATGGCCCTTCATTCTGCTGCAAAACAAGCATGTGCTTACTCTGGGCCATTATCTTGCTCTATCTGGGGAATTATTCTCATACTGTGGATTTCTATTGAAGAACTTCATTGAGGTCCCCCACTTCATAAATTCACCTTTCTTAACATGTTTATTACAAAAATGATTGGATTAAGTGTCAAAAGGTGTGAGTCCCAATCTCTCTCTTAACTCAACAAGCTTCATGACTTTTGGCAAATTATTTAAACTCTCTGAGCCCTAATATCCTCATCTGTGAAGTAACAGTAATACTTCCTATCTTCAAAAGGAAAAACATAAAGGTTAAACAAGAGGTTGCATTTGAAAGCACTGCCACTTTGCCTCCACTACAAGGAGATTTGTCCCGAGTTGTCTGGTGAACAGTAAGTTCTAAATAAATATTGTAGAATTTAAATACTGTTTAGCATTCAAAACTCATTGGAAAACCTGTAGAGAAAGTGATTTTTACGGGACATGAATGTTTTATGTATGTTATTATGAATGTTGATTATTTTGTTGATAATCATGAAAATGCGAGATTAAGGAGGCATTGTTTTATGGAAATATGCTTAAGATGAGTGTATTCTGACCTGCACTGAATTTTTAGCAATAGAAGCCATGTCAGAGACTATACTTTCAAAATAATAATAATGTTATTGTTATTATTATTAAGTACTTACCATTATTTACCATATTATGTTATTATAATAATATGTTATATTATTATTAGTAGTAGTAACATCAAGGAGTTGTGATAAATCTAAATATCCATTACCTTGGAATTTTAACATCCAGGTGATTGTCACTAGATTAACAAATACATATATAAAGAACTATGCTATCTCAATATGACTCGAATGAAAATAAATGACTGCTTAGCATAATAAAAATTAGTAGTTAAAGAGCCCAGCCCTGAGACTTCAAAAAATGCTTTCTGTTGGTAATGAGAAGCTGAGATGAGACCTGACCCCTGGACACAGGATTTCATATACAGAATCTGTTCTTTGGTTTTTTCCCGTGAAATTCAAGATTCTTTCAGACTAATTATATAGTCTCTGCTTTAGTCTTATCTACCCTTAATGTTTATGGTTTTATTTTCTGATATTTTTTTCTTATTTTTAAACAAGCAACAGACTAATCTCTGATTAGAAATGTATCTTATTTTTTGACACACATTTAGGTAGGATTAAATTTGTCTACATGAAACACTTTAAGGTTGAGAATCTTCCTACTCACTTTTTTCAATTATAAATCAAATTTGATTGTTTTGATACTGTTGCAATATTTTGTCTTCCTCTCTACAAGAAAAATACAAAAGGGAAGCACATTTTCCTATTATTCAGGCTGAACGGTTTTTTGCTTATTTTAATATCTACAGTTGTTTTGCCTTTTGTAGTTAAAAAAAAAAGTAAGCTTTCTTCCCAGAACACTTTTGAACAGCTTCTCCTAGTAAAAAGTTTGTGGAAAGTGATAATGCATTCTTTAAAACTGAAGGAAAAAAAGTGAATATGGCAACCTATCAAAGAATGTACTAATATACCTTGTAAGCATACAATCTGTCATCTGGACATAATCTATTTATCAATATTTGTTCACATCGAAAGGAAACATTTCACTATCTTTGTAATTTATGCTGTATTTTAAAACTGTGAAAGGAGTAATTTACTTTCAAATGTATTTGATGAATTATGCTGCTTAATATATTTTTTCTTGCAGAATTTATGTGTCATATTAGCAAAAACATAGAATAATTAACTTTATTTACCATAATAATCTATTAATCTATTAACTGTACTAACTGCCCCACTGTCACTTTTTCTCTGTCATCCAAGGTTTTTTACTTTCTTAGATCAGTCAAGGGATCCCTTTGTTGGGACTGTGCTTTGCAGCCACTAGAATAATTTTCACCCATATGTTGTTTTTATTTTAAAACCCTGGGGATATTTCATCTTGGTAGTGTTTTCAAATAAAATTGATTTTTTACTCACGCTCTGTGCAATTTCAGTAGAAAGACATTTTTAAAAGTCTCGCCTTTCTTAAAGACTTGAGGACATATGTGTGTAAAATATGTTTCTTTTATTTTAAATCCTTCTTCCTTCATGAAAACAATATTTGAAATATCTAAACTGTCACAACTCCAAACAGATGGGAGTACAACTGTGACTAACAAGGTTTCCTGTGAGGCTTGTTCATTATCTCATCTTAATGAGGAAGCAAAGTTAACAAATTGATAGCGAACGCACTTAAGAGGAAAACATTAGAGAACAATTTTTAAAAGGTAACAGTTAAAACAAGGTCTAAAGTTTTATCCTCAGGATAAAAGAACTTAGTAAGCATCTCCATTCTCTCCTCCTGCCCCCACCTCACTATCTAGGTAAAGATGCTTAACCCCAGTGGAGGAAGATGGTCCAAAAGTCAGCGACCTTGATTGATGAGGCACATAGGACGGTGCCTGTCTCTTCTGTTGTCCCACAGTTCCCTCTGACGCCTGTGTTTTGGGTTCCTTTAACAGGAGCAACTGAATTTAAGACTAAATTTCCCATGTTTAAGAATTATTATTTCTCCCTCACTCATGCCTCATTTATCTCATTAAAATTAGGAAATCGTAGAGTGGCTGCAAATTGCAATGGAAAAATTATACTGGAAGCCAATGATGTACTAATTAAAATGCAGGCTTAGTGGAGATCGAGGGAAGCCAGCTGAGAGGGAGACAGAGATGGAAAGACAGGAAAGAGACAGAGACAGAGATAAAGAGAGAGTGAGAAGGAAAGGAGAAAATGAAAGGATTTGTTTCCCATTAGTTTCTGGATTTTACAAATAAATTACAATTCTGATTTTTAAAAAAAAATAGCCTCAAAAATTTGAGGAGAACATATCTGAAAATAGTCTGTGTTCGCATTGACCTATTCTGCAGATTCTTACTTGTCCCACACCATGTTAAGACCCTGAGCAGGCCTTGTGCTGTGGGAGCAGGTCCTTGGATGATCTGGCATTTAAAAAAGGGCTTTCAGAGTTTCTGCAACAGGGGATTGCCTGAGATTCCCAAGAATAATGAAGCCCCTTAGTATTTCACAACAGAAAATTCTGTGGCTAAGTCACAAACTTAATGTTGCTGCGTTAATGAAAACATCACCACTGTGCTCACAACCATCTCATCTACTTTGTCCACTGCTGGCTTTTAAAATGAACATTCCTTGGATGTGAATCTGATTGCCTACACTTAAATTACACCTAGGGAAGTTTATTTCCAATCTCCTTTGGAAAATTTGACTATTTAAATAAATCAACCCAGTGACTTTATATTTAGAAATACATTCTTGTAGAACTTTTTATGCTTCCCATCAGCATAATTCTGTAATACCATGAAGAATACAATGGAGGTTACCCACTACAGCGACACACACTGCCTGGATCCTTGCCCTGTTCATTGCTTAATCGAGATTGTTGAACCCTGCAATATTGCCTAAGAGGACAGGCATAGTAAAATTATTCAAATGAGTGCTTAAATTTAGTTATTATTTACAGAATTGTTAGAAATAGTAAATAGGATAACATTACATAATTAAATGTGTCATTTCAAAATCTTCTCTTATCTGACGTGGACGAAGGGGCTAACTGGTGAAAGCTATAAAAATTTTTAAAGGCGAGCATCACACATTATTACATTTTATACATTCTATCACATTTCCCACCTGGAAGACACGAAACCAGATCTTAATTGCTAATATTACCAAACTCAAAAATCTGTCACACATGCCATTTTAATATGAAAACTCTAGGCATTTTAGAAAGAAATTAAGTTACAGCAAACTCTCGTAAGTAAGCGAAATGAAAGTAAAGGCACGAGCATACGTTACTCACCGTGTTCTATGCTGAAAGTTCCTCTCAGATCTAGGTAAGTGTACTACAAGCTCTAATAAAGAAGTGGCGAGGTTGTCTTTATGACAGCCTTTGAATCAAACAGTAACTAAGTGGTTTAAGTAGAAACATATATTTTGAAAGGTTAATCCACCCATACACAGGGAAACCCCTTTTTTAAGAAAGTCACTCTGCTGGCAAGAGGCTATTAATATTCACCTCTCGGATACAAATACAACCTACAGATAAAAGATTCACAACCTATGTGAAAATACCACAGAGGATTCCCTCTTAGTCTCTATGTTGTAATGGAAACACAAGAAAACAATATACCTCTTGAGGCTCTTGGGGGTACTACAGGAAATCCACCTGCCCACCTAATGGAAAAGTTATATCAGCTTAATAGGGCCACAACACACAAACATAAATGTAGAATTAGTATAATTTACTGTAAGGACCACATAGGTCACACACTCATTTCTAGGAATGTTCCTCTGTTTCATCTTCCTATTTCTTTCCCTGAGAGAACTAGCACCCAGGTTAACATTTAAATACTCATTCTTTAAAGTAATTTAGAAATAAGCCAACTCCCTTTTCAAAAAAGGCATTGCTGAGTGTTTTCTTATAGGGGAAGTTGTATTTATGGCCTCTATATTGCTTCACTGGCATTATAGGATAGGAATTATGTTTATTTTTCGCATTATAGGAGAAAATAGTCTGTATAATTTTTAGGAGTGGCAAACCTCTCCAAAGTAATAAAAAATAAAGTGTACGAGTTCAGAAATGAAATCATTGTGGATGAAGTACCCAACAGTAATCATTAATGGTTATTTACATCATTTGATTATATTGAAGTATTAATTTTTCTGGTAGACATGATGAGAGTAAGTCAACTGCCAATAGCATGTGGGCAATACGCTGGAGAAAACAGATTGTATGGGAGTTTGGTACATTTTAGCTCTTATCACAACAGGCACTGTACTTCAGAAAAATAGATTGATACCATGAGAAGATCCCACTTCCATAATTCTACTTCTACAAACACACTATGGAAAGTCAGTGAATTCCAAAGAGAACTTCAACATTATCTTTTTATGACAAAAATGTTATAAATATCAATTCCTGAATGGTGAAATCATATGTGTTTGTTATATTTTTTCACTTTTTAAATGTATTTTCAAAAATTTTCCACAAGAAAAAAGGTCTATAATGTAACATAGTTTGCACATACAATCAACCTAAAAAAAAATCTAAACAGAAACCAGGAAGTAAACAATCTGTCTTTGATCTGAGTTATTAAAGTAAATATATTTGATATGAAAATACCAATACTGTTGTTTTAAGATCTCCTAAAGTCTTTTGAACATGTCTTCTAAAAGGTCTTTTGAATTAGCACAAAATGACATTTACCCTGTCAGTTTCTTTCCGTGTGAGAAAAATAATTACTTAACGTTTCACAACAATATGCCATTTTAGTGTGATATGGAAAGAGCAAGGAGACATTTATCAGCCAACAGCAATAAGGTGGAAAGTCAGGTCATTCTTATAGATTGGAAGCTTTAGATCTGATATTTTCCTTTTCTGAAATCTCTTTAAAAATTACAGAGTGCTGTGCAAATACACCACATAATCGCTGCTATTAAAACTTTGAAGTGTTCCCAGAGTGTGTCTCAGGACCAATCTTGTGATGATCCCATAAATTAAAGTGTGTGAAGAGAGCATAGACATTTCTTTCAGAGTTTATTGACGTTGAAACAAGAGGATTATTTCTATTAAAAACTATGGGATGGACAGTGGAGATGGCGATGGTAGTCAGTTGCAAATGGAATAAGACATCATTTTCATTTACCTCATGAAAATGTTGGAGAAGGGAGAGTTTCTAAAATATAAGGACTGATCTTTTTATCTCTACCTCCCACCATCCTGACTGTAAAAGGGAAGCTGGACCCTCTATAGAACACCGTCATGAAATAAAGGCATTACTGGTCCATAAAGTACTGCATTGCTTCTAGTACACATCTAAGCCACTTAACATCAACTGCAAGCAAAATCTGGCTATCTGCCGACCAAACGATTTTTACTATTCACAAAAGAGCACTTTGTTTAGTGATTTACCTCCGGGGAAAAATAAGGAAATGAGTAGAAAAAAATTTAATAAAACGTGAAGACTAGTACCTAAAGTGATTGATCCAAAACTAATTTCACATGGCTTGAGGGTACAAGTGTCTGAGGGAAAAGGGGGAAAACGGCGAAAATGAGACTGGTGAAGTAAGACAAAGCCATTGAGAGTTGAGTTTGGGGAAAAGAAAATCATATTCAATATTTCTTCCTTTGTCCGGAAGTAATATTAAGAGTATGAAAGAGGCTAAGGTAAGGAAGTGTCCCAGCTTTAGGCTTGGGAAAGGGCAAATCCAACCTGTCTCTGAAGATGAGCTGAATGTGTCACTCAGTAATCAGGCTCCCATGGACCTCAGCTGCGCCTCGTGTGCAGGCGTCCACAGGCGTCCTCAGGAAGACAGGCAAAGTGCTTCCACATGCTTGTTTTCTGGCATGATTCCAGCACCCCCCCCACCCCCCACCACTAACTCAGGCTCCTTTTCCTCTCAGCCTCTCAACATCCCAGATTCTGAAGCATGAATAAGAATGGAGGTTGAATGGAGACAATCACGTAGGTACTGCAGTTGAGAAATTCACTTTCAAAGGCTTCATCATTGTAAGGCTTTTAAAGCAATGTGGTAAAACCAACCTAGCAAAGTGTGTCGCATTAAAATACAGTGTCCTTAGGAATTGTTGAAACTAGATTCCGTTTGTTGGGTGAGAGCTTCCTGCAGATTAGACACGTTTGGCAATCCTCCACAGTCCTTCAAGAGGGGGACTGTGGCCTCTTGCCAAACGTTGGTCCTCATTGTTTCCATGAGCGATTCAAACCAGAGAGTGTATTTCCATTAAAGCTTCAGGACATCACCTGTAATGTTACTTAAAGGATGGAGATGGTCGTGCCAGGGGCCTCAGCTGGATGGCTATCAAACCAGAAGAATGATATTACGAACTTCTGCTCTTATTGTCTCCTAGCCTAGTTTATGAAGAATAAACCTTAGTGTTAATTTGGGCTTTCTACTTCATAAAAAAAAGTGGCATTTTTTTTTTCTCTCAGGATCAAACTCCCATAATAACCAGGAATAGAGCTGATTTCACTATTTGATAAACTTTCAAATGATGAAAATTGGGAACAGATAGAGAACAGATAATGTTTGTCATCATTTTGCAAAATTGAATACCCCTTTATAAAACTCTGGGAAGTTACACGCAAGCTATAATGGTTAAATATGATTTCCTTTGGTCCATTCCGTTTTTTTCCAATAGGAAAAAATTTTAAGGAATTGAGGAGTTCTACACATTTTCACTGAGTTCTTCCCCATTATCGTGTGCGTGCGCGCGAGCATACACGCTTTAAAAAAAAAAACTCCAGTATAGATAACAAAGGGCTAAACAGCATATAATGTAAACCACTGAAATATCACAGTTCTACTTTTTCCTAAGGACTAGATCTGATTTTTTTTTCTGCCAGGAAAGAGGATGATATATCAGGCAAATAATTGGGAGGGAGAAGGGGCATAAATCTCATTTCTAAAGAGAGTGAGAGAATGAGTATGAATCACGGATGCAGATAAATCAGAAACGCAGCTGTCTGGGACCAAAGTCTAGTTATCACTATACGCCAGGCCCAAAGATGTGGTGATCTTTAAAAGGCAACCCCACAGGCTTCCCTGGTAGCACAGTGGTTAAGAATCTGCCTGCCAGTGCTGGGGACACGGGTTCGATCCCTAGTCCAGGAAGATCCCACATGCCATGGAGCAACTAAGCCCAAGGAGCCACTACCGAGCCTCTGTGCCCCAACTACTGAAGCCCTCAGGCATAGAGCCAGTGTTCCGCAACAAGAGAAGCCACTGCAATAAGTCTGCGCACTGCGATGAGGAGTAGCCCCTGCTCTCCACAACTACAGAAAGCCTGCGTGCAGCAACAAAGACCCAATGCAGCCAATAAATAGAAATAAATAAATAAATTTATATATAAAAAAGGCAACCCCAGGTGTTGACAGTGTAGAGACATCCCAGGAGAACTCTTTGACACTCAACCCCTTAGACTTTTACCTTCACCACAACTGTATCCCTTCCTGCTTTCAATACACATGAATGTATTTTCTCATCCAAATTCAGGAACCATACCTGTTTTCAACATTAAATTTGCTTTGGATCATTCCTGTCTTACAGGAATTACCACCCAAAGAGCATTAACTTAGAAGTCAGGCATTTTGGACCAAATTTTATAAGACCAACACTGAATAATTTATACATTCTCCAGCTGTGCAAAAACTGAGCTTGGGTATTAGAAGGCATACACATCTTACGTGAAGAGACATATTTCTTATAGTAGTTTCTTGTTTTCAATTGAGAATCTAAAACAGAAAAATAATTTCTGATCTTAAGCTGTGATTTCCACCTTCTATGACCCTCATTTGCAGCCAATGGTCTTCATGTAACCTTCAGATCTTAACTCCAAATCTACAGCATCGTGGGGTTCACACACTTGGGAATAGACAGGAACTTTAAAACTGTAGGAATAGTTACTAAAATAATTAGCTTTATGGATATTTTAAGGAAAAGTCATTTATTGTGCTAAAGTTTGGGAGGGCCCCTCAGTGTTTTATCCCGAAGAACTTGGAAGGTTACATAACAAATGTAAAACTTTACCTCCATCAGTTTGAAACTCACAAGATAATTTTAAAGCTTATATTGGAAATAATTTTGTACACCAAGGAGCAAAATGCTGAGATCTGTTTATAGAAGTTTAATTTAAACCAATGCATTACTCTCCCATGGCATGCATTCTAACAACCTCACTATAAATCAGACTCATTCAACACCTGGAGATCTCACCACTCCTTTACCTAAAAATGAGATTGGGACAGATGATGCCTAAAAATCCCATCTGGGTCAAAGATTCTATAATTTGCTATCACCCTAAATAGCAAACAACACATTTCCATTTTGATTGGTTTTATGCTTTTTAAGTCCCCTTGTATAGATGAGAAAAAAAAAATCACAAAAATTTAACTCTCACATTGTTCTACAACATGTCTACTCTGAGTTGATTCTACTAATGGAATTATATTAATTCTTTCAGCTCTTAAACCAAAGTATTAAAGACTTAGACGAGCTGGACTCCTAGCACAATTAAAAAGTTGTATACTTGGGCTTCCTAGGTGGCGCAGTGATTAAGAATCCGCTTGCCAATGCAGAGGTCACGGGTTCAATCCCAGCTCCAGGAAGATCCCACATGCTGCGGAGCAACTAAGCCCATGTGCCAAAAAAAAAAAAAAAAAAAGTTGTATACTTGAATGCCTAATTTACTTACTGCCAAGGGGTAACTAGGCCTGAGGAAAAACTGTTCTCATCATGTCCTTCATTATTCTTTTGTAAAAATGTTTGACAGTAAGGGAAAGCACATCACTCTGAAGCAAATTTTCTCTATTTTACAAAGATGCTGGTGCTCTAGAAGGTCAAGAGTAAACAAAGACCCAAAATAATAATTATTTTTCCTTTAATTTTTAAATTACAAATTCAAACATAGGACTTATGCAAAGATGAAGAGTATAAAACTCTATTAAAGGAAGAGAGAAAATGGAGAAGTAACTTCTGACATGAGGCTGTGATTTTGAAAGACACCACCATTTTCAGATAATTTGGTGCACCATTTTTTTCTTCTCCATACACATAATAATTGGTATCAATACTGAGCATAATATTTTGTTACCGGATGAAGCGAAGTATTTCTGGTGACAATAATATTTTTTGATTGGGTAAAACTAGGAATACTTCTTGCAGTTCAATAAATTACAGTTTCTTCTTTATATACTAAAGTGGAGACAGAGAGAGAGAATAAAAAAAATATAAACCGAAGTAGTTTTCACAGTCATTCTCTCTGTGGTTTTTAAAATTGTGACTAAATGAGCCATGTAATATAAAGAATAAACACATATGGACAGAGACCATTGATGAAATTAAGCCAAGTTTGTAAGAAAAGTTAGCTTGCATCATTTAATAACTTATCTTTGTTGTGTTGCATGATAATTAAATATAAATGGAAGCAATTTACATTTATAAGTTTGAGGATGATGGTAATTGAAAATAATGACCAGTAATAATTTCTGATCATCTGTTATGTACCAGATGCTTTACAAACATTATCTCCTTGCTACTTAAATGAGGTCTTTGGACCAGGAAAAAGCTTGTAAGAAGGGCAGAATCTCAGGCCCCAACCCAAACTTACTGAATCAGAATCTGCATTTTAAAAAGATCTCCAGGTAGGTAAAAGAGGGAATCTCATTAATGTACAGTAAAGTCTGAGAAGCATTGCATTATCTCATTTATTCTTTTCAATAACTAGCAAATAAGGTGTACTAACCCCCTATTACCCATGCAGAAAAGGAAACTCAGAGAAGCAGAGGTAATATTCAAGATATTTGACACCTGATTCAACACAGGCATCAGCCAATAAGAGAGGAGACCTGAACAAGGGTAGGTGCAGGTATCCAATTCAACCCTGCCAAGAACTGAAGGACCCAGCTAAGACACCTTATCTCAGCCAGTAATTATATGAGTCGCAGAAACATATTTTTCACACTATCGCACAGAGTGACTGTTATGACTGTTACACAAATAAACGAAGAATTTCTAAGATTAGTTGGGATGAGAGGTAGATTCAAAGCTAAACTTAAAAGACTTCACTCTTTTCAGTTTTCCTCTGCCCATTTACTTCTTCATTTCAATCCCTCTGCCCTACCAGAATTGAGTTGAATTCGTGGACACCCAGCTGATGTGGCAAAGAATTACTTGTTGTAGGGGAAAACCTCCACATGTATGGGGAGAGAAGGGCCAGAAGTGAAGTGTCCTATGTGAGAGGGGTAATAGTTTAAAAGCAAAAGAGACATAACAGGAATAAGACTCATAGGTGGAAGACTGGGGTGTTTTCTAACCCAGCCTCCAAAATGTAAGGATTTTGTCTCTGTGACTGCTCTTCTCACAATAAATGGTAATGGAGGTTTTCTGGCGACACCCAAATGAAATCTATGTCATCCTCTGTTTCAAGAAAGTCCAGATTCATTTTGTTCCCCACAGTCTTTCTATTCACAGCCTGGCAGGTACCTTTATCTCCTTCTTCCTTCGTCAGTGTCACTGCACTTCCCCTGCATTTACCAGGCTCTGCTGGGGAAGTGTCTACGTGATTTCTCTTTTTATTCCTAGGGTTGTGACCAAAGGGAATGGGAAAAGGGATATTTGTTTCTCTGGAAAATATCATCTCACAGTTACAAGCAAAGTCAGGGATATGTCCAAATCTCAGTATTGGCAGCATCTAGGCGGTAGTCATTTTTTCTTTTTTAGACTTTTTATTGATGTATAATATATAGAAATGGTGCATATATCATGAGTATGCAGCTTGATGAATTTTTAAAACCTGAATATACCTGTGTAACCAACACCCAGTTCAAGAAACAGAGCATTAGCAAGGAGGCAGCCTTTTAGCTGCCCACTCATGGCAAGGTTTGCGATTTGCCAGGGGTCGTCAGCCCTCCTGGTTGTGACCCATCTCATACTGAGGAAGTCAACTTTGTACGTGTAGCCACAGTCTCAGCTCCAGGTGGACAGGAAGGTGTGGATGTGGAGAGTAAGCGTGGCTGGGGTGTTTGCTGATTAGAATAGGGGGACGTGATTATTTCGACCACCAGGTTCTCGTTTGTTGGGTCTGACTTCAGAAGCTATGGCATTATTTGCAGCTCTCAAAATTCACTGCATTTTCTGGGATTGAATCTCCCTCCTTTCTCTTGCTCCCGGAGGGCCACTGAAGATTCATCTTTTTGTACTTCATCTTAGTGTGTGACTATCAAAATTCTTCAGCCATCATTAACTATAAATAATTTCCACTTGGACCTGGTTGCTTTTCTGCTTTATCAAACATTTTCCTGTCACTTCTCCCAGTTGATCTGTTGTGGTTTGCCGACTGAAAAAAAAAAGGTACAACCTAAAAGTTGAGAATCACGTTTTATTTGGCAAACTTGCTGAGGACTTAGGCCTGGGAGATAGCCTTTCAGACAGCTCTGAGGGACTGTTCCAAAGAGGCAAGGGAGGAGCCAGAATATATAGGAGTTTTTGCAACAAAACCCAGGTAGAACATCAAAAGATTACTGTTAATTAAAAAAAAAAAGCCCAGATATCTCAAGTTAATGAATTTAGCACTTTTCTATGTATGGGAAAATGCAGGAGACTGGGCTCATTGAAATCATTCCTTTGATATGCACCTCAGCTTTCTAGGGCCAGTGCCCTCTTCTTTCCATCTTGAATCCCCTGAGGGCGCACATTCAGGGGTGGCTGCAGTGGCTCATGGCTTGATGGCTACAGCATCCTTTGTTTACTGGCACAGCAGGTGACATTCTTCAACCACAGGTTGCCTTCCAATTGGAATGGGAAGCTGAAGCCATGAGAACCCTAGTCACTGTACTCTGAATCACTTGTTCTTGGGAGGTGAGGTCATTCTACATGTTTTGTACGTCTCTGAGATCATGAACGGCCCCAGAAACCTTTCTTCTGCCTGTTTTTTTTTTTTTTTCGGCCTCTGAGACTTCCATCCTGTCTTGTGTCACTGGTATAATTTACAAGACTCAGTCTTCTCTTTAGGGTCTTAGAGATACATGCTCTCTGTGAATTTCTCCAATTTATGGTGAAATACTTTATGCCCATAATTCAAAGCTTGCCTGATTACAAGTCACACAGTAATAGCCACCTCCATAAAGAATCTGGGATCGATTAGTGAAGCAGAGCAACAAGTCTGCAATAGTCAAACCAAGAAGAATATCCACCTGGATATTTGTCATTTCTCAGGAAACTTAGTGCATCATGGATGTTGGGTGAAAAGTGACGACAGCTTCACAACTTCATAAGAGAGATATCGAGTTTTCCTTAAGTTATTGAAGCAACACAATATCATGTAAGTTTGATTTTCTACCTGAAGTAGCCAGTTTTGAACCATATGTTCACCTCCATATTGCAATTCAGATTTCAATGACATTTCATTGTTGTTTCATTGGTAACCTGGTAGTGTTCTAAAAAAGGAGAGGAGAGGCAAAGAGCCTCAGAAATGATACAACTTGGCTTCCTGCATGTTAAATCAGCAATGCAAGCTACAAGGCCAGCCCAGATTCAGGGAGCAGAGAAATAGACTCCACCCTAGTGATGGGAGAAGCAATGTGACTTTTCAGTTTTTCCCAACAAGAGAAGAGAAGTGTATCCCAGATGCCCCCATCTCCTGCCTAGCTAATGGCAAGCAACACCCCAAAGTGTAATTGCCTTGCTTGACCAGCTGCTGACTGCAAACATACATGAGTCCCATTGAGATGAGAACTTTCCTGTCTGAGCCCTGGCCAAACGGGCAACCCACAGCATTGTGAGCTAAATAATTAGTTGTTTTCTCACATCACTAATTTTTAGAGTGCTTTGCTACATAGCAAAAACAAAGCGATAGACCGCCCTATGAGATACTAAAAAAAATGTACAACAACCATCAAACATTACAATTTAATTCTGGTTTTATTTATGTCTTTTGAAAAACCTTAAAGGGTATCCGACTCACAGCCCACAGCACCACTTCTGAGAAAAATAAACAAAACAGCACAAACAATCCCCTATCCTTCACTCTGCAATCCGTCAAGCAGATCTGGGCACTTCTTGTCTCATTCTGAAACCACTCCTCAAAATTCTGTCGAACACCTGCCCACGCATGCTCCTCACTTCCTGTCTCTCAAAGAGCCAAGCTTGGCTGCCCTTGTGAGGGAGTGATTCCGGGGACCTGCCCCTGCCTGCTCAGGGGCAGCCAGGGATCCAGAAGCTTCCTGCCCTCTTGTCCTTGCTTGTTCAGGGAGACAACTGTGGCCATGCTTCTTGGAAAAGCTGGGCTCTTTTTCTTACTCTGATGGCGTTTCTTATGAAGAACCTCCTAAAAATCTTCCCAAAAAATTCCCCACATCTCTGCTTGTTGCCTAAGCAAATTCTACTGGGAATGATAAGAAGAAGTAAAGGGACCTGGGAATGTGAGATTCATTCCCAACTTCACATGGGGGCTGCCTCTACTCTCTACTGGACATATTGCCAAAGTTATCCCTCAAGAATGTACCCAGACCAAGAGCTTGAATGGGGAAAAAGAAGGGGAGGTGAGGCTTTGAGCAAACAGAATGGACAAGTAGAAAATAACTTTTTTTTTTTTTTTTTATAAATATACATAACGTCCTCAAATGGGCAGTAGCTCCGAAACAAGTGGAAATCAGAAAGCCAGAACTTTAATGGAAATGTCTCAGCACAGATTCAGCTTCAGCTGACAGCACTGCTAGACAGTGTTAGTACTACCAGGCAGTATTGATTGGTACTACTAGAGTTCTGTATGGGTAAACCATGGGCATCAGGGGCTTTCTGTGGGAGACTGGGAGGTCTGACTTGCCAGTTAGTACAAAAACTCAGTCAAGGGACTTCCCTGGTGGCGCAGTAGTTAAGAATCCGCCTGCCAATGCAGGGGACACGTGTTCGATCCCTGCTCCGGGAAGATCTCACGTGCTGCGGAGCAACTAAGCCCGTGTGCCACAACTATTGAGCCTGCGCTCTACAGCCTGTGAGCCACAGCTATTGAGCCCGTGTGCCGCAACTACCGAAGCCCATGCACCTAGAGCCCGTGCTCTGCAACAAGAGAAACCACAGCAATGAGGAGCCCACACACCACAATGAAGAGTAGCCTCTGCTCGCTGCAACTAGAGAAAGCCTGTGTGCAGCAACAAAGACCCAACGCAGCCAATAAATAAATAAATAAATAAATAAATAAATAATATTATAAAAAAACACCTCAGTTAAAACAATGAATCAGGATGTTAAGTTCCTGCAGAAATTAGGAACAAGAACCAAGAGGTGAATAAGCCAAACTATTCAGATAAGGAGCTGGGTCAGAATCCATGATCACATCTTGGAAGTAGCCATGAGGGTCAGGAGTAAGAAAAAATATTGTACCCAGAACCCCCTGAGATGAGACACTAAGATTTCTTACTTGGTTCTTTCCTTCCTAAAAGGGGTCTGTATCTATGAGTGGAAAGCTGTACAGAGCTAGGCAGTGTGCTACTGCCCACTGTTAGGAAAACCATAGGGGGAGAGTAAGGTAAGACTTTAAGCTTGTTGGGTATGAGCAGCAGAAGGTGGAAAAGGTCAAAGGCCCCAAGCGAAATCCTCCAGTCCCCAGGGCTTTTCCCTGGGTCCATGCCATCAGTCATGGAATGGACGTGTTAGGGATTAAAGGTTTTATCCTGGACTAAAAATTCTTTTTGACCCCTCACTTTGATGGTAGACAGCAAAACTAAGTTGGACAAATAGAAGAGGAATCGAGGTAAACACGAATGTAGCAGTTACAGTAGACCTGAAAAAATTGGTAAGGGATCAATGAAATAATCGTTTACTTATTAGAAATATATAAGAAGGAAGTGAGAATCACAGTCTATCTTTGACCTGAAGAAATTCTCTCAGTATGATTTTATCCATTTGCCATTTGTTAGTAATCCTGACCAATGAAAGGATGACTTGAGATCATGCGTGTGTGTGGTTGAACAAAAGCACTAAATTGTATTAGGTCAGAGTCTGGAAAGTTTAGTAAAACATAAGTTCCAGGGGAAGGTCATTTTAGGTAGGGTGGATTCTAGTATTAACATATGGACACTGTTCTTTAGACGGAATTGCTGGTTGGTTGAGGATGCCTGTACAAGTCCGGAAGCTCTATTTGAAAGATGCTCCTCTACCGCTGGTCTGAGAATTTGGGGTTAGGAAGTCAAGTTCAGTTATACTTAGAGGGTAGGGCTAGAATATGTTGTTTAAGAATATTTGTACATCTTTAGTAATCATCTTTATACCCTGACTGGGGAAGAAGTGTGCTATCTCGATCCTGCATTTAATTCCCTTGAAGATAGTATCATGTTGTTAGGACAGAGATTTCTGCAATAAAATATCACAAAGGCATTCCAGTTTCTCAACTCAGGCTTTTTTTTTTTTATAAATTTATTTATTTTACTGGCTGTATTGGGGCTTTTTTGCTGTGCGCAGGCTTTCTTTTAGTTGCGGTGAGTGGGGGCTACTCTTTGTTGTGGTGCACGGGCTCCTCATTGCCGTGGCTTCTCTTGTTGTGGAGCACAGGCTCTAGGCACGTGGGCCTCAGTAGTTGTGGCTCACGGGCTCTAAAGCGCAGGCTCAATAGTTGTGGCACACGGGCTTAGTTTCTCCGCAGCATGTGGGATCTTCCTGGAGCAGGGATCGAACCTGTGCCTCCTGCATTGGCAGGAGGATTCTCAGCCACTGCGCCACCTAGGAAGCCCTCAACTCAGGGTTTAACTTGAGCACACACTTCATAATTCTACAGGAATTGTTGTCACTATAATTGCTGCCTAGTGCTTGCAGAATCTTGAAGGTAACAGTGCTATGACTTGAAGCTGTTGCATTAAATAATTTGCAAGAGCAGAGGAAACGAAGTAATAGGCCATTAAAATGCTGTATTTTCATAATAGTTGTATAATTTACATGACAATGCAAAGAATTATACCATCTGCAGTAGTTTAATTATGTCAGACGGGCACAACTACAAATTGTCACTCATATTTTTGAGGACGAGAGAACACTCATTCTTGCCTGTCTCACTGATGAGTAACTTGCCTTGATCTTACTGCTTGACTCCTGACTGCCCACCAGGTGGAGACCCACTATTTCTTGTTCACCTCTGGCCTCTGTTCTCTGTAGTGGTGACCATCCTCTTGTGGAGGTCACACCCCATATCCTCAGCCTTGGCCTTTGGGTCCCCAGGGTATGGCGTTTGGCTCTATAGCATCCATGTCACTTTCCACGTCTCCGTAAGAGAGCATTGTAAATTCTGACTTGTGACATCTACATATATTCACCTTCATAGTCCAAGCCAGCAGATGGATCATGGCTTACCTGTAAGCATCTTCCTACTCTTTGGAATAGGAAAGACGTTTTCTTAAGGACAAGAGAAATAATATCATCTTTCTCTCTGTCCTCCCTGCTGCGGCTCATGACATTGGGGGTACAGTATTAGGATATGCTGGGATTCCTGCCACAACGTGAGGCAGATGTGGCTGAGTTGTGTGGCTGGAGGAAGGTCTTTTCCTCTGGATCCAGAGTGCATCAACTTTAACGCTGCAAAGTTTAGAGGGTCAAAATAAAATAGTGTATTCTCTTTCAGAGTCAGTGCTTCCTCCTTGTCCATCCAGAGTATGCGGTGTTTCCCTCCCTCTCCTGGATCCCTCCTCATAGCCAAGTGCTCCCTCATCCCCTTCACCCAACAGTCTGTCCGGATTTTACTAAATCATGTTTGAGGTTAGCTCTTGGAACACTACAGGAATTTGAGTTGCCTCTATATTCCTGAAGTGAGGGAGTCAGACACTTCTGGTTTTCAAATCCTGGCTTTGTGATCTTCAGCAAGAGGACTTTTAACCTCTTTGGGCCTTATTTTCCTCAGCTGTAAAGAGGATTGTTATGGTCGTGGTTATTATTATTGGTATCACTACAGGGTTGTTGTGACGATTGAAGAGGATGTGTATAAAGTAACTAGAACAGAGCAAGCATTCTGTCAATGAGCTTGGGAAGAAGAGAACATGTCCCTTCATCAGAGCCTGGACCCTGAAGTGTGGATGTCTAAAGCTTCCTATCCGTCAGGGGTTATGCTGTCCTCAGCTGCAGGCTACCTGGGGTTATAAAGGGTCATCTTCAGGTCTCTAGTAGCCATTGTAAACTGCTTTTGAAGTTACATGTCTGTTATCTTTACCTCTTCAGGAAATTCTTGTAAAAATCACATCTCGGTCTTAGCTGGGCAGTGAAAATTAGGGGGAGCAGCACCCTTGCAAGGCCATCAAGGGAGTACCAGCAGCGTCACGCTGGGGGGCTGTCTCAAAGGACCGTAAGCTTGTGAGGGTCTCCCCGCCACGGCAGCTGAGTGACTGCAGGTCAAGTCTGCTGGAATCTGAAAACCTGAGATCTTTATCCTGGAGGGTATGTGATAAGGTTCCCTTGGGCTCTCAGATATAACTGGGTTGATAATTTGAGTAATTTCTGGAAATTAAGCCAAAGAAATTTGTGCCAAAATTGGGGATAAAGGGGAAGTACCTTCTTACCACCTCAGGTTGTGGTGATAGGTGTTGAGGCCAGGGAAGTCAGCATTGCATTCAGTTTAATCACCCCATATTAATGAGGAGAAAAAGGGCTCCTTGAATGACAGAGAGGCATGGCCTCACGATCCTTTCAAAGCTCTAGGGAAAATACAGCTGCATGTAGTCATCTCCATCTGCTCGATTTTCAATGCCACCAGAGACTTTTTCTGGTGGTGGTAGGATTGTAAAAATAACAGAAAAGTTGTGAAAATGTAATGTTCTACTGTGACTTCTGCTTTACTTTTTATTTCGTTTACCTTTATATGTGTGTGTGTGTGTGCGTGTGTGCATACACAAACTATATATAAAGCTACAGATACTTACACATACATTTACACAAAACACACATAATATGCAAGTTTGAGATTGGTTTTTGATAGAATGAAAGCTAATTAACATTTTAAAGATTTAAATGATAATTCTTTTAAGAAGAAAAAAAGTGACATCCAGAATATCAATTTCTGTCTGGTAGGGTTTCTGTGGGAGAGTGCATTCACTTCTAAGGTAATTTTGAGACACAATCTTAAATTGAACAATACAAAGATAGAAACTATTTCCTTGGTAAAAACCAATGAACACTATGACCCAAGGCCTTGGAGAATTTCAGATGAAATGCTGAATGTAATACATTGAATGACACAGCATCTTTATTTTTAAATGGAACAACTCAATAAGATATTTACAGGAACACATGGTTTGAATGATGAAATGTGTGTGAAGACGCTCTTAACAACTTATTCCATTTGCTGATGCAAGTTGAGACAACCTCAAGTGTTTGAATGAGAAGTGTAAGCTGTTTTTTGAACATGCGTGTTGAACTTGAGGGGGAGAGAGAGAGAGTAAAAACAGACCCACCAAGCAACTAAAAAGTAGCTGGGAACCGCTCAAGCTAGATGACTCGGAGCCTGATTTTTGGGCTCTGAGGCGTCCCCGACCACCTACAGCTTCCCACACAGATCGGAACCTCCTCCCACACTGCCCCCACCGTTACCTCGTGTAGGAGTTTATCTTTTCTAGCTATCACTATGGGGAGGGTAAAAACTACTTTTATGAAAACTACCTTCATGGTTACTGAAAGCTGAGGAGGGATACTTCACTAATTGTGCCTCATGACTCATAGTTTAAAGACTGAACTAGTAAGCATTTATAAGACTTCTTGGGGCTAGATTTTTTCTCGTATAAAGATTACTTTCATTTCATCCACATCATAGCGGCAGTTTCTGGATGATGTACTACATGTAACTCTCTGAACTCAATCCTTCGCAGGGGCATAGAGAATTCTGATGGCTATTTCATTTATGCTTCCTCTAAAAAGTAGTTCTCTTTTTAGAAAAGCTCTTTCAAAAATGGCCACGGTGTGCAAAACACTCAAAAGAGTTTATAAAGAATTTCAAAAGGACAGAAGACGTTTGGATGATAGAAATCAACATAGACAATCCACTTCAGCTGTACATTAACTAATTCATGTATTAAGGACAGTGCTAGAAATTAGGAGACTTGGACAAGACATCCTGGTGCATGGAAAAATGATTTTATGGGAAACTTTTTTTTTTATTATTATGACTGCTTTTCTAAGCCTTTAATTTCGGCAACTAAAATGCAGGGAGCTTTATAGAAACTCGACATGACAAATGAGCCTGGTGGTTAGATGTAAAAATATCTGTCTATACTTCCTTTGAAGGGTGAGGACCTTCACTCGAGTACCGTTCTCAAAGCCCAACAATGCCAGTAATACAGGGAACTTCAACTTGTGCTGAGCTTAGAACCTACCTTTTGCCTTAGAGAAGCACTCTCATGTAAACTTCCCCTCTGTGATTCTCTCCTTTCTTTCACAAACTATTTGCTAAAAAGCTCCTAATATACTTAATATACTTATAAATAGATTGAGTAAAACATCCATTTCTACAACCTCCAGGAGACAAGGGAAATGTTCAAAGGAAAAAGCAGGAAAAAAGAATAATAAGATAAAGGAAATTTAAGCTCTCTAGAAAAAAATAATTTCAACAATAATATTCTCAAGCAAATTATAGCCTATCACTTATCTTTATATCCTAACATTATATATAATAACATTTCTTCAATGATTTGACATCAGTGAATTACATATAATTAAAAATCCTGTTAACTTATCTCTTTATTTTTCAATCTAAAAATGATGTATTTTATATTATTTTCCCCAGATTTGTTGAGGTATAATTACCAAATAAAATTGCAATAGATGTGGATTTAATATTTCATTTTTCAGCTTTCACCAATGTTGGTCTTACGGTCTATAAACCAGTTTATTGGTACTGTTGTCTACAGAAACTCCATATATTACAGTGTAAAGTGCATTAATATGAGCATAGGGTACGATGTGTGTGTGGGCGCACATGTGTGCGTGTGCATGTGCGTGTGGGGTGGGTTGTAGATGCATCAAATGCTTGTGTCTGTTTAACTAAGAGTGCTTCTGGAAGGATTTGATTCCAGAAAGATAGGAGAAGATGACAGGAGGCCAAGGTTGAGAGAAAGGAAGTAAAGAGGGAGACAAAGAGGACTGCTTCACATATTCCCAGGATATTTTTAGTTCTTGGAAGTTTCTGGGGTTGGTAGACACAAATAGCAGGAAGTGGATTTGGCCGTAAAAGGGAAGCTGGACATTTGCAGGTTTACTCTCCAGTTCATCCGGCATCTTCCCCTCAGTGTTCCTCCTCCTTATCAGCAAACTGCAACTGACATCCAACCATCTCAACCTCTGGGATTCCTAGCATTAAGCTCAAACTAGTGAAAACTAGTCCTTTGAGGATAATCTTAAATACTCCTTTTGTGAAAGAAAAAATCTCTAGAATGTATTTTACAAAATTCTATTTGAAAATCTTAAATTGATTTAATTCATTTGGAAGTAAATTGTTGATAAAATACACTCCCTAAACTGATTTTAATATAACAAAGAAAGGTTTCTTGTCTTCATTGATTAAAGTGATAATTAAGTGGAATTTCCGAATTTAACACTGAACTTTGCCTTTGCTCAGTGCCTTGGCTTAGATATCATTAATGCGTTAGTAGAAAGATGGTGTCTCAGACATTCACCACACTTTGTTAAAGCTGGTCAGAGGCTGTTGGATGTAATAGTCTCAGAACTCTTCCAATTGGCACTATGTGGATGAGGTAAAGCATTTCTTGGCTTAAGCAACGCCTTTTTTGGTTCCAAATTACTATATTATCTACAATCTGAAGATTTCATAGCAGATCAATGACATGAATGAAAATTTGTCACCTGGTTTCCATTTTTAAACACGTATCTATATCTACCTGTTTAATTTTTTTAAAAGTTTGTTTCGATTTTATATCCCCCCCAAGGTGATTTTTCCCCCAAACCTGTTATAATTATTGTATATTTAAATTTTTGTTTCTTACATTTAGTATTCTGGAAACCTTAGCTCTCATCAGCTTTTCTTCCTCATCAACTTTGTTTATTTTAAATACTTAAATGTCTTGAAACATATAGAACCATGAGGCACATAAATGAGTGGGGGGAAAATGTGTCTTTAAAACTGCCTACAGAGGGTAACATTATTAACTAAATTTCTCTCTTTGGAGGAAGTGGGAAGGTAGTAGAAACAGCAGTTTGTTTTTGTCATCCATTCATTCACTCAGCCGATCTCTATGAGCACCTACTATGTGCCAGACACTGTTCTAGGTGGGGACCAGAAGTAAGTAGAACAAAATTTCATGCCTTGGTGGAACATAAGATTAACTGGAGAGGCGGAACATTAGCAGGCAAGTACAACTTAGAATGTGTCAGCTGGTGATAAATGAAATGCAGAAGCATAAAACCTGGAAGTGGTGGAGGTGTGGGATTTGATTGTCAGAAGGCGCCGCTGACGACGTGATATTTGAGCCAAGATACAGAGGGGGAGAAGGGGTGAACATCTGGATCTCTGGAGGGGAGTATTCCCGGCAGAGAGAACAGCAAGAGCAAAGGCCCTTGGAAGGGCATGGGCGGAAGGGAGAGATGTCTAGCGGTTAGAAGGGTATGAGGGGCAGATTGTGTAGGGCTTCTTGGCCTTCAAAAGGCTCTTGCTTTTTACTCTGGGAGACACTGAAAGACACTGGATAGTTTTGAGGAGGGGAATAACATAATCTGATTTTGTTTCCAAAAGCATATTTCTAGTTGCTATGTTGGGAATAAACTCTAGAAGAGCAAAGGTACGAACAAGGAACCGGTTAGGAGGCTGTTTAGGACAAAAAGATTCTGAGGTCTGAGACCAGGGGAGTGTTGTTGGTGGAGTATAATCTGAAGTCGACCCAGTAGGATTTGCTGGTGAAAGGGATATGGGGTATTAGACAAAGAGAGTTCAAGGATGACCTTGAGGTTTTGGGTGTGAGCAACTGGATGGATTGTGTTATTTACTGAGATGAGGAGCCCTGTGTGAGGAGGAGATTGAATTGTGATATGTTACAGTTAATATACATCCAAGTAGAGCCAGTAAAGTAGATGGTTGTAAAAATTAGCTGGGAGTTATGGAGGGAAGTCCAGGTCAGTTATATCAATATTAATTAAAGAAGCATTTGTATATAGAAAGTACTTAAAGCCCTGAGACTAGATGAAATATTACCAGCACAGTGAGTGTAAAAGAGAAAGGTCCAGAGACTGAGCTCCCGGGTACGCCAATGTTGAAAGATGGGGAAAGAGGAGGAATCAGGGAAAAAAGACTGGAAGAAAGCATCTGCTTTGTGGGGGGTGGGGGTGGGGGTGGGGAGGTGTGGATTAGAGTGTGTGGTGCCCTGGAAGCCAAGTGAAGAAAATATATCCAGGAGGACAAAGGATCTGACAAATCAAGTTAGCTGCCTGAAAATTTCTCACTGGATTTTCAAAAGTGGAGTTCATTTGGTGACCTTGACAAGAGCTGTTTTGTTGGCGGGTTGAGGGGAAGGCCAAATTGGAAGGAGTTATAGAAAAAACAAAAAAGAAGAGTTCTGGAGTCAAAACAAGTTTTCATAACTAAGAGCATTCTGCTATTTCCCGTGAAAATTAATAAAAGGAAATCTTATTTAAGGTGGAGTCCTGGAGGGGGAGCTCTCAGGCACTAGCCCCCACTGCCATCCGAAGAGGGCAAACAGGAAGAGACCTACCCTACATCTCCAACAGGAGGAAGGAAAACTTGCCCCTTGATCAGCAACAGCCCCAGCCATTGAGAAACTGTCACCCTGAACTCTCACTTTCCTCCAATGGACTTTTGTTGGAAGCAGCTCCTCCCAACGTCCTCCTTTTTCTATAGAAAATAATGTTCCTCTCCTTTATGTGCCTATGGTTTTGCCATAGCGTGCATATCCCAAATTGCAGTTCCTCTGCTCTTCCTGAATGAATGCATTTTGCTGCTAAAATAACTGGCTGTTTTATTTTTAAGGTCAACAACCTCCTCTGACTCAGGCCCTGATAGGCCAGATGATATAGAGTAGAAACCAGCAGCTCCTCCTGAATCACTGGTGAATCATGACTAGAACTGTTCCACTAATTTTGGGGATAGAATAAAGGACAACAGAGATTTTTTTTTTCATGGAGAGAAAGTGAAAATAAATATTACTAATCATCTTTAATTCTGTTTTTCCACTCTCTTCTAAGCTGTGTCTTCTCTCTGTCCTTATACTTTCCCCCAACTGAAGCATTCGTTGTTGCCACCCACAAGTCTCCATTGATGACTTTCCAAGAGAAAATGGGATAAATATCTCCGAAAAACCAAAGTTAGTGCCTTGATTAGACTTGTGGGTGTTGGCCTGCCTTCTGGCCTGTGGGAGAGGGGAGCAGACGGCAGGAGTCTAGACCCCAGATTCAGGCAATCCCCAGGGAGGTACGGGAAGGAATGAATGGGCCACGAGGGTCGAGGATGAAGTGGCGGCTTCAGCCGGAGTCGTGAATGGGAAGTATGTGCAGCTACGTGGGAAGGACTGGCTGCAGCATGGCCAAGGTAGAAAGGCCAGTGTTAGCTCAGAAGTAAGGCCCAGACCTTTAGACCATGAGTGACTTTAGCAATCCATTGTGCACCTTCATGTGAAATAGTCACTTCTTTTCTCCTCCTCCAGCTTAACCCCAGCCATAAAGAACTTTCTCCCCAGCTAAGCCTCCACATCCAAGTTGGCAGCTGGCTAGCTTCTCAATACCCAAGGCATGACTGAAGTTTGATAGGACATTTTGCCCATTGAGAAGCTGCTGGATTTCTTCCTCTGGGGCAAAGCCTAGTGCTGAAACTAGAGCTTGGATACTGATCAGGCTCAAGGAGATAGGATGACAAATTGGCTCAGCTGCCAACTTTTATCCTCTTAATTATACCCATTCTCCCTCTCTTGTCCCTATGACCCGTCTTGTCCTGACTGAGCTTCTGATGATAACCACAGTTGCCCTTTGCATCCAAAACAGGAGATTTTTCATTTCAAGGGACAGAAATCCAGACCAAACCAACTTAAACCAACTGGTTTACATAAATTACAATACCGTGGGCTTGAGGCCTTTCAGGCACCATGCTTATATATTCCTGTCTTCAAATCCTTGTTCCTTCACATATCCAGGGTGGTACATGTTAAGCATTCTTTTCCAAATACTGTAAAGATTTCTTTCTTTTTTTTTTTTTTAAAGAAAATCCAAGATTCTGTTCTTTCCATGCAAATTAGGAGAGATGCAGGATCTTAGATAAGGAAGTGATTCTCCAACTTAAAAATCGTATCATCGGGCTTCCTAGGTGGCGCAGTGGTTAAGAACTCGCCTGACAATGCAGAGGTCACGGGTTCGATCCCAGCTCCAGGAAGATCCCACATGCCACGGAGCAACTAAGCCCGTGTGCCAAAAAAAAAAATAATAATAAAATAAAAATAAATAAATAAATAGAATAGTGTTTATCAATCAAACCAGGACAAAAAAAAAAAAAAAATCGTATCATCGAAATTCTTTCTCACCTCACATGTGATCTCTTCTGTGGACAGCTGCTTTCACCTCACACCATCCCTGAAGCTGGATTCAGTACTTGTCCAGTTTCCCACTGCAGGAATTCTTCTCTACAGAGCTTGACTGAGCAATGTAAATTTGCCAATGATTTGTAGAGGGGAAGACAGGAGAACTTGCATCAGGTAACAGATGATATTTCACTATAGAATCATGTCAAGTTTTTCTCCATCTCTCTTGATTATCCGCCTTTGGGTCTCTCCCTAGCCATCCTTCCCCTGTGAAGTCTCAACTAATGTCTCCTGGCACTCTTTCTTTTTGGGGGACAGGATCACATTAATTTTTTTATTGTTTGTGGAATTCTATTTTTATTTATTTATTTATTTTGAAGTATGGTTGATTTACAATGTTGTGTTAGTTTCAGGTGTACAGCACAGTGATTCAGTTTTATATGTATGTGTGTGTGCATGTGTGTGTGTATATATATTTTTTTCAGATTCTTTCCCCTTATAGGTTATTACAAAATATTGAGCAGAGTTCCCTGTGCTATACAGTTGGTCCTTGTTGGTTATCTATTTTATATACAGTAATGTGTCTGTTAATCTCATCCTCCTAATTTATCCCTCCCCCTCCTTCCCCTTTAGTAAGCATAAGTTTGTTTTCTATGCCTGTGGGTCTAGTCTATATCTGTTTTGTAAATAAGTTCATTTGTGGGACTTCCCTGGTGGCACTGTGGTTGAGAATCTGCCTGCCAATGCAGGGGACACGGGTTTGATCCCTGGTCCTGGAAGATCCCACATGCCACAGAGTAACTAAGCCTGTGCACCACAACTACTAAAGCCCACGCACCTAGAGCCCATGCTCCACAAGAAGAGAAGACACCACAATGAGAAGCCCGTGCACTGCAACAAAGAGTAGCCCCCACTCGCCACGACTAGAGAAAGCCCGTGCGCAGCAATGAAGACCCAACACAGTCAATAAATAAATAAATAAATAAATAAATAAATGTATTTAAAAAAAAAAAGTTTATTTGTATCTTTCCTTTTCAGATGCTAGAGCTCTCTGTCATCCCTCTCAGCTCGTCTCTGGTGCCAGCCATCTTACAGCTTTGGAAACTCCAAAGAGGCTTGTCAGAAGATTAACTCCAAAACTGAATCTCCCCCAAGAGGAACTGTTGGAATGTTGCTAAGAAACTTTTTTTTTTCTTTGTTATTTACATTTATATTAATTCCTCAAACCAGCCTCCAAAGAGTACTTTTAAAAATTTCTCTAGATAAAATTTGCATGTAAATTCTTTAATTATTCTCCATGTCTAAAAGAACTTTCAGTTAAGAGGCTGGTAGCTACAGTTTACTGGGCTACCACAGAATCTTTGGGAAGGTTTTCCAAAGAGCAAATCTAAATCATGAGCAAACAGGGAACTCACATAAACAATTTCTTTCAACTTTTATTTCCAGAACAAAAAACTTGAAGTGGTGGAGAGGGGTTTCATGGTTATATTTTATGCTGATTATGAAAATAATTGAGTCAAGAGTGGAATATATGTGGTTTGGCACGAAAAATGCAATGTCTCTCCCAGGCAAAAGAGTGAGTAGGGACAGAAAAAGAGGAAGAATTTCTTTCTCTGTGATTCAAGACTTTTCACTGCAAAAGACAAAACTGAGAAAATTTGTTATATAAATTTGCATGTATTTATAATATCAATATTTTCTTCTTAGTCCAATTTGATTAACAGGAGTTAAGGGTAAATGAACAAACGAAATTGGATTTGCATAGAATTTAAATTTATAGTCACTGGTTTTTCTGTTGCTGGCACGGCTATTTTTGGTGCCACTTAGCCTTATTCATGCTTATCCACTGCATTCGATGCTTTCTTAAATCCCCTATATATTCAGAATTGCCACAAGAAGGAAAAAATGAAAATCCAAGCAAGATCCAATAGCCTGAGGATACATAGCTTCAATCAGAGGGCCACGCAGTGAAATTATGGTGAGCTCTTCATTTCTTCCCAGGTTTATTGAGATATAGTTGACATACAACATTGTATAAGTTTATGGCATACAACATAGGATTTGATGTAGGTGTAAACTGTAAAATGATTACCACCGTAAGACTAGTTAACACCTGTCACTTCATATAGTTACAAACTTTTTTTTCTTGTGATGAGAACTTTAAGATCAACTCTCTTAGCAACTTTCAAATACACAATACAGTATTGTTACCTATAGGAACCCCCGCTGTACATTACAACCCCAAAACTTACTTATCTTATACATGAATACATTTATACCTTTGACCACCTTCACCCAATTTTCCTACACCCACCCCCCCACAACCCATACTTTTTTTAGGGGGAAAAAGTTATAGGTGAAGTTAGGCAGTGTGTGAAAAAAAGCCTTTCAGCATTTTTTGTCTGTATTTACATCATATTTTTAACTTTATCACTTTAATGAGATTCATGTTGAAGGAGTGGAAGGTGATTCCATATAACAGGTATCAACCAATCTACTGACCGAAATTAGCACTGCAGGTGCTAGCAGGCTGCAGTACTGACTATGACAAGGAGCCTGGCTGGTGTCCACATGTGTCACAGTGGAAATAGCACTGTGATCGTGGCTCAGAGCTCCCAAAAGAATGATACCTTAGCCACAGATGTCCCTGTTCCTCACTGACAACATGGAAAACTTGGCAAGGAGGCTTGAATTTGCAATTAAATTGTAGGAAATTAACTCGCTTCCTGACAAATGTTCCTATAATCAGGAAATATGCTGATTTTCTAAAATCAGCCTTATTCTTCCTTTGAAAGAAAAAGATTTTGGATGTTGTGGGCTTTTTGGTCTGTCTCCTCCATTCCTTACAACTGTAGTCAAATGAAGTAGACTATTTGAATTCTTCAGTAAATTAATATAAACTCTTATCTGGCTTTAACAAAAGTAACCATTATTAAGAGGTCATCTGGGCTGTAAAGAGACATCTTTTAGTTAAAATAATAAAATCTTGTTTTAACTAGATAGGCGGGGTTTTTTAAAAATCAAGATTAAAATGCAGGGTGGCATTATTTGAGATTTGTAATTTGTCTCCTGATGGACTTAGGCATCCAGTTAGCAAAAAAGAGGTGTGAAGGCATCATGCATTCTTGGTCCCAACTGTGGTTTGGCACCACCTGGTGGCAGTTATCCACAGCAACCTTATACGGAGTGGTGGGCTTTCCAGGAGAGGCCCAATGATTTCCAGGAAACTTCTGGTTGTTTGGCTCCTGTTTCACTGGCTCTAACTGGGGGAGACTGGGCTAGGAAGATACTGAGGAAGCAAGGAACCCACTCTTCACTTTATCACCTACTTTGCCAGACAATGTTGCCTGTCATTTCCAAGGTAAGAATTTTTACCTGTTCTTTGAGAAAATAATAGGAACCAATTATCAATTGCTTTATCTAGCAGTTTGCACTATCTCTGCGCCATTGTGAGAAAGGATTTTACTTTAGTTTAAAGGTCTGAAAAATTGAAATAGCAGAGGACAAGAGCAAAATCCTGAGGCATGGTTCCAGATGATATTTCCATGTATTCCCAGTTTTGATATGTTAAGAGAATGGGCAGCCAGCAGGATAAGAAGTGTGCTGTGTCCTTGGGCATGGATTCTTTGTAGAAGTGGAATGCCTCCCCACTTCTCTTTTGGTGTGAAATAATTGGGTTAACACCGCAACTCCATGCCTGGAAAGACTGAACACAGGGCCCCTTGTATTGTTTGAATCCATCCTTCTCTTGAACATCTTGTATAGTTCCTAACAGTCAAAAAAAGACTTTTCTGACTGTTAGAAAATGACTTTTCTGACTGTTATTGTTTTTTAAAGGCACTATCATACTTTTGATACATAAAATTATAGAGAAATCTTAAATCCCACAATCTCACTACCCTCCCCAAAAGCTATTCTTTAGAAGGATACATAAATGTGTTTCAAAAATTCAAATAGGAGCCTAGGTCTGAGCTCTGAGCGGGGTTGGTTTAGAAGCCCTGAAGATGGGGAAGCTGCCTGAGCAGAAGGACCTCCCACCCTGGGCGGAGGCTCCCGAAGACCTGAAGGAGCTTGAGGTGTTCCAGGTCGAGATGCGGCTGCTGGAAGCAGTATTTGGTGAAGGCTCTGGCACCTTCAGACCTCGCCGAAGGCATGGTTTATGGCTCTTACTTGTACAAGTTCCGGACCAAGCGGAGGTTCCAGTCTGTGGCCAGGCGGCACCGCCAGCGGCAGGGGCAGCTGGGAAGCCTGGGATGCTCAAACCTGAGAAAGCCATGAATTTGCTCCAGCAAGCTCCTCCTATAAAGTGAAGCCAGTTTACAACCAGACCAGCCTGCGACCAGGACGTAAAAAGGAGGCTGCGGCCACAGCTGTAGAGCATCTACCCTGGTTTAAACTCTATTCCAGCCTAACGAGGAAAAACCCAGCTGGTTTTGGGTCTCTGTCATTGCCTTTAAGCCCTGATGTGACCCCCCCCACCCCCACAAGGTTGCTAATTAAAGAATAAAATTTTAAAATAAAAAAAAAATTCAAATAGTGCTAAGAATAATACAATGAAAATTAATCAGCCTTTTTTTTTTTCTCACCTTCTCCCTCAAATAACCGCTATCAGCTATTACTAAGTTTCTTTTATACTCTTGCAGTTATATGCATATACCTGAACAGTTCTGTATTTTCCTTTTTGCACTTAAGAATATATTTTGGAAATCCTTCTGTATCAACCAATGTACACAGAGATCCACCTCACTGAAAAAAAAAACTACATAGAATCATTTATTGTCTTAGCATAGTGTCCACCAAAGAGCAGAGCCAGAGAAAAAGGCTTTTGTACAGATAGTTTATTGGAAGGGACTCCAGAGATCATGAATGAGAGGTAGACGAAGTACAGCAGCCAACTCCCAAGACCGCCCAGTGTTCCCCACCTCTCGGTATTCACACTCCTGTAGAGTCTCCTCCCACATTGCACCAGGGTTTATCTGCGTTGCCGAGATGGTACAGCAGACATGATGGTATGTCCCTTCCAAAGCTAGGTGATAAAAGACACTGTAGCTTCCTGCTTACACCGTCCCTTGTCCTCTCTCTTGGATCACTCGCTCTAGGGAAAGCCAGCTGCCGTGAGGTGAGCAGCTGTCCACCCTGGGAGGAACTGAGTTCTCCTGCTCACAACCACACGAGTAAGTTTAGAGCTTCTGACGAAGGCAGCCCTGGCTGACGTCGGAACTGCAGCCCCATGAGAGACCCTGAGCTGGAACCACCCAGCTGAAGCTGCTTCTGCTGTGTTGACTGTGGAAACTGTGAGAAGAAAAATTTTAAAATTTGTTAAGTCACTAAGTTTTGAGGTAATGTGTTTCACAGCAGTAGATAACTCATACAGGAAGTCAACCAGAGCGGGAGGGAAAGTCAATGTAAGGATGTGTCCACTGCTGCTATGGTCAGCGGATGCTCCACGCAGCGGGACTTCCTGAGGAGCCTTATGAACTGCATGTCGAGCATTCCATCAGCCCCATCCTTCACTGGTCAAGGGTGCTCTGCAGGCGGAGACTCTCCAGCATTTCCAGGATACACATGTGTGAGTGCCCTGTGGGTTCTCGTGGGCTTCCCATGCCACGTTGTGAAGACACATGACATGGCTCAAAGCAAGACCTGGCAGGCTGTACCTGTGCAAACACACTTGAAACCTGCTCCAAACTGCAGGCTTCACAGCTAGAGGCGTGGGCAAGATACAACCACGCACGTATAACCATACACATCAAAGATATTTTCTATCCTCTTTCTTTCTGCAAATCTATGCAGTCTCATTTTTAATAGAACATTCTTTTTTTTTTAATTTTTTTTTTAAGACCGGAACTGAATACATTTGCCACAACTTTTCCTTCATGTGATAAATCAAGGTTTTATTGTTAATGTATCTATGCTTAACTTTATATGAATTTATGAATTAACTATTTTTTCCTTTCAATTTGCAATACATTAAATTAATAAAGGTCATATATTCTAATGGGTAGGGCTAAAAGGAATCAAAAGAATTTCAGGTCTCCGCATTGTTAATCCACATCTCTGAGATCCCTCTGGAGTGTGTCACTGAGTTAAGCAAGAGAAATTTTGCACTTGGGGGGCCCATTACGAGCTGTGAAATCACCACTTCCTTTAACACATCAGAAATTGCAGTTCAACTGTGAGAGATGTTGAAATGTTGATATTTTTCTCTTAGTTTGAATTTTGTATGCATTTTCTTTGATCACATGACTCCTGAAAACCACCTTTCTATTTTTTGGAGGTCAGTCTTAAACATAGGAAAGCATTTACCTGCACCAGGGAAAGCAATGTCCTGCTTCGACGGGCCACTCTGAGTCTGTGAATCTTTCTCATCTGAAATCGGATGGAGAGATCTACTGGCAGAAACAGCCTTTACAATAAAGGCAACAGTGACTCAACTTCTGAAGGAGAGCCAGGTTCTCAGGCTGCAGGGCACTTGGGTTGGCAGGGAGAGAACTCATTTCAGGAGAGCACAGGAAGTTACTTAATGCTGCTTATGAGTCAGAAGGGCGCTGGATCCCTGGTGACTGAACTCTTATCTAGTTACACGTATACGCAGATACTTTGATATGTGTATATAAAACATGTATGTGTGTATTTTTATTCATCTGTGTTCTATGTTTTGCTTTCATAGGAACCCCCCACCCCCATCCTTCCTCAGCTTTTTGAAGATTGTAGTAATGAGTCAGTGCTGCCTATCGCTTTGAAACTAAGGACTTTCTAGGTCAGAGGTTTTTTTTTTTTTTTTTTTTAACATTCTGCTTAATTCACTCACCTCAGTGGAATCTTATATAAGTGTATGTACTTCAGAGAATGCTTGAATGAGGAAAGAAAAGTTAGTCTATATTCACAATACATCTGCTATATGCTAGGCATTTTATTTTATTTAATCCATGAGCAGGTATCATGCTTCGCTCTGAAAAATGTGAATGTGGCAAAAGGGGCTTAGTTGTGTTAAGAGACTGCTCCAACATAAACTAGGATGTGGCAAACTGGACGTGGAGTCAGCGTTTGCCTGGTCACATAACCCATGATCTTCCCACCCACAACACACGCCAATTCTTTGTAATCATGGACTTTTGCCAAGGTCTAATGCTGTGGCATTGACTGGGTCACTACCTCTCTGTATAATTGTGTCTTCTGAAAAATGAGGTGCTTAACTCTGAAAAGCTGTCCAGTTGCAACACTATTTAACTTCATTTTGTTTTACATCAGGGGCTTTTCGGGTCTGGCCATTCATAATAAAAATGCTGAATAATGCTCATAAACCATGTTTGGGGCTGCCAGATGTGCCAATGTTGAGACCTTGATTACTGCCCCATTTTTTCAGAGACTTGTCCATTTGTTTGGATGTTTAGAAATAGTTTTGCAAGCAAAGAGGCCTCATATGATCTGCACTCAACTGGGAATCAATTTAGGCTTTCTTTATCTGACTGTGGGCCTTCAGGTCAGACATCTTGGGAAAATTTTAGGGATTTCTGCTAGATAAACCAATTCCACTAGTGAGAACAGAGCCTTCTCTTTGGGGCCTCTAGCGCCCTCTTTCCATCTTTGGGAGCAAATAGGAATAGGCAAACAGCTGGAAAAAGCAGGATCTCATCCTAACACTCTTATGGTCGTCACTGTATCTATAAATTGTGCTCTCTTAATTCTAACAGGTTCCCCCATGTGCAGAAGGTAGGTGATATTTCTGGCAGTTTCAAGATGTTATTTTGTTGGAGATGATCTTTGATGTAGTACTGAAAGGTAATATTTCCAAATGCCATTACTACTTTAATAGGACTTTAATGATCCTACTTTTTTTTTCCTAGAAGAGAAGGAACCCATCTTACAAGAGGTACTGGGGTGATAGAAACCTTCTTGCCAATTGTTGGTATGAAGAGCTGTCTTGAAAAAAAATTCTGATCAGCTCCATCCTTTTTGCTCTTATTAGTCAACCCTCATTTATTTATTTATTTATTTTATTGGCTGTGTTGGATCTTTTTTGCTGTGTGAGGGCTTTCTTTTTAGTTGCGGTGAGTGGGGGCTACTCTTCGTTGTGGTGCGCGGGCTCCTCATTGCCGTGGCTTCTCTTGTTACGGAGCACAGGCTCTAGGCGCGTGGGCTTCAGTAGTTGCAGCACATGGGCTCAATTGTTGTGGCTCATGGGCTCTAAAGCGCAGGCTCAGTAGTTGTGGCACACGGGCTTAGTGGCTCTGCAGCATGTGGGATCTTCCTGGAGCAGGGATCGAACCCGTGTCCCCTGCATTGGCAGGTGGATTCTCAACCACCGTGCCACCTAGGAAGCCCAATCTGCATTTTTTTAAAGATCCATTTTGAAAATCAAAGAAATAGAAAATGTGATCACTGCCAATTTTTGTTTGATAAGCCAGTGAAGAAAGGTAAAAGGGCAAATGACAATGAAGTGAAAACTAATATAGGATAACTGAATGCAAAGATTGTTTCTTAAGGTTCTGTGCATGATACTCTTAACCTTGTTTGGCTTAAACAAGAATAAGTAAGTATCAGGCTTTGCATATATTTTTGCTTTGCGGTTACATTTCTCTCCTTGAAATTAGAAGCCAAAATTCTGTGTTCGGGTTATGAAGGTAATTTGGCTGAAAACATACTGGAATCAAAGATAACATTTTACTAAATAGAATCAGATTCTAACAACAAAAATCTCTTCTGAGTAAAATCGAGACAGCTGTTGAGACAACAGCAATTAACTCTCTCATAATCGGATTTTTAAGAACTTAATTTGGTCAAATAAAGAAGGAATTGAATAGGTTCACTTTATTAAAATTAGCCCCCAAATAATTCTGAGACACAGACGAGAAGGCCACAAAATAAAAACTAAACGGAATCACTACTACAAATACTAGTAGTAATAACTACTACAGTGACTACTACTACTATTAATTACAATTTATGTATCTCAACCATGTATCAGACACTGTGTGAAATGAATCACTGTTTCTTGGCAGTCCTAAGAGTCCTTCTTTTTCTACTCTTTGTGTTCTAATCTGTGCCTCTGGAGCCATTTTCAAATTAGCCTGATGTTCTCAATAGTGGCACATGACTGGTGACTAACATTTTGCAATATTAAACAATTCATATTCATGTGTGAAATTCAATACCAATATCTTACATCAGCAACTAGCTGAACATTGAACTTTAAAACTGTGTTTTTTTAATATTAGGAAATTTAATTATATTTCCAAACAACCAAATAAAAAGTTCAGCCTGATTTCAATAATTTTGATTTGAATATTTGATATCACTACTTTTACTTTGCATTTTAATTCTCACGGTTATGAATATTTAGAAGAAAACTTGAAATACTTATGAAAAATAATTTTGATTTTTTAATTTATTGCACTTACTGTAATTTATATTTGTATAACATACATTAAAATTTTGTACACTTTGAGTATGATTATCTTTATTTTTTAATCATTTAGATCCCATCAGCAGAACACAAATTATGAAGAAGTGTTGATGACAACAACACAATTAGGATTTCCCTGGTGGTGCAGTGGTAGAATTCGCCTGCCAACACAGGGGACATGGGTTCGACCCCTGGTCCAGGAAGATCCCACATGCTGTGGAGCAACTAACTCCATGCGCCACAACTACTGAGTCTGCGCTCTGGAGCCTGGGAGCCACAGCCACTGAGCCCGCGCACCACAATTACTGAAGCCCGCGTGCCTAGTGCCTGTGCTCCTCAACAGGAAAAGCCACTGCACTGAGAAGCCCGCGCACTGCAGCAAAGACCCAACACAGCCAAAACAGTAATAAAAAAAAGCCCCCCAAACCCACATAATTTTAGCCTTACTGAATTAAAGGCCAAAAGAATTGGAATTGATATAAAATTATTTATGATTTATATGTGCTTTTAGTTATATGTGCTCATCCAAATATTGTCAAAAGCAACACTCATATATGAGCAATCATGATTAAATTCATACATCTTTGACATTTTGCGGATAAACTATAGCTTAATGCATATTTAAAAAATTTTGTTGTGATGAAGACCTACTTGTCAAGGTAGACATAGAACTCATTTTATTTGTTTGTTACTGTTATTTGTAACTTCTAAATATTTAGGGTTATATTAAATTGACCTTCATTTGTATTCTTGCCAAGGGCCCTACAAATGTTAGGGGTGGGTCTGGGGAGAGGCACTTCCACTCCTGTAACATTCTCCAAGTCCCAGTCCCTAGTACTGGGCTTAGAGATCCCCTAATCTGACTCCTGTATTTTACAGGTGGAGGAACCCTGATGGTCGGCTGCAAGCCTAAGCCACATTATAACGTTGTCTGCGTAGACCAGGAAATGGAGGCCCCTGAAAGCAGGCAGAGCGGCATGTTCCTTTCACACAGCTGGAGGACTGCCAGGTCTTCTCTTGCAAACAGCTCACTCATCTTAGATTGAAAGCGTGGGCCTAGATAGCGTGAGGTTAGCTTATTCCTGAGGCTCCCAGGCAGCTCACATTGGCAGCAGGTCCCTAACCAGGAGCCCTCTCCAATGGCCAACCCTCTGTCTCTAACTTATGTATCTTTTAACAAAGCTCTGTATTTGTATCAACATAGGTCAATTCCAAAAGGACTAAGTACCAGGAGGCTTGAGGCCACCCCTGGGAATAGTGGCCTCAATTCTGGGGCTACAAGCAGCCAGAATGGTATCACTGAGAGGTCGATGAGCAGCATCTAGGAGAGAGATTAGTACGCAGGTGGCTGCCTGAGAGTGGCCTTCGGGGGATGAACACTTTCAAAGTGACCTCAGAAGGAAGGAGCCGGGAGAAAAATTCCCTATCTGCACTCACCCATTTTCTTCCATCTCTGGCCAGGGCTCCTCACTGGTCAAACCTAGCTGGAGATTAGAGGGCACAGAAACCCTGAAGATGTAATACTTACCAGTCACCACCAGAGCCTATGAAAAGGAGTGGAAATGCATTTCTAGGGGCAAATGGATGAGATTTGGCACAGCAAGTGAGTCTTTTTATCGTACAGTTTGGATCTTCTGATTGTCTCGCTAAGCAGAAGAAGCAGTGGATGGAGGGACCAGGGCAAACAGGACCCCTGGTCAGGTTGGAGTGACTTCCTCAACAATTTCTAAGATCCTTCCAGTGCTTGGGACCAGCTGGAACCAGCAGAGCTACTCAGGAAGGGTGCTCTGAGAGCAGATCAGGACCCGTGTGGCCTGGTCTTTATTTCTTTCCATCAGGGCACTTTCTGATGCTCTATCCCCCACACAAAGGGGAACCAGAAGCTCTGAGTAGCTTTGGGACTTGTGCTGTGGGATTGTCCCCCGTGATCCTGGCCAGACCCTAGTTCCAGAAGGGTGGCCGGACACATGGCTCACTCCTCAGACTAGTGTATTTCGTTTACAGAATCACATGAAATTTGGCCACCAGCATGGTGGGGACAGACCGACTTGATGTGACTCTCACTCAGGTTAGTCACAGGATGAGCTCAGGACTTTGTTTTCCTGCTGACCCTTGGCTTGAGCTGCATGTGTGGCCTCTCACTTGTCAAGGTTCCAACCAGGCTGCCATCTATAGAACTTGTGGGTGGTGGGCGTGGCAGAAGGCATCCTTTGGCTTGTGTCTCCCCCACCGCTGGTACCCAGAGCAGTCTCCCACCCCCTCTGCAGGCTCCATGCCATATATTGGTCAGTGCTCCAGAACAGGCACACCTATCTGGCTGAAAGTGTTCAAGACCAACACACTACAAGCCCATGGGTCCTCCCATTCCATGTCCTCTCTTGTCTCTGATTGGTAATGTGATGTGCTCTCAGGTCTGTCTTAGACTATGCCAGATAAGGGTGACAGTCCTTGTACAATAGGACCACTCTTCTCATTTCAGTCACTGGCCTCTTGCCTGTTCTTCTCACTGGCAACATTGTGTGGAAGGCAGGGGCATAGGTGACACTGAAAGAGAGCACCTTCTAAGAATACAGTGATTAAGGCCTAAGGAGTTCAAGAGAAGATATGGTTGGAAAATGTGTTGTTCTATATTTAAGCTACAAAGTTCTGGATGGTAAATTTAACATCATCATGCATAAATTATTGTTCTAATTTTCCTGCCTAGATGGGGTAAGACTTACATTTGTGGGCGTCTCCAACAAAGCACAGAAACAGACTTTCTAAGAGGCACTGGAAGCCAACATTCACAGGCAGCACAATAGATAACACGTTTAAAGGAATGATATAACCAGCATTAAATAAATGGTATTGAACAACTGCAGAGGCAAGAAGAGGTTTTATTTCCCTTATATAAACAGGTTCTAAAGAGCCATGGCATTGTGAGTTACAACAACATTGCTATCATTTGCTTGTGGTGAGCGGTATGAAATTGGCCAGAAACTTCACATTTGTCAATAAGAACATGAAAAGATGGTTCCTGGATCTGAACAGAAAGAGTCAGTGCCTGGACACCACAAAGAATCTTTATTGAACCAATTAGACAAAAAATTACATAAGTACTTTGCTCCTGATTATTCTAAATCTTCATCAATAAAATACTATTCTTCCCACAGACCCATGACTTTTATAATGCGTTTTAATCAAGATTCCAAAAAAAAAAATTATTTGCCTAGAAGGAACTCTGAGGAGGACCCTATAATTAGCTTTCTCCCTTAGTGTCCAGGAGCAGGGGGCAAGGCTAATACTGATTACAAAGGGAACTGATGTAATGTTGATATAATGAAAAGATCACTGGCCCAAAAGACTAAAAACTGGGTTCAAGTCTGGGCTCTACTTCTTACTAGCTGTGAGGTCTTTTTAAGTGAACCTGACATCACAAATTTTCGGCTTATTCTTATATAAAACTGTAGTAATAATATGTGTCCTACTTACCAAATAGGTTTATTCTATTGATAACAGAAATTCATGTTTATGAACAAACTTTGTAAACTTTACAATGATTTGAAACAGGTATTTTGGAATAGCAAGTTTTGTATAAAAACAATGAAAACATTTTTCCCTTAAAAATAATTCAGTACTCTGTTATGCACATTCTGTTTATTTGATTCTAGTTAGTGAAAAATAGTCTCTCTAAGGTCACCTTTTCCTTTAAGTGGTTCAAAGCAGCGTTCATTAAGCCTCTTTATGTAATGGAACCAGTCAAAATTGCATTAAAATTATTAAAATGCCATTTCCCCTCAAAGGCTATTTGATTTGGGCTTTCCAAACCACTGACAATTTCACTATTGTGTGTCTTCAACAAAACTATGCGTTTAAAATTTAGATATAAGCTGAAATTCTCCCCCAGAATATCAAGAACACCACAACTTTCCTTTGGTGTCATTTGTGTTATGATTTTAATTATTTCTTGACATTTGAGAAGTGAAAGCTTTGGCCTCCACTCTCTATGACTTCAAAAGATGGAACCCATTAGATCCATCATAAGTGGGCCAAGGTACCGAGGGGGTAATTTACACTGCCGTTGCCATTCAGTTTGCTTTTTGCCTGGGGTCTCTTTTATTTGGGAAAAGACGAAGACGAAGTGCTGCAGTCTAAACAGAAAGCCAAGCGGAGAAAAGACTGGGCTCTATTTTCATTATTTGGCTAAGAAAAATAAACCTCTCCATGTCTCTAATTTATCACAGTTCTTCACTGCAAAGTATTTCCAAAGAGTAAAGTCCACAGTCCATTTGTCATTGCAGAGTGAGAGTGCTTTCGTGCCCGTCTCCTTGGAACAAGTTTATCTGGTTTAGACCTCATGTCAAAAATCACGCACACACAGCCATGAACTCTGGAAGGGAAGTCATGGTGATATTGATTTTGAGGATCCTAACCAACTTACCCCTAAGCTCTTGCATATCGTGAAATCGGCATGTGATACAAAAGAGGGTAATGCACCACCACAATATCATAGATGTAAACAAACACGTTACTGTGGTTTACTTACAGAAATACAGTTTCCTCTCTGTTTCTGACCTCAGTCAGACCATTGGTAGAAGGTTGTGAAATAGACTCATTTGGAGATACTGTAATTAAAAATAAGAAAACCTAAGAAGTATTCAGAAGTCAAAAGTGACTCTAAGGTTAGGAAGATCCTTTGATGAAGGCCTGAAGGTCTACTTTGAGTTAATGGAGATATATGAAAGGGATTTAATAGCAGCCTTCAAATAAGAGAAGGTTTTTAACAGGAGGCAATGAATTTATTTCTCATCTTCCTTAAAGGCCTTTATTACTTTGCTTGATTTTATTCTTTCCATCTTCTTTCCAACTCTCTCGTCTTTGCAACCTTCAAAATCAGCTCCTTCTTAACCCTGAAGACATTCATTTCAAATTTATAACAAATTTAACTCGCAACCATGACACATGTAGGACCTTATATATATGACTCCATCCCTAAAATCTGTAATTTCTGTCCACTCAACCCACCTTTCAGTCACTGCTTCCTTCAGTTCACGCTCCTGTCCTTTCCTCTTCACTATTTAGCATGACTCCTACCCCAGGGTCAATCATCTTGCCACAGGACTTCCAGGCCCTGCTGTCTCTCTAGTCTCTGTATCTCTGCTCTCCCATAGTTGGAGATATATAATCCTTGCCTGAAGACAGTCTTAGTTGAACCTCCAAATCTTCCTCACCAATTTATCTACTTAGTAACAACTTAGTCATGCTTTCTTCCAAATACTCCTTTTTCCTTCCTCATTAAGCTTACCTCTAGTTCAGGTCATGGTAAACCTTTTCCTGCAGCAAGAGTCAGCATACCAGAGTGGTAAAAATGTTCACACCCTGAATTCAGACATTTTGCCCCTTGCCCTAGCTCTGTGACCTAGGACAGATTACTTAATCTCTCTAAATCTCTCAAAACTATAAAGGAGAGATATTGGTAGCATCAACCTACAGAGGCAGAATTAACATGAAACTAACAAAGCTTAAGCTTTAGGGTTCTTCCCTTGCACAGATTCTCTTCAAAGTCTCTGGAGGAGGAGCCCTAACAATGTATTTTACTTAGTCATGTCTTCTTGAAAATATTGCAACAGTAAGATATGTTTGAAGTCTGTCATCCTCTGCTGTAATTCCCAACATCATATGGTATCTGGAGTGGCCACAGACATTTCTGGGATACAGGTACAGGGAAGTTTAGTTGGTCATGCATTTCATTTGCATATAGAAAGATATAAGTATGTGTTTCACAATCACTTTGTCACGTATGATTAAATTTTACTTGCTTCCAGGAATATTCTTACTGCAGACTATGGCATCAGAAGTAAGTGAATACAGGAGAAAAATCAAGATGTGAAATGTACAAAGCCAGAGATAATTTGCATAAAACTTTTCCAATTAGATTTATAAAATTTTAATTAGGGACTTACCTGGTGGTGCAGTGGTTGAGAATCTGCCTGCCAATGCAGGGGACACAGGTTTGAGCCCTGCTCCAGGAAGATCCCACATGCTGCGGAGCAACTAAGCCCGTGAGCCACAACTACTGAGCCTATGTGCCACAACTACTGAAGCCCGCGTTCCTAGAGCCTGTGTTCTGCAACAAGAGAAGCCACCACATAGGGAAGCCTGCATCCTGCAACAAAGAACAGCCCCCACTCTCTGCAACTAGAGAAAGCCTGTGCACAGCAATGAAGACACAGCACAGCCAATAAATAAATAAATAAATAAATAAATAAATAAATAAATTTATTAAAATATTTTAATTAGGGGATTCTAATCTTGTAGAGAGCTATTTAAGGTGGAACAGGAATATAGTTAGTAAGGCAGCAAATGACAATATGAACATGCCATATGCTTTTTGCTAAATATCATTCAAAGAAGATATTTTGATAAATATCATTCAAAATAGATATTTCCAGATTTCCCAGGTTTGTAGGACACAAACCATAGTAGCAGTATTAATAAAGAAAGAAATTATACCTGTGACAAATATTAAAGAAATTTGTCAGGGCTTTTCCCAAATTTGACAACCATCTCAAAGATTTATATTACCAAGATCAATTTTCAGCTTAATGAATAATGACATTATCAATAATGAGTTACGAAGTTGAAAGAAGCTTTTCTAAATAAGCATTAGTTTAAAAAAGAAAACAAACTTTTACAAACCCTGCTAGAGGAAATTTTCTGTTCTCTTTGTATCACTTATCTATTGCCTGTATAATGCTGTGTGCCAGCTGCAAAATCTAGTGACATTCACCAATAAGCATTATTGTTCATGACACTGGGGGAACACAGGGGTCAACTAGATGGCCCTCTTGATCTTGGCTTGTTTTCTTCATACATTTGGGGACCAGCTAACTATAGGCCAATTTAGTCTGGCTTTGGGTATGACAACCATGGTGACTGGGCTCTGCTTCACATCTCTCATCTCCAGCAGGCTGGTCTCATTGCAAAGGCAAAGGTGTGAGACAGAGGAAGCCCAATTGTGCAAGTGCTTTTCAAGTCTTTTTTTGCTTCCAATTTGCTAACATCCCATTGACCAAAACAAGTTACATGGTTAAGCCCAAAGTCAAAGTGCTAGGGCACTACAAAGTTATGTGACAAAGGTTTGAATATAGGCAGTAGTGAAAATGGGGGCCATTTTAAAAGTTGAATCATTTAAATATCAACATTATAAATATGCTTCAAAGCTATGGTGCAAACAATTCTGACATTCCCAGATTTATTTCGCAAAGTACTAATTCCATAGAGTCACAGTAGAAAATGATTATAGATATGAGATTTTAAAATTAGGATTTAGGAATAATATACATTAACTTTTAAACAGTAGATACTACATAAATTGTCCCCTTCCTGATAAAAATTTACCATCAAAATATTTATTCTGTTCTATGATTGTGTTACTTACAGTCTTACCTTTAAACTGAAGAGATAGTACATGTGTAGAAGAGTTTGAGGGATGTACACTTTCATCAGTATTATTAACTGAACTTTATTATTATTTATTATTAGTGGTTAACATCATCATGGTAATTATTTTTCATTCCTTACTATGTAATAGCAGAAAGCAGAAAGAGGTAAAATGTGGAAGGGAGAAGATGAATAGTTGAGTTGATATGTTAGGGCTGGGTTGTTGAGAAAGGTACTTGCCTCAACAAGCAGCCAAAGGTACGACAATCCCACAGCCAATATCATTCTCAATGGTGAAAAACTGAAAGCATTCCCTCTAAGATCAGGAACAAGACAAGGATGCCCACTCTCACCACTACTATTCTACATAGCTTTGGAAGTCCTTGCCACAGCAATCAGAGAAGAAAAAGAAATAAAAGGAATCCAAAGTGGAAAAGAAGAAGTAAAACTGTCACTGCTTGCAGATGACATGATACTATACATAGAAAATCCTAAAGATGCCACCAGAAAACTACTTGAGCTAATCAATGAATTTGGTAAAATTGCAGGATACAAAATTAACACACAGAAATCTCTTGTATTTCTATACACTAACAACAAAAGATCAGAAAGAGAAATTGAGGAAACAATTCCATTCACCATTGCAACAAAAAGAGTAAAATACCTAGGAATAAACCTAACTAAGAAGGTAAAAGACCTATACTCAGAAAACTATAAGACAGTGATGAAAGAAATGAAAGATAACACAAACTGATGGAGAGATATACCATGCTCTTTTATTGGAAGAATCAACATTGTGAAAATGACTATACTACCCAAAGCAATCCACAGATTCAATGCAATCCCTATCAAATTACCAATGGCATTTTTAACAGAAATAGAACAAAAAAATCCTAAAATTTGTATGGAGACACAAAAGACTCCGAGTAGCCAAAGCAAACTTGCGGGGAAAAAAATGGAGCTGGAGGAATCAGACTCCCTGACTTCAGACTATACTACAAAGCTATAGTAATCAAGATAATATGGTACTGGCACAAAAACAGAAATATAGATCAAGGGAACAGGATAGAAAGCTCAGAGATAAACTACGGTCAACTAATCTATGACAAAGGAGGCAAGGATATACAATGGAGAAAAGACAGCCTCTTTAATAAGTGGTGTTGGGAAAAACTGGATAGCTACATACAAAAAGAATGAAATTAGAACACTCCCTAACACCATACACAAAAATAAACTCAAAATGAATTAAAGACCTAAATTTAAGGCCAGAAACTGTAAATCTCCTAGAGGAAAACATAGCAAGAACACTCTTTGACATAAATCAAAGCAAGATCTTTTTTTGACCCACCTCCTAGAGTAGTGGAAATAAAAACAAAAGAAAGTAAGCGGGACCTAATGACACCTAAAAGCTTTTGCACAGCAAAGGAAACTATAAACAAGATGAAAAGACAACCCTCAGAATGGGAGAAAATATTTGCAAATGAATCAACAGACAAAGGATTAATCTCCAGAATATATAAACAGGTCATTGCAGCTCAATGTCAAAAAAAACAAACAACCCAATCAAAAAATGGGCAGAAGACCTAGATAGGCATTTCTCCAAAGAAGACATATGGATGGCCAAGAGGCACATGAAAAGCTACTCAACATCACTAATTATTAGAGAAATGCAAATCAAAACTACAATGAGGTATCACCTCATAACAGTTAGAATGGGCATCATCAGAAAATCTACAAACAATAAATGCTGGAGAGGGTGTGGAGAAAAAGGAACTCTCTTGCATTGTTGGTGCGAATGCAAATTGAAACAGCCACTATGAAGAACAGTAGGGTGATTCCTTGAAAATCTAAAAATGGAATTATTATATGACCCAGCAATCCCTCTATGGGCACATATCCAGAGAACACCATAATTCAAAAAGACACATGCACCCCAACATTCATTGCAGCACTATTTACAATAGCCAGGTCATGGAAGCAACCTAAACGTCCATCAACAGACAAATGGATAAAAAAGTTGTGGTACATATATATAATGGAATATTACTCAGCTGTAAAAAGGAATGAAATTGGGACATTTGTAGAGATATGGATGGACCTAGAGACTGTCATACAGAGTGAAGTAAGTCAGAAAGAGAAAAACAAATATCGTATATTAATGCATATATGCAGAATCTAGAAAAATTGTATAGATCAATCGGTTTGCAAGGCAGAAATAGAGACACAGATGTAGAGAACAAACATATGGACACCAAGGGGAGAAAGATGGGGTAGGGGGTGATTGGGATGGGATGAATTGGGGGATTGGAATTACCATATATACATTACTAATAAGAAAAAAATCGAATTGTATGCTTTAAATATACGCAGTTTACTGTATGTCAATTGTATCTCAATAAAAGTTCTTTAAAAAAAAACAACCCAAAAAACAAGCAGCCAAAGCGGGGCATGATGTTACTGGACTAAACACAGAAGCCACCATCACCCTTTACTCCAGGACCTAAGGAGGAACTGCCCTGAGGGAATTACCAGAGGCAGCTCTCTTTCTCAGTGGCATGTATCCGATAGCTCTCTGTTTGAATCCAGCCCCTTCTTAGTTGATCTCCAAGGTGCAAAAGAGTATATTTTTCCTAAAGCACAAATATGATAATAGTACTCCCAGTTTTTATGGTTATTACACTGGCCTCCAAAATGAAACTCCTTAGTGCTCCCTGATCAGACGGACTCACATCTCTAGTCTCAACTCTTAGCACTCCTCTTCATTCTATTTTTTAAAAAAACAGAAGCCAACAGACCAAAGAAGAAGAGAAAAGGGGCTTTCCATCCCCTAATGGTCTTGCAGTGTCTTGCTTCTGCTCACTTGGGCACATGATGCTCTCTACATGGAACAGTTTCCCTCCAGCACTGCCCCCCTCCACCCCCAACCCTACCCTGCACGCAACATATGCATATATTTCCTTCCTTCTCCTACCTTTCCTATTCTTCTTTTGGGGCTGAACTCAGATCATGCTTTCTCTGAAAAGTCTTCCTGGAAAGCAGCCCTCCTCAAACTGACTTAGGGTCTGTCCTCTGGGAGCTTACAGACCTGTGCATTTAACCCCATCGTAGCCTTTATCACTCTGCACTGAAATTGTCTCTATATGTGTCTATTTCTCCCCTAGATACATGACTCCTGTGGCCAGGGATTGTGCCCTGCTCAGGGTGATAACTCAAATGCCTAGCACAGTGCCTGACACAGGAGAGGGACCAAATATTAGGGATAATTACACTTTTATATTATTGTAACATGTTTATAAATTACATTTTATATTATTTTATATTATTGCATTTTCTGTTATATTTTATATTATTGTAATTTTATAAAAATTACATTTCTATATTCAGATCTTCTGAATGTAGTGGTGAGAATCAGTGCTACTCTCAACCCTTCTTGCTTAGTCATCTGTTCTTTCAGTTTGGCCACATAAGCACAAAATGCCACCAATATTCTAAAGATAAGGGAACAGACATTGTGCTTTTTCATGCCTGAGGACACAGTGAGTCATAACAGGATGCTAATGTTTGCTGGAAACACCATTTCTCTGTTCTGTTAAGCCCACTATCCTTCACAATCAGCTGTGTTATCTCCAGATGTGTTCTTTTGCTATAAGTCATCAATGTATAGCTTGAACTGGGAAGCACATTTATTCTCTCAGGCTACCTGTTACTGGAATAAATCATGCTCAGGGAATTCTTCTATAGCTGATCTCAGTATTTGTTTAGATCTAGGCTTTAAATAATTACAAAAATTAAAATGTGTGTGTGTGTCTGTGTGTGTGCATGTAGGAAAAAGAATGTGTGTGAGTGAGAAAGACAGAACATATAAAGAGGGAAAAAAATATATTCCTTCTAACATAGCAATAGGATAAAACCTATTATCTCGGATTTAGGATTAGGTAGTGTGTCCCCATTTCCCATTGCTGGGTAAGGAATCACCTCAAAACAAGTACCTCCTTGATTGCAAATGGGGTTGTGCATTTTTCTATTGTTGTCGTAATTATATTTCTTATAGTACTCAGTTTTTGGTTTCAGGACCCATTTACACTTTTAAAAATATTGAGGACCTCAAAGCTTTTGTTTATGTGGGTCATATCTTTTGATATTTTTAGCATATTAGAAATTAAAACTAAGAAGTTTTAAAGTATGCACTTATTAATTAATTGAAAAAACCTACTACGTGTTTTAATACATAAAATTTTAATGAAAAATAACTGCTTCCAAAACCAAAAAGAATTGAGAGGAGTAGCATTGTTTTACATTTTACATTTTCACATCTTTAATGTGAAACTTGTTAGAAGACAATTAATTCTCATATTTGCTTTGGTATGCAATCAGTTACAATGTGTTGTTTTGGTTGAACTATAAGAAGAAAATTCAGTATCTCACAGATATGTAGTTGGAAAAGGAGGAATATTTTAATAGCCTTTTCTGAAAAATGTAGGGTTTTTATTTTGATATACACAAAACTCACCAAGTGACTGTTTCTTAAAGGTTACTATCAAAACAGAATCTGAAACCATGTTAATGAAATTTTGGTGTACTTTTCATTACAATCCGTTGGCACTTCTAGGACTTTGAATATATATTTTTTTACCCATGCATGATTTTAAAATATCATGCCTAAGCCACTCAGAAAATATTAGCTCACTGAATTGCACGAATCCTCTAAATGTTATCACATTTCATTACAAAGTATTAAAACCTCAAATTTGTTAATGTTATCACCAGTCTCATCAGAAAAGTCTTGAAGAACTGGAAAGCAGTCAAGTTCACCATAGTAGTTACACATTTTCCAATATTCTGATTTTCACTTGAAAACTCAGACTTTTGTCACTGGCAACAAATACAACTGTTTTCCTTGAAGTCACAACTTACTCGCTTCAGTTTCAAGAAATTCTTTCAAGTATAAATATTGTTCCTGAAAAAAATGGCAAGTTCATCTTGCAATTCAATCACAAAGTGCTTTCTCTAGACGCTATTATACTTCAGTATTCAGCACAAGTGCTTTGTTCACACTTCTCATTTTGTCACATAGAAAACTAACAATATGTGTCCTCAAGGACTGAGATTTAGTAAAATTCATAACATAATGTTTACTGTTTCATCAAGGACATTCTTCAGTAAAATTGACCGTTTTGTTTTTATTTGTTTTATTTTGTTTTGTTTCCTGCGAGTGCATAGTGGTGAAAAACACAGTGATCACAACTTGGGTGCTGCTGTTTTGGTTTATGCTAAGGCACCAGCAGTTTGCCCACCACTGCTTTTGTACAAGGTCAGCAAAGAGGTGCCAGTATCCAAAAACATAAATAACTCATACAACTTAATAGCAAAAAAGCAATCCAATTTAAAAAATGGGCATAAAATCGGAATAGACATTTTTACAAAGAAGACATACATACACATGGCCAACAGGCTTATGAAAAGATGCTCACCATCACTAATCATCTGGGAAATGCAAATCAAAACCACAATAAGATATCACCTTACACCCGTCAAAATGGCTGTCATTAAAAAGACAGGAACAAATGTTGATAAGGACTGGAGGAAAAGGAACCCTTATGCACTGTTGGTGGTAAGATAAATTGGTGCAGCCACTATGGAAAACAGTATGCAAGTTCTTCAAAAAATTAAAAATAGAACTATCATATGACCCAGCAATCACACTTCTGGGTATTTCATTCAAAAAAATGAAAACACTAATGGGAAAAGATATACGCACTCCCATGTTTATTGCAGTGTTATTGACAACAGCCAATATACGGAAACAAGCTAAGTGTCCAATGATGGATGAATGGATTAAGATGTGATACACACACACACACACACACACACACACACAGAGGAATATTATTCAACCATAAAAAAAAGAATGAAGTCTTGCCATTTGTAGCAACATAGACAGACCTGAAGGGCATTATGCTAAGTGAAGTAAGACAGGGAAAGACAAATACTGTATGATCTCTCTTGTAAGTGGAGTCTAAAAAATATACTAAAAATTTTTAATTTTAAAAACTCATAGATACAGAGTAGAGAACAGATTGGTTGTTGCCAGAGGCAGGGGATGGGAGGTGGGAGAAATGGATGAAGAGGGGGGAAGAAGATTTGATTCTAGACACATTGCTTTATTAAACTTTGTCTACCTTCTCCATATTTCTAAATAGGAAACAAATATCAGTTAATACCTTACCCTGAGATTCCATCACAACTCTCACTGAAAATGTCATCTTAGAGTTTGGCACCTGTGTAGTTTTATTTATTACTTCCAATTTGGATTCCTTGCTAACAATTTATTTTAACAATATGTTATTTTACCAATATGTTTCACCATAGAATAATTCAAATATGCTCCCTAATGATGGAAAGTACAATTTTTAAAATCCTAAAAAGTAAAAATGAAAAGGAAAACTCACTTCCAGTGTTTATAAAGAGAAGAGTAGTTTTAAGTGAATTATCGCTGTACTACACATAAGAGAGGAATATGTCAGTGATACAGTTGTAAGCAATGAGCTCTTCAACTGTCAACCAGTGTGACCTAGCAAGGTACTTGTATTTGTCATAACTAAAGATCCCTGATGGTAGAGCTGGATCTTGGGTCTGCAATGGTATTCAAATTCTCTGTGTGTAGTCACCGAGATGCAAAAAGAAAAAGCTCTCTTAGCTGATATGGCTTGGAGTGAAAATCAAATGACACTTGTAGTTCTCTCTGCTAGCCTTACCTGGGAATATACCACCCAGGAAGAAATATGAGCCTGTAGAATAGAAGCACTTATCCAGGGTAGTGGCACTGTGTGAGTCTGAAGGAATGAGGAAGAAAGAGACAAAGCACAAGACTTTTGATAGGTTACCACTACCCACCTGAGGAACATGGACCAATGTCTTTTAACTATCAACCAGGTAACTTTCTCCTCTGAGAAAGGGCTAAGTGCTTCCTGAATGGCAATGATTATTGCTGCTGTTATTATTAATTGTAGTAATAAACTATCTTAATAAAGTTAGAATTTATATGGCATATTGTGTAAGGTGAGGATGTAACTAGATTTTTCTTCCAAATAGCTAGCCAACTATACCAATTCCCAAATTATTCTCCTTTACCTGACAGATACGTTATAATTCCCATTAAAAAAATATAGTCTGTTTTTGGGCTTAACTATCAATTTTGTGACTCTACCTCCAATTGTGTTGCTAATACTGTACTCTTTACCTTTATGTGTTTTAGTAGCTTGTAAAACTAGTTTCTCCCACCTACCTCCATTACTAATTGCATTATTTAGTAAGAAATTTCTTTGCTCTCATTTTGTGATTATTCTTTCAGATGATGTTTCTATAAAGAATACAAATTTCTATTATCTGGAAAAATTATTTTCTCCTTTTAAATAATAGCTTTGACCTCCTGACCCATCAAATATATTTGGGACCTGAAAGAGGGTACTGGTTTTGTCAGAAGAAGCCTCAAGTTCAATTCCATTTGTCTCATTGATATAAGCTGCTTTTAAAACCTTTAGCATACTTGTATGGTTTTTCATTTAGAATGTGAACTAATTGACCACTTTCTTATGCTTTAAATAACCCTCAATTTCTCTCCTGCTGCCAATGTTTGAGGTCATTCTGCTGCACAGAAACTCAAAGCTACTGTGACAGTTCAGATACAACTACCATTTGCAAGTACTACACAGCTGGGGCTGTGATAAACACTAGGAACACAAACCCTTGCAACAATGGTGTTAGATAAGTATGCTACTAAAGAGGAAACTGACTCTCAGAAAAATTAATGAGCCCCCAAAATTTGATGCCAAAATATTGGGTCCCTGTACACCGATGCTGAAATGAGATATGGAGACAGAGTTTAAGAGGAGAAAGAAAGGTTGGCTGTATTCTTTGCCAGGCAAAAAGGAAACACAGCAGGTTAGCGGGTCAAGAACTGTGCCCTCCTCCCTAGGGAATAGGGAAAGATCTTAAAGTCGGGGGTGGGGTGTGTGTGCTGGCTCTTGGTCAGGAGTATATGTGATAAGAATCAAGGCAGTAATAGTCTTGCATTCTTCTGCAAAGTTTCAAAAGGGTGGGGTTGCTGACAAGATCAGGGTGTGCACAGGGTCTCCTAATCTTGATGAGTATCTATGATGCCTTTAATCTTGCCTCAGGTGGTTTCAGTGGCTGCTCCTCCCTTGATTAGCAACGGTTTGAATCTGCCCTTCGGTACTCAGGGAATGTCATGGAGGCTGGAGTCTTGCCTAAAAGAAATGGGGGACAAAAGGCCTCCATGCCCCATGAGCCCCACAAGGCTCCTCTTGGTTTCACGCCCCCCTTTTCTTTGATACTCCTCTATCTTGAGGAGGACAGATGCTGGATGAAAAAGGGGACAATCATTTTGGATAGAGATGTTAATCATAAACTCAGCAGAGGAACTTGGTTTTAGGGGGGCCCGTGGAGTGGTAATATGAATTATTCACTGTGCACCTCAATTGAACTTGAATTCCTACTATCGGTTTAACTATCAGTGTCAAAATGTCACTGTGGTAGACAGAACTCGAACATTATCCTCAATAAGTCTTGCCCTTGTATAATTCCCTCCCTTTGAATGTGGGTGGACTCTGAAAATGTAATAAGATATCACTCCCGTGATCCTGTGATTATCATGGTTCGTACTTCCAGTCTTAACAGTGAAGAGTCAGAAAAAATTCCCTTGTGGTTCTGCCCAGAAGAAGGGAAAGTAACTATTTTGAAATATGCTGAAAGCATTCTCCATAAGAAAGAGCCATTCTGCAGGGGGAAATACATTACCAAAGCCTTATTCAGTCTTGGGAGAAGAGCATTTATCCCAGTCAAGCTCCCTTTAGCTTTCCTGTCTCACCTAAAAAGTTAAAAAAAAAAAAATCTAAGAAACACTTGTGAAGGTCACAGCCTGGAGGACTGGTTCACTAAAAAACTGAGACTTAATCATAAGATTATAGAATGCTTCTCCTTACTAGTATCTTATCATCACATCAACAGGGCTCCAGAAATAATAACAACTGGAAGAGCTGCAAGGGTCAGGTTTTATTTAAGAAGGAATTGCTAGGAAAGTCCAAAGACAACAGGGGGACAAAAACAAATACACTAGAGGAATTTAAACCCTCTGGCATCTACAGTTACAGAAAACATTAAATATAGCCCAAGTCTTAGCTGTATTATGAAACCACACAAAAAAGGCCTTTAGCTCAGTTCTTATTGCTCAGTGTATCACTACTTTAAGCACACCTTTCAACAAAAAATAAAAAGGCCTGTTAAAAGGCACAGTCCAAAGAGACAAAGGAATCATCAGAACCAGACTCAGATATGACACAGATGTTGGAATTATCAGACAGAGAATTTAACTAATTATTAATATGTTAAGCATTCTAATGGAAAATGTAGACAACATTCAAGAACAGGTGGCTAATGTAAGTAGAGAGACAGAAACTCTAAGAAAGAATCAAAAGGCTATACTAGAAATAAAAAACTGTAACAGAAATAAAGAACAGATTTTCAAGATATATGAATTGAAACTTGCCAAACTGAAATGCAGAGAAAAAAGAATGAAAAAAACAAAAAACAAACCCTGGAACATTCAAGAACTGTGGGACAATTTCTAAAGATGTAATACATATATAACTAGAATACCAAAAAGAGAAGAGTGAAGAGAAGAAATATTTGAAATCAAAATGGCCGAGAATTTTCCAAAATGAATGACAGACACCAAACCATAGAGCCAGGAAGCTCAGAGAACGTCAAGCAGGATAAATACCAAAAAGAAAAAAAACCCAGAAGAAACCTCACATAGGCATATCATATTCAAATAGCTAAAGACAAAGCCAAAGAGAAAGCCTTGAAAAAACCAGGGGGTAGAAAACACTTTACATATAGAGCAACAAAGATAACAGTGGATGTCTCAGAAACCATGCATGCATGAACTACATGAGTGAAACATTTAAAGTGTTGGAAAAAAGTTCCTACTAACCTAGAATTCTATATACAAAGAGATTATTCTCCAAAAGTAAAGGAGAAATAAAAACTTCCTCAGGCAAACAATGAGGATTTTATTACCAGCAGACTGCCTTAAATGAAATGTTAAAAAAGAAGTTTTTTTTTATGGAAAAGGAAAATTATACAGGCCAGAAACTCTAACTACATAAAGGAAGAGTGTTAGACAAGAATAAATAAAGATAAAATAAAATTTTTAATTTTAACTCTTAATTGATCTAGAAGATTACCATTTAAGATAATAATATTAACAAAGTATTAGGTGATTATAACATATAGATAAGAAAATTAATGACACCAATGTCATAAGAGATGGAAGGTAGGAGTTGGAAATAACCTGCTATAAGTTACCTCCCCTACCTGTGAAGTGGTATACTGTTTTCAAATGTACACTGAGGGTATTTGTAAATGCATATTGCAAACTCCAAGGCAACTACTGAAAAATTTTAAAAAGAACTATAATTGATATACCACGACATTAAATACAATGGAATTACATAAAATGCTCAATTAAAACCAGAAAAGGCAGAAAAAGCAGGGGGGCGGGGGAAGAATAAAAACAAAGAACAAGTACAATGAAGTAAAATATAATTACAAACATGATAGGTATTTATCCAACTATAGCAACACTCACTTTAAATGTGAACGGTCAAAATTTACCAATTAAAAGTCAGAGATTGTCATGGTGGATAAAAAAATAAAACCCAATTATATTCTGTCTACAAGAAACTCCTTAATATAAGGACTCGGGTAGGTTAAGAGTAAAGGCATGGAAAAGCCTATTCAGACTAAGACAAGACATTAATCTTACACTTAATTAATAATTAATTAATTATTTTTTAAAAGCTTCTCTTCCTCCTTCCCCTCTCCATTTTAGGATCACGAGGGAAAAGGAATATGGTCACTTTTTTTATCTCATGACCATATGCTTTTCTCTTCCATCGTCTGAGTCTTCCAGACTGAGACGAGAACAGAAGCTCAAAGGAAAAGGGCCAAGATGCTGATATTCAAATACTGGCAGTTTCCCAGGCATAGATGTGGGTTCCTTGGGAACCTCTGAACTACAGTTTTTCATCACAGGTGGTACACTCCCTGGCTGATCTCTTGTGACCCCTACTCAGCTCCTGTCTCTAGTAGTTTACCCCTGTAGTCATCTTGTCCTTTCAGGGGACCCCCACTGGGAGGAGTGGTTTCAAGAAGCTTGAGGCTCTCTACCTTTGGAGGTACCTACTTGGCAAACGGGAGCTATATTCTTGCCATAAAATTCTCGGTAAGTGGGGCTACTTTCACCACTGCCCTGGCTCCTTGCCTTGCTATTACAAGCAATTCCCACGAGCTCCCTGCCTTTAGAGTTCTTCAGGCAGAATAAGGAACCGGTTCTATGCCCTTATTTCCTAACCCTGGAGAACATCCATCATGTTCTCAGATCTCTTCCACCATGTTCACTCCTCACCTGGTGGTTGAATAAAGATGGTCTACAAATTTCCAGATTTTAGGTGATTCTTCTTTAGGAGGTCCCCAAAGGCTTAAGGTGGGAAAGGGAGAAAAAAGCTAAGTGTTCTTCACTTCCACATAAGCTCTTTATTGAATTCTCTCAAAGAATCTCCAGTCTTCTCTTATGAAGGCTGGAGGTATACACTGGGGTAGAGAGGCAAAGGACAGGTTAGCTACTTCTGAGTGGGTCCATAGAGACAAGGTCTTTCAGCTTTCTTTAAAAAGTGGGGGTACTTGTCACCCATTCTCCATAGCTTTAGAGTTGTAGAAGTAGTCTAGGACAACAGGATAAATTTCACTGCCACTGAGTTTTCTCTCCCTGAGTAATGCCTACAACAGCTGAATAAGTAACTATAAGTAATCTATATTGCTAGGCAATATTCTAAGACCTTAGCATGTATGAACCCATTTAATCTTTACTATAGCTCTATGAAGTATGCATGTTTGCCATCTTACAGATGAATACGATAAGATACAAATGGATTAAGCAAGGTGCTCCAAGTTAACCAGGTAGTAATTGCCGGAGCTGGCACCCAAACGCCACTAGTCTGCCTCAAAATTCATGCTCTTAACCCATAAGCCATCCTGCCACATGAACACATCACTGTAGTTCCCAAGATTTCTTAGTCCATAAGTAATTATGGAATTCTTGCACTGCTGATGGGAAGTGTGAATTAATAGAAAAGATCACAAGAGAGCTGAAGTTTACCTTTGTAAGAGTTATTTAACAAACAGCAGCAATGTATTGAATGCTACTGTGAACTATGACATTACAGGACTTATAGGGGTAGACCAAAATAGGCATGGGCTCTACCCTGATGGAAGTTATTTTATGAGGCAGTCTTTCTCAAACTGTTGGTTATAACCATTACTAGGTAGTAAAATCAATTTTGTGCAACAAGACCTACATTAATTTTTTTTAAACTAAATGCAGAATGGAATATAAATTATTAGAGTGTATCACATGTAGTAAGGGTGAATTTTGTTTTAGTCATATATTTGTGTATGTGTACTGGATAATAACATTGGAAAACTATTATTTCTTATTGTAATTGTGTTTGTGTGTCAGAAAAAGGCATTGGACTTCATAGGGCAGTCTTGATGATTAAATGAGATCATTTTATGTATGTATATATATACATACACATACACATATACACACACACAATGTTGATGCCGTCTTTTTCCAAAATATAAGGATTCAGGTCATTTTATAGAGAGATATATAAGACAGAAAGATAGCATCAATTCAAAAATGATGTAAAGAGACAATAAGGTAGTGATGTAATAGAGCTAGAAATAAGGGTGATCTTCCTCAAATGCATTCCATGAAGTTCTAAATACTTGTAAACTGGGTAACTCAATTTTGGCTTTAATTTTTGTATTTAAAAAGAAAAGAACAAGATAAGGAAGCATGATCAGCTGTACTAGTTATCTAAAAGATCAATGCTCAGGGTTGCTTGTAGTACCTGCAGGAAGGCCAGAGAGAAGTTTGTCCCCAGGGTTCTCATTAGGAAGAGACTCTACAATGCAATACACAGTTTCACTACAAGAAGTAAACACTTAGCTCCATGGCTAACTACAGGTAATTAATTAAGGCTATTCATATCCTTCCTGTCCTATTCTATAATACTGTCTAGGCTCAGATGCACAAAGGAAAGAACTGGCATAGAAGTCAAGAAAAGCCAGAGAGAATGCCATTTGAACATAAATTAAAACTGACACAGAACCTGCACTCTGGAATTGTCAAGTCTAAATAAACTTTCCTAGGAATTTTTTCTTTGGGCAATAACAACTATACAAGCTTTGATGGTAATTCATACAATTTTAATATGTAAATACAACTTCTGCTTCTTAAACTTAGTAAAATTTACACTCATAATAAATAAAAATTCTGTAAGGGGATACATGTATATGCATGGCTGATTCATTTTGTTGTGCAGTAGAAACTAAGGCAACGTTGTAAAGCAACTATACTCCAATAAAAATTAACTAAAAAAAAGAAAAAAAACTTCCTTAAAACACATTCACCGTAAGTTGCATAAGAACAAAAACTTACTACTTCATACATATGCAAAAATGTAGCACTCTCCAAGTAGCAGAAAATGAGATCTTTTTCTCTTGTTATGAGTATTTCTTAAACCCAATTCCACAGATAAAATGTCAAATTACTAACCTAGGTTACTTATAATCATAATTAAATAATGATAGAAACCAATTTCCCTAGAGGAGAAAATGTTTGAAAGTTTTATAGGATACAGAACCAATCTGTTGGAATGGGCTGCTCTGGGGTTGGTTGGTTGGTTAGTTGTCACGATCTAGAGGAAGGATTTGGCAGAATTTTAACTTTCAAATCTTTATCCTGTTGCCTACAAATATACCAACTCCAAACACGGTTAGAGTCTACGCTAAACAAATGCCCTTGCTTAATTATTAGCTGGCATGGGTCCTTAACCACTATCTTCATGCCAGTCCTAGTGATATGTTGGTGTGCGAGCACGGGGACAGCACCAGGTTATTCATTCCATGGCTGCATTTCCCTGATTCCATCTTCACTCCCTCTTGGTCTTCCAAAGACCAACCCAGCAACATAGTGGAGCTATATGGAGCTACAAACGAAAAACCAAGTTCTGTCTCCTTATGTGGTCATCTAATTGAGAGCCCCTGAAAATTCTACTTTCTTTGACTTGGTTTTAGAGAGCGTCCACCTGCAGGATGTGGACAGGGGGTTGGAAGTCTAGACTGTGCCTCACACATGCTGCCAGGGGAGCCTGTTTACAGCATGACCCTAATAAGGGTAGTAATAATAACGTTTAGATTCCTTATGCAACTGGTGACTTGAATGGTTTTATCCTGGGGAACAGTAGGGAACTGACTGCATTTTTCTCTCATCATGACCTGTAGGCCTCTCCATTGTCAGACAGTCCTTCAAAATCATCTTAGGTCCTGTAGCTTTTAGTTATGCCTCTTTCCAGTAATTAGGACTTGCTTTCAGGCTTTAATCCAGCCCAGTCCAATGCAAAACTTCAACCTTACACTCTTACAGTCAATATAATAATCTTATAATGGCTTGGGAACTTCAGTGGGGAGGAGAGATGGCCTGTTTTTCCTACTGCCTTTCTAACTCTGCTCTTTCCATGTCTTGCTCCCTTCTCTGGTGTGTTGCAACCAGAAGGTAGGCATAGGGGAAAGACACAAACCTCCCTAGTTCCTTCTGACTGGTGCAGTCATGGTACGACAGCGGGTGCCTTTGTGAGGTAGGCAGAGCTAGATGCCTTTTGAGCACGTTGTGAGTTTCTATGGGAGGCTCCTGTGTAGTTTTCTGAAATGGAGAATGACTCGGTTAATTTCCAAACATGGCAAAGTACAGTCTCCTCTTTATTTATTCAGTAGTTGCATTCCTGAAATATCAGACTATGCTAAAAAGGCACCAAACGTACTGGGTGTTTTCATGTGCAAAGGAGTTCAGTTCTGGGTTCAGAGAAGTGTAAAAAGGCTTTTCACCAATGGGACATTTGAAAGTTGTGGAGGAAGTGGGACGGTTCTCTGCTGTGTGGGACAGTCGTGTGCATTGCAGGATGTCAAGAATCTCCACCTCCTCCCACTAAATGTCAGAGGCAGCACCCCCACCCCCTCATCATTGTGACAGACAAAATTACCCCTTCAAATTTCCAGAAACACCCCATCGGGGAATGGCATTGCCCTCATTGAGACTTCTAGCAATTACTTTTTGAGCATGGGGACACAAAACTGCCCGTCCTCACCTCTGAGCCTGTAGCTGAATCTTGAAGACAGCCGTCCCGATTAAGGAAACCACTACTAGGCCTTTCAGATCTTACTGTGCATACACTGAGAATACAGATTCTCACAAAGTTGTGACAGGTTAAACTTGCAAATGAGAAGACTTAGGACAGTTGAATAATTTATCTGAGATTGTTCAAACGGCAGCATCAGAATTTGAATCAGCCTTCTGACTTCAGTGCATGACAGTAACTAAACTAGACTTATGTGAGAAAGATAGAGCAAAGAAAAAACAAAAATCACATTATACAATGGAGCCAGGCATAAAGTTTACAGTCATAAAATGCCTGCCATAAAGTTCAATGGACTGCCTAAGGCTGGACCACAAATTTTGCCCTGAAATAAAAAGAGGGAAAAATTTTCAGCTACGTGATTCACAAAATCTAAAAGATAAAGAGAATCACTACCCTTAATTTTACTCTTACCTTTCTATCTGAACTTCTGTGGTCCTAATTATCTATTGCCCTCACTTAGTATTTAGTATGTAGTAGTTTGTACATTTATATACCTCTCTATGCATGTTTTCTCCCCCCAACTTAGTTGTAGACTCTTCTCAGAGAAGAGACCATTCCTTATTGCTTTGTATTTTTTCGTGCATATATCACACAAGGTCTGTAACCTAATGAGTCTTTTTTTCACCTTGTTGTTGTTATAAGAAACTCTAACATATAACATAGATAATAGAGCTGTCTTAATTGAAGCAGAAGTAGAGGTCCAAGCCCCCCTTTTTTTTTTTACCTTCCCCCACACCTACCTGCACACACATGCACACTCAGGCACACACAGGCTCCTTCCCAGCCCATTCCTGCTGCAAACACACCCAGCTCCATGGAGCACACTTTTAGGAGGGGAGCACTGATGGTTTTAGCAGGATGGTGAGCAGCTGCATTCCTTGGGCAGCCTCTGTTCCCGAACACCAGGAATTCCTCCCTCCCCTCGTCTTTTCTGGCCAAGGTGGAAAAGCATTTTTCTTGTCTCTTGCTACTTCATCAGACCTTGTTGGTTTGATCTCAGCCCACTCCTCTCTGAATTGTCCCTTCATTAAATTCCCACCAGTTCTACCCCATGAGTGTGCTATTTGCTTCCTGAGGGGCTCCACCTGTCAAACAGCGATTCACCAAAGATCGATGATAACCCATTTGCCAAAAGCTAATTTGCTGACTTACTAAGGTTGTTTTCCCCAAGATTTTCTCTTTGCTGTAGCTCCCCCACCGTTCCTCCCCAGTCCCCACTCCACGCCCTGCATCTGCCAAGCCTCTCCCTCTTCTGCATCTTCACGCTGTCCTAGACTCACTTTATATTATCGTCTGGCAGTTCGGGGAAAAATTAACTTTTAGTCAGCTGACTTTACATAAACTTGCCTTTGGCTAACTGATTTTCAGTGAACTGATCATTCGGAGGCTTGCTCTTTCTGAAAATTAGCTGTCAGTACATTTTGCTTTTTGAGAACTTCCTCCGAGCTCACTTTGAAAAGTATTGTAGAAGGTTGATTTTGTGAAAAACGATGATGCTGTTGATGACAGTCTTAACTTCCTCACATCTCTAACACCTGCATCCTCCTCTCCATCCTCAGCACTGCTCACTGGTATCCTGACCTATCTCTTGTCTGGCTCCAAACCGTCCGCCACATACTGCTAACTTCTTTCTAAAATGCAGATCGAACTATATCTCTTATCTGCTTAAACTATTCCAATGGGTTCTTAATACCTATAGAATAAATGCTAAATGCTCATATTTGGCAATAAACATGTCTCTGACACTCCGGTTCCTGATTATTTCTGTCTCACCCCATGCCTCACTCACACCTGGCATTACCATCTATTCAACAATTTTCAGAGCAGAGCAGCCTTCCTAGACCTGGAGGAACTTGTTCATGCTTTTGGTTCTTCTTGGAATACCCTTTAGACCCCATCCTCCTGATATGTATGTCTTCCTCGTTTTGATCTGGGATCACTGTATTCGCGAGGTTTCCGTTGCTATAGGCCAGGTAATAAATAATCCCCAAATTTGGGTTGATTACAGCTGTAACCGTTTCTCTCATGCTCTCAAGTCTGCAGGTCAGCTGGCGCAGCTCTGTTTCAGGCTGTGGCTTAAGTTTATATCCACTCCTCATGTCTCTCATTATGGGACCTATGGCTACCCAGGGCCTGTATTTCTTCTGGTGAATCGCAGGTCACGAGAAGCAGTCAATCACTAAAGTAGGTTTAAAGGTCTTTAACATCCCATTTTTCAGTGTGGGGCATATTGCCAAGCACAAGGTCAATAGAATGGAAAATTTACTTTGCCTGTTCAGCAGTCGGAGTCACAGTCACGTCTCGTGGAAAATGGTGTGGATGTGGAATTCTGTTACAGGGAGGTCATGAAGACCCGGGAACTATAATTCAATTGGACCTCATCATCTTCTCCATGGAGCTTTCCCTAACGACCCCAGGCCCTCGGCAGAAGAGCTGCTTTTCTCTGTGGATCTCCTCCACAGTAGACATAATTCTCTGATAGCATCTCAACAGTAAGTATCATGGGTGGACATGCTGGGAGAGAGGAACAGGGACAGTGTGGTGAGCGGCTGTCAGGAGGAGGAAACCTCAGACGAGAAAATAGTCTTGAGACCGTGTTTATGAGAACATTTTGTGGAGCTCTTTAAATGGAAAGTAGCTATTTTATAAGCAAAAATAAGTATGCTGAAAAAAAAGAAAAAGGCTCATTGGTTTTATTTTTTTTGTAGTTAATGCAACAAACAAAAATATCTCAGGAATGTTGCATAGGATTTGTAAGATGACATTAAAGAAACTTGTGAAACCTCATTTTAATTAATATAATTTACTATGTTTTTGACAGGCATAACATATCTTCACGTGAATGCAATTTCCAATGTTTACTCAAGCTCTTTTCTATGCATATTGATTATAATTTCTACTTTTTTACCAAGCAATCTCTTATTATGTTTCATTTAAAGTGGATTGTGCAAGATGGGGGAAAGATTACTGAATCAAAAAGAAACTAAAAATTTTAAAATTAAAATATCAAACTCTTCTAATTACTTTATTTTCCACAAGACTCTTTTCACTATCTGCCTCCCAGGTCCAGCAAAGGAGGCATAAGAGTGGGGAGAAATAACTTACTGTAATTCTCTGGTGTTTTTTTTTTTTTTTTTTCCCATCATCTTTAAACTTGCAAAGTTTTCTCTGTAGAGTTAGGTCCCCTAGAGGCCAAGAAAGATCTCAAAGTAAGAGTTCAGATTGCCTAACAAAAATCCATTTTCCTTTGGGCTTTCATTTTTAATCTTTCTTATTGGAAGACAAAAGCTATCTTAACTTGCCCTAAATTCCCAAACTTCTAGGAAGAGTTTGCCTACTTTTAGTGTCTCTTCGTCCTGGCCTCAGCCAGTCTGGATCCAATTTCCATCACCTTCACTTCACTGAATCTGGTTTCATCAGAATCACCAAAAATCTCCCTGGCATTCTCCGGGGTCAGAACTTAAAAATTAGTGTTCCTGGGACTTCCCTGGTGGCTCAGTGCTTAAGACTCTGTGCTACCAATGCAGGGGGCCCCGGGTTGATCCCCCGGTCAGGGAACTGGATCCCACACGAATGCCACAACTAAGAGTTCGCATACTGCAACTAAGGAGCCCTCCAGCTTGCAACTAAGACCCGACATGGCCGAATATTTATATATTAGCATACCTCATCCATCTGGCTTAGCGTGTTTTCTCCTCTACAGACTGTTTTTTCCGTAACTTATCTGGACCCCCAACCCTACCCCCATGGCTTCAGCTTCCATCTCTTTGCTGACAATGCTCAAATTCATCATGGCAACTAAGACAGCCTCACCCCCAGCTGCCTAGTCCCCCAGCCCCCCAGTTCCAGGTCAGTGTAGTCACAGCCAACCAGTCATATCCATGTAGTGGTTTTCAACGAAGCTCAAATTCAATTTGTTCCACACATAGCGATAGCACCATCCACACATCTGACCAAGTCAGAAATGTGGAAATCTTTCTTGGCTCCTTTTTCACCTTTGCCCATTACTTCCAGTCAGTGATTAATGGATTTTCTTTCCTTAACATCTCTTGAATCAATCTATATATTTTTGTCTTAACTGCCATGGCCTAAGGTCAGGCTCTCATTATCTCTCACTTGACTTTCTGCTATGGCCTCGTAGCTGATCAGCTCACCCCCAGTCTCAGCAGCCCCCAAATCATTGTCCATGCTGCAATTAGGATTTTTTTCTTTAATAAAAATATGATTTTATTACATCCATGCTTTAAGCTTTTCCATAGTTCCCTATTGTCCTCATAATAATTCTTAACTTGGTATAAAAGACCCTTAAGATAACAACTCGAATATGTCTCTGGTCTCATCAGATATTATGCCCTCCAAGCACTTCCCATGAAAAATTAACTTCTCCAGACATACTGAATGGTTTCCATTTCCTAAAATGCAAGATACTTTCCCTTGCCAGGCTTTAAATGTGCTGCTTCCTTTGTCCTCCACACAGGGCCCCTCCCCACATCAACTCAAACATCACCTCCTCAGGCTCGTCTTCCTGACTCCCACCGCTGAGTACCACCCATCGTGGGAACCCTGCTTGATTATTTGCTGTTGTTTCTGCTAGTTAATAAGTTCCAATAAGACAAGGAGGGTATCTTATTCATTGTTGAGTCTCTGGTGCTTGTTAAATATTTGCTGAGTGAATAAAAACATGAGGATAGAATAAAAAGTTCGATATCCAACTAGATGTATGAAGGTGACGCTAGGTTTTTTGGTTATCCTCTGAGAAGGAGAACATAGTATTCAACATCTCGATGGCTTCTATAAAAGCTCTTCACCTTACCACTTTCAAAAGAAATCAATCTACCTTGGCTTAAACAACACACATGGAAAGCTGCTCATAACGCATCCCTTTACTTTGTCTGCTTCTCTGTAAGATTCTTGCTTTGGTTCTAGAAGTTAGATTAATCTTGTGCATTTATCTATAGTAGGTGAGTTTTGCTCTTGTCCACTTTGAACTCCTGGGGTCCTCATGCTGCATGGCTGTATGATGTAGTTAGTTAGGAGTACAGACTCTGGAGTGGAAGTCTTGCCTTCTCCTCTTACTGCTGTGGGACCTTTAACAAGTTGCCTGAATTCCTGTGGTTAGTGTCCTCACCTGTGAAATGGAGCTAATGGGATTGTTGAGAGGTTTGAGTTACTAGATGTAAAGTACTAAGAATAGGATCTGGTACTTAGTAATGCTATACATGCATTACTATTATTTATTCACAATTAATGCCTTCAATATACTCTCTTATTCTTTAATTGCATTGCCTCTCTAATATTCACCAGGAACTCCTTGTGGACAGGTACCATGGTTTTAACTTCTTTATACTCTTAAAAGCACCTAGACCAGGACGAGGTGCATAGTAGTTCACTAAACCTTGATTCTGGTTGGATTTGTAACCTGGGTATTCTCATTCACCAACTCAGGATACAAATATGTTCACACCTCTCAGTTGCGTGCAGTTAATCCAGGCTCCTTCTGTTTGCCCTCAGGGACTTATGTTATCCCCAAAGACAACAGCTCCACTTCCAAACACCAGGCAGTAGCTGCCCTGCGGCCACTCAGACCCTGCACGCTCTGGTGGCTGGAATTGCATCAGCACAGTATGTGCTTGCTGGCCCAGACCCCTATCCAAGCATTGGTGGAGCCCATGCTGGGCCCAAGGTCAGGTCTACATGCTCAGTTATTGTTCCCAAGGACTACACTCTGGATGGGTCCACAGGGGCTTCCTACCTTGCACAAGCCTTGTGCAAGAATCAGTCTCAGGCCATGACCTTTGGGTCCTCAGTTTAAATCATTCCTCTTTCCCTTAAGGACTCAGCGATGTGAGTTTTTGTTTTTTTGGTTTTTTTTGGTTTTTTCTTTTTGGCTGTTTTTTTCTTTCTGCCCTCCGGCTCTGGTTAGGGCCACCTTGTTCCATCATGGCCTATTTCCCTAACTTCAGATTTTAAGGCAGCGGGGGTGGTGGGGCGGGGGAGGGAAGTTGATGCTGTCCTTTCCTTCCCAAAAGATTTTTGGGGTCATTATGCAAATTCATCCACCCCTTCCCTAAGCTTTGCATACCAAAGGTCAGGGCCACATTAAAAATCAAATAAACAAAAAATCAAAACCTTCAAAAAACCAAAATTACTCAAAAGATTCTGAATCTGAATCATACACTTGAGGGGCAAGACGTGTCTCTTGGTCATTCTCAGCTCTCCCTCCCAGCAACCCTCCATCAGAGAAGATCTAGTCAAGATGACTTGGTAGATTCTGGAGTCAATGAATGAATAGGTGGCTGCTAGACCTCCTTTAAAGGTTATTTTTAATGGCCACCTTTTGAAAGGCCTAATGGTTCTGATTCTTTCCTACTTTTTCCTCATTTAGTCTTTAATGCAGCACAAAAGCAAGAGAATTAGAAGATTTTATAAAATGCTAAAAAGCAATACATAAAAACCTGTTAGGACAAGTTGGACCTGGCAGGGACTGTTCTAGTTTTAATAGTGTGAAATTAAAATGTAATTTTACTACAATTCTGGGTTTTAAATTAGTCATGATGGATACAAATGAGTATTGTGGGGAAAATATGCAAAGCAAGGACTCTGCCTCCAGCATCTTTGACTCTCTTTTGGGAGAGTCAGTGCCATCTTTCACCAAAAAAAGATACTGAGCTGCATTCAGTCTATTCACTTAGCAGAACTGTAATTATTATTACAATTATTTGCATACTACTCACCACTGTCAAACTGCACAGAAAACACTGGAATGTCTGAACATCAGTAAGAAATGGGTTTACAACATCAAGTTCCAGATTTGCTGACAGAGTAAGAAAAGTATGGAAAGGCTCTGTTGCCTGTTTCCACTTGCAGGCAAGTAAAAGCAGGAATTCTTCTTGCTAGAGAAAGAAGGGCTTATAAGACAGTACTGTGTGCGTATGCCTTTCTCCTTGTGAGTCACAGCTGTTTCTGAGGTTGTCTCTGGAAAACCACATAATCATTTATTCTTCCCACTCACATGCTTATCTCCTCACTTCTCGAATTAATGTTGAGGTCTGGTTTTATGGGGGGCTTCCAGGCCCCACGAGGAAGACAGGAAAAGAGGAGGGGGTGGTCTATGGACTCTTAGAAAGCCTGACTGAGCCTGGAGCCTGAAGGAGGGCACAGAAGAGACGCCAGCAGCTACGTCCCACTCTTAGAACAGGGATGGTACTTTTAGAAAAATAGACTGATGTATTTCATTTCTTCCTATGAATGCTGCTTCCTTGAAGTCCCTATACTGAGTTCTGAAGCTCTGTAGGAAAGAAGAAGACAGATCTCTCCAAGAACAAGAGGTCTGCCAACAGCCTTGCCTCTTAAAGGTGGATTCCTTCTGGCTAGAGCAAGGCAATCGTACCGAAGCACAGTCTTTATCAAAATGCAAAAGGATATTCTAACTTTAACTTATTTATGAAACATATCAAAATCCTGGTTTGGTAGATCCGATCCTCCAGTTTTGGGGAAGGGAATTCTTTATCTGAGAGGAAGAATGGGAAAGTCTGTCCCTTCCAGGGAAAGTCTGGCTTGTGGAAGAAAGAGGAGCAGAGAAGACTAGAAACAGGTAAAATGACACCATCTCCAGGTGTCCTGTGTCTGAGCAAAAGTCCTGGATGTTGGAAGTATGCTGAATAATTTAAAGGCAATGCAACACACACACACACACACACACCCCCACCCCCACCACCACCAAGAATAGAGACTTCTGCACCTCTCTTCTTTGAGGATCCACAAACTAGGTGACCAAATGGTCGGAGTGAAGGGTCTGAGTCCAACTTGCCAAAGTCCTCATCAAACTCATGGCATGAATGTATTCAAGTCACCGTGAGTTCCCTGGGAGGGATGCGGGAAGTAGGCAGTGGTCCCGGTCACCCAGCTCAAGTGAAGGAGGGATGTCGCTGCAGCACCGGCAAAACGCTGCTGCATCCAAGGCCACAAACTTGGGCTCAAGTGGGAGTCACTGCCCGACCTCAGGAACAGAAACGGAACCAGTAAGAGCAGAGATAGGGCCAAGAGTTGAGATAGGGCCAAGAGCTGAGATAGGGCCCTGAGAAAGCTGAGTTCATTACTTGAAGAATTCAGCTTCATATTCCAATAGGTCGTACAGTAATCAGGTGGAAGGGACGTCAGAAGAGCTGAGGGCCCTACTAGGATCTGTGCAGAGACCGCCCCCAAACACCCCCTTCATCTGTTGCTATAAGTTTATGCAAACCCTCCACTCCGCACTGTACGCTGCTGGGAAGTCTATGTGTCTGTCTTGTGGGGTCTGTCTAGAACCCCGGGGTGGGAGAGGAGGCAATTTCTGAAAAACAGTTATATACGAATATATTTGTATTCTTATGTCAAATTTGGTTTTCCAAGTGGGGCTAAATGTTTTTCTCTACAGCTCAGATAAGTAGGAGCTCATGAGAAAGATCAGATGAGTTCTAGAAAAGGAAAAGGTTATATTTTGCTTGAATATCTGAATTAATCTGCATCTCTGCTACACATCTCTGAAATATCCAGAAGGCCAGTTTCTACACTCTCTTAAAGTGATTGACTCTCCGCAAGTAACTGAATTTGCATCCAAAAATGTCAGCTGGTGGATCGGCTGTACCCGTTTGCTCCCAGGGCAGGTAACTTCCTTATCGGCTGCTCTTCATTTCATATGCTGTAAATTTCTTCCTCTCTCGGGTGCATCCTGTTTGCAAAGGAGCTAGCTGCACTAAGGAGAAAAGGATTGCTAGTAGTTCCATTGTTTCTTCAGTTGAAACAATGCACAAGTCTTTAAAAAATAGTCTTTGGCCACTTTTCTGGTGGGAACTGATATTACAACTTTCATTTGTGAGGCTGATCCTGCTGGCAGGGAGGAAGTCCAGTGGGGCTGCAGAGCCAGAGGCTCAGGCGTGGGCGTCTGTGCCCGCCTGCAGCTCTGCTACTTGGGGAAAGGGCTGTGGCTCGATTCCTCCTTAGGGACACGTGCCTCCTGCTGCTGTGCCTTTTAACTTCTGCAGTGTGAAAACGGAAGCCCTGATCCACTTAGTGACATTGCCAGTGTGTGCTTTCCTTTTAGATTTTTATTTAAGGTTTTGTTTTATTAAGATTCAGCTCCTCCAGGCAGTTTTCAATTGACTTTCGCTGGTTGAGGAGAGAAACAAGGTCAAGGGAATAGACTAAATACAGACCTATACGGTCTTCATCTCTGGATTTGGTTTTTACGAAGTATAGAGGAGCTGGGGTCATGAAAAAAGCTTACATGCTCGGAAAATTATCTGTGGCGGGGGAGGAGGACATGCCCCAATGATTGCCTGGTTATCACACTTTATCAGGGCTTGTTGTATGTGTAAAATTTTGTGTGCAAAATTTAATATGCCATTCTCTTTCCCTTCTTTGTCCCAATAATAAATGACACCTTTCTCCTTTGAATAAGATGCTCAGGCAATTCATCATCACTACATCATGTATTAGGGATTGCTACTCACTCACCCATCCCTCATGGGCTCAAAAAGCACTTACTGAGCACCTACTGTGTTCCAGGTATAGCGTAGGAAATGGACCTACGGAGGTCAGCAAAATCGAATTCTAGGCCTCAAAGAGTTCAGTGTCATTAAGGAGAAAAGCCTGCCAGGAATGGTATGAACATTGTGACTATCTCATCACAGCCAAAGGCTAAGACATCCGAAAGCAATACAGCAGCATGCGTTAAATGCCATCTGCATCTGTGAGCCAGACATTTTCCTTCTGGACCACTTGTGCATAAAGGACAAAGACCAGATCTGGATGCATGTCACAATGCCACTCCCCAACTTACAGATACCAAGACAACCTTTTTGACTAATCTACAAGATATTTTCAGCTCACACAAAAGAAAAATTTGTAGGTGTTGGGGAACAAAGAATGTCAGGGAAGTTCCTCTAAAATATCACTGTTGAGGAAATAAAGAGGAATGAGGGGTTTCTAGGGGACCAGGATGCATGGCAAAAATGACCCTAGTTGGTGACAAGTGACATGTGTTTGCTGCCTTTAGAGCTTCTTCTCAGTTTTGTCTCCCTAATCCCCACTGCAGTCTGTCCCTTCCTTCCAATCGGTCCTTACTTTCTAATGACATGCTTTCTTCTTCCACTTCTAAGCCTTCATCTACCATTTTCCAAATTTGAAAGTTCATGTTTTTATCTACCTCACTATCTCCCACTTTTTAAATCCCACATTAATTTTTCCCCTAAACACTTCCCGCCCACCCTTCCTGCACTGTCTTGAACAGGGAGTCAGGAGAAGTGAGTTTTAACACCAGTTCTGCTGCTGCCTAGCTAAGCGACAGCTTTGGATGACTTCCTAACCTCATGGGGTCTCATTAGCCACATCTGTCAAGGGAGGGGATCTGCATCACTGGTCTCCAGGCTCTTTTCTGGTTCTATGATCCCATGGTTTCATGAATTTTCCTAGAAAAGTCCTGGAAGCTTTGTTATATTTTTATAGTCATTCTTTGAAGTCCCTAAGCCCATCTTCCTCTCATTCTTTGGGTAAAACTTGCAAACACAGAACTAGGTGGATCTCTACGACCTCTATTCTTTTGGGGATGATAGCACCCCAGAGCTGAGAAAGAGTAATGAGGGGTTTCCTAGATATTTTCAGACACATGGAACTATTCAGCGCTGAAGCCTATGCTTTTTTCACGGTCATACTTACTGCCATTCTCCCCGGCTTTTTCATCTTCTCAGAAATTCAGATTCTAAAACATGCCAGGAACCACTTACAGATACAGCCATGCTCTCTCGCAGTACCTCTGAGGGAAGAACTTAAATGTCTACGACTGCCAGAGAGTTCCTTTCTTCCCAGATTTCACCTAGGCCGGAGCTTCTCTGAGGCTCAAGTTGTCCTCTTAGATGTACATCGTAATCTGAGTTGGAGTCTTTCTTTCAGTTTGAAAATGTTTTCTGCATACTTGGGTTTTAAGTCTGTCAAACCCAGGGTCTCCTGTGGTTCCTGCTGCCTTCTGATTGCTCTGCTACAACTTCTGCACCCATCTCTGTTTAACTTTCAGGCCCCTATTCTCCATGGCCCTGCCAGACCTAGTTCATACTCTGGTGATGGTGAATACTCAGATGGACCTGTAACTGAGGCCAGAACTCCAGAATATCTGGGAAATGTGAGCCAGGCCCTGGCATGGAAACATCTGACAGAAACTGAGCCCCAGGCAGGCTCAGATGTTTCCGTATAGAAGAATGTGCTCAGGGATCACTCCCTGTTCCTAGTCCTGCTGGTAAGTTCATTTACTACCTCTGGAAAGTTTATTATCTACAATAGATTGTATTTGTCCAACTAACATCAAATGTCACCCCTAACTATTAAAGCTACAGTTTGGCCAGACCTAGTACAGGTCTTTGGGATAGTTCACAATGAAACAAAAAGCCCATATCTTCCACTATTTTTCCAAGCTTTTAGAAGAGGTATAGCTAAAGTGATTATATATGCCAGTTAACTGGGGATGAAACCAAGGATAGTCATCAGTTAGATCCATTAAACTGTAACTTGCTTAATAAATAATGAACTGTAACCCACCTTCCCTGATCAAGCTCATTTCAATTGTTTTTACAAAAACTTGCATATCCTCCAAGTATCACCCAACCTAAACAATAAGATGTTTGCCTAAGCTGTTTTCCAGGAACTTGGGGTCACCTGAGTCTAGTTTGAGCTCCAGCCTTCTAAGACCAGTTGGGACCATGAACCCTCCGATTGGGCATGCGTGGGTGTCCTCAGTGGCTTTTTGATGTTAGAGGCCCCAAAATTCCACCTTTAGGACATGCTAAGGCTGCCATTTTCTGAACATGGGTCTGAAGAAGAAGCCTGTAGCTTAGCTGCACTTGCCAAGAGCAATTACTTCACCTTTTTCTTGTTTCCCATCACCTTTCCCCACACTCCTCACACCGCAGCTTTATCCCATGAATGTCCTGAGCCCCTCACCTTCCTTCAGGGAGGCAGATTTGAGATTTGTTCTCCTGTCTCCTCACTTGGCTGCCTCGTGAATAAACCCTTTCTCTGCTGCAAACCGCGGCGTTCCATAGTTTGGCTTGCTGAGCGACTGGCAAGCAAACCTGGTTTAGTAGTAGGGACAGCCCCAGTTTGTGCCTGTTCTCACTCTGTCTTCATCAGTAGAGCCCCATTTCACTCTCTAAAGTATCCCAATTTAGATAATACATGATACAGTCTACCTAGTTTGAGCACGGAGTGGGTGTTCTATACACAGGTGGCTAAAATCCTACCTCCTCACCTCTCCATGCTGCTGTCAAGTGGCCCACTTAATTACATGTCGAAGCTAAAGAATAACACGGTCACTTGTGTTTCTAAAGCATACCTGACCTGTAATAGAAAGAAAATCAATGCAATGAGCCTTGCTACATTTCTTTGATTCTTTATAGAAAAAAAAAAAAAAAAGGTAGAACTTCTAATAGTACAGAATTAGTTAAAAAATAATAGACCGTCCAGTTGAATCTGTTAATGAGGAAATTAGAAAGAAATCTTTCTCAAAGAAAGCAAAGGTGACCTGCTGTGTTCCCCACGCTCCGTCATGACCTCATACACATCCCCACACAGACCTGGGCGGGTTGTCTGTGGATGTGTATGCAGGCTGACAGATAACTCTTCGTGGGTTCGCGTTCTATCAAGGAGGGACACACCTATGCACATCTTGGCATAATTCCACATAATGATGAAATTAGTAGCCAGTTCTGCCTTCGTCAACAAAGTAAGTCATTCGGTGGAAAAGACTAATTTAAAAATTTTGTTTCAGCAAGCAATGAATCAAATATTCAGGAGAGGATAGCTTTTGCTTAACTGATACCATCAAGTTATTGTGTGCAATTTACTTACCCTTTGGAGAAAGTTGGCTTTTCATTAATGGCTCATGTTTTATTTGCAAAAGAACACACTGATGTCATGAAAGATACGGCCATGTATTTTATTGGAAAAAGCACTGCCTTCATATTGATGATGATGATAATAAAGCTAAAGTTGATCACATTTCCTGAATGTAGGGCATCACACTAAACACTTCACATGTAGCATTTCAATCAAGCCCACAGCAACTCTGCATCAGATGTGCTAGAGGGACATTGAAGGATCACATTTATGGGAAGTCTCAATCTATCTACCAATGATACAGTCTAATGATTTTTTTCGTGCGTTTTCTGCTGATACACTTGAATGAGTCTCTGTTTCAGTGCTGGAAAATATTCTCCTGAGTATGGATTACTGTATGTGGAAATGATAAATTATTTGTATCAGTCAGAAGGCAGATAGATGGAGCGATAATAGGCAGGATACATTAAAGGCTCTCTCAATAAGCCCTGAAAGATAACAGCAGAAAAGTTGCTAACTAAAAATTTTGTGAATCTTAATCTGATGACTGAAATATCAATCAGAGGAAAATTGTGTGTAGGGTTAAATGAGAATCATATGCAAGGCAGGGAACCAGAGTTTAAGAAGGTGGGTGGGTATTACTAGAAACCCTTAGAAAAATCCCCTACGTGAGTCTGAGGCCCTCTTGACACTGCCATGTCCATTTTTTCCTTCTAAAGCAACAAGTTGGTTTCAATAGGCTAGGACTTTTATCTATTGTTAAACAAGATGTGCCAAAGGTATCCATATTTTTTCAAGAGCGAAGCTAAACCAAACCAATCTGCTTTTATTACATACAATTTTTGTATTTATATAATCTATTCTATTTTCCCCTATGTAGTCCACATATGATGGGAAAAAATTGCTTAGCTATCATGGTGGGTTCACAACAGGGCAAAGGTAATCAAGAGGGTCAGAAGACTACCATCTCCAGCCATTTGCAGGAACAGACCCCCAGTGATCCTCACAGTGGATTGGCCTCGGTCTGTATTAGGGTGAAGGACCTGTCTAGTTTCACACGTACTGACAAGTGAGGTGTGCCACCTCAGGACCTAGAAATGTTAGTATCAAAAAAGAATCCTCTCCATTTGTATGGTATTACAAATGAAGGAGTAATGCAGGAATAAAAGGAGAATAAACCTTCTAACAAACCCATACCCCTTGGTATCTTACATTTTCTAAAATATGGCAATAAAAATGATCAACTGCCAATAGTCTACATGGTGGAGGCATCCTTAATTTTGGCAGTCTCTAAAACAGTGGGGCATCTCCACAGCCCAAACAGAAGGTAGGACCCATCCTAGCTTCAGGGTCTAACACCTGGGATACAAGGTAGATACTTTAAACTATCATTATTCTATAATCTGACTACTCCCAGTTACAGGACTACATGTTTTGTGCAACACCTCACGTTGGAAGAGTCCACTTACAACTTCTATCCTGAAATCTCAAGAATTTCCTCTGTCATCTACTTATTCATGGAGCCCAGAGAGGGCCATAGATTCATTTCTCACCAAAGCACAAAACAGTATAGCCCTCTCCCTCCTTTATATCCTTTGTTCTCTGGGTTCAAGTGGACATGGAACGGATAGAGGAAGGATGTAATGAAGTCACTTAGAAAATGAAAGACCCCAGCCCACTTTTCCTTTAGGTTTTCACCTTGACTAAGTTCTAGGGAAAAATCAAAATTAAGGAGGAAATCTAGGGAAACGTTATTAGTCAACTAAAGCTCTATTCAAATGTGAAAAAAAAATATCACTCCTATTTTAGATAAGAAAAATCCGACACTTATGATTAAATTAACTTGCTAAGCCAGACTTTAACCCAAGTCTGTATTTATTCTGAAGTGAGTCCTCCAAGCCACCCAAATGTTTGGCTCTTTTAGTGTGTATTTATCACTTCAGCCTCGATGGTGATTTTCGCACAGAGAAAACATGGCAAATCAGTCTTTCATTGCCTCATCAACAGAATCGGGATAACACTCCACATACAAGCCAAAGGCTGGGATTTGACAAGTCCTTTTCTTGAGCGTAAAAGCTTATATCACGAAGGACACCTTTTCCAGTACTTAGCTCCTAGTTGCTAATAATTGAAAAGGCTCATAATCTAAAAGAAATTTGCATTAGTATATATTACTTAGAAGGGCTATAGGAATAAATAAATCTGGGATAGCATCTCCTGGAAGTGCAAAAGAATACTTATAGAAGAGAGGGTACCTGTATAATGAAGGTATATTTCTTTATGAGTCATTCCTTATAATAAAGGTTTCATGAAATCTGATGGAAGCAAAGAAAATGAGTCTATTTTAAAATGTATGAGGCTGGTTTAAAATGGGTTCAGGGATTGCACTCTCTTGAATATCTTAAATTTATCTCCCTTTCTGCCCTAGAATTAAGATCACCTCAAACAATATTTGATTGAGGCTCTTCAAGTACAAACTACATGTAACATGTTCTTGTTTCAGGAGGAAGTTCAGCTCATAGCTAAATAAACCATTCTGGCAACAGTCTATAAATAAGTAGTATTTGTGTAGCTCATATGGTTATGAAGTAGTTAAATAATAAAAAGTTATAGTTGGAACAGAAGAAGTAAATTAGGGAAGGAAAAGGATTCTATGTAAGCTATAATTTTTGAAAGAAAAGGAGAATCTTTTTCATGTTGGGACAAATCTAGAAGCTTTTCTTCCCTTTTTTGAAAGTAAACAATAAAATAAATACTTTCCTCGCCTCTAGTAATAATAATGTCACAGAGAGAAATGTAGGCATGGATAAATGAAGCTACTACTCCTGACTAATAAGCTGCAGACAGCATTTGCAGGATATATTAAGAAAGAACAATCTTTAGGTTCCAGCATTTCATCTTCCATGCAGTGGCCAGACATAGAAATACAGGGTCTTAAAACACTATTCTTAAGGTATGACTTTTCGTCAACTTTCAAATACAAAGAACCTAGAATTCTCTGCAATTGGTACTGAAAGCTATGTTACAAAAAAAAGTTTTCTTCCAACACAGACCTCATAAGAAACAAATGGTATAGGAAGCAGAAAAGAAACCAAAATACTGTAAAAACGCAAAATAAAGTGGTGGGTCCAAAGGAGACATGAGGTAAAGTAGCCAGTAGACACAACCTTTAAGATAATCCAGAAGTTGTAGTTAGCAGGTAAGACTTTAAATAAATATGATTAATGAGTTAAAGAACAGAACATAGAGGGAAAATATGAATAAAATGCATGAAAAGATACAGGGTTACAAGAGAGAATTAGAACACATAAAAAAGAATCAAAAAATTCTAGAAATGCAAAATACAGAGCAGGCTGAACACAGAAGACAGTATTTATACCATCAAAATGGGAAACAGAAAATATTCCAGACGCACAGACAGGAAAAAAAAAAAAAAGGAACAAAATAAAACATATATGAGCTATAAGACATGACTAAAATGCCTAACCTACATATAACTGGAGCCTCAAAAGGAGAAGAGACAGATTGGGACAAAAGAACTACTTGAAGAAATTTTTGCTGAAAGCTTTTCAAATCTGAGGAAAAATTACCCACAGATTCAAGAAATTCAGTGGACTCCAAGCAAGACAAATACAAGGAAAACTTCAGCTCTTATTATTTTAAAAACTAATAAGAGAAAATCTTTAAAACATAGAAAAAACCATACCACCTTCAGAAAAATAACAGTAAGAGATACCATTGATCAAATCTAAATACTAGAAGATTTTATTAAAGAACTGAAAAACAAAACAAAATAATGCCCTCTAACCTAGAATTCTACACAGAGTGAAAACATCCTTCAAAACATGAGGAAGGTAGCGGAGTCAAGATAGCAGCGTGGGAAGAGGCGGAGATCATGTCTCCCCACAAATAGACAGGTTGCCAGAGGCTGGCGGAGGACCTGAGGCCCAAGCCGACAGCAGGAACCCTGGAGCAACCAGGTAGGACCTGGGGGAAGTCAAGGGGGTGGGGAAGGGGAAGCCGGAGGGGACCAGCACCTCTGGGAGGTGGCTGGGGGAGGGGGGAGGTTCCTGCCTGGAGGAACTGTTGGGGGCTGGGGAGATCTGAAACCACAACTGGGTTTCTCATGCCCAGGAGGCCAGGAGGTCTGCTGAGCTCCCCAGCTTGGGGGCCTGCTGGGCTCCCCAGTGGGGTCCTCCACCCTCCAAGGCCCCCTCCAGGCTGCCTGGGTCCTGGGGGTGTGGGAAGGAAGGAGGAGGGGAAAGAGGTAGAAAGGTGGACAGGTGGGGGTAGGGGCTTTGAGACTGGGGGACAGGGAGGTGAGAGGGCGTTTCCACTGCCCCCTTGGCCAGGGAGGCCGACTGGGCTCCCGGGCCTGGTCCTTCACTCTTTGGGCCCCCCTCCAGCAGGAGGATCCTGGGGGCATGGCAGGGAGGGAGAAGGGGGGAGGGAGAGAGGCAGACAGTGGGGGTGGGAAAGGATCTCTCCAGGTCAGAAGAATAGGGGAGGTGCTGCCAGGTATTTCTTCTGGGCGGGTCCTCCACCTTCCAAGGCTTCTCTGGGCCATTTTTTCCTAGAAGTACAGGAGGGAAGCGGTAGGGGGAAAAGAAGAGAGGCGGAAGAGGAGACGGACGCTCTGGGATCAGAGGATCAGGGGAGGAGCAGAAGGCATTTCCACTGCCCACTGGCCCAGGGAAGCCTGCTGGGCTCCTGGGCCTGGTCTCCAACTCTCCAGGGTCCCCTCCCAGATGCGCTGGTCCTGAGGACATTGCAGCATGGCAGGGGAAGAGGAAGAGAGGCAGACTGGTGGTGGGACGTTCCAGGAGCAGAGGACCAGGGGAGGTGCAGAGGACCTTTCCCCTGCCCACTTGGGCCTGGCAGGCCTGCTGGACTCCCGAGTCTGGTCCCTCAGTCTCTCCAGCTGAGTGGGTCATACAGGCATGTGAGGGAGGGAGGAGAGGAGAAGAGGAAGAGAGGAAGACAGTGGTGGGGGGGACCTTGCAGGACCAGAGGATCAGGGGAGATGCTGTGGAAAATCTCCCTACCCACTTGGCACCGGGAGGCCTGTTGTGCCCCCAGGCCTGGTCTTCGGTCCTCCAGGGGCCCCTCTAGGTCTCACTGGTCCTAGGGGTGTAGAAGGAAAGCAGGGAAGAAGTGGAGAGGCAGGCAGTGGAGGGGGTCTTCTGGGATTGGAGGATCAAGGGAGGTGGAGAAGGTATTTCCCCTGCCCACTAGCTCTGGGAAGGCTGCTAGACTCATGGACCTGGTCTTTCACACTCCAGGCCCCCTCCAGCTGCTTGGGACCTAGGAGAGTGGGGGGTGGGGGAGAGGAAGAGAGGCAGAAAGGGACCCTACGAGACTGGGAGATCTGGGAAAGTGCTGCAGGCATTACCCTAGCCCAGTTGGCCCTGGGAAGCCTGTTGAGCATCAGAGTCTGGTCTCCTGCCTTCCAGTGCCCCCTCCAGCTGTGAGGGTCCTAGGGGAATAGGGGGGAGGGGATAAGGAAGAAGAGAACACAAGGGGGAGGGACCCTTCAAGATTGGAGGACTAGGGGAGGTGCCTAGCATTTCTGCCACCAACTTGGGCCCAGGGAGCCCACTGGGTACCTTGACCTGGTCCTTTGCCCCCAGGACCAGAGGCATTCCTGGGCCCCTCTGCCTCATTGGGCCTAAGCCCCATTCCCCACCATCCCCAGGGTCTTTTCTAAGCGTAGGCCCTGCCCATTGCCTAACCTCCCCCACCCCTCCTTGTCTAAGCCCCACCCCCACAGCCAAGGCCTTTTCTGGCTTTTTTTTTGTTTTTTTCATTTTCTTTTTCTTTCTTCCCATCTCCTCACTTAGGCTATTGCAGTTGTTTTAACTTCCAGTTGTTTTTTGTTTTTTTTTAAAATTTTTTCTAACACATCTGTTAGTTTCCTATTATCATATTTTTTATCTTGCTATTGTTCTGCTGTTTTCCTACTTATTTTTTTTTAATTTTTAAAATTTTTTTCGTTTTCCTGCTCCACACAGCTTGTGGGATCTTGATTCACAAGCTCAGGGTCAGGCCTGAGCTCCTGAGGTGGGAGCTCTGAGTTCAAAACATCGGACTGAAAGGGAAACCCAGTTCCCATGGAATATTCATCAGAGTGAGGTATCCCAGAGGTTCTCACCTCAACACCAAGATCCAGCTATACTCAACAGCCTACAAACTCCAGTGCTTGAAACCTCAGGCCAAACACCCAGTGGGACAGGAACACAATCCTGCCCATCCAAAGTGGAGGGGAAATGAGACAACAAAAAAATATGTCACAGATGAAGGAACAAGGTAAAAATACACAAGACCAAATAAATGAAGAGGAAATAGGAAAATTGCCTGAAAAAGAATTCAGAGTAATGATAGTAAAGATGATCCAAAATCTCGATAACAAAATAGAGAAAATACAAGAAACAGTTAATAAGGACTCAGAAGAACTAAAGAACAAACAAACAGTAATAGATAACAAAATAACCGAAATTAAAAATACTCTAGATGCTGTAAACAGCAGAATAACTGAGGCAGAAGAATGAATAAGTGAGTTGCATGATAGAATGGGGGAAATAACTGCCACAGAGCAGGAAGAAGAAAAAAGAATAAAAAGAATGGAAGACAGTCTCAGAGACCTTGGTGACAACATTAAGCACACCAACATTCGAAGCATAGGCATCCCAGAAGAAGAAGAAAACAAGAAAGGGTCTGAGAAAATATTTGAAGAGGTTATAGTGGAAAACTTCCCCAACATGGGAAAGGAAATAATTCACCAAGTCCAAGAAGCACAGAGAGTCCCATACAGAATAAACCCAAAGAGAAATACATCGAGGCACATATTAATCAAACTAATGAAAATTAAACACAAAGAAAACATATTAAAAGCAACAAGAGAAAAGCAACAAATAACATATAAGAGAAAACCCATGAGGATAACAGCTGATCTTTCTGCAGAAACTCTGCAGGCCAGAAGGGAGTGGCAGGATATGCTGAAAGTCCTGAGAAAGAAAAACCTACAGCCAAGAATACATTACCCAACAAGAATCTCATTCAGATATGACAGAGAAATCAAAAGCTTTACAGACAAGCAACAGCTAAGAGAATTCAGCACCACCAAACCAGCCTTACAACAATTGCTAAAGGAACTTCTCTAAGCAGAAACACAAGAGAAGGAGAAAACCTACAAAAACAAACCCCAAACAATTAAGAAAATGGTAATAGGAACATACATGTCAATAATCACCTTAAATGTAAGTGGATTAAATGCTCCAACAAAAAGACACAGATTGGCTGAATGGATACAAAAACAAGACCCTTACATATGCTGTCTACAAGAAATCCACTTCAGACCAAGGGACACATATAGACTGAAAGTAAAGGGATGGAGAAAGATATTCCATGCAAATGGAAGTCAAAAGAAAGCTGGAGTAGCAATACTCATATCAGACACATTAGACTTTAAAGAAAAGACTATTAGAAGAGACAAGGAAGGACACTACATAGTGATCAAGGGATCAATCCAAGAAGAACATATAACAACTGTAAATATCTATGCCCCCAACACAGGAGCACCTCAATACATAAGGCAAATGCTAACAGCCATAAAAGGGGAAAGCGACAGTAACGCAATAATAGTAGGAGACTTGAACACCCCACTTACATCAATGGACAGATCATCCAAACAGAAAATAAATAAGGACACACAAGCTTTAAATGACACATTAGACCATCTTGACTTAAGTGATATTTATAGGCCATTCCACCCAAAAACTACAGACTACACTTTCTTCTCAAGTGCACATGGAACATTCTCCAGGATAGATCACATCGTGGGTCACAAATCGAGCCTCAGTAAATTCAAAAAAATTGAAATTTTATCAAGCATTTTCTCTGACCGCAACGCCATGAGATTAGATATCAATTACAGGAAAAAACCTGTAAAAATACAAACACATGGAGACTAAACAATACACTATTAAACAACCAAGAAATCACTGAATAAATCAAAGAGGAAATCAAAAAATACCTAGAAGCAAATGACAAATGTGTTTTCAACACAACAACCCAAAACCTATGGGACGCAGCAAAAGTAGTTCTAAGACGGAAGTTTATAGCAATACATTCCTACCTGAAGAAACAAGAAAAATATTGAATAAACAACCTAATCTTACACCTAAAACAATTAGAGAAAGAAGAACAAAAATACCACAAAGTGAGTGGAAGGAAAGAAGTCATAAAGATCAGAGCAGAAATAAATGAAAACGAAATGAAGGAAACAATAAAAAAGATCAATGAAACTAAAAGCTGGTTCTTTGAGAAGATAAAATTGATAAACCATTAGCCAAACTTATCAGGAAAAAAAGGTAGAAGATGCAAATCAACAGAATTAGAAATGAAAAAGGAGAAGTAACAACTGACACCTCAGAAATACAAAAGATCATGAGAGACTACTACAAGCAACTATATGCTAATCAATTGGATAACCTGGAAGAAATGGATACATTCTTAGAAAAGTACAATCCTCCAAGACTGAACCAGGAAGAAATAGAAACTATGAACAGACCAATCACAAGTACGGAAATAGAGACTGTGATTAAAAATCTCCCAACAAACAAAAGCCCAGGGCCAGATGGCTTCACAGGCGAATTCTATCAAACATTTAGAGAAGAGCTGACACCTATTCTTTTCAAACTCTTCTCCAAAATATAGCACAAGGAGGAACACTCCCAATCTCATTCTACGAGGCCACCATCACCCTGATACCAAAACCAGGCAAAGATGTCACAAAAAAAGAAAATTAAAGGCCAATATCACTGATGAATATAGACGCAAAAATCCTCAACAAGATACTAGCAAAAAGAATTCAACAGCACATTGAAAAGATCATACACCATGATCAAGTGGGGTTTATCCCTGGAATGCAAGGATTCTTCAATATAGGCATATCAATCAATGTGATACATCATGTCAACAAATTGCAGGATAAAAACCATATGATCATCTCAATAGATGCAGAAAAAGCTTTTGACAAAATTCAATATCATTTATGATAAACACTGTCCAGAAAATGGGCATAGAAGGAAATTACCTCAGCATTGTAAAAGCCATATGTGAGAAACCAACAGCCAATATCGTTCTCAATGGTGAAAAACTGAAAGAATTCTCTCTAAGAACAGGATCAAGACAAGGGTGCCCACTCTCACCATTATTATTCAACATAGTTTTGGAAGTGTTAGCCACAGCAATCAGAGAAGAAAATGAAATAAGAGGAATCCAAATTGGAAAAGAAGTAAAATTGTCACTCTTTGCAGATGACATCATATTATACATAGAAAACCCTAAAGACTCTACCAGAAAACTGCTAACACTAACTGATGAATTTAGTAAAGTAGCAGGATATAAAATTAATGCACAGAAATCTCTTGCATTCCTATACACTAACAATGGAAGAGCAGAAAGAGAAATTAAGGAAACTCTTCCATTCACCATTGCAACCAAAAGAATAAAATACCTAGGAATAAACCTGCCTAAGGAAGCAAAAGACCTGTATGCAAAAAAACTATAAGACACTGATGAAAGAAATCAAAGACAACACAAACAGATGGAGGGACATACCATGTTCTTGGATTGGAAGAATCAATATTGTGAAAATGACTATCTAAATACCCAAAGCAATTTACAGATTCAATGCAATCCCTATCAAATGACCAACAGCATTTTTCACAGAACCAGAACAAGAAATCTTGTGATTTGTATGGAAACACAAAAGATCCTGAATAGCCAAAACAATCTTGAGAAGCAAAGACGGAGATGGTGGAATTAGGCTTCCTGACTTCAAACTATACTACAAGGCCACAGTGATCAAGACAGTATGGTACTGGCATAAAAGTAGAAAGGAAGATCAATGCAACAGAATAGAGAACCCAGAGGTAAACCCAAGCACACATGGGCACCTTATCTTTGACAAAGGAGGCAAGAATATACAATGGAGAAAAGGCAGCCTCTTCAATGAGTGGTGCTGGGGAAATTGGACAGCTACATGTAAAAGAATGAAATTCGAACACTTCCTAACACCATACACAAAAATAAACTCCAAATGGATTAAAGACCTATATGTAAGGCCAGACACTATAAAACTCCTAGAGGAAAACATAGGCAGAACACTCTATGACATCCATCAAAGCAAGATCCTATTTGACCTACCTCCTAGAATCATGGAAATAAAATCAAGAATAAACAAAGGGGACCTAATGACACAAAAGCTTTTGTACAGTGAAAGAAACCATAAACAAGACAAGAAGACAACCCTTAGAATGGGAGAAAATACTTGTCAACAAAGCAACTGACAAAAGATTAATCTCCAAAATATATAAGCAGCTCATGCAGCTTAATACCACAAAAGCAAATAACCCAATCCACAAATGGGTGGAAGACCTAACTAGATATTTCTCCAAGGAAGACATGCAGATGGCTAACAAACACATGAAAAGATGCTCAACATCACTAATCATTAGAGAAATGCAAGTCAAAGCAACAATGACATATCACCTCACACCAGTGAGAATAACCATCATCAAAACATCTAGAAACAATAAATGTTGGAGAGGGTGTGGAGAAAAAAGAACTCCCCTGCACTGTTGGTGGGATTGTAAGCTGGTACAGCCACTATGGAAAACAGTTTGGAGGCTCTATCATAAACTAAAAATGGAACTACCATATGACCCAGTAATCCCACTCCTGGGCATATACCCAGAGAAAACCATAATCCAAAAAGAAACATGTACCATAAAGTTCATTGCAGCACTATGTACAATAGCCAGGACATGGAAGCAACCTAAATGCCCATCAACAGATGAATGGATAAAGAAGATGTGGCACATATATACAATGGAATATTACTCAGCCATAAAAAGGAATGAAATGGAGCTATATGTAATGAGGTGGAGAGACCTACTAGAGACTGTCATACAGAGCAAAGTAAGCCAGAAAGAGAAAAATTAATACCATATGCTAACTCATATATATATGGAATCTGAAGAAATGGTACTGATGAACCCAGTGACAGGGCAAGAGTGGAGATGCAGATGTAGATTATGGACTTGAGGACATGGGGCTGGGGTGGGGGGTGAGGGGTGAGGGGTGAAGGGGAAGCTGGGGTGAAGTGAGAGGGTAGCATAGACATAGATACAGTACCAAGTGTAAAATAGATAGCTAGTGGGAAGTTGCTGTATAACAAAGGGGGATCAACTCAACGATGGGTGATGCTTTAGAGGGCCAGGACAGGGATGGTGGGAGGAAGTCGCGGGAGGGAGGGAATATGGGGATATATGTATAAATACAGCTGATTCACTGTGGTGTACCTCAAAAACTGATACTAGAGTGTAAAGCAATTATATTCCAATAAAGAGCTTAAAAAAAAAATGAGGAAGAAAATTTTTCAGAAAACCAAAGCTGAGAGAACTGTTGCTAGTAGACCTACAATAGAGGAAATACTGAAGAATGTTTTTCATGTCAAAGGATTATGGTCCCAGAAAATGAAACAGAAGTTCAAGAGTTTATAACTTGGGTAGAAGAAAAAAATGTGACACCAATAGCAAAAATAATAGTAAGGAGATAAATGGAGTTAAATTATTATAATCTCTTTGCAGTATTTAGGAAATAGTAAAAGTAGCTAGCAGTCATGACTGCATTTTGTAATTTCAGGGTAATCTCTCAAATAGTGTTACAAAAATGTATAACAAAAAAAGCTAATAAAGATAAAATCCAATAATAAAATGTAATTTATTAATGCAAAAAGAAGTAGTATCCTTAGTCAGTAAAGAATAAAAGAATCATATGACTCTGACTTTTTTTTTTTAATACAAGGTTGAACTATCTAAACTAAGGGCTTCTGCTTTGGATGTTTTATGTTATTTTAATACGCTGTTAGAAGCAACACTTACTTACTGCAGTCTTTATTTTCTGTCCCACTCCATATCAGTACGCACACAACCTGGGACTATTGTTCTCTTTCAGTCAGTTTAAATCATACACTTGTGTGCATTTAGCTTCCCGCACCTTCTCAATTCACTTAACACTTCATTTATTACCAAGTTTACAACACCAAGATGCGTAAGATAAGTATGCAGCTCCTCCCATAGCCAAAGAGACAAGCTTATAAAGAATCTGGCCAGCACAAAGTTTACTATATTTTTTTTTTTACCAAAATTATATCGTATTCCTCTGCTAGATATCATCAGAAGGTATTCTACTCTTAATATATTAAAAAGAACTTGAGAGAGAAAGCAATGTTGATCAAGGGGTCATCGGAAGGCAGTAAAAGGATTTAAATTCCAGAGTTTTGAAATCCACATCTGTACTTCTCACCCTCAGCTCTTCCTTTTATTCATTTCCAATTTTGAAAATGCGGAGTTTTTTATATTGTATCATAAGTACTGGGAGTGTAGCCATGTTCTTTCTGGTTTCTAGCATCAATTTTCTTATTCCTTTTGTATAGGCCAAGACTTACCAAATTCTTGGAGTGATTTATAGAGCATTTATGAATATAGATTTTCAAGTCTTGTCTCAGAGCTAACTGCATGTAGGTGGGTTCAGTAATTTTTGTTTTGAGATATAGAAATCACTCTTTCAGGCTATGTTGTTTTTTGTTTTTGTTTTTAAAACACAAACACACAAATGTTTCTACCTGCTGAAAATGTACTTGTGCTGTACAAACTATTTTCTTTGAAGCACATAGCAGATCATATTGTTGGAAAGACAACAGACTTCCCTCAAAAGAGCTGGCCCATAGTCATCATTGGATGAATCTCTACTAAGCGTGTCTGTTTGATAGGGCTAGTTATCAATCTGAGTATGTTATTAATGTGACTGCATACTTTCACAAATATGTGACTCAAACTGATTTCTAAGTTACTGGGGTTTTCTAGGAATTATTATTCTTGCACCTATCTTCAAATTTGCTGGAGGATTTCAGGAGTTGGAAGGTATGCAGTTATATCGTCTGGCTTTCTGAATAGGTCAACGAGTCTCAGAATTGATCTTTATGTGGGCTTTACTGCTCACATTCATCATCTACTTTAATTTTTCTTCCAAAGATACAGTTTGGAGGGAGTAATTTATTCCATAAAGCAAAAGTCAGAAAGAGACACAATGTTGTGTTACTAAGGTAAAAAAGGGCATCTAGACAAGAGGAAGAAAGATGATGAGTTTGTATGAAAATGAAAAGCATCTCCTTCATGATCTGGTCTTCCTTTCTCAGGCAGCTGTCCTCGCCTACCTTCCCACAGGTGAAGATAGACTCTTGAGTAGGGTGGCACGTTTTCATACCAGCTGAGGTGAGCACTGAAAGGCGCAAAACAAGACACTAACTGGCTGTCAAGGGCATCCCAGTGAAGTGCACCTTTTCTCTTGCTTAGAAACCCACTTGTGGATTTTGACCTCCAAGCTTGTTTTAACCTTTACTTCCCAGACAGCAGAGGCACCTTGCCAACATCTAAGCACAGACCAAACTTGAAAATACTTAGCTCTGACCCAACCATAAGCCAGAGTTCCAGAGGAATCTTTAAAATTAATGTGTTCGCAGTCCTCTTCAAGCCCTCCAATTCTTATGCAACGGACCTGGTGCTGTGCGGCAATGGCGCCATCTACAGAGCAATGGGCAAAAAACAAAACAACAACAACAAGAACAACACAGGTTGGAGGTCTGATTTAGGGGGAAGGAGAGGAATGATAGAATTTTTTTTTTTGAAGTGTAGCACTTTACAGTATATTTTATGTGTGCATTTGGTAGGCTAATGTTATCAGTACACTTAAAGGGAAGCTCTGTATTTTTCATCATTGATAGTTTATTTTAAAATTTGGAAAAGAGGGATATAAAAATAAAATAGAGAAAATAATGAAGCTGGAATGAACACATCACAATTCACATAGCGCATGGGTCATGATAAATGAAATGGGGTCCTGCAACCAACATTGGTGGAGTTGGCCTCCTGATTTCTCATCTTCCAGATTGCAGCAGAGGAAGCAGCTTCTAGTCAGGCCATTTATATTTTATGAGAGTAATTCCTGAAAATTCAGCCTAGAGCCCCTTCCTCCAGCCCTTTCAAAATTGTTGGGAGTCACCTCAAAACTGCTAATTCATCTCTTTTTTACATAACTGACTAGAGGTGTTCTGTTGCCTTCAATCTTACCCTAACTCTATGTGATGACATACATAGAGGTGAAATAGTTTACTGATGGAAGTGAGGTCCGAGTTACGGGGGCCTCTGTTGCAGCTATCACAGAAAACCAGATTCTCCCACGGCCCAGCTTCCCTGCAGAGGCAGCAGCACTTTCCTGCAAAGGCAGCACAAGCAGCAGAAGTACGGCCTCCTCTCAGGTTTCATTTATGTTCTTAGATGATTATAAAGTGACAGGAAGGTAAATAAATAGGTGTGATATGTATGTTTCCTACATCTCAGGCTGATGCAAGATCACGGTGGATCCTGACCTTGAAGGCATGTGGGAAATGTAGTCTTTAGCTTCCAGACTACAGTGTTCAGTAAGTTCCATTCCCTGCCGGTGGGAATACAGGTAGTAAGCCAGTCTTCAGTACTGGCCTCACGTGGTTTCAGCCTAAAATGTCTCTCTAGGATTCACCCAACTCCTCTTTGTTCCCATTTCAGAGGCAATTTTGTTTAGTAAAGGCAGCTGGTGCGGTACTGTGTTTTCCAAGCTTCACTTATTCTTGAACCACAGTCAAGCCTAATACTTGTTTAATATTTTTAAAAGTCTCTGAGCATTTCAACACAAGCATTTTCCTCTATAATTGTATCTGAGAAATCACAAGCTTGATATAACCATTGTATTTTTTTGAGAACACATTAAGATAAACCATCTCAAATTCATCTTGTGTGCTACTGCTGAGCACTCTGGTGCATGGAAAGAGTGCAGGCTTTGGAGTTAGTTTACATTCTGCTCTACCTCTATTAAGCTAAGCTTTGGCCTCCACGTTCCCAGGAGGATCCAGTCAGAGCACTTGTAGATGCTTGCCAGCTCAGCCAGCCAGTGGCTCTGAAAAGGATACTGTTAAGTATTTTCTAATTTTTCAAAGGTTCTAATATAGTAATTGATCTCTCTGGAAGTTCAAAAAATAATCAGGTTTTGAGGTATTTAAATATATGCTATTTGACAGTGATTTTCTATACAATATACTAGGATTTCACTCAGCAAGGAAACGGGGTGTAGTTTATAATAAAGCCAATGTGGCGTCACTACAAAACATGCCAAAGTCATTTTCATTCATCTAGCTTCATGCTTACAACTTGTGTACATTTCTCTATGTACACTGGACACCGAAAAGAGTTTATAATAAAAACAGAGAACTGCCAAGACATTTCATACTTGGACATAGGTGGATTAAGCTAGAGAAATGACATTTTTTACTGAAAGATTGCACAATGAATACTGAGTAGTTCTCTAGGTAGAATGAAGAGAGCAAGAAAAAGATTTATACAATACTGTGTTCTGTGACTCTCCTTACAGAATATTACCTTTCAAAGCCAAGACTCTTTTATTTTGTACCATAATACACGTGGATTTAAATCAAAAGAGAACAAATTGTTTCAAACTACCCTTCATTCAAGGTTCTCAGCTGGCAATTTTCCCCACTAATTTAAGTAAAGGTTATAGTTTTTTATTATAGATTTTCCCCTTGTCATATAATTTTTTTCTTTTTCTTTTGGCTTCACATAAATATTTGCTTCTCTCGCAAATATAATCATAGTCACAGACATTTTAAATGTAGACATTCTTCTTTCAAATACTTGGAAAATATAAGTACTTTCCATCTCAGAAATATGTAATGATGATGTAGAGAGGAAATTGCAGTAAACCTTAACTCAAGGAACAAAATATGCAAACATTAGCTGTTATGTAAACAAGAGTTATGTGAAGAGGAGTACAATAGGAAGTCTCTAAAAATATATAAAAGCTGAAAGAAACAGAGAACACATTTAAAAAAGTACCACTGGAGACAGATATTTTCATCTAAAGGGAAAATTATCCTCAAAGTTTGTTTACATTTCTAAGTGGCTCAAGTTGTGGTGATTAAAATAAATTATAATAAAAACAGTAAGAAATCTGAGTGTGTTACACCAGTATCACCTCGAGAATGAATAAAAGTAGGGTGGGCAAAAACCTGGATCCTGGTGGTAAAGATAGTCACAGAGGCATTTGGATTTTCTGTGGCAGCTCTTACAGGGGTCCCACGGCTGAGTTCCTCATTCTCTCTGTGTTAAGCAGAACTCAGGACATCCATTTTCATGGAATGGATCACAGTGGAAGTGGTGTGGTCCTGGAGCCAGCGGTGGGCTGGCCTCCCAATTCCCTACCCATCAATGTTGGGTGCCAAATATCTGGCTTAAAAACAACAACAACAACAACAAAAACCAGACTTGTTTGCTTAAACACACTAGGCTAGAGTCTATGTGTTTTGTATTTGGTACCTGAATGCCAACTAATACAGGATGACAGTGAAATAAGTCAGATTAATAATAGAAAAAGTCAGTAACTATAAAAAAAATTTTTGAGGAAGAAATGTGGTTCATTTTCAGAAAATTTAGAATAAAATCAACAACCATGTGCTTTTATGTTTTAGTGGATTCCTGCCTAATGCTGGAAAACTGAAGAAGATATTACTGTACTTAGTTATAAAGGTCTATGTGGTAGAATGGAAGGTGGGATATTACTATGAATTTATAGAAATAAAAGGAATCATAAGGGAATAGTATAAAAAGTGTATGCCACAAAATTAGCTAACTTGGTCAGAATTAACAAATTCCTAGAAAGACACAAACTACTGAAACTGATTTAAGGAGAAATAAAAAATCTGAATAGACTTATAATTGAACAGATTGAATTAATAATCAAAGAAAAGTCCAGCCCAGATGGCTTCATTGGTGAGCTCTACTAAACATTTAAAGAGAAATTAACACATCTACAAATGCTCCCCCAAAAAAACAAAACAAAACAAAAACACAAGAGGAGAAGCAACTTCCCAATGCATTCCATGAGGCCAGTATTACCCTGACACCAAAGCCAGACAAAGACATCACAAGAAAAGAGAATTACACACCAATATCTCTTATGAATATATATGCAAAAATCTTCAGCAAAGTACTAGCAAACTAAATTTAGCAGCAAATAAGGATTATTTACTTCTGGAAAGTGAGATGTATTCCAGGAATGCAAGATAAATTCAACATATGAAAATCAATGTAAAACCTCATATTAATGGAATAAAGGACAAAAACCACATGAACATCTTAACAGATGTTATAGAAATAGCAGGAAACTTATCCAACCTGATAAAGGACATTAATGAAAAACCTACAATTAATATCATACTTTACGGTGAAATACTAAAAGCTTTCCCCCCAAATCAAGAATAAAACAAGTTGTCCATTCTTATCACTTCTATTCAACATTGTTCTAGAGGTTCTTGCCAAGGCAATTAGACAAGAAAAAGGCATCTAGACTGGAAATGGAAAAGTAAAACTTCTTCTATTTACAGAAGACACAATCTTATACATAAAACATCCTAGGAATCCACAAAAAACATTCTGAGCTAATAATTCAACAAGATAGCAAGGTGCAAGATCAATATACAAAAATCAGTTGAATTTCTATGCAGCAGCAATAACCAATCAGAAAAGAATTTTTTTTTTTAAATTCCATTTACAGTCACATTGAAAAGGTTAAAATATTTAGGAATAAATTTAGTAAAAGAAAGTATAAGACTAGTACACTGAAAACTATAAAACATTGTTGGAATAAACTAAGGACGATATTAAATAAATAGAAAGGTATCCTGTACTCATGAACCTGAAAGACTTAATATTGCTACGATGGCAATACTACCCAAGTTGATGTACATATTCAACACAATATTCATCAAAATTCCAACTATCTTTTTTATAGACATTGACAAACATCCTCAAATTTATATGGAAATGCAAGGGACCCAGAATAGCCAAAATAATCTTGAAAAGAAAGAAAAAAGTAGGAGTGTTCATGCTTTCAGATACCAAAACTTATTACAAAGCTACATTAGTCAAGACAGTGCATTATGGGCATAAAAATTAACATGTACATCAATGGAACAAGATAGAGGGTCCAGAAATAAATCTAAACATCCTGGTCAGTTGATTATTGATCAATGTGCTTAATCCATTCAATGGGGGGAAGAATAAAAGGCACTGGGACAACCAAATATCCACCTGCAAATGAAGGAGTTGGAACCTTGCCTCGAAATGGATTGAAGTTCTAAATGTAGGAGCTAAAACTCTAAAACTCTTGGAAGAAAACTTAGATGTAATTCTGTTACATTGAATTAGGTGATTTTTTTTATATCTATATCACACAAAACACAAAGTAACTAAAGAAAATAGAGATAAATTTGACTTCATCAAAATGAACAAAACTTTCATCTATCAAAGGACTCTATCAGCAAAGCGAAAAGACAACCACAAAATGAGTTGAAGATTTGTAAATCATAAATCTGTTAAGGAGCTATATCCAGAATATATTATGAATTACTTCAACTCAACAACAAAACGATAAATAATATAAGTAAAAAATGGACAAAGGATTTGAATAGACATTTCTGTAAAGAAGATATACAAATGACAACAAGCGTATGAAAAGCACAATGTCATTTGTCACCAGAGAAATGCAAATCAAAAGTACAAAGAAATACCACTTCATACTCAACTAGGGTGTTTAGGATTAAAAAATTAGAAAGTAATAAGTACTGGTGAAATTATAGAGAAATTACAAATTTTGAACATGGCTGCTGGAAGTATAAAATGGTGCAGTTACCATGGAAAATATCAATAGTTTGGCAGTTCTTCAAAAAGTTAAATGTAAAGTTACCTTTTGACTCAGAAATTCCATCCTATGTGTATATATCCAAGAGAATTGAAAATATATGTTCAAACAAAAACTTATATATGAATGTTTATAGCCACATCATTCATAATAGAAGAAAACCCAAATGTCCATCAGCAGATGAATTGATAAACAAGATGTGGTATATCCATTCAATGGAATATTGTTTATCTGTAAAAAGGGATGAACTGTTAATGTGACAACATGATGGTACTTATAAACATTATGCTATGTGAAAGAATCCAGACAAAAGGCCACATATTGTATGACTTCGTTTTTATGAAATGTCCAGAAAAGATAAACCTATAGAAACAGAATATAGCTTAGGGGTTTCCAGAGGCTGGAAGGTCACAGTGGAGAATGACTGCTAATATGTACAGGATTTTAACTTAGGGTCATGAAAATATTCTGAAATTAGTTTGCAGCAGTAATTGCATAACTTTGTGAATATACTGAAAACTACTAAATTTCACACTTTTAAGTGGTAAATTTTATATGTGAAATACATTGCAATAAAAAACAAATCCAGGTCTCCTTTAAAAGTAAGGGCAAATACTTTTTGCTAAGTATTAAAAAAAATAGTTTTTCCTTACTGTTATAAAAATGAACCAAATCTAACTCTATACATGCCATAGAGATTTTCCTTTCCAGCCAGAAAGGAGCTAAGTATTTCAAATTTTTCAGTTCCCAGAAATAATCTTTTGGAATAACTGAGTTCTCAGAAAAATCCGGAGATAGAATTCTGAAGGGAAGAAACTGCTATCGGTGGAATAACTAAGTGCTTTCATATGAATCATGGCTTTGATATTTCCATAAATGTTTTCCTAATCCTCACTACAGCATGATATGTTGTTTTATTACTTGCACTTATTTATTTACATATTACATTACCATAATTATATATTATATATTATACTTATAAATATTCATTTATTGTATTTATTATATTCACAGAGAACATAAGAAAAAGGCTACATAAGATACAAGGAAAATTTAACCAAGACATCCCAGTTGGAAAATTCTCAGTCTTAATTTGAAGATTGAATGATCATTCTTTGCATAAAACATAAATGAAAAATACTTCAGAAAAATCGCCACTCAGAATAATAGGAAAATAGGATTTCCCAGGTGGCACAGTAGTTAAGAATCCGCCTGCCAATACAGGGGACACGGGTTCAATCCCTGGTCCGGGAAGATTCCCACGTGCCGTGGAGCAACTAAACCTGTGCCCCACAACTACTGAGCCTGCGTTCTGCAACTATTGAAGCCCGTGCGCCTAGAGCCCATGCTCTGCATCAAGCGAAGCCACCACAATGAGAAGCCTGTGCACCACAACGAAGAGTAGTTCCTGCTCACCACAGCTAGAGAAAGCCCGCGTGCAGCCCCAAACACTCAACACATCTGATGAGTTTAAAAAAAAAACCCCAAAAACCAAAAAAAACCAAAGCCCCCAACCTACAAATATAGGACTTAAAACAAGACTGGGAAGCTTTGGCAGATGCGACCATAAGAAATAGAGCAAAATGGCATAGCACAGAATGTGTTTCTTTAACCCCCATGGATGGAGCTACTATTGACTGGCTGAAAATTTAATGACTTGCTGAAAAATATTGCCATATATTTATTTACATATTTATGGCTATTCAGATTCTGGTATCCAGAGTGGGCAAAACCAGGTAAGCAACCCACCCACCCCTCACTTTTACAGAAATCTGTATGTGTACGTGTTACATGAGGATGCAAAAACTAATTAATCTAAGTCAACAACAGAAGGCAGAGCAGGACAAATTGTCAGAGGCATGTGCTATGGGCAAACACGCCTCAAGAGTTGGGAGAGAAATCAATTCAGGCTGAGATCTTTGGGAGGAAATGCAGACAATAATAGCTTGTCCTTCCCATAGGAAGATGACATAGGAAAAATAAAAATATGTGCTTTTACTTACTTCCTCCCCCCAGTAAACAGTTACATCTTGGAAGTGATTCAACCATATATTTCTAATCTGTTTCTCTTGTGACATAGGCATAAGTATGTTATCTATAACCATGGAAACACAAAGCTTTAATCGATTCTCAGGCAATCTTAAGAGGTAATATTTCTTCTATTCAATTTTGAAAGCCTTAGTGAGATTTCATTCTCAGAAGACCTTAGTACCAGCAAGGCCAGAGCCCAAAGGAGGGAAGCATCCTCCCCCTCCGCCCCCAAGGGGTGTGGTGAGAGAAAGAGGATGTCCAGAAGCTCAGCCACGTCCAATTTTCAACTGGAACAATGCTGTCAGACAACCCACAACCTCATCTATTCACAAAAATCTGTCCTGCCAATGTTTTCTCAGCCACGTGTACCACTTCCTAACCTCTAACCTCCTCCTGTATCCACTCCTATTATCTCTGCCTGATGACAGAGGGGTAAACTCTCACATCTACTCATTCCTTTACAAATCCATATCAGTTCTCCCCTTCCTTACTATTTTCTTCTGCTTTCTCATCATTTTTTCCCATTATTAAAAATACAATAGCTGTTACATATTTAGGAAAACCCCTTTTAATTCATTGTTCCTTTTTTGTGTTCACCTTCTCTGCTGATCTGAATTTCCCAGACAAGCCCATTTACTCTTTGGCACTGTTAGAAAATAAGACCATGCTGCCTCTGTTGACCACTAAAACTTGTGAGATCTGAACTTTAATCTGGCCCACTTTGTCACTCAGAAACTCTTTCAATCATCTTTTATTGATACATTCACCATAGTTGACTATTCTGGACAATTTCTATACCATCTAACCATCCAAGCACTATTTCCTACTCATAGTAGAGATCTTTCCATTAAAATCGCCTTATTAGAATTTCTACAAAATTCTCCCTCATCACCTGCAGGTCATTTCAACCCCACATTTGGTCTAAATACTTCAAATTTCAGCTATCGTTTCTTTACTGTCTCCTTGACTCTCTCATTTGACACATCCTTTGCTGTCTAGTGTTGTCTTTTTATACACATATTCTGCCTTCTTGAGTAATGGTAAACATCAAGACAGGAATCATGAGATAACTCCTATTGCAGTGTCTTAGAGTTTGCACTTAACCATGCTGAATTTTAAAGTATAAATTATTATCTTACACGCATAAATATTTTAGTTTTTGCACATTATATAAATTCTTGCTTTATCATGTTCTTGAAAGTTTAGAAAATGGCTATTAGTAAAGTTATGAGCATGTACTGATACTTGTATTCAGGATGATCTGTTAGTTTTGTTCAAAGATAGAGCCTATCCTATGAACAGAGTCAACAATAACTAGAGCTATCTTGCAAATGCAAATTTGGCATATAGAAGTCATTTAACAAATATATATTGGCTGGATACATAAATGGTTAGGGTAAAAATGTGCATGGCTTCATCCTCACTGGAAAAAGGAATTCAGCTGACATCATAGTAAGACGGCCAGGTTTGCCTGAGGGGGAAAGAAACAAACCAGGACAGTATAGTCTGAACAGGGGCACTGGCAGCTGTGCCCCTTGAGCACATCTTTTCTGTAAACTCACTAAGAAGACAGTATTCAGGCACCCGTTAGGCTCCCTCCATATTACTAGCCAAGACCTCTAAAACTGTAAGAGGGAAATAAACTCACAAAGTAAATTAAGGAGACATCTGAAAAACACAGCTGCTATTAAAGGAAGATAATAGACTAAACAATCTATGTAGTTATGCAAAATAAATGGAATGAGGAGATCAAGAATTTAAAATAAAGCATCATATATATCCTTCAGGACATGTTAGGGAGGATTCTGGTGCCATGAAAAAGAAACTAACAGTTACAATGAAAAATCAAGTAGATACACTGCATATGAAAAATATAAACTTTGAAATAAAAATATTGTAAGGCAGAGTGGATATAGAACAAGAGCAGATTATTGAGCAAGAATATCAGATTAAGAAACTCTCCCAGAAGGACATCAAGGAAGTTTTAAAAGATGAAAAAAATCATTAATTAAACCTTGAATGAAACAGAGAATGAAAGTAGAAGTGTCAAATCCATATAATAGAAATCCCAGATGGAAAAATACAGATAAATAGAGGGAAGGAAATATTGGAGGAAATAATTAGAACTTTTCAAAAATAAAAATTAGAAACCTCAGACTGAAAGTACTCAAAGAGTACCAAAGAAAAAAAATACACATCTAAATACATGATGGTAAAACTTTATAGGATCGAAGGACAAAGAACGAATCTTAAAGGATACCAAAGAGAAAGAGGGTATCTTAGACTGACATCAGGATTCTAAATAGCCACACTTATATCAAAGAGACAAAACATTATAGATTTAGGTGTATTGAAGGAAATGAACTTAGAACTTACAACTTTTATATTCGGCTAAATCACCATTTAAATACGAACACATGACTATCATAGGTTCGGGGATACATGTACTGGATATTTTGTTTGCCCACTCTGAACCATCCACCCTGCAACACTCTGCTCCACACCTGGATCATGGGCTCCCTTGGCATTTGATTGTGTTGGGGAATAGAGACCCCTCTTGTAGAGCAAAGAGAGGAAGAAATCAGGTCTGCGTGTTTGTATCCACGGCACCCTCCAAGAGGGGCAGCATGGGCTGCCTTCATGCTTCTACCCAAGGTCATAGTTCCTATTAAGTCGCTCTCTCCACACAGCTCTCTCCCTATCTCTCAGCTTCTTTTTCTTCTCCTGCTCCTTCTCTTCTTCCTCCTCTTCCTCCTCCATCTTGTCATCCCTTCAGGCCCAGGGATAGGAGGAGTGCCTTGCTTTTTACCGCTGGTACTGCACTAACCCCTCTGTTTTTTGGTACCCTGTTCACTCCATTGTAAATGGCTGCTTTGTTAATCTCACCTCAAAGTACTCAGTTTGTGCCATCTATCTCCAAACAGCACTCCAAATGATAAACACAGCCTCAGGAGGTCTGCCATACAAACCTACCTTAGAAAACACTTTTGAAGAAAGTTTTGTGGAGCCTCTTATTAAATATATGGGGAATAAGGATGAGTGAATTATCTATTTTTAATTTCAGCAATCTATTTTTTAATTTGCCAAGGTTTTATTAATCCAATTGTTCTTTTCTCTAGCATGCTTATTTTTGGTTTTCTAAAGGCAATATCTTCTCAAATTTCTATGAGAATAGTAATTAAATTTATCTCTAAGTTCTCTTTTGCTACCTTGGGTCTGTGTTTGATTATTCTAGAGTTAGTTTTCTATCTCTTTCTTAATCTTGTTCCTTCACCTTTTGGGTTTTTCTAACATGTCTAACAATCCTTTAAGAATGGAGAAATGTGAACTGACCAAGAGCTTTGTGAACATGGGCAAATGGTCGCACGTCGTTGGCTCTGATGTAAGCTGATTGGGTGTAGATTTGGTCATCACGCTTGAGCACTCTAGCATTCCAAAACCCTGCAGTTTCTGTCAACATTCACACTAAGTGCTGTGGTTCTCCTCCAGTTTCTCTCAAGAGGAAACCTGTGTGTGTATGTTTGGAGGGAGGAAGTGTTGAGGACTGAGGGCAAATACCTTCCTGATGGCCATTCTGTTTGCGGTGAGTGATGGAGTAGACTGAGGTGGCTAACTGTTCTGTAGACAGACCATCAATGAAGTCTGCCCTTTTTGCCGCTCTCTTTCTCTCACTCTCCAGTGCAGATACTATCTAAAAGATCCTGAGTCGCTCTAGGGTTCTGCTGAAGAGAACAATTCTCTCTTGCTCTTGTGGTCTTCTCTGGGTATATTCTAACCTCTGACTTCCACTGTTTGTTTGTTTGTTTTTTCATGATTATGTTATTGAGCCAGGCTCATGTGCCCAACGTGCAGCCAACCAAGTTCTGAGACGCTGAGGTCTGCAGCGGAGAAAGGGTTTATTCCTGAGGCAACCAAGCAAGGAGACGGGAGAACAAATTTCTCAAATTTGCCTCCCTGTAGGCAAGGAGCTCAGGAAATTAATGGGATAAAGCTGAGGTATGGGGAATATGGGGAAAGGTAATTGGAAACAAGAAAAAGGTGAGGTAACTGTTCTTCTGTGCAGGAGCAACTAAGCAACATGCGTTTCCAGGGGGCCCATGTTCGGAAAATGGTGGGGTTAGTGTGTCCTGGAGGTAGAGTTTTGGGCCCTCCGATGTCAAAAGGGCACTGAGGACACTTACACATGCCCAGTTGGAGGGTTGGTGGTTCTAACCATTCTTAACTGGCTGGAGCTCAAACTAAACACAGCTGACTCCAAGTTCCTGGAAAACAACTCAGGCAAACATCTTATTGTTTAGGTTAGGTGATGCTTGGAGGATATGCAAGTTTTTGTAAAAACAATTAAAGCGAGCTTGATCAGGGAAGACAAGTTACAGTTATTTATTATATTAAGCAAGTTAGGATCTGATGACTACCCTCAGTTTCAACATGATGTTCGTAATCAACAGCCAGTTTTTGTTTGCAAGAAATTTATTGAAAATTCTCATCCACTGTGACTACCCTCTCTTTTGCTTTATTGTTGTGAGTTTATACCCTTTGTTTTCTTTCATTATCATTCTGATAGGATCTCAGGAGGAAAAAAAATATGTTTACAATGTCTACTATCTTAAACAAGAAATCATTCCTTAATGATTTTTTAAACCATGCAGGTTGGTGGAGTCTAGAGAAAAACTGTCATACTGAAATGCCTACTCCCTACAGAGAAGAGGTAGATTTCTTGGATGCTCTTTTTCCTTGTGATCTCCCTTTTTTAAAATTGCCTTTGCCAATTCATTAAAAGTTAATTTTAAAAATAGTTTCTTTATATCTATTTTTCTAGGTTTTTCTGAGTTAACACAGTTTTGTAAGCACATCAGCAACTAAGGAATCTGGCATAGTGATCAGAAACCAAAGTAGTCAGAACAGAGCATTTACTCATATCGTCTTACAATATTAATGATTCAAATGGGAGCATTTTAATGTTATTTTATCTCATTTCTTTCTGATTTCTTTTATAGAGAAATCATAGACTCAGTTCGGAAAACGAAAATTTTGCTGAGCAAGAGGAAAAGGAACTTGAGATCTAAGCCAGTAAAGCTCTATATGTTCTTAAAAATTATAGATTCAACTGATTTTTATGATTCTTTTCCCTTTTCTCTCATTTGCCAGCCAACTCTTTTCAGCCTCATCTGGTTCAGAATAGAAATGATTTTCCCGATCATGAAATGGAAAGAAGGTGTCTAGGTCGGACACACAGTAGGAGCTCCAAAAATATTTGCTGAATCCATTCAGTGGCAGTGAACAACACATTGCCGGTCTACACTTTTTAATAGGTGGGTCTGTTTTTGTTTCAACATTTCAAGCACTCCTGTACTCCCCATAAAACCTATAAATACTGCATTTGCAAAGTAGCTGAACTTATTTTTTACCTCAACTCACAGTAATAACTTCTCAACATTGCATTTAAAGAGCCTGCTACCCTTACAGATAATGAAATTAAATGGGTCCAGGTTGAATTTTAGAGCAATAAAGCAGAAAAACATGTTAAAGCTACTTCAGTGAGCTGAGAACGTAAGAACTCTTTATGGAGTGATAAAGACAGGAGTTTTATTTTTACAGACTATATGGGGAATAGAGGGTTAGGTTGAGTATTAGGAGGGAATTTCTGAATGTGTAGTTTTCACATTTTATTAGCATTACTTCACCTGTCACACATGGCAACAGACATTCTCTGAAAACATAGGTCATGTGGATGTAACAATTTATTTGGCCATTCCTATATTAGTAGGCACTCAGGTTTTTTCTATCTCAGTTGTTTCTATTGGTAAACACCAGTACACATCATTTTTAACATTTTATTAAAAATATTTAAAGAAGGTCTTTTGATAATGTTTTTTTCCCCCTTTGAAAACTTTCTTGTTGCTACTGGAGATAAAAATGAATATTTCATAATGACAAAATAGCCAGTCATAAAGACAAGAATCCTACAGGTGCATGTACCTGATAACATAACCTTAACAGATTAGCAAAAGCTGGCTGATGTAAAAGAGGAAATAGACAAATATAAAACTGCAGTGTGGGACTTCCTAGGTGGTGCAGTGGTTAAGAATCTGCCTGCCAGTGCAGGGGATGTGGGTTTGAGCCCCGTTCTGGGATGATCCCACATGCCGTGGAGCAACTAAGTCTGTGAGCCACAACTATTAAGCCCATGTGCCTAGAGCCTGTGCTCCGCAACAAGAAAAGCCACTGCAATGGGAAGCCCGTGCACCACAATGAAGAGTAGCCTCCGCTCGCAGCAACTAGAGAAATCCTGTGTGCAGCAATGAAGACCCAACACAGCCAATAAATACATAAATAAACAAACAAAAAAAACTATAGTGGAAGAATTTAACACATCTCTCTCAGTAACTGATAATCCAAAGTGGAGCCCATAGATGTGAGCTAAGGAAGAGACACTGGTGCAAAATTGGTCAGTAATATGGAGGAGTGTGCTACCTACTTGCATACCTTACCTGTGCCCCCAGACCTGCTCCAAATGATCTTGGATATACTACTTCCATTTTATTACGAATTGTTTATGGGATTGCCCAGTCTATGACTTAGTTGATGTGACAGTGCCCCGTTCATGACAGGCAGTTTTGGTCACATGGTGACTGGATGGTATGACACTTGGTCTGGAGCTACATTTTGACAATGAATAGATGACACAGGATTACTCCAGAAATCTAGGAGTATGCACAGCAACTCTTTAACTGCAGTTGGCCAGAGGCTTCACATGACATCTTTATCTAACACAGATACTTCTAATACTACGGGATTTTAAGAGGCGTATGATCCTGGTGACTGAATTTCTCATACTGCAACCTAGACTATTGGATGTTTTAGGTCATAGGGTCCAAGTGACAGGTCTGCTTGTATGTAACCTAGACCAGTTGCAGAGCCCCTTCTTGTTCTGGGACCCACTCGAAACGAGCAGCCTACCATCTTGCCAATAAACAGGTCAAAACAATATTTGCTAGAGGAGAATATACGCCTCCGAAACCCAAAGAGGTCTACCAAATACTGTACTTCTTTGTTAGTGGTAGGATGTGCAAGGTACAAAAGCCCAAAAATTACTTTGAAAGCTATGTCACGAAATTTCCCAGAACATAAGAACCCCTAAAAACGTCACCAATGTGGCAGCCTCTAAATCTTGTTAAGTTTTATTGCTATTATTTCCCACTATCTGGAACACGTGTGATTATGAACGCAGACTCCTTGCCAATTTCTTCTGCTTCTTAGATCTAATTAATATAATGTGATAACTATAATGGACCAAAATGATCCCATGCAGAGCATCCAGACTGTTCACATCCCTTTGGACTAGACTGTGAAGTAATAGGCAAATTAACATGATCTTGGTTAAAGCAGTGGAATGTATGCTGTCGTCGCTCTCATGTGAATGTAAACTGCTGCTGATTCTGCTTTTAAGTGGGCACTGAAAACAATGCATTTGCCTGAGCCATAGCTGCATGAAATGGACCAGAGGCTGTGATAATCTGCTCTAGTAAAGATACTACATCCTACATCCTGCACAGCAGCAGCCCTTGGAGTTATAACCTAAGTCTGTATTAGTCCACTGTCATTCATTAAGAGCTAACCAGTTTTTGCAGGGGTCTGATTGGTGAATTAAATAGGGACGTGATGGGTGTCTATGCTGCATCATTTAAATCTTTGAGAGTGGCACTAATCTTTGATGTTCACCCTGGGAAGCAACATTGATTTTGATTTACTCTCTTGGCTGCTGGGGGTGGGGAAGAGCGGAGGCAGTTTCAAATGCTTCCGCTAGGCTTTTCCTACTGTAGCAGATCTTGTGCTAGTCAAGGAACCAATATAAGGATTTGGCACTTTTGTACTGCAAAATGAAACTCCCTTATGTATTTTTAAAAATTGAAGTATAATTTTCATACCGTAAATTCACCATTTTAAAGTATGCAATTCAATACATTTTGACAAATGTATAAAGTCAAGTAACTGGGACCAGAATCAAGATATGGAACATTTCCATCATCTAAAAAAAAAAGTCCCTCATGGCCTTCGTAGTCAATTGAGTCAATTGCCTAAAGTTAGCTAGCCCCTAGCAACCACTTGCTTGTTTTCTATCCCTACAGTTTTTTTCTCAAAATTTTATTTATTTATTTATTTATTTATTTATTGGCTGCGTTGGGTCTTCGTTGCTGGGCGAAGGCTTTCCCTAGTTGTGGCAAGCCGGGGCTACTCTTCATTGCGGTGTGTGGGCTTCTCAGTGCAGTGGCTTCTCTTGTTGCGCAGCACAGATTCTAGGTGCGCGGGCTGCAGCAGTTGTGGCGCACAGGCTCCACAGCATGTGAGATCTTGCTGGACCAGGGATCAAACCCAGGTCCCCTGCATTGGCAGGCGGGTTCTTAACCACTGCACCACCAGAGAAGTCCCTATTCCTATAGTTTTATCTTTTCTGGAATTTCATGTAAATGGAATCATAGAATATATATTCTTTCCTGCCTGGCTTCTTTCACTCAGCATAATACTTTTGAAATTGATTCTTATTATTACATGTGCTAGTAGTTAATTCCTTTTTACTGCTGAATTATATTCACTGCATAACTTCTCCAAAATTTGTTTATTCATTCCTTAGTTGATAAACATTTGTGTTGTTTCCAGTTTTTGATTATTTTGAATTAAGCTGCTATGAACATTCATGCAGTTTTTTGTTTTTGGAGTTCATTTTATCAGTTCTCTCGGTAGGCTTCTTCCTTTTAGTGCCCTGTTTATGAAATCTTTACCTCCCCCTAATTTGGGGTACAAAGATTTTCTTCTATATTTTATTCAAAAGTTTTTATAGATTTAGCTCTTATATTTAAGTCTATGATGCATTATGGGTTAATTTTTATGTGTAGTGTAAAGATCAACGTTCTATCTTTGGTACTTGGACATTCAATTGTTTTGGAACCATTTGAAAGATTTTCCTCTCCCTTTTGAGTTATGTTGCCACATTGGTCAATACATAGAGCTCTTTTTGGCATAATGATCAACAATGAAACAAAAGATTTAAGGTTCTGAACAGTGATACCTATCTTTTCACTGATTTCATAGACATTTTACCCAAATGCTGGTAAATGGAAGAATAGTTTTCTGTACCCCTCTTCAACTATATCTCCTGGATCCAAAGAGACCTTTTCAATCCTCACTCCAGGCACCAGATAAGGGGAAACCAGATGGAGTAAAATGAATGACATATTAGGGCAGAGAAAAAAGGGGAAAAGAACAGGGCCTTGGGTGGAGGACAAAGGGGTTTAAGAGACTTAGAGGACTGTGAAGTCAGGGGAATTAGAAAGGCCATAATCAGGGCTCCTTTTGCAAATCCGAGGCAAACTCTGGATGGACCATCGTCAGGACTCATGTCCAGACTGAACTCCGAGCTTTTTCGGCTAACAGTAGGTATTTCTCAGTAATAGACTGGACCATATTTCTCTTCCAAACTTTTATAACAGAGCAAAAGAATCATATGTTTAAAAAACAAAAAAAGCGCACTGTAACTATTTTTGTTTCTGAAACAAAATACGTTATGCAATGTGAGGGAAAAAAAAGAAAGAAAAGAAAAGCTTTCGCAGGCTATCTGGAAATTTTAAAGTAAATATTTAAATTATTATCTAATATCTAAATGCTTTAGATCAAGCTCTGCAATGTTTAAGAATTTTTAAAAACTCTAATCTTAATAATTAAATGGTCAGGAATAGTGTTGATATATAAGTTTTTCATTGTCATATTTGGAGCACGTGTACATCAAATTTAGGAAGAGTCATTTGGATATTTGCCAATTAAACAAAGATAACCAAAAGTCAGTGAATATGATTCATTTTTAATGGTTTAATGATTTAATGACAACCACTGTTTTGCTACAGGTATAACAGGAGAACAGCATACATAAATAACCCATGATGTAGTCCACTGCAACACAAAACAATCAGTTTTCCTCTCTTGACTTTGTTAATTTTTTTTTTCATTCATGCGTACATTAACACACATATAAAATTAAATGTCTGTATCTTGAAAGATCCCAATGGCCTGAGTTCTCTGGTTCCCAAACATGAAAGCAATACAAGGGAAATACCCTGAGAATTCTTGAGCTTCTTTTCCTTTCTGATACTTGGCTGGAAGAACAAGTGTTGGAAACCTGGAGACAGAAGAAACACTTTGGCCATGAGGCTGTGACGACGGGACTTTGGGAAGCTCAGATAATGAAGGGGAAGCAACAGGGCATGCTGATGGTGGCCACTGGACCCATGATGTTTGGGAGTAAGAGGAGAAGACTAAAAGGAGAGGAGTTCAGTTTAAGGGAGAATTAGGTAAGGAAGGACTATAGGTGAGGAACTCTAATATTCTCCCTGACCCAGCTCTCTTGGGGGTCAGTTTTGGGCGTGATAAAATTTCACAGGCTTAGAGTCGATTGTCTCTCATTAACTATACCTAAAAGTCCTTTTACATAACAAAAAGTCTTTCATCCCATGAGTGAAAATAGAAGGTTTAAAAATATAAATATTTGATATAGTTAGATTGGCTTAAATATATTATAGTTAACTTATAAATGAGGATCCCAGAAACATTCTTCTTTTGATTAGAGAAACCAGTTACAGAATAGGCACAAGTGGAAAGTTGAATAGGGTTGAGGACAAGTCTCAGAAAGGAAAAGGGAACAGAAAGGGGGTGGGAGGGTTGAGACATGAAGAACTGCAAAAATCCTCCAGAACTTGGGATGCTTCAGAGTACGAAGTGTTTTCCCGCTTCTGCCTCACTTTGTTCGTGAAGTAGGAGGTATCACCCCAGTTTACACAGGAAGGGAAAGAGGCTTAAAGAGGTTAAGTGACTTGTCAGTCATCACAGCAATGATGATGGGTAAGAAGCTGAAACCCAGGCATCTGCCTCTAAATCTTAGCCATCTGTCATTTTGCTGCTTCTCCTCTGTCTTTGACTTTATGATTATTGAAGAGACCTCATTCGCAAGAGACTGTATCACCAAGCTTCAATGGTGCACTAAAAATCACATTATATTTATTAAATTTATTCAAGAAAAAAGATATAATTGTTAAGCTATTTTCTCATCCAATTTAGGAATAAATAGAAAGTACATTACATTGACTGAATGGGGGAGACAGTGCTAGATAAATAACAAGTCTTTGACCTTTGCTCAAAATAATTTTCTCTTTAGATTAAGCCATGAATGGCATTAATTAAGAAGACATTGTTATAATTAATGCCCACTCCCTAAACCAGAATTCTCGGAAAGTTCAGAATTAAAGAGGGCAAGATGTCGTTTGAGATGTTTTTTCTCCTCGGGTTGTTCACACAACTTGACTTCAATGTTGCCATCACTGAATGCTTCTCCTTTGGTCTCCTCTACTAGGTTCTCTTTCCGGGAAAACTTTGCTTTCTTCTGCATCATCGTAATTCCTGAATTTCTGTGCCTTCGTGCTGGGGATAAGGTTTCTTTTACTATGCAATAACAAACTGCAGATAAAAAATTCTTTTTGAAGTTTTCATTCATAAAGGCATAAACAATTGGATTACAGATGGAATTGGAAAATCCAATGATTTGAACGATAGCAAAAATCATCTTGATTGTAACCTCATCATATTCCTTTTCAAAATTGCCTGAAATAAAAAGTAATCCTTTAGAATGGATATTTGTTTTAATGAACATAAAATAACATTTCTGTTTATCTTCTGTCTTTATCAAGCACTTACACTTGTACAAGTGGTTAAAGGTGTGAAACATTCTCAAGACCATTTTGGGGAGAGCCATCTGATGTCTGAAGAGAAACCACCTTTGTGAAGAGTCCTCCTTCTTAGAGAATTTAGGCTTACTGGCACAGCCCAGTGTCCAGCACATATTAAAGGATTTATTGCATTTCAATTTGCTTTCAAGCTTCATGTAAACTGGAAGTCGCAGTTACACTTCAAACGTCCACTTGGGTTACAGAAACACAATCATCTGAGAACCATATTAAGGCTCAGATTATCAGAGAGAATACATGAAAGGTCTGGCTGAAGGGTCTAGGTGTTATTAAATTCATGTGGTTCAAGTGAGGGTTCTAAATAGAGAACACTCACAGGATGTCACACCTCTCCCAATGTTTAAATGGCTGAGGGAGAACAGAAGGCGGGAGATGAATCTCAAAAGCTTTTCTTCATCTTTTGTAATTATTAAAGCTTTGATCATACTCATTCATAATTACCTACCACATAATGATCTAGCGATTTTGAAAACATGAAAGAAATCTATTAAATGTTTGATATTTGATTACACAAGTGAATGGCAACATATTTCAATGATTCACTGTCCATTCTAACAGGAAGTGAACTAGAACTTCCATCAAATGAGAATGACAAGCACTCACTGTATTCAATCAACATGTGAACAATGTGGAAAGGTGCCCAGCACACAGCAAAGAGAGCCACCACTGTCACCATCATAACGACAGCTCGCTTCTTCTTCCTGGACCCACAAGGATACATTGCATTAGCTAACTTCTCCTTGGCAGGTGTGTCAAGCTGATAGCAAAGCTATTAAATAAAGTTTGAGTCTAGACTTAGTGATAATTTTTCAAATGTTAATGACGCTCATGACAGATGGTGAACTGTTTTTCATCTTTTCCCATTCATCCCTACATTTCCCATAATGCAAACATCCTTAAGATCTGTGCTCATTAGGGGACGAGCACCTGTGACAGATGCCCGGCATGGATTATGTCATCAATCTTCCCAACAAATCATTTGACAGATGTAGAAACCGAGGCACAGAGAAGGTTAAGTAACTTGCAAGGTCAGATGGCTAGTAGAGGATTTAAACTATAAAGGCTAGTTTGGATTTAAACTTAAGAAGTCTAATTTCAGTGTCAAAGTTCTTATTCATTGTATATGAAGAACGCTTATTCCTATGACAGAAAAATATGGGAAGCCCTCAGGACAGAATTAAAATGTAATCCTCCATTATATAACTAAGTGATAGGATTAACTAGGGATTCCAATGGAGTTTTCTCCATTAGTCCTGTAAAGGAGATTAATGTCTGCAAGAGATCTACACATTTTCAAGTTTATGAGTCATAATCATTATTTATTATCTCAACATGACAGTCCTTTCTTCTGAGGAAGTGAGAAAGCTAAATCACCAATAAGTCCCAAGGTGCTGAACAGTCCATCACCCATCAAGAGGGAGGAGTTCTTACATAAACTGGGCACTAGAGGTCACTGCACAGTTGAAGAAATGATAAATTTCATCAAACCACTAGACTTAGAAGAAGATTTTGTTTTTAATAGCCATTCAGTGTAGATTATAAAATAAACCATATGGCTCATAAGTATCATAGCAGTAAATTCTATTTTTAAATTTATATTAATCAATATGATCAGAAAGTAAAGCCCTTAGGTAAAAATAAAATATATCAGTAATAATAATTTAAAATAAATAACATATTCTCATTTCCAAAGGATTTTCACACATATCATCTCATATCTTTTAGCACCTACCTTGGAGAGGGGAGGATGTAAGGATGGATATTATTATGCTTCCTGGTACACATCAGGAAAGCAGGAGCCTTGGGAGTAAGGATGCTTACTTATCCACATCATGTGGCTGGTGAGTGGCAGAGAGAGGAGAGCGCTACAGCAATTCTTACCATGCTGTATTGACATGCAGAAGAAAATTTAACAATTTAAAAAATTCCAAGTAATTATAACAGTGACTTCCCATTTGCTTTGGGAGCTGGTAATCTTACTCTTCCTTCCTGCCATACATAAAATCTCCAAAGTTTAAAGTCAGCCCATGTGCTAAATGTGAATTACAAATGACACTTTGACTAAATCACCCAGGAATTCTGAGATCTCTGGCAACTGTCTCTTCCAGCACAACTAATTAAGAATATTTTAAACAGAAGTGAATATTCCGTTAAACAGACCTGGCAATTTTTGACATTTCTTTTCCATGAATAGCTCGAAGCACTGAGCCATCCCCCACTCTTTTCTTTATCCAAAGTTCATAGCCGATCTTACTGTACAGGATAAGCATCACCATAAGAGGCAGGAGGAAGAGGATGACAAGGATAAAGGTGGTGTAGATTTTCTGGTGCACAGGGCTGGCCCACTCTTCCAAGCAGCAGATGTGTTCTTTTTCATATAAGAAGTCGTACTTAATCTTTAAAATAAGTATAATTCAGTTAGAAGAGCCAGAGGCAGCATCAGAAGAATGCAAAGCAGCCAAGTACTATTGTAACGCAGCATTTTTCAGATCCTTACACATTTACTGTGGGTACATACTTCAAATGAGATATAATTTCAGTTGTTCTTTTGTTGTGAAATGTGTTTTTTTCCCACTTCAGTGCTTAAATGCTTAAGAGTTTCATATTTCCTTTTCTATTTTAAATGGAATTGAGATCCAGAGCCTGCTCGCTTTTTTTTTACCTTTCTCAATTTTTTACACAATAGTCGTAAGTTTTCAATTATGTGAAAGAAAGAATACTACGATGACCAAAGTACTTATAAAAAAATATTTTGTACTAGCATGTCAGTTAGTTTACTGTTACATTATTTTGCTTCCTCAGTTGTTGAAGAGACTAGTTTTGATGAGGCATCAGACTTCTTCCAGTTAAATAAGTACTGGAAGTCTGTATTTTGTTACTGCCATTTCAGATTGCAAAGATCAGGTTGCTTGCAAAGATTTCAGAGAGGCAAGTGGCAGCTTTTAGATTCTAAGATGAATGAGAAGCTGGGACTCAAACTATTGCCAATGTACGAATATTCAGACCCAATTATAAGCCCTTGAACTATATATTTCACAGAAAGGCAATTGCTATTTATTAATACTATTTCTAACAGATTAATATGATGAGTTAAAAAAATTAATACTAACAATATTAATAGTAATAGAAAATGCTAACAAGGGACAAACTAAATATTTAAAGTATATTCAAAAGTCACATATCTGGATAATAGGAATTAAAGTTAGAGAATTTATCAAAACTATTGTTGTCTGAGTCACTCTGGAGCTTTCGAGATGAAGAATACTTAGGTCTTTAGACATAATTCTGCCTCCATTCCCAGCAGATTTTCACCAATCTTCAAAGTCAGTTGAATGAGGGAAAAAAGCTTTCCGGTATAGTCATCAAAAGTATGAAAATTCAAGTTCTGATTTAGGTGTTATTTTTCAAATACAGCTAGGAATGAAAACACTCATTGAACAATAATTTCAAGGTCCATACTCCCTGGGTAGAGGATATTAAGGTGAAAGTCATTCTGACTCCACATAGGCAGAGCCCACGGGGCCAACAGCCACGGGGGTCATGTATTGACACGTTCTAAAGCACAAGGCGAGACTGACAGTCTCTGAACAGATGCGCATGCCCCTGGGGACAAGCAGAGACCTTCTGAGGGCACACTGAGATGGTTTCATGGGAACCAAACACACAGGTCTCTAAAATGCCACCGCCTAAGAGGATGCCTGAGGTTGAAGGGTCATGCTGGGTCTACGTTCCCAGTTCCTCTTTCATAATCGCCCTTCTTTCAATTTTCACAAGTTGTGTCTCTCACCCAACCCCAATCTCACTATAGGCCACCAAAGCAAGAGGCGGTTCAAACGACTGGTGTCAGTGAAGCCACCTTGATCGAGGCACCATAAATGCGTGACAGGGCTTTGTGCTCTTCCCTACATTAAATGTATTTCTATTCAGGGGAAAACTTAGCATTAGAAAAAAGGTGTTGTGTGACAGGTGACGAGATGTTGTGAATTCCCATTTTCCATACAGTGAAGGGGCAGAAGCGATGACCACGTTAACTTAACCACCTCATTGCTTCCATCCCCGGAAAGCTGTCAAATACATCAGTCCTGCGAGAGAGCCTAGTGAGAGCAAAGCAAAGAGAACATCAGGGGAGACGGTGAAGTCAGTGCTGCTTCATTTCAGCTGGCTGAGAAATTAAGGCTCCTTGCCTGCTTGCACTCTTGCTAATGGAGTTTAGCAGTGAGAAGGTGGCCGTGGGAAAGCATATCAATACAATTATTTGATTTGCAAAATGAAATCATACTTTTTCTTGACAGAAGGCAAGAAAAATCTATTTGGCTGATCTGTCTGACAGACATGACTGGCTGTGCCAATTAGATTTAATGCATTTTCTACAAGTGAAGTGATTTTTATATTTAAAATAAATTTAAAGCATATGATAAAATAATTTTATTTGAAAAATGGGCCTGTCTTCTTGTGTTCTGTGGGTCAGAAGTGGACCCCACGTGGGAACTGGGTTGGGTCATTTATAAAAGGACTTCATTGGTATAGGTTTCCTGCTGGAGATAAGGGCAGCCTCAGAGAAAGGAGCTGGCCATGTCCAGTTGTGTGTGGAAGCTGAAAGGTCTTCACTAGCAGCTAGCTAGAGAAGGGAGTAGCCATGGGAAGCCTCAGGGGTGTTATTTGTGAGAAACCCATGAAGTAAAGAATCAATCATAGGGCAGAGTCATGTGCAAAATAAGGCAGTCGTATCCACTCTCTATACTGTAGGATTCTAGGCCTAAAAATGGCTCAAACTGGGGGAAGGGAGATGTCTTAAATTGAATGAGAGAATGGGCTTATGTGATTGTGACACTGGACTGGACATTTTGATAAGGGAACTAACAATATTTGGTGACCAGTCACTGTTCTTGTGAATGAAAGTGACCGGAGGAATTTTATTCTCTGAATGACGGCAAGAGTTACAGGGCGCGCTCAAGGCTTCATCCGCCACGTTTCATCAGCGGACTGCGAAGCTCTCAGATTGCATGTTTGTAGGTAGCAAGGGACAGAATAAAAATGCCTTCTGTTCTTCCCTACGGAGCTCAGCTCATTCAATATACCGGGTGCATCAAACATCAAGCTACTTTGTAAATGTACCCTTGTCTGAGGGCTCATTTGATACACGTGCCAGTGGACACTGAGGGCCCAGTAAAGTTTCACGTTTGCTTATGTCAATTTAAAAAGGTACAAAAGACACGTATTTTTAAAAATTATCTTACAGGGTATATAAGTAATCCCCTACTGTCCTTGAAGACTGCTCTCTGTGCTAAATCTCCCTGGCAGGATGCATTCAAGTACCCTCCAATGGAGAGACTGGGTCACCAAAAAAGGTACAGGGCTTCCTTCACTGCGAATCACCACTGAGGGCTTGGCCCATCTGACAGTGGTGTGGGGGAAGCAGGAAGGTTGGATACGAGGATCCTCTTACATGTTCCAGTTCAGATTTCAATTTGTCAATGAAGAGGGAGGCAGGTGAGAAATGGCTTATGAAGGAGAATCAACCAATAAGTAGATAAGAGGTTACAAATTTTTTATGTGTCTTAAAAATAAAAGAAAAATCTAGAGCAAGCGTTCAACACTTAAAACATGACAAGACACTGAAGAACACTAGGAAAGGCATGTTCCGCTGGCAGGAAAATGTAGAAGGTGACCCTGGTACATTTTATTTTAAGCATTAAAGTCTTAACAATATAAGATCAAGGAAGAGCTAGAAAAAGCAGAGGAAAAAAATCTTAAATTATTTTGTTCCACTTGAAAAACCTCCAGTGAAATAACTGAGATCATACAAATTTGCTATAACGCTCTTGCAGGAAGGAAAGTTATTATAAGTAAGCGGGATGGGAAGACATTTCAATAGTATGATTACCAATCCCAATCTACCTCAAGTCGTTGCACGTGCCACATAGGAGATCCTACGATGACTGCCACCAGCCAGACCACACCTGCAAAAACATTAAAATCATCAGAATACAACTCAGCGAAGCCAAATACATCCATGCTTAACTCTCTAACCATAAAGACTCCTTATGTTCAATGCACCCCATCACCTGTGTCCTGGAGCAGTGCAGTGGTCTCCTTACATGTCTCACCTCTACTCTTTCATTACCCTTAAAATCGCTGCTGGAATAGTCTTCCTGAAACATGTTTTAAATGTTAAAACATGCCTAAATGATAAAGCCTAAATCCCTTAAAATGGTCCCCGAGGTTCTCTACACTCTCACTTGCCTCTCTGTCTCCTCTGACATTTCTGTTCACGTTCTTCACGCCCGAGTCCTCTATGGAGGAATTTACGGAGTTGGTTTCAGTTGCCATTTCCCAGAATGCATTGTGCTGCTCCACACCTGGATGCTGTCACCCTAGACTGGTACCCCATCCCCACTAGCTAACTGTGGACCCATTTTCTAGGACTTGACTCAAAAGTCATCTTCTCTTGGAAATCTTTGAAGGTCATCGCCATTTCCAGAAGAACTGACCACTGCTGTCTCCACGTGCCCAGCAGAGTGGCACCTTTGTTGCCCTTACTGGTTTCTTCCCAACTTCCTCTGAGCAAGGACAATGCCTTTTCTTTATTTGTATTTATTTCCCCAAATAAGGTTCCCAGGGAAATTCCTGTCCCTCAGTAGGTGTGGATCAAGCACCTACTGCTTCTTTGTTGAATGGATGAGTAACTTAAACATGATATAGAGAACCCTCTATAGCATCTTAAAATTGAAAGTACATTTATCTTATGCATAATTATATGAGCACGATTTTATTGTTTACAAAACAAATGCTTGTAACATCAGAAACCAAGGTGCTCTTTCCAAATGTCCTGGCTTCCCTGAGTGTGTTGAGGGGATTACTTTAATGATGCATCCCTTAGCAAGGCACAAAAGAGCATCTCAATGGACTAGGGCAAGGCCAGAACTAAGAGCCCCAACACTGATTTTGAAGAAAATTTTCCAGCTCAAATGCTGCTTGTTCTTTCTATATTGAGTGGAAGCACTAAGAAAACACTGTATTGCAGTGGGTTTCAAGGAACTGAGACTCACTTAATCTGTAATTGGGGTTTATTATAAAAATACACGTGAACTGACACCACCCATAGAAAGTCATTATGAATCAATAATTCAAGATAGTACTAAGGCTCACAGATCAATGTCTCTGTCTCCGTCTCTCTCTCCTCATTGCTCTACACATCTATTCTCTTCTAGTCCAATCCTTATTTTACTATGTTATCTCATATCCAATCATTTTTCCAATCTTCAGCAGAATTTCTGGAGGAAATGAGTCTAGTTGCTCAGCTCATTGTCAATCCTCTTGAATCCACTGCCTGCTCAGGGATAGGAGAGCTATTGCATCATCTGGGCAAGAAAGTCTAGCAGTCTTGCTGGCTGGGGCGTTGGGGGCAGGGCAGTCTCAGCCAGAAGGAGGTACCAGGGAGATGGACACAGCTGGTTCCTCGTGTAACAGAGTTAGAGGGAGCTGTCACTGCAAGAAAGCCTCCTGGGGAGGTGAATCTTCTTGATTTAAACACCTTTCCATCTCCTGTGACTTTTTTGAGTAGAAACCGCCTTGGCTGTCTACTATCAACTTTGCCTTCAGGTGTCGAAACTCTCTCTCCTTCTCTTTCCTTTTCTAATAACTCCCCTCCTCCGTGTATTCCTTTCCTAACCCTCTTTCCACACCCCATGCAGTTTTCAGATGTTCTGATGGTGAGAGCATGTCAATTATTAAAAGGCAAGAGGTCTTTGAATTCTTTGTAGAGAGGATGTGACATAAATTTGAAAATAACTGAAATGAACCAATTTTTCCCCTATTGGCTTAGCTATACAGCTCAAACTATTTAAAATGAGTTTGGTGTCGCAAAGCCTTCAGGAGTTCTTTCTGTAATTCTGCTGTCCCATGAGGGCTAAATTCTTACAGCAGAAATAAATGTTTACTCATTCCTCCCAAGTGAGATAGTAGGAAAAATTGCTCTCTTCAATTATAGCATTAGTTGTTCCTAAACCTCTGGTTATTCAGCCATAATACATTCAGATCACTGAGAAGCACATTTAAGTTTTAAATGGCTCAATTATAATGATCAGATAGAGACATTCTTCCATTTTACTGTCCTAGGCTTTAGGACCTTGCTTTAGGTTTATATACATTACGAGGTACACGCGCATCACGATCTGCTGACTCAGGAATGGTTACAGCACCTGAGGATTCAGGAACGCCTGGAGCAAAATTAGGAAGGGGGTGGAATTCGTCTTTGTCAGGCATCCCCAGCACTCAGCACCAATGTTCTCATGGGCCCTGCAGCCTTCTGCTGTTGTGTACTCACCACCAACACCCACTCTAGGCAGCAACCCTGCTGCCCACTTCTCTGAACACACCTTTCCTGGCCTCTGTCCAAATCTACCTGTCAAGGGCATCTTAGCTCAGAGTTCTCTTACATCAGGAAGACAGCTGACTAATCTAATAATTGTTAATACGGCGATGCCACTGATAGAGGACCTTAGATCAGCTACAAGTAGAACTTAAAAATTTAAGAACAGCAACTCAAGAAGTAAATCTGAAAGGAGAGATTTTCAGAGCTGGGCTAGGCCTCAAGGAAAGAGCGGGGAGGGCAGCAGTAAGTGTGGAGAGGACCGACACCCTGAAATTACACCCCAATGCCTACAAGATAGACGGGAGGTTCCTCCTCTAGCTTATAAATATGATTCATGTTGAAGGAATTCTCTTTGTTCTGTAATGAAGAACGACATTAACACTGCCAGTGGCATGTCCTCACCCAGCATCGTGAAAGCCCTTCGGTTGGTGTACTGCCACTTCATTTTAAAAGGATGCACAAGTCCCTGGTGCCTCTCCACGGCAATGCAGGTCATGGTGAGGATTTCTGTCACAACAGCAGTGGACTGGACAGATGGCACCATCTTGCAAATGAAGGCACCTGCAGCAAGGAAACAGGACAAATTACACAGCAAAAAGAAGTGTTATCTGTCTTCTTGTAATTATCACAGTGAATTAATTCTTAGCCTCTGTTCAAAAGTTTTATGCCTATAATGACACTGTAGACACAAAATAATTAAGGAAGTTTGCACTCACTGATATTTTCTTTCCCTAAGTGGATTCCAAGTTCCTAAATTATATGTAATTATGTAGAGTAGGACAATGAGAGGACGAGTGAGTATCTGGCCATTGATAATAAGGAGAAGAAAATCAATGTGACCCTTGCTTGAGAAAAAGCAAAGACAGTGTTAACTGGTCTCTTGGGGTTTAAACCAGGGTGGTCTTTGATTCTTTCTTCCCTTTTGGTTCCCTGTCAAATCATAACAAAGGAATAATTTTCATCTAAGACTCCCAGATTACTTCATCTTTTATTCTCCTTTGACTTCCTGTCCAAAACTTAATATCCAGATTACACCATTATGCTCTTAACTGATTTCACTTTCTCTAATGCAAAGGTCTCAAAGCCTGCAAGCATGCTCTGTTTGATTTACATATTTAAAAAAATATCTGAATGCATTGCCCATATTTTAAAATGTCTTACACTATCTGTCTGGCCTTCTCACCATTGGTATTTGTGAGCTCTGGTCTGACATCTTTGCTCTTGAATCCACCCTGCTCATCACTACCAAATTAATTATTCTGAACTATCAGAAAATCATAAGTTCAGGGAATATAAAAAGTTGGAAGAGACTTCAGCCCACTTGCAGAAATCCTCTTTTCACCTCCTCTCCCAAATGCTCTGCCTGGCTTTGCTTAAACACCTACAGGGGAGCCATCCTGTTGGTAAATCCTCACCTCAGGTCTTCACGTGGCTTTTCCTTCTGCTGGAAATATTCTCCCCCAGGAGAATATTCTTCACACCCTTCCCTGAAGCCTTTGCTCAGTTGTCACCTTCCCCATGAGGCCAACCTACTCGAACAATCCCTTTGTCACAGCAGCCTGTCCCTTGCCTCCTCTTCTCATTCTGCCTCTCTTTTCTTCTACTCTTTTCCTATGACTCTTCCACACTCCAACATGCTATATAATCTCCTGATTTGTTTTACTGTTTATTGAAAATTTCCCAACCCTTACTAGGATGTAAACACTCCAAGAGTAAGGATTTTTGTCTCTTTTCTCACTGATGTATTCCAAGCATTGAGAATGGCAAACAGAAGGCTCTCAACTGACATTCATTGAATTGAAGAGGATGAGTGACTAGGAAGCTCTTAACCCTGTGAAACTGACTTCATTCAACTTTGAAGAGGCTTTTGCTGGAGAAAGTGCTTTTCAATAATTCTACCCACTTCTTCTAATTTTTCTTTGAGAGTTTTAGAACTAACCAACTGTCTTTTCCAAACAGCAACTCTTCATATGTTTAAAAGACACTTTCATGTCAGCCCTAAGTCTTTTCTAGTTGTCCCAGCTATTCCTCAAGACACGCTTTTCAGAACTTTCAACTCCCTGGACAGCTTCCATTGAACTTTCTCCAGTTTGTGACTATGTGGCCCCGAAGGGAACCCACCACACTCAGGATGTGGCCTGGCCAAGGCAGAAACTGTAGGGCCGTACCGCGTCCCTGGGTCTCAACATCACCTTCTGTGAGTGTAACTGAAATACACAGCAGACTTTTGTGCTAGAATTTTTCAATGTTTGGTTTCTGTTGAACTTGGAATCAACTTGAAATGAATTGGGTCTATTAAACAGAAAATTTCTGTTAATTCAAGATTCCCTTACTTCCCATCCTGTGACTTAGGGGAAAAAAAATGACTTAGATATCGCTCAAGATAATTCCATTCCAATCCTTCTTTGACGCTCCAAATGGCAACCTAAAAGCCCAAACAAAGCACTCCCAGCCTGCAACCCTGCTCAAAGTTAAGGCCCTTCCTTCTCAGCAAGATAGTTTTGATGCTAAGTGCAGGGATGTACTTTCAGTATGAGTACAGTTCACTGCCTGAATAATTGTCATGCTGTGAATGAATTAGCTTACCTCAAATCCTGGTTTGGATGTGATACTTGAATAAATGAATATATGAATAAATTATTAATCTGGATATTTCTCCTGTTCTTTTTTTTCTTGAAAATTTAATCAGAATTTCTTTGATTCTTTCAGCCAAATTGTTTATACAAAAACAGAAGTTGGACAAGCCAAGGTTAAAGAAATGCCAGAAGAAACTTTCCGTGAAATGGACAACACTGTTTTTCCCATTATCAACAAATTTTAGGAATAACTATCCAAACAAACACTACAGTGTTATCTCATTGTAACACTATCCATCCTAAATCTATTCAACTTGTCCATCACAACAGCATGGAAAATTGGTCAACTGATTCCCTGATATCAGGGTATACTCTGGTTTTGATTCACCTAATCTATTAGCCACTCTGAACTTCCATTTCATCACTTGTAAAAAGGGATTAATAATACCCACCTGTCATAGGACCAATACGTGTACTTCATAAAATGACATAAGCATCCAGTACAGGAATGTTCTTTAATAAATGCAGCCTCATTAAAAGAATTGAGGTAAATTCAGTATATATGGAACTCATGGATTCTTTGTGGCTAAACTGCCCGCGAAAGACCATCTAGTTCAATAAACTGTTTCCTAGATAAATACAGGGCAGCTCAAAGGAGTTAAGTGATTTGCTCATGTCCACACAGCTGTTTAGTGACAAAATGAAGGCATGAGCCGGCATTGTCTGACTCCAGCTCTTCCCACTGTGACACTCTCACTTATCTGCACACATCCATGCAACACGGCAGTTTTCTTGTCTACATGCTCACAAATCATCTGTTTAATAATCCACTTGAGGATTCTGCACCCAGAGGAGTTCTATAATCTGTCATCTTACCCTTTGTATGAATCTAGACAGCATTTGCCCAACTCATTACTTCTGACACTTCTCCAACCAACTTTCTGAGAAATTACTGACAGTGTTTTTTTGATCACATCTCCAAGCGTCTTCAATGTTGTGGCATGTAATTTATCTATGCTAAAGACTTGAGTTCTTTAAAAAACAGGTAGACACTCTTTACTATCTATTCACTTATATTGGCTCCTTATTTTCATCCTAACCATCTTTGTTTTGCCCTTTTTAATTTGGAGGTCACTTTTCAAAGTCTAGAAGACTGAAGCCAAATAGTCATTGAAGAGCTTTGTTTTTTCTCTGCCCTTTATTAAATTTGTATCAGTGATCACCTTCCCTTTCTTTTTCAGCTCTTTGTTCTGCTGATGAATCTCTCTGATGACTCTACAGTCAGCTTGTTCTACATGTTAACCTTTCCAATGTGAACCGAACAGGTCTCAGTTATTTTGCAAGAATGTGTCCTTTGTGACATTTCCTCCCACAAATGGCAATTTTAAACTGGGATGATAATCTTAGAATTTTCTACATAGGGCACTGTTTTCTTGGGATGTCCTTTCCGTTTTTCCTGATGGGATTACCTGATCTTAACGTAAGAGATGTGTATCTTAGAGCCTGCCTGGAATGTTTATTTCTCATATTTTTTTTTAAACGTGAATTATGATCCTTCCTTCCTTCCTTCATTCCCTCCTTCCTTCCTTTCTGTCTAGCTGCACAGACTGTGGGGTCTTAGTTCCCGACCAGGGGTCGAACCCGGGTCTCAGCAGTGGAAGCCCTGAGTCCTAACTACTGGCCCACCAGGCAAGTCCCTATTTCTCATATTTTGATTGTCAGCATCCACCTTCATTTCCTAACAGAAACACAGTTTCCTCTGGTGCATGAACTCTCCCCTATGTGGGCAGGTTAGGGAAGAGGCCCTACTAGGGAAGACAAGGCACACACAAGGATGGATTCTCTCAGAGCTTCTATCGGCTCCAAATGTGCCAAATGTCTCTCAATTCTTTTCATCTGTTGAAAGAGTGCAGTGAAGATGGAAGGGGAAGATTTGAAGCAGTCAGCCCCATGCTCACCGGATCGTGAGCGTGAACAGATCACTGCTTAGTTACTGCAGCTGACCTCTTCACAACCTGGGTCCTTGCCTCTTGCAGGCCCTTTCCTCCAGATTCATACTGATCCTGTGAACCTCCAACATCTTTCCAGTATATCCCCTTCTCTTAAGCTACTTAGCTATCAACTGTTGCTTGTAAACCAAGTAAACTTACTTGAATACGTCTCTTTTAGTGCTTTTTCTCTTAAAGGTAGATTTCCTAACATGTAGAATACTCTGATCAATGTTCCTTCTGTGTGTATTGTTAATGCTGAGACAACACAGTCCAAATCATACGGTTTGCCTCCATTGCTGCTTCCATTTTTTCTATATCAGACCCCTGCATAAGAAATTACAGAGGACCTGGGCAGAGGCCTTAGTCAGGGGAGGGCTGGCCAGTCTGTCCCCGAAGCTCAGCTCTTGGGTGGTTTTCTCTTGCTTCTACCTGACTATGGAGAGGGAGAAGCAATAAAGAACCAGACTCAAGGGCTCCAAAGTCCGCTCTTTAATAATTACACCTGGAGAGAAAAAGATGGCGGTGAAGTAGAGAGACGTGGAGTGCATCCCTCTCCACAGATGCATCGGGAATGCACGGAAGGACGCAGTCATTCCCACAGAGAACCAGCTGAACACCAGCAGACGGCCTCGGACACCAGAAAGGGCTGCGGGGAGCCCGACATAGCCGGTAGGGAGGCATCTACGAGGGCTCAAAGAGGGTGAAGCGGCAGAGCTGTGGCAGATGGGAGGGAGTGAGAAACATACGGAGGGTCCGCAACGCAGCTCAGCATTCCCAGACCGAGACATTGATCCGCGGCTGAACGGAGGGTCCAGGAGCGGGAGCGTGGGAACCGGAGAGCTGGTTCACGGTGAGAAACATTGTTGCCGGTAGGGTGACCGACCGAGAACACAGGAGGGAGGAGGTCCGCGGAGAGGAGTGCCCATCCCTGAGAGCTGCCCGGCCATGATGGTGGCTGGAGGCTGCAGGCTCACGGGCGGGGGGGGGGGGGGGGGGGGGGGAGGAGCCGCGCCTGTAGCCTCTCCCTCTCTTTCGGAGCCTCTGCAACAGGCAGTGGAGAGACACCCGCGGGCCAACTAAGGCGCTCAGGGATAACAAGCACCCTCAGGCACTCGGGTGGGGCTAGATTAAAACCCCTTGCAACGCCAGCAGCAGGGAGGCTGCCGAGAGAAAAAAAAAAAAAAAACAACAGCATCAATAAGAAAAAACCCCGAGAGAGGCCCAACTCTAAGACTTTCTCTTTACACCTGAGCCACCGGCGTCCCTCTGCATCAGGGACCTCCAAGCCCGACTGAAACAACAGTGCGCCACTGCTCACTCACTCCCAGGAGAAGGAGCCACTATTGTACCCTCTCCCTCCCCACACACCAAGGCTTACAGACGAACAATAAAGGAACCTCTGCTGGTCACAGAATAACGCAAAAAAAACCCAAGGCAAGGAGAAGGACACTTACAGCTGAGACGCTAAGGAAACAGAAATAGTAGTATCAATACCTATTGAACTGGTCCATTCTGGGATCAGTTCTGGATTTTTTTTTTTTTTCTTTCTCTCTCTCTTTTTTTTTTTTTGATTTATTAAATACGATCTTAGCCCTAAGGGATCTACAAGTTTTATAACATAATTTTTTAATGATATTTTTTATTCTTTTTTTTTTTTTTTTTTGCCTTTTTATATACTTTTATATCTACCTAAGTTTTTGGTAGTACGGACAAAATATCTCTCATACTTTCCTTTCATCCCTATTTTTTATACATTTCTATTCCTTTCTTTTTATTTGCATATTTCCAACCACAGTACACCCTTCTGTTCCCCTTTCTTCCAGCCTTTTTAAGTTTATTTTATCTTAACATACTTATAAGCAACACTATCGGTCTGCTTAGACTCCTTGCTCTATTCTCCAGATGACGCACTGCCTTGGTATTTAATATTAGGCTTTTGTCTTTATCTTAGTTCTTAGTACAGTTGTCTAATTACATTCTGAGAATCTCCATTCTCTCTGGTGGTACTCCAGCTTTTTTCTATATTTGATCCTAGCTTACAAAATCTCCCTGGATTGATGTTTGTAGGTGTAGGGTGTTATTTGTTGTTTGTTTGCTTTTGCTTTTGTCTCTGATTTGTTCTGTTTCAGTTGTCAATTTCTGTTGGGTTTCTCTTTGAATATCTGATAGCACACTGGGGTTCTGTCAGGTCTTTCTAGAGCCTTATGTCCTAACGGATTCAGTAATTGTGTGTCTTATACATGTATGTGTTTCCTAGACTTAATATTCGTTTAATCCAATACTTGGACATTAGTCTGAGGCTTGGACAGTCTTCTATAAACACCTCTATCGCCAGGACAAGCAACCCCAAAAGTTTGGACAACCATGAGGAAACAAAGAAACACCATGCAGGCAAAGGAGCAGGAAAAAAACCCACAAGACCAAATAAATGAGGAGGAAATAGGAAAAATGCCTGAAAAAGAATTTAGAGTAATGATAGTAAAAATGATACAAAATCTCAATAACAAAATAGAGAAAGTACAAGAAACAGCTCATAAGAACTCAGAAAAACAAACAGCAATGGATAACAAAATAACTGAAATTAAAAATACTCTAGACGCTATAACCAGCAGAATGACTGAGGCAGAAGAACGAATAAGTGAGTTGGAAGATAGAATGGGGGAAATAAACACCACAGAGCAGGAAAAAGAAAAAAGAATAAAAAGATTAGAAGACAGTCTCAGAGACCTCACTGATAACATTAAGCGTACCAACATTCGTATTATAGGCATCCCAGAAGAAGAAGAAAACAAGAAAGGGTCTGAGAAAATATTTGAAGAGGTTATAGTGGAAAACTTCCCCAACATGGGAAAGGAAATAATTCACCAAGTCCAAGAAGCACAGAGAGTCCCATACAGAATAAACCCAAGGAGAAATACACCAAGACACATATTAATCAAGCTAACGACAATTAAACACAAAGAAAAAATATGAAAAGCAGCAACAGAAAAGCAACAAACAACATATAAGGGAAAACCCATCAGGATAACAGCTGACCTTTCTACAGAAACTCTGCAGGCCAGGAGGGAATGGCAGGATATACTGAAAGTCCTGAAAGAGAGAAACCTACAGCCAAGAATACTCTACCCAGCAAGAATCTCATTCAGATTTGAGGGAGAAATCAAAAGCTTTCCAGACAAGCAAAAGTTAAGAGAATTCAGCACCACCAAACCAGCCTTACAACAATTGCTAAAGGAACTTCTCTAAGTAGGAAACACAAGAAAAGGAAAACACCTACAAATACAAACCCAAAACAATTAAGAAAATGGTCATTGGAACACACATGTCAATAATCACTTTAAATGTAAATGGATTAAATGCTCCAACCAAAAGACACAGACTGGCTGAATGGATACAAACACAAGACCCTTCTCTATGCTGCCTACAAGAAACCCACTTCAGACCAAGGGATACATATAGACTGAAAGGAAAGGGATGGAAAAAGATATTCCATGCAAATGGAAGTCCAAAGAAAGCTGGAGTAGCAATACTCATATCAGACAAATTAGGCTTTAAAGTAAAGACTATTAAAAGAGACAAGGAAGGACACTACATAATGATCAAGGGATCCATCCAAGAAGAACATATCACAATGGTAAATATCTATGCCCCCAATATAGGAGCACCTCAATACATAAGGCAAATGCTAACAGCTATAAAAGGGGACATCAACAGGAACACAATAATAGTGGGAGACTTGAACACCCCACTTACATCAATGGACAGATCATCCAAACAGAAAATAAACAAAGACACACAAGCTTTAAATGACACATTAGACCATCTCGACTTCATTGATATTTATAGGACATTCCATCCAAAAACGACAGACTACACTTTCTTCTCAGGTGCACACAGAACATTTTCCAGGATAGATCACATCTTGGGTCACAAATCAAACCTCAGCAAATTCAAGCAGATTGAAATCATATCAAGCATCTTCTCAGACCACAATGCCATGAGACTAGATATCCATTACAGGAAAAAAACTGCAAAAAGACAAACACATGGAGGCTAAACAATTCACTCTTAAACAACCAAGGAATCACTAAAGAAATCAAAGAGGAAATCAAAAAATATCTAGAATCAAACGACAATGAAAACACAACAACCCAAAACCTATGGGACGCAGCAAAAGCAGTTCTAAGAGGGAAGTTTATAGCAATACAGTCCTACCTTAAGAAACAAGAAAATGATCGAATAAACAACCTAACCTTACACCTCAAACAACTAGAGAAAGAAGAACAAAGAAACCCCAAAGTGAGCAGAAGGAAAGAAATCATAAAGATCAGAGCAGAAATAAATGAAAAAGAAAGGAAAGAAACCATAAGAAAAATAAATGAAACTAAAAGCTGGTTCTTTGAGAAGATTAACAAAATTGATAAACCATTAGCCAGACTCATCAAGAAAAAAAGGGAGAAGATGCAAATCAACAGAATTAGAAATGAAAAAGGAGAAGTCACAACGGACACCTCAGAAATACAAAAGATCATGAGAGACTACTGCAAGCAACTATATGCCAATCAATTGGATAACCTGGAAGAAATGGATACATTCTTAGAAAAATACAATCTTCCAAGACTGAACCAGGGAGAAATAGAAACCATGAACAGACCAATCACAAGTACAGAAATTGAGGCAGTGATTAAAAATCTCCCAACACACAAAAGCCCAGGACCAGATGGATTCACAGGCGAATTCTATCAAACATTTCGAGAAGAGTTAACACCTGTCCTTCTCAAACTCTTCCAAAATATTGCAGAAGGTGGAGCACTCCCAAACTCATTCTACGAGGCTACCATCACCCTGATACCAAAACCAGGCAAAGATGTCACAAAAAAAGAAAACTACAGACCAATATCACTGATGAATATAGATGCAAAAATCCTCAACAAAATACTAGCTAACAGACTGCAACAGCACATTAAAAAAATCATACACCACTATCAAGTGGGGTTTATCCCTGGAATGCAAGGATTCTTCAATATACGCAAATCAATCAACATGATACATCATATCAACAAATTGAAGGATAAAAACCATATGATCATTTCAATAGATGCAGAAAAAGCTTTTGACAAAGTGCAACATCCATTTATGATAAAAGCTCTCCAGAAAATGGGCATAGAAGGAAATTACCTCAACATAATAAAAGCCATATATGACAAACCAAAAGCCAACATTGTTCTCAATGGAGAAAAACTGGAAGAATTCCCTCTAAGAACAGGAACAAGACAAGGGTGTCCACTCTCACCACTGTTATTCAACATAGTTTTGGAAGTGTTAGCCACAGCAATCAGAGAAGAAAAAGAAATTAAAGGAATCCAAATTGGAAAAGAAGAAGTAAAATTGTCACTCTTTGCAGATGACATGATATTATATATAGAAAACCCTAAAGACTCTACCAGAAAACTGCTAGCACTATTTGATGAGTTTAGTAAAGTAGCAGGATACAAAATTAATGCACAGAAATCTCTTGCATTCCTATACACTAACAACGGAAGAACAGAAAGAGAAATTAAGGAAACTCTCCCATTCACCATTGCAACAAAAAGAATCAAATACCTAGGAATAAACCTGCCTAAGGAGGCAAAAGATCTGTATGCAGAAAACTTTAAGACATTGATGAAAGAAATCAAAGATGACACAAACAGATGGAGGGACATACCATGTTCCTGGATTGGAAGAATCAACATCGTGAAAATGACTGTACTACCCAAAGCAATTTACAGATTCAATGCAATCCCCATCAAATTACCAATGACATTTTTCACAGAACTAGAGCAAGAAATCTTACGATTTGTATGGAAATGCAAAAGACCCCGAATAGCCAAAGCAATCTTGAGAAGGAAAAATGGAGTTGGTGGAATCAGGCTTCCTGACTTCAAACTATACTACAAGGCCATAGTGATCAAGACAATATGGTACTGGCACAAAAATAGAAAGGAAGATCAATGGAATAGAATAGAGAACTCAGAAGTAAGCCCAAACACATATGGGCACCTTATCTTTGACAAAGGAGGCACGAATATACAATGGAAAAAAGACAGCCTCTTCAATAAGTGGTGCTGGGAAAATTGGACAGCAACATGTAAAAGAATGAACTTAGAACACTTCCTAACACCATACACAAAAATAAACTCCAAATGGATTAAAGACCTACATGTAAGGCCAGACACTATAAAACTCCTAGAGGAAAACATAGGCAGAACACTCTTTGACATACATCAAAGCAACATCCTTTTTGACCCATCTCCTAGAATCATGGAAATAAAATCAAGAATAAACGAATGGGACCTCATGAAACTTAAAAGCTTTTGCACAGCAAAAGAAACCATAAACAAGACTAAAAGGCAACCCTCAGAATGGGAAAAAATAATTGCCTATGAAACAACGGACAAAGGATTAACCTCCAAAATATACAAGCAGCTCAGGCAGCTTCATACCAAAAAAGCAAATAACCCAATCCACAAATGGGCAGAAGACCTAAATAGACATTTCTCCAAAGAAGACATCCAGATGGCCAACAAACACATGAAAAGATGCTCAACATCACTAATCATCAGAGAAATGCAAGTCAAAGCCACAATGAGGTATCACCTCACACCAATCAGAATGGCCATCATCACAAAGTCTGGAAACAACAAATGTTGGAGAGGGTGTGGAGAAAAGGTAACTCTGCTGCACTGTTGGTGGGACTGTAAGTTGGTATGGCCACTATGGAAAACAATTTGGAGGTTCCTTAAAAAACTACAAATAGAACTATCATATGATCCAGTCATCCCACTCCTGGGCATATACCCAAAGAAAACCATAATCCCAAAAGAAACTTGTACCATAATGTTTATTGCAGCACTATTTACAATAGCCAGGACATGGAAGCAACCTAAATGCCCATCAACAAATGAATGGATACAGAAGATGTGGCATATATATACAATGGAATATTACTCAGCTATAAAAAGGGATGAGATGGAGCTATATGTCATGAGGTGGATAGAACTACAATCTGTCATACATAGTGAAGTAAGTCAGAAAGAGAAGGACAAATATTGTATGCTAACTCACATATACGGAATCCAAAATTGGTACTGATGAACTCAGTGACAAGAACAAGGAAGCAGATACAGAGAATGGACTGGAGAACTCGAGGTATGGGAGGGGGCGGGGGGTGAAGGGGAGACTGAGAAGAAGCGAGAGAGTAGCACAGACATATATATACTACCAACTGTAAAATAGTCAGTGGAAAGTTGTTGTATAACAAAGGGAGTCCAACTCGAGGATGGAAGATGCCTTAGAGGACTGGGACAGGGAGGGTGGGGGGGACTCGAGGGGGGAGCGTCAAGGAAGGGAGGGAATATGGAGATATGTGTATAAAAACAGTTGATTGAACCTGCTGTACCCCCCCCCAAAAAAAATAATAATAAAAAAAATTAAAAAAAAAAAAAAACCTACAAATAGAACTTCCATATGATCCAGTAATCCCACTCCTGGGCATATACCCAAAGAAAACCATAATCCCAAAAGAAACTTGTACCATAATGTTTATTGCAGCACTATTTACAATAGCCAGGACATGGAAGCAACCTAAATGCCCATCAACAAATGAATGGATACAGAAGATGTGGCATATATACACAATGGAATATTACTCAGCTATAAAAAGGGATGAGATGGAGCTATATGTAATGAGGTGGATAGAACTACAATCTGTCATACATAGTGAAGTAAGTCAGAAAGAGAAGGACAAATATTGTATGCTAACTCACATATACGGAATCTAAAAATGGTACTGATGAACTCAGTGACAAGAACAAGGAAGCAGATACAGAGAATGGACTGAAGAACTCGAGGTATGGGAGGGGGCGGGGGGTGAAGGGGAAGCTGAGACGAAGTGAGAGAGTAGCACAGACATATATATACTACCAACTGTAAAATAGTCAGTGGGAAGTTGTTGTACAGCAAGGGGAGTCCAACTCGAGGATGGAAGATGCCTTGGAGGACTGGGGCGGGAAGGGTGGGGGGGACTCGAGGTGGGGGAGTCAAGGAAGGGAGGGAATACAGGGATATGTGTATAAAAACAGATGATTGAACTTGGTGTACCCCCCCCCCCAAAAAAAAAAAGCTGAGAAGTTTCTCTCTATTACTAACTTGCTGAGAACTTTGATCATGAATGGGTGTTGGATTTCATCAAGTGTTTCTTGTGTGTCAATTGCTGGGATTTGATTTTTCTGCTTTAGCTTGTTGCTATCGTGGATTACATTGATTTTTGAATGTTGAGCCAGACTTACATACATGGGATAAATCCCATTTGATCACGTGTATAATCCTTTTCATACATTGTTGGATTACACCTGCTAATATACTGAGAATTTTTATAAGTTCATGAGAGACTTGGTTTGCAGCTATTTTTTTATTGTACTGTGTCTAATTTATTTGTGAGAGTGAAAAAGGCCTCATTAAATGGTTTAGGAAGTGTTCCCTCCTCTTCTATTTTCTGGAAGAGTTTGTGTAAAAGTAGTGTTAATTCTTCTTTAAATGTTTGGCAGAATTCTCCAGTGAAGCCATCTGGGCTGGGAGATATTTTTTTTTGGGGGGGGGAGGGGGTAGCTTTTCAGTTACAAATTAAATTTGTTTCTTCCTTTTAAAAAATATCTTTTAAATCAAAGAATTATGAGCAAATGGCTCAAAATCAGAAGGGCTACAATAAAAAAGAATGGGTCCCTGCCCACCACCGCTCACCCGCTGTCCTATTCCCCAACACCTACTTGTGTTTAATTCTTCTGCCAGGTACGTTCACATCACTAAACAAATTGCTTTAGAGTCTTGATGTACTGATTTTAGATGGCCTATATTGACTGTCTTCTAGGATAGATGGGCTTTTAGTTCACTTCTATCGCCTTCCCCCTCTGCTTCTCCTCACATCTTTTAGTTTTCTTATAGTTATAACACTTTCTTTAATAATTTCTTTGAAAAGGTTTTGAGAAGTATGTTTCTTAAATTCTTACATGTGATTTCCTCTATCTCTGACTCATAAAGTAATATACTTAATACCCTATTCCTTGGTCTATCAGCTTCCAACAGTTTATCTTGTCCCTCCCTTTGTAAGATGATGACACCTCACCTCCTCATATCACCTTCTTCCTCCTTTACTTCCTCTCTTCTTCCTTCCAACTTCTATCAGCTATACCTTTACATTTACTTTATCAAGACTGATAGCTTTTCATTCTGTTCCATAGCCATGTTACATCTTCTGCACTTGGCCTACATTTTAATTACAAAAGATTAAAACTATAAACAGCATTTTCATTATTATGACTATTTAAATATGATAACTACAAAACCAATATATATGTTCCAAACACATTTCTCTTTCTCTGATTTTATAGTCATGATCCTTGTGAATTTACTTATTGCTGTAAACTATGCCATATTTTAATGTGCTTTATATCTTGGCTGTGACCTTTTGTAGAGTATTTCCATTTATTTAATTTTTCCTAGAGTTTCAGTTTGCATTTCTTTTCTTCCAGTTTGAAGAAGAAACATGTACCTTCTTCAATACAGTATAGCAGTTTAGAGTATAAGCTTTGAAATTAGACTGCCTGGGTTTGGATATTGGATTAACCACCAGTTAGTTGTGTGACCTAAAGAAAATTACCTTACTTCATTGTATCTTGGGTTTTCTTATCTATAAAATGTAGATGATGAAAAAGTACTTGTCTCATATGACTTTTGGAGGATTAAATGAAATCATAAATGCAACGTGTTTAGGACAGTGCCTGGCACTGTGTGAAAGTGCATTCATGAGTGTTAGCTGCATTTACAGCTGCCATCAGCGTCATCATTATTTTCACTATCACATCTCAATTTTTCACATAACAGATTCACAACTTGGAATCAATTCTAGTATGTTCTTTTAAGACTCTCTTCTAGAAGACCACTGACTTCCAATTTTCATGACTCTATTTATTTAAAGATTGTTCTATAGTCATGTTCTTGAAATTCATGTAGAATGGATTCCTTCTCCATTGTTCCTTTTATTTCATGGCTTCTTATTTCTTGTATTTTACCCTTATTTTGCATGAATCTTTCTCAAGTAACTTCTTCAAATTAATGAGTTTAAAGTAAGCTCTTTAAGTTCTTGCTTATCTGAAAGTGGCTATAATTTGACTTTAAATTGAATATCATCTTCCTTTGGAATCTTGAAGATTCTGCCTTGTTGAACTCTAGCATCCACTTTTGATGCTAACACATCTATAGTGTCAGATTGATTTTTGCTCCCTTATGAGGATCCTGCTTTACTATTTGGAAACTTTTATTGATCTCTTTATTACTGGAATTCTGAAATGTTATGGGGATATGTGTTTAAGCATGGGCCATTTTTCATTCTTTTGCTCTTTGTGTGCCTTTTGAATTTAGAGACTTCTGACTCTCTTATCTCTGTGTCTTATCTCTGTCTTTTGTGGATTTTTTTTGGTGGAATTCTTATTAATCAGATTTTGGAATCCCTGGAAGGATCCCTCATGTTTCTATCTTTTGTTTATACATAATTTTTTGCTTTATAAATTCTGTTTGTCTTTTTGGTCCACATTATAGAGATTTTATTGTCTTTATCTTCCAGCTCCTATAATTTATATATAAGTTCAGCAATCATATTTTCACTTTTAAGAGCTTTTTCTTATTCTCAAAATGTTTCTTTTCAGAAACATTTACTCGATTTATGATGTCAATATCTTCTTAAATCAAGACATCTCCCACTTACCATCAATGATTCATTCATGAAAATGAGACATTCTGTGTGAAAATGTGCACTAGTTGCCTAATCCCCATTATTGAAAGTGCCAAATCAAACTCCCAACAGAATTCCTGAGGTATGACTGAAACATGGTAAAGTCAACATTTAGTATGTAAAAAATGCTTAAAATATTGCTGCCAATTTCAAAAGCAATTAGAATGGTTTTTATCAAATGGCTTGTGCACATATTGCCCCGTATGCAGCATTTTCAAGGTGCAGCATGAATATTTTTTTTCAACAAGGCATAGCAACCATCACACAGGAATGAATAAATATGCTAGAAAAATTCAGGTACACTTTGCAACAAAAACAGGACAGTTAGCTTGGATGACCTGATACCCATGAAGAAAGGAACAGACTGGAAACTTGAAGAAAGTTGAAAGGTGAGGAGGGTTGAAATGTAATCATTGTCATTGGTTGTGGAAAGTGATATCATGGGTAAGCTGGGTTGCAAAGGTGCAATTTCAGGCAAACTATAAAACTCAGAAACCGTAAGGTTTTTTTTTTAATATCACTTTTGCGCTTGGGTAGGGACTCTTGAATGAATCTTCAAGGGAGATAGTTGACACTTTAGGATGAAAAACTACAGAATAAGGGACCTCCCTGTTGGTCCAGGAAGAATCCGTCCTGCAATGCAGGGGATGCAGGTTCGATCCCTGGTTGGGGAACAAAGATCTCACATGCCGCAGGGCAACTAAGCTCAAGCCTCAACGAGAGAGCTGGCATGTTGCAAACTACAGAGCTCACACGCCCTGGAGCCTGTGGGCCACAACTAGAGAAGAGAAAATCCGCACGCCACAACTAGAGAGAAGCCCATGCAGCAAAGAGCCCGCGTGCTGCAACTAAGACCCAACACAGCCAAAAATAAAAATAAATAAATAATTTAAAAAAGAAAAAGAAAAACTACAGAATACATGTTTATTTACTCTCCTCTAGTATGTTTATAGAACTCTTTGCATGGTGATATAAGAAATATCTAGCAGTAATGTCTCCACCAAGTTCAAAGATAATGATTATCATTGTATCTGTAGAGCCCACAAATAATTTTCAGCAAGCAATGTCTAGTGGTTTAATTGAATACCTTCTGGTTATCACTGTGATTAACTTTTTCAGACTGATATTCTGAACAACTTCAGTACTTGTTAATTTCTCATCATGCATTTAAATAATTCTTCAACATCTTTTTCATTGACCTCTTTGCAAAGCCAGTCTTCTTTTCAAGAGTAACAACTGCAAAGAATGGTTCAATCGCAAAGAATGTGTAAAATGATGTGATGCTTCTCTTAGTGTCAGCAACATTCAGTACCCACATCCCACTGTGGACACTAGGCATGCTTTTCAAAATACCTATTTGTGATTTTGATGTTCTACCAACTGTATTTGGAATATTGTTCGAGAACTTTTATTTATAGATAAATCATTTTGTTTAAAATGTTTTACTGAGTTTGGGGACATAAATTTTTCTTATGTAAAATTAGCTTAAAAAGTGTTGTATTGAATGATACATTTATGGTAGAAATTTGAGACTTAAAAACCAATAGGAATTCAACGAGGAAAATATCCAATGAGGGGACATTCTTCAGAATGTGTCTGTAGATATGAAAATACTACTTAGAACTCTTTTCTCAAGAAATCTGTAAATCACCCATTTATTCTAGTTTCATTTATCTGTTTGCTTGTCTTACTCCCTTTTATTCTGTAAACTTTCTTCAACCGCTTAACAATCCTTGGTTGCCTTTACGTATTTAAGAATGGGGCAACATGAAAGACTTCTGGCTTCTCTGTGTACATGCGCTAGAGCTGTCCTTAGAAAGACTGATTTAGGATGTGTGGGCCTCCACAAGGGGCCATACAAATTGCAAAACCCTGAGGTTTTTGTTTGTGGAGCCAAGCTGATACTAACTCTTTAGTTATGCTCAGAGTGCTTCCTTCAACTACTTTATAAGAAGAACTTTCTGGGTGTATATTTGTATCAGAAAACAAGTTCACCAAAGTAAAATTATGTCTCTTCTGATATTTTTCTTCTTATTATCATTACTCTAATAGCTACAAATACCATTTTAGAAAAGTAACTGAATTGATTTTTTACTTTGCACTAATGACAATAAGTAGACTTTCAAGTAATAGAATAAAATAAGCCCAGATTAGATATCAGGGTAATAAAGCAGAAACAATGTGGTTTCATTGTGCTAAAAATGTTAAAATAACTCACTGCCAAATAATAAAGGAGGGATTTTGCTTTTCTTTTCTTTTCTTTTCTTTTCTTTTCTTTTCTTTTTGTATAAAAAGAAAGAAATGGAGAAGTTCAGCTTAGGCATTAGGAAAAAATTCTTGAATGTGAAGATCATAAGGCAACAAAATGAATTACAAAGTGTTCTTCCCCAGAAATGCTTAATAAAAATTTTAAAATTTTCATGTAATTTATGTACTCAGTTGCTCACCAAACATAAAATAACCTCAAATTAGTGTAAACTAATGCCAAAAATAGCGGAATGGCTAAATAAATATGTCAATATAATGTAAATTATTAAATCATCTTTCAATAGAGGTTTTGAAATGAAAACTAATTGAAATCAAGCAGTAAACAGGTGATATACGCATGTGCACACACACGCAAATGCTAAAGGGTTTCTATTTTGCTAAAAATATATTCAAGAGAAAACTAACTACTAAATGTCACTAATTTTAGTAACACCCTAAAATTCTCATCATAATTACCTCTGGATTTGGAATATATAATTTTTATTTTCTTTCTGTTTGTTTTATATTTTAATGAGGATGTTTTGGACTGCAAATAAAAGGAAATTCCCCTTAACTAGCTGAAGCAATAAGGGAAATGTCCTATTTCACATAAAAGCAATTCCAGAGGTAGAGCAATAATGGGGCAGTAAATTCCACAGCTAATGATTTCACCATGGATTGGCGTTCTCTCCTTTGGATTACCTCATCCTCTTCAGAATGGTTTCGCTTTTATTCTTAGGCTTGTCCCTTTGTGCAAAGAAGATGACTATACTATCTCTAAGCACTGCATCTCAAACAACATTCAAAAGCCAACAGAGGAAAGGAAATTATATACTTTTCTCAAGCCCTTTATGAAAGTGAGGAAAATCTCAGACTTCATGGCCAAAATGGGCCGCATGCCCATTTTAAAACTCATCATTGACAAGGAGAATACAATTTAAAATATTGTCCTACATTAATGAAATCCAACTCCTAGAGTTGAGAAGGATCCTAACCTCCCCTGAAGAACCTGCCCACCCAATACTTTTACATACCAGATTTCTATCTGGAAGGAATAACATCCAACAAGACCTAAATAAATAGAGTTATTCTATGCACAAAGGGTGATTGTATTAGTTCTCTACTGCTGCTATAACAAATTACTACAATCTTCGTGGTTCAAAAGAACACACATCCATATCTTACAGTTCTGGAAGTCGGGTGTTTGAAATGGGTCTGCAGAGATGTCTTTCTTCCAAAGGCTCTAGAAAAGAATCTGTTTCCTGGCCTTTTCCAGTTTCTAGAGACTGCCTACATTCCTTGGCTCAAGGCCCTGCATGGCTCTGACTTCTGACATGGCTGCCACATCTCCTTCTCTGCTTCTGACACTCCTGACTCCTTTTTGTAAGTACCCTTGTGATTAGTAGGGTCCGGTCAGATAATATAGCATGATCTCCCCATCTCCAGATCCATAACTTAGTCACATCACCAAAACCTTTTTTCCCATGTGAAGCTACATAGTCACAGGTTGTAAGGATTAGGATGTAGACATCTTTGACAGACCACTATTCGGTCTTACCACATAGAATTAACATGACAATATTGCAGTGACTTATCATTAAAATATCAATTATCTCCAAAACAACATATAAGTTGAACACAATACCAATCAAAATTCCAGGGGGACAAACTTATTTTTAAATGCTTATGGAAAACTAAAGGTCCATATATAACTAAATCAACTCTGAAAGATCAGGTCAAAGAAATGGGGGACTTTCCCAATGCAATATTTAGATATGTTTAAAGCCTTTGCAATAAACGCTATAGCACTGGTGTGGGCTTAGACAACTGAACAATGTTTCGAAATAGAAAGAAAAGAAGATGGGAAATGAATTTACAATTAAAACAGCACCACAAATCAATAGAGAAATTATAAATTGTTTATAGGAAGTGTAAAAATGAAGAGCTCTCTACACGAAGAAAAATAAACCAGGATGCCTATCTTATGTTATAGACAAAGGTGGACCTTAAGTACATAAATTATCTGTTAAAAATAAAAACACTAGATAAACATAGCAACATGGACAGATATTGGAAACTGCACTGAGCAAAGCAACAATGCAAATTTATACAACATATATAACAAGGATAAAAACAAGTTTAAAGATACATATCAAACACATTATTGTAGCCATCTTTTCAGAGGGAGATGAATTACAGCAGGGAATGGGGATTTAAGGGAAAAAAGAATATAAACATAATAAAACAAGAGAAGGTTATTGTCCAGAATGATAATAATATCATAATATTAACTCAACGTAATGAACCTGAGATCTCAAAAGAGAGCACAAAAACAAGAATGAGAGAGAAAGTTGTGGGGTGAAAAGAGAAAGAGAGAAATCTACAAACATTTTTTGCAAGACAGAAGGTGAAATGGGAATTTTTGTTTAGTTGTTTCAAGCCATAACCAAAACTTCAGACCAGTCCCTAGGTGAAGATGGAAGCAGTCACCAACAGTTACAATTCACATCAGTTACTTCTAGGTAGATATTCAGACTCCCTACCCAACAACAGAAATGTGTACACTGGAAATTCCAAGACCTACTCCGGATTTCAGGCCCTAGAAAGCACTGATTCTCAAACCTGGCTACATGTTGGAAAAACATGAGGATCTTTAAAAGAAATTGATACCTAGATCTCACTCTGAGAGATTCTGAATTGTGAGGTGTGAGTGAGGCCTTAGGGTTTTACAAAGTTCTCAGGTAATTTTAATATGCAGCAAAGTTTGAGAACCACTGGGCAAGAGAATGGATTTAAGAGTGAGCCTTCACTTCAGGGCCTACTTTCTAACATTGCTTCCAACTGTGGGAGGTTGGGGGAGGGCTTGGGAGGATATCTTCATCTATTACACTGATTTTTTAAATTAATTTTTATTGGAGTATAGTTGCTTCACACTGCTTTTTCATTTTATGTTCTATGTTCTCATTTATCCACGCATTTGTTCATCCACTCACCTATGGATCATACAATACTGAAGGCTCTTTGACTACAGACCAAGACAAAACATAAACACTCCCAGCTGTTCTTCATGGAAGGAGAGCAGGCATTAAACAATATCCTACAAATAAACATATAATTATAAAGCAGTATTCCATGAAATTCTGTTTGAATACCCACAAGGATAAATGTTAAAAAAAACAAAAGTAAAATGTAGTTTATAAAATGCTAGTTTAAAGCTGATTGAGAAAATGATGACCTGCATTAAAACAATGGTGGTGAGTAAAACCTAGAATGCTGACTATTTCTTATCATCTGCATTACAAGGGATACAAGCGATGGTGTGCTAGTAAATGTTAACAACCAGCTCCCCAGGTTAAAGAGAAAAATGTTTCTGATTTGTTAAGTATTTGCTAATTTTTCTGGTATAAATATACTCATCTTGGCCAATCCCTAACTATCAACAGGATATCAATGAGTGTGGAGCCTGGAATAGATGTACACACTGGTTCTCATGATACAAATTAGCTCTAGCATATCACAGGATACCTAATTATGTTCAAAGAAATGATAACTAAAAAGAATGCCAATTCTCTCTATATTTTTACGACTTCTTTTTTTGGTTTTGTTTTCTTCTTCTCTGTTCTTTCTGTGTATTCCTGAACAGACTAGTTGTGAAAGAAAGTTTGTGTTTTATAGATGACTTCTTGAGATAGTTAATTTTTTCTTCTTTTTTTCCAGTTTTATTGAGATATAAATGACATATAACATTGTATTAGTTTAAGGTGTAACACACGACTTGATACAAGTATATATTACAAAATAATTACCACAATAAATGCCGTTAACATCAATCACCTCACATGGACCTATTGTATAGCACAGGGAACTCTACTCAATGCCCTGTGATAGTTAATTTTATATGTCAACTTAAATGGACCATGGGGTGCCCAGATGTCCGGTTAAACATGACTTCCGGGTGTGTCTGTGAGGGTGTTTCCAGAGGAGATTAGTATTAATTGGTGAACGGAGTAAAGCAGATGGCCCTTCCCAGTGCGGGTGGGCATCATCTAATTTGCTGAGAGCCTGAATAGAACAAAAGGGTGGAGGAAGGTTGAATTTGTTCTCTGCCTGACTGCTTAAGCTGAAAAAATAATCTTCTTCTGCAAAGTCCCTGGTTCTCAGGCCTCAGACTCAGACTGGAATCTACAACATTGGTTCTCTGGCTCTCAGGCTTTTGAACTACCATCACCACCTGCTTTCCTGGGTCTCTGGCTTGCAGACAACAAACTGTAGGACTTTCCAGCCTCTATAATTGTGTGAGCCAATTCTTCACAATAAATCATACACGTACACACTTACTATTGGTTCTGTTTCCTGGGAGAACACTGACTGATATGCTTCTTTCAGTTCTTTCCCTGTGCTGCTCTCATTCACTTCTGCAGTTCTACAATATCATGAAAGTTCATCTCTGCTCTCCTCTGATCTCTCTTTTCTTTTGTCCCGGTCTATACCTTATACCTGCCAGAAATGTCCTTTGTCCTGACTGAGCCACAATAATAATGATGTTCAAAGTTAAAAGACTAACTTTCAATCTAGAACATTTTTACTATTTACCAGGTTCTAACCAGCATTAACTCATAAAATCTGCTTGGCAGCAATACCATAAAGTATGTATTACTATGACTTCCATCTGAAGAAAGAAATGAGAAATAAAGCAACTTGCCCATACACAAAAATAAACTCCAAATGGATTAAAGACCTACATGTAAGGCCAGACACTATAAAACTCCTAGAGGAAAACATAGGCAGAACACTCTATGACATCCATCAAAGCAAGATCCTTTTGGACCCACCTCCTAGAATCATGGAAATAAAATCAAGAATAAACAAATGGGACCTCATGAAACTTAAAAGCTTTTGCACAGCGAAAGAAACTATAAACAAGACTAAAAGAAAGCCCTCAGAATGGGAAAAAATAATTGCCTATGAAACAACAAACAAAGGATTAACCTCCAAAATATACAAGCAGCTCATGAAGCTTAATACCAAAAAAGCAAATAACCCAATCCACAAATGGGCAGAAGACCTAAATAGACATTTCTCCAAAGAAGACATGCAGATGGCCAACACACACATGAAAAGATGCTCCACATCACTAATCATCAGAGAAATGCAAGTCAAAGCCACAATGAGGTATCACCTTACACCGATCAGAATGGCCATCATCACAAAATCTGGAAACAACAAATGTTGGAGAGGGTGTGGAGAAAAGGGAACTCTCCTGCACTGTTGGTGGGACTGTAAGTTGGTACAGCCACTATGGAAAACAATTTGGAGGTTCCTTAAAAAACTACAAATAGAACTACCATATGATCCAGTAATCCCACTCCTGGGCATATACCCAAAGAAAACCATAATCCCAAAAGAAACTTGTACCATAATGTTTATTGCAGCACTATTTACAATAGCCAGGACATGGAAGCAACTAAATGCCCATCAACAAATGAATGGATACAGAAGATGTGGCATATATATACAATGGAATATTACTCAGCCATAAAAAGGGATGAGATGGAGCTATATGTCATGAGGTGGATAGACCTAGAGTCTGTCATACAGAGTGAAGTAAGTCAGAAAGAGAAGGACAAATATTGTATGCTAACTCACATATACGGAATCTAAAAATGGTACTGATGAACTCAGTGACAAGAACAAGGATGCAGATACAGAGAATGGACTGGAGAACTCGAGGTATGGGAGGGGGCAGGGGGTGAAGGGGAAACTGAGACGAAATGAGAGAGTAGCACAGACATATATATACTACCAACTGTAAAATAGATAGTCAGTGGGAAGTTGTTGTATAACAAAGGGAGTCCAACATGAGGATGGAAGATGCCTTAGAGGACTGGGGCGGGGAGGGTGGGGGGGACTCGAGGAGGGGGAGTCAAGGAAGGGAGGGAATACAGGGATATGTGTATAAAAACAGATGATTGAACTTGGTGTACCTCCAAAAAAATAATAAAAAAAAAAAATTAAAAAAAAAAAAAAAAAAGCAACTTGCCCAAGGTTGTTCCTATATCCCATAAGTGATGGCTCCAAAGTCCATGCCCTCAGCCACTGTGAAAAACAATCCCCAAACCACAGGTTTTTCATAATTAGTGTGGAAATAGGCCTTACAAAACAAGTAAGTATTTAGGGTATTCAGTGGTTTGGAAGCATCAATCCTATTTCTTTTAAATTACTTTACAACTTGCCAAATTAATATAACTCTATTCTCCACCTATAAATATACTTAGACTTGGCAGACGCCTGATTATCACTGTTCTCCTTCTTTTCTACATCCCATGTCTCTTTCACTTTTCCCTGCTTCTTTCCCACCCTGTTTTTCTGAACACCATTTTGCAAAGTTTGTTCGGATAATATTTTTCTAAAATTTCTTTGAGTAGTGGGTTTATTTTACCACTTTGTAAATTCTGCACTTACAGTTCAAAAATTAAAACATATTATTCAGAAAGACCATACATTTTTTTTTTCAGAAACAGCTCTAGAATGGACTGGAGAACTCGAGGCATGGGAGGGGGCGGGAGGTGAAGGGGAAACTGAGACGAAGCGAGAGAGTAGCACAGACATATATATACTACCAACTGTAAAATAGATAGTCAGTGGGAAGTTGTTGTATAACAAAGGGAGTCCAACTCGAGGATGGAAGATGCCTTGGAGGACTGGGGCGGGGAGGGTGGGGGGGACTCGGGGAGGGGGGAGTCAAGGAAGGGAGGGAATACGGGGATATGTGTATAAAAACAGATGATTGAACTTGGTGTACCCCCCAAAAAATAAAAAAAAATAAAAAAAAGAAACAGCTCTGATTTTACTGCAATATAAAAACAGAGAGCTAGGTGGCCCTAGGCAAAAAACATATGTAAGATAGCCATTCTTTCACTCAGCCACCACTTGCATCTTTTGACATAATCTCATCTAAACAGTTTGCCTTTGTCAAGTCTCATCCACACCCACACATTCCAAGGTGAATAAAAACTTCTACTTTACTAGCAATCAACCAGCTGGTAAATCAATTTTTTAATTATCTGTGTTCCTTAGAAACTGCATCATCAATTCCCCCAGTTTAGTAATCCAATTCTGAGAACTGGCTGAAACAAAGTATTGACACAGTGTAGCAAGAGAACATAACCATCACAGCACTGCTGAGTTCTGATGGGTTTAATTTGCTTATGGTCAACTGTGCTTACTCTAACTTGACTCCTTTTACAGTAGTGATTTTGACCGTGACCCACAATAGGAAATACCTGTACATTACATATACACACACATAATTTAAACATATTTCTTACGGCGTGTGTGTATACATATGTGTATATACACAACCAAAAATTTTACTATGTAAATGCTCTTTGAAATGCTCTATTCTAGTATATTTCAGTTTTTTAAAAATTGCTAATCCTGACTCACCAAGTGACTTATGACTAATTAGTAGGTTGCAACTCCTAGTATGAAACTCGCTGCTTCAGAATAGTGACGCTTCTGCTTCAGAATAAAGTTCAAACTCCTTAACACAGCACGAGTAGGCTCTTCAAGATTTCTCTTCCTTTTCTCTCCAGCTTCATCTCTCACCACTTCCCCTTTGAATGCTAAACTCCAGGCATACAGCATGACTCACATTTTCCAGAAAACTGCTTTCCTCAAAATCTCTACACGACATATATTGTGTACTGTTCACCCTTGTATCTGAGTTCAGCATGTGACTAACATACACTAGGCATTCAGTAAATATTAGTTGAATTAGTAAATGAATGAATAAATGAACATACAAAAGAATTCTATCAAAGTCTATTCAAAGAATGCACGTTGACAATAACAACCCATAGATTTCACTTTGAAAATGCAGGTACGGGCTAAAGAAAGGAGAAAAAGCACCCAATAACATAGAGATTTATTAAGGAAAATTGTGATTTCTGGAAACCAGAGTAAACAGCTTCATAAAAGCTTATTTACTCTGAGGAAATTTTTGCCCATTTAATTTGGTTCAGCTAGATTTTGGTCATCAACAAATCAGGCAGACAAGTAAAGCTGATTGCGTATTAGGTTCCACACCCTCTTTCGTATAATGATGACTTGGAAAAATAAGCTCTAATGGCGTTTGTCCTGGTTACTGTTGTAACTGCCTCTATGGCATACTAGACAATCAAAGAGAAATATTTAGCCTATCTATTTGCTAATAAAAAGTGGTGGCCCATTACCATTGGTCAAAATAACCTATCCCCAAAGTGGTACACAGCACTGGTGTATTAGAGACCAGTGGGTCTCAAACTTCCTTGTGAATTTGGACCATGTGGGGAATTTCGTTAAAATGCAGATTCTGATCCAGTAGGTCTAGAATGGGGACTGAGACTGTGCATTTCTAACAAGGTTCCAGGTGATGCCGATGCTGCAGGCCCGTGGCCCAGACTCTAAATAGAAAGAAAAATACACAATTTATTGAAGACATTCTGTTTTGTTCCTAGGAAGCACTGTTTCCTAACTCAGATATTTTTGTTGCTATGGTAACTGGGCCACAGTTGGGTCCTATGACCACTTGACCTAATGACTTGTGCTGGAGGAACTGTTTTAGCCTAGCTGCAGTCTCTCCTCCCGCCACAGAATTTCAAATTAAAAGGAACCAGTTTTATTCGTCCCAGAATAAAATATCTTCTAGTCACCAGTGAAGCAGCCATTTTTGATTTACCCCTTCCATCAGGAACTTCAGTTGTTGACAATACTCTATATTGCCACTAACTAGAACTGAAACATGCTGAAAAGATGTATAAAAGCCAGATGGAAACCAAACAGCTCAGAATACTATTTTGGCTCTTATGCCTTTCACTTAACAATTTCTTTTCTGTTAGATTTCCTTCAAGTTTTTAATTGAAGATAATCAAATCCCATTCTCATACAGTCAGCTTCCCATCTGTCACTAACATCTGTAAGTCAAGAGTTTCTGACAATAATAGAAAAATGTGGGTGTTTTTTTCCCCTTAGTTCTCTCTCTTTTTTAAAAAGTTTTTTGTTGTTTTGTTTTGTTTTTTTGCTCTCTACCTTTTTCCAAGAAGAGAAAAAAATGGGGACACGTATAGAGTTGCTTTAACTAAAGAGAACGTCTCTCTCTGGAATGTTTATTACAAGAAAGACCATTTAAAATGAAGTCTGTCGAGGATAAAAAGCAAATCCAATTTAGATAACTAACCAAGGTTCATGCTTATCTGACATGAAATTCCCATCATAATTATTGAAATAACTTTGCAAATTATCACAGAGAATGGTTCTCCCAAAGACTTGAGAATTTCATAGAGAAATTTGGAAGAAACACATTAGTCAATTAACCTTTTTGGAGTCCATGCAAGCCTAGTGTATTCTGAAGCCACCAGGGATTTCCCAAAGAAGGAGCCCAAACTATTCAACACATCTTGCTTCATATGCCAATCCTGCCACCCTAAGGCACAGCCCTTCCACTCCAAGTCTGCTGAAGGAGAGGCCCTGTGGGGGTCACATGACCCTGCCCCCCCACCCCCAGCCCTTTGCTGACTGGACCGTATTAGGACCAAAGTCAAAGCCAATCAGATTCCTTCTCTTTGGGCTAAGACTTAGGAAATAGAATAAGGATACAGAGTGAAATGAATCCAGAGGATATACAAAAAAGATATAAGCAACAGTGGGGGCCACAAGGGTTACAAGAAAATAGAAAACCTGAAGATAAACAAATGTCACAGGATAACATTTATTAATGTATGAGTTTTCCTAGCTTCTTTCTCTCCTCCACCCTTGACTCCTTAACTAAGGGAAATGTTTGCTGGATATTTCCCTCTAGGGGCCATTTGATTAACCAGTTTGTGTGAAATAAATGGGGGGTATATATTAGGCTGGGGTAGTTGCCTGAATAAGACTGAGATTTAAAGGAAAGAGAGAGGAAAAGGGAGAAGGAGAGAGACAGGGAGGGGAACAGGGGGAGAGAGAGAGGAAAAAAAAAAGAACAGGAATAGGGAGAACGGCGAAGAAAGTAAAAAAGAGAAAAGACTGACAAGGGTGGAGGAAGGAACTACACAGCAAGAATGTCCACAAGATAACTGGAGCATGTGTTCACAATCAAGGCAGGTTCTCCTGGGGAGGGATGGGGAGTGCGGCACAGAGGAGTTGAGGAATCTAGATGTTCTGCCTTGCAAGAGGGGGGCACACGTCAGTGAGAGGGCTTTATATGATTAAACGGATGACAACATTGTGTCTAAAGTAGGGGGCGGCCTGAAAAGATACCTGGGACTTGCAAGGTGAGAAGACTTTTGTGGGACATTACTAAGTGTGATAGAAAAGACCTGAGTGGAATAGAAGAAAGGGTTTGTTTGTTTTTTTTTAAGCTCTTTATTGGAATATAATTTCTTTACACTGCTGTGCCAGTTTTTGCTGTACAACAAAATGAATCAGCTGTATTTATCCATATATCCCCATATCCCCTCCCTCCTGCAACTCCTTCCCACCCACCCTATCCCAGCCCTCTAAGTCATCACCCATCATTGAGTTGATCTCCCTGTGTTAATGCAGCAGCTTCCCACTAGCTATCTATTTTACATTTCGTAGTGTCTATATGTCAATGTTACTCTCTCACTTCAGCCACTGTGGAAAAATAGAACTACCATATGACCCAGCAGTCCCACAACTGGGCATATACCCTGAGAAAACCATAATCCAAGAAGAAAGGGGTTTTAAGAAATAATCTTGTGAGAAGTGAGTTCAAATCTTTTAAAAAATTGAGACATATAAGTAAAAATTAAATTTATTTTATATTAGTATTGGTCATTGGGCTAAGTTTCTTAGACTTTGATACTGTACCTAGCCTGGGCTACTTGGAGCACAAGGATTTATTCAAGCTACCAAGAGTAAAGCAGAAGGCAGAAGATAGAGAGTAGAAAGACTGAATAAACCAAAAGATTTAACACTGTGGTAATAAAAAGCAGTTAGATTTAAAAAGCAGGCCTTTCCACTGCTGGAGGGGAGAAAAGTCATATCTGTGGCCAAGCCCTGGAGATTCATGATTTCTAATGCTGAGCTCTACACAGCTACCTCCTTGGGTCCCACTTCAGTTTCCATGAGACCTACCCGTCACTGTCCTTAAATGCAAAATAGTCTTGCCATAACTCCAATTATTTGAGGTAAATTGAATATTTGTTCCTTGCGACCAAAAAAGCAGAAATGCAATACATATGAAAGTCAAACACAATCTTATTCTTCTGCACATCACAAAAATAAATAAAACTGATTCCTTAAAAGCCTCAAACATCAGTACAATGACAGATAAGATAATATTCATTAATTCATTCAAAAAATATTTATTGAGAACCTCCTATGTGCTATTGAGAACTTTCTATTGCTGGGCAAAAAACTAAGTGCTGGATAAAGAAGAGAGATGAAGTCTTATGGAACTTACAGTCCAGTGAGGGACACCAAATATACATATATATAGGCAAATAAATTGTCTTCAAAGCCATAAACTTTAGATGTGTTTTTTCCTCAACACTGAAAATCTAATTTGAATAATGTGCTGGGCTGAATTTACCAGCTGTTTTACATCTTGCAAACACAGGGTGAAGATCTACATTTTAAACCTAATGATTCTGTTTATAGGTAACGTGAAATTTTAACAAGATCTACGTCTTATCTAGTGTTGTTTTATTTTATTAAGTCTCACTTACTTTGCTTTAAGCACTAGATCAGTGCTAATTTCTAAGCCTTCGTCACTCTCAAAAAAAGTAAAACTGTTCTCTTAAAATACATTACCACTATTTCTTCCTCAGAGCCCACTTAAGGCAATCACTCTTTGGATCAGGTTCATACCAATACTTAGACTAGATTTTGATCCAATAACATTCCTCTTCATTAAAAGCAAATCCTTTATTGTTTGTGGATATTACAGTAATGGAAAAAATTTTAAAAAGCCAAGCATGTGGTTTCATCTGTAGAACAGCCTGACAGTTCCTTCTATACTTGAGTCAGTATGGATTTCGATGGTCCAAGTGTTAGTGGACTGGTGGGCAGAGCTACTGAGAGTCAATTTGCAGGAGACCCTTCTCATGAAAATTTCTGAGGAAAAGATCATGGCAACTTTTTCAGTTCAGGAAATGTGTCCTCCAGGTCCCAAACCAGTATCTGAGGTCTAGGGGTCACACTGTGTAGGCAAACTCCATATGCAAACAGGGTAGAAGTAGCTGATGAAGCATAATGCATTGGAGAAAGAGAAACTGTGCCTCTTTCCAGTATAGCCACTGTGTTAAAACCCCAACCCTGAAGCAGATGCCTTCAGATCCTGGCACCATCAGTTCCTATTTATATGAGTTTGGGCAATTTATTTAATGTGATAGCTGATAGTTTGTTTGAAAAAAAAAAAAAGCTACAAATTTTCCCATGACTGTCTGCAACTCTCCGCTCCCAACCTTTGCAACGTGACTATATCACTTCCCTTATCAAGTGGAGGGATCTCTATTTCCCCATTCTTTGAATCTGGGCCAGTGATGTGACTTGCTTTATCATAAAAGTGACATTTGTGCAACTTCCAATCCTGGGTCTCCAGGGGTTTTGAAGCCTCTGTTCTCACCCTCCTGGAATGTGATGCCTCCACATTAGGAATTCTGGGTCATCCTGCTGAATAAGGAAACCACACAGGACAAAGAAGATCTGTCTCTGTGGAGGTCATCTAAACACTGAGCTTCCATCAGGCTGCCGGAGGAAGGTAGTCTCATGAGTGACCCCAAGGGTGACTAGAAAACAACTGCCCAGTTGAGCCAGGCCAAAATTGCTGACCCACTGGATCATGGGCAAATAATCCACCAGTTTGAGTAATCTGTTACGCACAATAGGTAACTGATACACAGACACCATCTCTTTGTGCTTCCATTTTCTCCTCTGTAAAATGGGGATAATAATATACTTATATAGAAAGCTCTATATTAAAATTTGGTATTCATTTCAATAATATTATTCCCACTCTGTACAGAGCCGAGTGAGATTCTAGCACTCAGAATGGCCCAGAGCTCAGCAAATCTCTGCCAGCAACAAAGGAGAGTCAAAGGACAGCAGTCATGAAACTGATGCCATTGCTTCACAGTGGCTGTGACTCTGGTGGTTAAACTAAGGTGCCCTGACATGCGTGCCTTCTCATGCCATGAGCCTGGCAGCGGGGATATCCATGAGGTAACCGGCAATTTAGATTCATAATCAAGGGAGGTTCAGTTGGGCTGGGATGGGGAGGGTGGCACAAAGGAGGTGTGGGACCTCAAGGTCCTTCATTACAAGAGGTGGGGCACGAGTCAGTGGGATGGCTCCATACTGACGCTGGCATGGCAACACTGTGCCCGCAGTCTGAAGGGGCCTGGAAAGGCACATGAGCCTTGCAAGGAATTACAAAATCTGTATCAGCCCCAACAAATTTTTTACCATTTGATTCTCCTCTAGGGGTACATTATTGCTTCTGAAATAAAAGAAACCAAGCACTCTTTTTTATTTTCTGAATACAAATGATTAGTTTGAATTTTTATAGTTTGCATATAGAAGTGAGTATCTTCATGGTCATTATTTAAGATTATAGCAACAAAAATAAGCTATCAATGGACGTGATTACTTACACTTGTTTTGTATAAATACATGTCATATGTATCTGAGATATTACTTACAGTGTTTTTAATTCTATCATCCTTATTGGTTATAAATCTATTCTACACACAAATGTATCTAACATTTTAAAAAATTTATTGAGGAACATTGGTTTATATCACTATATTAGTTTCATGTATACACTAAATTTTGACTTCTGTATACACCACAGTGTGCTCACCGCCAAAAGTTTAGTTTCCACCCATCACCATACAGTTGACTCCCTTTACCCATTGCGCCCTCCCCGCCTTCCCATGCAAGGTATTACAAAATCTGTGTCAGCCCCAACACATTTGGTAACCGCTACTCTGTCCTAGGTATCTACGTGTTTTTGTTTGATTTGGTGTGTTCCTTTAGATACTAATACCTTGCAGCTGTGAACAACAGTCTGCTTCCTTTCACAGGGTACCCAGTAAGTGCTTGATTTATTTTTTACACATGGGGTCGTTCATTCACACAGCAGCCCTGTAAGGTGGGCGTAGGTTTTCCCAAGCTTACAGATGAGGAGACTACAGCAAACAGAAATTAAATAATTGTCCTAACATTAAACCCTGTGTTTTCCAGCCTATAATATCTGCAGATAGCTCAATTTCATAAGGAAAAGTTTTTTTTAAATAACGTAAATGCTTCTTCATGCATGTATTGAAAGAGACAAATTTTATAGGTGAAAATATGTAAATACTAGCTGCTTCATGCTGAAATCCAATGGGAAAGGCATTAATATTTTTGTTACAATACAGCCTGACATAAAACTTGCATCTTTGTCGTAGTTTCTGGGGTTGCATTGACCATCGGGGGGCAGCATCATCCATTTTTATGGCCTTTGCTTGGTCGGCTTAACTAGGGGCGGATAGAATGCAAGGAAATGCAACTTACAACCGAGTTAATACAGGACCTGATAAACAACAGAACAGAATTAGGACCGAGGCTGTGTGACTCTAAAGCACATGTTCATTTTCACCAAACTATCTCTTCTATTTCTTCCAGGATGTGAGAACATGTTATCTTTTAAGGAGATTTCTATTAGTCCTTAATAAAGTGTAATCTTTCTGGTAAGAAAAATGATGTCCTTCTCAGAAACCCATCCACAGGAAGAACAAATTTAGTTTTGCATCAATAGATAAAAACAATAAACACTCGAGTACTTCAGAATCAATCATTAAAAATCCTTAATTTTAAGAAAGGAAAGGAGACAAGACGTTCGGCTTCTGCTGAATCCTTTCTAGAGACATAGGCTGAGAGGGAAATGCCAAGATGAAGTTCCCAGACCCCGTTCACTGACCTTTCAATAATTCCTTAGCAGAGGGGGAAGGCATATCTCCAGCACTAGGCGAAAGCAGCTGCGTGGAGGCTGGGCTCTCAAGGACCCATCCCAGACCAGGAGAGGTAAACAGGACAGGCTATTCCAAACTCTGGTTGAGCCTGGTCCCAAAAAACCTAGTCCAGAGCTTACGCCCTGAGGAAGGACATCAAAGAAATCAGAAAGAGAGGACATATGTTTGGGGAGCTTATCGTTTCCATTAGTTGGACTCAGTCCAGTAGACACAGGTAGGCAACTCTATTAAGCATGTTTATCTGCCTTGCATGTCTTCCTTCAGGAGAACGTCCTGTCAAGAGTCAAGTGTTCCCAAGCAGCAGTGTGGTGGCTACGAGGGCCACACGTATTTCTACTGCAGCTGTTAGGTGGGCTTGTCACCCTTCCACGGGTTCTGTCAGGAAGGAGACAGTTCACAGACACAAACGGCAAAACGAGATCAACATGGTGTCAGCTCCCTATGTCTCTACCCCACAGGGAGACATTAAACCGGAAGGGCCAGGTGACCAATGGCATGGACAATGGGTGCTCTGTGAGAGGATCGCCGGCCCCCCACCCCTCCCAGCCCCCCCACCTTGAAGTACAGCCAAGCAGTTTCACAGACTTACACAAAAGCCTATAGCTGGACCTTAAGTGGGAACATGGTGGCAAGTCCTGTGTTCAACTGAAACTAAACTTAAGGGGATGGATGAGAAGTAGTCAGTCTCTCACAAGACAGGGAAAGAAACCACCTCACAGTGGCTACTCACCAGGATTTCCTCCCCCTGCTCCAGGAGGTGTCACTAGGCATTCTGCCAAGACTCAGGTCAGACGCTGGTTAACCCTTGCCTGTGTGTCCCATGTGAAGATGTGCAAGGTTGCCAGGGAGCAAGGGTGGAACTGTCCCCTGTATCTCCCCACAGTGATTCTACTCAGCCCAAGTCATTCAGGTAGGAGTGATCCCAGCCCTCCCTCCTTCCATCTCCCCGCCAGCATGGGTACATGACTAATACTTGAGCAGAGGATTTCATAGCTTGGGCCACGATGATTGATTCTATGGGTAAGAAAAGCATGTTAAGCTGCCTGGAGTCCTCCAGAATATTTTGCAGCTACCAGAAAGGATTCTCTCTCACCTGATATACAAAGTATTTTTTATTCAATTTTTGGGAACATTTTTTATTGGGTTAAAATATATAGAACAAACATTTGCAATTTTAACCATTTTAAAGTATACAATTTAGTGGCATTAATTACTTCACAATATTGTGCAACCATCACTACTGTTTCCAAAACATTTTCATCCCCACAAACAGAAACCCGTACCTATTGAGCAATAACTCTTTATTTCTCTTTCCTTTCAGCCCCTAATAATGTCTAATCTACCTCCTATCTCTATGAATTTGCATATTCTAGATAGGAAAATATAAGTGGTGTGGGAAGACATTCTGGAACCTTTTTGAAACCTTGAAAATGTTGAAGTATGTGGGCCGAGTGATGGGATTCAGAATGTCCTGCTTGAGCAGTGGAGGAACTGAGGGTGCGGGGCGTGGAGACTAATATCACCCTGTTTGGTCCTGAAGGATGGCTGGTTAGCCAAAGACGGGTAAGATTCCTCAGAGGAGGAACAACCTAAGACAGGCACAGTCGCAGAGGGGCCAACACGGGTGGGGCACAGACCCCCAATATCTGAGAGAGGTCTCCTGCCCCCAGGGCTGTTTTGCTCTCCAGGCCCAGCTCAAATCCACACCTGCTCAACTCGGACCCAGGAAGTAAACAAAGATAATTGCCTCAGTCATGTGAGGCCTTTGATTGTTTATGAGTGTAACCTGAGAATGTTAGCCCACGAACTCAATAAAAGCAACCTGGGATGAGTCAGCAGGGCTCTTGATCCGAGAGCTCTTGAGCCCCGCGGTCCTACTTTTCTCTTCAGTCTGTGTCTGTGTCTTCTTCAAGCTTGTGGCACCCGTCACTCACCTCGAGTCGCCGAGCTGGTCTCAGCAAGTGGAATCATAAAATTTATCTTTTTTGTGCATGGCTTATTTCACTTTAGCATAATGTTTATTACCAGAACTTGGCTGAGCAATATTTCGTTATATATATATACCATACTTTGTTTATCCATTCATCTGTGGATAGACACTTGAGTTGAAATAAGGAGTATTAAAGAAAATATAAGCCTATAGTTTCAGGGATCATCTTTCACATACTTAACAAAAGACAGCCCAAGATTGAAACCACAATACAGAAGGAAGAAAAGCTGGGCACAGAGGGAGACTGGCAATGCCCTGGAGCCATTGTTGGAGTACCTAGATCCAGCTGTGCCTGAAGCTAGACCTAATCCTGAGCTTTTCAGTTCCATGAAGAAGAATATTCCCCACTTTTCTTAACTTAGTTTAAGTTGGGCATCTCTACTTGCAAACAAGAATCCTAATAAACCAACCACTTATTGCTGAGCTATGTTCCAGAAAAGCAAATTAAAAGAAGATTCTTTTTATTCTCCTATGTGAACAATGAAGTTTTTCAAACTTTCTCATTCTTAAATCCCTTCCTGTCCTGATTTTAACTGTAAAGTGCTTTTGTCCTAAGTAGAATCTTTTACATAAATCTCATTGCTGTTACTGCCAATCTCCCACCTCCCAAGAAAATTTAGTGATTTTCTTGATGCCCTGGCATCTTTTCTTCTCAAAGTGTGTACATAACTGATCCTAAGGCAGATCACCCAGAGGCTAGCCCCATGGCACAATTTTTATTTTACTTCCAAACTGCTGTTGCCGTTGGGCCTCCCTTTGATTTATTTCTTTTATTTTTTTATATTTTAATGAGACTATTCTGTGTCAATAGCTTTCATCATTCCCATTAAAAGATTTTTTTAAAGCCCCATAATACTGCTGATTTTACATCAATTTCACCATATTTAAATTTCCCCAGGACTCTGAAATTTCTGAAATGTTACAGAACAGGGAAAATTATTATAACAAGTACAAGTGATGTTTTCTAACTAATCAAACAATAGAATAGACCTAAAGAAGTTCCAGTCTAATCCCTCTGCTCTAAACTTGCCCAAAGAATTAATATCTCTACATCAAATAAAGTTTCAATAACTTTTTTTAAAAACCCACTTCACAATTTATCAGCTCAAAATCTCTAAAAACTCAACTAAATTTGTCACGCTGTGTGCAGTGAGTGCTCTTTCTTTCCCTCCCTCACGCCCTCCAGACCTTCCTTCCAGTAAAATTCTTCATTTTTATATGAAATCTTAGGCAAAAATCTACCTACTAAAAAGAGAGAAGGGAGTTGTTCCGATGAAGCTTGGGACCTTTGCCTCAACTGTCACACATCACCCACCTGCACCAGCCACTACGGCTTGGGGTAAAACAGACTGAAAACCTAGTGTGCTAATTTAGCATTAGAGTTCTATTCTCCAGATGATAGAATAATTCTTCTAGTTTTTCTTTGTATATCTTAGATTCCAACATTTTTATCATTTTAGACTTCTTTACAAATCCATCTTGAGAGACCCCAAATTGGTTAAGGGCATTAGTAAAGATGTAATTAGCTGCATACAATGAAAGAATTCCCTCAGAGTTCCACGTAGGACTCCATTTTATGCAACCCACTTCTGTATTTTCCAAGCATTCTGACTCCAACTGCTATTTTAAAAATGTAATAGCTATATTAAAGCGGGTACATGTGACTGGCATTGTGCCACTTTACACACATTATTTCTTTTAACCTTCATAACAGCCCAAGTCTTGGTGCTGTCAGCATTTACACTGCATCAGTGGTTCTCAACCTTGGTTACAAATTATAATATTTTCTATCAGGGAACTTTTGAAAATCAGATACCCAGGTATCACACTGAGGCCAATTAAATCAGAAACCTCTAGGCGTAAGGAACCAGGCATCATTTAAAAAACTGCCCAGGTGATTCCCGTGTTTTGCCAAGACTGAGAATCACTGCTCTGAGAGGAATTCTCATATCAGCTGATGAAAAAAATTAATTTTTACATTTTATTACCCAAGCTAGAAGTCATTGAATACATACGTGGGTGTGCACTTCTCCCACTGTCATAGCCATTATTTAGGGTATTTTGGAACTCCTTTTTTGGAAGAGCTTTTACTCAATTTGCCAGCCACCACTAGAAAATTCTTTTCAATGCCCACAGCAGGATTACAGGGAGAGCCACAGAGCTCTGTGTACACCTGGGGAGACCATCCTTTCCCCTGGCTGTGACTATATCCACAGCAGGATGAAAGTGGACACAGAGCCCTGCAGGCTCCTAGCAAGGCCACCACTCTACCCCTTCCGCAAACACACACTCCATCTCACCTTATTAATGCTGAGAGCCATAAAGGAGGCTAGAATTAGAACTGATTTTCCACCTCCTTCTGAGAGGTCTTTAGAATTACTCCCCCGGGCCTCAAGTTCACATTTACGTCTGTCACCACCAATCCCATTCTCTTTGACCATCCCTCACTCCTGGTCCCCATCCAGGCTCATCGCAATCTGACTCAAGCCCCCACCTCCCAACACTTCCACTGTGCTTTCTCCACTGTGCACTCTGGAGCCCTAACATCAAAAAAATCCTCCGCTTTCTCCATCTTTTCTTTGAATGCTTCCTTCCCCTTCTTGCTCTAACAAGAACGCTTCACGGTGCTATTTGTAATAGTTTAGACCCTGGGCAAAAGGACAACATAGGGTGAGAGAATGTTGGAGGCTGAGAAGATATCCATGTGTAAATGCCTTCAGATCAGGTGAGAAACTATGGCTTAAGATAATGATTAGATATTGATATCAGAATCATCAGCAAAGAAACGAGAGTCCTGGCTGTAGCCTCAAAGCAGAAACAAATGATGAAAGAAAACAGAGGCCTCAGTGGACACACACTCAAAAAATAAAGGTGAGAACCATTAAAAGGGAGAGCATAAAGAAAGAAACAGAGACATAAAGAAAACAAAGAAAAGAAGGAAAAGAGAAGTTGATGGAAACCTAGAGAGGAGGGCAAAGCGTCCTGGAGCATGACTCAGAAGCAAAATCTATTACACTCAGTTTAGCTGGAAAAAATAGAACGTGTTCAGTCAGTGAATGTGGAGGTACACGTGGATATTGTGAAGAAAGAGATAAAAGGAGGACGAAGAAAGAGACACAATGAAGAAAAACAGGTCTCAGATAAGGACAGGTGAATTCCATGACCCCAAGAGCAAAACGGGCAAGCTCACTGCTGGAGGCTGACCAAACAGATCAGAGAGTAGAACAGAGACAGAACTTCAAGGCCCAGCTCTTAATTGCTATGGCAACACAACCCCATCCTGGTATTAGTGATAAAAGTCATAAGCAGATGCTATTTATTATTCTTGGGGGAAGAGAATCCCCACTCTTGCTGACTCCATGTTGGAAGAAGTACTGGGAAGTAGTGTGGGAATGAGCCAATCAATAGGTCAGAGAGAGTTGAACTTAGGATGGTAAGGCACGGTATATAAAAGGATCGTACACATCAGCTTGCCACAAGGCTGGGGAACGCTTAGATGCCAGGGGATCAGTTGTATCTCCTTTTGACTTAAGTGTAATTCACATAAATAAATTAAATGTTTATGAATACACTGTGTCTCACTGTCATTCACAGTGCCATCACCGTACAAAAGGAAACTCAGTATCTTTGCTCAGTGGTATGCTGGAAAACAACAGCGTGGGCTTTTAAAGGCCTCATTTGTAGCTGCCGATTTCCACAGTGCAAATACTCCTTCTGTGACTGATTTCAAGCCTACAACATGATATCCTTCAACAGGGAGCTCGGTAAAGATGCACATAATGGGCTCTCTAAGTTAGCACAAGCTGGCTCCAGAAAGTCAGATGTGACTAGTCTGGACTGGGGCTGGCACAGCTCACTTTTAAAAGCTCCATCAGGAGGCGCCCTGTGCAGCCAGGTTGAAGAACCAGGACCTAAAAAGTGGTGCCTCTCAAACTTTCTTGTGCACGTGAATCACTTGTGGATCTTATCAAAACGTAGGCTCTGACTCAGAAGGTACTGTTGATCCCTAGCAAGGGAGATGAGTGGACTAAAAGAAGAAAAACGATAATCATTTCCAGCCCTACCACTGTCAGAAACATCTGAGAGGTTTCACAGACAAGCCACAAACAGGAGGCCCACGATATGTGGCCAAACCCACAGAGAGGTTTTCTTTCACCCAACTGCATTTTATTTTTAAAATTTGAATTAAATGCCAACAGCATAAAAATTTATATTCCCGGCTTCTCTGAAATGCCTTCCTTAGGTAGTACTCTTGGACTACATCACTTTCTTTCCTCCACACTTTGATCCTCGTTCCTAGAGCGCACTCCATCCTTCTTTCTCTGCTGGAAACTGTCTGAATTGCCCTGCAAGATCCCTGCCTTGGTGAAGCCTTCCTGACTTTTCCATGCTGCAGGGCAGAATGAATCCCCTTCTATAAAATCTTATTTTTGCTCAGTTTGGGTTATTTCCTATTCTCTGAGGCCCTCAAAGCCACAGATGGGCTTTATTCATTTTTGTATTCTCAAGGTAGAATTCTTTGCCAATAAAGGAGAGCCTCAGTAGCTTCACGAAACAATAAATGTGAACTGATTTTCAACTCTTAGATTACATTCTCTTGAACTCTCTTTTGCTAAATCATCAAGGGAGTTTAGCAGTTATTATCCTCTCCTATACAGTACAAATTAATAATACTCTTTGTACTACCATCTCTAGTAGCCTTTGTACTACTATCTCTAGAAGCTCTCTTCTCCCCTGAACTTCAATTTTGATGTTGCTTACTCAATTTATAAGGATATTTATTTTATAAATCTGGTCCCAGATGAACACAGGCCATCACCAATTAAACACTCCTTCACAGAATTAATACCCTACATTTTCATGGAATGATCAATTTTTTCGAAGCACTTTCACCAATACACTTTATCTTCACACTAACTCAGAAATATATATAAGCAATATATTAACCTTTTCAGCATTTAGAAGTTAAACCGAAATGTCCACTCTGAACTAGGAACATAGAAAGTTCGAGAAAAATCTTTGCAGTGCCCACCTAAGTCCTCAGGAGGGAAGGTCCACAAAGTAGTATTCCCTAGGTGTCATTCTCCAATGATAGGGGCTAAAGATCTGCCCCATTCCACTTCCAAGCTTCTAGAATCCTTAATATTTAATTGAAAAACTGAGGTCCAAACATGTTGAATTAACCTGTATTAATGCCAAAGTAGTAATCCAGGTCTTTTGATTCCCAATATAAGAACCCACTTTGCTTAACTGTGTTTATCTTTATAAATGGCATTACAATCATCCAGCAATACAAACATGCTTCATAAATCTGTCTTCACAAATTTCATTCAGAAATGAAAACTCCTGTGCCCTTTTCTCAAAAAAATAAGCCATATGTGATGGTCAAAAGTTTTTCCATTAATTCTGCAGAGTTAGTTGCACTGGGTAACTTTAAAATGCCCATGTATAATGATTTCATCAGCATGCAGGACAAGCCCATAATCCATTAAGTCAGTTTATAGTTCTCTGCATTATGTGTCACTTTCAAGCCAATGCTATGTACTCCAAAGTTTAGTGCCTTTGGGGAAATACATACATCATAGATGGGATGGGGATGATGAAAGATTTTAGCATCCTGATCCACTACAATAAACCCAGTGCAAATTAATGAAAAAAAGCAATGCCAGAGACTTAAATTGAGGATCTGAAGTTGGTAATGGTAGGATGAAAGAAACACCCACCATGAGAATAAAAGGACTTAGCTAAGGAAGGGGTGGAAACAGCCAAGCTTGAAAGCATAATGTTTCATTTCTCTTACATTCTCCTTATATTTCTAACTACTTTCTAAGAATTTTTCTGTGGTCGCAAGGGTACATCCACCCATGAAAACGCAGGTACAATCGATGTTTCCTCCCCAAGGCACTCCATAAGCACTGGTGAGAATACAACTCACTACTATTTATGGATTACAAAACACACTCTCTAGTTATGTCTCTTTGGAAAGACTGGATCATTTGGGGAAGTGCAGTGTCTATGTTTTCCCACACACTGCTCCCAACAATGGCTCCAAATGGTTCTCTGCCATTTCTGCTCCCATTCTAAGGAAGAGAAATTAATCTCTCCTCCTTTATCAGTCGAGAGGACGCATTTTCTGTGTTCCTTCTCCAAGTGTGACTCTGTTCATGTATTTTTTAAAAAGAAGGACTAGATTTTTTTCTGCAAATGCATTATATTTGTTTTAAAGTTTTAAGTCCATAATAATACTTGCAGTACAAATACCTGTCTGGAAGCCACACAGGCAACTCGGGATTGAGGCTGGAGGTTAGAGGAATGAGGGCATGTTGGGGCTTTTATTATCTGAAATACTGTATCTTACTTTTATTTTAAAAATAGGAAAAAACTCTCTGTAATTATGGAAAAGGGAGCTGAAATAACTGGTGCGACTTCCCATGCCACTGCCCTGAGCCTCTCCTAAACGTTTTTCCTAACTTGCGTCTCTACGCAACAAGGAAAAAAACGCTGGAACGGAATCAAAAGGAGCAAAAACTTAATCTGCAAGGGAGCTCAGGAGAGGAAGTTCTAAGAAAGGGCACTGGTTTCATTTGGTAGAGAGAAAAATGTAAGAGGGTCAGAAGAGTAGAGTGTGTGTTGGGGCTGGGGTCCCCTGGAATGCTGGGGATTAGGGGAGAAGGAAAGGGCGCGGACTCACCCCCCAGCCAGTTGTCGGAGATGTTCTGGAGCATAGTGACCGGGATGCAGAAGAAGGCGATGAGCAGGTCGCTGAGCGCCAAGGAGCAGATGAAGATGTTGGTGACGGTGCGCATGGCCTTGGTGCGGGTCACCACGTAGATCACCAGCGCGTTGCCGAAGAGCGCCAGGGCGAAGATGAGCACGCCAGTGAGCACGAAGGCCAGCTTGGCGCGCGCGGGCAGCTCCGGGGTGTAGACGAGCGGCCGCAGCCGGTACAGCGCGATGAACTGCTCCCGCGTCAGGTTGTGGTCCCGCAGCAGCCGGGAGAACTGCTCCGGGGTGATGTTGAGCGACTGCATGCTGTGCGCGCCCCGAGGGCCATCCACCTGCCGGGGCGCGGGCTACACGGGACCGGCCCGGCGGCCGCCTCCCTCCCCTGGAGACGGGGACGGCCACTGCTCTGGACTCAGGCGCACCGGAGCGCTCCCGCCAGCACCTCGGGAGGGAGGTTCTGGAGAAGGAAAGCAGTGCAGGGCTCCAACTCACAATCAAGAGGCTGGGCGCCAAAGCGAGTGAGACTATCCCACTGATCAAAACATTTTCATAGTTCACAGGTGTGCTCTTCTCTGAGGCCAGGCGCTGTGGCCGTCCGGAAGACCGGAGCGGAGCGACAGTCCCAGCGCCTCTGGCTCCCCAGCCTTCTGGCCACGCGGTGAGGACTCTGCAGCGGCTCCGGGAGCGGCGGAGGGTGGGGCTGGAGCTCGGCCGCGCGCCACTCCCTCCCGGCTTCAGCAGCGGGCACCCCGCCACCGCACCCTCTGGGCGAGGGAAACTCCTCCCCGGCTCCCCAGTTTCTGCCGCCCCAGCCCCTTTCTCGTGCCCCAGGTCACGTTTATGTGTAAAAGTGACTATTGGGGTGTTCCGCGTCTCACGGTTTCTCCTTTTATGAAACAACGTGGGCCACAGCTAGCCAACGCAAAATAAGATTTATTTTTAATTATTTTTCTGTAATAAAAAATAATTACAGCGCATAGGAAATTACACAGATAGTACAGAGAGAGCCCGTGTACACTTCATGTGGTTCTCCAGTTGATTACATCTTTCTTAACTATGGTACAATACAAAACCAGAAATTTGATATGTGTGTGGGGGTGTCTGTGTCGTTTTATACCAAGTGTAGATTCCTGTTACCGCCACCAAAATCGATATAGAAAACACTTCTGTCACCACAAAGATCTCCGTGCAGCTACCCCTTTACAATCGCACCCTCTCAGCCCCTGCTGATCTATTCGCCATCTCTGTATTTTGACAGATCGTATAAACAGAATCATACCGTATATAACTTTTGATACTAATTCTTTTTCCACTCAGCATAATGCCCTTCAGATTAATTCAAATTGTTAGGTGTATCTGTAGTCCGTTTTTATTGCCGAGAATAATTTTGATGAAGTCCTATTTATCATTTCTTTCTTTTATTGGTTATACTTTTGATGTCCAGTCTAAGAACTCTTTACCAAATGCTCTGTCCCCCAATTTTTTTCCAATGTCTTTTTCTAAAAGTTCTATGGTTTTACATTTGATATTTTGAATTCTCTATTCTGTTCCATTAACCTCAGTGTCTCTTTGTCCTCCAGTACCTCACAGTGTTGAATACTGCAGCTATGTAAGTCTTCAAACCAAGTAGAGTGACTTCTGCCACTTTATTCTTCTTTTACAAAATTATTTTAGATATTCTAGGGTCTGTGCCTATTTGTATGAACTTTACAATATATTTGTGTATCTCTACAAAATGCCTTGCTGGGATTTTGATAGGAATTGAGATCTTTATTATATTGAGTCCTCCAATCTGTGAGTAGAGTAGATCTCACTGTATAGTTAGATTTCTTTCCTCAGCATTTTGTAGCTTTCAGTATATAAGCCCTGAATATATTTTGTTATTTTTGCACTGAAGGTTTTTTTTTAAGAATTTGTGCATAGTATTGTATTTCTAATTTTCAGCACCATGTGTTCTTTGCTAGTACACAGAAGTGTGATTATTTGGTATGTTGATCTTGAAACCTACAATGTTGCTGAATTCACTTATTAGTTTTGAGCACTTTTTGTCATTGCTGTTGATTTCTTGGCGTTTTCTACATAGACAATCATGTCATTTGAGAAGAGGGGCAGTTTTATTTCTTCCTTTTTGATCTGTATGCCTTACATATCCTTTTTTTTTTCCTTTGGCTTATTTCAATGGCTAGAGCTTGCAGTAGTATGATAAATGACAGTATTGAGAATGGACATCATTGTCTTACTCCCAGTCTTAAGAAATTAGATCCTGTTTGTTGATGGTGTGATTGACTTCTATTTTTTTTTCTTGTTTAATTTTTTATGGGTTCAATGTTTCTTCTATCCTCAGTTACCTTTTTTTTTAATTTAAAAAAATTTTTTTTGGGGTACACCAGGTTCAATCATCTGTTTTTATACACATATCCCCGTATTCCCTCCCTTCCTTGACTTCCCCCCCTCGAGTCCCCCCCACCCTCCCTGCCCCAGTCCTCTAAGGCATCTTCCATCCTCGAGTTGGACTCCCTTTGTTATACAACAACTTCCCACTGACTATTTTACAGTTGGTAGTATATATATGTCTATGCTACTCTCTCGCTTCGTCTCAGTTTCCCCGTCACCCCCCGCCCCCTCCCATACCTCGAGTTCTCCAGTCCATTCTCTGTATCTGCATCCTTGTTCTTGTCACTGAGTTCATCAGTACCATTTTTAGATTCCGTATATGTGAGTTAGCATACAATATTTGTCCTTCTCTTTCTGACTTACTTCACTATGTATGACAGATTGTAGTTCTATCCACCTCATTACGTATAGCTCCATCTCATCCCTTTTTATAGCTGAGTAATATTCCATTGTGTATATATGCCACATCTTCTGTATCCATTCATTTGTTGATGGGCATTTAGGTTGCTTCCATGTCCTGGCTATTGTAAATAGTGCTGCAATAAACATTATGGTACAAGTTTCTTTTGGGATTATGGTTTTCTTTGGGTATATGCCCAGGAGTGGGATTACTGGATCATATGATAGTTCTATTTGTAGTTTTTTAAGGAACCTCCAAATTGTTTTCCATAGTGGCTGTACCAACTTACAGTCCCACCAACAGTGCAGGAGAGTTCCCTTTCCTCCACACTCTCTCCAACATTTGTGGTTTCCAGATTTTGTGATGATGGCCATTCTGATTGGTGTGAGGTGATACCTCATTGTGGCTTTGACTTGCATTTCTCTGATGATGAGTGATGTTGAGCATCTTTTCATGTGTGTGTTGGCCATCTGTATGTCTTCTTTGGAGAAATGTCTATTTAGGTCTTCTGCCCATTTGTGGATTGGGTTATTTGCTTTTTTGGTATTAAGCTTCATGAGCTGCTTGTATATTTTGGAGGTTAATCCTTTGTCCGTTGTTTCATAGGCAATTATTTTTTCCCATTCTGAGGGTTGCCTTTTAGTCTTGCTTATGGTTTCTTTTGCTGTGCAAAAGCTTTTAAGTTTCATGAGGTCCCATTTGTTTATTCTTGATTTTATTTCCATGATTCTAGGAGGTGGATCAAAAAGGATGTTGCTTTGATGTATGTCATAGAGTGTTCTGCCTATGTTTTCCTCTAGGAGTTTTATAGTGTCTCGCCTTACATGTAGGTCTTTAATCCATTTGGAGTTTATTTTTGTGTATGGTGTTAGGAAGTGTTCTAATTTCATTCTTTTACATGTTGCTGTCCAATTTTCCCAGCACCACTTATTGAAGAGGCTGTCTTTTTTCCATTGTATACGCGTGCCTCCTTTGTCAAAGATAAGGTGCCCATATGTATTTGGGCTTACTTCTGAGTTCTCTATTCTATTCCATTGATTGTCCTTTCTATTTTTGTGCCAGTACCATACTGTCTTGATCACTATGGCCTTGTAGTATAGTTTGAAGTCAGGAAGCCTGATTCCACCAACTCCATTTTTCCTTCTCAAGATTGCTTTGGCTATTTGGGGTCTTTTGCATTTCCATACAAATGGTAAGATTTCTTGCTCTAGTTCTGTGAAAAATGCCATTGGTAATTTGATCGGGATTGCATTGAATCTGTAAATTGCTTTGGGGAGTACAGTCATTTTCATGATGTTGATTCTTCCAATCCAGGAACATGGTATGTCCCTCCATCTGTTTGTGTCATCTTTGATTTCTTTCATCAATGTCTTAAAGTTTTCTGCATACAGATCTTTTGCCTCCTTAGGCAGGTTTATTCCTAGGTATTTGATTCTTTTGGTTGCAATGGTGAATGGGAGAGTTTCCTTAATTTCTCTTTCTGCTCTTCTGTTGTTAGCGTATAGAAATGCAAGAGATTTCTGAGCATTAATTTTGTATCCTGCTACTTGACTAAACTCATCAATTAGTGCTAGCAGTTTTCTGGTAGAGTCTTTAGGGTTTTCTATATATAATATCATGTCATCTGCAAAGAGGGACAATTTTACTTCTTCTTTTCCAATTTGGATTCCTTTGATTTCTTTTTCTTCTCTGATTGCTGTGGCTAAAACTTCCAAAACTATGTTGAATAATAGTGGTGAGAGTGGACACCCTTGTCTTGTTCCTGTTCTTAGAGGGAATTCTTCCAGTTTTTCCCCATTGAGAACGATGTTGGCTTTTGGTTTTTCATATATGGCTTTTATTATGTGGAGGTAATTTCCTTCTATGCCCATTTTCTGGAGAGCTTTTATCATAAATGGATGTTGCACTTTGTCAAAAGCTTTTTCTGCATCTATTGAAATGATCATGTGGTTTTTATCCTGCAATTTGTTGATATGATGTATCACGTTGATTGATTTGCATATATTGAAGAATCCTTGCATCCCAGGGATAAACCCCACTTGATCATGGTGTATGATTTTTTTAATGTGCTGTTGGAGTCTGTTAGCTAGTATTTTGTTGAGGATTTTTGCATCGATATTCATCAGTGATATTGGTCTGTAGTTTTCTTTTTTTGTGACATCTTTGCCTGGTTTTGGGATCAGGGTGATGGTAGCCTCGTAGAATGAGTTTGGGAGTGCTCTGCCTTCTGCAATATTTTGGAAGAGTTTGAGAAGGATAGGTGTTAACTCTTCTCGAAATGTTTGATACAATTCACCCGTGAACCCATCTGGTGCTGGGCTTTTGTGTGTTGGGAGATTTTTAATCACTGCCTCCATTTCCATACTTGTGATTGGTCTGTTCATGGTTTCTATTTCTTCCTGGTTCAGTCTTGGAAGATTGTATTTTTCTAAGAATGTATCCATTTCTTCCAGGTTATCCAATTTATAGGCATATAGTTGCTTGTAGTAGTCTCTCATGATGTTTTGTATTTCTGAGGTGTCCGTTGTTACTTCTCCTTTTTCATTTCTAATTCTGTTGATTTGCATCTTCTCCCTTTTTTTCTTGATGAGACTTCTATTTCCTGGCTGATTTTTTTCTCTACTTATTCTATCAATTGTTGAGAGAGGATCTCCAACTATAATTGTGAATTTGTCTATTTTTCATTTCAGTTTATTAGTGTCTGTCCCACATATATTGTAGTTCTGTTGCTCAATGAATGCCCATTTAGGACTGACGTCTTCTTGATGCATTGACTCTCTTATCATTATACAATGCTCCTTTCTGTACCAGACCATTACCTTTGCTCCAAAGTTGATTGTATGTTGTAGTAATATACCCACTCCTGCTTTCTTTTGATTAATGCTTGTGTCACATGTCTTTGTCCATCCTTATACTTTCAACCTATCTATATCATTATATTTAGTTGAGGTTGTTATAGAAGTATATCTTTGTGTCATTTTTTTTTAAAGAATGCACTTTCCAATCTTTTAATTTGTATATTTAGACCATTTACATTAAATCCAATTATTTCTATGTAAGGATTCAAGTCAACCATTTTATTTATGTGTTTGTTTTCTGTTTGTTCTTAGTTTCTCTAATTTGTTTTTCCTGCCTGTGGGTCATATAAACGTCTTTTAGCATCTCATTTAGATTTAACTGTAGTGTTTTTGAGTTTTCCCTACCTATTTTCTATGACTGTTGTAGGTAAGACACTGCTTATGGTATTTTGTTATGGCTAGAGATGAGGGATGCTGGAAAATGTAACGCAGGGAAGATAGGATTGGCTTCTGATACTTGTTGCCAATAAAAATGACTAGAAGAGGACTTCCCTGGCAGTCCAGTGGTGAAGACTTTGTGCTCCCATTGCAGGGGACATGGGTTCGATCCCTGGTTGGGGAACTAAGATCCCATATGCTTCAGGGCGCAGCCAAAAAAAAAAAAAAGACTAGAAGACAGTAGAGAAAGATGGTTCCTTTTCCAAAAGAAACAAGCTGACCAAGCGAAAGAGAAGTAATGAAGAACTCTACTCTTGAGGGTAGAAACATGGGAGAAACTATTTAGATAAATGTAAAAGAAGAAGCAAAGGTACTTTATCAGAATGTTGTAGAGTTTATCTGGCCAGTCAGAGGATGTAATAATCAAGTCTTTCCTGGAAAAGATTACAAAATTGTCACAGATGGGGGATTAACTAGACATTGCCTGTAAGTATAAGTAGTCTAAAAACATAGTACATGGTAAAGGTTTTCTTCACTTTGCTCAGAATTTTGTCACTCAAAAGGAAGAATTATCTGGTAGAACTGATATTCTGTTCTTAATTCTGACCAATTTGGAAAGAATTGATGGCGTGGTGGGAGTGACAGAAAGTTTGAGACAATTTTTGCTGTCAACTCTGAGTGTGAGGTGAGGTAGAACCTTACCTGTATATATATGCATACAGGTGATATATATAAACATAATATGTATATATATATAGCATACATAATATGTAATATGTATATAACAGATACAAAACAGATACAAAAACTTCTAAGAATAGAATAAACTAATTTTTGTGTAAAGTGATCACAGTGAAAAAGAAAAAGGAAGAAACAGAGAGACAGAGACAGAGATAGAAAGGGTTTTTTCTGTTTAAGAGCAAGAAGTTGAACAAATAAGAGCTAGGTTCCACTAATTTGGGTATAAGATCGTGTGATTTTATATATTGGATATCTTATATCCATATTAATTACCATAAAAGAGGATTAGCAATAACTTATATTTTAAAAACTGCATTTAATGATCCACAACAAATTGTAACAATAAAGAATTTAGCAAAGTTGCAGGATTCAAAATCAACCCACAAACCAGTTGTGTTATGTTTTTATACATTAATCATGAAAAGTCTGAAAAGGAAATTAAGAAAAATAGTTCTGTTTACAGTAGCATCAAAAAGAATAAAATATGTAGGAGACATAAAATAACCAAAGAGACAAAAGACTTGTACATTGAAAACTACAAAATGTTGCTAAAAGAACTTAAAGACACAAATAAATGGAAAGATATTCCGTGTTTATGGATTGGAACGTTTAATATTGTTAATATTTCAACACTACCCAAGGAGATCTACAGATTTAAAGCAATCTCTATCAAAGTCCTACAAAATCTCTACAAAGTTTTATGTAGAAATAGAAAAACCCATCCTAAAATTCATATGGAATCACAAGGGACCTTGAATAGCCAAAGTAATCTTGAAGAAGAAGAACAAAGTGGAATGCCTCACGTTTACTGATTTTAATACTTATTACAAAGCTACATTAATCAAAACAGTGTAGTACTTGCATAAAAACAGACACATAGACCAATGGAATACAATAGAAAAGCCCAGAAGTAAACTATCACATTTATAGTCATACCTTTTCAACATGGGTGCCAAGACCATTCAATGAGGAAAGGACAGTCTTTTCAACAAATGGTGCTGGGGAAACTGGATATCACATGCAAAAAACAATGGACCTTACTTGTATGCAAAAAGTAACTCAAAACATATCAAAGACTGAAACATCAGAGCTAAAACTACAAAACTCTTAGAAGAAAACATAGAAGAAAAGCTACAGAACATTGGATTTGGCAATAATTTCTTGGATATGACATGAAAAGCACAGGCAACAAGGGTAAAAATAGATAAACTGAACTACATCAAAATTAAAAGCTTCTGAGCATCAAATTTGCAAGTCATATATCTAGTAAGTGGTTAATATCCAGAATATATAACAAACGCCTACAACTCAACAACACAAAACTAACCTGATGAAAAAAATAGACAAAATACTTGAATAAACATTTCTTCAAAGGAGACATACAAATGGCCAATAAGCACATGAAAAGATGCTCAACATCGCTAATCGTTAGGTGAATGCAAATCAAAACCACAGTGAGATACCACCTCATACCCATGAGGATGTCTACTACTTAAAAAGCAAAAACAGAAGATAACAAGTGTTGATGAGAAAGCAAATAAATTGGAAACCTTGTGCACTGTTGATGGAATGTAAAATTGCACAGCCACTATAAAATCCAGCATGGTGATTCCTCACAAAATTAAAAATAGAATTATGTATGATCCAGCAGTTCCACTTCTGGGTATATATCCAAAAGAATTGAAAGCAAGATCAGGGAGAGATATTTGTACACCCATGTTTATAGCAGCAGTATTCACAACAGCCAAAATGTAGAAACAACCCAAGGGTCCACCAACGGATAAATGTACAAAAAAATGTGGTAATATGTATATAATACCATGGGATATTATTCAGCCTTAAAAAGGAAGCAAATTCTGATGTGTGCTACAACATGAATGAATCTTGAGGACATTATGCTAAGTGAAATAATCCAGTCACAAAAAGACAAATACTGTATGTTTCCACTTATCTGAGGTACCTAGAGTAGTCAAATTCATTGAGATAGAAAGTAGAATGGTGGTTGCCAGGAGTTAGGAGCAGGAGGGGATGAAAAATTGTTGGGGTATATATAGCATTTCAGTTTTGCAAGCTGTAAAGAGTTCTGGAGATTGGTTGCACAATGATGTGGATGTACTTAACACTACTAAACTGCACACCTCAAAATGGTTAAGATAGTAAATTTTATGCTGTGTGTATTTGACCACAGTTTTTTAAAAAGGAAAAAATATGCACTAATAATATCATTTGAACTATACTTTATCTGCATTATTTTATTTTCATAACAATGGTTTGAGGCCCGTGATTTTATTATTTTATTACCACATCAGCCTTTATAGAAGAAATATTGAAGCACATAATGGATGGTGTCTTCAGTAGGGGTGGATATTCTACATGTAGCCATTCATGATAATAGCAAATGATGCCAGTTGGTGGCATAATTCAAGTCATTAATTCTATAAAAATGATTTGTATGCAAATCCAGAATAATAAAATGCAGGTATGCTGCTTTCTGGTGATTTGACTCTATAAGAGAAAGCTTAGGGAATGTATCACTATTCATGTCTCATGAACTACCAGCCCTGAATATCAATTCTATTTGTCAGGCTTTGGACAGGGGCTGTGTAGGAAATGGCTCTAAACTGAGATAGAGGAGGTAATCTCTGCTGTTGATTGCCGCGTTGTCCTGCTCTTCAAGTGGACCCTTCTGGTTCTGCACGGAGGTCAGCAACAGATTGTATAGCTGGAAACCATAATGATGACTAACAATGGGGCTGAAGAACTGCCACTGAGAATCTTTAGAAAATCAGAAAACCAAGAGAAACAGCGTAGTCTAGACATGGGTAAATTCTCCATTTTCCCAAGAAGGAAAATGGTTCTTTTAAACCATAAACTCGAGGCCACCTCCAGTAAAATTCTAGAGTAATTTAATAAAGGGAGGGAGATTATCAGCACAGGTTTTTATTAAGAACAAGTTTTGTCAAAGTGTTACGCTTTTTAAAGTGTTGCTAGACTGATGGCAGAACACTGTGTTCAGGGGTTACTCTGCGCATCCATGAATCCCAGCTCTGTCACTAACTGCGGAACCCAGATGACTTTTTTTAACCTAAGCCTCAGTTTCCTTGATTATAACCTGGGGATTACAACACCTACTGAACAGTTCTATTGTGAGCAGGAAGCTAAATAATTCATGGAAATTGTTTAGCACGGTGCCTAACAAAAAGTGGTTGATAAACATTAGTTATTGTGATTTTCTCCTGTCAAAACAAAAAAGCAAGCGTAGGTTTAAAGTAATGTTATAAATTTGACACAAAACCCTCAGAAAATGTTCTCATTTTTGTTAAAATGCTTGTCTTTGCCCCTATATGTAGAGGAACTTCATCTAGTTCACACTCTCCTAAGGTTCATCTTTTCAAACATATTTTTAAGGCTTTGATTCACAATAGAACACAAGAATATTGTAGCTGAATATTAGAAAAGTCTTAGGTTCCTTCTAGGGGACTTTTACATTTAAGTTTTAACCTCCGTTATATTTAGCTGACTTGTCTACAAGTTGCTTTTTAATAAAACTAAGGTTTTTATACAATGTACTGCTGAAGAAATAAGGTATGATTCAATTTAATATATGCCATAACGTGTGGGCATTGTAAATGGAGAGATGATAAAGGGTTAGCAGTGGTGGTATAAGTACAGATGTCTTTTAGTTACTTAATTTTGATTAGAAGTATTTTCTATTTTTTCCCTATAATCAGTATATATAAAAATGGGGGAAATATTTTGAATTTTAAGACATAGAGTGATCAGGAATGTCAAAATGTAAAATTTTTATAATAGGATGAGATCATGCTTGGAGTGTATTTGTTTACATTTTCCAGCCAATTGGGTTTAGTGGATAGAAATCACAGCCTGCAGCCTTGGGAAAAAGTTGTGATCACATTTCAGAATATGCGTTCATTTATTCATCAAACACATATCCCCAAGATATACCACATGCTTTGTTATATATTAGGAGTAAAATGATAAGTTAGATAGAACTTGATTCTGGTGGCAGAGCCTTTTGCCCTTTCTAGAAAAGAACAAAGGCTAAATTTCCCTAAGTCAGAAGTTGTCAGGTTTGGAGGCACATTGGAATCATCTGAGGAGGCTTTAACATCACTAATGCCCAGACCCCACCTGCAGAGACTCTAGTTTGATTTAAAAGTGACTCAGGTGACTCTAATATGAAGCCACAGCATGAGGAATGGGTATTGAAACTGACAGTTGAGGGATATGAGGAGGAACATGCAGGGATGGAGGGAAGAAAGAGCCTGGGTGGAGGCTGGTCAGTGATGGCAGAAGATGAGGGATGCAGAGGGCAGGGGAAAGAGTGATGCCCAGTGATACCCTAAGAAACTACTGTGCACCTGCTTACAGGTATGCCCTGTGTAAATGTGGTTTTTAAATGTTTTGCTAAAAAGGACCTGGCCCCTTTAATAAAGGATAAATCTGTGCCAGCCACCCTGAGACAGGTGGGGAAAACTGCTAGAAGCCTGTGACAGAGCTCAGTAAAAACAAAATTTCATGTGCATACAAATAATTTATTATAAACCCCAGCTCCAGTGGAGAAAAGGCTGTCAAACCTCAAGTCAAATGGCTTTTGGAGTGGGTCAGGGTAGAAAAGGCCAAGAGTCAGAAACATCAAAACCCTGGGGCAGAGAAGGTCTCTGAGACAAGTCTCAGCAGTCATCAACAATAAAGCAAAGAACATCCAGGGAGACTGGCAAACAGATTTATAGAGGCTTGGCAGTAGTCCTAAGGCCACAAAAGCAGACTGTGGGTGTCAGCAAGATCTAGCAGCAGGTAGCCGGCCCAAGCTGGGCTGGATATTTGGGGCTTGAACTACAGACTCCAGAGGAATGAAAGGGTAAAAGAAAGGGTGATTATCTCAGCTCAGGGCTTGCATCAGAGGCTGGAATGTGAAGGTGAGTGTGGAGAAGAGACAAACAGAGACACAGTTCTTAAAACTAAGATGTAAAGAAGGACGTGATCACAGAAGTAAGTCAACGGCCTATTTGCGAGTGGACTAAAAGTCAGACTATGGTCAACGGCTATGTATGTGTCAACTTTAAGAATGACTTGCTGCCCTTCATGGATGCAGAGTTCAGGGCCCCCAGCCAGGTTCAGTTGGCGGCAGCTGCAGTTAAGTGGCTCCAGCTGCAGAACCTCCAGGGCCTCACGGGTGAGCCCCGCAGGCCGTAACAAGGCAGAGTAGAAATAGATCCAAGGAGAAGGGAGCAATCAGAGCGTCCCTTTTCTGGGGCCTAAGGCTAGAAGAGCCCCTCTCTCCGTCCCGCTGCACACCAGAGAAAGGTGAGTTCTCCCTGGCTCTTGTGGGCCCCTGAGCCGTTTGTTTCTGTGCTGAACTTGGGTGTCAGAAATGCTGAAAGGGGGTAAACCAGGAATGTTGGGAAGGCAGTTAGCGTGGGGCAAGAATGCCTGCAACACAGGAGAGGGCTACCAGGGAGGACTTTACACATTCTGTGATGATGGGACTGAAGGTGAGAAGAAAAGAGGTATGTTTGTTCATTTGTTTGGGGAGAGAAGAATCACTTTTTTAGGAGAATGAAAGGCAAGGAAGTTACATTAAGATTATCGTAGGAATGCACGTTGTCAATGTTAAGTGATTTTAAACTAAACTTCTTGGTACATAGTATATGGCTGAATTTCAGTTATATAACATTGGAAAAGAGGTTTGTCTGAATGTAGAACAATGAAAAATAGAATTAGATTAAGCAGTTACAAATAAGAGCTGGCGTTTAGGAAGTTTTGCATTACTATCAATGTATTTCTTTCTATAAAGCCCTTAAAAGTGTGCCTCTGAGTGCCTGCTGCTGCTACTGCTACAACTACTCTACTTAAAAACATAAACGTTTCATAGCTGGAATAATGGTTATGAGCCAAAGTGATGGAAGAAAAATCATCACTTTGGCACTTACAACATAAATGACTTTTGGACAAGTCACTTAATTTCTGTGCCTTATTTCCATCAGCTGTAACATGGAGATAACAATACTACCATAGGGTCGTAGTGAAGATTAGGTGAGTTTATATTCATAAAATGCTTACAGCAGTGCCTGATACATAGCAGGTACAATATAACAAGAGTTTGCTATTATTATAAGTCTAATTAAATAACATTAAAAATTTAAAGTCTCCCTGTAAATCAGTAGTTCCCAAACTTAGCTACATGTTGGAATCTCCTGGGGCACTTTAAGATGTATGACACCTGGATTCCACTCCGAGTTATTAATGTAACTGATTTGTTTGCAGCCTGGGCCTCAGAGAGTGTGGAAGCTCCCGTGAGGATTATAATGGATAATCAAGTTTGAGAATCATTAATGTAAACAATGACTCCCTTGCTTTAAGTAATAACAATTTCATTTAATTAAATAGGTCATTTTCTAATAAAAGAGTCTAATACGGTTAATCAAGCTGCAGATATAAAACCAACTGAAAAGAATCAGCTTTGCGACCCAATTTGGGAGGTACTTGCATTGAGTTCATTATACCTGTTTTATGAATTCTAGTACTATGAGAAACACCATAAAAACCGTGAAAAACAGTAAATAATTGCCAAATCAGTAGAGCAAGGTATCATTTGAGCAGATGCTTTATCCAGGGAGCCACAAGGGGGAAAGGCCCCTGTCCTCAGGATGGTGTATGCACTCATGCAAAGACTACACCTTTATTATTCCTGTGGATTTATGATGAGGGTAACGCACAATTGCTGATGTTCCCAGGATAGTGTAGCCCACATGCTGCTGGTTTAAGCAGAGATTTTTCCCCCAGGGCCACTTCTGGGGGCACTTCTACAAAAATAGTAATTGATGCTACATGTTCCAGGAGATGCCAGAGTATCATAGAATGGGAAATCAGTTTTTGTTTCAGAGTCTGAGTAGCAAATAGTTCTTCTGGCCGAAGGGAGATTAAAGTGTTTGTGTTGCTTGTTAGCGAGGCAGAATCCGATCATTGCAGAGAGACTGCAGCCACAATATCCACAAAATCACTGCAGACACGGGGGTGTTCAGATTAGAGAGTTAAGGAGCTGCAAAATTCCTGAGGTGGTAAACAAGGCAGGCAGCCAGAATTTTGTGCAGTATTTTGGAAGAAAGCAACATTTTCTGAAGAAATTGATTGCATGCTGCTTAAAGACCAAATTGGGAACAATAACAAAGACATTGAAGTTCTCTGTGATTTGTGTTGGGAACTCTGAAGTGCATAGGATGTAAGGGAAGAGTCCTTTAGCTGCATTGATCAAAGGCAAAGACCAGTTTTTGAGTGAGGAGACAGAGGCCATCCACACACAATATAACCTTCTTGTATAGCCCATGTGTGCTTAACTGTGTATCATTCCCATCACAGAATAAATTTACGTAAATAAGTAAATCTTCATCAAGCCTCAAATGAGGAATTCCTTTCTGGCTTTGTTATGTGTAGGTATGTTCCTGGATCAGGTGTCTATCTGATAATTGAAGTTCCAACTCTGGCATTCAGACAGGGAGAAAATAAGATAGGCCAGTACTTCTTTCAGAAACATGTTTTGCCGGGTTTATCTCTATCTGAATGAGGACTGTGTTGTAATACCCACTTAGAGGGTATCAGGATGACAGGATGCAATTTAAGAATCTGAGGGCATCATTTTTTGGTTGCTCTCATATCAGGAAATGGGACGTAAATAAACTTCCTGGGATGTCAAGGATATCAAAGAGCACATGAGATTCATCCATTTGTCCTCACATCTCTGTCCAGTGTTTGGTTTGTTTGTCTGATATTTATGTTTATCGTTCAGCTTTTTTACAGTCTGGAGAAGAGACATGAAATTGCAGAAAGCTATTCTCAGATTGTCTGAGGTTGGCAATGCTCAAGGCAGAGACAGCTCTTTCAATTATGGGTCTTGGCCAGTGTTGGCCACCAGGAAAATTGGCCACTCAGTCCTAAGGGACCAGTATTTCTTTCTTCTTTTTTTCTTTCTTTTAAATTTTTATTTGCATTCATTTGTGTGTATGTGTGTGTGTGTGGCATTTATTCCCAGCCATAAGTTTTTGTTTCTTCAGTTTCTTCTGGGATATCTTTTCCTTCTGTGCAACCTCCTCTTCTGGTTTAGGAACAATTTTGTTCTTTCTCAGTAAGGATCAACTCAGTGTGGCAGGGAGAGCTCATGTATGGGTTGATCTCACCATGAGCTCTGTAAGTCCTGTGCTGCATCTTGGGGGCTTTGTTCACCTGGGTGTGCTCAATGACCAGAGAATATACATCTAAGCCCTGAAGTTCAGCGTTACTCTCTGCATTTTTGAGCATGTGCAGTAAAAATGCAGCACTCTTTTTGGGCCACAAACCCTGCATCCAGCCCCACTGTTTGGCCTGGGCACACCTACCAACTCCACCATTGTAACTAAGGAGTGGCACACACTGCTTCTGTAAATCGATGTCCTTTAGATACTTGGTAGCTTTTCGGATATGCATACCCTTAATGGCCTGGGCAGTTTCACAAGTGTTCTTAGAGTGAACGTGAAGATTTGAACCTCTTGACTTGTATGATTTTGTGGGATTTTCTGGGTCAAGTGAATAGCAAACCATTTTTAGAGGTCACATCAGGCGCTTACCAGAAAAGCAGGGGCCAGTTTTCTATATCACGTGGAAGCTGAAGCCCAAATTCACCGTTCTGCAGCATAGCTTCAAAGGAGCTACCCAGTGACATCCTGCCCCCAAAGTGCTCTGGCTAACTGGTTACAAGCCTTATCTTTGGGTCAATGACTCTCTCAGCTGGTTTAGTGGCAAAACACTGTTGATCCTCGGTCATTTTCTACTTGATATCATCATGGTAGAAGAATGACTAACCAGCTCCTCTGGCCATACTTGTCCAGAGAGGTAAAAAAGAAATGTATGACAGCACCATGCATTCTGAATGGCATAAACAGCTGACACCCTCCCACCTGGGATTTTAAGTTTTCAGCCTTTTTAATGTGTGCAAGTGTCATAAGAATTTGACACATATCCGAGGATTTCTAGGGATATTTCCAGAAAAGCATTTAGCCTAGAGCCCTATTCCTCCTCTCTCTCCCTCTGCTATTCTCTTTACAGCTATACTTGCAGGGTAGATTTGTGTTAAAATACTTAAAAATGAAGATTATATTAATACAGCTCAAAATTTACCTTATTTTGTTAAAAAAAAAAAAACACAGATGAATTATTGAGTTTGAGCTGAGTGAATGCTTGGGGTAGCTTTCAAGGCAACAATGCCAATCAGCCTACAGACTTTCTCCCAAAGTGAACTGAAAGTTTGTGGAATATGGCCTATTGGAGGCTGTGCTACTTAGATTGCCTAACCCATCCCATTAAATATTATTTTCTAGACCCCAAGTTTCCCTTTTAGCTCATTATCCATCATCTGTTTTCTTGCCCGTGGTAATAATTATTGGGCTCCTGCACCACTGGAGGTACAGCAGAAACATGCAACCCATTCTTTTTTGTATTATGCTCTTAACCCTGTTTCTAAGTCCCAAGCAAACCGTTATCATCCTAAATTTACACATTCCTAGTCTTCCTTAGAGAATGGTATGCATTTCCATTACTAAGATAATATAGTGGGAAAATATTTGCAATAGAACATATTTTTTCTCTTTATTTTTTATTTTTCTATAATTTTTAAAGTTTACACTCCATTTACAGTTACTACAAAATAGACTATGTTCCCCATGTTGTATGATATATCTTTGTAGCCTATCTTACACCAAATAGTTTAAACCTCCCACTCCTTCACTCTTATTTTGCCCCTCCCCCTGTTCTTCCCATTGGTAACCACTAGTTTGCTCTCTCTATCTGTGTCTGCTTTTTTTGGTGCTGGTTGTACTCACTAGTTTGTTGTATTTTTTAGATTCCACATATAAACAATATCATACAGTAGTTGTCTTTTCTGTTTTCACTTAGTATAATACCCTCCGGGTTTATCCATTTTGTTGCAAATGTCAAGATTTCATTCTTTTTTATGGATCAATAGTATTCCATTGTGTGATATATATATCTATACCACATATACAGCACATATACACCACATCCTCTTTATCCTTTCATCTGATGATGGACACTTCGGTTGCTTCCACATTTTAGCAATTTGTAAATAATGCTGTTATGAACATTGGAGTGCATGCATATTTTTGAACTAGTATTTTCACTTTTTTGGACATATATACACAGGGGTAGAATTGCTGGGTCATATGATAGTTCTATTTTTAGTTTTTGTTTTCCACAGTGGCTGCACCAATTTACATTCCCACCAACAATGTACGAGGGTTCTCTTTTCTCCACATCCTCACCAATGTTTGTTATTTGTGTTCTTTCTGATGAGAACCATTTTGACAGGTGTGAGGTGATATCTCATTGTGGTTCTGATTTGCATTTCCCTGATGATTAATGGTATTGAGCACTTTTTCATATGCCTGTTGACCATCTGCATGTCCTCTTTGGAAAAATGTCTATTCAGTTTTCTGCCCATGTTTTAATCAGGTTGTTTGTTTCTTATTTATTTATTATTTATTTTTGGCTATGTTGGGTCTTCATTGCTGTGTGTGGGCTTTCTCTACTTGCGGCAAGCGGGGGCTACTATTCATTGCGGTGAGTGGGCTTCTCATTGTGGTGGCTTCTCTTGTTGCGGAGCTCAAACTCTAGGTGCATGGGCTACAGTAGTTGTGGCATGTGGGCTCAATAGTTGTGGTTTATGGGCTCTAGAGCAGAGGCTCAGTAGTTGTGGCACATGGGCTTAGCTGCTCCGTGGTATATGGTATCTTGATGGACCAGGGCTCAGACCCATGTCCCCTGCATTGGCAGGCAGATTCTTCACCACTGTGCCACCAGGGAAGTCCTGGGTTGTTTTTCTTTCATGTTGAGTTGTATGAGCTGTTTATATATTTTGAATATTAACCCCTTCTCAGCCGCATTGGTAATATCATTGGCAAATATTTTCTCCCATTCAGTATATTGCCTTTTCATTTTATTGATGGTTTTTTGCTGTGCAACACTTTTAAGTTTAATTAGGTCCCTTTTGTTTATTTTTGCTTTTATTTCCTTTGCTTTAGGAAGCAGATCCAAAAAATATTGCTACAGTTTATGTCAGTGTACTGCCTATGTTTTTCCCTAGGAGTTATATGGTTTCTGGTTTTACATTTAGGTCTTTCACCCATGTTGAGTTTATTTATTTTTATATGTGGTGTTAGAGAATGTTTTTAATTTAGTTGATTTATATGTACCTATCCAGTTTTCTTAGCACTGCTTATTGTAGTGACTATCTTTTCTTCACTATATATTCTTGCCTCCTTTGTCATAAATTAATTGACCATAAGTGCATGAGTTTATTTTTGGTCTCTCCTGTTCCATCGATCTATGTGTCTGTTTTTGTGCCAGTACCATACTGTTTTGATTACTATGATTTTGTAGTATAGCCTGAAGTCATGGAACATGATTCCTTCAGCTCTACTCTGCTTTCTTAAGATTGTTTTGGCTATTTGGTGTCTTTTGTGTTTCCATATAAATTTTAAAATTATTTGTCCTAGTTCTGTGAAATTTGCCATTGATATTTTGATAGGGATTGCATTCAATCTTTAGATTGCCTTGTGTAGTATGGTCCTTTTAACAATATTAATTCTTCCAATCCAAGAACATGGTATATTTTTCCATCTGTTTGTGTAATCTTCAATTTCTTTTATCAGTGTCATAATTTTCTGAGCAGAGGTCTTTTGCCTCCTTAGGTAGGCTTATTTCTAGGTATTTTATTTGGTGCTATGATAAATGAGACTGTGCCTTTAATTTCTCTTTCTGAGAGTTCATTGTTACTATGTAGAAATGCAGCAGATTACTGTATATTAATTTTGTATCCTGCAACTTTACTGAATTAATTGATGAGCTCCAGCAGGATTCTGGTAGCATCTTTAGGATTTTCTATGTATAGTATAATGTGATCTGCAAACAGTAACAGCTTTACTTCTCCTTTCCAATTTGGATTTGTTTTATTTCTTGTCCCATTGCTGTGGCTTTCAATACTATGTTGAATAAAAGTGGTAAGAGTGGACATTCTTGCCTTACCTTGATCTTAGAAGAAATGATTTTACCTTTTTTGCCATTGAGTATCATGTTAGCTATGGATTTGTCATATATGGCCTTTATTATTATGTTGAAGTAGGTTCCCTCTATGCCCACTCTCTGGAGAGTTTTTATTATAAATGGATGTAGACTTTTGTCAAAAGAGTTTTCTGAACCTATTGAAATGATCATGTGGTTTTCATTCTTCATTTTGTTAATGTGTATCACATTTATTTGCGGATAGAGAAAAATCTTTGCATCCCTATAAATTCCACTTGATCATGGTGAATGATCCTTGTAATGTATTGTTGGATTCAACTTGCTAATTTTTTGTTGAGGATGTTCTTCAGTGATATTGGCCTGTAATTTGCTTTTTTTTCTGATATCTTTGTCTGGTTTTTGTATCAGGGTGATGCTGGCTTCACAGAATGAGTTTGGAAGTGTTCCTTCCTCTGCAATTTTTTGGAATAGTTTGAGAAGGATAGGTATTTAGTAGAATTCACCTGTGAAATCATCTGGTCCTAGACTTTTGTTTGTTGGGGGTTTTTAAGTTACTGATTCAATTTTATTACTCATTATTTGTTCATATTTTCTATTTTTTCCTGGTTAAGTTTTGGGAAATTTTACCTTTCTAAGAATTTGTCCATTTTCCCAAGGTTGTGTCTTAACTTTTGTGTTTCTGTGGTGTCAGTTGTAACTTCTTTTTTATTTCTAACTTTATTGATTTGGGCCCTCTCCCTTTTTAACTTGATAGTCTGGCTAAAGGTTTATCAATTTTACCTTTTCAAAGAACCAACTTTTAGTTTCAATGATCTTTTCTATTGTTTTAACCATCTCTATTTCATTTACTTCTGCTCTGATCTTCATGATTTCTTTCCTTCTGTTAACTTTGGGTTTTGTTTGTTCTTTCTCTAGTTCCTTTAGGTGTAAGATTAGGTTATTTGAGATTTTTAATTGCTTTCTGAGGAAGCCTTTTACTGCTGTAAACTTCCCTCTTAGAGCTGCTTTTGCTGCATCCCATAGGTTTTGGATCTTTGTGTTTTCATTTTCTTTTTTCTCTAGGTATTTTTTTAATTTCCTCTTTGATTTCTTCAGTGATCCATTGGTTGCTTAGTAGCATATTGTTTAGCCTCCACAGGTTTGTGTTTTTTGCAGCCTTTCCCTTGTAATTGATTTCCATACTCATAGCATTGTGGTCAGAAAAGATGTTTGATATGATTTCAATCTTAAATTTATTGAGACTTGTTTTGGGACCCTATCATGTGATCTATTTGGGAAAATGTTCTGTGTGCAGTTGAATAGAATGTGTATCTGCTGATTTCAGATGCCATGTTCTATATACATCTATTAAGTAGATCTAGTCTAATGTGTCAGTTAAGGCCAGGGTGTCCTTGTTGACTTTCTGTCTGGATGATCTTCCATTGACGTAAGTGGGGTGTTGAAATCCCCCACCATTATTGTGTTACTGTTGATTTCTCCCTTTATGTTCATTTATATTTGCTTTATGTATTTAGGTGCTCCTATGTTGGGTGCATATATATTTAAAATTATTACATCTTCTTGGATTGATCCCTTGATCATTACACAGCATCCTTCGTCTGTCTTTTGATTACAGCATTTAGTCCATTTACCTTTAAGGTAATCACTCATATGTATGTTCTTACTGCCATTTTGTTAATTGTTTTGCAGTTGTTTTATAGGTCTTTTTCCCTTTTGTTTTCTTCTCTTGTGATTTAATGACTGTCTTTAGTGTTATGTTTGGATTCCTTTTCCTTTTCTGTATGTATCTATTATAAATTTTAATTTGGTTGCTATGAGGTTTTCACATAGCATTCTGTATATATGTGATTATTTTAAGTTGCTGATCGCTTAATTTCAAATGCATTTTAATAACACTGCATTTGTGCTCTCCATCTCTCACAATGACTGTTTTTGATGTCATATTTTACATCTAATTGCTTTATTTATCCCTTAACTTCTTATTGTGGATATGGATGGTTTTATTACCTTTGTCTTTTAACCTTCCTTCTAGCTTTGTGCATAGATGACCTCCTAACCTTATGTTTGCCTCTACTGATGTGTTTTTCCTTTTGCAATTTTAATTGTGACCTTTGATTGTGAGAATTTTAATTGTGCAGCTCTAGTTGTGACCTTTTCTGCTTAGAGAAGTTCCTTTGACATTTCTTGTAAAGCTGGTTTGGTGGTGCTGAACTCTTTATCTTTTGGTTGTCTGTAAAGCTTTTGATCTCTCCATCAAATCTGAATGAGAGACTTGCTGGGTAGAGTTTCTTGGTTGTAGGTGTTTTTGTTTTTTTTTTTCCCTTTCATCATTTTAAGTATGTTGTGTCATTCCCTTCTGGCCTGCAAAGTTTCTGTTGAAAAGTCAGCTGATAGCCTTTTGGGAGTTCCCTTGTGTGTTAATTGTTGCTTTTCCCTTGTTGCTTTTAATATTGTCTCTTTATCTTTAATTTTTGCCATTTTTATTACTACATGTCTTGATGTGTTCCTCTTTGGGTTGATACTGTATGGAACTCTCTGCACTTCCTAGATTAGAAGTTTAGGGAAGTTTTCAACTATTATGTCTTCAAATATATTCCCAGTCCCATTTCCCTCTCTCTTTCTCCTCTGGGACCCCTAAAATGCAAATATTAGTGTTCTTGATGTTTTCCCAGAGGTCTCTTAAAGTGTCCACATTTTAAAAAATTCTATTTTCTTTTTTCTTTTCGGAATCAGTGATTTCCACTACTCTCTCTTCCAGCTTGGTAATCCATTCCTTTGTATCACTTAGTCTTCTTTTGATTTCTTCTCATTGTACTTTTTATTTCATTTATTGTATTCTTCATCTCTGGTTGGTTGTTCTTTATATTTTCTAACTCTTTGTTAAAAACTTCTAATTTCTTACTCTGTGCATCCATTCTTCTCCCTAGTGCTTTGATCATCTGTATGATCACTACCATAAACTCTTTCTTGGGTAGATTGCCTATATCCACTTCACTTAGTTATTCTTCAGATTTTACCTTGTTTCTCCATCTAGAACATGTTCTTCTGTTGCTTCATTTTGCCTAAGTTGCTGCTTGTATTTTTATGATTCTGGCAGGTTATTTACATTCCCCAGCCTTGGAGATGTGGACTTTTGCAGCACACTCTCCTCTCACCACCCAAGATGTATGTTCCAGGGGTTCCCCCATGAGTGCTGCATGGGTCCTTCTGTTGTAAGCTGACTGTGTGGCAGTCTTATAAGCTTGGCCCCCAGACTGGTTGGTTACCAGGCCCTGCCTTGTGTGGAGGCTACCAGCTGCTGGTTAACAGGGTTGGGTCACAAGGTGGCTTGCTGCAGAACCCAGGGACCCCTGGGGCACCAGATGGTGCCTGCCAACTGGTGGGTGAATCAGGGTCCTGGGCTCTCTGGTGGGCAGGGCCATGTCTAGAGGTGGCTGTTGGCTCAGGGAGTCTTAAGGCAACCTGTCTGCTGATGGCTGGGTCTGTGTCCCTGCTCAGTTAGTTGCCTAGCCAGAGGTGTTGCAACACTGGTACCTACAGATTGTTGGGCCAGGGCAAGGCTGGGTCCCGGAGCTAATAAGCTAGAGGGAGGATTCCACAATGGTGCCCACTAGCACCAGTGTCAGTGTGGTGGATACACCTCATAAGAAGGCTGATGTCAGTATCAGTGTTCCAGGGTGAGTTGCAGTTGCCTCCTGTCTCTCCAGGAGACTCTCAAAGACCAGCAGGTAGGCCTGACTTATGTTCCCTTCAAATTATTGCTTTTGTCCTGAGTCCTGGAGCATGTGAGCTTTTGTGTATGACCTTTAAGAGTGAAATCTCTATTTCCCCAGTTCTCTGTGACTCCCAGAGTTAAGCCACATTGGCCTTCAAAGCCAAGTGCTCGGGGGGCTCCTCTTCCCAGTACAGGACCCCTGGGTTAGGGAGGCCTTTGTAGGGCTCAATCCCTACTCTCATGGGAGAACTTCTGCAATTTAATTATTCTCTAGTTTGTGGGTCATCCACTCAGGGGTTATGGGATTTGATTATATCATGACTCTATTTCTCCTACCTGTCTCATTGTAGTTCCTTCTTTGTCTTTAGTTGTAGAAGACCTTTTCTGGTAGGTTCCATTCTTTTCCATCAATGGTTTTTCTGCAAATAGTTGTGATTTTGATGTGCTCATGAGAGGAGGTGAGCTCAGGGTCTATTAACTCTGACATATTGGCAGGTCTTCCCTGGATATACTTGTGTTTTTGTTGCTGTTGTTTTGGGGGGGTTGTTTGGTTTTGTTTGTTAGTTTTGGTTGCACCATGTGGCTTGTGGGATCTTAGTTCCCTGACCAGGGATCAAACCCATGTCCCCTGAAGTGGAAGCACAGAGTCCTAACCACTGGACTACCAGGAAATTCCCCATATATACTCGTTTTCAAAGTTGATTTTGTTCTCACGAAATACAAAGTTAATTTGAGAATTTTAAAATTCTTTTCTGAGAGTTATAGCTGTACCATATTTTTGTTTAAATTTTAAATTACTACTTTAAAAATTGTAGTTATAAATCTAATTTGTTTAGATATAAAACTTAGCAATTACTGCTTAGAAGTGGCAATGAGAAAACAAGGAAATCTTTTACTTTGAGATTTATATAAATTTTGAATATTTTTATTACAAACAATTATAAATCTCATGTATTAAAAAAAATCTCGTGTATTCAATTAAAAAATATTTACTCCACCATTCTTCAAGCTGCCAAATAAGCAGATAGGTCCAGCAGACTGAATCAGTTATTTGTCCCCCAAACCCCAATCTTACTCAGCAGAGGAAGTGGAGCTGTTTGGGTTTGGCGAAGCAGACAAGCCAAGCCAGGGTCCGTGGTTTTGCCCTCACCAATATGTGTGTCTTTGAATTGTTCTGAGTTCAGGCCAAGGTAATCCCCAAGGTGAACACAATTTATCGGTAAAAAAAAAATTCAAGTTTCTTGATGTCCAATCTGGACAGCCAAGACATGGCCAGATTTAGCTCCTTAAAACAATTTTGTGTGTGTGTATGCATTCATGGACATACACACACCTACAAAACTATCGCACTTTTGACTGCCTTTTAAGAAAAAAATAAAGGAGTAATCAGGCAAGCAGGGGCAAATGAAGGTGTCTGAATTTCTATTATACTGAAATGTATTCCTGCTATTCCGTTATTTTACCAATTTTGTATGTTTTCTTAGTGTCTGGTATCCAATCTTTGGCCCTAGACACCTACACCCAGTAAGAATATTGAGGTCCTTCTGTGGCTGACAATCCCCAGAACTCTGTGTAAGCATTCTGCTTCCTCTCTCAGTTTTCCCTTCCTTTATCTTCCATTTCTAGGTACCCACCTAAAACTCTGGTCCTTCATAATTACTCTTACTAGCTGTCTATTGTCCTGAGCTGTATAATCACCTGGGCTGATTCTATCAATACTAACTAGCATTGAATTCTTAGAGTGGGAAAAAAAAGGATCAGGCCCTGTGACCTAAACAGAATCTGATCTCCAACCTCCTCCTAAAAAAATCTCCCTGCAGGCAAAGGAGGTACCAGATGTGTTAGATTAAACTTATTTATATTCAGCTGCTGTCTAAAATGGTTTATGGTTGAAATTTATTCTGAACACACGGTACATTTTTTTTCTAATTTGGGAAGATAATTTTGAGTAACTTCATAAGCAAGAGGAGAATAAAGACTACATAGAAACTGGAGCGTTTTCAAACATTTCACATGTCTTCTACATGGCTAATCAGCCTCAGAGAGCCTACTTCTATTGGTCTTGAAGGGTGCCTGAAAGAATCAAAAAGACTTAGAGTTTACTTGCGAATAAACAGAGTAATACTTCTTTACCCAGCAAGAATTGCCACCTTGGGGGAAGAGGCAGAGTTCTGAGACTTTGGTCCAGCCAAACAGAAACATTCAGGTCTACCTATTTTCATGTCTTTATCCTGCCCACTCCTTTGCAGTTCCACCCACAGATACTTTCTTTTTAACTGGATTTTAGAGTGCACCCGTGGTAAGTTCTTTGGAGCACCATTTCCAATTTCCTTTTATGATCCATCTGGACTTTAAGTTCCTTTAGTAGAAAATTCCTATAGTCTTATTATCAAGATAGGAAAAACGATCTGTCAGAGTCAGCCAGTCTGCTTGGCAATGAATACTACCAATAAACAATGTATACAACTACTTGCATGTTTTGGTGAATAAGACATGTATTTCCTCTATCAGAAAAGCCAAGTTGCTCTTATGAGAAACAAAACTTCAGGCCATAAAATTTACATCTACTTTGACTTTCAAGTTGTAGCCACCAGATCATGGTGGTGGAATGGGAAGATCCTAAGCTTACTGTCTCACACAGACACACCAAAACTACAACTACATATAGAACAACTGTTTCTGAGAACAATCTGAAGACTAGGCGGACAGATATTCTACAACTAAGGATAAATAAAAAAAGGTCACTGCAAGATGGATAGGAGATTACAATAGCCAGGACATGGAAGCAACCTAAATGTCCATTAACAGATGAATGGATACAGAAGTGGTGGCATGTATATACAATGGAATATTACTCAGCCATAGAAAGGAACAAAACTGTGTTATTTGTAGTGAGGTGGATGAACCTAGAGTCTGTCATACAGAATGGAGTAAGTCAGAAAGAGAAAAACAATGTTTATGCTAATGCATATATACGGAATCTAAAAAAACAGTACTAATGAACCTAGTGGCAGCACAGGAATAAAGACGCAGAAGTAGAGAACAGACTTGAGGACACAGGAAGAAGGGGAAACTGGGACGAAGTGAGAGAGTAGCATTGACATATAAACTATCAAATGTAGAATAGATAGCTAGTGGGAAGCTGCTGCATAGCACAGGGAGATCAACTCGATGCTTTGTGATGATATAGAGTGGTGGGATAGGGAGGGTGGGAAGGAGGCTCAAGAGGGAGGGGATATGTATACATGTAGGTGATTCACTTTGTTGTACAGCAGAAACTAACACAACATTGTAAAGCAATTATACTCCAATAAAGATGTGGAAAAAAATGCTAAAAAAAAAAAAAAAAAAAAAAAAAAGATGGGTAGGAGAGGCAGAGATGCAGTCTAGTCAGAGCCCACACTCCTGGTGCAGAAACCCACAAGCAGGAGGGATACCACAATCATCGAGGGCTCCCTGAGGAGTGAGGTGTCTGAGTCCCACATCAGGCTCCCCCACCTGAGGCCCCTGCATGGGAAAAAAGAGCCCCCAATATGCCTGGCTAGATACTACTTCAAGACCAGGTAGAAAGCTAATGAAGAGAATAAGGCAAAATGAAGAGAATGTTCTCCAAATAAAAGAATAAGACAAAACTTAGAAAAGGAACTAACCAAAAAGGAGATAAGCAACTTACCAGATAAAGAGTTCAGAGTAATAGTAATAAACATGCTCACCAAACTCAGGAGAAGGATGGATCAATGCAGCGAGAACCTCAACAAAGAGATAGAAAATATAAAAAAGAACCAATCAGAACTGAAGAATGTAATGACTGAAATTAATATAATAACACTGGAGGGAACCAACAGCGGATCAGAGGATGCAGACAAATGAATCAGTGATCCAAAACATGGGGTAGTGGAAATCACCCATTCAGAAGAGTAAAAAGGAGAAAAACTAAGGGTAATTTAAGGAGCAACTAAACTACTGGGACAACATCAAGCATCCTAACATTTGCATCATAGGAGTCCCAGAAAGAGAAGACAGAAAAGGACAGAAAACCTGTTTGAAGAAATAATGGTTGCAAACGTCCTGAACCTGGTGAAGGAAACAATCATCCAAGTCCAAAAAGCACAAAGAGTCCCACACCAAGACACATTATAGTTAAAATGTCAAATTTAAACACAAGAGAATATTAAGAGTAGCAAGAGAAAAACAACTAGTTATGTATAAGGGGAAACTCAAGACAAACAGCTGATCTTTCAGCATAAACTTTTCCTTTAATTTTTTTTATTTTATATTGGAGTACAGCTGATTTAAAATGTTGCGTTGCAAGTATACAACAAAGGGATTTAGTTATGCATGTACATATATCTATTCTTTTTCAGATTATTTTCCATATAGGTTATCACAGATTAATGAGTAGAGTTCCCTGTGCTGTACAGTAGGTCTTGTTGATTATCTATTTTATATATAGAAATGTGTATCTTTTAATCCCAAGCTCCTAATTTATCCCTCCCCCCACCTTTCCCCTTTGGTAACCATAAATTTGTTTTTGAAGCCTGTGTGTCTGCTTCTGCTTTGTAAATAAGTTCATTTGTATCATATTCTTAGATTCTACATATAAGTGGTATCATGTGATGTTAGTCTTTCTCTGGCTGACTTAATTCACTTAGTATGATAATCTCCAGGTCAATTCATATTGCTGAAAATGATATTATTTCAATCGTTTTTATGCTGAGTAATATTCCATTGTGTATATGTACCACATCTTCTTTATCTGTTCATCTATCAATGGACATTTAGGTTGTTTCCATGTCTTGACTATTGTAAATAGTGCAGCTATGAACATTGGAATACATATATCTTTTTGAATTATCGTTTTCTCAGGGTATATGCCCAGGAGTGGGATTGCTGGGTCATATGGTAGTTCTGTTTTTAGTTTTTTAAGGAACCTCCATACTGTTTTCCATAGTGGTTGTATCAATTTACATTCTCATCAACAGTTCAAGAGAGTTCCCTTTTCTCCACACCCTCTCCAGCATTTATTGTTTGTCGATTTTTTGATGATGGCCATTCTGACTGGTGCAAGGTGATATCTCATTGTAGTTTTGATTTGCATTTCTCTAGTAATTCGCGATGTTGGGCATCTTGAAAGCTGTGCTTTTGGCCATCTGTATGTCTTCTTTCTTTGGAGAAATGTCTATTATATATCTGCCCATTTTTGGATTGGGTTGTTTGTTTTTGACATTGAGGTACATGAGCTATTTGTATAATTTAGAGATTAATCCCTTGTCAGTCGCACAGTTTGTAAATATTTTCTCACATTCTATAGGTTGTCTTTTCATTTTGTTGCTTTTCCTTTGCTGTACAAAAGCCTTTAAATTTAATTATGCCCCATTTGTTTATTTTTGTTTTTATTTTTATTACTCCAGGAGGTAGATCCAAAAGGATATTGCTGCGATTTATATCAAAGAGTATTCTGCCTATGTTTTCCTTTAAGACTTTTAGAGTATTTGGTCTCACATTTAGGTCTTTAATCCACTTTGAGTTTAATTTTGTATGCTGTTAGAAAATGTTCCAATTTCATTCTCTTACGTGTAGCTTTCCAGTTTTCTCAGCACCATTTATTTATTTTTATTTTTTTAAGTTCTTTATTGGAATATAATTGCTTTACACCATTGTGCCAGTTTTTGCTGTATAACAAAGTGAATTAGCTGTATTTCTACATATATCCCCATATCCCCCTCCACCTGTGACTCCCTCCCACCCTCCCTATCCCAGCCCTCTAAGTCATCACCCATCGAGTTGATCTCCCTGTGTTATGCAGCAACTTCCCACTAGCTTTTTATTTTACATTTGGTAGTGTACATATGTCAATGCTACTCTCTCACTTCGTCCCAGCTTCCCCTTCACCCCTCAAGCCATGTCCTCAAGTCCATTCTCTACATCTGCATCTTTATTCTTGCCCTGTCACTGGGTTCACCTGTATCATTTTTGTAGATTCCATATATATGAGTTAGCATAGGTATTTGTTTTTCTCTTTCTGGCTTACTTCGCTCTATACGACAGACTTTCACTCTATACGACAGACTCTATGTCCATCCACCTCACTACAAATAACTCAGTTTCATTCCTTTTTATGGCTAATATTCCATTGTATATATGTGCCACATCTTCTTTATCCATTCATCTGTCGATGGGCGTTTAGGTTGCTTCCATGTCCTGGCTATTGTACTTAGTGCTGCAATGAACATTGTGCTACATGTTTCTTTTTGGATTATGGTTTTCTCAGGGTATATGCCCAGGAGTGGGATTGCTGGGTCATATGGTAGTTACATTTTTAGTTTTTTAAGGAACCTCCATACTGTTTTCCATAGTGGCTGTACCAATTTACATTCCCACCAACAGTGCAAGAGGGTTCCCTTTTCTCCGCACCCTCTCCAGCATTTATTATTTCTAGATTTTTTGATGATGGCCATTTTGGCCAGTTTGAGGTGATACCTCAATGTGGCTTTGACTTGCATTGCTCTAATGATTAGTGATGTTGAGCATCTTTTCATGTATTTGTTGGCCATCTGCATGTCGTCTTTGCAGAAATGTCTATTTAGGTCTTCCGCCCATTTGTGGATTGGGTTATTTGCTTTTTTGGTATTAAGCTGCATGAGCTGCTTGTATATTTTGGAGATTAATCCCTCTTCCATTGCTTCGTTTGCAAATATTTTCTCCCATTCTGAGGGTTTTCTTCTTGTCCTGTTTATGGTTTCTTTTGCTTTGTAAAAGCTTTTAAATTTCATTAGGTCCCATTTGTTTATTCTTGATTTTATTTCTATTATTCTAGGAGGTGGGTCCAAAAGGAACTTGTTTTGATGGATGTCATAGAGTGTTCTGCCTATGTTTTCATCCAGGAGTTGTATAGTGTCTGGCCTTACAATTAACTCTTTAATCCATTTTGAGTTTATTTTTGTGTATGGTGTTAGGAAGTGTTATAATTTCACTCTTTTACATGTAGCTCCAATTTTCCCTGCACCACTTATTGAAGAGGCTATCTTTTTTCCATTGTATATTCTTGCCTCCTTTGTCAAAGACAAGGTGCCCATAAGTGCATGGGTTTACCTCTGAGCTCTCTATTCTGTTCCATTGATCTATATTTCTGTTTTTGTGCTAGTACCATACTGTCTTCATCACTGTAGGCTTGTAGTATAGTTTGAAGTCAGGGAGCCTGACTCCACCACCTCTGCCTTTCCTTCTCAGGATTGCTTTGGCTATTCAGGGTCTTTTGCATTTCCATACAAATCATAAAAATTTCATCTTCCAGTTCTGAGAAAAATACCATTGGTAATTTGATAGGGATCGTGTTGAATCTGTAAATTGCTTTGGGTAGTATAGTCATTTTCACAATGTTGATTCTTCCAATCCAAGAACATGGTATATCCCTCCATCTGTTTGTACCGTCTTTGATTTCTTTCATCAGTGTCTTACAGTTTTCTGCACACAGGTCTTTTGCCTCCTTAGACAGGTTTACTCCTAGGTGTTTTATTCTTTTTGTTGCAATGGTAAATGGGAGTGTTTCCTTAATTTCTCTTTCTGCTCTTCCATTGTTAGTGTATAGGAATGCAAGAGATTTCTGTGCATTAATTTTGTATCCTGCTACTTTACTAAATTTATCGATTAGTGCTAGTAGTTTTCTGGAAGCATCTTTATGTTTTTCTAAGTATAATATGTCATCTGCAAAGAGTGACAATTTTACTTCTTTTCCAATTTGGATTCCTTTTATTTCATTTTCTTCTCTGATTGCTGTGGCTAACACTTCCAAAGCTATGTTGAATAATAATGGTGAGAGAGTGGGCATCCTTGTCTTGTTCCTGTTCTTAGAGGGAATTCTTTTGGTTTTTCACCATTTAGAATGATGTTGGCTGCTGGTTTCTCATATGTGGCTTTTACAATGATGAGGTAATTTCCTTCTATGCCCATTTTCTGGAGAGTTTTTATCATACATGGATGTTGAATTTTGTCAAAGGTTTTTTCTGCATCTATTGAGATGATCATATGGTTTTTATCCTTCAATTTGTTAATATGATGTATCACATTGATTGATTTGCATATATTGAAGAATCCTTGCACCCCAGGGATAAACCCCACTTGATCATGGTGTATGATCTTTTTAACGTGCTGTTGAATTCTTTTTGCTAGTATCTTGTTGAGGATTTTTGCATCTATATTCATTAGTGATATTGGCCTGTAATTTTCTTTTTTTGTGACCAGTCTGGTTTTGGTATCATGGTGATGGTGGCCTCGTAGAATGAGTTTGGGTGTCTTCCTCCTTCTGCCATATTTTGGAAGAGTTTGAGAAGGATATATGTTAACTCTTCTCAAAATGTTTGATAGAATTCGCCTGTGAAGTCATCTGGCCCTGGGCTTTTGTTTGTTGGGAGATTTTTAATCACAGTCTCAATTTCAGTAATTGTGTTTTATCTGTTCATATTTTTTTATTTCTTCCTGGTTCAGTCTTGGAGGATTGTACTTTTTTAAGAATTTATCCATTTCTTCCAGGTTATCCAATTTATTGGCATATAGTTGCTTGTAGTAGTCTCTCATGATGTTTTGTATTTCTGAGGTGTCCGTTGTTACTTCTCCTTTTTCATTTCTAATTCTGTTGATTTGTGTCTTCTCCCTTTTTTTCCTGATGAGTCTGGCTAATGGTTTATCAATTTTGTTTTTCTTCTCAAAGAACCAGCTTTTAGTTTTATTGATCTTTGTGATTGTTTCCTTCATTTCTTTTTCATTTATTTCTGATCTGATCTTTATGATTTCTTTCCTTCTGCTCACTTTGGGTTTTTTTGTTCTTCTTTCTCTAATTGTTTTAGGTGTAAGGTTAGGTTGTTTATTTGATATTTTTCTTGTTTCTTAAGGTAGGATTGTATTGCTATAAACTTCTCTTAGAATTGCTTTTGCTGCGTCCCACAGGTTTTGGGTTGTTGTCTTTTCATTGTCATTTGTTTCTAGGTATTTTTTGATTTCCTCTTTGATTTATTCAGTGATTTCTTGGTTGTTTAATAGCATATTGTTTCACCTCCATGTGTTTGTATTTTTTATAGTTTTTTTCCTGTAATTGATACCTAGTCTCATGGCATTGTGGTTGGAGAAGATGCTTGATATGATTTCAATTTTCTTGAATTTACTGAGGCTTGATTTGTGACCCAAGATATGATCTATCCTGGAGAATGTTCCATGTGCCTTTGAGAAGAATGTGTATCCTGTAGTTTTTGCATGGAATGTCCTATGAGTATCCATTAAGTTGAGATGTTCTAATGTGCCATTTAAAGCTTGTGTTTCCTTATTTATTTTCTATTTGGATTATGTGTCCATTGATGTAATTGGGGTGTTAAAGTCTCCTCCTATTACTCTGTTACTGTCGATTTCCCCTTTTAAGGCTGTTAGCATTTGCCTTATGTACTGAGGTGCTCCTATGTTGGGTGCATAGATATTTACAACTGTTATATCTTCTTCTCGGATTGATCCCTTGTCATTATATAGTATCCTTCCTTGTCTCTTGTAATAATCTTTACTTTAAAGTCTAATGTGTCTGATATGAGTATTGCTACTCTGGCTTCTTTTGACTTCAATTTGCATGAAATGTCTTTTTCCATCCCCTTACTTTCGGTCTGTATGTGTCCCTAAGTCTGAAGTGGCTTTCTTGTAGAGAGCATATATAAGGGTCTTGTTTTTGGATCCATTCAGCCAGTCTGTGTCTTTTGGTTGGAGCATGTCATCCATTTACATTTAAGGTGATTATTGACATGTATGTTCCTATTACCATTTTCTTAATTGTTTTGGGTTTGTTATTGTAGGTCTTTTCTTTCTCTTGTGTTTCCTGCCTACAGAAATTCCTTTAGCAATTGTTGTAAGGCTGGTTTGATGGTGCTGAATTCACTTAACTTTTGCTTGTCTGTAAAGTTTTGATTTCTCCATTGAATCTGAACGAGGGTATTGCTGGGTAGAGTATTCTTGGCTGTAGGTTTTTCTCTGTCAAGACTTTCAGTATATCCTGCCACTCCCTTGGGGCCTGCAGTTTCTGCAGAAAGATCAGTTGTTATCCTTATGGGTTTTCCCTTATGTTATTTGTTGCTTTTCTCTTGCTGATTTTAATATTTTTACTTTGTGTTTAATTTTTATTAGTTTGATTAATATGTGCCTTGGTGTGTTTCTTCTTGGGTTTATTCTGTATGGGACTGTGCTTCTTGGACTTGATTGACTATTTCCTTTCCCACGTTGGGGAAGTTTTCCACTATAATCTCTTCAAATATTTTCTCAGACGCTTTCTTTTTTCTTATTCTGGGATGCTTATGATTTGAATGTTGGTGCACTTAATGTTGTCCCTGAGGTCTCTGTGACTGTCTTCCATTCTTTTTATTCTTTTTTTCTTTCTCCTGCTCTGTGGCAGTTATTTCCCCAATCTATCTTCCAACTCACTTACTCATTCTTCTGCCTCTGTTATTCTGCTGTTTACACCATCTAGAGTATTTTTAATTTCAGTTATTGTGTTGTTCATTACTGTTTGCTCTTTTGTTCTTCTAGGTCCTTATTAAACGTTTCTTGTATTTTCTCTATTTGTTTTCAAGATTTTGGATCATCTTTATTATCATTAGTCTGAGTTGTTTTTCAGGCATTTTGCCTATTTCCTCTTCTTTTATTTGGTCTTGTTGGTTTTTATCTTGCTCCTTTGCCTGCAAGGTGTTTCTTTGTTTTTTTCATTTTGCCTAATTTATAGCATTTGCTGTCTGCTTTCCCTATGCTGCCTAGTAGTAATTCCTCTTATTTCTCTTCTCTGCCCCCTGTGGTGGGGTTGGTCCAGTGGCTTGAGTAGGCTTCCTGGTGGAAGGGTCTGGTGCCTGCTTGCTGGTATGGATCTGAGTCTTTTCCCTCTGATGATCAGGGCCATGTCAGGTGGTGTGTTTTAGGGTATCTGTGAGCTTAGTATGGCTTCATGTAGTCTGTGTGCTGATGGGTGGGTTTGTGTTCCTGTGTTGTTCGTAGTTTGGTGTGAGGTACCCATCACTGGCAGTTGCAAGCAGTTGGGCGAAGCTGGATCTTAGACTCTGATAGAGGCCTCTGTGAGAATTCTCTGTTGTTAATCTTCCCTGTGGCTGAGGACTCTTTAGTGGTCTAGTGTCCTGGACTTGGTGCTCCCTCCCAGAGCCTCCAACTTGACTTCTGGTTGAGGAATCCAGACTCCAAAGGTCACTCGTTCTGGCAATAAACTGGATTAAAATAGATTATCCAAGGCCCAGAGTAATGGTTAAATGTTAAGTCAAACAAAAAAATACTGAATTAAGGAAACACATACACAGACAAGAAACACAAAAACAGAACCCAATAGAACATAAAGCACTAGAACAAGCTGACAGTAGAACCCCAGAACACAATCAGACAATTAAAGAGAAAATCAACAAAAATTCAAAACAAACCCCCCCACAAAAACCAAGAAGCAAACAAACAGAAAAAACAGGGAAATTTTGAAAACAAGGACCAAATATAACAGGGACCAATTAGAAACAGGGAGTAAATATAACAGAAAGCAAGAGGACAACCAGGTAAACTGAAGAGCCCCAAAACAAAATCAAACAATTATAGTTAGAGCTAAGATAAAGACAAAACCTAATAATAAAAAAAAAAAAAAACCAAAACAGTTTGCCATCTGAAGAATAAATCAATGCAACAGAGAAGACAAATAATATTGATTAAAAGTATAATAAGATAAAATAAAATGAAAAGGGATAGAACACAGAGTAACAGAAGAGCATAGTATGACTGGAAATATAAAAAGAAAAAATAGAAATGTATTAAAGATAAAGAAGAAAAGAAGATGGGGAGATAAATTCAACACTACAAACAAGCTAGCTAGAAATAGAAATATATAAAAAGGCTAAAAATAAAAATAAAGTAAAAAATAGAATTTAAAATGTTATAAAACATGAAGATCCCTTAGGGCTATCATAAAAAAAAAAAATAAAAGCTAGAACTGACCACAGAATGGATCAGATCAATAGAATTAATAATTCTGTTTCCTTGGGGTCTCAGTTGTAAGTGTCCTTGTACACGCCTTGAGCCTCAGGCCACCTTCACCTCCCCAAGAGGCCCTCTTCTGCCTCTGGGTTGGACTCTGGACCTGCTGTGGGTCCTATGGGGTCCACATAGGCTCTGGTCTGGCCTAATTCCTGTGTTTGCTTGCTCCCAAAGGCCACAGCTGCCAGAGCTAGACCTTTTCCATTTGTGGGAACATTTGTTGTCTATTCAGATATTCCAAAGACATAGGGTCTACCTAGCTGATTATGGGGATTTAGTCTGCAGTGTGTATATCTGATGGAAAGATTTTAGAACCTCTTCCTTATTCCCCCGTCCCTGGTGTTCAGCTTTGGTTTTGTCCCTGCTTCTGCATGTGGTCTAACTGCCAGACTCTGGTCCAGAGGCTGCCTTGGAGCTCTTTGTGTCTGCCTCAGTGAGGGTTTTCTTTATTGTTCATCTGCAGATATAGGTGTGTGGGGAGAGAGAGTCTTTGATAGTGGCTCCTCTCCCTGCATGTGACTCAACAGTAGCACCCTGCTTGGATTGCAGGAGCCCTGGGGGTGACACTGAATATGCAGGGATGCTGGTGGCCACAAGTGTAGGAAATCTGGCCTTAGTGTGGTTCTTTGCTGGTGCCTGGCACAAGGCACCTGATGGGCAGCCTTCAGGGGCTTTTTTTTTTATTACTCTGGGACCACCAGAGCTTCCTTTATTGTTTGTCTGTAGGCACCGATGTGTGGGGAGAGAGAGGGTACAATAGTGGCTCCTTCCCCTGCATATGAGTCAGCAGTAGTGCCCTGCCTGGGTTGCGGGAGCCCTGGTTGCAGTGGCAGTGCCTATTGCACAGGGAAGCCAGTGGGCCTGGGTATAAGCAGAGTGTCTCCAGAGCTGGCTCACTTTTCAGACTTCTGGTTCTCAGCAGCCGGCACACCAGGCAAGCCCACCCCCCGCCCCTGCCAGGGGGCTTTTCTGTCCCTTGTCAACTGACACAGCCAGGCCCAGATGGGGCTTCCATTTGTCTCAGGCACCAAAGGAGAGGCTACAACAGTGGCTCCTCCACCCTGCGTGTGAGTCAGCAGTAGTGCCCTGCTTGGCTCATGGGAGCCCTGGCGGCAGCAGCACCAATTACAGAGGGAAAGGTATAAGCAAAATGTCTCCAGAGATGTCCTTCTCTGCAGACTTCTTCTGGCTCTAGGCAGGAAGCACACCAGGCCAGCCCCTCCCACGCCCCAGGGGGCTTTTTCTATCCCTTGTCGAGTGCAACAGCCAGGTCCAGAGGGGGCCTCCCTTTGTTCCTTGAAGGTGGCAGAAGAGAGGCTACAACAGTGGCTCCTCCTCCCTGCTTGGGAGTCAGCAGTAGCGTGCCACCACCATGGCTGCCCAGCTTTCTGCGGTAGGCATTCTCTACTGCGAATTTCTTCTCTCCTGTCCCCCAGTCTGTCTCCCCACAGCCAACAATGTTTCTCACCCTGAACCAGTTCTCCAGTTCCCACATTCCAGCTCCCAGCGCCTCTGTACTGCTGTGAACCCATGTCTCAGTCCAGGACACACACAGCCATGGTATGGACCCTCTGTGTGTTTCTCACTCTTTCCCATCTGCTGCAGATTGGCTGCTTCACCCTCTTTGGGCAGTCCCAAATGCCTCCCTTCTGATCCAATCAAATTCCCCATGGGAGAGGGGGTTTCCTCATCAGTTAAGGGCAGTTTCCCCAAATTTGGCAATTTCTCCTGTTTCAGCTCCCCCCAGCCCAGGGTGTAGGGCCCATCTGTTTCCTTTCTTATCCTCCTCTTTCTCCTTTTTTCCCCCTCTGTCCTACCCAGTTGTGTCAGGATCTTTGCAGTCCTTTCTGCTGTCCAAGGTCTTTTTCTAGTATTTAACCAGTTTTCTGTGGGAATTATTGCATCTTTTGATGTATTCCTAATGCATCTGTGGAGAGAGATGCACTCCATGTCCTTCTACTTCGCTGCCATCTTTTTTTTCACAGCACCATTCATTGTAAAGTCTGTCTCCATTGTAGAGTCTTGCCTCCTATATTGTAGATTAATTGGTCATAGGTGCATGGGTTTATTTCTGGGCTTTCTATCCTGTTCCATTGATCTATCTTTCCATTTTTGTGCTGGTATCATCCTGTTTTGATTACTGTGGCTTTTAATATAGTTCTATATTCACTTTGGTGAGAGTTTTTATAAATGTATTTTAAAATTTGTCAGGTGCTTTTTCTGCATCTACTGAGATAATCATTTGGTTATTGTGTCTTCTTTTGTTAATGTGGTGTATCATATTGGTTGATTTGCATACGTTGAACCATTCTAGTGACCCTGGAATGAGACCAAAGTGACAATGAGGTATGATACATTTTATGTATTGTTGGATTCAGTTTGCTAGTATTTTGTTGGGGATTTTGACATCTATATTCATCAAAGACATTGGCTTGTAATTTTTTTGTAGTGCCTGACTGATTTTGGTATTAGGGTGATGAAAATGAATTTGGGCATGTTCCCTCCCCTTCAATTTTTTGGAATAGTTTGACAGATATGTTATTCTTTGTTTATTTGATAGAATTCCCTAGTAAAGACATTCTGTCCTGGAATTTTTGTTTGCAGGGTGTGTTTTTATTCCAGATATGATTTAACTTCTAGTGAACAGACTGTTCAAACTATCTGTTTCTTCCTGACTCAGTTCTGGCAGGGAAGCTCTAGCAACTCATCAATTTCTTCTAAGTTGTCCAATTTGTTGGCCCATAACTGTTCATAGTATTCTAATTCTTTTGTATTTTTGTGGTATTGGTTGCTATTTCCCCTGTTTCATTTTTTATTTTGTTTATTTGGGTCCTCTCTTTTCTTCTTGGTAGTCTTGGTGAGAGGTTTGTTAATTTTGTTGATCTTTAAAAAAAAAAAAATAAACACCTCTTGGCTTTATCATCTTTTCTATTTTTTGACCTTGATTATTTCTTCTCAGATCTTTGTTATTTCTTTCCTTTTGCTGACTTTGGTTTTTGTTTGTCCTTTTTCTAATTCTTTTAGATGTTAGATTAGGTTATTTATTTGAGATTTTTCTTGTTTCTTGAGTAAGGTCTGTAGTACTATGAACTTCCATCTAAGGACTTCTTTTGCAGCATCCCATAAATTTTGTAAAGTTGTGTTTTCATTTTCATTTATCTCAAGGTATTTTCTGATTTCTTCCTTGGTTTCATCATTGAGCCATTGGTATTTTTAGTAGCATGTTGCTTAGTCTCCATGTAATTTTTCTTTCCATTTTTCTTTCTGTGGTTGTTTTTTTATACCATTCTGGTCAGAAAAAATGCTTGAAATAACTTCTATACTCTTGAATTTGTTGAGACTTGTTTTGTGATCTAGTTTGTGGCTATCCTAGAGAACATTCCATGTGTGCTTGAAAGTATATGCATTCTGATTTTAAGGGGATGTAGTCCTGCAGATATCAACTAAGTCCAACTGGTCTATTGTGTCATTTAAGACCACAGTTGCCATATTGATTTTCTGTCTGGGTGATCTGTCCATTGATGTCAGTGTGCTGTTAAGGTCTCCTACTATTATTGTACTACTGTCAATTTCTCACTTTGTGTCTGTTAGTCTTTGTTTTATATGCTTAGGCATTCATATTGAGTATGTATATGAGTATAATATCCTTTTCTTATACTTTTCACTTTATATGATGCCCTTCTTTGTCTTTCTTTATAGCTATTTGTTTCAAAGTTTTTCTCTGATATGAATATTGCTACCCCCATTTCCTTGTCATTTCTATTTCCAAGAAGTACCTCTATCGATTCCTGCACTTTCATTCAGTGTGTGCCTTTTGCCCTGAGGTATAGACAGCATATTGCATGTTCTTGTTTTCTTATTCAGTCTGCCACTCTCTCTTTTGATTGGAGCATTTACTCCATTGACATTTAAAAGAATTATTGATAGGCATGTGCCTGTTGCCATTTTATCCTTTATTTTTCAGTTGTTTTGTAGTTCCTCTTTCTTCATTTCTTCTTTTTGATTTTGTGGTTTGATAATTTTCTTTTGTAATAATCGAGTTCCTTTTTGGTTTCTGTGAACCTAATGTGTATTTTTAATTTGCGGACCATGGAGTTCAAATATGTGGACCCATAACTCTATCTGCTTGCTTTAGGCTTGTAGTCACATAAATTCAAACACATTCTAAAAGATCTACATTTTCTTCCTCCCCTCCCCCACATTTTATGATTTTGATGTTGTATTTTACATATTCATCCTTATCCTTTTGCTGACTGTTATCACTTTTACGATTTTTTGATTGTTTTTAAATCTATGTACTAGCTTATTTAAGTGATCTTCAACCCTTTTATATATTTGCCTTTCCTATTGTGATTTCCCCTTTTTGATATCTTCTTGCTTCTTTTGCATTTGGAGAAGACACTTCAGTATTTATTTTAGGATAGATTTAGTATTGCTGAACTCTTCTAGGTTTTTGCTTATCTGAGAAATTCTTTATCTCTCCTGTTCTAAAGGGTAGTCTTGTTGGGTAGTGTATCTTATGTTGCAGGTTTTTACCTTTCAGGATTTGAGTAGATTATGCAACTCCCTTCTGGCTTGTAAAGTTTCTGCAGAGAAATAAGCTGATAGCTTTATGGTGCTTCCCTTGTAAATGACTGTTTTTCTCTTGCTGTCTTTAGATTCTCTCTTTATCTTTCACTTTTGCCACTTGAATTATGATATATCTCTGTGTGGGTCTGTTTGCATTATTTTGTTTGGGACCCTCTGTGCTTCCTGTACCTGGATATCTGTTTCCTTCTTTAGGTTTAGGAAGTTTTTATTCATAATTTCTTCAAGTACATTTTGATCCCCTTCTCTTTCTCTTCTCCTTCTGGATCCCCTATTATATGTAGGTTGGCATGTTTTATATTTTTCTATATATCTCATGTTGTGTTCGTTTTTTCATTTGTCTTTCTGTCTGCTGTTCTGATTGGGGGATTTCCACTATTGTATCTTCCAAGTCACTTATTCATTCTTATTTGTCATTTAGTTGGCTATTCACTGCTTCTAGATTCATTTTTATTTTGGCAATTGAATTTTCCTTTTTTGATTGGTTCATCTGTATAGTTTCTAGTTCCTTGTTACAGTGATCTGCATTTCTATTAATAATCTTTAATTCAGTTAGCATTTTTATTACCACCTCTTTGAACTCACAGTGCAGTAAAATGAGCTCTTTTTCATATTTGTTTTAATATATTTCTCTTTTTTTAAAATTGAGAATGGTTCTGCCTTTTATCTTACATAACTTTCTCTGTTTCTGTGAGTTTAGGAGAAACAGTTATCTACTCTGGTTTTGAAGGGGTATTTTGTGTGGGAGCACCCCCATGTAGACTGTGTGTGCCCAATGTTTTTGGTGCAAGGGCTGGTTTTGGTATGGATGCCAGCCATGTCTTTCCTCAGGATGTGCTGGTCATTATCCTCTTGATGTGCTGTGGTTTGTTTTGGAGTATCTAGAGTGATGCAAGTTGCAATATGGGGCTTCCTCTCTGCTTAGTATCTGTTGCTGCCCTGTCAGGGGTGGGGTCTTTGCTCCAGTTGTTGGAGTAGAAGCCCTGAAGATTGGGTTTGATCTGGCTCCATTGCCCTTAAGTGCATGCTCTGCCTTAAAGGAGATGATTGCTGAAGCAAGTGAGGCTCATGCAGTCATAGAGGACATATGTAGGCATCTTCAGTTCTACTCAGTGGCAGCCCAAGGTCATGTCCCTTTCTCTGTTGTGTTTGTCTCAGATCTAGTGCAAGTGTGTACCAATGAGTAGGCTGGAGCTCTGAGTTGGGCAGTTGTGCCTGTAGGAATTGAGGTGGCTGCACTGCCATATAATATCTGTGCTGCCTCTGTGGCAGACTTCTCCCAGGACTTGTCTATCTCAGATCCAGTGCTAAGCTGTACTGTGGAATGGGCAGAGTTGGGGTGCTCTCACTGGGAGACAAACCACTGCATACCTTTGAGCATGCTGGCAATGGCTGCTGCAGCCCAGCCTGGACCACACTCTAGGCCCTCCAGGCTAGATTGAATCTTCTTCCAGGGGCTGTCTGCCTGAGATTCAGCACTTAGTCCTAGCATGCTCTTATTGCACTACCCCATGCATGTGCCCATGATGGCCACCTTAATCCCACCTGGATCACACCCCCAGGCACTCCAGTCTATCTCTGCACAGTTAGACCAAGTCTCTGCTCAGATATCGCACAAGGCTGTGATGTGGAGTGAGTGGGGCTGGGGTGTATATGCCTTCGGATTGGGTAGTGTGACAAGGCAGCAGCCAACAGTGTAATGCTCTTTCCCACCTGTTTGTTGGCAAACCAACATGAGCTCACTCCTTGCAAGTAAAGCCTAAGCATCTCCAGCCCTTCTGTCTCAGTGGATTTCCCAGCAGGAAAGGAGCTTGTCTCCTCCATGCAGGACACCGGTCTGGGATGCCTAGATTTTTTGCTTGACTTGCCCTCTACCCCCCAGGGCAAAGGTTGACCTGTGCAGACCTTCTCTTCCTTATAGATTCCTTCTAGGGGCTCAGGTCCTGACCTGATGTGATATTTTTTTCACTCCTTCCCAGTTATGTGGAAATTGTTCTTGCAGCTTTGGTTGTATAGGAGTTCTCCTTCCAGTTTCCAGTTCTTAATTTCCCATGAGAATTGTTCCACGTGTAGATGTATTTTCAGTGTGTTTGTGGGGGTAGGTGAGCTCCATGTCCTACTTCACCATCTTGATCCCCCTCCTCCTTCTGTTATTGATTTCTAGTTTCATGCCATTGTGGTCAGAGTAGATATTTAGTATGAATTCAATCTTCTTGAATTTGCCAAGGCTTATTTGTGTCTTAACATATGGTCTATTCTAGAAAATGTTCCATGTATGCTCCAAAAGAATGAGTGTTCTGCTGTTGTTTGATAGACTGTTCTATATATGTCCACTAGGTTCATTTGTCAATAGTGTTGTTAAAATCTGTTGTTTCCTAACTGATTCTCTGTCTGAATAATCTATCTATTTTTGAGAAGGTTTTAGGTTTTCATACACCAAAATATATTGATAATCATTTTCTGCTTTATAATTATTGGAATTTCTATTAGATGTGTGTATCTTTTGTTTTTGTTTTCTGTCCCTGTTTGTGTTACATTTTCCTGGAATAGCAATACCAAGAGGGGAGTTTGGATGACTTAGCTCCTTACTTCATGAGTGCTCTTTAATGTTATTACAGTGAGTGCAGTTTTTTAAATAAATAGTTTGTTTTTGTTGTTGCTATCCTGTATTTTTCTTAGTTTCAATTCTATATTGACTTAGTAGGATATTTTATATTTACTCACCTTCTTTTTTTCCCTTCACCACCAAACATTCAGGGCTACCTCCTTCTTCCAGGGAAGGAGCAGTACCCTTCTCTAATGGTTAGCTACAGTTGCATAATAAATCACCCCAAAACTTAATGGTTAAAAATAATATTTACTTATCATTTTGTGAGTTAGCTGAGAAGAGCCCAGCTGGGACAGCATGTCTGTGCTTCACATAGTATGCACTGGGCTTAATCATGCCAATGCAATTTGGGATGGATGATCCAAGATGGCTATGGTAAACTCTGCTAGGATGACTGGAATGCTGAGGACTTTATCTTCCTTGTGGCACTTTATCTTCCTTGTGGCACTTTAACCTCCTAATGGTACTTTATCCTCCAGGAATTAACTCCTCTCAAGACCTTTAAACTTCATGTCCTTTTGTCTTCATGTAATTTCAAGTGGGGTAGCTCGACTTTTTCACATGGTGGCTCAGAGCTCCAACAGGTCACAAGTGCAAGCTGCAAGGTCTCTTAAGGCCTAGCCTCAGAAGTTACATAGTCTCACTTCTTTCACATTCTATACCTCACAGAAAGTCACAATAGGAACCCAGATTCAAAACTCCATCTCTTAGTGGGAAAAATGCAGTCACATTGAAAAAGAGAGAGAGAGAGAAGGCATGAGGGATGAGAGAGTTGTTATGGCCACCTTTGGAAATATTTCTCAAGTGCTGGGAATTACTTCTTACACTGTGTCTCTAGTTCCATACACTTCCTGAGCTCCTGTCTTTTGAGTCTTTAGTAGTCCCTTTTCAGACCTACCAGGGTTTATATATGTTTCCAGTATTTTCCAGCTTGAGCTGAACCTTCTACTCCTGGAGGTAAACCCTAATGACACTATGTGTTTAACTACCACCATGACCCAATTTCACCTGTATTCACCTCTCTTCTGTGTATTCGCTACTGACTTCACTCTGTCCTCAGCTCCAAAGCCAACTATGCTGCTCTCGGATAATTATTTCCCCTTTGAAAATAAGGTTTCTAGAATTTTTTCCCAGTTATATTCCAAATGATCTACTTGTGAGGCTATAGGCCATCTTCAGAGAGAGAGAGAGAGACAGAGATTCAAATTTAAGCAGCTACCATTATCCTATCTAATCTTACAGTGAGACTCTCATAATTTCATAATTACAAATCTGAGTTTAAAATATTACAATTCTATGTGTCTTTGAAAAGTGTCACATATTGATATTTAAGTGCTACCTTAAACATTCTTATAGATTCAAAATATATTTCAAAGTTCTTATATTTAAGAACTAGGAAAAACTATATGCAGAATTCTCAAAAAATCTTTGGTTAGTTGTCCCTAAGGATAATTTTAATAAGAGAAAATTAAAATAGAGCAAGAGATGGAGATGTTTCCACTGAATATTGCCTAGGTGTTTGTTCAATATATTGAAATCTTATTACATTCCACTGAGCAGCACAAAATGCTTTCTAAGTCTTGGTCAGTCACTAGCTTGGTAATTGCAAAGGAAAGAAATCTGCCAGATTCCTGAGAAATGCTATTATTTGCCAGGATAGCTTATCTTAAAAAGAACAGTCTTATAATCATTTTAGTATCCAAGTAAACTTTTTAAAACTTCAGTTTTGCTTTTTCCAAGATTAGAGAAACATGTAATACCTAGTAGCTATCACTGAACACTATATAAATTTTAAAATTTCAAATCCTTTTTACTCATAAAACTTTATTAGCAACGTAAATCCGAGATTTTAAGAATTTTCCAAACTGAATTAATTGTTCTAATTCCAAAGATGAAAATATAGTGCACACAGAAATGAGGTGATGCTAAGTCAATGGAGAATATTTTTTTTTTCCTATTAAAGTCCTCCAGGTAGCAATTGAACATCTACTCAGTGGATTAAAGGTAATCTGTCCTCTTTTCCTTGTCTAGGTAAAAGTTTGGAGAATGTGTTGCCTTGAGAACAAAAGGCAATTTAGCTAGCCTGTCTGGAAAGTAGGGTATTACCTAGTCAGGTAGATGAAACATCCTTAATTGTTGACAAAGATTATTGTGTTTCATTAGGATTAAAAATCTCTCATTACTCAAGAAGTTGTTTGAGTCAGCAGCATTCACATCGTCTGGGAGCTTGTTAGAAATACAGAATCTCAAGTCCTACAGAATCAGAATCTTCATCTTAACAAGATCCATTGTGTTTTCCTACGCACATTAAAATTTGAGAGTCATTGGTATAATCTGTTTTTGAAAGAGCTGACCCTATGGTTAACACCATAGGAAAGGTGTCTGTTAAAGCATAATTGCATTTACTCATAACTTATAAATGTTTCCTATTTGTTTCAAAATAATAAAGTCCACAATTTAAAGAGTACCATTTAACAGTACCATTTAAAGAAGTGATACTGTTGACGATATGCAAAGAGCAAGAAGGCAGCCTTTGCCTCTAAAGGACATTACAGACTAGAACAGAGTTAAAAAAATAGGGACATGTAATCTCAGTACAAGGCACTTAGAGACACTTTCTGTACCAGAGCTATGGACTATTAAGGGAGAGATCAAAGAAGACTTCATGTCGGAGTTAGTATTTGAGCTGATTTTTCAAGGATAAACAGAATTAAAACAAAGGGAATGATGGTGAGCAAAACCTTAACAACCAGGAAAAGTAAGGCATTTAAAACACAGGGTACATGTAAGGGAACATAAACAAAATCTAGGTAGGATAAGACGAGATACATTGTAGTTTCCCTCCCAATTTAGTACTCTCTTCTCAGGTTAACAACCAATATCCCAATGTGCAGGGTATTTAAGCAGTTTGTGGTGAAGGAAATGGATTTTAAAACTAGACCAACATGGATTGAAATTTTAACCTTGCCTCTTATTAGATATGTGTCCTTGGCTAAATCACTTAAACACTCTCAGCCTTATTGAGCATTGGATGTATTAATTCATGCATGTAAAATACTTAGCACAATTCCTGATGCATAATAATTACTCATAACATTATTTTCTCCTTGTGGGTTTTGACATCTTGTCGGTTATGTCATCTGCCAAGTACAAAAGTAAAAATTTCAGGTGTACCTGGGTCCTCAATATCTTTGCTCCAGAGTTATAGAAATCCTAAGTGGAAATGGAAGAAAAGCAAAGAATGTATCTCTATGTCTCTATCAAAAGATATTGTAACAATTCCCTAAGCAAAAACAGCGTAAAACGCCTCAGGCCTTAGACATGGATTCATTTGATGTTAGACGTTCTAACTACAGTAAAGTATTAAGTGCCAAAGCCGATTTCATTTTTTCATCTATAAAATAGGAATAAAGTCTACTTCTCAAGGTTGATGGAAGGATAAGATTACATACGCATATTTTAAATCATTCAACACAAGGCCTAGTACATAGTAAATATTCAATAAATGATAGCTATTATGATGATGGTTACTATTATATCAATAAACTAGATAAGTCACATTTTATTCCAATTCTGAGTACACCCCTTGTCAAGCTGCATAACAAAGCAGAATGCAACCTACAAGATTTGACAACGTTTCAACTTTTCTGTCTCCTTGAGCCCTGCAACTCCTTTAGCAGGATGACCTCGGGAAGTTTCTTAAAATTATTTGCTGCCTTCACTGAATCCATCCTTGACAAAATCACGAACAATTTCAGCAAATCCAGTGGTCGAGTCTTGGTCCTCATCTCACTGCAACTTGTGGCAGCATTTGATACAGTTGGTTGTTTTTTCCCTGGCACACTTCCTTAGCTTTAGTGACATCACTTCCTTTCTCTCCTTTATATACACTGATTCCTGCTGATTGATTTCAGATCTATGGCTTTCAGTGTAATAATATACAGTCAAGTACCAAATGTACATCTCTAGGCCTGGCCTCTTCTCAAGCTATAGACTCATCTCACACACTGTATCCAATTTACCCACCTGTTTCCTAGGGTCACTGTACCAAATTACCACAAACTTAGTCGCTTAAAATAATAGAAATTGTCTTATAGTTCTGGAGCACAAAAGTATGGAATCAAGGTGTTGGCAGGGCTGCCTGCCTTCCAAATGCCATAGGGGGAAATCCTTACTTTTCCCTTCGAGCTTCTGATAACTCCAGGCATTCCTTAGCATGTGGCTGCATAACTCCACTCTCTGCCTCCAATTTCACATGACCTTCTCCCCTTCTTTCCTGTGTCTGTGGCTTCTCTTCTGCCTTTTATAAGGACACTTGTCATTGGATTTAGGGTGTATCCAAATAATCCAGAATGATCTTATCTAGAGATGCTTAATTGCATCTGCAAATACTATTTTCCAAATAAAGTCATATTCACAGGGTCCACGGGTTAGGATACACATGTATCTTTTTTAGGGCTCACCATCCAACCCACTACACAACTCCTCTGTGGACTCTACTTTCAAATATGTCCACAATCCAACCACTTTCCATCACCTTCACAGCTTCCAGTTCAGCTGAAGCTACCATCATCTCTTGTCTAGACTCTGCACACCTACTTGTCTCCCTGCTTCTGTTTCTCTACAGTCTATTCTTTGTGCATAGTAACCAAAGTTACTTTAAAAATGTAAATAGAATCAAGTCTCTCCCTTCTTCAGATTTCTCCCGTACTTTCCCATCATACTTAAAACAAAATCCAAAGTCTTCACCAAAGTCCTCCAAAGCCTTGCAGTACCCAGCCACTGTCCATCACTCCAAACTCATCTACCACCAGCCTCCCTGATCACTCTGCTTCAGCCACAGCTTTCTTGCTCTTTCTTGACTACATCAAGTGTGTTCTCCAGGAATCAGGGACCTCCTTCCTCCAGATCAATACCAGGTTCTCTCCCTTACTTATTTCAGATTACTGCTCAAATAGCATGTCTTTATTTTTACTTTTTTACATTACATTCTCAAGACATATAACTGGAATTGTGTACCTTTTTATCAGCTTCACCCATTTCACCCATCCGCTACCCACCCCTATGCCTCTGTCACCACCAATCTGTTTCCTGTATCTGATATCAAGTTTTTTTTTTAATATTCCACACTTAAGTGAGATCATGCAGTATTTATCTTAGCATAATGCCCTTAAGTTCCATACATGTTGCCATAAATGGTAGAATTTCCTTCTTTTTTATGGCTAATATTCCAGTTTTGTGTGTGTATATTTGTACTTGTGTGTATGCCACATTTTCTTTATCCATTCATTCATCAATGGACACTTAGCTTGTTTCCATGTTTTGGCTGTTCTGAATAATGCCGCAATGAGCACAGGAGTGTGAGTATCTTTTTGAAATAGTGATTTTGTTTTCTTTGAATAAATACCCAGAAGTAGAATTGTTGGATCAAAATGGTAATTCCATTTTTAATTCTTTGAGGAACCTCCATACTGTCTTCCATAGTGGCTGTACCATTTTACATTTCCACCAACAGTGCACAAGTTTTCCCTTTTCTCCACATCCCTGCAACACTTGTTATTTCTTGTCTTTTTAATGACAGCTATGCTAACAGGTATGAGATGATATCTTATTATGGTTTTGGTTTGCATTTCATGATTAGCGACGTTGAGCACTTTTCATGTACCTGTTGGGCATCTGTATGTCTTCCTTGGAAAAATGTCTATTCAAATCTTCTGCCCATTTAAAAAATCAGATTGTGTTTTTTTGTTTTCTTACTATTGAGTTATGAGTTCTTAATATCTTTTGAATATTAGCCTTTTGTCAGATACATGATTTGCAAATATTTTCTCCCATTCCATAGGTTGCCCTTTCATTTTGTCAATGGTTTCCTTTGCTGTGCAGAAGCTTTTTAGTTTGATGTAGTCCTACTTCTTTATTTTTACTTTTATTGCCTTTGCTTTTGGTGTCAAATCCATGAAATCATTGCCAAGACTGGTGTCAAGGATAGCATGTCTCTGAGGCTCTCTAAGAACACTCTTTCTGAATAGCCTTGCCTGGTCGCTCTCTATCACCTTATCCTGCTTTGTTTTTCTATGTAGCACTAATTACTACTGGTGTTGTATGTGCCCTTTCCAGCTCCTGTATGTTTACTTCTCAAGGGCTGGGACTTCGTCTTGTATAGCTGTTTCTCCAGTACCTAACAGTCTCTAAAAAATCATAGAAACTTCAAAATTATTTGTTGAAATAATGAATGAGAGGATGGTTCCCATAAAAGGCCAAAGAAGCAAGAGATTTTGGGGTGGAGATGGAGGCATACTAATCTAGGACATAATTGTCTTTATGTGTCTATTAATTTAATCTTGAACTTGCAAAACGGATAAATAGGCAATGTTTCCCCTCGTTTCTCCTTCTCATTTTTAGGAATAACACAATGTGTCTTAGACATTTGGTGTTGACTTGAACAATGAGAGTAAAATGAAAACTTGAGGTAATTATCTAATTCAAAATACAGGATATTTGTAATTTTATCTGAATATTCAGAATGTTTTCAAGAGGGTTAAAATATTTCAATAGCAGCTTGAGCTGCCTCATAAATACTACCTTGAAAAAGAATATATATTAACACACTCTTCTCTCTCTCTCTCTTTTGTCTTTTACCAGCTTCCTTTCACCCAGGATTCAGGCATTGCAAAAGAGGGTCTCCTCCCTGTTTAAAAGAATTTACATTATATGTCTATTCCCACTAAAAGCTGCTATCCCAAGTTTACATAATGAGTCAACACATGGATGCAGGCAGCCTAGTGTTTAATATAGACACAAAACTTGACATTTAACAAAATCTTATTTTTCATTTTCCATGCTCATGGCAATTAGTCTGTAACAGGGCAACCAGTGTTTTTATTGTAGGTGAATTGAAACTTTCTCTGTTCTTGCAGTGGTTCTGTGCTAGATAGGTAAAAAGAATTCCTGAGCCAAGATGAGGATGGCAAATCAGAGGATGTACACCCCTACCTTTCCCACCACCCATAGAGCAGTGGGTCTCAGGAGAAAGAGTACAGCCATCTGAACCAAGTTCTAACTGTAGGTTTTCTGTTTTTGTTTTTTTTCTGGTGATAATTTTTAAAAATTTATAAGATTTTTTTTTACATAATCTCAAAGATAGGATCCAGATTTTAAAGATCTCGTGCACCTACAATGGGCCTCAAAATACCCAGACCCTGGGGTACAACTTACTCTCCTCTGTGGGGAGGAGTGTTTCCATGGAGACATCTGAGTGATGTTGGAAGAAAGCACTGTGTTTCAGAAGCTTTGGTCCAGAGTATAATTTGTACCTGAACCAAATTTCCACTTTGAATGGTTATCCCATTTGAGTTAGAGTTTACAGTAAATTATAAAATACCTACCTGGTATCTGCAACTTAAAAACAACTAAAATCAGAAGAAGTAACCTTTTATCAAGAGGTATTTTAGACATTTTCAAGCTCATAGATACATCCAGAGGTTCTTAAACAGTGCTTTTTAAGAATCCTAGTCTTCAACACTAGGAAAAAGGGGTTTAAATCTAATTTTGGACTCTAACATCTTCTTCAGTGTAAAGAAAATATTTAGTCAGAGGATAAAATACTTGGGATTTTAAGTTTTTTCCTATCATTTTTTCATAAACTTTTGGTCATTTTATCATTTCTTCATTTACTACTGTGTTATCTTATGACTAATTGAATGAATACATTAAATACTTTTAATGGTTGTGATTTATTATTATATAACCTAATTATAAATTTGTTACCCATTAGTTTGATGGAATTAAATAGATCCATATTCCTCAGAATTATGTTGATTTACAGACACTGCTGTCTGAACAAGTCTGAGAACAATTTATCAAGTCCAGTCACCTTGTTTTATGATTAAACCCAGATGTTATAAATGTTATAAAATAAAACCATATGTTAGAAATAAGGTCACAGAAAAAAAAAGATAAGACTAGAACCTGGGTCTTCCACCTCATAGTAATCTTTCTTTCATTGTACTTGATATTTTTGTGGACTACAGAGATTCTTATTTCTTATGCTAGATGTCAAACGTATAGTGCATTATAACCTTTTGGGCATAGAGAAATGGAAAACACATATACACAGCTACATTTGCCCTAAGAAATAGCTGTGCTGTCTCTGGAGAGTTGGTAGGTAAAAAAGTAAACACAGTTTAGACCTGGCAGCCCACTATTAAAAATCAAAATAAGGCAAATATAACCATTCAGGGCCATAAGAAGAAAAGAACATTCTCACACTCACAAGTGTCCACAAGTTCTATGACATTTGGCTAAAAGAATAACCAAGGCAGCCAGGGAAGAAAGAAGGTAAAAACAAACAGCTCCAAAGGAACAAAAAGACACCAATGCATCCTATTTTTTTCTTTTTTTAAAAAATACATCTTTATTGGAGTATAATTGCTTTACAATGTAGTGTTAGTTTCTGTCATGCAACAAAGTGACTTAGCTATATGTATACATATATTCCCACATCCCCCCCCTCTTAAGCCTCCCTCCCACCCCCCCCATCCCACCCCTCTAGGTTGTCACAAAGCACCAGCCATCTCCCTGTGCTATGCAGGAGCTTCCCACTAGCTATCTGCTTTACAATTGGTAGTGTATATATGTCAAGCTACTCTCTCACTGCATCCCAGCCTCCCCTTCCCACCCTCAGGACACCAGTGAATTCTTTAGTTTCCCAAATTTGAGAAATTAATCTCTGATTTTCAGAGGTGAAAGATGTCTAGTCAGAATTTTGGAACATATGAAAAAGATCAAGATCAGAGGTGGATTAAAGCCTACCCTCATCTTGATCTCTAGGTCACATTTGGGAGCTTTTTTCCAGTAACTAAACAGGGGGAAAGAACTAGTGTTTGCCTGTGGTCAACCCTAGTATTGGGACCAAACTGAGTCAGATCACCTGGCTGTATCTGAGAACTGTTAGTTTTGCAAGTTTAGGCATTTCAGCTCCTAAGTCTTCTATTTCTACATCTGGGGAAAAAATGTGTTTTTAAACATCTCTTCCAGCTCTATAAACTAGAAAGAGAACAAAAGAAGCTCTTCTCATCTCTCTTCCCAAAAGATACTTTATCAACTTCTGGCTCAAGATAACAAAATCTATTGTTTGCTGAATTCAGATAATCAGTCAATATTTCAGAATAGTGAGTATACTCATGTCTCCGTTAATGAAAAAGAAAATTTCAAAGATACATTTACTGATCAGAAATTTAATTATTCGTGGTAAAATACTACTAGATTATACTACTTTCGAGGGGTTCAGAAAAGTTGCATTAAATACTAATTGAATTAATATTAAGTGTTTTAGGAAACAAAATATGAGTTAGCAATCATGGGGTGGAGGGATGGGTTATATTGTGTAAAGGAGTGTCTACATTATGTGCAATAACAGCTGACATTTACTCAGGGTCTATAATGTATCAGAGGCTTTACGTGCATTCCCTCTGTCTCAAGCCAAAAAGTGTGTGTTGTTTTCAGCAGAAAAACCAAGTCTCATGATTCAGCTGAAGCCCTGGTCTGTGAGGGCCCCCGAAACTCTTTCCACCTCACCACCCTGCCTCCCTAATCAGAGGGGAAGTGGGAAAGAGGCTGGGCATAGATCTGTAAAGAGGATAGAAGGAGCTATGGTGGGAAAAGAAGACTCCAAATTTCAAAACTCAAGGGAAAAAGACACTTTTACTCCCTGAACCTCCTGGGAATTGATCTCTAACAGTACATGTGATTCAGTGACTCTTGCTGGCCCCACCAAAGGTCTACCTGCTTACAGATGTCCAACATAGATTGTACAGAAATTAAAGGCATAAAAGGAAAATAAAGGTCAGTATTTGAATGAAGGATATCAGAATCTTTCCTATTTTAGAAAAGTGAAGGAAATCATAAAAAAGTCAATGAATCTTTTAAAAAGTTGATTCAAGAAAAGTTACAAATAGAAGATAAAATTTGGAAATTATAACTTTGTCCAGTTCAAACTTGTGAACCTTCAGCTGGGAGTAGCTACCAGAACCCACACAGGGATTTGACCCTTGAGGCCTGTGGATTGTGCAACTTTGCTTAAATGACACATTGATTTTTGAGTTGAACTAGTTTTAAAACTTTTTTGATAAATGAATTTCATTCCTAAAAGATCCATTAATCAGGGTTTCACTGTATTCCCAATGTACTTAGAGCTGTGGGGCATTATTAAAAGAGTGATCAGAAATTAAATACAGTTCTTTCTCCTGCTCTGTGGGAAGAATTTAACTGCCGTGATTACATAATCTTTGCTTTTCTCACGTAGGGGACTCAGCTCTGATAAAATTTTGATTAACAATTCAGTATGTTTGAGAATCCAAATACAATACTAAAATGAAGTCTATATAAACCCCCTCTCCTTGAATTATTATTGGAATGATTAATTCCTATTGAGACTAATAGCTGGTACATTAAATCAGTTTTGTACACTTTAGTGAAAAACTTTTTTTTTTAGTGATTCATTGGTGTGCATTGCTTAAAGATGTGATAAATATAAAAAAGTCAAAGTAAAAACGTCTTTAAAGCAACCTTTATTCCTCTGTTTAGTTTCTTTTTATACTAAAAATAGCAATAATTATATATTCCTACTTCTCCATCTGATATTAGAAGATATGTTTAGAGTGTGTTCTGTGAAAGTAAGAAGTGTTAAGTTAATAATTTAAACTTTGAATGTTTTCAGTACTTTTGCCTTTCATAAATACACACAACCAAACCAAACCAAAACAAAACCCACCTTCCATCTAACTAGCAGCTCATTACTGTCTGGGATCTATACCTCTCTTCATTTTGTTTTCTGTGTTTTGTCCATCACAAAATTTACTAACCTAAGAGACAGGCCTGAGAGAAGTGAAGTGAGAGAGAAAGATTTTTGCCAGCCCCTTGGGCTCTCAGGAGTAGAGCAATGGAAAGAGCCTCCTCTTTCACCAGTTAAGATCAGAGATCCCTGAAGGGAGAACATAACAGTTATTTTAATACTTTAGTGACTAATAGCATAGCAGGGACTGGTCAACAATCAGCTAAGAGCAGGCCAGGGGTCTTGAGGCTGACACCCAAACTTGTGACTTTTAGCTATTTGGAAAGACTGTGATGGAAAACGGCCAAGCTGGAAATTCAGGAAGCATTTGACCATGTTTTACTCCACTTTATTTCAAAGAATAGTGTCTTTTGACATGTATACACTGCTATATTTAAAATAGATTATCAAGGACCTACTGTATAGCACAGGGAACTGCTCAAAATTCTATAGTAACCTAGGTGGGAAATGAACTTGAAAAATAATAGATACATGTATATGTATGACTGAATCACTTTGCTGTACACCTGAAACTAGCACAACATTGTTAATCAACTATGCTACAATATACAATGAAAATTAAAAAAAAAAAGAATAGTGTCTTTGTGGGTTTAATAAATAAAGCAAGACTTACTTTTAAATCCAACAAATTTTATTGAACACTTTCCATATGCCAGGTCCTGGGCTTGTGCTTTCAAATACATTAGCTCATTTAATTCTTATAATACTTGAACATGTATTAAGCTGATAGGGGCTTAATAGTAAAGTAGAATGGGGGTAAAATTGTAAGACAAGAATGCAAGTGGCAGTGTGTATAGGGATTGAAAAATTTAGGTTTGGGGGCCAACAGCCCAACATCTGAGACCTGAGAGAAGCTGAGATCATATGCAGGTCCTTCCATTGGCCATGGAGGTGGGAAGGCCCTGACCCATCTAGTTCTAACTCATTGTCTCTATGGTCGTAAACCAGGCAATCCTGTTTAACTCAGTATATCATAACCCTGCATACAGATTTTCCTCTTGTTCCTCTCTCTAATCAATCAGGGTTTGTCAAACTTTAGTATTTACAAGAATTTCCATATAGGTTTGCAGATACAAAACCACGTTTACAGGCGTACCTCATTTGATTGTGCTTTGCTTTATTATGTTTTGCAGATTTTCTTTTTACAAATTAAATGTTGCATTGAGCAACTCTATTGGCACCATTTTTCCAAAAATATTGCTTTTAACGAAGGTATGTACATTATTTTTTTAGACATAATGCTATTGCACACTTAAAAAACTACAGTATAGTTTAAAAATAACTTACATGCACTGAGAAACCAGAAAATTCATGTGACTTGCTTTATTGCAATATTCACTTTATTGCGGGACTCACATCTTTGAGGTATGGCTGTACTGAATTGGGTGCTGTCCCCTCCATAAAACTGTGAACCTCATGGGCGAGAAGAGGAAGGGAAGGTACACACACTGAGCTAGGCACCCTATAAGCAGCATCTAATATCATGCTCTTCTGACAGTTGTAACCTCCTCGTCAACTGGAGGTCAGAACACGTATTAATTTGCCCAGTGCACATCACTAGTGACACAGCAGGAATTTGAACCAAGTCCAAGTTCAAACCAAAGTCCAAACTCTTTTCCGTGTTCACTTTTCCTAGGCAGATATTTTCTGGCCTTGGAAATGTGTCTTCGATAAAAGAAAAGAAAAGTGGTCTGCTTGGGGGTAGGGGATAATCAGTAGGTGCTGCACAAAAAGAAGATGTGTCCAGTTACACTTCACCACCTCAGGATTTTGCCATAAGTGGTCTTCACTTTTAACAGTCATCTCATGTGACACCTTTCCATAAGGGTTTGCTCTGGGTAGGTTTCCTATGTATAAAATATCAACAGCCAAAGATGGGTGTATGGAATCACCTCACCCACTACATTCCTCAAAAAAACACAAATAAGCTGTTATAATAATCACGCATTTTTCTTTGTTTCTCAGAAGGCCAAATCAGAGTTTTGTTGTGCACTTATGTGTGTGTGTATGTGTGTAATCACAGTAATCATTCTGGTGGTATTAAATAGATAGTAGCAACTGTGTTTTCATATTGTTGCCTTTTAAGATGGAAAAACACCCACACCAGTAGAAACAGTAGAAGTCTTTGAAAATATTAAACTTTGATTTTAAATTTCCATACTGTAGAATTAAAAGAGAAATTTTAAAAGAGGATAGTAGAACCACAAGTCTCAAAGATATAAAGGGAACATATTAAAAGATTTTACTTAACTCATTAAATAAAAAGGGAACCAGACCAATGTTGCAGCTTGTTCAAAGGAGAAGTCACATCCATTAATTTATATGAAGTAAGGGAATGTTGAAGTGAATTTACAAATGGACCCAAAGTGGCTTTTTCCATGGATAGAATTAGAAGAATTATTATATGGTTATCAGCTATTTACAATTTAGAGAACTGCAAGATAGTTCAAAGGTAATGAAAGGTGCAGGGTCCTTTACAGAATCAGATAATCTCCTGGAGGCTCCAGCATTCCACTGAAAGGATATCTAGTAGTTTCTTTAGTTTATTACAAAGTCTTAAACTTTTCCTTACAAAAAGTACCTGATAATTCCTATAAACCCATTTTCTAAAATAACAATTTTTAAAATGAAGAGCAATTATTAAAAGAATATCCTATGTATGCCTAACCATGTTGTCATGGTGCTTGGTTTCCTCCAGCAGCTGAAAAGTATGCTAAATAGTGAGGCAGTATTCATGAAGAGTACTTGTTTAATGCCTATTTAGACATTTTTGTGTCAAATTTTATTTTCAGAGCCCTTCCTGCACTTGCATAGAAATGAATGAGAAGACCTGAACAGGCAGGTAAGAAGCCAGAAAACAATATTGGTTGTGATGGTAGAACAGTCGGGTGGGGGTTGGGGAACAAGGGTCCAGTCCACACCTGTGGCTTAAATTCACTGCAAAGACACAATTTAATAGATGTGTAAATCGACTATGGTGGTGTTTCCCAAAGAACTGTTGAGGAACATGTACCTTCTGGGATGAATGGGATGATTTGCAGGTACACAGGCGTACAAAACCTCAAAGCATTAATTCACATAGTGATTCAGTTCTAGGAAAGATTTAGAAATGAAATGATATTAAATTTCCTGACAGAAAAAAAGACCAGCTTACAGGGCTGACATGGAGGATCAAGTAGGATTGGTTGGATGGGTGTGGAGATCAAACGGTGTGTATGCGGAGAGGAGCTGGTGTGAATGTGTACATGCATGTTCATGAGAGAGAGAGAAGGAGGGAGCGTGTACACGGAGGGCTTACGGATGCAAACCCTGCGGCCTGATGACCCATCACAAAAAAAATAATTCCTATTACCCTTAAAATTGTCTTGTCTTCACCTGAATGCAAACAATACATTATACCCACAAAATTGACTCACAGACGTAGAAAACAAACTTATGATTACCAAAGGGGAAAAGGGGTAGGGAGGGATAAATTAGGAGCTGGGGATTAAAAGATACACATTAATATATATAAAATAGATAACCAACAAGGACCTACTTGTAGCACAGGGAACTCTACTCAGTAACTTGTAAAAAGGTATAATGGAAAAGAATCTAAAAAGATATATATATATGTATATATATAACTTTTATATGTATATAAAACTTAATCACTTTGCTGTGCACCTGTAACTAATACAACATTGTAAATCAACTATATTTTATATTTCAATAAAAATTAAAAAATAAATTCACATTTGCTAATATATAATTTTAATTTAATATATATAATTTAAAAATTATATATAATTTTAATTATATATAATTATATATACACATACACACACATATGCATACCCATAGAGAACCTACCAGCCAATCAGAACAGTGAAGCATATATATATGCAAGAGGCAGGAACACTGTGGTATTATATTTATAGGCTTATTTTTATAGAAATTTCAAAAATCAAAACACATAGCTATTTCAAAATGGCACAGTGGTTGTATGTCATCATTTGTCTTTTTTGTCTAACAATCTTTTTTTTGTACTGTATGCCTTTGAGTAATTCTATTCAAATCTGTAAATTTATATAGCAGTTTCTACTCAATCTGTGTAAAATGACACACTTTTGGATTATTCTTCTTCCTGAAGAATTATCAGAAGCATTGGTATTGAATTTATTGTCATCCACCAAAATGCAGCACCTGCTGTGCTGTCCCTCTGCTCTTGAGTTGTTTCTGTGAGTGTGAATGCCATGTTTAGTAGACTAATCTTAGTTTCTTTTATCTAAAGTAATAAATGAGAGACAATGGGATTTCCCCCCACAACACCTATTTTAATATAGCAGAAATTTGAAGAATAAACATGTGGGCAAGGGAAATCTAGATTATGTATTGTATTTAGACTTGCAAAAATTTGCTAATTTTCCCTAATTAAGGCCTTCTTTAAAAATTAGCATTGGGATGTTTTAATCATGAATCCTTGTTGTCTAAGAAATAGAAAACAAAAGGAGCAAATGAGCACTTTTCTAAATGCTGTAATGTTAATAGCACTCTGCCAGTTTCATCTGGGGTCATTTCCATCAAGTATTTGAATAAATGGCCTAGAAGAAGAAAAACACAATAAAGTCATCATTTCTATAGGTTTGAGGATGACATTAAGTCCTGGAAAAGTAAAGAACTAAAAAATGCAAATAGACCATGAAGCTAAAAGAATCTTTATGAGAGGAAGTCTATGGATGTCAAATAATTAACAAGTACCTTTTTTGGTTTAGGCATTATTCTAAATGCTAGAAATATGGAACAGTAGAAGATGTGCTAATATAATTACCTGTAAATTTCGCAGTGACTGTGATAGTCCCAGTTTGGCTTCATCTTAGTAAGTGGTAATCATAAAAGTGTGCTTTTGATATTGCAGGTTACATACAGGTTTTTTGGTAGTGCAGGAGTTAATACTGTGGTATCTGTGATCCTCTCTAGAAGAAGATACCAAAGACAAAGTGGCCATTACTGTGAAACAAAAGCAGCAGGTAAATGAAATCATTAGAAGATTCATATTAAAGATGGGAAGGGAAAGTTTCTAAGTCTCTACACATTTTCTAAAAAGGCTTTCAACTAATATATACAGTAGCCCAAGTAAGCTTTAAGTAATATAATGATAACCTAAAGAAGACAAAAACGTAGAGGAATAAGGGATGCTGTAAGAGGTGAAATCACTGAAGAGTATGAAGGAAACACACAAGATTGCTAACACCTGTGTAACTAAGAGTTGTTTCTATCATGTTGAAAGCAAAGTATATGGTAGCAATAATATTTTAATTGGTCAGAATAGAGTGAAAACAAGAGGCCAGCATAACTTTAGTTGTCCATACTTGCCCAATATCAAAGAAATTTGAGTGAGCTGCTCTTGTGGATGGCTATTGAGCAATGAGAATATCAAGAAAAATGGTTTCCCAAAGCTACAGACTGCCCTGCCCTAGATGGCTAAGTGAGCAGTGGAGCAGTGAGTCTCCAGGAGCCTATCTAACTTTCCTCAATTCTCTCTTAATAGAACAAGCCTCTCTTTCTATTTCTCTTCTCCAGGATAAAGGGTCCACAAAGCTGGCTTTATTCTGATTTCTGTGGTATAGGTCTGTGCCATGTCTTTTCATATATTCACTAGAAACACTAGAGGGTGAAAACAAACAAAAATGTACTCAGTTTGCCCATTCCGACAACAATGGTAGAGAAAGGATTTTTCTTACGCCCATGGCATGGCCGGTATTAAATCTGCTGCTGATTTCTTTCCTATTGTCTTCCATGACACTACACTATTTTTTCCCCTTCCTCTTCTCTGTTTATTCCATTTCATTTTTGTGAAGTTCTCACTCTTGTCATGAATCATAAATTGTTTTCTCTCAGGATTTGCCCTGAGCAATTTTGTCAGTAGGAATTCGCTGCAGAAACCAAAGTTTTATCTAGCTAACATTAACAGGAAGGGATTTACTACAGGGTATTAAATTATCTACAGAGCCATTGGGAAAGTCTAAGAACAGACTCAAGGTTGCGCTTTCAGGAACATCTTCAAGGACTTAAAAGGAAACATTGTCCCTTAAAGCAGGAAGCCATTTGTTGAATTGTGAAGGTGACACTGGCTCAACTCCTGACTCCAGAATGGGAAAGATGCCACTTCCAGATGATTCTTAAAACTGAAACAGCATACACAGCAGCAGAATTACCCTCAATTTACCTTCACTTTCTAAATCTCACATAGGGGCATCCAATTGGTAGAATCCAAATCATATCCAGAATCCTAAATACAAAGTAGTATGTAAAATGTAGTTTTGGCCTTCTAGCCTCTGAAGTAAGGATGGCATATTAGAATCAAATGAGTTGGATCTATATTCCACTGGCTACTCAATACCCAGATACATTCTTCTATCCACACGTAAATGTTAGCAACAATTCAACAGCAAACAAAAACACACACACAAAGAGATAGCCTAAGCAGATAATTAAAAAATGGGCAGAGGACCTACCTAGACATTTCTAAAAGGAAGATATATAAAGAGACAAAAGGTATATGCAAAATGCTAAATCAATAATTATTAGGGAAATACTACCACAATGAGATGTCTCCTCTTGGTAGAATGGTTATTATCAAAAAGACAAAAGATAAAAAGTATTGACAAGGATGCAGAGAAAAAAGAATCCTTGTGCACTACCTATGGGAATGTAAATTGGTATAGCCATTATAGAGAATAGTATGGAGGTTCCTCCAAAAATTGAAAATACTACCATATGATCCAGCAATATATACCCCTTCTGAGTATATGTCCAAAAGAAATGAAGGAAGTATCTTGAAGCAATATCTGCACTTTCATGTTCATTGCAGCATTATTCACAATAGCAAAGATATGGAATTAACCTAAATGTCAATTGACAAATGAATGGATAAAGAAAATGTGTGTGGGGGGGTCAAGATGGCAGAATAGGAGGATGTGGAACTCATATCCCCCTACAAACACATCAAAAACATATCTACATGTATAACAGTTCTCACAGGAAACTAACTGGAAATGGGCAGAAGAACTCCTACAGAACCAAAGCTGCAAGAAAGACATCCATATAACTAGGTATGATGGAGAAAAAAAAAAAAAGGCATCAGGCCAGAACTTGCACCCCCGGGAGAGATCTATAAGGAAGAGAAGTTCCACATGGGTGCACCCTTGCTGTGTGAAGTGAGCAGGCTGAACCACAGTCTGCGCATCCCAGTTCTGGGGTCCTGCATGGAGGAGACAGACCCCCTTGCCTACTGAAAAATCCACTAAAACAGACAAAAGTGCTGGAGAAGCCTAGACTCTACTCATGAGAAGTTCGTGTATGCTAGCTTGCTGACAATCAGGACAGAGAGAACCTTGCACTGGGAGCTTCCACCTTGCCATACTTCACAATCAAGAGGGGCAAACACCCCAGCTCTGCTTATTGCACACCACAACCTGGCACAAGATCTGGGCAGAGACTTTGTTTAGCTGTGCATAGACAGACCCAGGCGCCTGGGCTGTGGCCTGAGCAGGGCCTCATAGACCATTGTCGGTACCCACAAATGGTGGTGGGTGTAGCAGCATGGATGTTGTCAGAATGCATGTGAATAGCTCGACAGGAGTGCATGGTGTCTAAGCATTGAATCTCCGGCAGACAGGCCCTGGGAGGGGATTCATCTAGCCACATGGAGACAACATGGAGGGCCTAGGCTGTGGTCCAGGTGGAGTGCTGATGGCTATTGTCAGTGCACTGAGGAGTATTCGGGGGTTAGGTCTCCAAGCTAGAATACCCAGGCTCCACTCACTCCACACTGCACCTTAGCACTGGATCTGGGGCAGATAGGTCCTGGAAGAATTGGCCACAGAGGCAGCACAGATCCCAGGCAGCAGCACAACCACCTCAATTCCTGCAGCTTTGGTGTCCTGATTCCCAGCCCCAGACTACTAGATCTGGGATGCACTAGATCTGGAATGAACACAACAGAGAAAGTGGCACAACTTGGGCTGCTTCTGAGCAGAATCATGAATGCCTGCATGGGCAGTGCATAGGTTCTCTGTGTGACCACACAGGCCTCACTACCTTCAGCAATCACATCCTTTGTTGCAGGGCACACACTCAAATGCAATGGAGCGAGACTGAACCCAATCCTCAGGGCTTCTACTCAAACAACTGGAGAATAGACCCTGTCCCTCACAGGGCAGTGACAGCCACTGAGCAGAGAAGAAACCCCACCTAACACCCTGTACAGGCTCTAGATACTACACCACCAAATGCACGCCCTAACAAGGGTATAACAGCCAGCATGCCCAGAGGAAAGATGTGTCTGGCATCCATACCAAAACCAGCCCTTACACCAAAAACTTTGGACACACACAATCTACACAAGGATGCTCCCACACAAAACAACCCCTTCAAGGCCACAGTAGATAGCTATTTCTCCTAAATTTATACAGCCAGAGAAAGTTGAGTAAAATGAAAAAGTAGAGGAACTACACCCAACTAAAGGAACAGGAGAATTCCGCAGAAAGAACAAATAATGAAACAGAGACCACCAGTCTACTAGATCCTGAGTCCAAAAAGTAGGTAATAAAAATGCTAACTGATTTAAGAAAGATTATTAATAGAAATGCAGATCACCGTAACAAGGAACTAGAAACTATACAGATGAACTGATCAAAAATAGACAATTAAATTGCTGTGATAAAATCCAATTTAGATCCAATAGCCAACTAAATGACAAGAAGGCATAATTAATAACTGATCTGGAAAATGGAATAATGGAAATCACCCAATTGGAACAGTAGGCAGAAAGAAAAGCAACTAAAAAAAATGACAGCCACATACGAGATCTATGGGATAATACAAAATGTGCCAACCTATGCATAATAGGGGTTTTAGAAGGAAAAGAGAGAGAATGGGATCAAAATGCATTTGAAGAAATTATAGCTAAAAACCTCCCAAACCTAAAGAAGGAAACGGATATCCAGGTATAGGAAGCACAGGGGGTCCCAAACAAATGAACCCAAACAGACCCACACCAAGACATATAATAATCAAAACTGCAAAAGTGAAAGATAAAGAGAGTGTTCTAAAGGTAGTAAGAGAAAAACAGTCAGTTACAAGGGTACCCCCATTAGGCTACCAGCTGATTTCTCTGAAGAAATGTTGCAGGTCAGAAGGGAGTTGCATGATATATTCAAAGTTCTGAAAGGGGAAAACCTGCAACCTAAGATACTCTATCCAGCAAGATTATCCTTTAGAACAGAAGAAGAGAATTTCTCAGACAAGCAAAACTAAAAGAATTCAGCCATACTAAACCTACCCTAAAAGAATTATTAAGGGGTTGTCTCTAAATGGAAAAGAAGAAGGGATCTATGGGAAAGAAGAAGGGATCTAAATAGAAAAGAAGAAGGGATCTATAGGAAAGAGAAATATATAAAAAGATTGAAGATCACTTAAATAAGTGAGTATGTAGATTTAAAACAGCAAAAGGATAAGAATGAAGATGTAAAATAGGACATCAAAATCACAAAATTTGGGGGAGAAGAGTATAAGAATGTAAATCTTTTAGAATGTGTTTGAACTTAATGACTACCAGTGTAAAGCAAGTAGATATAATTATGTATCAACATACTTGAATTCCACAGTCCAGAAATAAAAAATATAGATTCACAAAACCAAAAAGAGTAGAATACAAGTATTACAAAAGAAAATCATCAAACCACAAAAGGAAAAACAAAAATAAGAAATGAACAAAGAAGAACTACAAAAAGGAAAACAAGAATTAAAATGGCATTAAGTACATACCTATCAAGAATTACTTTAAATGTTAATGGACTAAATGCTTCAATCAAAAGATACAGAGTGGCAGATTGGATTAAAAAAAAAACAAAAAACAAAAAAAAAACAAAAAACTTGAAATATATTGCCTACAAGGGACTTACTTCAGGGCAAAAGACAAACATGACTGAAAGTGAGGGGATGGTAAAAGATATTTCATGTACATGGAAATGACAAGAAAGCAGGAATATCAATACTCATATCAGACAAAATAGCCTTTAAAACGAAGGCCATAAAGACAAAGGCATTATATAATGATAAAGAGATCAATATAAGAAGATATTACACTCATTAACATATATGCATCCAATATAGTAGCACCAAAATATATAAAACAAATACTAACAGACATAAAGGGAGAAATTGATAATAGTAATGGGAGACTAACATTCCACTGACATCTATGGACAGATCATCCAAACAGAAAAATCAATAGGACAACATAGGTCCTAAATGACACAATATACCAATTAAACTTAATTGACACGAATTGATACTAATTGATACACTATATCCAAAAACACTAGAAATCTTTTCAAGCACACATGGAACATTCCCTAGGATAGACCACATATTATGTCACAAAATAAGCCTCAACAAATTCAAGAGGATAGAAATTATTTCAGGCATCATTTCTGACCACATGGTAGAAAACTAGAAATTGACCACAGAAAGAAAAATGGGGAAAAAAATCACATGAAGACTAAACAAGCTACCAAAAAACCCATGGTTCAATAACAAAAACAAAGAAGAAATCAGAAAATACCTTGAGATGAACAAAAATGAAAACACAATCCTACAAAATCTGTGGGCTACAGCAAAAGAAGTCCAAAGGGGGATGTTCATAGCAATACAGACCTTACTCAAGAAACAAGAAAAATTTCAAATAAATAATCTAACCTGCCATCTAAAAGAATTAGAACAAACAAAAACCAAAGTCAGTAGGAAGAAGGAAATAATAAAGGTCTGAGAAGAAATAATCAAGGTCAAAAAAATAGAAGAGATGAATAAAACCAAGAGCTGTTTTTTGGAAAGATAACAAAATTAGCAAACCTTTTACCAGACCACAAAGAAGAAAGGAGAGAGGACCCAAATAAACAAAATAAGAAATGAAAGAGGAGAAATAACAACTGATAGCATGGATATACAAATATATATATACACACATATATATACTAGAATACCATGAACAGTTATATGTCAACAAATTGGACGCCCTAGAAGAAATAGACAAGTTTTTAGAAACACACAGGCTGCCAAAACTGAGTCAAAAAGAAACAGATAATTTGAATAGACTGATCACTAGAAGTGAAATTTATCTATACTTTAAAAAAACTCCCTGCAAACAAAAGTCCAGGACAGAACAGCTTCACTGGGGAATTCTATCAAATGTACATAGAAGAATTTATACTTATCCTTCTCAGACTATTCCAAAAAATTGAAGAGTAGGAAATACTTCCAAATTTATTCTATGAAGATGCCATTGCTCTGATACCAAAACCAAAGACATTACAAAAAAAGAAAATTACAGACCAATATCTTTTATGAATCAAGATGCAAAAATCCTTGACAAAATACTGGCAAACCAAATCCAACAAATGTAAAAAGTATCATACACCATAATCAAGTTGGACTCATTCCTGTGTTACAAGGATGGTTCAATATATGAAAATCAACCAATGTGATACACATTGGTTAACAAAAAGAAAGATAAAAACCACATAATCATCTCAATAGATACAGAAAAAGCATTTAACAAAATTCACCATCCATTCATGATAAAAACCTCTCACCAAATGGGATATAAGGTGAACATATCTGAGCCCAATAAAGGCCATTTATGACAAACCCACAGCCAACATAGTACTCTATGGTGAATACTGAAAGCCTTCCCTCTAAATTCAAGATCAAGACAAGGATACCCACTCTCACCACTTCTATTCAACATAGTATTGGAAGTCCTAGCCACAGCAGTCAAACAAGAAAAAGAAATAAAAGGTACCCAAGTTGGAAGGAATTTGGGTAAGGGAAGAGGTAAAACTGTCACTATTTGCAGATGACTATATAGAGAACCCTAAAGTCTCCACACAAAAACTGTTAGAGCCAGTAAATAAATTCAGCAAAATAGCAAGATACAAGATTGATACCCAGAAATCTTTTGCATTTCTTTACACTAACAATGAATTATTCAGAAACAGAAAGTTAAAAAAAAATCAATCACATTTAAAATTGCATCAAAAAAAGTACCCAGGAATCAACTTAACCAAGGAGATGAAAGACCTGTGTGCTGAAAAGTATAAAACATTGATAAAGGAAATTGAAGATTATTCAAAGAAATGGAAAGATAGCCCACACTCTTGGATTGGAAGAATTAATATTGTTGAAATGGCTATACTACCCAAAACAATCTATAGATTTAAGGTAATTCCTATCAAAATACCCATGACAATCTTCACAGAACTGGAACAAATAATCCTAAAATTTACAAGGAACCACAAAGGGCCCAGAATTGCCAAAGCAATCCTGAGTAAAAAGAACAAAGCTGGAGGCATAACCCTTCCAAGTTTCAGACAATACTACAAAGCTACAGTAATTAAAACAGAGTGATATCAGCACAAAAACAGACATAGATCAATGGAACACAATAGAGAGGCCAGAAGAAAATCCACACACCTTTAGTCAAGTAATCTACAACAAAGGAGGCAAGAATACACAATGCAAAAGAGACAGTCTCTTCAACAAGTAGTGTTAGGAAAGCTGGACAGCTACTTGTAAATCAATGACATTAGAACACTCCCTCACACCTATACAAAAATAAACAAAAACTGATTTAAAGACCTCAACATAAGACACGACACCATCAAACTCCTAGAAGAGAACATAGGCAAAACATTCTCTTCCATAAATTATAGTAATATTTTCTTAACCAGTCTCCCAAGTTGAAAAAAAAAAAAAAAAACCCAAAAATAAACAAATGGGACCTAATCAAACTTAAAAGCTTTTGCACAGCAAAAGAAACCATGAACAAAATGAAAAGACAACATACAGATTAGAAGAAAATATTCGCAAAGGATGAGACTGACAAAGGGTTAATATCCAAAACAAACAGTTCACACAGCCAAAAATAAATTTAAAAAATACTTTATTATGCTTAATTATATATTAATACATATGAGTAGCTACCACAGGCTGTATTTTTACAATTCCCAAGGTTGTAGTTGATATTTGTAACTTCCTCCACTACCATAGTCATGAACTCGCATGATGGGAGAAGAGCACATTCGGGTCCCAACCACTGAGGCCAGACTCCCCTACCCTCTGTGGGCCTGCTCACCAGCAGCACCTTGGGGGTACAGTCTCCACCTCACTTTATCTCCCAAATCTTGCAGTATTTACACATATATCCCCATATCCCCTCCCTCTTGAGCCTCCCTCCCACCCTCTCCATCCCACCCCTCCAGGTCATCACCAATCACCGAGCTGATCTCCCCGTGTTATGCCGTTGCTTCCCACTAGCCATCTGTTTTACATTTGGCAGTGTATATATGTCAATGTTACTCTCTCACTCTACCTATTTGTTGAAGCTGGAAACCCGTGTGTCATCTAAGAAGATCCCTCTCCCTCATCTATATACAGAATTATTCATTAAGTCCTGTCAATCTTACTGCCAAAATATCTCTCAAACATAACTCACTGCTCCCAACACTGCTGCCACCTCTTCAGTTCAGACCACCAGCATATTTTACCTAGATCATGGAAAACAGCTGCCTATTCCTCTAGCCTCCCACACCCAATACTTATTCTCAAGGCAATAACACAGTGATCCTGTCACTTCCTGACGTATAACACTTGCTATTTCTCTCCTAGAGACTGTTTTCCCTCAGGAAAAAGTCCATCTTCTGAGCACTTGTTTGCAAGACCCCTATTTGCTTACCACTCTACTCTCACAATCTATGCTCCAGCCACACTGCACTCCTTTTAGAAATTTGAGTTCATCCTGCTTCCCTCACATTGAATCTCTTTCTTTCCTCTGGAACAAACCTTTTGATTTTGCCAAGCTGACTCCCACTCAGCTGTCAGGTCTCCACTCAGATGTCACTCTCACTCAGCAGACTTCCCAACTACCAGAGCCTGTTTGGGTTCTTAAAGCAATGTAAGTGTCCCTTTCCTTCCCAGTTTCTAAATTCTGTTCACATTGATCTGCACCTGCCCTCACCCTCACCGCAGGTCATACCTTACAGAGAGCAATGGCCATATCTTCTTTACATGACCAGTGCTTATCAGGTACTAAAAATATTTGAATATGGGTTATAAGGACAAATGAATCTCTCTCCTGTCTCATTCTTTTCTACCCAACTCAAAACTCCTCTGTCCTTTAAAGAAAAAAGTAATGTATCTGAGAGATTTTAAATCTCAAGAAAAGCAGAAATAGAACATTATAACAAAATATGAGACAGACAAATCAGTTACCAAAGGAGTCACTTTTCCCGCTGAGATGTGAGCATATAGATGAAGGTCGACATAAAAGCTTTCACAAGGGGAACACAGAACAAAATCTGAGACAAGCAGCTGCAAAAAACATGTTCTGAATCTCAAAATAGCATGTAATACAGGAAGGCAGAGTAAAGGAGGCTACAGGAGAAAATATCACTTTTTAAATATCACTTATTACACTAAGGTCTTTGAACAAACAAAAGGAGCCAGGGGCTCAAAGAAGGTGCTCGGAGGCCGAGACACAACATGAATGCCACAGCCTGGACACAAGCAGCTCCTTCATGAGTCTGTCTGAAGAGCAATGAAAACAAATATCTATACTTGGGTGGTTAAAAAAAGAGAGAAAATGTCATAAAGCATCTATATGTTTCATCTCTTTGGGACCTGGAATTTGAGAGAAAAAAATAAGGTTTTCAAAGGAATTACTCATCTCTTTTGAAAAAAGTCTGCAAATTAATATAATCAAAGTACATCTTGATCCCACAGAGGATCTTCCTTCCACACCTCTTTCCATGTTCAACAACAAGTTACAGAGGCACTAAAAGATGTACTGGATGGTAACCTGGGCAAATGAAAAAAATGCTTTTAATGCAGAATGGGAAATTGGATCATTTTTGTCTTGGATTTCCCTTATTTTGAAAGCATTTTCAATAAAGTGATTTTAGCAAAAAAAGATTTAATATTTCCTATGTAACAGATTTTGTTTAATTCTGACAGTCATGGGTAAAAGTGAGATTAGTTAAATAATAAGCTAAAATAAAATTTAAAATGGGGATCTATTGGGAAGACATTTTATTCCTGCCACTTAGAAGTCACTCATCATGATCATTAATTAACAGGCAGTTACTTAACTCATTGTAGAAAGGTGGTACCAGCTGAGACTGACAGCCTGACAGCACCGGCTCCCCCCCCCCCCCCATTACCTATCCACATTAATTGGTGCTATGCATACAGGCAAGATCTGTGCTGATTCCTAGGATGGAGAGACTGGGAAATGGAGGAAACGGACCATTTCTGTTCTTCAACCTATAGGACAAGAGAGAGCTTATAGAGAGAGAGCAGAAGCAAACAGATTCTAGGGTACTTTATCAAATTGGGGATAACCAGGTGCTGCTTTGGGAACTAAAAAGACCAAGTATAACATAGACCTGAGTATGGGAGGGGAGCTCTCCTCCTGTCTGCTCTGAGAGGAGGCCATGGTGGAAGAGCACAACCAAGACCCAGCCTGGAGAAAGACCAGGAGGGAATGCAGAGGTGGCCTCGGGGATGGGATGGAGACTAGGCAGCAGATGGGACTAATGAACCATGGAAATTCAGGTCTGTACTGTTAATGTAGCCTCATTTGTAAACTCTGTTTTAGGAAGCCTGGGGACATTCTGGTTATATAAAGTACTTAGAATAATCTCAGATCCCAGAAAGCTGACATTTCTCCCTGAGAGGAAGTATTAAAGAATTTATAATTTTCCTCAGTAAACAATAGAATACTGCCCATTTTCCTTAAAATTTAAGCAAAGTTTGGATTTTATTTTAACTCAGAAGTAGGTAGAACTTTACCAAAAGGAAAGAAAAAATAATTTAAAAAATTATTTCAGTAAAAGAAGCATTAAAGAGAACAATAACCATTTTACCAAATGATGGTAGATTCAATAATAATTGCAATAATAATTGATTCTTATTAGACCTGTGGAATATAAATTTAAGTGTGAAAATATATTCATTTTAGTTTAAACATCATCGGTCCTAAATAAAAGAGAGTCTCTGAATTTCAGAAACTAGCACTAATTCCCATCTATTTACTATGAAATTAAAACTCTCATATCCAAATTTAACCACCTGCCATCTTACTTGCAGACAGAAGTCAGAAGTACCCTGGTATAGAAGCTAGAGCCCTGGAGTGAATGTCAAGTTAGAGCACTGGTTATAACTCAGATGCTGCCTGTGTGACTTTGGGCAGGTTAATTAGCCTCTGTGTGTCTATTCATCTGTAAAATACCATGATTGGATTAAAACGTCTAGAATTCCTCTGTCTCTTAAAGTCTAAGGACGTAGACTCTACAGTGATCAGAAATTATTCAGTGAGTTGACATGTTGTGTAATCTACAGAACAGCTTTGCTGGCAAGTCAAACAGCAGGAGAAAAACTCTTTAAACATACAGACTTCTGAACTATAATAAAATGCAGCCACATGCCCCCATGAAATTTAGTCTCTTTGCTTTTTGCATACATGCGATGGTTCACCAGATCCCTTATGACACTTTCTCAGCCCTGGGAAGGGGAAACTTTCATGTGCTGCTTTTGCTGACCCACTAAGAAAATCTGTTCCACAAACTGATCTTTCTAGCATCTGTCCTTTATATTACTGAAACCATGTAGCTTTCAAGAAGGCTGTGCTATATGCAATCCTTCTCCTTACCGAGCCAGTCACTAAATGTGTTAATTTGGGCAAACATATATATTTATGTTGTACGTAAGTAAAAGTTAATGTCACAGGCATTTAATAAGTGCCTCCCTCTGGTAGGCAGAATAATGGCCCTCCAAAGATGTCCACATCCTAACCCTTGAAGCCTGTGAATATGCTACTCTACATGGCAAAAGAGACTTTGTAGATAACCATGAAGTTAAGGACCTTCAGAGGGAGATTATCCTGAATTGTTTGAGTATGCCAGTGAAATCACAAGGATCCTTATAGGAGGGAAGCTGGAGTGTCCGAGTCAGAAAAGGAAAGGGATGGAAGAAATCAGATATTTTAAGATGCTACACTGTTGGCCTTGAAAATGGAGGAAAATGTCACGAGATAAATGTGGCCTCTAGTAGCCGGGAAAGCTAAGAAAATGGATTCTCCCTAGAGCCTCCAAAAAGAACACAACTTTGCTCACCCCTTGCTTTCAGCCCTTTAAGACCAAGATCGGACTTCCATCCTCCAGAACTGTAAATTAATAAATTTGTGTTGTAAATTAGTAAATTTGAGCCACTGAGTTTGTAGCAAATTGTTAGAGCAGCAAAAAGAAACGTATACTCCCTAATAACAGTATCTGCAGAAACTAGGCGAATACAATCAACTCTCCCCATTTCACAGACAGATAGAAAACTGAAAGATCAGGGATTTGCATATCTCTTCTGCACAGTTTAATTAATGAGTTTTCCCAAAGCTCAATTTAGGAATAAACTAAAGTAAGACTACTTGTATTAAAGCTTCATACATCAGATTAACTGCATGGAGGTACAGAATGGTTACATTAAAGCACGATGATCCTACCATAAAACATGTACTTTAATGGACATTCTGCTAAGAAGTATTCCTTTCTAAATTAATGTTAGAGAGAGAAAGGAGCCCCATGAAAACAGACAAGGGCTATTATTAGAACAAAGTGTGTGCCAAATCTTTCTTTATAAAACAGACATTTCTCTCTTGTAGACAGAAAGAAGAGGGCTGTGGAGAAAGGATAAATGTTCAGAAAGTATACATTATTGTTCTTTAAATAGCATTTGTGAGGAATCAGCTCTGAAATACCTTTCTTGGATAACTCAGCAGAAGTAGCACTTATAATAATTACCTCATTCTGACATGATTTGAGGAAGTTTTTCCGACAATTCTTAACCAGATGACTAGAATCCTCCCTGGGAAAACCATTATCAGGTAAGTGTTTTACCAAGAGCCTGGGCTAGAGCCACCCAGGCCTTGGGTAATTGGCATGAAACAGATTTTTTGAAGAGAATTTAAAATAAGAGTTTGATTCTGTTTCTTTAGAAGTAAAAATCAGATATTAAAAAAACTTTTAAAAATGCTTATTAAGAGGGGATGTTTCATACATTACTTGCAAGCTCTACTATGTCCTGCTAAGTTTAATTACATTCAAGTTTTTCTTCAAGGTCACATTTCCTGTGCTTTCCTCAGACAAGGGCATGACCGAACCCCAGATATTAAAATCTAAAGGTTTTACACACAGATGTTGCTTTGGTTTAATTAAGGAAACTTTACCATATTACATAGCTTCTAGTCTTATGGAGCCCACAGTTAAAAGGGCTATTGTGTTTCTTCCACATTAATTTAAAAATTTCCATTTTGCTATTACTTGTCTTGCCTCTCTCCTTTACCAGGTTCTATATGCAAAATCTCACACCATCTGAATAACTTGAAGCACATCACTTTAGCCTGTTTCCTTGCCCGTGAAGTAGGGATTATAATATCAATTCCATAAGGCTGTTGTGAGGATTAAATAGGATAATTACAACAAATTGTTTAGCATGACTTGATTTCCCATCAGGATATTCCTATAAGAAAACAAGCCAAGGGACTTCCTAGGTGATGCAGTAGTTGAGTCTGCCTGCCAATGCAGGGGACATGGGTTCAATCCCTACTCCAGGAAGATCCCACATGCTGCAGAGCAAGTAAGCCTGTGTGCCACAACTACTGAGCCTGTGCTCTAGAGCCCGTGACCACAACTATTGAGCCCATGTGCTGCAACTACTGAAGCCCACGCTCCTAGAACCTGTGCTCTGCAACAAGAGGAGCCACCACAATGAGGAGCCCACGTACCACAATGCAGAGTAGCCCCCTCTTGCCACAACTAGAGAAAGCCCGTGCACAGCAAGGAAGCCCCAACACAGCCAGTAAATAAATAAATAAATTTATATTAAAAAACAAAAAACAAAAAAACTTGCAGAGGCAAGAAATGCTCTCTAGTGGGGGAAAAAAAGAAAAGAAAAGAAAACAAGCCCAAAGTTCCACGTACACACCCCAGAAAATAATTTAAAATATCCGATAAATTAGAAGGGACAAGGAAGGACACTGATACTTAAGCTTGTCAAATATATGCCAGGCAAGTTATACACATATCTCTCTTAGTCCTTACATTGAAAGAGGTACACTTATTTTTTTCCAACTTTATTAAGATATAATTGACATAAAACATTGTGTAAATTTAAGGCGTATAACATGATTTGTTATGTATATACATATATTCATTCTTTTCTCATTTAGCTTATCACAATATTGGGTAGAGTTCCCTGTGCTATACAGTAGGTCCTTGTTGGTTGTCTATTTTATATACAGTAGTGTGTTTATGTTAACCCCAAATTTATCCCCCCCTACCTTTCACCTTTGGTAGCCATAAGTTTGTTTTTGAAGTCTGTGAGTCTGTTTCTGTTTTGTAAATAAGTTCATTTGTATCATTTTTTTAAAACTCCACATATAAGTGATATCATATGATATTTATCTTTCTCTGTCTGACTTACTTCACTTAGGATAAGATCCAGGTCAATCCATGTCTCTGAAAATGGCATTATTTCATTCTTTTTTATGACTGAGTAGTATTCTATTCAATATATGTACTACCTCTTCTTTATCCATTCCTCTGTCAGTGGACATTTAGGTTGCTTCCATGTCTTGGCTATTGTAAATAGTGCTGCAATGAACATTGGGGTGCACGTATATTTTTGAATTGTGGTTTTCTCCAGATATATGCCCAAGAGTGGGACTGAAGGATCATTTGATAGCTCTGCTTTTATCTTTTAAAGGAAGCTCCATGCTGCTCTCCATACTGGCTGTATCAATTTACATTGCCACCAACAGTACAGGAGGGTTCCCTTTAATCCACACCCTCTCCAGAATTTGTTGTTTGTAGACTTTTTGATGATGGCCATTCTAACTGGTGTGAGGTGATACCTTATTTTAGTTTTGGTTTTCATTTCTCTAATAATTAGTGATGTTGAGCATCTTTTCATGTGATTTTTGGCACTTTGTATGTCTTCTTTGGAGAAGTGTCTGTTTAGGTCTTCTGCCTTTTTTTTTTTTGGTTGGGTTGCTTGGGGTTTTTTGTTTTGTTTCATTTTGTTTTTGATATTGAGCTGCATGAGATATTTGTGTATTTTGGAGATTAATCCCCCGTTATTCACTTCATTTGCAAATATTTTCTCCCATTCTGTGGGTTGTCTTTTCATTTTGTTTATGGTTTCTTTTGCTGTGCAAAACCTTTTCAGTTTTGTTAGGTCCCATTTGTTTATTTTTGTTTTTTATTTTTCATTACTCCAGGAGGTGGATCCAAGAGGATATTGATGCAATTTATTTCAAAAATGTTCAGCCTATGTTTTCCTCTAAGAGTTTTATATTATCCAGTATTACATGTAGGTCTTTAATACATTTTTCATTTATTTTTGTGTATTCTGTTAAACAAAATTCTAATTTCATTCTTTTACATGTAGCTGTCCAGTTTTCCCAGCACCGCTTATTGGAGAGACCAGCTTTTCTGCATTGTATAGTCTTGCCTCCTTTGTGTAGATTAATTGACCATAGGTGTGTAGGTTTATTTATGGGCTCTTTATTCTGTTCTTTTGGACTATAACTTTGTCTTTGTGCCAGTACCATACTGTTTTGATTAGTGTAGCTTGGTAGCATAGTCTGAAGTCAGGGAGCCTGATTCCTCTATCTCCGTTTTTCTTTCTCAAGATTGTTTTGGCTATTTGGGATCTTTTATGTTTCCATACAAATTTTAAAATTTTGTGTTCTAGTTGTGTGAAAAATTGCATTGATAATTTGGTAAGGATTGCTTTGAATCTGCAGATTGCCTTGAGGAGTATGGTCATTTTAATAATATTGATTCTTCCAGTCCAAGAACATGGTATGTCTTCCCATTTATTTATGTTGTCTTCAATTTTTTTCATCAGCAACTTAGAGTTTTTGGAGTACAGATCTTTTGCCTCCTTAGGCAGGTTACTCCTAGGTATTTTATTCTATTTAATGCAATGGTAAATGGGATTGTTTCTTTAAATTTGCTTTCTGATCTTTTGTCATTAGTGTAAAGAAATGTAAGATCTGTGTATTAATTTTGTATCCTACAATGTTACTGAGTTCATTGCTAACCTCTAGTAGTTTTCTGGTAGCATCATTAGGCTTTTCTAAGTATAGTATTGTTGCCGTAGAATCCATCTAGGGAGTGGATTCATGATCTCCAAAGGAAAAGAATTTCTCCTTGGGATCAATAACAAGCTGTTGCTCAGGTTTAAGCCACAGAATAACAGTTTATTAAGAGGAGAGCACAGCAGCTTCTGGCACAGACACCAGAAGGGGGTGGAGAGACCCATGAAGGGGTCATACATGAGCAGGTTTTATACCTTCAGAGCAGAGTTAATTAAAGCATCAACCTTTGCCTAAAGTTTACTGTTTCCTTAGGAATTTACAATCATTGATAATTTTCAGAACAAAGACTTTCATTACTCAATGATCCATTTCAAATAACCATTGTCCCAGTTCCCTTGCTGTAGTCACAAGACAGAATCCTTGGGGTTTAGAAAGACTGGTCACAGTCAACCATGTTTTTCCAGTTTTACCACCCTTCCCCTGTCTGAGTCATCCCCAGAACTCCCATAATCACCCCTCTCTGAGATGGAAATTAATGCTGCTGGGAAAAGGGGCACCGTAATCTTAGCTACTTCCTGCTGAAAAGGGGTGTCATTATTTAGGAGAAAGCAGCATTATTTCCATTCTCAGTAGGGGACCCTGGATCCAGGGGGCCTAAATAATATCCTGAATGGGCCAGAGGGTGGATGAAAGAACATTCTACAACTATTTGTAAATTAAAATCTCGCAGCTCACTGGATATTATTTTCCCTATACAGTTAAAAAGACAAGGAGCAAACAGCAAGAACAAAATAATACATATAGTAACAGATAATAACATTTTACCCCATGATGATCCAGCAATCCAGGACCTGAAATGATCCTAAAGAGAGACCTCAGGTGAGCTTAAAGACTTTATCATCTAACTCATGTGGTTGGTATAGTGGGTTATATTAGTGCTTTCATCTGGAATATAAATGCAACATTCAGTGCGAATGATTGCACAGGTTCCTCCTTGGGCTGCTGTTATTTTATCTAAGGCCATCCTATTTTGTAACACTGCTTTTCACATTTGAATCTGTTCTGTATTAAGGGCCTTTATAGCTTTAAGGCTATCATTTAAAGCTTGCTGAGTAAAGTTGGTCAATGCTTCTACTCTAATCATGATATCAGTAATACCTAAGGAGGGCACAAATATAGCAGCCAAGTAATCATACTAATGAAAAATGGATCAAGTCCCGTGAGCCTGCAAGTAAGGCAGATTAGCGGGTGCCTCTGTTAATTCAGTTACAATTTTGCCCTGGGCAAAATCTAGGCCCAAAGTGCATCATTCCACCCACCCTGGGGGTAGCCAGGGCCATAAATTTGTTCCACAAACCCAGCAGGTTCCATTTGGAGCCACCCATCTCCAACCTGGGTTAAATTTCCAATCAATCCTGGGCCATGATGTAGTAGCATTGGAATCGTAAGTTACATTAATGGTAAGAATGCATTGATCATGAGCCAGATACCCCAGGGGTTTTAATTCCTTCAGGGGAATTGGGTGGTCATTAAAACCAACATATTGTATGTTCTGTTCCCAACACACTGGTGCAGGTTGGATTAAGCATCCCTTTTCTGGGGTGATCCACATAAATTGATCCCAAATTTGATAATATTGATCATAAAATCTATTTCTAGACTCATTGTGATTACTCTCCTGGGTTTCAGTCAAGAGCTGATATAAAGGTTTAGCTAATTCTGCATACCCAGGAATCCAGATCCTACAATAGCCAGTAAGACCCCAAAACCCTCTCAACTGACTCAAAGTGGCAGGTAAATAATGTTTGAGAATTGGCTCTATTCTCTCAGGCCCTAAAGCCCTTGAGCCTTGAGAAATTATAAGACCCAGATATTTAACAGAAGATTCGCATAATTGAGCTTTGGCTTTTGAAACCTGATAACCACAGTCTGCCAAGAAATTTAATAGATGTTCGGTAATATTTGAGCAGTATTTTTCAGTATTGGCACAAATCAGAATGTCACCTACATATTGTAAAACAACTGCTCTTGGGTCTGAGAATCTTTGTAAATCCTGTGATAGGGCTTGTCCAAATAAATGAAGGCTATCTTGAAAGCCTTGGGGCAGCACAGTCCAAGTGAGTTGAACAGCTGTTTGAATAGGGTCCTTAAAGGCAAACAGAAATTGTCTCTCTGCCTCCAGTGGAATACAAAAGGCATCTTTTAAATCTAAAACAGTAAACCAGTCTGCATTTTCTGGTATGTCTGAGAGCAAGGTATAAGGGTTAGGAACTACAGGATGCAAAGGAATTACAGCTTCATTAATAATTCTCAGGTCCTGCCTAAGTGCCACTGACCATTGGGTTTCTTAATTCCCAAGACTGGAGTATTACAAGGACTGTTACAGGGTATTAGTAGTCCCTGTCGTTTTAGATTTTCAATGATTGGCTTTAATCCCTCTTTAACTTCTGGTCTCAAAGGGTATTGTTTTTGATGGGGAAAAAGACTAGAATCTTTGAGTTTGATCACTACATGTTTTGCATATCTAGTCTTTCCAATTGTTCCTCCTTCAGCCCATACTTAAGGATCTACTTGGGTTTCTACCAGAGGAAGACATCGAGGAGTAGAGACCTCGATATTCATATGCACCGACACTTGAACTTTTATTAATATATCTCATCCTAATAGGGGAGATGGAGTCTCAGGCACTATCAGAAAGGCATGAGAAAAAAGAACAGAGTCCCAATTACAGCTTAAAGGCTGACTAAAGTGATATCATTTTGTTTGACCAGACAGCCCCCTTACGGATGTAGAATGAGAGGAAAGTGGACCGGGGTCTCAGCAAGAATGGAGAAAGTCGCCCCGGTATCTAATAAAAAGTTGATAGATTGGCCGCCCATTGTTATTTGCACCCCGGGTTCCTCAGATGTTATCATGACAGGGGCCTGTGTGGGGACCCCCGGGCCCCGTCATTCTTGGGTTTCTGGGAGGTCTGATCCCTGAGACCTTCACCTCTGGGGGCATTTCCTCCTCCAGTGCAGTCCCCTGCAAATAGGACAAGGACCCAGGGGCAGCTTTACAGCCCAGGGACCCTCTCATCTGAAGTGCTGCTCCTTTCCACACAGAATGCAGGTTAGTCCTTTGCCAGGGAAGCCCCCATTTGAGGAACCTCCTGGGGCTCCGGGTTGTTTCATTACAGCCTGGACTACCATCACCAAGGCTTCAGCTTTCTCCTTAGTTCTCCTTTGTTTATGTTTTTCCTCCTTGGCATTTAGACCATAATAAACTGTCTGTGCCAATTGTAACAGCCTTTCTGAAGACTGGTCTGGTCCAAAAGCATGTTTTTTAATTTCCTTCGACTATCTGGAGCCAATTGAGTGAGGAATTTATCTTTTAAAATAACTTTTCCCTCTGGACCATCTGGATCTAGGTCAGTAAAATTTTGTAGCGCTTCTCTCAGCCTTTCTAAAAATCTGCCAGGAGACTCCCCCTCTCCTTGTTCAATATCTGCCAATTTAGAGTAATTAAGGGGCTTAGCTCTTGTCTTCCGTAGTTCCACAAGAATACGTGACAAAATGATTTCTATACCATTCACCCTTCTCAGTATTGTAGTCCCAATCGGGCTCAGTCAGGGGAACAGCTTGCACTCCAATGGGAAGTGCCTTACTTTCTTCCTCAGACCTTTCCCAGGCATTTAATTCATACCATTCATTCATCCCCATGCTTCTGAGCTTCAGATAAAACTCAGTCTAAAGAGTCTTGAGTTAGAGTTTGACTTAACATCATCACAGCTTTCCAGGTCAAATCATATAAGTGACTGAGAGTCACAAAAGTCTTTAAATATTTATCAAGGTCTTCTAAATTGTCTTCCAAATCTCCTTTCACCCTTTGTACATCCTGATAAGAAAGGGTTTTTGAATTTTTGTGGGTCCAAACTCTCCATTAGCCACTTCTTAAGGAGGCATTACTTTATGGGGTTTGGACTTGAAAGAGGTCTTAGCAGGTAACTTATTATTTCCTCCCTAATTGGACTTTACCTCTCGATCTGGCTCCAGGGGAGCCAAGGGTAATTGTGGTAGTTGTTTTGTCTCCTCTGAGGAGTCAGAGTATGGGGGGTAGTTGGGGAAGAGGGGGCGTCATCACCATGATATTTTCCTTGGCACACATCTCAGGTCTATCCCTTAGGGCAAAAAACAGCACTGCATAAGGAACTTCTATCCATTTCCCTTGTCTCCTACAAAACAAATCAAGTTGAAGGACTGTATTATAATTAAGCGTCCCTCCTTGGGTCCATCATTCACCATCTCCCAAAGGGTATTTTGGCCAGGCAGTACTACAAAAGAAAATCAGGTGCTTCTCTTTTAGGCTCTGCAGATTGAACGTGTCCCAGTTCTCCAGGATGCAATCCAAAGGTGTGGGACTGGAACTTTGTGAAGCTCCCATCTGTAAAACAAAAATACGGTGTCCAGCACCAATTTCCCCGCAGGAGGTGTCCCTCCTCATCCTGGATGGGGGTGGAGGCAAACTTCCACCAAAAGCTTCCTCCTGCCCTCTGGTCGGACTTAGTTTGCCCACTTTTTACCGATGCAGGTGTCCCCTATCCCTACTTATTTTTCCGCTAACAAGTAGGGGTGGAGATGAGCTGGAGGTGGATCCAGCATCATCCCAAATTTGTTGCCTGTTCCTCACCACCAATATCTTTATAGGATTTCCTCGTCGCCTAACATACCATGCTGGATGTAATAGGGTAGTTCATTGATAGGCTTCCCATACTAGCTGCTAAAATGGAGGCACCTGAACCTTTCTCCTGGAACATAACAATGGAGGAGGGAAATCTCTGTGAAAGAGACATACTTTAATGGGCCTATTTTGAATTCTATAATGCCATATCCTAGGGTTTCCACACCAAGTAAGGTGATAACAAAAGAAATGGTGTAGGGATGGCCACTTAGGGCAGGGTCATCCCGAAGGGAATTTTTCTGGATTATTGAAGGTGAACATTTGTATAAAACAAATAGAACAAAAGGAATATTGCAGCAATTTCCTCAACAACTGTTTAAGTACATAAGGAGGTCTGCCGCTAGCCACTAATAGCATGATCTCTAGCCGCAGAGCCCTGTCTGGTGCTAGGGAGCCTCCCAACTCTTTAACATGCCTCCCTTGGCAGTGCGTCAGAAAACAACTCAAATGTAGACCAACATCTCTGTGGGGGTGAGGCCGAGTACTCCAGTAATGTTGCTCAGAGATAGGAACCAACAAGAAACGGCAATAACAACAAGGAGAGCAAATGCCTTGAGTCCTACACAGCCTGAGTGTTAGGTTAGTCCCCAAAACTCCCCAGGTTACAGAGAAGTGCTCAAAGAGGCCAGGAAAGAAACGGAGAGATGGGGAGGAAGAAGGAAGATCCAAACGCTTCATCCTTATCCAGCTGCTCCCCTCTCAAGGACGTGGAGTGTTTGTTAGCATTGGCAGGTCAGTATAAGCCCCTGACAGGTTCCCTTACAGGCTGCCTTTAGCCCTATGAAAACAGTCACAGAACCAGGGAGCCGGACTCCACCCTTGCTCCATCCTTAATTGGACGTCTCACTCTCTCAGTCACTCACACTGTAGTCAACAGGTTAGTAGAGACAGGAAAGGGCAGAAATCAGAAAAGCCTGAGCGACCTTACCTTGTTGTTGATCCCAGACGAGCCCCAAAACGTTGCCATCGAATCCATCTAGGGAGTGGATTCGTGATCTCCAAAGGAAAAGAATTTCTCCTTGGGATCAATAACAAGCCGTTGCTCAGGTTTAAGCCACAGAATAACAGTTTATTTAAGAAGAGAGCATAGCAGCTTCTGGCACAGACACCAGAAGGGGGTGGAGAGACCCATGAAGGGGTCATACATGAGCAGGTTTTATACCTTCAGAGCAGAGTTAATTAAAGCATCAACCTTTGCCTAAAGTTTACTGTTTCCTTAGGAATTTACAATCATTGATAATTATCAGAACAAAGACTTTCATTACTCAATGATCCATTTCAAATAACCATTGTCCCAGTTCCCTTGCTGTAGTCACAAGACAGAGTCCTTGGGGTTTAGAAAGATTGGTCACAGTCAACCATGTTTTTCCAGTTCTACCACCCTTCCCCCCTGCCAAGTCATCCCCCAGAACTCTCAGTATCATGTCATCTGCAAACAGTGACAGTTTTCCTTCTTTTCCAATTTGGATTCCTTTTATTTTTTTTCTCTTCTATGAGTGCTGTGGCTAGGACTTCCAAAACTATGTTGAATAAAATTGCTGAGAGTGGATATACTTGTTTTGCTCCTGATCTTAGAGGAAATGCTTTCACCTTTTCACCATTGAGTATGATGTTAGTTGTAGGTTTGTCATATATGGCCTTTATTATGTTAAGGTAGTTTCCCTCTATGCCCTCTTTCTGGAGAGTTTTTGTCATAAATGGGTATTGAATTTTGTCAAAAGCTTTTCGTGATCTACTGAGGTGAACATGTTTTTTATTCTTCAATTTGTTAATATGATTGGTTTGCAGATATTGAAAAAATCCTTGTATCCCTGGGATAATCCCACTTGATCATGGTGTATGATCCTTTTAATGTATCATTGGATTCAGTTTGCTAGTATTTTGTTGAGTATTTTTGCATCTATGATCATAAGTGATATTTGCCTATAATTTTCTTTTTTTGTGTTATCTTGGACTGGTCAGCATCAGGGTGATTGTAGCCTCATAGAATGAGTTTGGGGGTGTTCCTTCCTTTGTAATTTTTTAGCATAGTTGCAGAAGGATAGGTGTTAACTCTTCTCTAAATATTTGATAGAATTCACCTGTGAAACCATCTGGTAATCCTAGAAATTTGTTAGGAGTATTTTTGTTTTTTTGTTTTTGTTTTTGATCACAGTTTAAATTTCAGTACTTGTGATTGGTCAGTTCATATTTTCTGTTTCTTTCTGGTTCAGTCATGGAAGATTATATCTGTCTAAGAATTTGTTCATTCCTTCTGGTTTTCCATTTCATTGGCATAATGTTGCTTGTAGTAGTCTCTTATGATTTTTTTTTTTTGTATTTCTGTGTTGTCAGTTGTGATGACTTCTCATTTTTCATTTCTATCTTTACTGATTTGAGCCCTCTCACTTTTTTGCTTGATGAGTCTGGCTAAAGGTTTATCCATTTTAGTTTCATTGATCTTTTCTATTGTTTTTGTAGTCCCCATTTCACTTATTTCTGCTCTGATCTTTATGATTTATTTCCTCCTGCTAAGGTTGGATTTTGTTTGTTCATCTTTCTCTAGTTGCTTAGGTATAGAGTTAGGTTTTTTATTTGAGATTTTTCTTGCTTTTTGAGGTATTGCTATAAACTTCCCTCTTGGAACTGCTTTTGCTGCATCCCACAGGTTTTGGATTGTTGTGCTTTTGTTTTCATTTGTCTCTAGGTATTTTTTTGATTTCCTCTTTGATTTCTTCAGTAATCCATTGGTTGTTTAGTAACATATTGTTTAGCCTCTCTGTGTTTTTGTTTTTTACAGTTTTTTCTTGAAGTTGATTTCTAATCTCATAGCATTGTGGTTGGAAAAGATGCCTGATATGATTTCAATTTTCTTAAATTTACCAAGGCTTCCTTTGTGGCCCAGCATGTGATCTGTCCTCAAGAATGTTCCATGTACACTTGAGAAGAATGTGTATTCTGCTGCTTTTGGATGGAATGCTCTTCAAATACCAATTAAGGCCATCTGGTCTAATGTGTGATTTAAATCCGGTGTTTCCTTGTTGATTTTCTGTCTGGATCATCTGTTAATTGAAGTAAGTGGGGTGTTAAAGTTCCCCACTATTATTGTATTACTGTCAATGTCTCCTTTCATGGCTGTTAGCATTTAGCCTTATATATTTAGGTGCTTCCAGGCTGGGTGCATATATATTTACAATTGTTACAGTTTCTTCTTGGAATGATCCCTTGATCTTTATGTATTGTCCTTCTTTGTCTCTTGTAACAGTCTTTAGAGTCATTTTGTCTGATATGAGTATGGCTACTCCAGCTTTCTTTTGATTTCCATTGCATGGAATAATTTTTTCCATTCCTTTACTTTCAGTCTGTGTGTCCCTAGATCTGAAGTGGGTCTCTTGTAAACAGCATATATAGAGATCCTTTTTTTTGTATCCATTCAGCCAGTCTATGCCTTTTCATTGGAACATTTAGTCCATGTTCTTATTGTCATTTTGTTAATAGTTTTGAATTTGCTTTTGTAGTCTTTTCTTCCCTTCCTCATTTGTTCTCTTCTCTTGTGATCTGATAACTAATTCAGTATTGTGTTTGGATTCCTTTTTCTTTTTTGTGTGTATCTATTGTGGATTTCAGGTTTGCTGTTTCCATGAGGTTTTGATATAGCAGTCTGTATATATACAAGATGGTTTTATGTTGCTGGTGTCAATTGCAAATGCATTTCCAATACCTCCGCTTCTTGTAATTGCTGATTTTGATATCACATTTGTGTGGATGATTTCCCACCTTTACTGTATGTTTGCCTTTACTGGTGAGCTTTCTCATTGGTCATTATCTTGTTTCTAGTTGTGTGCTTTTCTTTTCCACCTAGAGAAGGTCCTTTAGCATTTTTAGTAAAGCTGGTTAGGTGGTGCTGAATTCTCTTAGCTTTTGCTTGTCTGTAAATCTTTTGATTTCTCCATCAAATCTGAATGCAGCCTTGCTGGGTAGAATATTCTTGGTTGTTGTTTCCTCCCTCTCATCACTCTAAATATGTCATGCCACTCCCTTCTGGCCTGCAGTGTTTCTGCTAAAAAATCAGCTGATAACCTTATGGGGATTCCCTTGTGTTCTCTTATTTGTTGCCTTTCAGTTTTTGCTTTTAATTTTTTCTCTTCATCTTTAATTTTTGTCAGTTTGATTAATATGTGTCTTGGCATGTTCCTCCTTGAGTTTATCCTGCCTGGGACTCTCTGTGCTACCTGAACTTGGACAGTTGTTTCCTTTCCCATTTTAGAGGTGTTTTCATCTATTATCTCTTTAAATATTTTCTCAGGCCTTTCTTCTCTTTCTAGGACCCCTATAATGTGAATATTGGTGCATTTAATACTGTCCCAGAGTTCTCTTTAAAATGTCATTTCCTTTCATTCTTTTTTCTTTATTCTGTTCCATGGCAGTGATTTCCAGCAACCTGTCTTCCAGCTCACTTATTTATTCTTCTGCCTCATTTATTCTGCTATTGATTCCTTCTAGTGTATTTTTCATTCCAGTTATTGTATTGTTCATCTGTTTGTTTTTTATGTCTTCTAGCTCTTTGTTAGACATTGCTCGTATCTTCTTGGTTTGTGCCTCCATTCTTTTTCTGAGATCTTGGATCATCTTTACTATCATTACTCTGAATTCTTTTTTGGGTTGATTGCTCTTTCTACTGCACCTATTTGTTCTTCTGGGATTTTACCTTGTTCCTTCATCTGGAACATTATCCTCTGCCATCTCATTTTGTCTAAATTTCTGTGATAGTGGTTTTTGTTCCACAGGCTGCAGGATTGTAGTTCTTCTTGTTTCTGGTGTCTGCCCGCTGGTGGGTGAGGCTGATCTAAGAGGCTTGTGCAGGCTTCCTGGTAGATGGGACTGGTGCCTGCCCACAGGTGGATGGAGCTGGGCCTTATCCCTCTGGTGAGCAGGACCATGCTAGGAGGTATGTTTAGAGGTAACTATAGGCTTAGGAAGATTTTAGGCAGCCTGTCTGATAATGGGTGTTTTTGTGTCCCTGTTTCCATTTGATGTGAGGTATCCCAGCCCAAGAGCATACAGGCTCTTGGGTGGGGTCAGGTCTTGGTGTCAAAATGGTGGCCTCCAGGAGAGCTCATGCCAGTTAGTACTTCCAGGTACTTCTTCCACCAGTGTCTTTGTTCCCACAGTGAGCCACGGCTGCCCCCCACATCCCCAGAAGACCCTCCAAGACCCACAGCTATGTCTGGCCCAGGATCCTATGAAGTCACTGCTTTTTCCTTGGGTCCTGGTGTACATGAGACCTTGCGTGTGGCTTCCAAAAGTGGAGTTTTTCCCCTCTAGTCCTGTAGAGTTCCTGCGATCAGGCCCCACTGGCCTTCAAAGCCAAATGCTCTGGGGGCTCCTCCTGGTGCCACACCCCTGTGCTGGGGAGCCTGACATGGTGCTCAGAACTCACACTTCTGTGGGAGAACCTCTGCGATATAATTATTTTCCAGTTTGTGGGTCACCTGGAAGGTATTTGATTTTATTGTGAATGCTCTCTTCCTACTGTCTTGTTGTGGCTTCTTCTTTGTCTTTGGATGTAGAATATCTTTTTTGATAGGTTCCAGTATTTTTTGTCAATGGTTGTTCAGCAGTGAGTTGTGATTTTGGTGTTTTCATGAGAAAGGTGGGCTCAAGTCCTTCTACTTAGCCATCTTGTCTCCAGCCTCTCTCTGCATGTTTTTTATTTGAATTATTTTTTTCCTATTGAGTTGTATGAATTCCTTATATATTTTGGTTATTAACCCCTTATTTGGTTTACAAATATTTTCTCTCAAAATGTTGGTTACCTGTTCATTTTGTTGATTGTTTCTTTTGCTATGAAAAATCTTGTTAATTTTATGTAGTCCCACAAACAACATCAAACTAATATAGTAGGTGGTTAATTTTTGCTTTTGTTGCTTGTGCTTTTGGTGTCATATCCAAAAAATTGCTCCAAGAACAATGTCAAGGAGATTTTCCACTATGTTTTCTCTAGGTGTTTCATGGTTTCAAGTCCTACATTTGTCTTTAATCCATTTTGAATTTATTTTTATGAGAGGTGTGAAATAGAAGTCTGCATGTGAATACCCATTTTTCCCAAAACCATTTATTGAAAAGTTTATCTTTTGCCATTGAGTATTTTTGGCTCCCTTGTCAAATATTAATTGACAATATATGCATGGATTTATTTCTGGGCTCTCTTTTCTATTCTGTGGGTCTCTGTGTCTGTTTTTATGATATTAACATACTTTTTGATTAGTAAATCATTATAGTATAGTTTGAAATTAGGAAGTGTGATGCCTTCAGCTTTGTTCTTCTTATTTAAGATTACTTTGGCTATTCAGGATCTTTTGTGACTTTGTGTGAGTTTTTGGATTGTTATTTTTTTGTGTGAAAAGTGTCGTTGGAATTTTTATAGGAATTGCATTCTATAGATGACTTTGGGTGGTATGGACATTTTAAGAATATTCTCTTGATCCATGAATATAGTTTATCTTTTCATTTATTTGTGTCTTCAGTTTTTTTTCATCAATGCCTTATAGTTTTCAGTGTAGAGGTTTTTCACTCCTTGGTTAATTTTATTCCTAAGTAGTTTACTGTTTTTCCTCCAGCTTTATTGACATATAACTAACATATAACTTTGAGTAAGTTTACAGATTTACTTGATACATTTATAGGTTGCAAAATGATTGCCACCATATTATTAGCTACCACTTCCATCCCATCATAAAGTTACCATTTCTTTTCTGTTGTGAGAGCATTTAAGATTTACTCTCTTAGCAACATTCTAGTATATGATACAGTATTGTTAGCTATAATCACCATGCTGTACATTGGAGCCCCAAATTTTTTAATCTTCTAACTGGAGGTTTGCACCCTTTGACCAATATCTCCCCATTTTCGCCACACCCTAACCTCACATAATGACCACTCTACTCTGTTTCTGTGAGTTTGTCTTTTTTAGATGGTATGTATAGGTGATATCATACAGTATTTGTCTTTCTCTGACTTATTTCACTTAATATAATGCCCTCATGCCCTTTATGCAATCATCTGTTGAAGGACACTTACATTGTTTCCATGGCTTTGCTGTTGTGAATAATGCTTCAATGAACATGGGAGTTCAGGTATCTTTCTACAAGTTCCTGATTTCAATTTCTTTGGATATATACTCAGAAGAGGGATTGCTGGGTAATATGGTAGTTTTTTAAATTTTTTGAGGACCTCCATATTCTTTTCCATAGTGGCTGTACCAATTTACATTCCCACCAACAGTGCAATAGGATTTCCTTTTCTGCACACCCTCACTAATACTTGCTGTCTTGTATTTTTAATGAAAGCCATTATAACTGGTGTTATGTGATGTCTCTTTGTGGTTTTGATTTGTATTTACCTAATGATTAGTGATGTTGAGCACCTACACATGCACCTGTTGGCCATTTGTATCTCTTCTTTGGAAAACTATCCATTCAGTTCCTCTGCCCATTATTTTAACAACTCAGTTGTTAGGTTTTTTTGCTATTCAATTGTGAATTCTTCATATATTTTGGATATTACCCCCTTATCATGTATATAATTTACAAATATTTTCTCCAATTCCATTGGTTGCCTTTTTGTTGATTGTTTTATGTGTAGAAGCTTTTTAGTTTAATGTAGTCCCATTTACTGGTTTTTGCTTTGTTGATTGTGCTGTCACATTCAGTAAATCACTGATGAGACTAATGCCAAGGAGATTTTTTTCATTTCCTTCTAGGACTTTTATGGTTTCAGATCTTAAATTTAAGTTTTTATTCCATTTTGTGTTCATTTTTGTGAGTGGAGAAAGGTAGGAGGCCAATTTCCTTCTGCATGTGGTTATCCAGTTTTCCCAATATTATTTATTGAAGAGACATTTTTCCATTGAGTACCCTTGACTCCCTTGTCAAATATTAGTTGACTATATATGAGGGAGTTCATTTCTGGGCTCTCAACTCTGTTCCAAACAGTATCATACTGTTTTGACTATAACAGCTTTGTAGTACAGTTTGAAATCAGGAAGGGTGATGCCTCCAGCTTTGTTTTCTTTCTAAGGATTTCTTTGGCTATTTGGGGTCTTTTGTTATTGCATACAAATTTTAGGATTTTTTTTTATATTTCTGTGAAAAATTCCACTGCAAGTACATTGAATCTATAGATGACTTTGGGTGGTATGGACATGTTAACAATATTAATTCCTCCAGTCCATGAACACAAGATATCTTTCCACTTGTTAGTGTCCTCAATTTCTTCCATCAAAGTCTTGTAGTTTTCAATTCAAAGAATTTCACCTCTTTGGTTAGATTTATTCCTAAGTATTTTATTGTCTTTAATGTTATTGTGGCTGGGAATATTTCTTTCTTTTTCAGACATTTTATTGATAATTGTATATGCTATTGTTATATATAAAGTGTTTTTCTATATGTTGATTTTGTATCCTGAAATCCTACTGAATTTGTTGATTAGTTCTAGCAGTGTTCTGTGGAGACTTTGGGATTTTCTATATGTAAGATCATATTGTTTGCAAAAAAAAAAGACAAATTTTGCTGCTTCTTCCTTTCCTGTTTGGAAGCCTTTTATTTCTTTTTCTTTCCCAATTCATCTGGCTAAGATTTCCAATACTATGTTAAATAGGAGTGGTGAGATTGGGCACCCTTGTCTTGTTCCTGATCTAAGAGGAGACGATTTCAACATTTTACCACTGAGTATAATGTAGGCTGTAAGTTTGTCATATATGGCCTTTATTTTGTTGAGGTATATTTTTTATATACTCATTTTGTTGAAGGTTTTTGTAACGAAAGAATTTTGTACTTTGCCAAATGATTTTCTGCATCTATTGAGATGATCAAATAATTTCTTAACCTTCATTTTGTTAATGTGGCTTTTCACATTGATTGATTGTTTTGGATGTTAAACCATCCTTGCATCCTAGGAATAAAATCCACTTGAATATGGTGAATGATTCTTTCAATGTTGTATTAAATTTCATTTGTTAATATTTTGTTAAGAACTTTTGCACCTATATATTTGACTTAAAAATCTGCATATAACTTTATAGTTGACCCTGTGTATCTGCAATTGCACAAGCTGCTGTGGGAGCCTGGGCTATTGACGTGTTCACTTGTGGCTGTATACTCTCTCCTGTGCACTCATGCTGCAGTAGAGGCCAATTTGGGGCATCAGGCCAGTAGCATGCAGGTGGCTAGCTTGAGGGGCTAGCCCCAAGTGTGGACATGCTGGTGGGGGTAAGGAATATAGGGGGCACTATGCTGGTTTCTTGCACTTGTGCAGCTGGAAGAGGCTGAGCTAGCTGCCAGCATAGCTCCCAGGCTCTGGTGGGGGACAGGGAGGGCCCCAGATGTCTGACATTTTATACTTGCACAGCCACAGAGAGTTTGGATGTCTGTCAGTGTGAGCCTGGGCTCTAGTGGGGCTGTGAAGGGTGAGAAAGAGGGTAGGGGGTGGGGAGGGATCAGGGAAGCACTGAGGTAAGATTGGCATTAGCAAACATAAATACCTGTGGGGCAACTGGTAATATCTCTGTAGCTGACCCTTGACTGCCAGTTGCAGAAGCTGCTAGTTTGTCTGAAGAGCACTGTCTGTGAGCCATAATCACACTTGCTATGTGTTTGCTAATAACAGCCTCTGTTTTTCTTTCTTGTTCTTGGCCAGCTTTCTTTGTTTATCTGGGTGGGGTGAAACCAAAGCTAAACATTCATGATGTGCTGGGAGAGGCTAGAGAAGCTAGTCACTCACTCCACTCTTCCTTTCTTGGTGAGAGAAATTCTTTCTAGCTGGGAAGTTTCTTCTTGGTGCTGAACAACTCCAGCTTGGGAGTTAGAATGATGCAGGCAAAATGAAGTAGTCTTTCTTTTCTACTTGTGCAATTACTCTATTTTTTTGTCCCATGGTGTCACTAAAACTTCCTAAATGGAATCTAAGGGTCTCCGGAAGCTGTTTTTGTTTGTGGATAGCCATCTAATCATTGATCTTGGTGGGGGGACAGGGAAGCTGAAATCTTCTACATTGCTATTTTTTCCCAGAATGTATGAGTACTTACTTTATAGTTTATGATTCTATTGTAAGTGGGATTTTCTTTTTATTTCTCATTCAGTTATTTTGTTGTTATGTATAGAAAAGCAATTGATTTTGTATGTGCTAATTTTGTATCCTGCAACTTTACTGACTTCATTTATTCTAAAAGTTTTTTGGTGGAGTCTTTAGAGTTTCCTATAAATAAGATCATGTTACTTGCAAACAGACATAATTTTACTTCTTCCTTTCTGATTTGGATGCTTTTTATTTCTTTTCTTGCCTAATTGTTCTGGCTAGGATTTCTGATACTATGTTTAATACAAGTGGTAAGAGTGGGCATCCCTGTTTTGTTCATGATTTTACAAAAAAAGCTTTCAGCTTTTCACCAATGAGTATGATGTTAATTATCTTGTTTAAATGGCCTTTGCTAAATTACAAGGCCCTTTCAGTATTTACAGTCTAACCTAGTTTGGTGGGTTTACCTCCAGAGCCTCCCAGACCATAGCTAAGATGGGGGGAGTTTGTTCACAGGCCGCTTCAGGATCCACAGCTGTGACCAAGGACTGTATGTCTATTGCAAGACACACAGTGGGCATGACTCCTCTTGGGTCCCTTGGTGTATAATTCTGGTGACAGAACCAATGGAAACAGAGCTATAGCCAAGTCCTCATGGGTAAAGAGATGTTTCTATTTCTATAGCTGGGACCATGATTAGTGAGTCAGCCACCTTGGTAAGAACCTACTTAACAAAATGGCTCTCTCTGTTCTTGGACTGCATTGGGGTTTCACTATCTCCTATTTGGATCCCAACGTTCCTAGGAAAACACTTTTGTCTGTGACTGTGTGATAAATTATTGTTGGGTAGGGAAACATGTAAAAGACATATTATTTGGCCATTACCCTTGATAGGGTAAAATTATTAATACCTTTTTGGATATGAAAGTGGAAAGGATAAGTAAGTTGTTCGAGGTCCCAGAGATATTAAATAATAGGAAGAAGCTTCAATTCTTATCTCCCTGAAACAAAAGCCTTCTATTTTTATCATACAGCCTCCCAGCCTCCTAGTAAAATTAAAGTATATCCTCTTCAAATGATGACAGCACAGACTGTTTGGTGTGTCTTGTTTCCCCTAGCTGTAGCCTCACAGCCAGGGTACTAGCAAGAAAAGCAACTTTATCAAATAAAATAGCATAGCTCAGTATTCTCAGGAATAGTGGCAGCATCTCAGAAGAGGAGGCTCTTGGTTAAGTTCTGTAATAGGCCCTGTTTATCACACCCTGAAGAGGTGACAGGGAGAGAATGAGAGAGAAAAGAGTAAATGAAAGTGCTCTGTATCACTTTGTGAACAAAGCTCTCCTCATCGGTGCAGGGAAATCTTGATATTACTATTCTTAATCAGCAAAGAGAAGATTGCCACTAGTGAAGTGCTCTGCAAGAAAGTGGTTTCCTTTTTCTTACAGTTGTTTACATCATCTTCTGAGATATTATTTGTCCTTGAGAGGTCTGAGGTATGTCTGCACATGAGAGAGTAGGGGGGGAGAGAAGATAGACATCTGTGCAAGGATTACCATAAGAGACTAGGAGAACATTTGCAAGGCCACAGAAGGTGGTAACACATCATCAAATCCCTCCAGCAGAGGGTGCAGGAGGCTCACACCTGAGCAACAAATGCCACCCATCCACTGTATTTTCAGAATAGGAACTGGATCCTTTGGGAAATGTGCCACCATAGTTTACTGAGTCCCTTAATCCTGGTAGGGAGCAAGAGAAGAGGGAGTGGATTCTAGGAAAAGGATTCTATGGTAGGACAATAAGATTTTCCTGAACTTGGCTGAGGATTTATTCTTTGAAAATGAAGAGGAGACAGCCTTTCTGAAGAGAGATAAAAGAGGAGGACCCTAATATCTAAAACGAATATGCCTATGAGAGGACATGCCAGAAGGGCTTACTTTTCTTGAATCCTGAGAATCAATTTTATTTAGCATCAAATGTTAAGTTGTTTTCCCCTGTGTTGCAATTTTCTCTAATTATTGTTCAGTAGTTACCTGATAAAGTCTATTTCTTGTCCAGCCCTGTGTTGGGCAGTGGGTACTTTGAAAATTAATGGAGGAGCAGTAAACATTGTGCCTTCTTAAGTAAAATATGGTGTGCCCTTCCCTATACTGTCCCCAAGGCTCACCAGATACCCCAAACAGCATATTGAGAAGTTCTAGGCAGGGAAAAGCTACACAATGAGCAGATACCTGAGACTGGTAGGAGCAAGTTGAACCTGGAAAAAAGGCCTAGAACATGTTCTCACGCAGGTGTATGTTAATTAATTAATTAATTAATTTTATTGGCTGTGTAGGGTCTTTTTTTGCTGTGTGCGGGCTTTCTTTAGTTGCGGTGAGTGGGGGCTACTCTTCGCTGTGGTGTGTGGGCTCCTCGTTGCCATGGCTTCTCTTGTTGTGGAGCACGGGCTCTAGGCACATAGGCTTCAGTAGTTGCAGCACATGGGCTCAATAGTTGTGGCACACGGGCTTAGTTGCTCTGTGGCATGTGGGATCTTCCTGGAGCAGGGATCGAACCCGTTTCCCCTGCATTGGCAGGTGGATTCTAAACCACTGCACCACCTAGAAAGCCCCACAGATGTATGTTAGAAGCAAATCTTTTTCACTAACATAACTAGGAACAGATGATTCTAGAAAATTCATCTAGAAAGAGGTGGAGAGACAAGGATGGTGTGTCTGGAGGAAGACTAAATTACACGTATTCCGTACAAGGATAAACATTTGGGTCATAATAGGTGCTTAGTATGTGAGATTTCTTATTTTTTCAAACAATGGCCTGGTTTGTATTTAGAGTCTCTATAGAGCATTTGAGTTCCCATTCACAGTTTATGGGCTTGTCTCCATGGAGTTTGATGAAGAAAATGATTATGCATTTTTTCTTACTGCAAAGCACTGAGCAGTATAGTGATTAAACATATGGCCTCTGGTATTAGATTGCCTGGTGCTATTTCTAGATTCTTAATTGCTAGGTGGCTTCAGCCAAGTTACTTAGTCTCTCTAAACCCCAATTTTTCATCTATTAAACAGGTAATTGTACCTACCCTATAATATTTGGTAATGAGTAAATGGGAGAATTAATATAATTTGTAAATTTGTTGGTATATAATATGTGCTCAGGAAATGTTATTCCTAATTGTAATTATCATTATTTCTAAAGTGCTAGGAAACTACTCTCTTGTGCAGATGACAATAGTTAGTTAAAGACTCTTGTGAGAAAGGATTATAGGGTCAACAATATCTTGGGCGGTGTCAATCATATCCTGGATGCTATGTCCATTGGAGGGACCCCAAGGTTTCCCTCACTGGTTCTTAACTTTGGTTGCACATTCAAATCCCCTGGGGAGCCTCAAAAGCTCCTGATGCTAGGTCACTTCCAGACTAATTAAATGAGAGTATCTAAAAATGACATTATCATTTTTACAACTCTCCAGCTGACTTGAATGTGCAGCCATGGGCGAGAACAATTACACTAGCTCCTGAAAGTGCAAAACGAGGACCAGTGGCCTTGGCATTATTTGGGGGATTGTTAAAAGTGTTCAATCTTGCCTCACCCCAGCCCCTGATGTACTGAGTTAGTCTGTATGTTAACAAGATTCCCAGGTGATTCATTTGCACATTCAAGTTTGAGAAACACAGCTCTAGCTTGATGTTTCCAGCAATATTTCTCAGTGATTTCTCTTAGCATAAGTAATATCAGCAACAGAATCTTCTGGTGAACATTTTTTTTTCAGCATTTATCTGGCCAGCAGCTCCCAGGAATGCTTCCTGTCCCACCTCTTGTACTGTCTCAGTCTGGAAATAGCCCAGTTCCCTGTTTTTTGTTCAGGGTACCACTCTAGAGAGCACTGCCGTACAGCTCTTTGGAGGACCTTGTTCAAAGACCTATTGGATATGATAAAGCACATGATATCATGTTTCTAAGCAAAAAAGTAGTCATGTTTGCACTTTAGTTATTAAGGGTAGCGGTTTATTGGCACTCCTTGGCTCAGGGAGAATTCACATACTCTTTGGAAAGGCATCTGAAGATCTGCTAAGCATAACCCAACACTCCATCAGGCAGTCTCTGAAGTCAGGTAACTAGGGAGAGGACGTGGCAAGACGACAATGTCTTTTCTCAGATAAGCCCTTAATAGCAATGAATAGGTGAGAAATGTCCTAGAAATAGACCCAGACATCTGTGTATCAGTAAGTGGAGGCTCAGTTACAATACTGTAACAATCAATTCCAAGACCTCATTTGCTGCACACAGTTTATTTCCTCCTAACAAAAATTGGTTGTGGAGCTCTGCTCATCACAGGCACTCAGGTTCCCAGGCTTAGGAAGACTCCGTCTCAACGTATACTTCGCCAGTTGCTGAGGCTGGGAAAAGGAAATTGCCATCTCTCACACATAAATAAAAGGTTTTTGTCTGGAGTGATGCATGTCACTTTCATTCTCATTTCACTGTCCTTGCAAGCTTACAGGAGTAACTTAAAAGAATGAGAGGGAACAAAACCTTACTGTGTTATGTCTCTTTAAAGAGAGAAACATTAGTTAAGAATGCATCTGTTTCTTTAGTCTCCCATTTTCTGTTTCTTTTGAATCCTTTCTTATATCTAAAAAGAAATTTTAATATTTATACTGGTAGCATAATAAAGCAAAAATAATAATTTAATCTCATATTCCTTTGTCTCCCCTATTTCCCAATTCTCATTATGTTATTTTCTAGACTTTTTATTCTGGTTTATTACAGGTATTATTTCTTTTTCTTGGTCTTGGATATTTATTTTATAAATAAAATTTATCAGGTAAAATTCATTAGGTATAATATGCTTTTCTCCTATATTCTTCCAGATTTGAATCATTTCTAACTTAAATCCTTCATCAAAAATCATTTTCAATGAAAGCCTTGGTATGACAAAGCTGCTGATTTTTTATAAGCCTTAGAATGTTTTTATTATGTTCTGACCTTTGAATGACTGTTTGGCTAGGTATACTTCTAAGTTCAAATTCCTTTTTCTTTACTTCTTTGAAAAGACAACACTTTCTGTTTTTCATTGTGTTGTTGGAAAGCTGATGGAAATTTAATACTCATTCTTTTGTATGTAATCTCTTTCCCTATCAGCTTTTGGAATTTGTCTTTGATGTTCTTAAATTTTACTATCATTTGTCTACATGTGGCTCTGCCCTTATCATCTTTGTCATTCTATGATGTCTTCAGTCTGAGGTTTTCATCTTTTTTTCTAATTCCAATAAAGTTTTTTTCATTAGTTCTTCAATTTTATTTCTCCTTCTTTCTAAAATTCCCATTAACTGAGTATTAGTCTTTCTATGTGAAAAAAATCCTTTGACTTTGTCCTTCAGGAATATTTCCTCTATGAGATCTTCCAATTTACTGATTTGTTCCTTAGTCATATCCATTCTGCTATCTAGCCTACCTATTGTGTCTTTTACTTCAAATATTATGTTTTTATACCTAATATTTGTGCTTGATTCCTTGCTATGTTTCTTTGTTCTTGTTTTATATTAGTGATATGCTCTAGTAGTTTTTTAATCTAATTTTAAATTATTTTTAAAAAACTTTTGTATTGCGGTATAGTGGATTTACAATATTGTGTTGGATTCAGGTATACCACAAAGTGATTCGGCTATACATGTACATATATCCATTCTTTTTCAGATTCATGTCCCAATAGGTTATTACAGAATGTAGATTTCTCTGTGCTATACAATAGGTCCTTGTTGATCATGTATTTTATATATAGTAGTGTGTATACGTTAATCCCAAACTTCTAATTTATCCCTCACCCCACCACCACGTTTCCCCTTTGGTAACCAGAAGTTTATTTTTGAAATCTGTGAGTCTATTTCTGTTTTGTAAATAAATTCATCTGTATCATTTTGTTTTTAGATTCCACATATAAATGATATCATATGATATTTGTCTTTCTGAAGGGACATACCTCAATCCTTTCAAGGTTCCATAAACAAGAAACAGCAGAAACAACAACCAACAGATTCCTGTCCCTACAGTTAGTTTGCAACCTCTTCAAGAGCTTCCCAGATGAAATGTGAAACTGGTCCCCATGCATGGAGGACAGGGAACTTACATAGGAAGCTTCTCTTGAGCAACTGCAAGACAAGTAGATCTCTGCCTGACCCACCAAATTTTAAAAGTTTATACATAGGTTCAGTCACACATGCCATCCAGAAAGTCTCAATAACACACTGCTCTCTCAAGACTGCATTCTTAAAAATGGTTCCCATTGTGGGAATGGGGGTACAGTGTACATTCCAAGCACAGAGAAAGAGGTGAGAAGCTTCTGATTGCTGGGTCCAGCTTGTGAGTCAACTAGACATCATGTTCTCTTGATTACCTCTTCCAACACCCACCCAAGACTTCAGATATTAGAATTACTTGCCAGAGAACAAAAAAATAATAAAAGTGTTTAAATGTATAAAGAAGTAAAAGGAATACTCAAATGCTCATTAAGAAAATAAATCACAAACAAAAATGAAGATGAACTTTGAAAAAAAAATCAAACCAGTAGGAGTGGAAAAGAAAAAGTTAAAAATATAATCTCAGGGGATAAAGAGCAGATTAGGCACAGCTGAAGAAAGAATTATGAAACTGGAAACAAAATTATTAGCTCAGAGAAGAAAGGGCTTATAAAATATTAGAGTTTAGAAGACATTTGATTTATAATGATAAGTTCTAACATCTTTATAACTGGAGTGTCATATAATTGGGGCATCAGAAGGATATAATAGAGAACGAGGAAGAGACAATATTTGAAGAGATTATAGCTGAGAATTATAAAAATAAACATGTAAAGATATGAATCCATAGGATATGGAAGAAAAACTTTTTAAAAGATAAATAGAAGTAAATCCAAACCTAGACAAATCATAATGAAACTGAATACTAAGACAAAGAGAAGATCATAAAGGTAACTGAAGAACAAAAGAAATAATATCTGCAAAGAATAATATAAATATTAGCTAACTGATTTTTGGGGATATAGTTGACATACATTCTTAGTTTCAGGTGTACAACATACTGATTCAATGTTTGTATATATTGCAAAATAATCACCACAAGAAGACTTGTTAACACCTAGTGCTAGACATAGTGCTTTCTCTTGTGATTAGAACTTTTATAATCTATTCTCTCAGCAACTTTCAAATATACAATAGAGTATTATCTATAATCACCATGCTGTATATTACTTCCTAATGATTTACTTTGTAATAAAGTTTATACCTTTGCTGCTTCACCCATTTTACCCACCTCCCACCCCTCACCTCTTGCAACCAACACCTGTTCTCTGTATTCATAAGCTCAGATTTGTTTTGATTTGTTTTAGATTCTACATATATAAATGAGATCATACAGTGCCTTTCTCTGACTTATTGCATTTGGCATAATACCCTCAAGGTTCATCCATATGGCCACAAATTAATGATTTCATTTTTTGTGGTGGAATAATATACCATTGTATATATGCATGTGTATGTATTTAATGTATATATAGTATATATATTTATATTAATTTATATAAATGAATCTATTCATCCATCAGTGGACACTCAGGTTGCATCCATGTCTTGGCTACTGTAAATAATACTGTAAAAAGCATGCGAGTGCATATATCTTTTTTGAATTAGTGGTTTTATTTTCCTTAGGTAAATAACTAGAAGTGGAATTACTTGATTATATGGTAGTTATATTTTAAGTTTTTTGAGGAAACTTCATATTGTTTTCCATAGGGACTGCACCAATTTACATTCCTGCTAACAGTGCACAAACGTTCCCATTTTACCACATCTTTGCCAATACTTCTCATTTCCTATCTTTTTGGTAATAGCCATTCTAACAGGTGTGAGATAATATTTCACTGTGGTTTTAATTCACATTTCCTTGATGATTAGTGATGTTGAGTATCTTTTCATGTACATCATCTGAAAAAATGTCTATTCAGATCCTCTGCCCACTTTTTAATCAGACTGTTTGGAGTTTTTTGCTATTGAGTTGTATGAGTTTTTTTATACTTCTGGATTTTAGCCCTTTGTGAGACATATGATTTGCAAATATTTCCTCCCATTCAATAGATTGCCTTTTCATTTTGTTGATACTGTGCAGAAACTTTGAAGTTTGGTATAGTCCCATTTACTTATTTTTATTTTTTAAATTGTCTTTCTCTTTGGTGTCAAATCCCTTCCCCCCCACAAAAAAAAAAAAATATATATATATATATATATATTGGCAAGAGTGTTGCCAAGGAGCTTACCACTTATGTTGTCTTCTAGGAGTTTTTTCTTAAGTTGTTTATATGTTGTTTATATATACATATATATATATTCTTTTTCAGATTCTTTTCCATTAAAGGTTATTATAAGATATTGAATATAGTTCCCTGTGCTATACAGTAGGTCCTTATTGGGCTATCTATTTTATGTGTAGTAGTGTGTATATGTTAATCCCAAATGCCTAATTTATCCCTCCCCCAACTTTCCCTTTTGGTAACCATAAGTTGATTTTCTATGTTTGTGAGTCTATTTCTGCTTTGTAAATAAGTTCATTTGTATCACTTTTAGATTCCACATATAAGTGATATATGACATTTATTTTTCTCTGTCTGACTTCACTTGGTATGATAATCTCTAAGTCTACCATGTTGCTGCAAGTGGCATTTCATTCTTTTTTATGGGTGAATAACGCCCCATTATATATGTATAATATATATATTATATATATGTTATATGTTATATATTATAATTACATTATATATTAATATATATAATATGTGTGTGTGTGTGTATACACACACCACATCTTCTTTATCCATTCCTCTGTTGATAGACACTGAGGTTGCTTCCATGTCTTGGCTATTGTAAACAGTGCTGCAATGAACATTGGGGTGCATGTATCCTTTCTAACCATGTTCTTCTCTGGATATATGCCCAGGAGTGGGATTGCTGGATCATATGGTAGCTCTATTTTTACTCTTTTAAGGATCTTTCCTTCCTGTTCTCCATAGTGGCTGTACCAATTTACTTTCACACCAAGTGTGGGAGGGTTCCCTTTTCCCTACGCCCTCTCCAGCATTTATTGTTTGAAGATTTTTTGATGATGGCCATTCTGACAGGTGTGAGGTGATATCTCATTGTAGTTTTGATTTGCATTTCTCTAATAATTAGCAATGTTGAGTATCTTTTCACGTACCTGTTGGCCATCTGTACGTCATCTTTGGAGAAATGTCTATTTAGGTCTTCTGCCCATTTTTTGATTGGGTTGTTTGTTTTTTGATATTGAGCCATATGAGCTGTTTGTAAATTTTGGAGATTAATCCCTTGTTGGTAGAATAGTTTGCAAATATTTTCTCCTATTCTGTGGGTTGTATTTTCATTTTGTTTATGGTTTCCTTTGCTCTGCAAAAGCTGTTGAGTTTATGTCCCATCTGTTTACTTTGTTTTTATTTCCATTTCTCTCAGAGGTGACTTGAAAAAGATATTGCTGTGATTTATGTCAAAAAGTGTTCTGCTTATGTTTTCCTCTAAGAGTTTTATAGTATCCAATATTACATTTAGGTCTTTAATACATTTTGAGTTTATTTTTGTGTATGGTGTTAAAGAATGTTCTAATTTCTTTTTTTACATGTAGCTGTCCAGTTTTCCCAGGACCATTTATTGAAGAGACTTCTCTTTCCTCCATCATATAGTTTTGCATCCTTTGTCTTAGTTTAATTGAGCATAGAAGTATGAGTTTATTTCTGGGCTTTCTATCCTGTTCCATTGATCTATATTTCTATCTTTGTGCCAGTACCATGATGACTGTAGCTTTCTAGTATAGTGAAGTCAGGGAGCCTGATTCCTCCAGCTCTGTTTTTCTTCCTCAAGATTGCTGTGGCTGTTGGGGGGTCTTTTGTGTCTTCATACAAATTTTAAGATTTTTTTGTTCTAGTTTGGTGAAAAATGCCATTGGTAATTTGATAGGGATTGCATTGAATCCATAGATTGCCCTGGGTAGTATAGGCATTTTGACAATATTGATTCTTGCAATCCAAGAACACAGTATATCTTTCTATCTATTTGTGTCATCTTCAATTTCTTTCATCAGCATCTTATACTTTTCAGTGTACAAGTCTTTTGCCTCCTTAGGTAGGTTTATTCTAGGCATTTCATTCTTTTTGATGTGACGCTAAATGAGATTGTTTCCTTAATGTCTCATTTTGATTTTTTGCTGTGACTGTATAGAAATGCAAGAGATTTCTGTGTGTTAATTCAGTATCCTGAAACTTTACAGAATTCATTGATGAGCTCTAGTAGTTTATTGGTAACATCTTGACGTTCTCTATGTATAGTATCATGTCATCTGCAAACAGTGACAGTTTTACTTCTTCTCTTCCAATTTGGATTCCTTTTCTTTCTTTTCCTCCTCTGATTGCCATGACTAGGAATTCCAAAACTATGTTGAATAAAAGTGCCAAGAGTGGGCATCCTTATCTTGTTCTTGATCTTAGAGGAAATGCTTTCAGCTTTTCACTGTTGAGTGTGGTGTTAACTGTGGGTTTGTCATATATGCCTTTATTATATTGAGGTAGGTTCACTGTATACCCACTTTCTGGAGAGTTTTTGTTATAAATTGGTGTGGAATTTTCTCAAAAGCTTTTTCTGAATCTATTGAGATGATCATATGTTTTTATTCTTCAATTTGTTTATGTGATGTATCACACTGATTGAATAGCTGATATTTAAAAATCCTTGCATCGCTGGGATTAATCCCACTTGATCATGGTGGATGGTCCTTTTAATGTATTGTTAGAGTAAGTTTGCTAATATTTTGTTTAGGATTTTTGCATCTATATTCATCAGTGATATTGACCTGTAATTATTTTATGTGTGGTATTATTGATTTGAGCCCTCTCCCTTTCTTTCTTGATGAGTCTGGCTAAAGGTTTATCAATTTTGTTTATCTTTTCAAAGAACCAGTTTTTATTTTCATTGAACTTTTCTATTGCTTTCTTCATTTCTATTTCATTTAATTTTGCTCTGATCTTTATGATTTCTTTCCTTCTACTGACTTTGAGTTTTGTTTTTCTTTCTCTAATTGCTTTAGGTGTAAGTTTAGGTTTATTTTGGATTTTTCTTGTTTTCTGAGGTAATATTTTATTACTATAAACTTCTCTCAGCACTATTTTTTTGCTGCATCCCATATGTTTTGGATTGTTGAGTTTTCATTTTTATTTTTCTCTAGGTATTTTTTGATTTCCTCTTTGATTTCTTCAGTGATCCACTGGTTTTTTAGTAGCATATTTTTTAGCCTCCTCATCTTTGTGATTTTCACAGTTTTTTTTCTTGTAGTTGATTTCTAATCTCATAGAATTGTGGTCAGGAAAGATACTTGATATGATTTCAATTCTCTTAAAATTTACTGAGGCTTGCTTTGTGGCCCAGCATGTGGTCAATCCTGGAGAATGTTCCATGTGCACTTGAGAAGAATGTGTATTCTGCTTTTGGATAGAATGCTCTATAAATATCAATTAAGGCCATCTGGCCTAATGTGTCATTTAAGGCCTGTGTTTCCTTATTGATTTTCTTTGTGGAAGCCAGATTCTTCATCCATTGATGAAAGTGGGGTATTAAAGACCCCACTATTATTGTTACTATTGATTTCTCCTTTTATGGATGTTAGTATTTGCTTTATATATTGAGGTGTTCCTACATTGGGTGCATATATATTTATAATTGTTATATCATCTTCTTGGATTGATCCCTTGGTCATCATGTAGTATCCTTCTTTGGCTCTTGTAACAGTCTTTATTTTAAAGTCTATTTTGTCTGATTTCAGTATTGATACTCCAGTTTTCTTTTAATTTCATTCACATGGAGTACCTTTTTCCATCCCCTCACTTTCAGTCTGTATGTGTCCCTGAAATGGGTCTCTTGCAAACAGCATATAGACTGGTCTTGTTTTTGTATCCATTCAGCCAGTCTGTGTCTTTTGCTTGGAGCATTTAATTCATCTACATTTAAGGTAATTATTGATATGTAGGTTTCTATTGCTATTTTCTTAATTGTTTCAGATTTATTTTTGTGGGTCTTTTTTCTTCCATTCCTCTTTTGTTCTCTTGTCTTGTGATTTGATGACTAACTTCAGTATTGTGTTTGGATTCCTTTTTTCCTTTTTGTGTGTATATCTCTTGTAGATTTTCATATGTGGTTACCAAGAAAATTTGATATAGCAGTCTATATATAAACAAGATTATTTTAAGTTTCTGGTCTTTTAATTTCAAATGCATTTCCAATATCCTGCATTTGTGGTCTCCTCTTCTCACAATTGCTGGCTTTGATATCATATTTATGTGCAAATGATTTCCTATCTTTACTTCATGTTTGCCTTTACCAGTGAGCTTTTCCATTCATAATTTTCTTGTTTTTAGTAGTGGCCTTTTTTGCTTAGAGAAGTTCCTTTAGCATTTATTGCAAAGCTGGTTGGTGGTGCTGAATTCTCTTAGCTTTATCTTGTCTGTAAACCTTTTGATTTCTCCACCAAATCTGAATGAAAGCCTTGCTGGGTAGAGTATGCTTGGTTGTAGTTTCTTCCCTTTCATTACTTTATATATATCACTCCTGTCCCTTTTGGCCTGCACAGTTTCTGCTGAGACAACAGCTGATAACCTTATGGGAGTTCCCTTGTATGTTATTTGTTGCTTTTCCCTTGTTGTTTTTAAATATTTTTTCATAGTCTTTAATTATCTTCCAGTTTGATTACTATGTGTCTCAGCATGTTCCTCCTTGGGTTTATCCTGCCTGGGATTCTGCACTTCCTCAACTGGGATGATTGTTTCCTTTCCCATGTTAGCGAAGTTCTCAGCTATTATCTCTTCAAACATTTTCTCAGGTCCTTTCTGTCTCTCTTCTCCTTTTGGGCCCCCATAATGTGAATGTTGGTGCATTTAATGTTGTCCCAGATGTCTCTTAGACTGTCTTCATTTCTTTTCATTCTTTTTTCTTTGTTTTGTGGCAGTGATTTCCACCATTCTTTCTTCCAGGTCATTTGTTAATTCTTCTGCCTCACTTATTCTGCTATTGATTCCTTCTAGTGTATTTTTTTCATTTTATTTATTTTTCATCTCTGTTTTTTAAATCTTCTAGCTCTTTGTTAAACATTTCTTGTATATTTTCAGTCTTTGCCTCCATTCCTTCATTCTTTTTCTGAGATCTTGGATCATCTTTATTATCATTACTCTGAAAACTTTTCAGGCAGATTGCCTATCTCCACTTCACTTATTTCTTCTTCTGGGGTTTAATCTTGTTTCTTCATCTGGGACATATTCCTGTGCTGTCTCATTTTGTCTAACTTTCTTTGTTCATGATCTCTGTTTCTCAGACTGCTGCATGGTAGTTCCTCTTGCTTCTGGTGTCTACCCCCTGGTGGTTGAGGTTGGTTCAGGGGCTTATGCCAGCTTCCTGGCGGGAGGGACTTGTGCCTGCCCACTGGTGGGTGGAGCTGGGTCTTGTCCCTCTCTTGGGCAGGGCCATGTCAAAGATGTGTTTAGAGGTTCCTGTGCACTCAGGACAACTTTAGACAGCTAGTCAGCTGATGGGTAGGGCTTTATTCCCTTCTGTTGGTTGTTTGGCCTGAGGCATCTTAGCACTGGAGGCTGCAGGTTGTTGGGTGGGGCCAGGTCTCAGTGGCAAAATGGCCACCTCTGAGAGAGCTCCCATCCATGAATATTCCCTGTGGCCTCTGCCAACAGTGTTCTTGCCCCCATAGTGAGCCACAGCTGACTGCTGCCTCCCAAGGAGACCCTCCAAAACCCACAGGTTGGCCTGATTCCTATGGAGTCACTGCTTTGACATGGGTCCCAGTGCACACAAAACATTGTGTGCACCCTCCAAGAGTGGAGTCTCTGCTTCCCTCAGTCCTGTGGATCTCCTGCACTCAAGCCCCACTTGCCTTCAAAGCCAAATGCTCTGGGAGCTCCCCCTCCCAGTTACAGATCCTCAGGCTGGGGAGATGACATGGGACTCAAAACTCTCACTCCTGTGGGAGGACTTCTGTAATACAATTATTTTCCAGTTTGTCAGTCACCCACCCAGCAGGTATGGGGTTTGATTATTTCATGAACGCACCCCTTCTACAATCTTGTTGTGGTTTCTTCCTTGTCTTTGGATATAGAATATCTTTTTTGCAGGTTCCAGCCTTTTTGTCAATGGTTATTCAACAGTTAGTTGTGATTCTTGTGTTTTCATGAGAAGAGGTGAGCTCATGTCCTTCTACTCTGTCATCTTGTCTGCTCCCAGGATAGTTTTAAAGTAAGGAAAAAACTTTGAAGCTGCACCTTAGGGCTGCAGAAAGGGCCAGGAGGGAACATCTGCTACAGTGCTGTCCTCTATAAGGCACAATGTGGTGCTGCTGCTGCCAGACCCTCCCAGCCTGTGGGTGGGCCCAGTTGAGGAGGGAGGAGGAGGGCTGCAGTCCCCAGTGCCAGGATGAGGAAGGACGGTGGTGCCTGAGGGGGCTGGCTTGCACTCCTGTGTCTTGCCTCTCACTGGCTCTGCTCCTCCACACAGGTTCACATTCTGCTAACAGCTCTGGTGTGAGGCCCTGGAATGGTCACTTCTGTCATCAGCTGCTGATGGGCCTCATGTCCTGCTTTGTTGTGGTCACAGGTACTGCAGCTGCCACCACCTCCGTTTCTGGTGCTGTAGATACCACCCAGACCAGCCAGGTCTTTTTTCTCTTTAATTCTCTTTCTTTCTTTGCTCCTCTTCGGCCTGTAAGCCACAGGGCTCATTCTCATGGCAGGATGGAGGCTGGAAGGGAGCCCAGTGGCTAGCAGAGAGCTCACTATGCTAGGAGTTCTTCACTGACTGGAGGAAGGTGCCAAAGCTCCAGAATCTTTGTTTTGTAGGTAGATTACTTAAAAGGTAAAGGAAAGTCTCTTATAAACTTATAAAAAAAAAAAAGAACAATAGTCCAAAATAATTTTGTTCTTTTAGCAGATGAAAAAATTGTTTTTGTTTTACCTAAGTACATTATTAATATAAAAGCTTATTTTTCTTTAAGTCAATTAAATAGAGCTCTTTCTCAATTTTAGTAATACCATCTAGAGATAGAAAAATATCACATTTATGCGACATATATCCATAGACATACATAAACATGCCCACAGACACAACAGAGACCCTATATTTTTCATTCCAAAATTTTAGCCATGAATCAGGTACAATACAAAATTTACCGGTTTTTAAAAAGCAGTTATATCCAAATTGTGTCTCTGACAGATGTAACAAGTTAGTTACTCAAATGGCTAAAACTTTTTTGTGGAGAACACTTTAAGACTTGTCTTTGCCCTTGTCAATTAATCTTATGGAGTCTATGGATTAGATTTTGAGCAAGAGAGCTTCTATGACAGTCTGTATTTTTAAAAGCCTCTTTTTTTCTTTTTTTCTTCAGTCTCAGGTGATGGTTGGGCAGTGTTTTAATTATCTCCTGGAGTATTTGTATGTCCAAGACATGGTAAGATTTATACCTTTATGGGGCAGAGAAGGAAGAAAAGTTTTTCTCCTAGGAGTTTTGTCATTTATTTCTCTATGATTAGAAGTCTAGAATAAATTCTATTTAAAATTTTCCTTTGTATTAGAGGCTGGGTAGGATGAGGTACTTCATCCTTTTTACTGTTAATCACCACAACATGCTCCACTTTACTTTCCTCACTTTGCCAGGGATTCTACCTCTCAGCATCCCAATCAGGCTTTGCCACAAGTGTTCAGACCTTAGTCTGTGTCAGCTTGCACCCTTCTAAGCTTTTGGCCCAGTAAGGACTCCAACTTATTAGCCTGCTCTCTCACCTTGTCTGTTAGCCCCTAAGCTGGCATAGTAGTGGAAAACATACTACTGACTTAACCTCAGCTATTCTTCTAAATTTCTAACTTGAGCTTCAGCCTCTACTTGGGCAGCAGAAGTTGGCTGAACTACCCACAGTAGAGGCCAGACGATTGCAGCAGCCATACATTTCCTGTCTTTGCAATAGTATGCTATATGCAGTTTCTCAAACACACTAAACAAGCTGGTCTTTTTGAGGTGTCCCCATGTACAAGCAGGGTTCCACAAATCTCTAACATACGGGCCAACCTCTGCACATAGATGTCAATGGCCAATGCATGATTTCCCCCACAGATGCCTCTTTCCTAAGACCCATTTCTTAAGTCTTCCAACTGGCTTACCAATTGTTGATCACAACCTCTGGAGTTCTCAAGGGTGAAATTCAAAACTGGTCCCAACATACAAGGCCAAGGAGAGACTGAAGAAAGAGATAGACCACTCCATACTGGTAAGTGGCAGTTTTAAGAAGCAAGGGAGCTTACACATGAGGCTTATTTTGGGCAGCCACCAGCCAAATCTTAAGTTTATATAGAGGCCTTAACAGGGTTCAGTCACAAATATTGTCCAGATGGTTTCAACAACACATTACATCCTTGAAACAGCTCCTGGTGTAGGAACCTTGAGCAGAATGTACATTCCAAGGACAGAGGATAAGGTAACGCACCTCTGATTGCCTGGAACCAACAAGTATATCAGTGGTCCCTCCTCTTGATGACCTCATCCAACATCTGTTTATTTCTGTACCCTTTCCTTAGCACACCTATAATATAAACTTTGGACTTCCTGAATGTGTTCCCCAATTTTCTTGTGGAATATTCTTACAATAGAATATTCTATACAACTTAGAGTGATATTATTCAAGTGATGAATGTTACACAAAATTAAGTGAAAAAAAGGTGCCAAAGCATGAAAACAGTATAATTCAAATTCTATAAAATCCAAACAAAAAACAAGTGTGTGTGTATGTGTATGTATATATACATATATACATACACACACATACATATATATGGTGGTACATATGTACAAAAGGATAAAGTTAATCTTAAAAATAAAAATTGTCAAATTTTAGGATTGTATTCAATTTGGGAGAATGGTAAGAAGAATACAACTGGGGAAGGGTATAAAGAAACACAAGTATATTGATACTGTTTTATTTCTTAACCCATATGGGTATATGAGAGTTTGAAATATGCTTTATATATTTTTTATGTCTGAAATATTTTAAAATAATTTTAAAAGAGCTTATGGTAATTCAATTTAAACCTAAACAATTTTTGTGATCCCACCTCACATAATGTATAATCATTCATAGTTGAGATCTTTCTCAACTAAGAAATTTAGCTGATAAAAAAGTGTATTCAATTGTTGACTCCTGAATTTGTTCCCTGGAAGAAGTTTGCAAAATATCTTTGAGCACATGAAAAAAATATAAAGAGATAAAAAATTTGGGGGAACAAATAACACATTTGAAAGACTAAGATTAAAAAAATGGATATACAAGTAATAGGTATTATAGCGTAGAAAAAAAAAAAGAATCATCCGTGAAGCCATCTGGTCCTAGACTTTTGTTTATTGAGAGTTTTAAAATCACAGATTCAATTTCAGTACTCAAAATATTTTCTATTTCTTTCTGGTTCGGTCTTGAGAGATTGTACCTTTCTAAGAATTTGTCCATTTCTTTTAGGTTGTCAACTTTATTGGCATACAGTTGCTTGTAGTAGTCTCTTATGATCCTTTGTATTTCTGTGGTGTCCATTGTAACTTCTCCTTTTTCACTTCTTTTAAAAAATATTTATTTTATATTGAAATACAGTTCTTTAACAGTTGTGTTAGTTTCATATGTATAGCAAAGTGATTTAGTTACACATATACATGTATCTATTTCTTTTCCAAATTTTTTCATATGTAGGTTATTACAGAATATTGAGCAGAGTTCCCTGTGCTATACAGTAGGTCCTAGTCGGTTATCTAAATATAGCAGTGTATACATCTCAATCCCAATCTCCCAGTCTATTCCTCCCCCTGCCGGTAACTACAAGTTTGATCTCTATCTGTGAGTCTGTTTCTATTTTATAAATAAGTTCATTTGTGTCATTTTTTAAAGATTCTGCATATGTGATATCATATGATATTTACCTTTCTCTGATTTACTGCTCTTAGTATGATAATCTCCAGGTCCATCCATGTTGCTGCAAATGGCATTATTTCATTTTTCTTAATGGCTGAGTAATATTCCATTGTATATATGTGCCACATCTTCTTTATCCATTCCACTGTCTTTGGACATTGAGTTGCTCCCATGTCTTGGCTATTGTAAACAGCACTGCAATGAATACTGGGGTGCATGTAAACTTTTGAACCATGTTTTTCTCTGGGTATGTACCCAGGAGTGGGATTGCTGGATCATATGGTAGCTCTAATTTTAGTTTCTTAAGGAGCCTCCATACTGTTCCCCATAGTGGTTGCACCAATTTACATTCCCACCAACAGTGTAGGAGGGTTCCCTTTTCTCCACACCCTTTCTAGCATTTATTGTTTGTAGACTTTTGATGATGGCCATTCTCCCTGGTGTGAAGTGACACCTCATTGTAGATCTGATTTGCATTTCTCTAATAGTGACATTGAGCACCTTTTCATGTACCTGTTGGCCATCTGTATGTCTTCTTTGGAGAAATGTCTCTTTAGCTCTTCTACCCAGTTTTTGATTGGGTTTTTTTTTTTTTATATGTTGAGCTGTATGATCTGTTTGTAAATTTTAGAGCCTAATTCCTTCAGTTGCATCATTTGCAAATATTTCCTCCCATTCTGAGGGTTGTCTTTTTGTTTTGTTTATGGCTTCCTTTGCTGTGTAAAAGCATTTGAATTTAGTTAGGTCCCATTTGTTTGTTTTTGTTTCTATTTCCATTACTCTAGGAGTGGGCTTGGAAAAGATACTGCTGCAGTTTATGTCAAAGAGCATTCTTCCTGTAAGAGTTTCATATTATTTGGTCTTACATTTAGGTCTTTAATCCATTTTGAGTTTATTTTGTGTATGGTGTTAAAGACTGTGCTAATTTCATTTTTTTTAACATGCAGATGTCCAGTTTTCCCAGCACCATTTATTGAAGAGAACTATCTTTCCTCCATTGTATAGCCTTGCCTCCTTTATCATAAATTAATTGACCATAGGTTTGTGTTTTACTTCCAAGATTTCTATCCTGTTCCATTGATCTACATTTCTGTTTTGCTTACTGTAGCTTTATACTATAGTCTGAAGACAGCCTGATTTCTCCAGCTCCGTTTTTCTTTCTCAAGATTGCTTTTGCTATTCAGGGTCTTTCTGTTTCCATACAAGATTTAATATTTTTTGTTCTTGTTCTGTGAGAAATGCCATTGATAATTTGATAGTTATTGTTTTGAATCTGTAGATTTCCTTCAGTAGTACAGTCATTTTGAAAATATTTATTCTTCCAATCTAAGAACATGGTATATCTTTTCATCTGTTTGTGTCATCTTTGATTTCTTTCATCAGTATCTTGTAGTTTTCAGAGTACAGGTCTTTTGTCTCCTTATGGAGCATAATTCCTAGATATTTCTTTCTTTTTGATGTGATGGTAAGTTGTTTCCTTGATTTCTCTTTTGGACTTTTCATTGTTATTGTATAGAAATGCAACAGATTTCTGTGTATTAATTTTGTATCCCACAACTTTACCAAATTCATTGATGAGCTCTAGTAGTTTTCTGGTAGCACCTTTAGGGTTTTCTATGTATAGTATCATATCATCTACAAATAGTAACAGTTTTACCTCTTTTCCAATTTGGATTCCTTTTATTTCTTAATCTTTTCTGATTGTTGTGGCTAGGACTTCCAAAACTATGTTGAATAGAAGTGATGAGAGTGGACATCCTTGTCCTGTTCTTGATTGTGGAGGAAATGCTTTTGGTTTTTCAGCATTGAGAATGATGTTAGCTGTAAGTTTTCCATATATGGCCTTTATTATGTTAGTGTATATACATTTCCTCTATTCCCACTTTCCAGAGAGCTTTTTTTTTTTTTTATCATAAATCAGTGCTGAGTTTGGTCAAAAGCTTTTTCTGCATCTATTGAGATGATTATATGGTTTTTATTCTTCAGTTTGTTGATGTGGTGTATCACACTGATTGATTTGTGGATACTGAAAAATCCTTGCATTCCTGGAATGAATCCAACTTGATCATGGTGTATGATCCTTTTAATGTGTTTTTGGATTTGAGTTGCTAGTATTTTATCAAGGATTTTTGCATCTATGTTCATCAGTGATATTGGCCTGTAGTTTTCTTTTTCTGTGGTATCTTTGGTTTTGGTATCAGGGTGATGATGGGGGCATAGAATGAGTTTTGTAGTATTACTTCTTCTGCAATTTTTTGAAATAGTTTCAGAAGGATAGGTATTAACTAACCCTTCTCTGTTTTGAGAGAATTCACCTGTGGAGCCATCTGCTCCTAGACTTTTGTTTGTTGGACATTTTTAAATCACAGTTTCAATTCAGTGCTTGTGATTGGTCTGTTCATATTTTTTATTTCTTCCTAGTTCAGTCTTGGGAGGTTGTAACTTTTTAAGAATTATTCATTTCTTGCACATTGTCCATTTCATTAGCAGAGTTACTTGTATTAGTCTCTTATGATCTTTTATATTTTTGTGCTGTCCATTTTAACTTCTCCCTTTTCATTTCTAATTTTATTGATTTGATCCCTCTCCCTTTTTTTCTTGGTGAGTCTGGCTAAAGGTTTATCAATTTTGTTTACCTTTTCAAAGAATCAGCTTTTAGTTTCATTGATCTTTTCTATTGTTTATCTCTACTTCATTTATTTCTGCTCTGACCTTTATGATTTATTTCCTTCTACTACCTTCAGATTTTGTTTGTTCTTCTTTCTCTAGTTGCTTATGTGTAAGGTTAGGTTGTTTATTTGGGATTTTTCTTGTTTCCTGAGGTAAAATTTTATTGCTATAGACTTTCCTCTCAGAACTGCTTTTGCTGTCTCCCATGGGTTTTGGATTGTCATGATTTTCTTTTCATTTATCTCTAGGTATTTTTTTATTTCCTCTTTGATTTCTTCAGTGATGCATTATTATTTAGTAGCATATTGTTTAGCCTCTTATGAGGTCACTGCTTTTTTTCCTTGGGTCCTCGTGTGCACTAGACCTTGTGTGAACCCTCCAAGTGTAGAATTTCTGTTTCCCTTATTCCTGTGGAATTCCTGCAATCAAATTCCACTGGCCTTAAAAGCCATATTCTCTGAGGGCTCCCCCCCTTGTTGCCAGACCACCAAGCTAGGAACCCTGACATGGAGTTCAGAACTTTCACTCCTGTCAGAGGACCTCTGCAATAACATTATTTTCCAGGTTGTGTGTCACCCACCCAGGTATGGGATTTGATTTCATCATGATTGTACACCCACTGCCATTTCATTGTAGCTTCTTATTTGTCTCCATATGTAGGATATCTTTTTTCAGTAGATTCCAGCATTTTTTGTTGATGGTTCTTCAGCAGTTGGTTGTGATCTTGGTGTTTTTGTGAGAGGAGGTGAGCTCATGTCCTACTTTGCCGTCTTGTCTTTGGCTTCTGATCATAAAGTTTTTATTCTTCAATTTGTTAATGTGATATATATCACACTGAATGATTTGAGAATATTGAAAAATCCCTGCATCCCTGGGATAAATCCCACTTGATCATGGTTTGTGATCCATTTAGTGTATCATTGGTTTTGTTTTGCTAATATTTTGTTCAGGATTTTTGCATCTATGTTCATCAGAGATATTGTCCTGTAATTTTCGTTTTTTGTGATATCTTTCTCTGGTTTTTGAATCAGGGTGATGGTGGCCTCATAGAATGAGTATGCTTCTGGTTTAGCACACCTCTAGAGGCCTGCTGAGGTGCCAGTGAATGTCATTTTTGCACTCTCCCTCTGCCTGCTGCACTCAATAATATATACCAGAAAGGAGAAGTACCATCATATAGTTCCTGATTTCTTCAGCTGCCACCATGAAAAACCTCTAGATCACCTGGTTCTGATGGCTAGTGGGACTTATGCTTGAGGTCTCAAAATATTGTACATATTTGCATACTTTAAAAGCCGCTGCCTGAGATAATGGCTTTCAATCATCCTGAATCTAGCTGCTGAGATCATCCTCTTTAGGACACTGACAGGTCTTGGTAAATCCCTAACTACTGGGAGTCAATAAAATTAAAATAGGATGAAGAAGTCTATCAGCCAGGATTAATGAGGCTGGCAAGATGGTGGAGTAGGAGGATGTGAGCTCACCCCTTCTTACAAAAACACTGAAATCACAACTAACTGCTGAACAGCAATTGACCCCAAAAATAAATGCTGGAACCTACCAAACAAGATACCCTACACCTAAAGACAAAGAAGAAGCCACAACAGGATGGTAGGAGGGGCACAATCACAATAAAATCAATTCCCATGCCTGCCAGGTGGGCAACCTACAAACTGAAAAATAATTATATCAGAGAAGTTCTCCCACAGGAGTGAAAGGCTTGAGCTATATGTGAGTCTTCCCAGCCTGGGGTTCTGGCAAAGGGAGGAGGAGCTCCCAGAGAATCTGGCTTTAAAGGCCAGCAGGGTTTGATCGTAGGAACTCCACAGGACTGGAGGAAACAGAAACTCCACTCTTGAAGAGTGCATACAAGGTCTCATGTGCACCAAACCCAGGGTTAAAAGCAGTGACCTCGTAAGAGATGGGGCCAGACCTTCCTGCTAGTATTGGAGGGTCTCCTATGGAAACAGCTCTGGCTCACTGCAGGGACAAAGAGACAGGCAGCAGAAGCTCTGGTGAGTACTAATTGGCATGAGCCCTCCTGGAGGCCACCATTTCCTGTGCAAGAAATAGCCCCACCCAAGAGCCTGGAGACTCCAGTACTGGGATGCCTCAGGCCAAACACAAACAACAGGGCAGGAACACAGACTTACCATCAGCAGACAGACTGCTTAAAGTCTTCCTGAGCATGGCCCTGCCCACCAGGGTGATAAGGCCCAGCTCCATCCACCAGCAGGCAAGAACCAGGCCTCCCAACAGTAAGCCTGCACAAGAGAAGATATTAAAAACAACAGGGGAAAATCGAGAAATAATTCTATGGGAATTCCCTTGTATGTTATCAGCTGATTTTTCAGCAGAAACACTACAGGTCAGAAGAGAGTGGCACAACATAGTTAAAGTGATGAGTTCTCCTTTCCTCAGGCTACAAGGTCATAGTTCTTCTTAATTCTGTGGTCTGTCCCCAGTGGGGAGGTTGGTCCAGTGGCTTGTGTAGGCTTCCTGGTGGGGGAACTGTGTTCTTGTGTGTGGAGCAGGATCTTGTCCTTCTGATGTGCAGGGCCATGTCTGGTGGTGTGTTTTGGTGTGTCTGTGAGCTTAGTATGACTATAGGCAGTCTGTCTTCTAATGGGTGGGGTTGTGTTCCTGTCTTGCTAGTTGTTTGGCATGAGGCATCCAGCACTAGAGCTTGCTGGCCATTGAGTGGAGCTGGATCTTAGTGTTGAGATAGAGACCTTTGGGAGAGCTCTTGCTGATTAATATTCCATGGGGTCCGGAGTTCTCTGGTGATCCAACATCCTGGACTCAGCTCTCCTGCCTTGGAGGTCCAAGTCTGACCTTTGGCTAGGGCATCAAGACCCTGGAAGCTGCACAACATGGAGGAAAAGGAAGAAGAGGAGGAGGAAAAAAAAAAGAAAAAGAACAGACAAAACCCCAAGACAAGTGGTAAAAGCAAAACTAAACAGATAAAATCACACAAAGAGATGTATATATTTGCACTTATAAAGAGAGGAAAAGAAAAAGAGAGAGAAAAAAAAAGGAGAAGACAAAGAAGAGAGCAACCAAACCAATAAACAAGCCCACATATGAAAATATACACTAAAGATTAAACTAACAAATACATAGAACGAGGAACAAGTCAAACAAACCAGGAAGTCCTCCTATACTTCTAGGTAGGTCTCTGCACCTGCTGTCAGCACTGTGGTGTCAGCTCAGACTCTGATCTGGCCTTACTCTTGCATGTACTTGCCCCTTAAGTCTACATCCTCAATTGTAGGAACACTCATCTATTCAGATAATCCACAAATGCAAGGTCTATCAAGACTATTGTGGTTATTTAATCTGTTCCTCCTACATCTGTTTCTCTTTCTCTTCTTTGATCCCACGGTTCCTGGGGATCAGTTTTGGTTTTGGTCCTTTCTCCGCATGTGGGCTGCTTGGAGGTGCTGGTTCCCTGCCCATGCAAGAGGGGGTGAAAGTGGGTGATTAGGGCTCACTTGATCATTCAGGCTGTGGGAAGGGAGGAATATAGCAGCAGATCATGCAGCTCAATATCAAGAAAAACAAACAACCCCATACAAAAATGGGCAGAAGACCTAAATAGACATTTCTCCAAAGAAGACATAGGGATGGCCAACAAACACATGAAAAGATGCTAAACATCACTAATAAAGAAATGCAAATCAAAACTACAATGAAGTATCACCTCACACCAGTCGTAATGGCCATCATCAAAAAATGTACAAACAACAAATGCTGGATAGGGTGTGGAGAAAAGGGAACCCTCCTGCACTGTTGGTGGGAACATAACATGATACAGCCACTATGGAAAACAGTATGGAGATTCCCTAAAAAACTAAAAATAGAACTACCATATGACCCAGTAATCCCACTACTGGGCATATACCCTGAGAAAACCATAATTCAAAAAGATACATGCACCCCAATGTTCACTGCAGCACTATTTACAATAGCCAGGACATGGAAGCAACCTAAATGTCCATCAAATAGAAGAATGGATAAAGAAGATGTGGCATATATATACAATGGGATATTACTCAGCCATAAAAAGGAATGAAATTGTTATTTATAGTGAGATGGATGGATCTAGAGTCTGTCATACAGAGTGAAGTAAACCAGAAAGAGAAAAACAAATACTGTATGCTAACACATACATATGGAATCTAAAAAAAAAAATGGTACTGATGAACTCAGTGGCAGGAGAAGAATAAAGATGCAGATGTAGAGAACAGACTTGAGGACACAGGAGGGGGGCAAAGGAGAAGCTGAGACAAAGTGAGAGAGTAGCATTGACATATATATACTACCAAGTGTAAAATAAATGGCTACTGGGAAGCTGCTGCATAGCACAGGGAGATCAACTTGATAATTGGTGATGACCTAGAGGGATGGGATAGGAAAGGTGGGAGGGAGGCTCAAAAGGGAGGGGATGTGGGGATATATGTATAAATACAGTTGATTCACTTTGTTGTACAGCAGAAACTGACACAACAGTGTGAAGCAATTATACTCTAATAAAGATCTAGAAAAAATATAAAATAAAATAAAGGTTAAGCCCTTTAAAAAAATAAAGTGATGAAGGGAAAGACACTACAAACAAACATACTCTACCCAGCAAGGCTCTCATTCAGATTCAATGGAGAAATCAAAAGCTTTACAGTTAACCAAATCTAAGAGAACTCAGCACCACAAGACCAGCTTTATGACAAACACTAAAGGAATTTGTCTAGGTGTAAAAGAAAAGGCCACATCTAGAAATAAGAAAATTACAAATGGAAAAGTTAATTGGTAAATGCAAACATACAGTAGAGGTAGGAACTCATCCACAGACAAATATGATATCAAAACTAGCAACTGTGAGAAGAGGAGAGTACAAAAGCAGGATATTAGAAATTCATATGAAAATAAGAGTCCAGCAGCTTAAAAAAATCTTGTTTATATAGAGACAGCTACATCAAAACCTCATGGCAACTAGAAACTGAAAACCTACAATATATACACACACAAAAGAAAAAGAAATCCAAACACAACTCTAAAGTTAGTCATCAGATCACATGAAAGAGAACAAAAGAGAAAAAAAAGATGTACAAAAACCAAATTCTAAAACAATTAACAAAATGGCAATAAGAACATACATATCAATAATCATCATAAAGGTAAATGAATTAAATACTCCAACCAAAAGACATAGATTGACTGAATGTATACAAAAACAAAACCCATATATATGCTGTCTACAAGAGATCCACTTCAGATCTAGGGACACATACGGACTGAAAGTGAGGGGATGGAAAAAGGTACTCCATGTGAATGAAATTAAAAGAAAACTGGAGTAGCAATACTCAAATCAGATAAAATAGATTTTAAAATAAATACTGTTACAAGAGATAAGGACACTACATGATGACCAAGGGATCAATCCAAGAAGAAGATATAACACTTGTAAATATATATGCACCCAACATATGAGCACCTCAATATATAAGGCAAAGGCTAACATCCATAAAAGGGGAAATTGACAGTAACACAATGATAGTGGGGGACTTTAACAACCCACTTATATCAATGGGCAGATCTTCCAGAAAGAAAATTGATGAGGAAACAGAGGCCTTAAATGACACATTAGACCAGATAGACTTCATTGATATTTATAGAGCATTCCATCCAAAAACAGCAGAATACATATTCTTCTCAAGTGCACATGAAACATTCTCCAGGACTGACTACATGCTGGGCCACAAAGTGAGCCTCAGTAAATTTAAGAAAGTTGAAATTGTATCAAACATTTTTTTGCAACCACAACTCTGAGATTAGAAATCAACTACAAGAAAAAAAAAACTGTAAAAAATCTCAAACAAGTGGGGGCTAAACAATATGCTACTAAATAATCAATGGATCACTGAATAAATCAAAGAGGAAATCCAAAATACTTAGAGACAAATGAAAACAAAAGCATGATGATCCAAAACCTATGGGACACATCAAAAGCAGTTCTAAGAGGAAAGTCTATAACAATCAAGTCTTACCTCAGGAAACAAGAAAAATCACAAACAACCTAACTGTACACCTAAAGTAACTACAGAAAGAAGAATAAGCAGAATCCAAAGTTAGCAGAAGGATAGAAATCATAAATATTGAAGCAGAAATAAATGAGACTGCAAAAACAATAGAAAAGACCAATGAAACTAAAAGTAAGCTCTTTAAAAAGTTAAAATTGATAAATCTTTAGCAGACTCATCAAGAGGAGATCAAATCAATAAAATTAGAAATGTAAAAGAAGTTAACAGTCAGCACATAAATATAAAAGATTATAAGAAATTACAATTATATGCCAATAAAAAGGAAAACCTAGAAGAACTGAATAAACTTCTAGAAAAGTATAATCTCCCAAGACTGAACCAGGAAGAAATAGAAATATAAACAGACATATTACAAGTACTGTAATAGAAACTGTGATTAAAAACTCCCAAAAACAAAGTCCAGGAACAATGGCTTCACAGGTGAATTCCATCAAACATTTAGAGAATAGTTAAAAATCTGTCCTTCTGAAACTATTCCAAAAAATTGCAGAGGAAGGAACACTCGCAAACTCATTCTATGAGGTCAACAAATATACCCACCCCCACTCCCCCAAAAAAGGAAAAATTATTGGCCAATATCACTGATGAACATAGATGCAAACTCCTTGACAAAATACTAGCAAAGTGACTCCAACAATATATTAAAAAGTATCATACACCATGATCAAGTGGGATTTATTCCAGGGATGCAAGGATTTTTCAATATGCACAAATCAGTGTGATGCATCACATCAACAAATTGAAGAATAAAAATCATACGATCAACTCAATAGATGCAGAAAAAGCTTTTGACAAAATTCAACACTGATTTATGATAAAAACTCTCAAGAAAGTGGGCATAGAGGGAATATACCACAACATAATAAAGGCCATATGTGACAAACTTACAGTTTACATTATACTCAATGGTGAAAAGCTGAAGGTATTTTCTCTAAGATGAGGGAAAAGACAAGAGTGTCTACCTCTCACCACTTTTATTCAACATAGTTTTGGAATTCCTAGCCATGGCAATCTGAGAATAAAGAGAAATAAAAGGAATCCAAGTTGGAAAAGAAGTAAACCTGTCACTATTTGCAGATGACATGATACTATACAAAGAAAATCCTAAGAATGCTAGCAAAAAAAACTACTAGAAATCATCAATGAAATCAGTAAAGTTGCAGGATACAAAATTAATACACAGAAATCTGTTTTTCTTTCCCTGATTTTGAGCAGCTCACCTTTTTTTTTTTTTTCTGGTATATTATCATCTTCATTTTGTACTGTTATAACCCTTCCTTGACCTATTATTTACCATGAGTTCATGCTGTCCATAATTGCAAAATTGGGTCCAAAAGTACTAGAAATACTAAAGAAAATATTTGAACTCTTCTTGTGTTTCTTTGGGTTACTATTTGTGTAATACATATGTGCATATATTCTTTATCTACATTTTGCTTATGATCTCTCCATCCAAATGGTTTATTCAGTGTCCATGCCTAGGTCCCATTTTTTTAATGTATGTCACTGGTATTTGAGGGTAATTGGCTATGTGCTAAAGATCCTGTATAGGCAACACTAGAGCTGCATAGTTGGCAGCTATGACTGAAGTCTATTTTCTTTAGAGCACATGTTTTTGCGAGAGGGAGCTAGAGTCACACATTCCCAAAATTTGCAGTTTCAAATTCCCTTCAGTGTATGGCAAAGCCTTGAGCTCCTAGGTTTTCTGTGTTACTTTCTATTATTACTACCTCTGTCTTCTTTACTTGAACATTCTCTATCTAGCAAATTAGGTCATAAGGAATAGAAAATAAATTATCAAAGTTCTACTTCAGAAACATCCTCCACCGTTATCAGTGGAGGATAAATGCACCAACATTCAAATTATAGGGGTCCCAGAAGAAGAAGAGAAAGGGTCTGAGAAAATATTTGAAGAGATTATAGTAGACAACTTCCCTAACCATGGGAAAGGAAACAGTCATCCAAGTCCAGGAAGCACAGAGTCTCATACAGGATAAACCCAAGGAGAAACACACCTAGACACATATTAATCAAATTAACAAAAATTAAATACAAAGAAAAAATATTAAAAGCAGCAAGGGAAAAGCAACAAATAGCATACAAGGGAATCTCTATAAGGTCATCAGCTGATTTTTTTAGCAGAAGCTTTGTAGGCCAGAAGGGAGTGGCAAGACATATTTAAAGTGAGGAAAGAGAAAAACCTACAACCAAGATTATTCTACCCAGCAAGGCTCTCATTCTGATTCAATGAGGAAATCAAAAGCTTTACAGACAAGCAAAAACTGAGAGAATTCAGCACCACCAAACCAGCTTTACAACAAATGCTAAAGGAACTTCTCTAGGTGGGAAACATAGGAGAAGAAAAAGACCTACAAAACAAACCAAAAACAATTAAGAAAATGGCATTAGGAACATACAAATTGATAATTACCTTAAATGTAAATGGATTAAATTCTCCAACCAAAAGACACAGACTGGCTGAATGGATACAAAAACAAAACCCGTATATAGGCTGTCTGCAAGAGATCCACTTCAGACCTGTAGACACATACAGAATGAAAGCAAGGGGATGGGAAAAGACATTCCATGCAAATGGAAATCAAAAGAAAGCTAGAGTAGCAATACACATATCAGACAAAATAGACTTTAAAATAAAGACTGTTAGACAAGGAAAGACACTACATAATGATCAACAGATCAATCCAAGAAGATGATATAACAATTGTGAATGTATGTGCACCCAATATAGGAGAACTCAATATATAAGGCAAAGGCTAAAAGCCATAAAAAGGGAAATCAACAGTAACACAATAATAGTGGGGGACTTGAGGCCCCACTTACATCAATGGATAGATCATCCAGACAGAAAATTAATAAGGAAACAAGCTTTAAATGACACATTAGACCACGTAGACTTAATTGATATTTACAGGACATTCCATCTGAAAGCAGCAGAATACACTTTCTTCTCAAGTGCACATGAAACATTTTCCAGGATAGATCACATCATGGGGTCACAGATCAAGTGTTGGTAAATTTAACAAAATTGAAATCATATCAAGCATCTTTTCTGACCACAACACTATAGGATTAGAAATCAATTTCAGAAAGAAACTGTAAAAAACACAAATAGCTAAAGGCTAAACAATATGTTACTAAATAATCAATGGTCACTGAAGAAATCAAAGAAGAAATAAAAAAAGACCTAGAGGCAAATGACAATGAAAACATGATGATCCAAAACTTATGGGAGGCAGAAAAAGCAGTTCTCAGAGGGAAGTTTATAGCAATACAATCCTACCTCAAGAAACAAAAAAACCCTCAGATGAACAACCTAACCTTACACCTACAGCAATTAGAGAAAGAACAAACAAAACCCAAAATTGGTAGAAGGAAAGAAATCATAAATAGCAGAGCAGAAATAAATGAAATAGAGATGAAGAAAACAATAGAAAAGATCAATGAAAGTAAAATCTCGTTCTTTGAAAGGTTAAAATTGATAAACCTTTAGCCAGATTCATCATGAAAAAAAGGAAGAAAGGTCAAATCAATAAAATTAAAAATAAAAAAGAAGTTACAATTGACACCACAGAAATACAAAGGATTATAAGAGATTACTACAAGCAACTATATGCTAATAAAACGGAAAACCTAGAACAAATGAACATATTCTTAGAAATTTGTCAGTCTTCTTCCAAGAGTGAACCAGGAAGAAATACAAAATGTGAACAGACCCACAGAAGTACTGAAATTGAAATTGGGATTAAAAATCTTCCAACAAAGGCCTGGGACCAGTGGCTTCACAGGTGACTTCTATCACACGTTTAAAGAAGAGTTAACACCTACCCTTCTGAAATTCTTCCAAAAAATTGCAGAGAAAGGAACACTCCCAAGCTCATTCTACAGGGCCACCATCACCCTTATACAAAAACCAGACAAAAATATCACAAAAAATAAATAAAATTACAGGCCAATATCACTGATGAATATAGATGCAAAAATCCTAAACAAAATACTAGCAAACTGAATCCAACAACACAGTAAAAGGATCATACACCATGATCATGTGGGATTTATCCCACAGATGTAAGGATCTGTCAATATCCACAGATCAATCAATGTGATATATCACATTGAGAAATTAAGAGGAATAACCTTATGATTTACTCAATAGATGCTGAAAAAAGTTTTTGACAAAATTCAACACCCATTTATGATTAAAAAAAAAAAAAACTCTCCAGAAATTGGGCATAGAGGGAACCTACCTCAACATAATAAAGGCCATATACAACAACCCACAGCAAACACCATTCTCAATGGTGAAAAACTGAAAACATTTCCTCTAAGATCAGGAACAAAACAAGGATGTCCACTCTTGCCACTATTATTCAACACAGTTTTACAGGTCCTAGCCATTGCATCAGAGAAGAAAAAGAAATAAAAGGAATCCAAATTGGAAAAGAAGTAAAACTGTGACTGTTTGCAGATGATACAATACTATACATAGAAAACCCTAAACATGCTATCAGAAAACTACTAGAGCTCATCAATAAATTTGGTAAAGTTGTGGAATACAAAATTAATACACAGAAGTCTCTTGCATTCCTATACACTAACAATGAGGGCCAGAAAGAGAAATCAAGGAAACAATCCCATTTACCATTGCCTTAAAAAGAATGAAATACCTAGTAATGAACTGACCTAAGGAGGCAAATGACCTGTACTCAGAAAACTATAAGATAGTGATGAAAGAAACAAAAGATGACACAGATGAAGAGACATACCTTGTTCTTGGATTAGAAGAATCAAAATAGTGTAAATGACTATACTACCCAAAGCAATCTACAGATTCAATGCAATCCCTTTCAAGTTACCAGTGGCATTTTTCACAGATATGGGACAAAAAGATTTACAACTTATGTGGAAACACAAAAGACTGCAAATAGCCAAAATAATCTTGAGAAAGAAAAGTGGAGCTGGGGGAATCAGGCTCCCTGACTTCAGGCTATATTACAAAGTTACAGTCCTCAAAACAGTATGGTATGGCACAAAAACAAAAATATAGATTCATGGAACAGGATAGAAAGTCCAGAGATAAACCCAAGCAACTGTGGTCACCTAATCTGTGACAAATGAGGCAAGAATATACAATGGAGAAAAAACAGTCTCTTCAATAAGTGGTACTGGGAAAACTGGACAGCTACATGTAAAAGGATGAAATTAGAACACACCCTAACACCATACACAAAAATAAACTCAAAATGGATTAAAAACCTAAATGTAAGGCTGGATACTATATAACTCTTAGTGGAAAACATAGGCAGAACACTCTCTGACATAAATTGCAGCAAGATGTTTTTTTATTTACTTCCTAGAGTAATGAAAATAAAAACAAACAAACAAACAAAAAACAAATGGGACCTAATTAAACTTAAAAGCTTTTGCATAGCAAAAAGATAAAAGAAAAAAAACATAAACAAAACAAAACAAAAAAAAAACAACCCTCATAATGGGAGAAAATATTTGCAAACAAAGCAACTGACAAGGGATTAATCTCCAAAATATTCAAACAGTTCATGCAGCTCAATATCAAAAACAAAACAAAAAACCCAATTCAAAAATGGGCAGAAGACCTAAATAGACATTTCTCCAAAGAAGACATGTAGATGGTTAAAAAGCACATGAAAAGATGCTAAACATCACTAATTATTAGAGACATGTAAATCAAAACTACAATGAGGTATCACCTCACACCAGTCATAATGGCCATCATCGAAAAATGTACAAACAATAAATGCTGGAGAGAGTGTGGAGAAAAGGGAACCCTCCTACAGTGTTGGTAGGAATGTAAATTGGTACAGCTGCTATGGAGAACAGCATGGAGCTTCCTTAAAAAAGTAAAAATAGAGCTACCGTATGAGCCAGCAACCCCACTCCTGGGCATATATCTGGAGAAAACCATAATTGAAAAAGATATATGCACCCCAATGTTCATAGCAGCACTATTTACAATAGCCAGGACATGAAGCAACCTAAATGTCCACCAACAGATGAATGGATGAAGAAGATGTGGTACGTATATACAATGGAATATTAGCCATAAAAAAGAATGACGTAATGCCATTTGCAGCTACATGTTGGACCTAGAGATTGCAGATTATCATACTGAGTGAAATAAGTCAGACAGAGAAAGACAAATGTCATATGATATTGCTTACATGTGCAATCTAAAAAAAAAAAAAGGCTACAAATAAACTTATCTACAAAACCGAAATACAGTTACAGATGTAGAAAATAAACTTATGGTTACCCGGGGGGAGGTGGGGAAGGGAGGGTAAGGGAGGGGAGGGAAAAATCACAAGATTGTGATTGACACATACAAACTACTATATATAGATATCTAATAAGGAGCTACTGTGTAGCAAAGGGAACTCTTCTCAATACTCTGTAATGGCCTATATGGGAAAAGAATCTAAGAAAGAGTGGAAATATGTATATATAAAACAGATTCACTTTGTTTTACATCCGAAGCTAACACAACATTTTAAAACAACTACACTCCATAAAAAATAATAAATAAATAAATAAGTAGTAAAGAATAACTTGTATGGCCATCTAGACAAGAAGGGAGTCAAGTGCAGGTTGGGTGGGAATTATATTTGCCTCAGTCTTCTTCGTAGCAGAAGATGGCAGTGCAACCATTACAGAGTTTTAGGGAAAACAATGTGGACTCTATAATTTAACCTGGCCAAGTTGTCCTTCTGCGTTGCTATTGACTCTCTCAAGCAATCAAGAATTTTAGACAAAATCCAGCCAAACAAGAGACAAATACAGAATAGAAATTTTAAAATTACAGTTAAGGACTGATGGCAAGCATTTGACTGACTTAAATATAGAACTAAAATTATACAAATGAGACAATTATGGATACAGGACAGACTATAAATGTTATGAACTCTGATAGTGTAAACATAATAATGTAATACAAATGAGATAAGATTAGAAGGAAGTATAAATGTACTAATTTCTTCAACTTTTATAACAGGATCAACAAATACAAACTAAAGTGAATAGTATAGTCTAAAAAAGTAATTACTCAAGCCTCTAATTTTTCTATTAATCATTTTTCCTCAACAAGAAAAATAGCTTCTGACCATAAGTGATTGCAGTTACTATCTAATTTTTCAATTTATCAATTCTTTGAGTTGTATTTTTTCTTTTAAGTGCAGGTAAAATTTTATACTTTTTAGTGGAAATAACTTGTAATAGAAATTATATTTTTTTCTTGAGTTAACTACTTTGTGTGTGTTCATATAAGTCTCCTTATAGTTGTCCTCAATGATTACTGAATGTTACTAATGGGTACATTAAGTTGGTTAAATTTGGACATTATTATTTTACTTTCATCTCCATATTTTTTCCTGTATTGTCTGCTTCTAATCTCCTTTTTTTCTGTATTGATCATTTGTAAAATCATTTTTATAAAATAATAGAATCATGCTTATAAAAAGCAGGAGGAAAAGCAGCAGCAGATAAGAGAAGAAGGAATGGAATTTTCAGAAGTATAAAATCCTGTCAAGAAGTAAATGAATTAAAATAATTATCTAAAGGTATTCTCCAGATTTAATAAGAAGAACATCATGATGATGTGGATGAGAAAATTTTCCATGGAAGTGAGGCCAGAGGGCTAACTAGCAGTAGAGAGAGGAATAAATGGGAGTGAAGAATAGAGGTAGTGGGGAGGTGTGTTAAGCTCTTTATGTTAGGTGTTAAAATCTTAAATTACACTAAGATTATTTGCAGTATATTTTTTAAAATGAATTATTTTACACATCTAATTTTGTGGGTAAAACTGCATTTTCTAACACTTTTAATAGTGCTACAATAAATAATAATTTAAACCTACTGATACACTTATTCAGTGTATACCATTCAATGTATATGTGTGTTCAATATATATGTGATATTCAATATATTCAATGGTAGCAAGGTTACAGCTCTTTCATGACTCTGTAATTCCCCAAGCATTATATTATGTGAATTTGCACTAACATTTGTATTTGGAAGGCAATTTTATCATAAACTAAATCTTAGCAATTTTCTCACTAAAGGTTATTTCTATTATAAAACATGTCTTCACATATGCCTATGGTTTTGCCCCTATTTATCAATTTAACAATTCTAAGAAAGATTATTCAAGTTTTATTTGTCATTATGTTTTCTTAATAAACATTTTCTTAATAAGTAAAATGTTTACTCATTTGTTTCTAAAAGCCTCAAGTTCAGTTTAATAATCATTCCTAGAATTTAACATGACGTACATTAAACATTGATCTGTAGCATTCTTCTTTGTCCTTTGGAAAATTAGAAGAAATATGACCTGTTTTCTATTATTTTCACATCTATCTGCATGAATTCTAAAGGGTTTTACCCAAGGACTGTGATATTATATTCAGCAGAATCATCAGTCCAAGCCTTCAAGTCTCTCCTAAGACTGAGGAAAATTAGAATAATGTTTAGAAAAGTTTCAAATTAATTCCACATATCTGAGAGAATTGTATGCAAATTAGGAGGTATTATATATACATTGTCATACAACATCCACCTTATTTTCTCTAGCTGAGATTTCCTTCTTATATCGACATATGTTTTCTGCCTTTGTGAATCTGAATTTTTTGGTTTTCCAAAAATGATAATACCTCATTCAAGCAATAATCATCTGTTTCACTGAGCATTGGGAAAAATTACTTCATATTTCAAAGCTCTTTGAAATTATGTTGAGATCCTATGTTATTAACAGACCATGTGAGTGAGGCTTGGAGACAGAAAACTTGGATTTCTGTTCTGCCCTGTTATAGTGAGGTGATGCTGGACAATTACTGATACTACTTCATCTATACAATTAATGACTTCTCTTGGTCAATGCATATTAGTGCTTAGTGCAGCAACTAAAAAAAATCCCAGTAGATATTTTAAGTAGAAAGAGATTTAATAATGGGTATTATGTGCTTACAAAAATCAGAGGCTGCCAGTGGAACATTTGAGTTAAGAAGTGTATCACCAAGCTGCAATCCAGTGATAAAGAAGCAGCAGGAAGCTATGGCTGTGCCAGTGGCAACTGTCTCTTGACAACCACAAAGCTGCTATATGGGTACGCTACTATTACTGCATGAAAATCCCACATCCCTTTACTGTGCTTGCCAGCAGAGAACAGCCAAATAAAAAGAAGCAAAAATGATGGCTTCTGCCTCCCAAATCACACTTAAGTGCATTTTAAATTGTCTACATAAAGCGTGGATTCTAGCTTTCCAGGCCCTGCAGTAAATGAAGCCACACTAGACACGCATGAGGATAGACACTGAGTTATCAGTTGACACTTCAAAATAGTTGGCTAAGTTGCTGTGGAGCCTGCACTTCAGTTGCTCATTTAGAGAAAGCCGAGGAGTCAAGTGGGGGCCTCAGAGCAACTTGAGAACAAAAGGTAAACATAGTTAGCAAGTCAGCCTGTTCAGGGAGAAACTTCAGAAAGCAACACATTTGGGATAACAGTAGTGGTGACAAATACCAGTGCTTTTATGTCTGCCAGACAATTATTCTTGACTCCTCCTCCTCTCCACAGGCACCTAATTATGGCTCTAACTTACAGAAATTCCCAATGCAGTGTTGTGCAAATATATTTTCACTAAGTTATTTTTGTTAACAAATAATATGCAAAATAGGTTTTAACTGTGGGGTTCTCTACCTTGAACTCCATCTTCCCTGACTTTCCTCACCTGCTTAGCTATACTGCTTATTAAAATGTTTTCTTCAATGAGAGTGTTAGCACTACTGTTATGTAGGAGACCATCTGTGAATATTGGTACTAAGGCAATAATACAGGGTAATTTGGAAAGAAATAATATGAAGTCCCTAAGGAAGTCAGCCCCTTTTGATGTTCTTCTCTGGGATCATGATGCCTCATTTACCTGCCTTAGCTCATGATGCATTTCCATAAACCCAAGTTTGTTATTAAACCCATTCTATTAAACCTGTAGAACACGTTTGTAGAACAAGCAGCAACAGCTGGTGCTTCTCCCATCAGCTATCCTGCCTTGTAATGAGCAAAACTTTCCATATTGTGTGGCTTTTTATAAATACTCCTTTTTTGTCTGTTTGTGTTCTTTGAGCATGTGTGTAGATGGCCGTATTTCCCCATGCTGTTTTGGCAGATATTATATATGCTTTCCAAATGCAGGGAACTTTCAAAATAGAGACTCTATTTTTGAAAGGATTGTTGCATTTTCTTTATAAATTAATATCATCCAGGGTCACAATTAGAGTTTACTTTGGGGAGCTGTGAAATAGCTATGGCTATTGTAATTTTTTTCAATACTGAACTATAAACTTAATTTTAAATTTTTTGAAGACTAAATGCAGCAGTTTCAATGGTGGAATTATACTGATTTTTTTCTTTTATCAATTTCTCCCATTTCACTGGAGTTGAATTATTTTATAAGCAACAATATAACATTAAATTTTTAGAGTTAGTAGAATTTACCTGGTGTTCCAGAATTCTATGTTCATGGATTCTGAAGCCATAGATATTTGTTAGGGGAAGGAAAGGAATGTTATCCAAGTTAAATTTGCCAAATCACAATTGCTGCAGTATTCCAAGTCTTAATGTCTCTGTTTTTTTAATAACAGTTATATTGAGATATAATTCACATTCCATAAAATTTACCCTTTTGAAGTAATTCAGTGGCTTTTAGTATATTCATAGGTGTACAACTATCACCACTGTCTGATTTTGGAACATTTTCATCACTCTAAAGACAAGCCCCCTACCCATTAACAGCTATTTTTTCCCTTCCCCATCCCTGGAAACCATTAATCTACATTCTGTTTCTATGGATTTGCCTATTCTGAACATTTCATTTAAATGGAGTCATACAATATGTGGCCCTTTTGACTGGCTTCTTTCATTTAGGGCAATGTTTTCAAGGTTCATTACATTGTAGCACACATCAGTATTTCATCCCTTTTTATTTATGAATAATACTCCATCCTATGAATATACCACATTTTATCAATTCACCACTTGGGTTACTATGAAAAATACCATTTGGGCTGCTATAACAAAAATACCATAGACTGAGTGACTTATAAACAACAGAAATTTATTTGTCACAGTTAAAAGCCTTAGATAAGTTCTCTCTCAACAGAGCAGATACAATACCTTCTATTAACTTCAGTAGAGCAGCGACTCCACTGAAATTAAACTTCCCCTGTTTAATTCACTGGGTGGCTTTATGTCCTGATTGTAAATAGGAGTACAGGAGGTGAGACAGTGGATAAATAGAGAAAATTTTTTGAAAGAAGCTTTGCTATTAGAGAAGAGGATAAGTGCAGCAGTAACAATGAGGATATTTGAGGTCAAGAGATAAATTTTTAGTGATAGATACAAGAGCAAGTTTATAAGTGAATGGAAATATTTAGCTGGGAAAAAGAAACTTATGATGAAAGAATGAGGAAGATAATGTAGGAGAGAAGTCCATAAGAAGGTAAAGGGGGATGAAATCCAAAGCAGAAATGGAAGGACAGGCTGTGAAAGAAGAGACAGTTATTTTCATTTTCAAAAGAAGAAATCAGAAAATAAGGTTTGTGGAGATACACAGATTTAGTGATGGGACAACATAGGCACTTCTATCTGAGTACTTCTTTCTTCCTCAAAGAAACAGCAGGAAGAGTCATCAACTGAGAGAGATGGGAGAGTAGAGTTTATTTATAGATGTGATGATAGCGAAGAAGGTATAGAATATTAATCTCAGAAAATAAAAGCAAATGAACTAGGGAAGTGTCATAAGATTGACAAATGGTGTTAAATGCCCTCTTATATTTGCAAATATTATTGAAAATGATAGGAATTAAAAGAGTTGTATGATTTTCTCAAAGAATTTTCAGCTGCTTCAGCATAGAGAAGGCAGATACTCAAGTTTAGCTAGGATTGAATTTTCCATAGGTATGATATCAATAGAATGAGAAGAGAATTAAACATGTTTATGTAAGAGTAATTACATTGCTGGCCCATAGAATTTTAAGCTGGGTGAGGCAGGGAGTGAAGATATATTGTTTTTAATTTATAAAATGAGTAAGTGATTGGAAGGACAACAGGTTGGAGGCATTGATGAAGTTGAATACTATAAGAAGTAGTATTGGAGTGGGATCCTAGGGGAGGAGGCTTTAAGGAGAGAAGGTAGTGGTCAGAGAGGTTGCCTGAAGGAGATAATTAGACTTTGAAGGAGGTCCAGTTAAAGGTGATAATAAAGTCTGAGATGATACCATGAAATCTGTTTCCTGGAGGGGATAATTAGAGGCAAAGAGGCCAAGGAATTCAGACACCGGTGTTTGATGAGTCATCCAAAACAGGTTGGTTGAAGTCCCATGATTAATGTTTGGTATCAGGGTGGAGAAAAAGGCCATGAGCCAAGCTGTATAAAACCTTTGGTGAACATGAGGAATGGAAGGAAGGGTGACACATAGTAGAAAGTAGAAAGGAATACTAGAAGCGTATTCTCAGAGTATATATAAGCTCTAAAGGAGATGGGTTTTTGAAAGAGGAAAAGGAATCAGTGACTTGGACATTTTAAGCAGGACACCCCACCTCAGAGGAATACAGATTGTGAGTATAAAAAAATTTGTAGAGTGGGAAGGTAGAAATATAAAGGGTTGTGAGGAAACTTTTGAGGGTAATGGAGGCTCATTATCTTATGTGATAATTTCATGGATACATACAAACATAAAATTGGACTATTTAAGCATGTACAATTTGTTATATATCAACTATACCTTGATAAAGTTATGAAAATAACAACTCCACTTACAAAGATTGCAGAGGAAGTTGTGTCCTCAAGTGAGAGCAAGAATTTACTGTCAAACAGTAAATAAACATTCAGATAAATAGTTGAGAAAATAAGGAAGTTTATGTATTACAGATTGTTTAAATTCCACTTAACCCAATGGAAGGATTGGTGGGGGCACACTGTAAGGAGTGGCTCACTTCAGAGGATACATAAAGCAAAATGGGACGAGAATCTGGTGATGATAGGTAACCCAAAAGACTTGGATGTTTGGTGATAAGAGGGCTGCGAGACCTGATGAGGTTAGTCTTAATGGCCTCATAGAGAAAGCATGATTACTAAAGGATTTTAGACATCAAACTCCTTTTCATTGCTTGTTAGAAAATTTTTTCCTTCTCAGCTCTTTCTGCCAGAAATCTGTTTGGGTATAGAATTTTTATTATTGTTGCTATGATTTTAAGGCATTATGTGTGTCAGTGTGTGTTTATGTAGGTGTGTGTATCCACAGCAGTAATTTACTTTTCCATCTATTGATTTTTCTTTTTTGCTACACTGTCTATTTAAAAAGCAAAATGCACAGTGACTCTGGAGTACATAGACCATTAATTGCAGGTGGTTATCAAAGTTAGCACTTTTCCCGCAGAAACAATAATGGAGAGAGACTTCAATCAATAATGTGGTCTTTACTTATTCCCACTCCCTGACCTTGATACTTGATCTTTACCCATCAATTGTACCAATACTAATGTATAGAAAGATTCATACTGTATAGAAATGCTATTCAAAATATCATGTGCTTTAGTTTAATTGCTTTGATGAGAAACCTAAGAGATCAATGTGTATATCAAAAAAAAGCTTGTGAGGTTCTTTGACAGAGCACCACCCCAAAACTTCTACTATCTTTCTTTAATCCTCAATAGAGTTGATATGACTAAAAAACACATTCCCTTTTTTACCCATGACACACAATAACATAACTCAAAGGCTTGAACATAGCACCTAAAACCATAAAACTAGAGGAAAACACAGCAACCTTCTTAACATTGGTCTTGGTGATGATTTTTTGGCTTTAAAAACAAAAGCAAAGGCAACAAAAGCAGAAATAAACATCTGGGACTATTTCAAACTGAAAAGCTTCTGCATAGCAAAGGATACTATGAACAAAATGAAAAGACAATGTACTGAATGGCAGAACATATTTGCAAATAATATACCTGATAAGGGGTTAATATCCAAAATATATGAACTGATAAAACTCAATAGAAAGAAATTTTGATTGAAAAATGGGAAGAGGAACTGAATGCCAATAGGTACACAAAAAGGTGCTCATCATCAAGAGTAGCTAAGATGGCAGAGTAGAAGGACCCTAAGTCACCTCCTCTCATGAGCTCACCAAAATCAAAATTAACTGCACAACAATTGATAAAAAAGACCAGAACCTACCAGAAAAGATCTTCTACAACTAAAGACATAAAGGAGGAACCACAATGAGATAGGTAGGAGGGGTGGACTCATGATATAATAAAATCCCATACTCCCTGGTGGGTGACTCACCAACTGGAGAATAATTATATTACAGAGATTCTCCCACAGGAGTGAGAATTCTGAAGCCTAGGTCAGACTCCCCCAGCCCAGGGGTCCAGGACCAGGAAGGGGAGCCCCCAGAGCATTTGCCTTTGAAGGGCCAGGAGTGCTTGATTGCAGGAGCTTCACAGAACAGGGGAAAATGGAGACTTCACTCTTAAAGGGCACACACAAAATCTCACACACAGGAGGAGCAAGGGCAAAAGCAATAATTTGATAGGAGCCTGGGCCAGACCTAACTGCGGGTTTTGGAGCACCTCCTGGGGAGGCTGGGGCAGCTGTGACTCACCCTGAAGACATATTGGGGAGCATTCATCTGCCTGATCTCTCCTGGAGGATGACATCTTGATACCAAGACCTGCCCCACCCAAAAGCCTATAGGTTCCGGTGCTGGGATGCCTCAGGCCAAACAACAAATTGGGCAGGGACACAGCCCCACCCATAATCAGGCAGGCCTGCATAAAGACTTCCTGAGCCCACTGCTGCCTCTAGACCTGCCCCTAGACACAGCCCTGCCCACCAGGGGTCAAGATTCAGCTCCACCCACCAATAGGCAGGCAGTGGCCCCTCCGACCAGGAACCCTGCACAAGCCTCTAGACCAGCCTCACCCAGTGGGGTCAGATACCAGAAGCAAGTAAACTACAGTCCTGCAGGCTTCAGGCTGAGTTGGCAAACGCACATCAGACAATACCCATGGACCAGCTGACAACTGACCCTTGGATGATGAGAGGGGAGTGCACTGCTGGCATACATAGGATGTCTCCTACTGAGGGCCACTTCCCCAAGGTCAAGAAACGTAACTAACACATCACATACATAAAATACACATAGAAATTTAGACAAAATGATGTGACAGAGGAATATATTTCAGATGAAGGAACAAGATAAAACTCCAGAAGAACTAATGACATGGAGCAAGGCAATCTACCTGAGAAAGAGTTAAGAGTAAAAATGATCCAAGAACTTGGAGGGAGAACGAATGCATGGAGTGAAAAAATTTTAACAAAGAATTCGAAAATATAAAGAACAAAGAAAAAGAATTGAAGAATACAAGAACTGAAATGAAAAATACACCAGAAGGAATCAAGTGTACACTAAATGAGGCAGATGAATAAATCAGTGTTTTGGAAGGCAGAATAGTGGAAATCACTGCTGCCAATCAGAAAAAAGAATGAAAAGAAATGAGGACAATTTAAAAGACCTCTGAGACAACACCAGGAACACTAATATTTGCATTATAGGGGTCCTAGAAGGAGAAGAGAAAGAGAAAAGTCCTGAGAATATACTTGAGAGATATCAGTTGAAAGCCTCCCTAACCTGGAAAGGAAATATTCACCCAAGTCCAGGAAGGACAGAAAGACCCATTTAGGATTAATCCACAGAGAAACACAACAAGACACAATGTAAAGAAAATGACAAAAATTAAATATCAAGAGAGAATATTAAAAACAACAAGGGAGGAGGTGAGTCTGAGGCTTGTTTTCTGCTTTTTGCCACGGTGCCTTGTAAATAAGCTCTTTCTTTCCTGCAAACCTCACTGGCATCTCAGCATTTGGCTCCAGTGTTGAGCAAATGGACCGGGTTCAGCCAATTTGACCCAGAAAACACACTTCTGGAAACATCACTCTGGCTGCACTACATCAAATAAGCTGAAGTTACTTCATGTAAAACCTTCTTGTTACCGCAGTATTATTTTAAAGAGAAGCAGTCATGCCTCTAAATGTTGCAGAGATGACTTAATATTCGTTTAATCCAATACTTGGACATTAGTCTGAGGCTTGGACAGCCTTCTATAAACACCTCTATCGCCAGGACAAGCAACCCCAAAAGTTTGGACAACCATGAGGAAACAAAGAAACACCATGCAGGCAAAGGAGCAGGAAAAAAACCCACAAGACCAAATAAATGAGGAGGAAATAGGAAAAATGCCTGAAAAAGAATTTAGAGTAATGATAGTAAAAATGATACAAAATCTCAATAACAAAATAGAGAAAGTACAAGAAACAGTTCATAAGAACTCAGAAAAACAAACAGCAATGGATAACAAAATAACTGAAATTAAAAATACTCTACATGCTATAACCAGCAGAATGACTGAGGCAGAAGAACGAATAAGTGAGTTGGAAGATAGAATGGGGGAAATAAATGCCACAGAGCAGGAAAAATAAAAAAGAATAATAAGAATAGAAGACAGTCTCAGAGACCTCAGTGATAACCTTAAACGTACCAACGTTCGAATTATAGGCATCCCAGAAGAAGAAGAAAACAAGAAAGGGTCTGAGAAAATATTTGAAGAGGTTATAGTGGAAAACTCCCCCACCATGGGAAAGGAAATAATTCACCAAGTCCAAGAAGCACAGAGAGTCCCATACAGAATAAACCCAAGGAGAAATACACCAAGGCACATATTAATCAAACTAATGACAATTAAACACAAAGAAAAAATATTAAAAGCAGCAAGAGAAAAGCAACAAATAACATGTAAGGGAAAACCCATAAAGATAACAGCTGACCTTTCTACAGAAACTCTGCAGGCCAGAAGGGAATGGCAGGATATACTGAAAGTCCTAAAAGAGAGAAACCTACAGCCAAGAATACTCTACTCAGCAAGAATCTCATTCAGATATGACAGAGAAATCAAAAGCTTTCCAGACAAGCAAAAGTTAAGAGAATTCAGCACCACCAAACCAGCCTTACAACAAGTGCTAAAGGAACTTCTCTAAGTAGGAAACACAAGAGAAGGAAAACACCTACAAATACAAACCCAAAACAATTCAGAAAATGGTCATTGGAACACACATGTCAATAATCACCTTAAATGTAAATGGATTAAATGCTCCAACCAAAAGACACAGACTGGCTGAATGGATACAAAAACAGGACCCTTCTATATGCTGCCAACAAGAAACCCACTTTAGACCAAGGGATACATATAGACTGAAAGTCAAGGGATGGAAAAAGATATTCCATGCAAATGGAAGCCAAAAGAAAGCTGGAGTAGCAATACTCATATCAGACAAATTAGAATTGAAAGTAAAGACGATTACAAGAGACAAGGAAGGACACTACATAATGATCAAGGGATCCATTCAAGAAGAACATATCACAATGGTAAATATCTATGCCCCCAATATAGGAGCACCTCAATACATAAGGCAAATGCTAACAGCTATAAAAGGGGACATCAACAGGAACACAATAATAGTAGGAGACTTGAACACCCCACTTACATCAATGGACAGATCATCCACACAGAAAATAAATAAAGACACACAAGCTTTAAATGACACATTAGACCATCTCGACTTCATTGATATTTACAGGACATTCCATCCAAAAATGACAGACTACACTTTCTTCTCAAGTGCACATGGAACATTTTCCAGGATAGATCACATCTTGGGTCACAACTCAAACCTCGACAAATTCAAGAAAATTGAAATCATATCAAGTATCTTCTCAGACCACAACGCCATGAGACTAGATATCAATTACAGGAAAAAAACTGCGAAAAAGACAAACACATGGAGGCTAAACAATTCACTCCTAAACAACCAAGGAATCACTAAAGAAATCAAAGAGGAAATCAAAAAGTATCTAGAAACAAATGACAACGAAAACACAACAACCCAAAACCTATGGGATGCAGATAAAGCAGTTCTAAGAGGGAAGTTTATAGCAATACAGTCCTACCTTAAGAAACAAGAAAATGATCGAATAAACAACCTAACCTTACACCTCAAACAACTAGAGAAAGAAGAACAAAGAAACCCCAAAGTGAGCAGAAGGAAAGAAATCATAAAGATCAGAGCAGAAATAAATGAAAAAGAAAGGAAAGAAACCATAAGAAAAATAAATAAAACTAAAAGCTGGTTCTTTGCGAAGATTAACAAAATTGATAAACCATTAGCCAGACTCATCAAGAAAAAAAGGGAGAAGATGCAAATCAACAGAATTAGAAATGAAAAAGGAGAAGTAACAAGGGACACCTCAGAAATACAAAAGACCATGAGAGACTACTATAAGCAACTATATGCCAATAAATTGCAAAACCTGGAAGAAATGGACACATTCTAAGAAAAATACAATGTTCCAAGACTGAACCAGGAAGAAATAGAAACCATGAACAGACCAATCACAAGTACAGAAATTGTGGCAGTGATTAAAAATCTCCCAACACACAAAAGCCCAGGACCAGATGGGTTCACAGGCGAATTCTATCAAACATTTTGAGAAGAGTTAACATCTGTCCTTCTCAAACTCTTCCAAAATATTGCAAAAGGCGGAACACTCCCAAACTCATTCTACGAGGCTACCATCACCCTGATACCAAAACCAGGCAAAGATGTCACAAAAAAAGAAAACTACAGACCAATATCACTGATGAATATAGGTGCAAAAATCCTCAACAAAATACTAGCTAACAGACTCCAACAGCACATTAAAAAAATCATACACCATGATCAAGTGGGGTTTATCCCTGGGATGCAAGGATTCTTCAATATACGCAAATCAATCAACGTGATACATCATATCAACAACTTGAAGGATAAAAACCATATGATCATTTCAATAGATGCAGAAAAAGCTTTTGACAAAGTTCAACATCCATTTATGATAAAAACTGTCCAGATAATGGGCATAGAAGGAAATTACCTCAACATAATAAAAGCCATATAGGAAAAACCAAAAGCCAACATCGTTCTCAGTGGGGAAAAACTAGAAGAATTCCCTCTAAGAACAGGAACAACACAAGGGTGTCCACTCTCACCACTATTATTCAACATAGTTTTGGGAGTTTTAGCCACAGCAATCAGAGAAGAAAAAGAAATTAAAGGAATCCAAATTGGAAAAGAAGAAGTAAAATTGTCACTCTTTGCAGATGACATGATATTATATATAGAAAACCCTAAAGACTCTACCAGAAAATGGCTAGCACTAATTGATGAGTTTAGTACCCAAGCAGGGTACAAAATTAATGCACAGAAATCTCTTGCATTCCTATACACTAACAACGAAAGAGCAGAAAGAGAAATTAAGGAAACTCTCCCATTTACCATTGCAACAAAAAGAATAAAATACCTAGGAATAAACCTGCCTAAGGAGGCAAAAGATCTGTATGCAGAAAACTTTAAGACATTGATGAAAGAAATCAAAGATGACACAAACAGATGGAGGGACATACCATGCTCCTGGATTGGAAGAATCAACATTGTGAAAATGTCTGTACTACCCAAAGCAATTTACAGATTCAATGCAATCCTGATCAAATTACCAATGGCATTTTTCACAGAACTAGAGCAAGACATCTTACGATTGGTATGGAAATGCAAAAGACCCCGAATAGCCAAAGCAATCTTGAGAAGGAAAAATGGAGTTGGTGGAATCAGGCTTCCTGACTTCCAACTATACTACAAGGCCATAGTGATCAAGACAGTATGGTACTGGCACAAAAATAGAAAGGAAGATCAATGGAATAGAATAGAGAACTCAGAAGTAAGCCCAAACACATATGGGCACCTTATCTTTGACAAAGGAGGCACGCGTATACAATGGACAAAAGACAGCCTCTTCAATAAGTGATGCTGGGAAAATTGGACAGCTACATGTAAAAGAATGAAATGAGAACACTTCCTAACACCATACACAAAAATAAACTCCAAATGGATTAAAGACCTACATGGAAGGCCAGACACTATCAAACTCCTAGAGGAACACATAGGCAGAACACTCTATGACATACATCAAAGCAACATCCTTTTTGACCCACCTCCTAGAATCATGGAAATAAAATCAAGAATAAACAAATGGATCTCATGAAACTTAAAAGCTTTTGCACAGTGAAAGAAACCATAAACAAGACTTAAAGGCAACCCTCAGAATGGGAAAAAATAATTGCCTATGAAACAACGGACAAAGGATTAACCTCCAAAATATACAAGCAGCTCATGAAGCTTCATACCAAAAAAGCAAATAACCCAATCCAAAAATGGGCAGAAGACCTAAATAGACATTTCTCCAAAGAAGACATCCAGATGGCCAACAAACACATGAAAAGATGCTCAACATCACTCATCATCAGAGAAATGCAAGTCAAAGCCACAATGAGGTATCACCTCACACCAGTCAGAATGGCCATCATCACAAAATCTGGAAACAACAAATGTTTGAGAGGGTGTGGAGAAAAGGGAACTCTCCTGCACTTTTTGTGGGAATGTAAGTTGGTACAGCCACTATGGAAAACAATTTGGAGGTTCCTTAAAAAACTACAAATAGAACTATCATATGATCCAGTAATCCCACTCCTGGGCATATACCCAAAGAAAACCATAATCCCAAAAGAAACGTGTACCATAATGTTTATTGCAGCACTCTTTACAATAGCCAGGACATGGAAGGAAGCTAAATGCCCATCAACAAATGAATGGATACAGATGATGTGACATATATACACAATGGAATATTACTCAGGTATAAAAAGGGATGAGATGGAGTTATATGTCATGAGGTGGATAGAACTACAATCTGTCATACAGAGTGAAGTAAGTCAGAAAGAGAAGGACAAATATTGTATGCTAACTCACATATACGGAATCTAAAAATGGTACTGATGAACTCAGTGACAAGAATAAGGATGCAGATACAGAGAATGGACTGGAGAACTCGAGGTTTGAGAGGGGGCGGGGGTGAAGGGGAAACTGAGACGAAGTGAGAGAGTAGCACAGACATATATATACTACCAACTGTAAAATAGCCAGTGGGAAGTTGTTGTATAACAAAGGGAGTCCAACTCGAGGATGGAAGATGCCTTAGAGGACTGGGGTGGGGATGGTGGGGGGGACTCGGGGGGGGGGGAGTCAAGGAAGGGAGGGAATATGGGGATATGTGTATAAAAACAGATGATTGAACCTGGTGTACCCAAAAAAAAAATAAAAATAAATTTAAAAAAATAAAAAAAAAGAAGCTGAATCAACAGGTAAGAAAATAAAAAATAAAAATAAAAGCCACAAGGGAAAAGCAAAAAATAACATACAAGGGAACTATAAAAAAACACAAACACCTCATAGTAATCACAAAACAACAATCTGAAATAAACACAAAGAATAAAAAGAATCCAAACATAACACTAGAGATTGTCATCAAGTCACAAGAGAATGAACACAGAAAGGGGAAAAAAAGACCTACAGAAACAAATCCAAAACAATTAACAAAGTGTCAGTGAGAACATACATATCAATAATTATCTTAAATGTAAATGGACTAAATGTTTCAACCAAAATACATACACAGGCTGAATGAATCCAAAAACAAGACCCATGCATATGCTGCCTACAAGAGACTCACTTCAGATCTAGAGACATACAGAAAAAAATTGACAGAATGAAAAAGTAATCTATGCAAATAGAATTCAAGAGAAAGCTGGAGTAGCAATACTTTCATCAGACAAAATAAACTTCAAAATAAAGACTGTTACAAGAGACAAAGAAGGACACTACATAATAATCAAGGGATCAATCCAAGGTGGAGACATAACAATTGTAAATATATATGCACCCCACATAGGAGCACCTTAATATATAAGGCAAATGTTAACAGACATAAAAGATGTTGACAATAAAACAGTAATAGTGAGGGACTTTAACAACTCACATCAATAGAAATATCATCCACATGGAAAATAAATAAGGAAACACAGGCCTTAAATGACACATTAGACAAGATGGACTTAACTGATATTTATAGAGCATTCCATCAGAAAGCAGCAAAATAAACATTTTTCAAGTGCACATGGAATATTCTCCTGGACTGATTACATTCTGGGCCACAAAACAAACCCTGGTAAATTTAATAAAACTGATAATATATCAAGTATCTTTATGACCACAATGCTATGAGATTAGAAATCCACTCCAAGAAATAAAAAACTGTAAAAAGTACAAACATGGGGAGGCTAAATACGGGTGCTACAAAACCACCAATGGATCACTGAAGAAATCGAAGAAGTTAAAAAATACCTAAAGAAAACTGAAAATGAAAATGAAAACATGACATTGAGAATATATGGAATGAAGAAAAAGCAATTCTAAAGGAACATATATAGTGATAGAAGCTTACCTCAGGAAACAATGAAAACTTCAAACAACCTAACCTAACATCTAAAGCAACTAGAGAAAGAATTACAAACAAAACCCAAAATTAGTAGAAGGAAAATATCATACAGATCAGAGCAGAAATAAGTGGAATAGAGATTATAAAAAGAATAGAAAATTTCAATGAAACTAAAAGCTAGTTCTTTGAAAAGATAAAATTGATAATGTTTAACTAGACTCACCAAGAAAAAAAGAGGGCTTAAACCAAAAAAAAAAAAAAAAAAAAAAAAAAAACTCAGAAATGAAAAAGAAGTTACAACCAACATCACAGATATACAAAGGATCATAAGACATTACTACAAGCAAATATATGCCAATAAAATGGACAACCTTGAAGAAATGGACAAATTCTTAGACAACCGTACAAGAGTGAGTCAAGAAGAAACAGAAAATATGAACATACCAATTAGAACTCCTGACACTGAAACTGGGATTTAAAAATCCTCCAACAAGTAAAATTCCAAGACCAGATGGCTTCATAGGTGAATTCTATCAAACATTTAGAGAGTATAACAAAGGGAGATCGACTCGAGGATGGATGATGCCTTAGAGGGCCGGGATGGGGAGGGTGGGGGGGGGAGTCAAAGGAGGGAGGGAATATGTGTATAAAAACAGCCAATTGACTTTGGTGTACGTCAAAAACTGGTACAAGAGTGTAAAGCAATTATATTCCAATAAAAAAAAAAAAATTTAGAGAAGAGTCAATACCTATCCTTCTGAAACTCTTCCAACAAATTACGGAGGAAGGAAAACTCCAAGCTCATTCTATGAGGCCACCATCACCCTGATACAAAAACAAGACAAAGATATCACACAAAAAAATAAAATTATAGGCCAATATCACTGGTGAACATACACACAAAAATCCTCAGCAAAATACTAGCAAACTGAATCCAACAACACATTAAAAGGATCATACACCACGATCAAGTAGGATTTATCCCAGGGATGCAAGGATTTTTCAATACACACAAATCAATATGTATGATACACCACATCAACAAAGAGAAGAATAAAAGCCTTATAATCTGGCTTCCATGGTGGTGCAGTGGTTGGGAATCTGCCTGCCAATGCAGGGGACATGGGTTCAATCCCTGGTCCAGGAAGATCCCACATGCCTCAGAGCAACAAGCCCATGTGCCACAACTACTGAACCAGCACTCTAAAGCCAGTGAGCCACAACTACTGAAGCTGGCATGCCTAGACCCTATGATCCACAACAAAAGAAACCACTGCAGTGAGAAATCCTCGCACCACAATGAGGAGTAGCCTCCACTAGCCACAACTAGAGAAAGCCTGTGCACAGCAAAAAAGACCCAATGCAGCCAAAATAATAATAATATAATAATAATAAATCTTTAAAAAATGTAATTAAAAAGATAAGTGAAAATAAAAATACCATAGACAAAATAAGAAAGAGACAATTTTTTTTAAAAGCCATATAATCATCTCAATAGATGCAGAGAAAGCTTTTGACAAAATTCAACACCCATATGAAAAAACTCTCCAGAAATTGGGCATAGAGGGAAGCTACCTCAACATAATAAAGGCCCTATATGACAAATCCACAACAAACATCATTCTCAATGGTAAAAAACTGAAAGCATTTCATCAAAGATCAGGAGGAACAAGACAGGGATATGCACTCTCATCACTTTTATTCAACATAGTTTTGGAAGTGCTAGCTATGGCAATTAAAGAAAAAGAAATAAAAGAAATCCAAATTGGAAAAGAAGTAAAATTGTCACTGGTTGCAGATAACATGATACTATACATAGAAAACCCTAAAGATGCTACCAGAAAAGTACTAGAGCTCAAAGAATTTGGTAAAGTTGCAGGATACAAAATTAAGACAGAAATATGTTGCCTTGCAATACACTAATGATGAAAGCTCAGAAAGAGAAATTAAGGAAACAATCCCATTTATCATCACATCAAAAAGAATAAAATACTTGGGAATAAACCTACCTAATGAGACAAAAGACCTGTACTCAAAAAACTATAAGATACTGATGAAAGAAATAAAAGATGACACAAACAGATGGAGAGATATACTACGTTCTTAGATTGGAAGAATCCATATCATGAAAACTGACTAAACTACCCAAAGCAATCTGCAGATCCAATGCAATCCTTATCAAATTACCAATGGCATTTTTCAGAGGATTAGGACAAAAAAATTCTAAAATTTGTATGGAAACTCAAAAGACCCTGAACAGTCAAAGCAACATTGAGAAAAAAAAAAGGAGCTGGAGGAACCAGGCTCCCCAAATTCAGACTATACTACAAAGCTACAGTAACATCAAGACAGTATGGTACTGGCACAAAAACAGAAATATAGATCAAAGGAACAGGATAGAAAGCCCAGAGATAAACCCACACACATCTAGTCACCTTAACTTTGACAAAGGAGTCAAGAATATATAATGGAGAAAAGACAGCCTGTTCAATAAATGGTGCTGGGAAAATTGGACAGCTACCTGTAAAAGAATGAAACTAGAACACTTCCTAACACCATACACAAAAATAAACTCAAAATAGATTAAAGACCTAAATGTAAGGCCAGACACTATAAAACTCTTAGAGGAAAATATAGGCCCAACACTCCATGACATAAATCACAGCAAGATCCTTTTTGACCCACCTCCTAGAGTAATGGAAATAAAAATAAAAATAAACAAATGGGACCTAACGAATCCTAAAAGCTTTTGCACAGCAAAAGAAACTATAAACAAGGCAAAAAGACAGCCCTCAGAATGGGAGAAAATATTTTCCAATGAAGCAACTGATAAAGAATTAATCTCCAAAATACACAAACAGCTCATGCAGCTCAACATCAAAAACACAAACAACGCAATCCAAAAAAATGAGCAGAAGACCTAAATAGACATTTCTCCAAAGAAGACATACAGATGGCCAACAAACACATGAAAAGATGCTCAACATCACTAATTATTAGAGAAATGCAAATCAAAACTACAGTGAGGTATCACCTCACACCAGTCAGAATGGCCATCATCAAAATGTCTAGAAACAATAAATGCTGGAGGGGGTGTGGAGAAAAGGGAACCCTCCTGCACTGCTGGTAGGAATGTAAACTGGTACAGCCACTATGGAAAATAGTATGGAGGTTCCTTAGAAAACTAAAAGTGGAACTACCATATGACCCAGCAATCCTAATACTGGGCATATACCCTGAGAAAACCATAATTCAAAAAGATACATGTACCACAATGTTCACTGCAGCACTATATACAATAGCCAGGAAATGGAAGCAATCTAAATGTCCACTGACAGATGAATGGATAAAGAACATGTGGTACACATATACAATGGAGTATTACTCACCCATAAAAAGGAATGAAATTGAGTTATTTGTAGTGAGGTGGGTGGACCTAATCTGTCATACAGAGCAAAGTAAGCCAGAAAGAGAGAAGCAAATACCTTTTGTGAACACATGTATATGTGTTCTCTTATCTAAAAAACTGTGCTGATAAACCCAGTGGCAGGGGAATAAAGATGCAGATGTAGAGAATGAACTTGAGGACACAGAGCAGGAAGGTGAAGCTGGGATTAAGTAAGAGAGTAGCACTGACATATATAAACTACCAAATGTAAAATAGATGGCTAGTGGGAAGCCACTGCATAGCACAGGGAGATCAACTCGATAATTGGTGATGACCTAGAGGGGTGGGGTAGGGAGGGTGGGAGGGAGGCTCAAAAGGGAGGGGATGTGGGGATATATGTATAAATACAGCTGATTCACTTTGTTATACAGTGGAAACTGACAATTTTTCCAAGGACTGGGGTGGACAGCAGATGGTTCTGGGATGATTCAAGTGCATTATATTTATTGTGCACTTTATCTCTATTATTATTATATCAGCTCTGCCTCAGATCATCAGGCATTAGATCCTGGGGATTGGAAACCCCAATGGAATATTAGTCAGCCATAAAAAAACTGAAATAATGCCATTTTCAACAACGTGGATGAACTCAGATTATCATATTAAGTAGTCAGACAAAGACAAATATCATGTGATATCACTATGTTAGTGATATAATGCTAGTGATATCATGTGTGGATTCTGAAAAAATGTCAATGAACTTATTTACAAAACAAAATAGACTCTCAGACAAAGAAAACAAACTTATGGTTACCAAAGTTTATAGTGATTTAACAGGGAGAGATAAACTAGGAGTTTGGGATTAACATATATACACTACTATATGTAAAATAGACCAACAAGTACCTACTTTATAGCACAGGGAACTATATTCAATATCTTGTAATAACCTTTAATGTAAAAGAATCTGATAAAGAATATATATGTATATGTATATATGTGGATTATGTATGTATAACTGAATCACCTTGCTGTACACCTGAAATTAACACAATATTGGAAATTAACTATACTTCAGTTTTAGAAATGGTTAAAAATATGCTCAACATTAACTAATCATCAGGAAAATTCAAATCAAAATGACACTGAGATCTCACCCCACTCCTGTTAGAATGGCTATCATGGTGGGATTGTAAATTGGTGCAACCATTATGAAAAATAGTATGGAGGTTCCTCAAAAAATTAAAAATAGAAATACTATATGATCCAGTAACTCCACTTTTGAGTATTAACTCAACGCAAACAAAATCACCACCTCAAATAGATGTCTGCATCCCTATGTTCATTGTAGCTTTCTCTACAATAGCCAAGATATGGAAGCAACCTAAGAGTCCACTAATGACTGGATGGATGGATGGATGGATGGATAGATAAAGAAAATGTGGTATATCTGCAAAGGAATATTATCCAACCCTAAAAAAGGAAATCCTGCCATTTGAGATCACATGAGGGCTTTATGCTAAGTGAAATAAGTCAGAAAATGAAGACAAATATCATATGATCTCACATATATATGGACTCTTTAAAAAAAAAAAAACCTTATAGATACAGAGAAGATATTGGTGATTGCCAGAGGTGGGAAGTTGGCAGGTAGATGGTGGGGGGTGAGATGGTGAAGGCAGTCAAAAGGTATAGACTTCCACTTATAAAATAAATAGCTCCTGGGGATGTAATGTATGGCATGGTGACTATGGTGAACAATACGGTATTATATATTTGAAAGTTGCTATTAGAAAGTTGCTTAAAAGATATCACAAGAAAAAGAATTGTAACTTATGTTACAATTTACAGTTAACAGTGATGGATGTTAACTAAATTTACTGTAGTATTTATTTCACAATATATACATAAATCATTATGTAGTGTACAATGTTCTATATTGCACTATACAATGCAGTATACAACACAAATTAATATAATGTTCTATGTCAATTATATCTGAAACAAAAAGAACCTGAATTAAAAAAAAAAACACGACAAGATAGGATCAAGATGGTGGAGTAGGAGGACGTGCGCTCATTCCCTCTTGCAGGAGCACCAGAGTTACAACTGACTGCTGAACAATTATTGACAGAAAGACACTGGAACTCACCAAAAAAGACATCCCACATCCAGAGACAAGAGAGAAGCCACAATGAAATGGTAGGAGGGGTGCAATCGTGTTAAAATCAAATCCCATAAATGCTGGGTGGGTGACTCACAGACTGGAGAACAGTTATACTGCAGAAGTCTACCCACTGAAGTGAGGGTTCTGAGTCCCACATCAGGCTTCCCAACCTGGGAGTCCAGCAATGGGAGGAGGAATCCCCAGATAATCAGATTTTGAAAGCCAGCGGGATTTGATTGCAGGACCTCCACAGGACTGGGGGAAACAGACTCCACTCTTGGAGGGCACACAAAAAAGTGTGCTCACCAGGACCCAGGGAGAAGGAGCAGTGACACCATAGCAGACTGAACCAGACCTACCTGCTGGTGTTGGAGGGTTGCCTGCAGAGGTGGGAGGCAGCTGTGGCTCACCAAGGAGACAGAGGCACTGGCAGCAGGAGTTTTGGGAAGTGCTCATTGGTGTGAGCCCTCCCAGAGTCCACCATTAGTCCTACCAAAGAGCCTGTGGGCTCCAGTGCTAGGTGGCCTCAGGCGAAATGACCAACAGGGTGGGAACACAGCCCCACCCATTGGCAGATAAGCAGATTAAAGTTTTACTGAGCTCTGCCCACCCAGCCAAACCCACCATCAGTGACTCCCATGAGGTAGCACGCACAAGCCTCCAAGATAACTTCCTCCACAAGAGGGCAGAGAGCAGTATCAAGCAGTATCAGCAGTATTTCGTCTTGTGGATCTGAAAACCACAGCCACAGAAAGATAGAGAAAATGAAAAAGCAGAGGATTTTGTACCAGATGAAGGGACAGGATAAAAACCCAGGAAAACAACTAAATGAAGAGGAGATAGGCACCCTTACAGAAAAAGAATTCGGAATAATGATAGTGAAGATGATCCAGGACTTTGAAAAAAGACTGGATGCAAAGATCGAAAAGTTTACCAAAGACCTAGAAGAATTAAAGAGCAAACAGACATATGCAACACAATAATTGAAATGAAAAATACACTAGAAGGAACCAATAGCAGATTAATGGAGGCAGAAGGGCGAGTAAGTGACCTGGAAGACAGAATGGTGATATTCACTGATGCAGAAAAGAATAAAGGAAAAAGAATGAAAAGAACTGAAGACAACCTAAGAGACCTCTGGGACAATGTTAAATGCACCAACATTCACATTATAGGGGTCCCAGAAGGAGAAGAGAGAGAGAAAGGACCTGAGAAAATATTGGAAGAGATTATAGTTGGAAAATTCCCTAACATGGGAAAGGAAATAGCTACCCAAGTCCAGGAAGTGCAGAGAGTCCCAGGCAGGATAAACCCAAGGAGAAACACGCCAAGACATATAGTAGTCAAATTGCCAAAAATTAAAGACAGAGAAAAGTTATTAAAAGCAAGAAGAGAAAAATGACAAATAATATACAAAGGAACTCCCATAATATTAACAGCTGATTTCTCAGCAGAAACTCGGCAAGCCAGAAGGGAGTGGCATGATATATTTCAAGTGATGAAAGGGAAGAACCTACAACCAAGAATACTCTACCCAGCAAGGATCTCATTCAGATTCAACAGAGAAATCAAAAGCTTTACAGATAAGCAACAGCTAAGAGAATTCAGCACCACCAAACCAACCCTACAACAAATGCTAAAGGAACTTCACTAAGCGGGAAACTTAAGAGAAGACAAGAACCTGCAAAAACAAACCCAAAACAATTAAGAAAATGGTAATAAGAACATACATATCGATTATTACCTTGAATGTAAATGGATGAAATGACCAACCAACAGACACAGAATGGCTGAATGGATACAAAAATAAGACCCATATATATGCTGTCTACAAGAGACCCACTTCAGACCTAGGGACACATGCAGACTGAAAATGAGGGGATGGAAAAAGATATTCCATGCAAATGGAAATCAAAAGAAAGCTGGAGTAGCAATACTCATATCGGATAAAATAGACTTTAAAATAAAAAATGTTACAAGAGACAAGAAAGGACATTACATAAAGATCAAGGGATCAATCCAAGAAGAGGATGCAACAATTATAAATATATATGAACCCAATATAGGAGCACCTCAATACATAAGGCAAATGCTAACAACTATGAATGAGGAAATGCAAGGTGGGAATAGACACACAGATGTAGAGAACAAACACATGGACACCAAGTGGGAAAGCGGGGAGAGTTTGCAGGGGAATGAAATGGGAGATTGGGATACCAAATTGTACACTCTAAATATATGCTGTTTATTGTCTGTTAATTGTATCTCAATAAAAGTTCTTTAAAAAAATACATATCTTACTGTCTCTATTTGGGTTCTCCCAGAAGCAGACCCTGAGACAAAAATTCTAGTGAATTTCAGAGGCACATACAGCAATGGCAGAGGAGTGGAGAAGTGACATATGGAAAGGAAGTCAGCCAGTAGGTGATACATAATTAAGCCAGCTACTGTAATGGGTGACTGAAGATATATCTCATGGAAGAAACTCTTGGAAGCAGTGGAAAAGCATATCACAAAACTGGCCCATCAGAGAGGTAAGGGGGCTGAGTTATTTATACACCAATTCCTATCAGCTGGTGACTGAGAGCTGCTGTGGTGAGTGTATTAGTTTCCTAGCATTTTGAGTCTATTTCACATAAGGGCACAGAGGTGTAGATACTGGCAGATGGAAGTTGTCTGGAACACATTAAAATGATAGGGTCTAAGGAATATGGTCAGGGTCTTAACAGCTTCTGCTCCTCATGGCAGTGTATAGCATTTGTCAACAGAGGGACTTCAGAGGAGTCACAGCAAGAAGTATTTTATTTCCTGACATTAGTGTCATTGGATTTAATGATATCAAATATCAGAGTCTAATTCTAGGGTAAAAAGAAAGTGGCATAGAGGAAAGTGAGCACAATCAATACCACCTACAATTTCTTAGTGCCTACTTTGGCCAAAACGATGCTTTGGTCTTTATATGCATTATTTCTAATCATTATAACACCTTTGAACTAAGATGACTATATGTCCCAGGTCTCCCAGGACTCCCATTTACACCTAGTGTTTCAAGGCAGTTTGTAAGAGCACCCTTTTTACTCTCAAAGTTATTATGAATTGGACAATGAAGTATATGCTCACCCTACAAACAATATTTTTTTTTTTTGGCCATGCTGCATGACTTGTGGGATCCTAGTTCCCCAACGGGAGAAGTAACCCATGTCCTCAGCAGTGAATACATGGAGTCACAACCACTAAACTACCAAGAAATCCCCCAATCTATTTTTTTAATTAATTAATTAATTTTATTTATTTATTGGCTGTGTTGGGTCTTCATTGCTGCACACAGGCTTTCTGTAATTGCTGAGAGCGGGGGCTACTCTTCATTGTGGTGCATGGGCTCCTCATTGTAGTGGCTTCTGTTGTTGTGGAGCACTGGCTCTAGGCACATGGGCTTCAATAGTTGTGGCAAATGGACTCAATAGTTGTGGCTCACGGGCTCTAGAGCACAGGCTCAATAGTTGTGGCGCACGGGCTTAGTTGCTCCGTGGCATGTGGAATCTTCCCACAGCAGGGCTCGAACCCGTGTCCCCTGCATTGGCAGGCAGATTCTTAACCACTAAGCCATCTAGAAAGTCCATCCCCCAATCTATTTTAAAGAGAAGGAAAGTGAGGGTCAGGAGGTTAAGTCATTTGGCTAAATTTATATAGGTAAAAGGGCCAGAGTCTTAATTTGAATCTGAGTCTGAGTCTAAAGCCCCTGTCTTCAGATTAAGTTCACTAACTAAAAGTGGCTGTCTTTCCTCAACACCTAGGCTGTGGTGTCTAAATCCCATTCCCACTAAAAGAAAGCAAAGCTTTTTGGAGAAATGGCTGATTCCAAGTCTAATCAGGGAAAGTACAAGATGAGCATGAAACACGGAGAAAGTTAGCAAAACTAGTGGGCTCCTATCAGACTCACGAGCCAATCTGAAAAAGTTTCCACTGGATTAAGATAAACAATTTAAGTATACGTAAGAACAAAAAGTGCAATTCATTGAAACATATCAGGCATTTTTTGGAATATAAAATTTTACATATATGCTAGAAAATTACTTCATTAGTTTGAAAATAGATGAATAAAGGGAAAAATCAAGCATCTATTTAGTCTATCATGTACAATCCATATACCAGAGTAACCAAAAAGTCAGTAAAGAGAAACTTACTCTTTGACAAAGATTAAATAATGAAATTTGAATATCAATATTTTGAACCTCTAGCAAATATGACCATTAATGGAGGAAAACATTGCAAATGTCGTGATAAGACACCACACCCTTTTTTTTTCTTCTCTTCCTTCTTTAATTTTTTTAAGCTCTTAATTGGAATATAATTGCTTTACACTGTTGTGCCAGTTTTTTCCTGTACACCAAAGTGAATCAGCTGTATTTATACATATGTTCCCATATGCCCTCCCTCCCAAGACTCCCTCCCACCTTCCCTATCCCAGCCCTCTAAGTCATCACCCATCATCAAGTTGATCTCCCTGTGTTACGTGGCAACTTCCCACTAGCTATCTATTTTACATTTGGTAGTATATATATGCCAATGCTACTCTCTCACTTCATGCCAGCTTCCCCTTTGCCCCCCCCGCCACCCACCCCATGTCCTCAAGTCTGTTTTCTACATCTCCATCTTTATTCTTGCCCTGTCACTGGGTTTATCTGTATCATTTTTTTTAGATTCCATACATAGGAGTTAGCATACGGTATTTGTTTTTCTCTTTCTGGCTTACTTCACTCTGTATGACAGTCTCTAGGTCCATCCACCTCACTACAAATAACTCAATTTCATTCCTTTTTATGGCTGAGTAATATTCCATTGTGTATATGTGCCACATCTTCTGTATCCATTCATTTGTTGATGGGCATTTAGGTTGCTTCCATGTCCTGGCTATTGTAAATAGTGCTGCCATAAACATTATGGTACATGTTTCTTTTGGGATTATGGTTTTCTCTGGGTATACGCCCAGTAGTGGGATTACTGGATCATATGGTAGTTCTATTTTTAGTTTTTTAAGGAACCTCCAAACTGTTTTCCATAGTGGCTGTACCAACTTACATTCCCACCAACAGTGCAGCAGAGTTCCCTTTTCTCCATACCCTCTCCAGCATTTATTGTTTCTAGATTTTTTGATGATGGCCATTCTGACTGGTGTGAGGTGGTACCTCATTGTGACTTTGACTTGCATTTCTCTAATAATTGGTGATGTTGAGCATCTTTTCATGTGTTTGTTGGCCATCTGCTATGTCTTCTTTGGAGAAATGTCTATTTAGGTCTTCTGCCCATTTGTGAATTGGGTTATTTGCTTTTTTGCTTTTAAGCTGCATGAGCTTCTTGTATATTTTGGAGATTAATCCTTTGTCTGTTGCTTTGTTGGCAAATATTTTCTCCCATTCTGAAGGTTGTCTTCTTGTCTTGTTTATGCTTTCTTTTGCTGTGCAAAAGCTTTTAAGTTTCATGAGGTCCCATTTGTTTATTCTTGATTTATTTCCATGATTCTAGGAGGTGGGTCAAAAAAGGATCTTGCTTTTATTTATGTCATAGAGTGTTCTGCCTTTGTTTTCCTCTAAGAGTTTTATAGAAGACACTACACACTTCTTGAAGGAAGTACAGAACACCACTTAAAAGGCAGCCTTGCTAAAAGAACAAGAAATTGAATCTGAATCTGATCAGTTTACAGAAATCAAGGGACAAAGGAATATGTTTAACCATACTAGGTGGGTGAAGTCAACAAACTCCAGACTAAGAGATACTTCCCATAACAAAAATTTTCTCAACAACAAAACATTACGAAAAAAGAAAGAGAGATATAGGGAAAACATATATATTTAAAAAGACTCAAGATATATATCAACAGGGCTTCCCTGGTGACCCAGTGGTTAAGAATCTGCCTGCCAATGCAGAGGGCACAGTTTCGAGCCCTGGTCCAGGAAGATCCCACATGCCGCAGAGCAACTAAGACCGTGTGCCACAACTACAGAGCCTGCGTTCTAGAACCCGCAAACCACAACTACTGAGCCCACATGCTGCAACTACTGAAGCCTGCACACCTAGAGCCTAAGCTCTGCAACAACAGAAGCCACCACAATAAGAAGTCCGCAATGAAGAGTAGCCCCCACTCCCCACAACTAGAGAAAGGCTGCACGCAACAACAAAACACAGCCAATAAGTAAAAATAAATAAATAATTTTTTAAAAGATGTATGTCAATAAATCACTATACATGAACCTAATTTGGATCACAATTCAAATGGGCACACATACTACACACACACACACACACAACAACTGAATAAATATGAACTTAAATATGAATACTGACTGGCTATTTTATAGTATTAAGAAAAAAACCTAAAATATTGTAGATGATAACTTGTCTTAAATTTGCTTCAAAATAACTTGGAAGGGGGTACAGTGAAAACAGGACTGTCCATTTATTGATAACTGTTGAAACTGGATTTTGGAGACCTCGGTTCATGATACTGTTCTCTCCTCTGTACATCACCATAACAATGGAGATGAAGAATTATGTCTAACTTATTTATTCAAGTTAAAAATATTTTTATCAACAAAAAATTTGTAAAAAATGTATGATCAAAATACTGCATGTACATAGTAAAAACGCAAACAGTAGATAGAACCATAAAGCAAAAAGCAAAAGTTTTTTGTTATCTCCTATATACTAGTCCCAGTTTCCAGAAGTGACCACTTTAAATTATTTATGTTTTTAGTTTTTCTGGCAGACTCTCAGTAACTCTAAAAATGTTACTGGTATTTCTGTTTATTGAGACATCAACTTTAAACCATATCAATTTATTTCCTGCAATGAAAGATGAAGAATTAGGTCATTTCAAATTCTATTGGCATATAGGTTACACAGTCTTTTAAGTATTCTTTTTGCTGTCACCTTAACAATTACAGCATGCATTCTCATCTTATTATACTCAACCTTAAATTAGTAGATTCTTTTATCACTTCCTAAACAGTGTAAGAAACTTAAAAGAGTTTAACTCCATTTACCAACCCCACACCCTGGTTTTTGTGCTATTGTTACGTATCTTACTTCTACAGTTGTGTTAAACTCTACAGGATATTATTACTATTGTTTTAAGCCTTCAGTGAGATATTTGTATGTATAATGCATCTATGGTTTGATATTTCATTTATCTGGAAAATTCCAAGTCAGTTTCTTTCAAATATTGCTCTGTCCATTTCCTCCCTCCTCTCCTTAAAAATTTCTGCTTATACACATGTTGGTCATCACACTGTTTTCCACATGTCTCTTTTGCTCTTTACTAAAGTGTCTATCCTTTTTTACCCTCCGTGCTTCAGTCTGGATTCCTTCTTTTGGCCTCTCTTCAAATTTACAAACTATGTAAAACTGTGTATAAACTGTTAGTAAATGTGTTGAATTGTTAATTTCAGTTATTGAAGCTTTAGTGCTAGGATTTGTTTACTCTTCTTTATAGATTCTAGGTCTCTGTTGAAATTCTCCACTTCCCCCTGTTTTCTTAAACATCAGAATCATGATTATTTTGAAATCCCTAGTATCTGAGTTACTTATATTGTTTGTTTCCTAGATTATCAAATTTTGGTTCTATTTCTTTTTAAGCATACATCATAATTTTTGAATGGATGACACACATAATCCAAATAATGCAATTTTTAATATACTAAGTTGTCTATTGTCAGGTAGAGGGAGTATAAACAGATCCTCCTAATCCTGTTGAGGCCTGGTTTATTGTTTTGTTAGGGCTGATATATCTCAGTTGTGCCTACATAGGCCACACCATTTATGTCATGTGACGTTATTTAGAAATAGGATCTTTGCAGACATAACAAATTTAGATTAAGTCATACTGGATTAGGGTGAGGTCTAAATCCAGTGACTTGGGTCCTTATGAGAAGTCCATGAGAAAACACAGACACACAGGAAGAATGCCTTATGACGAGAGGCAGAGCCAAGGGATATCAAGGACTGCCAGAAGCTAGAAGAAGCAAAGAAGGATCTTCCTACCCTAGAGCCTTCACAGAGAGCCTGGCCCTGCTTGATTTCAGACCTCTGGCCTCCAGAACTGTGAAAGAATATATTTTTGGTTGTTTCAAGTCACCCAGTTTGTGCTAAAATGTTATGGCAGCCCTAAGAAGCTACTATATGCCCTAACTCCTAGTGGGTGGCCTTCTGTGGATCAAATCAAAGCTTGAGGTTTTTACAAAGGCCACTCTGTCTAGGCCTCTCTCTTAGCAGCACTAGGCTGCTGAAATATTGACCCAGGATTTTAGCCTCCCAGTTACTGCTTTCTGCTTCAGTTTCTTGGAGTCTTGCCCTTCACTTACACAATTTAGGAGATGGAGAACACCTTGAAAGGAGATTGCACAGATATTTTGAAGGTCTCTTCCCTGTGGTTCTATCCTTTTTGTGATTTTACTCCTCAATTCCTAGGTACTTTAATGGCACCAAACTCCAATGTCTTCCTTCTTAACCAGTGAGAATTGAAGATTTCTCTTAGGACTCTGTTCTCCCACACTGTGAATTAGTCAAATGCTCTCAGGTAAGATCTTTAGAGTTCACTATAAAATCATAGATTTAAAATTATTTTTCCTCAGTACTTTGAAAGCAGTCTATTTTTATAGTTTTCTGATTTGCTGATATAAACTTCTATGCAAAATCAAACAAACAAAATCTCTGTTGCCCTATGCATCCCAGAAACATTCAAAATCTTATTATTTTCCATCATGTTTTGAAATTTATACAGGTACATCTAGAAATATTAGTGTTCTTATTTACCCTACTCAGCCTTTGGCAGACCATTTCAGTAGGAAAATGTCAACTTATTTTTATTTACATGATTTTTTTCTATTATTTCTCTTACTAGTTCTTCTAACCCAGTTTGTTTAATTTGTTTAAAATATTAAAATTCCTGCATTGACCATCTATGTGTCTCTGCAATTTTCTCCTATTTTCCATCTTTTAGTCTTTTGCTCCATATTAAAGAAGACTTCAAATTTTGTTTGAAAATTTACTATATATCTATATTTATTGACATCTATGTCTAATATATCTTCATTTGAATTATTTATTTTTGTAATTTCTAAAAATATGTAATCTTCACTCAGAGTAGGCTGTTATTTTATTTGTCACATATCTCTTAGGCATAATTCTGAAAGGATAAATAAGACACGGGTAATGATAATTAATTCTGAGAAGAACCCAAACCTGGGCACAGCAAGGGAACTACCATATAAGTTGAATTTTACCATGCATATGTGTTGCTTAATTTTTTAAAATTTAGCTAAAAAATATCTCTCTGAAAATACTAATTATTTATTTTGTCCCTTGATTTTTCTCTTTAGGTGCTGGAATCAGGTATTGTATTGTTCATCTAGGTCTCTCTCTTTTGGACTGCTTTATTTTTCTCCAAAATTTGATATTGCTTAGTAGTCTATTCATAGGCATAAATGAGAACTAAGTTAATTAGATAGATAAATGGCATGGGTTTCCTCTGTCATTGTTTGAACTTGTTCTCCCTTGAATAGGAATGTGACTTTGGCTCTAAGCACATGGGTAGGATACACTGATTGAAAGGCTTCCCTTTGGCATTTAATTTTTATTTTTCATAAACATTTCAAGAATAAATGTCTGTTTATAATTAAGCATTTCATGAAGTTATTCTTTTTATTTTGCTCATAAAGTTGTATCTCAACCCTCTACTTTTTTGGGGGGGGGTACACCATGTTCAATCATCTGTTTTTATACACATATCCCTGCATTCCCTCCCTCCCTCGACTCCCCCCACCTCGAGTCCCCCCCACCCTCCCCGCCCCAGTCCTCTAAGGCATCTTCCATCCTCGAGTTGGACTCCCTTTGTTATACAACAACTTCCCACTGACTATCTATTTTACAGTTGGTAGTATATATATGTCTGTGCTACTCTCTCACTTCGTCTCAGCTTCCCCTCACCCCCTGCCCCCTCCCAAACCTCGAGTTCTCCAGTCCATTCTCTGTATCTGTGTCCTTGTTCTTGTCACTGAGTTCATCAGTACCACTTTTAGATCCCATATATGTGAGTTAGCATACAATATTTGTCTTTCTCTTTCGGACTGACTTCACTCTGTATGACAGACTGTAGTTCTATCCACCTCATGACATATAGCTCCATCTCATCCCTTTTTATAGCTGAGTAATATTCCATTGTGTATATATACCACATCTTCTTTATCCATTCATTTGTTGATGGGCATTTAGGTTGCTTCCATGTCCTGGCTATTGTAAATAGTGCTGCAATAAACATTATGGTACAAGTTTCTTTTGGGATTATGGTTTTCTTTGGGTATATGCCCAGTAGTGGGATTACTGGATCATATGATAGTTCTATTTGTAGTTTTTTAAGGAACCTCCAAATTGTTTTCCATAGTGGCTGTACCAACTTACATTCCCACCAACAGGGCAGGAGAGTTCCCTTTTCTCCACACCCTCTCCAACATTTGTTGTTTCCAGATACACATAGTTAAAGTAAATATTCTATTTTATTGCTATAGTAAAGGGCAAGAGGCTGAATTTTATTAGCATGTAGCTGCTTGTGTATTTTGTAGAGGGAACTATACCCCCATATACATATATAAGTGATTACAGTCATTGTATGCAAGAGCCACAGTGTAAACTACATTTTCTGGAAGAACAGTGGCAAAAGTAAGTTTGAGTCACATCATATTATTTTCTTTATTAGTAACTATTTTATGGGCTCTGACATTTGGTTAAATAGCTTTGAATCCCAGCTCTATTCTTCAGTATCTATGTGTTATGTAATTTTGGGCAGTTACTTAATGTTATAACTCTCAATTACTTCATCTATAATTTAGTGATGATAACAACATTACTATATAGTTTTGCTGGATGGGATTAAATGAGTGTGCCTTTAATTCTTTTTTTTTATTTTTTTATTTTATTTTTTTTTATTTTTTTGGGGTTACACCAGGTTCAATCATCTGTTTTTATACACATATCCCCGTATTCCCTCCCTTCCTTGACTCCCCCCCCTCAAGTCCCCCCCACCCTCCCTGCCCCAGTCCTCTAAGGCATCTTCCATCCTCGACTTGGACTCCCTTTGTTATACAACAACTTCCCACTGACTATTTTACAGTTGGTAGTATATATATGTCTGTGCTACTCTCTCGCTTCGTCTCAGCTTCCCCTTCACCCCCCGCCCCCTCCCATACCTCGAGTTCTCCAGTCCATTCTCTGTATCTGCATCCTTATTCTTGTCACTGAGTTCATCAGTACCATTTTTAGATTCCATATATGTGAGTTAGCATACAATATTTGTCTTTCTCTTTCTGACTTACTTCACTCTGTATGACAGATTGTAGTTCTATCCACCTCATTACATAGAGCTCCATTTCATCCCTTTTTATAGCTGAGTAATATTCCATTGTATATATATGCCACATCTTCTTTATCCATTCATTTGTTGATGGGCATTTAGGTTGCTTCCATGTCCTGGCTATTGTAAATAGTGCTGCAAGAAACATTATGGTACAAGTTTCTTTTGGGATTATGGTTTTCTTTGGGTATATGCGCCTTTAATTCTTGTAGGTGGGAAGCATATGATAAGCACTATGTAGGTATTAGAAATTATTATTTTTATCATAATAATCATATACTAACTACTGTAGACATTTTAAATACATTATCTTAGTTCTTCTAAGCAATGTGGCAAATTGTGGGTATATACTGTATTTCATACATTAGGTACTGTGTCTAAGATAATGCCTTAGAGATAAATTGTACTGATTGCAAGAGTTTTCAGTATGAAAACAGTTAATAGGGTATTAGTATATGGTCAATTCTTTGTAATATTGCTTTCCTGATATTAAATTTATGTCTTCAAGACACTGTAAGAAAATAAATGTGATATGAAATATAAAAAAAAAAGAAAAAGAAAGGCCTCCCTTTATGATGGGTAGGCAAGCAATAATCAGCAAAGATGGAGACACTTACTATGGTAGATTATTTGCCAAAATTACTGCAATAATTTCTCTTCCTGTATTCACACACTTTGTAACATGGCACTGCAATTTTCCTCACCAAGAGGGAGAGTCAATCTTGAATCTGGGCAGAACTTATAATTTGCTATTATCAATAAAATAGTGATTTAGTGATATGCTGATTCCAACTTAGCCCTCAAGAATTGAAAGCTTTTGCTCATTTTCTTGGAAGCCTAGTCAGCTGCCATGGAAACATCTGGGATAGTCTGACTGAGCATGAGAGATGAAAAAGAACAAAGATGAGCCATTATAAGCTAGGGTATTCTTGTTCATTCACCCCTCAGTTGACCCAGAAACTAACGGTAGATGAAAGAATGAGCCCAGCTGAGACCAGAAGAAGCACTCAGCTGAGCCTGTGTCAAATTGGTAACTCAGATAATCATGAGCTAAATAAATGGTAGCCTTTTAAAGCCACAAAATTTTGGAATAATTTATTATGCAACAGTATCTGACTGATACACTTCCCACCCACCCCCAAATGCCAGAATAAAGAGAATTGCACCATTCTGGGGGTGCAAAAGTCTATTCCAAGAGCCATCAACACCAGCAGACAAAACTTTCAATTTCTTTAGAAATTAGCTTTCTTCCCACACTCCCAGTCACTTTGTTCATTCCAGGAAGAAGCAGGGATGGACTTTCTCAATTTACCGTCCCATCTTTTGCTCCATCCTCACTCATCCTTTCTTACTCCTGCTTTTTCTGTCTACTGATACCAGTTTAGTACCCTTTACTAGAATTCCATTGGGAAGATTAGTTTCTATATTCATTGCTGCCTTGTCTGTACAAATTCACAGAGGAGAGCTGCTTCTACCCTTCATTGTGTTAGGAATCTTCACTCTTTTGTATTTTTTTTTTGCCATTTTTAAATTTAATTTTTATTGGAAACATATCAAGCATAGAGAGAATAAAATATTTATGTACAGTTAAAGAATAATGATAAAATTAAAACCCATGAATCTCTTATCCATGTAAAGAAGTAGAAGACTCCTAATACCTTAGAAGCTTCCTATGTGCTTCTTAAATTTTATATTCCTCTCATCTCCAGGAAATAACCACTGATATGATTTTATCTTAATATTTCCTTATTTTTACTTATGGTTCTACTAGCGACATAAGAATCTCCAAGCAATGTGTTGTTCAATTTGTTTTTAACAAATAGAAAGCATAAACCCAGCTGTAAGGAAAAGGCAATATTGCCAACAGCAGATAAAAGCTCCCAGGAGACCCATGAGCTGAATAGTCTCTAGCTTTACTGAAGTTTTGCATATTTGAAAGCTGCTAAGAGAGTAGATCTTAAAAGTTCTTCATCACAAGAAAAAAGTTCTGTAACTAAGTATGGTGATGGCTGTTAATTAGGTCTATTGTGGTGACAATTTTACAATGTATACAAATATCAAATCATCATGTTGTACACCAGAAACTAATATAATGTTTTATAACAATTATACCTTAATTTAAAATTTTTTCAGCTTTACTGAGAGTTTAAAATACTTTTCTGAAGAATGTAATGGGCAAGACATGAGTGAGTCCTGGGAATCACTGATTTCTGTATCTGTAGTTGGGTTATCTGGCAGAAATGAAATGTGAACTACAGATTAGACATCTGGCATAAGGATGGTCAAAAAGAGTAGATTGTTCTATATTTCTTCTTCCAGTCTCACCATGTCTACCACCAGCCTGCAGGAGAAGTTAAGGACAGAACGATTCTGTTGGATGAAATGAATGTCCACTTATCAACTAATTCAGGCAGTAAGATAAGAGGGGAGAGTAAAAATGACATCAGCACTGGTCAGGACATGCCTAGTATAGATTAAAAGTGAGTTTGTGATCATCTAACCTTTTGTCTTCAGTTTAAAAAGATAATACAATGGAATTGGGGATATTAATGATGACAGCCCTCAATAAATTCATTGCCAGGTCAGACCTCTCTCACAAACTCCTGATTCATAATCTTCTTGGCATCTCCACTTTGGCTTCTAATGAATGTCTGATACTCAAATGTCCAATATAAATTTCTAATCTCACCTCCCCACCCCCCAAAATCTTCTCCAAATGCAGCCTTCACCATTTCAATTGATAGTAACCCCTTCTTTCCAGGTTCTCCCACAAAAACTTTGAACTCATCCTTAACTCCTTCCTTTCACACGCTACATCCAACTCATCAGGAGATTCTCTTGGCTGTACCTTTAAAATATAACAAAATCCAACATCTCTTACCACCTCCATTGCTGCTATTCTGGTCCAAGACACATTGCCTCTTACCTGGATTATGGCAACAGCCTCTCAACTGGTGTTCCTAGTTTAACCTTTGTTCCCTATAGGTTATTTTCAACAACCTATATTGGAGCAGGGTGATCCAAGAGATGGACATGTTAATTCCTTTAAATATAATTTACTTGCTTACTGTTTATTGTTTTCCTCTCCCCCACAATAGCACATAAGCCTGAATAAAGGCACACATATCTTTGCTTTGTTCACTGGTGTATGCCAAGTACCTAGCAGAGTGTCTGATACATAGTATGGGCTCAGTATATAGTTGGTTAATAAAGGAATAAACAAGTCCATTTATTGGATCGCCCTTCTGCAATGTGGACTGGTTTCTCTCTATGTCTGGTATATACCTACATATAAGAGATCTCATGATCCCCTTGGAGATTCCTTTTGCATCTTCTCTATTGTTAAAACAGAAATAACAGGCCCTCACATAGTAGTGGGGGGAATGCCAGTCCTGGGACCCCACGGGCCCCAGCCTCACCCACCAAAAGACCAACAGTAGCCCAAGGACCACCAAAGCCCACAACCATCCATGTCAACAACCTGGCCCACCAACCAGCAAGCTGGTACCACCTCAGGATGCCCTGAGCACCAGGCCCCACCCAAAAGCAGGCCAACACCAGTTCTGGGACATTGGGCCCCTCAGCCAGCCATCCCAGGATCTAGTACCACCCATCAGTGGGCTTTCCCCAGCTTTGGGACACTGAGGCCCTGCAGCCAGCCATGTAAGGAACCTACCCTATCCACCAACAGGCCAACATTAGCCCTAGGCACCCCAGACAGGGTCCCACCCACTAGTAAGCTTAACTAGCTCTGGGAACACTGGCCCCACAGGTAGTCACCTTTGACCTCGGTTCACCCACCAGCAGGCCAGTACTAACCCTGGGACCCCTGGGACTCCATAACCAGCCAACTTTTGATCTGGCCCTACCCACCAGAAGGCCAGCACCAGGACTGGGACCCTCCCTGGCCATGTTGCCAGTCATGCCAGGACCTGATCTGCCCACCAGCAGCAGTAGCCTCCACACAAGTTAGGGCCTAGTAACCAACAAGACTGAAGTACAGCCACACCTACCTGTACCCATAGTAATCAGACCACCACAACAGAAGGACACCCCCCCCACACACACACACAGAGGGCACTCTAGAGCATATAGTTCAGGTAATCACAGAACAGTGCACTGCTAGGACACATAGGACATTGTGTACATGAGGCCACTTCTCCAAGATGAGGAAATGTAACTAATCTACCAAATACACAAAAATAAAAACAGTAAATTAGGCCAAATGAGGCAACAGAGGAATATGTTCCAAATGAAGGAACAAGATAAAACATCAGAAGAACTAAGTGAAGTGGAGATTTGCAATCTACCTGACAGAGAGTTCAAGGTAATAATCATAAAGGTGCTCAAAGAACTCAGGAGAGCATAAGATGAACAGAGTGAGAAGTAAGAAGTTTTTAACAGAGTTAGAAAATGTAAAGAACAACAAAACAGAATTGAAGAATACAATAACTGAGATAAAAATACACTAGAAGTAGACTAAACGATACAGAGTAATGGATCAACAAAGGGGAAGATAGAGTAATAGAAGTCACTGAAGCTGAACAGAAAAAAAAATTTTAAAGATGAGGACAGTTTAAGAGATATTTGGGACCACATCAAGTGTGCTAACATTCATATTATTGGCATCCCAGAAGGAAAAGAGAGAGAGAAAGGTTCTGAGAACATACTTGAAGATATAATAGCTGAAAACTTCCCTAACCTGGGAAAGGAGACAGACATGCAGATTGAGAAGGACAGAAAGCCCCAAACAGGACTGCAGAAGAAGGAACACTTCTGAATTCATTCCATGAGGCCATCATCACATGGATACCAAAACCAGACAAAGATATCAAACAAAAAGGAAAGTAAGAGGCCAAAATTCCTGATGAAATTAGATGCAAAAATTCTTAACCAAATATTAGAAAACATAATTCAGCAATACATCAAAAGGATCATACGCCTTTATCAAGTCAGATTTATCCCAGGGATGCAAGGATGGTTCAAGATCTTACAAAGCTAAAGACATAAGGAACCACAACAAAACCAGTAGGAGGGGTGAATCCACAATATAATCCAATCCCATACCCCCTGGGTGGGAGACCCACAAATTGAAGAATAATTATATTGTGGAGGTTCTCCCACAGGAGTAAGAGTTCTGAGCCCCACATCAGGCTCCTTAGCCCAGGGGTGTGACATCAAGAAGACAAGCCCCCAGAGCATTTGGTTTGACCATCAGTGGGGCTTAATTGCAGAAGCCCCACAGGACTGAGGGAAACAGAGACCTCACTCTTAAAGGGCACACACAAGAGCTCACATGTACTAGGACACAGGGCAAAAGAAGTCATTTGATAGAAATTTGGGCCAGATTTAATGGCTTGTCTTGGAGAGCCTCCTGGAGAGGAAGGGTGGCTGCAGCTCACCCTGGGGACATAGACACTGGGAGCAGACATATTGGGGAACATTGTTGGGTTCTGACATCTTGGCTCATTAGTTCCAATACCTGGTCCCACAAAACAGTCTGCAGATGACAGTGCTGGGATACCTCAGGCCAACCAACTAACTGGGCAGGGACATAGCCCTACCAGTCAGCAGACAGGCTGCCTAAAGATCAAAGAGCATACAGCCACATCTAGGCTCACCCCTAGACAAGGCCCACCCCACAAGAGGCCCAAGACCCAGCTCTACACACAAGTGGACAAGCACCAGTCCCTCCCACCATGAAGCCAGACCAAGCCTTTAGACCAGCCTCATTTACCAGGGTGCAGACACCAGAAGCAAGAAAACTATGATCCCACAAGGCAGATCAGACCCTACCCTGGGACCAGCTGGGCCCTTACCCAGCCCACAAGCAGGCCTCACAACCTTCAGGACACCCTGGATACACTAACAAACTGGGTCAGAAACCATCACCCCCACCATGATCTGAAATGAGCTCTGGGATCCCTGGGCCCTGGAGCCAGACTCTAGGAAAAAGCTCTGCCTGGCAGTAGATTGGCAGTAACCCCAAGATCTGACTTCACTTGCCAGTGCATAGACAACAGCCCCAGAGTCTTTGGGACACTGACTCTGCCCACCAGTGAGTCAGCACTAGCTCCAGGGGCCAACAGGATTTCACAAAAGGCCACCTTGTGACCAGGCCTCACTAAACAGCAGCAAGCAGCATCTGCACAAGGCAGGGCCTGGTAACCAACTATTCTAGAGTCCTATCATACCATCTGCATAGTTAGCTCACTACAACAGAAGGGCCCAAGTAGCCCTCTTAGGGTGAAACCCTACAGTGTATAGCTTGGGTAATGAGAGGGGAGTGAACTGCTGGAACAGATAGGATGCCTGCTACAAAGGGCCATTTCTCCAAGTTCAAGAATTGTAACTAACTTATCATACACAGAAAAATAACAAATAGCAACTTAGACAAAGTGAGGCATTAGAGGGATATGTTTCAGATGAAAGAACAAGGTAAAACCCCAGAAGAAGAACTAAGTGAAGTGGAGACAGGCAATGTACCCACAAAAGAGTTCAGAGTAATGATTGTAAAGATAATCAAAGAAATTGGGAGGAAAATGGATGCACTGAGAAGTTAGAACTTTTTAACAAAGAATTAGAAAAAAAATAAAAAAACAACCAAATAGAGATAAAGAATACAATAACTGAAATGAAAAATACACTGGAAGGAATCAACAATAAACTAAATGAGGCAGAAGGGTGGGTCAGTGAGCTGAAAGATAGAGAAGTGGAAATCACAGCCACTGAACAGAAAAAAAGAAAGGAGAATGAAAAGAAATGAGGACAATTTAAGAGACCTCTTGGACAACATCAAGCACACTAATATTCACATTACAGGGGTCCCAGAAGGAGAAGAGAGAGAAAAAGGGCCTTAGAAAATATTTGAAGAGATGACAGCTGAAAGCCTCTCTAACCTGGGAAAGGGAATAGTCACCGAAGTCCAAGAAGTGCAGACAGTTCCATTCAGGATTAGCCCAAAGAGGAACACACCAAGAAACATTATAATAAAAATGGCAAAAATTAAAGATAAAAAGAGAATACAACAAAGCAGCAAGGGAAAAGCAATAAATAATATACCAGGGAACTCCCATAAGACTATCAACTGATATTACAGCAGAAAATATGTAGGCCAGAAGGGAGAGGCATGATATATTTAAACTGTTGAAAGGAGAAAAGCTACAACCAAAAATATTCTATCTAGCAAGGTTCTTATTCAGATTTGATGGAGAAACTGAAAGGTTTACAGATGAGCAAAAGATAAAAGAATTCAGCACCACCAAACCAGCTTTACAACAAATGTTAAAGGAACTTCTCTAGATGAAAAGGAAAGGCCACAACTAGAAACAAGAAAATTAGAGAGTGAAAAATCTCACTAGTAAAGGCAAACATAGAGTAAAGGTAGAAAATCATCCACAAAGCTAATATGGAGGTTGAAAGACAAAACTAGCAAAATAATCTACATCCAAAATAAGCAGTTAAGGGATACACAAAACAATTAGATGTAAAGTATAATCTCAAAAACAGTAATCCTGGGGGGAGGACAGTACAAATGCAGGGTGTTTAAAATGAACTTGAACTTGAAATTAAGAGATCATTGAGTTAAGACAATCATATATAAATAAGGACTTCTATACAAAAATCTCATGAACTGCAAACCAAAAATCTATGATAGATATATACACAAATAAGAAAAAGGAATCCAAACATAACACTAAACAAAACATAGCACTAAAGATAGTCATCAAATCACAAGAGAACAAAAGTAGAAAAAGGAAAAAAAAAAAAAAAGAAATGCCAAAACAAATCCAAAACAATTAACAAAATGGCAATAAGAAATACATACCAATAATTGCCTTAAATGTAAGTGGACTAAATGCTCCAACCAAAAGACATAGACTGGCTGAATGAATACAAAAATAAAACCCATATATATGCTACCTACAAGAGATTCACTTCACATCTAGAGACACAGACTAAAAGTGAAGGAATGGAAAAAGGTATTTTACACCAATGGAAATCAAAATAAAGCCAAAGTAGCAATACTATATCAGACAAAGTAGACTTTAAAATAAAGACTGTTACAAGGGACACAGAGTGACACTACATAGTGATCAAGGGATCAACCCAAGGAGAAGATATAACAATTATAACTATATATGTCCCCAACATAGGAGCACTCAATATATAAGGCAAATGTTAACAGCCATAAAAGAAATCAAGAGTAACACAATATTTGCAGGGGACTTTACCATCACACTTACATCAATGGACAGATTATCAAAACAGAATAACAATAAGGAAACATAGGCAGTGAAAGACACATTAGAATAATTGACCTTTTTTGATATTTATAGAGCATTACATCCAAAAGAAGCAGAATACACATTCTTTTCAAGTGCACATGAAACATTCTCCAGGAGAGATTACATGCTAGGCCACAAAACAACACTTGGTAAATTTAAGGAAATTGAAACCATATCAAGCATCTTTCTGAACAAAATACTATGAGACTAGAAATCAACTACAAGAAAAAATGCAAAAAAATACACATTGAGGCTAAACAACATGCTACTAAACAATGGATCAATGAAGAAATCAAAAAATACCTAGAGACAAATGAAAATGAAAACACAATGATCCAAAACCTATGGGATGCAGCAAAAGCAGTTCTAAGAGGGAAGTTTATAGCAATACAATGTTACTTCAAGAAACAAGAAAAATCTAAACAACATAAACTTGCACCTAAAGCTACTAGAGAAAGAACAAGCAAAACCCAATGTTATTAGAAGAAAAGAAATCACAAAGATTAGCACAAAAATAAATGAAATAGAGAACAAAAACAAGAGAAAGGATCAATGAAAGCTGGTTCTTTGAGAAGATAAACAAAGTTGATAAACCGTTAGCCAGACTCATCAAGAAAAAAGAGGACAGGGCTCAAATCAATAAAATCAGAAATGAAAAAGGAGATGTCACCACCTATACCACAGAAGCACAGAGGATCAAGAGGTTACTATGAGCAACGATATGCCAATAAAATGGCCAACCTAGAAGAAATGGACTACTTCTTAGAAAAGTACAATTTCATAAGACTTAATCAGGAAGGAATAGAAAATATGAACAGACTGACTACCAGTACTGAACTTGAATCAGTAATTTAAAAAATCTCAACAGCTAGAAGTCCAGAACCAGATGGCTCCAGAGGTGAATTCCACCAAACATTTGGAGAAGCATTAACAACTATCCTTCTCAAACTATCCCAAAAAATTGCAGAGGAAGGAACACTTCCAAACTCATTCTCTGAGTTCACCATCACCCTGATACCAAAAACAGACAAGGATATCACAAAAAAGAAAATTACAAGATAATATACATCACTATTGAATATAGATACAAAAATCCTCAACAAAATACTAGCAAACTGATTCCAACAGTACATTAAAAGAATCATACACCAGGATCAAGTGGGATTTATCCCAGAGATATAAGAATTTGTCAATATCCACAAATCAATGTGATACATCACATTGACAAATTGAAGAATTAAAACCATATGATCATCTAAATAGATGCAGAAAAAGCTTTTGATAAAATTCAATATCCATTTATGATAAAAAAAAAAAAAACTTTCCAGAAAGTGGGCATAGAGGAAACCTGCCTCAACATGTTGATAATAAAGGCCATATACAACAAACCTACAGCTAACATCATACTCAGTGGTGAAAAGCTAAAAGCATTACCTCTAAGATCAGGGACAAGACAAGTGGCCCACTCTTGCCACTTTTATTCAACATATTTGTGGAAGTCCTAGCTGCAGCAATCAGAGAAGAAAAGGAAATAAAAGGAATCCAAACTGAAAAGGGAGAAGTAAAATTGTCACTGTTTGCAGATGACACTTTTACTCAACATAGTATTGGAAGTCCTAGCCACAGCAATGGGACAAGAAAAAGAAAAAAAAAATCCAAATTGGAAAAGAGAAGTAAAACCGTTACTGTTTGCAGATGAAATAATACTATACATAGAAAGTCCTAAAGACTACCAGAAAACTACTAGAGCTCATCAATGAATTCAGTAAAATTTCAGGATACAAAACTAATATACAGATATATGTTCCATTTCTATACACCAAAATGAAACACCATAAATAGATATTAAGGAAACATTTACCATCACATCAAAAAGAATAAAATACCTAGGAATAAATATACCTAAGGAGGCAAAAGACTTGTACTCTGAAAACTATAAGATGCTGATGAAAGAAATGAAAGATGACATAAACAGATGGAAAGAGATACCATGTTCTTGACTTAAAAGAATCAACATTGTTAAAATGACCATACTAAGCAAGGCAATGTACAGATTTAATGCAATTCCGATCAAATTACCATTGGCATTTTTCACAGAAGTGCAACAAAAAATTTTAAAATTGTATAGAAACACAAAAGACCTTGAATAGCAAATACAATCTTGAGGAAGAAAAACAGAACTGGAGGAATCACACTCCTTGACTTCAGGCTATCCAAAAAAGCTACAATAATCAAAACAGGATGATACTGACACAATGACAGAAATATAGATTAATGGAACAAGATAGAAAGCCCAGAGATAAACCCACACACTTACGGTCAATTAATCTATGACAAAGGAGGCAAGACAATGAAGAAAAGACAATGTCTTCAATAAGTGGTGCTGGGAAAACTGGACAGCTACATGTAAAAGAATGAAACTAGAACATTCTCTACCACCATAAGCAAAAATAAACTCAAAATTCATTAAAGATCTAAATGTAAAACCAGGTACTATAAAACTCCTAGAGGAAAACTTTGGACACTTTTTGACATAAATCAGAACAATATACTTTTGGATACATCGCCTAGACTAATGGAAACAAAAACAAAAATAAATAAATGGGACCTAATTAAATTTAAAAGCTTTTGCACAGCAGAGAAAACCATAAACAAAACAAAAAAGACAACCTATGGAATGAGAGAAAATATTTGCAAACGATGCTACTGACAAGAGATTAATTTCTGAAATATATAAACAGTTCATTCAGCTCAATATAAAAAAAACAAACAAACAATAAAAATGGGCAGAAGATCTAAACATGCATTTCTCTGAAGAAGACATACAGATCGCCAACAGGCACATGAAAAGATGATCCACATTGCTGGAGGAATGTAAATGAAAATCACAATGATGTATCACCTCACACTGGTCAGAATGGCCAGCAGCAAAAATTCTACAAACAATAAATACTGGAGAGGGTGTGGAGAATAGGGAGCCCTTCTACACTGTTGTTGGAATGTAAACTGCTGCAGCCACTATTGAGAACAGTATGAAGGTTCCTGAAAAATCTAAAAATAGAATTACCATGATCCTTCAATCTCACTCCTGGGCATATACCTGGAGAAAACCATAATTCAAAAAATACATGCGTTCCAATATTCACAGCAGCACTATTTACAATAGCTAAGATACAAAAGCAATCTAAGTGTCCATGAATGGATAAAGAAGACTCAATATACAATGAAATGTTACTCAGCTATAAAAAAGAATGAAGTAATGCCACTTGCAGCAACATGGCTGGTTCTAGAAATTATCATACTAAGTGAAATAAGTCAGACAGAGAAAGACAAATATCATATTATATGCAGAATTTTAAAAAATAATACAAATGGACTTATTTACAAAACAGAAATAGATTCACAGACATAGAAAATAAACTTAGAGTTACAAAGGCGAAAGAGGGAGAGGGATAAACTTCGAATTTGGGATTAACAGATACACACTACTACATATAAAATAGATAAAAACAAGGACATACTATATAGCACAGGAAACTGTATTCACTGTCTTGTAATAACATATAACGGAAAAGAATCTGACAAAGAATATATATATATGTGTGTATATATATATATCGGTATATCTATATATACCGATATATATAGATATTTATACCCACATATCTGTATCTATATAGATAGATAGATATAACTGAATCACTTTGCTGTACACCTGAAACATTGTAAATCAACTATATTTCAATTAAATATAAATAAAATAAATAAATTAATAAATGCCATCTATGACAAGCCCAAAGTTAACATCATACTCAATGGGGAAAAGCTGAAAACATTTCCTCCAAGATCCAGAACAGGACACGGATCCCTACTCCAGCCACGTTTCTTCAACATCTTATTGGACGTCATAGAGCAATTAAACAAGAAAAGAAATAAAAGGAATGCAAATTGGAAAGGGAGAAGTAAAACTGTCACTGTTTGCAGATGATATGATACTATACATAGAAAATTCCAAGAACACCACCAAAAAACTACAAGAACTCAATAAATTTAGTAAAGATGTAGGATAAAAAATTGATGTACAAAAAAAATTGATATTCAGAGATCTGTTGTGTTTCTATGAATTAACAATGAAGAATCAGAAAGAGAAATTAAGAAAACAACCTTACTTACAATTGCATCAAAAAGATACAAAACTTGTAGTTGGGAAACTGTAAGACACTGAAGAAGAAACATGAAGATGACATAAATAGATGGAAAGACATGTTGTACTCGTGCATTGGAAGAATTAATATTGTTAAATGACCACACTATTAAAGGCAATTTACAGATTCAATACAATGTGGTGAAAATATCAATGGCATTTTCCTCAGAACTAAATAATTCTAAAATTTGTATGAAAACACAAAAGACCTCAAATAGTCAAAACAATCTTAAGAAAGATAAACAAAACAGGAGGTATCATGCTCTCAGATTTCGACCTACACAGCTATAGTTATCAACACAGAATGGCACTGGCACAAAAACAGACTCATAGATCAATGGAATAGAAATATAGAGCACAGAAATACACTCACACTTGCCTGGTAAATTAATCTATGACAAAAGAGAAAGGATATACAATGGGAAAACACAATCTCTTCAATAAATGACACTGGGAAAAATGGACAGCTACACACAAAGAATCAAACTGGACTACATTGTCACACCGTATGCAAAAATAAACTCAAAATGGATTAAAAACTTATATCAAGGCCTGAAACTGTAAAACTCCTAGGATACCACATAGGCAGTATGCTTTTTGATACCAGTCTTAGTAATATTTTTTTCATCTGTCTCCTCAGTCAAGGGAAACAAAATCAAAATAAGCAAATTGGACTACATTAAACTGTAAAGCTTTTTCATACCAAAGGAAACTACCAACAAAACAAAAAGACAACCTACTGAATGGGAGAAGATAATTGCAAATGATTTATTCAACAAGGTGTTAATATCCAAAATATACAAAGAACTCATATAACTCAACATCAAAAAAACCAAATAACCCAATTAAAAAATGGATAGAGGAACTGAATAGACATTTTTGGAAGAAGACATACAAATGGCCAACAAGCACATGAGAGATGCTTAACATCACTAAGCATCAGAAAAATGCAAATCAAACCAGAATGAGATATCCCTAGCAACTCTCAGAATGGCTATCCTCAAAAAGACAACAAATAACAAGTATTAGTGAGGATTTGAAGAAAAGAGAATCCTCATGCACTGTTAATAGAAATGTTAATTGATGCAGCCACTATGGAAAACAGTATGGAAATGCCTCAAAAAATTAAAAATAGAATTACCATACGATCTATCAATTTCACTCCTGGATATCTATCTGAAAAAAACAAAACATTAATTTGAAAAAATATATGCATCCCTATGGTCATTGCAGCACTACTAACAATAGCCAAGATATGGGAGCAAGCTAAGTGCCCATCAATTGATGAATGGGTTAAAAAGATGTATTAAAATATGTTATATGTATCTATATCTATATATGTTTATATATATACACACACATACACATACAAAGACATGTACAATGGAATACTACTCAGCCATAAAAATGAATGAAATATTGCCATTTGTAACAACACGGATGGACCTAAAACATCTTACACTAAGTGAAATAAGTTAGACAGAGACAAACTAATACTGTATGATTTCAAGTATATGTGGAATTGAAAAACAAACAAAAAAGGAACAAAGATAACTAAACAGAAACAGAATCACAGATACAGAGAGCAAACAGATGGTACCAGAGGGAAGAGGGGTGGGAGGAGGAGAAAAATAGGTGAGGGAGATTAAGAGGTACAAAAGTCCAGTTAAAAAACAAATGAGTCACAGGTATGAAATGTATAGTGTGGGGAATATAATCAATAATTATGTAATATATTTGTATAGTGACAGATGACAACTAGACTCCTGATCACTTTGAAATGTGTAGAAATATCAAATCACTGTGTTGTATACCAGGAACCAACATATTGTTGCAGGTCAATTATACATCAAAAAGAAACAAACTCATTTTAAAAAAGGGATCTGATTTATGGTTATCAGAGGTGGGGTTGGGGGAGGAAGAATTGGATGAAGGTAGTCAAAAGGTACAAACATCCACTCACAAGATAAATCAGTGTTAGGGATATAGTGTACAACATGATAAATATAATTAACATTGCTCTACGTTATATATGAAATTTAAGAGCGTAAATCTTGAGTTCTCATCACAACATTTTCTATTTATGTTATATCTGTATGAGATGATGGAAGTTCACTAAATTTATTGTGGTAATCATTTCATTATGTAAGTCAAATCATTGTGCTATATACCTTAAACTTACAGTGCTGTATGTCAATTATATCTCAATAAAACTGGAAGAACAGAACAGAACAGAACAGAACAGAACAGAATAGAATAGAATAGAATAGAATAGAATAGAATAGAATAGAACAGAACAGAACAGAACAGAACAGAACAGAACTCAGCCTTGTAGCAAGAATCAAAAGAGAAGAAAAGGAAAGGAAAGGAAAGGAAAGACAAAGAAAGACAAGGGAAGACAAGGAAAGACAAGGAAAGAGGAAAGAAAAGAAACAACAAGCCAAACATGGAGTTATTTGCATTAAGCCCACATCACCAAACCAAGATTTCATGCCTAGCCTAATTGCAGTTCAATTTTCTTCAGGAATATAATCCTAACTGCTCAGTCTGGAATTTACCAGTGATGTAATCCACCTAATAGGCCCTTTTTGTCCCCCAAAAGAAGGTGACCTTGACTGAAATAGTCCTGTTTCCATTTATAACTTCTTTGTGCCACCCACTCTCTGCCTTTAAAAATCTTTCCTTTCCATAGCTCTTTGGATCTCATTTCTATTTGCTGGCTGTGATGCTGCCTGATACACAAATCACTGAATAAAACCAATTTGATATTCAAATTTACTCAGTTGAACTTTTGTTAACACTGGATAACCTTTCTTGGTTTACTTTCTTATTTAGACAGACTGCACCCTTCTCTAGCACTTAATAAAGGGTGTGTGAAAGGTACACTTTTTGAGAACTTACATGTATGAAAATGTCTTTATTTTATCCTTATATTGATATAATAGTTTGCTTGGTTACATAATTCTGTATTGGAAATAATATATTTTTAGAAGTTTGCTTGTGTCCTTCCAGTGTTTCTGTTGAGATAACCAAATCATTTTGATTCCCGGTCTTCTTCTGTATGTGACCTTTTTTTTTAATCTGTAAATTTGTAGAATCTTATTTTATTTATTTATTTATTTATTTATTTATTTAGTCGGTCAGTCACCAGTGCTCCGATATGTCACAACCAGAGGGCTTGGTATGGATATATTTTTTCATTTACTATTCTGAACTCTTAATAGATCCTATCACCCCAGTAATTCCTGTGTTCCAAGTGGAAGAATGTAGGTTTAATTTTGTTAATGATTTTACCCATTGTTTTTCTATTCTATTTCTAGGACCTCTATTATTCATATTTTAGACATTCTAGATTAGTTTCTAATTTTCTTGTATGCCCAATTTCCCATTTGTTGGTTTTTTCTTCTCGTTTCATAAAAATATCCTAAACATAATTTTCCAACCTTTTTTAGTCTCCACAAGCTCTTTTTGTTCTCTGAATTTTTCTATCTTTTTCCATTCTTTTCTTTTTTTATGCATGCAATATATTCTTTTATCTGACTACAGGTGTACCTTGGAGATATTCCAAGTTTTGTTTCAGATAACTGCAATAAAGTGAATATTATAATAAAGTCAGTCACACAAATGTTTTGGTTTCCCATTGCATATAAAAGTTATGTTTACACTACACTGTACTCTATCAAGTGTGCAATAGCATTATGTCTAAAAAATGTACATACCTTAATTACTTTGTTTATTGCTAAAAAGTCCTAATCATCATCTGAGCTTTCAGTGAATCATGGTCATAACACCAAAGGTCACTGATCACAAGTCACCATAACAAATAAAATAATAATAATAAAGTTTTAAATATTGCAAGAATTACCAAAATGTGACACAGAAACATGAAGTTAGCAAATTCTGTTTGGAAAAATCACACCAAAAGACTTGCTTGATGCAGGGTTGCCACAAATATTCAATTTTTAAAAAACACAGTATTTGAGAGGCACAATAAAGAGAAGTGCAGTAAAATGAAGTATGCCTGTATTTGTTAGTTTTTTTCCCTCCTGTTGAATTGCTTTTTCCAAGTTGCTACTTTTGTTGGTTGTTTGTTTTGGTTTTTATCTTTCATGTTACAAGCCTTTCCCAGGTATCTAGTATTCCTTGATGATCTGCATATGATGAAGCATGCAAGACTAAAATTGTCAGAGGGTAAAAATCTTGCTCTCAGCTTTCTGGGAGTAGAGCGGTATCTCAGTATTCAGCATTGATTACATATAAGGTCAGTTAATCCTTCTTTTCCCTCCATTCAGAGACCCTCAATTTTACTCTCTCCCAAGAATAACACTCCAGACTTCTGCCAGTGCGTGACACAGGCAGTTGCCTAGCAGTATATACTGAATGCAAGAATCTAAGGCTTCCAGAAAGAAAGAATAGAAAAACAACGAGTGAAATCATTAACAAAATAATTCAAGAAAAGTCCTTCCAGAACTGAAACACATGAATTGCCAGAGTGAAAGCCTCCACTTAAAGTTTAGAAAAGAAGATAAAATTTTATACATGCCAAGCCTCTGAAACAGCTTTCACTCAGGCCTCCTTATTTCAGACCCCAAACCCATCTCTAGTCTCAGAGTTACCTGGTACTTTCCTGTGCTTTTTGAGAATTCTGCAGTGTGCCTTGGACTGGTTCTGTTATCCTCATAGTTAACATGGTTCTGGGTTTCTTGGGTCTGCTAAATCACTTATCATTTGTATATCTGCCTTTTAGCACCCCACAATTTATTGTATTTTTCTCCTTTCCTGTTACTCCCTTTCTTATCAGTTTAAGCCTCTTAAAATTAATTTTGGTAGATTTAATGGGGTTTTCAAAATGATGAAATTAAAATTAAGTGCATGTGTTAAATCTGCCATCTTAATCTGAAGCCTCTCTTATTCTCTTTTGGTGTCCTCTGAGTGGGGATTTACAGAGTTTGGGGAAGGGGATTGGGTTAATCATGAGCCTAAACTACCATCTTGAACCACAATCAGATATTAAAACTCTAAATTGCAAATATAACTTTAAATATTTTGAATTAAAAGTCATATATTTTAAAATTTGAGATGTAAATTCTGAGTGCTATGTAAAAGATATTGAAATACATAATTATACAATATTACAGATAATTTAAGCACATATACTTTTAAATGTTTATGTGAATCTCTGTTTCCAACTTATTTTTTCTAGCTAGCATTCTTAGCACTCAGTGCCCAAGTAAGCTCTTTAGGCTAAATAGAAAATAGTCACCCTTGACATTATCCTCCTATTGTAATATCACTTAGGATACATTTCAGGGTTAGGGGTGGGTCATTCAAAATTAATGAATATACTGATTCATTTGAAAAGTGTTCTGTTAGAAGTCACCTAAGTACCTGAACTCCTTAAAGTCAACTAGAACAATAATATAACTCTCAACAATTTATTCTTTCACTCTTGTAAAACCTTCTCTCACTTTGAAGTATTCATGTGAATTTGAAATTAAATTTTGGAATTATAAAAATGATAAAATTTGGTTTTTTTCTGAATCTGCTAGTGAATATAAAAATCAAACAGAAATTATATTAGTCTATTAACTGTATGGTTTAAATTTCCTATGCTGACCTGCATAGGATGACAGTCATATTATAGGTACCTAGTATATAACTCATTACTACAGCAGCAAAATTTATTGAAAAATCTAAACACTGCTTCTAAAAGTGAAGTACAGGACTTCCTAGGTGTCACACTGTTTAAGAATCCACCTGCCAATGCAGGGGACCCAGGTTCAAGCCCTGCTCCAGGAAGATCCCACATGCCAAGGAGCAATTAAGTCCATGCACCACAACTATTGAGCACATGTGCCGCAACTACTGAAGCCCACTACAGCCACAAGAGAAGCCACTGCAATGAGGAATCTGCGCACCACAATGAAGAGTTGCCCCCACTCACCACAACTAGAGAAAGACTGTGTACAGCAATGCAGCCAATAAACAAGTAAGTAAATAAAGTGAAGTACATAATAGTAAGTTGTCAAGAGTATTCAATTCTGCTATAGTTAACACCAATAAGAGTTTTTGTTTAAAAAATTATTAAATCGTATCTTTTTGGCAAGTGGCATAAATCATTTCATTTAAATTGAGTTTACTTTCAACAATCAATCTTTCATTTCTTTGTGTAAATCAAGATCACCTTTATTTTAGTGATGCTGCTTTTTGAAAATGGATGAAAAGAAAAGAAGGCCAAATGTTCCACTGACAACAAATGCAGGTTTTCATCTGTGCCTGAAGGGTATCTTGTTTCTGTTACTGCTCTTAAATTATAGTACAGTTGAGTACTGTCTTTATTGGAACCTAAAACTAGTGTTTAGGATTATTTTTGTTCTCTTACAAATAGCTAGAATTCACAGAAAGACATAATAATAGGCAATTTATCTCACAAATAAGTAGCAAAAGTATTTCTCATAGACTGAAGCAAGAGAATATTTAACTTATCTAGGAATTGAGTAAGCAATACAGTATAGTAGTTAAGAGGGCAGGCTCTGAAGTCATTTATTCAACAATTGTCTACTGAGCACCTGTGATGTGCCTGCTGAATACAGTGGTGACCTCACAGAGTTTCTAGTCTGCAAGGTTTCCAAATGCCGGCCTGTTTTCTGTTGTGTTCTATTCTGGTTTTTCTTGTTGTTATTGTTGTTTAATTTAAATTAGAATGGCTTTTGACAGTGCCCTCTAATTTGGTTACAGTACATGCTACCTTCTTTATATTATGTATAGAGGCCTCATATATTCCTATTCTCTCTAGCACCGGGCTTTGTGTCTTCAAATCTAGTGAGTCAGGCCAACCTGGGTGTAAGCCTCAACCCTGCTAGGCACTGTGTGACCCTGGGCAAGTTAATTTACCATCTAAATCTCAGTTATCTCTTATGTGGAATGGGTGTGATAATAGCACCTACTTTTCAGAGTTATTGAGCATAAAAATAAGACCATATATAAAATATTTAGCACAGTGGCACATAGACCAGCTAGTGTAATTAGGTCGTATATTTCTAGTTCAATAAGGAACAGAAACAGTGTGTCTTTTCAAAAAATGAAATGAGGCATTTTAAAAATAAAATAAATTTTAAGTAATACTTAAACATAATGTTCTATTTTTTGCTGAAATTTTCCCAACTATATGGTAAAAGGGTTATCTTCCTTAAAATTTTGGTAATGATATAGAGCAGATTGGGAGGAATATTAGGCACTTGATATAAGATATTGATATATAGGATATTTATGCCTATTAACTGAATTTATTTTACCCAGAGTAAGTCAGTTACTGTAACCCATGCTCCCTAGGACAATCTATCACACTGTAAAACATTTTTCTAACTAATTGTGACTGAAGCAGATAAAAAGTACTTACGTAGTGTCTGGTTTGTAGTGCACTTTGTCTAAGAGATTTACAAAAGTGGTTTTATTTCACCCTGACATCATTCCTTTGAAATAGAGAAGGGAAAACTTCAAACTTAATATCATACAAGACAAATCACAAGGTACAGAGAAGCTAAATGGATTTGAATACGCTTGAAAAATAATGGACAGAACCTGATCTCCACCATCATTCCACATATGAAACTGTGCTGTTTCCACTGAGGACATAAAAATTATCTTGATTTTAGAATGCAAAGAAGCTATTGTAACCTGACACTAACTAGTTAATTCATTGGTTAAGTATTTACTGAAGTTTTACTATGGGCCAAGCATTGTATAAGAAATTTGGGACATAAGGATCAAAAACTTAGGTCCCTGCTCTTGTAGAGCTTAAAATTTTTTTTTAGTGAAGAGAAATAGAAATAACCAAGTATATTTGTGCATGAGCAGATTAATTTCAGACGTTGAAAGGTGCTATGAAGAAAATAAAACATGGCGATATAATAAAGAGCAGCTGGCAAAGAAGCAATATCAGCAAGATGGCAGAGTAGGAAGCCCTGGATCTTCCTTCCTCCCACACACTAATTCAGCAATAGTTCATAGGCAAATTTTCTTTGTGGGGAGTCCAGGAATTAATCAGAAGATTCCTGCACACTGGGCAAACATGAAATCAGACTGAAGACAGTAGGGAGATTCAGGAAACTCTCTAGCCAGTGTTGTTGCCCCTGGTGCAGTGTCATATGATCAGGAAGAGATCTCCTAGGTCAGAACATCTCCCAGAGGAGGGAAAAAGTTGGTTCATGCATCCAATACTGACTCCAACTTTGTTGAGGAGCCCCCCCCCCCCCCAAGGACTGGCTTTTGTCTTTCAGACACACCAACACAGAGAATCAAGAAAATAAGAAATCAGGCAAAGATAAATATCTCCAGAAACTGACCCTAATGAAATGGAGTTATATGATTTACCTGAGAGAGAATTCAGAATCACTGTCACATGGTTGCTAACTGAGGTCAAGAGAACAAAACATGAATAAAGGGAGAATTTCCACAAAGAGGTAGAAAACATTAAAAAGTACCAAACAGAAACCATGAAGCTGAAGATTACAATACCCAAACTGGAAAATTCACTAAAACAATTCAACATCAGACTAGGATAAGCAGAGGAAAGAATCTGTGGACTTAAAGATGGATAATTGGAAATCTTCAATCAGAGGAACAAAAAGAGAAAAAGTAAAGCATAAGGGACTTACAGGATACCATCATGCATTCTTATATACACATATGGGATTTCCAGAAGGAGAGAGATAAAGAATGAGAAAGATTCTTCAAAGAAATAATAGCTGAAAACTTTCTAAATCTGGGAAAGGAAACAGACATTCAGATTCAAGAATCCCAAAAGACATAAATAAGACATCAAAGAAATCCACACCAAGACACATAATGTTCAAATTGTCAAAAGTCAGACAAAGAAAGAATTTTGAAAACAGTAAGAGGAAAGAAATTTGTCACATACAAGGGAACCCCATACCCATTAGACTATCATTGGGTTTTTCAGCTGAAACTTTTCAGGTTAGAAGAGAGTGGAATTATATATTTCAAGTGCTGAAAGAAACAAACAAAAAAAATGCTAACTAAGAGTGCTATGGCCAGCAAAACTGTCCTTCAAAAATGAAACGCAGATACAGACATTCCAAGACAAACAAAAGCTGAGACAGTTCATCACCACTAGATGTACTCTACAAGAAATGTTTAAAGAGAGTTCTTTAAGTTCAAGGAACACTAAACAGAAATATGATAGCATAAGAAAGTATGTAACTCATTGGTAAAGGTAAAATATACAGAGAAATACAAAATACTATATTACTGCAGTGGTAGTGAGTAAGTCACTTTTAACTCTAACATAGAAGTTAGAAGACAAAAGTATTAAAAATAAGTATAAAATATGTTAAAGATACACAATATGAAAAGATGTAAATTGTGATAACAGTAACAAAGTGGGAGGGAGGAGTTAAAGTATAGTTTTTTTATTGTGCTTAAACTTGTTATCAGCTTTAAATGAAATACTTTGTGTAAGTCCCAAAATAACAACACACATACACACACACACACACAAACCTATAGAAGTTAAACAAAAGAAAAAAAAATAAAGCATAGAAAAACAAAAAATTGACAAAATATAAAGGAAGGCACAACAAATGCTAAAGGATCTTCTCTAAGTGGAAAACACAAGAGAAGTAAAGGACCTACAAAAACAAACCCAAAACAATTAAGAAAATGGTAATAGGAACATACATATCAGTAGCTATCTTGAATGTAAATGGACTAAATGCTCCAACAAAAAGACACAGACTGGCTGAATGGATACAAAAACAACACCCATATATATGCTGTCTACAAGAGACCCAATTCAGGCCTAGGGACACATACAGACTGAAAGTGAGGGGATGGAAAAAGATATTTCATGCAAATGAAAATCAAAAGAAAGCTGGAGAAGCAATATTCATATCAGATAAAGCAGACTTTAAAATAAAAAATGTTGCAAATGACAAGAAAGGACACTACATAATGATCAAGAGATCAATTTAAGAAGAGGATATAACAATTATAAATATATATGCACACAATATAGGAGCACCTCAATACATAGGGCAAATGTTAACAACTGTAAAAGAGGAAATTGACAGCAACACAATAATAGTGGAGGACTTTAACATTCCATTTACACCAATGGACAGATCATCCAGACAGAAAATTAACATGGAAACACATACTTTAAATGACACAATAGACCAGATATTTATAGGACATTCCATCCAAAAACAGCAGATTACACTTTCTTCTGAAGTGCACATGGAACATTCTCCAGGATAGATCACATTTTGGGTCACAATCAAGCCTTACTAATTTAAGAAAATTGAAATTGTATCAAGCATCTTTTCTGATGGCAATGCTATGAGATTAGGAATCAATTATAGGGGGGGAACCTGTAAAAAACACAAACACATGGAGGCTAAACAATATGCTACTAAATAACCAAGAGATCACTGAAGAAGTCAACATGAAAAGCAAAAAATACATAGAGACAAATGACAACATAAACACCATGATCCGAAACCTATGGGATGCAGCAAAAGCAGTTCTAAGAGGGACATTTATAACAATAAAATCCTACCTCAAGAAACAAGAGAAATCCCAAATAAACAATCTAACCTTACACCTAAAGAAACTAGAGAAAGAAGAGCAAACAAAACCCAAAGTTAGTAAAAGGAAAGAAATCATAAAGATTAGAGCAGAAATAAATGAAGTAGAAACAAAGAAAACAACAGCAAAGATCAATAAAACTAAAACATGGTTTTTTGAGACAATAAATAAAATTGATAAACCTTTAGAAAAACTCGTCAAGAAAAAGAGGGAGAGGACTCAAATCAATAAAATTAGAAACGAAACAGAAGTTACAACAAACACTGCAGAAGTAAAAAGCATCATAAGAGACTATTACAAGCAATAATGCCAATAAAATGGACAACCTGGAAGAAATGGATAAATTCTTAGAAAGGTATAAACTTCCAAGACTGAATCAGGAAGAAATAGAAAATATGAACAGCCCAATCACAAGCACGGAAATTGAAACTGTGATTAAAAATATTCCAACAAACAAAAGTCCAGGACCAGATGGCTTCACAGGTGAATTCTATCACACATTTAGAGAAAAGCTAACACCCATCCTTCTCAAACTCTTCCAAAGAAATTGCAGAGGAAGGAACACTCTCAAACTCATTCTATGAGGCCACCATCACCCTGATAAAACCTTTGTAGACAAAGATAATACAAAAAAGAAATTATAGATCAATATCACTGATGAATTTAAATGCAAATATCCTTGACAAAATACTAGCAAACAGAATCCAACAACACATTAAAAGGATTATACACCATGATCAAGTGGGGTTTATCCCTGGAATGCAAGAATTCTTCAATACACACAAATCAATCAAGGTGATACACCATATTAACAAATTGAAGGATAAAAACCACATGATCATCTCAGTAGATGCAGAAAAAGCTTTTGACAAAATTCAACACGCATTTCTGATAAAAACTCTCCAGAAAGTGGGCATGGACAGAATCTACCTCAACATAATAAAGGCCATGTATGACAAACCCACAGCAAACATCATTCTCAGTGGTGAAAAACTGAAGGCATTCCCTCTAATACCAGGAATAAGACAAGGATGTCCACTCTTGCCACTACTATTCATCATAGTTTTGGAAGTTCTTGCCACAGCAATCAGAGAAGAAAAAGAAATAAAACAAATCCAAATTCAAAAAGAAGAAGTCAAATTGTCACTGTTTGCAGATGACATGATGCTACACATAGAAAATCCTAAAGATTCCACCAGAAAACTACTTGAACTAATCAATGAATTTGGTAAAGTTGCAGGATACAAAATTAATACACAGAAATCTCTTGCATTTCTATACACTAACAATGAAAGATCAGAAAGAGAAATGAAGGAAACAATCCCATTCACCATTGCAACAAAAAAAATAAAATACCTAGGAATAAACCTACCTAAGGAGGTAAAAGACCTGTACTCAGAAAACCATATGACACTAATGAAAGAAATGAAAGATAACACAAACAGATGGAGACATATACCATGTTCTTGGATTGGAAGAATCAACATTGTGAAAATGACTATACTACCCAAAGCAATCTACAGATTCAATGAAATCCCTATCAAATTATCAATGGCATTTTTCACAGAACTAGAACAAAAACTCCTAAAATTTGTATGGAGACACAAAAGACCCTGAATAGCCAAAGCAATCTTGTGGGAAAAAAAACAGAGCAGGAGGAATCAGACTCCCTGACTTCAGGCTATACTACAAAGCTACGGGAATCAAGACAATATGGTACTGGCACAAAAACAGAAATATAGATCAAGGGAACAGGATAGAAAGCCCAGAGATAAACTATGGTCAACTAATCTATGACAAAGGAGGCAAGGATACACAATGGAGAAAAGGCAGCCTCTTCAATAAGTGGCACTGAGAAAACTGGACAGCTACATGGAAAAGAATGAAATTAGAATGCTCCCAAACACCATACAGAAAAATAAACTCAAAATGGATTAAAGATCTAAATGTAAGTCCAGATACTATGAAACTCCTAGAGGAAAACATAAGAAGAACACTCTTTCACATAAATCAAAGCAAGATCTTTTTGGACCCACCTCCTAGAGTAATGGAAATAAAAACAAAAATAAGTGGGACCTAATGAAACTTCAAAGCTTCTGCATAGCAAAGGAAATGATAAACAAGACGAAAAGACAACCCTCAGAATGGGAGAAAATATTTGCAAACAAATCAACAGATAAAGGATTAATCTCCAAAATATATAAACAGTTCATCCAGCTCAATATCAAAAAAACAAACAACCCAATCAAAAAATGGGCAGAAGACCTAAATAGGCATTTCTCCAAAGAAGACATATGGTTAGCCAAGAGGCACATGAAAAGCTGCTCAACATCACTATTATTAGATAAATGCAAATCAAAACTACAATGAGGTATCACCTCACACCAGTTAGAATGAACATCATCAGAAAAATCTACAAACAGTAAATGCTGGAGAGGGTGTGGAGAAAAGGGAATGCTTTTGCACTGTTGATGGGAATGTAAACTGGTAGAGCCACTATGGAGAACAGTATGGAGGTTCCTTGAAAAACTAAAGATGGAACTATCATATGACCCAATAATCCCACTACTGGGCATATACCCAGAGAACACCATAATTCAAAAAGACACCAAGTGGGGAAAGCAGGGGTGGGGGGAATGAATTGAGAGATTGGCATTGCCATATATACATTACTAATAAGAAAAAATTCAAATTGTTAAAAAATAAAAGAATTACCTTATGGCCCAAGAATCCCACTACTGGGCATAAACCCAGAGGAAACCATAATTCCAAAAGACATGTGCACCCCAATGTTCATTGCAGCACTATTTACAATAGCCAGGTCATGGAAGCAACCTAATTGTCCATCAACAGATGAATGGATAAAGAAGATGTGGTATGTATATACAATGGAATATTACTCAGCCATGAAAATGGACAAGATTGGGATATTTGTAGAGACATGGATGGACCTAGAGACTGTCATGCAGAGTGAAGTAAGTCAGAAAGAGAAACACATATATTGTATATCAACATATATATGTGGAATCTAGAAAAATGGTAAAGATCAACCAGTTTGCAGGGCAGAAATAGAGACACAGATGTAGAGGACAAGCATATGGACACCAAGCGGGGAAAGCAGGGAGTGGGGAGGGGTTGGGGTGGGATGAATTGAGAGATTAGGATTGCCATATACATAGTAATATGTATAAAATAGATGATTAATAAGAAAAAATATCAAATTGTGCACTTTAAATATATGTGGTTTATTGTACGTCAATTATATCTCAATAAAAGTTCTTCAAAAAAACAAATAAATGAAGGCAAGAGATTAAAAATAACTATGACTAACAGAAAACAATTAACAAAATAGCAATAATAAATCCTTTCTATCAATATTTACTTTAAATTTGTGTGGATTAAAATCTCCAATCACAAGGCAGAGAGTAGATGAGTTGATTTTTTAAAAAGGCTCCCCACAAAAACAAATTAAAACTTTTTTAAATTAAAAAAATGTCTGGGACTTCCCTGGTGGTGCAGTGGTTAAGAATCTGCCTGTCAACGCAGGGGACACAGGTTTGAGCCCTGGTCCAGGAAGAGCCCACATGTGGTGGAGCAACTAAGCCTGTACACCACAACTACTAAGCCTGCTCTCTAGAGCCCACAAGCCACAACTACTGAGCCCATGTGCCACAACTACTGAAGCCCATGCACCTAGAGCCTGTGGTCCACAGAAGAGAAGCCACTGCAATGAGAAGCCTGCCCACTGCAACAAAGACAAAGAGTAGCCCCCACTGGCTGCAACTAGAGATAGCCCATGCACAGCAATGAAGACCCAACACAGCCAAAAATAAATAAATATATAAACAAATTTATTTTAAAAAATGTTTTTAAAGACCCAGCTATATGTCATCAACAAGAAACTCAGTTTAGATTTAAGAACACAGATAGGCTGAAAGTGAAGGGATAAAAAAAGATATTCTATGCAAATAGTAACAGAAAGACAACAGTTGTGGCTATGCTTATATCAAACAAAATAAGTTTGACCTTAAGTTCAGACTGTCAAAAACTGCATGATAAACAAAGGAAGACATTATATAATGATAAAAGTGCCAAACTCTGGAAGCTATAATAACAGTTACAATTACATACGCACCCAATATCAGAGCACCTACATATATAAAGAAAATATTGAGAGAACTAAAGGGAGAAACAGACATCAATACAAAAATAATCAGAGACGTCAATATCCCACTTTCAATAGTAGATAGACCACCCAGACAGAAGATTATAAGGAAACAGAGGACTTGAACAGCACTATCGACCAATGGACCCAACAGATATACACAGAACATTGTACCCAATGGTAGCAGGATACACATTCTTCTTCAGTGTATACAGATCTTTCTGTAGGATAGATCACAATTTAGGTCCAAAACACATCTTAAATCTAAGAAGACTGAAATCATATCCAGTATCTTTTATGACTGCAATCGATGAAACTAGAAATAAAAAACTTTCCTTTCCAGAAGGAAAACTGGAAAACTCACAAATACGTGGAAATTAAACAACACACATTTAAATAACCATAAAGCCAAAGAAGAAATCAACAAGAAAGTTAGAAAATATCTCAAGAAAAACTAAAGGAAAAACACAATATACTGAAACTTACATGATGCAGCAAATTACATGCCAACAAACTGGATAACCTAGAAGAAATGGACAAATTACTAGAAACATATAACCTGCCCACACTCAATTATGAAGAAACAAAAAATCTGAACCAATCTAAATTACTGATATAGGATTGGATTGGTAATCACAAACTTCCAAACAAATAAAAATCCAGGACCAGATGACTTTTATGATAATTTTGATCAAATATTTAAGGATGAATCAATGTCAATCATTTTCAAAAATTGAAGAGGACAGAATCCTTCCAAAATCATTTATGAGGCCCACATTATGCTGATACCAAAGCCAAAGACACCACCAAAAAAGAAAAATACATCCTAATACCCCTGATGAATATAGATGCAAAAATCCTTAAGAAAGTACTAACAAATTGAGTCCAACAATATATTAGAATGATCATATACCATGACCAAATGAAATTTATCCCTGGGGGTGTAAGGATGGTTCCACATGTGAAAATCAATTAATGTGATATGCTACATTAACAGAATAAAGGATTAAAATCACATGGTCATCTCAATAGATGCAGAGAAAGCATTTGACAAAATTCAACATCCTTTAAAGATTAAAAAAACTCAACAAACTAGAAATAGAAGGAAAGTGCCTAAAAAAATAGAGTACATATATGAAAATCCCATAGGTAACATTATATTCAACAATGAAAACTGAAAGCTTTTCCTCTAAGTTTAGAAACCAGGCTAGTATGACTACACTCAGCACTTCTATTCAACATAGTATTGGAAGTCCTAACCAGATCAAGTAGGCAGGGAAAAGCAATAAAAGGCACCCAAATCAGAACAGAAGTTAAATTGTCTCTGTTTGCAGATGAAATAATCTTATATGTAGACAACCCTAAAGACTACCTCAAAAAATTCTTAGAACTGATAAACGAATTCAGTAACATTGCAGGACACAAAATCAACATACAAAAACCAGTTGCTTTTCTATATACTAGAAACAAACTATCTGAAAAATAAAGTAGGAAAACAATCCCACTTACAATGGCATCAAAAAGAATAAAACTCTTAGGGATAAACTTGACTGAGGAGGTGAAAGAACTGTATGTTGAAAACTACAAAATATTGATGAAAGAAGTTAAAGAAGACACAAACGAATGGAACAATATTCTGTGGTCATGTGTTGAAAGACTTACTTAATATTTTGAAAATGTCCATGCTACCCAAAATGATCTACATAAAAATCCCAATGGCATTTTTTACAGAAATTTTTAAAAAATTCTAAAATTTGTATGGAACCACAAAAGACCACTAACAGATGAATCAGTCTTGAGAAAGAAGAGCAAAGCTGGAGCCATCACACTTCCTGATTTCAAATATATCACACAGCTTCAGTAATCAAAACATTATGACACTTGCATAAGACAGACATATAGACCAATGGAACAGAATAGAGAGCCCAGAAATAAATCCACACATATACTGTCAACAGATCTTTGACAAGAGCTCTAACAATACACATGGAGAAATGATAGTCTCTTCAACAAATGGTGTTGGGAAAACTGGATATCCATGTGCAAAACAAAGAAATGGGACCTTTAAATTATGTCATATGCAAAAATCAACTCAAAATGGATTAAATACTTAAATATAAGACATAAAACTTTAAAAATTCCTAGAAGAAAACATAGAGGAAAGCCTTCATGACATTGGTCATGGCAATAATTTCTTGGATAAGGCAATATTTCTTAGATAAAGCTCAGGCAACAAAAACAAAAATCAACAAGTTGGACTACATCAAACTAAAAAGCTTCTATACACCAAAGGAAACAAACAGATGGAAGTAGTCTATGGAGTGGGAGAAAATATTCGCAGATCGTATATCCAACAATGGATTGATCTCCTACAACTCAAAAAAGAAAAAATCAATAACCCAATTTAAAAAATGGGCTAAGAACTTGAATAGACATTTCTCCAAAGAAAACATGCAAATGGCCAACAGGTATATTAAAAAGTACTCAATATCACTAATCATCAGGGAAATAAAAATCAAACCCATGATGAGATGTCACCTCACACCTATTTAGATAGCTATTATGAAAAACATAGGCGTAAAATAGATAGCCAGTGGGAAGTTGCTGTATAACAAAGGGAGTTCAACTTGAGGATGGAAGATGCTTTCGAGAACTGGGACGGGGAGGGTGGGGGGAGTCGAGGGAGGGAGATAATATGGGATATGTGTATAAAAATAGATGATTGAACTTGGTGTACCCCCCAAAAATAATAATAAATAAATAAAATTTAAAAAAAAAAGAAAAACATAGGCAACAAGCATTGGCAAGAATGTGGATAACTTGGAACATTAGCACACTGTTGGTGAGAGTGCAGAATGGTGTAGCCACTATGAAAACAGTATGGAGGTTCCTCAAAAAATGAAAAATGGAACTACCATTTGACCCAACAATCCTTTTTCTGGGTATTTAGCCAAAAGATTGAAATCAGAATCCGAGGATATATTAGCATTTTATGTTCATTGAAGCACTATTCACAATACCCAAGATGTGGAAACAACCTAAATGTCCATCAACAGATGAATACATAAAGAAAATATGGTATATACATTCAATGGGATACAATTTAGCCTTAATACTGAGGGAAAGTCGGAAGGAAATTACACCGTGTGTGACAACATGGATGAACCTAAGGACACTATACTAAGTGAAATGAGCCAATCACATATAGCCAAATGCTACATGATTCATCTTATGCAAGGAATCTAAAATAGTCAAGTTTATATCATCAAAGAGTGGAATGGTGACTTCCGGGGGTAGAGGGGAAGAGGGGAAATGGAAGTTATTAATCAAGGGGCATAAAATTTCATTTAATGAAGATGACTAAGCTCTAGAGATCTGCTGCACAGCATTGAACCTATAGTCCACAATAATGTACATTTAAAACTTCTAAGAGGGCAGCTCTCATGTCAAGGGTTCTTATCACAATAAAATACAATTTTTAGAAAAGAATGGCTGGCTAGAGAAAATAACGGTTAGATATATTTAAGAAGGTCCAAGAAGGGCCTCTCTGCAGAGCTGTTTGAGCTGGGTGAGATCTGAATGAGAAGAGTCAGCCAAGTGAATGTTTGGGTGCAGACATTCAAGGCAAAGACCCAAAGACAAAAAAAAATCTCAGCATGTTTAAAAGTTCAAAAATAGGAAAAAAAATAGCATGTCCTTTTCACTGAATTATCCAGGAGCACTGTAATCAAGGAGAGTGATAGGAGATAAAGTCAGAGTATTAAGGGGGAGCTGAATTGTGGAGCACCTCCTGGGCTGTCTTCAGACTTTAGATCTTGTTCTACTAACAGTGGAAAGCTATTAAAGTTTTTTCACAGAAGGGGGTAATAACCTCCTTTGCATTTTAAAAGATCACTCTGGCTGCTGTGTGTGTATGTGTGTGTGTGTTGGGGGGGTGATGTAGGGAGTAGGTGGGTAGGGAGGGGGTAGCTAGTAACAGTGGAGCAGAGTGAGCTGTTAAGAGCTATTGCAACAGGCCAGATATTACTTTTATGGGCAGGCTGAGTACAGCAGGTCAGAAGTAGTACAATTGATCCTTGAACAAAGTGGGCTTTAGGGGTGCCAATCCTATGCACAATTGAAAATTTGCAGATAATTTCATGAATTTTACATGGTTCCTTTGCACCTGTGGTTCTGCATTTGTTGTTTCAATCAACAACTGATCATGTAGTACTGTAGTATTTACTAATGAAAAAAATTTTGTGTATAATAAGCCCACACAGTTCAAACCAGTGTTGTTCAAGGATCAACTGTAGTTATATTCAGGATATATTTTGGAATTAGAACTCATAGGATATGTAGATGGGTTATGTGATAAATTAGCTACCACAAATTTCTTTCATCCCAACATACATGACCCATTCGTTGCAAGGTGAATTTCTTCTCCTCCCATCCAGAGATGGAATCTAGCCACCCCCTTGAATCTGGTTGTTCTATGACTTGATTGACCAGTAACTGGGGGAAGAAATGACTTTATGCAAATCTTAAAGCTAGGCCTTAAGAGAGATTGCAGCTTCAGGTTTTGTTCTTTTGAAATGTTGCCATGAGACCATTTTTACAGGAAAGCCTATTTATTTTATTATTGGATGAAGAGTCATGTGGAAAAGAGCCAAAGAACTCCAACTAACAGCTAGCATCAGCTGCCAGACATGAGAATAAAGCCTTCTTGGTCCCTGCAGTTCAGCCAGCTTGTCAGCTGAATGAGCCCCTTGAGTGCAAGTGACTCTCCCAACTAACCCATAGAATTGTGAGAAATAATATTAGTAAATTGCTGTTTTTAAGCCACTATGTTTGTTGTAGTTTGTTATGTAGCAATACATAGCTGAAACAGATGATATCTGAGTGTGAGGAACATAGAGGAGTTCTGGATAGGTCTTAAATGCTCAGCTTCAACAATGGGTTAAAAAAACAGTGCTGCTTGCTGAACTGGGGAATGCTGAGGGAGGAAGGGTTTAGAAGTAGAAAATTACAAGTTCTGCTTTGGCTATGCTGAGTTTGGAAATGTCTGTTAGCCATGCATTTGGAGTTAAGTGGAGGAGTCAACAATGGTTATAATTTTGAAAGCCATCAACAGATACATAGCACTTAAAGCCATAGAAATAAAAGACCCACTTAAGAATAGAGTGTCGTTAGTGAAGAACAACGGTGAGAATCTGGGATCCTCTAACTTTCAAAGGTTGAGCAGAAAAAGAAGAACCAAAAAGAACAACAGATACAGAGAAGAATCATCTACTGAGGCAGAAGAAAATACTTCCATGGAAGCCAAGAGGAGAGAGTGTTTCAAAATGAGCATGATCAAATGCTGCCCGGGGGGCAGCCAGGTGACTGCTGCATGTATCCACACAGCAGTCGCTGGAAACCGTGAGCACCTTCAGTGCAATGGAGACTGCCCTACGGACCACTCTTGTTAGAAGTACTGCCATGCAAGGGAACAGAGAAATGCCCCAGGAGCCTGAGGGAGCTAAGGAACCATTAAGCCAAAGAAAATGATTTCTTTGTTTTGTATATTATTTTACTTTTAAACCCTCCTAACCTCAGGTAATATCATGGACTCATAAGGCCAGAAAGTACTACATGTTCCAGTTAAATTTCTCAATTTACATATTAGGAAACTAAAGAGAAACAGAGAAAGCAATTACTCTGCCTATAATCACACAGTAAGCTGAACTGTGAATGACTACACACAAGATTTTCTTTTTTTGTTTTAATTTGAATATGAATTGGATACTAGATGATATCATGAAACTATTGTTAGTAATTTAAGGGCAGTAATTGTGTGGTATTTAACTAGGAGAACGTCTTATTCTTTTTAAAAACATTTATTAATAAGTTTATACTCTCGTCACCCATTTCTCCTAGCCTTTACCTTCTATCTCTGGCAACCACTGATCTGTTAACTGCATCTATGACCTTTTTTGTTTGTTTGTTCACATTCAAGTCTTTAATCCATTCTGAGTTAATTTTTTTGCGTGTGGTGTAAGAAGGTGATCAAGTTTTCTTTTTTTGCATATGGCTGTCTAGTTTTCCCAAGACCACTTAGTGAAGAGACTGTTCTTTCCCCATTATATATTCCTGTCTCCTTGGGCGTAAGTTGATTGACCACCTATGCATGAGTATATTTCTGGGCTGTCTATTCTGTTCCATTGATCTATGTGTCTGTTTTTATGCCAATTTCATGTTGTTTTAATTACTGTAGCTTTGTAATATTGTTTAAAATTTGGGTGCATGATGCCTCCAGCTTTGATCTTCTCTCTCAAGACTGCTTTGGCTATATGGGTTTCCTTTAAATTCCACATATGTTTCAGAATTTTTGTTCTATGTCTTTGAAAAATGCCATTGGAATTTTGATAGGGATTGTATTGAATCTATAGATTCCTTTGGGTAGTGGAGACATTTTAACAATATTGATTCTTCCAATCCATGATCATAGAACATTTTTACATTTATTTGTGTCTTCAATTTCTTTCATTAACATCTTACATTTTTCAATATATAGGGTTTTTACCTCCTTCATTAAATTTATTCCTATGTGTTTTATTCCTTTTGATGCAATTGTAAATGGGATTATTTTCTTAATTTCTTTCTGATAGTTCATCACTAGTGTATAGAAGTGCAATAGATTTTTGTGTACAGTAAGTCCCCTACATGTGAACCTTCAAGTTGCAAACTTTCAAAGATGCAATGTATGTTTGCATGTCCAGTCACATAAGTTAGTTCACGTGTCTGGTGTACATTGTCATGTGCGTGCATCCTCTGCAAGTGCTTGTGCTTTTGTGTACTTTACAGTACTGTACAGAGCATAGTAGTACAGTATCTCTATTTCAAGCCAAGGATATCCAGAGGCAAGCATAAAGGCAGCAGTGCGGTAGCTGGTACTACTGTACTTTACAAGGTACTGTATCATAAGATTAAAAACGGTTTCTTTATTTTTTGTGTTTGTTTTTTATGTATTATTTGTGTGAAAAGCATTATAAGCCTAATATATATAGTACAGTACTATATAGCTGATTGTGTTAGTTGGGTGCCAAAGCTAACTTTGTTGGATTTAGATGAACAAGTTGGACTTACGAATGTGCTCTCAGGACAGAACTCATTCATATGTTGGGGACTTACTGTATTGATTTTTTTTATCCTGCAACTTTAGTAAATTCTTGCATTAATTCTAACAGTTTTTTGATTAAGTCTTTAGAGTTTTCTATATATAGTATGTAGATGTGCAAATAGTGACAGTTTTACTTCATTTCTAATGTGGATGCCTTTTTTTCTTGTCTGATTGCTCTGGCTAGAACTTCCAAAACTATGTTTAATACAAGTGGTGAGAGTTGGCATTCTTATCTTGTTCCTGAGCTCAGAAGGAGGCTTTCTGTTTTTCACCACTGAGTGTGCTTTTAGCTGCAGGCTTGTCATATATGGCCTTTATTAGAGTACTAACTGTTGGGAGGTTTCTGATTGCTGATTTAATCTCTGTACCTGTATTTAGATTTTCTATTTTGTCATGATTTGGTCTTGGTAGGTATATGTTTTAAGAAATTTATTCATTTCTTCAATATTGTCCAGTTTATTGGAATATAATTATTCATAGTAGTCTCTTATGTTCTTTTGAGTTCTGTAGTATCACTTGTAACATCTCCACTTTCATTTTTTATTTTATTGGAGTTCTGTCTTTTTTTCTTGGCAAATCTAGCTAACAGCTTATCAATTTTGTTATCTTTTCAAGAATAGCTCCCACTCATTACTCTTCTCTATTGTCTTTTTAGTCTCTATTTTATCTATTCTTGCTCTAATTTTTGCTATTTTCTGACTAGATTTACAATTTTCTGGTTAGATTTTCTAACAGTTGTTCATTAAAGAATCATTGATTCTGTATGGAATCTTTTCTGACAAGTATCAATTTTAATTATTATCTATAGTCAATAGATTATATACTTAAAGAAGCACAATGCTGCCCATTCACCATATAACAAGATTCTACAAATGCCTCTGTAATCCCGTCTATGTTATTTGCCCCTTTCCACTTAAAGAACAGTGACCCTTGAATAACGCAAGAGTTGGGGTACCAACCCCCCCCCAGTGCAGTTGAAAATCCAAGTATAACTTTGCCCTCTGTGTCAGTGATTCCACATCTACAATCCAACCAACTACCAATTTTGTAGTACTATAGTAAGTATTTTTAAAAATCTGCATAAAAGTGGACCCACACAGTTCAAACCTGTGTTGTTCAAGGGTCAACTATATTACCTCCTAAAACACTGTTAGAAGAAACATCTGCCTCTCTCTGGATAGACATTTTTTAAAGAGGCTTGCAATCCAAATGACAATTATATACTTCTACTTTCCTTCCAAATCTCTGATTATTGTTAATCCCTTGTGGATGTATAACCTAAGGGTTTTAAACTTCTGTCTGCAAAGAAACACTAAACATAATTATTTAAGATAGATTTGTTACAATAGAAAAATGTTTCATTCTCTCCTTTATCCACAGCCTTGATAAACCAATGTGTTACACATCACTATAAGACATACATAACCTAAATATCTAGATAAATGAGATAATAAATACTCTTATAGGACCCTGTGCTGACAGTGTCTTCAGAAAATGGCTCCACATTTAGTAATATATTTGGGGATTCTATTCTAGAGAGCCATGGAAGTAACCATGATATGCCTCTGGGGTTTCTGTACTCCAGGGTGCTCTGCTCTCATTCCATCACATCTCCACCACAGGTCAGACACAGCCAATATCTTTCAGAGCTGAAAGACCAGGATGTTCAGATATGCATGACACAAAGAGTAGACAAGTCAAAATCTTCCAAGTCTTCCTCACAAGCCTGGGGTCAGGGCTCTAACAAAGGAGCCTATCTCTAATCTTGTCACAATTAATTCATTAATTCAAAAAGCATTTACTAAGAATCTACTCTATGACCAACGCTGAGGAACACAAAAGTTAGTAAAGTAGGAAACCATCAAAATAAGCCCTCACATATGTGTTGTCCATCCTCGGGGGACATTCCTCCAGAGCTTACACCCAGCATCCTATGTGTTCTCACGTCCAATACTGACCTTCACCCCAACAGATAGCTTCTCTTAAGCTCATTCTCAGCCACCCAAACATTTATCTCTACATAGGCTATTTTTTAAAATAAGCCTTTTATTTTAAATATTCTACCTTTTACATTTTTGTTTTGCATCATCTACCATAGAGCAAAGAAAAACTTACTCAAATTATTTAAAATGTCAGTTCTTTTTTCAGGAGTCAACACGGTGTAGAAAGACTGTGGCTTTTAAAACTTAATAAGCTGGAGTGTGTAACGCCAGTTCTCCCTTTCTGACTGACTTAAAGCAAGTAATTTAACTTCTCTGAGCCTCAATGTCCTCCTCTGGTTAATAGAGTAATAATACCTGTCTTGTGGGATTTACATGATTAAATTAAATAATATATGTAAGAGTCCTGCACATTGCAAGTGTTCAATAAAGATTAGTTTCATTCAAATTTATGTTTTAGATATGGCGTTCTCACAGTTTGGGCAGGTAAACACTGACTACAAAAATTGTTATACAACTTAGCTTCCTAGAAATGACTTCTAATGCTTCTTTTATATGCTGAAAAAGTTTCTTGCTTTTAGACTTTCTTGATGGATCTCTCGGAAGCTTGGTAGCTGGAGAAAGTTCTTGAGCCTATTGAGTTTGCCCTGCAGCCATTATTTTCCTAGGGAAACCCAGACAAAGTATGAGATGGTAATTCTGAAATACCTGATCATGTACATGTGCCTGTAATCACTGGTGTGTTTGGCCCATTCTTGCCCTTTGGTTTGCGCCTAAAAGTAGGGATGAGAGTCCCTGGCTACCTGAAGTTTAAAATACTTCAACTGCTTAAAGCCTTTAAGCTATAGGTTAAATCTTCCGATCTTCGTATAAATCTCTGTGCAGAAGAGTAGCCAGTTCAAAGCCCCAGCAATAAAGGTAACTTTATTTGTCTGGATGGTGTCCCAGATGAGGTGGGCAGCCTGGCGAAAAACAGGTGGCATTAATTCCAGTGAGACCTGTCATAAGCCCAATTTAAGGCTCTTGTTATGAGGAGGAGACATAGTGCAGTTGCAACCACAACAGGGTTTAGCAACAGATTAAATGCATTGATCAAGGAGCATCAATCACTAGGTATTTTTCTTGATTCAAGAAGTCACTTATTTGTTGGCCTTACCCTTCAGATGATATAGCTGTGGAAGAAAGAGGAGCAGGAATCCCTTCCCCTTGTTTATTTTTATTTTTAATGGTGATGACACATTTGGTTTAACATCTTATTAAATATGTTAGGTGGGTCAGGACAAGAGGAAAAAGGAAGGAGTAGATAGATATATTCGTGTGTCCCCTGCTCATAGAATGTGGTTTGATTCATCAAGAAGATATTGTGGCTCAGGATTGTATAACAAAGAAAAGGATCTGGAGACAGTGATGGAGGCCTCAAAGTGGAGGTAGCATACACAATTCTGGAGGAGACATGGTAAGGAAGGCCAGGAGGGGAGTGTGCACTCAACACCAAGGTTGGAAAGTCTCTTTCATGGAGTAATTATGGTTTTCAAGCTCCCCAACTGGGAAAGAAAGATTCTCCATTTGCTCCCTTCTGCTTAATTGACCCATAGAAGGGGGAGAAAAGTGGCCTTTGCTAAGCTCTGGCTCTTGTGAGGAAACACTGTGTCTTCCTCACCCTGTTTCCCTCTTTTTCATGTATTTGCCTTGGTTTTTTAACATGAGGCTTCTATATGAAATGAAACAAACTCAAATCATCTTCATAATTACTTATTCATCATCCTGGACAATGTGCCACTAGAATATTGTTTTAAAAACAAATAGTCTCACACTCCTAGGAAAAGATTGATTGTTCTATAGTCATGGCAATAACCAGCAAAGCTCGTTTAACCTGTACAATAGATAATGACAACTTGCTTCAATGAACATGCCTCTGAAAGCCAACCAACCAGTGATGCCCTTGCAACTTTGAAAGTCAGCCAGTCAGCAGACAACTTACTCTAGAAAACATGCTTCTAAGGCTGAGGTCAACACACTATCAACACATTCTCCTGTGGAAGCAACACAACTGTGTCTCTTGGACTGATAGCAACCCACTCCTGCCCTTAAAACCAATACACACTTGAACAAATTCTTCCTCCAAACCTTATATAAAATCAACACTTTGCTTTGTTTAATGATCCTTTGGTTCTTCAGTCTAGCTTTTCCTTACTTAAGTAAGCAATAAATTCAAATTTGGTTTTCATTTCAGATTTTGAGTTGTGGCCTTACCCATTCACACTCTTCATTTGAAATGTTCCACAGTGACATCTCTGTTATGACACCTAGAGCCCTGGAAAAAAGTGTTAGATTTGGTTCTAGAATTTACTGTGCCAGTAATTTGGTGTATGATATTAGATGAAGTTCTTTCTCCCACAAGCATCTGTTTCTTTCTCTGTAAAAATAAGGGCATCAACTATGTGACCTTTATCTTCCTTTAACTTAAATATTGCATGTTCTGTTTCTTGTAAAGCCCAACATGACTTATTTTTCTCTACTCCAACATGTTTATAAAGGCCAATTTCTGATATTTTAACATCAACATGTATCAATAATTGACATCTCAAAGCAGCAGCAATAGCTTAAATGTATTGAGTACTTACATGTTAAACACTGTTCTAATTAAATACTTTATATGTATTAATTCATTTGATTATCATAAAAACCTCAACAAGGAACAATTATTATCATTCTTAATTTATTTATGAAGAAATAGAAGCATAGATAAGTTAAGAAACTTGCCCCAAAAGCACACAGGTAATGAGCGGTGAAACCAGATTTTAAGCCAGACTGTCTCGATTCAGAGCCAGATTTTGGTTAAAACAAACTATAGAAATAGAGAATGGTGCTTAACTGTACCCTACAACAATAGAGACTTTTATTTTAGAATTTCTTCCTGTTGAGACTTTTCATTTGTTGTTACCAGCTCTCTTCCAGAAAAATTAATCTAGTTATTGTCCACTACTTTTATACATTCATGAGGTTTATTATTTTGTATAATATATTTTCAACCCTTAAATGTCTGAATAATTTAACAAATGTATACTTAAATTAAGACTCATTCTGTGTGTGTGCATATATATATATGGATATATACGTGGCCTCTAAATCTAATTGCAAAAAAGAACTAATCAAAGAAAACATTAGTATCTCTAAATTCCTTTTTACAATCTCTCAAACAATAGTTTAACATGCAATGCAATTCATTTTGACATAGCTTCACTTTACTTTCTAGCTCTTCTGTGCTGCAGGAATGTGAAGTGTATTTTGCTTTTAATAGATGACACTGGTAACACAGAGAAAAAAGTCATCTCTGTTCAATAAAAGTTTAAATCATGTTCAGAGTACTCTTCTCCTAGCCTGCACCATTTTTCAATCAAAAGGGATCTTTGAAAATAGCACTAGAAGTGCTGAGGCTTGCACATAATGAAAGACCAGGTTGGTACATAAAATACCTCCCAGGTATTTGAGTGAGACAGTCCAAATGAAATAGCACACTTCATTGAACATAAAATCCCACTGATTGTGAGATATAGTCCAACTTTAAGGACGTTAAAAGATATTTTTTAAAGTTTATATTAAAATTGATAAAACATGGTAGTTAAAAATCCAGAAAACAATGTAGGTCTTTCAAAGGGCTGGGACAAGTGCCAAACTTACAAGATATTTTTATTAGATGAATCACTATAGAGATAACTTCCTGATCTATTAGGAAATTATTCCATGGCTGTCCATATTTAGAAGAGCTGTACTTTTTCACTGTAATGGGCCACAGTGATTATTACTATTATTTTACGAATATCATGAATTATATAGTTCACATTTCTCTCTTTAAAAAGAATAAATATAAGGCAATAAAAGCCAAGAACCAAGAACCATGCATTTGCCTCAGCCTGTTGAACACCACTTAGTAACTTAGCGTGTGCCTTTAGAATATATTTACTTACAGCCTCCTTTTCCTTTAAGCCTGTACCCCAATTTCACTCTTTATTCTTTTTTGGTAGCATCTTAGGACTTTGATAAGCCTTCTTAAATTTTGTTTTGTTACAACATGAGATATAAACAAAGACATACACACTAAGAATATATTATACTCATAATGACTTGTAAATTTTATGAAGAAGCCTCCAGGTCAGAACAACAGAAATGAATGGAACAGATATATAAGCCATTATGAAAATGGAAACAGATGTTCTTTTTCATTTTCTATTCTGTCACTTTCTACCTGTTTGCCCACCCCTACCACCACAAACTAATACACACATTTTGAAAAAAGTAGCAAAATTCACTTAGAAAATTCTGTTCTTTAAGATGGTAATAGATGTTGTAGGAGAATTAACAAAATTTCCTTCTGTAATTAGGGAATTAAAAGCAGTTTAAATTGCTTAAAATGTTTCCCACAGGAATAAAATTTCTTAAAACACCAATTCTCTGGATGTAAACAACTTTCCTAGTAAAAGCACCTCAGGAAGCTGTAGAAATTATTTCTTTATAAAGAGTCATAAGCTAATCATTATAATAATTTTTACATTTCATGTTGATCTAAAAAAACCTGGAGAATCAAATAGTATAACATTGGCCAAAAATTATTAGATATCTATAATGTACTAGATACTCTACATACATAATTTAATCTTCACATCACACCTATAAAATTGTTACTGTTGTCCTCATTTCACATAAAACGAAACAGAAGTTTTGAGAGATTAAGCAAAATGTGCAAGATCACATAGCGAGTAGTGATTTAAAAAAATTACATCCCATACCTACCTGTTTGACCCCAAATCTACATTCTGTGTTCTTCAGCACATGGATAGCCAACATAAGAATGGTGTTATGACTTTCAGAAGGCATCTCTACTTTGCCCTAGTTTTTTTAGGAAACATACGTTAAGGCATAAACTATCAGTTGGCTGGCAGATTTTAGGAGATTCTTCTGATGATATGGTACCCATACACTAAGAAAGTTCCTGGGCCAAATTCTCAATCCCAATTCAGAAGGACAAAAATTCTCAATGATTCTTTAAACTGAATTTTGCTAGTTTTATTCCAACAACATCCACATGAACTAATGGCAGGAAGGCAAAAGAGATAGGGATAAGGGAGGGAAAATTATCAGGAGAGAGGGACTGAGCATCTTAGATTTCAACAGAACTTTTGCATCTGTCCTAAGTGATCGCCTCCCCACAGTATCATCATGTGGAGCAAAGAAAGAGAGAATTTTATTTCTCCTTAAATTTTTTATTTTGAAATATATATACATAATAGTATAAAAATAATACAATAAATTATTTTTGTTTCTGCCTTGCAGATAAAGAAATAAAATGTGACAAACACTGTCACAGATAGAGTTGGAGTCCCTTTGCACCTTTCACAAAGGCATCACCCTTCCTTCCTCCTATCCTGAATTTTGCGCTTACCTTCCTTATTTCATCAAATAAATTAATAAACCTTAATAATACATAGTTTGCCTTTGCATTTTGCTTAAAATTTTATAAAATTTTATATGAAATTCTGTATAAATTTTGCATGGACACTTGCAGTAGGCGACTTCTGATGACTCCCAGTGATCCCCTCCTGTTGGTACTCACATCCTTGTGAAACACCTTCCCCGTGAAATTGGGTTGAACCTAGTGACTTACTTCTTTTTTTTTTTATTTTTTTTAATTTTTTTATTATTATTTTTTTGGGGGTACACCAAGTTAGTGACTTACTTCTAAAGAACAGAATATAGCAATACTGATGGGATGTCACTTCCATGATAAGGATACAAAAGACTGTGACTTACAACAGGCTAATGCTCTCTCATGCTGACATTTTCTGTTGCCTTCTTGCTCTCATGCTCTAATAAAGCAAGCTGCCACATAGATGTACTATGGAGAGAACCACTTGGCAACAAAAGCTCAGTGGAATTTAAAGGTTCCAAGATAACTGAGCCACCTGAATCCAACTAAATGTCTCCATTCCAGTTGCCATGTTCCCTCTCTTTCTATATTAATGTTCTAACGCTTACATAAGAGTCCTGACAAGCCTGTAATTTAGCAGCACTCAAGATCAGATTCGTGTCTGTTTTTCGGCTATACCAGCCCTAGAACTATAAAAGATAAAGACTTTTTTGAGGTCAATCATGGTACCCTGGTCCATCAGCAAGGAATTTAATACTCTTGACCTATCTTAAGCGCTGTCAGAAATATCCAGCCCACCTCACAGTGTTGTATTTTTTATTCCTATTAAAACACAACAGCTACTGGATAGTATTGCATAGTACAGTTACTGTATAGCACAGGGAACTCTACTCAATATTTTGTGATAACATATATGAGAAAAGAATCTAAAAAAAGAATGAATATATGTATATGTATAACTGAATTACTTTTCTGTACATCTAAAACTAACACAACACTGTAAATTAACTATACCCCAATACAATTTTAAAATGCACACACACACACACACCAGCCAGCTGGTTTGCCAAAGTCTTGCATTCCAGGTGACCACACATAATGTGAATATTTGGCACTGTATGGCATTATTACTGGTATCCTATATCCAAGGCTGTAGGGTCATCATAGCTTTCAAGCCCAATCAGGGCAGAGAAGCAACCGACCTGCTAGCACTCTGATCTCGGATTTCCAGCCTCCAGAACTGTGAGGAACAAATGTCTGTTGTTTATTAGCCACCCAGGCTACTTTGTTATAACAGCCCAAACCTACTAAGAAAGGAAAGAACAAAATTCTTATTACTTTCAGATGATAACTATCTACACATCAGTGCTTCTCAAATTTTCCATGGTAAAAATCAGCTTTTTTCCCCGCTCTGTCGCAGACTGATCTTTGTAAAATACAATATAAATGAATCTTGAGAGAAAGAAAAATAAAGACACACAAAATACAAACCAAAATTTTCATCGTTAGATTCTGCAGATATATAATTATTCTATCAAATTACTATGAAATTTTCTAACCTCTTACTCTCAATTTCTTTTTATCTCATTGCAGACCAGTAACAAATAGTTCAGGAACAAGCACTGGCTCATGAAACACACATTGAGAATACACAGAAGAAAACATAAATCTATGTCAAATTCTTAGAATTAACAGGAGGATTTAGCAACAAAGCTGCCTTTAAAATCAATATACAAAATCAATTATATTTATACACAACAGCAGCAAACAAAAACAAAGAAGAAATCTACAAATAATATAATAAAGATATCTAGAAAAAATTTGGAATATTTATTGAGATATATTAAAGAAGAACTAAATAAAGCCACATTTATTGATATAAAGAATACATTTTGTTTTATTGTTAATTCTTCACTAATTGATTTATAAATTCAAATGTAAAACTCCTCTTTCATCCCAGTTATTGATAATTTGGGCTCTTTCTCCCATCCTCCTTACCCCCCCTCTTCTTTCTTTCTCAATCAATCAGGCACTATATGACAAAGTGTTTATTTTTGCTAATATATGTCGCCTATTATAAACCTACTTATTCACTGGATATCATTTTTACATAACAGAAATAAATAATAAAATAAAAATTTAAAAAAGAAGCTGTTTCTTAAAAAGAAAATCATTCTTTGACTAATATGGCATATATTTGCTCCAAAACCCTAGGGCCCTTCACTCTAAGTCTTCTTTTAGGGCATTCTCAGGCCCAAGAAAGCAATGTGAGCTGCCACAAAGATGCCAAGACTATGGAATCCACTACATCATCAAGATTAAGCAGCGAGCCTCTTCCACAGCAATGTAAACAACCTGAAGAGCCTTCTCTTATTCTAAGTGCCATTCAAATTGGAAACCTCAGAGTCTATGTCATAGCTAGTCCAGCAGTACACCCATACATGTCAGATGTTGCTCAAAATATCCATAGAGAACCAAAAAGCTTTGGACTTCTTTCTTGGTGATGGATAACTTGAGATGCAGCAATTTCTCTTTTACTTTGGAGAAGATATCTCAGCTTGCTCTGGACTACTGGATTCCAGAACATTTCCTGATCTGGAAGGCTGATACATTTTCATGAATCTATCACCACTCTGGCAAGTGTCCTATCCCAGAATATTCTTGCTACTTCCCAATCATCAAGTGCAATCAGCATGATTTCATCGAGATGGTAGATGGCCTTGAATTTCACACTGACATATATACACTACCAAATGTAAAATGATAGCTAGTGGGAAGCTGCTGCATAGCACAGGAGATCAGCTCGATGACCTAGAGGGGTGGGATAGGGAGGAGATGTGGGGATATATGTGTATATCCCCAGCTGATTCACTTTGTTGTACAGTGGAAACTGCACAACATTGTAAAGCAATTATACTCCAATAAGGATCCGAGAGAAAAAAAATGTAACCTTAGTCTTGCTATTTTTTAAGCTCTCTAGCATAGTTAGATATATGCAGTCCACCTACAGTGCATGTATTCCTCCTTATTGTCATAGTGGTTCACTTTAGAAACAATTTAGTCTAACAAAGCCAATTTTTTTCAATACATACTTCATTCCAGGTATTCAAGTACATATTTTATCATGATATACTATAGTTTTGGTGTTCCATCCTCTGGTCCTAGTGATATCTTTAAAGCCTTCAAACACAACCAGATTAGAAAACCAGTTATATGTTCACATTTCCTTTAGAGTTTGTAACCTGCAACATCCTTGGTATTGATTTTTGCACTGTGTGGGTTCCAATGGAAAGAGTTAAGTTCACATTGAAATTGCTTAAGCACAAAGAGTTGATTACTGGCTAATAAGTGGCTTATAATCATTGAGCTAGCAGAAAAAATCAGACTATAGGCTCAGCTTCCAGGAATGGAAAGTGATAACATAAAACTGAACTGGCACAGGAGGAAACCATTTTGCAAGTACATCAGGAGGCTTCCCCACAGCTGCCAGCTCCAGAACCATGCCACCTCTCTACCATAAGAAACCCGCATTGCCGAGGTGAGAAGTTGCCACCTCCCAAAGAACTGTGTGGCCTCTACTAAAAGCCATCAATAAAATAGATCTCTCCACTGGCTTCAGTTCTGATCGGAGTCTCCTGTGAGTGTATCAGCTGGGAAACCAATCCCAGAACTCTGGCTGAAAGGAAATCTAGGAAATACAGTTGTTCACTTTCTAAGCTCTGCTAAATAAGAAGGCAGATAAATAAAGGTAAATAAAAGAAAGATGAATGAAAAACAAACTAATCCATATTATCTGCCCCAATACTTTAGAGGGGGAAACTGTACTAGGCTATATGTCCAAAAAAGTTCATAGCATTGTTGTCAGCAATTTGAAAAAACTGTGGAAACAGGAGAATTGTATCTAGGTCTATGTCCAGTTATAGACATAGACAGGAACAGTAAACTCTCACACGGTAGTAAATGAATGAATTATAGCTACGTGGGTGATTCTTAGCAACATAATGCTGAGAGAGTAAAGCAAGTCAAAACTACCATATGCAGCGTGATCCGATCTTCATAAAGCTCCAAAGCAAATAAACTATATTGTTTACGGATACATGCATATGTAGTATAACTATACTTGAAAGAGCAATGAAATTATAACCATCAAATTAATGAGGGAAGAAAGAAATTAGAATTGAGAAAAAATATTTCACTTCAATGGAGCTGGTAATAGTCTAGTTGATACGGGCTGTGGGTACTCATTTTATTACCATACTTCAAAACGTGTTGCATTCCATGTTTCTGTAGTACATAGTTATATGCTAAAAATTTTTAAACCTATGCAAGCTTAGATTGTATTAAAAGAAGCATGCGGTTCAAGTAAAAGAAAAGAAAAGAGTCATAGCTTTTCTACTTTATATACAGTCAGCATATGTGCTGTACCCACTTCAGGTAATAAAGTTTAAGGAGAACATTGGCAAGCTATGGGGTCTTTACAGAAGTGCTTCTCAATCTTGACTGTACATCGGAATCACCTGGGAGTTTTAAAAAATACTGATGTCAGCTTCCCACCACTGGGAAGGATGACATAGTAGGTCTAGGTCACAGCCTTGGTACCAGGAGTTCATAAAGCTCTACAGGTTATAACATTTGTACACAAGACTGCAAACTACTGCTTTAGAGGAGTTCAAAGGTTCCACAAGAGAGACATCAAATGAGTATTGATCCCTAGAGAAAGAAGTGGATAAACTGGGTAACAATGTTGGCAGGGCTGTCATATTAAAGGGGGAGTAGATTTATTCTGTCTGCCTCAGACAGTCTGCAATGCTAGTATTCCATATCTCATGTTTCTATCAAAATGTAAGTCTTATGTCTAAGAAATTTGGGGGTTCCTAAAGGTCATATTTTCATGTTTCTGGGGTCTTAAAGCAGCCAAATATGCTCAGCATATTGAGTTACACACTGCTAGAATTTTATACAGGGATTTAAGGAATTTAGGATTCCTTTTTGGTGAAGGTATCTGTTTATCAATCAGGAGAGCCGACATATGGAGAAAGGCTGTTACAACTGCACTCCAGACACAGACAGGCAGAGATCAGGGACCAGCACACGGTGAATTTTCTCAACAATGAGGATGGCTTACCAGCCTAACCTAAAGGTCTAAAGGTCTTGGGATGTGTGTGTGCATATGGGTTAGGCAAGGGCTTAGGAGACGTGACAGTGTACCTACAGAAGATAAGCCAAACTATGATATTGTGTTTCCATGAGTGCCTTTACTAAAAAACACTTTTGTTATCTTAACAGCCAAAATAACCTGATAGGGGAAGCTGATGGCTAAGTGATCCTCTCCTTCCTCAGGACATCCACCTTGCACATACTTACACGTATTCAGATCATCTATAACTGGTTAACTCACTCAGAAAATAATATTAATATAGTCCCAGTCCTGTCCTCCAGCCCCCTGTGGGTGTGTTAGCTTCATTCTGCTCTACAGAATTCACCTGCAATCTAGCAAATGTGTGCTTCAGGAAATAAATAAGGATAAGTCAAAAGAACATGTGGATGACTATTGCCAACCTACCCTCCTTACTAAGAAAGCACAGTAAAGTGTATACTTAGTAGAAATTGTAGTGAGAGAAGCATATGACCAACTTACAAAGTTTTAGAAAATGCAACTTAGAACAAAGCAAAGAAGTTCCCAATTACAGAGTTGGGGGCTTTGGTCCCAAAGCCCAGTGCCCAAATCCTATATACTAGACTGGACTACATGGAGATCTCGATGGCTGGCACAGGTGAAAAAGAACAGAGTGTGAAGCATGCTTTGTCGATTTCCCCTGCTGACTCCAACTAAGGCTGTGAACTTACACATGGTGTAGTATCACATGGAAAGTCTACTCCCAAACCAGAATATAGCATATGGGAAAAAAGACTGAAAGAGTAGTATCATTCATAACCCCACCTATTCCTGGCCTTCTCAGGCCAAGATAAGAGCTCGAGCTGGAAGTGTAAGCAGAGAGAAGGAGAAACCCACTCCCATTTGTTCCTTATTCTTCCAGACTGAAGGACAGGAAGAGAGAAGAAACATACCCACAGATGACTTTCAGCTCCTCTGTCATCTCTGCCTTAGAAAATGTGGCCCCGTCAGAGTTCCTGAATTTGAGTAACTTCTCTCCTCCTTTGGAATGAAGCTTTTTTTCTTTCTTTGCTTTTTTTGGTGGAAATGGTAAGAGCAGGGGAAAGGAAGGTCCTTGAGTTCCATCAAGATGTGAACATATCCTTTCAGGAATGAAGCACTAATGCAATTTTCACATACAAACAGAAGCATATCATGGGTGTGGGTGTTTTAAGGCTCAGCCTTAAAAATACCCTTCAAAGATTCTGCGGTGAACATGTCACAGCCAATACCAATTCTTGGGGGTTAGGGAGGAAAAACTACCATTTGTTGAGAATCTATCTATGAAGTGACAGGCACTGTATTAGGAGGTAAATATAACCCTGATGGGCTCAGGGTTGTTATATCCCATGTTACAGACAGAAATAGAGGCTTGGAAAAATTTGCTTTTCTGCCCATTAGACAGACAATAGCAGAGCCAGGATTCAACCAACCCACATCTCCAACACTCATGTTCTTTCTACTATAGCACAGGTTTTATTTCAAAGCTCAGATCCTAGAAATAGGGCAGAATATGTGAAAATGCCTAAGAGGAAGTAGTGAACTATTCCATCTAAAGCAAAGAGTCAAAAATAACCACAGCCAGAACCAAATCAGAATGTTGCTCTCCCTAGCCTGGCAACCTTACTTGCAGAAGGGAATAGCTGGAACAGTAGAAAGGAATTTCACTGTCAAATGTTCCCACCTAGAAGTAATTGGTCTGAAACGTGCATACCAGACAGGAAAAGTAATTTAGAAAACTATAAAATCAGTGATTGGGGGAATAATATATTTAGTTTTAAAAGAAATGGATTTAATACAGAAATATGCGTGGATACCCTTTCTCATTTGGGTCACTTGCAACTCATATAGTCACACCCAGGGGCATGTTGTCTAGAAATCTGCTTTCATCAAAACCCCAACTTTGTGAGGACAAGCTATGTTTCACATTCTAAAACGTGCATATCTAAACACCTTCAGAACTGCCAGTACTTCTGATAGTCACAATTCACTCAACATAAATTTATTATACATCTTCTAGCAGACATGGAAGCCCTCAGCTGCCCATTTTCTCTTCAAAACTCTATCTTTATCAAAGCAGTTTATTAAACTCCTCTAATTTAATTATAAGGGAAGCTTCAAGCATCTATTATTTGCCTTTAACAGCTACCTTCAGCATTTGATAATCTCTTTTTTTGTTTTTTGTTTTTTGTTTTGACAAGAACTCTATGCCTTAGGTCCAGAGCAAAATGCAGGCAATTGCAGAAGCAGCCAGCTAGAGGCAAAAAGAAGGGCTGAAGGACACCCATGGGATGGGAGGAAGGGAATAAACGAAGCTATGGATCCATAAATAAAAATGTTTCCTGTAAATAAACTCATTTAGAGAAAGAAGAGAGGAAAACTAAATAATTCGGGGTGGAAGAGAAATCATGCAGAGTTTCTAAAACTCGGGCTTATCCTTTGCATAGTCCCCTGCAGAATGTTAGCTTCCCCAGAGCACAGATTGAAAACCTTAGATCTAGCTGAGCTCTCAAAGACTCCTTCATATGTGTGTTCTCAAGAGCAGAGAACAATCCTTTACATGCTAAACTTATGAAGTTTCATTATGTATTAAACATTCATGATGATGGTATTTTTAGAAAAGTGTGCAGACCCGATCTCACGTGAAGCGTTGTTGTCGTATAATATGTCATTGATGACATTTTTAAGCAGGTTCCTCAATATTTCTGTTGTCAAGGGAGTATAAGAAATACCCAGGAATTTTTTTTGACAAAACACCCTTCCGAAGCCACAGAAGCCAAAGTCAGATTCACCACTGAGTTCTAAGGCTGTTGGTGACCCCACATTTTAAAACTGCATTTGGTTCCACAGAAGATGCTTGGTAAGTATGTGCCAATCTTACAAACCAATTACTACCTTCTCACTTCCGTGAGCAAAATTGCAGCCAGGCAAAAGATTAGATAGGAAAGTAGACGGAATCCTATAGGCATCATGCATTTCCCCCAGACGACAGACCCAAGGTCTTCATCACCAATCTAATGCCCTCAGGACAATTCACAACTATTTCCAGGCTAAGAGCTCCAGACCCTGATATTAATACAAATTCATACCTGACAACTCCACCTGGATGTCCACCAAACCCTCAAATTTAACATGATCAAAACTGACCTGTCATCTTTTCACCAAAATCCCTCCTTTCCCTGCCTCTGTCATAGATAGTGATCTCACCATCTACTCTGTTTCCTAATTTAGAAAATTCAGCAAATTACTCCTTCCTCATTAAGTCTAATCAACTCTACCTCCAAAGTCTCTCTCATTTCTGCCCTCTTCCTTGTCTACATCCTTAGCCTGTGCCCTCATGCCCTCTTACCTGGACTATTACAATAGCCATGAAACAAGTGAGCTCCCTAAACTTCTTTATGCCTCTTGCCATCCATCCTCATAGCAGCACAAAGACATCTTTCTAGAACACAAATCTGATTGCGCCCTTTCCCTGCATCGAAGCCCAGGCAGATTCCCATTTTCTTTAGGATGAAGACCAATTCCTGGGCAAGCCTGTAAGAGTCCCTTATAAGCTGGTGTCAACCTGCATGCCCAGTCTCTTTCCCCAAAGCTCTGACACTACATGCCTTATGCTTCACTACCCAAAGCTTGTCATTTCCACAATGTGCCTGCATTTTAGCATGTGCTGTGATATCTAAAATGACCTCCCCTTTGTTTTCATGTGGCAAATACCTACCTATCTTTCGAGATCTGGCTCCTGCATCACTTTTTTCTTTTTAATGACTTTTTAAAATTTAATTAATTTTTTTGTTGACTGCATTGGGTCTTCGTTGTTGTGCACGGGCTTTCTCTAGTTGCAGCGAGGGGCGCTACTCTTCATTTTGGTGCGTGGACTCCTCATTGTGGTGGCTTCTCTTGCTGTGGAGCATGAGCTCTAGGCATGTAGACTTCAGTAGTTGTGGCACACGGGCTCAATAGTTGTGGCTCACAGGCTCTAGAGCACAGGCTCAATAGTTTTGGTGCACATAATTGCTCCGCACCATGTGGGATCTTCCTGGAGCAGGGCTCAAACCCAGGTCCCCTGCATTGGCAGCCAGATTCTTAACCACTGCACCACCTAGGAATTCCCCTGCATCACTTTCCCTGAAAGATATTCCCTCTTCCCCCAGGCTACTAGTTGCTCCTTTTTCTGTACCACCATCATGCCCTCTACCTGCCTCTCGTGGGTTGAATTGGGTCCCCAAAAAGTGTATGTTCAAGTCCTAACCCCTAATACCTGTGACCTTATTTAGAACTAGGGTCTTTATAGACGTAATCAAGTGGAGATGAGGTCATACCGGATTAAGGTGAACCCTCATCCTTATAAGTGTCCTTATAAGAAAAGGAAGATTAAGACGCAGGCAGACACACAAGGGTGAAGGCTGTGTGAAGACAGAGAAGATGCAAGCATGAGCATGTACATTAAGACAAATTTCTAGTGCTGTTGTCCAGGAGATTCTCATTAATAAAACATTACAAATTGCCACCTGTAACCCAGAGGATGTGATCCTTCAGCTTTCTTCTCTCACTTTTCAGAACAGCTGTCTAACACTTTGAGGTAAAGGAAAGGGCACAAAGAGTAACTGCTCTTTCCATAATGTAAATGGCTGCGAACTTGGGTTCACAATAAATGCCTTGTGGTATTTATCGTTTTGAAAATAAGTTCAGTAAGAAAAATGCCCTTTAATCACAGCATTAACTCACAGACACCCACAGAAAAAGTCTCAGTTAAAATTTACATGCACTTTATTTAATTTCTCCTTCTCTTCATCATTTCCTTCTCCCCTGGAGAAATTAGAAACAGAACTAAAGGCTCAGGTCAAAAATTAAGGGAAAGACAAATCTGCAGATAGAAAAAAAAAATAACGCCTTTTTTAGTTCCTAAAAGTTATAATATTTTTCTAGAATTGAACAGAATTGGTTTTGTCAATTGAAGATTCTCTATGTTGAAACACTGCTGTCCACAAATGTGCACCATTGATAAATGGAATTTCCTCTTCACTTATCTCTTTTAAAATAAGCCTCTGTGGAAGAAAAGGTCCCCTGAAAAATCATCCTATGACTAACCTGCTTCTGAGAGAACCATCTTGGGAATCAGGATCTCAAAAATCCCTTCATGACAGGTGTGGTTGTTAAAGAGAGTACCTTCTGAGTTCATTAGAAATAACTTTCACTGGGATGTCAGCCCAGGAATCTCAACTTATTCATACTGAATTGCTAATATTACTTTGTGGCCACCTTTGAGGTTTCCATGTCTTCAGAGAAAAACAGAGTGATAAGAAAAGTGATGAATCATAAGAAGGAATAGAGATTTTCAGTTTTCTTCTCAAGTGTTTTGACAAATGATCATTTACATGTGCCATTCTTGACCTAAGTCCTTCCTAATTTATCCAGTTCTAGTCCTTTCTACGTATTACTTTCAATGATGTGCTGATGGACTAAATCAAAGCCAAGGAGTGAATGCTTTATAAGACTTTTAAAGATTACTCTCCCAAGGGGAGAGGGAAGGAAGGAGAAACAATGTAGGGGTAGGGGATTAAGCGGCTCAAATTATTACATATAAAATAAGCTACAAGAATATACTGTACAACCTGGGGAATACAGCCAATATTTTATAATAACTATAAATGGAGTATAACCTTTAAAAATTTTGGATCACCATATTGTATACCTGTAACATATATAATATTGTAATCAACTATGCTTCAACAAAATTTTTTTTGAAAAATAAAATTCCATAAAATAAAGAAAAAAAGAAAAAATGCTCTTCCATTAGATATAACAACACACTAAAAACAGTCTCTGTTTATCAAGTTCCCTAAACTGAAATACTTAAGAAGGGTTAAATCTACAATTCCTTTTCAATTATGTAAAGAAAAAAGAAACAAATAGAAAAACAAAGAAAAGAAAAGCCCCAACCCGAATTATTTAAAAGCTTCCTGTGGCAAAAACAATTGAATGTCAAGATATGGAACAGTTACATGAAAAGAGAGCAATTAAAGCATGTGTACAAAGGCCTGATCGATGTACTTGGAAAAAAGGCCAAAAGTGGTGTGTGTGCAGAAACGAGTGCTTCTGGTTGTCTTCAGTTTGTACAGACAATAAATATTTTAGGCTATCTATGTGACAATTCTTATCACACAGATTGCTTAGTCTGGAGGAGGTAGGCTGACGATAACTAGAGTAATTTCCCATTCTCAAAGACCTTATTCCACAGATTAGTCCACGTCTTGCCCGCTCTGCAGCCAGCCTGGACAGAAGTGGATCATGGCCTGCGAACGAGCCAGAGAAGTATGTCGGGGCACAGGGTGGGAGGGGTGGTGCTGAACGATGTAATCTGTTATCTAAGATAGAGTAAGGAGGACTAGGCAAGGCCACAAGGGTTCTTCTAAAAGACCTGGCAAGCTGGGGAAGCAGCTGTCAGACACATGGCTAAGACTGAGCAGTAAGGATCTCTAGTCACCAGAGGGAACAGGTTGTGTAAGCAGAGAAGCAGAGACTGAAAACAAAACACCAAAAATCCCACAAAGGGTAGAGGCCAGAGGCCCCTTCAACTGAAGAGTAGAAAAACTCCAAAAATAGTACTGCCTTCTAAGAAACTGTAAGACTTCCTTGACAATTTGTAGCATCTGTCATTTTGATAAGCCAGTGTTCTTGACTGAGAATGTTAAGAGTCCCTGTAGTAAAAAGATGTATGTGCTCAAGGAATTCAACACCAGGGCAAATTTTGTATAAATACATTGATCCATCTGTCAATACTAATGCCAGCACCAAACTATTTGATTATTATAGCCTTAGAGGACATCTTATTATTAATAGTCTCTCTCTCATTATTCTTCTATTTCTTGAATTTCTTGGGTATTTCCATTCATCTTTTCAATGACATTTAGACTAAATGAAGGCCGGGGAGAGTCACCTTTATAAGCCTTTTAAACATTCCCCTCCCATTAGAAATGGGAATCTATATCAATTTGCCCCCAAAAATTTCTACTGGGATTTTACTTGGAATAGCATTCAACTTACAAACTTGGGAGAAACTGACATGTTCGAATAGTCTTTAATAAATCTTATTTCACATCTTTCACTAAAGTGTTGTTTTTTTTTCATAATTCTTACTAAAGTCATTTCTTGGCATTTAATCTCTATTGATTTTTGAGTAGAATCAATGTCTTCATTTTACTAACTGGTTTCAGCAAGTTTAAACAAAAACAATTTTTAAGAATTTATTTTTTTTGTTTTTAAAATGAGTAAGTTCTGCTTGCAGAACATTGTGCCAAGAGTTAACAATACTGTACTGTGCATTTAAAATGTGTTAAGAGGATAGATACGCGAAGTGTTGTTACCACAATCAATAAATTTTTAAAAAAACAACATAGGTCACAGTAGGGGTTAGAGCTAGCTGCAAGTGTCCAGAGTGTTCTCCTAATTCAGGGATATCCTAATCTCTATTTTCTAATATCTCATCCTTTCTACACTTCCCCTGCTTTATTTCCATCGCTGCAAATAGTTTAGTTTGTCCCACCTTCTCTCAAACTTCCATTTTCTGGTAGAGTTACATTTGCATTTATTAAAAATGTTTATGTAAAATTTTGTATGTTGGTAGCTGCCTAAATACTGCGAACCTGGTGAGGAGAGAAGGGTCATGAAGGTGTGCTTTATGGATTTAATCTCAACTAGAAATTGCCTTTTGAAGACAGAGAGAAACTGCAGCAAACGGCTGTGTTCTGGAGATTAGAAAAGGCAGGTAAAAAGACAGCTACAGCATGAAAAAGTTCAGTACATTTTATGACAAGCATGGATGCTGTTGGAAATAAACTTCTTCTAACCTTAAAAAAAAAAAAGAATTTATTTTTTTTGTTTTTAACTTTTGACCCTCTTCACTCATTTCTCCTACCCTACAACCCATACCTCTGGCAACTTGCAGTCTGTTCTCTGTATCTATGACCTTGTTTTGGGGGGCTAAATGGCAATATTTCATTCTTTTTATGGTTGAATAATATTCCAGTGTGTGTGTGTGTGTGTGTGTGTGTGTGTACACAAACACCACATCTTCTTTATCCATTCACCCATCAATGGACACTTAAGATTGTTTCCATAGTTTAGTTACTGTAAATAATGCTGCAATAACCGTGAGGGTACATGTATCTTTTTGAGTAATGTTTTTGTTTTCTTTGGATAAATATCTGGAAGTGGGATTGCTGGATCATGTGGTAGTTATATTTAATTTTTTTGTGGAAACGTCATACTGTTTTTCATAGTGGCTGTACCAATTTACAACCCCACCAACAGTGCACAAAGAAAAGGTCCCTATTTCTCTGTATCTTCACCAAAACTTGTCATTTCCTGTCTTTTTGATAATAGCTGTTCTAAAAGGTATGAGATGATATCTCACTCTGGTTTTGATTTGCATTTCTGTCGTGATTAATAACATAGAGCATCTTTTCATGTACTTCTTGGCCATGTATTATGTCTTCTTTGGAAAAAGGTCTGTTTAGATCTTCTATTCATTTTTTAATTGCTTTGCTGGAGTTTTTTCATTTGTTTGCTTGTTTGTTTTTGCTATTGAGTTGTATGAGTTCTTTACATATTTTGAATATTAGTCCCTTATCAGATATATGATTTGCAAAGGTTTTCTCTCATTCAATAGGTTGTCTTTTCATTTTGTTGATCACTTTCTTTTTTGTGCAAAAGCTTTATTGTAATGATGTAGTCCCACTTATTTTTGTTTCTTTTGCCTTTGTTGTCAAATTAAAAAACTCAGTCTCCAAGACTTAAGTCAAGGAGTTTATGGCCTATGTTTTCTTCTAGGAATTTTATGGTTTCAGGTGTTACACTCAAGTCTTTGATGCATATTGAGTTAATTTTTGAATATGATGTAAGATAGGGATTGAATTCCATTCTTCTGCATGTGGCTGTCCAGTTTTTCCAACACCATTTAGACCATCATTTCCCCATTGTATCTTCTTGGTTCCTTTGCTCTAATTAAACATATAGGCATGGGTTTATTTCTGGACCCTCTATTCTGTTCCGTTGATCTATGTGTCTGTTTTTATGCCAACACCATAATATTTTGATTACTATAGCATTGTAATACAGTTTGAAATCAGGGCATGTGATGTCTCCAGCTTTGTTCTTGTCTCTCAGATTGCTTTAACTATTTGGGGGCTTTTTGGTGGTTACATACAAATTTTAGCATTACTTGTTCTATTTCCTTGAAAAATGCTATTTGAATTGTGAGAGGAATTGCACTGAATCTGTAGGTTGCTATCAGTAGTATGGGTATTTTAACAATATTAATTATTAATCCACTTAATCTATGAGCATGGACCATCTTTCCATTTACTTGTGTCTTCTTACTTTTTTCTGTAATGTATTGTTTTCAATGTATGAGTCTTCCATCTCCTTGGTTAAATTTTTTTAAAAATTTTTATTGGGGTATAACTGATTTACAATGTTGTGTTAGTTTCATGTGTACAGCAAAGTGAATATGTTACACAAATACATACATCCACTCTTTTTTAGGTTCTTTTCCCATATAGGCCATTACAGAGTATTCAGTAGAGTTCCCTGTGCTACACAGTAGGTCCTTATTAGTCATATAGTTTATATACAGTAGTGTGTGTGTCAATCCCAATCTTCTAATTTATCCCTCCCCCACCCCTTACCCCCAGTAACCATAAGTTATTTTTTACATCTGTAACTCTATTTGTTTTGTAGATAAGTTCATTTGTAGCCTTTTTTTAGATTCCACATATAAGCGATATCATATGATATTTGTCTTTTTCTGTCTGACTTACTTCACTCAATATGACAATCCCTAGGTCCATCCATGTTGCTGCAGATGGCATTATTCCATTCATTTTAATGGCTGAGTAATATTCCATTGTATATATGAACCACGCCTTCTTTAAATATTCCTCCGTTGCATGGGCATTTAGGTTGCTTCCATGTCTTGGCTATTGTAAACAGTGCTGCAATGAACATTGAGGTGCAGGTATCCTTTCCTTTTTTAATATATATATATATATTTATTTATTTATTTTTGGCTGCATTGGGTCTTCATTGTTGTGTGCAGGCTTTCTCTAGTTGCAGTGAGTCGGGGGCTACTCTTCATTGCAGTGCACGGCTTCTCATTTCAGTGGTTTCTCTTGCTGCAGAGCACAGGCTCTAGGCACATGGACTTCAGTAGTTGTGGCACACGGGCTCAGTAGTTGTGGCCTGCGGGCTCTAGAGCTCAGGCTCAGTAGTTGTGGTGCACAGGCTCAGTTGCTCCAAGGCATGTGGGATCTTCCCAGACTAAGGATTGAACCTGTGTCCCCTGCATTGGCAGGCAGATTCTTAAGCACTGCACCACCAGGGAAGTCCAAGGTGCATGTATCCTTTTAAACCATGTTTTTCTCTGGATATATGCCCAGGAGTGGGATTGCTGGATCATATGGTACTCTATTTTTACATTTTAAGGAATTTTCCTTCCTATTCTCCATAGTGGCTGTACCAATTTACATTTGCACCAAGTGTGGGAGGGTTCCCTTTTCTCCACACCCTCTCCAGCATTTATTGTTTGAAGATTTTTTTGATGATGGCCATTCTGACAGGTGTGAGGTGATATCTCGTAGTTTTGACATAATTAGCAATGTTGAGCATCTTTTCATGTGCCTGTTGGTCATCTGTATGTCTTCTTTGGAGAAATATTTATTTGGGTCTTCCACCCATTTTTTGATTGGGTTATTTGTGTATTTGCTATTGAGCTGTATGAGCTGTTTGTAAATTTTACAGACTAATCCCTTTTTGGTAGCATGGTTTGCAAATATTTTCTCGCATTCTGTGGCTTGTATTTTCATTTTGTTTTGGTTTCCTTTGCTGTTCAGAAGTTTTTAATTAGGTCCCACCCACTTGTTTATTTTTCATTTTATTTTATTTACTCTAGGAGGTGGATCAAAAAAGATCTTGCTGTGATTTATGTCAATCTACTGAAAGACAAGGCAGAGGAGTTTACTCAATCAGAGCAGCAAAAAGAGAGAAGAATGGAAAAAACAAAGATACTATAAGAAGCTTATAGGACAGCATCAAATGAACTAACATTCACATTACAGAGGTCCCAAAAGGAGAAGAGAGAGAAAAAGGCAAAAATCTAGTGTGAAGACATAATGGCTAAAACCTTCCTTAACCTGGAGAAGGAAATCCAAGATCCAGGAAGCCCAGAGAGTTCCAAATAAGAGGAACCCAAAGAGGCCCACACCAAGACACATTATAATTAAAATGTCAAAAGTTAAAAGCATGGAGATAATCTTAAAAGCAACAAGAGAGAAACAACTGTTGTGCACAAGGGAACCTCCATAGGACTATCAAATGATTTTTCAGCAGAAACTTTGCAAGCAAGAAAGGAGTGGCACAATATATTCAAAGTGCTGCAGGAAAAAACCTCCAACCAAGGATAATCTATCTAGCAGGGTTATCATTCAGAATTGAAGGAGGAATAGATAGTTCAAGTATACAGGCCCTCTAAGAACTCTCTCTCAGAGCACTACATTCTTGTGGGTCTTGGGATGTGAGCCCTGTTGGCTTTCAGATTTAAATGTTTTAGGGGCTCAACTCTCAGGTGCAGGCCCAAAAAGTTGAGGTGCCCTATCTGGAGTTCAAGCCCTTCTTTCCTCAAAGAGAAGCTCTGGGTTTTGAGTTTTCTCCCAGTTCTGGGTCATCATGATGGGGGTAGGATTTATGATGAGATTGCAACCTTGCCTCTCCTATCCACTTCAATGTGGTTTTCATCTCACTGGCCAGACCTGCAGTCATTGCTCATCCAGGCTTTAGGTTTTTTTAAGAGGAAATTCTTCCCTATGTAGCTGTAGATTCAGTGTGTCCACAGAAGGGGGTACATTCAAGATCTTCCTACATTGCAATCTTAAGCCAGAAAAAAAAATATTATTATATATTCACTTTACATATAACTAGTTTACTGGTGCTTCTATTAGTTCTATGAGATTTTCAGTTGAGTCTCTTGGGTTTTCTACATAAACTTTTTACTGACTATGATAATGAAAACTCCTTTGTCTTCAATAGCTGTACCTCTTACTACAGCCTTAACTCATTGAAATTCACCCTCTCTACATTTTTGGTAACAGCTCTATCTGGTCTGTTTCTCTATTCTTTGTTGCTCTTCTTTATCACCTTTCCCTCAGCTAGGTAAATCTTAAGTCCATGCTGCCTTTACTGTTATGATTCTCTCCATTCTTGTGGTAAATATTTTCTAAGTCTTTATCTCTAGCCCTAATGCCTCATCTATGCCTAGATGCATATTTCTAAATTTTTAAAGATTTTGTTAAGTGGGTGTCCCACCAGTTTCTCAAAGCCAACACGTTCAATATGGACTTGCTCTTCCAATCAACTTTGTTATTTTTATTCTTGGCAACATCAATTCCTTTCTTCCCCAACACTAGAAACATCATCTTAAATTAGTCACTATTATTCTTCATCTACTATGTCCAGCCTCACATAAAGCTTAGCTCTTATTCATTAAACATGGGTCTCAGATTCCTCACTTCTTTTATCCTCTCAAGGTTGCCAGCCCAGTGAAGCCTTTAACATAGAGTTTGGGCTGTCTTTTCTCCTCCCTCTCATTTTTTTTTTAATAAATTTATTTATTTATGTATTTATTTATTTATTTTATTGGCTGTGTTGGGTCTTTTTGGCTGTGTGTGGGCTTTCTTTTTAGTTGTGGTGAGTGGAGGATACTCTTCATTGTGGTGCACAGGCTCCTCATTGCCTTGGCTTCACTTGTTGCGGAGCACAGGCTCTAGGCACATGGGCTTCAGTAGTTGCAGCATATGGGCTCAATAGTTGTGGTTTGTGGTCTCTAAAGCACAGGCTCAATACTTGTGGTGCACAGGCTTTGTTGCTCCGTGGCATGTGGGATCTTCTTGGAGCAGGGATCAAACCCATGTCCCCTGCATTGGCAGGCGAATTCTCAACCACTGTGCCACCTAGGAAGCCCCTCATTTTTTTAAAAAAGAGTTTATTATTTTTCTTAATTGAGATATAATTGAAATATAAAATTGGGTAAGTTTAGGGTGTACAATGTATTGATTTGATATATTTATATCTTGCAATATGATTACAACTGTAGCATTAGCTAACATCACTGTCATGTCACATAATTGTTTCTTTTTTGTGGTGAGAACAATTAAGATCTAGTCCTTAGCAATTTTGAAGTCTGTAATATAGTATTGTTAACCATAATCAGTATGTTGTGCTTTAGGTCTCCAGAACTAATTTACCTACTAGTTACAAGTCTGTACTCTTAAAATCTCCCCAATTCCCCACCAATCAATCCCCTGGTGACCACCATTCTACTCTGTTTCTACAAGTTCAGCATTTTTAGATTCCACTTGTAAGTGATATTGTACAGTATTTATCTTCCTCTGTCTTGCTCATCTCGCTTAGCATCATGCCTTCAAGAGTCATGCATGTTGGTGCAAATGGCAGAATATCCTTCTTTCTTGTGGCTGAATAACATTTAATTATATATATATATATATATACACACACCATATCTTTATCCATTCATCCATCAATAGATACTTAGGTTGTTTCTATGCCTTTCCTATTATGAATAATGCTGCAATAAACATGGAATATAGATATATTTTGGCAACCTGGTTTCATTTCCCTTGAATATATACCCTGAAATGGGATTTTTGGATCATATGGTAGTTCTATTTTTAATTTATGAAGAATCTTTGTACTATTTTCATACTGTTCAATTTACATTTCCATCAACAATGGGCAAGGGTTCCCCTTCCTCCACACTCTCACCAATACTTGTTATTTCTTGTATTTTTGATGACAGTCGTTCTAATGAGTGTGAGGTAATATCTCATAGTGGTCTTGACTTCCATTTCTCTGATGATTAGTGAGGTTGGGCACCTTTTCACGTACCTGTTGGCCACATATGTCTTCTTTGTAAAAATGTCTATTCAGATCTTCTGCTCATTTTAACTGGATTGTAAAAACTGAGTGTTATGAGTTCTTTATATATTATGGATATTAACCTCATTCAGTATATAGTACAAAAATATTTTCTCCCACTCTGTAGGTTGCTTTTCATTTTGTTGATTATTTTGCTAAGCAGAAGTTTTAATCAACAAAATACTAGCAAACTGAGTCCAACAGCACATTAAAAGTGTCATATACCATAACCAAGTGGAATTTATTCTTGGGGTGCAAGGATGGTTCAATATACATGAATCAATAAATGTGATACACAACAATAATACAATGAAAGATAAAAATCACATGATCATCTGAATAGATGCAGAAAAAAGCATTTGACAAAATACAACACCATGTCATGATAAAAACCCTCAACAAATTGGGTATAGAACATACATTCTATATATCAACATAAGGTCATATGCAATAAACCCACTACTAACATCATACTCTATGGTGAAAGATTGAAAGCTTTTCCTCTAAGATCAGGAATAAGACAAGGATTCCCACTGTCACATTCTTATTCAATATAGTACTGGAAGTCCTAGCTAGAGCACTTAGGCAAAACAAAAAAATAGAATGCACCCAAGTCAGAAGGGAAGAAGTAAAATTATCATTATTTGCTGAGATATGATGTTACATAGTGAACATCCCAAAGATTTGACAAAGAAACTGTTGGAATTAATCAACAAATTCAGTAAAGTTGCAAGATATACAACCAACATATAGAAATCACTTGCATTTCTATACACTAACACTGAAATAACTGAAAAAGAAATAAATAATCCCATTCACAAAAGCATCAAAAACAATAAAATACTTAGGAATAAATTTAACCAAGGAAGTAAAAGATCTATACAATGAAAACCCTGTTAATGGAAGAAACTGAAGAAAACACAAACAAATAGAAAGTATTGTGTTTATGCCTTGAAAGAATCAATATTGTTAAATATCCATACTACCCAAAGCATGTATAGATTCAATGCTATTCATATCAAAATTCTGGTTACATTTTTCAAAGAAATAGAAAAAACAATTCTAAAATTTATGTGGAATCAATGTCATATACCATATTAAAAAATTGAAGGGTAAAAACCAAATGATCATCTCAATAGATGCAGAAAAAGCTTTTAACAAAGTTCAACACCCATTTCTGGTAAAAACTCTCCAGAAAGTGGACACAGACAGAACCTACCTCAACATAATAAAGGCCATATATGACAAACCCACAGCAAACATCATTCTCAGTGGTGAAAAACTGAAACCATTCACTTTAAGATGAGGAACAAGACAAGGATGTCCACTCTCCCCACTACTATTCATTATAGTTTTGGAAGTCCTTGCAACAGCAATCACAGAAGAAAAAGAAATAAAAGGAATCCAAATTCAAAAAGAAGTCAAACTGTCACTGTTTGCAGATGATATGATACTATACATAGAAAATCCTAAAGATGCCACCAGAAAACTACTTCAGCTAATCAATGAATTTGGTAAAGTTGCAGGATACAAAATTAACACACAGAAATCTCTTGCATTTCTATACACTAACAATGAAAGATCAGAAAGAGAAATGAAGGAAACAATCCCATTCACCATTGCAACAAAAAAAATAAAATACCTAGGAATAAACCTACCTAAGGAGGTAAAAGACCTGTACTCAGAAAACCATATGACACTAATGAAAGAAATGAAAGATGACACAAACAGACGGAGACATATACCATGTTCTTGGAGTGGAAGAATTAACATTGTGAAAATGACTATACTACCCAAAGCAATCTACAGATTCAATGCAATCCCTATCAAATTACCAATGGCATTTTTCACAGAACTAGAACAAAAACTCCTAAAATTTGTATGGAGACACAAAAGACCCTGAATAGCCAAAGCAATCTTGTGGGGAAAAAACGGAGCTGGAGGAATCAGACTCCCTGACTTCAGGCTATACTACAAAGCTACAGGAATCAAGACAATATGGTACTGGCACAAAAACAGAAATATAGATCAAGGGAACAGGATAGAAAGCCCAGAGATAAACTATGGTCAACTAATCTATAACAAAGGAGGCAAGGATACACAATGGAGAAAAGGCAGCCTCTTCAATAAGTGGCACTGAGAAAACTGGACAGCTACATGGAAAAGAATGAAATTAGAACACTCCCTAACACCATACACAGAAATAAACTGAAAATGGATTAAAGACCTAAATGTAAGGCCAGACACTATGAAACTCCTAGAGGAAAACATAGGAAGAACACTCTCTGACATAAACCAAAGCAAGATCTCTTTTGGCCCACCTCCTAGAGTAATGGAAATGAAAAAAAAAATAAATAAGTGGGACCTAATGAAACTTCAAAGCTTCTGCATAGCAAAGGAAATGATAAGCAAGACGAAAAGACAACCCTCAGAATGGGAAAAAATGTTTTCAAACGAATCAGACAAAGGATTAATCTCCAAAATATATAAACAGTTCACGCAGCTCAATATCAAAAACAAAAACAAAAAAACAAACAACCGAATCAAAAAATGGGCAGAAGACCTAAATAGGCATTTCTCCAAAGAAGACATATGGATGGCCAAGAGGTACATGAAAAGCTACTCAACATCACTAATTATTAGGGAAATGCACATCAAAACTACAATGAGGTATCACCTCATAACAGTTAGAATGGGCATCATCAGAGAATCTACAAACAGTAAATGCTGGAGAGGGTGTGGAGAAAAGGGAACCCTCTTGCACTGTTGGTGGGAATGTAAACTGATACATCCACTATGAAGAACAGTTTGGAGGTTCCTTGTAAAACTAAAAATAGAGTTACCATATGACCCAGCAATCCCACTACTGGGCATATACCAAAAACACATGCACCCCAATGTTCATTGCAGCACTATTTACGATAGCCATGTCATGGAAGCAACCAAAATGCACATCAACAGATGAATGGATAAAGAAGATGTGGTACGTATATACAATGGAATATTACTCAACTGTAAAAAGGAACAAAACTGGGACATTTGTAGAGACATGGATGGACCTAGAGACTGTCATACAGAGTGAAATAACTCAGAAAGAGAGAAACAAATATCATATATTAACATATATATGTGGAATATAGAAAAATGGTACAAATCAACTGGTTTGCAAGGCAGAAATAGAGACACAGATGTAGTGAACAAACATATGGACACCAATTGGGAGAAGTGGGGTTGGGGGGGTTGGGGTGGGATGAACTGGGAGATTGGGATTGCCACATATACATTACTAATAAGAAAAAAAATCAAATTGTACACTTTAAATATATGCAGTTTATTGTATGTCAGTGATATCTCAATTAAAGTTCTTAAAAAAACAAACAAAAAACAAATGACAGCTACAAAGTGCTGGGGGAAGGGCGGGAAACAAAAATAAAATAAAATAAAAAATAAAATTTATGTGGAAGCACAAAATACCCCAGAGAACCAAAGCAATCTTGAGAAAGGACAAAGCCAGAGGCATCACACTTTCTGATATCAAACTACACTACAAAGTAATTAAACAATATGATACTGGCACAAATCTAGACACATAGATCAATGGAACAGAATCAAGAGCCCAGAAAGGAACCCCTGACACAGTCAACTAATATTTGACACAATCAACTAACATTTGCCAAGGGAACAAAGAACATTGAATGAGGAAAGGATAATCTCTTCAACAAATGGTGTTGGGAAAATTGGGTATTCACATGCAGGAAAATGAAAGTGGATCCCCTACCTTACACCACTCACAAAAATTAACTTGAAATGGATCAAAGACAAACATAAGACCTGATACCATAAAACTGCTGGAACAAAACATAGGGAAAAATCTCTTCGACATTAGTTTCGGAAATGATTTTTTAGATATCACATAAAAAACACAAGCAACAAAAACAAAAATCAACAAGCGGGACTACATCAAACTAAAAAGCATTTTCCTCCATCTTAAAACACCACTTTCAACCTGCTCCCCTCCTGTTTAAGATAAATGGTATGTCCCTACTTTTTCCAACACCAGTTCAAAACCTTCCCACCCATGAAGACTTCTGCAATCTGTAAAATACGCAAATAATACCCGCTTTACAGGGTTTTGTGAGGATTAAATAAAGCAAATTTCATCAAGACTCTTTCAACAAATGTTTCTTTAAGAAAAGTAAAAGTAATTTTCCCTAACTTTTGAATCATGGATCCTTCACATTCCAGTCTCTGAGGCTTTGTTTTTTTAACCCTTCCCTACTGGCCACTGACCAATGCCAGTTGCCAAAATTCTCTCCTCTTCTTTTTAAACACAAAATAAAAGACACAGTATTTTTAAGACACAGAATTTCCCCTTGAAATTCCCAAGTTATCCTAGACCACATGAGCTTTCATTAATTCCAATTTTCAATAAACCACAAAGTGAACTTTTTTTCAGGAGGAGACAATGAAAAAAATATTTATCTCTTTGAAAAAGCTAATTACACACAAATAATATGAGGGTGAGTCAAAAATTATCTGCACTCTGGCTGTAGAATTTTCTCAATTAACTTTTAGAAAAGACAAATACATCATTTTTTGACATAATCTCTTTGCTTTTCAATGCACTTTGTCCATCTGTCAACAAACTTTCATATTTCCTCATTAAAAAAATTTTAGGCTGAGCTGCGAGTCACGAATGCACTACTGCCTTCACTTCTTCATCAGAAGTGAATCTTCAGGACTTCCTAGGTGGCACAGTGGTTAAGAACCTGCCTGCTAATGCAGGGGACATGGGTTCAAGCCCTGCTCTGGGAAGATCCCACATGCCATGGAGCAACTAAGCCCGTGTGCCACAACTACTGAGCCTGCGCTCTAGAGCCTGTGAGCCACAACTATTGAGCCCATACGCACCGCAACTACTGATGCCTGTGCGCCTAGAGCCGGTGCTCCACAACAAGAGAAGCCACCGCAATGAGGAGTCCACACACCATAATGAAGAGTAGCCCCTGCTCTCTGCAACTAGAGAAAGCCCGTGTGCAGCAACGAAGACCCAACGCAGCCAATAAAAAAGTTAAACAAATAAATAAATAGATAAATTTATTTTTTTTAAAAAAGGTGAATCTTCGTCCTTGTAGGGCTACTTTCAGGGGAACAAACAGGTGAAAGTCTGATCAATGGAGCAAGATCAGGACTATAGGGAGGATGTTTTAACACCTCAAAACGAAGTTTTTGCAGTGTCAACAGTGTGGGCAGAAGTGTGCAGACGTGCATTGTCATGCAAGATCACAACGCCCTTGGATACCAGTCCTCGGTGTTTAATCCGAAGTTTAGGCTTCAGCACAAGCTTTTCAGAACCTAAGTCTGTCGTGGATTATTTCACAGGCAGAGCCGTGGCTGATTTGCAAATGATTTGCCACTGTCACTTGTTTATTCAACAGAATCATTTCACGTGTACACTCAATGTTGTCATCAGCTGTGGACGTCCAGCTCCTTCTTGATGGCTAACACTGTGCGATCTTCCTTGAACTCTCTATCCATTCATACACACTTCTTCGCAACAAAACACTTTCTCCACCTCAAAGCGCACAGAGTCTTTGATAAATAACGGCACCAGGTACACCCTCAGTCCACAAAAAAATCAATCACCGCACACTGCTCTTTTTTCAGGCAAATCACAGTGTGGCATCCATTTTTGCTCACACCGCAGTTACAAATAAACTGATGTAACACATTCACACCTGCACAGCAGAGACTGGGAAGACAGTAGCCTTGAACGGAAAGCACTGATAAGACAGTGTGGCCAACTGATGTTTTAATATAACCAGAGTGCGGATAATTTTTGACTCACCCTCGTACAAAGTTCTAGTGTACGTCTCCCCAATCTTCTTCCCTAAAGGCATCCACTGTTGCCGGTATTGCATGTACCTTTCCAGAGCTAGTCTATACATATATCTATATAGCATATACATTTTTAACAAACAATACTAACGGAATTTTTTCCAGTTTTATTAAGAAATAATTGATACATGGTACTGTATAAGCTTAAGGCATACAGCATGTTGGTTTGATTTACAAGTATTGTGAAATGATTACCCCAGTACTTTTAGCTAACATCCATTTTCTTATAGAGATAAATAAAAAAAGAAAAATAAGGAAAAAAATTCTTGTGTTGAGAACTCATAGAATTTACTCTCTTAATAACTCCTGTATAACACACAGCAGTGCCAACTACAGTCATAATGTTTTACATTACATCCTTAGTAGTTATTTACCTTATAAGTGGAAGTTTGTACCTTTTGACCACCTTCCTTCAATTTCCTCCCCCCCTCCTTCCACCTCTGGTAACCACAAGTCTGATCTCTTTTTTGATGAGTTTGGTTTTGGTTTTTGTTTTACAATCCACATCTAAGTGAGATTATGCAGTATTTGTCTTTCTTTGTCTAACATTTCATATTTCACTCAGCATAACAACTTAAAGGTCCAATCATGTTGTCACAAATGGTAGATTTCATTTTTATGGATGAATAATATTCTTATATACATATGTATACATATCACAGTTTCTTTATCCATTCATCCATTGATGGACACTTCTGTTTCCATGTCTTGGCTACTGTAAATAATGTTTCTATGAACATGGGGGTGTAGATAACTTTTCAAGTTAGTGTTTTCATTTCCTTTGGATATATTCCCAGAAGGAGAATTGCTGGATCATATGCTAGCTCTATTTTTTATTTTTTGAGCCTCCTCCATCCTGTTTTCCAGAGTGGCTGCACCAATTTACATTCCCACCAACACTGCACACGAGTTCCACATCTTTGCCAGCATTTGTTATCTTTTTGTTGATGGCCATCCTAAAGCATGAGGTGACATCTCATTGCAGTTTTAATTTGCATTTCCCTAATGACTAGTGACATTGATCATCTTTTCTTGTACCTGTTGGCCTTTCACATATCTCCTTTGGAAAAATGTTTATTCAGATCCTTTGCCCACTTTTAATTGGGTCATTATATACATATGGGTTACATATATATATATAAGTTTATATATATATATATATACTTACTATTGCTATTGGGTTGTATGAGTTCTTTATATATTTTAAATGTTAACTCATCAGATATTTGGTTTGCAGGTATTTTTTTCCCATTTAGTAGGTTGTCTTTTCACTTTGTTGATACTTTCTTTTGCTGTGCAGAAGCTTTCAGTTTGATGTAATCCCACTTGTTTATTTTTGACTTAGTTGCTTGTGCTTTAGGCATCACATCCGGGAAATCATTACCAAAACCCATGTCAAGGTATTTTCTTACTATGTTTTCTTCTAGGAGTTTCGTGGTTTGGGGTTTCACATTAATTCCTTAATCCATTTTGAGTTACTTTTTGTGAGTGGTGTAAGATATGGGTCCAGATTCGTTCTTTTACATGTAAATATCCAGTTGTTACAGCACCATTTGTTGAAAAGACTTTCTTCTCCATTGAGTATTCTTGGCTTCCTTGTCAAATATTAGTTGATCATATACCCTTGGGTTTCTTTGTGGGCTCCAAGTCTGTTTCATTGTTCTATTTGTCTTGAACATACTTATTTTCTTAAATTATTTTATATGTATTCATTTTGTTTTCTTTGCCATTTCAAATATAGGTTCTCCATAGGTTCTCACAACCATTAGAGTTATTATCAGAGACTACCCCTTGTGTTTCCTTTCCTTTCTCATACCACCCAACACAGTACAATTATGGGCTACTCTGTTAATTTTGTTCACTCCTCCTCATTTCTTTTTGTTCAATAGTTAAAATTTAAATGTAGTACCAAATTTTTAAACTTTTTCATAGCTAAATTTGGTTTCATAATAAAAGGAATGATAATTTATTGATCATTTACTTATATGCCATGGATCTGAATAAGTGTTTGTATATGCATAAACTCTTTTAGTCTGTAATCTTATGAATTGCTATTTTTATCATTTCCATTCAACAAGTTAGAAGACTGAGATCAGAGAGGTAAAGTAATTTGCTCAAGGTCACAGAGCTAGTTAATGATAGCACTGAAACCCAGATCTGTTGCCAAAGCTCTTAATGTTAGTCACTCCTCCGTTCTGCCTTAGTATAACAACTTGCAGGTATAATCTAAGTTTATTTTAAAACAATACTTCAATAGAACATCATAAGCTTTTAAAAACATATATCTTAAGAACATCATATCTTTTTTAAAACAAAGATATAAAATGGCTTCTCCATGAATCCTGCTATGATGCAATTTTTTTAATGCAGAAGTTGTATTACCATAAGATAAAGCAGAAAAGATTGTGTGGTGTGATGTATTTGATTAATAAAAATCAGTTCACATTTATTAAATTCATTTGTTTGCCACTGTGAGTGATTAACACATAAACAGTGATTACCTTTACAAAAGCCCCCTCTTCCACTGTTCTTGATGAAGGCACTCTTTCCTTTACTGGGTCCCTTCTCTTTATTCACTCATTAACATGGTAACTTGCCTGCATGTTGCACTTATTACTTTTAATATGAATGTGCCAATTTCTCCTGTTCTGTACAAAGGAAAAAAATATTTACAAAGAAAAAAAGAGAGGTGACATTTCTTCATCCCTCTTTCCAAATTCTGAAGCCAATAGTAATGGAGTTAGGTGTCTCAACTCAAGCTCTGATCAGGGAGAAGGACCAGCTAAACACAAACTATTTATGATACCCAGCTTGGGCAAAGCTACGAAAGGTTTTGATTCACTTGACAAATATCTTCTGAGGGGCTACTCATTCCAAGCACTGTGCTAAGGTCCAGGGATGCAAAAATGAGTAAACATGCTGCTGCTCTCAAGAAAGTCTCCTCTGCTGAGTAATCTTTGACCTACAGACAGAGAAGGGGACAGAACATGCTTAAAATTTCCTTTTCAGGCTCTATTTGTTATGTTGTATTGTGTTTCTATGGGTTTTGCACATGGTCAATATTCCGAATCTTGAAAATAAAGGTGCTGATTATAAACACTCTGTAATATTCATACAGTGGCCAAATGCAGAAAGTAAATTACTATTTTTAAAGTTGTTGATGAGCTCTAGCTTAAAAATGCATATAAACACATACATACATGCATACATCACACACACCAAGCACAAGGTTTTTATTTTAAATTGAAGAAAAAAGGAATAAAGCAAATAGTGAATCCTGGAAAAATACAAGATACATAAATGCAAAATATATGTAAATCATTTTCCATCTCCTCTAACCATATTACCTTCTCTCCCACATTCCAAATTTTTTCTATTTAGTTTTTGAAAATGAAAAATTTTCAAACTAAAACTTGCAATTCACTTACATTTAAGTCCTCAAATATTGTTTCATGAAAGCTTTTTGATGTCTAGAATTTTTTTGTCATAAATGTTTTAAGAACTTCCTCACCTTTCCCTAGAGAAAGAATGACAAAACTTCAAAAGGTTCAAATTTCATTTGAAGTCAAAAAATCAAGGTTCAGAAGTTTTCTGTCATTGGTGAAAGGATATTCTTCATTCCTCAATAGAATCGACAGAATGTTTGAACATTCACCTGCGGATGGTTTTTTAAGACTTTTCACACTGGAAACGACACCTCCTTTCCTGTCTTGAAAGGTGGTCTGTGATCCCCTGAAGGAGCTCAAACATATTGTCTCTCTGCTCTGCACTGGTGGCCTGTTCTTCTCTCCACTATGTCAACAACCCTGGTGATTCCAAGGAGGCACAGGGAGGGAAGGAGGCTACAGCCTGTGGATTCCCTGCAAGATGATTGAAGAAGTCCCTGCAGACCTCCTGCTTTTAGTCTCCCCCAGAGCAGGACACCCAGGACTATGGAGAAGGTACACAAAGCACTTTACCCATGCATCTCAGAAAAGCAAAATCACACAGTTAGGATGAAGAGAAGTTATACTTTTATCTAACTTAGTATTTCCTTTATAGCACACAAAGACTCAGAGCAGGTATCCCAGGTATCCAACTCCTGTCTCTTCCCCTCTCTATCTTTAATTTCCCCTCCTTTTCACACAGCCTAGTTTTTCAAGTCCTTTGACCTATGCCCTCTCTCTAGCCAGGGAAACCCTCAGCTCACCAAGGGAAGAAAAATTTCTGTTCCCATCCTTTACCTCAGTTCTTCCCTGAACCTTGAAGACATTATTCTGTCAGGTAGTCAGATGCAATGCATGTTCTCCTCTCTCCATTGATGACCTATTTTCTTAGCTGAAACTGAAATGGTTCTTCAACCAGCAAAGAGAACTTCAGCTGGTTTCCTTACTTAGCAAGTTCACCTGCTGTAATAGGTTGAATTATTTGGACCGTATTTGGAGACAGGGTCTTCACAGAAGTAATCAAGTTAGCCTGAGGTCATGAGGGTGCCCCTAATCCAATTTGACTGGTGTCTTTATAAAAAAAAGGGACATTTAGACACAAAGACAGGGAGAACATCATGTGAAGGTGGAGACAGAGATCAGAAGATGTATCTAGAAGATTGCCAGCAAAGCACTAGAAGCTGAGAGAGAGGCACAGAACAGATTTCTTCACCAGCCTCAAAAGGACCCTATTTTGGCAATACTTTGATCTCAGAACCTTATCCTCCAGAACTATGAGACAAAGTTCTGTTGCTTAAGCCATGAAGCTTATGGTTCTCTGTTACAGCAGCCCTAGCATAATACACCTGCCAAGAAAAGCATTCATTCTTTCTTGGAGACAGCACTGTCTGACATCAGTCTGACCTGTTAGTTAGCCTGGTCCTGTCAATGAGCCTTCAAAGCAGCCATGGTCCTGGCTTATAAGAGAGGAGCCTCCATACAAGCTGCAGAGAGTTGCTCTGCAGTCTGAGAAGGGTGGTTCCAGGCTCTCAATATTTTATTCCAAAACTCCTTTCATACCATCAGCGCCTGGACTCACAATCTGGCCATTCCCCCCAGGTTTTTCCCCTTCAGGGCTCAGCCAGGGGAGCAGGGCACATATTCTGGCCACTCCAGACACATAGGTCCCACTGCTGCCCTCATCTTCCTCCTCCCAGCTGGAAGCGAGTATTTTCTAAACTCTGGGAACACCTTCCTTTTGTGTTCCAAGACAAGAGTTTTTTTCTGCACCTGAGATTCTTCTCCCATAGTGGGGTTTAAGCTTTGGGGAGAAACAGTCATGGAAGATTATGCTTTACCCCTGGTTTTCTCCCTGGCACAACCCTCCTCTAGCCCTGAACACAGAGCCAGCTGGAATCTGAACATAAAAATTAAAAAGAATAATGGAGAAAAATGGATTAAACCTGAAAATATGATCTCACTATTCAAAAAAATGACAATAAACTGCGACAAATGCTGCGATTAGAAGTACAGCGTGGGAATAAGAAAAAAAATCAAATTGTACACTTTAGATACATGCAGTTTATTGTATCTCAATTGTATCTCAATAAAAGTTCTTACAGGAAAAAAACAACAACAACAAAAAAAAGTACAGCCGTGGGAGCATAAAATAGGGAGATGACCCCTTCCACGCCAGGCTAGGGGTCAGGAGGGCCCCCCGGAGGACCACCTTCAGCCAAGATGGCTGCTCCTGTTATACAGGTGCTTCAGAGGCAGAAAGTAAGAAATGACCTCTTCCGTGCATGGCCAGAGACTGATCCCACAGCAGTAGCCACTGCTGCCACTTGGACAGCTTCTCCATTAGATTCCACCCAGGACACAAAGATGTTGCCTCAAACCACTGGAGCATGACATTCCATTTGTGCATTCACAAGTTTCTTTATGGGAATCGTGTTGATAAGAAAGGGGACTCTCCTGCACTGGTGGTGGGAATGTAAGCTGGTACAGCCACTATGGAAAACAGTTTGGAGGTTCCTTAAAAAAACTAAAAATAGAACTACCATATGACCCAGTAATCCCACTCCTGGGCATATACCCAGAGAAAACCATGATCCAAAAGAAAACAAATAGCATAATGTTCATTGCAGCACTATTTACAATAGCCAGGACATGGAAACAACCTAGACACCCATCAACAGATGAATGGATAAAGAAGATGTGGCATATATATACAATGGAATATTACTCAGCTATAAAAAGGGATGAGATGGAGCTCTATGTAATGAGGTGGATAGACCTAGAGTCTGTCATACAGAGTGAAGTAAGTCAGAAAGAGAAAAACAAATACCGTATGCTAACACATATATATGGAAACTGAAGAAATGGTACTGATGAAACCAGTGACAGGCAAGAGTGGAGATACAGAAGTAGAGAATGGACTTGAGGACACGGGGCTGGGGTGAGGGGCAAAGGGGAAGTTGGGACGAGGTGAGAGAGTAGCATAGACATATTTACACTACCAGCTGTAAAATAGATAGCTAGTGGGAAATTGCTGTATAACAAAAGGAGATCAACTTCATGGGAGATGCCTTGGAGGGCCAGGACGGGGAGGGTGGGGGGAAGTTGTGGGAGGGAAGGGATATGGGGATATGTGTGTAGATGCAGCTGATTCACTTTGGTGTACCTCAGAGATGGGTACAAGAGTGTAAAGCAAATATATTCCAATAAAGAGTTAAAAAAAAAAAAGAAATTGATATCATGAGGTAACCACTGTGAAGAGAGAAAACCTGTTTCTTTTCTGCCTATTCTCCTTTCTCTTCCAAATTATATCCATTTATTTGCACTTCCTCCACCTGACTTCCTGCCCTGCCTTCTCTAATTTCTCTCCTCAGTCTCTTAGCATGGGCTTATCTTGCCTGGATCTCAGCCATATGCTTTAGTCTTTTTTCCTCCCCTCATCCATCTCCCATCAAGCTTAGTGATTTCAGGAGGAAAAAGCGACCTGCCTCCCACACACACCAACAAGTTTCCAAATTATTTATTGAGGTCCTAAAGGGAAATCTGAAATGTTAGAGCCATCTGGAACTGTCAAAGGTACATAAAATTAGCTACAAAAACTGTGAAACGTAAGGAGGGCTATGTCTCTTCTAGAATTGTGCAAACATCTCAATATTTCTTAAGGTGCGTAATAAAACAAAGACTATGTATCCTATCTGTGAGAGAGACCTACCATTGCCATGTCCATTCTTCCTTAAGCCATTTTATTTACACTAGACTGTGTTCATCCCCATATAACAGTGATTACCCAAATGGGCTGCTCAAAGATTCCCAGTCTCTAGCAAAGAAGCATGGAATCTAAATTTTAGTACTTAAGCTCCTCTTATAATTCTGAGTATTGATCAGGTTAGGGAATCACTGCTAAAAAGCCATTCCAGAAAATACCAACTAATCACACTATTTTTTCTGTTATGAAAAAATCCATGATATACACTGAAACATTACAGGAGAGACAGAATGTTATTGATGATTCCAATGAACTGGCTGGAGTAGTGCTGCATTAATCAGAAGAGACTTGGGTTCTTCAACTAGCTCTGCCAAGGAAGAAAATTACCTCATAGGCAAGGCACTTGCCTCAGTGAGGGAGTTGAAGTGATCACAGAGGAATTTTAGTTTGAGTGTACTGTATTTTTACAAAAAGAACCAGAATCCACCTCATGGACCACTTTAAAAAGTTACTTGCAAAAGACTGAAGACAAAGTATGCTGTATCTATTTATAGCTGAAATCTCTTTCTACAACTCTAGAATCAACTTCTACATTTTTTCACCACTTCTGAGAATATGAATGAAAGCTTTTAATAAGTTAATTATGTGGCAATAAAAAATTGTCCCCTCAGAAAGAAATTTCCTTTCAGTAAGCATAGGCTGAATTCTCATGAATCTTTTATGCTTAAAATTAGCCAAAGTTACTCTGTAATAGAAAGTGCAGTCCAATGGTCTAACAGAAAATTACAGCTCTCAGCAGTCACTGGTATTTCTCATTTCCTTCCAATCTGTGCATAGCTGACAAAATTAAGTTTTACTAATACCAACATTCTTAAGAAGAAGCCATTTATCAGAGCAACGTTTAAAATGATTTTCGAGCTCAGCTATTCCCTTCCCTTCCACCTAAAACTCAGCCTCTATGATTGGGACTTTTGAGGGCTGTGGCTACCTACTCAGGTTTGAGATTCCCTCTGATGTGAAAACAGTGACCGTGATAAAAGTGAGTCTTCTCAGGCTGATATTAAATCCCTGGCCTGTTGCTGGAACTTCATAGTTATTTTTCTAAGGAAGGTGCATAAGGACAGGTCTTAGCAGGCAGGCTTATCTAAGATGATCACAAAACTCCCATCACAATAACCACCCCCCAGGCCTGGCCAGGCTTAGGCAAGGGACTTAGCCTCACAGTGTTGACACCAAGGATGAGAGAGGACGTATGCAGAGATTGAGGATGACCCCTTTGACTCTGGAATCTCTTTTTTCCTCTGCTTTTCACAGGTATATCTGTGGGCTGAGATTTTAACCCCTCTCACATCTTACTTGCCTGAGACTCCTTTTAGAGAACTTCTAAATGTTTCACAACAAACAGACCCAGCTATCTACCATCACCTGGCTCCCCTCTCCTCACTTATCTTCTCTGCTCTCTTCTCTCCTTCACTTTCTTCCTTGGCATAAAAGTAAATTCTTCTCCTTGCTTCAGTTTATCCATCTTATTTACCTGCCATGGCACATGCAACATCTGTGTTTTTAGGTCTCACTTCTAACCCTGAGCAGCTTATCAAAGTATTTTCCCAAATAAAGACAGTTTCTTCCCTAAAATTAAATGCTACTAAGGTAACAAAATGTTAACCTCCACTGACAGTTAGGTCAGATTCTTAAGCACAGAATTCTCCTGTTATCCTGCAAGGTGGAGTGGAAAGGAGCATTGGCTTCCAGTTACCAGTGGTTCAACTCTCTTGCCCTGGCATAGATATCATCACTCTACAAACAAGGAAGCAGGGAAGGGAGTGAGAGTCAGGTAGGTATGTGATTTGCCCACAGATCTGGAGCTATAAGAAACAGAGTAGAGCTCCAATCCCTAGTACCAAACCAGAGAAACTTTGGTGGCTTGAACCAGGATAGTGACAGTGTTATTGGAGAAGAATAAACAGATTTAAGAATAATTTGGGGATGCAATTGATAGAATTTAGGATTGGATTAAATGTGAGGAATGAAGAAGAAGGGAGACTCAAAAATGATTTTGTTTCTGGATTGAACAAGCAGAGAGGTGAAAGTACTATTTACTAAGACGGGAGAAATTATGGTGCTTTTGGCACAAAATTCAATATGTCAGTTTTCAACACATCATGTTTGAGATGTCCATAAGATATCCAAGATTTATCAAGACATCATGTAAACAACTAGAACTTTAAAAAAGACTGGGAACTGAAAGTGGAGGTCTGGCCTGAAGACATAGATTTAGGATTTCTCAGCATATAAGTGAAATTTGTAGCAAAGAAAATGGAAAATATAAGAGGTAAGTGTGATAGAGAAAAGCACCAAGAACTGAGGTCCTGAGAAAATTCAAAAAGAAAGAAGTTTCAGGAAGGACCAAAAAGGAAGTACTAAAAAAATAGAAGAAAAACCAAGAGTAAACTACTGTTCCAACTACTATTACTGTGTCACACATCACCACAAATCTAGTGGCTTTAAACAACAGCTTTTTAAATTATGCTCATGGATTCCACAGCTCACTAATTCAGAAAGAACACAGCTCGATGGCCAGTATCTGCATGATATCTGTACTTGAGCTGGAAAGACTTGAAGACTGGGGTAACTAGATGGCTGAGTGTTGGTCAGTTGGAATCATCTGAAGCTCATTCATTCACATGTCTGGTGCCTGGGCCGAGAGGACTCAAAGACAAGGCCTAGTGACAGAAGCATCTACATGTAGCCATAAAGCTTAGCTTTATCCCAACTTGATGGCCTCAATGAGTCCACCTTCTTAATGGAAGCATAAGACTCTATGCCAAATGTCCCAACTAACAAGGGAGAAGCTGCTTTGCCTTTTGTGACCCAGCCTGGAAATCCAGACAGCATCATTTCTGCTACATTCTGTTACTTATATGCAAGTCCCAAGCACACCCAGATTCAAGGGCAAGGGAAATAGACTCTACCTCTTCCCAGGAAAATGGCAAAGTTGCAGAAGAGCATGTGGCAGGGAAGAAAATTTTGCAGCCAACTTTGGAAAATATTATCTTCCCCCATTAAATGTTAAAAGCTGTTGAGAAGTCAAGTAAGGTGGAGACTTTAAAATGTCCAAATGAATTTGCAACAAGAGGTGGTTAATGACCCTATAAGAGTCTTCCCTAACATCTTAGTGAAGTTAATCTTATCTTCTTTTTGTCCCATATTTAATCACCTATCACAATGCAATCCAAATATCTTTAGATATCTGTGCTTCTCCTAGCAAACTGCAAGATATTTGTGGATAGGGAATAGCTCATATTAATATTATTAATATTTTTATTTTAGGGCTTAACACAGAGCCTGACACATAGCAGAGGCTCCAGAGAAGTTTGTTAAATAGACGACTCTGAAAGGCTCTGTATTCTTAGCTGTCCCCCAAATTCCTATTTCCAACTACCTATATGACATCTTTGGCAGGTCTTCCAGCTACCTCCCTAAACTCAAACAAACTAAGGCTCACATTATTCATCCCATGATGAATTAGTTAATATTATGTTTGTCTGCGTATAGCAGAAAAAAACCCAAAACAATTTTTTTAATGTTAATTCTCCATCATATAAAAGAAGCCCAGAGCTGGCATGGTGATTTTATAGTGACATCAGGAAACCAGGCTCCTATTTTTCTGTGCTGCTATCCTTAGCTTTTAACTTCCATCCTTAGGGTCAATATGGCCCACGATGGCTGAACACACTGAAGATTAGCAACAGGAGAAAGGAGAAAGCAAAAGGAATACCTCTCAGCTGAGTCAACTGCCTTTAAGCAGCCTTTCCTGAACTACTATAGAATTTTCCCATTTACAATTTTCCAGCCCAAACTTAGTCAATGACCCACACCTAGTTATAAAGGAGAAAGATTATATTCATTCTGACAAAAGTGTCCAGCTCAAACTTGGGGTTCTGCTATTAGGCACAAAGTATACAATGGACATTCTTGTGTCTCTGAGTTTGTTATCTGGCATTTCTATTTCTGTTTATGCCATCAACATTTGAATTTTTGGATTCCATTTGAGTTTTCTTTGCACTTGAGAAAAAACACTCTAGTAGCTGGAATTGGATGTGAAATAGACCAGAGGCATGAAGAACAGCAAGCTACAAGGCTATTGCAGAAATTCAAGAGAGAGAAAATAAAGCCTTAAACCAAGGCAGTGATAGCAGGGATAAAGAGGATAGGATATAGAAGAACACAAAAAGAACAAAGATTTACAAGACTGCTGAGAATCTAAATTTTAAGTCAAACTGAAGAAAGAGTATATGATGCCCACTAGGAGTAGCTCTCCCAACATAAAACACCATGGCACTGGCGGAAAGCCAATTACTTAAATGGATTATTCAGGAAAGAGTAGACAGAGAAGCTTGCAAAAACATTTTGGAATTTATTAAAGAGCTTTGAAAAACACTTGAGCGTGTTCCATATTTACCTGCACCAAATTTGCTCTATTAACAGAGCTAATCACTCTGAATGGGTTGTAGTAGTTCTGAACTTGGGATGTGTGAGATAGTATGTGTATTAGTATATCAAATGTATGTGAGTAAAACATTGTAATTCATAAATATGTGTCCAATGATGCTTTTTACCATATTTCCAAAGCTTTGCATGAATAAAAATTACATTAATTTGGGGTTTTTTTTAATCTGATGCAAACAAATATAAGCAGTGGTGGGATGGGTAGAAAGATTAGGGTGGAGAAAAAAATACGAAGTCCTTCTCCCTTTCTTCATAGTCAACTTCTCAGCTGTAGGGATGTAGGAGAGTGAAAAACACTTTGCAATATGAGATTTTTATTGTGAGAAAACAGAAGGTCCTTTATTACATCAATTTCATCTACCATGTAATATAAAAGAAAAAAGTAATGTCGTTATTTAAACATATTAAAGTAGAACAGAATTGTAGGCAAGGAAAAATATTCCCAACACTGGCCTCTAAATCATCAGGGCTCATTCAGTCTCTGACTAAAGATTCAGCCTGCCATGGTTCCCAGGTCCACTCGTTCATTCACTTATTCATCCAACAAATATTTATTTGGTGTCTACTATGTGCCAAGCACTATTGTAAGCACTAAGGATAATGTGCTGATTGAAATTGACATTTTCTCCTGATATAAATGTAATTTACATTTCCAACCTCCCCTTCAGTTAGGAGGGGTCATGATCAAATTCTAACCTATAGAATGTTCTCTGTAGCCCTCTTCCACAATCTTCTATGCTCTTTTTCTTTTTTTCTATCCATCAGCTGAATAGAGAACTCAAAGGACCTAGGTTTGGGGGTTTAGAGAGAGCAGCAGGATGGAATGAGCCTCTGTCCCAAACAACAGCGTGGAACAAACCCAGCTCTCGCTGTTCCTCTCCATCACCAAACCACATTAGACCATGAACTTTAGGAGAAATAAACCCTCGTTGTGTTTAAATGCCATTTCCACTGATATTTTGGAGCTATTTGGTAACGTACCCTTCTATACAGACCTCAGGACTGCAGGTGCCTGGTATATTCATGAACAGACAAGTCAGCATGACTTGAGCTCAGTTATCAAAGAGGGAAATGGTGGGAGATAATGTCAGAGTTGACCTGAGTACCAGAAATGTAAGCCTCTTATAGAAGCCAGGGTAAGGCCTTAGGTTTTATTCTGAAGAGAAGGTGCCACTGCAGGTTTTTAGGAGAGCTACATGACCAGATTCAGAACTTTCTAAAATGCCACTTTGCATACCATGTTGAAACTGTTTTCAAGGTTGGAAACAGTTGAGATGCTATTGCAAGAAAGAAGTGAGAAATATTAGCTTGGACTAAGGTGGTAGCTGTGAAAGTAATTTTTTTAAAGTCATATCTTGGATACATTTTGAAGACAGAGCCAAGATTCCTAATAGAGCATTATTAATATCTTTATCCGAAATACCCAACTGGGGATAGAGAGTAAACAATTAGGTTGACAAATTAGTCATTCCCAGGAGAGGTAAGCTATAAATTGGAACTATAAATTTTGGAGTTGTCAGCAGACAGATAATACTGAAAGCTATGAGGTTAGATAAGACTACCAAGGAAATAAGAATAAAGAGAGAAAATAAATCCAAGGATCGAGGCTTGGGACACACCAACAATAAGCAGACAGGAAATCAAAAGGAACTAGCAGAGAAAGATAAGAATCAATAAAGAGCAAATAAAGTAAGAAGATAACCAAGAGAGACAAGGGCTTCTGAAGCCAAAATATCTCCAAGAGTTCCTTTTAGGAAGCTAAGGGAAGAAAACATTTCAAAGAGGTGGAAATGATCTACCAATGTCAACTTCTCCTTAGAGACCAGGAGAACCAAGCATGAAGAACAGGCCGTTTGACAACATGGAGGTCATTGAATGTTATAAGAACCATTTCAGTGGTGGGAGTGAAAGCCTGACAGGAATAAGTTTTTGAAAGACTAGGAGTAGCGGGCTTCCCTGGTGGCACAGTGGTTAAGAATCTGCCTACCAATGCAGGGGACACAGATTCAAGCCCTGGTCCGGGAAGATCCCACATGCCGCGGAGCAACTAAGCCCTTGCACCAGGACTGATCCTGTGCTCTAGAGCCCGTGCTCTGCAACAAGAGAAGCCACCGCAACGAGAAGCCCGCTCACTGCAATGAAGAGTAGCCCCTGCTCTCCACAACTGCAAAAAGCACAGCAAGGAAGACCTAACACAGCCAAAAATAAAATAAAATAAATAATAAAATAAATATTAAAAAAAAAAAAGAATAGGAGTAGCTAACGTAGAGGCAGAGAACCTAGAGTTTGCTTCTGAGGAGTCTTACCAAGAAGCCAGTATTTGTAAGGTTGGGAGCTATATAGTTCAAACGGAGGCTCCAGGCCTTTTGGTCCACCTCCATCTTCTTCCCACACCACACACATGCATGTGGACACCCCAGGCAGCTCACTCAAGATTCACCCACCTCTCTTGCATAGAGTTGCCTTTTGACCACCCCCAGGGTATACACACTGGTTGTGTCAAGAGATCAGGGAAGAAGCTCACAGAAGCAGAATCAGATTCATTGAGGAAGTGAATTCTGGGGTCCCAAGTACCCAGAGCATGGGCTAGGAGGGACATGACAGATAGCATGGGTGGCGAAAGACTAGGACCCTCTAAAGTGCAGGAGGTCCAGTTGCCCCATCTACGGGCAACATAGGCAGTTTTCACTTTGCATGGTAGTGCAGGACCATAAAAATGAGCATGCAAGCTGAAGGAAAAGTAGCATGGTTCCATGACCTTTAAAAATCTTTGTCAAAACATTAAACACTCTTCTACTGGTAGTTGTAAATATACCAATAGTAAGCTAACATCATTCAGTACATTGCATTTTAAAATATTGGAAACAATGAGAATTAAAGTGTTTTATTTCTTCATAAAAATTTATCAAGAATAGATTGAACAGTGCTTGCCTTCTTATCATATGACCTGCTATATGGATCGAGCATTATTTCTAGGCAAATTGTCACACTCCTTTTTAAGTTTGGATCATCTTCCAGTATTTATCTTTTGTGCTTTCAATGTCATGAAGTGTCTCGAAGAGTTCCTTTAATGTGAAGTGTTTGTCGGCATTACTTCGTCTGGGACATCTTCATTTACAAGCACTTTCCTCATCTACGGTTACTGATTTGCTCTAGATGTAAGTCTCTTGAACAACAAAGTGTCAACAATTTCATGGTCAGCTATCTCTTCCATAATTCCACTGATGTCCAATTTGAATTACACTTCCAGCATTACCACTTTTCTTTCTTTGAGGCAATTTCATCTTCACTGGCCAATTTCCACTTTAGATTATCCATTTTTGTAAAATGCCACATGGCTTAATTACTGGAAGGCAATGTAACTGCACATTTTGCTGTCTGTGAGTGAACTGAATAACGGATGCACCAATCACCCATTAGACTTTCAAAGAAGTGACATAATTGGTCACTGATCATTTGTGAACAGAAAAGATGGCAGCCAAGTTTGTACTTTTGCCATTATTCAGCTAATAGACTGCGGTACCTGAAATTGAACCATGTTGTTGGGGAACTGGTATTAGTTAACTAAAGTGTGGTAACTGAAATCCATGCCTATTAGAACCATGCAGATGAGGGCTGCCTTACTGCTTTGCAAAATTGCAAAGAACATGGGTGGTAGTTTGAAGGGACATTTATGATCAAAAGAGGATTTTTTTAAAAGTGGGGAAATTTATAGCCTGTTCGTAAAATGTTGGGAATGATATTGAAGAAACAAATAAGTGAGTGATAGAGAAGGCGGATGTATTTATGGGAGTAACATCCCTATGTAGGCAAAAGTGGATAGAATCCAATGCGAAAGTGCAGGGTTGGTTTTAGACAGATGCACAAACAGTTTATCCATTTTAAATGCAAAGTAGAATACATGGGCATGGAGACTGGTAGGTTGTTGTGGAAAAACAAGTTCCCTTTTGATTGCTACAATTTTCTCAGCAGAACAAAAAGCCAGGTCTTTAAATGAGGATAAAGAGGGCGTAGAAAACAGTAAAGCCTTGAGGAAAGAAGAAACTGAAAAACATATATTGTCTTGGAAAGAGGAAGAGAGAATTGATGATGGAAATGAACATTTCTGAACCCTCTAAGAACCACTCAAGATTAGTGATTAAAAAGAGACCTGTCAGCTTAGTTTTGTGTTTTTTCTCTAGCCATTACTTTCTCTCTGAATCCTATACAATTTAAAAAACAAGCCTATTTTCCTGCCTTTATTTCCAATTAAACCCTCCCTAACCAAGAGGTTTATCACTGAGATTTTATGCTCAGAGAAGACGAATGGACTCCAGGGCTGCACATGTGCCCCAGTTCTAGGACAGGGTTCCTCTCTTATCACCATTAATATGCCACATCTTCTTTATCCATTCATCTGTTGATGGGCATTTAGTTTGCTTCCATGTCCTGGCTATTGTAAATAGTGCTGCAGTGAACATTATGGTACGTGTCTCTTTTTGGATTATGGTTTTCTCTGGGTATATGCCCAGTATCTTATCACCATTAAGAACATAATAGTCCAAGAAATGAAAAGCACAACCCAAGAAAGTTGTTACAGTTACAACAATAGGTAGAAAAATACATCATTGATTTGCCCTGTTCCAGTTATTTAACATCAAACTGAATTGAAAATAAATATTTCTTAGAGAATTTTGAAGTAAGATGCCACAGGTCAAATAATAATTTCTTTGTAAATCCCTATGGTTTTCTGACTTTATTTTCCATACTGTGACTTCCATATAAATCTAAAAATTTATAGCAATTGAGTAGAATTGGAGTTGAAGGCAAAATGCAGTAAAATAAATCAATGATAAAAGAGAATTCAGAAGTCAGAGCTGTTCAATGCATAGACCACATGGTAAAAGAATCAATAAAGCGATTGTATCTCCCTCTCGTGTAATAATCACCACAGAACAATTAAAACTGCAGTGAGGAATTTGATATCATAACAAAGAAGCTGCCTTATATCTTTCTGAGATCAATGCAGGGTTTAAATAAAAAAATGAATCTAATCAAAAAAGAGTTGGCAAATGGCTCATCTCTACATAACAAAACAAAAAACCCACTCTTCTGAATTCCACCCATCTCCTTTACCCCACTTCAAACTTTCTTTAGCAGCACCAAGCGAAGCCCAAAGACATGGCCGCCCTACAGATTTTCAACACTCCAAGCTCTTCCCCACCTTGTGAGTTTCCCACATATGTTGCTCACTTCTGACGACAACCCTTCACCCCATTACTTCTTCTAGCTGGCTCCTATGCAACTTTCAGATCTCACCATAGACATTATTTCCTTAAAGACCTTTCCTTCATTCCCCAACTAATTTAAGCTTCCCTATCCTCTCCCTCTCAAAACACCTTATATTTTACTTTATAGAACATGGCACGATTTGTAATCAGACATTTATTTGTTTAACACCTGTGGCCCCCAGTGGATTATAAAGCACATGAGGGCAGGACTAAGTATGACTTGTTCACCACGGCATGGACAACAGCCAGCTCAGTGCCTGGAACGTGGTAGGATAATTATACATAGGATGGGTACAGTATTCACAGATAAGTACAGTACTTTTCACAGAAGACCATAATCTGGGGCAGAGGATTGTTTCACGTGTTTCACGTCTTTGAAGAACAAAAATCAAGGAGAAAAAAGACGCAAGTCACTCAACTACTGCTTCAGTACAAAACGTTAGCAAGGAGTCCTAAGAAGTGACCAGAAGACATGGCTGGGAATCAAATGACCCCAGATTCGCAACTCATGAGCCAGTCACTTAACAGCCATTGTGACTTCGAGAAAGGAACAATCTCGCTTGACCTCAAATCTTTTCATCTGAAAAATGAGAGGGGGGACACCAGATGATATCTAAATAGAAGATACTCTCGGGCATCTCCTCTCTCATTTTTCAGATGCAGATTGCCACAGCATAGATTAACAGTCCTTATGCTTTGAGGGTCATAGAAATCTGATTTACACAGGTGCACACAAAATTTTTTTTTTTTAACCTCAGGAGTTTTACTTGATTATTAACAGCCCCTTGCTTTATTTTATAGTTAAGTTACCCATCTGGCTACATCTTAAGATGTCTGAGTACTGAGTTTCCCATTTCATCCTTCTAATTCATGTCTTGGTGAGGTTCTCATATGGAAACAAAGAAAGTTATATTAGTACAAAGGCAAACAATCTCTTTTATTATATAGCATTATTATAGTGGGACTGTGTACATAAGATTTTGCTTCCCAGCTAGTCAAAAAAGTGATTTAATTTTGAAAACATGCTTTTTCCTTCCCAATCAAAATTTCAGAATGCACATTTCTGATGAAGTATGCTTAAGAAGTATCTGTGCTTGAGTTCTTCCAGTGTTTTGATTACCAGACTTAGTCACTGAAAGTTGCATTGGCTAGGGCCCTTAGAATTGGTCATGAAGAGAGCAATATACTGCCATTTCACTTTATATTTCACACACCACTATCAGTAACCCAGTGAAGTCTGAAAGGATCTAATTTCTTCCAATAGTTCTTTGAGAAAGAACACATCATCACGTAAACCTACAAATTTGGAGTCAGAAAGCCTGGGTTTGAATCCCGGCTTTGTCATTTACTAACTATCCCACTTTGGGCTAGTCCATTTGCTCTTCTGAACCTCAGTTATCTCAACTTTAAATGAAGGACATTGGAATAAATAAACTCTTAAGTCCACTGTAATTCTAAACATGTGGCAACATCTCTGTTGGCCCAGAAGGTGTGCTTCTGGTATCCTAGGATCAACTGATACCCACTTGTGGCTCTTCAGGTACCCACAGGTGCTGGGTTCTACCCCAAAACTACTGATTAGAACCTCCTCCTAGGGAAGAGGACCAGAGCACCTGAATCTTAAAAGAGCTAAACAGATATTTCTGATGTGCCTCCCTGGTTAGGAACTACTGCACTAAGAAAGCAGGGGCCAAATAGTGTTGTGAAGCCCCATAAACTGGGGATGGTGGGGCTCAGAATTGAGCTCCTAAGGCTAAGGGAAGTTCAAGAGACAGCTTATCTTCAAGTGAAGAACAGCTTACCTCCAAGACCACAATAGAGACAGAATCAAGTTAAAAACAAAAAAAGTCAAATTTGATAGCTGGAAAACATCACAAGATTCGAATATAAGATACCCACCAACGCTATAGCTCTCTGAGGGCAGAACCACCAGAGATGGGAGCACAGTACTTCTGCATATCTGCTGGCCAGAAGCAAGAACAAAATGGTGACTCAAAACTTTATTTTTTAATCACACTTCCTATGATCTATATATTGCACTAAAAATGTGTCTTAAGGACAGACCCTTTGTTTTGAGTGGGAGAGGGATTGTGTCGGTAAACTCTAGCTAGATAGGCAGGCCATCTACAGTCTCTCTTCTTTGTCCTTGACATAACTTTGGGTTTTGGAGAAGGAATCCAAATGCAGATACTCCAGGCTAAAACATTAAAACAGGTATACTTCATTTTTTGTGCTTCACTTTATTATGTTTTGCAGATATTGGGTCTTTAATAAGTTGAAGGTTTGTGGCAACCCTGCGTCGAGAAGTTTATTGGTGCCATTTTTTCAACAACATTTACTCGCTGTGTCACATCTTGGTAACTCTCGCGATATTGCAAACTTTTCATTATCTATTTGTTATGGTGATCTGTGACCGATGATCTTTGACGTTACTATTGTAATCGCTTCGGGGTGCCATGAACCATGCCCATATAAGACTGTGAAATTAATCAGTTGCTGAAATGACAGCAAAGAATTTAAAATACGACATAAACTTAGTTGATAGAGCAGTAGCAGGGTTTGAGAGCATTGACTCCAGTTTTGAAAGAAATTCTACCGTGGGTAAGATGTTATCATACTTTGCATACTACAGAGAAATTGTTCGTGAAAGGAAGAGTCAATCCATGTGGCAAACTTCATTGTTGTCTTTTTTTAAGGAATTGCCACAGCTTCCCCAATATGCAGCAACCACCACCCTGATAAGTCAACAGTCATCAACATCAAGGCAAGATCCTCCACCAGCAAAAAGATGATGACTGGCTGAAGTCTCAGATGATGGTTAGCAGTTTTTAGCCACAAAGAATTTTTAAATTAGGGTGTATACATTATTGTTCAGACATAATGCTATCGCACACTTAATAGACTACACATATTGTAAACATAACTTTTATGTGCGCGGGAAAACCAAACAGTTCACGTGGTTCCCTTTATTGTGACATTTGCTTTATTGAGGTGGTCTTAAACAGAACCCACAATATCTCCAAAGTGAGCCTGTAATGTAAAAGACTGCCCCATGGGGAGAATGCAGCACCACTTCAATTAATTTAAGGGGTTCCTAGTTTTCTCTAACAAGCCTGGAGATATGGCTTAGAGCAGACACAACAGCAAGGGCAAGTGAGAAGAAGAAAGTCCCAAAGGTAGTCAAGGCTCAGGGAGAATGGCCATCAGTATGGGTCCCAGGGATACAACCGGCCACGGATCCTAAGTACAGCAATATCCGACACTGATCTGAAATTTCCTGTTTGGGATTGTACTTGCTCTCTGATATCCTTACAGAATCCTAGATTTTGAAACCCAGAGTCATCTTTGCTTCTGAGAATGGAGGTGGGCTCCAAGTTGTCCCCTGGGGCACTGTGACTGTGAAGGGAAGGCAAAAGGTGAACAAACTCCTGTTCAAGGTAGTAAATGATAAGCAGTGTCAACGTTCCTCTGGAGATTTGAGAAACACTTGGTTTACTGCAGAAATATGGAGTACAGGCTGAGGTATGTCTTTTGGCCACTTAAGCAAAGACTAACCCTGGGAAGGTGGGGAGAAAACTTAGTAATACTCAGGACTACCTTGGTATTTCCTGTGCCTCGGCACACAATGGGTATTGAAAACACAGGAAGGCTTATAGTTAAGAGCAACAGTTGTGGAGACATTTAAATTTGAATCCCATCTCTGCCAGGTGACTTTGAACAAGTTATTCAGCATCTGGAAACTTCTGTTTCTTCCTATTCAAGTGGACATAATGAGAAGAATTGAGTGAAATGATATGTGTAATATATCTGGCATGTGGTAAGCGCTCAATAAATAGTTTGCCTTGGGTTTTGGGGCTTTTGCAGGGAGGGGCAATTTATTGAAGTATAATTGACTTACAATGTTGCATCAGTTTCTGGTATACAGCAAAGTGATTTAGTTATACCTATATACATATTCTTATTCTCTTCCATTATGGTTTATCACAGGTTATTGAATGTAGTTCCCTGTGCTATACAGTGGGACCTTGTTGTATATCCATTCTATATATAATAGTTTGCATCTGCTAATCCCAAACTCCCAATCTATCCCTCTCCCACCCTCCTCCCCCTGGCAACCACAAGTCTGTTCTCTATGTCTCTGAGTCTGTTTCTGTTTCGTAGATACATTCATTTGTGTCGTGTTTTAGATTCTTCATATAAGTAATATCATGTGGTATTTGTCTTTCTTGCCCTAGATTTTTATTTTATCTGAATTTAAGTGAGAGAACAGTGTTAGATGCATTATCTGAAGTATTACAAGCCCCTTCAGTGAAGTGCCTAAATTCCTGATCAAAAACTCAGGGGGAAGAATAAAAGATTGGAGTATAGGAGGTGGTCCGTAGCAAACTACCTTCAACATTGTCTAAACTAGCCCTACTTTTTTTCTGACAAGGCAGTGTGAAATGGCTGGCACTGCTGGGAAAGGATGACCTCCTCCATTCTCCCTTCTGCTTCCAGACAGGATAGCATTTAAAACACCCCCAGAGTACCTATGTTATTCTCAGAGCTCAGCAGGGGAAACGATTCCATTCATTTCTTCAGGCACCCATTCCCATGCACTAGAGCCATCCTTTTCAGAAAGTGCTATTTTATTTTTAAGTTAATGTCTATGTTTATGTAAAGAAAAAGGGCTTGTGTGTTCACAGGAGTGAGCTTCCAATGATTTTAGGAAGTGGTGTTGCAGTAGGGGTCCTGAACACTAATCACCTTGTTTTATTTAGGACTCTCTCAAAGCAAGCAATAGAAAGCCAACTCAAATTACTGCAAGAAAAAAAATAGGAAAATGTTGGCTTATGTAATGGAGAATCTAGGAGTTTCTCTACATTCAGGCACATTAAGAGCAGACATTCAAAACAATGTCCTTGAAGGTCTGTCTGTTTCTCTTTCCATCCTTTGTTCTGCTTCCCTCTGTGTTAATGTCAATCTCTCCAGAACATGCTTTCCTTCAGCTCCTGACCTCAGCAAGACAGGGCCACTTCTCTCTTCTCAACCTTCTCATCAGACCTAATGACAACTGTCCCTTATTCCACCCATTTCCACATAATTCCCAACCACGGGAGGCAGATGCAAGAAACAACAGCCAGATGGGAAACAAAATGGCAGGGTCCCTTCTCCTCGCAATCAACCAAGAGGAAGCTCTCTGGTAAACCCTGAATGTTGGAGGACACAGCTTAGTCCTGGAGGCCTTAGTAAGGTTTTATGCTTTCTCTTCCTCCAATTGAAGATGGTGGATTCTGAAAAACCAACCCTGGCTTATTGACCCAAATATTTCCAGAGAGAGGAGAGAAAACTAGGGCCTACCTCGTACGAGGAAAGATGGTACACAGTGGCCCTGCCAGTTACAAGTGTGGCTCGAGGAGCAACCCCATAAACTCCCCCATTCACCTGTTGGAAAACAGGTGAGCAGAACTGAGCTGGCCTGACAAATGGCTTTGCAGAATGCTCCCGTAAACCATTATACACCTCTCCTGGGGCTCAGCATGGTTTTGACACACAAATAAGATATCCAAGTTTGAACTGCTCGAGGCTACACAGTAAGCAAAGGAGCAGAGGGAGTTCCCTTCCTAAAGAACAGAATTATGAAGGGCTGCCTTCCACCAAGGCTCCCCACCAAGTGAAGCCTGTTTGTCCTAGGGCTACATTTCGCCACAGTTCACTTCCCAAACCAGAGCTGTCAAGGGAAGTAATTTGTCCTCTGCAGCCTGCAGCCACAGCCAGCCATCTAATCTTGTTTTGATTTTGTTCATTGGCTCCAGGAATGGCATTTCCATTTCAATAAGTCAACTGGCGGATCTGCCTTTTCTCACTGTTTGGAATCTCGAATATAACTATTTCAAGTGTATCTATGAAATGCATGTTTCTTCATATACTTTTGGTTTCTTACTCCCTATTTTTTTTTATAATTTTCAAACTATAATTTCTGACAGTGCCCACTTGCTCTGCTTTACAATCAGTGACCATCCCCAGTAGAGGGTCCCAACCAAAGGTGGTTGTCCCACAGCTTGTCATTCCTCTTCCAACCCATACTTGGTCCTCTCCCTCTCTGCCTTTCAGAGTAGCTAGATGCCATTCGCCCAATACGAACTCTCTTAATTTCCCTTTCCTTTGTCTCAAAATTTGATTGACATTCTCCCTGTGTCCTCTCTCCATTCTGCTCTGTTTCAAAGCTGACGACTCCTTGTGTGTTCTTGATCTCATCCCCACCCCACCCCCTCTTGTTCTCCCACTGTCTTCTCTGCCTTCCCTCTGGCTGCTTCCCCTCAGCCCAGAAATGTGCTTGTTTCTCTATTGAGAAAAGCAAACAACTCAATAAATACAAAATGAAATTTTCCCTCAGATACTGTTTTTTCTTCAAGCATTCATTTTTTCTCTTTCCTGTAAGTACCAGACTGCTTAATATCGCGGTCTTCCTTTGCTCTTAACCACGTCTCGCCTCTGGTTTGCTTCTCATTGTTGTAAAGTAGCTTCCAGGAATCTATAATCTTTTAATTCCTTTTAACTCCTCAGCCCACCCTTCACTCTAGTTAACTCTTCTGAGGACAGAGATCTTGTGACCATTTATCCCAGCACAGATTCTTATATACCTAGCACAGATTTGATGCTCAATTAATATTTGTTCAGTTAATAATAGCTGCTTAATTCTGTTAATCACTCCTTTGATTTTACCATTCTCCTGGATTCTGGGACATTGTCTCTGATTTCTCTCTTCTGTTTCTGGTCCTTTTCATTCTCCTTATCTGATTGCTACCATTGAATGTAGACATTCCCTGGGATCATTTTCTTGGCTTTTTTTTTCTTTTTTTCATCCATATTCTCTAACTACACAATCATCATTCCCAAGATTTCAAATCTCACATGTATTTGGGTGATTCTCAAATGCAGCCTCTTTGAGCCTGAGTTTTCCTTAATGTCAATCATTTCCTGCAATGGATGTTCTGTAGAAGTCTTCGGTTGAACTTGCCCACACCTAAAGTCCTTATCTCCCCCTCCCCAAGCCTACTGGTCCTCCTGTATTCCCTGCTCCACTTCTGGTATCACCATTTACCAGGCAGTGGGTTCCCTTTTTCCTATCTCTCACATCACTCTGAACCTGGTACTGTAATAGGCACTGAAAACGCAAATATGAAAATGATTTGGTGCCTGCCTTCCTTCCAAGGATATGGTAGTCTATTCAGGTAGACCAAAGCATAAACACATAATTTCAGTGTAAAATGAAGGCGGCAATGATGGAGGTATGACTTTGAGGCCATCAAAGCACATAGGAGCAGCCACGTGCTTCTAGTATGATAAAGTTAGAAAAGTAGTCTTGAGGCAGACAGTCATTTGAAATGTTCTAGGGTATTTAAATTTCTGATCTGAGTCTTGAAAGAGGGATACTAATTAGGTAAGGAATACCAAAAGGATAATTTAGCACAATCCCTCTAACATCACACACATTATTATTGTCTATTATACAAGGCTATCCAGAGGTGACCTGTAATAATAACAATAGCTAATATATATTGAATACATACTCAGTGCCAGGCATGGCTCTAAATGCTTTTCTTCTTTAATTTAGTTCTCAGGAAAATCCTTTTAGCTATGATTTATTTTTAGCTTCATTGTATAGGTGAGGAAACTGAGGCCCAGAGAGGTTTAGGAACTTGCCTGAGACAGAGCTAACAGACAGCAGAGCTACAACGTGAACCCAAGCTCTCTAGCTACAAGTCTATGCTCTTATTCATTATACTGTATCATCTCCCTTTTGGCTTAAAATACTTCGCCTTCACCTTCACCCTTGTAGGATTTTTGTCATTTTGGTATTTCCTTATCAGGTAGTGTAAATAAAGACCCAAGAGATACCCTTTGTGCCAAGCTATCAAAAACTTCTGTTTCCTAACTGGAAATTTTAAGGGTTCATGAGAATGTTCTATATGCAACATAAGCCAAATGATCTAAATAAAGATTATCTAAATAAAAAATAACCACAAAATGTATGCAAAGATTGGTAGATTTGTCCTCATATCTTTCCTGATAATAATGGGGAAAATGATGAGTTGTCATGGATTGTGAGTTGTTATGGTGATAAAAGGAGGCTGAATTTTGAGGGAATCACACAATGATAAAATGTGGAAAGGGCTTTTAAAAATAATTATATAACCGTTCATCCAAATGTGCCTACTTCAACAGTGTCAGCAAATGTCTTCATATCAGAAAAACTCTAAAATTCTCTACACAAAAATCACCTGAATTTCTCTTCTTATCCAAAAGAACACAAGTGGCCAGAGCTAATATAGTGTTGCAGAAACTATTTTTAAAATTAGATTTTACTGGAGTGTCAAGTACAAAACATGTGGTGTGAGAGATGAAACAGAAAGAGTGCCTTCTAAGGTATACCAAGCAGCTTGGACTTTAATTTACAAAATTAAGGCCAGTTGAGTTACTTCTTTAAGATCACATTAGTTAGGGACAGAGAAAGACTACAATCTATGTTTTGTCTGCTATGCATTCTGTATCAGAGTTCAGAAGCTGAGAACTAGAAGTAATTTTAGAAGTCATCAAGTTCAGCCTTCCTTATTGTCTCTTTTCTTTAAAACAAAACAAAACAAACAAAAAACCATAAAAATTAGGAAGGTACAAAGGGTGAAATGGTTTACCCAAGGTCAGATTAGTGACAGAAACAGATTTCCCAGTCTCCTGACTCCCATTTCCAATGCTTTTTCTGCAAGTGAATATTCATCTGCTAAAAGGTCCCAGTTTGGTAAAATTTGACCATATGAGAAAATATGGTTAATGTCATCTTCTCCTTTTTGTTCCCCGAAATTTCTGATACTGTTCCTTTAAAAACTAAAAAAGTACCAGTGAGATGGTGGTGAGTCAGGAGAAGTGGAGGGGATCAGTGAGAGAGAACAGCCCCTGTGAAGAAGAGCATTTACCACTGCTATTGTTTAGAATTGTCAGCATGTGGCAATAATAAAAACAAGACCATATTTTGGTTGGTTTCATTATTATTTTTCAAGTTAAGACTACACAGTACGTTATCTCTTACACTTGGGTTGGCAATTCAAAACAGTGTCAGTGGTAGGATATGCTTCTCTGAGCTCTGAAAAGCACAAAAGGGACTAAAGAAGCAAATATGCCAGAGCAGTAAATTATATGAAATATAAAATGATCTCCATTTCCCAATGAGAAGATCCTCCAAATAAAAGATTTTGGCCACCTTGAATATACAATCTTTTAGGAATGTAGATGATATAGTAAAACCACTCCATAAATGTAGAATTTGTTCATTTTGTTATATACATATTTTAAATTGCATATTATGTAAAACTCACATCAAATGACAATTAACATGGCAATTTTAAAACCTTGAAATTTTTCCCCATCCTTTCACTGCATAAAACTATTTATTTAAGCTCTTCACATGCATCCTTGATAGCATTGCCTCCCTCATCACTAGAACCACTGAACACAGTTTCCAGTGCATGTGGAAATAAAGATTTCCTTCTAAATTATTTGGGATATCACATTTTCTTAGAATCTCTGTAGGATGCTATCTCCAGAAATTTTACACAAAATAGAATTAGTCATTCCCATAAACTTTTAGATAGTAGTTTTCATTTTATTTTGTTTTTAATTTGCACTGGAGTTGAGTATTTTTTGCTGGAAAGTTTTATTGTATTGCTTTTTAAAGTGATCTTTGAGAGGCTTACTTTAAGCAATATGCAACCTTGAAATTGTGAGACTAAACCCCCAGGAATAATCACTAAATCCATGAATATCACTGCTTCCTATTCAATACAATCTGTAAGTGACCTCACCTTATCTTTGGCCATAGCTGTTAAATGCCAGCTTGAGCTGGCATTAAGAAGAAAGCAGTGACACTGGTGCCATGCAAAATGCTGACATTCAGGGTCAGTGCAGCCCTACAATCTTTGACTGCCAAGTAGTGCATCTGTGCCCTTGACCAAGAAATGACGAACTTGCAAAATGAAATTCAGCCCCTTGAAGAGATAGTTTTGCAAAGGTGATGACTCCAAAACACCAATAAAACCAGCCAACACCATCATCAACCACCAACACAACATGAGCACCTACTGTCCATCCCCTCACACAGCAACCCTGTGGTTGTGCTCCAGATGCCAAAATAACCAGAGTCATGCTTAGTCCTGGGATCGGAGGATCTACAGAAGGTGGTTAGAGTCTTTTCTCAGACATCAGTTATTCAAAGCTGTTTTAATGCATTCAGATCCTCTGGCTGCACATTCAGAAAGGAGAAGGCAGCTCACAGTTGGCCCTTGGCATTTGGCTGTCTCCATGTGAGTTCATCTTCACTGACAACTACTTTTCAGGGCTTTAGACATCCATTTCCTGGCCAGTCCTACTAACGATCCAGTTGCACACTCTTGTGTAATTCCAATGGTAACAGAGAAGGTGAGCATTGGTTTATATAATTTTTTTTTTTGGACCTGAAAACTTTGTTGCAAGGATCTGCCAGAGCACAGACCTGATTTACAGACTACTTCTCTCCTCAAAGTTTATATATATTGATATATATAAATTCATAGTTTATATATATATTAAATATATATATAATTTAATTTAAATATTTAAATATTATATATGTGTGTGTATATATATAGATATGGATATCTATATCTATATATAGCACTATCAAGGACAACCACAAACTACAAAACCACTGCTTGAAGCAACTTTTCCCTTGAAGAAAACCTTTGCTTCATGTAGCTTATCAAATAAGTAAGAGTCAAGAAATATTTCTTGGATTATATTTTCCTTCCTGGAGAGAATATAAAATCTCTCTGCTTTCACTTTAAGAGGATTAGCAGTAAGTTTGATGAGAAAGATTTGGACTAATAAATGAAAAGAAAACAGATTTAAATACCTGTAGAATAAGACTGTGTTGTGAAAACTTTGTATGTTGATTAAATCACATACTTTTAACTTTTAGGATAGCAGAGTTTAAAAAAAAAAAAAAAAAAAAGCATGAGAGAAGATAAGCCTAACTGTTATCTCTAGCCTTCTATGGCACCTTGCGCAAATCATTTAGACTTGTTAGGTTTATTTCCTTAACTGTAAAATGAAAGGCTGAAATCCCAGTTTCCTATAAAATTCTATGACGATGACATTTTAAAAAGTTATGTGAAAAAGACATTTGAATTTAAGTATCTGTCAAAAGACATATTCAGAGTATATGAACCTTCTGAAAAGAAGAAATAAGGAGAAAATTCAATTTTTTAACAATAGGCAAAAGACTTAAAAAGGCACTTCAGAAGAAAAGGATGTTCAAATAGCCAATAAGCATATGAAAAGATGCTCATCTTTGGTCATAAGAAGTGCAGATTGGAAATGTCATGTGATAACACTACAACCCACTAGGATGACTTTTCTTTATTACCAAGTATTGGCAAAGGTGTAGAGCAATTGGAAGTCCTGCTAATGGGAATGTAAAGTGGTACAGCTACTTCATAAAACTGTCAGTATCTGCTAAATCTGAATATGTGCGTGACCCAACAATTCCACTCTTAGGTATATGCCAAACAACATAGAATATTCATAGAAGCTTTATTCATAACAGGCAAAAACTGGAAACAATCTCAATGTCCATCAGTAGTAGAATGATGTAATTGTAATATGTTATACAATGAAATGTATACGACTATGAAAAAGACTGAATTATTGCTACATTCAACAACAAGCATGAATCTCAGAGACATTAACAATATGCAAAAGAAGTCAGACACAAAAGAATATTTCATTTACATGCAGTTCAAAGACAAGCAAAACTAATCCTTGGGGACAGAAATCAAAGTAGCAGTTACCTTTGGGAGCAGAATACTGACTGGGAGGCTGGGAATGTTCTAAATTTTGATCTGGGTTGTAGTTGTAAGGTTGTATTCATTTATAAAAATGCATTAATCACTACTGCATCTATTGTAAATTAAAAAGTAGATCTGTAAAAGTTTATCATTTTACAGTATTATATGTTGTCAATAAGATTTATACCCCCTCCCCCAATTTTTATGAGCAAAGAAAGATATAACTGAACTTCAGTAACTCTTTCAATAAGGATCATGTATGTAAGTCAGGATTTCCAACCCAGACAAAAGAGCCCCATTGGGATGGAGCCCTAAAGCATCATCAAAAGTAACTGGAATGAGGTTGACAGCTTTGATGACATGAACCTCTCAGAGTCCCTCCTCCACGGCATCTATGCATATGGGTTTGAGAAGCCTTCTGCCATCCAGCAGTAAGCCATTCTTCCTTGTAATGAGAGTTATGACATGACAGCTCAAGCCTAATCTGGGACTGAGAAAATGGTCACTTTTGCCTCACCAATTCTGCAACAGACTGAATTGGATCTAAAGGCCACCTAGGCCTTTGTCCTAGCACCCAGTAGAGAGTTGGCTCAGCAGATACAGAAGGAATTCACAACATTAGGAGATTATATGAGTGCTTCCTGCCATGCCTGCATTGGGGGTACCAACATGCATGCTGAGGGTCAGAAGCTGCAGATGGAAGCTCCCCATATCATTGTGGGAACCCTAGGCCATGCATTCCATATGCTTAACCAGAGATACCTGTTTCCCAAATATATTGAGACGTTTATACCAGTTGATGCCGATAAAACATTCAAGGACCAGATCTATGACATATCCCAAAATCTTAATAGCAACACCCAGGTGGTTTTGCTGTCAGTTACAATGCCTTCTGATGTGTTTGAGGTGACCAAGAGGTTCATGAGGAACCCAATTCAAATTCTTGTCAAGAAGGAAGAGTTGACCCTGGAGGGTATCCACTAATTCCACATCAATGTGGAATGAGAGAAGTGGAAACTGGATATATGGTGTAACTCATATGAAACTCTGACCATTACCCAGGCAGTCATCTTCATCAACTCCTGAAGGAAGATCGATCAGTTCACTAAGATGCACACCTGAGACTTTACGGTCTCTGCCATGCACAGAGATATGGACCAAAAAGGATGAGATGCAATCATGAGGGAGTTCCCCTCTGGCTATAGCAGAGTACTGATTACTGTTGACCTACTGGCCAGAGACATCAGTGTGCAGCAGGTTTTCTTAGTCATAAATTATGACCTTCCCACTAACAGGAAAAACTACATCCACAGAATCAGTCATGGTGGACCATTTGGCCATAACAGTGTGGCTATTAACATGGTGACAGAAAAAGATAAGAGGACCCCAGGAGACCTTCTGCAACACCTTCATTGAGGAGATACCCCTCAATGATGCTGACCTCGTCTGAGAGGGGCTGTTCTGATGCCAACTGCAGCTAGGGATCAACCTTGGGGGATTGAGGAGCAGCAGGAGAGGGGAGGAAGGGAGCCAAGGCATGGACAGCTTGCCATTTTTTTCCTTGAATAAATGTCATTTTTTGAGGCAAAAGAAGGAACCGTGAACATTTTAGAAACCTTTCTTATGGTATGCTCTTGCCTCAGGCACCATCTCTTCTCCCAAAAATACTAATCCATCTCCCTAACCTAGTCAACTTCCAAACCCCAGAGGCTCCCCCCACCCCAGCTGAATTCCTCTGAAAATAACTCAAGGGGGGGCTACAATGTCAGCCACTCCACTTCATTTGCTGGACCAAACCTGGAGGGAGACCCTCTAAGTTTTGTGGCCCAGGAGACTGTCCCCAGGTGGTGGGGCTAGCAGGGGAGAAAAAATGGTAGCCACTTTTACATTATTCTGAATATTATATATTAATTCAAGAAAACAACACAAAATTCTGAATAAAATGACTTGCAAACTGAAATTCTTTCAATTACTATTTCTTTGGTGTCATTTAAGTAACTTCAAATTTAATTTTTATTTTTAAATCACATGTTAACATGTGATCCCGATCGGAAAAGATGGCAGCAAAATAGAGGAATGTGGAATATACCCCTCTCCACAGATGCATGGGGAATGCACCAAAAGACGCAATAAACCCCACAGAGAACCAACTGAACACCAGCAGATGATCTCGGACACCAGAAAGGACTGCAAGTATTCTGACATAACTGGTAGGGAGTCAGCTACAACTGCTCAAAGAGGGTGAAGCGGCTGAGCTGTGGCAGACAGGAGGGAGAGAGAAACACATGGAAGGTCTGCACCACAGTTCAGCGTTCCCAGACTGAGACATAGATTCACAACTGAACAGAGGGTCTGGGAGCAGGAGCGTGGGAACTGGAGAGCTGGTTCAGGGTGAGAAACATTGTTGCCAGTAAGGTGACGGACCGAGAGGACAGGAGGGAAGAGGTCCGCGGCGAGGAGTGCCAGCCCCTGAAAGCTGCCCAGCCATGATGGCAGCTGGATGCTGCAGGCTCACAGGTGGGGTGAGGAGCCACGGGCATAGCCTCTCTCTCTCTTTGTGCGCCTGCAGTGGGCAGTGGAGGGACGCCTGTGGGCCACCTAAGGCACTCAGGGATAACAGGGACCCTCAGGCCCCTGGGTGGGGCTAGCTTAAAACCCCTTGGAATGCCGGCAGCAGGGAGACTGCTGAGAACAAAGAAGCCCAGAGAGAGGCCCAACTCTGAGACATTCTGTTCACACCTGAGCCACTGGAGCCCCTCTGCAACAGGCACATCCAAGCCCAACTGAAATGACAGAGCACCACTGCTCACTCATTCCCAGGGGAAGGAGCCACTATTGTACCCTCTCCCTCCCCACACACCGATGCTTACAGATGAACAGTAAAGGAAGCTCCGCTGGTCACAGAATAATACAAAAAACCCAAGGCAAGTAGAAGGACATTTACAGCTGAGACTCTAAGGAAACAGAAATATTAGTATCAATTCTATTGAATTGGTCCATTCTGGGATCAGTTCCAGTTTTTTTCTTATTATTAATTACAATCTTAGTCCAAAGGGATCTACAAGTTTTTTTAACATATTTTTTATTCTATTTTTATTTTTAGCCTTTTTATATACTTCTATCTCTAGCTAAGTTTTTGGTAGTACAGACTATCTACCTCTCCTACCTTTCTTTCATCTCTATCCTTTATACATTTCTATCCCTTCTTTTTATTTACCTATTTCCAGGCACACTACAATCTTCTGTTCCCTTGTCTTCCATCCATTTTTAGTTTATTTTGTCTTAACATATAAGCAACACTATCAATCTGCTCAGACTCCTTGCTCTATTCTCCAGATGACACACCACCTTGGTATTTAATATTAGGTTTTTGTCTTTATCTTAGTTCTTAGTACAATTATCTAATTTCATTCTGAGAATCTCCATGCTGTCTGGTGGTACTCTAGCTCTTTTTCATATTTGATCCTAGCTTTCAATATCTCCCTGGATTTGTGTTTGTAAGTGTAAGGTGTTATTTGTTTGTTTGTTTTTGCTTTTGTTTCTGTTTTGTTACGTTTTGGTTTTCAATTTCTGTTTGGTTTCTCTTTGAATATCTGATAGAATACTGGGGTTCTTCTGTCAGCTCTTTCCAGAGCTTTATGTCCTAATGGACTCAGTAATTCTGTGTCTTATACATGTATGTGTTTCCTAGACTTAGTATTTGTTTAACCCAACACTTGGACATTAGTCTAGGGCTTGGACAGTCTTCTATAAACCCCTTTATCATTGGGACAAGCAACCCCAGAAGTTTGGACTACCTTGAGGAAACAAAGTAACAACAGGCAAGCAAAGGAGCAGGAAAAAAAACCCACAAGACCAAATAAATGAGGAGGAAAAAGGAAAAATGCCTGAAAAAGAATTCAGAGTAATGATAGTAAAAATGATACAAAATTTCAATAACAAAATACAGAAAGTACAAGGAATAGTTAATAAGGACTCAGAAGAACTAAAGAACAAACAGCAATGGATAACAAAATAACTGAAATTAAAAATACTATAGACAGTATAACCAGCAGAATGACTGAGGCAGAAGAATGAATAAGTGAGTTGGAAGATAGAATGGGGGAAATAAATGGCACAGAGCAGGAAAAAGAAAAAAGAATAAAAAGAATAGAAGACAGTCTCAGAGACCTCAGTGATAACATTAACCATACCAACATTCAAATCATAGGCATCCCAGAAGAAGAAGAAAACAAGAAAGGGTCTGAGAAAATATTTGAAGAGGTTATAGTGGAAAACTTCCCCAACATGGGAAAGGAAATAATTAACCAAGTCCAAGAAGCACAGAGAGTCCCATACAGAATAAACCCAAGGAGAAATACACCAAGGCACATATTGATCAAACTAACGACAATTAAACACAAAGAAAAAATATTAAAAGCAGCAACAGAAAAGCAACAAACAATATATAAGGGAAAACCCATAAGGATAACAGCTGACCTTTCTACAGAAACTCTGCATGCCAAAAGGGAATGGCAGGATATACAGAAAGTCCTGAAAGAGAAAAACCTACAGCCAAGAATACTCTACTCAGCAAGAACCTCATTCAGATTTGAGGGAGAAATCAAAAGCTTTCCAGACAAGCAAAAGTTAAGAGAATTCAGCATCACCAAACCACTCTTACAACAATTGCTAAAGGAACTTCTCTAAGTAGGAAACACAAGAAAAGGAAAACACCTACAAATAAAAACCCAAAACAATCAAGAAAATGGTAATCAGAACACACATGTCAATAATCACCTTAAATGTGAATGGATTAAATCCTCCAACCAAAAGACACAGACTGGCTGAATGGATACAAAAACAAGACCCTTCTATATGCTGCCTACAAGAAACCCACTTCAGACCAAGGGATACATATAGACTGAAAGTCAAGGGATGGAAAAAGATATTCCATGCAAATGGAAGTCAAAAGAAAGCTGGAGTAGCAATACTCATATGAGACAAATTAGACTTGAAAGTAAAGACGATTACAAGAGACAAGGAAGGACACTACATAATGATCAAGGCATCCATTCAAGAAGAACATATCACAATGGTAAATATCTATGCCCCCAATATAGGAGCACCTCAATACATAAGGCAAATGCTAACAGCTATAAAAGGGGACATCGACAGTAACACAATAATAGTGGGGGACTTGAACACCCCACTTACATCAATGGACAGATCATCCAAACAGAAAATAAATAAAGACACACAAGCTTTAAATGACACATTAGATCATCTCGACTTAATTGATATATATACGACATTCCACCCAAAAAACGACAGACTACACTTTCTTCTCAAGTGCGCACAGAACATTCTCCAGGAGAGATCACATCTTGGGTGACAAATCAAACCTCAACAAATTCAAGAAAATTGAAATCATATCAAGCATCTTCTCAGACCACAACACCATGAGACTAGACATCAATTACAAGAAAAAAAAAAACTGCAAAAAATACAAACACATGGAGGCTAAACAATTCACTCTTAAACAACCAAGAAATCATTAAAGAAATCAAAGAGAAAATCAAAAAATATTAGAAACAAGTGACAATGAAGACACAACAACCCAAAATCTATGGGACGCAGCTAAAGCAGTTCTAAGAGGGAATTTTATAGCAATACAGTCCTACCTTAAGAAACAAGAAAATGATCGAATAAACAACCTAACCTTACACCTAAAACAACTAGAGAAAGAAGAACAAAGAAACCCCAAAGTGAGCAGAAGGAAAGAAATCATAAAGATCAGAGCAGAAATAAATGAAAAAGAAAGGAAGGAAACTATACCAAAAATTAATAAAACTAAAAGCTGGTTCTTTGAGAAGATTAACAAAATTGATAAACCATTAGCCAGACTCATCAAGAAAAAAAGGGAGAAGATGCAAATCAACAGAATTAGAAATGGAAAAGGAGAAGTAACAATGGACACCTCAGAAATATAAAAGATCATGAGAGACCACTACAAGCAACTATATGCCAATCAACTGGATAACCTGGAAGAAATGGATACATTCTTAGAAAAATACAATCTTCCAAGACTGAACCAGGAAGAAATAGAAACCATGAACAGACCAATCACAAGTGCGGAAATTGCGGCAGTGATTAAAAATCTCCCAACACACAAAAGCCCAGGACCAGATGGATTCACAGGTGAATTCTATCAAACATTTTGAGAAGAGCTAACACCTATCCTTCTCAAACTCTTCCAAAATATTGCAGAAGGAGGATCACTCCCAAACTCATTCTACAAGGCCACCATCACCCTGATACCAAAACCAGGCAAAGATGTCACAAAAAAAGAAAACTACAGACCAATATCACTGATGAATATACATGCAAAAACCCTCAACAAAGTACTAGCTAACAGACTCCAACAACACATTAAATAAATCGTACACCATGATCAAGTGGGGTTTATCCCTGGAATGCAAGGATTCTTCAGTATATGCAAATCAACCAACGTGATACATCATATCAACAAATTGAAGGATGACAACCATATGATCATCTCAATAGATGCAGAAAAAAGCTTTTGACAAAATTCAACATTCATTTATGATAAAAGCTCTCCAGAAAATGGGCATAGAAGGAAATTACCTCAACATAATAAAAGCCATATATGAGAAACCAAAAGCCAACATCGTTCTCAGTGGGGAGAAACTGAAAGACTTCCTTCTTAGAACAAGAACAAGACAAGGGTGTCCACTCTCACCATTATTATTCAACACAGTTTTGGAAGTGTTAGCCACAGCAATCAGAGAAGAAAAAGAAATCAAAGGAATCCAAATTGGAAAAGAAGAAGTAAAATTGTCCCTCTTTGCAGATGACATGATATTATATATAGAAAACCCTAAGGATTCTACCAGAAAACTGCTAGCACTAATTCATGAGTTCAGTCAAGTAGCAGGATACAAAATTAATGCACAGAAATCTCTTGCATTCCTATACACTAACAATGGAAGAGCAGAAAGAGAAATTAAGGAAACTCTTCCACTTACCATTGCAATAAAAAGAATAAAATACCTAGGAATAAACCTGCCTAAGGAGGCAAAAGATCTGTATGCAGAAAACTTTAAGACACTGATGAAAGAAATCAAAGATAACACAAACAGATGGAGGGACATACCATGTTCCTGGATTGGAAGAATCAACATCGTGAAAATGACTGTATTATCCAAAGCAATTTACAGATTCAATGCAATCCTGATCAAATTACCAATGGCATTTTTCACAGAACTAGAACAAGAAATCTTACAATTTGTATGAAATGCAAAAGACCCTGAATAGCCAAAGCAATCTTGAGGAGGAAAAATGGAGTTGGTCGAATCAGGCTTCCTGACTTCAAACTATACTACAAGGCCATAGTGATCAAGACAGTATGGTACTGGCACAAAAATAGAAAGGAAGATCAATGGAATAGAATAGAGAACTCAGAAGTAAGCCCAAACACATATGGGCACCTTATCTTCGACAAAGGAGGCACGCGTATACAATGGAAAAAAGACAGCCTCTTCAATAAGTGGTGCTGGGATAATTGGACAGCAATATGTAAAAGAATGAAATTAGAACACTTCCTAACACCATACACAAAAATAAACTCCAAATGGATTAAAGACCTACATGTAAGGCCAGACACTATAAAACTCCTAGAGGAAAACATAGGCAGAACACTCTATGACATCCATCAAAGCAACATCCTTTTTGACCCACCTCCTAGAGTCATGGAAATAAAATCAAGCATAAACAAATGGGACCTCATGAAACTTAAAAGCTTTTGCACAGCAAAAGAAACCATAAACAAGACTAAAAGGCAACCCTCAGAATGGGAAAAAAGAATTGCCTATGAAACAACGGACAAAGGATTAACCTCCAAAATATACAAGCAGCTCATGCAGCTTCAGACCAAAAAAGCAAATAACCCAATCCACAAATGGGCAGAAGACCTAAATAGACATTTCTCCAAAGAAGACATACAGATGGCCAACAAACACATGAAAAGATGTTCAACATCACTAATTATCAGAGAAATGCAAGTGAAAGCCACAATGAGGTATCACCTCACACCAATCAGAATGGCCATCGTCACAAAATCTGGAAACAACAAATGTTGGAGAGGGTGTGGAGAAAAGGGAACTCTCCTGCACTGTTGGTGGGAATGTAAGTTGGTACAGCCACTATGGAAAACAATTTGGAGGTTCCTTAAAAAACTACAAATAGAACTATCATATGATCCAGTAATCCCACTCCTGGGCATATACCCAAAGAAAACCATAATCCCAAAAGAAACTTGTACCATCATGTTTGTTACAGCACTATTTACAATAGCCAGAACATGGAAGCAACCTAAATGCCCATCAACAAATGAATGGATACAGAAGATGTGGCATATATATACAATGGAATATTACAAAGCTATAAAAAGGGATGAGATGGAGCTATCTGTAATGAGGTGGATAGACATAGAGTCTGTCATACAGAGTGAGGTAAGTCAGAAAGACAAATATTGTATGCTAACTCATATATACAGAATCTAAAAATGGTACTGATGAACTCAGTGACAAGACAAGAATAAGGACACAGATGCAGAGAATGGACTGGAGATCTTGAGGTTTGGGGGCACGGGGGGTGAAGGGGAAGCTGAGATGAAGTGGGAGAGTAGCATAGACATATATATACTACCAACTTTAAAATAGATAGCCAGTGGGAAGTTACTGTATAACAAAGGGAGTTCAGCTCGATGATGGATGATGCCTTGGAGGACTGGGACGGGGAGGGTGGGGGGGAGTCGAGGGGGGGAGTTGAAGAAGGGAGGGATTACGGGGATATGTTTATAAATACAGATGACTGACCTTGGTGTACCTCAAAATCTGGTACAAGAGTGTAAAGCAATTATATTCCAATAAAAAAAATATGTGATCCCATTTTCCTAAAATTATTTCTACTTATATAACCATATATGTAATATTCACAAAATATTCAGCAAATGTTAATCATTTTTTCCAGATGGTGGAACTGAGAAGATAACTTACTTTTGTCATAGACTTTTCTATATTGTTTGAGTTTTTTTTATAATGGAATATATCATTTTCACAAAAATCATAGAGCCATTATTCTTTAAGAAAAATGAATAAATCTATATTGATAACATGCCTGGCCACTGGGCCTAGGAAAGATAATCAACAGAGTTTGGGTAATTAAATATTGGCAACAAAACCATAGACAGCATCATTCTGAAATCCCTGCCTCCTTTTTCTTCCTTTCTATTCACCAGCTGTACTGCAGTTAATGACTGAAGGTACCACTGAGATGCTCTGCAGCTCATTTTAGGGTTGAATCCACTCCATGAGTCCATGGCTACCATATGATCCAGCAATTCCATTCCTAGGCACATATCTGGAGAGAACCATAATTCGAAAAGATATATGAGGAAGGGAGGGAATACGGGGATATGTGTAGAAAAACAGATGATTGAACCTGATGTACCCCCCCAAAAAAAATAAAAAAAAATAAAAAAAAAAAAGATATATGTACCCTAGTGTTCATTAAGGCACTATTTACAATAGCCAGGACATGGAAGTAACCTAAATGTCCACTGATGGAGGAACTGATAAAGAAGATGTGCTATATACGTACAATGGAATATTACTGAGCCATAAAAAATAACGAAATAATGCGATTTGCAGCAACATAGATGGACCTAGAGATTGTCATACTGAGTGAAGCAAGTCAGACAGAGAAGGACGAATATCATGATACTGCTTACATGTGGAATCTAAAAAAAAAAATGGTACAAATGAAACTATTTACAAAAAAGAAGTACAGTCACGGATGTAGAAAACAAACATGTTTACTAGGGGATAAGGGGGTGGGGGGAGGGATAAACTGGGATTGACATATACAAACTACTGTATATAAAATAGATAACTAATAAGAGCCTATTGTACAGCACAGGGAACTCTACTCAGTACTCTGTAATGACCTTTATGGGAAAAGAATCTAAAAAAGAGTGGATATATGTATATGTATAACTGATTCGCTTTGCTGTATACCTGAAACTAACACAATATTTTAAATCAATTATAGTCCAATAAAAATTAATTTTAAAAAAATCCTTTGGTTTCTCTTCCCCTATTGCTACCACACTTACATGTCTCCCAGTCACCTCCCCCATAGCTGTGATTCCAAGTGCCTTGTCCAGGCCCTTTGGCCATCCATGCTGCTATGGACAGGATGCCTCTTCCTGCTAGATAGGCTGTAATACAGGTGTCCTTTCTCCTCTCTGGGTCAAGCTGAACCCATGCGGATTGTGGGAAATCTGAGTGTGTGATATTATTCCACATAAAAGAGGGCTATTGACCCCCAAATGGTGGATATTTGTCAAAGGTGATGTTATTACTTTTAACTGCCTAATTATCTTTCCCTTGTAGGGGAAGGAATCTCCGTTTTCAGATCTTTTTAAGAGATAAGGTCTCACCTTCCCCCACAAAAGCCAAAAAATGTCCTTGTAAGCTATTAGCAGAGCACGTATCTTCAACTCTGCCAGTAGGAGCTTCCATAGAAGGTTTGGAATCCCAAAGGAGTTATGTAAGGTACGGGGCATCCAGTTACTCATAGGATGACTGCAGAGTTGAGTTTCCATGGATGATGGCACATGTTGCTTAGTGGCAGCACCAGTGGCATTCTCCCCAACTTTTCTGAGATGAACTTGGCCGTTTTCTGATACCCAAACTTCCTTGGTTCATTACTATATTCCAAGCCTGATTCTTCTGTAAGCTACCAGATACATATTTCTAATAAATATCTTTTCTCTCAAAGGTATCCAGATTTGGCTTCTGTTTGCAACTAAAAACCCTAACCCCCCTCCTACTACCTTTTAATTTTTCTCTCCAGGTGAAACATGAAGAAAACAGACATTACCTCTCCTTGAACCTACACCACCAAAAAAAAGTTCCAGTCATTCCCATCTTCCCATATCACCCATCACCTCTCTGGGAAACTGATTTCCATCACTCCCAGACAATTTCCATATACACTGGGTCTGTTTAGTTTACTCTTTCCCCTTGAGGTCCCTCTGTTTTTATGAAATCTATTTACTAAAAAGCAAAAGGCAAACTTTATTTTCCAGATCACCTTGGGTTTTTGTAAAAAAGGTGACATTTAGAAACATATTTGTATCTGAAAATAATTTTTTTTAAATCTTCCTCCCACAGTCCATTGTTTTATCAAGTATTCCATGTCTTGGCTATTGTGTATCGGCCACATCTATACTTGACATACAAATTCATAATCATGAAGGTGAAGTCAATTGATATCACAACATTCAAGGGCCATTGCCACTTTTGCTTTAGTTTCTCATTCCTGAGCTGCTTTTAAAATGCAGGATCAAATGAAACCAGACCAAAGGTCCAGAGGAAATTATATTCATTTGTCTGTGACTAACTTCCTGCTTTGTCAGAGGATATAGTATCGCAGATATTTGTCATATGTTGAGGCGGCATAACCTGTGCACAGCCTTGCAGTGTATGGACATTTCCTTCCATTAAAGTCCCAACTCCTCCAGTAAAAGAAAGCAAATAATTTTCCCAGGTCCTTTGCAACCAGGACTCAGGCAGTGACTGAGGGTCCTGCCGATCAACTGCTCAGGACAAGACTAACAGGAAGAGGGAGGAGCTGAGTGAAATACATTCATCCAAGGTGAATATGATATGACAGACATTCATCTGTCTTGAGAGGGAACATCCAATAGACACATTGGAAGGCAATCTTGGGTGACGCAAGCTGCCACACCCGTGCATCAGCAGCAGGGCACAATTTCAGCAATGCTCCTGGCTTTTCAGCCTCCAAATCTACTAGAGATTTCTGTAGCCAAGTAACTCTTGTTAACAAATTTATATTCTAAACTTTAAACTTTAAATTTATATCCTAAAATTTTTAAAATTCTTTACATTTAAAGTTTAAATTTATATTCTAAACTTTAGTTTAACCTAGTTAAAGCAGGCCCTTTTGACCACTAAGAATCCTGAATAAGAGTAGGAAAATTGCATATACAATGAATTGTTTTTATTTCCTTCCTATAAAACAAAGAAACTTAACATGATATGAAATAGTCTTTCAAATCCTGGTGTATAAAATATAGCTATTAAAAATAGTCCTTGCTACATAAAATGTCTCCCCAAAAAAGTGTTATTCATTGTGGTGATAAATAACCATCTCTCAGGTTGCAAGAAGTTTTTTTTAAAAAAAACCAAATCTCATTGAATGTTGTTCAAATTCATCTTCAAGGTAGGGAGCTAGTCCTATTGATTAGTCTGAAATGAGGCATATGAAAAAGATTGTGTGTTCTGTGTGATGTATTGTACCAATAATTACTGTTCAATAAATCTTATTCAGTACCTTTGGCACTGCATCAACTTTGTAGGAGATAATCTTTTATAATACTTAGCCTCATATTTTTGATTATTTGTATAAATTACATAGAACTAAAGTTTATTTATTGTTAACTATCTTTGTGAGTCTGTTACTACACTACCAAAGGGCTAATAGCTACTTTGCTATTTTGCTTTTGAGTTTGTTGGCTTCTTGAGCTACACAAATATTTAGAAGATTTATGTGGTATGTAAAACTCATTATACTTTTGTGTGGAAGGAGTGGAATATGAAGCAAGCTTATGCTCCTCTACATAGTCTGTATCTCTAAGCCAAGGCAAGGAATCAGTAGTGATCATTTTTCTTTGACAATGTGATTAAGCATAAAAGGGACATATATAAGCATTACACCTACAAAAAACAATTTGTATAAATAATAACTAATAATCCCATTCTATGTTTTGTATCTTTATCCATCTATTAAATTCCACTGCCACTCCTTTAATCTACCCTCCTATGAGTTTAGTAAGGGTTCATAGTCCCAGACAACAGAATCTTCTTTACCTGGTTAAAAGAGAAAGGAATTACTAAGTGATATGAATCACTCATAGAATTGTTGGTAGAGCTACAAAAACAGACCATGTGGTGACTTCATTAACAACAACACAAAATTGGGCCTCTCAAGGAGTTTCTATCTTTACCTCTACTCTATGGATTCATGTTTCAATCAGTAGGCTGGTGTTAGACCTTCCCAATAACAATTTTTCCAGCTCCAGAATTATGTCACCTCTTCCACTTTTCTACCCCAGCAACATGGATCTTCATAGTCTGCCTCTCTCTCATGAAACTCAACTTCATATCAGTTTTTTGTGAGCGCATCTATACATGCACTAGCTGCATGGAAGTCTGCGAAATGTTGTTGGTTTTGCTTTTCCAGCTCCTACATTACAAAGAGATAATAATAGAATGGAGTTGAAATAAGAGTTGAATCAAGCCTAATCTAATCTAGTAAATTTCATAACCACTTTCTCATGTTTCCACTGAAGCCACAAAAATCTTTAAAATGAAACCCTATTACTTTTACTCCCCTACATAAAATCTTTCTGGAAATATAAAAAAAATTCAACATGGTAACTCTTCAATATGATGTAAAGGCCTTTTATAACCTGACCCTTATACAGGTCTCTAGCCTTATCTCTTCCCCTCATACATGCACTTTTCTCTCAACATATGCAAGATTATTCGGTTTCAGTCCTCCCAATCTTTGCAGATTCTGTTCCCTTTGCCTGAAACTTCTTTCTGTCTTTTTTCCCTAGCTAATTTCTACTAGTCCTTCAAATTAGATTTCGTATTATCACTTGTTCCCAAAGATTCCCAGATCATATAATCTAATTAACCATATGACTCTCTATAACACCCTATACAAATTGATATAGCACTCATTTCAGAGAACCACCATTGTTCTGATTTATTTTTCAGACTTTCACATTAAACCATAACTAAGGCAAGAATTAAAATCTATTACCTCTATAACCCCAGTACTTACCCCCATGCCTAATGTATAATAAGACTTTAAAAATAAATGGAGATTTTGGTTCAAGATGGCACAGTAGAAGGACATGTGCTCACTCTCTCTTACAAGAGTACTGGAATCACAACTAACTGCTGAACTATCATCGACAGGAAGAAACTGGAACTTACCAAAAAAGGAACCCCACATCCAGAGACAAAGGAGAAGCCACAATGAGATGATAGGAGGGGCACAATCATGATAAAATCAAACCCCATAACTGCTGGGTGGGCAATTCACAGAATGAAGAACAGTTATATCACAGAAGTCCACCCACTGGAGTGAGGGTTCTGAGCCCCACATCAAGCTTCCCAACCTGGGGATCTGGCAACGGGAGGAGGAATCCCCAGAGAATCAGACTTTAAAGGCCAGAGTGATTTGAATGCAGGACTTCCACAGGGCTGGGGGAAACAGAGACTCTACTCTTGGATGGCACACAAAAAGTAGTATGTGCACTAGCACCCAGAGGGAAGGAGCAGTGACCCCCATATAAGACTGAACCAGACCTACCTACTGGTGTTGGAGGGTTGCCTGCAGGGGTGTGGGGTGGCTGTGGCTCACCACAGGGACAGAGATGCTGGTGCTGGGGGTTCTGGGAAGTGATCATTGGTGTGAGCCATCCCAGAGTCCACCATTAGCCCTGCCAAAGAGCCTGTAAGCTCCAGTGCTGGGTCACCTCAGGCCAAACAATCAACAGGGTGGGAATTCAGCCCCACCCAACAGCAGACAAGCAGATTAAAGTTTTACTGAGCTCTGCCCACCAAAGCAACACCCAGCCCTACCCACCACCAGTCCCTCCCAATAGGAAGTGTGCACAAGCCTCTTGGATAGCCTCATCCACCAGAGGGCAGACCGCAGTAGCAAGAACTATAATCCTGCAGCCTGCAGAATGAAAACCACAGCCACAGAAAGACAGAGAAAATCAAAAGGCAGAGGAATTTGTACCAGATGAAGGAACAAGATAAAACCCCAGAAAAGCAACTAAATGAAGTGAAAATAGGCAACCTTCCAGAAAAAGAATTCAGAATAATGATAGTCAAGATGATCCAGGAATTTGAAAAAAGACTGGGTGCAAAGATGGAAAAGAAGCAAGAAAAGTTGAACAAAGAGCTAGAAGAATTAAAGAACAAACAGAGATAAACAATACAATAACTGAAATGAAAAATACACTAGAAGGAATCAATAGCAGAATAACTGAGGCAGAAGAATGGGTAAGTGACCTGGAAGACAGAAGGGTGGAAATCACTGACACAGAAAAGAATAAAGAGGACTTCCTAGGTGGCACAGTGGTTAAGAATCTGCCTGCCAATGCAGGTGACATGGGTTCGATCCCTGCTCCAGGAAGATCCCACATGCTGCAGAGCAACTAAGCCCATGTGCCACAACTATTGAGCCCATGTGCTGCGACTACTGAAGCCCACACACTCAGAGCCCATGCTCCACAAGAGAAGGTACAGCAATGAGGAGCCTGTGCACCACAACAAAGAGTAGCCCCAACTCACTGCAACTAAAAGAAAGCCCACACACAGCAAAAAAGACCGAACACAGCCAATAAAATAAATAAATACATTTATTTAAAAAAAAAGAAAAGAATAAAGAAAAAAGAATGAAAAGAAATGAAGACAGTCTAAGAGACCTCTGGGACAACATTAAATGCACCAACATGTGCATTATAGGGGTCCCAGAAGGAGAAGAGAGAGAGAAAGGACTCAAGAAAATATTTGAAGAGATTATAGTTGAAAACTTCCCTAACATGGGAAAGAAAATAGCCACCCAAGTCCAGGAAGTGCAGGCAAGATAAACACAAGTAGAAACACGCCAAGACACAAAGTAGTCAAACTGACAAAAATTAAAGACAGAGAAAAGTTATTAAAAGCAACAAGGAAAAAAATGAAAAATAACATACAAGGGAATTCCCATAAGGTTAACAGCTGATTTTTCAGCAGAAACTCTACAAGTCAGAAGGGAGTGGCATGATATATTTAAAGTGATGAAAAGGAAGAACCTACAACCAACATCACTCTACCCAGCAAGGATCTCATTCAGATTCGACAGAGAAATCAAAAGCTTTACAGACAAGCAAAAGCTAAGAGAATTCAGCACCAACAAACCAGCCCTAAAACAAAGTGTAAAGGAACTTCTCTAAGTGGGAAACACAAGAGAATAAAAGGATATGCAAAAACAAACCCAAAACAATTAAGAAAATGGTAATAGGAACATACATATTGATAATTACCTTGAATGTAAATGGAATAAATACACCAACCAAAAGACACAGACTGGCTGAATGGATACAAAAATAAGACCCATATATATGCTGTCTACACGAGACCCATTTCAGACCTAGGGACACATACAGACTAAAAGTGAGGGGATGGAAAAAGATATTTCATGCGAATGAAAATCAAAAGAAAGCCAGAGTAGTAATACTTGTATCAGATAAAATAGATTTTAAAATAAAGAATGTTGCAAGAGACAAGAAAGGACACTACATAATTATCAAGGGATCAATCCAAGAAGAGGATTTAACAATTATAAATATATATGCACCCAATACAGGAGCACCTCAATACATAAGGCAAATGCTAACAACTATAAAAGAGGAAATCGACAGTAACATGATAATAGTGGGGGACTTTAATACCCCACTTACACCAATGGACAGATCATCCAGACAGAAAATTAATATGGAAACACGTGCTTTAAATGACACAATAGACCACATAGATTTAATTGATATTTATAGGACACTCCATCCGAAAACAGCATATTACACTTTCTTCTCAAGTGCACATGGAACATTCTCCAGGATAGATTACATCTTGGGTCACAAATCAAGCCTTGGTAAATTTAAGAAAACTGAAATCCTATCAAGCATTTTTTCTGACCACAACACTATGAGATTAGAAATCAATTATGGGGGGGGGGAATGTAATAAAAAAAATGGAGGCTAAACTATACACTACTAAATAACCAAGAGCTCACTGAAAAAATCAAAGAGGAAATCAAAAAATACCTAGAGACAAATGACAATGAAAGCACAATGATCCAAAACCTATGGGATGCAGCAAAAGCAGTTATAAGAGGGAAGTTTATAGCAATACAATCCTACCTCAAGAAACAACAAAAATCCCAAGTAAACAATCTAACCTTACACCCAAAAAAACAACAGAAAAAGAACAAACAAAACCCAAAGTTAGTAGAAGGAAAGAAAGCAGAAAGGTCAGAGCAGAAATAAATGAAATAGAAACAAAGAAAACAATAGCAAAGATCAATAAAACTAAAAGTTGGTTCTTTGAGAAGATAAACAAAATGAATAAACTTCTTACGAGACTCATCAAGAAAAAGGGGGAGGGGACTCAAATCAATAAAATTAGGAATGAAACAGGAGAAGTTACAATGGACAACACAGAAATAAAAAAACATCATAAGAGACTACTACAAGCAACTATATGCCAATAAATCGGACAACCTGTAAGAAATGGACAAATTCTTAGAAAGGTATAACCTTCCAAGACTGAATCAGGAGGAAATAGAAAATATGAGCAAACCAATCACAAGTAACAAAATTGAAACTGCGATTAAAACTCTTCCAACAAACAAAAGCCCAGGACCAGATAGCTTCACAAGTGAATTCTATCAAACATTTAGAGAAGAGCTAACACCCATCCTTCTCAAACTCTTCCAAAAATATTGCAGAAGGAGGAACACTCCCAAACTCATTCTACAAGGCCACCATCATCCTGATACCAAAACCAGAAAAAGAGGTCACAAAAAAAGAAAATTACAGACCAATGTCACTGATGAATTTAGATGCAAAAATTCTCAACAAAATATTAGCAAACAGAATACAACAACACATTAACAAGATCATACACCATGATCAAGTGGGATTTATCCCAGGGATGCAAGGATTCTTCAATATATGCAAATCAATCAATGTGATACACCATATTAACAAATTGAAGAATAACAAACCATATGATCATCTCAATAGATGCAGAAAAAGCTTTCGACAAAATTCAATATCCATTTTTGACGAAAACCCCCCAGAAAGTGGGCATAGCCATATATGACAAACCCACAGCAAACATCATTCTTGGTGGTGAAAAACTGAAAGCATGCCCTCTAATACCAGGAACAAAACAAGGATGTCCACTCTCCCCACTACTATTCAACATAGTTTTGGAAGTGTTAGTCACAGCAATCAGAGAAGAAAAAGAAATAAAAGGAATCCAAATTGGAAAAGAAGAAGTAAAATTGTCACTGTCTGCAAATGACATGATACCATACATAGTATCCTAAAGATGCCACCAGAAAACTACTTCTGCTAATCAATGAATTTGGTAAAGTTGCAGGATACAAAATTAACACATAGAAATCTCTTGCATTCCTATACACTAGCAACAAAAGATCAGAAAGAGAAATTAAGGAAATAATCCCATTCACCATTGCAACAAAAAGAATAAAATACCCAGGAATAAACCTACCTAAGGAGGTAAAAGACCTGTTCTCAGAAAACTATAAGACACTGATGAAAGAAATCAAAGATGACACAAACAGATGGAGACATATACCATGTTCTTGGAGTGGAAGAATCAACATCGTGAAAATGACTATACTACCCAAAGCAATCTACAGATTCAATGCAATCCCTATCAAATTACCAATGGCATTCTTTACAGAACTAGAACAAAAAACCCTAAAATTTGTATAGAGACGCAATAGACCCTGAATAGCCAAAGCAATCTTGAGGGGAAAAAAACAGGGCTGGAGAAATCAGACTCCCTGACTTCAGACTATACTACAAAGCTACAGTCATCAAGACAATGTGCTACTAGCACAAAAACAGAAATGTAGATCAATGGAACAGGATAGAAAGCCCAGAGATAAACCCACACACCTATGGTCAACTAATCTATGACAAAGGAGGCAAGGATACACAATGGAGAAAAGACAGTCTCTTTAATAAGTTGTGCTGGGAAAATTGGACAGCTACATGGTAAAGAATGAAATTAGAACACTCCCTAACACCATACACAAAATAAACTCAAAATGGATTAAAGACCTAAATGGAAGGCCAGACACTATAAAACTCCTAGAGGAAATCATAGGAAGAACACTCTTTGACATAAATCACAGCAAGATTTTTTTGACCCACCTCCTACAGTAATGGAAATAAAAACAAAAATAAACAAATGGGACCTAATGAAACTCAAAAGCTTTTGCACAGCAAAAGAAACTATAAACTGTAAGATGAAAAAACAACCCTCCGAATGGGAGAAAATATTTGCAAATGCATCAACGGACAAAGGATTAGTCTCCAAAATATATAACAGTTCATGCAGCTCAATAGCAAAAACAAAACAAAACAATCAAAAAATGGGTAGAATACCTAAATACGCATTTCTCTAAAGAAGACATACAGATGGCTAAGAGGCACATGAAAAGCTGCTCAACATCACTAATTATTAGAGAAATGCACATCAAAACCACAATGAGGTATCACCTCACACCAGTTAGAATGGGCATCATCAGAAAATCTACAAACAGTAAATGCTGGAGAGGGTGTGGAGAAAAGGGAACACTCCTGCACTGTTGGTGGGAATGTAAATTGATACAGCCACTATGGGGAACAACACTATGGAGGTTCCTTGAAAAACTAAAAATGGAACTACCATATGCCCCAGCAATCCCTTTACTGGGCATATACCAAGAGAAAATCATAATTCCAAAAGACACATGCACCCCAATGTTCATTGCAGCACTATTTACAGTAGCCAGGTCATGGAAGCAACCTAAATGTCCATCAACAGATGAATGGATAAAAAAGATGTGGTACATATATACAATGGAATATTAGCCGTAAAAAGAATGAAATTGGGAAATTAGTAGAGACATGGGTGGACCTAGAGACTGTCATACAGAGTGAAGTGAGTCAGAAAGAGAAAAACAAATATTGTATATTAATGCATGTGTATATTCAGAATCTAAAAAAATGGTACAGATCAACAGGTTTGCAAGGCAGAAAAAGAGACACAGATGTAGAGCACAAACATATGGACACCAAGGGGAAAAAGCGGGGGTGCGGGGGTGGGGAGGATGAATTGGGAGATTGGGATTGCCATGTATACACTACTTATAAGAAAAAAAATATCAAATTGTACACTTTAAATTTTACATGCATATAAAGTATACACAGTTTACTCTATGTCAATTATATCTCAATAAAAGTTCAAGAAAGAAAGAAAGAAAGAAAGAAAGAAAGAAAGAAAGAAAGAAAGAAAGAAAGAAAGAAAAAGAAAGAAAGAAAGAAAGAAAGAAAGAAAGAAAGAAAGAAAGAAAGAAAGAGAAAGAAAGAGAGAAAAAGAAAGAAAGAGAGAGAGAAAGAAAAAGTAAGTGTAGTTTAATACAATATTTTTATGGGCACAGCGCCAAGGGAAAGAGTTTCCAAACATGTGCTTAGGAATACAGAGTGAGAGATGACAGTGCTTTCATAAAAGTAGATGGAAGAAATAGTAAAAATTAGTAATGTTGTTTAATCTCTTTGTTTCACAGAAGAGGAACTAAAGGAACATAAAGTTATTTTCTCAAGATCACACAAATATAATCTGAGCAGGACACACACATTTCTAACTTCTTCCTTGAATGAGCCTGGACAACTGACACAGTCGAGCAGACACAAGCCATTCCAGCGTCTAAAGAATTATGTTTTAAAAGTCAGACAGGGACTTAAAAGTTTGATTCTGTTAAGAATGAGCTCATGTATTTTCAAGCAAACTATTCTCAGGGGAATCTCCAGAGTCCTTTCTCAAAATGATTTTAGAGTTCACAACTAACTGTTGTGAATTTTAAGCAGAAAAACAAAATAAAGCTGTTAAAGGATCTAATGTGATAATGTATGAGAAAGGAAATATAAGGCATTATCATGATTAAATGTGTTTCTTGGTATAACCAAATATCTCCCCTATGGTAGAAAGTGAATAAGTAAGTTTAAAAAAAAAAAAAACCTAAATTACAGGTTTGTATTACATTTTGAGGCTCTGTATATCTTGGCTTAAGAGGAAAAAACTAAGGAAAAAAGCTGTCTATCCTGGTAAAGACTGTGGCGCAATATTTCTTCTTCTGATAAATAATTTTGTAAGCCTGCAGATAAAAGGAAAAATCATTTTAAAATATTCTTATATATTGTACTTGATTTAATTTTAGTAAGATGTAACACTTTAAACTACAGTCTTAGAAAAATTTATACTCTAATGTCATCACCATCTGTTCAACTCAGTATTTTGACTATTAATGAGAAAACTTGTGAAATGTCAACAATAAATCTGAAAACTTAGATGAAATTAACAATTCCTACAAAAATATAATTTGCCAAAATTGACTTAAAAAGATATAAAACATTTCAATAGACATAGAACTATTAAAGGAATTGAATCAGTAATTTAAAACCTTTCCACAAGGAAAACAATAGGCCCAGAAGATTTTATAGATTGTCAATGACAAATAATTCTAATCTGATACAAATTTGTGGTTCTGATCAGGTTGGTCTGAACCTTATACCAAGGCAAGGACAACAGAAGAAAGGAAAACTTATCAAACTCATGATATAGGTGTAGAAATCCTGAACAAAACATTAGAAAACCAAATCCAATCAATAGCCTATAAAATATGATAACATTGGGATTACCCAAGGATTGCAATGGAAGCTTAATATTAGGAAATCTATTGGTGTTATTTGCCACATTAACAAAATTAAGGAGATAAATCATATCATCATCTCTGTAGACACAAAAAAACATTGAATTAATTCAACATTTTACTCCTGATAAAACTCTTAGTATCCAGTAAGAGAACAGAATTTCTTCAGCTTGAGAAGTATATCTAACAAAAAATTATGACAAATCTCATACTCAATAATAACACATTAAAGCTATTGTCTAAAACACAGAAAGAAATGTGAGAAGCACCCCACCACCTCTTCTGTTTAGTATTATTATAGAGGTCCTAGCCAGCAACATATGACCAATAAATAAATAAATAAATATTAGAACTGGAAAAGAGTAAGCTAAACTGTATACTATTATTTGTAATGATATTGTTGTCTACATATGAAATTTATGTAGAAATTAAATGGTTATCAACTGAGGAGGAATGAAGAATAAGAATAGGATATGGAGATTAAAATGTAATAAATAAATAATAAAGCAAGAAAAGAATGAAGCATCACAGATTGAAGGGTGTGATTAATTCTACCACCTGGGATTTTAAAATATGCAGATAAGTTATTAGAATAAACAAAAGTGCTTGGCAATGATATCAATTTCAAACATCAACTGCATATCTATACACCAATAACAAAGAGGCCATGTAATTTACAAAGAAATATTGTTTAGAATAGTGATGGACTGGGATTTCCCTGGTGGCACAGTGGTTAAGAATCTGCCTGCCAATGCAAGGACTTGGATTCAATCCCTGGTCCAGGAAGATCCCACATGCCAGGCAGCAACTAAGCCTGTGTGCCGCCGTTACTACTAAGCCTATGCTCTAAAGCCGGCGAGCCACAACTACTGAGCCCACATGCCACAGCTATTGAAGCCCAAGCACCTAGAGCCTGTGCTCTGCAACAAGAGAAGCCACCGCAATGAGAAGCCCATGCACTGCAACAAAGAGTAGCTCCCCTCACTGCAACTAGAGAAAGCCTGCTCACAGCAATGAGGACCCAATGCAGCCAATAAATAAATAGATAAATTTAAAATAGTGATGGACTATATTTTTGTAAATAAATATATGCAAAAATATATAACAATATTATAAATCTTTATTGAAAGACATTAAAGGAAAACTAAAAATTGTAAAGAGATACCATTTTCCTTGAGAGGAGACTGAGTATTGTAAAAATGTTAGTTCTCTCCAAATTGATATAAATTAAATAAAATTTTAATCAATGTTGCACAGGAGTTTTTCATGGAACATAAAATGATTTTAAAATTTATACTGAGATGCGAAAAGATGGCGGTGAAGTAGAGAGACGTGGAGTGCATCCCTCTCCACAGATGCATTGGGAATGCACTGAAGGACGCAGTAATTCCCACAGAGAACCAGCTGAACACCAGCAGACGGCCTCGGACACCAGAAAGGACCGTGGGGAGGCCTACATAAGCCGGTAGGGAGGCATCTACGAGGGCTCAAAGAGGGTGAAGTGGCGGAGCTGTGGCAGACGGGAGGGAGTGAGAAACATATGGAGGGTCCGCAGCGCAGCTCAGCGTTCCTGGACCGAGACATCGATCCACAGCTGAACGGAGGGTCCAGGAGCGGGAGCGTGGGAACCGGAGAGCTGGTTCAGGGTGAGAAACATTGTTACCGGTAGGGTGACGATCGAGAGGACAGGAGGGAGGAGGTCCGCGGAGAGGAGTGCCGGTCCCTGAGAGCTGCCCGGCCATGATGGCGGCTGGAGGCTGCAGGCTCACGGGCGGGGGGGAGGAGCCGCGCGCATAGCCTCTCCCTCTCTTTCAGCGCCTCTGAAACAGGCAGTGGAGAGATGCCCGCGGGCCACCTAAGGCACTCAGGGATAACAAGCACCCTCAGGTGCCCGGGCGGGGCTAGATTAAAACCCCTTGCAACGCCAGCAGCATGGAGGCTGCCGAGAGAAAAAAAAAAACAACAGCAACAAAAAAAAACCCCGAGAGAGGCCCAACTCTAAGACTTTCTGTTTACGCCTGAGCCACCAGCGTCCCTCTGCAACAGGCACCTCCAAGCCCGACTGAAACAACAGTGCGCCACTGCTCACTCCCTCCCAGGAGAAGGAGCCACTATTGTACCCTCTCCCTCCCCACACACCAACGCTTACAGACGAACAATAAAGGAACCTCTGCTGGTCACAGAATAATGCAAAAAAACCCAAGGCAAGGAGAAGGACACTTACAGCTGAGACGCTAAGGAAACAGAAATAGTAGTATCAATACCTATTGAACTGGTCCATTTTGGGATCAGTTCTGGATTTTTTTTTCTCTCTTTTTCTCTTTTTTTTTTTTTTTTCCTTTATTAAATACAATCTTAGCCCTAAGGGATCTACAAGTTTTATAACATAATTTTTTAAGGATTTTTTTATTCTTTTTTTTTTTTTGCCTTTTTATATACTTCTATATCTAGCTAAGTTTTTGGTAGTACAGACAATATATCTCTCATACTTTCCTTTCATCCCTATCTTTTATACATTTCTATTCCTTTCTTTTTATTTGCATATTTCCAACCACATTACTCTCTTCTGTTCCCCTTTCTTCCAGCCTTTTTAAGTTTATTTTATCTTAACATACTTATAAGCAACACTATCTGTCCGCTCAGACTCCTTGCTCTATTCTCCAGATGACGCACTGCCGTGGTATTTAATATTAGGCTTTTGTCTTTACCTTAGTTCTTAGTGCAGTTGTCTAATTACATTCTGAGAATCTCCATTCTCTCTGGTGGTACTCTGGCTCTTTTCTATATTTGATCCTAGCTTACAAAATCTCCCTGGATTAATGTTTGTACGTGTAGGGTGTTATTTGTTTGTTTGTTTGCTTTTGCTTTTGTCTCTGATTTGTTCTGTTTCAGTTGTCAATTTCTGTTGGGTTTTTCTTTGACTATCTGATAGCACACTGGGGTTCTGTCAGGTCTTTCCAGAGCCTTATGTCCTAACGGATTCAGTAATTGTGTGTCTTATACATGTATGTGTTTCCTAGACTTAATATTTGTTTAATCCCATACTTGGACATTAGTCTGAGGCTTGGACAGTCTTCTATAAACACCTCTATCGCCAGGACAAGCAACCCCAAAAGTTTGGACAACCATGAGGAAACAAAGAAACACCATGCAGGCAAAGGAGCAGGAAAAAAACCCACAAGACCAAATAAATGAGGAGGAAATAGGAAAAATGCCTGAAAAAGAATTTAGAGTAATGATAGTAAAAATGATACAAAATCTCAATAACAAAATAGAGAAAGTACAAGAAACAGTTCATAAGAACTCAGAAAAACAAACAGCAATGGATAACAAAATAACTGAAATTAAAAATACTCTAGATGCTATAACCAGCAGAATGACTGAGGCAGAAGAATGAATAAGTGAGTTGGAAGATAGAATGGGGGAAATAACTGCCACAGAGCAGGAAAAAGAAAAAAGAATAATAAGATTAGAAGACAGTCTCAGAGACCTCAGTGATAACATTAACCATACCAACATTCAAATCATAGGCATCCCAGAAGAAGAAGAAAACAAGAAAGGGTCTGAGAAAATATTTGAAGAGGTTATAGTGGAAAACTTCCCCAACATGGGAAAGGAAATAATTCACCAAGTCCAAGCAGCACAGAGAGTCCCATACAGAATAAACCCAAGGAGAAATACACCAAGGCACATATTGATCAAACTAACGACAATTAAACACAAAGAAAAAATATTAAAAAAAGCAAGAGAAAAGCAACAAACAACATATAAGGGAAAACCCATAAGGATAACAGCTGACCTTTCTACAGAAACTCTGCAGGCCAGAAGGGAATGGCAGGATATACTGAAAGTCCTGAAAGAGAGAAACCTACAGCCAAGAATACTCTACCCAGCAAGAACCTAATTCAGATTTGAGGGAGAAATCAAAAGCTTTCCAGACAAGCAAAAGTTAAGAGAATTCAGCACCACCAAACCAGCCTTACAACAAGTGCTAAAGGAACTTCTCTAAGTAGGAAACACAAGAAAAGGAAAACACCTACAAATAAAAACCCAAAACAATTAACAAAATGGTCATTGGAACACACATGTCAATAATCACCTTAAATGTAAATGGATTAAATGCTCCAACCAAAAGACACAGACTGGCTGAATGGATACAAACACAAGACCCTTCTCTATGCTGCCTACAAGAAACCCACTTCAGACCAAGGGATACATATAGACTGAAAGTGAAGGGATGGAAAAAGATATTCCATGCAAATGGAAGTCAAAAGAAAGCTGGAGTAGCAATACTCATATCAGACAAATTAGACTTGAAAGTAAAGACGATTACAAGAGACAAGGAAGGACACTACATAATGATCAAGGCATCCATTCAAGAAGAACATATCACAATGGTAAATATCTATGCCCCCAATATAGGAGCACCTCAATACATAAGGCAAATGCTAACAGCTATAAAAGGGGACATCGACAGTAACACAATAATAGTGGGAGACTTGAACACCCCACTTACACCAATGGACAGATCATCCACACAGAAAATAAATAAAGACACACAAGCTTTAAATGACACATTAGACCATCTCGACTTCATTGATATTTATAGGACATTCCATCCAAAAACGACAGACTACACTTTCTTCTCAAGTGCACATGGAACAATTTCCAGGATAGATCACATCTTGGGTCACAAATCAAACCTCAGCAAATTCAAGCAGATTGAAATCATATCAAGCATCTTCTCAGACCACAACGCCATGAGATTAGATATCAATTACAGGAAAAAAACTGCAAAAAATACAAACACATGGAGGCTAAACAATTCACTCTTAAACAACCAAGGAATCACTAAAGAAATCAAAGAGGAAATCAAAAAATATCTAGAATCAAACGACAATGAAAACACAACAACCCAAAACCTATGGGATGCAGCAAAAGCAGTTCTAAGAGGGAAGTTTATAGCAATACAGTCCTACCTTAAGAAACAAGAAAATGATCGAATAAACAACCTAACCTTACACCTAAAACAACTAGAGAAAGAAGAACAAAGAAACCCCAAAGTGAGCAGAAGGAAAGAAATCATAAAGATCAGAGCAGAAATAAATGAAAAAGAAAGGAAGGAAACTATACCAAAAATTAATAAAACTAAAAGCTGGTTCTTTGAGAAGATTAACAAAATTGATAAACCATTAGCCAGACTCAACAAGAAAAAAAGGGAGAAGATGCAAATCAACAGAATTAGAAATGGAAAAGGAGAAGTCACAACGGACACCTCAGAAATATAAAAGATCATGAGAGACTACTACAAGCAACTATATGCCAATCAATTGGATAACCTGGAAGAAATGGATACATTCTTAGAAAAACACAATCTTCCAAGACTGAACCAGGAAGAAATAGAAACCATGAACAGACCAATCACAAGTATGGAAATTGCGGCAGTGATTAAAAATCTCCCAACACACAAAAGCCCAGGACCAGATGGGTTCACGGGCGAATTCTATCAAACATTTTGAGAAGAGCTAACACCTATCCTTCTCAAACTCTTCCAAAATATTGCAGAAGGCGGAACACTCCCAAACTCATTCTACGAGGCTACCATCACCCTGATACCAAAACCAGGCAAAGATGTCACAAAAAAAGAAAACTACAGACCAATATCACTGATGAATATACATGCAAAAATCCTCAACAAAATACTAGCTAACAGACTCCAACAGCACATTAAAAAGATCATAAACCATGATCAAGTGGGGTTTATCCCTGGGGTGCAACGATTCTTCAATATACGCAAATCAATCAATGTGATACATCATATCAACAAATTGAAGGATAAAAACCATATGATCATTTCAATAGATGCAGAAAAAGCTTTTGACAAAGTGCAACATCCATTCATGATAAAAGCTCTCCAGAAAATGGGCATAGAAGGAAATTACCTCAACATCATAAAAGCCATATATGAGAAACCAAAAGCCAACATCGTTCTCAATGGGGAGAAACTGGAAGAATTCCCTCTAAGAACAGGAACAAGACAAGGGTGTCCACTCTCACCATTATTATTCAACATAGTTTTGGAAGTTTTAGCCACAGCAATCAGAGAAGAAAAAGAAATAAAAGGAATCCAAATTGGAAAAGAAGAAGTAAAATTGTCACTCTTTGCAGATGACATGATATGATATATAGAAAACCTTAAAGACTCTACCAGAAAACAGCTAGCACTAATTCATGAGTTTAGTCAAGTAGCAGGATACAAAATTAATGCACAGAAATCTCTTGCATTCCTATACACTAACAACGGAAGAGCAGAAAGAGAAATTAAGGAAACTCTCCCATTCACCATTGCAACAAAAAAGAATAAAATACCTAGGAATAAACCTGCCTAAGGAGGCAAAAGATCTGTATGCAGAAAACTTTAAGACACTGATGAAAGAAATCAAAGACGACACAAACAGATGGAGAGACATATCATGTTCCTGGATTGGAAGAATCAACATCGTGAAAATGACTGTACTACCCAAAGCAATTTACAGATTCAATGCAATCCCAATCAAATTACCAATGGCAATTTTCCACAGAACTAGAGCAAGAAATCTTATGATTTGTATGGAACGCAAAAGACCCCGAATAGCCAAAGCAATCTTGAGAAGGAAAAATGGAGTTGGTCGAATCAGGCTTCCTGACTTCAAACTATACTACAAGGCCATAGTGATCAAGACAGTATGGTACTGGCACAAAAATAGAAAGGAAGATCAATGGAATAGAATAGAGAACTCAGAAGTAAGCCCAAACACATATGGGCACCTTATCTTTGACAAAGGAGGCACGCGTATACAATGGAAAAAAGACAGCCTCTTCAATAAGTAGTGCTGGGAAAATTGGACAGCTACATGTAAAAGAATGAAATTCGAACACTTCCTAACACCATACACAAAAATAAACTCCAAATGGATTAAAGACCTACATGTAAGGCCAGACACTATAAAACTCCTAGAGGAAAACATAGGCAGAACACTCTATGACATCCATCAAAGCAAGATCCTTTTTGATCCACCTCCTAGAATCATGGAAATAAAATCAAGAATAAACAAATGGGACCTCATGAAACTTAAAAGCTTTTGCACAGCAAAAGAAACCATAAACAAGACTAAAAGGCAACCCTCAGAATGGGAAAAAAGAATTGCCTATGAAACAACGGACAAAGGATTAACCTCCAAAATATACAAGCAGCTCATGCAGCTTAATACCAAAAAAGCAAATAACCCAATCTACAAATGGGCAGAAGACCTAAATAGACATTTCTCCAAAGAAGACATACAGATGGCCAACAAACACATGAAAAGATGCTCCACATCACTCATCATCAGAGAAATACAAGTCAAAGCCACAATGAGGTATCACCTCACACCAATCAGAATGGCCATCGTCACAAAATCTGGAAACAACAAATGTTGGAGAGGGTGTGGAGAAAAGGGAACTCTCCTGCACTGTTGGTGGGACTGTAAGTTGGTACAGCCACTATGGAAAACAATTTGGAGGTTCCTTCAAAAACTAAAAATAGAACTACCATATGATCCAGTAATCCCACTCCTGGGCATATACCCAAAGAAAACCATAATCCCAAAAGAAACTTGTACCATCATGTTTATTGCAGCACTATTTACAATAGCCAGGACATGGAAGCAACCTAAATGCCCATCAACAAATGAATGGATACAGAAGATGTGGCATATATATACAATGGAATATTACTCAGCTATAAAAAGGGATGAGATGGAGCTATATGTAATGAGGTGGATAGAACTACAATCTGTCATACAGAGTGAAGTAAGAAAGAGAAGGACAAATATTGTATGCTAACTCACATATATGGAATCTAAAAATGGTACTGATGAACTCAGTGACAAGAACAAGGAAGCAGATACAGAGAATGGACTGGAGAACTCGAGGTATGGGAGGGGGCGGGGGGTGAAGGGGAAACTGAGACGAAGCGAGAGAGTAGCACAGACATATATATACTACCAACTGTAAAATAGATAGTCAGTGGGAAGTTGTTGTATAACAAAGGGAGTCCAACTCGAGGATGGAAGATGCCTTAGAGGACTGGGGCGGGGAGGGTGGGGGGGACTCGAGGCGGGGGAGTCAAGGAAGGGAGGGAATACGGGGATATGTGTATAAAAACAGATGATTGAACCTGGTGTACCCCCCCCCCCAAAAAAAAAAGACCTAAGTAAATGTAGGTATATACTGTGTTCATGGATCAGAACATGCAATATTGTTAAGATGTCATGTCTCCCCCAAATCCTGTTTACTCAGTGTAATCCCAATCATATTACCAGAAGGCTTTTTTACAGAAATTCATAAACTGATTCCACAATCTATATGGAAAAATAAAGAGCCTATAATTGCCAAAACAATCTTGAGAAGAAAAAAAAGAACAAAGATGAAAGGCTCAAACTGACTTCAAGACCTACCATAAAGCTACAGTAATCAATACAGTGCAGTTCTAGAACAAAGATAGGCAGAGAGATTAATGACTGTTATAGAGAGTGCAGAAATAGACCCACACTTGTACAGTCTATTAATTTTTGCAAAGGCACTAAAGCTATTTGATGGTGAAAGTCTTTTCAATAAATAGTGCTGATAAAATGGATATCAATGCAAAAAGTATGAACTTCAAACCCTATCTCACACGAAGAACAAAAATTAATTTGAGGAAAGCCTAAATATAAAACCAAAACCATAAAGCTTTCACAGAAAATTTAAGAAGATAGGTTTACAATTGGAGGGTGGGAAAGATTTCTTAAATAGATCACAGGAAGCAATAACCATAAAAGGAAAAAGTGATAAATGAGATTTAATCAAAATTTAAAGCTACTGCTCACCGAAAGACACCATTAAGAAAATGAGTTGGCACTGATGGGAGAAAATATTCACAAAACATTTATTTGACAAGAAGCTTGTAAACAGAATGTGAGGAAACTCCATCAATTAATCACAAATAGGCAAAAAAATTAATGGGCAAAGGATTTGAACAGACACTGCACCAAGGAAGACATGTGAACAGCCAATACGCAAATGAAAATGTGCATGACATCGTTAGCATCAGGGAACTACAATGAGACACTACTACACACCCACCAAAATGACTAGACAAACTTAAGAAAGACCAATAACACCAAACATTGGTGAAGATATAGAATACCTGGAATTTTCACACATCGCCAGTGGAAATGTAGCATAAGCATTTTGTACAAATATTTGGCAGTTTCTTCTAATGTTAAACATCTACAGTACCTAACATTTTACCTAGTAAAGTCACCCAGAGATATTTAGCCAAGATAAATGGCAACACGTCCACTAAACGAATTGCACACAGATGTTTACAGCAGCTTTATTCACAATTGAAAAGACCAGAAAGACAAACAAACAATTTATGGGAATACAAAATGCAAAATGCAAATACATTTTGGAACAAATGACTGATACTTGCAACAACATGGATGAACTTCAAGATATTACACTAAGCAAAGGTTGCCAGACTTAAAAAGAACACACTGCATGATTCCATTCATATGAAGTTCTAAAGTAGGCAAAACTAATCCAAAGGTTAAAAAAACAGCGCAGTGGTTAGCTCATGGGCATGAAGACTGGCTGGAAATGAACATAAAGAACTTTCCAAGGTGACAGAAATACTTTATATTATGATAGGAATATGGGTTACATAATGCGTCCATTTATCGGAACCAAACAGCCATGACTTACGCGTTATCTTAAAATGCTAAAATAATTTTTAAAAATGATCAGCATTAATCAATCAATGGTGGTTGGAAATGGGCAGGGAAAAATAAGAAGCAAGAAGGGCAGATTGTTGTACCTGGACCATGTGGGGATTCATTAGATTTGTGGGTTTTTTTTTAATATGTCTAAATTTTTTATAATAAAATAATTTTAAAAGAAAGACAAATAAAAAAGGCATTAGGCTTTAATTACAACTTTTAAAAAAAATTTATACTGAAATAGAAAATGTCAGGACTAGATAAAACACTCAAAGAATAAGCTACGAGTGGCAGCAATTTATTCTCTCAAATACCAAAATTTATTTTAAATTTTTAGAAATTAAGACAGTGTAGGCTAGTAATTGGGAGGGAGAGAGAGACCAGTCAACCGGAATAGAAAATCTAGAAACAAATCCACATATACATGGAAACTTAAGCTATGAAAGAGTTGGTATCGTAAATCTTTAGAATGGGATGGATATTTAGTAAATAGTGTTTGGACAACTGATTACCTATGTGGAAAGAGATAAAATTGGATTCCCTACACATCAAAAACAATAATCAATTCTAGATAGAATAATTTTAAAAAGCAAAACTTACAGCTTTTAGAAGAGAACACAGGTGACAACTTTTACCTTAGTGAGAAAGAATGCCTTAAATAAGACACAAAAATGCTTACCAAAACATACAATCTACCAAGAATGAATCAACAAGATATAAAAACTCTGAGCAGACCATAACAAATGAGGAGTTTGAAGGAGTAATCAAAAAGCTCCCAACAAAGATAGTGGCTTGAAACTTTTAAAAGCTCTGTGTTCCAAGTCAGAAAAAAGTTTTTATGAAGTATCAGACTTTTCTTTCATCAAGCGGAAAGAGTGAGGAAAGTACCATACAGCAGCAGACTTTTAAACTTTAAATAGACAGGTCTGAGTGCCTGAACTTGCTTTCTCATTTTACATCATCTTCTAAGAAGTTCAATCACTTTGCATGCCTACTTCACTTCTTTTAAGGGAAAGAGTATGTTTAAAAAAAAAAAAAACACTTTACATATTTATTTCTTTTTCTACAAGTAAAACTTTTCAAAAGTTTTAAAATGTATTAAATATAGCTTTGCTATGATACTGTAAATGAAATGATGACTTGAAAGTGTTTCTAGTCTTTAAGTTAAAATTGAGGGGTTTTTTTGTTTTTATTGGAGTATAGTTGCTTTACAATGTTGTGTTTGTTTCTCCTGTACAGCAAGGTGAATCGGTTGTACGTATACATGTCAACTCTTTTTTTAGATTTCCTTCCCGTTTAGGTCACCACAGATCATTTGAGTAGATTTCCCTGTGGTAAACAGTATAACTAATGGTATTTTTTTTAATTGTTAAGTTTCTATTAATAATGAAACAGGTGGAGGCATAATCAAGATGGCAGGATAGGAAGAGTTTGAGCTCAAAAGAAATTTTGAAAGACAAAAATAAATGGAAGGATATTCCATGATCATGAATGGAAGAATTAGTATTGTTAAAATATACACACATCCCAAAGAGATATATAGATTAAAGCCCAATGGCATTTTTTAAAGAAATAGAAAAAACAATCCTAAAATTCATTTGGAACCACAAATAATTCCAAATAGCCAAAGCAATTTTGAGCAAAAAAATACAAAGCTAGAAGTATCACACTTCTTGAGTTCAAAACATATTTCAAAGGTGCAGTTATTGAAGTATGGCATTGGCATAAAATCAATATATAGACAAATGGGACAAAATAGCCCAGAAATAAACCCATGAATATACTGTCAACTGCTCTTAGACAAGGGTGCCAAGGGTACACGATGGAGTAATGATAGTCTCTTCAATAAATTATACAGTGAAACAGATGATTGAACCTGGTGTACCCCCCAAAAAAAATAAAAAATAAATAAAAAAAAATTATACAGTGAAAACTGAATGTGCATATGCAAAGAATGAAATTGGACCTTTATCTAGCACCATAAAATCAAACTCAAAGGGAATTAAAGATTTAAACATAAGAAAACTGAAACAATAAAATTCTTAGAAGAAAACATAGGAAAAAATCTTCTAGATATCATGCTGGGCAATGATTTCTGAAATATGATACCAAAAGCAAGAGCTACAAAAGCAAAACTAGACAAGTAGGATTTCATGAAACTAAAAATCTGCACAGCAAATAATTAGCAAAATGAAAAGGCAACATACAGAATGTGACAAAATATTTGCAAATCATATATCTGATAAGAATGAATAATTGTCTAGATGTCTACATTGTCTACATTATCTAGAGGTACCATAATTTATCCATTCATCTACTGAAGGACACCTTGGTTGCTTCTAAGTTTTGGCAACTATGAAAAAAGCTGCTATAAACATCTGTGTGGAGCTTTTTGTGTGGACGTAAGTTTTCAACTACTTTGGGTGAATACCAATGAGCAAAATTCTCAGATTGTATGGCAAGAGTAAGTTAATATTATAAGAAACTGCCCAACTGTCTTCCAAATGGCTGTACAATTACATATTCCCACCAGCAATGAATTAGAGTTACTCCACATCCTTGCCAGCATTCAGTATTATCAGCGTTTGAGATTTTTGCCATTTTCATAGGTAAGTAATGGTTTCTCATTGTTTGTTTAATATGCAATTCCCTAATGACATATGGTTCTACTTTCTTAAGGTTCAAAAATAAGCCAAAGTAAATATCTTGTTTGAAATACGTGGTTAAAAAAATAAGCATGAGTTTCTTTGTGTGTGTGTGTGTGTGTGTGTGTGTGTGTGTGTCTGTATATGCGTATGTAAATTTAGCAATGAAATAAGGAAAAGTTCTCTGATCCAGCAAACCCATTTTCCCTGATACCTGTTGAAGAAAGGAAACTTTAAGCAAATTTTTGTTGTACTACCTCATGGTCTAAACATGTCCATGAAAAATACAGCTGATTGTTGAAGTCAAGCGATCACCTTAAAGGGGTCATACAAGTTAACTACATATTCTATACCGCCAATTTTATAGATAAAGAAAAACTGAACTCCGAAGAGTTTAAGAGACTTTTCCAAGGCCATCTAGAAATAGAGCTGTAATTAAAACTGAGTTTTAATTAAATTAAATCCTAACACCATACTTGAGCTTAAGTTATTTGTTTTAACAAATTTAATCTTGATCTTTGAAAAGACCAACCCCGAAAAGCTACTAACTCAATAATCTATTTGGTTATTAACTACACCCTCTTTTCCTCACCTTTCCTTATCACCTGCAGCAAGATGAAAAGCAAGAACATCAGACACGGAAGCAGGAGCACAGGGCAACAAGCCTTAATTTACCCCTTGTCTATGTGCCTTTGAGGAAGTCACTTAACCTCTTCGAACTTCAATTTCCTCATTTTAAAATGTGAAAATAGTAGTTAGTCTTTAAAAAAAATGTAATGTCTTAGGCACTCTGATAATCAGTTAAGTATTCCCTAAATCCCCTTTAATAAGGACCTAATAAAATAAAATAAGTAAAAAATACTTTGTAAACTAATAAACATTATACAAACAAAAATAATTATAACAAAGTCAAGTGTGAAACCACACTTTTTTCTCTACCTGGCAAGAATCACCATGGTGCCTTTGTAATGGTAAAAATATGCTGGTTAACATTGGCTGATTAAGTCTTCAACTAATACAGAAATTCTAAATCAAGAAAACAGTATGGAGGTTCCATAAAAAACTAAAAATAGAACTACCGTACGACCCAGCAATCCCACTACTGGGCATATACCCAGAGAAAACCATAATTCAAAAAGACACATGCACTCCAATGTTCATTGCAGCACTATTTACAATAGCCAGGTCATGGAAGCAAACTAAATGTCTATCAACAGATGAATGGATAAATGATGTGGTACATATATACAGTGGAGTATTACTCAGCCATAAAAAGGAACAAAATTGGATCATTTGTAGAGACATGAATGGACCTAGAGACTGTCATACAGAGTGAAGTAACTCAGAAAGAGAAAAACAAATATTGTATATTCATGCATATACGCGTAATCTAGAAAAATGGTAGAGATCAATGGTTTGCAAGGCAGAAATAGAGACACAGATGTAGAGAACAAACATATGGACACCAAGAGGGGGAAGTGGGTGGTGGGGAGCAGCAGGGGAGGGGTTGAGGTGGGACGAATTGGGAGATTGGGATTGCCATATATACATTACTGTGTATAAAACTGATGACTAATAAAAAATATCAAATTGTACACTTTAAATATATGCAGTTTATTGTATGTCAATTATATCTCAATAAAATTCTTTTTAAAAGAAAAAAATTTTTAATAATAGTGAACTTTAGTAAAGAAGAGCATTGTTTGCAAGGAATTCTCAGTCCCCTGGAACTTGTGAGTCCCCCTAATTATAAACAGGGCTGGCCCTCCTTGTTTTTTGCCCCTGCCTCATGTGGTCCCCTGGTTACCACAGGACTGTGGCATCCCACCCGGACAGAACTTTCCTGGGTACTGCTCTCAGGGCTCTTGAACTCTCTCTCCACATTCTCACTCTCCCCTATTAAATCCAACCCCTGCATGTCTTAAACCCAGAAGACTCTCCTCTCTCACAGTGGACTAATCACATAAATCTCTTCTTGATAGACTAAATGCATGTCTCCTTTAAAACAACATTCACAGAAAAGACAGAGAAAAATAACAGGAAGTATAGAATTCAAGAAATATTGTGAATAAATGGGCCTTTTGCCATACCTTGAAGCATACCATGTCTATAGCTGCCTAATCTTCCTTCTACAAAAGCCTGTCTGGCTAGAATGATAAACAGATGTAAGGCTGAGGAAAGCAACAGAGACTCTTTTTCGCATAATACCTCAAGGCTGTAACACTGACAGAATTTTTTAATATTATAATACATTATGCTAAAAATTGGTAAATCAAAGAAGGAAGACAAAGACTCCGTCAACATAATAGGGCGCTGTGGGACTTCCTTAGAGGTCCAGTGGTTAAAACTTCGCCTTCCAATGCAGGGAATGTGGGTTCCGATCCCTGGTCAGGGAGCTGATCCCACATGCCTTGTGGCCAAAAAACATAAAACAAAAACATAATAGGGCACTGGGGTTGTATACTAAGAGACAGTTTGTCTTAGCAGGGAAACAGCTTGTTTCCCCTGTATATCTCTCTGAAGTTGAACCAGGAAGTTCTTTCTTTATTCTCCCCTCCTACCTGCCACATCTGAAGCATCCTTATCCCAGGTGCTTCCAGGGAAAAACCAAAATGAACTGAACAACTGACAGCTCAAACCAAAGCTTGAGAGAATAAAGAGGTAGAACTCTATGAGTGTGTGTATATCAAAGGGCAGGGGCGGGAGTGGTGGTGAAAACATGCACGGCTGGCCGGTGTTGGAGGCAGGGAAGAGAGCGCATTTCCTGCCCATGGTCGGCATGTTGGAAGTGGCTGTGCAATTGACGGAAGGAAACAAAGAATAGTCTTGCACCACTCCCTGCTTCTCCTGAATGTGCCTGATTATTTATTAGTGAGATTTTTTTGATAGTGAACTGTATTTTTTTTTTTCTCTTCTAAACATTAAAGGCATAGCTAAGGGGTTAGATACATAAACATTTCCTTTGCAGATTACATAAGCAGGTCATCATTGCTTTATGGTGCTACAAAGGAGAAAGATTTCATCTCACTGTTTTGCCTTTTATGAGATCAAGCTGGAAATAATTTTCTACTTATTTCCTCTCCTTGATCTTTTCTACCACTTTTCAGATCAATAAAGTAGAATGATGATGGCTTACAACTTTCCCACAATTTATATCAGGTGATCTCTTAAGAATGACTTCCTTCTAAATAAGTGAAACTTCACCCCTGTGCCTGCTCATTAGATTCATGTTTATTCATTTAATCATTCATTGAGTTGATAATAACTGGGCATCTGCTGTGTATCATGTTCTGTGCTAGGGGCATGTCCTAAGTCTCTACTCCTTCAATGCTTAGAAAACTGACATAGCCTGATATTTATTAAAATGAGCTTTAGAAAAAAAATACAAGCTTAGTTCTGTGTGTCATTATTGCTCCTCTACAGAGATATTCTTACAGTCTAAACTAAATTGAAAATAAAAATGAATTCTATTGTGTAATGTTTATTCCTCCTTCCATCGTTTCCCATTCTCAATGCTCTACTTTTTTAATAAAGCCTCTATTATTGCTAAAGAAAAAAATCCTAATAATGTTTTTTATATCACAAACAAAAAGTTATTTCACGAAGACACTCATATATTTCAGAAGCCCTTACACATTCATATATAATAAGATTGCTCAAGGGCTTCTCATCTGCCTTACAAAAGCAACTTAGTAGCAACTGCTAAATTCTTACTTTGAGTTTTGAATGTTAAACCATGTATAACATTAGACGGTAACTTGTGAAAACAAGGAAATAAAGAGCGATATTTCTAGGTAACTATATAGATTTCTTTGGGTACAAAAACCAGAAGACAACACTGTACACATTAAGGAATAAGTGAATTTATTATAAGAATACCAATATACTCATTAGATTGAGGCAAAAGTTGAAGCCCAGTCTCAGAAAGAAACAGCAACTAGGCCGAGAGAGTCACAGTAGCAGGAAAAACCTGACAGTCACCTGCTAGGATAAATAAAATCCAGCTATCCTTAGACCTTTTTTTCCCCTGCTCATAATTCATGCTCCAGGTAGGGGATGGGTAACAGGGAACATCCAATTGCTCCAGATGAGTGCTCTGAGTAAAATTCACCAGGCTGATGCCAAGGGAGCACAGGCAGCGTATTCATTTTTAGTAGCTGATGTAACAAACCACCACAAATTGGGCGGCTTAAACAACATAAATCTATTATTTCATAGTTCTGGAGGCCAGAAGTGCAACATCAGTTTTCACTGGGCTGAAATCACAGTCTAAGGAGAGTTGCACTCCCTTGAGAAGAATCGATTCCTGCTTCTCTCAGACTCTGAAGGCTGCTAGCTTTCTTTGGCTTACAATCACAAAACTCCAATCTCTTCCTCCATGGTCACATCACCTTCTTCTTTCAAAAAATTTCCCTCTGCCTCCTCTTATAAGGATGCATGTGATTTCACTCAGGACAACCCAGAATAATTTGCTGTATAAGATCCTTAATTTAGTCCCATCTGCAAAGGTGTGTGTGTGTGTGTGTGCGTGCGTGCGTGCCTGCCTGCCTGCCTGTCTGTCTGTTTTTTGCCATAAGGTAACATTCACAGGATCTAGGGATTAGGACCTGGATATCTCTGGGGGGCTAATTTTCAGCCTACTACAGGAAGGAAAAGAGTCAGGGTGATGACATCAAAAGAATAGAATAGCCCAAAGTTGGAAGCAACCAAGATGTCCTTCAACAGGTAAGTGAATAAACTGAGGTAATTTTCAGTGGAATATTATCCACAGTAAAAAGAAAGGAGCTATTAAACCACAAAAAGATATGGAGAAAACTTAAATGCAAATGGCTAAGTGAAAGAACCCAGTCTGAAAAGGCTACATAGTGTATGATTCCAACCATATCACATCCTGGAAAAGGCAAAACTGTAGAGACAGTAAAAATATCAGAGGTTTACAGGGGTTCAGTGGGAGGAGGGTGGTAGTTCGAGAGATAATTAGGTAAAGCACAGGATATTTCTAGGACAGTAAAACTATTCTTTATGACACAGTAATACTAGATGTATGGCATTATACAATTAACAAAATTCAAGAACCACGTAACACAAAGAGTGAACCCTAATGTAAACTCTGGACTTTAGTTAATAATAATGTATTAATTTTGGTTCATCAGTTGTAACAAATGCACCATACCAATGCAAGATGTTAATAATAGGAGAAACAGTGGGAATGGGGGGAGAGGTGGGGATAAATAGAAACTTTCTGTACTTTCTATTCAATTTTTGTGTAAACCTAAAATTGCTCTAAGAAATAAAGTCTATTAATTTTTTTAATAATAGCATATGCTTAGCAGCAGCAATAATAATAATAGTAAACACAGTGTCTCAAGGTCAAATCATTACAGCATCCAATCCAGGTCTTTCCCTGATTCTGATGGGACACTGGACCAATCAGTAAATTTGTCACTGTATTTAACATCATGAGAATAAAGATATGAATAAACACAGAGCATAAATAATCAAAGTGTATTCTTATATATAAAATATAAAATGATTTAAATAGCAAAGAAGCTGCTTTCCCCCAACCTTGATCTCACTCCCAAATACACAATGTGTACAGGTAATAAAACTGATGCAAACATTATATTTTTCCCTTTCCAAGACTACTTCTTGGAGACGTGTTAAAAATGAGAGAAGAATTAAAGACTTGAACATAAGACCTAAAGCCACAAAACTTCTAGAACAAAACATAGGTGGTAAGATCTTTGACATACGTCTTGGAGATTTTTTGGATTTAATGCCAAAAGCAAAGGGAACAAAAGCAAAAATAAATAAGTGAGACTACATCAAAAAAGCTTCTGCACAGAAAAGGAAACCAACAAAATGAAAAGGCAACCTACTGAATGGGAGCAAATATTTGCAAACCATGTATCTGACAAGGAGTTAATATCCACAATATATAAAGAATTCATACAACTCAAAAGAAAAAAATCTGATTAAAAAATGGGCAGAGGGAGATGTGGCTAAGATGGCAAAGTCGGAAGACCCTGAGCTCACTCCTTCTGTGGGCACACCAAAATTACAATTATTTACAGAGAAACTATCAATGAGAAAGACCTGAAGCCTGGCAGAAAAGATTTTTAACAACTAAATGTATAAATAAGAGCCATACTAAATTGGATGGGAGTAACAGAGACATGGTATAATCAAGACCCACACCTCTAAGGTTGGAGGATGATCACAATTACAGAGGATCTCTCTAAAGAATTAAGTGTCTCAGCCCCACATTGGGCTCTCAAGCCTGAGTGTCCTGCACCAGGAAGACAAGTACCCAGAATGTCAGGTTTTGAATGCCAGCAGGACTTCAGTATGGAAGAATTGGAAGGCTGTAGAAAATAGAGACTCTACTCTTAAAGGATGCACACAAAATCTCACATGCTCTGAGTTCCAGTGCAGAGACATTAATTTGAAAGGAGCCTGGATCAGACCAATTGCTGATATTGAAGAGCCTCCCAGAGAGGTAGAAGGCAACTGGGACTCTCCCTGGGGACACAGATGCTGGTAGAAGTCATTTTTGAGGGCTTGCTAACACCAGAAAAAATGTCATGTGCCATTTTGGAGTCTTCTATCTAGACTATTAGCATTTGGGACTTATCAGCCAATAAGCAGACTGGCACCAGTGCCAGACTCCCTTAGGCCCCACCACCAGACACACCAGGATGCAGCCCTGTCCACCAGCAGGCCAACAGTCACTGCACAAGGCAGGGGCTGGCAGCCAATGAGGTCAGCGTCCAGGCCCACCTACCAGTGTGCCCAATGTAGTCAGCCCTGCGACAACAGAAGGGATCACTGAGCCCGCAGAGAGGGCAATCCTAGAGTATACAGTACGGGTGACCAAAGGAAAGTGAGGTGCTATGCCACATGGGATATCTTCTACATAAGGCCAGTTCTCCAAGATCAGGAAACATAACCAACCTATCTAATACTAGAGACAAACACAGAGAACTGGGCAAAATGAAAAGGCAGAGGAATATGTTCCAAGTAAAGGAACAGACAAAACCTTAGAAAAAGAACTAAATGAAGTGAAGACAAGCAATCTACCTGACAAAAAGTTAAAGATAATGGTCATAAAGTTGCTCAATGAACTCAGGAGAAGAATGGAAGAGCACAATGAGAATTTTAACAAAGAGTTAGAAAATATAAAGAAGAACAAAACAGAAATGAAGAATACAATAACTGAATTTAAAAAAAAAGAACACTACAAGGAATCAATAGTAGATTAAATGATACAAAGGAATAGAGCAGTGAACTGGAAGAAAAGTGATGGAAATTACCCAAGCTGAACAGAAAAAGAAAAAATTTTTTAAATAAAGATAGTTTAAGAAACATCTGGGACTCCCCTGGTGGCACAGTGGTTAAGAATCCACCTGCCAATGCAAGGAACATGGGTTCAATCCCTAGTACGCAAAGATCCCACATGCTGCAGAGCAACTAAGCCTGTGTGCCAAACTACTGAGCCTGTGATCTAGAGCCCACAACCCACAACTACTGAGCCTGCGTGCTGCAACTACTGAAGCCCACACACCTAGAGCCCATTCTCTGCAACAAGAGAAGCCATCACACTGAGAAGTCCGCACACTGCAACAAAGAGTAGTCCCTGCTTGCCACAACTAGAGAAAGCCCACACAAAGCAACAAAGACCCAATGCAGCCAAACATAAAATTTAAAAAAAATTTTTTTTAATTAAAAAAAAGAAACATCTAAGACAAAAAAAAAAAAGCACACTTACATTTACATTATATGGGTCACAGAAGGAAAAGAGAGAGGCAAAGAATTTATTTGAAGAAATAATAGCAGAAAACTTCCCGAATCTGGGGAAGGAAACAGACATCCAGGTCCAGGAAGAACAGAGAGTCCCAAACAAGATAAACCCAAAGATGTCCACACCAAGATACATGGTAATTAAAATGGCAAAAATTAAATATAAAGAGAGGATCTTAAAAGCAGCAAGAGAGAAGTAACTAGTTAGTACAAGAGAACCCCCATAAGATCATCAGCTGACTTTACAGCAGAAACTTTGCAAGCCAGAAAGAAGTGGCACAATATATTCAAATTGATGAAAGGAAAAACCTACCAAAAAGAATATCAGGGCTATTATTCATATTTGAAGGGTTTTACAGACAAGCAAAAGCTAAGAGATCAGTACCATTAAACCAGCTTCACATTAAAGAGACTTCTCTAAATGAAAAAGAAAAGACCACTACTAGAAATATGAAAATTATGAAAGGAAAAATTTCATTGGTAAAGGCATATAAACAGTAAAGGCATCAGATCAGCCACTTTTAAAGTATGAAGGTTAAAAGACAAAAATAGTAAAAACAACTGTATTCACAATAAGTATTTAAGGAAGACACAAAAAAGCAAAAAGATGTAAACTATAACATCAAAAATATCAAACAGAGAAGGTAAGTAAAATTGCAGTTGTTAGAAGACATTTGAACTTAAGAGATTATCTACTTAAATGTATATATATTCTTTACAACTTAAAAAATATATATATTTATAGTTATATATGAACTTTATTGTAACCATAAACCAAAGACCTATAATATGAAAAAAGAGAGAGATAAAGCACCCAAACACAATACTAAACATAGTCAACAAATCAAAATGGAAGAAAGCAAAAGAAGGAACAAAAAAAGAACACAAAACAACCATAAAATAATTAACAAAATGACAATCAATCATTATCTATCAATAATTACTTTAAATGTAAGTGGACTAAATGCTCCAATGGATTAAAAAAACAAAACATATCTATATGCTGTCTACAGGAGACTCATTTCAGACCTAAAGACACACACAGGCTGAGAGTAAGAGGATGATAAAGGTATTCCATGCAAATGGAAACAAAAAAGAAAGTCAGGGTAACAATATTTACGTCAGACAAAATAGACTTTAAAATAAGGAGAGTAAAAAGAGACAAAGAAGGACATAACACATTATAAAGTGATCAAACCAACAATAAGGCTATAACAATTGTAAATATATATGACCCAATATGAGAGCAACTGAATACATAAAGCAAATATTAACAAACATAAAGGGAGAAATTAGGGACTTCCCTGGTGGTGCAGTGGTTAAGAATCTGCCTGCCAATGCAGGGGACACTGGTTCCATCTCTGGCCCAGGAAGATTCCGCAAGCTGTAGAGCAACTAAGCCTGCATGCCACAACTACTGAACCTGCACTCTAGAGCCTGAGAGACACAACTATTGAGCTCACGTGCCACAACAGAAGTTCACATGCCTAGAGCCCATGCTCCACAACAAGAGAAGCCATTGCAATGAGAAGGCTGCATACCACAATGAAGAGTAGCCCCCACTTGCCACAACTAGAGAAAGCCCACACAGCAATGAAGACCCAACACAGCCAGTTAATTAATTAATTGATTAATTTTAAAAAGAAAGAAATTGACAGTAACAATAATATATAGGGGACTTTAACACACCACTTACATCAATGGACACATCTCCAGACAGAAAATCAGGAAAAAATGACCTTAAATGACACATTAAACCAGATACACTTAACAGATATATAGAGAACATTCCATCCAACAGCAGTAGACTACACATTCTTTTCAAGTACACACAGAACATTCTCCAAGATAGGGCACATGCTAGGTGACAAAACAAGTCTCAATAAATGTAAGAAGACTAAAATCATATCAAGCATCTTTTCTGACCACATGCTGAGACTAGAAAGCAACTAGAAAAAAATTGGAAAAAAACATGTGAAGGCTAAACAATTGTTTTCCAAAAAATTGGAAAAAACATGTGAAGGCTAAACATGCTAATAAACAACAAATGGGTCACAGAAGAAATCAAAGAGGAAATCAAGAAATACCTGAAAACCAATGAAAATGGAAAGACAAGGATCTAAAATCTATGGAATGCAGCAAAAGCAGTACTACATGAGAAGGTTATAGCAATACAAGCATATCTCAGAAAATAATAAAACTCTCAAATAAGGAATCTAAAGGAACTAGTTCCTAAAGGAAGCAGAAAAAGAATAAAACCCAGAGTTAGTAGAGGAAAAGATACAATAATGATCAGAACAAAAATAGAGACTAAAAAACAATAGAAAAAAGATCAATGAAACTAAGAGCTGTTTCTTTGAAAAGATTAACAAAATTGATAAACCTTTAGTCCAACTGGCCAAGAAAGAAAAAGAAAGGAATCAAGAAAATAGGTCTAAATGAAAGAGAAGAACTAAAACCACAGAAACACAAAGAATCACAAGAGATTACTATGAACAGTTATATGTCAATAAAATGGACAACCTAGAAGTAATGGATAAATTCCTAGAAATGTACTATCTCCCAAGGCTCAATCAGGAAGAAACAGAAAATCTGAACAGACTGATTACCAGTAATAAATATATATCACTAATTAAAAAAAAAACTTTCAAAACACAGATGGCTTCACAGGTAAATTTTAGAGAACATTTATAGGACAGCTAACACATATCATTTTTGAACTAGCCCAAAAGAAATGAAGATGGAGGAATGCTTCCAAACTCATTCTATGAGGTCAGCATCACACTGACACCAAAATGAGACAGATACCACAAGAAAAAGAAAATTACAGGCCAATATCAGTGATGAACATAGATGCAAAAATCCTTAACAAAATATTAGCAAACCAATTCAATAACACATTAAAAAGATCATACACCATGATCAAGTGGGATTGAATATCCACAAATCAATCAACATGATACACTACATTAACAAATTGAATAAAAATCATATAATCATTCCAACAGGTACAGAAAAAAATTTGACAAAATGTAACAACCATTTATGATAAAAACTCAACAAAGTGGGTATAGAGGAAAGACACAGAACACATTAAAGACAATATGACAAGCCCACAGCCAACTTCATACTCAAGAATGAAAAGCTGTAAACATTTCTTCTAATATCAGGACACAACAAGGATGCCTACTCCCATTACTTCTGTTCAACACAGTATTGCAAGTCCAAGCCACAACAGTCAGATAAAAAAAATAAAAAGCATCCAAAATGGAAAGGAAGAAGTAAAACTGTCACTGTTTGCAAATGACATGATACTATCTATAGAAAGTCTTAAAGATGTCATAAAAAACTTTAGAACTAAATATGAAGTCAGTATAGTCTCAGGATACAAAATTAGTATAAAAAATCTGTTGTGTTTCTATACACTAACAACAAACTGTCAGAAATAGTAATTAAGAAAACAATTCCATTAACAATCAAATCAGAAATAATAAAATACCTAGGAATAAATCTAATCAAGGAGGTAAAAACCTGTACTTGGAAAACTATATGATGCTGATGAAAGAAACTGAAGATGACACAAACAAATGCAAACATACAATGTGTTCATAGATTAGAAGAACTAATGTTGTTAAAATGACCATACTAACCAAGGCAATCTACAGATTCAATGCAATCTTTATTAAAATACCAATGTCATTTTTCACAGAACTAGAACTAATAATCCTAAAATTTGTATGGAAATACAAAAGACCCCAAATAGCCAAAACAAACTCAAGAAAGAACAAAGCTGTAGGTATCACGCTCCCTGATTTCAGGCTATACTACAAAGCCACAGTACTCAAAACAGTATGGTACTGGCACAAAAATAGACACATAGATCAATAGAACTGAATAAGAGCCCAGAAATAAATCCATGCACTTATGGTCAATTAATCTATGATAAAGTAGGCAAGAATATACAATGAGGAAAAGAAAGCCTCTTCATTAAATGGTGCTGGGAAAACTAGACAGCTACATGGAAAAGAATCATACTGGAATACTTTCTCACCCCACATACAAAAATAAACTCAAAATGGATTAAAGACTTAAATGTAAGACCTGAAACCATAAAACTCCTAGAAGAAAACATAGGTAGAATACTCTTTGATTATCATCGAAAATCATTTGTTTTTAATATGTCTCCTCAGGCAAGGGAAACAAAGCAAAAGTAAGCAAATGGGACTATATCAAATTAAAACCCTTTTTCACAGTGAAGAAACTATCAACAAAATTAAAATACAGACTACTGAATAGAAGGCATTTGCAAATGACATATCTGACACGGTATTAATATGTAAAATATATAAAGGACCCATATATCTCAATGTCAAAAAAGCAAACAACCTGATTAAAAAATGGACAGAGGATTTGAATAGATATTTTTCCAAATAAGACATATGGCCAATAGACTTATGAAAAGATGCTCAACATCACTAATCATCAGGGAAATGCAAATGAAAACTGCAAGGAGCTATCATCTCACACCTGTCAGCATGGCTATCATTAAAAAGACAACAATTAAGAAGTGCTGGCTAGCATGTGGAGAAAAGAGAACCCTCCTGCATTCTTTGTGGTGTTGTAAATGGGTGCAGCCACTATGGAAAACAGTATGGAGCTTCCTCTAGAAAATAAAAATAGAACTATCATATGATCCAGCAATTTCACTTCTGAGTATTTACCTGAGGAAAACAAAAACACTAACTCCATAGTACATATGCATGTTAATGTTCAATGCAATATTATTTACAATAGCCAAGACATGGAAGTAATCTAAGTGTCCACCAACATACAAATGGATAAAGATGTGTGTGTATACACACACATGAGGATGAGTCAAAAATTGTCTACACTCTGGCTGTAGAATTTATAGAAGATTTACTATAACTGGAGTACGGATAATTTTTGACTCACCCTCATGTATGTATGTATGTATATACACACACACACACATACACACATACATATATATTACATTGTGTATATATGTATTATTTTATATACATATATAATGAAATATTACTGAGCCATAAAAAGAAGGAAAGCTTGCCATGTGCAGCAACATGAATGGATCTAGGGAGTATTATGCTAAGTGAAATAACTTGGAGAAAGGCAGGCACCATATGATCTTACTTATATGTGGAATCTAAAACACAAAACAAACAACAAAATGAAAAAAGACTCATAGATACAGAGAACAAACTGGTGGTTACCGGAAGGGAGGCGGTTAGGGTGTGGGGGGAAATAGGCATAGGGGATTAAGAGGTATATACAAGTTTCCAGTTTTACAACAAATAAGTCACAGGGATGTAAAATATAACACAAGGAAAATGGTCAATTAAATTATAATAACTTTGCATGGGGACAGATGATTATTAGAATTAAAATGGTGATCATTGTATAACATATGCAAATGTAAGATCACTATGTAGTATACCTGAAACCAACATAATACTGTATAGCAACTATATTTCAATTTTTAAAAATAGGCAGAGGATCTGAATAGACATTTCTCCAAAGAAGACACACAAATGGCCAACAGGTATATGAAAAGATGCTCAACATCACTAATCATTAGGGAAATGCAAATAAAAACCACAAAGATATATCATCTTCCACCTCTTAGAATGACTATCATCAAAAAGACAAGAAATAACAGTGTTGGGAGGATATGGTGAAGAGGGAACCCTTGTGCGCTGTTGGTAGGAATGTACATTTATGCAGCTAATGTTGAGAAGTTTGAAGTTTCCTCAAAAAATTAAAAATAGAACTACCATATGATCCAGCAATTCCACTTCAAACTCTTTTATTCAAAGAAAATGAAAACACTAATTCAAGAAGACACATACATCCCCATGTTTACTGCAACATTATTTATAATCACCAAGACACAGAAACAGCCAAAATCCAACCATGGATGAATGGATGAAGAAAATGTGGTATGTATATACATCACCACATTTTCCTTACGTGTATATTAATATGTATATGTATGTACATATATGAATACTATTCAGCCATAAAAAAGCGAAATCTTGCCATGTGTGACAGCATGCATGGACCTTGAGGGCACTATGCTAAGTGAAATAAGTCAGACAGAGAAAGACAGTTACCATAAGACCTCACTTATATGTGAAATGTAAAAGGAACAAAATTTTATTTAAAATAGTAATAAAAAAAACAAGCTCATGGGTACAGAGAACAGATTTTGGTTCCCTGAGGCAGGAAATGAGGGGGGCGGGGGTGGTAGGTGAAATGGGTGAAGGGGGTCAAAAGGTAAAATCTCCAGTTATAAAGTGAATAAATCATAGGGATGTCATGTATAGTATAGTGACCATAGTTAGTCATACTATATTGCATATTCGAAAGTAGCTAAGAGAGTAGATCTTGAAAGTTCTCATCACAAGAAAAAAAAATTTCTGTAACTGTGTGTGGCAATAGTTGTCAACTGGACTGGTGGTGATCATTTCTCAATACGTACAAATATTGAATCTTTACATTGAAACCTGAAACCAATATGCTATGTCAATTACATCTCACTGAAAATAAGGGAGAAGAAGCAAGAGGCAGACAAAAATAATGGATGAAATAATGGATGGAAAAAATGGACTTGAGAAATTCACAAATCATATCCTCATTCACCAAATTAGTTGTTCTTTAAAAACCCGCCTTGCAGACTTCCCTGATAGCACAGTGGTTACAAACCCGCCTGCCAATGCAGGGGACACGAGCTTGAGCCCTGGGCCAGGAAGACCCCATATGCTGTGGAGCAGCTAAGCCTGTGAGCCACAATACTGAACCTGTGCCCTAGAGCCTACAAGCCACAACTACTGAGTCCAAGTGCCACAACTACTGAAACCCACACACCTAGAGCCCGTGCTCCACAGCAAGAGAAGCCACCGCAACAAGCCAGCACACCACAACAAACAGTAGCCCCCACTTGCCGCAACGAGAGAAAGCCCACATGCAGCAACAAAGATCCAACACAGCCAAAAATTAAATAAATAATTTATTTTAAAAATCAAAATAAAAAATAAAAACCCATTCTTTAAAAAAAAAAAACAAAAAAACCCATCTTGCCCCAGTCCAATAACAGGAGACAGAAGCGAAAAAAATTACCCTGTCAGCGTGCACATGAATCTCTAACCTGGGAATGCATAAATAGGAGTATGGCACTACTGCAATATAATTAGCTCATGCCCACTGTAAGGCCACGCTGACAGCACCTCTTTCAGAAGCCAGAGAATATAGGGAGCAAAAGAGCTACTGAAAAACACCAGAAAATAAATTCTTGAAATTAGGATAACTCTGTCCAATAAAAGCTGATGAGTAAATCATTTCTAGTTATTGATTTGTCCTGGCACATCTGTGCTGCTGAAATTTTAGCAGACATTTATTCTAGGCCTGCAACATGCTCACTTCTTTCAAAATGAAATTGCAGTTTCAAATACATTGAACCACTGTTGTATGTCATTTCTATAACCTATGAATAATTACACTTTACCAATCAGAAAACAACATTAATCATTACATTTTCAAAGGGATGATAGTTCCCCAGAACCCATCCCCTCCAAAAATATGCAAATGCTTCTCTATACAAAGTAAGAATCTAGCACATTTTCTACACAGTTCAGGCCAGAGGGGAATCTGAGTGGTTACACTCTGTTATTTGATTAAAATCTTGCCAATTCAAAGAAAGTAGCACTTTCTCAAGGGAAGGGAAAACAAGTGCAGGGTTCCTACTGCAGACTATTCGAACATTCTATCTCCTGTGCCTGCAGTATGTTATGAGCAATATATTTGCAGAATCACATACCAAGAAATACTATTTTCAGTTTCCTCATTTAATTATCTGGAGTTATTATATGCATTTCTTGAAACCTGGCTCCCCGATGATTTGCTTCACTCATAGACAGATGCAAGAACCACTGGTCCCTAATTCTGTCACTTGCCCAGAGACCCAAAAACAAGCCTTCCCAACACGTACCTAATCAATCCCTTGGTTACTTTACCTTTCACACTGTGTGATTTATGGATATCTATTTTTTAAAACTCTCCTTATTTCATATTATCATTATTCCAACACTCCTGAGAGTATCTGAAATACCAGAAAAATGTTCCTTTTCCATGGTTTAATTATCAGAAAATACTAGGTTATATATTTCACATGCTGTGTGTCGCTTGTTATGAACACAGAGATTTCCTGCGCCATCACAGACTTTGAAAGTCCAGTGGCCTCAAGCACAGCAACGTGAGAAGATGGTGCTTTGTGATTCTAGATGCAGTTGTGGTACTGTCAGATGTGCTGGCTCTAATTTTCTCCATAGTCATGAATGAATGGTAGTGAATAAAATGGAGATATGTGTGAAGGTCCAGTTTCTCTTCACTCTGGACTGGTAACGATGCCTAATCATGATTAGGGGGAAGATGAGCCTCTGTCTACGCACCCTGCTGCCTGCACTGGGGGCATCTATTTCTTACTTCGGGTCTGCTATTACTACAAGTTTAATCTTTGCTTATACCCATATGCAAAGTATTTGGGTAGTCAGCACTCAAGCAACTGATTTTCTGCAGGAGGCTTTGCTTCCCTTGATTCCCCATTCAGAAGTATTTATTACCTACTGCATGCCTGCTGTAGGCAGTGAGGAAAGAGCAGTAAACAAAACAGACAGGCACATCTTTCATCCAATATGTTTGGAAAAATAGAAGCCTCCCGCTGCCCAGGTTATCGCTGCTTTCAGAATCTTCCCTAAACCGGTCATACGTCTGCACCCTCTTCCCCAGCTAAATGACCGAGTGCATAATCCCAGCCACTGGAAAGCTGACTGGCTTTAAACTCTTCTCAGGAGGGTTTTGGAGCTTGGTGATCTATGCTGGAAACAGATGCCCTCGTTCAGCAAGTCACATAGGCCAGAACACTTCGTATTCACGCTGACACGAGCTTCTTTCCTCCACCGTCCCCCATGCCCATCTATCTGAGGAGGTGTTTCTGCTTAATCACTTAAGCCAACTACCACTGTGTGATTGCTTTCAAGGAGTGTAGATTCCTGATCTAACTGATCAGGTTTCACTACATCGATAAGCAGTCAGACTTTCCTTAATTTACAGAATGAACTTCATCCCCATGATTTGGTCACTTCTCCATCTTCGTAGACTTATGGTTGGCAATGCTTAAATTAGGATACGGACTTGGGCTGAGGGAAGGGAGAGTTTTGCCAGATATGTAACCCTTGCTGTTTTGCCACCAAAGATCCTGCCAGGTAATAGACACACACAATTCTTCTCATTTGTTATTAAAACATGGGACATTGTAATTCATACTTTCACATAAAAGACAGTGTCTACTTGAAGCTGAATTATGTAAAAATCAAACTATCTATATTTTGGTACCCTTTTTAATTGATAAAAAATTGAAAACAACCCAACTGTCCATCTACAGTAGAATGCATGAATAAATTGTGGATTTATACCATGGAAAATTATACAGCAATAAGAATGAACAAACTACAAGTATACTCCACAGTATTGATGAATTTCACAAACAAAATGTTGAGCAATAGAAACCAGACTCAACAGAGTATATACCACAATGAATCCAGTTATAAAAATCTCAAACATGTATAGGCAGAACTAATCTATAGTCTTAGATGTTAGAAGAGTGGCTACCCATGGTGTGGGGTAGGGAGCAGTGACTGGAAGGGTTTCTTGATCTGAAAGCTGGTTTCACAGATGTGTTCTTTTCCTGAAAATTTATTGATGTGTAAATTTAAAACATACCTATTTCCCTACATGCATTTTATATTTCAATAAAACTTATAAAAATAAAACTATCATTAAATAACCTAAACAAATTTTAATCTGTTTTGTGTGCTATAATGATCACTTGTAGATGAAAAACAATAGATGCTAAAGATTTCTCATAACATTACCCAAATAACTTAGAACATCTGCAGCTATGAAATTAAACCTTTGCTAATGACTGAAAATCTGTGACTGTGAAATGATTCATCTACCAAGAGCCTTTATGATAATAGTCAAGAAAACAGACAAGTTGGATGGTATGAAAATTAATGGAAAAGTGGAGGCAATTTTCACTGCATTTTTATATTTGACAACTAATTCAAAATTCATAGATTAATGGTTTAAGTAGCTATAATATATTCTAATGACATTGACAATCAGACTCAGATTGTCTATTATACATTACCCATTAACTTTAACTTTAAAAAGAAATTTGAAGAATGACATCTTTGGTAAGCACTATTATAAAAGAATTTCATCAACTTCTACAAAGTAAAAAACAATATTTTTTTTAAAAAAAGGCTTTCAGAACGTTGTTAGGTACAAGAAGGGAGACTAAGAACAGAGTGAGAGAGAAAGAGATGATACCAGGATTCTAGCACTGTGAGAGCCTGTGCCCTCCAACCTCATAGCTTGCCACACGGCTCCTTCCACCGAAGACACTTTATATTCCAAATCTACCTGGGCACTTTTATCTGCCAAACTCATTATGCTGTTTAATGTCAAGTGGCCCCTCTTCACTGCATGCATCCCCCACTCCCAGCTACCTGACAAACATTCAATTTAATTTCAAGACCCTACCTGGCTTTCTGAAGTTTTTTTCCTATCACATTTCTCCTCTGACTCTGTTAGAATGTACAACTCTCCCTTCCATGCCCACACTCTGCCCCATGGACATTATCGCCATACCCCTTTAAATACACTTACAGGACTTACTTTTATATTAGCCTTGTCCCAAGGCAAGTAAAATAGTAGACAGCAGGCACCTCTGACTCATCTTTGCATCCGTGTCACTTAGCACAGTGCCCATGTCACCTAGTACAACCCAGCTATGGGTGGTGTTCAGCAAATAGTTCTTGAATCAGTGACCCAGTTATCAGAATGCTATTCAACTGAAAATCTAAGCTTCTGCTCAAATTAAACCTGCCATACCAGACCTCAGGAATTTAATAGCATTTACAGGAAAGTTTTAAGAGACACTGGGTTTTTAAAATCTCATTCCATTCTCGTAAATATGTTGATGAGTTCTTTCTGCTACACATCCGTGAATTCAGGATGATGAGTAGGAAAAGGGGGGCTGAAATTTCCACAAGCAAACAACTTGATGTCACTTGTCACATCAAAATATATAGCTCAAGAGATTTGAAACACATAGTAGAAAACAAAACAGCTCTGTGTTCCCTAAAATTCCTGGGATGTAAGTTAGAACCCAAAAAACACCTAATTTTTCTTCTTTTTAGAGCCTGTTTTCCAGCTACATCCTTCACCCCCATCCATAGACAATCATTCTTTTGGGTTTGACTGTGTGTTGTAGACAAATATATAGGGTTGTTTTGTGTCCATGTGTTTTGTGATAATTTGTGATACATACATATTCATATATATATATATATACACACACATGCACATATACTCATATTTCTTTTTCACTCTATGCTATGCTTTAAGGCCCACCCATGCTGTAATGTCTAACAACATCACTAACTACATAGCACTCAGGGTTGCATCTAACACATTCTGCCTCCCTGGTACTATCGACCAGTTTCTACTAACTCCCCAACACCACAAGTAATGCTACAATAAAGATCCTCATACATGTCACCCATAAAATATATTTAGACATTTCATTAAGTTACACACCCAGGAGAAGAACTACTACATCACATATTTGTACATATTTAACTGGATCAAGGATACCTGTGCCAGTCTACACTGCCACCATCAGTGCATAAGGATGCCTATTTGTCCACATCACCATCAACGCTTGGCAGTATCCAGCTTTATTTTTTAACAGCTTTATTGAAATATACATGATGTGCAATAAAATGCATGTATCTGAAATATACAATTGAAAAAGTTTTAAGATATGTATACATGTGTGAAACAATCATCACTCAAGATAATGAATCACTCTCAATAGTATTCTCATGATGTTTTGTTGCCTTTCTGATTTCCATTTCATTGATTTCTGCAGATTCTTATTATTTTTCTTATTATTTTGGGTTTAATTTTTCTTTTTCTAGTTTCTTAAGGTTTTTTCTCCTCAGAAAACTTTTTTTCTCTAAAACAGACGTTTAGAATGTCAAATTTCATCCTCAGTACTGCCTTAGATACAGCCCACAATTCATTATATATTGGGTTTCTGTTAAAAGTGCATTAGTTTCCAAATATTTGGGGGTTTTCAGATATCTTTCTGTGATTGATTGCTACTTTCATTTCATTATGATTAGAGAACATGCTTTGTACGACTTGAATCTTTTTAAATTTATTGAGACTTGTATTATGGCCCAGCTTATGATTTATCTTGATAAAAGTTCCGTGTGCATTTGGAAGGAATGTGTTTTCTACAATTGTTAGTTTGAGTGTTCTGTAAATGTCAATTAAGTCAAGTTGGTTAATAGAGCAGTTTAAGTGGTTTAATTCCTGACTGCTTCTCTATTTGTACTATTGGTTATTGAAAGACATCTTAAAATTTGCAACTATAATTATTGCTTTGTCTATTTCTTCTTGCATTTCTGTCAGTTTTTGCCTTATCTACTTTAAAATTCTGTTATTAGATGAATAAATATTTAGGATTGTTATATCCTTTTGTTGAGTTGACATCTTTCTCATTAAGTTCCTCTTTATTCCTGATAATAGTTGAGCCTGAAATCTATGAGTACTTTGTCAGATATAAGTATAAAAAGTCCAGCTTTCTTTGGATTAAGTGTGAGCATGCTTTGTCTTTTAGACCACTTATATTTAAAGTGATTATCAATATGATTGAATTTAAATCTATCATCTTGAGATTTGTTTTTTATTTGTCCTGTTCTTTGGTTTCTTTTTCCTCTTTTTCTGCCTTCTTTTAGATAAATTGAGTATTTCTTTATGATTCCACTTTATCATTTTATGCTGGTGGTGGTTTATAAGTCATAACTCTACATTTTGTCATTTTAGTGGTTGCTTTAGGGTTGATAGTATACATCTTTAACTTATCGAGTCTGCCTCCAAGTGATACTTTCTTATGTCATGGATAATATACTTCTATTTCTCTGTTCCTAGGTTTTGGCTTTGTTGTCATACACTTTTCTTCTACATATGTTGTAAACCCCAAAATACATTTATATTACTGTTTCTTTAAATAGTCAATTGTATCTTAAAGAGATTTAAATAAGAAAAAAATGTTTATATTTACCCACATGGTTACTATTTCTAGCACTCTTCATTTATTTGCCTAGCTCTAAATTTTCATCTTGTATCATTTTCTTCCTGCCTCAAAGATTGTCTCTAACACTTTCATACTGCAGGTCTACTATTGATAAATTATCTCGGTTTTTGTATGTCTGAATAGGTCTTAGTTCTCCTTTCTGAAAGATATTTTCATTAGCATCTAAATCTATGTTGGCAATATTTTCTTTCAGTTCTTAAAGATTTTGCTTCACTTCCTCTAGCTGGAATTGTTTCTGATGAGAAATCTGCTATCAATTTTATCTTTGTTTCTCCGTATATAAGGAGCTTTTTTTTTGGTAGGAATATGGTTGATTGATTATTCTCAAAACATCCAATACTTTTAAATGAAACAAAAGCTTCAAGTATCTTTATGAAGCAATCTCAAAACTTCCCTCAAACTATAAACAAAGGTTTTTTCCTATGTAGTTTAGCGATTATGAAGCAATGCATATAATGAGGACGAGGCTCTAGGACAGCAAAAAGAAAATGTAATTACAGATAAAAGTCATCATCCAAAGTAATACAAAGAAATATTTTTTCTTCTGACTGCTTTTTAAGATTTTCTCTATCATCAACTTTAAACAGTTTGATTCTAATATGTCTTGGAGTAGTTTGTTCCTCTTTCTTGCGCTGAGAGTTGAACATCTGCTGTTCTCTCAATTCAGTATTTCTCCTGGGGTCACTTTCCCTGCACTGTGGCCTGAAAACTCTCCAGTTATTGAGATGGGGAAATACTGGGTCTCATCTTTTGCTTCCTGTCTCTCAAGGATCATTGTCCTTTGTTTCGAGATATCTTGTAACAAAGTCTTGAAAGTAATTTCCTCATATATTTTGTCCAAATGTTTAGTTGTTTCAGGCAAGAGCGTAAACCTAGTCCCTGCTACCCCCTCTGGTTGGAAGCAGAAGTCCCATCTTTATGTTTCAAAGCAGTGTAATAATACCTCATTTTAATTTACATTTCTCTGATTATGAGTTTTTCTCTTCATATGTATGAGGGCTTTTCCATTTCCCTCTCTGTATACTGATTACTTGTGTCTTTTGCTCATTTTTTATTTGCTTTTTTTTTTTTTGGAGCCTATTTTTCAGCTTCTCAAATATTTTAGATATGAATCCCTAGCCAGTTTTATATATCCAAAATATGTACTTCTGTTCTATCATCTGCCCCTTCACTGTCCATTTATTCATAATTATTCCATTTTTCAACTGCTTAATAAATGCCCTTCATTGGGGGAAAAAAACTACTTTTTATTTAATTAAAATCATAAATTTGTTGCACAATTTGTTTTTGTTTTATAAATTTATTTATTTATTTATTATTCTATTTATTTTATTTATTGGCTGCATTGGGTCTTCATTGCTGCACACAGGCTTTCTCTAGTTGGTGCGAGCGGGGGCTACTCTTCATTGTGGTGCATGGGCTCCTCATTGTAGAGACTTCTCTTGTTGTGGAGTACAGGCTCTAGGTGCATGGGCTTCAGTAGTTGCAGTACATGGGCTCAATAGTTGTGGCTCACGGGCTTTAGAGCACAAGCTCAGTAGTTGTGGTGCATGGGCTTAGTTGCTCCATGGCATGTGGAATCTTTCCCAAGCAGGACTCGAACCCATGTCCCCTGCATTGGCAGGCAGATTCTTAACCACTGGGCCACCTAGGAAGTCCCACAATTTGTTTTTAAAGTTTTCTTTAGCAAATACTTCTCTGACTTGTCTCTGGTTTACACAGAATCTCCAATATAGTCTCCTAATAGCTATAATTTTGCCTTCACATTTAAATCTAATCCCTCTTGCAGTGCATATGGTATCAGATATTTTATTCAATATAGTTAACCAGTTTTCCTTACACCACTTATTTAATGTATCTGTTTTTTCCCCATTTATTTGTGCTGCCATATTTTTGTATGTTAACTTACTTTATTAGCATGTAGTTTTGTTTTAAGAAGTCTTTTTTTGTTTGTTTTGTTTTGGCTACTGGTGAGTTACTGAGCCAATACCTCATTGTTTTTATTTTGCTGCTTTGTAGTTTTTCACTCTCGATAGCTAGTAGGTATTAAGAACCTCAGACAAATCCAAGTGGAATTTTGACTATGGAAAATTTACATCTTTAAGGTATTGAACATCCCTTTAAAGACCATGTATCCTTTATTTATTCAGATCATTTATTCAGTATCCTTTACTAGTGCTTTAACATTTTACTCAGAGTTTTATGTATTCTTGACTAAATAAATTCCCTGATATATTGAAGTCTTTGTTGCTAATGAATGGTATCTAAGTTTTATTTTATTTTTATTTGGTTTCTATCTGTGTAGAAAAATTCTGTTGGCTCTGTGTGCATGTCTTACTTTTTATTTTGAAATAATTCTAGGTTCATAGACAGTTATAGCCAGTCCCATGCAGCCTTTCTCCAGCCTCTCCCAATGTTAACATGTTATTCAACTATAGTACAATATCCAAACTAAGAAACTGACATTGGTACAATCCAATGAGCTTATTCATATTGTACATATGCATGCAATTGTGAGTGTATATGTATGCAGCTCTATTAAATGTTATCATCTGAACACAGCTATAAGAGTACAAGGACTATATTTGCTATAACGTTTTGGCAAATAACTTTTACCACATTAAGGAAGCTTCCTTGTATTCCTAACTTACTTTTCAAAATTCATTTTAAATAACTGTTGTACCATATCAAGTACATTTTCTGTATCAGCTGAGATTATTTTTATCTATTAATATTTTAATGTGGTGAATTAAATTTACAGATTTTCTGATGTAAAATCAATCCTGCATAACTAAAATAGAGCCTACTTAATCATGTATTCTGTACCATAAGATTCCCCCTTCTGACTCTGTAAAGCCAAAAACATTCCCTGCCCCTGATGCGTTCCTAACCCCTAACAACTAAGTTCTCCATCTCTGTATTTTGTCAGAAGGATTTATAAATGGAATCACATAGCATGTGAACTTTTGAAATTATTTTGTTAACTCAGCATAATGTTCTTAGAGCCATCCAAGTTTTACATGTGTTAATGTTCATTGCTTTATATTGCTGAGTAATAAACCATAATATGGATATATCACAGTTATGTGTTTTGTTTTGTTTTGTTTTTAATATTTTGGATAGTTTCTAATTTAGGGCTTTTATGATAAAACTGCTATGAACATTTGTGTGCAAGGTCCTGCATGAAAATAAATATTCATTTATCTAGAATAAATGCCCAAGAGTACAACTGCTAGGTTTTATGGCAAATATGTTTTTAGTTTTGAAAATAACTGCCAAACTATTTTCAGCATGGCAGTACCATTTTACATACTCCCCTGCAATGTATCAGTGATGCAGTTTCTCCAAATCTTCATCAGCATTTTGTGTTATCACTGTCTTTTATTTTAGTCATTCTGATAGATGTGTAGGGATCTCTCACTGTAGTTTAATTCACTCTAAATGGTTAATGATGATGGTGTGGAACAACTTTTCTCTTGATTGTTTGGCATCTGTATATCCTCTCCAGTGAAATGACTGTTCATGGTCTTTTGCCCATTTTCTATTCGGGCTGTTTATCTTCTTAATATTGGGTTTTGAGATATTAATACATTCTAGATATAAGATCTCTGCTGGGTATATGACTTAGAAATGTTTCCTCCCAGTCTGCAATTTGTCTTTTTATCCTTTTAACAGAGTCATTCACAGAGCAAAAGGTTTTAACCTTAATAAGGCACAATTTATCAATTGTTTTCTCTTATGAATCATGCTTTTGGTGTCTGATCTAAAAACTATTTGCCTCGTTCTAGGTCTTGGATATTTTTCTATAGTCTGTTTTAGAACTTTTATAATTTACTTCTTATACTTTGTCTGATTATTTTGAGTTAATTTTCAAGTAAGGTTTGAAGTTTAGATCAAGGATGATTTTTTTTTCCAGTTGATGTCAATTATCTATTGACTTTTTAACTTGAATCTTATAGCTGGCAAACTCACTGAACTCTATTTAATTAGTAATAACAGCTTGTTGTTGATTTTAGTGCTTTTTCCATGTAAGATTATACTCTGAAAATAAGATGTTTTACTTCTGCCAATAATTACATGTTACTTTTTCTTTTTTTTTCTTGTAGTGTTAGCCAGGTCTTATCATTCTATATTAAAATGTTAAAATGAGAACTGTCAGCTTTTTCTTATCTCTGATCCTAGAGAAATATCATCTGAGTTTCTCCAATAAATATAATATTTGGTATAAGGTTGTGATTAATAACTTTTACCAAATTAAAGAAGCTCTCTTCCATTCCTAACTTACTTTTAAAAATTTATTTTAAGTAATTATTGTATCATGTCAGTTGCATTTTCTGTATCAGCTGAGATTATTTTTCTCTGTTAATATTTTAAAGTGGTGAACAACACTGATAGATTTTCACTGATGTAAAATCATCTGTGCATAACTAAAATAGAGCCTACTTGATCATGTACTCTGGCTCACGCAGTTGGAATCAGTTAGCTAATATTTTATTTAAGATTTTTTGCCTCTAATACCATAAGCGAAAGGGTCTATTATTTTCTTGCATTAATCTTGCCTGGTTTGGGAATGATTTCACTTGCCTCATAAAATAAGGGGAGCAAATTAAGCCTTTTTTTTATTTTCTGGAATAACTTAAGAAAAAAATTACCCTTAGTTGAAAATTCATTAGCATTCATCTGTAAAATATCTTACAATATCACTTATATGTGGGATCTAAAAAAAGTACAAATGAACTTATTTACAAAACAGAATAGAGTCACAGATATAGAAAACAATCTTATGGTTACCTGGGGGGAAGTTGGGAGGGGATAAATTGGGAAATAGGGATTGTCATATACTGACTACTATATATAAAATAGGTAATGAATAAGGACCTACTGTATAGCATAGGGAGCTCTACTCAATGCTCTGTACTGACCTATATGGGAAAAGAATCTAAAAAAGAGTGGATATATGTATAACTGATTCACTTTGCTGTACAGTAGAAACTAACACAATATTGTAAATCAATTATACGCCAATAAAAATTTTAAAAAACCTTTGGGTTTGATTATTTTTACTATAATTTCAATTTACTTAACACATTGTTCAACTCAAGTCTCTTCTCTTTTTTGCCAATTTTGGTGACACTGTTTTCTGCAAGAAATTTCGTTGGATTCAGTCTGGTATTCAGCATGGTAGATCCATAAGAAAATCAATACTTCTAGGCCTCCATGTAGATTACAGAAAGTATAAGGAAAATTAGACCCCTTTTACCCTGCCAAGACTCTAGAAGCATCACCAGGGAAATTGTAGGGGTTCTGAATGGCATGCCCAAAGACCTGCAGGTTTTTCAGCTGTTAAAACATATAGCTAATTGGCTACAAACATAACATCTGATTTTATACAATTGTTCTAGTGTAGTGTGTTCAATATTTTATTTCCCTACTTAGATTTAGTTTCCAAATCTCTTTCCTATGTTGCACAACTTGCTTGCCTTGGCAGACTTAATATTGACCTTCTCTTGGTTTACTTTTTATAAGTATACTAAGATTATTTATTGCTAGCAATCAATAATTTTCTTCTACACTCTAAAATATCTTCTGTCACTAATTGTATCTGGGGAGTGACTATTTAACAAGCTTTGAAAGGCTCCCAATTGGAGAAAGTATATAATTTAGGTGTGATTGTCTTCAATTCTTATTTTTCTGCCTTGATCATTGCCTTTCCTCCAGCTCTACTCACTTATCTACAAAAAAATAATTTAAAGGAATAGTTTTCTTCAAAACACATTACTTTTCTTCAAATTCTCATTTTTCTGGTAGGATAACTGACTACCAAATATATTTCATTAACAGCACTTTATGATCTATTTTGAGTATTGATGAAAACTCTAATAATGCTGTGCATGTAACAATAACTAAGGCATGTTACATATTGAAAAACAGTAAAGATCCAGAAACAATTATGGTTAACATTTTAACATTTTTCTGCAACCTTTTATTCTATGTAAATGCAGTAAAATTAGAAACAAAGGGTTTGTAAAATTTGGGATAGTGCTTTTTTATATAACATTTTATATATTTGTTGCCCATATTAGTTAATATGCTAAGACAATGTCACCACATCATTTTGATGATGGACAGTGTTTTATAATATGAAAATATCAAGAACTATCTAACCACTTCTTCCTTTGTTGGACATTTTATAATGTTTCCATATATTTACTGTACTAATAATACCGTTAGGAGATTTTGAGAAATCAAATAAGATGAAGCCTTTAAATTACTCAGAATAAATCCTAGCATGTTAATCACCACCTAGAAGAGTAATAATTATTTATGTTACTTTTATATCACTGTAAGTTATAATTAATTTTTACCTTGTAGTAAAATTTTCATGAATTTCATGCTGTGAGATTAAGAAAACTGGATAGAATGCATTTATAGTTTTTTTAAGACAATTGTCTAAAACTTCTAGGAATAATACCAAGGAATTGAATATAAAAATTTTTCTATTACTGAATCAAATATCTCATATCAAATACATACATATTTGTATTTATATATTTCTTCAATCATTTATGCTATCTCATTATAACATGAAATATATGTGTCCAAGAAAATAATTTCAATATATATTTCTTAAAATAAAATAAAAATAAATAAATAGTATTGTTTAAATAGTACCTTATAAGTAAATTTCAGTGTATTAACCATTATCAAACTGCAGTCGGAGTCCTAGAACATGGTAGAATTCTCTTGACTGCCACTCAATGCCCTGGTTTATTCATAAACAAAGAAATGGAAACTGAGATAAATGGAATCTGCAGCTAAGTAGAGACGGAAATAAACTGGAGTTCTTGTGACCTTTTATTTCCTGTTCTGTGACTGCCTGAGTAAAGTTTCCTTGAAAAGACATTAAGAAAAAAACTCATTTGGGATAGATAACATCATCTATTGATTCAAAATTTTAAAATATTGCTTACTCTTAATATATAAATTATAAAATGTTCAACATAATTGATAATCACTCATTCAAAATTTTATTAAATATCTACTACTGGTAGGTAATGTGCTCAATTCTAGAAATTCAAAGATGAGCACATCATTGTTCCTGACCTCAGTGATCTTAAATACTAATTCAGAAAAGAGGCTAAGAAATAAATATTTTTGATAGTGTGCTATGTGTCTAAAGTAGAATGGAGTGACAGAACATTTACAAGTCTATTTCCTTATGGAAATCAGGAACTTAAGATAATCAGAATCAGGCAGCTATATATCTTAACAACCTAGCAAAAAAAGTCCAGAGAGTTTGTCTCACATCATTGATGAAAAAAAAAAACAAGAGCATAGGGGTAGCATTTCAAGATGGTGGCATAGGAAAGATCCTAAACTCTCCTCATCCTATGGGTGCACTAAATCTACAGTTACATGTGGAACAATTCTCTTGGGGAGGGGAGGGAAACCTGAAAACTGGCTGAATAGCTCATTCACAACAAACAAACAGTAAAAAGGCCACATGGAGATAAGTAGATGAGGCAGAGATGTAATCTTGCAAAAAACCCCACCCCCAATGCAGCAACTCCTAATTGGGAGGGATCTCACCATTCCAGGATTTCTCCCTGGGAGCGAGGGGTTTGTGCCCCAGCTCAGGAAGCCCAACCTCTGGGACATGCAATAGAGAGACAAGCCCTCAAATGTCTGGCTTTGAAAACCACAGGGCTCAAATCCAGGAGATCTGAAGGGCTGTAGGGAACTGTGATACTTCCCTTTAAGGGCTCTCATTTGCCCCAAAGACCAATGAAAAAGCAGCAGCTTGAAAAGCACCTAAATTGGAGGTGAAAAAAAAGGTACGTCTCCTAATCTTAAAGCATCTGTCACAGGCGCAGGGATCTGTTGGGACTCTGGGGATTGAGGCACTGGCAGGTGCGAATTTTGCACTCTGCCTCCATTTTGATAGTGCAGGTGGGCATGTCCCAGCCTTATTCTCCACATGGTTACATGAAAGTGAGACGATGTGCCCCAGCCCTGTGCTCACTGCAGCCCCACAAAAGCCACCAGGTGAACCCTGGACCTGCACTCTCCCACTGCCTCACTAAAGTCAGAAGGTTCAATACACACAGGGAATGCTTCTTAATTTCCTGCTTATGGTGGCTAGAGGGGCTTGTGTTCCTGGGTTCCACAGGACTGTAACAATCAGAGAGACAGTTTTTGGCAGGCTACCACCAGAGGGAACTACAAAGATAGCAGCCTGAAGTACATCCTCAGCCTTTCTGTGAAAAAGACCTATTAGTTTATCCTGGAACATCAGCCTAAGAGACAGAATGCAGGTTTGCCACACATCTAGAGGATACTGAGCTGCTCTCAGGGAACATAAGCAATGGGACACCATCTTTGCACTCTCCTTTGGCCTCACTACAGTTCACTGATACTGACTAGAAAAGAACTTATACACTCATCTGAAGCTCCAATTTCTGTACTCTCATACCTCCAGATTGCCTGGTACACCTCCAGATTGCCTGGTCTGGAGGCCAGCAGGGTTTATGATTACAGTTCCACGGGGTTATATATATTTACTTATTTTAAAAGCTGCTGTCTGACAGTTTGGCTTCCAATCATCCTAAAACTAGGTGCTGACTGAGATTTCTCCCTTTGAAACTCCATCAGATCTTGGCACACCCTTAACTGGCACCTATCAAGAATAAATCAGGGGACTTTCCTGGTGGCACAGTGGTTAAGAATCTACCTGCCAATGCAGGGGACGTGCGTTTGGTCCCTGGTCCAGGAAGATCTCACATGCCACAGAGCAACTAAGCCCATGCATCACAACTTCTGAACCTGTGCTCTAAAGGTTGTGAAGCCACAACTACTGAAGCCCATGCTCTCTAGGGCCCATGCTCTGCAACAAGAGAAGCCAATGCAATAAGACCACATACTACAATGAAGAGTAGCCCCCGCTCACTGCAACTAGAGAAAGCCCACATGCAGCAACAAAGACCCAATGCAGCTAAAAATAAATTAAAAAAAAAAATTAAGATGAAAGAATAAATCAGCCTACTTAGACAATCACAAAGAGTCAAGAGACAACAAACAGTTGTAGTACAAAGTTGAAAGATAAGGTCCATCTCCTACATGGGCCGCTCCTTTAAGATAGGGAGAGGGAGATGTTTTGCCTAATACATAGAAACAAACAGAGTATCAAAAACAAAATGAGGAAACAGAGAAATACATTCCAAATGAAATAACAAGATAAAACCTCATTTTAAAAAATCTTAAAAGAAGATAAGTAATTTATCTCATAAAGAGTTCAAAGTCATGGTCACAAAGATGTTCACTGACCTTGAGAGAAGAATGTATAAAGACAGTGAGAACTTCAACAAAGAGAAAATATAAGAAAGTACTAAACAGACATCACAGAGGTGAAGAATACAACTGAACTGAAAAGTACACAAGAGGGTTTCAACTAGATGAAGAAAAAAAAAAGGATCAGTGACCTATAATACAGGGGTGGAACTCACCTAAAGAGAATAGAAAACAAAACAAAACAAAAAAAAAGAATTAAAGTGATGATCACTTGAGGGAGCTATGGGACAATGTTAATTGTTAATTAAGCAGATTAACATTTATATTATAGGGATTCCAGAAGAAGGAGAGAGAGAGAAGGGGGCAGAAAACTTATTGAAGAAATAATGACTGAGTGGGGTGAATTGGGAGATTAGGATTCCCATATATACATTACTAATAAGAAAAAAATATCAAATTGTACAGTTTAAATATATGCAGTTTATAGTATGTCAATTATATTTGAAAAAAGTTCTTAAAATTTTTTTAAAAAGAAAAAAGAAGAAATAATGACTGAAAACTTTCCTAACCTGAGGAAGGAAATAAACATCCAGATCCAGGAAGCCCAGAGAGTTCCAAACAAGATGAACCCAAAAAGACATAATTAAAATGCCAAAAGTTAAAGATGTGGAGAGAGTCTTAAAAGCAGAAAGAGAAAAACAACTTATTATGTGCAAGAGAACCCCCATAACACTATCAACAGATTTTTCAACAGATATTTTGAGGGCAGAAAGGAGTAACATGATATATTCAAAGTGCTGAAAGGAAAAATATTCCAAACAAGGATACTCTACCTAGCAAGGTTATCATTCAGAAATGAAGATAAGATAAAGAGTTTCCCAGACAAGCAAAAGCTAAAGGAGTTCATCACCACTAAATCAGCCAAACAAGAAACATAAAAGGAAAAATTTTAAGCAGAAAATAAAGGACATTAATTAGTAATAAGAAAACATAAAAATATAAATTTCACTAGTAATGATAAATATATAGGAAAGGTAGTGGATTAATCACTTATAAAGCTAGCACGAAGGTTAAATGAAAAAGTAGTAAAAAATATATATATATAATTACAATAATCTCTTAAGGAATACACAAAAAGACTTACAATGTGACATCGAAAATATAAAAAATGAGTAGGGAGAGTAAAAATGCAGAGTTTTATAATGTATATAAACTTAAGTTGCTATCAACTTAAAATAGACTGCTTTATACATAGGCTCTTATATGTGAGCCTCATGATAGTCACAAAGCAAATATAGTTGATACACAAAAGATAATAAAGAAATATAAACATAACACTAATAAAGAAATTCTTCAGACTGCAAAGGAAGAGGGCAAGAGAAGAAAAGGGGAGGAACTATAAAATAGCCAGAAAATTAACAAAATTAACAATAAGTACATATCTATCAATAATTACTTTAAATGTAAATACACTAAATTCTCCAATCAAAAGACATAGATTAGCTGAATGAATTTTTAAAATGACCCATCTATATACCTATATGCTTCCCACAGGAGACTTATTCAGATGGAAGGACACACAGAGATTGAAAGTGAAGGGATGGAAAAAGATGTTCCATGCAAATGGAAACCAAAAGAAAGCTGATGTACTATACTTATACCAGAAAAGTAGACTTTAATAAGAAATGGTAAAAAGAAAAAAAAAAAAAAGAAAAAAAATCATTACATAATAATAAAGTACTCAATCCAACAAGAGTATAATATTGGGGAATATGTGTATAAAAACAGATGATTGAACTTGGTGTACCCTCCCAAAAATAAAAAAAAACAGAGTATAATATTTGTCAATATTTATACACACAATATCGGAGCACCTAAATATATAATGCAAATATTAACAGAGCTAAAGTGAGAAAATGACTGCAATACAATAATAGTAGGGAAATTTGATATATCATTATTATCAATGGATAGATCACCCAGACAGAAAATCAACAAAGAAACATTGGCCTTAAATGACACATTATAGCAGATGAACTTAATAGATACATACAGAACATTCCATTCAAAAGAGCAACAGAACACAAATTCTTCTCAACTGCACATGGACCATTCTCCAGGACAGATCATATATTAGGCCGCAAAACAAATCTCAATAAATTTAAGAAGACTGAAATCATATCAAATATCTTTCCCAACCACAGTGCTATGAAACTAGAAATCAATTACAAGAAGAAAACTGGAAAATTTCACGAATACATGGAGACTAATTAACATGCTACTGAGCAAATAATGGATCAACAAAGAAATCCAAGGAGAAATAAAAATATACCTTGATACTGATGAACCTAGTAGTAGGGCAAGAATAAAGATGCACACATAGAGAACGGACTTGAGGACACAGTGGGGGAAGGGGAAGCTGGGATGAAGTGAGAGAGTAGCATTGACATATATACCCTACCAAATGTAAAATAGATGGCTAGTGGGAAGCTGCTGCATAGCACAGGAAGATCAGCTCAGTGCTTGGTGACAACCTAGAGGGGTGGGATAGGGAGGACAGGAGGGAAGATCAAGAGGGAGGGGATATGGGAATATATGTATAAATATGGCTGATTCACTTTGTTGTACAGTGGAAACTGGCACAACCGTGTAAAGCAATTATAATTCAATAAAGATCTGATGGGAAAAAATTTATTTATATACATATATTACATATAATATATAAAACATGAGCTGCACATGTGAGCCAAATATGTAAATTTTTAATTCTCTAATATCTACATTAAAAAAGTAAAAAGAAACAAACAAATAAAAATTATAAAAATTTAAAATACCTTCATGGTAATATCTAGACTGGAGTCTGATCAACAACTGAACACCATAGACTAGTCAAGTTGACACAATTAACATCACACTAACTCATACATTTGGTTCTCGTATTTGGTATTTGGATGTCTTGGCTACATCTCTAAAGCATGAAATAGTTTTATGGAATTCTGTAAGTTCTGCAAATGTATCTCCTTTTTAAGGGAAGGAATTAGATATTTCTTTAAATGCAGATCTGATATTTAGCTGGTATTCACTCATGCTTCATATTATTCCATTAACTGTTATTAACATGTATTAACTAATTTGAATATACACCCTGTCTTACTAGATATTTACACAATGTGTTAACATTTAGATTTTTCTTTTAAAAATGTTAATTGCTTAAACTGTTATTAAAGTGTAGAGTTTTAGGTTTTCCTCTAAAGTAAAGAAGCTTTGACATACACTTAAGGATTGGACTTGCAGTAAATTTCCATCTATATGAATAGTATTTATTTAATTTTTCTGGCTTTTATATTGAATCTTTTTTACCTAGAATATACTTTTATTCTGAGAAAAAAAAAGTCCATTTCCATTCAAGGAAGAAATGAGTACTATAAGAACTTGAAGAGAATAAAGAAGACATAGAAGCAAATAAATTGAGAAACATTTCCAAAGATAAGAAATTAGATGGTAAAACAGAAAGAGAAGCAATAGAGGAGTTTGTAAAAAATCAATGAAGCAGCTCCGCATTTTCTGGACATAATATTAACATTTTGAGATACTGTAGCAATCATTTTTAAGTGCCACAGTTTCCATAAATAGCAATATTTTTAAGACTTTTAAGACTAACATTTCTAAACAACATTAGATAATCCTCAAACTGTCAAAATTATAAAATATAATAATAACTAGGTTTCTGTTAACAGGTAGAAGTACCAGTCAGCAAGATCTGTTACTCTTTTTTGCATACTGGCTTGAGTGTTATATCCTTATCCAGCAAATAACAATGCTTGCAGAATAACTATTAAATCATGTCAGTGAATTTTAGTATTCAATCTGCTAGTTTATAAACATTCTAAAATTTACTTCATTTCTTTGTGCAAGAAATGTTGCTGAATTGCCAAAGTTAGGTTCTTTTAATGGCAAGATTTAATATTGAGGGAAGGATATGGTGAATGATAAAGAATGGCAGATTATGAGCTGATTTTAAAATAACAGATCCCTCAAGTTTATTTTCTAAGTCTGCGAGTCTGTTTCTGTTTTGTAAATAAGTTCATTTGTATCATATTTTTTAGATTTTGCATATAACCAATATTGTATATTTGTCTTTCTCTGCCTGACTTACTTCACTTAGTATGATAATCTCCAGGTCCATCCATGTTGCTACAAATGAAATTGTTTCATTCTTTTTAATGGCTGAGTAATATTCCACTGTATATAGGTGCCACATCTTCTTTATCCATTCATCTATTGATAGGCATTTACATTGCTTCCATGTTTTCGCTACTGTAAACAGCACTACAATGAACACTGGGGTGCATGTAACCTTTCAAACCATGGTTTTCTCTGGATATATGCCCAGGAGTGGGATTGCTGGATCATATGTTAGCTCTATTTTTAGTTTCTTAAGGAACTTCCATACTGTTCTCCATAGTGGCTGTATCAATTTACATTCCCACCAATAGTGTAGGAAGGTTCCCTTTTCTCCACATCCTCTCCAACATTTGTTTTTTATAGACTTTTTGATAATGGCCATTCTGACTGGTGTGAGGTGATATCTCATTGTAGTTTTGATTACTATTTCTCTAATAATTAGTGATATTGAACATTTTTTCATGTGCCTCTTGGCCATTTGTATGTCTTTGGTGAAATATCTATTTAGGTCTTCTGCCCATTTTTTGATTGGGTTGTTTTGTTTTGTTTTTGCTTTTGTTTTGTTTTCATATTGAGCTGCATGAGCTGTTTGTAAACTTTGGAGCCTAATCCCTTGCTGGTCACACCATTTGAAAATATTTTCTCCCATTCTGTGAGTTCTCATCATTTTGTTGATGGTTTCCTTTGCTGTGCAAAAGCTTCTGAGTTTAATTAGGTCCAATTTGTTTATTTTTGCTTTTATCTCCATTACACTGGGAGACAGATCAAAAAAGATATTGCAGCAATTTATGTCAAAGAGTGTTCTGCCTATGTTTTCCTCTAAGAGGGAAAGATATGGCAAATGCTGAACAACAGCAGATCATGAGCTGCTTTTAAAAGAACAGAGACCTCAGCCCAGTGTCCAGGTGATCACCTCCAGACCCTCCCATGGCTGATCCAGTGAGGATTTAGGCACATGACTAGATCTCTAAATTCTGTCTTCAAGGAAAGCCCCAATAAAACCCTCACCCATCATGAAAGGAAATTGCTATTCTCAACTACTTCAGAGAGTTCTAATTCACAGTCCCACAGGCTGGAGCAACCCAGACAGGAAGCAGAATTGATCCAGCACAATCACCATAAGGCACTGCTTCCCCAAGGCCTGGAGCAGCAGTCAGTGCCAGCACAAACTGGCCTGTCAAGACGCTCCTGACAGCCTTGATTTAATAGTAATGCCTGGGAACCCACTGTCCTGCTCCTTAATGAATAAATCATTCCCTTTCAGGGGTCCTTGGGAAAGTAGGAAATTTTAAAAAGCAGCCCTGCAAATCAGACATTGACTGTACACTTTACCCAGGGACTGGTTCTACTGAGGCAACTCGATATGAGTAGTCCAACCACAGCAACTTGCAGCCATCCAAGGAACCCACCCACGAGGAGGAGCAATGAAAAGATCTGTGAAGCAGAAAGGTGAATGGGTCTTAATAAATCAATCACAGGGAAAGAAGATTGATCCAGTGGTAATCTGGTCAGGATGCAAAGAAACAATCCATGATTCAGCAAGTTCAGCCTTGCTGTGCCCATTCAATTTTGCAGCACTGCATAACACAAGGGGACACATCTCAAGATATATTTAAACAGCGGCAACGAGGTCTTGTACTTTCTGATCACACTATTTAAATGTGACTTGTAGTGTATTTCCCACATAGAGAGAAACATTAAGAAAAATTTACTGGCATCTGTGCTTTTGAAAGAGTTATGACAAACTAAGGGGCAACTGGACTGAATGAAATCAAGTAGGCACTAGAGGCAGATGTTCAGGGTCTCAGGGTAGCACTCTAATCTTCAAAGGAATAAAGAGGAGCCCTCATAAAATCAACTGGTAGGCTATACCTAGACTTAGGGCCAGGCCAGGTGATTGTCTTAAGGAGCAAAGTGTTGAAAAGGAGGAAGAAAAGCACCAGCTACCATAAAAGTAAATAGCCTCAAGTTCTTATTCAATATATTTCACCCACAGGACCCTCAGGGTTGTGCGGGGTGAGGGGTGGAATGGCTTAATTAAATTCTTTGCTCTTGACTCAAGCACTCCTCCATCTTGGAACTGAGGCCTCTTCAGCCCCATTTACAGATACAATCTTATTCTAACTTCCAGAATCAATGCCCTCCATAGGCAAGTAAAAAATTAAAAATAAATATGTTTCCACTATGATCTTCTTTAGCAGAAAGAAATAATAGAGATCAAGTCAAACACTAAATTTGTACCCTAGTTCTGCCATCACTTGCTGTGACCTTGGGGACAAACATTACTTAATTTTCCTTACCTGTATTTTTTTCCTCATCTGTGAACTAAAATAATACCCACATAATTTTCATGAACACAAATGAGTTATGACATAAGTGAAAATGATACACAGATTTCCAGCAAATTTCCCTCTAAGACACTAGTACAAAATTCTCCACTATGTCTGTTATTCCAATGTGTCTGGGATTGGAATTCCAATCAACACCAACAGGGAAGGTCTTTCTTCCCTGTGCTTCGTCCCTCTGGGTTTTCATCACCAGAGACTTCCTTCAGTATTCCCCTTCTGACTGAGTCTGTGCCCCTGGTCCATTTCTGGCCCCTCCTAAACACCTGCTCAAATTCTATGGGACACAAAGATTCCTGATCCTAGAAATCCCCAGTCCCATCAACCAAGAGTCAGAGTGTCTTTGACTCTCATTTTATGTACAGAGTAGCATCTACAATGCTGCTTAAGCCCAGTGAATTCTCAAGATTTCCTGGGCTCAGATTACTAACTCCCTCTTCCCCTTCTTGACTTAACTGTTCCCATGGAAAGAGGAATTCTTCCCAAGAGTCACTAATTTTATTTAGAGTGCTAAGGTAGATAGAGAAAAAATGAGGTCCAGTATGTACCTTTTGTTTGTGGTTACCATGAGGTTTATATATAGTGATCTATATATACATATGGGATTGTTTTAAGTTGCTGAACTCTTAATTTCAAATGCATTTTATCAACCCTGCATATGTACTCGCCTCCCCACATAATTACTATTTTTGCTTTCATATTTTACATCTAATTGTTTGTCTATCCCTTAACTGCTTACTATGGATATAGATGATTTTACTACTTTTGTCTTTTAACCTTCCTCCTAGACTTGTTTGTGGATGCTTTACTACCTTCACTGTAAATTTGCCTTTACCAATGAGCTTTTCCTTTTGTAATTTTCATGTTTCTAATTGTGTCCTCTTCTTTTTTGAGTAAAGAATTCACTTTAACATTTCTTGTATAACTGGTTTGGTGGTACTGAACTCTTTTAGCTTTTGCTTGTCTATAAAACTTTTGCTCTCTCCATCAAAACTGAATGAAAGCCTTGCCAGGTAGCATATTCTTGGTTGTAGTTTTTTTCCTTTCATCACTTTAATATATTGTGCCACTCTCTACTGGCCTGCAGAGTTTCTGCTGAAAAGTCAGCCCATAGCCTTATGGGAGTTTCCTTGTATGTTATTTGTTGCTTTTCACTTGTTGCTTTTAATATTCTTTCTTTATCTTTAATTTTTGCCATTTTAATTATAATGTGTCTTGGTGTGTTCCTCTTTCGGTTAATCCTGTATGAGACTCCGTGCTTCCTGGACTTGGATGTCTGTTTCCTTCCCCCAGGTTAGGCAAGTTTTCAGCTATTATGTCTTTAAATATGTTCTCAGCACCTTTCTCTCTCTCTTCTCCTTCTGGGACCCCCTATAATGCAAGTATTAGTGCACTTGATGTTGTCTCAGAGGTCTCTTAAACTGTCTCAATTTCTTTTTTTTTTTTTTTTTTTTTGGTCCAGTGACAGTGATTTCCATTACTCTGTCTTCCAGCTCATTGGTCATTTCTCTGTTCCATTTAGTCTACCATTGATTCTTTCTAGTGTGTTTTTCATTTAAGTTACTGTATGCTTTATCTCTATTTAGTTGTTTATATTCTAATTCTTTGTTAAAAACCTCTAATGTCCATCGACAGATGAATGGAGAAAGATGTGGTACATATATACAATGGAATTAGCCATAAAAAGGAACAAAATTGGGTCATTTGTAGAGACATGGATGAAACTAGAGACTGTCATACAGAGTGAAGTAAGTCAGAAAGGGAAAAACAAATATTGTATATTAATGAATATATGTGGAATCCAGAAAAATGGTACAGATCAACCAGTTTGCAAGGCAGAAATAGACACAAAGATGTAGAGAATAAACATATGGACACCAAGGGGGGAAAAGCAGGGGTGGGGTTGTAGTGGGATGAATTGGGAGATTGGGATTGACATATATACACTAATATGTATAAAATAGGTAACTAATGAGAAAAAAAATCAAATTGTACATTTTAAATATATTCAGTTTATTGTACGTCAATTATATCTCAATAAAACTCTCTTTAAAAGGAAAAATAAAACCCTCTAACTTCTTGCTCTGGGCATCTATTTTTCTCCCAAGGTCTTTAATCATCTTCACGATCATTACCCTGAACGCTTTCTCAGGTAGATTGCCAATCTCCACTTCACTTAGTTCTTCTTCTGGGGTTTTATATTGTTCTTTCATTTGGAACATATTCCTCTGTCATCTCATTTTACCTAAGTTGCTATTTCTATTTCTATGTATGTGGTAGATTTATTATGTTTCCCAATATTGGAGAAGTGGACTTTCATTGGAGACGTTCTATGTGTTCCAGCAATACGCTCCCCTCTCAGCACCAGAGCTATATGTGCTGGGGGTCCCACCTATGTGGGCTGCATGGGTCCTTCTGTTGTGGCAGGCTGACTAACGTGGGCAGTCTGGTAGGATTTCTGAGCCCTTGGTCCAGGTGGTTGCCAGGCCCTGGCTGTGTGGAGGCTGTCAACCACTGTTTGGCAGGGCCAAGTCATGAGGCAGCTGACCATGGAACCCTGAAGGGGGCTCAGGGCTAGTGCTGGTTCACTGGTGGGAAGAGCTGGGTCCTGGGGTCTGGCTACAGGGCCCAGGGGTCCCAGAGCCCTGGTGAGTGGGGCCAGGTTCTGACACAGCTAGCTGCAGTGTCATGGTGTCCCTAAAGTTTGTGTTGGCCTGCTAGTGGGTGGTCTGGCTCTATAGGCTTTGGGGCTGTGGTTTTCCTGTGGTTGGTATCCATCCATTGTTGAGTGAGACTGGTCCCAAGGCTAGAGCAGGCTCACTGATGGGTGGACCTGGGACCCTGTATGTACCTTTGATGTCATACTACAAGCCTGTAGGCCTCAATACTGAGGTCTCTCAAAATCCTAGATGCCTGCGTGCTTTCTTCTGCCATTTCCCCCACTAATGAAAGGTATAACAGAAAGCAAATACTATAAAAATCATATTCAGGGAAGTTCCCTGCAGGGTGTTTATCTAAAAGAAATCAGTATCTTGAATGAATATTAGCACTCCCATGTTCGCTGTGGCTCTAATTACAATAGCAAACAGGAGGAAACAACCTAAATGTCAATCAATGGATGACTAGATTGAAAAATAGGTATATACATACAATTAAATATTATTCAGCCTTAAAGAAATCTTGCCATATACAACAACATGGATGAACCTGGAGGAAATTATGCCAAGTGAAATAAGCCATCACAGAAGGACAAGTACTGCATGATACTAATTATATGAGGTATAAAATAATTAAATACACAGATGCAGAGAGTAGAATGGTAGTTACCAGAGGCTGAGAGGAGGGGAAAAAAAGAAGTTGCTATTCAAGGCATAGAAAGTTTCAGTTATGCAGGATGGTTAATTTCTAAATAGCATTATGTCTATAGTTAACAGTACAAAACTATACACTTAAAAATTTTTTAAGGAGGGGCTTCCTAGGTGGCCTAGTGGCACATCTGCCTGCCAATGCAGGGAACACGGGTTCGATCCCTGCTCCAGGAAGATCCCACATGCCTCAGAGCAACTAAGCCCGTGTGCCACAACTATTGAGCCTGAGCTTTAGAGCCCATGTGCCACAACTGCTGAAGCCCATGCACCTAGAGGCCATGCTCTGCAAAAAGAGAAGCCATGGCAATGAGGAGCCCGCACACAGCAATGAAGAGTAGCCCCTGCTCACAGCAACTAGAGAAAGCCCGCATGCAGCAACAAAGACCCAACACAGCCAATAAATAAATAAATAAATAAATTCATTTAAAAAAATTTGTTAAGGGCAAAGTGGCCAAGATGGCAGAATAGGAAGACCCTGAACTCACCTCCTCCCATGGACACAGCAAAATTACAACTATTTACACAGCAACTATCAATGAGAATGACCTGAAGAACACAGGAAAGATTTTCTGCAACCAAAGATATAAAGAAGGAACCACATCAGGATGGGTAGAGATGTGGTATAGTGAAGACTCATACCCCCAGGTTTGTGGGTCACAAAAAAAAGGATAATTAAAATTATAGAGATTTCCCCCCAAGGAATGAGGGGATTTGAGCCCCACATTGGGCTCCCCAGCCTTGGGATCTTGTACCAGTTAGACAGCACCCAAGAACATCTGGTTTTGGAGGCAGCAGGGCTTGTGTTCAGGAGATCCAGAAGACTGTAGGAAACGTTCTTAAAGGACATAGGCAAAATCTCACACACTCTGAGACTCAACATAGAAACAGTCAATAATTTAAAAAGAGCCTGGGTTAGACCAACTTGCTGATCTTGGAGACATTTTCAGAAGGCAACCAGGACGTCCCCTGGGGACAAAGGCAGCAGACATTTTAGGGATTTCAATCTACCATGAGGACACAGGTGCTGGCAAGTGTCATGTAGGAGTCCTCCCTCTAGCTTATTAGCACCAGGACCTGGGCACACCCATCAGCCAGTCAGCATCAGTTCCAGGACCCAACAGGAGCCAGCCATGCAGGGACCTAGGACTAGCATCTACTTGCACAGGGACACAATTCAAGTAGCCACCTGCAGAGACACAGGTCAAGTAGTCAGATGCATGAGGGCACAGCCCCACACACCAGCAAGTGGGCACCAGCCCTAGAATCCTCAAGCCCTCCAGCTAGATGCCTGGGAACACAACCCCACCCACCAGCAGATTGAGAACCCAGACTCACCGACCTGCAGGCCAGCACAAGGTAAAGGACCCCCCTGGGTCCTAACACCACCCACCAGCAGGCAACACCAGCCCTAGGACTCCCTGCCACTTACCTGAGACCCAGCCTTGCCCCACAGTGAGGGAGCACCAGCATTAGTATCCTCCAGACCCAGCGTCCACTCACACCAGGACCCAACACCACTCACCAGCACCAGCCCTGGTAATATCCAGACTGAGCAGCCAGCTATGCCAGGACCCAGCCCTGCCCAGCAACCACTGGCAGCCTCTGCACTCAGCAGGGTCTGGCAGTCAGCAGAGCCAGAGGCCAGGCCAGCTTATCAGCATACCCACAGTAGTCAGCACCACCACAACGGAAGAGCCCATGCAGCCCACATAGGGGGCAACCCTAGAGCACACAGCTCTGGTGACAAGAGGGGAGGATGCTGCTGGGCCCAATAAGACATCTTCTCCAAAATCAGGAAACATTTGAACCTACCTAATATATAGAAATAAAAACAGAGAATGGGGTCAAATGAGGCAACAGAGGAGTATTTTCCAAACAAAGGAATAAGAAAACCACAGGAAAAGAACTAAGAAAAGTGGAGATAAGCAATCTATGCAATAAAGAGTTCAAGGTAATGATCATAAAGATGTTCAACAGACTTGGAAGAAGAAACGGATGAACACAGTGATAACTGTATCAAAGAGTTAGAAAACATAAAGAGGGACCAAACAGACCTGAATAGTAACTGAAATTTTAAAATACACTAGAAGGAATCAACAGTAGATTAGGTGATACAGAAGAATGGATCAGTAAACTGGAAGACAAGAGTAGTAGAAATCACCCAAGCTGAACAGAAAAAGATAAAAAGGATTTTTTAAAATGAGGATAGTTTAAGAGACCTCTGGGATGACATCAAGCATAACAACACTCACATTATAGGGGTCCCAGAAGGAGAAGAAAGAGAAAAGGGGGCAGAGAACATAATTGAATATTCAACAGCTAAAAACTTCCCTAACTTGAGAAAAGAAACATACATAGAGATCCAGGAAGCACAGACAATCCCAAATAAGATGAACCCAAAGAGGTCTACACCAAGACATGTTGTAATTAAAATAGCAAAAATTAAAAGTAAAGAGAGAATATGAAAAGTAACAAGAGAAAAGCAACTAATTAGTACAAGGGAACTCCCTCAAGACTTTCAGTTAACTTTTAGCAGAAATTCTGCAGGCTAGAAGGGAGTGGTAAAAGAAAAGAAAAAACCTACAAGCAAGAATACTCTACCTGGCAAGGCTGTCATTCATATTTGAAGAAGAGATAAAGAGTTTTACAGACAAGCAAAAGCTGAAAGAGTTCAGTACCACTAAACTAGCTTTGCAATAAACATTAAAGGGACATCTCAAAGTGAAAAACAAAAGAACACAATAAGAAATATGAAAATTATGAAAGGAAAAATCTTATTAGTATGGGGAAATATATGGTAAATGTAGTGGACCAACCACTTATAAAGCTAGTAGAAAGGTTAAAAAATAAAAGTAGTAAAATTATCTGTATCCATAAAAAATTAGTTAAGGAATACACAAGAAGATATAAAATATGATGTCAAAAACATTAAACGTGGCGGGGGGGGTAAAAATACAGAGTTAAAATGCATTTGAACTCAAGAGATCACCAACTTTAAATAATTGTATATATTGTTAAATATAAACCTCATGGTAACCACAATCAAGAACCTATAACATATACACACAGAAAAAGGAGAAAGGAATCCAAACTAATGCTAAGGGTAGTCATCAAATCATAAAGGAAGACATCAAAAAAATAAGAAAGGAAAAAAAGAGTACTACAAAATCAACCCAAAAACCATAAACAAAGTGACAATAAGTACATTTCTATCAATAAATACTTTAAATTCAAATGGACTAAATGTGCAATCAAAAGACAAAATTGGCTGAATGGATTTTAGAAAAGAAAAAAAAAAAAAGACCCATATATATGCTCACTACAAGAGTCTCAGTTCAAACCTAAGAACACACACAGACTAAAAATGAGGGCATGGACAAAGGTATTCCATGCAAATGGAAACTTAAAAAAGAGCTAGGGTAGCAATATTTATATAAGAAAATATAAACTTTCAAACAAAGACTGTAATGAGAGACAAAGAATTTCATTACATAATGATCAAGGGATCAATCCAAGAAAAAGTATGACAATTACAAATAAATATGTACCCAACACTGGAGCACCTAAATACATAAAGCAAATATTAAAAGAGGTAAATGAAGAAACTGACAATAACAATAATAATAAGGGACTTTAACACCCCACTTACACGAATGGACAAATCATCCAGACAGAAAATCAATAAGGAAACACTGGCCTTAACACTTACATGTGATAGACTTAATAGATACACCTGGAATATTTCATTCCCAAAGCAGCAGAATACACCTTCTTTTCAAGTGCATGTGGAACATTCTCCAGGATAAATCATATGCTAGGCCACACAAATCTCAGCAAATTTAAGAAAACTAAAATAAGATGAAGCATCTTTTCTGATCACAACATTATGAGACTAGAAAAAACTACAAGAAAAAATTGCAAAAAACCGAAAAGTGTGAAGGCTAAATAATATGCCACTAAACAACCAAGGAATCAAAGGGGAAATAAAAAATGCCTGGAGACAAATGAAACAAACAAAAAAACACAACAATTTAAAATCTATGGAATGCAGCAAAAGCAGGTCTAAGAGTGATAAAAGCTTACCTCAAGAAACAAACAAACAAAAATCAAATAAACAACCTACCCATACACCTAAAAAAGAAAAAGAAAGACTAGAAAAAGAACAAACAAAATCCAAAGTTAGTAAAAGGAAAGAAATAATAAAGATCAGAGCAGAAATAAATGGAATAGAGACTTAAAAAAATAAACAGAGATCAGTGAAACTAAGAGGTAGTTCTTTAAAAAAATAAACAAAATTGATAAACCTTTAACCAGACTTATCATTAGTAAAAGAAAAGAAATCATAAAGTTCAGAGCAGAAATAAATGAAAAAGAGACTAAAAAATAACAAAAAAGATCAATGCAACTAAAAGCTAGTTCTTTATAAAGATAAACAAAATTGATAAAATTTTAACTATACTCATCTATAAAAAGAGAGCCCAAATAAAATCACAAATGAAAAATGATAAGTTACAACCAAAACCACAGATGTACAAAGGGTCATAAGAGAATAATATGAACAATTATGCACCAATGAAATGGGCAAAATCCTAAAAATATTCAATCTCCTAACAATGAATCAGGAAGACATAGAAAATATGAACAGACCAATTAACAGTAATGAAATTGAATCAGTAATTTTTAAAACTCCCCAAAACCAAAATTCCTGAACCAAATAGCTTCACAAGTGAATTCTACCAAACATTTAGAGAAAAGGCAATACCTATCCTTCTCAAACAATTCCAAGAAATTTCAGTGAAAGGAATGCTTCCACACTCATTCTATGAAGCAAGCATCACCCTGATACCAAAACAAAATAGTTAATCACACAAAAAAAGAAAATTACAGGCCAATATCACTGATGTACATAGATGAAAAAATCCTCAACAAAATATTAGCAAGCTGAATCCAACAATACAATAAAAGGAGCATACACCACGATCAAGTGGAATTTATGCCAGGGATACAAATTAATATCTGCAAATCAATGTGATATGCCACATTAACAAACTGAAGAATAAAAATTAATGCTATCAGTGGGGAGCAATGGGGAGCACAGATGAAGCCTCACTCGCCCACCATCCACCTCCTGCTATGCAGCCCGGTTCCTAACAGGCTGCGGACGGGTACCAATCCATGGCCCAGGGGCTGGGGACTCCTGCCTTAATGGATACTTAAAAATCAAGAGGTACTTTGTTATTAAAATCTATTACTCTTCCCTTTAAATTGAATTACAGTTCTTATACACTTACCTTTTAAGTATATTTCACTAATGCTATGAGAACACCATTAAGCTACATTTAGTTGATCCACCTAGAAAATTCACAATTGATTCAGGAATGATTAAAGAGAAAGAAAAAGAATTGAGTGGCCTACATATTTCAACTGGAAAAAAGAAGAAAGAAAATTGATTTGAGGACAATCTGAACATTGAGCTTTGTAGTACAAAATGTAGAAATTGATTAGAGAGAAAATTTGAGGACAAGAAAAGAGAAGGAAAGTAATATTTTTGCCATATGACAAAAATATTGAATCAAAACACCCAGCAGTTTTGGGGTGACATTACTCTTTGTCCGGGAGTTATGGAAAAGGTTGCTAACTGCCTACCCAATATCTAATCTCCTTTTCTTGCAATAAACCACTGTATTGTGAGTGTAGCATAGACTGCACTGTTATTTGCAGACATGTTATTTGAGGCTTAACGAGAATGGCTGAGAGAAATGACTTTCTTTGGTAAGAGGATACCAGAAAGCTGTTCAATACATATCTTTTCATACAAAAAAAAAAAAAAGTGCTACCAGCAACCTAAGAATAATAATTTGGGAAGGCCAAGCTTTATACAAAGCATCAGAAAATGTCAATAACAGAAGCAATAAGCTTAAATTATTCTCCCATATCTTTCGACCTCCCTTGCTGATATGGTTTGTGCAACATAAAAAAAAAAGTCACTGGGTCGGGCTTCTGGGAAAGCTCTTTAAACAGGGCTGACTCATTTAAAATGCTTATCATTTTTCTTTTCCCCTTGCATCCTTGTAGAATGCAGATATGATCACTAGAGTCCCTTTATGATCATGGAATGATCTTGAAGATGAAGAAACAAAAGGAAGTTAATGATAAAGAAACAATAAGAAAAAAGTCTGGAGTCACCCAACCAGTCCAAGACTGGCTAATTCCAGCTTTCATGTGAAATGAGAGGAAAGCAAGTTCCCTATCTTATTTAAACCACTCATTTTGACATTTCTCCTACTAACAGATGCTTGCAATTACCAACTGGCTGAGAGGGCTTGTGGAGCTAATGGATCTAGGTAAGAATATTCTGTTAAATTCTCACAGGCTCTTGCATATATTATGATAGACAAAGTCTAAAGCAAATACCCTTTATAATGATAAGGGAGTTGAAAGAACCCACCTAAACACATGGAGCTTTTTCCCAAGTTAATTATATTAATAAAGTGTACCAAATTTCTTTGATCAAAATAAATTTATATTTCCAATCCACATCTATACTTGGAGGTGGAGTTTGAGTGATGGTCTGAGTTTTGCAATAAACTAACCAACCTGTAAAACCCAGCTGTAGATAGAAAAAGCACAGGAAACAAAAGAAAATCTAGATAAATTGGATTTCATCAAAATTAAGTTTTGTATACCAAAGAATACTACCAAGAAACTGAAAAGACAACCCACAGAAGGGGAAAAATAATTGCAAATCTTATAAGGGATTAATTTCAGAATATGTAAAGAACCACAACTCAACAACAGAAAAGCAAACAACTCAGTTTAAAAGTGTGCAAAGAAATTGAATAGCTATTTCTTCAAAGAATATATACAAGTGGCCAATAAGCACATGAAAAGATGTTCAACACCACTAGTCATGAGGAGAATATAAATCGAAACCACAATAAGATGATACTTCACACCAATTTGAACGTCTGTTATCACAAACAAGAAGAACAAGGTTGATGAGGATGTAGAGAAATGGGAAATTTGTACATTGCTAGTGGGACTGAAATGGTGCAGTCACTGTGGAAAACAATATAGAGGTTCTTCAAAAAATTAAACATAGAACTATCATAAGATCTGGTAATTCTACTAGGTATACACCCAAAAGAATTGAAAGCAGCTCAAACAGATATTTGTACACCAGTGTTCACAGCAGCATTAGTCACTAGAGAAGAAAAAAGATGTAAACAATCCAATAATCCAAAGATAAAATGTTATATATAAATGGAATGTTATTTTTCCTTAAAATCCAATGAAAGTATATGCTGCAAGATGGATAAACTTTGCAAACATTATGCTAAGTGAACCAGATGTGATGGTTAATTTTATGTGTCAACTTAACTGAGCTTAGGGATGCCCAGAGAGCTGATAAAACATGATTTCTGGGTATGTCTGTGAAAAAATTAGCATTTGAATCAGTAGACTGTGTAAAGAAGACAGCCCTCCCCAGTTCAGGTGAGATCATGGAATCCCTTGAAGGCCTAATAGAACAAAAAGGCAGAGGAAAGACAAATTCACTATCTCTGCTTGAGAAGAGACATCCACCTTCTCCTGCCCTTTGGACATGGACACTCCTGGTTCTCAGGGTTTTGGACTGAGACCAGAACTTACACCACTGGCACCCCAATTCTCAGGGCTTTGGACTTGAACCGAATTACACCACCTGGCTCTCCATCTTGTAGACAACAGATCATGGAATTTCTTAGCCTTCATAACTGCATGAGCCAATTCCTATAATAAATCTCCTTTTATATGTCTATATATATATCCTATTGGTTCTGTTTCTCTGGACCAGCCTAATATATGAATCAAATTCACAGAGACAGAGAGTAGAATAGAGGTTGCTAGGGGTTGGGTGGAGGGGGAATGAGAAGTTATTGTTTAATACATACAAAAATTCTGTTTGGGATGATGAAGTTCTGAAAATGGGTAGCGGTGATGGTTGCACAACGTTGTGAATCTACTGGATTATACACTTAAAAATGGTTACAATGGCAATGGTAACTTTTAAATCACTGGTTTAAAAAAAAAACTGGTTCTAATATGTATTAACTGTGAAACAAATGAAACGAGTTAAACTTGCCAAAGTGAAAACAGTTCAAAATACCTACCCTCCAGGCACAATTAAGAATTAAATGAAATATAAGGGTCTGATGCATGAAAGGTACACAATTAGAACCTTAAACGAGATAACGTGTAGGGCACTCAGCTCAGTACTTGAAACAGTGTAAGCAGTTATAAAAGTTAGCCAGCCGTACTAGGTAACAGAATCAGCCGCATCAGTAAGAGCAGCTACAGCAAGAAAAGTGCCAGATAATTTCAACTGGGAACAAGGCAGAATCTGGATATTCATTGACACAGGGGATTATTTTAAAGAGGCCATTTGCCAGAAAATGACAAAATCAATGGGAATATCAGAGGTTGGTAAAAGAGCCCTGCTACCATGTGAAGTTCTAGGACCGAGTCCATGGACTCTCCTGAACAGGCGTTTTCAAGCCACTTAATATTGGTTTGTAGATTTCAAAAAGCCTAAAACTCCCTGCTTACTGTGTATACAAAACCCTTGTCCTGACTTGACCAAATATCCTCAGAGAACCTATTTATATTACAGTGAATTGAAAGCGGGAAGAGAAAGCGACACTGGGCCACAACCAACTTAAACCACAACTAAACGATGTTCCCTAGAAATTGCATATGCTGGTGTTCCCTGATTTAACATGATACTATATGAGGACAAGCTGAGTTAACTGTAACCTACATGAAGCTCAGAAATAAGTCCAGTTCTTGCATGAAGTCACTTTCAGAGAAGCATAGTTCAGAAACCAAATGCATATTAAACGGAATTCACATCTTTACATGCATCTAAGAACATAAAGTGAGGCAAAATTTATAACTCAGAATAACACTTCTCACTGTTGTACAGCAACTAACTGGCACAACAGTGTAAAGCAATTATATTCCAATAAAGAGCTTTAAAAAAAAAATAACACTTCTCAAATGCCCGTTTCCTTCTCTCCCCAAATCTTTCTCATTCCCCAAATGCTCCACAATACCTCACAGCCAAACCCCAACACATTCTCTAATCTGCCCCCTGTGCCTCTTTAAAAATCTGTGCTGCTTTCCTGGGTCCTTTCAGATACTCCAATCCTTTTTCCCCTCATTTTCTAGATTCTGCTTCACAAGTTCAGAGCCTGGCTGGTACAGACAAAACTCTTCAGGAGAGCTGGCAGGAAAAGGTAAGAAGGAACACCAACTAGTAGCACAAATTAATAGATCATCTTCCTATCATGTATTCAACTTTCAGTTATAATTTTAAAGATAAGTCAGAAACTGACAGACCAAATTTAAAGTTAACTGCTACCCATGTATTTAGGTACTTTTTAGTACAACTTCCATGGAAGTAGCAATCAGGTCTCTGTGTTCCAGCAGCCATAGCATCTAGAAGGCCTGACATGTAGGAGCTATAAAATAGAGATACACTAGCTGATAAGACAATTTGAACAGTTTGGAGGCTAGCAAAGAAATTTCCTGAAATAGCACAGCTTTGGGGTTTCTGACCTTGTTTGTTGGTTAATTTCTTGAAGAGTGTCAGCTCCTGCCTTTCCTAAACCCTTACAGATGAAAGCTCTGAATGCTCCTACTCATAAACACAAGATGAGAACATCTAAATCCTCAGCGCATCAGTGATTGGAATAGTCTTGTTGGCATTTCTATGTCATGGGATAAACTGGGAGTAAGCCTCAGTCACAGGCTCCCCTACCCGCCATCATGTTGGCCTGGTCTGTGTATTGAACATCGTGCATGCTTTGGGTCTCTTACTTTAATAATGCTGGTGAAGATGGAGTAAATATAGGAAAACTTCGTTCTTAGGTTTCAGACAACAGTATTGCATTAGCCTGACTTCTCAGAATGCAACTTATATGTCGTTTGGTTTTACTTGTTCTGAAAGATCAAAAACCAAGTTCAGCAATACATTAGATTAGCGTGTTTCTTGCTTGACCTAGGTCAGCATATGCCCAACTCTAATTCAGTTCATTTTGAACGACTGCCTTGGGAAAATCTAAAAGATTTAAAAGAAAGACCTCAGACCAACCATATCAATTAAAATTCTCTTTTGCTTGGAAACCAGCTGATAATGAACAACATATATCTCCAAGAGGCTGACAATGGGGAGATGCATGGACAAAGAATCACAAGTGGTTTATGAGTAATGTAAATTCACAGGAACTAGTCAATTAAGGTTTCTGAATTTTTTAAGATGTCTACTCAGCATTAAAATCAGTGAATACATTATTGGTTTTTACATACTGATGGATCCCTGTTAGGAAACAAAAATCACATACATTATTTTAACAGAGAGAATTTAGTATAAAGAATTAAACTAAGTAAAAGAATATTTTAACTGAAAAACTAAAATTTCAAAAAACAAAAAACAACAATGAAGTGTCATAAAACTAACAACCCTAGGAAGCAATTACCACCTCTAGGGTTAGGATAACAAAGGGAAGAGTTTGGAACTATTAAAATTAGAACTTTGAACAAGGAGCCCCATGGAGCTGAAACTCAGATCTCTGAAGAAAGGATGTTCCTCAGCTGGAGCAGGTGTCTGAGTTTGGAGGAGGGACCCCACAGGGCAGGGATTCAGACTTCTCAGAGAGGATGCTTAATGACAGCTGCTGGTGTCCCAGAGAGACACAATGAAACCTGATTCTGCAAAAGCTGGGAAATCTGCAAATTGAATTGCTTCTATATGAATGAAGTGTGACTAAAGAAAGGAGAGTGATACTGACAAGAACCCATGCTGCCCCCCAAAATGGCAAGAACCTTCTTTCTTATTTCTCCTCCAGCTTTATATTTCTTGCTGATGCCCCCTTTGTCAGAGTCTAACAGAAAAAAAGCCAACTGTCAAGAAAATCCTGTTTGCAGAATCCAGCCCTAACATCACAAAGCAGAGTATAAAGAGTGGATTTGGACCTAAGACACAGTAGCTGTAGAACCCCTTTGGTACTCACCATCCATTCATACTTGTTCTACATATATTTGAACCTTCATACAGCAACAAATTGTTTTGCACCTAACATGATGGAATTAGCCTCTAGACAAGTGAAGGCATTCTCATCCTCTCCCCAAAATATGGAGATGCAAAGTCCCAACTATCATTGTACCCCTCTCTGAGCTATGTTAATTACACCTCAAATTCAGTCACGGCCATATGCAAATGTTGTTATCTAAAGACTATGTTGCAAAGTTTACCTCCAACAAAACTGGCATAAGTTTCTAAAGAAAAGGAAAATATATATGCGTGTGTGCACACACACACACCCACAAAAAGGAGATATGTATATATAGCTGCTGCAGACCTCATTTCAGCCTTGGTTGATGTTTATTACCCCATTCATATTTTCCGTATCCTTAGCAGGGCCTCAGGTGGTCAGGATTTTCTACCTTACAGGGGGAATCCAAACTTCGTTTCTGAAGGCTCTAAATCTCTAGTTGTCCTATCTTCTTTTTTAAGTTTCTGTAGTTTCCTATTAACTTTTGCTCTTGAACAGGAAGTACCAAGAAAACGCCAAAGAATTTCCTGGATTCCAAACATATTCCTCTGATATAGTTTGAATGTTCATGTCCCTCCAAAATTCGTATGTTGAAAGCCTAATGCCCAAGGTAATGATATTAGGAGGTGGGGCCTTTGAAAGGTGATTAGGTCATGAGGGTGCAGGCCTCACAAATGGGATTAGTGCCTTTATAAAAGAGACCCCAGAGAGATTTTTCACCCTTCTACCATGTGAGACTACAAACAAGAAGAATTCTGCAACCCTGAAGAGGGCCCTCACATGACCACGTCTGAGACCATCTTGATCTCAGACTTTCAGCATCCAGAACTGTGAGAAATAAATTTCTGTTCTTTATAAACTACCTAGTATATGGTATTTTGTTACAGCAGCCCAAACAGACTAAGACATCCTCATTGCCACTATTGTATAACAGGAACCCAGTTTCCCACGAGAAACCAGGATCATGCAGTAGAGTAACCTCCTTCTTGACCTGTTAGTTCAATAGTATGAGGACTCAAGTGGCAGTCTCAACACTTAGCTCAATAGAGCCATTGTGGTGTCCCCCTTGGGAACCAAGACCACCAAACCATCTGTAAATCAGACCTACTCAGTCATAAGTTCACAAGGAATGCTCCATGAAGCCACAGGTATAGAAGAAAGAAAGACAATCCAGCAGCAGCTAGTGCTGAAGGAGCCTCAAGTACCTGCTCATTGTGTCTTTTAGCACAAGCTCAGCTGAAATTCTTATTTGCCGTTTCCATTTGATAACAGGTTGCTATTGCTGATACTTCAATTTAAGGCTCAGTGGCTCAAAGAACACCTGGTTTATGACAAATCTTAGGTCACCTAGTCACTTAATGTCCAATGATTAAACATTCAGTCTCTCCTGAGGCCTAGTAGCAAACCTAGAGCTATTTCTCAAAAGAATAGTTATCTGTAAAAGAAAGCATGGGTTTGCTCAGAAGCTGTAGGTTATCTGCCCTATCATTCTCCTATTAGTGCTTGCCAAAACCTTCATAGTGCATCGCTAGATTCCACAGGCTTTTCAAGTACCATCAGATTATAAAGCCTAAGTGAAAAAGACACTTTCATCACAACTTGGACTTGCTGTGGAGCCTTCTCTTGTTGTTCTCATTTGAAACTGGCAGCCCATAGGGTACTCAGTAGGAGGTATCAAACACTCAGATATGATACATGTTGCCTCCAAAATACCTCCCTAGCGTTGTGCCTCTTTTTGTTATTTGGTGGTGCCAGGTACAGCAACGTGTCTTTCACCCTTGTGGTGGCATCTCAGAAATTTCACTGAATTGGTTTGGTAGGTCTCTAAATTTTCATGGGTTTATAACCCATTCTGTTTCTCATATGTCTTACTATGGCATCTAAATAGCTTGCTATTTCTGTTCGTCAGAGACAATAAGCATATCATCATCAATGTATCACCTCTACCATCAATGGAGAAATGTGATGTTTAAAGTGTCGAGGTGATCTCTGTGGAACATATTATAACAGAAAACAAGAAAATTAATGCAGCCCTGAGGAAGGACCATGAAAGTGTATTGCAGGTCCTATTATGCAAAAGCAAACTACTTTTGTGGTTCTTGCAAATTAATATGGAGCAGGGGTGGGGAAAGCATTTTCCAGGTCAATAACTGCACACCAGATGTCAGGCCGTGATTTACTCTACTGATTTGCTTCAGTAAAGGTGCCACATCTTGAGCAGCAGCTGCAATTAAAGTCAATACCTGATTAAATGTATGCTATTCCACAGTCATTCTCCGAGATCCATCCCACTTCTACAGAGTCCAAACAAGCAAATTAAATAGAGATGCAACTCATGTCATTATGCCCGCACCTTCCAAGTCTTTGATAGTGGCAACAATCCCTGCAATTTCTCTAGAGACATAGTATTGCTTTTGTTCACCATCCTGGCAGGAAGGGGAAGTTCTAGGGGCATCCACATGATTCTTCCTACCTAATGTCTTTACTTCCTAAGTCAGAGAAGCTGTGTGATGATCCTTCCAATTGACGAGTATGTCTACGCAAATTAAGTTGTCACTAACTTAGGAAATAACAAAGGGAGTCTGCAGATCTATTGAGCCCACGGTGATTCAAATTTAGGCCAAAAACCTCTATGTATCATTTGACCACCATTTACCCTACTTTGGCTACTGGACCACAGTGGCATTTTGGTTCCCCTAGATTTATCATCAATTCAGAGCCTTGTAGTAATTCTTCAAAAGTCTGCATATTTCCTTTTTCCCAGTGTTCATCCACTTTAGTAAAATGCTACAGTTCCCTCTGGAGAAAGCTTGGAGAAACATTTACAGTACAAGAAAAATTTTCTCACATGATCTTATAGTTCAAAAACATAAGGGTTTTTTTGTGAAAGCATTTATGGTAGAGCAAAAAGATGAAGTATTTGTTTCCGTCCATTCATTAAAAAAATATTAAGCATAACTGAACTTGTTAAAGCTGACAGATATAAAAAAGTATCTTTAAAGATCTTACAATTTACTAAACAGAAAAAGGAAATAATTTTATATTTCACATAACTTGGGATTGTGATAAATTCAACAAAAGAAATAAACAAGGTGATACAATAGAGATATCGGACAGAAATTTGCAGGGTGACACGTCAGAAAAAGTGGTTGACAAAGGCCAATTGAAAAATGTGAAATTGAAGTTAAAACCTGAAGATCAGCCACAACAAGCTGGTAGGATAAATTCCCAGGCAGAAAGAACAAGTCTAGAAGAGCCTGAGGTGGGATATAGCTAGCTGAAGCACTGTGAGCCAAAGGAAGAGTGGTATGAGACAAGCTTGGAGAGACAAGCTGAGGCCAACACGCAGGTCTTTATAAGTAAGGAATTTGTACAGTAAGTTCTGCTATACTACAACATACGCGTTTCTAAAAACCACAGAGCTATGCAAAATCCTACAATAAAAACCATGGTGCTTATGGGAAAACAGAGGGCTAAAGGTAAAATACTCAAAAAACCTGTGACACCTCAAAAAATGATAGAACCCTAATACAGCAGCATATTTTGCATATTTTTTTAACAATTAAGTACATAGATACTACAAAAACCATGGCACTTTACCTTTAAAATGACCTGAAGTCTGCTGGTAGAAGCGGGTGCCTGAAGGGTTGCAGCTCAGCGTTCTTCTGGAATGGCGGAAGGAGAGTTATCTGAAACGCAGGAGGAGCTGTAACACCTGATGTGCACAGGTGTGGCTCACAGCCTTCAGTGAACTGAGGTAGCTGCTGGGAGGTTGAGGTGTGGGCACCTGTGCCTCATTCACCGGGGCCAGTTCCTGCATTCATTTGGTGTTTTTCATGCAAAAGCAAATGTGAAACTCACATTCTGTTCAAAATTGTTCCTTACACATAGCGGTCACTTCTTCAAAAAAGCATGACAGTAGAATTTTATTTTAATTGTAGGGGAAGCCATTGGGAGATGTTTAAACGGTGAAGTGGCATGATGGGATTGTGTTTTAAAAGCTCACCCTGGGTGGTTTGTGGAGAATGGATACAGATGGGTAGGAATGCTGTTTAGTGGGTTGGAAAGACTGAGAGAGGGGCAGGTTGGAGGAGAGTGGTCTAGTGGGAACAGGTAGGCAGGTGGATCTACGCTTCCAAGCTCAGTGGGAAGGTCAGAGCTGGAGATACAACCAGCACCTGGGGAGCATTTATGTAACGAGACTACATGAGCTAAGCGAGGAGCGTGGAGGCCCAGGGCCTTTCTCAATGCTGCAAGGATGAATTAGAGATCCTATTCAAGCCCACTTTTCTTGTTCTGAGTTTCTGAGGTTTCTATATATGGTCACAGCACCATGACAAAAAAAGAGAGAAAAGAAAGAGAGATGGAGGGAGGGAAGGGGAGAGGAGAAGAAAAGAGGGAAGGGGAGGGAAGGGGACACTGTAAGATCCAGGTCTCTGATCTACAACACACTCATGGAAATCAAGCTGCAGCAAAGGCATAACTACATGACAGTTGGCCCTTGAACAACACGAGTTTAAACTGTGCAGGTCTTTTCAACAGTAAATACTACAGTCCTACAGGATCTGGTTGGTTGAATCTGCCCATGAGGCTCCTGAGGAGCCAATTATAAATTATCTGCAAATTTTCGACTTTGCAGAGGGTGGGCGCCCCTATCCCCTGGAGCTGTTCAAGGGTCAACTGTATCTGGCAAGGATCCATGCATCTACTACACCTTCCTTCCTCTGTACACAGTTCTTTAACCCAGCATTCGATCTGGGATATTTGGTGGGGCTTTTGGTAGGAAGAGAAGTAAGCAATATTGTAGACTAAACAGATACATACTTTGCATGTGTGTGTGCACACAGGTGAATGTTTTTTGTCTTGAAATTTTTCTCATACATTTATCTACTCCTAAAGTAATAACTTTAAGTATTTCAAGTTTCTAAAAGAATAATGAGCCAGTCCCCTCAAGAACTGTTTTTAAAATGGACCACTGTCTTCCCAAGATAAGAGCTTATATAAATATAGCTCTTATATTTATATATAAAAGTATAAATATAGCAATTTCATAAATGGCATCAGAAATTCTACTTTGTCACTGATGCTATTGCATTCAGATGGCCACTATTTTTGACAAGTACAACAACCAGCCAGATACGCCTCCTAACCAGGTCATGTGCTAGTACAGCATCTGCTCTGTCTCCAGTCCTCTGCCTATTACTGGTTTCATCTCATCCCTGCTTGCTCTCCTTCCAGTCCTAACTCTGGTACTCAAAAAAATTTTTTTAATCTGCTTATTGTATCTAATAACTCTTTATCTTAGAATAGTTCTAGGGTTGCAAAAAACTGCTAAGATAGTACAGAGTGTTCTCATATATCCTGCACCCAGTTTCCCCTTTAATTAGTATCTTATGCTGGTTTGGTACACGACACAATTAATGAACCAAGATTGATACATTATCAACCAGTGTCAATTGTTTATTCAGATCTCCATAGTATTTACCTATTAACTTTTATCTGTCCCAGGATTCCACCAGGCTATTACAGTACATTTAGTTGCCTTGTCTCCCCAGGTTCCTCTTGACTGTAATAGTTTCTCAGACTCCCCTTGTTTTTGATGACTGACAAATTTGAGTAGTGCTGGTGAGGTATTTCATAGGATACCTATCCACTGCAATCTATCTGATGTTTTTTCTCTGATGACTGGAGTTACAGATTTTGAGGAACAAGATCATAGAAGTAAAATGCCATTCTTGTCACATAAAATTCCTAGGAGAAAACAGAAAAAAAGCTGCTTGACTTGGGTCTTGGCAATAATTTTTTGGATACCTAAAGCACAAGCCACCAAATCAAAAATAAACAAGGGGGACTACATCAAATTAAAAGTCTCCTGCATAAGGAAACAATCAACAAAATGAAGGGACAACCTGCAGAATGGGAAAAAAATATTTGCAAACCATATATCTGATAAGGGGTTAATATCCAAAATACATAAGGAACTCATACAACTCAGCAGCAAAGAATCATCATCATCATCATCATCCAATTAAAATTGGGCAAAGGACCTGAATAGACATTTTTCCAAAGAAGATACACAAAAGGCCAATAGGTACATGGAGAGGTGCTCAACATTGCTAATAATTAGGGAAAGGCAAATCAAAACCACAATGAGATACCACTTCATGGGACTTCCCTGGTGGTCCAGTGGTTAAGACTCTGCACTCCCAATGCAGGGAGCCCAGGTTCCAGCCCTGGTCAGGGAACTAGATCCTGCATGCATGCCACGACAAAGATCCAGCATGCCACAACTAAGACCCAGCACAGCCAAATAAATAAATTAATAAATGTTAAAAAATAAAAAAGATATCACTTCATGCCTGTTAGAATGGCTATCATCAAAAAGACAAGAGGTAACAAATGCTGGCAAAGATGTGGAGAAAAGGGAGCCATTGTGCATTGTTGGTGGGAATGTAAATTGGTATAGCCAGTATGGAAAACTTCCAGAATGGAAGTTCCTCAAAAAATCAAATATAGAGCTACTACATGATCCAGCAATTCTACTTCTGGGAATGTATTTAAAGGAAACAAAAACACTAACTCAAAAGGATATCTGCACAACCATGTACATAGCAACATTATTTATAATAGCTGAGACGTGAAAACAACCTAAGGGTCCATCAGTGGGTGGATGGTTATAGAAACTGTGGTACATACGTACAATGAGATATTATTCGCCCATAAAAAAGAAGGAAATCCTGCCATTTGTAACAACATGGATGGACTTTGAGGGCATAATGCTAAGTGAAATAAGTCAGACAAAGAAAGACCAATACTGTATGATCTCACATGTGGAATCTTAAAAAAATAAGAAAACTCATAGAAAATAATCAGATTGGTGGTTACCAGAGCAGAGATGGGAGTGGGGAAGGGAAAATTGGATGAAGGTGACCAAAAGGTACAAACTTTTAGTTAAAGGAAAATAACTACTAGGGATGTACTGTACAACACAGTGACCGTAGCTAGCACCGCTGTATGGTTTATATGAAAGCTGTTAAGAGAGTAAATCCTAAGTGCTATCATCACAAGAAAAAAACAAACAAACATTTTTTTCTTTTTCTCTTTTTTTGTATCTATATGAGATAGTGGATGTTAACTAAACTTATTGTGGTAGTCATTTCACAATATACATAAGTCAAATCATTTTGCTACACACCTTAAGCTTATACAGTGCTGTGTGTCAATTATATCTCAGTAGAACTTGGGAAAAAATAATACAGTCGCTTTGCCACACTGCCTCTTTGTCTCTTACCAAATGCTTTGTAAACATGCTCATCCTCCTGGGGTGAACTTAGTCCCAGCTCCTGTGTCAGGGTCCGTGTACTGCCCAGCTTCACATTGCAGCCCACCTCCCGCACTGGAGGTCTGGATCAGGTTCTGGGTCCTTGAGTCAGCTCATTTCTGCATGATTTACTGGATTTGTCTGGTAAAATTCTAAGATCTAATATTATTCACTACTGTTTTATAGTCTCAACTTATTGCCTCAAAAACATAATGTTCTATTATGTTCATCAGATACTTATCCCCAGCCCTAGATGTTTCTTCCTGTCTTGAACAAGATTGATGTCATACACTTAGTTCAGTCAGTACAGCCCTCTATTCAATTTCTGTGCTTCCTTTTCTTTCTTTCTTACGTGACTCAGATGCTCAAATCTGGTAGCTGCTCTAAATATCATAAACCCTATACAACCTTTAACCGATCAAACTCTAACAACTAAGGAGTAATCAGACTCAAAACCAAGGTCAGAGATTCAGTTAACTGATGTTATATAAGAACAGATTAAGTAGTTGTCTGGGAGAAGTCCTTGCATATTGTCTCACTTCCCAAGTTACGTGTCTTAGCCTTGTGTGTGGGTGATTATTCTGTCACTTTTTCTTACACCACTTGATAAATAGCTTTCAATCTTTAGTATATAGAAGTGATGACATTTTGACATAAAACCATCAATCAGATTTTTTCTGTATTCTGATAAATATATTCCATCATTTTAAACCTGTTATCAAGGAAACAAAAATGAGAGGCAAGTGTGTATAGAGAATATATTTTTCAGCATTGTTAATGAAATATTGGAAACAGTTTAATTGTCCTATATAGTTAAATTATGATATAGTCATATGATGGACTACCATGCAGTTCTTGAAGAAAACATATAGTCAAAGTATATGTATTGACTAGAAGGAAGTCAAAAGGTGAAAAAAAATAGTTATGAAACATTTTATAAACTATGATTCCCATTTTGGTAAAAAACACACGTGCACTCAGAAAATTCAAGAAAGACATATTCTTTGTACACAACACAAAATATTAATCACAGTTATCAATGAGATTACTAGTGACTTTTATGTCTTCTGTCACATCCATATTTTCTAATGTGAGCATGTTTAATCGTATAACAATAGTTTTAACTCTTCTCTGAACTGGTGAACCATCAAATGATAGTGTTTTCATGGCATCTCTGGACTGTAATAGTTTGTATTTTTAATTCTAGTCTCATCCTTAGTTATAACTTAGTTGTACTGACTTCAAAATTAAGGACACATATTTAGGGAAAAAAAGAGACAGGTTAAATATATAACATATTTTGTAAAATTATTCACATTGGAAAATATGGGAAATGGCTATTTCAAAGGAGAGTGTTGTACACTAAAATGTTAACAGTGGTTTGTTCTGGTTGTTATTATTTTGGGTGACTTTTTTCTTTGCTTCGCTTTCTTTTCTTATTTTCCAAAACATGCTACACTTAAAAGGTATTTAAAAGCAGAAGACAAATGAAAAGTTATTGGTACTATAATGTGCCATTATTCCACAGAATTCTGAAAATTCTAGAATAAACAGAGTAGCCTAGGACAAGGAGCTTCCCAGCCTGCCCTTTTCCTGTAGGGTACTCAACTACACATCATTAACCGACTCAGGGTAAACAACTTGAGAGTAAATTCAACTCAATTGTAAACCACTTCATTGCAGGGACCATATCTTAGTCTGTGCTCGCTGAGTGCTCTGCATAGAGTAGGGGCACAGTAATTTTGTTGAAAGAAATAATAAAGATCTCAAGACCCTTACTCAGAAGTTCCAGGAGATTGAAAGTCACCTGGATCCACCCTTATCAAAAATCACTTATGTATTCATTCTTTGCCTCCTAGTCTTTGACCCATGTCAATTGACTAGAAGAAGTATCCAGTCCCCTGTAAGTCACCCAGTTCCTACCCCTACCTCCACTCTGCCAATGTCTCCTAAATATCCAGAGTTTCTCTATTCCGCCCAAGACTGACTATCAGAGAAGTCTCAGCCTCTATCTCCAATATATGATTGGGGCCTGTCTCATTCAGGGGGATTCCTCAAGCTTTTCCAAAGGATAAACCTCTTCTCAAGTTCTAGAATGTGACCTCAGCAACCTATAGATGTAAATAATTACATAAGTACCATGATGTCCTGTTCTTCCTCCTACCACAGTTATTTTTTAGGATCAGGCCATTATAAAACATATACATCTTCTAGACAGACTAATAATATGTCACTCCTACAAAACTATATTTCAAAAATATTTATTCAACACATTTTAGCGATAGCAGGAATAGTACCAGCAATGAATAATTTTTGTGAAGCTGCCATTTGTCTTCGTAATTTCTTCTTGAGGGAACTGCCTAAGTCAACAGGAATTCTTATTCCTGTTAGCAGTCTTCTGAAAATAATACCCATTTTTTTTTTTACAAAGTGATGAACCTTCCTGGCATCCTCTATAAGAGGTTAGACTTCATGACTTTCATGAATAATGTGCAGTTGGTATAAAAGAAATAACATCCTGAAATAAAATGGCAAGACAGAAAAGAAGCCAGATAAGGGGACTGCAGGAAAAGTAAATATTCAATAACAGTTATAATTCACATTGGGAGAAGAAAAGATCAGAATTAACATTACAAAAATCTGAGACTGTGAGGGAAAGGACAAATTTGAGACATGGTCTCAAAGCACAGAGGAAAAAATGATAAAGAAATGAAAACCAAGGAAAATAAAAAAGAGAGATCCAACCTAAGAATTATACTTCTGCCTTAGGAAGAGACTAAAACAATTGGAAGAAATCAAACCTATAATTAAGCTATTCTCTAAATTTTAAAAAGAGTCTTGGGGTCTCAGATTAAAACAGTTCACCTCATTCCAGGGAAAGCCAACTAAAAGAAATCCATCATTAGACACAGCCTGGCAAATTTTTTAAATTAAAACAATAAAGAAAAAAAATCTTATAAACTTCCAGCCTGATGGTGGTAAAGGGAGAAGGGACAGTAACACAGATTGGTCACATTTTTAAAATTTTCTTCTACAGTGCTAAATGAAAAAAAAAAAAGTCTACACAGCTTTTAAACAAGAACAAATTTTATAACCAACCAAGCTGTTTTTCATGAGGAAGACAACAAAATGACATTCACAGATTTGCACAGACTTAAAAAATATTTCACAGACATCCTTGCTCAAAAAACTCATAGGATATATACTGGCCAAGAATAAGTCAAAATAATAAACACTAATATCAGGAAATCATATGTAATAAGATTGATAAATCCGTGCTGGAATTAAATTCCAAATTCAGGAATTTAGTTGGATTATTAGAGGATTCTGCCCTCTAGGGGTAAAGCTGGATGAGTCTCTCTCTGAGTTCCTCTTCATTCATTTATTAAACAAGTAATTTGTAAGCACCTCCTTTGTGCCAGGCACTGCGTTGGGCCCTAAGGATATAGCAGTAAATCAGATAATTGTAATCACCTCCCTGAAAAACCTGCAGTCTAGTGTTTTACGTCTGTTCCTTTCTCAGTAGAAAAGATAAGTCTTGGGTCACCTTCTTCTCTTTCTGTATCTACTCTCCACTTAAAATAACAATAGGTGTTATTATGTTCCAGCAATTTTAGGATAGTTATTTTATACTTGGGACACTGTGCCAGAAGAATTATTCTACGAAAGGGCTTTTGTTTCCCCTCCACAGAAGCAGAATTGCACAGAGCAAAATAATAGTCATTTTCATTGCTAAGAAACTCAAATGATGACTTTCTCCCTCTTTAAAGGTAATATGTAATGAACAGAGTCACTTGAACTTTTTAACTGGAAAAATGCAGTTATTTGTCACCAAGCGCATGTTCACGTTGCCTCACATTCAAGAGTCAGGGCTGTTTCTGTGTTGACTATACCTTAAAATTAACTCTTAGAAGTAAGTACTGTACATGACAATGTTCATGGAGTTTATAGAGGACCTTCACTGACCTTGGCTTCATTACCCTCTCCTTTAGCTTCCTTTCCCCTATCAAGCAAGAACTTGGTCCCAAGGCATGGAATATTTTTTTAATTAATTAATTTATTTATTTATTGGCTGCATTGGGTCTTCATTGCTGCGCTTGGGCTTTCTCCAGTTGTGGCGAGTGGGGGCTACTCTTCGTTGTGGTGCTTGGGCTTCTCATTGCAGTGGCTTCTCTTGTTGCAGAGTGCAGGCTCTAGGCACGTGGGCTTCAGTAGTTGTGGCACATGGGCTCAACAGTTGCAGCACAGGGGCTTAGTTGCTCAGTGGAATGTGGGATCTTCCCGGCCAGGGCTCAAACCTGTGTCCCCTGCATAGGCAGGCAGATTCTTAACCACTGTGCCCACCAGGGAAGTCCCAGGCCTGGAATATTTTAATTAAGTGTTCTTTCTCTCTCCCAAGGTTGCATTGCAGGTGGTACAGACCTAAAGAAATGAAAAACAAACACCAGAATAGTACATAACAAAGTGTTCCAATACTTACACAAAATTAATAATGCAGAAAGACAAAGTTTATTTTCAAAAATCTAATTCAATTTCATAAATCCCTCTTCTTTTTAGAATAATTAGACTCACTGCCCAAATATTTTTTGTGCCCAAAATTCAGGTGTATAAATTATGTCTAACACACCCAATGTGAAATATTCTGCTGTCGTTAAATAATATTTAAATTGATATTTAATTATTATATTTATACAGAACATGAGACAATCACGAGACTGATTAGCCTGGTTGTGAGGGGAACTGTAATAATAAGGGTTTGTTCAGAGAAGCAGATCCACTGAGGAATTTATGTAATAGGTATTTATTTGGGGGATTTATCCTTACACAACTGTGGGATCTGATTAAACAATCTATGTGAGCCTGTGTTTCTGGGTCGAGCGACTAAAGTCCACAGAGCCGGCAGGTAGGAAGGGAAGACAGAAACAAGGTGGGAGAAGCCAGGACAAACCAGAACCTGCTGTCAGAGTCTAGGATTTGAACCTCCTTACAAGCTCCGACGTTAGCCTTTCACTGGTCCAGGATTCTGGCAGAAGACGATAGAAAGCACTCTGTTACTTGCTGTACAGCAAGCAGCATGAACATGAGGTTCTGGCTTGGTTCCCGCTGCCCCCAAGTCCCATGGGGCAATGCAGAGGGTCCCAGATGGATGCTGAACATACCGTGAATTTGCAGCCCGGCTGAGAAACACCGAGTCTGGAAAATTCACCAGAATAAGTAAGTATAGTAAACAGTAAACAAACCTGTTCTTTGTCCCAGACGGAGATATTATCTCATCCTCAAGGTGGCTTGCTTGTAAACACAACCTAGAGAAATGTCCAGGAAGGAGGAGACTTGTATTCTTGGTACTCCCAGCAAGAACATCTATGGACACTCACATCCCACGATGGACTGCCTCCCTCAACAGCTGGGAGGCTGAGCTTGAACCCATATGGATGGAATAGAACCTGCCTCTGTCTCTCAACACCTCCAAGTCTCCACATTTGATGATGGGTGTGTCCTGCAGGAGACACGGTGCCCTTCACCATAGAGCTAAATACACATCTAAGCCCAGGAGTTGGGGCCGGGGGTGGGGGGCTGAAGGAGGCTGAGGCAGGAGCTGCGCTTGATACGAGCCCAGCTGCTGTCCCACGCCAACCAGACGAGTCAGGGGATAAACGACAGCACCCATGATCTGTAACAGCACCTCACTAAGCCTTAGAGCATAAAAAGCAAGATGACTGCTCTTCTACTTCTGCCTTCTGAATCCTATGCAAAATATCTCTCATGACCTGTGCTAACCCAGAACCGTACAGGAAAGGGAATTCCGGAAAATACAATTTCAGCTTAGCTAAATTCACCTAATACAATCCACCATGGGCCATGGACATACGGCCTTCCTGTTACCTTCCTTCCAAAGCTGTTAAGCCTCACTGCCCACGTGAAAAGTTGCTCAACATCAGTAATTATTAGAGAAATGCAAGTCAAAACTATAATGAGGTATCACCGCACACCCGTTAGAATGGGCATCATCAGAAAATCTACAAACAATAAATGCTGGACAGGGTGTTGAGAAAAGGGAACCCTCTTGAACTGTTGGTGGGAATGTAAATTGATATAGCCACTATGGAGAACAGGATGGAGGTTCCTTAAAAAACTCAAAGTAGAACTACCATATGACCCAGCAATCCCACTGCTGGGCATATACCCAGAGAAAACCATAACCCAAAAAGACACATGCACCCCAGTGTTCATCACAGCACTATTTACAATAGCCAGGACGTGGAAGAAACCTAAATGTCCACCAACAAATGAATGGATAAAGATATGGTACATATACACAATGGAATATTACTCAGCTGTAAAAAGAAATGAAATTGGAACATTTTTAGAGACATGGATGGACCTAGAGACTGTCACACAGAGTGAAGTAAGTCAGAAAGAGAAAAACAAATATTGTATAGTAACGCATATATGTGGAATCTAGAAAAATGGTACAGATCAACTGGCTTTCAAGGCAGAAATAGAGACACAGATGTAGAGAACAAATATATGGACACCAAGAGGGGAAGGGGGGGCGGGGGGCAGCGGTTGGGGTGGGATGAATTGGGAGATTGGGATTGCCATAGACACATTACTAATAAGAAAAAAAAATCAAATTATACACTTTAAATATATTCAGTTTATTATATGTCAATCATATCTCAATAAAAGTTCTTAAAAAAGGCCTCACTGCCCATCTCTGGGCAACAAGACTCCTGTCACTCTCATTTCATTAAGAATGGCTGAGAAAAAAAGGGACAATAGAAACCATTAGCCATGTTATTTCAGGGGTCCTCAAGACCGCCCCCCAGGTTCAGTCTTTCTCTAGGAGAACTCCCAGGTCTCAGCAGATCGTCACATTCACAGTTAAGCTTTATTACAGTGAAAGGATACAAAGCGAAATCAGCACAGGAAGCGTTATAGGCAGAGAAGTCTGGAAAAAAAAAAGGCACAAGCTTGCAAGAGCCCACTCCCACCACAAGATGCACTTAATTCTCCCAGCAGTCAGCTGCAACAACACAGGTGAAAAGCTGTATGCCAGGGAAGCTCAGCAGAGACTCACTGCCCCACGTTTTCCTTGGAGGCTGGTCACGTAGGCATTCTCTGCCTAGCACACACCCAAATTCCAGGCTCCCAGAAGGAAAGCAGGGGTTCCGCATAAGCCAGGTTTTTTTGTACAGTTTAGGTCCAGTGAGCTACTCTTATCAGTTGTAGCCATGATGGGAACCTTCTCAAAACCCAGGTTCCCAGATGTCAGCCAAAGGCCAACCATCAAGCGGGTAAGAGCAAAGCAGGAGAGCAGGGGCTGTGAACAGCAATCTCACGGGAGCGGATGATCTGTGTAGGGAGAGCGTGGGACCCAGGACCAGAAGGATGGTTGGGCACCGAACAGGAAGAGCTCTGAACTACAGAACATGATTCAGGCTTGTACAGCGTCAGCCCCTGGAAGCTACTGAAGGCTTCTGGGCAAGTGGAGACGATGAAAATGAGAGCTGAAAAGTAAACTGGCAAAGATTATAGCAGCATTTCTTAACTTTTTTTCATTATTGTCCCCTAACACACACACAAGCAGCTTTCATAAACTTTTTTTTCCCCATAATCACCACTCCCCGTGAATTTTTAATACCACAGATATAGTGCTTATCTGTTTAAGTACCATATGTACATATCTATGCTTTATACACAAAAAGAGAAAATTCTTTTCAGCCCCCAAGAACCAACGTTCATCCTCTTAGGGGTGATATCTTCCCCCACTGAGAATAAATCGATTGTAAGATGCGTAGAACTGGAAGGTGATGTATCAACAGATGGGAGTACAAAGTATTTTTGTATTACTTGTAGCAACCCAAGCAAGCAAGGAGGGAGAGGAGCGGGGCCCTAATAAAAGAAAATGCACTAGGTCCAAGCACAGGCTGGCAGCAGACCGAGCTAATAGCAGGAAGGGCAACCAGGAGAACAAGGAAGTGTTCAAAGAGGCGGCTACTTCAGGGGTGATGCAGCAGGCGCCTGCAGCTGGATTTCCAGGAGAAGGCAAGAGGCCCAAAGGGGTGGACGGCCCATAGGACCAGGGCATCCGAGAGGGTGACCGGGGCCTGCTGGCCATCATCGCCCCGGAGATGCGCTACACTGTGGCCGACTCACAAGGCTGCCAGAAGGCAAAAGAAGAGGCTGGCACAAGACAAGGTTGCTAGAAACAGGAAGGAAGCAGAAGTGAAGTCCTGGGGGTCTGGGGTAGAAGGGGCAGAAGATGTCATGTCTTCAGACAAATCTGGGACCCAGAGATCAGCAGTAGGACTCCGGCCCCCAGCCCAGCAGGGCAGCTGGTGACCATCCTCAGTGAGGCAGGTAAGGAGGTAGTTTAGATACCGTCTTCTTTATGTCAACCTGATTGGCTTGGTATGGTAATAGGAAAGGGGTCAAGGCTTCCGGAAAGGAGATGCACCGGTGGTGCAAAGGGAACTAGGGTGAGCAGGGGCACGGGAAATCGGTAGGACTGGCAGAAGAGGCTCTCAATAGTTCGGGCACTTACACAGTCATGTCAGGACACGCTGCTCTAGGTGGCAGTCTGAGCAGTTGTGAACCCTGAACTCTGAAAATGAGAACCAAGGCATTAAAAATCTCACAAAAGAGAGGATGGGAGGGACGCCAACAGCACAAAAGAAATGCCATCAAATTTCTGGGAAATGGAAGAAGGGAAGGAAAAGCGGTGTCTGATGAAGCCCTAACCAAAAATATACAGAAAAGAGGCTTCAGACAACAAGACAGACAGACTGCCCCACGGCCCCCCCAGAAAAGCTTGTGACTCACAGATATCAAGTAGCATGGAGGTGAGAATGGCATGCAGGATCTAAAACAGAAGAATTAATTGAAAACCTTACATGAAACGAGGAACATACACACACAATACCCTGGAGCTCAGAACCCCTCTCACCAACTCCCTACCCTTACCCGCCCCCACCCCCAGATACAAAGTAAGAAAGGAAGAAAAGAAGGAAGGGAGGCAAAGAGGAGGAAGGGAGGGAGGGAAGGATGGAGGGAGGGAGGGATGGGACAGGATGGGATGGGAACAGAGCAGAGAGGAGAGGGGGGGAAAGGAGAGAACTCATTTTTTACAAAGATTGAGGGGCATGTCTAAGGAGAACGAGGTCAGTTACTGAGTACGGCCACCCTCAGAGCTAAGCCACGCGCATGCTGGTCCTTTAGGTATTTAGAGGTGCCCAGAATGCAGCAGCTCTAGAGAAAAATCAGTCCAATCAAAAGATGGAGGTTCCAGGAAAGAAATCCCGGGAGGAAAAATGCGGGACAGGTGCCATAGACTTCCCACAATGCTTGGATGTTACAGACACTTCAGAAACAATAAAGGCAGATATCATGAGGTTGGAAGATAAAAGTATACCAGGAGGGAAATAAAATCACAGAACACAGCTAGGTTAGAGATTAGTCAATAATCTTAATTTTTCTCTCTCATATTGTAGAATCACTATATTGACAAAAGACTTAACTGGGATCATAGACCAGAGTGTATACAGTATTAACTCTCACCCTTTACAAAGCAAAATTACCGTTGACAAGAGTTTTAAGATGAAAAGAGGAGAGGAGAGGTGAAGTGTCTCTAGTACCCTTACCTTCCAAATGAGGGGTCTAGAGATTCTTTCCACAGTTGTGGGAACAAGAAAATGTAAAATGTAAATATGATATTTCAAGGTACATAGGTAACCTGAGAGGAACTAAGAAGAGCAACATAAGTACACTGAGAGGAGCGAGAAGAGAAGATGAAAGTGAGGTAGATGAGCTCAATCACCACCTATTACAGCACGGAACCCACAGAAAACCTTGAAATGAATAAATGAGCAAATAGTAGTATATATACATAGTAGTATTACACACAAACATATATCAGAAATATGGGTGAAACTTCCTGGAAAAATTTAAATGGAAAATGATAAAAATGTTTCAGGCTTTCGACACCCACCCCAATGGGGAATGGAATGGGCTGGGAAGTGAGAGGATGAGGACTTCTTTTCCTTATACTTCCATGCTCTTTGACTTTTTTAACAGGTGCATTTATTGCTTTGGTAAAAAATAAAGGAATGTTTCTTTAATAAAAAGAAATTTGTGTAGTAATAAGTTAGTTCCAGAAACAGGGGAGTAGCAGGAACGGAAAGGAGGGGGCAGATGTGATAGACATGATGAAGGAAGAATTATTTGGACTTGATAATTAGTTTAACATGAAAGACAAACAAAGGAAGGATATAAAAATATTCCCAAAGTTTTGAGACTGAATAATTAGAAGAATTTTAGAACCACTACCAAAACCAGGGAATTGGGGAGGGCAAACTTGTCTGTGAGCTGCATGAGGAATATAGTTTTAGACAATTGTGTATGAGAAGACAACAGTTTAAAAAAGTGAATTTAAATTATTAAAATATTCCTTCATTTCAAATATCAAAACCCAGAAGGCAAATTCATTCTGCAGAAGGGGATTTTTTTCTTTATATGCATCTCTGGCTGTCTCTTTAAATGTTGTCAGGTTAAAAAATGAAGAGAAAATACATCATCCATAGAAAATATCCAGAGACTTTATAGGGGAAGGTGATGTGCTCCATGCTCCACTGCAGGGTTGGGAGCAGGAGAGAAGGTGGGACTCAATTAACTACCAAACATCATGGGGGCAGGGGGGAGACAAACCAGTGCTTCAGAAAACACTGAACGTCCTAAACCAGGAAAACAAGATAATTCTAAGCCAAGTGACAGATGAGTAACCAAGTAGGGAATTAAATTTTAAATTCATTTTTTGTCTGAGTGTTGAGGTGAGGAAGATTGTGTAGGAATACCCTCTGGTGCTGAAAAATCAACAAGTTCAGTGTAAGTAGAAGTGCAGTCTGTATGTGATGGAAGTAAATTTATGCCAACAGCACCACCCACTGTCACAAGACAGACTGCCATAGACTTGGTGGGAAATTCTTCAAAGCGCGTGTGTACACACACATTCAACCTCAGAGGTTTTTGATCATTAAGATTAAGTATATTTATTTCAAAATCCAACCCTATTTATGTCAGCTAAATTAACTAAGGCTATATGCTGTTTGGAAGTTTCACTTATACCTAGGATGTAAAGCATCATTCCTACCCTAACAAAGGGAAAATACTGCGTATACCACAAAATCATGTTTTGGAAATCATCTGTGGTTGGAAGAAAAATGCCCCCACTCCCACTCAAAAAGGAAAAATGTGCATGTCTTAATCCCTGGAATCTGTGAGTACGTGACCTCATATGGCAGAAAGGTATTAGCAGATGTGATTTTCAAATGGGAAGAGTGCCTGGACTACCCAGGCAAGCCAATGTAAACAACAAATGTCCTTAAAAAAAGGAAAAAAGTCAGAGACAGAGAAGATGTAAGGTCAGAAAGCAGAAACTGCAGTGAATTAATTGTTGGCTTTAAAGATGTAGGAAGGACCCAAGCGCTAAGGAATCCAGGTATCCTCTAGAAGCTGAAATAGACAAGGAGATGGATTCTTCCCTAGAGAATCCAGAAGGGAACACATCCTGCCAACACCTTTATTTTAGCCCAGTGAGAATGATTTTGGACTTACAACCTCTAGAACTATAAGGTAAAATTTGTGTTATTTCAAGCCACTAAATTTGTGACAAATATCTGATATCTATACATTAAAAACCAGATAGTGGGACTTCCCTGGCGGTCCAGTGGTTAAGACTCCACACTCCCAATGCAGGGGGCACGGGTTCAATCCCTGGTCAGGGAACTAAGATCCCGCATGCCAAAAAAATAAAAAGAAAAAATCAAAAATCAGATAGACAGATATTTGAATTTGTAGTTTAAAACTTTCAAAAAAAAAAAAAGAAAAGAAAAAAAAGCTCATGACAGGCTTCACTGGCAAAGCTACCCAACATAAAAGGAAATTTTTCATACCAATTCGATACAAACTTGCACAAGATAGAATAGAAATACTTTCCAACTCATTTTATGAGGGTAGCATTACTCTGATACCAAAACTAGACAAAAAAATATTTCAATAAAAGAAAACTGCAGACCAGTATCTCTCATGAACAAAAAACAAAAATTCTCAAAAATATATTAGCAAAACAAATCCAGCAACATATACAAGCAATAAAGCATTATGACAAAGTACAGTTCATCGTGGGAATGCAAGATTGTTCAAGATTTGAAAATCAACTGATGTAATTCACCTTATCAATAGAAAAAGAAGAAAAACCAAGAGTCAGGTTCAAGATGGTGACAAAGGAGGATCTTGAATTTATCTTCTCTAACACACACCCCAAATCTACAGCTATGTAGGCAACAATTTCCTCTGCAGGGGGTAAAAAAAAATAAAACACGTAGGTGAGTAACTCCTACACATCAAACAAATAAGGAAAACACCCACCGTGAAGCAGGTGGGAGAGGCTGACACACAATCTCACCATAAACCCCACCCCAGGGCGACAACCCACAATCGGGATGGGATTCAAAACCCCAAGCTTCTCCCTGAGCAGCTAAGGGTTTGAACCATACATCAGGCATCCCAATTTTTAACACCTACCCCTGACAAACCCTCAAAATAACTGGCTTTGAAAACCAACGGGGCTCATGTCCATCAGACCCCCAAGACGATAGCAAATTGAGAAACAGTTCTTAAAAGGCTGGCACAGATCACCCACCTAGGGCCCAGCACAGAGGCAGCCAACTGAAAAGTGCCCACACTTTCTGTGAAAGACACTTATGTGAATACCTTAAAGTGCCAGCCTGAGGGCATCTAATTTAACACACCTCTAAAAGCCTCCTGAAATATGCTCCAAAGAGAGAGGTCTGCAGGCACCACATTTCACTCTCCTCTCTGCCTCGTTCCAGGCCACTGGTGTCTCCGTTAGAGAGCTCACATACTCATCTGGTGCCCCAAGGATTGCGACTGCTGCCCTGGAGATGCAGGGCATCTAAATCACCTGGCTCTGGTGGCCGGCGCAGCTCACGTTCACAGGTCCCTCAGAACTGTCGCAAATGGAGAAAGGGTTCCTAACTGGCTGCCCCCAGGGCACAGCAGAGATGCAAAAGACTGAGGCACCCAGTCTCACTGTGAAAGAGCCCTATTACTTTCTTCACAGCTGCATCCTGAGGGGCAGGCTTCTAATTAAACACACAGCTTAGGGCTGAAAGTAATTCTCTCCAGGGACCCTGGAGGGCGGGCTCTATATTCACGCTCTCCCTCTACAATGTCCTGATTGCCGGGATCTCCTGCAGCGGAGCTTGTGCATGTACCTGGTGCCCTAGTTTTCAGTCTGATGCCCTGGTTTTGGTGGCTGCTGCCCAGGGAATACCCCTTAATCACCTGGCTCTGGTGGTCAGCGCAGCTTGTCTTTGTGGGGCTGTAACAAATGTAGAGACAGTTCTTGGAAGGCTGCCACCCCAGGGCACTTCACAGACAGCAAACAAAAACACACCCCAAGTCTTTCTGTGAAAGAAGCCTATTTGCTTATCTTGGAGCTTTGATCTGAGGGCAGGCTTCTGGACTGGCACAATTATAGGGACCTGTAGAGGTGCTCTCCGGGGAAGGATGCCAGTGGGTACCATCTTTGCACACTTACTCTGCCTCACTCCAGATTATCTCCCAGGAGGGAGCCTGTGCACTTGCATGGTGCAACATTTTTTGCAGCTACTGCTCAGGAGACATCTCTTGGTTACCAGCTGTGGTAGCCAGCGAGGCTTGCACTCATATGTCCCACAGGAGTGTTACAAATAATCCTTGACCAGTTGCACCTACTCAGGGCAAAGCACAGTGACAACAGACTGAAAGGAAGAGGTAAAACTGTCCTTATCTGTAGATGATATGATACTAAAGAGAAAACCCTAAAGACTCCACCAAAAAATTGCTAGAATAAATTCAGTAAAGTTACAGGATAAAAAAAATGATATATATAAACCTGTTGCATTTCTATACACCTATTAACAAACTATCAGAAATTAAGAAAACAATCCCATTTACTATTGCATCAAAAAAGAATCAAACACTTAGGAATAAATTTACCCAAGGAGATGAGAAACCTGTACACTGAAAACTACAAGACACTGATGAAAGAAATTCGAAAAGACATAATAAATGGAAAAATATTCCATATTCAGAGATAGGAATAATTAATATTGTTAAAATGTCTGTATTGCCCAAAGCAATCCACAGATTCAATGTAATCCCTATCAAAACTTCAATGGTATTTTTCACAGAAACAGAACAAACAATCCTAAAATTTGTATGTAACCACAAAAGACAGAATGGCCAAAGCAATCTTGAGAAAGAAAAAGTTGGAGGCAACATGCTTCCTGATTTCAAACTGTGTTACACAGCTACAGTAACCAAAACATTATGATATTGGCAGAAAAACAGACACACAGATCAACACAACAGAATAGAGAGCCCATAAATAAACCCAGGGATATACGGTCAATTAATGTTCAGCAAAGGAGCCAAGAATATACAATGGGAAAAGAACAGTCTCTCCAATAAATAGTGCTGGGAAATTTACAGCCACATGTAAACAAATGAAACTGGACCACTAAACTACACCATACACAAAAATTAACTCAGAACAGATTAAAGATTTGAATGTAAGACCTAAACCCACAAAACTCCTAGAAGAAAACACAGGTAGTCAGCTCCTTGATGTGAATCTTGGTGATGATTTTTTGGACACCAAAAGCAAAGGCAACAATACCAAATATAAACATGTGGAATTACATCAATTTAAAATCTTCTGCATAGAAAAGGAAACCATCAACAAAATTAAAATGCAACTTGAAAAATGGGAGAAAATATTTGCAAATCATATGTCTGATAGGGGTTACTATCCAGACTATATAAAGAATTCAAATAATAATAACAAATAATCCAATTAAAAAATGAGCAGAGGATCTGTATAGACATTTTTCTATAGAAGACATACAAAAGGCCAACAGGTACATGATAAGGTGCTCAACATCACTAATCAGGAAAATGCAAATCAAAACCACAATAAGATATCATTTCTCACCTGTTAGAATAGTAATTATGAAAAAGACAAGAAATAACAAGTGTTGATGAGACTGTGGAGAAAAGGGAACCCGTGTGCACCGCTGGTGAGAATGTAAATTAGTACAGCCCCCATGGGAAACAGCATGGAGGTTCCTCAAAAAAATTAAAAATAAACTATCATATGATCCAGCAATTCCACTTTTGAGTACTTATCCAAAGAAAATGAAAACAGTAACTCAAAAAGATGTGCACCACCATGTTCATTATTTACAGTAGTCAAAACATGGAAACAACCTAAGTATCCATCAATGAATAAATGGCTATAGAAAAAGTGATAGCTACACACACACACACACACACACACACACACACACACACAGAGCAGAATATTATTCACCCATAAAAACTAACCTCTTGCCACTTGGGACAACATGGATGGATCTTGAGAGAATTATGCTCAGTGAAATAACGCACAGAAAGACAAATATTGCATGATCTCATTTATATGTGCAATCTAAAAATCAAACAAACAAACATTAATAGAAAAAGAGGTCAGATTTGTGGTTCTCAGAGGCAGGCAGTGGGGAGTGAGGAACTGGAAGAAGGTGAACAAAAGGTACAAGCTGCTGGTTATGAGATACGTAAGTTCTGGGGATGTGATGTTCGACCTGATAACTACACTTAATACTGCTGTCTGGCATATTTGCAAGTTGTTAGGAGGGTAAACCCTGAGAGTTCTCATCACAAGGAGAAACAGTTTTTGTTTCTTTTTTTAATCTGAGATGATAGATGTTAACTAAACTTAACTGTGATAATTTTTCAGTATATGTATGTCAAGTCATTATGCTGCACACCTTAAACAGTGTTGTATGTCAATTATATCTCAGCATGCGGGGGGGTAGGGCGGGGGGGAAGAGTATGGGCGGCTGACTCTCAACTTGGCTCTGCATTAGAACTGCCTACGGAGCTTTTGAAAAAAAAACTGAATGTCTCATATACACACACATAATTTTCAAAGCTCTCATGGTTATTCTGATGATCAGCCAAGCTTGTGAAAAGAAAATCACTAATTAAAAGTTTTCAACAGGAGAGTCATCCAGCTATTAAAATGTCTTACTAATAGCAATCACTTGCTTTAAAAAAAAGAAAAAAAAAAAAAACGCATCTATAAGGGAGTAAGTGAAAAAGGGAAACTGACACCAACTCAAGAAGCAGTTTGAAAACAGAAAACAGAAAGGTAACTATCAGAAGAAAGAAACTGCTTCTCTTTTTGCCTTTATATCGCCTGCTTTTTTATCTCAAAGAAGGTGGTAGATGAAAATAGGAAAAATAAGTTGATAATAGGAAAGTAAAAAGTAGCACTTTGAAATTTTAGATTAAGTTTTAAAATCAGCTTTTCTACTAAGTAACTAGCATAAGCACTCCGTTAATTGATGCCCACATACACCTGTCACCAATAAATCAGAGACCCCCCCCCCTTCAACTCCCCTCACTCCACATTGCACAGAAAATTCATTTTCCAGGGTTGTATTTCAAGTTTTTCACCCAAAAGCCAACTATAAATTCAGTTATCAACTGACAACAATGTCAACTGACTGACTTGAAAAAATATAGCACTGTTAAATAAGTTTTAAATTATTAAATTTAAATTAAATAAGTTTTCTAGACATACACCCACACGCAATTCAGGAAGAAGGAAATGTTTATTATTTATTAATCTTTTGAATGCAACCATCATAATTTTTCAGGTTTCATTTGGTAGCAAACTTCATTAATAACACTTCCAGGAGTTCACAATTTCAAGGCTAAGGTTCCAATTAAGGTAATACGGTTATCAATTTAATATAAATGAAGTTTTTAAAAATGGCTGAAAGCAGTCTGATCTCTTAAGAGAAAAGATAAATGATCCAGACTTCAGTCTTAGTAACATAAGTACACTTCAGTACTACAACAGTCAAAGAGAAGAATCTTAAATGAAGATCGGAAAGGAGCACCACTATTTTCTTCTGCAACATATATGTTTTGGTCATAGCATGCTAGCGTGAATAAGGCAACGTGCCAAGCACTGGTGCACAAGAAGTGCGGTGAGACGTGCTGAAGGAAGGCAGCAGTGACGGTGGCAGGCAAGCTGCAGGGTCTCTCCCCGGCGGCACATCAGTCATCTTCTCCTCCACAGAGCAGCAGAAGGGCTTTCTTATAGTCCCCAGATGTGTCCCCCTGAAACCCAAATGTACTTCGTTAATCTCCATGACTCACAGAAACCACAGAAAATAAAAAATTAAGACATATCTGGCAACAGATTTTATTCATATGATTTTTCTCCCAAGAGGGTAATCTCTCTGTGAGTGACTTTCACATCAGGAATGTTATACCGAGGTTCCTACTGATGTCACTGACGTTTATCTTTCTAATTTTACCCCTTAAATGCACAGTTCTAGCTAAGACAGTGAAGTACGTTCTTCCCTCTAGTAACACAGAGAGCATGGACGCTTTTACAACCATGTTCAAGTCAAGCTTTCTAAACAAACTCCACGTCTCTTACCACACAGTATATGTCTGGCTGTGGGGGGCGATGCTGGGACTGCCTGGCTGCTACGGCTTGGCCTCACAGACAGAAGGGTGAGATGCATTTTGCCTCGGCTTGTCTCATACACAGACGTATGTGATAAGTCAACATTTCAAGCTATGCACCGCTGGGAGAACTCTCTAGCGCCTTTCAGCCCAGCCACACCACACACACACAAAGGTCAAAGCCTGCTCAACTGAGATACTGGCTGTGATCACAGCCCACATTCGCCTTTATCAAAGACCAAGACAGAGAGGCAAAAAAAAGGTACGACAGACAGAAAGACAGAGAGACAGAAACAGAGAGGAAGGAGGGAAGGAAAGAAGGGACGGAGGGAAGGAAGGAAGAGGGGGAAAGGGAGGGAGGAAAGAATGAGAAAGTCAAAAGACCTTAAGCCAAATTTAATTACAGGCCACAATGCCCCTTGCTTTTTAAAAGGACAAAGGTGACAGTAATACGTAAGCTCTCTACTTACTCCTGATATCACCTGCTTGGTTCTTTCCTGAACTGTGAACCAATACCAGAGACAAGGCGATAACAGACAATTAAGAAAGAAAAGACCGGTATGAAAGAAAGGAGACACTAATAAAGACAGCTGGAACTGATAAAAGACAGAAAGAAAAAACATATTATTATCGTGGATAAGACTGGGTGCAGTGAGTCATCTGTCACCACTACTAAATAATGCCTCAAAGCTCACCAGGAGCCTCAGCCTCACCAAGAGCCAACCTTTCACTCGGGGGCCAGCATCCGTACTTCAGGAGACATGATGCCAAACTTTGTAACTCACAGCTCTAATCACACCACTAAAATTCTGAACTTAACACAAGAATTTGGTTCTCCCACCCATGTCTTGCAAGCTATGCATCGGTCTGCTGTGGATTTCTAAACATAATTTAAAGAAAGGTTCTACTACCTTAATCATGGAATAAAGAGAGGTGGCAAAATTCTTCCTGAACTCCTTCCTAATGTTAAACAGATCAATCTCACTTCTGGAAACCACAACTCGGATGAGGGTATGATCATCTGTCCCAGCTCCCTTTAAAAAAGAAAAACAAGAGAGGCACAGTGTTTAAAAATGTCAGTTATAGCATCAAACTCTCCTGAGCTGGGTGACTCAATAAAGTAAATCAATTTAGTAAAACTGAACTACCTGCTTTAAGAAGGGGAAAAAACCTCAAAGTGTATCATCTGAAACATACCAGAGAGACCAATTAATTAGAAGATTCAAGGCATGCACTTACCTTCATAGCATAGTAGAGAGTTTCTGCAAGGTAGGCAGGTATACTGCGAATGGATTTCACTAAGAAAATAAGTAATATAATGGTCACACACTATCCTGATGTGAAAAGGATTAAGTAATTAAAATCAAAGAGGCCTTATGCTTATAACTCTACTTAATTACAAGTATGAATGTAATACAGGCTAAACAGCATGCAAGCTGCTCTGATCTCCTGACTACGGAGTGTCTCCACAGATACTGGCTTGAGCTTCCTTAGAGTTCTGAGTTCTTCACAGACAGGCACGTAGGACAGGCGCTGCAAGTTTTTCAATGCCCCTTTCTTCTATGAGCACCTTTTTTGCTATAACAGTTTTGGCAGCCTGGGCTGTGAAGCCACAACCTTCTTCATCCCCAGTAAATTATACAAACCTCCTGGGAGTTTTCATTCCAATATATTCAAGCAAATAATATACGCGTATTACCCTATCTAATCTGACAAAGCTTAGATTATCTGCCTGTAATCTTAATCTACGTATTCCCTCCATATCTAATTGATATAACACCCATGATTCACACAGAGCAGATGAGATTCACCCATCTGGCTAGAAACACCCAGATAAACTGGTAACAGAAAAGAGTATCTTCCCTGAACATGTACATATCAACTGTATGTTAGGGCTCCTCAGAACTCAGCCTGCTTAGCTTCAGAAATGATCACAAAAATTCCTTAATATACAAAAATAACAAATTCTTGATTGGGGGGGTGGTATTTTCTCTTCTCCAATACTTAAGAAAAACAGCCACCAGTAACTAAAACTGTCATAACTTTTATGTGTATTCTATTAACGAAGAGTCATCTAAAAGATTTCTATTAAAATTCATTAACGGTGGACACAGATGAAAGGCTACTGTTAGTGCTGGTTCACGCATACATTTAGCTTATTCTCCGGAAGACAGAGAGCACAGAACCTTCAGCTCAACACTAAATACTTGGAACAAACAGCAGACAGAGGTTCACTCCAAACCCTTATGAAAACTGGGACCACAGGGAACTCACAAACTAGATTCTCCCTGGATTTGGAGAGTACGTAACACTACAGTAGACTGCACAAACTCGGTTCTCCAATTTCTCCAGGTTATTCTGAATATGTAGCTGAAATAAAATTCTGAACTATTTACTCAGAAAAATAACCACCATCACATCTTCCATTATATTAAAGATACTTTTCCTAAATCAGATTCCAGTTTCTCAGTCTGCTTCAAAACTGTGAGGATGGTATTCTAAAGAAAAATAAAATTACACGGGTATCAGAAATAACATTTACAAGCCTCTGAGATAATAATGCCCACATTTCAGGTTCACAATGAAATAGTAATACTTTTAATGCAGTCTCACAATCATCTTAGTGTTTCCCTAAGATTAGATGAAATAACCAGATATTTCACATATTTCCAACATCAAAACAGATTTCGAATTGGAAATTTAGGAGTTTGCTTTGCCCAAATATCATGATAAGCTCTTCTTTTTATAAAGAAATAGGTGGTTATTTTCAGACACCTTGTCAATTGAATAAAATACTTTAACTCTTAACACCATGAATATTATATACATTATAAAATTACCTACCAACAGCAAGGAGCAGTTGTTCCAAATTACCAGAAGTCTCTCGGTCAATGGTTTCTTCAATTTGAAATCCTGATATAGTCATGTATTTGTCAAACACTAGAAACAGGAAAACAATTTCTTAATCATGTAAGAATCACTCTTTCCAGAAAGAAGATATTTACTCTAACCAGGTACTGCCCTACCAAACACAAATCGCCCCTTTTTCCTTGTTGACAGACCTTGATTTTGTTCAGAGCCTCAATGTGCCAAGCCCAAAACAATGGATTATAAAATATTCTTTGTTCACTCATTCCCCAGCCCCTCCTTACTAGTTATAAGCAATGAGATCTAAAGGTAAATCTGCTGGAAAGGATTCTGAAAAATCTTTCTCTTCCCTTACTAAAAGTAATAGACATGATTAGTTTACCCCTTTCTTCTTGCTGTGAAAATGGTTGACATGTTTGGAGCAACAACAGCCATCTTGTGACAATGCGGTACCAAGGATGAGAAAGAAAACCAAAACACTAAGGACAGCAGAGCAGAAAAACAGAAAGAGCCTAGGTCCTGCCAAATCAGTCAAGGAATCCTACCTATAGAAAAGTCCAATATTAAAGCCACTATTGGTAGGGTTTTCTGTCACTTGCCACTGAACTTATTCCCACCTGATACCACGAGTACTGATGAATATCCAAAAGTGAGCTCTTAGGTACCACTATCTAGGAGGAAATACTTGTAGTGAGCTACAGCTCAGTGATCTGTGACTATGAGTAACGATCTAGAGGCCCATCTCCCTCGCCAGCCTGACAGTGAAGAGTAGTATAAGCATGTCTAGTTTTGCAAAAGCTACAATAGCAGCGAAGAGAATGATGAGATTTCTCAAGGTCACCAAAAGGAAGAAATTAAAAAACTGATTCAGTAAGAGCCTGTTATGCAGCAGGTATTCTGGCATACTGGCTCTTGTATTTCAAAATTAATCAAAGTTCCTGTATCATACACATTTTAATCACTCACCCCTTCTCAAATGAGACACACTTCGTGTTCCAAAGATGGTAATAAACTTTTCTTCATCAGTTCCCCATTTAAGTTCTCCAGCCTGAAACAAAGCCTGTGAAGATTTCAACTTCAATTAATAAGTTGTTCTCCCATCTCATTTCCAGGTTCTTAATCACACTTGTGTTTTATTCCCCAAATATTAATTTGCCTAATTCATCATCTTATATTTTTCAATTCTGATGTTTCCTACTCTGAACTCAGCTCACTAAGTTTTGGGGCTACTTTGGAGCTTGCCACCGAACTGTGCCGCAGAAGACTAATAGGTCAAAGCAATAAAGCAGAGCAACGGTGCTAGCTTAAATGTTCCCCAAAAGTCTACCATGACATCTAGTCAAGCAGGAGCAAATGCTGAATGGTGGGTGGAAAGGTCTGATTAGCTCACTGCTGATACACCTATTTACAGACTGGAAAAGTTTAACTAGGAGCTAAGGGGTCTGCATTTTCTGTTTTGTTTGTTCTAAGGCTGTTCAATAATACATGATAAAAGTCCATATTCTCCCTTTACAACTGAAATTTAACCAATGCTAGCTACAAAAAGGTTTCCCATTTGTAAGAGATCACAATGAAATGTTAAAAGGTTGTGAGTATAGCACAGTGCCTGGCATATAGCAGGCACTTAACATATATTAGTTAAATAATTTCAGTGTCTATATTTACTTTTTTACATGGAAAAGTTCATGTCACTGCTGAAAAAATTATACACAAACATCATCACTAAATCTGGGTTGTAGATTACTTATTAAAACCCAAAGAATCAATCTTTAAAATGTCTATACTACTCTTTTAATCTTTTCAAGGTAGTATACCTATTAGAGCAAGCCAAATGCAATCTGCTGAGACTACTACTTGGAGCTGCCTTTATGCCCCAAAATAGCAAAACAAATGATACAAGGTGATCAAAGCACATGTTTGGATGTAGAAATTTTGATCACAGTACGTTTAAGAACATAGATTATGCTACTACAGATCTATTTTGTATTACGCTTCCAGAGAATCTTTACTCAATTTTTCAAATTAACTTATTTTAATGGTAAAAATAAACATTTTAAAAATGTTTCCAAATTAATTTTAATAAATTTTTCAAATTATTTTAATGATAAAAATAAACATCATGCGAGATGCTCTTCAAAACTGAAAAAGAGAGTTACTACGAAAGTCATGCAAGTAAACTAAACTTCAGAACTATATCAGGGTGCTATAGATTTCTCTTAAGATAACTTCCTTAATCCAACCACAAAAATTACACGTTCATTTATAAATTTTATAAAACAGAGAAAAAATCATAAATAAGAAAATTTAAATTACCATGAATATCAACATCCCGAAGATACTGGCTACTGCCTCCAGTATAATTTTTACATATAGGTAAGATATACATATATATTAACGCCTAAAAGTGGGGAAGGGCTCACCCTGTACAATACTGCAAGCACTGCTGAAGCCTCCTTCTTGTCAACTGTTCTATATTTCTAGTAGCTATAGTAGTTGTATGTGGATAACTGGTGAAATGGCTATTTTTAAGCATAATTTCTTAATTTTCTTAGAAGAATTATGTTTGGGATCAATATCTAGACTAAAACTAGTACTAAATAAATCATATGCAGTAATAATGATGGCATCATCGCACAGAGCAATATTTAAGTTTTTTGTTTTGTCTTGTTTTGACGTAAGGGTTAAATGATGCCCAGTATCCATGGAGCTGTTCTGCATGAGGGGCCCTCGCACCCCCTCCCCCTCCCCCTTTCCCTCGGAGGGGGCTTTACAGTTTGATAAACTCTGGTTCAGTGCAAAGTACAGAGGTTTTGGAATCATAAAAGAACTGGTCCTTTTCCTTATCCGTGAGTGTTAGATGAGTAATCTCTTCTTGAGCCTCAGTGTCTTCACCTACGTGGTAGGAAAAGTATTTCTATAGAGTTAATAATGGAGATTATATAACTCACACAATGGATGACTGAACAGTGTCAGGCAATCAACAGCAGGTACTCAATGAACACTGATTCCCTTCTCCCTCCTTCTTTTAAGAGTTCAACTTTCTCTCAGAGAAAGCATAAAACAAGGATTTAATGGAGGAGGAGGTAAAATCAGTACAACATACTAAAAAGGTTCAAAAATAAAGTGAATTATCTACAAAATGTTCAGTTCCCAGGGGAATGACTCACTGAGGCTTATCAAATCCCTGAAATAATAGTAATTCTCTTAGTGCCAGGTATCAGTCGAGAAAAAAATTCAAAAGCATATGAAAGGGCCCTTTAGCTGTCTTGGATTACTCTCAATTAAGAAATTTGAAATTTCCACTAGTGATAACAGTTCAGGTGCCCTTGCTACAAGGTATAAATGGGTGTGTGCCTTTTTTTACAATGCTGGAAGGATAATTGTTTTCAACAGGATGAATTAATTAATAATAACACGTTTTTACGAATCAAAGACTAATAGCCAGTCTGTATTCTGTGTTGTCCCCGATCACTGAAAAGGTAAAGAAAGCCTGGATACTATTTCAGGGGTACTTTAAAGTAATTTCATAAGTCAGTTTTCAGATGTACAAAGTTTCCCCACTTCAGGGTTCTGAATGGTCACATCCCCTGCAGGAGAGGTAAGCTGATGACTATACAGCCTCAGTACTCAAAGCGTGGCCCCAGGACCTGCACGGGCATCTCCTGAGAGCTTCTTAGAAATGCAGATCCCAGGCCCCACCCAGACCTATGCAGTTAGAATCTGCAGTTTAAGGAGATTCCCAAGGGATTTATAGGCACATTAAAGTATGAGAAGCACTGCTCTGCTGGGAGCACTCACTGCAGAGTCTGTGAAATCTATGAAAACGAGGTAAAAATGTACTGTTCCTGCTCAGCAGCCTCACTGCAGCAGTGCTGTCATCATACCACCAGCTGTGCTGGGAAACCTGCCCATCGCCAGCTAACGCAAGCCTCACTGCAGTCCTCACTGCAGTCCTCTGAGACCACTAACACTGCTCCTATCACCATGACCACAACCCCTGAAAAGCATCCAAAAGTCCTACTCCTGAGACCAGGAGTGTGAGAACCAGCACATCTCTTACAGACCCACAGACAGCGCAAGCCTGGAAAGCAGCAAGCTCGTCTCAGCAATGAGCAAAGCCCCTAACACCTTGGGAGTATGGGTTTGCAGGCTGCTCTAGCCCTGTTCCCTCCAGCAGACAGGGTTAAAGCTAGATCTTTCCTTCTGATCTATATTTAATAAGCCCGCTTTATATTAGCGGAAATGAGAGAGAGGAGCTAACAGCTAAGAACACTAAGACTGTTGTGTAGTGAAAAAGGAAGGGCTTTGGGGTCAGATAAGCCCAAGTGGAAACTCCAGCTCCACTACCACTCAGAGGAGGCCATGGGCTTGTTCCTCAAACCCCTGAGCTTCAGTTTCCTTATCTAGAAAACGGAAATGATCCCCTCTATGTTATAACACAGAGTTATACCCTGGGTCACTCAGCAGTAATCCACAGTTACTGAGTGCTAATTATATGCCAGGGCAAAGGGTACAAATCGAACTGAGCATTCAGAGTGCCCTGCATGGGCAGTCAAGTACACAGGCAGCTTCAATATTAGGTGGCAAGGACTGGACAGGAACCTTGAGAAGCTGCAGTCTCCCGTTAGGAGCACCGGACACACACCTGGGGTCAGGCAACAGGACCTAAAAAGCAGCTAATTTGAAGACTGACCCCTGAAGAGGAAATAGGCGAATGGGCAGAGAAGGGTCAGGAGGAGAAAAAGCGAGCAAGTAAGAGAGAGCTGGAGGCATAAGAAAGCAAGGGACAGATGACGAAGTAGCTTATAAACCACATCTAGGGGCCTGAACATTACCCTGCGGACAGTCAGATCCACTGAAGGGTTTTAAGGTTTTAAACAGAGATGGGACACAATAGGTTTGTATTTGTAAGGGACAGTGAGACAAGTGTCAAATACTGCATAGACAGCCCTCGGCAAACGTTCATTTCCTTTCCTCTTCTCTCTCCAGCGAGCCAGAGATGACAGTGTCCCAATGCCATTACGAAATCAACCCGCCCAAAATTAGAATAACATTCTCCTCTTTCCTGTTAGCAAAGTCAGATCACGTGTCCATGGGTTACTTCAGAGAGAACAGTCAATTGGAGGAGTGAATATAGCTTCTCCCCTTTCAATGGTGCATGAATAACAATCAAAATTTTGTATTTTATTGCAGGCATACCTCTTTTTATTGTGCTTTGCATGTATTTCATTTTGCACAAACTGAAGGTTTGTAAACCCTGTATCAAGCAAGTCTATCAGCACCATTTTTCCAACAGTATTTGCTCACTCTGTGTCTCTGGGTCACATTTTGGTGACGCTCTTAATATTTCAAACTTTTTCATTATTACTATATCTGTCATGGTGATCAGTGATCTCTGATGTTACTGTTGTAATTGTTTTGGCATTTTTTAGCAATAAAGTATTTTTTCTTTAAGGGAGGTACATTGTTTTTTAGATAATGCTATTGCACACTTACTGAAGTATAGTGTAAACATAACTTCTATATGCACTGAGAAACCAAAATAATTCATGTAACTTGCCTTAGTGTGATATTCACTTTAGTGTGGTGGTCTAGAACCACACCCACAATATCTCCAAGGTATGCCTATATTTGAAACATGTGACCAGAGAGATAGGACTACGGTATGTGATTCTAGGAACCCAAGCAATTCCTTTATTACCATTTTCCAGTTTTCAGGTCTCATGTTTCAAATTTCCTAGCACTTATTTCCCTATATTTGACAACTTTATAAACCATATTGAGACTGTAGTGGAATTTAAAAGCCACTTAAGTAAAAAATTTCATTAGGGAGTGACTTAAAGAGCAACTGACAAAAGAACAATCCTATTTAGAATTCTATCAAAGGAAAGGTGGAGGAATTTTCAAATACTATAATGTGTCATCTATTATGTAATAAAATGCCATTTATCCCTAAAATACTTTATTTTTTCTTCTTTACCCTTTCCTGCCAAGAGACTGACTGCCACATTGGCAGTAGCATCCATAACACCTGGTTTTCTTGTAAAATTCTCTATTTTGTGAGTGTTCCATACTCTAAAGGAAAAAAACATCTCTAGGTGGAACTCACTGTTTCTATGTAATTTCTTTTATTTCATCTTTGGGATAAAATATTTTGTTGGCCAGATCAAAATGAGAGACATCTAATCGCATGGGTCTTCTTATTTGTAAACGACCCATCAGACTATTTTTAGATGCTATTACAACATACTATGATTTTCCATTAGCATGGATTCTTTTTTCATTTATGTCATAATAAAGTCATCACATATTAAGTCCCACTCACCTGAGCATCTTGTTCAACCTGTGCTTCATCAATTCTAGCATCAGGGTCTCTATTAGCCTAGAAGAAATAGTATGTCACACTATTGGATTACATGAACATTTTTGTTCAAAAGATAAAATGGCTCCATCTAATGGTTATGTACGGCTCCAACTAATGGTTACGTATGTAAAGCTTTTTCTCTTAGGTATAATATGCTTTAATTGAGGTCTTATCAATCCTATGATATTTTTACATTATCACACAAGCACTGTCCAAAACCAACCTGATCCTCTTGATTTTAAAATCTATGAATAAAAGAGGATACTGATATCCAAATTAAAAACAAAAACAACAACTATGAGTTAGCTATTAAGAGTTCAGGTCAGATATTCTGAAATATAAACAAATGCTGGCACCACTCAGCCAGAATCAAGCAAGTACCAGAAATAATTAAAAGAATTTTAAGTGCCCTTACTTAAGTTCAGACCAGTCCAGCTTCAGATTTTTTAAACCACAAATAATCTGCACCCAATACCTGAAGCAGGACCACCAACATCCTCTGGTAGTACCCTGAAGTATCCCCCACCACATCGTCTTCCAGGCTCGAGCCATACTCTGCAACAGAATAATTTCACACTTATTTACAGCTTCTTTCAACTAGAAAAGGATATCTTGCCCCATTAATCAAATGGAAGAGACATAAAGGAAGGAACATTTGATTAGCATAATAGTTCATCCTCTGAGTGCTCTAAAGACTGAAGGCAAATGCTTTAAGTGGTGAAGTGGCTGGATGAAAAGAAAAAGTCTCCCAAAAGCACTCAATTCAAACCTAAATCATGACTCAGCCATTCAGAAATGCTCTCAACCAATGTAGTTATTAATCTGTAGATACATGATGGTACTGGAAAGCCTCTAAAATACAATCGACCTTGATTTTAAACTTTGTTTTGCTTTCTTTCAAATGTTTTACATGATTCATCTCCAAAGATCTTCCACTCTCTAATATTCTGAATTTCTGGGGGGGGGGGGGGGGGGGGCATGGCCATTCCTTTCCCTAATATTTTTCCTTTGCAACAAATAAAGTTAACTCTGAGAGACAGCAATGATATTTTAAAATATGCTCTTCTCCCCTTTATTTCTAGCTATTCAACATAAAGCCACAACAAGGGGAGAACCAGGATCTACAAGAGTCTACAGGTACTTTTCATCATCTCTCAATCAGCTACCATAGAAGGAAAGGAGGTATTACTCTAAGGCATTTAAATACTTCATTATTTGAAAGGAGACAAATTTAAAAGCTTGAAACTTCTAGATACCAAAGAGATACATATTTATTTCAATCAGTTGCTCAAATACAAAACCTTGAAGGAATTTTTTTATTCCTTCCTCTACTCCCATACCTATATATAGCCAGCTAACAAACCTATTTAAATATTTGTCCTCTCGGGACTTGCCTGGTGGCGCAGTGGTTAAGAATTCGCCTGCCAATGCAGTGAACACAGGTTCAATCCCTGGTCTAGGAAGATCCCCCATGCTGCAGAGCAACTAAGCCCAAGTGCCACAACTACTGAGCTCACGCGCAGCAACTACCGAAGCCAGAGCACCTAGATTCCATGCTCTGCAACAAGAGAAGCCACTGCAATGAGAAGCCCGCTCACCAAAACTAGAGAAAGCCCGTGTGCAGCAACGAAGACCCAATGTGGCCAATAAATAATAAATAAATAAAGTTCAAAAAATAAAAAATAAATAAATATTTCTCCTCTCTCTGATGTATTCGCCTCATACCTCCCACCAACCTAGGCTGAGCCATAACTGCCCAGCTTACAGCCCCCAACACAGCTACCTCATCAGCTTCTTAGTTCAAATCTTCTTCCTCCCTCAATTGTCCCTTCAGTACTCTACTATCCATTCAGGAGCTTACAGTGCCTTTGAACCAAGTCCAAACTTCTAATCCAGTCATACAAAACCATCTGTAACAGAGCCTAAGTGCACCTATTCAGTTTATGTCCACAATGGCCACACACATGCCCTCCACCAGAGTCAGGTTCTCTCTGTTCCCTCAACGTACTTTTCTCAACCTGGTCTCCATGCCATGGCAGACAGTGGATGCATCTGGACCAAAAATGCCTTCTTCACCCACTCAAAGCCTATCTAGTCTTAAAACCCTGGCTCAGTGTCTGATTGTACTGTGAAGTCTCTCCTAACATCCAAAGCCAAATTCATTCTCTTCTCTGAGTGAATTCTTGCATTGAACACATCTGATGATTGAATTTTACTATCCTTTAACTCTTGCAGTTTTTTCTAAGTCATGTCATCCCTAAACAGATGGCAACCTCCTTGAGGACAGGAGCTATGTTATGTGCATCTTCTGCATCATTCATGACAGGCAGTACACTGCTGGACACACAGCTAGTGCACAACGGCACGGCTGACCGGATGGACCACACAGTTACTATACTCCCGTGGCACCCCATCTGTCATCCAGCAGCACAAAGGCTCATTCATCAATGTCAACAACCCCGGAGAGAGAGATCTCAATATCAGATCAGGTAAAACTCAAGGGTGATTAGCTGCAGCTGAAATACATGTATCCCCTCTGCCTTAGTGGATGGGTCTCATCCAACTACCAAAAGAGGAGCAGGAAAGAAAGATTCCAGCACTTCAAAAGGTAATTATTTAGTTGCCAAAAATTTCACACTGTTCTAACTTGCTGGGTTACAGTATCATTTCTAAGATTAACCAACTGATGCCAAGATAGGGACCCATTTTCCCAACTGCAGGCACTCTGGCTTGGAGGTCTTTGAACTGAACTGACACTCTGGACGGTCTGATCCTCCTCCTTCAGGCAGAAGGCAGAGTCTTTTACAGAAAATCTGATGAGCAAAGAAATCTCTACCTTTACTTTTTATTACATTTTCTTGATTCCATTAGCAGGATATGCTTCAGATCTAAATACATATTTTTTTCCATACAAAAAAATTTAAAAATCCAAAAGAGAAGACACCAAAAAGTCAAAACACAGAGTAGACATGCACTGCCCTTAGCTAAAATGACATACATTTACTCAAACATTATCAACTCTGATTTGCACAAGGTTTCTTTTCCTTTTTAGTAACTCTTAACTTCCACTAACATAAAACTGAATTTTTTAAGGAAGAAAAACCACTTACATCTTAAATTTAATATAAACGAGACAACCTGTATATCCCAATGCTGACTGTAAATCCTAAACGAAAATAAGTCCCACCCTCATCAGAAGTTTTACAAATACTAAAACAGTTATAGCTACAGTAAAAGGCAGTCTTTTCCCTACTGCAAGAGAAACTAGCTTGAATTGCTGCTTATTTGTTTACTCATTCATTCTCTCATCCAGAAATCATGTATGGCCTGCCTCCTGTAACTCTAAAGAACTGCCTTCACTTTAGAGAAATGAAAAAGTGACAGTGGAAATCAATGGAGATATAATTCAAAACATTTACCTTCTTCGTAAACTTGTTTTATGGCTCTCAGTTCTTTAGGTGTCCTTGAAGCAATGATTTCTGTCAGGACTTTTTCATCTGTCCCAGCTCCCTAGTTGGAGTTTGATTTTTAATAGGAAAAACAAGACATGTTAATAAGATTTTTTAAAAAGTGATTTTCCCAGAATAGATGTTACCCAAACTGCATAAATATATAAATATTATCCAACATAACACTCACTTCTTATATGAGTTCTATCAGCTATAGAAACATGAAATTTCAAATTAATTTTCTTTCCAAAGACAATTCTATCCTTTTCTGTCTAATGAAAAAAAATGTTTATTGTATGTATGTGTATACATATGATATATAACAGATTATATAAATGTGTAACTTCATCAGGTTAATTCTAAATAGTTTAAAAGTGAAACATCTTAATGAAACAGGAAATAATAAAGAGGCTGAAATAGTAAAAAGGAAAACGTCACATAAATTTACACAGAGGAACACTGATAACGTAAACAATATGTACCTCAAAACATAAAACAACCCTGCCCTCAAATTAAGTTCCCTATGGATCACAGGGAAATTCTGCAACAAAGGTAACAATATACACAGCATAGCTTAGTTACCAGGAATCAGTTACTGGATCAGTATAAAGGAACTGGGACTTGCTTTCTGGATTTTTGAAGAATAACTGTAGCTAGTTTTCCTTTTTCTGATTATAAGTCATATCTACGCTGCTAAATTAGAAGACACAAGCAATGACATAGCTGAACTTAATTTTAAAAGACAGCATATTTAAGCCTTAATTTCCTTATATTTCTGTTTCTTTACCAAACATCAAACACTGAAAAAACTAGGTTTATGCTCTGGCAGAATTTTAGCTACTGCTAATATTTCAGAAGGCTGCAAAAATGCCCATTTCCAATAACCTATGATTTTATTTATTCCACAGAATCACTGCAGGAAAATGAAGACCCACAGAAAGGTTCCTAACTTGATAAACCCCTTCCTCCCTCCACCTGAGCTACATTATCTCCTTGTTAACTTGTTTACCCATTTAAAACCTAACTACTAATGACTGAAACAAATGATTCAATGTAATCATATTTATACAACAATTTCAAACATCAGGCAAGGGAATATACATTTAGTTACTTACTACAATGAAATTGTATCAAGTTTACCAGCTGCTTCATTTTAGTATTTAGAAGTACAGGAAAGAAGGAAAGGATATTAGAAAATCTTTCTTGTCTCAAAATTCTCTCCAAAGCTTCATCTTTTACACTAAAACGATTAACAATATTATTGTTCCCTAATCAGGCAATTTTCTAACTAAAAGATAAAATACCTAATCTGTAACACTTTTAAAACATATCTCAAAATTAGAAAACAAGCATGAAAATAAAATACAAAAGGCTGTAAAATACACTAAAATTTTAAAAAACCACTATTACTGAGTTAACTACACAAAAAAAGATTAAATGACATACTTGTCATCTTCTCCCTCCTTTTCTTATTTCCTCCTACACAGTTTTGATCTTCAAGAAACCCTCAGTGAAATAATTTGTTTTAATATAAAAATACCATGAAGTAATTACCAACACAAAATAGCATTATACACATGACAGGAATGTTCCTTGCACTCATCCTTTTACCTTAAGTGCATGCTTCAGTTCATAGGCATCGTAAAGCTGGGAGGGTTTCATCAGAGCCACAATTAATTTTTCAAATTTTCCAGTCAGTTCTGATTTCAGGTCATCCAGAAGGTCCTAACTCACAGAAAATATAAATTTGTTAACCATGAAGAAATTTTAAGGAGATTCTTCTTAAATATGAACGATAGCCCTTTTCTCTAATGAATTCTTTACGTTGCCATCTCCAAGTAGAAGACACATGAGCTAAACAACACCCTGCAGCTTTGAATAATGTACTTTTGACATCTGATCTAAAGCTTAAGCTAAAGCAAAGCCACTCATGTGTCAAGGTATTTGTTTTTAAGATGTTTTTCTTAATTTCAGAGTTTTAAAAAACATGAGTACTTATTATTAAAAAAATATTTTACAATATTTTAAAATAGGCTAAATTTTATTTTAGAAATACTGTTCCGAGAAACATGTCTATCTCAAAAAAAATTTCCCCCCAAAAATCATACATACATTTTTACAAGGGACAAAATTTGGCCTATCATACCTAAACAAAACAATGTTTTCTTTTCTCTCCATATCTAATAATATTCTAATATGTACATAAGAGATTATGTTTATTACTCTGCCCCTGACTGCACAGGACAGCTGCTATTATGGGGAACTTGTGTGCGTAATTATGAAGATAGCAGTATTTCTCATCCATTTCAGTTTCAGCACACGAGCAACTAGAAATTGTGTTTAAAACATTTCTTTTTTTTTCTTTGCATCTGTTTCTTGAAATAGTGAACACAAATTTTCAGAACAAAACATTTAAGTTTTCCATGTCTCTACTCATTCATTTAGTAACAAATTTAATTTCACTTTGAATTGTAAATCAAATAAGAACATTTAAATCAATGCATTAAAAGCTCACTTATTAAAATACCACTCCAAAAGGAAGCAAGACTGTGACTGTGTCATAACAAAACACACGGCAATACAGGTTTACACCTGAAAATAATACAACAATCCTGAGTGGGAAACACAGAAGGAAAGAAGTGCAATTATCACCATGGGATCTTTCAGAGCCTGTACAGTGTCAGGCGAAGAAAAACAATCATAGGAGAATCAGCTGCGTGAGCATTTTAACCAACAGCTGATAACTAAGAAACTAGAAAAGAAAAAAGGAGAAAAAGGAAGGTCAGAATAAAATAAATGCTATTTACAAAAGAATATTAGTAGATTTCAAACCAGTCTTAAAAGATAAAGCTGCTCTCACATTCTACCTTGGGATGAAGTACGGTCTTACCCTGCCAAACAGAGTTTTAAAAGCCTCCGCGATCTCCTGGCGCTGGGCGTTACTGCGGGATGTCAACAGAGTCAGGATGGTCTCCTCATCGGTGCCTGCAATTACGTTCCAATCGTTACATCTCAGCCCCCACAAGCCCCCTCTCTCAATAACCTTTGTAACCAGCTCCCCACTCACTTGACTTCCTTGCCTCGTAAAATATATTTTATTCAATAATTTATTAAACTATAAAATTTACAATATCAAAATGTTCTTACTTCCAACAGTACATACTACCCCTATACACTGTGAAGTGGATGTAAAAATTCTCCTGACTTTTTAAAAACTGAGTGCACCTAGCTTTTCTTGCAACACATAGTTACTCAAGTAACAGCTCTTTACAAGGCACAACGTGTTGGGTGTTACACCGGATTGAGAAAGGAAAACAGATATAGACCCTGGTTTCAAGTTACAAACAATTTAGGGTAAAAAATACAAAAATACAAATAACCGTGAGCTAAGACAGAATGTGACAAGGGCCTCGGGAGAGGTCCAGGTGTTAAGCGGGGTTCAGAGGAGGTTCTCATAGCTGATAGGCAGTGGAAGACAGTTGTAGGAAAAGCTTCGTGGAGAAGGTGACGCCCACCCAAAACAGCCTTGAAGGATGAAAAGATTTTGACAGGCGGTGATATCAGGAAGAAAGACAGGCTTTTAGAATCCAGGAAAAGCTCAGCAGGAGGAAAATACAGGGCTTTCCTGAATAGCAGATCACCTGGCATGGTTGGATCGGAGGACACATCAGGCGGTAATGTGAGCCAAGACCGAACAAGGTGGGTGGGATACCAGGGAAGGCCTTACAAGGCCAGAAAGCCTGCACCTGATCCTACTACAACAGGAAATGTCACAGGGTGTTCAGAATGGAGAGTGATGGGGTCAGAGCCAAGCTTGAGGAAGATGGATCTTTTCACATGGACAATGGTACAGAAGAAGCCTGAGCACAGGGACATCAGTTATTAACAGAAATCCTCATGATGAGAGGGTTTTAAACAGCAAAAAAAGGAGAGCAGTGAAAGAGAAGACAGTGGGATGTAAGAAACTTACAGAACCGGATATCTGACTGGACACTGAGAGCAAAAGGCCGCACAGGTGATCACCCTCAGGAATGTCTGCTTATCTACTCAATCAGCTACCATACAGGGAAAGCCGAAAAGCTAAAAAACAAGGAGGCTGAATTTAACTCCTCTTCGGCTCTAGAGACTGAACACTAGGGATGGTCGGTTGTTATCTTCGTTATCTTAATGTACCTTTTCTCTCTATTTACATTCAGCTCAAACTATTCTAAAATTAATCTTACTGTAAGACAATGACTTTGTGTTCAGAAAAGCAAGTGTCACTTTTTTTAGAACAAAAAGAAGGCTGCATTTACCCAGGCCTTTCATGGCCTTCCGAAGAGTTTCCGCATCAGCCCGCTCATCAAATCCAGGGAAGTCAGTCACGGTGCCTCTGAGAACCTGGCACAGGAGGAACAGCAATATCATCCACCATGTGACTAATACGACAAACCACATGCACAGTAGGCCTCTTGCTCTGTATCGTGTTCAGACGTCACGTAAATTTATCATTTGATAAGATATATCAACATAACCCCATTTGAAATGGGAAACAGACCGTTACAGTGTGAATTAGCAGTGTACCAATTCAGTGCACGAGCTCTCCTGGCCCACCTGCAATACCATTAGCAGGAAGGCTGGCTTCCAAGGCCCTCTTCCTTTGGGCATCACTCCAGTGAACAAGCCCCACCAGCACCTCCTGGTTCACGGAGGGCATTTCTTGCAGGCTTCATTCCGGTAAGTCTCTCACCCCTTTGATCTGAGCCTGCATTAAAACTTGATGCCTTACCCTAGGCACTCAACTCTAAGCAATATTCTTAATACATCCAGTCTTGTTTCTTTACACTTACTTAGGGATTTTACAATACCCTGGCAAAACCTGAAAAGATATTCAGTAGCTCATGTGCCAGAAGAATATAAATTTCTGAATTTAGAACTTTACACACATATAAGATACTGTTTATCAGTATTTTTCCTGTTATTTTATCATATATAGTACTTTTAATCATCCAAATATTTTAATATTTCCAAGAAAATTTTTGAAATATCATTAGATCTTTAGAACCAGAAGGCTTTACTAATACTGAGCCATAAGTGTTTATCTTATGATAAAGGGAGGCTCCCAGGATTTATTTTTATCAATAAATGTTCCTGATGTACCACACAACTCTTGTCAAGGTTCCATCCAAAACTGAGACATAAACAGCTGTAAGGGCTGGGGACTGAGATCACTTGTCTGGTTTACAATCACTTTTGTTTTATGATGAATGCATGGAAGCACCATCAGCTACAAGGAAAAAAAGTTCTCTTCCACCTTAACATCCAACTGCTGCATTTGCCAACAATATCTTAACACCAACCACAATAATAAAAAAAAAAAAAAACCACACAAAAGAAAAAAAAAAGACAACATATCCATGGGGAAGAACTTCCATGGGACACAGCATCAGAGGTCAGCCCAGCGACTTCTCTTCAGTGGCACTGAATTACGCCTCCTAAAAAAGCAGCACTCAGGGATCCAGGAGACAGACTCTCCTTGACCCAACTTCAGAAAGGCTCCTCAGAGCCCTCTTTTTGACTAGGACTGGTCTCCAGCCTGCCAAGCCCAGTTGTAGCAAGAATCCTGCTAAGTCAGTTTACAGAGAATCCCCCAAACCTTAATATCTGTTCAAGTTCCTCATCCTCCATCTCTGATGTATAAATCCGTGGTCCGCCTTTAGCAAGAGTCCTATTAGGCCAGTTCAGCAAGAATCCCTCTACCCTTGATGTCTCCTCTTAGTAACTTTCCATCCACTGACCCCCTTCATCCTGCGCATTGGTTATAAGTCCCCAGCTGCATTTGCTATATTTGGACTTGAACCCAATCAATCTCTTCTACTGCAGAAGTCAGGACCTTTGTTGTAATAGTCTTGAAAGTCTTCCTTACCATTTAACAAGTGTGGGAATAATTTTTTCTTTAACAGTAGTCTCCTCTTGTTCAAGGAAGGAAGAAAGACTCTTCTTTCCTCTGAACAGAGCCAGCCTTGAGAGAACCTACAGGAAAACCTTAGTGTTGTAATTATGTGGCCAAAAGTATACAATCCAAGAGAAGAGGTGTTTCCCAGTTTGATCTTCCAGCCCCAGAATGCTGACTGGTAGCAGCTTTCACCCCCACCCCCAAACCCCGCCCCCAAGAGCCAAACTAAAGATTGTGGCCAGCTAGGAAAAAGAGGGGGAGGAAAGCCTCACTTACCTCATGGGGAGGCCATGAAACTAAGCCAGAGCTCTTCACTCCACCAAGTGGGAAAATGCGATACTGTCATTTATAATAAGAAACATATATATTTGGTCTTCATCCCCATTGACTGGGCAGAGCTCATAAAACCCTTGGAATTCCTTAATGATAAGAATAATAAATTTCATAATAAGAGCTTGATATTCATAGCAAACCCCATTCAATCACACCTGAGTTGGTTAATGAGGTGACTTTTGGAAAGCATCTAGGATCGGGGCTGGTTGCCGGGGGAACCAACCATGTGATTAGAGGGTTGGAACTTTCAGTTCCACATCCCAACCCCCACCTCAGGGAGGAGGAGAGAGGGGCTGGAGATCTAGTTCAAACACCAATGGCCAATGATTTAGTCAATCATGCCTATGTAATGAAACCTCCATAAAATCCAAAAGGACAAGGTTTGGAGAGCTTCCAGGCTGGTGAACACGTGGAGTCGTAGGGACAGTGGCTCACTCAGAGAGGGCACTGAAGCTCCTTGCCCCTTCCCACACACCCTGCCCTCTGCATCCCTTCCATCTGGCTGTTGCTGAGTTGTATCCTTTTATAATAAACCAGTGATCTGGTAAGTAAAATGTATGTCTGAAATCTGTGAGCCAATGATGGGGTCACTGGAAACTCCAATCTACAGCCAGTCAGTCAGAATCACAGGTGGCAAACTGGACTTACAACTGGCATCTGAAATGGGGGTGAAGGGACGGGGGTGGTCTTGCGGAACTAAGCCCTTAACTTGTGGGATCTGATGCTGTCTCCAGGTAGACAGCGTCAGAACTGAGCTGAACTGCAGGACACCCAGCTGGTGCAGGAGAACTGCTCGTTGCTGTGTGGAAACGACCCCCCACATTGGAAGTGGGTTCAGAACCCACAGAAATCCACCCACAGGGACTTCCTAGGTGGCGCAGTGGTTAAGAATCTGCTGCCAATGCAGGGGACCTGGGTTCAAGCCCTGCTCTGGGAAGATCCCACATGCCGTGGAGCAACTAAGCCCGTGCGCCACAACTACTGAGCCTGCACTCTAGAGCCCATGAGCCACAACTATTGCGCCTGTATGCTGCAACTACTGAAGCCCATGTGCCTAGAGCCCGTGCTCTGCAACAAGAGAAGCCACCACAATGAGGAGCCCACGCACCAAAATGAAGAGTAGCCCCCCTCCCCCAGCTTGTCACAACTAGAGAAAGCCAGTGTGCAGCAACGAAGACCCAACACAGCCAATAAATTAATTAATTAATTTTTTTTTAAAAAGAAAAAAGAAATCCACCCACAGCCAGGCTAGTCTTCATTTCCACCCTATCTAAAAGGCACACATGCATAAAGGCCAATAAACTCCCTGCCATTTGTTCTATAGTTTGAGCCATGTGAAAGCGAATGGTTGAATACTGGCAGCTTCAAATGGTTCAATATAATTAAAAGGAGCAATAGGTTGGGAGAGAAACTGGTAAGATACGAGGAGACGGCCCTTCAAAACTGGTATGGGTTAGGAAAGCTATTTCTCTCAGGTCAGAGAACAGTTTCTCTCTGTTTAGTGAGACCACTTCAAATCGATGAGGAAGACCCTACCAGTATCATCATAAAAATGGATAAATACCATGGGCTCTCTCAATGTGAGAACTTGGATGACTTAGTTCGCCAGTCTGCTTATTTATTCAGCCAACAACCATTTTCTGAATGCCTTCTACGTGCCAAGTATTGTACTAATTACTAGGAAAAAGTCAAGATCTCTTAAGTCAAGAGAAAATGACAGGCATGTAAATAATCAAGTGCAGTAGAGTATATACACACACGGAGGTTTCAGCAGGATAATATGAGCACGTAACGGAGGGGCTGAGACAGGTAGAGTAGAAGGAAAACAAATCAGAAAAACTTCCCCCAAAGGTCTTGAAAGTTGTCTGTAACTTTGCCAGCCTGGTTCAGGAAAGTAGAGAAGGGCAGGCAGGTATTTCAGTATGCATAAAAACATGGGAGAAGAAAACAGTGTGGTGCTTTGGACAAACGGTTAAGTATTTCAACAGAATGGAACAAGCAGTAAGACTGGATAGAAAAACAAACACGGGAAAGGTCACAGTGGGGGGCGAGGACAAGGCGGCTGGAAGCCAGACTGAGAAGAGCAGTCTTTACCCTGCTGGCATTTAAGCAAGCAGGGAAGAACAATGTTGGCTCTGCACAGATGTATCACTAAGGCAGCAGTGGAGACAACAGGACAGAACTGTGCATGTGTGGAGACACAAAGACTGTTTTAAAAACTCCTAAACATAAGAAGATTGAAAAAGACCTAAGTCAGGAGCAGTGGAAATGGAGAGGAAAAAGCAGCCAGGAACGGGGCCAAGGCAGAAGGAAACCATTTAGGATGATTCATTTTTTGGAGAGGGAACAGGATGGCTGGTTTTGCATTGCTCCACATACTGTAAGGGAAGCAGGCTTGTCAGTTACTGGGGCACAGAGATGGTAACTGGAGCCGTGTGAGGAGGCTTCGCGAAAGGCAACATGAATGGAACGGAAAGAAGAGCCGAAGGAGAGAGAAGGGAAGGTCACCTACGATCAGAATGGCAGCTACTAGCAGCTGAGGGCGGCAATGAGCTCAGAGCCTCACGTGGGTCATCTCAGCGAAGCCCCATTTTACAGATGAAGAAACACACTGGCTTAGAAAGGTTTGGCAAAGCACCCAAGTGACCAGCAAGCAAGGAAGTCGCAGAGCTGGGACCTGAACACAGGCCATGGGACTGTGGGCTCTTAACTATGTTGCTACACAGCCTCCCAAAGCCAAAAAGAAAATCCAAAGGTGATGGAATGGAATCCAAAGCAGAAAAATGTTCCAAGGAAAGGAAGAAAAGGCAGTGCCCAAACCACAGGGCAATAAGTAAGAGGGAAGATGGAAGAGGGTCCACTGGATTCGGGAACTAGGAGGTCTTTGGTGGGGGTAAAAGCCCGGCTGGAGGACACAAGAGTGAACTGAGAGGCTGAGCATCTCTGTGAACTCACATTTTACAAACACACAAAAAAAAACTTCAAAAATGCTTTATAGCTTTTAGGCTTTACTTTACAGTTTATAGGCTCTGAAGAAGTTGCTAGTAGACAGAGAAGTTAAAAACAGGGAAGAGGTTAAGCACAGAGGAAACTGAAGGAATTTGCCTTAGAAAGAAGAGACATCTGACCCCTGAGCCTGAAGGAAATGAGGTCAACAATGGAAAGAAGAGAGGTACCCTCGAGTCTCAGCTACTGTGAAGAAGAGATAACTGTTGGTTGTATTTTTGAGAGAACTTTCTAGAAACCGGGAGAAATACTCTTGCTACATTCCATTTGATCAATCATCATGAAAGCTAGCAAAGCCACGCAGTGGTCGTAAGGGACCAGATGTGAATCACAGGACAATGAGTCACAGACAGAACCCTTGTTTGGACATCCTGTCCAAGCTCCATCCCCACCCACACAAAACCCTTGACACTGGGCAAATGGGACTCTGCGTGACTCACAGAGGGCTTCCCCTTCTTCCTATCTTTGCCGCTAACCTCAACTTCAACACACACACCCTCCCCAGATGAATTCCAGCTGTAAGTAGCTGATGTTCCCTTCGCCCATCCTCATCTCATCCTCAGTTACTCTGACCCTCTACCACCAATGCCCTACCGAGGGAATTACTGTTATCTACACTCAGACAGTACGTAGCTAAAACACGGAATTCACTCTGTTAACTCTCAACTTCAAAATCATCCATTCTCCTAGCCCTATGATTTTGTTGGGTTTTTTTGTTTGTTTGCTCTAAATGAAAAAGTTCTTTACCTTCAAAGACTAGGTATGCCAAAATAAAATGAAAAAAATTAAACTAAAACACAAGTGAAGGGTTGCTTTTCTAGACACAGAATTTAAAGGCACAGGAAAATAATACAGAAATAACACTTCAGATTTAAAGATGAGAAGACATTAAGCTGGTCTGGAACATTTTAAGAGAAGAATCAAACCCTCTTTAAAAGATTTGTCATCCAGTTCAATGAAATCTGGCAGGGGAGATACCATGATCACGAAATCAATACCTAAACGGCTACCCACCAATCCACACAGTATTAATTAAGAGCCAGAAATCATTAAGCAAACCATTATAGCTGAGCAGCTGTACAATGGTTTTTACCTACAGTTCTTCTGAGGCTCAGATTTACAAAAAGCTTTTCCCACCCCAAAGCAGGGGGGAGGGGAGAGCCCAAGGTCTGCCTTCCCTCTCCAGGCAGAACAGTTCAGGTCTTATCTGACGGGCATAGTACAGAACAGGCCCATTAATATGTCCTGTGATAATGGGTCCCACCAATCAGCAAAGAAAGAAAAAAATGAAAATCACTGTACTAGGAAAGAAATGAGATGAGCAAGAAAAGAGGAAAAAGTCAGGGCAACACGATTATAATTTGAGAAGCAACGTAAATTAACTATCAGAAAAAACTAGAACCTCCAAGAGGACTGAGGAGTACAAACACATACCATGAGGGGTCAGAAATAAGATCTCAAGCCCTGATCTTCACCGTTGCTCAGTCCCATCAAAAGAGGTGAAAATTATAGTTCGAAGCCTCAAATTCAAACTGGTGTATAACTTTTGCTAAGTTTCACATAACTTCCTTTCCCTTTCCTGCTCCTATTTTTGCTTCTTTCCACTTTGTCTAATTATCCAACTACCTTCAACCTCTCAAAGTCAGGTGTAAGGGAAAAAAGCATCACTATAAAGTAGTTTACATTATCTGCACAGTGGTAGAAAGTTTTTAATAACTTAATAAAAGTTTGGTCAATATAATTTAGATTTCTGTTGTGTATCTTTAATGCTCCTATGGCTATACCTCCCTGTTAGTATAAGAATGCCTTCCCTCGGCAAACACTAATAATATGGAAAGTTTAACTGTCCATGAATAATGCTGATACCTTTGAATCAGTCATGTGGGCAAAAGCATTAACCTCCAATGAAGGGGCTATTTTACCTAGTTGCTCAATTGGCCATTTTATGCATAGCACATGAAAAGCTATTTCACTCACCAATTCACGCACATAGCTACTTAAGAAAACAATCAAGTTTATAGATTTCTCATATCAGAATGTGCATGGATTCACAACTTTACTTCCTTTTGCATCTAAACAAGACAGAAATCTAATGAACATGGCTGGTCGTAGACAAAGGTAGGAAATAAGTTAGATTCAAATCTTGACTTGTAGAAAGAGATAAATACATGAACAAATGGATGACCTATAGAGGTGAAAGACAATTTAAAGATTATATACACCCTACTGTGTACTAGATAGCACCACCTAAATATTTTATAAAGAACTCAAACTCAATAAACCTACTAACTTTGCTTTTCTCCCACCTCAAACTTACATTCCTTTCTCAAAGAAAAACACAATCAACCACTCCATCAAGCAAGCCACTCACCTTGACCTTAACCTGGCCCTTCACAACCAACTCCCACTCACTGGTGCATCCAATTTGCCCGCTGTCTCCTACAGTCCTCTCCTATCCAAAGTCCCAGCTACTGCCTAGTTTCAGCCTTTAAGATTTCACTGCGATTACAGCAACAGATTCCCAAGTAGTCTTCCAATACCCCACTTCCCTCTCCCCTCCTCAACGCCCACACCGCCATCCCACCTCTATAGCTCCCAAAAGCACAACATCGCATTGGCCCTGGCGCGATCTTTGTCAAATACAAATCTGACCATGGCACACCCCAACTTATGACTCTGTGATAGCTCTCCATTACCTACAAAATGGCTCAGGTCCTTTAGGCTTTGGCTCCCGTCTGCCTTTCCAAGGCAGGGCTCCATCTCCCCACCTGACGGTAGCTTCACTCTCGCAATACCAGATGTCCTGCAGCTCCTGGCCGTGCCAAACTCCTTTACATCCCTGAGCATGTACTTTTGCCCTTGTTGCCTCTACATATCATGCCTTTCCTCCTTTTGTTGGCTAAGTAACCTCAACTTCCTCTTCTGTGAAAGTGAAATAGTAATACTTATTTCCAAAATTGTATTATGAGCACGGAATAATGCATACAAAGGACTTGGCAACGCACCTGTTATATCAGTAAATCTTAGCTCCATTTCCCTTTGTCTCATTTCCCTTAGCTCATTTCCCATGTCTAATAATACCTGGCACATAGTAGGAAATTAAAAGCTTCAAACATTCATGAATGTATGCATGAAAGGCAAAGTAGAACAGTTAGGAACTGGAGTCCAAAGAAATTGATGCCAACCGGAATATGCATTCCTTTCAATTAATCAGTTGCTTAATACTCGTAGATTTACATATTATACAAACCCACAAACAGAAAGATGGGTCCCTAAAACACAAGGCAAAGGTCTTAGGAGCACTAATTTTGGAAAAAAAAAAAATATATCAACTGATATACTTGTGAAGTTTTAGAATAGTATACGAGTTATATGAATAAAATTTATTTCAGAACTGGACCCCTAACTTGCCACCTGTGTCCAAGATAAGAGAATTAAGCTTTACTGAACACCAACGAATTGCTTAGCGACTTGCAAAGCAGCCAAGCAGTTTGGGATCTAGTTCTTTCTCAGCATCCAAAATGAAGACCCGAGTCAAAGGAATCAGGAACCGAGAGAGAGACTAACCCAAAGCAGCACAGACCACAGGTAAACAGGTCACCTGATCTAAGAACCCCCAAGGGAATCACTACAGAGAGATTTGACTTTAAAGTGAATGGCATGAAGAGATGCACTCCATATCCAGTCAACTCCTCGGGAATGAACTTCATCTCAAATTTCCTTACTTACATGGATCCTGCTTGCTCGGCACAGGGCCTTTGTAAATCATCATAGTGCAATGATTGCAAGCCAACCAAAAAACCTTTTAGTCAAATCTTGTACAGTTTAAAGATGTATCAGACTGATAACTATGATGTTCATGAAGTTTCCAGTCAAAAATTACGCAGCCTGCTTTTGCTGCACGACGTTCCTGATACCTGAATATACTAACTCTTTGTCAACAACAGTATAAATAAAACTAAGTTCAGACCGCCCAAAATCTAACTTTTTAAAGTTTCATTATCCTAAAGAAAACTAGACATAAAAGCCTTAAATGGAACTGAAATGTTTTAAATGGATCATTTGTCTGTGAAATACAGCGAACTCTTGATTTCTCCAAACCAAAGAACACAGAAGGACACCATGTACTTTCAACTACTTAAATAAATTAGAATAGCTATGGAATAATTTGGCTCTAGCTAAATACTGAGATAAAAAAAAAAAAAAAATCCTGTGTAATCAAGTAAAGCCATAGGAGAGAAATAGGTCAGAACCCTATTTAAGAAATCCAGCCCCAAAGATGGTAAGTCAGATTAAAGAAATGACCCTAAAACCTAATGAAAAACTCACACTTGTATAACCAGAAGTTGATTGTTGAGAGGAAAAAGATGAAAGGATTCAAAGATATTTACTATATATAGATAATTCAGGCAATTTTAACAGCTTTTTGGCTACTCCTTAGAAAATATCTTCAACTAGCTTTGTACCCAAATTTAACATAGTAGACTACGTTACTGATCCAATCATCATAATAGTTTATTACTCATTTAGCACTTTATTCTGAAACAACATGGATGCTGTGGTTTCAAGCCAGATAAATATAAAACCATTCAAATGAACAGTTTCAAGCATATAAAAAAGTAAATACTGTCCAGGAATTGTTTACATGCAAATACATTTGTAATTTACTCTTGTATGTCATGGAGAAGATATAGTGAACCAGTGTGCTCTCTTTAAGAAAAACTGGGAAGCCTCAGGTTAGACTATTTCTCTCCAAATAACAGTTAACTGGTTGAATCCCATATATTTCAATACTACTGGACGAGGATTAGGACCAGAAAAAGAAGGGCAGAGCTCAGGTAGTGGTTATCCCACAAATGCCTCCAACTCTGAATGTATTTACCTAACATGATAAGTCACTTTTTATGTCATTCCCAATATGTGTCACAGCTTTGTCCCCCTACAACGACATCATTAGGGTAAAATTTAACTAAAAAAGCAGCACTGATATGAAGTACATTCATTATAATATAATTTATAATTTACTCATACAACAAATATATTAATATAAATATACATGAGTATAAAAATCCCTAATAATATTCATTTACATGAAAAAAGAAACTCCAATATATCTGTCAAAGATCAAGCAATGCTTTCTTGTCAAGTTCTTAGTAGGACGGTCATGCCCGTGATCTACATATGCAATAACTGATTTCTGGATATCTTCAGGCTGTTGTTTGCAGGGTGGTCCCAATGTTAAGTAAAAAGAGAAAACCACTGGTATGGAAGATTCAGTTCATAAACATGAAGAATTACTGCTGTGGGAGGCTACATTTTCATTTTTCATTAAATAAGAGACATTAATATTTAACAGTACGTTTTAAATTGCTGGAATGTGCACCTCTAAGACTCAGGCATGATTCCATTACTCTACAGATGGCCACAGAGTGGAAGTCTCTGGTTCCCAAACCACACGTCAACAAAAGGTACTGCCATGGAAACTGTTTGAAACCTAACACTATAGTACTTCAGCTTTCCCACAATTATATTGGGGTCCAAAGGAAATTTTAGACAGTAAAAGTACAATTCCATAACGTGGGCATTCTGCACACCATCAAATATAAGTATAGAGCCAACAAAACTCCATCTTAATATTAAATATTTTAACAAAATGCCTTACTTGCATGGTTTCCAAGGATAACTAATAACAAAGCTAGTGTAAAATTCAACAGTTTATCTTAATATTACATGTAACTTTTATGATAACTAAAAACTGTGACTTGGATAGAAAACAGTTCTGGTTATACTGTAATAGAGGTCATGTACAAAATTCTATAATACAAGCCACCATTCTCCCAGGTTTTGTATACATAAGGGCTTTTACACTATTTTCATTCTTTGAAATTATTAACATCCACATCTGGGAAAATGTGTTCATTTATGCTATTTTGGGCAGTCTATATGGTTAAAAGGAATTGACTGAAAAACTTAAGAAATCACTGGGTAAACAGAGACAGAAACAGCCAAATGAGCTAGGATAAAGAGAATTATTCTTTGATGCTTGCGAAATCATCATTTACATCAGCACACCAGTATATCAAGATATGAAAAATAATTCTCAGCAAAGGAAAGTTAATTCCACATAAAAGTATCCTTTATTTGGTGAAGAATCTAAACCAAAGTTTCCACTTGAAGTAATACGAGGATTGGTTTATTGTAATACTTCTAAAGTGCAAAAGAGGAAGTAAGAATGGAAGTACTGTATAAATTTAATAAAATTACCAACTCCTCTTAATCTTCCCATTTTCTCTTGGAAAAGACCACGGCGCCTTATTCAATTTTGATAAATCAATCTGATTTTTTTTTAAGAGTGAACTATACACGAGAGAGGGCATTGTTTGAGCAGTTAAAACACTGGTTTAAAAAAGTTTCTGGCCTCTGCAAGCCAGTTGGATCGATGAGATGTGCAAAATGAGTTTCGGGGTGGAGCTGTCTTAAGCACCGATGTTTCACTCACAAAAGATTGTATAACATGGTCAATTTTTAAAGAGTGCTATAGAAACGATTTTCTCTTCCCTACATTTTTGATAAATGTTAAGAACAGCAAAGAGAGCCGATATTAGGTAATCAAGTTCTGAAACAGTCCCAAGGCAGATTCAATTCAGAACTCGTTCCGCGAGTTCGTTACGTAGGATAAGTAGCTCTCCGGTTTTATCTCTTTGCATGGGGGGAAAAAATCAGTGCCAACGACGAACAGTTCCTTTTAGTAACACTGGGTTGAGCAACTGGAAAAGGCTCCACTACTACTCTCCTGGAAAAAGCCAACGCCCACCCATAGTATTAAAATACAGGAAACTTGGCGGAAAAAAAATAGAGCCAAGAAAAGAAAAAAAAGAAATGCGTTCGCCTCACACGACCACAATGAGCTGTACTTGCTCTAGCTCTAATTTCAACCACTCTTTGGATTTTCAGGCGGGCTCCCTTTTACACATTCACTCACAAAAGGGAGCGCGCAAAAATCCGGCCACGTCACCGGCGACTGCAGCGCCGGGTGGGAGCAGGTTCCGGTGGACGCTCCCCCAAGAAAGGGAGCAAAAGGGAAAACAAGAAAGGCGTTCAGAGATTTCCCGAAGGCAGATTCCGTCTCACTCCTAAACTTTTCTGGCTTCCCAACACCTTCTGGGACTCCTGAATAGTTTACAAAGCTGGTAAACCCGAGCGCTTCGCAGGGGCGCACGGCCTTACCTGTGCCATGGCGACCGCGCAGCTCAGGAGAAGGTGGGTGATGCAGGACTGCAAGAGAACAGAGACACGGCCGGTTCAGCGAGCCAGACCGCCCCGCCGCGGCGCCCGGACAGCCCCCCGCGCCCCGCCGCAGACCCGCCCTCGCCGCAGCTCCCGGGACGGCTCTCCGCCAAGCGTGCGCGCCAGCCCGGCGCCCCGGCTGCCCTCGGCGGGCTAGGCGAGCGCTCACTCACCCAGGTCCGAAGCTCCGGGAGAGCGGCGGGGCGCGGGGCGGCGGCGCGGAGAACCGGCAGGGACGCGGGCGGGGGACGCTCCCGGCGGCTGCTTTCTGCCGGCTGCAGGCAACGGAAACAGCACCGGCCCCGCCCCGCCGGGCAGGCCCATCCCTGCACGCCCCCGACCCGCCTCTGCCCGGGAGTCAGCGCGCCTGCGTGGGGTGCGGCAGGGCTGAGTCCTCGCAGCCTTGGGTGGGGCCCCGCCGCGTCTGCCTTGGAACCCGGAGGGGGCGCAGCTCTCGGAAAGCCCCGGGGGACAGCCTGGCTTTCGCGCCGCGGGACGGCGTGGAGAGCGGTCCAGGACTCTAGGTTTTGGGGTCGCTGGGGCCTCCCTGCCCTGCGTGGCCGCAGGAACGCGGACCTCCCCCGGTGCTCGGACTTAGCGGTGCACGGGCGTCTCTTTGGAAGACCAGACAGTCTCTGCGGTCAGGGACGAGCGTCTTTGACCACGGTCTAGAATTCCCAAGTTTATTTTTAAGTTTGTTTTTAAAAAAAAGTGTCAGTGGTTGCTTCCTAGATGGCCTTCTCTTAAATGTATAGAGCTCGTTGGTGGCTTACTTGGGAAATTTCAAAACCTCCGCCTGCGGTCGGTTCCTATTTTCAGAACCAGCCTAGGATTTTCAAGTAACTTAAGTCTGAGTCATTCCCTATTATGTGTGTAAGGTAAAATGTAAGAGTAAGTGAGAGAGACAGACGGAGACACAGACACTGCGGGATATTGTACTAGGCTAGCGAGGAGAACGGAAACACAGAAAGCGCCCTTCTCAGACTTGCTGGCGTGGGGGAGGGGAGGCACACGGCCGGCGCAGGGAGGCAGGAGAACAGCAGCCTGCAACCCTAGACACGGGAAGATATTCTAGGATGAGAAGGGCAACGTGCCGTGGAGATTCAAGAAAAGAGATAATCTAGTCTGCTTTGGGGAATAAAGAATCCGTTTTGTCATAAATTAAATGTAGAACTAATGTGGTTCTTGGTATAGATAGAACTTCTCATTTGCTTTCACATATGAGCCACATACTGACAAAGTCACAGCAGAGTAGTTGTTTGCTGGAAAGGGAGGCAAAATTGCGAAAGTATGTGGACACACACACATACACACAGACCTCTTTCAGCTTGCTTTTCCTCTTCCCTGGAAGCCTCTTCTGAAGCAGCCCAGCATTTCTGTGTGGTCTCAGGCTCCCTGCTCTGAGCACCCCTCCCAGAGCACTGCTGACAGGCGCAGGAGTCCGAAGGCAGCCGTTTCCTCTGCATCTTTTTCTCCTCACTTACGCTTTTCGTTTTCTCTCTGACCTTCACCAACAGCAGCTCCTTCAGTGTGACCGGGAGCATTCTTTTCCCCTCACACACCCACTTAACTTGAAGTCCTTTTCTTCATTGTCCTTCTCAGTTTCTACGCTCAGGAATGACACCAGCCCTCAGCGATCCTGTGTTTAACAGTGTTGCTGATTTTATAGGAAAATGATGCCCATCACAGGTTAACGACTTGCTGTGCCCTGCAGCTAAATAGTGAGAGAACCAATGAATTATTAGACTCAGTGTTTTGATATACATACCCCAGTTGGTCTTTCTTTCACTTCCAGTTACATGGATTTATTCAGCTCCTACTCTGCACCAGGTACAGTTCTAGGCACTGGGGATAGGATAGTGCAGTAAATGAAAGTCCCTGTTCTCGTCATACATTCTGGTGGAGGGGACAGACAATAAAAACATACCTATTTTGTCCAGTATGAGTTTTTCTATAAAAAAAAATAAAATGTAGCTGGGGAATTGGGCTGAGGGGAACACTGTTCCGCAAAGGTGTTCTGAAGGGGTTTCTGAGAGACTTGACAGGAAACCTGAATCGATACAATTTAATTGTGTTAGACAACAATTTACTGAGCATCTGTGGAGAAGGCCTACACAAGTGCCTACCCCTTAATATTATAGTAGAGCATGAATACAAATACTACAACGGCAGACAAACTGTAAATCATAAACAAGATGCATAAAATGCAATCAAAATGCAATTGGTTTCAGAAGAGGGACAGCTAATATTTTGTCAAGAGATTTAAAGGATTGATTGATGTGTCATTTGAATTGACATCAAGGGAGGATATTTTGTCAGGCAAATGAAGAGGAGAAAGGGTGATCTGGCTAAGTGAACAGCAAAACCGAAAGTAGGAAAGTGGTTTTGTGTGTGTGTGAACTGAATTTCTAAAATTGCTACAGTGCGAAGTGCGTAAAAACTGCCACCTAAAGACTCTGCTTTGAATGGTATATTTAATTGATGGATTTTGAATGAGTGATGTTTCTTAACTCCTGGGTGTTATAAATGATGGGCACTCAGGAAATCTTTATTATCTCTTAAAAACAGTGTCTGTCGTCTATCCCAAAAGTCCCTGATAAGTATCCAAAAAGTCATCCTCAGACTCACCACCAGATTCTTCAGTTAATTCTTTCAACCTCCTAATTAAACTTTCTCTTTCTTGAATTTAAAATTAAAGTCTTCTTACTCAACTTGTTGCCTTTATGTTGCATTAATTTTAAATATTTCATAATAATTTTGGTTTGTTTGCCGTACTGTGCTTCTGTACGAATAATGGATTTCAGCTCTTTTCTGATGAGATCATCAGGTTGCAGCCATACCTAAAATTTTGTTTTCATTGGGAAATATACCAAATGTCAGGTAACTAATTAACAAACACATTTGTGAACCTCAATTCATTTGTAAACTCAAGATTTTCCTGATTTCCCTCTTTACCTCAATTATTTGGATCATTCAGGAACTAGCCAAGGTATTTAAGACAAGTCTAGCTTCTTTGTGTTGTAATTTCTACTTCTCAAATCTCATATTGTCATCATATATTCATTGACCTACTGTTTCCCTTAGTTATACTCATCCATAAGAGGAAAAAAATGAGTAATAGGCTTTGTATAAGTAAGTATAAGACAACTTTCCCTAATTCCAGAAAAGTTAGTCTTGTTTTTTTTAGAATATAAAATCTTCAACTAGTCTTTTTAAATTAATTTCATTTAATAAATATAGTTGTTACAATTTATGATTACTTAAAGAAGGAAAGAAGACAAGAAAGTGAGTTGCAAGAAATTAAGGATTAAATGAGCTAATTTGTAAAAAGGCCTAACAATTATAAAAGGATTGGTTTCATTCCTCCACCGTTCTCCCTCCTTTGAAAAACCCTCCCTACCATTCTCAGCTCCTCACCTGATGATTCAGCCCCCACTCTCACACTTGAAACAAATTAATCTCTCATGGTCCCATTGCTCCAGTGCAGCAGGACCTGTCCTATCATCAGCCAGTCCCTCAGCCTGGCAGGCCCCACCTCTCCAGGGCCAAGCTGGTGCTTCCTGGTTCCCTCCTATCCCTCCTCTACTGAGTCTCCCATCAGTGGCCCCTCTCAAGTACAGCTAAACAAGGCTCCCACCCTCTACACTCCTCTCCATATGCAGGCCCCCACGGTCCCCAGCCCTCAGGGCCAAAGACGCCAGAAGCACCATTTGGAATTTAATTTAAGCCACCTACCTGGCCTCCTCTTGTCCATCCCGGAACCTCCCAGGGTGAGAAGGGGAGGTGAGGCTGCATTCCTCTGCAGATTCTGCCCCATCATTCTCACCATTGCCCCTACCTCCTAGAAGTGATACTGGAACGTAGCCAGCATTCTAGTAGCTCCCCAACATTGCCCTTTAGATTTCAAAGTGGTTGTAATGTCCTTTGGCGAAATAGGTCCGGATTTACTTTCGGAAACTCGTCCTGAGCCAACAGTGTGAAATTATTAGGAGACTCTTTAATCTCCCCGTATTGAGATCCACGTGCTCACCAGAAATGAAAAGCAGAGACTCCTCCGGAGATTTGTAGCTTTAGAAGTCCTTCCACTGTTCTTATTCAGAACAATATTTGTGTTTATCCAATAAAATGTGAGTCCACTTCCCTATCAGGAGACTGGAATGTAGATAAAGAATTAGGTAAAAAATGTTCTTGTAGGAATCTTTCAGGCAGAATTTTTAACCTTGATTAAGATCTCCAGAGCAATTAGTAAAAAGAAACACAGAAATACTCAGCCTATTTTATAAAAACACAAGCACCCTGTCTCCCTTGTTCATTGCTGAATCCCCAATACCTAGCACAGTGCTCTTAGCAGCACTTAGTACCTACTCAGCAGCAGCTCAGTGAATATTTTGAATGGATGAGTGAATGGCTGAGTGCATCCACTGTGGTGAGGGTTATTAACTGCAAACCGTTGATATTCAGAATGATAAGGTAGATATGAAGAAAAGTTAAAAGGAAACCTCAGAAGAGAGAATTTTGCCAGTGGAATAGATGTAGTCTCAGACCGGGATTCTGAATTCTGGAGAGGACTCATCCCTGGGTGGGTAAAGTTCTGTTTTGTGATCTCAGTAGTGTGTGACCTTGGACAGTGATTTGATTTTTCCTAATTTGGGGTGGTGGTTAGGATTAGATGAGCTCACTTGTTTAATGCCTAAAAATAACAGGAAGACTGGTTTCAATTTCTCATCCCTCTTTTTCCTTCCAAAAACTCTCACCACTAAACCCCACCCTCCTCTCTTCCATGCTTATGATTCAGTCCCCACCCGTTCCACTCAAAAACCCGCATTAAGTCCCTATGAACCCACTGCTCCACTGCAGCAGGCTTTACCAATAAACAGCCAGCTTCTCAGCACTGGCCCCCTACCCCCGGCCCACTCCCACTTCTTGATGGGGCCAGTTTATGGTCCTCCCAGCATTGGTTCCTTCATCTGAAATTTATCTTCATTCATTCAACAACTTTGTTGTGCCATACCCTGTCATAGGCACTAAGAATACAGTGATTTAAAAAAAAAAAAAAAAGATAGCATCTGTCTAATTATAGTGCTTGGTCTCACAGATTAAATAAGATGACACAGCAGAATTCTGTTAACTTTAGGGTAGGAGGTAAGAGTAGGAAATAGGCTTAAACAAGGCAAGACTTTGAGGGGTGGGTGTGTGTGTGCAGTGGGAGGTGGGGGAGGGGTGTCCTTCCCAGAAGTCAGCCTAACAGGGATAAGGTACATGACAGGTGGAAGTAGGGTTAATTTTTTTCTCCTTTGTGCAATCTTATTATTTGAATGCGATGGGAACGAGGAGTCACTCTCTCACACCCTGAACACCGCCACTCTCTAGACCACTCCTCCTCTAAACTCTTAACTAATTCCCACCCCCTGTGGCTCCCTCCTGTCCTCCAAGTTCTCTTACCATTCCAACCACATCTGCTAGTACTCTCTGACTTCACCCACCTCTAGGCTCTCTTTCCACTCGGTCTACCACCCATCCTTTCTCGTACTTGGTTTCTTCTCTAGCTTACCTATGGCCTATAGAGTAAGTCATTTCCCAACCATCTTGCACCTTCCTCCAGTCTACTCTCTTCACACGTCCAGCTGACCGCTACCCCACCATCACCTGGCCCTGTGCGCAGGCTGCCGCGCACAGTCGGACACCACAAAATCATACCATAGGTTGGCCGCGAAGCAGATGTGGAGTCAGTCTCAGTTGGGCCCTTGACACTTCTTAGTGACTCTTTCATATGTCCCTGCTCAGCTCTTTTTCTATCCCTCGTTATATTTATTTTCATCTTCACTGCTCTCCTTAAGCTTCTAGGCCTCATCCTTTCTCCCAGCAGATGACAATAATTCCTACTCAACAAGCCTATTTGCCCTGAATTCTCACCCTACACCTACAAACTCATCTTCACCCATGCCCATTCTTTCTCGCTCAGAGGGTGAGAGGACCCTCTTCCTACCCAAGATTTAAGTTCATCCTCCAGGAAAATGATCTTTTTCTCACCTGTATTTAAATCGTTTCCTTTCACTAGCTTCTTCTCAGGCTAAATTAACAAAACTGTTTGTCAGGACTCTCAGTGTCAAGTGACAGAAACCCAACTCAAGCTATTTTAGGTAAAAAGACAGAGCTAAGAGGGTGTCATCAGTCATACTTTAGGGTCTTAGAAAGTGAGTGCCAGCTTCAACTTTATGGAAGCAGGATCCTTCCTTCCCACATTAATTTCATAGAAGTTAAAAAAGAAAAACAAAAAACAGAAATGCCAATAAAAGGCAAATATGACTGATCACACACTCTTAGCTCTCTCTGTCTCATTTTCCTCTCTCAGAAATCAGCTTTCTTCTTAGGGCAAAAACATGGCTACAAGGAATCATAGTTCAGCATGAAACAGAATCCTAGGTCCTCCTCCAGGGATACACATAACAATCTAATACACATCTTTGAGCTCTGCAGGCGATACAGCCCCCACCCAGGGGAAGGATGGAACGATGATGCTGACCTTACCTGACTCCAATCAACTAAAGCTTGGACTCTGTTGACCTCGGCCCCCATTCTCTACCGAATTCTTCTCTGCTCGTGCGTTAACACGCATGTACCCTTGGCTTAAAACGTCCCCCGTTTTGCTCTCCTGAGAGATGCTGCTTTGGGAAAGATCCCCGATGTTCTCCTTACCTGCTGCAAGTAATAAGAAATCCTTCCTTCTCCTGCTTTTTGGCTTTGTTGTGTCTTTTGGCTCAACACCCACCGAAAGGAGAACCCAGTTTTCTGGGAATAACCTCTCCAGCCTCTACCCCCTGTCTAGTACCCCCTCCCCTGCCGTGACAAATAAAAATGTCTCCCAACATTGCCAAAAGTCCCCTGCAGGCCAAATTTTCTCCAGTTGAGAACCACTAACGTATATAAGGGGTTCCTTGCCAAGCCACAGCTCTGTGTTCATCTGTTACTGTGTCACTCAGCCTGCAGCAGGCCCAGCCACAGCAAAGGACACTTCCAACTCCTCATCTTCAGCTCTGACCTCTCTCCTGAGCTCTAGGCTCGCATAGCTACCTGCCTGCTTCTCATGTCTCAGCCAGAATGGGCCACAGGTAACTCTAAACCAACGTGCCCAGACCAAACTCCTCATTCTTCCTTCAAGACCATCTTCTTCCACATTCCCTATCCTAGTTAAAGACATCACTGTTAACCAGTCACTCCTGCGATATCCTGGCAACACTTCTGGATCCTTCATCTCCCTCACCAGCCCCTCCCACCACATCTAAGGTGGTGGATTCTAATAACACCCCTCCTTGTCTTGTCCTGGCTCCCTTCTACCCACTTGCTTTGCGATCATTTTCTACTGGCCTCATAATTTCCCCTCTCTCTAATTTGTCTTCTAAAAGCAAATCTGATTGTGTTACTCCATGCTTAAAATCAACAGATTTTTTTTGCAGATCCGAATTGCTTGTGGGAAATATTCAGAATTCTTTAGCAAGACGTGTAACAGCCTTCCTGAATTTTTCCTCCAACGTTACTCGCATTCTCTACTTTCTTGCTAATGAACCACATAAAATTCTCTCTTTTGCATTTCTCTCCTCTGCCTACCTCAAACACCCTCCCCTAAGTTCTCTTGGTTCAGTTGGTGAGCTCCTATTCCTCCTGCAAGGCCCATTGCTAAGCATCTTCTTCTCAGTTTTTTCTCTTCAGGCTCCTCTTCGGCCCTGTGTCCCAACACCGTGACGGCAACCTCATGAAAGACCCTGAGCCACATTCACCCAGCTGAGCTGCTCCTGAATTCTTGACCCACAGAAATGATGAAATGAAAAGTGTTTGCTGTTTTGAATCACCAAGTTTGTTTTGGAGTAATCTGTGACACAGCAATTGAAAACCAGGTCAAACAGTTCACCTGCAGGGGTCAACATGAATGACATTCCAGACCCAAGTCTGAAGTGTGCGGTGCTCAGTCCCCCTGACTCAAGCCTCAAGGGGTCTTTTAACAATACCCAGGAACTGTCCTTTATTTCTCCAGTTTCCTTTTGAAACACAGTAATATTAATTACGTGTTTAGTGGATTAACTACTCAATGTTCATATAGTGATATGCAAAGTAACCGCTCAAAATTCTACTATTATTTAATATGGCCTTAAAGACTCTGGATGAGAGTTCACAAAACATCAAGACATTTTTTTTTCTTTTTTCTTTGGCCGCTCCACTGGGCTCCAAGGATCATAGTTCCCCGACCAGGGATTGAACCCTGGCCCTCAGCAGTGAGAGCACAGAGTCCTAACCCCTGGACCACCAGGGAATTCCCAGAAGCCAGCTGACTCAGGAACCTGGGAAGTAGGGCCACAAGGATCTTGACATTCAAGCTTCTATTTTTCCAATAATCAGAGTCTATAGAATACAGAGAATCTAATTCCAGTATTTTAGATAATCAGCTAGAGATGTCATTTTTTTAAATTTGTGTAGGTGCTATACAGTATTATATAAATTATAGGTATACGATATAGTGATTCACAATTTTTAAAGGTTATATTCCATTTATAGTTATTACAAAATACTGGCTATACTCCCCACATTGTACAGTACATCCTTGTAGCTTATTTTATAAGTTCTTAATCCCCTCCGCTCTTCCTCTCCTCACAGGTAACTACTAGTTTGTTCTCAGTAAGGGGTGTAATTTTGATTATATAAAGAACACTCTCCACTATAAAGAAAAGTTTTAAACCTTTCTACACAGTTAGTGTACGTTAGGGTGTAGGAACAACTGAGATGTCCGTCACAATGAGAACAGATAAATAAACTGTGATTTATTCATATAATGGGATGGTATTCAGCAGTAAAAAAGAACACAACAACAGGGAATAATCTCAAAAACACGTTGAACTAAAGAAAAAGAAGCAAGACACAAGAAGGATAGATTCTACCTGATCCCATTTATATGAAGTTCAGGAACATGAAAACTAAGCTAAGGTAATAGAAATCAAGAGTTTTTTTGCAGGAGCGAAGTTAACTAAAAGAGGGACACAAGAATTTCCTGGAAAGGATGGAAAGGTTCTCTGTCTTGATTTGGATTATAACTACATGGGTGTAGCTATTTATCAAAAATCACCATTTACTTATACTCATTTTACTATATGTAAATTTTACCTCAGTCTAAAAAGACAACATAAAAAAAAATAGTGCATAACACCAAAACCAAATCCTGTTTCCCCTTTGGATGGATAACCTCTCTTCTAGAAGGCATAAACAGGGAATTCAGGACACCAAATACTTTCGCATCACACAAGTGAAACAAAGTAAATATTTCCAAATATTTTCCAAAAATTACCTTTGAGAAAGGTAAACCCCAGCCCCTGAGCCATGATAAATACCCACGGATTCTTAGCACAAGCCCTGCCCTGTCTCTCAAGCTGGCTTGGGTAGGAAAATCAACATTCAACTCTCCTCGCTTCGGGCACTGCTCTGTTTAGCAAACACACTCTGTGCAGGAAGGGGACCCTCCACGCAGCAGAAAGGCCGGCAGACAGAACAAAGTAAAGGAGTGTGGGCAGTGGGCAGGAATTAGAGGGCTCCGCGTGTAACTCAGCGTCTCAGCGTGCAGGAATCGCACAGGGACAGAGCAGGAGGGATTTGGCTAGAAAGGAGGCTAAGAAGGAAAAAACATATTGACAAGGCCTTCACAGTTGCGAACTGGGGCTGCCTAAGAGACAAGTGGGATCGGCGGATGGTGCAGGAAGGGAGTGTTGGACGCGCTTAGCGGACACTGGAGAAGGCCAGGGGCCCTTGAGCTACACAAGAAAGCAGTTAGGAACCACGGCTCCCCACTCCCCTCTGTAGTGGGGAAGGCAGAAAAGATAGAAAGGCATCATGTTGGAGGAAAACCACTTTGTAAAGAATTTGAGCTTCTACCAATTAAATACCGACACCAGATTCCTCACTAGGTCTCCCGGGTCCTTCCCTGGCCCTGATGCTCAGCACTCTTTATCCTCACCTCCTCCTGGGGATGAGATCCAGACTCACAGAACTGGGTTTTATAGGGTCTCCACTATGTCCCCCCAACACACATACCACAAATGCCCCTGATTTTCTTAGGGAAGCACAACTTCACCACTCCTGGCCCACTCCACCCTACTTTGTTTTGACATTACATTAACCAAGAAATTAAGACCACGAATAACAAATCACAAGAGGAAAACTAATGCATTTGACTACATTAAAATTTAAAACTCTGCTGTCTGCTCATATTTAAAGTAATTTTTAAAGACCTCCTGGAATTGGGACTTCCCTGGTGGCACAGTGGTTAAGAATCTGCCTGCCAATGCAGTCTTGGGTTCAATCCCTGGTCTGGGAAGATCCTACAGGCCACGGAGCAACTAAGCCCCTGCGCCACAACTACTGAGCCTGCGCTCTAGAGCCTGCATGCTGCAACTATCGCACACCAAGAGCCCGAGCTCCACAACAAGAGAAGCACGGCAATGAGAAGCCTGTGCACTGCAGCAAAGTGTAGCCCCTGCTCACCACAGCTAGAGAAAGCCCGCCCACAGCAATGAAGACCCTAGGCAGGCAATTAATAAATCAATTAATTTAAAAAAAAACAACTCCTGGAATAGACTGGTACACACCCCTGTAAGGTGATCTGACTAGGTTTTTCATTGTTTCTTGTTTGTTTCTTTGCTTTTGCTTTTAGACAGCTCTTAACCACACTCTCACCAAGAAAGTTTGGCTGCCAATTCATTTCTTTCACAGACCTGCAACAAATCCTCCCAATGTCAGCACCACCTGCACCCCTATTCTAATACGTATAAATATTTCTGAGGTTCTGCAGTTCAAATCAGACTTCTTCTTAGCTTTCCTTACTGCCAGCTTTGGTTTCAATTATGAAGTCAGCTTTGCCACTAGTCCATCTGCTTTCTAGTTTCCAGCATTCCATTGCTGTCATATCCTCTACTTACAAGTACTGAATCTTCTGCCAAGGTTCATGTTTAAAAAAAGAAACAAAGACCTTTTCCTGTTACTTTTCTATAATTTTGGGAGGGAGGGTGAATAAACATGTGTTTACTCTGCCATATTTTAACCAGAAGTCTTGAAATTGGCTTTTTCTTGTCTGTGTTCCCTGTTCAGTATGGTGGTAGCTGAGCTGAGGATTGAGTCTCATTTATCAGGATACTCTGGTGTCTAGCATATTGCCTGGCATAGACAAGGTGCTCAATAAGAAAGTAAGGGTGGGACTTCCTAGGTGGCCCAGTGGTTAGGAATCTGCCTGCCAATGCAGGGAACACGGGTTCGATCTCTTGTCCAGGAAGATCCCACGTGCCGCAGAGTAACTAAGCCCATGCACCACAACTACTGAGCCTGCGCTCTAAAGCACAAGAGACACAACCACTGAAGCCCGCGCGCCTAGAGCCCGTGGTCCACAACAAGAGAAGCCACCAAAATGAGAAACCTGAGCACTGCAATAAAGAGTAGCCCTGCTCTCCGCAGCTAGAGAAAGCCCGTGTGCAGCAACGAAGACCCAACACAGCCAAGGAAGAAAGAAAGGATTTATGGAATGAATACATGCATAGCATGGTTATTTTTTTGATTTAATTTTTTAACCAATGTTTTACTTTGTTTCTCTCTCCAGCATTTCATTTTCCCCTTTTCAGCTAATCTGTTATCATGCCTTCAGGGAATGCGTGGGACAAAAGAAAGCAAATTCTGCCTGGATTTTGAGTTTCAGATGTTTCGGTCTTTAGGAAAATTCAAAGGGCTTGTGGCATAAACAAAATATTGGGGCAAAACATTGTGATGCATACCTCTGTCTCTCCTCTAAAACTGGAAGATTGATCCAAAAGAGAGTCAGAGCTCAGCTCCAGGGAGGTATCAAAGCCCTGTAGAAAAAAAAACAGATAGTGTGTGTAGACAGTTGGAATCATTTCATTTCAGGAATGCTGGAAACTTTCCTTTGCATTCATGGATGAAAACAAGGTAAACAGAGAAAGCCAGTGGATCTAAAGGGGCCCTGTAGATGAGAATGAAGGTCAAGAAATGCCAAAATGGACCACTGAATGGGGAGACAGCATGGTGCCATGTCAGTGAATACATCATGAACTGATGATGCCCGTGTGGGTAGATACATTGTGGACAGATGACAGTGAGATCCCTCCCATCCCTGATGCTTTGACTCCATATAAGTCTCTCATTATTTAAACACAATCCTAGGGAAATCCCCAAATTGACTGCGATTAAGTTTCTGCCAAACAAGTAAAATGGAAGCTCAAGATTGAAAGTAACTTGAGTTATGAAAAAATAAATAAAATTATCTGTACATCAGAAACTAACACAAAGGGGCTTCCTAGGTGGCGCAGTGGTTGAGAATCTGCCTGCCAATGCAGGGGACACGGGTTCGATCCCTGCTCCAGGAAGATCCCACATGCCACGGAGCAACTCAGCCCGTGCACCACAGCTATTGAGCCTGTGCTTTAGAGCCTGTGAGCCACAGCTATTGAGCCCATGTGCTGCAACTACTGAAGCCCACGCACCTAGAGCCTGTGCTCCGCAGCAAGAGACGCCATGGCAACAAGGAGCCCGCGCAAGGCAACGAAGAGTAGCCCCCACTCACCGCAACTAAAAAGAAAGCCCGCGCACAGCAAAAAAAAAAAAAGACCCAACACAGACAATAAAATAATAAATAAATTAATTAATTAATTAATTAATTAAAAAAAGAAAAAAAAGAAACTAACACAAAATTGTAAATCAACTATATTTCAGTTTAAAAAAGTTGTATTTCCCCAATATTTCTATTGGTCAGTGGAAATTCATGTGTGGTACACAAATATGGTGGTTCTGGACCATCAGATATTCATTTTTAAATTCATGAAAAAATTCATGAGTATTTACACAACAGATGATCAAATATGTTAATATAGCAACATGTTAAATTAAAGTACAGATTTATCCTTGTGAAAGACAAATCATCAGAATCAAGCATGTAGGTAGATTACTTGGCTAAACTGTTTCTATTATTTGTTAATCTTAATAGAATAAATGAGAAATTACAGAGCATTTGTCAGGAATGTATGTCAGGACTTTTGCTTTCAGCTGAGATGAAGGCCAATGCTCTCACTGAGAATGACTACGAAAGCTAGATAAAAACCACAAAATAGTACCTGTTTGAAGGCATTGAAGAACTGTTTGAGCAAAAAGATTCTGGAGAAGGATGAAACTTGGACAGCAGTGCTGGCATTCTGCAATTGATTTTTCCTTTGGGGCACTTGCCAGTTCTGAGTACCTGGCAAGAAGCCAAGAATCCAGGCCAGAGTTTTGGGCAGGAGGTCACCAAGGGACAGAGAAGTCACCAGAATTCTTGGCAGTTTGGGGAGCTAGAGAGAAAAATCGGAATCTTGTCAGGCTGGGATGCCAGTGAGAAGGGTGGCTGGAAAATCGAGTCTGACACTTGATTTGTTTTCCCAAGTTCTGATACTACATGGATTAGGATGTCAAGAAACTAAACAGAAAGTCTCTATAAATAGAGTGGAGATTCTGCAAACTCAAAAGGCTCACCTGGAGGACAAGGCCACAGTGAGCACCCCAGGTCCTCAGGTAGAACCACAGGAGGGTGTTTTAGTTGGATCGGGTTGTATGACTTAAACAACAAACATTTATTTCTCACAGTTCTGGAGGCTGGAAAGTCCAAGATCAAGACAATGGCAGATTCAGTGTCTGGCCAAGGCCAACTTCCTGGTTCATAGATAACCATCTTTTTGCTGTGTCCTCACTTGTCAGAAGGGATGAGGGAACTCCGCAGGGTCTCTTTTATAAGGACACTAGTCACATTCATGAGGGCTCTACCATCATGACCAAATCACCTCTTGAGACTGCACCTCCTAATGCTGTCATATTAGGGGGTTAGGGTTTCAACATATGAATTTGGGTGGGACATAAACATTCAGTCTATAGCAGAGGGCTGCTCTCTAGGAACAGGGACAGATCACGTATGTAAAGCAATCTCACAAAAACTAGAATGCACTATATGTCATTCTGGAAAAGGCAAAACTATGAAGACAATAGAAAGATCAACTACTGATCTTTCTATTGTCCTCATAGTTAGAGGCAGGGAGGGATGAACAAGTGGAACATGAGGGATTTTCTAGGGCAGTGAAACTACTCTGATAGTATTATAGTATGATACTATAATGATGGATACATGTTGTTATACATTTGTCAAAGCTCATAGAATGTACAACACCAAGAGTGAACCCTAATGTAAACTCTGGACTTTGAGTGATAATGATGTGTCAATGTAGTATCACCCTTGGTTAAAAAAAAAAAAAAAAAAAGTACAATTCTGAGATAAAAAAGATGTGGTATATATATATAATGGAATACTACTCAGCCATAAAAAAGAGTGAAATAATGCCATTTGCAGCAACATGGATGAACCTAGAGATTATCAAACTAAGTGAAGTAAGTCAGAAAGAGAAAGACGAATACCATATCATACCACTTATATGTGGAATCTAAAATATGGCACAAATGAACTTTTCAACAAAACAGACTCACAGACATACAGAACAGACTTGTGGTTGCCAAGGGGGAGAGGAGTGGAGGAGGGATGGATTGGGAGTTTGGGATTAGCAGATGCAAACTATTATGTATAGAATAGATAACAACAAGGTACAACTGCATAGCACAGGGAACTCTATTCAATATCCTGTGATAAATCACAGTGAAAAAACATGGAAAAAAAGATATACATATGTGTGTATGTATAACTGAATTGCTTTGCTGTACAGTAGGAATTAACACAGCATTGTAAGTCAACTGTACTTCAATAAAATAATTTTTTTTAAATGTACCATTCTGGTGAGCGATGTTGATAACGGAGGAGGCTATCCTAGGGTAGGGGCAAGAGGCAAATGGGAACTTAGTACTTTCTGCTCAATTTTTCTGTGAACTTAAAACTGCTCTAAAAAATAAAGTCTAAAAATAAAACCCTGTAATGCAGCCTGCAGTTGGTTCCACCTCTGAATGGATTAAAGTGATCAGCTCCCTAGTAGAAGAGGTAAAGCCTCTCTGGAGGAAGATTTTACCCTAAAGCTCTATAATTTTTAAAATACAATGTCTGGATCAAAATGGATCAAAATTTACCAGGCATTCCAGGACACAGAAACATGTACTAAAAACCGTAAAGAGAAAGATAGAAATAGAACTCTACTCAATGCTCTGTGGTGACCTAAATGGGAAGGAAATCCAAAAAAAAAAAGAGGGGATATATGTATATGCATAGTTGATCCACTTTGCTGTACAGTAGAAAGTAACACAACATTGTAAAGCAACTATACTCCAATAAAAATTAATTAATAAAATTGGTGCAGCCACTGTGGAAAACAGTATGGAGGTTCCTCAAAAAACTAAAAATAGGGTTGCCATATGATCCAGAAATCCTACTCCTGGGCATATATCCACACAAAACTATAATTTGAAAAGATACATGCACCTCTATGTTCATAGCAGCACTATTTACAATAGGCAAGACATGGAAGCAAACTAAATGTACATAGGCAGATGAATGGTTAAAGAAGATGTGGTACATATATACAATGGAATACTACTCAGCTGTAAAAAAACAAATGAAATAATGCCATTTGCAGCAACGTGAGTGGACCTAGAGATTAGCATACTAAGTGATGTAAGTTGGAGAAAGATAAATACCATATACCACTTTTATGTGGAATCCAAAATATGATACAGATGAACTTATCCACGAAACAGAAACAGACTCACAGACAGAGAACAGATTTGTAGTTGCCAAGGGAGGGGATGGGTTAGAGGTTTGGAATTAGTAGATGCAAACTATTATATATAGAATGGATAAACAATGAGGTCTTACTGTACAGCACAGTATTCAATATCTAACGATAAACCATAATGGAAAAGAATATGGAAAAGAATATTAAAAAGAATGTATATGTACATACACACACATACATATATAACTGAATCACTTTGCTATACATCAAAAATTAACACATCATTGCAAATCAAAAAACAAAGATAGAAATAGACACATTGATTCATATATTTTAGTTATCAAAAACACTTAAATTAAGTATGATTAATATGTTCAGGAAAAATAGATGAAAAGAGTGTATATTATTAAATTACAGATATGAACTATGGAGTGCAACACCATGCGGCTTGCAGGATTTTAGCTCCCCAATCAAGGATTGAACCCAGGGCCACCGCAGTGAAAGCACCGAGTTCTAACCGCTAGACCGCCAGGGAATTCCCATTATTCATGTCTTTATTCTCTCTCTCTCCTTAATATAATATAATCTCCATGAGGACGGGGGTTTATTTTCTTCATTGCTGAATTTCCAGTGCCTTATATAATGCTTGAACATAGTAGATCCTCAATAAATAGTTGTTGAATTAAAGAAAAAACTGTAGGTAGAATTTAGCAAAATCTTTGTATGTGTATGTGACCCAACCAAGAAAATTCTATAAGGGAAAGATTTTTATAACTCCACAACTTGCTTTCATAACTATGAGCTCTATCATTGTTTTCATCACCATCACTTCTTCCTATTGTTAATAATTTGTCTCATCTCTTTTCCAAAATTACCTGGCCACAAACATGAATGGTCATTTTGTACTAGGCATTGTTCTAAGTGATTCTTTGATTTCTCACAGCAGTCCTGTGAAAAAAGTACTATTATAGCTCTCACTTTACAAATGAGGAAACCGAGGTACAAGATGGTTAAACAAATGTTTATGGTCACGTGACCAGTAAAAGGCAGAGCTAGAATTTGAACTCAGCCCAACTCCAGAGTGCTCATTTTTAATCACGACACTATATAGAGTATGTGTCTTGTACAACTATAATAGCTGTAGACAGTATATGTTTTGGTTAAAATGATGTAGAATCCTGACAGTTCAAATTATTTGTCACCAAAATATTCTTCTGTTTTCTCATGGCCCCAAACCATGAGAAAGTAAGAGTTCCAATTTAGCCTAAACTGTACAGAGATGTATTCTTGAATTTATGCTGCCCAATAATGTCTGTCTGAAAGTACAAAAGACCAAGAAAAAATGTGTCTAATTTTAAGTAGAAGAAAAATAGAAAATAAAAACAAGGATGTGAAATTTGACCAAAAATAGTACCCAATACTAACCACCACCTAAGTTATTTTTGTAAACTTTTGCCTGGACACCCTCTAATTATTATAATTGCAACCTGTGAATTCTCAGCTGCAGAAATACCGTTAATTTACATATCCCCCCTGTGGGTACATAACCTTGACAGACAATTTCACCACACACATAGGTCTCTACTCTTTCCAGCAGTACTCCCTGAAGAAGCCAAGTCTTCATTCTCTAATACACGCTGTTCTTGTTGACAGACACACACATCTGGCTTGCTATCTAACCAGATAAACATTTGAAAGGAAGGTGGACTGTACACAGGAAATCCCTCCCTGTTTCCTGCACTCCCTTTCCCAACAAAGTCTTTTCACTGACACAAAAATCTACCATTTGATTTGATTTCTCCAAATCTTCTATGCAGATAAATCAAACATTGGTCATCATTTTCATAGTAGTATGAATTAATGAAATGACTCAGTCTCATGGGCTGTGATCAGGGGCATAAAGAAGTGAGAGTTTTGACTGGGATGCAGTAGGAACAAGTCATGACAATTTTGAACATAAACTACAGGGTTGTCATGTTCTTAATCACTCAAAATGAAAACAATAATGTAATCTACCTCATAGAACTGAAGTGAAGATTGCATAGCAATAATGAGCATAAATGTGCTTAAGGTAATACTAGGCACACAGCAGATGGTTAATAAATGATGACTTTTATAATTAATTATAATGACTGGCAATAATGGAGAAATTTTTTAAAATTAAACCTATTTTAAAAGAATTGGAAAGATGGTTATGGCAGTAGGTCTGAATAAAGTTTAATGAAAGAATAAAATTAACCCCTCCATTCATGTCCAAGATCATTTTTTTTAATTTACTTATTTATTTTTTTAATTTATGTATTGGCTGTGTTGGGTGTTGCTGTGTGAAGGCTTTCTCTAGTTGCGGAGAGTGGGGGCTACTCTTCCTTGTGGTGTGCAGGGCTTCTCATTGCAGTGGCTTCTCTTGTCATGGAGCACAGGCTCTAGGTGCTCAGGCTGCAGTAGTTGTGGCACCAGGGCTAAGTAGTTGTGGCTCACGGGCTTAGTTGCTCCCCAGCGTGTGGGATCTTCCCGGACCAGGGCTTGAACCTGTGTCCCCTGCATTGGCAGGTGGATTCATAACCACTAGCGCCACCAGGGAAGTCCCCAAGATCTCTTTTGCTGCTTTGGATGATGTAAGACTTGGAAGCATTTTGTGATCTAATTGTTTAGCATACAGACCTAAATATTCATAGATTTACAAATCTATTTAAGAAATTCTATGGAATCAAAATGTCAAGTTTCTCTCTCCAAAATGTCAGATCTTCTCTCTCCATTTATTGAGTGGTTCATCATCTCTCCACATGTCTATTTACTTGTGAACAAAATATTCACCTAACCTAATACCCACCCACACAAGGTTAGGTGCAGTATTGTTTTTCTCTTGTGAAAATTATCTTCCTAACTCAGTATCAACAGGATACGCCCATTGAGCAATTGAGCTATATTTCCCAATAATAGTAGTGGATTGTACATATAAACTCTAGCACTTTCTCAGTGGGTTCCTTTGGTGACCAGAAGCTTGTTAAGAGGTTTTATAGATGCCATTTGGATACAGATCAAAAATAAGACAATTGTCTCCCAGGATGGAAGAACTTGGGAGTTGCCTCGTTAGTGCTGTGCTCTAACCAACCTTCTCAGAATGATTTCCCCGGGGCTAGTTTTCTGGTTAGCCTTGTGGAGGATGTTTACTGTAGAAAATGACCTTAAGAGGCAGAAGCCTCTGTTTAAACTAGGAGACCATGCAGGGTGACAGGCCTGGCTGGAGTCCTTGATGAATTATCTATCACCAGTTAGTGGCCCAACCACTTACCAGCTGTTTGATCTTAAGTCATTCACAGGCATCTTCCTTTTTCTCACAAGATAAACAATACTGGTAGAGTGGAGGGTTTCTAAAATCCCTTTCTATTAATCTTAACTATGGAGGAGAAAATTGAAATTGAAGATTTTTTGTTTCTTATTAAGAGAAGCCACTTTCAAAGTCTGAGATGATAGCTACCTGTGTGGAGATAAAAGACTAATAAAATTAAATTACATAGCCTAGCGGAAATAAAATCAAAGTCAACTAATTTTCTCAAGAATCACTCTCAAGTGTACCTTCAATGTCAAATGAATTGCCCACACAAATATAGTCAACTGATTTTCAGAAAGGCACAAATGCAATTCAAAGGTCAGTTCTTAAACAGTGCTGCAACTATTGGACAACCATATGCTACGATAAATAAAACTAACACAGACCTCATACATTTCACAAAAATTAACTCCAAATGCATCATAGGAGGTGGAGCATAACTCCTTATTCCTGAGGTGTGGGTTACAAATAGCAACTTCTTTCCAAAGAGTACAGTATGGAAAGGGGGAAAAAAGAATAACTTTATGGTGGAAAAACTTGACAAACACTACCTCAGCTAAGTGACACAGATTAAGATCAACAACTATAAGTCACGTAGATAGCATATACTCCTGAAACAATTGCTGAGAACTGTGCTTTCCTTCTTTGATCATCTTCCATAAAACCCATAATCCCAGTCTAATCACAAGAAAAAAATCAGGCAAGTCCCAATTGAGAGACCTACAAAATACTTGACCAATGGGAGTTTCCTGGTTGCCTAGTGGTTAGGATTCCTGGCTTTTCCTGGCTTTCACTGCTGTGGCCTGGGTTCAATCCCTCATCCGGGAACTGAGATCCTGCAAGCCATTCTGCCTGGCCAAAAAAAAAAAAAAAAAAAAAAGCTTGGGAAAAAAAAAAACACTTCCCCAACACTTCTCACCATTGTCACGAAAAACAAAGAAAGTCGAAGAAACTGTCATAGCCAAGACACGATGGCTAAATGTAATGTTATATCCTGGGTGGAATCCTAGAACAGAAAAAGGACATTAGATAAAAACAAAGGAAGTCTGAATAAAGAAAGGACTTTGGTCAATAATACTGCATCAATATTAGTTCATAGCTGTGCTGTATGTTTCATACTGGTAAAATATTAATAGTAGGAAAAACTGGGTGTGCAGTATATGGAACTACCTGTACTATCTTTGCAATTTCTCTGTAAATCTTAAACTATTCTAAATTAAACCTTTATTTTAAAAAATTATATGAACTTTTTGTGTATTTTCAGCAAAGTGTTCACACTAACAATATTGCTTTGAATTTTTTTCTCTCACCTTCCTTCATAGTAAGTGATACTGCTGTTACGTAATACAATCTCACACTTTACTATTATTTGGTCCTTTAGGGATCCTTCAATTTTGGAAATAAGTTGCATCCATAGAATTACATCTCAGAAGGTAAAATACCACCCGCTGAAAATAAGAGGGGAAGCAGCTCACTTTTTGTGTGTGAACATTTCATCAACAAAACAATAACAACTACAAACCACCAGCTTAATAATAAGAAACAAACATTCTTAGGAGCCCCACTGGTTTGGAGATGATCTTATTTTGTAAAATCAAATTGTATGGAGAGTGAAATAGGCAAAAGGCTACAGCAGGCTGGATTCTTTATTGCACTGTTAGTTAATCCTGCCTTATTCTTTGATTTGCTGCCTGTTAAAATGTTTCCCAAGAATGTGATCTGGCACATGCCCTGCTATGATGAAGTTTCAGAAATTTGCATTTTGGTCCTAATATATCCACCAACAACTTATGTGACAATAAACCTCCACTGTTTTCCACGTATAAATGTGGAATTGGGTTGAGCTGACCTCTAAGGCCTCTTCCTGTTTTGTTGTTGTAGACATAAGAGTAACTTATCATCACTTCCTGACACAGTACCATGGATTTGTTTTTCAGATGATCTGGCCCCACCTGGCACACAGTGGGGTCCTGAGGGATGAAAGTGTAGGATGGATAAGAAAAAAATGTAGCAGAAGTTTAATGTAGAAAAAAGAAGTCTTAGGAAGGATGACTCCTGGTGTTTGAAGAACGGTCATGTGGGAAGGGATAGCAGATGTGTTTGGGGAAATTCCAGAGAATTTCTGGATAGGGCCAATAGCTATGTAGGAGTGGCCTACATATGACCCAGTGCAATCTTTGAGGGGTGGTGGCCTCAGTCCCAGAGGAGAGGGGCTCCCTGTGGAGCAGTGGCGACTCCTGGGAGGCTGAGGAGGCAAGTTCCCTGGTTGGGTTGGGTTGTTTTTAAAACCACCTTGCCACACTACTGTAAACCTCAATCGTGAGCACTTAATATGGACCTCTAATGAAGTATAACACTGTTTTAAATTGTCATAATTATGTTAGTGGAAACACTAACTGAAACCACCTGCCCTGGCCAGACCCAATAGTAACCACTTGCATGAGTTAGCTTACAACAGGAGGTCCTGGTAAGGAATGAGGAACTAACAAGCTACTGCCAGTCCAATGAATTCAGGAAAGGTCAAAAGGAGAGAGGAGACACCAGCTCACATGTCCTACTCACCTCCCAGAATCCTTCTCGCTGGAATCCATCTTGGCTGAGCGATGTGCGCACCACCAGGAAGGACCCTGAGTCAGAGTGATTGGCCAGAGACAACCTGGAAACTAACCCCATCACCTTAAAACCCAAGACTGCGAGCCACGTGGCACAGCAGTCCTGCTGAGTTCCCTCACCCTCCTGCTCTCCACTCAGGCACCCCTTCCCAGTAAAATCTCTTGTTTCGTCAGCAAAAAATAAAAAACATTGCTCTGCCTCCCTTCCCCACCTCATCCTTTTCCTGCCAATGCCCCCACCCCCACCCAGTTTCTGATACCCAGCCCTGCAACGGTTTCTACAACAAATATTTTGTGTCTGTCAAGTGTTTGGGGCAGAGAAAAAAGAAAAGTTGAGGAGCAGCACTGATCCACATCCTTTAAAAGCCCTTGGCCGTGCTAAGAGCCTGTAGCTACAACAGAAAACATCAGCTCTGCACAGCTTCCCCTCCTCAGCAGTCCTCCTGTTCCCTCAGCAGCCCCTCCTCTTTCCAATTCACCATCACATCCCTGCGTAATAACTCCTTTCACAACACTAGACAGTGTTTCATAATGAAGGCAATTTCACCACGCTTGGAATTAGCTCTTGGTGGTGTTTTTAAATACTTAAAATTCCCACACATTTTAACTCAGCTACCTAGGCAATCTAAGTAAGACGTCTCCCTTAAATTCACAACTTTTTTTTTTTTTTTTTTGCAAGGAAAGGCCGATATTGCCAAACTACAACATTGGAATCCAGGGAAGCTCATTTCTCCGCTCATTTGGAAACACACAGACACGGAGTCCCTGTACCGATTTTCCCTTAAGTGAGGTATGGGTTGGAAACCACAATGCACTATAGACGGGCGTTCCTGGAACAATGGCTTTTTCTCCAAGACCACAGTTCTCTTCCAGGACATCAGTGAAAATGAGAAGAGCACAAACATATGCTCGGCGGGCAGCCTTCCCAAGGAGTCCTGCCATTTCACATCTTGCCTAACAACTCGGAAGAAAAAGCACTCGCAGAGGAAGGACATAATCTGAAACATTTCTTTCTACTTTCCTCCGGCTCAGAATAAACCTTGAGATCACCATTTTGCAGCCTAACATGGAAAACACAGTCTCATCATAGAACATAAACATCAAAGTGCAGCACTTTTGTATTTCTGTAGAACAGGTTGAGTACCAGCTTCACAGTTTATCAGTTTTGTTGATAAAGGGAACAATATAAGCAACTGCCTAGCTTCTGAGTCACATGATGTTTGATTATCGTTTTTTTTCCAGACAAAGATAGCCCAAGCAGTAAAATTATGGGCCCAGTGACTAATGACAAACTTCATTATCTCTAAGTAGGTTTTGGGCTAAGTTTATCAGTGGTTACCTGGGTCTGACCAGCCACCCCAGCTGCCAAGTACTCATTGTGGTGGCCAGCTGTTCATCTATTTAATCCTCCCCAGGGGCCCTTTCTCAGGAGGGCATGACCCAGAGAACAAGTACTGCCACCAGGATGCTTCCACTGTCTGTAACATGGACCTCTGTGCGGTTCTCATCACATTTCATGGAAATCATCTGTTCACATGTGTGTCCTACACACACATTGTGAACTCTCTGAGGACTGGAAGTATGTCTTTTTCATCTCTAGAGTTTCACTGCCTAGAGCAAAATAACTGTTCAATGTGTGTTTGTTGAGCCAGGGAACAAAACCATGAACGACCATCAATTAGGCCCAGAGGTTAAAAAGATGTGCTCTGGTGGCAGATGTCTGTGGTTTTCAGTTCTGGCTGCCCCACTTTTCAACTGTGTGACGTGGCACAATGAGCCCATCTGTGCCTCAGTTAATCTGCTTCGTGGGGTTGATGATATAACCTCCTTCATAGGTTGTTGAGTTAGCGTATATGAAGCATGTAGAAAAATGCAGGCACACTCATGGTTAATACCCGTTCACTGTGGTTGATATTGTCATAAATATGATTTCACCACGAGGCAATAATAATACCCCTACTAATACTGGAATAATTCCTGACATGGGTTCATGGTTCTTTGCACCAGAGCCTTTGATAGCAAGGAGGCAAGCCAGATGTATTCCACGTGGTGGACAGACAGCCGAGGGATGTTTGAAATACACTCTGTCATCTGTGAATAAAATGTAGCTAATATTGGGCAAGTGCTTCCTATGAGCCAGGCATGTATGAGATGTTTTATATATGTGACCTCTTTTTTGTAACTGAGTGTAATTTTTAGAACAGTGTTAGGTTCACAACAAAACTGAGGGGAAGGTACAGTGATTTCCCTTTTACCCCCGGCTCCCATACATGCATAGCCTCCCCAATAATCAACGTCCCCAACCAGAGTGGTACGTTTGTTACAATTGATGAACCTACACTGACACAGCACAATCACCTAAAGACTGTAGTTTACCCTTGGGTTCGCTCTCGGTGTGTTAGGTTCTGCGGGTTTGGACAAATGTATAATGACATGTATCATCATTACAGTAGTTTCACTATGCTACAGATCCATTGGACGTGACCCCTTTACATTTTCAAAACAATTATGACGTATTATTATTACTACTCTCATTTTTAAAAGATGAGAAAAACGAGGCTTGGAGACTTTAAGCAGTTTACTAAAGATTATACAGTAACGAGGGATTATCCAGCCCCAGAGTCCGTGAGCTTTCCGTTCCTGGTTGCCTCCCCACAGAACAGGCAGAGAGCAGATGAACCACAGGAGTGTGATTAACGTTCCCTGTGGCAGCACCCAATGTATGAGGATGTAAGCCCGTGTCACCAGGCCTCTTCAGACTGTGGTGGTAATGAGGTCCCATGAGCAGTGATGTACAAATAATGGTGGTGCTTAGGCCTCCTTCCATCCCCAAATGAAGCCCCCTGGATATATTTCTGGGAGTTGACATACACTATTCTTTTACAAAATATTTTAATGCAAATCGTTACTAAAGTATTACATAGTCATAAGCAAATAATAATGCACAACATTTCCCCAAGGTGTCCTCAGTCTAAACTATACTCTGCCCAGCTACAAAACTCTAAGGATGGACTTCATATAGTCTAGCCCATCGTCAGCCACAGCTCATTTCCCAAAGAGGCATTGATGTAACTGGGTGTTTTTAAATCGCAACACTGGTTTTAAATCACTACAACCATCAAGTTGTAAACACTATTATCTTCATTTTATGGGTGAAGAAGCTGCATTTTTGAGAGGTAAATGCCTTGTCTAAATTCCCATAGTTAACAAGTTGTGGAGTAGGATTGAAACTCAGATTTGCAGCTTCCTCACTGCCTCTCTGACAACCAGCTTTTAGCCATTTGCTGTGGAAAAGCTTTGTGACAGGCACTGTGCTAAGGGCTGGAGGTGGAAAGGTGCAAAAGACATAGTTCCTACCCTTTTTGGTAGACCTATGAATAATTATTCAAAAAATGTAAAAATGGTGGTAGAAAATATACATAAAATACCACTGGAACACATGGAGTTCCTTAAAAGGATGTGCCACTTGAGCTGGGTGTTGGAGGGTGAGTAGGAGTTTGCCCAGAAAGGGAAGTACACTGTAAGCAGAAGGTAAGTCTTGTGCGTGGAGTGTGCGGGAAACAGGGGGAGTGATTTCTTGATTCATGCTGCATTTTAAAAGGTGAGACATTTTAAATTATTTTATTCATGACACAATACTAAAAACCTTGCAAAAGTGTCCTTATAACATGCCTACTTGGTAAGTCCTAAAATATATGTAACTAATTAAAGTCATGTAAGACTGGTGTACTTTAGGACGATGATCTTGCCTTTTGTCCTTAATCTATCTCAGTGGTTCTTGGTTGGGGCCGCTTTGAACCCAGGGGCCATTTGGTAATGTCTGAAAGCATTTTCAGTTGTTACAACTTGGTGGGGGAGGGGGATGCTACTGGAATCTAGCGAACAGAGGCCAAAGATGTTGCTAAACATCCCACAATATACAGGCCAGTCCTCTACAACAAAGAATTATCCTGATCCAGATGTCAGTTGTGCCAAGGGGAAGAATCCCTGCTTATCTACTTGGGAAGCCATGATTCTGTCTCAGGCTGCCAGCCAAGTCCAGGGGAAGAGCCCCCTGAACCAGACCACAGACACTGCAAGTTCAGAGGAATTGGCACTGGAGCTCATCAGCCCGCTCTTGCTGCACAACCTGGCAGAAAGCCTGCTCGGTGTAATCTGGGTACAGAGAGAGCACAGAGAAGACATACAAAAGTGGGGGGAGGCGGGGTCAGGGGTCCTGAGAACCCATGGTATCACTTAAAAATCAATTCACTAATGGTTTACCTAATAAACAGAACCACCAAGCTAAGTGCCAAAGGCCCTGCCTCTTCCTGTGAAGTGACACAAAAGCCAACAATTTATTTTTTCTGTGTTGTTCTGTCTTTACTCTGTTTACTTAATAATGGCAACAGTCCACATTACTGAACGCTTATCTGGTCCCCAGCACTGTGCCAACTGCTTTATGTGAAGTCTTTAACTGAACATTTCCCCAGTGCACTATTATTTCCAGAGTTTACATTTCAGCTGCTAGAGACTTATCCTTGTCATGAGAGAAAATACTAAAGCCTTTCCACAAAGAGGGCAGTTACACCACCCAAGAAACAACACATGGGTATCAGTTTTCACAGGATGAGGTAGGAGAGAAAACCCAGTTATCAGACCTGCAAAGTTCAATGAGCAGTGACTGAGGACCTCTACCTGTCAGGTTGCTGCTATTTTCTCAGAAGGCTCTTACCCTTAAGGAGCTTGCAGAGAAAAAAATATATTTCTATCAGCTTCTATTCCATGAAAGTTCACATTTAGATCCCCATATAATAGATGAACTACTTACATTCCTCAATGATTTCAGACAAGAAAAGTGTTGTTGTGGGGACTTCCCTGGTTGCACAGTGGTTAAGAATCCACCTGACAATGCAGGGGACACGGGTTCAGTCCCTGGTCTGGGAAGATCCCACATGCCACGGAGCAACTAAGCACATGTGCCACAACTACTGAGCCCACACACAACAACTACTGAAGCCCATGGGCTCTAGGGCCCATGTGCCACAACTACTGAGCCCGCATGCTGCAACTACTGAAGCCCATGCACCTAGAACCCGTGCTCCGCAACAAGAGAAGCCACCACAATGAGAAGCCCGCACACCTTCAATGAAGAGTAGCCCCCGCGTACCACAACTAGAGAAAGGCCGCGTGCAGCAATGAAGACCCAATGTGGCCAAATTATTAATTAATTTAATTTAAATTTTTAAAAAAGTGTTATTCTATGAGCAAAGACATGGTGTTTCAGGGAACTTGGCTTACTCCAGGCCCAGTACTGGGGTCCAAGGGGGAGGAGTTTAGTTTTAAGACTTGTGTTTTTTGAGAGCCTTAGGGCAAAAGGAGACTGGAGTAGAGGAGAACAACCTAGAAGGAAAGCATAATGGCCTTTCCCAAAGTCCGCTCTGCAGACTAGTCTCAGCCCTACAGACCAGTGATTTTCAAATGCTTTTTTTGTCCTTGACTCCAGTAAGAAATGCGTTTTACCTGCTCGCAGCAAAAGTGTCATAAAACACTATTTACACTTTCTGTATGTGACACACTGATATTTCCTGTCCTGATTCCACTTCATTTCCCTTAACTCTGATCTTGAGCTAGCAGGTGAGCACATGTCCTGGTTTGTCCAGGACGGTCCCAGTTTATGCCCATTGTCCCCATGTAATTATTGATAACTCCCTCCTTACTCATTAAATTGGCTTCATAACCCATCAGCTCACATTTGGAAAAATCCTGCTATAGCGAATGAAGCCTTAAGCAGCAAGTGAAGGAACTGTTTTCACAAAAAGAAAGAGCTGCCTCAGGGCAGAGATGGCAAAAAAAGAAGCAGCTTAGCAGGGGCTGCCTTCTCCCAATTTCTAAACCAAGGTTTGGGGCTTCGGAGATGCACCCCTTTCGCAGGGCTCAGGCAGCCGGACTGTGGTGAGATGTCGCCCCCAAGTGGTTTCTCATGGGGCAAAGGAAGAATCATCGACTCCGCCCAGAGACTCACTGAGACACTTGGGGCCTAGAATATGCAGGTTAGGGCAATAATCCAGTAACACTGAGTTATTTCTGATAATGTTTAAACCTAGGGTTTGAAGAAATTAATTACCATTAATTTTCATAAACATGTAACCAAAATATGCTAGAAATAAATGATAGTTGCTTTACCAAGTTGCTTATTCTTAATAAGCTACTCAAAAGCAAAAAACCAAAAACCCCAAATTTTGTTTCCTCCAACTTTAAAAGAAAATCTGCTCAGAGGTACAAACTTTCCAATAGCTATCCTGTGAATAATATCTAAATTTGAAATGAACAGCATTTAAAAAAAGTAAACATTAAAAAAAAATACCTCCGATGGAAAAGGAAACTTTTCATTATTTCAAACTGCTTTGGATATTCACTTATTTAACTCCTTCTCCCTGTTTCCCTGTCTTAAAATATATTTGAAATGAGTTAAATCATACAGAATTTGTTATGATGCAGTAATTCAGGAGGAAATATCTGATCCATAGTCTCCCCAAATATTGTATTTTTTATCAAGAAAAGAGTCACTTTTGCTACATTTTTAGAAAGCGATTTCACATTTCTGCTTGAAGTTACTAATAACAAATGTCAGTTCTTCGTCTTCTGAAAATATTTGTTTTAAAATTCCTATTGCTGCTTTCCTCTCCTCAAAAGTCTTATTTAAGAAAACAAAAAAGCATTCTCAAAGTCGATTGGTAACAAATGGAATTTCCAGGTTGTTTTGATTTGCTGCTGCTGCTTCTGGGCATGGCTGTAGCAGTGCCTCACCATAAGCCCAGCAATGGATATTCACACATTCTTCTCATGTACTGTGCTTAGCTGTGGGCTCAAGACAACAGACAGCTTCTGGCTTTTTTTAGCTTTCCAGGCAAGAGTCCAAAAACAACTTGTTAAAAGAGGTGTTTTCAGAAAGATAGAAATGGAAGAACTATAGTCCTGATCGAATGCTTTGAAATGTCTTCTATACCCTTGGGTCCCTCCTCTAGAATCCCAGGCTTGCTTTGGAAATGATGAGCTGGGCCTTTACTGTCAGCGTTCCAAAGGGATGCAAGGATGCATGTTCTGCGATACTCCACTGGCATACGCCTAGATGCTGGTTAATGTGGATCGGATTCAAACAGCCCAGGGAGCCAGCTCTGGTAAACATCCCTGAGACCGGATGCCTGGCTGCTTCATTCCTTCTGTGGCTCCTCTTGAAGCACTTTCTTCACGTGGCTTCCAGCATGGCTCCAGGTCCTGGATTTCTCCCGCCTCTCTGACTGCGCCTGCTCCATCTCTTTTGCTGTATCCTCCTCATCTCCCCACACTCCGACCATGCAGTCCACTCTTTGGCCTGGTTCCAATTTTTTTTTTTTCCCCTACCTACTCTCACTCCTAAGCAATCTCACTCATTCTCACCACACTTACTAAGCCATCTCATTCACTCCCATGGATTCAAATGCCATCTTAGTGCTACTGATTCCCAAATGCATAATTCTGAATGCTTCCATGGTTTCCAGGCTCACATATCTGGTTGCTGACTGGATGTCCAACAGGCATCTCGAGCTTACATAATTTTTTTTTTTTTTTTTGGCTACACTGCACGGCATGTGGGATCTTAGTTCCCCAACCAGGGATCCAACCTGCGCCCCCAGCAGTGGAAGTGCAGGGTCTTAACCACTGGAACGCCAGGGAAGTCCCAGGCATCTCAGACTTAACGTGTCCACGACTGAGTTCCCATTATCGCTCTCACCTCTCAAGCTGCTCCTTGCACTGTCTCTTCCATCTCGATGAATGGCAACCCCAGCTTCCCAGGTGCTCAGGCCAAGAACCTTGGAGCCGTCCTTCACACCACTCGTCCTCCCACATCCTGTATCAGCAAATCTGGTTGCCCCTGCCTTAAACTGTAGCAAGAATTTGACTCACCCAGTATTGCCACATTACACAATTCTAAGAGGCCCCTCTGACATTGAATGTTTTGTGACAGGTGCCTCTGGAAGTCTGCTCTGTGAGACCACCCCCCACTGTCACATCCTGGTGCCACTGTCACCATCTTGCTAGTTGTGTACTCAAATGTCACAGCTTTGCTGAGGTCTGCCCTGGCCACCCTATCTAAGATTTTAACCATCCCATCCTATATTCCCTTTGCCTCCCTGCCTTATTTTTTTCTTATTAGCACATATCACTATCTAAAGTTTTGCAGGGATAGGGTATCATCCTCCAGGATCCTACAACAAACATTCTACATCAGATGACTTCTATGGAGCTGTGTTCCCCAGCAGGCAGAATCCACGAGCCCAGGAATCAAGGGATGGAAGCAGAAACAGCCCATTTGCCATCGCTCCCAGTGAGCCACTTGGAGAATTTGTGCTTCCTGCGCTGTCAACTCTGGGTTCTGTGGGTTTATAGATTCCGGTTCACAAAGAGGAAACAGTTCCCCCAGGGGACACAGCAAGCGCTCCATACAGCTGCCCCTTGGGTGCTTCAGGCTCCTCTTGACAAGAGACCAGCAGACAAGAGATAGAGAACCAGTCCGGCTGGGATAATCGACCCTGTTCATCAGGAGGAGGTAACAGCTCCCGTTACACCATGGGACCAGGGAGGAATATGTCAGCATTTGGTGATTCATTTAGGCACCTCTACGTACTCCCTTGCCGAATTTTGATGGTAAACGGACAAGTATATGAGCCACGGCCTGAGAAGGGCATGGTTACCAGGGGCAAAATTATGATGCTAGGGAGGCCACAGAGACCGGTAGAGATGCGGAGAGTGAGGGCGATCTAGAAGGGATCATACGGGAGCGAAACAGTGGATTTTGGTTGCAGCCCTGAGACCAATGTTCACATCCCACCAATCTTCCTCTCATAAGTGTCCCCAGGAAAAGAAGCCCACCAAAATCCTGGAAGATACACTCCCAGAACTTTCATAATGAAATGACTTTTAGGGGCACAAGGGGAAGACTTTAGTGGAGGCTATGAGTTACCACCCAGATCCCCTTTGGGACCAAAGGACTTACTCTCCCAGCAGTTGGGAGTGCAGTCAGCAGAGGGGACTCTGCTGTCAGCCCTCCAGGGGAATTGCCTCAGCTAAAAACAGTTGCCTTGTTCAAGATAATGCCCCCTTAGAAAGCCCACATCCAATGACCGGTTAATGTAGTATAAAGGTTTCCGTCTCTCCCCCTCCCATCTCAACTTGGGACAACTCTGAAGGGCCAGCACATCTCCAGAGTTCCCTGTGAGGCTGGCTGCATCCTTTTTCCAGCCTGCCTTACAGTCCAACTTTCCTCTCTGCCCAGTCATGCTTTCTTCCCTTCCCTTTCCTTCTAAAGGTATTGACCCTGAGGGTTACTTCTTGCACACTAATCTGCACCTCAGATTCTTTTTCCAAGGGAACACAACCTACCAGCCCTTGAAACTCGGCAATCTTCACTGTTGCACGATACCTCATAATTGTACCTGGAAAACCAGTTCATTTGACGTTGTACTACATGTCTGTACTCTGGGCTCATATATGGGTTTTCTCTAAAATTCTTAGTGGAAAAAGAAGAATACCACAATATTAGACCCAACATGTACTTATTTATTAAAAATAAAATTTAAGAAAGGATTTTGTTGAAAATAATCAAGGGCTATAGTCTCCAGCTACACTTGCTCTTGCATGACTAATATATTAAAGACATAATAGGTACACTATATCAAGGAGCATCTAGCATTGCTCATGGATAGGTAAAATTGCCTGATAAGATTTCACTGGCATTTGGTGTGTCCACAGCCATTGCTAGGTTATGTTGCTGTAATAAATAACCTCAGAATCTCAGTGGCTAACAAAAGAGATTTGTTTCTCACTTATAATGGTACACAGTGGCTGTTTCACATGATTTTTCTCACTCCAGGATCCAGATTAAAGGAGACGTCCCTAACTGGGGCATCTTGTTCTCATGGCAGAGGGAAAGAGCAATGGAAAAGCCACAGGGTGGATATTACAGCATCTCCTTGAGTGAGGTATATGTTACTCTGGCTCACAGCTCACTGGCTAAGTTACGCGTCCGAGCCTGACAAATACAACTCCTTCCCCAGGGAGGGATTTTGTAGCAATACATCCCCTAAAGAGGGGCAGGCAATGTTTTGAAGAAATGATACAGTCTACCATAACGGGTAACAGGAAGGTCCAGCATCTGACATCTTTAATAAATGTTTAGCCTCCCAGAGTTAATCCTATACTGAAATCACATGAAAGTAAGTTCCTGTGTCCACAAATTGATCCAATATCCCACAGCAGTCTTCCTGCAGTCTTTTACTAATTCCAACGTCTCAACTTTTTTTTTTTTTTCATTAATTAAAGCTTTATTTTCTTTAACATTAATTTTTTTTTGGGGGGGTACACCAGGTTCAATCAACTGTTTTTATACACATATCCCCATATTCCCTCCCTTCCCTGACGCCCCCCCCCTCGAGTCCCCCCCACCCTGCCCCAGTCCTCTAAGGCATCTTCCATCCTCGAGTTGGACTCCCTTTGTTATACAACAACTTCCCACTGACTATTTTACAGTTGGTAGTATATATATGTCTGTGCTACTCTCTCGCTTCGTCTCAGTTTCCCCTTCACCCCCCGCCCCCTCCCATACCTCGAGTTCTCCAGTCCATTCTCTGTATCTGCTTCCTTGTTCTTGTCACTGAGTTCATCAGTATCATTTTTAGATTCCGTATATGTGAGTTAGCATACAATATTTGTCCTTCTCTTTCTGACTTACTTCACTCTGTATGACAGATTGTAGTTCTATCCACCTCATTACATATAGCTCCATCTCATCCCTTTTTATAGCTGAGTAATATTCCATTGTATATATATGCCACATCTTCTGTATCCATTCATTTGTTGATGGGCATTTAGGTTGCTTCCATGTCCTGGCTATTGTAAAGAGTGCTGCAATAAACATGATGGTACAAGTTTCTTTTGGGATTATGGTTTTCTTTGGGTATATGCCCAGGAGTGGGATTACTGGATCATATGATAGTTCTATTTGTAGTTTTTGAAGGAACCTCCAAATTGTTTTCCATAGTGGCTGTACCAACTTACAGTCCCACCAATAGTGCAGGAGAGTTCCCTTTTCTCCACACCCTCTCCAACATTTGTTGTTTCCAGACTTTGTGATGATGGCCATTCTGATTGGTGTGAGGTGATACCTCATTGTGGCTTTGACTTGCATTTCTCTGATGATTAGTGATGTTGAGCATCTTTTCATGTGTTTGTTGGCCATCTGTATGTCTTCTTTGGAGAAATGTCTATTTAGGTCTTCCGCCCATTTGTGGATTGGGTTATTTGCTTTTTTGGTCTGAAGCTGCATGAGCTGCTTGTATATTTTGGAGGTTAATCCTTTGTCCGTTGTTTCATAGGCAATTATTTTTTCCCATTCTGAGGGTTGCCTTTTAGTCTTGTTTATGGTTTCTTTTGCTGTGCAAAAGCTTTTAAGTTTCATGAGGTCCCATTCCCAACGTCTCAACTTTAATAAAGGATGCTGGGGATGGGGGTAAATGAGGGCAGTAAAAGAGAGCTATAAATAAAGCAGTGACGCAGCAACACAATTCTAAATTCACCCAAACGTGGTTATAGTTGTCAGCGGCATTTCTACTCTGAGTTTGGCAAACATTCAGGAAGGATGTCTGAAGATAAAGACGGGGCTTTCAGTAAGACCATGTGAACTAACATTCTCCCTACCACCCTTATTCACCACCGCCACCACAGCCGCCGCCGCCGCCACCACCGTCATCATAGGCATCATGAACGGTAAAATTTCTATTGGTCATGCTTTTCTCCTTCTCCCATTTGTGATGCTCTTGTATATATTTATAGGAACCACTTTAAATTTGTTCTGGAAAAAGATGTAAGGCTGTTATACCTATATTATTTAGTTATTTTTGAAACAAAATCTGACGGTGTGACCAGTACTAACGTGAGAGAGTGAAAGAATTAAGATAAATCCAAGTTTCATCAGAAAGGTTTAATTCAGGGAGGAGTCCGGGAGTCATCATGAGTAAGCGGCAGCCTTAGGAATGGACGAAAGGGCACTGCTGAAGGCCAGAAACAGAGCCCTGTTTTTGCAAGACTACATTGGTTTGAAAAATAACCAGAATGTTAATCAAAACAAATATGGAGGGCCAAGATGCAGGATGAAAAATGATCTAAGCAGCAAAGAGGGGCCAAACACAGAGAAGATAAGCACAGGAAAACCCCTAGGGAGACACAGATTGAGGAGCTCTCCATATTGAAGGACACCGCATGTCCAGTTCCTTCCTGCCCTTCCAGAAACCATAACGCCATGCTCCCAAACTGACCAGAGCTTAAGCATGCCACATTTCCCAGGAGTGGCCATGTGACTTCATGCTATTTTTGAAATTAAAAATACTTATATATATTAAGAAATAGAAAGCAGGGACTTCCCTGGTGGCACAGTGGTTAAGAATCCACCTGCTAATGCAGGGGACATAGGTTTGATCCCTGGTCCGGGAAGATTCCCACATGCCATGGAGCAACTAAGCCCGTGCGCCACAACAACTGAGCCTCTGCTCTAGAGCCTGCAAGCCACAGCTATTGAGCCCACATGCTGCAACTACTGAAGCCCGCGTGCCTAGAGCCCATGCTCCGCGACAAAGAGGAGCCACCACAATGAGAAGCCTGAGCACCACAACGAAGAGTAGCCCCTGCTCACCGCAACTAGAGAAAGCCCTGCACAGCAATGAAGACCCAACACAGCGAGTAAATAAATAAATAAATAAATAAATAAATAAATAAATAAATACAATAGAAAGCAAAATCAACACAACTTTGTGAAACGAAACCTGGGACTTCAAAGACATTGCTTTTTTCCAAAGGGCCGTTTTAGGCTAGTCTGTAGTTCTTGGGGTACACATTTATTCTCGCTCCTGTGCCATTGGGAGCAAGTTGGAGAAGCATCGGCCCAGGAAATGATAATCCAAGCATCATGGAAACCACTAGAACTAGCAACAAGAACTCTAAACCTAAGAATGTCTGTGCTTAAGGGTGGATGTGAATGGAGTTATAACATCCAGAAAATCTTCAAAACTATGCAGCATTCCTGATATATCCCACTCTCCAGTATCATTGAAATAGCTAAAATATGCTTTCATAAAAGAAGCTTGGTTTTTTTGATTTTGATAAGCATTTTCACCCACTGAAATCACAAGCAACCTGTTTGAGGTGGCTCACCCCACAATCACACTATTTTCTGGAGAGTTCTTTACAATCCCAATACACCCACCTGGTGGCCATAAAGAGTTAAGGTCAGGCAGGGTGGCAACATGTTCCCCAAAACACATTTGGGGGTACCGAGAGTCCTCTGGTCACAATGGTGGACCCCAGAGCCCAAGGCTAAGGGAAAATGAGGGGGGGCCTATGCTGCGGATGCAAAGTGTTAAAAGGAAAGGAGGTGTGGGGAAAATGACACAGGCACAAGAACAGCACCCTCCTCAGTCCCTGATGTCGGCACTGAGTAACTGCACATCGGCACAGAGGCTGCCGCGTGATAAATACTTAATATTAGCAGATGCTTTTATTGTCATTTATCTAAGGTGGAGACGTGTGGTGGGAGCCCATGGACATAAAAGTCTAGCCCAAACTCTGCTTTTAAAGGGAGCTGCAGTTTTCAAGGGCAGATCTAAGGGGTAAGATGAAATATAAAAAGGCAGACTCCCTCTCTCAACACAGAAATTTCACATGCGAAAACAGAGAGTGAGACTGAATTTAATGAAATTTAATGAGTGTGGAGAGAAGCTCTCATCTGAGGCCTGAGCTCACATCTTGTTACACATCATAAATTCCCACAGGAGAAAGGACCCAGTTAAGATTATACATATGGAACAGGCTTCTATTATAATTCAGAGATTCTCTCCATGGAATAAAACCTCTAGGTGTAATGAATGTGAAAACACTTCAGTCCTTGCTCCCCTTATTCTTCATCACACAACCCACACTCGGAGCATCTCCAGCGCCTTGCTGGGCAGAAACCTCACAAGCATAATGAACGTATAACCCTTCAGACCCTCCTAAACATCAGAGAGCTCACACTGGACGTATTCAGAGTCCAACTTTGCATCTCTCCCCTCTCCGGCCACTCAGATACTCATTAGCTATGTGCCCACATATTTTTGGCTCTTGATTATTTCTGTGTTAGGACAAAGAGTCTGCTGTTGATCAAATCCTTTTCGTACTAACTTCTTTGGTTCATCTGGGCTTATAGACCATAGTCACAACGGACCAAAGTGTCTCTCTGTGCATTTTTGAAGTTCTAGGTAGGAAGCTGAAGGACCTCAGGGTACAAGATGTGTTTTTATCTTTCCTTCCAGGAAAAGGCTGTGACTTTGTAAGATAACGGAGGATGTGAGAAGTGACCAGCCAGCTTTCTTTATGGGTAAGGATGAATTTATATTTCTGGGACAGTGAACTCCTACAGAGGCTGGAGTGTCTTTGCATGGGCTGGAAGAAATACATTGGCAGAAAAGTGCCCACCTGAAATTTGCAGGAAAGGAAAAATGCCCAGATGAAACTGTACTCATACAGAGAATTCCGGGTAGGACACGAGAAGAACAGTAACATCTAAGAAGACTAATATGTCTTGGCGGAAAACAAGGAATTGAATTGGGAGCAGTACTATGACCTCACATGTGTATATACAAACTAACAAAGTATAGGTTATGAATCAAGTTAACTTTAAATTTTAGCCAAAGGTGAGGAATGCTGTGTCAGACAAAGAAGATATGGTGAAAAGGGACAAACAGAACTCAGTGATGGAAGAGTATATCTTGTCCAATAGAAACACTACCTAATATTTATGGAGTACTTATATGTCACATATGGTCACGTATATTCAAGGTATTTTACAGGTATTATTATCTGTATTTTGCACATGGTAGACTGAGGCACAGAAAGGTGCTGCAACTAGGATTTAAATGTAACAGTCTGGCATCGGTGTCTAAGTTTTTAAGCACCGTTTCTCTAACAGATTAGAGCGATCCAATATGAAATTCATAAGCTACAGAGCGGAATCATTGTGAGATGATCTCAGTTGGAAGTAAAATGAGAGAGAGAGAAAAGTGAAATTCTTATAAGATTGGCACCCTAGCCAGACATCCAGACATAATCATGCAGTTTAATTCAGACGAAAAACTGGCACAGAGACAAATGCAGTAATGCTTGGCAATTTCAGCTGTCAGGAAAGCTGTTGTCCAAGTGCCCTCCCTTCCTCTGCTTGGGTTCTGAGAAGCCAAGGCTGGCAGAGGCGGTTTCACACCAAGACTGCAAGGGATGCAGAGGAATCACAGGAACAAGGGGGGAACTGTGAGTCTGGAGGCAGGCAAATGGTCCTGTTTTCAAAAAGCAGGCAGAGTGGGTAGGGGCGAGGAGCCTGCAAATTATAAAGGAAGGTTCAGTGTCGACCCACATCAAAATTCTGTATTTAAAACCATCGTTTGTGAGCATTTAGAAATGAAGCCATCTGAAAACCACTGAATCATACTTCCTACTTTGCAGGGGTGAAGATAATATGCTAGATATAGGTCCATGGTTTCCTGACCCTTCAACTCCAGCTTTTCCTGCCTAGACTCTACTGTGCCCGCCAGGTTAGAAAGCGTACCAGCCATCTCCGCATGCCGGTGTGCTGCCAATGGGGAATCTGGAATCGGTCCTTCCGTTACCGACTGGACATCCCAGTCAGTAAATTCTGATCGACCGCTTATCTCTACTCATCGCTGTGTTGGCCTAGATCCTATGACTAGGATTCTAGCCCAGTTGCTTCGCCTTCCTCTCTATTCCAGTGTGTCCTGGAGGCTTACCCATTGCTCTAACCCGCTGGTCCAGCTTCCTTTCGTTCCAGCCACTTACTCGCTGTAAATGGACCGCTGGCCAGATGCACAGTGGTATCTATTGCACGTCTCTGTCTTTCTCTATAAGAGATAGGAAACAGTAGAACTACTGTTTGTGCAATTTCAGGGTTAGTAGATGCTGCCAAGCTGCCCTCCAATGTATCTGTTCAGATTCACACGCCTACCAGCGTGTATGAGAGGACTCGCTCACCCACACCCATGCCGACAGCACCACTTTTTAAGTGGAATATTATCAAATTGGAAGGCTTCCAGGGGAGAGCAAACAGAATGGTAAAGTATGGCCTCGTCTAAAAGAAACTTCAGGTGTTTAGAAAAGAGAAATTTTAAAGAACTCACCTGGGAAAGAATTCAAGCTATTCTCTATCGTCTCTAGTGCGGGTGAAGTTCTGCCTTCCCACACACATCTCCAAGGCAAGCAGGTCCACTCACATCTGGTTCTAAATTCCACGGTATTACTTGTTCCTAAAGATGCTAATGACTCAAATTATTTGTATAATGACCATAGGGCAAAATATCAACTGAATAAGCTATCTTTTTTGGTATCATGTTTGCTAAGGAGCTGACTCCACCTTACAAGGTAGTTGTAACAATGTAATAACTTATTTTTTATTTGCACCCTGATATTAAGATGACATGTCCTAGGTAAAAATTGTCTAATATCCAATTAACTTATTAAAAGATGTTCAATCTCATCAATAACTTTTAAACTACAACTAAGAGGGGTTTTTTTCAATCTATTAGATTAGAAAATATATAAAAAACCGACAAAATGTTTTGCAAAGGTATAAGGCAATGAACACTTTGGTGTACTGCTGGGTAGAGTATCAATGGGTATAACCCTTCTAAAAAGAAATCTAACAATGACAGAATTACAAAGATACAAAAAAAATACAAAATGTGCACACGTTTTAACTCACTAATTCTATTTCTAGGAATTAATCCTAAGAAAACAATTATGGATATGCACAATGACTGAGTTAATAAGGACATCCAAAGTCATTCGTTTATACTAATGAATAATTGAAAACAATCTAAATAACCACCTATGCACAGTTTGTTATGTCAATTATGGCATTAGAAATAATGGAATACATGCAGCCATTAAAATGTTGAAGTAGATCTGTGAGTGGGATTATTTCCCACTTGACCCTCCAGATCCATTTTTCACCCTTGTCCACCCTGCCTTGTGCCCCAGGAGGGGCATCAATGGGCTCCCTTGTCCCTGGCTTCCGGCTCCATTTGGTTGCTGGCAGGAACTGGTAGGAAATGAATAGTTGGGGAGATTGTGCAATCTGAGTATTTCATCCCTATTTCCTCCCTGCTGAGTCACCCGGGGTGGCTGTGGCCCTCTTCCAAAGACCTCTCCTGCCACTACTCTCCTAGGTCCTAGTAACCACACTTCCATTTACACTTTAGACCTAGGGGTGGTAACAGCTCCAGCTCCCTACCGTTGCTATGCTTTGGGGGGCTTCACCAGCCTTTGTTGGTTCCCCTTGACCCTACCACAGTCCTGTAATGCAGGTTCAGCTTCTGCCATCCACTCTTGACAGTTCAAAGACAAAGGAGTAAAGAAATGCAGAGAATTTCATCTAAACTAGTCCAAATTATATATCAAAATATATATTGGTGCTTATGGGACACAACAAAATTTAGATGCATGCAGAATTTAAAATGCACAAAAATTTGCAGCTTTTTATACTATCGTACCTTGTTTTAGAGTGCCATTTAAAAAGAAAAGTATCAAGCTGAGAGTTGAAGAAGAAAAAGTAATCTGTTACAAAATGCTTTTATAATCAAATGGGAACATGTCCTGAAGTGTCAGGTGATAATAAAGACCCACAGGCAACCATGAGTTTAAATAAAGCAGCAAGAATCCCATAAAGGGGAGAAAGGTCAGGTATCTAAACAATCACAATATGCTTTCAAAATAAGAACATATAAGGTGATCAGCCTTAATTTTAAAACTTCAGGAAGATTTAAAAATGAGAATAGTTTTCTTTTCAATGTTAAGACATATTTCATATACATTATGTTTCAATTTTTTTTCTAAATGTAGAAGATCTTATCAAGGTTAGCTTTTAAATATTAATAATTTAGATTGTAGCTGGGATAGGAACAATCTCTCAGCAGCACTGGATTTTATTTTTATAGGTAACATGGATTTCCTCTAGCAACAAGGCAGACGTTACCTTCTAAATCTGTTTTATAAAATGCAGACCAAGGCCCAGAAGTGAGTCCTGAAATCAACTGAGTGAGTGGGAGAAAGCAAGCAGTTATTTTTTAATGACATAAAATAGACTAGAATTAGATTAAACTAGAAAATATCAGAGTGTATTTCACATAAGTATACTGTATAATGAAATGTGTTTATTTTCATGTACATGTCTGTGTACTGTGCCACAAGATAAAATGCACTTCTTGCTATGAATCTTGGTCAAAGTTGTTTGAAAGTCTCTATTTTGGTCTATGATAACCTCTGGTAATAATTTTACCGCTTTCAACCAAGGCTATATAGTGAAGCTAATAAATGCAGCAGACAGAAGTAAAGGGGAAGATCAGAGGGCTTCCCTGGTGGTCCAGTGGTTAAGATTCTGCACTTCCATTGCAGGGGGCGCCAGTTGTTGGGTCCCTGGTCAGGGAAGTTCCACATGCCACGAGGTGAGGCCAAAAAAAATAAGTAAATAAAAGGAAAGGTGAAGATCAAAGCAGAACAAATTTATAACAAGTGTGCTACAATAGAGAACATTTTAGTGTTATTATCCTAAAAAGAATCTTCAAACAGATAAAAGCCATGCCATTTGACTGCCCTGGCTATAATGGCATTAGCTATGACTTTTGAAGCAGAGTGAGAATAGGTAGATGAATAGCTGTATTAGATAATTAGTAACTTATCTTTTCTGATATTTCTCCAAGACAGGTTATTCATTAAATTATTTTCAAGAAGTGTCTGGTGTGATTACAAATAACATGGTTCACATTAAAAAGTAATGTGAATAAAAATTGTCAAAAACATTGTTATTTAAGAAAAGCAAATAAGGAAAACAACATACAGAATAGGTTCCAATTTATGGCCCCCAAAATAATATACAAATGTGCCAACAGGTATATGAAAATGTGCTCAACATCACTAATTATCAGGGAAATGCAAATCAAAACCATGAGATATCACTTCACACCCATTAGGATGGCTATTATTAAAAAACAAAAGATAGTAAGTGTTGTAGCAGATGTGGAGAAAAGGGAACACTCGTGTACTGTTGGTGGGAATGTAAATTGGAGCAGCTACTGTGGAAAACAATATGGCGATGCCTCAAAAATTTAAAAATAGAACTACCATATGACCCCGCGATTCCACTCCTGGGTATATATCCAAAAAAACCAAAAACTAATTCAAAAAGATACATGCACCCCAGTGTTTATAACAGCATTATTTACAATTACCAAGCTATGGAAGCAACCTAAGTGTCCATCAACAAATGAATGGATAAAGAAGATGTGGTACAGATATACAATGGAATACTACTCAGCGATTAAAAAAAGAACAGAATTTTGCCATTTGTTGCAATATGAATGTACTTGGAGGGCATTATGCTAAGTGAAATAAGTCAGACAGAGGGAGACAAATACTGTATGATATCACATATATGTGGAATCTAAAAAATACAACAACTGGTGAACATAACAAAAAAGAAGCAGACTCAACAGATATAGAGAGAAAAGTAGTGTGTACCAGGTTGGGGGGGGGGGCAGTGTAAGAGTCGGGGAGTGGGAAGTACAAGCTACTGGGTATAAGATAGGCTCGAGGGTGTATTGTACAACATGAGGAATAGAGCCAATATTTTGTAATAACTGTAATAGTCAATATTTTATAACTTTAAAGTTTTTGTAAAAATTTTTATAAACAAACAAATAAATAAATAAAGGACACCTTAAACAGCCTTGCAATACTAAGGCATTTTAGAGTCTGAACTTAAAGACTTGTTTCCTATGATGTTTTGTTTGGCCAACAAGCTATTTTACAAACTCGTGAACAAGCACATCTAAAAACAGAGCAGGTACCAAGCAGGCAGCCATAGTCCTCCCCTCCCACCTCATGTGCATGGGCGTGCCCATGTGTGAGTATGCTTATAATCCACACACACAACTATACACACAACCACACACAACTACAAACACACAACCACACAAACACACACAACCGTATGTACAATCCACAAACACACACAACCACACACACAACCACACACACAACCACAAACACACAACCACACAAACACACACAACCGTATGTACAATCCACAAACACACAGAACCATACACACAAACACACACAACCACAAACACACAACCACACAAACACACACAACCGTATGTACAATCCACAAACACACAGAACCATACACACAAACACACACAACTACAAACACACAACCACACAAACACACACAACTGCATGTGCAAACTACAAACATACAACCATGCACACACACACAACTACAAATATACACAAAACTACAAACACACAGCTACAAATACACATCACAGAGGGGACATCAAACAACTGTTAAGAAACTGAGACACAGCTGAAGAAAATCTATGATCCACACAAAATTAACAAGTTTAGGGGATAATATCATCCAGAGCAGTAGAGAGGGGAATTACTGGAATTACATTCACCCAAACATATGTGTCCTGGGGATATGTAAAATCCCTATTTTTATTTGCTTTCCTTCAAAGATTATGCCTTTTTTGATATTGCCTAGGCCAAAAACTGGCAGGATAATGATATGATCGTAACATCAATAACTGACATTTGTGAATGCAATTTTAGCTTTTTAAGTACTTTCACGTCTGGGTACAAGGCTCTAGGACAGAAATGAGAGCAACTGCAATAATGTATAAAGCCAACAAAAATTGAAATGGCCACATAATCAAATAACATATTTTTAAGCTCACGTTGAAACATCGAAAGAAAAACACTTTGAAAAGAAAATCTCATTATATTGCCCACTTTATATTCCCAGAAACCTCTCCAATTATTCTCTAATTCCAGAGAATTTCACTGACTGCTTAATCTTTGTTCTCCTGGGATGCTGTTGAGGAACAAATACATTTCCCAGAAACTTCAGGACATAGTGAGTCCCTTAAGGTGCCCCAAATCCTAATCATGTTTACTATGCAGTGTTTGGAACTCAGTAAATATTATGACTAAGAAAACCATTTTGGCTATTATCATGTGATTTCAGATGATTCTTTTAAATCTTATCATGGTTTTATGAATAATTACATGTGATCCAATAAAAAGCCTATATATGGGGCTTCCCTGGTGGCGCAGTGGTTATGAATCTGCCTGCCAATGCAGGGGCACAGGTTTGATCCCTGGTCCGGGAAGATCCCACATGCCGCGGCAACTAAGCCCATGCACCACAACTACTGAGCCTGAGCTCTGGAGCCTGTGAGTCACAACTATTGAGCCCACACGCACCACAGCTACTGATGCCTATGCGCCTAGAGCCCGTGCTCTGCAACAAGAGAAGCCACTGCAATGAGAAGCCCATGCACTGCAACAAAGAGTAGCCCCCATTTGCTGCAACTAAAAAAGCCCACGTGCAGCAACAAAGACCCAACACAGCCAAAAATAAATAAATAAATAAATATAAAGATTTAAAAAATAAGCCTATATGTACTTCACGCCCCACATAAAAATTAGCACCGTGATAATCTCATATCAGCACAAATCATATCCAATTAACATCTATGTTGATTGGAAATTCATCTTTTCCAAATCTTGATTAGAAGAATTCAGAAACACCAATATGTTAACAGTATGTAGGAAGAATAAATGTGTTGAGTAATTTAGGCATTTGTTACCTGAGAAATTTTAGGTGAACAGACTTTGGTCACATGAAATTGTATATACATAGATGGGCATGAGAAGCACTCTTCTTATATCCATCCGATATGCTCTCTGTACAAACCTGCCATTCTCAGCACAGGCTTCCATCTTAATGGTGGGCTAATGTTCCAGGGCACTGCTGGAGCAGAGGCCACCATGACCACACTTCAGGCAATAGGAAAGAGAAAGGCAGAAAGGGCAAGAGGGCATGCACTAGCACTTTCTCTGTTAAAGAGAGAACATTGTCCAGTAATGTTAGCTTTTTTTTTAAGCTCTTTATTGCAATATAATTGCTTTACACTCTTGTACCAGCTTTTGAGGTACACCAAAGTGAATCAGCTGTATTTATAGGCATATCCCCATATCCCCTCCCTCCCGCAACTCCCTCCTACCCTCCCTGTCCTGGCCCTCTAAGATCACCCATCATTGAATTGATCTCCCTTTGTTATACAGCAACTTTCCACTAGCTATGTATTTTACAGCTGGTAGCATATATATGTCTATGCTATTCTCTCACTTCGTCCCAGCTTCCCCTTCGCCCCCCACCCCCCTAACCCTGTGTCCTCCAGTCCATTCTCTGCACCTGCATCCTTATTCTTGTCCTGTCACTGGGTTCGTCAGTACCATTTTTCTTTTTTTTTTTTAGATTCCGTATATATGAGTTAGCATACAATATTTGTTTTTCTCTTTCTGGCTTACTTCACTCTGTATGACAGACTCTAGGTCTGTCCACCTCATTACATATAGCTCCATTTCATTCCTTTTTATGGCTGAGTAATATTCCATTGTATATATATGCCACATCTTCTTTATCCATCCATCTGTTGATGGGCATTTAGGTTGCTTCCATGTCCTGGCTATTGTAAATAGTGCTGCAATGAACATTATGGTACACGTTTCTTTTTGGATTATGGTTTTCTCTGGGTATATGCCCAGTAGTGGGATTACTGGATCACATGGTAGTTCTATTTTTAGTTTTTTAAGGAATCTCCAAACTGTTTTCCATGGTGGCTGTACCAACTTACATTCCCAACAATAGTGCAGGAGAGTTCCCTTTTCTCTACCCCCTTGCCAGCATTTGTTGTTTCTAGATTTTGTGATGATGGCCATTCTGACCGGTGTAAGGTGATACCTCCTTGTGGATTTGACTTGCATTTCTCTAATGATTAGTGATGTTGAGCATCTTTTCATGTGTTTGTTGGCCATCTGTATGTCTTCTTTGGAGAAATGTCTATTTAGGTCTTCTGCCCATTTGTGGATTGGGTTATTTGCTGTAATGTTAGCTTTTAATTCATTGGCAAGGGAGTCTCACATGTACAACTATGAATAAAATCAGGTTTCTTCCATAGAGGCCCAAGAAATGTGAAAGTTATAAAAGCTAGCTGGTTGGTCCTAATATAGCCTAACCCCTCAAGAATCACGGTTAAAGAAATAGCTTCTTGGAGAATTTTCTTAGTCAGTCATGCCAAAGATATAATTAAAAGGAACATTTTTCACTTGTCTCCCAGCATCCATTCTGCCTTTTCTTAACAACAGCTCTGGCTCTCATTTGGGTATCTAGCCCTATCCCACTCTTAGTCCATGTGGTCCAGTGCAGGCCCATCCCTAGTCCTAGGGATGAACATATTGCCCAGGTGTAGGCCAGAGCAGCCCACAGCTGGCCAAGTGATTGGTTCATGAGGTGAGCACGTGACCTGAGCTAGTCCAATCAGAGTGAATCTCAAGACTTTCACTAGAAAAGTAGAGACCTTCCTTCCTGTCTCATTTCTACTGCTTCCACAGCACCTGAAACAGTGTCTGGAACAAAGTAGCTACTTAATAAATATGGCTGAATGCTGAATATCTGATAATGGAGCTAAAAGTTGAAGGAAAAATTGGATTTTAATGACATTGTTTGAATCATTAGGTCATTCAGTTACTAAGTCCATAAATTTTCTTTGTTTGCTTATACCAGTTTGAGCTTGGATTTCTCTCACTCGCAACCAAAAGGCAATAAGGAAACAGGCAGGACCAGTAGTTTAATCCAGTAAGGGCTTGATAATTACTTAGGTTCAGAATATGTCAGTCATTTCTATTTAGCAAGAGAGATAAAAACAAACAGGCAATTTAATGAGTAGGACTTTGGAGCATGAAGAAATGAGGATTTGTCTTCCAATGACACATTTTGTTTCTTAAAAATCAGTGAGTCTTTTCAATAAATTGTGCTAGACATCTACATGCAAAAAAATGAATCTAGACACAGACTTTACTGCTTTCACAAAAGTCAACTCAAAATGGATCACAGGCCTAAATGTAAAATGCAAAACTACAAAAATCCTAGAAGGTAATACAGGAGAAAATCTGGATACAACACCAAAATCATGACCCAAAAAAGAATAAAATTGATAAGTTGGACTTTATTAAAATTAAAAACTTCTGCTCTGCAAAAGATACTGTTAAGAGAACAAAAAGACAAGCCACAAACTGGGAGAAAACATTTGCAAAGACATATCAGCAAATAAAGGACTGATATCCAAAATATGTGAAGAACCCTTAAAATTCAACAGTAAGGAAAAAACCCAATTTAAAAATGAGCAAAAGATCTAAACAGACACCTCCACAAAATACCTTACCTCATCTGTAAATCTTCTTTGGCAGTTTCTTACAAAACTTACCATATGATCCAGCAATTGTGCTCCTTGGTACTTACCCAAATGAGCTGAACACTATGTCCACATGAAACCCTGCATACAGATGTTTGCAGCAGCTTTATTCATTACCACCAAAACTTGGAAGCAACAAGATGCCCTTCAATAGGCAAATGGATAAACAAATTGTGGTACATCCAGGTAATGGAATATTATTTGAAACAAATAAATAAAAATTAATGTTTAAATAATCAATGTGAATAAATTTTATAGTAATATTCCCTCTACCTTTAAATATCTTTCAAATATCTATAACAAAACATTTCTACAATGTACATGTCTAGAAATTCCATATCTAGGATTTTATCCTTATAGATATATGGAAACAATCAAAGATTTATGTCAAACGGTTATGTAGTGTTGTTAGAAATAGCAAAAGCCAGGGAACAATTAAATATCCATTACAAACGAACTGGGTAAGTAGATTGTGCTTCCTTTACACACAGAATACTACAGGGCAGTTAAAAAGGAAGCAGCCTGTTTGTAGACTGTAAATAAGCTCCATGAGGGAAAGAATCGTTGTCTTTCTTGGTTCACTAATATATCCCAAATAACTAGGATTGTGCTTAGCCCATGATGAATGCTTAATAAATATTTGTTGAATAAATGAGTAGGGAATAATTGTTATATTTTTTTCAAGCAAGGAACAAAAAAATGTGGGTATAGCGTGGCTTCATTTATATAAATTAAAAAGATATAAATATATATGCATGAATATGTATTTTGTAAGTCTACAAGGATACATATGAATCTGGTAATCAGGAAAAAGAAATGGAGACTGGTATTGAGGGAAAGGAGGAAGATTTAACCTCATTGTGTCCAAATTTGTAGTTTGTATAGATTAAAAAGATCCTGAAAATGCAGATTTAACAAGGGTAGTGGGAAATGGGCACATTCATTCACTGTTGATGACAGTATAAATAAAATTCTTCAAGAAAAGGAAAGTAAATAGCAACCAAAAAATCTATAAGGAACTAAAGAACACTTCAATAGAAAAATGGGCAAGGTATGAATAGGCAACTCACAAAAGAAGAGAGATGATCAATACTCGAACTAATAATAAAATGAATCCCAATAAAAACAAATAATTACTTTTTTACCTATAAAATTTATAGATTAAAAATATCCTCAAATTGCAGAGTTAACAAGGGTAGAGGGAAATGGGCACATTCATTCACAGTTGATGATGACAGTATAAATTAATACATCCTTTCTGGAGGGCAAATCAGCCTTCAACAATTTGTAACAAAATTATAATAAATTTTGATACCCCCTTACCTGTAACCCAAGCTATTCAACTGCCAAGAATAAAAGAAATGTGAAAAATTGTCTTCACTAGAGATTCAAAGCAATGTAGATTTTGGGAATTCCCTGGTGGTCCAGTGGTTAGGACTCCACGCTCTCATGGCCAAGGGCCTGGGTTCAATCCCTAGTCAGGGAACTAAAATCCCACAAGCCATGCAGTGTAGCCAAAAAAAATAAATAAATAAAAGTAATGTAGGTTATTTTATATATACGTGAAAATTTTTTGTTTACCAATAGAAAACTAGGTAAATAATGAACCCAATTCCACTGTTGGGTGGAGGTGGGTGGGTATTCCCCACACCACCAAGCAATTCTTGGACACCAGCTGTAGGTCCTAACAAATGAACTCAATTCTGACACTATCTACCTGGAGACAGCATCAGACTCCGCAGGTTGAGGGCCAGTCCCCCAAGACTGCCCCCTCCCCACGTCAGAAGTCAGTTGCAAGTCCAAGTTGTTACCTGTATATCTGACCAACTGGCTATATATCAGAGGTTCCCACAACCCTCTCCTTTGGCTCAATTAATTTGCTAGAGTGGCTCACAGAACTCAGAGGAACATTTTACTTAGTTACAATAAAGCAGTGATCTGGTAAAAGGGTATAACTCAGGAACAGCCAGGTGGAAGAGATGCATAGTAAGGTATAGGGAGAGTGCAGAGCTTGGAAGAGTGCACCAACTTGGAAGCTCTCCGAAGCCTCCTTTTTGGATTTTTTATGGAGGCTCCAGTTACATAGGTGCAGTTTAAATCAATGGCCATCGGTGATTATATTCAATCTCCAGCCCTGCTCCCCTTGAAGGAGGTCAGGGGGACAGAATTGAAAGTTCCAGTCCTCTTCTAATCACAGGGTTGGTTCTCCTGGCAACAAGCCCCCATCCTTAGGTGGGTCCAAAGGTTACCTAATTAAAGTAACAAAAGACACCTTTGTTGTCTTGTCACTTAGGAAATTCCAAGGCTTTTAGGACCTCTGTACCAGAAACATGGATGAAGATCAAATATATATTTCTTAATATAAATCACAGTATCACAGAAGGAAATTTTGGTGTGTATATTCAATGAAATATGCAGATATTTAAATTTATTTATATACTTCTGGATTTGGAGAGCTGTTCATAACATATTATTGGGTAAAAGAAAACAGATCACAAAAGAAAACAAGAATTCCCATTAAAAAAAATGAAAAATATCTGAAACCTGCAGCAAATGTCATACTTAAAGGTTAAACATTAGAAATACAATCATTAAGATTAGGAATAAGATAAAAGACAACAATGCCCAATTATCACTAGTAATATTCAACATTGTACTCACTGTCCTAGTCATTGTCATATGAAAAGAAATGAAATACACTGTGTAAATGCAGCTTGCAAAGCAACAAAACTCATTATTTGCACAATATAATTAACAACCTAGAAAATTCAAGGAAATCACTAAAAAAAAATTATTCAACAAGTAGAAGAGTTTAATAAGGGGCCAGATATAAGATCAATGTATTAGAGTCATTTGCTTTCTTTTATGAGCAATAACCACTAAATATCCCCTATATATTATCAAGCAAAACTATAAAATACCTAAGCAAGAATATCCAGGATTGCCCACATGAGGTGAACAATCTAAGCCATCACTAAAGGACTAAAAGATGTCAATTCTTCTCCAAAATTAAGGTATAAATTCAATGTAATCCCAACCAAAATCCAAAGGAGTTTTCTTTAATGGAAATTTACAAATTGATTCTTAACTTCTTATGTGAAATACATACACACACCCCCCCCACAAGAACAGCCAAGAGAATTTTGAGAAATGAAGATAAAATGAGGGAGACAACTGTGCTACCGCAAATAGTTATGGCAATTAAATAATGTGTATATATAGTTTTAAACATCAGTAGGATAAAATGAAAAAGTTAAAACACAGACAACTGACCAGGAGAAAATAGTTTCAACTTTCAGCTGATGAATGATTAATGATTGTATATATATATATATATACGCATACACATTTAGTGATTTTATATATATAATCATTATATATGTATTATGTTATGTATATGTATTCATTATATATGTATTCATTATATATCTCTACTATACATAAATTACTTATAAAAAGATAGCCTGTTAGAAAAATAGGTAAAAAATATGATTAGGTACTTGGAGATGAAGAAATTAAAATGGCCAATAAACATGAAACAAGGGGAACAAAGTCCTCTTTGTTTCAAATCAAACCAATAAGGTTTTATTGGGTTTTGTTCACTATAATGGCAAATTTTTAAAAGACCCATAATGTCAACTAGTGTAGGAAAGCGGGTGGATGGATACTGGCACAGTTATTTAGGACGGAGATTGTCAATATCTAACAGCTCTTGAGATTTCTAAACCAATTGACCCAGCAATCATACTTGTATAAATACAATCTGTAGAAAAATTGGCAAAGCGTTTAATGCCCATCAATAGCGTATACTTGTTAAACAGAATATTCTATATGGCAATTTAAAATAAAGATGATTCTATTTTTATTAAAATTTTCTAAGACATATTCTCCAGTTACCATGGCTATAACAAACTCTCCCAAACTTAGTGAATTAAAACAACCACCAGGAACCAGGGCACAGTGAGACTGCCTGGTCTCTGCTCCAGGAAGTCTGGAAGGAGCTGGGAGGACTCAACAATTATTCGTTGAGTTATTCATCTGTGGGGACACTCAACTACAGCACCTTCATGAGGCCTCTCTCTTTGCCTGGGCTTCTTCAGAAAATGATGATGGCCTCAGGATATTCCAATCTTACATGGTGACTCAGGGCTCCAAAAGTAGATATTCCATCAAACAATGGAGAAACTGCATTGCCTCTCTTGACCCAGCTTCGTAAGTCGGACAGTGTCACATCTGCCAATTTCTAGTGTCACAAGTCTGCCCAGATTCAAGGGGAAGGGACATAGACCCTGTCTCTCAATGTCAAAGCCACATTGTAAAAGTATGAAAATACACAGAAAATCATTTCAAAAGATAGCAAACTGTTGAGAACAGTTAGCTCTGAGGAGGGGGGTGAGATTATACTAGTAGGAGATGGATGGACCATTTACCTTTCCTATAATGGGTTGGGACTTCACAATGAGTCCCCAGTTGAGATGTGTAAAGGACAAGAAATAGTGTGTCTGGAAAGCTGCATGCAAATAAAATGAGGCATGTGACATGATTTGGTGCCAATCAAACCACCTCAGCTAAATTTCTAAAATGCACGATCAGGTATCCAACCACTCAAATGTCAGACACCAGGGAGATGAGTGAAAAACATCAAAATGGATGTCCTGATACTTGAGCCAGGCAGTCCAATCTGTGGCTGGACTTATGTTGGTAAAGAAGCTGGGAGCCTAACAACCCATGCGCTTCTGTGCTTTTTGGTTTGTTTTGTATTACTTTAGCTTTCTGGTAAAAAGTCCCTTTAAAAAGTACAGTTTGGTCTCAACTGTAATAACAGAAAAAAAAGATATTGTCTAGTTATGAGGATTCTTTTGACCAAGTTCAACTCTGGATCTTGATTCAGATTATGGGTGGGGCTACGGGCAAGGATAAAGGAAGCATGGTATAAGGGTGGGGTTTTCTTATTGAATTTAACCATCTTCAACTGAAATTACTTTTTGCGTGTAGACTAAATCTTTATTAGAAGTTTATTATAAAAATTCAGATTCATAACATTTTGTGGTGAATACCAAGACATTGTGAAAATACTGTAAACAAGACAGTGAGGTAGTAGCATAAAGATGACTCTATGGAATGGAATAGAGAGCTCAGAAATAGTTCCACACTTACATGGTCATTTGATTTTTGACCGAGATGCCAAAGCAACCCAATGGGGACAGGAAAGTCTTTTCAGTAAATGGGGGGAAACTGTTCATATATAAAGGGCGGTGAACCCAATCCTTACCTCATAGCATACATAAAAATTAATTTGAAATGGATAACAAACACAGTAAAAGTTAAAACTGTAAAGTTTCTAATTGAGAAGAAAGCACAGGAGTATATTTTTGTAGAAAAAAGTGGATAGCTTTATCTTCAAAATTTAAAAACCCCTCTCTTAAAGATATTGTTAAGAAAATGAATAGGCTATCCACAAACTAGAAGAAAATTATTGCAAAGCATATTCTGGATAAAGGAATAGTGTCTAGGATATTTTTAAGGATCCCTACAACTCATTAATAAAAGACAACCCAAAACAGGACACTGAAGCAAAAGTCAAGAGATGCTCAGCATAGAAAATCACCCAGACACTTGAAAAAATAATTAACTCAATACCATTGTCACCATCATATTTTACCCAAACTCTGTATACAATCAAAGAATCATTTAATATTTTTAAAAAAATAACATTAACTGGCATATAGACATGTCCATTATAAAGAAAATCTGATACAAAAACAAATACTTCCTTCTATCCATTTACCTCATCCTAATGAACTCTTCAAAAAGTATGGGTAGTAATAATTCACACACACACAAAGCTGAGTTACACATAATTATTTTTTTTTATTTCACAGCCTTTTAAAAATATAAACCACAAAGTATTTTGAAAAACAGACATGAAGTAATCATTTAGCAGCCACAATATTAAACAAGTAAAGTAACACAGAATGAACTGCACAACAGAATAAAATAATCTCTGCTGACTCTGACTAGGAACACATAATGTTCACTAGGAATGTTAGGTGACTGGCACTACCACTTTCCCATCATCAATTATCACTAAAATCAATCACAGGACCTATTCCCGGGAGACCATTCCATTTATACAGCAATACCTATGCTCAATGTGTAAACATCAAGTTAACATCTTGAATTTAGTTCCAAAATATTATGTTTCCTTTTCCTCTGGGAGACAATTTCAGCGGCAAGGTGGAAAAGTGAAGGCCGTGGAACACCCAGCATGTGACGTGTTCTAACCACCCCCACCCCCACCACAGCACAACCAGCAAGTTCTAAAACACGAGGAGGCGAAAGGTGTGTACTATGCTCTACAGCACAATAGCCACTAGCCACATGTGGCTATTTACATTTAAATTATTCAAAAGTAAATAAAATTAAATTTTACTTCCTCAGTCACAGTAGCCACATTTCAAGTGTTTGCTAGCCACATGTGGCTAGTGGCTACCACATAAGACAGTGCAGATATAGAACATTTCTGTCATCACAGAAAGTACTTTTGGACAGCTCTGGATGTGGGAAGTGTTTCTTCTCCCTTTGCTTAGCCAGGATGTAGGCTGCTTAGGGAAGCAGCTCTGAGAAGAAATTCTTCCAGGATATTCCTAGATTGGTGGTAGAGTCACAGAAGGGAGTAAAGCAGCCTTTCTTCACATAGATTACCCTCCCCCGTGCATGAAAGGAATGATTGTTTTATGGGGATCAAATACACAACTAGCCTCCACCAAAAATTTGTCCGGAAAATCAGAGAAGAGATAAATGAAACAGATGTGGAAGCAGCAAGGTAGAACATTCCTCATCCCATTTCAAACCTCCATGAAGAGATTATGTCCTCCAAGAAAGTGTGCAGGTTCCCAGGGTCCTCCTCCAGAAAAGCCTGACGGAGGCAAGCATATTGGCTGAGAGAGAAGGTCAGTCCTGGTAAGGGTTTCACGAGAAAACCTAGCATGCCTTCACTCTACTCACTCTCTCAGAACACAGCAGTGCTGCCTGGAGTGTTGTGAAGGAGCTACAGTTGTGATTGTTTCAAGAATTATGCTTCTTTGCTATTGTATTTTGTATCCAGGGCACAGACTGCAAGCTGTTCACCCAAGATCCACCATTATCTTCTTTCTTATCAAAAGAACTCAGATTTTTGTTGAAGGCAGTTATATGTCCAGCTACAAAAACTATATTTCTCAGGCAACCTTAGAGATGGCAGGAGCCAATGACACAGTCTGGCCAATGAGATGTAAGCAAAAGTTGCTGGGCTGCTGAGAAAGCTCTTTAAAAGGCAGCAGACTCAAACTGGCATGCCCGGTTTTCCGTTTGGGCTTCCTCCATCTTCTTGCAGGGAACTCTAACAACCATCTTGGAACCTAAGGGAAAAGCCATGGGACCTTCAGGGGCCACCTTGACCCTGACATCTGTGAGCTGCTGAACCAACACCAGTAATAGCCAACCCCCAACCTCCTTGTCATGTGAGAACAAAAGGAAACCCCTGCTTTGTTTAAGCCACTGTTCAGTCCAGTAATTTCAAGGTAGCAATCCACCTTGATTCCCAATAAGAAAAATTTTATCTGAAAGTAAAAAATATATTGCCTGAAGAATCTATACATATTCTGTAAGATCTGAAACTTCATAAAATCATATTAATAAAACAAAAGTATATCTTGAACCCACCAATGCCTAAACAGACCAGAGGTGGAGGAAATGATCAAGCTTTTTGTGTAAAATATATGCTATTAAGGCAAATAAGAGGGTTTTTAGCTTAATCCATCAGGAAGTTTTTTCTGAGTGTCTATTATGCTCTGATTACTCTTCTGAACACAGGTCTGCCCTTCTGCTTACCCAAATTCTTATATGGTAAAATGCTAACTACTCAGATAATTAATCAGATCATTATTTCATCTATAACTTTATTTTGTGTAGACAAAGTAAAAACTGGAGAATCGAGAATTGATTTCACAGATTCAAACAAAAAAAATCATCAAAGATCTACAACTCAACTTTTAATTTTCCCTTGTATGTGACACAGACACCTGACAGTGATTTCCTAACGGTTCCAGAGTTTTAATTGCAGATTTAGTTCAAATAAGCACAAGGACCTCAGAGTAGCTATAAAAATTAAAAACACTTTATTTTGCAAGTACTTTCTATGTACGAGGGTGAGTCAAAAATTATCCGCACTCCAGTTATGTTAAAACTTCTATAAATTCTTCAGCCAGAGTGCAGATAATTTTTGACTTACCCTCATACTACATTAGTACCATTAGTAGTCTAGAAGTCCCTATATTAGTAGGTGTGAATTAGAAAAAATAATCACTTCCCACTATCCTAAATGGTTTAACCATTTATAATATTTAGAATTTTGGCCATTAAAAATATTTAACTCTGTTGCACTTATTCTGAAATACAGACAAAATTGGAAACATGAAATGTCAAGCTAAAAATGAGATATTGCATATTTTTTACTCACCTAGTTCCAAGTTTCCACCCCTGCAAGTGAACCAAAAACAAATCCTGGCACCGTGTCATTCCCAGAAAAGCCAGTGCATGGCACACTCTGGGTAAATTTTCTCTCCTATTCTGTGGAATCACACCAGATGGCATCAGTCCTGCATCTACAGCTGTGCCTTAAAATTGAGGTTCAGACATAGGAACTTTATTAGGCATTTTGGATTTCGCAGGTGTGATTGTGATGTCATTCTCTTTCAACTTAAAATGGTTGTCTTTCCAAGCAGACCTGAAGATTCATTGCACTTACAAGTTCGGAAATCAGTGAAACAAACAAGATTATCCTAATAAGATTTGAAGTTGTTTTAAACGGCTGAAATTTAGAAAAAAACAATGAAATAAGAGCAGTTGAAATAGAATACTAATATTATATAACAATCGAATTATGGCCCATTTCCTTATAATGTAAGAAATTCAACTCAGCTTCTAACATTGCTGAAGAGTCACTAAAAACCTCTTACTGAAAATAAAATATAACAATTTTCTATAATCAAGTTACACTTATATAATGAGCAGTTATTTTAAATGTTCCTGACTTTTCAAATGTTTTAATGTCTAGCTCATATGTACACTGTCCTCAAAAAACAGACTCGGTGGAGTGACTGTCAGGACCAGGGTGTGGCCAGTAGATGGAAAAGCCAATATGTACAAGCCTGGCACCCAGACAATTGTGGGTATCAGAGCACTAGATCAAGAATGTATTCAGGTAGCACAAAATTTGAGTTCAAAAGTAGTGCTAATGTGAGAGATCGGCCTACGTTGAGTTCTGAAAAATGATGATTGAATAAATGAAAAGAACAAGGCAGCTCATGTACAGATGTCAAAGTTTCAGAAGCAAGATCTCTAACAAAGCAAGGGCAAAGCAGGAGATCAACAGCAGCAAGTTCTGATGGCAAATAAGAGAATTTTTAATTCCCAGAATTTAGGGCCAAGTTCCAGGCAGAGATTGGATAATAGGAAAAAATATTCAGTTTTGCATGGAGAAATGGGAACTCAGTAATTAATGAATTAGATCCTGAGGAGGTTATAAAATGGCACTGGCTACAAGAGAGAAAGGTAACCATTCCTGGGATGGTAGCAAACTACTCACCCTGAGTTCTCCATAGCCTCCTGTTTAGAAGAGTCAGGGGTGGTTTAAACCTCTGGACACCAGTGGCACTGCTAGGAAGAATAAAGGATTATAAAATCAAGTCAAGCAGGTGGTTAATACAATTTGCATTCTCGTTATTTATAACGTATGTAGTGATTGTTTTCCATCCTTGTAAACTATCATTGCTTATTAATTACTCCCACACTCATCTTCAAAGTCCATATTAACCGTGCAACTGTGTAACTAAATGTCACTGCAGAGATGTCAACCAATTAGAGAACTATTGTTGAAAGAACAATTTAGAATCACTGCACTTGATTCTGGGATTCAAACTGGGAATTCAAATCAAGTCTTAACTATACCTCCAATGAAGACAGGTGTGTGTAAATATATATGTATATATATGTGTGTGTGTATACATACATATATATGTGTGTATATGTATATATACATATGTATATGAATTTGCTTATGACATTATATTTCAAATAAACCACTTACTTCATTAACAACAGTTCTATTCTAATAAAATGAAACAGAAAAGTAGGAAATTATCTGAATGTCTCAGGCCAAAACTTTCCCCATAAATATTCACCTAAGTGAGACTGTTTTTTCTTCTCTTCAACTATTAAAATAATTGTCTTCCACTTCATTTACATATTATCAACTTAGGTAACAGTTAGTTTCGTTGGTTTTAGCCTTTCTACATGGTCTGTCTTTGTGCTTAAAATTAACAAATGTTTTCCGTGTTACAGTCACAACATGGACAGCTTATCTTGCCCTAAACATGACTGAACCCAAATCTTCCCTTATTGAAGACGAATTATATCTGCATTACATATTTCAACTTCAAGAACCCCTGCACAGTTTTCCAAAAGATCATATTTATTAAAATTCTCACATCCCATTCTAATTTTTATGATCCTCTACCTAGGCACTGTACTAGATTAGAAATCAGTTTGGCTCCTTGGTTCTGAGTGGGAGAGAGCCCTTTATTTCATTGCATCCATTTCCTCCATCCTAAGCTCTCAGTTTTTAAAGGTCCTTGGGTCTTCAAAAGTTTACCCAGGGACAAAATGAAACCAAGGGTGGTCCCCGCTTACCGTTGCAGAAAACGTCCATCTCTGGTTATTCCCGCCCGGTCACCCAGCTGTAACTGCATCCGCGGTCCTCCACGCACCAGCCCAGAGCAGCAGCTCGGCTCCAGAACTTGAGACCGCATAAACCAAGGAAAAGGCATCTGGAAGACGAAATTATTTCCCAGACTAACATTGCCCAGAGGGTACTTAGGGCACACTGATGACAAGCTTACTCCTGCCCGTCAATACTCCCGAAAATGTCCTAATCACGTAGGACAGCCTACGTTCGTCCTGTCCTTTTCCTGTTGCCCTACAACGCTTAAACTGCCTCTTTTCTCCAGCCCTCCATGGCAACTCCAAGGAATCACCCAGTGACTCCCACTCTAACGCTCACCCTCCCGCTGTTTCAGATTCTAAACCTACCCGCCACAGCACTCCGCAGGCACCTATAGGGTCTGCGTCTAGAACAGGAATAGGGATCAAGAGGAAGAGGAGATTGCCCATAAAAAATGGGCCACTGAATCCTCGCTTCTCGGCACCGCCAGGTGAATCCCATTTAGTGTCTACCAAAGCACAAAGACATTTAAAGCAGTGTTTGGAATACTTCGAGTGGGCACTGTTTCCTCCTGCCTCCTATCCTAAAGGTTAGGATGACATTCAATTTTGTTTGGAAGTGGTTGGACTGAATTATCCGAATAATTTAGTTTTGTATCCCTTGGGTACAAGATAAAATGCAGTTGGACTGGAAGAAGATCTTGCAGGTACGCAAAGCCATTCAGGCTCCCAAAGCTGAATCTCTCATCTTTCCCCGCCCCGGAAAAGCTTAGGGTCCCTCCCTAAGAGCACAGCACCAGCCCAGACCCTAGACACCCACAGTGCCTGACATCCCAGCGCGCCGCGAGCCCCTAGCCTCCCGGAGAAGCGGAGAAACTCGCCCCTTGGCCAACCCCTCCCACGCCCAAACGGACCTGCCGGCGAGGCAGCCGAGCCTGGCCGTAGAACCCGGGCGGCCGGAGAATCGAAGCCGAGAGAGACCCAGCCCGGCGCCCGCACAGCTCCATGCCCTCCCGCCAGTGTCCGCGCGGCGCCGGTCACACCGCTTGCTCGCGGGAGAAGCCCCAGGGCTCCCGGTGTATCGAGAGGCGCCCGGGCTGGAGCGCCCCGGCCGTGCTGGCCACGGAGTTCTTCAGCTGCTTGATGACCACGAAGAGCAGGAGGAAGAGTAAGAAGAGCAGAAAGAAGAAGAGCGCCAGGTAGAGCAGAAAGTTGAGCTCCCACTCCATGCTGGAGGCGCCGGCGCTCAGTGGCCGTGCGCGCTCCGCACCGGTTGCCTCTGGCCGAAGAGGCGCAACCTTCCTCGTCCCACCTCCGGTCTCTCCCTGGCCGCGCTAGGGTGTCTCGCCTTGGGCAACAGCTCCGGGGTCCGCACTCGGCCTCCTCCAGCTCCGAGGAAACGCGCCAGGGAGCTGGTGTAATCCTGCTCCTACCCTCCCAATAGGCACAACAGCCTCTCTTACGCTGAGATCCTCTCCTGAGCTCTTGGGGACGTGAGCTGATTTTTCTAGGAGCGAACTTCAGCGGGTGGAGACGCTGGGAGAAGAGGTGAAGACTCAGCCTCCCAGGGCGGTGTTACGGCTGGTGTTTTGCAAATGATCTTAAGATTTCCACCCCCAACATCCAGTGGGGTCTCTAGCCCCCTCCCTTCCTAATTAGTTTCATTATTTCCCCCTGTTCAGGCTTTCCCAAAGGCAAGTGATTCCATGGCCCAGAGACCCAAAAATATTAACGGGGACAGTGACGGTGGGGTCTAAAGGGCTGTGAGATGACTTAAGGATACCAGAGTGAATTCCAGTTCAAGCTGCCTTGCTCTTCAGAGTTGCAGATACACTCAGAATAGAGTGCACATTTTTGTGGATAGCAATAGGTCATTTAGAAAAGCATTAAAGAGAAAGTGCATTTCAAGTTGTGTTGTACAAAGCCCTCCAATGTTGACTCAGAATTCAATTTCTTTGGTGGAAAACAAAAACGACACAACACAACGATTTGCTTAAAGTGCTCCTTTAAGCCCCTGACACGTCTCTGTAGTGGATGAAGATCACCCACAGCCCATACGGTGCAGCTCTGAAAGAAATCGAGTGTAACTATTGCTGTGTAACTAATTACCCAAAAACTAAGTGGCTTAAAACAACATCAACATTGGTCATCTCTCACAGTTTCTGTGGGTCAATAACTTGGGAACACTTAGCTGGGTGATTTTGACTTGGGGTTTCTTATGAGGTTACAGTCAGATGTTAGCCAAGGTGGCAGTCATCTGAAGGCTTGTCTGCCGCTGGAGAATCCACTTCCAAGGTGACTCACTTACATGGCTGGCAAGTAGTGCTGGCTGTTGGTGGGAGGCCTCAGTTCCTTCCAATGTGGCTTCTCCACAGGGCAGCTTGGGTGTCGGCACAGCCCTCTGCTGACTTTTCCCCCAGAGCAGAAGAGCTGAGAGCTGAGAGCACTGCCCCCAGTGATCCAAGAGAACAAGGCAGAAGCTGCAGTGCCATTTATGGCTGGCTTCAGAAGTCATATACCATCTGTCCTGCAGTGTCCTATTGGTCACACAGGTCATCCCTCTTGGATGTAGGAGCCCAAGGACCTGAACACCAAGGGATAAAGATCAGTGGTGGCCACCAAAGGTGGTAAAGTTCTTGGGGTTTGGCTATCAAAGCTGCTAACACAATGGGTTATCATTGCCCACTCTACGAGCCTCCAACTTTATTTCATTCTTTATTTGTGAGGAGCACAAATAAAGCAACCCCTGGAATGAATCTGGGGAATAAGACCCGACATACACATCCCAGATTATTTAATGGGCCACCTATAATAAACGGCTCTCCCAGTGATGGCAGGGGCTTCAAAGAAACAGGATGGTGTGGAAAAAGCTGTGAACTGGACATCTCAAGGACCAAATTCTAGTCTCAGCTCCACATATCAGTGGTCACTTCAGCTCTCTGACTCTCTGTCCCCTCACCTGTAACATACCTTGCTTACCTTTTCCTTGGGTTTGTTGTGAGGATCAAAAATGAGTGGGATGTTGGGACCTCCCTGGTGGTGCAGTGGTTAAGAATCCACCTGCCAATGCAGGGGACATGAGTTCAAGCCCTGGTCCTGGAAGATCTCACATGCTCCGGAGCAACTAAGCTCTTGTGCCACAACTACTGAGCCTTCGCTCTAGAGCCCGTGAGCCACAACTGTTGAGACCATGTGCCACAAATACTGAAGCCCACATGCCTAGAGCCTGTTCTCCACAACAAGAGAAGCCACCGCAATGAGAAACCCGTGCACCACAATGAAGAGTAGCCCCCACTCGCCACAGCTAGGGAAGGCGCCCACGCACAGCAATGAAGACCCAGTGCAACAAATAAACAAACAAACAAATAAATAAAAAGTAGGATGTTGAGTAAGAATGTGTTTTGCTAAGTAAGTGTCAGACACTATTATCATTCTGTTACTGAGAGTTCCCAGTGTTATAGACTGCTGTGCAAAATTCCCAGGTCCTAGGTGTCTTCACCAAGCATTTGACTATGTAAGGAATCTCTCAAATATCTCAGTCTCTCTCTCAGTAACATTGTTGGTCCACCTCATGCATGGTGGTATGCTGGAACTGGCTCAAAGTTTTTCTCAAAAATTTTGCAAGCCATTTGCTAAAATACAGCTATGATTAAAAATTAAATTGTATAAACTTACAATTAAATAAATTATGTTAACAAAGGTAATAAATACCCAAAACACATCACTGCCTAATTATTTTACCACATTTTACTGTCATCTGTGCACTTGAGATTATTTACATCTGTTGTAGCTGTATGGCTGAAATGTTATTTAGTAGTATGTTACTGCCTATCTCCAGTTGTGCTCAGATGTCACTGTAGGTATCAGTGAAATTGGCCAAAGTAGGAGTATTTGCCCTGTGGAAATGTACAAGTGCTACAAATCAGGGCCAGAGAGTTAAACACTTACCAGCATATCACTGCTCATGGAGTTACTGAGGAAAATTTGAGGTTTTATACAAGTAAAGCAGAGATCTGTGATTTTTTTTTTTTTGACAACCCAGAATCCACATACCTCCACTTTAACCACATATTCCTATCGGTAGAATTCACCATTTTATGTAATCTTGGCAAGAGGACAGATCCCAGTGACTGCTTTCCATTGCCACCTCCCGTTATGGAAACCAAGGGGATCAGAGACATCTTTTACCCACTCCTGATACAGTACAGGGAGGAGGGCAGGAAGAGCCATGCCAGAAACTCACCCACATGTCCTTGATTCCAGGACTCTGAAGCTTGGGAGCAGATGGAACAGGAGAAAATGTTTGGAGGTCAGATGCATCTGAGCGCCAGAGGAGCTCCCTGGCCAGACCAGTCCCCGGAGTGACAGGCGTGGCTCTTGCAGCTGCTTCGGTGGTATCTTCGACTCCTGCCCTTTTTCTCTATTCTGTGAACTTCTACTAGCTTTCCAATAAATCTCCTTATTGCAGCAAAGTATACTGGTTAATGGCAGCTTGCGTATGAGAATACTGACGGATAAAGAAAGCATAACTTACACACTTTGCCTATGTTAAGCACTTGTAATCAACAAGGTGTTTGGTACAAAACGCATATGTCACTTGGCACATTTCCATCCAGATAGCCAAGCCATTAAAGGAAAGACATCGAAACACAGAGAGGTTAAGTGACCTGCCCAAGCCCACACAGCTAGCAAGTGGCAGCCTGCATTCTCAATCCTTATGATATATTACTTCACAGGGGAAAGTACTCTTTTCTTGTGCATGACTGTCAAATTAATGACTTTTTTTTTTCTTTTGAGTGTCAAACACGAAAGAAACAAATTTCAAGAGACATATACGTTCCGCTTACATACATCTTGGCTCCTTCCTTTGAAATCTTGAAGGTCAAAGCTTCAAATGAGCCAGTGTTTCCCTGCAGAATGCTGGGGAAAGAGGCCAAGAAATGAGGATTTTATGTCGCCTAACTCAAACCCATTTCAGCCTTCCTAACCATAACTATTTAGATTATCCATTCATCTGAGCAGCTTAAATGGATTTATAAATATTAAGTAATAAATCCTCATATTCACTTTCAATAGAATTTGTATTTAAAATAATATTGCTGCCACAAAAATAACTTATTACATTTATTAGATGCTCCCAGTGCTTTTTAGCCTCTGGTCGTATTTATGTATCTCATAAAACGGTCTGAATTTTGGTTTATATTATTACAAATGACTCCCTAGGAGTAAGACACCATCTTTCTCTGCCTAAATGTGCATATTACATGGAAATCCATAGAATGAAAATCCAAGAATTTTAAAAGCCAGAAAGGACACTTGCTGTAGATAAGAGCTTGACTGGTTCCATCCTCTAAAAAGAAAGCCATATTAAAAAAGAAAGAAAGAAAGAAAGAAAGAAAGAAGGAAAGAAAGAAAGAAAGAAAGAAAGAAAGAAAGAAAGGAAGGAAGGAAGGAAGGAAGGAAGGAAGGAAGGAAGGAAGGAAGGAAGGAAGGAAGGAAGGAAGGAAGAAAATAAAGAAAGGGAGAGAGTAAGCAAGCAAGCTGTGGTGCACACGTTGGTAAGGTGGAGGGAGGCTGTGTCACTGCAGTCCTATACCACTGCCCACAGAGTGGACCCCACATATGTTTTTACTTAACACAGCAAGCCTCATCCACCACTCAGAGGCAGACTTCCAACTCCTCAGTCCCCTCCTCACAAGTCTCAACACAACTGCTCCAGGTCCTGTCCTGTGGACATCCATGGTGTGTAACAGGATAGGGCTCTCCATGCCTTTGCCTGCTCTGCTTGGTACTCCCCACCTTCACCTCCAAAAGGGAGGGGTGTCTTTTACCATAATAAGCATCAGAGGTATTTATGGGAAGTGATTAATAGTAGCAGTAGAAGAGGTTGTCCTGTAATTGTGCTTCTCTGAAGAGCCTAGAGCCCTAAGAAGACACTCAGGGAGGGCTGTAAAAATCTGTCAAGATCCCAGGATGGAACCTACCTGTTGGTGTACCTACTCGTTGGAAGCAGCTTCCTCAATACAAGGGTAGGATAAGAGTAGGAGACTAGAGAAAAAGAGATTTCCAGGTACCTTCCTAAGACTGACTCAATTTGGCCTGAAATGAATACAAAAGAAATGAAAAAAAATATTTTGTACCATGCTCTGGCCTAAAAATGTTTTATTGACCATAATATGTAACACTGGGTCTTTAAGTAACTGTATAGTTTTCCAGATACTGTGGACCATACAAATTGGGTTACAGGTTTCTGCTTAGATGGGATGTCTCTTAAAATACCCATGCATGTACTGGGGATGAGGTTCATATGCTATGGAAGTTTCCAGGCCCTAAGAAGCTCTGTCCTAGCTTTTCAGGGCCTGAATCAGTCCTAGTGATCCTGGCAACCCTTAATGGCTCCAAAATATCTACGTTCCTTTGACACTCCATCTCCCTCACTCCTGCCTCATGTACAGATATAGTACCATGTTCATTTCTAGGAGATGCTAACTGGGCTTCCTTGGAATTACCTCTTATTTATACACTTTACCACCCCTAAAACCCTCAAGGTCAGAATTAGAAAATCTATGAGACTGTTCACTGCTGTAGGAGAGAAAAGTGAGTTGTTCTACTCAGGGAGTCATCTAAAGTTAATCAACAATTATTGTAACATTCCAACAATAGGGTTTGCTCTCCAAACCCTCACCTCTTTCCCCATTCCATTCCCAGAAGAATGACCTGGGCAGTTACGCGATGCTTACAAAATGAGATATGCTTCAGGAAATAAGTAAAATGTATACGATAAGCTGCTTAAGTCTTATGTAAACATTTAGAAATTCCAGTGAGTCGGAAGGAAGGGTGGAAGGGAAGGGAGGAAATCTAAGGAAGAAATTTATTTGAGAGGTATATAGGAGATCTTCCTATGTGGGTAGCCTTTGAAATCTAGAACTCTCCACTAAGAACAATTCTATGGAAACAACACAACAACTGCCACAACACCTTTAGACCCTGTCCTTAGCTTCGAATGTCTTAAAACACAAGTCTGTCCAATATTAAAAAAGAAAAATATTAAGTGACAGATGTGGTAATGGCCAAATGCTATTTCTTTAATATAGACTCTTTCCAGCAAGTTAGCAGGAACATTGGAGAAAGTCGATGTGAATGTGACTGTGGCTGACCCTAGACTTGATCAATATGTAGCAAAATAAAAAGTCTGAACATCATAGAGAGCAACACATCCTTTGTTCAGCACAACTTTAATAATGACAGTGGTGAAACTGTCACCACTAATGGAAGGTCTGCAAAGCCTCTGGGTCAGCTGCTAATGATCAGAGCTCTGGGCTTGCAGAAGCACATACACACACATGAGGCTGAAACTGGGCTGCCCCAAGGGAAGAAGGAATTACAAAAAAGTAGAATTTGTTGTCACACATACTCCCTTAGTGAAATGCCAACTTGTGAGCTCTGATGACACAACAACTAGGGCCTGCATTCCCAGATCTGGGGATCCAAGCTGTCCTCCACACACACACACACAGCGGTTCAGACTGGCAATGAACAGATTTGGGTCCCAGTCCAGTATACTCGCCCCTGTACTATACTGTACAGTGCTGTATTTCCAGTCCGATGGACTTGGACACATATCCTGGCTTCATTTCTTGCCAGCTGGGTGACCTTGGACACCACTGGTTGCCTACCAAGCACCTCATCCCTCTTTCTTCCTTATGAATAGAATCCTGACTCTAGTCAGGTATCTGCCTCTTTCCCATGCACCCCATGGGACTTAAGAGGAAACTTTTGGGGAAGTGGGTCCCAGTTGATCTAAAAGTCATTCAGAGAAGATGACAACTTTGTTTTTTGTACAGGAGGGGTATGTGACCTAAATGGACCTGATCTAATTGAAGAAATGGATTATCAGTGTCCAAAAAAGAAAACAAAACCACTGTAGGTATTTAAAATAGGGACATTTAATACTGGGAATTGGTTACAAGGCTATTGAATGGGTAGGAGGAGGAAAAGGTAAACTTGCACAAGATTATAGCACCATGGGCTAGAGGAGAAAAAGGGAAAGTAGAATTACATAGAGCACATGATCACTGCTGCCCAGAGCCTGGGATCACTGTCGCCATAATTGACATCCAAGACTTCTGAAGTTGCAAGCTGTTAATAGACTCCAGAATTCCAAAATATTGTATCAGACAGATTCTGCGAGTGCAATTGTTGTCTAGGTGGGGAGACAGATTCCTAGTGCTTTATCATCCACCATCGTCCCAGAATCCTTCTCTTTTTATTTTTAATTGTGGTGAAATGTATTTAAGGTAAGAGTTACCATCTTAACCATCTAAGTGTACAGTTCAGTGGTGTTAAATACATTCATAATGTTGTGCAACCATCTCCACCATCAATCTCTAGAACTTTTTCATCTTGCAAAATTAAAACTCTGTACCCATTGAAAAGTAACTCCCCACTTCCCTTTCCCCACAGCCCCTGGCAACCACCATTCTACTTTCTGTCTCTCTGAAATTGACTACTCCAGGTAACTCTTATAAGTGGACTCAGACAGTATTTGTCCTTTTGTGACTGGCTTATTTCACTTACCATAGTGTCCTCAAGGTTCATCCTTACTGTAACATATGTCAGAATTTCCTTTCTTTGTAAGACTGAATAGTATTCTGTAACGGTTAATTTCATGTATTAACTTGACCAGGCCACAGGGTGTCCAGACATTCAGTCAAACATTATTCTGGGTGTATCTGTGACTATGTTTCTGGATGAGAGTAACACTTGAAATCAGTACGCTGAGCAAAGCAAGTTGCCCTCCCTCATGTTGGTGGGACCAATCAAATCAGTTGGAAGACTGAAAAAAGGCTGACTCTCCCACGAGTAAGAGATCCGACTGCCTTCAAGCTGGGACATCGGGGGTTTTTTCTCTGCCTTCAGACTTGAACTGCAACTGGGTATTCCTGGTCCTTGAGCTGCTGCTTTAAGTTGGAACTACACCTTCAGCTCTTCTGCATCTCCAGCTTGCTGACCGCGGACCTTGGAACTTCTCAGCCTCCATAATTATTCGTTATTCATTACAATAAATCACATCTATCTTTCTCTATCTCTATCTAGCTCAAAGTCCTTTTTGTTCTGTTTCTCTGGAGATCCTTGACTAGTACATATTCCATTGCATGTATATACCACTCATAAATATGTTTTATTTTGAGTAAGACAAGAGCTTTACCATATGACCTAAAACATTTAAATAATCTACTTTGTCTATAGGTTATAGGAAAGCATATACATATCCCTCCTGAAGAACTATTGATATTTCCTGAGGCGTTTAAATATTCTTAATGCAGAAAGTCACATTGCGATTTAGTATAAGTGAAAAACATTTCTCCTCAGGGTTTTCTGTATTTAGAGAGGCCAATTCCACAGTGGTTAAAGTATAGGCCTGATATTATTGCCTCTATGATATGTCATATTAGAAGGCCCATTGTCATAAATACTGGTTGGAATCTACAACAGAAACTCTTGGTGAGAGATTAAGCCCTCCACTAGGAAATATACCTGGGTATTCCTTTTGTAATTATCACTATAAAACAGCCAACAAACGACTGCTTACCCAAGCCTCCCTCTGGCTTTTGCATCACCTGTGGAATCAGTCCAGGGACTCTTCTAACCCTTCCCATGGAAATCATTTCTTCAGACTGGAGGCTGCTGGTTTAGGACAGGCAAAGCCTCTGTATTGCTTCACTCGTACGTGCTTTCATTTAACTTAAGGGATCTGAGCACCTAAACACCAAGATGATCAGCATCCTGGAGACAGCAACCTTGAAAGCACCTTTTTAAGAATTCAAAAGTTATGGATTATAACTTCAGCAACAGAGAGATCATCCTATTGTTTTCTATGACCTGTGAAACATTGTAAAAAAGAGAATGTTCAGGGTGTGTATGATTCTGGTGGTACTAGAATATTAACACCGTCACGAGGTTTCCTTTGGCTCCACTGAGGATGCCGTTGGTTGAACTAAGTGATGCGATTACAGCGATTACCCAATAATGAAAACGAAGATTTGTGACATCTGAAGAAAATGCCTGTTCCTTGTTGGCTGTTGCACACCTGGCTCTTCTGTGTGCCCTTCCTAATCATGATCTCTTCATGTGGTGTATGGCTGAGCTAGTGGGCTCTGATTGTCACTAGACACCACCAAGAATTTTGCTTCTCCACCCACCCCAGCTGGTGGTTGAGATGTTTCTCACCTATGAGAAGAGACGAACGCACAACTCATTATACAAAACTCAGCACCTGCTACCAACATATTTTTTGGTTCTTCGTATTTTCTTCTATCTTATGTATTTCATCGGATGAAAAATAAAGTCTGTAGCAAGAGGAAAACAGCCATTTATCGGTTTCTTCGTTTTGCTGATGCCATAGCTATATTTGCCAGTATGACTTTTTCTCCTGTTTTCCACATTTCTTCAGCTCTTCTGTTGTTGTGGAAAGAACGCTGGTGGGAAACAAAAGCCCTGGGTTCTAACCATCCCATGCCAGCATAGCCATGTAACATTGGGCATGTCTTTTAACTTCTCTATGCTTCTGCTTCCTAAATTAGGGGTTGAACGTGATTATCTCCATGTCCCTTCTGGTTCCAAAATTCAAATGACATCATTTTTACTGCCAAAACCAGGGGGTGGTGGAAGAGTGAGATTATCTGGCTGAATTGCTCCCAGCTGCCATGATGATGGGGTAGGTTTGGAACCCAGAGAGCCTTCTTTCAGGAAAGCAGCTTCCTCTGGGAAGGGCCTTTGACACATTAACAGAAACAGTTAGTGAACCGCTGTTCACCCTCCACCATGACATTTTTCCTTTTAACTTTAAGGAAGCAGAGTTTTTCACATGTAACCAACATATCAGTGGCTCCCGAAAGCAACTACTTTCTCACTATGTGCAAATCATGAAGCAGAACTCAGCAAAACATGGATTACTTCAAAAGAGAAAATCTTGCTACAGAGCATCACTGAACATAAAACTTACTGAAGGAAGAATTCAGACCACAGAGCTAACAAACATGCACTAGACATTTCTGTTGCTCTCAAAGACATGATTGGCTGTTTGGGCAACTTCAGGTGTGCACTCCTTTTTAACCCTTTCCTCCCCAAGGTCATTATTTTCCCTCCTTTGCTTTCTTTGTTAGGTAGGAAACCTGAGCACCAACCTGAGCTACCTATAGGTGCATCAAATTCTCTTTTAAATAAATTTCTGCTCACAGGAATTCTCCTATCAGCTGCCAAGAAGATATTTTTCCCCTATTACATATAACTCTTTTTTTCCCTTAGGTTATTTAGATTTATTAAGTATTTAATCACATTTTCTTTACATCAGAATATTATTAAGAGTTTTTTACATTTCCAATTGAAAATGCAAAAAAAAAAAACCCTCCAAATTAAGATTCATTATATTTGTTTAATTTTTATTATTAGCAATTTGATTATTAGCGATTGTCTATTCCTGGATCTTCTCTCTTTAATTTTTGTATTGGAGTATAATTGCTTTACAAAATTGTGTTAGTTTCTGCTGTATAACAAAGTGAATCAGCTGTATGTATACATACACCCCTTCCCTCCTGAGCCTCCCTCCCACCCACCCCCCATCCCACCCATCTACCTCTAGGTCATCACAGAGCACCAAGCTGAGCTCCCTGTGCTGTACACCAGCTTCCCACTAGCTATCTATTTTACACATGGTAGTGCATATATGTCAACGCTACTCTCTCAATTCGTCCCACCTTCCCCTCCCCCCACCCCCACGGTGTCCACTGCGTCTCTTTTCCTGCCCTGCAAATAGGTTCATCAGTACCATTTTTCTCAGCTATTAAAAGGAACAAAATTGGGTCATTTGTAGTGATGTGGATGAAGCTAGAATCTGTCATACAGAGTGCGGCAAGTCAGAAAGAGAAAAACAAATATCATATATTAACGCATATATATGGAATCTAGAAAAATGGTACACATAACTCTTCAACCTCTCTGATCAAGCCCAAATCATTTCCAAATAAGAAAGAATGGGTGAGAGAAAGACTGTTGTGTTAAAAAGACCTCCCAGGTAGGCTGCTGAGGACAGGACTCCGTGCCAGTGCAATTGCAGGCACTGTTTTTCATTCTCTTTCAGATCAGAGTGAGTAAAATGCCATTGTACAGGCTTAAAAATGAAGCTTTCTAAATCTCCAGCACCCTAAGGAAAAGGTTTTTAGTTTTTATCCAATTTGAACACAAATTGATCTCATCTTAAAGATTATTTAGTGCTATAGAGTACTGTGTTTTTGTTATCAAGCAGTTGACAGTCCATTATTTTATACTGTTTTTAACATCACAATAATGATTTTATAACAGTATTATAAAGCTGGTGTATTTGGTATGCTATTTGGTATTCATACTTTTCTAGTGAGGTTTATTCTGCCAAGGAAATAATGTGACAACATTTGCTCTCAACTTCAACACAAGCAGAATATTAATTTAAAGGAAAATTGTTTGTCCATCAAACTATTGATCATCATGTTTGTAAAACAGTTCATGCATAATGGCAGTGTGTTTCTAAAACTAGTCTACACACTGTTTTTTTTTTAATATCATGAAATTAAATTGTGAAATAAGCCTTGCAAAGATGTCAAAATTATACTGTCCAGTTACTGAAATATATAAGGGATAAACTAATCCTGTGATTTTTAAGGGAACTATTGAATGAAAAACACTTTTTCCAACTTTTCTAAAGGAAAGTAAACGCACAAATTGTTTAAACTTATTGTTGTAGATACAACTTTGTCAAAATGTAATCCTTACTCATCTGTATATCTAGCAGGTTTTAAAAGCACACAGAATTGAGCATGGCTTCATCATAGAGAATGGTGATTAAGTCCCTGGGCTCTAGAGCCAGGCTGCTTGAATTAATGTCTTGTAACCTGACCAGCATGTGACCTCAACTCTGTGACTTATTGCCTCATCAGTAAAATGGAGGTAATAACAATACCCTCAACACTGGGTTGTTGTGAAAATTAAACGGATTAATACATATAAAGAGCTTAGAATATTGCCCAGAACATGCTAAGTGCCCAATAAAAGTTAACTATCATTCTCATTATTATTTCACAAGTCAGGATGTTAACACAGCAGTGACAGTGCCAATCTGTGATTACATACACCAGCTGTAGAATTCATTGCCTTCCTCACTAACCACATTGACTACTCTCCAGATCATGTTTCTGCTATTACACTTAAAGTTTTTTTCTAATGTTTAAATTATTGATACATCCAGAATTTAATTTTTAGTGAGGTTTAAGGTAGAAATTCACCTTTATTTTTTTCCATATGTCTACCCTGTTTTCCCAAAACCATTTGTTCAGTGAATAACCCATTTTTCCTAGTACATTTCCATATCTACTCATTCTCCTATAACCTTAGACCAAATCTTCAAATTAGGTTTCAATTACGCCTGAGGGAGCACGAGGAGTTTCTAGGGACGTCCCTGGTGGTCCAGTGGGTAAGCCTCCACGCTCTCAATGCAGGGGGCCCAGGTTCAATCCCTAGTCAGTGTACTAGATCCCACATGCCGCAACTAGGAAGTCCACACATTGCAACTAAAGATCCCATGTGCCGCAACTAAGATGCAGTGCAACCATAAATAAATATTTTTTTAAAAAAGACTTTCTAAAGGGCACATGAATATGGTTAGTTTTATAGTTATGCACAGATCTTCAACTTCCATGTACTTTTTCCTAAAAGCATTTGCCTAAGACATGCCAGTCACCAAGGTCTCTTTTTCTCCCTCTCTTTTAAGAAATAGGCTATTTTTTAGAGCAGTTTCAGATACTCAGTAAAACTGAGTAGAAAGCACAGTTCCAAACACCCTCTGCCCCTACACACGCACAGCCTGCCTCACTGTCACATCCTTCACCAGAGTGCTACCTTTTTTACAAGGTGTCACGGATGAATCTGCAGTGACATGTTATCACCCTAAGTCCATAGTTTACATTAGAGTTCACTCTTGGTGGTATACATTCTATAGATTTTGACAAAAGTATAATGACACGTATCCACCATTATAATATCATACAGAATAGTTTCATTGCCCAAAAAATCCTCTGTGCTCTGCATGTTTATTCCTCTCTCTCCCACCTATCCCTGACAAATACTGATCTTTTTATTGTCTCCACAGTTTTGCCCTCTCCAGAATGTCATATAGTTGGAATCATACAGCACATAGCCTTTTCAGATTGGCTTCTTTCACTTATCAATATGTCAAGGGTCTCTTCTCATACTCCTCTTTCCAAATTTCCTCCCATTTTAATGAGAAAGTCATCTTTCTTACCTAGTCCCCATCTTAATACTTTACTTTGCCAAATGAATAATCCTTTAAACAATTCCTTTAAATCAAGGCACATCCTCCCCCGTCCATCTCATTAAGAGATATATTTCCAATCAATTTTACTTTTTGGGTGCTGCTGAAAGGCTTCAGTGGCTCTGTCTCCCCGCCACATTAGCAGCCTAGCCATGAGCCAGCTCAAAAATGTGGTGAGGTGGCTTCTAGTTGGTAACAGCCTCACTAAGCTCCACCTACTTCTCTTTTCTAAGAAAGTCATCCCACCTTTAGGAAGGTGGGATGACTTTCTTATCCCTTCTCAGTGCCCTGGGTTTACATAAGGGGGGTCCTAGGTCTAACCACCTCTCACGGCAGGATGAGAACTTGAGGGATCCTGTGTGCTCTTCTGCTGTCTCTTAGATATAAGACTTTCCATTAAGCCTTGCCTTATGCATCCTCTGTGTGTTGTTTGGGGGTATTAGTGCCAACTAATAGTCATATAATAATTATGAGAATTTATCATTTATGATGTTCTAATCAAATGTATATTACTGATATTTATAAGTCAACCCAAAAGAAATTGTTTTACACATATGGTCATAGGATGTATATGTGAGGTGAAGTAGCATGACAAGAATGCCAATAAAAGATGTTTGACATAAAAGCCCATTACATTAGGATAAAAATCTATGGGAGAAGTGGAATAGAAATGGAAGTTGCGGAGAAAGAAACAATATGAAATTTCTGACTGAGAAGAGCTTGTTTATTAGTGTTTTAAATGGATGGTGATGGGTTCAAATCACTGTGGTACTGAAGAGTGATAGCTTTATTTATTATAAAATACAGATATTTGAGGCATGCCATCAACAACATGCTTTACTAGTACTTAAATTTATAACAAAATTTTTAGATGTCAATTTAAAATGTTTTAGGGGAATAGAGGTTTTCAAGAAGCTTTTAGGGGGACTGTGATCAAAAATATCCTAAAAAGAATCCTAGACTGTTTATTTTCTTATATCCCCACCGCCTCCCCCTCCATTCTCACGCTAGGTTGGAATTATTCAGGTGCTTCGAGCATGTGTGTGTGTGTGTGTGTGTGTGTGTGTGTGTGTGTGTGTGTTTATGTGTGTTTAGGGGTATAAAGGTTAAGTAATTTGAGTCCAATTATGCTAACAGTTGCTCAGCAAATGTTTCTTGAGATCACTTGAATTGAAAATAAAATATAGTTTTTAAAAAAGGCAAAATAGGATATAAAGATAAGATTCTTTCTCTGTCTCTATTTTCATACATTTGCTGTAAGAGTGGATTACACGTGGTCTGCACTCCAGCGAACATAGTCCGTGGCTTTATCCTACCAAGTATTTTTTTTCTCCTAATCAGCAACTTTTATGAAGGCTTAGAACCTTGCTGCTTGAAGTGTTTTCTGTGGATCAGCAATGTTGGCATCACCTGGAAGCTTTTTAGAAATTAAGACACTCAGGCCTGACTCCAGGCTTTTGAATCAGAAGCAGCAGTTTAACAATATCACCAGGTGATTCCTACGCACACTAAAGTTTGAGAGGCACCAGACTGGTGGCCCCTAGTCGTCTAGTTATCTGATGGGTGACAGCCACACCCAGCGAGCTTCCAGTTATAAATGTACCTAAGTGTATTCTTGGCTGTTCCATGACTACTATCTTCATTAACGATCCTAACGATATATACCTATAAACCAATTAACAGCGCACTTTTACATACATTATCTATTTGCTCCCAACTACGTTCTTCAATTTAGAACAAAGTACTTTCTGCAAAGCGCACAAATTCAGTTCCAACAATGTGAGGAGATGAGTAGAGTTTCCTGAATTGTTTTCAAAGATGAACATACTCTTAAATCCAGAGAGTCATTTGGAATTATTTTCAAATTTAATGAGGTCAATACCCTTCACTCAAATATATTTTGCTGTTATGTTCCAGAATATTCTAGGAAAAAAACATAATAAAGTAGTGATTTCAAGTGGGTTGGTTTTACTAGTATATCATAAAATTCTAGATCTGGAAAGCATGTTAATAAAACTATGTTTAAAGAGGCCAACAGCTTGTCCAAGAGAGATTCACAGTCAAAAACACCTAAGAGGCATCTAATAAATCAACAAAAGGGTTTTAAAGGTCTAATTCCACATGTACTGTCTCAGGTACTAAGTAAAGAAATAAAAACACTTGGTATTAACACTATATCTGTATCATCCATACTTCAACCTTTATGCATTAGATAGAATACCAAATAATAAAAAATGCATCCCCAACTTTAAGGAATTTTTTTTTCTGCATAAGAAGAGACTAAATTCAGAGATTTAAAAGAAAGAAAACAATTACAGGGCAGAATGGAAAAGAGCTTTATAATTTAATATTGTATGTATCAAAGTGATATAAACAAGCAGACTGAGGTGGGATTCATAAGATAAAACGGAGATAAACATTTATTTCACAGTTTTCTAGTTGATTTCTTTTGACCCATTGCTTATTATCAGGCTGCCAAGAAAGAAGGTCTGCAGGTGGGTGGGTAGAATAAAAAGGCAGAAGGATCAAACATGCACCAAGGAGTGGTGGGAAGTGAGCAATGGGGAAGTTGCCCACAGAGACGGGAGGCAGTTCTACATGGAAGGTCAAAATCTGTATGAAGTGAAATATAGATAAGAAATCAGAAGACCAAATATTAATATTTCATTCCTCCTACCGGGAGGTTGCTCATTCATATTTAGACATGTTATTTTCAAGGGATGATATCTGATAAATTGGACTACTTAGTCTGCTTTAGCAAGCCTGGTGGATTCCTGGGGTTCTAACATCAGGTCTCCTTGAAACTCAAGAAGCCCTCTTCTGGACCAGAAGTCACATGAGAGCCTTGCAGTTCTAATGGGTTATTTCTTGTGCCAAGACTGCCCTGTTATAGAGATACTAGGAGCTCTGTACTGGGCTCTAAACCTCTTGTGTGGAGTCAGAGTGAGCCCATGAACGAAGCCCATCTTAGCTTCATTAGAAGTTCATCACTGAGTATCAGCTCCTCACACACACCAACCTCACCTTATATATAACTCACTTAACACAGATTGTGACCCTCATCTCCCCACAGACACACATAAAATAGCCACTAAGGCCTTCTTGGTGGTGCAGTAGTTGAGAATCCACCTGTCAATGCAGAGGACAGAGGTTCGAGCCCTGGTCTGGGAAGATGCCACATGCCGTGGAGCAATGAAGCCCATGTGCCACAACTACTGAGCCTGTGCTCTATAGCCTACAAGCCACAGCTACTGAGCCCACGCGCCACAACTACCGAAGCCTCAGAGCCTGGAGCCTGTGCTCCGCAACAAGAAAAGCTACCACAACAAGAAGCCTGCACACCGCAACGAAGAGTAGCCCCCTCTCTGCACAACTACAGAAAGCCCGTGCACAGCAACGAAGACCCAACACAGCCAATAGATAAAAATAAATAAATAAATTAAATTAAATAGCCATTAACGTGTCACAGCTCTGAGGGCATCTTCTCCAGGCATCTTCTCCATTGCTTATTTCCCACCCCTCCTTGGAAACAGGCTTGTGTTCTTCCCTTTGCCTCTTTATTCTACCCACCCACCCACAGTTGTTCTCTCTTGGCAGCTCAAGAGGACCTGGCACTCCTGATGTAACCACCAGCGGCACTCTGCTTCGCCAAATCGGGTTCTGACACCATGCTCTGCTGCCAAGGGCCCTGCCTCGCTCCAGCTGTTCTCCTATTTTTTCCCCAGCAGTATGACGCCCACAGCAAGGAGTGGGGGAGAAGTCAGCCCCCAGCATCCTTGTTTCTATCCCTGGGCTCCACTGAACGCTCTTAGGTGCCCCACACAATGGTGAGTTACTGAGCATGGGGCTTTTACAGAGTCTGGGCTAATCAGATGAGCACACTTTGCTTTGTACTTTGGGACAGAACGAATCTTGTTAATCGATGTCACAAGTCCTGAGCCAAAATAGACATCATGGCCTGAGGGGCGTGGTCACAGGGTGAAGCCACCTGCTTCCAGGCCACAGGGCTGCTTTTTAAGAGTCCAGGGAGATGTGAGCCAGTTACTGGAGCCCATCCAGGCAGAAGTTCCCAGGCAGACCATGCATTTGTCCCTGACTTTTATCTATGGCACGTACAACATCTGTCAAATTAAGGGGGAAAATACATTCCCACCACTCTCATACATTCATTGGTTTAAGTCTGACATGATTCTTTCCAGTGCTCATTGCTATGGATTTAATTTCACACCAAGTTTATCAACTAGCTTGTAGTTCCTTCAGGATAAAGTTGAAAGTATTGCCATTTAAAACCACTTCATGCAAATATACACGGATCACTTTCTCTGTGAAAAGCAGAGTTTCAAACTGCCTTCTCAAAACCTGATTGCCAAAATATTGACTAATCTCTTGTAGAAAAATAGAATGCACTGAGCAACTTGTGAAATACACTTTGGATGGCTAAATATGTTATGGGGTTTTTTGAATTCTGTAAAGTTTCCCAATTCTGAACGAATTTCTTTATGCATCTTAAATCAATAGCCTGGCTAAATGGTACTTGGAGCTTTGCCTCACCTCAACTGGTGTTGGTATCCTCCATATTATTGTTTATGATGAAAACACCATCTGTCCTTCTTGAGAAGGTTTTGAAACTATTTTGAAGGAAGGTAGTTTCATTGAAATTTTACTTAATTTATACAAGGTTGGCAAAGGTTCTGGAAAATAATCTTAGTTCTCTCATGACAAGGACGTATGGATATTTAAAATGAAATGGCATTTTCTAACTTGAAGAATATATTTACTTATTAAGTCCATCATAATCATGTTGGTGGTACTTTTATGCAAAACATGGTTAGCAATCTATCTTGTTAGAGATAGTGAACATCACAGCTCCTCTACCAAAGAGGAGAAAGCCTCAAATTAATAGACATCTGATTTTGGCACGTTACCTTATTTATCTAAGCATCAAAATCCTCATCTACTCAGGGTTGTTGGGAAAATTAAATGTACAGTAGTTGCTTTGAGCAGTGCCTTGAGCACGCCTGGAACGCAAACAAAGCTGAAGATTACTTCTCCCCGGGTTGCACAATGGCTCCCAGTAAATATGTCTTCATCTCCATCCTATTCTTGCTCTCCTCTCATTTATTCAGTATTTACTAAGTACCTGCCATGTCTCCGTTTCAGGTGCTAAGAATAGAAAAGTGAATGAAGCAGACTCTTCAGATGGAGCTGAATGAGAGACACAGCCAGGCAAACAGACCACTTTAAATGTATGCCTTGAATGCTCTAGGAGCACAGAGAGGGGACTCAGCCAGTCTGGGTTTTCAGGAAAGACTTTTCTCTAAGCTGAAAAGTGAAGAATGGTTAGAAGTTGGCCAGGAAGAAAATGTGGGTTTCAGGCAGAGAGAACCCCCATGGAAATGTCTAGAGGTGAGAGAGAATTCGGTGCCTTTGAGTAACTGAAAATAATTCAGTAAAGTTGAAGATTAAAGACAGAAGTGTTCACTGATGGAACTCAGGAAATAGACAGGGACTAAATTATAAAGGGTACTGTAAACCACGGTGTAGAGTTTGGAATTTATCTTTAAAGCAATGGGAATTCATGGAAGGGTTGTTATGTAAAACCACATGGTTAGATTTGTGTTTGGGAAGCATAATGTAGAAAATGAACTCGAAGAGAAAAGACTGGAGATTGGGAGGCTAAGTTGGCGGCTGACACAATAGTTTAGGCAAAAGAAGATATCGACCTGAATTTCTGTGATAAAGACAGGATAAGAGAAAACAAATGGGTTAGGTGTTTAAGTGGGTGGCATCATCTGGACTTGGTGATTTATTTTTATTTATTTTTTTTAAGATTTTTTTTGACGTGGATCTTTTTTTAAAGTCTTTATTGAATTTGTTACAATATTGCTTCTATTTTATGTTTTGATTTTTTGGCCCCAAGACATGTTGGATCTTAGCTCCCTGACCAGGGATTGAACCCACACCCTCTGCATTGGAAGGTAAAGTCCCAACAACTGGATCGCCAGGGAAGTCCCTGAACTTGCTGATTTATAAGAAGAGGTGGCTGTGGCAAGAAAGGGGATGAGAACTCCACCTTGGCTTACTGGCTTACTGGGGTGTTGCCATTCGCTAGAGGAAATATAAGGAAGAACAAGCTTGGGAAAGAAGATAAGGAGTTCAGTTGTGGACATAATGAATTTCAAATGTCCATAGAACATCTAGAGGCATCCAGAGTCCAGAAAAGGTCGGAGTTGATACAGTACATTTGGGAGTAATCAGCAGATAGCTGGTCATTGAAACCATGGAAGTAGAAAACTGGGGAGAGTATATAAAAGGAGACATTTTCTGGGACAGAATCCCATGAAACATTGACACTTAAGGCATTTCTCACCTCCTGAGATGGCCCACACTCTGTCTGTGGAGTGTGTTTCTCGTTAAAAAAAAAATCCACTTCTTAACTAAAAAAAATGGACACTTAAGAGATGAACCATCAAAAACATACATGTACCACAATGTTCACTGCAGAACTATTTACAGTAGCCAGGACATGGAAGCAACCTAAACGTCCATCGACAGATGAATGGATAAAGAAGATGTGGCACATACATACAATGGAATATTACTCGGCCATAAAAAGGAATGAAATTGAGTTATTTGCAGTGAGGTGGATAGACCTAGAGACTGTCATACAGAGAGAAGTAAGCCAGAAAGAGAAAAACAAATACTGTGTTCTGACTCATATATATGGAATCTAAAAAAATGGTACTGATGAACCCAGTGACAGGGCAAGAATAAAGATGCAGATGTAGAGAACAGACTTGAGGAAACAGGTTGGGGGGGGCAAAGGGGAAGCTGGGATGAAGTGAGAGAGTAACAATGACATCTATACACTACCAACTGTAAAACAGATAGCTAGTGGGAAGCTGCTGCATAACACAGGGAGATCAACTCGATGATGGGTGAGGACTTAGAGGGCTGGGATAGGGAGTGTGGGAGGGAGTCGAGGGAGGGAGGGGATATAGGGATATATGTATAAATACAGCTGATTCACTTTGGTGTACAGCAAAAACTGGCACAACAGTGTAAAGCAATTATATTCCAATAAAGAGCTTTAAAAAAAAGGTACTGAATCCAGTAGCAGGGCAAGAATAAAGACGCAGATGTAGAGAACGGACTTGAGGACACGGGAGTGGGAGGAGGGGAAACTGACGAAAGAGAAGCATTAACATATATACACTACCAAATGTAAAATAGATAGCTAGTGGGAAGCTGCTGCATAACATCGGGAGATCAACTCGATGATGGGTGATGACTTAGAGGGGTGGGACAGGAAGGGTGGGAGGGAGGCTCAACAGGGAGGAGATATGGGGATATATGTATAAATACAGGTGATTCACTTTGTTGTACAGCAGAAATTGGCACAGCAGTGTAAAGCACATATACTTCAATAAAGAGGTGAAAAAAAAAAGAGAGAGAGATGAACTGAGGAAGTGGAATCCCCAAAAGGGATTGAAAAGGAATGGCCAAACAGGCAGAAAAATCAGGTGAATGAGAAGTCATTAAAGAGAAAAAAGTATTTCAAGAAAGTCACCAAAGTCATGGGAAACAAGTATCTCAAGAAGACAAATGACATCAAATGCTATTGAAAAAACAAGTAAGAGACTTTAGTTTTCATTGGTATTAACAGCAAGGAGGTTTAAGTGAATCTAAATTTCACACATACACACACACACACACACACACACACACAGAGACTTGCATGCATATACACACAGTCACAGACTTTAAATCCCCAAATAATAGGTTATGTTCGTCTAAGATCCACCAAGTCTGCTCTGTCTTGTTTTCCTTCTCTTTCCACTCCCATCCTTTGCAGTTGCACTGCAACTTACCCACAGCCCTCATCAGACCAAAAAAGTAAAAGAGGAAAGGGGAGTGGTGGGAAACAAAGTTTGGTGACCAAGACAATCCATTACAATGGTACCTGGATTCTAGCTGTTGCACAGAAATGGAAGCCACTTATCATTTTTAATGTAAATTGTAGAAATGAAATGTTGACTTGACCAACTGAAGTTATGAATTTTTAATTCATATTTAGTTCAAATTAATATTCACATTGACTTCAATTGACCTTTGGAAAATTTAAGAAGGGAGACCATGGACTATACATTTTAACATTTCAGGAATTTTACTACTAGCTTTTGCTCTAGACAATACCATCTATAGACAGCAAACAAAATTATGCATAGCTGAATTTCTTTGCTATATTTAGATGATCGGGAATTATTAAGGAAAACATGCAGTTGAAAAGGTTTACTGCAAAGAAAATGACTGACCTATTTACAAAGTCCAACTATAACTCAAAAATTCAAATGTATAAAAGTTCTAATTGGTCAAGGAGCTCAATGTATAAAAATTTTACATTTTCCTTTTTTTACTCCTTTAAAGCATATGGTTTAGTTAAAAGAAATAGGATTTATTTAGATAGCAGAAGAATGTCAGATTATATGACTCATATCCTACCTAAATTTTTCTGTTCCTGCTGGAAAATTTCCTCTAACAGATGAGTCATCTTATTTTATGCTGGATCAGCCCCACCATTTGATACAGTTACGGGTTTGAAATAGGAGTGAGTTGCTAGTTGTATGATTCAAATGCTCTTTGAGTACAACATAGTTATCTTATTACTTTAACACAAAATTGAAGTTATGTAGAAAATTTCTGTCTTCATCACCCATGAAGTATACCACTAATGTAAACCAGATTTTCGTCCTGAAGAGAGCTAGAAGTTCCCCAAGTTCCAAAAACATGAAAAAAGGCAAATATGTAAATTATGAGCTTGACACTGATTGCAAGCAAAATTCTAAAATAGGTTCTCAAACAGATGGTCCATGAGCATTTAGAAATGTAAGAGGTGACCATCAGGAGCCAGCATGGGCTCAGTACAAACAAATTTTGCCAGATAATCCAGTATTCTGGATCAAAGTAGGGTTAGTAGGTTAATGGGCTTGCAAGGCTGATGTAATATACCCAAGGGAACCTTAAAAAGTAAAAATAATCTAACTGTTCAGCCGTAATAGAGTGTGCAGGTATTCTATTTACTATGATATAATTTATTATGACTTTCAACAAACATTTATTGAGCCCTTACTTTGTGTCTTCTTCTGTGTTAAGTGTTTGTACACCACGTCTTTTAAAACAGTTCTACCCATGAGGTAGAAACTGTTATTATCAAGAGGCAGTGGAGTGTATAGCTTAAGTGCACCGACTTGGAGCCAAACAGAATCCTTTCAAACCCTGACTCTGTCACTTAAATGGCTCTAGACAATACCATCTGTAGACAGCAAACAAAATTATGCAAGCTGTGACCTTGAAAAGTCACTTGATCTCTGCCTCCGTGTTGATAATCTGTAAATGGGGATGATGATAACAGTAACTCCCTTCAAAGGGGGCTGTGCCGATTAAGTGGACGAATGTACGTAAACCTCTTAGGAAAGTACCTGGCACATAGTAAATGCTATGACTGTCAGCTGCAACAACTCCATTTTGAGAAGTAAGACGATGTGTCCAAGACACTACAGCTTCCCAAGCCAGGACCTAAACCCAACGCTGAGGCCAAAGCCCATGCCCTGAACCACTATAAAATTTACATTTTTTAAAGATGTGTGACACTCTTAGATGATTTCAGAGACTCCTAGACATCCACTCACTTCTTTATATCTTTGTTTTAGCAATGTACCTTATACCTAAGGTGTTTGGGAAGCTATTTCTGGGTTCATGTGCTGAAACTTTCCCTAGAAGCCAGAAAAGCGACTTAGGAAATTGGGTTTGCAAATTTGAAGGCTGCAGCCCTCATATTTTAAAAGGTGATACCTCTGGTGAGTGACATGTGTTGAACTCATTTAATAAAGAATAAATACTGTATGGAATATTACTCAGCCATAAAAAATAATGAAATAATGCCATTTGCAGCAACATGGGTGGACCCAGAGATTATCATACTACAAGAAGTCAGAAAGAGAAAGACAAATACCATATGATATCACTTGTATGTGGAATCTAAAATACAAACAAATGAACATATCTGTGAAACAGAAACAGACTCACAGACATAGGGAACAGACTTGTGGTTGCCAAGGGGGGTAGGGGGGTGGGAGAGGGAAGGATTGGGAGTTTGGAATTAGATGTAAACTATTATATATAGGATAGATAAACAACAAGGTCCTACTTTATAGCACAAGGAACTATATTCAATATTCTGTGATAAAACATAATGGAAAAGAATATGAAAAAGTATATATATGACTGATTTACTTTGTTGTACAGCAGAAATTAACACAATTGTAAATCACTACACTTGAATAAAACTTTTTTAAAAAAGAATTAATAGGGACTTCCCTGGCAGTCCAGTGGTTAAGATGCCGCACTTCCACTGTAGGGGGTACGAGTTCGATCCCTGGTCAGGGAACTAAGATCCCACATGCTGTGCAGTGCAGCCTAAATAAATAAATAGTCAATACTGTAATAGAGGATACTAAGTAATAACCGTAGCTAATGTTTATTATTGTTAACTACGGGCTGATGCCTGTTCTAAATGCTTTTCACGTATTACTTAATCCTCATGACCACTTTCTGAGGCTGTTATCAGCCCCATTTGATTTTCAGAGAGGTTTACAACTTGCCCAGGGTCACCCAGCTAGCAAAGTGAGGAGCTGGAATTTAACCCAGGCAGTTGGAGTCTCTGCTCTTTATCCATTAAACTCCCTCTCAAACCACATCCAAGTGTAGTGAGTACTTACCAAAGAACCTCAAAGAAGTCACCCTGTTTGTTTCCGGCAGGCTTCCTCACAGCCTATTTGGTCATTCTGAATGCTAAAGTCCACTGACTTAATCATTCATTGGCCCCATTTCCAGGTTTCCTCAAATACCTCCTCATCAGGGAGGCCATCCTCCTGCTGATGCGGTCTGCACACTAACCTCCTGACCACTCTCTCTCACCCACACCTGGCTTTACTTTTCTATCACTTATCACTGCCAGGAGTTTTTCTTTTTTTAAATTAATTAATTAATTTATTTTTATTGGCTGCATTGGTCTTCGTTGCTGTGTGCGGGCTTTCTCTAGTTGCACCGAGCCCGGGCTAACTCTTCGTTGCGGTGAGCGGGCTTCTCATTGCAGTGGCTTCTCTTGTTGTGGAGCATGGGCTCTAGGGTGCACAGACTTCAGTAGTTGTGGCACTCAGGCTCAGTGGTTGTGGTGCACGGGCTTATTTGCTCTGTGGCATGTGGGATCTTCCCGGCCCAGGGATCAAACTTGATTCTTAACCACTGCACCACCAGGGAAGTCCTGCCAGGCGTTTTCCATTTGCTTGTTTGTTGATTACCTCAGTGTCCACCTGTCTCTATAACAAAAGCTCCAAGGGACTTTGTCTATTTTGTTTACTACATTATCCCAATACTTAGAATAAATCCTGGCACATAGAATGTTCACAAAAAATATTTCTACAAATGACTGAATTCTTACCCATTTTTGTTATACAATCTAACTTATCAGTAATGTCAAAAACAAAAATTAAATAAAAATGCCATGATCAGATGTAATATATAATCTCTATTAATTTCCATCTTCCCTTCCAGTCCCTGTTTTTAAGCTGATACTATTTCTTTTTACAGGTATGTACTCATAACAGAGCTTCCAATATTCATTCTACCTTTTCAGATAACATTATCAGATCAGATAAAAAATCCAATTCTGAATGGATTTTTGCTTGTCAGTGACTTTCAATATATTACCCTTTCGGGCTTAGTTTTTTGGGGTTTTTTTGTTTTAAGCAAAAGCAAAGTTGGTTAAGGATTTTCCATTTGCACATTAGAAGTCATTTTCCCCTGCATTTTATATTGACAGAGGTAGAAATTATAGTTCTAATCCAGTAGTACTTAACTAAAATAAGATTATTAGAGCTACAAACCATGCTTTCCTTTCAGGCCACCTCTTAGAGATAATTAAAAATTTTTCCTGATCACTAAAGAAAGCACACTTCAGTGATACAGATCTAGCACTTTATGTGCTACAAACTTCTTCATAAAATATTTTAGCAGTATTTTGATGGATTCAAATGTTGCAAAAAATGTCAAATGCAGATTTTCTTTGCACCATCAACAAGATGAGGCTAAGCCAGTGAAATATGAAGTCTGAAAGTAATGCTTACCTGAGAAGAGTTTGTGGTAGAAATGGCATTAGCTGTCTATTTCTTAGCAGCTTAAACAACACAGGTTTATTATCTCACAGTTTCTGTGAGTCAGGAATACAGGCACAGCTCAGCTGGGTCTGCTTACAGTTCTCGCTAAAGGCTGCAATCAAGACATTGGCTAGGGCTGGGGTCTCATCTGAACGCTTAATTTCAGATGCATCTTTCCCACGCTCACTTATGTGATTGTTAGCAGTATTCAATTCCACCTGTGCTATGCATTATGGGTCTCAATATTTATAAGGCTGTGGGCTGCAGGACACGCTTAGCTCCTTGCAACATGGGCCTGCCAACGTAGAAACTTGCACCATCAAAGCCAACAAGGGAGAGAATCTGCTAGCAGGATGGAAGTTGTAATCCATCTAATCACTGAAGGGTCATTCCCTCAATGTTGAGATTACTATTCGCCAGAGGCACATCACTCAAAGGGAGAGGACTACATAGGACCTGAAGGCAAGGAGGTGGGGATCACTGGGGGCCATCTTGGAAGCTGCCGACTACTGAAATACTATCTCAAGATAATACCATATTTCTTGTTAAAGAGATGAGGCCACCTTTTGGCCTTGGCTGTCCACTGTTACTTCATGGAGAGTTAGCATCATCTGGTGTTTTCCCACTTCTGCTGAAGCTGCTGCTTCTGAAACAACCTAAGCCTTTCTTCCTAGGCAACTTTAAGAAGAGGAAAATGGGGATTTCCCTGGCAGCGCAGTGGTTAAGAATCTGCCTGCCAATGCAGGGGGCACGGGTTCAGTCCCTGGTCCAGGAAGATCCCACATACTGCGGCGCAACTAAGCCCATGTGCCATAACTACTGAGCCTGTGCTCTAGAGCCCACGAGCCACAACTATTGAGCTTGCATGCTGCAACTACTGAAGCTTGCGTGCCTAGGGCCCGTGCTCCACAAGAAAAGGAAGCCACTGCAAAAAGAAGCCCACGCACCACAATGAAAAGTAGCCCCCACTTGCCACAATTAGAGAAAGCCCACGCACAGCAACAGAGACCCAACACAGCCAATAAAAAAATATATATATTTTTTAAAAATTAAAAAAAAAGAGGAAAACAGGGTGGAAACAAGAAAAAGTAGAAACTCTTCCCTTGAAATCATTATTTTGAATAAAGAGTTGGTCTTGATATAGGTGTAACATCCCTGGGCTTTGGGCTAAAGGAGAGTGGTGAATGCTGTACAAATGACATAGTCTATAACAGTCTCTCAGTCAGGAATGAACACCACTTCTGCACGTATAGCTTCCATTGCTTGTTGATAAAAGCTCAATATCTGTCTCACTCTTGCCTGTACGTAAGCTTTGGAATTACAATTGGATTTCATGTTTCTTTGCATTAATAAGCCCTACTTCATGGTTGTACTTCTAAGCATAAGAAATTGTTTGGATAATCTAATAATAGCAGCTTTCTTTTCTATATAGATGTCAAAGACAAAGTAATCAAGGGAGGAAAGTTAAGATACAGAGAAAAACCTTAGTTTTTACAGATTCAGTATTAAGGTGAAGTTCATACACTTGGCATAGAAATGGATTCCCATTTATAAGAAGAAGGACAGTGTAGTAGTTATGAATACAGCCTCTTGAGACACTGCTTGGGTATGAATCCTGGTTGCATGATTTTCTAGCTGTGTGACCCTGGGAAAATCACTGAATTTCTCTGTGCCTTGGGTTTCCTTATCTGTAAACCAGATAAAAATTTTGCCTACTTCATAGGGTCAGTATTAGGATTAATATTTATAAGTGCTTAAATCAGGGCCTGGCATATAGTAAGTGTTATATTCATGTTTCTTAAATAAAAGAATCTATTTTAAGTTTTCATTTCATATGACTTCCAGTTTCTGGTCTAACACAAAGTCAGCTTGGAAATGTCACTCCTGTCCACACAACAAGGAAAAAGCTGAACAAACTAAAAGTCAACAACTTTTCTTAGATCCATCACACAAGTGAGGTCACAGGACAAACCACTGCCACAGAATTTAGAGAGGCAGACAGATACAGAAGACCACAACCTACCAAAGCAGAAACTCACATATGGAAACCCTACAGGAACCAGCCTGTGGTAGGAAACCTAAGCTGTAAGGGGCTGATTGCTGGAGGCTGAATGCAGACAAGTCTGAGAGTTAAAACTCCAGTAGGGAGGCACTCATAGGGTTGCTCCTACACTTTTGTGAGTTTTACCTCCAGAAGCCTTACCAGCCTCTCACAGTGAAGACCAGGGGGTAAAAAAATCTCATCATGCTTCCAGCAAGGGGAGGGGCCATTATGATATAGGACCAGAACACCCTGTTCTTGTTAACAAGACCCACCCCCAAGAGAAACTATTTCAGCAGAAACCAACAGATTGGGGTTTTAGCAGAGCATCACTAACCTGGGGAAAGAGAAAAACCCAACTCCATCCCCAACTCCCCCCACCCCCAGCCTTATGGTCTCACTTAAAGACCACTTGTAAAGGTCACAGCCCAGGGACCCTGGCTCACTAAAAATCTGAGACCAAATCACAATAGAATGCTCCCCACCTCCACACCTTACCAACACATCACAAAGCACCTATATACCTCAGTTCCTTTCATCCTGTACATGATATCTGGTTTTCAACAAAAAAACTACAAGGCAAACTGAAAGACAAAAAGTATAGTTTGAAGAGATAGAGGAAACGTCAGAACCAGTCTGTTATGGCAAGGATATTGGAATGATCAAACCAGGAATTTAAAATAACTATCATAAATATGCTAGGGCTCCAGTAGAAAAAGTAGGCAATACACAAGAACATAAGAAACAATGTCGGTGATCTTGGGATCAGAAGTGACTTTTTTAGATACAACACTACAGACACAATCCACGAATGAAATTTTGGTAAGTTGAACTTCATTAGAATTAAAAACTTCTGCTCTGTGAAAGACACTGTCAACAGAATAAGAAGACAAGCCATAGATTGGGACAAATATTACAAAAGACATATCTGATAAAGTGCTATTATCCAAAACATGCAAAGAACTCTTAAAACTCAGCAATAAGAACATGTAAAACTTAACTAAAAAATGGATAAAAGATCTGAATATAGGCCTCATCAAAATTTTATAGATGGCAAATAAGCATGTTTGCTCATACGTTCAACATCATATGTCCTTAAGGACTTGCAAATTAAAATAACGAGATACCACTACACACATTTTAATATGGTCAATATCCAAAACACTGACACCAAATGGTGGTTCCAGTGTGCAGCAACAAGAACTCTCATTCGTTGCTGGTGGGAATGCAAAATGGTAGTGCCACTTGAGAAGATAGTTTGGCAGGTTTCTTACAGAGCCAAACACTCTTACCATATGATGCAGCAATTGTGATCCTTGGTATTTACCCAAATGATTGAAAACTTATGGCCACACCAAAGCCTGCATATGAATGTTTACAGCAGCTTTACTTGTAATTGCCAAAACTTGGACGCAATCAAGATGTCCTTCAAGAGGTGAATGGATAGACATATTGTGGCACATCCTTACAATGGATTATTGAGCGATGAAAAGAAATGAGCTATCAAGCCACAAACAAGATATGGAAGAACCTTAAATGCATATTGCTAAGTGAAAGAAGCCAACCTGAAAAGGGTAAATAGTGTATGATTCCAATCATATGACGTTCTGGAAAAGGCAAAAAGGAGGCAGTAAAAAGTTCAGTTGTTGCCAGGGGTTAGGAGAGAGGGAAGGATGACTAGGTGGAGCACAGGTAATTGTTAGGGCACTGAAACTATTTTGTGTGATACAGTAATAGTGGATACATGTCATTATACATTTTTCAAAACCCACAAAATGTACAACATCAAGAGACAACCCCAATGTAAAGTATGAACTTTGGGTGATAATGTGATGTGTCACATTATTTGGGTGATGTGTCAATGTAGATTCATCAATTGTAACAAATATGGCACACTGATGGGGGATGTTGATGGTGGGGGAAGCTGTATGTATGTTGGGGGTGGGGAAAGAGGTATACAGGAACTCTGTATTTTCCACTCACTTTTGCTGTGCTCTTAAAAATCTCTATTCAGTTTTTAAAATCCATGCTGTTAAAATACAGCTCAGGTTTAGATTGTAACTGAAAGTTCTCCTTCTGCAAAATGAATAAAGAGCAAGTTGGAAATCATTGCAGGAAAGCCACAACTTTGCTGGCACCAGTGGCACTGCCTAGACTTAGCAGGAAGTCCACAATTCCTTTCCTGTCTCTACCTCTCTCCGGAAATCTGTAAGCCCTCAGTTAGCAGCGTCCCCTGGGGAGAGGAGAGTGGCTGACACCTGCAGGCACATTGTGTACAAAACAGACTGGGAATCCCAGGGCTATGCACAAGACCAGGTGTACCTCTTTCTCCAAGAAATTTAGATCAGGGCTTCTCTAACTTTAGTGCGTGTAGGATCACCTGGAGAGGTTGTTAAAACAGATTGCAGAGCCTCTTCTGCAAAGTTTCTGATCCAGTTAAGTCTGGAGTGGGACCTGAGAATCTGGATTTTCAACTGGCACCCTGGTGATGCTGATGCTACTGGTCAGTGGATCACATTTAAAAGCTGCAAGAATTTAGATGATTTTTAAAGATGAAATCTTCTCAGTAGACATTCTGGAACTTATAAAGGAGGAGCTTGGGACCAGCAATCCAGCTTAAAGGGACTAAGGAACTTCTCAGAAGGCTGCAGCTGCTTGGCAGGCACACTGTCTTTACTTGGAATAAGAGCTTATTTGGACGGGTAGAGGTGATGGAGACTGTGAGAAGGGGCCTAAGCAAACTAGCAGCCCGTGTTTTGTTTTGCTCTCAGAGAGTATTCACAATATTTTGATCTCTTTAGACAGGGCATGTGCTGTGTATGCCACCACAGTCCCCATCACTTCCTAGAGTCCTAAACTGACCAGCTTCACTCATTTATAATCCACCTGGACCCTGAAGTCATTTCACTTGCAAGCCCTGTACTAGATGATCTTTCAGACCCCTTATAGCTTTAAAATTATGAGCTGTTATCTGTAGATTTTCCTATTGTGCCAGAGAGGAAGTTCCTTCTAACATACCAAAAAAAGAGTCTTTGTCACCCAATATTTTTACCTACGTATCTTCACACCGCAATGAGAAATTTTCAGGTGAAAGTAGCTTCGTGAAAACTATAACTCCCCACAACAATATAGTTGTGATGAACACAGGCATCTTTCTTTAAGAAAACTTGGTATATAAAACTAGAGATAGAAATTAATACATACATGAATAAGGCAAATTATAATAGTTCAGGGTTAGCAGATTTAGTTTAAAAATATAGGATGCCCAGTTACATCTGAATTTCAGAGAAACAACAAACACTTTTTTTAGTGTAAGTATGCCCTATGCAATATCTGGGACAAATTTGACATGCTTACACTAATAAAAAAAAAGCTTAATTTATTGTTTATCTGAAATTCAATTGTAACTTAGGATTCTGTATTTTATCTGGCAATCTATATTAGTTTCCTATCGCTGCTGTAACAAATTATCATAAACAATGGCTCAAAGCAACATAAATTTATCATCTTACAGTTCTGGAGGTTAGAAGTCTAAAATGTGTCCCCAAGGCTATGTTCATTTTGGAGGCTTTAGGGGGGAATCCATTTTCTTGCATTTTCCAGCTTCTAGTGGCTGCCCACCTTCCTGGGTTTGCAGGCTCTCCTCAATCTTCAAAGCTAGAAGTATTTTACCTTCTCGCCTCACTGACCTCTGCTTCCATCATCTCTCCCTCACCCACCTCCCTCTTGTAAGCACCCTTGTGATGACATTGGGCCCACTAGATAATCTCCCCATCTTGACATCCTTAATTTATCACATCTGCAAAGTAACTTTTTCCTTACAAAGTAACATATTTACAGGTTCCTGGAATTAGGACAAGGGCATCTTTGGGGAAGGGGTGTGTGTGTGGGGGGGGGGGTGGCAGGGTACAATTCCCATAATAGTTATTTGAGTTACGAGTTTAACCCTCAATAATATATTTTGCCTTTATTTTATTTTATTATTTCTAAGTCTATTTCAGACACGATTTTATTTGTAAAAAATCTAATTGGCATAGAACTTCTCTGGTACACATTTATTATTTAGACACTAAACCACGTAATTTCCTACAGATTTTTATCAATGAGTATGAATCTTCTTTTTGCAGATGAGAATAGATCAAAGGAATTCAGTCACATGCCTGAGACAGAGCCACATGCATACTTTTCTTTGCGTCCAGGATTACCACTTACTACAACAATCTGAATGCAGCAGAAATCAACATGTCCCCTGCTTCTCTCCCCCCTCATTTTGTTGAATTTATGATAAGCTGAAGACTGATAATTTTTTATTCCTCTGAACACACAGAAAAGCTTAATAATAATAGGAGAGATCATATATAGATTCCTGAGCATAGTGAATGATAAGAATGAAAGAGGAAACTCTCAACTATTCAGTAGAAACTAGAGCCGAACTAGATAAGCTAAGGGTTTTTATTTATTATATGAAGGAAAAAATATGGAAGGAAAATACACACTACATCTGACTTCTTAGTGTTCACTTGTTGTTGTCTTAGTTCATTCACACCACTATAACCAAAATACTGCAGACTAGGTGGCTCATAAACAATAAAAATCTACTTTTCAAGGTTCATGATCACGGCCATGCCTGCTATTAACTTTAACACCAGAATCACATAGGGTCGGGAAAGGGCATTTCTCCAGGAAATAGAAGGGTGCTGGTCAGATAAAGCAACAGATGTCCACTAAAGAGAAGAGAAGATCTATATTCAAATATTTTGTTGAAAACCCGGTTGTGTTTAGACAGATCATCTACGTCAATGTACTACTCAAACTTATTCTTTTTAAAGAGCAGAATGTACATTATCTGACCCTCTTCTCAAATTGCAAAAGAAAAAAAATTTCCCTGAAAGCATGAAACAAATGTCCTTTGGGTGTTTCAAAAGTTTCTTACTAAAAACAAGGTTATGAAGGGCTTCCCTGGTGGCACAGTGGTTAAGAATCTGCCTGCCAGTGCAGGGGACACAGGTTCGAGCCCTGGTCCTCAAGATCCCACATGCCACAGAGCTACCAAGTCTGTGCGCCACAACTACTGAGCCTGCGCTTTAGAGCCCGAGAGCCACAACTATTGAGCCCATGTGCCACAACTATTGAAGCCCGCATGCCTAGAGCCCATGCTCTGCAACAAGAGAAGCACACCGCAACAAAGAGGAGCCCCCGCTCTTTGCAACTAGAGAAAGCCTGCGTGCAGCAAAATGAAGACCCAATGCAGCCAATAAATAAATATATATATAAATTTATATAAAAAGCACAAGGTTATGAACAAAATATATTTTATGATGACACGTAAATGGGACTGGAAATGGGTTATACACCTTTGGATTAACTCCAATAAAAGGCAAATGCTGCTGTGCTAAGATTACAATAATAGTAAAAGTAGGAAGGAATGGTGGAAATTGTATAAAAGTGGAAGGCGAGAAGGGCAAGATAATCAAGCAACAATCTCAGAACAGCAATCAGACACAGCATATTTGGAAGTTTCATGGGAAGCCTTGCCAAATCAAAAAAAAAAAAAAAAAAGGAAGGAAACTAACAATTTGAATAGCTATTATATCCAAAACATGGTGTTAGGTGCTTTCATTCAGACCATTTAACACAAAGTAATTATTTCCAACCTAAAGACACTGAAGCTGAAGTTCAGAAGTATTACTGAATTCACCTAGAGGTCATTTGATCTGAAGTTTATCTGAAGCCAAAGTCCATTCTTTTTCCACCACCAAACTGTCTCCCAGGAAAGGAAAGACTATTTTCAATAAAGGCCTATTTCCTTTCTGACAGGAAAGAGGAATTACCAAATGCCCACTAAAATAACCCAAAGATTTAAATGATAAACTTAACAGCCAGGAGTTTTGTTGCGAGACTATACTATAAACATGAATTGTGTTGTTTAAGAACTTAAATGGCCTGGGGGCTTCTCTGGTGGTGCAGTGGTTAAGAATCTGCCTCCCAATGCAGGGGACACAGGTTCGATCCCTGGTCCAGGAAGATCCCACATGCCGCAGAGCAACTAAGACTGTGTGCCACAATTACTGAGCCTGGGAGCTGCAACTACTGAGCCCACGTGCCACAACTACTGAATCCCACACACCTAGAGCCTGTGCTCTGCAACAAGAGAAGCCACCACAATGAGAAGCCTGCACACTGCAACGACGTGGCTTGCTGCAACTAGAAAAAGCCCATGTGCAACAACAAAGACCCAATGCAGCCAATAAATAAATTAATTTTAAAAAAAGAACTTACACTGTACACTGTAATTCCTTTGTCCCTTTTGAAAATCAATCCACTCTCTGAGCATGTGGATATAAGTTTTGATCACTTCCCTCTTTCTTCACAATTCCTGTCTCCAGACCATGTCAGGCTCATCCTACCTCAGTCTTGGTTCATGTGGCACCTTCTGCTTGAAAGACTTTTCCTCTCCTGCAGGTGACATTCTGGCTGATCCTTCTTATGATGAAGGATTTACTTAACTCAAATGTCACCTCCACAAAGTAACCTCTTCCTGCTACTGAAGAGGAAAGTTAGAAACTTATACTGAGCTAAAAACAACTCCATAATCATGTTTTGCTTTTATGAAATATGCTTGCTGCACTGAGAAAAACAGAAAAACAGGATGACCTAACAATTCAATGTAACTTTAAGATGTTTTGCTAAGAAATGGAATGTTCTGCACCTGCTCTTGTAAGTTTCTGTTTGGAAACTTCCATGCTCTGTAAACATGTGCACTGTAAAAGTAAAGCTCACCCTGAGCTTGGGGCCCAGAACTTTGGAGCGTTAGCTCGTCTGGTGCCTCCAGCTTAATAAACCTGAGCTCTCCAACCCTCTGAGTGTGGTGCTTGGTTTCTCGATGGACCGATTTCTGCAACACTACTAGCCCAATTAAAATAGCCTCCTCATTCTCAAATATTGATAGTATTTAGTATGTGAAATTGTTTTATTTAATTGTGTAGGTTTTAATTGTTTGTCTCCTCCAAAGAAAATATACATCCCTTACGGGTCAGAAGCTTGTCCACTCTGTTTATCCAGCACTTTAATTATTCTTGGGACACATGAAGCCCTCATAAATAACATATGTGATTTACAGACTACACCGGAATACAAGTGGTACAAACTGAGACTACAATGTATCACTGGCAGGAAAAAAATGCTTGAGAGGAGACAGAAGCAAATGCAGCCTGTGTGGGAGGTACACTGCCTATCACTCTGAAGCAAATGCAACAAAATAATAATACGTGAATACTGAACTAGTGTGTGACTCCAAGCCAGTAGCTGTTCTAAGCTTTTTACATGTACTCACTCATTTCTCTCATAAAAAACAGGTTTATCACTGCTATTTTGCAGATGAGTGAAGTGAAGCATATAGGCTACACTGGCCAAGGTCACAGAACAAGTAAAGGGCAGGGTCAGAATTTGAGCCTGGATCGTTTGAAGTTAGTTCCTGCTTTTAACAGAGGGTCCTGGACTTACAATGGTTCCACTTTCGATTTTTCAATGGCTGGAAAGCGAAATGCATTCAGTAGAAACCATACTTCGAATTTTGAATTTTGATCTTTTCCCGGGCTATGGAGATGCAGTACGATATACTCTCTTGGACAGTGGCAGCGACCGCAGCTAGCAGTTAGCTACCCGGTAAACAACCGATACACTTACAACCCTTCTGTACCCATTCAACTATTCTGCTTTTCACTTTCAGTACAATACTCAGTAACTCACATAAGATATTCAATACTTTATTATAAAAATAAGCTTTGCGTTAGACGACTTTGCCCAACTGTAGGCTGAGGTAAGTGTTCTGAGCACCTTTAAGGTAGGCTGGGCTAAGCCGCGACGTTCCTAGGTTAGGTGTATCAATGTATTTTCGACTTACATGGCTTTACCTGGACATAACCCTACCATAAGTGGAGGAACATCTGTACTATTTGATTCTGCCTCTCCCAAAAAGCAGAGTGGTTGGCAGCACGAACACACCAAATTTCCTCTACGCCTATAAAAATAAGCTTATCGCCTTAAAATAACTGGAGAGACTGAAATAAACAGCAAATTTTGTTTCAGCCAACGGTAGGTATAACACCATCACACTCTTAATATTCTCAATTCTTGTCAGTTTTTCTGTTTTTCCTACGAGGTTTCACCGTCGGCCCGAAATAATACCTCAGCTCACCATCTCAACTTTCTTCTCTCCACTTACGCCGGTTCATTCCAGTGTTTCTCCAATGAATCTGCAACTTTCTAGTGGCCAAATCTCAACGTCCTCATCTGTAAAATATCAATAATACCCGTCTAACCTGTTCCACTAAAACTGAGGATAGAGTGAAGTGCGAGAGTGCTCTACTGATGTTAATTTCTACCACTGGTGGTTATTTCGGGGTCCTTTTCTCCCTTACACGGTGCAATAAAAGATGCAGATCTTTCCGTCCACAACTTCTCCTTTGGCTTCTCCCGCCAGCTCCGGCTGGTGCAGCTTTGCTTTGAGCCTGCGCACTAGCGACGGCCCGCCAGCCTCTGCTTTCCCAGCTTCAGCCGCCGAGCTTTGATGACGTCAAGCTCCTGCGCCGCGGTACGAGCAGGGCGCGCGTGAAGAGGTTCGAGTTTTCCCCCACGGAATCCAGTACCTGTCGGTCCCCTGAACCGGCAGCATGAAGGAGACTCCGCTCTCAAACTGCGAGCGCCGCTTTCTACTCCGCGCCATCGAAGAGAAGAAGGTAAGCCGGGAATTTAGCGCTGCGTGAGCGCCCGGGTAGCACCGCGGCCCGCAGCCTTCCGGCCCGGGCACACAGACCTAGCTCTCGCAGGCCCAGGGAGCCACTCGGGGAGCGGCCGGTGCGTTCCCCCAAGGCCCCAGTATTTATTTGGCTCCGGCGGCATCTTTTCAAGGATCAGGTCGTCCCAGCAGCTGTCAGTGCTCGGGCAGCTAGTTTCCGCTCTCCTGTGTGGGGTGGTTAGGATCACATCTCTAAGTGCTTAGCCCAGGGCCTGCCTAGCACAGAGCAATAAATATTTGCGTTAGGAATAAACGAGTGAATGTTGTGCTTACAGCGGCTGGATGGCAGACAAACCTATGATTATAGGAACATCAAGATCTCTTTTGGAACAGATTATGGGTGCTGCATTGTGGAACTTGGAAAAACAAGGTAACAAAGGATTCAAATTAGGTATAAGCTCAATAGGGAGAAATTTAAAAGAACTTTATTGACTCAGTTTCCAAAGCAGATAAGAAGTCTGGACAGTATTTTGCTTAGCTGCGCAAAGTAAGTAAATTTTGTTTCATGCAAGATTTTGGTTTTATAGTCACACTTTACATTTTCAATCATGAGTATGTTTTCTATCACATGAGTATCACATAGTTCTTTCTGACCTCTGTGAATCTTATGTGCAGCCAGCAGTGATTGCACTGAGTTTGTTCCTTGCATATGTTGTCATTAAGTAGGGCCTACTTTCCTTTTCCTGAGTGACGTGAGAATTAGATTTTTAATATTCATTTGGAAGTTGTGAGGCTGTTAGTCAGATAATGTTGGTGAACCATGCCATATGAAAACTCTTAAGATGTCTCAAGTTTGCATGCCATCTTGTATCACTAAATATTTGTTTTAGAAAAGAGAAGGAATGGTCATTGACTCTTAAAAATCTGCGGAATAGTAAATATTGTAATAAGAGATGTTTTCCCAGTCATCTCTTTGGGTATGCCAACAGGTGTATTTTATTTCTGTCTATATTCTATTACTATACTTTGTAGGTAACTTCAATCTTTAATGATGTATCATACTGAACATGTTATTACTCAGTGTATTGTAAGATTGAAACTTAGTTTTTAGATTTCCTTTTTTTTTAAATTGGAAACTAAATATTTTGATTTCTTTTTTAATTGGAAAGGAAATGCAATTTAATTAACAAATTTGTACTTTATCTTTGCAGAGTTCTTGGACAGGTTTCCTGTGAACTTGTTTCTCCAAAACTCAATAGGGCAACAGAAGGTATTCTTTTTTTTAACCTTGAACTCTCTCAGATGGCTGCCCCAGCTTTTGAACCTGGCAGGTATTTAAATCTTTTTCTTAAGCTGCTTTAACCAGAGGAGAGCCTAACAGGGGTGAGCTCTTGTTTTAATGCCTGGTGTTATATTTCATGACATTAGCCCATTCCTGTTTTCATAGGCAGTCAGATCTCTTGGTGAAGTTGAATCGCCTCTTGGAAAGATGTCTAAGAAATTCGAAGTGTATAGACACTGAATCTCTCTGTGTTGTTGCTGGTGAAAAGGTGGGGAATATGCCCAAAATTCTTAATCTTGGAATGAGTATTGTTGATTCATGGATCCCTGTATCTATACTTTCATTCTCAGAGCTTCAATTAATTTGGTTTTATTCTAGTTCACTTTACTTCAGATGTTCCTGAGTGCTACCCATAGAACTTTGTGTCATCTCTCTTTGAAGGGACAAAAAACATTGGTGAAAATAGCAACTTGGATTTGTATACAAATTTCTTATTCAAAGAACTTGTGGTTTTTCACATATTCTAATTTATTTTCTTTATTTAAGTGAGTTGATAGAAGCAGGTGATGTTTTCCTTTTTTATGGATAAAGAACTAAAGAACTGATTAAATCCTTCATTTAGATACATTTATTGACTTACACACAGCCACATAGTGAGTCATTGGTAGTCTGACATTGGAAATATTACTTTCAATATATTGTGCTGCTTGATGATGTCAGAACTTTATTCTTGATTATGGTATTTTAACCATCTTTTTGGCTCCAGAGAAGTCACTGAGCCTTTCCACATTCCATACTTGAATATGGTACTTACTATTTGCATTACTTGTAAGGGTATCATAAATATTGTGAAGTAAAACCTAAGAGTTTGAGGTTTTTAAGTTAGGAGACACAATAAAAATATAATTAGGCTTGGGGTTAGGGGAATCTTAGTCCTAAATGTAGAGTGATTCTGTTTAGAGTATGTATTTTACTGTTGTCAGATGACTCATAGAAAGGTGAACTATTGGTATTTAAGGTGTTGGTCTGGCTTAACATTTTTCTAAATATATTTTTATTGATACAGTAGAAGGAGTAACTGCATGTTTTAACAGCAAGAGAAAAATTTGCACGCAGTGTTACCTTTTCTTATAAATAACCTCTGGTCGTGACCATTTAGGATTTACTTTTTTTCTTAAATAAATAAATAAATTTATTTATTTATTTATTTTATTGGCTGTGTTGGGTCTTCTTTGCTGCACACAGGCTTTCTCTGGTTGTGGTGAGCAGGGGCTACTCTTTGTTGTGGTGCGTGGGCTTCTCATTGTGGTGGCCTTTCTTGTTGCAGAGCACGGGCTCTAGTCGTGTGGGCTTCAGTAGTTGTGGCGCATGGGCTCAATAGTTGTGGCTCAGAGGCTCTAGAGCACAGGCTCAATAGTTGTGGCGCACGGGCTTACTTGCTCCGCGGCATGTGGGGCAGGGCTCAAATCCGTGTCCCCTGCATTGGCAGGCGGATTCTTACCCACTGCACCACCTAGGAAGTCCTGCATTTACTTTTGTTTTAAATTCACTTTCAGGTTTGGCAAATACGTGTGGACCTCCATTTATTAAATCATGATGGTAATATTATTGATGCTGCCAGCATTGCTGCAATTGTAGCCTTATGTCACTTCCGAAGGCCTGATGTATCTGTCCAAGGAGATGAAGTAACACTGGTAAGCTCCCATAATGTGAGCCAGGCTCCTCCTTATGAATAAATGAATATCCTTGACGTGCAGACAACTTGCTTTTAATGAAGTCTTGTCTTGAATGGCAGTTGGGTATGTTCTAAAATTTGTTCACAAGGCAAAAACTAAATGTGGTCATAGTTGCCCTTAAAATCTCTTAAATCTCCTATATTGAAATTTTGTCAGTGAAAGCACACCCTATCCTGGTTTTTTTAGAATAGAACTAGATGATTTATTTGGATTGAGCATTAGATAAAGTGGTTGGCTTATGCTTAGGGGGCATGTGTGAACAATACATAATTCTCAATATTTTCACAGTTAGATGCTTGTTCTTACTCTGTGGCAAAAAACCCATCAGAAACACCTGGAAAGGTTGTTAAACCATGTTGCTAGTCTCCATCCTCAGAGTAGAATGGGGATAGGACGTATGAATTTGTACTTCTAACAGAGTTCCCAGATATACTGATGGTGCTGGTATAAGGATCACATTTTGAAAACTATGGACCTATACTATGTACATTGTCCTTTCTTTTGTGCAGAGCATGCCAATTTCAATTTATATAAATTACATGCTAGAAAAATGAAAGTGCACTGTGGTGGTAATTTGATTCCTGAAGTTGCAAAAGGAAACATTAGATGCCCAAATTCTCTAAACTGTCATTCATGATGCTGTTTTTAGGAATTAGACGGGAGCACACTCTTGAAAGACTTAGAGGGGTAGACAGAGTTTAATAACAATAGAGACATGTTCCTTTAGAGAAGGGAGTTGGTATGTGGAAGTAGAAGAGAAAGTATAGAGTGATTAGTAGACAAGAAAGACATTGATTAAAAAAACTATAGAGATATTGCTGAAGGTAAAGTGTTACAGCCATGTTGGAAGAGTTAGGCAATTTCTTAAAAAGTTGAGTGTAAACTTATACAGCCCAGCAATTCTATATCCAGGAATGTACTCAAGGAGAATGAAAGTGTACATTTACTCAAAGACTTTTATGTGAATGTTCATAGCAGCATTGTTTGTTACAGCCAAAAACTAGAAATTATCCAGATGTTCATCAACCAGTGAATGGAAAAACAAAGTGTGGTATATCTACACAGTGGAATACTATTCAGCAGTGAAAAGGACCAAACTACTGATATGATATGTAGTTCAAGGTGGATGAAACATGCTGAATTGAAAGGAGGCAGATGCAAAGGCCTGAAAAGTGTTTGAGTCCGCTTACAGGGAACGCCCAGAAAAGGAAGATTTATAGAGACAAAGTACTGATAGATCAGTGGTTGCTTTGGGCTGGGAGTGGGGGTGATAATCAGCTGCAAACATGCTTCAGGGAGTTTGGGGGAGTAAGGAGAATGTGAAACTGAATCGTGGTGATAGTTACTTAACTATATATTTACTAAAAAGTGAATTGTTTACTAATTAGTAACTAGGGGATTTTATGGACGTGAATTATACCTCAGTAAAGCTTTTTGACAAATACATAAAGTTTTAAGGAGGATGAATGGCAAAGTGAAACAGGTAATTACAAAAGAAGTTATTTAGGTACTCAGGATTAAAGGGATTTCATTTTTTAATATTTGATGCACAGGATTTTTTTGTATGTTTATAACTTAGTGACTGTAATTATTGAAACTTTTATTTTCAAACAGTATACACTTGAAGAACGTGATCCTGTACCATTGAGCATCCACCACATGCCCATTTGTGTCAGTTTTGCCTTCTTCCAGCAAGGGTAGGTCTCATCCTTGTCGTGGGCTGAAATTATCAGTGCAGCTAGGAACTTCTTTGTTTCACTGAAATGTGCCACAGGCAAATGAACAAACCCCTTGTTTAAGATTAAAGCACCTTCTAGTTCTTTTCTTTCTTTGCTAAGAGCATTTGTTGGCAAGTGCTCAGTACTGAGAGCTTTCTCAGTAGAAGTGGCAAACTCTCCTTTAGTGAAGAGACTTCACATTTTTCTTTTCATGGCATACTTATAAATTTACGAGTTTACCACAGCATGATAGTGTATCTTTCCTAGAGATGTATAGATATTATGCTCTAATTTGGGAAAGTGGGGTGAGAATTACTGTGGATTAATGGTAGAGGACTTTGGAGTATATTCAGGGAGCATATTAGATGGAATAGTTTTCGGATAGGAGCCGGTCACAAGGGGGAATGGTTCACAGATGAGAAAAAAATCTAGTTCCCTTCAGCTCTCCAGCAGTTTCTTCACAACTCACTGCTGATTCCTTCTACAACAGAAAACTTGGAATCTTAGATCCATGTAAGGTGCCTTTAAATGAAAGCTTGAGCCTTAAATCTCTTTAGAAACAAAGAGAGGTGTAAGTATTTTAGCAGTTTTATGACTAAGAACTAGAGAAAAGCTTTCATCATTCGGTCACTGTAGTGTAGAATTTTATTAGAGGGAAATAGACCAGCATTGTCCAGTAGAATTATGACATGAGCCATGTATGTAATTTCAGTAGCCACATTAAAAGGGTAAAAAGAAACAGGTAAAATTAATTTTGATATTTTATTTTACTTAAATATCTAAAATATTTTAATATGTAATCAATATCTTAAAAATTATTCCTGAGATATTTTGCATTCTTTTATTTCTACTAAGTCTTTCAAATCCAGTATTTTATACTAATAGTACATCTCAGTTTGGACTAGCCACATTTCAAGGCCTCAGTAACCACATGTGATTAGAGGCTAACATTGGACATGTGGAAATAGGCAGTATTTTTTCTTGTAATGAGCCATTAGCGGAACCTGGAAGAATTTCAAAGTACAGGATATTAGGGAAACTTTAAAATTAACCAAATTAATGTTATAATAATTCTGTCATCTCTTTTCACATTAAAGTGACTCAGATGCATAGGCTCAGACCTGCACTGTGTTGACTTTATTATAATGCTATCTTTAAAAAAATGTCCATTGGCTTAAAATTGACAAGCACTCAGTATCAGATTTGCTCAGGTCCATTTAACATTCATTTCAGAACATATTTATTGGTGGATCCCAATGAACGAGAAGAACGTGTAATGGATGGCTTGCTGGTGATTGCCATGAATAAGCATCGAGAGATTTGTACCATCCAGTCCAGTGGTGGGATAATGCTGCTAAAAGATCAAGTCAGTGCTTTGATTTGATTCATGTTCCTTTAAGAATAGGTCTCTTCTTTTTAGAAGCTTTTTCTTGTTTTTAAACTAAAATCCAACAGATACTTTCAACGATAGATTCTAGGATCTGTTAGAACCTAGTTTCAGTACTGTCGTTTCATCTCTGTTGACTTGTGGCACAGGGAATCCTCCTTCCTCCCTTGCTGCTCCTGTGTATGGCCCTCCAGAGTCTAACCCCTGCAGACAGAGGAATACTCTTTTCCTTCCAGTGAGGAAAGAGATTTATATCCCTATTTTTTAAAAAAGTGTCAGAAAGCAGAAATTAGGTAAAAAGATAGTTTTACTTTTGGAATTTGGGTACAGTGAGCAGAAGTTCTCAAATCCAGCTACATATAAAATTCACATGGGGGCTTTTATTTTATTTATTTATTTATTTAATTGGCTGTGTTGGGTCTTTGTTGCTACACACGGGCTTTCTCTAGTTGCAGCGAGCAGGGGCTACTCTTGGTTGTGGTGCGCGGGCTCCTCATTGTGGTGTCCTCTCTTGTTGCAGAGCACGGGCTCTAGGCATGTGGGCTTCAGTAGTTGCGGCACATGGGCTCAATAGTTGTGGTTTACGGGCTCTGGAGTGCAGGCTCAATAGTTGTAGCGCACGGGCTTAGTTGCTCCACGGCATGTGGTATCTTCCTGGGGCAGGGATTGAACCCGTGTCTCCTGCATTGGCAGATTCTTAACCATTGAGCCGCCTAGGAAGTCCCACACTTGGGGGCTTTTAGAAAATAGATTGCCCTGTAGCACATAATGCAGCTGGTTAGGGGCACAAAGACTGCTCAATTGGAATTCCAGCTCTGCCTTACACTAACTAACCTTTGGCAGATGGTTTCTTATTTTTGTGCTTCAGCCTCTTTATCTGTAACATAGGAAATAATGTCAACACCTTCTTGTTAAGAGAATATAAGGATAGGTATGGGCATATTATACTGTATGGTATAAATGTTAGTTTCCATTATCATTATTACCAGCATCATGACCACTACCGGGTCCCTATTTCCAGAGATTCTGACCCGTTAGGTCCCTGAGGCCTGGGAATCTTTGCTTTATAAAAGCTTTCCAGGGGACACTGCAGCCCTGTCTTGAACAGAACTGTGGATCACTCACAGAAAGGAAGTTAGGGTATGTGTGGCCTCTTCAGTGGTATCTTTTACATTGTCATAGAAAAGTTTTTGGGTCAGTTCCCTTAACATTTAAAAATAGCTCTCACATCTTGCCTTAATTTGTGTTTACATTGTATTATATTCATATTTTAAAAAAAAGTAAGGCTTAAATTGCAAAGGTAGAAAAACTAATCTCATGTTTTTAGTTTTGTTAGAGAAAGTTATCTAATTTGTTGTCTTTATTTTATTTTATTTTTAAACTTTTTTTTTAATTAATTTATTTATTTTATTGGCTGTGTTGGGTCTTTTTTGTTGTGCGCAGGCTTTCTTTAGTTGCAGTGAGTGGGGCTACTCTTCGTTGTGGTGCACGGGCTCCTCATTGCCGTGGCTTCTCTTGTTGCGGAGCACGGGCTCTAGGTGCGTGGGCTTCAGTAGTTGCAGCACATGGGCTCAATAGTTGTGGCTCACGGGCTCTAAAGCGCAGGCTCGATAGTCGTGGCTCACAGGCTCTAAAGCACAGGCTCAATAGCTGTGGCGCACGGGCTTAGTTGCTCCGTGGCATGTGGGATCTTCCTGGAGCAGGGCTCGAACCTGTGTCCTCTGCATTTGCAGGCAGATTCTTAACCACTGTGCCACCTAGGAAGCCCTAATTTGTTGTCTTTAAATAACAGAGTTCACTTTTATAAATAGGTTTTGAGATGCAGTAAAATAGCTGGTGTGAAAGTAGCAGAAATTACAGAGCTAATACAGAAAGCTTTGGAGAATGACCAGAAAGTTAGGTAAGTTTAATTTTTTTAGAACTGAATGGTCTTGTTATAGATTTTTCTGTTAAGGACTTTTCTTGCACAGGCATAACCGTACAATTTTTACTCAGTCTTTCCTTATCTGTTAATCTCAGTTGAAAATACTACTTAATATTTTTTTAAAGTTGATTGAACTATTTGTTATATTGTATTCCAATTTACACATAATCTGTGTTGAAAAGCCACAGTCTTTTTCTTTTAAAAAATTAATATTTTCTTAGGAAAAAAAGAATCCAGTAACTCACGTTAACAGAAAGAACATTGGGGTTCATTCCCATCTCTTCTTACCATGTGACATTAAGCAACAGCTATATCTCAGCACTTCAGTGTCTTCTGTAATATGGGAGGTTAATGCCTACCTGTTGGGGCTGGTTTGAGGACTGGCGAATAATACACTTTAAGTACATAGCACATGCCTGGTGCATGGTTTAATAAACGGTTAATTATAGTAACTTATCTCACTTGATAGGCATAATATATTGGTGGGGTTAAGTTAGTCAAATAATTTCTCATCCGGTATTTCTCATCTATCAAAAGGATAAAATAGTTAACTTTTTTTTCCCTTCCTGTCTTCTCTCCCATCTCTCATTCTCCCATCCCTCTCCACTCCCAAAAAAACTCACAGGAAAGAAGGTGGAAAATTTGGCTTTGCAGAGTCTATAGCAAATCAAAGGATCACAGCATTTAAAATGGAAAAGGCCCCTATTGATACCTCTGATGTAGAGGAGAAAGCAGAAGAAATCATCTCTGAAGCTGAACCTCCTTCAGAAGTGTATCTTTACTGAGTGGTTTTTTTGTGTTGTTTTTTTTTCTGGTAAAACAAGAAGATTCATAACACTTTTGGCATTATTAGGGCTATATGAAGTGTGTGCATACTGTATTTTAAGAAACAATTTACAGCATTTCATTTTCCTTTGGAAAGTTGTTCTCTAATCTCAGTGGCATGGTCAAACATTATACATTATTACACATTGTTTTTAAAGTTCATTTATTCACCAGGTTTATTACTGTAACTAAAATGTTGATATTTCTCACCCATTGTGTGCATAAAATCTTAACCTGAGTTATACATTATTTCTTCTTCATTATTCAGCTATCCATAGTATAGCTGTTAGTAAACTTTTTCCCTAAGAATTTGAGGCACACTTCAATCTTAACATTTTCATTCTAATCGTTTTCAACACTGCATTAAATAGAAGTATTTTTATTATTCGGTTTTCTTAACTTGCTAAGTGTTTCTGAACCTGTGCTGTGGACTCCTGGAACTGCCCAAATTGGAGAGGGAATAGAAAATTCCTGGGGTGATCTTGAAGACTCTGAGAAGGAAGATGAGGATGAAGGTGGCAGTGATGAAGCTGTCATTCTTGATAGTATAAAAACGGACACTGGACTAGAAGCCTCTAATATTGGAAGCCAAGGTATGTGATACTCTATGCCTATAAAGTAATATATACATATCCCTATTTTAGGGATCTTATTTTTATGTTAGCAGTTATTTTTTTTAGAAGGGCTAAATATTTCTTAATTTAAATTTCAACGAAACTTTTAAGGATAACTGCAAGAATATGCTTATTTTTGTAGAATGGTGGTATTCTTTGGTTTGTGAAGGGAGTGGCATTTTTGATTTTAGGTTTTTTTTCTTTTGTGTATGTATCTGGGCCAGTTTTAAGGGGATCCGTTTCTTAAAATTTCATCCCTGCATACTGTTTTTTCTTTGTATAGTTTCTAGACTCAAACATAAAAAAGGCAATATTATAACAGAGTAGTGCGTCCACAGAACTTTCTGCAGGGTTCTGTCCAGTATATTAGCCAATAGCCACATATATTAAGCAGTGAAACGTGGCTTGTGTGAGGAACTGAATTCTACTAAATTTTAATTTTAGTTGATATAAAGTTAAATAGTTACGTGTGGTTACTGTTTTAGAGCAGTATTAGAACATACAAAATTCTAGAAGTACATGAGTACTGCTAGTCCTAGATGTTCCTTGCATTCTGAAAACTACAGAAGTAGAGAAATTGTTCTCACCTGTAGATATTTTAAAGAATATCAAATTCTTGCTTGGCTTATACTAGAAAATAATCATGAATTGTTTGTGTAGTCAAAACAGAAATCAAACAAGGAAGGATCTAGGAAGTAGGCTGGCAGAGAACTGAAGGATGCAGTTACTAAATCTGGCTGAGAAAAAGGTCAAGGTGATACTGTTTAGTTGTGTAATGCAAATGCCTGCCTGCCTTCAAGGAGGGAAATTACTGCCTGTAAATATTACTGAGAACATGCTGGGGTTTTGTGTAAGGCAAAAAAAAAATTCCCCATTGATTGGGACCTTTACTCAGCTTTCCCAGTGTTTACCTCTGTTTAGTATTTTTCTTTCAGACCTTGTTCCATGTATTTATTTACTATATACTTATATCAACATAAGCTGCTTAAACACAGGGGTTATGATTTATTGATAGGCATGTTACTTTTTTTTAAACTACATATGCCTTTATTATTTGTGAAATTTTTTTAAGATTAATAGGGAGAAAGTAATTGAAAACTATTTAAAATATAAAGAATTAATATAATAAGGTGCATGGGGAAAATGGGCAAAAGGTAGTGTTCTCATATACAAATGCCCAGTAACATATTGGCAAAGGTATATAGAAGAATGGGTTAATATACTTTTCTTGGAGTGTAAGTTGAAACAATGTTGCTGGAGGGATCTGGCAAAAATCTTTTAGAAGAACTTAAATGCTTTTTGACCCAGCAATTCTGCTTCTACGTATTTTTCCTTCTAGTGTTGTTTATAATAGGAAGAAATTTAAAATCTGGATCTTCAAAATTAACAAATTCAGAGTAGCACGAGGAATTCAGTTGGTATAGACTTGTTTCCAAGTTGGTTCTATAAAAGATGCTCTGTGTATATATATAAAACATATAGATTTATTCCCCTGACTTTTCTGTTAAACACATATGGTTTTTCAGAGCTCCAAGGAATAACCTCAGGGAAGGGAAGAACCAAATAGTAGATCTGTAAGCCTCCACGCAGAGAGCTGCTTGGGCACTCTATCTGAAACTTATATTCCTTTCTTAACATTTTCTTAAAGATGCTCCTATAGTGCTCTCAGACAGTGAAGAAGAAGAAATGATCATTTTAGAACCAGATAAGACTCCGAAGAAAATAAGGTAACAAATTTCTGGTTTATTTCAAATGTTTACATATACTCAAGACTTTTTATTTAGAGGCTTGCTGTCTGCTTTTATTGTCATCTTACCCTCCTATAAACAGAGAGCTTTTTCCTGAGATTTACAAACATTAGGACCTAATTTTGTAAAACTGCTTGGATGCCTTTCAGGGTTATGGTATTCTGTCATACTTGGCAAAAGTTTGGATCACCAAAATAGGGGACAAAATGAAGTAAGGCTGGTAAATCATTCGTGGAATCAGCTCCTAGTACTAATACTGTTAAAACTTGTTAATTTACTTTGTTCACAGAACACAGACCATCAGTGCAACACAAGTAAAAGCACCAAGTAAAAAGCCAGTGAAAAAGAGAAAAAAGAAGAGAGCTGCTAATTAAAGTTAACAGTTGTATATTTGTGTATATAACTATTAAAAATGTATTTATTCAGTGCTAACAACCTTGGGTATTATTTTATTCACAAATCCATTATAAAATCTAGTTCTTTATACAATTTTTTACATTATGCTTTAAAATAAATGTCTGGAGAACTCTAAAACAGGTTTTACATAACTGTCACTTTGGTAGGTTGAGTATAGTAAAAAGTTGATGAATGAAAAAGCATTTTTATTCAAAAGGCCTGAAAGAGTCTTCTTAGATTAGATTATGGCCAAGTCAGACAGCTGGCCTGGTTCCTTAGGGAAGTGAATGTCAGCACCTGTGTGTTGGAAGGAGCAGCCTTCCCAGTCCCACCACATTAATTTTTCTGAGTGAAATCCTGAAGTCAAATTTTTACTTCAAATTAAATTTGACTTACAAACCAAATTTTCCAAATCAATTTATTAATTCTTATTATCCTGACAGCTGGTGTCATTAATACTTTAACAAAAACGACTTAAAATCAGCCAAATACCTAAGATAGTTACATGTACAAAAGATATACAAATTAAAACCATTTAAAAAGTAATAGATAGCATAATTTGTACTTGACCATAACTTCTGTATTCAGAAATGATTGTAAAATTAAAACCTAAGGTAAGATCTGTACATCATATACTTTGAGTGATTTACATCTTAGAAAACAAAGGCAGTCTTTCACTGTTACACATTTAGTGTCTCTGGTGGGTTGAGGAGAGAAACACCATGATACCTGTAAGTGGGGAAAAAAAAATCCATTTTTAGTAAACATTCATTGGATGAAGCAGATTATGGAATGATACTTATACTAGGAACTCACAAATGCTATTTCTGTCTACTTGAAGTAATGGTTATAAAACCATAGTCTGGTCCCCAAAACTTGCATGCGTGCCTCATTCCTCTCCCCTTTACTTCAAATACAGGAGAGAAAGCTCAAAACACAGGGTTGCTAAGAGAATAGTTGCTTAAGGAGGCTGTGCCTGATTTGTAAATCCCTTAAATAAAGTTAAAATGTCAAGGATCTCTGAACCATATGATAGCCTGGAAAAGCAAGCTTCTATTGCTGTTAATTCTTACTTTGAATTTTTGTACTTTTCTCTTATTGACTGTTGTGCATGCTGTGGTGCTCTGAGGTAGGTCTGGTGAAGGTCCATGAGACAAGGCTTTAGAGTTTCCAGCGTATATCCAGTCTTTTGTACTAATGATTCAGGCTGCAGAAAGGAGAGAACCACTGAGTTTTGTTTTTTAGTAATAGACACTAAGCTTGAGTTTTGTTAAACTTCAGTACTAACACCTCCAACTAACATCTTCCAGTTTTCTCAAGCTCTTTTTGCTGACTTAGATAAATTTTTACCATTTCCCAAGTATCAATAGTAACTAAGCTTTCTACCTAACAGATGCTATTAAACAGGTAAGACAGGATGCTTTTTAAACAATGTAGATGGTTGAACAACTCTTCCAGTTCTGTCCATCTAGACAACTTTCAGTTGTATAGGACAGTTATTTAACATCACAAGGTAGGTGTGTGAGGACGTCATCATACGTACCCAGCTTTGTCCTGTGACTGTGTAGAGTGCTAAATGAAAGGCCGCTGCAGCGATAACGGATGGCAAGTACTTTAGATATGGGTCAGCATCTATCAAACTTAACTCTCCCAAAAACTGAAATGAAAAAGTAAATATACTTTATGATCATAAGAGCTCTGGCATTCTAACCTCAAATTCTTGCCTTCTAACCAGTTTTTTTCCTATCCTTAGGATCGGCTCTATAGCAACCATAGTAAAAAATTTCCATAGCCGCATCTTTAAATATATCCACTATCGTGTTGTTTTGCTTCATTCTCATCCTGTATTTTTTCCTCCTTTAATAGCTTTCAAAACAATTCTTGTAGCTACCATTTCCCAATACTTCACCCTCATACCACTATGCCTAGTGCTTTCTCCATTTATATTTTCTTTTGCCAATGATAAGCTTCCTTTCATATCACAGCACTAATTTGTCCCCAGATTACTAAATCGCTTGGCCAAGGCTGTATAATGAAACTAGAGCTTGCCCCTAATTATAACTTTAGAATCTTCATTCAACAAAATGAAAAGAACTTACCATTGCTAAACTTTCAACTTTGCAGTTTGCTGACTGCTGGTGCAGAAAGTACTGGGTAAGAAACTGATTTATTGTTGGTGCAGCTAAGTCAAAAGCAAGGACTTTCAAAACTAGGTGCTCCATTCTCAGAACTTGCTTCTTGGTGTAAGTGTCATCTGTGATGTATACAAACTCTGCTACTTCTGGCGGGTATATTTCTTCAAACTTTCTACAATGAAAGAAGTTTTAAGTAATAAGTCCTTCTATAAGAAAAGCAAGCTTATTTATCCCAGCCTGAAATTGCTTAAGCAGAATAAATGGAATGAATGCAAAACCAGTTGCCTGTTTCCACTGATACTTGCCCATTTCTAGCCGAGACTAGGTAAATGCTGATTAAAAGCCCCAAATATTTCTCCCACTATAGTCAAAGAAAATAAATGAGACTGACTTCCCATGATGGGAACAATGCCAGTTCACCAAGTAACTGAAAATGCAGGAAATTTCCTTAGAAAAATAATTCCTTAACATTTTAGTTTTTAGTTTTCATGTCTTAATGGAGAAAAGATAAGATTTTGCTTATATACCAAAAAGTACTTTTCATTGGAAGCAACTACACTTTGTAACCTAGTCTTGGTGTATTAAAATGTTGCCCACCTGTAGGTTCATTCAAGGTGCCCTGAAATCCAGCTCTAGGAAAATTAATGTCCTAAATTTTAAAAGTTTCATCCACACCACCACCACTAAAGTAGTCGCTGGCTCTCTGCCTTGTGTAGTAGGTTAAAATGTCACACTTTAAAAATCAGTTTCTTCCCTACACGGAAAGATACTACTAACCACTTTTCAACACAACAAACCAAATTATACTTACGAGGCTAACAGCATAGCAGCAGTGCCTACAAGCTGAAGTTTTCCTCTCAACACAGACATGGATGAAAGAAACCTATCAATGTAGTTCACAGCCAAATGCAGGGTCTCATTCTGTAGTTTATATTCTTCTCCTACTTCAACTAACCAGTCCACGAGGATAGCCCTCATACTGTTAGTAATGTCTGGCTGTTTCTTCATGTAACCCACTTTAGGCTTACATTTAACCTGTTGAGAAAGTTAGTATAGTGTTAAAATTACAGACATTATTCTACCATTAACATGTTAACTACATGCTAGAAACTTAAGTACAGCATTAGAGTAATTCACTGGCAGTTAAACTTAAAAAACATTATCCTCTCAGTTTCACTTCAGCACAACGAATAAACAGCAGTATAAAAAGTAGATTCAGAGAGCCTTCACCTCCATCTCCCTGAGGTACGTGTGAATGTCCTCATGGTAGTCTGGTACTTCGTTAACACTCACTGGCTTTTCATCTTCCAGTACAATTGAGATGTCCATAGTATGCGGTGACTCTGGGAGAATTCAGAAGTACAATTATGTTCACTTTTAATTTTCAACTTAAGAGCTAAAAGTAACTGCCCTTGTAAGGAGTCCCATACTACATACAATGTATTTATTTCATCCAACTAAAAAGAGCTTCTTATGACAAAGTACACAGAAGATTTAACTCTGATTTTAGTACCTATGTCCACTTAGTTTTCAAATGATTTTAATTAACAAGAAAAAATACTGATAGGCCATTAACAGGAAAATGAGTTTGAGGAGCAGGTATTATGTTAAAGAATCATTCATCTCCCATGACAGGAGTACAGTGGTTCTGTTAGGAAAAAGTTAAATCCTAGTATCTCAAAACTTGGATTTTTATCATAAGAGAGTTTGCAGACCCCAACGTCTAACATATTCAAAGCACAATCCAGGCAATAACTAGAAGCAAGGCTAACAAGTGTGCTAAAGAGAAAATCAGATTTGTTATGGGCAGTTCGAACACATTAACACTAAAATCAATGGGTGATTCTTTTTTGGTAAATTTAAATTATCTTTGGAGGCAAAATATATCATCCATTAGTCTTCTTACTTCAAGGCTTACTTTGAGGTTAAAATCTGTTGCAAATTTTAAATAAAAATACACCAATTATTTTATTCCCATAGGACTTCCCTGCTACACCTCTCATCGACAGAACTAAAACTGAGATTGAATTTAGTGAGCTGTCCAGTGACTCGATAGCCGGATGGTAAAGAAGCAGCACAAACTGTAGGCAGAGCTGTCTACAGCAGCTACTCTGACTCGCAGGAGCACAATGTCCCTCTCTGATATCAGACAATCACTCAGACTGGTTTTACAGAAACATAGTTTTAAAGCTGGAGGAGATGTTGGCTATCTCAATATTTAAAGCTGCATCCTGAAATAGCACCCTGAGATGGTATGTACAAAGTGAGTCTTAAGAATACAACTGAAATATATTCCCCCAATCAAGCAAACATTTCCAGGCTCAGATTAAACACATATATGCAGACTATAGAAAAATGGTACAAATCAACTGGTTTGCAAGGCGGAAACAGAGACACAGATGTAGAGAACAAACACATGGACACCAAGTGGGGAAAGCGGGGAGGGTTGGGGGGAATGAATTGGAAGATTGGGATACCAAACTGTACGCTCTAAATATATGCAGTTTATTGTATGTTAACTGTATCTCAATAAAAGTTCTAAAAAAAAAAAAAAAACCAAAAAAATGAAAGAATACAACTGAAATATATTCCCCCCATCAAGCAAACATTTCCAGGCTCAGATTAAAATAAGTCTTTGTGAGCTAATAAAATTGATGTGATTAGCAGTGTACCAGCATGAGCAGGGGATTAGGATCCTTTTGTAGGTCACTAGGTCATGGATTAGCTGTGAGGCCTGAGATAAGTCACACCCTTTCTAAACTTGTTACGTTACACTTAACTCATAATGTAGTAAGGATCAGATAAGATAATGTCTTAAAAAGCAAAATATCATTAATCCAACATATTCAACAATTATGATTACATTGATTTGATACAAATTTTCTTTAAAACTCACCAAAACTACCATCCATTGGATAATCAAGAGGTACCAGTGGTTTTCTTGGTCCTGGTAAAGTAACAGCTGAATTAAAAGCCAAGACATCTTCTCTTTCTGGTTTTTTAGATTCAACTGGCCTCCTTTGCGTCTCTTCTTCTGCTTCATCCACATGAATGGTAAATGCAGGCTGTTTACTGTTTGCTTTCCAGGAAGGAACAGTGACATGCTCGTCGTTTACAGGAAGATCCTTAAGAGGTGCAACCTAAGAAATAAATAACTGGCTTTGAGCCTATTAAGTGGAATTTTGTTCTCCTTTCATTCCCTTATACTGTGTTTACTCCCAATTACTCTATCAGGAAAATTAAACTTTAGGGGGGAAAATCCAGACAAGGAAATTTGAGTAGTTGGAGAAAGCAGGGATGTTCCATTTTGTCACAGGCATTCCTGCAAAGGTTTCAGAGTCACACTAAGTGGAATCATGCAAAACTAATCAAGGCCATGAGATGGGTGGAGTGGCAGGCCGAAAGATGCCAAATTTAGGAGAGATGGCAAAAAAGTGGTTTACCTCTTTCGCCCCAGGGTGGAGCAACAGAGCAAATTCGGTAAGATGGCGGAACTGACCAAAAGCAAAATATCTTTTTATACCCTTTCCTAAAGTAGAGGTAATCTCTTAACCATATGGGTAGGATGAAGGAGGTCCGAGCAGTGCCTGGGGCTTAAAGGCGGAGAGAAAGGCGTGGAGGCAGGCAAAGACCATGCTCATGTTGTAGGGCTTGGTTTGACTCCATTATCTATAGAAAAATACTCCCAATGGAGAGCAGACAGGCAGCATAAACACCTAGTACTGGCAGGGAGAGTAATGCAAGAAACTAATGGGAGTAATGTTGCATCCCACACTCCAGAAAACCAGGGTTCAAGGGACTCCAGGTCCCGGCGAAAAGCCCAGGGGATGCTTTCTCACCACTCTCCTCTGCCGGCTAAACCCATGCAAAACTCCCGCTCGGCCCACCCTCCTGCAGACATCGCCCACCGCTTTACCCGTCGCGTCTTAGGCCTCTGCTGCGGCGCTGGACCCCGCGAGTTCCCGGCCTTCAGTACCGCCAGCCCAGCCCGGGTCCGGGGCTGCTGGGCGGGCGCCGCCTTCTCGGGGTTGATGTTCTCCTGGTCCTCCTGGAGCGCCGTCTGCTGCAATGTTAGCGCCGAGCCCGCCTCGCGGGCCGCAGGCCCGGGTGCGGAGCTGCCCAACATCACTGCTCCCGGGGCCGCGGCGGGATCAGCCTGCGGCGCCAAGCAGCGTGCACTGCGTCCCGCCGACCCGCCGAGGTACACTCCACCCGCACTCGCCCACCACAGCCCGGGCCAGCCTGCCCGCCCGCTCGCCTGCTCGGGATCTTGTAGGACCGAGGAGGTTGCGAAAGGCGGAGGCAGGCACTGCCGGGCGTGGAGGGCCAAGACTCCCTCGAAAAGAAGCGAGCAGCCCGCCGGAGCGGCAGCTGTTCTTGCAGTTCAAGTATCCCGCGACTATTGAAATGGACCAATGAAAAGGGCTGAGGCTCGTGACGTCACTCGGGGCGACGCGGTCGCAGGCGAGTGAAGGCTGCCGCGAAGGCAACCGAGCAGGGGCGGAGCGCGGCGAAGAAATGTCGAACGGCGGCAGGAGTAACAACGCCTGCGCCGGGCGGAGAGGCGGGGCCTAAGTCTAAGGTAACTTTAAACAGCGCCACTAGACTGTCCCTGTCTCGGGATAAACTGAATTAAACTTTAGCACTTCTTAGTGGGCCGCCCCAGCCTTTAGCCCTACGACCTCCAGTTAGCTTGACTGACTAGCTTCTCGAGGTCTAAAATCTGATCCCGCCACTTACTGGCCTGGTGGTCTTGTGAAAGTTATTCAGTGTCTCAGATTCTCAGGTTTCCTATCTGTCAATTGGGAGTAATAATATCTACGCGTTATACAGCTGTTAGTATTAAATAACGTGCATAAATCATTTAACACGCTGCTAACGTAACTGATATAATATTGGTTGACTGTAATCTCTTACATGACAGTCATGCTTTTTATTTTTCCTAATGAAGATGTAATTAAAGTGCCACCTTGAACTACTGTTGATATATGTAATAAACAGTAAATTAAACTAGACAGGCATTAATTTTTATCTTTTTTTCCCAAAGGTGTGGCAACCAAAAACAGAGTAAAATTACAGTGACCTAGATACTCGTATAATTGTGTGTTCCATTTAGAATGTTGTTTAAACATAGTAAAAAACAATATAACCTTATTAAAGTAAAACTCTCTTAGCAATATGTGCCTTTAACAAGTTTTCACATTTAATATACAAGGCTTGCACATAACTAATAAATATAATGGTATATAATTAAGAATTGTTGCTTTCCAACAAATTCATAAGTGTGCCCTTCTTGAAAACCTACTGAATAGATCATTTTCTATTATATTCCTTTTGCTATTTTAAACAACCTTTAAGTACAATATTCACCTTAATATGAATAAATATGAATTAAGATTAATGACTTCCATAGCCTTAAAGTCATATTTTCTTCCCTATATGATAAAAAGGAAATTAGTGGATATTAGTGTACTGTTTCGGCACTATTCACATATAGTACGTTTGTATAGCCCTACTAGTTACAGCACATCAAGTTAGGATCCCCCCCAATCTGTGCAAGCTCTGCTGATTTCCCTGACCACAATTTAAAGCACTAAGCCAACTCAAGTGTTTCACAAACTGAGCATGGGTCACAAAACATTACCAAGTAGCAGCAAAATCAGTTGTAAATCAATCTCAATTCCTAGAAAAAAAAATTATACGTTATTTCCCCTGTTTGACAACATACATAGTAACCAGAACACAATCCAGGCACCAGAACTTGGGTTTCACCTTTACAAAATAATATCATGTCCTGTTAAACACTTAACCTCACTGAGAATCAGTTTTCTTATATGATTTGACAAAATAATCAATATATGTTGTAAAGATCAAATGAGGTAACATATTTTGAAAACTGTAAAGCAGTTTACACGTGTTAGCTTATTAAATATTTGAATATATTTTTCTTTTCCAAATATTTCTTGATTTTAAAAGTTAAAACATCCACTTGAAAAAGATTCATTAAAATCCCTTATAATCATTCCACTTGTTTTAAAAATAAAAATTCTCTTTATTTTTGAAAAGTTCCATTTGTGAAAAAAAAAAGCATTACTAAAAAAAAGTCATACCTCATATTTTTAGATATTAAAATGTACTTGAAATAAAAGTATGTACCATTAGCTTCTAATTCTGTTTTAACATTTTTCATTTAAACAGACAACTTCTTTGGAACTTTACCTTGTTTATATTTCATGCAGCATCAAAGAAAGCAATCAGTGCATTTTGGTCATAACTGTCCAGAATCTCCAGTAAAAGAGGCACTTTGGTTTTTACATTGGTGCCTTTGAACTTGAACTTATCTATAAAAAGATCGGTGATCATACCTATAAAGAAAAAAATGTTAATTTTCTGTCTGATTAATTCTATTAATGATACATTATTTAATGAAAGCAAGTGATTGTTTGAGACTATTTCTAAGCACCTGTAATTCCATTATTTAACATACACAAACCTAAAAGGATTGATGCATTAACAAATATTTATTTTGGGGGTATCTTAAGGCAAGTTTCAAAATATAAATCATTTGGTTAATAACCCTCTTAACAATTGGTTATAAGCTATTAATTCAGACAATCAACTGCTGGCCAGTTTTGAACTGCTATTGGTATATGTAAAATTACAAGTGGGTTTTTTTTTTTCCCACCAGGCTGACCATTTTGACATCGTGTAGACAGATTCTGTTTATAACAGCTTTATTTGAATTAAAATATCCCATTTATATGTTGACCATTCTTAGGATTTGACTTGAAGGCAAATACTTCTAGGCTCAAAGATCTGGGCAAATTATTTAACCTTTGAGTTTTTGCATATGTATAAATGGGAGTAATTCCAGCTATCAATCCTTTATCCAAAACTCTTGATGCAAGACATGTTTCAGAATTTTTCGCATTTTAGGAAGATAATAAAAGGAATACACCATATATATGGCATAATACCCGTGGAAAGTGAGTGGCAGCATCTTACAACAAAACATAACATTTCTGCTTGCCATAGAGTAAATATTAAGATATTAGACATTATTATTATAGTTTATGAGCAAGTCTCAATATGGACTCGTGATACCAATTGACTCTAGAAGACTTGGCCCAGTAAAAAAAAAGCCTGCATTTGGGGGCAAGGAGGTTCTAATGAAGGCTTTGCCAGTAACTACCATGTGACAACACATTCTTAAGCTCAGATTTCAGTTAAAAAAATGTAAGAACCAGAGATAATACTATCTACCTTGCAAAACTGTTGTAAAGATTAAATACTTAAGCTGTTCCTTCCTTCCTCCCTCTGCCTCCCAGTCTCCTTGCTCTTGCTTTTCCAATACAATTCTGAAACACTCAACTTCTCACCACCAAAGCAAAATGAGTTTTAAACTGTAAATTGACACATCACATATACAGCCTTTATTAAATTTTACATAAAAATATTAAATGTTGCATTTTGATATTTCAAAACAGCAATAAAAACTGAAAATTATTTGTGTGAAATATAGCCTAAATTGTAATGCTTCATAGGTTATATTCGTTTCACACCGGGTTTCTTCATATATATAGATTAATTCATTGCATTACACTTATATCACTTCTTAATGTTTACTTGTATTTTATCTAGTAAAAATATTAAACATTAAAACATTGACAAAATAAATATATTGGGCAGAACACAGGTTGTTACTGGTTCATGACTGTTGTAATCTTTGCCTGTCTCCTTCTGCCCAGCTTCTCTCAAGTGATCCTTTGCAAACAGCCAGTAGAAAAGAAATAATGACAAGGTATTCTAGAATAGTCCACTAACCATAGAGTCTTTCAAGATGCGCAGGTTGCTTTTTGTATTCTTCCTGTAGGTGATCTGCCTCTTCTAGAATACAGCGATATTCTGGTATCAGAAAGTTTGTGTTTCCCTCATGAACCTGCAATTCCTTATTTAAAATTAAAAACAGAAGCACCTTAATGTTCAAAATTCAATCCAATGTAAAGTGGATTTAAAGTGTAAAACTTTAAACTCTTTGCAATTTTAGAAATCCCATCACAATAAAATAATGATCATGATTCCATGACACACATACTTACTTTTAAAGCATCAATTAATTGCACTTTCTTAGCCAAAAGCAACTGGTACTCCAGCTTTGGGTGGATTAGCTTTAATGTGTGTTTGACTGATACTTCATTTATTTCTAGAAGTTGAGCCAGGCACAAATAGATAAGTCACTTTGATCAGGAACATCTTATTGTAACAACAACCCCCCAAAAACAGAAAGAATGATTTTTTTTTTTACCATAAGATATGTTGAGATTAATTTTCCTTTTTGTAGCTTCTTTAGAGAGCACATCTTTTAGGATGGATATAGTAGAAATGTTGTCAGATTTGAAAACTCCTTCGCCTTTTCTATAAAATTAATTTTTTAAAAGAACAGGTTTAGAAGGAAATACATCCAATAAATATGTCCAGTAAATACATATTTTGTGACTAGGACCTTGTGTTTAGACTTCATTTAACTTTAGATTTCTTTATATACACATCTCATTATTAATGGAGAGCATATTTAAACATGTAACCTTTTACTGTTATATTAATTCAAGTTCTAAACATACTTGTAAAACTGAATAAAAGATGTTAGACATATGCCTCCTAAAGATATGACAATTTATGTAAGTCCTTCACTTAAAACACTGTTTTTTCATTTTCATTAATAAAATTTCCAATAGGTAACCCCTTATGTATATAAAATGCATTCAGAATTGCTTACTTTCACATGTTTTTTATGTAATTACATAAATTACAGCATGACTATATGCTTCATCCTTAAAAGAAAGCTAGCATCAAACCTAAGAGTAAACTGTTAAAATCAAACCTCTTCTTCCATGTCCAGCATCCACTGCCACTTCTCATGTTCACAGGGCATGAGAAGTCCCTCTTTTTCTTTAGGGAACCCCTCTTTTCTCTCTCTCCCTCCCACGCAAGTGCGCGCGCGCTCTCTCTCTCTCTCTCCCTCTCTCTCCCCTTTTTCAATCCATATAGTTTCACTGGCACTGGCCTCAACTCCATTTATGGGACTTCCGGAGGAAGCTTTCAGCAGCGTACTCCATACCCCTGACCACAGTGGTTCAGGGTTCAACGATGATACTCAATCCTGGGACTTTTATTGGAACTAGTGGGAAAGAGAGGCTATGGTAGCTGAAAAGATATAAAGCTGTATGGAGCTGTTGGTGGCCACGATGGGACTACATAAGAAAGCCAAGAGAAGACAGAAACAGAGCTGAGCAGTGAAAAGGGATAAAGTCTGGACAATATCAGTTAAGTCACTGATCCAGTTGTGCTTGAGGCAGACTGCTGCTAGTCTTTGAAGTTATATGAGCTAATAAATTCCCTTTATTTGGTTAAGCCTGCTTATGTTTGGTTCCTTTTTATGATGACCAAAATTTTCCTAATTAATATGTACCATCTTTCACATATTCTGTGTTGCCTTTTTATTTGGTTTTATATTGACTGCTGTAGGCAAATGCTAATTCTTTTTTTCTAGAAAGATGAACAATATACTTATTTTGATCCCAATTATGTTTTAGAAATCATGAGATTTTTTTCACTAATCTTCAATTTTAGCTAATGATATTTAACATTAAACACTTATACATACAGTACCTGGCACTGTGGAATGACTCACATGCTTTACCTTCCTTTAAGCATCACACATTCGGTGAAGTAAGTGCTATTTCCGTTCCTCAGAAAAGAAACTGAAACTCAGAAAGTTAAGTAATCTAGCTAAGGTCAAATAGCTGGTGAGTCACAGAGCCAGATTCAAACCTAAGTATGTCTGTGTCCAAAGTACACGCTTCTATATTTCTTCCATATATATGTACTTTAATCAGGCATCCAAAAAACATTTATTGAGTACCACTATGTTCAAAGCCATGTGTTAGATACTTGGAGGATACATACAAACATAATTAAGAAATAAACTCTGCCCAGAAGCTTACAATCTGTTTTAGAGACTAGCTTACATAAAAATTATTATATACTTCAAGCAAATAACAATAAAAATCTAAGACAGGTAAAAATAAAGTGTTATGGGAACAGAGAAAAGAATCAAGGTAGACTTAAAAAAACGTAGCTATTGAGTTGGGCCTTGAAGGATAAGTAGAGTTTTGACTGTTAAGAAAAGAATATTTAAGAATACAGGATGGTAAAAAGCAAAGGTGCGCTATTATAAAAATATATAATATGACAGGGGCCTGTCAAATTGTCTGCTATGATCAAAGTGTGAGGTTTGCTGGCAGAAGTCATGATTCCAGGTTTAGACACAGATAAGATCCCCTGGAGGGTACAGTGAAATGCCCCCATAGAACTGATGCTAAAACCAATTAGATTTCTGGAGAGTCCTTGGTCCCAAAGGCTATATTTAGAGGTAAAATTATGTGTTCACTGCTGTTTCCAGAACTTAGCATGCTAAAGTTTCAGCTAGAAAACAGGAAGTAGAATACCTCAGTAAACTGCTTAGGGAAAGAGACAGAGACAGCGAAGATAAGAGGCCCCCTCCCCTCCAAACAAACAAAATTAAAAAAAAATATAAAAGATCAAACAATCAAAAACAACCTACAGATGTGAGAGAAGGGGAATGCAAAAACCTTGAAGAAGTATGAGGGTACAAGCTCAAAGCAGATGTAGAGAAATCAGCCTTACGCAACACATTCAGAAGAAGAACCAAAGATAAGGAAATTTTAGCCTCTACTATATTCAGAAACAGAAATTAGGGGACTTCCCTGGTTGCACAGTGGTTAAGAATCCACCTGCCAATGCAGGGGACATGGGTTCGAGCCCTGGTCCGGGAAGGTCCCACATGCCATGGAGCAACTAAGTCCGTGCACCACAACTGCTGAGCCTGCATGCTGCAACTACTGAAGCCTGCGCACCTAGAGCTCCACAACAAGAGAAGCTACAGCAATGAGAAGCCAGAGCATCGCAATGAAGAGCAGCCCCCCACTCACTGCAACTAGAGAAAGCCTGTAGGCCTCAACGAAGACCCAACACAGCCAAAAATTAAAAATAAATAAATAAATTTTTTAAAAAAGAAACAGAAATTTGGGGAGCCTGTGGGAAATGAGTAGGGAATGACAGTGAAGGGGGCAGGAAGCTTGAGAAGAGTGTAAAAGAATAAAGACCTTCACCTCAATGTGGTAGCTTCAAAAGCCTGCACGTTCTGAGCTTTCAAGTTCTGAGCCATTTCCTATTTTTGCATAAAGAAATTCAATGGTAATTCTTCTTGTAATTCTTACTAGAATTAGGATAAATGTTCAAATCAATTTGGGAAGGACTTGCATGCTTACAATGTTTTCATATTGATAACTAAAGAATATATTACTCCATTTAATCATCTTTAATGTCAATACAATTTTAAAGTTTTCTTCATGAAGTTCTACACATTTCTAATACAGAATATTCCTACAGATTTTATATGAATGTTTTGTTATTGTTATTGCTGCTCTGAAAGAATCTTTTTAAACAATTTATTTTCTAACTGTTATGGTTAAGAATGGGAAAGGTATTGATCTTTCATATTCATCTTTACTCAATCATTTTTTAAGCTCTTTATTGTAATATAATTGCTGTACACTGTTGTGCCAGTTTTTGCTGTACAACAAAGTGAATCAGCTGTATTTATACATACACCTCCATATCCCTTCCCTCCTGCAACTCCTTCCCAACTCCTTCCTCCCTCCCAACTCCTATCCCAGCCCTCTAAGTCATCACACATCATCGAGTTGATCTCCCTGTGCTATGCAGCAGCTTCCCACTAGCTATCTATTTAACATTTGGTAGTGTACATACTCAATCATTTTTTAAACTCATTAATTCCACTCGTTTGTCAATAGAGTCTCTTGAATAGTATGAACAGTATAGTCTTTCAATCATATTATTTGCAAATTATTACTGCCTTAAAACATGAAAATTTAGAGGTTCCATTTATGTAAAAACACTTGTAAACCAGGAATAAGTTTTATTTACCTGTAGGTACTTTCAAGTTGTGTATCCAGGAAGGTGTTCTGAAAGTAAAATGTCACACATTCTCCTGCTGGAGGTTTTTCAGGAACTTCAGGCAGGCAAAAAACCACCCAGGAGTGAAGTTCAGCAAAACTGAACTGGCCTGTCAAAGTCAGTGTATTCATGGGTCTGCAATTTAATAATAGAGGTACACATATTTGTATGGGAATACATGGAGGTATTATTATTATATGTAATCAACACACTAAAAAACAGAATTTTGTAACAGTAGTTACAAATATAAAAGCAGCCATTTAATTGTTCTCAGATTAATCTTACCCATCAGATAAACATTTTGATTTCAAGGAAAAAATGAATGCTTATCTATACCTGTACTTTTAATATTCAGTTAAGTGACATAAATAGCTTGTTTTCTTACAACATGCCTTTACAAATAAAATTCAATTTACTTGGATAAATTCAATTATTTTAAAAGTTCATCTAGTATTTATATTATATGAAATACAAAACATACACAAGAATCTCCTTAAAGAAAAAAAATCAGCATAATGTGAAGGCAAAGAATTGGGTTTTTAAGTAAGACAGACATGGGTTTGAAACACTAGCTGCACACCACTGAGATCAGGGAATGATACCTTCTATTTTACATGGATATGGAATTAATTATCTTGTATATCACACATATACATAAAAGGTTATAAAATAAATCAAATTTTAAATGAATCAATTGGATAAAGAGTTAAGAAAATGCAAGCTTATGGAATTAAAGTTACAGAAGGAATTTTAAGAGAATACATAATAGAAAGAACTTTTGAGATCTCCAGACCAACTTTATTTGTAGATGAGAAAACTAAAGTCTACAGAGATTAAATTATTTCCCCAGTCACGTAGAAATAGATATAAGACTATAATCCGAGTCTCTTGAGTCCCAGTTTGCTGTTCTTTCTAGAATATCATGCTACCTCCTTTAACAACTTTGACCTTTAAGCAGGAAGACACCCTGAAAGAATCTATTCTCTTTAATGTTTTCCCCACATCTTCCTTACGAACATTTCTCCTTACATCTTATTTAAATTACATATCTTTAAAATTACAAGCTGCAATAGAAAAAACATAGGCTTTGGCCTCAAATCTTTGCTTTGTTTCTCATATCAACAAGTTATTTACTTTTCCAAACATGACTACATGACTATCTGTTTTCCTGTAAGACAAATGATAATGCCTAAGTACCAAGCACAACACATGGCACAGGGAAAGTATTCAGTGATTGCTCATTTCTTTCCCTTCTTCATTTAAGCCCATAGCCTCTCATTTTCAGAAAAGAAAGTGAAAAACTATAATCAGGAGGATGATTAAGTTGGAATGAAAGTTAGAAATAACAGGAACTATCACAACTAATTGCTCTACCAGTATTCCCTGAGATGAAATAGAAAGGAAATATAATGTTTGAGGCTAATATAATAAGGTCCTGTTTACAGAGAACTCAAATGCTAAACAGTATTTTCTCACAATAGGTGTTTGAGACAGAGAACTGTGCCTCTACTGAGCTCAGAATGGTAAATATATGAGAAAGACAGAAATAAGTCCAGGTCAAATCAGCCTCTAAAAGAAGATAAAGACTCTTACATCTAGTAGAAATATTAATACAGCTATACCCCGCTTTTTGAAAGTTCACTTTACGTCACTTTGTTTTTACGAAAGGCCTACGTGAGTGCCCATCTTCAGTAACCAAAAGAAATCCAAAGAGGATTTTTGTTTTACAAATAAAAGTTAAAAGCAAAAATAGCCTCAGTGTTTGTTCTGCAGTGGACTGTTACAGAAGTAGCACGCACCCTAACAGCACTGAGAGTGGCCCCACCAAGCTCCTTCTCCAGGAACTACCCTCAGCTTCTTAGCATCAGGCCACATAGCTTTGAACTGTGTCTGTGGGCATCTGTGCTTTATCCCAATTTATTTTGAGCATCCATTAGCAAGATGTGTCCTACAGTAAACTGCTTCTTCACTTTATGCTATTTCGGCTTATGAAAGGTTTCACAGGAACACTCTACTTTCAGATAGTGGGGGAAACATTTACATAGCATTTAAATATTTAATTTTTTAAAGTACAAATAGCTACCAGAATTTACGCTACTAAAATAAAAAAGCAAGTTTATCTGCATCATGTAATATCCTAAAAATAAACTTCTCCCTCTTTTGTCCTACCTGTCATGATCAATAAAGTGAGTTCTTTGATGGAGTGAAAGGGGTTTGATAAGGTACTGGCGGACTTGACATGTTTTGGGTTGAATTCTTGGAGTCACATATGCTTGAAGCGTGCCATACTGGCCTTCAATTGAGCGAATCTGGTTCAACACAAAAGAGGAAAGAAAATAAGAATAATCTAGCAACATAAAGGTTATCTCTAAAATGTTCGACACAAGTAAGCAGGTACTCAGGCCTTAATCTCTTCTGTAATATGCTGAAGGAAATAATTAAACAAGAGCTTTTTGCCACTATAGTATTAAACAAGAACTTTTACCACTATTAAACAAGAACTTTTCTATTAAACAAGAACTTTCTACCACTATAGTAAAAGAAAATTTTAAAAGATTTTGGCAATCAAAAGCAAAATTAATCCATCTATAAAAGTTATCCCCACCACATATTCTTAGGTCTGTCATTCCAAAAGACAGACACTCACACACCACCCTGTCACATCTAAAAATGTAGGTGTATAATATATTGTATAAAAGTCACATAAAAAATGGTTGAAATTTAGACATTTTTGTTGAAAAGATAAGTGAGTCAATAACTAAGACTTCTTTTTCTTAGAAATGGGCTTATTAAAGCATAAGGCTATTATAAAAATCTATTGACAAAGAAAAAATGTTTCTAAGAACTTAATTCTTTGACTTTCTATGAAAATAGAGAAGCATACTCACAATCTAATTATGACATATTTGGATTAGCAAATTCTTTTTAAGCTATTTTGAATATGGCTAGTTGTATATCCTGAGAATTTAAAACACTTATAGAAAACCCTAACTCATAAAACTGTGAAGACCTAATGGTAGAGGAGTTAGAAGCAGTCCAGCTTCTCCCTCCTGCCCCTTTCAGCTCCTCTCTGTTCCAATTCATGAAATGGACTGTAGTACTCTTGTATCACAAAGGCAGCTTCTCTAATCTAACTTATATATCAACTCATACTTTTCCTCGCATGTGAGGGGAAAAAAAAAATCAATGTTTTACCTAAATGGGAAACAAATAAACATTCAAAGCAAGATTTTTTGCAAATGTTACACTGAAAATATTGTTCTGAATGGGAAGAGAGAAAAGATAAGGAAAAGATAAATAAAAATATGGAAGGAAAATAAAAAATTGATCTGATAAAACTATAATTTTAGGGATTCTTTTTTTAAGGGGTAAGCGTACACTGGCACATAAATTTTTCCACAATAAATTCATAATTAGTACAACATGGGGAATATAGCCAATATTTTATAATAACTATAAATGGAGTATAACCTTTAAAAAAAGAATATAATTGTTTATAATATTAAGAAAAGTCATAATGCTTTCTCTGATTATATACTTCATATTCATTATTTTAAATATCCAAACAATGATGAAAAATTAGGATTAACATATAAATCATCTGAAATCCTACTACCCTGAGATGATCATTATTGCTGTTTTGATAGTCAACCTTTCATACATCTTTGTAGATGTACAAAAACAAATGCATAACTTCACATGAATAAACTCTATATCATAGACATCTTTGTTTTTATTTCAAATAACCACATTTTCCCCTTATCTCTGCCTCTCCTATACTATCACCTCCCGCCCACTCCCATCCCACCCATACCTTCCCCCTATTGTATAACCTATCATATCAGACAGGAATGTTTCTTTTTATGCATGTTTTCATATTATAGATTTTATATATATATACACACACACACACACACACATAGGACTTCTATCTGCATTTTGTGTTTTTCATGGAATTTGCTCCGTTAACAGAAACAAATCAACTCATTCTTTACTGCAGCTGTGCAATATTCTATGAAAAGGATAAACAGCTATGTATTCAAACATTAAATTACTGAGTGTTAACTTTGGTTCCACTTTTCTGCCTCTACAAATAATGCTGTAGTTGTATATACATATCTGTGTGTACAATACTGTGATTTTATTGCTATGAAATAGATTCCAACAAATGGGACCAGAGCCTATTTTACCAAAGTGGCTATAACAATTTTTTATTTCCTTCAGCTATGACTGAGAGTGTCCTTCTCCTCATCCTGCCACCTGGTGATACTGCTTTTTCAAAATTTTTGCCTATCTGTTAGACAAGCAGAAACTGATTTTTGTTATTTTGAGTTTCCCTAACAGATAATGAGGTAGAATATGTTCTTTTAATATTTGTTAGCTATTTTGATTCCCTCTTCTATGAACTGACTACCCATATTGCCTATTTTCCTAATTGGGTAATCTTTTTAAACAACTTACAGGCAGTCTTCATATTTTGATATTCACCCATTATCTGGAAGATAGCTTCTTTTAAAAAATAAGTAGGTACTTAATTCATCTGAATCCATCTTTTGTAATATATGGCATAAGAATCCACATAATATTCTTTCAGATGGATGCCAGTTATGCCAACAGCATATTTAAATAAAAATAGTAATTTAATAGAATTTTCCTACCTAAAAATGCCATGCATTAAATTCCTGTAAATATATGCTGGGCTCTATTTCTAGACTTTATTTTGTTGCATGACCTATTTATTTAGGCCTTTAAAATACCCCACATTATTTTTATTATAGTAGTTTTATAGTATGTTTTACCATAGGGCAAGATAAGTTCCACCTTTTCTCCTTCTTTCATAGTTGTGTTGGCTCTTCTCAGGCATTTACTCTTCCCTCTGAACTTTAAAATTACTGCAACCAATTTTTAAAAAGAATATAGGTTTTTAATATTTTTAGGCCTACTTCCTAATTTATTGGCACAATCTGGCTCAGTGAATGTAATCTAAATGTTTAATTAGGTTATATAAATATGCTAAAGTATATTCCTTTAGAACTTAACCCAGTTTTTAATTTTTCTTTCAAAATACATGAAAGGGGACTTATGCAGATGAAAATAAATTGTTTAGAAAAAAACTACATTTCAACTGGAACTTCCTTAACCAGATGTGAAAAAGTTATTGTTTAATAGCACCTCTCTTTTAAAAAACATACTTTGAGTCTCAGAACATCAGCAACAAGAGGAAAAAGTTATAGTCCTTAATTTTTGGATCATAAATGAATCAAAACTAAAATTTTTTTTTAAATCTCACACTAAAAATTAAATAACTAAAATCCCATAACCAACTAAATACTAATAAGAAAAAAAATCAAATTGTACACTTTAAATATATGCAGTTTATTGTATGTCAATTCTATCTCAAAGTTCTTAAGAAAATAAAATAAAATAGATTTGTGTGCTACAATCAGTATTTAATTATAAAAGTGATTATGTTAGTAAATTGCAAAAGGAAACTTTCAAAGATTTTCCCTGGAATGTAATGACATCACTGGAATGCAATCAGAGAAATCCAGATAATAGGAAAATATAGGGCAACTGCTCAGATACTTCAATAACCAAATTATCTTCTTTGGACCATGACTGGAGCAAATAAACTAATAACAAAAAACACTAAGCATTTGATAGTACTAAGGAATCATTATTAATTTTTCTTAGGTGTGATAATAGTATTGTGGTTATGTTTTTAAAAAGAGTTCTTATCTTTTAAGTGGAGATATATATATGTATAACAGATTCACTTTGCTGTACACCTGAAACTAACACAACATTGTAAATCAACTATACAAAATTTTTTGTATTTAAAAAAATACAAATTTTACATAATCACTTTAAAAAGTGTTATCTTTTAAACATATGTACTGAAATATTTACAAATAAAATTATTAAATATCTTGTATTTGCTTCAAAATAATTTGGAATGGAGAGTGACAGCATAAACAAGATTGTCATAAGTTGATCGTTGCTGAAATTGGAATCATTACTTTTATGTACGTCTGAAATTTTCTGTAATAGAAAATTAGAAGAAATATTTCCAGTTAGAGGAAACTTAGGATTGCCAATTTTAGAGACGGTGATTGACTGAGTACTAATAGAAAAGATAGTGGTTTCGGCTGAGTTAAAACCTAACAGGAAAAAAAATAAAAACAAAACAAAACAAAAACAAAAACCTAATAGGTCATTCAAAAGACATTATTCCAAAATGCTCATTTCAGGGAGAAATTTAATGCAAAGAAATGATACCATATGCTTCAAGATTTACCAAGGAAAAAAGAAAGTTCAAACTTTCAAGTAAAAATAATTTCAAACATTTTTACCTTGAGTTCCAGTCTTGTGGTATTTGCCTGGCACCGATAAGTGGCGAGAAGAAAGTTGTCATTTGACTAGGAAGAATTCAAAGTTGAGGAAAAGGATGAATCTTTGTTTTTAACAATAACAATAGCACCAAGAGTAATAATAACAGTTATCATTTTACTGAGCACCTATCATTTGGGTGGCACCATGCTATAAGCTTTATGCTTATTTCTACAAACAACCCTATGTGGTAAATTTTACCAGATGAAAAAATTGAGGCATGAAGGGTTAGGTAAATTTCCTAAATGCTAGTAAGTAATAACACTGGAATTCAAATTCATATCTTTAAGACCCTAAAGCTCGATGGTCTTCCCATATTAAATCTCTCCAATAATATTTTAAAATAGTAATTGCTCTTCCAAAAATTTAACTGATAGTGCAAACTCCTAATGTTTGTATTTTTACCTTTATAATGTTCAATGTTGAATGTATTTGATTTTCATAATATTTACAGACAACTGAGAAATATCTCATCTATGTATTCCCAGCAAATAGCATAGTGTCAAGTAGACTGTAGGCATTCAGCATGTTTCTTGAATAAAACTGGAGAGGTTACTTCAAGTAATATAACTTCTTGAAATTGAATAATAAGCTAGTAAAAACAGAGAAGTATATCTGGGTGCATGAACTGCAAAATCAGACAAAGCACCACGAACTATTTGATATGCAATTTTCATGTACTGCCATTTCTCTATTTTTAATAAATACCTGAAGAAATAAAAACAATGCTAATATTAAAAAGAAAATTCAAATGTTTTAATTTCAAATCATTTAAACTCAGCAACACAGAGGATCAGTCAACTTAAAAATAAATATACTTTTGTGTAATTAAAAACAAATGTTAGGTATTTAAGTATTTACAGATAAAGTGATATAGATTAATTAAATGAGATAAAATGTCTGGAATTAGGTTTGAGATGGGGAAGGGAGACGGTAAAGAGCATAGAACAAGACTGGCCATATGTTAAAGTTAGTGATGAGCACATGGAGGTTATTATACTACTCTTTCTCCTTTTGTATATACTTGAAATCTCCATAAGATTTGTTTTTTAAGCCATCATTCTAGAAAATAAGTTTTAAATTAGTATAAAATATTCATTTCAAAGAATCCTGCAGTGGATATAAACAGGTTAATCTTTCATTGTAACTTAGGAATTAAAGATCTGAAGTTCATACTAACTTGATTTTTTAAATGATCATAAAAATGTAGGTCTTAATCTTTTATGTATTATGACAACATAATACAACTGCTATAAAATCTCAAAAAAAAAAAAAGCTTTACTCTGAAATTCTTTTGAAAATTATTCCCTAATATAACTATCAACTTTGTTCTTTATCTACTCTTGTTATCCTTTCCTTTTCAGTGCCAACTCCAATCACCATTTCCCACTCTGGCTTGCCTTCTCCAATGTAGCTACTCCAGACCTTCTCTGTACCCTAACTTCTCTTCAGGAGCCACACCTAGCTCTGAGACTGCTAGTTGGCCAGTCTCAGAGCTAGGTAGAAGTGATACAGTAAGCATGTCCAAAAGTTCTGATAATGGTCTTATCCCAGGTACTTTGCACATAGTAAGTGTTCAACAAACGTCTGATGAATGAAGGTTAAGCAAGAGTCAACAAGAAAAAGTGAGGAAAGGCAGGCAGATGGAACAGATCATGTTTAAATTTAGGAATGTGTGAAACTGTATAGCATTTTCAAGAAATTTTAAGAACTTCAGTTTGGCAGAAATCGTGCATGGGAGGGAAGGTAGCAGTTGGTGAGAGATTAAGTTGGAGATGTCATCGAGGGCTGAATTACGGAAAGTTTTTTATGCCATAATGAGAAATCTAGACTTACATGCAGCTCAGGAAACAAGGAATCTTTAAAAGGTTTTGGGAAAAGGAATGACACAGTGATGTTTGTATTTTAGGAAGGCCTCTCTGGTGGCAGTGCAGAGCACAGCCTGGAGGTGAGAGGCAATACTGGAGGCAGAGAAACTGGTAGATGAGTAGTTCAAGTAAGCATGATGAGAAGGCTACCAGAAGTGGAAATGAAGCAGAGGAGACGTATAAGACCAAGTGAGGTAGAACTGACAGACATTAGTGACTACAGTAGTCCCCCCCAACTTTGTGGTTTCACTTCTCAGGGTTTCAGTTACCCACAGTCAACTTTGGTCTGAAAATATTAAATAGAAAATTCCAGAAATAAGCAATTCATAAGTTTTAGACTGCACACCATTCTGAGTAGTCTGATGAGAACTTGCAACATCCCACTCCGTCCTGTCTGGGACATGAATCATTCCTTTGTCCCGCATATTCATGCTGTATATGCTACCCGCCCATTAGTCACTTAGTAACCATCTCAGTTACCAGATCCACCAATCTTTGTGGTATTGCAGTGCTTGTGCTCAAGTAACCCATGTTTTACTTAATAACAGCCTCAAAGTGCAAAAATAGTGATGCTGGAAGAAACATCGTATTATCCAGAGGTTCCATACTATTTGTGATTTCAGGCATCCTCTGGGGGTCTTGGAATGTATCTCCAGCAGACAAGGGAGAACTACTGTTATTGGATTTAACAGATCAGAGAAAGGAGGGAATTTAGAACAACACTCCAGTTTCTGGATTTCCTGAGGACAGGGAAAGAGTAGAAGCAGATTTTGAGGGAAAGGTTATGAAAGGAAATACTGAAGAAACATTAAACCCTAGGAGGATTTACAGGCTTTATATAAAATGGCATAATGGAAATGAAAGCATCTGAAGAATTCTTTATATTTTTACTCACCTCAGAATCACAGCTGCTAAAGCTGACAACAGCAGAATTTTTATCCACATCTAGTAAATCTATTGGAACATCACTCTACAGTCAATATTTAAAAAAAAAGGGGTTCAGATGAGAAACTAAAAATTTTCACAACAATTCTCCTTAGTTCTAGTTTGTCTCTAAATTTGACAGTAAGAACTCTCTTGTATTTGATAATATGTACTTCTAGAAAATAAATATAATAAAGAATAAAAGTTATGTTACAATGACATATTTTTTTCTAATTTGGATAATGAGAGATCGCAGAATTTCATCTTTCATCGCTCTCTTTAAAGTATTATCTTCCTACCTTTTTTTATCAGTGCTAAAAATGTTACCATGGGCTGCAAATAATCATATGACCATTCTTACTATATCAGTTCATTTTTATCATTTTTTATTTCACCTGTAACACAGATATTTCACCTGTAACACAGAACGGGGATAATTTTTGGTCTCCTCTGGAGAGGTAGTTTCTAGGACGCTGCTGCTGCACTATGTTCTGTGTGAATGGTGCCCCTGGCATTGTTCAATGCAGTGGCCCTTGAGTTAGCATTACTTGAGAAGTTTCTGCCTTTAAGTTTTTATTAATAATCTGATCTCTCCCCCACATCTTTTTAAACTTTGTCTTCTTCCTTTTTATTCTTTTCTCATTTTCTGATGGGTTTTCCATCTTGCTCATTTTCCATTCATCCTACTATCATCCTTTTCCACTCCCTGAATATCTTCCATTTTAAAGAAAAAATAATTGTTAATCAACTATACTCCAATATAAAATAAAAATTGAAAAAACTAATAAAAAATAAAAATAATTAAATACATTGATAAATGGAGTTATACATTATTATCCCTAAATTTCACCTTTTGAGATTATCTACCTAGAAACTGATGGTTAATGAGCAGGCTGCATTATTTTAGTATTTGGAGCTTAAAAAAGATTCTAATAAGGATATAAAATACTAGAGTTTTCTAAGTCACATTTCTGTTAAGATTCTCCTAAAGGTTAACAAGAGAACAAATCCTTAATGTCCTTTCTGGGTCTTCGTGAAACTTAAGTCCATTGGTCTTTTGTTTAATATATATAGGATAAATAAAAAATAAAGATATATAAAAAAAAAAATAATAAAAAAAAAGAAAAAAAAAGTAAAGATATAATTTAAATAATCTATGAGCAAACTGATTAGTTAATGGAAGATTAAGATAAACATTTAAAAATCACTGTTTAAAAGTGTTCAATAATAATTAGTGCATATGACTGGTTTGCAAAATAGATCCAGCCATAAAACACAGAAATTAGACATTTTGCTTACCTGTATTAAGACATTATCTATCGCTGTCTGCACCTCTAAGATAAGGCTGTAGCTGGCATCATCTTTATTTAATGTAAACTTGTCATTTACACTAAATGAAGGGACTGCTGATTTTGCTTTGCTTGACTGAGAAGACTGTTGATATTTTTCTCTTTCCTGTAGTACCTTATATTGCAGATGTTCCAACTCACTCCTAGAGGAAAAAATATACAACTTTGTCACCTATAAGCATAAACATTTAAGGTCCTTAGAATATTTACAAAAGTTTGAGACATTTACTCCTGCAAAATGTATTTTTATTGGTTGAGTTACAACTATAACACTAGTAAGAGCAAAATTTTTGCTTCTATGACTGACCAAATGGTTCCATGTTATTTATCTCTAATATAAAAATTAAAATATCTACTCAGCCCCATACCAGCAATATTAATAAAGAGTTGTAAGAATCAAGGCAAGCTGCAAATAATCAATCCTAACACACGAATCTGGCTACAGTTATATATAGCACTAGTCAGAAGAGAAATTGATTGTTCTGGGGCAGAGGAACATATTAGATTTAATAAGAAAAATCAAAATGCATGAAATCAGTAAACATGTACCTTTCCGTAAGACATTAGGGGAGATAGACAAAATAAGAAGAAGGCTGCTGAGTACTAATATTTTGGAGAACACAAGGATAATCACGAGACAGAGGTTCAGCTGAAGTTCTACCAAGTGTTGGAGACTGAACTGTGAAGGCACTGCTTAGAGCTGCTCCAGTTAAAAGGAAAGGCCATATGCAAATGAAGCAAATAGTAACCAGGTAGAACAACATGAGGTTTAGCTAGCCCCAATTTAGGGGGAAAAGTCTGGGAAGGAACTTGGAAGGGATCTGTGCAAAGAACAAAGGAAAAGGTTCATTCACCCAAGAAATATTTACTGAGTGACTCTATGCACTTATGATCCAGGTGCTGAATGAACAAAATAGACCTAAGCTTCTCATGAACATACATTCCAGTGGAATCAGGAGGGGGCTGACTTGGTTATAAATATAAGGTACTGTACTGAGGACATGAGATCATAGTTCGTTAACTCTACTTGGTATCCTTGCTACATGAACATTAAAGCTTTCTGTTGTGGTGACTTTGGTGAACTGGTTTGTGGTGAACTGGTGGTGTGGCTTTAGTGAACTAGTACTTGTGGCATTTTGTTGCCTCAAAAATTTCTGTAGCCATCAACTACCAACAAAAAAAGATTGGCTCTCACTCCCCCAAGAGATTGTCAAGGGCTGAAGTAAGGAGAATAGTCATTAAAAGTTTCACCAACTCCCACTTCTTCACTGCATGAAGCAATTTTTCTTGAGGCTCTTTTCACAGGACTTGTCAAATTGAACAGGCCATGAAAGTAATCCTCGTGTCTAAGGGAGTCAACATTACTCACTTCCAGTATGAAAACTTATAAGCCAAAGTTACAGATTCAGAAGGGTCCACAAGAGCAGTGAACATTAGAATTAATGAGGAACAGAGCCATCTGTGTTGGTTTCTTTCTAATGTCTATGAAAAATAAAAAACAAACCAAAACACTATAACTGTTTATAATAAATGAAAAAATACAATTCTTGATCTAAGAAAAAAATCAACATAGAATAAAACACAGAAAAGGTGTATTCCTAACTCCAAAATATTAATCAGCACTTAATATTAATATTCTCAAACTGATAAACTTTCATTTTAAAAGGTGATACTAAACAATATGCTACTAAATAACCAAGAGATCACTGAAGAAATCATAGAGGAAATCAAAAAATACCTAGAGACAAATGACAACGAAAATACAACGATCCAAAACCTATGGGATGCAGCAAAGGCAGTTCTAAGAGGGAAGTTTATAGCAATACAATCCTACCTCAAGAAACAAGAAAAATCCCAAATAAACAACCTAAACTTACACCTAAAGAAACTAGAGAAAGAAGAGCAAACAAAACCCAAACTTAGTAGACGCAGAGAAATCATAAAGATCAGAGCAGAAATAAATGAAATAGAGACAAAGAAAATAGCAAAAATCAATAAAACTAAAAGCTGGTTCTTTGAGAAGATAAATAAAATCGATAAACCTCTAGCAAGACTCATCAAGAAAAAGAAGGAGAGGACTCAAATCAATAAAATTAGAAAGGAAACAGGAGAAGTTACAATGGACACTGCAGAAATAAAAAGCACCATAAGAAACTACTACAAGCAACTATATGCCAATAAAATGGACAACTGGATGAAATGGACAGATTCTTAGAAAGGTATAAACTTCCAAGACTGAATCAGGAAGAAACAGAAAATATGAACAGACCAATCACAAGTACGGAAATTGAAACTGTGATTAAAAATCTCCCAACAAACAAAAGTCCAGGACCAGATGGATTCACAGGTGAATTTTATCAAACATTTAGAGAAGAGCTAACACCCATCCTTCTCAAGCTCTTCTAAAACATTGCAGAGGAAGGAACACTCCCAAACTCATTTTATGAGGCCACCATCACCCTGATACCAAAACCAGACAAAGATATTACAAAAAAAGAAAACTACAGACCAATATCACTGATGAATTTAGAGGCAAAAATCCTCAACAAAATACTAGCCAACAGAATCCAACAACACATTAAAAGGATCATCCACCATGATCAAGTGGGGTTTATCCCTGGAATGCAAGGATTCTTCAAGATACGCAAATCGATCAATGTGATATACCACATTAACAAACTGAAGGATAAAAACCACATGATCATCTCAATAGATGCAGAAAAAGCTTTTGACAAAATTCAACACCCATTTATGATAAAAACTCTCCAGAAGGTGGGCATAGAGGGAACCTACCTCAACATAATAAAGGCCATATACGACAAACCCACAGCAAACATTATTCTCAATGGTGAAAAACTGGAAGCACTCCCTCTAAGATCAGGAACAAGACAAGGATGTCCACTCTCGCCACTACTATTCAACACAGTTTTGGAAGTCCTTGCCACAGCAATCAGAGAAGAAAAAGAAATGAAAGGAATCCAAATTGGAAAAGAAGTAAAACTGTCACTGTTTGCAGATGACATGATATTATACATAGAAAATCCCAAAGATGCCACCAGAAAACTACTCGAGCTAATCAATGAATTTGGTAAAGTTGCAGGATACAAAATTAACACACAGAAATCTGTTGCATTTCTATACACTAACTATGAAAGATCAGAAAGAGAAATTAAGGAAACAATCCCATTCACCATTGCGACAAAAAGAATAAAATACCTAGGAATAAACCTAACCAAGGAGGTAAAAGACCTGTACTCAGAAAACTATGACACTAACGAAAGAAATCAAAGATGATACAAACAGATGGAGGGACTTACCATGTTCTTGGATTGGAAGAATCAACATTGTGAAAATGACTGTGCTACCCAAAGCAATTTACAGATTCAATGCAATCCCTATCAAATTACCAATGGCATTTTTCACAGAACTAGAACAAGAAATTTTACGATTTGTATGGAAACGCAAAAGACCCCAAATAGCCAAAGCAATCTTGAGAAGGAAAGATGGAGTTGGTGCAATCAGGCTTCCTGACTTCAGGCTATACTACAAGGCTACAGTGATCAAGACAGTATGGTACTGGCACAAAAACAGAAATATAGATCAATGGAAGAGGATAGAAAGCCCAGAGATAAACTATGGTCAGCTAATCTATGACAAAGGAGGCAAGGATATACAATGGAGAAAAGGCAGCCTCTTCAACAAGTGGTGTTGGGAAAACTGGACAGCTACATGTAAAAGAATGAGATTAGAACACTCCCTAACACCATACACAAAAATAAACTCAAAATGGATTAAAGACCTAAATGTAAGGCCAGACAATATAAAACTGCTAGAGGAAAACATAGGAAGAACACTCTTTGACGTAAATAACAGCAAAATCTTTTTTGATCCACCCCCTAGAGTAATGGAAATAAAAACAAAAATAAATAAGTGGGACCTAATGAAACTTCAAAGCTTCTGCACAGCAAAGGAAACTATAAGTAAGATGAAAAGACAACTCTCAGAATGGGAGAAAATATTTGCAAACGAATCAACAGACAAAGGACTAATCTCCAAAATATATAAACAGTTCATCCAGCTCAATATCAAAAAAACAAGCAACCCAATCAAAAAATGGGCAGAAGACCTAAATAGGAATTTCTCCAAAGAAGACATACAGATGGCCAAGAGGCACATGAAAAGCTGCTCAACATCACTAATTATTAGAGAAATGAAAATCAAAACGACAATGAGGTATCACCTCACACCAGTCAGAATGGGCATCATCAGAAAATCTACAAACAGTAAATGCTGGAGAGGGTGTGGAGAAAAGGGAACGCTCTTGCACTGTTGGTGGGATTGTAAATTGATACAGCCACTATGGAGAACAGTATGGAGGTTCCTTGAAAAACTAAAAATAGAGTTGCCATATGACCCAGCAACCTCACTGCTGGGCATATACCCAGAGAACACCATAATTCAGAAAGACACATGCATTCCAATGTTCATTGCAGCGCTATTCACAATAGCCAGGACATGGAAGCAACCTAAATGTCCATCAACAGATGAATGGATAAAAAAGATGTGGTACATATATACAATGGAATATTACTCAGCTGTAAAAAGCAAGGAAACTGGGACATTTCTAGAGACACAGAAGGACTTGGAGACTGTCATACAGAGTGAAGTGAGTCAGAAAGAGAAAAACAAATACCGTATATTAACACATATATACGGACTATAGAAAAATGGTACTAATCAATAGGTTTGCAAGGCGGAAATAGAGACGTAGAGAACAAACATATGGACACCAAGTGGGGAAAGCGGGGAGGGTTGGGGGGGAATGAATTAGGAGATTGAGATACCAAATTGTATGCTCTAAATATATGCAGTTTATTGTATGTTAACTGTATCTCAATAAAAGTTCTAAAAAAATAAATAAATAAAAATAAATAAATAAAGGTGATTAATTAATCATATAATTCCTTCCAATAAAATATACTGCATCTATAAGTAAGGAAAAAACAACAATCACACACTTTATAAAATGAAAAAAAAGAAAAGTAAACAAAAATCCAAAATTACCGTAAAGAAGAAATTTTATTCTGCATCTCCTGATTAATTTTTAGTTCTTCTCCTGGTCCACTTTCCTTATGAATAGGCTCTGTTGTCAGACCTGTAACCCAGCCTGCAGAGATGAATTACAATCATTCACCATTAAGTACTGCCATTGTTAAAAGAAACCCAAGATACATGCTTCTTTGTTCACCAACATCAACCTCACATAGTCTTGGACTTACTCCTTTTCAAAAAACAAAACAAAACAAAATGCAAAAGAAATCAAGCTGGAAGACATTCAAACCATAAAGAAATTACTTTGGATACTATTTTTGTTTTGCCTGAAATATTTTAATCCTGTGATTAAGGAAATCTTTCACGTCTTAATTTACAGTTTTAGTTTTCAAGTATGGAGTAAGTCAACACATTCTAGCAAATGCAAAAAATAATTGATGAATAAGAGTTGTCCTTCAAAAATAATTTTCATGGAAAGTTAAATTCTCATACAATTATTGTGAGAATACAAAAATGACTTACTCAAAAGCAAGCAAGTTTTATAAGAAATGTACACAGTAATAAAACAAACTATTTCAGTAAATAATTCTTTTTAAACCAAAAGATATCAAGTTTCAAAGATACTAGAGATATACTAAGCACTTTTTAAAAGTATTACTCAAGTATCAACTGTTTTATAAATCAATACACTTACTCCTTCCTTTCTTATTTTTTAACCAATAAAGCTTTTAATGCTGTAGGTAAGAGTGACTTTCTAATAAACTTTTATAAAGTAATCATCAAAAACAATTTATTAAATTTATATTTTTTATTACTGATTCTTTCTTCAACTAGCTATTACCATTTACGTTACCTGAATATGTGGATACCACGATTTCATCATAGCCATCTTTCCCTACACAACCACCCTGGATAGATGTGACACTCTCAGACAATGCCTAAAATAAATTTAAGATCAAGCATGTCATCAATAAAATTTTACAGATATGTTAAAATAAGCCATAAAACTCATTTTCCTGTCTCCCAACATTCAACATAAATTTATTAAATACTTATTATGTGTAGACACTGAGATTCGAAAGGTGAAAATCCTGCACAAACACCCAAAAATTCCAGTGTTTTTTAACTTGAGGAAAGAAGATTGAAAATGATTTGTATATTTGTGTGTACCACTCAGCTACAGTAGTCATCTAATGAGCAAAAATCATTTATTTATATAAAGAAATAAATTATTTTAAAAAATGACAGAGTCCCTCCCATCAGGAAGCACGCATGAGCCTCCTAGATAGCTTCCTCCACAAGAGGGCAGACAGCAGTATCAAGCAGTATCAGCAGTGTTTCGTCTTGTGGAACTGAAAACCACAGCTACAGAAAGATAGAGAAAATGAAAAAGCAGAGGACTTTGTACCAGATGAAGGGACAGGATAAAACCCCAGAAAGACAACTAAATGAAGAGGAGATAGGCACCCTTCCAGAAAAAGAATTCAGAATAATGATAGTGAAGAGGATCCAGGACTTTGAAAAAAGACTGGATGCAAAGATCAAAAAGTTTACCAAAGACCTAGAAGAATTAAAGAACAAACAGAGATATGCAACACAATAACTGAAGTGAAAAATACACTAGAAGGAACCAACAGCAGATTAACTGAGGCAGAAGGGCAAATAAGTGATCTGGAAGACAGAATGATGATAATCACTGATGAGGAAAAGAATAAGGAAAAAAGAATGAAAAGAACTGAAGAAAGCCTAAGATACCTCTGGGACAATGTTAAATGCACCAACATTCGCATTATAGGGGTCCCAGAAGGAGACGAGAGTGAGAAAGGACCCGAGAAAATATTGGAAGAGATTATAGTTGAAAACTTCCCTAACATGGGAAAGGAAATAGCTCCCCACGTCCAGGAAGCGCAGAGGGTCCCAGGCAGGATAAACCCAAGGAGAAACACACCAAGACATATAGTAGTGAAACTGACAAAAATTAAAGACAGAGAAAAGTTATTAAAAGCAACAAGGGAAAAATGACAAATAACATACAAGGGAACTCCCATAAGGGTAACAGCTGATTTCTCAGCAGAAACTCTGCAAGCCAGAAGGGATATATTTCATGTGATGAAAGGGAAGAACCTACAACCAAGAATACTCTACCCAGCAAGGATCTCATTCAGATTTGATGGAGATATCAAAAGCTTTACAGACAAGCAACAGCTAAGAGAATTCAGCACCACCAAACCAGCCCTACAACAAATGCTAAAGGAACTTCTCTAAGCAGGAAACATAACAGAAGAAAAGGACCTACAGAAACAACAACAAAACAATTAAGAAAATGGTAATAGGAACATACATATTGATAATTACCTTGAATGTAAATGGACTAAATGCCCCAACCAAAAGACACAGACTGGCTGAATGGATACAAAAACAAGACCCATATATATGCTGTCTACAAGAGACCCACTTCAGACCTAGGCACACATACAGACTGAAAGTGAGGGGATGGAAAAAAATATTGCATGCAAATGGAAATCAAAAGAAAGCTGGAGTAGCAATACTCATATCAGATAAAATAGACTTTAAAATAAAAAATGTTACAAGAGACAAGAAAGGACACTACATAAACATCAAGGGATCAATCCAAGAAGAGGAGATAACAATTATAAATACATATGCACCCAATATAGGAGCACCTCCATACATAAGGCAAATGCTAACAACTATGAAAGAGGAAATGAAAGGCAGAAATAAAGACACAGGTGTAGAGAACAAACTCATGGACACGAAGTGGGGAAAGTGGGGAGGGTTGGGGGGGAATGAATTGGGAGACTGGGATACCAAATTGTACACTCTAAATATATGCTGTTTGTTGTCTGTTAACTGTATCTCAATAAAAGTTCTTAAAAAAAAAAAAATGACATAAGTGGGAATTCCCTGGCAGTCCAGTGGTTAGGACTCCACATTTCCACTGCAGAGGGCCCGGGTTCCATCCCTGGTCAGGGAACTAGGATCCCACAAGCCACATGGCCAAAACAAACAAACAAACAAAAATTACATAAGCAAAACTCTCAATACATTTAGTTTATTATTTGAATTCCACAGACCACCTCTCATGCGTTTTCTCCAAATAGTTTTTTAGAAGAATAGAGAAGATGATAGCTTACATGGAACCTTTAGGGAATTTGCTACTATGGAGAGAAACCAAGTCCTTCAGATGGTGCAGTTTCTATCTCTTGTAAGCAATACTTCAAACTTGTCTGACAAGAATCACTTGGGTGAATCAACTAGAAAAAATCTGTATTTTTAACAAGTACTCTAGGTCAGTGGCTTTCAAGCTATTTGGAAAGCAAGCAACAAGTTTTTTATTGCAACCTGGTATACATTCACACATGAACATATACAACAGATATAACTTACAAGGTTTGTGTTGTACGCTGATATATTCTAATCTACTCTCTTTCATTTAAAAAAAAAAAATGTGTTGACAACCCATTAATGGGTTTGACCAGTAGCTCTGCCAGGTAATTCTTACCAGGCAAGGCCCAGAACCGTTGTTCTAAAGGAGAAGGTAAAGGTAAAGGGAAGGTAAAGGAATGGGCACTAGCATTAAAAATGCTAGTTCTCTTCACCCTCCCTGTAGGAGGCAAACCTCTGAGTTACTCTGCAAGTCAGGCTCTCTTATCTGTTCCTGAGCTAATCATCTGAGAGACTCAAGTAACGAAAGGTTTGATTACACATTTGCATGAAGTTAGGTTCACAGGCTTATTTTATTTTTATTTGTTTTTATTATTATTTTTTTCCTGCACTGTGCATCTTGCAGGAATCTGAGTTTCCTGACCAGGGATAGACTCCGTGCCTCCTGCAATGGAAGAGTCCTCACCCTTGGACCACTAAGGAATTTCTCTGGGTGCATTTTTAACAAGTGTCCCAGTGGATTTCATATATACTAGAATTCTTCAAACTTTTTTGTTCATGTTCTCGCTAAAGTTAATTTTGAAAAAACAAAAAAAACTGCATCCATCCCCATGTACATTTTTAAACTGGCTTTCAGATTTTCATCACTACTTTAAATAGTTACAAAGAATGTAATGTCTGGAAGTTTTAGAGATTGTAATTTTAAAATAAAACTGTCACATTATCACATCCCAATCATACTCAATGAATCTAAATATCATGACAAATTTATACACACAATTGACTTAAAAATGAAAAACCAAATCCTTCTTTAACAGTTGGAAATTTTACATTGTTCCTTGAGCTTCTATTTTTCACTCCACTTCCCCACATACATTTATCTTAATGTAATATACTCATATGCTTAAAATTCTTTTATACTTCTCTGCAACCAAGAAAAAATAGAATTTTTTATCTTCTGTGATTGAAAAGCTCTAAGCATTAGCAATTTCTATCATTATAATTATTAGTATTTCACAATTGATCAAGACAAATATATAAGTTTTAATAAATAATAACTAACTACTAAAACAAAATTCTATAGGAAATGTATCTCATGAGATGAATGGGACTTTTTTTCTTTATAAATCATTCATGTATCACAAATAAATATTATTTATATATTGCTAGAATGAGACTGGGTTCAACATCAGTTCTATTCCTAATTTTCATTTTCACAGACATAAGCACTAATCGACCTTAGACCCATAAAGATGTTGAGGAGAATAAAAAGAAATTTTGTTGTAGAAAGTTCACGCAATTGTTTAATATTTTCCAAGTTACATATCTGAAATCATCAGATCTACCACTGAAAATGTTTTTTAATGATATATCATGTGACAACTTGATTAGGTCCTCCTATTTATTGAAAGCAAAACACTGGAAACCAGCTGACTACAAAAGAATGTTTCACCCAGTCAATAGAGTCACACACATTCTCACTTTCTGAGTGGTTTATTAAGTGACTATTAATTATAACTTACTCTTTCACTCACTTAGAAGTATCTTATTTAATCTAACGTACTCAGAAAAAGTTGCAAAAATTAAAAAACTGTTAATTTCTACATTTTTTTTGCCAATACAACATTTTAATGAAATTCATTTATCCTATGTACTTCAAGTACCTTTTTATAAAAGTCTTGGAGTTGTAGATTTAGTTAATTCAACTTATACTTTAAAAAAAAAAAAAAACAGTCACAGAACCATAAAACAGGAGATCCTAGACAACACACTATAGACATGGTTTATGTAAGTAATAACATGGAATGCCAATTAGGGAAACACAAAAAAAGACCTTGGTCACTGCTCAAAATATTGGTGAATAAATACATACTTATAAGGTTAAGTTAAAACGTGATGCTTAAGGTATGTATATATTGTCTTTTTATGATCTGCTCTGTAACTTTTGTGATTAACAAACCATCAGTCCAGACTGTGTCAGATAAGAGGACTTCTCCTGACTAGGAAAACAATAAAGAGAGTGACATCACGAATCAAGATGAGGCAGCATATTTGCAGCCTTAACCTTAACGTGAAAGCAGAACCTCTATCATCAGGCAAACAGAAGAAAGAGTGGGAAGACAGGAATTCTTAGTGCCGCATCTGACAGAGGGGAGACATGCTATGTTATTACTGGGGTTTGGAATAGAAATCAAAGAGGAGAATTAGGGTTATCTAAATAAGAAGATTTTTCAGGAGTTGATGAGAAAAAAACGGGAGATCACCAACACAGGATTATTATATACTTTTAAGCCTAAATTATTATTTGCATCATTAGCACAGTGACTTTTTACACCAAAGTAAGATGAACAAATACAAAATAAATCTAGAAAATAAGTTGTATAATGTTTTCACCCCCATATTATCTATATAATAATATACTTTACCTATGTACCAAAACATCTGTTATTTACCGACATGCAATTAAAGTAGGTAATGGGAGAACTTATACCATTATTAGAGAAATTAGACAAAGAAAGAAAAGCTGATACTGAGTTGTGGCTTTTTGTTGTTGTTAAAACACCCTCAATATATCATGCGTGAGGCACGATGGGGAAACCCTGGAGAGGAGAACACCACTTTATGAAAATGAAAGATTCAGCTTATGCCAGAATGATTCTCCGTTTGACTCTGTACCTTGGGATAAACAAGCTTAATTACACTTAAAATCTGTGAACTAAAACTCTTATCTAGTATTTCTTCTCATACAGTGGATCTTGAGTGGCTAGAAGTGAAACTGCTACTTTTCCTTCTCTGCTTAAGGATATTTTTGATATTGTCTTAACAATATGAAGTTTATTCCTAAAACCTTATTACTTTAAAACAACACAATCTCATTTATGTTACCTAAACATATAAATGTTACTCCTATCATCTATTATGCATTATAGAAAATAAGGTAAAATATTTAATATGAGTAACTTAGATATACAATATTTAGAAATCAAATGAAAAAGCAATTTATTGTTCAGCTTGAGGGTAATATTCTATTAGTCAAACATGAGAGTAGTCTAGAGATTTTGATAAAATCAAAGCAGCGATATTTTAAGCCAAACACAAGATTTTAATATATTTCATTTAATAAACACAAACTGTCAGTCATCTCTATAACTGATGAATAATAAGCCTATATAGTCTTTTTAAAAATGAACTTACCTAAAAAAAAAAAAAAATGAACTTACCTGATCAAATCGTAGAACAGGCTCATTTGCATTATCAAAACTATACACTTCCACCATTCCATCATCTCTCCCAACAAGCACATCTTTAACCCCATCACCCACAATGTCAAAGCTGTCAACACACAAAATACCTTTAAAAAAAGGTGACAAGTTATCAATAAAACTGATATTTTAGTCAAATATATACTAAGTATGAATGAAAAAAATACATATATATCAAATCAGAGTAGGAAAAAAAACAGAGTAGGGTAAATTAAAATATAACAATAACTTCTCAACTGAACTCCATGCCTCTAATTTTGACCTGCTTCCCGGCAAATCCACTCTCCATGGAGTGTTTTTGTTTTAGTTTGGTAAATTAGATCACATCATACCCCTGCATACAATTTTCCAATGACTTTGCACTGCACCTAGACTAAAATTAAAACCCTTTACCAAGGCTCACAAGGACCTATATGATTTGGCCTTACCGCACCTTTGTGACACCATCTCATGCCATATGAATATATCTAGCCACAGTGGTCTTCGTTCTCCTCAAATGAATTGAATTTACCTCTGCCTCAAGTCCTCTGCCTTTATTTTTAACTCTTCCTGGACATTCTTTTCCCCTAAATCTTTTACATTATTAACACAATTTCTTATCAATCAAAGCTCATGTTGTACCTATAAATAGCCATCCAAACCTACCAAGTCAGATATAAATTCACCTTAGAAGGGTATAAATTTCTTAGAAAACAGGAATATTCCCTGACCCCACTGCAGTTCTTCTTTGCCTCATACTAAGTACTCTCAAATTCCAATTAATTCCCTACAGCAAAAAATGAAAAATGGATTTGAGCATAGATTGATGTTATAGCTAGACATTAGCCCATAAGAGCCTATCCATCCCAATTTACTATTAGCATATCTTACTTTAAAAAATTATGGCATATACACTACTAATAAGAAAAAAATATCACATTGTACACTTTAAATATATGCAGTTTATTGTTATGTCAATTATATATCAATAAAAGTTCTTAAAAAGAGATTATGGCAAAAGTATGATAGACCTGCTAAATAAACAAACAGTAAACAAACCTGAGGTGGCTCTGTAAATTGCTAAGTTTGCTATATATTATGAATAAATAAAACAGAATTAACTATATAATGTAGGTTGACCTAACTATCTATCTATTTATCTATGTATCTATCCATCTATTTATTTGTGGCCACGCACCATGCAGCTTGCGGGATCTTAGTTCCCTGACCAGGGATCAAACCCATGCGCTTGGAAGTGAAAGCACAGAGTCCTAACCACTGGATCGCCAGGGAATTCCCAGGATATCTTACTTAATGATCACTGAAATTCAGAATCTGAATTATATCAAAAACATACCTCCCCTCTTTTTCTCATTTCGAATTTCCCACTTGTGTATTGGTTTGGATGTAGTGATCTGAATAAGCCCAAGTTTTCCATCTGATGTTCCAAACAAAAGGTCTTCTCCAGAGTCACCTAGTTATAATTAAAGTCAACATATTATATTTATCTCACAACTCACAATATTTCTTTAAAATTAAAATATTTTCATATATATTGGCTTTCATGTAAAAAGTCATTAAAAATATTATAAAAAGACAGATTTTAAAATTAATTTACCTAATTTAGAAGGATGGTTATACATTCACAGAATTTTATAACCACAGAGATAAGACCTTTCCTCAATTTTAAGATGAGGAAATTGAAAATTAAAGTTCAATGACTCACTACTGTTAGCTACTGGCAAGTTAGAAGACAAGTGTCTCTATTCCAGTTTATGTTCTTACTACAATTTCCCATTTCCACTTAATATATAGTTAAATGATTAAAAACCTGAAATATCTAAACTTAAGTAACGTAACTCACTCCCTTATTTGATTGTCAAAATTAAAACCCTGATTACCGCCATTTCCATTGTGTAGGGCCAAAACAGCAGGTGGGCCAGGAACTTCAATCTCATACATCACATCAGATCCCTGAAGAAGAACAAGTATTTTAAAACTAAAACAGAATACAAATTTAAAGTAATATAAGTATTCATAGATAATATCAATATTCATATAAAGAACTCTAGAATAAAACTACTGAAAAAATCTAGATTGCGAATATTAACTTTTGTTAGCAATTTTGCACATGTTGACTCATTTTATAACATATATAAAATATAAAGAGCGAGGAAATAAATATTTCAAATATTAAAATATTTGAATACTTTTCAATACTTTGAATACTTTTCACTTTAGATACTTTGCCTGAAAACTTGACACTGGTAAATTTCCCTATCAAAACTTTCCAGGTGTTTCTTCTATCCTCTCTAACTCAAGGGCTTTAACTTAGAATACATTCAAACAGACTCAAAGTCACTTCCTAGGAAAATTCTGGCCTTGCATTTGGGTATTTCCAAAACTCACTCTAGTAAGAGGCAGAATGACCTGCTACTTAGATAAGAAAACAAGTTAAATCCTTTTATTTGTCTTTTTTTCAATTTTGTCGCTTATAATGCTTTCGTTTAGTACACAGTATTTGTGAAGCTGTTAAAGAATGAGGTGGAAGTATTAAATTCACATAAAAAATCTGTGATAAATCACTCAGTTAAAAAACATTTGCCAAATTACAGTAAATCTGGTATACCATTTTTGTTTAAAAATTTTAAATATATATAGAATATATGAGAGCCGTATGCTTTAGATTTTATTTTAAAAACATTAAAAATTCACAGATATCTACATCTAACTATATACACAAAAGAATACACAGAAAACTGTTTTAAAAAGGCTACCTTTGGGGTAATGGACTGCCTACAAAGGCAGAGGGGGAGTAAGGGAAAACAGTGCAGGGCAAAGGAAAGACTTCAATTTTTTACTTTCCACAAATCCTTAGTGATTTTTTTTACAATAAGCATATGAATCTCTTGTTAAACAAAGCAGAATCCTAGAATTCAGCCAGATCAACTGGATGTGAATCAGCTTGTTAAAAGCCTTATTCAAACAATATTTGGGAGCACAGGCGAGGCGAGAAATTCATGCCCCTAGAGTGAACCTTGAACATTACTTTAATTCCCCATAGAGGAAAAAAAAAGAACTTCATAGAACCACTGGTTTTTTCCTTCTACAAAAGAGCTGATGCTGAGAAATGGCCATCTGGCTATGAAATTCCAAAGAGTGAGATAGCCTTTGGTGGTACGGAATAAACAGCTAGACTTTTTGTTCAGTTGTATTGTCATCATCCTAAGTTTTGATCCAGTTAATCCACCTGTTATATGTTATTCACAATTAAACCTTGTTTTATGGGTCCTGGTGTGTGTGTGTGTGTGTGTGTGAGAGAGAGAGAGAGAGAAGAGAGAGAGAATGTCTATTTAATTGAAAGTCACTTTCGGAATTCCCTGGTAGTTCAGTGGTTAGGACTTGGTGCTTTCACTGCTGAGGGCCTAATTTAATTCCTGGCTGGGGAACTAAAATCCCGCAAGCTGTGGGGCATGGCCAGAAAAGAAAGGAAAAGCTGGGAAGGGTCCTCTCTAGCAAAGGTACTACATTCTGATTATACTAACTCAGATATTATGTGTGGGGGGGAAAGTGTCCTTTTTTCCACATATGCCTCTCTAAAAACTTGGCAAAGATTTCCACACATTTGCCTCAAGGTTAAAAAAAAAAAAAAGTTGGTCAATTAAAACATTAAAAATTTTTTTCCAATTATAATTTTAAGATATTTAAAGTCATAGTAGTCACCAAAGTAATTTATCTCAAGTATACATTGCTCATCAATATTTATTTACCTAAATCATGAAAAACTGTAAAAATGCAAATAACAGCAACCTGTAAAACTCTGAGTACTCTGTCCTGGCAGGCCAACACCGGTACATCACGAAGTACTCTTTCCACTGGAAGGCAGATGATGTCATTGATTTTGTCTCCAGAAAGGTAATAATGCTGGTCTTTGCAGTCACAATAATGATTATAGATATAACTTGCACTGAGAAAAAGGTCTGAACCAGATATGTGCCTGAGAATATTAAAAGTAATTTAAGATATCCACATTTAAAAAAATAAGCATAGGAAGCTCCTGAATTATTTTCAGAGATGAAAATAAAAGTCTACTTATATATAGTTAACTATCATTTTATCACGGACTCAGAGAACACTGTTTTCATTTCCCCCACTTAATTTCTAGCCTTTTGGTATAGCATTGATTTTGAAAGCTGAAAATGAGAGTCTAGAGGCCCCAGGCATCTCAAAAATGGAGCTCAGAAAAACTGAAAACAAAGACAAGATAATCATAATTTAATTGTCTATATCTGAAGACAATTAATAAATCAAAAAGGAACTTTTTAAAATGTATATACTATGTGCCAAGCACTCTCCTAAGTGACTTACATGTATTACCTCAATCCTCATATAACTCTGTAAACTAAGGACCATCATTATCCCTTTTTAAAATGTTAAGTAACTTGCCTAAAGGCACACAGCTAGTAGTAGACTGGACTGCAACTCAGTTTTTAACTCTACAGTTAGCTTTCTTACTACCACACTAAATAGAATAAGGCTATTTGAATTGAATCAACTTGAAACTGAATAATAAACAGTGGAAAAAATGATTTCATTAGAATTTTAACTTGAAAAAAGAAATAAATTCATTTCAAATTATATATTTAACAAAATTTAGATAATAATCACAACTATGTTTAAATTCCTAGAATGAATCAAATTTTCACTGGGGGAGTTAAAATTTTTGACAAAAATTATACACTACTATATTATCTTCACTTCTAGAATAGCTATCACCTTGTGATCATAAAGAGGGTATTTATTTGATAGTTTCACCTATTTTTCCACCTCTCCTCTAAGGTCTATTTAAAAAATTTTTGATACTAAAATTATTCCTTATCCTATAATGGTCCTCACTGATTTTCTGCTCTACAATGATTGTTCAAATGACTTTACTTTGTGGCTCTGCATATGATTGCAGAAGTTCTCTTAATGTAATTTTTATCAACTTAATGAAATTCTTTATCTTTTACAAGATTTGAAATTTCATTTTCAAATTCATCTGCATTATAAGCAGGGAAGGATTCATGAGTGGTAATCACTTTCATAAGTGGTCAGTTTTCTTACTGAATATTGTCAAGTTATAATCTTGTTTTCCCACACAACCTTATAAATGTGGAGATTCAGATAATACATTTTCAAAAATTGAGTGAAGAACCTTTCCATCCCACCTCTGTCACTCCAGCAAAAACATTTAAGAAACTAGCTAAAGAGACTATTGGCTGGGAAACTCCTTACCTTATTCATACCTCAGCCCATATACCTTTCTGAATGTGGAGGTATACTAATAATTCGCTACTTTGGTTTTAGTATTTCACAATTATCACTGGCCATGTCTATCTAGAAAAGCATTTCAAAAGAATGATATTCTTGTTAAGCCACTGAAATTACTTCCATTTGCCATCGTTTAATTCTTATCTCATCTTACTGAACCTAAGTTTTACAGCCCAGACATCAGGACATGTGCTGTGCACTATACAGAATTACACAGGACAGCTGTGCATTAACAGCACTCTGGACCAGTAGTTTCCAAACCGAGGTCTGGCTGCTTACATAACATGGCTGCATAGAATTCAAATGAAGAACTTTTTTCTTTTAATCCGCTCTTAATAACTGTGACTCTGCAGGTATGAAGTAGCAGAATATATTGGTTAAAGCTTCCAAGGGATTCTCCTAAGTAGCAGGTTTGAAGAACAGTGGATTAGATAAACTTTAAAGCCTCTTCCAGTTCTCCACGATTCGAAAACTAAAATTTTAATCACAAAATTTCACATATCAGGAAGCCATTAAGGAAGAGTCTTACCTGACTCACCTGAAATTATACATTTTTGGTAGTCACTAACTTTGATGGCCAGCCTTTTAACAAAATGATGCTACCTCAAAACCAGAACTACCAGAGACAGCAAAGCAACAGGAATCTAAATATCTGGAGATTTCTTTCACCTCTTTTATACTTTGATCACGAGTCATAACTGAACTAGTCAAAAATCAATCTATAAAAACTATACATGCCTTAAAAAGAAAAGATTTCAACACTCAATCAATTGATTTTGTATTGACTCCAGGTCAAATTTAATTTCTGACTAATACAGTATCTTTAATTATTTCCCAGATAACCTACTCAGATGTGGTACTTAATCAAATGTGTGTTACCTATCCAAAATACTGTAAATGGATATGTAAAAATAAAAAAGAGAATAAACATACATAGCTTTAATGCTTTCAGTGAGGTTCGTTTCAAAAGAGAGGAACTGTTTTCCTCTCTTTGTGAAGCCTCTAATTTCAGATCCTGCAGCAATAAAAATTTTTTCCTGGGGCGTGTTAAGAACCCCTCCTAGTTCCAATCTTGCAATCTTCTGTCCAGGTAAAGTCTTGAACACTGTCTGCAAAAATTATTGAGGAAAAAAATTAAGCACACAAATTTATTGCAAGTATTTTCCTTTACCATAAAAAGAGTTGTGATTTTAATCTTACAAAATATTATAGTTCTACTATACAGGAACACCTTCAGATACAAATGTATCCAGTGGTCTTCTGGGTTTTTTGCTAGTATCTTCAAACTTTGTAATGTTTATTCCCACACATATTGCATTTCAATGACATCACTGAAATCTAAACTCTTGGACTTCCCTGGTGGCACAGTGGTTAAGAATGCACCTGCCAATGCAGGGGACATGGGTTCAACCCCTGGGCCAGGAAGATCCCACGTGTCACAGAGCAACTGAGCCTCTGCACCACAACTACTGAGCTTGCGCTCTAGAGCCCACGAGCCACAACTACTGTGCCTGTGTGCCGCAACTATTGAAGCCCGTACGCCTAGAGCCCATGCTCTGCAACAAGAGAAGCCACCACAATGAGAAACACACGCACCGCAGCAGAGTAGCCCCTGCTTGCCACAACTAGAGAAAGCCCGCATTCAGCAACAAAGACCCAACGCAGCCAGATAAATAAATAAATAAATAAAAATAATAATAAAAAAAAAATCTAAACTCTTGCAACTCAAAGGAGGGTTCACTAAGCAGCAACATTAGCATCACTTACCTTATTAGAAATGCAGACTCTCAGGCCCAACCCCAGATCTACTGAATGAGAATCTGCATTTTACCAAGATTCCCCAGCTGGTTCCAATGGACATGTTTTTACACCTTAATCATCTTTTTAAAATTAATCTCTCCTGGTTACCTTACAATTTTATAAATTTTAGTAGTATAAATAAAGGACTATAGAATTTACAGAAAACCTGAGTGTATAACTTCATATCTCTATTTAATTGGAAACATTTGCATCATTAATTTCTTCCTCATTATTTTCTATGTTATCATTGGCATCAGTTTCTTCCCTTCACCCCCAATGACTTTATACACAGAGAATAAAATATCTGGAAGGACATATGAATAATGGGAACACTGAGTTTCTGATAGTTTTCACCCTCTTTATCTTTTTGCAAATTCCATATAATGTATAATGAATATAAGAGTTCACATCTCAGCCCCATCACTTGGAAACTAAGATCCGTGAATGTGATGATGTAAAAATCACTCCCTTGATTACGCTACACTAAGTAGCAAAGGTGATGCAATGGTCACCTCCATGTTACATTCTGTGATATAAGACATCACCTTAGCAGATCAGACAGATATTCCTGTTGGCCTGAAGAAGCAGGTCACCATGTTATGAGAGGCCCTCTGAGAAGACAACATGGCAAGGAACTGTGGGGGCCACAAGATGCTAAAAGCAGGCCCTGGCTTACAGACAGCAATAAAGTGGGGATCTCAGGTCAACAACAAAAAAGAACTGAATTCTTCCAACAACCACGTGGGCCTGGAATAGGACCCTGAGCTCCAGAAAGGAATAGAGCCTGGCTGCATCTGCGTTGCAGCCATGTGAGGCCTCAAGCTTGGACTCCTGCCCCGTGAGATAATAAATGTGTTTTGTTTTAAACCCCTAAATTTGAGGTAATTTGTCACACAGCATAAGAAACTAATATATCACCCTAGGCTGTCATAGGTGGTTTACAAACGGCTAGCAAATGACTCTTGTGCTGCCTGTAGCCTCGTACTTCTTATGACTACTTCCCACAACCCATTTTTCATTGTGCTTTAGAAAAATTTTAATGTAGCAGTATTCAAAAGGTACACATACCACTGCTTCTCCCTTCTTCATGCCAAAGCACATAACTACTCCATCATGATCTCCAACAACCACCTGCAACAGATTGAAGAGAATATAAAATTACTGCTGTTATGCCCTATTAACTTATATGGGGTAAACAAGGTTCTCAATATATAAATTATGATTTTAAAAGTAGAGATCATAAAATCTAGTAAAGACAGCCCCACAAAAAATATCCACCAAAGAATTATAAGAAAGGGCCAAAGAGAAGGCTATGAAGAGTTGTTATGGAAGTAGCTGGCTTTCTGTTCTGTTCCTACAAGGTGAACAGAATAAGAGAACAGATAGAGAAATGGCAAGGAGGTAATTTTTTTTTCTTAACTGGAGCATAAGAACATTTTAAGATTAACTTTTAAAACATTATCAAAATAAGGTTGTGACAGACCTATTTGATATTTTTTAAACCTTTTAATTTTTAATTTTTATTGAAGTATAGCTGATTTATCTAACTAAACTTACAAGCCTCTGCACAGCAAAGGAAACCATCAAAAAAAAAGGAAAGACAACATATCAAATGGGAAAAAATATTTGCAAATAATATGATCAATAAGGGGTTAATAACCAAAATATGTAAACAGCTCATACAACTTAACATCAAAAACCAAACCTGAATGAAAAATGGGCAGAAGACCTGAACAGACGTTTTTTTCAAAGAGAAAATGCAGACAGTCAACAGGCACATGAAAAGATGCTCAACATCACTAATTATCAAGGAAATGCAAATCAAAACCACAAGGAGATTATCACCTCACATCTGTCAGAATTGCTATCATCAAAAATAACACAAATAACAAATCTTGGCAAGGATGTGGAGAAGAGGGAACTTTGGACATTGTTGGTGGGAATGTAAATTAGTGCAGCCACTGTGGAAAACAGTATGGAGGTTTCTCAAAAAACTAAAAATAGAACTACCATTTGACCCAGCAATGCCACTCCTGGGTATACATCCAAAAAAAATAAAAACACAAATTGGAAAAGAAACATGCATTCTAATGTTCACAGCAGCATTATTTACAATTGCCAAGATAGGGAAGCAACCTAAGTGTCAGTCAACAGATGAATGGATAAAGAATACTACTCAGCCAAAAAGAAGAATGAAATTTTGCCATTATGCAACAACATGGATGGACTTGGAGGGCATTATGCTAAGTGAAATAAGTCAGACAGTGAAAGTCAAACTGTATGATGTCATTTGTATGTGGGATCTAAAAAATACAACAAACTAGTGAATATAACAAAAAAGTAGCAGACTGACAGATATAGAAAACAAACTACCAGTGGTTACCAGTGGGGAGAGAGAAGGGGGAGGGGCAACACAGGAGTAGGAGATTAAAAGATACAAACGACTATGTATAAAATAAACTACAAGGAGATATAGTACAACACAGGGACTATAACCAATATTTTATAATAATATAAATGGAGTATAACCTTTAAAAATTATGAATCACTATATTGTACATCTGTAACTTACTAACATTGTACTCCAACTACATTACAATAAAAATAAAATAAAATAATAAAATGATCTTTTTAAAAAAAAATGTAAGAGTCGCGAGACCAAAAAGTTTGAGAAGTACTGTTCTAGTAGACCGAATACAATAAATGACAATCAGAAATCTGTTGATATATCTTGATAAAATGTTAATATATAGGAACACTATTTATTTTGCAGCTATTAAAATATCCTACTAGTCTACCAAGAAATTACAATTGTCTTATGGCAATCACAGGATTATTATTTCTATAAAAATAATCAATATTGTTAGTTAAATGTGAAGTTTAACATCAAAATATTTAGTTACTCTTATAAATATGATAAAGTTTTTGAAAAGCATTTTCTCTACAGTCTACTCTGTTTTATATTTCTTTTTTCATATACACAATCTGGTACACACAAGTACACACAGAGTAAATCATTACCAGAAAAATGGAATATGGTTTTCAACTATTTTGCTTATACTATTTACTAATTGTACATAATAATTATAATGTCCAAGAAAATTACTGTCTATAAATGAAATGCCCTTTGGTATTCCAACTCTGTTCAAATTAAAAGAAATTCATTTCCATTTTAGCCTTGGAATTAAAAACAGAACTTATCAATAATAAAGGAAATATAAACCTCTCCTCTGTCAGAGCTAAAGAAATATGGAGAAATCAGTGTCTCTACATCACCTTTTGTGTGGCTCTATATCTTGAGGCAGGAAGTAGCTTCATAGACTTCTGAGAGGTCACTCCCACCTAAGGAAAACACATCAGCTGCCTAGTAAATGTTTTCTGATACACTAATTTGAAGTTATTATATCAGAGATTAAAAGGACCAGCAGATTCTAATCATAGTAACCCTTAGTTTTTTATTGCAATTAGTGATATGAAATAATTATTATCAGCAATGAATTTATTTTCTAATGAAATATGTCACAAAAGTCAGAATATAGGAAACAATCAAAAATAGTAAAGTTTATGCTCATAAATTATCTAGCCAAAAATAATTATGTGGCATTACTGACAAGATATTTTACACACACAGAAATATTTCTAGAAGCCCTCTTCTACAACTTCATAATACAGCTGTTGAGTGTTTGTAATTTAAAATCTTTGGGAATAGATTAGTTATTATTGAAAATGCAACACAGAAGATTTTTGCTAAAATACCAACATGCTGATGACAATGACATCCAATCTAACTGATGATGATTTTTATAAAAGGAACAGAAGATGAAAACAGCATGGTTTGGAGACTTCCCTGGTGGTGCAGTGGATAAGACTCTGTGCTCCTAACGCATGGGGCCCGGTTTCCATCCCTGCTCAAGGAACTAGATCCTGCACACGAGCCACAACTGAGTTCGCATGCCACAACTAAGGAGCCAGCAAGCTGCAACTAAGGAGCCCACCTGCTGCAACTCAGACCTGGCGCAACCAAATAAGTAAATATTAAAAAAAAACAAAAAAGCAAAACAGCATGGTTTGCTCATCAGGGAACTGTCACTAGTGGTGCATGGCTAGGGGAGGAGAATAGGACCAAACGGAAAGAAACTGGAGGAAACAACTGACCATGAAAGAATTTACATATAGCATAGATCTATCCTTTTATTCTGTATTCTAGGGAGTAGTATTAAAGTTTAACCCGTTTCGATTTGTATTTCTGAAACATCAATCTAGCAAGGGATGTGAAGGATGGGTTGGAGGGAGGTGAAGCCAGAGGCTATGAGCCCAGTTAGGAGGCTATTTCAATTACCCAAGCAAGAGGAGATGAGGACTGAACTGGAGGTAACAGAGATGGAGGGAGAAAGTGGGACAAATTCAAATGCTATTTAGTGGATAAAAGCAGCAAAATCTGGTGACAAGATGGATATAGAAGATATTAAGGTGGGAAGTACCTAGCATAACTCTCAAGGAAACTATCAAACATTTGTACCATTAGCCAAAATAGGGTTACTGAAAAACGAGATGGAGAAGAGGGAGAGTAAACTAGGGCTGAAATACTGAAAGGCAGGGTGGTGTAACAGAAAGAACGCCAACTGTCACTGCTGCCATTGCTTTTATTATGATCTGGCTCGTGAGGTCCAGCTCAGCTAGAAGTAAGTGTCTGGCGCTGTGGACAAGGGACTGGGTAGAGACGGAGATTCGGGAGCTAGAAGCCCACAGGCAGCTGCAGCCGTGGAGGCGGTGAAGGGTCCGGGGGAGGAAGCTGCGAGCGCGTGGAGACTTGCGGAGCATCTTCAGAACCTGGCAGACGCCAGCATCGCGGGGGCGCACGCTCCTTCTTTCCAAGTCCCGGTGGACCGTCACCGACAAGCAGGAGTTGCCCGTGAAAAAGGCGTCACGGGGGCAGCACCCAGATCCGCTCCTCTGACGCCGCGTCGGCTCCCTGAGACCCCAACCGACGGCAGCGGAAGGATCGAATCCTTTCAGCGAGCGGGGTTCACCCCGCTCAGCGTCCGCCCCACCCCCTCAGGTTTACCTGTAAATAATCCGCTCGGTTTAAATTCAGATCCATGACGGCGGCAGGGACGCCCCGGGCAGCGCCAGGCCAGGGCAGGTGGGACAGAGGTTGCGAGACCCCAGGCCTCTGAGGGGAAAAAACTCGCGTCCTCTCTAACGGGACGACGCCAGCTACTGCGGGCTCAGTGGGGGATGCAAAGGCGAAGCGTGAGGGCAGCGGCGTCCTGCGTGACGTCACTACGTTCAAGCAACAGGGCCCTGGACTGAAATGAAGCCCCGCCCCGCTCCCGACAGACCGCCCACCGACTTAACCCGCTCCAATGAGAGGCGGAGAGGAACAGAGGGCGAGGTCCAGGAGACCTAGAGGGATGGTTTCCAGGGAGACCGCAGACGCGGTCTTGGCTACACCTCCCCCGCCGCCCTGAGCCCCAAGTCTGTTCCTGTGTAGAGCCTTGACTTGAAGCGCGGGTAGATTCTGACCTGTTTCACCGCCACTGGAAAGGATCCCTCAAAGAATTAGGTTTCACCGCCAAAGGAGTTAGCTTACAGCAGCGGTTCTCAAAGTTTTGGCCTTAGGACCCCTTTACAAAACTCTCATACTACTATTAACGACCCCAAGGTCCTTTTGTTTATATGAATTATCTATTGATATTCACCATATTAGAAATTAGAACTAAATTTCTAAGATATATATTGAAAAAATAATGAACTCATTATATAAATATTTTAATGAAAAATAACTATTTTCCAAAATAAAGTAAAAAGACTGGCTTTGTTTGCAAATCTATTGACTGCCTATCTGAACAGTGAACAGGGGAGTCCCAGATCTACTTCTGCATAGTCTGTTGGTACACGTCGAGTTTTTGTTTTTAGTTTTTTTTTTGTTTTGGTAAGTATGTGAAGAAAATGTGGTCCAAACTGAACAGATGGTAGTTTTTGAAAAGTTAGTTGCAATGGGGAATGTGGCTTCATTATACAACATCCCTCCAAATCCATTTGTTAATATCATCACAGATTCCATCAGAAAAGTTTTGAAGTATTGGAAAGTTATCAACCTCAGATGGTGGATACAAATTTTTGCAAAATTCTAATTTGTGCTTAAAAGCTTGAATTTTGAGCATTGGCAACAAATGTCAATTATTTCCCTTGAAATGATAGTTTCCCTTCTTGAATTCACAAGAAAGTGTATGCCAAGTATCTAAGTCTAAATAATTGTAATTTGTCTCTCAGTCATGCTTTCAAAAAACTGTTTCATGAAAAAAGAAGCAAGTTCAGCTAGTAACTCAAATAATCATACATGTGCTTTTACTTGAAGCAACTAATGTACTTCCATACTCAGTAGAAATGCTTCATGTGTATTTCCCATGTCATCCCACAGAATATTAAAAAAGATATGCACTCGGACTTCCTTGGTGGTCCAGTGGTTATGACTCGGCCTTTTCACTGCAGGGGGGGGCCAGTTTCGATCCCTAGTTGGGGAACTAAGATTCCACATGCCACGAGGCATGGCAGAATTAAAAAAAAAAAAGTACTAAGAGTAGAGACTTAAAATTAACAATTTTCACTGCTTCATAAAGGACATTTTTACATTAAACTGTCCCCTGTCAATGTGTGGCATGAAGAGTAAGATGCCTACAACTACAGTTTAACCTAGATTGATGCTTAAGTACCAGTAGTATTAACCAACATTGCTTTTGTACCATCAGTATAAATGTCAACACAGTGAAAAAGGCAAATAGCATCTCAGCGTTATGAAAATACCATCAAAATCACAGACCCGCTGAAAAGGCCTCAGGGACCCTCAGACTATTGCTGGCCTATAGTGACCCAGGATCTGATTGAGAGCTGACATTCCTCACTTTCACCAGTCCTTCCTTTGTGCATACCACACTCTGCCTACAGAAATACTACAGATGAATAAGTGGTTTCTGTGGTCTACCAGGGGAGAGTTCACAAATGTTTGTGAAACAAGAATTAAACCCTTGAGTAGAGGTTCTTAAGAAAATAAGTTATTTCCTACACAGAGATCTGAGAAGGTTTTGCCTAGGTCCCAGAATGTTCCAGACAATTCTTTTGCTGAGGCCAAAATAACTCAGTATTGAAACAGACAACAATGCCGGAAGTTGGTTTAGCTGTGTAGCAATTTGGAGAAAATATCAATTTAGACTCAACAAAAATACAGATAAATTTTAGAAGTAAACTGAAAAATAAAGCCATAGAGGAGATAAAATAGAATTGCTACAGAATTTTATGGAATTTAGGGGGTTGGAGGGTGTATTAGTTAGATAGAGCCACCATGATAAATTACCACAAACTGAGTGGCTTACACAACAGAAGTTTATTCTCTTTTATGATCTCACAGGCTAGGAGTACAAAATCAAGGTATCAGCAGGGAACCAAACCAATTCTCTGAGGCATTTCTCCTTGGCGTGTAGATGGCCATCTTCTCCCTGTGTCTTCACATGGTCTTCCTGCTGTGTTCATCTGTGTCTGAATCTCCTCCTCTAATAAGGATACCAGTCATGCAGGATAAAGGCCTAGTGACCTAAGTTTAACTTAATTATCTCTTTAAAGGTCCTTTCTCCAAATACAGTCACATTCTGAGGTATTGGGGCTTAGGACTCCAACATATGAATTGGGGGGTGGGGAGACACAGTTCAGCCCCTAACAGAAAGGAATTTCATCTTAAAAGGAACAGAAGAAACCATAAAGAAACAAAACAGATATGAAAAATAAAGATTAAACATTTCAATGTCTCCAAAAATTTAAAATATAAAACAATTTGGGATAAATATGTGCATTTAGTATCTTAATAAACAGTTCATACAAGTATTAAAAAAAGAAATACAATTATTCCAATAAGAAAAACATGAACAGGACTTCCCTGGCAGCTCAGTGGTTAAGAATCCTCCTGCCAATGCAGGGGGCACGGGTTTGATCCCTGCTCCGGGAAGATCCCACATGCTACGGAGCAACCAAGCTCTTGTGCCACAACTACTGACCTTGTGCTCTAGAGCCCTCGAGCCACAACTACTGAAGCCTGAGTGCCTAGAGCTGTGCTCTGCAACAAGAGAAGCCACCGCAATGAGAAGTCTGCGGGCACCGCAACTGAAGTCCATGTGCAGCAACAAAGACCCAGCGCAGCCAAAAACCAATCAATCAATCTTAAAAAAAGAGAAAAATATGAACAGATAATTCACAAGGAAGATGGCTGCTGAACAAATGTATAGAAATTTGTTACCTTCACTTGAAATCAATAATATTAAATCAAGATACCTTTTTTACCTTTCAAATTAGAAAAAAATTTTAAATGATACCATTACATGCTCTAGAGAGAGCGTGTGCTCATCATCTATGGTTTAAACTAGTAATAAAACCCTTTTCAAAAGCAACTTAGTAATATATATCCAAATCTATAAGTTATGTGGTGATATTTTTAACCTATAACCCCAATGCTGGATATTTAGTCTATGAAACCAACACAAAATAGGTTAGAAGCCATAATTGAGGTATTATTTAAAGTAGGAACCTAACTGTCCGATACTAGGGGAAAAGTGCATCCATCCACTTTGTGGGCTATCATGCAGCCATTGAAAGTGAAAATAACGAAGGCTGTGTAGCAATGTGGAAAGCACTCAGGATAATTTTTAAAGACTATCAAATTGTGTGTGTACTATGACTTTAATTATAGGGAAAGACTGTTAAGACACATACCAGAATAACTTTAGATGGTTGTAACTTGAAGAATTCTGAGCTTCTCCTCCTGTTTTTTGTATTTTCCATAAGGTGTTTAAGAATCATCTATTTAACTCTGCATAGTTTCCAAAGTAGGTAACCCACGGTCCCAGTGATTGCAAGTTTCTGATAAAGGGTTATCTAAGACGGTGAGTACCAAATCTTCCCACTGTCTATTTTCTTGTTTCTCTTTCTAGGTCCTGGCAGTGCGTGTGAACAATTTAAGGAAAATGGTACTGATATCAATATTGCTGTTTTTGCATTATATCAAACAAACCATCAAAATGTCGAAAACCTGGTGAAGTGGGCAGACGTTATCTTTTTAAAACTTACGCTTGGGAAGTATTAATAGTATTCCAGGACTGGGTGAAATCTTAGAAAACATTAAGCCAATGTTTTCCCTTTTGGATTCACAAACTATTTTCATAGTAGTATATAATCCTTCAAAGCCCTCAGGAATTTTAATAATAACTTCATTTTTTCATTGTGCAGTTTTGCAAATAATTTTGTATAGAAAGGTAACTTTTGCATAGAAATGTAACTATAAAGAAAAGGTATTTAGATTGCTCTATTAATAAAGGTGGCATAGAATTCATCTTTATACAATATTTACAATATTTGTAATAAAAACGTATGCTGGAAATGCTTATTCTCCATTTAACCAGTGATGCCCACTGTTCATTTCACTTTAAGTTAGTCGTGTAAAAGATGAGAGGTTTATTTTTGAACATCAAACTTATTTTAAAACATAGAAATCAGGCTATGACATAGTATCAAAAATAAATAAAAAGAGCTTGTATAATATGTTACTTGGAGTTCTTTCATTCTGCATCTAGAAAAGGCAAGGGATGTATTTTTTTTTTAATACTGTGTTTTCTTTCAAAATGATGAGTGAAGGTTTTCAAACTACTAATTTTAAGCACTTCTCAAATAATTAGCAGGGTGGGGAGTTTTTATTCACAATAAATGAAATGCAAAGTTAGACAAAATTGCCACTATATTTTCTCTTTTTAAACATGTCTTAAGGTAGCAGCGACATCTTGGTGGGCTACATTAAAAACAAAAAACAACGAATGGCCAAGAGGCACAGGAAAAGCTGCTCAACATCACTAATTATTAGAGAAATGCAAATCAAAATAACAATGAGGTAGCACCTCACACCTCACACAGAATGGGCATCATCAGAAAATCTACAAACAGTAAATGCTGGAGAGGGTGTGGAGAAAAGGGAACGCTCTTGCACTGTTGGTGGGAATGTAAACTGATACAGCCACTCTGGAGAACAGTATGGAGGTTCCTTGCAAAACTAGAGTTACCATACGAGCCAGCAATCCCACTGCTGGGCATATACCCAGAGAACACCATAATTGAAAAAGACACATGCACCCCAATGTTCATTGCAGCACTATTTACAATAGCCAGGACATGGAAGCAACCTAAATGCCCATCAACAGATGAATGGATAAAGAAGATGTGGTACATATATACAATGGAATATTACTCAGCTGTAAAAAGCAATGAAACTGGGACATTTGTAGTGACATGGATGGACCTAGAGACTGTCGTACAGAGTGAAGTGAGTCAGAAAGAGAAAAACAAATATCGTATATTAACACACATATGCGGACTACAGAAAAATGGTACAAATCAACCGGTTTGCAAGGCAGAAATAGAAACACAGATGTAGAGAACAAACATATGGACACCAAGTGGGGAAATCGGGGAGGACTAGGCGGGAATGAATTGGGAGATTGGGATTGCCATATATACATTACTAATAAGAAAAAAAAATACCAAATTGTAAACTCTAAAAAAATACAAAAGAAAAACAAAAAACAAAAACCAACAAAAACCAACTCCCCCAGCAAACACAACACAAAACAAAACACCAGATGATTGTATCTCAGATGCGATAAAAATCTCCATGAGACAAATTTACTGAATTACCATGCACTTCAGTAACTTATAAGCTTAAATTGTGGTCTTAAAGCAGTCATTGTAAGCATAAATTAAACAACTCACCACTAAGAATAGAAGCATTAAATTCGTTATTCATTAATTGCATTAAAGTTAAAACCATCAACACAGCTAGAGGTGGCTGGCTGAGTGACTGAGTCATCAGTACACATATTGATCTCCACTAATATGTGACACCAATTTGGAAACTCTCAAACTCTAGTTTTAAAAGAAAACAAAAAGACACACAAAAAAAGAAAAAATAATAAATAGCCCTTTTAGATTGACTTTTAAAAAAGAAAGATATGGAAACAGAGATCATTACCACCTTGGAAGATGATATTAACCTCCTGAAACACCTCTACAATACCCAGAGACCAGGAACCCCTGGTGTAGCACAACCCTGTTTGACTGGACGATGTATGAGATCAGAGAAGCTAAGTGATCTGTTTCAGGCCACACAATTAACAATTAATGTGGCTTCAGCTACCTTTAGACATTAGCCATAAGACAATTTACCTTCCCATTTACAAAAGCTGCTCTCATTTGGTTTACACATTTGAATTGAAATATGTTGGATATGATGGGGAAAGAGAATTATCCTAAATTATACTAACAGTTTTTTGTTTGTTTTTGTTTGTTTGTTTGTTTTGGCCAGTGAGGTGTGTCTTGTGGAATCTTAGTTCCCTGACCAGGAATGGAACCCAGCCCACAGCAGTGAAAGCAAGCGTGGAGTCCTAACCACTGGACCACCAGGGAATTCCCTAACTTTACTTTTAATAATCACAACATATCTATGTCATTTCTAAGTTTTAATAGTGCACAGAACTTTTTGAAAAATACTGGATAGTATTTTGCATAGTCCCCTCTTTTATTTCAAGTCTATGAATCCAATCTTCTCAACATATTGTGAATTCCATCATCAAGGGTCCTCAGTAAGTTTAACACAGCAAGCACTTACAAAATGCAAACTTTTTAAACAATAAGCCTAATAAGCCATTTGAGCACTGCCTCCTTTTCTTAATCTTATCTGTAACAGGAAAAAACTAAGCACAGCAAAGACGTCAAAAAGTAGGAGATATGGGACTTTGATAGTCCTGTAATTAATCATAAGCAGCTAAATGTCTTTCGCTAGACGAGTTGCTTTTGGTCTTGTAAAAATGCTCCCTTCTCCAAGTTGTCCCACCAACTTCTTTGAGCTTTACTTTTAAGCCCAATGTGCCTGTTACAGTAGTAAGTGGGGCAAGGACTTGCTGGCCCAGGGCTATCCATCATTAATCTCAAAGAAGTATTAATTCTCACAGTAATCCTCTAAACTAATCTTCACCTCACCCCTAAGTTACCACAGCAATTACTGTGTCTTAGGGTGGGTTCCCTAGAAGCAAAGTCTAACAAGATTTGGTTGTGGTGATTTATTGAGGGAATGCTCTCAGGAGAAAGGGAGGAAGGGAAGAATGATAAAAGAGGCAAGAAGCTACACAAAGATTTGGTCTCAGCTGGAGTCTAGCTGCAGCCTAATCCTTTCCAGAGCTCTGAAGCATGAATTACACTGAAAGAGTTGGCCCTACCTTGCCACAAGGGGATAGATTTTTGCGCCTCCATGCCAGTTGGTTGGTTATTGGTGTGAGGAGGGGAGGTCAAAAGACCAGACCAGGACAAGGCTGCTTTCTTTCAGCTGAGGGCAATTCCCTGGGGAACAGGATAGCTGGGAACTGTTAAGGAGCCAACACTCAGGAGCTGAGAGAGGCAGATACTAGTCCATTTATTAAAGGGGATCTGGGCAGGGCATCTAAAGTATCAACAGCAGCTACTACACCTTGGCATCACATCTTCCTCTGGACCACCACCCAGAAACTATAAAGAAAGAAAAAATGTGAAATATCAAAAAGATACTAGTTTTACACCAGCATAGTAAATAAAGGAGAAAGAGCATATGTCGAGAGCTCTAGAGTTGTGAAAGGCATGGACTAAAAAATAAGATGTATGTACTCACATGGCATAGATGACATGAATTTTATCTTCACTCAAGACTCCAAGAATCCTAAACTAGCTGAATTTAACACTTTTACATTCAACATTTTCCCAACCCTAATGAAAAATATTACTTATTATTCTATTCCATAGCTGAAAGCAAAAATATCCACACTTGGAATCCTAGACAATACTACATATAAGACTGAAAGTGTTGTCTATTATGGAAACTCTGTATCTTTACTGTTTTAATATAAAGTTTAGTAACATATGACAATGAAAAAATTCAGTATTTTATTCAGTTCTGAGGTATAACATAAAATACATACAGTCTGAAAAATGTTTAAGACAAAATCCTATTAGCATAGCACAAAAGTTAATGATATATCCCACAATGGTAGCAAAATGTATAAAGTTCTTTTCTGAATTTAAGTCCCCCAAAGTAGAAATTAAGAAATAATCTTGAAAGAGCTTTATGTAATTTCATTTAATGTTCATTTTTGTCTTCATGTCTAGAAAGCCTTCCAGCAAGACTGTAATGACACAAAGTATTATGTACTTAATTGGCTTTTAGGACCTATAAATTTATCTTTGCGCTATGATCATAATTTGTATTCTGGTAAGATTTGATAGGAATAGACTGAAGAGAATCAGGATGGTAAGCATAACTCTATGAGAGATTTAAACCTAGCTGGTTAAAATAAATACTTTGAGTGTTTTATGGTCTGTGAAGAGACGAGGGAACTTACCAGTCTGTATCCCCTTTCCTAGTAAAGTCATGAGGTGCTGTGGATATTACCAGTCTTCAGCTCAGTTATACAGTAAGTCAGACACACATACATCACAATCTATTCTGTGTAGCAAGTGTAATTGACATGCCTTGATAAGAAAAAGGATGTCAATCATTGTAAGCAATGATGGCAAGAGATGCCTCAAAGGGAAATGAAACACACCTGGTGATGCTCAGACATGGCTTTCCAGGTACACAGCCATTGCTCCTTCCTGTTCCTCCCCATAGCATACCCTCCAAAACTCAGAGTGGAGCTAACAGGCAAGATAGGAAGTCAGTTGTTGGTAACTTATTTAGCATTAAAACATCAGAGGGAGAAATTAGGAGGTTATAACAAACTAACAACCCTGCATAACCCCCGACTTTAAAAAATTCACCACCGCACTGACTAAATTCACATTACTGAAAAACAACAAATGAAAATCTAAGACAGTAAGCAAATAGTATATACTTTAGAAAAATCTTTAATGTGTTGTTTTGAACAATTCTATGAAACTTTAAATATGCAATGTAATTATATTTTCTATTAACCTATTTCATTGCAAAATTCTTCATTCAGGGCTCAGAGGTTCTAGGATTATCAGTGATGCCAAAAATTCTGAGAAAATCTGACCAAGTCACAGCTGTTTGTAAAATTTTTTCCATCTCTATTTAAAAAAAAAAAAAAAATCTCTTTAGCACTTGGACAAGGGAAGGTATGCTACATAGTGATGGCCTTTTAATTTTTATTTGTATTTTGTTGGCAGTTCAGTTCAGTTGGTTTTGACAACATTTATTGATATTGAGCACCTACTATGTACCAGGCACTGGACTAGATGCTGGAGACACAAAAATAAGACATGGTCCCTGTCCCCAAGGAGCTTACAGTCTCTTAGAGGCAAACAGGTAGTGCAAAGACATAGAGTTTATTCTAAAATGGACAAAAATGTCAGTCATGTAGTAATATTGGGCCTTTAAATACAATGGCATGTCATCATTTGTAATGCCAAGGCAGACAATTAAAATGAAGACCACTTGCATGTGATAAAACAGTAAAATCATTAAGACCTAAACTTTAAAGATTCACATGATAAAGGTAGTTAATACTAAAAGTTTACACCATAGTTTTTCAAGTATTTCATACTTAGAAATATTATTGCCCACATTTGTGCTATAGTCAAAACCGTAATTCCAGGTTACTGAATCATTCACATCTCAGCATGCTGGGGTTCAGTTTCTCACTGAGTTTATGAATTAGAATGGCTAATTCCTCAGTTGCTTGGCTCTTGTCCTCCAAGAGTTCATAGCGAAGGCTGGAGATATCTTGCTTGATTTCTTTTAATTCACCTATGGTATTTGTATTAAAAAAACATAATCAGTAATTTGCTCTTTGTATTTAGAAAAACACAAAGTGTGAAATTCATACCATATGAATACATACATTTGTCACAGAACATCTCCAATGTAGTTACTTCAGATGTTTTCCTTTAAAAAGTTTAAGAAATGTCTGCCTTTAAAAGTGTATTGACTTTTGGGAAAAAGCTATAAAAGTAGTCTACCTATAAGTTTTAAAAGTAAAACTCAGCTAAAGCATTGCCTTGTGGCTCAGCCAAGTTTTAGCACAGGGTGATTTCTCTGTTAACTGGTCTATAATCAGGGTATCTCCTCTCTGTCTTCAGGGAGTTCATCTGGTTCCCTGAGCCATAAGGGTTGACGCCTATATGGACCATCTCCCATTGCTAGGCTGGAAGGGAATCCTAGCAAAATGAAACATTTCTAAAAATGAATCAATCTATTTAACAGGCAAATACTCACACGGAAGAAGTAAACTGAGGTCAAGTTTGAAGTAACGGAAAGGAAGGAAAAATAGTAGGGGTGTTTCTTAGGTAAGGCAATGGTAATGAACATGGAGTCAAAGAACAAACAAACTAGTTTGTGTGGCACAGGGGATGATGTATAAGGAAATAACAAGCAATGGTGAAATTAAGGAGTTTAGATACCACTGGCAATGTTTACACACATTGAAGTCTCCATAAGAAACTTCTGGCTATAAAAAACAACTATTCCCATATTGAGCTTGGTAATATTTTGAGCATGTGTAAACCGCAATTGAAAACTGGATTCTCTTGCAAATAATTGTAATGTAGATAAGCCATTGACCTTAAAAGGTAAACCTTGGGGCATGAATTTATCTTGAATCCAAGAAATGATTCTTCAAATCATTGGCACGTCAATAGATTTCTATAATAGAATCATACGTAAAGCATATCTTTCATGATATTTCCTGGTATATTTATAATGCTTTAAAGTATAATCTATGTTCTTTTATTATACTAATGTTAGAACCTTTTATTTTAAGGAATTTTAACTCTTCCTCAAGAATACACACAAAGCATTTATTGATTCTTTTTTGTGGCCAAAAAAAAGGGGGGGGAGCTTTTCCTTTTGAATGTGGCAATATAGAGGAAATAAAACTGATCAAATTTGAAATCATGAGGCCAGTCTTTGGTGGAAGAAATGGATTCTCACAACATTTAGTATCATATCTGGACCATAAGCCCAGTGGTCCCTCTTTCACTTTCCTACTATCATACACTTCTTCCTTGTTTTTGAGTTATGGGAAGCCTACACACTAAGTGTTGTACTTAGTCTGTCATATAGGAAACACAAATTACTCAACCTCTTTGGAATTTAGTGTCTTCATTTATTAAATGAATAGGTTAAGTTATATGATATACTTTCTCAGAGAGAACCTTGTTCCAAACTCCAAATTTTCATTAATTTATTTTCCCCTTTTGTATAAAAGGACTTGGAAGACGGCTCCTTGTTTCTGAAGCTGTCATGGTGGCCCAGTTCTCCCCTTCACTTAGTTTTTTTGTTTGTTTTCAGGGAGGTCATAGTACAATTGATAAGGTTTCTGCTTTCTAAACTAAAACTCAGTTCCAATCTTGTCTCTGAGACTGCTTCTAGGTCCCCATGATTGGAGTTTCGCTGGTTTCCAATCACACATTCTTAGATTTCTACAAACACATACCATTGTATTGACCCAGATTTGGAAGGGATTCCTTGCATCAATCAAGTAATGGCTTCAAAGCTCATCAGCAGTTTAGTTTAGCCCTTTCTTATCAGTGTAGCTATATCTAATAGCATCTCACTGGTGCTGAAAGCTGTAGTTTCCATTTTTAGGGCAATTTATTTGTCCCTGGTTGATTTCTTTCCAACTCTGGACCTGTGCTTTGGCTTACGCCCCAGCCTTTGATGAAAAAGTTTTATAGTCCAGACAGATGTGCTGCCTGGGATATGCCTGGAAAACAGGCACGTTTAAGTAAGGTGCCAAGAAGAAACGGGAAAGGCAAAAGAGAAGCACCAGATGAGAAAAACAGGTTAGAAATTTCTTTCTGGACAACAGAGTAAAGATTTTTCTCAAGAAATGTGGATTCTGTCTGAGCCAACCGTTATTTCACTTGCATCACCAGAAAAATGTTAACACTCCCTGAAACAGAAGTGAAACTACAGACTCCTTATGTAATAGGGATTAAAAACTCCCAGAAAAATGGCAGACTTTACATTCTAAGAATCAGTTAGGGCATTCTGTAGCGATAAACTGTCTCTTATTGGCATTTTTAAATAACTGTTTCTTTAAAAAGAGTTTTAGAAATGCAACGTAAGATTCTCCTGTCAGTCCTGGAGGAACTCAAAGTTACCTGAGACTGGATTTTTTTTTCTTTTCTTTCTTTTTTTTTTTTTTAAGCTCTTTATTGGAATATGATTGCTTTACATCCTTGTACCAGCTTATGAGGTACACCAAAATGAATCAGCTGTATTTATACACATATCCCCATATCCCCTTCCCTCCCGCGACTGGATTTTTAAAGTATCCTTCAGTATGAAGTTTTCCAAATTCATGAACTTAGTTGTAAAAGGGTGTTTCTCAAGTTGAAGGTGCTTACCTTCATTAACTTCGTCATTTTCTTTGTCTACTTGTGCTTTCAAAACATACCGCTTTATAAGTCTTTTCATTATCTGCTGTTGGGCAAAAGAAAAAAAATTATATCACCAATGATACCCACAAGTAATCTGGATCCTATTTCCCAAAGAGCCTTACAAACCTGCAAAGCAAAAAACTTAGGGAGAGAAACGGTATGTAACTATTTACAGAAGACTCACCTAGATTTCAGAATTAATCCCTTTTCACCTTGTACTGAGTTTTACTGCATAATCCACAAATATCCCCCGCCCACCCATCACCCCCACCCCCACTCCACTCCAGGAATGCAAGAAGCTTTTAAAAAAGTTAAGTTGAAAGACTTCAACTCATGGTTTCTCTTTTAACGAATGATTTCTCTTTAAGGTGCATTCGCACTATGTTATCATCTACAGATACTACCTTATTTCTCACTGTTTAAAAAATATATCAATATATGCTCAATACAGAGAATTTGGAAACTACAGAGAACTAAAAAATAAACAAAAATCATCAATGATCCCACCGTCCAAAGATAATCATTGTTGTTATTTTAGTGTATGTCTTTCCAATACCTTTTCTTTAAATTTTGTGTATATACTAATTACTATATGTATTACATTTTACGTTTTCTAAACACTATACATTCTGTTACATTATATGTTTTCCTCTCATAGCAATATATATTGTGAATATATTTCAAATTAACTAAGTGCTCTTACAAGATAGTTGTTTACCTATATGGAAAAAATTAAATTGGAGCCCTACTTCATACCATGTACAATAAAAAGAATTCCACATGCATCTTAAATATGAAAGACAAAGCTTTTAAATCCTTTAAAAGAAAGTATAGGAGAATGTATTTATAAATTCAGTGTACAACTGGATGTTTTTTAAACAAAATAAAAAATTCTAATTATAGTACTTCTACTATAATTATAATTCTATTATAATTTCTACTTTTCAGATTGATAAACTCAACTTCATTACAGTTAAAACGTCACTAAAACTTCTGTTTATAAAGATACCACAAAGAAAGTAAAAAGGCAAGCCACACACCAGGAGAAAATATTGACGATACTTACAACTGGTAAAGAATTTGGATCCAAGATATACGAAGAACTTTAATTTAATAAGAAAAACTCAAATAATCCAAGAGAAAAATGGCAAAAGACAAACTGGCACTCCACTGAAATGGAATTGTGAATGGTCAACAAGCATATAAAACAATCTCAAAATCTTTTCTTGGAGAAATACAAATTACAAATAAAAGGAGATACGTGGGGGTGGGGAGGGGAACTGGATGGAGGTACTCAAATGGTACGAACTTCACTTCAGGCTATAAGATAAATAAGTACTAGGGATGTAATGTACAACATGATAAATGCAACTGACACTGTCGTATATTATATATGAAAGTTGGTAAGAGAGTAAATCCAAAGAGTTCTCATCCCAAGAAAAAAAGTTTTTTTCTATTTTTTAAATTTTGTATCTATATGAGATGATGGCTGTGCACTGAACTTATGATAACCATTTCATGATGTATGTAAGTCAAGCCATTACACTGTACACCTGAAACTTATACAGTGCTATATGTCAATTATATCTCAATAAAACTGGAAAAAGGTTAAAAAAGTGATACAATTTTATATCTAAAAAGGGGAAAATTAATAAATCTTATAATGCCAAGTGTTGGAAGCGATATGGATCAATGGGACTTTTGTACTTTACTGGCATGAGTATAAGTACAGTAGACCACTTTGAAAAACAATTCGGCATTATCGTTTTTTTATTGAAGTACAGTTGATTTGCAATATTATATTAGTTTCAGGTGTACAACGCAGTGATTCAATAGTTTCATAGGTACACTCCATTTAAAGTTATTATAAAACAATGGCTATCTTTCCCTGTGCTATACAACATACCCTTGTAGCTTATTTTATACATCGTAGTTTGTACCTCCTAATTCCCTATCGATTTGGCATTATCTTTTAAAGTTGAACACTTGCATATCTTTTCACCCAGAGAGGCCACTCCCTGGTCTAGGGCCTAGAGAAACTTTGCACATGTGGACCAAGAGACAGACATAGACAAGGTTTATAGCCATCTTGTCTGAGACAGCAAAAAACCTGGAAACAATCCAAACAAATACCCACAGGAGAACAGACAAATAAATCATGGTATGTTACAGCAATGTACTATCACTGTGTTCACTAATGGAATTAATTAATGCAATTAATGAACCATAGCCACACACAACAGGATGGATGAATCTTAGAAGCATAAATGTTGAATGACAAATTCAAGTTGCAAACTTCAAGAAGTATGAAATCACCCTTATGAAGATACTAAATAACGGGTAAATCTACACAATGCATTTTTAGGACTATCTATATATGTGATACACCTATATTTGAAAAGAAAACCAAAGCAAAGGATGAGAAACCCACACTTCAAGATAGTGATTACCCCTTAGGTGGGCACAAGGGTGTGGCCTAGGGAGGAGCACCCGTGCATGGAGGCAATGCACAGATAATGTTATCCCTCTCAGGGAGGTGGTGGCTTCCCAGGTACACATGTAATTATACTTCACAATTGATGATGCAGTGCACATATTCTTGTGCATATATCAAAAGTCACATTAAAAAGATAATAAAGAAAAGAAAAAAAGGTCTGAACTGAAATGCAGATTCAGTGAGGGTGGAAAATATACCTCAGTTTTAAGAAAGTAAAAATTGTGAGTTGAAGTGACCAACTAGGTGCCAAGGTCAAGTAAAAAGGAGAAATCTAGGATAATTCGAAATGTCTGTCTCAGAGAATAATGACAGATCCAGAGGGAGCTCATGCTTTCAAAAAAGAAATGCGAATTTTATCAGTGATAATAAAATATGTATAAAACTTGTTGTGTGGAATCTGGACCCCAGGACAGACTCACAGCTGGGTGGATCTTAGCCAGGACTCATTCACTCATTCACCAAATATTTAGTGACCACCAGCTCTGGGCCAGGTACCACACAAGGCACAGTGAACACAAGCCTTACTGCAGTGAAACTTCGCTGGAACAATTCAGTATGAGAACTGACCATATCAGGGATATAATTAAGTTTACGGGACAATGCAGGCATATTCCCATAGAAAGGAAAAAACAAAGAAATGTTTCTCAGTTAAAAGCAGCTTGAATAGAGAGATCAACTCGATGATGGGTGATGACTTAGAGGGCTGGGGTAGGGAGGGTGAGAGGGAGTTGCAGGAGGGAGGGGCTATGGGGATATATGTATAAATACACCTGATTCACTTTGTTGTACAGCAAAAACTGACACAACAGTGTAAAGCTATCATATTCCAACAAAGAGCTTAAAAAAAAGCAGCTTGAAAGGCAGTAATACAAATCAGTGGGAAAGAAAAGACTACTCACACAGTTTGGAGGTTCCTTAAAAAACTAAAAATAGAACTACCATATGATCCAGTAATCCCACCACTGGGCATATACCCAGAGAAAACCATAACCCAAAAAGAAACATGTACCATAATGTTCACTGCAGCACTATTTACAATAGCCAGGACATGGAAGCAACCTAAATGCCCATCAACAGATGAATGGATAAAGAAGATGTGGCATATATATACAATGGAATATTACTCAGCCATAAAAAGGAATGAAATGGAGCTATATGTAATGAGGTGGAGAGACCTAGAGTCTGTCATATAGAGTGAAGTAAGCCAGAAAGAGAAAAACAAATACTGTATGCTAATTCATATATATGGAATCTAAAAAAAAAAAAAAAAAATAGTACTGATGAACCCAGTGACAGGGCAAGAATAAGGATGCAGATGCAGAGAATGGACTGAAGGGGAATCTGGGACAAAGTGAGAGAGTAGCATAGACATATATATACTACCAACTGTAAAACAGATAGCTAGTGGGAAGTTGCTGTATAACAAAGGGAGATCAATTCGAGGATGGGAGATGCCTTAGAGGGCCAGGATGGGGAGGCTGGGAGGGAGTCGCGGGAGGGAGGGGATATGGGGATATATGCATAAATACAGCTGATTCACTTTGGTGTACCTCAAAAGCTGGTACAAGAATGTAAAGCAATTATATTCCAATAAAGAGCTCAAAAAAAAAAAAAAGAAAGAAAAGACCACTCAGTAAATAGTGCCGGAGACAATGGACTACCCTTACGGGGAAGTTAAAATTACATCTTCCTTGCCCCATATATTAAAAAAAAAAAGAGAGAGAGAGCCACATGGATGAAACATCTAAATGTGAAAAGCAAAAACTTTGAAAGGAATACGGTAATGTTTCTTGAGAAAGCTAACAAGAAAGATAAGACATAAGGAAAAGACTGATAAATCTGACCACACTAGGACAATTTACAACTTTCATACAAGGAAGAATACCCATAACATGTAATCTTATGTCAGATGGGATGTTTCCTGTTGTCCTGGAATTGTTGATAAACCCACGACTGATGACAAAGGATGCTAATTACCCCATGGTCTAAGGCCACGCGGCCACCTGCAGTTGGAGCCAGCCACCTCCCCTCAGGGCTTACTGAGAATCACTGGACCACTACTGGACGTACCGACTTTCTCCTCACCTTCCACAAGGAAAAAGAATAAGACACAGGAGGGATCACGGGCTTTGGGGGAGAGAGGTTGTTCTCTCGGTTACCTGTGTGGAAGGGAGAAGGTGCACCCCGCTTCCCGGAAGCGAAGGGAAGAAGGCAATCCAAGGTAATCTAAAGTTTAGGGTTGCCCATAGGAAAGGGAGCCTCATCCTGTTCCCAATTAAATGTCTATTCCAGCAGACTTGCTGGCCTGCTCCTGGTAACTTAGTCAAGAAGGAAAAAGAAATGAGATAAGAGAGGAACAGCCATTGGGTCAACCTATACTCTCAATATTTGACAAACAGAGACACATTTCCACTATGTTGGGTAGAATACACATCCACTATGTTGGGTAGAAACGATCATCTTTTCAATAAATGGCGCTCGGATAATGGGCTATCCTTGCGGAAAAGGTAAAAATTAGATCCACACCTCAAGTCAGGGCTAGCTCTCTGCCTCAGGGAGCTGTGCAAAGGGGAGGCAGCCCACGTCACCTTTTCAAACCCTCTAAACATGCCCCCGCCCAGTTAGACAGGCAGCACTTTGGTGCCTGCCACAAGTGGGGCATCCAGATTTGATCAGTGTTAAAGCACTAGTGACCAACAGCAAGGAAGAGACTGCGACCTGCAAGGGAAAATATGTTTGCCCTTTGGCTTCTTCCCCTTCCCTCTCCACACAGCAGAGGATGAACACCTAGAAGAGTTAAGGGCGCAGGTGTGAACAAAGTGGACCATAGCCTTCAGCCACTGGAGTCACAGAGAGGTTTAGCTTGTGCTAGGAGTGAGGAGAAGAGCACTAGATTTGATTTGGAGGGTTTCTTTCTTCTTTCCTTCCTTCCTTCCTCCCTCCCTTCCTTCCTTTAATTTTTATGTATGTATGTATGTATGTATGTACGTATGTATATATATATGTGTGTATATGTATTTTGGTGCATCTTGTAGGAATCTTAGTTCCCCAAACCAGGGATTGAACCCAGGCCTTCGGCAGTGAAAGTACCGAGTTCTAACCACTGAGCTGCCAGGGAATTCCCAAGTTTCAAAATAAACATAACCATCTCTTTAATTACAAACATGAGACTTTCTAATACCCCAAAGTCATTGGAAAGTTATGGAGTCTCGACAAGGTGTTATAAAGGGATCCTCCATTCAGTGGAAAGGAAGAGTTCAAAATAAGACAGTGGAAAAGTATTGCAAATAAAGTCACATTTATACGTTCACAGGCTGCAACTCCTTAGTGAACCCATTACATGAAGTTAAAAGACAAACCAAAGAGTGAGAGAAGCTGCTTGCCAAACATACTGACCAAGAATCAGTATCTAGAACATGACAGAATTTTATCAATAATGTAAAGACAAACAGCCAAGTAGAATTAGGAAAAAGAACTCAAATTCACAAGAAAGGAAAATTGAATAACCCACAAATGTATGAAAAGATGTTTAATCTCATTGGTAATCAGAGAAGAGTAAATTCAAAAGAGTAATACCAATTCACACGTATAAGTTTGGCAAACATTGTTTTCTTTTGAAAAAAATTCAAACCCACAGAAAAGTTGAAAATAAAGTGACTTCAAACAAACTTTTCACCTTGATTCACCAATGTTAGATATTTGCCACATTTGCTGTATCTTGCTCTCTGCATCTATTATTATTATATTGCTAAAGCATCTGAAAATAATTTTCAGACCTCATGTCCTTTTATCCCTAAATACTTCTAAGAACAAGAATGTTCTCTTATATAAACATGCTACAATGATCAAACTTCAGAAAAATTAACATGGATCAAACTGTTTAATACATAGTACATATTCTGTCTCATTTTCCCAATCAAGGATCACATGTTGCTTTTAGATGTCGTGTATCTTCAGTCTCCTTCAGTCCGGAACAGTTCCTTGGCCTTTCCGTGTCTTTCATGATGCTGACATTTTTGAAGTATAAAGGGAAGTTGTTTTGTAGTTGGCAAAATTTAAAAATTCTGATAATACCAAGTTCTTGTGAGAACACTGCTAAAGTCCTATACCCTGTCACTGGAAATAGAAATTGATGTAACCACTCCCAGGTATATAACCTGGAAAAACTCTTACAAGTGTGCAAAAGGAGACATTTACTAGGATGTTCAATACAGCATTATTTATAATAGTCAAAAATGGAAAATAAGTTAAATTTTCATCAACAGAGGAATGAATAAAAAATCGTGTATTCATTCAACGGGATATTATACAGCAGTTAGAATGAAAAATAAGATACATGCATATCAATATAGAAAATTCTCAAAAATATAAAGTGAAAAAAATAGAATATGTAATATGTTACTTACATATATTTCAAAACCATGTAGGACTAGTATCAGTACATAATGGTATGAATATACTTATATAAGTGATAAACATAGTAAAGTATACATAGGAAGAACATACATTAACTTCAAGATGGTGAAGATTGCTAGGGAGAGATGAAAGCTAATGTAATGGAATAGGGATATTTTAGTTGTATCAAAATTTCCTTACAAAAAAGATTCCAAAAGAATATGACAAAATATTCATATTTATTAAAGTTAGATGGTAGTGGCATAGATGTATAACAGGATATTTTGTGATACCTTTCTGTGTTTGAAATAGGTCAATCAAAATTTAAAATATAATAAAAAAAACAATTAAAATACTCTTATAAGTAGGTTTTTAATGCTGCCTAGCAAATCAAAGTGCCTCACTAGCCGGGGCATTCATTCCATCTTCAGCAGCCAATAGTCCTTCAGTCATGATAAACATTTTTCACTTTTACAAACAAAGCTGTAAAAACTTCAGCTTGTAAAGAAACTGAGAATAACTCAGGGCTTATCGGGGTCTTACTTAGCACCATGCAGAAGTGCATTATTTAGAAATACTATCTCTATCAAAAAATAAAACTTCTTAAAAATTGAAGTGAGGCAGAATGGGTTTGGAGTCAAAAATCTCTGAATTTGAATGCAGGCCTTTGTTTACTAGCTGAGTGAATTAAAGGTGCTTAAACTCTTTAAGCTTCCATTTCCTCATTTATAAAATGGGGGTAATAAAACTCAGCTCGTAAATTGTACAGATTAAATAATCAAATGCATGTAAAGCATAGTTCCTGCTTAGAAAAGGGCAGCTCTTGTTACTATTATTTATAAAGTTTGAAGACTAAGATACTGCTACCCACATAGTACAATACTAGTATAATACTCTTAAAACATTTATGTAACATTATTCAAAACCACACTTAGAAACTCTATGAAAACTTACATTTATTGCCAGAAGGGACAATAACAGGAACATAAACTATTTTAAACATTCATGTAGTGTTCAAGTTCCCTAGAAATATCCTGAACAAAACTATTCAGATTAAATTCCCTCATTGAAGCAAAAAGAGGAAGGCATATTCATCTCCATTTCATCTTTAACTTGCAGGGAAAATTATAGTTACAGGCTTAAATTTTTTCCCTTAAAAATTGGATGTGTTTTAAACTTTCCATGTATCCCACAAAAATGTTCATCTTAATATTTATAGCTTAAATATACTTATCTACCACTGCACCAAGTTGGAGTTTCTCTAAAAAGCAAGAAGACACCTGCTATTGGGCTGAAATAGCAGTTTCCCCACACATGACACTACCTGGTAATAGTCCATCTCTTAGTTCATGTCGGAAAGATAATTGATGTGAATTCCAAAATGATCTGCAGCTCAAAGGGGCAAAATTTAGCCATTTCCATTCTATTAGGTAGCTTGTCTGGTGAACCCAAGGCAGTATTGTGAAGCAGTTGAGAAAGTGGGCTGCAAGGACAAGTTGCCTGGATTTGAGTGTGTTTTGAGTGCAGTTATTTACAGCTACGGAATCTTGGTGACAATCTGTGTAGTAGAAATGTTAGAATCTATCTTGTAAAAGATAATACAAGTTAATTACATAGAAGGTGCTCAATTAATATAACTATTATTCCTTATTATCATTTATGCTTCTTTTATAAAGAAAATCTTGATTAACCAGTCTTAATAATACTGGTACTGCAGGCAAGGATCATGAAACTTGTGAGTAGTAAAAGTATCATTTAAAATATTATCTTTACCTAAATTTCCAAAGAATTTGGAATAAAAGCCAGTACCAAAAATTAAATTGATCAATAACAGAATCATCTTCTTCCCCTTTTGGTCAAATTGCTAACTCATGCAACAGAAGTCTATAAATTAACTTTCACATTGTACAAGCCTCCAGGAATTATCCATAGTTCTCTGTATGAGCATGTGAGTCACTCTTTAAGGAAGACATTTCTCTGTCCATGATGTGGAAAGCTTGGTGGTAGGTGCCTCAAACAACTCTTGCAAACAAATCCAAGTTCATTTCTCAGCCCTCCATTAAGACTGGGTGAAGGAGTGAGATTTGGATGGTTGGATATGTGCATACGCCCTGCCTTTCCAAAAGGCATCAAAGCTTTTCTTTTCACTTGCTTATTTTTTACTGATTCAAATTCAACTAACAACGGTTAAGTACTCTATCAGATACTTTTACATTCATTTTCTCATTTACTCCTACAGAGAAGCCAAATTTGACTGATATCAGTAGGTTCTATAATTTGAATTTTAGCAATCTATAAGGTATGAATATAAGGTAATACGATGGATTTGGACAAACACAAAGAGCTTGGAAGCAGAGAGCAGAATTTTAGGCAGGGAAAGGTCCTTGGAAATCATGTGTTTTCATGTTTTCATACCACTGATTGTGACACACTCTGCAGATCACCACTGCACAGCCTCTGAATAAACAACTGTGATTCAGACCCTGCTGCTTTTCCCAGACAGCTGGTTTAGTCTATTTTTGGACAATTGTAGCTGTTAAAAAATTCCTTTGTATGGTGCCAAAATCTGCTTCACTGTACTTTCTAACTACTGGTCCAAGTTTTGTTCTTTGGAGAAACAAGAGACTAGATTTCCTTCTTCTTCTACTTGATCAGTTTCCAAATATGTTCCTCCTCTTGGGTTTCCCTGGGTTCCCACACCATTTTACTTACAGCTCACCTATACCACATAGCCATATCCCAGGGCTGTATGAACATTTGCCTACTTTTTTCTTTCCTTCCCTTCCTTTCCACCTCCGTGCTGCCCTTCCACTCCCGTGGAGAGATACTTGAAGCCATGGACTGCATCTCTGTAGTGTTACAACCAAGGACCATGCATAACAGAGGATATCCTGACTGCGCCAAGAGGCTTACTGGGAATGTCTCATATTGCCATGTGCTTCCAGTAAAATCAAGCCTACATGGATTAGATCAGAGACCATCACGTAGGCCAAAGACAGTCCAACACTATCCCGGCCAAAGGTGTTCCCAAGCCAAACAAGGCTGTTAAAGCAGAGCTGCCACAGAAGAGAGCGGACAGATAAGAACCTACAGCCCAGCTTTCGTGGAGGCTTACAACATATTTCCATTTCTCAAGGTCAAATTAGCATATCCATGCACTTTTAACTTGAATTAACACACATATTCACGAGCAGAATTCAATCATAGCTACCCCTCCATGTCTTTATGTTCTCCAGAAAAAAAATCACCCCCAGTTTTTCAAAAAATTCTTTATATACACAAAAAATTACCTTAGCATGCTATTAATAATTAATGTTAATATAAATAATACTGCCATTGATCAAGGCATTTTGAAATTTTTCTTTTGTTGCCCTTCGAGACACATCTGAATCTCTGTCTTTGAAGTAACTGTCTTGGAGAGAAAACATTCATTTGAATGTAAAACATGTAAGGTGGTGACCTGATTGGTAACAGCCACATATTTTTTTGAAGGTGTATGTAACACCTTCAAGTCTTACTTTTTTTTTTTTGCCAAGCCCTGAGGCATGCAATATCCTAATTCCCCAACCAGGGATCAAACCTGTGCGCCCTGCAGTGGAAGCACAGAGTCTTAACCATTGGACCACCAAGGAAGTCCCAGGATGTGACTATTTTTGAAACAATGTGAAGTCAGGTGGAACTCAGTCTTGTTAATAGGGTGAATGACTGGCTGAGTTCAGTAATGAGAAAGTAACAAAGCACTTTCATGTGTCTTATAAACTAATTATAAAAGTAATTCTTTAGAGATATTCCAAAAACATTCTGATCTGTGATAGAACCATTAGAATCAGTGTATTCCAAAGGTCATCCCTTTGGAAAAAAAAAAATCCCATTTAGCAGATTAAGATCTGGAATTTCTTTAAGGTAAATCATACAATCACACTACATGAAACAAAAATCCATAACAAATAAACCAATTATTGTCACTCATGGAGTTCACAACAGGTAGATTTATATCTAAATATAACCAACACATTTATATGAAATTTGGTGTGTATATAGCTGATTGAGACTTTTTCCCTCAGTTTCTCTTTTTTCTACTATCACTTTTGGGGAGCTACAGAAGATTATGCCACAGGCACAGGGAATTCTTCTCCTTAGAAAATATGAAATGTACAGGATTCTGGAGTCTCTCGGCATTTAGCAAGGATCATCTCATGTACAGACATGAGCAATTTTCAATTGACAATAAACTTAGAAGTTTCTCCACTTCTAAATCACTCAAAAGCAATAAGGAGAATAGGAAACGGAAACACTAACTCCTTCGTCAATGAGACTTACAGGAATCCACATCCTTTTTTAGAAAGGTTGTATGTAAAGGTCAAATGGGGATGTAGAGAAATGCCAAGAGCAGACATCCATGGCTGAGAACGTCCCTTGACCTTCTGATACAAAGGCTACAGAAGCTGAGAATACAGGGCTGAAGGAGTAATTATAAAGAAAAGCTGTATTTGCTAGAAGTGAGTGAGGTGGAGAGGGAGAGCCTGACTTGTGAACAATCCTGCAGTGCTATTCTGGACAAGGGAAAACAAAGAATAACTTGAACTCACATACATAACCTTGTGCCTAAAGGCAAATTCCTATTAGCCTGGGATGGTGCCCTGGAATTCTCTGACCCCACTTCAACCTCCTGAAAGCAGCTGGTCCAAGAAGGACTCACTTCATTCAAAACTGACTGATAGTTGGTACGGAATCTACAGAACACCTATACTAAGCCCAAGAAAGAAAGGATAAAACAAACAGCAAATAAAGAACACGACTGGAAAAATGCTAAAGAAAAAATGAAAACACATAATGCCATTATTGAAACATAATCTTTTAAAAACAGGAACCAATCATGTCTTTGAAATAAGAGCACAAGAAAAAAATGGTAAGCCAAAGGAGGAAATAATATGTAAGCTGGAAAATCTCAAGAAGAGGAGGAAGAAAAAAATTAAAATCATCACAGAAACGAAAGATACATTTGAAGCAGTGCATATGAAGATAGACAGGAATAAAAGAGAGGATGGGAAAAAAGGAGCCAAAGGGAGAAATGGATGAAAAATTCAGAAGGCACAGAGAAAAAAAGATTCAGCAGGCATCTAACTGGTATCTTTGAAGAAGAGACCCCAAATAATGGAACAGAAAAAATATTTCAAGGTATAATTCGAGGAAATTATTCAGAAATAAAAGAAGACTTGAACGTACAGACTGAAAGGACAAACTCCATGCCAGGAAAAATTCATATAGATTCACCTACAGAACAATCAATTGCAAGTTATTGGATCAACAAAGAAAATTTGGGCATTCAAATCAAAATCTCAGGTCAACTATATGAGAAAAACAATCAAGCTGGCCTCAAACTTTTCCATAACAACATTCCATTCCAGGAGCAGTTGAGCAATGTTTACAAATATATCAAGAAAATAAAGTCATATCTAAGAATTTTACAGCTAGTCACTATGAATATATAGAAATCAGAAAACAGTTTAGGACATGAAATAACTCAGGGAACATAGTTCCCATGAGCTCTTTTTGAAGAAACTGGAGGAAGACCAACTTTACCTGACAAAGAGATTAATGGAAAATTAAGGCAAAAAGACTGGTGGTTGAGTACTGACTCTGTTTAACTCTGGACTAAAACTAAAATAAATGTGGATTAAAATCCTACAAGGTAGTGAAGGGGATCAGAAAATATCCCCCAATACACCACTTTGATAAAAGATTATTTTGAGCTGAAGACAACTGAGAAGCAGAAAACACAGAAAGAGCTCACTGCCTTCCTCCCATCTGCCCAAGAGCAGGACATAAATTTCTCTTTGGGAAGGTCTTCTCCTCCCCTCTCCCATACCAAGAGGAAGAGAAAGCTGGCTCATCACTAGAGGCAGAAAGTTGGCTCAGAGATGGGTCTGCACAAACAGAAACCTTACTACAGTAGCCCTTATCGTCCATTACTTTACCCATATATTCACCTTCCCACAATTCACCACCCCTGGGAGCCCAGACCTCTTTTCCTTGGTCTTGTCTCTTCTCCACAAATTCGTCACCCTTTTTAGGATGGTATATAAACCCCGAATTCTAACTACTTCTTTGAGTTACTCATCACCGAGTTCTCCCATGTGTTTGCACCTTGCATGCATAAATAAACTGTTGTTTTCTTTTTTTCCTTTACTCTGCCTTTTGTCAGTTTAATTCACAGGCCCCAGCTACTGAACCTAATGGGTAGAGGAAAAGTTTTTTTGTCCCACCCCTACCGTTCTAACGATTTAACTAGCAAAGCTGGGAGGAGGAGGGGAAAATAGTGAAACATAAAATAAATACATTGATTTTTTTCATATTTTAGAGCTGGAGGGTCAAAATATAAAACTTAAAACTTATAAATCAAATAACAGATATAAGTATGTGTAAAGCACAAAGACAAATAATATAATGCACTTTAGCAGAGACTGACAATTCTCTTTCCTGGTTTTTTAGCTCAGCACATGGCCACTAGGAATTAAGACGTATTTCCCAGCCTCCACTGCAGATATATTGTTTGTGTAACTTTACAGAAGTTCCTTATAGGAAGGAGGCATCTTTCTTCCCTCCAGTAGTTTTCTTGGACCATGAGATCATGTTAGAATGAAAGCCAATCATGACAGAGCAATATGGTAGAAACAGCCTGGGTCCTTGACCGTGGTAGGTACCACTCCAGCCCTGGAATAACCACCTCTGCATTTCTATGCTCTTTTAGCCACTTAGTGGTTGGTATTTGGCGGTTTTCTGTGATTTGCACCACTTAATCCTCACTCTGAGGACTACTGTAAAATGATACTGGGTACATGAATGAAGATTTGAACAAATGGAAAGGTATGTCATAATCTTGAAAAGGAAGACACATTATAAAGATGTCAATACTTCTTAAGTTAACACAATCCCAATAAAAACACCAACAGAATATTTTGCAAACTAGAGAAGCTGACTGCAAAGTTTAAATAGAAAAAAAAAACAAGAAAGAATAACCAGGAAAATGATGCAAAATAAGAGTTTTGAAGTATGGACACATGTATGTGTTTCTGTGTATTTTGGTTGATTTTGTTTTAAACTATAATAATGAAAACAATGTGGTTCTATAGCATATTGAGAGCCGAGAAATAAATCTAAGTAGATATGAGAATTTAGTAAATGGTAATATCCAAAGTGATATTTCAAATCAATAGAAAAGATAGATTATTTAACACACCCAGCTGTGTAATCATCTCGAAAAAAAGTAACTTTGGATGCCCACCCACACATTGCATCAAAATATATTCTATACAGACCAAATATTATCGTGTAAAAAGTGAAACCATGAGAGTGCCAAGGAAAATATGGGTAAAAAATTTCTTAAATATCCTCATATGGGACAGGAGCTTTCGAAACAGGACACAAAATCTGAAGCCAAAAAAATTTGTAAAGTTGACTACACACAATTGTTTAAAGTTGGGAAAAAACACCCATAAATATTAAAAAGACACACAACAAACTGGTGGGGGGAGAATTCTCAACTCACATCACAGGCCAAGGGCTGATTTTCTTAAAAGAATTCTTAAAAGAATTAATTAATTCTTAAAAGAATTCTTCCTGATTTAGAACAAAGAGCCCATCAAGAAAAGTAAATAAATACTGGGTCTTAAGCATATAGAACACTAAGAGTAAAAAGATGGTCAAATTCATTCATTACATAGAATGCGAAGTAAAACTACACTGTGATATCATTTTCACCTATCATTTTGGCCAAGACAAAAACCCTTGGTAACATATTATTGGCAGATTAAGGAGGAAATGGGCACTCGCATACATTTATCATTAAGAATATAAATTGGTACAAGCCCCACCAAAATCAGTTTGATAATAGCTAAAAAATTAAAATGCACATATACATCAACCAGACAAGTCTGTAGATCTGCACATTTCATGTATACAAGGTCACTTACTGCAACATTGCTCGTAATAGTTAAATATTGGCAATATCCTCTATTTCCATCAATAGAAGGCTGATAAATTAAATACCATCATATAACAGAATATACTGTAACCATTACAAAGTAACGGCAATTACTTTGACAATCAGTGTGCTAAGCAATTCTGCAGAATGTGCTGCTTCCAAGAGAATTGTATGAAGAAGACAACACCCATTAATTGTCATTTCCATTCATTATACATTCTTTGATCCTCATTCTTGTGATCTTGTACTCAACAGAAATCTAAAGATTTGGTAGTCAAAGTGATCAACCAGACAGAAAGGACTATGTTCTCTTCTGAGTTGGAAAATAGTGTTGAAATGTCACATCCAATATAAAAGTGCAACAGATACTTTAAAGTAGTACTGATGTAACAGTACAGCCTAATAGTCCCTTTGAAAAACAGATTATCTGGAGAAATGTATCTGGTTTTTTAATACCATGAGAACATTATTTTCCTAATATACCATAACTCCCACTGTTTTCTCCAGCTCAAGGTACATGGAAGTAACCTCTGGAAATTGTGGCAACACTTTGCTTTCAATATCACAAGGAAACTCTTCTTCCTCAATCAAAAAAAAAAAAAAAACAAAAAAAAAAAAACCAAAAACAAAAAGAAGAAGAAGAAGGAGGAGGAGGAGTAGGAGGACTTGGACTCTGATTTCGAAAGTGCCCTCCAACTAGCATACCATTTTCTCTGTTCTGTTCTGCCCTCATAGCACATCTGAAGAACTGAAGAATATAATTCTGTTCACTATTCACACACACACACACACACACGAACACAGAGACATCTGAGGAACCACACACAGATAAAGAAACATGTCTGATGACCGCTTACCTGATAACGTGTTGGCGGAGTGAGAATGCTGTTAAAACTGTGTGATTCAAAAACTCTTGAGTTAGACTGAGTGAAGAGGTTTAACTAGGAAAAAATACAATTAACCTAGTAAATGAGAATACATTTATTTGGAAATCATAAATATAATCTACTTTATTCTCCCTGATAACATTTCTGGCGTCAACATTTCCGAGGGACCTTTTGTAGAAGCTGAGTTTTACGAATGACTTCATATATTTCCAAAGGCAAAAATGAATGTGAGCAATGCGCTCACATTTATCAAAAGGCTGGCAAGATGGACTTTAATAGAACTGCTTAACTGAAAAAATATTTTTAAAAGTTTGCTCACGTTAAACACAATTGTTCCTGGGGTCCTTGTATACTTTACCAAAATGTCCTCATGGCGGTCTAGAAGGAGAAGTTGCACAGAAGCAACTCTGTCTGCTCCTCAGCCTATGTTCCTCTCCTACACTTGAAAAGAAACTACAAGTTCAGAGGGTATCATTTGGTATATTGTAATCTTAAAACAAGGGCCAAAACAAAACGTTTTCCTAAGTATCCTGGTCTTACACTGTCCCAAGGTTCAACACTTTGGAGAGAATTAGACTAAAGTATTTCGGTTTTCTTTTCTTTTCTCTCTTTCTTTTTAAGGTTTAACTTTCGAGTGGGTAGGAACAGAAAGCGAGAGGAGAATGTTGTTACTGACTACACTTCACATATGTGAACAGGGCCTGCATCTTTTTGCAAATAAGTTGCTACCTATAAGGTGTGATTCAAAGGCAGAACCCTTTATCCAAAAAAATGTGTTCACTCCACCACCTGTCTTCCCACTATCATAACTCAGGAAGGAGTGGGATACTAGGGAGGAAGGAAGTGGCACTTATAGGTAGGGATCCTCCTGGGACTTCCCTGGTGGCGCAGTGGTTAAGAATCTGCCTGCCAATGCAGGGGACAGGGGTTTGAGCCCTGGTCTGGAATGATCCCACATGCCGCGAAGCAACTAAGCCCAGGCACCACAACTACTGAGCCCACATGCCACAGCTACTGAAGCCCACTCGCCTAGAGCCTGAGCTCCACAAGAGAAGCCACTGCAACGAAGCCTGCATACCACAACGAAGATTAGCCCTTGCTCGCCACAACTAGAGAAAGCCCTCGCAGCAAAAAAGACTCAATGCAGCCAATAAATAAATTAATTAATTAATTAGTTAATTAAAAAAAAAGGATCCTCCTGATTTTGTCCTCTCAATTGTGGCAGGAGAAAACCTCACCTAACAAAGTTAATTCTCCTATTTGTCACTAGAGGCCAGTCTCTGGCTATTGACTGAGGTTAGCTGTAAATGTTAGGTTGATTTCTTGAGGCTCCTTCCTGTCTTCTAAAAAAACCCAGAAACATATAATTTCTCCAAATGTTTACTAAATTCAGGACACAGAGAGTGTTTATGAAGATTAATAAGATTAAAGAGAGAAAAACAGCTGCATGCACAATTTAAAAAATGAAATCAAAATGGCATTTAAGAAAAAAATTTTTTTTGGCTGCACCACACCGCATGTGGGATCTTAATTCTCAATTCCCTGAACAAGGATCAAACCCTTGCAGTGGAAGCACGGAGTCCTAACCACTGACCTTCCAGGGAAGTCCCAAAATGGCAGTTTTTAACCAGATATGGGGAGACGAGGAAGTCAAGCAACATGGCTCCTGAGAGATCAGTGCTCAACCTTCCTTCTGTTTCCAGAAACCTCTCTGAGGAAAGCTATTCTTTCTGCCAGTGGTGGAGGAGAGGACACCCTAAATGGAGCACATCTGCCCATCTCACATCCTTGCGAGCAAGCTGCCTTTTTTTTTTTTTTTTTTTCTTTTCTTTTTTTTAAACAGGGCTCTAGGTAGCCACAAGCCATCTTGAACGTGCTCTTCTTAACCTGTTTGTGTTTCTCCCCTTCTACATTATGATAATACCAGGAATGAAGTCAAAAGTCAGTGAAATCATTTGTCTACAGAAAGAGAACTTGAAGGTGTGACGTGCTGGAGCTGTGAGTTGCCACGCTTGAACAACTTCCTTTGTAAATAATAAAGCCTCCGAGAGTAATAATCAACCCCAGAGAAATAAAGCACCTTCAAAACAAAGTCCATCGAAGCAGTAGCAGGAGTTGCCCAGGAGGGCAGTTGGAGCCCAATCCCTTGAAGACAGCAGCTAAGCTGCAGCTGAAGGCACAGCCCGTGGGGAGGAAGTGGGGCAGTAACCAAGCCAGAGCCACAGCTGCTGAGCAGGAGACAGCCAAGGGCAGCAGAACGAGCTAGACCTCTGATGCTGGAACACGTGAATTCCACAACTACTCCACACTGGCTAGCTCCTGGGACCTTGCATAAGTGAGTTATTTTAATGGCTTCAGTTGTCTTATGTATATAATGGGAATAATAATAATACCTACCTCACAGCGTTGCATGAGGTTCAAATGTACAGCAAAGCACTTTGTAAACTGTGAATGAGGAAGGGCACTGGTATTTGTTGCGGCTGGAATTCTGCACATCTCACATCATCCTCACAATAACCCTATAAAGCTTTCTCTCTTTTAGGTGAGACAGTTATGGCTCCCAGTAATGAAGTGATTTATCCATGTTATTTTTTAATAAGCCTTAAGCCAGAATTCAAACCTAGGTCTAATGCCAAGGCTCCTTTCCTTACATTATGCTGCTCCTCACTGTATACAATGAGGTATTATTTGAAATCATTGCCAATCACTGTCTTGCATCCTAATAGCTTTAAGAGTCCATATTCAGGTCAAACAAAGAAGGTTTAAAAGGCTACCTTATTAAAGAGTAAGATGCAGGGTATTACAAATCTTGGAAATGCACATCTCTTTTAAAAAGTGAGAAGTTATATTGCACTAATCCTGGCTTTTTCCCCAGCATCAACCGAGAAAAAAATGCACTTTATGGAGGTAACATACTATCTTGTGGGCTCCCAGGCTATTACAGCTACAGACTATTTTCACAATTTCTAGGCAAAATTATATTTTAATCCCACACATTTGCTCCTATATGTTTCACTCCCTATTATTTGAGGTTCTGCCCATATCCTTCTGCCTCCTGTATCAATTTTACCTCTGAAAATTAAGTTCATGCTACTAAAGTGCTAGCATGGAACTCATCTTTGTTAAAATCAAAGTATGACTCAACCAGGACTCAACAACAAATCATTCTTGATTATTTATAAAAGGGAATATTTATGGTTAATATTTGGGGGTGCTCTTAAGCCTGTATCAATTTTATGATATTAAAGGGAAAATGATTATTTAGCCCAATCAAGAGTTTCTACAAATAAGAAGAATATGTTGGCGGTGAACTATATATACAACCAGGAGAGAAACATGAGAACTATTTAACTTCAGTACAACAACTGAGAAGCATGGAACACACACACAAAAACAAAGTGTTTTCTAACAATAACTTTTCTGTTTACTTTTAACAAGTTAAAGAAGTTTTTAGTTTGTTTGTTTTTCATTTGGTAGTTTACATGAAATTCTGACCAAAAACAAGGCATAGACTAAGTGACTTCTTGAAATATTATGAAGATATTAAGTATTAGTCTATGAAAGACTATGGAATGGACAGTTACTTTCAACATCTTCTAAGTTCACACATAAAAATTATTGAACAAACATCAAAAGACAAGGAGAAAGACAAAACGTTTATCTTCAGGTCTCAGTAAGCTTTGGATACCTACCCTGGACTTTGAGTTACCCATTCCCATTTCTATATCCTTCTGTAGCCTTCTCCTTCTGCATTTGGAAAAGTTAATGATCCGCATGATGAAATAAACAAATGACTTTGGACTAGGAACTAGACTGAAGGGTGGAGGTAATGTTTTTCCATCATCAAAATAAGATAACCAAAGTTTTGAGCGAGCAAACTTCCACTCTACGTCACTGTCATCCTGTGTCACAAAAATAGAAAAAAATATAACAACTGATTTCAAAAACTAAATATTCTAGTAATTGATTTCAGTAGGGTCTTACAATGAACCTACATTATGCTTTTGAAATAGAAAAGTGGCATATATACATTTATCTGTATGTAATCTGTATTGGGTTATATGATATTCTAAGTAATAGCACTTTTATGATACTCATTTAAAAATTTTTTCTCTTCTATATGCCTCTGTCTATACGCACCAAAATTTAACCAAAATTTCCTGTCCCCCATCCAAAAAACAAAGCATAGGCACAAGAAAAATTTAGGGTCAAGGAAGGATGAAAAGATTAATTCCTCCCTTCCTCCATGCCCCCCTCCAATCCTGCATATTCAACAACAGTTCTCCATTCTCCCTCCTCATCTACACCCATCCAAGCGAGGTCGTAGATATAGCATATTAGACTTCAAGGGCAAAGGAAAAAGATAGCAGCATTCAGATGAATTGCACGTTGGAGTTTATGTGTCTGCCATATGTATTCAAATGCCACAAAAGGCCCTCAGTGGCCTAATCCTGCCTTAATCTCCTTTTGTCCTCAGTGCTGCCCCCTGGTGGTGGGCATAAGCATTCTACCTGGTAGACAGAATGGAGAGAGGAAATGAAGCGGAGCCGGTCCAGGATTCGAAGAAATTGGCTCAGTCGTTTCACACTGCCCAGTCTGCCATTACCACACCCAAGCAGGTGTTCGGAGTACCAGTTTTATTCTCTGCAGGACCTAACTCCTGCTTTGAGAACACTATCTTATGCATTTCTAAAACACAGATAGAGACTCAGTGGACTTAACAAACGGTAAAGCACTAAAAATATACAGCACACTAAACTGGTGTACATAGGAAAACATATATACAGTGATGAAGAAAGGGACCAAATCAAGCCCAATCCAAAACAAAAATAAAGCGATTTCTAGAATACTAAAAATTCTGAGTAGACAAATTTAGAACATCAACATTTGCCAGACGTCTAGTAATTCCTCTACCTGGATCTTTCAGATGGTTGGCTTGCCAACGCAGGAGAGAATAACTTCCCTACGACCAATACTTCTTCTAGGCAATAATTCAGCAATATACCCTGAGAAAAGGCAGAGTGATGGTACATTCGTGGGAACCCCTGCTGTGCTCCTAGAAGATACTAGAAAGTGTATTACCACCTATCCAGATGGAAAACATGGAGAAAGGCCCTGCATGGGTCTAAGCTTCTTTGTTGACAAGAGCAGGAGCTCCACCACAGGGCACAAAAGCAGACGCAGTGTGCTATCAGAATGAAAAGGCAAAGACAGACACTGCGGGTGGGAAGCAGATTTACCTCAATTTCTTGATATGAGCTATTAATCATAGCGATAAGCATGTTGAGTAAAACGACCACCATTGTTACGTTGTATATTCCATACAGAACGTATCCAATATTCTCTATGAATTTGTGATCATATTTGAGCACAACGGAAGTCACTTCAGACAACCCAAATATTGACCAAAACAAAGTCTTGAAACTTTCTTCTACGCTGTTGAAAGAATAAGGTACACAGTAAACAAATGAACAGTTTTCAGAATGAACAAGTCAAAAGTAAAAACAAGTTAGGGTCTGAATACTGCACAGACGTAAAATGCTATTGCATTAAAATACCATCGTAGTACCCCAAGCGTAATTATTTCATTATATTTAGTAGAAAATTTTCTCTCAGGTTTTTAGGAACTGGTGATTAAATGGTACTGATGCTTAGTTTTTCTGTAAGTTATCATGAAGTGAAAATTTTTTGAGCTTGGAAGGGGAGAGCTGAAGTCATGCCCTGATACCCATTCCTTTCCCTTAGAAGGATGGAAGTTTGGGGTTTGATTTTGCAGGCGGTTTAGAAATTTAAATCAGATTTTCTGGAGTAGAACAAGTCAGGATTGAAATTACATACCCACTTCAAAAAAACTATGTACAAACATTCCTTGCAGCACGGCAGTAGGGAAGGATGAAAAATACCAAAATATCCATCAATAGAAGAGTAGGTAAATAATTCTGGTACATCTATAAATGGATTGCTATGCAGCCACTGGGAAAAAAATGAGACAGATCTAGCTTCATGTGTTTATATAAAATGATATCCAAGATGCATTATTAGAGAAAAAGAGATGTAGCAAATGTGAAACAGTCTACTATTTGAATAAAAAAGAGGTGGGTGTGTAAATTCTTATATTCTTGTTTATGCAAAAAATATCTCTGAAAGTATCCAAAAGAAATCATTGCCTCTGGACCTAAGGAGAACTAAGAGACTGGGGTCCAAGGCTGAGGAACGGGCCGGCTCTTCACTGTAGATACCGCTCTACATGAATTTTTCGCCACCAGAATGTATTACCCTACCTAAAATTTACACTTAAGTGATAGTGAAGAGAAGGCAACAGAATTAAAGATTCCTATTCTTTCCCCTCAATTTATATAATCTACTTCCTGATTCTTCCATCACAGCAATTAGCACTTAAGCCCTCATCAGACTAATTATCTACTTGCATCCCTTAAACGAAATATGCCAACTGAATTTGGCTGGTTTCGTCATGCAACCAAGTGGTAAATCTGATGTATGAACCATAAGAATAATCCTTACATTAAGCAATTACCTACATGTAGAATTCCAGTTAAAAGGAGGGTTTACAAGTAAGCCCTTTTTTTTTTCAAAGAAAAATGTATGGAAATAGTATTTTTTTGGTTTGTTACAACAGATTCTAAACAACAATTTTTATAGATTTGTAGGTTTTAATACTAGTTTATTCATTCATTCGACAAATATTGATGGAGCACCTATTATGTTGTAGAAACTGTGATAGACCCTAGGGATAGAGGGATGAATAGAAAGGTTCCTGTTCCTGTAGAGTTATTCTCGACTATGAAACATTTGATGGTGTGATGTTACAGCAGAGATGCTAAAGGAAGAATAAGAAAGACTATAGCCTTTTTGTTCCTGCCATGAATTTAACAGCATCACAAAATGCCCCCACTCCTTCCTCTTGCTCCTTTGCAAACCTTCCCACCTCTGACATTGGGAATACAGATTCTGGAGGCTCTATATGTATGCGGAGAGGGGTAGAATGAAAAGGAGAAGACACTGGCAGTTCCTGAGCTCCGACTATGGGCAAGAGGCTTTATATAAATTACCTTCCACATCCTCACAATGACCTGATTCAAACCTTATTGTGCTTATTTTAAAAACAAGGAAACTAACACTGAGAAATGTTAAGATACTTAACCAAAGCCCACAGTTAGAAAAGAGCAGACGTTGCATTCACATCCAGGTCTGCCTGATTTTCCAGCCTATGTTCTTTCCACTATATCGTGTTGCAGGTCCTCACACAAAACGGTGACAAAATGTATGTATAAGATGAGCTCTCACAGAGGTCAAAGGGGGTGCTACTGTGTGCAGGATCTCTCTGTCCTTTCCCCCCTGGGTCCAAACAGAATTTATTTTTCATTACAATAAATTGAGTTTCAGTTCTTTTTCACCCCTACGATCTGCTCTAGATTAACTATTTGGAAAAATTCACTTCAAAACAATTTAGATGCCTGGAAAGGCTTAATCTATTTTAGTCTACAGGGAACTTACTGAAGGACTAGTTTGTCTCCAGCTGCGGCATTACAGGGTACAGAAGGTACAAAGGGAGGCCTGGAGGACCTTCTGATCTCCTCACCTGGAAGGACCACAGTAAGGACAGAGGGCCTGCCTCCCTGACCAACAGCAATGGGTGACAGAGGATGGAAATGTGGATGTCTCCATGCTGAGGGAACTTAAAGGGACAAGAGCTAAGAAAGCTTACCCAAGGAAGAGTTCATGGGGAAGATAAGCCTCTAGTGCAGATGCCAGTATGACCAAAGGAAGGAAGTGGTACTACTGTACGGTAGACTGTACAATATTGAGCTATAACTTCTTCTTCCTCAACTCCCTGTACAGATTATTGATACATTGACCTAAAAGCCAATGCTCTTTTTTTGAAATAATAGTAATGGCTACAAAATGATGAAACTAAATTTAATGTCATACATAATATAAGAGATATGTAGTATTAAAAATTTGTTACCCAAGTCTCTTAAAATAGCTAGTTTTATCTAGGATTTTACTGAATTCTGATCTATTCTGTGATCAAAAATTCACTAAACTCAAAGAGATGAGCCTTTGGAGCAATGTGATCTCACACAAGCACTGTTTTTGGTTTTTGTTTTTTAGGTTTTCTCCATCCTTTTACTTTTTTTTTTTTTGAAGTACAGTTGATATACAATATTAAATAAGTTTCTGGTGTACAATAGAGTGATTCACAATTTTTAAAGGTTATATTCCATTTACAGTTATAATGAAATATTGGCTATATTTCCTGTGCTGTACAATACATCCTCGAGCCTATCTTGCACCCAACAGTGTGTACCTCCTACTCCTCCACCCTGTTGTTGCCCCTCCACTGGTAACTACTGGTTTGTTTTCTACATCTCTGAGTCTGCTTCTTTTTTGTTATATTCACTAGCTTGTGGTATTTTTTAGATTCCAACATATAAGTGATACCATACAGTTTGTCTTCTTTGTATGACTTATTTCAGTTAGCACACTCCAAGTCCATCCATGTTGCTGCAAATGGCAAAATTTCACTCCTTCTTATGGCTGAGTAGTATTCCACTGTATATATATATATATATATATATATATATATATATATATATACACACACACAATGGAATACTGGAAGGACCACAGCTTCTTTGTTCATGCATCTGTTGATGGACACTTAGGTTGCTTCCTTACCTTGGCAACTGAACCAAAGCTGCTATGAACATTGGGGTGCATTTACCTTTTTGAGTTAGTGTTTTTGTTTTTTTCTTGTATATGCCCAGGAGTGACATTTCTGGTCGTGTGGTAGTTCTATTTTTAGTTTTTTGAGAAACCTCCATACTGTTTTCCACAGTGGCTGCACCAATTTGCATTCCCAACAACAGTGTACGAGGGTTCCCTTCTCTCCACATACTAACATTTGTTATTTGAGGCACTAACTCTATTTAATGGATTTTTTTCTGCTCTTAAAACTGTCTTTATTACAATCATTGAAAAAAAATTTTATTGCTCCATCTAGACTTGTTAGAATTTCCCTTCATCATACCTTTTTTGGTAAAATGTTTTACTTACGTGGTAAAAGCAGCATTTACTTTAGCCCCAAGGTAGTAAGAATAAAGTATGAACATGCCAATCATAAAAGCAAGAAACACCATAATAAAGAGGACCATGAATTTGAATATGTCCTTCACAGTCCTTCCGAGAGAGATCTGTAAGGGGCCGAAGCTCTCGTTTGCAGGGAGGATGTAGGCGATCCGAGAAAAGCTGAGCACAACAGCTATGGCATAGAGACCTTCAGATATGATCTGAGGGTCAGAAGGGAGCCATTTATCTCTGGCTACAAGAAAAGAGAGAGAGATTAAAAATGGAACTTTCTATTCATTGCTAACTACGTGAAATACCTTAAAGAGGTCCTATCTTGTAGGTAGGTGGTTATTATCTCAGTGGAGACTACTCTACATTTAATTAACTGTCCAGGCACTATTTTTCATGTTAAACCAGAACCATATGAATTCTACATGCATATAGTTTCTTTTAATGGAGGAAACGCTACTATAAAGATACAAGGTTGACTTCACATTGAGCAGAAATAGAATAAAGGACAAAAGATGAAAAAAGAGGTGAAAATGCTTCATTAGAACTGACTGTGTCCAGGATGACAAAACAACTGACTTGACTCATTTGTCCCCTCAGCTACCATACTTATTGACCAGCTATTTTAGCATCTTATAGGCTCAATTAGCACAAGTCTTTTTTCCCCCATATTTCATGGGGAAACTAGTTCATCTAACAGTTTATGCAAGTAAAATGTCATATTACAAGAAGTGAGAATGTCACTGAATCACAATGGTGCTGTCAAAGTGATGTCTGAGCAACACCGCTGGTTCCTGGAAAGTGTAAAATGCTAGTGAGGTGCAAAAATCTTGGCTAAAGGTTCTAAATGAGGACCCCCAACACCCCTTACAAGGTCACCTTAGTAAGTTCACAGCAGACTATGGGATACTCATATGGGATACCCTGAAAGATCAGCGAAACACTATGTGGTAAATTCTGTGCGAACTGGGTCGCTCCCAGAAGGATGGTGCACTGCAGACATTTCCAACAACAACAAAAATGAGCATTTACTGAGTGCTTAATATGTACCAGACACTGTGCTTTCAATGACGCTATGGATCTGAGGTTATCAGTCTCTTCTTAAAGATGCAGAAACCAAGTCTTAGAAAGGTTAAACGCTTGATCAAAATCACAATGAGGAGTGAAACCTGAATTCACAAATTTCCCCCTAGATGATAGTCATTAGACACACACAAGTAAATTTCAATAAAGAGGTATTGAAATAGTCAAGGTGTATGTTACACACAAATACAGTCTAAGCTAATTCCTTAATTATAAGTGGTAATCATTTGCTCATTTGATCTGGCCTCCTTGGTGTATAAAAATCTTTGCTGGCTGACAATAAGAGATAATGTGTTTAAATTGTACAGTGTGTAAAACGTACACCTTCATTTTAGAGCAGGCACTCAGCCTTCAGTAATGTTCACATGTGTCTGGTACATATCACAATGTAATGATACTTATCAAGAGTTATTCCTCACAGTCAGAATGCATTTGAACTCTGGGCCTGACTTTCTGTATCTGTAAAAAGAGGGTTAGACAATAATTGCTAACGTCTCTTCCAGGTTTAAGATTTTGCAACGATACGAAAATTTGCTCACTGCGGCTCCCCAGTTTGGCCTTAAGGGAAGGGAAGCTAACATTTCTTAACATTGGTTTGCGGTGGGCAAGGAAGGCATCAGTATCCATGCACACCTGATGTCACTGAGGGCTCCTGTTCTCATGATCTAGAGAAGCCTGGCATGAACTCCATCCCACGTTGTAGGAGCACAACATCCTCCCCAGCATTTCTGCTGGTTCTGCAAAGCTTATGTTCTCACTGTCACGTTAGCGCCTATTTCCTGCCTCTGCTGAATTTTTGTTCACTTCCCTTGTATAGCAGTTTAGCACCTTTTATTATTTTATCTCCTCCAACCTAGGCTCTCAGGGACTCATCTTCCACATCAAGCAGTTTAGTAAGCTACCCCCCCCCAATTAAAGACAATTTCATGTCCTAAGATATATAAGAGCAACAATGCTGTTAGGCTTAAAGGTAATTTTCTCCCACCTTGCAATACCTCCTTGTTATGGATGTGAAAACTGAGGCACGGGGAAGTAAATTGATTTGAACAAAATCACACAACAAGAGAGAGGCAGTGCCTTGATATGAATCAGTTTTATACAGCTCTAAAGCTCATGCTCTCTCCACCGTCTCTACCCTTTCAACACACATCTTGTACTAAACATACTCTTTGTTGGCATTTCCTTCCAAAATGTGGTTGTAATACCCTTCCTGAGACAAAAGAGGGCTCTGCAGCTAATAACTTACCATAAGTGAAATACTGTATCTCTGGTGGAAGTGTAACTTCACTGAGGTCGCTCTCTTGGACGTAACTGTCCACATACTGTTGTGCTTTTGTTGCCTGAAGGAAAGCCAGGAATCTGGCTGTGAAAGCAGCGATGAAGATGGAGAGCATCCCGAAGTCTAGGACGTTCCACAACTGCAAAATGTATTCCCTGGGTCCTTCCAGCCAGAGCTCCTTACACTCAGACCACATCATTCCTGTCACAAGACACACAGATTACAGACGAGCGTTTACAGCTTGGATTCAGAAGGTATTATTTTGTCCACCATCCGTCCCCACCTATAAAATGCCCCACATGTAAAGCACCCCACCAGGCACGATAAAGCACTGACGGACTACAGCTCACCGAGGTGCTGGGCAGAGTTAAATGGAAGAAGCAGCTTTGACTGAAGGAATGATTTGCTCCACCAAGTTGGATTTTGGTGAAATATAGTTCTACATGTGGCACAAGAAATGGTACTACTCTTATGGAGGGTAGCACAGGAGGGACAGAAGGAAATAAGCAAGGAAGTCTCTTCACATCAAGTGATTTTGGCCCATGAAACACTTGGCAGAGAGGAGAAAATTCATCTTTATAAAATGACAATGGTTATTTATCAAGTCACAGTGATTACTGGAGAAATAAGCCCCTGAGAACCCAACTATACACTTTTAACAAGAACAGTTTTCCAATTCTCCAATCCTTACCCTCATTTCTCTACCCTCTCTCTTCATTTCAGCTTCATGCTGAGAAGGTGAGGAATGTCATTGGAAAAAGAAGAAACCCTTAGCAGGAGGCCCTATGACATTATGAAGAAACTGAAAGCAGAAATGCCGTTCTGGGAGAAGCGGACAAAATATGCCAATCTAACACCTTGTCCTCTCCCCTAAGTAAGGGGAAAATATTGTAGAGTTTTAAAAAGAAATGTAGCATCTCAAAATAAAATTCATAAAATAATTAATTGACTCAGGTTAAGGCTACAGGAATGAATGAAGAGGAGAACCAACCCAGGAACTGAGAAGATTAATAAGAAACACGCTGGGTGAAATAGACAGAATATACAAAAATGACTTTGGATTAGTGATCAATAAATAAACTGGTTTCAATCTCCATTTTTTTTTCTCATATTGCTTAAAACTTTTACTTTAACATAGCTTTTCAAAATGGGCTATTGTGAGGTGAAGTAACAAACACTGAAAATGGAAACTTTCCTTAAAAAAAAAAACCACCTCTGAAAGTAAAGCAATGTTTTTTAATCACCAGTTAATAGCCACTGGGTTATTTCAGAACTATTGCAATCAAATATTTGATCATCCCAGTGAGTCACGTTTTAAAAATTGCATTGTATTCAATAATTGAAGTAGGATTTCTGAAATATGGTATATTAATGAGTTATCTTACTCATAAAATTTTGTTTAGTGTTAAGGGATACCTTTCAGCATTATCAGGCCATGAAAATCATTCCAGGATTTGCTATTCTGCTCATCTTACAATGAGGATAATGTCACTGCATAATGGACCATAGCATTTTAAATAGAACGTGGCAATCATCATATAGGTGCTCTTTTTGGTAGAAACTAGAATACTCAATATGAAAGGCTTACCAAGAACCCAGACCATAATCAGCATCTCAGTCCACGTGAACTGGGTGGTTTTCACCCTGAAGATCTGTTTGGGATAGTCAATAACAGTGATATTTGGCAACGTGGTGATTCCTTCGAATCTGTCTGAGGCGTTGAACACAAGCAGGCCCAGAAAGATGATGAAAGAAGCGGCGTGTGCCACGAACTTCATGAAAGGGCTTCGCAGCATCTTCCCCAGCTGTGAGAAGGCAAAAAATAAAACAGATGAAAAACAAAACCTTTTACTTTAGGAAATCTGGCTTCCACTTACGAAAACTATTCAGGATTAAAAAAAAAAAAAAAGATAAAATGAGAACACTCTCAAAATTCTGCTTTTGTTTCCGAAGAGCTATGCATTGTGAAAATTACTGCTTTTAGAGGATGTGTCCTCTAAGAATAATGTAAGAAGTCTTCAAACCTCATTGTTTCTAAATATCCAGTTTGTCTTAGGATATACTTCATTCACAGAGGCATCTCTGAAACTTACAAGGCATATACTGGTTATTCTTATTTTTACACGAAAGACTATGCAGTGTCAGGTTTTTAGAGTCTAGGAAAAGAAACTCCGAATTTGTAATGTGTAATTCTTTATAATTGAAATGTTACGATGTGTTTGTAGCACATTACAAACCCTTTGAAGATTAAAAAAAAACTTACTACTACAGAAGTAAATTTCTGTTCTCACTTCTAAATATTCCAAAATCAATTTGTACTTTGTATGATATAAAAAAGGGCATAAAATATTATAATTAACATAAGTATTTCATGTTACTATCTAATAAGAGCAGACAGATACACAATAATTAAAACCTCTAAGTAGGTTAACTTAATGAAAAGTCATCCCTGGGTTTGGAAATCATATAGTACAAAAGCATGTTTAAAGTTCACTTTGTAATGATTCTAAGGTAACTCTTTTTAAATCCCATGTGATATAATGTCCTTAAAAGCCCTATGTTCTAGTAGAAATGAAAAACAACTCCTCCTGTCCCAAGGGTGTCTGCAGTCTAAGAATTAGGTACATTTGGTTGATTTATCAGATAAGTTCCTTATTCTGCATACCCAGACCCTACTTTCAAACTCAGTCTGTGACCTTAAAAAGTACCAAGGTTCACATTTAAAAGACTGTAACTTCAAACAAATGTTTTTGCCTGTCCAGAACCTTAATTTGATGTCAACAAATAACCAAAGAATGTCAAGCATTTCTGGAATTGGACATGAATGCACACAAACAAATGTCACATTTTCCATGTTAGATACAGAAAAATAAACGACACATTAACACGTCACAGTGCTGTTCCACACTGCGGGAGCCCATCCAGAGCACACAGGGATTTGGGGGGAGCTGCCAAGTCTGTTTCTCCTAAAGGGGGATCTTTGAAAATGTTAAATAACATGGAAAAAAATGGGATACATGTGGAGAATTCTTACTATATTGTCCTTTCACCACAGGATAAGTGCTATATGCCCACAGGTATAAATGTGGGCTCCAGAAACAACTCAGTTTCCTTTCCCTTCTCTGCTGGGCAGAGCTCACTACATCATTAGCTGCACTTTTACAAGTGAAGAGAAAAAAAGAACAGACTTCAAGATGCCTACTTCAAACCCAATATGTTTTAACTGAGTAAGCTGCCCTAAGAGACAAACATGTATAAACCTGAACTTTCCAATTCATTTCCCCCCCGGAAGGGAAATTATTTGTGTGGGATGTGATTTTTGCTTTAATGCATGCTCTCTCCTTATTTATAGTTTTTAAGTCTTTAGTGTTTATGTATTAGCAGAATCTTAAGGTATTTCTCCATGATACATAACAAAGGAACTTAGTTGAGTTATCAAAATCGATCAAAATGATAACCTTTCTGCCTTAAACTGCATGGGCAGCTCAACGATGAAGTGAGCTGGATAATATTCTCACACATATATGGGTTGCAGAGGAGGACTCTGCAGGGGGTGACAGCTGTGCCGGAGAGATGACTGATTTCCAAGGTCAACTGTGAGTGCCCTTTACTCCTTTTGCTGGAAACTGCCTCTGATTTAAACAAAACCAGATTTTGGAATATAAAAACAGGATTAAAGGATCTCAGAACCACTTCTTCTCCCTGGCAGTGCCCGTTATTAACCTAATCCAGATTCTGTTAGCATGACTCCTATTCCTTTCCACATCTTGTTTAGAGACGATCTCAGGCACAATTAAATTGACTATATACTGGCACAGTTGAGAGAGAGAGAGAAAGGGAGTGAACAAAATGATTCGAACAAAACTAAATAGAGGAACAATCTAAAAAACCCAAAGCCCCCAAAGCCAAATTCTACATTTTATAGACTCTCCTGAAGGAACAAAGGGTTAGGGGAACCTGACATGTGCTTTCTTGAAGACTTTGCATTAACACCACTATTCACAACCGTGCTTAATCCACCCAGCCTCGGATCTTTTTGAAAGGTTCAACCGAGCTGCCCTTTCAGTTCTCAGGATAACTGTTTCTTGGAACCACTGCGGGAGGGTTATTTCTCTTCTGTAGGCCAGCTTGGTGGACTCTCTATTTATTAAGCAGGCAACAGGACTGCCACAATTGCTACTTCATTTAAGCTACTTTTCCTCTGCCTACCATGGGGGTTTTATCTTAAAAGCCTAAGTATTATATGCCTGCAAATATGATCTATCCCTATAGTACCAAATCCTTTTTCATCCTTTATTTGAACTGATCCAGTCATTAAAAAGCAGAATTTGTGTTCTTGAGTCAATTAACATTCAGGGTAAAACTGATAAGAGCCTTAAGTAGGAAGCTTTTTCCTTTTTCATCCTCAAAGGACATGGTACACCAACCACAGAGGAAATGGGGGTGGAAAAGCCGGTACCCTGCTGCAAGGTGCGATCCAGTAGCCGATGGCAAGGAACGGAAGGCCCAAGGCCACGACCAGCACCACCAGACACTTGATAGCTACCGTCTGTTCCCGCAGGCCTGAGAGGTTCTCGTACCAGATTGTCAAGAGCTGCTGCTGGCAGTTGGGGTGAGCCACGAACTGTTAGTCAGGAGAGAGAGAGAGGGAGAAAGAGAGGTAGGTTACCATGCCATTGTCAACAGCTCGGCTACCCAATGCATGTGCATCCTAAAGATATTAATGCGTGTTTTTCCAGAACATAGGCACTGGAAGTTTCTGGTAATATTCTTTACCTTCCCTCTATTTTTCAAAATTGCTTCAGAACTATTACAAGAACTAAAGTGGAAACATGAGGGTAAAACTGATGTCCTTAATCACAGTGCTTTCTCTCCATATTCACAGACTCCTGTCTGGAATCTGGGTGGCATAAGCTCTCCTCTGTGGAAACGTTTCCCATCTTGCTGTCTGCCAGCTTACTTGCATTCAGTTCAAAATGGAGAAGAAAATAGTTATTTGGTTTATTGGATACTATAGCTAAAAGAGAAATGTGTTATTATTTCACGAGCAACTCCTAAAATGCTACGTCTATGAAAAGTATATACACGATATGTCCTAGGTGTATTATGTCCTACCACAGCAAACACACAAAAGATCTGCAAAAACTCAATGCACCTCCAAGTATTATGCTTGATCCACATTTGCTCTGCTTCTAGGAACTGGCATCAAATATCACTTCCTTCCTATTTTAGTAAGCTGTACTCTTTTTGTTGCTTTCTCTATCACAGGTCAAAAAAACACAAACATTTATCTCTATCAATTCTTTTATAACTGCAGCTCTAATCAGGAAAAAAATGAGCTGATTATACTTATTTTAGCCCTGCTGTTTTATTTTATTATTTTGTTTTATTTTATTATTTTATTTTTGCCATCTGATTTTGTTAAGTCCTCTGCCTGCATCTATTTAGAAGGACTGGGATTTCATTAAGGTCCTGTCTATATTCAGGTAGCAGGATTTATTTGTAGTCAGGCTTATGTAAAAAGACCCCTATGTCAAAAAGTACCCATTTGTAGCTGGATATGCCTTTCTTTGAATGGCCAGGTGCACTTTGCCCAAGCTTGGGAATTATTCAGGGTCATTCCCAAATCAACTATGAATGTCAACATATTTTTAAAAAAATGTGTTTAGCAACACAAAAATCAAGGTATCATTGTCTTCTATAAAATGTAATAAACAACAAAGGACATGTTAGGAAGTACCCATGAAATGTCTTTGCAAATTCTAAGAGGCAAAGAAAGCAGCTGCGGTTCCCACTAGGCAAAGCGTTCAACCTGAATCAAGCTCTAGTTAAGGATCTGGATGCTTCTCAGCAACTCTAGGCAATTCCTCAAGTTACTGGCTATTTATCAATAGCCTACCTACGAGAAAATGAACAGGATTCCACATAGTGGTGTATAGTTTCCCATCAGCTGTTCTAACTAAAAAAAAAAAAAAAAAAAAAGAAAGAAAAAACAAAAATAAAACCTCATCCCCCAGGGTGGGCGGCAGAGGCACAATTTCCCCCAAATTCCCACTCTTCCCACCAGTATGCAGCCACGCTCTGGGACGTCCATGGACTTTGCTCTGACAGCTGCCACCACTGTGCAGAAGGAAAACCTGAAAATCCATTGGCAGAGGTGGTGAGGATGAGCTTGCAAATATCAGGTTTGAAATACTTAATTGAATTTTTTTTCCAATAATACAAACTAGTAGGATTTGGGAGATTGAAAGTACGAAAAAGAAGGTGCTATTTTTTTCTCATTTGACAAGCTCAATGTGAAAAAGCATATTTTATCTTGTAAGTTCCTTTTAATTCAGTTATAAAAATCCCAGGTCCTGAGGCTCATGGGTCATTGCTAGCCGCTAAATATATATTAGATCTTCTTTCCAAATTCAAGATTCTGTCACTCTTCCAAAGTTCTGATTTTTGAAAACAGTATTTCAAGATCAATACAGCCATTATTTGAATTCATGGTGAAGTATAATTAAGGTTGAAGGCTTCCTGGGGTCTTAGGTAACAATTTCCTAGAATTCTTGCTGAGAATGTCTCCAAACTTCCACTTCTGCCCCTGTACTCTATTGGATCATTACCTTCCTGCTTCACCCCTCCCTCCATGTTAAAAATCTTCATCCCCTCTACGGTTCTTAAATGTCTGTCTCATTCATTCATTCATTCTTCAAAATGTCATAAGCCCCTCCTACACGGCAGGCAAGTGTTAGGTATTTGATACAAGAAGACGAAAAGGGAAGCATCAGTTTTGCAGTAAGTGATAAGTGGTTCCTGTACTAGGGCACACAGTAAGCTCCACATAAATGTGAAAAAGTTATTATAATGGAGACTTGGATTCCATATGCCTGCGTAGATAATTCATCAGCGTTTAAAGCAGTCTTAATTTGATGTTGGTCCAAATGTCTTGGTGTTCGGAGGATCTCCATTTGTGAGAAGTTGGATAGACATAAATAAAAGGCAGAGTCCTGTGAGTCCTGCCAGGCTCAGCTTCGGAACAGGAATGGTGCAGTCAGAGAAATTTACGGGCAGACCATACAATGTCATCAGATCAGATTACCACTTGGGAAGTCAACATGCACTTGTTTATAGGCCAAGGGTTTCTGTCCAACAGAAAATCCATGTGAAGTTAAGAGACACTTGGACACGCGTCCATATGAAATTGAGGGACAAATTTCCCTTTTGTGGGTGTCCAGCCTTTCTTAGGTTTTAAACTCCTGAGTACAGGAACATTAATATTGTAGTATGACTCCCTCATTTTGTTCTTCCTTCTTGAGCTAATCTTTAAATTTGAATCTTTAAATGCTTTATGGCATTGATTATACTGTATAAAGTTTACAAAGCTCTCAAAGACTTGCTGGATATCAATTCTTTCCAGGAACTTCCCTGGTGGCACAGTGGTTAAGAATCTGCCTGCCAATGCAAGGGGACACAGGTTCGATCCCTGGTCTGGGAAGATCTCACATGCCTTGGAGCAACTAAGCCCGTGTGCCACAACTACTGAGCCCACAGGCCCGCTCGCTTAGAGCCTGTGCTCCGCAATGAGAAGCCCGCACAACACAACGAAGAGTAGCCCCTGCTCGCCACAGCTAGAGAAAGCCCATGTACAGCAACAAAGACCCAACGCAGCCAAAAATAAATAAATAAGCAAACAAATAAATAAATTAAAAAAAATCCTTTCCATGTGGCATCACATAATGATCAATCTTTGACTTGGTATGACTTGTACAATTCAGTGTAAACACAATACATGTTAAACACTAGCCAAAATCATCGTGTTTGCACTTCACTTGTTATACTTTAAAATTCAGCGTGGCAGGTGTATCTCCTATACTGCTAATTCTACCCTCTTTTTAACTGAGATCATAATACAGCACCACATGGCATCTGTTCATTCCTTTTAATCCATGGAAAGCAAACACAGATATTTTCTTCCGATGATTTAAAATCCTAATACAAGTACACAAGGAACATTTTCAAAAAGAAAATAAAACCAGTATAATAGTAGCAAGTGAGGGCAAAAGAGCTAATCCCTCTAGGAGATGAGTTTTGCTCTTTTCAATGACTTCAAAATAGGGCAGTAACCTTTATCTCTTAAAACTGTTTTACCTCCGAAAAAATCTCCTATGTTGCCACACCAGTCACAGCCAGCTGGATAAAATTTGTATGCTGTTTCCTAACTTCAGTGGACCAACAAATTGAAACCATTACAGAGATAATACACTTATTTGAGGTTTTCTGATTTAAAGGGAAAATACTTGACATACAAGAAAATCTCAATCTTTCAATGGAACAAAACTATCAGAGCATAGAGAACAAATTTTATTCCCTGCCAAATGACTGATAGATTGTAAACAGAACCACCAATCAGGACAGTTGATAAACTTCAACTTAAAAAAAAAATTCATGTTACACTGTCTTTTTATCAAAATAACTTTTCCAAGAACTATCTTCATGGGAATATTGTTGTACAAAAACATGACAGGAACACTATGTTTTTGTTTTTAATGACATTGCTGGAGCCACAGTTTACAATATTTAAAAGAAAATATTCTTGTGAATAAAAACTAGATCATTCATCTTCTCTTTAAAGTTCTTTGAATTGTGAAATATAAACTGAAAAGTCCACTTTGTTGCACAGCAGAGACTGGCACAACATTGTAAATCAACTATACTTCAACAAAAAATAAAATAAAACAAAAACCCAAAACTTACATTGTACACGTTTTCTGGATTTCAGATCCACTGAGTGCAAAATGCTATCACCGAGAGCTAACCCATCGTTACACCTCGGTGCCTGAGCACAAACATGGCAGAGGTCGTTCAGTGCAGGACCCATTCCCGCGCCAGCCGGCACGTGCACCCTAAAGTCTCTGCAGTGGATTTACCACTCTTTCATTGCACTGCTAAATTTCTGGGCTTTCTTTGCACATTTTCTGCATAAACAGTGAATAGTTTTATGTGTCTATACTGCTGCATGTCTCTTTTCCAGATGATCTTTCTACAGTTAAACCTAATTCCACTCTGGAGGAAATAGAGCAAGGAGGGAGAACTCAGGAAAGGTTCTCCTCTTTCTCCAGAGCTCAGTTTTCCAGATTTGATGGTCCACCCAGTTCTAGTACTTTTTATCTTTGTCAAGGGCTTTCTTACAATAGACAGAGCTCACTTGAGATAGGTAGGACTCCCATCATCTCTATGGCGGGAGTGGGTTGCTATTCTCCTCAAGTCGGAGAAGATAGAGGTACAGTCATAATTGGAGCTCAGGACTTTTGGGAGGCAAATAGTCCATTATTCTAATTGCAAAATAACACATGGTTTTGCCTAAAAGTTAATTTTCTTGTACTTGTTTTCAAAAAACCAAATCTCACCCTCCACTCTACTCCATTCTCTTTTGTACAATAATGTGGGTACCTCTACAAACAGTAATAGCATTTACTATTTTTCTAGTTCTATTATTTACCTTAGAGACCCCGGAGAAGTGACTCTGGGATGAATAATCAACAGCCACTCTGTGATAGAAGACACATTGTTGTTTTTTCCCCACTCGTAGCACCTGATTTCTCATTTCACCAACAGCACTGAGGACTGTAATTTTTTATTCTTTAATAATTTGTGTGAGGGGAGATGTTGTATGTTAGCATGCATTTCTTTTGTTAATAGAGGGTTTGAAATTTTTATTTTATTTTATTTTATTTTATTTTTGAGGGTTTGAAATTTTTAAATATGTTTGTTAGCCATTTGAATTTTCTTTTCTGTGAACTTCCTATCCAAGGCTTTTGCTTATTTTTCTACAGGGCTCTGGAACTTTTCCCTATAAATTTGTTTGCGTACTTCAGCTATGAAGAATATCAATCCTCTGTAAGTTATAGTACAGAAAATTTTTTTCCCAGTTTGCTCTTCACTGTTTTTGTTTACGATCTTTTTAAGTTGCATGTGGTCAACTTACATGTTTGTTTTCTATTTCTTCCACTGCTTTTATATTGAAAAATCCTTTCCCACATAAGCATTAAATTCATGTTCAGGCCTCTCCTATTCAGATCTTTTACATTTTGTTGACTAACTGTCATTGAATTTCTAAGGCCTGGGGTGAACTTATGATTATCCCTAAGGAAGACCTGAGCCCTGGGAACACTGAGCCCAGAAAGAACCCAAGAAGAAGACTCAGAATCAGAATTGGGAGTAGATCTTGGGCAGATGGCAGAAAAGACTTCCTGAGTTTCTTATGGGACCTAAACAATTTAACATTACATAAAATTGGTTTCTTTGATGGAATTATGGGTTGATTTGAACAAATACAAGTTTATTAAATTCTCAGGGGAGAAAAATTCCATAACACATAAAGTATCTTGAAATCCCAATGCTATGCATGTAGCTATGGGCTACTTCAGTGCCACAGTGGGTAGGGTTCATGAGTCATTATAACCCAAGAAGTTATTTTATACTTGGGGACTAGAAATGAGATTATGGAAAAAGGAAGCAGCAGAAGTGGATGAGGGTATTTTTCTCTTTGCTAGATGGAGATGGGTGAGTGCTGAGTGAAGAATGAAGGAAGCCTTGCAGAGAAAGAAAGAAAGAGGAACTGGGGCTTTGGGGGGGCATTCCAGAATAAAGTTCTTATATACATTTATTGGGTGAAGATTCCAAATCAAAGATTTTAACTAATATTCCTTTTATAGCGTAAAACAGACAAAAACAGAAATACTTGCAAAGTTCTAAATCTCCTTTCAGTTCCAAATACATTTTGTTGTTGTTGTTTCCTAGTAGTTGACTGACAGCAAATTTATTATTAATTGACACCTCATACCTTGCAACCTACACATCGATTTATTTAAAATTAATATGCAAGAAGACATTCATTCTGCAAGACAGTTTGGTTAACAGAAGCACATCTGTAAATGAGCTGTCTCTGCTAATATGACACTTTCAAAGCGATGATAAAGAACCAGTGACAACTGAAATCAATTCTCTCCTCTCAGGTGCTAGAGAAGAGATGCCTATTGCAAGATCTGTGAATAAATGTCCAGACAGTCTTCTAAAAACAGTTTAATACCAATCTTATTCAAAACTATCTTTTTCTTCCAATACAGCAAAACTTCAACTAGCAAGAATGCTCTGCGAGGAGGGCAGTTGAGCCAATTCATTTACCTCGTAAACTGACAATTCCTTGAAAAGCTATTTTACTTCAATATTTAGAGAGAAACTTCACATTTCACTATCTTACTAAGTAGAGGGGAGATCTGTCATTAATGGCTGGCTATAATCTTCTGAACACTACAATGTGGAAGTTCTCTACATTGTGGTAGAATGGTGTATGTGTGTACACACACATAAACACACACACACACAGAGGGAGAGAGAGAGAGGTTCTGCTATCTCCACTTGCTGCTAGAGTGCAAACACTGGCCTAGGTTCCACTGGTCAGAGGCATATGTGCAGACCTCTGATCTGGAAGAGGCCTTTTTGGAAGGCAGGACTCAGGGCATCCTTTCTGTTGGTAGGGAGCTGGCCATCTGCAGCAGAGGCAGAATTGTCCTGTTTGGGCCACAGAAACTCTCTTACCAGGTCAGTTCTGGGCCTGGTACTGGGCAAGGTTTCTGCAAGCACAGCGTAGGAAAGTTTGTTCCTCCACCTCTCCTAAGGATTCTGTGAGCCTAGTATATTCCTTACTACTTTCCTTTCTGTTTACACTGGCTATGGTCTACCACTAAGGACCAGAACCAGCATAATAAATATGAAACGTCTTTGATGACTAAGAACTGAACTTAAGACTCATCATTCTGAGAACGAATTTTCAAATGCAGACATGAGCTTAGCTAATACTTACTGAGCAATCACCATGTCCTATGCCTGTACTAATTACTTTACTTGTATTAGCTCGTGGAATCCTTAAAACACCTGAAACAGTAGTTGTCCCCACTATCAATGAGTGGAACAAGGTTTAGACTGATCACGTGACTGGCCCTGTCACACAGAGAAGACAAGTCAGGACTTGAACTCTAGCGAGTTGGCTCCAGGGCCTGCCCTCTTAAGCACTGCAGGAAGGAGACAAGATTCCATTGCATAGATTGACCAGTTCATGAAACCACATCTATTCCTGACAACAGCTTACTTTTTTGTGATTTAAAGTATCAGTACAAAAACTTAAGTTACATAAAATATATATAAGTGATTAGATTCTGGATAACTGAGATTTTTATCATAAGGGAAACATCATAACTACAGTTCACATGAATTATTTCAAAGCTCAATACAAGTAGCAAATACATACACAGAACAGTTCTATCTGCAGTAAGCAGAGTAAGAAAGTAATCATAATTTTCATTTTTGGCAACTGCATAAAATTCCATAGCTGTGTGATCTTAGACACATCATTTAAGCTTGGTGAACCTCAGTTTCCTTATAGAATAGAAATCTCATCATTGAACACCTATTTTATGAAATGGATAATAACAAACACTTATTGCAAGATTAACATGAGAATGTAACAGTGCCTTACAAAAATGTATACGAGTAACAGATTTTATTATCATTAACCAGTTTACAAAGTTCTTTTGCATATCTTAATGCACTGAAATCCCACCAATACCATGAAATAAATAAGAGGTATTATTCTCCTTTTATCGGAGGAAAATAAAATTTAAAGAAGTTTTATGGGACTTCCCTGGTGGTGCTGTGGTTGAGAATCTGCCTGCCAATGCAGGGGACATAGGTTGAGTTTGATCCCTGGTCTGGGAAGATCCCACATGCCGCGGAACAACTAAGCCCACGTGCCACAACTACTGAGCCTGTGCTCTAGAGCCCAGGAGCCACAACTATTGAGCCCATATGCCACAACTACTGAAGTATGCGTACCTAGAGCCTGGACTCCACAACAAGAGAAGCCACTGTGATGAGAAGCCTATGCACCGCACTCCCTGCAACTAGAGAAAGCCCGCATGCAGCAATGAAGACCCAATGCAGCCAAAAATAAATAAAAAATTAATTAATTAAAAAAAAGTTTTATGACTTATCCAAGGCCCCACAATGGATAAAAAGTGGAAAGGATTGTGCTAGATACTTGACTCACAACTTTACCACAATATTTCAATTAATCTCTTTCATGAAGGAAAAAAATTTTTTTAACAATAACATCTATTATTTTTATTATTTAAAAATTTTTCCTGGGATTATGGCATAGTTGATATTACATGTTTACTCCAATATGGAGCTGGATGAAAGTAGGGCACTCACCTTTTTGACTTCATACTTAATGGCAAGTTTGACACGACTCAGTGAAGCTTTATGCCTGTGCATCTCCAGAGTCTCTGCTGATTCCAGATCCCCATTCAGAATGGCTTCTACCTCTTCTGAGTCTCGGCAGAGATCCAGCACACCCACTACAAAGTCTTTGCATTGCATGGAGAGCTTGCGATAGTCATTCTAAGAACAAGAGGTTTAGAGTTTAATACAGAGAATGTGCTTTAATTCAGTGGAAAGTGTCTAGGGGTTTTGTGAATTACAAAAAGTCTCCCTGCCTCTGCGTAGGAAGTTGCAGCCCGCAGGTGGATGTAAGGTTTGTTGAGTTAGATACCGGCTGGATTTGCACCCACCTACCCCCTTAGCCAGGACCTTCTACAACCTGAACAACCATATGAGACAGTTCTGAAAATGGTGTGCATGTAAGTGACTGGTTTATATTAAGAGATGTTGGCTAAGTGCTAATGCTGAAAGACCAAAGCATCAAAAAGAGTTGTATCTCTCTTGTACAGATAAACAATAGTTTTCTTAAAGCCCAAATAAAACCATTTCTACAATGAAAATTCTTTAAATTAAGAGCCAATTTGGACTTCCCAGGTGGTGCAGTGGTTAAGAATCCACCTGCCAATGCAGGGGACATGGGTTCAAGCCCTGCTCTGGAAAGATTCCACATGCCACGAAGCAACTAAGCCCATGCGCCACAACTATTGAGCCTGTGCTCTAGAGCCTGTGAGCCACAATTATTGAGCCCGTGTGCTGCAACTATTGAAGCCCATGCGCCTAGAGCCCATGCTCCACAACAAGAGAAGCCACTACAATGAGGAGCCTGTGCACCACAATGAAGAGTAGCCGCTGCTTGCATCAAGTAGAGAAAGCCTGTGTGCAGCAACGAAGACCCAACGCAGCCAATAAATTAAATTAATTAACTAATAAATTTTAATGTGATGATTCTCTCTTTAAAAAAAAAAAAGAGGCAATTTGACATAGAAGATTGACTGTACGTGAAAATAACCCGTCTGGAAGCTACTACAGAGCACAGGGAGGTCAGCTTGATGCTTTGTGAAGACCTAAAGGGGTGGGATAGGGAGGCTCAAAAGGGAGGGGATATGGGGATGTATGTATACATGTGGCTGATTCCCTTTGTTGTACAGCAGAAACTGACACAATACTGTAAACCACACAGTACTCCAATAAAGATTAAAAAAAAGAAAGAAAGAAAATAACCCATCTGGTTTACTCTCCATTGCCTTATTGGGGACAGTGCTTCTTAAACTGCAGTGCTCAGACCAGCAGCATCAGTACACCAGGACACCTGTCAGATGTGTAAATTCTCAGCCCCCACCCCAGATGTCCTGATTAGAAATTGACGATGAGGGCCAGCAATCTGTGTTAACACACTCTCCAGGTGTTTCTGATACACATCTATGTTTGAGAATGACGGTTTACAGTGAAGACAAAAATAAGGATAGGTACTAACATGGAGGGCATTCTTTCTTGTTTGTCTGAAGGGCACATTATCATGTCCCGCAGAATTTCTAGAGAGAGAGACATGTCTGACTACATGGAATTGAACTCTCAAGGGTTGCAGAATATCAATACCTGAGAGAAAAATGTTCAGGCCACTGGAACTAACACCTTGCTAAAAATAATCTGTGAATCTTTAATTCATTAGCATATTTATATAGTGCTAGGGACTGGTATAAGGAAGTCAGTTGTCAGCATTCACTGTTACCTTCTGAATGGAGCTCTATTTCTAGCCCATTGGTTCCAGTCTAGGTGTCAGTGACCATCTCTCGGGAAAGTGCCTTACTTTTGCAACCCCCAGCTCCACTTCTACGGCTTTCACCAAAATTTTATCCCATTAAGAAAATTAATCAAATCATAATCTAATTTGGTACACTTGAGGAAAATAAAATTCCTCATTCCAACACGTCCTGGGATACTGTATATGTCTAATAACTGAGTAACATTTAGCATAGCAGAATTTCTGGGCTTCCAAAAATCATACTTTAAAAACGACATGAAGAATTTCAATTTTTTTCTTCTTAAATAATTAATTAACTTCATTTGATAAGTGAAGATCACGTCACCAACTAAAATAAACACGAAGAGGAGAGACTGTTTAAAGGCTACACAGACTAGAATAGTTTCCATTTCAGACATCAGAAATTCAGATAAAGAACAGTTGCAGTTAATCCTTTTCCCCTCATAAGGCAACAGATAAAATGAATAAAAACTTCAATCTTTGGCTTCCATTCAAGTTGGTACCATGCAACTGATAAAATTAATAAAATGTTCAGTCTCTGGTTTCTATGCAGAGTGTCAGTTAAACATCCATCTGCCTTCCATTCCTGAAAGACTAATGAAATATTTTATTATAGCATCCAGAAGTATTAAATCCATGTCTGTTTCCATATAAAGCTCCCCTTTTAATACAATTTTTTAGATGAAATTTCCTCATGTTGCTTGTCATTTTAGACTGTTCTGTAAGATTTGGTATAACACAGGATGGGCAGTTCTCCACTGATGAGAAATAAAAGAGACTATTTTCTATTCTTAAAGGAAACATAGGAACCACTTCTGCAGTAATACCTGAATGACAGCTCATTATTTAAAAAAAAAAATTATAGTCTGAGCAGTGAACAGAGAAGGTGGGCTGTGTCCTGTGCTCTGACCTGGATTGAGCCCAGAGTCCTGGTGAGGGGCGTCGAGGATGCCCCCCAGGCCTTGAGGACACAGAGCAGCTCCCCCAGCACAGAGCCAAGACTGAGACGCATGGACAGGAACGGGTGACTTGGGCCACAGAGCCGCCCACGTCTGGATGGTGGTGACTGCGTCCTGTGCTGTGGACTTTCATCACTGCCTGGACGTGGGCTCTCTCTGAGGAGGAGGACCACCTAGCAAGCTACGACTTGGGGTCATCGAGTCAAAGGGACAAAAGTGCCAAAGGGAGCAGAGACTGACTGGGGTGCTAAGTCCTCCTGGCGGCTGCTGTAGAGTTGAAGGAAGGGGTAGAAACAGGCCTGAGTGGCCACAGCTCCTGCAGATCCTGGGAAACCTGCTGGCAGCCGTGAAGGAGCAGAGAGGAGGCAGAAGAGTCAGAAGCTTCTCACGTGTCCCAGCTCCTGGAGAGCCAGGTTTCTCTAAAGGGAGTCTCCTCAGACAGAAGCCCTCCCTGAACAATGGCCCTGGCATCTTCCCTGGCGCAGCTCCAAGCAGTGGCCAGCTGCCCCATCTGCCTGGATTACATGAGAGACCCCGTGATCACTGGCTGTGGGCACAACTTCTGTCACTCCTGCACCCAGCAGTGCTGGGAGGGTCTACAGGACATCGTCCCCTGTCCTGTCTGCCTCCAGCACTGCGCTGACAAGAGCATCACGGGGAACAGCCAGTTACATCACATGATTGATTTCGTGAAGCAGCTTCCCAGCACGGAGGACATGAGGAAATGGCAGAAAGAGAAACCCCTGTGTGAGAAGCACAGGTACATGCTGAGGCTGTTCTGTGAGAAGGACCTGGAGCTGCTGTGTCCCCAGTGCAGGGTCTCCTCTGACCACAGCGGTCACCCCCTGGGCCCCTGACACAGCAGCTTGAAGATGCTGAAAAGGCATTAGAAATGCAAGTCTCAAAATCATTTGAGTTGGTGTGGAAGGTAGAGAATCGAAGGAGGGAACTGCTCTCCGAAGCTGAACACTTTCAGCGTTTCTGGGGAACGGAGCAGGATGAAATTCATGTTAGGGTACTAAGTGAAGAGAAGCTTGTTGAAGATAAAATTATTGAAAAAAGAACCCAAATATCAGCCCAGAGATCCACGCTGCAAAGTCTGCCTGATGAAATCACCGAGAAGTGTGTGCAGCCTGACCTGGATTTACGACCGACTCTGAAAGAATCCACAGCAAGTACAGAAACGCAGAGAGCCCAGCAGCCTTTTCTTATCATTTAACGAAAGAGATTTTTATTCTCCCCCCACAATATTTTGGCCTCCACGAAGTGATCAGCACATTTCACGTAGATCTGACATTTAATCATGAAAGTGCTCACCACAATCCCATCGTTTCACAGGACAGGAAAACTACATCTTTTCAAAGGATGGAACCAAACTGTGTTCTCAATCCCGAGGCATTTACTTCTCACCCGGCTGTCCTGAGTTCTGAGGGATTTGACGCTGGCAGGCACTTTTGGCAGGTAGAAGGAAGAGGTGCGGGTGAATGGTCCTTAGATGTGTGTAAAGAATCTTTCCCCAGAAATGGTCCTGTGTCACCAGTCCCAAGCAATGGCTGTTGGCAAATTCAACTGTCAACTACACCTGACACAGGGGATTCAGGAAACCCCTGCTAGATTGTCCTTTTTCTGGACTGCGAGTTGGGGGAAATTTCTTTTTACAATTCGAATGATAGATCTCATTTACATACATTCAGTGACATTTTTTACAGAAAGACTTATGCCCTATTTCTCTATTGGACCTTCTTCAAAATCACTTACAGTAAGTCTAGTTGAAGATGAGTGCTGAGCCCCGTTGGAAGATGTTCTGTGTTCTACTTTCTTCCTGTGTTCAGAGGATGTCCTTGTAATAAAGGGTCTGAGTCCATCTTTGATGCCTGAGTGCTGATGTCTTTTTAATCCTCTCCCTCTGGCTTCACCTCTGCCCCACACCTGCACAAGATGTCAGGACAGCCTGGGTGCTCTTCACTGGGCTTAGGAGGGCAGTTCTAACCCAGGAAGACCCTGCCTGCAGAGGAGCTCTCTCCAACCACCAAAAATCCCCAAGCTGTGCCTTTTCTCGCCTCTCTCAAGCCATTTTTGGACCAGTGTCCACCTTGACTCCACACGAAGCCTCGGTGAGTGAAAATAAATGATTTCATACCCTATTGGTGTGTTTGTGGCATTAGCAGTCTTGACACCGGAACAAAATTTTGAGTGGCTTCAGTTTTGCCTTGGTGGGTTGACCATAACAGTCCTTAGAATATTGTATGATCCCAGTTTACTTTTCAGATATTCTGATCCCAGGAGGTATAGTTTTGTTTTACAACGATCACAAGACAGGAGGTTGCAGCCTGTATTTTCTAAAATTATAACATTGTGTTTGTGATTCCCCATTTCTCCTGAGAAAGGTGTAGGAATCTATGACCAACTCCCTCAAGATTTTTTTTTTTTAATTCCACGTGTAAACAGTATCATATTTGCCTTTCTCTGGCTTCTGTCACGTAGTATGATAATCTTTAGGTCCATACATGTTCCTGTAAATGCTTTTATTTCATTCTTTTTTATAGCTGAGTGATATTTTATTGCATATATTTACCAAATCTTCTTCATCCTTATAGATGTGGATGGACATTTAGGTTGCTTCCACGTCCTGGCTATTGTAAACTGCTGCAGTGAACATTGCAGTGCATGTATGTTTTCCAATTGTAGTTTTCTCAAGATATATGCCCAGGAGTGGGATTGCAGGATCATATGGTAACTCTTTTTACATTTTTAGGAAAAATCTATACTGTCCTCCATAGTGGCAGCACCAATTTACGTTCCCACCAACAGTGTAGGAGGGTTTCCTTTTCTCCATACCCTCTCTAGCATTTACTGGGTTGGCCAAAAAGTTTGTTTTGGTTTTTCCATAAGCTGGTATGGAAAAACCCAAATGAACTTTTTGGCCAATCCAATATTTGTAGACGTTTTGATGATTGCCATTCTGACTGGTGTGAGGTTATACCTCATTGTATAATTGAATATTTTGATTTGCATTTCTATATAATTAGTGATATTGAGCTTTTTTTTTTTTTTTGATGTGCCTATTGGCCATTTGATTGTCTTCTTTGGAGAAATGTCTATTTTGGTCTTCTGCCCAGCTGTTAATTCGGTTGTTTGTATTTTTGATATTGAGATGTATGAGCTGTTTGTATATTTTCAGAAATTAATCCCTTTCACGCACATCATTTGCCAATATTTTCTCCCATTCTGCTGATTTTTTGTTTGTTTTGTTTATGGTTTCCTCTGCTGTTTAAAACCTTTTGTTTTATTAGTTCTCATTTGTTTATTTTTGTGTTTTTTTCCATTACTCTAGGAAACAAATCTGAGAAAATATTGCTGCGATTTATGTCAAAGGTGTCCTGCCTATGTTTTCCTCAAGGAGTTTTATAGTATCTGGTCTTACATTTACGATTTTAATCCATTTTGAGTTTATTTTTGTATATGGTGTTAGAGAATTATTTTTTAGAACTTTTACTGAGATACAATTAACATACAATAAACTGCATATATTTAAAGTGTAAAAAAAATTATAGTCTGTAAATTATCCGAGTTTTAAAAAAGCTTTGTGGTTTTCTCACATCTACTAAAAGATCGGTCAAGGAGAGAAAAATAGGTAGCCAAGTTGCAAGGACAACACTTTGTTTTCATAACAATTTAAACATTTCCTGCTGGAATAAGTCTGCTCTCCAAGTACAGAAAATAATCAGAGCTGGAGGTAATGGTGATTTCTTCTATTGGGGTTATGGGGTGCTGTTTTGCCAATATACACAGAGCTCTCAGGGAAAGATGGGGAGCACCATTAAAGATGGCCTTTCCTCAGTTGCAAAAGGAACTATTTAAAGTCTGAATTGCATCATGAGCTGACTGTCAGTTCTACCATGAGGTCCTTTCTCACGTTACTTCGCAGCTCAGACTGTTTGGTCCAAATTTTCTTTTTTTTATATAAATTTATTTATTTATTTATTGGCTGCATTGGGTCTTCGTTGCTGTACACAGGCTTTCTCTAGTTGCAGCGAGAGGGGGCTACTCTTCATTGTGGTGGCTTCTCTTGTTGCGGAGCACGGGCTCTAGGTGCACAGGCTTCAGTAGTTGTGGCACACAGGCTCAAGAGTTGTGGCTCACGGGCTCTAGAGAGCAGGCTCAATAGTTTTAGTGCACGGGCTTACTTAGTTGCTCCAGCATGTGGTATCTTCCTGGCACGGGGATCAAACCCATCTTCCCTGCACTGGCAGGGGGATTCTTAACCACTGTGCCACCTAGGAAGTCCCTGGTCCAAATTTTCTAATGATTTTCTCTTAATTTAGTTTTGCTTGGTCATATTCATTGTGCCGCGCTTCCATTCCCACAGCCCTCCACAAAGTTACCAGGTGGGTCTGTAGCCCACTTTACAGAGCAGGAACTCAAAACCTGGAAGACCTGTTCAAGACAGAGGAAGAACAGTGAAGTCTGGGCCCTCATCACAACCTGTCTACAGCTTTCAGCAGGTTTTTAATGTGTATGGTTTAATCATCATCCTAATCCCTTTTTATCCTTAACAGGAAAATGGAAATTCAGCTCTAAGTAGTTCTGTCAGATCCCTTCCCTAATACTAAAAGAGGCAGGATAGTGTAGTGGTTAAAAGAAATAAATCTGAAACCAGACTTCCTGGGTTCAAACACTGCTTCTACCACTTACTAGCTGTGTGATCTTATAGAAGTCACCTAGCCTCTCTGATGAGAACAAGCCTATCTAATATTGCTACTATGAGGATTAAATGCTTTGAGTGTGCTTGGTACACATCAAATACTATAGAATTCTTCAATGTTACCAGGTACAGCATGTTACACAGAATAGTTAGGAGTGGGACCCAAGGCACCCAAATCTAGGCTTAGCAGATGGGATCCTGGCTATAGTCTTAGTTTTCTCATTTGTAAAATGAGAGTTCTGTATAGCCAGATATACAGAAATACTCTGTATAGCCAGAGTATTTTCCTGCTGTAAAATGCTATCTTGCTTTTGGATTACATTCATTTTCCTCTTCCTTACAGTCCTACTGTGATATAAGTTGAAATTGTTTTTCTACTTGAAAGAGGGGAAATTTGAGGCATGAAGAAAACAAATGGCTTTTAAAAAATTTTTTTTTTCAAAAACAGTGCATCATTGATTCCGAATTAGGAAATAGCAGCTTAATAAATGACCAGCTTCCTTGCCACTGACATTTGGAGGATTAGACACGGAGTCCATCCTATCCAATATTCTGTTTCTCAGAATAGCTTCAGACAGCATTTGCACATTGAAAATATTTCTTTAATAACCTGTCACCAAGCTGTCCTCTATTAATCTATCTATATATATATCCTAGAATGTTCAACCCTTGGGGTAATGACCTTCATATGTTTTCAGCACCAGGCCTCCTGCACTCTTCAAGGAACTTTGAAAACTGCACGGCGGCTGAGAACCTTCTGTGAAGCACCTAAGTGATGGCAGTTTGAGGGATGCGATACTGGATCTTACAAGCCATTGTAAAATAAAATAGTCATATGTGTCTGAAATGGAAAAAAAAAATCATGTCTTTTTCACTGGGGAACATGTTATCTTCTTTTCTTTTCTCATTTCAAGGATAGTAGTTTGAGCTCAAAGTCTCTATGGAAAGAATATAGTGAACACCACGGAATAGGGCAAATTAAGTTACCCTGCCTCAGAAATAAGCTTCACTTCCTGCCCTTTCAGAGCTCCGCACCTCTGGGTCAGTGCTGTGAAAGCGCTCTTTTCTCTATCTGTCTAAAGCCCTGACAGATGGACATGAGTGTGGGATGAGAAGGCAAAGAGGTGAAAGGAAGGCAGATAACAAAAGAAGAACAAGGACAAATGAGAATGGGAAAGAAAAGGAACATTTAGTCAGGGGAGGGAGACTTGTAGTCCTTAGCAACTGTAACTTCCAAAGAACTGTCTGTATTTTGGCTCAGAAATGGTTATGCTACACAAAAGCTTTCCATATAGTTCAGAAAAAGGAACTGTGAGATTTAGATGAGTTTTGCATACCCTTAGACATCTGGCAGCTTTATGGATGCCTTCTTAAATTCAGTTGTTTTCTCCTCTTTTGTCTCTTCACTTATTATAACAGTCTCCCACTTTTGAAAGGTTATCAGAGGTGACTCTTTTTTATGTCAGGGTAAAGGAGATTCCAAGTATTATCAATATGGGTTTAGCTGGCTTCAAGGGAAAAACTATGAATAACAAATTTTCTTAACATTGCTTCACTGAGATTACTTCTTGACAGAATTGCATACATCACTATCTTTCGTAAATTATTAAAACAATCTAGGAGAATGTTTCCTTTTGTAGAACTTCTTATACAGACTTCCAGTATATAGCCAAACATGTGAAAACAAGGTTTGAGTGACACTTGGAATAGTCAATTAACAAATTTAAAATTATACTTTTTATTACTATGTTGAAATAAAGTGACATTTAGACTTTGAATGCTTTTCTATTCTCTTCAAACAGAATTTGAAGTTTTAAATTTGCCCTACCTGAGTTCTGTCAAAAAAATAATAATGCATTTTAGGTACAAGGAAGTAAATCTTTTCAAAAACCACATAATGAATCTTTTCAGAGGCAGTAGATATAGGTGATATTTACTTTCTGCTTTGTATTTTCCCACATTTTCCAAATTTTTTACAATAAATATGTGTAGCTTTTATATTAGAAAAGAATGTAAAGGAATAACAAATAAAATTATACTAAGACCAGATCTCCACCAAGACAAGACGAGTGTTGATGGATGTTGAGGAAATCTGGTGTATATGGAAAGGAAAAAACCCCACAAAACTTTCCTACCATTTTCTTTCAACTACTTAACTTGAATTATATTGCTAGTTGCATTTGTGTAACTCTCACTTAAGTATGAAAAATTGCAATAAAATCTGAAAAACAGAATAATTACATTTTCTGTGATCTGACACCACCACACTAAACTAAAAAAATTAACTCAGCATCCAGAAATGAATTCAATGAGTTGATGCCTAGAATCATCCTCTTAGGTGGATAAGGGGAGGCAAGAAGCTGCTGAAAAACAGTCTGACTTTCACCAGATCTACAAAATCTCCTTTTACCCCAGATTTAATAGGTAGAACCATCCAAAATGCATAGCAGGCTGTAACAAAAAAAGTTCCACTATTAATGTATAGGGTTTTTTTTTTTTAATAAAAATAAATAATACTGCTTGACTGGAGATAGTGTCCAGAAAAAAAGTTCACTCATAAAAAAAAATCTATTAAAGCAAATCAATTTGCTGTCCTTATATTTCTGGGTTGACCTGAAGTCTATGACTCACCATTCTGCATACTGTGGATTTCACTTGTGGACTTCAGGAACAGCCATTTTTGTCATAAATAAAATGACTTTCGTCATTCATTTAAAATTTTATAAAAGCTTTTTGACTTTTAATCTAAAGGGATATACATATTTTGGGGCCAATAAATAGTGCATGCAAAACTAATACTATTTCTGTATTGGGTGCCACCGTACAACTAACTGCAAAAGAGGAAGAACTTAGAAGGGAGAAGATCACATCAAATCCCTCCTTCAACAAAAGAGAAGTCTCCTGTACTACTTAACGCTTACCTGTACTACTTAACGCTTAACACAGAGCAGCACAAGTATAGCTCTCTGTTCCAGTATATACCCATCCCCAAAGCGAATTTATCACAGCACCATGCTGAGAAAGGAAAATCATCAGATCATTTCTGAACGAAGCTCCCAAACCCTGGTGATTTTCAAACCCACTGGGCAAAACTGATCCGGGAGCAAACTACGGAGGGTGCCTGGTAGCAGCCGGGAAGTGGAAGGGCGCGCAGAGCAGCCGGGGTGGAGCGCACAGCTTACCTTGAACTCCTTCTCTATGTTGGCCAGCTTGGCCAGCTCGTTGCTGAGCTCCAGGGCGGTGAGCACGGGGTCTTCACTGGACAAGGACAGATACGCTGGGCTGGCCAGCCCCTTGTAGGCATTGATCCTCGAGCGCGAGTGGCTGAAGGAGTCGTGCCTCTGCTTCTCCGTGCAGTCCCCGCACTTGCAGAAGTAGTCGTGCGGCCGCTCGATCCTGGCGCCCTTCATCAGCAGCATGTGCACCACCTCGTACTTCTGGCAGTGCGCCGCCAGGATGATGGGGGTGATGTCGGGGGAGAAGCGCGTGCCGTCCTCGTCGTAGGCGTAAAAGTCGTCGTCCTGCAGCTCTTGCTCACACGGGCTCAGGGTTAGGCGCTTGCTGGCCGCGAACCCGGGGTGGTTGAGGATGGCCTCCACGATGCGCACGTAGCCCTTGCTGATGGCGAGCAGCAGGGCGTCGCCGATGCGCGCCAGGTTCTCCTTTTTGAGCAGCAGCTCAGTCACCTCCAGGTGCTCATTGCCCACCGCCAGCTGCAGCGCGTTCTGGCCCATGTAGTCCACGCAGTTGACATTCAGCGTCTTGGACTCCTCCAGCATTTTGCGCACCACGGGGATGTTGCCGTACTCGGCTGCGTCGAGGAAGCGCTCCTCCTCCGCGGTGAGGCTGGTGCCCCGGTCGTTGAACATGAAGGCCGGGCCCCGGACGGCCTGGCGCCGGCCCTTCTCGCGCATCGCCGTCTTGCGCCTCAGGGATGGGCTTTCCTCCATTGACCTAATCAGCAGCAGCGACAACAACAACAAAAAACCAGTTGTAGAATATTAGGGCATATTGCCTCCTGCCACACATCGGGCCATTACTGGAGTACACAGCGCCCACTGCAGATCGGTGGCCAGGTGAGTTGCTAACACCCGCCTGAAATTTACCCCTGTACCTAACGCGGGCTGCTAGCACCGGGAGAGGAGCTGGAAACCCTTCAGAACAAGAATTCCTGTTCCACAGAAAATGACATTCACAAGGAATAATAATATAAACGATTCACCCCGTTTATAAATGATACACCCCGCGTCTCCCTTGCGACCCGAGTAAAGATGGGACTCATCATACCTTGCGGAAATAACCTTACTTCTGCTTTTAAAAGTTTTGAAAATAGGAGTGAGTAGGTACTTAGCACCAAAGCACTAGGCTTGAAGGCTAAAGAAATTCAATTTTTCAAGAATTAGGCCAGAAGGATCCTCTCAAGTCACTGCATATTTTTAACTAAATAAAATTATTGGCACACACACAAGGCCCAGTATTTAGGCCAAGTATTATCTTTCAAGATCTTAGATTTATTTTTTTCTCTTAAGGGTATCCCACCCGACTCCCCTACCCCTCCAAAAAACTTACAAGATTCATTTTTTCAATGACACAGTCAAGATTTAGCAATTATAAAATGAGTATCAATCTAGATTTATTTTTTTGAAAATAACTGTCTTTGTAATAAGAGTTGTTTAGTTACCAATACTATATAGTTACCTCTTGGAACTAAAAGGATTTGGTATGATTTATGGTTTAAAAGTCACTAGTATTACTTTATGAACAAAGCAACTGGGCACTAATTGTATATCCAGAACAATGTGCATTGAAATCCTAACACCAACCACATTAGCTGAGATTTAGCTGCATCATAAAAGTCACTTCATTAATTGATGTGTACCGCAATTTGAGTTCACATTTTAATTTCTGTGATGCTGGGTAAATAATTTCATTTCCTTGGGCTCCCTTACTCCAGGTGTAAAATGGAAATTTATAGAGGGCTCCAGCTTTTCCTCATGAGCTCATGAATAAAAAGCTTTTTTGGAAGCTGAGTCTGAAAAATGATGCTATATAAACAATATAACTTGTAACATTATGATTATTTTTAATATTTCAAAGGCTATTATAAGTACACATCTACATCTTTAACCCAGTTTTAACATTCTTGCTGATTGAAATGCTTAAGATAACTTCCTTTTAAAAAAATCTGTGACTTTTGTCTTCTGTATGAGTTAAATCAAAGGTACCAGTTAAACTCTTTTCACATCACTGACTTTTGAGTAAGAACAAATAAGAGTTACAAGACATATACATGCTACCAAACATAAAACAGATGGTTAGTGGGAAGCTGCTGCATAGCACAGGGAGATCAACTCAATGCTTGGTGATGAATCTAGAGGGGCGGGATAGGGAAGGTAAGAGGGAGGCTCAAAAGGGAGGGTATATGGGGATATATGTATAAATACAGCTGATTTACTTTGTTCTACAGCAGAAACTGGTACAACAGTGTAAAGCAATTATACTCCAATAAAGATCTGAAAAAAAAAAAGTGAATGGCTGGGAAAAATTGCTTTCCTTCTGTAACATATATTCCAGAAATACTTTCTACCATTGACAAAATAGCATTCACATAGTCAGGGGTTGAAAATTAACTAGAGAGGACATGGGCCTCCCCGGGGGGTCTGGAGGTGGACATTAGGGAGCATCTCCAGCAGGTGAACTCAGAGGTGGGTAGCAGCGTCCACTCAGTTCTTAGCTCCACAGGCCCCAAACTAAGAGAGGAGCACTGAAGCCACTGGTTTCCCAGATAGAGACCAAGAAAATGTGGCCAGGCAAACCTACAGAGGTAAAGAAACCAAAGAAATCCCCAGATAAGCTTGTAAACTTGTCCAAGGGTAGAGGGTGCTGTGACTGGCCCCTCATTCTAGCTGCTCAACTAGTGTCAGGTGATCAACATTAAAAAGTTAAATATAGCATTTATATATACACACACATTTATATGAATATACATATATATACACATGTACACACACATATATCTATGTGCAGGAATTTCTAGAAAGCAATGCAAGAAGCCTTTCATTGTATTTATACCTGGGGCTCTGGGGAGTGGAACTGAGGAGCCACAGGGGAAGGGAGATTTTTGCTTTTCACTTATAGCTTTTACACATTTTGAATAGTTTTAACCATAGTTTGAATATTTTATTAAAAATAAAATTTATGTTTAAATTTTAAAAAATCTTAACCCCTTAGTTGACAAAAATTTTTTAAATATAGGTACATATGGGCAATCATTACATTATAATCTTTCTGAAGGTAAACAAATGCCATGTTTGACTATTATTAGTAGGTGTGGTGTATAGAATACTGCAATGAGGTGTATAAAGTGGGTGGTGTGTGGGTGGGAAACAAGGAAGTGCAAGGCTAGGTGGGGAGGGGCATGTATTTTGTGTGTGTTTTTTGTGTTGTGTGTGTGTGTCTTTGCAGAATGATGATTTTTTAAGTGGAAAAGAACTGGGAAATAGCATTCACTGAACTGCATAGAAGAGACCTTTATTTCAAGATCAAACTCTATGACAAGGGCTTTAAAAAAAATCTTAAAAATAATGTCATTGTAATAAGTTGACATACTTATTACATTAGTAGTACTGACTTCATTATATTAATATTTTACTATTAAGCTACAAACTGGTACTCTTCAAGTGGCTAGAATTTCCATATTGTATAAATGATGAATTTTGTGCTTATTCATAATATATTGATGTTATTTATGGCTACAGAATGTATGTGAAGAATATGTAAGTCTGCAGAATTCCAATCTATCTCAGATGGGTTATCTTTGGGGAAATAAACTCATTATTAAAGTGTCACATCTTAATGGAATAGGGCTTTTTATCTACTGATTGCTACCTACAAAGAAAATCACTCATGAAACCCTACCTTTTCTCCCAAGAGAGCGATGTGAAAATACCAGAAAATGATACTTTCATAAACTTTTTCTTTGCATTTCTTAGTATTTTAAAGTTTTTTTCTTAGTATCTCTTCTTCTTTTGGAAGCTATACCTCTGCTTTGTGTATTTGAGCTGAAATGTGGGATTTTAGTACTATACAACACAAGTCACATGAGTCATTTTGATTTTATCTTTAAAAGCTTCTAACACTGAGTTAAGTGTGAAGTAAGATTTTTCAGTTAGAACAAATTATACTGCTATTTCAAAATAAAAGTACTGACAATGCTGCTTGTCTTCATGGTGAATCTGCATAAGAAGTGTCTTTTTTTTTTTTTTAACTTTCCTTACAGTATTAAGATAAGATTCATTAATCTGGACTGATAGAATGGTATGAGTCACAACCAGTTCATCCACGAGGCATAAACATGGCCCCAGCCTCAGCTGCCCTTGACCATGCATCTCCTCCAGCATGAGAACTAAGGATGGAGTGAGGGTGAATGGGAGAGGGTGCCTGACTTTAGTAATGCTAACACTAACATCATTTTCCCAGACATTTTCTTACCTTTAATCCTCACCCAATGGGTCAACCCATTCAGCACTGCAAGGGTACATTGGATGGGGCCTTCTTTCTGGCAAAAGCACCGGAGAACCGCTGACCTACATCAGTTGCCCTACAAGCACCACGTGCAAGCTCCCTCGTGGCTGGTGTGGATGGCTGGTAATAGCTGAGTGCTGTGGGCTGAACTGCGTGCCCTCACAAATCCATCCGTTGAAGCCCTAACCTCCAGTGTGGTATCTGGAGATGAGGTCTTTGGGAGGTAATCAGGGTTAGATGTGGTTATGAGCGTAGAGCCCTCATGGTGGAATCGGGCCCTTGTAAGAAGAGAAAACAGAGAGCTTGCTCCCCCCACCCTCCCACCACCCTCTCCTTGTGAGGACACAGTGAGACGGCAGCCGTCTGCAAGCTCCCCAGAACCTGACCATACTGCTACTATGATCTCACACATCCGGCTTCCCCAACTGTGAGAAAGCACGGTTCTGCTGTTTAAGCCACTCAGTCTGTGGTACTTAGTTATGACAGCCCAAGCTGAGTAAGACGCTGACCATACATCTTAAGACAAAAACATTTTTTTCAGGCTTTATGAAACAAACTTTGGGTTCTTAGTACTTGTCCAAACACTCAAGCTGATAAAAAAGTTCTTCCTGAGAAATATTTTTGTGCACCCAAAGGCACAATACAAGCAACACTCCTCAGTTTTCATAACTTCGCTATCCGCTCATCTGACTTCTAACAGTGACTTGAGGACCACCTGCCTCAAGATCACCTGTAGTACCCATTAAAATTCAGATTTCTGGGCCCCATTCTAGATGAACTAAATCAGAATCTCTCAGGGGTGGGGCCCTGGAATATGTATTTTAAATGAGCATCCTTTGTAATTCCTACGCACACTGAAGGTTGGAAACCTCCAGGATAAAATCAATGCAGCTATCCTGGATCAATGACCCCAGGCTAGGAGGCCTGTAAACACTTGTCACACTGGCCCTGCCAAAAGCAAAGTTGGAATAGCATGTTTGAGTAGTACAGGCTAGAGGACAAGCAGCCTTTAGTTTCCCTACCCTTTATGACCACTTAAAATCTGATCTTTAGGAACCTATTCACCTGAGTCACAGTAAATAATAAGCCTGTAAAATGCCTTTGCCAGTGACCATTTAATGTCATGCTCTTTCTTTTATCAAGGAAGGACTGATATTTTTAAAGGGTTACTATGTTTCCTTCAAAACCACCTTTAAATGGTTAAAGAGGTTTTCCATTATAGTATCTATTGTATCTTTTATGGGGATTCAAGTACTAAATCATCCTAGCATTGTGTATCAAGAAGCCTGTATCTCCAGATGAGGTTGCTTCCCTTGATATAATAATATGAACTATATAACCCTCATCTATTTTTGTGGCCCAGGATACCCAGGAATCTAGCTTAGATCTAAAAATGCTCAATTACCATCACTATCTTACCTGGCACAGTCTTTCCCCTTCTAAATGATTTCTCACACAGATTTTAAATCAGTTATCCTGTATTCCATGTGTCTTAAACCTATTTTATGGTTATCTAAATTCTTTTTTAAAAAACAGAGTATCAATAAATATCCCCTCATATGGGCCACCACTGTCCACATTCCTGGATGGTAAGGTTATGCTTTGTCATTACCCAATGCCCCATAGGGAGTAGATACTCAATAGATATCTGTTCAATTGAGTATTCAAATCTCTTCCTGGGCCGTATCCTATCACTCGACTTCAGGTCCCACATGTACAACTCTCTGTCCTCTGGTCACGTTAAAATGTTAAAATGCCCCAACTCACGTTCTCCCTTAAACCAGCTCCCCCCTGCTAATATCTGCATCTCAGGTTAGTTACTCAGGCTTAGCAATTTCAAGGTCGTCTGTGACTCACTGTTTTGATCCTGTCAGTCACGAAGTTCTGAAGCTTCTCCTTTGGAATGTTTCCTGTACCAGACCCTTCCTTCCAATTCCCTCTGCCAACGCTATCCTCCAGATCTCTAACACATCGTGGCTGGATTGTTACAATAGCTTGCCGGCAGAGGTGGCACGAGAGAAGGCAACTAAACTTTACTGAGTACTTGGTATATGTGTATGTTTTTCATGCACTATCATATTTAATTCTCATAATATTGCTATGAAGCAGGTGTTATTGTTTCTGTGTCATAAATAACAAAACTGAGCTCAAAGGAAATTGCCCAAAGTAATACACAGAGTAAAATGCAGAACTGGGATTCAACCTAGGGTCTGTTTGACTCCTATTCTTTCCAGCACTTTGTGCTGCTCCTGATTTCCCCCTTGTACCCCACAGACATCCCCAGCAGCTTGTGTTTCTTAAATTCTGTCACACTTCTTGTAAAAACAGAACAAAAAGTCCTCCAGCTGATTTTCAGGAATGTCGACAGCCTGCCCCACCCTCCCTAACCAACCTTCTTCTCCTTTGCAGATTTATTCTTCACTGTCCTATAAACATATTATTCTGCTTATTTCTGTACTATCAAGGGTATTCCTATACCATCAAGTTATATTTTTTTTTTAAAAATTAGCAAGGTGTTTTTCTCTTTTGCCTTTCCAAATACAAGGTCTTGGTCTTGGTTACCTTGGGACATCTTGCTTCAGCCCGGGGTGGTGAGGCGTGCAGTATAGAGTTGGATGGGTTTAGGGGAAAAGAAGATACATTTTAGAGGAGGAGTGGACATAGAGAGATCAAAGTAATTTTTAGTTTTTTGGAAGCAAAATGGGATTTTGGAAGCAGAATTGGGGAAAAGGGGAAATTGTCTTAAGGAAGAATTTGCTTGGTTCCTTTATTTCTCTAATTAATTCCAAAAGAACCTGATCACTGAGGGCTCTCATCGCGCAGACAAGATAGTTCTCCCACTTTTGACAGCAAAGCCATGATGTTTACTGTCCTGGGAGAAGAAAGGAATAACAGACAGGAAGTAAAAGTCAAGATGTGGATCCAATAAGGTGAGGAACCACAGAGGGTCGGGGATTCTTGCCCTGCTTGTTTGATTTGGAGATCTGGAATAGTCCTGCCTGGTTAAGCAGGGAATGGGTTGGGCTTTCTCAAGCTCCCATGTAGTGTGGACCCTGCACTGAGAGCCAGGGAGCCTGCACCAAGACTAGGGATGACTGCTGGTGCTGTGAGCTGGATAGAGGGTGATGCAGGCACCCAGCTATGTACCCCTGGGAGCTGAGCTGAAAACCACATATGCCAGAGAGCACATCTGGGTGACAAAGTCATGTCGGCCAAGATCAAGTTACTGCCACTGACAAGCAGTACCCAAGCAGACAATGAACACTGCCCAGAGACCAGAAGAGTCACAGAATATCACCATTTCCCCGCTCCAGGGGACATATAAGCCCCCCTCCCCCCATGCCCAGATGCTACAGAGAAAAGCAGGGGAAGGAGCGGCTTTCCAAGAGCTGAAGCAATTTTATCCAAGTGAGAGAGTATTTCTTAAAAAGGAAACTTACTTTACAGTATCCAAGTAAGATCAATGAAGTTGGCCTCATAGCATCTCTCCAGAGTGCCTTGAACCAGCAGTGGACATGCTGACCAGAAAGAGACTCTGACCCCTTACGGAGATTGCAGGGAGGAGTCAGTAAGCAAAGGTCCCTCAGACACCGGCTCGCGGCATAGGGAGACATTGTCCTAGTTGACTAGATCCCTGCGATAATGTAGGTCAAGCCTTCCCATCTTATTAACCCACATAATTGCTTAATTAACTTAATTGCTTAATTTATTGATTGCTTAATTCACTTGAATGAGAATTAGTGTCTGTTTAGCAAGCAAAAAACAAAACAGAATTTTAAAAACTAATTTAAACCCCAGATTGAACATTTGGTCAACTTTTTTCTCCCCTAATCAGCAAGTAGGAGGCTCAGGGGAAAGGCCTGTTATGCGAGCCACATGTTGCTGCCCATCCAAGTTGTTCTGACTTCTTGTTCCTGCTACACCTGCCTCAGGGATGTTCCTTTTGCTTCCATCCCTGGGCATACTCTTATTCTGACCCTTCGCCAATTCAGATCCTTCCTACCTTCTGTGGTCCAGCTTACATTACACCTCTGGAAACAGAGGGTAAGGCGTCACAGGGTAATAACTAGAAGACCTGCAAGGTTCTGTGTGTTCTGAAATGTTGCCTTTTGAACCTTTCTGAAACCATTCCTGACCACTTGAGCCTTACTTTTTCTAATGCCGCTAGTCTGCCCATAAACCTATACACCTTTTCCCCCTCACCTTGACTACTGTCTCCTATGATATTCATGCCCCCTAAGTTTGATTGAGAATAAATGCCCCACGCTTCCTATCTTATTTTTCATACTTCGTAGCTACCACTATAGTGCCTGATATAGTGCAATATATGTTCAGAAATACTTGTCAATTGATGCCAATTCCACGGACAAAATGACTCAACCTGAATGTTAACTGCCTTAAGGTCACTGAAAGGAAGAGAATTAGAAAATGAGCGCTCAGAGGATCTCTCCTTGGGTCTCTCTACTTTACCATGCTGTCTCTAGGGGACAAGAAAAATGAATAACAAGTTGCAAATCAAAAAGTTCTATTAAAACATATGCTTAGCGTATATGTTGGAATGCTTTGGTTCTATAAAAACAGTTTCTAAATGGCTCTTTGGATGGAATCACAAGCTGTTTAGCACTCAGCGACAAATGAACAGTATTAAAGAAGTCACCTCAAATCTTTTATTTAAATAAAATGAAGAATTAACAAGCTACCGAATCCACCTAGCAAGCAAGCAAGCAAGCAAGCAAAGTAAACACCACCAACAATGTGAGCCAAAGCCATAAGAAAAACCATGAAATCGTTCTGACTAATCAGTTCACCACACCGAAGACGGCGAACGTGCCCACCGGCTAGGATCCAGTCTGTCCTGTGAAGGGCGAGAAAAGCAGAAGGGGCCATGGAAGATGAGTCGTGAGTGAGAAAAGCACAGAGGAGAGGGAAGAAGTGTTAGAGGACCATCAGCACGTTAGTTACCGTACTGGGGACGGTGATAATTGGAAGTGGTAATGAAGGTGGAAAGCAGCAGGCACTTGACAAAGGATAAGAAAGTCAGGGACGAAAAGTCAAAAAACAGACAAACCCCACGGTCTCCCTGGCACGCAGGCGCCTGTCAGTCAACGCGGCTGCCTCCGGAGACATCTGACAGCTACACGCTCCGCCTACGTGTGAGCGTGCTTGGAAGGAGGAGGGAGCATCTGACACCCTTGACAATGTCATCCAAAACACACATCTTGCAAACCTCTTATATGTGAATTTGTGGAGGGGAAGAAGTACAGCGGGGTGGGGGACATGCTGAACTTGAGTAGCCCGGACGTGCACCAGTGTGCAAGGCCGGAGGGAGGCAGCCCAAACAGTTCGACTGTCTAGGGTAGCAGGGCCAGCGCTGCAGGTGCCGCCACGTCCCACACCACCTACTGCTGAGCCTGCCTCTACCGCCAGCACGTACAGCTCAGCAATACACGGTCATGGTAGCAACCAAACCAGCAAGACAAGGCACTTCATTTCAGAAACAGGAACACATCACTTTCATGTCGAAAGATTCCCACACCAGAAAACAGCTAAAATGTAGAGATTCCAGTACTTATAAGTCTGGAGAGAGATTTGGGTCTCCACAGTAATTAATTTCCTGAGAGCTTCTGTTGGCCAGTGTTATATTCAGAATTCTCCATGTATCATTTTAATAAATCTATTAGACATCTGCTAATTTTGGTATGTGCCCTAATGCCTAAGTCGGAGACAAGAAGCTGCTGTTGGAGGGCAGCTCCTGTCTCTGCTCTCCATCTCTTCCCTCGCCATCCCTCTCAGAAAGGCGCTGCCAGACCCTTTTGCAGCTAAGACCAGAAAAGCAAAAAAGCTTTTAAGAGTGTGTTGCTCCCTCTAAAAGTCCACTGGGAGCAGAGGTGAGGACCCCTAACCATTGCCTGCATGAGTTTTTGGTGATGCTCCTTAAACGTATGTGCCCAGAAAAGCATTTAGGTAAATGCCTTCTAGAACTTAGATGTTTCTGTTTCCAGGAACTGCATTTTGTGTGTAACTCCACTGAACTGACTATTGCATTGCTTTGTGATTATCTGCTTTCATGCCAGTCTCCTCAACAATACTGTTAACATGCCTAAGAGCAGAGCGTGTCTCTCTGTATCTCTGTATGCCTGGCTATTAGTACATGGCTGAGGAATATCCATCTGTTGGAGGCACAGATGCATGTGCTTAAACCGTTACGACTGAAGACCTAGGGAACAGACACTTTTCCTCTTCAGATTAAAGAATACCCTTGTTCACATAAGATAATGTGTGGAAGTAGTGGTGGAGGGAAATTTGGGGTAATTCTTCTATAAAAAGGAATGTCATGAATACTTTAATATAAGTTAATTATCAGGAATTAAAGTAATGTAAACATTCTTCTTTCAAAGCAGATTTCTGCTTAATCACATTCAACTCTTAGTTATACCACAAAAAGCAACTGATGAATCTTACAGCTCGTGATTTGATTCTTCATAAAGTTACATTTTGTCAGGATAATCTGAGGACAAACAGAGGATACACTGTAGAATTAATAAGCCTTTATAGTTAACAATTAAGCTTATCTTCAAAAATAAAGTCATTCATTATACTCAGTACTTAGAAAAACAAATTTTTCTTATTTCAGGAAGATTAGTGGCAATGAAATTAGAAGTGAAATACAAATTCAGTCTATAATCGAACAAGAATTGAGACAAAATGAACTCAATAATAAGATAAAAAATCTCTACTGACCCAAGAGAAGTTCATATTTGGCTATTTAAATATATCAGTCACTATGAATTAGATATACACACATTAACCTCTAACGTTATTAAAAGCAAAAGGGTCTGGCTTTCTATCATTATTATCCATATCCGAACTCCAAAGTCTGAGGTTTTTAGATTCTTGCTCCCATTTCATCACCCTGCAACCTACTTTTCAACAGAGAATCCATATGCATCCGTCCTATTTGACAAAATGTATTTAGAAATGCAAAAGTGGTGTAAAATATTTAGTACTGTCATGCTCCTTCCTTAACAGGTCATGCACTTGTAGACATTTAAATCTCATTTTTTAAAGAAGGTCTAGGGCCAAATTCATATTGTCACCTATTATTTGAATTGTACAAAGAAAAGAGGGGAGTTTTGAATACGGGAAATTTTTTGACTAGGTAACTGTAGACACATACCCCTGACCTAGATACTAAAGACAAAATGCTATATCAATCCTAATTACTCTCATAAAGTCACTGCTGAGTCCCTCATGCACAAGTGTGAAGCTGGCCCCCACAGTTCCCAACTCCAGACCTTCTATCTAGGGCCGGATTCCTCTGTGTACAACGCACAGGCTACTCATCTGGCTCCGCTACCAGACTGATACTGTGTAGTTTTGATCGCCTGAAGGGGATGATCTCAATCCTGAGCCATGAAGTTGAAAGTATTCCTTCCTATGGAGAGCAGAGAGCTCTGCAAGAACAGTTGTCTCCCTCCCATAACATTTCCTGTGGAGTTTTATAAGGAGAAAACATGAACAGACAGACTAGCACAGTAATGAAAAATTCCTAAAGTTCTAACCTAGTTTTCAGATGATGTCCAGGATCCTTTCATCTCTTTGATATTAAGAGAAAACCATAAATGATATTTGGCAGGGGGTCAATTGTTCCTTGAGATATTCTTATCTCCTCTCCCCCCACCCCCCATTCTTAATTCTCCTTCTTAGTTTACAAACTTTCTCAAGTTGATCTGCCATCAGTAGTCAAATTGAAATGATGAATTAATTGAACATCATAAATGAGTGAATACTAATTAGCAGTTTTCTGTGCTGCTCCTCCTAGGAGTAAATGCATCTAAAATTTCTTTGAGGAAGAGAGAAATGTTTAACCCAAATGAGGCCACAGTGTAAACAGTACAGTCAAAGGAAACGAGACTTCAGAAGGCCTGGGGCTGCTGTGAATTCAATGTCAAACTTCAGCTTCAGTTTCTCAACTTATAGTGTAAGAAGATACTGGACTAGATGAAATCCTTTTTGACTCAAACATTCTCTTCTTCGTCAAAATATTCTACATCAGTTAATTTTAGGAAGTGTGGTTCTAAGATGATTTTAGTTAGAGGACTTCAGATGATCCTCAAGTCACACTGTGTAGATTACAATCAACTCCATTTGCCTAATAAGATCAGTCATAACTACGAATAGTCTTCCTTCTGCAATCTTGGTTCTGTTAATAACACTGTCTTCATTCGGGCTTCAATGAACACCTAAAACACAACTGTAGGGATGTTTGGTTTCAAGATGATGGAATAAAGGCCTTTCTCACCCCTTCACCTCTTGAAAATTACTCCCCTAAACAACACAGATAACAGAGAACACAAATTTCATCTTCCATGAAACCAGAAGTATTTGTACCCCCACTCCACAATATATGAAAAAGAGTTAAGTTGGAAAAATGGTGAATGATTTAACAGAGAGAAGGATGGAAAACCAGAGTGCCTGTAACAAAAAATAAGCTGAGGGACTTCCCTGGTTGCGCAGTGGTTAGGAATCTGCCTGCCAATGCAGGGGACATGGGTTTGATCCCTGGTCCAGGAAGATACCACATGCCTCGGAGCAACTAAGCCCATGTGCCACAACTACTGAGCCTGTGCTCTAGAGCTCACAAGCCACAGCTACAGAGCCTGTGTGCCACAATTACTGATGCCCGGGCACCTAGAAGCCTGTGCTCCACAACAAGAGAAGCCACTGCAATGAGAAGTCCATGCACAGCAATGAAGAGCAGCCACCACTTTCTGCAACTAGAGAAAGCCCACGCAGCAATGAAAACCCAAAGCAGCCAATAAATTAATTAATGAATTAATTAAAAAAAAGTAAGCTGATCCACCCAATACCAAAAAAGACTCAGAAACAAAAGGCAAAAGAAATCCCAGAAAGTAGAGACAAGGCAGGATCCTAAAATGGAGGAATCTGCTGAAATTTTGTGTCAGTGGTGTATAGTAACCCTCCTCCTAGATTGCTAAATTCCAGCTGATATGATCAAATGACAACCCTTCCACATCCCTATAAGAAATATAGGATATGAAATCTCTGGAGAAATAGAAACAGAGATTCTCTAAATGTGGGATACCAGGCCCAGGGAGGGTAGGAACTTAGAACAGGGGGATCCCTGGCTAGTTCCAGAATACTAGCAGCCAGGTTTATTATCTCCCAATCCCTTCTCCCTTGAGACATTTTAAAAAATACTGCATCTCTGAAATAAGAAAGAATGCCATAACAAAAGAATACTCTTAAGATAAAAAGGGCTCTCAGAGATTAAAAATATAACAGATCCAATGGAAAAAAATTCAGTGAAAGAGTTGGGAAATGTAGCCAAGGAAATATCTCAGACAGAACAGAAAAGACAATAGCTGGAAAACAGGATAGAAGAGATACAAAAACTAGGGGGTCAGCCCAGGAGATCCAAAATCCAATGGGAATCCAAATAACAGGAATTCCAGAAAGAAAGAAGAAATATGAAAATAGCAGGCAGGAAATAATAAAAGAAATAATACAAGAAAACTTCCCAGAACCAAAGGGCATAATCTACAAATATGGAAAGGGTTCAGCAAGTATCCAGTTCACTGAAAGAAAAAAAGAATCATATCAAGGCATATTATCTAGACATTTCAGAATAGCACTAATGAAGAATGAAGAGATCAGTCTAAAAGCTTCCTGAAGAAAAAAAATTAAAAACCACAAACAAAGGAAATCAGAGGGTGTTAAAAGGTATGTCTTCAGGAAAACACACACACAGACTGTAAAAGATTTCGCTAAAGAGGCAAGAACAAGATGGAACAAATATTTACTCCAAGAAAAACAGCTAATTATAAAAGAAGAGAAATGTAATCATACTATATACTTGACTCAGCAGTGACTAATAGTTACACAATGATAATAATGAAGGCTTTAAATAACATAGTAACCACAAATTGTGATAAACTATGTGATGGAGGATGGGGCAGAATAAAAGGTATGAGTGAAAATTCTTACCTGAGAATACTGATGACATCTAAAATACATGAATGACAAGATAGTAAAACCTGAAGGTGTTTTAAGTGGAATGAAATGGAGGGGGCAGGAAGAAAAAGGTGAGAACCAGGGAACTGCAATGGGTTTGCTGTTGTTCTTATAAGCCATTTTTTTTAGCATTAAGTTTTAAAACTATATTCATGCATTATTTTGATATTATATAAAAATAATTTACAACAAACCAACAAAAATGACAACTCTATATTTCACGTGGTGAAATTACTACTCTATGGGATAAACTAAAAATACAATTCAACGTTTCTGATTATTACAGGTCTCAAGTCTAATGCCGTGCTGTGCTATTCTTGAAAATTATAACTATGGAGAAATCTGCCTCTTCCTTAGTAATGCCAGTCTGACTTTAGTCCTTGAAGTCCAAATTCCTATTTCTGGAGATTCAACAATGACTTGGCAAATCTCTGACTTCCACTCCAGTGGTGGGAGGGAAGTGCTACTTTCAATCTGAAACCCAAGCCAACATGCACAACACTGTTCTGAATTCCACAGCCAAGCTAAGCCCAGATTGGAACATCTTCACAGGCCCGCACCACAGAAACTAACATCCAAGTAGATAATCTGGGTTACAAGGCATAGTGTACTAATCTTCAGATCCCCTATCAGACAAGGTTGAGTGTCAGAAGCTCTGTTATTTTTTTAAACCTTCTAATCACTCTGTGGCTGTATTTTATATAATTTTCAAAATAAACATTGTATATATTTATGGTTATAATGTGATGACTTGATATGCATATACAGTTGACCCTTGAACAACACAGTATTGAACTGTGCAGGTCCATTTGTACACATATATTTTTTATAAGTATACTGGAAAAAGTTTTGGAGATTTGTGACAATCTGAAAAAACTCACAAACTCTGTAGCCTGGAAATATTGAAAAAACTAAGAAAAAGGTATGTCATGAATGCATAAGATATATGTAGATACTAGACTATCCTTATGTAGGCATAGGAGTGGCATTTAATTATAATGTTTAAATATAATTAAATAATATGTTTTAAATATATTTAATAATAATAATGTTAGTTTTCTTACTGTTTTATAACTTTGCTTTGAAAGAATTACATTACCATACAGTATGCCTCTCTTTCTCTCTTTCAATTGGAGAAACTGTGTGTCAGCCTATCATCACAGGTAAGTGGTTTTAAAAAAACATAATCATGTTTCCAACACTGTCTTATGAATATGACATGGTAATACTGTATGCCATAAAAATGTTATAACAGTTCATTCGTTAGTTAATAGGCTGGGCTACTGTGAAGCAACTGTATTGGTTATACCAGGCTACCATAAAGCAATCATACTGCTACTTCTTCATTATCAATGCATGAATCATTATACCTGCAAATAAATATGAATATCTTTTTTCACATTGTTTTTTCATTTTTGATGTTGTGTTAGTATCAATAATACATATAATGTCTGCAGTGTTTTGTATCACATAAGACAATATTGTTGTAGGTACTGACAGATGATTCATTTTGTAAACAGATGACATAAGCATGGTATCAATACAGTACAATACTGTAAATGTATTTTCTCTTCCTTATGATTTTCTTAATAACATTTTCTTGCTCTTACTCTATTGAAGAATACAATTATATAATATTTATATATAACATACAAAATATGTGTTAATCAGCTGTTTATGTTATCAGCAAGGCTCTGGTCAACAGTAGGCTATTAGTAGTTAAGTTTTAGGGGGAGTCAAAAGTTATACATGGATTTTAGACTGTGCAGGAGGTTGGCACCCCTAAAGTCTGTGTTATTCAAAAGTCAACTGTATATAGTCAAATGATTACTACAGGCAAGGTAATTAATATATCCAGCTCTTCATGTAGTTACCTTTTGTGTGTGTGATGAGAAAACCAGAAATCTACCCTCTTAGCAAATAGCCAAAATATGGAAACTACCTAAGCGTCACAGACTGATGAACATTAAAAGAAACTGTGGTTAAAAAAAAAAAAAGAAAGAAACTGTGGTGTATATACATACAATGTAATATCAATATTATTCAGCCTCAACAAAAGAGATCCTGCGATTTGTGACAACATGGATGAACCTGGAAGACATTAGGCTAAGTGAAATAAGCCAGACACAGAAAGAAAAAACTGCATGATCTCACTTATATGTGGAATCTAAGAAACTCAAGTACATAGAAGTAGAGAGTAGAACCGTAGTTACCAGGGGCTGGGAGGTGGGGAAACTGGGGAGATGTTGGTCAAAGGGTACAAAGTTGCAGTATGCAGGATGAATAAGTCTAGAGATCTGATGTAGAGTATGCGGACTACAGTTAATAATGCTATATTGAATACAGAAGCTCTATTATTTATTTACTAAATAATTTTTAGAAATTGATGACTTCACTGTGTATCAATTTCCTCATTTGCCAAATGATAAAACCTGCTTTAAAGAGGTGTGATTCAAGTTAATTCATACAAATGACTGTGTGATGTATTATATAAACACAAATTACTGCTTTTATTATGACACATTTTTGGCAGCACTTCTTCAAGAAAAACTAAACAGAATCCTCTCTTTTTTTTTTAAGTATGTTTATTGTAATTATTATTTTTATTATTTTTGGCCACGAGGCTTGCAGGATCTTAGTTCCCCAGACCAGGGATTGAACCCAGGCCATGTCAGTGAAAGCGCCGAGTCCTAACCACTGGACAACCAGGGAATTCACTAGAATCCTCTCTTCTAGAAGCCTTTCTCTTTAAAGATAACACTGCTGAGAAATCTAATGACTTTGTGCATGTATGTTAATGTGTAAGGATTGAGTCTTCTTACTAAAAGTTAAACAAAACAGAGTTTTTCTCTTGATTTACTATTTGCCAACTATGGGTCAATTCTTCCCTTTTCTGGAAACTCTTCTCTCTAGGCAGCCTTGTCTTAGTACCACCTGCTCCTTCATCTTTTTCCGTGTCTTTTGCTTGCTACTCTCTTTCTGCCCCTCTAAACAAAAAAAATTCCCTCAGAACACTAGCTCAGGCTCCCTTTGTTTCTCTCTTTGCCCTCCTTCCTTGGGTAATATCATGAATTCATACAACTCTATAAGAATTCCCATCAGACAGTAGATGCTCAAATTCTGCCAAGCTTTAAACTTGCACTTCCATCTTCCTGTTTGACACTTCTATCAAAATTATCTGAAAAATCAGATCCTACTCTTTGTTCTTTTCTTTTCAACAACAACATAACGATCTTAGTCATCTACATCAAAATCACCAAGTCATCTCTGACCCTACTTTCTTTTTAAACCTCTCATGGACAGTTAGCTGGAAATTCCCATAGATTCTTTCTGTGTATTTCCTTTTCCTATCTCTCCCCATTCCATCCCACCAGTCCTACACTATTACAGATCCTAATCTTAGCCTGGAAAGCTACAATAGCCCTCTAATTTATTTATTTACATTCTGCCAATTGCCACTTCAATCCATCCTGTTTTCAAAGTGGCTTTGATCAAACCGTTGCTGCTTCGAAACAATCAGTGGCTTCCTACTACCTCCCCTTGACATATAAGATCCTATATATTAATGCCCCAAACTAACACATCCAGCTAAATCGCACTGTTCTCTTATACATAATCTATGTTTAAATAAAACTCAATTAATATTCCCTAGACATGTCTGGCATGTTGGGAGGGGGGGTGGGGCTTGAATTAATTGCCCACTCTCCCTCTGCCTCCTATCCCATTTACCTTTTAAGGCTCATCAAGGTTTTTCTGATTTCTCCACAACGTTATGTTGTCTATCTCTTCCTTGCACTTGCCTCTTCAGAGCTCTATCTTTGTGTGCATGTATTTATGCACTTATTTTACTGTAACTTATAGCATAGTTGTTCATGCCCAATCTCATTTCCACCTCTCCCTTATGAGATTTTAAACTCGAGTGCAGTAAAGCTGTCATACTCATCTTTGCAGCCTGCTGTACCTAGTCTGCACTTTGCACATATAAATGCTTAAGAAATATGTCTTTGAATTAAAACTCACAACTGCCTTCAAATGCTTTTGGCGTTCATCAGACATATTTAATAACTAAAAACTTCAAGAATGAGTTCATCTTGCCAATGACATACTACTTGGTCCTAGGTTTGCAAACAATTGGGAAAAAGGAGGTCTTGGTTTGAGTCCACGGTTGGATAAAGAGTTCTATCAAAGGATAAAAAAAAAAAAAAGTCTTGTTAGTGATATAGCAGATGACACTCTTCCTCCTAAGTCAGTCTCTTTAAAATTCCCAAATGGAATACTGGAGGCTGGGGCAGTGAAATGAGCAACAGGGTTTTATGCTCAGGAATCTTTTTGGTAAAAGTGGAATGCTTCCCTCAGCATTCTGCTGAATGTTAAAATCGATTATTCTCTTCTGCCTACTGAAAATGACGCTGGGACTTTGGTAGAACGGGTGTCCTTCTCCAATTCCACCCTAGGGCTGTATGTTCACTTTGTGAGCTATTAAACTGTGGCCATATTCTACTCAAAGGTGGAATAAAGAGCTATCCTCTGCTACAGATATGAAGTTAGCCTCTGCCATTACCGGGTGACAGGCCTCAAAGAAACATGAAGAGCTGGCTGCTCTCCTTCCAGAAGGAACGTTCATTATATCGCCTTCCAGGGACTGGGTCTATTCAGCAGCTTCACAAAATATGTACGCTACAACATTTACCTGTTGAGTTATGTAAGGTCAGCAGATAGACAGGAAAGATATTCTATTACCAGTTAGACGGCAAGTCTACATTAGAATTTGTCCCAGTGCTTTTCGTCATTGACCTCAAGCATCAAAAGGCAAAGTGTGTAATCTCTGCTCCACCTTACTTTCTCAGATAAGAGTGCTCTGGCGTCCCATTTAGTGTGGATTTAAGATAAAAGAAGAAAAATTAAAGAACCAAGAAATTGAGCTGGGTTATAAAAACCAAATTGGCAAAAGGGAAAAGACAACGTCTTAAAACCTTAGGGAGGCGGGGAAGCCAGCTGGCAGAGCGCTTTAATCCCAAAGGACCTACCTTGCCTCCATTTCCTGGGCCATTTCCACTCCGGGCTAATCTGCAGCAATAACTGAACCACACTGGGATGCGTCGCTCATTTTAAACCAGAAACCTTCCCTAGAAGATCTACTCCCAGCCACTGACGTGTGTTTTTAGTAGACAAGTCCGGCCGAGCCAGGTGCGGGCTCTGAGCAGCAGGGCAGTGCGGGATCGGGTCGGCTCCAGGTCGTCCCGGGCCTCGCACCCTGGCTGTGCGCAGCCGGCGGGCAGCAGGCGGCGCTGCGGAACCTCCGTCCCTTCCCGCGAGAACCCCTTCCCGGGCCCAGGCGGCCGGTGCCGCCCGCCACGACTGGCCCTAAGTTCTCTACCTTTCTGTGCGTTCTTCCTAAGAGAGACAGTAAACCCCGCGACACGCCCAAGGTACGTGACAAAAGAAACTGAGAGCGTGCACCCCATAAACCTAACCACCCTCGTCTTCATCTTCTCTGCGTCTGGCAGCTGGGCAAAGGCTGTTCCCAGATTTGGAAATTACGAAAAGTTGTTCTTTCTCACCCATCAAAGCGCGGACCTCTCCCTCCCTTTAAAAAAAAACAAGGAGCAGCTACTGCCCCTGAGCCGCCTGGGAACTACAACCAAGCCCCCCTAAAGCGGCGGCCGCCGCGCGCCCCCTGTCTCCCCGCGAGACCCGCTGGGGCTTCGGCTCCAGTTTACCCCCAACTGTGAACGGACCGTCGGGAAGAGCGGCGGCCGGGCAGACCTTCACCGCACACGGTGTGTCGCACACCGTCCCCCACCTCCTCCCCGCTCCCGACGGCCCGGAGCGTCGGAGGGGACTCGGGTTCCCAGGGCGGCTCTCCACGCGGGACGCCGGGAGGAGGCCGGGCTGGGAGCGCGCGCCGGGGTCTGAGCGCCCCTTCCCCTTCCTTCGCCTCCCGGGAGTAAGCTCGGGGGCCCCGGGGACCATTTTCCGCGCGGTCCCGGCACTGGGCGGTGGACGCGCGCCCTCGGTTGCGGGAGCGCAGGCGTCCGCTTGCTGGAAAGCGGGTACGGCGACCCTTGTGTCCGTCCGCGGGGCTGCTCCGTGCGCTCGAGCCGGGACGGAGACCCCGGCCACGCCTTCGGGGCCCCCCGCCCCCAAGCCCCTCTACGGAGCAGGACCGAGGAGGCGAGACCCCGGCCCAGGTCCGCCGTCCACCCGCGTCGCCCCGAAGAGGACTGCCGTGGACGGTGGGCTCTGGGGGTCCCGCGCACGACGCGGGGCGGCCGTGGGCGCGCCTGCCCGCCCCCCGCGCGGCGCCGTCCTCCCGAGGCGCGGGCCGCGGGCCAGCCGGGTACTCACATGTGGGGCCCCGGGGAGAAGGGCGGCGGGCAGTAGCGGTGCGGTTCCCGCTGCGAGGGCGCCAGGCGCGGCTCGAGCCCCCCGTTGACGCCCCTCCAGCCCCGCCGGCGGCGCTGCGGCTCCGCGCCTTCGTCCTCGCCCTCTTCCTCCTCCTCCGGCGCGGGGAAGGTCACCCTCGCCTGCTCCTTGCACTTCCTGACCTTGGTGGACATCGCGCCGGCCGCGGTCCGAGCGCGGGGATGCCGGCCGCCGGCCTCCGTGGCCGCCGCCGCCGCCGCCGCGCGGTCTCCCTGCGGCGCCCCTTCCCCACCTCCCGCGGCCCCAGCAGCCCCGGGCAGCCCCGGGCGGGGAGGCAGGAAGAGAGAGCCGCGCGGCCGGAGACCGAGCAGTTAGAGGCGGGAACCAAAGCCGAGTCGCCGCCGCCGCCGCCCACCATCAAACCGTGGGGGCAGCCGCCGCGCCTGTGGCCGCCAGGAGGAAGCCCGGGGCCGAGCGGGGCGCTGGTGCTGGGAAACGCTCTCCCGCCCCGCGGCGGCGGCGGCGGCGATGCCTCCTCCGCGCCCGTCTCCTGTCTCCGACAGCATCACTTGCTAGGACAGTACCGTTACTCAGGGTGAAGAAGAGAGGGGGAGGGGGGGAGAGAGAGGAGGGGAAGAATCAATTCCTTATCAGACAGTGAGAGCTGGAGAGGAAATCAGACAGAGCAGCAGGGAGGGCGTAAGGAACTCATAGAAACTTCCCTCCCCAATTTCCCCTTTCTCTTCCAAAAGAGCCCTTTTCCACTTAGAGACACAAGTTGCCCAAGGAAGGGAAAGGAATTGGTCTGGCTTGTTAATTTTGCTGCAGTTGTATTTACCCTGTTCAGCTTTATGTTTGTTTCAAAGAGCATCGTTGTTGTGTCACTCACTCTTAAGACGTAGTTGAACCTACAGAGGTTTAAGTACGTTCCCCGGAGTGCCCAGAATGGTAATGTTTTACTCGTACATGATGCTTCAGGTTTTTGTTGTTGTTTTAATGAATCTTAAAACATCTGACAAGATTTATATACTTTCCAAGAAATATTTTTCCAGCAAAATTTAAAGGATTCTTTTTAAAACTTAAAAATTGCATTTTAAAATTCAAGAGCAGCATTTCTTCGGAGAGAAAAGACTCGTGGAATTTTAGTCAGAAGGAGTTTTAGGGATCAAGGATTTATCCCTCGTTTTAGAAATAAAACTGAGGCCTCGAAAGACTCAGTAAACTACTCAAGGTAGGTAATAGAAAACTCAGATTAGACCTAGGCCAGTGTATTTTCCACAGCTTTCCATCGCCTCAAATAAACAGCTTTCCAGCAAGTCCAACTTGGAAGAATCACAAAAATACCATATATGCTAAAATGAAATAAAATGATGCTCATTTTTACCTGTACCCAATTACACTATTGGCTAAAAAATAATATATTGTGTGTTTTATTAAGATGATAATGTCTGTATGTTTACGGTAGCAATGATGTTTATTTATACATCTGGTACAGAAAAAAAGAACAAATGTCTAGTGTTTTACAGTTGGGAGCACCTTTCCCATACCAGCCTATATAGAAGTAGAGGTGTTAAAATCTTCACAATGCAAGTTTCCAGACTCCTCCAATTCTACCTCTGAACTATCTCTAAAGCAGGACTGCTTTCCACACCCAAAACCACTTCCTCAGTGAAGGCTTCCATCATCCTCCCTGCCATCTAGTCATTCTGCAGCCCACCTCTCCCTACACCATTTCATTCTCCACGCTACTAGAGAGACCATGCCCAGAGCAAGTCTGATCATGACTTTTCACTGTAAAAATCTCTGGTGGCTTCCCACTGCTTTCAGGTTAAAATCCAAATTTGGCATGCCCAGCCCTTTGTGGTCTGACCTTAATTCTTCAGCCCCTCCTCCCATCCGCTCTCATATACATCCTAAATCCAATTACTCTGAACTTCTCATTCATCACCTGACATTCTAGCCACTTTCCTATTTCCCCACCTTTATCTGTGGTCTTCCTGTCACTGAAACATCTCTCTCCCCTCATTCACCTGGCACACTTGTACCTTCCCTAAAGACCTAGGTTAGGTATGGCATCGGATCTGATACCACTCCTGCCTCCCAGTGAAGTTCCCACAGCCCTTGGTCCTCACCCATGGTACTCTGTGCATACTACAGGCTTACCAATAGTCACAGCATGCTGAGATTGACTCCTTATTTCTCCTGTCTCCTTTGAAGACAGAATTCCTTGAGGATGGTTTGGGGTCTTATTTACCTTGAGCTTCTTGAGAGTTCATTTTTTTGTCTTTGCATTTAGCTCAGTACCTGACGTGCAGGACAAGCACAATCAGTGTTTGTTGAATGAACTCAGGAAGGTCTACAGGTTCTTTATATTGATAATTATGTTAACAAGTGCACGAACCTCTCATGAGGCTCTGGATAGAAGCACTGTGGGAATGCTGGAGTCACAAGGATTTACTCTTACACATGGTGTTAGTTTGCTAGGGCCTCCCTAACAAAGTATCACAGACTAGGTGGTTTAAATAACAGAAATTTGTTTTCTGACAGTTCTGGAGGCTGGAGGTCTGAGATCAAGATGTTGACATGGTTGGTTTTTTCTGAGGTCTCTCTCCTTGACGGTCTTCTCTCTGAATCGTCACATGGTCTTCCTTCTGTGACTGTGTCCTAATCTACTCTTCTTATAAGGACACACGTCAGATTGGATTAGGGCCCAGTGTAGTGACTTCATTTTTTGCTTCATTACCTCTTTAAAGACCCTATCTCCAAATACAGTCACATTCTGAGGTACTCGTTGTTGGGGCTTCAACATATAAATGAGGGATGGGGGCACGATTCAGCCCAAACACAAACTAACTCTCCTGGGTTCAGGGAACTGTTTCCTCCAGAGTCTGAAAACACTTTTATTCTTAAGAAGTGCATTCATGGGACTTCCCTGACAGTCCAGTGGTTGAGACCCCTCCTTCTAATGCAGGGGGTGCAGGTTCGATCCCTGGTCGGGGATCTACGATCCCACATGCCTCTCGGCCAAAACACCAAAACATAAAACAGAAGCAATATTGTAAAAAGTTCAATAAAGACTTTAAAAATGGTCCACATAAAAAAAAGCTTAAGTAGGGCGGAGGGAAGCTCATCAATGGGGCCACGCGCTGAGTGCGATTAGTCACTCTACCCCATGTCCCTTGGGAAGGTCTGAGACTAGGGCCAAGAGCGGCCCTAACAGGGCCCTCCCTGATCCTCGGGGAGGTGAGTTCCCAGAGAACGGGGCTCCGCGCGAGGGCAGACTGGGCAGGAGATGCTATGGACCCCACCCTAGGGGAGGGGCCTAGCGGATGCGTCCTTAGCGGGAGCTTGGAACAGACTCACGGCCAGCGAAGTGAGTTCAATGGCTGAGGTGAGGTACCCCGCGTGGGGGCCTCATAACCCAATTCAGACTACTCTCCCCGCCGTCCTTAAAAAAAAAGCTTAAGAAAAAAGTGTATTCATGAAATTAATGAAAACCCAGACGAGAGGAAATCTAAAAGAAAGTAGGTTCTCAGAAGAGAGAGGAAATATGGACCTCTTTGGCATAAGCCAGCTTTGTCTTTTTGGTTTTCTTCTTTTGTAAAAGAGGGTGTATCACTGCATATATGTTGTTGGCTGTCTGTGTACTCATGAAATAAGTGTTTGCCAAACATACATTCAATATCCATTTCTCCTTTGGAGAACAACAACAACAAAATCAATACTCAATATTCAGAAAATCAATTCTTGAGCCCAGTTATTTTCAAGTAGAGGTGGTCACTGGGGCAGAATAGAAGCATAACTTTCATAAGTCCAAATTAAATAAAAGCAAAATTTTAAAACCAATGTTCCTGCTAAATCTCTAATGCTATACCTTCTTTAAAATCTGTTTCACAGGCTGCGGAAGGCTCTGTTCTCTGTCACTCTGTGTCTTGTCTCTCCCTCTTTCTTGCTCCAGGGTTGGCTGTAACACACTTAATAAGAAGACACTGTTGAGCAGTGATTCTTGCACCCTTGGATGAAGGTTAGACTTAGCAATTTTCTCAAGGGAGCAAGAGCATAGAAACAGGTATAATGTTCCAAACAGTGCACATTTTCTTCCTCCTTAAGAATAGAAGTTCTCTTCTAAGTGGATTTTGCTTTGCTTTAAAAAAAAAATAGACCCTCTTTTTTAGAACAGTTTTAGACTCACAGCAAAAATGAGCGTCAGGTATAGAGAGTTTCCATATACCCCCTGCCCTGACACATGTATAGCCTCCCACAATGTCAGCATCCCCCACTGGAGTAGTACATTTGCTGCAACTAATGAAGCTACATTTACACATTTTTATCACCCAGGGTCCATAGTTTACATTAAAGTTCACTTTTTGTCTTGTACATTCTATGGGTTTGGACAAATTTATTATAATGACATAAATCATTCACACATAGTGTCACTGCCCTAAAAAACCTCTGTGCTTTGCCTATTCATCCCACCCTTCCCCTTCACCCCTGGCAACCACTCATCTTTTTATTGTCTCCATAGTTTTGCCTTTTTCAGAATATCATATAGTTGGAATTATACAGTATGTAGCCTTTTCGATTGGCTTTCTTTCATTTAGTGAGATGTATTTAAGTTTCTACCATGTCCTTTCATAACTTGATAGCTCACTTCTCTTTAGCACTGAGTAATATTTCATTATCTGAATGCACCACAGTTTCTTTATCCATTTACCTACTGAAGGACATCTTGGTTGCTTCAAAATTTTGGCAATAATGAACAAAGCTGCTATAAACATCTGTGTGCAGGTTTTTGTGTAGACATAGGTTTTCACTCCTTTGGGTAAATATCAAGAAGCACAATTATTGGATATGGTAAAAGTATGTTTCGTTTTATCAGAAACCGCCAAACTGTCTTTCAAAATGACTGTACCATTTTGTATTTCCACCAGCACTGAGTGAAAGTTCCTGTTTCTCCACATTCTCGCCAGCATTTGGTGCTGTCAGTGTTCTGGATTTTCGCCATTCTAATAGGTATGTAGTGGTATCTCCTTGTTTTAATTTGAATTTCCCTGGTGAGGTATGGTATGGAGCATCTTTTCATATGCTTACCATCTGTATATCTTCTTTGGTGAGGTGTCCGTTAAGATCTTTGGCCCATTTTTAACCCGGTTGTTTGTTTTCTTATAGTTGAGTTTTAAGAATTCTTTGTATATTTTGGCTAAAGTCTTTTATCAGATAAGTCTTTTGCAAAAACAGTAGCCCCACTTATCTGCAATTTCATTTTTCATGATTTGAAAATATTAAACAGAAAATTCCAGAAAGCAAACAGTTCATAAGTTTTAAATTGCACGCTTTTCTGAGTAGCCTGATGAAATCTCACGCGATCCCGCTCAGAACATGAATTATCCTTTTATCCAGCGTATCTGTTAGTCACTTAGTAGCCATGTCAGTTATCAGATCCACTGTTGTGATATCAGATCCACTTGCTTGTGCTCAAGTAACCCTTATTTTACTTGATAACGACCCCAAAGCACAAGAGTAGTGGTTCTGGCGATTCGAATATGCCAAAGAGAAACCATAAAGTACTTCCTTTAGGCGAACAGGTGAATGTTCTCAACTTAAGGAAAGAAAAAAAATCATGTGGTGCATTTTCTAAGGTCTACGGTGAGAATGAGTCTTCTATTCATGAAATTTTGAGGAAGGAAAAAGAAGTTTGTGCTAGTTTTGCTGTCACACTTCAAACTGCAAAAGTTATGGTCACAGTGCATGATGAGTGCTCAGTTAAGATGGAAAAGGCATTAAATTTGTACAATAAGCCATTTTGAGAGAGACAGACCACATTTACATAACTTTTATCATGGAACGTTGTTGTAATTGTTCTGCTTTATTAGTTATTGTTGGTAATCTCTTACTGTGCCTCGTTTATACATTAAACTTTACCACAGGTATGCATGTATAAGAAAAGACAGTGTATATGTAGGGTTGGGTACTATCCGCGGTTTCAGGCATCCACTGGGGGTCCTAGAACATATTCCTCAAGGGTAAGGGGGAACTACTATATTTTCTCCCACTCTGTGGCTTGCCTTCTCATGCTCTTGATTTTTTGCTTTTTAAAGGAAACATAAGTCATTAATTTTTCTTAGCAGCATAAACTAGTAAGATGAGGAATGCTGAACCTGAAAAAGGAGGACCCTGAATGTATGATGTGGTAATTAGTACTCTAGTGCCTTTTACACAGAATTGGCAGGGTTCTATTAACAGTGTCTCACTAATGCTTGCTCTCTTACAGGCCCGGGAAGTCTCAGGTAGTTTCCTACCTTAAAACGTTTGTTTTGAAAATTTGTTCGTGGGTCACAAGTTTAGAACTCCACATTTGTTTTATCATAGAAATAAGCTGTATGTGACGATTATAGTTCCTGGACAGCTCACAAATGCTTACTTAAACTTGTTTCAGTGACAGTAGAGAGAGGTACGTAAGAACAGATACTCTGGGCCAGAGACCTGGAGTCCAGTCCCACCTCTGCTGCTCTGTGACTTTAGGGAAGCTACTTAATCTCTCTGAGCTTTAGTTTCTTCCTCTGTAAAATGAAGATATATTCATAGTACCTATTTCATAAGGCTGCTATAAAGATTCCAGGAGTTACTTGTATGGAAAACTGTGCCTGGCACCTAATAGGTACTGTGTAACAATTATCTACTATTAGTTCACTATTGTAAACTATAGAACTTAACAATAGAAGTCTGAAGTCTGGGCCCTAAGGCAAGGAGCTGCCATGTCTGATTTAGATGCCCCTCTATATAAAACCATTTACTAAATTGTATAATTGTATTTAGTAAATAGCTTTTACTAAATTGCATAACTGTTGACTTACCTGTCTGTCTCCCCCACTGGACAGTAAGCTCTATTGAAGGCAGGGACAGTATCTTATCTGACACTGTCACAGTGTGTAATCATAGACCTGGAAACAGCAAGTGTTCAATAAATGGTGACTAGTAATGGTAGCAGTGGCAGTTGCAGTAGCAGACACTTGGTAAATATTTATGTAATGAAAATCCTGGTGTGAGGAGAAGGAGGGAGAGAACATCCTCGGCTTTGGGCACAGTGCCACGTTCAAATAAAACCTGGGAATGGGCAAAATTCCTCTTTGGTATCTTCCTACTCTTTATCTCACATCTTTTCCGACCTTATGGTGCCTGCCTTCCCTGGCACCTGTGGGCTCAGTGACTTCATACTGTTTGAATTATCCCCCAATGTTGTCTCTCTGGCCTGCAATACCCCAAAAAGTGCTCCAGGCTTTACAATCACCCACCTATCCCCTGCCAGTCAAAACTGCTCTTCCTTCAGGGCAACCAACGTCAGCTAGAGATTAAAGGGAAAGTGTCTTACACAGATTCACACGAATGTGTGTGAACATCTAAGAGTGCTTCACGCTCTGAGAGATTTGTGTTTTTCAGAAACGGCAGTGAGTACCCATTTAGTGGAATTATTAGCTGTGGGTTAAAGTGAAGTGAACGGAAGATCCTCTTAAGAGGAATGGGGGGTAGGGGCGGGGGAAGGAACCGCCAAGTAGCAGCTGGCGGAGGAGGAACCTTCTGCGGGGGTTTCTGACTTTTACCTTCCCTGCTACTAAAGTTACCGTTCCCAAAAGTTTTACATACCCCCCCCAACCCCTTCATCAGCATCTTCCCATAGTACTGTCAAGAAAGGGTGCAGATCGATTTTGAGGAGGGAGTGGAAAATGGGCTAAGAGGCAGAGCTAGAGACTTTATGTATAAGTGTCAATCTTGAGAAAATAGGAACAGAAATGTATTATTTTTTTATGTTTATTTTAATTTATTTATTTGGTTGTGCCAGGTCTTAGTTCAGGCAGGTGTGCTCCTTAGTTGAAGCTCACTGGCTCCTTTTTAGGTGTGGCACATGGGCTCCTTAGTTGTGGCATGCGAATTCTTGGTTGCGGCGTGCATATGGGATCTAGTTCCCTGACCAGGGGTCGAACCTAGGCCACCTGCATTGGGAATGCATGTCTTAACTGCTGCTCCAGCAGGCAAGTCCCCAGAAATGTATTATTGTTGGAAGACAATTCTGCATGCGTGCCTCCCATTTCTATACATCTGGCAAGCAGAGACGGAGTCTGCCTTTGTCCTGGAATATCTTTTCAAGGCTGTTTGTAAGGGCAACAGCTTTGGAAGGCAGAGATAGTATCCCTCTCTGGAGCAAAAAATAAGTTTGTGTACCATCCAATATAATAAAGATGATGTTTCCATTGGGCAAAGGGCAGGGAGGCTTACTGATCATTGTAAAAAGATTCAGTTACCTAAGGGTGGAGTTCCTCTCTTGTAATGCAACCCACTGCATGTACAGGGATCATCTTGCCCCCTTCCTCTCACTTTGTGGGAGTTGGGAATCAGGGAACTGGCACAAATGCTGACACTCTAGCTACTGCTATTGCTGTGAGTAAAAAACTGTCCTTTGTTTCTGGTCTGGGAGTTTCGTGCCTTCTGCCAGCATCCATGAAACTGTGACTGATCAACTTGTTAGCTTGCAAATAGTGTAAAATCTCAGAGTTCTTGACAATTATTATCTTTGACAGATGAAAAAATTCACAGCTCTCCCCAAAGCAGAAATCTCCAAAGGTATATTAGGTTCTGAAAACGGTTGTAATAACTTTCCCATGGGAATAAATGCATTAATTTATTAATTAATTTTTCGATGTTTGCTAACAATTTTTATGTGAAATCGGTACCAAGGGAAATCAATACCCTCTACTTAGTAAGATGGAGACTTGATGAGTGCTTATAGTTTTGTGTTGACAATCTAAGGAGTGGCTTGACACTGCTGCTCAGCCAACACTGCTATTCAAGGCTTGAATGCTGTTGTGTTTGGAGACTTGAGGAGAGGTGAGGGTGAATATTTAACTTTTACTTCCTCAACCTCTGTCTGCATGTACGTACAGAAATCAAATCTGTCCAGCCTCTATTTTTGGCGTGGGCAAGAACAACTCTGCTCCATCCTAATCCCTGTGATGCCCGCCTACCCCCTTCCAAAACCTATTTAAAGACATGTTCCTCAAAGTTATATTTGTCCTTCCTTGAGGGAAGAAAAAAGTACTGATCACTTACAAATGAGAAACTGGCAGAAATGTGTCTGTGTAAGTCACTTGTCAGAAAGGGAGTTTGAGAAAATAGAGTAGGTCAAGTTTTCCAGTCATAGGATATTCCCCATTAGTGAAATGAGCTAAAATCATTTCTTATTCATTTTATTTTTGTGCAGGGTGGATCCTTAGAACACATTAAAAATGGTGATAAAAACTAAAGTGCAATTCTCTTTCCTTTTCTTACCCATATAGCTCTTTAATGTCAAATTTATTCTGTCACTTGCATATCACTTACAGGTTGCAAATGCAGTCCCATTCTAAGGTCTGAATCATTCAGTAATAGAACTAGGATATCATTGTTGGTCTCCGTATTACCAGTTTACCTTCCTTTGTTTTGTTTAAAAGCATAAGTATCTACTCACCACCAGTGGATAAAGAGAGACTTGACTTTTTGACGCCTCATCACAGGTCTAACTAGGTATGGATTTAGGGAAGGGAAAGTGGGCCTCACTTAAACATTCTGGATATAGAAAGGACAATGTTTCCCCATTGCCCTAAGCCATGCACTTCCTCCCCAGACCCCAAGTAGCGGGATCCCTAATCTTCAAATGTAACTCCTTTATCTTGTAACTCAATTTAGGCAAATAGTTAAGAGAATATGAAAGGAAAGAGAAATAGGAGAGAAGACTCAGAGTTTTCTGCTTCTCCCTCCCAATATTCACCTGGAATAAATTATCTTGAAAATGTATGAAATATCCACATACATGGGATGCTCAATAGTCTCATTTTAAGGCAAATTTTGATTAAAAAATTAAAAGTACAAGATAGTCACAGCAACATAAAACATATAGCTCAATTATTAATACTGTTGACATATTATAATCAATAGAATGCCTTTAAGGACTTTAGGGATAAAGAAAAGAGAGAAAATTATACTGCCTAGAAAATCATGAACTATGTGGACTTGAAATATATCTTAAAGGACATCTAGTCTGATCACCTTATAATGCTTGAATCCCTCTGGACTGTCCTGGCTAAATGTTCGAACATATATGTTAATATTTTTATAATGTTAACAGTTTTAAAAAACGTGATCCACTGCCGCTACAGATTCTTTTTTAGTGCAGTAAGTCCTTTCTTAGAAGAGTTTCAGATGCTGGGGGAAAAATTAATTGTGTAGCTTACGTCTTAATCAGTGAGTCAAATCTGTGAGTAATTGCCTTTATAAGGAAGGTTGTTGAATCTCTTCGCAATAAAATAAGGTTCCAAGGCAGACTTTTAGTGATGCCTATGAGCGTTCTTGGGAAGCACTGATGTTCAACACCATCTAAATCTACAAGGACTGGAAGAGTCCAACTGGACATGTACACATCAAATGGGGACAACTGAGTCTCCTTTGAAAGTTTGGGCTTTTAAAATTTGAGGCTTGGACACAACCCAATCAGAATTTAGGATTATGTGTTGGAGATGGGAATGGAGAGCAATTACAAGGATCTACATTGTTGTAAACCAATAGATTATAGATTATAGATTTTTGCATACAATAGGTTTCAGTTTGACTACAAAACAGGAGAGAATGGTCTAAAATATAATTTGAAAGTGGAAGCTTTGAATCTTGGCTTAATTTATCCTGGAAAGGGAGCTTTGTCCAAGGGACTTTGTTGGCATCCTGTGAAGGTGCTACTTGCTGCAGAGCCCAGGCACAATAACAAAAGAGCTGGTATCTGTATCAAACAAACAATTCCTGCACACAAAAGTCTTCCTCATAAAAGTTAGACATTAGTCTCGGTTATTGAACCGCAAAAAGGAACCATTTCTACAGGATGTTTTGTTTCATGAAGACTTTTTTCTCTACTCAACGGTTTAGCTAGCGGCTTCAAATTCTGAAATCCCAAGGGAGAGAGAGGCTTCTCACACATCCGAAAGAAGATGGCAGGCTCCCAAACCGTAAATGGCTTCAATTTTCATGTAAAGCCAGCTTAGTGACTCGCAGGTGGATTTTTACCAAATATGCATTGATGGGCCTATGCCACCAATAATACCTTATTTAAAAATAATCCGCTTATCCTTGGCTTATGTGTGCTGTAGCCAAATACATTAAAACATCAACAAAGACACCTTTGGAGATAATTCAGGAAAAGCCCGATATCCACAAGTGAATTGATTTCAGGAGGAATAATGAAAGCTCATGATGCCAACAAGAGTACATTAAGGATTTATATATTAGTACTGTTAAGGGAACAAAATGGAATAGTTTAATTAAAATGACTTTTTGTGAGAACATAGAAGATCTTATTTGTGAGTTTACATCTGTTTCAGAAGCTACTTTTATATAAATGTAAAATATAAAATTGAGTACAAAGCAGGAAAAAAATCACCAGTGCCAAAAAAAAAAAAAATCACCAGTACCTAAGGGAATGAAAAATCCCAAGGTATCAGTGTGGCCATGAATGAAATGATCTTATATAGAGAAAATATAGGACTGGTGGTATCACAGGAGACAGTCATGATCAGAGTCCACATACTTTATATCCCAGAATCTCACATCAGCAGCAGCAACTACCCTTTTCTACTGTTTCTTTCTGTTTACTGTGGGGTGAGCCTCTATAGAACGATGAGCCTATATTAAACTCACAAGCAAAAAATAGTGAGACGTCTACCACTTAAAACCCTTCAAAGTCTCCTCATTGCCTTCAGATAATGTCCTTTACTTAACACTTAAGACTTTTGGTGATCTGGCCCTTTCCTGTTTTTCTGGCCTTATCTCCTGCCACCTTCCCTTTGAGACTCTGCATATGTGTTCCCTCTGCCTAGGATACGTCCATTCAAAAAGAGCGATTGAGCACCAATTATATGCCCTTCCTTAAATGCCTGCCTAGCAAACTCTTCAACTTTTAGAACTCAAAAATCTCCTCCTCCTTGAAGTTTCCTTCCTCAAGGCAAGTTAATAACCATCCTCTTACCCTTTTAAATAATGCCACCACTGTACCTTGTACACAACCCTGGTGGAACCATACAGAACTTTTTTTTTTTTTTGAGGGAGTAAAAAAAATTACACAAGTGAATATATTCCAATTGTTAAAAGTTTTCTCCTTTTCAGAAATAACTGCAGTTAAGAGTTAGGGACATATTTTTTTAGGCTTTTTTCTATATACTTATATATGCGATAGGCAATTTAGTGTATTTAAAAACTCAGACCCTGGAGCCAGGCTGTTTGGGAGAAAATTCAAGCTCTACACCTTAACATTTTGGGGTTCTTGGGCAAATTACTTATACTCTCCGTGTCTCAGTTACCTTATCTATAGAATAGCAATAATAATAATAATAATATGTACCTGATTGAGTTAATACATAAAGCACCTAAAACAGTGCCTTGCACATAGTACATTCTTTAAAGTGTTTGCTATATATGTTATGCAAGTATAGGTTTTTATGATTCTTTTAAATACATACAAAGGAAATTACACTATAGTTACTGTTCTGCAATGATTCACTTTGCTTAACTATCTACCTTATTTTGTAATATGAATTTACTGTATGCTGTTTAACTGTTGCTTATTTAATTTGTTTCTAAGTTGATTGCTACATGACAATATTTTGCAAGAAAATTCCTAAAATTTTTGAGTCAAAGTCTATATTCACTTCTGGTTTACTTAGGTACTAAGAGATTGCCCTATAAAGAGTCTATAATCAGTTAAATTCCCATCTGCAGTCCTGACCAGCAGGGTCAAGGGTGTGTCTGGTACGCATTGAACAAGACACATCTCCCAGGTCACACCCCCTCATCAATAGCTGTCAAGAAGCCTCTGAGATAGGGCTGCTCTGGCTCCTTATCTCTAACTCCTGAGGTCATGAAGGAGCCCTGAATATACTGAATATCTTCTTTCCCTGCCCCTAACAGACACAGCCTTCCCATGACCCCACTGTCTGCCTTGAGTCTACCAGGACTATCTTCACGATGCCCTATATCTATATGTTTATGTCACTCACCATAAGAAACTCCGCATTCCAGGTCACCCCTTCTCTCTCATCAGCTCTAACCCCATCTCCCACACACCCTTCACCAAATTCTGAATCCCTTCCACTGTTCTTCTGGAATTCAAGATCCATCCACAGCAAAATCTGCTATCTTCAACCTCTTTTCTGCAAGTTTCCTTTACCTTCGTGCTTTACAGAAACCCTGGCCTTCCTCCTGAGGATGCTTCTTCCTCTACAGTCTTCACAAGCAGGGGCTGTTTTCCACACCCTTTGTATTTATAGACCTGCAAATCAGGGTAGATTTCTTTGCAGCTTGACTCTGATGTCATCAAAAGATATCACTGACTAACCTCATTGGTGGGATCATTGACCTATGCCTGAGGCACTCCTAATTGCTCTATGATTTCAGCTCCTGTGACTCTCCCCAGCACTTTTCCTGTATTAATATAGGAAGCTTTAATTAATTAACAAAAAAGGTTCAGGATATATGTAGATGACGTCTCCCAGTTCCTTGAACTCCTTTCCTGTGTCTTGTCCTACACTCTACCTCAGCTATTACTCTGTCTTCTTACCCTAGAATTTGTCATAACTAGTCCCTCAAATCCTCCATTCCCTCAATTTCATGCACCTCACTCTCTGGCCTTACCACCCCTGATAGATGCCATTTATTCTTTCTAGTAGCGCAACTCTAACAATACTTCAGTCTTTCCAGACTCTTTAAGTCATTGATCCTACCCTTCCCCTCTATTCCACATGCCCCCTTACCCAACTTAAACTCCACAGCTATGATTATTACCATTCCCCACATCATGCCTTCCACTCCCTGGCCACCTCTCCCTTCCTCATAGTCACTTGGCAAAATGAATCTGCTATGGCCATGCCTCTAACTTGTACTGGTACAGCTGAATGAGCCTGGAGAAGAACGCACACTCCTGCTTATTGAATCACATTAAATCAAGACCACAAATAACAAGTGGGTTCTTAGGCTGTCTGACTATCACGACATGGAAGGCAGTGGGGGGGGTGGAGGCAAGTAGAAATATGTGAGGAGTCATGTCCCATGTGGGGGAAGGGTCACAATATGGATTAACTCTGTAAGACGATGAAAAAGAGACATTTAAATATGCTTTATTTATGAGCAACCACTACTGTTCTTATACATTATTCTCCCTTCAGGATGTTACTCTTGAGGATGAGGACTATGTTTATTCATTCTTGAGTTCTAGCAACCCATCACTCAATAAATGGGAAATCATTTTTGACCAGAACATTCCTTTGTCATAGGTAATGATGTAAACTGGTAAGGATGGTGGTGGGATAGGAGTGAGGGTGATGATGTGGATCTAGACACTTCCTAAATATATTGTATCTAGACATCATCCTCTCAGAACTTTGATAGTCTTTATGTCCTTATTAAGCAATAACTGGTTGCGTTAACAGGGCTAGATTTAAAATTTCAATTCTGAGACTATTGTGAATTTTTCAGTGCAGAAATCCTCGATTCTTTATGAATTTCTCCGTCCCATGGCCTAATTCCATTTTGTTTCTTTTCTTCTTGCTACTTTCTTTTATTAATCTTTTATTTGTTGGCCCATATTTAAGGTATAAAACTACTTTGGGTGCAAGGGATCAAATTGGATAAGAGACTGATGATTTTACTAATAATCCTTTCCCTGAAAGCCTTTTTAATTAATAATTTGATGCTTTATCTCCTATTAAAATTTTTGGATTAAAAAAAAAGGTCACCAGCTATCAGGAGGGCTAACCAATGAAAAGAAGTAGAAATAAATAGTCCATGCATTGATTCCTTTAAATGGCATGTTCTGAGATATTTCTGAGTTTTTTTCATCCATCTTTGTTGGTGATAGAATTATTAAAAAAAAAAAACTGATGTTGGCCTGTGATAGATGTTCTCATTATACTTAGAATTAATAAATATGTAACTATAATTCAGAATTTTAGGTTTTTTAAAAAAGCCACAGATTTTTACCTGTGACACAAGTCAAGATTGAAATTGAGCAACAATCATGTATCACTTCATTCAGCATTTATATAATTTATATAGAATGCATTTGTCTTCAAACTTTCCTGAATTAGCAAGAATTCTTCCCATACTTATTTTTAGTAACTCACTGAGATATGGAAAATGGTGCAGAAAATAAATGCGAAGCCTTTTGTTTGCTCCATTGTTAACTGGTTTAAGGCTTTGATTACCTATAGTCACTTTACGCTCTAAAAAAAGATTAGTCACTTTATCAAGGCATACCTTTTTTTCCTGTAAAATCTTAGTATTTTATTTCTTAGTCACACTTCAAAACTCAAGAGATTAACAATTTTTCTATATGAAATTGTAAAATATATAATACATGATTATATAAACCCATTTAATTCCATTGTCTCTTTTTAAGTAAACATCCTGCCCTATCAGAGCTTATCAATCAATTACTTTATTAATTATTAATTGCTATGTGTATTTAATATATGAACATGGATAATCACAATAGAATAATTTATAACTGAAAAAATCAGAAACAGTAAGATTTTGGCAAAGTAATTATGGTGCTCCCGTGCAATCTATACTATACTGGCACAAATACTATACTGGCACAAAAGTCATCTTGTAGCAGCTTATTTATTGACGTGGGAAAAAGTTCATGATATACATTAAGTAAAAACTGTAGGCCATTGAACTTTATGTGCAGCTTTATACATTTTTTTCCCCTACAAACCAACACAGCAAAAAGCCTATAAGAATTTTCACCTATTTCTAGGGGCAGAAGAGGAGTAGGGAAAAGGCTGTGAACGTTAATAAAGGGAAACCTCATTTAAAAGGGAATTGGAAAGCCCTGAACCGGGAGCTCGCAGGCGCCTTCTGTCACAGCTTACTATGCATTCCTGGGCGGGAAGAAGCTTACTTTACTGCGGCTGCAGGAAGAAGGAAGAGTTTTTCTCCTCGCCCAGCAACAACCCAGCCAATGAGAACTGCAACTACTCAGCCAATGAGTAACCACTACCACCCTGAACTCTCACTTTCCTCCAATGGTCTTTCAGTTCAATGCAGCCGCTCCCAATTCCCCCTTTTTCTCTATAAAGTAACATTTCTCCCTTTTTTTTCTCTGAACTTGGCTACAGTTTGCCGTAGTTAGCATGTCCTGAATTGCAGTTCCTCTTCCATTCCCAAACAAACTCATTTTCCTAGTAAAATAACTGGTTATTTTATATTTAAGGTTGACAGGGTATTTAGGATTTATGATGACCTTTAAATTTTCCTTTAGCTTTTCTGTGTTTTTCAAAATTACTCCACTGACCATGTGTTATTTCTAAGTAGAAAAAATTTCAACCAAATTGCTCAAATTAGAATCAGTCTTTGTTTTAATTTCATTATCCAAATCAATACTTATTGAACGCCAACCTAGTGCAAGACATTGTAGGAAGATATTTTTAAAAGACAATTTTTCCTGCAGTCAGGGAGCTTCCAGCCATGTTTTAGAAGTATTGGATGTAAAAATATAAAATGTTAAAAAAATCAGTAACATTTAAATAACAGGTCAAGCCAGAGATAGAAGGAGGATAAGCACATTTGATTAATTATATTGACAGTTGTTGCTATGGGGAGAATCACTTCTCTGCATAACATTCCTGTGCTTAATCCCATACACCATGAATAGAACCAACCCCTGCTTTTCTCTTTCTTATTGTACACAAGCCTAGTTGTGATTCATTGATCCCCTCATCGTTTGTGAATAATTCTGTTCTTGAGTTCCATTTGAGCGGCATTTAGCAGAGCACAATTCTGGAACCTCCTAGTTCTTCGACTGCAAGCCACCCAGTGGCAGGTGAGAACTTTACAATGTACAGTTGTCATTTCAATCTCTACCCTTTGTCTGAGATTTCAGTTTGGATGTAGCACACAAAACTTTCTTCCTACTCTGTTTTCTGGTGTGGATTAAAAGATGGGGGAGAAAAAATAGTCATATATTTTTACTCTGTAGCTCTTGACATATTTTCCCAGCTAAAGAAGGGAGAGTATGGTAAGTTAATTTGTCATTTAGTCGAAGGCTATTTCTTGAGAAGTGTGTAGAAATGTCCTAGTACCACAGCACGGTGCTGCCCGTCAGTCAGTGAAGTGGGAGAGTAAAGAGGGTTGAGCTGAGGGACGCTAAATGTCTTTCAAATAAGGACTCTAACCTTGGTTGTTTTTCTCCCTCAGTATTTAACCATGTTTGTTAATTCTTCCAGTGGGAAAGACTGGGATGAATTATTGTCATGCAGAGAAGCTAATTCCACTGCAAAGAAATACATGACTTAGCACAAAAAGAAAATTAGTGTTCTTACCTATAATAATGGAAAATGTTGGTTTAGATTTAACTAAATGTTACCTATGGGGTAGGTAAGACAAGTAATTATTGAATCATATCCTTCTGTTACATTATATAGATTTTCACAGATTTTCTTCCAGAGTGATTTTCAAAACCCTGCATGAGAATGTGTATTTCCCCCTAGAGGGGGCTTAAGCATAGGATAAATTTAAAAAGTGATACAATTAAAGTGATAACAGGGTCTTAATGACATTTCTTCATGCCTGTAAGTGAGAAAGATGCAAGGATAAATAGTTCCCAATAGCACTTGTGATTTACATTTATCTAATGGAAATTTTTTTTTCCTCCTTATTATGGATTCTTCCTTCCATCCACCTTATTTTCTTCCAATAATTTATATTTGAAATTAGATTTCCATAGCTACTGCTGAAGAGTGACTGTGTCTTTTCTCACTGATTTAACAAATACAAAAGTTTATAAATCCTGTTGTCTGGGAACAAAGCAAATATGGTAGCCCAAAGGAAAACAACAGTAGCCTCCTTACTAAAACAGAGTTTTCAACAGCTCCTTTAAAACCTAAAAACAATTTATTTTAATTAAAATAAGCATAACCAAATGAATGCTTTTTTCAAGTAATGTATTTTGTGTAAAATTTTTTTAGGTTACTGTTTTCCTGTAATACTGGAACTCTGTTTCTCTGAAATTGAAATCTTCTTTAAAGAATGACGTCTTAACATTGCACTCGCTCTTGCATAACTATAAGCCTGTTAAAACACACAAATTTCTTAAGTGACTACACTAACATTGTCCTAAGATAATATTCATTGAGTACTTTTATACACCTGAAGCTAGAAATTCTGCTTATAAAATTACTGATGGAATGGAGATAAACATTCTCCTGAGTAAGTGATTTCTCCCCTTCCCCCAGAAATCACTGTTTACATTATTCACTTTATATGAAGTAAACTTCAGATTTTTTTAAAATTTATTTATTTTATTGGCTGTTTTGGGTCTTCGTTGCTGCACACGGGCTTTCTCTATTTGCAGAGAGCGGGGGCTACTCTTCCTTGTGGTGTGCGGGCTTCTCATTGCAGTGGCCTCTCTTGTTGCAGAGCACGGGCTCCAGGCATGTGGGCTTCATTAGTTGCAGCACATGGGCTCAATAGGTGAGGCTCACAGGCTCCAGAGTGCAGGCTCAATAGTTGTGGCGCACGGGCTTAGCTGTTCCGTGGCATGTGGTATCTTCCTGGGGCAGGGATCGAACCCGTGTCCCCTGCATTGGCAGGCGGATTCTTACCCACTGCGCCACCTAGGAAGTCCATTTTTTAAAAAGGAAATGACAGTTGCTCTTCTCTGCTGCTTTTAGCCAAGCTGAATATTCTTGATGTTATATTTTTACTTGAAAATTTAAGAGTTCTGAGTAATTTATCAGGCTCTAAATTTCCAGAGGACAACAAGAATAGAAAAAGGAAACTCTTATGACCTTTCCAAGGGTCCTCTCGGACTCACGGAGATCTGAGCGGTAAATGCAATAGTGAGAATTGAAGGGCTTGGGAGGAAAAGCACCCTGCCTCCAGACAGTGAGAACATTAGAACTGGGATCTTCATCTCCTTGTCCAACACCTTCATTTCACACAAGAGGAGAATGAGATATAAAGAAGCCAGCTGACTTCCTGAAGGTCACTCAGCTGGCCCACTCCCTTACAGACCTGCACCTCCCTTCATCTTCCTCCAGTCACTGGAATAAGTTGGCCCTAAGCTATTTCTCTTGATTTCCTGTGAGCTGAGCAATTCTCCTAAAAGCATGCTTTTAAAAATGTGTTAAGGAATTGGCAGTATGATAGTGGAGAGCCATTCAGCGTATCTAGTCTGGATCCTGCCAGGATTGCATTCAACCCGAAGTCACACTTTGCAGTTCCTTCTCACTCATTCAGCATCCTTCCCTCACTACACTCCCACTTCTGAGCCTGGCCGCTTTGCGTGACCACACCTCATGCCTGGATGCCTTTGTTAGTGCCATCACCTTCACACTCATCCTCCTCTACTCTCAGACATGAACTTGCTTACCTTCTTTTCTGCCTGGAGAAATTCTGTGTTTTAAGCCTAGTGCCTAAGTAGTGAATCTATTCAGTAAGTGCTCTTTCTCTTCCCAGTTCCGCCCTGTTTAAGGGTACAGATCAAGGTTGTAGGAAAACTGGGGTGAGAATCTACATCATCTGACTTGCAGAACAGTTAGTTTCTCACTCATTTCCTTTCAGCCAAGCTCCGAGGCCAGTCAGCTTCTTCATGGAGGTTTCTTCCAATCGCCTAGATACCCAAGTAGAAGTCCCTTCACTAAGGATGCTGAGTGTGCTCTTGGCTGATGACAGACCAGGGCAGTTCCCTTCTCTGACTTTCCTTTGCCCTCAGGATAAAGTCCACGTCGTTTTTTTTTTTTTTTTTTCTTAGCTCTTTATTGGAATATAATTGCTTTACAGTGTTGTGCCAGTTTGTGCTGTACAACAAAGTAAATCAGCTGTATTTATACACATATCCCCTGCCTCCCGCAACTAACTCCCTCCCACCCTCCCTATCCCAACCCTCTAAGTCACCACCCATCATCGACTTGATCTCCCTGTGTTATGCAGCAGCTTCCCACTAGCTATCTACTTTACATTTGGTAGTGTATATATGTCACCACCTCCTTAATGTAACCTAAAAGGCCTCTGTTGACCTCTCCAGCCTTTACGTGTGCTCTTCCTCTTAAACACTTACATCCAATCATGCTGACCTAGTCTTGGGTAGTCTGTTATCTCTGCGTTCACGGCAACCCTTCATCCCTCACCAGGCAAATTTGTACCCACACATTGTGTTTGTTTCAACTGACACATCATCCTTTTTGGAAAGCCTTTCCTGACCTTGGATTTGATGCCACATATCATAGAATATATCCTAACACGATATAGTAATGGGTTATGGACTTACATGAATCCTTCACTCAGCTGTGAAGTCCTTGAATCTATTTTTTTTAAATATTTATTTATTTATTTACTTGGCTGCACCAGGTCTTAGTTGCGGCATGCAGGATCTTTTAGTTGCGGCATGCAAACTCCTGGTTGTGGCATGTGTGATCTAGTTCCCTCACTGGGGATCGAACCCAGGCCCCCTGAATTGGAATCAAGGAGTCTTAACCACTGGACCGCCAGGGAAGTCCCTGAAGTCCTTGAATCTTGAAGACACTTTGTTTATCTCAATATCTATAATACCTGCACAACACTTTATGCTATAATTTCATTTTTACATGTTTACCTTTTTAATTGAAATAAAACACGCATCTCTAAAAGTACATAAATTGTATCTGTACAGCTGGATGAATTTTCACAAATCAGAGTCATGCTGTGACTAGCATAAATCCAGCAATGGAACATCATCCCTAGAATTTTTCTTCATGCCCCTTTCCAGTCTTTGCCCCTCGTATTTCTAACACAAAAGAATGTTTCCTGAACTTTATATAAACGGAATCATACAGTACGAATTCTCTTTTGTGACTGTCTTCCTTCTCTCAATATTATGTTTGTAAGATTCTAAAAGCTTTTTTAAAAAAACAAGTAATATTGCAGTATCTAAGATTTTAATCAATGTATATGAGATATTTTCCATATCACCAGTTCAGAAAGAAGGCAGCTATTAAGAGGCATGTATGAAATTTCTCTCTAGAGGATGCCTGCTCAGCATTCTATACTGTCATTCTTAAAAGAACCCACTTTTGTTCCTGTGCCCCATGCAACCCATGTGATTCATGGGGGGATGGGGAAGCCCGATTAGTAATCTTGCTCTGCCTTGTCAGTGATTGGCTGAGGAACATGAGTCCCCATTTTGACCAATGAGACCTGAAGAGAGGTTTCCTGGGGCTCCTGGGAAAAGTTTTGCCCACTACTCCAGGAATGTTTGAAGTGACCCCCTAACTCTTTTCATGGTTGTTCTCGTGTGTAGGTGTGAGATTCTGACCTCTAAGGATACCCCATCACCAGGCTTGAGGATGATGTCAATACAATGAGGAAGACAGTGCCAAGAATCATAAAGAAATAGGGAGGGCTATCTACAGGATGAAGTTATCCTTGAGTCTGTCCTACCTCTAAGTTTCTAGAAACGTCAGTCAGCAAATCTCATGATTGTTTATTCCAGTTTGAGGTTTTTCTTGCTTGTTCGTTTATGGGTTTTTTGATACTTAAAACTAAGGGCATTTTAACCAACATATGTCCTAAAGACTTGCCTGGAAGGCACATTTACCTGAGTGGAGAGTGATGTGAAGCTTTGTTTGTGTTAATGAGATGGAAGTCAGGCAGCAAGGGATGAGGTGGCATGGGATAGAGGGCTCCAGCTAGAGTGTGGGGCTGAAATGGAAATCCCTCAAGAACAAGCTATTCTGGCACTGCCCACATTACCTTGGGCAGAGGCTCTGGGGGTACAGCGTTGTAGAGAACCGAGTTCAGGAACCAAGTACCCAAAGTATAGCAACATTCTGAGTGGTAGCGGATAAAGACAGCTGTGTGTGCCTGCAAGTGGAGAGGATTTTCCTCCTGCTCCTCCTGTGGAGGAAGTGATGGTCAGAGCGTGTCGTGTAATCCTAAGTGGCCCAAGGGAATTTCTTCAGAGGACAGGGATTGCAGCAGTGGTTGCCAGATTTGGGTGGTAGTACATGTCCAGGATGACAAAGGCTTCTCAAATAATGGACATGAACTGTGGCACAGGTATAACCAGACTCTTGGTGTTTTCCCAACAATGTAGTGTGATAATGAGAGTGACAGAAAAGGGCCTCTTGGCTGATAGAATAGATTTTCTGTTTTTCTGCCCTTCCTGGAGATGAGAGCAATTAATGTTGCCCACGGGGACTGAGAAAGCATGCCAGGGGCTACTGGAGTTACCATGGAGGGACAATTCTCCAATGGGAAGGATATTCTGTAAGATAGAGCCTCAGAATGATTTAAGCTGAAAATGAAAGGAAAAATAGTTCTTTCTTCCACTCAAGCTGGGGAAGTGGGATAGAGCAGTTCCATTTCCGTGGGGATATTAGGGAGATTTTGTGAATAAGGCAGCATCTGACTTGACCTGAGAAGGAAAGATAGCCTTTGCACTAGAAGTGATATAAAGGGAATTGAAGGTGCAGAGGCAGAAGGGCAGGAAAGATAAGAGAAGAGCGGGTATAGAACAGAGTGAGTGGATGGATTTGACTCTGCCATAGGACATGTGAGGGCCGGAGGGCTGAGGAGAGTGGGAGAGTTATGTCAAGACGAGGAGTGTTGTGAGTGCCTCAGAAGGGGTGTGAATTTTATCCTTTAGTTAATGGAGACCAAGCAAAGAATTTTAAACATGTCAGTGATACAATTGAAGTGGACCTCAAGATGATTAAAATCAGAATGGACAGGAAAGGGAAAGACAGGAATTGGGAAAACCAAATTAGAGCCCAAAGCAAAAGAACAGAGGAAAGGAAGTGCATTAGGGTGGTGGTTGTAGACTGTAGCGAGATGGGAGGCGTTATGGCAGTGAGCTTGACAGGAGTTGATATCTGATTGGGTGTGAGTATTGCTTGATTAAGAGGAACGGGATCATTGTCACAAAATCTGGTTCCAGAGGTTAATCATTTTTTTCACACCATGTTACATTTTCGGCAGGACCATCTTGCTAGTGAAATGATTCCCAATTTGCAGGCTCTTTTGGGAGTATGTTTGTAACAAAATGATACAACAGAAAACAAAGTGATGAAGTGGTACCCCTGAAAAGAATTTGCCTGAAGCAGACTCTTGTATCCCATGGGGTTCAGCAGTGCTGCTTTTGACCAAGCACAGTTGTGCGCTCCAGTGATGGCAGTGGACAGAGGAGTGTGCTTAGAGCCCTTTGCCTCTTCCCTGTCCTCCCAGCGCACTGTCTGAACCTGCCAGAGCTCAGTCCCTGATTGCCAAGCAATTACGGATATATTTTTTTAAAATAGTTTTTCAGAATTTAGTTTATTGGCTAGAATGCATTCATTTTCTAAGCAGGAAAACTGAGCCTGGAACTTGATGTCAAAGCATAATTCTCTTTATTATTAAAGGGGTGGGATTGTGAATGCAGTTCTTAAGGAAAGGATGCCAAAAAGCTTTCTTGATGATGATAGAGGTAACAATACCTTTTAAAGTAGTGTTTTTCAAAGAATAACTTCCACATCTCTGTTCCTGAGGGAAGACCATAACCTCTTTATCATAGGGCCTGGAGTGATAATCATACTAGTTGCACCATAAATATAAGATAAATAGCAGGAAAAGACTGTAGCAAAAAGGGAAGACCTGAGATGGGAAGAATACTAAGCAGTGATAGCACTTTAAAGCTTTTATGCCAGGACAGTCCTCTTACCCTCAGGTAATAGATCGTCAAAGAAAAAATAAATAAATAAATAAAGAGGGAAGGGTGTTTACTCGTGAGGACTATTTGATTCACTCATTTATGAGATTTGACTCAGGAGTTGGGATTAAGTTTATAAATCGCAGTTCTAGAGATTCTAAACAGACCTGAAGGACTCATTTCCTTAAATTATGTTGGATTCAAGGACATGGTGGGAACTTATGAAGAATCCCCAAGGCCCATCGCTTCTTCCTCAAGAATTGTCTGGAGCTCACGGTGATTACTTAATCATGACGTTGACTGTTTAACAGACTGTTCATCCTCTCAGATTTACATTGCTTTGTGTAATCTAAACGAGATCTAATTTTTATGGCACATAATAGAATGACCAGCTATCCTCAAAAGATAATCTTGAATATCTGAGTTATATTTTACATGGTAGCCAATTCTGCAGAGCACCACAAGAGGAAAAGTAGTAGTATTTAATGCAGAGCAATTAGTAACATGTAATAAAAATGAAAAGCATTAAGTAATAAGGAGATAGTGTTCCCCAAACCATCCTTACAATTCCATAATTTGCTGGAAATTTTCCAAAAGGAAATGGAACTATAAGGAATCTATTTCAATAGCACAACAAGGGGGAAAAGTGCTCAACTGCCATAAGAACATGTGGGAAAATAGATGGATTTTGAACCAAAACATGAAGGTAATATTATACCTTTGAAAATTCTGTCTCCACTGTGATTTAAAGTGTTGCAGCTTATAGTAATCATCTTGGCAAAAGCAAAACATGAATAAGAAGCCTGAGTAATTATCATGAATCTGCATTTCAAGCTTTGCGTAAGGGAAAAAAGCATAACCTAGCTGAAATTCTCATCCAAGCCATTTCTCCTTTACATGCATCAAGGCATTCTTAGAAATAATTTCATCATGAGACGAGAAGCCAAGTACCACTAACCTAAGTCTGATTTAAAAATCAATAATAAAAGCTCTTATTCATACAGATTACTCACTTCATTATGTTTCCCTTTGTCACTATTCAGAAATTTAATAGTGAATTGGATGTAACCTGAACTCCCTTCCCCTACCTCCATCCCTTCCTCCCTGCCTTCTTCCTTCCATTCTTTTGAATGGAGGGATGAAGTAGCCAGACATAATCACTTCCAAAACCAAAAAAATCAACTGAGGATTTTCATGGACTTTCTAGCTGTATCAGTTGCTACTGTTGCATAACAAACAACCTCAGAACAATGTTTTTGAACAACCGTTTGTTTAGTTCATGATCCTGCCATTCAAGTTGGTAACTTAGGCTGGTATCATGTGGGCTCCATTATGTGTCTGCATGCAACCATTTGATGTTGAGGTAACTTTGCTTCCAAGGCTTGGCTGGCACCTCTTCCCTCTCCTCAGTGTGATTTCTCATCTTGCAGAAGGCTAGCCAGAATTTGTGCTCAAGACGGAGGCAGAGGTCCAAGAGAGAAAGTGGAAGCACGCTAAGGTTCTTGGGGACTAGGCTTAAAACTGACACAGGTTCACTTCTGCCATATTCTGTTAGCCTAAGTAAGTAATAAGGCCAGCTTAAATTCAAGATGTGGGAAACAGACTCTGCCTCTTGATGGGAGGAGGTGCAAAGTCACATTAAAAAGGCATGAATCTAGAAAAATGGTACAGATGAACTGGTTTGTAAGGCAGAAATAGAGAGAGATGTACAGAACAAACATATGGACTCTAAGTGGGGAAAGGCGGGTGGGATGAATTAGGAGATTGGAGTTTACATATATATACTAACATGTATAAAATAGATAACTAATGAGAACCTGTTATATAGCACAGGGAACTCCACTTCGCTGTACAGTAGAAACTAACACAACATTGTAAAACAACTATACCTCAATAAAATATTTTTTAAAGAAGGCATGAATACCAGGAGGCTATTAATGGGGACTGTCAGGTGACCAATCTACCTGCTAGCTACTGTTCTTCTAACCCTTTAAAACATTTGTTAAGTATATTTTTTATTCTTATTTTTCAGGAGTGAATCATGTTTTTAAATGCCACTACCCTTTTTGTTTTTGTATATGTGAAGATGATCATGGATTGGAGTTTTTCTTCTTTGAAACAAAGGATTGATTATCTTAATAGATTTTCTAATATTGAACCCTCTTTGCATGCCTGGAAAGAACTGTACTTGATTGTGGTTATAGTTCTTTTATTATGCTGATTAATCTCTTTGCGAGCATTAAGATTTTACATGTTTATGAATGGGGTGTAGTTTTCTTTTTTTGTGATACATTTGTCAGATTTTGGTATTTGGTATCTGTCACAGCAAAGTTTCCAACATAACAGATTTTGTCCTAAAGAACATTATATCATAGATTGCTAAATTCTGGCTGGATTTCAACTTCTCTTTCTCAATCCCTGTCTTCTTTACTCGGTAACCCACTCTCCGATGCCCCCAAATTTTCCTATCTCCTTAAGACTCCAAACACACCTCTTTTATTTATGCATAGTGTGACACAGGTAGTTTCTGACTTGACCTCCTGGTAATCATGCCTTCGTGTAATCCCCTCATCCTGAATGTGAGAAGGACCTGTGTCTTGTTTCTAACCAATAAGATAGGACAAAAATGATGGAATGTCACATCCATGATTAGGTTGCACAAGACAGTTACTCCTATCTTGTTAACAGACTCTCCCTTATAGAGTCTGAGAACACAAGTTCCCCTGCTGGAGAAGCCCACATGCTAAGGAAATGAGGGTGACCTATGGCCAATAGCCCTCAGTCCAGTAGCCTTTGAAGAACTGAAACAACCAGATCCTTCCCCAGTCAGATCTTCACACGAGACTCCAGCCCTGGCCAAAACATAACTGCAGCCTTGTGAGAGACTGGGAAGCAGAGAACACAGCTTAACCATCCCTGTATTCCTGACTGACAGAAACTGTGAAATAATAAATGTGTATTGTTTTAAGCCACTAAACTTGTGGTAATGTGTTAGTAGTAGATAACTAATATACATTGAATAATAGATTCGCAGGGTGGAAAGAACTTTTTTGAAAATCACAGTCCAACCTGCTTTTTTAATTGGAGTATAGTTGATTTACAATGTTGTGTTAGTTTCTGCCATACAGCAAAGTAAGTCAGTTATACATACACATATATCCACTCTTTTTTAGATTCTAAAAAAATCTCTTTTCTAGATTCTTTTTTAGATTCCCATATAGATCATTACAGAGTACTGAATAGAGTTCCCTGTGCTATTCAGTAGGTTCTTATTAGTTACCTATTCTATATATAGTAGTGTGATATGGGCACAGTCCAACCTTATATTGTAATGTGAATCTCCCCCAAGTGCATGTCTAGCTTATGTTTAAATGGCGCAGATAACGTAAAACTCACTAAAAGATAATTCATTCCATCTTGAGGAAATTACAGTTTTTAGGAAATCGTTCACTTTAATAGGGTAAACATTTTATTCACAGGTTCTGAATCTTACCTAGGTGTCATACCCATTTTTTATTCCACATAATAAACCTTAAATTATTTTTAGACAGTTATTCTTTCCATTTCTAATCTTCTATTCTTGTTTACATTGTGATGAAACTACGAACATTCTGAGACTGGGAACCAGTCATTTATATTTTTGTATTTCCTGTGCCTATAACAATCTCCAGTATAAAGGAAATGTTCAACAAATATTAGTGGAATAAAATTGAATTATCAATGTTCAGTATTCCCAGTTCTTCCAGAATTCATAACATGATGTGGTTTTGTGCCCTCTGTCATCATCTTGGCCCCCTTTTCTTAGCAAGATGCCCATAAATGACCTTAACTTTAAGGTTTTGTTTAAGTAGTACAAAGAAATGTGGTACTATCATTTAGAGTAATTAATGAGCCCACTATTGAAATAATTGTTCACTCATCTGGGGCTTACTGTCAAAGAAAATCTCTGTTTTTTGCCCTTATATGAGCTGTACTAAGTCCTGTCATTCCTATGTTATGTTTACCCTGCTTAATTTCAATTTATTTTATTTGTTCACACCAAGAAGATGGTGTCTTCCTGGGTACTAATTTAGGAGACCTAAAGTAGTCTCCTTTGTTCCTAACTGCACATTATCCACAGATTTGATAGACATTTTTATAACTTTATCGACACTTTGAATATAGTGTTGAGATGTGGCCAAATCTGTTTTTCTGGTTGATACCTATTTATACATTAATATTCTTTAAATAATATCCCTTGTGCAAACTATCACAATGGCCTTTTAATTGTTGTGTCTGTCATTTTCCTTCTTAAATTCCTCCTTTACAAAGCAGCCACTTTATAGTTTTCTATGTTCTAGTGAAGTCTTCAAGCTTATCTTTTATTTGTTTCAACAAAGTCAGCATTGTTCTTTTACTGTCTGCCTCTGAAGTCTTTTGGGGTCACAAGTCTAGTTTCCTTTTATTCCTGGTTTTCTTTGTGTGTAGATCACTGTATTTGGAAATTATTTGTGGAAACAATATGAGGCCCACAGATGAAGGTACTCAATTCCAGAGAGAATTTTTTTTTCTGATTTTGCTATAGGCTTCTGGGGGCATTACTACCTTAAACCATAAGCTTAAGTCTCGAGATAGCAATTAAATCAGAGGCTTTAAATTTCCTTCTGGGCTGTTGCCCTTCTGATCCGTGCCTATCCTGGATGTGCAGCCCTTTGGAGGAGGGGTCTCGGTTTATTGAAAGGAGGGTCTTCTACTAGATTCTCCACCGGGTCATCTCCCTTGTCCAACAGGCCATCACAACAAAGCTTCTGATTCACCCAGATTGGGAAATGCCTTCAAGTCAAAAGCAGCTTCGGTGCCGACTTCCCTTCTGGATCCATTACCTTCCAGAGTTCTCATTCTCCCTTCACTTTTGGCCTTTTTCAAAACTGTCTTATCTTTTTAATGACTTTAAGAAGAGGTTTCTTTTAAGTATTTTGGTTATTTTCAGCAGGACAACTGATTCAAATGTCATAGCCCACCATTACACAGGAATCTGCTTCACTTCAAATCCTCACTCTGTTCCTTTGTAGCTGTGCAACTTTGGATAAATCATTTAGGCTCCATGTGCCTCAGTTTCTGCATTGGTAAAATAGGGATAGTAATAGAACCTACATTACAGGATTACATATAAAGAATGTAATATGCTGGCACATCATAAGTATTCAATAAATGTTAACTATTATTAGTATGTATTTTCATACCATCTTTTTAAAAAACTTCATTAAATTAAATTAATTAATTAATTTGGCTGTGTTGGGTCTTTGTTGCTATGCGTGGGCTTTCTCTAGTTGTGGCGAGTAGGGGCTACTCTTCTTCATGGTGTGTGGCTTCTCATTACAGTGGCTTCTCTTGTTGCGGAGCACGAGCTGTAGGTGCACAGGCTTCAGTAGTTGCGGCATGTGGGCTCAGTAGTTGTGGCTCGTGGGCTCTAGAGCACAGGCTCAGTGGTTGTGATGCACAGGCTCAGTTGCTCCGGGGCATGTGGGATCTTCCTGGACCAGGGATCGAACCCGTCCATGCCCCCTGCATTGGCAGGCGGATTCCCAACCACTGTGCCACCAGGGAAGCCCCCATACCATCTTCTTTATTTCCTTTAGGACACTTACCACTCTTAAAGTTTGCCTTATTTATTTTTCATTGTTGTTATTCTTTTTTCAATAAAACATAAGCTTCATATTTTAATAGTTACCACTATAAATTGAACAATATCATTTTAAATGAATTAATGAATATATTCAAGTTTTTCACTAAAAGATCAGCTTTGATTCAATCCCAATAACCCACAAATAAAAAATAGGCCATTTTATGTGAAAAAGTCTCTTCTATAGCATATTCTTTAAAAAAAAAAAGAGCAAATTAAAAGCCCACCTTAATTCAAGAAAAGTAGAATGATTAGACCAGATTTTATAATTTAACTGCCAAAATCACTTGCATATACAGCACATTACTTTTATGTTTGGACAAACAATGCTCCTCTTCAAATTTTAAAAACCAGGATACCTTAGTTTAAGTATCTTTTAAAATTTACATATGTTCTCATTTGCAGAATATCTCAGTCTTTCACTATTATTATAATTCTAGAGACTTCTTATTCCATGGAACCATTACTCCATTCACAGGAATTCAGGGATATTCAGCGTGTAATTTTTTACATTGGAATCTTTTGATAAAACCACTACATTATGCACTCTATTCTGTGCTGGTGAATGGAATGGAATGAACTGTAAACATGCCTGATCGTGTGAGTGCCTCTCTGTGGATGGAGATGCCATTTAGATTATAGTTCAGTGGGTGAAAACTTCGCTATCATCTCTGTCTTCTCTCCATTCAGAGTCTCAGAAGGATGTGGGTCATATCAGACATGATATTGGGCTAGTCTTAGGAAATGCTCCTCACTCTTTGACTTGGACATAGAGGCCTCTGTTCCATTGTCCATGGGGAAAACAGGCAATGATTTCCTCTGCAAAGAGAGCCCAGGCTTCTTTCAGGAAGCCCTCCTTAAGCTCTCTTTAGTTGCTTTCCCGTGGGCAACTTCATTGGTTCTGATTCTTTTTTAGTTAGTGGGCTAATCTTAAACACAAAACTTTTATATTCTTTCTGCTTGCAGAACATATAGTCCTTTGCAAAGAGAAATCTAAAAGTTAATACATATTTGTGTAGTATACTCAGCTTTATGCAAATATTTTCACCCCAAAGTTCTGCACATATTAGATTTTTGTAAATCAAATCACAGTCAATTATACTAAAGAGCCTTTATATTAAAAAAAAAACTGAGGTGAATTATTTTGGAAAGCATAGAGTGAAGGAGAGGAGTAGGAGGAGATGAAGTTCTACACGTAGGAAGGGCCAAATTCTGAAGATAATTATATTTTATTACTTGTATGAAATAATAAGTTACATGCTAACCATCACCTGACCAGCACTGTTGTAATACAGGGTCCTGCTGGGGGGATTCTGTGGGGTATCTTTGTATCCCTCATGCCACAGCATATGGTGATATACAAAGGGAAGTATACATTAATCTATAGAAGGGAAATGAAATGGAAATATTGAGAAATCAAACATAAATTAATTTCTTTTAGGGTATGTAGTCTTAAAGTCTTGAGTAAAAGAAGAGAACTAGGGAAAAAAATAGTCTCTAAGACTGTATCTAAGTGAGAAGGTTATCAAGAAGATATGGCAGAAGCGAAATAAAGATGGTGCTGAACTTTCCTATTAAAGCATTTTTTTCTTGTGGTGATAGGGTATCATCCAATGGCTTGCAAGAAGGAAAAATGTGATAAGATTTTTTTTATTAAGATAACACTGAGATTTTACAATTTAATTGCCAAAATCACTTGCATATACAGCATATTACTTTTATGTTTGGACAAACAATGCTCCCTCTAATGAAGAATTAGAGAGAAAAATGACTAGAGACATAGAATCCCACGACAGAGTAATTGTAGTAGTTAAGACAAGAAAAATGAGAGCCTAATCTGGGGGAAGAGATGGAGAGTCATTTGGGTGGTTGAGCTGATAGAACATAGATTTTAGCGAGACTCACAGCTTTCTGTTTTGCACTCTTGGTGAATCGTGGTGCCATTTACTAAAATAGGGAATGTAGGATGAGGGGTAGCTTGGCTGCAGAGGAAGTGGGCTGGAATTAAGGAGTAGAGGTGATAAGTTCTGCCTTTGACCTCCTGGAGCTATCTGTGACTACCTAGATAGGGTTGTTCAGTATAGGTATTGAATACATAGGACTGGAAATCAGGAGAAAGAACAGGGTGGAGATAAAGTTTGGAATGTCATTGGCATGTAGGTTGTAGGTCAGAGACACAGAGATGGAGAAGATAACTCCTGAGGATCAGTGAAATGAGAAGAGGAGTATGAAAAGGAAAGAATGGCTGGAGAAAAAGAAAGATAAGCAAAAGAAGGTGTGTCTTAGAGGCCTAAGGGGGAAAAGTGCCAAAGGAGAAGAATGTTGTAGGAATGAAGGATTGTCAACAATGTCAGTAGGTCCAGTAAAATCCAGAAATTCAGTTCTGAAAGGTTTTCACTGGATTTGACAAGTCGGCCTTGTGCCTTTGCCAGAGTGCTGGAGGAGTTAATTCAAGGTGAGATTCACAACATGCCCCATCACCATTACCCCTCTCCAGACACTCCCTGACGCACCGCACCCTGGTTTTTCTGTGTTGTCTGGAGTGGGTTCTTTACCCTAAAGTTTAAGGGCAGAATTTTCTCCTCAAAACAGAAAAAGAGCTGTATGTGTAGGGGAGCTGGTAGGGTGAAGGGAATCAGATCATCGCCATTTGAGTAGAGCTAAGTTTTGAGCCCTGGGGTCGCCAAGTTCCAGGGGATTCAAGTTGGGCCTGCAGACCAAGGGTGTGAGGCTGGGAAGACAGGGTTAGAGGGAAAGCAGTGTGTAACCCAGGGAGAGAAGCTGGGGGGTTGCGGAGAGCTCTGGGGGGCAGGGGTAAGGGGTTCTAATTCTTCTCTATAGTCTAATGGGGGTGTGTGTCCGTGTGTGTGTGTGCGCACGCGCGCGTGTAGAGTATGTTTCATCTTATCACATTAGTCCTTTCCTGTGCGCCATTCGATGACACCCATTACCCAGAAAAAAAAACGCTTCATAGGAAAGTCCAGTATCCTCTTTACTTCACTTCTGCCATACAGTCTTGATACGTTCATGTGTAAAAGTTGGCTAGAAGCTGGGCAATAAAGTGAAGAAACGGTGACTGTTAAGTGTAGAGCAACTTTTGAGGAGTTTGTCTATGAAAGAAAGAAAAAAGAATGAAAGTTTTTATACAGTGGATTTTAGTTTTAAAAGTGCACAGAGGTGCTGTGCTTCTTAAATTTAGGAGTCACTATACATTTGAAATACTGAATTTTTGAGGTTTTGGCAATGTTAACGTAATAGATACAATTTAAGTACAGTTATTCTTTAAAAACTCTATGTAGCAAGTAGGGCTAATGACCAGAAAACAGACTTTAGTCTCAAGGCTAATGGATTAACAACAACAACAATTTTTATTCTGTCTTTTTATTCTTACTTCTACTGTAATAAGAATAAGAAGATAAGAAGAAGAGGAAGAAGGCTAATGGAATCCCAAAGCAGGTGATATCTAGGGCCATGTGAAAGTCCTACAGGGAGTAAGTTGATGTTTTCTAAAGCTGCCTCCTCATCTCTCTCTGTATTTTTTTTCATAATCTGATTTAAAATTTCTGTCTTTTCATCTTGTCCACAGCTTGAAGACATTTCTGTCGTGGGTATAAACTAAGGACTTTGGACTTTGTCACCTTTCAATTGATCTATGTTATTTACGCAGGGCCACATCAATTTCCACTGCACTGTCTCTGTGAGGTATGAAGGCAAACAGTCCTCTCCTTCTGGCAGCTGATGCCCAGGTCCTGCTCAGTTCTGATTGGCCGAATCCACTGGGACTGATTGGATCTGGCCAGTCAGAGGGCACGTGTGCAAGGGCAGGTCACACTCACTGTCCCTTATTTTTTTAAGTAGATATTGAACAACTGGAAAGATAGTAAATGAAATTTCCTTCAAAACACTTCTCTTCCTTAAAAATGGCTGAAAATACTTACACAGTTATATTTTCTGGTGGTAGCAATATGTATGTCAGATCTCTTTAGATTAAAAGTGACTGGATTAAACCAAACTGAATTAAACCGAAAAAGGAATTTATTGGTCCTCATTTGAAAGTCTTGGTGAGAGTTCAAGCTCATCTGAACCCAAATGCTCAAATGCTGTCATTAGAAATCTGATTGGGATTGTCATGTATACATTACTAATAAGAAAAAAATATCAAATTGTACATTTTAAATATATGCAGTTTATTGTATGTCAATTATATGTCCAAAAAGTTCTTAAAAAAAAACAGAAAGAAATCTGTCTCCCTCCACTTCTCAGCTCTGCTCATCTCTGTGCTCATAACTTCACTCCCAGTTTCCGAGCAAGTCACGAGAGAAGCGGCAGCCAGCAGTCTAGGCTTCCACCCTATCAGTCCATGAACTCTAGCAGATAGTGGACACCTCTTTCCCAACTGTTCTGGCAGATATCCTGGAGCTACACTTTATTTAATGCAATGGCAAAATAAACTGTCCATTTCTGAAATAACCTCTGAGTCCAGGGGACTGGGCTTTACCAACAGGCCAGGCTTACGCCAGGGACCTACTCCTGAAAGTGGGGTTGGGAGCGGGGGTCAACCACATGAACAGCTACGTGGATACCCGTGCTGCATTCCTGCGTTAGGTCAGAGGGTTTTATCAGGGTTCTGCTCAAGACCCCTGTTCTCACCAGGCCTTCGCACATGTAGGGGAGGCAGGCCCCCTACCCGTGCTGCATTCCTGTGTTAGGTCAGAGGGTTTTATCAGGGTTCTGCTCAAGACCCCTGTTCTTACCAGGCCTTTGCACATGTAGAGGAGGCAGGCCCCCTTTTACCTGCCAGCAGGAACTGTTCTTGTAAAGAGGAAAGAGACTATACCTGATGTGAGGGAAGCAGCCCTCTAACAGAAGAACTGAGAGACAGCAAAAAAAAAAAAAAAAAAAAAAAAGGAATAGCATTTTTGACTTCTGCTTCCTTCACATTCATTGTTGCCAAAAGAATTTACTGTAAGATAAAGACGTGTTGCCAAAACAAACACAAATATTTGTAAATTAAAAAAAGAAAGCATACATTAAAAGAAAGAGAGATTCAAAATAAACAAACAGAAATAACCATAAACAAATATGAGGATCATTAAAAAGCTGTAAAGTTAATCACAATATTTGCCTTGACGATTCCTGCAGAAGGCACCCTCCCCTGGTAAGAAGCCCCTGAGAATCAGCTGTGTTGACCGGTCTCGGCCCACCCCCGGGGTATACTTCTTTCTTGTCTTTTCCTGTTTTCTGCGTTCCCTCTTCCATCCCTTCCTTACTGTTTCTGATTGCTCATTTCTCTACTGACAGCTTCCTCCTTACATTCATAGCTGCTGTCTGCCACCTTCTTTTGCCTAGTTCTGCTTCACCTCTACACAGCAAAAATTTATGTCACGTTCCTCCAAGGGGAGAAGGAAAAGAAAAAGATGAAGAAGACACTCTACCAAGCCCCTGGCATAGTTATTTGACTTGCCACAGATAAAACATGCTACATAAATTTCAGGGCCCTTTGTTCAAAATGTATTAAGAATTTCATGACATCAGAGCATTAAACTAAGAACACGGCCCTTCTGGGGCTGGGCTCTGTGCTGCTGTCAAGGATGTTCATTCATGACCTGACCCTGGGCAGAATTATTTGGTTACTTCCCAGCTGCCATCCTCAGATATTCCTTTGCTTTCACATGGCCATCCTTTTAGATAGGGGGAACTTGTCCCATCCTCAAATCCAGGAGAGCAGAGTAAGCCAATAGTATATCTCCATTTCTTTCGTCAGAAATTGGTTTAGGCATGAACATGTGATATGATTCTGGCCAATGGGATCTGCTTTCAGCTTTGATGGAAAGAGACACAGGAGAAGAAATCGCTCCGTTCCCTACACATTATCATCGTTGCAGTAATGCCCGGCACTGCTGTAGCCATCTTGCTAAATGAGGAACACTTTACGAACATGGCAAAGTGAAAAGAAAGAAGGAACCCACCAGTGAGCTGTTGAATTAACTAGCCATGAAGCCATTCCTGCTTAGGCTTCTTGCTATGTAAAATAATAAATTTTTAAAATTAAGCCATTTGAGTTGGGGCTTTTCTCTCATAGCTAAAAGCAGCTCAATTTGTATGTCTTAGTAATCAAAGAAATTCTTACATAAAAGAAAATTCTTACATTAAAACGAGAACAGAAAAAAATAGACCAAAATGTAAAATTGTGGTGCAGCACGGAAGGACAAGGTTTCTTGAAAGTGTTGTTTCCACACTAAAGAGACCCATCTCATACTGTCCAGTTCCTCTCTCTCGTGAGATGTTGAAACAATACATAGAAAGTTTAGAAACAGGAAGCAAAGTCACAAAAAATAAATGAAATGCAAACCCAGATTTCAGAAACAGTTTTGGTAATAGAAACTTTGACTTACGTATAAGATTTCCTGAGGGCAACATGTGAGTATAAGCTACCTACCACTCCAGAAGCATAAACAGTAAATCCTCCAATGTGCTTTTTTGCGTCACCTTTGAAATTACTGCTGTAAGTGACTTATATCTAGCTTCAAGAACTTACTTATGGGCAAAACAGAGATAAACTAAGGGGACATCTTTCTTGAGATGTGGCCAAATATAACCTGAAGCAATTTGTTATAGTCAGGACTTTGTCCATTGTAAGTAATAGGAAACCTAAATTAAGCTGACTTAGCTTACATAATCAGGGGCTCCAGGATGGACTGGATTCTGTTCCAGCTGGAGCCAGGCTCACATAATTCAGGCTCTTTCTTTCTCCATCTCTTGGCTCTGCCCATCCTTGAGAGATACAACGTGGGTCTCCTCGCATACCCTGCACTGGCACCTGGAGGGGTTCACCTACCCCAGTCACCTAAATAGGACAGTGTTTCTGAAGGAGAACGTGGGCTTCTGTCTAATAAGAAGACGAAGGAAAGGATTCTAGGCAGGCAAAACCAAGTTGCCTATGTTACTATCGTACAACAAATTCGTGTTGAAATTTCAGCCTATTGATAGTAAGTATTGTAGGGAAAAACAAATGTTATTCAGAAGTCAAAAGAAAGAATTCTGAATCCAACACTAATTTATTTTGAAGTTAACATTTTTTTCTTAATGTACCAGTTAAGTTGGGCGAATTGAGTTAAGATTTTAGTCTTTTGTCTAATCATTGCAAAAGCTCATTCTCTTTCTAAATTGAAGGGATTTGTGAATTCACACGTCTAATCTTCACAAGTAAATTGAAAAAGGAATGAAATTGAAACCAGAGACATTGCATATATTACCAAATCAAGATGATGACAGATTAGAGATAACAAAGCAGGATTCTTGAGCAGAACTATCTATTATGCTCCATCGAAGTGGCAATTAAAAACCCCGGATGTAGAATCACATAACTGGATTGGGTTCACATCGGCATTTCTGACTGCTTGTCAGACAGTTTAGTTAGGGAGCTGGCTTCATATATTGGAAAGTAACAGTGTGAATCATCCTTTTCTCTTAAACAGCTTGTATTAAAATCTTCCAGTCACAAGACAGTGAATGAGCTGAGTTACTGGAAAAATTCCCAAAAGCGTTCCTATGAAATGAAAGGCATACTTCAAATTTCTAACTGAACTTTTTATTTATTGTGAGTTCAGGGACTCACCTTTTTAAGAACCAGATCTCTAGACCTGCATGAATTTGAGATTGCCTCATTTTCATTGGCACAAAGACAAACACATTAGTTCCTTATCCCAGAATAACAAGACATCCTTTATTTCAAATGGTAGAGGTAACTTGAAAACATTGTGGTAATTTATAGATACTATGTAATTGTAAGACACCTTGTTATTCCAAAGGCTGAAGAAAAATTAGCTATTTAAGAGGTGGTTTATCTAAGTCAAAATTATGGCACTGCTTTGCAGGGAGTTTCTTGTATCTCATGCAAACCCAACTCCTTTTTAAGTTATCACCTGAGGAGTTGTGCAATGTTACAGTCAGTGCAGATGGCAAGTCCTGGGATGGGAGTGAAGGTCTTCATCAAATGAAGAGATATCTAAAAAGAGCCCAATTCATTCAATATCATCTTTTAATATCTTATTAAGCAGGCTGCATCCATCACCGAAATGTACGATAATGATATTTTACTAATAGAAAAACATGTATCTGAAACTAAAACTGATGGGGGCCTGTTTTCCCTTATAAGGAAGAGATGGCATAATTCTTTCAGTGGAGAAATCAATCTCGATAAATGTCTATGTGGCTCCTTTCTCCTCACAGAGTCTTTGTTGGAGGGGATAGGAGAGTAGGACCCGGAGCCATCGTTCACAGTCTTTGGCCCTTCATGAGGGGCTTGGTACTGAGTTGGAGGATAGATGTTGGAGGGAGCTGCAGAGTTGCTCCCACCCCGACTGTAGGAAGAACACTGTTGTTTTAGGTGTTTGTGGCAGCCAAAGAGAGAGGCAGAGCCACAGCTGGGCCGCCTGGTGGGAAGCTAGAGTTAGTGAAACAAAGACAAAAGCCTAGCACTATATTTTAAGTTGTCTGTCTTAGAAATCTGTGATCTAACCTTCTTGCCATTGCTTGGAATCATTAGTAAGAATTTGCTACACATCGAAATGCATTCGTTTTTTTGAGGGGGAGTGTGTCATTGGAATTCAAGGAAAAACAGGCTAAGTCCCACATCTAAGGTAGTGTGAATCGAAGAAATGGATACAAAACTTCAATGAGATTGAGAGCTCTGTAGCGCAAGAACTTGGAGTCACAAATAGAGCCCACGGCTGGCACAGAAATTCTGGGGAGAAAATGGGATGGTGGCTGGAGTTGACATCTGGGTTACCAACGTGCTAATGATTACCAACATGTATGGAGAGATTTACTATGTACCTGACCTTGGACTAAGAGCTTACTCATGCTCTCTTGTGCATTGCTTGCAACAACTCTCTATGGTTTTAATCACTTTCCCTCTTTGAGATGAAGAAATTGAGGCATAGAAATGTTAAATAACTGAGAACATAGACCTGCATGACACAAAAGCAACTTAAACTACCTTTCCAGGGTCCCCATTAGCTCCACAGTGCTAACTGGCACTCTTTGACCCGTACCCCTTTCCCTTAGTATAAATAATTAAGTGATGCCTTTAAATGCTGCCCCAAATTCCCAGATCTTTTTAGTTTTAAAAGAAACCGCTATTATCAGATAGGATTAAGATGGTGGAGTAGGAAGACATGCTCTCACTCCCCCTTGCAAGAGCACCAGAATTACAACTAACTGCTGAATAATCATCAACAGAAAGACACTGGAACTCACCAAAAAAGACACCCCACATCCAGAGACAAAGGAGAAGCCGCTATGAGATGGTAGGAGGGGCGCAATCACGTTAAAATCAAATCCCATAAATGCTTGGTGGGTGACTCACAGGCTAGAGAACAGTTATACTGCAGAAGTCCACCCACTAACGTCAGGCTTCCCAACCTGGGAGTCCAGCAACGGGAGGAGGAATCCCCAGAGAATCAGACTCTGAAAGCCAGCGGGATTTGATTGCAGGACTTCCACAGGACTGGGGGAAACAGAGGGCACACAAAAAAATGTGCTCACCAGGACCCAGGGGGAAGGAGCAGCGACCCCATAGGAGACTGAACCAGACCTACCTGCTGGTGTTGGAGGGTTGCCTGCGGAGGTGGGGGTGGCTGTGGCTCACTGAGGAGACAGGGGCACAGGCAGCAGTGGTTCTGGGAAGTGCTCATTGGCGTGAGCCCTCCCAGAGTCCGCCATTAGCCCCACCAAAGAGCCTGTAAGCTCCAGCACTAGGTAGCCTCAGGCCAAACAACCAACAAGGTGTGAACACAGCCCCACCCATTAACAGACAAGCAGATTAAAGTTTTACTGAGCTCTTCCCACCAAATCAGACTAAAGTCTTACTGAGCTCTGTCCACCCAGCCCTACCCACCATCAGTCCCTCCCATCAGGAAGCACACAAGAGCCTCCTAGATAGCTTCCTCCACAAGAGGGCAGACAGCAGTATCAAGCAGTATCAGCAGTATTTCATCTTGTGGAACTGAAAACCACAGCCACAGAAAGACAGAGAAAATGAAAAAGCAGAGGACTTTGTACCAGATGAAGGGACAGGATAAAACCCCAAAAAAACAACTAAATGAAGAGGAGACAGGCACCCTTCCAAAAAAAGAATTCAGAATAATGATAGTGAAGATGATCCAGGACTTTGGAAAAAAAAATGGAGGCAAAGATCGAAAAGTTTACCAAAGACCTAGAAGAATTAAAGAGCAAACAAACAGAGATATGCAACACAATAACTGAAATGAAAAATACACTAGAAGGAACCAACAGCAGATTAATGGAGGCAGAAGGGCGAATAAGTGACCTGGAAGACAGAATGGTGATAATCACTGATGTGGAAAAGAATAAGGAAAAAAGAATGAAAATAACTGAAGACAGCCTAAGAGACCTCTGGGACAATATTAAATGCACCAACATTCGCATTATAGGGGTCCCAGAAGGAGATGAGAGAGAGAAAGGACCTGAGAAAATAGTGGAAGAGATTATAGTTGAAAACTTCCCTAACATGGGAAAGGAAATAGCTCCCCAAGTCCAGGAAGCACAGAGAGTCCCAGGCAGGATAAACCCAAGGAGAAACATGCCAAGACATATAGTAGTCAAACTGACAAAAATTAAAGACAGAGAAAAGTTATTAAAAGCAACAAGGGAAAAACAACAAATAACATACAAGGGAACTCCCATAAGGGTAACAGCTGATTTCTCAGCAGAAACTCTGCAAGCCAGAAGGGAGTGGCATGATATATTTCAAGTGATGAAAGGGAAGAACCTACAACCAAGAATACTCTACCCAGCAAGAATCTCATTCAGATTCAACAGAGAAATCAAAAGCTTTACAGACAAGCAACAGCTAAGAGAATTCAGCACCATCAAACCAGCCCTACAACAAATGCTAAAGGAACTTCTCTAAGCAGGAAACATAAGAGAAGAAAAGGAACTACAGAAACAAAAACAAAACAATTAAGAAAATGGTAATAGGAACATACATATCAATAATTACCTTGAATGTAAATGGACTAAATGCCCCAACCAAAAGACACAGACTGGCTGAATGGATACAAAAACCAGACCCATATATATGCTGTCTACAAGAGACCCACTTCAGACCTAGGCACACATACGGACTGAAAGTGAGGGGATGGAAAAAGATATTCCATGCAAATGGAAATCAAAAGAAAGCTGGAGTAGCAATACTCATATCAGATAAAATAGACTTTAAAATAAAAAATGTTACATTACATAAAGATCAAGGGATCCATCCAAGAAGAGGAGATAACAATTATAAATATATATGCACCCAATATAGGAACACCTCAATACATAAGGCAAATACTAACAACTATGAAACAGGAAATGCAAGGCAGAAATAGAGACACAAGTGTAGAGAACAAACACATGGACACCAAGTGGGGAAAGTGGGGAGGGTTGGGAGGGGATGAATTGGAAGATTGGGATACCAAATTGTACACTCTAAATATATGCTGTTTATTGTCTGTTAACTGTACCTCAATAAAAGTTCTTAAAAAAATAAAAAGAAAAAGAAACCACTGTTATCAATAACAGTTATTCATTATCTAGTTAGTATGTGTGGAAGGGAGAAGAAGTCTAATACCTAATTCCTAGCCTTATAAGAATTATAATCAAGTTGGATAAAAAAGTATTAAAATGGAAATAAAAAGCAATATATGACATTCCAAACTAAAACCCAAAAGGCTCAGCTAATGTGAGGTACCGTAAAGTTATGGAGAAAGATATTACGGGATTCCTCCCTCACTCACAACTGCCCATTGGTAATATGGCAATGGTCATAGCCCTTGCTTTACCCACCAGAGCACTGATGTGTGATGAGTCTTAAGTGATGTGACAAATGGAAAACTGTAAACTGCAGAGTTATATCAATTCTAGTTATTTTAAAATTTGAATGCAAACACGATTGTCCCCCAGATTTTAAAAACAGCTCATCGTCTGCGTCAGAGGTCAAATGCCAGAAGATAAGACTATAACCAGTACATTCAAATGAGACACCACTTTTACTCTGTCACTTATATGGGGAGAATTATTGGCAGGACAGCAGACCGCAATTGTGGCAAGGAGCACTGGTGCCAGTGAAGAAAGAAAGGAGAGCAAACACAGCAAACTCAGACCCTGCCCTCTCCCTCGCAATGTCCTCTCCTCTGTGGGGTGTGGAACCAGGCAGTCTTACACCCTGGCTATTTCTCAGGTACACTCTTTCTTCCACTCCATCACCACTGCCTTCCTTCAGGCTCTCATTGCGTCTTGCCTGGGTGTTGCACCAGCTCATCCATCCATTTCCCACACCAAGGGTTTCTTTCTAAAATCCAAATGCAGTCATGTCACTCTCCAGCTTAAATCCCCAGACTGCCTTCCCAATGCCTGGATAAAGTGTAGAGTCAAAGCTCAGCAGACCCCTTCACAATCAGTTTTTCCTTGTTGGAGCTTCTTCAGTTGCACCCTACAGTCCAACTTGATTCTCTGTCTCGCAGCTCTTCAGATAAGCCACAATCAAAGCCACACCTTTGCACTTGCCTTTCCCCTTTGTTCTGATGATTTTTCACCCAACCATCAACATTCAGTGCAAGAACAGCCTCCTCTTCACAGCCTTCTTTCCCATCTTCTCCCATCCTATCACCACACCCCACACACCCAGAGAAAGCTAGGGTTCTCTCTGACCCACTAACGTGTTATGCGTGCTTCTTTTACAGCATTTTCCACAGGGAGTATCATTATTTACTTTTTTGTCTCCCCTACTAGACTGTGAACTCCCAGAGGGTAGGGACTTCCTCACATTTCAATTCCTGCACCTAGTACATAACAGCTCCTTAATAAGCATTGAGTGAATAAATGTATTAACACTGACTTAAAAGATCCCCATATTAGCGAAGTTTTTTTTTTAAATGACTGCATTAGCAATATATTACAGCAGCACAGCTTGCTTGTAATTTTCTTTCTCATGCACTCAGCATGGAAATTTTTTCAATCAGGATAACTGAAGTTGTAATCATTTAAAAGAGGTGACACGAGCCAAATGGATTCTCATGCTTAGAAAAATGTAAGAGAATGCAGTGATTAACAGAAACATCCCACCAAGACATTCCTTTATCCTCATTTTCATGTCAAATCTCCTTGTTTTGGAACCTGCAGTAAAGTTTTGACTCTATTAATTATGACATTACTTCCTGCTGCTATTAACTTAAAGACAATGTCAAAAATGCTGAACTGTGAAAACCAGCAGGGGTGAAGGAGCATGGAAAATGGAATGTTTCAGTATGAGAAACTCTCCGAAGGAAGAAATCTAGTGCACAGAGACCATTATCTGGTAAAAAACATTTGTCTGACTGTGGGTATAAGCCAAAAACATGTCATTTACAGTGGGCAGCATGGAGGAGGTCAGTGCCAGGCATAACTATTTTAGCTGCTTTTTCTGTGTAATGGCAAGTATCACAGAATTCTATAGGAAAAGTAAGTGAAATGCATTAACCGATGACTTACCCTCTGGGAAGCCACAATTTACAGTAGACTAAGTAATAGCACTGAGGGGCCAGGACACCCAGATTGGCCTGGGGTTCTTCATCAGTAGGACTTTTCCGAAAGGGAAAAGGGTAGACTTTTCCCCTTTCTCCATTTTTTAGAGGCTTCCTTAAGTAGCATATTCTACTCAAGTCCGTGAGTAAAATCTTGCTTTCTTATGAAGGCTGGAATTGTTGCTCTTTTTAAAAAGACAGAGGGAAAAAAAAAAATGAAATAAAAGGACAGAGGAGACCTGCTGATGAAGGGCAGGACAAGATGACCTCTTTTCCTTTCCTCAGCTTTCAGTACTCTAACCTGTGCCCTCATCATCCTGGGGCTGGAACACTGCACCTACTTCAGACACCTCCCATCATCTCAGCCCACCTACTGCTCCAGCCTTTGCTGGACCACCCAGTTCCACACAGGGTCACCTTGCAGCACTGGGCACAAGGTGCGTCAGGCATCTCCTACCTAATGCTGTGAGGCTTCTCAGATGCCTCAATGTGGGATGCCTGTGGGACCTACGGGACTCACACCTGTGGCCTGAAAGTGTCTGTGCCTGGGGGCAGGGTAACCAAATTCCCCTCTCTTCCATCCTTGGGTGGATAGATCTGAGGCATTTCTACATGGTTCCACAGGTGGTGCCCTTGGCAGGAAGCCCCAGTTGCCCACAGTGGTGACCAAGTAGGCAACACACCATTGTTTTGGCTCTCTTCCCTCCCTATGTCACACTACCCAGTTCCCCACTCCTGTTCTTCGAGATCATTTCTCAAAATGAACTACCTGCAAGCAAGCTATGTCTCAGGGCTCCACTTTCTGGGAACACCCAGGCTAAGCCAGCCTCCTAACTGCTCTGTAACAGATACACTTTTTTCATTACTAAATGTAACAGGTAGAAATATACTTTTTTTTTTGTATCTGCAATAATGAAGTTTCCACTTCTCCTTTGTAATTGGGGTGGGGGAGCACTTATTTGGTCCAGGGTAACTCAGCATCTTTCAGTTAGAGTTTCTTTAGATTATTATAATGTCAGTCCCTTAGCATTGAAGCTTGGGCAGTTCTGGATTCTTCCCCTCGTCTTCTCCTGCACTTCCCCCTGGAGATCAATTTAAGTTCTCAGATACTTAAATTCCACCCTAGAATCTTTACCTTCCCTAGGACAGCATTATTTGCTTTCCTCTTCCCTTGGACAAAAATCCAGAATCTCCTGGTCTACTAAGAGTAAAAGATTGTAGGGAGAAAAAAGACAAATAAGAAAAGTATGGTTTAAAGGACTACAAAGACGTTATTCTTTTTCAGGTCTCTCCCCTCTTTTCAATATCTTGATACCATTGTCTACTAGCGCCATTTTCGCCACGTCAGCTCTCTAAAAAAGAACCAACAGCAGCTTCCAATTTGCTGTCTTTGATATCTAATCTGAACTTGTCTTCTCTTCTCCAGCTGTATTTAAAGTTAGTGTCAATATCCCTTGAAGTGAAGGAGTACATAGGGTACCAAAATTGGGGTACTATTAAGGGGGGGGAAGGGAACTGAGGAGGTGACAAGCAATAGCCATTAAAGTTTGCCACCATGATATGCTCTTCCTACTGTCTTTCACGCGACCTGCTGCATCAAAAACAGTGCCTGGTTCAATAACTGAAGTTTACTCTTGATCACACAGGTAAACTACATTTCCCAATCTCCTTACAGTCAGGTTGGAGCCATCTGGCTGTGTTCTGGACGGTGGAATGTAAGCACAGCGATTCAGATCACGGTGAGCGTTGGCCCATAAAACTCTTCGATCCCCAATCCTCCATTTAATCTTCTTCTGGGATAACCTTGGGAATCACACATGGAAGATGATGACATCAAAAGATAGATGAGCTTAGGGCTCTGAACGGCTGGGTGCAGATGCATCCTTTATTCTTCCTACACTGTCACCCCCATCACATTAGATTGGGACGTAAATGAATAATGCAGGTTTATTGTGTTAAGCCACTGAAACTTAGAGATTGTTTGTTATAACAGTGAGTGTAATTTACCCTAATGCAGCCCTCAGTATTGTGCATGAGAATTCTCTTACCCAAAGTGAATACTCTCTTCCCTCCGTTTTTTTCTAATCAAAATCCTACCAATGTTTGGAAACCCATCTGGAATTCTACCTGATCCACAAAATTTTGATGACCACTACAGCTCATGGTGACCTCTCTCTTCTCCTAACTCCTAGGGCACTGTTGCACTATTTGGACCTTAAATAAATACTACTTTACTTTCTTATATGGCTTTTCATGTGCTACTTGCCCAACTAGATTATAAATTCCCAACTGTAGAAGGCTAGTCATTATTATTATTATTATTATTATTAGGCCCCTAAAGCATTTATCAACAGCCTATGTAGGTGGTATATCAGGAACGAAAAGTCAGAAGTCACATAAGACTTATAAATGTCCTATAAATATCATGGTATGATTCTTGCTTGGGCTAAATATAAGAATTCAGCCCCACTAATTCTGGCTCACAGGCACAACAATGAATTCTCTGAGGATAAAGTTAATTCCGATATATAAATGAGTTGTTCAGAAGTACATTTAATTTGCTTTTTTCCTCAAGGGCTAATTAATGTTAGCATTCCCTCCACCTCTCCTGTAAAAGCATATTGAACAATATCCCAAATTGTGAAAGGAAGGAATAGAATGTGAGATCTCTTTGAAATTCCCCACACTACTGATTTTCTCTCACTCATATTTAGCTTCTTATTTGAAAGGGAAGTCAGGAGGTGTAGTACAAATCGTGCTGGATATTATGAGTCTACTTTTTCAATGACAACAACAATAACAGCAATAATAAATACTTCTTAGACTTCCCTGGTGGTGCAGTGGTTAAGAATCTGCCTGCCAATGCAGGGGACATGGGTTCCATCCCTGCCCCAGGAAGATCCCACATGCCACGGAGCAACTAAGCCTGTGCACCACAACTGTTGAGCCCATGTGCCACAACTACTGAAGCCCATGCGCCTAGAGCCCATGCTCTGCAACAAGAGAAGCCACCGCAATGAGGAGCCCACGCACCACAATGAAGAGTAGCCCCCACTCACTGCAATTAGAGAAAGCCCGCGTGCAGCAACGAAGACCCAACACAGCCAATAAATAAATAAATAAATAAATAAATTTTCAAATAAATAAATAAATACTTCCTTCCATTCCTGAATTCCCTCTCTCTGACCCTAAATGTTAAACGGTGATATTCTTCTTTTTTTTTCTTCTCTTTTTCTAGTTGTGACAAAGAACAAGCTGCTAAACTTCATACTTTCAGGTAGCCATGACTTATTTTGCAATTAAGCAAAAGGAAGTTTGGGAATAACTATTTTAAGTGTAAGGATTAAGAACTTGAACCAAGCACATATTCACAAATTTTAAACAAGTTGCTGTTTGAAGATGCTGGAAACCATTTTAAACTGGAAAGAAAAATGGGACTATAAATGCTGATGCCATTGAACTGCTCCTGTTCAGTGATGCAGATACCTCTGACTCCCCCATTCATGCAGCGGGGCTTCGTGCTAGCAATTTGCTTTTCTGTCCAGTTAATGCACTTTGGTTTTGAGCTGGAGAGAATACTCTGCAGTTGTACAGTTCATGCCCTCCAGGCTTTAGTCTCTTCTCCATTGAAGCTACTTGTATAGAGATCAATGTCTGCTGGGTGTACCAGTGTCTCCAACAATCACACAGCATTCAGTCTCATCCTTTTCAAGTCCCAAGTGCAACATGTTCACGGCAAAGAATAAATTTTCTAGCCTTTCAAGGAATAGCTTGAAATGACACAGCAACATGGGACAAATATCCATAAAGCAAAGAAACATTTTATGAGCAGTCTATCACCTTGCATTTGAATTTCTTAGCAACCATAATTTAACCTCTGGCTGACAGGAAGGAAGGACAAGAACTAAGATATAAATACGCTGGTTCATATATTTTCCTCCTCTAAAAACTCTAATGTGAGAATAGCCTTTTAATATGTGGTTGAAGTTTTTTTTTTTTTAAATATAGCCACCATTAAAGATGTTTCGCAGAGGTTTTCAAAATGGGTTTCTCAAGGCCACAGGTTTTCCACGGTGGCACCTCAGGGCTGCCAAAATTGGGGCTAAGTGTGTATGTGGTGGGGTTCTTCCCCTTTCCTACCCCAGGAGTTTTGCTTTTTATGTTCTTTTTTAAAGGTATTTGATTTTTTAAAAAAATTAACTTATTTACTGTTGGCTGCATTGTATCTTCATTTTTGGGGGTTTCGCTAGTTGCGGCAAGTGGGGGCTACACTTTGTTGTGGTGCGTGGGCTTCTCATTGCAGTGGCTTCTCTTGTTGCGGAGCAACGGGCTCTAGGCTCGTGGGCTTCAGCATTTGCAGCACGCGGACTCAACAGTTGTGGCTCGCGGGCTGTAGAGCACAGGCTCAGTAGTTATGGCGCATGGGCCTAGTTGCTCCGCAGTATGTGGGATCCTCCCAGACCAGGGCTCGAACCTGTGTCCCCTGCGTTGGCAGGCGGACTCCCAACCACTGTGCCACCAGGGAGGCCCTGCTTTTTATGTTTTACATTTGGATTTCTACATAAAATTTACAACTAAAAAAATGGATTCTGAGGGGAAAAATTTTTTAAATCCCTGAGTGATGGAATCATGGAGACATTTATTTTTTTTTCTCAATCAAAGAAAATCATTTTCTGCATTGACATAACCAAAATGTAATGTTTCAGGAATTGTGGAGGATATTTGCCTGGGATCCAGTCCCCTTTCCTAGCAGCACCCTGATTTCCTTTTGGGGAATTACCTCTTTCCCACTGACTGTGATGCTGGTGGATGGTGAATCCAGGCACTTCCCTCCACAGGAGCTGAAATGACCTGATCCTTCCTCTCAAAACCCCAGGACAGCAAGGGCTGTGCTCCTTCAATCACGTGGTCTCTGAATCTGGGGTGAGGGACACAACGAGGGAACACAGGTGCTTGATGCATTTCACCAGTGGTACCCGGACCTGTCGGGAGACCTTGCTAGGGTTCTGCCTCTTGTTATTCCAGAGCTGCCCTGATGCCTGCCCACTTCCAACTCAGATTGTTCTACCTTCTGGCAATGTAGTGGCTCCCTGATAATCCTTCTATCTGAGGGTGTTTTTTTCAGTGTATCTTCATTTTCCTTGCCTTGCTCTTTCCCAGTCCCTTCTGGACCAGCCCGTAGATTGCCTTACAGGAACGCTCCACTTAGATTTAGCTACTGGCTGATCCTTGCGCTGTATCTTTCTCTTCCTATCAGGGCTTTGGTGGTCCACTTACACTCTATCTTTCTCTCCTCCAACATATTCGCCAGCCCCTTCCTGCTTTCCATTTGCTCTTCCTGTGCCGTGCCGATATGCCAATGTGTTCCTGATTCTCTACACAGAATAAGTTACCCCAGCAACAGTATGACAGTATGGGGGCCTCAGTGGTCTGGACAGTCAGGAACACTTGCCATGAAGGTAAAAGTGGAGAAAGTCAGAAACAGCAAGGATGTCAGGAACCTGAGAATCACAACACAGACTGAGAGGCAGGAGGTATTAGAGAAGGGGCAGGGGAAAGGCACAAAATTCAGACACACAAGGAATTGTGCCACCGTGATGAGAAAATTATTCTGAGGCAAGGTTCTCCGTACTCTGTGCCAGATCAGGCCCTGCCCTGCTGAGGCACATGAGCATCCCCCACCACCACCTGAAGGAAACAACACAGATTTATCCAAATGCTATCTGGTTTTCATGAAGACAGTCCACCATTTTCCTAACACAATGGAGACAATAAGACCCTCTCAATATATTTTTTAAAATAATAATAGCTGTCACTTATTAAGTGCTTACACCATGCCATGCTCTTTGGTAAAGTGCTTTGAATATAATGAGAATTGATTTGAAGGAAGTTAAAAAACAAAACAAAACAAAACTCACCCAAGATCACACCCTGAGTAAATAGTAAAGCTGAGCTTTGTGCTCATGTCTGTCATCTCTGAGCCCAAGATCTTAATCACGAAGCATCCTTCCCCTAAATGCCATTCATTGTACCGAGCTCTGGAATACCCCCATTAACTACATCTTCCAAATCCAAGCTTCCTACCTGGAACTTAAGGAGGAGTTCAATAAATACGTGTTGAACAAACATGTATGAAGGAGCCTGTTAGCTCAACTCTCACCTGTTCGTGAAAGAACAGGCACAGCGGCCATTATCTGCCCACAACTGCACAGCTTTCTTCTGGGAAATGCTCCTTCCCCTCCTCTAAACACAGGCAAATAGGAGCTGCCCTTCACTCACCCATCCCACTCTTGTGCCTCTTCTGATTGGCCCAGGTGGCCCTGCTTAGAGATGATTGGAACAGGTTTGGACCCAGCTGAACACAAGCTCAGCCAATCAGAGCCCTCCCCCCTGATCTTGCAGCTGGGACTTAGTCTCAGTCTCCCTCTGGTGGCGAAGCAGGAGACATGTGGCATGAGAGCAGCTGGTGTTTCTAGGTTAGGTCTGTAGCCAGAAACCGAGAAGTTGAGAGAGAGAAACCATGAGGAGAGAAGGAGAGAGAGTAAGAATGGCAGAGTTTGAGAGCTTGTATCAAGTTGTTCTCAAGTGCCATCTCCACTCTTTTCCTTACATGCCTTTGCCAACTAGTTGGGTTTACTCACTTCCAACCAAAATAGTTCTGACCAAGACGGGTGGGTTTATAAAAATTCTCACTAACACATTAAGTTCATGTTTTTACTGAGAGAAAGGGGAAAATACTTTGTCTTTTGTCTCTGGAAATGGCATATGCTTCCTTATCTCTAAACCTAGACTCTGCAGCTCTAGATGGGAGGGTAGTGGTAAGCGTTGACAGAGCAGAGAAACACAGTTTTGGAATTTCACCAATAGCACTCCTGTTTTTTTATATTCCTTGCTGACTGTCAAGACTTTTATATTGCAAGGAGACTTTCCTGACCATTAGGCAGTGAGAAATAAATTTTTATAGTATCACATATTTCTACATAATAGCTGGGAATAAAGTTTTTATTCTGAAGAACTCTGGGGCACATAAATAGAGGCTCTTTGCCACCCTGGACATGAGGAACTGAGCTGAGCTTAATTTAATTCATCATTAAATTATTCTATAATAATTAAATAATTGTTGTACTATTACTATCAATTATTGATTTGTATAATGGGTAAATTGTGAGATAATGCTTCATCTTGCAAACAATGCATCATGGAATTGCTGCGAATATTTGGTTTCAGAGTATAAAAACACTGCCCTGACAGTTTACAAAATCTCATCTTATGGGGAAATCAAAGATCACAGTGAGTCCACATACATTTAATTCACACACAACTTATTAAAAAACATATTTATTATGTGAAGCTAGGCTGCCGAGTACAGATGTGCAGTTTGTGCACTGTCCAATGACACCCGGCTTGGAGCACAAGTGAGAGCCGAGACCCAGCCCTGGCTTCTCAGCCTAAGCCACATGACCGCAAGGCTGCCTGCCCTCCCTCAGTGGCACCGTGTAGGCCGGCAGTGGCCCTACTGAAAGCAAAGCAAACCTGCCTGGGCCCCAAAACTCTTTTGAAAGAAAGATGCATTCTTCTGAAACACAGAACAGATAAATAATGACAGACGTAATATTTTCCCTATAAAAGGTAAGCACATAAGCGCCCAATAAATGCTTATTAAATTAAATGAACATCTTATCAAATAAGAAAGGTAATGGTTTTCTTGATAATATGCCAAAAGGAAAGTGATAGCAAATGACTTAAGTTATACGTTCTTACTTCTTTTCATGACTTATTTCTTCCTTGTAGCTGTTTTGGGTTTTTATGTTTTGTTTTGTTTTTTGAGGGGATTTTTTGTTGTTGTTTGTCCACTTTCCTCAACAGCATGAGGACTGATGACAATCTTATTGTATCCCTTCTCTTGTTGAATAGGGACACCAGAAGAGTAAACACCTATTTTAACTTAAAAATTATTTTTTCTTACTATTAGTGTTTCCCTCCTCCATCTCTACCCTCATCGCTGCCCTAATCCTCCTGGAACACATGGCCAATGGGGCAAGTAGCCTCAGTGAGTTGCATAATCACACCCCCATCACTGGGGTTTCAGTGTATCAACATTGACAATACATTCTTCTCTGTGGCTCACCATAGTTTGCTTTTTTATACCACAGAAAGGTCCTGGACATGCTTACGGTGCCTTCTATAAATAACAGCTACACATTCCAGCTTTCGAAGGAGCACATTCTGCTAAACATAGACTGTGGAGACAAGCAATCCCTGTTTTTCTTGCTGTATATCATGGGTGCTAAATCAGGCTCAGTTTTCCTTATTTCATCTCAGCTTGGCCTTGGTTATTTTGGGTCCTTCCACAGAGGTCAGCATATCACTTCTAGTTCTTCCTAGTTAATACCCAGGCCAGTGGTATCTGCAGCCCTGGGGTTCTGGAGCCTCACAGCTAACATCACCACTAATTGGATGGGCCACAGTGTTGTTAGACAGGCTCACGGATATTGTAAGTCAACAACTAGAAGTTTGGGGGTCTCTTGGTGCTTACAAGAGCCATAAGCCATTTGAAAGTTAAGGTCTGGATATTACTGACCTAGAACGTCCCCAGCTGAGGCAGGAAGACAGCTTGCCATGAATAGCTAGAGTTAGCCCAAGGGCTCTATGGAATATGTCACTAATACAAAAGACTTATAATGTGATTTACTCAGTTCTCCCAGCCAGTGCCAGCCTAGAAGATAACCTGGATATTATGGGATGTGACTTGGTTAAATCTTTTCTTACTTTTTGCTTGTTTGTTTGTTTTTGACTTTTTATTTTTTTCAAAAGCATATGCCATTCAGCACCAGAGCGTGAAACAGAAGTCTTTTGGAATTTCTTGTTATTGGCTTTTTAATTTTTAACTTTTATTTTTTTAGATTGTTAGTAATTTTATTTTGTTAATTTTTTTCTTTAAGAACTTTTATTGAGATACAATTGACATACAATAAACTGCATATATTTAAAGCATACAATTTGATATTTTTTTTCTGATTAGTAATGTATGTATGGTAGCTTTTTATTTTGGATATATTTTTTGTTTAAGACCTTGCCCCTTTCTATCTATAACCTTACATTTAGCTCTAAAATGCCAGCAGGCCCATCAGTCACACCACATCTATCACCAGAGTATTAGTGATCCATGCAGTGCTTTCCAGTTTACAAAATGTGACATCATGTCCAGCCCAACACCAAGCCCCTGAACAATCCTATGGAGTAAGAATTGTTATTCTCACTTGGGAATTGAAGAAACTGAAATCAGATCGATTTTATGACAGGTCCACAGAGGACAGCCAGAACCCAGCTTCTAGCCTAGTGCTCTTTCTGTTTTAACCAGAGTATCTTTTGTCTTTAGAACTGCTGTAACTTGGGTGGTAGAGAGGGCACTGGATCAGAGCCCCAGGACTTCCAGTAAGTCTCTCTTTGCCAGCCAGAGGAACTTGCAATGGTTGCTTAATCTCTGAGCCTCAGTTTCCTTTTCTGTGAAATGAAATCCCCTATGCTGTCATACTCTCTGATCCTATGATAAGCAAACAAGACCATCAGGAATCTTTCCCCCACATATCAATACAAGTGTGATACGTGCACTTTACATGAAAGGAAAAAAGAAAAGTTGATAATTTTTCTCTTTCTGTGATTTTCTTCTGTATTCATTTCTTTTACCATTCCTTTAGTCTGCTGCAATGGGTGAATTATTTACTGCCATTCAAGTCTGCATTTTTGTTAACTGCTAAATGAAAAAATAGTGCTTTTCTCACATGATTTTATTGAGTTACTGCTCTGTCTTCAAGTAAATCTTAATACAGTGTGTCTATATAGCACAACAAAATCTTATGGAACATTAAATTGGCTTTTTGGGGGGTTTGGGGGGTTTCTTTTCTTGCGCTTTGATTCTAGATTCATTTTACAGCATTTTGTTGGCTTCTGTGTTTGGGTTGAGAATAGAGGTGCCAACATTTTTTTCATTTCTAAACCTCAACTCTAACCTTGTCACGCATGTGAAACTGGTCCTTGCTAGAAACATATGGAGAAAAAAAAGACTTTCCCAGATGACTAGAAATGATCAGATCAGAGATTAGAGATCAGAGATTATCAAAGTGTCTTCCCTGGACCAACAGCATCAGCATCAACTGAGAACAAGTTAGAGATGCAAAGTCACAGGCCCCACCCAAATCCTGGTGAGTCAGAAACTCTGGGGTTAGGGCACAAAATCTGTTTGAAGCACTCTGCAGTTTGAGAACACAGGAAACAGATTATTGTCCTATTAGAATGTTTTTTCACTCTGAAACTCGAAACTCGTCAGCATGGCTCTGTGGACGTGAAATCACAAAGAATATCTGTTAGTAGAATGGAAGAAACCTTATACAGGGCCGTTAAGGCAACAGCTGTAACTAGAGAAAAACAGTTAGCTACATTGTTACTCTCTGTTACCTTTTTAATTTTCTTATCACTACCTTAGACATATACTATGAATGTCCTTTTCTATATTTTAAATGTGCATTAAACCTTAATCTATCAATTAGCATCGATACATAGTGTACCATTTACAAACATAAATCTTGTAACTACCAAGCTATGTTCGAAGCTCAGTTCATTTCCACTGAACTGAGGCTAGTCATTTTTCAGTCATCATCCCTTTGGGCTGTTACCACACGGTAAATCCCATTTTGTCTTTTAGTTCTTGAGTGATTCTGGGCCAATGTGATCTATTCTTCCAAGTATTTCTCCCCATTGCCAATTGCTATTCCACACAATTTTGTAAGACACCAAGCTGGTTACCCTGAGGAAAAAGTACCTTCTGGAGGCACTCCATCTGGTTTGTTAATTCAGTTAATAGCAGAGTCCTTTTCTGGGGAAAACATGTACTGTTTTGATCAGCACTTTAATCTCACAAGCTTCTCAATCATGGAAGTTCAGCCTCAACGCATTACAAACATGTTACTATTCATCTCAGGATGGCAAGATTTGGGTTGCTCTACTTAATAATTGTGTGACTTTGAGCAAATTACTCAACCTCCAAGAACCTCATCTGCAAAATAGGGGCCTCATAGCCAGAGTTCAAAATCCGGAGGAGAATTCCAGTTTTTTAAAATGCATCTCACCTCTTTCCCTATCCCCAGTATTTTCAGATTCTGAGAGGAGACCCAAGGGCTGTCCCTTCCCATTTGCCATGGGAAGACAATAGAGCTTTGGTGTTTATGGTACAGGTTTGAGCACAGAATCCTAAACTTTAACGCTTACTATCCTGTCTTTGGGCAATTTACTTAATCTCTTTAAACTTTAGTTTCCTGATCTATAAAATGAGGTAATAATAGCACTTATCTTGCAGGGGTTGAGAGATAAGTATATAAGATGCTTGGCCTGGCATGGGGCGAGCATTCAAACGTAATTGTTGTTATAATTATCATGATTACCTGTCTTTCTTAGAATATGCCAAATGGGGTTCTGACCCCCTCTTTGGACCATACCACTCATCGATTTTTTTTTTATCATGGTAAGACAGAGTTATAGGACATGATTTCCTTCACTCTTTTTCATCAATTCAATGCCAAGCGATATCTGACTCTTGGCCACAGTGTTTGAAGCAGACTTTTTGAAGATTAAGATGGGGCTTCTCAATTGATGATTGGTTTTGACCTCTGGAGCTGAATGGTTCCCTTATGGGCAGGTGACCAAGGGCTTTTTCTTGTGGCTTGTAGCCTGCAGCCAAGCCCATGCGGACCATGGGGAAGTTCTCACCACCCCCACCCCACCCCCCCAGAAAGTATGGGCCCTGGGGAAAGCTAATCACAAAATTCCTCTGCCTTCTATTGCCTTACACTATAATGGTGCCCACCCTCACAGAACCAGCTTCTCATATCTTTCCAGTTGCCATCATCATGGCTTTGATCACTCCTCATTTAGCGAGAGCTCTACACTAACAGCATAAAATGGAGTTGGACCCTGAACTGGCCTTCCAATGACAAAATAGAGACAATCTCAAAACACAGGGCAGGAAGGATACTTTTGATAGCGTTGGCTGTTTTGCTAGCATTATTATCCTTAATTGATAAAACTTCTCAAACTTAGGATTCAGCTGGTCAAACCATTATTTTGCAACCTTAAAAATATGTCCTAACACTGCAAGCTCTGCTTTACACGTAGGCATAGTCCCATAATTAGATCATGAGTTAGGTTTATAAATTATATGGGCTGAAGTGTAACTAATGGCCCTGATTATTAAGTGAAGAAATATATTGGAAATTAAGTCATTTAACAGTGCCCAAGCAGGTAACCATTTGATAGAAAAGTCTTAGCTAGCTTAACAACTATATAAAATAACACATAACATATTTTTGCAAAATGACTTCAGTATTAAAACTCAAGGTTAGAACTCAGAGTGTTCTCTTTTGTCAAGAATACATTTCAATTTTTACAGCAGAAACAAGAGACTGCTTCTATTATACTATTTATGGTAGCTAATTATCTCTTTATAAAAGGAGGTTTCATATAACCTATTTTAGGAAAAACAGTTAAGAAGCTATTTTGGTCTTCAGTGTCCAGAGATTTCACTTCTTAATTTTATACCATACTTATATATTGTAACCAGAGTAGGTTTTTTTGTGCATGGCTTTTATTCAGAGGAATTTACTGTAATTCAGAGAGGATGTTAATCCCTGCCAGTCACCAATATGAATATAGCTCAAAATTGGTCAATGATTTCTTGTACTATTTCCAGGGATAGATTGGAATAGAGCCTGGTGGGGGCAGGGTTGGCTGTGGGCAACTTGGGGACAGTAACTTTATTTCATGAATACTAGGGGAAAAATTTGGTATGTGCACATTTGCTGTTACTCAGTTTTGTAGCCAAACATTGCTTCTTGGGTTTTTTGGCATATCAATGAAGCCAAAGATATCCCAGTTTTCATTGGTGCTGTCAGTTTGATTCCTGACTTTATCAAAATGTCATTCTAATAATTTCCATCCTAGTATTAGCCTCAGCTAAATAAATTATTGAATGTGTTATCTTCAGTCTTAGGAGAGGCTACATTAGAGCTGAAGCACAGCAGTGATGAAGGCTTAAGTCCATACTAAACCAGCTTAGGGAAAGGGAGCTTGGCTTTCTGAGTATCAAGGTGATTGTTCACAGAATCTTGACTCAACTGAAATTTCTATGTGTAAATGTGTCATAAGTTGAAATTTTGACTGAAGAATTGAAGTATTCTTCTACACTACTATACAAAATTCTCCCTCCTTATTAAAAAATGCACTGTGATGTAACTGGCCTTATTAACAGAGATAGTAGTATGTAAAACATTTTATAAGCAATATATTATCACACAAACAATAATTATTATTACAACTTTTAACTTCATGGTGGAGACAGTGAAACAAAAATTCCTATAAGGTATCATGAATAAATAAGCACACAAAAGGCCCAGCACTGTTGTTCCCTGATGAAAGACAAAATGTAATATCTATAAACAGAGTCCTGGGCCTTCTAGGTTATTTATAAAGTCTATTTGGGCTTGTGATAAAGATACTTCTCAATTTCTGGAGCCTAAATCTCTCAAGGGCTTCTCCTTTTATTAATCATTTACATCATACATGATGTGTTCTAATGTATATGCTTTCCACCTGAGATATTACTGTAGCCAAACTACTTCAAAAATGTTAACGTACATTTATATTCTCTAGAAGTTGTTCAGTGTAAGCAAGGACCTAGTTTAGAACCTCCAACTCTTGTAGATCAACTCACCCAAAATCAGTACTTTGAAAGACAAGATCCAATTAATTGAATGATCAATTTGCCAGAATTTACTGATTTAGCAAAAACAGTTTTAATATTTGAAAAGGAATACTCAGTTTTAGTTACTGATGATAAAACATACACAATTAATGCTGATATGTTATTTGAAGAACTGACCAAAAAAAGAAAAATCTAAAAATGCTTAAAGTTTGAAGAAATTGAAATTGTCGCCCCCAAAAGTAGTGAAAATAATTCCAGTACCTATAAAATGCAAAAAACAAAAGTTGTTTTCAAATAAGGGGCAGTTGGAATGTGTGTACTTTGTGGCAATTTGTTGAAAGGCTTGATGTGAAAACCTTACAGAGCATCAGAAGAGCCAGGAGGGTGTCCAGAGGGAGTATTATACTGGACCATGTGATTAGCATGGGTAGAGAATAAATGAGCTGAAATGTGACAGGGGAATCCACATCACCTCAAATGCTGACTACACGTCATTGAGTTGAATGTTGATATGCTACCTGAGAAACTGGCAAAATATCTTTACAATATTGCGTGATTAGGAAAATGTAAAATGGCATTAAATGAGATCCATAGTTACTTTATTGATTCTCTCCAAACTTTGAAGAGTTTTGGTCTGTCGTAAACTACACAGTTTTGCTGTTGTTGTTTCTCCTGTGCATTGCTACAAAATGAGTGTAACTCAATCTCAAGGACACTTCATTCTTTGGCATCCTGCGTTGTCAGCTGTCGTACTCGCTAATCGTTGGAATTGATATTTCTGTCCCAATGTGGATATTTCTCTCACAGTGGCAACTGTTCTAGAACTTCAGTTGCCCACTTCATGTTTGCTAGGGCTGACAAATTCCTGTAGCCTTGGATGACTTGATGACACCAGCTACCGGAATCGCCAATGCTGCTTTTCTTAGTTATTAGTAGTAGTATTTATTATTGCTATATAATATGGTTGGTAGTGTTTTAGGCAAACAATACTGGAAATTTATCAGCAGCAGTCTGGAAGCCCAATCCACTTATATTATCCTCAGGAAAAGTCAGGCTTCCCCTAGCATGATGTGACAGTCCCAGAGAGCAGCAGAAGTTGATACCACGTAAGCAACTGTAACAAACTCCAAGGCTGGAGGTGTGTATCACAGTCTCAGGACATGAGCTTAGAAATATTTTTAGATGCAGAGAAGTAGAATGTGGTGAGTGGTTTTGAAGTTTCCATCCTTACACTGCTGCCCCAGAATCTGCTAAGTTACTTTGATACATTGAACTTCAACTATGAAGATGAGAAGATAGACTCATCATTATACCCAGAATCTTATAAAGGGAAATTCCTGTCTTCTGACAGTTTGTGTCATCAGAAATTATAACATTACACATTAGAGCAATAAATGAGGTTCACTATGTGTAGGTATTGTGTTTTTTTTTTTTAATTTCAGCTTTATTTATTTTTCTTAAAGCATTTATTTATTTACTTATTTGGCCATGCTGCATGGCATGCGGGATCTTGCTTCCCCAACCAGGGATCGAACCCATGCCCCCTGCCACTGTAGCTCGGAGTCTTAACCACTGGACTGCTAGGGAAGTCCCTAAATTTCAGCTCTATTGCTGAATTGAGGTATAATTGGCATATTAAATTGTAATTAGGTTGTATTTAAAGTGTACATAGTGGTGATTTAATATACATGTACATGCTTACAGGATCCCCCTCATCTAGTTAATTAATGCATCCATTACTTTATTTATTTAGTGAGACCACTAAATTCCAATATCATATGATATCACTTATATGTGGAATCTAAAAAAAATGATACAAATGAACTAATATACAAAACAGAAATAGACCCACAGACATAGAAAACAAACTTAGGTTACCAAAGGGGGAGGGGGAGGGGGAGGGATACATTAGGAGTTTGGGATTAACATAGACATACTACTATTTAGAAAACATATTAAACAACAAGGATCTACTGTATAGCACAGGGAACTTATATTCAGTATCTTGTAATAACCTATAGTGAAAAAGAATTTGAAAAAGAATATATATATGTATGTATATACGTACATATATATGTATAACTGAAACACTTTCAGATACTGTACACCTGAAACTAATACAGCATTGTAAGTCAACTATACTTCAATTAAAAATAATAAGTTCTACTCTCAGTAAATTTCAGTTGTACAATACAGTGTTATCAACAGCAGTCACCATGTTTCACCTTAGATTCTCAGACCTTATTCCTCTTACAGTTGGGAGTTTGTTCAGGTCTTCTTTATATCTATGTGCCTCTTTATGTGGTTCTTTGCCTATTCCCCACAGTAGAAAACTTTCAGCAACAGATGGATTTGCTCCCAAAGCCACAGAGGAGGTGAAACATCCAGCTGCTTGGGAAAGAGTACCTAGATTCTTGAGAGCGTCCATAATATTTCTTCATTTAACATGAGCAGCATAGCTTGAGTGGTCTCTGCTCACCACTGCTCTTACAACTTTGTCCTCTAGGATCACGTATGTCTTGAAATGCAAACTGGGCACCTCGCAACTCTCCTGTACCTTTTTTCCACCACACACTGTTCCTCTGGAAAAATAAGTCAAGGAGCAGCAGTTGATACAAATTCCAGTGACATTGCATTTAGACTGTCATCAGCAACACAGTAACTGCCGCATCATTTCAGGGTTTATCCCAAGAATCAAAGTTAGCTGGTCAAATTTCAGGTAGGGGAAAACTCAAGATTCATGAGTTTCCACTTCACTTCGAAACCACCAGTGTTTTCATTCCACACTCTGAGTGTTTGGTGCCTTTGTTGGAGATGGGATGGCAAGACAGAAGTGCTAACACAGTTATACACGACATATGAACATGCAATTATATAGAACATATTAATTTGTTTAATGCATTCAGGGATTCAGACGTATCTAAGCAAGCATCTGACCAACAAAGATGGGAAGTTACCACTGTCAGGTAATCGTATAAAATGGAATGCCTAATTTTTGTTGCAATAATAGTATTTCACGTGAAAATTACTAGGTTACATTGATAATTTTCTTTGAAATATTTTAACATTTTTAGGATCCTTATTCTAGTATCTCAGGCAGCTTTAGTTAATATTTAAAATGTAACTCAATTTGAATATCAGCAGTTACCAAAATTAGTAATTTCTGTAACAGTGCCAAGGTTATTAAAGCCACAATAGCGAAATTGTCCTGACTGCCAAAAGCGCATGTAGAAGCCGCCAAATGGGTCAGTCTTCTTATTTTCTGTATTCACAGGTGATAAAACATGCAACATTAAGGTTGATGCTTGGTGCAGGGTGGGGTGCATGGTAGGGATCCAGCACACATTTATTGAATTAAATAGTGAAATAAATGTTGCCTGGGTGCCGTTGATGGCTCTGGCTTATCCTGCACGTCTCCTTTCTCCCTTGTAGAGAGATTTCACTTGTCATCCTCAGAACTATTAATCTTGTTTCCGTTGCCCCTCGTCTATCAGACATGTCTGGACTCAAACCATAGAAAGTGTCTAGTGTTTTTTCTTAGCAGCTCCTCAGCCCCTGGGCACATCAGTGGTTCCGAAAGATGGATATTGCCTACTTCCTCTGTTTCAGCCCAAACAAAAGCTTGTTACAGATGGATCTGTGGAGTGATGATTAAATTCAGTCATTCTGTAACTGATAAGAAGTGTAATTCTTGCTAAGGATTGTGATTTAGGAAACCAACAGAAATGTGGTTTCAGTTGAGCCAGATGTGAGCAAATGGCCTGTTGTCACAGACGCTGGGTTGGAAAACAGTGGGCACCATACTGGCCGGTGACGCTGCCGCTGGCGTACACCGTGGTCACACTGAATGTGGTGGCAGGAGGGACAAATTTTCTTAGCTGTCATTAACACAAAGGGAAAGAAGCACCACCTCTGCACAGCCTTTTCTTTTCAAAGTGAGAATTTTGAAGCCATTTGACAAGCAAAACAAGGGGAAACTAGTTGATAGCCTTTGCTTCCCTGCCTAGGGTTGAGGGTTTACTAAAGGGCACTGAAGAGGGGCAGAGATCCGGAGAATGAATCTGAGGCAATGTCTTCAGATTGGGAGTGGGATTCGTGGTCTGGACACTGGGAATACTGGCACGATGGGAAAAGGAAGTGCTGCTGTTTCATTTACTAAGGTAACATAAACCCAAGTAAACAGTCGTATCTCAGAGCGTAAGGCACCGTCTATCTCCCACCCGGCCACACCCCATGAGTATGATGGGGGGAAAAGAAAGCTGGCGAGTGACTTTCTTTAAATTCTTAGACTACAGGGTATAATCACAATCTACTCTTTATTTTCATTTTGCTAGAATAAAGAAAATAAAAACTTTTCTTTTTACCATTTAAAAATGGACAAAGTGATCGAACACTAGAATGGTTTCCTCTGAAAGGGGCAAAACAAAAGAAAAATTCAGTTATCCTTGGTCTCTTAAAGCACCTCTCAGGCAGGACAGACTGTGTGCAACATATCCCGGCCCCGTGAGAATCTCTATCCTTGCATAAGACTTAAAAGGAGCACTGACCATGGTCTGCACATATGAGCATCAGTCTCTCTAATATGCTCTGCTGTCTAATTAGTGGAATGAGAAATGAAGACATAAAAAGGCCAGGACTCTGAGAAATTCGTACACAACTGTTACTGCTCGCATCTGACTCCGTTTCACTCTGATAGATCCTGTGGTCCCTGCTAAGGACCCTCTGCTGATCCAGAAGAACATGCCTCGCACTACCCCTCCCTATCTCAAGATTCATAATAACTGATTCGCATCAAGCCAGGCCTTCAAAAGAGACCTGCTGGGTGATACGGAACGTGCAGAGAGCGCAGCTGAGAAACAGACCAAGCAGGTGGCTCAGGTCATAGAGCTCAGCATTGCCAGGGGATGCATGGGACCAGAGAGACTATCATTTACTGGAATGGATCTTTCTGGGCTGTGAGGACTTGATATTTCAATGCTTATGAAATTACCTCACAGGGAAAGAGAAAGCAATTAACTATCAGAGTAATTTCAAATCGCGTTTTAAAATTCTGGATAACAAAAACAGGGCAAAGTGGATGTCATTAATGAATCACTGGCAAGAGGGGAAATGAAAACACTCTTTTAAAATGATCAGAAAGTATTTATGAAACACCTGCTGTTTGCCCAACACTTGTGAGATTAAGAACGTCACATAAAACATGATTCCATCCCTTGAGATTATAGGATTTATATTTGACTTATCTATAAAGGCATTTTAGGTATACAAGACAAGACAGGTATGTTTACAAGTTAGTAGATTATATGCAGTGGTGAACTGATAAATCAGCTCTCTTAGAAAACATAAAACTGATTTGTAATGTTTGCCAATTTCTGTGGGCACATACTCCCACCATAGCCATCGCTGAATGCAGACTTGGAAAGGGATGTACAAAACTGTCTCTCACAAGCCAATCCAAGCCAGCTCCAGCACGTGTGGGTCATGTGTCTACATGAACAACACATTAAATGATGTTATTTAGATGTCTAGAGAGGGGAGGTCAGCCAGTCTTCCTATTAGGAAGACCTCAATGGAGGAAAATAGGATTTATACAAGAGGAGGTCTTTGTATGTTGAACTCTTAAAAGATAAGGCTGCTTGGTTTATTGTTCCCACCTCTTCACAGCCTGCCACAGCTTCTGGATGTAGTAGGTACTCAATAAAGAAATGTCTGCTGAATAACAAAAACAAATGGTTAGACTGAAAGCAGTGGGGAGGTTTTTAGGAGCAAAAGTTTTTTTCTTAAAAAACAAAAATAAAGTTGGAGAGACCGAAGCAAGTGGGACCAAACGTTAACGTCTATTACAGCTGTTGGTAGATGTATACATGTGGTTATTATGTATTTTATTTCTTGCTTTCTTCTGTGTGTTGGAAATATGTCATAAAAAGTACTCAAATCTTTAAAAAGCTGAGAGGAAAAGGGAATTATGTGAACAAAGGCACAGGAGTAGGAATGAACACAGTCTGGTGGGTGCCTAGTAGACAATTTGAACTGATCAGAGTGTAGCAGGGAACAGCAAAAATCAAGGTTGGGTGTAAGAATGTGGGTGAATGGAAACCTCACCCCAGTTAACTGCTGCCTTTCATACTGCTTCTTCAGTGGTACTAAAGAACTCAACCTATCCTTTCTCCTTAAAATTATAGTTCATTTGTTAAATTTTGTTATTTCTGTATTTGTGAAGGAGAAATATTAACATTAATCAAAATTAGAATTAGGTGTGGAAATATTTCATCTTATTTCATAGGAAATGGACAACTTAAATAAAAACATTTGTTATTGTGAAATGAAATCAGTGGTATCAAGTGGTGTTTATTAATGCAGCTGCCTCTATATTGAACACAATCCAAGTTGTCCAACCCCTTTTTCCTGCCCTAAAGGCACACATATTCTGAAGCAGCCTAAAATAGTGTCCGGTTGGCCAAACATATAGAATGGCATAGGGTCCTCTGAATTAGAGTTCAGTGTTCCATTCATTGCATAAAACAAAGAATAAATCATACGTAAATTTACACTCCGTTGGACGTCTACCGTGGATAAAATGAAAGACGACAGAATAATAATCACAGCAAGCTGGCATTCAAGGAACTGGAAAAAATATAGAGAAGGGCATTCTCCACTCTGTTCTGTATATCTCACATCTCTATATTAGCATCTTGTAGTATTAAATAGCACCTTAGAAAATAACTCAGAGCACGAAAGTTCTCAGAAAATATTCACTGTACTGTCAATGCACTCTAAGTAAAGCATTTAGCAAGTTACAGACATGCCATCAAATCACAGCAATAGGAAAACAGCAACCAATGCTTGCCTGAAACACAGGATTTCCAGAATTGAGGGCTTGCTTAGATTGGCTACATTAGAATCTGTGTTAAAATAAAGGCTACAATGGTGGCTGTCTATTAAGCAAAGGGGGTCACAAATTAATCTTCAGAAACAGTCTTCCCAAAGGGGGATTGATAAAAAGTTTACCGACTGACGAGTAGTCAGGATGCACGTGGCGTACATTTTAGTGACAGTCATTTGGAACACACTATACCATCCTCCTGTGTTTTCCTCATAGAGTCTAAGTCCAGGCTGAACCCCATTAAAATGCTATTTCATTCTGGTTGATATCTTCATACACAGTCATTTCCCACTTTGTTAGTTCCTCTCAGTTTGCTTTTATGAATTTTTTAGAATATCTCATGGCATAAAACTTCTACCAGTTATCATGGAGTTTCCAGGTCAGATGGTTTTCCTCCTACCCAAAATTAAGTAATGGAAATAAAAAGGAAGACTCTTTTCTTATTCCATTCTCCCATGCTTACCAAATTCCGACATTTCTAGCTACCCTTTAGTTTCCTTTTTCCTCATATTTATAACCTTCAGAGGTTCATATGAATGAGTCCCTAATAAGTTTCTCTTAGCTAATGTCTTTAGTTCTTTTCATTTCACCACACCTTATTTTAAATTTAAATTTTTTTATTGAAGTATAGTTGATTGACAATATTGTGCTAGTTTCAGGTGTACAGCAAAGTGATTCAGTTGTGTGTGTGTGTGTGTGTGTGTGTGTGTGTATTCTTTTTCAGATTCTTTTCCATTATAGGTTATTATAAGATACTGAATATACGAGGATGAATCAAAAATTATCCACACTTTGGTTATATTAAAACATCCGTTGGCCGCACTGTCTTAGTGCTTTCTGTTCAAGGCTACTGTCTCCCCAGTCACTGCTGTGTAGGTGTGAACGTGTTACATCAATTCATTTGTAACTATGGTTCAAGCAAAAATGGATGCCCCACTTGTGATTTGCACAGAAGAAGAGCAGTGGGCAGTGATTCGTTTTTTGTGGTCTGAGGGTGTACCTGTGCCGTTATTTATTGAAGACTTTGTGCACAGTATGGAGAAAGTGTTTTGTCGTGAATAAGTGTGTATGAATGGATAGAGAAATTCAAGGAAGGTCGCACAAGTGTTAGAAGGAGCCATCCAGAAGGAGCCCATGGTACAGATGAACCGGTTTGCAAGATAGAAATAGAGACAGATGTAGAGAACAAAGGTATGGACACCAAGGGGGAAAGCTGGGGCGGGGGACGGCGGGGGAGGGTTGGGGTGGGATGAATTGGGAGATTGGGATTGCCATATACACATTACTAATAAAAAAAAATCAAAGTGTACACTTTAAATATATGTAGTTTATTGTATGTCAATTATATCTCAATAAAAGATTAATTTTTCTTAAAAAAAATAAAATGGTTAAGAGAAAAAAAAAAAAGGAAGGAGCCAGACGCCCATCCATGGCCACGGCTGATGACAACGTTGAGTGTACACGTCAAATGATTGTGTTTTCTGGGATTCTCAAGGGCCAGTATTGGAACATTATCAGGAAAAAGTTTCAACAATCAACAGTGCTCATTACAGTGAGATGCTTATTGAAGAGCTGAAGCCTAAACTTCAGATTAAACACAGAGGACTGCTATCGAAGGGCGTTGTGATCTTGCATGACAATACACGTCCGCACACTTCTGCCCACACTGTCGACACTCTGCAAAAACTTCATGTTAAGGTGTTAAAGCATCCTCCCTATAGTCCTGATCTTGCTCTATTGGACTTTCACCTGTTTGTTCCCCTGAAAGCAGGCCTACAAGGACGAAGATTCACTTCTGATGAAGTGAAGACAGCGGTGCATTCGGGGCTCGCAGATCAGCCTAAAACATTTTTTAATGAGGGAATACGAAAGCTTGTTGACAGATGGACAAAGTGTATTGAAAAGCAAGGAGGTTATGTCGAAAAATGATGTATTTGTCTTTTCTAAAAGTTAATGAAAATAAATTCTACAGCCAGAGTGTGGATAATTTTTGACTCACCCCTGTAGTTCCCTGTGCTATACAGTAGGCCTTTACTGTTTATCAATTTTATATGTAGTGGTGTGTATCTGTTAATGCCAAACTCTTAATTTATCCCTGCCCCCCTTCCCCTTTGGTAACCATAAGTTTGTTGTCTATGTCTGTGAGTGTATTTCTGTTTATCACACTATTTAAACCGAGCATCCTTTAAACTATTCCTGTGTTTCTCTCTGAATTTCTTCTTTCTCTTCAACTTTCTGGCATTTGTGTTTAATACCATTAAGAAAAAAATAATAGAACATATCTTTAAGAACAATTTTGGACTGAATGCTTAAATGTAGCTTCCAGAAATACAGACTTAAATGCAGTATTTCAGATGTGATCTAAGAGGCCACGTGACATGACAAGAGTGCTTTCCTGATTGTTGAAACACATATTCTGATACTCAGCACAGTTGGGTACCAAAGTTTTCCCAGTTATCGCTCCTTCTTCTGTCCTGTGTTCTCTTTGACCTGTTCTGTGGCTACATATCCTTATGTTAAATCATCATTCCTCAAACATATAATCTGCATTTTCAATTCTTGCCCCTTGCGCATGCTTTTTCTCCTAGTTCTACACTTTCTTCAGCTCTCTTTATTAGGTCCCTAAAACCTTTTCAAAAAAAAAACAACTCTATATTTGTTAATATAAGATTTAGCCAGATGTTTTACTAATCTTGGCATTGCCAAGATCGAGATTTTGATGCATTCTCTGAGGCCTGGATAGGAGATAATCTAGATATTTCATATGCATTTACATGAAAACATACCCAAATTAAGATGTAGTATTTGGAACTTCATAATAGGACATATTTTCTATATCTTTGTGTCTTTGCTTCTTGACATACTCATCTTTCAAGCAAAGCGATGATACTGTTTTGAGATTTTCAACTATGAAATAGTCAAGCAATCTCTTTTCAGAAAGCCAGAAGACCTTTAAATTAGGGTTCCTCAGAAATCTGACTTTTTTAAAAAATTAATTAATTAATTTCATTGGCTGTGTTGGGTCTTCGTTGCTGCACACGGGCTTTCTCTAGTTGCGGCGAATGGGGGCTACTCTTCCTTGTGGTGTGTGGGCTTCTCATTGCTGCGGCTTCTCTTGTTGCAGAGCATTGGTTCTAGGTGCGTGGGCTTCAGTAGTTGCGGCACATGGGTTCAATACTTGTGGCTCATGGGCTCTAGAGCGCAGGCTCAATAGTTGTGGCACACAAGCTTAGTTGCTCCACGGCTTGTGATATCTTCCTGGGGCAGGGATCGAACCCGTGTCCCCTGCATTGGCAGGCGGATTCTTACCCACTGCGCCACCTAGGAAGTCCCTGACATCTTTAAAATATGTTTTCTTTAAATGATGCTGCAATAAATGTAATATGTTTTTACATAGGTTAGATAGAGATTATTGGCTAATTCATTTAATTATGAGTATTATGTCAAATTGGAAATTCTAGTTTAAGAGGGAGTTTGAGATGGTATGTTTTGATATTAAAGAATCAAGTCATTTTGAAATTGCCATATAAGGTGGCATGTTAATGATAAAATTCTATTCATGTTCTTATACTGAAGTAGTATGACATATATTACAAAAATTACAGAGAAAGACATTTGGGAAAGTTAGTTAAGAAACTTCCATTAAAGTTCCCTCTGGTTTCATTCAAACTCATGTCTTCAGTAACCTTCACAAGTATTTGCCCATAATTCCCTAATTTGTATTTCTAGTCTAGACCTGTCCTCTAGGCTCCAGGCTATATGTGAACTTGACAGCACCACTTGGATGTCTCATATACACCTCACATTCTGCATGTTCAAAGCTGAGCATGAGGTCACTCTCCCCAGCCCTGGTCCTCCTCCAGTGTTCTCCATGTCAGTGCTCAGTGGACAACACCACCATCTACTCAGTGGTGCAAGACAGAACCTAGCAGTTATCCTCAGCATATTTCCCCTCTCCCCATATCTATCTACTCCATCACTCAGTTCTGTTATTTTCAGTTTCAAAAAGGATCAGTTCTAGGAAGAGAGATGAATTGGTCATCCAAATTACTGATCTCCCTGATTCCACTTTTGTCTCCCTCCAGTCTTTATCCACACTGAAGCCATGGGGGTTTACTTAAAATAAATATTAAAAATATGAGATATCACATCATACTTATTAGGATGTTTAAAATTAGTAAGACTGACCATACCAAGTGTTGGTGAGGATGTGGAGGAACTAGAACACTTAAACACTGTTTACAAGAAGGTAAAGTGTATCTTTGAGTAAAAAAATGTATTTTAGAATGTAAAACCACTTTGGAGAACTGTTGGGCAGTTTCTTACAAAGTAAACTTATACTTACCACCCACTCCTACATTTATCCAAGGGAATATAGGTCCACAAAAGACTTTTATATTTGTAGAAGCTTTATTCAGGATGGCCCAAAAGTAGAAACAACACAAATGTCCATCAACAAATGGATAAACAAACTGAGATATATCCAAAGAATGGAATACTACTCAGAAAAAAAAAAAAAACTATTACTGATACCTGCCGCAACATGGATGAATCTCGAAAACATGCCAGTGAAAAAAGCCAGGCATGGGACGGAAAAAGATGGCGGCGAAGTAGAGAGACGTGGAGTGCATCCCTCTCCACAGATGCATTGGGAATGCACGGAAGGACACAGTCATTCCCACAGAGAACCAGCTGAACACCAGCAGACGGCCTCGGACACCGGAAAGGGCTGCGGAGAACCTTACATAGCCGGTAGGGAGGCATCTACGAGGGCTCAAAGAGGGTGAAGCGGCGGAGCTGTGGCAGACGGGAGGGAGTGAGAAACATACGGAGGGTCCGCAGCGCAGCTCAGCGTTCCCGGACCGAGACATCGATCCGCAGCTGAACGGAGGGTCCAGGAGCGGGAGCGTGGGAACCGGAGAGCTGGTTCGGGGGAGAAACATTGTTGCCGGTAGGGTGACGGACCGAGAGGACAGGAGGGAGGAGGTCCGCGGAGAGGAGTGCCGATCCCTGAGAGCTGCCCGGCCATGATGGCGGCTGGAGGCTGCAGGCTCCCGGGCGGGGGGGGGAGGAGCCGCGCGCATAGCCTCTCTCTCTCTTTCTGCGCCTCTGCAACAGACAGCGGAGAGACGCCCTGCGGGGCCACATAAGGCGCTCAGGGATAACAAGCACCCTCAGGCGCTCGGGCGGGGCTAGATTAAAACTCCTTGCAACGCCAGCAGCAGGGAGGCTGCCAAGAGAAAAAAAAAAAAAAAAAAAAACCAGCATCAAAAAGAAAAAACCCCGAGAGAGGCCCAACTCTAAGACTTTCTGTGTACGCCTGAGCCACCAGCGCCCTCTGCAACAGGCACCTCCAAGCCTGACTGAAGCAACAGTGCGCCACTGCTCACTCCCTCCCAGGAGAAGGAGCCAATATTGCACCCTCTCCCTCCCCACACACCGAGGCTTACAGACGAACAATAAAGGAAACTCTGCTGGTCACAGAATAACGCAAAAAAAAAAACCCAAGGCAAGGAAAAGGACACTTACAGCTGAGACGCTAAGGAAACAGAAATAGTAGTATCAATACCTATTGAACTGGTCCATTCGGGGATCAGTTCTGGATTTTTTTTTTTTTTTTTCCTTTCTCTTTTTTTTTTTTTTTTTTTTTTTTTTGATTTATTAAATACGATCTTAGCCCTAAGGGATCTACGAGTTTTACAACATAATTTTATAAGGATATTTTTTACTCTTTTTTTTTTTTTTTTTTTTTGATTTATTAAATACGATCTTAGCCCTAAGGGATCTACAAGTTTTACAACATAATTTTATAAGGATATTTTTTACTCTTTTTTTTTTTTTTTTTTTTTTGCCTTTTAAAATACTTCTATATCTAGCTAAGTTTTTGGTAGTACGGACAAAATATCTTTCATACTTTCCTTTCATCCCTTTCTTTTATACACTTCTATTCCTTTCTTTTTCTTTGCATATTTCCAACCACATTACGCTCTTCTGTTCCCCTTTCTTCCAGCCATTTTAAGTGTATTTTATCTTAACATACTTATAAGCAACACTATCGGTCTGCTCAGACTCCTTGCTCTATTCTCCAGATGATGCACTGCCTTGGTATTAATATTAGGCTTTTGTCTTTATCTTAGTTCTTAGTACAGTTGTCTAATTACATTCTGAGAATCTCCATTCTCTCTGGTGGTACTCCAGCTCATTTCTATATTTGATCCTAGCTTACAAAATCTCCCTGGATTGATGTTTGTATGTGTAGGGTGTTATTTGTTGTTTGTTTGCTTTTGCTTTTGTCTCTGATTTGTTCTGTTTCAGTTGTCAATTTCTGCTGGGTTTCTCTCTGAATATCTGATAGCACACTGGGGTTCTGTCAGGTCTTTCTAGAGCCTTATGTCCTAACGGATTCAATAATTGTGTGTCTTATACATGTATGTGTTTCCTAGACTGAATATTCGTCTAATCCAATACTTGGACATTAGTCTGAGGCTTGGACAGTCTTCTATAAACACCTCTATCACCAGGACAAGCAACCCCAAAAGCTTGGACAACCATGAGGAAACAAAGAAACACCATGCAGGCAAAGGAGCAGGAAAAAAACCCACAAGACCAAATAAATGAGGAGGAAATAGGAAAAATGCCTGAAAAAGAATTTAGAGTAATGATAGTAAAAATGATACAAAATCTCGATAACAAATTAGAGAAAGTACAAGAAACAGTTCATAAGAACTCAGAAAAACAAACAGCAATGGATAACAAAATAACTGAAATTAAAAATACTCTAGATGCTCTAACCAGCAGAATGACTGAGGCAGAAGAACGAATAAGTGAGTTGGAAGATAGAATGGAAGAAATAAACGCCACAGAGCAGGAAAAAGATAAAAAAATAAAAAGACTAGAAGACAGCCTCAGAGACCTCAGTGATAACCTTAAACGTACCAACATTCGAATTATAGGCATCCCAGAAGAAGAAGAAAACAAGAAAGGGTCTGTGAAAATATTTGAAGAGGTTCTAGTGGAAAACTTCCCCAACATGGGAAAGGAAATAATTCACCAAGTCCAAGAAGCACAGAGAGTCCCATACAGAATAAACCCAAGGAGAAATACACCAAGACACATATTAATCAAACTAACGACAATTCAACACAAAGAAAAAATATTAAAAGCAGCAAGAGAAAAGCAACAAACAACATATAAGGGAAAACCCATCAGGATAACAGCTGACCTTTCTACAGAAACTCTGCAGGCCAGAAGGGAATGGCAGGATATACTGAAAGTCCTGAAAGAGAGAAACCTACAGCCAAGAATACTTTACCCAGCAAGAATCTCATTCAGATTTGAGGGAGAAATCAAAAGCTTTCCAGACAAGCAAAAGTTAAGAGAATTCAGCACCACCAAACCAGCCTTACAACAAGTGCTAAAGGAACTTCTCTAAGTAGGAAATTCAAGAGAAGGAGAAGACCTACAAATACAAACCCAAAATCAATTAAGAAAATGGTAATTGGAACACACATGTCAATAATCACTTTAAATGTCAATGGATTAAATGCTCCAACCAAAAGACACAGACTGGCTGAATGGATACAAAAACAAGACCCTTCTATATGCTGCCTACAAGAAACCCACTTCAGACCAAGGGATACATATAGACTGAAAGTGAAGGGATGGAAAAAGATATTCCATGCAAATGGAAGTCAAAAGAAAGCTGGAGTAGCAATACTCATATCAGACAAATTAGACTTGAAAGTAAAGACTATTAAAAGAGACAAGGAAGGGCACTACATAATGATCAAGGGATCCATCCAAGAAGAACATATCACAATGGTAAATATCTATGCCCCCAATATAGGAGCACCTCAATACATAAGGCAAATGCTAACAGCTATAAAAGGGGACATCGACAGTAACACAATTATAGTGGGAGACTTGAACACCCCACTTACATCAATGGACAGATCATCCAAACAGAAAATAAATAAAGACACACAAGCTTTAAATGACACATTAGACCATCTCGACTTAATTGATATTTATAGGACATTCCATCCAAAAACGACAGACTACACTTTCTTCTCAAGTGCACACGGAACATTTTCCAGGATAGATCACATCTTGGGTCACAAATCAAACCTCAGCAAATTCAAGAAAATTGAAATCATATCAAGCATCTTCTCAGACCACAACGCCATGAGACTAGATATCAATTACAGGAAAAAAACTGCAAAAAAGACAAACACATGGAGGCTAAACAATTCACTATTAAACAACCAAGGAATCACTACAGAAATCAAAGAGGAAATCAAAAAGTATCTAGAAACAAATGACAACGAAAACACAACAACCCAAAACCTATGGGATGCAGCAAAAGCAGTTCTAAGAGGGAAGTTTATAGCAATACAGTCCTACCTTAAGAAACAAGAAAATGATCGAATAAACAACCTAACCTTACACCTCAAACAACTAGAGAAAGAAGAACAAAGAAACCCCAAAGTGAGCAGAAGGAAAGAAATCGTAAAGATCAGAGCAGAAATAAATGAAAAAGAAAGGAAAGAAACCATAAGAAAAATAAATAAAACTAAAAGCTGGTTCTTTGAGAAGATTAACAAAATTGATAAACCATTAGCCAGACTCATCAAGAAAAAAAGGGAGAAGATGCAAATCAACAGAATTAGAAATGAAAAAGGAGAAGTCACAACGGACACCTCAGAAATACAAAACATCATGAGAGACTACTACAAGCAACTATATGCCAATCAATTGGATAACCTGGAAGAAATGGATACATTCTTAGAAAAATACAATCTTCCAAGACTGAACCAGGAAGAGATAGAAACCATGAACAGACCAATCACAAGTACAGAAATTGAGGCAGTGATTAAAAATCTCCCAACACACAAAAGCCCAGGACCAGATGGATTCACAGGCGAATTCTATCAAACATTTCGAGAAGAGTTAACACCTATCCTTCTCAAACTCTTCCAAAACATTGCAGAAGGTGGAGCACTCCCAAACTCATTCTATGAGGCTACCATCACCCTGATACCAAAACCAGGCAAAGATGTCACAAAAAAAGAAAACTACAGACCAATATCACTGATGAATATAGATGCAAAAATCCTCAACAAAATACTAGCTAACAGACTGCAACAGCACATTAAAAAAATCATACACCACGATCAAGTGGGGTTTATCCCTGGGATGCAAGGATTCTTCAATATACGCAAATCAATCAACGTGATACATCATATCAACAAATTGAAGGATAAAAACCATATGATCATTTCAATAGATGCAGAAAAAGCTTTTGACAAAGTTCAACATCCATTTATGATAAAAGCTCTCCAGAAAATGGGCATAGAAGGAAATTACCTCAACATCATAAAAGCCATATATGACAAACCAAAAGCCAACATTGTTCTCAATGGAGAAAAACTGGAAGAATTCCCTCTAAGAACAGGAACAAGACAAGGGTGTCCACTCTCACCACTGTTATTCAACATAGTTTTGGAAGTGTTAGCCACAGCAATCAGAGAAGAAAAAGAAATTAAAGGAATCCAAATTGGAAAAGAAGAAGTAAAATTATCACTCTTTGCAGATGACATGATACTATATATAGAAAACCCTAAAGACTCTACCAGAAAACTGCTAGCACTCATTGATGAGTTTAGTAAAGTAGCAGGATACAAAATTAATGCACAGAAATCTCTTGCATTCCTATACACTAACAATGGAAGAGCAGAAAGAGAAATTAAGGAAACTCTCCCATTCACCATTGCAACCAAAAGAATCAAATACCTAGGAATAAACCTGCCTAAGGAGGCAAAAGATCTGTATGCAGAAAACTTTAAGACATTGATGAAAGAAATCAAAGATGACACAAACAGATGGAGGGACATACCATGTTCCTGGATTGGAAGAATCAACATCGTGAAAATGACTGTACTACCCAAAGCAATTTACAGATTTAATGCAATCCCGATCAGATTGCCAATGGCATTTTTCACAGAACTAGAGCAAGAAATCTTACGATTTGTATGGAAACGCAAAAGACCCCGAATAGCCAAAGCAATCTTGAGAAGGAAAAATGGAGTTGGTGGAATCAGGCTTCCTGACTTCAAACTATACTACAAGGCCATAGTGATCAAGACAGTATGGTACTGGCACAAAAATAGAAAGGAAGATCAATGGAACAGAATAGAGAACTCAGAAGTAAGCCCAAACACATATGGGCACCTTATCTTTGACAAAGGAGGCACGAGTATACAATGGAAAAAAGACAGCCTCTTCAATAAGTGGTGCTGGGAAAATTGGACAGCAACATGTAAAAGAATGAAATTAGAACACTTCCTAACACCATACACAAAAATAAACTCCAAATGGATTAAAGACCTACATATAAGGCCAGACACTATCAAACTCCTAGAGGAAAACATAGGCAGAACACTCTTTGACATACATCAAAGCAACATCCTTTTTGACCCACCTCCTAGAATCATGGAAATAAAATCAAGAATAAACGAATGGGACCTCATGAAACTTAAAAGCTTTTGCACAGCAAAGGAAACCATAAACAAGACTAAAAGGCAACCTTCAGAATGGGAAAAAATAATTGCCTATGAAACAACGGACAAAGGATTAACCTCCAAAATATACAAGCAGCTCATGCAGCTTCATACCAAAAAAGCAAATAACCCAATCCACAAATGGGCAGAAGACCTAAATAGACATTTCTCCAAAGAAGACATACAGATGGCCAACAAACACATGAAAAGATGCTCAACATCACTCATCATCAGAGAAATGCAAGTCAAAGCCACAATGAGGTATCACCTCACACCAATCAGAATGGCCATCATCACAAAGTCTGGAAACAACAAATGTTGGAGAGGGTGTGGAGAAAAGGGAACTCTCCTGCACTGTTGGTGGGACTGTAAGTTGGTACAGCCACTATGGAAAACAATTTGGAGGTTCCTTAAAAAACTACAAATAGAACTACCATATGATCCAGTCATCCCACTCCTGGGCATATACCCAAAGAAAACCATAATCCCAAAAGAAACTTGTACCATCATGTTTATTGCAGCACTCTTTACAATAGCCAGGACATGGAAGCAACCTAAATGCCCATCAACAAATGAATGGATACAGAAGATGTGGCATATATATACAATGGAATATTACTCAGCTATAAAAAGGGATGAGATGGAGCTATATGTAATGAGGTGGATAGAACTACAATCTGTCATACAGAGTGAAGTAAGTCAGAAAGAGAAAGACAAATATTGCATGCTAACTCACATATACGGAATCTAAAAATGGTACTGATGAACTCAGTGACAAGAACAGGGAAGCAGATACAGGGAATGGACTGGAGAACTCGAGGTATGGGAGGGGGCGGGGGGTGAAGGGGAAACTGAGAAGAAGCGGGAGAGTAGTACAGACATATATATACTACCAACTGTAAAATAGTCAGTGGGAAGTTGTTGTATAACAAAGGGAGTCCAACTCGAGGATGGAAGATGCCTTAGAGGACTGGGGCAGGGAGGGTGGGGGGGAATCGAGGTGGGGGCGTCAAGGAAGGGAGGGAATATGGGGATATGTGTATAAAAACAGTTGATTGAACCTGGTGTACCCCCCAAAAAAATAAAATAAAATAATAAAAAAAAAAAGAAAAAAAAAAAAAAGCCAGGCATGAAAAGAATACATACAGTAAAATTTCATTTACATAAAATTATAGAATTGTCAAAAATAATATATATAGTGAGAGAAAGCTGATTAGTGGCTGCCTATCACTGAGGTATCACTGAGACTAGAAAGGGGCATGAGACAACTTTCTGGGGTAACAGAAATACTTATATCTTGATTTTTGTAGTAGTTACAAGCATATATACATTTATCAAAGCTCATCAAACTATATACTTAGAGTGGGTACATTTTATTATATGTAAATTATAGTTGGGGTTTTTTTTAATATAAGTAAATTTAAAAAAAAAAAACAAAAAACCCTGCAAATCTGTTCATGTCACCCTCCTCCTTAAAATACTTCAAAGGCTTCCTATTACTTTTAGAATAAACACCAAAATCTTAACATCTGGCCCTGCCTGCCTCCCTGATCCCATCTCATGCCACTTCCCCCATACTTTCTGTGATCCAATCCCACAGACCTTTTCTTTCTTTTCTTGGCTCCTCCATACCTCCTACCACAAGGCCCTTGTACATACTTTTCTTTCTGCCTGGTGTGCTTCCACTACCCACTTCTTTACAGCTGGTTAACACCTGCTCATCCTTCAAATAGAAACTCAAATGCCACTTCCTCTAGGAAGCCTTCTCTGACACCCATATTGCCCCAGGTTTGCCTGTGATACACTCTCATTGCATCTTCTTTGCAATAGAAGTGCCTTTATAGCACTTATTGCCATTTGTAATTGTATATTTGTGAGATATTTTGACTGTTTGCCTTCCCAGTAGACTTCCTTCCTTTCTTCCGTCCTTCCTTCCTTCTTCCTCCCTCCCTCCCTTGCTCTCTCTTTCTCCTTCCTTCCTTTCTTTCTTTCTTTCTTTCTTTCTTTCTTTCTTTCTTTCTTTCTTTCTTTCTTTCTTTCTTTCTTTCTTTCTTTCTAATACTAAGTGAATTTTTTTAAAAAATGACACCCAGTGACAGGGCAACAATAAAGATGCAGATGTAGAGAACAAACTTGAGGACATGGTGGGGGGTGGGCTGGGGTGGGGGGGAAGGGAAGGGAAGGGGAAGTTGGGACGAAGTGAGAGAGTAGCCCTGACATGTATACACTACCAAATGTAAAATAGCTAGTAGGAAGCTGCTGCATAACACAGGGAGATCAACTCCATCCGTGATGATCTTGAGGCGTGGGATAAAGAGGGTGGGAGGGAGGCTCAAGAAGGAGGGGATATGGGTATATATATTTATAAATACAGCTGATTCACTTTGTTGAACAGCAGAAAGTGGCACAACAGTGTAAAGCAATTATACTCCAATAAAGAGCTGAAAAAAATTAAAAAAAAAAAAGACACCTAGCCATTTTATTTTATTCTTGGCTGTGCCACGCAGCATGCGGAATCTTAGTTCCAAGACCAGGGATCAAACCCGTGCCCCCTGCAGTGGAAGGACAGAATCTTAACCACTGGACCGCCAGGGAAGTCCCTCAGTAGACTTTAAACACCAGGAGGTTAAGACTATTTTACCCCCTATTATATCCTCACACTTTACATAAATGTTTGCTAAATGATTGAATGCTCAGTTGCAAATGATAACCTAACACTCTTACATTACAATAGAATAGTATCTCAATCAATTGGTCTATGCAGTTTTATTATTTAAATCCAAATTAATTAGTAAAGAATTTCAATTTACAAAGGTTTTACACCTATGCAAGTCTCACATTAATATTTTGTCACCAAAGCCAAGCAAGTCATTTGGCTATCCAGTTGTTCCACAGGTGTCCAGAAAGTTGAAAATTTATAAAAAATCAGCCATAGAATAGAACTCAAAAAAATCATGTTATTGTTATATTGTCAGTTATTTTTGGAACTTATATCATTAAATTAAAAAATCTATTTCTATTAGCATAATATATTGATGCTTGTCTTGCCAATATAATTTAAGATGCAGCTTACTTGATAACAATTGAAAAGTGTTCTTACACATTTTATAATAAAGCACACTTTTGAATAAAGAGGAATTATCAAAGTCATTATATCACTGCCTCAACAGAATTTATTATGTTCTTCTAGGAAACCATCTGATAAAAGCTTTTAATGACACCAAACCTGGGTAACATTTAAACACATCAGTGTTAGTAGTTACATTTCCTCATGAACCTTTTTTTATGTTTTACTGTGAGCTATTCTCAGAGGAGCGGAACGCTTTTCTTTTGGGGTTTGCAAACTGTCAGGATAATGAAAACTAAGATATTTTGAACTAATATGAAAAGGATGTGATCTCAAATCTTTTGGACATGTGAATGATCCTAATTATTCTACAAAACAATAAAAATCACCACCTCCGCTATGTAGGATGGTGTTGACCACCATCTCTTGTCAAAATACTTGACTTAGCAAAAATAAATTCATCCTGTGTTGATGAAAGTGGATCCTGTTTTTGTTGAATTAATGTTGACCAATAAGTTACTCATCATTAGTAGGATTTACTTCTAGCAAAAACATTGCCACTGCAGAAAACATATATGGCTCTTTTTTCCCCTCAGAAAACAACATCAAAATAAGAAATAATCCATGTTTCCATTTTTCTTCTTAGCTGCCAGAAAACTAGAGCCTAATTCAAAACCCAACTTTTTTGCTCTTTTCAGGTACCGGGAAGCATTTATTCTTGTGGGTCACTTTTATTTTCTTATGTTACACCCCGTGTTAAAAATCCTTTCTCCAATTCTTTGATAGACATGATAAACTTCTATAAAATATATAATCTATTATTGGCTTAACAAAAATATTAGATAGCTAATTATATACTTTTGAATATTCGCAAGTCAATGAACTGATCTCTTAAGGTCACCTGGAGGACAGGGGCTGCCTTCCTGCCTGTTGTATTTGTACACACCACAAGGCCAACCAAACACATTCCTTGATTAGAGTAGGGGTTCAATGAATGTTAGTTCCCTAATGAACAAAATTATATAAGAAAATTCTGAAGTAGTTTTATAATCCATCTTCTAGTTGTAGCCAAAATAAGCCATCATTCATACCACATTCATGCTTTCTGATTTAGCTAATAAATCCAGGCAGAACCTGAATTTTTAAAATGAGAAGGTAGTTGATCCCAATAGAAGAAAAACAAAAATGATTTTCAGAGCTGTCAAATTAACATCTTTACTGTGACTGAGTTTGGAATCAGAATCCTAAAAAGACGTGTTATAGTGAATGAAAAGATGTTATGCATTTTGAAACCAAGACTACATCATGCTGCCTGCTGAACTTCAAAATCAAGCAGCCACGTTAGAACAACAGCATTTCCCTGATATGTATTCATGAACTGTTTGAAGTGCCTTTGATAAAAATTGTAGTTGATCACAAATATCAGAACACAGAATTTTTATATACCTGGTGTCTCTTGAAATTCTGCAACTTGGGTCAATATGGATTCTGACTCCACTGGTAGCACTCATAAATGGCCAAATACCCTTCTTGTTTGTATTGGCAGTTGTCAGTAATTGCCTACTTTTACTCATTTCTTATGATTACTTGCTTAATTTTAGCATAACTTAAGTTTGTAGAACTATTAATACATATACTTAACTTGTGAATCAGCCATAGATTCCCACTCTCCTCTACTCCTCCCACCCCATTTTTAGTTCTGACCTGAGAACCAAGACCTTTCTTCCAAAATATACACACCGAATAAAGCCATTTCCGTCAGATCTGGAAAATCTTAGACACAGAATTTAATCTTGGTACTCACGTACAGTTCACTCCTATGGATTAGTAGTCAGGCATGAATTACGGAAAGCAAGAACCTATTTTCCCATTTTTTAAACACTTTCAGAGCGAGATGAATTTTCAGATTCCAAAACTGTATGACAGTGAAGTCAGGATGATGACTCTCTCTCTCTCTCTAGTGTTAATTACTCATTGAAAAGCTTTTTAAAGATACAGTTCAATATTTCTTTACGGACTCACTGTTAATAAAATTACAAGTAGTAATTGGAGTCCTCGATTCCTTATAATGGCACTTAACATGGGTTATAATCATAAATCACCTTTAAAGTGATATTAGCAGTTCTCTGAAAATGTGAAAATCCACTATTCCTTGTACATTAGCTACCATTTCTACTAACCACTAGCAGGATTTACCCAATCATTATTTCTGTATTCCTGCAGCAATTGGTATTGATCTATCCACGTTCCTTTTTCTTTTTATTGTGATAATGAGATCTATTTTCTTGACAGATATTTAAGTGTACAATAAATAGGCACAGTGTTGTACAGCAATCTATAGAATGTATACATCTTGCAAAGCTGCAGCTTTATACCCTTTGATTAGCAACTCTCCAATTTCCCCCTCTGTTTCCCCTACTCCAGCCCCTGGCAACCACTGTTTTGTTCTTCACTTCTCTAAGTTCGACTATTTTAGGCACTTTCTCACCTCCATATCTGCGCAGATTAGGCAAGGATAGCACATAGGGTTATTTTTTAAAGCAGTGATACCTGGTCTGGAATTTGAAGCTGACATGTGTCCTCTACTGTCCTGATTTTCCCACATGTTGAGCTAGTACACTTGAGAGAAATTGTATAGAAAACAGCCAAGTTTGATGACAGAAGAGTCCTCACGTATAGCAAGTCTAAAATTTCATTAAGTGGTGTTTGGGATGCTGCTAATGTTATTACTGTAATACAAACATCAAAGAAAATCAGATCACACACTCAGGGAAATCTTTCCCTGCTGGAAATCCTGTTAGCTGACTTCAATTATGCTGTGCTTTTCCTCCTTCAGAAGGCTGTGTCAGCCCCATTATCTGCTCTCTAAATCACCTGCTTAATCAAAGTGCACACATTTGAAACTCATCAAATTAAGTAAAATAAAATTTGAATCTTGTGCTTGTTTGAGTTCAGATAGTAGCAATATCAAAATTATTCTGATTGCTACAAGTGTATCTATGGACAGTGTTTAAGAAGATAAGTAAGGTTGAATCAGAATTAGAAAGAAAGCCTTTCTGGTGGGAAGCTTATAGGCTCCAAAGTAGAGGTTTCTTTCAGGATTAACATCTGTTTTTTTTAAGTACAATTCAAGATTTGTTAAATTCCCTCCATCATATTCCTAAGAGGAAAACATAAAAATATAATACCTGTATCATTTTTGTTTTCACTTTTATTATGAAAAATGTTAAACATATTGGAAAGTAGAGAGATCAGCAAATAAATGCATACCTGTCACTTAAAAAATAATTTTTACCATTTAGGTATATTTGATTCATAAATTTAAAGTATTTTGAAACAACCTATAGATATCATGACACGTCACCCTTAAACACTTTAATATGCATCCCTGAAAAAAAGAGGATATTTTCCTAAAATCCATAATTTCATTATCACACCTTACAAAAGTAACAATTATCCTTTAATAACATTTAATTTCCAGCTTCCCTCAGTTGTCCCAAAAAAGCCCTTCAGAGCTGGTTTATTCAAACCAGGAAATGCACTTACTCTTAAATGTCACTAATTCAACTTTGAGTTTAAATGTACTTGTGGGGGCTTCCCTGGTAGTCCAGTGCATAGGACTCCACGCTTCCAATGCAGGGGGCCCGGGTTCGATCACTGGCTGGGGAACTGGATCCTGCAGGCACGCTGCAACTAGGAGTCTACATGCCACAACCAAGAAGTCCACACGCCTCAACTAAACTAAAAGATCCCGCATGCTGCAACAAAGATCCGGCATACCGCAACTGAGACCCAGTACAGCCTAAATAAATAAATCTTTAGAAAAAAAATGTACTTGTGGATGTCTTTGAAAATTTTAAGGATACATTTATAACTTTCAATTATATTTAAAATGAGTCAAAGAAAGAAACTCCTCACATTATATTTCAGGCATTCTCAGATTATCCTTATCAAAAACATTTCTAAGCATTTAATTCAAAATACTTTTGCCCTTTTTGTTTTACCTTCTACAAAACTGCTAAAAGATGCCAAAGATGAGCAGAAATGTTTTCCACTATTGAGTGACCACATAATAGTTAAGTGTCCACCTGGGGCTGGAGGATCTGCTCCCAAGAAGTTTCACTGCAATGATGGGTGCTGGCTGCCAGCTGGTATCTCAGGTGGGGTTGTACTGCTACTCCTCTAGCCAGAGTGGTTAGCATGGACATGTGACAGAATTCTGGCCGAAGAGTTACAAGGGGAAGCCCATTGGGGTAGGGTGAGGTGGACCTTCAGGAAGAGTTTATTCATTCCCAAAAGAGACATACAGGAAAAGATGGATTTTTGTTTTGCTAGATTTGCCATATCTCCAAGTGATGCTTTAAAACTGTGACAGCTATCATAAAACCAGGAGGGAAATCAGCCTGAAAACGAAGCCAGCACACTGAGATAGGCAGCATACAAATGTGGAAGGAACTTGGGTCCTTGATAGTGTTATTGGGCTGCTTGAATTAACTATTCTTGGAGCCAGTCTATCTAGGAGCCAATTATGTGAAACAAATTTTCCTCACTCTTTAAACTTGTAGGGTCATGGTTTTTTTCTTTTACTTACAGCCAAAACCACTTCAATTGATAATCTATGTTTTGTTGCTTGTCAACATTTGCATTAAAAAACAAGAAACTAAAGCAAAGAAATGTCATGTCTGGGATGAGAGTGATTTTATAATACTGAGTAACAGGAACAAACTAACATATGAGATGTGTTTCAAAGAGTGGATATAGGTATATGTATAACTGATTTCAAAGAGTGGATACAGGTATATGAATAACTGATATATGTATATATATAACTGAAGCTAACACAACATTGTAGACCAACTATACTCCAATAAAAATTTTTTAAACTCTGTATTTCCAGTTTAAAAAACAAAGGAGATATTTTAAAAAAAAGTCGGTCCTTGTTAATCACACTAGTTTTGGATCATATCCTTTTTAATTTCTTTCAATCCTTCTATTTGGTCTAGAAGAAATTCTCACTTTAATGCTAGAATATCTTTAACATCTAAGAGTTTCTAGCCTAAGTTTTTACCAGAGAGCTGGCCTTAAGCTCAAAGTGATAGGCAGACAATGGAATTTAGCTAGAATTTAATAATATTTTGCTTTAGTTGCTTTAGTTGAATTTACTTTTATGGTTACATTCTATTAATGGCAAGTGATACTGTTTTTCTGTTTATGGTAATGACAGTTTTCACATTTAAAGTAAAACTATTTAATTTAAAGATAAATGTTAAGTAAATATTAATGCAGTTGGGGCATGGATATGGTAAAAATTATGAAGGTAGTCCAGGGACAGCTGAAGTTTAGGGAACACCAGCCTAGGACGTTTGATAAACTCCTGGGGTAGAGAAGGTGAAGAAGCCCTGCGTATACCATATTTGCCTGGCTGAAATGTAGCTTTCCATTGACTGTTTACTAGGATCTCTTTCATATTTCAACTCAGATGGATTTTCCAACATGAATTATCTCTGAATATGGCATTCCTAACTTACCCACTGTACTTCTACAGTTGCATCCTTGTCCTGGTTATAGTGGATCATTTATTTCCTGAGTTTTATATATTGCCTCCGTGACAAAGGATTGGAGTGTTATGCTCTTGCTTGGGCTTTTTTTTTTCATCAGCACCTTCCTTTGCCACATACTTCTACCCTCCAGTCAATTCAAGCATTGATTAATTCCAGACCTTTATTAATTCTAATCCCTTTAAAAGGAATTTGTCCCTCTGCTTTAACTCTACGCACCAAAGTCTTGTCCATCCTTCAAGGACAGCTCAAAGGCCAATTTCTGCATGAAGATGTCTCAAATCTCACTGTAAGAATTAATCTCCTCTACCATAGCACTCTTTGAAAGCTCACAGTCTGCCTCATGGATTGAGTAGCTATGGAACTCCCTGAAAATGAGGAATTTGTCTCAATTAATAAATACCTCAATTAGTAAATACCTAGAAAGTATTTGTTAAATTTATTGAACCAGAATCAGATCATATTTTAAATTGCTTGTAAATAATCTTGTAATTATTTTTATTTTAAAATGCTAGTTTGTCCCATTTTTGCAATAATGTCTACTTTATGTTTTCTACAAAAAGAGGCCAGAGACTCTCAGTCATGGAAAGAATCTTGAGGCATTATATCACAATAAGAGGATATCATTTTAACTATCCAAGGACAAATTTATTTAATTTTGGAAGACATCCAGAAATGTTAAATTATCTTCCCTAGAAACCCATTCCAATTTTCTGCATCTTTTAGTCACAGGAAGTTTTTCCTCACATTGAACCTTAAGCACTCCAAGTTTCAGTTTAATTTGTTTCTTATTGTTCTAGTCTCATAGTCTCCATAAGAAACAGCTGGTCACCATCCATTTCATTGGCTCCCATCACAATCAAAAGTCAGCATCTCTAAATATCCTTTAGAAAGCACACAGAGATTTTCCTTTTTAATTGAGTCAGTAGACATCCCATACTAGCAGGGTAAGTTTCGTTTTCTTTCTTTCTTTCTTTCTTTTCTTTCTTCCTTCCTTCCTTCCTTCTTCTTTCCTTCCTTCCTTCCTTTCTTTTTTTTTAACGATGAGCATGATAAACTCCTTTGAACAGAGAGTTCCTAAGACTACCATTGAAAGGGCAGTATCTTTCAAAGGAGAAATTTGAAGAGACTCTATTATACTATATTTGAGGATGTAAATGGATCGAAGTTAGTTTGCAGAAAAAGACTGTGTCAAATTAATGAATTCAAAGAAATGTTCACAGGGCACCAATATGATGTGAAAAAAACAGATGTTAAGGGAGAAACTGCAGAAAGTTTACATTCTCGTGACCCCAGAGTCAAAGTAGTCCAAGTACTCAGCTGAAGTTTGGCCAAAGGAGAAGAGGGTCTATTTGAAGGTTAACTGGGCTTGCATGGTTCCTGGGCAGCCTACCAGCAGGGCTGACTCCCCACGGTGATTATATTATAATGAGAAAAAATGTATGCAAATTAGTGAATAGTAATTAGAGGTGGAGCCATACATAGTCTGCTTTGGTGAAAGATTTTGTGAGGAGTTGGGAGGGAGAAGAGATAAAACATGAGGTCAATAGAGAAGGAATCAGAGTTGTATACAAAACAGTTAAAGTGAGGATGTACTCTCAGGGAAGGTGGTCAAAGTGCTCACCTGTTACTGCTCTCACTGACTAGTTGAAACCAGTGTAGGTAATAAAGGATGTAGTTGCATATCTATTTTTCTCTCTTCTAACCATTGGCATTACTAACTGGCATGAACTTAGAAAAGTGGGGAAGCTCTGTCTCCTGATGACCACTGTAATTTTATTTGGGTTTGGGGAAGCTCTGTCTCCTGATGACCACTGTAATTTTATTTTGGAGTTTAATGCAATTGAAACAGCTGGCAGTTCAGATCACATTGCCTGCCTAGGAAAGTTGGAACCTCCTAGAGAGAGAGCAGAGGAAGTAGAAATGAGTCAAAACATATGAGTCATAAAAAAGTGTACTGATAAGAGGAAATAAGAATGTTATCTATCATTTGTTGATAGTGTTACAGTTAAACAGGCTTCAAAAATGTATTAAACTGATTTTTTGAACGTGCTTCAGATTTTACGTAAACATTGTAGGTAAACAATTATTGTGTGTTTATTCAGTACCCTAAAATTTTTATTGCTCACATCTCATTGGAAAAATTAACAGATGGAAAGCTTTTAGAACAGAACCTGGCACATCGACTCAGGTAAGTGTAGGCATTAGTCTGGGTAGCTCTTACTCAAGGTAAAGCATTTGGCTAGATACTGTGGGATATGGACAGAGGGCAAGACATGGTCCTGAGCTCATTGGAGATTTAAATCTAAGGGCTCCATGGAAGGCAATTCTATTGATATAACTTCTTTAGTCATATACTCTACTATAGGGTCCCCAACACATTGAGCTTGACATCTTTCCATTTTTCTCCCCATCATCCATTACCCTGAAAGTTAAGAGACTTTTCTAAGAGGAAGGAAATCACAGGCTACAACCATCCTTATCCTCTTCATCAGCAATTTTACAACCACCTTTCTCCCAACACACACACACACACACACACACACACACACACACACACACACACACAGCTTTCCATGCTACTGTTAATTATAAGAATTTGGAAAGATAAAAGTTTTTTGTCTAGATTTGTACTTATTTTTTTTGTGCAATACTCAAATTATGTAAGTATAATAGGGAAGGACTTCCCTGGTGGCACAGTGGTTAAGAATCCACCTGCCAATGCAGGGGACATGGGTTCAGTCCCTGGGCTGGGAAGATCCCACATGCTGTGGAGCAGCTAAGCCCATGTGCCACAACTACTGAGCCCACGTGCCACAACTACTGAAGCCCATGTGCCTAGAGCCTGTGCTCCGCAACAAGACAAGCTACTGCAATGAGAAGCCCGTGCACAGCAACGAAGACCCAACACAGCCAATAAAAAAAAAAAAAAGGTTAAAAATAAAGCTACCAAATATTTCAATGTTTAAAAAAAAATAGGGGAAAATACTTAAATTTGTTAGGCAGCCTCAATGACAGTCTAACTTTCATGTATACTTTTAATTCTCAAGGGATAGCATGGAAGTCACTTTCCTCATTAAGATGGACCCCAGTTTTTCCAGAATGACTAAGGTGGATAATCTGAGAGGCTACTCTCAGTCATATGCTTTGATATAAAGTACTAAAAGTCTTGACTTCTCTGGGCTAAAAGATTCAGAAATTCAGTTAGTTTATGGCTTTAAAACTTAATATCAAGAGATTATTTTTTAATGTGTAGTACACACAGACCAAAATAAATCTTGTTAGCCACAATCTTAACTATACTATAGGAGGCACCCATCCTGAGTACTAACTCATGAGAATATCTGAAGAATATTTGTATCTATAATTGAGCCCTATACGAGAATCACAAAATGACTGTTGAGAATGAATGAACTTGGACTCTAGGGTAGGAATGAGATACCTTTGACCATATAGTTAATTTGGACTCAAATATTTGCAGTGATATGAATACCATATAGTGGGTGTCTATAGTATGAGTTCCTTTGAAGGCAGAGCCTGAGACAAGAACTGTGGTCTAGGTGGTTTATTTGGGAAGTGACCCCAGGAAGCAGGAGTGAGGAGCAAGAGAATAAGATAAGGAAAAAGGAAAACCCAATATAGGTAACATGTTGCAGAGGTCACTGCTCTGAGCAATGAGACTGGATTCCACTGGGAAGTCTGCAGAATGTCTTCCAGAATTTTCCACCTGAAGACAGGCGACTGGAACATTTATCCACCTCTGTGTCCCATATTGTTTGAGGGTTGCATGTAGGGCTGCAACTCTGGGTCTCGTACTGGCCTGAGGGCAGAGGATGTCACCCCTGACAGACAACGGCCCGGGGCAGAAGGTGACAGGGAGAATGAGTGAACTGTTCATCAGAGCTGCTGCTCTGCATCGGAAGTGGGAAAAGGGGATGTGACACAAGCAGGGAGAATTCTGCTGCAGGGGTTCTGCAAGCAGCTGGGGGCACCTCCTTCCTAAGCAGTGGGTGTAGCCATTAGACACCAGGGCTGAGAGGAGAGCTCTCCTTCTCTGGAGTGTCCCACAGTATCCACAATGAGATAGCCACTACTTCAGATCTCTGCTCCCAGCCTCTGCTTATGACCTTCTCAAAATGAAGTCTTTGAGTTCTGACGTTTTGTTAACTAAAGGTGTCTTTAGTGCCTTTCAAAGTGCTCTGTGAAATGCTAGTTTCCTGCTTTGATGATGGCTACATCATGTGCAGGACTCCATAGCTAGCTCTCTAGTCTGAGCCTATCCCCTGACAACACGCCAGCTGTATTCTTTTTGCTGCAGTCAGCATACTCCGTGCCCTGGAAGTGCGGTTATATAGGGAAGGGGTTTTAAATTCCTTCACCCGAGAAGGTTTACCTTCTTGTGGGGATCCAAGCCGAGAACAGATTTAATTCTTTGGGAAGCACCAGAACAATGCTTTATACCCTGATAAAATACAATCCAAAGGCAAGACTCTTTAACTATTTCATGTCTATCACTGTGTGGGCTACAGTTGCATAAAAGCTAATGTGAACAAATTTCTAATAGCAAAGATATCTGTGAACCTCATAAGATTCATATAATTAACACAATCCTTTGACTAATTATCTTGCAATAAGACCCAGAACTTTCCTTTTTATTTTTATTTTTTACTTTTTAAGAACTTTTCTTGAGATATAATGGACATAATAAACTACATATATTTAAAGAGTACAATTGATTTTTTTTTCTTATTAGTAATGTATATATGGCAATCCCAATCTCCCAATTCATCCCACTCCAAACCCCGCCACTTTCCCCGTTTGGTGTCCATATGTTTGCAGAACTTTCCTTTTTAGACATTGTCAAGTCCATTGGTTCTCACTGGATACAATTTTGCTTCCCTCTCCAAGAGGCATATTTGACAATGACTGGAGACATTTTTGATTGTCATGACTTTGTAGGGAGGCAACTGACATCCGGTGGGTAGAGGCCAGGGATGCTGCTACAGGGGAGGAAAAAGTAATTTTCATTCTGTCCTTCTAAGTTCTTTCTAGGGCCCCTATAACAAAAGACAGACTAACAAGAGAAAAACAGTTTATTAACATGTACATTTCATGTATATATGGAAAATACCTAGGAAAAAAAATGAGTCACTTTCAGAGGTCGCTTAAACCCAGGCTTAAATTCTATCTGCAGCAAAAGACAAAAGAGAGAAGGGTGTAGGGGAGACCAGTTATTGGCGGGGGTGGGTAACCAGGAAACTAGGGTAAGTGAGAGTAAGGTTTGTTAGATTTGTCTGTGCCTTTTCCGTTGATAAGAGTTTCTTGTGATTCAGGCATCTTCTTCTTGTGCAGAGAGGGAGACACCTGACCCTTAATAAAAGGGTAATCTATTCTGTTTTCGTAGTTTCTCCTGTGTCTGCTGTTTCTCAAAATAATCCTTATACCAAAGAATGTATTTTGGAGTGGCTGTTCTCTCCTTCCCTGCTAACATTCTACAATTCACAGGACATCACCCACAACAAAGAATGGTCAGATCCCAAACGTCCATTTGCTGAAATTGAGAAACCTCAGTCTAGAAACATTGAAATTTTACTTCTACTGATTTTTGGAAGATTAATACAAACATCCTTTGTGACAATGCAAGTCATTTCACCTTTCCTGGCCTGGGTTTTTTTGAGTTGGTGAGAATGTTGTACTATATGAGCTGTAAGGTCACCTCCAATTCTGACATTATATGATGCTATCAATCTTCTCCTTCCATTGCTACTCCAGTCTCCTTAAGTCCTGACATTCTAAGATTAGCCTGTTATTGGAAAAGCTGAATGTAAATAAGAATTGATTGTTTAACATTTACTCTCAGCTGTAGAAAATTAATTATTGAGTTGCTGTTGAGACGGCAGTATTACTGATTTAACTGTGTTGTATGATGCATTTTAAAATATGTAAAAGATTAAAGTCACAGCACATTTAAGATGAGTGAGAGATAATTTTTACTTTCCCAGCCTTGTTACCCTTTGGCTGTGTGTATCAGTGGCTGGTCTCAAGACCTAGATTCAGAAGGTGCCAGCACAGAGCAGAAGCAGGCTTGGGAGAGCACTGCTCCTGGAGTCTTAGGACAAGCGCTTGGCTGGTCTGTCTGCAGTATTATGGTGTATTTAGTGAGAAGGGACCCTGACAAAGCTGAGCACATGCCTTTCCTTCTCCTTTAGGATGATGCATGTTCCTCAAAAGGAAAAAAGAAAACCTGTGGAGAGGTTAATACATAAATTAATAAATGCAGAGATTATTTCCTTCTGTTAGAACACCCTCAGATAAACAAGATTACCTGAGAAAGTGTCCTGGTAGTTCTTCTTGGTAAGATCCAAAATATAGAAGACATGGTAACAAGCGTCTCTAAGTTTGTGAATGATTCTGATACAAGGAGAAACTAATAAATATGATAAATGGCAGATTGGGATTGTCTGGTATAGAGCAGCTTCTTTTAATAGCCAAATTCCTCATCTTCACACTTAAACCACGTGCGTTTGGAAGAAAAACATAGTTCCTGTATTGCCTTTCCATTTTCCAAGTCATGTTTCCCCTGCTCCTATTAAGGCCCTTAGTAGTGATGAATGCTTTTGTTTGTGGTTACAGTTTTGACTCCCCACAACAGTCCCAGCAACGCACCAGGAAATACTCCTACTGCATTAACCCAGACCTTGGAGGTATTTCTCCACCTGTGCTGCCCCCACCTGACTCATTTGGTTTTATAAGACCCATAGATAATCTTTAAACACTTAATCTGCAGTGTCGTGAAATTCTGTGAGATTCTAAAATACAAAAAAAAAATTAGAGCATAATGCCAAGCCAAAACTCTTAAGATAAATTTTAACAGAGCTAGATGTAAAATCTTGAGTTTGAAACTAAAAAGAAAAACCTTACCACATAGAGAACGGAGATCCAGTTTCAAGGCAACTCATATAAAAAGGGCCTGGAGGTATTAGCTGACTTAAATCGTAATATGATCAAAAATATGATAAAACTGATTAAAATCTATGCACTGGGTAGTATAATTAGAAAAACAACTCCCAGTATAATGAAGGTCAAGGACCTACTGGTCAGATTCACATCCTGTTCAAGGATTTTCATTTTAAGAGGGAGATCGGAAACAGGCAAAAGTCTTAATACAATGTCAAGAGAAGAGTTGTAAGGATACTGGGGATGTTTATCCTATAAAATAGGGGACCACAGGGAGATATGACAACTATCCCCCATTAGCAGATGCTTCCAGGTGGACACATTAGGGGAACAGCCTATCTGGTTTTGATTCAGAGATCAGAACTCTGGACACTAGAAAGATATAGGGAGGAGAAGACTTTTTGTCTTAAAATGCATTATCTAACAATTAAAACTTCTCAATTGTACACTTAGTTACTTCATGGAGTGGAAATTCCCCATCACTAGAAGAGAATCAGCACAGGCTGTTAGAAGAATAAGCAGTGACGAATCAGGTATAATATACACAAGCTCATATGGTCTAGATAATTCTGAAGAAATACAGTTATTGTTAACACTTACCTGTAATTATGATTGCCTGGCTTGGAGAACTAGTAATAGAGGTTAGCACAGGGTCTGGAGTGAGACTATGTAGGTTATAATTCCACAAGCAACACCCTGCTTTAATAACTGGATGACCTTAAAAAAGTTACTTTACCTCTCTGAACTTCAGTTTCTTCATCAGTGAAACAGAGATACACAAAGTATTTATCTTACAGGGCAGTTTGAAAATTGATTTAGTTAATATTTATAAAGCGCACAGAGAAATGCCTGGCACATATTAATGTTTTACAAGAGTAATTATTAGAACATATGACAGAGTCCCCCAAGACAAGCAGACAAATTGCTCAGCCACGTCTACATGGAGTATCTCTCACCAATTTTAAGGCTGACTGGAAGAATTCCACCTGCATCTTCATCTGTTTTTCCACAGAATGACACATGTCATTCAGATGGAATTCCATTTCATCAGGGCCAAATTGTAGAATGTCTACTAAATGTTTTCTTGTGCAATTAAATTGAATACAAATTTACTGCCTTTTTGACAGGCAAATCCTAGAGGGCCCAGACAGCTGCTTGGAGCCATGGATGTTTTCTTGTTTTCTTTTTAAGCTCCTTATTGGAATATAATTGTTTTACACTTTTGTACCAGTTTTTGAGGTACACCAAAGTCAATCAGCTGTATTGATACACATATCCCCATATCCCCTCCCTCCCGCCACTCCCCCCCCCCGCCCCCGTTCCGGGCCCTCTAAGGCATCACCCATCATCGAGTTGATCTCCTTTTGTTATACAGCAACTTCCCACTACCTATGTATTTTACAGTTGGTAGTATATATATATGTCTATGCTACTCTCTCACTTCATCCCAGCTTCCCCTTTGGCCCCCATCCCCCCCAACCCCGTGTCCTCCAGTCCATTCTCTGCACCTGCATCCTTATTCTTGCCCTGTCACTGGGTTCATCAGTACCATTTTTTTTTTTTTTTTTACATTCTGTATATATGTTAGCATACTGTATTTGTTTTTCTCTTTCTGGCTTACTTCACTCTCTATGACAGACTCTAGGTCTATCCATCTCACTACATATAGCTCCATTTCATTCCTTTTTATGGCTAATTCCACTGTATATAAGTGCCACATCTTCTTTATCCATTCATCTGTTGATGGACATTTAGATTGCTTCCATGTCCTGGCTATTGTAAATAGAGCTGCAATGAACATTATGGCACATGTTTCTTTTTGGATTATGGTTTTCTCTGGGTATATGCCCAGTAGTGGGATTACTGGATCATATGGTAGTTCTATTTTTAGTTTTTTAAGGAGTCTCCAAACTGTTTTCCATAATGGCTGTACTAACTTACATTCCCACGAACAGTGCAGGAGAGTTCCCTTTTCTCCACACCCTCTCCAACATTTATTGTTTCTAGATTTTTTGATGATGGCCATTCTGACTGGTGTGAGGTGATACCTCACTGTGGCTTTGACTTGCATTTCTCTAATGATTAGTGATGTTGAACATCTTTTCATGTGTTTGTTGGCCATCTGTACATCTTTGGAGAAATGTCTATTTAGGTCTTCTGCCCATTTGTGGATTGGGTTATTTGCTTTTTTGGTATGAAGCTGCATGGGCTGCTTGTACATTTTGGAGATTAATCCTTTGCCTGTTGCTTCGTTGGCAAGTATTTTCCCCCATTCTGAGGGTTGTCTTCTTGTCTTGTTCATGGTTTCTTTCGCTGTGCAAAAGCTTTTAAGTTTCATTTGGTCCCATTTGTTTATTCTTGATTTTATTTCCATTATTCTAGGAGGTGTGTCAAAAAGGATCTTGCTTTGATGTACGTCATAGAGTGTTCTGTCTATGTTTTCCTCTAGGAGTTTTATAGTGTCTGGCCTTCCATTTAGGTCTTTAATCCATTTGGAGTTTATGTTTGTGTATGGTGTTAGGAAGTGTTCTAATTTCATTCTTTTACATGTAGCTGTCCAGTTTTCCCAGCACCACTTATTGAAGAGGCTTTCTTTTTTCCATAGTATATTCTTGCCTCCTTTGTCAAATATAAGGTGCCCATATGTGCTTGGGTTTACCTCTGAGTTCTCTATTCTGTTCCATTGATCCTCCTTTCCATTTTTGTGCCAGTACCATACTGTCTTGATCACTGTGGCCTTGTAGTGTAGTTTGAAGTCAGGAAGCTTAATTCCACAAACTCCGTCTTTTCTTCTCAAGATTGCTTTGGCTATTCAGGGTCTTTTGCGTTTCCATACAAATCATAAGATTTCTTGTTCTGTGAAAAATGCTGTTCGTTCTGTGAAAAATGCTGTTGGTAATTTGATCGGGATTGCATTGAATCTGTAAATTGTTTTGGGTAGTACAGTCATTTTCACAATGTGGATTCTTCCAATCCAAGAACATGGTATGTCCCTCCATCTGTTTGTATTGTCTTTGATTTCTTTCATCAGTGCCTTATAGTTTTTTGCATACAGGTCTTTTGCCTCCTTAGGCAGGTTTATTCCTAGGTATTTTATTCTTTTTGTTGCAGTGGTAAATGGGAGCGTTTCCTTAATTTCTCTTTCTGCTCTTTCATTGTTAGTGTATAGGAATGCAAGAGAATTCTGCGCATTAATTTTGTATCCTGCTACTTTACTAAACTCATCAATGAGTCCTAGCAGTTTTCTGGTAGAGTCTTTCGGGTTTTCTATGTATAATGTCATGTCATCTGCAAAGAGTGACATTTTTACTTCTTCTTTTCCAGTTTGGATTCCTTTTATTTCATTTTCTTCTCTGATTGCTGTGGCTAAAACTTCCAAAACTATGTTGAATAATAATGGTGAGAGTGGGCACCCTTGTCTTGTTCCTGTTCTTAGAGGGAATGCTTTCAGTTTTTCCCCGTTTAGAACGATGTTGGCTTTTGGTTTCTCATATATGTCTTTTCTTATGTTGAGGTAATTTCCTTCTATGCCCATTTTCTGGAGAGTTTTTATCATAAATGGATATTGAATTTTGTCAAAAAGCTTTTTCTGCATCTATTGAGATTATCATACGGTTTTTATCCTTCAATTTGTTGATATGATATATCACATTGATTGATTTGCATATATTAAAGAATCCTTGCATTCCAGGGATAAACCCCACTTGATCATGGTGCATGATCTTTTTAATGTGCTGTTGGATTCTGTTAGCTAGTATTTTGTTGAGGATTTTTGCATCTATATTCATCAGTGATATTGGTCTGTAATTTTCTTTTTTTTGTGACATCTTTGCCTGGTTTTGGTATCAGGGTGATGGAGGCCTCGTAGAATGAGTTTGGAAGAGTCTAAGAAGGATAGGTGTTAGCTCTTCTCTATGTTTGATAGAATTCACCTGTGAAGCCATCTGGCCCTGGGCTTTTGTTTGTTGGGAGATTTTTAATCACAGTCTCAATTTCATTACTTGTGATTGGTCTGTACATATTTTCTATTTCTTCCTGGTTCAGTCTTTGAAGATTGTACTTTTCTAAGAATTTATCCATGTCTTCCAGATTATCCAATTTATTGGCAAATAGTTGCTTATAGTAGTTTCTCATGATCTTTTGTATTTCTGCGTTATCAGTTGTTACTTCTCCTTTTTCATTCCTAATTCTGTTGCTTTGTGTCTTCTCCCCTTTTTTCCTGATGAGTCTGGCTAATGGTTTATCAATTTTGTTTATCTTCTCAAAAGAAGCAGCTTTTAGTTTCATTGATCTTTGCTATTGTTTCCTTCCTTTCTTTTTCATTTATTTCTGATCTGATCTTTATGATTTCTTTCCTTCTGCTCACTTTGGGGTTTTTTTGTTCTTTAATTGTTTTAGGTGTAAGGTTAGGTTATTTATTTGATATTTTTCTTGTTTCTTGAGGTAGGAGTGTATTGCTATAAAATTCCCTCTTAGGACTGCTTTTGCTGCGTCCCATATGTTTTGGGTTGTTGTGTTTTCATTGTCATTTGTTTCTAGATATTTTTTGCTTTCCTCTTTGATTTCTTTAGTGATTTCTTGGTTGTTTAATAGTGTATTGTTTAGCCTCCATGTGGTTGTATTTTTACAGTTTTTTTCCTGTAATTGATATGTAGTCTCATGGTGTTGTGGTCAGAGAAGATGCTTGACATGATTTCAATTTTCTTGAATTTACCGAGGCTTGATTTGTGACCCAAGATGTGATCTATCCTGGAAAATGTTCCGAGTGCACTTGAGAAGAAAGTGTATTCTGTCGTTTTTGGATGAAATGTCCTATAAATATCATTTAAGTCGAGATGGTCTAATGTGTCATTTAAAGCTTGTGTGTCCTTATTTATGTTCTGTTTGGATGATCTGTCCATTGATGTAAGTGGGGTGTTAAAGTCCCCTGCTGTTATTGTGTTACTGTCGATGTCCCCTTTTATGGCTTTTAGCCTTTGCCTTATGTATTGCGGTGCTCCTATGTTGGATGCATAGATATTTACAATTGTTCTATGTTCTTCTTGGATGGATCCCTTGATCATTATGTAGTGTCCTTCCTTGTCTCTTGTAATAGTCTTTACTTTAAAGTCTAATTTGATATGAGTATTGCTACTCCAGCTTTCTTTTGACTTCCATTTGCATGGAATATCTTTTTCCATCCCCCTACTTTCAATCTATATGTGTCCCTTTGTCTGAAGTGGATTTCTTGTAGGCAGCATATAGAAGGGTCTTGTTTTTGTATCCATTCAGCCACTCTGTGTCTTTTGGTTGGACCATTTAATCCATTTACATTTAAGGTGGTTATTGACATGTGTGTTCCGATTACCGTTTTCTTCATTGTTTTGGGTTTGTTTTTGTAGGTCTTCTCCTTCTCTTGAATTTCCTACTTAGAAAAGTTTCTTTAGCACTTGTTGTAAGGCTGGTTTGGTGGTGCTGAATTCTCTTAACTTTTGCTTGTCTGTAAAGCTTTTGATTTCTCCGTCGAATCTGAATGAGATTCTTGCTGGGTAGAGTATTCTTGCCTGCAGGTTTTTCTCTATCAGGACTTTCAGTATATCCTGCCATTCCCTTCTGGCCTGCAGAGTTTCTGTAGAAAGATCAGCTGTTATCCTTATGGGTTTTCCCTTATATGTTATTTGTTGCTTTTCTCTTGCTGCTTTTAATATTTTTTCTTTGTGTTTAATTGTCGTTAGTTTGATTAATATGTGCCTTGGTGTATTTCTCTTTGGGTTTATTCTATATGGGACTCTCCGCGCTTCTTGGACTTGATCAATTATTTCCTTTCCCATGTTGGGGAAGTTTTCTGCTATAACCTCTTCAAATATTTTCTCAGACCCTTTCTTATTTTCTTCTTCTTCTGGGATGCCTATGATTCGAATGTTGGTGTGCTTAATGTTGTCACCAAGGTCTCTGAGACTGTCTTCCATTCTTTTTATTCTTTTTTTCTCTTTCCTGCTCTGTGGCAGTTATTTCCCCCATTCTATCTTCCAACTCACTTATTTGTTCTTCTGCCTCAGTTATTCTGCTGGTTATACCATCTAGAGTATTTTTAATTTCAGTTATTTTGTTGTCCATTACTGTTTGTTTGTTCTTTAGTTCTTCTGAGTCCTTATTAACTGTTTCTTGTATTTTCTGTATTTTGTTAAAGAGATTTTGGATCATCTTTACGATCATTACTCTAAATTCTTTTTCAGGCAATTTTCCTATTTCCTCTTCATTTATTTGGTCTTGTGGGTTTTTTCCCTGCTCCTTTGCCTGCATGGTGTTTCTTTGTTTTCTCATTTTGTCTAATTTATAGGATTTGCTGTCTCCTTTCCCTATGCTGCCTAGTAGTAATTCTTCTTGTTTCTGCCCTCTTCCCCCTGTGGTGGGGTTTGTCCAGTGTCTTGAGTAGGCTTCCTGGTGGGGGAGTCTGGTGTCTGCTTTCTGGTGTGTGGCTCTGTGTCTTTTCTCTCTGATGAGCAGAGCCGTGTCAGGTGGTGTGTTTTAGGGTATCTGTGAGGTTAATATGGCTTTATGTATTCTGTGTGCCAATGGGTGGGTTTCTGTTCCTGTCTTGTTTGTAGTTTGGTGTGAGTGTCCAGCGCTGGCAGTTGCAGACAGTTGGATGAAGCCAAGTCTTAGACTCTGATACAGGGCTCCGTGAGAGTTCCCTGCAGTTAATCTTCCTTGTGTCTGAGGACTCCCTAGTAGTCTAGAATCCTGGATTCAGTGCTCCCTCCCCAGAGCCTCCTACTTGACTTCTGCTGGAGTAGTCCAGACTTCAGAGGTTGCTTGTCCTGGCAACAAAGGGATTTAAAGAAGACTGTCCAAGCCCCAGACTAATGGCAAAGTGTTGAGTCAAACAAATACCAGTTATGTGGGAATCTTTGCAGTCCTTTCTGGTGCCCGAGGTCATCTGCTGGTGTTCAGCTGGTTCTCTGTGGGAATTATTGCATCTCTTGGTGTATTCCTGATGCATCTGTGGAAAGGGATGCATTCCATGTCCTTCTACTTCACTGCCATCTTTCTTCCTCTAAGATGCATATCTTTATGCAAGGACAGTGTAGATGGTAATTATTTGCTCTGCCTATTATCTGAACTTCTACAAAACTGCGTAATCTGCTTTGGCTCCCTGCTCTCGGTCGGCTTTGGCGTTGAGTTGTGACTCTGCGTCTCTGCCATGTGTGTTTTCAGTGAGATTATCAGGTCACAGGACCACTGGGCAGTGGTTCTGTCTGTTCTGAAGGCTAACCCTGTTCAGAATACTGTTCCTGACTCCGCAGATCTACATGTTCTTTCAAGAATGGCTGAAATAGTATGAAACAACACAGGCTAAGGATAGAGCCCTCATTTTGCTGATAGTTAATTAAAAGCTGATAAAATACTAATGGATTTACAAATTGTTAAAAATAGCCTGTCTGTTTAGCAAACCATAAACTTATTCCTGTAAGAGCCAATTAAGATGTATTTTTAACTTTTAGGAACCCTATTGGCTTTTCTTATTCACTCAAATCTTTATTTGTTGAGTCCGCTCTTCTCTTTCAAGGTGCAGATTTTCTTTTGAATTATTCTACTCCATTATTCAACTGAATCAATAATACTTAAAAGCTGCATATATCCCACCTCCTTTATCCTTAGATCCTAAGGTGCAGAGACTCCAATGCAACTCTTTTATCATGTCTCAAAATGAGGTAACGTTATTGACACTTCATTTGGACCCTGTTAGTAAGTGTTCTCACGAACACGATGGATGGATAGGAGGTGCTGAATCAAGAGGCTGCTAAAGGGCAAGCTACCAAAAGTATCAGACCTTCTTGGCAGTTGGCACCCAAAACAGTGAGGGCGGAGGTGGTGGAGTGACTGGGATCAGGCATAAGCTTTCTGAGCTCCTTATGAACAAACTAATCAGTGTCATCCCTCTAACTTCTCTATATCTTCTTGAGTTACAGGTAATACTGAAGTAAAAAACTAGCTATAACCTATAATATTTTGTCAGTGTTAATCATTAACTTTCCCACTTGGAATTTCAGGATAGTTGTTATAAAAGACTGTATATTAAATTGGGACAAAAGCAGGTATCAGTCCAGCGGTATGATGGTAAATGTTTAACAGCCAGCTCTTTGAGAAAAAAAAAATTGTTTAAGATGCCCTAATTTCTAGCATTTGCTGATTGCTGTGGTAGATACTCCCATGATGGCTGATTTCAAGCTACATGACATGACTGAATATGGAGATGGGAAGAGATGTTGCCCAACAGCTCTGGTGAGCTGTACCAACAGCTGAAAAATGCAAGTCATTGTCACCTCAGGAAACATTAAACTTATCATTTGGGGCCAGTGAGACATGCTTTCGAAGTACGATTTTAAGTAAAATAAGGATTTTTCTAATATATGGTATCACATTTGAATATATAAGCCACTACATCAGATTTTAAAATATATATATTTTTTAATTTATTTGGCTGCGCTAAGTCTTCGTTGCAGCACATGGGATCTTCATTGCCGTTTGCGGGATCTTTAGTTTTCCGAACCCACGCCCCCTGCACTGGGCGCGTGGAGTCTTAACCACTGGACCAACAGGGAAGTCTCCACTATATCAGGTTAATATCAGGTTGGTAAAGGCTCTGGGGTAAGATGGCCTAGGTTTGGGTCCTGGCTTTTTTGCCTGCTAGTGTGTAGCCTTGAGTAAGTCACTCAGCCTCTCTAAGACTAATTTAAACATGACTGTAATGGACTTAGCATAGTACGCAAGTGATTGGAAGTATTAGGAGGATGTATTAGTCAGGGTTGTCTAGAGAAACAGAACCAACAAGATATATGTAGATATATTATGAGAAGATTTATTAGATGAATTGACTTACATGGTTATGGAGGCTGACAAGTCCCATGATCTGCCTTCTGCTGGAGAACCAGGAAAGCTATTGGGGTCATTCAGTCCAAGTCCAAAGGCCTGCAAATTGGGGTGGGATGGAAGTGGGGGGAGGGGTAAGTGCTGGTCTCAGTCCAAAAGCCTGAGAACCAGGAGCACAGATGTCTGAGAGCAGGAGAAGATGGATGTCCCAGCTCAAGCTGAAAGAGGACATTTGCCCTTCTTTTTGTTTTTCTTCTTTTTTGTTTGTTGTTGTTTTCAACAGATTAGAAGATGCCCATGTGCACTGATGAGGGTGATCTTCACTCAGTCCGATTCAGTGTTAATTTCTTCCAAAGACGCAGTCACGGACATAACCAGAAATAATGTTTTAGCAGCTATCTGGGTATCTGTTAGTCTGGTCAAGTTGACACATAAAATTAACCATCACAGAGGACCAATATGAGACTATTTCAACTTTACAAAACTCATCTTGAAAAAATTGACAGCTCTAGGCTCTGCTCTTCTTAAATTCTCTTCTTTCTCTGTTCTAAGTCTTTTACTGGAAACATTCCTCAAATCATACACTCTACTTCAACTCTGAGCCTTTCTCTGAAATAATCAATTAAAATCTTACACATCAAAAAATTTTTAATTCCTTAAATGCATTTACTGTAAGTTTTGATATTACTTCTATTGTTGAACTAGTATAATTATATTGTAGTTCTAAGAGCAAATATATATATATATATGATTGTTCTTCATGGACCTTTCCCCCAGTTTGTTATACTGCTATAGATTACTCATTGTTTTCCTAAAAAATGAACTCTATTTTTTTCTTAATTAATTTAACTTTTCCAGTTTTATCAAGAAATAATTGATGTACATCACTATATAAATTTAAAGTGCACAGCACAATAGTTTGATGTACGTGTATTGTAAAATGATTATCGCGATAGATTCGGTTAACGTCCATCATCTCGTGTAGATACAATATAAAGAAAAGAAAGAGAAAGTTTGTTCTCCTTGTGATGAGAACTCTTAAGATTTACTCTTAACAATAATCCTAATATCCTACAGCAGTGTTGACTATAGTCCCTATAGTTATTTATCTTATAAGTAGAAATTTGTACCTTTGGACCACCTTCCTCCAATTCCCCCTCCCCCACCTTCCACCTGTGGTAACCACATGTCTGATCTCTTTTTCTATTAGTTTGTTTTGTTTGTTTTTTACATTCTGCATATAAGTTAGATCATACAGTATTTATCTTTCTCTGTCTAATTTCACTTAGCATAATATCTTCAAGGTCTATCCATGTTTCAAAAATGGTAGGATTTTTCTCATTTTTTATGGCTGGATAATTTTCCATTGGAGATACAGATACCACAACTTTTTTATCCATTTATCCATCAGTAGACACTTAGATTGTTTCTATGTCTTGGCTGTTGTAAATAATGTTGCTATGAATGTGGGGGTGTAGGTATCTTTTCCAGTTAGTGTTTTTGTTTCTTTTGGATATATTCCCAGAAGTGGAATTGCTGGATCATATGATATGAATCATGTGGTACTTCTATTTTTAATTGAGTATCCTCCATACTATTTTCTATAGTGACTGAGCCAATTTACAATACTACCAGCAGTGCACAAAGTTCTCTTTGTCTGCATCCATGCTAGCATTTGTTATCTCTTGTCTTTTTGTTGATGGCGTGAGATGATATCTCATTGTGGTTTTAATTGGCATTTCCCTAATGACTAGTGATATTGAGCATCTTTTCGTGTACACGTTGGCCTTTCATATATCCTCTTTGCAAAAATGTCTATTCAGATCTTTTGCCCATTTTTTAATCTGATTATTTGTTTTTTGCTATTGAGTTGTATGAGTTATTTATATATTTTGGATATTAACCTCTTATCAGACATATGGTTTGAAAATAGTTTTTTCCCACTTCATAGGTTTTTTCTTTTTTCTTTTGTTGATGGTTTCTTTTTTTGTGCAGAAGCTTTTTAGTTTCATGTAGTCCCACTTGTTTAATTTTGATTTTGTTACTCATGCTTTATGTATCATATCCAAAAATATCACTTCCATGTCAAGGAGATTTATTCCTGTATTTTCTTCTGGGAGTTTCATGGTTTCTGGTCTTACATTTAAGTCTTTAATCCATTTTGAGTTTAGTTTTTGTGAATGGTGTAAAAAAGGGGTCCATTTTCATTCTTTTACATGTGAATATCCAATTATCCCAGCACCATTTATTGAAGAGATTATCTTACCTCCATTGAGTATTCTTGGCTCCCTTGTCAAATATGTTAACTATATATGCTTGGGTTTTTGTCTGGGCTCTTGATTCTGTTCCATTGGTTTATTTGTCTGTTTTTATGCCAGTACTATACTATTTTGATGACTATAGCTTTATAGTATAGTTTGAAATCAGGGAATGTGATATCTCCTGCTTTCTTTTTTCTCAGGATTTCTTTGGCTATTCAGGGTCTCTGTGGTCTTTTGTATTTCCATGTAAATTTTAGGATTGCTTTTTATACTTCTGTAAAAAATACCGGTGGACTCTTGGTAGACATGGCATTGACCCTTTGGAAGGTTTTTGGTAATATTGACATTTTAACAATATTAATTCTTCCAATCCATGAACAAATTACCTTTCCATTTTTTTGTGTTGTTGATTTCCTTCATCAATATCTTGTAATTTTCAGAGTAGAGATCTTTCACCTCTTTGGTTAATTTATTCTGAAGCTTTTTATTGGCTTTGATGTTACTGAAAATGGTATTGACTTTTTTACTTCTTTTTCAGAAAATTCTTTAGTGTAAAGAATTGCTACTGATTTTTGTATGTTAATTTTGTATCCTGCAACTTTACTGAATCTATTGATTAACGGTTTTTTTGGTTGAGTTTAGGTTTTTCTATTTATAAAACCATGTTAACAGCACATGTAGTCAATTTTACTTTTTCTTTTCCAATTCTGATACCTTTTGTTTCTTTTCCTTGCTCTAGCCAGGACTTTCAGTCCTATATTGAATAGGATTGGTGCGAGTAGGCACCCTTGTCTTTTTCCTGATCTTAAAAGAAAAGCTTTCAACTTTTCACTATTGAGTATGATGTTAGCTATGGGCTTGTCATGTGTGCCTTTTATTATAATGAGATATGTTCCTTCTCTGCCTAATTTGTTAAAAGTTTTTATCCTAAATGGACGTTGAATTTTGTCAAATGCTTTTTCTGTGTCTGCTGAGTCAATCATATGATTCTTTTCTTTCATTCTGTTGATCTAATGTATTATATTGATTGATTTGCATACGTAAAACCATCCTTGCATCCCAAGGATACATCTCACTTGATCAAGTGAAGATCCTTTTAATGTGCTGCTGAATTTGATTTGATAATATTTCATTAAGAATATGTGCATCTATATTCATCATGGATATTAGCCTGTAGTTTTCTTTTCTAGTAGTGTCCTTTTCTGGTTTTGGTATCAGGATAATGCTAATCTCATAAAATGAGTTTGAGAGTATTTCCTCCTTTTTGGTCTTTTGGAAGAATTTTAGAAGGATTGGCAGTAATTCTTCTTTAAATGCTTGGCAAAGTTCGCCAGTGAAGCCATTTGGTCCTGAGCTTTTCTTTGTTGGGAGATTTTTGATGACTGTTTGGATGTCCTTACTAGTAATTGGCCTGTTCAGATTTTTCTATTTCTTCCTGATTCAGTCTTGGTAAGTTGTATGTTTCTAAGAATTTTTGCATTTCTTCTAGGTTGTCTGAAACCCCTTTAAGCATGCATCTCTTCAAGAAAACTCAGTACAGAGAATTAAAATTAAATAAATTGAGAGTGATTATTTTCTGTACGTAATGTGTTCATTTTAATGAAATTTGTTCTTTAAATATCTAGCTTATTTATTAACAACTATTGAGCACTATTAGGTGTTGGACATTATTCTTATGCTAGGAATAGCGTAGAATGAGAAAAACGTGGTTCCTACCTTCATGGAATATACTCTCTAAACTTTATGTGCATTTAAAATAAAACTTACTTTAAAAGAAATTACTTTAAGAATATATCTGTTGAAGAAAAAATCAAAGTACATCCAGTGGATATAAACCTCAGGCCACAAATTCAACTGTGTAAGAGTTATATTTAGTTTCAATTATTCAACTAAACTCTTTGTCTTAACCCTTAATTCCACTTGAATAGCAGCACTGTAACCTTGTCAACTCATTGTTCCCCACCCCTCTTCCTATGGAGGGGTCTCAGTTTGGGGGCATTTTACAATGCCAAGACATTGGAGGTGGCACAATCTGGGACATAGAAGTTACCACTGAAATGCTTTTTTCATGTCTCCATTTCTTCATTTCCTGTCCCCCAGGAAAAAAAGGTACAGCAGAATTTTCAGGACTACCAGAAGCTAGGTCACACTTTGAGGACACAGAAATAGTTCTATTGTTGTGCTGCCATGTGAAGCATGGAAATTCTCGTAAAGCTGTCCATGGCCCATGTACCTAGAATTTCATGCATTCATTCCTTACCTGGGTTTTTTTTTTGCAATCCTGGGACTCTCCCCAGAAGGAAACAGATTTTTTTGGACCTGTATTCTATTCTATAATACTTCCCTCTCTCCTACCCTCCTACCTTCCTCCCTAAACATACACATATTTACACACTTGTCAGTAAAAATATGATCCTCTTGAAAATGAGAGAATATCTCAAAATGGTAAAAATGTAGCTAATATCACAAAACTATTGTCCCATATATGTTATCCAAACATATATAGTGCCTATGATAACATTTTCATGAAGCAGAATGCTTTCGTGTACATAACTTTGAAAAATGATCTGCATAAGCTGAAACATAAAAAGAGATGTGTAATAAATAAACATCTCTATAACTCTTCTTCACTGCCTCTCTACTTTATTAATAGTACTCATAAAATTTCAGCATGAACTACAAACATTCCTAAAGAACTAGTGTAAAGTACATTTCAAAAAAAGCACATCAAAACAAAATGAAAAATTTCCTCCTCCTCAAAACAAATCTCAAATACAAAACCAGAACACAAAGTGTAAAAATGTAAATATTAAAAACAAAAGACAGAAAAAAAAATACTACCATAAGAAAAAACTATTTCAAAATGCTGCTCCATGTGAGTGTAAATTATCAGTGCCACCTCTTCCCATGGGCAGTCACGAGTGATTTTTTTTTTAAATGCAACCAAAGGGTCTATGTAAGGCCTTCATGTGATTCTAAATATATTCAAAACTCAGGAGCAAAATCTTTCTAAAAATGGTTTCAACTCTGGAAAAAAAGTACAGTAGATTTTTTTTAAAAAAACTCTCTAGCCTTGTTGCAATAATAGACTGTGATCCCAGCCAGTGCTTGCACTGAGGAACGCAGGCATTAGACTCTAAGGGCAGAGCTGCTCTCAGTGGTCTCAAGTGTAAAGTTAGAATCTGACCCATTTTATTTTGGACTCTGAGCTTTCAGTCACTGCTTCTCATATTCCTCTTAGTTCATTCTGTCACCATCAATGTGCTCCAAACCATCAAAAGGCAATAATTGCACATTCTGTACAGGACCACATTTAATAAGCCTAGAATAAACAAAACAGTATTTCTGTAGTTGTACCAAGAGGATTTTATGAAACATGAGGCTAACAGAAGGGAGATACAAATTCATGAAGCGGTATGCGCAGTGGTGGGCAGCCCCAGGGCCTTTCTGGGCCCAGGTGAACCCTGATCATGGATGCCAGGCTTAAGACTGGACACTTCAGCTTTTTGTCCAATGAAATGAAAAATTAAGCAGCATATGTAAATATCCCTTTTGTAATTATTAAGAAACTCTTAACAGTTTTAGGAGTCTGCTCCTTGCTAATTCTTGACCTCATGGTGACTGTATTCTGGGACAAAATGTTTTTTCTAAAATGGTTGGAAAATTGCCCCCCCTGGTGCCCTGGGTTAAAGCAAGATCTGTGTCTAATGTGTCTTGGGGGTCGACTCCTCGGTGTTAGGAGGGAGTTCTTGGGGATGTGATCCTACATGTTGCCCTTGGAGTGGTCCTGACAAGGGTGATCTATGCACAAATAACTTCACACCAGTCTCCCAGGCTTAACGTATCTGTTTAATAATATGAGAGGTATGGTTGAGAATTGGGAGTGGGGCATGTGTGTACAGAAAATTTTGGAGTCGTTTTTCCTTCCGCTGATTCCTACATGCCTCACCCTTGCCGGTAGTTAAATTCTTCGGAGAGGACTTTGGCAGCTCTAACCAAATCCAAGGTGTTTATTTGGGCAAAATGAGAACAAGGCCTGAGGGAGGCAGCAAGGGTTACTCACTTCTCCCCCATTTCTCCTTCCTTCCATTAAAGGAGCATTTGCCTGCTCCCTGACTAACAAGGAACACCAGGTTTCAGTCCTTCTGTGTCTCTAAGGAAGTCCTTAACTCCTATTCATCCCTGCACCCAAAGGAAGAAGGAGAACAAAAGGGAAATCTCCATTGTAATAGGAACTCCTGTTCATTTAGCACTTACTATATGCCACACATTGTGCATAGGGCTTGCACGTTGGCTCCTTTTTTCCTTACAGCATCCCCATTGAATGGATAGGATAGTGACTATCCTATTTCAGTCTTGCAAGAAGGAAATTGAGGTTTCCCAGAAAGGTTAGTTAACTTCTTCAGGGTCATGCAGTTCATGAGAGGTTAGCTATGACTTGGACCTGGCACTGTGACCCCAGAGCCCCCTCCTGACCACACGCCCTGTCGCTGAAATGAGGAGTGGGGAGAGAGGCTCCTGGAAGCTGTGATGACTGGGGACACTTGCTGACCCACTTCATTTTCTCTTCTATCATTTAAGTCCCCAGTCATTGAGCTCTGTGTGCAACACCATGCTGGACTCTTGAGGTATAGAAATGATAATGTAACTTATTTCTCTCTATATGAATATAAAATGCTTTCGTGTTCCCTTTTTATAGTTTATAAAGATGGGGTGAAGTAAAACTAATAGAGAATAATATGCCATTAAAAATAATAGAATCTGGGACTTCCTAGGTGGCGCAGTGGTTGGGAATCTGGCTGCCAGTGCAGGGGACACGGGTTCAATCCCTGGACCGGTAGGATCCCACATGCCGCGGAGCAACTAGGCTGGTGAGCCACAACTATTGAGCCCATGTGCTGCAACTACTGAAGCCCATGTGCCCGTGCTCAGCAACGAGAGGCCACTGCATCAGGGGCACACGCACCACAATGAAGAGTAGTTCCCCCCCTTGCCACAACTAGAGAAGGCCTGTGTGCAGCAACGAAGACCCAGTGTAGCCAATAAATAAATAAATTTATAAAAAATAAAAAATAAAAAAATAATAGAATCTTAGTTACATAATAATAGGTTTCTAATTACAGTCTAAAAAACAAATATTCATCAAAATTAAATTAGTCCTTTAGGGCCATCATTACTTTTTTTAAGATTTGACTTATCAAGGAATAACATATATACAATGAAAAACACACACATTAGTTGTAACCTTGATGCATTTTAACAAATTGCATACCTCTGCCAACTATTTTTAATATAAAATATAGTATAAAGCAATTATATTCCAATGAAGAGCTTAAAAATAAATATAAAATGCATAAAACATAGACATTTTCATTAATTAATTCTTTCATCCAGTAAATATTTATTGAATGCCTACTATGTGCTAGACATTCAAGGGAATAGAGCAGTGAATAAAATAGATGGTCACTGCCATTACAGCTCTGACACTGTAATTGCATTCTAGACAAGAAAAAAGTAAGCCAGTTCATAATATGTCAAGAGCTGGTAAGCACAACAAAGAAAATGAAGGGAATAGAGTGTGATAGGGCCAGAGGGAAGGTTGCGCTATTTTAGATAGGCTACTTGGGAAAGTCCTCATTGACAAGGAGATATTTGAGCAAAATCTGAGGATGATAAGGCATGCAGATGTCTGGGGATGACAGTGTCAGGCAGAAGAAACAGCAGAACAAAGTTTCTGCATTAAATGCGTGATGTGTCCAAGGTCCCACAAGAAGACCTGTGTGGCTTCTGGAGAATCAAAGACCCAAGAGCCTGCTAAAGGCTAGATCCTGTGCAGCCTTGTAGGTCATAGTAAGGATTTGGGATTTGATCCTAACTGAGATAGAAAGCCTCTAGAACATATTAAGGAGAAACGACATAATCTTACATTATAAGGGTCACTCTATTGTGGTGAACTGACTGAAAGGGATCAGGGCAGGATGCAGGGAAGAAACTACTGAAATAGTCTTTGCAAGAGATGATGGTTGCTGGGATCAGGGTGGCAGTGGTAATGAAAAGTAGTGGGTCCTGGCCATACTTTTAAAGCTGAAGTCAGCATGATTTGCTAATGGATGAGACATGCTGTAAGATAGCCTCCAAGGTCATTCCTGCAGCATTTGGTTGCAAATCATAATAAACCCAATTAAAGATGGTTTAAACAATTAGAATATTTATTACTTTAATTAAGGTAGTATAGCTCATTCTTTCCATCTTTGTACCTAGCTACCCTCATGTCTACTAGCTTTCTTCAGGATCGAGATGGACAAATGGGTCCATCTTCACCCACCAGAGGCAGAAAAAGCCTTCCTCATCCTTGTGAATCTTTATCAGTGAAGAAGCCTTTCCCAGAAGGAATCCCCATCAGATTCTTCTCACAGTTCATCTGCCAGAATTGGGTCACATTCCACCCCAATTCAATCATTGCCAAAGAACTAGAACCCCCCCCATTTTGACTAGCTTAATCAATAAGGATTATTTACCCAAAGCATGTGGGAAAGTTGTCACCAGAAAAAAAAGTTCAGTGTAAATAAAACAAGGGGGAAATAACTGTTGTTTGGAAAACCAACAGAATCTAATACCAAGTAATAACAATTCCAATCAATACAGACCTCAACTACATTACCAGTTAGTCATATGTGTAAAGGAAAGAGCACAGGATGGCAAATCAGGAGCTCTATTTACTACCAACTAGCTGGAGACCCTGGGAAACCACTGATGTTTTGTCTTCATTTCTTCATCTGTAAAATGAGGGTGTTTAAATGCTAAGACTCCATTCTATGCGTTTAGCCTACCGTTTTAGACCATAAGAAACATAATGAACAGAGTGGCTTACAAATGCAGTGGGTATGGAGGGGTGGAAAATGGGTTGAAACTGGCCAGAAATAACAAACACAGAAATAGGTGTTTGGGGAAATGTGAGGGTACTAATCCAGTGAGGAGAGTGTGTATTGGAGACAGTTGTCAAAAAATATTTTGTGTGGTTGTATTTTTTTAGAAGCTTTCAGAAAGGTGGCTGACTTAGTTCAAAATTGTAAGAGCTGCAACATGTTAAAATTTTTAAGAAGATTAATCTAACATTGAGCATTAGATATGCCAACTGAGTATAAAGGAGAAAAAAACTAGAGACTGGAAAAGCAACAGAAAGAATGATGAATAATCCAAGTGTGAGATGGTGAATTGATGGTATTTCAGAAGAATGGAAGAGCTGGAACACATAAAGTCTGATTTTCAGTTGAAAGGTACCCTGACATACGGTAAATGGTTAGGAATACAGGCTCAAGAGTCAAATGGATTAGAACCGCTGCACACCTCTTCCTGGCTGCAAGAACTTTGGCAAATAACTTGAACTTTGTGCTCTGGTTTTCTTGTCTGAAAAGTTGTAATATTGCAATACTAATATAATCTAGCCAGTGGGGTTATTGGAAGGATTAGCAGCACTTAGCACAATGTTTGGGAAATGATATATACTCAGTAAATAACTATGACTTCCATCAATAACATTATTATTAGTGTGGTGGTTGTTTTTTATCATTATTATTATTATTATTCAGCAGCAAGACTCTGGACAGATCATTATATTGGTAGTTAGTGAGCTCTTAGAAAAAGGTCACTGTAAGCTAATGCAAGGTTTTCATTCCTGCCTTTGGTAGACTAAGTTTACTTTGATTTTTTTTTTTTCCTCCAGTGGCTTAAAAGGTTGTAGATTCTGTTCTATTCGTTGTATTTTCAACCTTAAATTTTCAGCACACGTGGAATTAAAATCCACATTTATATCCTTCCTCCTCTACCCCAGTTATTACTTCACTTTGCTCCCTCTCTCCTCTCTTCCGTCTATTGTATGGATCACATCTGAAATTTTTGTCCCAGATAAATTAATTTCCCTAATCCCCTCTTATTCATACCTGACATTGGCCTGTTCCCAATGTCTTTGCTCACATGGCTTATCGCATTCCAATTATTCTTCCTTCTCTTTTTCATTTTACTGCTTCCTGGAGAACATTTTCCAGTAATTCTTCCAGGGAGGTGCTACGAATGATACATTTTCTGAGTCTGCATGTCTGAAAATGTCAGTATTTCATCTTTAGTTACAGGATGGCTTTGGATACAGAATTCTATGGTCAATGTCATTTTCCCTCAGAACCATTTAAAAATATTTTTATTTAGGTGCAGCTTCATATATATTTACATATATATATATGTTTTATAGCTATACATGTAAGTATGTACAAAAGAAAATAAGTAATATGTGTAATATTTAATTTGTAGTAATTTGTAATAAAAGAATAAAAAGTATAAAGAATAAAGTAATAAATTATTATAAAACATTCATAAACCAGCATCCAACTTAAGAATATTGAAGCTGTCTGCATGTTCCTCTTTTATTTTTTCCTTCTAGTTTTATTGACATATAATTGACACACAGCACTGTATAAGTTTAAGGTGTACAGCATAACGATTTGACTTACAGGCATCATGAAGTGATCACTACAGTAAGTTTAGTGACCATCTACCATCTCATATAGCTACAACATTAAAGAAATAGAAAAAAAATTTTTCCCCTTGTGATGAGCACTGTTAGGCTTTACTCTTTTAACAATTTTCATCTGTAAGGTACAGCAGTGTTAACTGCATTTATCATGTTGTACATTACATCCCAAGTACTTATTTATCTTATAACTGGAAGCTTGTACCTTTTGGCTGCCTTCATCCAATTCCCCCCTGCCCCACCGCCTCTGGTAACTACAAATCTGATCTCTTTTTCTTTGAGTTTGCTTGTTTGTTTGTTTGTTTTTGAAGTATAACTGACCTACAACACAGTGTTACTTCCTGGTATAGAAATATCGAATTCCGGGGATTCAGTATTTTTATACATTTCAGAACGATCGCCATGATTAAGTCTAGTTACCATCTGTTACCATACAAAGAGTACATAATTATCGACTATATTCCCCGCACTGTACACTTCATATCCGTGAGTCATTTATTTTGCAACCGGAAGTTTGTATCTCTTAACCTCCTTTCCTCTTTAGCCACACCTGGATCTCATTTCCCTCTCCTTGTCAGTATTCCCATTGTGTTTACCATTCCCTCGTATTTTCCCCACAGTTTTACCCTAACTGCTGATCTCTAAACAACGTTTTATTTAATTTGCTTGTTTTGGGACTTTATTAGAGTGGGTCTATACCATAAGTATTTTTCTGTGACTTACTGCTTTCTACCATTATGTTTTTGCAAAGAGTTGCAATTTATTTTTTTCACTCTTTGCAATATATCCTGTTGTGTAACTATGACTCACTTTATACATCCCCCTGCTGCTGGACATTGGGTTGCCCCTCCCCCACTCTCTTTCTTTTTTTCTTTCTTTTTTTCTATTAGTAACAGTGGTGCTATAAACATTTTTGTACACCTCTACTGGTGTATATGTGCAAGAGATTCCCCCTAAGGTATATACCTCCTACTGACATTCTTGGCTCATGAAATATGCAAATATGCAAACTTAAATAACACCAACGTTTTTCCAGGTCAGACCTCTGCAGCAATGTATAAAAGTTCTCACTATTCCCCTCTTCTCCAATGTTGGTGTTACCAGAACTCTAATTTTTCCCTAATTTGGGGGATATAAAATACATCTCTTATGGTTTGAACTTTCATTTTCTTATTACTCAGGAGACTGGACATCTTTTCATATATTTTCGTAGTATTCATGTTTCCTCTTCTTTTGAAATGCCTGCTCATGTCTTTTCCCTGTTCTTCTATTTGATCTCTTGTTTTTTTATAGTGATTTATAATAGGTCTTTGGATATCAGTCCTTTGTTTGTCATATTGCATATGCACATCTAACTATATTTTAATGCATAGATATAGTTTATGGCTTTTAAAAAACTATGATGTTTTTGATGAAGAGGAATTCTTAATATAGTCAAATTTATCAGTCTCACCTTTGATGGTTAACACTTTTTTCATCTTATTTTTTTAAAAAAAGCTTCTCTACTCTGAGAGCATAATGATATCCTCTTTTATTTTCTTCTAAAAATTCAGTCTTGTATCTTCAGATCTCATTTTTGTGTATGGTGTAATACACAGAAAATTCTATTTTGCTTTTTTACCTATTGTCTCAGCATTTATTGAACAGTCTTTCCTTTCCTCAGTGGTGTACAGTGCTACCTCTATCATACTTCAAGTTTCTGTAAAGTGTGAATCTGTTTCTGGGCTTTTGACACTGCTTCAGTGGTCAGCTTGGCTCTCCTTGCACCTACACACATAATCCATTACTATCACTTCATAATATACCTGGGTACCAGGTGGGCAAACTCCCCCTACTTTGTTCTTATTCAGGAGTCTCTTGGCTAATTATTAGGGCTTTGTGGCTGCCTATAAGATAGTTGAGTTCTTAAAAAAAATTATTGAGATTTTGAATGAAATCTCACTGAATCTATAGATTAAATTGGAATTAATTTTGTTAATCAAGAATCCATTCCAAGATTTTCCTTAATATATTTTGACAAAGTTAAAATTTTTCTCTATAAAAGGCCTTGCACATCTATTCTTATATTTATTCTTAGACACCGTATATTTTTTGCTGCCACAGCAAATGGCATGTGTTTTTAAAAATTATTTATTATTTCCTGTGTATTGCTTGTATATAGAAATCTAGTTAATTTTTGTATATTTTATTTTATAGTCAGACAGCTTTCTAGAATCGATTATTAATTTTAAGATGTAAATTCTTTGGGATTTTCAGTATAGCCACTCGTCTCTATGAATAGAACATTTTTTTTCCATTCTTAGACCTTTCTAATATCTTTCACTTCTTTTTTTTGTTCTACTGACCTAAAATACAATGTTGAGAACAAGCAGTGATGATGATCATGTTTGTCTTGTTCCTAATTTTAGAAGTTATATGTCTAACATTTTGTCATTTAAGTTAGTGTTTCTTAGAAGTTTTTGTTTTACACATTTTTTTCTGATTAAGGAAGCTCCTTTTATTCCTATTTTGCTAACATATTCAAACACTATTTTTAATTTGTTAAAAGTTTTTCTTATGTATAATAATTCCTTATCTAAAATAACCAAATTGTGCTTCTTTAATAAAATAATACAGTGAATTACATTTATCGATTTTTTTAATGTTAAATAATTCTTGCATTTCTGGGATAATTCAATTTGGTTGTTATGTATTATTTTGATTTGGTTTGGTGTTATTTTGCTTGTGATTTTTTTGCATCTCTGTTCATAAATGTAATTAGCCTTAATTTCCTTTTTCATGCTATTTTGTCTGGTTTTTGTATCAAGATAATAATACCTTTAGAAAATGTTTTACTGTCATTGTCCATCTAATGTTGTTGATGAGGAATCTGATACTAGTCTTCTTCTAGTCCCTCTTTAAGAGTTCCTCTCCAGAAGTTGTTAGGATTTTCTCTAATTTGTTGATGCTCTAAAATTTTAATACAGTGTGTCTGGATATAAAGAGTTTGCTCTTGGTGATGACAGTTTTGGAATTAAAAAGAAACTTACTCGGCACTCAATGGATTCTTTTAACATTAGCACACGTCTTCCCTCATTCTGGGAATTCTCTTCTACTGTTTCTTTGACTAGTGTCTCCCTCTTCTGTCCTTCTGGAATCTCAACTAGACCAAAAGTTGGAAAATTTGGATCTTGACTATACCGTAGGAGGCACCCTTCCCTGTACTGATATATAACAATATCAGACGAGGTCCTAACATTTTTCTTTTTATTCAGATTTACCATCTTTTTATCCTTTTGCTGCATCGTGGGAGAATTTCTTGTCTTGATCTTAAGCTCAATTCATTCTTCAGTTATATCTATCCTGATTCTCAAGCCATCTATTCTGTTTAATCACCAGGCTTCAAAAATATGTGATCTCTCATTAATTCTTTCATATCAATATGATGTAGTCTCAGTTTTTTTTTTTAATTTCAAATACATGGAACAAAAAGTTGGATCAGAGAAATCTAAATACAATAAGAAGCAAGAAAGTGGGAGGAAGTAACCAACTAGAAATTATGGTAAATATGAAGCATGGAGAAAAAATGGAGAAATGATTCGCAACATAATCAGTAAATCACAATATGAATATAACTAGCTTATTAAAAGAAACAGACTCTAAGACTATGAAATAACTCCAGCTACAAGCTGTTTATAAGAGAGATATTTATAAAAATAATTCAGGAAGTTTGAAAATAAAGATATAAGATAGATATCACATGCTGTGAAAAGAGAAAATTATAATCACCTTTTATTTTTATTTCATTCTTGATTAAACGGCAATTTAGTGAAGAACCTTGAAAGTAAGGAAGACTATTAAGAGACGCTATGAAAATGAATGCAAATTGCTGCACTAGCCATTGCCTGCTGTAATATGAATAAATATAAAAATTGAAAATAATTTCAAAACATTTACCTTAAGGGCACTAAGAAATAAATATTAGTCAAGTTAAGGTGAACATCCTTTCTTATCAAACTTATGCTTAGTGTATATCTTGCCAACATAAAATTGAGTTTCTATCTAAGGCCATTTACAACAAGAGACAAAGAGCTTTCTGATAATGTTAAACAATTCGTTTTAATCACCCCAAAGATGGTTGAGCTGTGACCTTAAGACCATGAAAACTAGTATAGTTTGCTATAGGAACAGACTTGTTAGAATGAGTCATGGAAAACCATGCTTGCTCACCTAATACTGTGAACTCTGGTTTAGGCTTAAATTTTAATCACTACTCTTGTGATAAAGAGCCCACTACTGGTATCTCGTTGTTTGTGTTGGACTAACAACCATTATAATACTGTGCAGATTTTCTGAGGATTAACAAGACAGATGAAGGCGATACCTTTTTTTTTTTTTGACAGGTAAAGTAAATAAGTAACATTAAAAAAACAAGTAAAAGACTGTTTTTATAAGACGAGTGAATAAGTGACAGATAAACTTTTAAAATATTTATTAATTTAAAAATATTTGATAGATAGTACATATACAAAGTTCTACTTTTATTAGTTTTATATGAGGATGCACCAAAGTTTGCCTTGGGCTTCAGTATTCAGCCAACGCATGATTTTCAGCTCTTGCTTGGGCCTCAGTATTGTGGAGGCTGAGTAACCAAATACCTGTTTCAATGTCATATATTATTCTACTCCAGGGAGGTTTCTGAAATTGGTGTACATAAAGTGAAAACTGATATGAGATGAAAATTCAGAGGCAATTTTATTATCTCAAAAGACAGTTTTTTTGTTTGAATGCTACCTTTGTAGATTCAACATTTAATGACAAATTTTTCTCAAGCGAGTTATACTAAGAATAAAAAAAATGTAAGTAAGGGTAATAATCTGAAATCTGTATACAGACTTTGGGGCACTGCTTTGTTGAGAATGCACCATTACCATTGATCAAATCTCCAAAGTCCAGAAGTTGAAGAGAAACTAAGTCTTCATCTTAGTTGCTATTAGGAAAGAAGGCAAATTTTTTTTAACTTTTTTTAAAATTGGAGTATAGTTGTTTTACAATGTTGTGTTAGTTTTTGCTGTACAACTAAGTGAATCAGCTATATGTGTATATATATCCCCTCCCTCTTGGACCTCCCTCCTACCTCGCAAATTTAATAGTACAATGGCAACAGAACCATCAGCAGGACCTTATGCTGCCAGAGCTGGCCAAGAAAGTATTTTGGTCCTACACTCACTTCAGTTGAAAGAATGAAACTCTTTTTTATAAAAATGCCCAGTATAGTTTTCCATAGGTGCTGATAGTGCTGAAAAAGAATTAGTGTCTCTGCACTACAATGTGAAGCTTGTAAAATGTGGCTAATAAATTTTAATAATAAAATTTTAATTATAGCATAAATTCAAATATATTTCATGTACTTATGTCCCAGAAGTCATTTTGTGATGGTGATGTTTGGCTTCAGCCTTGAGCTTAGCCACCTAGTGATTCTTAACATCCAGCCATTCAGCATTTGGCGAAAATGTGTACTCAGTGCATCCCTACTTTCTCGTGTACTCTTCTAGTATTTTAAATGCAAATACAAACAAATATTAGTATATATTCTTCTTTCTCCCTTTCTAACATATGCATCACTTTGCATTTTAATATATGTTTCAAAATACAATCCAGAATCTTGATTTTCCACAACAAAGGCAAATGCTAACTAAAAGAAAGCTGTTTTAAAATTTGCATGTCAGGGGCTTCCCTGGTGGTGCAGTGGTTAAGAATCCAGCTGACAATGCAAGGGACACAGGTTCAAGCCCTGGGTCAGGAAGACCCACATGCCGCGGAGCAATGAAGCCCGTACACCACAACCACTGAGCCTGTGCTCTAGAGCCTGCGAGCCACAACTCTTGAGCCCACGTGCCACAACTACTGAAGCCCACACGCCTAGAGCCCGTGCTCTGCAACGAGAGAAGCCACTGCAATGAGAAGCCCACACACTGCAGCGAAGAGCAACCACAGCTTGCTGCAACTAGAGAAAGCCCGTGTGCAGCAATGAAGACCCAACTCAGTCAATAAATAAATAAATATTAAAAAAAAAAAAAGAATTCACGTCAGACATAGCAGAATTCAATGTGAAAAGCCTTAGAAGAGCAAAAAAAAAAAAAAGAGAGAGATGTTTTATATTGGCAAAAAGCATAATTAATCAATCAGAAAACAGCCATGAGTTTTTATGCTTCTCTAATAACATGGCTTCAAAATTAAGTGAAAGTTGATAAAGCTACAAGGAATAATAGACATATCCACAATCCCACCATGAGATTCTTGCATACCTCTCCCAGAAAAGAACAGATGAAGTTAACAAAATATAAATAAGAACGTAGAGAATTTGGATGACTCAATTACCAAACTTGCTCAACTAGATACACATAGGGAGAAAACATTACACGCAACAAAGAAAGGATACACCTGCTTTTCGAGCACACTTGGAGCATTCCCCCGAATTGCCCATGCATTAACAAAGGAAATATCAACAAATTCCAAAGGTTTACACTACATAGGCCACATCTACTGACCACAATGCAATACAATTAGAGATTAATAACAAAAAATATATTTAAAAATCTATATCTGTAGATTAGAAAATAGAAGCAGTTTAAAATAAGTATTAGCTGAAAAAGGAAATCAAAATGAAAAATTCAAGTGATTCAGAACAGAACTAAAAGTTCTAAATATTAAAAGTAACATATAAAATAGATGAACTAAGCTTTCAACTCAAGATGCAAATGTAAGAGGAAATTAATGAAACAAAACTAAATGTTAATAAAAGAGAGAAATATTTTGCAGAACAAAAATGAGAAGGGACTTCAGATACAGGGAAACATTTTTAATTGTAAGAGAGTAATACATATACTTTTATGCCAATAATTTTAAAAACCTAAATGGGAAGTTCCTACAATTTTGTAGGAAAATATAAATTTCTAAAATTAGTTTAACAAGATACAGAAGACCTAAGTAATAGAAATTGAAATAATAGTCTCTCTTCCCCTGCTCTCCCCCCAGTGGCACCAGGCCCAGGCAATTTTGTGTATTATTTCTACCAGGCCTCTACGGAACAGGTAGTTCTTTTCTTAGCCAACAATTTTAGACCATGGATAGGTGTGGAAAGCCACATAACTCATGTTATGAGGTATAACCCTGATAAAAATAGCCCTCAAAAAAACAATAAGCAAATATCCTATATGGATATAAATGTAAAAATATTAATAAACTGTCATATATAGTATTAAAAATGGGATTTGTGTCTCTTAAAAATAGGCCAAGTAACATTTGTCCCCGGAATGCTAATAAGTTTCAGCATTAGACAGGATTGGAACCAATGTAACTCATTTCAGAAGAGATTAAAGGAGGAATTCATATAAACTTTTCAAGAGAAGCCAAAATAGCTTTTGATTAAATTCGACATCCATTTTTAAACTCGTATAAAACCAAGAAACACCCTTAACCTGATAAAGATTAGCTGCCAAAACCCAATAGGAAACATCAGACTTAATTCTGAAACTGGGCTGGGGTTAGGGGGAGGTAGGGGAGGCGCTCACCGCAGGCTCAGAGTTTAAGGAGGCACCAAAAAACTCAGTAACCAAGATGAAGAATACTTTAATGCAATTTATAAAACCAATGTTAATTCCAAAAAAAAAAAAAAGAATCCATGATGGTTTTAGAATACCAAACTTTTAAATGAAGACCAGGGCAGTACCAAGCCATACTGGAGCCTGATGCGAACGAAGAATTATGTGGCCTGATATAAGTGCTTTTATGTGTTGTTGGTTTTAATGATTAATTTTTCCCCAGAACATTAAAGTATTTGAAAAAATATTAAAAATTGAAAATCAGGTGTATTCAAACACGATACTATTATTTTATTTTATTTTATATTTATTTGGCTGTATCAAGTCTTATTTGCGGCATGTGGGGTCCTTTGCCACAGCTCGCAGGCTTCTCTAGTTGTGGTATGTGGGCTCTAGAGTGCGTGGGCTCAGTAGTTGCAGTGTGCTCACCCAGTTGTTCCACAGCATGTGGGATCTTAGTTCCTGGACCAGGGATCAAACCTGCGTACCCTGCGCTGGAAGGCGGATTCTTAAGCAATGAAACACCAGGGAAGTCCCCAAACTCACAATATTATTTCGTTTAAATATTTTATTTACACCAAAACCAGAATTCCACAATTTTACTTTTCTAGCTTTAAAGGAAGTCAACATGTCAATAACATTTTACAACTCTACTGCTTTGCTTCTCTCATTTTCAGTTGAGAGAATTGTCTTTTTTAACAATTCTTCTTGGCCAAATGACAATCTTAAATAACCACTATTAGGATAAAGAATAGGATGCAGAATTCCCAAATTTAAAGCAAGGGGAAAATGTCCAAGAAAAAAATTGTGTCATTACAGTAAACTCAGAAAACGAGGAAAAGAGAGAATACCAAAAAAAGAAGCATCAAATAAGATGATAGGAGTCAGATTTCACATATTAATTCTATAACAATTGTAAAGTGGCTAATTTCTTGATTAACAAAGATTATCAAATTGAGTAAAAAAAGACATCCTGTATGTACTGTTTGCAAGAGATACGCTCAAAACTAAAAGACTCCAAAACATTGTCAATTGATTGATAAAGTGTATCAATAAATGTAAACAAAAGAGAGAAGGGTGGCAATAATAAAGTGAGAAAAAGTAGAGTTCAAAGGAAAATGCATTCAATGGGACAAAGACATAAAATCTGAAAGGAGACTACAATCGCATTTAGCTTTTATTCAAGTAACATAGAAGTGGAACATAAAGCCAAAACTTTTTTTAAAGGACCAAAGGAAAATTTGACACAAGTCACAGTTATAGTGGGAAACTAACACAATTCTTTTAGACTTTGATGGATCAAGTAAACCAAAGTATTTCAAAATATAGAACTATTAAATAATACCTCTACGAAACTTGATTCACCCAATATATTTAACTCTACAGAGGATATACATTGTACTCAAATGTCCATGAAACATTTACAATAGTCAGATAGTTCAATAAATTCATGAAACTAAACAGACCATATTCTCTATTACAATATAGTAAAACTAGAAATTTACAATAAAAAATTAATAAGCAAACATGACAGAGAATTTAGCAATACTGTGCTCTTCTAAATAGCTCTTGGATTGGAAAAAAAAATCAAAGCAAAGATCTTGTGCCAAACATTCTTCTGGGTGCTGAGAGTATAGCAGTGAACAAAGTTCCTCAGGGGGTTTTATAGTCTCATAGGGAAGACAAACAGTAATCAAATAAGCCAATAAATATTTGCATGGGAAAGGTTCATGACAAAAAGTTCTAGGAAGAGAAAGAAAACCAAGTGTGAGTAGACAGGGATGGTGGTCAAGGAAGGCCTCTCTGAGGAGTTAACATCTGAGCAGGGACCCAGCCCTGTGTAGGAGCAAGTTAGGCACCCACATGGGGAGGGCGCACCAAGGGCAGCAGACAGCCAGTGGCCATCCTGAGTGGGACAAGTTGGGCTAGTGTGCCTGCAGAGCACCAGTGAGTGAGGGGAGCACAGCTGAGGAGGAGACAAAGGCAGCTCACGGCCCCTTGGAGGAGCTCAGCTTTTATTCTAAATGTGACAGGAAGCTATCAATGAATATGGTGCAGAGAGGAATGTGATATGACATGTATTTTTTTTTAATTTTTATTTTATTTTTAAATATGATTTATTTTTATTGCGGTAACATTGGTTTATAACATTATATAACTTTCATGTGTACAACATTATATTTCTACTTCTGTATACCCTACAGCGTGCTCACCCCCAGAAGTTTCCACCTGTCACCATACAGCTGATCTCCTTCACACACTGCACCCCCCACCCCCACCCCCACCCCTTCCCCTCTGGTAATCATTACTCTGTTCTCTATCTCTACATGTTTATTTTGGTTTGTTCATTTATTTTGGTTTTTGTTTGTTTTTTATATTTCACAGGTGAGTGAACTACGATATATATTTTTAAAGAGCTCCATCAGTATGGAAAACAAACTTGAAGCTGAAAGCAGCAGGGGAAGCAGGAAGACCAGCTAGAATGCAATTGCAGTGGTCTGGGCGGCAGTTGACCATGGTTTGGACAGTTGTGAGAACAGTGGAGGTAGTGAGAAGTGGTTGGGTTCAGGATGTATTTGAAAGGTGGAGGTGACAATGGATTGGGTTAACTGGTGAGGAAGAGGAGAATTAAGATGGAGTTCTGTTTGTGGCCTAAGTAACTGGATGAATGGTGGTACCATTCACTAAGAGAGAGTGAGAGAGAGAGAGAGAGACAGTAAATTAAGAGTGATGTGAGAATTGGTACAGCCACTAAGGAAAACTGTATGGAGTTTCCTGAAAAAACTAAAAAATAGAGTTACCATATGATCCAGCAATCCCACTCCTGGGCATACATCTGGAGAAGACTCATGGCAGCACTATTTACAATAGCCAAGACATGGACGCAAACTAAATGTCCATCTACAGATGAATGGATAAAGATGTGGGTGTGGGTGGGGGTGTGTGTGTGTGTATACACACACACAGTGTAATACTATTCAGCCATAAAAAGAATGAAATAATGCCATTTGCAGCAACATGGATGGACCTAGAGATTATGATACTAAGTGAAGTAAGTCAGACAGAGACAAATATGTGGAATCTAAAATATGATACAGATAGACTTATTTACAAAACAGAAACAGACTCACAGACATAGAGAACAAATTTATGGTTACCAAAAGGGGAAAGTGAGGGAAGGATAAATTAGGAGTTTGGGATTAGCAGATACAAACTACTATATATAAAATTGATAAACAATAAAGACCTACCGTATAGCACAAAGAACTATATTCAATATCTTGTAATAACCTATAATGAAAAAGAATATATATAGATATATATATATATGAATCACTTTGCTGTACACCAGAACCTAACACAACACTGTAAATCAACTATACTTCAATAAAAAATAAAAATAAAAGTAAATAAAGAAAAAAAAATTTAACATGAAACAAAAACAAACAAAAAAAGAGAGTGATGGTTTTATTTAGATCACTTTGGGATTTTCAATACCCTGGTATGAGGCTCTCCGTTAACACTTCAGTGATGATCATGGGATGTGCCTCAGATATCACCCAAGAAGGAAGAGCAAATAGAGTGGGTTGGAAAAATAAATAAGAAAAATAAATCATTTACCTAGAGGGCAAGGACTAAGCCCTGGGTCACTTCAACAGTTAGAGGGTAGGAAGATGAACAGGAGTCAGTAAAGAAGTTGCCAAAGAGTAGGAAAATTAGGAAAAGTGATATCTTGAAAGCCAATTAAGGAACGTTTCCGGATGGACAGGAGTGATCAAATTCTGCTTCATCACATAAGGTGATGACTAAAAATAAATGACCCCTGGGTTTAGCAAAACAAAGTCACTGGAGATTCTAATAAAGGTGGTTTTGGTACAGTGCTGGGCTGAAAAGACTGACTAAAATAAAGGAAGATGAAGAATTGGAAACAAGAAATATGGACAGCTATTTGGAGGAATATTGCTATGTATGGGAACAGAAAAATGGTGAAGTCACCGAGGGTATAAGGCCAAGAACTTTTTTTAAGATAGGATATATTACAGCATGTTTATGTTGTTGTATTATGTTACATGGGATTGCAGATAGGACAAAAATTGATGAAGTTATTTTAAAATAGTGATAATGAGATTATAGTATATGAAATTCTATGGGATTGGGATAAAGCAGAACTCGAAAGTATTTTAGTGTTTAAATAGTGTAATTATTAAACATAAACAAGAAACAATGAAATGAAATAAGGACTGAACACAAAAAGCTGAAAAAGAACAAAAAAGAAGAAAGGAGCCTCTTTTACCGAGGACCCGCCAGCATGGGCCGCCTTTGCGCCAAAACCCTGACATTGAGAAGTACTGCACACGCCTGGGCAGCGACTCACACACCAACAAGCACGTGTGCGAGGAGACCGCCATTATTCCCAGTAAGAAGCTCCACAGCAACATCACAGGCTATGTCACACATCTGATGAAGCTGATTCAGAAGGGCCCGGTAAGAGGTATCTCCATCAAGCTGCAGGAGGAGGAGAGAGAGAGGAGAGACAATTACCTGCCTGAGGTCTCAGCCCTGGATCAGGAAATCATTGAAGTAGATCCAGACACTAAGGAAATGCTGAAACTCTTGGATTTTGGCAGTCTGTCCAGCCTGCACGTCACTCAGCGTACAGTTGGAATGAATTTCAAAACACCACATGCAGCCGTTTGAATCTTTCTGCTGTGCTGTCGTATTTGCAATAAACCTCAGACAACAGCAACAGCAAAGAAAGGAGCGAAGAATTACTAAAGATAAATTGAGAAATTAATTAATAAAAAACAGCCAATAGATTAAATTCAAGAGCTGGTCCTTTGAAAGACCAAGAAAATAGACAAGCATTTGCTACATGGTCCAATAAAATGAGGAGAAATATACCATATCAGGAATTAAAAGGGAATATAATCACAGATATAAAGGAAATTATAAAAATCATAGGGAAATAATAATAACAAATACAACATATCACTTGCCGCATGCTAGGCACTGTGCTAAGTACTTTATAGTTATTAACTGATTTAAATCTCACAACAACCCTATGAGCTAAGTATTTTTTTAGCCCAATATTAAGATAAAGGAACTGAGGTGGGAAGAAGTTAACAAATTAGCTCAAGATCATCTACCTGGTAAGTGAGAGGCTGGGATTCAAATCTAGCAGCCTGGCTCCAGAGCCTGTACTTGCTACACTACAGTGTAGTACAGCCTTTTGGTATGTGAAGCAGGACTGTGCCAACAAATATGAAAACATAGGTTGCTCAGAAAAGCAAACTGCTGGAATTAATTAAAGAAAAGGTAGAAAATCCAGAAAGACCAATAGTCATGGAAGAAATGGAAAAGTTAGCCAAAGACATAATGCTTGTAGAGTCCCCAAGCTCAGATGGCTTTACAGGTAATTTCCTATGTTATTTCAAATGTTTCAGAGCCTGGATAGTAATAGAAAGCTTTTGGATTCATTTTTATGAACGAACATAACCCTGACACCAAACCTGATGGAAGTAGCAGGTACCCACACTCATATATACAATTACAGCTCATTCTCACCTATGAATAGAAATAATACCTAAGACATATGTAGTGCTTTCTATATGCCAGGCCACACAAAGCAGTTTACATATGTTAACTCATCTAAACTTCATAACAACCCTATTATTGTCATTTTATAAAAGAGGAAACACAGAAACTTTAAGTAACCTGCCAAGGTTAGTGGCAGGTTCGTGGCAGGTTGATTAAACGATAGGAAACCTACTAATTCTATTCATTACATCAACAGAATAAAGGAGAAAAACCACATCGTCACATTCATAAATGCTGAAAAGGCACTTAGTAAAATTCAAAGTTTCTAATTAACAAACAAATGAAAACATTTATGGTAGATTAGAAATAGAAGAGAACTTTCTTAGTATGTTCGAGAATACATCATAAAGCAAAAATTACAGTAAAACACTGTTTCTACTAAAACTAGAAACATTAATAATAAATACTTAAAAAAATAAAATGACAGGCCATACATTTATTGAGAGATAAGAAGAACTTTACATGTTTGTATACAAAGGAATAACTTTTTATAAACAATTCACACATATCACCTCCTATGTTTTAAAATTGCATGATTAGAATTCTGAGTTATTAATATCTTTATTTTGTGGGTCTATGGTTTTGATGATGATATAGCTGTTACTTCTTTTTAGGAGGTTTTGATATTTCCTGGGCTTCTTGTCTATTCTAATAAAGAGAGCAAGCCATAGAACAGTAATCTTCCAAAGTAATATTTTTAGGATTTCATGATCCATTCCTCTTACTAACCAATTCACAATTCCTCCCACCCTCTTCCTCAGTCCCAGTTGAACTCAGACATCAATTGTTGGTGGGATGAGTAGGGTTTCCAGATTTAGCAAATAAAAACATGGAATGGAAGCCCAATTGATTTGTATTTCAGATAAGCAATAAGTTGGGTTTTTTGGGGTTTTTTTGTTTTGTTTTTTGTTTTAATTTTTTTAAGCTCTTTATTGGAATATAATTGCTTTACACTCTTGTGCCAGTTTTGAGGTACACCAAAGTGAATCAGCTGTATTTATACATATATCCCCATATCCCCTCCCTCCCACGACTCCCTCCCACCATCCCTATCCTGGCCTTCTAAGTCATCACCCATCATCGAGTTTATCTTCCTATGTTATGCAGCAACTTCCCACTAGCTATCTATTTTACATTTGGTAGTGTAGTTGTTTTTTGTTTTTTATTTTTTTAGTATTACCTCCTGAAATATTTGGGACATATTTATACTAAAAAGTATTTATTATCAGAAATTCTAACTAAACTGGGCATCCATTCAATATTATATCTGGTAGCCCGAAGGCTGATCCCAGGTTTTAATTTTGCACTGTGTCTTTCTGAAGCCATAGCTAGCCACAAGATTGAAAACTTTTCAGTGCCAGTTTTTCCTATCTTACTCAAGTTTCATCTATAAATTGCAATTACATAGTGAATCTAAGATATCTGGTTTTCAGCACTCTCACATATGGATTTAAGTTCTTAAGTATGGATATTAAATTTTATTTTGTTCCTGCACATCAACCATAGACAAATCTATGAGTGTTTAGCTGGAACAAGTAGACAAATGGGTTTTTTCTAGAGGCATTAATAAGAAAGACAGAATTGCAGAAGATGCTTTTTCAGTATATACACCAATAACGGGGCCCCAGAGAGCAGTAAGTGCTCCTTTTTAAAAACCCTATCGAGTATAAAATTAGGAAATGTGTCCTCAGGTGGCACAAAGTGTTTATGTCTTAACCATCACATTTTAAAGGCTTGAGTTTCCCAGGGCTCGTATTTAGAAATTCTAATAATCATTAATTTGAAAAAAAAAGTCTTATTTGTACACAAACTAGTTATGCAAATAGACACTGTGAAGTTTAAGGGAAAGAACATGGCTTTTCACTACAGTAAGACCTGAATTCAAATCAGGTTTGACTACTTAATAGCAGTATGATTTTTTTAATATTTATTTTGAAAATTTTCATACCTACAGAAAAGTTGGAAGAATGGAACAAAAAAGTCATATAGTCCTCATCTGGATTCACTAAGTGTCAACATTTTTCCTCTGTGCGTGTGCGCACACACCCACACACAGTCTTCCCTTTTGCCAAGTCATTTTATTGTAGACCACAGACATCGTGACATGTCATCTCTAGACACCTCAGTATGCATCTCCCAAGAAAAGGACATTCTCTTAACCAACTACAACACTATAATCACACCTAAGAAAATCAATGTTAATTCAATGACATAATTCAACATACAGCTCATACTCAGATTTTCCTAAATATCAAAAAATGTTAGTTATAGCTCTACACCCCAACCCACCCAGAATCAATCAAGGTTCATGCATTAAATTGGCTCTTTTTGTCCCATTATGCTTCCTCAATCAAGAAGCAGTTCTCCACTTCCCTTGTTTTTTCCCACAACATTGAATTCTTCAAAGAGTTCAGGCCAATTGTTCCAGGAGATTGTACCACATTTTGGATTCTTCTGATTCTTTATGAAAGTTTTCCAGCATTAATACCTTGAAGTGATGTCTTGTATCTCTTACCACATTGTGTCCAGAGACACAGAATGCCATGATGTCAGGCTGTCCCACTATTGGTACTTTTCATTGTAAAGGCACATTTTCCCTTTGGTTATTAGTAAGTAATTTGTGGGGTAATCATTTGAGATCATATAAACATTCTGTCTTAGCAAATCTGTACACCCATGACTTCACTATTAATTAATAATTCATGTCTGAATCAGATATTATGTTGTGTTATAAAGTGGTGATTTTTAAAATCTTATCATGCCTTCTACATTTATTAGCTGCCATTCTGCTGTAAAGAACTATCCCTTTCTCTCTTCCTCTCTTTTTCTCATATTACCATAAATGTGTAATCTCTTTTTTAAAAATTCAGTGCGTTATAATCCATTACCATCGTTTTTCTTTTTGATGCTGAAATTGCCCCAAATTTGGTCAGCAGGTGGCACTTCATGCTGGCTCCTGGGTCCTTTTGACATGGCCCCATTAATCTTTGAGCACATAATTGCTTTCTGGCACAAGATGTTCTAGGCTCACCTTATACTTTTCCTGCCTTATACCTGGAATCTTCAGTGTCTCCAAGGAGACCTGATTCCTTTTAATGGGAAATAAGTTTCAGAAATCAAGATCTGGATTCTGGATACAATTACAACAGGGATGTTACTTCTAGGCCCTTTCACTGAAAAAAAAGTGTATATATATTATATATAATGTATCTTAAAATCATGAGTTCATATTATTACGTGCAATTGAAATCCAACACTATAGGTTACTTTTTCTTCATCCTCTTCTTTGTATCTCCTTATCTCTCAGTAAAAATCAATTGAGGTTTCCAGAAACATCAAAATATTTTTTCATTAGTCGTATCCAACATACACACAAGATAGTTTCAGAATTACAACAATACTACCACCAACAAACCTATTAAGTAAAATTGTAAAGTAGTTTGCAGTGCCCTTATGTATCAAACAAAAGTATACAATCTAGAGTATTCTTGTGCTTAAATTACTTGAAGTTTTTGTCTATGTAGGTATGTATGGATATGTTTTTAATTTCACATACTGCTAAAGCATTTGTTTCTATTTGTATTTCATTTTAGTGCTTGATTTTTCACACTTTTTAATTCAGTTTTATTTTTTGAAAATATATAACATTGACATGTTTGACAACTCAAAACTATATAAAAAGCTATAGTCATAAAAACAGATGATTGAACTTGGTGTACCCCCCAAAAAATAAAAATAAATAAATAAAAATAAATAAATAAATAAATAAATAAAAGCTGTAGTCAGTGAAGTCTCTCCAAATCTCCTCTACCTTGTTCCCACCATAGATAGACAGATAGATAGATAGTCATATATATCCTTAGATCACCTTTCTTGCACAAAAGGTAACATGCTATATACATTCTTTCCTCTTGCTTTTTTCACTTAACATTAAATCCTGGAAATTATCCCATATTTATTTTTAGAGATCTTTCTCATTTTTTTCATAGCTACTATCACCCTATTGTTTATTTAACCAGCCTTTTATGGATGGACATTTATGTTGTTACAAAATTTTGCTATTACAAATAATGCCACAATGAATAAATTAGTGCATATATTGTTTTGAATTTGTGGAGGTGTATATTAAGGGTAAAATTCCTAGGAGTGAAATTTCTGGGGCTTAAAGCAAGTAGTTTTGTTAGATGTTGCCAAATTTTCCTTCATAAGGGTCATAACATTTTGCATTCCCAATAGCAAAGTGCCTGGCCAATGGAGTGTATTGTCAAGTTGCAAAGCTTACAAGTAAGAAATGATAAATTGTAAAATGTTTTAAAATTAGAAGTGTACTCATGAGCAAGTTACTGAGGCTTCCTGAACTTTACTTTCCTAGGTAAGACAAAAGTATCCATCTTAACAGATTGTTCTGATGACCAATTGTACATAATGGATAAATTTATGGATACATTAAAAATCTATGACTTGGGACTTCCCTGGTAGCACAGTGGTTAAGAATCCGCCTGCCAATGCAGGGGACATGGATTCAATCCCTGGGCCGGGAAGATCCCACATGCCATGGAGCAACTAAGCCTGTACGCCACAACTACTGAGCCTGCACTCTAGAGCCCTTGAGCCACAACTACTGAGCCTGCGTGCTGCAACTACTGAAGTCTGTGTGCCTAGAGCCTGTGCTCTGCAACAAGACAACTCACTACAATGAGAAGCCCACACACCGCAATGAAGAGTAGCCTCCGCTCTCGGCAACTAGAGAAAGCTCACACACAGCAACAAAGACCCAATGCAGCCAATAAATAAAGAAATAAATTTATAAAAAAAAAATCTATGACTTGGCACATAATAAATACTTAATAAAAGTGGTATTTAATATATATTATTGTGTATTTAGTAGGCAATAAATTTTGAAATAACTTATTTATCTTAGTAAAGGTCTTGGTAATTAACATGCAAAACTATCATTCCTATGACAATAGAGAAAATAGAATCCGAAGCCTTAAAGATCATTAGAGGCAAATAGTTTTAATCTCATATTCCATGTTTAATTGCTTATTAGTGCTTCTAGATTATTATGTTAATACTGATTACAATAACAAATCTGTTGGCAGGTAAGAATACTTTTTTGATAAATATACCTAGTATGGGCATGAATGTGAGGAGGACACGTGTTTCCTATCATTAATTTGTTTAAATTAATTGATTTTTACAGTGAGGAACTGAGGACAAATAGATTGAGATATGCTGTAGATGATACAGCAAGTTCATATCAAAGTCAAGGTTAAAAAATAGAGTTCCTCACTTCTAGTGTCATGCTTTTTCCATTGTACAATAGCATACTCCCTGCCTCCCTTTCTCTCTTTTTTCTCCCCCCTAAATTTCTCCTTCACCCCACCCTCTCCCTCACAGACACACACAAACACACAGAGACACACAGACACACACACACATACCGCCTAGTTCTTTTTTAGTTACAAAATTGAAACCTTTTTTTTCCGAAAGAAAATGCTAGACTAATAGTGGGTATGGAATTTATATTTATAAAACTTTGCCATAATATGGTTTCAGCGGGGGCTTGCCTTATGTTTAAATTGTGGGAAATCGTCTGCAGTTTGCACAGGGAGGTTCTTCCATGTTTGTTCAGCATGACCACTTACCAACCAAGTTCCTGTTCCTGGAAATGAGGAGCTAAGCCACGGAGTCAAGGAAGGGGAAAATGGCTCTCAGGTTTGTGTTTGGGTGATTTAATGTGAATGGAAAACTGAAGGGTAGATAGCATTTCAGATACTGATCATAACAGACATCTTAGAGGCCACGGAATCGTTGCTTCTGTTGTTCATTTCCGAAGTGTGAGGTCTGTCTGTAAGCAGAGGTAGTAAGCCAACATTCACTATGTGAAGAGCAGTGTAGTGGCAGGCAAAGGGTTACATGAAGAACAGTCCCGACGCAGAGGCAGAAAGTGAAAAACAAAATGACAAGCAGGTCTGCAAAGCAATACATCAAGTGCAAGTTAATACACAGTTATCAAGCCATCACTTATCTGCTGATCTCAACTCTGGAACACAGTCTTAGATCCTGAATATGCAAAACAGTTTCTGCACAAATGAAAATACAAGTTAGAAAATGTATGCGTGTGACCAGAACCGTTTTATTTAGTCACAGTTCAGAACACTTGTAAGGACTTTGGCTTTTATCCTGGAGTAAAGAAGACAGTGCAGGGTTTTGAGCAGAGGAATAATGTAAATTAACTCCCTTTGACAGGGTCACTCTGCCTGCCATGTTGAGAACAGACCGTGGGTGGACGGGGTCAGGGGTAGAAGTAAGGAAACAAGTTAGGAGGTTCTTGCAACCATCCAGGAAAGAGGTGATGGAGGCTTAGATCCAAATGGAAAGAATAGAGTCAGTAAGAACTGATTAATTTCTGGATATACATTAGAGGTAGGGCCAAGATAGGAAGGTATGAAGGATGACTCCAGACTTTTTGCTGGGCAACTATAAATACGGTATTGCTAATAAACAAAATGGGAAAGACTGTGGGAGGAAAAGTTTGGACAGAAAGATTGATGCTTTCCAATGATGGTGTCTTGGTATCAAGAAAAAGTTAATTTATATTCAATAGACTTGGTTATAAAAGGCATAATAAATAGGTAATATATCATTATAAAAAATTTACCTTTAAAAAAACAATCTAGGTGACTAGCCATCAGCAGTCAAAGAAATAAGCTTGTCTTCAAATTTTTTTCTTTGTGGAGAACAGTCATTCCCTCAAAAAGGCAGAAAAATGAAAATGTTTTCATTACTAAGAGCTGAGAGGACACAAAGTAAAGGAATAATTGGATTTAATTGGGCTAACTCAGGGAAGTCTTTTGTAGTAGTAGTAGGTATGATTTAACCCCAAAGAAAGGTTTCCCAGAAGAAAAGAAGGCAGAGGAATCTTAGAGATGAAGTAACTCTCCAGCTTGGAGAACTCAAGAAGGCTCCAGCTAAAATCATATCTCCTATAACTCAGGGAGATAGGAGAGAAAATGGATCTGGGAGAGGCTCTGCGAGAAGGAGGTAGGTTGAACTGAGGAGTCACAAAGTAAGAAAAAGAACAAATAGGCATCAGAATTTCTGGGGCCACCACTGACTTGTTGGGCAAGTGCCCACTTCCTTTCCAGAGGGGCCAACTCAGTTGTGTCAAAGACACCTTTGTCCCTCAATTAAAATTCTATAATTCTAAATGAGACTTCCTCTTCAAGCCTGGGAAGGGATTATTATTCAGAAGGTATGCACCAACTGTTCATCACTTCCAGTAAGGACCGGATGTGAGGAAAAAGAAGAACAAGAATTTCTTGCCTGTTATTAAATCTCAGAATGAGGTCCTGAGAACAATCTGCCACCAGATTAATCTTCTTAGGCACCACTTTGTGTCACTGGCCTTTGCCAAACTCCCATGGTTTCTTATTGCTACTAGCTCGAGTCTCACCTGCTATGACCTCTGTGGTTTGGCCCCAGAGTGTCTGGGCCGACTTAATGTCCACCCCTCCTGTCCACAGGCCTAAGGGTCCGGTCAGTCTGGCTGCTGATCTGTCTTCCAACATATTGGGGTGGGGAGCCTTTGCTTATGGTGGTACTATCTCTCCTTCTCCTGGACTGACTCCTGTCCCAGCTTTGCCTTCTCCCAACTCCTTTTAAGACTTAGTAATGCCTTCTCAGGCAGAAACGTGTGTGTGTGTTTACTATAAACAGCATTTATATCCTGCTCTGTGACTTCATTAGCTGGACAGATTCATTCATTCATTGATCATCTCTGGTGCACTTAATATATCCCTCACAGTATCTTACAGCAACATAGCAGCCATAAACAAACAGATGGGTATTTTCTTGATGCTTTTAGAAAATAAGGCAGAATGGTTTCATATTGGTTTGCAATAAAGTCCTGATTAAGGGGCAGGGAGAAGATGAAAAATATTATGCCCGATTAATGTTCACCCGTTTCCAGTTTGATATGTATGTTCATTCTCCTTGTTGAGTATCCAAGGACAGTTATATGGTGTGATGTGTGCTGGTTAACTCCAGACACTGACTTTGATACAGTGTGTTTTTGTTCATAGTACAGAAAACCAGCAAAAATGAAAAGAAAAAAAAAAAAGCAGAACCACAAATATGCATTCTTTCAGGTTATCTGTGAATTCTCTCCACCAAATACTGCATTCACAATATACCAAACAAATGAGGATCATATACGGTAATAAATCAGCTGAAATTAGGAAGTGAGGAGGAAAGAAGGGGAGAGCAGGAAAGGGGTGGAAAGGGAGAGAAGAGCTTCCCGGAACACATAAGAGAAAAGATTTAGTGCCCAATGAGAACCTGAATTGAAGATCTCCTAATTTACAAACCACAGTGTAAAACATGAATATATTTCTCAAACTTTAAGAAAGATTTGATTAAATTTTGAGAAAGTGCTCTTATTTCACTCTGTCAAGTGAAAAAGAGAGACATGGTCTTGATAGTGATGGCAACAAAGCTATATTTCATTAGTGAATAGTAACAAACTATGAAGACACAGAATTTCAAAGCTGTCCATTGAGCAAAGTGATTCATTTTATTGATTGTAGCAATATATGCCTAACTCTGCATGGCAGTAAAGTATATTAAATTAAATTCCATTGGCTTATGATTTGAGATCCCTACACCAAAAGCTTTCTAATCTAGCCACTAGAGCATTTTGCATTTCCTCAGCTTTGGATGTTTTACAGCCAGTCTGTGTTAACTGTGGTCATTTACTTTTATGTTTTATTTATGATAATTCACTCAGGATGGATGGTCTCTTGGTTGGTAAAATTCTCTCATTGGAAAAAACACTGATATTAATAAGCTGATTCAATGCAGAGGAAAACGATGCCATCATAAACATATTATTGGCATTCCTTTCTTCTCATCAATTTTGAATTCCTAACTCTCTATGGCTCAGACCTAGGTCTGAAAAGGAGAGAAAAAAGGAGAAAAACAGTTGACAGTTTAAAAAAAAATGTTGTGTTTCCAACATTTCTCTCTTGAAACTAGTCTACAATATTCTCATCATTTTTAAAAGGCTGTAAATCCCTACTTAGGTAGAAGATTTTATTCTTTACATTCTTCTTTTCTTCCCAGAGTGTCAACCCCTTAATTAACTAATTGACAAAATGTAATGTTTTATTATGGAAAATGATAGCATCAGTAATGGAGTAGGGGAAGAACCTAAAATATTCTATTTCAAATAATCAATCTACCTTTTCTATTGTTATTCTTATGAAGATTTTTTTAATCCTTAAGACAGAGATCATGTGTGTGTGTGTGTTTAGATTAATTTTGAGTTTTTGATATTGTTGAATCTTCAGTCTAGATGATTACCTTTGTAAGCCGATGGGATAATAATAGAACTGTTTGATGACTAAAATATAAATACTGGACCATAAACATTATGCTAATCTCACAAGAGTGGTTACATGTAAATAACATGAAATATTCAGTAAACACAGTGCTTTGTATTAGATTTTGCATCAACTAAAATAATGGTGTCAGATCAGAATTAACTTCCCTCAATTAAATTCCCAGTTGTCCATCCAATATGTATTACTATCTAATTTCCCAGCAATTTGGAGAGGCGTGGAAAGGTGGGGAGCCCCACTGGTAAGCATAGCTGGGGATCCGCAGTAGTAAGTGAACCGAACCACCACTCAGTCTAGATGGAGCTAAGCTGATCATTGGGGTTGGTGAGAACTACAGTTAAGAACTGTTTTCCTAATAAAGAAAAGGAGAAGAAGAAAGGGTGGATAGATATTCTTACCCAGCCACAGCAGCTGACAGTGACCATGCCAGAAGTGAGCTAGCTAAATTGCCGATATAAAGGGGTAAGACCAGGAGGAAGGGCAGTGCTTACAGGAAAGCTAAGTAAAGCTGTTAAGAGAGAATGGGGTGTACGGACAACGAGAAGAGGACCTAGAAAAGGGCATTCTTACCATTCACGTTTAAGTATATATGTATTAATTATATACCTATATATGTATTAATTCTGAGTTCCTTCGGCCATTTAGATAATTTTAAGGTCATATGGTTTAAAATAGCCACTTAGACAAAAATTTGTAGTAATTGGGGAGCCAAATAAGAAAAGTCTTGTGTGCAACCCATTTAAAGCCAGGTATGTATGGTACTAGCTTAGCCCATTTGAGAGCCCTTAATTAGTAAGCTTGATATTTGGTTTCAGTGCACTTTATCACTTTTATCCCTGGATCCTTGCTTGGAAGCTAGGACATCAGAACCTCAGGTGAATCTGCCTTTAAGTATTAAGGCTTTCAGTCTTGTAAATTACTATACCCAGGCTCTGTCTTACATAGCTGTTACTAATCTTTGTTCTCTCCACCTGACATGTAATTAATAGAGTGAATACCTGCCTGGTAAGTTCAGTCTTCCTCACAGTGAAAACCTAATTCAGTTTCTCCTAATGAAAGTTTAATGTATATTCTGTTACATCCTGTGACCCAGCAGGGATGGAGAAATTAAGAGTAGCAGGATGGGATAGAAGATAGAAATTAAGGAGTCAAGCTGCCAGTAGGGAAGCAGATTCAACTTCAAATCACAGGAAATCCACCACAGGCCAGTGTACTGTATCCAGAGAAGAGAGTCCTGGCAGGCACTGGTTATCATCAGGAAAAAGAAGACGTGGGGACGGAAGGAAGAAGGAGGCCATTAACGTATCTAGAACAGTTCATTTCTCATAAAAGAAACAAGGTGCAATGCAAATACAGCAAAATGTGAATATTTCCTAAATCTGGGTGGTGCAGGCATGTGTATATAATAAATCAGGGGTTCTAAAGATGAATGGTCCCCAGGCCCGTAACCATCAACATCACTTGGAGACTTGTTAGAAATTCGAATTCTCCACCTCCACCGCAGACCTACTGAATCAGAAACTCTGGGGATGGAACCCAACAACCTATAGTTTAGCAAAGCCCTCAGGTGATTCTGGTGATCGTTAAAGTTTAAGAATCAATGCAATGGCATATTCTCTGTTCTTTTCTATGTGTTGTTTTAAAATGTCACAGTGGTGATGGGATGGGGAGGGCTCCTGACAGGGATGTTGGTGGCGGGCAGCTATGGGGAAGAGGTCAATTTGGTCCGCTCATAGGGCAGAGTTTCAGGAATAGGACCCTGGTGCCCTGTGGGGTGGGGGATGGAGTGGGCAAGGCCTGGTTTAGAACAAATGTGAAAGGCAAGACTGTCATTTACAAGGAATGTTTGTTTAAAAAGGAAAAAGGAGTGGTGCTGGGCAGGCTAAGCAAGAAAAACTCTAAGATACAGGAGAATAAGACAGAGACCTTGTTTGCAGAGGACTTTGGATGGAGACGTAAACTAAGAACATAGCAGGGCCTGATGCTGGGAAGCAGGGCCCCTTCAGCACAGGGATGCTTTAGTGCTTTAGCTGCTGCAAAGCCAACTCGGTGCTTAAATGCCTGGGCTGCTGAATTCCCCTTCTTCCCCCCCCTCCTTTTCTCCCTGCTTCGCTCCCCACCCAAGACGGACCACAGGCAGACTTGCAGGTGGGGGCCAAGGGGCTTTGCAGCAACTGGGGGACTCGGCTGGCAGAGCAGGGCAGATTAATGTCTTTAGACAAAACTTCTCCTTGAAACAAAACTCCCCTCTCCTTTCCTGTTCCAGACTTGGGCAAAAAGAGCAAAATTAATTAAAAAAAATTTGTTTAAAATATAACTTCAGGACTTCCTAGGTGGCGCAGTAGTTAAGAATCTGCCTGCCAGTGGACTTCCTGGGTGACACAGTGGGTAAGAATCCGCCTGCCAATGCAGGGGACATGGGTTCGAGCCCTACTCTGGGAAGATGCCGCATGCCACAGAGCAACTAAGCCCGTGCGCCACAACTATTGAACCTGTGCTCTAGAGCCCGTGAGCCACAACTATTGAGTCCATGTGCTGCAACTATGGAAGCCCACGTGCCTAGGGCCCATGCTCCACAACAAGAGAAGCCACTACAGTGAGGAGCCTGCGCACCACAATGAAGAGTAGCCCCCGCTGGCAGCAACTAGAGAAAGCCCGTGAGCAGCAACGAAGACCCAATGCAGTCAATAAATAAATAAAATAAATAAATAAATTTATGGAAAAAAAATATAATTTTGACTGTGTAAAATATGTTTTAAAATCTGTCATACCAAAAAAAAAAAAGTCTGTCATACAGAGTGAAGTAAGTCAGAAAGAGAAAAACAAATACCATATGCTAACGCATATATATGGAATCTAGAAAAATGGTACTGATGAACCTAGTGGTGGCAGGGCAGGAATAGAGATGCAGACATACAGAGTGGACTTGAGGACATGGTGGGGGCAGGGAAGGGGAAGCTGGGACGAAGTGAAAGAGTAGCATTGACGTATACACACTACCAAATGTAAAATGGATAGCTAGTGGGAAGCTGCTGCATAGCACAGGGAGATCAACTTGATGATGGGTGATGCCTTAGAGGGCTGGGATGGGGAGGGTGGGAGGCAGTCGCCAGAGGGAGGGGATATGGGGATATATGTATACATATAGCTGATTCACTTGGATGTACAGCAGAAACTAACACAAGATTGTAAAGCAATTATACTCCAATAAAGACAAAAAATAAATAAAATAAAATAAAATGCATAGAATCAAAGCTTTCCAACCGTCAAAGACCATGAATTAAGTTTTCACAAAGCCTCCAAGTCTTCTGATTTGGCCTGAATTAACCCAGATGATTTGCTCACCCTTTGAGTGTCTCTTAGAGTCTCTCCTCTCCTACCTACCCCCTCTTTTATCCCAGAAAGTTCTTAAAGCTCCTGGAGTTTAAATGTGCTGACCTAACGCTCCCTGCCAAGACATTAGTACTAATGGCCCGGTCTGAAGAGGTTGCTGTATTAAGACAGCAGTGCTTGCTGTTTGAGTCATGTTTACCTTGAGGAAGAATCCGTTGTCGTTTTGTATCAGACAGTGGATGCTGAGAAGGAAAGAAAGGCTGATAAGGGAAAAAAATGCAAGGAGCTTGAATTCTTTTTTTTTTTTTTTTGGCAACCTCTAAACTCCATTTATTTATTTAGATACCTGGTTTTAAGGACCATATTTGGAAAAGATATCACACAAGAATGGGTACATCAGAATGGAGAAGGTGCTTGAGTAGGTGTCTTACTAAACATTAATATTTTTTATTTCTCAATTCTATACACCAATCATATAAAGGCACCCCATGCACATATAGTATACATGACAGTTTGATATACCGACTGTTAATCTATATAGATAAATTAATCAAACTTATTTTTTCTTATTTTAGATAAGGTAAAAATATATATTAATAGAAATTGTATTTTTTTTTCCCATGACCTGGTTGATTATCTTATGTGCCCTCTGGAATTCATACAAAATACACCCACAGAGTTTACGTGACACTTTTGAAAGTCCTTGCATTGTAAAAACGAAGCATATAATTTCCCCATAAAAAGTATTAGAGTATAACAAAAAAATGGAAGTAAGCCATTTGCAGACCCTTGTAACCAGAAGTGGGGTCCAGCTGCTCACTCCTCAAAAGCCAATAAAGAGGCAAGATTGATGGAAAGGAACGTTTGCTTTATTTTGGATGCCGGCACAGTGGGCAGGGGGAACAGGGAGCAGACTCCTGTCCGAAGGGCAACTCCCCGCCACTGACAGTCAGTGGGCAAGAGCTTTTATAGACGGAGGGAGGGGCTACATGCAGAAACAGCACAGGCAGCTCTGATGGTCATTTTGAAATTGGTCATGCGGTGGTCTGATGAGCTTCATGTTGATTGTTCTAAGTACAGTTAGTCTTTAGTTCCAGGGTTAGTCTTTAGTTTGTTGCCATTTCCATGAGACCAATTCTCGGAATTGTGGCAGCTTATGTCATGGCTACAGCCTGCTCATCGTGTAGCGAACTTCTTCCACCTGGTGGGGGTTTCAGCCTCTACAAGACAGCTCACAGGATATGGCTCAGAATATCATCCACAGTCCTTGAAGAGGAACTAAAGGTCCTTGACTTTGCTTACTGACTAAACTATTATTGTTTTGTCCTGTTTGACTGCTTCTTTTGGCTTCGTTTTCTCGCTTCTCTGATTAAACATATTCTTTGGGCGAAGTTTTCCCACAGACAAAAGACAGGTGGAGGACGTGGGGGGCACGGACCATAGGGTCCTGCTTCGTTTCACCCTTAGTGATAATACAAGACAACGAAAGTCATTTTAAACTTTTTATTATTTTTTATTGAGGTATAGTTGATGTGCAATATTATATGTTCCAGATGTACAACATAGTGATTCACAGTTTTTGAAGATTATACTCCATTTATAGCTATAACATGTGGGCCATGTCCCCGTCTCATTCCGTATATCCTATAGCTTATGTCTTTCACATGCAGTGCTTTGTACCCCTCAGTCCCCTACTGCTGTCTCCCCCCCGCCCCTTCCCTCTCCCTGCTGCTAACCGCCTGTTTGTTCTTTACATCTGTGAGTCTGTTGCCTTTTTGTTGTGTTCACTAGTTAATTTTATATTTCATATTTTAACTTTTTAATGCTGCTTTTGAATTTGTCACAAAAGACACATCATAGACAACTCACTATTTTATCAAACATACATACACCACATGCTGAAGTTTATAGACCCTGGTTGAATTCAGTGTTTTATTCCCCCACAGAGATTTATTTAGCACACCCTGGAAATGTCTTTGTTGCCATTTTGTCATTGACAAAAGTGTAGGAATAACATCATATTTCCTCATAGGAATGTCTGAAATCTCTGATATCTACTAAAAGGCAAACGAGCATCATTTGAATTATAATCAAGAACTGCTACTCATTTCAGTATCTTCCCTGTTATACAACAGTAAAAAATTCCCAGGAAGCCCGTCATATAACTTAGAGGATCCAGAGGAAGTGAAACTTTCCAAAATGAAAGTGGATTTGAAAATAGGGAAATTGTCATAGATTATCCAGGTGGGCCCAATGAAACTACAAGGCCCTTAAAAGGGGAAGGGGGGGAGGGGAGGCAGAAGAGTGAAAAACCAGTAAGATGGCAGCGTGAGGATTCAGCCTGAAGTTGCTGGCATTGAAGATGGAAAGGGGCCACAAGCCAAGGGAAGCAGGGAGCCTCTGGATGCTAGAAAAGGCAAGGAAGTGGATTCTCTCCTCGAGCCTCCGGAAGGAACGCAGCCTTGCCAAAACCTCAGTTTTAGCCCAGTGACATGCATTTCAGACTTCTGGCCTCCAGAACTGTAAGATAATCAATTGGTGTTCTTTTTAAGCCAGTACGTTTGTGGTAATTAGTTATAGCAACAATAGGAAGCTAATACAGTTGCTTTCTGGTAGATATGGTGGAAAAGTCAGAATCCCCATTATCTAAGGCTTACTTTGGAAACTCACCCGTCTTGCACACTGCTATGATGGAAGGGCAGTGGGTAGCCTTTCTGAGGTTACATTTGCCAGGTTCTCCTCACCGTCTTTCTCATCGTGAATCCTCTCCTAGAGAGAATTCTGGGGGAGAGTAGAGCTGGATTGGGGGGATTGAAGTCTGAACCCTGACTTCTTAACTTGTAAATGAGATTAGATCAGATCACCTCAAGAGAAAACCAAGTCCATCTCTGAAATGCCCTATTTCCATCAATGAGGAGATATGGATATGTAATTACATGCATCACTTCAAGTATTAAAAAGCCTCAACACTTAAATCTGTGTGTTACTTGGTTCTAAAGAGTGAGGACTTTGGATATTCTACTCGATTTCACTATGTTTGAAAGTCCTGTATTTTCTATATTAGAAAATAGCTTCTGAGCTGGGTTTATAATTCTTCAAACTTGGGGTTAAACTATAACCAAAGTGAAGCTCAGCAGGATGGGACTGTGTGACTGGCAATTATATGCAGGGGTGGGGTATCTTCACGCAAATGGAGTTCTGGTCTCAGTGATTCTGCAGCTGCAAATATTCCAATGTCCCAGCCACTGTACTTATTGAAGAATGGATGGGTGGATGGATGGATGTTTGGATGGATGGATGGATGGATGCATGAATAAGTACATACGCTTCTTGTCTTCATTTAACCCACTCTTTATACAATCCAGCTGGGAAGAGGGAAAATACAGTGGCTGCCTTTGGCCCCAAACACACCTGATTTGCACTCCTCAATTCATGCTTTTCGTATTATAGAGAAGATGTACTTAAAAATAAACAAACTTAAAATACTGCTTTGAAAAGCACCATTCTCATACAAATGAGATGAAGTAGAAAGAAAATATGTTCTTTGAGTTTTACATCTAAAACAAATGAACATTTCTAAGGAATAAGGATTAGAAAAACAATAACAACAAAAAGCATTTCTGTCTTGGACTAAGTTGTAACAGCGTGAAAAACTGACTCAAATGATCTGCATGCCTCACCCCTGCATTCTCTGTCTCTTCTCTTGCTAACTCATTTTCCACTTAATCTTCTATTCATACAATCATCTACGTTCTCGATATTGACTCGTGTCATGAGCTTTTCAAAGTGGTCTCTTATTTGAATGAATTGAGATTGGCTGTCTAAAATGCATTGACTAATACCATAAAGCATAAGTTAATTAATCTCTAATTTTATTTTCCCCCACCATGTGAAACTAATATTACATCAGCAGTTGACCTTGATGGGTAATTAGAAATAATGAGAGAGGAAAACAGGGAACAGGTTTTCAGATATCAACTATTAGAGGATTCATTTTTTTCCCCAGAGGACTGAGGAATTTTAAATTTTTATGTAAAATATTTGTTAAATGGAAAGTAAATTATTCACAGAACATGCATAACAATATATAGTATGCAAATAATACCTCTTGGGTCAGTTTAAGATCACTTGACTGTCTTACCAAAGTAGAATATAATCTTGGGAAGAGCTCATTCTTTTTTTCCTATCCTGAACGTTACTGCCAAGTTGAGTGAAATCATACATTTCCTACTTTCCATTTCCCATGATGCTGGAATATTACCCAGGAAATAAACACGATTGAGTCTGTTTCCTAAAACCATGAGAAAAATGTGAACTGCTTAGAAAGTTACACCCAAGGGAAAAGGCTCATGCTGAGATCAGTGACATCATGAATGTGTTTGGTTCCTTTTCTCAAGAGTCCACTTCTCATCACTGGATTAGGAAGCCTGTAGCCCGTGGAGAAACAGCCTCTTGTCCAAGGTCAACAAAGTTGGGGAAAAGGACTAAGCTTAATACATCTCTTCAGTGTCCAAGGATGTTGACTGTGGCAGGAATATTGCACTCAAACTTCCACCTCTGTCAGCTTTACAGGACATGAATTGTGACATTCTAAGTATTATTTACTAGATGGCCTTAAACTCAAAGACTTCAATTAAATTTCTTCTTCTTCTCAAGCTGCCTTTGTTTACAGCTGTGACCACAGCTCTTGTAGAGTTAATTCTTTGCTTAGCTCGCTCACAGTCAAATATATAGGTAAACTGGCAGATGGTAAGGAATTTTTAGACAACTGCCGTCATAAGAATAGGGATTTGACAAAGAGAAAGTGAGGCAGCAGCAGCTCTGCTCTGTAGGAGGCAGAACAAGAAAATAATGTGAGGAGAAGGAAGGAAATAGGAGAGGTCAGTGTCTGAGAAGTGTCCTGCAAGAGCACAAGAGCATGGAAAGCATGAGATGGGTAAAGGAAATCAACAATCAGAACAGCCAGGATGTAGACATAAGGCAAAGTGGAAGAGGCATGGTATCTAGCTGGATTATTGTACAAACATAGTTCCCATGACCGAAAGCTCAGGAAACTGGGTGAGATGTTAGCTGGCTGAGAAGGCAGAACTGAAACAGGAGGGAAGGGGGCAAGGCACAACCTTTAAAAGAATGACATAGCCATAGGACATGACAAAAACTGGCTATAACCAATAGGTCCAAAATGGTGGAAGATGTGACTTCCAGCGGACCTTGAGCCTCATTATATGCTCATTGTAATATATTAGCATGCTAGATGACACACCCACCAATACCATCACAGATCAGAGGCTAACCATAAAAAGCCAAAGAATGGGCGGTGGCCCAATTCCTGGAAATCTCCCCCCTTTCCCGAAATAGTTGGAACAATCTTCCTACTCATTAGCCTGTGAAATTACCCAGCCCATAAAAACTAACCACCCCATGTTTCAGGGCCTCTCACCTTCTGAGATGGCCCATGCTCTGTCTGTGGAGTGTGTTTCTTTCTAAAAATATCCACTTCTTACCTGTCACTTTGTCTCTTGCTGAATTCTTTCTGTGATGAGACATCAAGAAGCTGAGCTTCATTAAGTCCTGAGACCAGGTGTGTGTTCTCAATCAAAAGACTGTGGGTTCAAGTTCCAATCTGGGATCTGGCCAGGTTGAGTGCCAGCACTGGGTTCAAGTCCCATCTGAGTTGCACGGTTTCACACCCTGTGGAAGATAATGACAGTTCAAATGAGACCTCTACATTTTATTTCAGTATACATGCTATAAGCCTTGAAATAAAAATTTAGCAGCAATAAAGAAGAGTTAAAAAGAATATTTTAAATGTTGCCTTGAAAAAACTTTCCATTCTTTCTCCTTCTCTTAAGAGAGGTGTGCTAGCTCCTTCGTTTCAGTTTCCTTTCTCCTCACGACACACTGCTTTCTGAGTTTGGCTTTGCTTATTAGGATCTTTCCAGCCAAGGCTTTAGCTCTCTGGGGCCCAAGTCCCTTTCTCTCAGATATTTAATATCTCATATCTCCCTGTTGTCTTGATCAGGTCTTCTCTACCTATTACTGGCTCTTTTCAGCTATGGAAAATTTCTTAGGATAAAGGTAGAATCATGGTCAGTCATGTTCACTTAACCACTTGTAATGTCACAATAGCTCTAGATCATCTAGTAACTAGTTAATTCCCCATAATAACTGTTGAAAATGCTAAAGCCCTTCCGTCTCCTCTCCCTTTTTATCATTGTCCGGAGTTCTTTTCAGTATTTTCTATCACAATAAAATGCAGGTGAAGGCATCCAGAAAAAGCCACCATGGCATAAGAACTATTGTGCTGAAAGCATTTGAGAATAGGTTTCTTCTGAACTTTCATATCTGCCTAAAAGTAGAGCCTACCAAAGGGACTTCATTGTCTTAAATCCTCTCCCTGGCAGTTTACCAACCAAGGAAGATCTTATCACTGGAGAAAAGTCACACAACCACAGTGCTATAGGTAAACAAACATTATCTTAAAACAATCACTATCTCCCATCTATTGTCCTAAGGGCCCATTTATCTTTCCTAAAAGTTATTTGTTTTCTCTTCTCCCCTCCCTTTTCTCTGTTAAGATGATATATAAGCCCCAAATTCTAACCACCTCCTTGATTCACATTTTTTCTGTGAACTCTCATAGGTGATTAAATTCTGTCTTTTCTCTCACTAATCTGTCTTTTGTCAGTTTAATTTGCAGGCCACCAAATATGAACATATGAGGGTAGTTTTCCTCTATCCTTTAACATGTCCCTTGTCATGGAGAGGAGTGGGGTCCAGCATGTCGGCTGAATGAACCTGCTTGCTTTTTATTATGATCACACTGTTTGATTTTCTACCTCTATACTTTTCCCCCCTCTGGAATTGTCTCTCTCTCTCTCTTCTGTTTTCATTCTGTTCCTTATACAATAAAACACTTCTTTCTAAATTCAGCCAAAGTGCTATCTTCAACTTGAAACCTTTTATAAGAGTTCATGTAGAAATGACACTGTGTCTGAACATCAGTAGACAAGGATTTAAACTTCCGATCCATTACTTATCAGTGGGGTGCTCTTGAAAAGCTTGGCTGTCCTCTCAGTCTCGGTCCATATCACTGAATTGGACTCAGGCCAGCAGAGATGTGGAGCCAGCCCAGCAGTAGCCAACGGGCAGATCAGTGTGGGCTTGATGGTGTGTCCATACACTTGAAGTGTTTGTGCCAGTATGGTACGAACTTCTAGGCCTTGGTATATACATATAATCAACACATGGTACGTATATCTTATGGGTGTAGGTTATAGATAGATACATACTTGCCTTCTATAGCAGCTTTATTTGGGTGAAAGAAAAGGGAGCAACTTTAACCAATTACTTAGGTGCATATTGTATGTATGTGCATACACATATATACCCATTCATAAATACACATACCTGTGTGTATGTGTGAATTGTATGTGTATTTTTATGTGTATATATACATACTCTTGTGTGTGCACATAGAAAGTGTTTTTTTGTTCAATAAATGCTTCTCCCATTTCCCAGATTAGACCTTGACACAGTTACTCAGTTTCTCTGTACTTTGGTTTTGTCATCTGAAAATGGAGTATTAACAGTCCCTTCTTCACAGGGTTATTGTGTTAAATGAACCGGCACTTTCAAGAACCTTACCTGGCGCATATAATAAGCACTTAATGTTGGCCGCCATCACCATCACCATTATCATCACCATCTAATAGGGGATTCCACTTTAGGATTGGAAAGGTGGCTCCGGGGTAAAGTTCTTATGTACTGTCCTCCAGGGAGATTGTCTTAATTTATTTAATGCATTTATTTTAATCATCTTCTGGCCTTTCATCCAAGGAATATTAACTCTCATGGCATGAGCATTGACATTTTCTCTTACAGAACAATTTTTGTTTCATCACTTTGACTAATCAAATCTTAATTCATTTATATATTAAAAATAATTTCCCCATATGTTTGAAAGCAATGTTATTGAATCTTTGACCTCAGTTCTATAGATATTTGTGTATTACCTAGGGCCATAGATATCCTGGACCCAGTAAGCAAAAGTAAAAATGTGACTTGAGGGTAAGAAAAATATCCCTGATGGAAATACAGCATCCTATTAACATATAGTGCTTATGTGTTTTAAACACATACACTTTCTCATTTGATCATCACATGAACTAAGAGGAAAAACACACTGTAAATTTTATTTACAGGTGAGGACATCGAAGTTCTAAGACAGTGGTAGCAACTTGAGTCCACCTCCTTCTTTTGTGCAGCCTGAGAGCTAAGAAAGGTTTTCACAGTTTTAAATGGTTGGGGAAAAAAAATTTTTTTTAATTTTGTTACATGAGAATTACATGAAATGCAAGTTTTGGTGTTCATTAGTAAAGTTTTATTGGAAGGCAACTCTGCTCCTTTATTAAATATTATCCATGGCTACTTTCACACTACAACAGCACAGTTGAGTAGCTGCAACAGAGACTCTATGTCCTGCAAAACAGAAAATATTTACCAACTGGCCCTTTACAGAAAAAGTTTGCTGACCCATGCTCTAAGAGGTCAAATGACTTGCCCCAATTACATAGCATGTATGGTGACACTTTACGACTTGAATCCAGATCCTTGACTATCTCAGAGAACAGGCTCACTGACTAGATGTCTCCTTGATTTTTAGACAAAAAAAGAAGCCAGGCTTCTTAACTTCAACTGTAAAATGCTTCAGTTATGGAAGCATGATCCGCAGAGTGCAGCTGACACGGGCTCCTCCCCCTCACCTCTAATCAGACAGTCCCCTCCTTTGCCCCAAGGGATCCTCAGGGCTGAAGTGTCACCTGCAGGATGCTTATCGCTTCCAAAAGCACCACGATGAGACTTATTCCTAGCCTGAGCCCAGCCGTGATACTTACCGAGTATTACACCCCTTGGTGCTCTTGTGACTAAGGAAAATCAAAATAACATACTACCAGATGGAGAAAAGAAATATCACCATATCATACTTTAATACTGGCTTCTCCTTTAAAAATTTTTTTTCTTTTAATGTTTACTCATAGTATCTGCTCTGCTTACCATACATGCGGAGAATGCTTTAGAAACCCCAAACCTACCTTTTCTGCTTCAAAACAGGTTTTAGTGGTAAGCTTATAATAACCTGGAAGACAGCCAGGTGTTCTCAACAGGAAGTAAGGTGTCCAGAGAATTTAAACAAGTGTAAGATGGTCAGTTTGGGCAGTTTCCCAAATTACTGTGTTAGGCCATGGTATCCATTATTTTTCTGTATGAATTATCAGAAAATTAATGACATTCATATGAAACATAAATATATATAATATTCAAAAACCCACTTAATTTTTGGAACATCCTAAGTTTTGAAATAAGGCCCTTTCTACCCTCCTTGTGTTGGTGCCGATAGCCAAGAATTGATCTACTTTAGCGTTAGAAAACATGGTATATAATTTCTTTCTCAAATATTACGTAGGGTAGTGAGACCAATTATCCATTAGGCTTTCATGTGCTATAATTTCTCATGTATATTATTAATGAATTTGTCAAGAAAAAAAGGAAAAATACACATACTCTACAGTAAAAATATCTAAGAGATGCAGCTGTAAGGCAGTTTATTTCATCATCATTATATCATCATTAATAATAAAAACTTATTGGAAATACATTGAGCTTGATTTTCTACAAAGTTGGGGAATTTCTGCCAAGGTAATAATTAACAGTAATAGAGAGGACTATGGCAAAGCTTATTTACCTGCCTTAGTTAAAATTTGCAGGTCATGAAGCCTTCCTAATATATACAAACCATTTTGTGATTTATCTACCACTGCAGGTTTTAAGTTTCTGTTTCGAAATGATTTTTAAGATTTAGAGAAAAGTTGCAAAAATATTGCCAAGACAAACATTTCCATATACCCTTCACCCAGATTCCTCAGAAGTCAACATTTTGCATTTGCCTTATCATCTTTTATATAAATAGAGATAGATGGGTGTAATTATGGTTTTTGTACCACGTGAGAGTAAGTTATAGACATGATGCTCCTTTATCACTAAGTGATCCAGTGTGTATTTCCTAAAACCAAGAACATTCTCTGAATAATCACAGGACAGTTATCAAAATCAGGAAATTAACTTTGATACAGTTAAATTGGGAAATTAACTTTGATTTACAGATCTCATTCAAGTTTTACCAGTTGTCTCACAAATATCCTTTACAGGAAAAGGGGTGGGGGGTGGGAATCTAGTTTAAGATTCAATCTAGGAGCACAAATTGCTGTTTGCCTTTTTTCTCTCTCTCGTCTCCTTTAATCTGAAATCTCCAGTCTAATGACCTTGACATTTTTGGAGAGTCCAGGCCATTTATTTTGAAGAAGATCCATTTGTAGATTCTGATATTTACTCATGATTAGATCCACACTGTTTTGCGGGGACAGGAATACCACAGAGTGACACTGGCCCTTTCTCAGTGCATTATATCAGGAGATATGGGATATCTATTTGTCCAATTATAGATGATATTAACCTTGAACTGTTAGTAAGGTAGTATCCACTGGTTTTTTCCACTGTAAATTTTCTACATTTTCTTTGTCTTGTGTGGAGTTACACTGAGACTATGTCATGTCTTCTGTCTCATTGAACTTTCAACCAGTAATTTCTTGCCTGAAATAATTATTACTATGGAGATTGGCAAATGGTGATTTTTCTAATTTCATCATTCCTTCTGCATTTATTAATGTATGGAAGAGCTTTTCCCTCCTTGCAAATTTATCTACTTACCTTAGAATAAACACGAACTCATTTTACTCGATTAGTTATAAACCATTATTATCATTATTTTGGTGCATAAATTGTTCCAGTTTTAGCTAGTGAGAGCCTTACTGCAGATTTTTGAGGTGAGCAGTAAGGTCATCAGAATTGTGTTGTAATTCTGGCAGCACTGTACAGGGTGCTTCAGAAATGTGGGAGTTGGGAAAACCATGAGTGATGAGAGCATTGGGTATGGAAAGGACAGAATGGATTTTTAGTGTCTCTGAGGAGGCAAAGCAATAGGACTTGGAAACTGGGTGTAGAGGTAAAGGAAGAAGAGGTTTGGATCTGGATAACTAGGAAGGCAGCAGTGCCGCAGGCAGAAGTAGAGGATATAGAAGCAGAGGGGTTGCAAATGAAGACAAATTTTGTTTTAACTTGTTGAGCTAAAGTCTCCAAGGATACATCCATGTGAAAATGCCCAGCACTTGAAAACAGAGGCCTAGGACTCAGAAGAAAAATAATGGTAAAGGAGTAGACTTGGGAATTGTCAAAGACTGAGGCTTTGGAAGTAAATGAGCTCATTTGGCAGGAAGGTAAATCCAAAATAGAAGTGAAGAGGGCCAATTTTAGGGAATGCCTATTAATTAAAATGTCAGTGGTGGAGTAAGCGAAAGACATTACACAAAGTAAGACTATCAAAGAGAACTTTTTGGTATGTTACCAAAACCTAAATAAAAGACAGTTTCAAAAAGGAAGGAGTAGTAAATGGAGCCAAATTCTGAGGTTGAATAGAGTGAAGGATGAGATGATGCCCTAAACTGGACAATCAGGAAATCAGTGCCTTTTTTTAAAAATAAATTTATTTACTTATTTTTATTCGTTGGCTGTGTTGGGTCTTCTTTGCTGCGCACAGGTTTTCTGTTGTTGCAGTGAGCGGGGGCTACTGTTCCTTGCCGTGCTCGGGCTTCTCATTGCAGTGGCTTCTCTTGTTGCAGAGCCCAGGCTCTAGGCACATGGGCTTCAGTAGTTGCAGAGCATGGGCTCAACATTAGTTGTGGCTCTTGGGCTCTAGACTGCAGGCTCAGTAGCTGTGATTGCACAGGCTTTTTTGGTCTGCGGCATGTGGGATCTTCCCGGACCGAAGATTGAACCTGTGTCCCCTGCATTGGCAGGTGAATTCTTAATCACTGTGGTACCAGGGAAGCCCCAATCAGTGTCTTCTTTAAGAGAACTATCTCAACTAGATCAGTGTGGATAGAAACCAATTTACAGGTAAGTAGGGTGAGGTAAGGAACTACAAAAGTAAATATCATCTATAATTTTAGACTATCTGGCAGTGAGAGGAAGATGGAGAGTGCGTTGAATGAAGCAGGAGCAAGAGGATTTTTCTTAGGATGGAAGACCTAACTATTGCTTTAGTCTAAAGAGCAAGAATGCAAGGGTTTATCTTGGGGAAGCAGAAAGTTTATCCTACCTGGAATATAGGGGAGAATAATGCATGAAGAATAGAGGTCTCGATGTGGAGAGGAAGGCTGTTGAGGGGCACATGTTCAAGTTAAAAAACCTGATTTTCTAAGTGTAATCAAAGTGATGGAGAGAGAATGGATTCACAGGTTTTTGAGGAGCAGAGATGATTTTGAACAATGGTCGTGAGGAATGAAATATGCCTAAGTATGATGAGGCGGCATTATTCTATATATGAAAATCTGATTGTGTATTAACCATGTTAATGATGGCTGAGCACATTAACACCTCAAATTCTTTACAGATCAGAATAGAGAAACATAAATGAATGGGTATATTGTGAGTGTGTTAGGCTCCTTCAGAAAGCAGGTGTCAAGTCAGGATTAAATATGCAAGAGATTTGGGGGAGGAAATGTCGATGAAGGAGAGAAGGGGGAGGGTCCCAGAAGGTGGGGAGAGCCTCTGACTATGATGCAGGTCTGATCTCTATGAAGGGGAAGGGGAAAGAGGGGAAGATTAGGTAGGAAGAGTCTCAGACTTAAATGCAGTTCTAAGAAGTTTGGCCAAGCCAGTAGGAAATCCTGGAGCCAAAGTCCCTGTTAAGGGAGTTTCCTATCTTGCAAGAATGGGCAGGCTTTAGTACCCTTGCCATGGTCAGTCTTTGGCTGCAAGCAGACTTCAGAAAGCATGGAGTGGACCTGGGGGTCAATCCAGAGAAAAGGCATCTCAGTTTTGCTCTGCAGCAGGGAGCTTGAGTGCTCTATTTCCATGGCTGCCAAGTGAGCATGTGATGAATATATATTTTTGCAAGACCAATTGCCTGGGGGAAAATCACCTGAAAGAGTTGCCAGCAAAAGTTCCAAAAATGGGCTGAGTTGAAAACCTTAGCCTGGGAGGACTTGTCCATCTCTACTTTGTTATGACACAGGGTTAGAAATTGAATCTAAGTGGATGGACTCAGGGGCCTTTAGTTTTGAACTGCTGGATCAGAGAGAGATCAGTAGAACCTGGACAACATCACCTTATAGCAACTCTGAAGACCTTTCATCACCAAACTTGAATAGGCATAAAGTCAGGAAGGAAGAAAGCCATGCAAATATGCCTGAAAAGTTGTGCTAACTTAATATAAGTGGTGTCACATTTGGATGAGAAGATTTGGGATGTAGTAAAAGTGTTTGCTGATTCCCTGAAAAGCTTAAGATTAAAAGCCTGTCCCTTGCAAAGCCATTTCTAGGGTTTCCGATAGGACTGAGATTAGGGTGAGGTGAGTGAGGAAGGATTACGTAAGTGTAGGATTGGGTCCTGTCATTATTGAACATTTTGATACTTTTATCATCATGGATTCTTTGCACATTTCTTTTTTTTTTTTTACAGTATTTCTTTAAAATATTTATCTTGATTGCTGAGGTTTTGACACCCCCTTAAATATGGTACTTGAGGGGAGTGACTCACTTCCCTCAGCCCTGTTTCAATTTTGTAATTGTTTCTTTCTGTTTCTGATGCTGGGCCGTCTCATGTGAACGCGACAGGCATTAAAGGAAAACACACTGAGGATGCAAAAACTTGGGGGGAGGAACGAGGATCCCACTTTTCGTGTTTTCCTCAAACTTTGGAGGGCTGTGTGCTCTGTGTTAATAAGAGAAGCCACTTCCTGATAGGTGAATAAAAAGATTGGCTTCAACATTCCTGACCCAGCTAAAGTTAGATAAATTGAATTTTTAATGACACAAAATATCATAGGAATCTTGACAAAAGTTAAGAATTAGTAAGGGCTATGCAGAAGAACCGGGGGGAGGTAGTCTAGGATATTGGTCATAGCCTTCATCACTCCCTCCCCTTTTGTTCTTCCATCTAGCCTTTGCTCATACTTACTTAGGATTAACCTCAAAAAAATTTTCGTACTTACGTGCTCTTGAACAGTTTGGCCAAGATACGTACCAGTGCCTAGAACTTTGCCTGGAACATAGTAAGTCCAACAACATAAGTACTTGTTGAATGAATGAAAGCAGGTTCATGGAGATTTTATGAGACATCAAAGGTCATTTTGGAGGACAAACAAGAAAACCAGGAAGTCAAAACTTTTTTCTCCTGCCTATCCTGACTAAAGGAGGTCATCAGGTCATCTTTATTAATTTATCACCTCTAATGTATATCTAAGTGTCCTGTTGCTTTTACTGTAGATAGTACTTAAAGGTCTCTACTTGGAAAGTTGCTATTTTAGTCTGAGTTCTCCACAGAATATTTTTTCAAACGTCACCTTTTTTTCTTTGGCACAGATAGATTTTTAAATTTTTCAGTAAATGCTATAGTCAGGTATAATTAGATGTAGTTATTTTCACTTCTTAAAATGGCCAATGATGGCAGTGCTATGAGTAAAAGATTTATCTCTGACATTTTGTTTTCATTTACTTGTGCTTGCTGTATTGCTTCTATCTTTGATCTGAGGCTTCTTTGCAGGAATATTATTGAGGCCACCTGTCCATTTTATGAAGACTGAAGACTAGATGATATAATGTATAAAGCCATTCACTTGGGCACACATAGACTGAGCTTTGCATATGCTGTAAACAAACACATGAGAACACCAAGCTGTACCCTCTCCCCCTTCCTCCCTCGGATAATCCTACCCTCTCCTCAGGATACATCCTACACCAGACCTGACACGGAACCATCTGAAGGCAAGTGAAATTAGAGAGCCAGAGCCAACCTCCGTGTTAAATAGTGGAATCGCTTTTTGTTTTCACCCTCTCCCTGGGAATTTAGCTTCATCTTGGAGTCATTTGTGGATTCAGCCCAGTGAGGCCAAGGAAATTCCAACTATGAATCACTGCAGAGACACTTAGACCCTTCAGATTCTTCAGAGTGAAGCAACGTCAAGGCAAACAGACCTTTGTTTTCCCAACATTGTTATCCTCTGGTAACAGAAGAGGATAGAGTCTCTGTCTCTTTGTACTGCTTTACCCAGATCACTCTCCCAGTGCAGGAGTGGGTGGTAGGGAATAAGGACTCAAGGACAAGGGAAGAGAAAATCCTGTCCTACCACATTATCAGGGTCTAGTGTTTAGCATGTGCTCCGCATTAAGTTGTCATAGTGATATGCTATTAATCTTTTTGCTGATCGCATTGGGTGTTAGGTCCCACTTAGTCTGTGGCATGCACAGAATCAAACTTGGCCTGAAAGCCCCCGTCGAGCACTGAAATGGCTTGATTCTGTGAATTTGTGTCATGAGTGAAAGCTGCCCACGTTGGTTGGCGATGCTGTTCCTGGGTTATATGTGTGGGTCCGAGGCCTCACTTGCCCCGGTGTCTCAGTCTATCTTTTGTGGAATACAAGGAGCACTTCAAAAGACGAGCCTGAAAATGGATATTCGTGAGAATTAGAAACAAATCACTGCAGGGAACTAACAACATAAAAATGCTTCAAACTGTGAGGAGTTGAAGCAACAGTCCCTGTTGGGATGTACACGATGGACACAGCATGTGAGCAACTATAAAAAACACTGGAGGAAAACGTGTATCTATGAAAAACAGCTTTAAAAAAAAGACCCACAGAGAGCTAAATGCCTCACGTGCAGAGAGTGTAACTACCACAGAGAAGTCTTTGGGGTCAAGAGAAAGAATCTGTGGCATATGTTTAAAGTTTGAATCCCAAAGTAAGTTTTGCCAGACCTTGCCCATCTCCTGGTGCCCACAAATCCCTCTAAGTGAAACCAACGTTCTTCCTGCTTCTGTCAATCCCCAAGCTACATGGCGGAGGTACCATGTCCATTCCAACTTAATTATGTAAAACTGGATAGAGAAGATGAATAATCCAGATTCAGTCATTAATCTAAAATAAGGCATTTCTTTGTTTCTTTTTTCCTTTTTTTTTTGGCTGCATTGGGTCTTCGTTGCTGCACGCAGGCTTTCTCTAGTTGTGGCAAGCAGGGGCTGCTCTTCATTGCAGTGCACGGGGTTCTCATTGCCGAGGCTTCTCTTGTTACGGACAATGGGCTCTAGGCATGTGGGCTTCAGTAGTTGCAGCACATGGGCTCAGTAGTTGTGGCACATATCCTTAGTTGCTCTGTGGCATGTGGGATCTTCCTGGACCAGGGATCGAACCCATGTCACCTGTACTGGCACGTGGATTCTTAACCACTACACCACCAGGGAAGTCCCAAGGCATTTATTTCTACACTAGTGTTTTAGGAAAGCTCCAACTTGTGACTTGCTATGCGTATGGGTGATTGGTAAAATATTACATCATCACAATATTACTTCTCAAATGTAAACCTACTCTGGCATCTCAAGACAGGATACTCTGAATTGAATGAAGGATGAAAATAAAAGTATAAACCTATCATCATCCTTTAATATTATGTATGCCAAAAAGGGATTATTTTAATTAAGGATCATATTCCTCTGGGGAAAAAATTTTTTTAAAAGTCACACTTAGACAAATCTGATAATGACCCCAAGTTCCCTTTTGATATTGAAGGAATAACTTCCTAATTGGGTAAATAATGAGAAGTTTATTACACTCAGTCTGTTTTGTAATCATAATAATTATCTCTAGATTGTAAAGTCCTGGAGGGCAATGCTTGCATATTTTGTTCGGTGATTTAACGACTGTCCCTAGCTGGTACAGTATTAAATAAGCAAAGAATTTTTGTACCACTTAGGATGCTTTCAGCCGGAATTAGTAGAAAACACATCTTAACCTACTCAAGCATTAGAGATATGTATTTTTTTAAAATTTATTTATTTGTTGGCTGTGTTGGGTCTTTGTTGCTGTGCGCGGGCTTTCTTTAGTTGCAGTAAGCGGGGGCTACTCTTCATTGCGGTGCGCAGGCTACTCATTGCTGTGGCTTCTCTTGTTGCGGAGCACGGACTCTAGGTGCGCAGCCTTCAGTAGTTGCAGCACACAGGCTCAGTGGTTGTGGTGCATGGACTTAGTTGCTCTGTGGCATGTGGGATCTTCCTGGAGCAGGGATTGAACCTGTGTCCCCTGCATTGGCAGGCGGATTCTTAACCTCTGCACTACCTAGGAAGTCCAGAGATATGTGTTATCTTACATAACAAGTAGTCCAGAGTTAAGGGAAGTTATCACGTGTCTCAATCATCTTATCAGAGACGCAAGTTCTTTCCATTATACTATCCTCAGAATGTCAGCTTTTGCTTAGAGGCCAGCTCCTTTCATGGGTAAGTGAAGTCCCAGGCATCATGTGCAGATATGTCAAAGTCTGATGGATGAGGTGACCATCTCTTCCCATGTATCTCTATCTTAGAGAAGGAAACATTTTCCAGGAGTCTCCTGCATTGGTTTTTCAAGAACTGGGTCCCATGACAACTATGAAACCAATCACTGCCAAGGCAATTGTAAGCCAATGATTCATTGAGACCAATCAGAATTTAGTTGTGAAGCTCATAAATGAAAGATGGATAACTATATCAGTTAATAGGTGTGGTTGTGAGTAACAGAGCTTGTAGCCCACTTTGGAGTAGAGTTTTGTTACGTTAAACCAGCGTGATAAAACACTTGTCAAAGATCATATTGTCAGAATCTGTTCTTGCACTCACTTAGCTTTCCTAGAATAGGGAACCACAGTATGTCTCTTAGGGTTTGAGAGGAGCTCTGAAATTAGGATGCACTTGTCGTGATTTTTCATTGCATCAGAAATCAACTCCAGTTTTTAAAAAATCAACTTCAGTTAATTTAAACATTAAAAGGGGATTATTGAAAGAGGTAAGAGGTGGTCATAGAATTGATGAGAAAGCTGGAAAACAAGGACTGGGCAGGTCCCAGAAGTGATAAGGCAAAGGCAGGATCAGCCCCAGTTATAGCTGCTTGAGATGCCCGCCTCTGCTGTTGTTGCCTCTGGATGCTTTCTCTCCATGTCGTTGGCTTCTAAGCTCTGCAGCAGCCACTGAAACTCTCTTACTGACCCTGTGCCTTCAAGTCAGTTCTTTAAGAGCCGAAGTTCTAAACAGAAGCATCTGATTGACTACTCTTTTTTTTTTTTTTTTTTAATTTCTTTCTTTCTTTATTTTTGGCTGTGTTGGGTCTTCGTTGCTGCATTCAGGCTTTCTCTAGTCCTGGTGAGCAGTGGGGCTACTCTTGTTGTGGCGTGCAGGTTTCTTATTGTGGTGGCTTTTCTTGTGGAGCATGGGCTCTAGGTGCACGAGCTCCAGTAGTTGCGGCACATGGGCTCTAGAGTGCAGGCTCAGTGGTTGTGGCACATGGGCTTAGTTGCTCCGTGGCATGTGGGATCTTCCTGGACCAGGGCTCGAACCCGTGTCCCCTGCACTGGCAAGGGGATTCTTAACCACTGCGCCACTGCAAAAGTCCCTGATTGACTACTTTTAGATCAGATTTCTGTGCTCTGACCGCCAGGGCAATAAAGAGAGAAATATCTGCCCCTCCATCTGTTTTTGTAACAAAGAAATCAGGGTGTGTCCCACCTGCCTTTGGATTCCTCCAAAATAAGAATGTTAGGAAGCTGGTCAGCCAAAACAACAAATATCCACTATAGAAGCTGGATGGATGCTACAGAGGAATAGGGTCACTTCACTTAGTTATACAGGATGTTGGGATGAGGGAGTGGAGAAGCAGCCAGCCAGCATGGGGGAGAGAAATTTTAAACTGAGAGATACTCACCAATAAAACAAATTAAGTACAAAATTAAAGTGGAAATGTTCAGGCATGCAAGATCTCAAAATATTTCATTTTTTATGCCCTCTTCAAGAAGCTTCTAGGCCATGTACTACACCAAACAAAGAAATAAACCAAGTAAGAGAAAGGAATAGGAAGCAGGAAACAATGTATCCAAGGTAAAAGAGCAGTGTGAAGAATGTGGGTGAAAGAAGATCCCAGGTCACAGTTGAGGAACAGACCTAGGCAGCCACCAGCTCATAGTGGACTAGGAGGATGGAAGACTCCAGGAGCAAGGACTCCAAGGAGTGGGACAGGTATGTACATATGGAGATATCTGGGGACACATTAGTGATAGACACATAAAAAACAAAGTAAGTGAAAAATGAGTTAGTTACTAACATCAAGTAAGATATATAATTCTGTAAGGAATGAAATATAATCCTAGTGTACTACATAGTTCAATGTAAATAATATAGTTATAACAATGCAAACACTGAATAGTGATCTAACAAGAAAGTATGATAAAACTAGACTGAGATTTGCTTCACAATAGTGTGAGATGGTGGCGGAAGTGGGTGGCGTGTGGATGGGGCAGGACTAGCTACAGGTTAATGGCTGTTGGGGTTGGGTAATGGGTACCTAAGGGTTCATTATATAGTATCCTTTTTGTGGGTATGTCCAAAATTCCGCATAATAAAAAGCTTTTTAAAATGCTGTAACTATATTGGAAGGATACGGGGAGAAGGAGGGGTTGGGGCAGGAATGTAAGAGAGCTAATCCTCGTTTTCCGTAGTAAGAAGCCCATGGATAGTGTCTAAAACTAAAAACTCAGGCAGTGGTTGAATGTGCATGTTGCTTAGAAATATGGACATAAACGTCAGATGGTATAGCTAAGAGATGAAGTCCAGTGCCCCGCGGAGAAGGCATCGAGGATGAGGGGGGTGAGGCTGCTATCTTCCCTTTCCAGCCTTGTGGAACAACTTGACTTTTAAAGCCGTGTGTCTGTACATCTTTAGAAATTAAATTATTAAAATTCATATAAAGTAACTTTTTAAAAGAGAGAAAAAGAAAGCAGAAGGACTAGTCTGAAAAAGTTATACCTTGCTGTGCACCACTGGAGAATCCTCTCTGGGTTGAATGATGAGGACTCCTGACAGGAGTCAAGGGCAAGGATGAAATCAGGCCAGGAGCTAGACTCAGCCCACAGGCGAGGTTCCCAGCCGCTACCCAAGGTGTCCGTTAAAGTTAACAAGCAAAGCAGTTAGGTCATTACACATATGCCCTTGGTATGCCAATACCTCCTATCTCATACCAGCCAACTACATATTACTGAAATGTCTAGCTTGGAAAAGATGAGAGCCGCTAACGATTCCTGGAGCCTTCTGGATGCCTCTTCTCCCGACTGGAAGTTCATGGTGAACCTGCCATTCTTTCAACACATCTTTGGACGTTAGCCTGTTCTTTTGCTTGTGGCCTCCACTGGCAGATACTTTTAGTTTGAGGTGATATTAAAAGTATTTAATAATTGACATGGGACATGTCGTAATCAGTCGGAAAGGACCTGAGTCATAATGTGGAAGCAGGGGCCTCTAGGCTGCCTGCCAGACCAGACATTAATCATTTGGTCATTGGATTGTGTGGAGATCCTAAGGATTCCAGGGGAGGCCAGGGCAAGTGTAGGGGGCATGCAGGAGGCTCAGGACGTTAGCCATTCACCAACTTTTACCAGCGTATTTCACCACTTTTAACAGTCCTCCACTGTATTCATACAAACCAGCCAAACATCAGCCCTGTCTCAAGAGTCTCAGCACTGGGCAGCTGGCCCAGGTGCAATGGCCATATTTAGTGCAGGTCTGAATCACCTCACGTTTGGATCTGCTTGAGACCAGCACCATGGATTTTAACATTTTCACCACAACTTAGCCTTGGGGCATAAGGACAAGGAGCTCCCTTGGCTTAACAGCACACCCCTGATATACCCTGGTTTGTTAAACGGCACAGTACCTTTTTGGTTTTCACCAGTTTGCCGTCTTTCTCCATTCTACTATCTCCTTAAAGCCTGCCTTCCACCTGTTAATACCAGGTGTCTGACTTTTCACTGCTGGATCCCCATTGCCTAGAATGGTGCCTGGCAGGTAGGCGGCGCTCAGTGAATGATTCCCTGTGGCTTCTAGGAACGAGGAAAGGTATCTTATGCAGAGAAATGATGTCAGGGGAAATCTGAAGGGCGATCACTGGAATTCTGATACTATCTGAGGGAGGGCATTCCATGTGTGGAAATCCTGTCTAGAGGATGGCACCCTGAGGTCCCTGCTCTCTCCTCCAATGGCAAGACTATGCAAGTAAAACAGAATCTTAGGTAGCCAGGTGTGTTAAGAAAAGGGCAGTGGCTGAACAATGCCTTTGCATTCTTCTCAGGCCTATCTGCCAACAACAGTCAGGTTTTTGACAGAGAAAGGAAATGGCTCTGCGCTTAGATAAGCCTGATTGCCTTTTTCTCATCCTCAACTGCTTCCCCAGTTCTGCCCAGTCTGAACAAGAACCTCTCCCCTACCACCCTAGCATGCACTTCTCGCATTCCATCCTCTTCAGATGTAGTTGTCCTTGGATTGACAACTTACTGAGTCACGTATTGCTTTAATGCTTTTATTCTGCTCTATGTCCACATCCAACTGTCTTAGATTCTAAATCCTAGGGAAGTGAGTCTATGTAACTGTCATATTAAATAGTCATGCAAACACTAGGTACAATTACACACTTCATAGGTTTTTTTAAAAATAATGGTTAGGGACACTGAAATCTGAAGCATAAAATCATAACAATAATCACTTCCGCAAAGTGGGATTCTTAATCAAGGATTCATAAACTTGCGGGGGGGAGGGAATTACATTTTTTTTTACTATCTCTAACTGAAATTTACTAATTTCTCCAATCATTAATGTAGGCAACAAGCCACAGAAGGATCAGCTATACGTGTGACTTTGTCATAGATACCTTCAAATCATATTACAGTTACAGATAGCTCAAAATAATGTTTATGCTCAAAATTTCAGCAGAATGCATATTTTACCATAATTTAAAAATTTCAGTAGTTATTAGACCTGCTACTACATCTTGCTATTTGATGTGTAAATAGGAAAGTATATGTATTACAAGTTTGTCTTTTAAATATGTTTTGATAACTATGTTTAATATCATTTATTTCCTTTGAAATTCTGTGTCTTCTATTTTACATTTTTCAAAACATAATCTGAGAGGCAGTTTATAAGTTTGGACTGTCAAAGAGTTCATGGCACAGACACACCAAAAGGGAGGCTTCCCTGCCCCATGCAAAACACTTTACATAACTATTGAATCATTACAATAACCCTGTGAGTTAGATATTATCATTCACCACAGTACAGATCATGACACCAACACTTCAAGAGACCGGAATGAAGTCAAAATACACAGCCAAAAGGCAGCAAAGTCAAGATCAGTCAGTCTGACTCCAAAGCCCATGCCTTAATCACCACACTATAGCACATCTTCTGGATATTGTGAGAATTGTGTGCAAACCATTGTTTTATGCATTAAGATAGGGTTGACATCCGGTGTGAAACAAGAGTTTAAAGATATTATTAACATTAGTATCGAAAATGATTCAAGTTATTACTGAGACTTAAAAATTACATTTTCTGATTATGCAGGATGACAGAATCTCTCTCCTCTAATATCTAATGAAATGAATAAAAAATTAGCCTAAGAGTCAGGCAGTGAATATGCATCTCCTATGATACAACAGCTACTGTTCTAGGTTCTGGGACTGTGGCAAGGAAACAAAACCAAGTCCCTGCTCTCGTTTCACACCAGCCCCCAACTCAACCAGCAGCAAGCAAACACGGAAAAAGAAATAGCTTTATGGAAAAAACTGGCTTTCCAGGAAAGAAGATCCTGATATAATGAGACACAATCAGACTCCAAATCTTGTCCCCAACTCCCAGAAGTAGTGTTCAGCACAGAGGAAGGGATTTCCCTTTAAAAGGTGACTGAACGTTTGAGTAGGCAGGTCTAATAAGTCCAAGAAAAGACTTCATGAGTTTAGCTCCTACTTGCCACCATAGGTCCTCTGCAGAGGTCAGAACTGGCACTAGGGTTCGTCATTTTCCAGAGCACTAAAAATGCTTGAGTTGGGGTTTTTACTGCTTCATTCATTTGACACGTATTTTTAAAACACAGACCTGAATGATAAGAAGACATTCACTCTAGGATCAGAGAGCAGAGGTTTTAGGCTGAGGAAACAAGGAGTGCAAGAACAGATTTGGGATGTATGATGGTTCGTTTTATGTACCAGCTTGGCTAGGCTATGGTGCCTGACACTAGTCTAAATGTTGCTGTAACGGTATTTAGCAGACACGATCAGCATCTACAGTCAGTTGACTTTAAGTGAAGGAGATTATCCTGGAAAAGAGGGGTGGGTCTCATCCAATCAATTTTAAGGGCTTAAGAACAAAAAACGGGTTTCTCAGGAAAGAAGAAATTTTGCCTCAAGACTACAGTATTAACTTCTGCTTAGGTGTCCAGCCTGCCCTATGGATTTTGGACCTGTTAGCTCTACAACTGTATGAACCAAGTCCTTAAAATATACAGACTGAGAGATTCAGAGAGAGAGAGAGAGAGAGAGAGAGATTTACATATACATACACACACACATTCTGTCTGCTTCTGAAGAACCCAGCCTGTGAGCATTGCTGCCAAGATAGAGTATATCATGTTGATTCTGTTTCTCTGGAGAACGCTGACTGATACAGAGCTCTGGTTTGAGGAACAGAAAGAAGGCCATTATTACTGGAGCACAATGAAAGTGGTGGGGAGGTTGGCTTGGTGGGAAAGTGATATGCGATGAGGACAGAGAGGTAGGGAGTGGCCAGGTTATCTCAGGCCTTGTAGATTCTATGAAACAGGAATCCACAGAAGAGATGCTGAATAACAGGTTAAGTGAGGAAAGAAAGCAAATTTTTATAGGTCTGAAAACTAAATTAGGTTTCTTGCTTATCAGATTTGTAAATATTCTAAAAATTGACAACTCGCTTTGTTGTGTGAACAGGAGCACCCTCAAATATCTCAGGTGTGAGGGGAAAGGCCATAACTCCTATGGAGGGGAATTTGAGAAAATCTAACAAAACTGTATATGCATTTATCACTTCATCAAGCACTGCCAGCTGAGGGAATTTACTCTGAAGTTGTACCTCCATAAATATGAAAAACATAAATTATTTGCAGCATTATTTGTAATAGCAAAATATTGGAAGCAACTTAAATGTCTATCCATAGGAGATCGGTTAATAAACTAGTATCTGCACATAGTAGAGTTCTATGAAGCTTTTAAAAAAAAAAATTTCTATATACTGATATGGAATGATTTCTAGGTTATTTTGTTAAGAAAAGCAAGGGGCAAATGAATATTGATAGAACGCTAAGAAGGAAGGGGAAATAAGAGAGAGTGAGTGCGTGCGTGTGTGTGTGTGTGTGTGTGTGTGTGTGTGTGTGTGTACGTTTGCTTATTTTTGCAAAACAAAAATTCAGGCCGAAAAAAACCCAAAAACTAAGAAAATGTTTTTTATGGAGTCAAAGAGACAGAGATAGGAATAAGACTTCCTTAAGTAAAAATTTTTACATAGTTTTGACTTTTAAATTATGTAAATATTTAAAATAATCCCAAACATAAAATTAAAACAATGTGGTAAATACTAAAATGTGCCACTCAGATCCTCTTTCAAGGAAGCAGGGCTGCCCAGCGGGGGGAAGGCAGATAGCAGACAGCCTCCAGCTGTCCGCTCCTTCAGGGTTTGCCTCAGCTGCAGATGCACAGCCTCCTGCAGAGCCACACCCTTCCTGGGGCAACCACATCCTGTCACTGAGCCAGGCAGGGGCTTAAAGGCCCAGAGCTCCTCACCAGGTTGGCTGAGGCTTTGTCTAGCTCACATCACAGTTTGTCTTCTCCCTTTTCCTAAATCCTGTTTCCTCTCCCTTCTCTTCACAAGTATTGATCTCTAATAAACACCTTGCACCCCAAACTCCATCTCAGCGTCTGTTTCCCAGGAACCTGGCCTGCCGTAGTTGTAGCCAAGAGCTGAATTACTCACCACCTGGCTGGCCATGAGGACCCTTCGCTGGTGGCAGGTGGAGCACAGCGGCCCCTGGCACAAGGCAGTGGTCCAATGGTTCACTGGTAATAAGATGATCCAATTGTTCACTGGTGGTCCAGTTGTTCACTTGTGTACCAGTGAAAGGAAACACGCGAACAAACGGGTGCTCCGTGTCTCCTCTCTGAGACGTGTAAGGGAAATAGCTATGAGGACTGCAGTATTGGGGGGTGTTGCCAAGCTCCACGGATGCCCTACAGAAAGACTGAAGAGCTGAGGGCCAGTAACAGACAATTAAAAAGGACTCTGGAAGCTGAAAGGCCTCTTTGTCTACATACAAATAAGCTCAACTTCTATAGCAGAAGAACAGAGAAAGTTGAAGATCAAGTTCAAGTTTTACGGTCTGAGTGGCTGAATTTCAAAGAAATTTAATATCCTGCAGTGGTGGTCTGTTACACTAAGGTCACAGCTCTGATGGGGAAAACTTGGGCAACGGACTCTGGGATGGAGACATCTGGGCCAATGCTTCTGAAGATTTTGACTCCCCATGCTCCCCTGAACCTTCTGAGCCTGTAAAGGAGGAGTCCCACCCCTCCCTGTTAAAAGCTAGCACTGCAAATAGGATCATCTATACCATTTTCCTGAATTCCATATATATGCATTAGTATGTGATATTTGCCTTTCTTTTTCTGACTTACTCCACCCTGTGTGACAGTCTCTAGGTCCATGGGAAGAAAGTCCAAAAGGGAGAGGATATATGTATATGTATGGCTGATTCACTTTGCCGTACAGTAGAAACTAGCACGACATTGTAAAGCAACTATACTCCAATAAAAATGAATTAAAAAAAAAAAACAACTAGTACTGCAACCACACTAGAAGAAATCACAGAGGCCTCTTTCCCACAAGGCAGCAAGCGCCCCTCCCTCTGCCCCAAGGTCTGCCCCATCTTCCCTCTGGCCTATTAAGGTTAAATCACAAAATACCACATCTGGGAAAGAGCTGGGTCTAAAGGATAGAAATTAGTCCCTACAGGAGCTGCAAGACCATGGTAGAAGGTATTGGGAGCTGGGACAATATGTATTGATTGGATTCTGAGGATGCTGATCAAAGAAAGAATTTATTGACCAGAGAGCATTCTTCTAAGATAGAGTATTTAACAGCCTTGCAAAAGCCTCAGGAGATGAACTTGCTCCTAGAATGGCTCCTAGAGGCATGGAAAAAGCCTGCCCATGTGACGCCCACATCATGGCCCACACTGAGCAGAGTTGAAATGATGGAGTTGCTATGGTAGACAGGAGAGGAAGAGATTTAAAAGATCAAGGAAGTGAGCATGCTTGGGTGGATATAGTATGATGATGAGAAGGCTTGGTGGGTGATTATGTTCCACAAGAAGGCCCAGAGGATGTACAATTTGCTAAGGGTGTGAGAATGAACTGGTGAGAGGGGCACCAGCATCAACAGAAATTTTCACGTGGGATCCTCCTCTATGGGTCAGGCTGCTGGGAGGAGAGGCCGTCATAGAACTTGGCTCACTGAGAGAAATGAGGATGATAGAATCTCAAAATAACAGAAGGCAGGGGGTGGCAATGAAGAGCCAGAAGCCAGAGGACAGCAATTACTGTAATGACGAGCAAGGTCAGATTGGAAGCCAAGTGATCCGATTCAAAAAAGTTACAGAGATTATTAACAGTATACAGCATCCCCAGGGGTCAAGTGGATGGGCAGCTAGCATGGGAACTATTTAGCTTATACTAGCAGAAGCAATGAAGAATAGATGACCAAGGGGTAAGCAATATGAGTCCTTGCCCAGTTCTGCACCTGGACCAGGATTCAGATGAAAACCCATTGACTAAGAGGTGGCAGGGCCTCTGGGAGGAAGGGCCCAGTTACACCACGGCAAATAAACATGGTGATGATTCCCCAGTCCTTCCCTGAAGAAACTTGTGGCCATTTGTATAGGTAACTGTGCACTAAGGAAAAGGAAATGTCCAGACATCAAAGACTGATGGACCCAGTGTCTAGGTGACATTGTAATCTGGAGTGCTGAGGCATTTTCATGGTCCCCTGTTAACATGGAAAAATATTAGGGCCAGTTAACGGAGTCCTCGTCAAGATTAGACTTACATTTCATTCTCTGAGTCCCACTGGTCCCAATGGTTCACACTCTTTGGTCATTTCCCCAGTCCCTGAATTGAAATTGATATACTTGGCAGCTGGTATAACACTCACATTGACTTCTTGGTCTGTGGAGTAAGAGTGAAGAAGACCAAATGGCAGCCTCTAAACTACCACCCCCTGCCAAGATAACAGACATAAAACACAGTATTGCTTCCCAAGGGCAGTGGAACTTAGCGCTACCTTTAAGACTCTGAATAATGCAACAGTGGTGGTCCCCATCCATTTAATTCACCAGTCTGGCCCCTGCAGAAATTAGGTTGTTGCTGGAGGATAATTATAAACTACCACAAGCTCAACCAACTGGTACCCCAATCACAGCCACCATGCCAGATGTGGTATCTTTGCTAGAGAAAACTAATATGACCTCATGCATATAGTACCAACCATTGACTTTTCTATCCCAATCAGGAAAGAGGATCACATGAAACAGTTTTACCCCAGACCTGTGTTATCTCTCTTATCCTCTATCATAATTTAGACTAAAGAGATTTGGACCATCCAGACATTCTGCAGAACCTTACATTAATCCATTACATTGATGGCATTATGTCGGTAAAACTGCATAAACAAGAAGTGGCTGGCATGCTGGCGGCCTTAGTAAGACTCATGTGTTCCATACAGTGGGTGATAAACTGCGTGGAGTTTCAGGGGCATACTACATCTGGAAAATGTTTAAAGTGTCAGTGGTTAGGGTTGTGTTGAGATATCCCCTCTAAAATAAAAGTCAAAGTATTGCCTCTTGTATCTCCATCCATGAAAAAAAAAAAAGAAATGCTAGTAGGTTTGGGTTCAGAGAAGCAACATTTCTCTGCCTCATATACTGAGTGATGAATGGCTGCCAGCTTTGAATGAGGCTCAGAGCAAGAATCTGCAGCAAGGCTTCCTAGGTTGCGTGGTGGTTAAGAATCCACCTGCCAATGCAGGGGACATGGGTTCGATCCCTACTCCAGGAAGATCCCACATGCCGCAGAGCAACTAAGCCCGTGCGCCACAACTATTGAGCCTGTGCTTTAGAGCCCGTGAGCCACAGCTATCAAGCCCATGTGCTGCAACTACTGAAGCCCACGTGCCTAGAGCCTGTGCTCCACAACAAGAGAAGCCACGGCAATGAGGAGCCCGTGCACCACAACAAAGAGTAGCCCCCACTCACCGCAACTAAAGAAAGCCTGCACACAGTGGAAAAAGACCCAACACAGCCAATAAAATTAATTAATTAACTAATTAATTAATTTTAAAAAAAAAAGAATCTGCAGCAGACCCAAGTTGCTGTGTAAGCAGTTCCACCACTGTGGCCATATGATCTGCAGTGCATATGGTGTGAGAATATCAGTGGTAGGAAAGGATGCTGTGTGGAGTTTGTAGCAAGCCCCAGCAAGAAAATCATAAAGCAGGGCCCCTGGGGTTCTAGAGCAAGGCCATGCTGAGGCAAGAGATAATGGGCCCCAGGCTGAGCAGCTGGAGTTTGTCCCCTGTGGACAGATACTCCAAGATGAAGATAATAGCAGGAGGATAATAGGAGGAGCTGAGCCCAGCCCAGGTAAAAGATAAAGAGACCACATATTCCTAATTCTTGAAGTCAAGAAGACCTTCCTGACTACACATGCACAGAAAGATTCCTTGAGGTCAAAAGGGAGGAGACACCACCCATAGTGAGCAATGTCAAGCTACCCATAGGCCTCTTTTCTAGAATCCGTCTTGGCTAAGAGATGAGTGTGCACACAGGGGAGGACCCTGAGATAGAGCAAATATGGACTCAGAACCAGGCAAAGCAAGATGACTGGCCAAAGGAAACCCAGAAGAAATGCCCCATATAAGTGATTTAAGCTACCACGAGTCGACTCTCTCTGTGCCTGCCCGTGTGAGTCTTTTTCCTCCTAATAAACACTTTGTTTCACTCCTTTTTGTCTCTTTGTGGAAATTTATTTCTGCGAAGCCACTGTCCCTGGTGGTCTGGTGGCTAATATTCAGCGCTCTCGCTGCCACAGCCTGACTTCAGTCTCTGGCCAAGGAACTGAAATCTTGCTTCAAGCTGCCGCAGGCTGAGGCCACCTGAGATCAATGCCATCTGTAGCAGAAAATTATGTACCTTGCATACTACTTGGGTCTTATAGAGGTGGAATGCCTGAATATGGGAAACCAAGTGACCATATATTAGGAATTTCCTCTCATGAGGACTCACAAATTCATAAAATTGAACAGGCCAGCAACAATCTCTCATAAGATGGAAGTGGAACTTTCAGCACCGTTGAGCACAGTCGGGGCCAAAGGGCACGAAGGAAGCTGCATATGCAGGTAACCCGGACTTCCGTGACACCCACCACTGTTACACCAGTGCCCGTCTCTCTGATGAAAGTGGAGGGAAAAAAATCTGATCTTGGTTTACGGATGGGTCAGCTCTACGTGTGGATGCAAGCTGAGGTGGAAGAGAGCTGCACTATAGCTTCATTCAGAGGTGGCCTTGGCAGTGATGAGGGTAAATGGCCTCTGTGGGAAGAGGCCTCATGAGCAATGGCTTGGCCAGGACGATCAGTGACAAAGAGGTCTGGGATAGAAGCGTGTGGGTGGACATTTGGAAGTGTACACAAGGTGTATATTTGTGGAAGGAAGGCTTTTGTATCACATCTTAATGCCCACCAGAGAGCTTCCATTATGAGAGACAACCAAGCAGACGAAACGATTTGGCCAGTCAGTGCCCACCCAAGCACTGGTACAATAAGCGCGAGTATCAGCATGACATGTTGATTTCCTATCACTCACCGCTGAAATGACCTAGAAGCAATAATATTCCAGCAGCAATAAGTACATCTAGTTCTCAGATCTTGATTTTTAAAATACCAATAGCCATTGAAAAGGAAGCAGGAATCCTTGGAGAAATGGTCGACTCCAAATCCGGGACAGAAAAAGTACAAGGTGAGCCTGGAACATTTTTTCGTACCAAAAAGGCAAAAAAAAGTACTCAGAAGATCACAGGAGCCGGCGTGAAGAAGTTCCCACTGACCAAACTTGGGACAATTTGAACAGCAAATTGAATAATGATGCTAATGAATTATAACACAGAATAAAAAGACAATCATAAGTCCATAGTGTTCTTTTCTAAAAACGAGAGGGAGGGGAAAGAAAAAAGAGAAAGCTTTTATCTATAAAAGAATACAAGCCAATAGGTGTAGTAGAAATGCTAAGTAGAAAAATCACCATTTTGCGACCCCTGATTGATACAGGTGGGAATCATTAATGGCTGCTAAAATTCATAAGTAAAAGGTTATTGGGGAACAGGATATTCACACAGTTTTCAAACATCATGCCACAGATTACTTATTCATTATAAGTAATAAAAAAAAGGGAATAAAAGATGTAATTTTATAATGGAGAGATCTGGTGGACACCCACGTAACCAAGTAATGAAACTTGCCCTGTCAGTAACGGAGTAGATGATATTTTTTGCCTCTTGTTGTGATGCACTGAGAAAGAGGCAACATCACCTATGCTATGCTCTTGCCAGGATGTTTAACCTGAATATAACCATGAGGAAACAATCAGGTAAATCCAGATTATGAGACAACTTACAATAAAACAAGCTTTCCAAAGTGTCAATCATTAAAAGCAAAATGAAAGGTAGAGTCTCTCTTCTATATTAAAGAAGATTAAACTCTTCCATGTTAAAGAAATGCAATGGGTGACCTTTGATTGGATACTGGATCAAAAACAAAAACAACACAAAAAAACAACTAGAAGGCACATTTTGGGGACAGTTGGGGAAAACTGAGTATTGGACAGTATATTAGGTTAAAATATTGTGTTGGTGTTAAATTTCTTAGGTATAATGATGGTATTGTGGTTATGTAGGAGAATGTACTTATTTATAGGAGATACTTCCTGAAGTATTTAGAGATGCAGTGTCCTGAGGAATAAAGGGAGTGTGGCAAAATATTAACAATGGGTAAGTTAGGTTGAAAGACAAAGTGTTATTTTTACTATTTTTTCAACTTTTTATTGGTTCAGAATTTCTTCAAAATAAGCAATTGGGGAGGGCACAAAGTTTTCAAAAATAATATGATGTATTCAAAACACTTTGCAGAACTGATTTTGTGCTATTGATACACAATAAAGCAATTTTGAAAGATAAAAAGTAATGAGAACAGCTTTGCACAGTGGAGACAAGGCTGAAAAACAAATGACTGACAAGCAGGAAAAGCTTCCATCTGTCCCAGTGAATGCAGGAGAGAAAGACAGAGGTCGGCAGGAGAAGCTATGTATGTGGTACAGTAGCATTTTCTGCAGCTAGAAGGAAAGTGCTGCGCAATAATGATTTGACCAGGACTCCCTCTAAAAATTAAACTGTTTTCCCAGACAGAGGGTGAAGTTTAGGGAAAGAGGGTATGGGTAATGGATGGTAAAAGGAAGGAAAAGGCAGAGTGAAGAAGTTTTATGTCACCATCACTGCCAACATTCTCTGCTCTTCCTACTAGTTCATGTGATTGCAGGAAGTCTGTGATGATACACGGACCCACTCAACTATCCAAACCTTTTGTACATCCCTGAGAAAGGGGCTAGATCCTGAGGTTACCTTGGGACCTCAGTTGTCTTGGCTTTTTCTAAATAACTCATTGTTCCAACCATATTGCCACCAGCAGATCTAGAATCATCCATTTTTCTTAAAGTTTTACCAAGGTCCTTCTTCCATGAGCCCTGAAGATAAGCTCTGAGATGTAAGCAGTGTGTGAATTGGAGGTCGGAGATAAATTATTGAAAAGCCAGCATTTCCTAAGCTGTTGTAACTATGGAATTAAGTTTTGGAAACATGTAGAGCTTTCTCCAGACAGGAGAGAAAATATGATACATTTAACATATATGTAACTTTCTTCCTGTTGCATAAACATTTCCTCATTATTAACATTTCATTCTCAACAAATCAAGGTGAAGTTAGCAACTTCTGTGTTTGCCGGCTCTGGGGACAGTCATGTACTCCACTATTGGTCTTCCATAGTGAGGAGACTAACTCTTTTTTAAGAAAATGAAAAAAAATTTTTAACCCAGCAACCATCTCAGTTTTCTGTGCTTTTCCTTGTGAATATTTTTACATCTTTACACACTGGCTCTGGAAATTGCAACTGTGTTCCTTTAATGTTGTGTATAACATTTCTCCACCACTGCAGAGAAAAAGAGCATCATTGGTCAGGTCTTTGGGATACACGTGGCAAATACCAATAGCTCAGTGTTCCTTGTCCTTAATGAGTTTCGTCTCAAGTTTTAGCTGGGCCCATGTCTTGAGATACTTCCCCGTACGTTTCTCTTCAAACCTGGGATCATAAAGGATGCTGGACTTCTCACTGAAATGAGAAAATAGATCCACAGGTCTTTTACATGCTGTTTGAAGGGTTGTAACATCACATGCTCTTCCTCTTTTTCATCTTCCTCTTTTACATTTCTTTTTACTTCCTCTCCTTTACCACTTCATTACTTCACTTCTCCGGAGAGATGTTAGAGCTTTGTAAGGCAAGCTTTTCCAAACTGTATACTATGGTTCTAGATGCAATTGTTCTTGAAATGTTTAGTTCTAAATGGAATCATAGCTTGAAATGCTAGTGAAGGTGTTAAAAATAAGACAAGTGATAAAATTCATATTTTCTCTTCAACAAGAGTAAGCCACAATAAGGCAGGAAAAGATTTTGTAATTAAGGTTTCCAACAGTGGTTCTCAGGATTGAAAAAAAAAGAATTCACCACTTATGTCTCACATTTACATACACTAATTACTGTTTTAGCAAAATGTTTTGTTGCCATCTAGAGGATGTCTGACTTTTAAAAAATATGTTTTGATTCCATTCAGAAAAAAACATCCAGCTGAGTTATTCTTTTTAAATTGATTTTTCTCACCAGAGCATGGAACAGTAACATGGAGGCTGAAACTCAGAAGAGGAATAGCAAGATCATAGGATGTTACAAGGTGCCTTGGAGGTCATTCAGCACAATCCTTATCTGGTTCATGAAACCTGTGCACAATGTCCTCAATGAGGTCAAGAACGGAACTGAAAATTCATCCAACAAAGGTGGTACTAGAGCTACTTATTTTTCAGAGATCTTGAGCAAGAAACTTGCAATTTTCTTTTGAAAACTATGAAACTGAGTCCGAAAAAAGTCATCTGGTATAGCATTAACAAAAACAGCTAGGAAACCAAATTCCTTTTTTAAACAAAATTATTTTCCTGTTTCGTTAGTGTAATAGACTTGCTAGACCACACAAAACAGCCATGAAGTGTTTTTATTATATGAGCAATGCAGCTCTTATACATAGGAATGAAATATTCCTGTGTCTGTGCACTTGGAGTATTTACCTTTATTTATTTTTCAGGTGCCTAGAGGGCAGAGAGTTGAGCTAATCTTACTCCTCAGTTTTAAGCAAATTATCAGTATCTGCCCATATCCTCATATTCTTCTCTCACCTTAGGCCCCCATTCTAATTACACACAATTACAAGGATACGTGTTTGTAACTGTATATTTATCCTTGTAAAGTATGTGGTACTAGATGCAGCGCTTTTTCAATACGTATACCATTGTGCTATAAATCTTTCTTTCCTTAACTCTTTTTATTATTTTTGATACCTGTGAATTTGCTTTACATAACTTATATCTGATGTATATTAGTCCATGGTATGCATCTATCATATTTTACACATCCATTCTTCCAGCTTTCAGCTCCCAACAATCACTAGCAATGCCACTATGAATATCTTCAAAAATAGTCCATCAAGGGCTTGTAAAAAGATTTCTCTGGAATACACCAGAATAGGATCACTGGGTCACAGGGTGTACACATACCTCATTCCTTGACCATGCTCTGATCGTTTTCCAGAATGATTCTCACTAGCAATGCACCATTACTCACCAAACCTCAGTAACATTCATCTTTATATTTAAATAACATGATAGGTTAACATAGCATATTATTAAAAATTTCCATGTCTCTGGTTACTAGTGAATCTGGGACTCTTTTGGTATGCTTGTTGGACATTGGGCTTCCTTTTCTGTGAATGCTTTTTCATGTCCTATGCCTATTTTCCCACTACATCTGGACTACAAATTATAACTTCACTTGGTTTTTACATCCCGTTGTTTTGGGTTTTATCTTAATGATTTGTTGATTTTTAAAATACTGCAAATATCCTTTCTTAGTCACCTGTCTACTAACGTTACCTGTTGTATCTTACCCTGAATAGAAACTGTTTAATTTCTATGTAGTCGTCATCAATTTTTCATCTTGCTGTTTGCCTTCAGAGTCTTGTTTAGGAAACCTGTCCCCAACCACATAGCACAACTATATCCTCCTATATTTTCTTCCATTAGCTCTGTTGTTTACCTTTAGTCCACTTATTTATACGAATAAGGTAAGAATACAGTTATACGTGTATATATATTTTATATAATGAACTATTTATCCCCACACTCCTGAAAATAGGCACTTCCATTTTTCCACTGTCCTGGGGTAGGAATTTCATTCATCAATTTCCACACACACACACACACACACACACACACACACACACACAGAATCTGTTCTGCTTTGCTGGCCTATTTATTTGTGCTTGTTCCAATATCATATTGTTTTTACTAATAAAGCTTTGATTTAGTCAGTACCTACTAAGATATGCCCCTGCTCTTTCCTCTTGTTTATTAAAATTGACTTAAGTATTTGTTGGCTTCTATTCATCAATATTCAATTTATAATGTGTTTGTTGAGTTCCTCATACTGTCAGCTGCATTTATTGGGTGAGGGGGAGTTGCATTGAATTTATGTATTAAATATGATTCATACTATGCTAAATTAAAGCATTAGGAGCATAGCTATCTGTTTACTTACTCAGATCTTTTATATCCTTTAAAATTTTGTTCATAAATGTTTATATATTCTTTCATTAATGCCTAGTTCTGTCTGTTAATGATTTTCTTAATGGTGTCCCATTTTCTATATTTCTAGTTGGAATTGCTTAATGAAGGTATATTATAGTATTTATGTACTGAAAAAATCAATACCACTTGGTATTAGTTTTGAAAGGAAACTAAATTTTTGTAGTGAGTTTGTGTTTGTAAAGTGAAGAGTCTTTTAAACTACTGTGTGTGTTTAATTGTCTCCATCCATGGGAAACCCCACACCCAATTCTAATCTTCATTTCTGCTCTGCTCAGGATCCCCCTACCAGCTTGCTTTCCCACAGGATTAAAAACACGCCCTTTAAATAAACTAAGGTGATCTGAAGTCTTGTATAATCTCTATATTTATATACTTTTTAAGTTTTATTTAGATTCTTCTCAAGTCTGACTCATTTCTTAACTCAAAAGACGGGGACTTTCAAGGTGTTCTCGGAACCAAAATCACGCAATCTGATTTTACCATCTACCAACATTTGTGTCAGCTGCTAGAGAGATAGTTTCTGTAAACTGAGATGATTCATGTTATAAATTGTTGGGTTTTGTAAGAATTACCATCATATTGATAGTTTAGGAAAAAATGGCAAGGGATTGCTTATGATAGCTGTATGAATGGGGCAATAACGCAATTACATGTTATTGAAGTGGGAGTTTATGGAAAAGAAAATATGATTAGAGTTCAATAAAAGTGTACATTAGAGAATTACATCTTTGATGTATAGTAGCAAGTAAACAAACTACCATATTTTCTTCTAATGAAAATGCTGACACTGATTTGTGACCTTGACATTACATAGTATTGTCCCATAAAAATTTCTATTGAGAATTATAGCTACTGCTGAAAAGATTTAGTAATTTTAGGGTAATAATTCAATGATAGTGTGTCCAACATTTAAACTTGGTTGGGACAAACAAAATTTTAATTCCAGAGTAATAAAATTGGGCATATGTGCACTAACTGAAATAGATGTTTACTGTACCATTAATAAAGTGAAGAGGGCAACTTTTGCCGTTATTCACCTTTGCTGTTACTCAGAACTTTAATTCTGCTAAGGAGAAACTATAGAAAACTTAAGTCAAATTTAGGAAATTTATAATTTTAGTTTGCATATTTATTAACTCATCAAAGATAGAATCAGTGCTATGGGTTTTCTGTCTACATAAGCTCTCTCCTAAGTTCTTTGTCTATAAAATGTCTATCCTCCAAACAAGTTACACTTTCCCGCCAATAAATTATACTTATATTTCCCCTCCCTCATTTTGTTACAGATGAGAAAGTTCATCTTTCTGTTGCAGTTGCATATTTTCAGTCTATGGAACAAGTCTCCGTTTTGAAACATTAACTTCTCTTGGCTTCCTTGCCACAGTCCTTTTGTGGTTTCCTTCCCAATTATTGGCCACCTTATCCCATTTTGTCTGACTCTTCTTTCTCTATCCCCTTGATAAATGCTAGAGATTGGTACAGCTCAATCCTGAGCTACCCTTTAATCATCTCATGCTCTACTTCCTTCCTGGGCGATCTAGTGCATTTTCTTGTCTTTAATTACTAACTATATGGTAGTGGGCCATTACCAATTGTACATCCCTGGTTAGGTGTAGAAGGTCACCTTAAAAATGAAAACACATCAGATAAACTGAAAAGTCATATTTTAATTTAAAGACACAAAGAACTATGAATGAACTAAATTCAGAGAGGGACAGAGGGACAAGCCCTTATGAATGAGCAGGAACCTGGGGCTGCTTCCATCCTGGGAGACATTTGCTGAGTCTTGAGGCACAGGAGGGTGGAGGAGCAAGTCTTCTATAGCCAGAACTCTGCTGGGACAAAGAGAAACCGGTCAATTTTTTAAATTTATTTTTTAAGCTGTTTTATTAAGATGAAATCTATACCATTTGCCCATTCAAAATGTACAATTCAGTGTTTTTTGATATACTCACAGGGTTGTGCAATCATCATCAAAGTCTAGTTTTAAAACATACTAGTGCGGCCCAAAAGAAACTCTATACACATCAGCAGGGAATCCCCATCCCCCTCCTCCAGCTTAAGCAACCATGAATCTACTTTCTATATCTGTGAATTTGCCTCTTCTGGATATTCCATATAAATGGAATTATATAATATATGGTCTTTTGTGACTGGCTTCTTTCACTTAGCATAGTGTTTTCAAATTTAATACATGCCAGAGCAAGTATCAGTACTTCATTCTTTTTATTGCTGAATAATATTTCATTTTATCAATATAGCACATTTGTTTATCCATCCATCATGTTCATAATATTTGAGTTTCCCCTTTTGGGTTTTATAAATGATGCTGCTCTGAACATCCATGTATAAATTTTTATGTGAACATATATTTTCAATTTTCCTAGCTACATACCTAGAAGTGGAATTGATGAGTCATATGGTAACTTTATGTTTAACATTTTGAGGAACTACCGAACCGTTGTGCAAAGTGGCTGTGTTATTTTGCGTTCCCATCAGCAAAATAGGAGGGCTCCAATTTCTCCATATCCCCTTCCACACATCTGTTGTTTTGATTATGGCCATCCTAGTTACTGTGAAAAGGCATGTCATTGTGGCTTTGATTTGCATTTTCCTAATGAGTAAAGATGTTGAGCATCTTGTATGCTTATTAGCCATTTATATACCTTTTGGGGGGAATATATATTCAAATAGTTTGTCCATTTAAAAATGGGGTAATTTATATTTTTGTTGTCGAGTCACAGTAGCTCTTTATATATTTTGGATACAAATTCCTTATCAGATATATGATGACAAAATTCTTCTCCCATTGTGTGGATTTTCTTTTTACTTATTGATGATACCATTTCTAGAACAAAGCTTTTTAATTTTGATGCACTCCAATTTATATTTTCTTTTGTTTCTTGTGCTTTTGGTGTCATATCTAAGAAAACATTGCCTAACTGAAGACTTACCCCTGTGTTTTCTTCTAACATTTTATAAATTTGTATTTTGCATTCTATATAAATGTGCATTCTGCATTGAATTGCCTTTGCTCCTTTGTCAGAGCTCAGTTGCTATACTTGTGTGGGCCTATCTTGAGGATCTCTTTTCTGTTCTTATTGATCTGTTCAATAGAGGAATATGTGCCTATTCCTTCACTAATACCACATTGTCTTGATTACTGTAGCTTTATAGTAAGTCCTAAAATTGGGTAGTGTGGGTCCCACAACTTTGTTCTTCTTCAACATATGTTGGCTATTCAAGTTCTTTTGTCTTTTCATATAAACTTTAGAATAAGGTTTGTTTCGGGGTTTTTTGTTTGTTTGTTTTTGTTTTTTGTTTTGTTTTGTTTTGATGTCTACAAAATAGCTTCCTGGTATTGCTTTGACAATCTATAGATGAAGTTGGAAAGAACTGACAACTATGTGGAGTTTTCTGATTCATAAATGAAGAATATCTCCCAATTTATTTAGATCATCTTTGATTTCTTTCATCAGTATTTTATAGTGTAAAGATAGATCCTATACATATTTTATCAGATTTATACCTAAGTATATCATTTTCTTTTTCTTTCTTTCTTTCTTTCTTTCTTTCTTTCTTTCTTTCTTTCTTTCCTTCCTTCTTTTTTTTTTTTTTTGGTATTGCAAATGGTGTTTTTTTGTTTTTGTTTTCTCTTTTTTTTTAAGCTCTTCATTGGAGTATAATTACTTTACACTGTTGTGCCAGTTGCTGCTGTACAACAAAGTGAATCGGCTATATTTATATGTATATTCCCATATCCCCTCCCTCCTGTGACTCCTTCCCACCCTCCCTATCCCACCCCTCTAAGTCATCACCCATCATCGAGTTGATCTCTCTGTATTATGCAGCAGCTCAGCTTCCCACTAGCAAGTATTTTACATTTGGTTGTGTATAAACGTCAGTGCTACTCTCTTACTTTATCCCAGCTTTCCCTTCGCCCCCCACCCCATGTCCTCAAGTCCGTTCTTTACATCTGCATCTTTATTCTTGCCCTGTCACTGGGTTCATCAGTACCATGTTTTTAGATTCCATATATATAAGTTAGCATACGGTATTTGTTTTTCTCTTTCTGGCTTACTTCGCTCTGTATGACAGACTCTAGGTCCGTCCACCTCACTACAAATTTCATTCCTTTTTATGGCTGAGTAGTATTCCATTGTATACATGTGCCATATCTTCTTTATCCATTCATCTGTCGATGGGCATTTAGGTTGCTTCCATGTCCTGGCTATTGTAAATAGTGCTGCAATGAACATTGTGGTACATGTTTCTTTTTGGATTATGGTTTTCTCAGGGTATATGCCCAGTAGTGCGATTGCTGGGTCATAGGGTAGCTCTATTTTTAGTTTTTTAAGTGTTTTTTTTTTTTTTTTTTTGGTGCTACTGCAAATGGTGTGTTTTTAATTCCAAATTTTAATTATTTGGTATTGGTATATAGGAAAGTAATTGGCTTTTGTAACTAATTTGGTATTCTGTAAACTTGCTGTACTCATTTAGTAGTTGCAAGAGTTTTCTTATTAGTTCTAAGGGATTCTCTATATAAATAATCATGTCATCTTTGAATAATGACAATTTTATTTGTTCCATTTAATATGTACACTTTCATTTCATTTTCTTGTCTTATTGCACTAGCTAGGGTTTCCAGTACAGTGTTGAATAGGAGTGGTTAGAAAGGACGTTCTTGTCATGTTCTCTTTTTTAAGGAAACATTTCTAGTTGTTCACCATTAATAATAATGTTAACTGTGGGCTTTTTGTAGATATTCTTTATCAAGTTAAGGAAATTTCTTAGTTTGCTGAAAACTTTTATCATGAATGAATGTTGCATTTTGTCAATGTTTTTTCTGTATCAATTGACATAATAATATGATTCTTCTTCCTTAGCTTGTTGATATGTGAATTACATTGCTTCATTTTTGAATGTTGAACGAGACATGCATACTGGAATAAGTCTCAGCCAAAGTGTATAATTCTTTTTCATACATTTTTGATTCAATTAGCTGATGTTTTGTTGAGGAAATTTACATCTATATTCATGAGAGATATTGGTCTGTAGTTTTCCTTTCTTGTAATGTTTTATCTGGTTTTTGTATTAGGGTAATGATGGCCTTATAAAATGAGTTAGGAAAGGTTCCCGCTGCTTCTATTTTCTGAAGGATATTGGGGATAATGTTTATCATTCCTTCCTTAAGTGTTTGGGAGAATTTCCCAGTGAAACTATCTGAGCATGGTACTTTCTTTTTTTGAAGGTTATTGATTATTGAATTCAATTTCTTTTTTTTTTTAATTTTATTTATTTATTATTTTTTGGGGGTACACTAAGTTCAATCATCTGTTTTTATACACATATCCCCATATTCCCTCCCTCCCTTGACTCCCCCCCACCCTCCCTCGAGTCCCCCCCACCCTCCCTGTCCCAGTCCTCTAAGGCATCTTCCATCCTCGAGTTGGACTCCCTTTGTTATACAACAACTTCCCACTGGCTATCTATTTTACAGTTGGTAGTATATATATGTCTGTGCTACTCTCTCACTTCGTCTCAGCTTCCCCTTCACCCCCCCACCCCCTCCCAAACCTCGAGTTCTCCAGTCCATTCTCTGTATCTGCATCCTTGTTCTTGTCACTGAGTTCATCAGTACCATTTTTAGATTCCGTATATGTGAGTTAGCATACAATATTTGTCTTTCTCTTTCGGACTTACTTCACTCTGTATGACAGACAGTAGGTCTATCCACCTCATTACATATAGCTCCATCTCATCCCTTTTTATAGCTGAGTAATACTCCATTGTGTATATATGCCACATCTTCTTTATCCATTCATTTGTTGATGGGCATTTAGCTTGCTTCCATGTCCTGGCTATTGTAAATAGTGCTGCAATAAACATGATGGTACAAGTTTCTTTTGGGATTATGGTTTTCTTTGGGTATATGCCCAGGAGTGGGATTACTGGATCATATGGTAGTTCTATTTGTAGTTTTTTAAGGAACCTCCAAATTGTTTTCCATAGTGGCTGTACCAACTTACAGTCCCACCAACAGTGCAGGAGAGTTCCCTTTTCTCCACACCCTCTCCAACATTTGTTGTTTCCAGATTTTGTGATGATGGCCATTCTGATTGGTGTGAGGTGATACCTCATTGTGGCTTTGACTTGCATTTCTCTGATGATGAGTGATGTTGAGCATCTTTTCATGTGTGTGTTGGCCATCTGTATGTCTTCTTTGAAGAAATGTCTATTTAGGTCTTCTGCCCATTTGTGGATTGGGTTATTTGCTTTTTTGGTATTAAGCTGCATGAGCTGCTTGTATATCTTGGAGGTTAATCCTTTGTCCGTTGTTTCATAGGCAACTATTTTTTCCCATTCTGAGGGTTGCCTTTTAGTCTTGTTTATGGTTTCTTTCACTGTGCAAAAGCTTTTACGTTTCCTGAGGTCCCATTTGTTTATTCTTGATTTTATTTCCATGATTCTAGGAGGTGGGTCCAAAAGGATCTTGCTTTGATGGATGTCATAGAGTGTTCTGCCTATGTGTTCCTCTAGGAGTTTTATAGTGTCTGGCCTTACATGTAGGTCTTTAATCCATTTGGAGTTTATTTTTGTGTATGGTGTTAGGAAGTGTTCTAATTTCATTCTTTTACATGTAGCTGTCCAATTTTCCCAGCACCACTTATTGAAGAGGCTGTCTTTTTTCCATTGTATATTCGTGCCTCCTTTGTCAAAGATAAGGTGCCCATATGTGTTTGGGCTTACTTCTGAGTTCTCTATTCTATTCCATTGGTCTTCCTTTTATTTTTGTGCCAGTACCATACTGTCTTGATCACTATGGCCTTGTAGTATAGTTTGAAGTCAGGAAGCCTGATTCCACCAACTCCATTTTTCCTTCTCAAGATTGCTTTGACTATTCGGCGTCTTTTGCGTTTCCATACAAATCGTAAGATTTCTTGCCCTAGTTCTGTGAAAAATGCCATTGGTAATTTGATCGGGATTGCATTGAATCTGTAAATTGCTTTGGGTAGTACAGTGAATTCAATTTCTTTAATAGATACAGGGCTCTTCAGGTTTCTATTTTTCCTAATGTGAGTTTTGGTATTTTGGCCCAGTTCATATAAATTATCAACTCTGTGGGCATAGAACTGTTTGTAATACTTTTTTTTTGATCCATTTAATGTCCATGGGATCAGTAGTGATGACCCCTCTTTTGTTTCTGATATTGGTAAATATGTCTTATCTCTTTTTTTCCTAGTCTGGCTAGAGTTTCATGAAATTTATTGATCTTATCAAAGACCTGATTTTTGGTTTTGTTAATTTTCTCTAATGTTTCTCTGTTTTCAATTTTATTGAGTTCTGCTCTAATTTTAGTATTTACTTATTTCTTTCTGCTTGCTTCCAGATTAAATTGCCCTTCTTTTTCTAATATCATAAGGTAGGAGCTTAGGTTACTGATTCTAGATATTCCTGTTTTCCTAATAATGTTTTAATGCTGTAAGATTCTGTCTAATCACCACTTTCACTGCATCTCACCAATTTGATAAATTGTATTTTTATTTTTATTAAGTTCAAAATATTTTAAAAATTTTCTTAAAGCTTCTTTTTTGACCCAGGCAAGTGTATTGCTTACTTTTCAAATACTTGGGGAAATTTCCAGCTATCTTATTGATTTCTAGTTTGATTGTGGTTTGAGAGCATACATTGTATGATTTCTATTCTTTTAAATTTGTGCCCAGGATGGGGTCTATCTTGGTGAATATTTCATGTAAGCTTGAGAAGAATGTGTATCCTGTTGTTGGATGGAGTATTCTATAAATGTCAATAAGATTAAGCTTATTGATCAGCTGTTTGGTCAATTATATCCTTACTGATTTTTTGCCTGCTTGATCTATCAATTAATGGAAGAGGGTTCTTAAAGTTTCCCTTCAGTTCTATGAGTTTGTGCCTCAACATATTCTCTTGCTCTTTTGGGGGGTTTATGCAAAGTTAAAATTATGTCTTCTTGGAGAACTGGCCACTTTGTCATTTTGTAATGCCCCTCTAATCCCTGATAACTTTTCTCATTCTAAAGACTGATTTATCTGAAAGTAGAGTATGTATCTACTCTAGCTTTCTCTTGATTTGTGTTAGTGTAGTATATCTTTCCCCATCTCTTTGATTCCAAGTCTTCACATTTAAAGTGAATTTCTTATAGGTAAGAAGTTGGGAGATAGCTTCCTCCACAAGAGGGCAGACAGCAGTATCAAGCAGTATCAGCAGTATTTTGTCTTGTGGACCGAAAACCACAGCCACAGAAAGATACAGAAAATGAAAAAGCAGAGGACTTTGTACCAGATGAAGGGACAGGATAAAAACCCAGAAAAACAACTAAATGAAGAGGAGTTAGGCACCCTTCCAGAAAAAGAATTCAGAATAATGATGGTGACGATGATCCAGGACTTCAAAAAAAGACTGGATACAAAGATCGAAAAGTTTACCAAAGACCTAGAAGAATTAAAGAGCAAACAAACAGAGATATGCAACACAATAACTGAAATGAAAAATACACTAGAAGGAACAAATAACAGATTAACAGAGGCAGAAGAGCGAATAAGTGACCTGGAAGACAGAATGGTGATAATCACTGATGCAGAAAAGAATTAAGAAAAAAAGAATGAAAAGAACTGGAGACAGCCTAAGAGACCTTTGGGACAATGTTAAACACACCAACATTCCCATTATAGGGGTCCCAGAAGGAGATGAGATGGAGAAGGGACCCGAGAAAATATTGGAAGAGATTATAGTTGAAAACTTCCCTAACATGGGAAAGGAAATAGCTACACACATCCAGGAAGCGCAGAGAGTCCCAGGCAGGATAAATCCAAGGAGAAACATGCCAAGACATATAGTAGTCAAATTGACAAAAATTAAAGACAGAGAAAAGTTATTAAAAGCAACAAGGGAAAAATGACAAATAACATACAAAGGAACTCCCATAAGGGTAACAGCTGATTTCTCAGCAGAAACTCTGCAAGCCAGAAGGGAGTGGCATGATATATTTCAAGTGATGAAAGGGAAGGGCCTACAACCAAGAGTACTCTACCCAGCAAGGATCTCATTCAGATTCGAGGGAGAAATCAAAAGCTTTATAGGCAAGCAACAGCTAAGAGAATTCAGCACCATCAAACCAGCCCTACAACAAATGCTAAAGGAACTTCTCTAAGTGGAAAACATAAGAGAAGAAAAGGACCTACAGAAACAACAACAAAACAATTAAGAAAATGGTAATAGGAACATACATATCGATAATTACCTTGAATGTAAATAGACTAAATGCCCCAACCAAAAGACACAGACTGGCTGAATGGATACAAAAACCAGACCCATATATATGCTGTCTACAAGAGACCCACTTCAGACAAAGGGACACACACAGACAAAGTGAAGGGATGGAAAAAGATAGTCCATGCAAATGGAAATCAAAAGAAAGCTGGAGTAGCTATACTCATATCAGATAAAATAGACTTTAAAATAAAAAATGTTACAAGAGACAAGAAAGGACATTACATAAAGATCAAGGGATCAATCCAAGAAGAGGAGATAACAATTATAAATACATATGCACCCAATATAGGAGCACCTCCATACATAAGGCAAATGCTAACAACTATGAAAGAGGAAATGCAAGGCAGAAATAGAGACACAGATGTAGAGAACAAACATATAGACACCAAATGGGGAAAGTGGGGAGGGTTGGGGGGGAATGAATTGGGAGATTGGGATACCAAATTGTACACTCCAAATATATGCTGTTTATTGTCTGTTAACTGTATCTCAATAAAAGGTTTTTAAAAAAAAAAGTTGGGTTCTGTTTTCTTTTGTTTTTAATCTACTCTGACACTGTATTTTTTTTTTCTGTATTTTCATTGGTGTGTTAAGACCATTCACATTTAAAATGATTATTGATATAGTTGGACTAATAACTATCATGTTAGTAACATTTTATATTCATTGCATTTGCTCTTTATTTTCCCCATTTTTTGTGCTTTCTCTGTTTTCGAGTACTTTATATATTTCCATTTTGTCTCCTCTCCTATCATATCAATTATACTTTAAAATATTTTAGTGGTTACCCTAGAGTTTCCAGTATACTTTTTAAACTCTTTTAAATCCATCTTCAACTAATACTACATCACTTCATGCATAGTGCGGGTACTTTATAAAAGTATTTCTAATCTCTCCATCCATTATGACCACCCAACATATTGTTACTATTGTTGCTTCAAACAAAGGCATCTTTCAGATCAATTAAGAAAAAGAAAAATATAATGATTTATTTAACCTTAATTTATTCCTTCTCCAATGCTCTTCCTTTCTTTCTTTCTGTAAATCTAAGTTTCTGGCCTATATAATGTTCCTTCTCCCTGAAGAACTTCTGTTAATATTTCTTGTAGAGCAGTTCTGCTAGCAATGAATTCCCTGTTTTTGTTTGTCTGTAGAATTTTTTTTCTTTCACTGTTGAAGTTTAATTTCCCTTGTATATAGAATTCTAGGTTGCTGGAGTTTTTCTTTGAGTATTCAAAATCTCTCACTCCACTCTTTTCTTGTTTACATAGTTTCTGACAAGAAGTCTGTTGTAGACAGATAGATATTCAGTACTTGCTCTCACAAAAGTAATTTGTGTGGTCAGTTGATGTCATTGCTCCATGCATTGATTATAAAAATCCAGTATTAATTTTCCTTCATCTCTGATTGATCTTTTAACCTAATCTTTTAAAGAAGTTTTTCCCTTAAAATATTTCACCTATTCTATAAAACAAATGCACATTTTCATGTTTGAAGCAAGGAGTTGAAATGAGGTTTAGAAACAAATGGTCCATCAGTTCCAACACTCTGCTTGTTGCCTTATCCCTTCCACTAGTGTATCCTTTGCTTCTGGAACTTGGCTGAAACTCTTCAGCCAGTTAATTGTCTTTCTGGCTGTGCAAGTGTTGTCACATATGCGTGGTTTTTGCCTTTACTACTTTTAAAGTTCTTACAGTTTATTACTTGTCTAAGTGTTAATAAATCCTTTTTCTGTGTACTGGATGGGGAAAAATTATAGCCAGCTCTGAGAGGAAACTTTTGGGAAAAGATATTAACTGACATGACTAAATGAAGGCAACAGAAGATGTTATCAATGTTCTTTGTAACCTGAAAACTGAACAAGGCTATGAGGCTCATTTCAAAATATTTTGAAGTGTTAAAAACATATACATATATATTTATGCTGTTTCTCAGTTGTTCCACCCAAACCATGTTAGGAAGGTAAAATGTCACAGGGACTTTTCAGTTGTTAACTGAGCTCAGCAGCTGTGGTGGCCCCTGTTGTTCTACACTAATTTCAGTTCAATAAAAATGTTAACTTTGCATTAAAAAAAAAAGTCTGTTGTAATTCTTATCCTTTTTCCTTTAAAGACAAGGTGGGTTTTTTTCCTTTGACTTTAAGATTTTCTCTTTAGCTTTTCTGTAGTTTGAAGATGATATGCCTATGTGTTGTTTTTCTGTTTTTTTTTTTCCTTTCTGGTTTTTGCTTGTCTGTTTGTTTGTTTTTGGTATTCATCCTGCTTGTTGGTGTTGGTGTTGTTTCAACTCCCTAGACCTGTGGTTTGGTGTCTATGATAATTTGCGGAAATTCTCAGCCATCATTACTTTCAAGTATTTCTTCTGTTTCTTTTTCTTTTTCTTCTTATATTCAAAATGTGTCTATTTTGTACCTTTTAAAATTATTTTTCAGTTCTTGGTTGTTTTGTCCTATTTGTTTCCATTCTGTTTTTCATTGCATTTCAGTTTGGGAAATTTTTATTTACATATTTTCAAGTTCACTGATTCTTTCCTTGACTACCTCCATTTAACAGATGAGTCCACCAAAGGCATTCTTATTTCTGTTACAGTGTTTTGGGTTTCTAGAACTTAAATTTTTTTTTCTTAAAGTTCTTATCTCTCTGCTTATAGTACCCATATTGTAGTATAATATGCTCTTTCACGTTGCCTACTTTTTTCCATTAGAACCCTTAATATATTAATCATAGTTATTTAAAATTCCCTATCTGATAATTCTGACATCTGTGTCAACCCTGTGTTGATGGGCCTGTATGCATCTTGGCGAATGCTTTCAAGTCTGCCTCATGTCTTGCTCTGATTGCTCCTGAGTAGGTACAGCCTAGCATATGTACATACCTTCCTGATCCCAGAGTTGTCTGTGATCTCAAGAAAGTTTTCCGCCTCTCTCCCTGGCTCTTTCCATTAAATTCCTGGCTGTTGTGTTATTTTGCTTATGTGAAAGCAAACAGCCTTTTCTTAATTGTTCTCCACCAATATCTCAGTTGTTTTCAGTAGTTGTGGTGCTCTCCACTCTCTGTTCCAAATAAAGTCAGTTCATTCAGGCAGAGCTGCAGACCTTTTTGTCCTTGTGGCCTGCCTTTCCCCCTGAAAAGAACCCTTGCACCATTGCACTAAAACTAAGGGCAGGAAACTGCTCCCACCCACCCACTCTTGAAATGAGGCTGTTCCTACTGAAACTGTGCTAACCTTCAGTCTGACTCCTTTTGGAATCAGGCTGTTCCTATTAGAACTGTGCTGTTCAGTCTTTACCTGACTGTTGAGACCAGGCCGCTCCTATCTGAACTGTGCTGGCATTTGGCCTACAGGCTGTTTAAGAACTATTCTTTTGCTCTAGAGAAAAATCTCTGAAAAATGGGAACCCAGTTATCTAAAGGTTTTGAGGGTGCACTTCCTGCCTACTTCAGGGACCCAAGTCAATTTTGTGTTTAAAAACTGTGGTCCCTCCTCATGTGCATTTCTAACTAAATGTACTGACTTAGCCAAAAGTAATTTAGATCATCAATAGCCATTATGGGGAATGTTTGAACTCCTCAAACTTACCTTTCGTAAAACTGTATTAGGCACCCATGGTTCTGAAATCCTCAAAACTTAATTTGATACCTATTTTGATTGTTGTTTGATGCTTCCAAACATTATCAGGTCTAAAATTGCCTTTCCACAAAATACAGTAGTTAAATTACCTGCGGCAAACAAATAGTTAAAAACAAAATGGCTTCCAAAGCCTTGTTCTCCCATCCACCCCTTCTTTGTCTCAGACTCCATCTCCAGTGCTGTCTTCCTCTGCCTCTGATCCTATCAGAACTTACCCCTTTAATTTTTTTTTAGTTGAATCACTATTTAATTAATTAATTGATTGATTGATTGATTGATTTTGGCTGCACCAGGTCTTAGTTGCAGCATGCAGGATCTTCGTTGTGGCACTTGGTCTCTTAGTTGCAGCATGTGGGCTTCTTGGTTGAGGCACACAGACTCTTAGTTGCAGCATGCAAACTTCTTAGTTGTGGCATGCATGTGGGACCTAGTTCCCCAACCAGGGATCAAACCCAGACCCCCTGCATTGGGAGTTTGGAGTCTTACCCACTGGACCACAGGCAAGTCCCTGAACCACTATTTATAATAGCACAAAAAAAAGGGGGGGTTGTCAAATAACTACAGGAGATTGGAGAAGTAAATTATGAGGCATCCTACCCTCTACAGCCTATAAAAGGATTGACATGGATCTGTAGGCAAAGCCGTGGAAAGGTGGCCATTGTATTTTGCAAATAATAAATATTGCTAAATTATGTTTGAAAAAGGATGAACCAGTTTTCATTACCAACATATTGGTGATTGCCTGTGACTCCATCCACCCTTGATAATGCATTGAGTTAGTAATCTCTTTTTAATTTTTGCTGGTCTGATTGACACGTGCACATATGTGTGTGCTAGTATGTGCGTGCGCGCGCACACACACACACGCGCGCGCGCGCTTAAAATCCCTTTATTCTAATTGCTGATGAGAAATTAGTAAAATCTGTTTACCATCCAAATTCTCGAAGAATCAATTTGTCCACCCTTCTAGTGCACAAAGCTGATGGGATAAAAATTAGTTACTTTGACTTGTTTTGAAACTTTCTCGGCCCTGGTGGTAAAGGCCTATTTGAAGGGTGCTGATAAAAGGAAAATAGAAGAGGAGAGAATATTACTTAAATGTTCCTCGTTCTATGAGGTCAGCATTATCCTAACACCAAGACAAAGACATTACAAGAAAAGAAAACTACAGACTAATATGCTTTATGCACATAGTAAAAAAATTTCAACAAAATACTAGCAAGTCGAATCCAGCAGCTTATTAAAAGATTATACACCATGACCAAGAGAGACTTATTCTAGGAACACAAAGATGGTTTAACATAGGAAAATCAATTAATCTACCATATTGATAGAATAAAAGGAAAAAAAACCACACACGATCATCTCAATTGATGGAGAAAAAGCATTTAACAGTATCTGACTCTCTTTCATAATAAAAACATCCAACAAACAAAGATTAGGAAGGAATTTCCTCAATCTGGTAAAGAGTATCTACTAAAGTCCACTTAATAGGAATGACTGAAAACTTGTTCCCCTAGGAACAAGACAGGATGTCAGCTCTCACCACTTCTATTTAGCATTGTACTGGAAGTTTTAACCAGGTATGTTAGACAATATTAAAGACATATTTTATTTGGGAAAAAAGTGAGAAAGAAGGAAAGTAAAACTACATTTACAGATGACATTATCTTATATATAGAAAATCCTAAAGAATTTATAAAGAAACTTTGAGTTAATAAATGAACTCAGCAAAGCTGTAGGACACAAGGTCAAAATGCAAAAATAAGTTGTGTTTCTATAAACTAGTGTTACTGAAAGCTCGGCCTCTCTGTACACCAGTGACGAATCAAATCCCAGAGACAGAGTTTTGGGTGAAGTAGAAAAGGACAGTTTTATTGCTTTGCCAGGCAAAAGGAGACACACCGCGCTTCTGCCTCGAAAAACTATGTGTCTCCTCCCCTTTAATGTTAAATCTTCTGAGAAATAAAGCTCAAATTTCTCATGTCCCCTGGACTACGGCCAAAATGTGACCCATAGTTAAAACAGAGTTTCCTATTTAACAGAGAACCTCTATAGGTTTGCTGAAAATTTTTAATATAGGTATTTAAACCTACTAACCTGGTTTCTCAGATTTATATCCATTAGTCCACATCCTGTTGGTGAGGGTCAAGTCAAACATTGGATTAAAACTAGCCCTATGGGAACATCCTGGTGTGGATTAGAAAATCAAACGCCTAACTTGGCAAGAAGCTAGAGCACTCACTAGAAACCTCCTTCGAGCAATTACAGCTGCCTTTCCTAAGCCTGTTAATGGGAACAAAATTCAGGCTCGCACACAAAAATCTGATGAAACTGTCCATATCTATTGTAATCAACTTCAGATGATCTTTAAAGAAAATTCTGGTCTTCCTTCAGGTATTGATTCCACTAGGGTAGCCTTTAATGCTATGTATATTGACAGGGTGAAGTGGGATCTTTCTCTTTTAGTTAAAAGGATGCAATGGGAAGCTATGTCCACTTCTGCTTTAATTTGGCAAGTCAGCATACTCACACCCTAGATAAATCACCAAAAAGAAAAACAACTAAAATTTTTAATCATCAGCTCAGCAAATGAAGGGCCCTAAGCAAAACCAAAAACCTTCTAGTTTCTGCTATTACTGCAAAGAGCTTGGAAAAAAGATTATTACAAATATAAGTGTTTCAAGCATCTTCAGCCCTCTAATCAGCCTTTGCAATGTCCTCTTAATTCCCAGTGAGAGCGCTCTAAGGAACTACAAAGACTCTTCCCAACACTCCCTCTTAATCAGCTCAGAGAAATAAGTTTCCAGATTGAGAATGAATCTCTCTGTGTCCTTATTGACACCAGAGCCACACTCTTGGTGCTCACCCACAGTGCTATAAGATAGCTCCTGCCTTAGAGTTTTAAAAGAGTTCAAATACTGGGGATCTCTAATAAGCTTCAACAGGTTCTTGTCTCTGAACCTATTCCCTTTTGTTTAGGTGCTTTGAGAGATACACACCCTTTCTCCTTAGTTCCTCCTCTCCTATTCATTTACTTGGTGGAGACATCTTGGAAAAGAATCATGCTGGAATTTCTCCCCAAAGAGTGAAATAATTCTAGAATTTGATGGTACCATCAAAGTAACCAACCATGTGAATTAAACAACACTCTGACACCTTTTATCTTCTCTGTCTTTGATGGTACTGGAGCTGATTCTGGAAACACTGATCCTTTGATTATGGACATCCTACTTATGGGCAAAATCTCAAACTGATGGCAAAATTCATAGCACACCTCCCATTAAGATTCAAACAGATCCCTCAAAATCTCTTTCCAGAATTAATCAATACCAATAACTAAAGAAGTTCAAGGTATAAAGCCCATAATAGAAGATTTCAAGGCTCAGGGCATCATTGTCTCTACTAGTCCCTATAATACTCCTGTTTTACCTGTGAGAAAACCCAGGGTCTGAGGATGGAGCTTTGTCCAGGACCTCCAGGCAATAAAAAACATTATTATCCCTCAACACCCTGTTGTTCCTAACCTCCACTTGTTATTGACATCCATTACTACTGAAAGCAAATTTTTCACTGTAATTGATCTATGAGGTGCATTTTTCAGTTGATAAGGCTAGCCAGTGTCTTTTGCCTTCAGCTGGGAAGGAAAACAATATATGTGGACAGTAATGCCCCAGGGTTTCACAGAATCTTAAAAGCTGATTTGGATGATAAGACATTTTCTGCAGGTTCTACTTGATTACAATATATAGATGATTTGCCTCTATGCCCTTCTTCTCAACCCTCCTCATAGGAAGACAGCATCCACTTGCTAATACTTATGACTTTAAAAGAACCTAAAGTCTCCAAAGAAAACTGGCAGTTTGCTCAAACTCAGGTACACTATTTAGGGCATCTGGTCTCAAAACAAGGATTATATTTGGATTCAGATAGGCTTTGTGGCACCTTGAACTTCCCAAAACCTAAAACTAAGTGCCACCTATGAGGTTTTCTTGGGCTAACTGGACACTGTTGAAATTGGATTCCAAATTTTTCTCTATGGCTCAGTCCCTATGTGCCTTATTAAAAATCAGCAATCCTGACCCCGTTAATTGGGGAGATCAAGACGATGCAGCTTTTGAAGCCTTGAAGAAAAGCTTAATGAGACCACCTGCCCATGGATACCCTAATTATCAGCTTCCCTTTTTCCTCTTTGTAATTGAGGAGGAAGGAATGCCCTTGGCATACTCACCCAAAAACATGGGACCATCACTGATCCGCAGGGCCAATAGCTGGACCCCGTGGTACGGGGATATCCCCCTTTCCTCAGAGCCATTCCTACCATGGGCCTTCTGGTTAAGGCCACTGAGAATATAATCATGGGATCCCCTTTAAACATCTTTGTACTCCATGCAGTAGAAGCCCTTCTAAATTTTTGTCACACTCAACACTTTTGAGTGTCACCTCACCTCTGATGAAGTCCTTTTGCTAACTGCTCCTCACGTAACTCTTTTACATTGTAATAACCTCAACCCTGCTACTCTTTTCCTTCACTGATGAAACCCCTCATGACTGCCTAACACTGACATATCACCTGTAGACTCCCTGTAATCATTCGTTTATAGGTGACTCCTATAACCAATGCAGATTTTTCATGATTTACTGATGGTTCTTATTTAAAGGGAGAAAATGGTAAAGATGGTGATGGGTGTGCTACTGCAATTCCTTTTGATATCATTGAGGCAGCACATTTACCTATGGCTACTGTGGCCTAGCAGGTTGAATTATACCCTTTTACTTGGACTTGTATTTTAGCTAAGGTCAAGACTGCAAACATTTATACTGATAGTCAGTGTGCCTTTGGAGTAGCCCGTGACTTTGGGATGCTATGAAAGCGATGAGGTTTCCTTACCTCTAGTGGGGAAAAGATTGAAAATAACTCACATCCAGAACATATTAGGTGCCATACGCTTACCAGCTGTCTTGGTTGTTATTAACACCCATGGACAAGCCGAGCTCGAATCCCTAGAGACTAAAGGAAACCACCTTGTGGATATTTCTGCCAAAAATGCTGCTCTCAAAGGAACCAATGGCGAAACCTCTCTCAGGGTCCAAAGGGATGCTCCCTCAGACAAAAATCTAGAAAAAATGACTAGAAATGCCCAACAGTTGGCTCCAGAAAAGGAAAAACAACATTGGCGATCTAGTAACTGTTGGCTCAATAAAAAGAAAGAACTCTGGGTCAGGCCAAATAACAAACTTGTCCGACCAGAAATTCTAAGATTTCCATTCCTTACCACTGTACTTGCATTGAACCGTTGGTCCACTGACAGAATGATAACATTGATGAACCAATATCGGTGGGAAAATATTAAGAAGGCTGCAAAAAGTGCCCACCTCGCTCGCCCCACCTGTCCAAAACATAACTCAGGGAAGCCTGTTCGTACCACTCCCTGATGTTTTAAACTGCCTAGTGGGTGACTTGAGGTTTGGCCAATGGATTTCATACAACTGCCCTGTCTCATGGACAGAAAGAAATGTTTAAGTCATGGTCTGTATGTTTTCTTACTGGGCCAAAGCTTTCCCTCACAGGCAGGTCACTGCTTCTTCCATGGCTAAAATTTAGTTAAAAAAGACTATGCCTACCTGGGGAACACCTTCCAAACTTCATGGTGGTTAAGGAACCCATTTCACTTTGACAAGTCTGCACTGTTTGGCTGGTTTTACAGCATTTTCACTGTGCTTGCCATCCCCAATCCTTAGGGTTAATCTAATGTACTAACGTCACTCTTAAGACCCAACTGGCAAAAATTTGTGGAGACCCTTAAGACACCTTGGCCAAAAGCACTGCCTTTGGTCCTTTGTTGGTCCTTCTAAATCTCAGATCTACCCCTTTCAGAACTCATAAATTCTAACCCTTTGAGATAGTCACTAGACAGCCAATGCACCTGACCCTTGCCTCTTTTAATCTACATCTGATAAAAGGAGATACACGTCAACATTGTAAAGGCCTAACTTCTTCCATTAAAGATAACCATGCTCTGGTAGAACAATCTTTTCACAGTGTGATCTTGGGAGATGAAGACCTTAAGCATCACGTACTGCTAACTGGAGATTTTATCTATCGGAATAGACAACTCCCGAAGGATTCTCCTCAACTTCGCTGGAAAGGCCCCTGTCAGATACTGATAACCAACCCGTGTGCCATCCACCTCCAGAGCATAGACTCCTGGCTGCAAATGACACATCTAAAGAAAGCACCAAGTCCTGATTGGATCTGCACATCGTCTGGTGACCCAAAGGTAAAAATTTCCCAGAATTGAAGCAGGTGACACCTTATGAGACAGCTTTTCCAAAATGTCCAGACCAGGCCTGTCAGAAGGTTTAGAATTCACAGAAGTCTGTCTTTCATTTGGACTATAAACTGACTCTGGATTCTTTTCCAAGTTCATGCTCTCTGAATTTGCAAACGATAATCTGTATTACTGATAAAACATTTGGTTCCAGTTTCTTTTGAGATAACAATATTGTTTAATTGCTCTATGTTTGTTCCTGCACTGTCTTCCCAAAGCACTTAATTCTTTCAGTTTTGAGTGAGCCCTTGCTAGATGCACTATTCTAAGATACAGATTTTAGGTGGGAAATGCCTGAGATATCCCCCTCCTACCCGTCCTTGTTACTCAAATGTGACCACAATAGGTTCCCAGTCTGTGCACATGGGACATGACACACAGGAAAGATCCTTCCTGGCACTGAGGGACCAAAGGCCACTGAATGCTGGCAAGAACAGAATTAAATTAAATTAAACCTAACTCTTGATCAGTGACACTTTCAGAGAAAGATCTTGATCAAACAGGAAAAATATGAAAATTAATAAAGGGAAACACTGAAATGGTTGACTACCACTTGACATCAATACACATCGCAACAGGAAGAGACATACCTTGTATCTCGAGGAGGAGGTGATATTACTACCACCAGCAAGAGGAAAAAAATTTTTCTCCTTGTCTGGCAACAGCTCAGCCAATGAAAGACTGTCACAACTCACCCAACGAAAAGCCAATATCCTTTGAATTTCCAGTTTCCTCCAGTGGACTTTTTGTTTATAACAGCTGCTCACAGCTTTCCTTTCTTCTCTATAAAACAGTTTCCTCGCCTTTGCATTACTGAACTCGCATGTGGTTCACCATCATTGCATTGTCCCAAGCTGCAATTCTTTGCTGCTCCTGAATAAACCCATTTTGCTGGTAAAATAACTGCCTGTTTTATTGTTCTTGGTTAACAGTCTTAACTATAGCAAATTATTATGAGGATGTCACTCAGCAAATTTGAATATGTAGTATGAATATGAACAGATAAGGTCCTTTAAAGTAATAGGTACTGGATTATTGCATCATATTTCAAATTGAGAAGTGTAGAAAAATGACCAAAAGCATTATATAATGATAACTTTATTTTTAAAGTATTTCTCAGTAAATGGAAATTCCAATACGGTAACTCCCCTACATACGAACCTTCAAGTTGCAAACTTTCAAAGATTCAAACGTGCATTCACATATCTAGCGTATGCTGTCACGTGTGCATCCTCTACAAGTGGTTGTGCTTCTGTGTACTTTACAATACTGTATAGCGTACAAATAGTACAGTATCTTTATTTCAAGCTCAGGATGTTTGGAAGCAAGAGTAAAAGCAGCGGTGATGAGAAAAAGGGCAGTGGCCCAGAGAAAGGATGACGAGAGACAAAAGGAAGAAGTAACTGAAGAACTGAAGAGGTTCACAATGCAGGAACCGACAAGGGGATTTTCTTTATTTGAGGAGGCACTGTTAGTTTTTGAGGCACAGAACCCCAAAGTAGAATGGTACACGAAGGTTGCAGCAGCTGTTCACAATACAATCCGGTGCTACCAAGTCATCTATGACAAGAAAAAAAGAGCTACTACCCAGACATCACTGGATTGTTTTTTCAAGAGGGTAGAAAGAATTGAATCCAGTAGGGAACCAGAACCTGTGCCATCAGTGTCAGGCGTGAGTGAAATTGCAGCTTGCCCTCCGTCTCCTATTCCTGATGATCCTTCAGCTCTACCGTCTCCCACTTCCTCTCTCTCCTCCCGTCAGTAACTCTTCTTGCCTGTTCACTCGATGCCAGTCCCTGTACACCAGCTGTTGTTTAGTACTTTTCAAGGTACGGTACTGTAAGATTAAAAATGTTTTATTTTTCTGTTTGTTTTTTATGTATTATTTGTGTGAAAAGTATTATAAACCTATTACAGTACAGTACTATATAGCTGGTTGTGTTTGTCGGGTACCTAGGCTAACTTTGTTGGAGTTATGAACAAATTGGACTTATGAACACGCTCTCAGAATGGAACTCGTTCGTATGTAGGGGACTTACTCTATAAAGTGTGCAGTATTTTACACTCACATGAAGGGGGTGACATTTATTGATTTTAAACACTCTTTACATGTTTGTTTTCATATAGATTTCTGTTATCTGGAGCTAATTTGTTCCTTCCTTCATTTTATTTAGCAATCATTTATTGAATATTTACCTTATGCCAGACACGATGCTAGGCCTGAAAACAAAACTCTGTAAGACAGTTCCTTCCTCAGAGAATTCACAATCTATTAGGGCAAAAGATATTTAGAAACAGAAAAAATGGAAAACAGTGATACATCCTATTGATGACATAATGGCAGCACAAAGTTGATACCAGCTCTGATTCTGGGGGTGGTGTGCATGACTAAGGTCTACACTAGTCAACACTACTGCAGTTCCCATTGCCATTAGGGATAAGCGTGGGACCTAAGAGTAGTCAGTGAGACACAAGAAGACTTTGACTGAAATTTCTGGAGAAAAGACTCTTGCTCTTTCTTGCTAGACCAAAAAGTGGGAAGGGTGTAGGAGCTCGACCACTGTCTTGCTACAATGGGAAACATGAGATTGACGCCAACATCAATATGAATGGTTTTGTTGAGAGACATGGCCAAGCCTGGTCCTGAAGACATGTATGGCATGGAGCCTCAGCCTGGCCTGAAGCCAATCCACTGCTGGAGTTTAAAGCTTGTAAGGGCCAGTATATTACCTTTACTTAGGCCAACTTGTGTTAGTTTTCTATCACATACAGTCAAAATAATTTAAACTTAATGTGGGTTGGGAAAAAAAAATACCATTAACAGGAATCATTAGACTGAACTGAGAGATTAGAATTTAACTTTTGGTTTATTCTGTCTGTACCACTGACTATAAATCTCCTCAAGGGCAGAAGCCATGTCTACCTTGATTATTTCTTCATATCTAGGACTTAGTCCATTGTCTGGCATACAAAATATGAAATACTTATTGACTGATGTGAAGCAGGAAAATAGAGATGAAAAATGAAAATAAAGAAGACTTTGAAATCATTTTTCACATTGTGACCTGAGGAATGGAGATACAGTGATAGATGATTAATGAATTAAAAGAGACTCTAGCAACAAAGGCAATTGAAAGAGATTATTAGAGAGATAAGATGCTGTCACTTAGGCTAGCACACATGCCAAGAGCAGACATGACCAATTCTAAGGGAGAAGGGAAAAAAATCCCTACGCTTTGGCCTTTTCTGGAACACACACAAGATCAAATGATAACTTATAAAAATTTTTTTTAATTTTATATTTTTTAAAAAAGGATAATAAGATAAATGAACAAGATAACAAAATACAAAATAAGTGTAGCAAGAGTTGTTTTGTTTTGTTTTTGTTGAACAAAGGTTTATTGGGCATCTACCATGTGCTGTGCTCAGCTGGGCACTGGATACATTGTGTTGAACAAATGGGGCTTGGTCCCTACCTTTGGGAGCATTCAATCTAGTATGGAGAGGTGGATGATAGACTGGTAAATTAATACATATTAAGAAATAGCAAGAGTTTTTTTTTTCTTTTCTTTTTAAAGAACTTTTATTGAGATACAGTTAACAAACAATAAACTGCCTATATTTAGAGCATACAATTTGGTATCCCAATCTCCCAACTCATTCCCCCCCAACCCTCCCCACTTTCCCCACTTGGTGTCCATGTTTGTTCTCTACATCTGTGTCTCTGTTTCCACCTTGCAACCAGTTGATTTGTACCATTTTTCTATGGTCCGCATATATGTGTTAATATACGGTATTTGTTTTTCTCTTTCTGACTCACTTCACTCTGTATGACAGTCTCTGGGTCCATCCGTGTCTCTACAAATGTTCCAGTTTCATTGCTTTTTACAGCTGAGTAATATTCCATTGTATCTATGTACCACATCTTTTTTATCCATTCATCTGTTGATGAACATTTAGGTTGCTTCCATGTCCTGGCTGTTGTAAATAGTGCTGCAATGAACATTGGAGTGCATGTGTCTTTTTGAATTATGGTGTTCTCTGGGTATATGCCCAGCAGTGGGATTGCTGGGTCATATGGTAATTCTATTTTTAGTTTGGCAAAGAACCTCCATACTGTTCTCCATAGTGGCTGTATGGATTGACATTCCCACCAGCAATGCAAGAGTGTTCCCTTTCCTCCACACCCTCTCCAGCATTTACTATGTGTAGATTTTCTGATGACGCCCATTCTAACCAGCGTGAGGTGATACCTCATTGTAGTTTTGATTTGCATTTCTCTAATAATTAGTGATGTTGAGCAGCTTTTCATGTGCCTCTTGGCCATCTGTATGTCTTCTTTAGAGAAATGCCTATTTAGGTCTTCTGCCCATTTTTTGATTGGGTTGTTTGTTTTTTTGATATTGAGCTGGATGAACTGTTTATATATTTTGGAGATTAATCCTTTGTCTGTTGATTCGTTTGCAAATATTTTCTCCTATTCTGAGGGTTGTCTTTTCGTCTTGCTTATAGTTTCCTTTGCTGTGCAGAAGCTTTGAAGTTTCATTAGGTCCCACTTATTTATTTTTGTTTTTATTTCCATTACTCTAGGCAGTGGGAGAAACAGCAAGAGTTTTAGAATAAGGTATGTGGAGTCTGTATTTCAAAGAATTGTGCAAGAGTGAAAATGAGACTAGTTCTAGGAAAAGATCATATTTGTCAAATGTTATGGGCTGAATTGTATCCCTTAAAAATTCATATGTTGAAAAAAAATTCATATGTTGAAGCCTTAACCCCCCAGCACCTCAGAATGTGACTATATTTGAAGATAGAGCCTTTAGAGAAGTAATGAGGTTAAAATGAGACCATTAGTGTGTTTAATCTGACTGGTGTCTTTGCAAGAAGAGGAATTAAAACAAAAGGGGAGACACCAGGGTCAAGCTTGCACAGAGAAAGGACCATGTGAGGACACAGTGAGAAGGTGGCCCTCTCACCAATGCATATACATGTTATTTTTCATTATATGCCATTGACTGGATATTATAACTTTTGTCCAGTTTAGTTTTTGACCAATATGTTTTTAAAGTCACTGGTAGGTTTTGGCCTATTTACTTATTATTTTTCACACATACACATACATTTTTTGCTCTTCACCTTCTTTATAATATACATTGTAGATTATCTCATATCAGTGCATATATAGCTATCACAATTTCTCACTGCTCTACAAATGTTATATATTTTAGCTAGTCTTCTAGAACTGAACATGTTTAGGTGGCTAACAATCTTTTTCCTTTATAAACAATGTCACAATGGATAGCTTGTACATTTTGGTCATATGAGAAGATTTCTGTACAACTTATTTCTAGAAATGGAATTGCTGGGTCAAAAGATATGAGCACTTAAGGTTTTAAAAAGATATTTCTGTATTGCTCTCCATTGAGGCTAAATCAATTCATGCCCACCAGCAAGGTAGGAGGATGTATGTTTCTTCAAACCCTTTCTAATATTGAGTTATCAAAAAAATGTTTTCAGCTTTGTCAGCTGAAAAGAAATAGTACCTCAACTTTAGCTTTAATTGGCCTTTATATTTTTATGAGAGCGAGGGCCATCTTTTCTAATGTTTTAGTCCCAGTTGTATTTCTTTTTATGTGAACTGTATGTTCATTTCTTTTGCTCATCAGGTTGTTGGTTTTGCTTGTTGATTTGTAGGATATGTCATTAAAGTTCAAATCATTAGAAAACTGGATTTTTCTACTATAACAAAAGATGTACAAACTTCCTCCTTCAACACACATGTTCAGGTCCTTTCACTTTTTCATCAGCCTTAAAGTGTGTAACTGTGATTTTCTTAAAATATATTTGACTTAAATAGCATTGGTTTGTTTATTTTAGCATTGGTGGATCCAAGAACAGTGTGGCATCACAGAAGCTTGAATTGTGGCCCGCATTGTCTGGGGATAAGTGAGATGAAAGAAATAAGTTCAGTTGGCAGATATATTGGGAAATAATACAGGAAACTATTAATTATTTTGTGTGTGTTTTTATAGACTTATTGATGTTACTTTTTTCTTCTTTTTGGTTTGAGAACTAACTTCAGACTTGGTATAGTGTTATAAAAAGTGTGTAATAACTTGAGGGACACTCAAGTTTATGCATAAAGGAATTGTGGTTTTAAGAAATTATTAAAGGGTAGTGAAATAAAAATCTGAATCATTTGCAACAACTTTAAGATATTGGACTTGGTGCCATTAAATTCTTTCATGCATTAAAATACAGACAATATGCTGCTTTATCATCATTTTTTTTAAGTATCTGTAAAGTAGTTGTATTACTGAACCAAACCTGGGTCTGCTTGCCCAAGCATAGAACAGCCAATCTACTGACACTGGATTATGGTGAAGGAAAGACAGCGTTTATTGCAGGTGCCAAGCAAGGAGTCCAGGCAGCTAATACTCAAAAGGCCCAAACTCCCCGATGGCTTTCAGGGGAAGATTTTTAATGCCAGAGTGAGGGAGAGGGTGGCAGGGTGTGTGTTTATGGACATTGTTTTTGTTGGTTGGTAGTGTGGTAATTGGGAATCAACATTCTCAACCTTCTGGTTCCAACCTGTCTGGCGTTTGTGTGCTTGTGGTCAGCATAGAGTTAACTTCTTCCACCTGGTAGGGGTTTCAGTATCTGCAAAACAGCTCAAAGAATATGGCTCAGAATATTATCTATAGCCCTTGAGGAGGAACTAAAGGTCCTTGACTTTGTCCTTTGGCTAAACTATTATTATTTTATCCTGCTTAACTGTTTTCCTTTGCTTCTGCATTTTCTCACTTCTCTGACTAAATTTATTCTTTGGAGCTTGGGAAGCTCTAGGAGACTAAAGTTTCTCTACAAACAAAAGGCAGGCAGAGGTCATGGTTTTGGGGGGGGATGTTCTAGGAAGGCCCCATAGGGTCCTGCTTGGTTACAGTTGTGGTTTTAAATTATTATCTATTGTAGTATTACAATTTGAGATTTTTTTTTTTTTTTTTTTTTTTTACTTTGATCTAGTATAGAGTAGTGAAAAATAATAGGTATTGGAGTTAGACTCTCTTGACTTCAAGTTCTGGTTCCACTTTCTAGCTTGTGTGATTTTGGGCAAGTTATTTAACTTTTCTAAATTCCTCATTCACAGGTGATATATATACATTATGGATTTGTATGAATTAAATGAAATAGTCCATAACAGATATGAGCCAAATGGCTGGCACTTCATATATATATATATATAATTTAAAATTTTTTCTTAGTATATATTCCATTTAGGTTTTGAAGCACATTTTATTTTACTCTAGGGTAAAACATTTTCATGATGAAAATATCAGTTTAAATAGAAAGCAGCTAAATTTGGTTAGTTTGGTGGCTATCTCTGTGGATTATTTTGAAAGTAATCCCTTCTATCCTTAAGTAATCCTTTCACTGTTGCCAAAATTATACCATTAGAGATTTATTCCATTTGATATATTTAAACTTAAAGATTTTTATTGCCTTCAATGTTTTTATATAAAAATGAAATATCTCCCAAAAGAAGATGAGGAGGATGATTTCAGGGGACCATGAGAGCCTGATTTAATCAGACTTGAGGCTGCCCTTTGTATGTGAGCTAGTGAGTGGCAAATGAGGGTAACAAAGGGAAGAGACAAAGTTGAAAGAGGTAAATTTCACCTTGGTCTCGCCTTAAAAAAAGAGTCGTCTTCAGTGGACCAAAAGAAATGAAGACAAAGAAAATCTCATATCTTTTTTCTTTTTTAACCACTAGACCACAAAAAAAACCTATACACAATTATTCATAATAACTTTATTTCTAATAGCCCCAAATGGGAAAAAACCAAAATGTTCTTCAGTAGATGAATGGTTAAACAGACTGTGGAATACTCAGCAATAAAAAGAAGAAACTCTAGATATGTGCAACAACTTGCATAGATCTCAAGGGCACTGTGCCAAGTGAAAAAAGCCAGTCTCTAAAGGTCACATACTGTATGGTTTCATTTACATAATATTCTTGAAATGGTTAAATTTATACAGATGGAAGACAGATTAGTGGTTGCCAGAGGCTAGGAATGATACGAGGAGTAAGTGTGACCATAAAAGAGTAGGGATAGCATGAGGGGATACCTTTGTGGTAATAGAATAGCTCTTACCTTGTTTGAAGTGATGGTTATATGACTTTATATGTGATGAAATGATATAAAGCTATATATACACATTATACCAATGTCTAATTCCTGATTTTCATGTTGAGTTATAATTATGCACCAAATAACCATTGGGGAAAACTGGGTGAAGGGTACACAAAACCACTCTGTACTACCTTTGCCACTTCTGTGTATCTATAATTATTTCAAAGGTTAAAAAAAAAAAACCCAAAAATTATTAGAGGGCTTCCATCATTAGAGCAATTCTTATTGAAGTCTTGGGATGGAGACAGTTGCTTTTGTATTCTTATTTGACTGGTGACAGGTGAAAGTAGGTGGTAGACAAGTGAAGGGAATAAGCCTTGTCATGAAAATTATTGAGTCAAATGAAATGTCAGAGAGTTTAATGATCTTTACAACATTAAACACCTTTAGAATAGAAAGCTTTTAAAATAAATAATTCATTTTTATGATGCTGTCTAATGCATATCTGTAGTTACAGGGTGCCTCTTGATCTTAGGGATGAAAGGAAGTAGAGTCAGAAACTTTCAGATTCCAACTGTCCACTCAATGGTTAATTGAATGCCCATGTTCAATTTCACCTCAGTCTTCCCTCTTTCCTCTTAACTCTTTCCCTTTGTTCCAGGGCAATTTAGTTTCAGTTTAGTTTTTGATTTGAGGAAGTTGAACCACATCTTGGTATTCCTAGTCCAGGGAACTTGTGCTGGGACAATTTCCCTCTAAGGCAAAGTTGAATGTTTGACCATAGCAAACCTGAATCCTTGTGGGGGTCCTGGAGCTTTACTAGGGAATAAGGATTAAGAATGATTGAGATTCTCCAGATTCTGAAAAAGACTATTGAAATTAATTTCTTTGTAGAAGTGCAGAAATAAACTCTAAAGAGTTAATTCAAATAAGGGAGGTAGGTGTGTCTTGGTAGTAGGTAGAAGTAACTAAGATAGGTGTATGCTTTTCTCATCTTGGCTTTCATCCAGTGCTTTCATAAACGGCTCCTGCTTGAGCTTCCATTTCCTTATATGCAATAAAGGTTAATACAGTACCTTATGGGATTAACCTTTTCTGGCTTTATTTTAAATTTGCCTTCATAGCTGTTGTTTTGAGGTAAAAATGTTAGGAGAGTGGTACTTTAGCTCAAGGAAGTCAGACTAGACATTCAGACATTTAGAATTTAAGAGGCAGTATAAGGTAATGTTTAAAAGCATGATTTTTTTTGGAAGTTAATAATCAACTAAGTAAATATTATTCATCCAAGGGTGTGATATGAAAAATGAGAAAACAGGTATATAACAGGAAACATTAGAAGCAAACATATTTTTAATTCATGACCCTGATAAGAAAAATATCAGGTTAAGAAAAAATAAATCCACTGCTACGAAAAATAAGAAAATAAGAAAAATAAATCCACTTTGCTAGTAACAGACGCTCATTAAAATTCTAATTAAAGCTAGTCCCAAGGAGTTTAAGGGAACCTGCATGATTTTGAAATTCTACCTACAGAAGGAGCATGAACTTTGTAGCCATACTACTTGGGAACCCTAGCTCTCCAACTTGGCAAGTTATTAAACCTCTCTCTATACCTTAGTTTTTAATTTGTGAAGTGGAAATAAGTGGGGATAACACCAGTATTTACCTCGCAGGGTTTTGGGAGGATTAAATGAGTCAGTAAATAAAAAGTGCTTAGGACAGTGCCTCGCTCATGCTGGACACTGTTAGCTATTACTAGCATACCACTGTTTGCATTTCTAGTTGTCTTCTATGCTGCCTGTTCCACATCTGCCCCAAGCAATCAGAAAACTTCTGCAGAGCTAAGGCTGTTTCCCACTTTCTTCTTCCCATTACAATTTGTACCTAAGAAGTGCGCAGAGTATCTATAATAAGCCTCTAACTCCAGGAAGTCGTTTGCTTTGGTTCACCAGCCAATAACATGAAGAGCCTTTCTCTTTAAAAATAATGAGTATCAAACCACTTTTTATTAGTATAACAATAAGACTTAGTTGAGTGAGTCACAGTAGCAGCATTTCACACAATCAAGCTCCCTTTATTGATAGGGTCATAAAAGTACTGCTCTCTATTGTGAGCGGATTCACTTCAAATCAGAACACCGGTCCGCGTCTCCTTTTTGTTAGCGATCTTTCCCTACCTGTGCTCATCTATCTCCTGGCCTCAAGAAGGCAACTTATTAACATTTCCTTGGGGTGGGTAGCACAATGATTTTTCAAACCCGCCCCTCACCTCCGCCTCCTGGCCCAGGACCCGCCCCCAGCCTGGGGAGGTGGGAAAGGAGCGGGGCGTCCCATTCCTGGGCGGGGCTTGGGTGGCGTGCCTCGAGGCGCCGGCGCCGTGGCGTGTGACGCTACCGGTTGACGCAGCCGCAGTGCCGCCCGGCCCCAACTCGGACCCCTCCCATCCTCCTCCGCCCCTCTCGGTGTCAGAGGCTGGGGCCCTGGGCAGGACTTCGGGCCGCGGGCCCGGCTGGCGGGGCTAGAGGGTGTGGACCCGCGCAGCGCTCAGCAGGCCGTGTCCGGCTGGGCGCTGCAGCTGCGGCGGCCGCCGTCTCCCGAGGCCCTTGGCGTCCCGCGGAGAGAGACCAGAGCGGTTCCGGGCCGCCCCGGCGCTCGCTCAGGTGAGGGAGGGGATGGGTCGGGCTGAGCAGGGTTTGGGTGGGCAGCGCGCTTCCCAGCATCTCTGGACCTCAGCCTGTTCGGAATCAGGGAGGTATGGCTTCGTCGCGGCTGCCTGCTGTGGCGTCGACTCATCTCTTACTCGTTTGCCATCCTTACCTGAAGCACGGGGACACGTCCACCGGGTGTGGGAGGTCAATGAGAAGGCCTGAAAGGGCCATGACAGTCAGGTGATCGGGGGCTCGAATGTAGGAACTGGACCCGTGGACGGTGGTAAGGCGGGCGGGCGACGCCCACCTGCCGGTGTGTGGGAGGGACCGTGCACCCTGCAGGCTCTTGGCTTCAGCCTTGTTAGCTGCACCGGGCTGCAGGAGACCCCGTACTGCCTAACGCGGGGTCGATTTTGGACCAAGGGCGGTGGAGCCTTAGGAATCCTCTTTACTCCCCCAGGCGTGGTGTGTCTGTATTCTGATTGGTTCTCGCTGAGTCTACACAATGGAAGAGTACATTTCAGCGGAAACATCTTTTGACCAAAGGAAGGTGAAGGGAAGTTGATTTTCCCTTTGCAGAGCTGTCCCCCTCCCGCTCCTCTTGGCCTTCGTTTTGACAGTAGCGAGTTAGGGACGCTTGTTAAAGGGAGAGAGTTCTTGTAACTTTCCTATGTAAGGAAATCATTGTTTTTCATGACTGTTCAAGCGTCTGAGTTTTAAGTGGTTTCATGTTGCTGCTTTCAACTTTGTGACTAGCAATGAAGCTGATTTATTTTCAGTTCACTAGATACATGAAGTATAAAAATAGATGAATTAACCGGAATATTTATCTAAGTATTGAGTGGTTTATGCTTTATGTGCATATAGTATCTCAATCATCACAACAATCCTATCATGTAAAGCCTATTATTACTCTCATTTTATAGATGAGAGAACTAAATTCCACAGCCCTAAAAAACTACTTGTTGAACGTCAGAGCTGTGATTTAGATCAGGTAATTGGACTCCAATTTAGAGTTCCTTAATATCTTTACCTCTCTCAAGCATTTGAGAATTTGCAAGGTGATTGTCATTTGATAAAAAGTGTGCCAGGTGCTGGGAATAGGAAGGAAACTGAGGCGCCATTCTTGCCAGCAAGGATCCAAGAGTTTGAGAGGACAAGTTTTTCAAGCAATATGTTTTAAGGGTAGCATTTGACCTGTAGAACCTTCTGATTACCAAAATCATGCTTTTTTTTCCATAAGTGCAGTGGTTTTGAAGCCTTTGGAAGACTGTGGTTTGGAAACTGTGGCCTTATTCTAGTTTTAGGAGTATTGTTCAGAAATTTTTTTTTCTTTTTTTTCTTCTTTTTTATTTTTTTATTTTGTCCAGAAATTTTAAAGCAGGAAATGTAATATTGGATTACCATTAAAGACTTTCCTTGTGTGTGTGCACACGTAAGTGCATGTGTAATCAAATCATTTAATCCAAAATGGCGAAACTGCTGAGAAAGCCAAGATGTCTTGTGTAATTGGTTGAAATGGGTGTTCTTTTCAGGTGTGTTAAGATGAAACACTGCAGACAGGTCTTCTGAAGATCAAGAAAAGGAAAAACAGAACATTACAGACTCTGGAAAAAAAAACTTGGTAAATATTTTGGGTTTTCAATTAAATCTCAGAGGAAATCTGATTTTTTGCTTTAATTGTAATTTAACCTGCTTAAATGGTCTAGGAATGGGGGTGGGGTGGCAGTAGTGTATAACGTGACCTGCCATTCATTTTACCAGACTTTTGATCGGTTGCTGTGTGACCGACAATTGAGTCATGTGCTTAGCTTGTATATTGGCAGGAGAAAGCCAAGGGAAGCGTTGGCTTGATTCTCTATGAGGTGTCAACTTTCTTTTCTCTCTTTTACTTCCTCATTAACCTGCCCATGTTATAAAGGGTTTTAAAAAGAAAGGAAGAAAATTAGTTGACTTTTGGTTTGTTCTTCATAGAATACTTTGTATGGTTGAACTTAAGTATATTTTTCACTATGAGTTCTATGGAAAATAGTAGAAGACATGGTTAAACACGATTGCGAGAATCTTAATTTCATAAATATTTATTGAGTACCATACGTCAGGCAGTTTTTTCAGTCTTCTGGTAAGAGTAGTGGTCATCATGGCCCTGGAGAATACTAGAGTAGTGATCTTTTTTCTAGAAGGTGATATTTTTGTGAACTCATATCTTTTTAAAAAGCTTTATATGTAATGATGTTTTTGGTTTATGTAAAAGACTAGGAAAACAGCACTACTCATAGAGTAAATGTTTGTATTTATAATAATTCTTTCATATTATTTTAGTTAATAACGGAAGGCACTCTACTAGTGCTATTTTAAGGTACCGTGGGAAACTAGGATTCTTACAGATTTCACTTTAGTGTACTGTTTTAGAGATAGTGTTAGACCGCACATCTTTATCCATTCATCTGTTGATGGGGACTTGGGTGGTTGTTTCCATATCTTGGCTATTGTAAATAATGTTGCTATATATATATATATATATAAGAAGCCATAAAAAGATATAACTTTGCCATTTGTGATAACATGGATGGACCTTGAGGGTATTATGCTAACTGAAATAAGATGGAGAAGGACAAATAACATGATTTCACTCATATGTGGAATATAAAAAACAAAATAAATGAACAAACCAAACAAAAACATAGACACTGAGGACAGAATAGTGGTTACTAGACGGGAAGGGATTGGAGGAGTAGGGTGAAATGGGAAAAGGGGATCAACTGTATGGTAACGGATGGAAACTAAATTTTTGGTGGTGAGCACACTGTAGTTTATACAGAAGTACAAATATAATGTACACATGAAACTTAGATAATGTTATAAACCAATGTTACCTCAAAAAATAAAAAAAGATAGTGATAGAATTTCAAAAGTTCATGGGAGATTAAGAAAATTAACTAATTTGAGAAAATTTCAGGAAACTTATATATGACAAATAGAAGTGACGTGGTCAGATGCAGCAGTCTGGTTGATGAATTGGAGAGAGATGAGCTTGCAAGCATGGCAGTCAGTTAGAGCCTATAGTAGTAATCCAGGTGGCAAATGAGAGAAGCAAAGCAGTGCAAATGGAAATTAAGGGGTGGAGATGGATTAGATAGATATAAAGAAGAAGGAATGAATAAGGTTTAGTAGGGGAATTGGAATCAGGGTGATTTCTAGCCATTATGTTCAGTTTTGTAATTAATGGTTAATAAATATTTTCCGGATAAATGAACTGAATTATCTGATACCTAGCTTAGGAGACTGAGTGGATTCTGGGCCCATTCACTGAGGGAATATATAGGAAGAGAAATAGACTGAGAAACATGGTTGGAGGAGATGAGTGCAGTTTGAAACTATTATATTTGAGGCATCTGTGCCATCCAGGAAATGTCATTAGGCAGTTGTATATGTGGATCTGAGTTCAGAAGAAGACTCAGCTTGAGATATAAATTTGAGTCTCAAGTTTATAGATGATAGTTAAAAGCAATGGAAATGGATGAGATCAGTCAAGGAGAAGAGTGTAGAGTAAAAGGAGAGAAATGAGGATGGAGAGCACTAATATTTAAGGATGTTTAAGGGTAAGGTGGAAGGAATACATACCTCAAAGGAGATGAGGTAGTTGCAGGGAGGTAGGAGAAAATCAGCAGAGTCACAAGGAAGTGGAAGAACGGAGTTTGGAGAAAAGGAATCAGTGTTAGGCATCTCTGAGACATCACATAAAATGGGGATAACAAAAATATCCATTGGACATACCAATTAAGTTGACCTCAGCAACAGCAATTACATAGGTGGATCCAGTTTACACTGGGTAAGAGAGAGAATTGAAATGGCTAATATCATTTGCTCTTTCAGAAAGTTTGGTTTTAAACAGGCGATAGAGATAAGAGTTTGAGAGAGGTTTTTGTTTTTTAAAGGTGTTAATGATATGAATATATTTACAGTATTTATATGCTGAGGATGAGAAGCTATCAAAAAGAGAATTTGAAGATAGAGGAATGAGGGAGAAGAATTGGTGGAGCAAAGTCATTTACCAAGTTGGAAGGGATAGAAGACCTCTCCTGGGTCAGGAGGGAGGGAGGTGGTGATGATTATGGATACAGATAAATTTGTAGGAGGCAAAGTAGAGGTTGCTCCACAGAGTCCTTGCAGAGACTTCCACTTATGATAGAAAGAGGATATGATTCACTCATGTGATTGGTGTGGTGTTGCTGACTCCTGATCATTTGGTGAGGTGGAGTGGAGTGAGGGTAGTTTAGCTTAAGATGGCAGGTTTGAACCATCAGGGCAGAGATAGCTTGGAGAGATCTCACAAAACTACCTTTCTTATACTTTGTATTAGTTATCTATTGCAGAATAAGAAATTATCCCAAAACTTAGTCGCTTAAAATATTTATTATCTCAGAGTTTCTCTGGGTTGGAAATTTGGGAGTGACTGAACTGGTTGCTTCTGGCTTCAGGTCTCTCATGAGGTTGTAGTTGATTGCCTGGGACTTCAGTCAACCGAGTGCTCAGCTGGGGCTGGAGGATTTGCTTCCATGATGGTTCATTCACATGGTGTTGGCTGGAGGCCTCAAATCCTCATCACATGAACTTCTCTAGGGCTTCTTCTTTTTTTTTTTTTTTTTATCACAGTCTCAATTTCCGTACTTGTGATGGTCTGTTTATGTTTTCTATTTCTTCCTGGTTGAGTCTTTTTTTTTTTTTTTTAAGAACTTTTATTGAGATACAGTTAACAGACAATAAACAGCATATATTTAGAGTATACAATTTGGTATACCAATCTCCCAGTTCATTCCCCCCCAACCATCCCCGCTTTCCCCACTTGGTGTCTGTGTGTTTGTTCTCTACATCTGTGTCTCTATCTCTGCCTTGCATTTCTTCTTTCATAGTTGTTAGCATTTGCCTTGTGTATGGAGGTGCTCCTATATTGGGTGCATATATATTTATAATTGTTATCTCCTCTTCTTGGATGGATCCCTTGATCTTTATGTAATATCCTTTCTTGTCTCTTGTAACATTTTTTATCTTAAAGTCTATTTTATCTGATGTGACTATTGCTACTCCAGCTTTCTTTTGATTTTCATTTGCATGGAATATCTTTTTCCATCCTCTCACTTTCCATCTGTATGTGTCCCTAGGTCTGAAGTGGTCTCTTGTAGACAGCATATATATGAGTCTTGTTTTTGTATCTATTCAGCCAGTCTGTGTCTTTTGGTTGGGGCATTTAGTCCATTTACATTCAAGGTAATTATTGATATGTATGTTCCTATTACCATTTTCTTAATTGTTTTGTTGTTGTTTTTGTAGGTCCTTTTCTTCTCTTATGTTTCCCGCTTAGAGAAGTTCCTTTAGCATTTGTTGTAGGGCTGGTTTGGTGATGCTGAATTCTCTTAGCTGTTGCTTGTCTGGAAAGCTTTTAATTTCTCCCTCGAATCTGAATGAGATCCTTGCTGGGTAGAGTACTCTTGGTTGTAGGTCCTTCCCTTTCATCACTTGAAATATATAATGCCACTCCCTTCTGGCTTACAGAGTTTCTGCTGAGAAATCAGCTGTTACCCTTATGGGAGTTCCCTTGTATGTTATTTGTTGTTTTTCCCTTGTTACTTTTAATAACTTTTCTCTGTCTGTAATTTTTGTCAATTTGACTACTATATGTCTTGGCATGTTTCTCCTTGGATTTATCCTGCCTGGGACTCTCTGCGCTTCCTGGACGTGGGTAGCTATTTCCTTTCCCATGTTAGGGAAGTTTTCAACTATAATCTCTTCCAATATTTTCTCAGGTCTTTTCTCTCTCTCTTCTCCTTCTGGGACCCCTATAATGGGAATGTTGGTGTGTTTAACATTGTCCCAGAGGTCTCTTAGGCTGTCTTCAGTTCTTTTCATTCTTTTTTCCTTATTCTTTTCTGCATCAGTGATTATCCCCATTCTGTCTTCCAGGTGACTTATTCGCCCTTCTGCCTCAGTTAATCTGCTGTTGGTTCCTTCTAGTGTATTTTTCATTTCAGTTATTGTGTTGCATATCTCTGTTTGTTTGCTCTTTAATTCTTCTAGGTCTTTGGTAAACTTTTTGATCTTTGCCTCCATTTTTTTTTACAAAGTCCTGGATCATCTTCACCATCATTATTCTGAATTCTTTTTCTGGAAGGGTGCCTATCTCCTCTTCATTTAGTTGTTTTTCTGGGTTTTTATCCTGTCCCTTCATCTGGTACAAAGTCCTCTGCTTTTTCATTTTCTGTATCTTTCTGTGGCTGTGGTTTTCAGTCCACAAGATGAAATACTGCTGACACTGCTTGATACTGCTGACACTGCTTGATACTGCTCTCTGCCCTCTTGTGAAGGAAGCTATCCTCTAGGGCTTCTTAAGTGTCCTAATAAGGCAGCTTTGTCGCCTGGAGCAGATGATCTGAGAGAGAGAGAAAGAGCAAGGAGGAAGCTGTGGTGCCATTTTTGACCCAGTCACACACACCATTGCTTTGCCCTGTTATTGTAGAACTGAATCACTGAGTCCAGCCCACACTTGGGAGGGGAATGAATTCAGCTCCACCTTTTGAAGGGAGGAATATCAAATACTTTTTGTACATATTTAAAAACTACCACACACTTTCTATCTTTAGGGAGCAAATAAGCTCTTTAAAAGTGTGTAGATACATCCTTTATGTCCAGGTGAGAGAGAAGTGCAGAAAAGTGGGGAGGTGGTTCAGTTAGATTTAGCTCACTTTACCATTTGGCCTCCTTTGCCGCTAATGGGCTCAATAACTTGATGTGTTGCCTCTTGTAGTTAATTTTAAAAAAGCGATGGCTGACCTTTGATTTAATGCAGTTGCAGCCGTCTTCTCAGTTCATAGGAATTGGCTATTAAATGGGCTCTCTGCATAGCAACATGCTAATAAAAAATAATTTTGTTGAACTTGATATAAGAGTGTTGGTAAACACACACGGCCAGTTTCTTCCTCCCTCTCTCCCATATCCAAAGACCCTATTTTATTGGGTGAGTAGTTTGAATATTCATTACGTGGAGTTTTCTGATGTAAGTGACTTAAGGCAGAAGATAACAGAAGATTAAGGGCCAGATAAGAAAACGGAAATACTGGTTTTATTATAAGAAACCTTTAGAATTTTACTTTGCTGATGCTAGCTTTTTAAGTTTTTTGCCTTCTGGTGTATCAAGATGGAAGGGATATATAGAATTGTTGATTTAAAAAATTAAAAGAGACTTGTAGATTGTGTTCATCAGCCAGTATAAAAAGTGAGAACAAAACCCCACAACTGATTAATTTATGGGATGCAGAAGTGGAAGGGTTAAACTTTTCACTCATGGCAGTTTCTGTTGATGTCTTTGTATGGCTGAAGGTAGTAATTTCTTCTGGTGTACTGTATGGGGGATGGGTAATATTTATAAATCATGGTTTCTTATAGGTTTGAAGAAGTTGAAGTTAGCTCTTTGTACCCCATTATTAGTAGATATGCTTTCTACAGCTTTTAAAGAGTTTTTTCGTTGGCTTGTTTTGTGCCTTATTTGAGTATTTATGTGAACCAGCATAAATTTCTGGCTATGGAAGTGAGGTTTGCTAAAGTGCAATATTTTTATTGGATGATATGACTTCTTAGATGTTAAAAACTCTTCCATACGTAACATGGAAAACCATTTTTTGTAGCACAGATTATGATATTAAAAGGTACTCTACATTTGTTTAGTTTGCTGATTTATACTGTTTGAATCGTTGGTCCCCATATCTGAATAATATCAATACTTCAGCAATAGTTGCCTGGTGAGCATTGTACTTTGGTATTTGATCTACTTTTAAAAATCTCAGTGGTATTTGTAGAAGTATGATATTCATATTAACTTAATACATTTTTGATTGTCATTTTTATCAACTAATTTCTTTTAGTTATAAATTTCTGTTTAATTAAAAATATATATTTTTCTCTGTTATAAGGAATGAAATACATTTTAGTCATTGTTTACTGGTATGCATTTAATTGTTTTTTTAGCTTTCATCTTGTGCTGAACTGGTTTTTTTAAAAAAGAACCTTAATGGTAGCTTAGCTACCACTGTTAAAATGTGTTTCTTGTCACTTTGCTGTGAATTTTATGTTTGTTCTTCAAGGAACAGATGGCCATTTTACAACTTGGAAACAGGCTCAAAGAGATTCAGTAACTTGCTCAAGTTATCTCACAGCTAAGGAAGGGCTAGAAGGGATAGAGGGAGCTTTGCATGTCACATCTGCTTTGAAGTCTATTCTGTTTCCAGGATAACAGACGATTTCTGATTGAGGGTTGCTTTACCACTTAATTCTTTTGGGCTTTAGAATTAGTTAATAGGTGAGATTGTGCTTATTGCATATAGAATCCTGGGGCTGAAAGGGACTATTCACAATTTGTTTGACCTAAGAGGATAATTGTCTATTTTGTTGGTTTAAATGAACAGAAAAGGACATTATATAATTTGCTTTATGTACACAATGCTGCCGACCCTGGCCAAAATTTGTTAAGGAAACTAAATTTGCTTTTTTGCCCACCATCTCCTTTTTAACTTTTTTTTCCCATCTCCAGGAATCTGGGGCCTTTTGTGATATTCCTGGATCTTGCTTGTTAATGAGAAAAGTAATCTATTGAATTCATTTATACTGATAACACATGATAATAATTAATGGTAGCTATTATTGAGATACTCTAAAGATATCTTTGCATTTTAAGACAGAATACTGGTTGATACTCTATTTGAAGAAATGGATGGTGGGATTTTAGGCCTTGTATCCTGATGGGCAAATTTTTTAGGCATAGAGGGCTCTTTAGATCATTATAAGCTCAGTTGGTAATACCAACCTTTTTATTCATTCCAATACTATCTTAAATGTAAGTGTTTACATAGTTCTTTTACTTGAGGTGTTCAACTGCAGGTACTTTCCTGTTTTGTATATTTTATTTGTGTAGTGTCATAGAATTGGAAGGACTATCACAAAGTCATTTGTTTCAGGTCCACTGTGTTTAGGTTGCTGAGTGTTCAGATTACTTGAGCCATTGTAGAAACAGTTCAAATGAATTAAACACTCTTGAAGATTCATTTTGGATAAAAATGTGATCTGATTTGTGTTTTATTTTGGGATGTCATTTTGCCATAGGAAAGGTAAGCAGTCTGTCTAGGCAGTTCCTTTGTATTGGTATTTACTGAGCTCTTTGGGTCAATTACCTGGCTTCTTAATTAAGGAGGACATAAGTGACTTTGAAATTGGGACCCCTACAAAGGTATCTCAAGATAATTTCTTACACATGTGCAGAAACCAAATCGTACTTGAAAAGTTTTCAAGTAAGTATATATTCTGTAACAGTTAATGTAAATCAGTCAAGTTTGGTTTACCGGTAAACAATGCAGAAATGTGTACAAAGTGCATGCTTCACACATTTGCTAGTATACAGAATGCTGCTGTGTGTTAATAGGTATTTAACATCAATAGCTTGATGTTGAAGAGAATGTCAATGCTGATGAAGCTTAAAGGAGAGCTATAAAGTTGATTTATTTTCCAGCTCTTAAAACCCGTGTAGCACAGGGAACTGTATTCAATATCTTGTGATAAACCATAATGGGAAAGAATATAAAAAAAAAAAGAATGTCTATATGTGTATAATTGAGTCATTTTGCTGTGTAGCAGAGATTGGCACAACACTGTAAATCAACTATACTTCAGTTAAAAAAAAAAATTAAAAAAAAGTAAACCCATGCAGTTTCCTTTATGGAAAAGGAACTGTGATTAAATTCAGAGAACTTTAATATAATGGTCTGATGATATGTGAATGCCTTTCATACAAATACTTGTGACTTTATTGTTGCATGAGGGATTTGAGTATGATTAATTTTTCCCTTTATTTTTGTTATATTTGGAATTAAGTTATCAAAATGTTGAATATCCTCTTAAATGCAAGTGAATGAGAACCAAATTTTCTTGAATGTGAGAAATCTTTTAGGACTCTTCTGGCCTTGAATACAGTGGAAATAATTGCTTACCTTTGGCAATAGCTCATAATTATGTACTTTCTATAAAGATGCATTTACTTCATTCATTTATGAAACAAGTATTTATTGAGAGACTACTGCATACAAGGAACTTTGTTGGATATTGCAAACTCAAATGAACAGGGCAAACACGTTCTTAAAGGGCATTTAGCTGTCTAGGAGGGGAGACAGACTTCTAAACTGATAATTACAATGCAGTGTGATGAGTGCTAAGATACTGTTACCACTGGGGGCATCTGGAGCTCACTACCACTGGGGAACTCTTGGAGACCAAATAAAATATGCCTCAGAGATATCCCAAGCCAAGAGCAGGGAAGCTGCAGGTGTTTATCCACCAACTTTCTACCTATCATTGACATTAACTCTGGCATTTCTGGCTTGCCCTGAGTACAAACTGAGCATATTCCTGCAGTCAGAAAGCAGCCTACAGTAGGGTGTTACAGGTGTGGAGAATGAATACTCTTCTGGTTCAGAGGTGAATGTCAACAGTACATGGGCAAGATACCAATGGCATTAGTTGCCAGTGTCAGGTGTTTACACAGTATATTATCTACTGTGTGCCATGCATTGTTCTAAATGCTTTACATACCTGAACTCATCAATTCTCACTATAGAAGTTTGTGAGGTAGGTATTGTTAGTGCCCTCATTTAACAGATGAAGAAAGAGAGCACAGAGAGGTTAGGTAATTTGCCTGTGGTCACATAATGTCAGAACTGGTTTTTGAACCCAGGTGATCTAGTACAAAGTCCATTCTCTCAATCCACAAAATGGTCTGCTTTTGGAATCATGCAGTCTGAAGCAGGACCTTTAGACTCTTCTGTTTTCCCTTGATAACTGCTTCTTCTTTTTCCCTTCCTCCAATCTCTTTCCTGTTAATGTTCTTTACTTCCTTCCTTGTTTGTAGCTTACCCCTCTCCCCTCTCTAGAGCAGTACAGCTGTTCAGCTTCCATTTTTACACTCAAGGCTATCAAATCAAATACTTCCTGCTAAGGTGTTAACTGATCTTTCTGATGTTTTGATGAAGGCTTTGAGTTTGATATTGCTTGGTATTTACATTTTAATTTTTAAAAAAGACAAGGAGTTAAGAACTGTAGAAAGAAAGACATGATGGTAGAATGACAGATGATCAAATTGCTATTTTTGGGTTGGGAGACACCTATTCCTTGTTCATAGTTAAAAGGAGAGGCCAAGGGGTGTGTGCTTGTGCAAGGAAAGCCCCTTTCTCGCCTGTAATGTCCTGTCTCCCAGCCACAACCCTCCCTTTTTCTGTTTAAATTATGGAAGAATTACAAGCCAGTTGTAAAACATGTAAATAATACTTAGTTATCAAGAGTAAAAGTCCTGCTTTACTGATTCTTCTCCTTCCCCCACATTTCTTTCCACTGCTCTCAGAGGTAGTGGCTTTGCTGATGTTTTTGTAGATTAGTAAAAGTATATATATGTACACGTACCATATATGTACATGTATACATATGTGGTGTATCTATATGGTGTATGTATGTAATACACATAATGGAGAGTCTTTTTTTAAAAAACGTTAGTGGAATAGTATGCATCTTTTTGCTCAACTTGCTTTTCTCCTGCAAACATTATGTATATCCTGGACATTTCTCTGTATTATCCTCTATAGAACTATTTTATTCTTTTAAAAAGGCTGCATATTATTTCACATGGTAAGAGTATTTTATATGGTAAGAGTGTACCATAATTTATTTAACTGTTTTCCTATTAATTGACATTTCTTTTCAATTTTCTCAGTATGATATATAATGCTTCAGTGATTGTCCTTGAAAAAAATCTGTGTCTATTTCTGAAAAATAGAGCCCTAGAACTGAAATGTTTAAGTCAAAGCACATACATTTTTATAGTATCTGATAAATTGTTCTTTTGAAAGGCAGCTTACTCCCATCAACTCTGTGAGTGCCCATTTCCCCATACTTTTGCCAATATAGTTGTTTGCAATCTTTCTAATTTTCGCTTATATGACTAATGGGTGATAAATTGTGATTGTCCTCAGTTGCTAGTGATATTATCTTTCTCTGTGAATTGCCTGTTTATGTATTTTCTCATTTTTCTATTGGATTATTTGTATTTTTTATATTGATCTGTAGGATGACCTCTGTTCTTGTAGGACCAAATAAAAATTTGGAGTTCTGTCTCTAAAAGTGTGATGACTTTTAGATGTATTAGATGTTAGTTTTGTTCCTTCATGCTAGTGGGAGAGAAAACAGGTTGAATGCAATATTTGAAAAGATTTTACAGATAATTCATTTTTAAAAGTAATCTTTTTTTGAAAGCTGTTTCTAAGAATGGTAGTAGTAGGAACTTTAATAAATCTCTGGTTGTTGCTGTGTTTAACTGTTTAACATTTTCATGCTTTTCTTTGTATGTCACTAAAATATTAATTGCCACAATTTCTTTTCTAATGTGGACAGCAGTTTTAAAATGAGTACTGTAGATTTCAAGAAGAGTGAAGGGAAGAATATAGGTGAATCATGAAAATATTGAGAGAACATCTCTTAAACCGTGTAGATCAGTGTTACTTTCTTATGTAATAGATAAAAATACCATTTAAAATGATATGATACATGAAAACAGTGGCTGTGTTCAAGGCACTGTCACTGGTATTGTGGATACAAAGATGAATAAAACAATCTCTATTGGTCATTATGATTCAGAAGAGAGAGGCAAGATAGAGTAGATTCAGGTTATGCATCTCTGGCAGGAATATCAAGGAAGTGAGGCTGTTTTCTTTTTTTTTTTAAGAACTTTTATTGAGATACAGTTAACAGACAATAAACAGCATATATTTAGAGTATACAATTTGGTATCCCAATCTCCCAATTCATTCCCCCCACAACTGTCCCAACTTTCCTCACTTAGTGTCCGTGTGTTTGTTCTCTACATCTGTGTCTCTATCTCTGCCTTGCATTTCTTCTTTCATAGTTGTTAGCATTTGCCTTGTGTATGGAGGTGCTCCTATATAGGGTGCGTATATATTTAAAATTATCTCCTCTTCTTGGATGGATCCCTTGATCTTTATGTAATATCCTTTCTTGTCTCTTGTAACATTTTTTATCTTAAAGTCTATTTTATCTGATGTGACTATTGCTACTCCAGCTTTCTTTTGATTTTCATTTGCATGGAATATCTTTTTCCATCCTCTCACTTTCCATCTGTATGTGTCCCTAGGTCTGAAGTGGTCTCTTGTAGACAGCATATATATGGGTCTGGTTTTTGTATCCATTCAGCCAGTCTGTGTCTTTTGGTTGGGGCATTTAGTCCATTTACATTCAAGGTAATTATTGATATGTATGTTCCTATTACCATTTTCTTAATTGTTTTGTTGTTTTTGTAGGTCCTTTTCTTCTCTTTATGTTTCCCGCTTAGAGAAGTTCCTTTAGCATTTGTTGTAGGGCTGGTTTGATGGTGCTGAATTCTCTTAGCTGTTGCTTGCCTGTAAAGATGTTGATTTCTCCCTCGAATTTGAATGAGATCCTTGCTGGGTAGAGTACTCTTGGTTGTAGGTTCTTCCCTTTCATCACTTGAAATATATTGTGCCATTCCCTTCTGGCTTGCAGAGTTTCTGCTGAGAAATCAGCTGTTACCCTTATGGGAGTTCCCTTGTATGTTATTTGTTGTTTTTCCCTTGTTACTTTTTTTTTTTTTTTTGGGCACACGGGCTTAGTTGCTCCGCAGCATGTGGGATCTTCCTGGAGCTGGGATCGAACCCGTGACCTCTGCATTGGCAGGCGGATTCTTAACCACTGCGCCACCTAGGAAGCCCTCCCTTGTTACTTTTAATAACTTTTCTCTGTCTTTAATTTTTGTCAATTTGACTACTATATGTCTTGGTGTGTTTCTCCTTGGGTTTATCCATCCTGCGACTCTCTGCGCTTCCTGGACGTGGGGAGCTATTTCCTTTCCCATGTTAGGGAAGTTTTCAACTATAATCTCTTCCAATATTTTCTCAGGTCTTTTCTCTCTCTCTTCTCCTTCTGGGACCCCTATAATGGGAATGTTGGTGTGTTTAACATTGTCCCAGAGGTCTCTTAGGCTGTCTTCAGTTCTTTTCATTCTTTTTTCCTTATTCTTTTCCACATCAGTGATTATCCCCATTCTGTCTTCCAGGTGACTTATTCGTCCTTCTGCCTCAGTTAATCTGCTGTTGGTTCCTTCTAGTGTATTTTTCATTTCAGTTATTGTGTTGCATATCTCTGTTTGTTTGCTCTTTAATTCTTCTAGGTCTTTGGTAAACTTTTTGATCTTTGCCTCCATTTTTTTTTTTTACAAAGTCCTGGATCATCGTCACCATCATTATTCTGAATTCTTTTTCTGGAAGGGTGCCTATCTCCTCTTCATTTAGTTGTTTTTCTGGTGTTTTATCCTGTCCCTTCCTCTGCTTTTTCATTTTCTGTATCTTTCTGTGGCTGTGGTTTTCAGTTCCAGAAGACAAAATACTGCTGACACTGCTTGATACTGCTGTCTACCCTCTTGTGGAGGAAGCTACTAGGAGGCTCGTGCATGCTTCCTGATGGGAGGGACTGGTGGTGGGTAGGGCTGGGTGGGTGGAGCTCAGTAAGACTTTAATCTGATTTGGTGGCCAGAGCTCAGTAAAGCTGTAATCTGCTTGTCTGCTAATGGGTGGGGCTGTGTTCACACTTGTTGGTTGTTTGGCCTGAGGCTACTTAGAACTGGAGTTTACAGGCTCTTTGGTGGGGCTAATGGTGGACTCTGGGAGGGTTCACGCCAATGAGCACTTCCCAGAACCCCTGCTGCCAGTGCCCCTGCCTCCTTGGTGAGCCACAGCTGCCCCCCACCTCTGCAGGCAACCCTCCAACCCCAGTAGATAGGTCTGGTTCAGTCTCCTTTGGGGTCACTGCTTCTTTTCCCTGGGTCCTGGTGAGCACACTGTTTTGTGTGCCCTCCAAGAGTGTAGTCTCTGTTTCCCCCAGTCCTGTGGAGGTCCTGCAATCAAATCTTGCTGGCTTTCAAAGTCTGATTCTCTGGGGATTCCTCCTCCCATTGCTGGACTCCCAGGTTGGGAAGCCTGACGTGGGGCTCAGAACCCTCACTGTAATGGGTGGACTTCTGCAGTATAACTGTTCTCCAGTTTGTGAGTCACCCATCCAGCATTTATGGGATTTGATTTTAACGTGATTGCACCCCTCCTGCCGTCTCATTGAGGCTTCTGCTTTGTCCCTGGATGTGGGGTGTCTTCTTTGGTGAGTTCCAGTGTCTTTCTGTCGATGATTGTTCAGCATTTAGTTGTAATTCCGGTGCTCTTGCAAGAGGGAGTGAGCGCACGTCCTCCTACTCCGCCATCTTAATCCTCAAGGCTGTTTTCTTCTATTAAGAAGTGCACAATTTTGATTTGTCCCTATATTGATGGTGTTTACTTTGATCACTTAATTAATTGTCAGCTTTCTCAGAGTTCCTCTTTTTCCCTTTGTCATTAATACTTACTTTGTGGGGCAGTTATCTTGAGATGATATGAGTATCCTGTTGCTCATCGAAATTTAATTATTTATATTGGTATGGGCTCATAGATTTGTATTTATTAAATAGGTTTTAGTTTATTACTGTTATTTATTTTAATGCTTAAATTGTCCCAGATTTTGCCAATGGGAGTCTCTGGTTTTTGTGTCCTTTTTGACATGTTCCCATCATTCTTTGAACGCTTCTTTCCTTCTGGAAAACAAGGCTCATCTTGACTTTCCCTGCCCTAGTTGTGGAATCAGCCATTTCTTCAAGGAGCCCTCTTAAAAGAAAATAGTTTTCAGAAGAAAAGTTCTCTGCTTATTTATCCTGGGGTGTTGCTGCTCTCAGGGCCTGTTAATGAACATATGCATACGTATACATATGTAATTTACAGCTGTATTTGTTTCTATATACATTTGCATCGAAAACCATACCTCTAGTTCTTGTCCAACACCACAGGTTAATTCTGTTTTCCTGCTTTATATATCCTCTAACAGTGAGAAACTTGGCTCCCGTTATTCTTGATGTGTTTACTTACCTGATTATCCCCTTCCCCCTCCCCTGCATGGGCTAACTCCCAGATGTGCGCCCTCCTTATCCTGCTCCTGCAGCAGTGCGGTACCCCAGACCGCCCTCCTGCGTGGAAGCTCTGCTCATCTCTTTGGGGTCTGATGCCTTCCACTTGGGCTCTGACACCCTGCACCAGGCAACCTCCCTGTGCGCGGATGACCTTCTGCCTCACCCAGGCTCTGACACCTTGAGCTGGACTGCTTCTCCTGCCCCTTCCCCCTGCCTTGGATGCCCTCGTCTTTCCACTCAGGCTCCAGCACCCCCTGCCTGACCTCTTCCCTGCAAGTGTCACCGCATCCTGCTGTGGCTGTGTTACCCTGAAATACCGCCACTTTTCCACTAGCCTCTTCATCACACAAATGGATACTTAGTTTAGGGTATTTAGAGGTATTATCTGGCTCTGACATTCCACTGTAGGCCTCTGAGACTCCTGTCCCTCTCTTCCTTATGTGCAGATGCCTGGCTTACTCTGCTTCACTTTATGGCTTTTGGACTGAACTGTTCAGGAAGGAAAGAGAAAGAAGAAACAACCAATTTGTTTTTTATTCCATTATTTGCTCCGTGAAGGTTATGCAGTAGGTTCTCCTATCAGTCTCCATTTCCTCTTCCTTAAGGGATTGGTGGTGTGCCACTTAACAAATGTGGCAAAGCATGGAGCCCCAGTTCAGTCTGGATTTTCTGTGTCCAGTGTTGTTTTTACTCACTTCCTTTATGCCAGAATGTCTACTTCTTACTTTAGGGCTTTTAAATCTTAGCCTTTACTTCTGTACTTGCTCAAAATAGGTTCTTTTAACTATTGAGCCTTTATCTGTTGATTTCTTTTAAAGGTTTAACTAACTAGTAATTGGATAAATGTTGGTTAAAACTGTGTGATATGGCAGTCTTCTGTCTTGGCAACTTGAATAGCCTCTTTCTGCATTCTCTTTGGCTGTGGGTTGTTACAGTGGTGTGTGGTCCAGGTGATTTTGCATGAGGACTGTAGGTCCTTTTGGTGGATAGATCACTTCCCCTTTTATGTGGAGATCTGAATGCCAGGGTACATCCCTCATGGAGCATCCCCTGCGAGTTACCAGGTGCTCTTTTCATGCTCAGTAGTGTGCTGGTGATACATCTGTAAAATGGTAAAAATAAGTATGAAATAGGTACCGATGTTATTTTATAATATGTAAACCGTTATATAATGTGTGACTATTTGGTTTTAGATTATAGGTCTTTCCAAAATGTTTTCTCTCTTTTAAAATTGTTACTTTTTTTAGTCTACAAAACTAAAAAAGAAAGAAAGAGAAAGCTCATGTTGGAAAAGTTAGCCTCCAAATTTAAGTTGCTAGTTGATAGATTTTTGAAAACCTTGAAAAATATAATATTTTTCTAGGTTTTATTGAAATATGACATATAACATTGTGTTAGTTTAAGGTATACAACATAATGATTTGATATATGTATATATTGCAAAATGATTGCCACAGTAAGTTTAGATAACATCCATCACCTCACATCCATACACTTTGTTTGCTCTTGTGATGTGAACCTTTAAGATGTATTCTCTTAGCAGTTTTCAATTATGCAATACAATATTGTTAACTGTAGTCATCATCTTGTTTCTTATACTCCCAGAACTTACTTATCTTATAACTGGAAGTTTGTACCCTTTGAACATCTTCAGTCGTTTCTGTCACCCCACACCTTTGACCACTACCAGCATTTTCATTATGTGGACATTTTTTAGTCACTTTATAAACCTTAGGAAAAAAGGTTTACTGAAAAATGAAAACATTAAAAAAATTTCTCTAGTAATCTTGCCCTTAGGTTTTCATATCTCTTTTAATAATAAACCTTTTATTACTGAGCTTATTTTTAAAAAATGGATGTTTAATTTACCTCTAAATTGTACTGAAATTTCAGCAATGTAGAAATATGAAATATTGTAATCTCTTGTAGATAGTATCTTGCAGTGTTGCCTCACCCAATTTTTAAACTTGTTTTGTGATTTGTGAAGATAGGATTTGTGGTGAGTAAACAGAAAACATTTTTAAGAAGCTGACCAGCTAACTGTACTGAATTTCAACTAGAAAGTTGTCCTTACATATTCTTCCTCTTTTTAAGATGTTTGGTCTTAAAGGATTATTAACTGCGTAGCTTCCTTTGCCTAGTTTTTTCCCCCCTTTTCTGATTTATCATAAGATAATTTTGTTATAGGTGGGTTGGGTTAGTCATGTTAATACTGTATTATCAGAGGGGTAATTTTCTTGTTTCTTAGATCATAAAATCAGAATTTTCATTCCTCACTTTTTCCTCATTCTCAGTATGTGTACACACATACACATACTTACATACACATACACATTTACATACACATACATACATTTTTCATGTCTGGTCACAATATGACAGTATGTTGAAGTTTATCCTGAGCATCTGGTAGCAGGAGATCTGCTTACTGTACAAACTCTATCAAGAGTGAATCTAAACTAGCCATGGAATAATGGGAATACACAGCTGATAGAGGTTAAGAAGGATTGCTACAACTTAATATATAAATATATTATTATCAAGTGGCAGTTTTGGGGACAAGTCTAGATGAATTTGTCTAATGTAGATGATTAATACTCCCTTATTGTTGGGATAAATATCTTTGATTAGATTTAAGAATAATTATGTCTCTCTTATTTTGAGCTAGAGTATAGTAACTGAACCTGAGTCTCTATTCACACTTAGAATTGTGAAATCAGGACATTAAAAATGTGATACATTGTTTTATATTTTATGTAGAATGTTTGTTGTTATATTTTTGCATTCTTGTCATTGAAGAAAGCAGAATATGATTTCACATGTGTTAAATTCACCATTTTTCCCCCTTACATAGGTTATGTTCTAAATGTAACCTTTGAACTCTTTCAGGCCTTTAGATGCTATTCTGGAAAAACTTCAGTAATGGATCAAAGGAAGAATGAGAGTATTGTCCCTAGTATCACTCAATTAGAAGATTTTCTTACAGAACACAATTCCAATGTTGTTTGGCTCCTTGTTGGTAAGAATATATTTCCTTATACTTTATTGTTTTTTGTGTATGGGTTAACAACTGGCAAATTTTAAGCAGTGGTTGACTGAAGTTAGACTGCCTTCAATACAATTTGTTTATTTTTTGGAGAGAAGATTTTAATCTCTATTTCTATGAATATTTGCTTTGGAAACTGCTCTGGAAAGCTGTTTTCCTTAGACTGCCTCCTTGTCCGACGTAGGAGGAGTGGGATGAGGAGAAAGACATAGCTTATTTTTCCTGTTTCAGATCAGCTCTTCCATTCCCCATCCCAACATACACGCAAATATTTTTGTTTTTTTATAAAACTGATAAATCCTCGTGGTAAATATGTTTTTTCCTAATTATTCTCATCTCTTTCCTCACTCTTTATGCACTTTGCAGTGGGCTTTCCAGAATAAATTTTTTTGTCTTATATTCCAGAACTTTTCTAGGTGTAATAACACCTAGAAATAATACAAAACAGTGTATAATTAAATTGCAGATGGGGGAAGAAATATGAGTGAATGAATGAATATGAACAAATAAGAAGGAGAAATACAAATAAAATACCAAGGAAGGGAGAGATTATTGTAGGCTGTTATTGCGCAGGATGTTTTGTGGAAGAACGGTGTTTGCTTTGAATTTTAGCATAGGAATTAGAAAGGTACAGAGCGGAAAACAGGAAGGGTAAGATGAGGTGAGAGAGGAAAAGGAGGGTAATGGTAGTATTTACTGAGATAGTACTTATTGAGCATCTTCCGTGTGCCACATGGCACAGGCATTTTGCTTATGTTGTCTCAGTGATCACAGCAGACTTATGAAGGTAGGTGTTATTTTCCTGTTAACATGTTGGGGAATTGAGGCCCATGAAGATTAAATAACTTACACAGGCTACACAGCTGTTTTTTCCTGAGTGCAGGCTTGTGCTTCTTTCATGACCCCACAGGATGTGTGGTAGAGTTATGGCAGAGGTGAAGTGTATATAAAGGGAATTATAATGATTCGTGATTTGTAGCTAGGATTGGATTACCATTTAAACTTTGTTTTTTTCCCCTAATTCACGAACATGAACTATTGTAAATTATCATTGATGAAAACTTAAAAGTAAAATGAGATGCAAAACAATACTGTGAAATTTAACTTCATAAAAGCAGCATTGAAAATTACCTTTTAGTTTAATTAAAGGCAGAATTCTTTTTTTTTAATATTTGTGTGTTTATTTTGGCTGTGCTGGGTCTTAGTTGCAGCACATGGGATCTTAGTTGTGGCATGCGAACTCTTAGTTGCAACATGTGTATGGGATATAGTTCCCCGACTAGGGATCAAACCCGGACCCCCTGCATTTGGAGCTCTGAGTCTTACGCACTGGGCCACCAGGAAAGTCCCGGCAGAATTCTTTCTTATTTCCTTTGTGCCACCTCTCCTATCACCTTGAATTTCCCTTTTTCGCATTGTATACAGCTCCTTTCTTTAAGGTGAAAATAATAGCAGCAACCAGAAAAGCATTGAGGGATTTTTTAATCCCTTTGTTTTACTAATGGCCTTATGCTGTTGAAGGGGATGAGGGGACATGATACAATGAAAAGGCCATAGTTCGCAGGTGGTTACTTTCTGAGAAAGAAGCGTTCTTTCTCAGCAAATACCTTTTGCCTTTCTGAAGGGCCCAGAACAACCTGCTCTTCATACAGTGATTTACAGTAAAAATTAATACAAAATGACTTTAAGCTTAAAACAATGTTGTATCATCAAAATAACTGTTCAGAAGAATTGTTCTAGAAATAACTTTTATGGGCAAATCATAGCACTTGCTAACTCAAAGCTTTTACCATCAATCTAAACTACTTTGAGGAATGTTATATTTTGACTCTCAGTGACTGCTTTATCTGTGTTAAATAATTTTTTAAAAATTTTGTGAACTTAATATGATGTTGCTAAAAGGTTATACATATTAAATTGCTTTACATTACCTTGTCTTAATCTAGAAAATAGTTATACTATTTAAGTGGATAAGTAAAAGGAAATTTATCAAAAAGTGCTTTCTTGTGTTTTGCCTTTTGTATATTCATGAACTAGGTTTATTAGGGAATATAAATTTTATAAGTGACTATAAACTTTTCATGAAAAATGGTCAAATTTAAAATATCATTTACTGTAGCATATTTAATGGTGTTCTTTAAAAGTAAGTTATAGTCTTATTGATTGCAGCAAAATAGTATTTGGTGGCCTATTTAATATAGATATGTCTTCAAGTAGGTTAAAATTCTCACTTCTTTCCAATAGTATTTTAAAAGCAGAGACTTGATTTTTTTAAAAAGTGATCTTTCTCTGATGTAAAAAAAATCATCACTTTATTTTTAAGTAACTGTAGCCTTTAGGAAATAGCTTAGGAATGAGCTTTTTAGCCTATTAAAGGTAGTCCCCGCCCCCCGCCGCAATATTCAGAAACATGGGCTTTCTTTTCCTAGAACATCTTTGCGTATGTTTACTAACTAAAACAGTACAAAGTAGTGAAAAAGGAAACAGAAAAAAAAAAAGGAAAGCAGTTTCACTTGAAACATTGCTTTACTTGATCTGATTGAAACCTGTGTTTTTTTGGCTAATAACTAAAGAGAATGAAGAAAGTTGGATAAAGTAGAATCAACTTTTGGTTTTAAAAATTCAAGTATTAAACTGTAAGAGGACATATTACTATATGGAAGTAAATCCTATCATTTCTGAACATGATAAATGATCTTTTACTAACAAATTTTTGTTAAGATATTAAGGTGATCGAAAGGAAACAGATAGTGAGATCCTTTTTTTTTTTTGCATTTTTTTCTCCTAACAGCTACCATTTTGTCCTGTGGATGGATTATTTATCTCACGTATTATAATTCTCGGAATGTTGGTCTTATTTTAACACTGGTTCTTAACAGATTATACAAACATGGCTATATACATATTGGTAAGTTTGAGTAATTTTTTTCTGTGCAATCTTGAGGTGTGTACTGTAAATTTATATTTTATAAACAGATAGTAGCTTTAGAAATTTACCTTTGTTTCCTGAAAGTTAAATTAATCTGACTAGAGTTGAGCTACCATTCAGTTATGTCCTTTACCTCATTCTTATTTCTTAAAGTGTTTCTTTAGTAACTTTTTGACTTTTTTGGCTTGTAAGAGATACTCATTAAAATAATTTAAAAAATCTAGACACATATAAAATAATGGAACTAGAAATTTCTCAAGATTTTACCATCCAAAGAAAATTTCTAATGCTTCATGAAGTTTTACTGTTTTTTTTTTAAACTGATACCTAAAAAATCTAACTGAAGGTGGAATCATCTTGTGTTTTTCATTTTGTAAGCCTTATTTATTAATTTAGCTTGACTATTTATAAATGGGAAGTTTGCGAATAGATAGGAGGGTGTATTAGGAAGTCATATGCTTTAGAAAGTCCTAAACCACTGGGAAAAAGGGGTGCGGGATAAGCTAATAGAATGTTTCTGATCTTCCTTAGAGTTGAACACCTCTCAGTGGTCATAAGTAAAACTTCTCTCAAACATAAGTAGTCTTTCATTAATTTGAGGCAATGACTGGTTCCTGGAGTCACCCAAATTAATGGAGAAAAATGGTGAATTAGTCACTGCTGTGGGTTTATTTAATGGCTATGCCAAATTAAGGGAATTATCCATAGGAAGCAGCTGTTTAAACTAATGTTCTCAAAGTTATTTAGTAGCTCAGTCTGTAGTAATGATATGGATGGCACTTTCTGTTATATTTGAGGGAAAAATGATAGAAGCTTAGTAAAGCTGTAAGGATATCAGGAAAGGAGTAGGGAGAGAACATTTAATTATTGAATACATTGAATGCTAAGAGTATTTAAAGCTTTTGGGACTCTGCTGTCTTTCAAAACAATTACATTAATTGCTGTTGTTTTTGTCCTACAACAGGCTCCTTTTCTTTCTCTGTTCTTTCTGGAAAAGTCATGGTTCGTGAAATCTATTACATTACAGAAGACATGTCTATTAGGTAAAAATAAATTAATTAATAAGAACCCATCTTAAACAAATTTGAAATATTACAGATTTTTTTTATTATGATATTGTGTTGAATATGACTTGCTTTCATGTTAAAAATATTGGCTTTTTCAAATAAAATCATAAATCAAAAATCACTTTTTTCAGTGATTCATACCTGGTGAATTGATTTTTTTTAAATGTTTCTATCAGTGGATTAATTTAGCTAAGGTTTAGACTGGCAAAAATATTATTGAATAGCAGCTCGTAGAAATGAATAGTCTCACATCATCCCTAGTTTTAACAATTGTGCCACTAGATTATCTGACCATTTTTGTTGTAGAATTCATTGTGGTCATTTGTTCTTTAAGCAGGATCAGGAATGTTGATACTCTTATCCACTAGCTCCTTATTGTAGGTAGTCAGTTTAGAATTATTTAGCATTTATTAGCGTTTCTAATTTTACCTTAAGAAGGAAATGAAATCTGAATATAATAAGAAATGTTCATATGTTTGATATATTCTGTCTTCTGTAAGCCTTGAAAGAAAAGCTTACTCTACTTTTGTGATTTTCTTAAAATTTGTTACTTAGGTAAAACTTGAAGACGTGGAATTAGTTGAGAGGTGCTAGGGTTTAGCAACCCTCATACCTCACTTATAATGGTAGAGGTAACTTTGTGAGTCTGAAGTTATTTCCAAGTTAAAAGTAAAAGTTAGCCTATAGTTCCATCCTTTTGAAATATGAAGTGATATATCAGTATAGAAATGAAAGAAAATCTTTAAAAGTTTCCCTTAGTGTGCTAATATCCCTCTTTCAAGATGTGGCTTTCAGTTTATATAATTTTAATGCCATTTTAAAAATATTTTAAAAAGTTGTTTTTTCTGTTTAACACTTTATTTTCCTTTTAAATGTAATCTGGTATTACAGTTTACCTAAATAGAAGAATCTAAGAGCTTTGCAAATCTTTTTTCCCTTTCTTAACTGGAAGATTATGAAACATCTAGGTATGCCAGTGTTCTGTTGAAAATTTTCTGTATTTCCTTATTATCAATTGCCTGCCTTTTATAATAACTAATTAAGAAATGCATTGTTACTTAAGCTTTCATTTTTGTAATTTATCTTGCTTAGAATTCAAGATGGATTTATAATTTTTCGGTGGTGGAAAATGTATAACCCAAAGCAGAAGCAACATGGTGAGTTTTCATTTTTTCATGTGATTAGGATCTTCAGTCATAGAATCAGAATTTTCATTTGTAGATATTGAAATGTTTCACATTTTATAATAGATAAAAATATTTTTTAAAAGCTTTGGAGTTTATAGAACTGATTTTAACACCCCTTGACTGAAAATTCTTCACCAGCTTTCCTCTTGCTGTTAACTTCTTGCATGGTTAATAATTTCTTTAGCCTGTTATTTATTTAGGGTTATTCTCTGTGTGACCCTTACCCACATTCCTAGCCTTACCTCCTACTACATCTATGGACTTAATCCCATACTGTGGTTAAAGTGGCCTTCTTAGCACTCTTTAATCATTTTACTAAGACACTTCTCTTACTTTCCAGCTTCTATGCCTCTGTTCATACTTTTACATGACATTAATACTAACTCTCAACTGTGGTAAGGATGAGCAGAAAAGAGGAAATGCAGACTTTGACTCTCTTCTGGTTCTGCTTTTTATCATCAGAGTTTTATTTCAGAATATTCTCCTCACATCTTCGTTTCACAACTGTAGGTGCTCCTGTCTGTGACTGTGCTTTCCTTCTCCACATTAACCACACTAGTGGCCTCGAGGAGAGTAGACCTTGTCTTTACCTTTTAGAATAGTGATTCTCAAACATTTTTAATCTCAGGAACCTATTACATTGTTCTGAATTATTGAGGATTCCAAAGAGCTTTTATTTATGTAAGTTATTTCTGTTTATATTTACTGCATTCAAAATTAAGCCTGATCATTATAGAAACATTTTTATTCCATTAAAAATACCTACCATAAATCCATTACATATTAAATAACAAACTTTATGAAGAATAATAACCTTTCCAAAGCAAAAAAATTAGTGAGAAGAGTGACATTGTTTTATATTTTGCAAATGTTTTAAAAGTCCTAATGGAAGATAATTGAATTCTCACCTCTGCTTTTATATTCAGTCTGTTATACCATATACTTCATGTAGCCTTTAAAAAACTCCATTGTCCATTCATAGGAGAATAAGAAAAAGTCAAACATCTTAATATAATACTATCAAAATAATTTTGACTTTGTGGTCCTCCAGAAAGGATCTCAGTATCCCCGCCCCGCCATCCCCAAGGTCCCTGGAGGATACTTTGATAACTACTCTTCCAGGAGATTTTAAGTGAGGCCTGGGGGTGTAGGGTCAGAAAAGGATTAAACCCCACCACCTTTTTGTAGCTATGAGGACCTGTATTTCTGGAACCCCATTGAGATTCTGAAATGGTGGTTGGTTCTGTATAACTTCGGAACTTTCCAGTTATATAACTTGTTTCTGTGGGAAAATAGATTTAAAGTTCCAAAAGTTTTAACACTTATCAAAAACTCTGAGCTATCCTAAATTATTTTTAGATTTCACTCTTGTTTCACCATTGTTTAGTCTGTTTTTAAACTGTCATTTCCTGGCTCCCATGTATCTTTTGTCCCTCCTGTGTAATACATGATAATGTGCTCTACCTTGGAAAGGTTAGTATGAATGGGTTAGAATTTGACATCTGCAGAGTTAATGAAATCAGAATGATTAGAAAGAATAGTGGCAAATTTCATATCTGGAAAAAGTTTTCTAAAAATTAGAGTTGTATGTTGATAGCTTTGAACAGACACTGAATGATTTCATGTGATAAAAGTGTTCTGTGGGACTTTGGAATAGGCTTTTTACAACCTCTCATCTGTGATTGAGAATGGCTGTGTGTTATTACCAGTCTTTAGTCTGTGATTGTAGAACATCAGTTGTTAAACCAACCTTTTTACCTCTTTTCTTAGCAGTTACTATAAGCATTCTCACAGGAAAAAATAAATGTTCTTTAGATATTATGTTAGTGCATTGGGACTCTTTTAAGTTTTTACCTTGTATGAAATCTGAATAAAGTCAGAATTTGGAGTCACTTTCCTGTACTGTTAACCATGTTAAATGTTGTGGAGAGGATATGCTTGATTTTTTTATTTGTAAGTCTTAAAGGTGGCACTTAAGTAAAGATATCTTACACTTTAGAGATGTTAAAACTCATTCCTGAGAGCCAAGTTCTTTTGAGTTCAGTCCCAGCTTCTAACACATTTACTTAACTTTGGGCAGGCCCAGTATTTCTTCTTCTGATTTAGTTTGAAAAGTCCATCTAGTTTGTCCCTTAGAGATAGATTACTTCAGGAGAATATTTCTTCTCAGCATGTCATGCTTCTGTTAATCTTACAGTGTTAGGTGACTTGCTGCTTTGACTTGTTTTTTTCTTTTTACATGTTTAGTTAACATAAGCTTTATTGTTAACAAGGTTACAGTGGAGCTGAAACAGAAGTTCTCTTCATTTATATAGCTTGTTTGTGATAAAAAAAACCTATTTGTATATTTATATTAGAAATTTTATTCCAATTTGTGTGTGTGTGTGTGTTTTAAAATGTTCACGTGAACTGATGGAGCTGTAGGGGGATGGTGGGTTAAGGAGGCCCATTTGACCTTATACCACCTCCACTCTGTGCTCTTTACCCCAGGATTCCAAGGAGCACAGGAAACAACTGATTTTTCTCAAAATCCATTATCAATTTGGAAACAATTAATGTTCTCAAAACCTTCATTTTACAGATGGAAAATCAGAAATTACTGTGATTATAGCTGGTAAAATTGGACAAAAACCCAGGTCTGCTAACTTCCAGTCTAGTGCTTCTTGTATTTATAAAACAGCCTTGTCAAATGTGGCCCAAGAAAGTATTTGGTGATTCTTATATGCAAACACCTATCAGCTTATGGAAGAAATGAAGACATGTGCAGTATCTGGAGGCCACTGCATGTTTTAAACTAAGCCTATTGGGATTGCCCATTTCAGAATTTTCTCTGATATGGGGAATACCATCCTAAGTTGTTTATAGTCTTTTTTTTTTTTTGAAGTAAATAATTCATTTTATCATGAAATGTAACATCTCCTTAAAGTGGATTGTTGATCACTTTACTGATCATTGTGTTAAGCTGGAATGGGGGATAAAAAAAAAATGCTATCCAAATCTATTTGAGGGAATACATGAATACAAACAATTATAATTAAAGAAAAAAAGGAGCAATGAGTGTGTGTTGAGGAAAAATACTGAGACCCATCCTCAGAATTACCAGCTTTTGTATGGACCACTTGGTGTGGTCCCAGCTGGTTCATGGTTTGATGAGTTTGAAAGTTCTGCCTATGTGTCAGGATGCAGAATGGTAGATGGAGGGCTGTTGTGAAAGTTCCATCTCTTAAGCAGCATGGTTGATGATGACAGTGAGTAGGCTTGTGTCAGGCAGAGGTGGAGTGGAAGGGAGGGTGGCTCGGATGGAATAACTGGTTTGACCGATGGCAGTGACTTGGAAAACAGGCTGTGTTTAGGAATTAACAACTCCATTTGGTGATAAATATAAGGTAAAGGAATAATAGAGGATAATTTGGAAGCCATGTTATGGAGGATATTGAACAGCTGGCAGCAACTGCTATTAAAGGTTTTTGGGCAGGGGAGTGATATGAACTTAGCTCATTTCAAAGAATATAGTAAAATGTAATCACTACTTGAGATGCATAACCTAAGACTAATATACATAGCTTGAGTATTGGCCCTTCCTTGACTGGCTCTCCTCTGTCATTTCTTTGTGTCTTGAATTCCTTTTGTCACTTAGTGTTAACATAAGTCTGTGTCTCTGATCTCTCTCTGTAATTGTCCATAATGTAGAACAGAAATATTATCATTATTTTTGGATATTTTATGTTCTTCTTAATATTCAAGAACATTTAAATTATTTTGTCGAAATTGTTCCTTCTCATTTTTTTTTAATGTAAGCAATTTATAGTAGAAAAAAGATTTCATACCTCCATTTTACAGTGATGTTAAAAGTTGGTAGACTTTATCATTTATCACTTTTATAATTCTAATTATTTGTTCATAGTTTTACCTACATTTATAAATTTAAATGTATGTGCTCATGAAGAGCACAGCTTTGGTGAATGGTCAAAGAAGTTTCTCTTCTATATGCTTTTAAAAGATATTCTCTGTTGTAACAGATGACTTTCTTAACCGTAGGCTCAGAGTCACACCCTTCAAAGGTAAAGACACAATGCCAAATTGCAGTGCAGGAATAAGCAGTTTGGTCTAGGTACATTATTAGTCTATCATGTTTAAGGGACAGAATTTAGAATACAGTGTAGAGGAAAGAATAGGCTGCAAACTAAGCTTTTGATAAAAAGTTGGACAATATTATGGAATATAAGTTAAAATAGTGGGCTATATTCAATAGGAAGACCTTACAGTCTGAATATTATTTGTTGCTGATTAAGGGAAGATCCATGTGCTTTGGCAGTTAACCAAGCAGGAAGTAGAGATGATTGATGTTTCTTGGTGGAAAATTTAGAAGCCTCACTGAGGCATGTGCCTGAGAAGGTACGTGGCCACTAGCCTTCCAAGGAGATTAGGCCCCTTTTGTGGGTAGGACCAAGATTTTCATTAGGAAGTTTTAGGAGAAAAGAGGTATGTTAAGTGCTGAAACTACTATGCCATAGAGCTTGGTTGAAGTAATTTAAGCCAGGAGCAGATTTAAAGTTGTTACTTGTCCAATTTAACCCTTTAGAAAAGAGAAAACAGAACACATCTAATTAGTTTACTATAGAATTTGTTGTAAAATATTCCCTAGGTAATGAATTAGTGATCTGTTATAGATGGTTGTTGGCTGAAGCCACTTAATGAGGATATCAGTAAAAAAATCTTTATTTTTAAGATACTTAATTTTAAGGGATTCTTTTGGAAAGTGAATAGACCTCTTAATATGTGGTGATATAGTGTTTAAATTCATAATAGTCTAACTAGGCATGCATCCTTCTTATCCAGAGGAAATTCTTAGATTATTAAGAAGTGAAAGGATGATGGTAAAGTATGTCCCTTTCTGTTCTTTTGTCACTTAGAAGTTTTAGCCTAATATAATCTAGTACTTTTAAATTTGTAGCATCTAAATCTTGTTTGTTAAATACATAAAGGATACAAAAATCCCGGAACAATTTTTAAAAGGTCAGTAGACTATTTTGTTTGTGTACTAAGTATTAATTCTAAGCATTACAAAGTCTTGACAGCACTTCTGCACTTTAGATTTTTTACTACAAATAGCATGTGTCACAATTACATAATTAAATAAGTACCTTTTTCCTGATTTCCGTTTGGAAAACAAGAACTCTCAATTATCTGTTTGCTCAGGAGACTTAAGCTGTTCTACAACGTTCATTTACTTTTTTCCTCCATAAATTAACTGCTTGTTGAGTCTTTTATGTCTATACTTATATCTATTGGGTATTTTATTAGCAAATGAATTTGGGAAGCCCATTATATGAATGTTAGATAACAAAGAGAAAGAAAATTTCTACCTTCAAGGATAGAGCAGTGTTAATGTAGAGAGGAGATTTAAAAGAGCCAGTTGATTATATCTTTCTTAAATTATGTATAAGTTAAAGTTTTCTCTTTGACTCCAAGTATTATCAGAGTGAATGAAACCTAAAAACTGCTTTTAAAATTTCCAGGAGAGATAAATGTCAGTGAGAAATCTAGTGTTACCAGAATTTAACAAGTAAATACTACATTTATGACTATTGATCAGATTTTTTAATAAAATACAAAGAGATAACTGAACCCTTTTGATACATTTCTGTTTTCAGGAATTAATAACTTTTTTGCTTTTGAAATAGTCATTACATTTACTAATGTAATTGATAAGTTAAGTAATTTTATTTTGTGGTTAAGAACCAGTATTTAGAGACCTGGATTCTAGTCTACTTCCTAGTTCTATAATCTTGGGCGCTGACTGCCAGCGTTGTTATGAGGATTAAATGAAATGATAGGAGTAAAGTGCCTAGAACAGGACCTGGAACATAGCAACTGTTCAGTAGAGGTGAGCTGCTTTTAGTATTATGATGAACATTATATCACATTATGAAATGAAAGATTATATAAAAAGAAGAGAATTCAGTGCAAGTCAAAAGTGAATTACATAATTCATATAACTGGTAAGAATATGGCCTGCAAAGACAAGGGAACTAGCCAGTATTTATGGTGTACAACAATCCTACAGGTAGGTAGAGGTATTCAATTTTAAAGATGAGAAAAACGAGGCTCAGGGTGGTTAAGGTACGTGCCTTAGGTCACAACATTTGTAAATAATCTTACAGGAATCCAACTGTATATCCTTTCTATGGTTTATTTACTGCCTTTTTCTAATTCCTAGAGAATCTAGTGTAGGATTCCCGAAGTTTTTTTTTTTCCCCCAAAGAAGCTGTATATGTGTGTTTCTGTAATTCAGCCTCTGTACACTGGTGCCAGATTAAATCTCAGAGACAGAGTTTTGGGTGAAGTAGAAAGAAACAGATTTAGTGCTTTGTCAGGCAAAGGGGACCACAGCGGGCTAATGCCCTTAAGACTGTGTGTCTTGCCCTGGAGAGGGTAGTGAGGAATCTTATAGTGTTCAAGGAGCAGGGCATCATTAGCTTGTGGACATTCTTCTGATTGGTTGGTGGTGAGGTAATGGGGAGTCAGCATCATCAACCTTCTGGTTCCAACCAGTCTGAGGTCTGTGTGCTTGTGGGCAGCATGCAGATAATTTCTTCCATCTGGTCGGGGTTTCAGTATCTGCAAAACAGCTCAAAGGACTTGGCTCAGAATATTATCTATAGTCCTTGAGGAAGAACTAAAGGTCCTTGACTTTGTTTAATGGCTAAAATATTATTATTATTATTATTATTATTTTTGCTAAAATATTATTTTGTCTTGCTTGACTATTTTCCTTTTTCTGCATTTTCTTATTTCTCTGATTAAATTTATTCTTTGACTACAGTTTTTCTACAGGCAAAAGGCAGCGTTGGACATGGTTGGGGCTGTATTCTGAGAAGGTCTCATAGGGTCCTTCTCGGTTATGTGTGTGTGTGTTTGTGTGCATGTACTCACTTGTCTATATATGGGAGATACACGCCTTTGGAACCTGCTTGTCTTTTGGTAAAGTACTCATCTATCTGTTAGGGGAGGTGTTTGTTTATGAGGATGTGCCCTGTTGATCTGGGAAGGTATCCCTGTCTATGTGTGGGGTTCCTCTGCACGTGGGCTCTGTATGTACATACTTACCTCTGTGAGGGTGATACTATGAGTACTGAATACGCTAGTATAATACTTGTATGCATGTATCTGCATGTATATTCTTGTCTTTGTGAATGGTTCTGTGTTTGAGTGCTTAAGTGCACCTGTGAGTTGCATGCCATGTCTTCCTCTGTTGTATGTGTGCTCACCTCTGTGTATGTGCTTTTCCCTGTGTTTCTTGTCTCTGTGGGTGTGCTCTTGGGCCACCTGTCTCTTTGAATCTGTGTGTGTTTGGGATGGGGTTGAGGGATGGAGAGGGAATTGCCGTAGGGAATATTCCTGGGATGGCAGAAAGCCGAGATTATTGACAGAAAAGATCCTGGGCAAAGATTCTGAAGAAAATAAGGCCGTGTAAGCTTGGAGATCAACCAGGCTTGGAGATCTGATTTACTGTTTAATCACATAGCTTGCTGGCTGGAATATTAGTGATACAGGTGAAACAAATAGAAACAATAGAACAAATTTAAGAAGTTGGGTGTGAACTCAGCTAAATCTCTCTCTTTAAAAATATGAAACCAAAAACTGCTTTTAAAATGCTTATAGATTCATTGTTCAGTATTTTTCTAGTGATTTTTGGAAGGAAAAGAGTGGTCTAGGAATTTTGTTTAATCTTACTTAAAATGTAAAAGCCCATTTATTATTTCTGTTTAATGAGTTAACATATTTATTGAGCCCGTTCTATGTACCAGGCACTGTTTTAGGCACCAGGGATAGAAGAGTGAATACAACAGGAAAAATTCTTCTCTAATGGAGTTTCCATTCTAGTTGAGGGAGGTGACAATAATAAATAACGCAAAAAAAAAAAAAAGTTGGGAAATTGGGTGGGGATTGTTTAGGGGATCTTGCAGTGCTTTAGTATTAAGTATTTAATGTTTATCATTGTTTTCAAAATGCTTTCAGAGATTAATACCTTGATCTTTGTACCTTTTTGTCTTTATTAAGTTAATGGAGCCGTATTCTTTCGTATCAGTTATATTGAAAGAAGAGAATCAGTTGTGCATGTCCAGCAAGTTGAAGATCAAATTGAGAGTAATCCTGTTCCCATTTTTATACAGTCATCATTCGTTTCTTCATCACTGCTGATCCAATTAGAAGCTAGTCCAGACTCTTGATTCTCCCCCTTGCTCCTTCCGTAGCTCATCCACTGGCCTTTATAGCATATTCCTAGTGATCAAGGCATTTGTATTCAGAGGTCACGATCAAGTGTTCTGAAAGCAAATTTGAAAACAAATGACTTAAATGAGTTTTGAGGTAAATTTTGATTGAGTTGTTTATGACCTTGAAGAATTGTATAATGATTAATTCCTACTTGTATAGATCAAAGTGGGAATAGAAAAATAATCTACTCAGCATTTATTATGCTTCCACATGTTGGGTTTCCAAAAAGTCTTGGATTTATTTGAGGATTTTTTTGTTTTACTTAGGATTATGATTTGTGGTTAGATGCTCTGTTACTCTTTCATACAAATGAGCCCTTCTGTGTACTAAGAATTGTTCTAGACACCAGAGATACAACAGTGAATAAAACAAGTTTTTTCTCTTATAGAGCTTGCTTTATTCAAGTTGAGAAGGACTCAGATAATTTGCAAGTAGATATATGTAACATCGAGGAATGAGTGAGGAAAATATGGCATTGGGGAAAATCAGAGCAGAATCAGTAGAATAGGGAGAACTGGTTTGCAGGGAGGGTATGTGTACATAGGGAAGTCAGGAGAGGCTTCATTGATAGGGAATGGTTAAACATAAACATGAAACAAGTAAGGAAATGAATTCTTGTGAATATCCAGGGGAAGGACATTTCCTGGTTGTTCTGGTCCTGTTTCATAACCAAAATGGAGGCCAGTTTACTGGAGGAGGACTAGAAGGGAAGAAGAGTCCATATCCTATAGAATTTTATAGGTCACTTAAAGGACCTTGGTATCAATGTGGGTGAGAGACGAAGCCATCAGAAAATTAGGGAACAGGAGAGTGACATGATTTTAGTTAGGGTTTTTGAAAGATCTGGCCAATGAGTAAAGCACACGCATAAGGGAAATAAGGGCAGAAGCAGGGAGACTAGTTAGGAGGCTATTGTGTTAAAACAGGTGCAAGTTGATGGTGATTTGGGCCAGAGTGGTGAGAAGTGGTTGGATTCTGGATATATGTTGAAATAAAAGCTGAAAGGATTTGCCGATAATATCTGGGACAAGAAAGAAAGAGAGCAGTCAATTTTTTTGGCCTGAGCAATTGAAAAGATTGACTTGCCGTTGATAAGGTGGGGGGTATTGTGGAGTAGGTTTGGGTGGGAAAATTAGGTGTTTGTTTGGTTATGTCAAGTGTGATATGCTTGTTAGACATCAAGTTAGAGATAGTTGAGTAGGCTGCTGGATATTTGACCCTGACATTTTGAGAAGAATGAATGATTACTGAAGAAAGGTTTAAACCTAATGAGTGATAAAGTTTGATTTACTTATTTTAAAATGGATCATATTTATTACTATTAAGTCTTAGAATACTTCATATGTATATAAAAAAGTGTGTTTCTTATTTTCATTTTAATTTTAAGAATTTGACCTGCAGCAAGAAAAGGGGCAACAAACTATATAATAGCTTAGGGGATAGTCTTAGCTTTTAGCCATTTGATAAATCTGAAGAAATAGGAGAGAAAACATAGATCAAGAGCTATCTAAAAAATATCAGAAAAATTACAGTCTTAAACATTAGTTTTTTGAAAGATTGGGTTTGTCTTTTTTCCCTCTGTTGTCTCTGGAAGTAATGAGGGAAAAAACCTTGATTGGAGTAGAACTAAAAGTATTACTGTATAAAACTGAATGTTGTTGATTCATTTTCCTCAGCTGATTTTTGAAGTATGAGTGGCAGTGTATTTTTCATTTGTTAATTTAAAATTTACCTTTATTTAGGGTGTTTGACATTTCATATGCTTTTTTTGCTAATAACTTGAGAAGAAATTAATTTTGGTGAAATATGTTACCTTACTAAAGGTATACACCTCATATTTAAACCACAGCTTAAGTTACTGTAATGAAAGTTAATAATAATTCTCTTTACCCATTTTAAAAAATTAAATTATTCTAACTGGTCATATCTAATTTTAATTGCCTTTCAGTTGAATTTGTTTGACAGGGATAAAGACAGATGAAGGTTGAAAAAGGAGTCTTAAACACGTGTCTATATAATTTATAATAAATAAATATGTAATGTATAATAAACTATAGAGCTAGCATTTCTAAAAAAACAAAACAAAAAACAAAACACGTATCATTCATAACAAAATAAAGCACTGACTGTGGTACCTTTCTTCTGACCCTTTTTGGTTGGCATGAAATGCACTGTCTTGGATTATTTCTTTAATAGAAACAAGTGCCCCACCTATCACTTTATAGATGGATTTATTACTATTGTTACTTATATTTAATATAATTATGTCTTTTATTTGAGATTATTATTTGAGTCTACAGTTCATAGAATCTTTGTTTTAGCATTGTGTAGTTTTTAAAAACAAACTCATATTTATGAAAAGTCCTAGTTTCTATGATGCAGAAATTCAAATACTAGGGTGATGTTTAAACACATGCTACTTTGAACATTTTACAATTTATATTTTAGTATACACTTATGGCTATATTCGGGTAAAGTTTTACTCTGTAAATGGCACTGTGCTGTTCTTAGCATAAAATCTTTGTTTTGTTGTTATGCAACCAGAATGTAGAAATTCAGATAGTTTTTAGAGTGCTAAATTGAAGTACTGTAGTAACGTCAGCTTTTTTCTTTCTTTTGCCAATGATTTATGGCTTTTAAAATATTATTCCCTTTTATCATAGAATTCTGTTTTAAAAGAAATTATTTGAGTTACTTTAGCTGTGGAAAAAGATTTGACTTAAAACTTTGGCTAAAGTTTTTAAAAAGTTGACTAAAAACTTTTTTTTTTTTTGGTAATCGATGTCTTTAGATCCAAAGGCAGAAACTCGATTATACATCACAGTCAATGACTTTGAATTTCATGTCTATAATCGTTCGGATCTTTATGGACGTCTTCAAGAATTGTTTGGTTTGGAGCCAACAATAATTCCACCCAAGAAAGAAGATGATAAAACACGAGAAAATGGAAGAACAAGAACCCAGTCCAAAATTGAAAGGTTGGTTGTCACACTTGAATTTTATTAATCTCCAACATTTAAACATCTGCTTTTATTAGAATATTATTAGTACTGTTTACCTATTATTAACAGTATTTACCTAAACACAGCCTAATCTTTCTTTGTAGATTAACTAAAACTTTTATTCTTACAAATAAGTATATAATTTTTCAAAAATTTCAAATACTACAGAATTATGTAGTGTAAAAAGGCAGTCCTCGTCTCCTCTTCTCACCAGTTCTACTTCCTTCTCTGTTGATAGCTACTGCTATCAATTTGTTTATTATTCTTTTGAATGCATATATATAAGTCTATACATACATATACATAGTTAAGGTGTATATACAATTATATGATTTTATTTTATCTGTTTCTGGGCTCTCTGTTCTGTTTCATTGACCTATTTGTTTTCTTTCATGAATACCACAGTATGTTGATTACTGTAGCTTTACAGTTAAGTCTTGAAATTGGGTAGTGTCAGTCCTCCAACTTTGCTTTTCTTCAATATTGTCTTGGCTATTCAGGGTCTTTTGCCTCTCCATATAAACTTTAGAATCAGTTTGCCAATATCCAGGGATTTCGATAGGGATTGCACTGAATTTATAAATCAAGTTGGGAAGAATTGACACCTTGGCAGTACTGAGTCTTCCTATCCATAAACGTCGAATGTCTCTTTAGTTATTTAGTTCTCTTTGATATCCTTCATCAGTTTTATAATTTTCCTCTTGTAGATTTTGTACAAAAATTGTTAAATTTATACCCAAGTATTTCATTTTCTGTGGTGCTAACGTATGGTATTATGTTTTGGATTTCAAATTCCACTTGTTCATTGCTCATATATAGGAAAGTGATTGACTCTTGTATGTTACTAACCTTGTGTACTGCAACCTTGCTATAGTCAAATTAGTTCTAAGAGTATTTTTGATCAGTACTTTCCAGTTTTTCAATATAGGTAATTATGTCAGCTGCAAACAAGTCTTATTTCTTCCTTCCCAATTTGTATACATTTTACTTCCTTTTTTTTGTCTTACTGCAATAGCTAGAACTTGTAGTAGGGATTTGGAAAAGAATCGTGAGAGGGGACATCCTTGCTTTGTACCTGGTCTTAGTGGGAAAGCTTCTAGTTTCTCACTACTAAGTATAATGTTAACCATAGGGTTTTTTGGTTTTTGTTTTTTTTTCGGTAGATATTCTTTATCAGGTTGAGGAAGTTCCTCTCTATTCCTAGTTAGTAAACTAGAGGTTTTAATTATGAATGGGTATTGGATTTTGTTAAATGCTTTTTCTGTATCTGTTGGTATGATCATTTGATTTTTCATTTTTAGCCTGTTCATTGATTTTTGAATGTTGAACCAGCCTTGTATACATAATTTTTTTTTTTAAGTAGATGATGAGGATGTTTATTCTCAATTAAATTTTTTTTTCAATTAAATTTTTTTAAATAAATTATTTATTGTATTTATTTTTTGGCTGTGCTGGGTCTTTGTTGCTGCACACGGGCTTTCTCTAGTTGCTGAGAGCAGGGGCTACTCTTCATTGTGGTGCGCAGGCTCCTCATTGTGGCTTCTCTTGTTGTGGAGCATGGGCCCTAGGCGTGTGGGCTTCAGTAGTTGTGGCACATGGGCTCAGTAGTTGTGGCTCATGGGCTCTAGAGCACAGGCTCAATAGTTGTGACGCATGGACTTAGTTGCTCTGTGGCATGTGGAATCTTCCCAGAGCAGGGCTCGAACCCGTGTCCCCTGCATTGGCAGGCGGATTCTTTACCACGGCACCATCTAGGAAGTCCTCAATTAAATATTTAATGCATATTATGTTCCAAGCACTGAGCTGAGGTACTGGGGATACTGAGAATATGACAGCTGTTCTGTCTTGAGGGAAGGTACAGTCTACTATAGGAGTTAGAACACTTAATAGGCAATTTTAGTACAAGAAATATAACAGGGACAAGAACAGAATTCTCTGGGCACACGTAGAAGGATCAGGGAAGTATGGAACCTTAAGGGCGAACGAATTAAGTGGAGAAGGAGATGAAATGTCTTCCATGGAGAAGAAACATCATATGCAATAGAGAAGTTGTTACTGAGGCTGGAGTGGATTATTTGAGGTGGGAATAAATTAGACTAAAATGGTTAGCGGGATCCAGGTGTTAGAAATGTGGCCTTACCCCAGGTCAGCAGTGCTGTGTTGTGATTGGAGGGAGATAGGACTGGGGGCAGGGAGACCACATAGAAGGATGTAGTAACAGTTCAGGGAAGAGGTGATCATCAACTGGGTTGTTAGCAAGGGGAAGGGAGAGAAGTGGATGGATTCCAGATACACTTAGGCAAACGAATACTTAAGAGACTGATGAATTAGATGTGGAGAACAAATAAGAAGGATGAGTCAGCAGTGAATCCAAATTTCTAATTTAAGCAGTGGTCATAGGGAGTGGTAGTGAGGTTAGTTTTGAATTTAGTTTTTTTTTTTATTTTTAATTTTTATTTTTTAAAGTTACTCTCTTTTTTTTAAATAAATTTATTTATTTGTTTATTTATTTATTGGCTGGATTGGGTCTTTGTTGCTGCACACAGGCTTTCTCTAGTTGCAGCAAGTGGGGGCTACTTACTCTTCATTGTGGTGCACGGGCTTCTCATTGCCTTGGCTTCTCTTATTGCACAGCACAGGCTCTAGGCGCATGGGCGTCAGTAGTTGCGGCACATGGGCTCAGTAGTTGTGGCTCACGGGCTCTAGAGTGCAGGCTCAATAATTGTGGCACATGGGCTTAGTTGCTCCTCAGCATGTGGGATCTTCCGGGAGCAGGGATCAAACCCGTGTCCCCTTCATTGGCAGCTGAATTCTTAACCACTGCACCACCTAGGAAGTCCTTGAATTTAGTTTTAAGCACTGAAGGCCATGTTACCAATATGGCTCCAGAAGTGTGATTCAGGAGTTATCGGGTTATTGAAGAGAGATGCTTCAAGTTTTCATATGAAATCTTTAGTGAATTTTTCATTTTTTAAATTTTGTGTACTTTGTGTATGGTCAATTTCTTTTTTCTTACTCTTGGCGTATCCTTTTCATTTTATTGAGAGGAATTATTTTGGCACAAAGTGGTGGGGGTAGGGAAGGAAAAGGATCAGCTGAACTGTCAGAAGTGCTTAAAACCTTAAAACATCAAAATGACATACCTTGGCCATTTTTGTTTTAATTATAATTTTTGCTGTCTTGTAAAATGTTACATTGTCATGTGATGGGCATAATGATAGATGTAATGACAGCACATCATAATTTATTCTTTGTCATTAAAGTTTGTCATTCTAAAAATATACTTTTTGTTATAGCTTCTTATATATAAATTGATGCATGATAGAGTACATTCTAGGAGACATTTTAGGGATATTAGTGTTCCATTAGATGGTCATTGTTTTGTTTACTGAGCAATCATTAGATATATTTGGAAAGGTACAGCTGGTATTAATAAATGTGTATTGTGAGGAACTCAGTGGTGTTCTCAGGTACTTAAAGTTTTCCTGATATATGTCAGTTTTTGCTTTTTCTTCTCAGAGTTAAAGTAAAAACAGAATCTCAAGACCCCACATCTTCATGGAGATCCCTTATTCCAGTCATAAAGGTCAATGTGAGCACAGTAAGTAAATTCTACTACAATTAATGTTTCGTGGGTTAATATAACAGAACCTTTTATTTTTGTAAATATAATTTTCACTTAAAAGAAAGTAATTTTGTAGAGTTTTTTGGGTTCCAGTTTTCATAAAGTGAATTATTTCAACACCAATATCATTTTAGCACAAATGTATAGACCTTAAAGGCTGTTTATTCACATGTGCTTAAATTTCTTTAAACATTGGTCTAAATTGACCAGTGGAACAATTTAAATAGTATATAGTACTAAAGTGGAATCATTTAGTAGTTGCTTGAAAATGCTTCTTATTAGGTGAGCTGAGAAAAAAAAATATGGCCTAAATAGTATGGCATAATATCTCTTATCTGTTTTTTTAGGGACGTTTGGCCTTTGGAAATCATTACCAACCTCAAACTCTGTGCATTAACTTTGATGATGCTTTCTTAACTTATACTACAAAACCACCTTCCAGTCATCTTGACCAATTCATGCATATTGTGAAAGGAAAGCTTGAAAATGTTCGAGTCATGCTTGTTCCTAGTCCAAGATATGTTGGTCTTCAAAATGATGAGTAAGAAAGTCATAAAAATAACAAATGACTTCTTTATATCTAATGTAGCTATCATTTAGAATCTTTAGTATCCTTTTAATTACTGTAAGCTGGGCAATAATTAGGTATATTTCTCTATTAAATCAATTGATAGTATTCCTGCTTTATAAGATAAATGGAGTTTATCCATTGGTAAACTCCTATTTTAAATATTTTTGTATAAGCTTATGAGTTTTCTATCCTTTTCTCAGTGTATTTGGGAAATTTATTTTGAGCAATTAAGCGCTGATGTTCGTATGTTAGAAAACACACATTACAGGTATATTTTTATTTTCAGAAGGGATACATAAGTAGTAAATTCAGCAAATTCATTAGAGTGGAGTATCGTTTGAGTTAATGAAAAGTTGAAAATTGAATCAAAATCACTCTTGGAAAACTGATGACGTTAAGACAGTTTTGGAATTCAGTTGACATTTAAGTCCCAGTCAGTTTTCCAGCTAGCTTTCCAGATTTGCTTTCCTTCAGTGAAGTAGCTGCTTGCATTTAGGAGACACATTGTAATAATGACGCATACTAGTCACCCTCATTGTGGTGGGCTGCTTCCGTTGCAGAGGACTGGGACTCTCAGGTAACAGCAGACACGACTCCTATCTGACTCCAGGCCACATGTTCATGAGTGGGATGAGGGCTCTTGTAATCTTTGTTATTCTCAGTGTGTGTTCTTTTTTTGTGAAGGAGTCTCTATGGTTAAATTTGTGTAATTTAAGTATCATATGATGAGTTTCCACTGTGTCTCAGCTTTTGTCTTTGCATATAGGCAGTATAAAGTTGGAGGTTATGAGAAGCATGGTTGTTTCTTTTTAGTTCCAACTTCTGGCTAGCTTGCTCTTAGGTTCTCTAGAGATTGGCTAGAATGATACAGTCATTTTCCTTACTTGAGTACCAGGGAGGCTATGGGTCTACCTGGTTTCACTCTTTAGGATCACTGAATTTGCTAAGTATCTTGGAATGTAGGCTGTGCACACAATTCTGTATTTATGGATACAAGTTGTAATATTGAAAAAGTAAATCTGGGTTTTTGTGAAAATTACTTGAGAGTAAAATGAAAAAGCGTCCTGCTATTTGTGTAAAAAGATTTAAAGTTGTATTTTTCACTCTTCAAAAGTAAGTGTGGAGATTAAATGATGAGGTTAAACACTAACCTTTGTGATTTAATACATATTTAGAAGAAGATTGTTGAATTTGTATGTGTTATATTATCTGATGATTGAGAGGTTAATTTTGATATGGAAGGAAGATATTGTGGTGTGTTACAAAGACAAAAGTTGTTAAAGCAAGTAAAGTGGGGAATTAATTGATAGTACAGAAACATTCATTCCAGAACTTGAGTTCAAGATGTTTTCTTTAAATTTATTTCTCTTTATTTCAAATTGATCAACTAAATATTCTTGGAAATAGGTAATATAAAGTTAAAATGGCTTAACATTTTTTCTTATTTAATGTTTCTGAATGGTTATACTTTATTTTACATATGTAAGATATTAATCAGTTTTATAGTGTTATTAATATAAAATGGTTGAATTTGAAGTCTGAAATTTATTGCTGCAAATGTAGAATATGATTGTTATATTCCAATGAACACTGCTCTTCCATTGTATTTAATTAAACTTTGTTTTAAATTGATTTCTCTCATTCAAAACTTAAAATGAAAAATGCAAAAAGAATTTTTTTCTTTAACTGATTTCCTGGTCAAAAATTTTTCAGTGCCAATTTTTTATATAGTCTAATATAGAAAACAATTATGGAACAATTTATTATGTATGTGAAAGATGTTTTCCCTTTTCAAAATGCTACAGTTGATTGCCTTTTAGTTTTTTTGTTTGTTTTTACCTATTACCATTGCTAATTAGAATACTGAACATTTTATATTCTGGAGATGTACTTAGTTTGCCTTCCACCTTCCTTTGTGTAGACCACCAAGATTAATGGGAGAAGGTTTTGTGGTGATGCAGTCAAATGATGTTGACATCTATTATTACATGGATGAGCCAGGTATTATTTTTTGAAAATATGTTTCATAGCTACACTTCTGTTTCTTCTATGAAATGCTGATATCTAATAATATTTTAAGTATCCTTACTTAGGCTATAAGTAAGCATTAATAACGGTAAATGTGAATGTGAGAATGCCTACCTAAAAAATATCTGTGTCATTTCTCAGAAGTTGAATATTACTTTAGTATTTCAGATCAAAAGAGAACAGCATAGTAATCTTTCCTTCAAATTCCATTTTTGCAAGTGTATCTCTAAAATTGTGAATACAAATGACCATGAGTGAGAGCCATCAGAGAATGTGGTGATAGTTAAGGTAGTTCATGCTAGTTTAGGGAAAAAAGTCACAGTAAGTTGGATTTGAGGCTTAAAGTTTAAGAATTGAAGTCTAGCTAGTTACAGTGCTTCACAGGTGGCCTCAGTTTTATAAAGCAGCTAGCTATGGGATTTTTAGTCATTTCTTCCTAATTCTCGTTTTTCATACCTTTCAGGAGGTTTATGAGGTCAAAGTATTTTCAAAATTAGGATATTTGCCTTTTTTTTTTTTTTTTTTTTTTTTTACTATGTTGTACTGATAGCGCAAAAGTTATGGGGGGGCAAAACTGCTGGTACTTTGGCAGGAATGAAGGTAGTAATTCCAAACTATTCTAGTAATCCCTGTCTTTTTCACTGCCAGACATTCACAATAAAACAACAAATGTCATTGCATTTTACAGTCTTTGATTAAGCAATAAATATTACTTTTATCAAATCTTGACCTTTCAGTAAACTTTTTAATATTCATTTAATAAAATAAGTACACATAATGCACTTCTGCCCCATACCAAAGTACACTGATGTTTTGAGGAAAAGCACTGTGTGATTGAGTTCCAAGCTGAACTGTTTGCTCTTTTCATGGACTGCCAGTTTTGCTTGAAAGAACAACTAGAGACAAACTATGGTTTTGAGCTTTCATGTGAAAATTAGAATTTTGGAAAATTTGGGTCTGCCACTGTGAGTTTGATGTCTTTCTGATGAGACTGCTAGTGATATTAACAATATGACTTTTTAAATGTTTAATAATGAAATTTGTCTATCTGGGAAAAATATGCATGTCTCAGTGAACCAGTATTTTCCAAGTGACCAATTCATGCTGTCTGTAAAAGATTTATTCAAAGTGCAAGAGAGATCAGTAGATTCCACATTGCAGGTAATCTTTAAGAAATTATCACTTGTTGAATTTTGGTGGTGTCAAAGAATATCCAGAATTATCTGAAAAAACTATTAAAATACTCCTCCCGTTTCTGTCTACCTATTTGTATGAGGCTAAGTTTTCGTCAACAGATTAAATACAGAAACAGCTGTGAGAATTCACTTGTTTTCTATTCAGCTGTGTATTGAAGAAATTTGCCAAAATAAAAAGTGCCAACACTTCTCATTAAATTAATTTGTTTTAGAAAATATGGTTATTTTACTAAATATTTTCATTAAAAATGAAATGAAAATTTTATTTGTTTTCATGAAAATGTAGTTATTTTCACATATTTTCATTAAATCTTATTAGACATTGTTATGTCAACATGTAATGAGTTTATTTTAAAAATAAAATTGAAAAATATTGCTCAATTCAGATTTTGAATACAGCAAATTTTGATAGATAAAATACAAAAAAAAATTCCCATTTTGGGGTACTCAATAATTTTTTGAGTGTAAAGGGTTCCTGAGATCAAAAAAATTTTAGAGCTGTTGATCTAAGGAAAACTTTTAGTGGTTCTTTTAAGTAACTATCTTTATATTGTATATTCTGCAATATAGGACTTGTTCCAGAAGAAACAGAAGAAAATATTGAAGGAGAAATGACCAGTGAGGATTGCAAATTACAAGATTTGCCTCCATGTTGGGGACTGGATATAGTTTGTGGTAAAGGAACAGATTTCAACTATGGGCCATGGGCTGATAGGCAGAGGTACTTGATTTAGTTGTATTTCTGCAAAGTCAAATATATTGGGATAATACTATAATTTTTATTAAAAACTAGCTTAGTATTTTTATAAGCTATTTTATTATGGCAGGGTAAGATCACTAAACATTTTAGTCCAGATGATTTGTAAGGAAATTGGCGTAATCAAGTTTGCCGTAAAGGAGAAGCTAATTCATTAGAAAAATGGTGACTGAGCAGCATATTTATTGGTTCCTTAATTTTTTCGTTTGTATTTAATCAACGGATATGCCAGGGATTGTTGGGACTGTGGAGACTCAGAGCTAAAAGATACACTTAGTTCAGTTAAGGAAAAAAGAAACAAAAGTGTTTTATTAAGGCTGTGTTAGAGGTAAGGAAGAAGTCTTGGTGAAGAATTTAGAAAGGTACTTTACTAGTTTGCTAAGGCCGCCACAACGAAGTACCACAAACTGTGTGGCTTAAACAGCAGACATTTCTCACAGTTCTGGAGGTTAGAATTCTGAGATCAAGGTGTTGGCAGGATTGGTTCTTTCTGAGGGCTGTGAGGGAATGATGTGTTCAAGGCCTCCCTCCTTGGCTCGTAGATGGTGATCTTCTCCCTGTATCTTCACATGGTCTTCCCTCTTGTGTGTTTTGTAGGTCTCTGTGTCCAAATTTCCTCTTCTTAGAAGAATACCAGTCATATTGGATTAGGGCCCACCCTATCAACCTTATCTTATTTTATCTTAATTACTTCTCTAAAGACCCTGCCTCTAACTGTGGCCAAATTATGAGGTACTGAGAATAGGACATGAATTTTAGGGGGACACAATTTAGCCCGTAACAGGTTCATAACTCATATTGAAGAGGAGAGAATTGGGGAATGCTTTTCGGTTGAGGTAATATGTGAGTTGAGTTTTGAAACATAAGTAAGAGTTAGCCAGGGAAGGAAAGGAAAGATAAATAATTAAGGCAAGGGAAGAGTTTTGCAAATGCATGACAGCAGTGGAGAATTGTCTTAATAAGTTCTGTAGGTTGTTAAAGAGGTTTGTAGGTAGTTAAGAAATACATAGATTTTATACTGGAGGTAATGGGGAGTGCCTGAAAGGTAGAAAAGAGTTTTTTATTTCTTAGTTATTCTATTAATTTTGAAGTAATTTTCTTGTTTTTAATATATTATGAACATCTACCTTCTTATTGAAGAATTTTAAACTGAGGAGGGGACATTTTTCACTATTTATGAGGGAACATCTAAATTTTTATGTAAATATACATTGTTTAAAGCCAGTTTAGTTTTTCATAAACTAGCTTGAGTGGAGGAACACAAGCTTAATCAATCACTGAGGCACATATAAGAGTGCTGATGCTGACTTGATACACTGACTCTTTTCATACTCACTTGTTTAAAAAGTGCTTTCTACCTAGCATTGTTAGGAGAATGTACTTCGTCAACTACTACATTCTGTTAACCTTGGTATCGTTAGCATATAGGAATACCTGCTCCATTAAGTAGCAATTTGAATAATAGTTGTATGGTAAATGTATAAGTAAGTGGGTTTTTTGAAAACTTGCAATATGCTAATACAGTACTTCATTAAGTTCTGGGTTAGATTATTAGACTTGAAGGTAAACAGAGCTTAAAATGTCAGGTTAGAAAAATATTTTTCAAATTACTGGATTAAAATTTTCCTTTTATGATAAACTTTTTCTTACATTAAACCATGCTGTATTTACTGTGGAATAGTTGAAAATGAGGGGTTTTACATTCCATTAAGTAATGGTTACACTTGTTATATTTGAAAGGAAAAAATTGAAGCAGTACTTTAACACAGACACATGAAATATTTTTGCATTTTAATATTTCAATAGTGTGATTCTTAAACTAATTTTATTGCATTAAGAAAAAGTATTAGGCTATATTTATGTGAAAATCCTAGCTAAAATTCTTTTAATATATAGTTATATTCACTTCTGGGTGATCTTTGTCTGATACAGAGAAATGATACTGAAGAGAACATGAAAGAAAAATTGGCTTTATCAACTCCCTTTAGTGGGTCCTGCCACTGCTAAGAGAGAATAGCAACACATTTCTTAACCTGGACTTAACAAAACCGTTCAGATTTATTAAAAAGAAAGAAGGAAGGAAGAAAGAAATTTATCACATGGGTTTAGTTTCCTTGTGTGGGTAAATAGTATTTATCTCATCCCCTACATATGTAAATTGTGTATTTCCTCTTTTGTAGCCATTTCCTTTTCTCCTTCCCCATACTGAGTTTCTGAACAATTGTGAACTGTTACCAGCAATGTTAATTAGGTCATTTTTTTTTTAGTATCTAAAAAATTTTTAGTGTAAGAAATATAGGAAGAAATCTCAACTGTTTTATTATTGGATAGCTCACTCAGCACTGTGAGTTTTTGATCTCTGATGTAGCATGACCTTATTTAGCTTGTAGATTTTAATGTCAGTTCTATTAGCTTTACATGATTTTCTGAATCTTTGAGGTATTCAACTTTTCAAGAGTTTTCATGACAGTTGAAGTATAAACTTTATAAATTTGTACTTACTCCTTAATGATAACTATAATAATGCAAATATTCCTGACATTGTCTGGCCTTTTATTGCTTTCACTTAAGTGCTTTCATTTATATTTTCACACTTGATCATCATAACTCAGAGACACAAGGACAGGTATGGTGAACTGATTATACCTGTGAGAAAATGGAGATGCAGAGGTTCAGTGATTTGGACGAGGGAGTAAAGCTATAGCATCTAGAGCCAAGATTCAAACCAACCCTTCAAGTCCGCTGCTCTTCTCATTATATCCTGCTACCCGCTTTTATAGTCCATGATCGTTTAATGATCAGATGGCTTCTTTGTCTTTAATAGCTTAGTTTTATATATTTGTGTGTCTTAGCCGAAACATTTACAGACTTAATTTTCTTTTCATGTACATTAATTTAATGATGCAAGTTAAAGTCTACGATAGATCAGTTTGCAAATTTTGTTCTGTTCATCTAATTTTTCCCAGTCAGTTTATTCCAAGCAGCATTTCCTGTTACTGATGACTCTTTCCTCAACTCTTCCTATTTAAAATTCAGAAACTGATACTTTTTCTGAATGTATGAGTAACATGGTAATTTTTTAATTACATAGAAGACTATGAATTGAAAATTTCTTGGTTTCATCTCTGTCAGATGATAATGGGAGGCGAGTATATTAGAGCCCTAGCTTCCAAACATGTGCTTCTTTTTAGAAATCTATTGCTCTTTAGACTCTTATTGTTATAACATTGATTACCAGTGATTATGAAAATAATAGAAATAACATTGTTTCCATGTGCCATGTACTGCCAAGTCTTTTTCATATATGTCATCATTTAATTCTTGGATCTGTTCTCTGAGGCTGGTTATGATAATCCTTTCTTACAGGTGAGGCAGCAGGTGAGTATCCTCAGAAAGGTTAAGTAGTAATTGTCCAGAATAGAATAATGATTCTAATTAAACCATCCTCATTCAGCTCTTTCTTTGCCTTTTGGACAGTTGATATACCTGTAGAAAGTCTTTAATTTTTTACAGTATGGTTGAATAGTGCAAATTTGGTCTTACCTATGTCTTATTCGGTAGTAGTGTATTAAGTGCTCAAAGCTCATTGATCTCTGGAAGAATAAAACATTGAAGAGAACAGTCTTTCATTGAACTGAAAGGAAATCATAGTAGGTGTTATTTTGTGACTTAGTTTTTTTTCAATTTTATGTCTAATTGTTAAATAAGATAGCAGTGATAATAGAAAGTTATAGTGAGTTTGGTCTCTTATCAGAGGTAATTTTATTTGAATAACTTGTCATTATTCTTTCTTTCTCCTTATTTAGAGATTGTTTATGGAAGTTCTTCTTCCCTCCTGATTATCAAGTTCTGAAAGTTTCTGAAATTGCACAGCCTGGGGGACCAAGACAGATCCTTGCTTTTGAACTACGGATGAATATTATTGCAGATGCTACAATTGACTTGTTGTTTACCAAAAATAGGGTAATTATTGAAATAATATAGTAGAAAATAGTGTTTAAAATTTAAACATTATTTTCCAGAGTATTTTTCTGGTGGCTAGTCCTATACTTAGATTCATTTCTATGAGCTTCCCCAAACCCCACCCCCAATAATTGTATGAATGTCACTTTCATTAAGTGGCAAATAGTAGAAAGAAGTTAATAATAATAGACCTTCATACTATAGTCTGATTCATTTTCTCCTTTAAATCTGGTCAAATTGTTTTAGTATATTTTTGGTATAAATTTGAACTTTTGCTCTTAGGAACTTCTAATACCTATTTAATATTGATTATTAAATTTCATCTTTGGTAATAACTGAAAAGTAAAGATGGGAGTGTAATTATAATAAATGTCTCATACGAATTATTTTTTGCTTTTGGTAGGAAACAAATGCTGTACATGTAAATGTAGGAGCTGGCTCCTATTTAGAAATTAATATTCCAATGACAGTTGAGGAAAACGGTAAGCTACGATGAGTGTTTTTCTGTTTTAAGTGATTAGTAGGGGAATAATTAATATATAAATAATTGTTAATCCAGTTAGACTGAAATTAGTGGTTTTCTTTTTCAGCTTTTTACTATATTTTGATGTGCCTGTAGTTAGTAAATACTGTATAGTTATTCATGCACTTAGAAGGGAAAAGTGTTTCAATCAAGCTAGGTCTTATTATTCTCTGCTTTCTTTATACCTTATACTTCTGTTGTAAGATTGTGCATAATTTGCTTAGCATATGTTTTTCCTATTAGTCTATTGCTCTGTGAAAGCAGGTGCTACGTATTTCTTTTCACTGTTGTATACCTGTGCCAAACCCAATACCTGGCACATGGCCCGTTGGCAGAAATCGATTGAATGATTAATAGGTTATATCGTTAGTAGATTTTTGTCAGGCAGTAAGCTGGGTACTTTGAATAGCATAACTTTAAGAAAGCAGAATATTTCATATTTAAAATATCAAATCATGCCCTGATAGCTGTAGTTTCATCTGAGCTAAGATTATCTAAGTTCATTATGAATTTGAAATTTGGGCTCTGATACAGGTTAATCAGTAACATGTTTCAATGCTTTTTTTGTTAACTTTATCAAAATATATAGTCTCCCTCATTTCTCCTTGTTCTTTCCATCCTCTTATTACATTTGTAATTGAGAGCAGTTGAAGTGAAATTCTGCTTTTATTTGTTCACTTTCTTGAGAATATGGAGAGTAGCAATTTACCAATATTTTAAAATTACTAAATAGCAATGTTACTAAGTATAATTAGAATCATTTTATGTAATTCTTAGCTCTCTTTTCTTGTTTCTGTCACTCATTTTGTTGTTACCATAAGAAGAAAACAGGCAAAGGGGTTGACTAGATTTATCAACTTGCATGAAAAGGTAGCAGTTGAGTCTGCCTGCTTAGATAATGAATTGAAAAAGTGACTGAGAATGAGATAGTATATCTTTTCCCTGTAACGTAGGGCTATTACAGTGAAGAACTAAACTTTATTTTAGTTACTTTTAAAAGAGTAACCTTACTAAGTATTGAAGCAGATGCTTGCGGTTCTCTAGGATTCAGAGTAGTCAGTTGGAAAGAAGCATCTTTTAGGATAGCCTTAATTAATGATACATAGGATCTGTAATTCTGTAGGGGAAAAAGCAACTGGGGGTTGCATAAAACTGAGAATGGTTCAATTAAGGGAGTGCTTCTGCCTTTTTTAAACGGATGATGCATGTAGGAAAGAATATCTGTACAGTTTTTTGGGGGGGTACCTTTATTGGTGCACTGGGTAAACGGGCCATCTGAGGGCTGAGGCATCAGCACCTTGAGCATATACCTATTATGAGTTCATGGGACTTGCCACAGAACACTGATTGTGGAACTGAATGAATGAAGGGTCTAAGGAAAACCCAGTCAGGTTCTTGGTAACGGTTAGGTGACGTTTAAGATGACTGTCTTCAAAATGAAAAATAGACTTAGGTCTTAAACAATAACAAAATATAACTCAGAAACATTTAAACCTTATCCCAGAGATTCAGGTGTTTGGGGAAAAAAAAAAGCCCAGAGCAGGATGCACCTTGGATTAGCCACATAATAATGACCATAGTGTTAGTGTTCGTAGGAGGGCAGTCCATCAAGAAAAGAGGTGAAGGAAGGGAGGGAATATGGGGATATGTGTATAAAAACAGTTGATTGAACTTGGTGTACCCCCCCAAAAATAATAAATAAATAAATAAAATTAAAAAAAAAAAAAGAGGTGAAACACTCTGAACTTTTCTGCTTTTATTTAGAATGGGGCTGTGTTGTTTGGGAACTGTCATTATGTAAGGGATAGTTGTTGTTTAGAAACTTTCATTACACTTTTTTTCAATAATTTATTTGTGCAATCTCCTGACTTCTCTCCTACCTATCCTTGCCCCAATGGGTGGATTTTGAACAAGGATGTGATATGTTAGATCCACCCTATTCCCTGTCCTCTTTTTTTTTTTTAGATTTATGTATGTATGTATGTATTTATGGCTGTGTTGGGTCTTCATTGCTGTGTGTGGGCTTTCTCTAGTTGTGGCAAGTGGGTGCTACTCTTCATTGTGGTGCATGGGCTTCTCATTGCAGTGGCTTCTCTTGTTGTGGAGCACAGGCTCTAGGCACACGGGCTTTCGTAGTTGTGGCTCGCCTGCTCTAGAGTGCAGGCTTAGTGGTTGTGTTGCATGGGCTTAGTTGCGCCGCAGCATGTGGGATCTTCCTGGACCAGGGATTGAACCCATGTCTTCTGCATTGGTAGGCGGATTCTTAACCATTGTGCCACCAGGGAAGTTTCCCCTTTCCTCTTTTTTTTTTAAAGCTCTTTATTGGAATATAATTGCTTTACAGTCTTGTACCAGTTTTTGAGGTACACCAAAGTAAACCAGCTGTATTTATACATATATCCCCATATCCCCTCCCTCCTGTGACTCCCTCCCACCCTCCCTGTGCTGGCCCTCTAAGGCATCTCCCATCATCGAGTTGATCTCCCTTTGTTATACAGCAGCTTCCCACTAGCTATCTATTTTACAGAGCGAAGTAAGCCAGAAAGAGAAAAACAAATACTGTATGCTAACTCATATATACGGAATCTAAAAAAATGGTACTGATGAACCCTCTTTCTTCTTCTGTACTGTCTTTTCTACAGACAGATTTCGGACTCTTCAGAGTCATTTAGTGAAAGGGTCTTTCCCAGGTGGTGGAGTAGATTTGGATTTCTAGCATTGCCTATCTGTAGCTATGACTAACTCAACATTTTCTTATTAGAATATTCAAAGCCATGTTTTCAGTACTTCTATAATAAAGCTGGTATTTTAATCTCAAAAAAAAAAAAGAAAGAAACTGTTATTACAAAAGGAGTAGTTGAAGATATGTACCCTTGAGTCAGTGAAAAAAAAGACATGGGAGCAGCCTTAAATATTTGCACCTATCATTTAGAAAACAGACTTGTAGTTTTGCACTGGAAAGCAAAATCAGAATAGATGTTATATGAAGATGGAACTCTTTTCCATCAGAGCTGTCCAAAATGAGAAAGATTACCTCTTAGATAGTCTATGCCATGTTATTGGGGATGTATTTAAGTAGTGACTGATCACCATTTTTCAGGAATTCCTTCTTTAGGTGGTGGGGGAATTTGTTTGCAGTCTAAAATTTTTAATTATATATATATATATATATATATATATATATATATTTCTTTAGGTTCTTAATTTTTATATTTTCATTTATTTTAGGTTACACCCCTGCAATTAAAGGACAACTTTTACATGTTGATGCCACTACCAGCATGCAATACAGGACTCTTCTAGAAGCAGAAATGTTAGCAGTAAGTCTAGAGTATATGATGATATGCATACACTCATAAAATACAAATTTTGTTTTAAATTTTTTATATAAAATTTTGATGGCCAGGAAGTCATCAAGTGATTCGTCTTCTCATTCAAGAACCACCAGCTGCTCTTGACTGTATTTTTGGGAAGAGGAGTAGATTCCCGATGCTGTGGACTCCCTTTGGCATCTCTCTGTTGCTCTTCTTTTGGGGGAAATGAATATAAGGCAACAATACATGGGTTTTTGGCCTTTAAAAATGTGAAAAGTTGTTAGTAAATTTAGTAAATTGTTTTTAAACTTCACTGTATGGCTAGACTCTCTCCTATGCTGTAAGTAAGATAATTTTTCACCATATGTTTTCTGGCCCCGTCAGATTCTTTCTCAGGGCTTAATAATTCATTGTCCTTTTTACTGGATGAGTAAGGTAAAAGGGAGAAAATCTTATTGATACCCTGAATTGCTCCATATGAGAAACAGAATAAATATGGAAATGCTCGTGATTGAAAACTGCAGGTTGGGAACTCATTAATCAAGCAGATTGTTATTTTTTCTCAGGGACAACAACAATAACAACAATAATAACAAAAGTCACTGTAGAATGGCTGATATTCAGAGAGGATTCTTTTATAATAGATGGTATCATTAGGTTCTTAATTACTTGTCTAAACAAGCATATTTACACATGATATATGTAAATTAAGAGGAAAATTTTTCAGTTACCAAGACTATATTGAATACTGTAAATATGTATTAAATGGGCATATTCAGCATTTTAATGAGTTCACAAGCTATTGCTGATAAATAGTGCTGTGCAATAATGCTATTCCTGGCAAGGCAGCTCCTGCCTTTGCAGAATTGCCAGGCTTTGGCAGGTGGAATATATCACAAAACACCATGTCAGATTTATAACTACTGTGCTGTCAAATGAGAACCCAGGAGGCACTGGTGGCCAGACTTCTGTGGACATTATGCGTTGCACTCTACCTTCCCTGACCTTGAGCCTCTCACTTAACAGATAGGTTTAAAGAAGAATTAATGAAGTTGGCCGTTATTCTGTTTGTTTAGCTACAGTGTCAAAACTGTAGCCTGATTTGTTCTTAAAGTTTTTTGACCACATCATGGCTTAGTATTTCAAGGAACTAGATGTAACCATGGATACTGACCTTTAGCCACAGCCAATATTAAAATCTCTAAGGGACCTTCTGTTCAGCTCAGTAGGAAAATAAGTTTTAATTATTCACCAATTTGTGTGAGTTCATTTCTAATACTGTTCACACAATGTCATATTTTAACCTCTTACATTTTTACTTAACATTTGGTTTGCAGTTTCACATCAATGCCAGCTACCCCCGAATATGGAACATGCCACAGACATGGCAGTGTGAATTAGAGGTTTATAAAGCCACCTACCACTTCATCTTTGCACAGAAGAATTTCTTCACAGGTAATCTTCTAATGAGTATAAATACAATGAGATATATCACAGTGAACTTGTTTATAGTCAATAAGTTTTACTTAATGTTCAGCATAGGGACTTGACACAGTTCACGCTTCCTTACTTTTACACTTCTTTTGTGGCCAAGACTATCAAAGGAAAAATTTAAATATGTATGTTATGTGCTGTCTTCTAACCCAAACAAGGAAAATATGAACCCAAACTTGAGCTTAGAAGAAAGTGCAAGAACTCGTTTTTGTGTCAGTCTAGTGGGGAAAAGATGGGGAAGATGAATCACTTTCTTTCTCTTCCTGAATTAGGCATCATTGTGGCTTTATTATTTTGTTTTAATTATTGTAATTTACAGACAGACTATTCAAACAGTCAAATGTGTTATTTTTGTATTTGGACCCCTACTTAACTTCTTTCTTTTGGCATGTGTAATTGAGTTGATGCTATCGTTAGTTGGAAAAAATTCTTTTATTTCTTGTAGCATATTTTGATAGTTACTCACTATTTTATGATTATGGGAACGTGTGGTCTTAGTCTCTGAATAACATAAATATTACTACATAAAAATAAGCATTTTGCCTATTATTTTCCTCAGAATATCTTTAACAATAAGTGGTACCGTTCGTGGAGCACTTATCTTGTGGCAGTTCCTGTGCTAAAAGTTCACATATATCATCTAAATTCTTACAATAAGTCTGTGAAGTTGTCCCCATTTTGTAAAAGAGAAAACCGATAGCATTTCAGTCATTTGTTCAAGATTACATAACTAGTAAAATGAAAAGCCATAATTTAAATTCAGGACTGTCTGGTTGTCAGAGTTTGTGCCATAACAATGATACTTGAAATTGTTTCTCTCTCTCAAATACACGAAGTTCTGATTTTATAGTGCTGTGTTCTGTACTGTGAGTATACAAAGATGAGCTTGACACCTTTAGGAGGAGACCATTTACTGAAGGACATCATTGCTGGGAATATACAATGCATGTGATAATGTGACTGCCAGAAGGAAAAGTAGAGGAAAGCACTGTGATAGAACAGGGCTAACATCTTTATATAAAGAGCTTTTGCCTGTTGAGGTTAGAAAAAGAAAAAAAATTAAGGTATGACAGACTAAGTATATGAATGCAATTTTAAAAAACAACACTTAAACCATACAAATCAGCAATACAGTAAATCAGCAGTCAACAAAGATGACTGACTATAATTCTAAGGCCAAGTCTTTGTTTTGTTCACATTGTATTCCCAGAGTCTGGAACAGAGTCTGGCACACAGTGGACATTCTGTAGGTATTTGTTTTGTGAATAAAACAGCATGAATAATGTTCAACCCTACTTGTAATTAAGAAATTCAATTCAAGTGAGATATCACTTTTCAGTTACCTGTTATCAAGCCGCATCACCTTCACTCCCACCCTCCCCCCCCCCAAAAAAAAATAGAGAAAGGGAGAGAGGCAGAAAGAAATATAATACAGGAGCAGGTACAGTGAAATAGATAGTTGACCATACATTTCTAATAGGAGCATAAATGGATCCACTACTCTTGGAAAGTAGTTTTGTAATTTATAATAGCCTTAAAAAAATTCATGAACTTTGATCTAGCAAATCCAGTTTTTAAATCTATCCTGACAAAATAACCCTGAGTGTATAAAATAACTTGCATGAAAATATACATGATAACATATATAACAAAAATTTGAAGAAAGTCTAAATGATTAAGTATATCTTTGTAAATCTTTTTAATGAACTATTATTAAAATTTTTGTTAATGTGTATGAAATAACATGGAAAAATTTTGAGTTCAATGAAAAAAAGGAGTATAATGTGCATCTAGGATAGTGTAAAAATCTACATAGGAAAAAAAAAAGCTAGTGTGAGATATATCCACGTTAGTTATTTTGGTAGCAGAATATCAGGTGATTTTTTTTCTCTTTTATCTTCTAAAGTTTCTTTAAAAACATAGTAGGTATATGAAATGCATAAAATTTTTCTTATTTGAAATTGTGATTAGTAAGCATTTTTTACTGTTAAATCATTTAGCTACATTTTAATCACTTTTTAATATTTTGTATAAAACTTCTTTCTAGTTACAATAGGAAATTTCATTTTTGGTGTTTGAATATTTTTACTTTGTTTTCTGAATTTCAGTTAGTCTTACATTCTGTCACCTACCCCAATAATTTTAGATTTAATTCAAGACTGGTCAAGCGATAGTGCTCCGGACATTTTTTCATTTGTTCCGTATACATGGAATTTTAAAATCATGTTTCATCAATTTGAAATGATTTGGGCAGCTAATCAGCACAATTGGATTGACTGTTCCACTAAACAACAGGAAAATGGTAAGTACTTTTTAAAAATTAGGTGAAGTATTCTGTTCATTAAGACAAATACCACCAAAAAAAACTGGTATTGATTTTGTAGTTTTAATAGATACTAGAATTGAGCTTTTTTTCCATTGTCTTGTGAGACTCTCAGAAAACTATTTCAGAATTTGTGTTAGACTAAGCATATTATATTAAATGTAATTTTGTTTAGGTGTGTATTTAAGGCAGTTTTTATTTAAATTTTTTTTGAAATTAAAAGTAAATTTCTTTTCCTTTTTTTTTTACAGTGTACCTGGCAGCCTGTGGGGAAACACTAAACATTGATTTCTCTTTGCCTTTTACGGACTTTGTACCGGCTACGTGTAATACCAAGTTCTCTTTAAGAGTACGTATAGTTGGATGCATTGTTTATTCCACAAGCCTTGTTAGTAAGTTTGATTTCCCAGTGCTTATCTTTATTCTCTCCTGGTCATCCTGTTGCCACCTGAAGTATTTTGGCTTTCCTCCATTGTTCACTAACTTCGGTGTCACAGAATTGCTCCTGTTTTTTTTTTTTTTTTTTTTGTTGTTAACTGTAATGTTTTACCATTCCCACAAGTTCCCCTGAGAAGCGGGGCAATAATTTGAAAAGATATGTGTACTCCAGTGTTCATAGCAGCATTATTTACATTAGCCAAGATATGGAAGCAAGGTCAGTGCCCATTGACAGATGAATGGATAGAGAAGAATTTTATATATATATATATATATATATATACACACACACACACACTGACTGGAGTATTACTCAGCCATAAAAAGAATGGGATGTTTCCATTTGTGACATAATGACCTGCCATTATGCTTAGTGAAATAAGTCAAACTGAGAAAGACAAATACTATGTTTTCACTTATATTTGGAATCTAAAAAACAAAACAAATGAACAAATAAAACAGAAATAGACTTCAAAAAACAGAAAACAAACCAGTAGTTACTAGAGAGGAGGGGGGAGAGGGAGGGGTGAAATAGGTGAAGGAGATTAGGCGGTATAAACTATCAGTTATAAAATAAATAAGTCACAGGGATAGAATGTACAGCACAGGGAATATAGTCAATATTTTATAATAACTTTGTATTGATATTATAATGTGTGATCCATAAAAACATTGAATCACTGTGTTATGCAACTGAAATGAATGTAATATTGTAAGTCAACTGTATGTCAGTTAAAAAAGAGCTGGGCAATAAAAAAAAATTCCTTGAGTCGATTATTTTGTTAGAGCTCCTTTCTAACCTCTGTGACTAATCTATATGTTCAGTCAAGAACTTACTGTAGCTCTAATGTTTATTACGTCTGTGAACTAGATTTTATATCTCTCTGTACAGTTGACGCTTGAACAATGTGGGGGTTAGGGACGCTGACCCTCCCTGCCGTCAAAAATTCCTGTGCAGGGACTTCCTAGGTGGCGCAGTGTGTAAGAATCCGCCTGCCAATGCAGGGGACGCGGGTTTGATCCCTGCCCCAGGAAGGTGCCACATGCCGCAGAGCAACTAAGCCCGTGCGCCACAACTACTGAGCCTGCGCTCTAGAGCCCGTGAGCCACAACTGTTGAGCCCATGTGCCACAACTAGTGAAGCCCACGCGCCTAGAGCCCCTGCTCTGCAACAAGAGAGGCCACCGCAATGAGGAGCCCACACACCATGATGAAGAGTAGCCCCTGCTCGCCACAACTAGGGAAAGCTCATGTGCAGCAACAAAGACCCAACACAGCCAATAAAATAAACAAACAAACAAACAAACAAATAAATTTATTTAAAAAAAAATTCCTGTGCAACTTAGAGTCAGTTCTCCTTATGTCCTCCATATCCTTGGTTCCTCTGTATCTGAGGTTCAGCATCTGAAGATTCAACCAACCACAGATTGTACAGGACTGTAGCATTCACTGTTGAAAAAAAATCTGTGTGTAAGTGGACCTGTGCAGTTCAAACCCGAGTTGTTCAAGGGTCAGCTGTATTTCATTCCTAATTGTAACCATGAATTCAAGGACGAAACCACAAGTACCTTTCTTCCTTTAAGACAAAAGCCAGTTCTTAGGAGTTCAAAATTCATGGTACACCTAATTTTAAGGTATATATAGTCATTAGTAGTTGTAGTATTAATGGAGGTTATGATGGTAAAAAATAGCAACAAGAGCAGCCAGCACCTGTTACCATCTTCTTTGCGCCAGACACTACTCCAAGTGCTTTATGTGTAGTAACTCATTTAATTCTCAGAACAACCATCTTGAAGTAGCTGTTGTTACTGTGAAGCTGAGGAGGCAAGTTTATGTAACTTTCACGTAGCTAGTGAGTGGCCAAGTTGGAATTCGAACCCAGGCAAGATAGCTTAGGGCTCCACTCTTTTAACCACTCCATTGTGCTGTCTGTTAAGAAACCAGACATCAAGATGATTAGGGGACCTATAAGGAAAAAAGTGAAACCCAAGTGAAGATCCTTTGATGTAATTCTTAAAAGCCAGTTGAGGAACCAAGACTTACTAGAATCAAATTAGACAATCATATTTTAAAAATTAATAAAAATATGGAACATAGTCCACATGAGCTTATATTAGATGATTTAAAATTTTTTTTAAAACTGAGTTACATGTGAAATATTCAAGGAAACCCATGGAAAGTAATCCTTTTTTTTACTGTTTTCTAGAAACTATGCTGTTTATTTCTCTGATTTTTTTTTCTTGACTTTCTAAGCAAAATTTAGTTTCAGTCAATGTAAAATCTTATTTCAGTCAGTGTAAACCTTACTTACCTGACTCTTCAGTGTAAACTCTGCCATTTCAAATTTGTTTCTTTTCTGTTGAATTTATTCTCAAGAATATTATAGATAAGCTTGCCTGTAAAAAGTAACCTAACAAATTTATGTACCTATTTTATTACTTTGGGTTATTGTAAATTATTTTTTAGGGAGAAGATGTTGATCTTCATTTGTTTCTACCAGATTGCCACCCTAGTAAATATTCATTATTTATGCTGGTAAAGAATTGCCACCCAAATAAAATGACTCATGAGACTGGTATTCCTGCTGAATGCCAAAGTAGCCAGAAAACAGTTAAACCAAAATGGCGGAACGTTACTCAAGAAAAGTAAGTACATGATGTTAGCGATCCAAGTATTTTGTGTTTATGTGGAGAGAAATTACTCTTCTAATTCTTTCAAAGAATAACAGTAAAATTTGATTATCTGTAACTGGTGCCTATATACAATTAAAGGAATAAGTACGTGACTAGAAACTATTTTTTACGCTTCAAAGGGCTGGTTGGGTTGAATGCTGGACTGTCCCAAGCGTCATGCTTACAATTGATTATACCTGGCATCCAATTTATCCACAAAAAGCAGATGAACAGCTAAAACAGTCATGTAAGTGTTTTTATATAATTTGTACCTTGAAATATCTAGTGTTATACTCAATAAACATAAAAGATACAAGGAGAAATCAAAAATTTTTGGAAATGCATCTATTCTTTTTGACAATTTTATATATTTAAAATCTTTTAAGGATTTTGGTATAATTATAGCTTACTTTCATTGAGCATTTACTATATATCAAATACTAGGCCAAGCTGTTTCCTGGTTTACTTTATCTTATTTAATCCTTAAAGCAACTCAGTGAGATAGATGTTATAATTATTATTGTCATTGTAGAGTTGAGGAAATATGCTCAGAGAAAGTAAATAATTTTCTAAAGGTCTGCTGAGCTAGAAGCAGCAGAGCTGGAGTATGAAATTAGGTATATGTAAATCTATATATTTAAAGGGCTTGATTTTGTGAAATGTTAGTTTCTTTAATGCATTTTGGCAACTGTCATATCATTTATAGTTTCCCTGAGGCTTAAGTGCCGCCTTTATTTGGATCCAAAGTGGAATTAGAGTCAAGTGATATTTTCTTTGTATTTTTCCAGTGAGTTAAGTTTTAAAGAATAGTTTTCATAACTTTCTTATATATAGATCTTGATAAGGTCACACTGCATTTGAATTGCTGTTGATGTGAAAATAACTTTATAGTTTAATGCCTTAGTATAGTTAAAGCCTAATTGTGACCCAGATTTACAGTATATTGCCAGAGCTTGATGAGAATGGGAACTTTTCATTGGTTCTTTGTAGTTTGATTTGTGTATTTTTATACATATTTCAATGAAGTCTATTCTCTATTATACTCTTAATTATTAGACTTTCAGGTTTGTTTTCATTATATACTACAGATACTTTATCAGTATTAGTTGCTGTCATATTTGCAAAGTAGAATTTCTTAGTGACTAGTTCCTTGAAGAACTTTTAAAAGGTGCTTTCCCCTCTTACCCCTCAAACATTCTTTTCTTTTCCCTCAATTTATTCCAGTGTCAGAAATGGAAGAAACAATGCTATCTGTATTAAGGCCGTCCCAGAAAACAGACAGAGCTGTTTCTTCTCCCTCTACTTCTTCACGTCCACCTATTGATCCCTCAGAACTTCCACCCGATAAACTTCATGTAGAAATGGAACTTTCTCCAGATTCTCAGATAACTCTCTATGGACCTCTATTAAATGCCTTTCTATGTATAAAGGTAAGAATTTTAAAAGAACCTCCATATTTTTAAATATAGGAAAAACAGTTAACATGTAGTTGAAATTGAGACCATTTGAAATGGCCAATTATATGATTTAAAGTATTTAGGATATATTTTATATGTTGACTGGACTTGTGGTGTTAGATTCAATTATAAAATTATTTATTAAAAATAGTGTACTCCTCAGTTTACCATTTCTTTTCTTTTGAGCAGTTAGTGTGTTCTAGAAGTTGTCCTAGTTGCTAGAGATAGAGATAATATAGCATCTGTCCTTAAGATAAGCTAGAGAGATATAGCAGGATAGACATATATATGGACAATTTTAACACGTAATTAATGTGGCAGTAGAAGTATAAAAGAACTTTGTTATCTGAGAAAAATTGTACCAGGAAAAGGCTACTTCAAGTGAGTCCATTAAAAACTGACAACTTTATTTCATGGTAAATAATAAGCAAAGATTTGTTTAGAGTGCTGTCTTGAAAATTGGAGCAAATATGTGAAAGTGAATTCATTTCAGAGTATGACAAATTTAGACTCTGAAGAAATATGCACTACTTCTGTGAGCAAAGACCAAATCACGTGTTGATTCATTTTGGTTTAATTTTTCCACTCAAATTGTGTGATTGCATAGTATGATAGCACTGTAAGGTTGCTGTCTGTAGCATGATTATGAAGAGAGGCAATTTTAAGGAAAAGATTTGAACACTTTCAGTTTTCTAGATACTGCTTTTATTCTTTTGATGCTCAAATCATGCTTTTAACAAGTCCCCAGCAAGTCATTACTAATTCTTGTTGATTTACTCTTTTCTTATAGGTAACTTCTCTAAGCCTTCCAGATTTTCACTTATCACTGATAGTTTTACCTGTGATTTGAGCAGTTATCCAACATCACGTTCCGCTACTTTATGAAAATTTGCATTTTTCCAGGATTTTGAAAATTCACTTTGCTTTAGATTTTCATTGTACTGTTGGATATTTACTACATCTGATAAAGAGAGACTAATTGTCCAAGCATTACCAATCATGAGCATTAGAGTTAGTTGTGGTGTGGATGTTTGTGTGAATCTAATTTTATCAGTGCTTACTTATTTGCTTCCTTTTGTAATTTCACAATTGCAGAGGTTTGGATATTTAATGCTTAGCTAACAAGGAATCCCTTAATGTACAGTAAGTGGAATAATTAATTCTGGAAATAGTCTAGGATGATCAAGGTTTGTTAGCAAAGGCTCTCTGGGAGAAGTGCTAGCTGAATAAATTGTGAAGTTTTGTAAAATCTCAATATTTGAGTTACTGTATTATATTTACTAAAAACTACCATATGGCATCAGATGATCTAATTTAAGGTAAAACATGCAAGGGAAAATGTGTTTAGTATTTGTGGAAGCCTATAGTTTCTGTTTGCTTTTACCTTTTCTTCCCCTAGGGTTTTAGAGATTCTTGAAGGAGTAAACTAAAGAGATTCAAAGGGAGGAAACACACACACACACACACACACACACACACCCGCATTTTGTTCTCTCATGACATGGCCTAAAATATTCTTCAGATATTTCTCCCAATATCTTATTTTCTTTGGATTGCAAGTGAGTAACTGTAAAGAATTTAAAATTGAATTTTCAAGCTATAGTCTCCCTGGAGAGGCTGAATTATATTTTAGTTTAAATATAAGCAATGATTTACTTATCAGATGTAGGTGGTTATATTGATATAATATAAAAAAAGTTTTTTTTAAGGACTTTTATTGAGATATAATTGACGTACAATAAACTGCATATATATAAAGTATACAATTTGATTTTTTTTCCTTATAGTAATGTATATATGGCAATCCCCGTCTCCCAATACATCACCCCCCCCCCAACACCCCCTGCTTTCCCCTCTTGGTGTCCATATGTTTGTTCTCTACATCTGTGTCTCTGTTTCTGCCTTGCAAACTGGTTGATCTGTACCATTTTTCTAGATTCCACATATGTGTTTATATACGATATTTGTTTTTCTCTTTCTGACTTACTTCACTCTGTATTACAGTCTCTAGGTCCATCCATATCTACAGATGTCCCAGTTTTGAATACTACTAGAAAAGTATTAACTCTGTTTTTGCATTACATGTACACTGAATTTAGATATTAACTAAAAAAATTCCATAGTAATATGTAAACGAAAATAAAACAAAGAACACAGAGAAAGAAAGATATACCTTTATTTTAGACTTCTTTATAAACTCTATTCCACATATGTTCCCCATGTTGGTAGTTTATTACGTTTTGATGCAGACTGTGCATTACAGATTTTATAACAACTTTTTAGTAGTGTCAAAAGTTTGTTGCAGTAGATATTAATATTTGTACTCAAGTTAATTCAGAACTTGTATGAAGTCTACTGAAACAAATTTAAAATTTTAAAGTTTTGACATTTTATAAAATAATTTCTAACCCAATGAACTCTCTTCTTCCTTTTATTAGGAATATATGTAATGTGTAACTCTAAGTTTGTTTGTTTTTGGCATAGTGTCATGCTGACCTGGAGATGTTACCCTATCTTAAATGTCTCTTTTTTTTTTCCCATTAGTTTTAATGTATAACTTCTGTCCTGCTTAGTATCAGTGTTAGAACTTTAAAACTTTATGGAAATTAAGTTTGACACGTGTGTAATATAAGTATATATAAAAGAAAGCAAAGAGAATGTGAAAGACTATGAAAACTCATGTAACTGAGACTATATTTTTTCTTATCAAAATTAAACATCAAGAAATTCTAAAGCATATGTTACTAGAAAAAAAGAAAATTGCCATGTAAAACTGACTTCCACAAAATCCACAATAGAAATAGGCCTGGCATTGTTATTACAAAGAATTCTAAGAAGAGTATATAGTGAATGGGCATTATAATTTATGAGGATGTTTTATGGAAATGAGAGGTCTTCTGAAGATGTAGACTACATAGGAACTCTAAGTATCAGCCCAAAGTTGTTTCAATAATATTAAAAACTTCATGTCATTTCTCATGTTGTGGGCTTAGGGTTGAATAACAGTACCACTTATATTACTTTTATGAAGTGACTTCTCTTAGTCTTATTACATTTTTTCTTAATGGAAGAAGGAAATCTGAATCTAAATAGTGATAGCATATCAGTGGTGGCAAATAGTAACCATGGATTAAGGGTATATATGGCATATATGTTTTCCTTATTAAAAAATAATTTCCCCAGAGAGTATAGCCATTAGTTTGCAATAGCTACAAATGGAGTATAACCTTTAAAAATTGTATAAAAAATAAAGAGTATTAAAAAATAATTTTAATGGTCTTGAACAGAAGACTGACTATTGGGCTTCCTAGGTGGCACAGTGGTTAAGAATCCGCCTGTCAATGCAGGAGACACAGGTTCAGTCCCTGCTCTAGGAAGATCCCACATGCCACGGAGCAACTAAGCCCGTGCGCCACAACTGTTGAGCCTGCACTTTAGGGCCCGTGAGCCACAAGTATTGAGCCCATGTGCTGCAACTACTGAAGCCCACACGCCTAGAGCCCGTGCTCTGCAACAAGAAAAGCCACAGCAATGAGGAGCCCGCGCACTACAAGGGAGAGCAGCCCCCACTCACTGCAACTAAAGAAAGCCCGTGCACAGCGAAGAAGACCCAACACAGCCAATAAAATAAATAAATAAATAAATTTCAAAAAAAAGTGTGAAGAAAATGATAAAAGTTTAAAAAAAAAAAAAAAGAAGACTAGCTATCAAGTTTCCATTTAAGAAAACAGTATTGGGGACTTCCCTGGCAGTCCAGTGGTTAAGACCTCACCTTCCATTGCAGGGCTTGTGGGTTTGATCCCTGGTCAGGGAGCTAGGATCTCACATGCCTTAGGGACAAAAAACCAAACCAGACCAAACCAAAACAAAACATAAAACAGAAGTAATATTGTAGCAAATTCAATAAAGATTTTAAAAATGGTCCACATAAAAAAAAATTTAAAAAAACGATATTAGAAACACAGTACTTGTAGGTTAAATGGTTTTATTAGCTGTCTTTTAACTATTGTTGATAATTCTTTTTTTTTTTTGGAATGAGTATCATTAGATAAGTATGAATTTTTAGCTGGGGAAAACAATGGCAGTCTCCTCTTACTTGAAGTAGGTTATTTGATACTCGTGATAAAATATCTCTGTGAAAATAAAATTTCAGAGGACTCTTAAGTAAATTGAAAATGTAGCTTATTTTATCATTCTTAAAGTCATATATGCTGCAAACTTCATAAAAGAACACATCGTCCCAATTCTGTAAGCCAATGATTTTTTTCTAGGGTTGTTTAAAAAGGAAATCAAATTTTTATTTGTATTCATAATTTGTATTTGTAAATATTTGTGTACATTTACTAATGTTAAAATATCATAAAAGTTTGCCATAATATATTACTGCTTGCCAGATACTTCCGGCAACCTTTTGGTAATTTTTTTAGTGAATCCTTAAGAAATTAACTTTTACAGATGGAACTCGCATATTAAAAAAACCACACAAAACTTAAGTCAGACACCAACATTAAACATTTAACATTAGGCTAACTTTTAAATTGTTACAATTTAAGAAGTACATTTTGTTGATGATATTCAATAGGTACAAATGTGTTAACTCATAAAAGACCCCTAGCATTTTATAACTCTTCAAAAGCAGTTATTGACACATTTAATAAAACTTAGCAAATGTCTTCTGTTACGTTGGTGATTCAGTGTTCCCTGAAGAATCTGATATGAGTTATTTCTGTTTCAGATAATTAAGTGGAGATTGGTTTAGTAGCAAACTCAACATTATGCCAAAGAGAATCTTTCTTTTGATTGTAGTAATCTATAGGAATTTTTTTTTAAGATTAAAAATTGTAAGAGACTACAAGAGAATCTTTTAAAAATAAAAGTTATTAGGCTAGTATTAATAAAAATTAGCTAAAATAAGTATAACTTATTTCTAATGATTTGTTGGTAACTCTTAGTATGTTGAAAGCTAATAAACAAGAATGGTATACATTGACTCCTTAGATAAGTTGTGTGGAAGGTGGGGCAGAGATCATTAGGTCTGGAGGTCATTTGCGGGTAAAATCACCAAAGGAACTTCCGTTTTCCACCTGTCACTGGACTCCATAGCCACTGCAAGCCTAATGAACCCATCTCCAGGACTAGGACAGCATATATGTTTTGAAAAGGCTTCTCAGATCTGAGGGAGAACTGCTGCTCCAAATACCTCTAGGTTTTTTAATGTTGGTTGAAATCAGTTAGATATTTATTTTTAGTTTTAAAAATTTAATGTTGGAATTCAGGATAAAAACTAATATTTCTTTACCTTTCTGTTTGTGCTTGAATTTGTCCATGCTTCAGAGTTATATGAGCACAATTAAATCAAGCAGGTTCTAAGTAGGACCTGTATTATTTAAAGGCAGATAACAATAGAGAATAGAGGGAAAAGCCCCAGTTCTACAAGCCAGTAGATTTAGGATTTTATTTGCCCTGCTGCTAATTACTGAATGACCTTAAGCCCTTCAATATCCTTTCCTATGAAAGGATATTAATTTGCCTGATGTCTGGAACCCTAGCCAGAAAATAAATATGTCAATGACCAAAATGCAGAATTTACCAAAATACTGACTTGGTTTTTATTGAGCAAATATAGTTAACACTGTTAATTGGAATATTTTAACAACTTTTGACTACTACTGACCCATGAAATATGCAGAATTTAAATTCAGAATCAGTAGGAAGTAAAAAGAATTTCAGTTAAAAAGAAATGTAAATTCTGATGCAAAAGAAACTAGAATGTTAATAGTTGAAACACTTCTGAAATTCTGATGCTTAAGAAACCAGGATGAACTATGTGAAAGGAAGTTTTGGTAACTGTTTATAACATGTTTTTGCCATGAGTAACCAATTATTAAAGCTGTTAAAACATGCCTGATAAATATTCCAACTGGAATGTGTTAATTACAGATTTAGCTAATTGGATTTAGCCAAATTTATTTTTTAGTGAATTGATTTGCTTCCCTCAGGGGATATCTCTGAGTATTATTGCCTCAGAACTCTGAGAAGAACATGTTGAAAACCACTGAACCTTACAAATCTTCATAGGTTTTTTTTAGAACCTGAATTGCAAGTTTTTGCTATAGTTGGAGGTGGTGTTATGAAGTTTTTAATAAAAACTTCTGTAACTTTTTATGTCTTTTTTTGCTACAGAATATTTATTTGCTAAGCAGCCAAGTAAGTGTATGCCTTAAATATATGTGTATTGTTTTCATTTTAGGGAAATAGACTGATGTTTTAAAATCGATTGAGGAAATGCTTAGTTCACAAATTTTGGGCTCTAAGATGAAAAGTTATTGTTACATCTTTTGATGGCAATTTATTCTTAATATTTGTAGGAAAATTACTTTGGGGAAGATGACATGTATATGGATTTTGAAGAGGTTATTTCAAGTCCTGTTCTGTCACTGTCAACATCATCCAGCTCTGGGTGGACTGCTGTTGGGATGGAAAATGACAAAAAGGAAAACGAAAGTTCAGCCAAGTCAATTCATCCACTTACCTTGCGTCCTTGGGATATTACTGTACTTGTTAATTTGTATAAAGTCCATGGGCGTCTTCCTGTTGTAAGTGTTTACATATCAAAATAGTCTGGAGTTTATTATGAAATCCACCCAGCATAGGAAACTATGTATGTGTGTGCACACACTTTTATATAAAAAAATTCAGATTCAAAAGGACTTCTAAATTTGTCCTTTTTTTTTTATAAAGCTAGTTTTCTTTGTAATATTACTTGATCATTGATAATTTTCTGTTTTTCTTCTTTCACTTTAACTCCTTTGCTGTTCTATATAAATTTAGAACATTTTGCCATACTGTTGAGTTGCTAGGTTTATAGTTAGCCTGATGGATATCCTAGGGCTTCACATGTTTTTAGCTTTTACCTCTAACTCCAGACCAGTTTGGGACCTTATGGTAGACCTATTACAAAGTCAGGCTTGACCCTGGAGGTTGAGTTGTGTCAGAGGTTTGGATTCAGCACATTATGCTGGTTTACTCTAAAGGATGACCCTTGGGTCTCTTGGGGCTGACTTGAAAAGAGATTATATTGCCCAAAGAACCCATGGCCATTGCAGCCAGGCCAGACAGGGAGGGGGTGGCCCTAGAGCATTGTGCTGCATACTGGGTCCATGCATGTTCCTAGGGTTGCACAGAAATCACAGCTGGTGCTTAGTGGTCTTTTGCTGGGGTACAGAATAGTTATTTTTGTCAGTAAGCACTGTTTCTCCTTTTAAAATATCAAAGTCTTTTAATTGTATAAATGTAATTTTTATTCTTCTGTGCTTCCTTGGTCTTTTTTTTTTTCTATATCTTGATTATGATATTTTGCTTGATTTAAGCATGGAACTACAGATGGTCCTGAGTGTCCTACAGCTTTTTTGGAAAGACTGTGTTTTGAAATGAAAAAAGGATTTAGGGAGACCATGCTGCAGCTTGTCCTGTCACCCCTGAATGTGTTTGTCAGTGATAACTATCAGGTAATGTGAAACTAAGTTATGGTAGAGACTTAGAGATTTATTATTACTATTTATGGGGTCAAAACAATGTGTTAACGTCTCTGTGTGGAATATATAGCTCTTTAAAATTAGGGACCTTTAGTTTAACTATGCTAAGCAGTTTTGTATTGTGTGTATATATGTATATGAGAATTGTTTCAAGAATCTTAGTTTTCCTTTTTGTTTTCCCCTGCTCTTCCTTATTTATGTGATCCCAAACAATTATATTTTATATGTTGTTTTTAGAAATGGAAAGAAATACTTTCTAACTTTCTCATATGTTTATGAAAGGGAAAAACTAATTGTATAAAATGTTGGTAGATTGTGTTGAAAATTGCAACCTAAGTGTTAATATTAACCAGTACTGTAAATTTTGAAAACATGCATACCTGCATGGTCAATGATTTATTCTTTTCCTCTAACATACCTACAGGATATTTTGTTAATTCCTTCAAGATATCCCTGAGGCTCTTTTGGAAGAGAACCAGTGACATTCATCAAATGGGAATATTTTACATTCCTGGGTAGATTATTACTCTTTATATTATTATTATTTTTTAATGCCAGTGGCTCCTCTTGGCATCTACCACTACTTTAAGGCTCTTTCCTACTTTTATTCAAGTTGAGTGCTTTAGAACTATGATGGATTTTAATACAAGGCAAAGTAAAATTATAAACAGGAGGATGACTCTGACAGTGAATAATCAATGAATGGTAATTCACTATGGATTCTATATAGTAACTGATCATCTTATTTTAAAGAGCATATCCCTTTTCACTCTTTTACCATACTGACTATATTTTTCTATTGTAGTAGCTAAAACTTAACACTTCATGTATGCTAGTTTTTGCCACATTTTATTTTTAAACTTTTATTTCAAAAGAATTATGGATTTACAGGAGGTTACAAAGGTAGTACGGAGAGTTTCTGTGGTTCCTCCATGTTGATTTGTTACATAATTATGGTATAGTATCAAAACCAGGAGATTGACATTGGTACAGTGTGTGTGCATAGTTCTGTGTCACTTTATCACATGTACGTTTGTGTAACTGCCACCAAAATCAAAATACAGAACTATTCTATCATCACAAAGATCTCACTTGTGTAACACTTTTATTTTAACTTGTCATGTGAAATCTTAAAAATAACTCTTGTCTTCTCTCTAATTAGTGGGTCATTAGAATTAGTTGTTTTTTTTATTTTGAGAGGCAAGTGTATAGAGAGGAAGGCTGTCTCCTTTTTTCAATCTGTTGAGGAAATTAAGGTAAAAGGGAAATATCTTCTTATGGCTGAATTCTGAGAATCTTAGGTGAGTATCTCTGGTTTCTAATGAGTACCTGGTGATACTTCAAGTTCTGTTTTTTTTTTTGGCACACGGGCTTAGTTGCTCCGTGGCATGTGGGATCTTCCTGGAGCTGGGATCGAACCCATGACCTCTGCATTGGCAGGCGGATTCTTAACCACTGCGCCACCTAGGAAACCCCTAAGTTCTGTTTTAATCATTGCATTCTCAAAAGACTTTAGTAGATATAAAAAATATTTTATTGACTTTATCATGAGAGTTCATGTTAACCCTAATTATAGAATTACTGGCAAACTTGTACTGAAACTGAAAAGTGTGATTTATTTGGTGATAAGAAAAGGAATTCATGGAGTGGCGATATCAAGGCAGTAGTAGAAGTACTAGTCATGTTTTGTTTCCTGGATGGTTAACACTTCATACTTCACCCCGAAGACAAGCATAGTCTATACATATTCTCTTAGAATTTGCTTATCTACTTAATTTGCTTACATTTTGTAGTGCTGGCATTCCTAAGAAATATTTTCTTCTTTTGTCTCTATGCTATCTAATGCTCTTTCACGGTGGGAAGCTTCGCACTGTGACTACCCTCAAGACTCAGTTCTGGGTCACTCACCTGTAGCTGCTCATTTCTGGTAGCATTAGTCTTAGTGCTGAGCTTCAAGGTTAAGAATTTAATGTGATGGGTTGATTATTGTGTCTGACTTATGAAACCACACACTTTTTACTTGATCATCTTATGATGTATATTAGTTTTCTAGGGCGGCCAAAGCAAAGTGCCCCACAGTGGGTGGCTTAAAACAACAGAAGCTTATTCTTTCACGGTTCTGGAGCCTAATGGTCTGAAACCAGTGTGTTTGGCTGGGCGGTACTCTCTTTCAAGGCTGTAGGAGAGGATCCTTCCTTGTCTTTTCCTAGCTTTTGGTGGTTGCTAACAATCCTTGGAATTTCTTGTTTTGTAGTTGTATCACTCAAATCTCTGCCTCCATCTTCACATGGCAGTCTCTCCAGGAATCTGTGTGTCTAAGGTTTCCCCTTACAAGGACACTGTTCATTGGATTAGGGCCCACTGTAAGCCAGTGTAACCCCATTCTAACTTGATTGCATTTGCCAAGACCCTATTTCCAAATAAGATCACATTCACAGGTACCTGAGCTTAGGAATTGAACATGTCTTTTTGGGGATGCAATTCAACCCACAAAATGATGCAAGCCATAATAAAATTTAGAATATAATCTTTATTGGTGTACCAGGTAGGCTTTACCTTTAGGACAAGCCAAGACCCACATGTTTGTTTATGTTTTTGTTTTTTTTGTCAGGGGATGGTGAGAGAGAGGATAGAATCCAGGATGATGCCTGGTTTTCAGGTTGGGCAATTAACCGAGCCAGGGGGAGATAAAGAATATGGGAGGAGGAACTGGTTTACAGCGGAGGATTATGTGTTCCTGGGCATGTTGAATTTGAAGTACCAGGAGATCAACATTCATTTTCTAGTATTTTCCAAAGAATGAACTGCATTGTCTTTGTGAAATAACTGAGATAAACTCACCTAAGTGTCTGTGTAGGTACAGTGGCATTCAAAAGTCATAAATAGTTGACTTTCTGACGATACTCTAATATACTAACAACAGATGCATGTGTGGGCCCTCAACATTCTTGCAAAATACTTTTGGATGGTCCCTGTGATAATCTATGTGGCTAAAAATAATAAAAATAGACGAGCTGGGTGGCAGTGATGGATAAAGGCATCATGCCCTCAACACCCCCCGTCCCATCTTTCTCCCTGCATCCCATTAGTTTTAAGGCCAAATGCATTTCATTTTCTTTTGCCTTGTGACCCCTTTCACCCATTTCTCCCACCCCCTACTCTTCACCTTTGGCAACCACCAATCTGTTTTCTGTATCCTACGAGCTTTTTTTAAGATTATACACATAAGAGGGATTATACAGTATTTGTCTTTATCTGTCTGACTTATTTCACTTAGCATGTTGCCCTCAAGGTTCAGCCATGTTGTTGCAAATGGCAAGATTTCCTTCTTTTTTTATGACTGATATCCCTCTGTATATATATACATATATATATATTCACTATAGTTTCTTTATTGATTCATCCATTGATAGACATTTATGTTGTTTCCATATCTTGGCTATTGTAAATAATACTGCAGTGAACATGGGGATGCATGTATCTCTTTGAATTAGTGTTTTCATTTCCTTTGGGTAACTACCCAGAAGTGGAATTGCTGAATCATATGGCAGTTTTGTTTTTAATTTTTTGAGGAACCACCATTATTTTCCATTGTGGATGCACCAATTTAAATTCCCACCAACAGTGCACAAGGGTTCTCTTTTCTCCACATTTGTTATTTGTGTCCTTTTTGATGAGAGCCATTCTGACAGGTGTGAAGTGATATCTCACTGTGATTTTGATTTACATTTCCCTGATGCTTAGTGATTTTGAGCATCTTTTCATGTGTCTGTTGACTGTCTGCATGTCTTCTTTGGAAAAAATGTCTATTCAGATCCTCTGCCCATTTTTAAAAATTGGATTGTTTGGTATTTTCTTTTCTTCTGCAGGTTGCCTTTTCATTTTGCTGATAGTTTCCTTTGCTGAAGAAACTTTTTAGTTTTATGTAGTCCCACTTGTTTATTTTTGCTTTTGTTGCTTTGCCTTTGGTGTTAGATTAAAAAAATAATCGCCAAGCCCATGTCAGAGAGTCTACTGCCAATATTTTTTTTCTAGGAGTTTTATGGTTTTAGATCTTACATTCATGTCTCTAATTCATTTTGAGCTGCTTTTTGTATATGGTATAAGATAGTGATTGAATTTCATTCTTTTAGTATGTGGTACCCAGTTTTCCCAGCACTATTTATTGAAGAGACTCTCATTTCCTCATTGTATATTCTAGGATCCTTTGTCGTAATTAATTGACCATATATATGTGTGTTTATTCCTGGGCTCTCTATTCTGTTCCATTGATTTATGTGTCTGTTTTTATGCTAATACCATACTGTTTTGATTATTACAGCTTTGTGGTAGAGTTTGAGATATGGAAACATGATGCCTCCAGCTTTGTTCTTTTTCAAGATTACTTTGGGTATTTGGGATTTTTTGTGATTCTATACAAATTTTAGGATTATTTGTTCTATTTTTTGAAAGATGCCATTAGAATTTTGATAGGTATTGCATTGAATCCATAGATTGCTTTGGGTAGTGTGGACATTTTAACAATATTGATTCTTCCAAGCCAAGACCCACATGTATTTTTGAGCTCAAAAAAAGCTATCAAAAACTTTATACGGAGGCTTATTAATCTCAGTGCCAAAAGTGACCTTTATTGACCATCCTCCCCAGCTACCTCAGATAAAACAGAAGGGAACTGATGCCTGGAGAAGTTAGGTGATTTTATGTACTGTCACACAGCTCAGACGAAATAAAATAAAAAAATGTTATCAGAGTTTCTAGAGCTATTATTATAGTCACAATTTGAAATGACCTTTTAAGAATTCCGTATGAATTAGCTTTAGCCCTATCCTTAAAAACACTTTTTTATGAATGCAGTTCCCAAAATTTGTGTTGAAAGAAGGAACATTAACCCTGTAAGATGGCCTGCACACACACACACAAAAGACTCTCATGGTAAAATTAAGATAAATAATTTCAAGTGTAAAAAAGTGCTGCAAGGAGAGGAATGAGGTACTTTGGTAGCATGTAATGGTCTTGAGATAAGAACATGATAAAACTTGCCTTTATAAAAGATCTCTGTGGTGATTTTGTAGAGTATGGAGCAGAGATATGTAAAAGTTAATGCTGGGAGATCCTGGCAAGAGGTTGTATTATTTGGACCAGGATGATAGCCATGAAGCTAGAAGAAACTCAGTGCATTTGTGAGAGATTGGGAGATAGATTCTATAGAAATTGGTGACTGACGGGTAGGGCATTACCAAACATACTTGATTCTGTGTTCCTAATAACAATCTGTGAGACCAGTGTTCCACGGAATACCTTGCTTTAGGACATATCTTTCAGCTTTCTGAGTAAGTCTTAGAAATTTTCTCTTTGAAATGTTGCTGCTTTTTAGTTGTGAGTATATAATTATTCTCTTTAAGATGAATCTATCTTTTTAATATTTACGTAATTCTCAAAATTTTTATGGAAGATGGCTTTCTTTGCTAGTTCCTCATTTTATGGTCTTAATGGTCTTTGTTCTTCCATATTGTTTTCTTCTTTTTAATACTTTAATCTCATGATTCCTGTCCTGTCACAAAAGATTGGCCTCTTACATTCCCTGTCAGACACAGTACTTGTTTCTTTTTACTCATTGAGGCAGTTACCAGTCAGAGACCTGCATTTTTTTAGGACTTTGCTGTCTCGCTTTGCTGTTGGGCTCTTATGGACAATCTCACTAAAGAAGCTTAACTCAGACTACTTTTATGGGTACAAGGTTGTGTTAGGAGCTTGTGGATCCCAAAGTCTTATTTTCCAAATAGCATGTTTTTACCATTTGTCTCTGGGGAAGAAAAGCAATTAGCAATTATAATGCTGATTTTTCTTCTGCTTCTTACAGTTTTATTATTGTTCTCAGCAGCGACCCCCTGTGGATGAAGTGCTCAGAGAAGGTCACATCAATTTGTCAGGTCTCCAACTGAGAGCACATGCTATGTTCTCAGCAGAAGGTCTTCCTTTAGGAAGTGATTCCTTAGAATATGCGTGGCTAATTGATGTGCAGGCTGGAAGCCTCACAGCTAAGGTCACAGCACCACAGGTATGTTCTTAGTTCTCAGAGCGCTGTCTCCTGACTTATTTTTTTTTCCTTTGCTCACCCACCTCCCCAAGAATAACTTATATGCTCATTTGAATGTTCATTTTATTTCCACTTGCCATTCAGAATTTTCTTAGTAGTAGATGAATCAGAGACAAGTTTCACTTTTCCAGGCCACATAAAATTGATGGGTGTAATGTTTTATATCTCTATGTAATACTTTCAAGAATTTAATACTTTCTTTGAGAAGAACTCAGGATGAGAAATTTCTGGAAATCAAGTTATATATTATTAAAATTATATTACTTGGCTCTCCACTGTTGGAACAATCTTGTTTTCCCAGTATGTAGAATAATTTTCTAAGAATTTTACCTTCTTATATATTTCTTAAGTAGGATTTGAAAACAGCATTTATACTATTAAGGTAGCATAATTCTTGTCATGTCCTAAAGCAAGATAAAATCATTTGAACCTGCACTTGGTGATATGCATACTGGTTTAGAAAAGTAAAAATGAATTTATTGGTAAGAAAATCTGCATAGAGTGCTAGTTGTGATCCTTTTGGGTAAATTCTCCTTCCCCCTCACTGTCCCACTTAGTTTTTAGGAGCCTCAGAGGCCTAAAGGATTACAGTCAGCCCTCCCTATCCACAGCTTCTGCATCAGTGGGTTCAACCAACCATGGATTCAACCAACTGCAGATGTGAAGCCTAAGGATACAGAGGGCTGACTGTATTTAGTTCTAGAAATGGACCATTGAAATTTAGTCGAATGTCTGTATTGTTGCAGTATTTCACCTGTTGAGCCATGTACAGACATACCTTATTTTATTGTGCTTCACAGATTCTGCTTTTTTCTTTTCTTTTTTTAATTGAAGGTTTGTGGCAATACTACATCAAGCAAGTCTATCAGCACCATTTTTTCTAACAGCATTTTCTCAGTTTATATGTCTGTGTCACATTTTGGTAATTCTTGCACTGTTTCAAACTTTTTCATTATTATTACATTTTTTATGGTGATGTGTGATGTTAGCTACTATTACAGAAGGGTTATGACTCATTGAAGGCCCAAGGTTAGCATTTCTTAGCAATAAAGTGTCTTTTAATCAAGGCGTGTACCTTGTTTTTTTAGACATAATGCTGCTGTGTACTTGATAGACTGGTAGTTACTTGTAAACATAACTTTTACATGCACTGGGAAGCCCAAAAATTTGTGGCTCACTTTATTGAAATAGTTGCAGTATCTCTGAGGTATGCCTATTTTTATAATGTGCATTTCATAATTGGCATTTCAAAAAGTTGAAATGTGGTAGAAATGTACATACTTAATTTTTAATAAAGAGTGACAGAATGAGTGTGAAATATGTGTAATTTAGAGGTAGGTAGTGGCAACAAGCAGGTGAATAAAGACTGGATAACGTGTATAGCTGAATGAAGTTGTTGGAGGGCCGCAAAAATTAAGATTCTAGAAAAAGTAGGGTAATGAATGGAATTGAAAAGGGGTATTTTATATAAAAATGAATGGGAAGAAATATATAATAATGGGTGAAAACAAATATTGAGCGCTCAGTAGCCTCAGAACTATTTTCTTGTTATCTGCCATTTTCTGTCTCTAAATATACAACTAAAAACTGAAGCATATAACAAAGTAGTTTGTTCCTGTAGCAAGCATGCAGTGAAGCTGTGCTGGCTTCCAAGACTGGACACAAGTCCTTTAATCTAAAGATTGCTAGACTCTCTCGTATAAGTTGCCTTTATTGGAAGATGAAACATTTCTCTTTCTTCTGCACTAGAATCATGGTATCACTGTTTCCTGCAAGGTTCATGAATCCATAGGTGCTTTTTAGTGTTTATTCCATTCTTTGTACGTTTTAAAAGTGAAATTCATATTTTCTGAGAGTTTAAATTATGTACTTGGGGGGTGGTGGATAATACCATGTATACCCATGCCTCAGTGTTTATTGTAGACTAATCAATTATAAAATTAAGGGTTTTTTTTTTTAACTCAAGGTTTGATGAAAAATTTATATATACTTACTTAAACTTCTATTCATAAAAATTCTTTAATCTTCAGAATACGTGATTTTCCAAAATTGTAGCTTAATAGATATGAATTTCACTTCAAAGCTTGGTTTATTATTAGATAGAGAATTGTAGGTGCTTTTCTGTGCAGAGGATTCCCATTAGTCATATAAGAAGAAAGATATAACCTTGAAGAAAAATACTTGCTTTATAGGTTGCTGAAGTTGAATTTTTCAGTTGAAATGAGTTTTCATTTTGGCAGTGTATTTTGTCATTCACAAATGAAAAGTAACACAAGCTTATAAATGATGTCAAGGTAGAAAAATGATATTGGCTAATAAGTAGATTATGTAGCAGGTATAAGGCACTGTTTGGATTCTTTCAAGCTATATTAATATTCTTGATAAGCTTTTGAACTCTGAACACTTGTTTGGAATGCTAACAGTGTTGTCCACCTGTCATGGCTTATTTGTAGCTGGCTTGTCTCTTGGAGTGGGGACAGACATTTGTTTTTCATGTGGTATGTCGGGAGTATGAACTGGAAAGACCAAAGTCAGTAATAGTATGTCAGCATGGAATTGATCGTCGGTTCTGTGAATCCAAGGTATGTTAACAAATATGTCAGCAGTTTTATAAACATTTATGGGTTTTTTTAAAATGAAAGATAGAGGCACCAGCTTTAAATCAAATGCACATAATAGCATCAAATAAACACCAAAGTCAGTTTTTTCAGTTAATAAAATTATTTTGCAAATTTATAGCCACTTGTTATTTAGTTGTAAATATCTAAAATATGACGTAATTATTAAAGCATACATTCACAAATAAATGGAGATATAAAATTATGTCTTAGCTCTTACATTTTTACTGTTAACATTCATCTCTTATTGCATTATTACACTAATGCTTTGGGATATGGCTGTGTGTTTATGTAGAAGATTTAGAAATTGGAGGAAGGAGGTTAAATTCCTCATGTGACATTGTTTGCAAACCCTTCTGGAACATACATGTTCTTCTGTAATGTGATTAGCAATGTTGGGCATTTGCCAAGTTTCTTGACTCCAAATCTTACACTCTTTCTACTGAATTGCACTACCCTAACTAAGGGTCATTACAGTACCATCAAGAGAGTTGTAAATAGTAGATAATTCCTAAAATCATGTACAGTGGCAGAGAGATGCACAGTGTTATTTCATAGGAAACCCTGTTCCTTATGAATTTGGGGTGGGGAAAATTTTTTTTTTAAGTATGCTCATTTGAGAAAACCTGGAAAACATTGCAGTTTCAAAAAAGAAAAACAACTTACCCTAATTCTACAATATGGAGATAGCCATTGCTAACAGTTTAGTTTTTCTTTCTAGTTTCTTTTCTGTGTCTTTCCTTTCTTTTTTCTTTTATTATACAAACTGTATGTTTGCTATTATATTACTGTGAATTGGAATTCTGCTTTTAATTTTATGTCCAAAAAAATCTGTAACCCCTGCTAATTTACCGTCAATAAACAGCTGTAATTGGTGATAAAATTATTATTATTTTTGGTTATAAACAGAATGCCAGGCTCTAGGGGATTGTTTCCTTAGTCATTAGTTTCTTATGGATAATTTGTACATGTTTGTAGGTATCTCCTTCCTCTTTTTTTTTTTTTTAATACTCAAAGCTTTTAGGTTGTATTGTAATTTAAAAAATCAACTTCATTGAGGCATAATTTACATACAATAAATTCATCCTTTTAAAGTTTGAGTTTTTTTAAAAATAAATTTATTTATTTATTTTATTGGCTGTGTTGGGTCTTTTTTGCTGTGCGCGGGCTTTCTTTTTAGTTGCGGTGAGTGGGGGCTACTCTTCGTTGTGGTGCACGGGCTCCTCATTGCCGTGGCTTCTCTTGTTATGGAGCACGGGCTCTAGGCACGTGGGCTTCAGTAGTTTCAGTACATGGGCTCAGTAGTTGTGGCTCACGGGCTCTAAAGCGCAGGCTCAGTAGTTGTGACGCATGGGCTTAGTTGATCCCTGTGGGATCTTCCTGGAGCAGGGATTGAACCCATGTCCCCTGCATTGGCAGGCGGATTCTCAACCACTGCGCCATGTAGGAAACCCTAAGTTTGAGTTTTGAGAGATATTATATATACTGGTGTAAGCATTACCACCAGTGAAAATCTAGCACATTTCTGTCACCTTAGGAAATTCCTTTGTGTTCCATGTAGCCACTGATATTCTTTGTCATTTTAGATCAGATTTTTTTAAGGTCTGTTTCATGTGGAGGAAATATATTAGTATAGAGCACAGACTATCATGCAAGACACCTGCCTTCTAGTCCTGGCTCTGCCACTAATGAGCAGAGCACATGCTGTTGGGCTGGTAATTAACCAGGGCTGCCATTTCCCCAAGAAGTTCATTGAAGTTGGTGATGTGTATGTTATCTGCCAGCCTAATCATGACCAGATCTTTGTTTTAGGAGTAAAACAAAAATAAATTTGTGTGGGTTTTCTTAGATATCATCATAATGTTTGCAGTTCATATATTTGTGGATGTGTGTAAAAAATGTGCATGTGTATGGAATAAGAAATACTCTTAAGAAAATCTTAGAACTTTAAACTCCTATACAGTTCTTATAAACCTGTGACATTGTTTATCAGTTTACTTTGGCTGTTCTTTTTGAGTTTCAATAATAAGTTTTATATGTATTCTGTCAGTTTAGTATTGCCACACGCCACTTTTGAATGAAAGTGACACATGGTTACTAATGATTAGTTTTCTAGTTAGCAAGACTTTGCTGATTATTTCATTCGTAAATATATATATATAATTATAAATACATAATTTATCATTATAAAAAAGTGAAATTTAATTGATATTTTAAAATACGCATGTAACCAGAATGTTGTTTATTTACATAAGCAGATTTATGTATCAAAATAATGAATTGATGGTGAAGAACTGTGTTCAATCCATTTCATTTTAGTTGAGTTGTATTCCTGGGCCTTGTCCGACTTCAGATGACTTGAAGTATACTATGACTCGCTTAGCAGTAGATGGGGCTGATATCTATATTGTGGAACATGGCTGTGCTACGAATATAAAGGTACACATTTATCTATTTCTTGGCCAGTGTAATTCGTCTTCCTTTTTGCCAAACAAGACCTCCATTTCTTGAAATAAAACAAGTGTTTATAGTTTGCCGTCTCCTAGAATACTACAAAATTTTAGGAGATAGCTTTCTATTTTTTACTCACCTGTGTTCTCTTCCAGTCTTAATTTTTTTTTAAAGGCATACTTCCACTGCTTTTTAACTCTAACTGAATTATTATAACCTTGCTTTATGGCAGGGATTTAAGCTAGTAGGGTCCTTATATGGCAGGAACATAAATTGGTAATGTTTTTAAAAGATTTAATTTCTAATGCCTTAAGGTTTTACTCAATTGTATTTCCTGCCTGGCTCCTGGACACATTTGTTTGTCACCTCTGCTGTAAGGGTTACTGTTTAAAATCAAGCCTTGCTAAGATTATGTGATTTCGTTGCTTACTATGCTTCTAACTTTTCTTTCCTCCTCCTCTCATTTTCCTTTGAAACTATGTTCTTTTTGTTTTATTCTCTTTTTTAAATTGAATGTTTGTTTTTCTTCTGTTGCATTTATCTTTTCTATTTCCCCTTTCTCTCTTTTCCTTTCCCTTTCTTCTTCCATTTTTCATGCAATTTGAGATAATTGCTTATTGCATAGTTTACTATAAGTTGCTTAAAAATACAGAAAGTACAGTTTCATTTTCTTCCTTCAACTTTAGATGGGTGCAGTTCGGGTTGCAAACTGTAATCTCCACAATCAGTCGGTTGGGGAAGGAATAAGTGCTGCAATTCAGGATTTTCAAGTGAGACAGTACATTGAACAATTGAATAGTTCCAGAGTTGGACTTCAGCCTGCAATACTACGGAGGGCCTATTGGCTTGAAGCTGGGTCAGCCAACTTAGGACTTGTTACTGTGGATATTGCGTTAGCTGCTGACCATCATTCTAAACATGAGGCGCAGAGACATTTCTTAGAAACTCATGATACCAGAACTAAGAGGTAAGTGAAATTTAGGAATGGTCATAATCTCAAATTCAGATGAAGACTACCCGATAATTATAGAGGAAATTCTACTGTTAGGAATGGAATAAGAATGTCTTAAATGAAGACCGAATGTGATGGTGCTGGGTACACCTCAGTGAATAATTAAGGATCTGATATTTAAGTAATCACATTGTATATATCATCTGATGATGATGTGGTTTCCGGGGAAAAACATTATTTTCGGATATGTTTCTAAGCCCAAGCAGTGTATGTCAACAGTGAAACAAATATAAATTACTGGCCCCCAAATAACATTTCGTTAAAGCACTATACTCCATTCTCTCTCACCACAGCTCTCCACTTCCACTATGTCATTCCTAGAAGGCACCATTACTAATCACCATTTATTCTACAAAACTTCTTTTGTAGGCCTTCACAACTGCAGACAAGGCACAAAGTACCTAAACCTTAAGAAATGATTATATCTGCTTTTTAAAAAGTTGCCAAAGCTTCTTACTGAATTACATCTGTTTAAGATGATAGTCTTGACTTTTTCCATCCCATTTCTTCCCTTCTAATAAAGCTTATTTTAAAAACAGAGAAAACTATTAAGAAATAAAGGAAAATAATTATCATAACCCTAATACACTGAATTTGTTACATTTCTTTCCAGTATTTTTAGCATATTTTTCTCATACTTGAAATCATCTTGTATTTACATTTTAAAATTCTGCATGTCTCTAATGTTACCCTTTTAAAAAAAAAAACAAATGACCCCGGGTTTTTGTTTGTTTTTACCAGCAAAATGAGTTTTTTGGGGAATAGCAAAGAATTACAATTCAAGACAAGCAAACTGTGGCGAACCATAGGCAAGTCTGGAGAACAGAGGAGGGGCCTTGCTTTTATAGAGGAAAGGAGGAGATTGGGAGGGCCGTGGTGGTTCTTCATTGGCTGCAGCCCTTGGGCAGCTTGTTTTTGCTGGGTCAGGAGGCAGGGGTCTGTAAGCTGTAGAGTGATAAATGGTAATACACCCATCAAAAAGATACTTGTGCTTTACTTAGCCATTGCCCTTACATTAAATATGTAGATTGTTTCTAAGTTTCTCATTATACATCAAAGCTTTTCCCACAATTTCTGGGTATTTCCTTTAAATAGTTTCCTTAGAAGGGTGTATGACTGTGTTAAAAACTGAGCTTTTCACGTGGGTTCCCAAATTACTTCCTAGAAAGATTATTTAAGTTTATATTCCCAGTGGCTTTTTTGGAGAGTCTCTGTCTTACTGCACCTTTGCTACCCTTTGAATGTTTTATAATAACTGAAAGATGGTATCTGTTTTATTTTGCATTTCTTTATTTTGAGATTAATACTTTTTTCAAGTGTTTATTGGCTATTTTTATTTCCTCATTTGTGACTTGCATGCTAGTATTCTGCATACATTTATATACTGGGATCTTGTATATTTGTTACCAATTTTTAAGAGTTCTTTATAGATTATTGCCCCTTTTTGATCCCTGTTGCTAATATTTTGCAGTTTCTTTTATTTTTTTATTCTTATGTTAAACAGATTTTAATTTTTATGTATTCAAATATGTTAACCTTTCCCTTTTGTAATTTCTTGTGCTAATTTGAGAACACCTCATATGGATAAGGCTATGTCAGTTTTACCTAGCATGATACAAGGTCCATAGTAGATATGTTCAAGAAATATAAATGAATGAATGTAAAATGAAAATGAAATCCTATTCTGTCTAATTTTTATATATGCTTCTTTTTTTATCTCTTTGGTTTTTTTTTTAATGTCTGCTCTATTTCTCTTTATTTTTCCTACTTATTTTCATCTTACTATGATGAGACTATTGTTTTTTCCTTTTTTTAAAGAAAGACAAAATAATTAAAAAGGTAGTCCACAGTAAAAACAAACCTTTGTGTTTAACTTGTCTTTTAAAAATATTAACAGTTAACTTATTATCTGCTCAAAAGTTTCTGACTTCTTAATGAATTTTTATTATGTTGTTCTTTTGTTTGTTTCATTTTGGGTTCTGCTTAGGTTGTGGTTTTTGTGGCCAGATGATACCCTGAAGAATAAGAGGTGTAGGAACAAGTGTGGTTGTCTTGGTGGCTGTAAATTCTTTGGTGGCACAGTAACTGGCCTAGATTTCTTCAAACTTGAAGAGTTGACACCCTCCAGTAGCTCTGCATTTTCAAGCACGAGTGCAGAGTCTGACATGTATTATGGACAGTCTCTGCTGCAGCCTGGAGAATGGATTATTACTAAAGAAGTTCCCAAAATTGTAGATGGTAATGTGTTGTCACTTGTGTTAATCTTTTATTATCTTCATCCCTGTGCTGTTCTGAGAGAAGTTCAGTGTTACTTTCTTCAACTCAGTTTTTTGAGCAGTCTTACAGGTAGGGTTTAGTATAACCTGTCTTTGTTTTGCAGGTGATTTATCTATAGAAAGATAAGACTAGTGAGTTTTTCAGAATTGCCCAAGGCAAAAGTATCTACTATTTAGATCTGTTAACGTGGGTGATTTTTCCTAGCCCAACTTATTCTAAATATTTCCTTATATATCATTATTTCCCTACAACCCAGATTCCAGAAATACACTTAGGAATAGCTGTGCTTCGAGGTAATGATTGTTTTACCAGCTTACTTTTATAGGAAAAACTTATAAATAGCAATATTTATACTAATGTCCCTCATTTTATCCACTGCTTTTGCAAAATATGCTTCTTACTAAAATTGTACATGTCAAGAAGGGAAATTTGGTCTCAGAGCTCGTAGGATAACTTTGCAAATACGTGAGTTTGATATGAACAGTGAATGGTGGCTTTAGGCATACTGGATTTATATTTAGCTAGTATATCTTCTCCAAAGACTTCAGAAATGCATTTTCCTTTCATGTTTCTTAGTTGTGTATTCCTACAATTAAGTACAATATTTACTGTTTAAGTTGCCATGCTGTCAAGAAGTGAAATGTAAAGTCTTGATATTTCACCAGTATTTAGCCTTTTTCCCTTGATTCATTCAAAAACATTAACTTAGCTCTGCCTTTTGTCAGTTGGCAAAGATAGAAAAAAGTAGTTTTAACTTTAAGAATTTATTGAATTTCCATGTATAAGGAGCTCTTAGAGGAAAGAACTAGACTACTACTTATGCCAAATTCTTATTTAAATGATATTTCACTGAATATTAATAAATTTGTACATGTTATTTTAAAATTATTTGACTTCAGTTTTACTAGAATAAGAGCAGATTATCTTATAAAATCAGGAAACACCAAAACTTCTTGACATTTAAAGGACAAGAAAGATAGGAAATAAAATTTACTTAGCTGTCTTATAATATTACTTTCTTACTCTTGAATGATGTTTGTTTTTAAAGGTTTTCACAGGCCATTTCTTATTTCATCCCAAAGCTACCATGTGAGTTCTTTATTTTCCCTGTTTATGGTGAGGTAACTGAGGTTCATCACTGAGACTGAGTTGCACGAAGTTATACAGTCATGTATATGGCTGGGCAGAAACTAGAATCAGAGTCATCGAAACCACTGTAGTTCTTTCCACCATACTACACCTGGCACTATTTATAAAGATTTTGCTTGATTTTCTAATCTGCAGACCAAAATTTAACCATGGAAAACTCAAGGAAGAAAATCTACAGGGAACTTACATATAGTATAAGAGGGAGAAAATAACAATTTTTCTAACAGTGAACAAAAGAAACCTCATTTTAGTTCTTATGATATATAATAGGGAGTGTCTGTGTCTCCTAGTGATTTTTCTCAGGAATGAGTTGTAATTGGTAAATTGCCCTAAGTTTCTTGTGCAGGGAAGATTAGAATTAGTCCCTACGTGAGTATTTGTGTTTTCCAGGAGCCACGTGTAGATGTACAGTGTCAGGATAGAATCAAGGAGGGCATATTGATAGGACTAAAGAATTTCTTTGAAAGGTCAGTGGACACTAGTTTCCTATCACTTAGAAGTGACTCAAACCCATTTTTTTTTTTTTTTTTTACTTTTGTTGTGATATTTACATTTGTGGGGGTAGAAGCAAATAATGTTACTTATATTGTAAGTTCTTAAGTCTTCTTACCACTTAAGTTCCATCTGGAAATGCCTTCTGCTTGGGGAGATGTTTTCTCCTACTAGTATGTTCCTTTTTCTTGAGTGGCACAAGGATGGCTGAAGGAGAGAGGAAGTAGAGCAATAGTTATTTTTTGGAACTAAGCAGCTGTAGAATTATCCTTTTATCTCTCTCCAACCCCAGTTTATGTAACACATCACCGAACTCTTATAAAAGGCTGAGAAAATGGTCCAGATTAAAGAAAACATGACAACTGAATGCAATAATATACAACCCTAGATTGGATCCTTCACTGGAGAGGGCAGAAGTGCTTTAAAGGACATTATTGGGTCATTTAAGAATATTGGAAAGCACATGCTAGACTAGATAACAGTATGGTATAAATGCCAAATATACCAAGTTGATAATTATACTGTGCTTTTGTATTATTATTAGGAAATAAACCTTTAAGTATTTAGGCTAAAAGGCCATGACATCTGCAGATTACTCTCAGATGGTTCCAAAAATATTATGTCTATTTATAAAAATAGAGCAAATGGGGGCAAAGTGTTTAAAATAGGTAATTTTGAGTAAAATATCTTTGATGGCTTGGTACCACTCTTGAAAGTTTTCTAAGTTGGAAAATTTTCATATAAATAGTTTTAAAAAAAAGAAGAAAAAATTCACTGTCTATGGACTCTGGATTCATATGTATGTTGATATCTTTCTGTAAGTGTTTAGCATATTGCTATGTGAAATTAGTTACTTATGCTTTTTAAAAATGATTATATACTTAAAAACAGGGAATTGGATTGTAATCACATTTTTCATAAATTGCTTTTGAAATTATTATGTTTATGTAACCTACTTTTTTGTTTGTTTAGGTAATGTGAATGGCATGAAGAGGAAAGAATGGGAAAACAAATCAGTGGGAATAGAAGTAGAGAGAAAAACTCAGCACCTTAGTCTTCAAGTACCATTACGATCGCATAGCTCATCCTCTTCCTCAGAAGAGAACAGCAGTTCTAGTGCCGCACAGCCTCTACTGGCTGGTGAAAAGGAAAGTCCCTCTTCTGTGGCCGATGACCACTTGGCTCACAAAGAGTTCTTGCATGGTACGAAAAGAGATGATGGCCAAGTAAGGTCAGTATTCGATGAGATTTAGAAGCCTGATTGTAGGATTATAAGTGCTTAAAACTGTGGCAAGAAGAACTTCTCCCCTCTCAGCGCACCTGTTGTAGAAAATTTTTTCTCCTCCTGAACTTATTTTCAAATGTCCACTTGCTGTTGTTTTTCTGATTACAAAAGTAATACATATATATTCGTTCCAGATATTAGGAAAATACAGAAAAGTATAACAAAAATGAATATTTCTTGTTATCCCACCACTGAGAGTGAACCATAGTTAATGTTTGGATATTATCCTTCTCGTGTGGTGAATATTTTTTGGTCTTCCTTTTGGCCCCTCCTTGAGTACTTGCTTCTTGAAGTACACTTTCCTCTCAACTTGATAGCACATTTCAGATTTTCCTCCCATTGGCTATTCCTTCTCGGTCTCTATTTCCAAGTCCTCCATTTTTTTTTCCCTTCCCTTCTTCTTGCTCTTCCTCTTACAGCCAGCCATTTTTAAATGTCGCTATCCCGTAGGACTCTGTTGCGTACCCTTTTCTCCACTCGCTCTATACTGTTTCCCTAGGCAATCTTACTAACTGTTTGGCTTCAATTATGACCTGTAGCTAACATCTTCTAAATATAAAAACTCCATCTAAAACTTTTGTCCTTATGAACCTAGCTACCTTCTTGATGTTTCCACTTGGATGCTTCATGGAGGGCTCAAACTCAACATATTAAAAAATAAGCTTGTGCCTATCATGCTCAACTTGTTCTGCCTCAGTAAATGGCACTAGTACATGAGTTGCTGAAGTAAAAAATACTGGGGTGATCTATGACTTCTTTTTCTCCTTTATTTCCTCTCATTTAATCAAAAGCCCCTGGTATATTTTGTTGGATAAACTTTTAAAGTATGTGGGGAAAAAAAAAGCTTATAAATGCATTAGTGTCCATGGCTTATGGATAGACGATTATACTCTGGGTTTCTTTACATTTTTATTGTGTTTAAGTTGCCCCAGTTTTTTTTTTTTTGTTGGAACTGTAGGGGGCAGGAACATGTATTATACCATTTTGCTACTTCGTATGGATACTTTATTGTAAAAGTTTACATCTTTATTTGTACAATAAGTGATTAATATTACAGAAAGGATTTTATAAGTACTTCTGTTTGTACTTAAATTACATGATGTGCAGTAAATGTTAATAGTTTTTCTTTCTGTTTTAGCATTCCTACAGAAATTCCAGGAAATAGTCCTGTGTCTCCTAATACTCAGGATAAGTCAGTAGGTCAGTCTCCTCTGAGATCTCCCTTGAAACGACAAGCCTCTGTATGTTCCACCCGACTGGGAAGTACCAAGAGCCTTACTGCTGCTTTTTATGGGGACAAGCAGCCTGTTACAGTCGGTGTCCAGTTTAGTAGTGATGTCTCCCGAAGTGATGAGAATGTGCTAGACTCACCAAAGCAGAGAAGAAGTTTCGGTTCATTTCCATACACACCGTCAGCAGACTCTAATTCATTTCATCAGTATCGATCAATGGATTCCAGCATGTCAATGGCTGATAGTGAAGCCTACTTTTCTGCGGCTGAAGAATTTGAGCCCATTAGCAGTGACGAAGGCCCTGGAACTTATCCAGGTAGAAAAAAGAAGAAAAAGCAAGCCCAGCAGATTGACTACAGTAGAGGTTCCATCTATCACAGTATAGAAGGACCACTTACTGGCCACGGAGAAAGCATTCAGGATCCCCGGACTCTCCCATTCAAAACTCATCCTTCCCAAGCTTCCTTTGTTTCTGCATTAGGTGGAGAGGATGATGTTATAGATCATCTGTATGTTGTAGAAAGTGAGAAAACAGTAGAGAGCGAACAGATTACTTCTCAACAACCTGTGATGAATTGCTATCAGACTTACCTTACACAATTCCAAGTAATTAATTGGTCAGTGAAGCATCCAACCAACAAAAGAACCTCTAAGTCCTCATTGCATCGCCCCCTCGATCTGGATACACCAACCAGTGAAGAGAGTTCGTCATCACTTGAACAGCTTTCTGTTCCAACTTTTAAGGTATAAGCCAAATCATTAATTTCCACTGATAAATTTATTTAGGAAAATTGATTTTTAAGATGTTTAAAAAGTTACTCTCTCAGTCTTTTAGCTACCTTTCTGAAAGATAAAATTGCTGAAGTCATGGCTTCACATATGGCAGTAGGCCTCAGGTTTATTGATGAATATTATAAATTTAAGCATATAAAATTAAGGAATAGTGTCAGACTTGATTGTCAAAATATTAACAATTAACGTATAGTTTGTGCCTACATTATATTCTAAGATTAGGATCAGGTCTCTGTGAATTCATATTTTCTGTGTCTTAAAAGTAAAATCTTGAAATTGTTCTTAATAGTTGGTGTTCTGTTGATCCATAATTGCTTCTATGCAAATCCAATTCTGCACACTTCATATTTGAGGTCTTATATAATTTAGTATTAATTGATCATTGCCCATTTCTGTAATGTATTCTGAAAATCACTGTTTTGTTTTTAGGAAAGCTAAAAATAGGTCAAAATAAATTTAGTGATAATAGCCAATATGAAAACATTTTTATAGAATTATAAATTTATAAGAGAACTTTTTATGATTTTGAAGACCAAAATTGAGCATATAAAATCTTATGGAACTGATCAACAATTCAAGAATCTTATGTGGTGTATACTTATATGTACATAGGTACTTATTTAAAGCATCTAAATGTTAATATTCTCATTTTTAATTCAGTTACTTATTATATACTATGTGTGTCGATCATTTGATAGTCAGTAATGAGGGAAACAGACATGGGGCTTATAGTTTAGGATAGGAGACGGGCAGTAAATAAATGGATAAGTATAGTATATGATTATAAATTGAGAAGTCTTATGAACATAAAGGGTGCTGAGATAGAGAATAATGGGGGATGGGGCTGTCTAGATTGTATTGACATGAACTGTCTATCACAGGAGGTAATATTTAAACTGAAACTTAAAGGATGAGGAGGAATTGAGGAAGGGAAGACTTAGGGGTGCTATATTCACGGCACAGGCATCAGCCTTACTGAAGTTTTAAAGTGGGAAAGAAGTCAGTGTGCATGGGACATAGCGGATTACCAGAGAGCCTTGCACATGGTGAGGTTAGAGACCTAAACAGAGACCAGATCATTAAGGACCTATAGTCCAGGGTATCAGTAGTTAGAATTTTAGTTTAACTTTACTGGGAAGTTCATGAGAGCTTTAAGGAAATGTGATGTGATCTCATGTACTTTGGTTACTAAGTGGAATTGAATTGTCATGCAAGGAGGAATTGGGGTGATTACCTAGGAGGCTGTCACAGCAGCCTGTGCAAGACATGATGGGCTTGGACTTTAATAGTGATGGAAATGTGATAAATGGAGGGAAATATCCTTACAGATATATACATTTGAGTAATATGTATTGAAGGAAGAAGAAACATAGTGACAGTCACAAAATTTTGATTTTAAAGTTGTGCCTATTTCTTATCTTGCTTAAGGTAAGTTGTCCATGCCAGTATTTTAAAATGTTCTCTTTATTCTGCGTGAAAATATGTTGGTAAATGAATGTTCCAGTGTAAAACTGAATGGCACTTGCTGTGAAGAATAGAGGTTAGAATTGCTGTTAGAGGTTAGAATTATTTTAGTAGTTTCAATAAATCTAGTTTGATTAGGCAGTCAAATCTCTGGAAAAAGAAGTCAAAAATAGAACATAACTATTTTTTAAAAATATTTTATTTTTGGCTGCATTGGGTCCTCATTGCTGCATGTGGGTTTTCTTTAGTTGTAGCGAGCTGGTGCTACTCTTCGTTGCAGTGGGCAGGCTTCTCAGTGCGGTGGCTTCTCTCGTTGTGGAGCACAGGCTCTATGCGTGCGGGCTTCAGTAGTTGTGGCACATGGGCTCGGTAGTTGTGGCATGTGGGCTCAGTAGTTGTGGCTCACGGGCTCTAGAGCACAAGCTTAGTAATGGCACACAGGCTTAGTTGCTCTGTGGCATGTGGGATCTTCCCGGACCAGGGATCAAACCCGCATCTCCTGCATTGACAGGCAGATTCTTAACCACTGCACCACCAGGGAAGTCCCTAGAACATAACTATTAGACAACTTCAAAAATAGAACATAAGGAAGTTATTTTTCTTCATTAAATCTAAATAAGAGGCTAGCATTTAAAGAGCTTTAATTTGGTTGCTCAAGTGCATTAGTTATTTTATTTGTCATGTTTCATGGATATAAAATACAGTCTAGCTTTTCCTATAATTTAATGTTATGTTGGGATTCTTTCCCACTTAAAAGTTGATTGTGCTATAAGACTCTAAAATTAGCTTTTTCTGAGGAAAGCCCAATTTAAAGAGGAACTATGGAGAAAGACATTTGAAGCACTAGCTTTTAAGCTTTAGTTGTGTAGCCTGTTCTCATTGCCAAACTCTCACAGCCCTACTCCATCATTTGTCTGAATGATCAGCAAATGAAATTGCCAGTTGAATATTTTCTGCGATGTTTTCAATTTGTTAAATGTTTATATCATACATATCAAAATCACATTAACAAGGTAATTTGGATATATGCAAAATCAGTTGACAGCGTAAAATTAGAGAATAATTAATATTAAAATTCTAGTCTATAAGTAATGTATTATATTATTCTAGGTTATCAAACAGGGGCTCACAGCTAACTCTTTACTAGACAGAGGAATGCAGCTTTCAGGATCAACTTCAAAGTAAGTAAAAATTACATACTTTTGAAGTTTAAAGTCAGCCTGTGTTGATTGTGAGATATATAGAGTTTATTCTGAGGAATAACTACTCTTTACTTGACTGTAGTCTTTATTTTCTGAATAAATTGACCCAAATAATTCAACTCTATTGTCTTTCATGGCTTTGTTTACATGTATAGTCAGTAGCATTTCTTTTAGACATACCATGCAAACCATAACGTGGCAGATCAAAATTGAAAACTAACAAGAATTCAGTATTATAGTTTTCATATTTTGGAAAAGTCCCATCAAATAAATATATCAAAAATTTTTTTTATCATTTGATGTATTAACCATCTTTGATCAATTTGTATTTTAGTGCCTCATTTGTCTTGTCCTTGAAGAGTATTTGGAACATATAGTATCTCATCCAGTTTCATGAAATTTTTAGTTGAAATAAGTTTAAGGGTCAGTCATCTTAAGGAAGCTCCAACTTCTATTTTTTTAATATATACTTTGCTTGTTAAATTGTGTAGTACACCATATACTCCTCTGGAAAAGAAAGCTGTTGATAACACAGATGATGAAACATTAACAGAAGAGTGGACCTTGGATCAGCCAGTCTCTCAGACCAGGACAACAGCCATAGTTGAAGTCAAAGGAACCGTTGATATTGTTCTGACTCCCCTAGTGGCTGAAGCTTTAGACAGGTATTAATTTTGTCTAAAACTACAACTATTATTTTATAAAATAATAAATATATCTGATATGATTAGTATATGTGATATAATATTTTCATGAAAAAGGATGATGGCTATTTTGATTGGATGAAAATGAGAATATATTTAAAAAGGACGTTGCAGTTATCATTTGTTACTTTTTCAGCATAAATAATTGTATATTGCAATATTATAATAATTGCATTGTATTTTCTAGTTTTTGCTTTTGGGCTCATGAACATAAAAATGATCAAATACCCAGGAACTAATTATTAAGCTTAATATTCTTACTACTGTCTAGTTAATGAAGGGATAAAGAGGAAATAATCTATTCTTTGTCATACAAGGAGATTATAGTCTATCCAGGGAGACAAAACTAAGATGAATGCAATCTAGAATGGAACACAATGGGGTATATTAGATAAACTAGAGCATAGTATTAAGTGATATTAAAATGTTTCATGTACTGTTTTTCTTCCCTCAGGTATATTGAAGCCATGGTTCATTGTGCTAGTACTCGGCATCCAGCTGCAATCGTGGATGATCTACACGTCAAAGTCCTTAGGGAAGCTGTCCAAAACAGCAAGACTACCTTCTCAGAAAATGTAAGAACTTTTTGTTCAGTGAGTGTGGTGAATTGAGTGCTCTTCACATGTACATAATATCCAAACTTGAAAAAATTTGCGTATACTAAAATTTTATTAGTCATTTAAATTGGAATATGTGAACATTTTAAAATAATCTTTGTATGTCATTGGCTCCATAAGAAATAGCATATATAACTATACTATGTATTAAATAGGAGTAAATATTTATTAAAATGTAGCATTATTTTTTCTTTTATTTTGGAAGTAGTTTAATTCTAAGCCTTTCCTAAAGAGCTTTGATCCTAAGTGAATGAGCATTGTTTAGGACTGGTATGTTCATTTTCTAAGAAAGCAAATCTGCATATTATTTTGCCTTTCCTCTGTGATTAGATAACTTGTATCTTAATATTTTTGAGGTTTTTTTTGTTTACCTTGGTGAATCAAGTTACTGTCTTCTGGTGTGTGATATTTTACTTACACTGTGGTCCTAGTCACAAAGCCAGTGTCTTAGCAGTCATATCCTGGTGCTCATCTAGTGATTGGCCCCTTGACTTTCAAATTTATCTGAGTCATATTTGGACTGGGGACCAGAGGCAAGGTGAAAGTAAAGCTGACTGTTTTTAGTGATCTAGTTACTCAAAATATATTGGCATTTCATGTGATAGGTAGTTTGGCTAAGAGGAGTACAAATCAAAAGAAATTTGAAAATATTCCCAGCCAACAAGGAGCTAATTATCAGAAACCAAATATGTTCTCAAGTATGTAGAATTTAGTGATCCTAAAACATACCTATTATTATCATTTTTTCTGTCTGTTTTTGTGTAGGCTGATTTCACTTTACTGTGTATCACTTCTCTCCAGCCTGGGGTTGCCAGTCTATTTCCTAGCCTTTCTAAGGTTTGGACTTTGGGACTGGGGATGCTAAACCAGGTGGCAGTTGGTACATAGCTGCGTATAAAGGAGCACAGTGAATAACAAGTTGCTGTTGTAGATGATGTAGAAATGATGAAAAGTCTGTGAAATAATAATTCTACTTCCAATGTTTTTAGCTATCTTCCAAACAAGATGTTAGAGGAACAAAGACTGAACACTCTACCATAGGAATGACTAACCAAGGACAAGCACAGACAAATCTTACCATGAAGCAAGATAATGTAACAATTAAAGGTCTTCAGGCTAATGTTAGCATACCAAAGGTAAAACTTTAATATTTAAAAAAATTTCCCTGAAAGAGAATATTTTGGTGATTTTTATCCTTTGTATTTACTAAACTGAATGATGGTAGAATAGATTGTAATATGAAAAATATGTATTTTATTTCCTTGATGATCTAATGTAAGAATTAATGTAATGTAAATAGTTTACTTAAGGAGAATGTTTGGGAATATTTATTAAAATAATTCACACCTATCCAGTAAGAATTTAATTATTATTTTATGAGTTTATAAGCTTTGCCTTCATTACTGTCATACACATAGATATGCCATTCCTAACAGTAGTTTTTCATTTTCCTGTATATCTTATGTTTAAGTGATAACTTTGTACTTTTCTACTCTGAAATATGTGACATTTTGTGTGTTAGGTGAACTTATGTTTGTTACAAGCCTCAGTGGAAGAATCTCCGAGTACAGCTCCTAGTAGAAGCGTGACTCATGTTTCCTTAGTAGCACTGTGTTTTGACAGAATTGCTACACAAGTTCGAATGAACAGGTAAAAGAGAGTTTATTAATTTGAGCCATGACTATCTTGCTGGATGTAAAAGCAAGCCTTAACCATCTTTTTTAATGCATTTCGGAAAATTCTAATGTTAAAACTCAAAACTGGTATTGGAATTTCAAATCTCACTTTAAGATTAGCAAAGTAGATTTTAAAAAGTTTGTACTGTTTTTATTCATACTATCTTTCAGTAAACACCAAAGAATTTGTTGTTTATATTGGTTTAATTAAAATAGTGGATTTTTTTTAAAACACTAGTTAAATGTTTTTACTGAACTATATTATTTAAATGTTACCATCATACTCTTTCTTTTTTCATAAAGAGGTGTGGTTGAAGAGACTTCAAACAGTGCAGACCCTGGTAGAATGTCAAATTTTGATAGGTATGTCAGTGCCACTAAGATGCAGCCTCAGTCATCTGGATCTCTCAGATCAAATGCTGGAGCAGAAAAGGGCAAAGAGATTGCTGCCAAGTTAAACATTCATCGAGTTCATGGCCAACTGAGGGGTCTTGATACAACCGGTAGGAGTCTACAACATATTTTTTTTTTTTTTTTGAAACATACAAATGTAAGAGGATTTTGCAAAAGGAAACAATTTTTTTCCTTTGACTATTGCTACAATTTGAATGTTTTATCAATATAAGAAAGAGAAAGGTATTTCTGTATATATTGAACACATAGTACTTAAATATTCATTACGCACGTTCTACACAGGATGGAAGGTATACTTTGGTAGGGAGGTGAGTGGTATGGCCCCAAATTAGGAACTGCTTCTATCTCCCATCTGTTTTCTTCCTGGCATCTGTTTGCTGATTATAGAACAGAGAGAGTGTGAGCTTTGTAGTCTTTCTTTCTTTTTAAAATCATTCTGTTGGCACAGCTTCGTTAAAAAGAGTTAATTGTGGTATCAAAAGCAGATAGTCAAATCTGTAAAATATGGCATCAATAAGAATGATAGACATGGCTGTGCTTCTTAAAATAGTGTCTTTAAAAAATCTTTAATGAACTGAGGAGATTATCATGGTTGACTGCTACATGAAAAGTGGGAACAGAAGCTGAGTTTGTAAAATGACCTCTAAAGAGCTAGAAGGAAACTTAGTTCAAATGTAGACAAGTTATCTCTGGATGGTAAATTTACATGTGTTTTTTATCTTCTTTTTGCTTTTCTGTATTCATTCACTGTAATTAAAGAAAGAAACTTTAAAAAAAAGTAAGATAAAGTTAAAAACCTCTGCCAGGCACTCAGGATATTAGTTTCCATACTGCATATTGAAAGAAATGGAATTATGGCAATATCTGTGGTGAATTGTTATATAAAATATGTTAGCATAAAGCAATCTTTGAGTAAAAGCTGTAGATTTCCTGGAAAATAATGTTTTTCCTAAGGCTAAGTAATTCAAATAATTTTCTGTTTTGTAAAATGATGAGAAAGTATTTAAAAGTAGTTTTCTATGAAGCTGAATTATTCAGGAACTTTTTAAGTTTAGATTTTTAGAGTACGCTATAATCTTTCAGAAATGAATTTATCCTATTTCTGAGCAATTATCTGTTAATTATGGAATCTTTTTTTTCTCCCTCTTACTGCAACATGATTCTGGCACTTTTTAAGTAGTATAACATTAGGCAGTGTTATTTTAGAAATTGGTTGGTTCATTGTTTATTTTTCTTTTTGTCAGAATGTTAAGATATCAAAGACAACCACCATGCCAAATACTTACATTATTTGTTTTTAAAAAAAATACACAAACCTCTGTAAGACATCTACTGTGCTAAATGTTTACATTATTTGTTGTTTTTTTTAAAATATACAAACCTCTGTCTTTAATAACGGTCGTTTTGTTCTCTTTTGATAATAGATATTGGTACCTGTGCCATCACTGCTATTCCCTTTGAGAAGTCTAAAGTTTTATTTACTCTTGAAGAGTTGGATGAGTTTGCTTTTGTGGATGAAACTGATCAGCAAGCTGTCCCAGATGTAACTCGAATAGGTCCCAGCCAAGAGAAATGGGGATGGATAATGTTTGAATGTGGACTTGAAAGTTTAACCATAAAAGGTAAGCCTTTTTTTTTTTTTTTTGATTTCTGCTTTAATGGGGGACAGATTGGCCACATATTGCTGAAATATTTTGAACAATCATGACTTTCAATAACCTGAATCAGCATATTCAAGCAGAAAGTGTGGCATCTGGGATTATTTATTAGGAGTGGATGCCCTATCCTAATTGCATAAGTGGAACTTGATGGAATTATTGTGTGATTCAAAACTAGCAGAGCATCTAGATGTATAGAACCTCAATGCCTGAGCAAAGCAGTGCATAGCTCAGAAAAAAATCTTGAATAAAATATAAAGCCTCTTAACTTTTGGAAGTTTGCATCTTTGGAAACTGGATCTTTGATCAGTAGAGTCTTGCCATATAGGAGGAAAATACTGTAAATCCTTTATTCAGCGACACGGATATATTTATTTTTTTTTACATTACTGACTGATACATTAAAATAGGAAGGCTGAATTGTGTATAAGACTTTTAGGTTTAATCATATATAATAGTAGTGTATATGCCTACAATTCCTTACCTGATAATTTACTGTTATATCACTTTTATAGATAAGGGTCAAGTTTTGGTGAGAAAAAAAATCTTTATGAGATTTTTATTTTTTATTTTTATCTTTGTGGATATTGTAGAGTACAGCATTGAGACACTCAGTGTTTTTAATAAATAAATTTTTTTCATTTGTATAGGAGGAAGACAGTCTGGTGCTGTTTTATATAATACTTTTGGAATTATGGGTAAAGCTAATGTCACAGAAAGAGGTGGAGTGCTGACATCCAATAATTCTTCTGATTCTCCAACTGGCAGCGGCTATAATACTGATGTCTCTGATGATAATCTTCCTTGTGACCGAACAAGCCCTTCTTCAGACTTAAATGGAAATTCTGTTTCTGATGAACAAGTTGGTGAATTTCTAATAATAACAATGCTTTGGGAAAATGAAGTAGAAAACTACATATCCAATTCACGTTTAATTTGTGGAGTGTATTTGCTTGTCTTTCCATGTTGTGGGTTTTGCTTAAGTGATAGCCAAGGCATTTTGATGATTATATTCTATTAGAGTGTAATTGCTGAAATGTAGGTGCCATATTATGGATATATTTATATCTGTCATAGTACCTAGCATAATACTTTGCTTATGTTAAGTACTTAATTATATTTGTTGAAGTCACAGAATTTCAGAAAAGCAGGCTTTGTTTTTTATCTCACTTGAAGGATTTTAGCAGAATTCATTCTTTAAACAGTTTTGTGACTGGCAGTGTTTCACATAAGTTTAAATATTTTGTCAATATCTACCTATTTCATCTGAAAGCCTGAAGAATACCTTATATGCAACTCATGTATTATTTTTCTTATGGTATAATTTCATGGTTATGAACTTAGTAACAGCAATAATGAAAATATTCAAAATTCTAGACTACAGAATAGTTGTATCACTACCATGTTGGTGACCTTGGGCATGTTGGTTTTTTTGTTTGTTTGTTTACCATCTCCTATGTTTCTGAAATAGGAGTACTGAAATGATATTGACCTAGAGTTGTGAAGACTGAAGGAGGCAGTACATGTGAAAGACTTAACTCAGTGTCTAGAGCATAGTAAGAATGTGGTAAATGTTCTTAAACACACATACACTTCTGATCATTTGAAAATTAGATTGATTTGAAGAAGAAAGAAACCACCTTTTAACTAAGAAATGTGTCATGGTTATCCAGTATGCATTGGTACAATCACTTCTGAACCCCACGTTACTGGGAATTTATTTTTGTTTTGTTTTGTTTTTTGGGTGAATTTATTTTTGAAACATTTATTTTGGTTTGATGCGTAGTAAGGAGTTTTAATCTCAGTGTTCTTGTGAGGTCTCTGAAGTATTTGAGAGGTGGATGGGGATTAGCACTTCAGTTAAGGAAATTAAAATATATAGCAGCTGCTCACTGAACAAAGAGCTCTGAAGAACCTACCTGTTCTTTCTTTCTTCACCTACTAAAATACTTGACAGAAACTCAGGTGTCTTCCTTGATCTCTGATCCTTTTCTCCTTGCTGAAAGCCCTTGAATTTTGTAACATTGCTTTCTTTTGGTTCTCTGACTTCTCTTGGTCCATTTCCTTATGCAGTTCATTGTCCTTCATAAAATGTGGGTGTTCTCCCCACATTCTTTTCTTGGCCACTCTTCTTGCTGTTTGTCCACTCTCTCACTTGTTTCATTTCCTAGTCCAGCTCCATAATTTGATGACACTGCTCTTTCCCGTCGGTTATGCCTTCAGCACCAACCCTTTACCTGAGCTTCAGGACTGTATCCAGTGGCCTTTTAGATATCTTCATTTAGATGTTCCCTAGACACCAAAAATTCAGTCAGTCTAAAACCAAGGTTATTATTACTCTGCCTCACATGTTATAATTACTTGCTGATTCCCTTTTTTAAAGTTCAAGTTCCTCTAGACTGTCTTCTGTATATTTGTATATACTCAGCTGCCTAGCACACAGTCTGAAACCATGGGCTAGATGTATTTGAGAATTCAGATTTTTTTTCTTTAGAAGAAAGGTAATATGCCATAGCCTTATATTGCCCCTCTCCCCACTGGTATCTGTTTGTCTGCTTCATTTTTGTTATATTCACTGGTTTGTTGTATTTTTTAGATTTTTTAGATTCCACATATAAGTGATTAAGAGGTACGAACTATTATGTATAAAATAAGCTAGAAGGATACAGTATACAACATAGGGAATATGGTCAATATTTTATAATAACTGTAAATGGAATATAACCTTTAAAAATTGAGTCACTGTATTATACACCTGTAACGTATAATATCATACATCAACTATACTTCAATAAAAAAATAAAATATAAAAAATAAAAGAAAGGTAATATGTTGTGTGTATCATAAGCTACATAAACTCCTAGCGGAATCTGAGCTAGCACTACATCTTGAAATATTTGAATATGTCTGCAGTATGACATTAATAAAGACACCAAGTGGGATAGTCTCCTTTAAGTTCATATCAGATTTTGATGGCACAAAAACAGATTTAGATTTTCAGAATGTTGTGGATTTTGGAATTGCAGATAAGGGAATGTGGATTTATATTTAATGCCTGCTGACTTTAAAACTGCTAGGGTCTGTGGTTCACATTGTCTTGTAACATTTAGAATTTAAAGCTATTTTGTGGATCCTCTTCATTCCTTAATTATCACACAAGAAAATGCCAATTTTTTCTTTTTTTTGACCAATAATATCTAAAAGTGAATTACAATCCTATAAACAGATGTAACAGGCAATGGACTTTTTTTTTTCTTTAATATTATGCTTCTTACCTCCCTGCATTCTGAAGAGTGGTGATTACATGTTTAAAAAATATTATTCCTATTTCTCAATACAGATTCAGATTACTAGCATACAAAATAACTGAGAATTTTTTTATTGTAGAGTGTTATTTATTTGAACATGGGCTAGAATAGTATTGGCAAAAAGTTTGTTTGGGTTTTCCGTAAGATGGGACAGAAAAATCCGAATGAACTTTTTGGCCAACCCAGTATTTCTTATGGCACTTTATTTGGAAGTTTGAAATATTCTGTTAAAATAGAATGGAAAATAAATTGCAGTAGGAAGCAGAAGACCTTAATGTTGTCACTCATTCTTCAACTTAATAGTTGTATGACCTCTGGCAAGTCATAAAACTTTATCTCAATCTCTTCATCTAGGAAAAAAAACAGTATCCCTAAGCAAATGTGATTGAATGAAGTGATTGAGAGAAATGCTTTAGTTCTAAGAACTCTGATTTATAGTTTGTTATAAAGCAGTGTTTTTCAGACTATGCTCCTTGGAGTTTCAAGGACCCATAGGTATTTCTCAGAAGAAGGGTTAGGTTGAGCAAGGTTTATGTTACCTGTTTTATATCACGGTGTTGTTATCTGTAGAACTTTAAAGGTTTTGTGCTTAAAACACACTGTGCTAGTGGTTATAAGGGAATATACATTAACAAGTTTTTGGCACTCTATTTATATAGGATGAAGGAGTTGAATCTGATGATTTGAAAAAAGATCTACCTCTAATGCCTCCACCTCCAGATTCATGTAGCATGAAGCTGACCATCAAGGAAATCTGGTTTAGTTTTGCAGCTCCCACCAATGTGAGATCTCCTGCCCATGCATTTTCTAGGTAAAAAGTTTTAAAAATACATTACTATCTCTTGATGGTTCTTTATTTTAAATAACATACAGTTCTGTTTCATGTATTTTTTGAATTGTTTTTCTGATATATCTAGTATTAGAGTTGCCACTTTTTTCTATCTTTCGTACTTCATACTTTCTGTAGACATTACTCCCAGCTTGTTTGACCTTTTTCCTTTCCTAGGGTTTTAGTTTTATTTTTATATGTCACCCTGCCATGACTCTTTTCACCTCTAACAGACTTTTTTTTTTAAGAACTTTTATTGAGATACAGTTAACATACAATAAACTGCATATATTTAGAGTGTACTATTTGGTATCCCAATCTCCCAGTTCATTCTCCCCCAACCCTCCCCACTTTCCCCACTTGGTGTCCATATGTTTGTTCTCTGCATCTGTGTCTCTACATCTTCAGCCTTGCAAACCAGTTGATTTGCACCATTTTTCTATAGTCCACATATATGTGTTAATATACGATATTTGTTTTTCTCTTTCTGACTCACTTCACTCTGTATGACAGTCTCTGGGTCCATCCATGTCTCTACAAACGTCCCAGTTTCATTGCTTTTTACAGCTGAGTAATATTCCATTGTATATATGTACCACATCTTCTTTATCCATTCCTCTGTTGATGGACATTTAGGTTGCTTCCCTGTCCTGGCTGTTGTAAATAGTGCTGCAGTGAACATTGGAGTGCATGTGTCTTTTTGAATTATGGTGTTCTCTGGGTATATGCCCAGCAGTGGGATTGCTGGGTCATATGGTAGTTCTATTTTTAGTTTTGCAAGGAACCTCCATCCTGTTCTCCATAGTGGCTGTATCAATTTACATTCCCACCAGCAGTGCAAGAGTGTTCCCTTTTCTCCAACCCTCTCCAGCATTTACTGTCTAACAGACTTTTATATTTTTCTTTCTTTTCTATTATCTATTCTTTGCATTTCCTACTTATATTTCAGAATTTATCTGGTGGTCAAAAGGAAAAGTAATTTTGCCTAAATAAAATAGCCACTAAGTACAGTAGGTATGGGTGATTGTTTGAAATACAAATCTTTTTTTTTTTTTTTTCCTTCAGATCTTTATTTGGAGTATAATTGCTTTACAATGTCGTGTTAGTTTCTGCGCACAAAAAGTAAATCAGCTATATTTATACATATATTCCCATATCCCCTCCCTCTTGAGCGTCCCTCCAACCCTCCCTATTCCACCCCTCTAGGTCATCACCAAGCATCGAGTTGATTTCCCTGTGCTATAATCTTAACACTTGTTTTTATAATTTTTTTTTTTTAATTTTAAAAGGCAGCTGAACCTTTTAAGCACTGCAACTCCAGCTGTTGGTGCATGGCTTGTTCCTATTGATCAACTCAAGTCATCCTTAAACAAATTAGAAACCGAGGGAACCTTGAGAATTTGTGCTGTTATGGGATGCATAATGACAGAAGCATTAGAGGTATCATACAAAGTTTATTATTGAAAATGATCCCTTTTTATCATTGTTGGAAAACATCAGACCTGCAAGTTGTAAATTTCTAGGTATCGTTTGTTTGTTGTATCTTTGCTATATCATTCTGAATCTGTTTTGCTTTTTTTCAGAATAAAAGTGTACATTTTCCCTTAAGAAGTAAATACAACAGACTTACAAAAGTTGCCCGCTTTCTCCAAGAAAATCCTTCATGTTTACTGTGTAATATACTACATCACTACCTGCACCAGGCAAATTACTCCATCATTGATGATGCTACAATGGTAAGTTACTGGAATCATATGTTAGGTTTAAAAAGCCTCTGTTCTGTTGAGTAGCCATTGACCCACAAGGTTTGAGATGAGTATGGGAAGTCCGAAGGAGAAATGTGGTTAGAAATCCAGCCTTACAGACAAAACTGGGCTCAGGTGAATGGTTTGGGAGTTGCCAGCATGAAGGTGTTAGAAGCTGTGGATATAGATGAGCCTTTTAGGGATGATATGTTGAGTGAGAAACTGGCCAGGGATAGATCCCTGATGAATACCAAAATTAAAGTGCATGGAGAGGGTGCAGAGAGGTACACAGAGTGCTGAGGAGGGAAAGGGAGAGGTAGGAGGAAAGGAAAGAAAGTTTTAGAAACCAAAGTTATAAAGAATTTTAAGCAAGAGAGTAATCATTAGAGTCAAATTTCACAAAAATGTTTAAAAAAATAAGGACTAATTAATTTTTGAGGTGGAAATATGTAACTGTGCAAATAAATACAATTTATCTCTGCATTAGAAAAGCACTATGAAAGGTAACGCATCATGATTAGAGGCTTAGAGCTTGAGAATCTCCCTCTCCTCTCCAAGCTTCTGGTCAATAGAGAATACACAGGAATCTTTAGCCAAATTAGTAATCATTGTATCAGTATTATTAATGGCCAGTCAAGCTCCTGATAATCTCTAATGAAAGAATCTGGAGTAAATTATGGATTTCATAAAGGTACTTAGACCTGAGGCTGATATAGTGCCTTCTACTCCCACCCATGAATTGAAGACTGGGAAGTCCACAGTGCAAGTTTAACTTGCCCATCTAGTCATAGGCAGAGAAACTAGAACAGAGAGAGTGGCAGGCATTTCCCATGGATGGATGCTCTGCCAGGGTATGGTTTCCATGTAAGAGGAAGAAACACAAGATAAAGGACAGGCTAAGGGACCTGATGTTCCTCAGAAAGTAAACGCGGTGATTCTGCCATCTAGTAAATGGCTCTCTTCAGGCAAAGCCATTACTGCTAACACAAGGAATTCCAGGAAAGGGGAGGGAGAGGAATTGGATATTTTCTCCTAAGGCTAAGCCTCCAGTAGGCAAATTTTCTTGCTTAAAATCATCACCATGTGGAATAAAATGTATTCTAAATTAGTAATTGTTACTGATCATATATTTGTTTCAAAGCAGTTACAAATCCTTCTGTCTGTCATTTAACTATAGTAATTTATTATGTTTTTAATGTTAAAATAGAGGTGTTACCTAATCTTTGAAGGAAATAATTTCATTTCCTCTTTGCTTAATGAATATTCCAGGTAACACAAAATACATTTAATTCTTCAGTTGATCAAAACAGGTAAAGTGCACTGAGTGCTTCTTAAGGAGAACCCCCCTTTTATACCCCATGATTGGTCTCTTATTTACCTGGTACTGCTGTGTTGTTTATGATAGAAAGATGCAACATGGTGTTTCGAGACTGCATTCTGTAGTCAGCTTGAAACAGTGACTCTCTTGGGTAAACTTGGACAAATTACTCAACATATAAATTCTAGTTTCCTTATCTCTGAATGGGAGTTATGAGATTTAAATGAATAATAATTGTGTGCAGAACACTTAAATAGTGACTATTGTTGTTATAGTAAGAGGACTCCTAACCATATCATTGCCGTTACAGAGTGATGGCCTTCCTGCTCTGGTAACTTTAAAGAAAGGTTTAGTTGCATTGGCAAGGCAGTGGATGAAGTTTATTGTGGTGACACCAGCCTTTAAAGGAGTGCGTTTACATCGGCCAGCTCAGCCCCTGAAACCTCAATCAGCTGTGAACCATGAACATGAAGATGGGCTTGGGCTGGACAGTGGAGGAGGTCTTCAAAGTGATACCAGTGCTGATGGAGCAGAGTTTGAATTCGATGCAGGTAATTTTGTAAATATTTTTGCTAGATATTATGTACTTGGTAGCCTAATACTTGTGATAATTTTAATAATTTTTGTCCCAAATTTGAAAATGTCATGGCTTAATTATACAAGTAGGATTTGTATTGGTCCAAGTAAATGGTAATAATGTTGGAATCTTTATACAGACTTGACTTCTAAGTTTAATTTTGTGAAATACAGTAGATTTCTTCTCCTGATTTATCCAGTACAATCAATAGACATCCTTGTATGGCTAGAATGTTTTGAGTGACGTGAATTTCTTTTTGAGATTTATATTTGTATTTGTCTATTTATCATGCTTCCTATGCCAGTCTTTTAAAGATTTGAATTTTACCTGGTGCCTGTTTTGATTCTGAATTTCTAAAATATTTAGAGGTATGTATTCAGCCCACAATTCTGTCATTATAATGACTGTGCCAGAACACAGGCAGTAGATAATGCATTTCAGAAAAATACGTGCATACTTTAATGCTTTTTCAAAGCATTAAAGAAGACTGGGGTTTGAAGAATGAAAGAAAGAAGAGTGAGTATTATAGCAGAGTCTACAATTAACTTTTCAAGAAATATGAAAAGTTGAGTTTAGTTGTACCACCAGGAACATTTGAGTTGATGTTTTAAGATTATATGGTAATCTATAGCCCACTTATTCTTTTGAACTGTTTCAGCCACAGTCAGTGAACACACAATGCTGCTGGAGGGAACAGCCAACCGGCCTCCACCTGGTAGCTCTGGACCTGTAACTGGAGCTGAGATAATGAGGAAACTTTCTAAGACTCATACCCATAGTGACTCTGCATTAAAAATAAAGGTACATTATTGCTGTCTTTGGTTAGAGTTACTTAGACTTACAGAAGCTTTTTTATCTCAAATGTAAATAGTAGGTATTTGCCCTAAATATTCAAGTAGTGTTTTTATGTTGAAATTAACATGATTAGTAACTTTTAGTTTACACATTTCTTTGAAAATTATATCAACAGTAAGTAAGATTGAACGAGCACTACTTTAACTACCAAGCCTTAGGGCTCTCTTTTCAATTTCTTGGATATTTTATTCAATAAAAAATGTTGAAATGTTGATCAGCTTATAGTTATTAGTTTTAATGAGACATCTTATAGGTAGTGCATAATCAATATACAGTTTGAGTTAGGCTAGTTTATGATTTTACTTACATTTTTTTTAAGAAATTTAACCAATGCTTGATAATATGGATTGTAGAGTGGTTGACTACCACCTCAGGAATTAGACTGCCTTGGTTTCAGTCCTGCCCCTGTCACTTAGTTGCTTTATGACTAAATAAGTTTTTTTTTTTTAAGCTCTTTATTGGAGTATAATTGCTTTACACAGTTGTGCCAGTTTCTGCTTACAACAAAGTGAATCAGCTGTATTTATACATATATCCCCATATCCCCTCCCTCCTGCAACTCCTTCCCACTCTCCCTATCCCAGCCCTCTAAGTCATCACCAGTCATAAAGTTGATCTCCCTGTGTTATGCAGCAGCTTCCCACTAGCTACCTATTTTACATTTGGTAGTGTATATATGTCAGCGCTACCCTCACTTTGTCCCAGTTTCCCCTTCACCCCCCACCGCATGTCCTCAAGTCCATTCTCTACATCTGCATCTTTATTCTTGCCCTGTCACTGGGTTCATCAGTACCATTTTTTTAGATTCCATACATATGAGTTAGCATACGGTATTTGTTTTTCTCTTTCTGTCTTACTTTGCTCTGTATGACAGACTCTAGGTCCATCTACCTCACTACAAATAACTCAATTTCATTCCTTTTTATGCCTGAGTAATAGTCCATTGTATATATGTGCCACATCTTTATCCATTCATCTGTTGATGGGCATTTAGGTTGCTTCCATGTCCTGGCTATTGTAAATAGTGCTGCAGTGAACATTGTGGTACATGTTTCTTTTTGGATTATGGTTTTCTCAGGGTATATGCCCAGCAGTGGGATTGCTGGGTCATATGGTAGTTCTATCTTTAGTTTTTTAAGGAACCTCCATACTGTTTTCTGTAGTGGCTGTACTAATTTACATTCCCACCAACAGTGCAGGAGGGTTCCCTTTTCTCCATGCCCTCTCCAGCATTTGTTGTTTCTAGATTTTTTGATGATGGCCATTCTGACTGGTGTGAGGTGTTACCTCACTGTGGCTTTGACTTGCATTTCTCTAATGATTAGTGATGTTGAGCATCTTTTCATGTGTTTGTTAGCCATCTGCATGTTTTTAACTGCACTGTGTCAGTTTCCTCATATGTTAAAGATGGAGATTATAATAGTAGCCTCCTTCAGAAGGTTGCTGTGAGAAATAATTGAGTTGATACATGAAAGATGCTTAGAACAATACCTGGCTCATAGTAAGCACTTAATAACTTTGTTGTTGTTGTTGTGAGTTATTTTTTTGATAGTTTCCTTTTCTGAGCACTGAAAACAGCAGATAGTTAATATTTTAACTTTCTTTGATAGTCTGGGTATAATCTTAATACCAAGGACCCATTAAGTAAATTGTATTTTTCACTATATTAAAATATAAAATTTCTACACAGAAAAAAAAGTATTGTAAATAAAATAGACATATAACAAAGGGCTAATTTCCTAATATGTAGAGATCTCTTCCTAATCACTAAAAAGACACAACCAAACAGAAAATAGTTAAAGGCAGTTCACAGAGAAATTCATATACAAGTATGAAAATGTGTTCTCTTATAATTAAAGAAATGTAAATGTAAAATAAAATGATATTCCATTTCCACCTGTCAGATTCAAAAATATGAAAGTTTAATAGTATATGTTGGTAAAGATGTAAGAAAACAGACACTTTCATACAGCACTGGGTGGGAGTGTAAATTAGCATAACCTCTTTGAAGAACAAGTTGTCAATTTTTAAGTGTAAAATTTTAAATGTAGTGCCTTTTAACCCATGTCCAGGAATTGATTCTAAAGAAATTAAATGCTCAAGGACGCATTTCCAAGAACATGCTTTACAGCACCATTTATAGTAGGAATATAATGGAAACAACATCAGTGACTATTTGAGGACTAACAGTCAGTTAGTGCACCCTCATGTGGATGCCTACTATGAAGACTTCAGAAAGATAAAGTAGACCTCAGAAGTGGCTGTGGAGGGGCTTCCTAGGTGGCGCAATGGTTAAGAATCTGCCTGCCAATGCAAGGGACACGGGTTTGATCCCTGCTCCAGAAAGATCCCACATGCCGCGGAGCAGCTAAGCCCATGTGCCACAACTATTGAGCCTGCGTTTTAGAGCCCGTGAGCCACAACTATTGAGCCCATGTGCTGCAACTACTGAAGCCCATGCACCTAGAGCCTGTGCTCCACAACAAGAGAAGCCACGGCAATGAGAAGCCCGTGCACCACAACGAAGAGTAGACCCCACTCGCTGCAACTAAAGAAAGCCCGCGCACAGCAAAAGGAGACCGAACACAGCCAATTAAATAAATAAACAAATAAATAAATAAATAAGTAAATAAATAAATAAAAAGAAGTGGATGTGGAATGATCACCAGAGTGCACTGATTCAAGTAAAAATAAAGTATAGGACAATATGTATCTCTGTGTTAAAAAGGATAAATATATATATATATGTTTATATAGTCAAATTATTTATAGAAGGATAGATAAGAAATGGTTAAGAGGACTTCTCAGGGAAGGGATCTAGTAGACTGGAGCTCAGGAGATACTTTTTATTGACTAGTCTTTTGTGCTTTTGAAAGTTTTATTTTGTGTAAGTATTGCTCTTTTAATTAAAACATTTACTTTGATATACATTTTTAAGTTTGGGCTATAAGGCTTATTCTGTTTCTGCAGTATAGTTATAAGGCTGGGACACTTTAAATTCCCAACCCCTTAATCTGTCTCAGAATTTTTCCTGGTTTACAGTTTTTCCAGATGCTCTGATCATATTTAGGTGTTTGCTATTAATGCTGTTCTCTCTCAGAAATTTTTTTGAATATTCCTTTGTTTATGAATTACAAAAGTCCAAAGAATTGAAATTAAAAGTGCTTTGTTTCAGATCTCTGCTTTTCAGGATCTTTCTGTCTGCATGATCTTTCTTTGTAATGTTTTGAACTGATCTGGAATTCTAGTCCTAGATGTGACAGAACAGATAGAGATTGGACAATTGTGTAATTTTTGATTTTTTTGTTTTTCTTCAGAGAATTGCTGGAAATTCTTTTTGGCATATTAGAGGTTTACAGAGAATCAAGTATTAACACAGAAATTTATTGTCAGAGTACCAAGAAGGGTAGTATAGCATGAAGAATTTTGGAATAGACATCTTGCCAACAGGCTTCCTCTTCAGATTTTCAAGGGTGTTAATCATTGTTAAAATTAAGTGACTGATAATAAATGCTGTCCTTTGTATTGTACTGTAGAGTTACAAAACATTATTACATACATTTGAGATCCACCACAATTGTAGTAGACACAAACTGTTCAGATAGACACAGTGGTTTTAATGTGAACAATAACTAGTAATAAAAACAATGAGTAGCTGTGGTTATCAGCAGTCGTTTTTATGTGCGTAACAAAGAGCCCTGTGTTGTTTCTTCTGCAGGGCATTCATCCGTATCATTCTCTGAGCTATACCAGTGGCGACACTGCCACAGATTCTCCAGTGCACGTGGGACGTGCAGGAGGGCCAGTTAAGGAGAGTCCAAGGAAGGAGAGCCTGCTCAGCTACCTGACTGGAAGCTTCCCAAGCTTGCACAACCTCCTGGAAGGGACCCCTCAAAGAAGTAGTACAGCGGTGAAAAGTAGCTCCCTAACGAGAACAGGTATAGCCTTAGTTTTGATAATTACACGTTTATTTCACTGAGATTAAAAAAAACAAAAACAGGACTTAAGTTTATTTAGATGTAAACTCTGGTTGCATACCTAGTCTTTTGTATTATACCTTAAAAGTATTCTGGGAAACTGTTCTGCTTATAACTTGTTGGTATCTCGTGCCCTTGGCTTGCATTTTAAAATTGCAGCATTTGCTATTACTGTCAGCCTAGGCATGGTGTGGCATGCTGTCGAGGCCAGCCAGCAGTGAATTTGTTCCCATTATAATAACAATAAATTATTTATTAATATCCAATAAATTAATTATTTATTCATGTCCAAATACCAACATTGTGCAGGGAGTTTAAAGATGTGCAAAAGGCAGGTAATTTAACCTGACTTTTCAAAAATCATTACATAAATCACATTTTCTGCTCCTTAGCAAATAAGTAATACTATACTCAGTAAAACTTTATTTTCAGGAAACACAATGGCCACGGATATGTTATCTGAACACCCCTTGTTATCTGAGCCATCATCTGTGAGTTTCTATAATTGGATGTCAAATGCTGTGGGTAATCGAGGAAGTGTGGTACAAGAATCTCCTGTTACAAAATCAGGACACAATAGTCTCCCAACAGGTATTGAGCTATCATGTTATTTTAGTTAACTATCTAAGGGGGCACATGTAAAGTTACATTAAAATTCTGTTTTTCAGAGGATGGTTAAAAAAATCTCCAATGTTTAAGTACTGTTTAGTTGAAATTGGCCCATTTATGAAATGCCTTTGATAATACTGCAGTTGAGAGAGTTGTAAGCATTCGCTCAGTGTTCTTGTGGAAAGACAAATATGTCAAATGTGAGAATATATATAATTTAAAGAGTTTAAAACTTCCATTTATTGTGTCTTTTAATTTTCAAAACACCAAAAGGAGGTAAATGAAAAAATGCAAAGTGTAATTACAACATCATGTACCTACAATACAGAAAATATTTTCAGCTTTTCCAGAGTCCTCTGAGGCATAATAAGCATTTATATACTCTTTATAGTTACTTAAATATTTAACTAAATCTAAAGGAGTACTAAAAAGAATAAAGTAAGATTCTTGCCCTCAAGGAGGGAAACAAGTGAGGAAAATTTATTAATTTTAAAGGAGTATTTATAAGTAGCAGGAAAACAGGCAACAAATTCACAAAGAAATATTGGTGGCTATTTCCAGTGACATAAATGGAGCCACTCTTTCTTTCCTATCCTTTTCTATTTTTTTTTTAATTTTTCCAGATTTACTAGATGCATGTATTATTTTATTGTAAAAATGTGTATATATTTTCAAAAAGAATATGTGAAGTAGCCTTTGATCCTAGTTACTGAGGACAGCTGAAATTAATCTGTGTAACAGCTATTTGGATCACTTGTAAATTCTGTTCAGACAAAAATTATGAAAAGTAGTTGCTATATTACTGCTTAGTCCTTTTTTTTTTTTTTTTTGCTGGTGCGTGGACCACTCTTGAATCTGGAACTGATCCTAATTCTGACTCTAAGAGCGCTAAGACATGCTAATTCTTAGTATCAGCCCTTGGTTGAAGAAGATAGAAGGACGATGCTTTGACCAGCTCTCAGCACTTTTCTAGAGCTAGTCTCACTACTGCATAGAGTTTAAATTTCAAGAGAACCAGACAGGAACATTTCCTCTCTATCACAGGTCCTTTGCCTGACAAGTTAAAGGATAAAGGGAGAACAGAAGAAAGAAATAGTGCCATTTCATTTTTGTTCTGCCTTGGGAAAGCCTAGTTGGGAAGAAATTTATATGTGGGATTCTGTGGCACCAATGGCTTTTACCCTGCTGCAGCTGCTTTTTGTGGCCATGCTACTGTCTGTAATTTTGTTCTTCAGTGTAAAGCTGATGGAATATCACATGCTATTCAAAGATCTCCCAGCCTTAAAGTTTTATATTTTGGAGTGACTGGCTCTAATACATACTTCATGTATGAGGATGAGTGATATATTCTGAAAATATAGTTTAATTTCATTTTTTATTAATAAATCATGTCTGTAAAATAACCTGAAAATGGTATTTTTTCCCTTCTCAATTGAAATGGTCTGGTAATATGATTATAATACAGGTTTCATAAGTTTGCTTTGTTGTGCCCCTTTGTTGTTTTCATTTCCCAGTAATTCAGATTTTATTTTTGAACACTTGCTTTTTTAGGTGTTGCACCCAATCTTCCTACAATACCCTCAGCCTCAGATTTCAATACTGTCTTGTCTAGTGACCAGAATACTTTGGATGGGACACATTCTCAGCATAGCACTAGTCAGGATGATGTGGCAGGTGTAGAAGAGGCCAACCAAGGGTTTCCTGCTGTACAGCTTGCTGATGCTCAGGTGAGCCAGTCTGTTTTTCCCTAATTATAGTGACCTTGTATTGGGCAGTACTTAGCAGCTGGAATCATCAAGCATGTGCACCATGGAAGTCTAGTGCAAATCTTTTTCCTTGCCTGTCTGCCTAAAGCCTTCATGAAAAAAGGAGGAGCATTTAAAAAGTACATGGGTTAATTATAGATAAAAATTAAGCATCTGTGGATATTCATTAAACTGAAGAGTGGCATATAGTTAGTTGTCTCATATAGCAACATTTTTGTTATTTGGAGATAGAGGTTGGCTAAGTAACATGACTAGAAACTTAAATTTAATCATTTCCTATAGTCTTTAGTGCTGTGTGAAGACCTGAGTGAGCAGTGGGGAGGCATTGACGGTTTTAGAGTAGAGGAATAAAGTGCCTGGAACTGTACGTGTGGAAATGTTACATGGGTAGCAGTGTGTTAAATGGATTGAAGTAGAGAAACGAGAGGTGAAAAGATGAGTTAATGAAATAGTTCGTATAAGTGGTAATGAGGCTCTTAGCTTAGATGGTTATGGCTTTGATAAGGTAAAGGAGAAATATTGTGGAGGTCTTATTTAATTGACTAAGTGTAGGGAGTGGAGAACAAAATCCTTTGAAATGTACTTTTTAGTTTGAGTGACCAGAAGGCAAGTGAGAGAGTGGGACTTGGGTATTAAGAGGTGTTATTTTTTTCAGGATGAAAGAGACTTGGGCATATTTTTTACTTAGGAGGAATTAGGAAGGTACTGATCGAAAAAAAAAAGGGGGGGGGAGGGGAAACTGATAAAGATTCAGAGAGGGATGAGAAGTGTTGGAATTTAGAGTCGTTTATAGAGAGATACTTTGACATGAAAAGTACTTTTTCCTCTGAGAATGTTTGGGAAGGCAGTAAGGACAGTTCATAACTGTACAGGTAAAGTTTGCAAATTGATAGCCTCGATTTTCTCTCACAGTAGGAGGTGATTTATGTTAAGAAATGTGTCAGGCACTGTTAAACTTTCTTGAGGTTTACGTCTCTAATACATTGGAGTAGTTTTTAGGGATTCTTTCACCTTTTTTTAAAAGAGAGAGAAGAAATTTTTCTTTTTTATGTCTGTTTTGGCCTGTGTATACATTCCTTGTATTTATTAGCATCCAATACACAATTTTAGAGACACGTATACTATCTTATATATGACTCTGAAATCTGTCAGAGACTTTAAGTAACACAATAAAAAACTGTGTAAGGTGATTTAAATGTATGTAAAGGTTGGAGTGAATGTCAAAGAGAGCTCATCACAGACCCCCAGAAGGATTGCCAGATAGTACTGAGGGTCTAATTGTTTAGAACCTCTTATGTCCTTAGCAGCTCAGTTATAGAAGTAGAAGAGGATTGATCCAAAGCAGATGTAGCAAGAAAAATGAGGTGATGAGATGTAATTTACAGTCTTCAAAGTTGCTGAAAAGGAATTTAAGGCAGGATTATGGGGGGGGGGGGGGGGGGAGGAAGTCACATATCTTTGGAACTAAAGCATTGGATGAGTTATCTGCATGGCCAAAGCAGCCATTCGGGATGATAAACTGGGTGGAAAAGAAAAGAACCAAAATGCCTGGTGGGTTTCCAAGATTAACTGAGGGGAATAAATAGATAACAAAGATTAGGAAAGGTGGAGGATGGTTTGAACGTTGAAGAGGGAAGAGTGTTTCCAGTAGGATGAAAGAGCAAATCTAAGAAAGTGTAAACCCAAGAAAGCGTATGCCAAACAAATATACAAGGGAGAGAAAAATCTTCCCTAAGTTTCCAGTGTAGAGTGAATTGTTTGAATTCTTTCATTCTAGGCCTTCAGGCCTCCACAAGAGTAGCCTGTCTTCCCAAGCACAAACAAATGAGATGACGTAGAGACAAGTGAAAATGTAGACTTGAGTTTCATTGCAGAAATGGCACTTTTCCATTTTGACAGATTTTTTAAGCTTCAGGAAGAGATCACTTAGTGAGCATGTGTGGAGAGTTAGAAGGGGGTCAAGGAAAGCACTGGATAGATAGCACCTATATTTAGGATGTGGAAGGAGGAAAAGGAAACATGCAGCAGAGAATGAATAGTCAGAATGATTATAGAGATCTACTGTTGAACACATACAGTTGCTTCTGTTTGGGTTAGCGCTTAGTGACTATGCAGTTCAGGTAACTAGAGATTTAACCAGATGATGTATTAATATTTCCATAGCATATATGATACTTGAGATGTTAAGAAATTTCTCTGTCAGAAAATGTTAAATGACTTTTGCCACCAAGTGATACCAATTAAAAATAGATCCGATATTAAAAATATCATACAAAATGTTTTTATATTAACACCGGAAATTGAAAAACTCTTCTGTGAACCTTTTATAGCAGATTTTTCTGGAAACACAGCACACAGTCAAGCCTTTTTTAAAAGCAGGAAGTAGAATGACTTAAACTAATTCACAGTTTTACTTACCTTGTACTTTCACTTAAGCAGGATGAAGGAATCTTTGTCCTTGTGATTAATTTGAAGATTAGTGGCACGTAGTAGGTGCTCAAAAATACTGTTAAGTTTTAAGTAAAATTAGAGCTGTATTTATTATACAAGGCCTTTCCGCCCCCCTTCACACTATAGTAATAATATGTACTGAGACAGAGTGTAAGAAGAAAGCCACCGTAAATGATGAATTGTAAGTTGAGGTAATATAAATGTATTATGTCTTTTAGGTTGTTTTCAAACCTCTTCTGAGTCATACAGGGATCCAGTCACAGGATGCAATGCCACTCTGCTACCGAATGTACTTCGGAGAACATCTTTCATTTTCAGGGACGTTGGACTGCCTTCGAGCAGATATTGTGGATTCAGACACAGCCAAAGAGAGAAAAGGCAAAAGAGCAAGAAGGTGTCTTGCATTATTATTGTTTTTATGTAAAATTTTGTACAAAAGTTATAATAGCTGTTTTTTAACTTTCCTTTCTTCCAGTGCTGGTGCAGAAGTAATTTTAATAGCCTAGTGACAAGATAGCTTCCATTTAACAGAAATAGTAGCCACATTTCCTTAATAACCTGTTGATTTCATTAATAGGTTATGAGCCCTCTTTTTAGGCATATTTTTGTAAGATGTTATTACATGTATGAGGGTCAGCCAAAACACATATGTTGATACATACACTTTATTTACTGTTGCAGTAGTTTAATTTTTATGATCGTATAGACTGAAATTTTATATGTTATTCTTAGAATTTATTCCTAACCTCCTTTCTGAGTTGACTTGACTTGTAGCAGGTAGTATTTTCTGTTAGGAACAGAGTAGAAGTCATGCTGAGAGTCTAAACTTGCTTTTCACAATAGTGTGGTACCATACATTGACCATGCAAACTGAAACACTGCAGAAGTGACCTTAAGGATTGTTAAGATTAACGGGGAGAATTACCTTTGTTTTGTGACCTTGAAAAATGTTTATCAAAATATTAAAAAGTCTCTTATTTATTTTAAGTGTATAGGAAAATGAAAAATGTAGTAAAACTAATATTTTGTACATACAATTTAAAACATTAGAAACATTGGGAATTAAAGTGTTTTATTTCTTTCTTAAAAACTCATCAAAGGGTAGTTTGTATAGTCCTTACCTGCTTATCCTACTTACAACACAGAATGAGCATCTTTTCTGTGCCTTGGCAGATGTCATACTCCATTCGCAGCAGTTTCCAACATTTTACCTTTGCACTTTCAGTGTCATGAAGTATCTTCACTAGTTCTTTTTTTTTTTTTTAATTTTATTTATTTACTTCTTATTTTTGGGGGGTACACCAAGTTCAATCATCTGTTTTTATACACATATCCCCGTATTCCCTCCCTCCCTCGACTCTCCCCCACCCTCCCCGTCCCAGTTCTCTAAGGCATCATCCATCCTTGAGTTGAACTCCCTTTGTTATACAGCAACTTCCCACTGGCTATCTGTTTTACAGTTGGTAATATATATATGTCTATGCTACTCTCGCACTTCATCTCAGCTTCCCCTTCACCCCACGCCCCCCCCAAACCTCGAGTTCTCCAGTCTATTCTCTGCATCTGTGTCCTTATTCTTGTCACTGAGTTCATCAGTACCGTTTTTAGATTCCGTATATGTGAGTTAGCATACAATACTTGTCTTTCTCTTTCTGACTTACTTCACTCTGTATGACAGACTCTAGGTCTATCCACCTCATGACATATAGCTCCATCTCATCCCTTTTTATAGCTGAGTAATATTCCATTGTATATATACGCCACATATTCTTTATCCATTCATTTGTTGATGGGCATTTAGGTTGCTTCCATGTCCTGGCTATTGTAAATAGTGCTGCAATAAACATTAAGTTTGCCTTCTCTGAGTTCCTCGAGCTGCATATCTCGAGTTTCTAGAACAGTAGAAGTGTCAACATTTTCATACTCAGATGTTTTCTTCTATAACTCCATTTACTTTTTTAAAATTTATTTTTTATTGAGGTAACTGATTTATAACATTATATAAGTTTCATGTGTACAACATTATATTTCTAGTGTGCTCTCTACTAAAAGTTTAGTTTCCTTTAGTCACCATACACTTGGGCCCTTTTACCCATTTTACTCTCCCCTTCCTTACCTCATTCCCTTCCCCTCTGGTAACCACTACTCTGTTCTCTGTATCTGTGTGTTTGTTTTTGTTTGGTTTGGTTTATTATTTGTTTTTTGTTTTTTTTATTTCACATGTAAGTGAAACATACGGTATGCCTATTTGACTTATTTCACTTAGCATAATGCCCCCAAGTTCCAACCATGTTGCTGCAGATGGCAAGATTTCATCTTTTTTTTATGCTGAGTAGTATTCTGTGTGTGTGTGTGTGTGTGTGTGTGTGTGTACACACACCATATCTTCTTCATCCATTCATCCATTGATGGGCACTTAGGTTGCTTCCATATCTTGGCTATTGTAAATAATGCCATCATGAATATAGGGGTGCATATATCTTTTAGAATTTCTGTTTTTGTATTATTTGGATAAATACCCAGAAGTAGGAAAGCTGGGTCATATGGTAGTTATAATCTTAATTTTTGGAGGAATTTCTATACTGTATTATATAGTGATACACCAATTTATATTCTCACCAACAGTGTGTGAGGATTCCTTTTCTCTACATCCTCGCCAACACTTGTTATTTCTCACCTTTTTGATGGTAGCTATTCTAACACATGCTAGGTGATATCTCATTGTGGTTTTGATTTGTATTTCTCTAATCATTAGTGATGTTGAAAATCTTTTCATGTGCCTGTTGGCCACTATATGTCATCTTTAGAAAAATATCTATTTAGTTACTCTGCCCATTTTTTAATCATTTTTTAAATTATTGACTTGTATGAGCTCTTTATGTATTTTTTGGATATTAACCCCTTATCAGACATACCATTTGCAAATATCTTCTCCCATTCAGTAGATCATCTTTTCATTTTGCTGATGGTTTCATTTGCTGGGCAGAAGCTTTTTATTTTGATGTACTTCCATTTGTTTAACTTTTGTTTCCCTTGCCTGAGGAGGCATGTCAGAAAAATCTTGCAAAGACCAATGTCAGAGAGCACACTGCTTAAGTTTTCTTTTAGGAGTTTTCTGATTTCAGGTCTTACATTCAAATCTTTAATCCATTTTGAGTTGATTTTTGTGTGTGGTGTGAGATAGTGGTCTAGTTTCTTTCTTTCTTTTTTTTTGCATGTGACTGTCCAGTTTCCCAACACCATTTATTGAAAAGACTATCCTTCTCCATTGTTTGTTCTTTTCTCCTTTGTCATAAATTAATTGTTCACATATATGTGGGTTTATTTCTGGGCTTTCACTTCTGTTCCATTGACCTATGTGTATATTTTTCTGCCAATACCATGCTGTTTTGATTAATATAACTTATAATATAGTTCAGAATTAGGGAGTGTGATACCTGCAGCTTTGTTCTTTTTTTTTCAGGATTGCTTTGGCTATTCAGGGTCTTCTGTAGTTCCATATACGTTTTTTGTTCTCTTTCTATGAAAAATGTCCTAGTGATTTTGATAAGGATGACGTTCAATCCATAGATTGCTTTAGGTAATATGGGCATTTTAACAATGTTAATTCTTCTAGTCCATGAGCACAGAATATCTTTCTGTTTGTTTGTGTCTTCTTCAGTTTCTTTCAGACAGTGTCTTCATGGTTTTTGGTACACAGGTCTTTTACCTCCTAGGTTAAATGTATTCCAAGGTATTTTATTCTTTTTGTTTTGATTGTAAATGGGGTTGTTTTCTTGATTTGTGGACTGAAGAGCTAGCAGCAAGTTTATACTTTATGCAGTAAATTTTAGTTAAAATTTGAACCATGTTGTTGGGGTCTGGTGTTATTTAACTATGAACTATGGTAACTGCATCCATTCACATTGGAATTATCAAATCCAGACACCAAAACATTAATACCTGCTTACATTCCTTGATGAGAATTTAAAGTCCTGAGTTAAGTTTGTATTTCTATTTGCAATAGCCTACTTTCATGTAAATATATACATGAATATAAGTATATATTAATATATAAAAATACATAAAATGGTATATATACACATATATAGTATATGTATCATCATAGATATAATTAGGTTATACATAATTATATATAATATGATTATATATATTAGATTATATTTACAGCCTACTTATTGGCCTGCTAAATGCCATATATTGGGTTGGTCAAAATGTTCATTCGGGTTTTTCCATAAGATGTTTTGGAAAAACCCAAACAAACTTTTTGGGCAACCCAGTAGTACTGCCACAGACTAGACCTTCATCTGACCACACTTCCCTTCTTATGTTTCCAGAGAAATTGTTTGAATGACTTTGAACTTACTGTCTTTGGTCTAGCTGAACCTAACATTCCTTTTAATTTTTCTACTATCACACCACCTCTGAGTACTCTACATTCTTATTACTAGACCATGGTTAGCTTTTATTTCTCAGATCTCCCTGTAACTTTACCTTAAATCTTATTTATTAGGGGACTTTTGTCATAGCACACTTTTCCTGGTCATTAATTTTTGTCTTGTCTGGGCTTTTATTATAGCACATTGTTCATTCTGCTAATTATTGTACCTTACTATTGGGTTATAGTTTCTTATATAAACATGTGTAACTCTCCTAGACCATAAAGTCAGAATAGTTATTAAATCATTTAGCGTAGGTGCTGGCATGTAGTATGTCCTCATAAATATTGGTTTCCTTATATCTTTGCTGTCTCTAATCAAGATAGTTGGACATATTAAGGACAATAAATATTTAATTTTAATTTTAACTTTACCTGTGTGACTGCTTTTGCCTTAAATGACTGCTTCATTATGTACCTAGATTTCTTCCCCCTTTTACTTGAATCTCCTCTCTTTAAGACATTCTTGCCTCCCTTACATGTTTTCAGTTCTTATTTTTGCAGTTGTGGATTATCTTAATCTCTTTTGAGTCTCTCTTCTATATGTTCTGATTCTCAAAATCTAACTTTTTCTTCTCTGATTGCACACTTAGCATTGATTATAGGCTTACTCTAGGCTTGTATATTTTCTTGAATTATACTACAAAGTGGAATTTTTCTTAAATAAATACTGGTATTCATTAAGGAACTATTAGTCTCTAATTATAAATTCTTTAAGTTAAATTGAAAATATCAAAGAAGCTTTGAGGGCTTTTTTTTTGTCCAATAGAAAAAAATCCTATATTTAATTTGACCTATATGACTACACATTCATATTTTACATGGAAAAAGAGGGGGAAAATACCTTTTTAAAATTTTGCTGCTTGAGGTTTATTGTAATTAGTAGTTGATTTATGAAAATCTGAGACATTTTGACTTTTTAATATTAAAATTATTTATAATACTTCTATCTGAAAATTTTTAGATAAGCAGGGGATTTGCCAAAATAACTTTTATAGAGGTTTTAAGTTTTTTGTGTGCATTTCTCATTTTTGTTTCAGTTGCTTTTCTCAGCACTTCCAGCTTGGCAAAATATGCCAGCAGGGTTTCGTTTCAAATAGCAAATCAAATTGTATTAAATGTGATGAAATTAAATATATAAACCATGTATTTAACAGAAGAGTAGAGGATGGTTAAGGAAGATGTTCTAATTGACCTATTATTGACTTTAAATTCTAATACATTGGGGTGTGCCATCAGATGGCAAGAAAAATTATTTTATCATTTCACTGAAATCATTACTGTAAGTCTGATTTTGACTAGTCATAGAGTGAGATCAAGAAGGAAGACTTAAGTCCCAGTTTCCAACTTAGGAAAAAGTGTATTCTACTTTATCTCTTACTTAAAATTATTTAAATGGCTTATAACACACTTCACCTTGGAGATTAGTTTGCTAACAAGTTAATAAAGATTGTGTGGTTCTGGGAAAGAAAGAAATAAAACCTTGTCATTTTCTTTTTTTCCACATTTTTAGGCAAGGCCATGTGAATCTTCCTCCACTTGAGTTCAAACCAGCATTGATGTTGGAAACCTTTAGCATTAGCGCTGTTGTAATGGAAAAGTCTGTCTGCACCCCTCAGAACTCTACCAGTGCTCTTTCGTTTCATGATCTCAACAAGCGTTATTACAATACCTTTCACTGCAACTTTACGATTTCCTGTCAGTCGATAAGCCAGCATGTAGATATGGCTTTAGTTCGTCTTATTCATCAATTTAGTACGATGATAGATGACATCAAAGCGACTCAGACTGACATTAAACTTAGCAGATATACAGCTGGATCAGCTTCCCCAACGCCTACCTTCAAAACCAGGAAACATCGGGATTTTCGCTCATCGGACTTCAGCCGCAGTTCCAGAGGAAGTCTTAATGGTGGCAATAGAGTAAATAACGCAAAGAACAAACGCACCAACAATGAGAATAACAAAAAGGAATCTCGAAACAAAAATTCACTAGGAAGATCTGAAAGAAGAACTTCAAAAGTGTCTAGGAAAGGTTCAAAAGATGTGGTGGATCATATGACTATCCATATGGATGACTCTGACTCAATTACAGTGTCAGAACAAAGCGAGCCTTCAGCTGAGTGCTGGCAGAATATGTATAAATTGCTTAACTTCTATTCACTTATCTCTGATCCAACAGGAATATTGGAAAAATCTTCAGAAACATTTGGACCAGCAGGTAATGGATATTTTATATTTAAAAAATGTCCTGTGTAGAATAGCAATAATACTAAAAAAAAGGGACAAGCTTATTCATCATGTTTTCTTAATATTATAATTGGATAATTGAAATGAAAAGAAATTGGCAGTCACCCAAGGAGAGAAAATAGTGATAGTGGTCAGATATTCTGCTACCCCTTTTCCCATCCTTCCTAAGCTTACACTGTATGCTCTTAAGGAATTCAGACAGACCTGCTTTCAGACACCTGACTCTATTTTCAAATATGACCATGGAAAAATGTTGAAAAAGTTAAAAAATCATTTTGGTGGGGAAGAGGAAAAGAGGGCTACTTTGGAGTGTGAAGGAAACAAAGGTAAGATGATGTCCTTCCCTTTTGCAGTTTTCATATCTAAACTCATTTATTTCTGTTTACTTAAAGGAGTTCGGAGCCCTACAGAGCCAACGTGTAAAGTTGTATTTGAGAATGAACAAGACAATAACAGTTTGACTAAGACGCAGAGGAAACGTAGCTTGGTGACTGCTGAACCTCAGCATGTTACTCTGATAGTGTTTGGGATTGGCATGGTGAACCGTACACACCTGGAGGCAGACATTGGTGGGCTAACAATGGAATCAGAACTGAAGAGGATCCACGGTAGTTTTACACTTAAGGAAAAAATGAAAGGTATGATGACATTCTAACACTGGAGCGCCACTTTGCTGAAGAAAGCCAATGCCATGTCTCACAAATTCCTACTTTGCAATTGTTCTTCAGAAAATGAAACTTCCCATCTATATGCGTCGAGTGCTAGTGTATATAGTTTCTTTTTCTTATTCTTAACATTTTAAAAAGTTTTCTAAGTATTCTGCACCAAATTTTACTTCTGAGATTTAAAATGTCATTAGGCTATTTAATGTCATTAGGCTCTTTAATGCATGAATGGCATGTTATACTACATATTTAGCACTATTCCAGTTTTGACGTATAATACACATGTATATATGAATGCATAGAAGTAAAAATCTTCAAGGAAATTTTTTAAAAAGTAGTTCCAAAATAGTTTAAATTTCACTGTATCTTTAAAATGATCTTTTGTCACTGAACATATTATGAATAAAATGAAATTTTAATATGAAGTTCAACTATATTTCTAGGATTCATATACTTATTTTTTTTTACATTGTAAGATGTTTTACATCAAAAGATGACTGAGACATGTGCCACTGCTCATATTGGTGGGGTTAATATTGTGCTGCTTGAAGGGATTACACCAAATATACAGTAAGTGTGCTTTTTTTATTATTCTCTTAAACTTGTTATAGTTTTATAGGAAACTTAAAATTCATTGGATGAATTCTGTACCTGCTAAGTTTTGAGATTTATATACGTAATGTTGCCAGATACTGTGAGTCTATCACTAAGAATACCACAAATGAAATGTTTTCACAAAGATTATTTATTCCCTTTCTAAAATTGGATTACTACCACCCCGCCACCCTAAAAAACTGACTCCAAGTACATTTTAAGATTGTGTAACAGGAAAAATGATTGCAGTGCAAATTTCGGTTAAACATATAAGATGTAAAAGCTCACATAATTCAAATAGATAAGTATTTAAAACAAAATTATAGTCAGAGAATATAGGCTGTGTCTTGATTTTATTCTATCTAATCATTACCCATATTCATGCTGGGTTTCAGAACTTTATCTTGCCATTTTTTCATTTAAAGAATTTAACAATAAATCCTATGAGACCCTTCTAATAGTATAGGTAAGCTTTCTGTAGTGAGTATACCATTCCACATTGCTTTTCTTTTGATTCTGCTCTCACCTTTTCTTTATAGGTTCTATTTGTGGATCTGTCCAATATTGTTCTGATAATGATTACCTTTATACATGATATTTAGATCACTAATTGGTTGTCAATACATTTAACCATTTACTTTGCTCATATACTTGGGAGTATATACCTTCACTCCTAACTTCCCTTCAGTGGAGCAGTTTTATGTTATAACTATAAAATGTATTTTGATAATTTAGATCAGATTTTGATCATCTATCATGCTAAATACTGACTAAATAGAGGATCTGGTTCAATGTTATAAAAATTAAATATTAGTTGTAAATTGACTCATTGCAGGTCTATTCATAACATTTCAAACATGGGTAATGTGATGACTGTCTTGGGGAACATTTCCTGAAATGGATGTCTAAGTCTTGCTGGGCCAGTTTGGACCTGTATATCTAGAACCAAAGAGTATATTCCATTATAGCTGCCTGAATGGTCCAGATCACATTTCCTAAGCAGTCTTTCTAAAGACCAGGAAATTCCAGTAGTTGTGAGACAAGATCTTTTCTGATCATTCAGTATGGGAGGAGGGGTATTATTATGTAATAATTACAATCTAAAGGAGTACCTACTGTGGACCAGGAGCCTCATATACATTATTTTATATAATCCTCACCACAATCCTGTTAACTGGGGTGGTTTTATCCCCACTGTACAAAACAATAAATTGAGATTCAGAAAGATCAGTGTTTTCCTAAAATGCTTAAAGTCATGCAGTCAGTAAGAAGAGATGCTTGAACCTCTGCACCTTCTGTCTCACTATGATGCTTCTGCAGAAAGTCACCACAGACCTTGGGTTTCATGATTCCTCTGTTCACTCTAAATGTAAAGTATCGTGGTTCCTTTAACCTATTCAGAAGTACAACACATTTCTTTAGATGTCTTGTGTTTTATTTACTCTATCTTCTTAAACCTCTTTATCTCCATTATCTATTATTTCTTAAGAAAGGACTTCAAATAGTCTCTAAATTTGCAAAACATATTTATAAAATAGATTTTTAAAAAAGTATTAGGTGAGCAGAGAGATGCAGAGAAATGACTGGAGAACTCGAGGTTTGGGGGAGGCGGGCGGTGAAGGGGAAGCTGAGACGAAGCGAGAGAGTAGCACAGACATATATATACTACCAACTGTAAAATAGCTAGTCAGTGGGAAGTTGTTGTATAACAAAGGGAGTCCAACTCGAGGATGGAAAATGCCTTAGAGGACTGGGGCGGGGAGGGTGGGGGGGACTCGGGGTGGGGGGGGGAGTCAAGGAAGGGAGGGAATACGGGGATATGTGTATAAAAACAGATGATTGAACTTGGTGTACCCCCCAAAAAATAATAAAAAAAAACAAAAGAAAAACAACAACAAAAAAAGGGAAACCTGAAAAAAAAAAAATAGAATTGAAGAGAAAAAAAAAAAAAAGTATTAGGTAATATTTCTTGCCTTTAAAAAAATCTCAAGCCAACATCCCTTAACTTTTTTATTAAAAAAAAAGGGTATTAGTTACACACTGCCAAACTCTAGTGGTGTTAAGACTTTCTGGATTTATTCTTTGGCTTTTCATTTCCAGTTTCAATTAAAAGGAAACAGAACTTTTAAAAAATAGTTGAAAAGGTTCTTTGAGTGAAAATTTTTAAAATGGGAAATAAAAGCTTTCCATATAATTGCTTGTATTATAACTAATTTTTGCACGAATGTTTGCTTCCTTTTTGTTTTCCTGCTTTCTCTTGAATCTTCATCTGTAGACTGGAGGATTTTCCTACATCTCCTACAAGCACAGCCAAACAAGAGTTTCTGTATGTCATTATTATTCTTTTTCATAGACTTTGTGATTAACAGAGAATTGAATAGTTTTAGAGATAAAATATTTAGATTATCTGCATGGCTGTGAATGTATGTAGTTAGTTATTATTTTGTAGCTTTAATATAGATCCTTTTATAGATTAAAGCTTACTGATTTTCAAGGAAAACACACTGGTAAGGACTACCTTTTTGGTAATTCATACCTTGTTTTATTATTGAAAGACTGTAACACTGTAGTTATGTGTTGCTTTGTGCTTTTTTAAGACCTGTTACAAACACTTGTTCATGTTTGATGTGATAACAGAAGCTAAAATTTTTAACTTTGGAAAAGAGTTTCCACAAATTTGCAAAACTAATTATTAAAACACTAATATATGAAAATATCTACATTGTTCAACCTTATAATAATTCTGTCTTTAAGATGGAGAGAGCTAACTGCTCTATTGTCAGCATTTATGTATGGCTTTTACTGTATATCCTTTTATATTTGACTGGCTTGATTTGACCTATGTATATGTGATATTTTGTGGTAGTGAGCTATTCCAGGTGTTATATTTAAATATTTGTCACTTGAGTCTTACCACCATGACAATTTAGGATGTCACTTAGCACTGATTATTTCTTTGAATGCTGTCTATAAAATTTGAGTATGCTGACTAACCAGTTCCAGGCTGGTACGATTATCAATACCTGGTGAGATTTGTTTCACTGTGTATTGATAATAGGCCATAGACAAAATGTCATCAGTCAGTAACCCTTTATTGGGATTATCTGTGACCTATGTCACTTTATCAGCCAACTAGAAGTACTAAAAAAAGAATAAATGCACTAATACTAAATTAGAAAATTGATTGTTTTTGGAAGCCACCCTTCCATATTAGTATCATCTTAATAGGTATAGAAAAAAATAGCTTATTCCACTTTAGTAGTCATAGTAGCTAGAGGAGATTTATTGTTTCTCTCTTTTTTATCACTGAGTTCTCTGGATGTATAACAACAAAAAAATCAGTACTGTATGACTTTAGAGAGGATGCTTTTTAATGGCTGAAGATCACATCTTCATCCACTCAACTAATTAAGTTATTAGGTTGCATATTATGGCCTGCACACTGTGTTAGGTTTCAGAGATGCAACAGTAAGCAAATGAGAGGTAGTTCCTATCATAATATCACTTATAGGCCCACTCCCTCCTTTTTTAGGCCTTCCTTCTGAGACAGTTAACATGTAAGTTGCCAAATAGGAAAGAAAGTTCCAGTGATTTTTAATAGTTAACTAAATAACGTGATCACAACACTCTCTGGCCACAGTGTAGAGATTTTCAGGCAAAATTGAACTGAGGCAGGCAGCATGGGTTGGGATACGTGAATTAGTTTACTTTCTTTTCCTGCCTTTATTGAGCCTGCATGATCAAGGAAGTGGGGTGTGGAGGTGGAGATAGTAGAGATAATGAGGCCGCAAAGTAAATCCTCAAACTCTCAAACTGCACGTACAAGGATGGCTGGCTTACCTTTAAGGCCCTGTTGCCTGGGCACAGGAAGGAAAAGAAGAGTCCTTGCCTGATTAAGCACTGTGGTCATTATAACAGGCTCATAGTGGATCTACTAGACCACCACTGTCAGTGAATTCTTGAGCCAGGCTTCTTGGTCACTTGCCATGAACTATTTACATATATGAGGCATGTCTGGCATGCTACACGTTTTTATAGTCTTCTCTTTAAAAAGACTTCAACCACTTCTTTCCTTTGTAAAAGTCTTATGTATACTACATGTTTTATGTTCTAGATTAAGCGACAGCTCTTTTAAGGATTAAAATAAAATTATGAATAGATAATTCATATGGGCAGCTTGCAAATTGTTTAATTCCTCATTCTGGGTCTTCTTACATCTTTAACATGTACAGTTGGACAAGAGTTAATCAGACATCCTCTACAGTGTCTGGCTCAGTGTAGGACTGTCCTGTTGTCTAGCTCCAAGGAACATCACTCACGCTGTAGTCATGGCATCATTTACACAGCCTGCAGTGTGATGGTGCCTCTGGTGTTGGGCAACACAGAGCCCCTCAAGTCCTTAACATCAGAATTTCCACTAGTAATACCACAGCAGGATCTACAGTAGGAGAGCAGTCAGCCCTATAGCTTTCTTGCTTTCTTTTAATGGTGCTTTGTTTTTTTTTAAATAGACTTTATTTTATAGAACAGTTTAGGTTCACAGAAAATGAGTGGAAAGTACAGAGCATTCCTTTATACCTCATGACTCCAAGCCCCATAGTTTTCTTTTCTGACATTTGGTGTATAATTGAAAATCAAGGGTTGTTTATATGCTTATATAATCGAAAGTAATATTCGAGCAGACTTCTATAGATTATAAAGATAGGTGTAGAATTTCTTGACTGTCATGATAAGAAGACTTTGTAACTGTATGCTTAGTTTCATTCAAAAGGTGAATACTGTTCGCAGCTAGAAAACCCTTTGCATTTTAGCCCCATCTGAGTGTTCTGGCTCATGTTGAAATTGAATTTAAAATGGAATCTCATTGATGATAAATAGTAGCTTTATTTATTAAAATAGTTAAGATTCAAAATTCGGTAACTAGTCATCATCCTCAAATCTACCCTTATGCTGTCTAGAACAATTTCAGAGATTACTTTTTTCTTTTTCTAGTCAGTGATAGTCTTTGAGAAATAGTTTCCTTTGAAGAAGAAAGCAAATATAGTTCTCTAGTACTCATTTTTTAGTTTTGTATAATACCTGGATTTCACTATCTGTAAATAATCAAAACTTCTAATAGAACCACTGTTAACGCTTCTCGAGGTTTATTTTAATAGAAGTTAAATGTAAATGAATTGATCACTTAGATGCTTGAGACTGTAAATAAATTCTCAGTGAATCCTCTGTAGCCTAAGTAGAGATAAATGTATGTGAACTGACATGTAGTTAATATGAAATTTGCATTTTTTGTGTTTTGCTAAAGCTGTTGTTAAGCATCCTTTGCCAATTTGAAAGATAACATTTATGTTAAAAGCTTTCCTTTTACTACTGGGCCTTTAGTGGTGCAGTTCATTGATATGAACCTTTCCACTGTATGTGTTAAGACTGCTTCATCATGGCTTTTACATACATGATCTGTCACATGCTATCTGTGGAATTCCACAGTTGCAGTGTTTAGGCATTCGTCTGCTATACTTCTTCCTGCTCATTCATTTCACAAAATTCAGCAAGTGTCCACCATGTTCAAAGCACTGTTCTAGGCATTGGAAAGGAAGAACAAGAAATCAAAGACAGTATTTCTATTTTATATCTGTACCAGTAAAGCTTACCAATTTTTAATTAAGTGTAGTTACTCATTATGAATTGGAGCTCTGTCATTTCTTTACCACTCACTAAAAATAAAACAATGGAAGATGCAAGTTAAATTTCTTCCTTCCCATTAATTTCTTTTAACATATTAGATGATTGTTAGATTAATTTCTTTGGCTGATTAAATTTTAAGAAGTATAGTGAGGGTTTTTTTTTTTAAATTTTCACCGTTTATATTTTCTTAGTGGTTGTACAGGTGCCTAAAATAAGTCGAAGAAAAAAGGAGTTCTGAATGGGTAAAAAAAATCAAAATGGAATTTTGTATGTTATATATGTGTCATATGTCAGTGTATTCTCTTCCATGTAAGCACATACATATATTCTTCTGTAAACTCCTTATTAAAGAAATAGAATAATATCCAGTACAAACAGTATAAAATGTATGTCAGTATTTGTAGAAAACATTATTTCTTCAGTATGATTAAATACATGAAAAATCTTATAATTTAAAAACATTTAAATTTAAAAACATTTGCTCTCAAAATACTTTTTCAAAATTTCTCTTTCGTCTTCGTTTAATGATCCTCCTTCTCTATTAATAGAACTGTAGTGAAATGTAGTATTGCCAAGTCCCAGGCCCTCTACAGTGCCCAGCGGGGGCTGAAGACTAACAATGCCGCCGTGTTCAAAGTAGGAGCTATCAGCATCAACATTCCCCAGCACCCTGCCACCTTGCACAGCATGATGGTTCGAAGTTCTCACCAGCTATCTAAGCAGATCTCAGATCTCATCAGACAGCCTTCTGCAGCGTAAGTTATTTATTCAGGTTCTCTGATTCTGTACAGTATTTCAGTCGTTCTTTGCTATGTTAACAATAGTTGGAGGAAGACAGAAGGACAGAAGGTTACATTTAACTAGTGACTATTATGGATACTGGGACGGGTGCAAAGTAGCTGAACATGATTATGGGAGGATCATACTGGATATTATTAAAGTACTATGTCACAAATGCAGTTGTCAGTCTTTCACGCTGCATCAGTAAAGCTTAAGAGACTCTAGAGATTAGTAGACATTATAAAGTGGTACTAATATGAGGCAAAGTGACAAATTCTAGGACTGTAGCAATCTTTATTTACTTTGAACTGGTTGAAATTTGTGAGTGCATAGATTTATAAAGTTGCAATGGCCATTTGTGTCCCATGCGTGGTTTTGTGCTGTCTTCTGTATGAGATGGTTCAAGGCAGATTTGATTATACAGTTTAAGTATTTTATTTTATTATTTTTTAATTAATTAATTAATTGGCTGTGTTGGGTCTCCACTGCGTACGGGCTTTCTCTAGTTGCGGCAAGCAGGGGATACTCTTCATTGCAGTGTGCAGGCTTCTCATTGCAGTGGCTTCTCTTGTTGAGGAGCACAGGCTCTAGGCATATGGGCTCAGTAGTTGTGGCGCAGAAGCTTAGTTGCTTTGCAGCATGTGGGATCTTCCCGGACCAGGGACGGAACCTGTGTCCCCTGCATTGGCAGGCAGATTCTTAACCACTGCACCACCATGGAAGTCACTCCACTTAAATATTTGCACAGTAACCTTTATTTCCTGGGTCTGCATTGCTGAGCTTTTCCTCCTGGTCTCCAAAGCTATAGCTAATGAATAACTAATAAACGTATAAGTAAAAGGTAAAAATTTGTCTTGTTATGTTTCCTTTTTCCTAACCTATAAGGTAGAAAAACATTAGTGTGTGTTTTGACGATGTCTTAAAGCAGTGATTTTTCCAGTTGTCCTATCTAGATCTCTAATTCTGATGTAACATTAATTCATGTCTAGTTGACTAAGAAGTAATAATTTAAATATGTTTCTCCTGTCAGTGGAATATGGAATCCAGAATGTGTACAAGAGCCTTAGTTATAAAATACTCTAAGGAATTTTTCCTTATTAGAATGTACTGGCAGTAGAGTGGAGTAGTTAAAAAAAAAAAAAGACTCGAGTCAGATTGACGGAGTTCAAAAGCGATTTCACCACTTTCTAGCTATACTTCCCTATTTGTAAAATGGAGATAATAGTACCTACTCAGAGGGTTTTGTGAGATGAATAAATGATATGAAACGCAGAAAGCACTAAGAATAGTACCTGGCGCATAGTAAGCACTCAGTTATTGTTATTATTAGTGCTGGTGTGATTATCAGTGTCAGCAATGGTAGTGGCAATAGCAGTAATCGTATTAATAGTATTACAAGCAACAGTAGAGTGCTTAAAAGTTAAGTCATGGGATTTGGAATCAGACAGACTTCAAGTTTCACATTGATGATATGAATGGCCTTGGCAGTGTAACATTTAGTTTATATTGTTATTACGTCATCTTGTTTACTGTTCGAGATGATCATTTTTCAATGGCTGTTCTGAGGAATTCTTAATGTGATCTAACATTGGAAAGAAAACATCTCTTCACAGTTTATTTTTGCTGTTTTTCATTGAGAATACCAATTGTATACAATTTTTATTTTTTATACAATTTAAATTTTATTAGTAGCCGTTCTAACTGTATCTTTTTTAAACTTTTTTTTTTTTTGCTTTATAGTCCACAGCCTGTAAAAGAAGATATTGCAACCCCCCTACCTTCTGAAAAAACCCCAACAAGTGTTAATCAGACTCCTATTGAAACAAACGAATTTCCTCAGCTACCAGAAGGTTTAGAGAAAAAGCCTATTGTCCTTAAATTCAGTGCCATGTTAGATGGTATAGCCATTGGAGCAGCACTTTTACCATCTCTGAAAGCAGAATACAAGATGGGAAGAATGAGAAGCCATGGAATGACAGGTAGCACTGAAGTTTGAATTCATCCTTAACATTTATGACTGGTTTGAGAAATTAGTGATATTTTGGTGAGATGTAAATTTGGTTTTATAGATTTCATATGAGAATTTAAGTAATTTTAATCAAAACACTTTTAAATGTCATTAACGATATTCGTTATTCAGTCAGGTAAAAATAGCAATATATTTCTTTGAATGACCAGCATGGACCCTGCTTTTATTTGAACATTTTAGAGTTATCCACCACTTAGAGACCATTTTCAACTTAAACTTAAGTTGAATACATTTCTACATCTGTTAGTTCTTAGAGCCTGAATAGCTTGGTTTGTTTTCACATTGAGTACATTTAGCTTAAATCAGAGGTTATTAGACTTCTTCAAAATAGCTACTTTTATGAGGTTTTGTGATCCTTATATATCTTCTCTAAAAGCACTTTGCTGTTGTATTTTTATTCTGAAAGGTAGCATGTATACAAAAGAATGTCAGTTACAGTCACACAGTTTAAAGAACTGTAAACTCACCAACCCATTACACATCCTAAGAATTAAAACATTACCAGTACTTTGAAGGCTCCTTCAAGGAATACTATTGCTACCAGATAGTATTCCCCATGACTGCTTGACAGAGAACCACTATCATGAATTTTGTGTTACCATTCCTTTGCTTTTCTTTATACTTTGACTACATAGACATATACTCATAAATGAGTTTGTTTGTTGTTGCCTGTTTTAAACTTTATTCATATGAAGTCCCACTAATGTATTTTTTAACTTGGAATTTTTTTGTTGTACATTTTGTTTAAGATTTATTTATATTCATTTATGTATCTTTGGTTCATTCATTTTTCAGTGAATATAGTAGTCCTTTAAATGATTATATCACAATTTATTTATTCGTTCTGCTACTGATGGACCTTTGGCTCATTTTGGGTTTTTGTGCTATTACCTTTGTTCTCATACGCAGCTTCTGGTACACATGTGTGAGAGTTTCTCAAGGGTATTTACTTAGGAGTGATACAGCTAGATTATAGGGTAAATGCATCTTCAGTTTTACTAGGAAACGCAAAACTGTTTTCCATAGTGCTTGTGTCCACCAGTACTTACCCTCCCTCTAGTGTTAGATGAGAGTTCCCACTGTTCCACATCCTTGTCAACACTTGGGTATTATCTGACTTCAAAATTATTGCTTGTCTGGTAAGTGTGGAATGGTATCTCATTGTAATTTGTTTCTGTAATTATTAATGGAGCTGAGTTTTTAAATATGATTAAGAGGTCCTTATATGTTTTCTTGTATGAAACACCTGTTGATGGTTCTTGTTTGTTTTTTGCCCATTTTACCATTGAGTCATTTGTATTTTTCTTGGCTTACAGGAATTCTTTGTATGTTTTGTATGTTAAACCTTTGATGCTATATGTTCAACATACACTGTCACCCAGTCAGAGGCTTATTTCACTTTTTGGTCTTTTGATCAATAGACACTCTTAATTTTAATGTAATTGAACCAATATTTTCTTGTTTTATTGTGTATTTTTGTGTCTTGTAGAAGACATAAAAATACAAATTTTTATATCCTTCTGTTCCCAGGATCATGAAAAGATTCTCTTATATTTACTGTTAAACATTTTGAAGTTGTGCTTTTCACATTTGAGTTTCTAATCTGTAAGGAACTGACTGTTTTTTCTTTAACTTGGTATGGAGTAGTATGCATAACCAATTATCTCAGCATCATTTATTGACTGATGTGTTCTTTTTTTCAGTGATAGTAATCCAACTTTGTCATCTATGAAGTGTTTATGTATAAGGGGGTCTATTTCAGAGATCTCTTTTGTGCCTCAGGGGCCTGTTTGCACCAGTGTCATACTGATACCTGACTTTTCCTTCTTTAGAAGTTGTACTGGTTATTTTTGTTTATGCTCCTTCATATACGAGGGTGAGTCAAAAATTATCTGCACTCTTAAAACTTCTGTTAAAACTACAGCCAGATTGTGGATAATTTTTGACTCACCCTCGTACATTTTAGAATCAATTTGCCAAGTTCCCTGAAAAGCCTGTTTGGATTTTTATAGAAATTTAATTGAATCTATAGATTTACTTGGGGGAAATTAAAAATATTGATTGATACTGAGAACTGATATAAGTATTTAACCTTCTTATTCCTGCACATGTCTGTCTCTTGTTTCTTTAGGTCTTTTTCAGTGTTTTTCTATAAAGTTTAAAATTTTTTCAACTTAAGGTTTTTGTGTATCTGTTGCAAGATATGTTTATTTACTTAGATACCTAGTCACTTTATGCTATTACAAAGGGTATGCTTTATAAAAGGGCATTTTAAACTATTGGTGGTATGTACAAATGTACTTGATCTGTTTATGTTAATCTTATACTCAGCAACCATATTAAACTATTTAATTATTGCTAATAAGATTCTGTGGAGTTTCCTAAGCAGATATTCATACCATGTGCAAATAACACTTTTGTTTCTTCTTTTCCAGTATTTACGCCTTTTTATTTCTTTTTCTTATCTTACTGTGTCTCTACTACCAAGTTCAGTAAAAGGGGTGTTGTTGACATCTTTGTTTTACTTTCATTTTTTAAGGAAATTAATATTTCACCAGTAAATAGGATGTTTGTTATAGGTTTTTGCTGGGTTATTTTTATCAGCTTAAGAAAATTTACTTTTATTCCTAATGTGCTAAGAGTTTCTATGAATCATTGGTGAATACTTATTATTGGATACTTCTTTCTGCGTCTGTTAAAATTAAAATATTTTTTCTTCTTTATCAACATGATAAATTACATTAACAATTAAAAAACACATTTACATATATGTGAATACATACATACATTTATTTCTGCCCTTTAGCATTTTAGGCTTTCTTTATTGAGAGGGATTTTTCTAAATATCTTTTTTTTTTTACCAGAAACAGAAGCACTAAGTGAATTTCCATATTTGGCAGAGTCAGAAGTGTTGGGCCTTCAGGTATTGGACTAACAAGAAGTTAGAATCTTCTTGGCCATTTATTCAGGGCATCCATGAAATAAAAGAGTCAACAGAAGCAGCAAGTCAAAAGCCGAATAGTCAGTTGAGAACTAGGAAGATATAAATATTTAGGAGCAAAGAAAACATATTGTCAAATATCCAGACAAATAACAACCCATAATTCTTCTTGCAGTGAAGCAAAGGGACAAAAACAGTATTTAAAAAAAAAAAAAAAAGTGGGTGTACTAGTGATAAGGCATGACCTGAGGCCTGGTATTACTTCAGTCTTGTGTTCTTATTTGATGATGCCAGTGGTAGTAATAGTAGTGGTAGCGACTGTGGAGGGCAGCCCCACCCCCTTGCAGCCTGCAAGCCACAGTCAGTGCCTCTGCTTGGCTGGAGTGGTGAGTGAACGGAGATCAGAGCAGTTGTGACCTGACCTGTCTGGCCTTTCACAGTGGCACCAGTTGGTGAGAGAGTGTGTTTCTGTTTATGGATAACTCATTCCAAGTATAAAAGTTATGGTATAGAGAGTGAATGTAGTGAATGTGACATATAGGAGGTGATGTTTAGTTAGTATTTTGAAGAAAGAATTATTTCTGGCGCAATCGAGAATACTAGGAATATATAATAAATTATAAATGTAGGCAAAATAGGCTATTTAATGATGTTTGGAGAGAATTGCTTATGTACAGAACAGTATCAGTAGATTTGACTGGCTGGAAAGGAACATGCACATAATACATTAGACAGTGTATGTAATGGGCAATAATAGATCTTGATTCTAATAAGGTTTCTGCTACTCCTTAATGCCCTCCATAAATAGTTGGAGAAATATGGCCTGAGTAATAGTACAGATTGTGTATTTATGACTGTTTGAACAACTGCATGCCAAACTGTTGATTTAAGTCTTTAGAACCAACAGTAAACTAAAACTCATACCATATTCTTATTTGGGATATGGTCCCATTGTTAATTATTGTTAAGGTCAAAGATACATGTGTTTGTAAAATTTTATACTTGATGAATGTTTTTATTGAGTATAATTAGTTGATTTGACCATTTCACTGCTTCCTTCCATACTGAGTCAGGATCAGGAGGCATGTTATCAACTGCAAACTGTTCTCTGTGAATAAAACACTGTGTGGATTATTGTTTTCTGTTGTTGTTGTTGTCTTGCACTCTAATTTCTCTTATTTTAACTCTTTTTGTAAAAAGGGCAATTTCTTTTCTGTCTTATGTGAAATAAAGAGAACATTGGTAGGTGTTTCTCTAGCACCTAACACAATGCTGGGTACCTAGTAGGCTTAATAAATGATATTTGCTGGCTTGATAATACTGGCTGACACTTTATAGTAACCATACATATATTTAAAGATGGGAAATATTTTAATAAGCAAACTTAAAATATCCTCATATCTTTCAACATAGGTTTTGGGAAATGCATTCATTTTTTTATAGACACCATTTATTGAACAAAGTCAGGAATGAATGAGTGAATGAGCACCTGAACAACAAACAATAACTTTTTTTTTATTTCTTACAGGTGCACAGACCAGGTTTACATTTGAGCTGCCAAATCACAGATTGCGTTTTACTTCAAAAGTTTCTGCCACAGATATGTCAACCATTCCTCCTTCTGCCAGTCTTAACCTTCCTCCTGTTACTATGTCAGGGAAATATATAATGGAAGAGCATGATAGTTATTCAGACCAGGTGTGGAGTATAGATGAACTGCCTTCTAAACAAGGGTACTATTTACAGGGAAATTATCTACGTTGTGTAGCAGAAGTAAGTTCACTTTTTAATTTTCTTACCCTTTGTAATTTAGAAGCCTTCAAGCTTTAGGTGTACCAAAATATGCAGTGATCCAAATTTTTGAGACAAATCAACAAACCATTTATTCCCACAGAATTTTGCACTGTATCTGGTGTGTGTGTGTGTATATGTGCACATACACGTGTGCATGTGTTTCTCTCTCCTTAGAGTTTTATTTAAACATGCTTTTTTTTTCTTATTTTAGTCATCTTTGAATTCATATTTATTACATTGGGTTTCACATGCATCTCTGCAATATTTTCATGATTCATTTGATTATAAAAAAGCTAATAGCATCTTAACATTTGTCAGGTGCTTCATATACAGTGACTTGTACAGTCCTTAAATCAATCCTTTGAGGTAGATATTTTATTCTCATTTTATAAGTAAAGAAACTGAAGCCTTTAGAGAGGTTACATGAGTCACCCAGGTATACATACTTATTAACAATATAAAGGTCATACAGAGAGATAAAATCATTACAAGCAGATTCACAGGCTAATTTCTTTACTAAGGGAAGTTGAAAGCCATCATATCTGATTCTATCATTTTTTTCCTTTATGTCTGTACAATTATCACAAGTTTAAAAAGCATTTGGATATGTTTTTCATTTGATTTGTGGTAAGCAGGTCATTGTTATTATCCTAATTTGTTATGGTAGAAAATTGAATTTAGAGAGATTAAGTAAATTTCCCTAAGTCTCGCAACTGTCAAGTGAGAGATGCAGGAGTCACACAGTGTGCTTGTCCCTCAGCTTACTTTGTCAGTTTGTCAGAAACAATTGCAATCTTATCAAAAATCAATTTGCCAACTATTTATTTTATAAATTTTATTCTCTAGAATCCAAAGCATCTATAAGAATGCTCTTTGGCTTCTTTCTAGAAATATTATAGCTAAATAGAATATATTTAACTCTGGTTTACCTTCTTTAGACACTGCTTGTCCTAGAACTTCTTGTATACAAGATGCTAGAAGTCAAATATTTATTTACTAAAAGGTAGATTATAAGTCATATTTCATTTGTGCTTTCTACACTGAAAAATAAGTGTCCCAGGCTCTAATTTAGTAATATTATTATTTATGCTTCATTTAACAGAAATAAAACAAATCTAATGCAGCATATTGCATAATTCCTTACTAATATTAGTTATTATAAAGGTATAAAGTTTGTAACTGGGGCAGAACACCATCCCAGATTTACTGAGAATGCAGTTAATTACAAACATGAGAAAGAATCTGAAGTTGGGTCTCTCTGAGAGTTGTCCATTCTGGTATGACCTGAAATAGACACATATGAAAATCATCTTTGCCCATTTGATACTACTTGATACAAAATAAAAGTGCCCAGTGAAGCTTAGATTTTATGTGACTTCTCACTTAAGACTGCTACATCTATTTTGCTCTTAACTTCAGATCAAAATATGGACACTATCAAAGTGACAAACATTTATGCATTTGCCTTACTCATAAGGATGTTTCAGTCCATTGTTACTATAAAACTCGACTCCAGTTAGGGCCAGCTTCCTATTTAATCTGTTTTTTAACTAATTCTTGTCAGAAAATTTAGACTTTATACTAATCATGGGACATGTATTATAGTAAAGCTGATTTTAGTATATCTGATTTGCTAATTCACTCAAATGTAAGCTTCACAAGAGCCATAATTTTGTTTTTATTCACAGCTGTATCCTTAGCACCTAATGCAGTACACAGAGTAGATGGCCAATAAATATTTGAATGAGTAAATACATTTACTTTCACTTATACTGGTCCATAGTTTTAACACTACAACAGTGGTCATTAAAAATAAATATTACTCTACATAAAATTTCAATTTTGAAACTAGGAGGTTACATGATTAAAGTATAATTTTCATTCATTTTCAAAGGATTTCTCATACCTTATTGGCTACTGTTATTTTAAAAAATGGGGGAATGGCTCATAACAATGTCAGGCCAGTAGAGTATTGAGGAATCTGAGTATTTTTAACCCTTCTTCAGTATATTAACTTCAAATAGCATGTAGATAATTGTTTTTCTCAGAGTTTGGGATGTCTTATGTGAGATGTATTTAAAACTTAATATAGTCAGTATGTTAATCTAATATTCTGATTTTGTTTGGCAGGTTGGTTCCTTTGAACATAATCTTACAACTGATCTTCTAAACCACTTGGTATTTGTACAGAAAGTGTTCATGAAGGAAGTTAATGAAGTAATACAAAAAGTTTCTGGTAAGATGATTTGGTACCTTATAATACAGGACATACAGCAGGTTTTTATTCTCATTGGCTATATGACGGTCCATGTACCAGTGTACTAGATAAAATTGTTGAGTAACGCCCTAAAAATTCTACATTCCTTTTATGGCTTTCTCACCTACAGATTCTTTTGCTTATTACTTTTGTCATGTGTAATATATGCATGTACAATTTATGAATTAAACAAAGGTCGCTTATGCTTCCCTTCCAAAAAAAAAAAAAAAGCTTAGTGTGTGTGTCTGTTAACTAAACTAATCCTAATTATTTGGGAACAAAATTTAGATCCGTATTAAGATTTCGATTTTAATCTATATCAGATGGTGACTGTATGCTGGCTATACAGCAAATTGTCTACAGCAACACTTACTATGTTTTTGCTATTCCTCCATAGCAGATTACAAGTGAGCTTCTTAATCACTATTTTACATTTTAACAGGAAATAACATATTTGATTTAAACAGTGTTTAATTGATTTTTAATTCACAAGACAAAATATTAAGAGGAATTAGGGTGGAAAACAAGTTGACTGTATAACAATTCTTGAGGCTGAATATTTCCAGTATGAATATAATCATGTTAAAATAATAGTTAAGCTTCATTTATAAATTGGCATCAAGAGGAGACTCCGTGTTGATGGATAAATTCATTCATTTTACAAATTTATCAAGTATCCAGATAGTCAGTTGTAATTGTGATGAGTTCTCTGAATGACAAGAAGAGGGTGCTGTGTCTGTGTCAAAGGAGAAACTAACATAGTCTAAGGAATCAGAAAAGGCTTCACAGAGGAAATCATATTCAAAATCTCACAAGTGAAGTCTTATTTGGCAAGAAAGGAGAAGTGGAGAAGATTCAGGGAGAGCTTATGGACCAGTATTTGATAAGGCCCTGAAGGAGGACAGGCCATGGTTTAGGGAATTAAATTATGTAGCAGCTGTGTGAGCAAGAGATTTTCCTGGTTCTCATGGGTTGATTCTGGTTGTATCTGAGGTCAGGAAGCTACTTAGTCATCACATTGAAGAGGCCTAGCAGAGCTACAGAATTTTACAAATTAAGTATAAAAATCAGATTGATTGGTAGTCTTGGAATTTTTCTAAAAATGGTTGAATACAAACCATTAAGGGAGGGATGCACGTATAGCAGAAGCCCCTTCTGCCACTGAAGGTGTCTCTACTTGGGGACCATATAGAAGTTTTGATGGGGCCCATTTACCTGGTTAACATCACATTAGAACACTGTCTGTGAAAGTGAAGAATATTTCAAGTTGGTAAATTTTTATGAGTTTTATAGAGTATATTCAAGACTGCTATTGCTGAATATGTATAATTAAAAAACAAATAGATTCTTCCATTAACTAATCATATCTCTTAAGGTAAAAAGCTAGGATTATAGAGTCCCTAGTGTTAGTCTGGTACTGTAAGCTGTCAAAGTGGTTTTGACAAAAAAGAAAGGCTTTTCTTAACCTTTGAATTACATTCAGTTAGGAGTTATAAGTAAAGTATATGCCTAGGTCTATGAAAAATGAACTGGAAAAGAAAACTGGAAATTAATGTTGTAACCATGAAGACTTGCTAATCACTGTGAAGAATAGAGAGATCAGATAATGATGCCAAAATCATTTAGTGGCTAGATCTGCTCCCTGAACCATTCCTTCCTGATTGTAGAAACAGCATGAACCCTAGGAAAATAGCTGAAACATAAGTCACCTGTCATCCAGCTGGCCCAGGGCCTCATGGAGCACAGATGGTCCCTTATCTTTTTCAAAACCAGAGAATGTAACATTATTGAGAGGGAACACTTTGAATCCATGTAGCCAAATTTCTTAGTATTCTGATCCCTGTATTGCTTTCCTACTCTCCCAAATCTTCATGATTATTTTCCTTATTTGTTTCTTAAACTTTTTCCTTATGCTTTTCCTTCGTGTTACGTTTAGCTTTAGGACACTTTCTATTGCACAGGAATACTCATGTTCACAACCAATATCAAGTGTGTTAGGAAAATTCTTTTTTGAAGAATCAAGTCTTATAATTTTATTGCCCATGGATTGGTTGGGTTTCAGAAAGGTGTTAGGTAAGCACTGACCTAGAAAAGAGAAGAGATCTTTTTTTGAGTTTGTACAGCCATTTATTTATATGTAATGAGAAATTTTTTATTTATAGTGAAGTTACCTTCTTACAATTGGACCAGGTCTATATTTAATTCATAACAAGGTAAAAAACTGTGGAGTTAATGTGACTAACCGTGTCTCTGGTATTTCTATAAACTAAAAGTATTATGTAATACATTTTGTAAGAGGCAGAGCTTGTCTTTTAAATTAAAATTTTTTTTATGAAACTATATAAAAGATATTCAGGATATTGATAGGTGAACAAAACAAATAGCCTTTTTAAAAAGTAGACTTTATTTTTTAGAGCATTTTTAGGTTCATGGCAAAATTGAGGGGAAGGTACAGAGGTTTCCCAGACACCCTCTGCCTTCAGTCATGCATAGCCTCCCCCATTGTCAACATTCCCCATTAAAGTGGTGCGTTTGTTACAACTGGTAAACCTACACTGACACACAATTATCACAGAAAGCCCATAGTTTACATTAGGATTCACTCTTGACATTGTACATTTTGTAGGTCTGAACAAATGGCATGTATCCATCATTATAGTATCCTACAGAGTAGTTCGTAAAGATCCTCTGTGCTGTGCCTCTTCATTCCTCCCTTGGTTGCTTCCAGGTTTTGGCCATTATGAATTAAGCTGCTGTAAACATCCATATGCAGGTTTCTGTGTGGACATAAGTTTTCATCTCCTTTTGGTAACTACCAAGGAGTATGATTGCTAGATCCTATGGAGCATATGAAAGTATGTTTAGTTTTGTAGGAAACTGCCAAACTGTCTTTGGAAGCAAAGTGACTGTACCACTTTGCATTCCCACCAGAAATGAATGAGAGTTCCTTTTGCTCCACACCCCCCCAGCATTTGGTGTTATTTGTCACTGTTCTAGATTTTGGACATTCTGATGGGTGTATAGTGGTATCTTATGGTTGTTTTAATTTGCATTTCCCTGATGACATGAGGTCAAGCACCTTTTCATGTGCTTATTTGCCATCTGTATATCTTCTTTGGTGAGGTGTTTATTAAAATCTTTAGCCCATTTTTAATCAGGTTGTTTTCTTATTGTTGAGTTTGAGTTCTTTGCATATTTTGGATAATAGTTCTTTACAAATGTATCTTTTGGAAATATTTTCTCCCAGTTGTGGCTCTTCCTGTTATTCTCTCAACACTGTCTTCTCAGAGCACAAGTTTTTAATTTTAATAAAGTCTAGCTTGGGACTTTCCTGGTGGTCTACTGGTTAAGACTCCGTGCTTCCACTGCAGGGGGCGTGGGTTGATCCCTAGTCCGGGCACTAAGATACTGCATTCTGTGCAGTACAGCCAGAATAATAATAATAACAATAATTTTTTAAAAAGTCTAGTTTATCAATTCTTTCTTTCATGGATCATGCCTTTGGTGTTGTATCTAAAAAGTCATTGTCATACAGAAGGTTATTTAGGTTTTCTCCTATGTTATCTTCTATGATTTTTGCAGTTTTGTGTTTTACATTTAGGCTTGTGATCCATTATGCATTAATTTTTGTGATAGGTTTAAGGTCTATATCTAGATGTATTTTTTTGCATGTGGATGTCCAGTTATTCTAGCAGCGTAAACTGAAAAGACTGTATCTTTGCTCCATTGAATTGCCTTTTGCTTCTCTGTCAAAGATTAGTTGACTATTTATGTGGATCTTTTTTTGGGCTCTCCCTTCTGTTCCATTGATCTTTTTGTTTGTTATTTCACCAGTAAACTGTCTTGATTACTGTAGCTTGTAGTCTTGAAGTCAGGTAGTTTCAATATTCTAGTTTTGTTCTTCTCCTTCAATATTTTATTGGCTATCCTGGGTATTTTGTCTCTTCACGTATACCTTAGAATGAGTTTGTCGATATCTACAAAATAACTTGGTAGGATTTTGATTGGGATTGCATTGAATCTAAAGAGCAAATTGGGAAGAACTGACATCTATTACCAGATTTTTGTAGTTTTTCTCATGTAGATCTTGTACATACATTGTTAATTTATACTTAAGTATCATTTTTTTGTGGTGCTAATGTAAATGGTATTGTGTTTTTAATTTCACATCCCACTGTTTATTGCTGATTATATAGAAAAGTGACTGACCTTTGTATATTAGTAACCTTGTATCCTGCTGTCTTGCTATAATCACGTACTGGTTCCAGGAATTTCTGCATAGATGATCAGGTCATTTGTGAACAAAGACATTTTTATTTCTTCCTTCCCAATCTGTATCTTTTATTTCCTTTTCTTGTCTTATTGGATTAGCTAGGACTTCTTGTATGATGTTGAAAAGGAGTGGTAAGAGGGTACATCCTTGGTTTGTACCTTATCTTAGTGAGAAAACTAAGAGCTTTTCACCATTAAGCTTGATATTAGCTGTAGGTTTTTAGTAGATATTTGCTATCAAGTTGAGGAAGTTCTCTTCTGCTCCTAGTTTACTGAGAGTCTTTATTATCAATAGGTGTTGGATGTTGTCAAATGCTTTTTCTGCATCTCGTAATATGATAATGTGATTTTTTTCTTTAGCTTGTTGATATGATGAATTACATTAATTGATTACCTACTAGGAAAAAACTTCCCATCCCACCTGTTTGCTAAACTCAGTATACATGGAAAAATATGAATCATTTTAAGATAGAGTATTTGAAAAATAAGCATGCAGAAAAGTTTTCACAATAAGGAAAAGAGAAGTGGAAGCAGAAGTTGGATTTAAAAGTATTAGAACATTATTTCCTGAATACTACATGGCCTGGGCAACAAATGATCTATTCATAGGAACTTTATCTCCAGGGTCCTCTGCCCCCATTTTTTTTTTTAAATGTATAGGCCAAACCTCTATTGTCATACTCTTTATTATTAAAATCTATTACTTTTTCATTTCTCCACCTTTATTTTTTCTTTCATTTTTTTTATTATGACACATAACTGAAGAAATTATTTCATTTTACTTTTTTCCCTCAAATAATCATGTTTGGTGTAATTATATGTATAATGTTTTGATTTAATCTTACAAAAATTTTTTTTTTGGCTGCCCTGCGCGGCATGCGGAATCTTAATTCCCAGACAAGGGATTGAACCTGTGCCCCCTGCAGTGGAAGCACAGAGTCTTAACCACTGGACCATCAGGGAAGTCCCACGTCCTTATAAAATGTTCTTAATATCTATATATGCAGTACTATCCTTAGGACATCTGTCTCAGTGAAATGCGACATGGCTAAATTTCCTTGTTAAAGATTGTGTTAATAATTAGTAAAAAGAAAATGTTGTGTGTATGAGTGTGTTTTTAAGCACACAAAGTAGTTATTTCCTTTTAAAGAAACTGCTTTAAACTTTCAATTATTTAACCTCTTTCAGGTGGGGAACAACCTATTCCTCTTTGGAATGAACATGATGGAACAGCAGATGGAGATAAGCCTAAAATTCTACTCTATTCCCTGAACTTGCAGTTTAAGGTAACATAAATAATAATGTAATAATGATTCTTTAAGAAGTATTTTTCTACTTAATGTATAATTATAGAAAATTCATATGATACATGAGTATGCCAGATAGAAAATAAAACTGAAGTATCACCCTGTCCACTCAGAGAAGACACTTTAACAATTGAATATCCTTTAGGATGTTTTCCTATTTGTATTTTTATATATGCATATATTTCTGCATTTTTAAAAACTTTGAATACCTTTCCATGTCAGAACATTTAAATCCACTTTTTTGAACAGTTGTGCTATATATTATTCAGTTATAACAATTTAAATACTACTTTCTGATGCACATTTTGATTTGTTTCTAATTATTGCTGTTATAAATTACTCTGTAATAAATATTTTGTACACTTGTCCAATTAAAACAATACCTTAGTAAAAACCTTATTATTTTCAATGTTTATATTAGTATTCTTAAAAATAAAAATCATTCTTACCAAATAGTTATTTACTTGCAGTTAAATACGTTATTTACTTGTATTTAACCTGTGAACAGTCTCTATTTTAAATACAGAATACTGAAATGATATTTAAAAGCTAAAAGAGTTCCTACTAACATGAGAAAGTAAAGGATGTTGCTAATTTTATCAGCTCATTAGGCATCCTATATGTGTTTTAAAACATGGCTGTTTTATTTATCATATATTGAAGATTTCATTTGAGTGGGTGTACATTGTTGATTTAAGATTCTTTTTTTTCCTCCAAACGTATAATCTACTAGGGTATTCAAGTAACAGCCACAACTCCGTCAATGAGAGCTGTGAGATTTGAAACTGGATTGATTGAACTGGAACTTTCGAACCGACTGCAAACCAAAGCTTCACCAGGAAGTAGCAGCTACCTAAAACTGTTTGGTAAATGCCAAGTGGATTTAAATCTGGCATTAGGACAAATTGTTAAACATCAGGTGAGTGCTGAATATGTTGATATTAAAACTGAGGCTTTTAAACTTTGCACATCAATTTAAACTACTTTAAGTATTAATATACTTTAAAAAGTATTTAGTTTAAGTTCCTAAAATTTGTTTGTGCATTCTAATGAAAAATCATTTAAGAAGGTCCTTATAATTTTACCTTGGCATTTCATTGAGTATTTTGGCAGTATATTGTTCAATGCAAATGCAGTCATATGAAACTTAATCTAGTATCTTCATAAATATTTGTTTATAATTTCTCTTGATTTTGTTAAACATTATTTTTTATCTCAACACTCTGTACTAACATTGGTCAGTCCTTAAAATATTGCTAAGTTCCTTAGCTTTCCTGTTTGATAATGGCAATTTTTGTATGCTGTAATATTAAACATGTAAAGAAAAATGTGTGTGTATATATGTGTATATATACGTATTATATATAATAAAACAGTAAATCAGATTCTGTTTTATAAAAATTAAGTTTCATAGCTCATCAGGGAATTTTTTTTTCTGCTAAAAATTATTATGTATTTAACCTTTTTCCTTCTTTAATTTGAAGATTAAAAGAATACCAGTCACACTTTCTTTTTATTTTATTTTATTTTATTTTATTTTATTTTATTTTATTTTTAATTTTATTTATTTATTTATTATTTTTTGGGGGGTACACCAAGTTCAATCATCTGTTTTTATACACATATCCCCGTATTCCCTCCCTCCCTTGACTCCCCCCCCACCCTCCCTCGAGTCCCCCCCCACCCTCCTCGTCCTAGTCCTCTAAGGCATCTTCCATCCTCTAGTTGAACTCCCTTTGTTATATAACAACTTCCCACTGGCTATCTATTTTACAGTTGGTAGTATATATATGTCTGTGCTACTCTCTCGCTTCATCTCAGCTTCCCCTTCACCCCCCGCCCCCCCCAAATCTCGAGTTCTCCAGTCCATTCTCTGCATATACAGTCACACTTTCAAAACTGAGTGGCTGTATTAAAGATTATTTGGGGGAATAAATAAAAATTTCACATCATCTCTGGAAAAACAGTACTTTTTTCTAATAGAAACACAGTTTGAGGAGATAGGATCTAATTATCTTGAAACATTTAATCCATTGCCATCGAGGTTTTGTATGAATTTTATGTATGACTTCCTATTTATTTCTTATATACCCATTCATATTGTATATTAATTTCAAGTGTTTATGCTACAGAGTACCAGGAATTTATCATCGACAAATGAAAGAGAGAAAAATGTACTGTAGTTCTTCTGGTGGACAGTACCATTAATGGTGTTAAGTTTTAATTTTTTAAGTTAAAACATTTTCCATTACTTGATTTTATTGCGCTTTTAATTTTATTTTAGGTTTATGAGGAAGCTGGTTCTGATTTTCATCAAGTTGCCTATTTTAAAACTAGAATTGGGTTAAGAAATGCCCTGAGAGAAGAGATCAGTGGTTCTTCAGATAGGGAAGCTGTGCTTATTACCCTGAATAGACCAATTGTTTATGCACAACCTGTGGCCTTTGATAGAGGTAAGATGAAGTCTATCAATACTATCTTGCTGGATTTAGAAATGTTTTAGTGGTGCTAGAAAAAATCATCTGTAGTTTGCCAGTGTAAATGCTTGACAGCGAAATGTCTCTTAAATTTGAAATGTAAGCATCCAAAAAAAGTTTCTTGCTTTTTACTGTCAGTTTTTGAAGTTACTTTACTTTTTAAAGTTATTTGCTTTTTACAGGAATCTGCAGGAGTGTCTGACTCAAAATTTTATTTTAATGCTAAGTTTTTTGGTTTGGATGACTATTGCATCTGATTGTCTTGGCACTGTCTTTATTCATTTATTCTACAAACATTCATTGTTTACTGTCTAGAAGTGGAATACAAATATGGAAAACAGGATCTTTGCCCTCAAGGAACTCTCAGTTCAGTGGGAAAGAGAGCAGAGTAGACTACAGAGTGGATATATATACACACACACACATATACATATATATATTTTTCCCCCTAATATCTGAGGGAGTCTCTAACTTTCTCTGTGCTTCTCAGAGGAGAAACTAATTTTTCAGATTCAACTTGGAGTTAGAAGTTCACCAGGGAGATAGGAAATGAAAGCTTGTCCTATTTACCTCTGTATCTGAAGGCCTAGAACAGTCCCAGGCATGTCGTTAAGAACTAAATAAATATTTGCTAAGTGAGAAAGAACATGAATGAATATATATGAGCACAGGGGTCTTAGAAAATACAGCAGCCACTTTCATAAAATAATGGGAAATAAGGCTGAACAAAAGATAGGATCTAATTATTGTGTCTTGGGCAAATAGGAATTGTATTTTAGAAGTAATGAAGAACCATTGATGAAGCCATAAAAGATTTAAATCGGTAGTGGGCATAGGCTGGTGATAAGATCAGTTTGTTAGAAAACCGCCCGTAATATTTTATTTTGCTAAATCTGGTGCATATTTTTTTTTTTCCATTTCTCATCTTCCAACCTTTGATCAGCTTTCAACAACTCCGTAAAGTACTTTCTACTCTTTGTGTCCATGACATAACACTTGCTTTTCCTCCTGCTTCTCTGGCCCCTTCATCTTTATCAGTCTTTAGACTCCTCTTTCTGTATACTACATTAAATGATGGTTTACCTTAAGTTTCATTCTTGTTACAAAGTCAAATGTCTGACTTCGCTCTCCAAATCACACTTTTTTAATGTACACTCCTAGTATTACGTACCTCTCCTTCAAGAATTTTTAACAGTTGTAACAGAAAGCTCTATAAGGTCAGGGACCAGGTCTGTTTTCGTTTGTTATGCCATTCCAATGCCTAGCATATGGTTGGCATTTCACAAGTAGTTTGTTGAATGAATGAATGGACCTGGATTTTCTCCTTCCTTTTGCCATTTTGCAGTTGCCTGCTTTCTGCTTTTTTCATTTGTCAAGTTGACTGTATACTCTTAGATTCTTTCTAATTCTAATGCTACAGTTTTCTGGGAGTAATTTTTATTAATCAACAGGATTTTGCAGCTATAGAGGTTTACCTGCCGTATAGCTTTACAGTTTTGATTGTAATTTTCCTTCTGACCTGTCTTAATTATCAAAAGCTGTGCTGTTTTGGCTGAATTATAAGGCTGCCTATGACAATTGGAATGAACAACGAATGGCTTTACATAAAGATATTCATATGGCTACAAAGGAAGTGGTAGATATGTTGCCTGGTATCCAGCAAACGTCAGCCCAGGCGTTTGGGACTCTCTTCCTCCAGCTCACTGTGAATGATCTGGGAATTTGCCTGCCTATCACAAATACTGCACAGGTATGAAAATCGAATCATAGTCCAAGATTAGGAGCCAGACATTTGTACTAACTATTTTTATGGGTATAGAGTATAACAGTAAGCTTTTCTGGGTAACCGTTTATAACTTGAGTTTAGTAAATAGCAAGTTAAGATTGAACTGCTTCAGCCATTATTCATCCACAGAGTATGAAGTATGAACCTCATGAGACTTTTCTCTGAAGCGTTCTGGTATGCCTCGTAATAGTAGTGAGAGTGACACCCATCTAATAAATCTTCATTTTTACCTTAGAAAATAAGCAGCTTAGTTTTCAAAATTTTTTGTTTTGTATTTAGCAAAGACATCTTTGGCATTTACTTGTTAATAAAATAGAAACAAAGAATATTTAAGAATACTACATAATAATGTTTAACAACTATCTAAAACAAGGTAGGGAATTTCAAAATTCTTTTAAACTGTAATATTTAATGGTAACAAAACTTCCAAGTTATGTGTACTGGATAAAGAAAAAATGTACTCATTGTGGTTTAGGACCAGTTCTCAGGAATACATATGTGTACGCACGTGTGTGAGTGGAAAGCGATGAGCCCCTGCTAGGCTAAGAAGTTACAGTGGTAGCAAATACAGAGGTCCGTATTTTACTGCTATAATTTACCTTGATCTGCAACCAGTTGTTGAATGAATTTATCTTTTACTATTTTATTTGTCAAGACAGTGTTACAAAAAACTTGGGTGAGGGTTGGCAGCGTGTGTTTCAGGGGTTGAAAAATGATAATATTTTAATGGCATGATGGACAGAGCTCAGGAAGGCCATACACACCGGGGATGGTTGTCAAAATGAAAATATTCCCCAGAACTAAAACAGAGGCAGGAGATTAAAAAAAAGAATAGATAATTAGCCTTTTACAAGTTTAGTTTAAAAAAAAATGCACATGGCAAATGCATTTCACATAAGCAATTTAATTTTTAAAAGTAGGCATCTTTCTAAGCTGCTTTTTAATGAAGCTCTCTACGGTTGATCCTTTCTAGATGTTTGATCTTATGAATCCTATGAGATTTCCAAATTTTAGAAGTTGTTACCTTTTGTTTCTTTAATATATTTTGCAGTCTAATCACACTGGAGACCTTGACACTGGTTCTGCTTTAGTACTGACCATTGAAAGTACTCTCATCACTGCTTGTTCTTCAGAATCACTAGTTAGTAAAGGACATTTCAAAAACTTTTGTATCCGTTTTGCTGATGGCTTTGAGACATCATGGGATGACTGGAAACCAGAAATTCGTGGGGACCTAGTGATGAATGCCTGTGAGTGTCTTTTATTTTCTGTATGAGGTTTAGAATTTTTTAAAATTAAAAAATAACCTTAGTATCTTCATTACTAAAATTAAAGGATGTACATATATAGGAATATTTTTGGACTTTGTGAACTAAATATTCTTTCTGATTAAATAATCAGAACATATTTGTGAAAAACTGCAGTTTTCAGTAGTTTGGGTAAATAAACCAACTAGGTATTCTTTTTGATGGTATAACATTTGAAGGTTTGCTCACTCCCTGATTCTTCCTGTAATTGATTCATGAATGACCAGGTAAAGTGTCTTTGTTCTGTGGGGATCTTGGAAGAAAGTGATAAATGTATAAGATCCAATTCATCCTATAACATAATACAGGATAACCAGGAGCAGGAACTCCAGCCATAAATAGATCCACATGTCCAAATATGTAGTACACAGAGTATAATTTGTGTGAATTCTTCTGATTCCATTATGCTCAAGGTTAGGAATAATTAAAGCTGTGTTTATATGCTGTTTTAAAGGTACAAGGGGTTATTTTACTATTATAAGTACTACAGCAGATTTGATAAAGCATCATTAATCTTTTTTAAAAAAACTTTTAGAGATACAATTGACATACAATAAACTGCATATATTTAACATGTACAATTTGATATTTTTTTCTTATTAGTAATGTATATATGGCAATCCCAATCTCCCAATTTATTCCACCCCCCACCCCCACCCCCCCTTTTCCCCCATATGTTTGTTCTCTACATCTGTGTCTCTATTTCTGCCTTGCAAACTGGTTGATTTGTAACCATTTTTCTATATTCCACATATATGTGTTAATATACAATAATCTGTCTTTCTCTTTCTGACTCACTTCACTCTGTATGAGGGTCTCTAGGTCCATCCATGTCTCTAAAAATGTCCCACTTTCGTTCCTTTTTACGGCTGAGTAATATTCCATTGTATATATGTACCACATCTTCTTTATCCATTCATCTGTTGATGGACATTTAGGTTGCTTCCATGTCCTGGCTGTTGTAAATAGTGCTGCAATGAACATTGGAGTGCATGTGTCTTTTTGAATTATGGTGTTCTCTGGGTATATGCCCAGCAGTGGGATTGCTGGGTCATATGGTAATTCTATTTTTAGTTTGGCAAAGAACCTCCATACTGTTCTCCATAGTGGCTGTATGGATTGACATTCCCACCAGCAATGCAAGAGTGTTCCCTTTCCTCCAGCATTTACTATGTGTAGATTTTCTGATGATGCCCAGTCTAAATGGTGTGAAGTGATACCTCATTGTAGTTTTGATTTGCATTTCTCTTGTAATTAGTGATGTTGAACAGCTTTTCATGTGCCTCTTGGCCATCCGTATGTCTTATTTGGAGAAATGCCTGTTTAGGTCTACTGCCCATTTTTTGATTGGGTTGTTTGTTTTTTGATATTAAGCTGCATGAACTGTTTATATATTTTGGAGATTAAACCTTTGTCTGTTGATTCATTTGCAAATATTTTCTCCCATTCTGAGGGTTGTCTTCTTGCTTATAGTTTCCTTTGCTGTGCAGAAACTTTGAAGTTTCATTAGGTCCCACTTGTTTTTTTTTTGTTTTTATTTCCATTACTCTAGGAGATGGGTCAAAAAAGATCTTGCTGTGATTTATGTCAAAGAGTGTTCCTCCTGTGTTTTCTTCTAGGCGTTTTATAGTGTCTGGCCTTACATTTAGGTCTTTAATCCATTCTGAGTTTATTTTTGTGCATGATGGTGTTAAGGAGTGTTCTAATTTCATTCTTTTCCATGTAGCTGTCCAGTTTTCCCAGCACCACTTATTGAAGAGGCTGTCTTTTCTCCATTGTATATCCTTGCCTCCTTTGTCATAGGTTAGTTGACCATAGTTTATCTCTGGGCTTTCTATCCTGCTCCATTGATCTATATTTCTGTTTTTGTTCCAGTACCATACTGTCTTGACTACTGTAGCTTTGTAGTATAGTCTGAAGTCAGGGAGTCTGAAAAGCATCATTAATCTTTTAAATTAATTTTTATAGGAGTATAGTTGCTTTACAATGTTGTGTTGTCATTAATCTTAATAATGAAGAAAAATCATATTAGAGGAATTAAAGGTTGTGAACTAAAATTCCTCAGCTGATCTGTAAACCAGAATTAATACTGAATTACTTTTCATAAGCTGGTATGCCATTATTTAGCAATTTTTTCCTCTCTCCACTGGAAGAAAATCTTATTTCCACTTCTGGGTTTTCTTTGAGTATTGGGGAAACTTTCCAGTGTTTTTATATAAAAAATTGAAGTTTTAGCATTTAATGTTGGCTAAAATTTTAGGTGAAATTTTTGGTTTTGAATGCTTTAAATTTAGATAATTCATAGGTAAAATAGTAAGATTTCTTTGAAATACTTCTGGTTGCTAAGAAGACTTGATATCAAAGTACTCATGCCTAATACCCAAAAGACCAAAAATAGCCTTCATCAGAAATTTTTACAAGTAATCATTTTACATGGTTGTTATATATGTTTTAAAAAGTCACCATAACTGTCTTTTGTTTGCGTGGTTTTTTTCCTTAAAATATATTTAAACCTATTGATTTTTATTAAGATGACATTTTGCTACCATTATAGTCATATTGGATAGAATATATTTGGAAGGGAGTAAGGATACCATTTCCTTAATAGTGTAAACAAAGGAAAATGCATAAGAAATATGCCTCTGACTCAAAGTCAAAAACGCATATTAAAAAATATAAACAATAACTCAGCACTTCAGTGGATATATACCAACAAAGTAGAACACTAACATGCTGATAATTGTGATAATCATAATTTATTTTGCGTTTTGGAGGGTGTCAAATGGCTTATTTTTGTAACATGCTTATTGTTTGGTGTTTTGGGGGGTGGCAACGGAGATGAGTACAGTAGTTGTTTTGTTGACAAAAAAGAATACCAAATTACAGATTCACTGATTAGTTTACTATTTTGTAGTTTTTATTAGTAGTAAGTATACTTGGATATAACTGACAATTCTTTTTTTAAAAGAGTTTAGGGCAGAGAAATAAGCAAAAGTAGGATTATGCCTTAGGATTTTTTTTTCACAGATCATTTAAAAATCATGCCTTAGGAAAAACATGGCCCAGGGTTGGGAATTCCCTGGAGGTCCAGCGGTTAGGACTCTGGCGCTTTCACTCACTGCTGGGGCTCAGGTTCAGTCCCTGGCTGGGGAACTAAAATTCCATGACCCACAAGCCATGGCCCAAAAAAAAAATGGCCCAGTGTAATTTGCTAAGTGGTAATATTTTGGGGGGAACAGTAAAAATTAGAAAGGACAATCTGTAGGAAGGGTTCCAGGGACCATTTACATAGTGAAGATTAGACCCTTTTCATTAACATGTATTTAGAAAAACTAAACCATTAGAAGTTTGAAAAATTCCAAGCTTTCTGCTAACATCTGGGTAGCAGCATTTGGTTGTCACAGCAAAAATACTGCCATCCTGGATTCTGATTGGTCCAACTTATAGATGACAGGTACAATGGGGAAAGAGCCCAGTTGGTTTCCTGTTCCTCACTTTCAGGATTCAGATCTACTCCTAAGAATTTTAATGTTCCTTATTAATTCATCATGGCTCTGTATTCTATGTATTTATATAATTTTTAACTTAATTTTCAAAAATTCTCTAGCACTTCTTGGGATTGGAAGTCCCCAGTGTTTTCTACCCTTTTTAAATTTACTGTTTCTTACTTTCACTTGCCCTGTTATATTACTCCAGTTTCAAAGGGTTTTCTTTTCATTCTAGCATTCTTAGATTTGAAAGGGTGGTCTAGGTTTTTTTTTGCTCTGATTTATAACTGTGACATTAAAGGTATATTAGGCAATCTTTTACCCCCAAAGTCTAATTCATTTTTGTAATTTGTATGTGAGGCACAAGTACCATATGGTTCAAAAATAAATTTAGATTTTAAAGTTATTGGCACAATCTTAAAAAATACATAATAGAAATTGTCATTTAATAGACCCTTTCTCCCAAAATAAATTATACTATTATTTATTTATTTATTTGGCTGCACTGGGTCTTAGTTGCAGCATGCAGGATCTTTAGTTGCATCATGCGGGATCTAGTTCTCTGACCAGGGATTGAACCCAGGCCTTCTGCATTGGGAGCGTGGAGTCTTAACCACTGGACCACCAGGGAAGTCCCTAAATTGCAGTATTTCTACAACTCATATTTGAGTAACATTTGAATACCAGTTTAGAATTTGGAGTGAACTGCAAAAGGACATTTCATTTAAGGTATATATACTGTCAGGTTTAGTTTGAAATTTGGTTTCCATTAAGGATTACTGAGAAAGGGTCTTAATTCTGTTTTACTATTTAAAATTGTTGATTTAATTAACCTCTTAAAAGAAAAACGCTGAAGTTATCTGATTAAAGCTAAGTGGTAGTAAATGTTTCAAAGTTAAAGTTAGATATGTTCTGGGGACAGGTCCATGACCCTATGAGACTGACAGCATGGTAGGCAATCATTTTTTTTTCTCATAAAATGATCAGAAGACAAAGCTGATGAATCATGTCTGTGACCTAATATGGCAGTTGTTAGTTATCAAAAAATCATTTTTAAATTATTTGCATTCTCACAGTGCCATTCACTCATGGTAGCACAAACTGTCATAGCATCTGGAAACTAGAGTTTCAGAGTGGGCCAAGTATTGTCACTCAGATAAGGAAATCACATGCGGAATATAAAGATAAAACTGCAGTTAAGTCTTTTTTTCTTTATTGAAGTATGGTTGATTTATAATATATTAGTTTCAGGTATATGCAGTTTAGTTCTTAAAATCGATAAGAATAAAATATTGTGAGATATGAATAGATACCACAAGTCATCGAAGGTAGCCCTTTTATTCTCCAGATTAGAAAATGAAACCTAGAGAGGCTAGTAATCCTACTTATATTTAGATAATCATCTTTGGGAGAAAAATTGCAGTATAATATTTAATCACAAGCATAATTTTATTGAAACTTACTTTGGGGCTGATTTGTGTGCAGGTGTAGTTCCAGATGGCACCTATGAAGTATGTTCCAGGACTACAGGACAAGCAGCAGCTGGTAAGTTCACATTTGGTATTTGTTACCTTTGCTGTATATATTAGGTAGAATTCTGCTTTTTTATCTGTTTTTCCTGCCGTTATATTAGAGGATCTTTTAACTAAACTCATTCTGGTATTCCCTAATTTTTAAAAACTATTTTGCAATAACATTAGTATATTTTTATTTATTTAACAATTAGACACCATCAGTGTACAAGATACACTACAAAATGTTTTGGGAAAGACAAAGATGAATAAGATATACTTTCTACGCTCTGTAAGTTTAAATTCTAATAATGTATTTATGGCTCTGCAGGCATAACTAAACTGTAATAAGTTTAAGTTCAATAAAATATAAAATTCCAATTGCTACTGAAATTTACAGGAGGGAAATAAAATTTCTAAATTTTGGAGGATACCAGAATGAGAAAGTTTTATGGAGGAACAAGCATTTAAACAAGGACTTAAAAGATGGATAAAATTGTTTCTTAAGCAAAAACTGTAAAATATGAATAGAGAAAATTCAGGCAGAGAGAAGAATAACCATCATGATGTCAAAACAGTGTCTAGTTAGAGTTGTCCAAATTGGCTGGAATAGAGTTATGTGAAAATAAGATGAGAAAAATCTTAAATCCCAAATGAAGCAGTTTGGACTTGATTTGATGGACAGTGAGAAAGCCATCGAATTTTTTTGAGTAAGAAAGCAGATGTGACAGTATCAAAGGGACACTTTCAAGGGTTAGAGAGGAGAAAAATCTAGGAAACTGGTTAGGAGAGAACTATAGAAGTCATAATCTGTCTTGACTAAGATGACAGCATAGTGTAAATTTTTATTATTTTTCCTGGTATAAAATTAGGGTAAGATAAAGGGAGATATTTATTTAAGAGCTCTTAAAATGTTGAGAGGGGTAGAAGCTGATTAAGATGAGTAGATTTCCATTTCTCTTTACTATTCCTTCTTATCCTCCCAAACCTAGTCTCAGTGCTCATCCTAAGTAAATTGTCTCAGAAAATAGCAAGGCCTGCAGTTCCCACTGAGAGAGAACTTAAAAGGTTAGGAAATTTCCAGCAGTAATGTTAAAAGGAAAAAGTAATAACTGAGGTAAACATATATACTGGGAGGAAGGTCACATAAACATCTTTGTCAGAACTCTTGTTTAGAAGTGACAACAACACACTCAAACTGGCTTAACCAAAAGAAGGAACTTGTTAAAAGAATATTTGCAGATCACAATTAAACTTAGGAATGGCTATCTCAGTGAAGTGGAGGAACCAGGTCACTTCAGGGGCCCTCAGGAACTACTGGAAACAAGGTTCCAACTGTCACCAGGGGTCTTTCCAACTCTTGTCGTTGCTTCTCTCTGGCTGCTTCATTTTTTCTTACTGCTGACCTCCTGAAACATGGCAGGAAACATGGCTGCCAACAACTCATGAGCCTCATTTCCCCACCCTCAGTCAGCAGAGAAGGACCAATCTTTTCTCAAGCCCAGGGAAAGATTCTTGGTTTTCCAACTTTGACCCTTACTCAGACTAATTATCTAATTAATTCTGGCTAATGAGGGAGGGCCGTGCCAATGCTCCTACTACAGACGTGGGAAGGCAGATCAGCTTGGGGGCTGGGGAGGAAGGAATTCATAGGTCACCTGGGGAGGAGGAGTGCTGCACAGAGGAAACAGGAGGTACACACTATGCAATAGGGAAATCCCTCCCATCCCGTGTTTCTGACAGATCTAGCTGTGGGAGACATTAGACTGCACAGGGCCGTCATCCACTTTTTTCCTTGAATGTAGAATTATTTAAATTTCTATTCTCAAGACTTACCAAAAATGTCACTTCTTTATTTAAACAGAAAGTAGCAGTGCTGGCACCTGGACGCTGAATGTATTGTGGAAAATGTGCGGGATTGATGTCCACATGGATCCTAACATTGGCAAAAGACTTAACGCTCTGGGCAATACCCTTACAACACTGACAGGAGAGGAGGACATAGATGACATTGCTGATCTAAATTCAGTGAACATAGCTGACCTGTCAGATGAGGATGAAGTGGACACTATGTCTCCCACTATCCATACTGTAAGTAAACTCACTGTTAGACTTTTTCAGGCCTGACTTTTACTCTGAGAAAGGGACATTATTGTCAGTGTTGCTTATTGCAGTTGCTAATTGTGGAAGCAGGAAGGGAGTAGTGGTTCTCCGTGTCTGCATTTATATAATATTGTTTTTTTAATTCCATAATATTGTCTTTTAATTGAATTCCTTGTTTCATAATGGTTGTCAACCAGCTTGTGCCTTAACCTACAGGTAACATATTCACAGTAAAGGCAAAGTGCAAGCAAATCTATAGAGTTGGAAAGTAGATTAGTGGTTGCCTAGGGCTGGGAGAGTTGAGGGGGTTGGGAGAGCGGATGGGAAGAGACTGCTAATGTTACAAGGTTTTGTTTGGGAGGCGGTGAAAATATTCTAAATAGATTCTGATGATGGTTGCACAACTTTGTGAACATACTAAAAAACACTGCATTATACATTTTAAGTGGGTGAGTTTTATGGCATGTGAATTATATCTCAATAATGTTAAAAAATGAAAGACAAAAGCAAAGTACATACACACAAATTAAAGTATACATTGAAAAAATGTGTATTTCCATCTATACTGTACATATTCTATAGTATCAGATTGATTAGTTATTATACTTATTAGTTAAAAAGAAAGTTTCTCTCTGCTTTCATTCTATTATCAATTTAAAAAATTTTGAAACATCTTTAAACTACTGTATCATGAAATAGTTTTGTTCTTGGAAAGAAATTTTTAAAGAATTAACGTGACTGTTTATCATTTAGAGTTCAGATGGAAGTTCAGTAAGTGGAGATGGCCACAAGCTCACCTTTGGGCAACGACTTGTAAATCACCTCCTAGGCCTGAGGCCCCCACATCAGCGCTATTCTGTTCCTGCAGAGTATCTGTGTGACCCAGAGATGTGGGCCTCCCCCCAGTCTAGCCAGTCCCACTTGAAAGCATGCAGAGCTCACTCATGGGGAAACGTAGGTAGCAACTAAATAGATTCCTTATGAAAATGAAGGGGTTTGAATCAGTGGAGAATTCCAATCATCTTACTTAATATAGATGACTTTGATTCTTGCATGCTTCCTTTGATTTAAGGTGTTATTTCTTTGATAGGATAGATTTGCTTTGTGACCTGAGGGTGTTACTGACAGACGTGCTTTTGATTTTTCAGGAAGCTGTAGATTATCGAAGACCAGGAGGAGCATCTTGTAGCCAGCCAGGAGAACTTAGAGGAAGAAAAATTATGAAGCGTATAGTGGATATCAGAGAACTGAATGAACAGGCCAAAGTAATAGATGATCTTAAGTATGTATAATTATTTTTTAATTTAGTTTAGTATTCCTTAATAATAGAATAGATTTTAAATGTGAAGGAAACTGGATTGGGCATTGGTGATTTGTCTGAGATCATACATTCATTAGCGATAAAGTTAGAAATGTTAGTTCTAGTGCTCATCACAGCTCCCCATTTCTGAGAAGTTTATGACTGACTGTATGTCACATATATGCATCTCTATGTGTATATACATGTATCTTCACATATGTATATAAATATATGTATGAGTTTTTTGCTAACAGTATTTTTGGAATGCAAATTTTTGAGGAAGAAAATTTAGAATTTATTAAGTGCCTATTGGGATTCTGACATGTCTCAATTTAATCTTCACAACACTTCTGTGAGATTAGATGGCATTATCCAAACATTATAGATGAGAAACCTGGCTTTGAGAGATTAAAGAATTGGAATTTGAACTTGTGTTTGTTTGAATTCAAACTTCATGCTTTTTTGCTTGCCTGTATCAGCTGTTCACTAGAACTGAGGTGAGGATAGGGTGAGTCAAGAGCAGGGAATAGGTGGTAGCCATATTTTTTTTATCTGTAGCCTGCTAGATAGTACTGACTAGGTAATACTTGCTCTTTTAGACTACATTTTCTTTTTGCCAAACTGAAATTTTTGTTTTCCCCAAAGGTGGTAATCATACTTCATCTTTTCTAATCTTCGTACACCTGTATCTTTGTTTTTTTTTGCATTCAAGGATTTTACAGAAATGTATGCATTGTACAGTGAAAGGTATTTGCCTAAAAACTTGTCTGTAAAATCAGTTATGATACAGTGATTCACATTTTCCTGTTGACTTACATTACAGTTTGAGTTTTGTTATCAGGGGGAAAAAATGACTTGAAGCAAAATATACTTCCCTAAAATCTTACCTGAGGGTTAAATTATATGTAGAATATTACACACAGATCTTATTCTGCTGAATGGTTCCATAGCTTTCCTGAGATTATCAGAGAGACTCTTGATGTAGAAATGGACAAGAACCTAAAACATTCCTAAAACATTAGTTTTTTTTTTTTTTTTTTTTTTTTTACAGTTTGCCAGATATGAGTATTAACTTTATGGAGGATTTTGGCCTGTCCATACATAATCTTTGATATTCTGATAAGTTAAAGAATTAAAAAGGAGCAAGTAAAAATCACTCTTACTTTGTTACCTTTTTACACTAACTGCCATATTTGTTTTACTTCCAGAAAATTAGGTGCAAGTGAAGGAACCATAAACCAGGAAATTCAACGTTATCAACAATTAGAATCTGTTGCTGTGAATGATATTAGAAGAGATGTTCGTAAAAAATTACGGAGGTCCAGTATGCGAGTGAGTAAACATTTAAGGAGAATTCTATTAAAGTAGACTATTTAAAATTTTTTTTATTTTATGAAATTTTATGATGATACTTATGTTGTTCTCTTTCTTCCTCCATTGCTGGTGATAACGCTTCATTTATATATCTCATGTCTACTATATACCAGGCACTTTTTAAAGCGCTTTACATTTAACAACCCATTAAATCTTTACAGCAGCCCTATGTAGTAGCTTGTATTATTTTCCCCATTTTAAAGATGAGGAAACTGAGGCACAGAGAGGTCAAGTAATTTGACCAAGCTTATACAGCCAGTAATCCCAGTGGAGCCAAGAGTCAAACCCAAACAGTGGGATTCTAAAGTCCGTGCCCTTAGTGACTATGTTTTGTCTGCCTTTCATGAAGTCATGCTTTCTTTTTTGTCTCTAACTTAAATGTGAAAACTTTTGAGATGTCCATTCTACCCCATCCCATTTTCCACAGCTGACTTTACTCTTAGCTGCTACATACTCTCAGCACTTTATTCTTACCTTTATTATTTGCGTATTTAGTTGTCCTTACTAGTGTTTGAGTCTCTTAAAGGACAAGTTATTTATCTTTGACCTTACTACCTACCACATTCTGGGATTTAGTCCAATTGCTGAACAATTATAAATATATAGATAGATATACTAGAAAAATATAGTAGAAAATAATTCTAAAACTTATTCAAATGGAGGTAGGTTGCTTTGGGTCAGGGTGGTCTTGTTAGTAGAAAAACTAATTTTTAAAATATAGTCAGAAGAACCCTCCATTTTTTTTTTACCAGAATAAGATTTTTGGGTGCAGCCCTAATACATAAAAACTGATTAAATCAGAGCTGTTGAGGTTAGAGGAGGGGGGCAGTTTGCAGGGATCCAGAGTTCATTGAACTTGCTTTGCTTGATCACCACCAAAGTCCTAGACAACCTCATTTGAATACTGTTCTAAATTATTTACATTAGGAATAAAATGCAGTTTTAGTTATTCATCACTGGCACCTGACAGTACTAAATGGACAGTGATGATCTGTAATGCATAACTGTTTCACATTTTTGCCATGTACTTCACAGTCATGCAACATACTGAAAATATTGCTTGCATACTGTTTATAAGCTAGTTAATACTTGGCAATTAACTGTTAAAAATAAAACGAGGTAAGAGGATTAGGAAAATTATTGAAATTACATCCTTGTTCTTAACATTTCTCTCATTTGGCATTTCCCCCTCAATTCCCTTTTAGTTCTCTAAGTTTCCATTGTATTAGAATCTTTTTAATATCTAGCCCCCCCAAACTACAAATTTGAAGAAGAGGGATTTGGAGACAAGGCGGGTGTTCCAGTCACCAGTTCCTTTCCTTTTCTGTAATAAAGAGTTCTGTTGTTGGGGGGGGGGTGCCCTTGGGGTGGTACCTGAGATGCTTGGTGGTCACTCGCTCCCTCCCCCTCCTCCTCTCCCCTTATCTCCTCTTCTCCCCCATCCACTCACCTTTCTCCCAGAATCTTTCCTTTTAATTCTCATTTTCTTTCTCTTTTCTTTCCTTTCTTATTGTTTCCTTATTCCTCCCCTTATTTCTGTACCTCTCATCCCCACTCCCAATCTTTTCTCTCAGGCCAGCTGGTGGCTCATGTTGACTTTAGGCCTAAAGAATAGCTGATTCCTGCTGTACTTTGATCCATCTATGTTGTTAAGTGACATTTAAAGTTGCAATTTAAGATAACTTGTTACTGACCTGGGGGAGACAAACTCACTTGTTTAATAGTAGAATATTTTAACTGAAGTCGGATATTATGACCATCAACAACTGCCTAAAGTCACCCTTTTTCTCTCCCCTTTCATTAGGCTGCTTCCCTAAAGGATAAGTGGGGTTTGGGTTACAAACCAAGTTACAGCCGATCAAAAAGCATTTCAGCTTCTGGAAGACCGCCTCTTAAGAGAATGGAAAGGGCAAGGTAATATATTTCAACCAAGAAAACAAGTAATAAAATTGCTGACTCTTTTGCCAAAGTTCACTGCTTATTTATTGTGTTCTAATTGGGGAAATTACAAAATTAAGGTAGCAAATGGACCTTATGAGTAAAACTAGTAATAGTGGACACTGTCAAACTAAGAAGTTTGAGGAATTCCTTTATCTCATTTATACTATACTTTTATAAGTCATTGGGTGCTTTTTAGTAATGAAGTACATTGCTGTTTAACAAGTTTATGCATAAACTTAGACTATCCGAAGAAATGAATATTTGCATATTAGTAGCTACAGCTTTAAATTTGTCATTTTAGAAAAGGCATTTTGGAAAAGAAAAGGTGTGATTATACACACATTTGACATATGACATTTAGAAGAGGTGTGATTACACACACATTGACATAAGGGAAATTTTACATATTATTGAAGAAAAACAGTTTTACTAGTAAATGAACACTATAAAGTAGGTATAAATTCTTTTTTATAAGATTTTGTTTTAGAAAATCTTGTATTAAAGCAATGAATTTCTTTTTTATGGGATGGTAAAGGTTAAGAAATGGAATAACAAAAGTTCAATCCTTGGATAAGGTAAATATTTAGAAATAAAGTGTTAATGTCATTAATCAGACTTTTATAAAGTCCGGGGAATTTTTTTCAACAAGATGATTAATGTTTTATAACTTTGTATTTTTCTTATAGTTCTAGAGTAGGAGAAACTGAGGAGCTCCCAGAAATCCGTGTGGATGCAGCATCTCCTGGACCCAGAGTCACTTTCAATATCCAAGATACAGTAAGAGAGATATTATTTGTTAGAGATAGTACAAAATTATACAAAATTATAGTAGTTACACAGTTTAGCAATTCTAGTTCCTCCTAACAGTGGAAGTGTGGACTGATGGTTGAGGTGTCTGTACACGACCAAATAGCAGGGCACTGCCCCGTGCCCTCATTTGAGAGCCATGCTGCAGGTGTTGGTATTTTGCATGTAGAATAAAGACTCCATACTCCTTGCTTGTAGGTAGAAACCTTTTGTTGAATAATTTTTCTTTCAAGTTCGACTCTACATTAAACTGGGTATTTTACACAGATGTAAATATGGAATGTTTTTACTTAATGTATTTTATTATTTATTTATTTTTGTTCAGAATATATATAGAGATAATATCAGAAACTAGTAAAAAGGTCAGCTTCAAAGTTGTATTCTATTTTATAGTATGTTAAAATTTATGTTAAAATGTTTTTTGTTTACTTTTAAAGCATTGTTTTTTTTATTTTTCGTGAATTTTTATAAATTTTCTTATTTTAATTAAGTTGAAAAAAACAGTATGGGGAAGTACACCACAATCCAGCTGTCCAGGGGAAGGGTATTTTCAGGTACTTTTTAAGAACAACATAAATTTTGCTTTAAAACTAATTAACCACTCTGAAAATCTGCTTTCAAAATGTCTTTCTCTCATTTCATACTAAACTCAGACCTTGAAGATATTTTACATAAAGGTTTAAGATTGTTTGAATTCTTTTTCATCATCTATATTTCATAAGCTCTTGCATGCATATATTTTAGTTCTATACTTACTTATAATTTAATAGTAATTAATCTCCAAAATTAAAGGACTAAATCAGCATCAAATTAACGAAATCATAAACCAAAAACTGCAATATGTTATTTGCTAATCCCTGAGTCTCTTTTTCTCTGCACTCAACTGCAAAATGAATTTTTTCTTTCAGAAAAATATGTTACCTAATTCAAACTAGAATCAAACCTTTCTCAGAACAGCATGTCAATCATTGAATGTTATTTATTTTGAGTCACTGGTATAAAAGAGTATGTATAAAAGCAATCTGTTAAAAAATTACGTTCAAAACAGTGTGGAAAATGTGCTACACAATCACTTATAACTTGAATTAACACCTTTAAAAGCTACGTATTTTCCCTAAATATGTTATAAAAGTAAAATTTAATTTTAAAATTGTATCTGTATAGTAGGTATATAAATCCTTGTCTAGAAGTTTTCTATCAAGTTACATGTAAAAGCTGGAACTTATTCTACATTTGTTTCCCATCTCCCACTCTTTTAAGATAGTCTCAATATACATCCCATAGTTACATTGAATTTAGTCAAGCCAAATTTTGTTTTAGAACTATTAGATTCTAATAGGGTGAGCTTGACAGACATGTCCTTTTTTCTAAAAATGAACTTTGAAATACCCTTTACAGTGAATTGAATGGATTCTACTAATCATTTTTTTCCTGTCCAATATTTTTGATATTGAGATAGTTGACATATAACATTATTTTCATGTGTACAACATAATTATTTGATATATGTATATCCTGTGAAAGGATTGAGTTGTCTTAAAGGCATTAATATTTGAATTGATTCAAGTCCTATTTTTAAATAGCAGTGTATGCTGTTTATAAAAAAATAGCGTGTAAAAATCATAAATTGCAAAATAGATCATTAAGGCATGGTTAAATGGAAAATAAATATAAAACAAAGAGATATTTATCTACATAAACTCTTACCACAGCTTTAAAAATTGAAGATTTTCTGATAAAATCTGACTTAACCTATGATGTTATAAATTGTTACTTTATAAAATGTATACTTTACTAAATGATATGTCATTTTATAAAAAGTGAAGAAAATCTAGATTCTGCAAATGTTTGAAATTTTGATTATCAGATTTCACTATGTATTTACTAATAGTAGTATCAATAAATTTATCTTGCACATTACATTTTACAAAGGCTTATCACATTCTCAAAGGACATGCAAGCAACTCTCAAAACTGGGAATCGAAATTAGGTCATAGAAGTTTTGTTGTTTTTTGTTTTTTGTTTTTTTTGTTTGTTTTTTTGACCTACTTAAATGTAGTGGCCTCCTGGTACAATCCTCAGTGAGTGACATTGTATCTATATGAACTATTCACCTTAAGATATAGAATTCTTAAGTCTGATTGATTGATATGCTTAATTATGTAACTGTTTACACATCTTTCTTCAGCTCATTAGGGGCCCATTTTAAAAAGGTGTATCCACAAAAAGGATTCTAGAAGCACAAAGTACATCCCTACTGACACTTGCATGCTCTTCCATCACTAACTCCTCTCTTGCCCTGCTGATTTAAAGTTGATCACATTGTTTCTTTTGTCTCCACAGCATGATTAACCTATGCTTTAAAGAATTACAATATGTGCTAATTAACATGATGATATATACTTATATAAAGTAAAATTTCACTCTGATTTTTAGTGTGTCAGTGGTATGACTTTCTGGCATGAACTTCTGCTTGGTGTGCCATTTCATATGTTCATAAAGCTGATCTTTCAGTTCAGAGTGAGGAAATTCAATTTTGAGAGAAATTTTAAATGCTTAAGCATGTATTTTTTTCTTTTTCTTTTTTTAACCAAAAAGAGGTTTGTAATGTGAACTTGATTCCCGTTTTTTCTCTTTACATTCAGTTTCCGGAGGAGACAGAACTGGACCTTTTGTCAGTAACCATTGAAGGTCCATCCCATTACTCTTCAAATAGTGAAGGATCGTATTCCATGTTCAGTTCTCCCAAAACTCCAGGAGGCTTTTCATCAGGCATTTCTTTCCAACCTGAAGAGGGCCGAAGGGATGACAGTTTGTCTTCTACCAGTGAAGATTCTGAGAAGGATGAAAAGGATGAAGACCATGAGAGGGAAAGGTTTTATATTTACAGGAAACCCTCGTGAGTAGCCTTTTTGTTTTAAGATCCTTAGGCAGTATTTTAAAATCTAGAACTGACCTTAAAGCATTATATATAACTGTTAATTTTTACAGAAAAAAAAATTCTTAATGTGCCTAGCCAGAGTGAGACTGAGAGACATTTCCATGGTTTACTAATAAAATTTAGGCCCATATGGCATTATTTTTTTCTTTCCCTGTCCTTTGTCTTTTAGTAAAATCTAGAGAGTAGCATTTAAACTTTACAATTTGCAAAAATGAAATCTCCTCTAAAATGTAGAATGTAGGTTATATACACTGTTACTCAGACCCCTTAATAGCAGTGATTGTGCCTGTGTCCCGAGTGTATATTCAGCACATTGCCTGGCACATAATGGTTACTCAGTACATAGTTGTTGAATAAAATGTGACTCCATTAAATTTAGGGAAAATTTCAATTAGTAGGAGCTAGTTGGGTAATTTGTGTGAATTTATAAAATAAATAGTAAAATTTATTTACAGACCATTGCTCATATAACGTGTTGGAAAATAGTTTGTTGAAAACTCTTAGATTTTACTACAGTGTAATGACCAGTTGTTCTTTCTCTAGACATACATCTCGTAAAAAAGCAACAGGCTTTGCTGCTGTCCATCAGCTGTTTACAGAACGCTGGCCAACAGCCCCAGCCAACAGAAGTCTTAGTGGCACAGCTACAGAGAGAAATATTGACTTTGAACTTGATATACGAGTTGAAATTGATAGTGGAAAATGTGTGCTCCACCCAACCACCCTTCTACAAGAACATGATGATATAAGCTTGAGAAGGTAAGATATTGGTCAGAAAGGCATACATGTAACTTCATTTGTTTGAAATACTGTTTATATATCACTAATCATAACAAACATTTCCTGCCACATCCCAAAATGCAGATTTAAAGAGTATAAATATTTAATCATAATTGGAATGTATGAGTGTTTATATGTATAACATACTGTTTCTTTAAATAAGTGTATAATATTTTCTGGTTAGATCTTCTAATTAGAAATGGATGTCTGATTTAGATTCTAGCAAATTTGTTAATTAAAATAGTTATTTCCTTGGAATTCTCCTTTAAATAAGCATGAATTTTTTCAGTCTCTGTCCTAATTGTGCACATTTCTATTTCAAAGAACAGTGCAATACTCAAATATATCTTGTTATTGAGAGTTTGATGAATTCATAAAGAATTAAGAAAGATTGGAAAACAATTGCACAAAGAGGCTTTTCAGTAAACTGGAATGTTGTTCAGGCTGTAAGTACAGCTTTACCATTTGTTTCTATCATTGAAGAAACAATGGTATAAACAGGCTTAAGGTTAGATTATTTTTTCTTTGAATTTCTGTTTTGCTTTTCCTTCTTAATCTAAAAAAGAATTATAAGAAAATAAAAATATTAATAATTGAGTGGATGAGTAAGGAGTGAGTGGAAATGTAGATAAAACGAGTAGGCAGAATGCTGACAACTGTTGAAGCTGGGAGATGGACCCATGGGGTTCATTCTACGATTCCATTTACTTTTTGTATGTTTGAAATTTTCTATAATAAAAGATTTTTAAATGTCTCTTTGTCTAATGAAGCTTTTTATAAAATGAGACGATAAAAAGGCACTCTAAACAGTTAAATTCTTACAAATGTAATAGTGATGATAAGAAAATGACTTAATTTATTTTTGGTTGAACTGCAATAAACCAAAATAAATTGCTGGTACTCAGCTATATTTACCTATGTAAAGGGCTGTTCCATTTGGTTCGGCCTTATGTGTTCACGTGAAACAGTTTTGATCTCAGGAAAGGATAACTGCCCTGTGTGGTTGTGGAACATACAACATAAACCTCATCCATGCAAGGATTAACCAGTTTAGCCAGAGATGCTGATGAGCTTCACTTTTTCAACTTTATTAATGAAGGATTACATTTCACTTACTATATAAATAGAAGTTTGCTTTTAAACAAAATAAAAGGAGATAAATGTCTTTCAAAAAGATAAAACATTTTTCTATTTATAGGAGTTATGATAGAAGTTCCAGGAGTTTAGATCAAGATTCTCCTTCAAAAAAGAAGAAGTTTCAAACTAATTATGCTTCCACCACCCATTTAGTGACTGGCAAGAAAGTGCCATCATCTCTACAAACAAAGCCTAGTGACTTAGAAACAACGGTATTTTACATTCCTGGAGTTGATGTAAAGGTAAAAACTTAAATGCCTGGGATAAGGGATTAGCTTGTTAGTTGCCATGTTTATTTTCTATCATATATATCCTTCCTTCCCCAATTATACTAAAATGAGACTGTCCAAAGTTTTTCTCTAATATAGCCACATTCTGAACATGAGACATTTTAAATTGCAGGTTGCCTCTTTTTCCATGAAATTTTGACAGAAAAGTTAATTTTCTTTTTTAAACACTGATATTCGTCACGTATTTGCTAAACCTTGCTTAGTGCAACTTTTTTAGATTCTAGAATTATACCATCCTAGAATGTTAAGCTAGAAAGAACTTAAAATATTATCTGGGATGATGACCTTTTTAACTTTAACAATGAAAAAACGCTAATAAGGAACTGCTGGGATCACAAAGCTAACTTGTAAAATCTTCTGGTTCCTGAACCAGTGTTCTTTCTACCACATTTTTGTACATTTCTTGGTTTCCCTCATCTGCACAATTTTAATTTCGAAAGTTTATTTGTTTCAATACAGTTGCATTACAATTCCAAGACTCTAAAGACCGAATCACCTAATGCCTCCAGAGGATCTTCCTTGCCAAGAACACTCTCTAAAGAGTCCAAGCTGTATGGTATGAAAGATAGTGCAACATCTCCTCCTTCTCCTCCTTTACCTTGCACTGTCCAGAGCAAGACTAACACCTTACTTCCTCCCCAACCCCCACCTATTCCCTCAGGTATTTAAGGAAAATATACTTTAATTTTTTTTTCATAAATTAATTTTTAGTCATAACCTACTTGCTCTTTTGAGACGGTTTCAAATTCACATGTTTAAGAAGAAAGGACTTAGACTTAACAATAATGACTGTACAAAATTCATATATGGAAGTGGGGCCAACTACTTTTGCCTAGTTCTCAAACTGATAACACCTTAGAATATCAGTTGTTAAAATAAACTTAATATACTTAATAGTTTACTTAATTTTTTAGATCTATGTATATTTAGAAAAAGTCTTAATGTAGTTCAAATTTGGGATCTTATGATCTAGATGGAAACATCAAACATATATTTAAGACAGAGTACACTGGACTTAACCACATTTATTAATTATCTATTATTGCATAAAAAATTATCCCAAACTTAGTGGCTTATAATCTCAAACACAGTTCCTGTGAATCAGAAATTGAGGAGCAGTTTGTCATGGTGAATCTAACTTCACAGTCTTTTATGAAGCTGTAGTTAGGATGTTGCCTAGGGCTACAGTCACCTAGATGCCTGACTAGGTCTGGAAATCTGCTTCCATCATATCCCATTCACATGGCTGGCAAGCTGGTGCTTTAGTTTCTCCCAACATGGATCTCTCCACTGGGCTGCCTGAGTGTTCTCAGGACGTGGCCACTGACGTACCCTCAAAAGGAGTGATCCAAGAGGGAACGTGGCTGAAGCTGCAATGTATTTTATGGCTTAGTCTCAGAAGTCACATAACATCACTTCCACAATATCTTATTTATCATACAGGTGAGCCTTATTCAGTGTGGGTGGGAACTACACAAGGGCGTGAATACCAGGAGGAAAGGACTATTGGAAGTTATTTTGGAATCTGGCTACTATACCACATGAATAATACCTTACATGTGTAGAAGAGAATTTTCGAAAAAGGGAATATTGGGCTGGACAAGAATTATTTGTAAAAGCTTATTTGGGAGATGGAACTTGATAAATCTTTTGAAGTAGCCAGTAATCATGATAATAATGCCTAACATTTTTAGGTCACTTTTAAATTGACAAGACACATGTATGTCCATTAAGTACAGGGCAGATATCATCAATATTATCTCCATTTTATATATGAAGAAAGTCAGAGCTCATAGAAGTTGGATTTCTTTCCTAGGTTTACAAACTAATACATGCTAGAGCTGGAAACCTAAGCCAAAGTTAGCTAAATATTAGTTAGCTATTATAATTATTCTACTGATGTGGAAATATTTAGTCAGGTAGAAGGAAAGCGAGATGCTGCCCATGTAAAGGAGGCATTATAAATACATACAGGGTAAGAACAGCAAGAACATAGGAAAGCCTAAAAACAATGATGTTCTTCCTCAACTTGCCACAAAATATCATTAGTCAAAATTCTCTACATCTACTTAAGTGGACAAAATAATACTAAATGAGAGATTAAATGCTAAAATAATAGAGAGTTAGCAAAGTATAAACTTGAAAAATTGAACCAAAATTTGTGACCTAGAGCAAATAGGAATAACTGTTGTGTTTATATACATCATTGGTCATCTCTGTCTTATAACAATAATTTATGATCTCTTTCAACCTATTTTTATTGCATTCTTGTATGGTTTTAAGTATAAGGTGCTTCATCTGATTAAACTGTCATATAATTCTGATTTCTTACAAAATTACTGTATGTTTTATGGAAACTATTTGTTAAATTCTCTTCACATCTGTAAATGTTCTAGCCAAAGGAAAAGGAAGTGGAGGAGTAAAAACAGCCAAGTTATATGCCTGGGTAGCACTTCAGTCACTGCCAGAAGAAATGGTTATTAGTCCATGCCTATTAGACTTTCTGGAAAAGGCCCTGGAAACTATCCCAATTACACCAATTGAAAGGAACTATACAAGTGAGTGTCCTCTTTATATACTTATTTGCCCATCACATGTATTTTGGGGTTCTGTTACTTAGAAGGATTTCTTAATGCTATTATATATTCAGTGATAAATATAAAGGAATTATGGAACTGAAGAACAACTTGAGAGACCATCTAGTCCTGGTGGGGTTTTATGATTCTTCCACGGCCACAGATATGACAACATTAACATTCTCAGGTACTGTGTTAGTGTGTCTCTTGGACTGGAAACTCCTTGAGGGCAAAGACATAATTACTGTTTTCTTTGTATGTTGTTTGGTATAGCAGCAGGGAATCAGAATGTGCAGGAATGAGTAAGAGGTCTGAATAGGGAAGATGTATAGAATGATGGGCTACAGAAGCCAATGTTTCTGCTCATTCATACCCCTGATCTCAGTACTAGCATAAAAGAAAAAGATCTTTTAATAAATAGTTTTCCCTTGCCCTAACAGTAACACTTAAAATTAAATATTTTAACAGCTGTCAGCTCACAAGATGAAGATATGGGACATTTTGAAATACCAGATCCTATGGAAGAATCAACAACATCACTAGTATCGTCTTCAACATCTGCTTACTCTTCCTTCCCTGTAGATGTTGTGGTTTATGTACGAGTTCAGGTGATATACTTCATTTATTCTTTTTTGTTTTAAAGGAAAATTTTTTTCTTAAGTTTATTTGAACATTTACAATATTACTACCCTTTAATGTTTTCTTAAGCTTCATAGACCTTTAGTATGTCTATGATGGCTTAGAGGTTGCCTGAACCTCTGGGAAGTATATGTACTATTTTATGTGTGTATTTACTTGTCTCCTGAGGAAGTTCATATCTTTGAGTTTTTAAAACTGAGATCTCAAACTTTTGTGGCAAAGGTAAAAATATGTAAGTTAAAACCCTTTTTTAGCACTCTATGCCTTTTTTATTATGGCACCTGTATTCCTTGTCATTATGGTCATTTGGGCTAAGATATAAAGTGAAATTGAGATATAAAGTTGCAGTAGTACCTTTGTTAGATTTTTCTAAGAGTTATATATATTTAATATTTTATTTTAAAATTCAGTCTAGCTGTAGGCCTTTAGGAGTATAGGTGTATCTCAGAGATATTGTGGGTTCAATTCCAGACCACCATTGCAATAAAGCAAATATTGCAATGAAGCAAGTCACATGAATTTTTTGATCTCCCAGTGCATATAAAAGTTATGTTTACACTATACTGTAGTTTATTAAGTGTACAATAGTATTATATCTAAAAAAATGTAACTGCCTTAATTAAAAAATAATACTGTTGGAAAAATGTTACCATTAGACTTGCTCAAGCTGTGGTGGCCATGAACCTTCAACATCTGCAAAGCACAATAAAACAAGTTGTTATATTAGCATCCAGTCAAGTCCATTTATTAAAGAGGACTTGATTTGTATCCAAACTTCAAGGTTTAGTTTACTCTCAATTAAAATTTTGTGATCTCAAGAATAAAAGAAACACTAATGATTATCAGTTCAGATTAATTTCTACAATAGCAATTTGGCCAAAAGAACTTCAGTCTGATCTTCTGGAATTTTGCATTAGCTTTTTTGAAGAGCTGATGAAAAAATGTAATGAGTGAGGGCTTGAGAATTCATAAAACTCAAGTTATTAATGCCATAGTCTTTTAAAATTTTAGTATAAAGGAAATTACTACCTTTAAAATACTTGATTATGAACAATATGAACATAAACATCTTTAATGTTCTGAATTATGTGTCTACATATTTACTGCTTAGAGATAGTTCCTCAAGTATTTAGAGTTTTAAAAATGATACCATTTTGTTAATATATTTTGGTTAATGCATCATGTGTCTGTTTGAAAAAGGTAGGACATTAAACACAAAATTCTTTAAAGTGTCAAATAATAAATTTGGTATATGTAGACTGAAATGGAAATTGAATATAATTTTTGGAGTCCAGTAGGAAATTTTTTAATCATCTAATTCCTAGAAAAAAAATTTTTTTTTGACTTTCTGCACTTTTTAGCCCTCACAGATCAAGTTTAGCTGTTTACCAGTGTCAAGAGTAGAATGCATGCTAAAGCTGCCATCCCTGGACTTGGTGTTTTCTTCAAACCGAGGAGAACTGGAGACTTTAGGGGCTACGTATCCTGCAGAGACTTCATCCCCTGGAGGTAATGCTTCTCAGGGTGGAACAAAGACCTCTGCAAGCAAAACTGGAATACCAGGTATGGAAACATTCTTTTATTCAATTGGCATAAAGCCAAGTACTACTTTAACAGTAATTAATATATATACAGTATTTCCAAATAAATTTGGAAAAGGGGAATATTTGAGAATGAGTATTTATAGGAAAAAGTCTATAGTAGGTCAAAGTTTTGAGTGTATTTTATTACAAAGGAACGGGCAGTTGGATAGCGTTTTGTTGTTGGCTTCATATACATATTGCATGCATTATGAGGTATGAATGATAATGTATTCAGGTACTTTTGAATGTTTTATTTTATGCTATATTTTTAGATTACAGGTAATCAGTGTTGCAGCTTTAAAATTACAAGTAATCAGTGTTGCAGCTGGTAAATAAGAGATGTATTATCCTTCAAGGATTATCACACTGAATTAAAAGTATATCACATTGTGTGTGTGTGTGTATAAAAAAAAATTTTAATGGTGAATTTTGTTACCTAACTCAAATGTTTGTTTCATGAAAGGTTTAGTTTTTAAAGCAGAACTGATGATTTCCTGATGAGATAGTCACTCTTCACTGTATTAAAACTGTGTCATTTTTGCCCTAAAACTCATTTAGAGATCACAAATGCAAAAAATAAAGATTTATTAGACATTTTTTAAAAGAGAGACTAGAATGAATGAAAACTGATGAGAGAACTGATAAGAGAACTAATGTTAAAACAGTGATTCTGCCCCCAGGGCATGTTCCACAATGTGGAGAAATGGCTAAAGCAAAACGTTTACTTTGCTGTGTAAATCTCTGAAAGTTTTCACAACAAAATAGGAAAACAAAAAGTTGATATTTTAGAAGTAAAATTTTTGCTAATGCCATCACCCACTATCTTGCACTTAGCTCCAAAATATTGTTGCTGGAATTGTACTGTTTTCAACAGCATGTTGGAGTGGTAGTGTTGGTTTTTGAGAACTTTTTTTTTATTATAAAATTAACTCATTGTTCATTATAGAAACTACAGAAAACAGAAAAGTACCAAAAATGAAAATAATATCCTTTTATCAGTTCCTACCTACTCTAGCATTTTTGTGAAGATATAATCTTTTTCCTAGGCAAAAGTGAAATATGGTCTCTTGTAACTTTCAGAAGTTTTAAATATAGGTTTTCCCAAATTATTAAATATTTATCTCTAAAGTAACTTTAACAACTGCATGATATTCCATCATTTTGATCGTATATTTGAAACTCCCTGGGTTTTTTGTTTTTATTTTGTAAATAATATTGAGATGAATATCTTTGTATATAAATATTTTTAAACACTCATAGGATTAATTCTTAAAAGTCAAATTCCTGAGTGTGAACATTTTAAGGTGTTTGATGTATTTTACTCTCTAGTAAGACTATAACATTTCTGCACCTTCACCACAATGTGTTTGGACACCAAGTTCACTGTATTCTTCTTAACACTTTGCTTTAAATTTATTTTCAATCATCGTTAATATGATGGACTAAAATGGGATTTTATTATGTAATCTATGTTGTTACTCTGTTGGCTGTTTGAGGAAGGGGGATAAATATGCCCATGCCCAGTTCTCTTTTGGGATATTCACTTTTTTCTTAATGACAAAATGTCACAAATTATTAACACAAATTATTATAGCAGTATATATATGCTATGCTAGATATATAATATAGTCTAGGAATATAAAATGAGCAGCTATTTTTTAATGTCCACATTTATTTTAGAAAATTAAAAAATGAAACAGCACCCCTTATTTTATCATCATAAAACATGCAAGGAATGATGAATAAATGTATAACAAATGTAGGTTATGACAATACCCATTCTTTTAAAGGATCTTTATTGAACTTTACTGAATTTTGGGTCAGTACTAGCGGTTAGATATACTGTAGTGAACTTAGCTAACAGACACAGTGCCTGCTAATTCTGGAACTTAAACTGAATTTGGAGAAACAGATAATAAGCAAACCAGCACATTTTAAGTGGAAACAGGAAGTAGGTAAGTATGAGTTAGCCAAGCAGAGAGTTAGAATAAACACTCCAGGTACAAAATACAAAATCCACGAAGTAGGAAAGAGACTGACAACTTTGAAAAATGAAAAGAATAAAATTAGTATAAGTGGAGCATGGGAGCAAAGAGTATACTGGCAGGAGCAAGATTTAGATAGACAGGAAAGAGCCAGTGCACGTGGGGAAGCCGCTGAGAGGTTAAGCAGGGAAGCGGACGTGATTTCCACTTCTAGAACACCAGTCCAGCTGCAGTGTGGCAGTTGCTTGGAGGAGAAGAGTGGAAGGAAGCAGGGGGAGCAGTGGGCCACTTCAGCAGCCCAGAATCGATCACTGTTTAGGCTAGAACAGCATTAGTAAGATGGAAGGAAATGGACAGACTTGATGTATGTTGTTAGACATAGAAATGATATGACGATAAATGGCATGATAGAAAGTTGGAAGTGGGAAGGATGACAGATAACTCCCAGGTTCCTGGTGGAGCTGTTTTCATAGAAGTGTTACTTACGGAGATGGGAAATACTGGAAGAAAAGCAGATTAGGGGAAAAGATCGGGTTCAGTTTTGGACATGGTAAGCTTTAAACATCTGTGATCCATTCTAGTAGGATGTCAAGTAACCAGCTGCAGTATGTGAATCCAAAGCAAGTGTGGTCTGGAGATATGCATTTTAGAATCACTGGCAAATCATATAAAGCTCCATTCAGACTGTCTCATATTTTTTACGTTTAAAGCATAATTGAATTTAGCCTGTCCACCCATGGTAGATATTGCCAATGAGGACACACAGCTGAAAAAGAGAAGATCTTCAACTTTCTCCATTTGTGTACCTTACTCTATTTCCACTGTTTCTGGGAAATGTGGACTCTAGCTGTATGGTTTGGATTTTTTACAGTTCATGCTCCTCCTCCATTGCTTAAAACCCAGCTATTTTGTACCTCTTTCCCTGCCCACTTCCAGTAGACAAAGGAGAAAAAAAAACAGGAAACCATGGAGTTGGCCAGTCATATGTATAAATAATTATTTCAAAGATGAACAGAATACTTAACCCTGGTTTATAGGGTAAATTAATTGGAAAATACATCTAAATCCTCATTTTAATTTCAAGGATTTAACCCTTGATCAGTTAATGTTTGACTATTTTCATTTTATTTTCAAGTCATGTTCATTTCTTGAGACTATATTAGTGACAGATTTTTAAAATCTTCTGTGGCTTATAAATATTTTGGTTTTCTTGTGTTCCCTGTAGGTTCGTCAGGATTAGGCAGTCCTCTTGGCAGAAGTCGACATAGTAGTAGTCAGTCAGATCTGACGAGTTCCAGCAGCAGTTCATCTGGGTTGAGCTTCACTGCATGCATGTCTGACTTTTCCCTTTATGTGTTTCATCCATATGGAGCAGGGAAACAAAAAACTGCTGTTTCTGGCCTGACATCTGGATCAGGAGGATTAGGTATACTTAGCATGTCTGCATCTTTCTCAAATTTATCACATCTTTTCAAGCTTTGATCTTTTAGAAATATTATCTTTAATAATGGATATAAAATGAGATCAGAAACTTTATTTTTCTTCTTGATAATATCTATCCTGTCTCTACATAATAAGTAGAAATATGAAATAAGAAATGTAGGTAAATCAATTATATAAGAATTTTAAAATTCAAAATATTTTACAAGTGATATACATTGTGCAGTCTCTTCAGATATGAGGTTACTTGTGTTAAATGTTTAAATGTTTCATCAAATCACTATTTGTATAAAAAACTACATTGTATAAATAGTAAATTTTTACATTTGTTAATTTAAAATGAGACTATTATTACTAGTTGTTTAGTTGGCATTTTAAAATGCAGATTTACCACTAAAAACGCATAGGATGTTGATATTAGTGAATGTCTCTTGACTTATTTAGACAAATAATAAAGATTCGCTCTGTGTCAATTCTAGTTTTTGCTGGAGAGACGCTGTAAAAATCATCAATTATGTTTATGGACTCGAACCTATAAAATTATTGCTAGAAATGCCTAATGCTCATTAGGTCATTCTGTTTAAATTTTTACCTCACTTAAGTGATTTTAATTGATGGCATATTCTAGCCTATTGGATAATGTCATGTAACTAGATAGTTGTGTGTGTATACATATATGTATATATGTGTGTGTTCATGTGTATGTGTTTTTGTTTTTGGGTTTTTTTTAAGGGAATGTGGATGAAGAACCCACTTCAGTCACTGGTCGAAAAGACTCACTCAGTATAAATCTCGAGTTTGTAAAAGTGAGTTTGTCTCGGATAAGGCGTTCAGGAGGTGCCTCATTTTTTGAAAGTCAGTCTGTAAGCAAGTCTGCAAGCAAAATGGACACTACACTAATAAATATATCTGGTATTCAATTTTATAGTTTTTTTTAAAAAAACATTGTTCTTCCAGAATTAAATAAGGGCCTCCTTTTTAAGTGTTTAAATATTAAATACATTTAATATTAAGCATTTAGTGATAAATTGATTTAAAGGAGACTATCTAGCCAAGCACTATCTCAGTCCAGGTAATCAATGTTAGAAATATGATTGCTAGATAAATATGATTGCTAGATAAACACTGCTAGAAATATCACCCAAGGGCCAAAATATGCCTAATTAAATCACTGGAAACTGCTTCTTCACTTCTTTACCATGAATTGGTAAAAATTTATGACTTTTTGTTTAATTTTTTAATTATAAATTCTTAAAACACTAAGGAGGGATGAGATGAAAATTTTTTACTTGGTGTCATTAGATCTTGAGTTGTATGCATATATGTTGCTAGCTTTATAACTAGTTACATAACTGTGGACAAATCACTTGTTCATTTTCTTTACATTGTGATTTAAGAATTTAAAATTAAATGTATGTAGAACATTTTGAAGCATTCAGAGTACTACATGAGTGAAAATTTTAAAAATTATTAATCAAATATAGTAAGTACCCTTAACCCACTCAACACCATATATATTTGGTCATTCAACAAACATATATTGAGCCTTTATTTTACAGTGAACTTGTGCCAGGCACTCTACTAGATGCTTGAAGGTGCAGGCATAAAGAAGGGAAGGTCTTATGAGTAGACAAATTACAGTGCAGTGTGATAAATCCTATAGTGGAGGTTTACTTAAAGAGGAGGAAACAAATTCTGTTTTATATCAGAGATCAGAGAAGGCTTCACAAAGGAGATGTTTCGGCCAGGTCTTCAAAATTATGTAGGAATATTCTTGGCTGTAGCAACATGGTATTTAATGGTACAGAAGCATCAAAAAGTATGCTTTTGTATCATACTTTGATTCACTGAGGCTGAAGCATAGGTATAACTGAACATTTAGGTTAGCTGTACAAACTAGGTGGGGCCAGAGGGAGAGAGGAGTTGGCTAGAGGTAAAGCTGGTAAAATAGCCCAGGACATGATTGGGGGTGGAGGGGTCTCATATGCCAGGCCAAAAAATAGGGTTCTGATCCTTCAGGCAGGGAGAAGCCATTAGCAGTTTTTAAGAAATGGTATGACAACATCGTCCCTAAAGATGGCAATACTGTTGTGGGTAGATTTTATGTTAAGTGTTCTTACCACAAAAGCAACCAATATTATATATGTATTATCAAATAATCTGTTTACATTAAAAAAAGAAAAGGAATGATGCTTCAGATCGATGTTTTAGGAAGAGAGTTGATGGTAGAATCAAAAGAGGTGGTAAAGGGGAGAGATGCTTGAGGAAGCTGTTGATATAGACTAAGCAATAGGGGATGAGGGCCTGAATTGTGATAGTAAAAAAAGAGGAGGGAATGTTCAAGAGAAATATGAGAATCCACAAGCTTAAGGACAAGTATATGAGGAGCAGTAAAGGAGACAAGGATGCCTCAAACTTTTAGCTTAGGTGACTGAAGGGACAGTGAGGTCATTAACTTAGATAGAAAATAAAGAAGGAAACACCTCTACAACATTGAGGTGGAAGGGTCCGGTAGGCAATTGGCTAATGGGCTGTGTGGATATGGGCTCAAGCTGAAACAGGTTTGGGAGATGTTGGCGTATAAATGCAACAGAAGCTATGGTGGAGGAATAGAAGAGCACATGAAGCAGAAGCAGCAGTGTGCTCAGAGCAGAACCCTGGGAGACGGCCATCAGAATGCTTTCAGATTGACAAGTTGCTGCTTTTTGTCTGAAAGGAAAATAGTAGTTTTTGCCATACAGTTATTTGGTTTGCAGCTACTTTTGAGGAAATTTGTATTCTAGCTCATCCTGATGATTCATTTCGCATATTGGAGAAGAGCTCTAGAAAAGCTTTGTGTTAAAGCTGGAAGCTGTGTATAAGACCAATCTTTAGATCCTCTCTGAGAATTTCATAATAATAAGTGATAAAAGAATTCCAGTTTGCCCTCACCTCAAAAATGGAAATGGAACTAATAGTGCAGGATGTGCTATTTTTATCCTTTGTGGAAGGAACACATTATCACTTACTAATCATACTAGGTAACTTATTTTGGTATTTCATGAATTGTAACAGAATTATAATTCCGTTGTGTAATATCATGCCATATTATACCTACCATGTGAAAATGTTAAAGGTTTTGGAAGTGTGTTCTAACAAACTTTGTTTATGTATCAGCTGTTTGTGATATAGGGTCTGCTTCCTTTAAATATGATATGCGCCGCCTCAGTGAAATTCTGGCATTTCCAAGAGCTTGGTATAGGAGGAGTATTGCACGACGCCTATTCCTCGGAGACCAAACTATAAATTTGCCAAGTAAGCTTGTTTATAAAATTATAAATTAGACTTAGGCTGCCTTTCATTTTGATTACAGTAGTAACAAGATCCATGATTGATAGCACAAACTTCTGTCTTACTTGGTAGGTTGTACCCTACAGTTCTTTCACTCGTTCAACAAATGTCCATGGAGCCCCTTTAATGTGCTAATAACCACTGGGGATGCACTAGCATTGGAGGTCACAAAATACTTGCTCTCTCAGGGATTAGGTTCAGCTAATTTTTATTCTGTGATGACTACCCTATAATCTTTGTAAAATCTGGAAATGCAAAATTACATTTAACCAAGTTAATCGTGGTTAGTTAAACATGGAAAATATAAAATATTGGGGACATGCTACCATACTGCATTTTTTCTCTTGGACTTAGATATTGTTGTAGTATTACACTGTGTAAGTGAAAGGCAGAGTTAGCATGATACAGTAGAAAATATGAGAAATCTGGGTCTGGGTCTGTTTCCTCATCTGTAATATGGGACAGAGTGCCTGTCCTACCCATCTCATGGAGTTTCTGTGAGATTAAATAAAATAATATGCTGGAATGTACTTTGCAAACTGTACATTGTACAGTTGTCAGAGAACTGGAAGGAATATAAAATGTGATTAGAAATGCTGGAGTCGTGAAATTTCTTATTTTATAACATGGTAATATTATCTTGTTAATTTTGTTTTTGTTATCTACTTTTCTATTAGCATCTGGCCCAGGGACACCTGATTCCATTGAAGGTATAAGCCAACACCTTTCCCCTGAATCATCAAGAAAAGCTTACTGCAGGACCTGGGAGCAGCCTAGTCAGTCAGCCTCCTTCACCCACATGCCTCAGTCACCTAATGTGTTTAATGAGCATATGACAAACAGTACCATGTCACCAGGGACAGCAGCACAGAGCCTAAAGTCCCCAGCTTCCGTAAGGTCAAGGAGTGTGTCTGATTCTTCAGTTCCCCGAAGAGGTAACACTGCTCTCTGTTATCAGTAGTCCTCAAGTGCCCCAAGATAAAAAATCTTAATTAGTTACTCCCAGACTTCTGCCCCAACTGCAGGAAGTTGTTCTCTTGCAGGTTTTTATGGAAGACGTGGGCAGAGGGAGGGACCCCAAAGCAAACAACAAACACTTCACAGTATTTGCTAGCAGAAGAGGCAACTGGACAGCCAGTCGCTTTGAAAAGGGATAGGGGAGAGAGGAATGAGTATATTGTTAGCACGTTCCATATGGTACAGTTATTATTAGAAGTAAAACAGACCTACAATGTTGTAAAAGATACTTGATATTGAAAAAGTTCATCTTTGCATTCATTCAGTCATTCTTTTATCCAGCTGATATTTTTTAACTCTCTTATCTGCTGAACATTCTACTTGTGCCTAAGTATATAAAATGATGTAGTTCATGTCACAAACTGATTAGAGTATAATGAGCAACAGGACTCAAGATATATACGGAGTCCATAAGAACACAGAAGACAGGCACCCCCACCGGCCTCTGCATTTCAGAATGGTACCTGCCTTCCGAGTTCTCTTTTTGACAGCAGCAGCTTACTATTTTCTTCTTTGTTAAGAAAAGCCTAGGATGATAAATGTTCCGTGCTGCTATATCCCATGCATATAAAATGGAGGTCATACAGAACTTTATGAGCTTTCAAGAAGTAAGGCTGGCAACCGTTACTGAACATTCAGTAAATGCTGACTATTATTTGAGAGGCAGTATGACAGCTAGTAAATGTTAGGTTTTAACACAAGAATATCATAAGTTTACCTTCTGCATTATAGTGATAAGAGTTTTTGCTTTGTAATTGGCTGAGCATCCATGTAGATGAATGTATATTTGATTTTCTGTTTTTAGATTCACTTTCAAAAACATCAACTCCTTTTAACAAATCAAACAAAGCAGCAAGCCAACAAGGGACCCCATGGGAAACACTTGTCGTGTTTGCTATCAACCTGAAGCAATTAAACGTTCAAATGAACATGAGTAATGTAATGGGAAATACAACGTAAGCTATTCAGATACAAAGAAAATACATTTAATCATTAGTTGTAATTTTTCTAATTGTAGTAAGGCAATTCAAAACCTTTTTTAATGCTGAAATGTTTGAGACAGTAAAGACAGTAGATAAAAGATTATACATTGCTTTATTCTGAAAATGGTTTAATCCTAAAAATATTGTAACATAAAAACAGCACGAAATGTGCCCTAAAAAGATACTGAAAATGATAAGGAAAACAGCATAATTTTCTAGTTAAGAAGAAAGCTTCATCATTAATGTTAATATTCAAACGTTTACCATAGTTTTTATAAGAAATGTATTGTTTCATTGTCCAGTTTTTTTGAAATCATCTAACTTGTGTTTTAATTCATAACATTGGAAGCCATATGTCTAATTAATAACATTTTTCTTTTTTATAGTTGGACAACTAGTGGTTTGAAGAGCCAGGGCCGTCTGTCAGTAGGAAGTAATCGAGATCGAGAGATAAGCATGTCTGTTGGTCTGGGAAGATCACAGTTAGATTCTAAAGGAGGAGTAGTTGGAGGAACTATAGATGTCAATGCTTTGGAGATGGTTGGTATGTTGAAATTTTACAACTGAAAAATATATTGAAAAAAAGTATTTGAAAATTGTTTTCGATGAGTTTTTCCCATTAGGCATTTCTGTGAAAAGTAACTGTTGTTTCTCTTTTAGCTCATATTTCTGAACATCCAAATCAGCAACCCAGTCACAAAATTCAGGTTACTATGGGTTCTACTGAAGCTCGTGTTGATTACATGGGCTCAAGTATTCTCATGGGAATCTTCAGTAATGCTGATCTCAAGCTTCAGGATGAATGGAAAGTAAATCTGTATAATACACTGGATTCAAGCATGACCGATAAAAGGTATTTAGTAAAATATTACTTTTTCAGTACTTTACATGACTGGTCTTAACATATTTCCTATCATCCAGTGAGAAAACACAAAACCATTTTTCCTGCAAAGTGATTTTATATCGTACAATTAATATGAATGAAAAGCTGGTGGGGAAGAGACTTTTTCTTGTGCTTTTAAACTGTCTTCTGTAATACATATGATAAAAGATTCTGTTTTATGCTCTAGTGAGATTTTTGTCCATGGAGATCTGAAGTGGGATATTTTCCAAGTAATGATATCAAGATCAACTACACCAGACCTGATAAAAATAGGAATGAAGCTCCAGGAATTTTTCACTCAACAGTTTGACACCAGCAAACGAGCTCTGTCTACCTGGGGACCAGTTCCTTATCTTCCACCTAAGACAATGACTAATAACCTAGAGAAAAGTTCACAAGAACAATGTAAGAGTCAGAAGACTAAGACTTTATATATGCTTTATCTTTCACTAAATATATGTTAATTTAAAATAATATCTAATTTAAAATAGTATCCGTATACCATACTTACAAAGTGGTCCATATGCTTTTTATCCTACTCACTCAGCAAAATACCCAATTTCCTACCCGCCAGTGGAATTAGAGGCCATCATTTGGGAAGTCATTCATTCATTATCTCCTCCCCCGGCCACAACTCATCTACAATCATACCATTATTATAAATTACATCACTACATTACAAGTTAATTATTACTTTATTATGTAATTACAAGTTACAACTAATGATTAGATATATTTTCTTTTATTCCGAATAGCTTACCTTGTATTTATCACATTACTTATATTCATTTGACTGTTTAATACATACAACTATACTCCATGCTCTTGAATACTAATTCTGACAATACCATGTTCTGGTTTAGAGCATGGGCTGTGGAATCAGAATGTCTGAGTTTGGATTTATTAGCTGTGTCACATTAGGCAGATTATTATTTTCATTCAGTAATTCACATTTTTATTATATATCAACTGTGTTGTTAAGCACTGTTTTAGGCCTAGGAGATCTACTAGTGGAAAAAGTTCCCAACCTCATGGAGCTTACATTTTAATGGGAGAGACAGACCATAAGAAATTTACTAAGTAAGTATGTAAGATAATTTCAGGTAGAGAGAAATGCTGAGAAAAAGAACAAAGCAGGGGAAGGATATAGAGAATGACAGTCTGTGAGGATAGAGCTAGGCTAAGATCTGGGGAAGAAAGTGGGCTACTGAAAGGTGCAAAGCTCCTACAGTCGGGAAGAAACTTGCTTGTCTGAGGATCATTAAGGTGGCCCACTGTGGTGGATCAGAGTGAGCTGAGCAAGCAGGAAAATACTGGACGTGAATTCAGAGAGGCCAAAGATAAGATCCTTAACATGATGGGTAGCTACTGGAGAGTTTTGAACAGATTTGATATTATTTGATTAACTTCTTAAAAAATAATCCTTTTCAAAGCATCACTCTGGCTGCTGTCTAGGGGAACAGACCAAGGTGGTTAAGAATGAAAGCTAGGAAATCACTATAATGATTACCATTTCTGTTGCTACAGACATACATTACCATTATGAGGAGGATTTTCTGAGACTCCAGGCAACAGACTACAGTGGCTTTAACTAGAGTGATAGCAGAGACAGCACAGAGCAGTCAGAAGCAGGGTAATTTTTAATGCTTTATTATCACAGAGGCAGTGCGGGTGCACTGGGAAAACAAATGAGAAAGCATATACAAGCAAAAAATAAAAACACCACATTCCACCCAGAAATCATCACTGTGAACACTTCAGAGTATATACTTTCAGAGACTTTTCTCTGCATATATATATACACATACATATATATGTACTTTTCACTAAAACATTATTCATATTGTTTTGTAACCTTTTTCAGTCAACAGTCTCGAACTTTCCATTGTGCTAATTACCTCCTCTAGTCACCTCACCACAGTCCACAACTGACCTGAAATTATCTTTACAATTTGTTTGTCCAAACCAGTATATCCAATTCAAGATCAGGTTAAAAAGTTGGTTACATTCCTTTGCTCTTTTTAAATTCAGTATAGTCATTTTCTCAGTGACCTGACTTGCTGAAGAGACTTGGCCAGTTGTCCTGCAGAATATCCTACTTTCTGGGTCTTTTTCAGTTACTTTCTTGTGGTTTCATTATCTTGTTCCCCCTAGTCTCTGCATTTCCTTTAAACTAGAATTGGTATCAGACATATAGAGATAGAGAGATGTTCCCAAAAAGGCATGCCCTGGATTCTTCCAAAAAGTCTTCGTCATGGGAAACAAACAGACGACCTTAAGGAATTGTCTCAGGTTAAAGGAAACTAAAGAGATGCCAACTAATGCATGATCCTTGCCTGATCACGATGCATGATCCTTGGTTAGACCCAGAATGAGAACTGTGAAAAACAGCCAAAAGGATATTACTGGAATAAGTGGGGAATATAAATATGTGCAGTTAACCCTTGAGAAACACACGATTGAACTGCACAGGCCCACACACACACATTTTTTTCAATCGTAATGAATACTATGGTGCTGCACAATCTATGGTTGGTTGAATCCTGAGGAAGTGTGGATTCGGAGGGCCAACTATAAATTATATGTGGATTTTCGACTATGCAGAGGAGGGTCGGTGCCCCTAACCCCCACCTTGTTCAGTGGTCAGATGTGTATCTGATTCGTTCTTCTTGAACTTTAACGTGCACCTGAAACACCTGGAGAGCTTATTAAAATGCAGATTCTGCTACAGCAGATATGGGGTGGACATAAGAGTGAATTTCTAACAAGCTCCCAGGTGATGCTGCTGCTGCTGGTCCTCAGACCTCACTCTGGAGTCACAAGGGTATAAAAAAAGACTTCTTTTAAAGTGCTTAAAATCAGGGATCTGCCTTTAATTTCTAGGTCTTCTAATCACTGGTTCACTTAACCCCTTTTCTATTTCACTTGAAGAGTATAGATGAAATACCTACTTTACACAGTTACTGGGAGAACTGGATAAAATTTCATGCAGGCACTTTGTAAATCATTAATCATTACAGAAGCATTAGTTGTAATTATTATTAGCAAGTTGCTACTTTCCTTAGTTCTATCCATCCTTACACAACATCTTTTCCCAGATTGTATCTTTATTAGCTTCTGCTTAACGTTAAGCAGGGACTGAACTGTTGTTTTTATCCCTTATCTGAGTCACTTCAGCTGTAGCAACTAGCCACCTGCTGCCTTCCTACCCAGCAGTCAGGATGTTCATGCCATGCTGCAGGATAAGTGGTTTTTCGTTCTGTTGCAGTGCTCGATGCTGCTCATCATCGACATTGGCCTGGAGTACTGAAGGTGGTATCAGGATGCCACATATCCTTATTTCAGATTCCATTACCAGAAGATGGAATGCAGTTTGGAGGATCAATGAGCTTACATGGAAATCACATGACACTAGCTTGTTTTCATGGTCCAAATTTCCGTTCAAAATCATGGGCCCTTTTTCACTTAGAGGAACCAAATATTGCGTTTTGGACTGAAGCTCAGAAAATCTGGGAAGATGGTAAACTGACATTTTCAGCTTTCACTTTTCCCCATATTCTTATATGCTTATATATGACAAAGTAATTTTCTTTTCTCATATCTTTTATCTGTTTTTCTTATGGTATTTCTGAAGTCCATCTCTGTTTATTATCATGTATCTGACATTTCAAGGAGTTTACTGCCAATGAGTCAATATCTGTGAAGTCTGGGATGTGTTAAAGGACTTATTTCTGAACTTACTGTCTTACTCTGTTTCTTACTTAGGCAATTAAAGTTTCTGTTGCTGTGGCTGGCTACAGTCATAATAATAGCTACTGTAAATATTTCTTATAAAGACATGAAGAGAAGACACACAGTGGTAGTGCAAGGGAACTACCTTCCAGTCGAGACTATTTTACACAGCTTCTGTGAGCAGGCTGTGCTTTTACACTCTGTTTACGGTTTCTTTTAGCTTTAATTTTCTACTCTGGTTTCTTGATGAAGGAAAAAATGGTTGATGTTCTTCATCTTGTTGGGGATAGATCCAGTTATAACTAAAACAAAAAGTATTTGTGATTTTTTTTTTCTCACTTATGTACTCCTTAGTTTTACAACCTTCTCTATCTGTGTATGACTTCCTTAGCTAAATCTATGGCTCTAGGGCCACAACTCTCTTCTTGAATCTAAATGTAGTTTGTTACATTGAGAAACTTTTCCCCCCTCCAGGCTCTAGTGATCATTCGACATATATTGTACAAACACTGGATTTTCATCTGGGCCATAATACCATGGTTACCAAACCATGTGGTGCTTTGGAAAGTCCAATGGCAACAATAACCAAGATAACAAGGCGTCGCCATGAAAACCCACCCCATGGAGTAGCAAGTGTGAAAGAATGGTTCAATTATGTTACAGCCACAAGGAATGAAGGTTAAAAGTTTGATTCTTTGGAGAGATTTATTTTGCTTAGTTTTCTCTATTCTGGGCTCTGTTGACTGTGTTTAGAATTTAAGTGGAGGGAGAATTTACATTTCTTTAAACAAGTTTTATTGTATTCCAGCTGCCATAAGTAGCAATATTAGCACATGACTCACCACCCTAGTAGTGCAGCATCTCATGGACTACAATTCTTTTAGATGTAATTGATAACATTCAAAATAAAATTGGCTTAAATACATGAAATTAAGTGTACTGTATTATAATTTGAAAAATAGTTTTATAGTAATGTTCACATTGGAGGTTTGGGAAAGTTATTACACAACTAAGTAATAGAATACCAAAAATGAAGGTTCAGGATGGCTGGAATAAAATGAAACTAAGTATTAGTATTCCTGTGAAGTCCTAAGTTTAAAGAGTGCTTTTGATGAATTTTAAAATTTGATTAGATTCACTGGCCTTGTAGTAATTCAGTCATGAAAATTCTTATTCTGTGGTTTTTTTGTTAAAGTACTGCTTTTACCAGTCATTTCATCTGTATTAAAAAGCTGATGAGACTGAGACATGTCACGACTTGAATGTTTTACTTAAAAATGACCTCCTTTCAGAATGGAAAAGAAGATAGATGGCTTGGGCCTCATGGAAAATAGTTGTTATGCATAGGCAACTCCAGGAATCAGAAACTGTTAAAAATGTTCTGATAACAAAGGAGGATAAGGAAGTAAATTAGGAAATTTTGTAATGTGTTGACTATTCTACCTTCCAAATAGAAACTTTGAGGGAGGGAGTTCTTTTTGGCTGGGATACTGTGGAGGGGCTGTTAGCTGTATACCTAGGAAAATGCTAATTTTTATAAGATAACTCTAATGTGACCATAGCACACACACTGGGGAAAATCAGGACTTCTACTTCTTAATCATATTCTATGAAAGTGAAGTATTCAGTCTATGAAAAGCTTTGAGTTTAATAAAACTCCATAAATTCAGATTATGATTTCAATTGAGAATAGTATTCAAAATTTAAGAAATAAAAAAATACAATGTACTGGATTTATCCAAAATTATGTTATAAGCTTCAATACTGAAAACGGGATATGTATTTATATATGTATGTATATATAAATATGTCCATTTTTATATCTATGTAGGTATATAACTAGTCTCAAAATCAAAGCTGAAACATGGCTCTTTTTTTTTTAATGTCTTCCTTTTCCAGCTTTTTGAAATAAAAGTTCTGTGCATCAGTATCAAAGCTGTATGCTTATCGATGCCTGTTGGTTTAATTTGATTCTTATTGTCTTATTACACTTGTAGAGCTAAACCTGCTTCGTAATGTTGATGCTAATAACACTGAGAATAGCACTACAGTGAAGAATTCTAGTCTGCTGAGTGGATTCAGAGGAGGTTCTAGCTACAATCATGAAACAGAGACTATCTTTGCATTACCAAGGATGCAGCTTGACTTTAAATCCATTCATGTTCAGGAACCACAAGAACCTTCATTACAGGGTATGTGGAAAAACAATCTTTGGTTTCTAAAGTTAACTAAGAAAATTCTAAATGATCTTCAAAATTCTTTTTTCCCCTGGAGGTTATTTTTGTAATCTAATGAAATTGATTTTCTGGTTCAAATTGATTGAAATTCTTACTAGCTATATGACCTCTTGCAAATGATTTACTCCATTTGTGCCTCTTTCTCCTCAAATGGGGCTAATAGGACTTCATCAGGTTTTTATGAGGAATAAATGGCATATACTTGGAAAGTGCTTAGTAAACTATCATCATTCTGTAAATCACATACAGAAACTACTCATTTCTCTATAGTTGCATTTAAGTGGAGGCATTTACACGGACCCATGTAAATCCCTTGCTTACGGGAAGAGGAAAGGACTTATTTCAATGAATTTTTTACTACAAAAGAACTTTGCTATTGCAGATGCCAGCCTGAAGCCAAAGGTAGAATGCAGTGTGGTGACAGAGTTCACCGACCACATCTGTGTGACGATGGATGCTGAGCTCATCATGTTTCTCCATGATTTAGTGTCAGCTTATCTTAAAGAAAAAGAAAAAGGTGGGTAACGTTTTTGTTTTTGTTTTCTTTCAAGCTTCAGGAAAGGCAGTCCTCACTACCATTTATATGGATTTGTATGGTGTAGTGAAAAAACGGGTGGAATGTGTCTCCTTCCTCTATGAGTTACAAGTGTCAATAAATATATGTTAGTAACACTATGTGGTAGACTTTCTGAGCATCTGCTAGGTACGTGGCATTTTTTCCTAACCATATGTCAAATTGAATGGTGTTTTATACTTTACGAAATGTTTTCATATATGTTATGTATGTTATCAGGTCTAGTAAGGTATTCTCACAAAGTTGAAACAGAAGAGAAAACCTTTTTGAGGAAATAACTGCTAGTCAAACTGAAATGACTAGAGAAACAACTACATAATAAAGTTAGAAACAGTTATGTACATAATTGGGGAAACTGAATTAAATAAGAAGATAAATCTGTTTGGAATGCACAGAATATTCTCTTTATAAATAAATTTTTAGACCTCAGTAGTGGTACCTTGTTTTTATGAGCTAGCTAACATTGGTTTACTCACTGGAAACAAATGTTGGCCCACTAAGAAACATATGGTGACTCTAATATCCATATGGAGTTGTTTGAATATATTATGGTGTGTCCATACAATGAATACTCTGTGGCTATTTGAAAGAATGAGACAATTTAAAATGTCATGATGTGGAATGCTCTCTGAATATATAGTCTTTATTCACTCAATAAATATTTATTGTACAACTGTATGAATATGCCATGGTAAAAACAACAGGTGTGCTTTTAAAGAAAATTGCTTGGAATAGATGAAATTTGTTCAGATCACACTATAATACTGCTTCATTTTTTCCAAGAAGAAAGAAATACAAAATTTATCTCGTAGATATTTCAAAATAGCTTCATGATGAATATCTGAAGAAAACAAAGAGATTATCAAAAGACCATGTAGAAAGAGTGTAAAAGTAGCATACATAAATTGAATTGCTCTTCCATTACTATTCAATGTAGATGTGCCAAAAATTCAGTGAGAGTGAAAGCAATAATGATGGCTGGGAGAAATCTATGAGACATGCAAATAAAATGATTGCAAGCATATAATAGGAAATACTATGTATAATATTCATAGATCCAGTCTTCACATAGAGCAACAACATACACCATCACTGTTAATTCTCTTGTTTTCCTCTCTGCCGTGGAGAAACACAGATTCTAGATAAAGCTGTGAAGTTCAGAATTCTTTTCTAGTCTACTAGATATGAATGCCAGCCAGGCTTTCTTCCCTCAAGAATTATGTGGAACCTTTGTCATTTTATGAAGTACTGTGTTGGTCTGCCATGAACTGTGTATATTTCTTTTAAAAATTATTTTTTATAGAAATGTTGTAAGATATTATTTCAGTGGGAAAACAGGAAATAGGGACTTGATTATCAGACTTCCGATAACAAAATTATTACCTATGGGGATTTTAATTATAAAAATACTTTAATAACTAAGTATATTTTGTTTTTAAAAACTGAAAGCAAGTAGTTTGGGGCAAAACAAATATAAATATGCCTCAGAAAATTCTTAACAGCATGTAAGACTAGAGCAGAATCAACATATTTTTAGAACATCAAGATAAACTGTAGTACTGTAACCACCATCAATAATAAAGCAGAGCAACAGAGCAGGCAGTAACTGAAGACGCCTGTGTTCTGATGTGGTGTGACAGTACAGCTTCATTCCTACGTTCCTTCCCAATCAATATGCTATCCCACTGCTAATTAACAGTTACAACCAGAGCTGCATAATACAGTACCGTATTTCATATTAATCATTCTTTTATGCCTAATTTGTGTCTTGAAAACCTGTGCCCTATAGAAATGCTGTATTTATTAAAGATCAGATGAAAGCTACTTTTGTCTTAGACTCAATTTTAAATATATCATTTATGATTTCCAATTTTACATACTTCATTTTTAATGAAACATTTATTTTATTTCACTCAACTATGAAGAGTGAAAAGACCGCTTACCTAAAAAACTAAGTTAGTACAACTGTTCTAATATATATATAGCCATTAACATTAAAAAACCATTGAGTTGTATACTTTAAATGAGTGAACTGTATCTCAATAAAGCTGTTAAAAAGTCATCTACCTACAGGCATGTTTTTAGGAGCCCTGCAACTGTCCATTTCACTGCCCTATGTCTGCTATCAGATAAATCTCAGCATTCTTTACCATAAGTTTTAGGCACACAAATATATGTAAAACGTGCTGTTACTCAAAAATAAATGACATGTTATTTCTAATTCTTATAAGAGAATAAAATAACTTTGATATTGTCTTTCTCCAAGAAATACCAATAATTGGCACTTATGTATGGCTTATTTCAAAATATTTTTAAGAAATGTAATTGAGGCTTTGGCCATTTTATAAATAAAAATAAATGGAGCCAATTACTTTGTTCATATAGTGATTTAAAATAAATTTATAAGATATGTATTTGCAATATTAATATATCATTTTCCTTATAGCCATTTTTCCACCTCGGATTTTATCTACTCGACCAGGACAGAAAAGTCCAATTATTATTCATGACGAAAATTCCTCTGACAAAGACAGAGAAGATAGCATCACTTACACTACTGTGGACTGGAGAGATTTTATGTGCAATACATGGCATCTAGAACCCACTCTTAGGTAAGTATTTACCTATTTCCTATGAAATTATTATGAGATAAAGGTTATAAATAACGCAGCAGGTTAAATATGGTTTACCAAAAAATATTTTTATGTTAGTCACTTATAACCTCTACAGCTTCTGATATTTTTGCTGCTCCTTTTTGCTTTTGTAAGTGCTTCTAAGCAAGGCAAAAGAAGCACAAGCAACGGAGAATAGCTCAGTGCTGATTAGCTATCCTCTGTCAGTTAATCAGTAAAAAATGAGAGTAAGTTCACTTTCACAGTTGCTATTATTTTTTCACCATCTCAGCAGGATGTTATTTTCAGGTGTTTGAGGTAGCTACAATAAACTGTTTTGTATGATGCAGAAATCATACATCATCATTAAGGAACCTTACAATTTCTCACATATGACAATGAAATAGAACCTATAGTGTTACAACAAGGTTTTTCTGTCTGCATACTAAGCAATATAAAACCATCCTGAAATGTTAGATTTAATTTTGTCAGATTCAGGTTCCTTTACTGTGTCATGTTCTACTACAATCACAATCCCAGCTACATCACACTGTTTTCATAACCACATTACTAAAGTATTTTCTAGTTTTAATTCCATTAAATTCCTGCCATAATTAGTGGTACTTACTTTGTATGTCCCTGTGTGTGATTTAACACAACCTCCCTATTATTTTCCTCTTTCCTCTCATCTGTTTTATTAATCAAATTATAACTGTCCAAAATCATGCAATACCAGTATCAAAAAAAAAAAGTCCAGCACAACATTCTGCAGAATGATACATGTTTCATTTAGATAACATTATTATTCAGATATATTTATGCCACAAAATCATTCCAAACTAGTAAGATCTTCATTATTCAGTGAACTCCTATATAAGCAGAAAGTAGTGACTTTGTGTTAGTAATCTGTATTTAATAAAATTTGTTGTAACCAAATCAACAAAACACTTTGGTATTAATACTTAATATATTTGGTACATAGACTTATAAGAAATCTTACCAGTGTCAATACTCAGGAGCAATATTAAAACACTGCAAAGGTTCTAATGCAGAAAACTAGTATATATAAATCTCAATAAATGCAATGAAATTGACTATCTTTTAATTTAAAATAAGAATAAAAACAGTTAAATTTGCCATAAACGTGTGTGTATGTATATATATATAATTTTTTTTTTTTTTAGAAAACTATCAAGAGACTAGTTAAGTAATACTATATAGAGGTGGAGAACATGGTTAAGAGCTCTGGTTCTAAGCCCAGCTATATAGCATAGTGGCTGAGTGCCCTTGGCCAAAGGATCTAACTGCCTCAGGTGCCTCATATGAAAAATCTGGAACATGGTATTACCTATCTTCTGGGGTTGTTACAATGGTTACATGAGTTAATGCAAAATACTTATAACTGTTAGAGTTTTAGCAGACCAATGCTTAATACCCTCCTTTCTCTGCCTAAGTTCAGGATCAACTGAAAGAGCAAGAGGCAGCTGGAAATCAAAATTACAGCTTTAATACTGTTAAAGCTGATAACAGAGAGTGTGGTTTCGTGTCAGGCAACAGTGTCTTTCTATTCCAAAGTCCAGATTTGGACTTACCTACAGGGTCTCAATGATGCAGAACTCAAGTGGAGGTGGCAGGCAGAGGGATGCTAGAGTTGTGCAGTTAGCAGCCCTGTGTACTCACCAAGCTACAGGCAGCCATGAACAGTCTTGGGCTAACTACTTAGGGGCCTGACCTTGAAAAACCTATGGCTTGGATGAACAGTTCAAAATGAGTGGCTCCTAAAGAGCAGGTAGGGAGGAAAGGTACTGAACCACACTACTCAGTTCCTCTGTTAATTTGCCAATCAGACAAATCATCAATAAGGAGGCAGAGAAAGACCAGGAGTGTTTTACTGATATTCTTATATATGGAAGAAAATAGAAGGAATAGGGAGAAAATGGTTCTTCCTTCAAACATGTTTAGCACATAGCAAACACTTAGTAAATGTTAGCCTTTTTACCCCAGCTTTATTGAAGTATAATTGACAAAACGGATATTTTAAGTGTACAACATCATGATTTGATATACGTGTACATCATGAAAGGATTCCCCTCATCAAGTTAATTACCATCTTTTAGAATGAGCCAGATGTCCTTTAAAGGTTTAAGATGATCATGTAACTTGAGGCCTAAAATAAATTAATCACAATGAAATTCACTAAACTCCACTGCTTTGTAGGCTCACACACTTTTTGAGTGCTATTACAGTGAATCCAGGAACTGTAGGTTAGATAATTAGTTGCATCTACTGAAAGCATTTGTCTTGAACCTACCTTCAGGACTGTGCTGGGGCACTGTACTCCTTAATAATAATAATTTTAAATTATTTTAGATTAATTTCTTGGACTGGAAGAAAAATTGATCCAGTAGGCGTTGATTATATTCTTCAAAAACTGGGCTTTCATCATGCCAGGACTACTATTCCTAAGTGGCTTCAAAGAGGAGTCATGGATCCACTGGACAAGGTTTTGTCAGTTCTTATTAAAAAACTCGGCACTGCACTACAGGATGAAAAGGAAAAGAAAGGAAAAGATAAAGAAGAACACTAAAAAAGTAACTTGATCTGTGAACAAATACTGATTCTGTCCGTTAAACTTTATTACACTGGAGTGTTGGGTTTTTTTGTTTTGTTTTGTTTGTATAGTAAAATTATTTTAAATATCACTTAAAAAAAATTCTAATTTTGTGGCCATTATATTAAAAGTTTGTAAGTTAACCTGGTTTATTCTAGTTCCAGCATTCTGTATACAGTGAAGTATTGCATGATAATGTAAATTTTCTGAAGAACTAGATTAAAATATATAAATCTGCTCAGTAAGGTTTGTAATCGTATTATGTGCAATATGATTCCTGCATCTTTAAAATATTTTCAGAATAACTGTGAATTTCCTTTGTTACTGGCCATAACTTTTAGAAAGAAATCTTGTTGATAATGTGATTTTTTTTTTGGACATTAATTGCTTTTTCTTTTTTTTAAACTATAGACTTGTATAAATACCTATTTGTATATAGTTTGAGTAATTGTGATATGAATACCATGAAAGTATTGTTTGTAACTATTGTAATAAAGTCACAATAATTCATTTCAGTCTGTCATTGTTTGAGACTTTTCTTCCTTTTATAGCTTATTTTTATAATTAATAGATGCCCATCCTGTGTCAGTTACTGTTTTCATAGAAAATTCTTATAAAAATTAGCTCAGGGAAAGGTACAGCAGAGGCTTCAGAAATATTAGGTATTGTTCTATTTCTTAAGCTACTGATGAGTACACAGCTATTTGTTTTATTATACTATATTCTTTATATATTTAAATGTATCCTTTGTATTTATGAATATGTATAATATTATACATGTAAGTATAATAAATTTTAAAGAATAGCAAAATCTAAATAATATTCAAAGGTAGCTATAATACTGTTAATCACAACTGAGGTTTGAAATCTAGCCAAGTCAATACAGTTTAAAGGTTGGGTAAACAGTGGAACTGAAGAACCATGAGCTAGAAAACACCTCAAGAAAGCCTCTGGTGCAAACTTCTGCATTTCTTTTCTCTGACATATTAAAAACTCAAGAGTCAAGACACTTAACCAAGGGTGTGTGTGTGTATAGGTATGTATTAGATATGTATGTATTGTGTAAGTGTTGGCAGGGGAATAAAGAATTGCTATCTAAGGTCACACAGCAATTCAGCAGCACAACTAAAACTAAAACCTTAATTCTAGAGTCATAATTTTGTATTCTGCTAGACCATCTTATTCATCATCTGCCTGACCTCTGTTTCCCCTTGGCAGCCTTACAACTGGAGCTATAGGTACAACATTTTTGTTGGTCAAGCTTACCAGAGAAGTATCTAAGACAGTTACTTCATAAAACAAAATAAGTAAAAATTTTAAAAATTACTTCCTTGAGTTGTAATTCAGGTATTAATTTTCTGCTTCAAAGAAATAGTGTGCTGGTAGTAAGTTCTAAATGTTAAAAATTTCCTATGGCTTTCAATATTATTGATATATGAGATTACAAAAAAATGACGTAAGTATAAACTCTATTTCTGGCACTTACTGTGGTAACGTTATAAAAAGAAAAGGGCAATTTAAAATAAATCTGTAACTCTTCAAAATTTCTGTGGCTCTACTGGACAAAGCTTTGAGAAAACTATATTTGTGGATTGCTGGTAGGAATGTAAACTGGCACAACCCCCATGGAGGACAGTTAGGCAAGAGCTGTTAAAATTACAAAGGCATATAATCTCTTATTGAAGTCTCACTACTGGATATACCTGCATATGTGTGAAATAACTGTGTAAGGATATTTATTGCAGTATTCTTCATAATAAGTGGTTGGAAACAATTCAAATGTCCATCAATAGAAGACAGGTTAAATGAAATATGACAGACCCATGGAATAGTATGCAAAGCGTAAAAAAAAAAAAAGAACAAGGATGATCTCTATTTATTCTTGAATGAAAAAAGATACAGCCCTGTGTAGATAACAGTTTCCAGGCAGTGGGCTAAAATTATATTTTGAGTATCATGTATCTTATCCTATTCTAGTAAATCATACATCCAGATTTTCTGTAACATTCCAACGATGTAACAAAATCTAAAGGATTTTCTCCTGTAAAGATAATTCCTGGCCCCCTTTAGACCTGGGATTCACAAACTATCTGTAATGAAGAATCACTTTTTAAAAATTACCTATTTGAAGCACTAAATATAAATCTGCAGTACCAATCTAAACTGCCAAAGCAACACTTGTAAAATACAGTAAAGATCAATTATTCAAAATGAAAACATTTAAAAAAAACTCAAGAACATATAAAATACAAGCTCAAATTTTTAATATTTAGATTTAATTTTATTAGATTCAAGTATTGTGTTCTGTCAGTTGCTGTAAGAACTTCTAAATGCCCACTCTCTATTTCTATACTTCTTATAGAACATTAATAATTTATGGAGTAGCCTCAGTCCATGGACTACACTAAACAGAACTGCTCTAGAACCTTCTCTATTTTCACTATGGAATAATGTCTTCTAAAGTTAAATGGAATAAACCTGATTGCCTGCGTGGAATTGTCATTTTCTATGCAACCGGTAGAGCCAGACTCAGAATGCTTGCACGCTCCACACAGTGAAAGCTAGTTACCCATCTTCCTTTGTCATTAGCATATATTTTAAAGTCACTGGAGAATTCTGTTGTTGCTGTTGTTCCCATTTGGGACCTCAATTATAGAGTATCCTTAACCAGAAGTGTTAAATGGATAGACAGTCCTCAATTGGGCAAGACTCGGTAAGTTCTGGTTTTGTGAATTTTGTCTGCTTTACCTATGTAGGTCAGAGTTGAGAAACTGAAGGCCAGGAAAGGCTCTGAACTCAAGTTCAAACAGTTTGTTCAGGCAATGATATGTGACAAACCCTAGGAAAGTTCTCAGATGTCATTTTTTTTTATGTTATGTCATTTTTTTATGTTATGTCTTTTTTTAAGTTATGACATTTTTGTTATGTCATTTTTTGGTAAGATGTTGGGAGGTGTTTCTGGAGTAAGATGCTATTAAAAAGTGCCGAAAAGAGAGCAAATGCTGTCACGAGTGATGGCAAGTAGACCCTGGTCGTTAGGGTATACCCAGTGGTCTAGATATGGGGAATGATATTAGGACGTAACAACACAGCTTAAGCTCTCAGAATAAATACAGGTTGACTGGGCAGGTCAAGTCAACTGCCAAGTGAAATGGTACAGGATAGACAATTTGCTAAACTAATTTTCTTTGATAAGCTCCTTTCCCTGGCTTCATGTTTCCACTATGAGCGCCTTCCACCAGAATAATAACCCAGTTTCTTTCCCCATCTGTTGTTCACTCCTCCCCAGAAGTGACTTAATCCGTTTGGTGCTCTAGAGAAAAGAAAATGAGCAACCCTACTCTTCTCATTTCATCTTTTGAAGCCAGCCTGCAGACAACAAGGATGCAATTCTGATTTCTTCCCTTGTACATGTCGTAAAGGGCCAGCTGGATTTGTCCAGCTTGCATTGATAGAATGAGGAAGTTTGTGTATTTAGAGTGACAGCGACCACATTTGGCCAGACGGCTGAGCACATTTTCCAATTTAGATTCATTAGGCAATAAAGCTGACTTTTTTTTTTTTAACACCCGTATCTCTGATATGTGTCTCAATGAATTCCCACCTTTGGACAGGAGGAAGCAAATATTTATTGAGCTTCAGCATCAAACATCAGTAGTTTTTCTGCTTAAATACTTTACTAGTATTATTGTTACTATTACTTTATTATTACCGTTTCCTGTTAACAGGTTTATTCATTGTTTAATAGAATAAAAACTTACCTAACTTACACTGAGCGAAAGTTGATGCCCATGGGTTTCACTAGTTTTATCATTACGCATATGCAGCTGAACTTATAATGGCAGACTAGCCTACTAAAGATTCAGTGATTCCTCAAACTAAGAAAGATATATATAGCTAGGGTGCTGCCCTATATAATGTAGTAGATGTTTTCAACTAGTGATCAGTATCTCATACTGATGTATCTCTCATAAACAAAATAACTGAGTTGAAAGATAAAAGTATCTTCTTTCACTATTATACCTAACAAGTGCCTTCAAAATATATACCTTTTGTCCAATTCCACTGAAAAGAGCTCTCAGTATCCAAAGGAGGAATGTTTCCACTAGGAACACACAATGGTCTCATTAAATTAGAATCTGAGGCTGCCACCTAGTTATCTGGGTTTCCAGATGCCAAGCGGTTGAACTAGTAAAAGGTACCGAATAAAAGGACTGATTCTATTAATTGCAAGGAAATAGGGTTGCTACTACAATGGAGGCAACAAAGATGGCTCCAAGGTGAACCCTGAAGAAGTCTCTTAGTGCCTCTAAACGAGTGGCAGAGTTTAGCAACCATATGCATGTCCATTAGGGATCAGATCTTTCAGAAACAAAGATTAGGATGTTTTGGCAGATATTCTCAAAGGGTCTCCTATATTCCAACATCTTGCAAGCAAGACTCTAACCGCCCTTTGTTCAGGACTGTATTTTCAAGGATATTTGTACAGCAAACAACCCCGGAAAAGAGAGATAGTACCTACCACCAGAGCCAAGGGTAGATTTAACCTACAGCCTTAGAAAATACAGTGTTTCCTTCCACCCATTATAAAAGATTAGAGTTCTCTTAAGTTCAAAGGTTCTTCTCCTGTAACACAGTGCCACTGTGTGTGCAGCATTTATCCAGACCTATACATGCTGCTTCCATGGGACTTGAGAACAAGTAGAACCATTCAGACATGCTGATGCCCACCCTGTGAATAATAAAGTTCTTTGTCACTGACTCACGAGGCTTATGTGTTCTGCCAGCATCCATGAAACTGGGGCAGGTTAACTTTAAAGTTTTCAAGTACAGTAAAATCTCAAATCCTTCATAGATCTTGACAGATTATTCCACTGAATAAGGAGCCGCAATCACCTGAGACACTGACTGAGGCAACTGACATGGAATGTGTGGTACAAGAAATAAATGATAAATTCTAACCACCTTAGGACCAGCTGAAATGAGGGTTCTACCACCTGTTTAACTTCTGTCATGGAAGTTCTGTGTGTTAAATTCTGTGACAAACATTTAAAAGTACCTTTAAAACTTCAGTACTTATTCATATATGAAATAAAATAATGCCAAGCATTTACTGGGTAAGAGGTATAGTGCTAAGCTGTTTATATCTATCAATTAATAGATTCCTCCCAACAACTGTATAAAGTGGATGATCTGCTTATTTTGCAAAGGAAGAAACAGACTCAGAGGGCCAGGTAACTTGACTAAGGTTAATTTTCTTCAGGTTTTTAACAGTAGTCCTCTCAAAAAGATATTCCTTAAATATCCTATCTGAAATTTTAACTCCGTTCTCTATAAATGTATCCCTTCTCTGCTTTATCATTTCTTTTTAGCACTTTTCACTAACATTGTATATATAATTTTACTTACGTGTGTTTTCATTGTCTGTATCTCACACTAGGATGTGAGCTCCATGAAGGCCAGGGTTTGGGGTGGGGCGGGGGGGGGGGGTTGTGCTTTGCTTTTCCTGTTTTGTTCACTGTTGTATCCCCAGGGCCTAAAACAGTGGCACATGGTAGACACTCACCATATTTGTTAGCTACATTAGTAAATGGACAAAAAAAATGATCAGCAAAGTCTAAATTAAAACACTGTGCTAACTCCAAAAACCCAATTACTTAACCGTTACCTAACAATGCCTCTCTCATACATGTTTATTTTCACTCATGTTTTTCTCACGTCTAAATAATATATTTTTTATTTTTAAAAGACTCTTGAAAATAAAATGGCAAACGGCTTACTGGTGGGTTAAAGGGACAAAAGTTGGAAGCAGGAAGACCTGTCAGAAGGTACTACAAAATCCCAGAAAGAGATAACAACAGTTGCTTGGACTGGGGTGGCAGTAGTGGAAGTGGTAGGAAATAAACTCATTCAGGGCATGTTATGGAGACAGCACCAAAAGAGCCAACTATGGAATAAGGCTTGAGGGAAAGAAAGGAGTTGATAGTTTCTGGCCATGGCCAAGAAAATTATGTTGATTAGATTGGAAATTAGAAAGAACATTTGTCCTTCAGGCCAAAGAAGACCCAAACCAAGGCATATAGCCCCAATATTACATCTCAAAAGGGGGCAGGAACACTTCTGAATGAATATGATAGAGTCAGAAACTTGGATCTATATAAAGACGTAAAGTGTTCAAAGTAAATGCGGGTAACAAAAATATCTTTGTTTTTAATTGCTGTAAAAGATTAACTATGTAAGGCAAAAGAACTAACAATATATTGTGTTTACAGCATATAAGGGAAGAATTGGGAATACACTGTTATAAGGTTAATATACACACATTGAGTGCTATAATATTGTTTGATGGTTGACTCAGACTATTTTAAAATATTACTGTAAATTCCACAGTAACCACTAAAAAAGTTCTTAAAGACATATTAAGTTAACAGAGGAGATAAAATGGAATCATAAAAAAAAATGTACAATTAAATCCAGAGAAGTCAGGAAAAATAAAATGGAACAAACAGAAAACACCTAGCCTTAAGAGTAAAGATCTTAATCCAACCACAATAATAATCACTTTAAATGTGAACTGCCTAACATATCAGTAGAAAAAAAAAGAGATTATTGGATTGGATTAAAAAACAAGACCTAAATATATACTGTTCACAATAAATTTACTTTATATATAAAGATACAGATAGGTTTAAAATAAAAGGATACATATCATGAAAATACTAATTAAAAGAAAGCTGGAGGGACTTCCCTGGTGAAGAATCTATCCTGCAATGCAAGGGACACAGGTTCAATCCCTGGTCTGGGAACTAAGATCCCATATGCCGTGGGGCAACTAAGCCCATGCGCCTCAACTAAAGAGCCCGTGTGCCACAAACTACAGAGCCCACGTGCTCTGGAACCCATGCACCACAACTACAGAGCCCATGTGCCCTGGAGCCCACATGCCACAACTAGAGAAGAGAAAAAACCCACACGCTACAACCAGAGAGAAGCCCACACACCACAGCAAAGAGCCTGCTCGCAGCAATGAAAGATCCCGCATGCCTCAACAAAGATCTTGCATACTGCAACAAAGACCCGACACAACCAAAAATTAAATAAACTAAATTAAATTAGTGTTTTAAAAAAGAAAGTATCTGATATTGTTTTTTTAAAAAAGAAAGCTGGAGTAGATATAATAACTTAATAAAAAATAAACTTCACAACAAGGAATGTTATCAGAACAAAGAGGGATATGACATAAAGTGGTCAATTATCCAGGATGACATAATAATTCTACATGTGTATACATCTACACTTCAAAATACATGAGGCAAAAACTAAAAACTGATAGAAATGAAAAGACAGACATATCCACAATTATAGCTAGAGATATAAAAATGCCTCTCTTGGTAACTGATAGAACAAGCAGAAGGAAAATCAGTAATAATATAGATGACCTGGACAACACTGAAAGTCAACTTGACTTAATTGGTATTTATAAAATACTCTACCCAATAACAGCAGAATACAGATTCTTCCCAAATTCAAACAGAACATTCACAAAACAGACCGTACTCAGCCCTAAGACAAACCTTAACAAATATAAAATAGAAATAATACAAAGATAGTATGTCTTAAACCACAATAGAATTAAACTAGACATCTGGAAAAAATCCTGAAATATTTAGAAATAAAACAACACACTTCTAAGTAAGTCATGAGTCAGAGAGGAAGTCACAAGGGAAATTTTAAAATATTTTAAGCTAAATGCAAATGAAAATGCATCAAAATTTGTGGGATACGGCTAGAGCAGTGCTTAGAGGGAAATTTACAGAATTAAATATTCATATTAGAAAAGAGCTGAAATTAGTAAACTATGCTTGAAACTAAAGAAATTAGAGAGGAAGAATAACAAATCCAAAGCAAGAAGAAGGAAGGGCATAATTAAAATTAGAACAGAAATTAGTAAAATTTAAACAGAAAAATAACAGGAAAAAATCAATAAAGCAAAAATCGGCATCTGAAAATATCAATAAAATTGACCAACCTCTAGCCTAGCTGAAGAAGACACCAATACCAATATTAGGAATAAAGGAGGTGATATCACTACTTATTTCACAGACATTAAGATAATAATAAAAAAAATTATATAGCCATGTATTTGACACATTTATGCAAACCTTAGATGTAACAGGCTAATCCCTTAAGAGGTACAAGATACCAAAACTTACCTAAGAAATAGATAACATAAATATTTCTATATTGATTAAAGAAATTGAATTTGTAGTTTAACCCCCCTTCCCCCACCCAAAAAAATACTCCAGCCCAGATGGTTTTACTGAAAAAATTCTGAAAATTCTGAAAAATTTACAGTAAAATACAAAACATTCAAGGAAGAAATAATACCAATTCTACCAAATCTTTCTCAGAAGTAGAATAATACTGAACACTTCCCAACTGACTCTATGAGGCCAAATTATCCTAATACTAAAACCAACAACATTACAAGAAAGGAACACATATAGCCCCATATTCCTCATGAACACAGATGTAAAAATCCTCAACAAAACAGTAGCTAATTGAACACACCAATATATTGAAAGGGTAATACATAACAACCAAGTGAAGTTCATCCCAGAAATCCAAGGATGGTTCAACATTTGAAAAAATCAATCAATATAATTCACTATATTAACAAACTAAATTTTAAAAGAAAGATCTCTGACCTACAGCTGCACAGAACAAGATGGCCACCCCAGCAGTGTCTGGGCTCTCCCTGCAGGAGAGAGCTTCAGTATATCTGTGGTAACGCCATTTGCTAAGCTTGTGATGAGGCCACCTATTCAGATATATGGTATCAAAGGTCACTATGCCACTGGTCTTTATTCTCCTGCATCTAAACAGAATAAACTGGAACAAGTAGAAAACGAATAGCACAAATCTTGAAGGAACCCAAAATGGATGCTTCTATTATGATTCCCTATGCAAAAAAAGCATTCAATTAAAGCGAAAAGCCTAAATGACACGACAACAAAAAAGAGGTTTCCTCCCCTCATGTCCAAACTGATCGATCTGCTTGCTGAAAATGGTTGCTTGAACATTACCACTGGAGCCATTTCTGCCCTTTCTACCATGATGAGTGTCCACTGTGGAGAAGTACCTTGCACAGATACTGCTGCATCTACCTTACATGAAGCCACTTTTACTGAATTAAAAACAGTCCTGAAAAGCTTACTAAGTAAAGGCCAAGCATTGAAATTGGAAGTTAAAAGTGATCGACAATCATCGGTGGAATGACTGTCCATTTTAGAGAGAAATATTTTGAATGACTGCAAAAACCAAGATTCAGAAGCTGAACAGAGCAATGCAGAGATTTTCTAAAAGCTGATTTTCTCAGTGAAAATTCTTAAACTTGGAGCAAAAATGCTTCCTGAAGAGAAAAAATAAAATCTCAAAAGATACAAAAAAGCATTCAAGAAAATTCAACATCCATTAACGATTTAAAAAAAAAAAATCTTCATCAAATTAGGAACAAGGGAGAAAAAGATGGTGGCGAAGTAGAGGGACGTGGAATGCATCTCTCTCCACAGATGCATTGGGAATGCACCAAAAGACTCAATAATTCCCACAGAGAACCAACTGAACACCAGCAGACGACCTCGGACACCAGAAAGGACCGCAAGGATCCCGATATAACCAGTAGGAAGGCATCTATGATGGCTCAAAGAGGGTGAAGCAGCAGAGCTGTGGCAGACGGGAGGGAGTGAGAAACACACGGAGGGTCCGCACCACAGCTCAGCGTTCCCAGACTGAGAAGTCGATTCACAGATGAACAGTGGGTCTGGGAGCGTGAGCGTGGGAACTGGAGAGCTGGTCCAGGATGAGAAAAATTGTTGCCAGAAAGGTGACGGACCGAGAGGACAGGAGGGAAGAGGTACACTGCGAGGAGTGCCTGCCCCTGAGAACTGCCCGGCCGTGATGGCAGCTGGATGCTGCAGGCTCACGGGCAGGGGGGAGGAGCCAAGGGCATAGCCTCTCTCTCTCTCTTTTGGTGCCTGCAGCGGGCAGTGGAGGGACTCCCTGTGGGCCACCTAAGGCACTCAGGGATAACAAGTACCCTCAGGCCTTTGGGCGGGGCTAGATTAAAACCCCTTGGAACTCCGGCAGCAGGGAGGCTGCCAAGAAAAAAGAAAAACAAACCCCAGGAGAGGCCCAATTCTGAGACTTTCTGTTTACACCTGAGCAACCGGCGTCCCTCTGCAACAGGCACCTCCAAGCCCAACTGAAACAACTGTGCGCCACTGCTCACTCACTCCCAGAGAAAGGAGCCACTATTGTACTCTCTCCATCCCCACACACCAACGCTTACAGACCAACAATAAAGGAAGCTCTGCTGGTCACAGAGTAATACAAAAAAACCCAAGGCGAGTAGAAGGACACTTATAGCTGAGACTCTAAGGAAACAGAAATATTAGTATCAATTCCTATTGAACTGGTCCATTCTGGGATCAGTTCTGGATTTTTTTTTTCCTTTATTAATTATGATCTTAGTCCTAAGGGATCTACAGGTTTTATAACATTTTTCTAATTCTATTTTTTATTCTATTTTTATTTTTTTGCCTTTTTATATACTTCTATTTCTAGCTAAGTTTTCAGTAGTACGGACAATATATCTCTCATACTTTCCTTTCATCCCTATCTTTTATACATTTCTATTCCTTTCTTTTTATTTGCATATTTCCAATCACACTATGCTCTTCTGTTCCCCTGTCTTCCATCCATTTTTAGTTTATTTTATCTTAACATACTTATAAGCAACACTATCGATCTTCTCAGACTCCTTGCTCTATTCTCCAGGTGACACACTGCCTTGGTATTTAATATTAGGTTTTTGTCTTTATCTTAGTTCTCAGTACAATTGTCTAATTTCATTCTGAGAATCTCCATTCTGTCTGGTGGTACTCTAGCTCTTTTTTATATTTGATCTTAGCTTACAAAATCTCCCTGGTTTAGTATTTGTATGTGTAAGGTGCTATTTGTTTGTTTGTTTGTTTTTGCTTTTGTTTATGATTTGTTCTGTTTCAGGTGTCAATTTCTGTTGGGTTTCTCTTTGAATATCTGATAGCATACTGGGGTTCTACTGTCAGGTCCTTCCAGAGCCTTATGTCCTAATGGATTCAGTAATTGTGTGTCTTATACATGTATGTGTTTCCTAGACTTAGTATTTGTTTAACCCAACATTCGGACATTACGCTTGGACAGTCTTCTATAAACACCTCTATCGCCAGGACAAGCAACCCCAAAAGTTTGGACAACCATGAGGAAACAAAGAAATACCATGCAGGCAAAGGAGCAGGAAAAAAACCCACAAGATCAAATAAATGAGGAGAAAATAGGAAAAATGCCTGAAAAAGAATTCAGAGTAATGATAGTAAAGATGATCCAAAATCTTGATAACAAAATACAGAAAATACAAGAAACAGTTAATAAGGACTCAGAAAAACAAACAGCAATGGATAACAAAATAACTGAAATTAAAAATACTCTAGATGCTATAACCAGCAGAACGACTGAGGCAGAAGAATGAATAAGTGAGTTGGAAGACAGAATGGGGGAAATAACTGCCACAGAGTAGGAAAAAGAAAAAAGAATAAAAAGAATAGAAGACAGTCTCAGAGATCTCAGTGATAACATTAAGTGTACCAACATTCGAATTATAGGCATCCCAGAAGAAGAAGAAAAAAAGAAAGGGTCTGAGAAAATATTTGAAGAGGTTATAGTGGAAAACTTCCCCAACATGGAAAAAGAAATAATTAACCAAGTCCAAGAAGCACAGAGAGTCCCATACAGAATAAACCCAAGGAGAAATACACCAAGGCACATATTAATCAAGCTAACAACAATTAAACACAAAGAAAAAATATTAAAAGCAGCAAGAGAAAAGAAACAAATAACATATTAGGGAAAACCCATAAGGATAACAGCTGACCTTTCTACAGAAACTCTGCAGGCCAGAAGGGAATGGCAGGATATACTGAAAGTCCTGAAAGAGAGAAACCTACAGCCAAGAATACTCTATCCAGCAAAAATCTCATTCAGATTTGATGGAGAAATCAAAAGCTTTACAGACAAGCAAAAGTTAAAGAGAATTCAGCACCACCAAACCAGCCTTACAACAATTGCTAAAGGAACTTCTCTAAGTAGGAAACACAAGAAAAGGAAAACACCTATAAATACAAACCCAAAACAATTCAGAAAATGGTAATAGAAACACACATGTCAATAACCACCTTAAATGTAGATGGATTAAATGCTCCAACCAAAAGACACAGACTGGCTGAATGGATACAAAAACAAGACCCTTACATATGCTGCCTACAAGAAACCCACTTCAGACCAAGGGATACATATAGTCTGAAAGTAAAGGGAGGGAAAAAGATATTCCATGCAAATGGAATTCAAAAGAATGCTGGAGTAGCAATACTCATATCAGACAAATTAGACTTTAAAGACTATTACAAGAGACAAGGAAGGACACTACATAATGATCAAGGGATCCATCCAAGAAGAACATATCACAATGGTAAATATCTATGCCCCAACATAGGAGCACCTCAATACATAAGGCAAATGCTAACAGCCATAAAAGGGGACATCGACAGTAACACAATAATAGTGGGAGTCTTGAACACCCCACTTACATCAATGGACAGATCATCCAAACAGAAAATCAATAAAGACACACAAGCTTTAAATGACACATTAGACCATCTTGAGTTAAGTGATATTTATAGGACATTCCATCCAAAAACCACAGAATACACTTTCTTCTCAAGGGCACAGGGAACAGTTTCCAGGATAGATCACATCTTGGGTCACAAATCAAACCTCGGCAAATTCAAGAAAACTGAAATCATATCAAGCATCTTCTCAGACCACAATGCCATGAGACTAGATATCAATTACAGGAAAAAAACTGCAAAAAAATACAAACACATGGAGGCTAAACCATTCACTATTAAACAACCAAGAAGTCACTAAAGAAATCAAAGAGGAAATCAAAAAATATCTAGAAACAAATGACAATGAAAACACAATAACCCAAAACCCATGGAATGCAGCAAAAGCAGTTCTAAGAGTGAAGTTTATAGCAATACAGTCCTACCTTAAGAAACAAGAAAATGATCGAATAAACAACCTAATCTTACACCTAAAACAATTAGAAAAAGAAGAACAAAGAAACCCCAAAGTGAGCAGAAGGAAAGAAATCATAAAGATCAGAGCAAAAATAAATGAAAAAGAAAGGAAGGAAGCAACAGCAAAAAATAATAAAACTAAAAGCTGGTTCTTTGAGAAGATTAACAAAATTGATAAACCATTAGCCAGATTCATCAAGAAAAAAAGGGAGAAGATGCAAATCAACAGAATCAGAAATGAAAAGGAGAAGTAACAACGGACACCACAGAAATACATAAGATCATGAGAGACTACTACAAGCAACTATATGCCAATCAATTGGATAACCTGGAAGACATGGATACATTCTTAGAAAAATACAATCTTCCAAGACTGAACCAGGAAGAAATAGAAACTATGAACAGATCAATCACAAGTATGGAAATTGAGGCAGTGATTAAAAATCTCCCAACAAACAAAAGCCCAGGGCCAGATGGATTCACGGGCGAATTCTATCAAACATTTCAAGAAGAGCTAACACCTATCCTTCTCAAACTCTTCCAAATATTGCAGAAGGAGGAACACTCCCCAAACTCATTCTACGAGGCCACCATCATCCTGATACCAACACCAGGCAAAGATGTCACAAAAAAAGAAAATTACAGACCAATATCACTGATGAATATAGATGCAAAAATCCTCAACAAAATACTAGCTAACAGAATCCAATAGCACATTAAAAAAATCATACACCATGATCAAGTGGGGTTTATCCCTGGGATGCAAGGATTCTTCAATATACACAAATCAATCAACGTGATATATCATATCAACAAATTGAAGGATAAAAACCATATTATGATAATCTCAATAGATGCAGAAAAAGCTTTTGACAAAGTTCAACAGCAATTTATGATAAAAGCTCTCCAGAAAATGGGCATAGAAGGAAATTACTTCAACATAATAAAAGCCATATATGAGAAACCAAAAGGCAACATCATTCTAAATGGGGAAAAAGTGAAAGAATTCCCTCTAAGAACAGGAACAAGACAAGGGTGTCCACTCTCACCATTATTATTCAACATAGTTTTGGAAGTTTTAGCCACAGGAATCAGAGAAGAAAAAGAAATAAAAGGAATCCAAATTGGAAAAGAAGCAAAATTGTCACTCTTTGCAGATGACATGCTATTATGTATAGGAAACCCTAAAGACTCTACCAGAAAACTGCTAGCACTAATTGATGAGTTTAGTCAAGTAGCAGGATACAAAATTAATGCACAGAAATCTCTTGCATTCCTATACACTAACAACGAAAGAGCAGAAAGAGAAATTAAGGAAACTCTCCCATTTACCATTGCAACAAAAAGAATAAAATACCTAGGAATAAACCTGCCTAAGGAGGCAAAAGATCTATATGCAGAAAACTTTAAGACACTGATGAAAGAAATCAAAGACGACACAAACAGATGGAGGGACATACCATGTTCCTGGATTGGAAGAATCAACATAGTGAAAATGACTGTACTACCCAAAGCAATTTACAGATTCAATGCAATCCCGATCAAATTACCAATGGCATTTTTCACAGAACTAGACCAAGAAATCTTATGATTGGTATGGAAATGCAAAAGACCCTGAATAGCCAAAGAAATCTTGAGAAGGAAAAATGGAGTTGGTGGAATCAGGCTTCCTGACTTCAAACTATACTACAAGGCCATAGTGATCAAGACAGTATGGTACTGGCATGAAAAGAGAAAGAAAGATCAATGGAACAGAATAGAGAACTCAGAAGTAAGCCCAAACACACATGGGCACCTTATCCTTGACAAAGGAGGCACAAATATACAATGGAAAAAAAGACAGCCTCTTCAATAAGTGGTGCTGGGAAAATTGGACAGCAACATGTAAAAGAATGAAATTAGAACACTTCCTAACACCATACACAAAAATAAACTCCAAATGGATTAAAGACCTACATGGAAGGCCAGACAGTATAAAACTCCTAGAGGAAAACATAGGCAGAACACTCTATGATATCCATCAAAGCAAGATCCTTTTTGACCCACCTCCTAGAATAATGGAAATAAAATCAAGAATAAACAAATGGGACCTCATGAAACGTAAAAGCTTTTGCACAGCGAAAGAAACCATAAACAAGACTAGAAGGCAACCCTCAGAATGGGAAAAAATAGTTGCCTATGAAACAACGGACAAAGGATTAACCTCCAAAATATACAAGCAGCTTAATACCAAAAAAGTAAATAACCCAATTCACAAATGGGCAGGAGACCTAAATAGACATTTCTTCAAAGAAGACATACAGATGGCCAACAAACACATGAAAGGATGCTCAACATCACTAATCATCAGAGAAATGCAAGTCAAAGCCACAATGAGGTATCACCTCACTCCAGTCAGAATGGCCATCATCAAAAAATCTAGAAACAATAAATCTTGGAGAGGGTGTGGAGAAAAGGGAACTGCACTGTTGGTGGGACTGTAAGTTGGTACAGCCACTATGGAAAACAGTTTGGAGGTTCCTTAAAAAGCTAAAAATAGAACTACCATATGATCCAGTAATCCCACTACTTGACATATACCCAAAGAAAACCATAATCCCAAAAGAAACATGTACCGTAATATTTATTGCAGCACTATTTACAATAGCCAGGACATGGAAGCAACCTAAATGCCCATCAACAAATGAATAGATAAAGAAGATGTGGCATATATATACAATGGAATATTACTCAGCTATAAAAAGGGATGAGATGGAGCTATATATGTCATGAGGTGGATAGACCTAGAGTCTGTCATACAGAGTGAAGTAAGTCAGAAAGAGAAAGACAAATATTGTATGCTAACTCACACATACGGAATCTAAAAATGGTACTGATGAACTCAGGGACAAGACAAGAACAAGGACGCAGATGCAGAGAATGGACTGGAGAACTCGAGGTTTGGGGGGGCGGGGGGTGAAGGGGAAGCTGAGACGAAGTGCGAGAGTAGCATAGACATATATATACTACCAACTGTAAAAGAAATAGCCAGTGGGAAGTTGCTGTATAACAAAGGGAGTTCAACTCGAGGATGGATGATGCCTTAGAGGACTGGGACAGGGAGGGTGGGGGGGAGTCGATGGAGGGAGGGAATAAGGGGATACGTGTATAAAAACAGATGATTGAACTTGGTGTACCCCCCAAAAAATTAATAAATAAATAAAATTTAAAAAAATTAGGAACATAAGAGAATTTTCTAAGCTTAATAAAGGATTTCTATGAAAAACCTTGAGCTAACAGCATAGTTAATGGTGAGAGAATGAATTCTTTCCCTTTAAAATCCAAAACAAGGCAATGTTTCACTGCTCCTATACATCATCATACTGGAAGTTCTACCCAGTGTCTTAAGGAAAAGCAGTCTTCACATAAATATGCCAAACTGTTTTTTGACAAAGGTGCAATCAATAGAGAAAAAACAGTCTCAAATGGTGCTGGAATAATTAGATGTCCATAGGCAAAAAAAAAAAAAAAAAAAAAAAAAAAAGAAGAAGCTCAACATAATCCTAACACCTTATACAAAAAATTCACTCAAAATGGAAAAAGATATCATACACCTAACTTAAAATGATAAAATTGCTTATAAGTAAACATAGGGGAAATATGTGACCCTGGGTTTGCCGATGAGTTTCTAGATACAATATCAACAGCATGACCCATAACACAAAAAATTCATACAGGCATACCTCATTTTATTGAGCTTTGCTTTACTGCGTTTCACAGATATTGCATTTTTCTTTTACAAAATGAAAGTTTGGCAACCCTGTATTGTCAGATGATGTTTAGAATTTTTCACCAATAAAGTATTTTGAAATTAAGGTATGTACATTGTTTTTCTAGACATAATTTTATTGCACACTTAATAGGCTACAGTACAGGGTAAACATATCTTTCATATGCACTGTAAACAAAAAAATTTGTGTAACTTGCTTTACTGTGATACTCACTTTATTTCAGTGGTCTGGAACAGAACCTATAATATCTCCGAGGTATGCCTTAAATTGGACTTTATCAAAATTGAAAACTTTCGGTCTACAAAGACAGTGTTAAGAGAACAAAAACTCAAGCCACAGACTGGGAGAACGTATTTGCAAACCACATATCCAATGAAGCATCTGTATAAAGAATATACAAATACTTTTCAAACTTAATAAGAAGAGAAAATTTCCAATTAGAAAATGGGCAGAAGAGTTGAACAGACACTTAACTAAGGAATGGCAAAGATATACGAAAAGATACTCAACACCATCAGTCATTAGGGGAATGCATATTAAAACCACAATTAGATACCACTACACACCTATTATAATGGCTAAAATAAAAGTTAAAAAAACTAGCAATACCAAATGCTGGTAAGAATGCAGAGCAATAGGAATTATTTGTTTTTCATGGGATTTCAAAAATGTTATAGTCACTCTGGAAAATTTTGGCATTTTTTTATAAGTTTAAGTATATGTTTACTGGTATGGACTGAATGTTTGTGTCTCCCTAAAATTCATATCTTGACACCTAACTCCCAATGTGATCTAATCACGATCATGAACCCTTATGAATGGGATTAGTGCCCTTATAAAAGAGACTCCAGACTGCTCTCTTGTCCCTTCTGCCATGTGAGGACACAGCAAGAAGATGGCCATCTATGAACCAGGAAGCAGGCTCTCTCATCACACACAGAATCTACCAGCATCTTGACCCTGGACTTGCAGCCCTGCAGAACTATGAGAAATATTTGTTAGTTAAGCCACCCAGTCTACGGTATTTTTGTTATAGCAGCCCAAATAGACTAGGATGCTTACTGCGATCCCACTTAGGATAAGTAGCTATATTCATAATTTCCCCAAATTGGAAACAACCAAAATGTCCTTCAACAGGTGAACAGATAAATAGTGTTATACCCATATAATGGGATACTACTCTGCAACAAAAAAGGAATAAGCTATTTGTTTACCTAACAACATGGATAAATCTTAAATGTGTTTTACTAAGTGCAAGAAGCCAGATCCAAAAGGTTACATATTGTATTATTCTATTTGTATGACATTATAGAAAAGAAAAAAAAAAAAAAACTATATGGAAAACAGACCAGTGATTGCCAGCAATAAAGGGAAGGAAGCAGGGTGAGCCACATGTGGAAATTTTAGGATAATGGAACCATTCTGTGCGGAACTGAGGTGGTCTATGTATTTGTTAAGACCCACAGAACTGTACTTGACAAAAGTAAGCTTAATTGTATGCAAATTTAAAAGACCAACAGGGATGCCAGAATGAACTGCAGACTATGACAAATGAACACAACTGTGTTATAAAATTCTGACAGTCTCACAAAGGGGGTGGGAAACAAATAACTGACTTAAATTACTCTGGAAAACAGTGTTTTGACCAGATAATGTAAGACTAAAGAAAAAGAAAGAAAGAAAAAGAAAGAAAGAAAGAAAGAAAGAAAGAAAGAAAGAAAGAAAGAAAGAAAGAAAGAAAGAAAGAAAGAAAGAAAGAAAGAAAGAAAAGAAAGGAAGGAAGGAAGGAAGGAAGGAAGGAAGGAAGGAAGGAAGGAAGGAAGGAAGGGAGAAGCACTGTGCTTCAGTTGGTAAATCTGTTTCTCACAGTGATACAGGTTAACAAATCTGCAACTACTTTACATGCTCAACAGATAAATTGTAGGCATAGCCATACATCTCACTGTCAGAGAAAGAAATGACACATGGGGAAGGAGGAAAGCTAGAATGAATGTTGTGGCACTGGATTACAGACAAAGGTGTAAGTACAAACTCATCCTTATGTACAGATAGCAAAATACAAATATGCATATGTGAGTTAGCATACATAAATATATTTACTAGCTCTGTTCTCTTGTGCAAGCATGGAAGCAATGACACTTCTAAAGCAACAAGTACAACTAGCTCCAAGATCTTAGTTTCTCATTACCATTACCTAGTAAAAATAACCAGTGTTTCCTGTAGAAATGGCCAATCTTAGGTCTAGGGCATGGAAAATACAAGCACATCTTACAGTTCCAGAAAATAAGGAAATACTTTTTTAAAAATGGGAAGATGTCAAAAGGGCACAGGAGGCAACAATGAAAGGGCTCCCAAAGCTGGAATAATTTGAGCAACAAAAAAATGACAGTATTGGGTTATACCCAAATAATAAAATAAACATTGTGACTCCACACTGGTATGTAAGGGAAGGGGACAAATTTTTCTTAAAAAGAATTCCAAACAACAAATATAAGAAGAATGAGAGAAACAGAAAATCACCACTAGAACACCATAGTAGAAGTTCTGGTTCAAGATGGTGAAGTAGGAAGATCCTGAACTCGCCTCCTCCCACAGACACACCGAATGTACAGCTACACATAGAACAATTTCCTCTGAAAGAAACCACAAAACTAGCTGAGAGACTCCTACGCAATGGGCGACCAAAAAACCCCACATCGAAACAGGTAGGAGAGGCTGAGGCACAATCTTGCTGAAAACCCCACCCCTAGCATGGTGACCCACAATCTGTAGGAAACTCACAACTCCAAGCTTCTCCCTGAGAAGCAAAGGGTCTGAACTCCACGTCTGGCAACCTCTAACAGTTGCACCTGAGACATGAGCCTCTAAAACATCTAGCAATGAAAGCCAAAATGACTTGCATCCACAAAACACATAAGGCTATAATGAACTGAGAAACAGTTCTGAGGACATCTTGGGCCCAGCGCTGAGGGAGTTGAAACACCCAGTCTTTCTGTAAAAGAGGTCCATTTGCTTATCTTAAAGCTTTGGTCTAAGGGGCAGGCATCTAATGTAACACACATCTAGGGGCCTACTGAAATATTCTTCAAAGATCAGAGTCCACCTTTGTGCTCTCCCTCTGTCTAACTCCAGGCCGCAGTATCTCTCAGAAAGGAGTGAGTGCACATGTCTGGTACCCTAGTTTTTGTACATACCACCCAGGGGTCACCCGTTGATTGCCTGGCTCTGGTGGACAGAAATGCTCATGTTCATAGGTCCCACAAGACTGTAAAAAACAGAGTTCTTGTAAGAACAGAGCTCTTAACTGGCTATTCCCCCAGGACATACTGGAGAATCAGCAGATTGAAACGCCCAGCCTTTGTGTGAAACGGGCAGGCTTCTACTTAAACATATATGTAAAGGACCACTGAAAACCTCTCCAGAGGTCAGAGAGGCTGGTGGGTGCCACCTTCTTGCCTTCCCTTGGCCCCAAGCCAGGTCACAGTGTCCCTCTGGTGAAAGGAGAAAGGAGCTCTCCTTTCTGAGAGCTTGTGAGAAAGGAGTCTGTGCACATGTCTGGCACCCCAGCTTTTGTAACTGCCACCCAGAGGATACAGCTCTTCACAGCCTGGCTCTGGTGGCTAGTAGGGGTTGGGTTCATGGGTTAAATGGGATGGCAGCAAACAAAGAAAAAGTTCTTAACTTGCTATCATCCTAGAACTCACTGCAGAGGGAGCAAACAGAAAAGCCCAATGCTGAGTCTTCTCCTGAAACAGAAAAGCCCATTGCTGACCTTTCCCCTGAAAGTCTTCATACTTGAAAAGCTGCTGCCTGAGGGTCCAGCTTTCAGCAAGTCTGGATCTAGGTAACGACTCCCCTTTGGGACACTGAAAGATCTCTGCACACCCTCAACTGCAGAGAGGCACTAAGAACAAAGTAGACTACTTTGACAACCACAAAGATGTGAGAGAGAACCAACAGCTAGGGCAGGGTTGAACAGTAAGTTTCATCTCCTACATGAGGCCAAGAGGAAGACTGGGAGAGGTGGCTGTTTCACCTAATGCATAGAAATTAACCAGAGAATCAATAAAAATGAAAAAAACAAAGTAATATGTTTTCAATGAAAGAACAAAATAAAACCACAGAAAAAGTCCTTCATAAAACGAAGATAAGTGATGTACCTGATAAAAATAACAGTAATAAATATGATCACCAAGCTCAGGAGAAGAATGGATAAAAAAAATGTGAGAATTTTAACACAGAGATAGAAAACATAAGAAAATACCAAATAGATATCACAGAGCTAAAAATATAATAACCAAACTGAAAAATACAAGAGCGGGGTTCATCAGACCACATGAAGAAGCAGAAAAAAAAAATCACTGTACTTGATAAAACAGCAGTGGAATTCACCCAATTAGAGCAGCAGAAAGAAAAAAGAATGAAAAAGAGTGAAGATGGTTTATGGGACTTACAAGACAACATCAAGTGGACCAGATTTGCATCACAGGAGTTCCAGAAGGAGAACAGAAAGAGAAAGGGGCAAAAAACTTGGAAATGTATGATCTCCCAAGAATGAACCAGGAAGAAGCTGAAAATATGAATAGACCAATTACCAGTAATGTGAAATTGAATCAGTAATTTAAAAGCTCCCAACAAAAATAAGTCCAGGACCAGATGGTTTCACAGGTGAATTCTACCAAAAATTTAGAGAAGAAATAACATCTATACTTCTCAAACTATTTCAAGAAATTGCAGAGGAAGGAATGCTTCCAAACTCACTGTATGAGGTGAGCATCCCCTGATACCAAAACCAAAGATATCACACACACACACAAAAAGAAACTACAGACAAGCCTGATGAACTGAGATGCAAAAATCCTCAAAAGAATATTAGCAGATCTAATTCAACAATTCATTAAAAGGATCATATACTACAATAAAGTGGGATTTTACCAGGGAAGCAAGGATAGTTCAATATCTGCAAATCAATCAATGTGATATGCCACATTAATAAACTGAAGAATAAAAATCATATGATCATCTTAATACCTGCAAAAAAAGTTTTGGCAAAATTCAACATCTGTTTATGATTAAAAAACAAAACAAAAAAATACCTCTCAACAAAATGGGTGTAGAGAGAACATACCTCAACACAATAAAGGCCATATATGACAAGCCCACAACTAACATTATACTCAATGGTGAAAAGTTAAAAGCATTTTCTCTAAGATCAGGAATGAAACAAAGATGACAGCTCTCATCACTTTTTTTCAACATTTTACTGGAAGTCCTAGCCCAATCAGACAAGGAAGATAAATAAAAGGACTTCAAACTGAAAAGGAAGAAGTCACTGTTTGCAGATGGTATAATACTATACACAGAAAATCCTCAAGACGGCACCAAAAAATAACTAGAACACATCGATGAATTTGATAAAGCTGCATGATACAAAATTAATACAGAGACTAGACACTAATAACGAACTATCAGGAAGAGAAATTAAGAAAACAATGCCATTTACAACTACATCAAAAAGAATAAAATATTTATGAATAAATCTAACAAAGTAAAATACCTATATTCAGAAAACTATAAGACTCTAGTGTAACAAATTAATAGACACAACAGACACAAACAGATGGAAAGAGACACCATGTACATGGATTGGAAGAATTAATATTGCTGAAATGACCATGAGACCCAAGCCAATCTACAGATTCAAGGCAATCCCTATACCAATGGCATTTTTCACAGAACTAGAACAAATAATTCCAAAATTTGTATGGAAACAAAAAAGTCTTGAATAGCCAAAATAATCTTAAGAAAGAAGAACAAACCTGGAGCTATCATGCTCCCTCATTTCAAACTATACTACAAATAGTCATCAAAAGCAGTCTGGTATTGGCACATAGACAGACTCATAGATCAACAGAACAGACTAGAGAACCTAGAAATGAACCCACACTTCTATGGGCAATTAATCTACCACAAAGGAGACAAGAACATACAATAGGCAAAAGACAGCTTCTTCGACAAATGGTCTTGGGAAAACTAGACAGCTATATGCCAAACAATCAAACTGGACTCTCTCACACCATGCACAAAAATAAATTTTAAATGGATTAAAGACTTAAATGTAAGATTAGACACCATAAAACTTCTAAAAGTAAACACAGTAAGCTCTCTGACATCAATCTTAGTAATATTCCTTTGGATATGTCTCAGGCAAAGGAAACAGAAGCAAAAATAAACAAATGGGACTACATCAAACTAAAAAGCTTTTGCACAGCACAAGGAACTATCAACAAAATGAACAGCCACATACTCAATGGGAGAAAGATATTTGCAAATGGCATATCTGACATGGGGTTAAGATCCAAAATATAAAAGAACTCATATAATTCAAGATCAAAAAAAAAAACCCTATTAAAAATGGGCAGAGGATCTGAATAGACATTTTTTCCAAACAAGACATACAAATGGCCAATAGGCAAATGATAAGCTGTTCAACATCACTAATCATTAAAGAAATGCAAATCAAAATCATGATATACCACCTCATACTTGTCACAATGGCTATCATGAAAAAGACAACAAATAAATACTGGCAAGAATGTGGAAAAGGGAACCTTCATACACTATTGGTGGGAATGTAAACTGGTATAGCCACTACAAAACAGTATGGAGATTCCTCGAAAAATTAAAAACAGAACCACCATATGATCCAGCAATTCCACTCCTGGGTATTTATCCAAAGAAAATAAAACATTAATTAGAAAAGATACATGTTCAGAGCAGCATTACTTACAATAGCTAAGATACAGAAGAAACCTAAGTGTCCACCAATACATGAATGGCTAAAGATGTGGTACATATATATGTGTATGTATATGTACACACACACACACACACACACACACACACACACACACATTGGAATATTACTCAGCCTTAAAAAAGAATAAAATCTTGCCATCTGTGACATGAATAGATCAAGAGGGTATTATGCTAAGCGAAATAAGTCAGGTAGAGAAAGAAAATAATATATGATTTCACTTATATGTGGAATATATATAAGTGAAACAAAACAAATGAATAAACATAAAAACAAAAACAGAACATATGATCAATCCACTCAAGATGGCGGTTCTCATGCTCTCTATACATCCCTTGCTCGACCAGTACCTGCTTTACCTAAAAGCTACTCAAGTGACTAACCTTCTCTCTTAATCATAAAGCCTAATCAGTAACTGCCTACAGGCTTGCCTGCAGCCTCAGATAGTGATTGTTCTAATCTTTAGATCAGAAATGTTCCACCCTGCTAGTTTATCAAAGGGGTTCTTAAGGGATATGCTCCTCTTGCTGGTTTCCCTGGTAACCAATGAGCCAACCTGATGTCAATGCCGCCTATAACTGATAACCTTCCTCTTCCCCTAGGAGCAAAGACAGCTGCTGTGACCTGCCTGCCATCTCCCATACACGGTGGAGTGTTGCTCCAGGACCTTCTTGCTTTGGATGTGTAAGATCCCCTATCCAATAAACCACTGATGTCTCTACTGCTGTCTCTGGGCTCTTTCTTCAGTCTTGAGGCTGGGGAGTTACAAGGCTTGTGGGATGCAGCTCAATCTAGAGTTACAGATACAGAGAACAAACAGCTGGTTGCCAGAGGGAAGGGGGCTGGAGGGTGGAAATAAATACATGAGAGAGATTAAGAAGTACAAACTTCCAATTGTAAAATAAATGAGTTACAGGTATGAAATGTATAGTGTGAGAATATAGTCAGTAAGTCTGTAATATCTTTATATGGTGACATACAATAAATAGATTTTATTGTGGGGATCATTTTGAAATGTGTAGAAATATCAAATCACTATGTTGTGTAACAGGAACTAACATAGTGCTGTAGGTCAATTATACTTCAAAAACAACAAGCTTGTAGAAAAAGAGACCAGACTCACAGCTACCAGAAGTGGGGACTGGGAGGAGGGGGTATTGGATGAAGGCAGTCAAAAGGTAGAAACCTCCAGTTACAAAATAAATAAGTACTAGGGATGTAATGCACAACATGATAAATATAGTCAACACTGCTATATGTTATGTATGAAAGTTGTGAAGAGAGTAAATTCTAAGAGTTCTCATCACAAGAAAAATATTTTTTCCTATGTCTTTAATTTTATATCTATATGAGATGATGGATGTTCACTAAACTTATAGGGATAATCCTTTCATGATGTATGTAAGTCAGATCATTATGCTGTATACCTTAAACTTATGCAGTGCTGCACAACAATTATATCTCAATAAAACTGGAAGAGGAAAAAAAGACAATAGAAAGGATCAATGAAATTAAGCTGGTTCTTTGAAAGGATACACAAACCTGAAAAGAGTCAACAAGGGAAAAAGAGAAAACTCAAATAAAATCATAAATGAAAGAGCAGACATTACAACTGATACCACAGAAATATAAAGGGTCCTAAGACACTACTATGAAGAGTTATACACCAACAAATTGAACAACTTAGAAGAAATAAATTCCTAGAAACATACCTACCAAGATTGAATCAGGAAGAAACAGAAAATATGAATAAATTACTAGTAAGAAGAATGAATCAATAATCAAAAACCCTGGGCATATACCCAGAGAAAACCATAATCCAAAAAGAAACATTACCACAATGTTCATTGCAGCACTATTTACAGTAGCCAGGACATGGAAGCAACCTAAATGTCCATCAACAGATGAATGGATAAAGAAGATGTGGCACATATATACAATGGAATACTACTCAGCCATAAAAAAGAATGAAATTGAGTTATTTATAATGAGGTGGATAGACCTAGAGACTGTCATACAGAGCGAAGTAAGACAGAAAGAGAAAAACAAACACTGTATGCTAACTCATATATATATGGAATCTAAAAAAGTGGTACTGATCAACTCAGTGATAAGACAAGAATAAAGATGCAGATGTAGAGAATGGACTTGAGGACACGGGGTGGGGGGGGGGAAGGGGAAGCTGGGATGAAGTGAGAAAGTAGCATTGATATATATACACTACCAAATTAAAACAGATAGCTAGTGGGAAGTTGCTGCATAACATAGGGAGACAAACTCGATGATGGGTGATAACTTAGAGGGCCAGGATAAGGAGGGTGGGAGGGAGTTGTGGGAGGGAGGGGATATGGGGATATATGTATAAATACAGCTGATTCACTTTGGTGTACCTCAAAAACGGGCACAGGTGTAAAGCAATTATATTCCAATAAAGAGCTTTAAAAAAATAATCAATACCTCCCAACAAACAAAAGTCCAGGACCAGATGGCTCCATTGGGGAATTCTAACAAACATTTAAAAAGAATTAATATCAACCCTTCTCAAACTCTTCCCCAAAATCCCAAAACTCATTTTATGAGGCCAGCACTACCCTGACACCAATACCAGACAAGGACAGCACAAGAAAATATTAGGCCAATATTCATGATTAACATAGATGTAAAAACCCTAAACAAAATATTAGCAAATCAAATTCAACATTACATTAAAAATGGATCACGCACCATGATTAGGTGGGATTTACTGCAGGGATGCAAGGATGATTCAACATCTGCAAATCAATCAACATGATATATTAAATTAACAAAATGAAGGATAAATGTCAATATGATTGTCCCAATAGATGCAGAATTCAACATAAATGATAAAAACTCTCAACAAATTGGGTATAAAGGGAACATACCTCAAGATAATAAAGGTCATGTAAGACAAGCCCACAGATAAATGATACTCAGTGGTGAAAAGCTCAATGGTTTTCCTCTAAGATTAAGACAAGGATGCCCACTCTTACCACTTTTATTCAACACAGTATTGGAAGTCCTAGCTAGAGGCAAGGAAAATAAATGAAAGGCATCCAAGTTGGAATGAAAGAATTAAAACTATCTCTATTTGCAAATGACATATTACACACAGAAAATCCTAAAGACTATAAAAACTAATTTACACATTCAGTAAAGTTGCAGAATACAAAATCAGTATACAAAAGTCTTGTGCATTTGTATACACTAATAAAGAACTATCAGAAAGAGAAATTAAGAAAACTATTCCATTTACAATTGCATCAAAAAAGAATAAAATACCTGGGAAGAAATTATCCAAGAATGTGAAAAACTTGTACACTGAAAACTATAAGACACTGATGAAAGAAACTGAAGATGACACAAATAAATGGGAAAATATCCCATTCTCATGGACTGGAAAAATTAATATTGTTAATATGTCCAAACTATTCAAAGCAATCTACAGATTCAGTGCAATCCCTCTCAAATGTCCAATGGCATTTTTCAAAGAAATAGAGCAAATAATACTAAAATTTGTATGCAATAACAAAACATCCCAAACAGACAAAGCAATCTTGAGAAAGAACAAAGCATCACACTTCCTGATTTGAAACTATACTATAAACTACAGTAGTCAAAACAGTATGGTACTGGCACAAAACAGACACATAGATCAATGGAATAGAGCAGAGAGCCCAGAAATAAACCCACACATATATGGTCAATTAATTTACAACAAAGGAGCCAAGATTATACAATGGTTAGTCTCTCCAATAAAACTGGACAGCCACATGCAAAAAAAATAAAATTAGACCACTCTCTCACACCATACGCACACACACACACACACACACAAAACTCAAGATGGATTGAACACTTGAACAGAAGACCTGAAACCATAAAACTCCTAGTAGAAAACATAAGCTCCCTGACTTTTGTCTTGTCAATAGTTTTTTGAATTTGACACCAAGAGCAAAGGTAGCAAAAGCAAAAATAAAGTCGGACTATATCAAACTACAAAGCTTCTGCATAGGAAAAGAAATCATTAACAAAATGAAAAAGCAACCTATGGAATGGAGAAAATATTTGCAAACTGTATGTATATCTGATAAGGGGTTAATATCCAAAATATATAAACAGCTCATAAAATCCAATACCAAAAACCCAAATAATCTGGTTTTACAAATGGGGAGAAGATTTGAATACACATTTTTCCCAAATAAGGTATACAGATGGCCAACAGGTACATGAAAAGGTGCTCCATAATCATCAAGGAAATGCAAATCAAAACCACAATGAGATATTACTTCACATCTGATAGAACGGCTATTATCTAAAAGACAAGTAACAGCAAGTGTTGGTGAGGATGTGAAGAAAAAGGGAACTCATACATTGTTGGTGGGAATGTAAATTCGTTCAGTGGCAATTGAAAATGGTATGGAGGCTTCACAAAAAATTAAATATAAAACTACCATATGATCCAGCATTTCCATCACTGGGTATTTATCTTAGGGAAATGAAACCACTAACTGGAAAAAACACCTGCACTCTGATGTTCACTGCAGCATTATTTACAATAGCCAAGACATGGAACAACCTACCTGTCCATCAATGGAAGAATGGATAAAGATGTGGGATATATATACAATTGAATATTATCCACCCATGGAAAGAAGGAAATCTTGCCATTTGCAATAACATGGATCAACCTTGAGGGCATTATGCTAAGTGAAATAAGATAGAAATACAATTACTGTATATCTCTCTTACATATGAAATTTTTAAAAAATGAAGTCATAGATACAGAGAACAGACTAGTGGTTGCCAGAGGCAAGGAAGGAATGGGGATGTCAAAAGGTACAAACTTCCAGTTATAAAATAAATAAGTCCTGGGGATGTTATGCACAATATTTGCTAAGAAAGTAGATCTTAAAAAGTTCTTATCACAAGAAAAAACATTTATAACTATGTGGTGATGTTAACTAGACTTGTTGTGGTGATCAATGATCAATCTGCAATATATACATATACCAAATCATATGTTTTACCCCTGAAACTAACATAATGTTATGTGTCAATTACATTTTAATAAAAAAGAAGAAATATAACTGAGAAAACATATCTAAAAAAAGAATATCACAGTAATAACTGCTTTAGGCAAAATGAAAATTAGTGAGTCAAACTCCAGGGTGAAACAGGATACTAGCAGAGCCTCAAATTATCTCCCTCAAAATATTTATTAATATGGTGGTTTTAACATATGTCCACAAACTCTGTGGTACTCCTCTCTCCAGGAGGTGGATCTCTATTTCCCTCCTGTCATGTGTATACTGGATTTCCTTCTAACAGAGTATAGAAAAGGGAAAATAGTAACTTCATAGTGGAGAAACCTGACAGACACAACCTTAACCAAGTCATCAAGGTTAACATAACCACTAACAGTTGTTAGTATCATGCACGCCTTGATATGCCACAAGATGTGCACTTCACCTCCCACAGCAGTCTTATCAAATATCCTTAATTCTTGTTTAACTATGAGAAAACATCAGGCAAACGTTAACTGAGGACCATTCTACAAAATTTGCAATTAGTACTCTTCAAAAGGATCAAAGTAATGAAAAACAAGTGAAGACTGAAAAACTATCATAGACCACAGAAGACTAAGGAGACATGACTTCTAAGCGCAATGTGGTATCCTGGATTGAGTCTAGATGTTAGTTAAAAAAGTGGTGAAACCCGAATAAAGTATATACTAGAGTTAGTAGTATTGTACCAATGTTAATTTCTTAGTTTTGATAACTGTACTACCCTGTGTAAGATGGTAACACTAGGGGAAACTGGATGGAAGAGGATAGAGGAACTCTATCTTTACAATTCTTCTGTAAATCTAAAATTGTTTGAAAATAAAACATTACATATATATGCTTTACCTTTAAGAGTAATTTTTAACATTCCTTTTACTTATTCAGCTTCTATTTCTGTTCTGTGCCCCTTCTCAAATTTGGTCCTAATGTAACTATATATTTTTGTACTTAGAAGTTCTATTCTCCACTCTTAGCACACTTCTTGTCTACATTAAAACTTTTTAATCTCCTGTAAGCAAAAGTTTCTGAATGTTAAAGAAAATATAAACCTAGACTGAGTTATCATTACAATTATTAATGAGCACTTCATCAAAGCACCACAATCAACACATTCTGACAACCACTAAAAAAAAAATTTGCTGCTTTTACTGAACATTGCTTAATGAAAGAAATGAGGCTGTTTTTTCCTCCCAATTAGCCCATGCATTTGTGAAAGGATATTACTTCTTGCTATAATGACGTAGTATACCATCAATTCTGTTATTTTTTTTATTTTTTTAAGGTGATTTAATCCTTGCGAAACCTTTCCCACATAAAGTAGATGGGCATTTAAATTTTGTTATAACAATCTCACTCAAATCCTTTAAGTCCTTGTTGGTTACATGCCAAAACTTGTTTAGTAAAATACTATTCAAAATATTTTCAATGATCTATCAGCAACACCTCCATTAGAGCCTCCTTCAACTTTCACAAGAGCAAAGAATTGTGAACACTCACCTTGGATGTGTCTTGCGTGTATCAGCGCCATTAGCTCTCCACGCCCCCACCTGTTTTCACAACTGTTCTTAGCTTGGTTCCACGGCAGGTTTCCCCAAGAGTCCAGGGTGGTTTTTTCTGTAAACAATAAGGACACCGTGAGGCCAAACCTTGTCCACAGGCACCTTCTCAGAGTATAACTGGGGACAAAGCGAAGGGTTTCCTTGAAACTACTCACACATAGGTACCCCTAGGACTGCCTCCAAGGACCCTAGATAAGGAGGCCCCATTCCAGTGCTCTGTCAGGATGGAGCGGGTAGGGGACAGGTGTGCGTGGAGGGCATCAGGCAGCAGAATGAAAGGGCCAAACTGCGCGACTTCCCCTGCCTTCTCCATCAGGCAAGGACGCCAATGGGCCTGGGTACCCAGTCTCTGAAAACTGGGAGGACATCACGTGGCCTTAAACGTGCGAGAGGCTCTGCGGCGTCGCGTCGCTTGGCGACGCAGGCCGTGGGGCACGGCGGGCACGCACTGGCGCAGGCGCGGGGGCGGAAGCGCCGGCGGAGGAGGCGGTTGGTGATTGGATGAGGCAGGGAGGGGGCGTCAGTCCCAGGCCTGCTCCGAGGGCGCGAGTTAGCTTTTGAAAGACGCAGAAGCCCTGGCCGCGTGCCTCTCAGGCCCAGCGGTCTGAAGTGAGAGGTTGAGGCCGGGAGGAAGACGCAACGGCGTCGGCGGCGGCAGGCCGGCGAGCCTCTGGCCTGCGGCTCGCTCAGAGCTGCCAGCCCGCGGGATCCGGCCAGCAGGGCAACAAGGACAATATTGGTGGGTGGGAGTTGGGCTGGGACTCGGGAGGCCGCCAACGGGCGGGCCGCTGCGGATCTCAAGTGTTTTCTTTTTCTTCTCTCTTTTTTTTTTTCTTCCCCTGACTCTCACCATGGGCCGCCTCGTCCCTTCTTTCCTCTTTGTAGCAATGATTTGGGGAGGGATTTAGGAGAGACGGTTCTTCACCCGTAAAACGAGTCACAAAGCAGCCATGACATACAGTTAGATGTTTAGCGCTGGTTGAGGGTGCGTGTAAAGGCCATTTATGGGAATGTGGTAGTTTTCTATTTCAGAGTAAGTACTTTTAGTTTACGTAGTACTTTGTCTTTTTGTTTTCTGCCAATTTTCTTACAATTTGTAGGTGAGAAAATGTCTGGCAGCAGTGACTGGTTTCAGAGTTCTCGGGCCCCTAGCTTTGCCCAGATGCTGAAAAAGAACTTGCCAGTTCAGCCATCAGCCCAGACGGTGACTACACCCACAGGATATTCCTCGGAAAGTTACAGCCTGTCGAACATGGCATCCAAGGTTACACAAGTGACGGGTAAAAACTCTTTTACGTTTGTAATAATGCCTAAGTTCTTTAAGAGTCTGGGGTGGCCAGTTAGTTTTGCTGAGCCTCCAGTTTAAATGTTTCCTGGATATATATCCATTTACCTGTGGCCATGTCCCCACTGAAACTTGGATTCGACTCCCAGCACGGTAGAAATCCTTCCCCTGGCTGTTCACTTAGTTGTTCTTTACCACTTGAGTGTAGAACCACTTCCAGTGTGGCTTGCCTTTTTGGGGTGAGGCTGTGTTATCCCTTTCAGGAAAGAGGACTGGATTTATACTGATGTGTGTTACACATATCACTTGGCATGGTGTTAAGTGTAAAGCAGGAACAGACACACTAAAAATTCAGTTGAATTCAACGTGAAAGGTAATATAAAATAGTTAAAGGGAAGCAGAAACCAGGTTTTAGTCCCAAATCTGTTTTACTACATTCTAGGCCTTAGTGACATCATGTGTATAAATGGCTTAGAGAGCCTCTGAAGATCTTGACATCTCTGCAATTCTGTGATTCTTTGGCATCACTTAATGAATTGACAATGATAGCACTTTCCAAAATAGTCTTAGTACTCCGGATGATATACACAATAACAGGTTACATTTTTAATAGTAGAAACTCATTTTTAATGAAAAACACGTGTCCAAATGTGTCTGCAGCAGTCTTCCATTTTAGGGAAGGGTTTAGTGCTTTCGCATGTCGTATTCTTTTTAATTTCACCAAATTGACAAGCATAAACATTTATTTTTAGGTAACTTTCCAGAACCATTGCTCTCCAAAGGCCTTTCATCTATTTCAAATCCTGTCCTTCCTCCGAAAAAAATACCTAAGGAATTTATAATGAAGTACAAACGTGGAGAGATAAATCCTGTATCAGCCTTGCACCAGTTTGCACAAATGCAACGGGTTCAGCTTGACCTTAAGGAAACAGTAACAACAGGCAAGTGCAAACTTGTATCTGGTTGTTACAGTACTAGAAAACATTTTCCTATTAAAAGCAGAGTATATAAGTGGAACTAAATTTTATTTTCTTTACCTAATGTTCGGGTTGGATAACTGCTCGTACGTTTTGACAGGGATACTTCAGAAATTTTTATATTCATACTCCTTTAGCCTTTTGAGCCCCTAAATTTACTCATACAAAAGTTTTAAACCACTGAATTTTAATTTTTTGTGTATAGCTAGTTTAACGGAAATCTCATCAGCCTTGTAAATTATTTTCAGGTGTAAATAAGTACATCTTATAGCATAAATATGCTTTTGTAGGGATCTTAAATATTTGGACTGATTATTTTATGAGTATTTTGTGATGATGATGATGCCTAACAAAAATTATAGTCAAATTTGGCTTATGAAATATAAAAATTATAAGGGAAAGTAGTACTTACATGATTGATTCTCTGCAGACTCGTCTGTGACTAAATTTCTCCATTTTCTCTTAAACTGTCCCCCACCAGAAGAATCTGTTAGCACATGGGCCTGTGGAAGGCTATAGGAATACACATTAGTAAAAGATGGAAAGAAATTTCTGATTTCTTCACCTTGTGACTAGTGATTAGGAAAAACTTTAGGAAAGTGAAAGGATAAGAGAATAAAGTGCTCTTAAGAGGCATTGACCGGCTAAAAGCATGAGAGTCAAAGGAGCACAGCTTTTTAAAATCTTTATGTGTGTGTGTGTATATGTGTATATATTTGTACACAAACACACACACATTATCAAATAGTTTGGTTTCTTTTTCTCTTCCTGATACTAAATTTTGCCAGTAGGGGTCTCAGAGCTAGTATCTTTGCAAAATAATTTAAAGCTGTTGGATTTTAGTAAAGATTGTCATAGTGAAGCCAAGTTTCTAGTCATTGTTTTGGATGAAATAATAAATTAACAGGTGACCAAAATGGGGTCTTAATAATGAAATGGAGTTTTCTTGGGTCCTGGCACTGTAGGTTGGATAACTTCTTGTGATCAATACTATAGACTGAATTCCTGTGTAATTAGTTAGCTTTCTGCCATTCTTCTCAAACTGCCCTTGGAAAATGTCAACTATTGGTCACAGTACGAAAAAAACTTATCAGGGCAAGTCTTCATTGAACCAAGCAAAAACTACTCAAAAGCACAACCCAGTGATTGTTAATGGTGTTCATTTTATGTGCATGGTACTAGTTGAATAACTCTAATTCAGTAGATTTGGTAAAACAAACAAACAAAAAAAAACAGTGTCAGTATTTTTAAACAAGCTCTTTAGTATGGATTTAGAGGATAATAAAGTTTGAAAACCTGGGGTAGAAACAGGATGAAGCTTCAAGTCTCAGCACTCTGACACAGAGTACTTATTAACAAATTTGATGCATAATATCTCACAGGTAAGAATCATCTGGGCCACCTGTTAAAAATAAAAATAGTCTCAGGTTTATTAAATGTAGATTGGAACCCGGATGATCATGAGGAAGGAATTTGGGAAACTGAGGTCATGGGTATTGGGAGGAAAGCAGTTTACCCGGATGCAGTCTGGAGTTGCTTCTGAAATCTTAATGTACATCTTAAAATCCCAGCAGTTAATGGAATATGTGAGAAGACAAGATAATATAGTAATAATGAGGCTTATGTGGAGTGATACTGTACTTAGCCATTTGTAACCAGAGTGGAGACTTAAGTTTCTTAAAGGCCTCCAGAAGTCTGAATACCAACAAGTAAAACTTGAACCAGAAAAATCTTTGGCCTGTAAATTTAAAGATGATTCCATTTCACTTCATTTTTCATCAGGCAAATATGAAAACTAGGTAAATGTAATTGTGTAAAGGTAATTTTTCTGGGAATTTTGGATGACTAGACAATTTAATTCTTTAGCATATCTTTGTTATTATTGTTTATGTTTTGGTTTTCCTTGTAAATCCCCCACACACACCCTAAGGCAATGATGGGTTGGATTGCTTACTATGACTCCCTAATAGAAACATAAGATTTCTTCAAAGAGATTTCTTCTGTTCTGGAGCATGTATGAGTATCAGGGCACTCAGAGGGTAGGAGGAATTCAGTTTCATTGGTATTGAAGTTCGAAAGAAGAGACACGATGCCAGAGGCTCCACATTTTCCCTCTCATTGGTCATTAGATAAATGTTGGGTTGCTTACCATTGCCAGGCATTGTACAAAACACTGTCATTGTATGTGTGAAGTGACCTCTAAGCTGGCCCTGTTGTTCATGCTGAATCTGGAGCCAAACTGGCTGCTTGAAGGATTCCTCAGAGCTAGTTCAGGGGCCCACTCAGCTTTGCTTTTAACCTGTATTGGCCCTGCAAAATAACTGATAGGCTGAGATAGTTTTCTACAATTATACTGGAATGTTTTCTTATGTAACAGACATCTTTTGCAAGATCACACTGTGAAGTATCACAGCATTCATTCTGAGTTATTTTTCAAGGTAATGTTATGGGACCATATTTTGCTTTTTGTGCTGTGGTGGATGGTATTCAGTACAAGACTGGACTGGGACAAAATAAAAAGGAGTCTAGATCCAATGCAGCAAAATTAGCTCTTGATGAGCTGCTACAGTTGGATGAACCTGAACCAAGAATGTCAGAAACATCAGGTAAATATTCTTGATTATAAAGTAGTGTTTGTAAAATGTATCATTTTCCAGAAAGTTACCTGAAAGATTTATGTTAATAAATAGTTACTTGGCAATTACAAGATAGTAGTAGCAGGATTTGAATAATTTCCTTCCATTGCTGATCGGTGACTTACTTAATAGTAGTTAAAATGCTCTTGTATATTTCAACACCAAAGGTGTAAACATGTTGCTGAACTATCTGATAACTTGTCAGATTTTCAATGGATTTGAGTCCTGAAACTTAGTTTTCTCTATAATTTATTGGATTCTAAATTGTGCACTTAACACTGTGCACTTAATATGTAGAGGTTTTTAATGCAATTTTTGTGAGGTTTGCCTATGCTAAATTCTGTAATGGTAGGGTAAGTTGAGAAAAAAAGGCCCTAAGGTAGTAGCATAGCAAGAAGGTTGAGAGTGTAAACTCCAGAATTAGATTGAGTATTGACCCTGGACAAGACAAGCTGTTTGCCTTCTAAGACTAAGTTTCATCATTTGAAAAATGGAGACAAGGATAGATACCTCCTATGGCTGTCATTAGGATTCAGTAAATAATGGATGCAAAGCTTATAACTGTGCCTGGTGAACAGTAACATAATCAAATTGCTACTAAATGTTAATCAATTTGAAGAATATATATATTAGCATAGTAACCAGTTTTTGTCAGTATTCATTCATGTTAGATTACATTTTGGTTTACCTATAAATGAGGCAACTTTAGTAAAGAAAAACATTTAAATTTGATTTAAACAGTGACAGTAAGTTCTTTTTAAATTCAAATCACTTTATGAGTGGGCTTTTTTTGTTTATTTATAACCTATTAATTTTAATATTTCTTTTGTAATACTTTTCTTAAGGTCATTTTGTGCTTTCTCTGAGTTTAATTCTTCTTTCATACATTTTAATTTTTCTGTTCTTTAGTTAAAACCATTGTTTAATAATTAAAAGTGATTTACTTTGCCACATCTCATAAGTTTCAATGTGTAGCCTTTCTCACTGTTTTCAAAACAATGATAGTTTGTCATAGTTTGGATTAAATAAGTACTTAGGGAAGTATTTTGTTAATTTTGATATATCTGTTCACTAGTTTTTAGGTTTATTAATTTTTCAGGGCTAGGAATGATAATTTTAGTGTCTTATCCATGCTAACAGTTTATCAGTGGAAATTCTTTATATGTAATTATTTTACAAGCTATCAACCCAGCTAGGTGTATCCCCAGCAATGTTTTCCCAGTTTCTTTCCAACCGTCACATGCGTTTGAATTAATAAATTTATGTTTTGAGGGTGTGCTATGGTAAATACTAGGACTGTGATAATTTCCTGGGACTGTGGTAAATACTAGGAATCTAGAATCAAGTAAGACCCATCCTCTACCCTGAAGGAACTAAAATACTTTGTTGAAATCAAGTTAAAATATATCTACAGAATTTCCTAAGCATCTAATTATCAGAAAAGGATATTTATGATTGGCTTCTCATGAAGAATGCATTTCCCCTGAAGGTTTTCAGAATGTTTATCTAGGGCTAGCAAGTCTTTTTTCCTATGGGCCACAGTTTTTAGTTTCTAAACATTTATCTTTTCCCTTTTTTAAAAAATTAAAGTAGCATTTTCCCACCTCCGCTGATGGCACTTTTCACCAGTTTTCTCAAAAAGTGCCAATAGTGCCTTAATTATGACTAAAAGTTCTTTAATGAAAGGTTTTGTCTTGGCATAGAGCCTGGAAATAATTTAATTAGGTCATCTTTTCCCTTATAATGAACTACATTTTCTTCTTTAAAATGTTTGTCCTAGACAATTGAGTTTGTTTTTCTTGTGAAGGGATATGGAAGATAAGTATTGCGCATTTACTTTTTTCTTTGCCGTTAATGTTATATTTGTTTTTCTAGTCTCCTCTTCCCCATTTATAATGTAAAATTTCAAAATTCTGAACTCATCAAAATTATTTTCCATGTATATCTTCTTTCATATTTTGTATGTAGTGTTCTGTTTTTTCATTTTCTTTTTTAATAAATTTATTTATTTATTGGCTGTGTTGGGTCTTTGCTGCTGCACAGGGACTTTCTCTAGTTGCGGAGAGTAGGGGCTACTCTTCGTTATGGTGCGCAGGCTCCTCATTGCCATAGCTTCGCTTGTTGCAGAGCACAGGCTTTAGGTGCATGGGCTTCAGTAGTTGCAGCACATGGGCTCAATAGGTGTGGCTCGCAGGCTCTAGAGCACAGGCTCAGTAGTTAAGGCGCACAGGCTTAGTTGATCCACGGCATGTGGAATCTTCCTGGAGCAGGGCTCGAACCCAGGTCCCCTGCATTGGCAGCTGGATTCTTAACCGCTGCACCAACTAGGAAGTCCTACATAGTGTTTTTAAAAGTATATTCTTATTTTTTCATTAACCATATAAAAACTTCTTTGCTCTGACTTTTTTCAAGGGCAGTATGATTAATGATGTTAGGTTTTGAAAATCTGACATTTTTTGACACAATTTAAGAATCTGGTTCTATGTTTTGTTTAGTTCAGTACCTTTTAAAAATAATTTAATAACGTGGTGAAAGTAACATAAACTTTTTATAAGGCATATATTTAGAACATAAAATTTACCAAGTTAACCATTTTAAGTGTGCATTTCAGTAGTGTTAACTACAGTCACTTTTTTGTGCATCCAATATCCAGAACTATTCATCTTGCAAGACTGAAATTCTATACTCATGAAACAGTTACTCCCATTACCCCCTCCATCAAGCCCATGGCAATTACCATTCTACTTTCTGTCTATATGAATTTGACTACTCTAGGTACCTCATTTAAGTAGAATCATACAGTATGTGTCTCTTTTGTGACTAGCTTATTTCACTTAGTATAATGTCCTCAAAGTTTATCCATGTAGTGACATGTGTCAAAATTTCCTTCCTTTTTAAAGCTGAATAATAATTCTATTGTGTGTAGATACCACATTTTGTTTATCCATTCATCTGTTGATGACATTTGGGTTGCTTCACATTTTGACTATTGTAAATAATGCTGCTATGAACATAGGGCTACAAATATTTCTTTAACACCCTGATTTTTCAATCGTTTGGGTTTTATACCCAGAAGTGGAATTGCTAGATCATATGGTAATTTTATATTTAATTTTTTTGTAGAACTGCCATATTGTTTTCTATAATGGTTGCAACATTTCACCCACAGTGCACAAGGGTTCCAGTTTTTCCATATCCTTGTCAACACTTGCTATTTTTCATTTTTTTGATGGTAGCTATCCTAATGGGTGTGATATCATATCTCATGATTTTGATTTGCTTTCCCTAATTATTAGTGATGTTGAGCATTTTTTCATGTGCTTATTGCCCACTTGTATATCTTCCTTAGAGAAATGTCATGCTCGAAATGTCCTGCCCATTTTTGAATTGGGTTGTTTGGTTTTCTTCTGAGTTTTAGGAGTCCTCTATTCCAGATAACAATCCCTTGTCAGATATGTGATTTGCAAATATTTTCTCCTCTTTTGTGATTTGTACTTTTACTTTGTTAATAGTGGTGAAGGGGAAGATGAGATGAAGCGAGAGAGTAGCACAGACATATATATACTACCAACTGTAAAATGGATAGCCAGTGGGAAGTTGTTGTATAACAAAGGGAGTTCAACTCGAGGATGGAAGATGCCTTAGAGGACTGGGATGGGGAGGATGGGGGGGACTCTAGGGAGGGTGGGGGGGGGGAGTTGAGGGAGGGATACGGGGATATGTGTATAAAAACAGATGATTGAACTTGGTGTACCCCCCAAAAAAATAATAAATAAAAAATAATTTAAAAAAAATAGTAGTCTTTGATTCACAGAAGTTTTTAATTTTGAAAAAGTCCAATTTTCCTATTTTTTGTTTCCTGTGCCTTTCTTCATATCCAAGAAATCATTGCCAAGTCCAATGTCATGAAGCTTTTTGCCCATTTTTTCTTCTAACCGTTTTATAGTTTTAGCTCTTATGTTGGGTCTTTGATCCATATTTTGTTAATTTTTGTATGTAGGGTTAGCCAATCCATATTGTGTTAATTTTGTATATAGGGTCCAGCTTCATTCTTTTGCATATGGGTATCATCTAGTTTTTCCAGCATCATTTGTAGAAAAGGCTGTCCTTTCTCCTGTTGAATGGTATAGGCACTCTTGTTGAGAATCATTTGATCACCTATGTAAGGATTTATTTCTGCACTCTCTATTTCATTGGTCTGTAAGTGTCTGTCTATCCCATTGCTACACTGTTTTGATTAATGTCACTTTTGTATTAAGTTTTGCAGTCAGGGAATGTGAGTCCTCCAAATTTGTTCATCTCTTTCAAGATTATTTTGCTTGTTTGTATATGGTGTTTCAAAATGCAGACCAACTTGTACAGTCACATTTTCTTATTTATTGAAAGCATTTGTGCTTAGTAAACAGGATTTAATATCTTTAGTTTTCATTTCACTTGATCCTTACTCACTGAGTAGATGGGGAAAAAAATCCATCTTTCTCTGGGTTTTTAAGTTCTGCTTATCTAAAGTCCAGAGTGTATATATGTAACTATATTTACTTAACTAATGTGAACCCCGAGATGACATCACCAGTCTTTCTTTGCTAATTTCTGTGTATTCAACCAGTTTCTCGTTTTACTCACAATGAGGTCCAGAGAAGCAGTTCTATTTACTTTCTTTGTCTTTGTGTATGATTCTTGAGAAATATTGACTACTTGAGTTGAACCTTTGCTCCTGGACCCTCTTCATTTAAGCTTTCCTGATTTTTTTTTTCACCCCTTTAGTTTAGTGTCATGTTCTTTTCTTGTTTTTCCTGGATTTCTTAACTCGGGAACCAAATTGGAAAGCTGTTGCAAAGAATGAGGCTAAAAGCTTAGAAAACTTTGAGTACAAAATACTCTGATAAAATGGCATTAAAATGGTAATTTTTACTTATTACTTTTTTGATAGAATGTTCAATTTGAATGTTTTACCTAATATTATTGTGAATATAAAATTGTTCATAAGCATTTGAAACAGGGTTTCATTTTAATTGATTTTCAGAATGTTGAATCTTTTACAAAACAAGCTATGTAGTAGCATAAGAATACAGAACCCAGAAATATATTTGGTGTTTGTACGAGGGTGAGTCAAAAATTATCCTCACTCTGGTTATATTAAAACTTCTATAAATTCTACAGCCAGAGTGCAGATAATTTGATTCACCCTCGTATAATTGATTTCAATATAGGAAAGTTTAGCAAGGCTGAGGTAATGGATAATAGATGACCTAGAGTAGGCAGAAGTATACAGAAAAAATAATCATTCTTGGACTGCTGTTTTATTACAACGTAGTGTGATACCTGCTCTTTGGAACATTGAAGTTTCATTTTTGCTTATGTTTTTATTTACAGGTCCTCCTCCTATCCCTGCAGAACCTATTGTTTCACCTGAACCAGTATATGTTTCAAAAGTACATTATGGTAGGAAAGACCTTTATGATAATTTTAAAGAAGATTAACCCAATTAAAAATTATAACAGCATATAATTAAAATATGCATAGGTATGAAAATGTACATTAGTATTTTATTATTCAAACCTGTCACACTTCTACAAAGATGAGTATTTCCTTCCACACTCTGCTAAAAATTAGGGAAATAATAAAATTGGAGAGGAACGATTGAAGAAGTGGTTTTTTCCTATAAAGAGATGGCTTATCAATATCATATAACAAGCTTTTTTGAGAATTCTTTACTTCGGTGTGCTGGTCATTAATGAAATCCCATGACTTTCTGGTGCTTCATGGTTGGGGTATTCATTTCAAGGATTCTATTCACTTTCTTTTATTGTTAGTCAGTAACTAACATTTATTAGTCACTTTGTCACTCAAGCCCAAAGAAAACTATAACTGCAATTGAAATTACTAGTTATGTGACCTAGGACCAGTTACTTCTCTGTACACCTTAAGTTTTCTATCTGTAAAATAGTTACAGCAGTAGTTATCTCATAGAGTTATTGTGAGGATTAAATTAATTTATGCATGTAAAAAACTTGCCTGGCACACAGTAGGTGTTCACTAAATGGTAACTACTATTATTTTAACATTTTATTATATTCAACATTATGTGGTGATTATTGTATACTTTTCCTATTAGATTGTGAATCCCCTGAAAGGCAGGAAATTACCCTTAATTTCTACGTTGCCTACATAGTAGTAACACTTAACACTTTAAAGTTTAGAGTATTTGTAGAACTAAAATGAAGAGCATTTCTGTTTTTGTCTTTTCCAGGTCTGAGGGTTAGGATTTGAAAACACTTTTATGCCTTTTCAGGTTTGGTTTTCCATTGTCTTTCTGAGACAGAAAAAGGGTATATTTGTGTGCTTGTTTGGAGTAAAAGGCCTAGACTAGGGAAGATAGGCACATGCAAAAGGCAAAATCTACCAATAGTTAAATATAGCCAGTCAAATATAGTCACTTAACCTAACAGTCATAGGAATTGATTAACAGAAGGACAGTGAGCGATGAGTCTAACAGCAGTGATCTGTTAATATAGAAAGGGGCTCTAGTCTTTCTTTTCAGCCTCTGTGGACATTTTTAATAAATAGTGAGAAAGAATCCCAGGTTGGCAAATAATATAGACTACTGTTACCCTGAGGAAACAGATCAATCTGTGAGGAAGAAAGAATATGTGATTAACAGTATGTTTAAAGAAATACATGAATAGAGTCAAGTTTGGTAGGCTCAGGTAAGGAGTTAAAAAGTTAAAAATTGATATTTTTCTGTTAGAAAAAGGAGAACAAGCATCCTTCTTCAGGTTTATAGGTAAACACAGGAGTTGGATGTTACCACTTTTGAAGAAAAAAAGATTTGGGATACATAAAAATCTCCTGAACGGCTCCTGTTGGGCTAGTTATGGAGGGTTCACCATTTCACAGCCTGTCTACTTTGCCATATTTTACTGGACTGTTATCTTCATTTAATATAGTGATATTTTGGCTCTGAAGATAGGTTCAGGTTACTTATGATACTAAAGATCACTTGGAATTAGCAACTAGAAATCAAAGAAATAGTGTTAATTAACATCATATACTTCATGTTTTTATCTTATCCTTCACTTCCAATAATTTGTGAGAACATTTTATTTCTTCAGCAACCAGCACACGTGTATAGTAAAAATAGTATTGCACTTGCTCCTTATTCCTTCATATGCATGCTAATGAGAGATACATTTAGTAACTAAGATTTGATTATATTTACAACGTTCGTTATTTCCTTCAATACCAGTTAAGATCAATAGCTATATCAGTATGTTAACTTCCAAACATTCTTTATGATATTCAGGTGCAGCCTTTTTAATATGCAGCAAAACATTCTCTTGCCACACACATAATTCTTGTTCTGTTGGTCCTAATTGCAGTGTATTTTTCTATCCTGTATCATTACACAAAATAATTGCTAACTATGCTAACTATATAGGACATGATTAAATAAATTACAGTACATTCATTCTGTGGACCATTAAGAAGAAGGAGGGTAGCATTAATGTCTACCTTTGAATGATGCCCAAGACCAAGTACAGTAAGTCCCCTACCTGTGAATGAGTTCCATTCCGAGAGCGTGTTCGGAAGTCCAGTTTGTTCCTAAGTCCAACAGAGTTAGCCTATGTACCCAACTAACACAATCGGCTATATAGTATTATACTGTAATAGATTTATAATACTTTTCACACAAATAATACATAAAAAGCAAACAAAAAATAAAACATTTTTAATCTTACAGTACAGCACCTAGAAAAGTATAGTAGTATCAGCTACATCACTGCTGCTTTTACACTTGTTTCCAGACATCCTGGGCTTGAAATAAAGATGCTGTACTATTGTACTCTATACCGTACTGTACAGTAAAGTACACAAAAGCACAACCACTTGTAGTGGATGCACCCACATGACGATGTGATGCTAGACACGTGAACTAACTTACATGATTGGACATGTGAACACACCTTTGCCTCTTTGAAAGTTCACAACTTGAAGATTTGTATGTAGGGGGGGATTTACTGTAAATGCAAAGTGGATTTTAGCATGCCCTGGTTTTTATTTTTTTAAGTAGTATATGTTTATATTTGTTTATATTTTTGTCCATACATTGTTTACCAAAATGTCCATGCTTGTAATAGTGGTTGTATTTGGAGAGAGAGACTTCTGAATGTACATCTCTTATATTGCTGTTTCAGTGGAAAATAATTTAATTTTAAAATATCATCAGTGAATATGCTCCACCTGTGTTGTAAGTTTTTGGTAATAAGCTGAGCCAAGTTGAGTACTTCTCATTCATATTTTCACTACATAAACACCAAAGCTAATTTTTACACCACACAATGGTTTTATTAATTTAAATGAAATTAAATGCTAGCATGCAATCATAATAATTTGCACCTTCACGTTGTATGCTTTGTGGTTAGATAAAAGAATGTAGCCAGTAGTTCATTCTTCTGATTGTGTTTATGATGTGACTTTACCTGTTTTTGCTAAGAGAGCATTAACAGTATTAACAAAGAAGAGTTCAGATCTGACAGATACAAATAAAAAACTTGAAAATGGCATGACTGAAATGAGTTGTATTAACTGAGACTACTAACGTTAAATTTTTATCATTTGTGTGCCTTTTTAATATAATTATTAAGCAGGTAAAAAGAATTTCTGTGAAAAATGTGATTATACAGTTCATATATATGCAATGTGTGAGAGCAAAATTGTTTCATCACTCTTTTCCTCTGAAGGTATAATGGACTGCAAACCACTTGATAGACTACTTAGCAACCCTCATGCAACTAACAGGAACTATCAGTGTTTAGTAAACAACTAAACTTTGAGAAATTCATATTAAGTGATTCTGCAACCTCTCATTCTCTAGAATAATGATTCTCCCCTGGGGATATACAAGCATACATACACAAAGCAAGAGATGGCCAGGGCCCTATCTCAGAACCTCAGGTCTTTCATTTCTTCCAAAAAGTCCATGGGTAACTTTTGATGTATATTCTTGGTTATAACTGTTCTATGGTAATCCTAATTACTTAAAGCTATGTTTATCTCCTTTCAAAGTTTGGAATTTTTTTTAGTGGGAACATGGAACTATATCAAGAGTAAGTGTTTAATGCTTTGCAGTGGTTCTCAGTGGGGCAAATACTAAGGAGTGTATTTGGACTGTCACAGTGATTGGGGAAGACTGCTGGCATTCATTGAGATGTTGCTTGTCAGGCAATTTGGGACAGTCCCATACAACAGAGAATTGTCTTGTGTCCTATATGACTTTTGAATATTTCATCAAATATAAATAAGTAATCTTCTAATATGTATGTAATACTTACACATCTTTTTGCAAGAATCTATACAAAAAGCTCAATAACTTGTGTTCTTTTAAAGTGGAATACTTTAAAATCTCAGTCATGACATGAATTTGCTTATATATCTCTATAAATTAACTCATTCAATTGAAAGGTTGTAAGAGGAATAATACAGGCCTCTGGGAGAAAGCACAGTGTTCTTCAAATTCATATTGCATTTGATTTTTTTTTCTAGAAGGGAGACATATTCAGTTTGCAAAGATTTCACAGATTGTTAAAGAAACATTTAATCAACTAATTTCTAATCATTCAGAGTATCTGAAATGTAGCAACTCATTAGCTGCTTTTATAATTGAAAGAGGTAAGTGCAAGTGTTTGGGATGTGTTCATTTGTACAAAAACTATTAAGTAACTTGATCTTGATGAACTGCACTATAGCAATTTTTTAAGTATCTTTGCACCTGTTGACAGTAGTGCTGCATTAATTTGAAGTGGCCTTTCTAGTGAGTGTGGGTCATCAAGCACAAAGATTCTCAAAGGTAGAGATAAAGTATACTGAATAGGAACCAATAGAGAACTGCAGAATGGCAAAATACCTAACATTTTAAACAATAAGTATGTTGGAATCACTACCAGCTTTAAATCTAACCCCATTATAGCAAATATTGAGAAGGACTCTATAAAAATCAACATATTTTCTTCACTTTCAAGTAATAAAAGATTAAAGTATGAAAAATCATGAATGTGTTTTTTCCTGTATTATGATGTGATTCCAATTACGTTTTATCTTTTATTTATCCTTTAATGTTCTAGATTGGTCATTAATTAAAAGCATTTGAATTTTATATTCACCTCTGAATAAAGTATTATAGATGATACAGAAACAATTTGATGTTTGGTTTCTCTTCTTAAGGATTTTTTGTGACCTAGGTGGGGAGAGAATATATATATGATTGTTCAAGGATCAACTTTAGTTTGAAATCATGGAGCATGATACCTCCATGCTTTTTTGTTCTCTCTCTAGATTGCTTTGGTTATTTGGGTGTTTTTATGTTTCTGTATAAATTGTACAATTATTTGTTCCAGTTCTGTGAAAAATGCTGTTGATATTTTGATAGGGATTGCATTGAATCTGTAGATTGACTTGTGTAGCTTGATCATTTAAGGATATTACTTCTTCCATTCCTTGAGCACAGTATATCTTTCCATTTATTTGTTGTCATCTTCAATTCTTTCATCAACATCTTACAGTTTTCTAAGTCTTTTACCTCCTTGGTTAGATTTATCCCTATGTGTTGTATTCTTTCTGATGCAGTTTTAAATGGGATTGCTTTCTTAATTTGTCTTTTTGATAGTTCATTGTTAGTGTATAGAATTGCAACAGATTTCTATATATTAATTTTGTATCATGCAGCTTTACTGAATTCATTTATTAATTGTAATAGATTTTTGGTGAAGTCTTTAAGGATTTCTTCATATAGTATGTCATCTGCAAACAGTGGCAGATTAACTTGTTCCCATCCAAATTTGTATTCCTTTTATTTCTTTTTCTTGTCTGATTACTGTAGCTAGGGCTTCCAATACTATGTTGAATAAAAGTAGTGAGGGTGGGAATCCTTATCTTATTCCTCTGATATAAGAAGAAATGCTTTCGGCTTTTCACCATTGGGTACAATGTTGGCTGTGGGTTTGTCATATATGCCCTTTATTATGTTGAGGTATGTTCTGTCTCTACCCGCTTTGTTGAGAGTTTTTTTTTTTTTTAATCGTAAATGGATATTGAATTTTGCCAAAAGCTTTTTCTGCATCTGTTGAGATGATCATATGCTTTTTAGTTTTCAGTTTGTTAATGTGGTGTGTCACATTGATTTGTGGATATTAAACCATCCTCGCATCCCTGGAATAAATCCTACTTCGTTGTGGTGTATGATCCTTCTTTTAATGTATTGTTGAATTTGGTTTGCTAATATTTTGTTGAAGATTTTTTTGCATCTATATTCCTCAGGCATAATGGTCTGTAATTTTCTTTTTTTGTGGTATCTTTGTCTGGTTTTGGTATCAGGGTAATGCTGGCCTTATAGAATGAGTTTGGAAGTGACCCCTCCTCTTCAGTTTCTTGGAATAGTTTGAGCAGAATAGGTATTAACTCTTCTCTAAATGTTTGGTGGAAGTCTCCTGTGAAGCCATCTGGTCCTGGACTTTTGTATGTTGGGAGTTTTTAAATTACTGATTCAATTTCATTATTGGTAATTGGTTTGCTCATGTTTTCTGTTTCTCCCTGGTTTGGTCTTGGGAGATTGTGTGTTTCTAAGAATTTGTCTATTTCTTATAGGTTGTTCATTTTATTGGCATGTAATTGTTCATAGAAATCTCTTACAATTCTTGATATTTCTGTGGTGTCAGTTGTAACTTCTTTTTCATTTCTTATTTTATTTATGTGGGCCCTCTCTCTTTTTCTTGATGTATCTGGCTGAAGGTTTATCAATTTTGTTTCTTTTCAGAGAACCAGACCTTAGTTTCATTGATCTTTCCTTTTTTTTCTTAATTTTTTTTAAGTCTCTATTTAATTCATTTCTTCTCTGGTCTTTATGAATTCTTTTCTTCTAACTTTAGGTTTTGGTTACTCCTATTTTTCCTTTAGGTGTAAGGTTAGGTGATTTATTTGAGATTTGTCTTGTTTCCTGAAGTAGACTTGTTTTAATTTCCTTCTTACATCTGCTTTTGCTGCATCCCATAGGTTTTGGGTCATTGTGCTTGCATTTTCAATTGTGTCCAGGTATTTTTTTATTTCCTTTTTGATTTCTTCAGTGATCCATTGATTGTTTAGTGGCATGTTGTTTAGACTCCACCTGTCTGTGTTTTGTGTGTGTGTGTGCCTTGTTTCTTGTAATTGATTTCCACTTTCATAGCGTTGTGGTCTGAAAAGATGCTTTATATGATTTCAATCTTCTTAAATTTATTGAGACTTATTTTGTGCCATAGCATGTGATCTAGCCTGGAGACTGTTCCACATGCACTTGAAAAGAATGTGTATTCTGCTGTTTTGGATGAAATGTTCCATATAGGTTTAATTCCGTCTGGTCTGTGTGTCATCTAAAACCAGTGTTTTCTAATTGATTTTATGTCTGGATATTCTGGCCATTGATGTAAGTGGGGTGTAGTCCCTACTGTTATTGTATTATTGTCAATTTCTCCCATTATGTTTATTAGTTTGCTTTATATATCTAAGGTGCTCCTATGTTGAGTGCTTTACATTTACAACTGTTATGTATTCTTTAAGGATTGGTCCCTTTATCATTGTGTAGTATCCTTTTTTGTCTTTTTGCTGTCTTTGTTTTAAAGTCTGTTTTGTCTGATTATAAGTATTGCTACTCCAACTTTCTTTTCGTTCCATTTGCATGGAATAGCTTTGTCCCCTTCACTTTCTGTCTGGGTGTGTCTTTAGATCTGAAGTGAGTCTCTTACAGGCAGTATATATGTGGATCTTGTTTTCTTTTTCAGCTACTGTATGTATTTTGATTGGAACTTTTAGTCCATTTACGTTTCAAGTAATTATTGATAGATATGTACTTATTGCCATTTTGTTACTTGTTTTCAGGTTGTTTTTGTAGCTTTTTTGGTGTTGTTCCTTCTTTTGCTTTCTTCCCTTATGATTTGGAGACTGTCTTTAGTGGCTGTGTTTGCATTCCTTTCTCTTTTTGTGTGTGCATCGGTATTATAGGTTTTTGGTTTATGTCTACCATGAGGTTCTTATATAACTATAAGAAGTTATATATATATGATTATTTTCAGTTGATGATCTCTCAAGTTCGAATGCTTTCTAATCACCCTATATTTTTACTCCCCCCAAAGGTTAATGTTTTTGATGTCATATTTTACATCTTTTTGGCATGTGTATCCCTTAAATACTTGTTGCAGTGATAGATGATTTTACTGCCTTTGTTTTTTAACCTTCCTACTAATTTTTATAAGTGACTGATCTATCAACTTTACTGTATGTTTGCCTTTACCAGTGAAATTTTTTCTTTCATAATTTTCACATTTCTAATTATGATCTTTTCTGTTTAGAGCAGTCCCTTTAACATTTCTTGTAAAGCTGGTTTTGTGGTACTGAACTCTTTTAGCTTTTGGTTGTCTGTAGAATCTTTGTCTTTCCTTCAAATATAAATGATAACCTGGTCAGGTAGAGTATCCTCTACTGTATGTTTTTTCCTTTCATTGTAGGTTTTTCCCTTCATTGTAGATTTTTTCCTTTCATTGCTTTGAAAATATTGTGCCACTCCCTTCTGGCCTGCAAAGTTTCTACTGAAAAGTCAGCTGAAAGTCTTATAGGAGTTCCCTTATGTAACTAATTGCCTTCCTCTTTCTGCTATACTCTTTCTTTATCTTTAATATTTACCATTTTAATTATAACGTGTCATGGTTTGAACCTCTTTCAGTTCATCTTGTTGGGACTCTCTGTGATTCCTGGACCTGAATTTCTGCTTTCTTCCCCAGGCTAGAGAAGTTTTCAGCTATTATTTCTTCAAATAAGTTCTCTGCCGCTTTATCTCTCTTCTCCTTCTGGGACCCCTGTAATGCACATGTTAGCATGCTTGATATTGTTTCAGAGGTGTCTGAAACTATCCTTATTTTTTAATTTTTTTTTCTCTTAAGCTTAAGTAATTTCCACCACACTGTCTTCAAGATCACTGATTTGTTCCTCTGTACTAGCTAATTTACTGTTGATTTTTTCTAGTGTATTTTTAAATTTCAGTTATTGTATTCCTCAGCTCTGTTTTGGTGGTTCTTTATATTTTCTTTTCTTTTTTTCTTGTTTTTGATTCTTTATATTTTCTACCGCTGTGTTCATCCATTCTTCTCCTATTTTTGGTGAATATCTTTACAGTCATTATCTTGAACTCTTCACCAAGTAGATTGCTTATCTCCATTTCATTTAGTTCTTTTTGTGAGGTTATGTCTTATTGCATCCTTTGGAACATAATTCTCTGTCTCCTCATATTGCCCAATTCTCTGCATTTATTTCTATGTGTTAGGTAGTTCAGTTACATATCCCCCTCTTGGAGAAGTAGCCTTATGTAGAAAATGTCCTAGAGACCTAGCAACACATTCTTCTCTGGTCACTAGGGCTGTATGCTCTAGGGGTGCCCCCTATTTGGTATGTGTGTGCCCTTCTGTTGTGGTGGGGCCAACTACTCTGGGCATGCTGGTAGGCAGGGCTGGCCCCTGACCCAGTTGGCTATAAGACCATGCCCTGTGTGGTGGCTGTAAGCCCAATAGAGGTCAGGGTAGGCTTCCCTGCCATTTCCTCTTACATCTTGATGAATTTCTTCCTTTGGTTATTCCTTCTTTTTCCTACATTATTAAACTCTAGTTTCTCCCTGAAACATTGCAGTTTGAGTTACAGAGAAGGAAGCTGAGCTCTTGGCTACACTATTGCCCTTTATAATTCAGAACTTATATCACCATTCCAGAACTTACACTGACACTATATAATTCCCTTATATCACCCCCCCCACCCCCATACTGGAACTTTTTGTTCAACCCAATACATTAGAGATAATAAAACTTTTTTACTTTTCTCATCTAATCCTACTCCTCCAGCTTTCTTTATTTCAGTAAATGGCATCCACCCAGTTGCCAAAAATCTAAGTCATCCATTATTTATCCCTTTCCCTGACATCTTAAAATTTATCTTCAAGTCCTGTTTATTATATCCCCAAACTCTGTCTCATATCTGATCTTTTTTTTTTTTTTTTTTTTTTTTTTTTTAGCCATCATTTGAGTCTTAAGTCCTTGTCTTTAACCTGGACTGCTATAACACACCCCTGATTCAGCTTCTTGGACCTTACCGAAATATCTTTTACCCCACTCCTTATGCTGCTCACTCCTCATAATGAAACTTTAATTTCAGTTTCATAAGGAGGGATTCTGCAACTAGTCTTCATGAGGTAATCTTTCCTCCTGATATTCTTTAAATTAGCCCTGTATTTGTTTCCTTCAAGGCTTTTATTACAATTACTTCTCTTCTATTAGAAGCTTCATGAGAGCATGTCTTGCTCAACCTTTTATTCCTAGCATCTATTTCAGTGCCTAGTATTTTGGTAGGCCCATAACAATTTTTGTGGAATTAATCAAAGTCCTTTCTTAGGTGGTTACAAATGTGGAACTGAACTTTGAAAGACTAAAACCAGAGATTTTTTGAAATCATCAATACAGAGGTAAAACATAGAATGAGGTATTCAGAGAAGAATATTTAGAGAGAAAAGAGAAATGATCTAGCTACTAGGCTATAGAAAGTCCACACAGTTAGGAGGTGAAAGGAAAAATCTATCTTCTGAGCATAGAGTTTCAAAGAAATCTCAGATGGTATACAGCAAAAAGTGTTTCTGTTCGTTGTAGTGGAAATTTATTTAGACAAAGTATAATATAAAACATCTGCCTTTTAAATTGAGATATTATTGAAGTTTTTTTTTAAATTTTGCTACTTAGAAGACTCTCAAACTCTTATTTGAAATTGTAGAATTTTTCCAACTTTTTGTTCAATATATTTTATCAACTTTAAAATGGTAAGGTAGACTTTTTCATTGAACTATGGGTGTAATTAATTCATTTAACCTACTCTCTTCTTACACCTGGCATTTAATAAGTGCTTAAATAAAAGTTTGTTGAATATAAATGGGAAAAAATGGTAAGGTAGAGGTGGAGGTTGAACATAGGGAAGAGGGAAGTCAAAATAATCTGCTACTGTTAACCTTTTCTTTTCAGCTGGACAGCACAAAGTTGTAGCTATAGGCACAGGTGAATACAATTACAGTCAGTGCATTAAGCCAAATGGAAGAGTGTTGCACGATACTCACGCTGTTGTTACAGCAAGGAGATCTCTCCTTAGGTAAGGTAACAGATATATTTAATACCATCAAATATTAAGGCTCTTAGCCTAAAGCAATCACATGTATATGTCTTTATTTACAAATGAAATTTTACTCATCATTGAGCCAAGGATATGGCATTCTCTTACCTATCCAAGCCATCTGATTTTTCCATGTCACTTTTGGAAATCTTATAGTAATTGCAGTGTGTAGCCTATGAATTTTAGTGGCTTCTATTACCAAGATCTTATGAACTCAGTTTTAGGAGTCATACAATCTTTTTTAAGATAAAAATACTGTCTTTATTACTGATAAAAGTATAGCTTTAGATCTGGACCTAGTAGGCTTCGTAATATCTCACCCCTAAATTAGCCATACTTATCCAAAGGCAGAAATCAAAGAGTTTCCACTCATGAGGTCTGTACAAAGTTTACCATATAGCAGTGTTGATAAAGTATTTTTTAGGCTGGCAGATCTCAGAGAGGAAGGGGCTGAGGTGAGCATGCCTAGTTTCTTTTTCCAAACTTATCAGTCACTCTGCTCCTTATAAGAGGCATGAGTAGCAGATAGTAGAGAAATAAACCAGGAATGTTACTCTTTGGAATTCCTTTTCTATAAGAACATGGAAAGTGGGAAATAAGCATTACCTCCTACAGTATTTACCAGTTTTTGTTCTCAAGTCATTAAGTTTATTTTTAGTTAATTATCGGCTGTGTTGAGTCTTCGTTGCTGTGCTCAGGCTTTCTCTAGTTATGGTGAGCCGGGGCTACTCTTTGTTGCAGTGCGCAGGCTTCTCAGTGCAGTGGCTTCTCTTGTTGTGGAGCACGCACTCTAGGCATGCAGGCTCAGTAGTTGTGGCACGTGGGTTTAGTTGCTCCGTGGCCTGTGGCATCTTCCCGGACCAGGGATTGAACCCGTGTCTCCTGCATTGGCAAGGGAGTTCTTAACCACTGCACCTCCAGGGAAGTCCCAAGTCATTAGGTTTACTTTTTATAAAACCTTTTTTAAAGGAATTTGTCAAACACAAGTGAGAATCAGATAATTCCATCATTCAGTTATCAGCATTCTGATACCAATGTCCAATGATCATATCTAATTTTTAGCATATCCAGTGATTAGGATTCTATTGTTCTTATTTAATTTATGCATCCTCACTTTTTGTTGCTGGTGGTTTTTTTTTGCTGGGGTATTTTAAAACAAATTTAGACATTATTTTATCTGAAAAACTTAAGTATGTATCTCTAATAATAAGGAAAGGCTCCTATAATCTTAGAAGGAAAGCTTTTGGAAAGTCTGTGAAGGTAAAGCAACTCATTGTACTCCGATCCCCCATAGTGCTTAGTGAATTATTTGACTCCTTTAAAACTACCTTTTGTTTTTATTTCTTTCCATCCTTGGTACTGTCATTTATACTGGTGCTTAATTTTTTATTATATATTTCTGATGATAGGATTAAAATCATGGTTTTTTAAATAAAATAATATTTCAAATTTCCTGAAATAGTCTTTCAGGAAATCTATTTCACTTCTTAATTCAACTTATGGACTTTGTTATATTATTCCTATGCTCTTGTGTTTTTGTCTTTAGAACCACTAAGTAGCAGGAACCACAGTTGTTTGTCTGCCTGTTTTGGCAGGGAAGGGAAAACGGAAGTAAAGCAGAAAATTGACACTTCACCTAGGCAGCTGGGAGCAGAGCTGTCTTAGAAAGAAGGGAGGAATCAGTAGAGAAATGGGTCTTTTGCAGAAAATGATAGTTGAGTACTCTAATGTGAAATGAGAGTGCAGTGGTAGTTGAGGAATGATGCTTTACAGCTGGTCACGGGGCAGACTGGGCTCCAGCTGAAGACTTCTCAAGGGACTTAATTCTTCATTAAGTAAGGCTAAGATTATTTTAGAAGTCTCTATCAATATCAAAACTTTTGACATACAGGGACATTGTTCACGATGTGAGTGTAATGTTTGTTTGAGATACTTCATTTTTAAATTTACTTACTTGATAAATTTCTCATTTATTTTAGGTACTTTTATAGACAACTTCTACTCTTCTATAGCAAAAATCCTGCTATGATGGAAAAATCAATATTTTGTACAGAACCAGCTTCTAATCTACTCACTCTCAAGCAGAATATCAACATTTATCTCTATATGAGCCAGTTGCCTAAAGGATCAGCCCAGATTAAGTCACAACTGTAAATATTATGGAATACTTTTAAAAGGTTTTTTAAAGCAACTAGGATGGCCATATCATATATCCTGAATCCATACAGCAAAAGAAGTAAATTTGTATCTATCCACATTCTCCCTCCAGCCTTGAGGTGTTACTTGTAGGCTGAAAGAGGCCACAGATTCTTTCTCTCTCCCCTCCACTCAATCTGATTCATTACTACAACTTAAATATTCCATGTACTTCACCACTTTCTTTTCGATGCTATTGAAAATCTTCTACTCCTTTCTAGTTGTAATACTTTATAAACTTTAGGAAGTATGGATTTATGCACTCTTCACATACTAACACAGGAGTTAAGGAATGCAGTCTGTTCTTTTGGTCAATCAGTGGCCAAAACTTCATTATCTTGATGAATGGGTAGCATCAGCATGAAATTTGAACACAGACACGCACAAAAAGAAAGTAAAATTCACTTCAAGTCCAACCATCTAGAGATAACCATGGTTTATAGCTTAATTAAAAGCCTTACAGTAACATCTCTGAAAACAAGGGTGAGTGTTCCTGGAGAGAAACCTCAGGAAAAATAATTTTAGATTTTACTGTTTTAACATATTTTATTGGAGGTGAATCTTGAATATAAATTGTCATTTTTTTTTCATTGTCTAATTTTGTAGTTTTTAAAATTTTTCATGTGGAGAAAGGTAATAACTCACAAACTATGGTGGGGACAAAAATTAGATTTTGATTTGATTTTAAGGGACATAAAGAATGGCAATAATATGAAATTTATCCTTGCTGGAAGCTCTAAATATGGTTAATTTCTGTTTGGTTTTAATCTTGTGGAACAAAATCACTCCATCCTACTTTGCTTTGGGTTTGCATCTGTTTCTGTTACTAGAATTAAACGTATACTGACAAGTTAAATATGTTTGAGAACAGTTCTTGGATACATGCAGATTTTGCTTTGTCAGCTTCGTTTTTTAAAGGAAGAAACTCTTTTCTTTCTCTAGGCGTCTTAATCCACATTCTATATCTGCATTTGAAGCCAATGAAGAACTGAGTCTCCATGTGGCTGTTGAAGGCAAAATTTATCTGACTGTCTACTGTCCTGCAGATGTTGTTAATAGAATAAGCAGTATGTCCTCAAGTGACAAATTGATGAGATGGGAAGTGCTTGGTGTACAGGGAGCATTGCTTAGTCACTTTATACAGCCAGTTTATATCAGCAGTATACTTGTTGGTGAGTAAGATTTCAGTACCTCTTGGCCTCTTTCACTACATAATTACACTCATTACACTGTATTTTCCTTATCAGTGTAAAATCATATTTTGCATGCATGAAGCTTTATTTAAGGTAAAATTCAGATCCACTATTTTGTTGAGGTTTTCATTTCGTGGTAACTTGTCGTCACAGTTAGTATAATATGACGTTTATTAGGAGGCTAGTAAGAATTAATATTTTAAGTTAGACAATATGTATTCTGTCTTGAACATATACTTTTGTTTGCACAATATTCAGTTTTTCCCTTTCTTTTGGAAGAAGAAGCTTGTTTGAACTTCTCAAATTTAAAAGCTTACATTTAGTTATTCCTGAAATAAGAAAAATATTAAATGCCCATTTTGGTTCCTACTTTTTTTATACATTTGGTTATGATTTGTCTCCTTTTGATTTGTGAAGTGAGTGGGAAGTAGCTAGAACACAAAATAAATAACATGAACTAGTAATTTACTTCTTTCGTAGGAGCTCTTATAGAATGCTGTATTTATATTTGAGTGGTTTTCCAGATATTATCTCATTGGCTAATAAATTATAAGAAGGAAATAGTAATTATTTTTCTAATATTAAGCTTATTTTCTTTGTTTAGGAAACCTATTACTTGGTTCACAATTCAAAAGATTCTAAAGGGTATTCAGTGAAAAGTCTTCTTTCCATCCTAGTGCCCGAGGAACCCATTTTGCCTCTGTGGCATCCAGTTACTAGTTTGTTTTTCTTCCCAAAGGTAGTTTATGCTTATAAAAGTAAATGCATACTTTTTTTTTTGTATTTTACACCAGTGGGATCATACAATTCATACTTTTCTGCACCTTGCTCTTTTCATTTAACAATGTATCTTAGAAATTTTTCCATATGAGTATATGAAGAATTTTTCATTATTATAATTCATAACTCTGTATAGTATTTCATTGTACAAATGTATTATAATTTATTTAACCAGTTGTGGGTTGATGGAACTTTAGATTTGTTTCTAATCTCTTTTGTTTCTAATCTTTTGAAGCTACCAAATGCTACAGTGAATAATGACCTTTTTCCATTTGTTATTGACACATGTAAAATATATCTTTAAGGTGAATTCCTAGGAGCAGAATTGCAGGTCAAAGATGTATGCATTTGAAATTTTGAAAACTATTACCAAGTTACCCTCCAAATCATATTCTCACTAGCAATATTTGAGAGTGTCTGTTTGCCCACACCCTAAAAAGTAGTTTTTCTAACTCTTTTTCCAAATATATATTCTTGTAGATGATTTATTTCTTAGATTTAATTTGGTTACCAAAATTATTCTTTATGACGTTTTGTTTTAGTCAGGTCAGATACTCTCTCAGACACTTCAAACTTTCCTCAGTCTTCTTTAGGAAAGGCTGTTTTTGTTCTTGAAAAATGTTTACAAAAATGTCTAAGAAATGTCTGTGCATTCTCCAGAGTCACAACTTTGGCATGCAAGGCTTTCTTTGACTTTTGTGAAGAAAGATATTTTATAATTTGTCATTTGTATGACATAACTCCACACTATATTTAGTCTCTTAAAAGGGTAGAATCTTAAATAGATTCTTTTAGAATTATATAGTGGTTTGGACAGGGGCTTAAAAATTAAATCTCATCATTTTGACTGTCATCTTGCATGTAGCAGTAGGAGCACCAGGTAGCAATAAAAATACTATAAAACTTTGTAAAATTGCTTCTGATCTCTTTCTTTGCATCTTTGTGGGACATATCTAAAGCTAATTAATTGGTGTTCTATCTGGCATAACCTAAACAGATTTTAATATTTGTTAAAAATGCAAATTTCTCAGCCTCTTAAAATCTTTACTGTGTGTCTGTGGTGTAGCCCCAGGAATATACATTTTAAAAGAACACCACCAGGTGATTCTGAAACAGGTGATGTGAATAGCTTACTTTGAGAAATACTCAGTGTCTGTACACTTAAAAAAGTGCTATGTATAGCTAAAAGAATCTTAAGAGTTTATTGAACTAGTCATCTAATACAGCTTGTCACTTATTATACAAACTCTTTTTTTTAACTTTTTATTTTATATTGGAGTATAGTTGATTAACAATGTTGTGATAGTTTCAGGTATACAGCAAAGTAATTCAGTTCTACATTTTCCCTTATAGGTTGTTACATAATATTGAGCAGAGTTCCCTGTGCTATACAGTGGTTCCTTGTCGGTTATCCATTTTAAATAAAGCAGTGTATAAATGTCAATCCCAAACTTCCTGACTGTCCCTTCCCCCCACCCTTCCTCCTGGTAATCATAAGTTCATTCTCTAAGTCTGTGAGTCTGTTTCTGTGTTGTAAATAAGTTCATTTGTATTATTTCTTTTTAGATTTCACATATAAGTAACATATGATATTTCTCTTTCAATCTCTGGGTCCACGCATGTTCCTGCAAATGGTATTTTTCATTCTTTTTTTTTTTTTTTTTTTTTTTTTTCTTTTTGGCATACGGGCTTAGTTGCTCCGAGGCATGTGGAATCTTCCTGGAGCTGGGATCAAACCCGTGACCTCTGCATTGGTAGGCAGATTCTTAACCACTGTGCCACCTAGGAAGCCCCTTCATTCTTTTTAATGGCTGAGTAATACTCCATTGTGCATATGTACCACATCTTCTTTATCCATTCCTCTGTTGATGGACATTTAGGTTGCTTCCATGTCTTGGCTATTGTAAACAGTGCTGCAATGAACATTGGAGTACATATATCCTTTTGGACCATGTTTTTCTCCAGATATATGCCCAGGAGCAGGATTTCAGGATCATATAGTAGCTCTATTTTTAGTTTTTTAAGGAACCTCCATACTGTTATTCATAGTGGCTGTACCAATTTATATTATAAGACTTCATTTAACTATTCAAAAAGTTTTTGGAAACTAATTTTATACTGTAGATGTTCTCAGATATTCATTTTGCCATTTTATGGTGATAGTTTTTTTTTTAATGAATTTAGTAAAGTAGGATACAAAATTAATGCGCAGAAATTTCTTGCATTCCTATACACTAACAACGAAAGAGCAGAAAGAGAAATTAAGGAAACTCTCCCATTTACCATTGCAACAAAAAGAATAAAATACCTAGGAATAAACCTGCCTAAGGAGGCAAAAGATCTGTATGCAGAAAACTTTAAGACACTGATGAAAGAAATCAAAGATGACACAAACAGATGGAGGGACATACCATGTTCCTGGATTGGAAGAAACAACATTGTGAAAACGACTGTACTACCCAAAGCAATTTACAGATTCAATGCAATCCCGATCAAATTACCAATGGCATTTTTTCAGAGAACTAGACCAAGAAATCTTACGATTTGTATGGAAATGCAAAAGACCCCGAATAGCCAAAGCAATCTTGAGAAAGAAAGAAGGAGTTGGTGGAATCAGGCTTCCTGACTTCAAACTATACTGCAAGGCCACAGTGATCAAGACAGTATGGTACTGGCACAAAAATAGAAAGGAAGATCAATGGAACAGAACAGAGAACTCAGAGGTAAGCCCAAACACATATGGGCACCTTATCTTTGACAAAGGAGGCATGAATATACAATGGAAAAAAGACAGCCTCTTCAATAAATGGTGCTTGGAAAGTTGGACAGCAACATGTAAAAGAATGAAATTAGAACACTTCCTAACACCATACACAAACATAAACTCAAAATGGATTAAAGACCTACATGGAAGGCCAGACAGTATAAAACTCCTAGAGGAAAACAGGCAGAACACTCTATGACATCCACCAAAGTAAGATCCTTTTTGACCCACCTCCTAGAATCATGGAAATAAAATCAAGCATAAACAAATGGGACCTAATGAAACGTAAAAGCTTTTGCACAGCAAAAGAAACCATAAACAAGACAAGAAGGCAACCCTCAGAATGGGAGAAAATAGTTGCCAACGAAGCAACGGACAAAGGATTAACCTGCAAAATATACAAGCAGCTCATGCAGCTTAATACCAAAAAAGCAAATAACCCAATCCACAAATGGGCGGAAGACCTAAACAGACATTTCTTCAAAGAAGACACAGATGGCCAACAAACACATGAAAAGATGCTCAACATCACTCATCATCAGAGAAATGCAAGTCAAAACCACAATGAGGTATCACACTGGTCAGAATGGCCATCATCACAAAATCTAGAAACAACAAATGTTGGAGAGGGTGTGGAGAAAAAGGAACTCCCTGCACTGTTGGTGGGACTGTAAGTTGGTACAGCCACTATGGAAAACAATTTGGAGGTTCCTTAAAAAACTAAAAATAGGACTACCGTATGATCCAGTAATCCCACTCCTGGGCATATACCCAGAGAAAACCATAATCCAAAAAGAAACATGTACCGTAATGTTTATTGCAGCACTATTTACCATAGCCAGGACATGGAAGCAATCTCAATGCCCATCAACGGATGAATGGATAAAGAAGATGTGGTACATGTATATAATGGAATATTACTCAGCTATAAAAATGGATGAGATGGAGCTATATGTCATGAGGTGGATAGACCTAGAGTCTGTCATACAGAGTGAAGTAATCCAGAAAGAGAAAAACAAATACCATATGCTAACTCATATACACGGAATCTTAAAAAAAAAAAAATGGTACTGATAAACCGAGTGACAAGACAAGAATTAGGATGCAGATGCAGAGAATGGACTGGAGGACATGGGGTTTGGGGGGCGGGGGGCGAAGGGGAAGCTGGGACGAAGTGAAAGAGTAGCATAGACATATTTACAGTACCAACTGTAAAATAGATAGCTAGTAGGAAGTTGCTGTACAACAAAGGGGATCAACTTGATGATGGGTGATGCCTCAGAGGGCTGGGATGGGGGTGGGTGGGGGGGGGAGTCGCAGGAGGGAGGAAATATGGGGATATGTGTATAAGTATAGCTGATTGACTTTGGTGTACCTCAAAAACTGGTACAAGAGTATAAAGCAATTATATTCCAATAAAGAGCTTAAAAAAAAAAGATAAAAGTCTTACGTTTGCATTTAAAAAGGCATTATTATTTGAACAGAAAATAATCCAGAGTAATCTGGAAAAAATTTCACTTTGCTTAGTTATTAAAAGAGCTGGATTTATATTAGTTTTCAAGCTTTTTAAGGTATGTTTGCAAGTTTGTTATCCTAAGATAAAGTTATCTGAATAAATACCTCAAGAATGTTTATCCAGTGGTGTTTCCATTCAGAATTCCTTTTCATATGCTGATTTGAATTGTACAGTTGCATTATAGAGAATAGTAAATGCTGATTTCTTCTTAGTGAAGGAATCTATTTTAAACATAGTTCTTGAATGTTTTTGAAGCATGTGATAATCTTAGAGATTCTGTTACTCATTTCTTTCTCCTTTTCAGATCAGTAATAGGAGGTTTAGAATGTTAATAAAATATGTGCCCCAAATCATTCAGTTTGCCTATTGGCAGAGCCTGGACTCAAACTCAGTTTTCATAACTTCACATGCTTCTGCGTTTTGTATTAAGTTGAGCTTTGACAGCTTTGTCTGAGCCTAGCCAGTGACTAGAATCTCACTATTCTGTCTGTTAAACTTGACACCCTTGTAAGGCAAGTGCTTTGCCACACTCATCTTGGTCTGGTTTGTACTAGGAGGTCAGTAAATGTTTCATGGGTAAATGCTTTGAGTCAACGTGTTTTATTTTTGAAAGTGCTTTTATTTTTCTTCCTAATACTAATTCTGCCACATGGAACACTTGGAAAATAAATTTTAACTATTATTCTTTACTCTTATTGCGTTTTAGGCTCACCTGGAAAGCTTTTAAAATAATATAGGAACGGCACTGGTATTAATATCCAATCCCTAGTGATTCTAATGTGTGTCCAGAATTGATAAGTGCTGCTTCTCTGATAATCTAATCTTTTATGTTCCTTTTTCATCAGGTGTTTATTGAGCCACCTACTGTATGCTAGGTGCTGTGTACTGTTACATAACTCTCAGGGGCACCGTTCACATAAAATACAGAATGAGCATTAAGAGTACAAAGACAAGACGCTTCTTGCCTTTATGTCTTCTGTCTAGTTATCATTTGTGTTTCACAGGAGCATGATTTGTTTTCTCCAGATGTTCTGTAATATGTGGGTGACAGTATTAAAATGTAATGCCTCAGACTAAATATGATGTTTCAGATATGATATGAGCAGTGCGTAGTTCTATAATAATACTGTATTCTTTGATTTAGACACTGTAGGTATATTAATACAGCTTCAGTTTGTATGGGCACACCTCAAAGATATTGTGGGTTCAGTTCCAGACCACCACAATAAAGTGAATAACACAATAAAGTGAGTCACAAGAATTTTTGGTTTCCCAGTGCATATAAAAGTTATGTTTACAATATTGGGTGTTAAGTGTGCAATAGCATTATGTATAAAAAAAAGCAATGTACATACCTTAATTTAAAAGTACATCATTGCTGAAAAAGGCTAAACATCATCTGACAACACAGGGTTGCTACAAACCTTCAATTTATAAAAACCATAATATCTACAAAGTGCAATAAAACAAAGTGCAGTGCCTGCATTACCTGTTTCAGCAACTGTTTGTGTTGACTTATATTAACTTATGGTAGACTAAGGTCCTGAGAGCTTTTCATGCAGAAAAGGTCTCAGGTTGGGTTTGCTTTGATAAGATTTAACCTTTGACTTTAATCTTTGAGTTTTATGTTATTATTTCAAATCAGGAATCAAATTGAAATTATATAATTTTAGAGATATATTTTTCTGGGAACAAGATTTAGCCTCAAGATATAATCAAAATCATACCTCAGATATAGTTAATAATTAAAGCATATATAACTGGAGAAAGTAAATTTTCTAATAAGATATTAATATACTTGATTTTTACCATTAAATTTTATACTACCACATTAAAACATTTTGGTGAAACAATTTGATGTTTAGAGAATCTTAACGTGGATTTACTTTCCAAACGTTATCTTGCTATTTTAGGCACAACCAATGTCATTATCTTTTTACAGTATGTCTTTGTCTGTTTAGGCTGCTACCAAAAAAAAAAAATATATATATATATATATATATAATAGACTGGGTGGATTAAACAATAAACATTTATTTGTCACAGTTCTGGGGGCTGGGAAGTCCAGGATCAAGGGGCTGACAGATTCAGTGTCTGCTGAGGGCTTGCTTTCTGCTTCATAGATGACTGTCTTCTCAGTATGTCCTCAATATGGTGGGAAGGGTTAGGATCTCTTTTATCTTAAAGGCACCAGTTCCATCAATGAGAGCTCTGACCCGCATAACTTAATCACCTAGCAAAGGCCCCATCTCCAAATACCGTCACACTGGGGATCAGATTTCAGTGTATGAATTTTGTGAGGACACATTTAGTCTATAGCACAGTGTATAATACATAACATTTTCTTTTGTATCCATGTCTTCTGTTCATTATAGACACAATGATGATTACACAGACCTTATTTCTTCTTAACATTTTTTCTGTGTCTAATTTAACTTAACTAGTCTTCATTTGTCAGTATCTCTTGATTTGGAACATTCAAAGGAGTGCTTAGAAAAAGAGTGTCAGAAGCAACTCATGTTCTTTTTACATCATTTTCTAGTTCTGAAATAATCATAATGAGTGTAAGCCCAGTAGCCATCTCAACAGTTCCAATGATGTGAAAACAAAACTTTATTTGTGAAATATGTCTAGTGGTATATAAAGATTCTCTTGTGAGAACTTCAGATCCTCTAAGGAGGAAACAGATCTGCTTTGCAATTATTACTTTTTAAATAGGAATGACTGTTTCCGAACTTCTGTTTTAAGTTTGACACAGCCCATTATTTTATACTAATGACATTGCATCTTTTGAGCTCTCTTCTTCAACAGTAATTTTAACTGAGAACTGAAAGCTTTTGGCATTGGCCACAACTGTAACCAGAAATGGTCATTCTTTAAATTACTTTGTGTTGTGAAACTAAACCATGTGGTACTGGAACAGTTGCAATCTGTGGCTCTCAGATGTGGAAAAATAACATACTTTAACCAACTATTTCTCAGCTACATATATCTGCTACGTTATGTGCTGGTTTCATGCTGTAATTTCAGAAATCAAGACAAAATGAGCCAGTTCTCTCTGGCAGAACCCTGTAAAAGTACTAATTTGTTTATGGTCAAGTCTGGCTTTTTGCTTTTATTCACTGGAATGTCAACTCATTACTTTCTGTAGAAGATTATTTTTTGAATGGAAATTCTAACTTATTACCTTGTCCTGATTCTGGTAAAGAGTACAGAAGTAGCTACTAAGAGAGTAGAAGTAGGAAAGAGAAGTTTGCAAGATATAGAATAAAGAAGTGAACTATTTACAATTAAAAATTTATTTATATTCTTTTTTTTTGGTATAGTCTTTGATATTGAACTTCTGAGTATTTACTTTGTTTTTGCTTTTCTAGGTGATGGGAATTGCAGTGATACCAGAGGCTTAGAAATTGCTATAAAGCAGCGTGTTGATGATGCACTCACTTCAAAACTTCCAATGTTTTACTTGGTTAACAGACCTCATATTAGTTTAGTACCTTCTGCATATCCACTTCAAATAAACTTGGAATATAAATTTCTGAGTCTGAATTGGGCACAAGGGGACATTTCTTTGGAGATTGTGGATGGCCTGAGTGGGAAGATCACTGAAAGGTTAGCACTACTAATTTTTTCAAAAATCACATATTAAGCAAAAGAATACATTTTAATACAATTTTTAAAACTTTTAACTTTTTTGAATACAGTTTTTTGAATTGTGATTAATAATAATCATAGTAATAGTTATCAAGTGTGACTATGTTGCAGGCATTGTACTAATTAAAAAGCTTTTTTTTTTCCTGATGAGAAGATAGGCCTGGCAAAGTTATATAATTTACCGAAGTTACATAGTAAGTGGTGGAGCCAGCGTTCAAAATCAATCTTCAGAACCTTTGTTTATCTAATGATCATTAGCATTATTTAGTGTATTTGTTTTAAAAATTCAGTTTTTCCTTGTGAATCTGAATATCTGGATTTAGGGCTCGGGAATCTGTGTTTTGGCAACTTTCCCAAATATTATTTATGTACACTTGAGTGTGAGAACTATTGTACTGTGTTATATTGTACTGTGCTTTCTTATAAAAACCCTGTAGATTAGAAGATGTTGTTTTTTTACAGATAAAGAAACTGAGATTCAAGCTAGGTTAAATATCTTGCTTAAAGTCACCCAACTATATGGGGGCTTCCTAGGTGGCGCAGTGGTTAAGAGTCCGCCTGCCAATGCAGAGGTCACGGGTTCGATCCCAGCTCCAGGAAGATCCCACATGCCACGGAGCAACTAAGCCCGTGTGCCAAAACAAAAAACAAAAAGTCACCCAACTATTAAGTGACACAGCTAGGATTCTGACCTGGGCATTTTATTTCCAAAGCCTTTGTTCTTATCCATAATACATTATGCCTTTTAGACATTTCTTTGTAATATTCCTGACATTGATTATCAAGTAAAACAAAAATCCTTCTTTTAGTGTGAACATACATTTATAATGGGGTAATGAATAATTTTAAAAGTTTAAGTGCTTCAATGTGCTTTCTTTGTGAAAGACAGATTTAAATTAAGATCACATACAAATGTTTCTTGGTATGAACTCAATCAAGCATACTATTGATTATTTCAACTACAATGAATTATACTATTTATACTTTGAGTCAGCATAAAGGAGTATATTTCTGTTAATAACAGACTACACGCATACAAACAAAACAGATTTTCTATGACAGACATTAAAAAACTGTTTACTGAGGGACTGCCCTGGTGGCGGCCAGTGGTTAAGACTCCACACTTGCAATGCAGGGGGCGTGGGTTCGATCCCTTGTCCCTAAGATCCCACATGCCGTGTGTTGAGGCCAAAAAATAAAAATAAAAAAGCTCTTTACTGAAAATAGTATAACAAAGATGAGATTAATGTAAAATAAGCTGAGAACTCAGAGCTTTTGGCATTGGCCACAACTGTAACCAGAAATGGTCATTCTTTAAATTACTTTGTGTTGTGAAACTAAACCATGTGGTACTGGAACAGTTGCAATCTGTGGCTCTCAGATGTGGAAAAATAACATACTTTAACCAACTATTTCTCAGCTACATATATCTGCTACACTATGTGCTGGTCAACTAAGCTAGATTTGGTCGGGCTCTCCCACGTGTCTGGGGTCAGCTCTAGGTCAACTGTAGGGCATCTTGGCTGATGTTAGAGGGACAGCTGGGCTCTGGTCCATGTGTTCTCTCATATTCTAGTAGCTCAGTCTTAGCAGGCTCACATGGCAGAAGATGGGATCCCAAGAGAAGGCGAACACAAAACCTCTGGAGGCCCAGGCTTGAAACTGGCACACAGTCTTATTTTATTCACCAAAACAAGTCACAAGGCCAGCCCAAATTCAAGGGGAGGAAGAATCACCCATAGTTATGGATGGGAGAGTCTGAAAAGTCACATTGTAAAGAGCATGGAGACAGGGAGGAATAAAGGATTTTGGCAATTTTTGTAATCTATCACAAGAACAACTAATGAGAAGATATAATGAAGGGAAAGTTAAAATAGCAAAAAAGCTTATGATCTGTGGACTCAGTTTTAGTAGAAACGTGGAAAAATATATACCTACATGTGCATACATACACACATATATGTATGGAAGGTGATGAGGTGAGTGTGTATATTTTACTTTTTCAGTCAAAATTTACACACAGTGAAATGCACTGTACAATTTTGTGAGTTTTGATATATATATATATATAGACCTGTGTAACCATTACCCCAGTCAGAATGCAGGACATTTTCTTCATTTCAGAAAATATTTCTATGCCTTCTTCTAGTATTTCCCTGGTAGAACCACTGTTTTCATTTGGATCACCATAGATTAATTTTGCCTCAAACAATATAAATGTTCCAGATGTCCATCTTCTGCTTTAATTTTTAATGCGGTACTCTGATAAACTATAATTTCATAAAAGAAATTAGCTTCAGAAAACAGTTAAATATTCAGAATATTTTATGTAAAAAAATTTCACTATATGCACTGCACAAAATTGAGATAAATGTTTGTAGATTCTGTGTTGATTTTATCCCCACGAATGCCAACATGAATCATTGAATAATGATTAGTGAATGTTTCATTCTTTCCTACTTTAGTTCCCCATTTAAAAGTGGTATGTCAATGGCAAGTCGACTTTGTAAGGCTGCAATGTTAAGTCGATTTAACCTGCTTGCCAAAGAAGCTAAAAAAGAAGGTTTACTTGAAGCTAGTACATATCATGCAGCTAAGGTAAGTCTTGAAAGGAGTGAAGTTGATCACTGAAATAAAAATTTAAAACAATAATAATGTAATTTGATGATGATGATGATGATACATAGCAAAAGTTGGTTAAATAGTTCCTGAAAATAAGATATTGCCATGTAGTGGTAAAATTAATTTATAAATGAATATGCTAGAAATTGGCTGTGTAAATAAGTGTTGCCACTTAAAGTAGCTACCTCACTATGGTGTGTACCTGCTTTGACAATATTGATCAAAACCTACTGTCATACCCAGAAAAATAAAATGGTAGTAAAATTTCTTCTGTATATGATATCAACTATTTTAACTATAGTATTTAAGTATTATAAAATAATACATTAGTATATTCATATAAATTGATTTGCCCATCTCAAAATTGTGAAACACCTTTAATTTGAGTTTATAATTTGGTCTTAAATGATGTAGATAGCCCTTTTCTATCTTTAAAATATATGTTCTTTTTTTAGTATTACAAACAATGCACGTTTGAGTAGAGAATTCAGAATTTTTTTTTAATGTACAGAGGGGAAATATTACTTGTAATCCCACCTACTGCTCAAATATAATATTTCTCGTCTTGTAATGTAAACATGTTATTTCAGGTTCTTGCCATGTATTTATATTTTTTGTGTATGCATATATTTTAAAATATTAAGCTCATACTAGATATGCTTTTTAATCTGCCTTTTTCATTCAACATACTGTGACCTGAGCCATGTTGTAGTGATATATCCATGTTATCAAGTTATTAAATACAAATTATTTCTGATAACCTAATTTCAGTTCAGTAATAATATAGTATTGTATGAAAGTCTCTTAATTTCACCAGTATCTTAATACTCACACTGTATAATTCCAGCCTGTAAAGCAATTAATATTAAGTTTAAGTTTGTAGATACACACCTTTTTAAGTATGAAAGCTTACCTAGACAATTTCTGATTTTGGCAGTGTAAAGAGGTTGCAAATTATCTCTGTAAAAAACAAGTATAAAAGTGGACAAAATTATCAGGAAAAAAAAATACTGTTCACAACTCTGGAAATTGACCAAAGGCAGAAAACACAATGAAAAATGTATATTCTTGTAAAACATTTAGAACTTTGTGCAAGGACAGCAGGAATTTGTGGCATCTTTGCCCAAAGCTGTTCCTGTTCTCTCTCCTTCTTCTCTGCTGGTTTGAATGGCAAGAACTGTAGTTTTATCAGATTGACAATGCCACAAAAAGTAGTAGATTTTCTGCTAGAGGGGATGGACCTGACTTGGGGCAGAGGGTGAAAATTTGTGACTTTTTCAGCTAAATGTGCCAATCTGGTAGGGGGAAGAAAATTGAGAAGATCAGTAACTTTGCTGGCCTAAGGTTGCAGTCCTGGTTGGGGCAAGTGGTATACCAATTATTAACTTAACAGGTAGATCTTGGAAATGAAAGAACCCATGGAATGGGATGAGAGAAATTCTCTGTATATCCTTGGTTGATTGAGAAATTGCACTCATGTGCAAGGGAGACTCAAGAGAACCCAATAAAGAGTGAAAGTATGAAATAGAACTGCCTGCAACATCAAATACACTGTACCACTCACCCCTTCCCAGATGAATTGATAGAAGAAGGTGGAACCTATAAGGATAGGTTTAAGGTGTTTGAGCATTATGTCTGCTGAAATCATTTGCTTATCACTAAGCTTTGCAGATACAGGGTAACCACTAGGAAGCCAGGATAAAACATAAAAAAAAAAAAAAGGAAAGAGACAATACACACCACAGGGAAAACAGATCTCACAATTTCAGCAAACTAAAACAAAACAAAACAAAAAAAAATAGAAAAATAGAACAGAATCTGGATGGAGTTGCTATATTAACTAGAAACTGTTTCAACCAAAAATTACGGGATTTGTAAAAAGACAGGAAAGTAAAACCTTTACTCAGGAAAAATAACATTCAGTAGAAACTGGCTCTGAGTGGATTCCAGTGTTGAATATAGCAAAGGTTTCAAAGCAGCAGTTATAAATATGTTCAAGTAATTAAAGAAAAATACAACAGTACTTCAGTAAATAGGTAATCTCAGTAGAGAAATAGAAACTACCACCACCACCACCAACAAAATAACCCCAGTGAATATTCTAGGATTGAAACAATATATAACAACTGAAATGAATAATTTTCTAGATAGGTTCAACAGTTCATTTGAGATTGCAGAAAAAATATCAGTGGACTTTGAGGGTAGATCAAAAGAAATTATCTTAAAGGACGGAATGAAACAGATTAAAGAAAAATGAACAGAGCTTCAAAGATTTGTGGAACAGTATTAAGTGTACCAAATTATATATATTATGGATCCTAGAAGAAAAGGAGAGAGAAAAGGAATCAGGAAAAATATTTGAAGAAATTACCCAAAATAGTACCCATATTTGATGAAAAACATTCACAGATCCAAGAAGCTCAAGAAACCCAAGAAAGAAAAAAATAAAGATTCACACCTAGATATATCATAGTCAGACTGCTTAAGACCAAGACAAAGAGAAAATCTTGAAAGCAGCAACAGAGAAAATAGTTATCAACCACAGACCAATTTTTTTAAGGCTGATTTCTCATTAACAGTAATAGACGCAAACCCAAAAGAGTCAAAGCAATCTTGAAAAAGAACAAAGTTGGAGGGTTCACACTTCTTGATTTGAAAGCATACTACAAAGCCATGATAATTAAGATAGTATAATACTGGTATTAGTGTAAATATATAGATCAATGGAATATAATTGACAGTCCAGAAATAAAACCTGGCAATTATAAGCAGTTGATTTTTAATAAGAGTGTCAAGATAATTCAGTTGGAAAAAAATAGTCTTTTCAGTAAGTAGTCCTAGGACAACTGAATATCCCCATGGAAAAGAATGAACTTGGACCTCTACCTCATACCATATACAAAAATGAACTCAAAATGGATAAACCTACATAAGAGCTAAAACTATAAAACTCAGAGGAAAGCAGAGGATAAAATATTTATATTCCTAAGTAAGAGAAAAGGTTTCTTATATCTGATAACAAAAACACAATCCAGAAGAGAAAAAAAATATTTTAAACTTCATTAAAGTTAAAACTTTTACATTTCAAAAATTATCATTAAGAAATTTGCAAATCATATTTAATTAGGAACTTGTATCCAGAATACACAAAAAACTTTTGCAACTCAATAATAAAAAGACAGGTGACCAAATTTTTTGAATGAACAAAGGATTCGAACAGGCATTTCTACGAAGTATATTTTAAAATGGCCAATAAGCATATGATGTTCAGCATAATTAGTCATTAGGAAAATGCTAGTGAAGACCACAGTGATATACTACTTTACACACATTAGGATATAGCTATAATAGAGAATGACATTTAACAAATATTGTCAAGAATGTGAAAAAATTGGAACTATCATGCATTGCTGATGGGAATGTAAAATGATACAGCTGCTTTGGAAAACAATTTAAGTGTTCCTCAAAGAGTTAAATATGAATTACCATGTAACCCAGGAATTTCATTCCTAGGTGTATGCATAAAAGAATTGAAAACAGTTATCCACACCAAAACTTAGACGTAAGTGTTTGTAACAGTATTCATACTGCAGAAGCGGTAGAAACAGCTCAAATGTTCATCACTGAGGAATGGATAAACAAAATGTGGCATGTCCATACTATGGACTACGATTCATCCATAAAAGGAACTCTGAAGTACTGATACATTCTACAACATGGAGCAACCTTGAAAATGTTAAGCAAAAGAAGCCAGACACAAAAGACTGCATGTATAATTCCATTTATGTGAAATGTCTGTAACAGGCAAATTCATAAAGACAGAAAGTAGATTAGTGGTTTCCAGGGGCTGTGGAGAGGAGAGAATGAGGAATACCTGCTAATGGGTACAGGATTCTTTTTAGGGGTGATGAAAAAGTTCTGGAATTAGTGATGGTGGTTGTATAATTTTGTGAATATACTAAAAGCCACTGAATTATACACTTCAAAAAAGTGAAGGTTATGATACATGAATTATATCTCAACAAAGCTGTTAGAAAAGAAATAATGGAGACCAGAATGCAGTGAAATAGCATGTTCAGAAAAAAACTTGGTAACCAAGAATTCTATAGCCAGCAAAGTAATACTTTAAAAGAAAAAGAAAAACATTGCCAGGTAGATAAAAATTAAGAGAATTTGTTGTTAGCAGAACTTCTCTAAAAGGAATTCCAAAGGAAGTCCTTGAGGCTTGGAAGAAATTATACCAGATGATAAGTCTATAGGAAAGAATAAAGAATACTGAAAACAGTAATTATGTGGGTAGATATAAAAGATGTGTGTACTTTTATTTTCTTTAAAAAACCAAAGTTGTTTAAAATGATTTCAGCACTATTATTGAATTTTATTATGTACGTAAGTGAAATATAGATGGCAGTAATAAAGGACAGAGAAAGCAATGGATCAATATTAGAACAAAGTTGCTATATATTACCAGGATTTAGTCAGTATGAATCTGAAGTAGACTATGGTAAGAGAAAGAGGAATATTATAATTCCTAAAGTAACCACGAAGAAAATAACTGGGAAACTATAGCTAAAAAATCAACAGAGGAATTAAAATGGTGTACTAAAAATGCATTTCTAAAAAGACTAGAAGGTAGTAAAGAAGAAACAGAGAAATAAAGGACACAGGACTTAGAAAACAGTGAAATGGCAGACATAAATCTACTACATCAATAATTACATTAAATTTGAATATTATAAATGCTCCAGAAAAAAGACAGAAATTTGTCAGATTGGGCTAGAGAGCAAGACCCAACTGTATACTGTCTGCAGGAGACACATTAAGTTCAAAGACACAAATAGATTGAAACTAAAAGGATGAAAAAAAAATACCATGCACACAATAGCAATAAGAGAGCTGGAGTGTTTATATTAATGTCAAACAAGTACACATCAAGATGAGAAATATTGCTAGAGACAAAGGGTAACATGTTATAGTGGTAAAGGTTAATGCATTAGAAACATACAACAATTATATAAATATATGGGTGTAACAACAGAACCTCAAAATACATAAGCAAAAAAATGCCGACATTTAATGGTAAAATGGACAATTCTACAGTTATAGTTGGAGGTTTTAATATTCCTCTCTCAGTAATTGATAGTACAACTAGATAGAAAACCAGTAAGAATATAGAAGCTTTGAATAACACTACAAACCAACCAAACTAAATACTATGCACAACAGCAGAATATACATTCTTTTCAGATACACATGGAGCATTCTCCACTATAGACCATATAGGTCATAAAGCAAGTCTCAATAAGTTTAAAAGGATTAAAATCACACAAAGTATGTTCTAACTACTATGGAATTAAATTAGAAATCAACAACAGAATGAAATCTGGAAATAGTCATAATTATACATTTGGAAATTAACCCACAGGTCAAAGAAGGAATTACAAGGGAAATCAAGAAATATCTCAAACTGAATGAAAATGAACATTACAACACATTAAAATTTAGAGAATGAGATTAAAGAAGTGCTTAAAAATACACAGCTTTAAAGAAAGGAAGAGAACCATAAAATCAAACTTATACCTAAAGAAGTTAGAAGAGCAAATTTTAAAAAAATGAGAGAAGAAATAATATAGAATAGGTTGGAAATTAATGAGATAAAAGACAGGGAAATCAATAGAAAAATCAATGAAATCAAAAGTTGATTCATTGAAAAAAACTTAACAAAAGTTCATAATCCTTTAGCTAGACTGAGAAATAAGAGACAATGCCAAGTGATCAAAATCTTGAATGAAAGAAGGGTCATCACTGAAGACTCCAAAGAGCTAAAATAATTATAAGGAAATACTATAAACAACCTTTTGCCAACAAATTAGATAAGTTAGATGAAATGGACACATTCCTAGAAAGACAAATTGCAAAACTTGACTAAACGGAACATCTGAATTGAACTAAAGTAAAAAAATTTTGAATTATTAAAATGCTTAAAAGCACAAGTGCAGTCACGGCTTCACTGGTGAATTGTACCAAACATAAAAGCAAAAATTAACATAAATCCTACAAAAACTGTTCAATAAAATAGAGAATGCTTCCTGACTCATTTTATGAGGCCAGTATAATAAACCTGATACCAAAGGAGGGCAGAAACATAGCAAGAAGTGAAAACTACAAATCAGTATCTCTTAGGAGCATAAATGCAAAAATTCTTCACAAGATATTGACAAACCAAATCCAGCAGCATATAAAAAGGATTCTACACCATGACCAAGGAGGTTTATTCCAGGATGCAAGGGTGATTTAACATCAAAAAATCTTTTGATGTATTATGTGAATATATTCAAGTTCAAAACCCACATACTTATCTCAATAGATGTACATAATACATTTGACAAAATCCAACACCTGTTCACAATGAAAACACTGAACAAATAAGAAATAGAACTGAACTCTCTCAACCAGATAAAGGGCATCAATGAACTACAGTTTACATGGCAGTGCTGAAAGGCTGAATACTCTTTCCTCTTCCCCCCAAGATTGCTCTCACCACTTCTAGTCAACATGATATGTAAGTCCTAGACAGTGCAAGAAGGCAAGAAAAAGAAATAAAAGGCATCCAGACTAGAAAGGAAGTAGGAAAACTGACCTTATATCTAAATGATCTTGTATGTAAAATATTCTATGGAACCTACCAAAAATAACTATCACATGTGAATTTAGCATACAGTATAAGAACAACATAGAAAAATAAATTGTATATCTATATACTAGGAATTAAACTTGAGAAAACAATTTCATCCATAAAAGCCAAAAAATAAACTTAGGAATAAATTTGACAAAAGAAGTGTAAGGCCTGTACACCAAAAATGATGAGACATTGCTGAGAGAAATTTAAGAAGACCTAAGTAAATGGAGAGTTGTACCATTTCATAGATTGGAAAATTCAGTACTTTTAGAATGTCATTTTTCTCCTAAATAATCTATGGATTCAGTGCAAGCTCTATCAAAATCCCAGTAAGCTTTTGTATAGAAATTGACAAGCTGATTCTGAAATTGATATGTAAAATCCAAAGGATATAGAAGAACCAAAACAATTTTTAAAAAGAACAAAATTGGTGGAGTTACCCTACCTAGTTTCAATAACTTATCATAAAGCCAGGAATCAAGAACAATGTATTGATATAATGATAGACGTAAAGATCAATGGAACAGAATAAGAGACCAGAAATAAACCCACACACTAACGATCAATTGATTTTGTACAAACATACCAATGTAATTTAATGGGAGAAAGAACAATCTTTTCAACAAATGGTGCTGGAACAGTTGGGTATGTGTGGGCAAACCAAAAAATTAATATAGACTTATGTCAGTCATACAGAAACCTCAAAATGAATCATAGAACTATAAGAGCTAAAAAGTATAAAACTTCTAAAGAAAATGTGAGGAAACACTTGTCTTCCTAGGTTAGGCAAATTTTTCTTGGATATGACACCAGAAGCATAATCCATAAAAGAAAAAACTGATAGATTCCAGAATTTAAACCTTGCATTTCAAAAGTCATCATTAAGAATATGAAAATACAAGCCACAGAATGGAAGAAAATACTTGCAAATCATATATTTGACAAAGGTCTTGGATCTAGAATAAAGAATTCTTATAACTCATTATTAAGTGGGCAAACAACTCAGTTTTTCAAAGTGGCAAACAATATATACAAATGGATAATGCACATATAAAAGATACTCAGCCTGATTACTCATTAGGGAGATGCAAAATCAAACCACAGTGAAATACCACTGCACACCTACTAAAATCCAAAAGAGTGACTATACCAGGTGTTTTTGCAGAGAAACTAGAAACCTCTTGCACTGCTGACAGGGATGTAAATGGTTTAAAACACTTTGGAAAATAATTTGGCAGTTTGTTATGGAGATAAACATATATTTAACCATGTGATCTAGCACTTCCACTGATATCTATCCAGGAGAAACAAAAAGTTATATCCACATAAGACGCTATATAAATGTTTACAGCATCATTATTTATAGTAGCCAAACCTAGAAACAGTTCAGAAGTTCATCAGCTGGTGAATGCATAAACAATGTGATATATCCATATGATGCAATACTAATCAGCAATGAAGAGGAACAAACTGATGCATCAGACAACACGAATGAATCTGAAAATGGTATGCTAACTGAAGAAAAACTGACACAAAAGAGTACAGGCTGTGTTAGTCACTTTTAATGAAATTTCTAGAAAAAGCAAAACTCTAGACACGAAGATTTGTGATTGCCTAGGACTGAGGCTAGAAATACAGATTGGCTGTATATGAGCACAGTGGAAATTTTTGCAGGTGATGGAATTGTTTTACAACTGGATTGTGATGGTTACACAACTATATAAATTTAGTAAAAATAAAAAAATCAAACTGAATACTTACTGGTGGGTGAATTTATGGTATACAGATTTACCTAAATATAGCTGTTTTAAGTTCATCAGTATGTTCATTTATAAAAAAAAAAGGAAATAAGCCAAAATATTAATGATGGTTTTCTATAGTATGGGGATTACAGGTGACTTTTATTTACTTGTATACTTTCTCTATTTTTCACATTTTCTGTAATGAATATGATTATTTTAATTAAAAATTGAAGAAGAAAAATTATCTTTTAGGAGCATTGGGAAGAAAATTTTTTGTTTCAAAAATAATAGTGAGGAAAGCGGGAAATCAAAAATATTTTTCTTAATTTTTAAAATGTCACACTAAAGAAAGAAAATTAGGGCTACTTACTTTTCATAAGCCAAATTCTGCCTATATTCTATAATTCACTATTTTTTCTTTCTGTAGCATATGTCTGGATCCTATCAAGAAGCTAAAACTTTGTTGAAATCCTACTTACAGCAACATGGCTATGGCTCCTGGATTGTGAAATCTCCCTGTATAGAGCAATTTAGTATGTGAATTAAGCAATCCATTGTCATATTAAAAATCTTTTTTTTTTTCGTGTGTTTTGACTACTAAAAAAGTTTTTTTTAAATATTGGTGGTTTTCAGCTTTTAAAATCAGAGTCATGCAACAGCAGTGTTAAGAGATTGCTGAAAATTTGTAAATATTCATGTCAATTTACATTGAAACATTAGGGTTTTAAATGTTTTTTTATTTTTTGAAAAAATAATCACCTTCATTATGTAGCTATTTTGTATTTATTTTTATAGACATTGTAAAGTCATTACCTTTGGTAATTTAAAAGATAATTTATTTTCTTTGAAGTTATTTGTTCAGCAGAGATATCCAGCATTGTGACCTGGTATCTCACTCAAGTTTTTTTTTTAAATTAAAAATTGGAATCCAATAATACAAATAACAATTCTTACTCATTTGTTGATTAAACCAACAGACATTTGAATGTCTAATATTTGTCAGTAACCATAGTAAGGAACAGTAACTAAAACATCATTTCTCATGTCAGAGAAGCTCATGAATGCAAACTGAACATATGAATACAGAAAAATGTTAACCATGTTAGGGAATAATTTGATAAATTAGTTATTCTTAGTAATAGAGAATTATTGTAAATGCTTTAAGATTGCCCATTTTCAAGTATTCTGTAAGATCCACTCAAATACTATTCTTTGTAATTTAGATCAGTAGGGATTTCTAATAGATCAATAAAAGATTAATTAGCTTTATATTTGTATTTGTTTATATAGTTAGATGAAAGAGAAAGTATAGTTACTCTTGGGTTACGATACATATCTAACCCAAGATATGAAATTGCCATTTTTAGTGAGGGAGGGAGGTCATAAATGGTCAAATATGGGCAGTTTCAGGTGGGTCAACATAAATATACTATTATTAAGAAGTTACATTTCCATCAGTGAGGTGATATCTAGTGCTTATTTCTCTAAATTGGTATTTCCTTGTTAAATCTTTTTAGTCTCTAATTTGGGTTGTTTCCTTCTACAGCTAATTTCCAGCCTTTATTTCTATTACTTTACCTCTCTTTGATAGTAGATTGCCTTTAAAAATACAGCATCTTTCATCTTTTCTTGGCTCTTCACATTTATGGATATTTTGCTTTTGACTGACACAAAATAAGGAAAAGCACCAGCTGGTTAATATTTGCCTCTGAAAGTTTTGCCTAACTAGTGAAAGATCATATGTTAGACAATTTATTTCCTCAAGAAATTTTTAGTTTTAAGGGTAAGATAAAACAAATATACTCAGAATCTAGTAAGTGCCACTTATCTGTTCAACAAGTGGTCACTGAGTGTCTCTGTGTATGTATTATGTCTGCTTAACTTGTATATGGTGTTTTGATTTAGAGAAAGATTATATCTAGAGAGGGAAAAGCTATATAAAGGGTAAAGGAGATGGCATTTAGTAGAAGGCAGTCATTTAGCAGAAGGGGCAGGATATAGATGTGAAACCCAACATGGGCTATTATGACTCTTGACAGTTGTAAATTATTTAATCTCTTTTAGCTTAGTTTTTTATCTTTACAAAGATGAAATTGGTACTTGTGATTGTTATTGTTTGTTTAGGGATGGAAGCTTGATAGAAAGGACTTCAGGCTGCCCTTCATCAAAAGTGGGAATGCTTATTATCTCTTCTGTATATTATGTACTGGGTTTGTACAAAATATTTTGCTTAATGAAAAGCAAACTTTTTAATATAAATCATATGTAATATTTAATTTATAAGCATACCAAACATAATATTTAATTTGTAAGCATGATAAATACATTATTTGTGGCAGATATTTTTCAACGATTTTTATAAGAAAGTTTGATAATTATGAAATACTTTTATGATAGAAGGATCAGGGCTAAGCTATTTTTCAATACAGAAAAAAACATTTTCTGCAAAGTTCCATTTATTTTTAAAGTTCTGTTGGGAAAAGCAAACTTCTAAATTTAGACTTCTAAACCTCTACTTCTAAAGTTGTTCAAAATCCATGAAATTAGTTGCGTCTAAGGTTAAGTCCTCTTTTAGCTCTAAGGTTCTGTTATCTGAGGCAAACATTGAAGGATGGGTAAAATTTAGAAGGCTGAAATGAGAGAGAGAATGTATTCCACTTGGAAATGATAAAGCAAAGAGTAGAGGGGAAATGTTACTGTGTTTGAGGCTAGAGTAGAGTATAGAACACAGGATAGGATTGTGAAATGAGTCTAGCAGATGTTCTCAGTTTGGTAGGCAGAAGGGAGTCCTTGAAAGATTTTGTGTAGGAAAGTGACCTACATTAAAACAGCATTTCACAGCATTTTCTCTGTTTACTTATTGTGGAAATTTTCAAACGTACAAGAGTAGAGAGAGTAGAACCCATCACACCTATATTATTAAATCATGGCATGATTATTAAAACAATCTCATTTCATATATACGTACCCAAGGTAGATTATGTTATAGCAAATATCAGACATGTTACTTCATCTGGAAATACTTTGATATGTATCTGTAAAATATGAGGACTCTAATACACACACATACACGTGTGTGTGTATAACCACAATTCAGCTAGTATACCTTAAAAATTAATAGCAATTCTCTCATCTCATAAATGTATATATATTTGGAATCAAAATGAAAATTACATCCATGTATTGGAATTTGAATTTTTGTTAAATATCTGATAATCTATAGATTTCCTTTCATTTTTTTTCTTTTAACTTAGTTCTTGAAAAAACTGGGTTCTCTGTTTGCAGAGTTTCCCACAATCTCATTTTGCTGCTTACATCTTCATGATGTCATTTAACATGTTTATCTGTCCTCTGTATTTCCAGAAAACAGTAGTTAAATCTAGAGGTTTTTAAATTCAGGTTCAATTTTTTAGCAAAAATTTTTCACAGGTAGTATTGTGTGCTTTCATTAGAAAGCTTTCTGGGTTGTCTTTCTTTTTGTGATATAGCAGTCACTGATGATTATTGCCTGATTCCATTGTTTCTTTAGGGGTTACAGGTGATACTCAAATTCTCTCATTACCTGGAATGCTTCTATTAAAAGAAATGTCCACTTGTAAGTTATTTGATTACCAGGGATATATAGTTGGTACAGAAGAGGCTGGATTATTTCTCTTTCTTTATGTTTCTGAAATAATTAATTGGTTCTTTGTCATGCTTTAAAGTTGACCAATGAGGATTTTTTTAATATCATGAATTTAAACATATTTGTATTTCAGTAATTACGATTCATATTCAGATTGTTTTCTTCCACCAATAGGAGCTTTTTCTAAACATATCTTAGTATTTTTCTCCAAGTTGTTTCTGATGCTAAGTAATATTTTGTATATTTTATTTTCTAATTTGTTTCTGATATATAGGCACACAACTTATTTTTTTTTTTACATTGGTTTTATATCCAGTGACCTTGCTAAATTAATTCTGATAGTTTATCTGTAGAGCTTTTTGGATTTTCTTCATAAACAGTCATATCATATGTGAAAAATAAAATGCTTATTTGTTTGGTCCCAATGTTTATCTTCTAATTTCACTTTTTCCCCCCCACTAGCTATAACTGTCCAGTTCAGTGTGAATAGAAGTAGTGAATGGTGACCTTATCTCATGTGGGAACCTTGTCATGTTGGTACCTGTGTCTTTTGAACATGATCCCAACAGTCTTTTTTAGCTTCCTTTCTTTCTCTTTTGACAGAATGTTCTTGCCTCATCTTGTCACCTCAGACTTTGAATTGGCCATTTCTTTTAAGAGGCCTAGTTTCTTTTCATGGAAAGTCATGTTTAGAAACCATAATCTGGATGTTAAGGGTACCTATTACTGGGTTGGTTATTTTTTCTTAGGTCTTTTCAGAGAAAAGAGCTTGAAAATATGTGTATTAATTTAAAATAAAATAGTGTATTTAGTTCGTATTGATACTTCCATTTCAAATTCAGGTCCACAGGGTTTTCATTTAAACTCTTACATCTTATATTTGTAGCTTCTTTCTCTTATACCAAACTCCTGATTCCTATTTATACCAATATAATTTCTTATTTACTTTTTTTAAAAGTGTGCTATTTTTTGAATCGAAGTATACTTAATGTCCAGTGTTATATGTTACATATGTAAAATATAGTGATTCACAGTTTTTAAAGGTTATACTCCATTTATAGTTATTATAATTATTGGCTTCATTCCCTGGGTTGTACACTATATTCTTGAAGCTTCTTTTATTCATAATAGTTTGTATCTCTTAATGCCCTACCCCTGTATTGCTCTTCCCTGCTTTGCTCTCCCCACTGGTAACTACTAGTTTGTTCTCTATATCTGTAAGTCTCCTTCTTTCTGTTATATTCAGTAGTTTTATTTTTTAGACTCTGCATAAAAGTGATATCATTCAGTACTTGTCTTTCCTTTCTCTGACTTATTTCACTTAGCATAAAACCCTCTTAGTCCATCCACATTGTTGCAAATGGCGAATTTCGTTCTTTTTTATTGCTGAGTAGTAGTCCATTGTGTGTGTGTGTGTATGTCATATCTCCTTTTCCATTCATCTGTTAATGGATATTTAGGTTGGTTCTATATCTTGGCAATTGTAAATAATACTGCTATGAACACCGGGATGCATGCCTCCATACTGTTTTCCTCAGTGGCTGCACCAACTTACATTCCTACCAACAGTGTGAGAGTTCTCTTTTTCTCCACATCCTCACCACCATTTGTTATTTGTGTTCTTTTTGATGATAGCCATGTTGACAGGTGTGAGGTGATAACACATTGTGGTTTTGATTTGCATGTCCCTGATAATTAGCAGTGTTGGGCATCTTTTCCCACTGGCCATCTGCGTGTCTTCTTTGGAGAAATATCTGTTCAGGTCTTCTGCCCATTTTTCAGTCAGGTTGTTTGTTTTGTTATTGAGTTGTATGAGCTATTTATATATTTTGGGTATTAACCTCTTATCAGTCATATCATTTGCAAATATTTTCTCCCATTATGTAGGTTGTCTTTTCATTTCTTAGATGATTTCCTTTGCTGTGCAAAAGCTTTTAAGTTTAATTAGGTCCATTTGTTTATTTTTGCTTTTATTTCCTTTACTTAGGAGATATATCTGAAAAAATATTACTCTGATATATGTCATAGAGTGTTCTGCATATGTTTTCCTCTAGGAATTTTATGGTTTCTGGTCTTACATTTAAGTCTTTAATCCATTTTGAGTTTATTTTTGTATATTCTCTAACCACTGTTAGAGAATGTTGTAATACCATAACTGTCCAGTTTTTCCAGCACCACTTTTTTTTTTCTTAAATGAGTTTTGAAATAAACTTTTAATTTTTAAAAATACCCTTATTGAAGAGACTATCTTTTCTCCATTATATATTCTTGCCTCCTTTGTTGTAGATCAATTGACTGTAAATGTGTGGGTTTATTTCTGGGCTCAATGTCCTATTCCATTCATTTATATGTCTGTTTTTGTGCCAGTACCATACTGTTTTGATGACTATAGTTTTGTAGTGTAGCCTGAAGTCAAGGAGTGTGATTCCTCCAGCTCCATTCTTCTTTCTCAAGACTGTTTTGGCTATTTGGGGTCTTTTGTGTTTCCATACACATTTTAAAGTTATTTCTTCTAGTTCTGTGAAAAATGCCCTTGATATTTTGATAGGAATTACATGAATCAGTAGAATGCTTTAGGTAGTATATTCATTTTTTAAAAAATATTTATTTTATTAGTTATTTGGTTGCACTTGGTCTTAGTTATGGCAGGCAGCCTCCTTAGTTGTGGCTTGCCATCTCCTTAATTGTGACACATGGGCTCCTTAGTTATGGCACGTGAACTCTTAGTTGCAGCATGCATGTGGGATCAGTTCCCTGACCAGGAATCGAATCCAGGCCCCCTGCATTGGGAGCATGGAGACTTAACCACTGTACCACCAGAGAAGTCCCAGTATATTCATTTTAACAATACTAACTCTTCTGATCCAAGAACACAGTATATCTTTTCCTCTGTTTGTGTCATTTTCTATTTCTTTCATCAATGTCTTATAGCTTACTGAGTACCTGTCTTTTTCCTCTTTAGGTAGGTTTATTCCTCAGTATTTTATTCTTTTTGATGCAATAATAAATGGGATTGTTTCCTTAATTTCTCTTCTGATAGTTTCTTGTTAATGTATAGAAATGCAGGCAATTTCTGTATATTAATTTTGTATCTAGCAACTTGACCGAATTCATTGATGAGCTCTAGTAGTTTTTTAATGGTGTCTTTGGGATTTTCTGTGTATAGATAGTATCATGACATCTGCAAACAGTGACAGTTTTACTTCTGCCTTTCTAATTTGGATAATTCTTATTTCTTATCTGATTACTGTGGTTCAGACTTCCAGTACTGTATTGAATAAATGTGGCAAGAATGGGCATGCTTGCCTTGTTCCTAATCTTAGAAGAAATGCTTTCAGCTTTTCACCTTTAATTGTGATGTTGGCTGTGAGTTTGTCTTATATGGCTTTTATTATGTTGAGGTATGTTCTTTCTACATCCATTTTGTTCAGAGATTTTATTATAAATGTATACTGATTTTAGTCAAAGGGTTTTTTGCAGCATTGAGATGATCATATGATTTTTAGTCTTCAACTTGTTAATGTAGTGTATCACATTGATTTGTGGATATTGAACTATCTTTGCATCCCTGGTAAAATCCCATTTGATCAAGGTGTATGATCTTTTTAATGTACTATGGATTCAGTTTGCTAATATTTTGTTGATGATTTTTGCATCTCTGTTTATTGTAATTTTCTTTTTTTGTGATATCTTTGGCTTTGGTGTCAGGGTGATGCTGGCCTCATAGAATGGTGTTCTTTCCTCTCCAATTTTGTGGAATAGTTTGAGAAGGATAGGTGTTAACTCTTCTCTAAATGTTTGGTAGAATTCATCTGTGAAGTCATGGACTTTTGTTTATTGGAAGTTTTTAAATTACTGATTCAGTTTCAATACTAGTAATTGGTCTGTTCATATTTTCTGTTTCTTCCTGGTTTGTACCTTTCTAAGAATTTATCCATTTCTTTGAGTTTGTTCATTTTATTGGCATTTGGTTATTCCTAGTAGTCTCTAATAATCTTTTGTATTTCTGTGGTATTAGTTGTAACTTTTTTCACTTTGATTTTATTCATTTGGGCCCTCTCCCCTTTTTTCTTGGTGTGTCTGGCTAAAGGATTATCAATTTTGTTTACCTTTTCAGAGAACCAGCTTTTAGTTTCATTGATCTTTTCTGTTGTTTTCTTAGTCTCTATTTCATTTATTTCTGCTCTGATCTTTATGATTTCTTTCCTTCTACTAACTTTAGGTTTTATTTTTGGTTCTTTCTCTAGTTCCTTTAGGTTTAAGTGTAGGTGGTTTATTTGAGATTTTTCCTTATTTGCTGAGGTAAACTTGTATCACTATAAACTTCCCTCTTACAGCTGTTTAAGCTGTGTCTCATAGGTTTTGGATCATCATGCTTTCATTTTCATTTGTCTCTACGTATTTTTTGATTTCCTCTTTGATTTCTTCAGTAATCCATTGGTTGTTTAGTAGCATATTGTTTAGCCTCCATGTGTTTGTGTTTTTTGCAGTTTTTTTCCTTGTAGTTGATTTCTAGTTTCATAGCATTTTGGTCGGAAAAGATGCTTGATGTGATGTCAGTTTTCTTAAATTTACCTCTGCTTGTTTTGTGGCTTAGTATATGATCTATCCTGGAGAATTTTCCATGTGCACTTGAAAAGAATGTGTATTCTGCTGCTTTCAGGTGGAATGTTCTATTTATATCTATTAAGTTCATTTGGTGTAATGTGTCATTTAAGGCCAGTGTTTCCTTCTTGATTTTCTGTCTGGATGATCTGTCCATTGATGTGAGGTGTTAAAGTCTCCTACTATTCAAGGAAGGGAGGGAATACGGGGATATGTGTATAAAAACAGCTGATTGAACTTGGTGTACCCCCCCCAAAAAAAAAAGTCTCCTACTATTGTTGTATTACTGTCAGTTTCTTTATATCCATTAATATTTGCTTTATGTATTTAGGTGCTCCTAAGTTGGGTGCATATATATTTACAATTGTTACATCTTCTTCTTGGATTTACCCTTGATCATTAAGTAGTGTCCCTCTTTGTCTCTTGTAATAGTCTTTATTGTAAAGTCAATTTTGTCTGATACAAGTATTGCTACCTCAGCTTTCTTTTAAATTTCATTTGCACTGAATACCTTTTCCATTGCCTCGCTCTAAATCTGTGTAGATCTTTAGATCTGAAGTAAGTCTTTTTTAGGCAGCATATAAATGGGTCTTTTTTTTTTTTTTTTTGTATCCATTCAGCCACTCTGTCTTTTGATTGGAACATTTAGTCCATTTACATTTAAGGTAATTATTGATAAGTATGTTCGTACTGCCATTTTGTTAATTGTTTTGGGGTTGTTTTGTGAGTCTTTTTTTCCTTTTTCTTTTGCTCTCTTGTGATTTGATGACTATCTTTAGTGTTACATTTGAATTCCTTTTTCTTTTCTTGTGTGTGTATCTGTTACAGATTTTTGGCTTGTTTTTACCATGAAGTTTTTATGTAGCAATATGTATATATACATAATGGCTTTAAATTGCTGGTCTCTTAATTTCAAATGCATATTAATAACTCTGCACTTGAATTCACCTCCCATCACGATTACTGTCTTTTATATCATAATTTACATCTAATTGTTTTGTGTATCCCTTAAGTACCTATTATGGATGTAGATGATTTTACTACCTTTGTCCTTTAACTTGTCTACTAGCTTTGTGTGTGGATGATTTCTTACCTTTAACTGTATGTTTGCCTTTACTGATGAGCTTTTTCATTTCTTAATGTTCATGTTTCCAGTTGTGACCTTTTCTTTTTCACTTAAAGCAGTTCCTTTAAAAATTCTTGTAAAGCTGGTTTGGTGGTACTGAATTCTTTTACCTTTTTCTTGTCTGTAAAACTTTTGATCTCTCCATCAAATCTGAGTGAGAGCCTTGCCAGGTAGAGTATTCTTGGTTATAGGTTCTTTCCTTTCATCACTTTAAATATATTGTGCCACTCCCGTCTAGCTTGCAGAGTTTCTGCTGAAATGTCAGCTGATAGCCTTATGGGAGTTCCTGTGTATGTTATTTGTTGCTTTCCCCTTGCTGCTTTTAATATTCTCTCTTTATCTTTAATTTTTGCCATTTTAATTACAGTGTATCTTGGTGTGTTACTCTTTGGATTAATCCTGTGTGGAACTCTCTGTGCTTTTTTGGATTTAGCTGTCTGTTTCCTTTCCCAGATTAGGGAATTTTTTAGCTATTATGTCCATAAATGTGTTCTCAACTTCGTTCTCTCTCTTCTTCTTTTGAGACCCCTATAATGTGAATATTAGTGTGCTTGATGTTGTGCCAGAGGTCTCTTAAGCTGTCCTTATTTCTTTTCAGTCTTTTTTTCTTTTTTCTATTCAGTATCAATGATTTTTTACTACCCTGTCTTCTAGCTCACTGATCTATTCCTCTGTGTCATTTAGTCTACTGTTGATTCCTTCTAATGTATTTTTCATTTCAGTTACTGTATTCTTCTTTTTTTGGTGATACTTTATATTTTCTAAGTGTTTTTCTTAAAAATTTCTAACTTCTTGCTCTGTACATGCATTCTTTTCCCAAGTTCTTTGATCATCTTTACAATCACTACCCTGAACTCTTTCTTGGGTAGGAGCCTAATTCCACTTCAGTTAGTTCTTCTTCTGGGGTTTTATCTTGTTCCTTCATCTGGATCATTATTCTCTGTCACCTCAGTTTGCCTAAGTTGCTGTTTGTATTTTTACGTATCTGGTAGGTTAGTTATATTTCCTGATTTTGGAGAAGTGGCCCTTTGTGTAAGCCATCCTATGCATCCCAGCAACACACTCCCCTCTCATCATTATATCTCTAGGGGTTTCCTTTATGAGGGCTGCAGGGTCCTTCTGTTGTGGTGAGCTATGTGGGCAGTCTTCTAGACTTGGTTGCTCCCCAGTCCAATTGGTTGCTAGGTCCTGCCTTATGCACAAACTGCCAGCTGCTGGTTGGTGGGGCTGGGTCACATGGTAGCTGACTGCAGAATCCCAGGGGGCCTCAGGGCTAGTGCTGGCTTACTGGTGGGCAGAGTCAGGGTCCAGGAGACCCTGAGGCTGTTGCCTGCCCACTAGTGAGTGAAACCAGGTGCTTCGGTTAGAGTTGGACTACTGGCAGGCAGAGCCAGAGCCAGGTCCTGGAGTCTGGTTGCAGGGCCTAGGGGTTCCAGTGCTAGTGTCAGATGGCTGGTAGGGGGACTGGTTCCTGACAGTTTGGTAAGGAGTCTGAGGTGTCCCAGAGCTTGTGCTGGCCTACTGGTGGGCAAGGCTGTTGCTCAGTTGGTCCCAGGACAAGGTCTGGCCTGCCAATGGCAGGCTCAGTCCACAGGCTGTGGGATTGTGGTTTTCTTGTGTCTGGTGTCTACTGCCTGGTAGGTGAGGCTGGTCCAGAGGCTGGAGCAGGCTTCCTGGGGGGCAGCGGGGCCCAGAGGATTCTGGAGCTTGTGCTTGCCTACTGGCAGGTGGAGCTGGGTCCTGGGCCCTCTGGTGTGCAGGGTTATGACCAGAGGCAGCTGTGGGCTCAGTGGGTCTTAAGGCAGTCTGTCTGCTGATGGATAGGGTGTGTCCCTGCCCACTTAGCTCCTTGGCCTGAAGCATTCCAGCACTGGCACCTACAAGCTATTGGGCCAGGGCAGGGCTGGGTCCTGGGGCTAATAAGCTAGAGGGTTGGTTCCACAATGGCACCCACCAGCACCAGTGTCACTTGGTGGAAAGAGTTCCCAAGCATGGCTGCTGCCAGCATTTGTGTCCCCAGGCTGAGCCATACTTGCCTCCTGTGTCTCTGGGAGACTCTTCAAGAGCAGTAGGTAGGTCTGACCCAGGCTTCTATCAAATTACTGCTTTTGTCCTGGGTCCCAGAGTGTGTGAGATTTTGTGTGTGCTCTTTAAGAGTGAAATCTCTTATTTCCCCCATCCTCTGGGACTCCTGAATTTAAGTCCCACTGCCTTTCAAAGCCAAATGCTTTCAGGGCTTATCTTCCCAGTGCAGGACTCTTGGGTTGGTGTGTTTGATGTGGGGCTCGGACCTCTCACTCCTGTGGGAGAACCTCTGCAACAGTCTGTAGGTTGCCAACCTGGGGCATGGGACTTGACTGTATCATGAATATGTCTCTCCTACCCATCTTGTTGGGGTTCCTTCTTTATGTCTTAAGTTGTAGAAGATCTTTTCTGGTAGGTTCCAGTCTTTTTCATTGACGATTGTTGTGTAAATAGTTGTGATTTTGGTGTGTTCGTGAGAGGAATTGAGCTCAGCCGCAGAGATAGCTGAAGCCTGGATAGTCAACTCTGTCCTTAGGCAGCCTGTTATTTACCCCCATGTTTAGTAATGCCAGTTTCTTATCTGTTCCATGGTAGGAAAAAGGTTAGAAAGCAGTATTCTAAACTTTTTAATAAAAAAATGTGGTGGTGTTAATCATGTATTAAGTCATTGCCTATTGAGGTAGAATAGCCATTTAATTATATCTGTTATAGGAATTTAATTTTTTAGTTGGGAGGTATTTTTAGATAATAATATTTCATTTTTCACATGAGGTAAAGTGACATGACTGAGCATTATTTTAAGGAAACCTTAGATGAAACTTGTGAAAAATAATTTGAGGGTAATATGTATATGAAATAAGTAAAGATACTTTTAAAATATTGTTGCAGACGATACGAATGTTGTCTTCATAATAGCAGTTAATGAAGGATCACTGTGACTTTCAAATGCAAGTTTGTTTTCTTTGAGAATGAGCTGAAATTGATGGTTCCTAGATAAAGATAACTTTTCTTTGATGTGAGAAAGGAGAAAGAATATTGTTAAGTAAACAGGAAGCATGTGAATTTCCTCTTTAGAAATCTTTTGGTCCTGATACCATAAGTTGATTTAAAATACAACTTTCTACTCTGTTACTTCTTGTGTTATAACAGATGTCAAAAATATTTTTGTTTAGTGTAATAGTTTTAGTAGTATCAAAGGAGCATCCTGACTACCAAAACAGTATTTGTTCCCGGAAATAACATGCATGTTTCTGTTGTTAAAAAGTCTGCTGAGCCTATATTCCCTTTCTTTGTGGTATTTTAAATCTGGATTATTTTCTTAGAAGCTGTAATTTTTATTGTTGCATGATGGTAGAGATTAAAAAGGTATACTACTAGAAGGTTGGTATTACCATTTAAAATCTTCAGATGAATTATTTTGAGAGTTGTAGTTTAAATTGTTCTACATATATTAATATGTTATGTTTTTCTGTCCAAGTAGCCTTTTTTATTTTTAGTCGCTCCCAGTAGTTGAAGTTGTGCCAAGATCAGTTAGTGTCCCAAAGGGGAAGAACTCAGCATCTAGAATTTAGATTGATTGGAAGCCAGACCCTCAGGCAGCAGCTGTTAAAGTATGCAAATATATGTAGTTCTATGGGACCACAAGCCTAAGCCCCCCTGGTCCGCCTGAGCCAGGCAATCTAGAGGGTATCCCCTGGGCAGCATTCACAAAAATCAAGGCTCCAGACGAGTGTATAAACTCCTTTCTTGGAGTTATTGTTGAACTGTAGCAAGGCAGAGGGAGAGTGCAAAGATGATTTTTCCTGGCCTGTGTTCCCTGAGAGCACTTTCGTATCCTCTAGATGTGTGCCAAACCCTAAGGCCAAAAGTCCAAGACTAGCAAGTACCTCCTTCACAGAAACTCTGGGGATGCATTTCAGTCTGCTATCTGTGTAGTGCCCTGGGAGGTGGACTGACAAGAATTGTCTCTCCAGTGTTACAGTCCTGTGGTAGGTACCCAAGAACGCAAGCCCCCCTGGCCACTAGAGCCAGGCAATCAAGGGCAGCAACTACAAAAACCAAATAATCAGACACGGCTATACGCTCCTTTCTGTAAGCTACCAGTGAGCTGAAGTTAGACATAGGGAGAGCACAAAGATTGTATCCACTGTCGTTCTCTGAGAGCACCTCTATAGGTCCCTGTTAGTGTGTCAAACCAGAAGCCTGACCCTCAGACTGAAGCTCATGGACAAGGAAATAGGCCTCTTTCTCAGAAAGACTGGGGGTATATTTCAGTTTGCAACATGTGTAGTGCCCTGGGAGTGATAGACTTCCAAGAACTGTCTCTTTGATTGTTACAGTCCTGTAAGACCCAGGAATACAGGCCCCGGTCTCTAGAGACAGATGATTAAAGGGCATCCCCTGGGTGGCAGCCACAAAAACTGGGTCACCAGATATTAAAAAAAAAAACCAGGGCAGCAGGTGTATGTAGAATCTCCCCTCCAGGAGATACTGGTGTTCTGAAGCACAGCAGAGGGAGAGTGAGTGGGAAGATGGTGCCCTCTGGCTTTAGCAAAGCAGAATGAGAGCAGGAAGATGGTGCCTACCACCCTCTGTTCCTGGAGAGCATCCCAACAGGTCCCTGCTTCTCAGACCAGTCCTTTAAAATTAGAAAATAAATCTCCTTTACATGAAGTCTGGGCACTTTTCAAAGGACTGCTTCTACATTGGGCTCTGGGGCAAGTGAGTCTGTACACAAGCTTCCTGAGGTCTTATGGCTGCGAGCCTCATTGGCCTTCAAAGCCCAGATGTTTGGAGGACTGTTTTTGTTTTGTTTTTAGGGGAAATTATTCCGCATGTAGCTGTAGATTAGGTGTGTCCATGGGAGGAGGTGAGTTCAGGAACTTCCTACATTGCCGTCTTGAATTGGAGTCTCTCCTCTCCATCTTTATCTAGATTCTTCCTGTTTTAAGGACAGCTCCAATGTAACTTTTCCATGAAATTTTCTCTGAAACCTCCTAGTTTTAAATATCTTTCCTATCTCTGAACTCCATATATCCTGTCCCTCTCTTAACACATTTATTTTTACTTCTTGTGATTGTTACTAAATTGTGAATTTATTAATTTTTTTACTTATTGCCTCCTGGGCAGTGACTTTAAGTAATTAGTTAATAAATATTTACTTATTGAAAACTTACTAAGTTTTTATATTTTTTCCCAAGAATGAAAGATACAGATGTGTGTAGACATGTCTAGAGACAACTAAATTTACTACTTCAGACATTGGGGGCATCTCTGAGTCTCCTAGATATATGTTGTTATAGATGAATTATCATATTTGATCATTTACTGCTAGAATTTTAATGACTACACTCCCTGTGTAACTGCACTTAAGATGACTTCTACTTTTAAAAGCCAAGGACTTTGTGAATTAATAAGGTATATGACACCAAGTTTGTGTTCTTTTTTTTACTGAAAAAACTAAAAAGGAATTATTTTCTTTAAATAATTACAGGTTCATAAGAAGTTGCAGAAGCAGTATGGAGAGGTCCTGTGTACCCATCACCCACCTTCCTTCAGTGGTACATTTACATAATTATAGAACATTATCAAAACCAGGCACAAAGGTACAATATAATTAACTATACCACAGAACTTACTCAGGTTTTGCCAGTTTTTATATGTACTCCTTTTTTTAAAAAATAAATTTATTTATTTATTTATCGGCTGCGTTGGGTCTTTGTTGCTGTGCGTGGGCTTTCTCTAGTTGTGGAGAGTGGGGGCTACTCTTCGTTGTGGTGAGTGGGCTTCTCATTGCAGTGGCTTCTTTTGTTGCAGAGCCCGGGCTCTAGGCACGTGGACTTCAGTAGTTGTGGCATGTGGGCTCTAGAGCGCAGAGTCAGTAGCTGTGGCACATGGGTTTAGTTGCTCCGCGGAATGTGGGATCTTCCCAGCCTAGGGATCGAACCCATGTCCCCTGCATTGGCAGGCGGATTCTTAGCCACTGCGCCACCAGGGAAGCCCCTACTCCTTTTTTATGTGTGCAGTTTTATGAAATATTTTCATATGTATACTTTAATATAACTACCACTACAAAGGAACTCTTTCATAGGTTTTATACTGAAACCTTCTTCTCCAACATCTGTCAATCTGTTATCTCCTGAATATAATTTTGTCATTTTGAAAATGTTATGTTAATGAAATCACATAGTATAATATTTGGAAAATGGCTTTTTTCACTCATTAGACTGACCTTGAGATCAGTCCAAGGTTTTGTGGTATCAATAGTTTGTTCTTTTTTTATTGCTGAATAATATTTTATTTTATATATTAGCACAGTTTCTTTATCCCTTTACCCATTAAGGTGAACCCATTTGGGTTGTTTCCAATTTTGGCTATTATAAATGAAACCGCAGAGAACATTAATGCATTTTATTTGTTTATTTGTTTGTTTATTCATTTACTGGCTGCATTGGGTCGTCGTCGCTGCACACAGGCTTTCTCTAGTTGCAGCAAGTGGGGCGTACTCTTCATTGTGATGTGTGGGCCCCTCATTGCGGTGGCTTCTCTTGTTGCAGAGCACGGGCTCTAGGTGAGCAGGCTTCAGTAGTTGTGGCACATGTGGCTCATGGGCTCTAAGTTGCTCCGTGACATGTGGGATCTTCCTGGAGCAGGGCTCGAACCCATGTCCCCTGCATTGGCAGGCAGATTCTTAACTATTGCACCACCTAGGAAGTCCCAATGTGTGTTTTATTGTGGTAAAATATATAACAATTTGCTATTTTAACCATTTTTAGGGGTACAATTTAGTGCTATTAAGTACCTTCACAGTGTGGTGCAACCATCACCAGTATCCATTTCTAGAACTTTTGTGTCATTCTAACCAGAAACTCTATACCCATTAAATAGTAGCTCCCCACTCCCTCCTTCCCCCAGCCCCCAGGTAAGCATGCATCTATTTGCTGTCTGTATGAATTTGCCTACTGTAGGTAGTTCATATAAGTGGAATCGTAAATATTTGTAATATTGTCTTTCACTTAGCAGAGTGTTTTCAAGTTCATTCATGCTGTAGCATATATCAGAGTTTCCTCTTTAGGCCAAATATTATTCCATTCTGTGGGTATACTGCTTTTTTGTTGTTGTTTATCCTCTCATCTCTTGATAGATATTGGCTTATTTCTACTTTTAGGCAGTTGTAATTCATGCTGCTCTGAACATGAGCATACAAGTACATTTGAGTCCCTGCTTTCAGTTTTTTCAGACATATACCTAGAAGTGGAATTGTTAGATCCTATGGTAATTTTGTGTTTAATTTTTTGAGGAACTACCATGTTTTCCAGTATGGCTGTCTCACGTTGCATTCCTGCAAGCAGTGCACAAGGATATCAGTTTCTCCACACTCTGTCAGCACTTGTTATTTTCCCTTTTTTTGGACATAATGGTCAAGGATTTTTTTTTTTTAATATCTGTCCAGTTAACTGGGAAGCATTTATGAAAAGACTGTTCTTTCCCCACTGAGTTAAGTTGTACATTTGATGTAACCTTATATATGTCAGACTTTTTCTTTTCTGCTGCTCTGTCCTTATGTCAGCCATGCTTAGTTATTATGAGGTTTTTACTAAGACTTGATAGTTGGCAGTAGGAACGCTCCAGCTTTGTTTTTCTTCAAGAATGTCTTGGTTAGTTTAAATTCTTTGTATTTCCATATAAATTTAAGCTTCACTCTTTTGGTTTCATACCACCCCTCCACCACAAACATACACATGTTTAAAATCTACTGGAATTTTGAATAGATTGCATTAACTCTATAGATCAAATTAGGAAGAACTAACATCTTATATTGTCTTAAATTCACAAATATGGCAGATCCTTTCATTTATCTAGGTTTTAATTTTTCTCAGTAATATTTCTTTTCAAGATAGAGGTGTTTGTATTTCATGACATTTATTCCCAATTATTTGATTTTTGTGATGCTGTTGCAGATGGTATTGTTTTAAAATATTCTGTTTGATTCTGACATGAAAACACATTTGACATTTTTGTATATCAATCTTGTTACTAGTAATCTTACTGTGTTCACCCATTAATTCTAATAGTTTGTATTTGCAGATCCTTTTGGACATTCTATTTGTACAGTCACATCTGCGAAAAATAATTTTACTTCTTCCTTTCTAATCTTTTACTTCTTTTCCTTATCATATTACATTTGTTAGAACCTCCACTATACCACTGAATAGAAGTGGTAATGGACACCCTTAGTCTTAGTCCCAAACTTAGAAGAAAAGTGTTCCATATTTCATCATTAACATTCTGGCTCCACAGCCAATCTTTGTAAAAAAGATACTCAGATTAAGGAAATTCCTTTCTATTCTTAAATTTTCTGAGTGCTGTTAATTTTTAAGTTTCTTAACTGATTTTTATACCACCAAATGAGTTGATTGATGTAGTCTATATAGATTTTGTTTTTTCTCTGTGATGAATTCATTGCATTTTTAAAAAAACGTCAAACCAATTTTACATTCCTGGAATAAATCCAGTTTGGTCACATGTATTATCTTTTATATATAACACTGATTTTTATTTGCTAATGTTCTGTTAAAGGTTTTTGCATTTGTGTTTATCAGAATTATTGGCCTATATTTCCTCTCTCTTATAATGCTTGTCTGGCCTAACAGAGTGATTTTTGAAGTGTCCCTTCTTTTTCTACTCTTTCAAATTGCTTGTCTAAGATTGCTAGTATTTATTTTTTTAATATTTGGAGGACTATAACAGGCCATTTAGGCCTGGAGTTTCCTTTATGGGAATGTTTTAAATTACAGATTAAATTTCCATTATTTTGGACCATTATTTCTTTAAAATTTTTTTCTGCCCTCTTTTTCTGGTACTCCTGTTTACACATATGCTGAACCACCTGATATTATCCAACAAATAATCGAGTTTGTTTACTTTTCCTCTTTGTTCTCTAGTTTCATAGTTTCCCTAGGATAGTATATTTAAGCTTGTTGATCTTCTTCAGTGTCTGATCCCTTGTTAAGCGCATCTGGTGAATATTTAATTTCATATATTTTTCAGTTAGTAGAATTTCTGTTATAGGACTTTGGTTCATTTTTATAGGGTTTTTTTAAATAGATTTTATTTTTATAGTTTCCATTTCTCTGTTGGATTCCCTATTTATACCCTTATTGTGTTCAGCTTGTCTTTTAAATCTTGAACATATTTATAATGGCTAACTCCATTGCCTCTGTCATTTTTTTTCTGTTTCTATTGAGCTATTTTTCTCTTGGTTATAGGTCACATTTTCCTACTTTTTCACATGCCTGGTCAATTTTGGTTTATGCTGGATGTTATTGATGTTTCGTTGTTGAGTTTCTGTGTTTTGTTGGCTTATTTTAGACAGTGTTGAATTTTGTTCTGGAATGGAATTTATTTGTGGATAATCTTGAGTCTTTCAAGATTATCAAAGATTTCAAAGATTGCTTTTAAGCTTTATTAGGGCAAGTTAGAGTACCCTTTACACTAGGGCTAGATTAGTCCAACTTCTAAGGCACATTCTAGGGCTTCTAAGATTTTCAGCAAGGTTTCTCTACTCTGGCTTGTTGAAATTCGAACTTCTTCTAATCCTATGTAAGTTTCAGTGATTGTTTAGGTCACAGTTTTTCAGTATACATTTCTTTCCCTTTTAGTTGCTTTTTGTCTAGTCTTGTGGACTCTCACCCCTAAAATAGGCATAGCTTAGTATTCAGCAAAATAATGAATGAGTGAATGTATTTTCTATACATATTTCTCTAGCTCCTTCTCTGTACTATCTTATTTCCAGTATGTTTTGCCACAAATTCCGTTTGCTTCAGTAACCTTGAAACTCTCTGATTCTTTAGCTCTGATTCTGTTGTGCTCTGTGTAGGACTTACCTTTTTTTATGTCCAGTTCCTTAGGTGTCACATTTTCTGCTGCTTGTTCTTTAATGCCCTATTTTAATGGTTATTTATAAGAGAAGGGTTAGCATCTGGTGCCAGTTACACTATCAAGGCTGGAAGCAAAAGTCTTCTATATATTTTGAATTGTTATATCTTGTGTGATGAACTCATTTATCATTATTAAATTCCCCTCTTTATCTCTGATTATAACTCTTGCTTTAAGTCCCCTTTTTAAAATTAATAGAGCTACCTCTATATTTTGGGGGATTTTGTTTGTTTTTTATTAATGTTTGCATTGTAATTCATTTTCATCCTTATACATTTAACCTTTCTTGTCTTTTAATACAATTTTTTTTTTTTTTTGGCAGTATTGGGTCTTCATTGCTGCACACAGTTTTTCTCTAATAACAGCAAGCAGGGGCTGCCCTTTGTTGCGGTGGCAGGCTTCTCATTGCAGTGGTTTCTCTTGCAGAGCACGGGCTCCAGGTGCATGGGCTTCAGTAGTTGTGGCATGTAGGCTCAGTCGTTGTGGTGCACAGGCCCAGTTGCTCCATGGCATGTGGGATCTTCCTGGACCAGGGCTTGAACCTGTGTCCCCTGCACTGGCAGGTGGATTCTTAACCACTGGGCCACCAGGGAAGTCCCTAACTTTTCTTAGCTTTTTATTTAAGGCATTTTTTAATAAACAGTGTATACTTGGCATTTTTAAAAAGATTTAGTCAATATATGTTTATTAAAATTATTACTTTTATATCTTTTTTAAAAAATTTAAATATTCGAATCAGGTTTTTTTTTACATTCCTTTTTTATATTCTTTTTCATTATGGTTTATCACAGGATATTGAATATAGTTCCCTGTGCTATACAGTAGGACCTTATTGTTTATCCATTCTATATATAATAGTTTGCATCTGCTAACCCCAAGCTCCCAATCCATTAATTGGGATTGGTTTTTATTGTATCTTACAATCTTTTTTAATTGGAGTTTTTGTTAATTTATATTTAATGAGATTATTGATAGAATTTGGTTTGTCTTTGTTCTTGCTGTTTGTTTTTTGTTTGTCTCATTTATTCTTTGTTCCTGTAGTTTCCCTTTCTTCCTTTTTTCTTATCTTTTTAGGTGTATTTTTAATATTACATTTTCTCCTATATTACTTTTTAGTTATACTATTCTTTTAGAGTTTGCCGTATATTATAATATGCAAATTTGATTTACTACAGTCTACCTAAACTTTATTCTTTTAGCATTTCCCAAATAATGCAAGCTTTTAATGTAACTAAAATTTTTATGCCACTTATTCTCTTTTGCCCTTAGTTCTTTTGTTGTTAAATATTTTACTTATGCATATGTTAAAATGCCATAACACATATTGTCATCTTAATTAGCCACTATTTACCCAATGTGGTACTCTTCGTTTCTTTTTTTGCAGTTCTGTGCTTCCATCTGGAATTTTTCTCTTGAACCTGAACTTATTCCTTTAGAAGTACTTGTAGTTCAGGTCTGCTTTTCACTAGTTTTCTCAGCATTTTGTCTGAAATGTCTATTTCACCTAAATTTCTAACAAATTCTGAAAAGAATTCTAGATTATCATGTGTTTTGTTTTATCACCATGTCATCCCATTGTTTTCCAGCTTCCATAAGTGTTGATGAAAAATTAGCCAACAATTTTGTTATTGTTCTGCTGAAGGCATTGCCTTCTTTCCCACTTTTTGTCTTTGCTTTTCAACAGTTTGACTATGATTTCCCTAGGTGTGGATTTGAGGGTTTTGTGTGGGTGTTTTTTGTTGTTTGTTATTTATCCTGATTGGGTTTTACTGAGCTTTGTTAATCTGTAGGTGAATGTCTCTTAATTGTTTATGAAAATTATTAGCCATTATATCTTCAAATATAGCTTCTTCCTCTCCCCCCCCCCCACCTTTTATGATTCCAGTTACATTTATTTTAGATCTTTTTACTGTGTTCCACTTGTTGCTTATGTTCTTTTTGTTTCTACTTTCTTTTTTCCTGTGGTCTGCAGTTCGGTTATTTTTTATTGGCCTGTCTTCGGATCACTATTCCAGTCTTCTGCTATGTCCAGTCTGCTTTTAAACACATCTAGTGATTTCTTAATTTCAGATACCATGTTTCTCATTTCTAGAATATTCATTAGATTTTTTTAAAAAAATACATTTCAACTTTCTGCAAAAATTCATTGTATTTTCATCTGTATTTTAGAACTAATGCCCTATTTTCTTGACATATTAATCAGTTATTTTAAAGTCTGTGACATAACTATATCTGAGTTCTTTGTTGAAGATTTTTATTGGTTTTTGCCTTGTAATTTTGAATGTGTGTGTTAGCATGCCTCACACTTTTTGATGCCACATGTGGCTGAAATATTATAGAGTCTCTGAATGTGGATTTGATGATGCTATCTTTAAAGTAGATTTTGTTTTCTTGAGAAGCTAAGTAGAATCTGACGGATACCTTTCATCCTGTTGAATCCTGATTTTAGTCTTTGTTAGAGCTGGTATATTTCAGTTGTCCTTATTCTAAGGCTTATTTACCTAGAGCCTTGCCCCTTTTCTCTCATCTTAAATCCTGATTTATTTACTAGATCCTTCCCCCATGGCAGACCTGAAACTCCAATCTGTGTCTCCTCAGCACCACACAGCTCATTTGCCTCATACCTGCTTTTTTCTGCCATTTCTTTTGATGATTGGAAGGTATCTTAACCTGTGCGTGTGCACGTGATGGATCAGCCCTTGAAGGGAATTTGTATGTAGATATGTGGATGGAGTCCTTCTCCACATTTCCCTCTGTTTTACTTCTCAAATCCCATTCACTTTGACAACCGTGAATGCCTACCTTTATTTTTTCGTAGGTCTGCCTCTTGAGTTCTATTTTCCTGTGCCGTAATTTGGAAAATACCCTCAGCAAAAAAAGCCAGGATGTCTATTGTCCACATTCTTTCTCGTGAGGAATATAACCTGTAAGATCTGCCTGCGTTGGTTGCTGTCCTCACACGGGGGAACTAGTACTTAGGCTTGAAGGGAGGAAGAGATTACTAGAAACCTGAAGGTCAGAGTCATAAAGAAAGGGCTGTTTTGAGAGGAGTATGACCTTTGGTCAGTCACCCTGAGGCCCTCCTGAGGTGATCCTTCATTCAACTCTTACCAGGAATTTGGCCAAATTCAACTAGAAACCAGAAGGCAGGAAACCACATTAATGTAATGTACATCAGTCAGCAGGGTGGAGAAGGTTGTCAAGTCATTAAGGAGACAATGGAAATACCTGGCACAGTTCACCCCTTTGTTCCTTAACATGTAATCTCTTTCTTCTTTTTGGGAGAAAAGTTTGTATCTCAAGCAAAGAAGGCGCTTGAAATTCCATCAATTTTGGTATTACTGTGGGGTAATGTCAATTCAGCGATACTTTCAATATTAAGCACACCACCAGTGTTTTTCACATAAAGAAAGTGAGGTTATGTGAAGTCCCCAAAATAAAAACAACTAAAATAAATGTAACTACCTGGGTTTCTGGTCAATATCCAAGAAAGTTGGTAGTCCTGAGAGTTCACAGTCATGGAAGTTGGTAATCATAGCTGCCTTCTTCCAACACTCTTTGCATGTTTTCCCTTTATCCTCTGCCATTACTCTGTCTGGGAGAAATTGTTTACTTGTTGGTAGATTCTACATCTCAATTCTGTGGAATCTGAATCTTTGGTGTTCTTGTGTTTTGAGGATTGGTACAGTTTTCCATTGATCAATGCAGTTGGAAAGAGAGCTAAAAGATACCCCACTGAGTTTGCTGGGTTCCAAATACAATGTTACCTGTTGTGTAGTGGTTGCCTCTGTTCTGCAGCAGGAAATCGATTTCCCCTTGTCATCAAAATCAGTTACTCTGCCAGTACAATATGTACCTATTGGTTCACCTGCATGAAAAGCCCCCAGATGCCTAAAAGGTAGTCTCAGCTCCCAACTGATCAGTTTTCTAGTAGAAGTTAATGTTCCTAGTAGAAGCATGCCTCGTTGAGCACTAGGACCTTAAAACTGACCAAGCTAAGGTTTTATTAATGGGAGGTAAAAATTTTTTTTCGCGTCATTTAGTATAATAAGGAGATGAATTACCATTACTTGTACTTCTTAAATTCCCAGACCTGTGCACTCTGGCTCTGGGGGAGACTGTACCGTATATTGGCTGCTGATTTAACACAGGGCATTCTGCACTTGATCCTCATAATATTGTTTCTAAGCAGGTATCATAACTGAACCTTCAACAGGCCATTTCACTGTCTTACCAAGCCAGCTGCCTCTGAATGATGGAGCACGCAGTGAGATAAGTGATATCCATGGGCATGATCCTGTTGCCACACTTCATTTGCCATAAACTATATTCTTTGGTTGGAAGCAGTGTTGTGATGGATAAGGCATCCTATAAATCTGATAAGAGTGGTGCTGCAGAACACTTGAGGCAGAGAAAGAAAATCTGTGTTTAGAACACGGATCTATCCTTTTGAGGACAAAACACTGTTCTTGCCGCAGTGAGAGAGGTCCAGTATAATCAGTCCCAGCTGGTTCCTCAAGGAAATGGTGCCATATTGAAGCTAAGCATTGGCTTATGCTTTGCAGAGGTTGGGCACTCAACAGTGGCAGTAGCCACATCAGCATTTGTGAGTAAAAGACCATGTTGTTGGACTCATGCATATCTCCATACTTGCTGCAATAGCCATTTTGTTCATGGGCCTATAAGCACTGGATTGGCCAAGGAAAGAGCTGGCTGGCATCCTCAGGAAGGGTTACCTTGTCCACCTGAATAATGAGAGTCTTCTTTACAGTAGGACATTAATATTTTCAGATTCTCTCCCCATAGGGGCCTATTCACATACTCTTCTTCAGACCTCCTTGTCACCAATTTTCCATTTTCTTTTTCATATCCCCAATCATCTAGCAATCTCATGTGTCTCTCCCCATAGAGGCCTATTCACATACTCTTCTTCAGACCTCCTTGTCACCAATTTTCCATTTTCTTTTTCATATCCCCAATCATCTAGCAATCTCATGTGTCTCTTCCCATAAATCAGTCTATTGTAGATCCAAACGTCTGTCCATTTCTCCTCCAATATGAAATGGGCAACCAAATGTACAAATTTGAATAGGGTTATTATTCTGGGATCATCCATTCTGGCTGATAGCAGCATCCAGTGCAAATCCACTTGTGAACCAGGTTCTCAGTTTTCTCTGAGTGGGCTGAGGGAGAGGGGTTAGACCACGTACCATGAGTAGAATCTAAACTGCCTGCATAAAAAGTTGATTTGTCCCTCTTGGAACTGTTTAGACCTACTCAACCTACATTTTATAGTGAAATGCTGCTCTGTTGCCCAATATTATGTTTCAGTACATTAGTTAATAACTAGTTCATAGTGGGCAGTTCAGGTTGCATAATCATTTGGTGCCCTATGGTCAGACATTTGTCTCTACCATGGTTTTGTAACAAGCCAGGAGCTACTTTTAAATGGAGAATTATTGGTAGAGTAGGGTGTGGTCTTTTCTAAAAACTATAGGACTGTGTGGTCATTATCTTTCAGGGACTTTCTAGAGGCTTTTAACATCTCTATGACAAACACTTTGAATACCATGGGTCGGCTGGGTCATAAATCTCATGTGGCTGAGTAATTTGTAGTGAGGTTCGGACCTGCTATATAGCCCTTTCTTGCTGTGGGCCTCACTGAAAACTGACAGCCTTATGAGTTAAATTACCCTTCACAGATGGGTCAGAGTAGCAAATGTAGTGTTCTTTCAAATTCCAGAGGCCCATCAAGCTTTGTACATCTTTGTAATTGGCCTTTCAAGGCACAGCATCTTGTCCTCAACTTTAGAGGAATCTCCTAACATGCATGAAACTACTGGACCCCTAGAAACTTCGTTTTTGAGACACATCCCTAAGCTTGTCGCCCTTCTTCTACCCCACATTTGCCTTGCTCAGGCCCTACTCCTACTTATTACTTCTCAACAAATCCAGTTAGCATAAAAGCATCAATGTAATGGACCCACATGATATTCTTTGAAATAGTCAGATGATCCAGTACTCTCCAGACTAAGAGCAGTAAAATTGATGTATCCCTGGGATGAGACAGTTGGTTTCTGTTGCTTATGTCATGTAAATGCAAATGGCAATAGCTAGAGACTGTCCGCCAGCTATGCTCCCTGAAGAATATGTTCTCTTGAAGGGAGTCCTGAACAATGCACCTGCTAGGCCACTATGGGGGTGTGCGAAAGAAGGGTCTGTGGGCCCTTTGGGCCCTCCTGAGAGGGACTCGGGCTAATCTTCCAGCAGGCTAAGTTCCCTTTCTTACTGGTGGCTCACAGTGGAGTTTCAGAATTATAGGGTCCTTCAGGGCCATTATATAACAGCCCCCAGAATATCTTGATAGTTCCCATTCTTCAACGAATGGTCTCCCTGGTAAATATCTCTTCCAAAATGGCTTGGGGAAATTTTTACAGTATACATCTGTGGCCATATTACAGGATCCTTCCTTAAAGGGATCCTGCATCCTCCATCTGAGGCAGGGATTCCAGGTATATGAGGTGGCTTAAATCCAGGAACTGTGAACAGATCATGAATTCCAATTGTGGCGACTTTCATTCATTTCTACCCAAGAGAATTAGAATCTTCTAATTTTCAGGGACCTTGCAATCAGCTAGCCACCGTTTAAGATCTTTTTGGATAAAATACTTTGATTAGCACTCTGCCGTGTGGTTTATTGTGGTGATTGCTTCCACTTTGTCTTTGAGGGCTAAGTGCTGTCACCAGGCCTTTATCATTCCAGGATTATGTTACTTCCCAATGAGATCAGGGAAACCAATTCTACTGCAGCACCATCTGTCATTTCTGGCCTAATGAAAAGCACCACCACAGGACTCTGGTGGATCTTAGTATCCCTCTTACCAGTGTACTTAATGTCTTCCTGGGCAAGATGAGAAGACTGTACCTAATGGATCCATTTCAACATTTCCATTTCCCTGGTCCTTTGAGAAGCTCTGACATTTGAGCATCATGAAAAGAGGCCAATGCAGAGTTCCAGCATTTTACTCAACCAGCTATTAATGCCATTTGCAAGTTCTCAGTAAATTTGGAATCCCAGGGAGTTGCACTCATCACAAAGTAGCCCAAACATGACTTATTTTTCATCCCCATTGGTCTAAACACTTTGTATCTCTTTGCCCTAGAATGTTGAGATCTTAACTCCCATTTTAGGCATGGAGGCAAGGGAAGATGGTAGAGGTGTGTTCTGAGGAAAGTTATCCTCAATTTGTGAGTCATTGGAAGGTTTTTAAGTAAAGGAGTGGTTTTTCCTCAGAAAAGATGCTATTAAAGAAAAAGAGTTGCTTCTGTCAACAGGAAGGACAGATGTTTAAGGTTCTCAGCCTCTGTGTCTGGCAGAATATCCACATCCCATATCTCAGAGTCTCACTTCTTCCTCATCCTTACTGTAAGAGACCTGGAGGGCTTAAGCTTTTAAGTGGCACTACCTCTTTGCAGACCTTACCTCAGACTCTTTGCTACAGTCTCTTCCATATATGCCCTATGATTACAAGAGATGAGGAACTCCTTCAGAACTGCCAGTGGGGACTTCTGGTTGCCAATGAATGTTTTTAATTGTGTTCATAACTTTAATTTTTTCCCTTCTCTGTCTGAGACCATCAGAAGAATCCAGCAGATAATCACAAGTTTTATAACTATTAGTGCTGTAACAATTAAATGTCATAGCCATTTCATCTCACAACATCTTGCTCTCTATCTGCATTTTATCCTGTGCTACCATTGATAATAATTTGAAAAATCAGGATGCTACATCCCATAGATTTCTCATGTCCTAATTTTGTTGTACTCTTTGAATATATGAACAGACTGATCCCAAAATTCTATTTTGAGGATTTATTTCTTAGAGCTATTTCTGATACAACTACTGTGTCTTGAGTCAGAAAACAGATGGCATACTCAGAATAATTCAAGGAGAATGTAATAAAGAGATAATTTACAAAGCTATGGTCAGGTACAGGGGAACTGCAAGGGCTAGTATAGTACCCTGGAGCTGGTAATAGTATAAGTGCTACCATCTTTAGGCTGAAAGGGAGGAGTGGAAGGAAAGGTTAGTAGAACCCGGAAGGATAAAGTCTCAAGAGAGCCACCTTGAAAGAAACTGGATTCTTTGGTTGAGAGGCACAGCCATCCAGTGGCTACTCTATAGGGAGAGTCAGGGGAATCTCTTCTGTCCCTCAGACATCCTACCAGTGTTCCCCAGTGGCAGGACCCAATGGAAAGCCAGAGGGCCGAGTAGAGCTTTGCTATAGGTCAAACAGTTGAGCTTCCTGAGGGCAGAGAGCAAGGTGTAAGATGTTGGAGAATGAATAGAAAGACACACCAATTAAATAAAGGGTTTCAAGAATGTTTTTGTTTGGGCATCTTATTTAAATTTAAGGCATGACCTGGAGAAGGAAAATAGTATAATTTGATGGGGTATTCTCAGATTAGAATTAAGAGGCTCATCAACTTATGAAAGGAGAAAGCAAGAGCTTGAAGAAGCTAATTTCCATATTCCACATACCTCTTCAGGGGAAGAGTGACTTTTGTAAGCATCTTAACCATCTTGTAAGTTTACATGAATAATTCAGAAATATTTTAGTGCTTACTCTGTGCTGTTCCTGGAATAACAAATAACTGGGTGTGTTTTTATTCATCAACTTTATTAAATAATTTTATTAACTGACCTACATAGACATTATCTTTAACAGTTCAATATAAAAATAAATACTTTAGGATAAATAAGTGAATTTTTTAGAGCCCGTAGGGCTTACAAAAAGAATCTTAAAAGATCCATATTTATCATCTGAAGACTAATAGTTACAAAAGGTAGAAAACCATACATCAAAAAATAAATATAAATTTTAAATATTTAAATAAATAGAAAGCCTGATACGTTTAAAATGGGAGGCACTTAATTATCAACTCATTGTTGAGTAGATGCTTTGACAAAAGGTAATCCATTTGTTCAGAAATTCTGCAGCGGTTACTGTCTCATCATCATATTCACATGTGAATCTTGTTTCAGATCCCTGTAAAATAAAATATTTTAATTTTGCTTTAGTTCAGGGTAGTTTACCTTGTATATAACTATTTTCAGTTGGCCTTTATTTTCAAGTATATTGAGCATATTAATCATTCACATTTTCTTGAAATGATCAAAATGTGCCAAAATTGTTATGATACGCAGTAATAGTGACATAAAAGCTGAAAATTTCCTCATTTGTTAATTCTATCACTCTTAATGAGCACAAGACTTTTTTCCTGAATTTTGTACAATAAACATTTTTAAATAGTTTTAGACAAATACTTCATTAAGTGCTGCATGTAGAATTAAAGTTGTTAAACCTCTTTTCCTCTGGGAATATATCTGTATCTATATCTAAATTTAGGTTACATGTATACAGTGATAAGCACATTAAACTTTCTTCATTTCTAAACCTTAAATCTATTATTCTGCTTGAGTGAATCTCCTCATATTTTCCCCAAAGCAAGATGGAACCAGCACAGAGTAAGTTAGGATAAGCTTTGGTGGAAAATTTGTATGAAGAACATTTTCAAAAATACTCATACCCAGTCCCACTGTACCTCAGTATCAATGCAAATAAATTTCCCAGTTTTTAGAAGTCTAAACGTTAGAAATTCTGTGGACTGACTTTTTAGAAGTTAACCTCCTCTGCTGATAGGAACTATTTCAACTCTGCCTCTAGCTGACAAGCTAAGAAGAAAATATTTTGATATATAGTGAGATTAAAAAAGGGGGCTTTTTCAAATTTGAAGTAATTCCTGTCCTGAGAACAAATCAAGTGAAATTAAGTATTCCCTTTAAATAAACTATTGCAGTGTTATATATCCTCTCACATATGATTATTTAAATATTGTAACCTCTTGGGGGTTTAGATTTTTTAAAGTATCTTACTTTTTCTGATTTTCATGTAGTTTTATATTCTACATCTGGAATTTAGAGTGAGTTTTTCTGATATTGGTCAAGAATTTTAGAGCAAAATTCTTAACATGGATGATAAATTGAGTGTCAACAGGTAGATGACATTGATCTCAATGTATTTCTTTAAATAAAAAGAGTCTGCTAATAAAGTGACTCTTATTTGGAAACAACTAGAGTTACATACTTTTAGAAACTTGGTTCTACTGTAGTTAAAATTATGCTGTTTATTTAAGATATCTATTAATTCATGAATTTTGTACTTTGGCAGATGGATGAGAAGAGAAAGCCATGAATCTCTTACATCACTCAAGTTCCTTGTATATTTCACGCTTCCTATGCATTTAAAAATACTTACAGTCCTGAAAGTATTACCTCTAAATAAAAAGTTAATGATCTGATCTATTGGCCATTTTACTGGTTGCCATTTTTTTTAAGACAAATCTCCTAGTTCTTCCACCAAATGATAGGAAAATCCCATTTAAAGAGTCTTTCAGGTAATCAGAATTAGCTATCCTGGAAAATGATCTGAAGGAATTAAAAAATATGTAATGAAACCTGTCCGCTTTCTGTGAAATTCAGTTCAGTGTCTTCTCCCACCCCCAGTTTTGTGTTCATGTGAGGCGTGACAGAGTGCAGCGGTGGGGGCTTGTCCCTGAGTGGATGGTAGGTGGAAGCCCTCTAGCTTACACTTCCCAGCTCCACCTAACATAAAAGTGACTTATGTTACAGTGGACTTAAAATGCATCAATGCTTCACAAATCTCAAAAATGTTTTACCACGTTAAAACACCTTTCCATGTTATTTCCAAGAGAGCAAATAAGGTAATATCATACCTTTAGTGTCGAAACTATTCTATTGATATTGTCCATTAAATCCTTGATATCTGTTGAGTTCTGGTTTTTGCTTTGAGCTAGATTTAGCACGACCTCCAGATGTTTGAGTTCTTCTGCCAGACACTGAAGATGTTTCAATTCTGTAACCTTGAATAAGAATAAAAGTAATTATCAGGTCAGTTTGCCCTGACTAAAGATCAGAATCAGAAATTAATTTCAAAATTTATTTTACTAATAGAGGCAATATATAGTCTTTACTATTCTCTCTGCTCTCATTATTACTATGAGGGTGAGTCAAAAATTATCCGCACTCTGGTTATATTAAAACTTCTGTAAATTCTACAGCCAGAGTGCGGATAATTTTTGACTATCCCACATATAAAATGGACCAATATAATTTACATTATAAGACTGAAAAATTGAGTTCAGCTGCCCATAGTTAGCATTAACTGTTATTTAACAAATGAGTCATTAATTTCATCTTAATTTGGCTTTGCACAAAAGTCAATATTTCTGCACCGAAAGGCAAATCACCAATATAGGTTGAATTCTTTTCCAGTCTGCATAGAAATTATTAGAACCAGAGTAGTCATAATATGGAAGTATAGGAGCACATTCTATGATTCTAATATTTAATAATCTATTAGTTGAGAATCATAGACTGTTAGGGACAGAGGAAGCTCTGGGATACCATCTGTCACAATCCCAACATTTTATAGATTAGTTAGTAATGGCTCAATATAGCAAAGCAGATATAACTCCATCTTAATTTTTTACTTTTCTATAATAAGTACATTAAGATGCATTTTTAAAAATGATTTGTCCCAATTAAATAAAAGCTTACAATATTTGAAGGATTTTTGGATGGGCCTCCTAGTTTAGACATATACACACACAAACACACACACACACACACATACACCCATATATAATGCTAATATTTCATACTTCTGTGGTACATTGTAATTTCAAAGTGTTTTGTCCTAAATAAGCCCGTCTCACAGCCACCTTTTGAGATAGCTAATGTAGTGTGTTATCTCCGTGTTACAAATAAGGAAACTAAATCTCAGAATTTAAGTGTCTTCCCCAAGGCCACGTGACTAGGTGGAGCCAGGATTAAATTTCAGTTTTTTCTTTATAGCAGTAACGTAACAACCTTTGAATTAGATGTTTTTGTAACTCTCTAAATTCTTTTGCAAACATGAATGGTTATAAAATAAACAAATCAATGGAGTTTATCACGTTACTTTTAGTTTCAAGTAGATTTTGCCTTGTCATTTAGAAACTTAGATTTCAAAGAATTCTGCCATTATCTAAATTAAGCACATAATCTGGTGCTATGTTTCTAACACTTTTTAGAGGGAAAGGTAGGAATACACTGGATACATTTTAGGACGTTTTCATCTAATGCCCTTTCAACTTGCTACTGTAAGTTCTACAAGTTCAGGGCTTAAGTTTTTGGATTGAACAACTTGGAGTTCTTTCACTTAAAACACAGTCTAGTCTCTTTTTGCTGCTGGAGGTAAGAGTTACATGACTCTGATTAAGTTGCAGGAGCATCTCTAAGTTATTTCCTTTTCATCTTTTAAAAGGGTGGTTTGATGTATAAATTCCTTGAATTTATAAGAAGTGGATCAATAGGATTGCATCCATGACCCTTAAATCCCATTTTTTTTTTTTTTCTGGGCTATTTATTCACCCAGGGACAAGCTCTTTCTGGCATCAAAGTTTTGCCCATTATCTGTTGACTGGCATGACTGCTGGGAAACTTCACATGCCTAGCATAGGTCTAGGAGATTGGATGATCCTTATCTGTCCCAATCCCCAAACAACCAAATGAAGCTTTTAGTCTTGGAGCATAAGTCATGTAGTGTCAGAAATCTCTAGGGCTATTGACATAAAAGATGTGTAAGCCCAAAATTTTACTTCATACTCTCCAGGAAGAATTTTGTCTTTATGATTACTTCTAATAGCTATTGCTTATATGGCATTTACCATATGCCAGACACTGTTCTGAGTACCTTACATTTACTCATTAATCCTCACAAAACTGTATGAAGTATATGCAATTATCATTTACATAAGTAAGTAAGTAAGAAACTGAGTCACAAAGAGAATAGGTAACTTGCCCAAGGTTACAAAAGCTTGGACATGGCAGGGCTGAGATTTCAGTTTAAATAATCTGCCCTAGAGTCTGTGCTACAGATTACTGCTATGCTGCCTCTCGAAGACAGATCCTTAGGAATCTTTCCTAAAACAAACAGTAAAGGACTTTTTAAAGTGGGCCCTCCAAAATCAGTTTTCCTAATTTGAATGGTAAAGTGATATGATCAGTTATCTCTAGAGTTTTATATTTTTAAATAAAAGAGTGTCAACACAATCTTTTTTAAAACTGTACCAGCAATAAAGTGAGAATATTTTTCTTTTCTTCCCATTCCCTCTACCTCAAAACACACAAAGTACATATAAAAAAATACTGGCAAAGCCATTTTTCAGAAGCCCATTATCAAACTTGGTTTCACAAAAAAAAAAAAAAAAAAACATACTGAAGTTACTAATTCTCCTCAGATGAGGTGTTGTTAATCCAGTTATTGTGTAAATTCTCACATTACTTTTAATTTTATTCAAATGTAAATGAATGTTGAAAGTTGTACTTACCTTCTTGGGCATGTAGAATTTAAATGTGTGCATCCTGAAGAGCTTGAGGTTCTCGTAATTCTGAGAAAGCATAACAGATTGTTATTAAAAAAACAAAACAAAACTCCAGTTAGAAAAATTAAATGTAATAATTTTAGTAAGAAAGGGAATAAACTTACTTTAACTTCCTTCAAAAGCAACTGTAAATCCAGCAGCAGTGACTTCACTTGATTCTTTGTGTTCTCTGTAGAGCTTGAAGTAGGTGCACCGTTTGCTACGAGTGCAAGAGTTAGTGCAATGCAAGACAAGAGTTGCATCTTGTACATTGTGGCAGGAGTTGAGGTTACTGTGAGTAGTGATTAGAGAGGCTGATAGGAAGCTCTTGAACAAAGAAGCAATTTATACTGTTAATTCTGGAAAAATATGATGGGGGTGTCAAAATGTTTTACATATTACACATACTTTCAGAGATTCTACCTGTGTGGCAAAAAGCATTACCTTTATTTTTCCTCTTCTGATGACTCTTTGGAATTTCTTTAAACCCCCATAAACTGACTGAATGGATGTAGGTGAAATCCCTCTTGGTTACATTAGCCCACACTTAGGTGGCAGTTCTAATTCATACAACTAACGCCTTCTGTATGAAACAGTTTTTCCTCCCTCTTTCTTTAAGGGGGTGGGGATACAAAAGTGGCTCATGAAAAATTTCTCTTTGTCATAAAACTGTGTGGAACATGTGGAACACCATGTTGTGGTGGACAAGAGCAAGAGTAAATAGTTGAAAAGAATAAATTTTTAGATTTGTTGATTAAACAGGAAGAATATTGGTTTCCTGTTTCAGGATGGCTTTACCTTTTTATCTCCACGATGACTGAGCTAATGCATACAACATGATAGATTACTTCTTACACAGTCAGCTAGAGAGGTATTGAAATTAGAATACATAAAATACTCACTGAGCTTGAGGCACTCTTTTATGCTGTTTAAGTTTAACGTGTTTCTTGTGTCTATTTACATCCATTAATGTCTGTTGTACTTTTTGTTTGTTTTTGTTTTTAGTGTTTTGGTGTTCAACAAACAAATACTCAGAAAAGGGTTTGCATACAAGGGTACTACTAATGCTAATCAAGGGTTTTTTTGGTCATTTTTTTTAACACATTTATTTTTGCTCCTTTATTACTTTTGATGGGCATCAAGGGGATATAATGAGAGTTGGGATGTTGCCGGAATCCAGGATACTTTTTCTTCCTCTCAGTCTCTCAGGGGCCACCTAAGCTATTAGATCATTCTCCCTCTTCATGTCCATTTCATTTCTTTCTATTTATTGAACAAATTGCTTATGTTTCTTAAAACATAAGGCAGAAAACGAGTATAACAACAGGGATCCCCAAGTTTGTTTATAGGAAGCTCACTAACTGGAATTCCTGGATACCATTCATACATTCTTTAGGAGAAAAGTATATGGCCAGCTTGAAGTGTACCAGTACTGGCCTAATTGTTGTGGCTGAGGGTGAGAGAGGCAGGGTAATAAACAGTCCAGGAGGCCATGGTGAGCCATGGAATGTGTATGTTTGTGTGTGTGTGTGTGTGTGTGTGTGTGTGTGTGTGTGTGTGTGTGTCTTGTGGAGTGCGAGCAATCCTCAGAGCAGAGGTATTTGGGCTCAGTTATTCCAACATGACTCTCACAATACAGAGGCCAGAACTCAGTAGAAGTTACCAAGAGGGGTATCCATTACAATTTTGGGAGCACCTTTATGAAAAAAAGTATTACAAAAAACTTGTGACAAATAGATACTCAGAAAAGGGTTTGCATCCAAGGGTATTTATACTAGTTTTATAATAGACTTTATGTGTGTCGTATATAAACCATAAGTTTCTAGTTTTTATGTTTTCACTCCTTAATAGATTTAGATTTAGCCTCTAAAACACCTGTGATACTATGAGTGTAACAATAATAGTTATTAAATAATATCAGATCAATATTTTTTTAGTCATTAGATCAGGTAGAATATGTAGGATAGTGTTCATTTGTCCAGTATAATGCACTAACTACCTGAATGATGGTATAGATATATACTTCTAATTTAAACTGGGGAAAATTGAGGAAATCCTTTTTCAAAGACATTTCTTGTAACTTCTCCATTCTTACTACCGTATTCATTTTTTGTCTATTCCTTTTTTTAATAGATTTATTTGTTTATGTATTTATTGATTGTGTTGGGTCTTCTTTGCTGCATACAGGCTTTCTCCAGTTTCGGCAAGTGAGGGCTACTCCTCGTTGTGGTGTACAGGCTGCTCAGGGCAGTGGCTTCTCTTGTTGTGGAGCATGGGCTCTAGGCACACGCGGACTTCCGTAGTTGCAGCACATGGGCTCAGTAGTTGCTGCTCGCAGGCTCTAGAGCACAGACTCAGTAGTTGTGGCGCACGGGCTTAGTTGCTCTGCAGCATGTGGGATCCTCCCAGACCAGGGATCGAATGCATGTTACCTGCATTGGCAGGCAGATTCTTAACCACTGTGCCACCAGGGAAGTCCCTGTCTATTCTTTAAACAGATATTTGTCTACCACCTATGATGCTGTCAGGTATATAGAAAGAAAAAGTAATGCGCTGGCACAGTTTAGTTTAAGCCTTACCTGTGAAATGATGGTACCATTTTGTAGGTTAGAAAACTGAAGATCAGAGAAGTTAAATAATTTGTTCTAGGTTATTTAGCCCTTACTGCCACTTTAGGGCAGAACAGGGATTTGAGACCAGAATATGCTTACTCCACAAAGTCCACACACACCCTTACCATTTGTATTCTTTCTCAAACAACCTGATGTGTAATATAGAAGTCATACATAAACAAGTGTAATCCCAGGTAAAAGGTGATTTCTGCCTCAAGAAATGTGGATATAAAGCATTTTGAAGAAGAAACATGACTTTAAAATGAATTTTGACAACGATTAAAATATAGATATGTACATTTTAGAATTAAGATGAAGGTGGGTAGGCAGGAAAGGTTACACTTTCTGTGAGCATAATTTACTTTTGCCGGGGCGGGGGGCACACCGGGAGACATGCAGGATCTTAGTTCCCTCACCAGGGATCAAACCCATGCCCCCTGCAGTGGAAGTGCAGAGTCTTAACCACTGGACCACCAGGGAAGTTCAAGTCACACATTCTAAGGAACACTTAGTTGTACTTTAAAAGAACAGAGAAAAATGGTTCAGTACTTTTTGTCTTTGCATTAGGCAATATTCTGAAGAATATAAAACATCTTCCTAAAATTTAAAAATAAGAGTTACAGTTCCTCAAGGGCAAAAAGTGAAGAAAAAGCCAGACTTAGAGGCAAATAACTTTTTCTTTTAGAAAAGATTAGAGACAAACGATCATGATCTTTTCCTTTTTTTTTTTTCAACTAAAAAAATGCAAAATGTCTCTTGTACCTTTCAAATCAAAACCACAAAGTTAGCATTAGTTATAAGGGAAAGGCTATTTGGTAATCTGCATGTCAACTTTATTATACTTGTTTCACTTCTCTAAAGACTTCAGTGTTTCATCCCAGCATCATCAGCTCAGGCCTTTACCCTTCCAGAATGGAAGAATTCACACCCACACATTTTTCCGTGTGGGGGCTTTTCCAGTGAGGCCTTTGATATTCTCATAGTCTTGATATTTATATTTCTCTGGCTATTTCCATTAGAGAGTGGGTCAGTATATGGCTACATTGATGGGACCCTGGCTTGTCCTTATTGTTGTGTAACAGGTATCATTATGGAAGTTGGCCTTAAATTTCTTTCTTGAAATGCTTGGGAGAAAGTTACGGCAAACATATGCTGTGGCAGACTTTCACTTTTTAACGTGTCTGACACATCGGCTGGCTTCTCTGGCTATAGTGGTGATAGAGTCACTCGTAAACTGCTAAGTACCACGTGTGTCACACCCCCTACTTCCCCTTTGAAAATAAATTTTACTATTCAATAAGAAGCCATTTTAGTTGCTTTTGTTGCATTGTTCATGAGTCTGCCTCTTAGACTTAGGAGTAGCCCAAGTCCTTAAAGCTGCCTCCCAAAGAGGTTGGTCAGTCAGTTGCTTAACCGTCCATCCATCAAAGCTGACTTTCAAGGACTCTGCCTCCTGCAAGAATTTCTTCTTTCTGAGCTTCTTTCACAGCTTTGTAAAACTTTAATTTGATCTGGAGCTTGATGCCTGTATTAATGCATCTCTCATTGGTTTCTCTAAAGGCCTCTTGGCTTTTCAGGATACAGTTCTCTCCTTTTGAAGTTAGTAACTATTGCTGGATAATTGCCATACCACCTAGAGAGCATTTCACTAGGAGCTCTGTATTTTCTGTGAAAATCCAGATTTACTCAGGCATAGGTAGGTGCCCATTTTTTGTGTTCATTAGACCTGTGGTCCTCCATGATGTGATGCCGCTTCCGTAAATCTGCCTGTCAGTCACAGTTAAGTCTCATTTGTGTGTGCTTTTCTTCTAAGTGGTAACTTTTAAAGACGTTGATAACCTTTTGGAATGGAGGAATTATTTCCTTGGTACTTTTAATTTTGCAAAGTGTTTTCAGATTCATTATCTTACTGAGTCACATTTTGCTGATAAGAAATTTGATGTTTGTAGAGGTTAAGTGACTTGCCCAAGATCACATTCTCAAATTAGTGGTAAAGTTAGAGGAAAAATCCAAGGCTTCCTTGTCTCTAATCTCGTGTATTTCCCGTGTGAAATAGTGATGCCAAATTCTAGGCCAATTATGCTACATAGAAGAAGCTGAATTAAATTGGGCTCATTTTCTATCTCATTCTCTCAGTAATAGCTGATGAGTCAAGTGAGGCATCAGCCACTGTCCACCTTCACTGAACCAGCACCTTGTCTGAGCAGCTTTAGGATTTCTAAGAATTTAGAGCAGCTGAATTCATACAGTAGCTACAAAAGCTGGGTTTTGCTCATGTTTTTTATTCTCTTTCTGGGGTCTTTTAAAAGCACTAGAGCATTTGATGTTTCCTGACACTTCTCCCATATCTAAAGTAAGAAAATGATTGTATCCAATGTGGATTTAAGCTGCATTGTCCTTTCAGGAGTGCAGTGTTCTGAGGCTGACACGGGCTATCACACAAGGCAATTGTCTGCCTTTGTCAACCAAGAGACAGCTCACTACTTAAGTGTGATGAGAGTGGGAGTATCTTCAGAACCTTTGGAAATTTACTTTTTGTGTAAATATCCGACCCCTACGACAAGTCACACACAAGTTACTAGAGGCAGAACATGACAATCTTCTGATGGTAATACTAATAGACTTGTAAAGCACTTCAAGTTCATAAAGCACTTTCACACCCATTTATCTCATTTCACTGCAAAATAGTTAAGGAAAGAAATTTTCTGGCTGCATGTATTTCATGAAGACCTTTATTTTCTTTGTACACTAAGAATTAAGCCTTGCAACTTACAAATAAATATTAGCTTTCTCCTCTGCCGAGATAAGTGCCTTCATTAAAATCATGTAAAAATGAAGTTATTATTTACGTTTAAGTTCTCCGTTAACTCTTGGTTCTTTCCTCTTCTACAGTAGCTTTGGATGTATCATTAGCAGTCCATTTTTCCATCATTCCTAATGTTGAAAGATAAACTGAGGCGTACTAAAAATTTTGAGAGTGTATTTGAGCAAAAGTCAAATCGAATCAGGCAGCATCCAGTCTAGCAGACGGAAGAGAGTTCTGGGGAGCCGTATAAAATGAAAATAGCCCGACGGGAATGGGAACGAGGAAGTTATACTAGGCAAAAAAGTGGATTGGTTGCTGCAGGGTTACTTTCCTTTAGGGGATTGCAAGAGTCCATCAGGCAGATTACCTAATTTATGCTGACTAGGCAATTCCTGATTGGAATTTCTGAGAGAGCCAAAACCGTAATTAAGTCAAGTCTTAGTAATGTTAGACTTAGCATAAGCAATTCATTTGGGGCCTGTTGTATTGTTTTTAACACTAACTAATATATTTTTTAAAGATTATAGCCTAATTTTTTATTTAAAAATTATAACATGATCTAATTACAAAATAATACATATTCATTATAGAAAATTTGGAAAATACAAAGAAACTGAAAAAAATTAAAAATCAACTGTAATCTAACCAGGTAGATATAACTAGTATTATCACATACTGGTATTTATGTCCGTCCAATCTTTTGTCTGTGGTATGGTTTTACATGCTTTTTTCTCTTAATCATATGTTATAAATATCTCACATATTAAGTATTCTTCTAAAACATTTTTTTTCTGTTATGTGACTATATTTTATTATTGGAATTTAGGTTAATTGTAATCATTCACAATTATGAATAGTGCTATAATTCACTAAACTCTTTTGCACATAAATATTTGTGCAAATTTCTGATCATCCTTTTAGGATAAAATCCTATAATGGGAATTACTGGATCAATGTGGATGACTATTTTAAGACTTCTGATACTTATTCAGAAAGTTCTTAACAACTTAGCACTCCTCATCAGTGGTATAAGCCTATATTTCTGTACCAATTACCTAGTTTCCACATTATCAAAATGGGGTGGAGCAAGAGGGAGAAAGGAGCGGGAATGGTGAAATGTATGTCAGTTGGAGGTTATACTAATACATTCAGTTCCATATTTGGAATTGAGAACTCAGGTGGACCTAAGCGCCAGTCCTCTTTATCACTCACTGGCTGTGTGACCTTGAGCAAATTTGTTATCCTCTCTGAGCCTGTTTTTTCATTTCTAAAATGACAGTATGGACCTAAGTGCACTCTTGTGTGAATGACAAAATAGCATAAATGAAAGCACACAGCACTAATCTGATAACTTTGAATGAATGAGTAATCCCATGACCTGGTTCTGATATGCTATACCATTTCCCTTTTCTACTAAGATATTTCTTTAAATGATGGCATTTGCTTTGCAAATGATATTTTAGCAAAAGCAAATGAGGGCATGTCTTCACACGTCTGCAGATCAAATAAAAAAATTATTATAGAAAACAGTAATGCTGCAGAAGAGGAGGAAGTCAAATCACTCTATCAGGCCTCGCTCATGCAAATCACAGTGAACGGAAGGAGGAGCCAGCCTTTGTAAATAAGACACACCTGTATCTTCTGTTACAGGGCACAGAGGGAAAGCTTTCACACAACCTCATGGTTACTCAGCTTTTTATACTGGTAGAGATTCTAGAAGTAGTTAGATAGGTGGCTGATTTTAGAGTCAAGCTTGCCTCTAATATAACTTTTTAAAATTTATGAATATGTTCTTTATTCTTAATTATCTTCTCTATCTTTGACAATATCAAGCAAATAATTCTGGACTACTCACCAGATGATATTAGGATTCTTGTTGAGTTCATTTCACCTCTTAGGCCAAACATGTTTAAGATTAACCCATATAGACTTGTGTGTGCATGTGTGTGTGTGTACTTGTGTGTGTGTGTACTTGTGTGTGTATATGCATATAGATATATATCTATATTTCCTATTTCTTAAGAATTCGGGCAAATTTTATCCATGGGGTAAGAATGTATTATGGAACTTACAGGCACTGGCAAATCTCTGGGGCGTTTTAATCTGATTCATAAATTGTGAGCAATAATTATCATCAATAGATAAGGTTTTTTTTTTAAATTTTTTTGGGGGGTACACCAAGTTCAATCATCTGTTTTTATACACATATCCCCGTATTCCCTCCCTCCCTTGACTCCCCCCCCACCCTCCCTTGAGTCCCCCCCACTCTCCCCGTCCCAGTCCTCTAAGGCATTTTCCATCCTCGAGTTGAACTCCCTTTGTTATACAACAACTTCCCACTGGCTATCTATTTTACAGTTGGTAGTATATATATGTCTGTGCTACTCTCTTGCTTCATCTCAGCTTCCCCTTCACCCCCCGCCTCCCCCAAACCTTGAGTTCTCCAGTCATTTCTCTGCATCTGCGTCCTTGTTCTTATCTTGTCACTGAGTTCATCAGTACCATTTTTAGATTCCGTATATGTGAGTTAGCATACAATATTTGTCTTTCTCTTTCTGACTTAATTCACTCTGTATGACAGACTCTAGGTCTATCCACCTCATTACATATAGCTCCATCTCATCCCTTTTTATAGCTGAGTAGATAAGGTTATTTTAACCTAGGAGGAAAATCTCGTGTTTGTTGACAATCATTATGTCAGCCTTTGCACGCAAATATGAAGAAGCTTCTAACCATACCGAAGGCACACAGTCATTGAAAATATTTGTATTCATAACACTTTTCCTATGCAAAATTAACCTGGAGAAATTGAGATTCCCCCCTCCTCTCTCTCACTTTTTACAGATTTCTCACATTGTGAGTTAGCTATATAGGGCAGTTCTTACAAAACCATTGAGCTAATATTAAAATATGGAGCATACCAAAAACTTAGTTATTTCTAGCATCCCTTCTTTCCTGTGAGGAGGGAGTAAACCCTTGGTGCAACCCATGGACCATCTGGAAGGCACCCTAGATGTGGGTATAATGGACATCCTAAAAGTTTTATTATTCTGAGTTTAGGTATGTTTTGGGGGAAGCAATACCGTGAAGAATTCTCAGAGGTGAATACTCACTCAGGTAAGATGCAGGTACAGTTCCTAAAAAAAGGAGTAGCTGCAGGTTGGCTGTTTCATGGACCAGAGTGATGATAAAATGTTTTGAATATAGTAGGTGGTAACATAATAACGCTTAAGAATTTTACTTCTTCCGTAGGTGAAGAATCATTGTTGTTAGACTTAGAATTATCCATAAACATGGTAAGAGGTGGCATAAAAGTACAAAAAATATTCTTGAGGTGAGGCAAAAAGTAAGTTATGTTTTCTGTATAGAATATACAGAAGTCAAAAAAATAATTTTATTATATCTCACATTGGAGGTAGACTGTGAAATCCAAGATAATACACTCTTTACTCCAGCATTCTCTCTATGGTTGGCTATGTTGGCTGTAGTGGTTAAAATTCCAACTATTAGAAATACTTTTGTGTGGTTGAAATATCACTGAAACTTCTATTGACATGCTCATATACTACTTAGAAGAATAAATGTAATGAAACCCTAGTATCCCTTAGATTTCAGGATATTAATTCATTGTTCTCTACATTAGAGTAGGTTTGGGGAGAAATGGAACACTAAGAAATTTCATTATTTGATTGACTAGGCATTTTGGGATGATTTAAATTTAGTTTGTATGATACAATTTCCTAGGGAATATAAATTCAAGTGCTACACCACAATGGTGAGGGTAGGACCCATGGCTAGGGCATCAGAGCCTGAAAAAGGGAAGAACAAGCAACATCCATCCCAGGCTTATCTCAATCCAGTCCTACAGAAACAGCTATGAGACACTGAATTACTTTGGAGTTTCCTAAATACCTTACTTTCTTCAGGCACAAAGGGATTTTAAAAAGTTATCCTGTTATTTTTGTTGTAGAGAATGCTAATTTCCTCCTAGTATCTATTCTTCCTTCTTGCTTAGAATAAGAATCCTGAGTTTTAGCTGGTTATAGTACTGCCCCCCAGTTAAGACCACATTCCCTAGTTTTCCTTTGCAATGAGGTGTAGCCATGCGGGTATAATGGCAGTGCTCTAGCAACTTTTCTGGACCTAAAGATGGCACCATACTCTAGGAATGTTAGAGCTGAGAGCTAGAATACCAGTATTTTCATGGAGCTACCAAATCAACTCTGAGTGCCTAGTTCCTGAATTGTTTTATGTGAGAGAGAAATAAACACATCTTGTTTGAGTCACTGTTCTTTTGTTTTTCTCATTATATGCCCCTGACAGCACTGTACGAGTACATTAGGCCTTGTTCTTTTTAGACAATCCTATTTGGGTTTTTTTGACTGCAAAATATTTAAGATACGTTACTGAACATCATTATGGGCCATGAGAGTACAAAAATAGGTTGCTATCCCTAACCTACAGAATTTTAGTAGGAAAAACAGACATATATAGGGATGCTCCAATATAATACAGTAAATGCAAGGGGACAGGTAGGTAGTTAATTGCTAAGTGTAAAATTTGCTAGCTTCTACTGGCATAAGAATAGACATGGATATCAACGGGCTAGACTTGAGAGTTCAAAAATATACTCTTGATTTTTAGTCAATTGATTTTTGACAAGGGTTCCAAGACAGTTCAATGAAGGAAGAATAGTCTTTTCAACAGCTGATGCTGGGACAACTGGATATCTACATGTGAAAGAATGAAGTTGCACCCCTACTTCGTACCATATACAAACATTAACTCAAAATGGATCAGAGCTAAAATTACAAGACTCATAGAATAAAACATAGGGGTAAATATTCTTGACTTTGAATTAGACAATGGTTTCTTAGATATGTCACTAAAAGCAAAAACCAACAAAAGAAAATAGATTATACTTCATCAAAATTTAAGACTTCTGTGCTTCAAAGGACACCATAAAGAAAGTGAAAAGATGATCCACAGAATGGGAGAAAATATTTGCAAATCACATATCTTATAAGTGATATATATCCAGAATGTATAAAGAACTCTTGCAACTCAACAAAAAAAGGACAAATAACCCAATTTAAAAGTGACCAAATGATTTGAAATTTCTCCAAGAAGTTGTATACGTGGCCAAAAAGCACATGAAAAGATGCTTGTTTTTATTAATCATTAGGGAAAAGCAAACCAAAACCACAATGAGATGCCTCTTCATACCAATTAGTATAATTAAAATTAAAAAGACAATAATGTGTTTGTAAGGATGTAAAGAAATTGGAACCATGATGCATTACTAGTGGAAATGTAAAATAATGGTCCAGCTGCTTTGAAAAACAGTTTGATAGCTCCTCAAAATGTTAAACATAGAGTACCATATGACCCAACAGTTCCACTCCTAGGTATATGCTCAAGAAAAATGAAAATATATCTGCATAAAAACTTGTATAGAAATGTTCATAGCAGCATTAATCAAAATAGCCAAAAAGTGGAAGCAACCTAAATGCCTGTCAGCTGATGAATGGATAAAGTGTGATATACCCATACAGTGGAACATTATTTGACAATAAATACTGAAGTACTGATACATTCTACAACATAAATGAACCTTGAAAACATTATGCTAATATCAAACAACTGGTCACAAAAAGCCGAATATCATATAATTCTATTTATATGAAATGTCCAGAAAAAGCAAATCCATCATGTCAGAAAGTAGATTAATAGTTTCTGGAGGCTGGAATAAGAAACGGGGAGTGACTGCTAAGGGGTTATTGGGTTTCTTTTGGGGGGTGATGAAAATGTTCTAAAATTAGATAGTGATGGTGGTTGCACATCTTTGAATATACTGAAAACCACTGAAATGTACACTTACGCTATGTAAATTATATCTGAAAGCTGTTAAAATTTTTTTGTTAGCTTCATGATTGTGGTTGAAACATGCAGTATGCTTTTGGTTTGTGGCTAAACTGAGTGTCTTTAAATGAAACTATTTCTAAGAATTGGATAACTAATGTATGTAAAACAACTATATTATTACAAATTGTCTTTATTGTTAAATGGTAAAAGATACCATATGGCATTCAATCACTATTCCTAGTGCCAATTATCATAACCTAATTAAGTCCCAAATTTTTAGAAGTGGTAATACTTTCTCTTTGGGTAGTAAATGAAAATGGCATCCTCTAACATAACACATCAGTACATTTGAATGCTTGAAAAATATATTTTAAGATTAATAGCTATACCAACCAATACTATAGAAATGTGGCAATAGTTCCAGAAAAGATGATTCCATGGTTTTGCCTCTCATTTGCTAATGGGAATTCCACATAGTATGAACTGCTCAGACAACAACAAAAAACTATGCAATCACTTTGTTTTCTTTCTTTCTCTTGTACCCCATATTCAATCAATCAAAAACTCTTGTTGGTTCTATCCTCAGAATTCATCCTTGATCCACCACTTATAACCACAGCTATCTCAACCACTCTAGTCTAAGCCATCATCATTTTTTTGTTTGAATATTTCAATAATTCTCCTCATTGGTGCCCCTTAGTCCAGTTCTTTCCCCTTATACTATAAGCCTCTTTTCACACGGGAGACAGTGATCTTTCTAAAATCTAATCAAATTACATCATGCTGACCAGAACCTTCAAAAGGCTTCTCATCTAACGAAAAGTAAAAGCCAAAGTTATTAATTGGGGATTTCCCTGGTGGCACAGTGGTTAAGAATCCACCTGTCAATGCAGGGGACACAGGTTCGAGCCCTGGTCTGGGAAGATCCCACATGCCAGGGAGCAACTAAACCCATGTGCCACAACTACTGAGCCTGCGCTCTAGAGCCCGTGGGCCACAACTATTGAGCCCGTGTGCCACAACTACTGAAGCCCATGCACCTAGAGCCCATGCTCCGCAACAAGAGAAGCCACTGCAATGAGAAGCCTGAACACCTCAACGAAGAGTAGCCCCCACTCACCACCGCAACTAGAGAAAGCCCATGCGCAGCAACAAAAAAACACAGACAATAAGTAAATAAATTTATTTTTAAAAAATTATTAATTGGCTTACAAGGCCCCCCTCATCTGACCTCAATAACGTCATCTGCCACTCTTCTCTCTTACCTCCAGTCACTGTTCTCCTTACTATTCCCTGAACAAAACCACCTGTGACAGCTTCAGGGCCATTGCATTTGCTGTTCCCTCTGTTTGAAATGCCAATATCTACCCCAATATCCTCTTGACTTCTCTCATCACCTTCAATTCTTTTCTCATGTGTCTTCCTCTCAGGGAGACCTTTTCTGTTCATGTTATTCATACTGACCTCCCAGGAACTAGATATCTCCCTTCCCTGCTTTTTCCCCTTCTACTGTTTATTATCACCTTCCAGTACACTGCATTATTTTCTTATTTATTCATTAATTGTCTGTGTTCTTCCACTGTAATGTAAAATCTGTGAAGGCAGGGATTTTTGTTTATTTGTTTTGCCTATTACTACCCCTAGGGCCTATAACAGTATCTGACACATAGTTGTCACTCAGATATTTATAGTAAGCCATTCTGAGGAAGTAGGATTTTTCCTGAGTACATTGGAAAGATATTGATAGATTTTATGTTTGCATTTTATAATGATTCCTCTAGTAGTAGTATAGAGGAGCAATTGGAGGAGCTAAACTAAAAAAAAAAAAAAAAAAAGACTAACATATCAAAATTTCACATAAACACTCCGTAGGGAGTCTGAACATAGCTTAGGAAGACAACATATCATTTCCTTGAGATATGCCTGGATTAATTAATTTTATGTGCCAATTTGTGAGCATGAGGTACAGCATCAGCTTTGTATGTAAATTTACCGTGTGCTATTAATTATTGAGAGATTCAAAATGAAGCATTGCTATCGTATAGTGTGGAATCAGCAAGAGTGTTGAAAGTTCGGTAGGGAACGTTGGAATAGGGGAGAAATGTAGATTACTGAAGTGTTGACACAGAACTATTTTATCAGGGATAAGCAAGGAAGTTATTTACTTTTTTTCCCCATAAAGGCCAAAAAACACCCGAGTGGGTATTTTATAGTATTCTGAATGGGAAGAGTTACTGCGTCTCAAATAAATGAGTGCCTGAATTCTAAGAAAGCAGAAGAATGTGTCCTCTGAACAGAGTTTTGAGAGAGTCGAATACTTATAAAAGCAGAGATCCTCCTTTGTTGTTTTACACTATGTATAGTGAAATGTATGTTCCAAGTTTTTCTGTTGATATTTATCTATAGTCTGAAATGATGAAAAGTTGGGCTTTCCATGGAACTCTTCCATCTTGATACTACTCTTTATGGTGGCAACAGCATGCCCTTATGGTTTTCTCTTTGTGATTATGCCGTATATTTTGAGAAAAAATGTGATATGTGTTTATCTTGGGTTAAAGTTTTTTATTTCACATTTACCGTAACCATTTAGTATGACATATAGTCTATTCCCTAACTTTGTACTTTCTATTAATCTACATCTTGCTAATTTTCTGGCCAAAAAGAATTGAAAGAGCTGTTGTCTTAAATCAAGTAGCTGAGTGAGAGACTTGGTTCTGCCCAGCTGAGCAGACAATAATCAAAGGAAGACTTCTCAAATAGTCATCTCATTTGTGAGCTTTCTCCTTGGGTTTATTTTTTTCATACCTATTTTTTCTTGAATTCGTGAAGTTTACAATTTAAATAATATTGAAAATATTTTTATTGATAATTTCCTAAAACACTAATTCTGGAGTGGATTGATAAGACTGGATTTGTGGATAGAGGGAAATAATGTTTGTTAACTGAAGGTTGTTATTAACATTGCCAAGAGACGTGTTTTAAAATTGCTTAAGTTACATGGACTAAAGTTTGTGTGTTCAGTCACACACAGGAATGATAGCTTCAGAGAGAAATCTCATTTACTACTTTCCAACTTCTTTCTAATACTGTGTTTTCAGATTGAAATATTGTCTCAATTTCATCAAAACAGAGGCAAACCAATTTTTTATAATCTACTTTCACCAATGAATATCTGCAATTTTGTAGCATTTTAGCAAGAAAATCTACAATCTTTTACATTCTTTCAAATATCCACCTCCTAACCATTCTACTGGATTTCGGTGTTGTTTGGCCATATATATTGGGCTTAAAATTTCTAGCCAACTTGTAAATGTCAGTAACTACACAGAGTAGATAAGACATTAAACTTACTAAATTAAGTTAGTGGAAATTGGTTAACCTTCCACTTTCTCAAAATTTACTTTATTATTCAGTCTAAATTATCCAACATGATATTTCTTCTATTTCTCCAGATAGAAACCAGGAGGGCCTGGGGGGTGAAATTGGCATTAGTGAGTTTGAGAGCAAACCCATTTCCCCCTACTCAAGTGTTCATCCTCAGAAAGATTCACTTTCTAAGAAAAAAGCAGCTTTCCCCAATTTTAAGTCAGTATGAGATCTAAGATGGAAAAACAAAGATGAAACCACAAACTCATGTCATATAAGAGAGATTTAATAGTTCATGAACTAACAGTCATAGAAATAGCCATCATATTTTAATTCTGTCTGCAAAAACCTTCTATAACTAGGGTTATTGTTTCATGAGCAAACACTTTATTAAATTGGAAAATGTATTTTACATTTTATAGTTGACCATGTTAAGGAGAGAGTTCAACTCCAATTTCAAAGAATACAAATGCAGTTAGGCATTAATAACATTTTTTACAGCTTTATTGAGGCATAATTGATATGCAAAAAACTGCACATATTTAGTGTATACAATTTGATAAGTTTGGATATAGGCATACCCCTGAAACCATCACCACAATCAAGGTAATAAACATATATCTTATACCCCCCTTTTTGTGGTAATAACACTTAACATGTGACCTACCCTGTTAAATTTTTAAGCGCACAGTGTATTATTGTTAACAGTAGGCACTATGTTGTACAGCAGATCTGTAGAACTTATCCATCCTGCACAGATCAAACTTCATACTCATTGAACAACTTCCCATTTCCCCTTCCCTCCAGCCCCTGACAACCCGCATTCTACTCTGTTCCTATGAGTTTAACTATTTTAAATGCCTCAAAGAAGTGGAGTAATACAGTATTTATCCCTTTGTAACTGGATTATTTCACTTAGCATAATGTCCTCTGGGTTCATCCATGTTATTACATATGGCAGGATTTCCTTCTTTTTTAAGGTTGAATAATACTCCGTTGTATGTATACACCACATTTTCTTTATTCATTTGTTGGTGGATAGTTAGGTGTTTTTGTTCGTTTTGGGGGAGTTTGGGGGGGTTGTTTATTTTTGGTTTTGTTTTTGTTTTTATCTTGGCTATTGTGAATAATGTTGTGGTGAACATGAGAATGCAGATATTTCTTCAGGATCCTGATTTGAGCTCAGAAGTGGAATTGCTGGATCATATGATAGTTTATTTTTAACTTTTTGAAGAACCACCATACTGTTTTCCATAGCAAGTACATCATTTTACATTCTCACCAATAGTGCTCAAGGGTTTCAACTTCTCCACATTGTAACCACCACTTATTATCTTTAAAAAAAATAACCATCCTGACAGATGTGAGATGATACCTAATTGTAATTTTGATTTACAATTCCCTACTAATTAGTGATGTTGAGATTCTTTTTACCTATATGTTGGCCATTTGTATGGTCTTCTCTGAAGAAATGTCTATTCAAGTTTTTTGCTCATGTTTTAATTGGGTTATTTGTTTTGTTTTATTATTATTGAGTTGTGGGAGTTCCTTATATATCTTGGACATTAACCTTTTATCATATGGTTTGCAGGTATTTTCTCTTATTCTGTAGGTTGCCTTTCATTCTGTTGATTGTTCTTTCCTCTATGAAAGCTTTTTAGTTTTGTGTATAGTCCCACTTGTCAGTTTTTGCTCTTGTTGACTGCGCTATTGATGTCATATCCAAAAATCATTGCCAAGACCAGTGTCAAGAAGCTTTTCCTGTTTTCTTCTAGGAGTTTTACAGTTTAAGGTCTTACATTTAAGTCTTTATTCCATTTTCAGTTGATTTTTGCATGTGGTTTAACATAAGTGTCCAATTTCATTCTTTTGCATGTGGATATTCAGTTTTCCCTACATAATTTGTTGACGGGGTTAATCTTCCCCATTGTGTATTATTGGCACCTTTGCTGAAAAGTAATTGTATTTGCATGGGTTTATTTCTGGGCTTTCTACTCTGTTCCATTGATTTATATGTCTGTCTTTATACCAATATCATACTGGTTTAATTACTGTAGCTTTGTAATATATTTTGAAATCAGGAAGTATGATGGCTCCATCTTTGTTCTTTCTCAAGATTGCTTTGGGTCTTTGGGGACTTTTATGGTTCCAAGTGAATTTTAAGACTTTTTTTCTATTACTGTAAAAAATGTCATTGAGATTTTAATATGGATAACATTGAATCTACAGATCACTTTGGGTAGTGTGGACATTAAACAATATTAAGTCTTCCAGTCCATGAAAATAGAATGCCTTTCATTTATTCATGTCTTCTTTTTTTTTTTTTAACCAATATTCTGTAGTTTTCAGTCTGCAAGTCTTTCACCTCTGTGGTTAAGTTCATTCCTAAGTATTTAATTTTTTTGACACTATTGTAAATGGGATTGTTGTCTTAATTTCTTTTTCAAATATCTCATTGATAGTGTATAGAAATGGAACTGATTTTTGTATGCTGATTTTGTATCCTGCAACTTTCCTAAATTTATTCTAACAGTTATTTTGTGGAGTGTTTAGGATTTTCTACATATTATGTCATCTGCAAAGAGAGATAATGCTACTTCTTCATTTTCTACTTATATACTTTTTATTTCTTTTTCTTGCCTAATTGCTCTGGTTGGAACTTTCAGTACTATGTTGAATAGAAGTGGCAAGAGTTGGCATCCTTGTCTTGTTAGTGATCTTAGAGGAGAAGATTTCAATTTTTCACTGTTGAGTATGATATTAGCCATGGGTTTATCATACATGGCCTTTACTATGTTGAGGTAAGTTCCTTCATTGTTTCTTTAAATAAGCTTTCTGTCCCTTTTTTTCTCCTCTCCTTCCTATACTCTATAATGTGCATATTGGTTCATTTGATGATGTCCTGTAAGTTCCTTAGGCTTTCTTAACTCATTTTTTCTGTGTGTTTCTCTGAGTAACTTCAAATAACTTGTCTTCAAGTTCACTGATTCTTCTGCTTGATCAAGTCTGATATTGAAGTTCTCTATGGAATTTTTCAGTGTAGTTATGAAATTCTTGAGCTCCAGAATTTCTGTTTGGTTCTTTTTTATGTGTTTTTTTGCTTTGTTTTTACTGTTGTTGATATTTTCACTTTTTCATGTATTGTTTTCCTGGTTTCATTCACAGTAAGTCGCCATACAAATGAGTTCCATTCCGAGAGCAAGTTCATAAGTCCAATTTGTTTCTAAGTCCAACAAAGTTAGCCTATATACCCAATTAATACAATCAGATATATACCATTGTTTTTATGCTTTCTTCCAGACATCCTGAGCTTGAAATAAAGATACTGTACTACTGTACTCTATATAGTACTGTACAGTAAAGTACCCAAAAGTACAACCACTTGTGGAGGATGCATGCACGTGACAATGTATGCCAGACACGTGAACTAACTTATATGATTGGACATATGAATGCATGTTTCACATCTTTGAAAGTTTGTGACTTGAAGGTTCACATTTCAGGGACTTACTGTAGTTGTCTATCTGCATTATTTTGTAACTCGCTGAACTTCTTTAAGATGATTATTTTGAATTATTTGTTAAGAAATACATAGATATCCATTTCTTTAGGGTTCGTTACTGGAGATATATTTTGTTCCTTTGGTTGTGTCATATTTCCCTAAATCTTTGTGTCTCCTATATCTTTGCATTGGTATCTGCACATTTGAAGAAACAGCCACCTCTCCCAGTCTTTCAGATTGGCTTCAATAAGGAAATATCTTCACCAGTCATTCTGCCTAGAGTTTCTGGGAGATTCTCAAACCTTTTCTATGAATGTGCATACTCTACTCTTCTCCTTCCTTCCTGGGGGAAACATCTTTGGTGTTGTTTTGGTTTGTCTGTTTTCAACCTGCAAAGCTCAAAATTATTGGACTCTCAACAAACTTAGATTATAGGTTATAGACAGATAAGGCCTCTCTTGTGTTCTTCTTTCTCTGCTGTCAGATGGGCCACCTTTAGTCCCTACTTCTCTTTCTTGTATGGTTTTACCAAGGCAGCAAGAAGCAGCTGGTCCATTCTAAAATTCCTAATTTTTCCTATCATTTCCCTGGATACTATAGTTTTACTAGGCATATCTGCTCCCAAGGTAAAAGTTTTACCAACTTTTTCCCAAGCAAGGTTCTAGAACCTCTCAATGAGGAGCAATAATATCAGGGTGCTCATTGCCATTAGTCCCCTTTCTCTACTCAACAAATTCCACATCACATTTTAGAGGCTGAGACTTGTACATTTTAGTATCATGTATGAAATTCTGTATCAGATAGGATACCTCCAGCTTTAAGTAACACAAGCCCTACTTCAAATTGGCCTAAATACCAATGCCATGTATTTTATGTATTAGGAGGTCTAAAAGTAGAGTAGACTCCAGAGCCAATTGATTTGGCACCTTAGAGAGGTCATCAAGGATCCATAGTCTCTGCTGCCACAGTGTTGGCTTCCTCCTAGGACTAGTTACTCTCGTGAACATAATATGGCTGTCAGCAGCAACTAGAATAATGTACAAGTACTTCCTTGTTTATATCCAGCAAGAGAGTGAAACTAGCTCCATTTCCCAGAAACTCAAGTAGGTCCTTGAACTAAATTGTCTTAGGTCTGCCCATCTCCCAGTTAACCAGTTCCAAGGGCGATAGTCTTATCATGATTGATTTTCACTGACCTTCTGAGACAGAACATCCTCTATAGCCAAGCCTTTTTCCAGTGTGCATTCACAAGTAAATGAATGTCTTGCCTTCCAAATACCTCTTCTCTCAATGCTAGCCAAGTTTCTCCCTGTGCTCTTCTACACCAAAGATCTTGGAGTGAAGACTCTATTGCATGTATGAGTAGATACTGGCAGAAAAGTTGATTGACAAATCTTATGTATTTGTCACCTCTCTTTTGGCTTAAGTTATTGTCGACAACCAATACTTTAATAATTCATTAAAGCTAGCTAGACTTCTTGTATCATTTAGGAAAGCTTCAAGGTTGAAAGTAGCATAACCCCAATATAGTGGCTTAAAAAAGGAAGGTATTATTTGTGTCATATAAGAAATCTGGTCATATGTCCTTGCTGTATTGGCTCAGTAGCTTGACAATGTCAAGGTTAATGTCTGATTCTCAGCCTTTTTTATATACATCTGTCAACTCATGGTGACAAAGTGGTTGCTGCATTCCAGATACCAAGTTTATATTTTAAGCAGGAAGAAGAAGGAAGGGTGATCTTACTTACATATTATCAGCCAGAACTAATGACCCATGGTCCCCCCCTAACTGGTAGGTGACTGTGGAGAAGGGGTCTGGGTAAGCCAAACACAATGTCTGCTGCACACTGACCACTGGATAAAGTAAGTAAGCATATACAATTTCGTATAGAGTAATTCACTTTCTTCCAGAACCTAGAAATGAGTTTATATCTGGTGATAGGCGTAAGGATCTAGATATGCCCAATTCAGCTGCCGCATCCTATCAGAATGCTTCAGGCAGTCTACCTGTGATGGCTCTCCTGGACTTGGGAGAATGTATGCTATCCATGCCCCCCTGCTACCATGTGGTTTTTAGCTCAGCTTCTGAATTCCCATCCACAGGAGTCCAATTGGGAAATTGAATCACAATTGATACTGCAGGAAACTGTGGTGGACCTTGCTTCTTGTTACCCCATAAATAGCCTACATGATCTATTCTCATAACTCCTCCCAGTGTCCATGTGAGGAATAAGGGATTCCTTAAGCCTCCATTTCCTCCTCTGCCCTACAAAGTGGCCTTTGTTCTTTTAGGATTGGCAAGCTCTGACGGACTATGGAGAGGACTTTGCCTCCTTGCCTAAGCCTCAAGAGCTGTCCTCTTCTTAGCTTCAACTCTCTTGTTTTCTCTCATCTCTATATCTCACTGGACAGTGGGTGTGAAAAGGCTACAGTAGAGGGATCAAGGATTATAGCAGAGGGGACTTCATTTTGGCCTTCATTGAGTCCTGCTTTGTTCCCAGAGCATCTAAGAGCTGGATGCAGAATAGGGTGAGACTGGAAGGCCTACTTCCCACACCTCCACCATTCCCAAGCTAGCCTTACTCTGAACAGAGGAAAGACTGAAACCCTTCAAATGACTCAAATATAGTCAAGCCCCTTTGGACTCCTAGAGCTACTTGGAACCAAGGCAGCAAATAATAGGTAATTGTCTTCTGTTGCCTTCAGTTCTTATTCTCTTCTGTGTTAGAACAGAGCATCACTCTCTTTCATATGAACTTTCCTTCTGAGCCTGCTTCGTAAATCTTATGGAATTCCATCCCTGCCCGCCACCATCACATGAACACACTAGTGGTCCTGTTCTGAGGCAAAGAGAAGTAGAAAATTATTCTAGATTTCTGAGTCTAGGGAACTGGCTAATGGTTTTTCACAACTGGAGCTTGAGGGAAAATGGTATGTATTTTCATTTTTTGATGGAAACTGGACATTCGTACAAAGAAGTGATGTACAAGTAGAAAGTCAACATCAGAGATCCACACACAATTCTTATGAACAGATACAGCTTCCAAGGCAGTGAGAATTAAGTAGTAGGAAGTGTCTAGAACCAGAGAAGCTAAATGGTGACAGCCTTTTACATGTATCCAAGATTCCCTGTGCTCTTCTTCTCCAGACACTTCAGGTTTTGGCCAAGAGACGTAAGTTTAAAATATTCATGGATTGTTTGGAAGGGCAAAATTCTTATAAGGTTTTTTTTTTTCATCCCAGTGCTGGGCATATATCTGTTTCCTATACTCAGAAGCAACCGTGTATTTTCTGGATCCTTCAACAGCTGTTGGCATCCTAACAGTCTCTCAGTAGTGTCTAGGGTACAGGAGAGAAAATCAGGTGTCCTTAATTTTAAAACAGATTCATGATTCCCTGAGTAGGTTACTTCAGGAATGAATCTTAAAGATCCTACAAAGGGGAAAGGGAAGGAAATCTTGAAAGTCATTTGGTTTATCTTGCTATCTCTGGAAAGAGTCCAACCCAGATCTTTTCAGACAAATGCCCCCCCGAATCCCTTGTATCCAGCAGTGGAGTCTAGAGCTTTTGTTTTTAAAGTGATGGTTTTTTCCTCCTGATTAAAAAATACTGCAGGTTCATGGTAGAAATTTTGAAAAATACGAAAAGTACAGAGAAGATAAAAATTATCTGTAGTCCCATATGTCAAGAAACTATTAGTCCTAGCAATTTGATGTGTTTTTTTTTTTAATCTATTTATTGGCTGTGTTGGGTCTTTGTTGCTATGTGCAGGCTTTCTCTAGCTGCGGTGAGTGGGGGCTACTCTTCGTTGTGCTGCTTAGGCTTCTCATTGCAGAACACAGGCTCTAGGCACTCAGGCTTCAGTACTTGTGGCACGTGGGTTCAGTAGTTGTGGTGCACGGGCTTAGTTGCTCCGCGGCATGTGGGATCTTCCTGGCCCAGGGGTTGAGCCTGTGTTCCCTGCATTGGCAGGCAGATTCTTAACCACTGCACCACCAGGGAAGCCCCCTGATGCATTCTTCCAGTCTCCCATCTCTTTCTCTGTCTCTCTCAATTTATGTGTGTTCATGCCCCTTACAAAGTTGAGATGATAACCATGTACATGATTTTGTATTCTGCTTTTTTCACCCAAATATTATATGACAACTATTTTCTCAGGCAAATAAATATTTAAAACATCTTTAAAAATGATTTTAATATCAAATATTTAATATCAAATGACTATCAAATTTAATTATTTTCTTGATAATATTCCATATCTTTTCTGAACAAATTTTAATAGTATTTATAGCATTTAAATAGCAGGTATATTAAAATAAAATAAAGCATATGAAATGTTCAGTGTCCTCTGCCAAATTCTATAAAGCATATAAAGAATTATGGGGCCAGTTCTCTGATCTCAATGAGACTTTAGTTTATTATGGTGTGATTTTTAAAAATTGATTGTACCATATAGCTTAGTACTTAAACATAGAGTTTACAATTTAAAATAATTAGTACTTTTAATTAAAATACTATTTATTTTACATTCACTCTACCTTCCAAAACTCTGAGGCAACTTACCATAAAAGAATAGCTAAAATAAAAGTGAAGATCATCCTAAGTAGGTGAAAAAGATAGGAACCAAGATGTGCAGGAAGGAAGGAGAAAGAGACCAATGAAATCAGAAAACCTAATCTAAGAAAAATTACTACATGGGCTGAGAGGCACCCAGCTTTTGTTATCTAACGTTCACTCCTTCAATTATTAGTTTGTTCTTTCAGCTCACAAATATTTATTGAGCATTTCCCATGTGCCAGGCACTGAGTTAGGGGCTGGGAACAGTGATGAACAAAATAGACTTGTTCTCATAGAACCTGTATTTCACAGAGAGAGACAAATTTTGTCCTAGCTCCTAATGACAGTATCCTCGATGGAAAATTCAGATCTTCCACACTTCTTCATCTCTAATAGGTCCTCAGCAGAAGCAATGGACATTCAGTTAAGTTAAAATATTCAAGTTATATTTGCCAAGTTATAGAGCTTGGGCTTTTGGTAAAAGGAAGTCACTGAAATGCTTTAAGTGGGGAAATATAATAGCTTTTTCTAGTTCAAGTATAAAATTTAGGTTTAAAAGAGCAGAACTAGCAGCATATTAACTGGTTAGGAAGCTATCAAAATAGCCATGCAAGAGACAATGAGGGCAGTGATAGTACAGATGGGGAACAGGGTACAGATTTAAGGAATGTTTGGAAGATATAACTGGCAAAACTTGTTAACTGAAATGATATAGAGACTGAATGTCTGGAATGAATTCAGAATGACTCCAAGGTTTCTGTCCTGGGCAACCTATGAGTGGTGTCTCTTTAATTAAAGTATAAGGACTTAGGACAAAAACAGGTTTGGGGGAGGAGATGAAAGGTACATACTAAGTTCAGTTTTGGACCTTTTGAGTTTTGAGTACCCTAAGTACACACATATGGATATATGCATCCAAGTTAAAGTGTCATTTCTTCAGAGAAAGCTTCTCTGACTAGGTGTAGGGTACAGGTCTCCATCTCATAACATCCTCTGCTTTTCTGTTGTGCTAATCACAATTTAAGATAAGTAACTAATTGTGCGCTTAACCATTAATGTAATCTTCAGGAGGACAGGCTTTATTTCCCTGGCCTAGGCCAGCACCCTCTCCACAGTAGGCAGTCAGTAAATTATCTGTCTGTCTGTCTATCTATTTATTGGCTGAGTTGGGTCTTCATTGCTGCATGTGGGCTTTCTCTAGTTGCAGCAAGCGGGGGTACTCTTCATTGCAGTGTGAAGGCTTCTCATTGTGATGGTGTCTCTTGTTGTGGAGCAAGGGCTCTAGGCTCACAGACTTCAGTAGTTGTGGCATGTGGGCTCAATAGTTGTGGCTCATGGGCTCTAGAGCGCAGGCTCAATAGTTGTGTCTCATGGGCTTAGTTGCTCTGTGGCATGTGGGATGTTCCCAGACCAGGGCTCGAACCCATGTCCCCTGCTTTGGCAGGTGGATTCTTAACCACTGCGCCACCAGGGAAGTCCCAGTAAATATCTGTTGAGTGAATGCTAGGTGCATCTCAATCACCTAGGAGTTAGTTATTGTTTTCCTGCACCTTACATACACAGAGCTTGAGATTCTGAGAAAGAAAGTAGCTTGTGCATTGACACACATTGAGTTGAGTGTAGGGTAGCCAGATTTAACAAATAAAAATACAGGGTAACCAGTTAAAATTGTATTTCAGATAAACAAGTACTTATTAGTCCCAAATATTGAATCAGATAGACTTATATGGCTCAAAGTGAGTGGCATTTGACTTCGAATTATGTGACCCCAAAGTCCAACTCTTTCTACTCCACCACTGAGTGAACACCACTCCTATACTGAAACCTTTGTTGGGGATTACGCCAGCACCAGTCCTCTTCTCATGTTAATAAAAGTTTTTGTATTATTTTATGCTGTTTTGTTTTAAAATTCCTGCTTTGATGGAAAGTCAGTCAGTTTGTCCTGGATGAAAACCAGCAACCAGTGGATTCCATAAGTTTTATTAGAGTGTTTTTGGGATTTCCTCTCCAAATATAAAAGTAAACTAAAACAACTTGGACCTTCTACAGTATCAGGTGCAGGGAAATGAGTTAAAGGACTCTCCTGAGTAGAACTGCTCCCACCCACTTCTGTGGTATTTTGAGCCACTCAGGAGCTGTGGTCCCTATCAGATGATTACGTACGTCAAAGACACTGCTTTATAGTTTATGAGTTTCCTCATAGATGTTCTGAATTGTTCTGGAAACAAGATAACAGTGTGGTTCTGGCAATTTTCCTGAGCGATCTTTAGGGCTGTCCTGTGTGGTTAATTTGATCTGTGGAGCTGCTGCGTTATGGGTAATTTTGAAACACGGGGTTTGCTTATCTTTCTATCTATCCTAGGTGACAACGTTTAGGCACTGGTTCAAGGGGCAGTACCGGGCTTTTCTTGAAGGAACTAGAAAGGCTCTTGTGCGCTATCTCACCTTCTCTGTCTGTCTGTCTGTCTGTCTGTCTGTATGATTCTACATAGAGATACACATGTAAGTCATTTACTAGAACATTAATAGTGATTATCTTCTGAATAGTAAATTTTTACTTTTCCTTTACATCTATTTTTTTAATTTTTGACATAAGCAGTATTACCTATATAATAACAATAGCAATAAAGAGTATTCTCTTTTGTGAAGAAAAACAGTTTCAGCCTTCCCTTTACAGACCATTGATTAGTCCTCATATCAGATACTCTTCTGTTTCTTCTTCCTCTCCTCCACTTACAATAGAAAGATAAAAGAGAAATAAGATAAAGAAAAGGTAGGGAATCTTCTAAAAGGTTAGTCAATAAAAAGCCAAAAAAAAAAAAAAAAAACACCACCCAAGAAACCCAAACAAACAACTCTTAAAAAAGAAAAATATAATATTGGTCAAAATCATCACAAAGAGATAGTTAAATTCTTTGGTTTAATATATGCAATGAAAACATGTAAACTCAGGATTTGACGTGCAGTTCTTTTCAAGAGACATTTTCAAGCATATATTCCCAGAAGTTGACATTTCCACGTGGTAGAAAAATCTTGGAGCAGAGAGCACCTGTTAGAACCTTGAGCCTCAAGCATAAATACATATCACCATGGACCAGACAAAATGATTGTCATATTTCCATTGCTAATGGTTGGTTTTTACTCGACAATATAGGCCCATTTTCCAGATTGATTTATCCTCCCTGCAGCCCCCAAGCAGCTACTATCATTTATAAGGATTACTGTCAAATTATTTTTGAAACATTTTTATCTATAGAAAGCAAATGGAATGCAGAAGACCTGACAGGTTTCCATGGAACAAACTTTCATGCTTCAACTATATTTTAAGCTTTGTGTCCCCAGCCCAGACTGGGGTACAAGCAGAGTCATAGGAACAGTCACAAAACAGTATCTCTCTTGCTGCAGTTCTACCTACTACAAAGAAATTTCTCCCAGCAGATTCTGAAAAGCCAGGAGGGAGTTACTAGTGTTTACTCACTCTCTGCTCACATGTACCACTTTTCCATTCCTCCCCTCTTCTCCGGCTCACCATAATGGTATCATGAACCTGCCAATATTTTCAAGATCCTATTGGCTTCGACCAAAACTCTTATTTGTCCGATGATGGACAAAACTATCTTGTCTCCTGAATTTCCTCTGGAAAGCACTGCCTTGAGTATCTTAAGGTTTACAGAGTTTAGTGAAATAGCTCTTTTAGTTTTTATTCACACTTCATTGTAGCCCTTTCCACCTTGGACACAGAATTACGTCCATGGGAGCTGAATTGAAAGACAATCTAAGTAGTAAACATCTTGGTCTACTCCCTCTCTTGACTTTCTTTCCTCCTCATCGCCCACTGTGATCCATTGTTCCTGGACCAAACTTGAGGATGTGGACTCTTGTGTATGTTTGGATGAGTTCTTTCTTTCCCAGAAGGCTCCTCAGTCCTTTAGGCAAATAGAACCGTTGTGGGCCGCCCTGCCAGCCTTCTAGACATACATGCTCAAGACATACCTGAATTCCAAGATAAATGTAGCATAAGGTACCAAATCCCCTCTGCTTCCCATGAATTTAGATTTTGGATTCCAGGTGTAACAAAGTGCTTACTGGGATGGAAATGTAAGGACTCCATCCAGTACTTAAAGCTGACAGCACTTCCCTGGTGTAGGCGGGCACAGTGGGTCTTCTTTTTCAGGATAGTCATTTAAGTGATCCCAAATGGTTAGGCAAACAAAAGGTACACAGGCACTCATTGCCCCAGGAGTAGGGTGAATAGAATCTTAATATATGACCTCTCTCAAGACCCCTTGGTATGCATGGCTGGTTGCTGGAGAAAAGGTAGGTAAATGTCCATAGATGCCAGGCAACCTCCTGGGAGAAAACGAGAAAGAAAGCTTTCTAAATATCAGTTCATTAGAAATTTTCTGATGGATTGGAATGGTTCTGACAGATTTTCCTGCAGATTGAAAGGATAATTGCCTAGAAGAGAGCACAGTGTAAGGGATGAGGAGCCTGGTCGGATGGATTTACGGGGCAAGGGCGAGATCTGTACAACATAGCTAAGGCTGGAAGGCCTCTCCGAGATCCCCTCTGGCCTAGGAACACAGCCTTTGGAACAAAGGCTGTGAACATGTGGGCTGGCTGGCTCTCTCCTTAAAGCCCAATGTGGCAGTACGTCAGCCTGGGTATGGTCTGGGATAGCAAGAGCATCAGTTCACCAGGAGACAGCGTCCTTTGGCCTGTGTGGGACCCATGGCAGCAACAGAGTCTCTTCTACCTAGTGCTTGGAATCAAGACTGACTTTTTTGAACTAAGTAGGCACCTGGCTTTTTGGCAATTCATGTCAGTTGCGGGTTGAAAAAGTGGGAAGAGCTCAAGTTTGAGGTACTCAACTTGTTAGTAACTTGCAGGGGGGGGACTAAAACAGTTAACTGCTAAAATTAGCACTATGACCGCTTTTGTGCCTCTAAACTGATAAAGCCAGTCATATGGGTTATATGAGCAGAAAGGGCTCATTCACCTTCTGTTAGGTTTAAGGTCATTGTCCACTGTAATTTAGGGCTCAAATGAGGCTGCAGATTTGTACTTTTTGAAAGTAGAAGTTAATATGATTGTTTGCCCTATCCTGGTGTCTTTAATAAGCTAGATTCATTCACACAGGTCTTTGGCATTAATCCCGGTCGTCTCCTCTTTGTCTGGTTCCACTCTCTGGTTCTTGCCCTGTGATTCCTGGTTCTTGGATTTGAGTCCATCTTTAGACCTCAGCTCTCCCTCTCTGCCTGGCCCTCTTGGACTGTTCTGGGCTAGATTTTCTAGTATGGCAGAGGTACTCTTTTTCCAGCCAAGCCTTCAGCAAAGGCCTTTCTCCTGCCCTTGGTTCCCGCTACCAAGCTGCCTCCTTGTTAGTGGAGGAGGATAAGCCGCAGCACTCGGGAAACAGGCCAAAGAGTTCACTCCAATGCCCTGTCTCTCTGTGCTGTGCACTAGTCTTTTTGAGCTATTTCACACACTGCTGCTTCACCTGTGGAATGTGGGGATTAAACTAGATGGTCCCACTATGCAATATGTATTAAAAAACAAACATTATTTTTTGTGCTGGTGGTGTTTGTAATAATTTTGAGATACACATACAGAAAACAAACAAAAAAAGTTTACTTCAAATCAAATGTGAATTTTTGCCCTGGAGTATTCATGGTGCATTCATAGCTCTCAGTTTTTGACAGGATCATGATGATATGGAGTTTTTAGAAGTTAAACCCTTGAAAAAAATGAATTTTTTTTTCCAAAAGAATGTATTTCCCCTTCTGAGGAGGGAAAGATGGAGGTTGATTAGAGAGTTGATACAATGGAAAGAAATGCTGAAATCCTAGTATTAATTTTACCTTAAAAATCTGGAGTTTTTATTCACATCAGCTTGATAATTAAGCAAAAGCAATGGAGAAATTTGCCCAAGACTTGGTCATCCCACCTTTATTCAAATTACTGTCTATATTACTTTCCATATCTTAACAAGGGAAAAACTGAAAGTAAGGGAGGTGTGTGCACCACAGTGAATGCACTCATACCTTCCATCACTGAAAATGAGAATGAGCAAGCAATTTGTTTTTCCACATTCAGAATCATATTTAAAAAAAAAGAAACCTCAATTTTTAATGGCATTAAGATTAGAAGCAATCAACAAAGGCAAGGAAATTAGCTGTGGAGGAAATGAAATTCCAACTTAAATCACAAGCCCCAGAAAACATAGTTTGATTGATCATATCAGGAATCCCCTGCCCATGCTCAAAAACAATGTCTTTTCCCTGTAACAGATCTTTTTAGTCACGCAAGAAGGTGTGTCTCATGCACACAGTCATGAAGATATTTTTTAAATCAAATTCTTAATAGGCTTGTTAAGTTAGGACTGCTTGCATCTTTCTTTGAGATTCTTCTGACAAGAATTATCAACTACAAAAAACTTTCTAAGATTTCAGACCTGAAAAGATCGTGTTTAATTCTTTGGGCGGCAGGAGAGTTGGGGGAGGCTAGTCAGTAGAGACAGGTCTACTTTTTATCTTTAGTGAAATCACGATGAGTAAACTGAAAGGAAGATTGGGTTGGGGTTTATGCAAACTCAGTTTCTTCCTCTCCACCTCTCTGCTGCTCTGCCTGCAGAGAGATTTACCTTTGCCTCTCTGTATTCCAGCTCTTCACTCTCAGAGCACTGCTAGTCAGTCCTGGGCAATTCTTGCATTTCTGGCATGAAGTCTTAGATTAAATGAACAAGTTCAACATTTCTTAGGATCAGTCTGTAAAAGCAGAGTCTCCATCTGAAAAATATAACAAGACTCAGTATTCATTCAAACTGACATGAGCATGAATCATTTGGAGCTATGTGACCATAAATGTCAAGAAATATTTATTAGATGCCCATTTCTATATGAAACTGAATGAAATGAAAGGTACAGTGAATACCGTAGGCACAGTCCTAAAAGGAAGAGTTAACAACTGCGATGATAAGAGCATCTGTCACTTAGCAGATACTTATCATATGCCAGGCATTTATATTCTCATTTAATCCCTAAGCCACTCTAATAAGTAGATATTATTATGACTCTTTTACGGAGAAAGAAAATGAGGTTAGGAAACATTAAGCAATTTACCCAAGGTTGCATGACATATGCTGTTCTCGTCTCTGAAGAACACACTACTGGATCGCACTCCCCTTGAGCCTACGTGAAGGTTGAGCATGTAGGCCTGGAGATGGCCTCTTCCCCACCTGTTTGCTGGACTGTAAATATGTATGTGCAAGAGGTCCTAGGATGGAGAGGGAAATAGAGAAAAGAACAGAATTTCTTCTCAACATGGCCTGATACTGCTCTCCTGGAATGACTCTGTACAGAGAAATAAGGAGGAAGTGGATGCTAAAGGAACCATAAAATATCTATATAGGTTTTTTTGTGGGTGAGGAGGAAGTTTACAAAAGAAATATATCCTGGTTAAAAATTCAAACAATACAGAAATGTATAGAACAATCTCACCAGAAAGTATTGCTGTTAATGGTTTATGTATATTCTTCTGAATTTTTTCCCACATATAAATATATAATTATTTAAAGTAAGATTGCAGTATGCACACAAACATTTCATCTAATGATATGCTATATAATTCTTTTCATATCTTTATCTCCTTTTCCCCTAGAACTACTTACTATTTCTTTGTGTGGATATACCATAATTTCTTTATCTAATATTTGTATTTATTTGGACACTTTAAATTTGTTTACAAATATTCTACAATAAATATTTGTATGCACACATATTTGCAATGTGTGTAAAGTAAATCCCTGGAAGTAGAATTGTCAGGTCAAAGGAAAGGCATATTAAAAGTTTTAAGGACTACTGTCAAATGCCCTCCAATGAAATGGTACCATTCTATATTTCCACCATCAGCGTAGGAGAGTGCCTATTTTCCTACACTTTTGCCAGGACTGGATATTATTAATCTTTTTAACATGTGCCAGTGTGATGGGTGAAAACTGTATCTTGTTATTTTGATTTGAATTTCTTTCATTGTTAATTAAGTTTCAGCATCTTTTCATGTTTATCTACTTGTATTTTCCTTCTGTGAATTCCTAATTCTGTCTTCTTTTTCTATTGGAAATTTAATGACTTTCTCATTGATTTTGATGAGTTTCTTATACATAGGGATAGTTTAGCATTTGTCTGCTATACATATTGCAATTTTCCCCCCTATTTTGTCTTTTGTCCTCATTTTCTTCTTCTCCTTCTCTTCTTCCTTTCTCTTTCTCCCTCTCCCTACCTCTCCCCCCACCCCCCATATAGGTGTTTTAAATCTTTATGTCAAAAGTTTTTATGATCTTTGGATTTCATGTGTTTATTAGAAAGACCTTTCACAGTTCCAAGAGTATGCAGGTATCAATTTCTGTTTTCTTTTAGAACCTTAATTTTTTTCATAGTCAGATATTTGATCTAACTTTAATTCACTCAAATTTAGCTAAGAATCCAGGTTTTCAGGTAAAATAATCTGCTTTAAAATGTCTGCCTTTAAAGTGTGTATATTTTTAATATGTGAGCCAAAACAATTTCAGTGGCCAGATTTGGCTATGGACTGCCATTTTGTGACTTCTAGTTACAAAGATTTCACATAAGAAATTAAATAAGACCATAATGTTTCAGTTACATTGCTGATGGATAGAAGGAGTATATACAGCATGTAATTAAATACAGGGACGACTGTATAACTACCTGCTTGAAGGTAATGACCTTCAAGCTCTATCTCCTAAAAAAGACTACTTAACTGAGATTCTAAGTTTCTGCATCTGCAAAATGGAGATAGTAATAGATTTCAGGGAGCATTAATTGTGTTCTGGCCTTGTATGGGGTCTGGCACATGGGATAAGTCATTAAGTAGTAGTTATTATGAGGGGTTTTAGTGAATTACAAACATGGTCTCTACCACTCCCATAGCCATCTTTGTGGCATGTTCTAAGCTTGTTTCAGAAAAAACTTACTCAAGTGGAGATTCAGTTAAATTCAAGTAGTGTTTATGGTTTCCCAGGCAGTGTGTGATTTAGTGAGGACTCCATTGGATATATGGAAGAAGCATTAGACATAGTCTACTCTCAGGAAGTCTCCAGTTTGGTTAGGAAAATTAGATTTTCATTCAGAAAACAAATGAAAACACAAATAAGGATGCTATAAATAGTACCAAATTGACAGATATGTGTTACCTCAAGAAGATAAAGTTGTAGGGGCAATGGAATTGAAGGTCTTGTAGACTGCACAGTATTTGTGTGTACCAAGAAAAGGGCATTCCAGGCTTGGGAAACAGCATGAACAAAGACATAGGTATGGGATTGTATATGTCGTTGTGCTCTGCTGCAGATGTAGTGGGGAGAGAGAAAGGAGGTGTGAATGGGGACAGAGAGGAAGACTCCTGGCCAGGGCAGAATTATGGGAATATGCTGGGGCAGGCATAATGAACTTAATAAACAGAGAGGGTTACAACTGTGGACTGAGTATTTTGGATGGAGAAGCACAAGAGTCTGACAGTGCAAAGTTTGGTCACAAGGGCTGACCAGTCATTGGGAATTATGTGCGTTCACATGGAAGTTGAAGTTGTGGTTATGGATAAGAATGTAAAATTAATAATAGCATTTATTATCACTTATCTAACCAATAATATGTCACTAACATAAAACATAGTTTCAAGAATTTTTTATCATATCATTTAAGCTTATCACTTAAACATTATGACGGTAGTAAGTTGGGTGCTATTATTCTCATTTTACAGATGAAAACATGGAGATATAGAGAGGTTAAGAGACTTGCTCTGGAAGAGAGAGATGTGTTCAATAACACTAAAGGGTCTGCCTCTTTGGGATCTTCTTTAGAAAAGCCACTCATAAAATCAGTCCAGACAGAGGCCACATTTCAAAATATAGACACCAAGCTCTCACCCTCTTTGGAATGCACCATAGGTCAAGATAAGGATGGGGTCACAGTGTCTTGGCAACATCTGTAGCCTCACCATATGATGTATCCAACAACCTTTTAGAGGATTAGAAATGTGAATCAAGGGTCACAGAGCAGAAAAAAAGTCTATTCAGGTGAAAAATTGTTCATTTTTGACTCAGTGATTTCTCTGGTCATTGAGTCATGATTTCTTAATGCTGCCAGGTGCTTCAGTAATTCCCTCTTTCCTTTTTTGACTATTAGGTACTTTCTCTCACTTTTCCTTCTCAGTTTTGGGGATTTTTCAGATTGTAATTTACTACAGGGGAGAGAAAACCATTGATTTTTATAACTATATAACATTTCGGTAAATCAAGTCAAAGAATAACCAAGAATCTTGTCCAAGACAACAAAGTTAATCTCTCTTAGCTGTAGGACTAAAGTGTCTTAAAATTCCTCTTTGGATTTTTATTATCTGAGCACATTTAAAGCATCAGTTTCTGGGATATTGTGCTCACTTCCTTCCTGAGAACCAATAAATGCAACTTTTATATTCTCAAGTTCCTAAAAGCAAAGCAAGTCATTCTCTTGATATCCCTTCTCCAGTTAAATGGCCATTTGGTAAAAAAATTGAAAAGACAGGAAGTCTGACAGATAATTTGCCTGAAGTCACCTCCTCAAAAGGCAATTATGAGAAAGTTCTTTTCTAAAATGAGCAGAAATCTGTTTTCCTAGAATATTGACTCATGAATCTAAGGCTGAACCAAATCTAGAGTTTAATAATTCGAACCCAGAATGAGCCTGGGATCCACTGGTCTACTCCAAGGAGGAGAGGAGCATGACTGTTTTGGATTGCCCTTCTTTTCATTTGTGCTTTCAGAATAGATAGTGCTGGATGTTTCAAATCTGTAATGTGAATGGCCACTTTCTGCCAGTGTAAACAGAAAGCCTGCTACATATTGTTTGGTTTTGTTTTTTTTTCAAAGACAACCAAAAAATAAATTTACTTATTTATTTGATGTGCCCATGGTTTCATGAAAATACCTCTTTTGGATTTGTAAGAATTCATTTGCTGATGCATATTTTTGATAGGTAATATGTTAGCAAACTTTTGTTTGCACCCCCATAATATATATCAACTTGATCAACTTGTCTTCAACTCCACTATAGCTACCCAGGTCCAAGCCACTCACTATCATCTCTTGCCTGGACCACTATAATTGCCTCCTGGCTGAGTTTCTAGCAGCTCGAAGATTTTTTAAATCAAAAGCCACTTCTTAATTCTATCCTGCTCAAAACCCCTGATGACTTATAAGACCCTAAGTAACCTGGCCTTTGCCTACCTTTCCGGTCTTGTTTTGTTCTTCTCTTGCCCCTGCCCTCTGGCCTCTATTTGGTTTTAAAACTTAACCAAGGTCTTCCTCCCTAACACTGTTGCACAATTGGTTTCCTCTTCCTGGAAGACTGCCCCCTCACTTGGTAAGGCAGTCGCTTTCTCCTCTTTAGATCTCAACTTAACGTCATCGCCACAGAGAAACCTTCCCTCACTACCCTATCTAAGTGGGGCCCACCATTTTTACTCCATTTCTTTGTCCTGTTTGTTTCTTTTATACCAATTATATTAATTTGTCATTTGTTTTCTTTCTATTATTTTTTTTCTTTCTGAAAAAATTGAAAGCTCTTTGATCACAGGGGCTCTCTCTGCTAGTTCACTACCATCCACTTAGCACCTGGTACCATGCCAAGAACACAGTGGGTTCTTCTACATATTGATTTCCATGTGTTCCAAAAAAGGAACTAAAATGTATTTTTGCTAGTGATTTTTTTGAAAATAAAAAATAGTTTGAGATCTGATTGTCATCAACAAGCTTAGCTTTGAGAAGACAACTAAGTCTGGGTTGGTGATATAGGAAACTAAGACATGCCTATGTGTCATTTGAGACACAGGTCTCTAGGCTAAAGTGTTAAAGTGCCCTGATTACTCAGTAGATACTTGCATTGGTAATATTACAGTGATACTTCCATATTCAATTACCAACGGCTATGGCAAACTGAAGTGCATTGAGAAGAAAACAATTAAGATGAGGAAGGGTCTGGAAACCATACAGTTGTAGTAGAGGCTGTACAGAGAAGGAAGAACAGATGAGAATATTAATGTCAGTTGGGGAAAGAATTGTAAAAAAATGAAACGAGATGAACATCAGAGTGTTGTTATATGAAAAAGGTATTTGATTCATTCTAAATTGTTCCAGAAGGAGAATTAAGATCAGAAAAATGTATATCAGATCATCGTAAAGAAACACTTGCACAGTTGCCCAAAAGTAAAATAAACTTCCTTGTTAAGAACCAAGGTTTTTGTCATGACAAGTGTTCAGGCAAGACCAGTAACATCTTCAAATATATTAGTGTGAAAAGTCTTATGCATAGTGACTTGTACAAAATAAACATTCAATCCACGTTGGTAAATAGTTGCAACTATGTGAAGTGATGGACACGTTAATTAGCTTGATCATGGTCATTATGTCACAATTTACGCACATGTCAAGACATCACATCGTGTACCATAAACATACATGATTTTTATTTGCGAATTATAACTTCAGTAAAACTGGAAAAATTCATGTTTGATAGGGAAATGAGTGTAGTATTACTGTGCAAGCTTAGACCACGTGGCCACAGAGGTCTAGAAGAATGTTGATACTCCTTGGTGTGTCTAGTATACCCTCTGTACCCATGTGGGAGATACAGAGAGAGAAATCAGCCCTTGTTCTTTGCCTCAAGAGAGGATTTTAAAGGTAGTAAAAAGCCCTGAGCTGATGCACACGTTTTCTTAGAGGAGTTGCATGAGTTGGTCCTCAAAGGATAAAGAAAAACAGAGTAAAGAGGACGTGACGTTGTAGGGAATTAGTGCAAAGATCTAGGGGTGACACTGGGCGTGACATAAGGGACCGTGGGGCAAGCTGCCTAGAGTGGTGTGCATCCCACCACCCCCCCCCCCCCCCGGGGCAGGAAGCAAGGAGGCAGCCCACTCATAGGAGCCAGACTGGGGAGTGTGAGCTTGATGCAGGAAACACACGGCAGTTTTGCAAATTATTAAACAGAGGAGGGACATCATTAGAATGTGTATGAGAAGCACTTGCCTGATAGATGCTCACCAGACAAAATCAGAGCTGTGCCTTTTAAACTGGGGTGCACTCCCCTCACGTTCACACACCAAAATGTCCACTGACCATTCATTTTACGTGAAGATTTGGGGGAAAAAATAATTTAACTTGTAAGTGTTTGAAGACATTATTTTATATAAAACAATTATGATAAAATCTAAGACTTCAGAGAAATGACATTCTCTGCATGTTGCAGAATGGCTATAGGTTCTGCTCCAAGCGCCAGCTAGCTCTCTTGGGCTGTCCGTAGCAGCTGGTCCTTGGATGGGAAAGTGTGAACAGCCTACGAGAATAAGTGAAAGAGCAGAAGACAATGCCCAAATAACAAACACTGAAAATCTGCTGCTATGGGCACTATGCTAAGTGTTGAGGGTAGAGAGGTGAAGGTAGCGCTGCCCTGGAGTAACTGTTCATCTCCTAGGGGAGACAGGTACAGAAGCAGATAACTTCAATATATTTTGGAAATCAGTAAAAAAACAACTATGCACAGAATGGGGCCCTAGTTATGTTAGAGGAAACAACTAGAGAATATAGTGGCAAATGCAGAGGCTGAAAGGGGTGAAACAAAGACCAGACCAAGATTTCTGTCCTGGGAGGCCCAAAGAATGAAGCTGCTTCTAGCAGAAGAGGTAGAGATGTGATGATGTGCCCCACTGGTATCTGTTACTACACAGCTTCTGTATAGTACAATCGAGAACTTACGCCTGGGAAGAAAACAGCACATGAAAAAGACAAACACCCACTTAGAGAACTTGTTTGCACCCACACTGTCTGACCTCGCTCTGCAGCTCTCCCACCTACCTGTATTCATGAGCTCATTTCCATCAATGGTTCTAAGACCCAAGTTCTGACATTTTCCAATTTTTAACTTACGCTGCCTTTTGAGAAGAAAACCAGTTGAAAACTCCAGAGTGACCTTTTCAATAAAGAACCCAGAATCCTGCAGCTTCTGATAAGATTTAGAATAAAGATCTAATTCATAGAAATGGAATATATACATTGCCGAATATATCATATTTGAACTATATATGTGACTTAGATTTCCAGTGTTTTCAAAGAAAAAATTATAGTAAACTCAAAATACAGTTTCTACCTCTCTTATAGGGCAGTGGTTTACATTCATCGAATTGAATTGAATTGAATTGAATTGAATTGAATTGAATTGAATTGAATTGAATTGAATTGAATTGAATTGAAAACCAGTGACATACTGGTAAATGAAGTCATTTGTTATTAATAATGGTTTTCAAGTATTAATAATAATCACAAGTAACTAGCTATTGCTACTAGCTAATATTTATTGAATGTTTAGTACAAGCTAGGCACTCTTCTAAATCAGCAGGGTATAAGAGATTAATTCATTTAATTGTCACACAACCAAATTTGGTGGATATTATTATTATCTGTGTTTTATGGATGAGATAAATGAAGCAGGAGAGATGAAGATATTTGTCCAAAGTAACACAGAAAGTGGCAGAAGCTGAATTGTTTAAGAACTCCACGACTTAAATGCTGAAACACTGTACTTTACTCGCTAACAATACGAATAATCATTGCAAATGATTTATATATATTTTTTAAAAATGGTTATCCCTATGTGGCTCTCTCAGTAGACATTCCCTTGAGTAGGAGAGAGATAACAAGCAGGTTACATTGAGAAGACTAGGAGTTGCACACCATCTCAGGTAAACCCATAGGAGTATATGATGTCCAGGCACATCATCTGGGTGTACATCTCAGTAGAAAAAAACATTTCAGACTTCTGACATAGAAAACGAATTGATGCTATTAGACTCTGCTCCATGCAGCATTTGCAAAAACTCAGGGAGCAACTTTTTCTGTGTATTGCCAATAAATAGGAGCATGTGCCGCATTTTGGAGCAAATTTATCTCAAAAGATTTCAGAAACTGGGCCAACTTTAGATGGATATTTCAAGCTATGAGCAGATCACCCTCAGCAATCAGTCCTTTGGAGACTGCATCCCCTGGTTTATGTACCTGTTGTCACTGGTCTCGCTGCTTGGTCAGTGGAGTGCCCTGGCCACCACCATCACCTAATACCACCTACTGTCACTGCCTCCTCAGAGTGATTGCTGGACTATTTGTTGGACCTGTAGGGAATACAGACAGGATCTGATCAGACCTACAGAGGATCTGGTCCCTCCCATCACTCTGGTCTCAAATGAAGCATCTTACTATAAGGCATGGTATCCAGCTTCTCCAGCAGCTGCCTGGAGAAACCAGGGCTGTATAACCAAGAGCTGCAGGAGAGTTACTGTTCCATGTGGTAAACTTTGACCATTGAGGCATGGAAGATAGAAATGAGTCGACTGATAATTTCTCTTCTTGATGAACTGTTTTAAAGCACTGTGGTTCCAAAGAGCCTGTTTGAAATATATCCTATGCAACTGAGCAGTCAAAGTGTTTCCTTCGGAAACTGACCAGCTTCTTAATGCAACAACTTATATTTGCTTTCTCTCCTTTCCTGCCTCATGTTCCTTTCCCCCTCACTTTTGCTGCCCTAAGATTGTACCACCTAATAAAGCCCTTACACATAAACTTTGCCTCAGGTTTTGTTTTTTGGGGAACTTGGGCTAAGTCAAGCTAATTATCCACTATATACATTATCCACTATATGGCTGTTGATCTTATGTACACATGTGCCCTCAGATAATTCCTCTCTTCAAGAAACTTCCTGCTGCTGAAATTCTGCTGTTTCATTTTTCTATTTCAGCCATTCCCAAAGTATTGGTTGTATAGGATATACATTGTATATGTTATCATATCAGATTATCATATGATTTATTTCTTTGGTCTATGAATATGGTGACTAGTATTAATTTATTTTTTGAATGTTAAACCAACCTTGCATTCATAGGATAAATGTCACTTGGTCATGATGTATTATCATTTTTATATCTTGCTGGATTTGATTTGTAAATATTTTGTTCAGGTTTTTGCATTTATGTTCATGGGGGATATTGATCTATATTTTTTCTTGTGATGTCTGTCTGATTTTGGTATCAGAGTAATAGTGGCCTTGTAAAATGAGTTTGAAAGTGCTCCCTCCTCCTCAGTTTTCTGACAGAGATTCTATTAAATATTTAATAGAATTATCCAGTGAAGAATTTGGGTTTGAAATTTTCTTTATGGGAAAGTTTATTACTATGAATTCAGCTTTTTTTTTTAGTAGACATAGGACTACTCAGTTTCCTGTTTCTTCTTACAAAGGTTTTAGTAATTTGTGTCTTTCAAGAAACTTACCCGTTTCATCTGGTTGTCAGAATTTTTGGCATAAAGTTGTTTATAAAATTTCCTAGTTACCCTTTTAATATCTGTAGAATCTGTATTGGTGTTTCCTTTTACATTTTTTATTTTGGTGATTTGAATTTTCTCTCTTTGTCTTGATTATTATAGCTAGAAGTGTATGAATTTTGTGGATTTTTTAAAGAGCCAACTCTTGGTTTCATTGACTTTATCTATAGTTTCTTCATGTTATAGTTGAATGATTTCTCCTCTTGTATTTATTACTTTCTTCTTTGTACTTACCAGCCAGTGAGGAAGCAGTTTTCAAAAGGGAGACTAGTGGATTCATTTGCAGCTCTGAGGAAAGTCCACCAGACTATCTCTAATACCACTTGGGTTTTTATGATGACAAATGATACTGTTTTTTAAAAATAAACTAAGAAATTACTTCCTGATTATCTGAGGTACTAGCATTCTGATTACTTTAAAGGCTATATGAATGCTGTTTTCTGATCTCTCTTTTTTAATTTCTTCCAGCTTTATTGGAATATAATTGCCATATAACATTGTGTAAATTTAAAGTGTACAATTTGATTTGGTATACATATATATTGTGAAATGACTACCATAACATGCTTAGTTAACACATCTATCTCCTCACATAGTTACTCTGTGTGTGTGTGTGTGTGTGTGTGTGTGGCGAGAACATTTAAAATCTGCTCACTTCGGGTATCCATTACAGTGTTGTTAACTATAGTCACCATGCTGTACATTAGATTTAAATGTTGAAATTAGAGGAAATAAGAAAAATTAGTGTGAAAGGGAGGGAGACTTGGGCAAATAATTTTTACTGATGAAAATTAGGTCTCTAAATGAATCCTTTCTTATTTTTTTAAGTCCTTTAAAGTCCTTCCCCTAGAAGTCCTGTATCTATAAAAGGAAAGATGTAGGTCCCTTTCTCTGTTATTGTTAATTTTTAGAATAATTTAACTTGACTAAATCCCATTTAATCGAAGTACCTTTTAAATATATAGCTTGCTTCCACTCCCTACTCCTTCGCTCACAATCATTTCTGTCCAATAAGGAGAAACAGAAATTTACTAAAAAGAACATCAGGGCTAAAGGAGAAATCTACACACACCCTGCGGAATTTTAGAAAATACATGTATGGCATGTAGTCAAAGGGAGATGTTGATATCAGACTGGCTTCAAAGCCTAGCTCTAGCTAAATGGTCTTAGGCTTTGACTTCCTCTGTGCTTCAACTTCCTCAGCTATAGAAAGGAAATGATAATACCCACCTGAAGGTTATTGTGAGTTCATGTATATAAAGTGCTTAATAAAGCGATCATAGGGAATTCCTCATGAGGCCATAGGTGCAGGCTGGGAGAGAGACAGCAGTGTAGCAGGAGCAGAAGCCATAGGTATTTGGGTACTTCTTGTAACTTACCTATGCCTTCAGGACCTGCTCAGACTCGACCACACATATACCGCTTCCATTTGATTATGGAATGCTGCTGTGCATGCCCAACTTCACAATTTGGTGGTTCAGAGAAAACCCAGTTCATGAGAGGCAGCTCAGATCACGTGGCCCATGGTTAAGGCCAGGTACAGGCCAAGATCTGTTTCTCAGAAGGGGAGTAGTTCCCTGCAGAGGTTGGCAGGGCTTTTCTCCCAAATCCTAAGGGCCTGAGCTGTAATTCCCTGAGAGGGGCCTGCCAAAGGCTCCAGACAGCAGCCCAATCTGCCACTGACACGTCAAGCAACTTTGGATCATATGGCCCAAGAGGCAGGGCAGCTTTCCCAGCAGGCTGGACCTGGTGCAGAGTCTTCTCTTGTTCTGGGCCACACTCAAAACTAGCAGCTTTTGGAGTCACCTGGTAAATAGGCCAAAGTAACAAGTCCAAATGAGGAATATGTTGCCTCTAACATTCAAAGAGGCCCATCAGGGCTTGTGCCTCTCTTCCGTTGTAGGAAGAGCCAGATCCAACAACTTATCCTTTACCTCAGATGTGATATGTTGACATGTCCGGCACCATTGGACCCCTAGAAATTTCACTAAGGCCCCTGAACTTTTGTCTAATTTACTTCTCACCCTCTGGCAAGTAAATAATCTCACCAATAAGTCTATAGTAGTTGCTGCTGCTTACTCACTAGGTCCAGTCAGCATAATATCATCAATGTAATGGACCAATGTGAAATCTCGTGGGAGGGAAACATGATCAAGATCCCTGCAAACTAAATTGTGATGTAGGGCTGGAGAGTTGGTATACCTCTGAGGTAGGACAGTGAAGGTGTGCTGCTGGCCTTGCCAGCTGAAAGCAAGGTGGTCCTTATTGACAGAGCTGGAGAAAAAGGCCTTTTCCAGATCAACAGCTGCCTACCATTGTACAAGAGGATGTGTTAATTTGCTCAAGCAATGAAACCACATCCAGTACAGAACTTTCAATTGGAATCGATATCTGGCTAAGCTTACCATTAAACAAAATCATTCTCCAAAATCCTCTAAAGAGGCCAGATAAGCTAGTTGAATGGGCATATGGTGGGAATCACCACCCCTACACCTCTTAGTCCTTGATGGCACTAATCTCTGCAATACCTCCAGCAATGCAGTATTGCTTTTGGCTTACTATTTTCCTAAATAGACATAGTTCTGGTTGTTTCCAGTTGGCCTTTCCCACAATACTAGACCTCTCTTCACAGGTTAAGGAACCAATGTAGGAATTGAGTATATCTATTCCACATATGCGTTCTGGAACTAGGGAAATAACCACAAATGGTTCGGGGACCCAATGGGCTCACTGTGAGACAGACCTGAGCTAAAAACTCCATTCATCACCCAACTCTTATAGTCCCCTGGTCTGATTGGTGGACAACAATGATGTTTTGGGTCTCCTAGAATTAATAACCATGCAGAGCCAGTATGCAGTAGTCCCCAAAAGGTTTGATTATTTTCTTTTGCCCAACACACAGTTATCCTGGTAAAGGCTATTTTGGGGAAGGCTGGAAGAAAGATTGACGGTATAAGTTTTTGGCAATGTACCAGGATCCTTCCTTACAGGACCCAGCCTTCCCATCATCCAAGGAATTCTAAGTAAGTAAACTGGCTCAAGTCCAGGAATTGATTGAGGGACTATGACACTCTGTTTTTATACTTCATATTTTATTTCTGTTCACTTGACCTAAAACTTTTGTGCTTATACAGATCAAGTTAGAATTTTGTTTGTTTGCTTCTTTGTTTTATTGAAGCACGGTTGATTTACAATACTGTATTAATTTCAGGTTACAGCATAGTGATTCAGTATTTTTGCAGATTATACTTCGTTATATATTATTACAAGATAATGGGTATAATTCCCTGTGCTATACAGAATATCTTGGCTGCTTATCTATTTTATATATAGTAGTTTGTTAATTTCATACCCCTAATATGTCCTTCCCCCCGCCCTCTTCCCTTCAGTAACCAAAAATTTGTTTTCTGTATCTGTGATTCTGTTTCTGTTTTGCATATACATTCATTTGTATTATCTTTTTACATTCCACATATAAGCAGTATCATCCATTATTTGTCTTTCTCTGTCTGACTCATTTCTCTAAGCATAATATTCTCTAGGTCCATCCACGTTGCTACAAATGACTGTATTTCATTCTTTTTATGGATGAGTAATATTCCACTGTGTGTGGGGGGGGGGTGTATTACATCGTCTTAATCCCATCATCTGTTAATGGGCACTTGGTTTGCTTCTGTATCCTGGCTATAGTGCTGCTCTGAACATTGGGTTGCATGTATCTTTTTTGAATTAGTGTTTCTGTTTTTTCTGGATATATACCCAGGAGTGAGATTGTAGGATCATATGGCAACATTATTTTTAATTTTTTAAGGAAACTCCACACTATTTTGCATAGTGGCTGCACCAATTTACATTCCTACCAATAGTGTATGAGGGTTCTCTTTTTTTCCACATTCTCTCTAATATTTGTTATTTGTAGACTTTTTGATGATGGCCATTCTGACAAGTGTGAGGTGATACCTTGTGGTTTTGATTTGCATTTCTCTAATAATTAATTAGCCATATTAAGTATCTTTTCATGTTCCTGTTAGTCATCTGTATATCTTCTTTGGAAACATGTCTACTCAGGTCTTCTGCCCATTTTTTTGATTGGCTTGTTTGGTTTTGTTGTTGTTGTTGAGTTGTATGAGCTGTTTATATATTTTGGATATTAACCCCTTGTCAGTTATATCATTTGCAAATATTTTCTCCCATCCAGGAGGTTGTCTTTTCATTTTGTTGACGGTTTTCTTTGCTGTGCAAAAGCTTTTAAGTTTAGATTCCATTTGTTTCTTTTTTTTTGCCTTAGGAGACTGATCCAAGAAAATATTGCTACGATTTACATCAAAGAATGTTCCACCTGTCTTCTCTTCTAAGAGTTGTATGGTTTCAGGTCTTACATTTAGGTCTTTAATTCATTTTGAGTTTGTGAATATTGTATGCAGGAATGTTCTAATCTCATTGTTTTACATGTGGCTGTCCAGTTTTCCCAGCGCCACTTGTTGAAGAGACTGTCTTTTCTCCATTGTATATTCCTGCCGCCTTTGTCATAGAATAACTGACCATAGGTGTGTAGGTTTATTTCTGGGCTTTCTATTCTGTTCCATTAGATAAAGTAAGAATTTAGTAGGCTTTCTATCCATTTCACTTCTAGGAACACCAAGATCAACTAGCCAACCCCATAGGTCTATGCCAGTCAGACTATTCCAGTAACTGCTTTGACTTTGCTTTCCATTTACAGTAACCACACCCACCTTGCCTTTGGCTGCTGACCGCTGCCACTTGGTCCCTGCCACACCAATATCCAGTTACTTCCCATGTGTTTAGGTTTCTCAATTCAGTGACTTTAGTTCCCACTGTGAAAAGAGTGATCACAGAGTTCTTAAGGATGCTGGAGCTCTCCTCACAAATTTATCACAGTCACGAAGAAAAGTATGTCTTCTGGACTCTCCCAGTGTGGGTGAGTAGATCTTAAGTGACAAATCCACTCTGACATTTCAATCCCTCTAAGCCTAACCCTAACCCTTCCTCTACATTAAACCAAGGCAGGTTTGGTATTTCCAGCTTGCTCACCGTGGGCCACTTTTTGGTCCATGTTTTAGCCAACCAACCAAACAAACTATTAAAGCTCTTTCTGACTCTCCAAGCTGTAACATTACAGGTAGAATCTCTATTTAGTGAGCCCGTATCAATAAATTCTCCCTGATTCAATGTTATATTCCTTCCACCATTATCCACATTCTTAACATCTGTTCCTACATATGTACCCTGGATTTTTAAATTTAAAAACTCAATTATTTTAACATGTTAGCATATCTCCTCTTGGATATGCTACCCTACCTTTAGGGACTCGTTGGGAAATAAGTCTAGTTATAGGTATAAAACCGAGAATGGGTGGCAGGAGTGGTCCTGAGGAGAATCATCATTGTCTCGTATAGCAATTGCTCAAGGGAGGCCATTACAGTTTTCTCAGGCAATGCAGGGTTAGTCCCCTCAAACAGGGGTAGAGAGGCTGCTTCCGCTGGGAGTAGGGAAGCCTCTTCCACTGACAGGACTCATCAGAATTTAGGGGCTCAGTGTCCCCAGTTCACCAGGGTCTTCATACACATCTCTATTCCAACTCTCAGGATCCTACTCCTTCCCACTTTAACAGTAGACATTGTGGAGAGGCTAGGAGTTCCACTTGCGTTGTAATGGAGCCAGTCAGTCACAAGATGAGATTTTGTCCTTTATTTTCAGCAGTCTCAACCCTGTGGCTACAGGAGATAAGGATCTCCTTGTATGCACACAAAGAAACTTTCAGATCATCTATGTAGCGCACTTGAGCTGGGAATTTGAATCCCTGAACCCTTCCTTTTCTTTCCCAACTTTGACCAGCAACAACAGGAGCAACCAGCCAACCTCATGATATTCATTATTTTGCCAAAAATGTTTGAAAGTATTATATACACAGTCACCCAGATCCTTGCTTCTTCAAAGTAGTTGATTAGGAGTATCCAATTGTGATATTTATCCTATCTGTATTATAAGATCACACCATGAAGTGTCAGTACTCTCTTTATGAGTGGAAATAGAGCCATTGGCATCTTTAGTCAGAATAGGGAACCAATTTCAGAAACCCAGAAACAATTCAGAAAACTCATCCTTAACATTCGGTTCCTCTGGAACAACTCTCAGTACCAAAAACTGCATTAGAGTTCTTCAGAGAAACAGAACCAATAGGAGGATAGATAGATAGATTAGATAGATAGATATAGATAGATAGATAGATAGATAGATAGATAGATAGATAGATGATAGATATAGATAGATAGATAGATAGATAGATAGATAGATGGATGATAGATAGATAGATAGATAGATAGATAGATAGATAGATAGATAGATAGATGATAGATAGATAGATAGATAGATAGATAGATAGATGATAGATAGATAGATAATAAGAAATTGGCTCACATAATTATGTGGGCTGAGAAGTACTGAGATCTACAGTTGGCAAGCTGGAGACCCAGAAGAACCAATGTATAAGTTCTGGTCTGAAGGCCAAAAAAGACCAATGTCCCAGCTCACATGGTCAAACAAGTGGAGTTCCCGCTTCCTCAGCCTTTCTATTCTGTGTAGGACTTCAGTTGATTGGATGAGGCCATATTCATTAGGAAGGACATCTACTTTTACTCAGTCTAGTGATTCAAATGTTAATCTCATCCAGAAACATCCTCACAGACACACCCAGAATAATGTTTGAACAAATATCTGTGCACCCTGTGACCTAGTTGAGACATAATATTAATCATCACAGCCATCTTGTTATTTTCATAGATGTTGTCTATAATATTGGGTTGGCCAAAAAGTTCATTTGGGTTTTTCTATAAGATGTTACTGAAAACTGGAGTGAACCTTTTGGCCAGCCCAATATTTGTAGAGTAGATTTAATTCAGGTTCTTATTATTTCTTGCTTACACTGATGAAACAAACTTACAACTAATCTCACGATATTCAACTTCTTTTTCCTTGTATTCATCACCTAAACTACCACCCATATTACATTACTTTTTGAAAAATAAGTTTATTTATTTATCTATTTATCGTCTGCATTGGGTCTTTGTTGCTGTGCACGGGCTTTCTGTAGCTGCGGCAAGCTTAGGCTACTCTTTGTTGAGGTGCGAGGGCTTCTCATTGTGGTGGCTTCTCTTGCTGTGGAACACAGGCTCTAGGCATGCAGGCTTCAGTAGTTGTGGCACTCGGGCTCAGTGGTTGTGGCTCTGGGGCTTTAGAGGACAGGCTCAGTAGTTGGGGCACACAGGCTTAGTTGCTTCACGGCATGTGGGATCTTCCCGGACAAGAGCTTGAACCTGTGTCCCCTGAATTGGCAGACAGATTCTTTTTTTTTTTTTTCCATAAATTTATTTATTTATTTGTTTTATTGGCTGTGTTGGGTCTTTTTTGCTGTGTGCGGGCTTTCTTTTGTTGAGGTGAGTGGGGGCTACTCTTTGTTGTCATGCGTGGGCTCCTCATTGCAGTGGTTTCTCTTGTTGCGGAGCACGGGCTCTAGGCTCATGGACTTCAGTAGTTGCAGCACATGGGCTCAATAGTTGTGGCTCACGGGCTCTAGAGCACAGGCTCAATAGTTGTGGCGTACAGGCTCAGTTGCTCCGCAGCATGTGGGATCTTCCTGGAGCAGGGATCCAATCCGTGTCTCCTGCATTGGCAGGCAGATTCTTAACCACTGCACCACCTAGGAAGCCCCGGCAGACAGATTCTTAACCACTGTGCAACCAGGGAAGTCCCCCAAATTATGTTACTTTTAAATTACACAGGTAGTTTTTCACCCTGATCCCTTTGCCAGAACACTGTAGCAACCTCCGATGGTTTTCCTAGGCTGCAGGATTCAGTACGATCTCAGTAGTACAGGCAAGAGAAAGTCATCTTATCATCTTCCACTCCACTTCTCATGGGGATGCCTACTTATCCTTCTGAAGATAAATCAATGCAATACAATATACAAGGGTGAGTCAAAAATTATCTGCACTCTGGCTGTAGAATTTATTTTAATTAACTTTTAGAAAAGACAAATACATCATTTTTTGACATACTCTCCTTGCTTTTCAATACACTTTGTCCATCTATCAACAAGCTTTTATATTCCCTCATTAAAAAATGTTTTCAACTGACCTGCGAGCCACAAATGCACTGCTGTCTTCACTTCTTCATCAGAAGTGAATCCGGCTCCTTCTTGATGGCTAACACTTGTGCAACCTTCCTTGAACTTCTGTATCCATTCATACACGTTTCTTTGCGACAAAACACTTTCTCCATACTGCTCACAAAGTCTTCAGTAAATATCAGCACCAGGTACACCCTCAGACCAGAAAAGACAAATCACTGCACGCTGCTCTTCTTGCAAATCACAAGTGGGGCATCCATTTTTGCTCGCACCGCAGTTACAAATGAACTGATACAATACGTTCACACCTGCACAGCAGTGACTGGGGAGACAATAGCTTTGAATGGGAAGTGCTGATAAGACAATGTGGCCAACAGAAGTTTTAATATAACTGGAGCATGGATAATTTGTGACTCACCCTTGTAGCAGCTATTAGATTAAACCATGTGAAATTGCCAGTTTTTTAGGTTTAAAAAAAAGGTAAATTGGTAGAATATGATACAATGTAATCCAATGATTAATATGTTTACTTGACACTTCTCAAGAACAGAGCTCTGTCTCATTCAACTCAGTTTACCCAGTGGCTAGCATGATTTTTGGCACATCACTGCCTAAGTAAATGTTTACTGAATTAATGAAACATTTTTGTATTAAAGAAACACTCACAAAAACTTTGGAGTACATAGTGAATTTTTATTATTTTAGATTTTACTCTGAGTTTACACACATGACTTTGTCCCTTTCTTTATTAGAATTATGCTCAAAGATTCAAGTTATAAAAGCAATTATTCTCAGAGTAAAGAAGTATTTCTAGTTTATCTAGACTTTTTAAAATGTTCTTAGTCTGTATGGAAGGAAAAAATAGAGAATGTCTTAAACTTAACTTGAACTAAGTTTTGCTCCAAACAATCACTTGAGAAGTAGTTCACCACTTGTGGCCAAAAAACTCCCTTTTGAAAACAGTACTTTGGGGTTTGTTGGGATTTTTGCGTGACTTTTTTCTGGCTTCAGAAAAATGCTAAAAATATACCTGATAGAACTCATGGGAAAAGTGAACCATTATGATCAGAGCCTGTTCAATCCATGAATGCACTGGAAATATTTCTTAATTTGACAGGAAATAGAAAGTTTTTCAGTAGAGGATCTCTCAGGGCTAATTGTAATCACTTATAGAATTGAAGGGCTGATAGGGACTTTGGGAGATCAATTTATTTACTCTCTGTCTTCTAGTAGCCCAGTGTTTAAACCATCCCCAGCAGGTAAGAATCCATCCTATTTTTTAAAAGGTCTATTAAAAAAACTTGAAATTTAAATCCTAAATCCTCTTATAGACATAAATAGTATATCGCCTAGAGGAATTTCCAGTAGTATAATTAATCTGACACACAAAATGCATGGGACATAATAAGTGGTCAATAATTATTGGCTATAATTATTTTTACATAATTAAGGTGGTTACAAAAAAAAAAGCACCTTCCTAACACTAAGAAAATTTCCTTCTTTTAACTAAAAACAGCAAAGTGTGTCTACTTATTTACGTAATTATTTTGCAACTGGATGGTACACATGAAACACTGGAAGATATATGAGCTATAGAGCTCCTAGGAGATGTGGGTTTAAATTCTAGCTCCTCTAAATTTCATCCTTTTTAAATGGGGACAACTCTGCGAACCTAGCTTGTAGGACTGTTGTGGAGATTACATATACTATTTTTAAATGTTTTCTACAGTGCCTTCCCCTTTGGTTCTTCCACATAGGTCCTATTAGTAGTACTAGTACTCAGCTTAAGCATTATGCTTGCAGAAAGAGTGAATGATGAAGTTATGACACAGCCTGTAACGTGAGAAGCATGACTCTACAGAGAGGATCTCATTCCTTACACTGTTCCTACAAAAGCCAGATGTTCACAAGTTGTGTGTTAAAGTAGCTATTCCTCCATTTGAAAGGAGAAGGAACTGCATCACTGGATCAGACAGCTAATCCTCTGAATCACCTAGGGAAACTTCTAAAAGTACAGATTCTTGACCTCCAAGTCAGACCTAGAAAATCAGCATCTCTGGGGGTGGGGAGAAGAAGGAAGGAATCCTGTATTTTAAAAAAACAACAGGAAACAACCTAGGTGATTCCCATGATAAGTCAGTGAGATGACCTCTCTATTTCCTTCAAGATTTAAATTCTGTGCTTCTAATCACACCTTCTAAGTGAGTCAGAGCTCAGAATTATAATACACAATGAGGTAATTTGGTAACTTGTGGTTTCCTGTCTTTAGCTTATGGGAGGGGGAAGAATCACATAATGGACATTATCTGATAAATTAGTGGAGATTTGTTACAACATAGAAAAATGAAAAATTGCCTGATCAAACCCATAAGCTTTAGATCCCTAATATTCTGATGAATAAAGTGAACAAAGCAGACTGGATTTGAACGCTATAGATGTAGTCTGTGCCATAAAAAACCCTGGCAAAAATGGGAAAATACCCAGGGAATACTCGAGCAAGCCGCAGCCAAGGGAGTCACGGAGGAGTAAGCTGAAGGTAATGACAGACAGACACCTTGTTTGACCCCGTAACTGAACAACTGCAGTCTCAAGGCTGAATCAGTAAAGAAAAAGAATAAGCCTTCATTGAACCAGAGTGATATTTAATATAGAATTATGGGACGTGATTGCTGTTTGAGGCCCATTTGGTCAAGGGAAATGCTGTTAAATTAGCGTTCACAAACATACTTGATTCAATCAAAGGAAGACATCTCATACCAGTTTTGCAGTGTGTCTCAGACTAATGCAGCCGATTGTGACCCTCAGGATAAATCACTCTTCCATGGACTAAGTGCAAACTTTTGCATTTCCAGCACTGTGTCCAGCTTCTAGAAAGAAAGTAGTGTTTATCATGGCTGTCAGTTTCCAGAAAGCAGATAAAGTTCTCAGTGAAGTCTCCTCACTCTGGGAAAGAAGTGACAGGGTTACCTTTCACCCCTGAATTGATACAGACAGAACTAAGAGATGGACAATTGACACCACCCCACAGAAACATGTGCCTACTGCATTGACATGCATGGCGTCAGCTCCTCTGTGCACTAACCTTGGGAGGAAGTGGTACCCTAAAGACCTCAAGTCTTAGCAAAATGGTAGAACCACATCAGGCTTTCGACCAGATGTGTAATTTTTTAAAAATTCTCGTTAATTTACATCATAGTAGGTTTCTAGCTACAGGGGTATTAACACACTTTGGAAAAGGCAGTTACTCATGTAGCACTATCTCTGGGACCTAAATCAGAAAAGTCAATCAGTCACAAGGTGGAGAGGAATCTGATTCTTAAGTGTCTGATTCTGGCTGTAACTCGCAAGCGTTTCCCGACTTTACAACGGTACACCACCTCATAACTAGAAAACACTTTCCCATCACTTGTTCATCCACTTCATGATGACCACATGTCAGGGTTGATAACACTGAAGTCCAGAGGCTAACCTTGACTTCTCTACAGGAAGGAGTTCTCAAGCGCTCCATATCCTGTCCTGTTTTTAACTCTGAAATGTACTAACCTATTCACCCCTTGTGTAGATGACACAGAAAAGGAAACGATCAGGTTTTACAACTATTTATAACTCTGATTCAACCTTGGTCTCAGAGCTCTGTGGGTGTTTACTACTGCTTAGCAACTTTCTCTCATAAAATAATGCTCAGTAAACCTCATCTTGGACCACAGCCAGGTATAAATGGTCTCAAAGCCCTATTTTGCATCAGTGCACTTGATTGCCTTCAAAAAAGGTGAGACGCACACGAAGAGAAATTCCTCCCCCGGAGAGAACCACTAACTGGAAAGGAGTCTTGATTGCTAGTGAATTATTTTCGGTTTCAATTCCTAGATTCAGGGCTGTATTTAAAGAGGCCCACTGAATGGAAGAATTTAAGTCTCATTGTTGAGTGATTTGGGGGAAAACAATCAAAGCTATTTGCTTTCCTATGTGTCATGTCTGTGGCAACAAGGGAAGAGGGGAAAACTGGCTGGCTTAGAGCTCTGTCTTTGGAACAAGGCGCTGAGTTTTAAAATAGTCGCACAGTGCTTGAATCAGCAATTCTAGCAGTATTTCCTCTCTACGATGAAATTAAGATAGTTTGTCTTATAGGCTTTCCTCACTTTCTCTTTCTTTTTCACACTTACACTGTGTCCCCTTGCTTCGCTGCGTTTCTCTTATCTGCTTCTTACCCCGTTCCCGCTCTTCTCTCTCGTACTTTAAGAACTCAGCAGATGTGGTACAGCTAGGGATGGTAGAAAAAACATGCTCGTCTGACTTAAAAGCCAGGTGGGAAACAGTTGGGTAGATTCAGGGGTTTGGAAGAAAAACCAGTTGGAAACAATCAACTAGATTTCCCCAGCATGTGTGAGGATTTCAGTGGAGGTTGAGTCATGACATTTGGCAAATGGTACAGAAATCTTGGTTTCAGAACTAGGATCCTAAGGTGGCCTGTGACACAATTTTACTGGCTAGTAAAATTTTACTGACTAGAATAGACTAGTGTCTTTTGGTGTTTAAATTATAACAGTGCATTTGACTTATTGACCCAGGACTTACGCACTGGTGACATAGAGAACATCCTCTCCTTTTACCCCACTCCTCTCCACTCCCAGCACTAGTTTTTGCATCCCCAGAAAGGCAAGAGAATTGGGGGTGGGGAAGGAGAGAGAAGTTTTTCGGGGGCTGAGCCACAGTAGAATAAAGAAATCAAGGAAAACTGAATGAGGGTGTAGCATCTGTCCCCTGTCTGGCTCCTAGAACTGTGTTTGAGCGTGGCTAATGGAAAGGACGTGATGCTACCCTCTGTGACACTTAGCACTGAGGAATTGGGGAAAGCCAGTGGGCAAAGAGCTATGTTTTGGGTAAATTGAATGACAAAGTACTGCTCCCCTCATGGAACCCGGCATGGCTGCGGTGCCTTGAGGACTCTCAGCCTACGGAGCACCAGAGAAGCACCCGCGGCCTGGGCCTTGATGTCTCATGAGGGACTACAGTGATGCTCCTTCTGATGGCCCTCCAGACTGCGGACACTCTGGGAAAGTGTGCCAAACCCAAGACAGGCGCATGTGAAGTGCACCTTTGTACTGGTGCTCACAGGGAACTTTGGGAGAGTTCCAGGGAGAGTTGAAATCCTGCAATCAATCATCGGGACATAGTAATTTGGAAATTTCTGATTAAGCCTGATAAATGCCTGGCAAGAACATCAGAAACATCCTCTTCATGACTCTGTGTGTGTGTGTTGAAAGCAGTTGGGATTTAATATCTGGTATAATTACGTACAGTGAGGAGCATATTTATTTTATATTAGATATTCTTTCTGGCCTTCCTGTTCCTATATAGTTTTTTTTTCTTTTAACCTTCCTTAATCTTTGTGACTAAGAATGGTGGAGACTAGGTCTAACTATGACTTTGTATACTGTAGAGAATATTTTTCACCAAGATTCATTTTAGGAAAAACATTCTAGCACCAGAGATATCTCCATGTTTTTCTCCCCTAAAGTGCGTAATGAATGCACCTTTGTTTTGCTTTACTTTTTTTTTTCCTAGTGAAATAAAAGCATATGATTATAGAGCATTTAAAATTATGGAAATTTAAAAAGGAGGGAAAATATCACCAATCATGTACTGCCATAGGCCTATTTTGGAACGCATCACCAGTACTTGCAAGGTCAGAGAAACGAAGTCCAGTCTACTCATAGACGAGGACTGAAGTTGGTCCTCGGTTTATTAGTGGCAGAAACAGGATTAAAGCAAGATTCCAGCCTGCTTCCAACTATATCTTAATGGTGGCCTTCTGGACCCAACAATGACTTTGCTTTTATTACGTAGGCCTTGGAGAGCAGCTACCCTTGGGGATTTCAGACTACGTGATAGGGAGGGCAACACAGCAAACTGTTGGAGAAACACTGTAGATTCACTGAAGCCCTGCTGTGTTTTGGGCCTGCACAGCCAGCTACACTGTTACGTGTATATTCTGGACCCCCCAAACCAAACCATCTGTTTCTGCCCCTATTTCTGGCGGCAAAAGGTATTTCTCTTCTCCTCCCTATCACATTCAGTCCAAAGGAAAATATCAGAAAAATTACTCCAATCTCCCAGAGATGGCTGCAATTGTAAAGGACTGAAGGTATAAGTCCAGGGTATTCGTTTCTATTTGTGAAGTTTTCAGTATCCGTAAATAAAATGTAGAGGCATTGGCAGAGGGCCATGGTGTTGTATTACACAGAGAGGGTAGCTAATTATCTGAGAAGATACCCCACATGTTGAGTCCAGGGCAGTCTTCAGGCATTCTAAATCCTAAATGAGTCTTACTGAAGCAGTTCGGAGTACTCTTGTGGATTTTATTTCAGAGACCAGGAACAAGCCCAAGAAAGGATTGATTAGACTGAAAATATTGATTCATCCATTCGATACACATACACTGAGCACCTACTGTAAAAGTTAAAAAGGTGTTTAAATTTTATTTCTTGGTCTTAAGGAGTCTTTATTCTAGTAAAGGACACAAAACATATGCACACGTAACTTTAACACAAGGTAAAAAGGTGGTGTCATGAGAAAGTTTTGTTTTTTAAGAATGGAGGGTGCTAGAGCATATTATTGAAAGAAGAAGCTATATCAGAGAGAGGTGATGATTAAAGAGTCAAGAGAAAAATGTTTTGAGAGAACGACGTTCCTGGAGTGAAATGTGGTGGGATCAACTTTACAGAGGGGCTGGGAAACAGACATGAAGGAAGGAAGAGCTTGAGAGAGAGAGAGAGAGAGAGAGAGAGAGTGTGTGTGTGTGTGTGAGAGAGAGAGAGAGAGAGAAATACTGAGAAAATGTTATTTGAAGAGGAAGAAAGTATAGGAGGTTTATATTGAGTGGCCAGGTCCGCATTACATGCGATGGGAAGCTGTTTATTGAGTGTGAATACGGCAGCAGTGATGTTGGGGCTTGATAGAAAGGTTTAGAGTAGTGCCCTGAGATTTTATTGGTTCATCTGTTAAAAGAGAGAGACTTGTTAAGTAGTGGTGACAGCCCAAGCAGTTTGCGTGGTTTTATTGTGAATCCATTCAGCCTTGTAGCTTTATTCTACAATTGAAAGCAAGTGCAGAAAGAGTGGATGGGGACTTTAACCTAATGGGTTTTGGCAAAGAAGGCACAGATGCAGGAGAGAAAGGAATGGATCAAGAATGTCCGTAGGAACATCACTAAGAGCATGAACTGGGGGTGCTGGGGGAGGGGAGGGAGGAGGGCTTGTGGAGCTAAAAGAGCCAGAGGACCTGCGAGGGCCCGGTGCAGGCACCTCTCCCTGACACGTGTATCTAACCTCTACCCAGTAGTTTCCTCTACTCTGCCCTGTGGGTGAGTCCATTTAAATCTAAACTTCTTCGGTAGGAGAGAAAGTGGGTGAGTGTGGTGACAGGGCTCCAGAATCTTAATAACACAGTGGCTGAATTTGAATGCAGCTAGACTTCCTGTAGATACAATTCATGGGAAAAAATCCTCTCCCACTTACACTTTTTAAAATGTGAACAAACACTGCAGAGCAAAACTGTATATCTGTGTAACAATAAGTCACGTTGTTTAAAAAAATACAGAAAAGATGATTAAATAAATAGACAGGAAAAATTAGGCACTTTACAAATTATTAGCTATCGTCAATCATAATTTAATCTTACCCTGTTTTCCTTGGGCTTGTGTAGATTATTTTTTCTCTTCACCTTGAATCTTTATACTTAAAATCAAAAACCGTTACAGCATTGAAAAACCTGTACCAGGAGTCAATATCTTTGACCTTTATTTTGCTATACGCTATAACTTCCCTGAAATGGGGACTTTCAATTTTTTTTTTTACTCTTGATTGGTTCTTTCTTTGTGTTCTAAAATGAGGAAGAAACTGTTTTTCTTCACTGCCATTTCTGAAAGAGGACAGATGAAGTCACTGAGTAAAGCCCTGTCTTCTCCCCAGTCAAGGTTTCTAGTTACTTTCTTTCTTCTTGGAAAGGACATTCGTCTGTTCCCACCTCCCAGTCAACATCCATTAATAGTTATCAGGACTGCTGTAGCTTCTCCTCCATGGATGAATTCTATCATGGACTTTTGGTTGTAAAATTAGACTTACCAGAACATGACTTTGAAGGAGAGAATTCACCAAGCTCTTAAGGCAGCGCTTAAATCCCAGGTAGACTTGTCTCAGTGGGTGAATTCCTCCCCCAGCTGTGGGCCATTTAGGAATCAAAGGCCCTGCCTAGGACAGAACTTCGGGAGAGCTGCGCCTGGCCCTAGCTCCTGCTGGCTGATTTAACAGTGGTGGGCCTCCCATTGCCCAGATCCTGCCGTAACCAGCGTGCCATGCCAGGCCCTGCCATGCCGAGGTCTCCTTAATCCTCAGATTTGTTCACTGATGGTGTGGGCGATGCTTCAAGGAAGAGAGCCTTTATTTTAACAATTCATTTCACATAGTCAATAAAAAGGATAAGGATCACAACTGAAACCGTGACTTTTCCCTGGGAAGCAGCAGACAGCCCCAAGCTTAGATCCTGGTTTCCTCACTTACTCTGTGAACCTAGGCTGGGTGCCGGGCTCATGAGAAATCTCAACTCTGTCAGCAGCTTGTTTGCTTTTCCTCCCAGGGCCACCTCTGGGGAAAACTGAGCGAAGTACGGCGTGTGCCAGCTTTGTGGAGTGAAATCCCTTTGAGGGGAGGTGGGTAAAGGGCTTCGTGCCCTGCCCCTTGCTCTCCTCTTTTGGTCCCAGAGCGGGACTCACCTCACTGTGGGGGACCCTCCCAGGGCCAAGAGATTGGTATTGTGGTTAGGGCTCCTCCAGAAAGTGGCTGGGCTTCTCCAGCGCCCTGACCTTGGACCTGCAGAAGCTGGGGCAGTGGGCACTGAAGCTAAACCAAAAGCTATACCAAGGATATATTGTATATATGTTTATATAATGTGTGTGTTATAAAGCATATATGTGCTTTATAAACAAAAAGAACAAGACATTCTGCCTCTGTTGGGTGCAGTATCACCCACATTGAGAAAGCATGCCTTAGCTAAGTCCCCCCAAACATTTATGCCATTCTTTTTATTTTTAACATTTATTTATTTCACTTTTGGCTGTGTTGGGTCTTAGTTGCACAGGATCTTCGTTGTGGCATGAGGGCTCTTCATTGTGGCACAAGGGCTTTCTAGTTGAAGCACGCAGGCTCTCTAGTTGTAGTGCCCAAGCTCCAGAGCGTGTGAGCTCTGTAGTTGGCAGCATGTGGGCTCTCTAGTTGTGGCTCACGTGCTCAGTAGTTGCGGTTTAGTTGCCCCACGGCATGTGCGATCTTAGTTCCCTGACCAGGGATCAAACCCATGTGCCCTGCATTGAAAGGTGGATTCTTAACCACTGACCACCAGGGAAGTCCCCCCATTTATGCCACTCAGCCTAAGGGTAAATTGGAAGGAAAAGAAACATATGGCCATATGAGCACATTGAGAGGAGCCCTCCAGCACCCTGGAGGGGATCTGTTTAAGTGAGGAGACCCCAGGCTAAACTTCCTTTTTATTCATGGTAAACACGCCTCTGCCAACATGATGTGACTTTTGTGCCAGGACAAATAAGAAAATCACAGGGAAAAATCAGAACATGCTCTCCCTTCAGAACACCAGGCAAACGTCCTAATATCCTTCTTACCCCTCAGGAAACAGGGTCTATGCTCACTCCATGCCTGAAAAAGCAAAGAAACGGACTAATAAAAGCTCCCAGAAAAGATTGTGAGAAAAATGAAGATAAATTAGTCTCTCCTATTATTTCAAAGTCAGGTGACTTCTAGCATAGTGACAATTGATTTCATAATATAACTATGTATTTTTGGAAGATAAACTTTTATTGTAAAGTCCTCATTGATTTAGCAATGATGACTGAAAACGTTTAAGATAATTAAAATGCTTATACAGTTGTCAATATATTACTCAAATTATTGGTTTAAAAATTAACTTAAATTCAGTTTAAAAATCTTTAAGTCTTGATAAGGAGTAGGAAAGTATCCAAACTATAACTAGAATATATAAATATTAAACATTTGGTATTGTGGTACAACCAGTAGAATTCACTGATTTTTTCATTTCTTCATGCTTTGAAAGAAAAGTGAATTTGAAGAACATATATATTGATATTACTGTGATTATAAAATAATGTGTTTTGAGATAGAAGGGTCTCGTATAGCTCGTTATTTAATCTCCGCTGGGCTGTGAGATGCTGCTTGATGCTGCTGTTTGCCTGAGAATAGTGACTGCAGTGTAAAGGATCATTCAACATGTTTTTAAAGACTTAAAATAGAAAGACAGGTTTTACTTTTTTCCCATGTAGGAGAGAGTGGAACATTTTAAAATTGAGACACTTAAAAAGAATTCCAAGATAAAAGAAAGTGAGACTTGAAATTTCTAAGTAGTTCTGGGTCTTTTAGTCACAGTCACCAAGTCATTTCTCATAAGGTGCTTTTATTTTTGGTAAACTGTGCACCTGCTCATATAAGAAGAATTCTTATTTACAGTGTTTAGGAATACAAGAGTTTAATTTAGAAAATTGATAATAATTATCAAATAATGCTCAGTATAGGATATGACCCCAATGAACAGTGCCATATGCTGTTGTCACTGAAATGTAAAAGTAGTCCTTTAGAAGGGCTTAGCTTTCCTAAGCCACAGTTTCCTCTTCTGTAAAGGGTTACAATAAAATATTTTTCAAAAAGGTTGTCATATGGGCTAAACGAGATAATGCCACAACGGTTTAGAACTTTTCCTGTGCTTTGCAAATATGAAGAATTGTTGCCATTATTATTGATGTTTTGAATTGGAGTATCAGGAAAATACCCAACTTCTGGCCCACGCTTTTCTGATTACCGTGTGGTGGTCTACTTAGAGGTTATCATCCTTGTTTTTTTAATACAGAGCTTCATGGGGTTTGCTTTGACTATACTGTTCTTAGTTTTCTATTAATTGTATTGTGATTGTACTCTATTAATATGTCCTGTTTACTTGTTTGTATCTGCTACTAGACTATAAGTTAGAAAGGCAGCTGATCTATCTCATTCGTTCATCATTCTACCCCAATGTCTAGCATATGTGACAGCACTCAGTAGGTGCTCAATTATATGCTCAGTTACAGAATAAATACCAGAATAGATGGTGATAATATCCTGATAGATAGTTATATACTTAGATTCCCTCAGGTAAATGTTTTTCCCATGTGGTTTTAAAACCTGCCTCAATTGTAACCTGAGGCCTCCATGACTCATTCAGCCTCCCAACCAAAAACACCAGGAGTCCCAATTACTGTAAAAGGCAATGTCTTCAGAAAGAAAAATTGTCTACCTACAGTAACCAAACAGAAACCACCTACCACCTAATTTCATGTTGGCCCATGAGCCACCAAAGAGTGGGAATTTTCCATCCCCATCTCAGAAGATTGCTATTATCAAGTGGCCTAAATCACTTTGGAAGGTGTCTGGATTGGAGTAAAGAAAGTGATATACACATATGCATTAAAGCTGTCTTAAATGTACAGTGTAGATACAGTGTGCTAGGTTCCCTGGAGTTAGACAAGATAAATGGATGGCCCCTGCCCTCAATGAGCTTGCTACCACGTCAAGGAGATAAGTCTATCCTTCTCAAGATAAGCCTTGAGAGGGAAGGATTTGTTTAAGCGTGTCTCAAGGGACAAGAGGCATACAAATTATTAGCTCTTGTGATTTCTGGGAATATTCTCCTGGAAGAAAAACAATAACTCTGGGTTGATTTGGGTGGGGAGAAGATTTTAATCTTAGAATTAAGAATTATTTAATTCTTAATTTTATTTGTATGGACAGAACATAAAAGGGCTGGGGTGATTTCAGGAAAAAGAGCCTAGTATATTTATTATACTCCGCTTTGCACAGATTTTTGCTTCTTCTACATGGGAATGTAGCTGAGAGTAACTTGCGACCCAGGGTTCTTCCTGTTCCTCTGTGGATGTAATAGTTCATAAATATAATGCTGACTTCAGGAAGCCAATGAAAGACCTCATTCTGGCCAGAGCTTGAGGCAGGAGGAAATGGAAATGGGTCCTCTCATGTTCTCCAGTCCTGTCTTTCCCCATGATGTTATCTGAGCAGGACAGGGTAAGACAGATGGGACCAACAGACAGCAGTGTGGCCAGGCTAGAGCAGGTTGGCAAGGTAAGGGGGGCTGGGAGCTACTGAGTGGGGATACCACTAAAAGGTGAAAGGCCTGAAACAAGGTAGATTCTGGGAACAATGAGATGAGAAGGACAACATGGATGGGTGGAGACAGTGTGATGAGAGGTTCAAATTCAAGCTAGGTTTAAAACAAGGTGTTACCAGTAGGACTGTCCTAAAGCAATTGGACTGGAGCTAGGCTTGAGCATTTTCCTTGAGCTGGTCACCTTTTCATAAAGAAAACAACTTAGGTGAAGCAGAGGCTGGGGGCCTTATGCACCTCCCAGACTTAAAGGGAGCCAGTCCTGTTGGGATTTGCTTTGCCTCTATATCAGTTCAGACTGCTTTCTTCCTCATTTATCAGTTGCAACATAGAAAATGCAACTCTGAACATCACATCCATGTTCATTCAAGACAGTAAGAGAGGGGCTGGGAGAAAAGGATTAACATCAACAGATTTTCTCTAATGTCCAGTTGCCAGAATGGTATCATTGGTAATGCCTGGAGATTCTAGCAAGGAAGACTAGAGAATAAACTGTTTAAGTTTTGCATCCTTTCAAATATCATCAGTAGAGAGCTGGATCTGGGTGTGGGGGAACCAACATACAGTGTGTATCACTGGCTCTGAAACACTCCTCACCACTAGCTGCCTTACCACTCCCTCCGTCCCTCATTTCGTTATTTTTTTTTTAAGTAGAGAACACTTGAGGATGTTTCTAGTGGAAATAGTCATCAGACTCACTAAAGTCTTCATCTCGCATCCACCCAATCTGCTCAGATGCCAAGGAAACCTGCTTCTTTTATCACCTTTCAGTCTTGCAGCAGATGTGTTTCCTCTCAGCCCACCTCTGTGTAACTGCAGCTGTAGTGGACAGTTCCATGCATGCCATTAATCCTCCACCTCAGACACCCGCCATAAACCTCTCTGCTTTCCTGCCCCAGGGCTTCCAGCAAACCCAGAGTAATTCATTGGCCTAGACATATGAGCAGCCCAGAAATGTGGGAGGGTTTATTTTCCTGGATGTAACCCTCCTCCAGGGGGTAGACGGGAGTCCGTAGACCAATGCCCTGAACTTCTGCACTGAAACAATCTTGATGGGCATTCTACATGCTTCTTTAGAGGGACCCAATTAGGCGCCCACAGTAGAAACCAGCCCAGCAAGTCCCTCTTTCCTGGTTTTTCTTCCTCTGCCTGACTCTTCCTTCTCCCTTACTCCTTCTTCCTGGAGTCACCGCACAAGTATGTGATGAGACCTGCACCTATGCCTTTGTCTCAGGCCCTGCCTTGGGGGGAATCCCAGACTAAGTCAGATGTCTTCATTGGGACTCCTTGACAATTTTTACCTTTCGGCATTTCCACTATATCGTTTTGTTTTTTTTTTTTTAAGATTTTTTTGATGTGGGCCATTTTTAAAGTCTTTATTGAGTTTGTTACAATATTGCTTCTGTTTTTTGTTTTGTTTTTTTGCTGTGAGGCATGTGGGATCTTAGCTCCCTGAACAGGGATTGAACCTGCACCCCCCAGCATTGGAAGCCGAAGTCTTGACCACTGGACCGCTAGGGAAGTCCCCACCATATCCTTCTCTTGACCTACTCCCCCTTTTTCTTTAAGAATTTTATTGAGATGTAATTGACATATAATAAACTGCATATATTTAAAGTATACAATTCGATTTTTTTTCTTATTAGTAATGTATATATGGCAATTTCAATCTTCCAATTCATCCCACCCCACGCCCCCCCCCCCCCCACTTTTCTCCCTTGGTGTTCATATGTTTGTTCTCTACATCTGTGTCTCTATTTCTGCCTTGCAAACCGGTTGATCTGTACCATTTTTCTGGATTCTGCATATATGTGTTAATACACAATATTTGTTTTTCTCTTTCTGACTTACTTCACTCTGTATGACAGTCTCTAGGTCCATCCAAGTCTCTACAAATGTCTCAATTTTGTTCCTTTTAATGGCTGAGTAATATTCCATTGTATGTATGTACCACATCTTCTTTATCTATTCTTCTGTTGATGGACATTTAGGTTGCTTCCATGACCTGGCTATTGTAAATAGTGCTGCAGTGAACATTGGGGTGCATGTGTCTTTTTGAATTATGTTATTCTCTGGGTATATGCCCAGTAGTGGGATTGCTGGGTCATATGGTAATTCTATTTTTAGTTTTCTGAGGAACCTCCATACTGTTCTCCATAGTGGCTGTATCAATTTACATTCCCACCAACAATGCAAGAGAGTTCCCTTTTCTCCACACCCTCTCCAGCAATTATTGTTTGTAGATTTTCTGATGATGCTCAGTCTAAATGGTGTGAGGTGATACCTCATTGTAGTTTCTATTTACATTTCTCTAATTATTAGTGATGTTGAGCATCTTTTCATGTGCCTCTTGGCCATCTGTATGTCTTCTTTGGAGAAATGCTTATTTAGGTTTTCTGCCCAATTTTTTATTGGGTTGCTTGTTTTTTTGATATTAATCTGCGTGTACTGTTTATATATTTTGGAGATTAATCCTTTGTCTGTTGATTCATTTGCAAGTATTTTCTCCCATTCTGAGGGTTGTCTTTTCAACTTGTTTATAGTTTCCTTTGCTGTGCAAAAGCTTTTAAGTTTCATTAGGTCCCACTTGTTTATTTTTGTTTTTATTTCCATTACTCTAGGAGGTGGGTCAAAAATGATCTTGCTGTGATTTATGTCAAAGAGTGTTCTTCCTATGTTTTCCTCTAGGAATTTTATAGTGTCTGGCCTTACATTGAGGTCTTTAATCCATTTTGAATTTATTTTTGTGTATGGTGTTAGGGAGTGTTCTAATTTCATTCTTTTCCATGTAGCTTCCCAGTTTTCCCAGCACCACTTATTGAAGACACTGTCTCTTCTGCATTGTATATCCTTGCCTCCTTTGTCATAGAGTAGTTGACCATAGGTGCATGGGTTTACTTCTGGGCTTTCTATCATGTTCCATTGATCTATATTTCTGTTTTTGTTCCAGTACCATATTGTCTTGATTACTATAGCTTTGTAGTATAGTCTGAAGTTAGGGAGTCTGATTCCTCCAGCTCAGTTTTCCTTCTTTCTTTTTTTTTTTCTCAAGATTGCTTTGGCTATTTGGGGTCTTTTGTGTCTCCATACAAATTTTAGGATTTTTTTGTTCTAGTTCTGTAAAAAAATGCCTTTGGTAATTTGATAGGGATTGCATTGAATCTGTAGATTGCTTTAGGTAGTATAGTCATTTTCACAATATTGATTCTTTCAATCCAGAACATGGTACATCTCTCCAACTGTTTGTGTTATCTTTGATTTCTTTCATCAGTGTCATAGTTTTCTGAGTACAGGTCTTTTACCTCCTTAATAAGGTTTATTCCTAGGTATTTTATTCTTTTTGTTGCAATGATAAATGGGATTGTTTCCTTATTTCCCTTTCTCATCTTTCATTGTCAGTGTATAGGAATGCAAGAGATTTCAGTGTGTTAATTTTGTATCCTGCAACTTTACAAATTCATTGGTTAGCTCAAGTAGTTTTCTGGTGGCATCTTTAGGAATTTTCTACATATAGTATCACATCATCTGCAAACAGTAACAGTTTTACTTCTTCTTTTCCAATTTGGATTCCTTTTATTTCTTTTTCTTCTCTGATTGCTGTGGCAAGGACTTCCAAAACTATGTTGAATAGTGGTGGTGAGAGTTGACATCCTTGTCTTGTTCCTAATCATAGAGGGAATGCTTTCAGTTTTTCACCATTGAGAAAGATGTTTGCTGTGGGTTTGTCATATATGGCCTTTATTATATTGAGGCAGGTTCCCTCTATGCCCACTTTCTGGAGAGTTTTTATCATAAATGGGTGTTGAATTTTGTCAAAAGCTTTTTCTACATCTATTGAGATGATCACGTGGTTTTTATTTTTCATTTTGTTAATGTTGATTGATTTGCATATATTGAAGAATTCTTGCATCCTTCAGATAAATTCCACCTGATCATGGTGTATGATCCTTTTAATGTACTGTTGGATTCTGTTGCTGACCTACTCCCTTTTGAAGGGAAGGTGGGCTTGATTTTTCTACAGAAACTAAAAGTTTAAGTGTGTGATTAATAATCCATTATACAAATGTAAATGTATGTTTTTCTTTTTGGAAAAACAAATAACATCAGAGCAAGTTCTTCTCTCAGAATTCCTTTTAGGACCCAGGTATTACCTGTTTATTGTGTATGTGTATGTGCCCAGGAAAATCAGCAACATAGAAGCATTTACAAAGCAGTCAGTGTGTCAAGTACCAGGTCCAGTGATATGAGCCAAAGATCCACAATCAAGCAGAGATGGTTTCTGCTCTCAGATTACCCAAGGAGTCAGTGTGGGTATAGGGAAGGTTGGGTCAACAATGATCTGTGTGGCATGTGCCATGAGAATCCACAGATCTTGGTGGCTGATGGAATGGGGTTAGAAACAAAAAAGATGTAAGGATCTTGGATGACTCCAAGCTTCCCAGACTGGGCAACTGGGGGGATGGGACATTGTTAACCAAGACAGGAAATGTAAGGAAAATAGATTTGAAGAAAGACAACATGTTGAGTTTTAAATAACTGTGGGATATTCAGGTGGAGATATCTAGTAGACATAAATATGAGTCTAGAGTTAAAGAAGTCAGGGTTGGAATGTAGATTTGGAAGTCATCGATGTATAAAGTTAACATGATGGGAATAAATTGGATCAACAGGAAAAGAAAAGAGAAAAGAAGCAAGTGGAGGATGAATCCCAGGAAACAGTGACACTAATAAGTGGGTTAAGAAACAGGAACCAGCAATGAGAGTGAGGAGACTGACCACAGAGGTCAGAGAAGGATCAGATGGGTGTATTTCTCAATTCTTAAAAACCACAGGAGGATGTGTAAGGAGAAGCAGCAATTTATAGGGCCTGCTGCTGTGTTATGGAGAGGTCAAGTAGGATGGATTAAAGACAAGGGCCTGCAGCATTAATCACCTCGGCAATATCAATTTCAGCAGAGGGGTGGACAAAGGACATCTGGTACATTATTTTGCTTACCTCAACCTGTACCTTCTTAGCAGCTGTGAAAGTAGAGCAGTACCTTCTGGCACTCTATTTATAGTATCAGCTTCTGCTGACAACTGGAAGCAGATTTCTTCACTTTCCCTTTTCCTTCTTCCATCTCCTCCCCAAACATATTGAGATTTATCTTCCTCATATGTGAAACATTATTCTCTCCTCCTCGCACATCTTCTGTAGAAGATGCTGCTGTTTCTTGGCTTATTTGCACAGCAAATTCTGGTAAAAACAACTGTCTATTCTTATCTGAACAGAAGCTCTCTCAACAGCTTCATTTGTATTAATGAACTTTGCAAATAGCACCCCTATTGGACCATCACTCCACCATCAAGGCCATGTGGCACATGGCAGATGATCTGGTTAAAAACAATTTGATTGAAAAGACAAATTGGTAGAAACCCAGAACTGGTTGCAAACGCATACTTCCAGTTACTTGTTTTGCATCCTTTGTGTTTTGATGCTTATTTTACTTGATAATGATGAGTCCTATGAAGAGACTAGTGCTGCACATCCTGCATCTATGGGAGACTTTGCTAAGTGCAGAAAAATTACTACAACAACAACAACAACAACAAAACTGAATTTTTTTTTTTTTACAAAATGGTTATGGGAATCACATAAGATCAGAGGTAAATTGTGATATGAAGCATGATACAGGTCACAGCAAGCTGTTTAGCCCTAAGGCAGTAAACACTAAGAGAGACTGGAAAACTCTTCTTGTGATATGAGCTGGTTGTGTGAATATAGGCTTTAAGCTTCAGAGAACTATGTAGAAGCTGGTTTGGAGATTTAGCAAGATGATTATAAATTTGGTTCTAGACATATTGAATTTGAGATTCTAATCTAGAGAAAGGTCTGGCTGGAAAAGCCAACCAGGAATGTGTAAATGGGGAAGGGAAAGTTGAAGAGAAATTGAGGCTGGAAGAGATTTGAGAGTCCATCCATGAAACTGGTGCTGGTTAAGATTAGCAAGGTACAGTATAGGGTGAGATAAAACAAGTTGTGATGATACCCATTGCCCCAAATTCCTTAGCAATAGAATGCAAACTTTTACCTGAGCACATCACCTCCTGAAATGAAAGACCGCATTTCTCAGCTTACCATATAGCTGTTGACCACATGACCAAGTTCCAGCCAATTATGTGTTGTCAGAAGTGTTGTATAGGACTTCTAGGACAGAGCATACCCTCTTTCTCCTTCCCGGTGCTTGGAATGCGGAGACAGTGGCTGACTCTAGCTGTCATGTTGGCTGTGGGGTGGCCTTAAGGAAGTCGCGTACAATGGACCTAATAGTAGAAGGACATGCATTTGTATTGACTTCATGAGGCTGTTATATACACAGCTCTGGGCATTCTGTAAACTAGATTTTCTTTTATTGGAGAGAATAAACTCTTGTGTGTGGAAGCCATTGTATTGGGTCTTTGTTACTTTCAATGGAATAAAACCTAATACAAAGTCAGGGTGTAAAAAGGAATTGGTGCTAAAGAAAAAGACAAAGAAGGCAAAATCAAAGAGGTAATAAGAGGATTAGAACAGGTGTATCAGAGAACCAATGGAGAAGAAAGATGGAAGGCTATGAAGGTATTAAATAATGAAGAGAGAATGATTATATTTCTTTATAAGTACATTAAAGTTGTGGTGAGGAAAGCAAATGTATTTATTAATCATAATTGATTATGCATCATTTATTTAGTGTTTCAAAACACTTAGAGCTTACGATTTTCTATTATTCTAAAAGACTTTATAATACACTTTATAATGCATTTCTTAATTTTCTTTTGACTGAAGATAATCTGAGCCACAAACCTTCATAAGTTGTATTTCATGTTTCAATTTGACAATAATGACTATATTATAGAATGGATAGTGGTAAAGAAGCAACAAAAAATCTGTATGTGTATATATTTTGCAAACGATATGACTGATAAGGAGTTAATATCCAAAATATATAAACATACAGATTTTTTGTTGCTTCTTTTCATTTTGTCAATGGTTTCCTTTGCTGTGAAAAAGCTTTTAAGTTTAATTAGGTTCCTTTTGTTTATTTTTGCTTTTGCTTCCTTTGCCTGTTTATATTTGGTGTGAGAAAATGTTCTACTTCATTTTTTTACATGTAGCTGTCCAGTTTCCCCAGCACCATTTATTGAAGATACTGTCTTTTCCCCATTGTATGTTCCTGCCTCCTTTGTCATAGATTAATTGGTCATGAGTGTGTGGGTTATTTCTGGGCTCTCTATTCTGTTTCATTGACCTATGCATCTGTTTTTTGTGTTAATACCATACTGTTTTGGTTACTTTAGCCTTGTAATATAGTCTGAAGTCAGGGAACATGATACCTCTAGCTTGGTTCTTCTTCCTCAAGATAGCTTTAGCTATTGAGGGTCTTTTGCAGTTCCATATAAATTTTAAGATGATTCTAGTTCTGTGAAAAATGCCATGGGTATTTTGATAGGGATTGCATTAAATCTGTAGATTGCTTTGGGACAGCTCTTACAACTCAACATCAAAAAAACAAAAAACCTGATTAAAAAATGGGCAGAATATCTGAATAGACATTCTCCCGAAAAAGACCTATAGATGATCAACAGGCACATGAAAAGATGTTCAATACTGCTAATCATCAGAGAAATACAAATCAAAACCACAATGAGATATCACCTCACACCTGTCAGAATGGCTATCATCAAAAAGCCTGCAAATAACAAAAGCTGACAAGGATGAGGAGAAAAGGGAACCCTCATACACCATTGGTGGGAATGTAAATTGGTGCAGCCTCAATGGAAAACAGTATGTAGGTTCCTCAAAACTAAAAATAGAAATACCATATGATCTAGCAATTCCATTCCTGAGTATATATCCAAAGAAAACAAAAATACTCTTTGGAAAAGATACATGCAACCCAGTGTTCATAGTAGCATTAATTTACAGTAGCCAAGATATGGACAACCTAAGTGTCCATCAGCAGATGATTAGATTAAGAACATATGCCATACACACAAACACACACACACGCACACACACACACAGAGTGAAATTTCTCCATTTGCAACAGTATAGGTGGACCTAGAGGGTATTATGCTTAGTGAAATAAATGAGACAAAAAGACAAATACTGTATGTTATCACATATATGGAATCTAAAAAATGAAACAAATGAATGAATGTAACAAAACAAAAACCAACTCACAGATATAGAGTACAAACTAGTGGTTACCAGTGGGACAAGGGAAGGGGAGAGGAACAAAAGAGAGGCAGGGAATTAGGAGGTACAACTACTATGTATAAAATAAATAAGCTACAAGGATATATTGTACAGCACGGGGAATGTAGCCAATATTTTATAATTATAACTTTAAATGGAGTATAATATATAAAAATATTGAATCACTATTTTTTTTATAAATTTATTTATTTATTTATTTATTTATTTATTTTATTGGCTGTGTTGGGTCTTTTTTGCTGTGTGCGGGCTTTCTTTTAGTTGCGGTGAGTGGGGGCTACTCTTCGTTGTGGTGCGCGGGCTCCTCATTGCCATGGCTTCTCTTGTTGCAGAGCACGGGCTCTAGGCGCATGGGCTTCAGTAGTTGCAGCACATGGGCTCAATAGTTGTGGCTCACGGGCTCTAAAGCACAGGCTCAATAGTTGTGGCACATGGGCTTAGTTGCTCCGCGGCATGTGGGATCTTCCTGGAGCAGGGATCAAACCCATGTCCCTGGCATTGGCAGGCGGATTCTTAACCACTGCGCCACCTAGGAAGCCCTTGAATCACTATTTATACACCTGAAACTAATATAATATTTTAAATCAGCTATACTTCCATAAAAAATCTCTATGTGTGCAAAATGGAATTTATAAGCCTGCAAAAAAGTTAATGGTAGTGATTTCTAATGGATTCTGAATGATACAATTGTACTGGATTTTTTGTTTAGGGTTCAGTGTCTTTGTTCTGAGACAGGAAATTTATATCCATCTTATTGACAATGTTCATCTCATAAAAGGAGGATACTGACTAGAATAGAATTTTATTAAAAGAGATTTTGCAATCACTTAAAATCCAAAGTTGGATAAAAATTTCATGTAGAGACATGAAGTTTAAAAGATATTCCAAATCAGCAAGAATGTCCCACAAAAGCATAATTTCATATTATTATTTGCCTTATTCTTTTTATTGAAATATAGTTGACTTACAATATTATATTAGTTTCAGGTTTACAACATAGTGTACATTACACACATAGAAAGTTATACAATATTATTGACCATGTTTCCTCTGCTGTACATTACATGCCTATGACCTATTTATTTTATAACTGGCAGTTTGTGCCTCTTACTCCCCTTCACCTATCTTGCCCATCTGACTTATTTTTTATATTAACTTGGAGCTACCATATTTTAAATACAGTATACTAGTAATGACCTGCTTATGAAAGTATATTAAACTTAATTAATCAAAGTATCCAAGGAATAGGATATTATAATCAATTGAATTTTCTGGACAATCCAGGATTAAATAAAAGGCTTTGGTTTCAATTACTACTTTTGAGAGGGTCGGTTCACATGTATATATGCTCTCCAGTCTTTGTAGTTAGGGTAAAGTATACTGCAACTGTAGTTGCATATTTTGATGGTTAATTTTCAGTGCCTTGAGAATAACTTCTTTGGAACTGTTGCTATAGAAAGAATGGGGATCATATCCTGGGATGCAACACTTGATATTATAGATAAGGAACTGAGGCTCCGAAAAGTCAAAGGCATGTGCACATGCATGCATCCCTACATGCATTTGTTAACTCAACGTAGATTCATCCAAGTACCAAACTAAACTGTTATCTTTTACAAGATCTCAAGGAGAGTTTAAACTACCAAAACACAAGCATTTTAATTTTTAACAAACACGATCGTCATGAATTTTTCCCTGCTCACACATAAGAACAAGATTTATATTCATTCTCTTTCACATAATATAGTCAAAATTACCCATAGGTTGGTAACTGTAGAACTGGATGTTTGAACCTGTAGTATTTTGAAGTCTCTAAAGAACCTTCTAGGCAAACAGGGAAGTGACTGAATGAGCCAAAGTCAGAATTGTTTTTAATGGGCAGAGTAAGAGAAAGCAGAGAGGACAGTCATGTGGTAATAATGTTGGTGCCCTCAAAGCTGAATCATAACCTATGCGTTTGGCAGGGAGGCTTCTCTGGCAGGGGTTTATACTATCTTTGTGGCGTATTTCTGGACAAGCTCTGTTTTAGTTAAATAGCATTATCGGTAGATTGCTCTATGATTACCGATTAGTAGAATGCTAGGTCTGCAGCTTGAATTTGTTGATCTGCTATTATTTCCGCCTCAAAATATACAATGTTGTTGTATATTGGTTTATATTTATGATAAAATCGTTACTGATTCCTTTAGCAGGTGACACAGTATTCCTCTCCCATCACTGCCCCTGAACACCATACTGACTTTCCGTTCTCCACATCTGGATAATATGTGAGGCAGATTCCAATCTTTTCCAGTCATTTTGGGACATCAGAACATCCTATTTTCAGCTATAGAAGGACAACCAATCTATTATCAAAATTTAAATCTTTCACACAATTAAAGCTTCTCCATTCCTCTGCCTGCCAGCATGAAATTGACTCCTGGCTTTAAACCAGCTGTGGGGAAAAAGTGTAGGGCACTCTGCTCTCTTGCTCTCCTTTCTCTCCCCCTGCAGACGTACATCTTTGCTATCTTTGGTTCCTTCAGGGCCAGTGGCAGAGGAGAGACAAGAAGTAAAGGGTGATGCTTTAACTGGTTGGTGCTGTTGACTCTGCTGTCCTCTTTCACCGTACACACTGGTGAATTCTTCCGAGATGTCCATCCACTTGCCCTGGTTCTTGACTTAGGCGATTCATTCCCCAGATGACCTCTTGTGATACCCCATCCACGCCCGTCCCTGGTGGTAACCCCACACAGCATTGTTCTGCCAGGATTCCCTCACCCCAGTGGACAGCCTTTTGTGCTGGAGCGTTTTAGGACTGACTCTCACGTGGCCACTCCACCACCCATTCACCAGGAACTGGCCTGAGGAACATTTGGCATCCTTGCTCTGTTCCATCCTACTGCTCTCCTCTCCCCTTGCCTTGCCATCTTGGGCTACTCTGGTTTCTTCTTCAGATGTGACCCCCAGACTCATCCATGTGCATTCTAGTGGTGGAGCACATAACAAGTGATGTGGGTCAGCCCTTGTTCTAGCAGACAACCCCAGTATCTAGGAGGACTAAGTTTGGGGTCTCCCTCATGCACTTAGGGGACATGTAGCCTGGATCTTCCCCCACAGGGAGGAGAAGGGAAATACCTTCTCTACTGTGAACTCTATGCAAGGACTCCTCTTCCCAAGGAATCCTTAGTTTGCTTTTATACAGTATGTATGGGTAAAGGTCACCAGACTAAGTTGAATGCTTCCCAGCAAGTCATGACTCTTTAGAATGTAGAGGGATTACATTATTTTCAGCTTCGTGCTTTAGTTGAAACTTCAAGGCATAGAAGAAGTTCTGTTCCACAACCTGCTACAGTTGTGTTTGAGGATATGCAGTAATTTTCATGGAGTGTATATAAAATGAAGAAGTTGAATTAGTTCATTGTTCTAAGGTCTCCTCTATTAGTAAAAATATGCTAGGACTTATCCTGAATTCCTTTCTTTGGTAGTCTAGCTTCTTGAGAAAACCAAAATCAGGAAGTAACCACCTAAAGTCCTCAGAACAAGTAAAAATAGTATTTAAACTTCCCCTCTCCCCAACACACATAAGCCTGAGTACTTATTTAGCAGATTCCCTCTCCTCAGTGCCTACTTACTTTGACTTGCATATACTGCTCAGATTTAAGTCTCTGAATACCGCAAAGTTAGTGTTCTTTTGTTGCAAATGACAGAAATCACCTTAAAACTGCTTATCAGTTAGGATTCTGTTAGTTACAAGCAACCAAAAACCTAACTCAAATTGCCCTTTAAAAGTAAAGGAGGACTTCCTAGGTGGCGCAGTGGTAAAGAATCCGCCTGCCAATGCAGGGGACCCGGGTTTGAGCCCTGCCCTGGGAAGATTCCGCATGCCACGTAGCAACTAAGCCCGTGCGCCACAACTCTTGAGCCCATGTGCCACAACTGTTGAAGCCCACGCACCTGGGGTCTGTGCTCCACAACAAGAGAAGCTACTAGAGTGAGCAGCCTGCGCACTACAATGAAGAGTAGCCCCCGCTCGCAGCAACGAGAGAAAGCCCGTGTGCAGCAACAAAGACCTAATGCAGCCAATAAATAAATAAATAAATAAATTTATAAAAAAAAAAAAGAGTAAGTGCAAAAGTAAAGGAAATATATCATCCATGTAAGTGACATATCTAGAGGCTTCAGGCAAAGTTTGATCCAGATTCTCACAAAGAACCCAGTTTCTTTTCTTTTTTTTTCGTTTTTTTGTTTTTTTGTTCTGCATGGTTTTGGCTTTATCTTAAATTTGACTTCCCTTATGGTTGTAAGGTGTCTATCAGAAGCACCTGACACTTAAAATCTCCCCATTTATGTCCACTGGGCATCTTTTTTTGCTAACTCCTAAGAATGACAAAGGAAACTTTCTCATAAATTCCCAGATAAGTCTCTTATTAGCTCAATCAGGACAAACTAGGTCATGTACCAATAACCCTAATGAGGATAATGAGGTGTGCTAACTGGTTTCATTCTGGGCCCACTCTGAATCTGAGATTTAGGGTCAATTCTACTCAAAACATATGATTGGAAATTTGGGGAGCTTTTGGGAAGGAGGAAGTAAAGAATGGATGCTGGGGAAGCATCAACAAAGGCCTATTACATCACATAAACATGAGGGGTAAAGTGGGATTTATTATCAGAATATGGAGATGTCTTATAGAACCTAAGGACAGGAATGTTCTGGGCCTCAAGAAGGAATCAAATTGGTAATGAGAAGTCCATTGTGAATCCTTGCACACTTTTTATTGCCTCTTATTCTTTCTTCTTATGAAGCATCTACTTTACAAAGGACAGGCCATATGATGGGCTTAGGTGACAGCTTCTCAGTTCATGTATTACAGTTACAGATACACAGAGAACTTAACACTCACTCTAGCTCCGGAATCCATGGTACCCGGGAAAGACCCCTGGTTAACCTAATCAGATGCCCGCCCTTCATGCAATCAACTGTTACCAGGCACCAGGTCACAATAGAAAACTTGCTGCTTCTAGGAACCTGCTCCTGTGCATCAGGGAGGAGTAAGGGAACCACAGGGAGTTGGCAGCCTTCACACGATGTGTCTGCCCAAGCAGTAACCACTCGAGACAGACACATCACTGCACCCTATCTACAACGAGGGAAAGAAAAGGAATTTACAAATTAGACACAAGAATCTAAGAGTATGGTGAAGCATCAGGACGGAGAGTTCCAGGCAACACAATGGTTTGTATTCATGATGATAATTCTGGGTCATTTAATGTTACACTAGGGTCACTCTATTCTTGGTAAATTGAAATGTTGCTCTTGTGGAATAAGGTGTGGCCATTACTATACTAGTTAGTATAACCTACAGCCTCCCTATTCTGTCTTTCGTGGTTTCCTTAACCTCTATGCATGGTCCAGATTACTTGTGAAAATCCCCTTCATTATGTGTATCTGCAGTTATTTCTGATACTGATTCTGAATCCCTACAATTGTTTCTAACATGAATGCTTTCAACAAATATTCCCCTCTTACAAAACAGTATGCTTGCCTTCTCCCGAAATGTATGCAGTTTTATCTATATAATTTTGACTGAACTGATGAAGGTGTGTGTTATTTATCTTAGTTCCCAGAGGTGGACTTGCCACCAAACTGTTTATAGATTTCCTTATTCCCAAGTTTTGGTCACAAAACTCAATATATCTGCTGAATGATTTCTCTGTGCTGAAGTCTGATTCACTTGAGAAGTAATGTCATGTTTATGCTGAAGGACCCTCAAGCACACAGTACTGGAATAAAGAAACAGAGATGTATTACCAGAGAAATGAAAATAAATTATACTCATCTATCAGTGTGGCAGGATTGCTGAGAAGCTAGACCCAGGACTGCCTCCCTTGAGCCTTTATCCTGCCTTTCCTTGTTCTATTCACAGACCCTTCTGGAGAGAGGACAGCAGCGTGGTTAAGAATGTGGACCCTGGAGTCGGGAAGCATGGTAGCAGTTAAGAACATGGGCTGGGTTAGAATCCCACCTGTTTCTCTGGGTAGCACTGGGAAAATTACTTAGCTTCCCTCACGCAATTTCCTCCTTTATACAAGGGTAATAATAATAATAATAATAATAGCAATACCTACCTCCTAGGACAGTTATAGAAATCCAAGTTAAGAACATAGTGCCCATATTCAGTACACTCTCCTCTGTAAATTTCTCTTCCTTTCATATTCTTTCCTAACCTGTTTTAGAAAAAGGAAACAGTTTTGTTGTTGAATAAGCATTAAACCTGAATTTGATGCAAAAGACAGAAATCTTACTCCCATATATAGCCATGCAGATGCAACCAATTACGTACAGGTTTTCAAAATAAACAATAGCTAGTCCTGAGGTAAGACGATTTGATAGCACCATTTGTCACACATAGTTTATTCTAACTTTACCTGGTACTTAGGGTGACCGTCTGTATTAGCTGATTGACTTTATCTGGAGGGAAAAAAAATCTCACCTCTTATGACAGGAGGCAGTTTTGTAACTTGGAGTAAGCACCCATCTAAGCTAGGTTCATATCCTCCTCTAGCGACTGGGAGACGAATGCCATCTCCCTTGATCTTAACCTGTTTTCTTTGTTCTGCTTTAAATTCCCTAGCAGTTGGTCCTTTCTTTTCAGTCTATTTTTTAGGAAGTTCAACTTTTTAAAAGAAATGTGATATATAATTGGCACATAACATTATATTAGTTTCAGGTGTACAACATAATGATTCAATATTTGTATGTATTGCAAAATAATCACCACAGTAAGTCTAGTTCTTTTCAATTTTAATGAGCCTTTGTAAACCAACGTAAGACGCCTGGAAAATCTCACCATACTTGACTATCAAATCATCCTTACACTTCTCTGGGAACCACCTCTCTTAGTGAAATCCTAAGTCTCTTGGTCAGTTCAGGTTCCTTTCAAAGGAGCAAAGGCCAAATTTCTTAGCGATGACTGGTGCTTTCTTCTGATTCAGAGATGATTGCAGGCCTATTCTTCCTCTCTGTTTTCTAGAAAAATGCCAAGTAACCCTCTGGTGCTAATTAAGAAATAGTAGTCACCGTCGAATTAATGACGGAGCAGTGACTATGTGCATAATAATACTTACCCTCCTTTTGGCATTAACTTTATTTATAGTGACAAACTCTTATAATCAAAGCAGAGCAAATGCTATGTCCACATTATAAAAGCAGACACTTAGGGATAACGGGGTAAAGCAGCTGCCCCTAAGGCAGAGCCTGGGAGTCACCATACTCCACACAGCAGCTAGAGCCTGTCAGAGTTGACTTAGGGGGTCTGACTCACACTAACCAAACTCACAGTACACAGATTAAACACTCAAGAGCCTCTGTTTGTTATAAAGAGGAAAATCACTCAGCAGACTGGATATTTGTAGGTAGTAATTCTTAGCTTCCTTTCAAGTTCAGAGACCCCCTAACTCTGCAGTGCTCTCACAGCACTGTCTGAAGGGGTTTCGTTCTAAGAAATACCTCAACATCATAACTTTGTGGTTTGCAGTTTGCACCCAAAGGAGGCCCTGGTCTAAAGTAATAACTTCTGGGGTCTCTAGTTGATATACATATCACATCACCACCTGTTAAGTGGCATCTTAAAGTATAGAGGACTTTGATAGAATTCAAGACAACCAATTTATAAAAACATGGATATGAATGTAGATTTATAATATGCATCTCACCAGAATGTGAGCTTAAGAGTGGAGAAAGAAAAAAAAATCATGGAGAAAGACAAGTTTCTGAAGCACAATGTATGGCATGATTTTATGACTAAAACTTCTTAGCCTAGAGTAGCAAGACCAGTTGGATCCATAATTTCTTTTTTTGTTTTTATAAATTTATTTATTTATTTATTTATTTTATTGGCTGTGTTGGGTCTTTTTCGCTGTGCGTGGGCTTTCTTTTAGTTGCAGTGAGTGGGGGCTGCTCTTCGTTGTGGTCACCAGCTCCTCATTGACGTGGCTTCTCTTGTTGCAGAGCATGAGCTCTAGGTGCATGGGCTTCAGTAGTTGCAGCACATGGGCTCAGTAGTTGTAGCTCACAGGCTCTACAGCGCAGGCTCAATAGTTGTGGCGCACGGGTTTAGTTGCTCCGCGGCATGTGGGATCTTCCTGGAGCAGGGATCGAACCCCTGTCCCCGGTATTGGCAGACGGATTCTTAACCACTGCGCCACCTAGGAAGCCCCAGGATCCATAATTTCTTTGACTGCACTGCCCCCTTGTGGTAAAGTGGCTTAGGTCGTTGGCGGAAAGAGGCCGGTTGAAAGAGGAGATATGAGAGGCTAGAACAAAGCAAGGGCAATAGGTCAGATAATTAATAAAACAGAAAATAAGTTTCCTGGAAGAGTGGTCAGGAGATTCTGCCACTGAGAGTGTTGGGGAGAGCTCCTGGCCTCTGTAGGGGCTGCTTTTATTGCCTATGATGGTTACCTCTCTTGAATTCCTTAGGACAGAGAAGGTTTTGCTTTGGTTTTTGTTTGTTTGTTTGTTTGTTTGTTTTTGCTTTGCTTTGAAGCCCTGTGTAGTGTGGCTATCGTAATTCTGAGTCACATTGCTCACCTACCACCATCCCCAACACTCCTCATCATCTCGGAGAAATGTAGCCTAGGAAATTAAATGATACTAGTCCACAAGCACACACTTGGCAGAGGAGATGACAGAGTAGCTCAGTGGCCCAGAGGAAGAACCTATGCAGGGCATTTTACCCCTTTTCGCTGTCTTGGAGGCTCACAGCCAAAGGAGGTGCTTGGTGCTTGTTTATAATTTATGCCCATCTAATTCTAGTGAGGTGAGGAGGCCTACAATGAATACAACATTAAGAGAGCTGTTTGCAAAATAAAGAGGAAGACTAGAGGCAACGTTGAGGAAAGAACAGGAAGTGCAGGGACTGTGGCACCAGGTGACCGCCACACTGAGCATTACATTTAGTTCTAAATTTGCTTGTAGCCAAGGGAAAACTGGAAATACAGAGGCTTATACAGTTTTCGTTGCCTGGAAGGAGAAAATATAAATATAACCCTCCTTCAGAGATACACAATTTCTGTGACGGGATAGAGGTGTTAGCTAAGGCTGTGATGGTAATCATTTGATTTATATAAACATATAAAATCAAGATGCTGTACACCTTAAACTTATACAATGTTATGTATCGATTATAGCTCAATGAAGCTGGACAAAAATTTTTAAATAATTTTAAAGAGAAAGAGAGAGAGAAGTATTTAGTTTCTGGCATTACATTTCAAGAGGAATTTATCCTAGTAACTCAAAAGCCCGTAAATAAACACTGAATTGAAAGACATCCGAATGCCTAGTTGATTCTCCTCCAGGGAAGCTTGCAGACCTGTTAAGTATTAAACGTGATGAGTAGCTCTTATGTGTCAGTGGTTCCTAACCTCTGGTGTGACCTCTAGTGGGTCATGCGGTTATTGCAAAGTATCCGTGAATCTAGATTCTAGGTGCATTTCAGGAGTGAAAAAATAATGTTTTGTGCAAACGTACCAATATTTCTCATAAATATGAGGATAACCAGAACTGGGAAAATATAAATTTATATAAAAACTACTGAACTCACACTAGCTTTTGGTTATTGTATATTTTCTTAATTAGGTCTACTAACAATACAATTATTAAAAAGTTGATATTACAAGTATGTCCTTGTGCTTAAAGAGCCTGTGACCCGTTACTGTACAGACTAGTGCAGACTATCTAGATGGTGTTACTGCTCTGAGCAGATAAGGCAGACCTCCCCAACTCCCCCCTGCACACACCTCCCTAGTCACTACTCTCAGCAACTGTTTTTCATATTCTGAGACGAGCTCCAACGAAGGCACTCCTGTGCTCGGATGCTCCGGGGCTTTGTTCGGTAATCAACTTTGTGGTTTCAGGAGGCCCGAAAGTACTTCAGGGCTTTCCACTCCGAGCACTTTGTTCAGGAAGCTTGAGAGACTTGTTGTGGTTTCAGAAATGACACGCTTGAAGTTCTGGAGTTGGCATAAACTACTGCTCCTGCTCAAGCGAAGGTAGGAAGAGAGGCAGCCATCGGGGCTGGTGGCCTGAAAACCGAAGCTGTGGTTGTCTCCACAGACAACTGCTCTTCAGCAAGTTTGCAATTGCTCCACACCCCTTTCATGTGGGCAAAGAAAGAACTTTATCAGACAGAAAGTCTCTATTCTCTTGAAACGTTGGGGTGAGAGGGGAGGAAGTTGGGCAGTAAATCGGGGCAGAATTGACAACAGTGAAAATCACGTTTTGGGCGCGTTCTCCCCTTTCACACAGGTGACTCCACACTGCTCTAGATGTCCCGTAGATGCTTGTGTGCTGGCTGAGGCTCAGACTACAACATGAGGCCCCCAGAGTGGGGCAGGCAGGGCTCCCTGCAGCATGCCTGGAGTTTTAAACCTCTGTGCTCTGGATTCCCTGGCTTAGCTTGGCTGTTTGAGGACAGAGGCCAATGGCAACAAGCTTCCAAAGCTAAAATGGTTAGCAATAGTTTGTTTTTAGTTGTAACTCTAAGGGTACATATAGACACATGTGAATTTGACTGCCCAGCCAAAGATGTCAATCCCACCATCTATCATGGCTCCTTTGTACCACTGGAAATTTATTTCCTTGAGTCGAGAGTCTTTGCGATCTCTCTCAGAATGCAGACATTCTGGTGGGTGTATCTGGTAGAAACAGGAGAAATGGCAGGTGTCTGGAGGTGGGCCAGGATGCTGGGAGTAATAAAAGAGAATAAAAAGTCAAGACATTTTGCTTACAGCTTGGAATGTTTGGAGTAGAATCTGGCATCCATGGTCATAAACAAGGTGGCCAAAGGCAAAATTACAACCCCAGCAGAGTCTGTGACCCAGACTCCTTCCCTGCCAAGCCCTCCTCCCCTCTGGCTGACTTGACCTCAAACTTCAAACTCTTTCTTATCCACTTTGCTCTAGCAAACTTGTCACATAAAGAGAACTGAACCAAGGAAATATGCGTTCACACCTTGATTCTTCGGGTAAGGCATTTCTTTCTGTTTTCTCAGCTAAAATGGGGCCATCGTGGTTCCCTGATGCTAAAAAAAATTTTTCTTGCATTTCTGAAATCTGGAGACATTTTTAAATGCATGCATTTAAGATGGTAGTTTTTTTTTCCTTTAATTCTCAAAAGCTATTACTAAATAAATGATGTATCTTTTGATAGAACTAAAAAAATTCATATTTTTTGCTCTTTCTCACAAGGTTTCTCATTCTTGTGAAACTTTGGCAGTGTATAAAGGTAGATGGCAAAATTCCATGGATTTTTCCTGGAGGGGCTGATATCTACTGAACGATGGTTCAAATGATTCCCAATGACATCCCAATAGGTTCCCACACAGCAGACCCATAAGACCCTTTTCCTGGAGGCACAACATTATAATGTTATTGGAAAACTATTTGATAGCATTAAAATGCCTTGATCATTGAAATAAAAAAGAGAGAAAATGAAAATATGTTTTTACAAACATTAAAAGTAAACACAATATAAATTATGTTACATATACTATATATATATATAATATTATATATACTATATATATATTAAAAGGAAACATTACAAATGTTCCTTTAGGGATTTTTCTGCATAGTCTGCATTGATCAAGGCTGCTTAAAATATGAATCCAATGAGATTTCGATAGAAAAATATTTTTCTTTTCCTAAATATCACATAGAAAACAAGAGTTCTTGATTACTCAAAGATTTGTTAAGGTATAAGATGGCTAGAAAGTGGATTTGGGGCTTCTGGAAGACCAAGAAAGAGGGAGGTTTGGAGACAGGTCAGCCATGTGGCACTTCTCAGTGATACCAGGTAAATGACCCCTGCTCTCCACTCTGATCTATTCTTCAGCAAATTTTTATATAGGAGCTATTCTCTCTAAAGTATTGGACTGGGGAATATATGACATCAAGCCTACTGGGGGTCTGACTGTGGTCGGCATTTTCAAATTCCAAGAATTTGACTTTCCACAGTTAGATAGTACATTCTTGGTAGTCAGGATTGAAACTTAGAACCCCTGGCCTTGTGTCCTATGGGAATAAACATATCTTTGCTGTCAGTGAATGAGGATTCAACAAACTTATTGAGTGACTGCTGTGTGTTAGGTTCTATACTAGGCATCAGATTTCCTAAGATGAATACATGTTCTTGCAACTGATAACAAAATGTGCTAAGGACATGAACTAGGAATTCACAAAAAATTTCAGATGGTCAATAAACACTTAAATGTATGTAATTCACTAGCAGTTAAAAATAAGTTAAAAGGAGAAGTCTTTTTGTTTGTTTGCTCTGTTTGACAAAGGTTAAAAACAATGGCTAACCCCAGTATTAGAGTACATGGGTGACTTTTCTATATTATTGATGGAATACCACCTTTCTAGGGGAGGTTGGCAATATGTATCAAAATAAAAATGCCCATGTTTAACCTGGAAATTCCCATTTTAGGAGTTTAAACAGAAGAAATAATAGAAAAGGGGCTCAAAGATATACGTACAGAGATTTTTACTGAAGTATTTTTCTTAATAATGGTTTCATATAAATGTCACTTAACAGTATTGTTAAATAATTTATGTAATATTCTTTCAGTGGATTGCTGTGCAGTTGATGTGTTAGTATGGCTATCCACAATATATCATCAAGGAAAAATAACAGAATACTGTATATGCTTTAATTCTATTTGTCTTTTTAAAAAAGTATGCATATGTATATACATAGAAAGAAATTAAGAATGATCTTCCAAGATGATTAACATGGAATGATCTTTCATTTCTTTTCTTATATGTACTTCTCGGTGTTTCTTTAACTTTTTTGTAATGAGCTTTAGTTACTTTTATTATTTAAGAAACAGAATTAAAGTATAAATATTAAGCACTCTGTCCTTAAGGATATCAGAGTTTGTATAATGAGCATATTTTTCCAAGCTGACATGTGAGTTGCCTACTAATTCTAGAATTTAAGGAATTGGCAGAGCTGAGAAAACTGTGAGTCCACCTTTCTTTTCCATGCCCAAAGCCTGGTCCCAGGAAAAGGGCAAGTAAGTCCTACCTCCCTGCCCTCCAGTGAGCCAGTCACTCCAGTTCTTTCCTCAGATTTTCCTGCTTGTGTTAAATCAGATCCAGGTGATGTCATCTCTCCTGAGCAGGGAAGGAACCACAGTTTCTCAGAAGGTCCCTAAGTTCCAGGTGCTCTGCTGGATGCACAAATATCCTCCACTGATGAGGTGGGTATTATTAGACAGAGTAACTGGCCTCACATGGGCAGGGCCATGAGTCAAATCTAGTCCCCTGATTTCAAAACCCATGCTATTTCCATGGGTTCCTTCGTGTCTGCTTTTGTGCGTTTGTGTGTTCCTGTTTTAGTGTGAAATAGTTTGTGCCCCCAAACTGGCACTTAATTGGGTCTTCCTTATAAGAGGCCTACAGTGGGCACATTTTTCTCATGCCTTAGCCTTCTTTAACCAGCTAGAGACCTACACACTCATCCATCCTTCCATCCATCCATCCTTACCTAGGGTACCTCCATTCATTCATCCTTTCATCTAGTATTTGTTAAGAGCAACATAGTTTAGTTGAGGAACATGACCCATAGAACCAAACTGGCCGGATGTAAACGCTGGCTCCACTGCTTACCAACTATGAGAACTCGGACAGCTTACATAAATAGCTTGTGCCTGCGTTTCCTGTCAAATGGGGATAATAACAGCACTTACCTCGTGATGCTGTGAACATTAAATGAATGAATCAATGTGAAGTACTTAGAGTAGTGCCTGGAGTGTGGTAAGTACATCTCTATCGTCATTAATGCCTTGTGCCAGGCCCTGGACGAGATGCTGACATTTCAAAGTGGAACAAAACAGGGTTTCTGCCTTCAAGGAGCTTATAGTCTAGAGGAAGAGACAGACACAGCCATGACCGTGAGCACAGAGTGCTGTGGGGACAGCGCTGGAGAGGATGAGGGTCAAGGAGGCTTCCCAGGGAAGAGATTGTCTGATCTGAATTGAACCAGCTGACGGTGGGAAGGGCAGGGACGGAGACCTAGAGGCAGGAGTGTGTGGCAAGTTTGAGGCACCAAATGGTTGTGAATGACTGGGATGCGAGTGCCAGAGGGTTACAGGGGAGATGGAACTGGAGAGGCGAGGTCAGCTGCCTCTTGTTCTTCGGCAACTTTTATGAAAGGCCCCTAAATTCAGCGGATTACACCCCTCCCCCTTTACTTGCATTTAAACCTTTTTCCCTATAGTTGCCCTTAATTAATAACAGCACATCAGACCTAAAAGATAAGGTTGAAGGTCGTGGTAAAAACTCTCTTTTCATCATGCTTGTTGTTTCTGGGATATAATGACTGAGAGTTCCAGCTGTGTCTGTGTCTGGAAACTTCACCATATTTAGACTCTCAGACTGTGCACATGGCATCCAAAGTGTCCCCAGCTTTGGGGAAGACTGACTCTCCCAGCCACCTGGGTTTGGCAGGTTGTGAGCTGGGAGGCCGTTGGCTGGACCAACGGCCTCCCAGCTCACAGAGCCGGGTGTACACTGCGGCCCACACCCCTGCCTTCGGAGGAAATCACAGCATGCCTGTGGGACAGGCTGACCAACCTAGGCGGGCAGATTTATTTTACAGTTCTTGCATTGTCCTTCTCAAAAGTAATTCTGTTCCAAGGACGGAATTTGAGTGCAGCAACCCCCACGGACTAGGAGTTTTACGACTGTCTTGACTATTCTCAAGAACTACTCTACCTCTATTTCTTTGTTTGCCTTTAAAGTATCAAGTATTAAAGTGTTTTCTGAGTAGTCAGCTTTAAACTAATGCCTCATTCATCACAAAAATCATGTATTCTTATTTTTTGTCTTCAATCAGTGCATTCCATAAGTTTTCTCTATGAAATATATATATCTTAGAACCAAAAGATTCTTACTCTATTTTGAGATTCCCTTTGAGAGTAAAGGAAGGATGCTACCTGAACTGGTTGCTATTTTCCAGAGGAGGTTCAAACCCTGTTACCTATATTTATCTTCAAAAGGATTTTTGTAGGTCTGTCATAACACCCTCCGTGTCTCTCTGCTGGCTTCTGCTTACTTTCTGTTTTTTGGTGTAACATCCTCCATAGGGTATTTTTGGCAACAGAGCTTACCTGAATCAGTCTGCTTTTTCATTTCTGAGGCAAACCAGTGATTCATCTTTAGTACAGGAGGACCTTCACAAACACGGCTGTAATGTTTTGTATCATTGGGGTTTGAGTCAGGGAGACAGACCAAGGAAAGTTGTCTCATCGGGTATTCAACTTTCCAATTAGTTCTTCACAGTTGCTCCTATCAACAGCACCAGGAAGAATGTGAGTACAGGTTAAGGTCTCCTGGGACTGCTTTTGACACCATCCCTGCTGGGGAAGTGAGTGGATGGGTGGAGGGAGAAAGGCTGGAAGTTGAAGCTGTAGGTGCATTAAAGAGTAATCAAATCACGTGTCTCCTGATGTGCTCTAGGAGAAGGGCTCAATGTCACCTATATGGTGTTAAAAACATTTAATCTGAATCTAACAGTGAGAAAACAATTAGGTACATGCAAATTGCGAGATGTTTTGCAATACAGTCAGCTTGGGCTCTTCAAAAAATATCAGTGTAATTTAAAAAAACAAAGCAAAAGATTGGGGAATTACTCTAGATTAGTTCTCAAAGCATTGTCCCAAGGCCAGCAGCATCAGCCTCACCTAGGAGCTTATTGGAAATGCAGAACCTTGGGCTCATCCCAGACTCAGAATCAGCATCTGCATTTTAATAGGTTCCCTGGGTGATTCCTGTGCACATTCAATTCTGAGTTCTGATTTAGTGTACAATTCACACTCAAATTTCCTCAGCTGTCCCAGTAAGGCCCCATGTGGCTGTTCCCCCTCCCATCTCCACCCCAAATTTAAATCTAGTCAGATATCACACACAGCATTTAGTTGTCATGTCTCTTAAGACTCTCTTAATCTGGAACCATGGCTCTCAAACTTTGGCAGGAATAAGAATCACTTTGAGGGTTTGTTATAACCCAGATTTCTGCCCCCCAGCTCCCGCCCCCACCCCTGTCCCCGTGCACACACCTGGTCCCTAGAGGTGCAATCAGATGCTGCTGGCCCTTGGACCACACTTTGAGTCGCATGGTATTAAATAATAACGTTAGTTCAGTGTTAAGTTTCTGAACGTTGTTTGTATAGGAAAAAGCCTTTGTTTTTGGAGAGTCTTAATGAACTATTTAGAGATGAAGTGTCATGATATCTACAAGTAACTCTCAAATGATTCCGTAAAATAAATAAATGGCTAGATGGATAGATGAATAATGCATGATGGATGGAAAGATGAATGGCTAGAGCAAACCATGGTAAATGATGACTGTAGCAAAACAAAGGAGAAGGGTTTTGGGCTTTCCCATGTGGAAAACTATGGGAAGATAAATATATGGGGGAAACCAACAGAAGATAAGGGCTGTCGTAGCAAGCTTTGTTTGTGCAGGTCCATCTCAATACCGACTTTCTATCTTCTTCATGGCCGTAAAACTTCTCTGGGATAGGGGATTTATGGCAGTCATTTCTCAGGAGTTTCTGCTTTTAGTCCAATAAGGAAGATCTGGGATAGCTTCTTTCTACAGCTGTTGAATCTCAAACGTTTCCAGCTCACAATAATCTTTATGCCAAAGTGGAAAAAGAGTTCAGGACACACAACCCCAAAATATGGCACCTTGGAATGGTGAATATTTTAAGATGAAGGATTTGAGAAATGGCAGGTGCAGGAAGGACTCTCTCACCTCCCCTTTCTCCCCTGAAACAGGTTTTAAGACCCTCATGTGAGAGCTGCCCTCCCTAAATCTGGAGGAAAGGAGTATCCTTATTTCTGAGGACAGAGGAATGCCAAGAGGAATACAAACCAACAGGCCTCGCTAAGTTTACTGCCTTTAGCTCATATACATTTTGTCCTATCACACTTTCCCATGACTTTCCACACCTCCTCAAATCTAGTATGAAAACGCTCAGGCTTAACTCCTTCTTCGGATTTTCGTTTCCTTATGAAGGCTCCCACGTTACATAAAACTTATACAGCATAAGTTTGTGTAATAAGCTTTTCTCTTGTGAAGCCGTCTTTTGTCAGTCTAATTTACAGGGTCTTAACTAGTAAACCTAAAAAGGTAGCGGGAAAAGCACATTTTTTTTCCTCTCGTGCAGTGGCATATCCTGGGGTGGCACACTCTGATCTCCTTCAAGACAAAAAAAGTGTCTACCTAGAGATTGCAGTTTTTATTGTCAGTGTTAACAGGCCCCTACAGGGCCATCCTGCGACAGAGTCCCCCCTTCCATGTCCTCTGCCTGCCTCTTGTTTGCGGAGAAACGTTAGCCTCCTAGGCCTGTCCGCTGCACAGTCCCCACTGTCCAGATGCTTTCTTAGCAGTGCTCCTGCCACAGTGAACTGTCCTACCAGCCAGGCGCAGGTCCGCAGGCTGCCTCCCTGTCACAGCACACGCTAGTGATGCTAGCTAATGTTTATTGGGGTCAGCATCTGCCCACGCCAAACACATGCATGCACAGTTACTGGCGAATTATTGGTTACAAAGCATAGGTCTTAGACTATTCCTTTGAAAAACGAAAATAGACACCAGATTCCCTATTGTTTTGGGTTTACTTCAGCAGTTAGTTCTAGTTTTGCTACTCCAGGCTTAGGAAATAAACCCTTAACATGTTTGACTCGCAGTCTCAAATGCTGCAGTAGACAAGAGCTTGGTATTAGTTTTCTTTAAAAAGCACAAAAACAGTCATATTAAAGATTTCTTCTGGATTTGCATTTACTCCCACTCCTCCCACTGTTGCACTTGCTTCTGGTTACACTGACCAGCTCACAGTCTAGCGTAAGTCACTGAGCCTTCCTGAGCCTTAGTTTCTATTTATAAGCGTATATGGCAGGCTGTAGCTGCCAAAGTGGCCATGCTGCCTTTAGCCAGATTCCGTGCTGTGACCTCTGCCTAGAAGTCCATACCCACTCTCTAGACCAACTGGGGGGTGATTTTGCCCCTCAGGAGACATGTGGCAATATGGAGACTTCTTTGGTTGTCACATCTTGAGGTTAGGGGTGCAAGTAGCATCTAAGTGGTAGAGGCCAGAGGTGCTACTAAATACCCTATAATGCACAAGACAAGTCTGCACAACAAATTATTATCTGTCCCCAAATGTCAGTAGTGCCAGGTTCAAAACTCTCTTCTACACCTAGTAATTCCTATGCGTCATTAGCCTGCAATCTATTTATTTATTTGTTTATTTTGCTTTGTTAGCTTTTATTGTCTTGTTATTTATTTTTTTAAGCTCTTTATTGGAATATAATTGCTTTACACTCGTACCAGCTTTTGAGATACACCAAAGTGAATCAGCTGTATTTATACATATATCCCCATATCCCCTCCCTCCCGCGACTCCCTCCCACCCTCCCTGTCCTGGCCCTCTAAGGCATCACCCGTCATCAAGTTGATCTCCCTTTGTTATACAGCAACTTCCCACTGGCTATCTATTTTACAGTTGGTAGTATATATATGTCTATGCTACTCTCTCACTTCGTCCCAGCTTCCCCTTCGCCCCCCGCCCCCCCAACCCCGTGTCCTCCAGACCATTCTCTGCATCTGCATCTTTATTCTTGTCTTGTCACTGGGTTCATCAGTACCATTTTTTTTTAAGACTCCGTATATATGAGCTAGCATACAATATTTGTTTTTCTCTTTCTGGCTTACTTCACTCTGTATGATAGACTCTAGGTCTATCCACCTCATTACATATAGCTCCAGTTCATTCCTTTTTATAGCTGAGTAATATTCCATTGTATATATATGCCACATCTTCTTTACACATTCATTTATCTGTTGATGGGCATTTAGGTTGCTTTCATGTCCTGGCTATTGTAAATAGTGCTGCAATAAATATTACGGTACATGTTTCTTTTTGGGTTACGGTTTTCTCTGGGTATATGTCCAGTAGTGGGATTACTGGATCATATGGTAGTTCTATTTTTAGTTTTTTAAGGGACCTCCAAACTGTTTTCCATAGTGGCTGTACCAACTTACATTCCCACTAACAGTGCAGGAGAGTTCCCTTTTCTCCACACCCTCTCCAACATTTGTTTTTTCTAGATTTTGTGATGATGGCCATTCTGACTGGTGTAGCCTGCAATTTAAATGTCACTTCCCCAGGACACCTTGTCTAATGCCTTAAACCAAACATAAAGGTATCAGAACATTTATCCCTATGTGCTGCATGTTATAGTTGTCCTTTACCCATTTTTCTCTTCAGGTGATAAGGAACTATTTCTTGTTGAGTATTTTATGTATCTGTTGAGCTTAGCATATATTGTAGAACGAAGGGATGGATGGATGGATGGATGGATGGATGGATGGATGGATGGATGGGTTGATAGATGGATGGGATGACCAGTTTGCTAGAGATGCCATAGCAAAGGACCACAGACTGGATGACTTAAACAACAGAAACTTATTTTCTCAAAGTTCTTGAGGCTGGAAGTCCAAGATCAGGGTGTGAGCAGATTTAGTGTCTTCTGAGGCCTCTCTCCTTAGCTTGCAAATTACTTAACTCTTCTTATTAGGACACCAGTCAGTTCGGATTAAGGCCCACCTTAACCTTAAACTTATCACCTCTTTTAACTTAATCACATCTTTCAAAGCCCTATCTCCAAATATAGTCACATCCTGAGGTACTAGGGGTTAGGGCTTCAACATATGAATTTGGCTGGGGGCCTGGGGGAGGACGCATTTTAGACTTTAACAGACAGATTTTTTGTTATCTCTAACAATCTGAAGTTCGACTCCAGAGGAGTATGTTTCATTTGGAAAAGAACAATTCTCCTGATCCCTTCCCAATTCTGGCTTCTCTTTAACCATCTTTCTACCTTCCACCTCCAAATCACTGAGGGCTGTAAGATCAGAAATCAAAATTGCCTGATGTACCCTTGGTGCTAACAACCTTACTCAGGTGACCAGAGGCAGATATCTGTGCATCCTTGGATCCTGCCTCCACCACTAGAGAGCTGAGTGGTCCTAGGCAATCTCAGTTCCTGCTCTGAAAAATGGGACCATGATTATATCAACCTCCTAGGATTGGTGCCGAGATTTATCAAGATGATGCATAAGATGTGCCTAACATTGTGCTTGGCACATAGTAAGTACTCAATAAATGTTAGCTTTATTCGACCTTTTTTCTTCCCGTAAATTAGCCTTCTTTTTTTTTTTCTTTTTTTTTCCCGTAAATTAGCCTTCTTTTTTTTTTTTTCAGTCACAGTAAAGTTTTTCTTTCACCTTAGTAAAAACTTTGAACTTTGCAAGGCAAAACATATTTTGCTCTCTAAGTCTTTCCTCTTAGTTGACATTATAGATAAATTGAGAAACCCCCTTGTCATCCAGTTTTTACTCACAATTCCTACCCTGGTACCCTGTGTGCCACCAACTCTCAAGAGCTAATGACAGGCTAATGGGAAAATGGGAGGAATGGAGACCTTTGGGACTCAGATTTCCTCTGTCAATCTTATCATCTCCCTCTCATCCATCCTCATATCCACTCCTGCATTAAACGAATAGATTCTACTTCCTTCATCTCTTAAAGGTTTCTCTTTCCCTGCAGGCCTCTGTCTGCCTTGGCTGGCCCTCACCACTTCTTGTGTGGTACCTCTTTAGAGCCTGACTTCCCGGACCCTGGATGGTGTCCCTTGCACAGCCACCCCCTACTCTGCTCTTAGTTTGATCTTGCTGACATAAAATGCCTCAGTGGCTTCCTCTAGCTTTCAGGATGAACTTCCAACTTCTAATCCTCGAGGCCCTTTCCGATGTGGCCCTGTTTCCTCCTCTAGCCTCCTCTCTCTAAGACCCTCCTCCTGAAGGCTCTGTGCTGCTTCAGGCTCCTATATCTTTCCACGCATTATACTCTCAACTTCAAATTCCCTTCCTCCATCCTTCACCTAACCAACTCCTACCTGATCTTCAAATGTCTGCCTCTTCCAGGAAGGCTTCTTTACTTCCTAGGCTTCAATTGTAGCTTTCATTTATTCAGGAAAATTTGCATGCAGTGAAATGCACAGGTCTTAAATGTATAATTCGAGTTGTAATAGACTTACACATATGCTTGTAACCTCTATTGCAATCAAGGTATAGACAATTCCCTTTTTCTCCCTCTCAGTTTATCTCTATTCTCCCCTCCCACCACCCAAATAGGCACCTATCCTTCTAATTTCTATCACCACAGATTAGTTTTGCCTGTTCTTGAACTTCATACAAATGGAATCATATGGTATATGCTCTTTTGTCCATACATGCATGGGTCACATTTTTGTATTCTAGTCTGTTCCTTCACCTAGTTGTCTGTCTTTATGCTAATATCATACTGTCTTAATTATTGCACATTTATGTAATTCTTGAATTCAGATTATATGAGACTTTCAACTTTGTTCTTCAAGAATATTTTGGTTAAGCTAGGTATTTTGCATTTCCATGTGAATTTTAGAATCAACTTGCCAACTTCTACCAAAAAAAAATGTCTCTTGGGATGATGAATGTAATTGTAATTGCATTGAATTTATAGATCAATTTTGGGGAAAACTGACCCTAAGTAATATTGTCTTCCAATCCATGAACGTAATGTAGTTCTCCATTTGAGATCTTAAATTTCTCTCAACAGTGTTTTGTAGTTTTTAGCCATCTTTTATTAAATATATTGCTAAGCATTTTACAATTTTGATACTATTATGAATGAGATTTAAAACTTTTAATTTCCCAGTTTTTGCTGCTGGTATATATAGAATTGATTTTGCATATTGACCTTGTATATCAAGACCTTAAAAAATTTACTTCTTAGCTCTAGTAGATTTTTTTTATATTCCAAGGGGTTTTCTATGTAATCATGTCAATCTGTAAATAGAAACAGTTTTGCTTTATCTTTCCAATGTTTATGCTCTCTGTGTATTTTGTTGTCTCATTACACATCTTTGGATTCCTAAAACAGCTTTGAATAAAAGTGAGAGTAGACATCCTTGCCTTGCTCCTGATCTGAAATCTAAAGAGTTTAACAGTTCACTGTTAAGTTTATTATTAGCAGTAGGTTTTTAAAACTGCCCTTTATCAGAAAAAGGAAGTTTTCTTCTATTTTAGTTTGCAGAGTTTTTTTGTTGTTTTTAAATCAGGAAAAGTGTTAAATTTTATCAAATGCTTTTTATGCATCTATTGAAATTATAATTTGCTTTTTCCTTTATCAATATGGTGAATTATTGATTGAGTTTCAAATGTTAAACAATTTTTGCATTCTTTGCATGAAATATAGTTGATCATAATCTAATGAATATATATACTGCTGGGTAAAATGCCAATTTTAAGGTATTTTTTACATTTATGTTTATGAAGAATATTGGTCTGTGATTTTATTTTCTCAAAAAGATTTCTCTCAGGTCTTGGTATCAGGATTATGCTGACCTCATAAAATGAGTTTGGAAGTATTATTTCATCTTCTGTTTTCTGGAAGAATTTTATAAACTTGATATAACTTCTATAAATAACTGGTTGAATTCACTAGAGAAGACATCTGGGCCTGGAGTGTTCCTTGTGAGGCTTTTTTTTTAAATTATGAACTCTATTTCATTAATAGATATAGAGATTTTCTGTATTTATGTCTTTTTGTGTCCATTTTGATAAATTTATCTTTTAAGGAATTTTTCCATTTCATCTCATTTTTAAAAACTTATTGATATAAACTTATTGATATAAAAACTTATTGATATAAAGTTTTTAAAATAATATTTACTTGCTATCATAATGTTGGTAGAGTCTACAGTGATGTCTCCTTTTTTATTCATATTGCCTATCTGTACTTTCTTTTTAGTTCATCAGTCTTGCTAGGATTTGTCAATTTTATTACTCTTTTCAAGGAATAAATTTTTGGCTTTTCTTGGTTTTCTTTATTTGTCTCAGGTCAATATACAAAATCAATTCTACATACACCAGCAGCAAAAACTGGGAAATGATAAGTGCTAGTGTTTCATGCAAAATAAATTCAAAGTAAGTAGAAGGAAGAAAATAATAATTACGACTTACTTTGTATTATTATTATTATTATTAACTCAAAATGTATTCTAATATCTCTTGTGATTTCTTCTTTGATTCACAGGTTATTTAGAAGTCTGTTTCTTCATTTCCAAATATTTGGGGCTTATCTTGATACCTTAGTAGTAATGATTTCTAATTTAATTTCAAATTTAATTTCAATATTTAATTTCATTGTGGTAAAATATATACATACTCTAAGGTTTTGAGATTTATTTCTTTTGAGATTTATCGAGGATGTGGCCTCTCTTGGTGACTGTTTCATGCACGCTTAGAAAGAATATGTACTTTGAAGTTGTTGGATGTATGTTACGTAAATAGCAGTTAGATCAAATTGGTTGATAGTGTTGTTCAAACCTTCTATATCCTCAGTGCTCTATCAATTACTGAGAGAGGTGTGTTAAAATCTCCACTTACAACTGTAGATTTGTCTATTTGTCCCTTTAGTTTTGTCAGCATTTGCTTCATCTGTTTTGAAGCTCTATATTAAACGAATACACATTTCTTTTTTTTTGTTTTTTGGTGTAATTATTTAATGACACAGGAAAATAACATGTTATAAAACAAGCTGGTTACAAATTGTTGGTAAAGGATGACTTCACTTTTGATTAGAAAAAAATGTAGAGTATGTATCAAAACACTGGAAGTTTATATATCAAAATATTGACAGTAGATGAATACACATTTCTGATTGTTATGTCTTCTTGATGAAGTGATCTTTTTATTATTATGAAATGTTCATCTCTTTCACTGGTAATACTTCTTGTTTTAAAATCTGTTTTGCTTGATACTAACATAAGCACAACGCCTTCTTATACTCAGTGTTTTTGTCACGTATCTTTTTCCATTCCTTTACTTTGGAACTGTTTTTACATTTACAGTATGTTTTGTAGAAAGCATATAGTTGTGTCTTGTTTTTTAATGCAGTCTAACAGTCTTTGCTTTAAAATAGGGGTTTTAGTCCATTTTCATTTAGTGTAATTAGTTATATGTTGGTGGGTTTAAGTCTATCATTTTCCTATGTGTTTTCTCTTTGTCCCATCTGCTTTTTATTCTTGGCTTCCTTCTTTCCAACCTTTTCTTAGGTTAATTAAACATTTTAACTATTCCATTTTAATTATTCCAATTTTAGCTATTTTTTAATATTTTTTAGTTGCTACTAAGATTACAACATGCATCCTCAACTGACCATAGTCTGTATAGAGTTAATATTGTATTAAATTTAAGAACCCTGAAACAATGCAATTCAATTTACCACTGTACCATCTTGTGTGCTGTTGTTGTCATATATTTTTAATAATCTCTACAATAAGAAATTGTAATTTTGGGCGTTAAATAGATATTTATCTTTGAAAGAAATTACAAGAAGGAAAAAATATATCATTTTATATTTACTCACATATCTGCCATTTCCAGGGGTCTTTATTCCTTCCTGTATGTCTGAGTTCCCATCTGCTATCATTTCCTTTAGTTTGAAGAATTTCTTTTAATAGTTCTTACAGGAAGCCTATAGTCCTTTGTTTATTTGGGAGTATATTTTTGCCTTCATTTTTGATAAAACATGAAAAGCCACTATTTATGGTTTGCTGAAAATCAAAAGCAGGCAAAAAGTGAAGAAATTTGACTCTTGAAAGAAGGAAACTACCCTAAATAAGAGCTACCTTTATATGACCTTTACCTTGAGGGCTCCTTCAATCCATAGGTGTGGTGCAACCAGAATTCAATTAAAAAGGCTTCAGTCTATTGGTTTGTCAGAAGATGTAGTTTAGGGTGTTAGAGTAGCTGGGAATTGAGACAGGGAAGACCAAACACGGGGGAGCCACAAATAGGGAACCTCTAAATTGGCACAGAAACTACGTCAAATCTTTGGATGCCCTCTTTTCAGAGGCCTACTAGGCTCCTTGAAGTCTCCTCTGTGCAGGCACAGTTCAGGGGCCTTCCAAGGATTCAAGGCAGTTTGTCTATGGGAGGGTTGTTCGAATAAAAACTACTCTGCCATTCCCAGAGCCAGAGCTTTCCCACTGTATTTTGAACATTCATCTATCACAGAATATGTCATCTTGTACTAAAATTAGGAATTTAATTATACGTATCTCCCACGATACTTTAAACTCTAGCGTGTGGTCTACTTATCCAGGTATCCTTAATGTCTGTTACAGCGTCTGGCACATTGTGCTCAATAAGTGTTAACTGAGTAAATAAATCTAATAAAACTAGCAAGTCTGACAACCAGGGTGAGAGGGCCTGCCTCTTTAGCAGTTCTCGTGTGAAACATTGGTTTCCTCAGGCCAGTCATTTGAAGAGTGTTCTGAGGATTATAGGAAAAAATTGTCCCCCTCCTTTCGCTAGCCTTGATGATTTTACCAGTAATTTATAGTGATGTCAGTTATAAACACCAGTCCTTTGGCAATTAGTCACAGATTATGGATTAACATGGTAAATAGGAAGTAATGATATATTATTCCTTATTTTATTTTATTTTTAAATTATTAGATTAAACATCTGACTTGAAACAGCAGATGTGGTAGCCATGGCGCTCCTCAGGCTTGCAGGAAAGAGTAAGGAGAAATAATATTCAGTCCAGCCCACGTGGATTTCCTGGCTCTATGGAGCAGAAGTGGATTTCAAATCAGAAAAGATGGAAGGTATGACCCCTGATTCTATTTGTTGTAATATGGTGCTGACCAGTGCTCGGTGCTGACCTGATTGTTGAAAGAAACATAAACAGTGCAAATAACTGTGGGATCTCAGAACCTTTTACTCAGTGTCACTCTTCTATATGGTTATGGTCCTTTCTGCTATTTCCCTGGTGACGTAGCCTTTACTACCAGGCGTGTGTGGGTTGGGGGCTGGGGACAGACTCCACATAGGGCTCTGGGTCCTGCAGTGAACCATCCTGCTGTCAAGCGCGCATGCTGACTGGTAGCTGTCATAACCTGACGGGCTTGTTTTTCAGAGGTAGGAGAAGGGGATTCTACTTTGTTGTTTTCCACAGATGGTTAGCCAGAGAGAGTACTATTAGAGGGAGTGTCACACCTCAGTTGTATTTAACTGGGGGCTTGGTGAGGATCAGGTTACTATCTTTCTTTTATAAAGGTTATTTTTCAGGTAATTTAAAGTGCTGGGGTTGAGGAGCCTATTAATCTAAGGCTCTTCTGCTCGTAAGTGACAAAAATACAACTGAAACTAGTTTCAACATAAAAGCAGGTTCAGTGGCTTACATAATTAAGTTTCATGGTGAATCTTCAGGCACAGTCTATCTCCCTCTCTTTCACTCTGCTTCTCTCTGTGCTCAGAGGGCACTCCCCAAAGAGTGGCAAAGATGACTACTGGCAGCGGCAGCCTAAATCCCATCAGCTTACCAACCCCAGTAGGAAGAGAACATTTCTCTCTGAATAATTACGACAAAAGTCACGGGGAGGCTTCTCCATGCTTATTATGTTCCCACCTGTGGGGCTGGGGAGGAGGTGAGACCAGCCCCAATCGACCACAAGCACTGAGGGTTGGTCAAGGAAGGATTCCCAAAGAAAAAGAAGGGTTTTAATGCCAGAGGAAGGAGAAGAGATGAAGGGCAGACCAAAACAAAGGGTTGGGGTTCTTTGTTGGTTGGCTCCTTGCTCCCCAGCAGGGAGAAGGAAGTTTCAACATTAAAAGTAGAAGCAACAGAGGCCAGAATGTCTGAGCCATGACTAGACGAGACCTGATGAGAACAGCAGAAGTAGGAGATGAGAAAAGCTAAATAACACAAAATTGGTTAAAACACTGAGACTCTATTGGGGAGGGCTGTATCACACAGAATATAATGGTAACCTTTCAGAAGGAGCTAAAAAAGATGATTTAACTGATGTGTTTAATTAACGTTCTGCAACCTCAGATCTTTCTTCTGTGGCAACTACTCAGAGCACTTTTTGACCTATTAGGAAACTGTAAATTAAAATACAGTGAGACCAAGATTGTGGAAAAGAGGTTCCCAGGTGAGCTATTCGTCATGAGAGAAATCCCCCAAGCAGCAGAAGGTGAATGGGAATTCAGCACAAGCTAATTGTCACTAGTGGCAGAATAAGTCTGAAAACAAGCTCCCACATTGTCAAATGTGTGCATACTTTACAAGCACTTTCCTGTGCCTTGTTTGATTCTATCTTTGTGAGCAGTCTTTGATGTCAGAGGTGCTGGAATGATTACAACTGTTTCACAGGTGAGAAAATCTGCAGTGTGTTTCCGGCTTCATCCTAAATGAAGGAAAGAGGATAATAACAGTGTCCTGGTTAAAGGACCCCCTAAAGAGGACCCCAGCTAGATTAAGGTCACTTTCCCAGGAGCCAGTGGCTGGGCATTCTGCCTGTTTAAGGATGCTGAGAGCTCTCCTCTCGACTGCACCAGTGTGAGTAGGACAGCGGCTAATGGTACCAGAGCAGGTTTCAAACACTCTTTTTCTTGTTCACACTGAGATCTGTAGGTCCAAGGAGAAATGGTCTTCCTGGTCCTGAAGCTCCTCTCAGCAGTGATCTCAATAGTGAAAATCTTTGTAAAGTCCAGGACTGAAAGAGCTAAGGAAATGTTTCAGAGTGCATACCATTTGCTTTTGTGTGGGGTGGAGTGACAAGGTCCTGACGGTTTAGAATTTGGGAGTCTTGTATGTAACTGCATTGTTTCGATAGGTGGCAGCATGTCCTCTCCTTTAAAAGGTTATCTTTGAAAAAGGGCATATTCCGTGAAAAGCTCTGTCAGGAAATGAAGAGGAGCTAATAATGATAAAAGCAAACAGAAAATGTTCCCTGTGACCCACCATGAATACGTCGCTTGTGGTCACGACTCAAGTCATTGATCAGGCTTTGATCGACCAGTGGAGTTGTATGGTGACACTTCAGATTCTAGTGCAGTTTAGTTCTCTCCTCATCAGGGATGTAGCATATTGGGAAAGCTTTTCCAGATGGCATTGAGCACTTTCCCACCTACCATGTTGTGAATGATCATTTGCAACCTGGCCACACCTGCCCTTCTCCACCGTTCTGAGTGACCAGCTCCAAACTCTTCTCTCTTTTCAGAATTGCTTTCTCCATCAACAGATATAAATGTTTTAATTCCATTCACAGTGGCATTTCTCCCAAGGGATCTTCCAAGGAATGGTTGATTCCAACTGAGTCAAAAAAAAAAGAAAAAAAAGGAAAAAAGGAGAGGGGAGAGGCTTACTAGAAGCTTGACGTGCACAAACTGCCCTACATTCTAAGAATAAGAATATCCCTTATGGGGAAAACCTATTCTGTTTGTGGCATAAAGTGATGGCCACCTGGGGCAGGGATATGGTGGCAAGGAGGGGTGACAGGTCCTTCTGGGACGTAGGACTTGTGGGTACCCATTTGTAGTGTCACATTCTCAACTCCTTGTGCTACAAATCCATTTATCTCCAAAACTGGGCTTCAGAGAATTAACTGGGCTTTTGAGAATTACATTGTGCCCCCCCCAAAGGAGATAACCTATATAAAATATATATAATAAATATGTATATAATTGCATATAATTACCTTTGAACAAATACATCCTGAAACTACCGCATTTTGATAATAAGATTAATCTCTGCCCTAACCCTTCTTCTTATTTAAAAAATAAACTTTTAAAAGAAAAAACAAATCACTCTTACTGTGGTAGACACAGCTGGCGCCTGCCTGCATGTCCTTGGATCCTTTTCATCCATCTGCGTGCCCGTTCTCTCCATGCCCTTTGATGACACAGGGCACTCAGAGGATGGTGCTTGGGCGCTGGAGCAGCCTTGCCTGTGTCCTGAAGCTCCACAGACATAACAGGTGGTTGCAAAAGTGCAAACACTCAGTCCCTTGCATTCCAGGCAGAACCAACAACACTGAGGCGTCATTTATGTTCCAGGGCACCCTGCAGGATTGAGCTGTGTCTGGGGCTTCCCCTGAATTTACACGCGGGCCTGAATTTCCCCTTCCCAATTTTTTCACAGTGTAATTTTCCCCACTCCCTTCCTGGTTTTTCTCTCATTTCCTTAGTAAAGACTTACACTGGAATCCTGGACTCAGGCTCTACTTCTAGGAAAACCCAATCAAGGGTACTTACTGTTTTTTTCTTCTCTCACTCTCTCTTCCTCTTTCTTCTGTCTGTCTCTGTATTTGTCTCTCTCTTTCTCATTCTTTCTTTTTTTCTTTGTAAGTTAGATTTGGGGATTTCTTGAATTAAGATTACAGGGGAAAAACACACAGCAACTGAACTTCTCTCCTCCAAATTGACCATCTCTCAACCTAATAGGAAGATGGTAACATGGTCAGGGCTAGTTTAAAAAGATAATTTTAAAGATTTTTTTTAAATTTTATTTATTTATTTATTATTTTTTGGGGGGTACACCAAGTTCAATCATCTGTTTTTTGTTTTGTTTGTTTGTTTGTTTGTTTGGGGGGGTACACCAAGTTCAATCATCTGTTTTTATACACATATCCCCGTATTCCCTCCCTTCCTTGACTCCCCCCACCTCAAGTCCCCCCCACCCTCCCCGCCCCAGTCCTCTAAGGCATCTCCCATCCTCAAGTTGGACTCCCTTTGTTATACAACAACTTCCCACTGGCTATCTACTTTACAGTTGGTAGTATATATATGTCTGTGCTAATCTCTCGCTTCTTCTCAGCTTCCCCTTCACCCCCCGGCCCCTCCCATACGTCGAGTTCTCCAGTCCATTCTCTGCATCTACGTCCTTGTTCTTGTCACTGAGTTCATCAGTACCATTTTTAGATTCCGTATATGTGAGTTAGCATACAATATTTGTCTTTCTCTTTCTGACTTACTTCACTCTGTATGACAGACTCTAGGTCTGTCCACCTCATTACATAGAGCTCCATCTCATCCCTTCTTATAGCTGAGTAATATTCCATTGTATATATATGCCACATCTTCTGTATCCATTCATTTGTTGATGGGCATTTCGGTTGCTTCCATGTCCTGGCTATCATAAATAGTGCTGCAATAAACATTATGGTACATGTTTCTTTGGGGATTATGGTTTTCTTTGGGTATATGCCCAGTAGTGGGATTACTGGATCATATGGTAGTTCTATTTGTAGTTTTTTAAGGAACCTCCAAACTGTTTTCCATAGTGGCTGTACCAACTTACATTCCCACCAACAGTGCAGGAGAGTTCCCTTTTCTCCATACCCTCTCCAACATTTGTTGTTTCCAGATTTTGTGATGATGGCCATTCTGACTGGTGTGAGGTGATACCTCATTGTGGCTTTGACTTGCATTTCTCTGATGATGAGTGATGTGGAGCATCTTTTCATGTGTTTGTTGGCCATCTGTTTGTCTTCTTTGGAGAAATGTCTATTTAGGTCTTCTGCCCATTTGTGGATTGGGTTATAAAGATGTTATTTTTAACTGAGGTACCACAACCTAGAATCTTCCTTTGTAGCAACCCATGAGTTTTTCCTTCAGTCTCCTCCCTATTTAAAGCTGACCCTCATCTGCCTCACACATGCCCTCCCACCTCTCCCTAGCCTCTTTCTCTCTTGTGCTTCTCCATAGCACTTTACCATCTCACTCAAATGAGTGAAGGAAAACTAAAGAAAGTAAGAAAAATAAAATAATTTGTAACACACAAGGAAGCCTTCTTGAAAAGAAGAACATTTTATTATGAATGGGCAGGTAGAAAAAGAATCTTTAGGGATTCATAAGTGGGTATATGGATGCCTTGAATTTTCTACTCTTGTAAGTGGAGAAGAGATAATCATATGGAAGAGTTTCAGTTGTATGATTAGAAATCATCAAGATGTTTTATCTACCACCAAAAACCTCTAGACAATAAAACCCCATAAGTTTTCTTTAGAAAAATATTTTTGCTAAAATTTTAATGATAAGTAGAATGTTTCCATTTTTATCTTCCAAATTTTGGATTGCCAAAGGCCAATTTTAAAAATAAAGCAGAGGTGTGGGTACATCTGATAAGAGGATGAGAGGAGATTTGCAGAAAACACATGATACCAAACATCAGGGAGAAGCTATAAGGGGGAAAAAAATTAGTATACTACTAGCATAATAAAGAGAAAGCAAATGGTGCTTTGGGAATTAAAACCCAATGGGAGAACTACAGTGCCGACCATCACAGAACCTACCAATTCTTTCCACAATATTTAATGAGTTCTCTCCATGTTCAAGGCACCGTTCTAGGTGCCAGATATTTAGCAGTGAACAAAACAGGCTAAATCCCTGTAGAACTGAGCTTACATTCTAGTGGAGGACCGAGACAGTAAACAGAAATTATGAAAACATATGTGTCCACAGTGGTAAATGCTATGGAGAAAAGTAAAGGCGGGGTGTTTGGGGGGCGGCGGGGGAGTTGCAATTTAAAATACAGTAGTAGTCAGAGAAGACCTGGTGGAGAAGATGACAGCTGAACACGGTCTTGAAGGAGGTGAGGCAATGGACCACATGGACATCTGGTGGAAGAGCATTCCAAAGGAAGGAACAGAAACTGCAGACGGCTTAGGTGGGAGTGTGCCTGGAGTATTGGAAAAAGGAGAGTGCCAGTGTGACTGCAGCTGAGTAAGGAGAGTGCAGATGAGGTTAGAGAGATGAGGGGTAGAGGACTGTTGCAGGACTCTCACTTTACCATGAACGAGGTGTGAGCCATTGGAAGGTTTTGAGGTGAAGGATGCCATATTCTGATTAGTTTTTTTTTTAAGGATCATTCAGATTGCTTCATTGAGAATAGATTTTGGTGAGGGGCAAGGACCAAAGCAGGAAAACTACTTAAGAAAGCATTACCGGGACTTCTCTGGTGGTGCAGTGGTTAAGAATCCAATCCACCTGCCAATGCAGGGTACGTGGGTTCCAGCCCTGGTCGTGGAAGATCCCACATGCCGTGGAGCAACTAAATCTGTGCACCACAACTACTGAGCCTGTGCTCTAGAGCCTGCAAGCCACAACTACTGAAGCCCACATGCATAGAGCCTGTGCTCTGCAGCAAGAGAAGCCACTGCAATGAGAAACCCATGCACCGCAACGAAGAGTAGCCCCTGCTTGCTGCAACTAGAGAAAGCCCACACACAGCAACGAAGACCCAATGCAGCCAATAAATAAATAAATAAGTAAATTTACTAAAAGAAAAAAAAAGTATTACCAACATCTGGGTGAGAGATTTTGGTGACCTTGATAAAGTGGGAGCTTGAGATGGTGACAAGTAGTTGGATTCTAGAGATATTTTGAAAACAGTTGTCAATTATCGTTGGCTTTGGTGATAATTAAATTCAATGTGAAAGAGAAAGAGAAATATCAAGGAAAATTTCAATGCATAATCGTGCATTTGTGTTTAGTTCAATTCAATTATGTAAACATTTGTTTTCTACTGTAGGTTATCTAGTGCATATGAGGCACTGTGCTCATGAAATGCAGTTCCTTCTGCCAAAGGGCTTATATTCTGGAAAGGGAAACAGACATATAAATCAATAAATTTGTGTGCACCACATTAAGTCTAATAATCAAAGTATGCTCAATTTCTGAAAGTGGGGAGAGATTAACACTGTCACAGAGATAGAGTAAGATGATGGAAATCCATCTAGAAGAAACGATGACTCTGTTGAATATTGATGGACACATGAGGGGTTTTCTTGGTGCTAAAAAGGGGGTGGAGAACTATTGGGTTGGCCAAAAAGTTTGTTTGGGTTTTTTGTAAGATGGCACAAGAAAATCCGAACGAATTTTTTGGCCAACCCAATATTCCAGGGAGAGGTCACTACAGGTACAAAGACACAGAGGAATAAAACAAATGTGGTGTGCCTAGGGAAATAGAAATAGATTGGATTGTCTGGAATGTGAAGTTCAAAGTGAAGAGAGACTGGGAGCTGAGTGGAGCAGATGATAAAGGATTCTATATGCCCAGCTTCATGCCTGGGCTACCCAAAGGAGAGCCAGTGAAAAGTTTTAAATAAGGGAGAGTTGTGGTCAGACTTAAGTTTTATAAAATATCACTCTGGTGGCCATGCAGAGACAGATTGGAAAGAGGAGAAGGCAAGAGGCTAGAAACCGAACAAAAGTTATTATGGCCACAGGTGAGAACCTGAATTAAGGTAATGGCAGAGGGAGTAGAAAGGATGGACTTAAGAGTTAGAAATAGCAAAGCCCAGTGGCAAGTTGGTTATAGTGTATGAGAGAAAAGACAGAATCTTAGAAGCTGGGAGATGAGTTCCCATCAATTAAGATTAGAGAACACTGCCATCATGGCATTATTTATAATAGCCAAGATATGGAAGCAACCTAAGTACCCATCAACAGATGCGTAGATAAGATGTGGTTTACAATGGAACACTACTCAGCCATAAAAGAGATGGAATCTTTTTTTTTTTTTTTTTTTTTTTGCAGCAACCTGGATGAACTTTGAGGATATTATGGTAAGTGAAACAAGTCAGATGGATAGAGACAAATACCATATGATTTCACTTGACAAACAGGCAAAACCAAAGCCAAAATAAATGAACAAATCAAACTAAACACGTATAACACGTAGATACAGAGAAAAGAGTAGTGGTTACTGGAGGGACCCAGCAGGAGGGGGGAGGGTGAAATGGGTAAAGGGGATCAACTGTATGGTGACAGATGGAAACTAAATTGGTGGTGAGCATGCTTTACTTCAGGGTATACAGAAGTAGAAATATGTTATTGTACACATGAAACATATAACATTATAAACCAATGTTACCTCAATAAAAAATAAGTCAAAAAAAGAAAATTAAAAAAATAGAAATGATAAAGATCAGGGAAAGCTGGAAAACAAAGAAGGTCTTAGAAACTGGGGAGTGATGAGATCAGTTTTTTTATATGAGATAAAGGTGAAGGGCCTGGACGATAAAGATGGAAATCTCCCGTATAGACCTGGGAACTGGCAGAGAGGAATAGCCTTTATCTGTAGATTTAGGGGTCAATGACATATACAGGGGTATTTAAAACAATAGGAACTTATTTGACTGTAGAGGGAAAAGGTTTAAAGTGAAAAGGAGGCCAAGGATAGAATCCTCAAGAGCATCATCTTCTAAGGGAAGATCCAGGAAAGCAAACCAACAGCTAACACTGAGAATATAAGGTCAGAGAGGTAAGACAAGCAGGAGGATAAAGAGTAGCCTCCGAAGTCAGAGAGGGAAAAGAGAGGGTGTAATCAAAGGTAGCAAAGGTCATAAGATCAAGTAAGTAAGGATTTAGACACATTTATGAGTTAGGTAATTTGGAGGTCATTATTGATCAGAGAAAAGGCAATTTTAGTGATACAGTGATAAGGTATGGGATGGGTAGAAATCAGATTATAGTGGTTTGAAGTGGATAGGAGGTGAGGGAGTGTAGACACTTGTATAGACTACTCTTTCAATGAGCTTGACTTCACGTGAATACCCAAACCTCCCTCTTCCACATGAGGTGAGGCCATGCCCACACCACTCTGTGAGGCCAAGTCCACTCTGTGGACTAGAGTAGATGGAGGTAGATGTTGAAAGCAGGTGAGTGTTTAGAGATGCGAGTGAAGTGGGGAAGTGACTCCAGTAAGCCAGATAGAGGAGTTTGAAAGGGTCCCCAAAGGTAAGGCACCAGAGCCAGTGTCTGAAGCTGGATTAGGGGAGCAAGACAGACATCTAGATAGGAAGTTTGTAGGCAGGTCCTCTAGAAGAATGAGATTATATGTGCTGCTTAGGTCTGCAGTTCAAGGGATTGATTAGGGCTCCAGGCTCAGTGGAGAAGGAGGGAAACTAATAAACTGAGAGGATGGGAAGGGTAAAGGCCAAGTTGTCATGACAAAGTCTCAGGACAGATGTGTAGACAGAGGGCAGTTTGAGAGAAAAGAGATTAGTAGGTGATGATTTTTTGTATGTAAAGATTTCAGACAGAGAATGGTTCCAGGTGCTATAGTCTGGTGCACGGCCATGGGAGTGGTGTGATGATGGGGTAAAAGAGGCAGGTATTTGAAACTGAGGCACTCAACCTTCCGGGAAGCTACAGTGTTGGTGGAATCCTCTTCATGGTCTCTGAAGTCACCCAGGGTGATGGAAGAAATTGGATTCATGGAAAAGAACATGCCTATGTCCTCAATGAACATGGAGGAGTGTTCAGGAGATGAGAATCATCAATAGAAAGTAAGGGGACAGCAAAGCTAGATAAGATAACCTTCAAAACAGGAATGAGTTTTACACAAGAGTGTGCATGTAATAGGCATTGGGAAGGATATCTTCAGCTGCTCTTGGACCTACCATACATTTGGGAGCGCTGCAAAGAAAGTGTTGTCCTTGAAGTAGGGACAGGAAGTGGGAAGTTCCATTTTAGTTAAAGTATGTAAGGAGAAAAGATTGTCTTTATCATATACATGTAAAAACTCTGTGCTCTCAGAAACTAAGGATCATCCTTTATTTTCTGCCAAGACTGTTGAATTACAGGTTTCCAGAGAATCACAAGAGACAGTTGTACTGACTGAGTAGTATTTAATATGACCAGGTCTTAAATAAGAAGCCATGAACATAAACATTTAAAACCAAATATATAATAAATAATCATTAAGTTATAAAGTACATAGTTTGTATTAAAACTAAATACTCAGATGCAAATGTAAATACAACAGAGCAATAATATAGAATAATAATGCTACAATTTTATGTGTCCAAAGAAGACACTTTCAGCTAAAATGCTAAAAATCATGATTAATTTTCCCTGAACTCCCATGACATATAGAAACCTTTCTTTCTCTCTTTCTCTCTTTCTTCCTTCCTTCGTTCCCTTCTTCCTTTTCTCTTTCTTTTTTTCTTTCATCTTTTCTTCCTTCCTTCCTTTCTTATTTCCTTTCTTCCTTCCTTCCTTCTTTCCTCCCTTTCTTTCCCTTCCTTCCTTCCTTCCTTCCTTCCTTCCTTCCTTTCTTTCTTTCTTTCTTTCTTTCTTTCTTTCTTTCTTTCTTTCTTTCTTTCTTTCCTCTCTCTCTTTCTCTTTCCTTCTTTCCTTCCTTGCTTTTTTCTTTTTTTTTTTGGAACATTTCCCTTGTTCCTGCAGCAAGTGTTGCTACAAATGCTGTTGAAATAATGTTGAGCAAATGATCAGATTCAGTAGAAAGTTTTACTCAGAAGTATGGTCAGATGTTCCTGTAAGAGTATCCAGAACTTTAGAGACTCAGACACATAAAGTTCAAAAAAAGGCAAAATATTCCATAGAGATTAAGTCCAACACCCTCATTCTACAGATAAAGAAATGGAAACCCAAAAAATTTAAGCAAGTGACCACGACTGCACATCCAGTTAGATTTCAGGTCTCCTGTATCACCATCCACAGGTGAACAGCAATGTTTATGGGTCAGCCTCAGGTCCTTTTGGAGGGATGGCTTAGTCTTGAACACAGAACAGTGAAGATGGAGCATTTCGAGTCTCACTTCGTCTTGTTTATTCTGATCCATTGCTTTCCTTGGGATAGTGCCAGGATATTTACCCAAGTCTTTAAACTCAGTTTAGTGAAGGCTCTTAGCCGACACTCCATTAAATTAATTTTACTTTTAAGGTAGAATCTCTGGTCAAAAGGATTAGAACAGAGATTTTTAACAGTAAACACACAAAAATAAATACATTGTTTTAAATATAAAATCACAGTGTCAAAGAAGTCAACAACTATAAAGCCAGAAACAAGAAATAAGGGCTTCATCCTTCCCAAGTCAATCTCATGCCTGCTTTCCACTTTGGTCCCAACAACCTGGCCTGATGCTCAAGCAGGCTTTAGATGCATATCATCATCATGATGCACATATTTACATGATTCCTTTGTAATAACATTTAAACATTTTAAAATAGAATATCTTGTTTCTGATGATAAAACATTTCATTGTGAGTTGATGAAATAATTGATTCCTAATATACGTTTTAGAACCATAAATTCTCTGTACTTGTTTAAAAAATATTTTTCAGTAGATCTTTTTCTCCCTAGAGCATAAAGCGTTTCCTATACAACGTCCTCTTGCATACTCACAGCCACTTTAATAATAAGAGATTCTCAAATAGCTTATAACATTCTAGTGAAACTTTTATTTTTTCTAGCGTTTTTAACTTTATATTTAAATAAACTGCTGGAGTTGATATGAAACAGCAGTTAGAGCAGGTTGCTTGTTTTTGCTACCCATGGTTGAAAGATTGGGATGCTTATGCAAAAGTCTGTTTCCTACTAGGAGTCCTGGACTCCTGATTTGGCTCCTGATTTTGTCTTTACGTAGGGGATTGAATTTGCCTTATGCAAAGCATACAAACACAAAATGTCAATTTAAAAAGCAGAAAGAAAGGAAAGGAAGAAAGAAAGAAAGAAAGAAACAGACATTTGGCATTAACAGCTCGCTCCCATACAGTCGTTATAACAATCTGAAAAGAGAGCTACAAAATTGTTTAAAATTCTGTTTGGTCCCAGAAGATCGTCTAATGCGTGTCCCTCTACAAATTTTAATTTGCCATTTCCACAAGCTTAGAATGTTAGCTTATAAAGGGACTTGACTTGGGGAAGCTACTATTATACCCACTTAGAGAAAAAAAAAAAGACCAAAAGAGCATATTCCATAAATACATTCATATGTATAGTATTTAAATATTTTTGACAGATTCCAATAAAGAAGTCAGACTTTTTGGAGCAATCTGGTAAAGCTACCCCCCGGTGCATAAACAAATCACATATTTATATGTTAGACATTCTGAGATTAAAAAAACCTCTTCAGATATAGATTTTAAACACTTAGTTTTCATTTCCTTGAAAGAATAAACGCTTTGACTTTGATTTTCACCCCATGCTTCAGTATTTTTCAGTTCGAGGGAAGGTATATAAGCTTTTAAGTTACGATCATCAGAAACCTTATTCTTGTCATAATCAAGATCAAGGTTAACATAAGATCAATAAATTCCCAAGTTGTATTTTTGGCTAAAATTTTTAAGCTTCTCCAAGAAATGTCATAGTTGGCAGTAAGATAAAGTAAAAACCTTTTTAAGTCATAGAAATTTATAACACAGGAAATCAGACTCAAATTGAGTAGAAAGGTTTTTCAGGTTGACCAAACAGAGCATGTGGATCAAACTGAAGTACTGCATAGCGACTTTGGAGAAACCATCCTGACCTTGAACACTTATCTGAGTTTTTTCCCCCATCACTAATATATTGTACTCCTCCATTTGGAATACCAATAACTGAGTCTCATTACTGTGTTAGAGTATGCAATATAGTGTCCAGCTTCAAGTGAGATCTTCAGGCACCTTCGTGTTCCATGCGTTCTAGGAGAGATGCTGATGAATCATCTGTGAAAACAGAATGCCATGAGTAACCTCAACATAAGCAGCAGTCTGGATAAAGATGAAAGAGAAAGTCAAATACAATTTAAGTTATATACCTTTTGGATGAGTGATTTCAGTCTTTCTAGGAATTCTTTGGGTGGTTTTTTCTCATAAGAATCACACGAAGGACAAGTCTAGAAATCAATGAAAGAGTAATAATCTTCTTTAAAACTTTTTTCCTATTTAATAAAATGTTCATTCAAACTTCATGTTTTCCAATTAGAGACATAAATCATGTTCACTGAAAAAATCTGAGAAGTGCATAAAATTGTCCAAAAAATAACAGTGAGAAAAATCACTTGTAATCCTATCCTCAGAGATAACCACAGCAATGTTTTGATATGTATCCTCCCAGTGATTTTTTTCTTTGCATTTATGTTATTTCCACAGGTTATTCATTTGCTTTTTTTCACACTTAATATATCATAAGCATTTCTTACGTATCAAATATTCTTCAAAAATATATCCCATAATGGTTGCTTTGTATTCCTACATAGGATTGAAGTATTACTATTTTTGGACACATACGTTGCTTCTAACTTTTCACTGTTGTATGCAATGCTGTGATGGACATCTCTGAGTAATTTTTCTTATACATCTTTTTTTATTTTGCTTGATAAATAACTAAAAGTAGAATTACTAAATTAAATTAAAGGGATAAAAAATTTTAAGGCTTTTGACGTATGTTATAAAAATGTTTTACCTCTATTCATATACAACATTCTTACCATTATTGGACATTGTTAAAATTTTTAATTGAAAAAAATAGGATTTCCTATCTTAACTTGCATGTATTTGATTATGAAGAGATTACACAATTCTTCACATGTGTATTACCCACTTATATTTCTTTTTAAAAAAATCCTTGGTTTATGTTCTTTAGCCGTATTCCTGTTGAAATACCAAACACCAGGCCATTGCTTGCTGTTTAGCATCTCTAATGCTGGTTTGATGTTGTGGTGAGAGCTATTTGACTGAAAGATAAGAGATATAAGTTCTAACTCTCATTCTGGCACTTAATATTTGTGGGGCTTGGGACAAGTCACTTAACATCCTTGGTCTCACTTTCCCATCTATCAAATGAAGGTGCTTAACTGGATAGTTCTAAGTTCAGTGCCAATACTACCATTTTATGGTCTTTGACATTGGGTTTCAAAGACACACTCCACTCCTTTCTTCCTGAGGAAAGTTTTAGGGGGATACTTTTCACATTGCAACCTGGCCAAGCAATCAAAGAAAATAAAAATCATTTTGTAATTAAGATTTCATTTGAATCATATGTGAAATTCCTTACAGGAGAGAGAACTGATAAAGAAAATTTTCTAGTAATTTATCTTATGTGTTTATCCACTGCTTTTGATTAATGCTTGAATTACTCATGAGATTATCTGCATTGCTCATAAGCTGGCATAAGAGGAAATATATAAGAGGGTCTTAGGGCCCCCAAAACTAGGGACTATTGAAATTCCCCTGCCAAATAATGGGGTCTACCCATTTAATGTAGTATTGACTCTGCAATTGTACAGGTTGATAATATTCCTTAAGAGAGGAAGGGAAAGTTTGAGATTTATCCTGGTGTCTTGTAGGCTATCTCTTTTCTTATAGGAAAACTAGGATCTGGCTCCTGTTAATAAGGATACAGGTTATATGTGATCATACAATGAGAGGAGAATATTTTTTAACTCAAGTCACAACAGGATTCTCTGCCTAATGACTTCCTCGCCTTTGAAAGCTATATTAACTTTTTCCAGCTACCAGGGACTGTTAGCAAATTCTAATTGGGTTTCTGGGCACTTTCAAGCCTGTGGACTAAAAAGAGGTAACTTCGCTTCTCAAAACACGCTCTATATGATAAGATATAACATGTAACTGGAAGGAAGGGACTGGAGGCTCTGGTTGCGTGTGTGTGTGTGTGTGTGTATGTGTGTGTGTGTGATGTAATAGATACAGTTAATAAGTACAAATAAGATAGATGACAAATGACAATCTTACCAGTTCATGTTTCTGTCTTCTCCCTGCATTTGTGGGAGGCAGTTTCCTCTTCAGCTGTTTAGTTAATACATTGATTATCTTTTCGTTGTCTCTGGTATTTGCTGACTTTAGTTGGACCTTCTGAAAACATGAAAAAGCCGACCGCTCACAGTGTCTCTGAAAGGTGAATGATTTGTATGCATGTTAATGAAAGTTACTCAGAAAGTAAAAATGACCTTCCCAATCCTCTTTTCTTACTTCTACTGCAATGTCTCAGGTCACATTCATTTTAGCAGACAAATGAGGAATGATTTCAAGTCCTCCTTAATCTTTGAGCTAAAAAGGAGACTCTTGTGATGTAAAATTTCCCCGTGCTAGGGGAGAGAGGACGTTTCCCTGTCTCACAGACAAGAGGAGGGAGCCTTGCTTTGCCACACTTCTTTATTCCTAATGTCATTGTGAGGCCTGGGTGTTGGGCAAGACTTGGTGCTTCATAAGAGAGCGTTAGTTTGGTTTTAGAACACACTTCATGAATTATGAGGCTTTAAGAGTTACATTGTGACTGGTGGCAGCTTTGGGTGAGTTATGCTATGGCTGATTAAGAATCATTTCATCTGTCTTTTGTTTCTCTCTGCAGTGTACATAGGAGTATCTAACAGTGACATACATGTCTTGAGCAGCGCCTTATTCTGTACAATGCCTGGCATAGTGTCTTGTTGCTAATGAGTGCTCAACACATATGTGTGGAGTGGACAAAGGAAGTAAGTGAGTTAAAGCCCCTCCTTTGGGGAAAGGAAATGGATGCCTACCTCTGATGGTACATTCCATATCTAAGATTCAGTACACTTGCTGTAGACCATGCGTGACTTTTCTAAAATCCTATTCACACTCTCTAGATCCTCTCTAGTCAGTTGGGGTGGGATCTGCCTGAATCAAGGAGTCGAGGAATAGAATTTGAGACATGCACCCACCAATGGGAGGGAAGACTGTCCCTTAGAAAGTAAGAGTAATGTCTCAGCGCATGGAGACGTGGGCAGATCAAGGATCAAACACTTGACTCTTGGTTTAGGCAAATAGCCAGGGACTAGTGAATAAGTCAACATCTTAGAACCTGAACTGAAAATGAAATGGAATTTATTGGAAGGACAAAATTTACACCGACGTGTTGAAAACATATTGATGCTGATCTAAGAACCTGTCTCCAGGTTGCTTTTCTCTTTCAGCAAAGGTCTGTGTGTGATGCTACTTCCCGCCACCCCCAAAGCTGCTGTGTCTTCCTTTCCCCACTGTGTATGGGAGCTACTGCCATGTGTCCAGAAGCCTCAGTTTCTCTCAGTTCCTGCAAGGGCCATCCTGTATGCAACAGTACTACCTGAGTCTTCCCATAGACAATCAGCTGAAAAGAGCATCTGGCCTGATTTGCGTTTTCCAACCTGTATGCTTACCCAATATGAATGTTGATTAATAACATGCATCTTTAAGACACAGCCCCATCAGATTTGCTTTGCATACACAGCCACAAGCCGAGAACCAGCTTATCTGGTTTCCTCATATCAGAGCACCTTGCCTCTCATAAGGGCGAGATAGTGTCCTTTACATATGTTTGCCAAAATGCTTATTTAATAGAAACTATTTATAAATGTTAATTATAGCACTTTTTTTTCCTTGAAAACCACATGTTCATGTTTGTTGAAGTTTTTTCTTTTCTCTTCTTTTTGACCACAACCGGCTTAACTTACTGGAAAAAAATAATATTCATATTTAAAGAGGTAAATTTTCCAGCTGAAACTGAAAACACTAACTGCTTCATCCGTGATGATCTGAGAAACCAGCATTTCTCACAGAGACCCATTTTGCTGAGTTAACATTTGCATGTGGATGTTGAAAGAAAATTAGGTTCCAAAGAAGTATAGGGGCCTACCAAATGAACTCCTCTGAGACGGTTATTGCCAAGAGTGGTCAAGACAAGTGAGCAAAGATTTTGCACCTGATAAAGCCTTTCTGCAAGCCTCTGAATGGCATCTGGACACCAGTGCCCATATTGATGGGGCTGTGCTATCTCTCTTGCCCTTCCTTGTTCACCTGTGTCAATAGGCCATGGAATTTTGCTTCGTGCTTTCTGCAAACAGCAGAGCTATCCCTGGCAGTCTGTGGTCCAGGACAAATAACTGCTGGATTTGGCTTCAGATGCACATTAAAGGCAACCTCATAGAGGAAAAGAAGCGGAGGAGCTGTCCTGCTAATTGCCTTAAGGACGTGTTGAGAAGGGGAGTAGAGAGATTAACCTCAATTCAGGCAGCTGCAAGTACGCTGTCACTCAGGATGACCCCGAGTGCATGTGCAGCACCACCACTGGGGAGCAGAACCACTGCTTTCCTTTGCTGTGCCTTGCAGACTCAGAGGGCGAGGCTTTGTTTCCCTCATCCTTTAACACCTGGAAACATGAGCAGTTATCTGTCCTATATTAGTGTTGCAGAATAGAGGGAGCAGGAAGGAAATCAAAAGCAAGAGTAACAAACCGCTCTTCTCTTTAGCCAGAGAACAGTCAAGTGCTGCTTTTGCAAAGAGGTGCACTTGGCTTTGTTGATTTGCAATTGAATATTTGAAAATATTTGCCTCCTTACAATTTATTTCTGACCTACTTACTTTTATTATATTTTATTTTATTTTACTTTTATCTTTATTTCAAAAAAAGCCCTGGCCATTCACACTAGAAAGTCTTTCTAACTGGGTAAAATTACCTTTCTCCCACGTACAAACTAGGTTTATATCAGGGTTTTTCAACAGTAGCCCTGTTGACATTTTTGGGTGGATAATTCTTTGTTGTTACGACTGTCCTGTCCATTCTAGAATGTTTAGTAGCATCCCCACACACACAATCATGCCAACCAGAAATTTTTCCAGACAATGCCAAATGTTCTCAGAGGGCAAAGTTACCACCAGATGAGGATCACTGATTATATGATTAGAAAGAGAAAGAAAGATGCCTGGTAAGGCCAATTAGCCACCTTAGATAATCACTCTATAGCAACATTTATATGCAACATTTAAATGAATTTATTTTCATTAAACTCTTTAATCTTCTTAACTCTTTATAGACTCTGCTTTGATGCTCGCCCTGAAAATCTTGCTATAACACTGCTGTGGCCTTGAACTATTTTCTTCCCTCCTGGGTTTGCCTGCCAGCATAGCTTAAAGATCTTACTAATACCATTATTCACTTGTATCATAGCCAGCATTGCTTGATCAGATTGTCAGATCCAGTGTCACTGAGACAAAATTATGTCATTATAATGTAAAATAAAAATATCTCTCTTTAACGAAGCATATAAAGGAAGTACCCGCTGGATCAACTCAAGTTAGAAAACGGGATATCTTTCTCATTTTGCAAGTTATAGACTGCAACCAAGAAACTCCTGAAAGGACTCTAACCACAGCAGTTAGACAAAGGGCATGAAATGCTAAAAAAGATATATTTTGATCATTAGAACATTAAGAAATAGTTTTACTTGTTGGAAAAGTCTTTCCAATGAGCTGAATGTGCTACTTTCATTTTAGATGCTGCTTATTAAAAAAGGACCTAGTAAATGAGAGTGGTTAGGTTCAGAGCTAGAGAGTGATTTTTGGAGAAAAGCAATAGTTGTGACTCATTCACTTTCTAAACTTTTACACATAGTCATTTACGATAATTGTTTTCTTTGCAATGTATCTTCATAAGTCTCCTCTTTGTAGTGTCCTAGTTACTGGTAACACTTTTATAGTTATTCTAATTTATGCAGTTAAAGGTCTGTGACAATGAAAACATTTCCCCCAGTTGGGTTTATATCCTCAGGGTACCAAACCTGAAGACTAGATCGAAGTTACCAAGGAAAAGATCAGCACATTGAACACTTGAACTGTATGCTAGGCCTCTTCTTCCTGGGCCCTAATGGATTTAAATGGCTGAAGAGAACGGGATGAGTTGTGAAAACTGTCATTTCAAAAGACCTCGCCGAAGACCAAAGACAAGACTCATTGAGGCCAAGGTATATGGGAATTATATTGTAAAGGATGGCCTTGATTTTGACACTACCATTCTTCTATGCTGTTCTATAGTCTGTTCTTTCTTTCCTTCCTTCTTTTTTTTATTCCTTCCTTTCTCTCTTTCTCTCCCTTTCTTCCTTCCTCCCTCTCTTTCTTTCTTTCTTTTTTTTCTTTCCTTTGCAGTTATTTAAAGGTGAATTCTGCATTGGTAGTATGTGTCTATATTTTGTAGATAGGTTTACAAAGAGGGCTCAAGTATGTTCATGCACAAAGACTCTTAAAATTAGTTGGTCATTTTTCAGAAAATGATCATAGTATAGATTTATTTTCTAGTTTTATTATTCTATCTCAACAATACTACTTGGGAATACTCTTAGAGATATTTGGAGATAAAAATATATCTTATAAGGTATGTAGTGTTTTATTGGTTGGCTTGTTGGTAAACCAATGAATATTTGAGCAAAATAGAAATAACTATCTTACCAATTATTAAACCCCAAAATTCATTGAAATTAAGTATATTTCTAAATAATCATGTTAATGCCTTTCTTAATTGGATTTAAAAACTTACATCAAATGTATTTTCACAAGTAAATGCAACTGGTCTTACCTTTACATCTTCTGGAGCTGGCAGAAATTCAGGGTCCTAGAGCAAAAGAAAATTAGTTCTGAGTTATTTTTATAAGTCAAAAAGCTCCTTTTATAGTAATTGAAGAATATTATTTAAATTTTATTGTGACAAGTATGGCCTTACCAAGTCATTCACATAGTTTTTCAGCTGATCAACAATATCTATAAGTTGACGCAGTCTAATCAAGAGGCGATCTTGCCCTTGGAAGCTTGATTTATGGGCCACTGTCCCTGAGAAGATGACCATCAGGCAGATGACTATTCTCTCCATGGTGCCAGGACTGGATCTCATAAGTGCCAGTAGAACAAGACCTTGGTCTCAGTTTTCACTTTAGTTTGTGAACAGGTCGTCAGTAAAGCTATCTATTTATTCATCCTTCAGGGAGAGGTAAAGCCCTCCCATTGCAGCCTGGAAATCTTTGTAAAATGGATGAATGTGAGTAACTCTTTTTTCTTTTCCACTGGCTAGGTATACGTGTGCATGTGCTAATGCGTGGGGGCAGGGATTGATGGAGTCAACGAAATGTGCCTCATCTGCGTCTTAGACAGGAAAAAGAGAGAAATGGGTGAATTCCAATTTTCAGCATGAATCAAGAAGTGTGCAAAGTAAATAGTAGGTACTACAAGACTTCAAAGAAGTAAACAAAACACTTTGATCTCTTTTTCTCTGCCTCCCTTAGCATCTTACCTGTTCTCTCTGACAGTCATAAGGGCACTTCAATAATGAGTAAAGTAGCAACATGTGCTTTCTTGCAGGAATTTTTCTTATGGTAATAACTAGGCTTTTTGACTGAAATCATCCAGTATTCCATCATAAAGGTAGGAGGAGAGCTACATTTTAGGAGATTTTAAACATCAGGGGTATTTTCCAAATTAGCAAGAATATTTTAGGTTCTTAATCAAGTTAAATGGTTTAAAGTAGAATGTGCTCCAACTCTTCTCCAAAGCGTCTTTAAGTAACATTAGTTCAGCTTCTAATGTTTTACTCAAAAATCTGATTTATACGTATTATCCCATTCCCCATTCAAGATCTCACTCTACTTTTATTCAAAAAAAAAAAAAAAGAAAAGAAAAGAAAGAAAGAAAGCAAGCAAGAAACTCTGTAATGTCTATCTCTTCCATATAATGCATCAATTAAATGAATGAAAAGTGCTAATACTCATTCCTCTCCAAACTAAAATTTTATTTCAAACAGCAAAATCCAAAAATACGAATAAGTGACTCTTTTTCTCTTTGGGTAGTGTTACTTATTTCTGTTAGATGTTATTTTCTCTGGGTGTGAACAACACATTTCTAACTATGACAGATAGAGGTTAATAAAAGACTCGAAGTCCAGAAGCGGTTTTATCATCCTCCTCTCTGCTGTTTCTCCTGTCCCTGCTACTCTTTACTGATTTGAGAAAGCTGAATATGATATTCTAGAATCACAGAAGTAGTATTGTAGCACAGTCAACTCTTGACTATAGATTTTATTCATTTCTTCATCTATTTCATCACAAGCTTATAGCCATACTTTTTTCTAAAATGTTATGTGGCTCAGATAAATTGGACTTTGGACTTGATTTGCTTTGAGGGTTGTTTGTAATCTTTTTACCACAGAATATCTATTCAAGAGTATTCAGGTGTGGTCTTACAGAGTAGATAAAAATTCTTACCAAAGATCAAGAGGTCCTCCCTATAATCATCAAACTCTATAGGGGAGGGTTCATGTGTAAACCCATGAAATGCACATGGACTTGGGGTTGCCCCTTGGCCCCTCAGCATTGCCTACATCATCTTTGTACATGCTTTCTTTGTCTGCTAGAGAGATGTGAATCTCCCTGAAGACACTAACTACAGTGGTTAAGAGCTCCATTTCTAAAGCAAAGTACTCGAATTCGAATCTAGGCCCTAACAATTAATGGTACATATGACTCTGGATATGTTATTGCAGAAAGAAGGTAAGTATAGAATTTAGTCACAGGATTGTGATGAGGCTTAAATAGACACTTCAAGTAAAAGGGCCAAGGACAGCACACAATGAAATCCCAGATTTGTGTGCTGCCCATGGATGCGGGGAGAGAGGAGAATTCATAGACACCTAGAGACTCTAACTGACCCATGGAAGGAAGAGCATGGGCAGGTCAGCCAAAATACAAGGGTGTTCCCGTACTGGTCGTAAAAATGTTAAAAGTCTTTGGTGCTGCTTAGAAAGAACCATTCATCCCGACTCTGGAGTGCCTCACCACCACCCTAGACACCCTAGTCGCTCCCTGAGACCTCCTAGTCCTCTGCAGTCCATCAACCAGCACACCAGAATCTCCAAGGTCCCACTCTAGCATCAAGACCCAAGAACTTTCTGAGTCAGATCCCCTGCTGTAAGTGGCATTTCAGTTGTTAAGCATTTTAAATATGACTGCTGGTGTGGTAGGCTGAATAATGGCACCCCAAAGGTGTCCACACCCTCGTCCCTGGAACCTATGAGTCTGTTACCATCACAGGTAGCAAAAGGGGCTTTATGGATGTGATTAAATTAAGCATCTTGAGATGGGGGATTCTCCTGGATTATCCGTGTGGCCCAATGTAATCACAAGGGTCCTTATAAGAGGAAGGCAGGAGTGTCAGAGTCAAAGAAGATGTGATGACAGAAGCAGAGGTCAGAGTGGTATGGGGCTAGAAACCAAAGAATATAGGTAGCAGAGGCCAGGAAAGACGGGGAACAGATTCTTCCCTAGAGCCTCCAGAAGGAATGCAGCCAACACCTTGATTTTAGCCCCATTAAGCTCCTTTTGGACTTCTGACATCCAGAACTGTAAAATAATGAATTTGTGTTGTGATTTTGTGGTAATTTGTTACGATAACAATAGGAAAGTTACACACCTAGGTATGAAATTTTTACTCTTGGGAAAAGGGTGGGAAAGAGAGGAAAGGGTGAAAAGGAGAGAACTAGTAAAGGCTGGAATTTGGTTTGTTGGGCTTTGGGGGATGCAGGTAGAGGGGACAAGGAATCATGAAGAGAGCAAAGTAAGATTAGTGTAACTACCATGGGGTATGGGATATTAGGGAGAAGAATGTATGATGAGGACTTTCCAAGAAGTCTGGGTGTGTTATAACAACTTCTTCCTGGTGCTGAGAAGGCTTGCTCAGGAGTGACAGTGTGTTTCAAAGTTATGGAGCCCAATTTGCATTGCACTTGAATTTATTACTGTGTTGAAACAGACTTTACAGTGGGAGTAAAGAGGCTCAGATTTACTTAAGTTATGTATTCTCTGCTTAGAAATACTCTTATTGCTACCTTTACAGCATCATTCCATTGGGGTCTTAATGGCTTTTTACTCTTTAAATTATAATCTTTTATATTATTTAGATTCAGTCAGTCCTGCCATAACACTTGTAATGAAAATGAGAATTTATTTCACTGTGACTAATATACTAGGGTGCAATTTGAGTATAATAAGAATTTTGTGTTTCCTTATATGCAATTTTGTCTGCAAGAAATACTAGGTGTCGGACTTCCCTGGTGGTGCAGTGGTTAAGAATCCACCTGCCAATGCAGGGAACACAGGTTTGATCCCTGGTCTGGGAAGATCCCATGCGCCACCGAGCAACTAAGCCTGCGCACCACAGCTTCTGAGCCCGCACGCACAACTACTGAGCCCATGTACCACAACTACCAAAGCCTGCGTGCTCTAGGGCCCTCGTGTCACAACTACTGAGCCTGCATGCTGCAGCTACTGAAGTCCACAATGCCTGGAGCCCATGTTCCGCAACAAGAAAAGTCACCACAATGAGCAGCCTGAGCACTGCAACAAAGTGTAGCTCCCACTCGCCACAACCAGAGAAAGCCCGACCTCAGCAACGAAGACCCAATGCAGCCAAAAAAAAAAAAAATACTAGGTGACTGCAGAATCCTGCATCCAACCAAACTGAGCCATATACTAACGTACAAAATACACACACACACACACACACACACACACACACACACACACACACACACACACACGCCTCAAACACGCACCAGCCGCACGAGTCTGCATCTGGTATTGAAACAATTTTCCATCCTGGGAATACTCTGTTGCCATTTCTCAACAGCTCGCAGCTGCAACTCTTCCATCACTCACTTCCACAGACAAACTTCAGCTCTTTTTCTAGGTAAAATGCCATATTTATGGTCGTATTTATGTGTTTCTTAACTATTTAACATGTGTAAGATTGCTGTCTTTTTTATTAGGTTCCTATTGTCTTTTTAATGTGTCACTGACAAAGTTTTACTGTTGTGCCCCTAATCCCGTTTCCCCTATAAGCTCTGTGGTTGTTATTGTGTGATTTTATATAGTGCAATTAATTTTTAGAAAATTGTATGTCACATTAAATCAGAACTGACTGTATTTTGTCTGGAAGTGTCACACTTGAGTCGTCTCAACAGCATCTAGTGACATCCAGGTAAAGAGCAAGACTAGGATAAAGAATGTATTGCTAAAAAAGAAGAGAAAGGGCAGACGATGGAGGAAGGGAAAAAGAATGAAAAACAAACTCTTTCTTTCTTATATTCACACATGGCCTGTCTGAGTTCAGATTTTAAAAGGCAGATGGTGCCACTCCTCCCCAGCCCTTCCTCTTTAGCACAGAGGAGCTCATCTTGGCCTCCTGAGATTATTTGCAAAATTTTGTGTTTGTGTTTGTGGGAAGAAGAAACCCTTAAATTTCATCCACTTCTCAAAAGAAATGTCAGGAAGCTGCTATTTTTATTTTCTAGGCTCCAGAGACTTCTGTGAAGGGCAGTGCAATCCACGCTCCTTCAGCATGCCCACAGCACTGTGCACAAGAGTGGCAGCTCCAGACTTTGCGTACAGGAGAAGCAGAGGGACAGCCGCCTGGCTGAAGTCACACTTGTGTAGCAAGCACCCTGCTTTTACTTAGCTTTCATGTTTATTTGGTACCTTGGAGTGAGGTGGTAGGTTCTGCTAGATGCATCCTTTCCAGGAAGATAACCCAGGTCGTCACCGAGAAAGCATGTAACTTTAGTCATCCGCCCACGGGGATTTCATGGACATATTTCAAGAATTTCTCAAATGGACCGAGCTTATAGATTGCCTGGTCGGGGTAGGAAGGAGGCCAGGGCACTGAAGGAAGGCCTGCAGCCAGGGAGAGCAGGCTGAGGCTGAGAGGAGTAAAGGGAAGGTGGGGTTGGAGTCTGAAAATGAATGCTGCCAGGTCATGGGGAAAGGTGTGCCAGTCCTAAATGGCGCTGGTTACTCTTTGTGCCCAGCTCTCTCGCCCTGTCTGCACAACTCTTCCTTGTGACCACTGGGTGTCAAACACTCCCTTTCTGCTTGCACTTGCTTTGACCCCTCATGGGTAGAATTAGATGTCCTGCCTGGCAAACTCTGCAAAGAGAGGTCTCTGGTGTTTAGAGTGATAGATGTTATTCTAATATGTGGCACGCCAACATGCCAAAGGTATTCAGACAGGCAGCTTATCGGATATCTAGGTGACTGTGACACCCATCAGTGAGGCTAGAGATGAGATGTCCATCGTTCCATGACCATCAGGCATAAAGGATGGAGAAAAAGAACTGAAAGATCCAATCTATTCAACCAATTCCATCCTGACCCCACGACACGAGATGTGACGAGTTTCACTGGACTAGAGGCTTGCACCTGTTTCCTTCCCTAGGGTGAGGGGCAGCTGTAAACATCATCTGTCTTGACCCTGAAGATCCCAAAACACGGTCATGAAAATAAAGAAGTACAACATTGGCCTTTGCTGTGTGCTCTTCCTAAGGTGTCTGCTGAGTTCCTCGTTCATAGGAAACTCCTCCCCACGTTCTCCAAGGGGAGGTGTCAGGATCTCAGAGAGATGAGTCTACAAGCTGGATGCCACCCTCATCCTGGACAATTATTTCTGTCTCTAGGGATGGGGATCATTTTTGGAAAATTACTACTTTTCATCTTTGTATTTACAAAAATAATGTGTGTCATAAAACAAAGAATTCAAAGAACATATAATTGTGTCAAGTAAAAAGCAAAATTTTAAATTGCTCTCTTTTCTTCCCTAATTTTCACTTCCTGGGGGCACTTTTAAGAGTTTACAAAGTATTGTTATAAACCCTTTTCCTATGTACTTAAAACAATACAGAGACATAGATATAGATATATACATATTGATAGAAGTAGAATTATAGATGGAGATAGAGATGTATAGAAAAAGAAACATAAAGATATAAACATAGAAAAAATGTGCTTTTTTACATAAAAATTTAATCTTAACATACATATTCTACAACATTCCTTTTTCACTCAACAATATGTCAGAGATAGCAATCCATACAGTATTCACACACAGGGCTACCTCAGATAGGTAGATCGATATTCCACTGTGTGGCTGTCTTATAATTTATCTATTTATAACCCTGCTGATAGACATTTAGATTGTTTCCAATTTTTATCTCTACAAATGGTGCTGCAATGAACATCCTTAAACATCTATGTCTTTAACATATGTGAACTATATTTCTCTTAGATGCATATTCCAGGGTCTTCCCTGGTGGTCCAGTGGTAAAGAATCCGCCTTCCATTGCAGGGGACTTGGGTTCGATCCCTGGTCAGGGAACTAAGATTCCACATGCTTCAGGGAAACTAAACCCATGCGCCACAATTACTGAGCCCACGCACCTCAACTAGAGATCCTGCGTGCCACAAACTACAGAGCCCGCACGCTCTGGAGCCCATGCATTACAACTACAGAGCCCACGCACTCTGGAGCCCGCAACTTAAGACCCAACACAGCCAAAATTTTTTAAAAATAATAATTTTTTTAAAAAAGATACATATCCCACATTTTGCTTCCTGAGTGGACAGATTATATCTTTTTAAAAATTTGATAGAAACTGCCAATTGCCCTCCAACATGTGATGCCAGTTTACATTCCCACCAACAATAGTTTCCTTCCCCCCTCCATTCTCACGAACACTTCATATTGTGAATATTTTAAGTGTTTGCCATTATGCTAAGACAAAAAAAGAATAGTATCCTATCGATTTGCCTTTCTTTGATCAATAGTTGTTTGGCATATTTCGTATCTTTATTATCAGTAGTTTTTTTGTTTTCTTTTGTGAAAAGCCTTGTTCATGTTCTTTGACCATCTATTGGGTTGTTTCTTACCTGTAAAGGCCCTTTTTCCATTAAAGATATGTTAAACATGTTTAAATTATTTTCTCTGTGGTGTCTTTTGCCTTACAGAGATTTTGTTTTTATGTTGCTCAATCTGAGAATCTTACGTTTTATGACATGGGCTCTTATTGGATATCAAAAATATCACCTTCTATAATAATAAATGCTAGAAATTGGTTTAGTCTTCCTCTTGCTTGAGGAATTCTAATGCCAAGGAGTCACTATGAATTCAGGGGTACTTTTAAATGAATTTGCATTTAATTCATCACAAGACTAGCTACATACTTTTTGAAAGTATGAATAACATATATATATGGTTGAAAATGATTTAGTTTATAAACGGTGGCCCGCACATCAATGGATTCATGGGCCACCTGAATACCATTGTTTTAGAACAAAGATGGATATGATATATAATTATTATATACATATAAGTCTAATCTCATACCACATTCCAGGGGACAAGGCACTGCAGTAATCCTAACATGGCATCTGAGCCATCAGTTGTCGATTGTCTTTGCTACAGTTTTTATTTTGCTGAGTGCTGAGCGTTTTATTTTACTTGGACTCTTTAAATATGGATTCTCCATGTACAGTGTTCACAGCAGCTCTGTAAATCAAATTGACTGATTAACAAAGTGGACAACAGGAAAACACAGACTCTGTGAGATTTGCTCAGTGGGCTCAAAGGTTGCCCTGAAATCAGCCTTTAAACTGAAAAATAGTTACCCCTGAGAGCCACTTCTGGCACTCATAAAGGGGATAGGGTATATCTGGGAAAAGACCTTGGACCAGTCAAAAAGATAATAATTAATAATTATCAGAGCAAACACATAGCTAAGTGCTTTACAGACACTATCTCATTTCAAGCAACAATGTGAGATGAGCTACTATGATTATCTCTCCTTACAGATGAGGAAACCAAGGCACAACAAAGTTGAGTAGCACACTGAAGTGGTTGGAGGACAACTGTCTGCCGAGTTTGACCACTTCTCTCCACAAGGGGAAACTGCCTCTGGTGTCAATGCCGTTGGGTTATGACAGGATAGCCTCTGCAGTTCGTGAGACCCCATAATGGGATTAAACCACAATGTGATGCTTCTGACATGCAGATTTGGAGTAAGGTGAGGAGTCCTTTTGCAGAATTATTCTTGGTGGTATCTAGAATGTAAATATATATCTTGTCAGAGTTAATGAAATAATCAGTTTCCAGTCTGGGTTGGAATATCTAATTGCCTATCTTTCATTTATTTTACCCAGCCTGGTCTGGTGTTAAGATTTGACAATACTTTTCTGGCATTTTATATCCTTATAAGAAGAGAGAAATTAGTGAATAAACCCTTGCAATCATTTGGATCATGAATAGCATAGACAAATCAGTCAGGAAATCAGCTATCTTGACGACTTAATGACCAAAATGTGATTAAGTTGTTTACTTGGATTTAATCAATTATTGTTCATTTGCCATGTTTTTCAAGCCTTCTCATGGTAATGAGAACATCAGAACACTCATCTTCTGCTCCAGTTAGCTCCCAGAACTTTAAAGTAGACGCTGAGGGGGGCAGTCAGTACAGAGGAAGACAAAAGAGACATGCTTACGAAGAGAGCCAACTAAAATTAAATCTTCATGAAATTAAGAAATGGATGACACTGTTTTTGGATAGCCACAGTTAAGTCATCACAGGTCATGTCAGTGTATTCAGCAAAAGTTTTCTTCTGCCATCGGTATATGTGTCAACTGGAGGCTTTAATGGCACGTCAGGGGTGAGGGACTCCTGCCCTTGACTTGATTTTCACGCAGCTCTCAGAACCATTGCTCTGATCCTTAGTACTGTGTTCAGAGAGCAATTTTTAATGGGGTTAATTTTCAGGTCAACATTTGTTTTTATTTCTTTATTTTTAATTTTTATTGGAGTTTAGTTGCTATACAATGTTGTGTTAGTTTCTGCTCTACAGCAAAGTCAGTCAGTTATACATCTACATATATCCACTCTTTTTTAGATTCTTTTCCCATATAGATCTTTACAGAGTATTGTGTAGAGTTCCCTGTGCTACACAGTAGGACCTCATTAGTTATCTATTTTATATATAGTAGTGTGTATATGTCAGTCCCAATCTCCCAATTTATCCCTCCCCCACCCTTTCTCCCCGGTAACCATGAGTTTGTTTTTTATATCTGTGACTATTTCTGTTTTGTAAATAAGTTCATTTGTACCATTTTTTTAGATTTCACATATAAGCTATATCATATGATATTTGCCTTTCTCTGTCTGACTTACTTCACTCAGTATGACAATCTCTAGGTCCATCCATGTTGCTGCAAATGGCATTATTTCATTCTTTTTTATAGCTGAGTAATATTCCATTGTATATATGTACCACATCTTCTTCATTCATTCCTCTGTCAATGGACATTTATGTTGCTTCTATGTCCTGACTAGTGTAAATAGTGCTGCAGTGAACATTGGGGTGCATGTATCTTTTCGAATTATGGTCTTGTCCAGATATATGCCCAGGAGTGGGATTGCTGGATCATATGGTAGCTCTATTTTTAGTGTTTTAAGGAATCTCCATACTATTCTCCATAATGGTTGTACCAGTTTACATTCCCGCTAACAGTGTAGGAGGGTTCCCTTTTCTCCACATCCTCTCCAGCATTTATTGTTCATAGATTTTTTGATGATGGCCATTCTAACTGGTGTGAGATGATACCTTGTTGTGGTTTTGATTTACATTTCTCTAATAATTAGTGATGCAGGTCAACATTTAGAATGGTGACCTTAGAAATGTAAGGATTAAGGTGTCTAGAGAAGGTCAACACTAATCATGGAGAACAATAACCCCAGCAGCCCACAACCCAAATGAACCACAATACCTGGGAAAGCTTTGAGCATCCACCTCTCCTCCTCGGGTCTCCTCCTGGCTTTCTCTCTGCATCTCTCTCTTCCCGCTTTCCCTCTGTTGCTCATTCACTCCAGGTTTCTCCTCCTCTTTTCTTCTCTCTCCCTGGCTTTGTTTTCTTTCATCCCAGTTTGTTTCTTGTTCAAATTCTCACACCATGTATGTTTCTCATAAACTTGTAACTAACACACAATAATAGTTAATCAAATTTTACTTATTACTGGGTGGAGGCTTCCTGAGACAGCTCAAAAAGGGATTCAAGAAAAAGATGTTAGAATTAAAAGTCCTTGGTAGCAGAGAGCTTTATGTGGAACAAAAGTGTGACATCCTTCATGCTCTGTCATCTGAGAACATTAAACTATACCTGGGAAGGGTCATGAGGTGACTTAGTTGAGATGGAAGGATGGTCTCAGTCACATGTGACAGATTGGAAGGAGTTTGAAAACCCATGTGGTGGAAGATGAGAAAAGTACATTGAAAATGTGTTCTGTGCAGTGCATGTGTCGGGCACTAAGTATTGCCACGAAGGTGGCATTTGGTGAAATGCCACAAATAAAGTGACATTTCATTAAGGTGGAACTTGACAGGGTTTGGTGTGATTAACAAACACCCAGGGGAGTTTTAGGGACTCGCTATCTCAGCTATGACAAGGAAGTGATATTGCTGCTCTGAAAGGGCTCCTTACGGGGCGGGGGGCTGCCCTGCAGGTGAGGGGCAGGGCTTTGTGCCTCTCCACCCCTGCTTCAATCAGAGAAAATCCTCTTTTATTTGTTTTATACATCAGGTCCTGTGTCAGGTTTCGCTACGAAAAAAAAAACCAGTTTTAAAGTGCCGGATGGAGTTCCCTATTTGCAGAGCCCAGGGTGGTGGTGTCGCCTGCCTGTGCCCAGGTGTTCTGCCTTGGATGAGAAGCCATGCCACGGTCCACAGAGGGCATGGAAAGCCCACTGTTGCACTATGTTGCTAACAGGTGTTTTCAGTTAACATTTATTGAGCACATACTATGTGCCAGGCAATATTCTGATGATTTTTATCCCTATTCTATCTTTTAGTTATTACTATATTAAATCAAATCTTGGACAACACATTTGTATATTACTGTCTTGGAAGCCAGGCTGCCTTTTATAATCAATGGCAACTTAGAGTTAATAGAGTCCAATAAGCCACCCACCCTCTCATTTGTGAGGTAACTGCTGTCGTCATCCATTTTAGAGATGAGAAAACTGAGGCATAGAGAGTTTAAGAAACTTGTCCAAAGGAACACTTCTAAGAGGTGATATGATGGCTACTGCTAAACATCAAGATTGCTATTGACTAGGTAATGAGATGGCCTAGGATTATGCCTTCTGGTGCCGAGAATAAAAGATTTGATATGGGAACCGTGATGAGAGTGGCAGTAAACCACAGCCATACTATGAAATTATGCATAACTTGTTGGGAAAAAGAAGCCTAAGGCTTACATTTCTATATATTTTGTATCAACTCCGCCCTCTCTAACTTCATTATTCACAGTAAAAATCATCTATTAGTGAAAAAGATGATGAGAAGTTTTTTTGCCTTGAAAGGATATGACAGGTAAGTCCATCAAAACTGCTCCTTGCACATAGCGGGGAACCATTAAATGTTAGTTCCCTGCTTTTCTCCAGGGGTCAAAAACCCTTGTGAATCATACTTTTAAAATGTCATAGTGGTGGCTGCCACTTCTGATATGAAATTTGTTTGCTAAATAGGAGTGTAAGCATTGGGGAGTATTGCAGTTAGAGCTTCTATTATTCCAGTTGATTTCTAAACAGATTCACAATGTGTAAAACAATTTTCCTGACTACTCAAGAACTAGGAAAAGCATTTAGGTGATGGAGGATCATCTGTAATTGTTTAGTGTAAGGTCACTGGAATACCATGGAGGAAAGGTGAAGAGAATGAAAATTAATGGCTATGATCAGGGACAGAACATCTTGATTGTCAGAAACGTGAGTAAGAACAAAACCAACAGGAGAACTCAGTATACTTCCACTTTGTGTGTGCACGAGGTGGGGAAAATACACAGTTTCCCTGTCACCTTAGTGAGAACAAATGGGCAAATGACGTGAATTTAGCACACGTCACTTAAGAGGTCTGTGGCTTAGGAACATGCTGAGTCAATTTGCTACCTGAGAATGTACATCACCTTGATAGTGGACTTCCCCAAAAGTGGAATTCTAAGCAACCTCATATCCCTACCTGGGGAGAGCAGAGATTTCCTTTTTCCTCTGTCTCTGTCAGTCCAAATCATGCAATGGATACAAACCAGACCTCATTCCCTCCACCCACATTTTCCCTTACATAATAACACAGAGAGATTTTTCCTACAGCTTAGTCACTGGTAGGTTAAATAGCATTCTGAAAATTAGGAGGCAAGGTGACATAACTGCTTTCAAGGAATTTTTTTTAATCTCTAAATTGAGGATTCTTGAATTCATTATTCAGCAGTTACCATAAGAATGTACCAATCTGAAAGATAAAATGGCTTGCTATTTAAAACAATAAACAGGAAGCATTACATCATCAGAAAACATTTATTGAGGTTGTGTGTGTTTGGTATGCTCCTAGATGCTATCAGGTCACTGCTCTACGAAGAGACAAAGCAAACCTTAGTTATACACATGCTTGAGGAAATGAAAGCATGCTGGTCTTTATGTGTGAAAATGACACTAAATATGATCAGACAAAAGTGCATTTGAGGTTTGTTTTACAGCTGCACTGAGTTTTCCTTCCATAATTTCTGTAGCACATTTACTGCCGGTAACCTGTGCCATAATTTTAAGATAATTAGCACAGGTTAGAAGTATAGTCTTTGCTCATAAAATGGTTTTTGGCTTTGAGATCTTGGTAGTAACTAAAACCATGAGCAAGTACTTATCAGCATCTTATGACTGATACTTCAGTAAAAATAGTCTGGACTTATATGAATTTGGGAAAGGTTAGTAAAACGTACATTAGTGTAAGACACTAGCAAGATACGGAACTTACAACAATATTAATTACGTATGAATTCATCTACCAGAAGAAAATTAATTGGGGGAATTATGGAATAAGAACTTTAGCCATTTAATATGCTGGTGGGATTCCTTTATTAAGCTTTGCATTAGAATTCATCTTGATAATATTGGCTTGAATTCGTGGTCATTTTTTCCCCTTTTTAGGCAGGAGAACCTCTGATAACTGCCTCCTGCCATGGTAGAGTATAAAGAACCCATGTGACTGTCTTGCTCACTGCTGTCTTTTCATGGTCCAACACGGTGCCTAGCATAGAAAGGCACTTAATAAATATTTGTCTCCTGAATATATGAATGATTGGTTGATTGATTAAGTGAATGAATGAATTCATTCATTAACTGATTATTGGCATTGTATTAGATTGGCCAAAATGTTCATTTGGGTTTTCCCCAATACAAGAAATAGAATTGGGTATAGCAGGAAAGCAGTCACTAGCTCAACCCCGATTCTTGCTAACAGAATGAGACTTAGTGGGCACCAAAATGGGAGGAGACCACCCACCATCTGTGTACCTAAGCACCATGAAAACAGATAACTCAGGTTCTAGAAAATGGATGGTGACTTCCCTAGTTACATCCACAGCAAAAAAAGCAGCAGTTGTTCCCTACATAAGACAAACTGTTTCCATTCGTGAAATAGAAGCATTTGTTAATTAACAGAGAAGCGGTCACTTGAGCAGAAACCTAGGCAAATGCTTTGAGCAGTTAAAACGAATTTCCTGCAGAAAAGCATTTCTTTTGATGATAACTTAAAAAAAATAATTTATGTAGTTTCTTTTTCAGTAGCCGTGCTCCATTTGTATCGCACAGCATTCTTAGCATTTGTTCACAACAGAAGTGGTAAGGAAATTACTCACCACAGTTGTTAGACCAGCTTATTAGAGGCAGAGAGAGAAGACTGGCCTTCATGGGTACTCAGTTCAGATGCTGCAGTCAGCAGAGGTGTGGGCCTCGGTGGGGGAGGATGTGAGAATGCAGGAGTGAACCAGCTTGCCTCAGTTTCTGGTGAAACATGAAAATTTGTAATGCAAGCCACCTAGCCTGGCAAGGGTGATTGGTTTCTTTCGTTCTAGAAGAGAAGGGTTGCTGAGGAATAAATTCAGATGAACAAATATGGCTCTAAGCTTTCTTTGAGTGTGAATTTCATGAAAGCCTCGCTTATGACGTCTCAGGAAATAAGTGCATACACTGTTTTTTTTTGTTTGTTTGTTTAATTTTTAAAGAATGTGCAAAATGAGATTGTATCAGTCATTTCTCATGAATGACTTGGTACCATGGCTTTGGTCTTCAGTTATAAATTTGCATGTCCCATGCACTTTGGTCCCTATGTGTCTGTGTATAATGAGGGCATCTTCGTTCATTTCAAATTCATTCAACAAGTGTCTATTGAACACCAGCTAGTCACACTTTCTCCTCTAGTTTTCCCATGTGTGAAAAAATGGGATGGTTTTTAACTGTGTTTTATTGGGCACAACTTGCCAATGTTTTAGCAGGGACTTCCTAGCACATATTGTACTTCTGTAGAAATGAAAAAACAAAAACAAACAAATAAAAACAGCTCCCTCCGTGTACAAAAGAATTATTTTCAAAATTGTCTCTTCCTCTCAGAGGATGAAGCCCTATGCCTGGGCACAGGGCTTGATGAGATGAGTGGTGCATGCTTCAGCCCCTTTGGGCACCATTTTGCAGTAGACAAAAGGTATACCTAAACGTGGTAGCTTGTCTAGATGAAGCCTCACAAAAACAGTTATGGTTTTGTTCAGCTTTTGGTGATTTGGTTGGACCAAGAGTAGGTAGAGTTTCTTCAATCCATATTAGTGAAAGAATCTCTGTACCGAAGACTCTGTTCTTAATTGTCCATCTGACAAATAAAAGAGTGAAACGAAATGCCTCTTTCCCCCCTAAAAAATATGTATTTTGATTATATAGTAGAGAGGTCAAGGCTTTGGAGTCAGGCTGCTTGAGTTTGAATCCTGGCTCTGTGATTTAAGAGCAATTTGGCCTTGGAGAATGTCTCTGAGCCTCAGCTTGTTTATTTTGTAAAATGGAGATGATAGTACCTAGTAGCCAGTTCCTAGAGTTACGATGAGAATTAAATGAGATAAGGCAGGGAGGGAATACGGGGATATGTGTATAAAAACAGATGATTGAACCTGGTGTACCCCCCAAAAAAAAAAAAATAGCAACAACAAAAATAAAATAAAATAAAATAAAATGTCCTCAGTAAAAAAAAAAAAAAAAAAAATGAGATAAAGCATGTAAAGCACATAGGACAATATCTGGAGTAAGTGCTCAATAATCGTTAGTTATTATTATTATTATGTCAATGTGATTCCATATCTCCAGAAGACCAAGGGCAGCCTAACATCAGTCATCTCACTGACACTCAATAATTTATCCACACTTGCCACTCAGCTAGTTACAACACGGATTACTTATCTGTAGTAAATAAGGCCTTGACAAAGCTGTTGCCCTCTGTCTCCTAATACTATTGTAATACCCCTAATACATTTTCCATCTTTCTAGGGGAGGGTCAGGTGGCAAGCAGTTTATCCTGAATCAAATGATTGGTATCTTGTACTGACACCTCAACATGCTCCTAAAAGCAGCCCTTAGAGATTCTTAAGATGTAACCCCTCAAGTAGATGAACTCCCGAAGCACCTAAGTACAGTGTACAGTTAGCCATTGCTATGTGACCAGCAATCCGAAGGCATAGTGACTATAAAGAACCACCATTTATTATTGCTCATGAGTTTATGGGATGGCTTCATAGCTCTGCTGATCTGGGGTAGGCTTCACTGATCTTGGCTGGGCACACTCATTCATCTGTGATCAATGGCAGATTGGCCTTGGCCCAGACAACTTAAGTTCTCCTTTACTCGGCTCTCACATCCCTCCAGCCTAGGCATATTCTGATGGTGTTTGCAGGCGTCCAAGAGAAAAAGTGGAAACAGCAAGTGTTTCTCCAAGTCTTTGCTTGGGTCAAGTTCACTACTATCACGTTCGCTAAAGCAAATAACATGGCCAAGCCTAAAGTAAGCATGGAAGGATATGGGTAGAGGGAAGCATGAAAAATTGGGGCCGTAACTACAGCAAATGTTATTTTAAGGAATTCTAGCCTATAAACTTATCTAATAGTCAGCTTCATTGCTTTAATATTCATTCACTTATATGTATATATGTTCATATACACATACACATATACATAATAGTGACTGTGTATATAGCATATATGCATTATACATAATATATAATACTAATACATATATATATATATATATATATATATATATATATATATATATAGTTTTTTCTTGTTTTAGTCACAGGAAATGTCTTGAAAGCAACACAAAATCCAGAAATAAGTTGCTAGTTTCTAATCAAATGATAAAATCACATCTGAAATGTTCTGTTCTGTTTTCTACTTCCTCGCACGGCTCAGTGTGGGTCTTCAGAGAAGTGGTCACCACAAGTGTTATTGCCACCAGACCGAGCGGCTGAAAGACTTCCCTACCTTCCAAACAGTGTTTCATGGAGGCCCCCAAGAGCTCCGTGTGCTCAGAAACTGAACACTTCAGACAAAGAACAGAAAGAAAGCTGGCAGGCATTTAAGGAGTGTTAAAGATGGGTGAAATCTTGATCAAGTTCTCTTCATAAGCTTCTACTTTGCTCTTTTAGAAATCACTTAGCAGAGTCCTTCTAAGGTAGATTAAAAAATTAAAAGGTAGAGTGAATTTATCCCTCCTAAGATAAGACAGAAGCATTGAATTCTGCAGTTAAGTGACATGCTCGGGGATGCCACATAGGACAACCACCTAGGACAGTGTGAAAGGCAGAGTTCCCTCTTCATAACAGCTGGCTATCCTGGCACAGAGAAGCCAGCTTGGGGCAGGCAGAGGGCACCCATCAAAGAGCAACTTCCAACTAGCTTGCAAAACTGCAGTTATTATGACCTGTAAGTCCTCCAAGATGTAAGTTGTCTAACAGAATATTCATTTAGACCTTAACTTTAGGATCTAAAAAAATCCTCTTAAATTTGGCAAGTATGACAGACTCTAGGTCCATCCACCTCACTAAAAATAACTCAATTTTATTCCTTTTTGGGGGAGAGGAGGGGAAGCTGGGACCAAGTGAGAAAGTAGCATTGACATATATGTACTACCAAATGTAAAATAGATAGCTAGTTGGAAGCTGCTACATAACACAGGGAGGTCAACTTGATGATAGATGATGACCTAAAGGGGTAGGACAGGGAGGGTGGGAGGAAGGCTCAAGAGGGAGGGGATATGGGGATATATGTATAAATACAGCTGATTCACTTTGTTGTACAACAGAAACTGGCACAACAGTGTAAAGCAATTATACGCCAAGAAAGAGCTGGAAAAAAAAATTGGCAAATATACCTTCTAATTTAGCTTATGTCTCCAAATTCTGCCACAGAAACACAATGGCTCACACCCTTAAATATTTGAAGAAACCATATGGTCTGCTCCTCTCTACTTGTTAACCAAACCGGTTTAACATTTTCCTGTAGGACCAAGTTTCCAACACTACTCTCATTTTGTTCCCTGTTTTTCTCTAAACCTTGCAGCTCTTTGCCACATCTGCTTTTAAATGTGGTGACAGTGCTGTCCCAAGTATGGTAAATTGGGACAGTTCTCGGGCCCTGCACTTTGTCCCCCCCCCACGCCAACACACACACGTTATAATGACAGGTGGCTAGGAAATGACTCAGGGGGTGTTGTGTGGAGGAACAAGAAGAGGCTTCCAGCACAAGTATGGGGAAAACCTTGAGGGTTTCAGACATAAGTGTTCTCAGTCAATAAACGCGTCCTTCCTCACCACGGCCGATAGTAGCAGAGTCTCTCCCTCTTTCCGCAGGCTCTTCAAGATGCATGTGTCAAATTAAGATTCCTGTCTCCTTCCAAGTTTATTCTTGATATTTACTGTGACAAGAGATTGCCTATAGATGAGAAGTCGGCACCAAATGTGATTTACCCTCACCTGTCTCACTGCACTAACCACAATGACCCCAAGGGGTAACTAAAATCTCTTTTAACTCTCATAACAGCAAACCCCCTCAAACTCCCGCCTTAATAAGTCATTCTCCTAATGATGCAGCCTGATAGGTGTTTTCCTTTGGACCAGTACTCCAATGCTCACTATATTCAGCTTGAACTACTACAACTCCTGGATCTTTTTTTTTCCGTCTTCCTTCCTTCCTTCCTTCCTTCCTTCCTTTCTTCCTCCCTCCCTCCCTCCCTTCCTTCCTTCCTTCCTTAACTATTCAAACCTTAGTATTTTCTCACAAAACTAGCTGAAGTGGGTTAGCTGAATGTGTGAAGAGGAGAGTTATCCCTGCAAGTTCTGCTTTACACACTCGCCTCTAATGTACTTCATCCTACTCTAACGTGGAGTTTCTAAAAATGCGTTTCAAGTAAATAGTAAGGAGTTACAAACAAAAAGCTTTCTGTGATTAAATATGCATGGGAAAAGTATTAAACCAGGTTCCTTGATTGCAGGACTGTCTGACTATTTAATATGCCGTCATGTCTGTGACTTTCCAGTGGTGTGCATGTAATCATGGAGACTCTTCCTCGTGGAGCATCAAATGGGACAAGTCATACAGGACTGACTCTGGGAACTCTGGCCTAAGTTGTGAAGGTACATCCCCAACAAAGACGCGGAGCATCCCTCACAAGGGACACAGCTGACAGAACAAGTTCCCCCACCCAGGCTTTCCATTCAGTCACTGAGTCTCAATGGTCTAACCTCAGCTGCCACCACATAGAGACAAATGGGGAGAGTCTATAAAATATCCTTAAAGTTCTATTTGTTAGTGATCTAGCATGCAGGAAGGATACTTTCTGTTTTCTCCCAAAATCTACAGTTTTGGATCTTTCATTTGGTCATGAAATATTTATTGAATACACAGTTTGTGCCAGGCAGATAAACCAAGAATCCCAGCCTTTATAGAGATTATATTCTGGTGGTAGAGACAGATAATGAACAGATAATAATGTAAAATATACAGTACGTCAGACACTGAGAATTGTTTAGGAGAAAAAGCAAAGGAAAATAGGGAATGTGGGGGTTGGGAGTAGGAGCTACTTTTCATCGCGTGCACGCAGCAAACCCTATGAATGAAGAAGTGAGGAAGTAAGCCACATGAATGTCTGCTGGAAGAAAATGTCAGGCCGTGGAGATAAGTCTGGAGTTTGGGAGAGTATTCACGGCTGGAATCTACATTTGGTGTGATCAGCCTGCATGTGGTGTTTAATACTGAGAAGCTGGTTGAGACCAGGGAGTTAGTGTACATGAAGAAAAGAGGAGGTATGAGAATTAAGTCAAAAGCTTAAACACTTCGAAAGTTTAAGGTTTGGGGTAATGAGGAGCAGTCAGCAAAGGAAACTGACAGGGAACGGACACTGACAGGGGTGAAAACCCAAGAGAGTGGCAGCCCAGTGAAGACAGAGGGAGTGATGGGCCCAGTGCGGTGCTGACAGAGCAAGTAAGATGCGGTCTGCAAACTGACCTGGACAGAGCAACCTGGAAGTAGCTGGTGAACTTTGAAAAGGGGCATTTCAGTTAATTAAGGAGCACAAACACTCAGGGAGTAGCGGGTTAGAGAGAGAGGGGAAAGAAAATGGAGTCAGTAGGAAGGGATCGTTATTTCAGAGATTTTTGCTGTAAAGGAGAGCAGAGAAATGAAGTAGTAGCTAGAGAGAGGTGAACAGTCAAAACTACTTTTAAGATAGGAAAAATAATAGCCTGCTTCTATGCTGATGTAAATGACTCACTAGAAATGAGAACATGGATGATAATAGAGAAGGGGGAGAATGGCTACAGCAGTGTCCTTGAGTGATCAAGTGAAGGTGGGATCTAGAGCACATGCGGAGGACTTGCCCTTAGATAGGCGCACAAATTCTTCTTCCAAGAGAGCAGGAGGAGGAACTGATTATATGACACAGGTGCAGCCAGGTGGGTATAGTTGTGGTGGGGGGCCATGAAGAAGTTCTCTTCTGATTGCTGCCATTTTCTCTGAGAGAAATGGAAGCATGGTCATTAGCTTAGACCGCAGATGGGGAAGGAGATATTGGAAGAGAAGACAAGATGTGAAATAATCATAAGGGAGTGGAGGTAGTGAATGGACTAGGGAATTTACTGAGGTTATCAGATAACCCTATGGCCCATTAAGAGTGGCGGGTCATGCATTTTTAGCAAGACCAGTTGGTACGGATGCATGACTGTCTCCAGCCAGGCTCAGCTGTGTGCATATGAGCACAGAGTAGGTGAAGCAGTGTATTCAACCATGGTTGTACTTTTAGTAGGTGAAGACAATGAAATGAGAAAGCGGGTGATCATAGTGATGGATAATGAGGGAAGTGATGACGTAACGATTGAGCAAGGGACATTCCGAAGTCAGTAGGAACCAAAAGCTGTAAGTGGTGAAGCGAAGGATTGTTGGAGCTGGGGCACTAGGCAGAATAAGCTGGAAAGATAGAAGATAGTAGTCAGAGGGTGGGATGCTTGGAAGTGAGGTTGTAAAGGGATTGAAATGACTGATAATGACAAGGTCTGGTGTTGTCAAACCCAAGTTCGTGTGCCCAGTGCACACTGAGGCCAAACAAACCTAAATGCCAGAGTCTGGAGCTGAGAAAGTCTATTGTAGGGCAGAGCAAGCAAGGAGAACAGGCAGCTCGTGCTCAGAAAAACCCGAACTCCCCAGTGGTTCTCAGGGAAGAGTTTTTATAGGCAAAATTTGGGGGGAGGTCTGCAGAGTGTGTGACCTTCCTCTGATTGGTTGGTGGTGAGATAACAGGTGGTGTTCCAGGAATCTCAAGCATCAGCCATCTGGTTCCAACCAGTCTGTGGTCCACCAGCTTGATTCAGCCTGAAGTTCCCCTTCTCCACCTGGGTGAGGACCTTGGTTTCTGTAGAAGAACTCAGAGATACATGGTTATGTACATCCCTTGAGAAGGAACCTGGCCTCTGCTTTATCCCTGCACTATTGTTTCTTGGCTGCTCCTCCCTTGTTTCTGCATTCCCTCCTGTCCCTGATTAGTAACTGTTTGAGTCTGCCCTTTGGAATTCAGGGAAGGTCTAGGAGGCTAAAGCCTTTTTCCTACAAACAAGAAACGGGGGCATGGAAAGTCTTTGTACCCAGGAGGGCCCCACAGGGTCCTGCTTGGTTCCACTGGTAGGATATGACCACAGAAGTGAGGGGCAGAGGAATGGTGAAGGCAAGATCTTTGAAATAAATGAGGTCAAGAAATTGATGCCAAAACTTCAATCACCAAGGATTGTCAGGAGCAATGTTGGAGGAGGTGAGTGACAGTTACCTAAGAGTTAAAACTTCAAGGAATGAGGGAATTGACCTTGGCGGCAGGGAAGTGTAAACACTGCAACTAGGAGGCTAGCTAGAGGTATGGGCCTTGTAGCCCACAGCTCAAAGCAGGCCTTTTGGTTTTAGGGTGGAGGAAGCCAGAAGCATCTGGGATTAGCAATGAGCAGCCAGTCATTTGCCATCTTGGCTTCTTTTCTCTTTATCACTTGTACGGTCTATAGTATATCCTGCTAGCTGGGTATTTTAGAGGCTTTTTATTGTCTCTTGGTTTTCTTTTCTTCTAAACTTCTTTTCTTGTTGTGTTCAATTAGTGCCCCAGGGCTCTAATCGTCAGTGCTTCCTGTTTGTGAGAATCACCTGAAGAGGGTTTAACATTAACCCCTAGACTGTGATCCACACTAATTTCCTTGTTCTGGGGTGGGGCCCAGGCATCTGTATTTTTTTTTTTTTTTTTAAGATCTCCAGGATTAAATTGATTCTGCTAGACTGGCAAATTAAGAACGACTACCCTAGGGAAGCGTTTGACAATGTTTAAGTCTTTCTAGTCATATGCCTTTTTACGGAGAACTGCCTGTAGTTTTCAACACATCCTTGAAAACATTCCTGACTCAAGATTAAATCTAAGCTCCTTGGTTTGCTGATGAGAAAACTTAACCTTAGTTGATTTTTTAAAAATCTTTTTGGCTGGAGATGGAGATAGGAATTGGGAAAAGGGAGCCTGTTAAAATCTAGGAAGAACAATTCCCAAAACATCAACAGGGCTTTGAAAGCTCCATTAAGTGGAATCCATGGGGCTAGCCCACCACCCTGTGCATCCAGGATTCTCTCTGTCCTCCCCTCCTGCCCTCTAAAAATGTGAAATGTACCCGAGTAACCGATGCAGGGGCTCTCTCACTGCTGGTTTCTGCGTAGGAGTGTTGCACACACCAGGCTCACTTAGCACCTGTGTTTTATGATGTGAAAACTGCACATCCACCATATGAGTATCACCTCAAATTGTATAATTTTTTTCTCACAAAGTGGAAAAAAGAAGTTTCATAATATGCATGCAACCCCTTCTGACCTCCTGAAGGAATGAAATGAGTTAAGAATGGGGTCACAAAATTGGAGAGCCCTGGAGGCAGAAGCGCTCCGCGACCTGTGGTGGCCTGCACTGCGCTTGGCCTGCGGTGTCCAGGCTCTCGCACTTTCCCTCCTGCAGCAGGGCCAGCTCCAGCCACCAGTGAACTGGGTTTTGTGAGTTTACTTCCTTACGTATTGAAATGCTTGCCAGTGTTAACTCCATGGACCTGGTTCCTTCACCGCAGACCTTAATCCTTTGATAAGGAAGGCAAGAAGGTCTTGGAATCATGCACTTTAATTATAGCCATCATCTTTTTTTTTTTAAGCTCTTTATTGGAGTATAATTGCTTTACACTGTTGTGCCAGATTCTGCTGTACAACAAAGTGAATCAGCTGTATTTATATATATATCCCCATATCCCCTCCCTCCCACACCTCCTTCCCACCCTCCCTATCCCACCCCTCTAAGTCATCACCCATCATCGAGTTGATCTCCCTGTGGTATGTAGCAGCTTCCCACTAGCTATCTGTTTTACAGTTGGTAGTGTGTATACATCAATGCTACTCTCTCCCTTTGTTCCAGCTTCTCCTTCACCCCCCACCCCCACCCACCATGTCCTCAGGTCCATTCTCTGCATCTGCATCTTTATTCTTGCCCTGCCACTGGGTTCATCAGCACCATTCTTTCTTAGATTCCATATATATGCTTTAGCGTACGGTATTTGTTTTTCTCTTTCTGATAGCCTCATCTTTACTTAGCCATCCTTTATCTATTCAGTTGGGATTCTGAGATGCCCAAGTTAAGACATGAAATTTATTTATTTTAATTTGTTAAAGTTTTTACACAAGTTTTAAAGATTACTTTCCATTTACAGTTATTACAAAATACTGGCTGTGTTCCCCATGTTGTACCACACATCCCTTATAGCCTAATTTGTACCTCCCACTCGCCCACCTTCATATTGCGACACCCCCCCCACACACACACACACCCACTGGTAACCACCAGTTTGTTCTCTGTATCAGTGAGTCTGCTTCTTTTTTTGTTATATATGCTAGTTTGCTGTATTTTTTTAGATTCCACCTATAAGTGATGTCATAGAGTATTTAAGCCATGACATTTCTAAGCAGTTAAACAAAGATAATAAGAAACAACTTATAACTTGTCAGGAAAAAAAAGATTCTGGGACTTCCCTGGCAGTCCAGTGGTTAAGACTCCATGCTTCCAATGCAGGGGAGCACAGGTTCAACCCCTGTCAAGGAACTAAGATCCCACATGCCTCGTGGCACGGCCAAAAAAAAAAAAGAAAAGGTTCCGGTGAAAGCAGTAGCGAGAAGAAATTCCTGAGTGTTCCTGCCTTGGCCTCGTAACTGCCATCTCTGACCTGGGTGTTAACACCTACTCATCCCTGCACGTGTTAGGGGGAAATAAACATTGGCAGAGAGAACACGTCCGCAAGTGCACTGGGTGAAAGGGCATGGGGCTTCTCCCTTCCATCTCCTTCTCTCCCTTCCTCCTACCATCGGCTGGCATCCTCCTCCCTTTGCTCTCTCTGCTCATAGACTCTACACCTCCCTCACGTGCTCCCTTGACTCACATCCCCACTCCATCCACTGACTCACGTCCTCACAGTCACCCACGCAGTTGCTCACTTGTGCTCCTTTCATGTCCATTTTTGTCCAGATGCCTTGGTGGTAAGCATTTGCCTGACTCTCAACAGCAGTAACCTATAGGTCTGCAGGCCTCTTGGAGTCTGAAGCAGCCAAACCAACCACAGGTTGACCTGTGACGCTCCCCACTCCTCCATGGTATTTGGATCAACGTTTGGAGGAGCCTGGGATGACACGCATAAATTTAAAGATTTCGGTACGAGGTCTCCAGAGTGGGGGCTGCACGTGAGCGGTCCTTAGGTGCCTCTGGTCCGCGTTCTGTTTAGCCCACGCAGCAACCTTAAAAATACTGTTGGGGCCACATTTTCTTTAACAAAAATATTGTCAACATTTAAAACTAGGAGGTACCACAACTTTTTTATGTAACACTGGGTCAGCCAGGCCGTTATTGGCTGGAGTTGATTAATTCCTGTGCCCCTTTGACAGGGCATCTCCCTAGTTTGCCACAGTCCCTACCACTCCTCATCCATTGCAGCTCCCTGCCTCTTTATTCATTTACCGTCCCCGTCTGGCTCTTAGAGGCACATGTGCTGAGCACCTACCCTACAGCTGCCACAAATGGAATCTAATCCATTCTGACGGGAACCCCAACCCAAAAAAATAAACTACATTTTGTCTTTATTTGGGGTTGTGAAAACCTAAAAGGAAGGGCAGCCCAGGGGATGAGTCTTCCCCAGGCTCTTCGGTACAATAGAAAGAGCATCTGCTTCAAGAACAAACAGTCCTGGGTCTAAATCTAAACTCAGCTACTTGCTAACCATTTAACTTTGGATGACTCAGCCACTAAGAACTCAAGTTTTCTTTTTTAGAAAATGGAGGTATTAACAGAAACGTGTGGTGAGGATAAGGAATAATATGCATAATAAAATACCTAGCATGGTAAACGTTGGCTGCTGGTGTTATCTGCTCCTCCTCCCCTTGCTGGCCCGTGCACATTCTGCGTGCTAGAGTGTACACACACACAGAGCTGGTGACCAGACGTCAGCAGGGAGAGAGCGTGATGCCAGTTACACTGATGATGCCAAACAAACTGAAGGGTATTCAGAGATTTCTTGGTTCCCCGAAGAGCTAGGTGGGCAGAGCTCTTGTCAGAGCAGGTGGCTGTCTGAGGTACCTACAACCAGGACCCTGAAACTCAAACGTTTTGTGTCTCTGCTGTGCTGATAGGCCAGGAGAGAGAGGCCAGGAATCTGGACTAGAGCCGTGGTAGGAGAGGAGGAAAGGAAGGGACATATTTAAGGATTCTGTAAGAATTAAAACTGATTGATGTGTAAGGAGTATGTTGACTTTGTACTCTGTCAGCTTTGCTTAGCTGGAGTTACGTTTCTCAGAATTTCCTTCTCTGTATGGTTCAGGGTCAGGGGTGGCCACAGAGGCGTTTTGGCCTGATTTGCAAGGTGGAAGTGAAACAGCAGTCATCGTGTTGTCACTGATCTTCTGGCTCACCTGGGCAGCGGCTGGCTCACCTGGGCAGCGGCTGGCTCACCTGGGCAGCGGCTGGCCCACGGCCTCTCCAAGTGCTGGGCTGGGCCCATGAACAGCCCAGACCCTGGTTCTAGTTTTTCCTGCTGGTCATCAGAGTTGACTGCAGGGAGAGACAGACATGAGTTCCAGTGTTTCCTTGTAGGTTCTAGTTTATCCTTGTGATCCTAGCTGTCCCTCACTCTTCCCCAAGTATGTCCAGCTTCCCTTCCTGACTGCCAGCCCTCCTGAGCAAAAGTGACCCCACTGGATGGCTTACTGGGGTTCACAGAGGCAGCTGCCATAAAGAGCCAAAAACCTTCCACAGACTTTAACTTCAGCCCTCATAGATCCACTCTGGCAGCTGGTTAGTATTTTTCTCTGGAAATAGCTAATTCAAATTAACATGTACAGTTTATTTTCAGGCCTTTACTTCCCTAGCTTCTCCCATAATTGTGTGAGGTCTAACTCCTACCATCAATTCCTTAGTCCCTAATGTCCACAGTGGTTCTTCTCCCATGAAATCCTGACTGACACAGGGAGGAAGGGAAGGAAATGATGGAAGGTTTCCAGGTCTCTGGCTTGGAAGATGAACCAGATGGATGTACATGAAGAATCTCCAAAAATCAGTTAAAGATGCATATCCAAAGCTTTTGAAAGGAACCCCCTAATGGCTCTAAAAAGAATGAAAGAAGCATTGGATTAATCTCAAGAACCCAGAAATCTAGGGAAGCTCTCATTCCCAACCCAAAACTCATTTTCATAAGGATTCTATCTCCAGGTCACAGATTCATCTGCATTACTACTCTGGCTATTCAAAAAGAGATTCATGTCTAGATGAATTTGTCTTTGGATGTATCAGATCACCACTGCCCTCAGAAATAACAGTCAAAAATATTTATCCCAGGTCCATATTGACACAACTGCCTTACAATTGATCTAGACATTTTATTTTTATTTCTACATGCCTGTCACATACAGTCTCAACAATTCTAACAGATAGAGAAGATTTGCATAGCACGGTAGCTCTGTGACCCTAAGAAGACTAAACTTGATTGGGAGAAGGACTTACAATGGAAGGAAGGTCTCACCATCCTTGTATTCCTCTTATTGAAGGTAAAGAAAATTACTAAGGAGAAATAGCTGATCCAGTTTGAAATGTGATCCGTTTTCAAAGCATATCATGATGTCCCCCCTCGTTTTCCCCTACTGCTCATTAATCACACTGTCTGTGGTGGCTACAGGCTTTTATGGCGGGAAGGAGAGGGAGCTTTGAGAGATGTGCTAGGGAAAGCAACTCAGCATTTGGTTTTTTCTCTGACCCAGAACTGAAGATAAGAGGCATAGCTCACAATCATTGTGTATGTTTAAGTGTAGTTTTTTCCAATTGGATGGGAATGACTTTACAGTGTATGAGCATTTTCTAAGTGTGCAACATATTATAAATTTGTTCCTGGAGTATCAAAAAATTGTTTTGTCAACTGGTTTGTTTTCTGAGAGTTAAAAAAAACATTTTTTTAATCTAGGGGAAAGCTACAAAACTGGAGAGCAAATGAGTATACTCAAATCCATCAACCTCAGAATACATTTTAAAGCATTTTACTGAGGCATGCATTGAATTGAAATACTACTGAGAAAGGTAAAATCTTCCTGTTATCTGACCACTTCTCACTACCTCCACTGCTGCTGTCCTGCCAAGCTCTCATCACCTCTACCTGGAGCATTACAACAGCCTCCTACCTGGGGTCCCTGCTTCCACCCTCTCCTCCTACAGTTATTCACAACACTCTACAGCCTTTGGCTTTGGATACTTTTAAAATATGTCAGATTATATCACTCCTCTGCTCAAATTCCTAGTGGTTTGGTTTTCCCTCGGGGTAAGAGCTAAAGTCTTTGCAATGGCCAAAAAGGCCCCGCATCATCTGCCCTCTGCTAGATCTCTGACTCTCACTCTTCTCCAAATACACTGGCCTCCTTGCTGTTGCTTGAATATGCAGGCACACTGCCTCCCCAGGGCCTTTGCTCTAACTGTTCCCTTTGCTTGGAACACTTGACCAATTTCCCCACTTCTTCAAGATTTTGTGCAAATCTTATCTTCTCTATGAGCCTACGCTGACAGCCTTATTAAATAGCAAACGTCCACCTACTGCCTCACTTCTGATCCATCTTACTCTACATTTTCCTTTTTTTTTCATTATAATGATCACTTTTTAATATTGTATATAATTTACTTATATTTTTTGTATCTTCCCACTAGAATATAAGCTTCATGGGGCAGATATCTTTGACTCTTTGTACACTGATGCAACCAAAGTACCTAGAATTGTGGCACATAGTAGGGGCTCAAAAAATAGTTGTGGAGTTGAACTGAATGCTCATAGCAGTTATTGAGATTCAGCAGTTGTAGTATAATGAGCTTTATTATATGTACAGTTGATCTTTGAATACTAACATGGGTTTGAACTCTGGATCACTTATAGGTGGACTTTTTTCAATACATATGTACTACATACAGTACTACTTATTCCATGGTTGGTTGAACCCATGCAAGTGTTCCCCTGGATATGAAGGGTTATACACAGTTTTCTCCTGGGCAGAGGGTTGGCACCCCTAACCCCCCAATTAGTCAAGGTCAACGGTTCAGAATCAGAAACAAGTGTGCAGAAAGATATGAAAATGATTGGGTTGTAAGAGTTGTCCGTCATATATGACATGATATAAATCAGAATTAAAGTGCTTATAGCTTTTGACTCCAGAGGTGATGGGTGTTGTTCAATGTCACACCAACATCATGGCCACCTTGCTGTCCTAACAATGATAGAAGAAGCTGTCTCAAAATATCAAAAGAGGCAAACAAAGTATGTGTAATAAATTTCCCATAATTTTGGGGGGTGCCACACCCTGACGCATGCAGGATCTTAGTTCCCCGACCCCAGGGAACAAACCTGTTCCCCCTGCATTGGGAGTGCGGAGTCTTAACCGCTGGACCACCAGGGAAGTCCCAAATTTCCCATAATTTAGATATAATAGACTTTAATAGCTATTGAACACTTCCAATGTGGTTGGCACTATGTGAGACGCTGTACATGCTTTAGCTCATTTACTCCTTTCACAGGCCAGCGAGTAGATGTTATGGTTTTGCAAATGAGGAAACTGAGATAGAGAAATGCTCCTCAACGTCCTCAGTGTTACACAGAGAGTAAGTGGACTCGCCTGGACCAGGCTGCCTCCTGAGACTGGTTTCTTTGCTGAGCATACAAATGAAAAAAAATTGCAGGGAATTTGTTTGCTTATTTGTACTTGTAACGTGGACACTCTCACTCTCTCTTCCCCATTCTTCCCCCCTAGGAGAAGATTCTTTCCTTTCAGGATGACTCCTGGGATCCCTTCTGTTGTATAGAATGCAAATAATGAGAAGATGGGACACTGAAAAGACAGAGGTTAATATAGATCCACACAATAAAACTCTGATCAAGGAAGAGAGCGGCAAAAGCCTAGCTGGCTTGAGCTTATGGTATCGTTTTTGGAGACGATTTTGAAGGCAATACTGAAGATAAGATTGGGAAATGAGATTTTAAAGAAATTCAGCTAAGTATGTATTTTGAAAGTATCCCCCCCCCACCACCACCACCTGCACAGCATTTTCAAGAGAGACTATTGTAAAAGACTAAATAGTGTTTATGTACTCTTTGGTTGCCAAACAGTTGTTTCTTTGGATGGAATTCCATATGGGGTTGTATCACAAAGTGTATGTTTTGAAAGGAAGGAAAATGTATCATTAGCTCCACCATCACCCAAGCTCAAAGTCACAAATAGTCTGATGCCTCCTCTATTAGGTATCTATCGAGACATAGTAAATCACCCCAAAATTTAGCGACTAAAACCCACAACAAGCACTTATGTCTCACAGATTCAGCCCCAGGCAGACCCCCGCTACAGGACTTCTGGAATGGGCTCACAACAGTGGCTGGCTTCCCACACACCGGGCAAACCCAGAGAGCAGGAAGCTGACCCGACTTTATGAGCTAGCTTTGGAAGCCACACACCATCACTTCCACCATGTCCCACTGGTCACAGGTCAGTTCCAATGTGAGAGGGACTCACCAAGGCATGAATCCCAGGAGGCGAGGACCACTGTGGGGAGGGGGTCATCTTTGAGACTGGCAACTACACCTCCCTTTTTCTTTCTCCCCAAATCCAAATGGTCCCTGAATACTGACTCTGCTTCCTTTATGGCTTTTTCTCTTTCCGCCATCTTACTCTACATCCTGTCTTGATTGTGTCCTGACTAATGTGATGTCCAGAAGGCCCTAACCCTCAAAGTTCTCTTTCTTCAGCTTCCAGGGACTGTCTGTAGAGTTCTAGAGCAGCATCATTCAGTAGAACTCTCTGCAATGATGAAAATATTCTGTATCTGTACTGTTCAGTGGGTAGCTACTCACCACAGGTGGCTGTTGAGCATTTGAAATGTGGTTAGTGTGAGGAAGTGTGTCTTTAATTGTACTTGTTTTTAATTAATCTAAATTTAAATAACCACATGTAGTAAGTGGCTACCAGAGTATTCAGGACAGTTCTATACTCTATAGTTCTATAGTTTTTTTTTTAATTGAAGTATAGTTGATTTACAGTGTTGTGTTAGTTTCAGGTGTACAGCAAAGTGATTCAGAGATATATATGTGTATATATATATATATTCTATACATATATATATTCTGCTATATAGTGGATCCTTATTGGTTATCTATTTTATATATAGTAGTGTGTATATGTTAATCCCAAACTCCTATTTTATCTCTCCCCCTCCTTTTCCCTTTGGTAACCATAAGTTTGCTTTCTACGTCTTTGGGTCTATTTCTCTTTTACGTATAAAAATCATATGATATCACTTATGTGTATTCAATAGAATCATCTAAAAAGATGATACAGATAAACTTGTATAGTTCTATAGTTTTATAGCATATGGTAGGCATCCCACTGAACAGACCTTCTTTCCCTCTTCTCTATGGCCAGCCGTGGTGCTATAAAAACTGCTCTGTGAAAATCTGAAGTTGAACACTTAGGAACAGAGTAAGGAGAGTGTTATAATCCCCTTACTCAAGAAGCACAAACTGACTCACACTCCTCCTGTGCCCATGAACCAGGCATGTTGGAGAGTAAAAAGATGTGACTTCTGTCTTGAGGAAGGTATGAGGATCTAGGGAATTCAAGCTGCACAGACACCAGAAAATATCTTGGGTTAATATGCTAAGTGAGAGAAAACAGTTAATTTACAGTTGCTATTTACGATTTTATTGTCCCTTGAAAGTGTTTTAATGTAATCCCATGTACATCATCCCCACCATTTCACCATCCCATCCCCAGGCCCTCAGCTCATCTTGCATTTAATCCTCACAAAGACCTATGTATAGATGGGGAAACTGAGGCTCCAAAAGGCTGGGAAACTTACCTAAGGCCCACCCTGTGAGTGAGTAAGTGGCAGAGAAGGGCTTTGACCCCAGGACCATCATGACCCAAAGCTTATTTTGTCAGCCATTCTGTTCCACTGCCTCATTCTTTATAACATGCCAGAATCTGAAGGGAACATATGATTATCAAATGGTTCTAGACCAACTCCCTCATTTTCAGAGGAGGGAATTAGAAGGCCCATGCGTTTAAATAACTTGCAATGATTATTCTCAAGAAGGTCAAATTATCCCTCACCAAAGAAAAGGCAGCAGAACTTTTAGAAATCCCTCTATGCACATATGGGTTATATTTCATTGTACGATATTCCTAAATCCACTTGTTCACAAATTCAAAGTGAGTCTATAGGCTGCCGCTACTGCCATCTGTTGGTTATGAGCAGAGGTGGTACATTAAATGGTTTATAACTATGAAAGTTCTTGTGTTGAAACTTCATCACAGGAACCTCTGCATTCATTTAAAAAAAAAAAAAAAAAAAAAAGTAAAGCGTGTGGAGTCAGATACACCCAGGTTCAAATCTCGGCTATGCTTCACGCATGAAGTGTAACCACTTTCATTCTTGGTTTTCCGTTTGTAAAACGCGGATAATATCTCGTTTACAGAGACGTTGTCAAAATTAAGTAACAAGAATATTACTTTGGGTGAATGGTAGCCAAGATTTCAATGGCTTAACATAGTCTCTTGTAGTGAGTGCTCTGGATCCCTGCGCAGCTCTCCTCCAAGGGGTGATTCCGGACCTAGCTCCTTCCATCGCATGACTCCACCATCGTCAGCTCTGGCCTCCAGGGTCACCAGTATCCACCAACAGCAAGAAGAGAGGGCATGGAAGTTTGTAAGGAGGGGCCAGGCCTGGAGCTACATACATTACTTCTACACCCATTCCATTGGTCAGAGCTCAATTTCATGGCTGCATCTCACTGCTGGGAAGACAGGGAAACATGGTCCAGCAGTGTCTGCCACAGCCATTACTTTTAGTAATAGAAACATAAGCATCCCTTTAGTGCAGTTCTTAATTTTTCTTTATGTATTATATAACACTATATTTTTCTCAATTTTTAGTTTGACGCAGATCTGAAACTAAAAGACAGTGTAGTGTGGTAAAATGAGCAGTGGTCTTGGAGATGTGACTTCGAATCCTGTGTGATCTTGGACATATCACTCAGCAAATCTGAATTCCAGTCCTCATCTGGAGGAGGATGGGGTAAAACCAGCTAGTATCTACGTAGTCTGCCCTCACTCCCATCTCTCCAGTGCTACAGGTTTACAGCTTTGTGCACAGAGGTAATGCAAAACCAAATAAAACATGCTCTGACTCTCAGAGTAGACCAGCAATAGAACACAAGTCTTGGATAGGCTTAGATGGGAAGATTTCTAAAAGAGAAGTCACTTCATGCCCATTTTTGGAGGAGGTGATGGTCCTGAGTAGAGGGAACGGGTATGGGATGCTATGCAAAGAAGGTGTGAAGAGGATCTGGGGGAGGGCGCATGATGAGGGGAAGCACCTGGCTGAAAAGGGGGAATGTCTTAGAATAGGGCTGAGGGTGCATTAAAGATGTAGTTTGATAGGAGGGGGACAGAAAATGTTAATAACAGGCTGCCAGACTCAGGAGGTCATATTTAATCCAAAAGGATCCCAACAGGAAGACAATTATGGTTTTTGTATGGGTGAATGACATCATGAAAATCTGCTAGTCATCGTGAAAAGCAATCCTATTAGATCATAGCTTGGCTGTGGCATAGCACTTAACGTGACAGTACCCCTTATTAAATTGCTGAAATTCTAACGTTTAAATGCTCCATAAATAATATTTCCTTTTTATTTATTTACTTATTTGTTGGCTGCGTTGGGTCTTCATTGCTGTGCACAGGCTTTCTCTAGTTGCGGTGAGCAGGGCTACTCTTCGTTGTGGTGCAAGGGCTTCTCATTGTGGTGGCTCCTCTTTGTTGCGGAGCATGGGCTCCAGGCACACAGGTTTCAGTAGCTGTGGCACTTGGGCTCAATAGTTGTGGTTCACGGGCTCTAGAGCACAGGCTCAGTAGTTGTGGGGCATGGGCTTGGTTGCTCTGGGGCACGTGGGATCTTCCTGGCCCAGGGATAGAACCCGTGTCCCCTGCATTGGCAGGCAGATTCTTAACCACTGCACCACCAGGGAAGTCCCAATAATCTTTCAAATAGGTTAGTTATCTGAATTATATACCCATTTCAAGGAAGAAGAAAGAGTTTTACCTGGTAATAGAGAAAAGATGAGGATGTGGGAAGAATCAAATGGTTTACATTGAAAGAAAGCCCTCATTTCTGTTTTATTTTATTTAATTTTGTTTTAAATTGAGGATAAATATGTAGGTAAGACATGAGTCAGAGCAAACTCAGAAAGTACCTAGAAGCCTTCAGCATTTGAAACATGCTAGCTAGTTTCATGTGGGTGAAGTTTGGTTTTCAGGAAGACAAATTGAAAATAGAACTTGTTTGTTTAGATTTTGCCATTCTCTAGGGGACAGACATACAAGGATGTTTGGCGAACCAAGAAGGGGAAGAATTTCTTCTTGGAAACTGCTGCAGAGCCTTGACTAGGGAGGATGTGGCCCCAGGGCACCCCCTAAGCACACTGGAATGTTTCTCTGGACCAAGCTAGCAAAGTCTGAGCAGAAGTTCCGTCCCGTCCTTCAACCGGGTCTCCAGTAGAGGCCTCTGTCACACCCTTGGGAAACTCTGGAGGACTGAAACATTCCACGGGAAAGCTGTTGATAATGCGCTTGACTCTCCATCAGCTCTAACAAGCTCTTGGGAAGCACTGTTTCTGGTTTTTGTTTGTTTGCTTTTAACAAAAAGGTTACATTTCAGATGGGTAACTATTTGTTATTTACTACATGTGAATTTTTTTTACACAAATGAAATATTCTACTATTAAATAACCATGTGAACTTAGCGAGGCACAAGGCTTTTCTGGGCTTTAGGCTTTGGTTTTCTTCTCTCTAAAACACAGAGACTAGATTATATAATCTCCGAAGCCTCTTCCTGATCTGAAATGATAAATTCTAATTACAACAACTTCCTCTTTCTGGTGAAGTATCATGAAGCCTGAGGTTACTTTATCACATTTTTCTAAATCTCTATCACTCTTAAAATGTATAGGAAAAAGACTGGCAGCTCACTGAGCGTGCACTGCAGCAAGGATCCTCCGTTCAGCACAGCAGCACGTTGGTGGGAGACAGAGCTCAGAGCTATTTCCCTCCCACCCCCACAATAGGGGGGTGTTCACACCTTTACGCTTCTTAGAAACACCAGTGTTTTTGTTGTGGCTATGCAGTAGATTCTCTGACTGAGTGCACTTTCCAGTTTGGCAGTAGTTTATTTGCTATCTACTCTTATTCTTTATCCACTTCCATGTTTTCAAATGGGTTCTACTTCTTTCTCAGAAGGTGATTTCTTCTACAGCAAGACCATATCCTAAATAGAGCAATTTTATATACAGCGTCCAGGACAGAGTATGTGATGATAATGTGACAGTCAGTGATTGGAGCTAGAAAAATATCATAGGATTTTAGAGCTGAGCTAATTTGGTAGCCATCAGCCCCATGTGGCTTTTAAAATTGAAGTTTACTAGGATTGAATTAAATTAAAAATTCGGTCTCTCCATCATACTAGCCACACTTCAAGTGCCCAACGGGCACACGTGGCTAGTGACTGCCACTTTGCACAGCCCAGATAGGGCCCATTCCCATCACTGCAGAGAGTTCAACTGGACAGTGCTGCCTTAGACACCAACTAGTCACAGCATCATGTTCTGAAGAGGTGTCATGGAGCTTGGAAACCACCTAATACACTCTTCTATCCAGGATGGTTCAAATCTTTCCAGGACCAAAGCATTTATCACCTTACAAAGTGGTCAGTTCCATTTTGGGAAAACTTTATACTAGAAAGTTCTTCCTTAAACTGAGTCAAAATCCATATCCCTGTAACTTCTGCTCTCTCTACACACAGAATAAGTGTAATAATTCTCCCACTTAGAACTTCATCAGAGCAACTATGCCACTATTGTGTCAACTTCAACTCCTCTTTTCCAGTTAACCCATGTCCCTGGGGAGGAGGCTGAGGCTGGGAGCAGTTCTGCCTCACGCCTCGTAACTCTGCGACAGAGCTGGAGAGCTGGGACTGAATCCAGGTTTCCACCTGGAAACCTAACTGCTTCCAAGTCTAACAACTACACCGTTAAAGAACGTTTATATATGAGTTTATAGAGTTGAAGTTCTAGGTCTTTTTCTTTCCATTTTGTTGTTGTTATTGTTCTCCATTGTTTTAGTCTCTTTTTTCACCGCATGCTTCCTAAGAGACTCTAGCCTATTTTTCCCCAGTAGAACAAAGATTACAGGAAATCTGCATGAATATTTCAGGACATAAAATGATTGCTTCCCTAGTAACCCCAGCTGCCAAGCACAGAAATCACATTGAATGGCTTGCTTCAGTTTGCCATTTTGAAAACAGTATGAGGAGTGAAGAGGAAGCTGGAAGCACTCATGGTAAATGATCTACTTCTAAACGGTGTCCAGAAGAGAGGATGCTCTTGATAACTGGTCGCTAAGAAAGGGCCTCTACCTCTCCATGGGGCTCTGTGGAGACTTTGCAAGTGAGGTATTGCATTAAGTGCCAGTTACAGCTTCAGATCTGTTTGACAAATGCTCATCAAGGTGTGGGGTCTGTGCTGGGACAACAAAGATGATTGACACACGATCTTTACCCTTCAGTCACTGGCTGGGAGGCCAGGTGGAGCCAGTGAACACTCAAGGACCACTCTAGATGACCCCACTGAGCACTTGGATGCGTGTGTTTCAAAGCAGACAGCAGATCAGTCTCGGAGCTCAGCTGGTCACAAGCAGTTGCTGTCACAGCAAAGCAACTTCTGAGAGTCACTAAATAAGGAGATTCACAAACTAAGCTTCCTAGGGAAGGGGGCTCTGACCAAACTAGCCTGGGCCCAGTAGGAGGTCTGGCACTGCACAAACAGCTATCTTCTCTACCAACAAAAAACTGCTACCTGATTCATTCGTTAAATTTGGCATACCATCAGAAACAATAAGAATGTCACCAACCTCTACCACCAGACATGCCTCGCAACATCCAGTGCTAGGTCCATAGTTGACTCTATGTATATATGCATATATTCTTTGTTTGTTTGTTTGTTTAAAAAGCTTTTTATTCATTTTATTTATTTATTTATTTTTTGGCTGCCTTTGGTCTTTGTTGCTAAGCATGGGCTTTCTGTAGTTCGGCGAGTGGGGAGCTACTCTTTGTTGCAGGGCGCAGGCTTCTCATTGCAGTGGCTTCTCCTGTTGTGGAGCACGGGCTCTAGGCATGCAGGCTTCAGTAGTTGCGGCACATGGGCTCAGTAGTTGTGGCTCACAGGCTCTAGAGCACAGGCTCAGTAGTTGTGGCACGCGGGCTTAGTTGCTCCACGGTGTGAGGGATCTGTGCTGGCACAGGGCTCAAACCTGTGTCCCCTGCATTGGCAGGCGGATTCTTTTTGTGTGTGTGTGTGATGAAAGTGCTTTTTATTAATTCCTGAATTAATATGAATCTCTGATGTTGCCAATACTTGTAAATGTTCACCCTCACTTCTTTAGATTGATACAATTGACATTATTGTGCTTTAGTAGGTTAGTCCTTTCTTTGGTATCAGAATTCACCATGGCTTTGGACATGTTGGATAATAGCATTTTCTTCTTTTATGGCAATAGATGATCATACACAGAACTCTTAAATGATTTCTGAGAAAGGAATAATAAGATAAATATTGAAGGACAAGGGGATTCAAAGATTGGATTCATTTGTTTTTCCTAATAACAAAGCATTAAATTTTAGTGTTGAATTTGCTCGTGACACTTAAAGCTGTTGAGTGGAATGCAGAGCAGGACTCATTTATTTGGGTGGTTTATTTTGTAGAATTAAATCAGGCTTCGGGCTTTCCAAGTGTGACTTGGACTCATGCTTCCACATTTGTTGTGTGGTTCTTTGTGTGGTCCTTTGCTCTGAGGGTGCAGCGGATTAAAGATGGCCAGGATTCTTCCCTGCCTTCCTCTCCACTGCCCCATTAAGAGGCAGAGTCTACTTCTCTGCCCCTCCGCACCCTCACTCCAGGGCTGGCCTGGGATAGCTTTGACCATTAGGGTAAGGCAGAAGTGACACTGTGACGGCGCTGGGCTTTAAGAAGATCGGCCTCTTTGGCCTTGGAAGTGTGGAGCCCTGAGCCACCTTGGAATGTTTACTGCCTCACTGGAGACACCCATGGTGAGCGGCGGGCAGATTCTTAACCACTGCGCCACCAGGGAAGTCCTGTATGCATATGTTCTTGTGTGTATATGCACATAACACATATAAGTAGGATTTTATACAGGATTATTTTATGTATATGTATATGGGCATGATTTTATGGTACACGTTTTACATTTTAATGGTCTTATAACTTGTGCATAAATGTATACTTACGTAATGCATATTTCTCATTGTGACACTAATATAATATTTTTACATAGCACTTGTTATGTATGTGCGTGCACACATACACACTAAGGACATCCCTGGAAGGATACACAAGAAATTTTTCATGGTGGTTACCTGGAGAGAGTAGGAATGAGGATCTTGGGGCTGGAGTAGGGAAGGACACATTTGCATTTCATTTTATAGCCTTCATGTGTTTTAATTTTTTACTGTCTGTTATTGTCAGAGCAACACAAGCATTTTTATTAATACTGGGTTATACTAAGGACACCATCATCTATCTTCACCCTGTTTTCCAACATGAACTCCAAAATGCAAATAGAGTTAAAAGACCGGTTCCAGCCTGGGTTTATCCAGGCACCTTACCTTAGATGACTGAAGTTGCTATGTTTGTTCCCACCTCTGCTGACCTGAGATGACTGGGCCTAAGTTAAGATCAAATGAGATGACACATGTGACCCTGTGACGACATGGCCGTGCCCTGCACACTGTGAGCCCCTCACGCAGGTCCATAGCACTGGCTGCTCAAAGAGTGCTCTCAACTGCCCAGCTTGCCTGACGTCATCTAGGTCCTGGCCCTCTCCGCTGGCTTCTTTTTGGAAAGGGATGTGCATGATGGGGGGAGGGCCGTGAAGCAAGGACAGGGAAAGTAGTGGGAGCAGGAAGAAAAGAAGTGAGAGGGCCAGTAGTGCAGGCTAAGGTAGCAGAGGGTGAGAGAGGAGGCCTCAGAGAGCCTGATGTAATCCAGGCCTCCTTGCAGAAGGGCGCTCTGCTCTGGCGTGAGGCCAGAGCTGCCATAACCTGCCCCTATTCCCAGCTGATGTGTGAAGATCCTTGCTGGGACAACAAGGTATCATTCTAGATAGTTTCATAAGAATATCGTGAATATCGTGTCTCTTTGTCCAAAGGCTGAGCTGCCTCCTACTGTCCTCTGCCAGAGTCCTTTGTTGACTCTCTTGAATCCTCTTATTTAATTATTAATTCAACCAACATCCATTGAGTCTTTCCTCTTTGCTCAGTCCTGTGGATATGAGATGAATATGATAGTATCCCAGCCATCAAGACAATCTCTGTTGATAGCGGGTAAGGACATGGAAATAACAATCGCAATGCGAGGCGTTCAGTGGTACATCAGAGAGCTGTACAGAGTGCTATGACAGTGACTAACTATGAAAGGGACAGGGAAGAGACATTGAAGGGTAGGTAGGAGTTGGCCACACGGGAGGTTTTGAACAGAGAGGTATGAAAATGCATTAGAGATTCGGGGGAAAGTGTGTAATTGGGTCTGACTGAGATACAGCATTAGGGCAAAGTGACAGAGGCAGATCTGAAAAGGCTGGGCAGAGTCAGCTTGTAAATGGCATTTTGTGTCACGTTAAGGAGTTTGCGCTCTGTCCAGTAGACAAGAAAGGGCTAGGGAAGATGGGCTTCCGTTCCTTTGATTTTACATCTTTTGTGAAGGAAAACTTGTATAACTGCACAGTTATTTACCTTTAACGAATTAATAATTTATTCATACTAAGAAACTTTCAACCTACTTATTTCATCACAAAGTGCAGTTGGTCACTGATATTCCGTTTCTCTCAAATATTCGATTTTGGCCACTCAGTATTAGTAAGCGTAGAGCACAGAAGAAATTCTAAACCTGTTGGGACTCAAAATCCCCAGTTTGATAAGTGGATGGGAACTATGATTTTTCTCCCATAAAAATGTAGGTACAAAATATTGTATATAATTCCAGGGGCTTCTTGCAACTCTTTTAAAAATTCCTGAGTTCAGGGTTTATAGACAATAAAATAACAGTTTTGTTTGGACAGTTTTTCTGTTAACAAGGGTATAATGTACAGAGTCTTAGGAACCTATTTAAAGCCTCATATTGGATTCAAAAGAATGAATTCAAAATCTTATTTCAGTGATAAAGTATGAGGTCATCTCCCAAATACAGTGTAAAGTGTCAAAGTATTTTGAAACCCTTTTATTAAAAGAAATCTAACTCTTATTTTATTAATTCTGTATGGAGAGGGTCATTAAGCTATTTTAGGATGCCCAAACAAGGCATGAAAGAGGAAATAATCCATAAAATAAGGTGAAAAACAATTCCATGAGATGTCTAATTCTCAAAAGTCTCTTAGCTGTTGCCACGTAAATGCTAGAATGAATCTATGACCATAAATAAAGATCTCTCCACTTTTAAGACTTGTTAACTTTCAGAATAAAATGTGATTCTTTTATTGATTTATTAGCCGAAGAGACCCTTGAAATTGCCTTCCTTTTTGTACATACGGAGCGAGGGTAATAGATTTTGGAAATGTTGTTACTGAGCTTTCCTGTTTCGGACCTGAAGAGAAGGGGAGGTAGGAGGGGTGGTGGGGTGTATTGGAACTTTCTGTGGCAAGAGTGCAAAGAAAAAGATTCCCTGTTTGGCTTCTGAAAACCAAAATAAGCTTGTGTGTGTGTGTGTGGAGACAATAAAACCTGATTTCACTGAAAGAAAAGAACAATTTTTCTAAACTCCTATTTGTCCTATTAATGTGGGAAGAACCTGGTCTGGTGACTTGGTCTTGAGGTTTGGTGTAAGAAGGGAGGGTTAGAAAGCTGGTGGAGCCGTGTGGAAAGAAGCTGTGAAGGGGTAAGGGAAGGGTGGAAGGAGAGGGGCAGCTGAGGAGGGACTGAGTCCTTACCTCCTCTCCTTGGCTGAAGTCCCAGCAGGGACAGATCTGCTGGATAAGCTGAGCAGCCCTACTCCTGTTTGTGAAGGTGGGAGAGGCAGGCTTGCAGGGCACGTTGGGCTTCCACGCGCTTAGGCAGAGACTGGGCTCGCCCTCTTGAGCTGCCCTTGGCGCTCAGACGGCACAGAGAGTTCAGAAGTTCCTGCTGGCAGGACACGGGTGGCAGAAGGAAGTGGATGGTGTTGACTGTCCAACTTGGCAGAAATCCCCAGGCAGGAGCAAAGTGGCTCTGAAGCCATGTTGCAGCCAACCTTCAGGGGCCTACCCACCAGAGAGGAACCTTGGTCTCAGGCCAAGCTGAGGGAACACAGGCCATTCATACCAGCCTCAGACTTCAGGAGCGGCCCCCAGTAGCATGCCCGGGGCAGAAGCAGGGCAGCCAGAGCTCAGAGGACACCAGCCGGCACGTGGCCAGGGATGCCACGGAGAGCACAGGAAAGCCCCTTGCTCGCCCGGCCACTGCCTGAAAGGGAGAGAAGGAGAATCCTGAAGGGCTGAGCCTGTGCTGAAGGACTGAATCACCCAAAATAAGCCATTCAAACCAGCTCTGATTCATGGCATCATATCTCACGTGAAGAGACTGAAATTTAGACCGAAATAACAGTCTACATAATCAGTTATTTGTTGGTGGGTCTAAATGTCCCCTCCATCCAGCAGGATAAGGAGGATGAAATTAGCCACAGAGAAACAAAGCAGCTACATTTTCTTGGCACACGGAAGTCTGCCGTGAGCAAGTTTGGAATCCTGCTCCATCTTTTTCCGGCTCCACAATCCTGCCACAAATTTAGGATTATATTGTCATTTATCCCTTTCTTTGAAAAATGTGGGGGGAAAGTCCAAATTTAATTAGCACGGTTTATAATTGTAAATGCATTTGGCAAATACCATTATAGATGTGTAATAAATGTATGACTTTTCTGTTACGTAGACCATATATTTTGTATATATGTGTGTGTGATACATACATGTATATATCTTAATATTCTCTATTTCCTTTTTTTTTTGTTACATTTCCTGTGTGCTGAGCTGGGGTATTTATTCTTCTGAATGATGCAATGGGTTAACAAGATAGTATATCAGGAAGGAAATCTTTTAATGTACAAGGACCTTGACACTACAGTTTGTTTCGGTTTGATTAAACAGATGGAATTCCACGCAAGTGGAAAGTTGTGAAGGCGGACACCTATAGCACATGCAACATCAGTGAACGAAAGCGGTAGGAAGTCACTGAAATGAAAGGCGACAGGATGGTTTCTAGCATCTCACCTTTTACCAGCAATACGCTGTTGCTTTGAGGCTTCATGTTCAAAATCCAGATTTTGTAACAATAAGAAAAAGTGATGTTTTTACCTGTGAAATGCTAAAACTCCTAACCATCAGAGAAGGGAGTGGGTGATTACCTGGAACATTTCTCTGAGAAAGTGATCCTTTTATGAACATGTAGAGGAAGCACTGGGAACTACAGTTAATGTGGGAGTCTTTTTCTGAATAAAAACTACTAAAATTTATGATAAGGATTATTCTTCATTTTGTAAATAGATGTTAGGGAGATGTCAAAAGTCAACCAAAATTGTAAATGAAATATTTTGGAAAGTTTGGTGTGACCTAATTTTAGTTAACTGGAACAAATTTCTAATTAAAGATAAACCTATTTGAAGTGACAGAATGCTTAAAGGACACATTCTTTCCAACTAATTCTGTAATGTTGAAACAAGAATTAATGAAAAACAGTAATGCAAAGATCCAAATTTAGCTTTCTTCTTCATTTTTGAAAAGGATATAAATCTTGCCAATTTAACTAGAATCTGGTTTTTTTCAGCTTAGTTACATTTTTACAGCACACTGAGAGTTGGAGAAATCTACAGTAAGTATTTTAACAACATATGAAGTTTAGATACATCATTTCAAATAAAGAAAAAATATCCAATTTAAAGCAAAGGAAATATCCTTAATATCCATGGGTGTTACAAGGTGTGATGTCTGTAAAGAGAACAGTGAAGGGAGAGCTTTAGAGTTTTAGAAGAGGACCCACCAGTGGGGGAAATCAAGGAATTCTGATTTGGAACATTTAACCCTTGCATCATTGTTGTCTACTTGATTTCCTTTTGCTGCTGCTTCTGTTCAGCAGTACCAGTGGCTTATGGCCAAAGTGCTCAGTTATGTGCCATCAGCCATATTCACCAGCTCTCTGAGAAGCAACAAGCTACTCAGTGCTGGTAAACAGCATGCACGAGGAAACCACTTCAAGAACCCAGGTCAGTGTTCGCGAGAGGACAGTTTTACTACAAAGCACCATACAGAAAAAAATTGCTTCTAGACGGAGGAATGCTCTCAAGGAAGGGAAGGCACAATCACGGTGAGACGGCGTGGAGGGAAGTGCAGGCATCTGGAGGACTGATGGCCCTGGGTTTCAATCCTGGTTTCAGCAGCCGCTGGGAAAAGTCACTTCAGCTCTCTGCACCTGTGTCTTCTCATATAGCAAATGGGAGTGAGGATACAACCCTTTAAGACTGTTATGAGGATTGAGTAAGTCAAAGTAGGTCAAGTGCTCAGCTCGGTGGATTTGAAAGGGATTTATTCATTCCCGTTCCTGGTATCTCTGCTTAAAACAAATTAGGAATAAGTATATGCAGATGAAATGCTCTAACATCATCGCCTACTCATTTTCGTGAGCACAAGTGCCATCCTTGGGCTCTCCCGCTGGGTGAACATGGACAGACGTGGGGAGTCATTAGTTCCTACCCCCTGGCAGCTCTAGAAGCCTCACATCTCAAGGCTTCCCCACCCTACCCCCAGTTATAATTCAGATAATTCAGGTGACTCCTCTGAGCTATATCAGGTTTATGACTATGTTCTGCTCACCCAGAGAAAACCAAGCATTTTTTAATCCTTTCTAGAATAATTCAGAAATAATCCACAGAGAGCCCTCCCTCTCCAGGGGCTTTAATTTCCTTTACCACCTTCTCTAATTTAATGATGATACTAATGGCGGCAGTAAACACAATGACAGCAGTCATTTAATGAAGACCTGCTGCATACCAAACATTATGCTAAGTCCTTTAAGTATATTATCCTCCCAACAACTCAGAAAGTTGTGTATTTTTATCCACACATGGGTTTCTTGATTTCAAAGACTGTCCCTTATAAGGCAACCTTCCTGAAATATCTGGGACTCCCCTAGACTTCTGAACATTTTGGTTCTTCCCCCTCACCTGAAGCAATCACTTTTGCCGTCTGCCATCATAGAGAATATGGACGCCCTCAGGCCACGTGGCCTTGTCCAGTGGTGACTTCTCATTCTGGCCAGCCACATTGGAAGGCCATACTTCCTGCATCTCTCTCCAAGCCTGGTATACAGGGAAACAAACCATGCTTGTCCAGTTGGAGCCCTTCTTGTTAGCCAAGAGATCTCACTTGGTTCTTCAACTTAGTCGCTTATTCTTAGCCCAGAGCTCCTGGGAAAGACTCTTGAATGTCCTCTTACCCTCTCACCTCCTTCCACCATGCATTTTCACTGTGTAAAACATTATCACGTCCACACCACCCTAAATTGCACTGTATGAATGAACCCCTCTCTGTACCAAGCACTCTCACATAAAATAATCTCTCTTATATGATGCTCATAGTAAGGTTTGGATATTATAGAGAAGGCCATGACTGCTATTCAGAGATATCAAATAGCTTTGCCCAAGATGACCCTGGCACTAGGATCTGGGTCTTTTGACTTCACGTTTAGGACTTTTTCTACTATATTAATCTGCTTTCTGTCAACAATTAATTTATTTTCAGGAATGTCAGAAATAAGACAATATCCATTCATATCTCATTTAAATACTCATTCAATTCTATGGAAAATGATGATCTTATAATGATATTTAGTAGCATTCACATGTAGTAGCAAATTTATTGTGTTGAATGCTAAGGAACATTAAGTACTTAAAACATTTTAAAAGAGTGATTCACTACTGCTACTAAGAAAATACGCGATGGGGATGATTCACCATAGAAAATTTAAATGAGACTTTGAAATAGATAATGTACAAATCACAAATAAAAAAATGTAAAAAGAAAGAGACAAAAAAAAACCCTTTGTGGTTGCTTTTCTTACAACTAAATATCATTTTACTAGAAAAGGGCTTGGCCAATCTATTGATTCATCCTGGACGGATGCTGGTTTTTTTTGTTTTAAACAATCATTCAGCGAACAAACATTTTTTGGAACTTTCATAACGCTTCTGCTAAGTTCTTTGCGTGTGTGTGTTTCTTTTATTTATGTATTTATTTATTTAGGCTGCATTGGGTCTTTGTTGCTGCGAGTGGGCTTCCTCTAGTTGCCACTAGCAGGGGCTGCTCTTCACTGCAATGCTCCGGCTTCTCAGTTTGGTGGCTTCTCTTGTTTCGGAGCACGGGCTCTAGGTGTGTGGGCTTCAGTAGTTGTGGCTCACGGGCTCTAGAGCACAGGCTTAGTAGTTGTGGCACCTGGGCTTAGTTGCTCTGCAGCATGTGGGATCTTCCCAGACCAGGGATTGAACCCGTGTCCCCTGCATTGGCAGGCGGATTCTTAACCACTGTGCCACCAGGGAAGTTGCCACATGCTGTTTTTTGGTTTAGATTTTTTTTCATTTCTCTTTCTTCTCATTCTTGTTCTCCATCTACTCCTTCTTCTCTTCCCCTTTCTCCTCTTCTACCTCCTCCTTTTTCTTTTCTTCATTTCTTTGAGGATTAAAATTAGTTCACACAAAGAAATCACATATTTACTATCATAGAATCTAATATCTAATCACAAAATCAATATCTATCAAAATGAATTTTATGGTTTTTTTCCCCTTGCCTACAGATAATGCCTATAATTTTTCTCTAAGGGAGATAAAGGTATGAGAATGGTCTATCTCTAAAGGTAGAATAGGAGAAGAGTCAGTGTTGAGATGTTATGAACTCACTCTCCAGGGAAGTTTCTAAGCTTATGTAAGATAGTATATTGTCAGAATTCTCCAGAGAAACAGAACCAATAGGAGACCGATCTATCTATCTATCTATCTGTCTATGAGAGCGATTTATTTTCAGGAATGGGCTCACATGCGCATGATTGTAGAGCCTAGCAAGTTCAAAAGCTGCAGGGGAAAAAGGCAACATTGCACCTCAAGTCTGAAGTCAGTATGCTGGCAGAATTCCCTCTTCTTCAGGGGACGTCAGTTTTCTTCTGTTTAAATTTTCAGCTGCTTGCGTGGGTCCCACCCACATTATGGAGGGTAATTGGCTTTACTCAAAGTCTGCTGATTTAAAGGTTAATGTCACCTAAAAAATACTTTCACAGAAATATCTAGAATAATGTTTAACCAAATCTCTAAGTACTGTGGCCTAGCCAAGTGGACACATAAAATTAATCAGCACAGGTGGACAGAGAGTCTCCCTGCAGAGAGATCATTAGCCCATGTCCTGCTTTCAGCCTTATCAGAATAAGTAGACTGGTCCCTTAATAAACGGTGTCAGACACAACTCTTCTCTCTCTGGCTTAGCCATAAATTTTTATGTTTTTTACAAACTGAAACCTGGTTCCCTAACTTATGGAAATTTAGAAGGGAAATTGTTGCCTGAACTCCAGCTCTGGTGTCACAAATAGCAATTTTCATTACTAACAAAACTCGTAAATGTCTTTCCTCCAAGCTCTAAAGATTTGACAGTTTCTTTCCTACTAGTCGCTGAACAATGGTACTAATCTATGGAGTTACTAAAGTCACTCTTCCAGAATGTCCTAAGAAATTCGATTCTCCAGTTGCTCTCTTCTAGCTTCTAATGACTCATCCCTTACTCTATTCCCCATTCTGTCTTATAGATGTAAGAATAGCCCCACAGCAGTTGAGTCAGAGCTGGGAAAAGCAGGAGAAGTTGTGGGTCCTGACTCCTCACAGTCCTAAGTAATCCCTTCCTCCCTAAGGGCTTCCACCTGAGGAAGTTGCTAGTGTGTATGTTTGTGAGCACGCGTGCATTTATCTTTGAGGGTGGAGAGCAAGAATTGAGAGAAGGATTCAGAGGCCATAGAAGAAAGAGGGGATTGGAATTTTCTTTTTCTTGTTTTCAGTTCATTGTCTCTAAATGCTTAAAAAATTAGGACTGAGAAGATAGAGTGAAATTTAGAAAAGAGATGCTTGCTGTAGTGTAAAAAGTTCATCTAAATCCTTCTCTATCAGGATTGGCGTTGTGCTGGCGCTGTGAAGAATGGGATGTAGAAGATTGAGCTGGAGGAGAAAAAAGGCATCGCAGGCTGGGGGCATGTGGGAGTGTTGAGGGTTTGTGTGAAAATGGCCTGACCAGACTGGACAACAGCAAGAAATGAGATTGGATAAGGAGCATAAAGCCATATTTTGGAGGGTCTTGGAAACCCCACTGAGATGAGACTTGCTACAGTTGTGTTATGATAAATAGAGAAAGAGCCTGGATAGATGGGGGTGATGAGAAGTAATGAACAGAGGACCAAGGAGTGAGCTTTGGGAAAGCCCCACTCCTAGCAGGTGAGAGGAGGAGAGTGGAGGTATAGGTATCTTCTCCCCTTGTTACCTAACTGAACTTGGGTCTGGTCACCTGATGTGCAGTGAAGCCAATCTACTGACACCAGGTTGTGGTGAAGGAAAGTACAGGGTTTATTATAGGCACCAAATAAGGAGAACAGGCAGCTAGTTCTCAAAAGATCCAAACTCCCCTGTGGCTTTTAAGGAAGGGTTTTTAAAGGTAACAATAAGGGTGAAAGTTGCAGGGTGCCTGATTAGCTCACGAACATTCTTCTTCTTGGTTGGTGGTAAGGTAACAGGATGATGTTTCAGAAGTCAACATCATCAGTCTTCTAATCCCAATCCGTCTGGGGTCTTTGTGGTTGTGGTCAGCAGTTTCTGTCTGGTGGGAGTCTGGTTTCTGTAAAAACAACTTAGGAATGTGCGTCAGACATTGTTATCTATGTCCTTCAGGGAGGAACTAAAAGTCCTGTGACTCTGCTATGTGGCTGATCTATTGTTTAAATTGTTACAAGTTTCCCAGCCAGATTGCTATTTTTTTGTTTCTCCACCTTCACATTTTCCTGATTATTAACTCCTGAGCCAGCATTTTGAGACTCAGGGGAAGTCTGAAGCAAAGCCTTTTGCTTCAAGAGATGGAGGACACCATGGTGGTGGTGGTGGGGCTCATATAGCCAAGAGATCCCGAAGGGTCCTTCTTGGTTTCACCATCATTGATTTCCTCCCTAAAGGTAGTAGGAGGTCATCCAATGATGGAAAAGGCAAGAGGTTAGGATTAAGGGCTTGAGAGGTGGTTCAGTTTGATTCCACAAGCCAATTTTGAGCTTATGCTCTTGGCCACAGAGCTAGGTGTTAGGAATACCAAATGGATAAAATATGCCTTCTCTCCTCAAGAAGCGCCCAGTCGTCTAGCAATCAATTAAGAACGCAGTATATTTTTGATGAGTCAGCAGCGCAAGTCAGGCTTGGTCTGCTACTCAGCTGTGAGCATTGAGAGCTAGCAGTCCTGTGTGGGGTGAGGTCGGCTTACCGTGGAAGCCAGGCTGGGGCTGACATGCCATGCCAGAGTGAGCTGATGACCGAGGCTGGAAGATCAGAGGTCCTGGGGTGGGGGTGGTGGAGAGCAATTGCCACACCTGCAGGGGGCTGGGAGATGTGGTTGTAGCTTGAGATTCAGTGTAAATTCTGAGACCTCATGGTGCGGTGTGGGGAGTGAATACGCAAATGCGGTGCTGCTCTGAATAGGGATGGAGGTCAAGAACCAGAGTGGATAAAGAGCCCTGGGATCCAAGAGTAGGATGAGCTGTTAATAGACAATAACGCTTTCGTGCACTTGTGACAAGGTGAAACTGCTCCCACTACACTCAGGTTGGGCTGAGAAAATATTTCTTTGTATCTCCATAAATTATCTCAATTTCTTCATGACCTAACCCTCCAGATAAGAAGAAAAAAAAAAAAAACAACCCTACATGTTAGTTGAGTCTCTAAGTAATCTCAGTACATTATAAGAAGAAGAACAGCTGCATAATGGCAGGGCTCAGGGCAAGATGGAAATGCAGCCCTCTTTCTCAAAAATCAAGAATTTTAAGATGGCAACCATGGAGTATTGGAGCAAGCCTGTGGCCCTGTGGTCTACACACCCACAAAGCTAGGCCTGGTGATAAAGTCAACAGCCCCTTTAGGTGGCGGCTCCATCTCTTTGAAGTGCTCAGGGTCTCCGTTTTCTCTCCCTCTGGCTGCTCCTCTGCAGGTGGGGACAGAGTGTGGCTCACAAGCCCTCTCGCAGGACAGACTAGGGGGACAGGACATGTGGTTCCCAGCACTGCCCCCTCTATCCTCACTGGCCTCTACAGAGAAATAGTTGGGTTTTGTGCTTCCTACACGGGTGGCCACCTCATGAGGTTCAACTGGCTCATCTGGTTTTGAGGGGTAAAGTGCTGGCCCCCCGGCTTGAAGTCTGTGATTCCAACCCCTGTCCTTTTGAGTCGAAATCTTGGCTCAGGGCAGCCTCCTGGCCCTGGGCTTAGCCAGTCCACCAGCACTTTCCACACCTCTGTGATTTCTCATCAGGGTACTTTGGAAAGCTCCAGGCCACTGACTTCTGAGCAAACCTGTAGGACACTGTGAGGCTTCCTGAGGCTCATCTGTCTCCATCCTTCCCAAACTCTTCCCTCAATCACTGTCGCCCAGTGGTGATGGGCGCTCTCGCCTGTTCATCCCAGAAGGGGAGTCATGTGCCCTGATGTTCGTGAGCTTTCTCACACCTGCTTGAATGTTTCTAGAAAACCCACCAGGTTAGGCTTTTAAAGGAGGTGCAGAGACCTGCCTATCTGCCCCGGGTCCATCTCTGCCCGCAGCTTCTGGGTCTTCTCTTTCCCACCATTTCTCCAGCTGAAAAGAGATATTTTGATCTTTTTGACATTCTCTATGTCATATGTCACTTCTCTTTTATGGTCCTTAGGTGCACAGAATTGGATTAATTAGAATTTTTGGTTCATAATACACTATCTTCATTGGTTTCCTGCATGTCCCTCTTTTTGGTTGTTTATTAATTAAATAATGTAGTGAACATGGTGAAACCATCACCCAACCCAGGAACTAAAACATTATCAATAACTCACATCTACCTCACCCTGTCCCCGACCTCTTTATTCTCCCCATGCCCCCCGCCCCCACACACAGAGTTTTATCTCATATGTAGCCGTCAATGTACTGTAGCAAGTTTGTACCAGTTCAAGAGAGTTAGCAACTATGTAGTGCATCCCTTCTCAACGGCTGCACTTAGTGATACCATGTGAATAACTTGAAATCAGCCAAGGTGAGAATATTTGCAGCATGAAATTAGCAAGTACGACAAAGCAGAGTCTTTTCTCCAGAGAGCTCACTAGTAAACATTTACCAGCACACCATTATGGATGTTCCTAAACAAAGACTGCCTCTTGTTTATTTGCTGAATTCCTAACACTTCAAATGATGCCCAGCACAGAGAAGACAGTTTGTTGTTTAACATGAATAAATATCCTTGTCTTTCCCTAGGGCAGCAAGTCTCCTGACATAGATAGTACAGTGAAAGATATCCTCTCTGCCTACGGGAGAAACTCTGTTACCTGAGAGCTAAATGAACTTAGAAAACCCTATCTCTTAATAAAGCCTGGATTCAGTAACTATGTCTCTGCCCTAAATCCAGTGTTAGATATTATAAATTTTTCTCTTTACATTCCTGCTAGAACATTTTACATATGTTAGGCAAATAGATGCCTCTGAAAAAAGACTGGGGAACAGTCAGTACAAAGGAATGTACAAATTAAAATGTTTTCCCAGATACACATTACTTTTCCTAGGAGCCTAAACCAAAGAGAATGACCTCAAGGCAGACAATTGCAGACATGGAGGAAGCCAGGATGCCATAAAAGCAGCCAGGGAGGGAGATTATGTTTCTCTCAGAGATTGTCTAGGAGGCATTCAGATCATCTCACGCAGGTGGAGTCTATTACTACGATGTAAAGGGAAAAACACACTCTTCCTGTGTCTCTCTCCTTTACTACCCCACACAGGTGGGGATTTTTCTACCACCAAGCAATTCTCTGAGATACCAGCTGAATGTCCTATAATTCAATTCAATTCTGACACTAACTGAAGTTCCAGACCCCACAAGTGAAGGTCTCAATCCCACAAGACTGTCTCCCCCGCCCACTTCAGATGCCAATCACAAGTGGTGGGTCCCCAGAAGTCCCACAACTTCTGTCTGTCTTGGCTACAACATCAGTGGTTCCTACGACCTTCCTCCATGGATTTGATCATTTTCTAGAACAGCTCACAGAATTCAGGGAAACATGTTTTCCAGTTTATTATATAATTAAAGGATATAATAAAGGATACAGATGAACAGCCAGATGAACAGGTACATGGGGTGAGGTCTGAATGCAGGAGCTTCTGTCCTTGTGATGCCGAAAGCTCAACTTCTCTGTACACCAGTGCTGAATCAAATCTCAGAGACAGAGTTTTGGGTGAAGTAGAAAAGGATAGCTTTATTGCTTTGACAGGCAAAGGGGGAACACAGTAGGCTAGCGCCTCAAGAACTGTGCCCCTCTCCCTGGGGAACAGGGAGAGGTCTTATAGTTGGGGCTCGTGGTCAGGGGTAGGCGATAAGGATCAAGGCAGTAACACTGGCGTTCTTCTGGTTGGTTGGCGGTGAGGTAAGTAGGAGCATCATCAACCTTCAAGTCCAACTGGTCTGGGGTCTACATGCTTGTGGGCAGCACACCATGGTTAATCGTTAACTTTGCCCACCTGGAGGGGGTTTCAACATCGGCAAAATAGGTCAAAGATAGTGTTGTGTGTATTGTTGCTGGGGAAACAGGACCCTGCCCCAAGGCTGCTCTTGACTTTCTCCCTGGTCTGACGCATCCCCTCCCTTCACTAATTAACAGCTGCTTGAATCTGCCCACTGCAATTCGGGGGAGGTCATGGAGGCTGAATGAAGGCTGTTTCCTATAATCAAGGAAAGAGGGGACACAGAAAGGCTTTGTGCCCAGGAGCCCCACAGGGCCCTGCACAGTATCACTTGTGGAGTTGAGGTGCACCACCTCCCCCCATACATGGATGTGTTTACCCACCTTGAAGCTCCCCAGACCCTGTACTTTCCTCATGTAGGCATGATATATCATTAACTCCATTTCCAGCCCATCTCTCTTCTCGGAAGAGTGGGGCGGGGCTGAAAGTTCCAGGCTTCTGATCTCAGCTTAATCTTTCTGGTCATCAGCCCCCAGCCAGAAGCCCATCAGGAGTCACCTCATGAGAACAAAAGACACTCCTATCATCCAGGAAATTCCAAGGGATTTAGGAACCCTGAGTCAGGAACAGGAGTCAAAGACCAAATATTAGAAGAAAAGATGCTCCTAGTGCTGTTAACACCTGGGAAATATAAAAGATTTAGGGGCTCTGTGCCAGGAACTGGGGGCAAAGACCAATATCTATATTTTCTATTTTTTCACATGTAAGCAGGACCAGCCGCACTTCCCCACATGTGTGAAGCCATAGTCTATTTGCAAGACATGCAGAATTAAGGAAATGCTCTCAGAGTTTTTAGATAATAGATAACTGAAAACTCCAGACACGAATGCCATTGGTCTTACCACTGCTGTGTCCTTCTTCTCTCTCCTCCTCTCCCTTTTTTCTCCCTAGATTCACCTCTCCTTATTCTCCCTGCTCTTTTTCATTCTCCCTTTTCTCCTCTGTACTTCCCCCTTTGGCCTCTCCCTTTTCCAGGAAGTCCACAGTGAGGCAAATTGCTGCATATGCATGAAAGGAAAAATATGGAAGTGGACCAATGTTCCGTCTCAGTGTTAAATTTACATCCTGAGGAGCTGAAACACTGGGTCCTCTGTGGGAGCACAGGTAGATCTGTGATGCTTTCTGGGTGTCTTGTACACTCTAGAAAATCTTATATTAACTTTTTTATGGAAATAAAAGATTAATCCTGATATTTTATGCATCTTTAAATGATTCAACAATCTTACTTTTTCCTAACCCTCCCTCATGTGGCAGAAAGAATCCCAAGTGTTTGGCAAATCTTGTTTCATTTCCCTCTTCCCAGGCATATAGGGCTATAATTCCCACCTCTCTTGGAGTTTGGCTGGAGCCACATGACTGGGTTTTGCCCAATGGAAATAAAACTCCACTCAACGTCCAAGACTAACCATGTTCTCTGTCCCTTTGGCATTTGCCATCACTTGCTTAAAATGGCAGTGTACAAGGTTCTAGATCACTGAATCACCACTTGGAGGAGCGCCCCAAAGAGGAGCCTCCTACCCCATACCAGACGGTGACATGAGCAAGAAATAAAACATATTGGGTTAAGCCACTGAGATTTGATATTTTTAACTGCAGCCTAGTCAATCCTATCCTGACCCTTTTCCCAGGAATATCCTCACAAGTCCTAGGATTCATTCTACTTGAACATACATGGGTCACATACACGTCCCTGAAATAATTATTATGGCCAAGGAGGAGTTAACACATTGATTGTTTAAGTTTGTGTCACATGCTGAACACCTGGAACTGGACATAGAACCCTGGCAAACAAATGGATTGGTATGGATGTAAGAGTTGATATGCCAGAAAGAAATGAAATTAGTTTGTCTTTTTTTCTTTCTTAAGTGAAGGAGGCAGAGAAAGACAGGAATAGATGATGCTAGAGTCTAAAAACATCACGGGCTTTTAGGAGTTATGAGTAGGATATTTTATTTTGGTTTAATAAATATTAATGTCAAGAATTAGTTGTAGACGATCTACACTGGCAAATTAAATCCAATTTCGGAAACTCTAGTACTGGACTATCAAGGTAGGTTGTCTATTCTCCTATAAAATTTAGGGAGTCATGAATGTTTTTGAGGTGGGCAGTTATTTGCTGTTTGATGAGAGCAGTTTTTTAAGGAATGATAACTTGGTAGTAGAATGCAGACTAGATTGATGTTGAAGAAAACTAGAGTTGAGAAGATTATAATAATCCCAGAGGGCAGTGATAAGTGATGGTGGTGGTAGTGGAGGGAGTGAAAAGGAACTGATACCTTGAGATACTTGAGAAAGGAAGAATTGACAGCTCTTCACGTCTGACTTGATGCGGGAAGATGAGAGGGACTCAAAGATGGTTTAGAGGCTTGAAGAGATTATATTTGGGGAAGATTATGTGCTTCATTCAGCACACTGAGTCTGAGATGCCTATTAGACATTTAAATGGAAGTTAAACAGTTTTGCAGCTGGAATCCAGGGAACAAGCTGGTCTGGAAAGAAAGATTTGGGAGGCATCTACATAAAGATGTTTGTTGATAAAATTACTCAGTGAGAGTGGAGATTTTACGTAAAGCAGAGGTTTGAGGACAACTCCTTGGGTGATAACCATCGTTGGGACAGAATTGAGATAGGAGAAATTGAATGAAGAAACAAAGGAGTAGGAGGACAAGAAAGTGGTGTGACAGGGAAGGGGAAATCTCATCGTCTCTTAAAATCGCTGAGGACTGCAAAGAGTGACACTGAGTCACCGGGGATCTTGAAGTTTCAATAGAGTGAAAAAGTTGCTGGAGAGCCACATTTTGAAGTGTTAGTAAGATGGCAAATGGTAAGGAGACAGCGTTTAAAAAAAGCAGGTGGGAAATAAAATGGTGAATTGAAGACACATCACAGTCAAACCAAGGTTTCTCCAGGACTAAGAAGACCTGTGCATTTCGAAACAGGAGAAAAAGAAGCCAGGGAAGAGGAAAAGTTTTTGTTGTTTTTTGTTTCGTCCGTCTGTTTGTTGGCCATTTTTAAAGAAAACTAGTAATAGTAATAACAGTATTTTTTATTGTCACCTAATACGTGTCAGGCACTGTGATAGATACTTTTTGGTTATATTTTTCTAATTATTGAATACCATTTTACAGAGGAGAAAATTAAGAGCAGAGAGGTTAAGATCATTCAGCTGTTAAAAGGCAGAACAGAATCAGTGCCCTGTGATGTGAATACAGTCTCAATGCTGCCACATGGTCTCTGAAGTGCCCGACAGTGCTGGCAAGAGATGATCCATCAGAAAGTTCTTAGAGAATGGTAGGCGATGTCTAAGAGCCTAGATAGGATATGAGAAGACTTCCAGAAATTTCTAACAAGGGCCCACGAATTTATCTTGGCAAAGGAATCAAGCCCTGTCTCTGGAGGCTTCTCTTGTGTTAACGTGTAGTTACACACGGTTTGATTTTTATATCAGGAATGAATTGGTCTTTGAAGATAAGCTTACTTTCTTTTATCAAGTAAAAAAAATGATATAGTCCTTTTGCCTTTTAAATTAAGAAAAGCTGAGAAACAAATTAAGAACTCCACTGTTGTAAGAGATTAACCCAAATACGTGGACATACACATTCCCCTGCAACTTTTTCTCTGCTTCATTTGTCCTGTTTCGTATTTATTTTGAATTTTTTCAAGTTGTTTGGAGATCCTTTGGGAAAGTCAGTGGTATATCTGTGGATTTATGTTGTATGTACTGGTATACACTGACTAGTTCTCTCTGGAGAGATCTGAAGGATGGGTAGGTTTTCAACAGGAGCACCTGCTGATGAGAAGGACATTTCAGGAGAGTTTGGACAAAGTATCTTGTATCACAGGGAAGTGTTGATACTTCTGGCTGGAGAGGAGTAAATACGGTCTTCGTTTCATGGTCCATATGACATATGCAGGGGAATAGGAGGGGGTGGGCGTGCGGAAGGCCAGTTTGAGGACCATGAATGCCAGACTGAGAACAACAGAAGCTCTGGTAATGGATGTCCAGTCAATCAGCTCTGTAGGTAATCGATACTTCTCATCCCCTCTGCAAAACTTGTTCACTGATGCCTCCTGCACCTGAACTTGGGAGGTAATTGCCTCTCTCCACAGCTCCTGGCACTTCTCCTTCCACCATCTGAGTTCAGGGCTTACCAAGAATTAGTTACCTTCACTCCTAAGATTGTTGGTGCCTTATTTGTAACTGGAATGGCATAATTTGATTTAATACTATGTAACCTGGTGAAATATGAATGTGAGGGGGACTGACGCGAGGATAATTTCTACGACAGCTAAGTAGAATGCTTTGAAAAGAATTGATTGCAGTGAGGACCTAAAAAAAAAAAAACTGATGTTAAATTAGCTGTGGGGGAGAAAGTTATTTTAAAAACTGGAGAAAATACATAAAACTCCAGAAGGATTCTAGGCTCAGGTTGCATCAGAGATGTCTGTCAGATCTTGTTCACTTTAAAGAAAGTGCAACTTCGGATTAAGATGCCACAGCTGACTATGATGTAGTAAGGAGGCCCCTCAGAACTCTACCAGAGGACCCCCTGCCAAGATGAGACCCTGATTCCGTACCACATGTGGCTGCCCCTGCTTCATGCTAAACTTAAAATATTAGGATGCGTTTACACCATTTTCCTCATTTTAATTAATTCCTTCAGTGGATGACTTAGGTATGGGTCAATAGGGACCCACTGGAGATTTTGAAGCATATTGAGGTGACATATTCAACACAGCTACAGTGGAATTTCTTGCATTTAATAAGCATTTTAATTTACCCCTCAAACATGAAACATTTCAGTATCCTTGCATTAAAAATCTATCAGCTTGAAGTATGAGTTTAACAGAATTCTCTCCACTTGACTTGATATCATGGTACAAACGCAATATGACATCACGGGTCTGGAAGAAGACTAATGGGTTCAAGTCCTGGCTTTACCACCTCCCAGTGGTAAAAACAGAATCTCTCTGAGAGGAGTGAGGTATAGATCAGCACTATTATTATTAAAGAAAGGTCAGGATGGCTACTTCTGCTGGCTACAGAGTGGGCTGAGATTAGAGATACCCACGCCAAAGACTCAAGAGTATAGTCTAATTTGCCTAATGTCGGAAGATAAGGATTTTTGTGAATTTGTACTATACCTTTCTAAAATAGTATCAGAAATAATTTCTATTATTTCTAAAATATCTACAAAGTGAACGCAAAACCCTAAGACCACGACTTTGCCGTCTTGCTGCTTCCTTATATACCAGCCTGGCCAATTGTCAGCTCCTCTGAATATCTTCACGTGTAAGGCTGAGCTGGTCAGTTGGGAGTCTCCTCTGTGACAAATGAAGTCTCAGCCTTCCCTCAGCTTCTTATCCTGGGGCCAGCTTTCCCTCTAGGACTGTTTAGATACAACACGTGCTACATAAACTTCAGCACAGGAAAAAAAAAAACAGTTTAATAAGTCAAAAGTAGTTATTAAAGTCTCCCATTGACCGAAGTTCATATTATAAATAAATAGCAAAAGTTTTCCATTGTGCTACAGCTTTTTACAAGGCAGACTGAATACCAGATATGCCTTTAGTAAAGATAAAAACACAAATGATACGATATCAAAGTACTGATTTTTCTGAAGACTCAATCTTGATATCATTCTTCGAGACTCAGAAAAAAAATTTTTTTTAGTGTTAATGTGTATATGTGTGCATGTGCATACCTGAAACAAAAGACTTGCAAAATTCAGAATTCATCACAACTTAAGAAAATATTCTAAGTCGTACTTCTCGCAGCTTTCATGGGTAGAATGCCTTTTGTGAATGTCCCTGAGCTGTGTGAATACCCACCGTATTCAATCATTGTAGTTCTTACCAAGTTTCACAGTGGGTAGTAGTGAGGAATTTTAAAGAAAAGAAGCAGCAGAGAGGAAAGGAAGGAAGGCAAAGAGAGAGAGATGTTCATTGCCCACTGTTGCTGTAAGTGAAAAGGAAGAGAAACTGTAGGTGGGGTTCGTCTTTCTGGGACATCCCTGCATATAAACAGTCCCCCAGATGCCAGCAGCTCCCTTGGGGCACCTCTGCTTCCCTCTGGTTCCCTGCACGCTGGAGCTCCGCACTAGGAAAGCCCCAGCAGAGGGAGGGCAGAAAAGGTATGAAGTAGCCAGCTTTTCCATTTCCCCCCTGGGGCTCTGTTTTTCCACCTTGCAGTTTGCCCTGATTGAGAGTGAAAAGGTGGAAACATGCAGAGAGAGATGGCTCCAGCCCCTTCCCCACTGTGCGGGTCACACGGCAGCCAGGCCTTGACGCCAAGATGTCCACGAAACCAAGGCCCAGCGATGCAAGACGGACTTGTTTTAACTCCTGGTCCAGTCTTGATCCATGAACGTTAGACTATCCCAAAGGGAAGAGTTTGGAGCGGTGGTTGAGCAAGCTTCCTGGGAGCCGCAGAGGCACTGGCTTCTGTGATGCGGACGCGCAGCCTGTCCTCACTGTCACTGCCTCCACTTGCCCTGATTCCCCTGTCTCATTAGCCACGGACGATGATGCAGGCCTTGTTTTCCCTTTACTCAGCAGCACCCGAATCCATGGGGCTGTGATGGGTGAGCAGCCATTCTTATAAGATGCTGGTTGGCCCTGCGGCTGCAGAGACAAAGTGAATCATGGTAGCAATATTCATCTCCTCCCCTCCCTTGGTGTGTATGATGCTGTCATTTAAACCATCTAAATACAGAAGAATCACTCCAGTTTATAAAGTCTTGAAGAGAAAATCTTGAGTGTGAAACTTTCCTTAATTATGCCAGTGCTTAACAATAACCTGTGCGGTACAGCAATCTCACCCCACTTCCTAGTACGAGGCTGAGTCAAAAATTATCTGTACTCTGGCTGTAGAATTCACAGAAGTTTTAATATAACCAGAGTGTGGATAACTTTTGACTCACCCTCGTATATTCTTTGACTTTCCTTTTTATGTTAAGAGCAAAATATGTTTAAACTTTAATTAAACTTTCTTTAATAATGCCAGGGCTTAACAAAAATATGTATGTAAAATATAAAAATATAAAAATCTAAAATCACTCAATGCATTTACTGCTTGTGGAGGTTTTGTTTGTTTTTTAAATTTATCTTGGTAACCTTTTTTTTTTTAATTGACGTATAGTTAATTTGCAATGTGTTAGTTTCAGGTGTACAGCAAGGTGATTCAGTTATACATACGTGTTACACACACACACACATATATATTTGTGTGTGTATATATATATAGTTCTTCAGATTCTTTTCCCTTATAGGTTATTACAAAATATAGAATATAGTTCTCTGTCCTATGTTGTAGGCCCTTGTTGGTTCTTTATTTTATGTATAGCAGTGTGTCTATGTTCATCCCAGACTCCTAATGTATCCCTCCCCCCCACCCTCCCCCTTTGGTAACCATAAGTTTGTTTTCTATGTCTGTGGGTCTATTTCTGTTTGTATATTAGTTCATTTGTATCATTTTTTTAATTCCACATATAAGCAATATCATAAAAGTAAAAGAGTTATGAGCAGAGAATAATGTTATTAGAATTAATATTATTTTCTGAACTTGTCTGAAATTGCTACTCACAGGTGGATAGGAATCCTTTATTTTAAAGTGTTAAAGTTTGTGGGCCGAGTGGGCAAGACAGACTCTCTTCCCTCACTCCTGCTATTTCCTCCCATTTGCAGAGGCCCCACTCCCGTGGCACTGTTGGCCTCTCTGCCCCTTTACCCATCCGTCCCTTGAGCAGATGGACTTTGGGACAGATTGTTTGCAAAACTGGTCACAATAATTCCTCCCTCCCCAGGCCCTTCATAATGTCACTTAGCCACTTCTCCCACCAAGAGGTGGAACTAATTTTCCCACCCCTTCAATCTGCTGCCTTTATGATTTCCTTTCACCAACAGAATGCAGTGCAAGTGATGGGTTGTGGCTTCTGAACTACTCCGCCTCCAGTGGCCTTGCAGCTTCTGCACTAGTACCCTTGAATGGTGCTCCTGCGTAAAGAAAGCCAGACTAGACTTCTCAACAATGAGAGAACACATGAGACAAAGGCCCAACCAACAGCCAAAACCAACCACCAGCTGTGTAAGAGAGCTCACCCACAGAGCTCATCTGCAGATGACTGCAGCTACATGCGTGACCCAGACAAAACCAGCACGAAGACCTCCCATTGGGTCCAGTGCAAATTGATGACCCACAGTATTTTTTTTTATTAATTTGTTTTATTTCTGGCTGCATTGGGTCTTCATTGCTACATGCAGGCTTTCTCTAGTTGCGGCGAGCAAGGGCTAGTCTTTGCTGCAGTGCATGGGCATCTCAGTACGGTGGCTTCTCTTGTTGCGGAGCACGGGCTCTAGGTGCGTGGGCTTCAGTAGTTGCAGCGTGCAGGCTCAGTAGTTTTGGCACATGGGCTTAGTTACTCTGCAGCATGTGGGATCTTCCCAGACCAGGGACTGAACCCATGGCCCCTGCGTTGGCAGGCAGATTCTCAACCACTGCACCACCAGGGAAGTCCCCACAGTAATTTTTTTTTTTTAAGATATCATTTCCATATAACATTGTGTAAGTTTAAGGTGTACAATGTGTGATTTGATTCATTTATATATTGCAATATGATTAGCCATAGCTTAAGCTAACACCTTTATCATGGTACATAATTGTCATTTCATTTTTTGTGGTGAGAACATTTAAGTTGGAGTCTCTTAGCAATGAAGTATATAATACAGTACAGTTGACTATAATCACTGTACTGTGCATTAGCTCTCCAGAACTTACTCATCTTCTAGTTGCAAGTTGGTACCCTTTAACATCTCCCCAGTTCACCCACCTCCCCCGGTCCCTGGTAACCACCATTCTATTCTGTTTCTACAAATTCTGCTTTTTTAGATTCCAGTATACATGATATCATACAGTATTTGTCTTTCTCTGTCTGGCTTATTTCACTTAGCATAATGCCCTCAAGTCCATCCATGTTGTGGCAAATGGCAGCATTTTCTTCTTTCTCGTGGCTGAATAATATTCTGTTGGAATATTATATATGTTATGTATATATACACATATATAATCACAGCTTCTATAACCATATATATATACATATATGTACATATATACACAAGGGAATATTTTCTATATATATAAAACATATTTTACATATATATATATGGAGAGAGAGAGAGAGAGAACTTCTTTAACCATTCATACATTGACAGACCCTTAGGTTGTTTCCATATCTTGGCTATTGTGAATAATGCTACAATAAACATGGGCGTGCACATGTCTTTTCAACATCCTGTTTTCATTTCCTTCAAACATATATCCAGAAATGAGATTCCTGGGTCACATGTTAGTTGTATTTCTAATATTTTGAGGAACCTCCACACTGTTTTCCAGGGTGGCTGAAACAATTTACATTCCCACCAACAGTGCACAAGGGTTCCCTTTTCTCTGCATCTTTGCCAACCCTTGTTATCTCTTGTCTTCTTGATGATGGTCATTCTAACAGGTGTCAGGTGATATCTTGTGGTTTTGACTTGCATTTCCCTAGTGATTAGTGATGTTGAGCATTTTTCATGTACCTGTTGCCTATTTGGATATCTTCTTTGGAAAAGTGTCTATTCAGTTCCTCCGCCCACTTTTAATCAAATTATTTGTTTGTTGCTGTTGGTATTATATGAGCTCTTTATATATTTTCAATATTAACCCCTTATCCAACATACAATTTGCAAATATTTTTTCCCATTCCATGGATTGCCTTTTCATTTTGTTGAGTCTGTGCAAAAGATTTTTAGTTTGACGTAGTTCCACTTGCCGATTTTTGCTTTTGTTGCTTGAGCTTTTGGTGTCATATCATATCCAAAATCTCACTGCCAAGACCAATGTCAAAGAGTTTCTTTTCTATGTTTTCTCCTAGGACTTTTACAGTATCAGGCCTTATGTTTAAGTCTTTAATCCATTTGAAGTTAATTTTTGCGAGTGATGTAAGATAACGGTCCAATTTCATTTTTCTGCATGTGGTTATCCAGTTTTCCCAACACCATTTATTGAAGAAAATATCCTTCCCCCTTTCTCAGGATTGCTTTGACTATTCCGGGTCTATTTTGGTTCCATACAAATTTGAGAGTTATTATTGCTATTGCTGTGAAAAATGTTACTGGATTTTTGATAGGTATTGCATTGAACATATAGATGGCTTTGAATAGCATGGATACTTTAACAATATTAATTTTTATCCATGAACATGAGATATCTTTCCATTTGTGTCTTCTTCAGTTTCTTTCATCAAAGTCTTGTAGTTTTCATATGACTTTACTGAATTCATCAATTAGTTCCAGCAGTTTTTTTGGTTGAGTCTTTAGAATTTTCTACATAAGGTCGCACAGCTTGCAAATAAAGACAATTTTACTTCTTCCTTTCCGGATTGGATGCCTCTTATTTCTATACTTGCCTAATTACTCTAGACAGGACTTCCAGTACTATTTTGAATGGGAACAGTGAGAGTAGGCACCCTGATCTTATATCTGATCTTAGAGGAAAAGCTTTCAATCTTTCACCATTGAGTATGATGTTAGCTGTGGGTTGTCATATATGTTAGCTTTATTATGTTGAGGTATGTTCCTTCTACACCAAATATGTTGACAGTTTTTCTCATGAAAGTGTTGTATTTTGTCAAGTGCATTTTCTGCATCTATTGAGATGATCATATGATTTTTCTCTTTCATCCTATTCATGTGGTATATAACATATAATGATTTGCATTGTGTTAAACCATTTTGCATCCAGGGGATAAATCCCATTTGGTTACGGGGTATGATTATTTTAATGTGTTGTTGGATTCAGATTGCTAATCTTTTGTTGAGAATTCTTGCATTTATCAGGGGTATTGTTCTAGAGTTTTCTTTTCTTATAGTGTCCTTATCTGGCTTTGATATCAGAGTAATGCTGGCTTCATGAAATAAAGAAAGTTGAAAATGTTCCCTTCTCTTCCATTTTTTGAGAAGAATTGGTGTTAATTCTTCTTTAAGTGTTTGGGAGAATTTACCATGAAGTCATCTGGCCTTGGGCTTTTCTGTGTTCGAAGGTTTTGATTACTGATTCAATCTCACTCATTATTGGTCTGTTAAGATTTTCTGTTAAGATTTCTTCCAGACTCAGTCTTTTTTCTTTTCTTTTCCATAATGGTTTATTACAGGATAGTGAATATAACTCCCTGTGCTATACAGTAGGACGTTGTTGTTTATCCATTCTAATATATAACACTTTGCATCTGCTAATCCCAAACTCCCAGTCCACCCCCCCCCCATTCCCCTCCCTCTTGACAACCACAGTCTGTTTTCTATGTCTGTGAGTCTGTTCCAGATTCAGTTTTGGTAGGTTGCATGCGTCGAAGAATTTATCCATTTCTTCTTGTTCATCCAATTAGTTGTTCTATAATTGCTTGTATTAGTCTTTTATGATACCATGTATTTCTACAATATCATTTGTAATATCTCCTTTTTGTTTCTGATTTTGAATCTTTTTTTTCTTAGTCTAGCGAAAAGTTTATCTTTTTGAAAAACCAGCTCTTAGTTTCATTGATCTTTTCTATTGTTTTTCTGGTCTATATTTCATTTATTTCTGCTCTGATCTTTATTATTTCCTTCCTTCTGCTACCTTGGTCTTAGTTCTTTCTTTAATTCTTTGAGGTGTAAAGTCAGGTTGCTTATTTGAGATTTTTCTATTTTCTTAATATATGCATTTATTGCTGTAAACTTTCCTCTCAGAACTGCTTTTGCAGCATCCCAAAGGTTTTGGTGTGCTGTGCTTCCATTTTCATTTGTTTTGAGATACTTTTTGATTTTCCTTTTGTGTTTCTTCTTTGACCCACTCATTGATCAGGAGGATGTTGTTTAGTTTCCACATGCTTGTAAATTTTCAAACTTTCCTCTTATTGTTGATTTCAAGTTATACCACTATAGTTGGAAAAGATACTTGGTATGATTTCAGTCTTTTTAAATTTACTAAGATTTGCTATGTGGCCTGTCATATGATCTATCCTGGAGAATGCTCTGTGTACACTTGAGAAGAATGTCTGTTCTGCTGCCAATGGATGGAATGCTCTATAAATGTCTGTTAGGTCCATTTAATGTATGGTTCAAATACAACATTTCCTTGTAGATTTTCTGTCTGGATGATCTATCCATTGCTGAAAGTGGGGTATTCAAGTCCCCTACTATGATTGTATTACTTTCTATTTCTCTTTCCAGATCTATTACTAGTTGCTAAATATATTTAGATGCTCTATTTTTGGTTTATATGTATTTACAATTGTTATATCTTCTTGGAAAATTGACCCCTTAGAAATATGTAATATTTTGTGAGTTTGCATGTCATCTTGCTCAGGGCCATGGTAATCTTCTCTGTATTGTTCTAATTTTATTATTTGTGGTGCTGAAGCAACAACAACTCATAGTATTATGAACATTTAAAATTGTCGTTTTAAGTTACTAAGGTTTTGTTTTTTTAAAAATTTTATTTATTTATTTATTATTTTTTGGGGGGTACTCCAAGTTCAATCATCTGTTTTTATACACATATCCCCGTATTCCCTCCCTTCCTTGACTCCCCCCCCACTCGAGTCCCCCCCACCCTCCCCGCCCCAGTCCTCTAAGGCATCTTCCATCCTCGAGTTGGACTCCCTTTGTTATACAACAACTTCCCACTGACTATCTATTTTATAGTTGGTAGTATATATATGTCTGTGCTACTCTCTTGCTTCGTCTCAGCTTCCCCTTCACCCCCCGCCCCCTCCCAAACCTCGAGTTCTCCAGTCCATTCTCTGCATCTGCGTCCTTGTTTTTGTCACTGAGATCATCAGTACCATTTTTAGATTCCGTATATGTGAGTTAGCATACAATATTTGTCTTTCTCTTTCTGAATAAGTTACTAAGGTTTTTTTTTTTAATTTATTTTTTTCATTGAAGTATAGTTGATTTACAATATTGTGTTAGTTTCAGTTGTACAGCAAAGTGATTCAGTTATATATATATATATATATATATACACATATATATTCATATTATTTTCAATTATAGATTATTATAAGATATTGAATATAGTTCCCTGTGTTATACAGTAAATGCTTGGTGCTTATCTATTTTATGTATAGAAGTTAACAGACGATTCCAAACTCCTAATTTATCCCTCTCCCTGCTCCCTTCCCTATTTGGTAACATAAGTTTGTTTTCTATGTCTGTGAGTCTGTTTCTGTTTTGTCTATAGATTCATTTGTATTATTTTTTTAGATTCCACATGTAAGTGATATCATATAATATTTGTTTTTCTCTACGTTGCTGCAGGTGGCAATATTTCAAACTCTTTTATAGCTCAGTAATATTCCATTTCATATATATATATACTTATGCACCACATCTTCTTAAACATGTCTGTCAGTGGGCACTTGGGTTGTTTCTATGTCTTGGCTATTGCAAATAGTGCTGCTGTGAACATTGGAGTGCATCTCCAATGTTCATAGCATATCTTTTCAACTTAGAGTTTTCAAGTGGTTTTTATTAGAGATAATTGATAAAGCCTTAATCTCATTGAAGAATCTAGAAAGAGATATTGAGGGTGCACAGCCTAACCCCTTCATCTCATTCTCCTTTCGGGAGGAAGCAGCCCACTGAAAATCCACGTTCTCGTTCTGTCATCCAGGCCATAAATTGTACAGGGTTGAAATGCGCTTATACATATATTTTTTCCAAATGCTAGAGGGCCAGAAGCTAAAGTCAATATTTGGCTGAAATCAAGGTCAAAACCAAATATTGCCATGAGAGAAAGAACTAGGAATCAATAATAAATCTGAAAAATAATTTAAAAATTTAGAATTATTATAATAGTTTTAGTAGTCACAAGTTAAAATTTATTAGTGAGATTAAAATGTGTTTCAAATATCTTTTCTAACAATGTATTCCATTTCTTTTCTCTTTACATTGTTTATTATGTCAAAATTGAAAGTAATTTATCCAGATTTTGAATTTTTTCCTCCTCATGAAATTTTAAGGTGGCAAAAATGATCCTTTAATTCATCCTCAGACGATGTAAAAAATTCTCAGATAGAACTTTTTATTGAAGACACATAGGATCTTTGTACGGGATTTGGCCTTGACACTTTTCTGTTACTCATTGCTATGTGAATTTAGTTTTCCTGACTATCAGAAGGAGATTTTGTTCTAACAATTCCTGTTGTTTCTATGTGGTGTTAAGTAAATACATTTTTTAATTTAAAAATTTTATTTTCTGAGTTTTTCTTCCTCTCTTTGTCTGCCCAACTTTTATCTGGACCTTCTCTTTCCTTCATTTCTTTTGTTCCTTCCTGGTCAGTTTTGATTCAGCTCTGACCATTTTGCCTGAGTGTAGGGCCTCTGGAAGGTGGGAAGGGCGTGCTGCTAAGCCTGTCAGCCCGGCTTCCTGCAGGCCCTTTGCCTCACCTGCTAGGCAAGTGGCAAATGCCTCTCCTTCCTGCTGCTGCTCTCACTGACCCACCTCCTCCTGAGGATCTGGTAGCCATTTTGGTGTCTCCTGTTATCAGGTTGTCAGTCGTCCCCTGGCTTCCCCCTGCTTTCTCTTGAACAGTTGCTGATTCTGTGCTGATCTTGTGGCTCTTGCTGGTTTGCGCTTTGGGGTTCATGAAGTACCTCGTCACCTAGTTTTGTTGTAAATGTTGTCCATTGTTTTTTTTTTAATTTCACTGTTTTCTCTATATTGGGTTTTGAGAAGATGCAAAAGCTTGCCACTCCCACCACTGCCCCCTTTCCAGAATTTGATAATAAGAATTTAGCACAAGTTCAGTCTCCACCGTTTGCTCATAATTTGAAAGGGACTATCCAGACATTTACATTCAGATCAATGACAAATCCAAGGGCTATCTCTCGTCCACATCTCTTGTTTGCCTTACTGTCACTGTTTCACTGATCACCTATGATGGTCCCCTACGATTATATCAAACAAGCTCTCAAGTTTCAGGATGTGAGCAATGCTGTGAAAGGAGGCATCTGTATGGATCTTTCAGCAAAATACCAGGGCCAAGATTAAACTTGGGTGCATCTTAATTACCTCAGTGACATAAGTGTGATCTGGCTGTCCTGCCACTGGGAAGGGGAATGGAATTCCAGGCTTCAGAGTTAGGAAGCCCACCTGCACTTAGATAGAAACCACATCCTCCAGCCCAGCCCTTACTAATTACACAAAAGTTTTAAGTTTTGCCTCCAAATGCCAACACTCCTTTATATCAGTTTTTGATTACTTCAGAACGTGGACAGGGAGAATTTTTCTCTTTATTGTTTAAAAAATAAACGAGGAGTAAAGTATTGGAGAGTACCTTAACGCATGGAGATTGAGGCATCTGGCCCAGGGAGGCTAACTTTAAGTTTTGGTGACTCTTGCTAAGTGATACGGGTTGAATTGAGTCCCCCCCAGATAAGATATGTTAAAGCTCTAACTGTCCAGACCTCAGAATGTGACCTCATTTGGACATAGGGTCGTTGCAGATGTAATTATTTAAGATGAAGTCTTACTGGAATTGGGTGGAGACCTACTCCAGTGTGACTGGTGTCCTTATGAAACTATGGTCACGAAGACAGAGAACACCATGTGGCGATGAAGGCAGAGATTGAAGTTTTATGTAGCTGCAACGTCAAAGACTGCCCACAAACGACCAGAAGTTAGGAAGAAGCAGGGAAGGATCCTTACAGATTTCAGAGGGAGTGCAGGACTGCCTTGATTTCAGACCTCTAGCCTCCAGAACTCTGAGATAATAAATCTCTGTTGTTTTAAGGCTCCCCACCCCCCCACCCCATGCACCCAGGCAAATCATACTCTAAGTAAAGGCTTTGAGAGCTTCTTATTTTCGTGGTCTGCAGCCTGCATCGAGCAATGGAACTGGGTTTTGCAGTCACAAAACGACAGCGTAAAGAATCTCACTGACTCCGTGGTGAACACAGAACTCAACACCCAAGAATTTGAAAGCAGCTAATGTCAATTAACATCTCTTTGTAGAAAATCATTTATCCTTTAATTGAATCTTTAGCCACACCTAGAAAAAAGCTCCAGTTAGGCAGTTCGATGTCAAATTACGACAGTCTGTTACTTGTGACGGAGAATACACTAAGTAATGTGATGCAAATGAGTTTCAGGACAATGTTGTATAAATATAAACTTAAAAAAAAAATCTCCTGCCAACCAAGAGAAATTCTCCGTAAAAGTAGAGGAGAAAGAAAACAGTTTTGTTATTGAATAAGTATTAAGCCAGAATGTGATGAGCATCACAGGCAACCCACGGAGAGAATGCAAGACCAGAAAGAACCTTTCACATACCCAGGCAGACAACAACCCATTCCATACATGTTCTCAAGGTAAACGGTAGCTCGCCCTCAAACAGAGGACTTGATGGCACCATTTACTACACAGAGTTCATCTTAAATGCATCTGGTCATTGAGGTGACACTCTGCGTTAGCTAACTGGCTTTATCCAACGGAGAAACAAAGTTCTCATTATCTTTATGAAAAGAGGTCATTTTGTAATTTGGAGCAAGGCACCCACTCAAGTTAGCTCCTACTCGCCCATAGAAACTGGAAGAAAAGAGTTCCGTCCTTCTTGATGACTACATTTCAAAGAGGTGGCTTCCCAGTGCTTAAGGAAACATTCTGCTTTCAAATGAATTATCACAATTGCTAGACGCAAATGAAATAACAATAATTCTCCCTTTCATGCTTCTGGTTCTTGTTAGAAAGCCTTGGTAAATCAGTTTGCCAGTCCTGGTTCTCAGGCTCTTCCAGTGGATTGCCTTGGACACTGATTCTTAGCGATTGAGGAAATACTGAGAAAAGTAATTAATTTACATTGACATTTCCACACCTTTATTTTGTGAAGTGCTCCATGAAGTAAAGAGTTTCATGGTTGTGGCAGACTGTTCATGGTCCCTTCCTCTTCTTCCATAGAAAAATAATTTTTAACCAGGCACATGGTTGCATAAAATAAAGACTACATTTTTAGTCCTCTTTTTCAGGTAGGTGTGGTCATGGAATTAAGTTCTGATCAATAGGATGTAGTCTTAAGTGACTTTGTAACATCTAGGACATATTTTTGAAGGGAAAGGGGCTTCTCTTCTCTTTTCCATTTCTTCCTTCCTGCTAGATGGAATATGGATGTATAAGTTGGAGCTGGAGCAGCCGTGTGGGACCATGAGGTGGTCTTAACAATGGAAACCTGAGTCATGACACCCTAAAGAGCTGAAGCAGCACTGGACTCTCTATCGCTGGAATTTTGCTAAAGAAAGAAATAAACTTTTACCTCGTTTAAGACGTTAAGACACTGATATTTTATACTTTTTTCTATCACTCTTAGTTGAATTTAATCTTAACCAATACCACAGTCAAATATAGCTGGAAAATTCTGCATATCTTATCTCCTGCACTACTAGGAGATATTGGCTTATAAAGACTTTAAAAAGACCTGCAGCAAAATAATATTTTGAATTTTGTTTAATCCTCTATTCCCCAGTGTTTTCTTTTTTTATTAACGCGCTGCAAAGACAGTTGATTTTCATCTTATTATAACACAATGGAGGCCCTGATATAATTATAGTAGACCTTTATAACAATACAACTTTGCTGGCTTTGCTGCCATTTGAACAACTAAGATCTGCATATCCCTCTGTTGTATTCTAATGAATATGTAACTCCTTCATGCAGAGTGATCTTTCAGGTCCACATTATGCCACCTGAACCCTGAGAGTAAAGAGGGGTTGGGGGGGGCAGGTAGTGCTTCTGTAGCCTGAGTTAAGTCGTTGCTTAAGTGATTAAGTCATCAACAGATACTTAGGTATGTATTTACCAAATTCTGCTAACTCTGATGTCTGTTGCTTAAATTGGGCTTCTATTCATGCATTTCTATAAAAAGTGGTCTCACTGTCTAGGGTCTGTTTTTGGGTCAAGAGGAATCATTGGAGGACTTTAGCATGAGCTGCAGCTGTAAGTCAATCTTATAACATGTCATCTAGGAGATACTCAAATTATGGTGTTAAGACTTAACCTCAGTTCTTCAATATATATAGCTTTAAATGTAGCTTTAGGGACTTCCCTGGTGGCGCAGTGGTTGAGAATCTGCCTGCCAATTCAGGAGACACGGGTTCCATCCCTGGTCTGGGAAGGTCCCACATGCCATGGAGCAACTAAGTCTATGTGCCACAACTACCGAGCCTGCGCTCTAGGGCCCGTGAACCACAGCTATTGAGCCCACATGCCACAGCTACTGAAGCCCATGCACCTAGAGCCCACACTCCGCAACAAGAGAAGCCGCCACAATAAGAAGCCTGCGCACTGCAATGAAGAGTAGCCCCCACTCGCAGCAACTAGAGACAGGCTGTGCACAGCAATGAAGACCCAACACAGCCAATAAATAAATAAATTTATTTACTTAAAAAAATTTTTTTAATGCAGCTTTAGCCAGACCAACGATGAATTTTATTTGTGGAATTTCGACATCTGGTGTTACTGAGAAGAGTGTCTTTAATAGTTCCACAAGCTCATCAATATAACTGTTAAACTAATGTGAAGGCTCCTTGAGGGACATGACTTATTTTTCTTTTCAGCCCCTCCAGTGACAAGCATGAGGCACATATAGGAATTCCGTCATTGCTAAGTGGGATGTAGGGGAAGTGCCTGGTTTACCGTAACAAGCACAAAGGCAGTTTTGTATAAGCTGTATTTCAATACTTTGCTTCAACAGTGCCTCCTTTTCTCTTCATGAAATGGGTAAGGTATTTTTTTTTTAACACTGTACAGAATCTATTTTGGTTTCCCAGTATTTGAGCCAGACATGAGAGGTGGCAGTATTTTGAATTATGCTGATGTTCAAGTCTTCTGTAATCTAATTACTCATAATTTAGATGTTACACTGATGTGTTCAGAACCGCTAAGACCAGAGGTGCATTCAGTGTGCTCTGTAGTGTAAGTCTATTTGGCCCTCAATGCCTGGGATGGCCCTGAACCCTGACAGTTTGCCTCCCTGCATTTTTCTGTAAGGATGACATTATTTTCTGTCATAGAAAAGTTTGTTTGACTTCTACAGGGTGGGTGAATTTTGGGCATCTCCTCTTTTGGAACTAGTGTTTTATGTTTAAGTTCTGAATCAATCAACAAACAAAATCTCAAAGAACTACAGTGTTTCTTTGTTAATTGTAAAAATGAACAGATCCCCATTAGAGAAGGATCCTGACTTCAATTCTTCCTTACTAAAGGAGGGTATGCTTGGGGTGGGTTCTGCAGGAGTCATTAGAAATAGCATTGACGATAAGACCTTTACTGGGCTTGGAGAACCATATGAAAACACTCTCTGGTAGCTTCTGGAAATTAAATAGAAGATAATCTTGCCACAACTATACCCACGTTTGAAGCCCTTATACCATTAGACCTAGGGTATAGTTTTCTATGGGTCATTCCCTATGAAAATTTGAACTAGAGCAGAGTTGAAGGGCTTTCCCCTCTTGCCTCATTTAATTCATGTTTTCCCTCCCTTTTTATAGTCTCAGAGTATTTTGTGATTCTGGAACAGTCATTTTCACACCTGAGTGTGTGTGAGGCTCACTTCATAGACTGATTCAGTAGGACCGGGCTGGGTGTAGGAAACCACACTCACAGCAAGACCCAGATCGATCAATCGATATTTATTTATTTACTTACTTACTTTCTTGTAACTGACAGTGGGAAGTGCATCTGACTTTGCCCGTCACTGCCTCCATCCCTTCTTTTTCCACCATCATCTGGGGACAGAAGAAGCAAGTTCTCGCCCTCCCCCTTCATATCTGGACCTCCCTAAAGTAAAACCCTAGAATCCATTGGGCAGAGTCTGTCCCTTGATATGCTAAATGGGGAATTAAGATGAGGGCTGTGATTTTATTTAATACATTAATTAATGAGGGAACCAGTAAGGTAATACAACCAATTCAAAAGCACACAGGTATGGGTCATCAGGAATGCTGAAATGAATTTGCAAACAGATGGAAAACTGGTCATTATCCACAGGACCATAATCAATTGTGTTCCACACGAAAATAATAATTTGCATTTCTGTGGACAGGAATCATTTGCATTACTGTAATCATTTCAAAGACTTACCAAGTTGTAAAATCGCTCAAAGACTGGTCTCAGATCCCTGTAGAACTAGACAATCTGGAAAGGTGTACTAAACAGGACACTCAGAGAATTTTTTCCTACTTAAGTGTCTTTCAAATTTTTCCTGACAGTCAAAGACCTAAATTTCCTTACCAGTAAAATGAGAGATCCAGACAAGTGACTTCTGAGACCCTTCAATTCCAACATTCTGTCACTCCGATTCCTTGGCCGTTATCTATGTGTGTGAGTAAAACTCGTGGAATTTTTTTGTTGGTATGTCAGAACTATTGTTGTCATGTGTATTAGTCAAAATCAGCCATAGCTATTAGTGCATCCTCATACAATCTCTGTCTAAAAACGAAATCGAACACAAATTCTGCCTCTCTCCCAGTTACTTTTAAGCTCTGTGTGTGTGTGTGTGTGTGTGTGTGTGTGTGTACTTGTTAATGAAAGCAGGAACCTGAACATAGGTATTCTTCATATATTTATTCACTGTCTTTACCAATGCTGCCACAGAATACCCTAGTAACTTGGTTAGTATGACAAGTCAGGACAATATTGTGTAGATTTTGCAGAAACTTTGAGAAGCAGTGAATCAAGATTTCTCTAATTCTTGTGGACTTTCCTACAAGGCAAATACAGCAGATCATTTTAAGATTGCTTTGTCATGGTGGAGGTGGTCACAGTGGTGTTGAGGGTGTCAAAAATTAGTGGAGCTCTTAGGTGGTGAAGAATAGGAAGATACTGAAGTCTGATTATTTTTTAATTTACTTTATTTCTCCTATGTTAGACTAAGCTCTAAACGTTAAAGCAATGGAGAAAAGGGACAGAGCCTCTTTAGCTTTGTAATTTAACAAATGTTTGTTGAATGAATAATTAAGATACCTTTCTTTAAACAGAGCCCAAATATCCTAAAAAGCTCTCAACCTATTGAGTTTTTTAAAAATCTACTGTATTTGAAGGTGTGAAATCATGAGTAATGATTGTGATTATGTGCAGCTGATATTTTTTGAGCATAAATATTCTACTCTGTAGATTTTATCAGGTAAAACCCCATTCAGTTTAGAAATCAGCATCAAAACTTTTTATTTAAATTTGTTTATTCTTATTTGAATGATCTCATTTGAACTAAAATGATATTCTTGATGGTAAAACATAAAAACAATCACATTTCTTTGTTTAAGTCTTTCTTTTCTTTCATCCTAGTCATTTCTGTAGAAACAGAGACCAAAATGACTAGGTAGCATTATGGAGGGTTTCTGGTAAGAATACACCTACACAAATGTGCTGCAGGAAGTAGAAGTCCATACCTGATACCCTTGTAACTTACGACTTGATGAATCATATAAGAACTTAGGACTACTGCTACCAAATGTTGAAAATTTATGTCCCAAACATATTTTTCTGCACCAATAACAAATCATGGATTCAAAAACATCAAAGGCTTAGATTTATACACACATACATAAGCATTTATATTTGTCTACGTAGATATAGACATGAGCAGAGGTGATTGCAAGTAAGGTGCAGGAGGTGGACATGGAGGATAAAATGATGTGGAAAGATAACTAATATTAATGAATTCCTTTTATGTGTGAGCCAAATGACATTCACTCATTCATTAATTTTATCATCACAATAATCCTGAAAAGTAGTTTCTAGTAACACCATTTTTCAGGTGAAGAAAATGAGACTCAATAATAAGTAGCAGAGCCCAGTTTTGAAACAGGTTCTACCTGATTCCAAAGCTAATAGGACATATAATAAGACTTTTACTGTTGTCTCTGAACTGCAGTGGGGGTCCCAGACTAAAACCATTTTAAAATCAGAGAGCTGCAGCACCTGGAGCCAGCCACATTCTGCCAGAGCTTCCAGTAGCAGAATTACTCCCACCAGCCATCCTATGCACTTGCCATCTCTGCTTCCCCCCAACTAAGAGGACTGAGAGGAGGAGAGTGTAGTTTTTCCCTCCCCAGAGCTAACAGAAAGGTAAAGCGGGGAAAAAGAGAATTTCTTCTAAAGATTGAGTGCCTATAGGAAGAGGGAACCAACATTTTTATCCCCATAATATGATTTCGTTCAAGCTTGGCCCCCATGTGACCTGAATAAGGGAAAAGAGATTTGGAGAGAGCGGGCATGGTGACATGGAAGGACCACTCTGCCTGTGATCTGTCCATCTCCGTTAGAGGATGGATCCCACGTGTGCCTGCCGACCTAACAGTTTGCTGAAAAGTGTGAACTGAGGCTAGAGTTTGGGGCAATGTAAGCAGTGTGTGTGCTTATACATGTTGAAAAGGAGGATGCTGGCAAAGAGGCCCATGCATTGCAAGTGAATGCCACAACGGGGGGTCACCTAGAATAGATGGCCAGACCTGGCAAAGGACGGCCAGTGCCTACGGGAGCTGCAGCAGAATAAGCTCCCTCCCCACCACGTCTGCAAAGGATGTTGGGGCCTCCTCATCAGCTGTGTAGACACTGAGCAGAAGTTTAGTCATGGTCAACCAAGAAGAGGGCAGCAACTCTGCCCCTCCTCCCCCATCCCCACTTGAAAGGCAGCTGGAAGAGGGAGGAGGAGATGGATGCAGACGCAACCATGGTCCCTTCAGGTGGATCTCGCCTGAGCTGGAGGTAGGAGAGGAGGAACTTTGAATCAAGTTTGAGAACAGGACTCAATCTGAAAATGCCAGAATTAGACTGTTCTAATAACCAAAATAGGTGGAAATTTTTTTTAAAAACTGGCTGCGTTGTTGTTAAAGAAGCCAATACTAGAGGAAAAGGTTGTGGGGACGGGGTCATTTAGCACAACTGCCGGGAGACTTGTAGAAAAAGAGAACATGTTTATATTTATACACTCCCCCCAACAAAAGTTAAGCATAGTCACCAAACCATCTTTTCCTCTAAGTAATCCTGATAAGGGGAGTGAACCAGAGGCTTATCTGTAGCACCTCAGGGCCCTTCCTAAGGCTTCCCCAAGTAACTGAGGCTCCTCAAAGCTGGTAAGAAAGTGCACCTGTTTCCCATAGTTCCTTACACCTTAGGTGTTCCTGCCTCTGTTGGACATCTACCTCTCATTAACCTGTCTTGCTGAGAAAGTTCCTGGCTTCCTCTATTTGTCACAGCTCTGAGGTGGAGACAGAGGCCCCCAGCTGCCCTGCAGGACCAGTGGATCAAATGCTTTAAAATACCCTTACATTCAGGGAGTCTTGAATCTTTTTTTTTTTTTTTTTTTAATTTATCTACTTATTTATTTTTGGCTGCATTGGGTCTTTGTTGCTGCATGTGGGCTTTCTGTAGTTGCGGGAGCGGCAGTGCACAGGCTTCACATTGCGGTGGCTTCTCTTGTTGCGGAGCACGGTCTCTAGGTGTGCAGGCTTCAGCAGTTGTAGCTCGCAGGCTCTAGAGTGCAGGCTCAGTAGTTGTGGTGCATGGGCTTAGTTGCTCCGTGGCATGTGGGATCTTCCCAGACCAGGGCTTGAACCTGTGTCCCCTGCATTGGCAGGTGGATTCTTAACCACTGCGCTGCCAGGGAAGTCCCGGAGTCTTGAATCTTTAAATGGCAGGTTTAGGCATTGTGTCTTTGTATGACATACTACTCAAAAGCTTGCCCTGCTCTCCTTTCCGTGATCCTTACCCGCCACATACTCACAGAGACACCTGAATCTTCAAGGAGCAGTGTCTGTTATCTAAGTTTGTTGAATCAGTGACCATTGTGGTAGCTTGCATCACTGCCTCCAGTTCACTACCTCTTCCTGTGTCCGTGCCTTTTGCCTCAGACCTTGCAATTCTACCCTCTAAGGGAGAATAGTAGATTTCCCCACCCCTTAACTCTGGGCTTAGTCACATGGCTTGCCTTGAGCAATAGAATGTACCATTATGAGTCCAGGTCTTAAGAGGCCTTGAGTATTGCCTCTCACAGACCTGTGAGATGTAGTTTTTGCTTTAAGCCACTGAATTTTGTGGTGGGGTTTCTAATGCACTAAAAGCTAACTGATACTATCATTTTTCCGGTACAGTGAAGAGATGTGGTAGAATTTAGGCAGGATCGTTGTATTGAAAGGTGATGAAGACCCACCACCTCCTCGCAGCCCTGTCTCCTTCCACACGACTGTTTGGCTTCATGCACTTGGAGTTTGCTTTGCAGTCAGTCTCTCTCTGTCTCTCTCTCTCTCTCCTTTTCAGACATACTTGAACCTACAATTCCTATATTTCATACTTGCAAAGGCAGCAGGCTCTCAATCGCGGAGTACCCAAAATTCTTTAATAAGGGAACTTTTAAAAAAATGCTTGTGCAGGTCAATACATAAGTGCTTAATTTCTCTTATTTGCCTGGTGATCCTTGCTGGAGACATTATCAGCCAGAAAGCTGGCGCGCCAGGGGTAGCTGGCATTTAGAAGTCCTAAGACCCAACCCCTTCTGTTCATTACTCCTATTCCAAAATTCTTCCTATATTCCAGCTGAGGAAGCCTGGGCACAACTTGTATGCAACGCCCTCTGATGCCTTGAAAGGAAGACCCTTCCATTTCACAATGACTCTTCTTTTGGAAGAATCTCCAGTTATTTCATGGCAGAGGAGTAGTTATGTTTTGTTAAAAGAGGGACGTAAAAGTTGATTTTGAAGAAAATAAAAGAGGTAGTGAAAAGTGTATATGTGTTGCATTTCTTTAAAAATCACATAAAAATGCATTAACTTATTCTCCGTTCAGAACTCAGAGATTCAGTTGCTCCCTAACCTTAGCTTCAACTGATACAAACTTACTTTAATACAAGCTCTTATCATTTTTTGAGAGAACGCTGACATTTTTCAATAAGATCACTGTTTTACCTAACATTAGTCTTTTTTTTAAGCTCTTTATTGCAGCATAATTGCTTTACACTGTTGTGCCAGTTGCTGCTGTACAGCAGTGTGAATCAGCTGTATTTATACATATATCCCCATATCCCCTCCTTCCCGCGACTTCCTCCTACCCTCCCTATCCCAGCCCTCTAAGTCATCACCCATCATCGAGTTGATCTCCCTGTGCTATGCAGCAGCTTCCCACTAGTTAGCTATTTTACATTTAGTAGTGTATATATGTCAATGCTACTCTCTCACTTCGTCCCAGCTTCCCCTTCACCCTCCACCCCGTGTCCTCAAGTCTGTTCTCTACATCTGCATCTTTATTCTTGTCCTGCCACTGGGTCCATCAGTACCATTTTTTTAGATTCCATATATATGTGTTAGCATGCGGTATCTGTTTTTCTCTTTCTGGCTTACTTCACTCTGTATGACAGACTCTAGGTCCATCCACCTCCCTACAAATAACTCAATTTCATTCCTTTTTATGGCTAATATTCCATTGTATATATATGCCACATCTTCTTTATCCATAACATTAGTCTTTTCTTCAGTTAAAATTGTATTTAATTGTGTCTCATATTTTAAAAAATCTAACTATTTAGTATAGATGTGTGACCTTTCTTTTCATCACTAGAATTTTCTTCTTAAATTAATTGAAAGCCATTTCTCTTCATAGTTTGTGTCTCATAAGTCTTTGTCTCTCCATAGTCTCATGTGCTTTAAAAAAAGATCATGTAAGTTATCATTTAATTATTTTCCCCATAAGTTTTATAGCCAGTAAAACATATTATTGATAATCATATATTTTAACTATAAAAATTTAAGATTTGTTAAACTATGAGATTTTCCAGCCTTCCTTTAATGTATCTGGTGTTTTTTTAATGAGCTTTAATCAATGTATCGTGTCTTACATACAGTCCAAATACTTGCTAAGCGTATTGTTGAGACCTCACCTCTAGGTAAGAGATGTCTTGAGCCGAGGGCTTAAAGACTAAGTGAGGCCACCTTGTGAATCAACTGAGTACCTCCCTTTTAAAAAGCGCTTTAAAAACCCTCTCAGGAATGCCATACTCTTACACATTCTTGAGTGGCTCAGGATTAACACCTCCATCCCCCAGGCTGGGCCAGTGGAAGCCACCCCCACTAGCCAGGTCAGCGGTGCAGGTCCTGGGCCTTCTCTGTGGAAAGCAGAGATGGGAGGCTTTGGTGCCACGGGCGGCTGACCTCCCCTGCGTGGAAGCAGCTCATCTGCTCTGCTGTGGGAGAGCAGGAGCATCCTGAGAGAAGCAGGGACAAGCGAGGCAAAGAAAGCTCTGGCAGAATGCGATCCAGATGTGTCCAGGGGCCAGGTACCTCCCTGCACCCCCCTAGTTACAGGAGTGACTCAATTCTCTGTAAAACAGGTCAAAATACACCTCTCTTTGAATCACAGAAATAAGGATGTGTCTAGAGCCTGGCACTACTTCTGGTCACTCCATGAGCCCTCCAGTGTCACGAGCCCCCAGCTGTCAGGAGGCCAAGGAGGGTGGGCTCCCAGGGTCAGAACAGGGACACCAGCACACACTCTTCTGAGATATCTGTCCTCCTAAGCTTTGGGGGACGTGGGGATGCCATCCTGGCCTAGCACCCCTTAACGTTCACCTGTGTCTTTTCTTTAGAAATCACAGCAAAACTACTGTTGTGGTCGTTGACACGTCACAGGAAAATCTCTTTTACTGCTTATAGAATCTGAGAGGTAGTATTATAAATAGGAAGAAACCATCAACTAGTAAGTATTTCAATATTAAACTAAGGCTTTTTTTATTGTTGTTACTATCAACAATATTTAATAAACAAAACACTCTGCCCTTTGGGGGTCCAAGGACAAAGAAACATGCATTCAAGGAAGCAAAATGAAACCAAGAAACTGTAGATCCAAATGATTTGTTTCATAAGTGTGTGTGTGTGTGTGTGTGTGTGTGTGTGCAAATATACATACACTAAGCAACAGAAATGTAACACAGGGATTATATACATACAATTCCATTTTAGTGTTTGAGCACTTAAAAAGGTGGCTCTTGATGTCAACAGCTTGATTGAGGACAACCTGGGGAGAAATTTTGCTACGCTGTTAACAGGTTTTTATGCTTTTGGTTCATTTACGTAGGAACTTCCTTCCAGGACTTATTTCATAACAAATAATGGCAGAGTTTAGACAGTGTTTCTTAAAAATTATCATAAATTGTGAGTAACGAAATACAGTCGTCCCTCAGTATCCCCGGTGTATAGGTCCCAGGGTCCCCCCACCCCCGCCTCAAATACCAAAATCTGCAGATGCTCAAGGCCCTTATATAAAATGCCATTCGTAGTATTTGCATATAACCTACACACATCCTCCCGTACAGTTTAAATCATCTCTAGGCTACTTATAATAGCTAAATACAATGTAAATGGTAAGTCAGCAGTTGCCAGGTGAGGCAAATTCAAGTCTTGCTTCTTGAAACTTTTTGGAATTGTTTTTCCCCTGCATTTTCAATACGCTTTTGACTGTATCCGTGGATACAGACAGAACCCGTGGATATGGAGGGCCGACTGTAAAGAAACTTGATAAATGAGTCCTAAGAAATGATAAACGGAAGCTAAAACTGTAGATCAAAGGGGCAACTATGTTGCAATAGTACATACAGTTTCCCTCTAGCTAGATAACTGCTTTCATTCACTGTCTCTTTTTTTTAATTTTTTTTATTGGAGTATAATTGCTTTACAATGCTGTGTTCGTTTCTGCTGTACAACAAAGTGAATCAGCTGTATGTATACCTATTTCCCTTCACTCTTGGACCTCCCTGCCATCCCCCCAAATCCCGCCCGTCTAGGTCATCCCAGAGCACTGAGCTGCGCTCCCTGTGCTACATCGCAGATTCCCGCTAGCCATCTATTTGACGCATGATACTGTATTTATGTCAAACCTAATCGCCCACGTCATCCCACCCTCCCCTACCCACCCTGTGTCTACACATTTGTCCTCTACATCTGCGTCTCTGTTCCCGCCCTGGAAGCAGGTGCATCTGTGCTATTTTTCTACATTCCACATATATGCATGAATATACCATATTTGTTTTTTCTTTCTGGCCTACTTCACTCTGTATGACAATCCGCAGGTCATACAGAGTGAAGCAAACCAGAAACAACGTCTCTCTTTGATCCTGATAGAGGAGCTGAGGAATAACATGGATTCTAACAGGTTACTCTGTGACTTTAAAAGAGGTGCCCTCATAGGGATCAGACCAGTGTCTTAATTTAATTTCTAGCTATAAAAATGATGTTTATTTGCCATATTATATATATGTGTGTGTGTGTGTGTGTGTGTGTATACGTATAAATAATATTTGTAAGTATGTAAATAAAACTCTAAGGTCCTTTTAATATAGAACAGCGCCTAGGAAGTAGAAATTAACATTGTGGCCATCAAAAGCCAACCAGCCTGACATATAGAAATGTTCAGGTTTTCCTTTGAAGGCAGCAACAACTTTAAACCTAAGTCTCCGTGTGTGTTTTAGGTATATTGCCCAACAGTGTGGCATAGACACACTCCCGCCTTCTTTCAAAAAGGGAGGCTTTATGGTGATTTCTTGATGTATCATGCCAAAGATAATTATAGTTTATCTTTAAAAAATCTTACCTGAGTATGAGAGAAATGCTCTAAAAGTTCACAGTCTTTGAGAATACATAATAAAGATCTAAGTCAGAGAAACCAGAAAACTGTTCAGCTGCCCCATGTTAACCCCTGCTCAGAAAATTTTCTTGTTCCCCAGATAATGCAGGAAATCTGCACTGCACTCCTTGGACAGATGTTTATTGGTTCATCGCTTGGAGAGCCACATATATGTATGGGGTTCATCATAGCTGGTCACATGTATTAATTTTTAAATACTTTTCCAGTTCCTGCTGGGTTAGACAGGCATCATGTTACAGTGGAAAGAACAAGAAACGGATAGACTGACGGACATGGAAAGAGGGAGCAAGGGACACTGAAGGGGAAATGGATTCATTATGACGCAGATGTAAAATTCCCTAGTTAAGAACAATGCAGCATTAAAAATATATATGTAAAGGTATGGTTTGGTACTTTTCCATTAATTTTTCAAAGGTCTTAACCTCCTAAAGAAAAATTTCTGACTAAAAGGGGGTTTCCTCACCACTCAGTTTTCTTCTTCGGCTGGGTCCTACAGCGAAACAGCGATCCTATATTTGGCCCTTCAGACAGTTGCCATGGAAATGAGAGCGGCAAACACTTTCAGCTTTCTGGCTTCACTGTGGGATCCAGTGTAGAACATGATTAAGCTGTCAGAGAACCTCCTTAAGTCAAGTTTTACCTGATAACTAAGAGTTTCCAGAAAAATGGTGACACATACGGGAAGGAAAATAGATTGCTTAACTCACTCTAAAAAATCCCTTTTGATTCATAGTCTGTCTACATGATTGAAACATAAGAAACCATTTCTTTCTCTAATCAGACTCTTCTCAATTCACAGACTCGTACCTCAGGGGGCAGATAAAACCTCCCTGTGCTTGCGTGAGGAGGAATCACATTAACAAAAGGAAAATAGGGCGCACCAGTGCTGAAGAAATGAGGAAGCAAGATGCTAAATTAGGGGAGAGGAGTGACAGAGTAAATGAGAGGGAGGGGATCAAATGCTGTTTAAAGCATTTTTAAGGAAATTTCCATGTCTTATTTGAAAAAAAAAAAATCATGGATGTCAAAGAACACTGGCTTTTCATAGCTGGAACCAGAGATGACTGGGCGCTTGAGGGGCTGTGCAGCAACGGACTTGAAACTTTCTTTGGACCATTTGTCCCCAGCACAAAACCTGGCTTCTCTGGAAAACACTCCAGCTATCACTTTGAAACCATTGAGAGGTTCTGTTCCACATCACTGACCCCTAATGAAGCTCTGTTGGATTGAGTAAGGTCAGTGATTTTTATATTGGGATTAAAGAGGCAGACAGACCACTCCATGTAGTACCATGGCTACGAATGAAAGGACTGATTGGCAGAAACCACTACTTAGAGAGCTACTTGGTAGAAGACTTTCCAGATGTTGGTGGAATAGGAAAAAGAAGTTGCAATTTGAAAATAGTATGTACTCTATCTTCCATTTGGGATTTTTCAGTTCTTCTAGTTAAAAATATCTGTTCACCCGTATACTTGCTGGATAGTGTAAATTATTACAACTTTGGAGATCCATTTGGAAATACCTAGAAAAGTTGAAGATGCAGAGTTCACACAACCCAACAATTTTACTATTAGGTGGCTACCACAGAGTGAATTGTGTCTGCCTGAAATTCATAGGTTGAAGCCTTAACCCCCACTATATCTGGAGATAGGGTCCTTAGTAGGTAATTAAGGTTAAATGAGATCATAAGGGTGGGGCCCTAAACTGATATGATAAGAAGAGGTAAAAAGAGAGCTCTCTCTCCTTCTCTCTGCCTTGTGAGAACAGAGCTACAAGGTGACCATCCAGAGAGAGAGTTTTCACCAGAATTCAACCGTGCTGACACCCTGATCTTGGATATCCAGCCTCTAGAACTGTAAGAAAATAATTTTTGCTGCTTAAATCACCCAGTCTATGGTATTTCATTATGGCAGCCGAAGCTGACTGAGACAGTGGCTGTCCTAGAAAGCTCTTATGCATATGCATGAAAGAAATATAAGGATGTTCATTAGAGTAAATAAGGAAACAGTCTGACTTCCAGTAGAGAAATAAATAAACTGTTTGTTCACATAACAGCATTCTATAGAGCAGTTGAAATGAATGAGTACTATTAACATGTACCAATGTAAATAAATCTCAACAATATAACGTCAAGTAAAAAAAAAAAAGCTGTCAAAGGATACTTATCATGTAATTTTGAAACACCCAAAACAATAGTTTATAGTTTTAGAGGTATATACTTATATAATTAAAGCACAAACATGTGCCTGGAAATGATACACACCAATGACTTCTGAGAAGGGAGGGGAAAATGATAATGGAGACAAGGGGGTGATTTCTGCTATATCTGTAATGTTTTATTTTTTAATACGAAATGAAATTTGTGCCAGTTTCAGCAGATTGTTGACATCTTTGAAATCTGGATGGTAAATGCATGGTACCTATTAATTTTCTGTAGGTTTCACATATCTCATAAGTAAAAGATGTTTTCCCTTATCATCTGGGTTTTTAGCAGTATGGTAGTACATTTTAGATAGTTCTCTTATCTACCTTTTATATATGCTGTAATAGAAAGCCCAGAGAAATTAGCTGACATGGCCAAAGTGTCCAATCTAGTTAAATGGTAACTTGAAGATTAGAAAATAGTTCTGTCTTGTTCCATAGTGTACCCTGTATGTCTGTTAACTATGTGCTACAGAGACGAGGACTCCAACTTTATCATCTAAGCCAGAAATAATCCAAACCGTGTCCAACTGTGGAGGAGCATGTTTGTACCCACTGCACCCTTCCTGCCCCTCAAATCATACTCCACAGTTGATGTGTTACCTATTTCACAGGCATCAGCCCTCCTTAGGAGCATTCAGATTTTCCACTTTTGAAATAAAGGATGTAAGGAAGCAAGAATACTGCTTTAGAAAATTTCCAAAACAATTGAAAATTTGGCAGAAGCTTTAAAATGGAGGTTTACTGGTTATAATTAATTTTGGCTACAAGATTTTAATTAGGACATTTAAATTCTTTGCAAGATGGATTTTTAGTACTGTTCAACATAGATTTACAGCACAAAAATGAGTAGCCATTTATACTGAATTTCCAAATTAATCTAAATACTTGAATTTTTAAAAAATAGATGGCATGAAGGATTCTGCAATATAATTCTGAAATAAGTAGAAAATATCCAGGGACATTAAGAATAAGACTCATTTCTGCAACACCTAACATATCCAGACCAAAAACAAAGCAAAACAAACAAACAAAAAAGCACATTGTTTATCAGATGCTCTATATTATGTTTCACATAGTTGGGGTAGGGAATTTTGGCTACATTAATTAGGTAGCCACTTCAGACACCTGATGGTATTCTTTAACCTACATTTCAAAAAAAAAAAAACATAAATATAAAAGGACTTGAAGGACGACTGAACTTATTTTGAGAAAGAATGACTAAACACGCAAGTTATGCATAGTTTCATACTCCAAATTTACCAAAAATACACAGTTGGGGGAAAGATGGTATTATTCACACACAGTGGCTAGCGCACGCGCGCGTGCACACACACACACACACACACATCCTATGTTTAGCCAGCTATAGGTAAGAAAATGGTCTCTACTCTTGCTCAGATCAGATTGCTGTCTTTTTCTTTTCATTGTCTGGATTTTGCTGGTTCTCCAAAGTGTGTCCCTCAGTATTCTCCTGTTTCTTCCATCATCAAAGCCCTAATCTCTATTTCCAAACAACAAAACCAGCTTAGCTTCCTGCTTATCCAAATGTTCAAACATTTTTTTAATTCTATCTCGATAATTAGTATTCCTAAAATGTTCTTTCCTCTCAGCATGCTTGGTAAAAACGTTTGTGTGCTCTGTGTCCTCCAGCTGGATGTCTCTGTGATATTCCCCTGCTGCGCTGATGGAAGGGATGTTTTATCTCCAGTGCTTTGGGCAGGAAGAGGGTCCCTTTTATTGGGTTAGCAGTGAAAACATGAAGGCTCTGACACTGCTTCACCCCACCATTCGACGTTCCTCAGGGCACAGTAGTTCAAGAGTGTTTAGTCAGTGATACTATGGGATTGCTACTCACATTTATAGGCTTTTATTTCTTAATTTTTATATGGTTTGATATTCGATTTATCTACAGTATATTCCTAAGAGAAGTTAAAAGGTACTTACATAATTCTAATAAAAAGACAGAAGGAAATAATGTAATCAGTGCACCTATATATTTTCCTAACAGCTTAAAATTAAAGGACCCCATTCCAGGACAGAATTTATTTTGACTATAAGTGTTTCTTTGTTTACATATAGTTAATTCTTTTGTATGTATGTAACTGAGTGTTACAGAACTATGTTATTAACTCTTTTGTTAAGTGTGAAGAAAGCGAAGAGTTCCATTCTCAACTGAACTGGAGCTAGAGAAAATTAAATGTTTCATTTTTGAGGACTTCAGAGTCTGTATGTTACTATCCACTACACAACCCAAGAGATGCTAAGGTATACAGTGTAACCACACCGTTCCTTCCTTTTTGATGTTATATTGTGGAATGCTTATTAATATTACTTGGACACTGAATTTACAAATACTTTAGCAGCTTATATTGACTTACATCTCTAACTCATTTTTATAATAGCTTTCTAACCAAGTTTTAAATGCAACTGAATTTTTTACTTTTTTTTAAAATTATAAGCTTTATATTCATAAAAATTCAAAACATACCTAGGTATGGTGTATAAAAAGCAAACATCTTCACCCTTTCCCAAATCACACTGTCCTCTCCCAGAAGTAACCATCGTCAACAGTTCAGTGAGTCCCATTTTAGTCATTTTTACATGAAATAATCGAATTCTTGCCTCAGTTAGTCACAGAAAAATGTCAAATATCTTCAAAATTGGGTTGGAGGGGAAAAAAGTCTTTAAAAAATCTTCAAATAGTATATTTCCCCCTGATAATTCCATGCTTACATTTTGAGTAGTGTCAGATTTGGTTTTAAGAGAAACTCTTGACTTTTCATTAACATAAAGAATGAGTGACCAAGGAAGTGGATTAAAGAATAATACAATTTCTATAAACTTTTTCCCAAATTGTGCTAGATAAATTACATCTTTAAGTTTGATCTTTCTTTAAATCCTTCACTAATTTAAGTCAAACTATAAGAATAAGAATAAATCAAACTACACCTTCACTTACCAAACTGAGACAAGACCTCAACGCCCTCTAGTGGAGTGATCTCTCCATGCTCCATGATGTGAGACCAAATCTCTGATTCCCCGTGGGTAAGATGAATTGATACGAACTCTTGTTTTTAATGACATAGCTTTTATTTGTTTTTTAATTAATTAAGTAAGTAAGTAAGTAAGTAATTGGCTGTGTCGGGTCTTTGTTGCTGCACACAGGCTTTCTCTAGTTGTGGCAAGCGGGGGCCACCCTTCATTGTGGTGCGCAAACTCCTCATTGCAGTGGCTTCTCTTGCTGCGGAGCACAGGCTCTAGGCATGAGGGCTTCAGTAGTTGTGGCACATGGGCTCTACAGTGCAGGCTCAGTAGTTGTGGCACACAGGCTTAGTTGCTCTGCGGCATGTGGCATCTTCCCGGACCAGGGCTCGAACCTGTGTCCCCTGCATTGGCAGGTGGATTCTTAACCACTGCGCTACCTACGGAGTCCCAATATTAAGGAAGCTCCTAATATTAGGATTTTACTTCCTTCTTTCATTCATTTAACTAATACTTAAACTTGTATTTAAAATTTTCTGGTTGAAATGAACCATCACCAAGAACACAAGGGAAAATATGAGGGGAGGGGGGATGCCCATATATAAAATATCAATTATTAACTTTTGTCAGTATAATTAGCCTCTGATCTTCCAATTTATCTACTGTCTTGACTGCCTACTCTTGGCCATATCATGACTCTCTACTATTGAATCTACAAAGACTTAAATCTATTCCTTTGTTTAGAAAAAAAATTATCTTTTCCTTTGGTTTTATTTCTCCAGATTTATCACATCCCTTAAGTATTACTTCATTCATTTTTCCAAACAACAGCAAAAATAACCACTGGATTCATTTTTCTGCTTTTCTCCTCTGAGAATGTGAGTTAGCAGCCTCTCTGATTTATAATATAACACCTGTTCCAAGGAATGGTGAGAGCAGCAGAGTATAGTGGTTAAGAACAGAAGCACTGACTCAAAGTCCAGAGGAGCCATTTACTGTCCATGTGATGTTGGGCCAGTCACTTAAACCCTCAGTATCTCAGTTTCCTCATCTGTAAAATCAGAATAATAGTATCCAAAAATAATATCCCAAAAGCATAGGACTTAAATAAGAAAATGCACGTAAAGGAGGTAGAACAGTGCCTAACACATAATAATCACTCAGTGACAATTACTTAATATTGCTGTTTCATCAGAGCCTTATGAATAAATAATAAGGTAGGAATGAAAGATTTGAATCCAACCTCTTTTTCCAAATGCAGCTATCCACTAGTCAGGCTCTCACCATCCCTCGTTTACATGATTGCGGTAACCAGGCCTTTCAGCCCGCAGTCTCTCTCAATTAAAGTCCACTGTCATCAGTCTGGTTACGGAACTGAACTAGGGTCTGCTCACCTACTGCACAGGAGAGCCAATTTACTGACACTGGGTCGTGGTAAGAGAAAGTACAGTGTTTACTTGCAGAGATCCAAGCAAGGAGTACAGGCAGCTCATACTCAGAAGATCCAAACTCCCCAGTGGCTATCAGGGAAGGGTTTTTAAAGGCAACATTTGAGGTGAGGACTGCAAGGTGCGTGACTTTCTTCCGATTGGTTGCTGGTGAGGTAACAGGGTGATGTTTCAGGAACCTTAACCATCAACTTTCTGGTTCCAACCAATCTGGGGTCTAGTGCTTATGCTCAGCAAGTAGTCACCATCCTCCATCTGGGGTGGGAAGGTGGGTCTTAGTTCCTGCAGAAAAACTCAAAGATATGTATCAGATTGTTGTGTATATCTCTAATTAGTGACTGCTTATGTCTGCTCTTCGGAACTCAGCAGAGGCCTAGGGTAGTAAAGCCTTTTTCTACCAACAAGAAATGGGGCAGAGGGGCTTTTGTACCTGGGAGGGCCCCTTAGGTTCCTGCTTGGTTTCAATCCCCCCTTTCCTTTGCTACTCCTCAATTCTGAGGTGAACAGGTGTGGGACAAGAAAGGGAATAAGGTTTTGGTTAGAGAGGTTAATTGTAAACTTGGCAGAGGATCTTGGTTTTACGTGGACTCGGTTTCAGATTTATTTTCCTCAAAATAATGTTGACATTTCTGGTTCAGGGTATGATGAACTAATCTTCCTGCTGAAAACAACTGTAAAAGCTAATATGTGAAACAACTGTGTGAAGGAACAGAAAAGCACCCAATTCGGGCAGGATTGGAAAGGAAAGACTACAATCCTTGAGAGAAAAGAAGCACTGGAGTGGAGGTCCACACTCACCATGGCTTTCCCCTGAGGGCATTTTCCATTTCACAAAACAGGGGAAATAGGTCCCAAGCAGAGGGCAGGAATCTTACTGGGTCACGGGTAACAGGTTGGAATCTGGGGCTGCCTACGTGCCTAGGACTTGAGAGGGAAAATTATAGATAACAGGCATTCAAGGTGGAGTAAAATGAAAACATTGTCCAAATCCCCCAAGTTTACGGTCATTGGCTAACTCCTTAGTTACACATACCCAGGGTGAGACTCCACAAAACCCAGCAGAAAACAGCATCTGAAAGAACAAACGAGCTGAGCAAAAGTTTAATTAAATCGCTGTGCAATATTGTAGAGATTGAAATTCGAGTTCAAACCTAGGCAAGATGAAGGAGGGCAGGGGGTGTCAATAAATACCCTGGGCTTTCAGTCAAGACACGAAGCAGTGTATCCTGGGAGTAAGGGCAAATCCGAAACAGCAAAACCTTGATACTAACTAGAGCCATCTCTCTAAAGAATTAAAATAATCCTTTTGTATTTTACATATCTACTGGAAGAAAATGTAATCTTCTGTGGAGGAATATGACTTACACCATCTCCACATCTCCAATTCTTCATCCACAATATCTGGCTAAAAAAAAAAAAAAACCCAAATAACTAAAAGCCACAACTTAAAATAACAATAAAAATAGACCTAAGGGTAATTAAGATATTGAAGTAATCAGACAGGGACTTTAAAATGAAAATATTAAATGGACTCAATATTAACAGAGGAAAATATGGAGAATTTCAACAGAGACCAGGAATCTATTAGATATGGCAGGACAGAGAACTTCTGGTAAACTGGAAGACAAGTAGTTGGAAGCAGAAAGAGAAAAAGGGATAGAAAATACAAAAAAGAGTGCAAGAGATATATGAAGAATAGTGATACAGTCTAACATGCATGTAATTGGAGTCATAGAAATAGAGAGGAAATGATAGTTCAGAAACAACATTTGAAAAAATACTGGCTGAAAATGTTTCAAAGTTGATAAAAGACGTTCAGCCACAGAATCCAGACACTCTATGAACCTCATGTAGAATAAAAGTATAAAGAAAACCACACCTGGCTACATCAGACTTAAGCTGCTAATAACCAACACAAATAGAAAAATCTTAAAGCACTCAGAGGGGAAACAAAACCCCACACATTACCTGCAAAGCAACAACAATAAAGCTATAAGCTTACTTTTCAACAAAAATGATAGAAATCAGAACATAATGGAATGGCATTAAAATGCTAAAAGAGCAACAACAAAAAACCTTCCTACCTTCTCACCTAGAATTCTGTACCCAGTAAGAATATTATTCAAAAAAAAAGTCAAAAATTAAAGCCTTTTCAGACAAGCAAAAGCTGAGTTTATCACCAGTAGGTCTTTACCACAACAAATACTAAAGAGTTATTAGCCTGAAGAAAGTGATCCCAGATGGAACCACTGGCTTGCATAAAGGAACGAACAGCACCAGAAACGTATGTGGCTGTATCAATTTACACTCCCACCAACAGTGCAGGAGGGTTCCCTTTTCTCCACACCGTCTCCAGCATTTATTGTTTCTAGATTTTTTTGATGAAATCTAGAAAAATGGTACTGATGAACCTAGTGGCAGGGCAGGAATAGAGATGCAGATAGAGAACGAACTTGAGGACTCGGGGGGGGGGGGGGGGGGGGGGAGGGGAAGCTGGAACGCAGTGAGAGAGTCGCATTGACATATATACACTACCAAAATAGATAGCCAGTGAGAAGCTGCTGCAGAGCACAAGGAGATCAGATCAATGCCTTGTGATGACCTAGAGGGGTGGGATAGGGGTGGTGGGAGGAAGGCTCAAGAAGAAGGGGATATGGGGATATATGTATACATATAGCTGAGTCACTTTGTTGTACAGCAGAAACTAACACAACATTATAAAGCAATTATTTGCCAATAAAGATGAAAAAAAAAAGAAACGTATGTGAGTAATCTGAATACAGACTGGTTTATAAAAGACAAGTAATTATAATATCTTGTAGGGATTTGAATGTGTATAGAAGTAAAATATATGGCAATAGCACAATAAAAGAGATAAATGGAGTTAAATTTCTGATTATTATTATAATTAAAATTCTATTTGGGGGAATTGGGAAAACTACTAATTAAAGGAAAACTGTAATACGTTTAGGATGCATGTTGTATTCTATTGTTACTTGACAAACCACCCCAAAATTTACTTGTTCAGAACAATCACAGCATTTATTTTGCTTACAAATCTGCAGTTTAGGCAGAGTTCAGTGGGGACATCTTGTTTTAACTCAGAGTCAGCTAGGATGGCTCAAAGTCTGGATGCTGGAACTATCTGAAGGCTCCCTAACTTGCCTGGCTGGTGAGTTGATGCTAGCTATTGGCTGGAACCTCCACGGGGCTACGCCCAGAACACCTACCTGTGGCTGTTCCATGTGGCTGCCTGACATAGCACGGTGGCTGGGTTGGATGCTTAGAAAGAGAGCCAGGCAGAAGTTATATCACCTTTTGTAATCTATCTTCAGAAGTCATGTGTCACTTCTGTTACCTTCTATTGGTTAGAAGCAAGTCACTAGGGACAGCCCATATTCAAAGGAAGGGAAACTAAGACGCTTCCTGTTGAAGGGAGGAATGTCAAAGAATTTGTAGACGTGTTTGTTGTTGTTGTTGTTTGTTTTGTGTTGTGTTGTTATACTGAAAGAATCACAATTCTCATTCTTTTTTTTCAATTGAAGTATAGGTGATTAACAATGTTGTGTTAATTTCTGCTGTACAGCAGAGTGATTCAGTTATACACATATATACATTCTTTTTTTAATATTCTTTTACGTTGTGGTTTATCATAGGATCCTGAATATAGTTCTCTGTGCTATACAGTAGGATCTTGTTGTTTATCTGTTCCGTAGATAATAGTTTACATCTGCTAACCCCAGACTCCCACTCCGTCCCTCTCCCAACCCACTCCCCCTAGGCAACCACGAGTCTGTTCTCTATGTCCGTGAGTCTGTTTCTGTTTCATAGATAGATTCATTTGTGTCATATTTTAGATTCCACATATAAGTGATATCATATGGTATTTGTCTTTTTCTGACTTACTTCACTTAGCATGATAATCTCTAGCTGCATCCATGTTGCTGCAAATGGCATTATTTTGTTCTTTTTTATGGCAGAATAGTTTTCCATTGTATATATGTACCATATCTTCTTTATCTATTCATCTGTCAATGGACATTTAGGTTGTTTCCATGTCTTGGCTATTGTGAATAGTGCGACTATGAACATAGGGGTGCAGGTATCTTTTGGGATTAGAGTTTTGTCGGGATATATACCCAGAAGTGGGATTGCCTGATCATATGGTAATTCTATTTTTAGTTTTCTGAGGAACCGCCATACTGTTTTCAATAGCGATTTACATTCCCACCAACAGTGTAGGAGGGTCCCTTTTCTCCACATCTTCTCCAGCATTTGTTATTTGCAGAGTCTTTAATGGTGGCCATTCTGACTGGTATAAGGTGGTAGGATACAACTAAAATTAATGAAATAGAAAACAAATATACAATAGGATAAACAAATTCAAAAATTTGTTCTTCGGAAATTCTAATAAAACTGAGAAACCTCTAGCAATATTGATTAAGGAAAAAATACGGCATAAACAAACAATGTTAGTATTGAAAAAAAGGGACATAACTAAGATGCACCAGAGATATGCCCACTGTTTTGAAAGCGCCTGAGGCAATTTTCACTCAGCAGCAATAGTTGAGAATTCTCATTGTTTCACATTCTTACCAACACTTTGAATTACTGGTTATTTCAGTTTTAGCCATTCTGGTGGAATTATAATGCTCTCATGGAGACATTAATTTGCATTGCCTTTGTATTTGTTTCATGTGGCTGTTGAAACAAATTATCACAGACTTTGTGGCTTAAAATGACAGAAATTTATTCTCTCACAGCTCTGGAGTCCAAAAATTTGAAATCAGTTTCACTGGGCTGAGATTAAGGATTTGGCAGGGATACACTGCCAGCAGGTGAGAATCCATTCCTTAGGTCTTCCAGCTTCCGGTGGCTGCCAGCATGCCTCAGCCATCACTCCAATCTCTGCCTCCATGGTTACGCTGCCGTCTCTTCTTCTATGTGTCAAATGTCCGTCTGCCTCTCTTTTATGTGGACACTTGTGATTGCATTTAGGTCACACCAGATAATCCAGGAAATCTATCTTATAATCCTTAATCGTACCTGCAAAGTTCTCTTTTGTCATATAAGATTACATTCACATTTTTCAGGGACTAGGACAAGGATCCCTCCCAGGAGGCCATTACTCAGCCTACTACATTCCTTATTTTGATTAATTTTCACATGTTTTTGATCACTTGGATATCTTCTTCTATGAAGTGTATGCTTAAGTCTTTTGCTTGTTTTAAACTGGGCTATCTTTTTCTTACGGATTTTTTAAAGTTGTTTATATATTCTACATACGAGTTTTTAGTCAGGTATATTTATTGAAAATATATTTTTCCACTTAGTAGCTTGTATCTTCATACTCTCTTTTTATGAAGAGAGGTTCTTAGTTATAGTATAGTCCAATTTATCAGTGTTCTCCTTTAAAGTTAGTGCTTTTTGTATTCTAATTAAGAATCTGATTCCAAGATCATGATGATATTTTTCTAGGTTATCTCCTGGAAGTTTTATATTCTTACTTTTCATGTATAGGTCAGCAGTCATTTAGAATTAATTTTAATGTATAGTGTGAGTCTGGGGTCATGGTTTCTTTTATTCCTTATGGAAATCCTGTTGAATCAGAACCATTTGTTATAATGAAAATGTCCCACTAATCTACATGGTCACTTTTGTCTTAAAGCAATGACCATATAGGTATTAGTCTGTTTCAGGACTTTTTGTTCTAATCTATTGGTGCATTAGTCTCTCCTGGTCAACACCACACTATTTTAATTACTATAGCTCTATAATAAATCTTGATATTCAGGCAAGCTAGTCTTCTCACCTTGTTCTTCAAGTGTGTATTGGCCCCTTGGATTTCTATAAATTTTAGAATCAGCTTATCAAGTTCCACAAGGGTTGGATTTTGATTGCGCTAAATCTATAGATCCATAAAGGGAGAATTGACACCATTATAATACTGAGTCTTGAATCCATGAACATAATAATATTCCTCTATTTAGGTCATCTTTAATGTCTCTCAATATTCTTTTATAATTTTTGATATAGAAGACCTGTGTATCTTTATTAGATTTAGTCATAGGATTTTTACATTTTTAATGCTACTAAAATCAGCTTCTTTGAAATTTTTTCATTCTCAAGTCATTTTTACCTGGTATGTAAAAAATACAATTGTGTTTATATTTGCATTTGCATAACAACCTTGCATCCAGCGATCTATAAGTTCTTTTGGATATCCTGCACATACATCATGTCATCTGCAAATAAAAAGAATTTTATTTCTTCCTCTACGGGCTAGCTCATCAGTACAGTATTGAAAAGAAGTGATAAAGGACATTCTGTTCTTATTCCTTATCTCAGCGAGAAAGATCTGAATGTTTTGCAATTAAAATGATGTTTGAAGATTTTGAAGATACCTTCATACAGTTAGCAGAAATTCTCTCCTATTCCTGGTTTGCCACAAGTTTTTATAATGAATGGAGGTTAAATTTTATCAAGTGTGAGATTTTTTTCCCTACTGAAATGATTACATGACTTTTGGTTTTTATTCTAAATTGTGATACATTAAGTACATTGATCAAATGCTAAACAAATCTTGTTTTTCTGAAACAAACCTAACTTGGTTAAAATTCATTATCCCTGTAGCTTCTGGTAACAAAAGTTTTGCTGACCTCACAAACCAAGTTTGGAAGAGTTACCTCTTTTTCTATTCTCTGGAAGAATTAAATATCCTCTTTGTTAAATGGCAGAAATCACCAATGAGCTATGTGGACCTAGAGTTTTCTTTGCAGAAATGTGTTAATTTTCAGAGTCGACTTCTAATAATTAAAGAATGATTTAGATTTTGCTACATATTCTTGTATCCTTGGCTTGCTGCTTATACCCAGTCCTGACTGTGATCCATCCAACACGTTTTTTCATCCATTTTCATGTGTTTGTTGTCAGTCTGCTTTTGTAGTTGCCAAGATTCTGTCAGCACCAACCTTGAAATCACCCTCACTTTTAGTGCTGCCTGAAGGCCAGTAGTTAGTTACTTTCACTACCAACAACCTGTTTGTTAGCAACTAAAATATTAATCAGAACTCTAGGACACACCAACCAATGGCTCTGAGGAAAGGGTCATTTGAGGGGCAGCTTCAGGGTTGCAGAAACTGCGAAATGGCACTTTAAAAGAAAGTTCTTAGGAGTCCTCTCACTGGTGGGCTGACGTCCTCATGATATCCAAGTGCCATGATCTAAATGTTTATGTGTGTTCCCCCAAATTCATATGTTGAAATCCTAACCCCCAAAGGTGATGGTATTAGTAGGTGGGGCCTTTGGGAAGTGATCAGGTCATGAGGGTAGAGCCCTCATGAAAGGGATTAGTGTTCTTGTAAAAGGGATCCTCCGGAGCTCTCTCGCCCATTCCAATGAGGATACAACGGAAAGCCTGCAATCCAGAAGAAAGCCCTTACGTGACCATGCTGTCACCCTGATCTCGGAACAGTGAGAGATAAATTTCTATTGTTTATTCTGTGGTATTTTGTTAAAGCTGCCCAAGCTACAAAGATCAGGCAGAAAACTTTCTGAGTTTCGGATATGTGGCTGAAGCACAGTTTCAGATACGTGGCTTGAAGTGAGCAGTCAGAGAATAGTAGTACTGTAATGAATGGTATGCTGTTTAACAATATTCTCATGTGATAAGCCTAATTAATCTCCTCTTTATTTAGTATGGAGAGTCATAATTGTTACTTGGTTACTTGTATATCTAGCAACCCAATAGATAAGAAGTCAACACACACGTTTCAAGATAGGGGGCTGTATTAGTTATCCTTTGCTGTGTAACTACTCACTCCAAGACTTAGTAGCTTAAAATAACCTTCATTATCTCATAGTTTCTGAAGTTCAGGAATCCAGACATGGCTTAACTGAGTCCTCCTCTGCTTCAGGGTCTCTCGCTGGTTGTAATCAAGGTACCAGCAGGGGCTGCAGTCCACCTCAAAGATCAACTAGAAAAGGATCCATCTGCAAGCTGCCTCAAATGGTTTCTGGCAGGATTTGGTTCCTTGCTGACAGAATGAAAGCTTCGGTTCCTCACTTGCTGTTGACCAGAGGGCTGCCCTCAGCTCCTTGCCATGTAGTCCTCTTCATAGGGCAGATCAAAACACAGCAGCTTGTTTCACCGGAGCAAGCAAACAGAAAGGCAAGAGAGTGCCAGTAGAGGGAAGTAAATGTCTTTTAAGACCTAATATTGGAAGAGACAGCCCATCAGTTTTGCCATATTCTATTCATTAGTAGACAATCACTAGATCTGCTCCACACTCAACAAAGGGATTACACCAGGGCAAGGATACCAGGAAACTGGGATCACTGAGAGCCACACCAGAAGAGGCCTACCACACAAACTGCCAGCCGACTTAGAGACAATAAGATGCACATCTAATTCACTGTATCCTTCATAGCCCCTCCTACCTAGCAGACAACCTGAAAACTTTGATGTTGATTAGTGGTTTTTCTTTTAGCAAGCATTATTCTAATTTCTACTCCCTTTATGGCAGCTTCTTAAGTTGTCCGCATACTGTTGGATTTGATCTTGCTCCCAGGAGAGGAAGGAAAATGTGGAAAACTAGGTAAGTTTGAATTTGTTCTGGGATAAAGGTAAGTGAATTCTAAGATCTTTGACTAAAATGACTCAAGCTTTTAAGTCTTATCACCTTACATTATCTGCCTTCATTTGACTGTGAAACCATAAAATAGTCATAATTTTCAATATTTTCTTTTTCTACAAAATTTATAAATCTCAGAAAGTATTTTTAATAGGAAACATTTTGAGATGCAAATACCCCAATGAATTTCACCTCATCTTAAGGAGTTAATTTCTGCCATAGCAGTCATAGAAGCCTGAATGTGTTCCAAAAGAGCTTAAGAATTCTGGCCTGGTCCTGAATTTTCCTCTTTCTAACAGTATCCCCAGGGCCATTTTTAGAGTTTAAGACATTTTAGTTGGGCTCAGTCAAATGTAAAGCAAACTCAAACAGATCTAATGCTTATAAAACTCTCCGTTACTCCAGCATTGGATTAAATCCAGATCATCTCAACTATAAAGTAAAGATGATTATTTTTCAAATGGAAAGTCCAATGGCATGATAAATAATCACCTTGTCCCCCACTTTTTAACTCTCAGAATTAGACTACAGTCTGATAGGACAAAAATAGTTATTGTGAGAATAAATTCTGTTAAAAGACAGATCATTGCCACCTTACTGTTATATAGTTTGAACATCTATAGAAATAATCTCATGAAATAAACTTTTTAAAATTTAAAAACTGAACCATAATCAAAATCAAAAGACAAATAACAAACAGGAAAATACATGCAACACACATGACAAGATTAATTTACTTTGTATATAAAGAACCTCTAGAAATCAATAAATTTTTAAAAATCCAACAGAAAAATAGGCAAAGGACATAGACAGACAATAAACAGAAAGGAAAAATTAGATCATGAATGTAAAAAGATACTCAATGCCTCTCATAAGAGAAGTGGGAACATTGAAAGCTACAATGAGATATGACTTGCAGCTTGTTAGATTGGCAGAAATCAAAAAGTTTGGTAATACTTTATCAAAAAAATGGGCATTTTCCTATACTTTTAAGAATGTAATTTGCCAAACATATTTTAGAAGACAATACCTATTGAAATAAAAACTGTTTAAATTAAAATGCATATAGCTTTTGACCCAACTATTTCGCTTGTAAGAATTAATTCTACCAATATACTCACATCTATACGGAGACATATGTATAAGGATATTAAGGAAAAGATTAGAAATAAAGAAAATGTCCACCAATAGAAGACTGTTAGATAAAATATAATCTTTACAATGGGATGTTATAAAGCCATTGGAATGAGTAATTTTATTTGCATTGCTCTGGAAATATCACTAAAATGCAGTAAGTGAAAAAATTAATATATACAATGTATGTAGTATGCTATCATTTGTGGAAAAAAATCTATTCTTTATTCATGTACATGTGTATATGCACCCTCTGCAACGATCCATAAGAAACTGATAAAAATAATTATCTCCAAGGAGACCTGGGGCTTGAATGATAAGGAGATTTACTTAGAACTCTTTGAACTCTGTTCATGTGTACTTTTAAGTATACTACCCGCTAAAAAATATAAATCTTTTAACAACTTAAAGGCCATACTTTTCACATATGAAGCATGTTTAGTAGGGATATTTTTCTTTAGAGGAAATACTACATAATTAGGAATTTAAAATCCTGTGAAACACGTAAGAGCATTTATGAGCATATGCCAACCTAGCTTCAGTCAAATAGCAAAACCTCTCTTGTGTTGATAAACCAAAACAAAAAACTTCAGTCTTCATTTCATTTGAGCTGAGAATAAAACAGGTGTAGCAACTAAAGTAACATTTTCCATCAGCCTTTCTTGCTCCAAAGATCATTACCATGATTTTAGGAAGACTTTGTGTCCAGCAAGTGGCATCTGTTACCAACTATCTTCTGCCCACTGCATCTTGGTTTCAGAGTCACTAAGAAAAACACATTGCAGTTAAGTACTGGCTGGAACAGTGCTTTATTAGAATAGAGAAGAGACAGAGCAAGATCAGCTTTAGTAATGAGCTGCGGTTTCCTATGGCCAGCAGGTCCTTCCCAGAAGCCAACACAGGGCACTTGGCCAACACACACCCTTCTTGTGCAACAGAAGAACCCATCCTCTCCCCAAAGGTGACAGATAGGCACTGGGGTTGGCCAGGTGCCATATGACACATGTACTTAAGCAGAACAAAGTAGTACCCATTGAGTCTGAAACAGAGAAAGATAATCACAGATAAGGTGACATGTCCAGCACAAGCTGTAAAGATTCTATCTCTTGATAAGGAAGTGTTCCAGGCCCAAGGCCCATTCTTATGCAGTCCAGTGGGGGGGTCAAAAGACTCCCAATAGTTTGGCTCTTTCATAAAAACCAAATAAATTACAAGAGGGTCATAGAGTTATGAGTTAGAAAATACATACAATTATCCTGAGAGTTTTTATCCACAGGGAAGCAACATAATGAAGAGTAAGATTATAATGTTGCAGAAATCGGTCCATCAAGAAACCAAGCACCACACTCGGAGGGTTGGAGAACTCAGGGTTATTAAGTCAGCAGCCCCAGATGAACTAACGCTGCAAAGTTCTGGGCCCCGATCTCAGGGTGAGCTTTACTTTTACAGTGCATGTGTTTACAGAGCATGGACGTTTCCAAACAGAAACTTACAAGAGCAGGTGCAGAACATTCCATTTTTAGCAAAACATCTTAAGGTTACATCAGATTGTTAGGTCATCCTGTTTTTCTGTTTTTCTTGGTGCAGCAAGCATATTTCACAAAAGCAAGACAAGCATGGAGTTATTTTTAGCTAAGTGTAAGTTTCTAACTTTCTTCTTCAATAACATTTAGAATCTATATTTTATCATCTATGGGCAAATGAGCAATTTTAAAATTTAAGTTCTCTGAACTTTAGTTTTCTCATATGTAGTAAGATGGTGCTAATACTACTGCTTCTAAATAGTAACTGAGACGACATATGTAAAATCCCTAGCACCTGTCCTAGGACATGGGTGTTAAATAAATGCTAAATTATAGGGTCAAACGTATACGGAAATCTGGATGATATAAGCGCTGCTTTGAATTTCTTTATAAGAAGAAAATCAGCAAATAACGAAGTTGCCAGACAGTTTCATTTAAGATTTTACACATCTGAATAACTGGTTAAAAAGCAAATGTTCATCATTTTTAGAGTTGCACAAAAGGAAAATAATAGGGAAAGTAATGGCTTGCTTGTCAAATTCATATGATGTGGGACCAATTTTCTTAAATTAAAAAAAAAAAAATCTAAGTCTTTGGACCCTGGGGCTCTAAAAATAGCACTTGGAATTAATACTGTTCTTGGATTCACAGTTCAAGGAAGTCACTACATTTTCTTTGTTTCTTAATACTATAGATTTAACAACATATTGGTAGAAACATGTAACTTGGATTAGACACCAAGAGACCAGTTTGTATATATAAACTAAATACTGAAAATGAATACATACAGATATTATGGAACTTAAACACAAACTTAACAACTTTCCAGAAGGAGCAAAAAATGGTATTAATAAAGAGTGGTCTTTTGCATCATTCTCAAAAATTCTTCCTCATTTATTTCTCCATCCCCATCATGATCAGCTTCATCAAGCATTTCCTGTAAAATGAAATGTAAAAGCATATGTGAAATCTATTAAAAAGGAATAATGCTATAAATGAACATTCAAATACATACTCAAAACCAAATTTTATTTTAAATGTATTTATTAATACAACTAAAGAACATAACTATAGATTATAATATATAAATTATAATTGAATATGTGATGTATGAAATTATAATTATTCAAATAAGTAAAATTTACCTGAAGTTCATCATCTGTCAAATTTTCTCCTAGTTCCTTGGCAACCCTCTTGATATTGTTTAGTGATATACTTCCTGTATCATCATCATCAAATAATTTGAAAGCCTTCAATATTTCTTCTTTTTCATCTTTTTCACTCTTAAAAACAGAAACAACTAAATGTCATTAATCTTTCATTTATTTATTTGATCAGTCGGGATGTATAGGTCTTTGACGTCTAGAGCAGCAATACAGCAGGTAGCTGAGCTCTGACTATTTACTGCTCTGACTTTTAACAATTATTCCAATGCATTCACATCTGCCCTCAAGGTATTGAAACTCAGGGCTTATATAAGTGGAAGAGCCACAGGGTTATAAAGAGAATCTTATCTCGTATTAACCTCAGTAATTGAGATCCATCATCAAAAATGTAACCTCCAAGAGAACAGGGAGGTTGTCTCATATACTGCCTGACAAAAACAGGCACTCAATACATTGTTCACTGGTTTCGAGGTTTAAAAATGCTGGCCCCGTTCTCTCTATCCAGCCATATACCCTTATTATTTCTTAACAAAACACCTCTTCTCCACACTGGACAGTCTTCATTACTACCCTGAAAACATCTTTAATCTGTAATTTTGTTTTTCCTATCTATCTAAATCCTACCCATCTTTAAAGACCTAGTTCCAGTTTTTCCTCTGATTGCTCCAGGCAAAAAATGTAGAAAGCTATTGCTTGTATTTCATTGAAAAACAAAATCACTACTATACCATTTTTATACTCATCATGGCAAAAAAATCTTCAAAACTAATGGTGCCGATTCCATCTTTGTCAATTTCAGCTATCATTTTTTTAATTTCTTCTTTCTTTGGTTCAAATCCTAAGGCCCGCATTGCAATCTGCAATAGAAAGCAAATAAATTATAATAGGCCACAATCTCATTCCTAGCTCTTAAATTACCTATTAATTACTAGATTCTCTCTTTTTTACTATGGACTAGGCTTAAACCTAGAAAGTCAGGTCAGCAGGCTTAAGTTCCAATCCTACTGTGCCATAGGATGTCACTGTCACACGATGGCCTCTGGCCTACTCATTCATAAAACAAGAATAAAATGCTTAACAAGATGCTGTTCGTTAGTGCAGGCCAGGCATATACACTAAAGACCTCTTCAGTCTGCACTGAAGAGATTTTATATCAAGGTTTCAGAAGGCTACTGTTAAAGATACAAAGATTGCAACAAATCAATGATGCGGTTTTTCAAATGTTTTGGAATTAGAAGTAATTTCAGAACCTTCAGTTCTTTCACATCTATGGCTCCAGACCCATCAACATCGAATAAGTCAAAAGCCTCTTTAATTTCTTGCTTTTGGGTTTCATTCAGTTCAATTTTTGCTGCTCTTTTCTTCCATTGGTCTGAACTTGTGCGGCTGTTGGATGCCTGTAATAAATACACATGTGGGTGAAAGATAAACTGTGTAACTGGAAAAAGTACCACAACCATATGAATTAGTGATGAATTAAATATAATAAACATACTCAAGTATCCTATTCCCTACGATGTAGCAAACTTCAAAATTTCCTCCTTTCCCTTTACTAACATTTGTGGTTTTAGTTATTCATATCTTGCTGGAAGGCCTGGTTCTTTTTTACATTTTAGGTTTTTCCTTCAAATTACTGCCTTTTGAGAGGGAGGAAAGGCAAAGAAGACACACCAGAAGAATAGATGTTATGTCGGGAAACAATTGGCCTTACTTGGTATATCTGAACAGCAGTGTTTAAGGCATATTTAGTTTCATCTATGCCTATATGTCTCATAATAAAATTTATTTTGTGAGATATGGTTGATTGGGACATCATATCTTTTCCCACCTTCTCACATACTTTTCTATATTGCAGAGACCAAGAAATGAAAAAATACATTTTCCAGGTGGAAAATTACTCCAGGAATCTGGAGAACAATAAATGTTGGATTAACTGTCAGTATCCAGGGAAGACGGAGGTCATCTTCCTGCTATTTGCCATTTTCTGCTGGCAGGTAAGGTCACAGAGTTACTCCTGGGATTCATCTGGAGCCTCATTTCAGTATCCTGCCTCCAGCCCTGGGTAAAGAAGCAAGGGTGGCAGAGACTCCACGTTCCTGTGTATCTAGACGCCAGCGTCATGCATCTTAAGAGTTGCTTGTGGTAGCAGCAGATGCTTGATGCCTGGACTGCAGATCCACTGGTGTGGTCTTCAATAATTCCAGTGGCAGAGTTCGTAGCTCCCCTGGCCAGTTTTTTCAGAGTTCTGGATGTCTTTCTTAGAGGCCCGGGCCCTCCAACAGTTTTAAAGAATCTTATTCTCTGTATTCAATTCATTTCTGGCTAGAGAGTGGTTTCTGCCTCCAATACCGCTGGTCGTAGCGGTTGCTGGGGTTGAGGAGGGGGAAGAAATGAACTGGAGAACCGCTCTTCTGACCCTAGTGAGCTGCTTTTCCGCGAGGAAAGGAGGGGTTACTAAAGACACTCGATGATCACGAAAGGGGGCGAATGATAATACATTTCATAAACTAAACAAAATTCCTTCCTTGTTCGGGGGAGAAACTTCAGTCCCCAGCCCCAGCCCCAGTTGCAGCTTCGCACTCACCATGTCCCCAACCGGCACCCTGAGCCGGGGACCTCCCGGCTTCACCCGCCCGCCGTGCAGCCCAAGCGCAGTCCTCACAGCCAGCCAGCCGTTGCTAAGGCCGCTCTCGCCCACCTCTCCTGCAGCCCCGCCCACCCAGCCCCACTGATCGACAGTCGCCCCACCCAATGGTCAGAAAAGAAGGTCCTTGAGGCCGGCCTCCTCTCTCTAGTCTCTACCAGTAGCGTAACGCTCTGCCTTTCCCAGGCTACCTACCGTTAAGCGGAACTTTCCTTCTGGTTTCTTGGCAACCGGGACTACCTGCCCGCCCCGCTGGGCCCGCGGCGCGCTTGCGCAAAATGCAAACCGGCAGGCGGGGTTCTTTCCCCCGGCGTTTTGGCGTCCCAGTGCCGGGCAGAGCTTCGGGGGACCGGAGCCTCCCGTAGGGATGGAGAAAAGAGCGAGGTTAGTAGCGAGGTGCTTCTACCAGCTGCTAAGTCTTTGATTGAGATGTGGGGAGCCCTTGTTTGCTTTTGTTACCGCTTGGGGCCCCGGGGGGAAAGGGTGAGACTCTAGGGCCTTGTGGGTCTGGTGAATTGGTCCAGCTTCGGTTTACGGCCGGATTACCGTTGGCGGAGGGGCCTGCCCTTCCCTTGCGCCGCTAGGCATCCCTTAGCCTCCACACTGCCTGGGGCTTGGCCTTAGCTGCTTCTCTCCTCCTTGGTTCACAGAGAGTCTGGCCTGGTAGGCAACATTTCTTTACAGGAGGCGCGTGGTGTGGGCATGGGGGGAAGGACGGGTCTTGGGATGCCGGTGAAGACTCCCTGCGTGGGAGAGAGTTTTTACATGTGTTGTAGCGTTTATTTGCGGGATCGGACCTTGGACCCACCCATAATCAATATCAGACTTTTCCACCCTCCTACATTCTCACCCCAGCCATTCCATTGCCTGAATCCCAAGATTTAGCCGGTTTTCCAATCATATCCTGCATAGATCCGCACTTGAGCCCGAAATAGGTAGCCTGATAATCCACTTGACTCAGTAGCTGTCGAGATTTAGATGCCCATATAACTGCTGTAAGTCGAAGCAAATTCTTGTCCAAAGGGCCAAACTTGCTGGTTCTACCCAGTTCTGAATCTGAGGGAGAGGACTGAGTTGATAGCAATGAAGAGGTGATAGTCTCTTAAAACTTCTAACGCTTAATTGCTTACACATCAGGACTCTTTTTATGCCTCCTGCAGTGCCTTCTCTAGAGTATGTACTTTATTTTCTAAAAATCACTGGATTCTCCAACAGTGGATTCAGGAAGATCATTAACTTTTGCCTAGGCTTATTTCCTTTACCCCACTTCTCTCCTTGAAGGTAGGGAAAGAAAAATGGGCAAAGTACATTCTTAAAAGTAGTCTCCCAAGTCACTTTTCCTACTTTAGTTAATAGAAACATGGCACAGTTTCCAAAACCATCATCCTGTCTTGTTCACATTATATACCAGGCAGACACCCAAGCGTTGTAATAATTGATTTAAAAAAAAAACTCGTTAGGATTCTGGAAAATAGGTACGGTTATTCTAATATTAGAAGTGATTTTTCTGTGTAAAGTTATCCCAGTGGAAATTAAAATGATGCAAATTCAAGATAATTGTAAATTAAGTAAAATGTTCAGTCACTTAATTATAGTATATTGATTTTTCAGGCCATTAATCTCACTGAGAAAGTTGCTCTTGTTGAGTCTCAAGGACATATATTTCATCTTTACTACTAACATTAAAGGGATTTCTGAGGCCAGAAATGAATAATGACCAAATATGGTAGAAACAATTCTAATTTTTAGACTCTCCTGGATCAAATTTCATCTCATGGCAAGTAAAAGGCTGAGTAGTGTGTTAACCTGCTTTTACATCATTTTATGATTTAGGCTTTTGTATTTGGGATATTAACTATTAGTGAAAATGATTTTTCAGTTATAGGCTCAAATTGCAGTTTCTAGGACTTAGGAAGTACCCAGTCTTGAAAAAAAGCTGTTACTAATCTAATTTTACTATAGAACATTAATAATATTAATCTAGAAAAATATTAAACCCAGTATCACTCTTAAATCTATTAAATTTATTGAATGCTTTCTACATATCAGTACTATGCCATGTACTGGGTCAGTTTGAAAGGAACTGAGTATAGAGCATAAAGATGAATGAAAGCAAGGAACCCATAGAGTAGTGGGGGAGGTAGGCACAGATATAAATATAGTACTTTTAATTCAGAGTGCTAAGTGCTCTAGTAGATGTGTGTAGAAAGTACTTTGGCAGCCCAGGAAGGAGGCACTACTTCTCCTTGAGGCATTGGAGGAGGCTGTATCAAAAATGTGGTATTTGCCTTGAGTCATGAAGGATATATAGCATTTGCCAAGGTGAAGAAAGGGTAGGATATTCAAATCAGAGTACAGCATGTGCAAAAATGAAAGTAAATGTGTTTTGTAGTGTGGTGAGATCATGGGTTTATAAGGGAAGGTGGGAGTCATAAATTAGATTGAAGTCAGATTATGGGACACATCAAACTAGGAATAAAAACCTTATTTTCTAAGATAAATAGATGTTTTTAGGCAGTGGAGTGATCGGATTAGGTTTGTGCTTCTCAAAGATAATTCTGACAACCACGTGAAGGAGTTTTTGGAAGCAATTAAAGGGCCTCAACGAAGGCAGTGCCAAATACGAATCATGTCGACTCCAGAAGTGGTTGAACCTTAAATTTATGGTGGAGGAATACTGATAGTGGCATCTGTTTAATCTTGTTTCAGTTCTGTACTTAAATATAAGATAATAAATGTGGTGAAAACCATTCATTCATTCACTTGTCGAATATTTATTGAGTACTTGTAATGTGCCAATATTCTCGCTATATGGGTTATGTCAGTGACTAAAACTGCCCTCCTGGGAATTACATTCCAACAGAGGCATGTAGTCAATAAATAGTAAATAAATAAGTAAACTGTGTACTATATTATAATGTGATAATGTTATGGGAAAAAAGAAATTAGAGCAGATAAAGGGAATTCAGAATGTAAAGGGGAAAGAGGAGTTTGCAGTGTTAAACAGGATGCCCAGGATAGGCCTTGTTGAAGGCGGAAATTTGCATAATTACATACAGTTGGTGAGACAATAGATTTCTTGGGGAAGAGCATCCCAGAAAGAGGGAAGAAGTGGAACAGAAACACGCAGGTAGGGAACATGCCTTGCATGTTCCAGGAACAGAAAGGAGGCCAGAGCAGAGCTGTCCAGGGATAGAGTAGTAGGAGACTTAGAGAGGTAGAGGAGGAGTGCAGATTATTAGGGCATCGTAAGGACTTTGACTTTCGCTTGAGTAAAATGGGAAGGCTTTGCAGAATTTTGAGCCGAGGAGTGAAAACATTTCACTTAATTTTAAAAAGGAACTCCTGTGACAGACAAAAGAGTAAAAGTTTTAGTTTCCAAATTGGAGGTTTATAAGCAGTAGAGTGATATGATTAGACTGTATTGGGAATGGATCGGAGATAGGCAAACTCTTGGTTTTGTAGCTAATCATACCTGTCAGAAAATATTAATTTTTTAAAAATGCAACTCCTGAAACGCATTGCATGTCTTAGTGTTCGAAGCCAAGTACCTTAGACAAGTCTAGACATGATCTTAGGAAAAGAAGGCTACTTCTGATGTCAAAAATCTCTGACTCTGCTCTTCTATGACACACTTAAAAAGTTAAAAGAAACATTAAGGTGGCAAGTAAAGTTAGGGATCCCAGTAGTGAAATGGGGAGCTGTTTGTGGAAAATACTGGTGCTGACATATAGCAGACAGGGGTCAGATCGTGTCAGTTCAATGCCAAGAAAAGCCGCCAGAGGTACTCTTCATCTTTGAAATCATCTATTTCGCCATCCTCTTCACTGTCTTTGCCTTTTTATACTTAGTCTCTTGTAAGAGGGATTCTTGTTTGAGTTTTTATGAGGGTGAGTCAAAAATTATGCGCACTGTGGCTGTAGAATTTATTTTAATTAACTTTTAGAAAAGATGAATACATCATTTTTCAACATAGTCTCCTTGCTTTTCAATACACTTTGTCCATCTGTCAACAAGCTTTCATATTCTCTCATTAAAAAATGTTTTAGGCCAAGCTGTGAGCCACGAATGCTCCTCTGTCTTCACTTCTTCATCAGAAGTGAATCCGGCTCCTTCTTGATGGCTAACACTTGTGCAACCTTCCTCGAACTTCTCTATCCATTCATACCTGCTTCTTTATGACAAAACACTTTCTCCATACTGCGCACAAAGCCTTCGATAAATAACAGTACCAGGTACACCCTAAGAGACTCCAAAAGACAAATCTTCTTTCATGCAGGTTGCTCTGCACGCTGCTCTTCTTTCATGCAAATCACAAGTGGGGCATCCATTTTTGCTCACACCACAGCTACAAATGAACTGATGTAACATGTTCATACCTGCACAGTAGTGACTGGGGAGAGTGTAACCTTGAAAGGAAAGCATTGATAAGACAGTGCAGCCAACAGAAGTTTTAATATAACCAGAGTGCAGATAATTTTTGACTCACCCTTATATTTTATGTTGATTATAGTGAATTTTAATCTCTTCAAAATAATAATATAGGAACTCTTCTAAACTTAAGGATGCTAAGACTTTTTTCTTTCTTTAAATTTTATTTATTTATTTATTTATTTAGGCTATATTGGGTCTCCATTGCTGCTTGTGGGCTTTCTCTAGTTGAGGTTAACAGAGGCCATTCTTTGTTGCTGTGCACAGGCCTCTCAGGCAGTGGCTTCTCTTGTTGCACAGCTCAGGCTTTAGGCTCGTGGGCTTCAGTAGCTGCAGCGTGCAGGCTCAGTAGTTGTGGCTCTTGGGCTCCAGAGCACAGGTTCAGTAGTTGTGGCACACGGGCTTAGTTGCTCTGCAGCATGTGGGGTCTTCCCGGGCCAGGGATCAAACCCATGTCTCTGCATTGGCAGGCGGATTCTTAACCACTGTGCCACCAGGGAAGTCCCAGGAATGCTAAGACTTTTTAAAAAAAATTTACTACTGAAACTTGGAATAGATTCTTCAAATGTTGAGATAGCTCTCTTGAATATTAACTTTGCTAATCAGTTATGTGTGACTTTTTGCTTGTGGATTAGTTTTGTTTAAATAATTTCATACCTTCTCTGGGAAACCTTTTTCACATAAATACAGACTAAGTTTGAAATAGACCATGACTTATTCCTTTCACTGTAAATTCCCTATGAGTTTTCCATTCATATAGTGTTATCCTGTGATTTAAACATAGAAAAGAAATCATAAACAGAGACTCTGACACCTGAAAAAAAAAGTGGGTATGTTAAGGGTATGAACAAAGCTTGGAAAAAGGCAGAAAGGCTTGGAAGTGGGAAATGCAGTGGAAGATTCTACAAAACAGAGTGTGAATTACTGTCATGCTGGGTAGAGGGACAGCCAGAAAGCAGTAATAACATGGGACTTTGGCATTAAACAAGTGTGGGTTTTAGTTCCAACCTTTTACTTACTAGCCATGAGGTTTTATATGTTACTTAATTATTCTTCATCTGGTACATAATTAAAATAGGTTAATTATTTATGTGTGTGTGTTCCTTATAGTACAATAGTAGGTTAATCATATTGTTGTTGTGAGGACAACATTGCATAATGCATGTAAACTGCCTCATACTTAGTAAGCTCCCAGAATGTGTTTGAAATGAAAAACAAAAGCAAAAGGCCAGTCTTGTCTTAAGTTTATCTTTTCAACAAATTATTCTGGAGCAACTAGATATCCAAGAAGGAAAAAACAACTCCTACTTCACACCATTTACAAAATCAGCTTAAGATGAATTATAAACATAAATGTTAAAGCTGAAACAAAAAGCAAAGTTGAAGGACTCACACTTCCTGACTTCAAAATTTCCTGGAAGCTAGAGTAAAACAGTGTGGTCCTGACTTAAGGATGGACATAGAGACCGATGAAGTAGAATTGAGAGTCCAGAAGTAAACCCATACATGTGTTGCCAATTGATTTCTGACAAAGGTGCCAAGACCAATCAATGGGGAAAGGAATAGTCTCTTCAGTGAATGGCGCTGGGACAATTTGATATCAAAATGCAAAAGAATGAAGTTAGAACCCTACCTCTTACCATATACAAAAGTCAACTCAAAATGTATCAGTTAGTATAAGATATGAAATGATAAAACTCTTTGAAGAAAACATTGAGTTAAATCTTTATAACTTTGGATTTGGCAGTGTGTTCTTAGATATGACACCAAAAGAGACAAATTAGATTTCATTAAAATTAAAAACTTTTATGCATCAAAGTACATTATCAAAAAGTAGAAAATGCAACCTACAAAATGAGAGAAAATATTTGCAAATCATATTTTGATAAGGTTCTAGTATCCTAGAATATATAAAGAACTCTTACAATTCAGCAACCAAAGGCAACCCAGTTTTTAAATGGGCAAGAGATTTGAATAGATATTTCTCTGAAGAAGGTGTACAAATGGTCAAAAAGCACATGAAAAGATGCTCAACATCTTTTGAAATCAAAACCACAATGAAATATCATTCACATCCACTAGAATAGCTATTATTATAAAACAAAAATGAAGCAAAAAAACAGAAGTGTTGGTGAACATAGTGGGTTGCAGAGTGTTCCCCACCAAAATTCATGTCCACCCAGAGTCCCAGAATGTGATTTTATTTGGAAATAACTTATTTGTAGATATAATTAGTTAAGGTGAGGTCATACCAGATTAGGGCAGGCGCTGAATCCAATGACTGTTGTCTGTTTAAGAGGGCCTGTGAAAGGAAAGCAGAGATTGGAGTTATGCTTTCAAAGCCAGGGACCTCTGGGGACAACCAGAGGCTGGATGAGGCAAGGAAGGACTCTTCCCTAGAGCTTTCAGAAGGAGCATGGCCCTGTGGACACCTTGATTTCAGACTTCCAGGCTCCAGAACCACGAGTTAATAAGCCACCCCATTTGCGGTCATTTGGTAAAGCAGCCCTAGGAAACTACACAGCAAGGGTGTGGAGAAATTTAAGCGCTCATACAGTGCTGGTAGGAAAGTAAAATGGTTCAGCTGCTACCGAGAAGTTTGGCAGTTCTGCAGAAACTTAAACACAGAATTATCAAATGACCACTCCTACGTGTGTACCCCCAAAGAATTGAAAACAGGTCCTCAAATACTTGTACATAAATGTTTTAGTATCACTGTTCACAGTAATCTAAAAGTAGAAGCAATCCAAATGTCCATCAACAGATGAATGGATAAACAGAATGATAGCTACCTACATATATACCTAAAACGGAATGAAATACTGACGCATACTACAGTGTGGATGAACCTCGGAAACGTTATGCTAGGCGAGGGGTGGGATGAATTGGGAGATTGGGATTGACATATATACACTGCTATGTATAAAATAGATAACTAATGAGAACCTACTGTATAGTACAGGGAACTCTACTCAGTGCTCTGCGGTGACCTAAATGGGAAGGAAGTCCAAAAAAGAGGGAATATATGTATACATTTAGCTGATTCACTTTGCCGTACAGCAGAAACTAACACAACATTGTAAAGCAACTATCATAAATTTGTTTTTAAATTATGCTAAGTGAAAGAAACCAGACACAAAGCATCCCTTATTCTATAATTCTATTTATATGAAATATCCAGAATAGGTAGATCCATAGAGACAAGAAAGCACGTTGGTGATTGCCAGGGACTGGGCAAGAAGAATACAGGGACGGGCTGTTTAATGGCTACAGGGTTTTCTGTCGGAGTGATGGAAGTGTTTTGGAACAAGGTAAAGGTAGTGGTTGTACAACACTGTGAATGTTCAAAGTGCCTCTGAATTGTATACTCTAAAATAGTTAAGTTTATGTTATATGAACTGTACCTCAGTTTTTAAAAAAAGACTGAAACCATAAAGCTTTTAGAAGAAATATGGAATATCCTTTGTACTCAGGGATAGATGAAACTTTAAAAAAAATAGGACCCAGTAACCATTAAAAAAAAAAAGGACAAAAGGACTAGCAAAGTAGATTGCCAGGCAGTATTAAGGGCCACTTGCTGTGTGGAGTCATGAACTTAAAATGACACTAGTCAGCATGGTTGTGTGTGTTTTTCTGTTTATTTTCAGCTGCCTCAGGTAAACATGGAGTAGACAGAGTTGGATTTCATCAAGATTAGTGGCTTTGCAAGGTAAGTAATATGAACCAAAAGAGAGACAAGGGCTTTGAGGATGTATATACAAGAGCGTGATTGTAATAATTGGCAAATGAGAATTTAAACTGGGTAAGTAGAGAATTGATAATATGGGCTGGAGGACAGCAAAAAATATGGTAAGATCAGAGAGCTGTAAGACAGGATGGGTCTCAGGATTGTTGGAGTTGCGAGTATATTTTGATGCTGTCCAGGGTTATGCCTGAGTATATCAAGAGTTTTAGTTTTATTTTACAGAACTGAAAATTTCACAAAAGAGGTTTTGAAGCTGAGTTCAAAGAATTTGTTATATATTTTCCTAGGGTGTACTGGCTTTTCTCCTTAGCCCTTGAAAGCCTGTAGGAAGCTACTCTTGAGCAACAGCTGTGCTGTGGCTTCCTGCTGATCCTAAGGTGTATCTAGAACTGTGGTGCTCTTCAGATTCAAGGATGAATCCAGGTATTACAGGAACAAATTTACCAGTGCTGTGGCCAGCATTAGAGGAACAGCAAAACTCTGAGGGTTGTTTGCTTTTTAATATTTTGGATTTAAAAGGTTGTGATAAAAAACATACTTGAGGGACTTCCCTGGTGGTCCAATGGCTAAAACTCTGCACTCCCAATGCAGGGAGCCTGGGTTCAATCCCTGGTAAGGGAACTAGATCCCACATGCATGCCGCAACTAAAGATCCTGTGTGCTGCAACTAAAGATCCCATGTGTTGCAACTAAGACCCAATGCAGCCAAAATAAATAAATTTTTAAAAATATTAAAAGATATATATATACTTGAAGAGTTATAAAGTCTTAGAGTTGGAAGAGAAGTGTATGTTATCTACAGCTTTAGCTCTAGTACTTTTAAGAGCCCATACCTCACAAGACAGGTTATTTTATTACAGACAGCTTTTCAATTAGAGGGTACTTCGTTAAAAAATTCTTTCTATTAGGCTAGTCTTTCTCTTATAACTTCTTCCTATTAGTTTTAGTTGTGAATTCTGAAATATTACGTGGAAAAAGTCTAATTGCTCTTGAACTTCCTTTTAAATAGTACTTTACCCCTTTTATATTCTAATCAATAACCAAATCCATCCTTTCACCTCCATCCTTCTTCCACTTTTCTCATCCACATAACCATAGCTTCTCTGCCTCCAGTCTGGCACTCATCGAATCAGTTCTCTACACTGTTATCAGAATGGTAATATATCCAAAACACTAATAATAAATAATAATTTTAATATTATTTAATTTTATTTTTAATATTTATTTAATATTATTTAGTTTTATATTATAAATTTATTATTATTATTGCAAGTACTCATGAAGCTCTATGTGCCAGGCACTGTTCTAAGCACTGTACTCATTTACTCCTTGTAATCACCCTATGAAGTAAATTCTGTTATTATCCTCATTTTTCAGATGTGAAAATGGGGCAGAGAAGTTAAGAAGCTTGCTGAAGGCTACACAGTTAGTAAGCAGTAGAGACAAGTTCAAAACCAGACTTCTATAAGGGTGAGTGAAAAATTATCTGCACTCTGGTTATATTAAAACTTCTGTTGACTGCACTGTCTTATCAGCACTTTCCATTCAGGGCTACTGTCTCCCCAGTCACTGCCATGCAAGTGTGAACGTATTGCATCAGTTCATTTGTAGCTGTGGTGTGAGCAAAAATGGATGCCCTACTTGTGATTTGTATGAAAGAAGAACAGCATGCAGAGATGCATCTTTTGTAGTCTGAGGTTGTACCTGGTGCCGATATTTATTGAAGACTTTGTGTACAGTATGGAGAAAGTGTTTTGTTGCAAAGAAGTTGTATGAATGGATAGAGAAGTTCAAGGAAGGTCGCACAAGTGTTAGCCATCGAGAAGGAGCCAAATTCACTTCTGATGAAGTGAAGACAGCAGTGCATTTGTGTCTTGCAGCTCAGCCTAAAACATTATTTAATGAGGGAATACAAAAGCTTGTTGACAGGTGGACAAAGTATACTGAAAAGCATGGAGATTATATCAAAAAGATGTATTTGTCTTATCTAAAAGTTAATTAAATTCTGCAGCCACAGTGCGAATAATTTTTGACTCACCCTCATAGATTCAGAGTACGTGCTTTTAAACACTACATCAAGCTGTTTCTTCATCTCCCTCCCTCACCTTAACACACTTCTATGGGGACCTCCCTGGTGGCACAGTGGATAGGACTCTGCACTCCCAATGCAGGGGGCCCAGGTTCGATCCCTGCTCAGGGAACTAGATGCCACATGCATGCTGCTACTAAGAGTTCGCATGCCACAACAAAGGAGCCTGCCTGCCGCAACTAAGACCTGGTGCAACCAAATAAAATAATTAATTAATTAATTAATTTAAAAAAACCCACTTCCATGTTTCCCATTATAAGTAGGATCCGGTTTGACGTGGCACACACTGCCCTTCAGGATCCAACCCCTTTCTTCTTCTAACGCTGCATCTGCTTCTCTTCCCCACTACTTGCTTCATATTCCCATGAAAGGAAATCAGTTGTGTTATCCTGGTACGCTGTGCTTTTGTCACATATATGTACATTTATTGCTACCTCTTTCAACTTGCTAATTATTTCAAATTATTCTTTAAGACTCATTGCGGGCATGACATTCTTCTGGAAATACTGCCTATAGCCTGTGTGATCCACTTCCCCTGTTGGATGAAGTGTTCCTCCTCTACACATCCATACCTTTATCATTAATATTATAATACTGTATCATTGCACTGAGCGTATTTAATGGGAACTGCATATACCAGAAACTCCTCGAAGACAGGGACTATATCTTATTTTTCTTTTGTAAGCATCTTTTATAACCGTGAATTGTACTGAATAAAGTTCCAAGTTTTTATTTTACTTGCAGATGATGATTCATGGTGATGGCTTGCAGGGTCATAGACAAAAGAAGGCACATGGGACTTCAGCAACTTTCATCGTTTGCAGAAACAGGAAGAACATTCCTAGGCCCAGTGAAATCATCCAAATTTATTATAGATGAAGACTGTCATGAAAGTGTGATAATCAGTTCAACAGTACGGCTTCTTGAAAGTTTGGATTTAACCAGTGCAGTGGGACAACTTCTCAGTGAAGCAGTTCAAGCACAAAATAACACATACAGAACTGGAGCCAGTACTCTTTTGTTTCTTGTTGGTGCATGGAGCAGTGCTGCTGAAGAATGTGTTCATTTGGGTGTCCCCATTTCATTGATAGTGTCTGTAATGTCAGAAGGCTTGAATTCATGCATTGAAGAGGTAGTTTCCCTTCAAGTGCCTGTCCACAATGTCTTTGACCATATAGATAACACAAAGACATTTTCTGGACTTGAAACATTTGGTGTCAGCTTGTACCCTTTTCTACAGATCCCTTCAGGTTCCGATTTGATACAGAAAGAACATGATCTCAGAGATGTTGCCTCTCAGTCGTTGGACATGTACAGTCTTTCTGGGAGAACTCTTAAATCACCTCAACTCTTTAGGTCCCAGGCTAAGGTTGAAGCAGATGAAAACACATCACAAACTCTTCAGACTCTGAAAAGCAGTCTGCTTGCAGACACCCACTGCAGAAAGTCAATACTGACTCACAGTAGACATTTTAGCAGGACAGATAATAATCAGTGGATAAGCAAACCAGATGGATTTCTAGAACAACTTAGTGCAGCGACTCCCAAGACTTATAGATGTAATGATTTGGTAGAGCTGGAGGTGGGTTTGAGTCACGGAGATCACAGCAGCATGAAGTTAGTAGATGAAGCAGTGCGGCTACAATATCAGAACGCAGGTATGCAACAAGGCGGCTGTACAAGGCCATTTCTTTTTGACATTTCAAGAATCTTCACCTGCTGCTTACCAGGTTTACCTGAAACTTTTTCTTGTGTCTGTCCAGGATATGTCACTGTTGTATCAATATCCAGTACTACTCTGATCAAGGAATGGCAGGACCAGCCTGTCCGGGTAATTCTTATTGAGGGTGACCTCACAGAGAATTATCGCCACCTGGGATTTAATAAGTCTACAAATATTAAAACAGTATCAGAAAGCATGAAAGCTCAACAAGGCAGCTCAGAAGAACTGTGGACAGATCATGTGTTACAGGTATTAAGCAAGTTCAATGTGAACCTTGTCCTGGCACAAGGAAATGTATCTGAACGCTTAACTGAAAAATGCACACACAGTAAGCGATTGCTGATTGGGTCAGTGAATGGCAATGTGATGCAGGCTTTTGCAGAGGCTTCAGGAGCAGTGCAGGTGGCCTACATTACACAAGTGAGTGAAGACTGTGTGGGCAGTGGGGTCTGTGTGACCATCTGGAGAAGCATTCCCTTCGATTCTGTAGATTGGATCAACAAGATGGCAATCCTGTTAAAAACAGAAGGAATTAGTTTGGTTACAGTAGTACTAACTAGTCCAGTCGCTGCTCACATGCAAACCAAAGAAGATAGGTTCTGGACTTGTGCCTATCGTCTGTATCACGCTCTGAAAGAGCAAAAGGTCTTCCTCGGAGGTGGCGCCGTTGAATTTTTGTGTCTTAGCCATCTTCAGATTCTCGCAGAGCAGTCTCTGAATAAAGGAAACCAAGGCTGTTCAGGATGGCTTCATAACACGTCCTCTTGGCTGGCCTCATCTGTGGCACTATACAGACCGACCGTGCTTAAATGCCTGGCAGATGGGTGGCACAGATACCTTTCAGCCCTCCTGTGTAACACTGCCAGCTGCTCATCTGAATTTGAAGCCAGCACATTCATTCAGCATCATCTACGCAATGCTGCAGACTCTGGCTCTCCTTCATCTTACGTCTTGAATGAATATAGTAAGCTAAATAGTGGAATTTTAAATTCAGGCATTTCAGGTAAACTGGAACAGATTCCAAGAGTTTATGACATTGTTACACCAAAGACTGAGGCCTGGCGCCACGCTTTGGATTTAGTACTATTAGTACTTCAGACAGACTGTGAAATTATCACTGGACTTGGACACACACAGATAAATTCACAGGAATCAGAGAGCTTTTTATTTTTGTAGTGTTTCTGGCTACATCTTTGGAAAATAATCATTGTGATATGTCATGCTAATAAATTTTCTAGTAGCCAAGTCACAGTGTCTAAAACAGCAGCTTTTACCAGGAAGGAAATAATTGATGTGTGTCAGTAACTACGGAGTACGGGATTTCACCCTTTTATAATCTAACAAGTTAGCCTGTAACTGTTTTGATTTGCGTCAGTTCCCCATTTCTCTAAGTCCCACAAGAGCAATACAAAGAGCCACTGATGGAAGCCTGCACACGCAGTATGTTGTGTTACGGAAGAGGAACGCTGAGCTTGGGGTAGCCACTGCTTTTATAGTAAGCACAAACAGTCCTGTTTTTTGTCCAAGGGTAGCTGTGACCTCATGCCTCAAGGTTGCTCAGTGTAAACACAAGCCTGAGACGTGGACTGGGTAAAGGTAGGCCATGGCACACAGAGAAGGTACGCAGTGTCACTCAGCGCCGTAGTGGATAGCCTCCTCCAACAGGGATTTTCATGTGAGTATGCCACTCAGTCGGCTGCTCTGATTAATCTGGCAGACAGGTTGCTTAGTCAATACCAAATCCATTCAATTGGTCTCATATACCAATTAAATTAAGGCTCCTAAAACACACTCTGAGCAGCAGGAGGAAGCCAGTCTGCAGTATTGACCTCACTCATGTTCCCTAAGGGCTTGAATTTAGCCAAATGTAAATTTCAAGGGAGGACCAGGAGGTCTTTTTATTAACCAGAATGTAGTCTAAGACCAATTTGTTGTCCATTATGAACCATGAAAGGGACCTTTGGCTGACTTGCCTGTCTTTGGTGTCATTGCCAAAAATTACAGAAGGCAATAGTTGGGCCAGCAGGCGACTCCCATCCCTAGTGGAGATACCTTTGTGGCCCATTTTCCCCGCATACGAGCACATAACCCCAACAGGCTCAGGTCACTGTATTTCAGGATTTGTTGTTAAACCTGATTTGAATCACCATTTTATAAATTTGATTGTCACATAGGTAGTGTCACCCAGTAGTTGCAGCCTCAGTTGCCATGTATGACAAAATCCAAGGCCATTCAGACATTAAGAGAAGCATATCATCAGTCAGATTGAAACAAGGTTGCCCTGGTCCCTGTGTTTGTACGTGTTCTTACCTTAGAGCTGCCATTGAAGGCATCTCGTCCTGCCTCCAGTGTTAAATAAGAGGCATAACAAGGAGTTGAGCCTTCTTTGTGGTGGTGGCTTGGTGGTGGTGAAGGAGACAGCATTTGTTCGTTTGACTCCCAGGGGGATCAAGTGCTGTGAATCTATTCAAATCATCTCCAGGAACTTTACTTGGCAAACAGAGTTCTGGATTTTGTTTGGGTTTATCAGTCACTGCTATTGGTAGAGGTAGATAATGCCATAGTCGGGGCCATTGAGACAGGCTTCTCACTTGTTAACCACAGAACATCTGTATACCACCCGTATAGTGAACATCTGAGGCATCGGAGCACTGAGGCACACACGTTCAGTCCCAACCTGTCGACGGGTTAGGATGGGTTAGGGCATAGTGGTGTCAGGCAGTAAGCTTGTCTCATTTCTCTACTTGTAGCAATACCCCAAATGGAAGAATCTCCTCTGGCACTTTATGAGCATGTAAGTTTAAGCACATAACATGTCAATGCCAGTTATGTATTTTCATAATAATAGTACATTGAATTGGGCCATGGGCCCCCCCGCCCCCCGCCACAAGGTCACTTTCTTCCTTTACTACAAGATTTGCTCCCATCCTGTCAGTTGATTTTAGTCACTTTCCCCCCTATGGGAACGTGGACCAAGAAGTTTAACACTTTCACATTAGGGGCTTTAACAGTTGCCAAGAGATGATGTTATCTCCCTGACTGGTAGCTCAGGAAGGAGCAGAAAGGGAGGGCGGCAGGCAAGGAGGTTTTGTTTTGTTTTAGGGTTTTCTGATTTTTTTTTTTTTTTTTTGGCTCTATATTTCAGTGTTGGTGCCAGCTTCTCCCCTGTGCTCTTCCTAGTATCTGGAGAGCACCCAGGGTCCAAGGATCTTTCTTTTTGTCTTCTGCCCACCACCACGTCTCCCCAGTGCCCTGCAGTCCTGGGTACCTTTGGCCAGCCTGCATCCAGTACCACATCCCCCAGGGACTGGGTAGCATGGTCACTTGGGCATCTGTATGTAACAGAGCTATAAAAGTTTGAGTCACTTTCTTCCCCAGAGTCCCCCCATCACACTTGGCTTTTCCCATACAGCAGCCGAAGTCAGGGTGGAGGGTGCTGGAGGTATTAGGTGTAGAGGGAGAGAACGACTCGTGCCAGGAAGCAACGCTTTGTGTTTACTTTTGGTTTTGATCAGCTGCCCAGCTCGTGCTCTTGCTGGGTCTTTCGGTCTACTCAAAGTTGTATTTCTTTGGCCACTGGCGGTCCAGTGTTTAAGACTCCGTGCTCCCAGTGCAGGGGGTGCGGGTTTGATCCCTGGTGGAGGAACTAAGATCCCACATTAAAAAGTTGTATTTCTTCATTGCTGACAGCATTTCTTTCAGCTCTGGGGACCCCTCGACTTAGCAGCCGCAGCTGGTTTCTTCTCAGCTTGCGCCATGGGGTGCGCCCTCCTTGTTGTCCTGTTCACATTCTTCCTCCTCCCACCTGAGGTGAGTGGGCAACAGCCAAGACACCATTTGGGTGGCTTGTTTTATTCCTACCTCTCCCTCGTACGTAGTCGAACGTTCACTAACAGGTAGACAGTAGGCAGCCTATAATCACCTCCAGCTTTCCCACCACTTGAGCGAAAGCATTCACTGTTGGAGCGCATTGAATCGTATCTCTTAACCCCACTCACTGGGGCACACCTTTTCCAAAGAACCATGGCTCTCTCAAGTCAAAACTGGCAAGAGCTATACAGGGTCTGGGATTTTGCCCTGTTTACAAGCTAGCAATTTAGCCTATTAAAATTTCATGAGACACTGGCAGAAGACTCGAGACTCCTGGGTCAGAGACAAAGGACTTTGTAAAAATAACCAGAGCTTCATGTTAATTTATGTTGGTCCCTGGTGTTCTCAAGTCCCTTGGGGGGTGACATAAAGAGCCCATGATGAATGCTTGCACACACGGTAGTTTGTGTTACAGGAGAGGAACACTGAGTTTAGGCAATTCACAGCTTTTATAGTAAGCACAAGTAAGCCTGTTCTTTGTCTGGAGAAAGATATTACGTCATCATTCAAAGTTGCCCACTGCAAACACAGCCTTGAGAAATGGCCTGGAAAAAGAGAAGTCAAAATCCAGCAAGAACATGCAGGGGTGCTCAGAGCTCATGGCAGACTGCCTATCCCAACAACGTCTCTTTCACTACTTAGCTGTAAACTGAGCATTATAAGGCCTGAATTTATGTGTGTAGTTTCTGGAAATGAATATTAGAAGAGCTCTGAGAAAATAATGGTAGTAATTAAGTTACTGTTTATCTACTGTGTTCCAAGAACTGCTAAATTCTTTATGTATTGCATTAATTTGCTAGGGTCGCCACAACAAAGTGCCACATACTAGGTGGTTTAAACAACAGAAATTTATTTTCTCACAATTCTGGAGGTTAGACATCTGAGATCAAGGTGTGGGCAGGGCTGGTTTTTTCTGGGGCCTCTCTCCTTGACTTGTAGATGGCTGTCTTCTCCCTGTGTCTTCACAACGTTTTCCCTCTGTACCTGTCTTTGTCTACATTTTCTTTTCTTGTAAGGACACCAGTCGTATTGGATTAAAGTCCACCCTGATGACCTCACTTTAGCTTAATTACCTTTTTAAGGACCTTATCTCCAAATATAGTCACATTTTAAGGTGCTGGGGTTTAGGACTTCAACGTATGAACTGGCAGAGGGACACAAATTAGCCCATGACTCGTATATAGTCTCAGTCTTGGCAACATCTATTTTCTGCATTTTTGGTTGAGGAAATTAGCTTAGTGACATTAAGAAACGTGCCCAAGGTCTCACAGATAATAGGTAGTAGAGCTCAAATTTGAACTACGGTTTTATCTGGCTCCAAAGTCTGTATTTCTAAGCATTAATTGTGATGTGAAGCATTTTTTTTTTTCTATAAGGTAACAACAAAACAAGAAAAGAGAATGCCTGGTTTATTTACAGGACTAATTTAAATGTAATTAGAAAATGTAATTCGATTATCCTCATGCTTGGGTAAAAGAATATCATTTTTGGTTTGGTGCTTGTCTTATATGTGATAATGTGAGAGCTTTGCACAGGTAATCATTCCAATTATACATACCATCTTTGTTCAAAGTTAGGAAATAACAGTGTTGAGTATTGAACTGTTTTTAAAAATAAAATATATAATTTTACTGGAGTAGATATAGATACTTGTATTCTCCCTCTGTATGCTATTAACATTTAGTTTTTGTTAAGATATTATGAAGATTATGAGTGCCACTAATATTAACATAGATGTTCAGCTCCTTTTATAGAGTAGATTTTTTTTGTGTGAAGTTGGTATTTGCATGTATTCATACTGTTAAGTACTGAGTAGATCTTGTAATAAATGCTTTCCTTTGAAACTAGAAATCTCACTCTAATATAGATTTTGTAAGTTTGTTTCCAGATTTAAAAAAAAAACTTTGTAGTTTATCATCTGTTTTTCTAATTCTTATAATGATAAGAAATACCTTTCCATTTTAATTACTCAAGGAACTTTTCTGTCCTTGCAAACTGAGGACAGTCCCTCGAATAAACTTGATTCATCTAAGTAAGTGGGGTTTTCAAGAAACCCTGTCTACAAGCAGGTATAGACATTTATTAAAAGACCAGAGCAATGTTGATATCTTTGTAAGACCAACCTGCCTCTTGAATATTACAAAGAGGTTTACAGTTATCTTGCAACTACGTTATAGCCCATTTTCCCAAAGATAAATAACTCCTTCTGGACCAGGGTTTAACTAGTTCTTCAAAAAATAATCTTTAAAAACTTTGAGCAATGGAATTCCTGCATATTCCAGATTATGGGCAGGTGTGGCTGCCTACCCAGAGGCTGGACAGATGCAGGATCAGCAGAAAGGAAGTGGGAAGCAGGAAGAGTGAAGGGGTTACTGACAGGTGATTGTGAGCTACAGTCCCCAAAACTGCTAACAAGAACTTCCAAAAGGAAAGGAAACATGAATGGAAAAAAAGTGCAAACAGGTTTGAGAACCAACCCACAGGCATCACATTCTGGGTGAGTGCAAAACAACAACAAAGGAGAACCCCAATTCCATGTGTTTATGTTGTTGACCTGAAATAAATAGACTGCAGATATTTCTCCTGCAAAGATGGCTTTATTTGGGATCAGCAGAGAATTGCAACTCGGGGTCTGCAACCTTGGTGAGCCACATGCAAGTCCCCACGTGGCAAGGGCAGGAGAACATTTCCATAAGGAGGAAAAGGAAGTTGGGAGGGTTATAGTAAAACAGAGTCCATGGCTTTTCATTGGCTGGGTCCTTGCCGGGAAAGAAGAGGAGTCTGTCTTCTTCCTGTTGGGCTCTGTTATTGTCCCAGGGCATGAGAACTCCCTGTTCTGGCCTCTGAGCTCTACTTAATTGAGGTTTCTGTATTAATTTTTTTTTTTTTTTATGTAATGGATATAAGAATTGACTAGATCACTGTGGTGATCTAAGCTCCAAAGATATCAGAAATATTCAGCACATGCTGTAACCAAGCAAAGGGCTCATGTGCCCATGGCACAGAAAGCTAGGCTGGCAGCAAGAATTCTCAGCAAAGTAAGGATTTATTGCAGGGCACCAAGCAAGGCAGAGGGAGGCAAACCTCAGACCTACACCAACTTGGTCTTTGAGTTAGGAGTTTTAAAAGGGGAAGAACAAAGAAGTTGGGATTAATCATCTGGTGACATTTCTGTGACATTTCTTAATTATAGTTTCAGGAGTCAGGATGTCTCTGGTTTACAATTCTCTGGCCAAATGGTCCATGGCTTGGGGGTCTGTTAGCTCATCTTGCCCTGGAGAAATAGCCTGAGTGTGTACATTAATGATGGTTTCTCTAATAGTGATTTTGGTACATTAATGATGTTATCAACAACAGCAATCTCAGTCATCTGATTCTGGTTGATTAGTTCACTTAGCACAGGATTGAGATCAGAGGGGACAAGAACAGGAATAAAGTTTTGGATAAAGAGATTAATCATAAACTCAGTAAGGGAACTTGGTTTTAGGGGGACTCAGTTTCAATACTTCCTTCCAGGAGAACTGAGTCATACTCTGAGGAGAGAAAATGTTGGAAGCAAGTAAAACAGAGCAGGGCAGGAACATTTGGGATAAGGGAGAGAGAAGAGTTACACTGAGAATGGTGAAAAAATGTCATTTTGTATTAGGATGAGTGGCTGGGAGGCTTGGAGGAATAAGAGCTCTGAAAATAAGCGTAACCTTGAAGGCAAGGTCCATAGACCTCTTGGAAACACAGAACTGGAGGTAGAAAATCTTTCCAACCAGACTTAGCTTTGACAAGCAGAGAAGGACTCTACAGAAAGGCTCTATTTTCAGTCCTTCACTTATAACAGGAGAGACACCATGAGCCATGAAACTGAGAAACTGGCGCCGGCGCATCCCCATATCCTCCACAAGAATCTCCTCCTGTGATGGGATTCACAAATATCCGTGTCACTTGAACATGGGAGAAAAAAAGAAATGCCACTTAACCTCAAATGACCTCAGTACCATAACAAAAATTAAAATGGATTAAATAATATTTGAACAGACAAAAAAAATGTAGCTACAGAGCAGATGGAAAGTAATATTTCTAAATGGGTTAAATCATTTAGTTTGAAGTTTTTGAAAAACAGCACTAAGTAGAAATGACAATCTCAGAAATTAGATGGCTAACAACAGGTTGTGAAATGACAACTGACACAACTCAGAAAAGAATTGGACTAAATTACAGTTGACCCTTGAGCAACGGTGGGGTTGGGGGCACTGACCCCCCAATCCCCTACAGTCAAAAATCCGAGTATAACTTTGCAGTCAGCCCTGTGTATCCAAGGTTCCACATCCGAGGATTCAACCAACTTCAGACTGTGTAGTAGTGTAGTATCTATTTATGGGAAAAAAAGTTGTGTGTAAGTGGACTTGCACAATTCGAACCTGTGTTGTTCAAAGGCCAACTGTACAAGTAACACAGGAGCAAATACCCTCCCCAGAAAGCACAGGACAGGATGTAAATTTCATTTCCAGGAACCCAGTAAACCAATCTCCTCTTTCACAAATTTTTCTAAATTTCCGTATCAGAGATCTGCATTGTATCATTTTTCTTTCAAGATGATGATTTAAAAGGCCAAACTTTACAAAGGATGACTTTTCTATGTAAAGCGGGGACCAGTCTAATATTAGAGCTAACCCTGGGAGCTTTTAAAGCCTTTAATCACTCATTTAACTTTAGGGGCAGCTCTTAGCTCTCTACTTCATGCCCTTGATCTCCTCTAAAAGTCTCTTTTTAGTGAGGGGAAAGCAGGGGTGGATCAGAGTCCAGAGTCTCTCAGGGTGGCAGTGCCGTGCAGTTACCCAGTGGCAGGGTTTCGGTGATGATAGGTTCACAAGCCCACAAACTTTTGTCAGGCTAACAGGAGGCAATCACCATCAGTGTAAGTAACTCATACTAACCAAACTCACAGGCAGTTATGGAAACCAAGGTGCTAATTTCACATTTATACTTATAACTACTAGAAAAAAAACAGAATACTCATATGAACTGAGCCACGAATTTTTTTCTCCTGTGTATGAAAGTCTCTGGGAAGCTAGGAAGATTGCTTGTTAAGGCTAGAATCCAAGCCAAGGGCCTTCTCTGATATGGCACTAGCCAGATACCCTCTCTTCAGGAACAGTGGTGGGGACCCACCACTAACCAGGAAGGTGAGCTCTTTGCTCACTTCTTCTGTTAGACCCTTTATTCAGATGTTAGATAGTTAACTAGACACTGCTTTTTTTTTTACTTAATTATAATTTGGACTTGCCCTCTGGAAGCATCGCCCTGTGGCGACTTTGGGGGTTTTTTGTTTTTTTCTCGTTTAAAAAAATACATACATTTGTTTTTTTATTGAAGTATAGTTGATTTACAATGTTGTCTTAGTTTCAAGTGTACAGCAAAGTGATTCAGATTCTTTTCTTATATAGGTTATTATAAAATATTGAGTATAGTTCCCTGTGCTATACAGTAGGTTCTTGTTTACTTATTTTATATACAGTAGTGTGTATATGTTACTCACAAATTCCTAATTTATCACTCCCCCCCACCTTTCCCCTTTGCTAACCATGTTTGTTTTCTATGTCTGTGACTCTGTTTCTGATTTGTAAATAAGTTCATTTGTATCATTTTTTTAGATTCCGCATATAAGTGATATCATATATTTGTCTTTGTCTGATTGACTTCACTTAGTATGATAATCTCTAGTTCCAACCATGTTGCTGCAAATGGCATTATTTCATTCTTTTTTATGGCTGAGTAGTATTCCACTGTGTGTGTGTGTGTGTGTGTGTGTGTGTGTGTACCACATCTTCTTTATCCATTCATCTGTCCATGGACGTTTAAGTTGCTTCCACGTCTTGGCTATTGTAAATAGTGCTACAATGAACATTGAGATGCACGTATCTTTTTGAATTATGGTTTTCTCCAGATATATGACCAGGAGGGGGATTGTAAGATCATATTGTAGCTCTATTTTTAGTTTTTTGAGGAACCTCCATGCTGTTCTCCATAGTGGCTGTACCAATTAACATTCCCCCCAACAGTGTAGGAGAGTTCCCTTTTCTCCACACCCTCTCCAGCATTTATTATTTGTAGACTTTTTGATGATGGCCATTCTGACTGGTGTGAGGTGATACCTCAGTGTAGTTTTGATTTGCATTTCTCTAATAATTAGTGATGTTGAGCATTTTTTCATGTGCCTTTTGATCTTCTATATGTCTTCTTTGGAGAAATGTCTATTTAAATCATCTGCCCCTTTTTTGATTGGGTTTTTTGGTTTTTTTGATATTGAGCTGTATGAGTTGTTTGTATATTTGGGAAATTAATCCCTTGTTGGATACCTCATTTGCAAATATTTTCTCCCATTCTGTAAATTATCTTTTCATTTTGTTTATGATTTCCTTTGCTGTGCAAAAGCTTTTAAGTTTAATTAGGTCACATTTGTTTATTTTTGTTTTTATTTCCATTACTCTAGGAGACAGATCCAAGAAGATATTGCTGCATTTTATGTCAAAGAATATCTTGCCTATGTTTTCCTGTAGGAGTTTTATAGTATCTAGTCTTACATTTAGGTCTTTCATCCATATGGAGTTTGTTTTTGTGTATGGTGTTAGAGAATGTTCTAATTTAATTCTTTTACATGTAGCTATCCTGTTTTCCCAGCACCACTTATTGAAGAGAATGTCTTTTCTCCACTGTATATTCTTGCCTCCTTTGTCATAGATTAATTGACCATAGGTGCATGGGTTTATTTCTAGGCTTTTTATCCTGTTCCATTGATCTATATTTCTGTTTTTGTGCCAGTACCATACTGTTTTGATTACTGTAGTTTGGTAATATAGCTTGAAGTCAGGGAGCCTGATTCCTTCAGCTCCATTTTTCTTTCTCAAGATTTCTTTGGCTATTTGAGATCTTTTGTGTTTCCATACAAATTAAAAAAATTTTTGTTCTAATTCTGTGAAAATGCCATTGCTAATTTGATAGGATTGCATTGAATCTGTAGATTGCCATGGGTAGAATAGTCATTTTGAGAATATTAATTCTTCTAATCCAAGAACATGGTGTATTGTTCCATCTGTTTGTGTCATCTTTGATTTCTTTTAACAGCATCTTATAGTTTTTAGAGTCCGGGCCTTTTGTCTCCTTAGGTAGGTTTATTCCTAGATATTTTATTCTTTTTGATGTGATGGTAAATGGGATTCTTTCCTTAATCTACTTTCTGATCTTTCATGGTTAGTGTATAGGAATGCAATAGATTTCTGTGTATTAATTTTGTATCCTGCAAGTTTACCAAATTCACTGATGAGCTCTAATAGTTTTCTGGTAGTGTCTTTAGTATTTTCTATGTATAGTGTCATGTCATCTGCAAACAGTGACAGTTTTACTTCTCTAATTTGGGTTCCCTTTTATTTCTTTCTCTTCTCTGATTTCTGTGGCTAGGACTTCCAAAACTATGTTGAATAAAAGTGGCAAGAGTGGACATCCTTGTCTTGTTCCTGATCTTACAGGAAATGCTTTTAGCTTTTCACTGTTGAGTATGATGTTAGGTGTGGGTTTTCCCTCTATGCCACTTTCTGGATAGTTTTTTATCATAAATGAATGTTGAATTTTATCAAGAGCTTTTTCTGCATCGATTAAGATAATCATATGGTTTTTATTCTTCAGTTTTTCAACATGGTGTATCACACTGGTTGATTTGGGGAATATTGAAAAATCCTTGCATCCCTGGAATAAACCCCATTTGATCATGGTGTATGATCCTTTTAATGTATTGTTGGATTCTCTGTTTTTTTCTTGATAAGTCTGGCTAAAGGTTTATCAATTTTGTTTATCTTTTCAAAGAACCAGTTTTTAGTTTCATTGATTTTTCTGTTGTTTCCTTTGTCTATATATCATTTATTTCTGCTCTGATCTTTATGATTTCTTTCCTTCTACTACCTTTGGGTTTTGTTTGTTCTTCTCTCTCTAGTTGCTTTAGGTGTAAGGTTAGGTTGTTTATTTGAGATTTTTCTTGTTTCCTGAGGTAAGCTTGTATCACTATAAACTTCTCTCTTAAAACTGCTTTAGCTGCATCCCATTGCAGCATCATGTTTTTGTTTTCGCTTGTCTCTAGGTACTTTTTGATTTTCTCTTTGATTTCTTCAGTGATCCATTGGTTGTTTAGCAGCATATTGTTTAGCCTCCACGTTTGTGTTTTTTGTAGGTTTTTTTTTTTTTTTTCTTGTAGTTGATTTCTAATCTCATAGTGTTGTGGTCAGAAAAGATGTTGGAAATGATTTTAGTTGTTTTTTATTTGTTTGTTTTTTAATTTACTGAGACTTGGTTTGTGGCCCTGCATATGATCTATCCTGGAGAATGTTTCATGTGCACTTGAAAAAAATATGTATTCTGCTGCTTTCAGATGGAATGCTCTATAGATATCAATTAAGTCCATCTGGTGTTATGTGTCATTTAAGGCCTGTGTCTCCTTATTGGTTTTCTCTGAATGATCTGTCCATTGATGTAAGAGGGGTGTTAAAGTCCTCCATTATTATTGTGTTATTGTCAATTTCTCCTTTTATATCTGTTAACATTTGCCCTATATATTAAGGTGCTCCTTTGTTGGGTGCATACATATTTACAATTGTTATATCTTCTTCTTGGATTGAGCCCTTGATCATTATGTAGTGTCCTTCTTTGTCTCTTATAACAGTCTTTATTTTAAAGTCTATTTTTTCTGATTTGAGTATTGCTACTCCAGCTTTCTTTTGATTTCCATTTGTAAGGAATACCTTTTTCCATCCCCTCACTTTTAGTATATATGTCTTTAGATCTGAAGTGGGTCTCTTGTAAACAGCATATATTTGGGTCTGGTTTTTGTATCCATTCAGCCAGTGTACATCTTTTGCTTGAAGCATTTACTCCACTTACATTTAAGGTAATTATCGATACATATGTTCCTATTGCCATTGTGTTAATTGTTTTGGATTTGTTTTTGTAGGTCTTTTCTCTTCCCTTCCTCTTTGTTCTCTTCTCTTGTGACTTGATAACTATTTTTTGTGTTGTATTTAGATTCCTCTTTCTTTTTTTGTGTATATCTGTTGCTGTAGAATCTGTCTAGGGAGTGGATTCGTGATCTCTGAAGGAAAAGAATTTATCCTCAGGATCAATAACAAGCCACCACTCAGGTTTAAGCCACAGAATAACAGTTTATTAAGAGGAGAGTACAACAGCTTCTGGCACAGACACCAGAAGGGGGTGGAGAGACCCGAGAAGGGGTCTTACATGAGTAGGTTTTATAGCATCAACCTTTGCCTAAAGTTTACCATTTCCTTAGGAATTTGCAATCATTGATACTCAATGATCTGTGAGGTCCCAGGTAACCCCAACCCTAGTTGTTAATTGAGATCACAAGGGAGAGTCATAAGAATCAATCTTAAAGAATGAGTGAGGTTAAGTCACATTTTTCCAGTTCTTCCACCCCTCCCCCAGCCAAGTCAGCCCCTGGAACTCTCATATCTATGATAGATTTTTGGTTTGTGGTAACCATGAGGTTTTGATAAAGCAGTCTATATAAATACATGATTGTTTTAAGTTTTTGATCTCTTAATTTTAAATACAATTCAAATGTCCTGCATTTGTACTCTCTTCCTCTTTTGATTACTGCCTTTGATATTGTATTTGTATGTGAATGATTTCATGCCTTAACTGTATGTTTGCCCTGACCAGTGAGCTTTCTTATTTCATAATTTTCTTATTTCTAGTTGTGTCCTTTTCTTTTCCACCTAGAGAAGTTCTTTTAGCATTTGTGGTAAAGCTGGTTTGGTGTGCTGAATTCTTTAGCTTTTACTTGTCTGTAAAGCTTTTGATTTCTCCATCAAATCTGAATGAGAGCTTTGCTGGCTAGAGTTTTATTGATTGTAGGTATTTTCCTTTCATCATTTTAAATATATCATGCCACTGCCTTCTGGCCTGCAGAGTTTCTGCTGAAAAAATCAGCTGATAACCTTATGGGGATTCCCTTGTACATTATTTGTTTCTTTTCCCCTGTTGCTTTTAATATTTTATCTTTAATTTTTGTTGATTTGATTACTGTGTGGCCTGGTGTATTCCTCCTTGAGTTAATCTTGCCTGGGACTCTCTCTGCTTCCTGGATTTGGGTAACTGTTTCCTTTCCCATATTAGGGAAGTTTTCAGCTATTATCTCTTCAAATATTTTCTCAAGCCCCCTCTCTCTCCTCCTTCTGGGACCCCTATAATGCAAGTATTGGTGCATTTAATGTTGTCCCAGGGATCTCTTAGACTGTCTTCATTTCTTTTCATTCTTTTTCCTTTATTCTGTTCTGCAGCAGTGATTTCCACCACTCTGTCTTCCAACTCACTTATCCATTCTTATGCCTCATTTATTCTGCTGCTGATTCCTTCCAGCGTATTTTTCATTTTAGTTATTGTATTCTTCAATTCTGGTTGTTCTTTATATTCTAATTCTTTGTTAAAATTTTCTTGTAACTTCTCACTCTCTGCATCCATTCTTTTTCTGAGGTCTTGGATCATCTTTATGATTATTACTCTGAAGTCTTTCTCTGGTAGATTGCCTATCTCTGCTTCACTTAGTTGTTCTTCTGGGGTTTTATCTTGTTCTTTTGTCTAAAACATATTCCTCTGCTGTCTCATTTTGTCTAAACTTCTGTGTTTGTGAACTCAGTTTCATAGGCTGCTGGACTGTAGTATTCTTTCTTCTGGTGCCTGCCGCCTGGTGGATGGAGCTGGGTCTTGTCCCTCTGGTGGGCAGGGCCATGTCAAGGGGTGTGTCTAGAGGTGGCTGTGGCCTCAAGGAAGTCTTTAGGCAGCCTGTCTGCTGATGGGTGGGGCTGTGTTCCCACCCTGTTGGTTGTTTGGCCTGAGGCCTCCCAGCACTGGAGCCTGGAGGCGGTTGGGTGGGGCCAGGTGTTGGTTCTGATGATCCAAGTGAGATATCTGCCTCCTTGAGAGTTCACATAGCTGAACACTCCTCAAAAATCACCACTACCAGTGTCCACATCCCTATGGAGAGCGACACCACCCCTGCCTCCCCAGGAGACCCTCCAAGGCTAGCAGGTGGGTCTGGCCCAGGCTCCTATGAAGTTACTGCCTTTGCTCTAGGTCCCAGTACCTGCAAGACCTTGTGTGTACCCTCCAAGAATGGAGTCTCTGCTTCCCCCAGTCCCATTGAGCTCCTGTAGTCAAGCCCTGCTGGTCTTCAAAGCCAAATGCTTTGGGGGCCCCTCCCCCTGATGCCAGACGCCCAGGCTTGGAAGCCTGACATGGGGCTCAGAATCCTCACTCCTGCAGGAGAACTTCTGCAATATAATTATTCTTCAGTTTGTGGATCACCCACCCAGGGTGTAGTGGCTCTGTTTACATCACAAGCCAGCCCCTCCTACCATCTTGTTGTGCTTTCTTCTTTATAGCCTTGGATATAGAATATCTTTTTTTGGCAGATTCCAGTCTTTTTTATCAATGGCTATTCAGCAGTTAGTTGTGTTTTTGGTGTGCTCATGGGAGGAGGTGAGCCCAAGTTCCTCTGTTCTACCATCGTTTTCACTTCTGACCCTGTGGCCCCTGTGAATGATAATTTATTGCTTTGATTTGGGAGACATCTTGCCTAGAGTGTTGTCTTCTAATAATCACCATCACCCACTTCATAGTACTTGTTTAAACCCTAGAGTTTTGCCTTATCTCCAGGTTCTGGGAGCAACAGGATATAGTCCCCCATAGTCCAACTAAAGATTCTCCCTTCCATGATAAAAGAATGATGACAGGAAGGTATCTATCAGCTTCCAAGATGTGTTTCTCATGTAGTCAAATATACATTGGACTGAAAACTAAGAGACCTTTGTTCAAATTCTGACTTTCTGCCCATGTGACCTTGGGCAAGTTTGTAACCTATTTTAATCTGTTTCCTTATCTGTAAAATGTATTCTTAAAGTGACTTCAAGGCATAAATTAAATATGCATTATGATAACCTAAGTCAATAAATATTAACTGCGTATAAATATCCAGGGAAGTAAGTCAGGCATTTGGAATGTTGTTATAAAACAATTGTATGAGATTTTTGTTCCTTCCCTAGGTTTACAATTTTCGTGATTCTCCTCTGTGCCCCTCCCTTCCTTGCCCTCTTTCTGGTAATTAGAAATAATGCCCCATGAACAAAAAGGATCAGTGTGCCTTCTTTGGCAATAAGATCAATAGGAAAGGAGAGTATTAGGTAGGATGCATTCTCCTTCTCAAGGTGGCTGAAGGAGATAAGAACCCAGGCAGTTGAAGAACATAATGACAAATAGTAATAACAGTAGGTTTGTTGTAGAGCTTTCCCCTGTTAAAGAGTTACCAGACTCCTGTGGGCCAGTGGTATCCTGGGTAGCAGGGCTGCTCTCTCCCACATGGGTTTGCTGGCCGAAAACCCAAGGAGGCTCAAGAGTGAGCAACAGATGATTGTGGACCACAAGCACTCTTCAGCAGTCAGCCTCCCTTGAAGTATGTATGTGTCATCTGTTACAAACCAGGCTGTCAAGTTCTCACTGTGGTTGCTGCCTACTTTACTTTAGTATTTTGTTTGCATAAAGCAGTGGTTCTCAACCTTGGCTTCATATAAGAATTGACTGGGGAGCTGTTAAGAACTACTGATGGCCTGACCACATCCACAGTGATAATCTTAGGTCAGGGTGCCAGGCATTGGTATTTTTTGTTTGTTTTGTTTTGTTTTTTTAATTGATTTTTGTTTGTTTTGTTTTTTAGAAGATGAGATTTATTTGAACTAGACCAGTAATTTGAGATAAAATGTAAATATGAACATAGACATAACCTAAGCTAATTTTTAAAAGAAGACATTGTGGTGATCATTTCATAATGTATAAAAATATCAAATCACTATGTTATACACCTTAAACAAACATAATATTGTAAGTCAACCATTCTTTAATACAAAAAAAAAAGTACATGAATCCCTGCTATGCAAGCTGCTAGAATACCAATCTAGGAAAACCCTGTTTATTTTGGGTTCAAAGGGAAAAGCAGAGACTCAGACTTTCCTAGCATCTTTCTTGACCACATTCCTCCTCCCCAGTCCAGGTTAGGCACTCCCTCCTATGTTTTCTCAGTAAGCTATTCATAGAAATACCATGTACCACACCTTATTACAGTAACCTGTATATTTCTCTCTCTCCCCCAGTAGACTGACTGTAGGCTCCTTGAGGATGGGGATCTTGTCAGATCATCTTATGTCTCCAGGTTCAGGGGAATCAGGCACTGGTATTTTTTTTTTAAGGCATTGGTATTTTTAAGGGGTCCCCATGTGATTGGAATGAACAGCCAGGACTGAGAAAATTGACGTAAAGAGATGATTTCCCCCTTGTTCAATGGTTCTCGATCCCTGGCTGCACTTTAGAATCACCTGGGGAGCTTTTAGACAAACTAAATCAGAAGCTCTAGAGTTGGGGCCTAGATATCTGGATTTTTAAGGCTCCCTGTGTGATTGTTATGTGCAGCCAGGACTGATCAGCACTACTGTAATTTAAATAGAATATGAAGAGATTAAACAGAATATGAATAGATATTTTTAATACAAAGAAATTGCTAATCTTACCTGAGAAAACTGTGAACCCACACATTCAGGGGGAATACACAGTTGCAACTTTGCAAAAATAGGAAAATCATGCACTTTGCTCCAGGCTGGGGAGGACAATGGAGGAAAAAAGGCACAGTGACAAAGAAGAACGATGACAGATCTTCATGCATTTTTTACATGAAACGGCTGGAATTCTAAAATATCAGCTAGAATCAACTTTAACTCAGCAGTCATCTGAAGAAGGATTGCTGCTGGCAAAGTGTTGACCACAGATCACAGCCACCATTAGAGAGCGCTTCTTCATGCCAAGCACGATGGTGAGCTCTTTACAGGCACTGGCTTGCTTCATCTTCACAGCGGTTCTGTAAGGCAGGCGCTACTGTTATCTTCATTTTACAAATAGACTGAGGCACAGAGGCTGTGTCTTGCCCAAAGTACACAGCTATTTAGAGGTACAGTCTGGCAGCAGGACTAGAGAGACCCTAATGAGGGGCAGACACAGAGACAAGAAGGTCCACTGGGGTGCAAGAGGAATACAGTAGAATTTCTGCTTGTGTTTGCTTTTGTTTTCTGTAATTTTAGTTTTTTTATGTTATATAATTTACATATCATATTAGTAGGATATATATATTATTTATAAAGAAGTAAATGTGCACATATTGGTGCATATGATCAGAAAAGCTTGAAGACCATTTCTCTAGGAGCTAACGGGTATATAAATACCACGTGGCAGAATATGAGTCTCTTTTGACAGAGTAGAAAGTAACCTAGGAGCAAATATTCCCTAAAGGGTGAAAATCAGATGAATTTTGGTTAGCTCTATTTTCTTCTATAGGTAAAAAACATTGAGGCTTAAATAATATATATTTTAGTGACATACCCTCAAATATTTTGAAATACTTTTCAATGAGCCATTCTAAAAAAATCTAGTTTCTTTGTCACTTTTAAATGAGCTTTCATCTGCGACCACTTAGCAATGTGTTTTTATGGAGTTTTTTAGACAGCATAGGTCTTTATTTAGACTAGAGAATTTAACTCTTTCAGATTGACTCCTGGGGTAACAACATCCACCTCATCCACCTCGTGCAAAGCAGCAGGCATGTGCATATGCCCGTGCTGCTTGTGGCCGCAGTTCCAGGTGCCTCGATCCTGTCGTGCAAGCTCTTACTTTGCATCTGGCTTTATGCTTCACCAATTTGATAGCATGTTTTGGCTCCTCCAGTCTTCCTAAATACTTTTATTTCTCTCCTCAGAGCCAGGTCCCATTCTTTTTATTTTTATTTTTTTAATAAATGTATTTATTTATTTATTGGAATATAATTGTTCTACACTCTTGTACCAGTTTTTGAGGTACACCAAGGTCACCCATCTGTATTTATACACATATCCCCGTATTCCCTCCCTCCCTCGACTCCCCCCCACCCTCCCCATCCCAGTCCTCTAAGGCATCATCCATCATCGAGTTGAACTCCCTTTGTTATATAGCAACTTCCCACTGGCTATCTGTTTTACAGTTGGTAGTATATATATGTCTATGCTACTCTCTCCCTTCGTCTCAGCTTCCGCTTCACCCCCCGCCCCACCAAACCTTGAGTTCACCAGTCCATTCTCTGCATCTGCATCCTTATTCTTGTCTTGTCACTGAGTTCATCAGTACCAGTTTTAGATTCTGTATATATGAGTTAGCATACTATATTTGTCTTTCTCTTTCTGACTGACTTCACTCTGTATGACAGATTGTAGTTCTATCCACCTCATTACATATAGCTCCATCTCGTTCCTTTTTATAGCTGAGTAATATTCCATTGTATATATATGCCACATCTTCTTTATCCATTCATTTGCTGATGGGCATTTCGGTTGCTTCCATGTCCTGGCTATTGTAAATAGTGCTGCAATGAACATTATGGTACATATTTCTTTTGGGATTATGGTTTTCTCTGGGTATATGCCCAGTAGTGGGATTACTGGATCATATGGTAGTTCTATTTGTAGTTTTTTAAGGAACCTCCAAACTGTTTTCCATAGTGGCTGTACCAACTTACAGTCCCACCAACAGTGCAGGAGAGTTCCCTTTTCTCCACACCCTCTCTAACATTTGTTGTTTCCAGATTTTGTGATGATGGCCATTCTGATCGGTGTGAGGTGATACCTCATTGTGGCTTTGACTTGCATTTCTCTGATAATTAGTGATGTTGAACATCTTTTCATGTGTTTGTTGGCCATCTGTATGTCTTCTTTGGAGAAATGTCTATTTAGGTCTTCCACCCATTTGTGGATTGGGTTATTTGCTTTTATGGTATTAAGCTTCATGAGCTGCTTGTATATCCTGGAGGTTAATCCTTTGTCCGTCGTTTCATTGGCAACTATTTTTTCCCATTCTGAGGGTTGCCTTTTAGTCTTGTTTATGGTTTCTTTCGCTGTGCAAAAGCTCTTAATTTTCATGAGGTCCCATTTGTTTATTCTTGATTTTATGTCCATGATTCTAGGAGGTGGGTCAAAAAGGATCTTGCTTTGATGGATGTCATAGAGTGTTCTGCCTATGTTTTCCTCTAGGAGTTTTATAGTGTCTGGCCTTCCATGTAGGTCTTTAATCCATTTGGAGTTTATTTTTGTGTATGGTGTTAGGAAGTGTTCTAATTTCATTCTTTTACATGTAGCTGTCCAATTTTCCCAGCACCACTTGTTGAAGAGGCTGTCTTTTGTCCATTGTGTATTCGTGCCTCCTTTGTCAAAAATAAGGTGCCCATATGTGCTTGGGCTTACTTCTGAGTTCTCTGTTCTATTCCATAGATCTTCCTTTCTATTTTTGTGCCAGTACCATACTGTCTTGATCACTATGGCCTTGTAGTATAGTTTGAAGTCAGGAAGCCTGATTCCACCAACTCCATTTTTCCTTCTCAAGATTGCTTTGGCTATTCGGGGTCTTTTGCATTTCCATACAAATCATAAGATTTCTTGCTCTAGTTCTGTGAAAAATGCCATTGGTAATTTGATAGGGATTGCATTGAATCTGTAAATTGCTTTGGGTAGTACCATCATTTTCACTATGTTGATTCTGCCAATCCAGGAACATGGTATGTCCCTCCATCTGTTTGTGTCGTCTTTGATTTCTTTCATCAATGTCTTAAAGTTTTCTGCATACAGATCTTTTGCCTCCTTAGGCAGGTTAATTCCTAGGTGTTTTCTTCTTTTTGTTGCAATGGTAAATGGGAGAGTTTCCTTAATTTCTCTTTCTGCTCTTTCGTTGTTAGTGTATAGGAATGCAAGAGATTTCTGTGCATTAATTTTGTATCCTGCTACTTTACTAAACTCATCAATTAGTGCTAGCAGTTTTCTGGTAGAGTCTTTAGGATTTTCTTTGTATAATATCATGTCATCTGCAAAGAGTGACAATTTTACTTCTTCTTTTCCAATTTGGATTCCTTTTATTTCTTTTTCTTCTCTGATTGCTATGGCTAAAACTTCCAAAACTATGTTGAATAATAGTGGTGAGAGTGGACACCGTTGTCTTGTTCCTGTTCTTAGAGGGAATTCTTTCAGTTTTTCCCCATTGAGAACGATATTGGCTTTTGGTTTCTCATATATGGCTTTTCTTATGTTGAGGTAATTTCCTTCTATGCCCATTTTCTGGAGAGCTTTTATCATAAATGGGTGCTGAATTTTGTCAAAAGCTTTTTCTGCATCTATTGAGATAATCATATGGTTTTTATCCTTCAATTTGTTGATATGATGTATCATGTTGATTGATTTGCATATATTGAAGAATCCTTGCATCCCAGGGATAAACCCCACTTGATCATGGTGTATGATTCTTTTAATGTGCTGTTGGAGTCTGTTAGCTAGTATTTTGTTGAGGATTTTTGCATCTATATTCATCAGTGATATTGGTCTATAATTTTGTTTTTTTGTGACATCTTTGCCTAGTTTTGGTATCAGGGTGATGGTGGCCTTGTAGAATGAGTTTGGGAGTGTTCCTCCTTCTGCTATATTTTGGAAGAGTTTGAGAATGGTAGGTGTTAGCTCTTCTCTAAATGTTTGATAGAATTCGCCCGTGAATCCATCTGGCCCTGGGCTTTTGTTTGTTCAGAGATTTTTAATCACTGCCTCAATTTCTGTACTTGTGATTGGTCTGTTCATGGTTTCTATTTCTTCCTGGTTCAGTCTTGGAAGATTGTATTTTTCTAAGAATGTATCTATTTCTTCCAGGTTATCCAATTGATTGGCATATAGTTGCTTGTAGTAGTCTCTCATGATCTTTTGTATTTCTGAGGTGTCCGTTGCTACTTCTCCTTTTTCATTTCTAATTCTGTTGATTTGCATCTTCTCCCTTTTATTCCTAATGAGTCTGGCTAATGGTTTATCACTTTTGTTTATCTTCTCAAAGAACCAGCTTTTAGTTTTATTAATTTTTGCTATTGCTTCCTTCCTTTCTTTTCCATTTATTTTTGCTCTGATCTTTATGATTTCTTTCCTTCTGCTCACTTTGGGGTTTTTTTGTTGTTCTTTCTCTAATTGTTTTAGGTGTAAGGTTGGTTTGTTTATTCGAGATTTTTCTTGTTTCTTGAGGTAGGATTGTATTGGTATAAACTTCTCTCTCAGAACTGCTTTTGCTGCATCCCATATGTTTTGGGTCATTGTGTTCTCATTGTCATTTTTTTCTAGGTATTTTTTGATTTCCTCTTTGATTTCTTTGGTGATTTCTTGGTTGTTTAATAGTGTATTGTTTAGCCTCCATGTGTTTGTATTTTTTACAATTTTTTTCCTGTAATTGATATGTAGTCTCATGGCGTTGTGGTCTGAGAAGATGCTTGATATGATTTCAGTTTTCTTGAATTTGCCGAGGTTTGATTTGTGACCCAAGATGTGATCTATCCTGGAAAATGTTCTGTGTGCACTTGAGAAGAAAGTGTAGTCTGTCGTTTTTGGATGGAATGTCCTATAAATATCAATTAAGTCGAGATGGTCTAATGTATCATTTAAAGCTTGTGTGTCTTTATTGATTTTCTGTTTGGATGATCTGTCCATTGATGTAAGTGGGGTGTTCAAGTCTCCCACTATTATTATGTTACTGTCGATGTCCCCTTTTATGGCTGTTAGCATTTGCCTTATGTATTGAGGTGCTCCTATGTTGGGGGCATAGATATTTACCATTGTGATATGTTCTTCTTGGATGGATCCCTTGATCATTACGTAGTGTCCTTCCCTGTCTCTTTTAATAGTCTTTACTTTAAAGTCTAATTTGTCTGATATGAGTATTGCTACTCCAGCTTTCTTTTGACTTCCATTTGCATGGAATATCTTTTTCCATCCCTTTACTTTGAGTCTATATGTATCCCTTGGTCTGAAGTGGGTTTCTTGTAGGCAGCATATAGAAGGGTCTTGTTTTTGTATCCATTCAGCCAGTCTGTGTCTTTTGGTTGGAGCATTGAACCCATTTACATTTAAGGTGGTTATTGACATGTGTGTTCCAATTACCATTTTCTGAATTGTTTTGGGTTTGTATTTGTAGGTGTTTTCCTTTTCTTGTGTTTCCTCCTTAGAGAAGTTCCTTTAGCACTTGTTGTAAGGCTGGTTTGGTGGTGCTGAATTCTCTTCACTTTTGCTTGTCTGGAAAGCTTTTGATTTCTCCCTCAAATCTGAATGAGATTCTTGCTGGGTAGAGTATTCTTGGCTGTAGGTTTCTCTCTTTCAGGACTTTCAGTATATCCTGCTATTCCCTTCTGGCCTGCAGAGTTTCTGTAGAAAGTTCAGCTGTTATCCTTATGGGTTTTCCCTTATATGTGATTTGTTGCTTTTCTCTTGCTGCTTTTAATATTTTTTCTTTGTGTTTAATTGTTGTTAGCTTGCTTAATATGTGCCTTGGTGTATCTCTCCTTGGTTTTATTCTGTATGGGACTCTCTGTGCTTCTTGGACTTGGTGAATTATTTCCTTTCCCATGTTGGGGAAGTTTTCCACTATAACCTCTTCAAATATTTTCTCAGACCCTTTCTTTTTTTCTTCTTCTTCTGGGATGCCTATAATTCAAATGTTGGTATGCTTAATGTTATCACTGAGGTCTCTGAGACTGTCTTCTATTCTTTTTATTCTTTTTTTCTTTTTCCTGCTCTGTGGCATTTATTTCCCCCATTCTATCTTCCAACTCACTTATTCGTTCTTCTGCCTCAGTCATTCTGCTGGTTATAGCATCTAGAGCATTTTTAATTTCAGTTATTTTCTTATCCATTGCTGTTTGTTTTTCTGAGTTCTTATGAACTGTTTCTTGTACTTTCTCTATTTTGTTATTGAGATTTTGTATCATTTTTACTATCATTACTCTAAATTCTTTTTCAGGCATTTTTCCTATTTCCTCTTCATTTATTTGGTCTTGTAGGTTTTTTTCCTGCTCCTTTGCCTGCATGGTGTTTCTTTGTTTCCTCATGGTAGTCCAAACTTCTCGGGTTGCTTGTCCCGGAGATAGAGGTGTTTATAGAAGACTGTCCAAGCCCCAGACTAATGGCTGAGTGTTGGGTCAAACAAATACTAAGCCTAGGAAACACATACATGTATAAGACACACAGTTACTGCATCCATTAGGGCATAAGGCACTAGAAAGACCTGACAGAAGAACCCCAGTATGCTATCAGATATTCAAAGAGAAAACCAACAGAAATTGAAAACCAAAACAGAACAAAACAGAAACTAAAGCAAAAACAAACAAACAAATAGCACCTTACACATACAAACACAAATCCAAGGAGATATTGAAAGCTAGGATCAAATATAAAAAAGTGCTAGAGTACCACTAGACAGAATGGAGATTCTCAGAATGAAATTAGGCAATTGTACTAAGACCTAAGATAAAGACAATAACCTAATATTAAATACCAAGGCAGTGTGTCGTCTGGAGAATAGAGCAAGGAGTCTGAGGAGATCAATAGTGTTGCTTATAAGTATGTTAAGATAAAATAAACTAAAAATGGATGGAAGACAGGGGAACAGAAGAGCATAGTGTGACTGGAAATATGCAAATAAAAAGAAATAGAAATGTATAAAATATAGAGATGAAAGGAAAGTAGGAGAGATATGTAGTCCGTACTACAAAAAACTTAGCTAGCAATAGAAGTATATAAAAAGGCTAAAAATAAAAATAGAGTAAAAAATATGTTATAAAACTTGTAGATCCCTTAAGACTAAGATCGTAATTAATCAAGAAAAAAAAAAAAACTAGAACTGATCCCAGAATGGACCAGTTCAATAGAATTGATACTAATATTTCTGTTTCCTTAGAATCTCAGCTGTAAGTGTCCTTCTACTTGCCTTGGGTTTTTTGTATTATTCTGTGACCAGCAGAGCTTCCTTTATTGTTTGTCTGTAAGCGTTGGTGTGTGGGAGGGGGAGGGTACAATAGTGGCTCCTTCCCCTGGGAGTGAGTGAGCAGTGGCACCCTGCCTGTGTCATGGTGGCTCGGGCGGCTCGGGTGGTGCCTGTGACAGAGGAACACCGCGGCTCAGGCCGAGAGAGTGACTCCAACTGCAGCTCCTCCCCCCAGCTACACCTCCGCTGGGGTGCCCTGCCTGGGTCACAGCAGCTCAGTCAGCCGTGGCAGTGCCTGTTGCGGAGGGACGCCAGCGGCTCAGGTGTAAACAGAATGTCTCAGAGTTGGACCTCTCTCCGGGTTTTTTGTTCTCGGCAGCCTGCCTGCTGCCAGAGTTCCAAGGGGCTTTAAGCTAGGCCTGCCTGAGGGCCTGAGGGTCCTTGTTATCCCTGAGTGCCTTAGGTGGCCCACAGGGATCCCTCCACTGCCTGTTGCAGGCGTCGAAAGAGAGAGAGAGAGTCTATGCCTGCGGCTCCTCTTCCCCCCCACCGTGAGCCTGCAGCATCCAGCTGCCATCACGGCCGGGCAGCTCTCAAGGGCAGGGACTCCTCACCACGGACCTCTTCCTTCCTGTCCTCTCAGTTCGTCACCTTACTGGCAACAATTTTTCTCACCCTGAACCAGCTCTCCGGTTCCCACACTCCCACTCCCGCACTCTCTGTTCAGCTGTAAATCGACGTCTCAGTCCAGGAACGCTGAGTTGCGGTGTGGACCCTCCCTGTGTTTCTCACTCCCTCCCGTCTGCCACAGCTCAGCCGTTTCACCCTCTTTGAGCCATTGTAGATGCCTCCCTACCGGTTATGTCGGGATCCTTGCGGTCCTTTCTGGTGTCCGAGGTCACCTGCTGGTGTTCAGTTGGTTCTCTGTGGGAATTATTGCGTCTTTTGGTGCATTCCCAATGCATCTGTGGAGAGGGATGCATTCCACATCTCTCTACTTCGCTGCCATCTTTTCACCCTTATTTATTTATTGGCTGTGTTGGGTCTTTGTTGCTGTGCACAGGCTTTCTCTAGTTGTGTCGAGCAAGGGGCTACTTACTCTTCGTTGTGGTGCATGGGCTCCTCATTGCCATGGCTTCTCTTGTTGCAGAGCACAGGCTCTAGGCGCATGGGCTTCAGTAGTTGCGGTACACGGGCTCAATAGTTGTGGCTCACAGGCTCTAGAGTGCAGGCTCAATAGTTGTGGGGCACATGCTTCGTTTCTCCGCAGCATGTGGGATCTTCCTGGAGCAGGGCTTGAACCCGTGTCCCCTGCATTGGCAGGCAGATTTTTAAGCACTGTGCCACCAGGGAAGTCCCCCATTCTTTTTATCTTTATCTGTGGATTGTCTTTTCCTCTTCCCATATTCACACTTCCATCCTGGGATTTATTTTTAACACATTAATTATTCTTTCCATTATTTTTCAAGAACATTTGTAGAGGAAACTTTTGATCTTTTTCCCCCACAGATGAAGGTTACCATTATCAGCATTTGGGGTTTGATTTTCCCAGACCTGTTCTCTATGTATGGATGTAGATACATGTTTTTACAATCTCTAAGTGGGATCATATGAAACGCACTGCCGTATAATCTACTTCCATCAAGTAATATATTAAGAAATAGCCCTAATATCATTAGAGGTTAGTAAAATAGTTTCAATGGCATTGTGTTATTCTAGCAAAATAACTTACTATAATTTATTTAACCCATATCGTATCAGACATTTTAGTTCATTTATAGCTTGGCTGCTATTATAAACAAGGATATAAAAATGTATTTATAGCTGAATCTTTCTGCTTAATGATTATATCATTTGAATAATCTTAGAGATGGATATTAGATCAACAGGTAGGTGGAAATTTTAGCTTTTCTTATATATTTTTGCCAAATTGTTCTTCCAAAAGGCTCTAAATGAAAGTGTCATTTCCACAGCCATTGTCAACACAGGATATTACTACTAAAATTTTGTTTCATTAATTTGAGTGAAAATGCCATCTCATTTTGATTAACCTTTCTTTGATTATTAGTGAGGAAGAAAGAACAGTATTTTTTCTTTATTTTTTTTAATGTTTGTAAAATGTCTATGTTTTTTTTTTTAAGAAGATTTTCTTTTTTAAAGATTTCTTTCTTTTCTTTCCTTCTTTCTTTCCTTCTTTCTTTTTGGCTGTGTTGGGTCTTCATTACTGCGCATGGGCTTTCTCTAGTTGTGGCGAGCAGGGGCTACTCTTTGTTGCGGTGCACAGGCTTCTCAGAGTGGTAGCTTCTCTTGTTGTGGAGCACCAGCTCTAGGCACGCAAGCTTCAGTAGTTACAGCACGTGGGCTCAGTAGTTGTGGCTTGTGGGCTCTAGAGCACACACTCAGTAGTTGTGGCGCACGGGCTTAGTTGCTCCACGGCACATGGGATCTTCCCAGACCAGGTTTGGAACCTGTGTCCCCTGCGTTGACAGGCGAATTCTTAACCACTGTGCCACCAGGGAAGTCCTATATTTTCTTTTGATTTTCTTCCTTTGGTGTTATGTTTAGAAAGGTCTTTCCAACCCCAAGATTATGTTATAATCACTTATATAGACTTCTAGTAATTTTAAGGTCTTATTCATCTTTTACATTTAAATATTTAACCCATCTGGAATTTATTTTAGTGGATGATATGGCTTTAGAAGAAATTTTTCTAAATGGTTATCTAGTTGTCCCAACATCATTCTAGGGTTTTCGTTGTCCACTCAGATATTTCTTAGCAGTGAGGAGGAAATACCAATAAAAGGAGAAATACCATGTTCTCAGTTGCTATGGAACATTTTCACACCAGGCCAATTATGGATTCATGCTGTTCGGTGTTCCATCATTCTTGTCTGCTACCATAGACTACTAAAAAAAGAATGTAGTAAGGACTTGTCACGTTACAGCGGTGAAGGTGAAGGCAGAATCCCCTTTATAAAAGTCTTCCTGTGCTATATTGAGAGCTACTCCCTCAAAGAAGTATTCTAGAACACCTTTGCTTCATAAGGGTCATCCGAGCTTTACTCTGAAAACCCGAAAACATTTCTTCTTTCTTTTGACCTGTAGGTGGCAAACTTTCACTCTTATGCTCTTTTAAATTTTTGACCTGCTTGTTTAAAATTCACAAAAAACAAAGTGAGATTATTTTAGTGTGAGTTAGCATAAATGTAAAGGTAAAGGATACTTAAAGTGAAAGGACCAATAAAAGTAACAGATGGTCAGCACAGACCTGGGTCAGAGCCCCAGCTCTGCTATTAACTAGCTGGGACTAGGGAAGATGATTCACGTTCTCTCAGCCTCTGTTATCTCACCTTTAAATCGCAGGGTTGAATGAGGTCATCTCTAGTATACTTTGCAGCTCTAAATTTTATGATTCTTGTTACAAATTTAAATCCCTGACAGATTTTCAGTGATAGTGAAACTTGTTTGAAAGGGAGCAAAATATGTCCAAAATTCCTTCTTTAAAGATGAAAATGATAAGGACAGACTTAAAAATTGATTTTAAAAAACTTTAGTGCATGATGTGTATACCATTGGAGCTTCAGAAATTGGCTATTATAATGACTGATTTTATTGCAAACCAGGAATAATACAATAGAGTGAGATAATTTTTTTCAATGCTATGAATTGTCACTGCAGCCAAATTAGTAATAATGGGTTCACAAGTAGAATATAAAATATAAATCTGCAAGAAACCAGGATATAAGATATAAAACCCAAAGAAGCCAGAATAGTATATGTTTCACTTTTGTGGATGGGAGATACATTAGTGGATATTTTAAAAAGGAGAAGAAGGTGTTAATACAACATGCATTTTTCTGCACTACAAGAATAAAAACATCTTCAAGTGACAGGAAGAACTAAGTGTGATACCGTTAAAAGCTTACTATTTTAAATATATGGATATGTCTAATCTGGGCAGCAGTTGGGAGTCTCTCTAACTTAAATCTAATAACTCTGAAGTCACAAGCCCTCTGAGAATTTTATTGTGCCCCCAAATACACACACGCTGCATACACACGCACGCACAGTCCTTTTGCTTCTATTTTCCCTTTCTTACCACGCTTTACTTTTCCAATCTCAGTGTCTACAGCTGATCTACCCATTCATATTAAGCACTTCATGGGCTTTTAAAAGTACTTTATTAAGGTTCTGAGTAAGTTACAGAGAGGGCAGGTTTCAGAATGTGGAGTACTGACCTTTCACTACTTCCTCGTTACACCCTCCTTTCCTGCTTTGCCTCTCTCAGCCTCCCCTCTTCTTTGATCAATTAAATCATCCCTCGTTTTAGGAAGAGTTCTTATATTCACCCTTGACTATAAATGCCCATTGTCCCAAAAGGACAGTTCCCTCTAAGAGGCATATTGGTAAACAAAATTTTCTCCATCAAATTTCCTCTATAGGTTGGTATTTAAATTCCACTTTAAAAAGGAGAAACAATATACACAAGAAGACATGGAAAATGCACAGGTTGCTCCTATAATATAGTGTATACTTTAAAGCAGCATTGCATACTAGAGTAGTAAATATATGAAAGATAAAACAGTGTTGGTGAGCATGTGGGAAAGCGTGCATTTATATACATTGCTGGAGAAAATGCAAATTAGTTCAACTTTAAATTGTTTTTATACAAAAATGTTAATAGTAGTATTATAGAAAGTGGAAACAAACCAAATATTTCACAATTGGGAGTATTTAGATGAATATGGTAATATGATGGAATGAGTGCTGTGCTGCTTTTTAAAATGCCAAGTATGCATTTTACTTCAACACACAAGCAAGCTTTATAAATAGTGATAAATTAAAAATCAGAACTCAAGATAATATTAACTTTATGGCTATGTGAAAACAGTAATAATGATTGGAACCCAGAAGAATGTAAATAATTTCAATTCTTATTAATTTGTGAAGTTAAGTTCCAATTTTTGGAAATGACAATAATTCTAACTACTAGTCATAATTTTATTCTATCTTGTATTATATCTCCATATATGCTAAGACCAGTTATTCAAGTCTATTTGAGTTGATTCTAATAGTTTGAACCACCTCCCAAAGATTTTTTTTCCTTTTAATATTGCCGTAAGTCAAATTTTTCTAGTGCATTAATTGAATATAGGAATAAATTAGGTGTCTTTAAAAGTTTGTTAGTGTGTGACATTCTAAAAAATGTCTGACCAGCACTGCTCAGAACTGTCAAGGTTATGACAAAACAAGGAAAGTCTGAGAAATAGGCACAGAGGAGCATAAGGAGACATGATGACTGAAAGTGATGTGCTGTCCTGGCTGGGATCCTGGAACAGAAAGAGGACATTAGGTAAAAACTCAGGATATCAGAATAAAGTGTGGACTCTAATGAATAATTATGTATCAATACTAGCTCATTAATTGTAATAAATGTATCATACTAAAATAAGATGTTACTAATAAGGGAAACTAGATACAAGGTATATGGGAATTCGCTGGGCTATTTTCATAATTTTTCTGTACATCTGAACTGTACAAAATTAAATTTTTATTTTAAAATGTATTAGTACATTCAGGCAGCTTTAACACCATCTCACGTATTGAACTAATGTATTAAATAACAGAACCTAGTCTATTGTTAGTGTCCAGCTGATAAGGTGAACAATTACATGTCTATAATCAGGGGGTAGAACAAGAGAACACTTCAATAATAGAAGCTACCCTTCAATAAAGAGAATGATACATTATTAAGAGCTGAGGATGTAGAAAGTACTGTATAAAGCACCATCCTTGTGCCTGGTATATATAAACTCTCCAGCAGGAGCAGATGATAAGAATACACTAGAAGGGCATGATACAAACACTAGCTTCTAACAAAATGTTCTTACTTATCAATATGTGAAGTTGTTAGGGTTATACTACAATATGTAATGAAGTCTATTTCAGACTATTTGGAGATTTCTTTTTGTTTTCTGAATTTTTTTTTCCTTTTCCATTTTGTTTGCCATTTTTCTTGGCAGTTGCATTTTTAAAATTTCCCAATGTGTTCATCTGTTGATGTGAAGAAGATTCTTTGTACGCTTTCCACTATGAATGAAGAGCAGTTGGGAACTGCACAGTCTGTTGACAGCATTGAGACTGGTTTGACGTCTAAAAAAAGTAGACCTGTTTTCCTGTGTTAACCTCAGCGCAGGCGATGGAAAAGGCTACTTCACAATAGGTTTCCATTTTGGACTAGTATCAAAACAAAAGAGATGAGGCAAATGTAATAATTTTTCTCCTCATCACTCAAATTATACATTAAAATAGTTTCTTTTTGGTGTATTAAAAATGTTTTAAACTAGCATTTGTGTTTTCTTGTTTAAAGGCAGTAGACGCCTCTGCTGATGAAGTCATTTATTTTCTTAGAAATAGTTATTGGTTTCCTGCAGCATTTCTGAAACTGTCTTATAAGGAGCAGAGAGACCACTTGTCAAAATGCAGGTTCCCAGGCCCACCCTCTCAAGATTCTAATTCGATATGCCTCAGGGCCCGAGGGAATCAGCCTTGTTAACTAGAGCCTGCTCCTGGTGAGGTGAAGTCTAGTTGTTTACAGCAGTTCTTAACCCTGGCTACACACCGGAATCATCTAGAAAACTTTTAAAACTACCAATGCTGCAGCCTACTCCTTCTACACCATCGGACTGTCATTTATTTATTTGGGGTGGGGCCTACCTATCAGTGATTTTTAACCCTCCCCGGTGGATACTAGTGTGCAGCCAGGGTTGCAACCCCTGGTCTCGTGTATGGAACCAAAATTAATTAGAAAAACCTGTGCCTTACTCCTGAGGCTCTACTCAAAAAACATTGGCTACTAAACACAGCATATGGATCTCACAAGCATCACAGTGAACGAAAGGCAGCTAGTAGGCACAGGGTGTTTGGCAGGGGGCCGGAGGGGAGGGGTGGTGGTGGAACTGTTCTGGAATTAGACAGTGGTGACAGTTGCACAACATAGAGAATATAGTAAAAATAAAAACACTGATGTACACTTTAAAGTGGGGGATTTTACATTGTGTGAAGTACGTCTCAGTTTAGAAATGCTACTAAGAAAGAGAGAACACATGGTTTAACCATTTTTGCAAATTTCCAAAACAGGCATATGTGAACCAAAGCTAGAAGGCAGGTCAGTGGTTGTCTTTGGGTAGGCAGGAGGGGTGGCGATTGGCAAGCAGAACAAGGAAGGGTCTTGGGTGCTGGCAGGGTTCTTCTTTCATGACCTGGGTGGTGGTTACAGCAGAGAATTCACGTTGTGATCTTTTCTTTATGATTTATGCTTTTGGAAAACTGAGCTGTCAAGAGACGTTTAAAAGATATTCAGCCTCCTCCACTTGAGAACACAGGAAAGATTGACTAAGAATCTATCTTAACCTATGAGAAAAGCAAATCGGATGAGACGTAAAGATAATGTTTGACAGTAGCAGTCATTTAATACTGGATTGTTTACCAGAGACAGCTATAGAATCTCTGTCTTCAGATGTCTCTGAAAAACAGTCTTACTGTAAAATCATTTCTGTTCAGGGATGGCATCTTATGGTAGCTGGTCAGATAACAGTTTGAGATTGAGTCCAGTTCTCTGAGACTACTTTTAGTTTGTATTTACTTTTTATTCTGGGAAATTTGAATTCCTCCTATAACACGATACTTGCCAAAGAGAATCAGCTAATTCAAGTATTTTTAGTTACAGCAAACCTTACTGCAATCTGTTTTACCGATTATCAAACTGAATTCCCCTAAGCTCAGTTTAATTTTTCCTTTGACATTGTTGCCAGTAACTTTTTCTTAATTGCTATCGCTATGCTGACAGTCCTAGATTCTCCTTCCTTTCTTTTTTGCTTATTGCTTTTCCAGGCTCTATGAATTTGGATGTTTCCCCCTTTCTTTCTTCTTTTTATATTTCTTTAGTGCTACTTGTATTTCTAAGACCTTTGGTTTCCAGAAATGACTATAGTATTGTGAGGTTCTGGAAAATGTCCACTTCCTTTTGCAATAATGTTGTAGGCTAAAACAATACGGTTCAACACTGATTCCTCTGGTTCCAGGATTACATCTTTAAAATTGAGTCAATTTAGCATTGCCACTGATTTCATAAGCTCTGTTTTGCGTGCAATCTACTTCCTTTGAAATCTTTTCATGAATTTCCAGAAGTCCTTCCTTCCATTAGCCACTTGTAGATTATGGCTTTATAGTCTCACATCTAAGGTTTTATTTATTTTACAAAGAAAACAAATATCATTTTAAATTTGTTTTGTTCTTAATTGTTCTAATTTCTCTGAGGACATCACCATCCTAATCATAATATTAGCCAGATTCAGAGATAGTGAGTATTTTTTTCTAATTTTTAGTTTTTCCAATTGCTTCTTCAATGATTGACACGCCTTATGTCAACTCTTTATTAATGATGTTATTTGTTTTTACAAATAAGAAAAATAAAGTTACAGAAAGAAAAGTATATCTTGACTATTAGCTATTAAGCAAATGTATATAAAACACATATTTTTAAAAATATATGTGTATATGTATATTCCTCTTTATTGAGAACCACGTCCCTGTGGTAGCTATAGAATATTTTCTAGCTAGAAGGAATTTTATAGATTCTCTCCTCCAATCTCCTCATTTTATACGTAAAGAAACTGTGACCCAGAGAAACCTGTATAGTTAGTTGCTAATAAAGCCATTTTTCTTTCACAATTCTTTACTGTTTCATTTTACTTAATTTACTTCATCTTTTCAAAGCAATACTTTAACATGAGGGCACATTGAGCCATTTTGGCTTTTTCTCTTGTTTAATTTCTTTAAAACTTTTTATTGAAGATTTTTTAGGTCCTTTCCAGTGCCAGTTGTTCAAACTGACTGTTTCAGCACCATTTAATACATTATTATATATATTAGCGCAACTTTAAGAACTTCCTCAGAGCAAAGTATTTTTCTTTGCTGTTGTTGGTTTTTCATGTATTTTTTTTTCCTCCACCCTTGCTAAATTTTCCAAAGGTAGTTGCTCCCAGAAAAGACCCATCCCTTCACATTCTCATACTCTATTTCCTTTTTCAGATACCCACTGGATAATAACAACAGCTGACAGATATTGAACTCTATTCATTGAACAATATTGATTGTCCCATTTTACTGACGAGATAACTAAGGCACAGAGATGTAATTCATGGCAGAGTAGGGTGAGACTTAGGCTTCCTTATTATAGATCTAGTATTTAACTTTTTATGTATTCCTTTAATAAATTCTACTTTTATGTATTTCATAATGTTCATTATGTACTTACATGTAGTACTCGTGTATAACTTACAAATTTATAAAGGTAAAGAATTATCCTCCTCTAAAGAAAGATCTGGCCTTTTCCCTCAGCTCCCTGGAGATGATCTCTGAGCCCTTGGAATGTCCTGTCTGATAAGAGTGTCTTTATTTACCCAGTGACCTCAGGCTACACTGGCCTGAGGTTGAATGACGTGACTTACAGTAGGGGTGTTCAGCCAAGTAGCATCAGCTTGACCTTCAAAGGCTCTGGACGCTAAAGGCCCCAGTAGAAACTCTGGACACCAAGGCTCAGGTGAGCTTCCTTCGTTGGCAATATTCCATGTGTAATGTCACATATTGTTGCCAAAAGTTAGCACTATTTATGACCCTACAGGGAGAGGACAATTGGAAGCTCTATCCATGGACCCCTCCTGGATTTGGCCCTATATGCCTCTTCCCTTGGCTGATTTTAATCTGTATCCTTTCACTGTAATAAATCATAACTGTGAGTATAACAGCTTTCAGGGAGAGCTGTAAGTCCTAATGACCTATCAAAGCTGAGAGTGCTCTTGGGGACTGCCTGAACTCACAGTCATCAGAAGTGAGTGTGGTCCGGGGGACCCCCCAAACGTTTGATCAGAAAAGTTTCAAGCCCATTAGTCTAGGCCATATTAGCAAATGATTATTTTCTTCTTAAAGGTCTATGGAGATGTAAATTTCTTCAGTGATCTATATTGTGTTGATGGTGATATACATGTAAAGTCACTTACAACAATAACAGTAAAAGTCAAATTTCACCTATTCTAAAATTATGAGTCTGTTTCCTTTTTTTTTTTTTAATTTCCTTAGGTTATTTTTTTCTTATCTTCCTGGTTCCTTTGAGTGCATTAAAAATTGCTGATGGCCCCATCCTTCTTAAAAAAACCTTCTCAAGTCCATTCTCTATATCTGTATCTCCACTCTTGCCCTGCCACTGGGTTCATCAGTACCATTTCTTCAGATTCCATATATATGAGTTAGCATACGGTATTTGTTTTTCTCTTTCTGGCTTACTTCACTCTGTATGACAGTCTCTAGGTCTATCCACCTCATTACATATAGTTTAATTTCACTCCTTTTTATGGCTGAGTAATATTCCATTGTATGTATGTGCCACATCTTCTTTATCCATTCATCTGTCGATGGGCATTTAGGTTGCTTCCATGTCCTGGCTAATGTAAATAGTGCTGCAACGAACATTATGGTACATGTTGCTGCATAACAAGAGGAGATCAACTCGATGATGGGTGATGCCTTAGAGGGCCAGGACAGGGAGCGGGGAGGGAGCCATGGGAGGGAGGGGATATGGGGATATATGTATAAATACAGCTGATTCACTTTGGTGTGCTCAAAAACTGATACAAGAGTGTAAAGCAAATATATTCCAATAAAGAGCTTAAAAACAAAACAAAACAAAAAACAAACAAAAAAACCTTCTCCTGGCTGATCCCGTAGAATCAAAGGCCCCCATGAGCTGAGACCACAATGTATTTATATTTTTAGTCCTAACACTTAACACAATGTCTGAGTTTCCTTTGTTAGGAGAAAAAACAAAATCATGTCTCTAGGCTACAGACAATATTAGAGACAAAGGCTAATTTCTAGTCCCTGGTTTTTTATTTGCTTTGTCAACAGTGGGCAAGTCACTTACCTTCTCTGAATGTCTTTTTCATCATCTGCTGAACAAAGAATGTGGCACTCTTCAAATAAAATCTCAGAAGCTTGGTTGAAACCCACACAGGTTGAGGAAGCTATGGGAAGGCACCTGGGGCTGTCTTGCTTAGAATCCTCCCTCACCCTCCCTGTTGTGGCCCCCAAAGCCCTGCAGGACCCTATGGCTCTTTAGAACAGCACCAGAAACGCACTTGGATAGACAGTTTCCACAGTCCTCTCAGGCTCTAAAATGCTATATTCTAAAAGCAGTATCAAAATATTTTTTTACAATATTAGCACCCCAAATGTTATTTAATTACTAGAAATTTTGTTGGATTCAGAGTTTTGCTCTATATTTCTAACATGATGTTTACATTGTAAAACAGTTGAACTCTTAAAGAGATGGAACAAAGAACAAAGTATTGGAAGCCAAATTTGTCGTTTTCCTTCTTCTTTTCCAACTTAAGTCCAGTAACACTAAACAGATGGTGAGTAGTTAACAAAGCCAGAAATCTTCAACGACATGGGTGCTTCATCTTGTCGGAGGCTGCCATTCCTGGTCTGCTGGGAGAAGAAAAAAAAATCACTAAATGAGAAGCAGTGATGCAAAGCTGAGTACTGAACTTTCTAAATGCTTTGGAAAGTATCTTCCAGTTGGTTTGTCTTAAAGGTCATTAGTAAAACCTGAACTTGGATTGAGAGTGAACGACATTTTGTGTTGTAACTAAAAATAAAAATTTACATAGCATCTAATTTCATTTAAATATTACAACTTTATAATCTGAGTATGAATATATTATTGTGATTAATTCATGCTGTTTAATATACTTACTTTTATTATGATTAGTAACATATTTGAACTTATATTCACCACCTTTTTTGTGTTTATTTACCATGAATTTTCTTCACTTCTTCTTTTCTTCTTTTTTCTTTTCCTTTTTTTAATTGAAGTATAGTTGATATACAATATTATATAAGTTTTAGGTGTACAGGACAGTGATTCACAATTTCTAAAGATTGTGTTTCATTTATACTAATTATCAAATATTGGCTATATTCCCTATGTTGTACTATATGCACTTGTAGCTTATTTATTTTATACATCATAGTTTGTATCTCTTAATCCCCTCCCCCTATGTTGCCCCCCCTTCCCTCTTCCCACTGATAACCCCTAGTTTTTTCTCTACATCTTCGCCATTTTTTATTTGTGTTCTTTTTGATGATGGCCATTCTAACAGGTGTGAGGTGATATCTCATTGTGGTTTTGATTTGCATTTCTCTTATGATTAATGATATTGAGCATCTTTTCATATGTCTGTTGACCATCTGTATGTCTTATTTGGAAAAAATGTCTATTCGGGTCTTCTGCCCATTTTTTAGTCGGGTTGTTTGCTTTTTGATGTTGAGTTGTATGAGCTGTTTATGTATTTTGGATATTAACTCCTTATTGGTCACATCATTTGCAAATGTTTTCTCCCATTCGGTAGGTTGTCTTTTCACTTTGTTGATGGTTTCCTTTGCTTCTTTTGAAGTTCTTAAGTTTAGTTAGGTACCATTTATTTTTGCTTTTATTTCTTTTGCTTTAGGAGACGTCTAAAAAATGTTGCTATGACATTTGTCAAAGAGCGTTCTGCCTATGTTTCCTTTTAGGAGTTTTATGGTTTCCAGCTTTACATTTGGGTCTTTACTCCATTTTGAGTTTATTTTTGAATATGGTGTTAGAGAATGTTCTAATTTCATTCTTTTACATGTAGCTGTCCAGTTTTCTCAGCACCATTTATTGAAGAGACTGTCTTTTCTCCATTGTATAGTCTTGCCTCCTTTGTCATAGATTAATTGACCATAAGTTTGTAGATTTATTTCTGGACTCTCTCCTCTGTTCCATTGATCTATGTGTCTGTTTTTGTGCCAGTACCACAAAATTACTGTAGTTTTGTAGTATAGTCTGAAGTCAAGGAGTGTGATCCCTCCAGTTCTATTCTTCTTCCTCAAGACTTTTCAGTTGTTTGGTGTTTTTTGTTTCTCCATACAAATTTCAAAATTATTTGTTCTAGTTCTTTGAAAATTGTTCGTGGTATTTTGATAGGGATTACATTGAATCTGCACATTTCCTTAGGTAATATGGTCATTTTAATGATATTAATTTTTGTTTTCTTCTTTACTGAATGTTATTGATCTACTAGATATGAGGAAGGTTAACATGTTATTTCTATTCTTTTGAGTGGTTACTCTTCACTTTTCATGTATATATTTAGTTTAATAAAGTTTAATAAATATGTTACCCTTCTACCAAACAAACAAATATCCTTAGTATGCAATTGGCTTTCCTCCATGCCTATCCCTGGATAGATGTTGGCATTTTCTGGGCCCCATTTTATGGCTGAAAGGCCATTTCTGAGCCTTTTGGGCCCCTAGGTTTATGAAGGAGCCTCTGTCTAGCACCTGCTATGCATGGGGCCATACATACTTTAACTTATTTCCTCCTATTATTATAAATCCCCCGGCCATTAGTTGTATATCTTGTTCTAACACCCCTGTGAGTGTTTTTAGCTCTCTCTCACCCTCTATGTCTTAGCTTCTTGTTTCCTCTTTATTTTATTATTTGGAGATCTCGCTTTCTTACATTCAAGCCTGTTTTAAAACTTTGTGGAATGAGTAGACCTCCATTATTGGCCCAATCTACCATAATAACTGGAAGTCTCAGAGATGCTTTACTATCTTCTTTCTGATATGGAAGCAAGCATAAAGAAGTTCTGACTAGCCTATACCAGTATTAAAAAGGGATAAGCAGACTTTACTTCAGATCTTAAAACTCCATGTCCAGGATTATTTCCATAATATTAGAGTTCTCTCTTTTCCCCTTCCTCCTTATCCCTTGAAGTTGTTCCTAGATGCCTATTGATTCATAGAACACCAGTCTAATTTTACCCTTCCAAAGAAATTCCTGTGCATTCATTATGGCCCCAGAAGCTTTAGCCCAATCTTTGCCGATATAATTTTTTAGAGTATAATTTTTTAGATTTTTTTCCAAGCTTGTATCAGGAAAAAACTACAGCTCTAAGGCCTTAGATGAATCATGAAAACCAAGGTTTACTTTAGTCCTCTGGCTTTTACCTCTGGTAGACTGATACAAAACCACGTGAACACTGTCCCCTTTATTTATAAGTCCGCACCAGTCTTTTCCCTCACAAATAAGAACCAGTTTCTGGACTCCTGTGAACCATGCATGAGAGAGTTTGCATCCCTTCGCCATCAACGTACCCGAGTAATTGGCCTTTGAAAAATTACACCTGTATGCCATTTCTAGAGGCATATTCTTTCTCTGAAGAATTATTCCCATCTTCACTATAACAAATGTTTCCACTGTCTAAGCTCACACTATTCCAACTTGTATCTTAACGTTCACTATTCATTCAATAAACATTTTTTGACAGTTGCGCTGTGCTAAGTGCTAGGATCACAAAGATGAGGGAGGGAGCGATTGCGCAGCGAAATCAGTGCTGGTATAGCTGTGTGCACATCATGCTGTGGATATGTAAGAGAAGGAGCATTTACTCCCCTGGAGATGGAAAGGGCAGGGATGGCAAGAGGCTACAGCACGTGCAAAGGCATCAGAGTCAGGGTACCTTTGAGAACCTGCGAATCTGTCTGGGGCTGGAGATCTAAGATAGGAAAGAACTGGCAGGGGGAGCTCAGAGGGACTGGCCAGAGCTGGGCTGTCTGCTCCAGATGTAAGTGTTTTTGTTTCATTTCGGAAGCACTGGGCACCCTTGGAATACTTTAAAGCAGAGAAGTGGATTAAAGTAGGGAAAGCTGGACCCAGGGCAACACGTGGGATAATCACAATGCCTGGCTCATGGGTAGCACTGGGTTAAACGGGATTTCATTAAATTGTTATGTTGTTATTCATGGATGAGTACCCCATCCTCCAAACAGGATTGAACACATTTAAAAATCTTTAACTGCGGAAGAATGAATGATATCTGCATAAGGTAGAAACTAGTTTGACTAGACCACTTTCACTGTAGACATTAATAAAAACAGGCTCATTTAGTCTGCTATTTACTTGGAGCAGAAGCAGCACTCTGTGTGCCCAGAGTAGACAGAATCCTTGCTTAGGTTTTGAACACAGGATGTTTTCACAGGTACTTTTTGGTTACTCAGTGCCTCTGTTATTCTGTTTATAATTCAGGTCCTTTGCTTTTCTTTTTATTCCTTCTGATGTCCAATGTTTTACCTTTTTAAGGACTCTATTCACATTCAGATAGTGTGGAGAATGAAAGAAGAAAATAAGTTAATTTTTATAAACATTTTTGGAATAGGAATTTTCACTAAGTTTCCCTAAATTCTACATGCTTCCTTAACACTTTAATATCAGAGGTGTACTTATGTACAGAATCAGGTTCTTTTGTAGAGACAATATCTGTTTCACCCAAATTTTGTTTATATGGAAAAATATCTATATAGTAGTGAAATTAAATTCCCAGTATTACTGATTTAGTTTTCTGACTTCTTTTTCCTTTGTGGACAGTTAACAATGACCAGAAAAAGGAGAACTCATGAATTTTTGTCTTAAATATTTCAAAAACTTGAAACTATGTCAAAGTATTTGCACCTTCACTGACATATGAGTTAAAAGTTTCAAATATTTACTGCACGTTTACATGTGAGCCAAACCAGCCTATCTTTCCAGAGCATAGGTTTTTCATTTATTGAGAGGCATATATTGATGGTACAGATAAACTTATAAAGGTTGGTTAGGGACATGGATGACAAATAATTGAAGTGTTGATTCCATGTGTTCATTACTGAAGATGAGATCTGGGATAGGGTGGGAAGCAGAGATTCATCTTATTGTATTTTTTTAAGTTTATGAAGTTATAGTGATTAAAACAATATGATACTGGCATTAGATTATCAAATGCATAAGGTATCAAACAGATCAATGGTGCAGAAAAATATCTTAACAATGACCCTATTATATTACAAAAATCTAACACGATGCATTAAAATTCAACAGAAATTGGATACTCATATTCCAAAAAATGAACCTTGAACTGTATCTCACACCTTCTACAGAAATTAACTTAAAATGGATCACAGACCTAAATGTAAGACATAAAACCATAAAACCTTCAGAAGAAAACACAGAAATCTTTGTGTTCTTATGCAAAGACTTCTTAGGTATAATACCAAAAGTGATACCATTTAAAAAAACTGATAAATTGGATTTTGAAACTTAAAAGATTTTGTTCTGAAAGCTTTGTTAAGAGAATGAAAAGACAAGTCACAGACTTGGAAAAATACTTGTAAATCACATGCTCATACCAATAATACTGAAAACTCAACATAATTAATTAATTGTGGTGATGATTACACAACTATTCGATTACAGTAAAAAAATCACTGAGTTACAGACGTTAAGTGGTGAGTTGAGTGGTATGTAAATTATCTCACTAAGGCTTTTATTAAGAAGTGGAGGAAGAGTTTGACGACTGAGGGGTAGCACAAGGGAACTTTTTTAAGGATGATGCAACTTGATCCTATGGTGATTACATAATTCTATGTATTTGTCAGATTGCACACTAGAAGAGTGAATTGTATTGCATGTAAATTTGATAATACATTTTTAAAACTTAAAAAAATTCAATAGAGAAGTTAAGGTTTAAGAAATAAACGGTGCTGGGAAAATTTATCAGCTGGTTAGGAAAAAAATGTTAAGAGGCTGCCCTTGCACTATCTACTGAAACAAATTCCAGAAGGATTAAAGAATTAGGTTTTTTTGTCATAGAAAATAAAAGGAGATATTTGTCAAGACTTTGGAGTGGGGAGAACTTTTTAAATTAGAAAAGATGCAGGACGTGCTGAATGAAAAAGCTCCATGGCAGAGCTGTTTCCCTACAACTTGTACTTCCCGCCCCAATCTGCAGAGTCACTCATCTCTTCCAATCTCCAGTGATACTTTCTTCATTTTCCCCCTTTCCTGTCTAAGACGTAAAGCTATGTGATCCATCTTCATAGAACTTACTGCCTGTTCTCCTTAGTTCACTACCTTTTTCCAAATTATCTAATATTTTCCACTATGCTACCAGGAATAAGAAGAAAAAGTATGAGTTGTATATTTCTCTGTAATAAATCACTCCAAAACTTAGTGGCTTAAACCAACAGCCATTTACTGTTTCTCATGATTCTGGGCATTGGCTGGATGCTGCTCTCCTGGCTTTGCCTGGGCAAACAGCTGGAGGTCAGCTGGACTGGAAGGTCCAAGATGGCCTTCAGCACATATCTTGCAGTTGGTGCCGGCTATCAGTAAGGGCACTTGGTTCTCCAGTAGCTTCTCATCCTCAGTAAGCTACACTGGCTGCCTCTGTGTCAGTCTCAGGACAACATTCCCAGAGGACCAAGACAGAAGCTTAAGGTCTAGTGTGGAAGTCACACAGCTACATCCTTTTGGTCAAAGCAAGTGATGAGAACAGCGTAGATTCAAGGGGTGGGGAATAGACTCCTCTTCTTGATAGGGTGAGCTGCAAAACGAGAGTGCCCAGGTTTTTAAATCCGCAACAATGCAAAAAGTCTAGACTAAGTGCCTTCAAGTGAAGAGGTTCATTGAAACCCAAACAAAATATGACTTGACTTTTCATTCAGGTAAGTAAGAACGTCAATTGACTAAACATCTTCACTTCTGGTCACTGTAATAAAATCACTGTAACACTAACAAGTCATGAGGATAGAAAATTAAGGAAACTACTAAAAATTGTCATAGGCCCAGAAAATATTTGCAAGAGGAAATAGAGGTACTAAGTCTTATTTCTGTAGGCAAAATGACCTGACTAGTGTGGTTTCCAAACCTCAGAGAGTTATGTCAGTTTGATTCCAAGCCTCTTTAGTTAATAATAGAATGGAGAACACCAGCCATAGTTTTTATTACTTAAAGGGAATTTACAAATTAATTATTTTACGTAATCATTGGTTGGCCAACATTCGATGACAAGAGTTTGCATTTTTACCTTCTACCTTGCATAACTGATGAAAGTAAAATGAGATAATTAATGTAATATGCCTAATATAATAACTGGCTCACCTTTGCCTCTAAAAAAATTGCTACTATTATTTTATTCAAGGCTTTACCAAGAATTTGCATTGTTTAATGGTAGGCATTCTATCAGTACTTTCTTAATATATTTTTATGGTCAAAGTGGGTGCTTGATAAACTTGCCTTAAAAATTTTCCAAGCTAAAATGATCATTGCCATATTCTATGGGGTAAAACTTTAGAACCTCCATTTTCTATTTGTTCATATGTTGGAAACTGACCTAACACTATTGCAACAGTCAGCTGTTGCTGTGTAATCACACAAAAAAAATCCCCGTGGTGTTTAACAAAAGCACTTATTTTGCTCATGGATCTGTGAAGTAGCAGGGGCAGGTCTGCCTCTGCTGCAGCCCCTGGCTCTGCCTCATGCCGCACGTCTACCCCTAGGTTGGAACAGCTCTTCTCAACGCATGTTTAGTCTCAGGCCCAGACTAAAAGGGCAGCAGCTACCCAAAGTAAGTTCATCTCACGGTGATAGCGTAGGCGCAAAAATACGCAGGATCTCGTACGGTCTAGGTTTAGAACTGGCATCCTGTCACTTCTGGCCAAGCCAGTGGAGTAGCGAACTTCTCCTTTAATAGGAGGAACTACTGAGTCACAGGGCTAGCTCCAAGTTACAGTACAGGATGAAGAGTTGAAGCCAATAATAGAGTCTACCGCAATAATGATTATAGAATCTTGGCCTGTTGGCAGTCATTCCCTAATCCTACCTCCATAAGGAGGCATGCAACCCACTTAGGCTTCTCATACTTTCTCAATAGGATACAAATCCCTTGTTTGGCTGGCTGTTGAAGCTTATGATCCTTTCCTCAAATAATAACATGGGATGTCTGCCTGTTAGTTACCTAACAGAGTATACCTGTGAATTCTGTGCTGCCTCATAATTATAAAATCTCAGTTTGGAAAATCATATTTGCAGATGATTTCCTAATGCATTATCCATCCCACAAAATAGGCTAAGTTTCATACCCTGAACAAGACAGGTTACAGAAAGGCTTCTCTGTACAATATAGCATGTTGGCCTCTTGTAAAATTGCTTTTACTTAGCTAAGCTTGGGTGTTAAGCTCTCTGCCTACATTGCAGAAAGTTATAAAGAAATAGTTTATAGACCTAATTATTAGTTAAGGTTGACATTGGTGTGATCTACACATTCCGTTTTTTGAATAACCATGGAAAAGTTTTGTCTTGGCTCACAGAAAGAAGAATTTTCCATATTCCTCCTGACAAATTGGCTTATTTTTATTTTTATCTTTATCTTATACTCACTGTGATGTAACTGATCATCTTTCCATTTTTATACTGGCCAGTAGGAAGCTCTGACACAGATTTACAAGCCATCTCTGCTGGAGCACAGAGCCTTATACATAGTATAGCCATTGTGTGTCAGGCTTTAAGGGATATATTTAGCCATCACATGGCATGCTTTAATACATATTAAATCCTTAGATGTGCTTGACACATCGAAAGTGCTCTATATGTTTGCCATTTATTATATTATTATATTATTATTATGGATAATAACGGGATAAGTTGGGTATAAATAAAATTCAATAAAATAAGAGAATGAGATCCTAATATTTGATCTCCTAATATCATTTTGGAATAAAAAGTGCTGAATTCATCTGTTGCTTTTCAAGACTTTTGTTATCAAATTACCTAGTAGATAAGCAAGCCAAGTATCAGATGGGGAAATTTTCCCTTTCTGCTTAACTAATATTTTACTGATTAAGTTTAAGTTTATACCATTTGGACCAAAATAAATTTCCACTTCTTGCCAAGAATGCTTATAATGAAATAACCAAAAGCTTCAGCAAAGACTAAAATAAATTAAAGGATGGACAAGAGATTGAAACTCTCTCTAATCATTTGTGGGATGGAGATTGGGGAGGGTAAGTCCAATAAGGAACTCTCTTCTTCACAACAGCTAGTTTTTGGCCTAAGCCAGTCTACCAAAATTTGACTTTGCTCCATTGTTCTATGGACTGGGTGGAAGTAATGGGGCTACAGCGGTTAGGACTGATAATCTCACTAGCAAAGACACTATTCCCCTAGGATCCTCTGCTAGGGGAACAGACTGGAGTACAGCTTTTGGTCAAAGAAGCTGAATTTTTAAAAAATTTAAAGAAAAGAATAGAATGTAATATGCAAAAGATATGAAAAATCTATACTAAAAGAAGATATCCAAGATAAAATTTTCAGGTAATAAACTAGAAAGATTTTACACCCTAAAATAAAGAGCATATATCTATAGTGAGGAATCTAGAAATATTTTATATCTCAATAAAGAGAGTATAGGGAAAAAGCAGTTAAATTAAGTTAGACATTAAAATGTAAGCTAATTTAGTTATCTATATTAAATTGTAGATAAATTAGTTTAAATGTAGATAGTTGGTTTTTTAAAGACAAAAATATACCATGCAAGTTTTGTGGGATGCAATTAGACAACATCTAGAAAAATAGCAAATGCCAGTAGGAGGACTTTATTCTGTGTGCCCTATGTGTGTGTAAAATATGTGTAGAATCATATGTGTATAAAATGATGTATATATGAGATTATTTATTGCAACATTGTTTGTGGTAGTCAACTATGGGAAATGACATAAATACCCACTTGTTAGAGACCAGCTGAATAATTTATGACAATTTATGCATTGCAGTATTAACAAGAATGAGGCAGATCTTTACATAATAATAATGCAAGCCCTCCAAGATGTATTGTAAGGAAGGTGTGGAAGAGGGGCTATGCAATTACTGTTCATGTAATAATACTTATTTGCATTTACTTATTTTCACATACACACCTCTGGAAGGAGCCACAAGTGCTAGCTCCTAGGCAGGAACTGGGTGTCAAGTGCAAGGGAGTTTTTCACTCTACACCCTTGAGTTCCTTTTGAAGTTGATGTTGTATGCATTTCAATTCATTAGAAATATCATTAAAGAAATAATGAATTCATCTGAAACAATAAGGGGCAAAATTGAATAGGTGGAAGCAATCTGTAATGTGGAGGACAAGCTTGAGAAAAATCATGCAGAATGCAGAGAAAAAAAAGAAACAGTCCAAAGAGGTATGGAGGTCACATCACAAAGGTTCAACCTATAAATAATCAGTATCACCAAGGTATGTGTATTATGACCCTAATTTTATAAAGATAAAGCTATACATACAGACAAATTACCTTATATTTGTACGTGTAAATATCTACTTATATGTAATTGTATCAACATCAACAAAAACAGCACTTACCATGTACCAGGCACTGTTCAAAGTGCTCAATAAGTGCTATTGTGAATCTTCCCAGCAACTCTGGGAGGTAGGTAGTTACCCCTACATACAGATGGGATTCCAGAGCACTGAGAGTTCAGCTTCTTGCCCCCTCAGTCACACAGTAAGTGACAGAGCCGAGATTCGGGCCCAAGCAGTTTGATCCCCAAGTCTGCTTTCTCAGCTACTCGGTCACAATACCTTCCTGTTGTGTAAAGAAAAATGTTTGGGAGGTTAAGTGACAGTCAATTAATATCTGGAGAATGAAACTGTTGGGAATTTTTATTTTCTACATTAACATGTTTATATCATTTAAATGTTTAAAATAAAGTACTACTTTTGTAATTCAGAAAAAAAAGTAGCTATAAATTGAAGAGGGGATATAAAACACTAATCAAATATGAGGCTACTCTCCTTAACTCACTCTTACTAGCAGAAGTTTTGTAAGAAACCACATTTTTATATGAAATCCACAGAACTCATAACACAATTCTTCCAAGTCCAGTATTTAGGGTTTACCCTGATGCTCACTGATCGGTTAGCCAGTAATGTTCTCTGATTGCAAGTAAATAATATCTTCATTGCTCCACGTGGCACTTCTTGTCCCTCCAACTTACAGTTATCCACCTACACCAGTGGGTCTGGCTCCTGCATATACGTATATAACCGGACCTTGCTGCTGCTCTTCTGATTACCACGTCAGCTTCAAAACTCTAGCCTGGGTAACATGGTCCTCTCTGCAAGGATTACTGTTTTATATCTTTCTCATTTCAATTAAACAATACCAATATGTCTTGGTTCAGGCTGCTATAACAGAATATATTTATTTCTATTATTAACAGAAATTTATTTCTCACCGTTCTGAAGGTTGGGCAGGCCAAGATCAAAGTGCCAGCAGATTTGACGTCTGGTGAGAGCTTGCTTCCTGGTTCACAGACTGCCTATGTGTCCTTCTCACTGTGTCCTCACCTGGCAGAAAGGGCAGGGTACGTACCTGGGGTCTCTTTTATAATAGAGCTTTACTTTCATGACCTACTCACCTCCTAAAGGCCTCACCTCCTAATACTATCACATTGGGGATTAGGATTTCAGTTTATGCATTTGGGGGAGATACAAACATTCAGTCTATAGCAAGCAATGTAACAAACTCATGGAGGTGAGCCTCATGATAGCAACTGCAACACTTCTAATAGCCCCAAACTTTGGAGATGCTCCATTGAAAGCAGTGCTGTAAACAACCTTTCCACTGCTTACAATTTCTATACTGTAATGCCATTTTTATAATACTTTAATACAATTCCTACAAAATATACTATACTATTATATATGTACTGATCTATAATGTATGTTATATATTACATATGTACTGATCTTATATATATATATATTATAGATCAACACACATATAATAGTATGTACTATTATACACACATGTACATGCATGTGCACACACACACATGTAAGATGTTTACACGATAATGATGAGGGACTCGGGTAATTGAGTCTATTTGAAATTTAAGCTTTTCACCATGGTGTTGTTTGCATAGCTACGTTCCTTGTATCTGAAGACTTCTACTGCTGATGGTATTTTCTCTTTCATGACAGTGGGATATATTTAGTAAGACACTAAGGCTTATATATAACATTTAAAATTATTAAGAATAAGCAGTTATAAAAATCTTAAGAGCATCTTTCCCTGTCAAGAGCCTAGATCACCTTAACAGTTAAGATGATTGTAAAATTAGCAAATTCAACTTGTTCCTGGTCTCCATCAGATTTATTTAGATGTAATAACTTCTATGTGTGGGCATATGGTGAGAAATAGATATGATGAGATGTAGCTGTAATAAATGCAGTATAATAACAGTTTCCCTGTATTTGTGTGGAGTGGGGATTCCAGCTTGAAGTTAAAGTCTGCCTACAGTTGTAATGACAATTCCCACCCTCTCCCACCATTGAATTATCAAGAGTCCATGGGGAGCTTGGCCTGAAACAAAGCCAGTCTCCCAAACATGCCCAGACATGTTGGAAAAGTGTGTGTTGCCAAAAGATTAGAAATCATGAAAGGTCATGGGACAGAAAATGAGGCCCCAGTTGGCCTAGTTTCCTTTGTATTTAAACCTAATGAGTTAATCCCGTAATCCATCCTTTTAAATTATTCTTTCAATTCCAGAATCTCGTGTTTATTTAGCCATCTGACTACTAGGAATTACTTTTGAAGTATAACATTACAAGAAGACAAAGACCAGAAGAAAGTATTACACACAGGATTTCCTGTTTACAGATTTGCAAAATACTTTAGGACCCTGATTAAATGATTAATGGGGGAGAATGGAATATATCTAAACAATGTACTCACTTAAAGTTTCTTCACAAATGTATTGGGTAGCTTGCTCCAGTGTCTGACTCAGAGGGAAACATTCTAGTGAACTCATGTACACAGAGAAGAAATCTGACGATAGATGGATGCACTTGTTGGGAATGAAGTGGCAGTGTTAATACTGCTGGGGGTTTTTTTTTTCCTTTCTTTTTTTCAATTAATTTTTTTGGAGTATAGTTGCTTTACAATGTTGTGTTAGTTTCTGCTGTATAGCAAAGTGAATTGCTACATGTATACATACATTCCCCTCTTGTTTGGATTTCCTTCCCGTTTAGGTCACCACGGAGCACTGAGTAGAGTTCCCTCTGCTATACCGTAGCTTCTCATTAGTTATCTTTTTTATACATAGTAGTGTATATATGTCAATCCCAATACTTCATTAAAAAGATTTCATCAAAAGTATAATAGTGCTGCTGAATTTTTTAAATGACAGCATATTCTGCTATCAAATTGCCCAATGACACTACTCAGTTTCTCTCTCCTTATAACTTCAATTCTCTGTTCTGTTTTTCTACCAGTTTTTGAAAATAAATATGCAAGAAAATCACCACACGTAAACTTTCATCGTTTTCATCTTTCTAGGCTCCATCAAGTGCTGACTGCTCCTCTTTCATACAGTAATTCTGATGTGTGGAGCAAAGGGATTTTCTGATTCTTAATAGAAGTGACACTGCTTAGAATTTCAGTGCTCCAAGGTAATTCCAGTTGGTACAAAAGTCATTCGGGGAAAGAAATCAATGGTCATAATAAATTATTTCTTTTCTTAGTGTTTATAAACACAGATCTCCTGTGGGAAACAGAGTATGTGCAAAAGAAGGCAAAGAAAACAAGAACAAATTGTCAGATGGCTACAGACACAGGGAATATGGTCTGTGTTTGGCCTGTGTCCCATGCCTAGGGGGTTCTGCGTAGACCAGTACTACAGCAAGCACACATTTTGTATATTAAAGATGCAAGAAGGAAAAGCCAAAACCTGAAATGCAGTCCACTTCCAGTAATCTGCATGCTTTTTTTTTTTCTGGTTTATCAAATAATGTTTCATATCCGATGGGATACCTGGCTTACTCCTCTGCTGCTTCCCCTGACTACTGCTTTAGTGTTTACTATGCTGTCATAACCTACTTTGTTTATTATTTTCCCAAGTAAAAATAAGAAGGAAAGAAGTAAAACCATTCTTTAAAAAATGTAATACATTACAAAGAAAAAAAAAGAGGATTTGGAGTTTGGCTACAGTTCATTCTCTAGAGTGGATAATTTCGAGGGGCTCTGAGGTCAGTGGATACTAACCAGAAGAGAGACGTGTGCATGAAACAGCCGTATTTCATTGTCAGTTATTGGTCCTTAGTTCATCTTTCCTCGGTTTTTGCTCATCTAGAGACCAGCATGGAAGAGCCAACACTGGTAAAAGAATGTTCTACATTCTTCCCAATATCCTTTCCTTTACAGGCCCTTTTTTCCTGAAGCTTGGTCATTTTACTCTCTTCACCTTTAAAAACCCATCAGAATCCACACCGAGACTGAATATTGGCAAAATATGCCTCCCCAAAATATGCCATTGGGCATAAAGATTATTTCTAGCTAAAAGTGCTTGGAAAACAGCAGGTACAAGAAGGGTGCTCTTACCTCCCTTTTTCTTCCTGAAAGCAGGAGATAAAACTCCCATGTGAAAGATACCCTCCCGGTACCAGGAGGAGAGGAACAGTCTTATCACCAGAGACGGGGAGTGGAGGCCAAGAGAACTCTGTACAGACCCTGTTAAAATAACTCTGATTTTCCTTTGCTCTCCCCATATATGTTAGTTACTTTCCCCAACTTTCTCTCTTTGTTCAACCTCGTTATATAAACACTTAGTCTTGGCCCCTTCTTTGGGTCTTCATTTCCCTGTGGAGGCTCCCATGTGCATATAAAAATAAAATTTGTATGCTTTTCTCCTGTTAATTTGTTTTATGTCAACCTAATTCCCTGGCCCAGCTGGAGATCACAAGAGCGTAGGGGAAAAGCTTTGCTCCCTTTCAAGGCCAAGTGTAGACATTACACAATGGCTCAGATTCTTTTAAACTACTTTTTCATTATAGCTGGCTGTTCCTCTAATGCATCTGAAAGGAGTATTCTTAAGAGAATCGTGGTAATCATAAAGCTCATCTTAAATGATTCCAGTTACTTTCTGGTTTCTTGCTTTTTACATGACTGCCTGCCTCCGGTGGACATTAAAGAGGGAGGCATTTAAGCAGGAAATGAGATAAAGACTTCCACATGGCACACCTCAATAAAGTGAAGTATGTGCCCCTTTTCCCATATAGATGGTGTATGTTTTGATAGTCAAAATTTCTATTAGTGAATCATGATGACCTGCTTAATATTTTTGTTGTGCTGACATTTTTCCTCTTAAAAAATAACTTTTAATACTTGACTAGAAAGGAAAAATACATACTATCTATGTATTTTAAGCAGAAGACTATTTTGTGGGCAATTATTTTTAATAATATTAAAAATTTTCCAGAATACCAATGCTTTCTTACTCTTTTTAATTCTCATTTAAAGGATCAGTTTATCCTGAAATATGTTACAGAGGAGAAATGGAAAGATTCTTTGACAAAGTATTACATATGTTATATAAAACTCCTGCATTTCTAGTCATCACTTGCTGTATTCAATTGAGTATGCAATCTGCTAAGCTAATAGGAAACACAGTTTGAAACTTTATTGTGACTGAAAGCACAGTTTGCCTTTACTATACTTACATTGTTAAGAACCATACATAATAAGCCAAAAAAGTATGCTTTAGATTATGTTTCAAAGTTGGAAATTGAATTATAAAATTATAATACTTAATAAAAATAGAACACATAGAAAGTTAGAGAAGAATTATATAGAATATAAAACTGAGGTAAAAAAAAAAATTGAATCAGTTTTCCCATAGTGACAAAAAGAAATAGCAATACAAGGGAACATTGGTGTCACTGGCCAAATTGTATGCATCTTGAATTCATTTGTGGTGTGGAAGTTAATTCTGTTCTTCAAATATGTCTTTCTCTCTCTGTTTCTTTGTCTCTCTCTCCCAACACACACATGCATAGGCACACACACAGCACATACATTCAACTTCTTTGGTCCTAATCTACCAGAGAATGTTATTTCTTGATTCAGTTATCTTCAAAAAATGGTTTTTTTTGAATGCCTTCTATGTAGTAGCATAGCACAGTAGTTAGCTATGTAGTGGCAAGTAAGCAAGACACTGGTCTTCTAGGTACTTACAGTCTAGTGGAAGAAATAAATTATGCACACAAACAATTATAGTAGAAAAGAGTCAAATGCCATAAATGAGGCATTTGATGGTTCAAGAGGTGTCATTTTGTTAGGGAAACCAGACAAGTCTTATGGAAAAAAATGTAATTTAGCATGAGCTTTGCAGGTGGTGAGTTTTTTATAGAAATGATGGCAGGAAAGCTGAGGGGGCTGATGGAAACCAGCAGCATGAGCAATGCCACAGAGAACAGCCCTTGTTATGAGCAAGTCGTTCTATTTAGCTGCAGTGTAAAAAGTGGCAAGTAGCTAGCAGGGCAGGGAGGGCAGAGAGAAGCCTGAGAAGGTAAGTAAAACCACCATGCCATGCTCTTCCTCCAGAACTTCCTAGGAATCTGCGCTGTTATCCTTGACTCAGAAAACAGTGCAGATTCCTAGGAGGTTCTGGAGGAAGAGCGTGGCATGCTCAAGTAGCAGCTGAGAAAAAATTATTTTTAAATGAGACTGTAGGTTAGACTGTAGGTACAGAGATTGATTAGCAGGTATTTGCACTGCCCAGAAAAATAAAGGAGGCAGTGGAAATGGACAAGAGGACACCAAGCCAAAGATAGCTCAGAATCTTTAGGATTTGGTAATCAAAGGAACGCAGGAGCTAAAGGTGTTAGTTAGTCTTGGTTACACCCAGGTAACAGAAGGTTAAATTGAATTAGCTTAGGCAAAAAGAGTTCACAAAATCCAAAGGGGCACTGAAACATAGCCCTGGGAGCAATTAGAGCCAACTAGAGGCAGGGACCCTAATGCCATCTGTCTCTCATCTCCCATCCTTCCTGCAAGCTGACACCAATCTTCCCTCCTACAGAGGAGCTTTTTCCACATGGCAAACAGTGGTCACTAATACCTCCCAAGGTTTATATCTTTCAAGTTCTACCACTGAGAGGAAATAGCAAAGGAAAGACATTGCTTTCTTCTCAAATCCAAACATCCCAGGAAATAAGTGTAACATTTTCAAATGCTTTCTGTGTACCAGGCACTGTACTAAGCAATTTAAATGTATTATCTCGCTTGACGCTCATAGCAGTCCAATGAAGTAGGTACTATTATTATCCTGACTTGACCATCAGAGAAACCCATGCCACCTATCTAGAAGATAGTAACCCAGTGATTGAAATCCTGCCATTTACTCCAGAGTCAAGCCATTAACCACCATGTACCCTGTTCTCCACAGGCACATTGTGGGTCCACCCTTGAGCCAATCATCTGAGGCCAGAGAAGGTAAGAACCCTGTGGGACTGTGGCCGTGTAGCTAGGATGGGACAGTGCTTGCAGAAGCAGAACTGGCAGACAGAAAAGCCTCTAGAAAGCCACTGAACAAAGGAAAATCCAATGTATCAAGCTAGGGTGCTGGAAGGTACATCATCAGGAAGTAATCATTTGCAAGAGAACATAACCAGTTTGACTGTGACTAGTTAAGTTTGTGCTGGCCGCTCACGTAGGTAGATACAGCCACCAGGTAGGTGGGAATGAGACGGCTGTGCACCCAGACAGAGACTAATTTTATAAATCTAGGAGTCACAGCAAAGCAGGGGTAATTAAAGCAAAGGGAGTGGATGTCTATTGAGGAAGAAGGATGGAGAGGGTTCTAAAAATGAAAGAGTGGGAGTTCTTGGTGGAGCCGGGGAAGAAACTTGGGAAATACCTCTGTGTTTGGAGAGCAGAAAAAGGAAAAGGCAGTAATAATGGAAGCAGAGAAGAAGCCACCAGGAAAAAAGGAAAAGGATGACAGAGGAAAGTCCAAAGACAAGAACACTACGGGATGAAGTAATGACGGTATCATCTTACGACAGAGAAGGAAGGCCCAGAACAATCTAATCAGATGACAGTCACTGGTGTCCACTTTGCAGCAAAGCAGGGGAGGGAATACTTGAACTAATTGTGGTTTAAGGAGTGGAGAGGGCAGTGGGTCACGAGGTGCGTCGCAGGTGTAAATGAGTCTTTGAAGAGGTTCAGTGGTGAAAGAAAGAAGTAGGATGGAAAAAAGCGTTTTACAATATGGAAGCCCCAAGTCTGCTCTAGGCCAAGGGGGCAGAGCCAACAGACAAGGAGGAATCACATGCAGGCAGCTCTGAGAAGGAAGGCCTCATAGCACCTCACCTGTCTAGAACCCAGAGATCTAACCGTCTCTTCCATCCAGAATATAATCAAGAACCATGAGTCAAAAATGGTCTCAACAGCCTAAATCAATGTCATTATACTTTTTCAATTAAATTCATGGGTTTCATGTGAAAGAAAACTGATTCTTCTGCACAATTGAATCAGTCTTACTCTCCCTTAGGTCAGAGTTTCTCCTGGGCTCTAGTCTGACAGTAGAAAACCACACCCACATATATGCATGATAAAAGGTGAAATTCCCTTTTAATTAGCTAAGGATACAAAATCTCATAGGACATTAGGAGGCCACAGAGCAGGAACAGATGTAGCATATTTCAGCACAGCTTTCCTTCACCCAGGGTCCCTGGGAGCAGAGGTGGGATAGCGACAAGAAGATAAAACTAACATTGTCCACACCAGGTGGCCTTTTCTACCTGGAAACATAATTCTGGCTAAAATCCTGTCCTTTTATACTAGGTGTTTAACCACCACTCTAGAACTTAACACTAACACCATAGGTCACTACATTTAACAGAAGGCTTACAAATACCAGGCTTTCCTGATCCTTGAACCATTCTCAGCATCAGCAGGACACATCAGTATATAGTCAGTGCCCAGGTATCCCCAAATAATAGCTCCCCCTCCAGTTCTCCGGTACCCTAGAAAGTTCACTTCCCCTCTGTGTCAGAGATTTTCTTGTGCCTCCTATGTCCCTTCTCTGCCCATCTCCATCCTGTTCTGTGCCCAGGGAGGGGGATCTGTATGGACTGCATCAAAGAGATCTATCTTGCCTTCTGGATTCCAGTTGGGATTGGCCAATAGGAAGCACTGGAAGGACACTGAACTACAGGAGGAAAATGAGGTCAGAGATTTATTCTCATAAATTCTCTTCAAATCACCGAGTTTAAGGTGCCATTTAATTTGGGCAGGACCTGGCTGCTGCCACCATCCCAGGTTCAGCCCCCATGCCAGTTCTATTGGCTGTAGGCACTTTGGAGCATATTTTGTGAAGGATTCTAAGGCCACATCCAGGGTTTTAGTGATTGGTGGGTCATGACTGATTGAGTGCAGGATGGGGAAGAGTAGCTCTCATGCCAAGTGTTGGCAATCCTTGTTCTGGATTTTAGCAATCATCTCGTGCCCAGATCCTCAAAAGATTTAAAACCAGAGATCTGTTACAAGTGGGCAGTCTGAGAAAAACACAAAGTGGTGGCTGACAGACTAGCAGAAGAGGAGCCTGAATGGAAAGCTTAAAAAGTAAAAACAAACGTACAAGCAAACAAAAAAGCTAAACACAATGAGATGTCTGCTGAGACGCAGCCTCAGCTCGCTGGGGTGTCAGTGGCACCACAGAGCTGGTGCTCCTTGTCGCTGCTGAACCAGTCCAAACGAGCCCTATCCTGTTTCTGAAAGGATACTGAGTTCGTTTTCAGAGACAGCAGAACAAAACCCACAAGTCATGGAGCCAAAGCATGCCCAGAGGAGAAAATTTTGACCTAAAATAACACCTGGAAGCAAAGTTTCTGCCTACGGAACCAAAGGACTGAGACATGACTGGAGCCCTTTCAGAAGTGAAGGGTCCTGAGACAAGGGGGACAGGTGTTGTACCCCCTATGAGTCAGTCATTGGTTCCCTGGTTGGGTGTGTGCAGGGGGTGCAGTAACCTCCCAGGTAGTTTTGGGCAGTTCCCGGATGAGGAGAGTTCTCTGGAGAAGGGTGGATCCACAAGCTCCTATGAGCCCACACTCGCCACAGCTGAGGGTGGTGTACTGGTCAAATAAAGGGGGTGGGGTGAGACCAACAGTGCCTAGTAGAGGGGCTTCCAAGGTGTCCCGGCATGGGCCAGCGTCCTGGATGTTTGGTCTCCTAGCACTCTGTCATCCCGCGGTCTCCTTTTATCAGCACTTACTGACACTGGCGGCGCACAGGTACGCTGTCCCACGTGGTCTTCAGGTGGCCATCATCAACTAGATCTGACCACGCCTCTGATCCCCAGGTGCAGCCAATGCTGTAGCCCCTCCGAGTCCCAGCCCTGAGAGCCCTGCAGCCCCCCACCCCCACGCCCACCCTCAGAGAACCCTCATCCCTCCCGGGGCAGGGAAGCCCTGACTGCACGCCGCACCTTCCGGGGGAGCCAGGTGGGCGAGGCTGCGCCAGGCTCTGGGCGGGTCTCCTGAGGCTTACTGCCACCCCTGAGCTACATCTTAGGACAGGAGGCTCCCCACCCTGGCCGTCTGAAAACTCGTCAGTAGAGCCTCTTCAGCTACCCTCCAGGGTTTCAGCCCCTAAGGAAGCAGGACGTGCGCCTTCTCTGACCCACGGCAGCCGCTTGCTTTGGGCCGCTTTCCGCTCCTCTTCCCGGGCAGCGCTGTTCTGCTCTCTTGCCTTGGTCGGGTCTTCATTTACTTTCTTTACAGGGTACTTTTTCCCGTTAAAGTCCACTGGGGGATTTTTCTGTTGATACTGAAAACTAACCTTTAGAACTACAAAAACCTTTTCTCCCTCAAAAAGCCCTGATTTTTTTTTTTTCTTTCGTAACTATTGCCTCAACTCTGGGTTTCAGAAGTCTATTCCTGAAACACAGAAGCTGAACAATAATTTTTTCTCTGTTTGTGCATTCCTGCCTTAATAATGCTGATCCTCCCTGAGGCAGTGGATGCCTCGGACTAAATAACAGAGCCTTTGAAACACGGAGGGTTTCAGGAGAAAGGGCACAACCTCCCCACAACCAAAAGAGGGGACCGCAAGACCAGAGGCACGGAAACGTGCGGCCTGGCTCGGAGGCCCTGCAGGGATAAGGATGTGAGCCAGGACGGCAAATGGAAAGGAATGTGGAAAGAAATCAAGATGAGTTTTTAGAGGTTTCAGTTTCAGGCTCAGTAGGGGAATCCCTAGGTCACTTCGTCTTGCCTGGGGCTGCCCTTGGAAGGGCATGTCCAGACTTGCAGGATTTGGACCCTGGAGGAGAGAATAAGATGGAAAAGAATCTGAAGAGAAACCACTTTAAATTTGTTCAAGATACTTAAAATCGGCAGCAATGAATATTTGGCCTCGGTCCAGATACACCAACAAACATCCCAAATGTCTACTACTAGAGAAGCATTTAAACGACATAAGAATTTAGTTCAAAATATGTCTGAGGGCTAGAGAAAAAGAGTCGTGTGGACCCAGTAAAAGGAAAATATTAGTTTTCTTCATTGCAGGAAACACAGATGGAGAGGGAATATTTTTCTGGTTTTAAAACTGGAATTAATGGTGTTGGGTCAGAGCAGGCTGCCCCCAAATGTGTCAAAGTGGCATATTGATTATTTTGAATTCAAGTTACTTAAGAAACAGCCGATACAAGAAGGACACTCTGACCCTACTCTGTCTCCATGAAAGCAGGAAATAAGTCCCCCGCGTGAAAGATACTCTCCCTGCACCAGGAGGTAGGGAGACATTCTTATCACCGGAGAGAGAAGTAGGTGCTCAGAAGGCTATATAAACAACACTTACAACTCTACACCCCAAGCCCAAACTTCTGTGTTTTGTCAGTTTTTCACAAATGTATTGTTTCTTTGTCTAAAAAGTATAAAAGCTGCCTGCTTTGGTCATTTCTTTAGGTTGCATGTCTATGAGACTGCTGTACGTACAAAATTTGATTTTCTCCTATTAATCTGTCTTGTGTCAAAATAATTATTAGACCAGCCAAAGGAATCCAGAAGGTAGGGGGAAATTTTCCCTCTTCAACAATGGCATACTTGAAAATGGGCCTAGTAATAGAAGTAAAACTTACAACTATCCATTGTGTTCCAGAAGCTTACCAGAGTAAACTAAGGTTTGGCCACATAGTTCCTCTTGGTTTCAGATATTTGGGTCAAAGAAACATTTGCAGACTGTTTTTTTTTAAAGTATTTTTGTCTGTTTATAAATAAATGACAGTTTGTTTTTCACTTTCTGGTCTTTTAATTGATAATTTATTATCAATCATCTATAAATTGTTTTATAGTTGATAATCATATTAACATTTACTGAGAGCTTATTATATGCACTTTATATGTAATAACTCATTTAATCATCACAAAAACTCTGTGAGATGGATTCCCATTTTATAACTGAGGAAAAATTAGTTAAGCAAATACTAGGTACCAGGCACAAAGTGCTTTGTATGTAATATCTCATTTAATCCTTAAATAAAAAATGACTATTGTTACCAAACCAAACTTGGGTCCGCTCGCCTGCCGTGCAGCAAAAGCAATCTAATGATACTAGGTTGTGGTGAAGGAAAGTACAGCATTTATTTGCAGGGCACCAAACAAGGGAAATGGGCAGCTCACACTCAAAAAAACCCAAACTCCCTGTTGGCTTTCGGGCAAGGGTTTTTAAAGGCAGCATGTGGGGTGAGAGTTACAGCTCCTGGACTTTCTTCTGATTTGTTGGTGGTAAAGTAACAGGGTGCTGTTTCAGGAATCTTAACCATCAACCTTCTGGTTCCAGCCAGTCTGGGGTCTAGTGCTTGTGCATGTAGTCAGCATCTTCCATCTGGACAGAGTTCTTTGTTTCTAGAGAACAACTCAAAGATACGCATCAGATTGTTATGTACATCTCTCTTTTTTTTTTAAAGAACTTTTATTGAGATACAGTTAACATAAAATAAACTGTGTATATTTAGAGTGTACAATTTGGTATGCCAGTCTCCCAATTTATTCCCCCCCAACCCTCCCTGCTTTCCCCACTTCGTGTCCATATGCTTGTTCTCTACATCTGTGTCTCTATTTCTGCCTTGCAAACTGGTTGTTATGTACAGCTCTTGAGGAGAAAGTGGGACTCTCTTTCATTGCTGAACTATTGTTTCTTGACTGCTTTTCCTTTGTTTCTGAATTCCCTCACTTCCCTGATTAGTAACTGCTTGATTCTGCTCTTTGAACTGAGGGAAGGTCTAGGAAACTAAAGCCTTTTTCTACAAACAGAAAATGGGGGACACGGGCTTTTGTACCCCAAGAGGGTTCCTCAGAGTCCCACTTGGTGTCAATTCCCTTTTTTCTCTGATACCCCTCAGTCCTGAGGGGAACAAGGATGGGGCAAAAAAGGGAATAAAGTTTAGATAGAGAGGTTAGTCATAAACTCAGCAGGGGAACCTGATTTTAGGGGGACTCAGTTTCACTTTGAGGGTCTATTATTTTCCCCATTTTATAGATGAGGAAACTGAGACTCAGATAGATGAATTTGTTTTAAGGTGATATAACTAGTAAGTGATGCAGGAAGGATTTTAACCCAAACCTACCTATTAACCCAAATGTAATGTTAAAAAGCTAGAAATAATCTGTTTAAAAGGTAGAAATAATCTATATGTTCAATAATAAATAATTAGTTAAATAAGTTAATGGTACATCCATATAAATGTTATGTAGCCATTAAAATGATGCTGAACATATACCATATTGACATAGAAAACAAACGTTGCAGCTGAAAAAAGGAAGTAACATAATATGCACACTGTGATTTCATTTCAAAGTATATAAAAATAAAAACATGCATACTTTCTCAGAAAGGAATGATAGAAGTTAAATGAAACTGCAGGGACCCTACTGAAGGGTAGCAAAATATGCCACCCCAAAATATGCCTTTTTGGCATAAGGATTATTATGTTCAAGGTGATCATTTTGAGAGTCTGCAGATACAGGAGAAGCTCTAAAACAGAGAAGTTACCCTTTCGCAAGGGACATTTACATTGATAAAGGGAATCTCTGTATGTGTTTCGGTACCAGGAATCTCAGGTTGACTAAATCACAAGAGAATCTTACTAATAGAGAAGGCACAGACTTCAATCTATATAATTACCCTTGTTTACCATGCTTTTCCTGGTAACTTCCCATAACTGGTCTCTCCCTGTCTTTAGCTGAAGATGGCATTTAAGGTAGTGGCTTGGTTCATCTGGAGAGTTACTCGTTCTCCCTGGATATCTTCCATATATTCATAAGGTATACATGTTAATAAACTTCTGTTTTTTCTCTTGTTAATCTATTTTTTTATTCGTGAGGGGGCCTCAGCCAAGAACTCAAAAGGTGGGCTAGAGAGAAAATTTTTTTCCCTCCCCTACGCTTGTTCAACAGTTACTAAGAATTTCAGGATGGTGACAGCAGAACATTGAACCAAGTACAGGAGTCTTCTGCGTGCAGGGCTCTGTATGACTGCAGAGGTCACATGCCCACGCAGCTGGCCCAGTTATAAGTATTCCTTACTTCTTTTTGTTTGTGAAAGAAATTGGAACATACCACCCCAAAATATGCTACTTTGGCATAAGGATTATTTTGAGCTGAAGGCTATTGAGAAGTAGCTGATACAGAAAGAAATCTCTGCCTCCCCCTTTCTGCCTAAAAGCAGGGCATAAATTTCTCTTTGTAAAGGTGATATAAATTTCCATGTGTAAATGTGCTCCCCTCTCCAGGAAGAGGAGAACTATAGCTTTTATCTGCCTGACTAAACAAGCCTTGTCTCCCATATATTTCCTAGTCATCTTTCCATAGTTTACTACCCACAAAAGCCCCAAACCCTTTTTCCTTCACTCACTTCTCCACAATTTATTACCCTTTGTTAAAAATGATGCATACATAAGTCCACTGGTTTAACTGCTTTTTGGATTTTCACTTTTTTCTGTGAAGCCCCTGTACAAAATGTGAAAATATTAACAGCTATAAAGAAATATATGGTTTTCCTCCAATTAATCTGTCTTTTATGAGTTTAATTGTAGGCTCCCAGATACAGAACCTGAGAGGGTAGAAGAAAAAGTTTTTCCTTTCCTACACTTATCAGCATTACATTGCTTATATGTCTTGCTTTGGTAATAAGAAAAGAAAAAGGTAATAAAAGAAAGAGTATCAAATATGATGATGGGGTTTTGGAATATATACACATAAATGTAGGTATACATATACATACACATATATAGATAATTTTTTTTCTAATTGCCTTCCTTCCTTCTTTCTTGCTTAAATAATTTGATCCTAAAGCCAGTAGGTGAAATTGAGCAAAAGTAAGCATCCACATTGGAGAGTGGGTGCTAATGGCCCAGCACAAGGAGGTGGTACCCAAGAGGAATGAGAAAGGTGTTTGCATGGAGAGGTGGGGGTAGCAATGGTATGGCATCATGGTAGAAAATCTTACAAGACTTCTAGACAAAGAACAGAACTTTCAAAGGCAATTGATAATGGAAAGATGACTAGTAACAGACTTATTTGCAACCTTGGTTGAATCAGACAATTTGTATTCATATTTACAGACCAGTGGCAATACCCCTCTATCAAGGGGAGTTCTTATCCACATGTGAGAGCAAAGTAGAGAAGTTTTGGCATGTTGCAAAGGCTCTGAAAATACCCTACCCATGTACCTTTCTGAGAAAATTTTCTAACCGATGAAAACCAAATCTCATGATAGGGAAGATGAAAAGTTGAAGAAACATTGATGAACAATTGAATTTTATAATATTTATAATTACATCTAAATGGATGATGACAGTTAACTGGAGGTTATTCTCTAGTAAGAATTTTGAAACAGGAGAGAGATTCTGTGAGGAAAAACTTGATACCTGTCTGGGATTGAAATCCTATAATTCTCTCACACAAACTCAAAGTTTGGGTCATAGGGAGGGTAGGGGCAGTTAAATGTTGTAAAGGTTTCATTTCAGTGGAAGAAGTGGAGAAGTATTAAACTAGTAATACAGCATGGTAGGAAGGCAAAGTTGTTACTTATTTTTTGATCCCGCAATAGAAAGATTTAATTATGACAGTTGGGGGACTTCCCTGGTGGCACAGTGGTTAAGAATCCACCTGCCAGTGCTGGGGACATGGGTTTGATCCCTGGTCTGGGAAGATCCCACATGCTGAGAAACACCTAAGCCCGTGCACCACAACTACTGACCCCGAATGCTCTAGGGCCTGTGTGCCACAGCTACTAAGCCTGTGTGCTGCAACTACTGAAGCCCTCATGCCTAGACGCCATGCTCCACAACAAGAGAAGCCACCGCAATAAGCCAGCACACCACAGCAAAGAGTAGCCCCAACTCGCCACAGCTAGAGAAAGCCCCTGTGTAGCAACGAAGACCCAATACAGCCAAAAAAAAAAAAAAAAATTATGACAATTGGGAAGACAACTATTAGTAAAATTGAAAAAATGTACATCTGGTAGGGAATGAGCAAGTTGGAGGACATTATTTAATTTTCACGTATCCACAGAAATATAACTGTTAAAGCCCAGAAAGTTACCAGTAGCAGAATGGAGATCCAATTTATGAGTAGAGGAGGAAAAGATAAAAAGAAACTTTATCAATCTAATAAGAGTGAGGAAAAGAGAGAAAGAAAAAGAAAGTATACAAATGTACAAGTGAAAGTAATAAAATTAAGTATATAAATTTTCATTATAATCATGAAATTCTCCTATCAAAAGGTCAAAACTCTCAAATTGAGTTTGAAGATCAAAGTCAATTATATTCTGTATCAGGCAGGGCCTCAGTAAGATGACACACTGGAAACAGGATAATTTGAGAAAGGCTTAGTCTGGAAGGGGTGGATGGAGAGTGGAAGAACTACAAGGTACAGTGTTACGCTGGGCAAATACCAGCAGGGCTGTTCCCACTCGCAGGCCCAAAAGGACATGTGGAGGGTGGGATTCCTGGAACCTGGAAAGAAAGAGTCATGTAGAGTAGGCCGCCCAGAGAGGAGCAGTGTCTCTTCATTGAAGGTCACAGAGGTGACATCATGATTTAGCCAGAGAGCAAGGGAAGAAGTTGGTGTGGACCCTACAAGTCAGCCTCTTTGCAGGGACTAGAAGGGTGAATGGTGGGTCCAGAGAAGCCAGCACACAAGATACCTGCCGCACACACTGTTTACAAGAACTGCACCTAAATTAAAGCAACACAGAAAACTTTGAAAAAAGGAAAGGTACGTAACTGTAACAGAATATTGATAGGACTTTTCCTATTATCCAGAAGTTGTGGGATTTATGCTAGACCCAAAGCTGGGGAGCAGATGGATACTAAATGTTCTCCCATGAGAGAACTATCTGGAAGTCAGGCTGCTAGAATAGCCCTGCAGCACTTACTAATGGGCACACCTCTCCCTGGTCTATGTAAAGAAAGACTTGGGGATGGGGAAAAGTGAATTTAGGCCTTAAGGAAAACAATATTCCCAGAGAGAAGCACTGGAAGAGATACACAGAGGCTGTAAATGAGGTGACTTGTGTCCAGTTTCTTGGCTGAAATGCTTGCTGAGCTGCGGAACACACGGGTCTAATCAGGCGATGCCACCCAAGGAATGCATAGTCAGAGAGTTCTTGGGAGGGGAACGTGAGCCTGAGAAGTCTGGGGCGTGCAGAACATGGACACTGTGTCTGCTTCTAGCCTGGAGAATCTTGAAGATGGCCACTGAATGACCCACGCCAGCAGGGCCTGGTCAGGGCCTGAAAGAACAGTGGTGAAGTGTAACCAGGAAGAAGATGAGGCAACCGTCCTCCCACCACAGGTCCAACTTGATGCAACACGATACTGTGGAGGATCTTATACTTTTTTCCATAGTAGGTAGAATACCAGCCACTATATCACAGGATAGCTATACCACATTTTGAATGACTCCTCTATAATATACAGGGACAAACAGTTCATACAAAGGCTATTGGTAAATTAGGTACGTGAAGTGCTTAACCACAGCAGTATTTGTAACAATGGTAAAATACCATCTAAATGGCTCCAAATAGTGGATGGTGAAATGAAATACATACATGTCAACTAAATGAAATTTAATTCTTGAAATACGAATTCTTTAAATTGTGTAGCAAGATAGGAGATTATTCTGTTAAGCAAGGAGAGTAGCAGAGGAAAAAATTCCTAGTCTATGATTGGAACAGTGTAAAAAAGGGCAGACACCAATGAGCAAATACAAGAAGGAAGCACAAGTAACCAAGAACTGATGTCTTAGGCTAGTGGAATGTGGATGAGGTCTTTTTTGTAGTCATCACTTTTGTTGTCGTACAGTTGCTTAAGCAATAAATGAAATCAAAGGCTCAAAACAGAGAAACAAATGGGTGGGAGTAGAAGAGACAACAATTAGACAACCCTTGAGGAATTTTGCTTTAGAGGGAAGCAGAAAATGGGGTAGTATCTGGAAAGGTCTGTGGCGTCAAGGGAAGGGAGGGGCTTTTGTGAAGATGGGAAAAGAGCTACATATTTTTATGCTGATGGGAATGACCTATTAGGGAGGAGCAAGACCGATGCTGGAGAAAAGCCCCTCAGCAAGGGAGAGGAAATGCGACCCCACGTGCAGGGGGAGGCGGACAGTGGGCAGGTCAGGAGCCACACAGAGTACCTGGGAGCAGGTACACATAGGTTGGCTGTTTGATGGCGGGAAGTTGAGGGAATTCTATTCTGAATGATTCCATTAGCTTCAGTGAAATAAGCAAAATGAGGAGTCAGCTAAGAATGGAGATGGTTGGAAGTTTAAGGTGAAAGGAGAAGTGTGAAATGGTCTCAGAGATTGAAACAGTTAAGGGACCAAGGCAATATGGTAGAATTTCCTGAGAAAACTGAGGGTCTACTTGAGGTCTGGGCAGTAACAGGTCTTATTGACATATCCTGTGCTAGACAACTTATCTCAACTCTATGATGTCAGCGCCTTGAACACATGATCTTTCTTTTTTCTTCTTGTCTCTTAAAGAGTGCAGTTTCAGTTCCATAAACTGCTAGTATCCTCCCTTTTCATTTTATGTGTGAACAATGATGTTGAAAGTGCACCTGCAAGCAGCTGTCTTGAAGTATCAACTTCCATTTACTCTTTGAATATTTTATCATTATACCAGAACATCTGGAAACATCAGAATGATCTGACCTGAGGCACTGACGCCATCACCCATCAGAAGCCATGACCTGTGATTTATGGGTGTGAATTAGATCGTAGACTCTCAAGAGAATTGACACTCTCAGCAACTGCAGAATGAAGAAATCTGTATCATTTTGCTCAGGATGAGTGATGTTGTGGTTTGTTTTGGTTTTGGTTTTGGTTTTTTAATGTGATGGTGTTAAATGAAGACAGGGCTACACAAATTGCACGACTAACTCCTCTCAAAAGTTACATGTTTTTTGCAGCCTGCACACTGATGCCACTAACAGTACTTAATACCAGTCAGGTGGATATGATTGCACAGCGGGATTTATTCCAAACATATCAGGAAATGGGGAGAGACGTGAACACATTAAGAGGAAAAATAAATTTAAATTAAGCCCTTATAATAATTGACCAAGAAAAAGGGTCAACGTATATTTTATCTTTTTTCCTTTAAGAATGCATGTTGTATGGAAATTGTGATGAGTAGAAAAGAACATTTAAAAAGTACAGGTACCTGACTGGCTTTTCCTGTCTCTTTCCACAAATGTCTAGCTCATAGGAACCCCTACAGTCCACCTCTGTGCAGATGAAAATCTTTCCAGACTAAAAGTCAGAATTCTGAATATTATAGCCTGAAGTTGCTGTCTGTGAACCTGGTAACAGACCAGAAAGTGTTGCTTTGAACACTGCTGTTTTAGGCTCTTTCCAGATAACACTGAAATGCCAGTTTCTTAGCACTTGCTAAACTTATGAAAAAATTTAAAAATCTAAATTAAAACAGTAGTGAACTATTTTTTGCACATCAAGATGATGCCTAAGATGATACCCAAAGTGAATGTGGAAAAAGAGGGTCTCTCATCACACTTTCAGGAAAAGTGTACCCTGACACAGCGTTTCCAAACTTGATAAAATGTACCCCAGAGTCTTAAACATTCATTTTTTTTTAACAAACAATAAACTGCATGTATTTAGAGTGTACAATTTGGTATCCCAATCTCCCAATTCATCCCCCCCCCCAACCCTCCCCGCTTTCCTCACTTGGTGTCCATATGTTTGTTCTCTACGTCTGTGTCTCTATTTCTGCCTTGCAAATGGGTTAATTTGTACCATTTTTCTATAGTCCGCATATATGTGTTAACATACGATATTTGTTTTTCTCTTTCTGAGTCACTTCACTCTGTATGACAGTCTCTAGGTCCATCCATAAACATTCATTTTTAATCAAAAGTATTTATTATACAGCTGATTGACCTTGGTGTACCTCAAAAACTGGTACAAGAGTGTAAAGCAATTATATTCCAATAAAAATATATATATATACAAAGGTAAAGATGCTTAAAAAAAATTTATTGAGTGTCTTCTCTGTCAAGGGCTGGAAAGTATATTCTATCAGTGAGTGAATAGACCCAAACAATTACAAGTACAATGAGCCCTGTGAAAGGGCAATCAAAAGGACGTAAGAGCAAAGAATTAGTCCTAAGAAAGTAATTAGAATTATACAGTAAGATATAATTTAAACAGTGAGAACCACCTAAATATCCACAAGCAATGGATTAAATAAATTATTGTATATCCATGCAATGGAATAATATGATAGCATTAAGAGCAAAGTTATAGAAAAATATTTAACAACATGCAGAAATGTTCATAATATACTGGTTAATGGAAAATAATGTTATAAAAGTGTTTAGTATGACCCAATTTGATAAAAACTAAACTATTTATAGATTGCTATCCTTATCCACCATCTATGAAGGATATAACCAGAAAATGTTAGCATGAAAATTGCTACCTGGAGATATTACAGCAGTACTTTCTTCTTTGTGCTTATCTTCATGAACATTCTTGTAGTTGTAAGAGCTTATAATAGTAATAAGCATATAATTGGGCATGGGGTAACTGACATTTGAGAGAGAAGCCCTAAGGAATGTATTATTCAAACACGCTTCTAAATTATGTAAAATCTGTTCTTGTATTAAATTAGATCAACAGAATACAATGTTCCTGAAATACATTTTTAAAATCCCCTACAGAAATGCTTTCACCAAGTTATAACTGAATGTTGAACTTGGCTTTATTAAGGCAATCTGAAGAATATTTTCTTAATCTTTGGCAAAATTACAGTTCAAAACATTGGCCATTCTGTTACTTACTTCTCCCTTTATAAAGAGCCACTTAACAGCTTTCTAAAGAGAATTGATGCCAGGAAAGAGTTAACTTTTCAGTGAACTTTTATCAAGTAGCACACATTTTAGGACATCTTATTTCCCTTATTGCCTTGTCTGCCAGGAAGATTAGAGCTAAATTCAGTGATCAGTTAATGTAAAGATCCAGCTCCTGGTATAATTAGTTCTGTCAAGTGACATGTGCTGCTCATTTTCATAATTTTAAGCTCTTCTGTCTTTTAATAGGCAAGTCCCCTCAAAATGTTTTTCTAAATAGACATGCAAGGTAGAGAGATGTCCAGATGCTCTATAATAAGTAAAAAGGAAAAAATTGGAAATTAGTACTCTTTTGCGGTTTGTACATATACGTATACATAATACTAAAGTTTTAAAATAGTTGTCCTTGTAATAATCAATATGCTTTTCCTAACTTGTTTAGCCTTTTACATGGATAGTGAAAACATTAACTTCATCTCATCCTACTTGAACTGCAATGGTTTTAAACAGAATCTTTACTAGAACTTCATTATTCTATTGGTTAACTACTGGTTAAAACATTAGCTTTTCAGACAGCATATTGTTTTGGAGAGTTTAAATTAATGAAATGCACTTTCCTATCATAGAAGGAATATTGAGAGAACATTTAAAACTTTCAAGTCTAGTTGATGCTGGTTCCAGCTCTTTTTTTTTTTTTTTATCACTTCTCCTTCTTTCTGTATTACTTTTGTGAGAAGATCTTAACCTTAAGAACACTAATTTGAGATAAAATTTTGTATTCTCCTAGTGACTAGGGGCTGAGGTGTTTAAATGACCTTTTTCATCCTCAGGGAGATGATTGCTGTAGGTCAGGCTTGAGGTCATTGGCTGAAGAGTTACAAAGAAAGTCATAGTTTTGGCTGAAGGTATAGTAAATTGGACTACAGTTAAAGCTGATGCTTCCTCTGTGATGAAAGAGAAAAAATATTCAATCCTCTCCTCTGAACACAAATAAACACTGGCTATAGTCAGCCAGTTTTGGTGGGTTGGAGTTTAAAATATTTCTAAATTTGGTATACATTACCATATGTTGTCAGGTTAAAGTTACTGATGTCTGGGAACATTTCTGGGGAAACAGAAGTGTTTCTAAGAAAAGATAGAGACTCTTAGGACTGTAGAGATGGAAGAACCCTATCGTGATCCATTGTCCTATATCTAGAAAGGCTAACAAAGAGTCCATAATAAGTAGAAACTCTCTTTGAAGAACTGAAGGAAGAGTGTTTCTACAGCATCTTGCTGTAATGAAATTTTATTCAGCCTTTGCATAAAAGAACCTGATGAAAAGTGGAAATTTGCATGACTATGGTAATCAGTGTTGCCCTGTCTTAAAAACTGTCTTGTGAATGTCCCCTGAAGATATTAATGTTCTATACACGATGTATTCAAAGTTCAGAAAAATTGTACTCTCTTACCTGCTCACTAAACATCTATTAATGAAGCCCAGTTATGGTAGCTTTGAGGGCAATTATTTACCCTGTTGGCTTCTACTAATCATGTGATCTTTTCTTTTTCTTTTTTCAGTAGACCAACAAAAATGATCTCCTTTATTTTCAGATCATGGACAATCAGAGGTATAGATTTACATGGGGATTGTAGGCCTGGGATTAGGCCATTGAATTTTTAACTTTCATGTGATCTTTTTTTATGTGACTTTTTTCCAAACCGGATTCTGCCATGCTATACTTGCTCAATTTATTCTTTCTTTAAAACTTAGAAGTAGAACTTTACTGTATCTACTAATTTTATCTTAATCCTTCTAACTTGTAGAAAGACTTTTAAATTTTAATTTCATCATCTGTACTACTAATCAGCATTCCCAGTTTTATGATGCTAAAATTTTAGCAAGAATGGCACCTCTATGAAGGCATGAGCACCGTTCACTGGTCAAAATATAACAGAGTACAGCCACTTTGGAGGTGAATTTGGCAATGTCTTTTAAAATTAAAGTTGAAAATGCAGGAACCCAATAAATCCATCACTAGGTAAATATATGCACATGGAGACACGTACAAAGACGGTCACTGCAGCACTGTTTGTAACAGACAAGACGTGTACAACCTAAATGCACATCAGTCAGGAAATGGTTAAGTACCATGGATATATTACTCTGGAATACTCTGTAGCCACTAAAATGAACAAGGTAGATCCATGCTTAATTATCATGGAAAGAATTCTAAAACATACATTGAGCAAAAACACAAGTTACTGAAACTTAAGGAAATGTGATACGATTTATGTAAAGATACATACACACACTCATACTAAACAATACTGTATCTTTTCTGTGGGACACATATGCTTGTAAACGTACAAGAACAATCTGAAATGATACACACCAAACTGAGAAAAATGGTTTCATCTGGGTAGAAGAGGGAAGTGACTGGGATTAGGGATGGAGTCCAAAGCATATTCTCACCATTATCTGTAATGCTTATATTTTTCACAAAAATATTATATAACTTTTTATTATTGTACAAAGTTAATTTTTAACTAATTGAAACTCAACAACAAAAGGAATGAAAATAAACCCAATTCAAGGTATCAATAAAAGTGTTTAAAAGGAAAACATACTTAAGCTCACATTAAAAAATACTCCATTTTATAGAAATGATAAATTAAGAAATAAGAAGCCAATTATAAGACATTAGCTGCCTGAGAAAGTCCAGGCAAATCTTCTCCCTGGAGGGTTCTCAATGTACCCTTGTGGACATTTGGAGAATGGGCACCAAATCAGTCCATGCTCTCTCCCTTTCCTTGATATGGCCTATTTCTGGGTCCTCATTCTTTCATATTCGATATGGATTTTGGTTTTATTTCTTATAATGAGACTGAAAATGAAAATACCTGAGAGTCCAACTTTGAGGAGACAAGCAATAAATGGATGAAGGGATATTTACAGAGATTGTCTCTCAAAATACAACTGCAGCTACTTTCCAATGAGGAGGATAAGATGGAGTACAGAAGGCATCAGAGAGCTGTCCCTGGAATCCTACAGGACATGGCCAGAGATGACACAGGGCGTCTTTACTTTATGGACCCTCTGCATTTACTTTCTATTTTTTATTGAGGAATTTTATCAAATTATTATATTTTTCTCGGTACATATATTTTCAAATAAGTGGGAAAAAATAGTACATGCATAAAGTTAAAAAAAAATCAAGTAGTACAAAAACAATACAATAAGAAGTCTTCCTTTAACTGCAGATTCCAGTCCCCAGAGGCAGACACTCCTGAAATATTCTGTATCTATAAAAGAACATACTGGGTTGGCCAAAAGGTTTGTTAACTTTTTTCTGTAAGATGCCTCTAGTAGCACTTAGTTCTCTTTAACTTCATTCAAAACAATTTTGTTAGGTTGCATTGTGACAGCTGTCATGTCAGCATGCATTTTAAAAAATTATCAAAATTGGTGAATTTTTGTGTAGCCATTTTAATATTGAAGATAGAAGAAAAAAGCAACATTTTCGGCGTATTATGCTTTATTATTTCAAGAAAGGTAAAAACGCAACTGAAACGCAAAAAAAGATTTGTGCAGTGTATGGAGAAGGTGTCGTCACTGATCAAATGTGTCAAAAGTTGTTTGTGAAATTTCATGCTGGAGATTTCTCGCTGGACGATGCTCCATGGGTGGGTAGACCAGTTGAAGTTGATAGCGATCAAATCGAGACATTAATTGACAACAATCAACGTTATACATGCAGGAGATAGCTGGCATACTCAAAATATCCAAATCAAGAGTTGAAAATCATTTGCACCATCTTGATTATGTTAATTGCTTTGACATTTGGGTTCCACATAAGTTAGGCAAAAAAAACCCTTCTTGACCGTATTTCTGCATGCGATTCTCTACTTAAATGTAACAAAAACGTTCCGTTTTTAAAACAAATTGTGACAGGCAATGAAAAGGGGATACTGTACAATAATGTGGAATGGAAGAGATTGTGAGGCAAGCGAAATGAACCACCAGCAATCACAGCAAAGGCTGATCTTCATCTAAAGAAGGTGATGTTGTGTATATGGCAGGATTGGAAGGGAGTCCTCTATTATGAGCTCCTTCTGGAAAACAAAACGATTAATTCCAACAAACACTGCTCCCAGACTTGATGAAAAGTGTCCAGAATTAATCAACAGAAAACGCATAATCTTTCATCAGGATAACACCGAATGTTTCTTTGATGACCAGGCAAAAACTGTTACACCTTGGCTGGGAAGTTCTGATTCATCTGCCGTATTCACCAGACATTGCACTTTTAGATTTCCATTGATTTCCGTCTTTACAAAGTTCTCTTAATGGAAAAAACTTCAATTCCCTGGAAGACTGTAAAAGGCACCTGGAACAGTTCTCTGCTCAAAAAGATGAAAAGTTTTGAGAAGATGGAATTACGAAGTTGCCTGAAAAATAGCAGGAGGTAGTGGAACAAAACAGTGAATATGTTCTTCAATAAAGTTCTTGGCAAAAATGAAAAATGTGTCTTTATTTTTACTTAAAAACTGAAGGCACCTTTTGGCCAACCCAATATATTGCAGGCATAGGTATGTTTTCCCTTCAGGAAAATGGAAGCATGCTGAACACATTGCAGTATGCCTTACATTTTTTTACTCGTTTTCTACTTTTTTAAATGTATCTAGGAGATCATCCCATAGCCATATATATAAACTGACTTCATTTAAAAAAAAAACTGCAATAGTTCTTATAAAATTGCATCTGGTAATGATAGGCTCTCAAAAAATATTAAATGAATGACTACATAATTCTTTCATAAACCTTTACTGATAACCATTTTATTGTTTATTTCCAGTCTTTTGCAACCACAAGCAAAGCTGAAATATATATGTTCACATATCTTTATGCACACATGTAAATATGTCTGTAGGATAAGTTCCTAGAAAGGAAATTGCTAAATTAAAAGATACACTTCTTTCAAATATTGAATGCTGTTGCTGATTGACCTCCCACCAGCAGTGAAAGAGAGCACCTGTTTCCTTCAACTCTCTAATCCTGTATGCTAAACTTTTTTGACTCTGCCCACCCGGAAAATAGAACAATTCTATTCTGATTCTAGGTTTAATTTTTATTTCTTTCACTCACATGTTTTATATTTTATTTATATATTTTAAAAGTTTTCTTTATGTAAATATTATGTATTTATATATTTTATTTATATTTCTTTTTCTGTGAACTACTTGTTCATGTTCCTTTGCCCATGAGTCTTTTCTCACCGGTATTTAAGGTCTCTTTGTTTTTTAGATTAACTTTGATGTCATTGATACTGCATAACTTCCCAGTTTATCATTTATCTTTTGACTTGGTTTAGAGCACAGGGGTGGGGGCGGCACTGGTGGTGAATACTTGTGTTAAATTTATATAATTGAAGGGTTTGTTCATAGAGCTTTCCCAAAATCAAGGAGCAGTCTGTCCCAAAGAACCTGCAACTTAGGTTCCCACTTCTTGCATGGTTGCTTTAAGATGACAAGGTTTTTTCTTCCTATTTTTTTGCACATTAAAAAAAAAGTGCCTTGAATTGATGGTCAGGATGGCCCCTTTAAACTAATGTCAAATAAGAACAAATGGATAATGAGATTCGAATCTCTCTAATCTGAGCAGAGTCTTTCTGTAAGGTGCCATCTTTGAAATGTATTCATTAAGAACAACAATTTATTTGAATGAAATTAATATAAGGAAGGCTGAGCTCCTCTGCTTCAGTAGCTTTTTTCATCCAACTCTTACTATAGTGTTGAGATAATTTAAAAACATAGAACACATGAATAAAGCTAATTACTTCCAGCGGCCCTCTCTTTAAAAAGTTAAAAAAAAAAAAAGTGTGGTTGTCCAGTGGCCCTCAGGGAAGCCCAAGATCATTTAAGGGTAGAAGACATCATGAAGTTTTTATTTTTCTGAATTTAGGAGTTGATCCTGGGAAGGCAAAATCAAAGAGTCTATGAGCGGAGGCTGGTCACTTGATTAATATAGCCACAGATGCCTGAAAACAGTGCATGATTGTAACTTGACTGTCTATTTAGAGTGACAACACAATATTTAAAAATAAAATGACCGAAGGTGGCATGATTAAGCTTTGGCTACTTCAGGAACTTGGGTGTGTTTGTTGTTTATTTATCTGTTTTTAAAAATTGAGGACACAAAATCAGCATAAAGCACAGATCATTATTCTGGGTGAGACCAGAATCTGCAACCTGGGCATGGAAGGTAAACAGTGACCTTTTATTACATCTCATGGAGATAAAATAGAGGCGCTCACGCTATCATATTACAGCTGCTAGTCATGGTGATGACTCGAGGACTGATTAGATGATTTCTGATGTACTAGGCTTTAGAAATTAGTAATTTGTATATTTTAGTAAGTTTCCATAAGGAAATGGGCTTAATGTGATTTCATTCAAAAACGGTTAACATTTAGAGGTTCCATAGTCATTGACCACACCCATACATAATGTAGACGAGGAGTTTGGTTTTCAAAAACAACTTGCTAAAATTAAGTTAATGCATGTGTTCATTAAAAACACATATATATTTGTTCAGACTCTGCTTAGTGCCACTGGGTCCAAGGATACAGCAGTGTTTAGGGCAAAAAGATCTCTCCTTGAAGAGACTTTGTATTCTGTTGAAGTGAGGGGACTGATAATATATAACATAAGGAAACAAACAAGATACAATTTTAGTAATAACTTTTATGTGATAGTGAGTAGCCAGAGGTCATTCGTTTGTTTTGGCTGCACCAGGTCTTTTGCAGCATGCGGGATCTTTTGGTTGCGGCATGAGGACTCTTACTTGCGGCATGCGTGTGGGATCTAGATCCTCTACCAGGGATCGAACCTGGGCCCCCTGCATTGAGAGAGTGGAGTCTTACCCCTGGACCACCAGGGAAATCCCGACCAGAGGTTATTTTTATAAAATAAAAACACTTTGACCATCCAAGGTAATCACTACTAACATTTCAATATGTCTCATTCTAATATGGGTTTGGGAGTCTATTTAACAATTGGAATATTATTCTATAGTTTTATAAATGACTTTCAATTAACTATACATATATTGCAAGTATTTTTCCACATTATGAAATCTCCTACAAAGCTGTCTATGTGGCTACATGGAACCCATGACTATAACATTTTATTTAAATTAATTTGTTCACCTTTAATTATTTAGATTATCCTTCATTTTTTCCTTATTATGATCAATATTGTAATGAATACCAAGGTTGCTAAATGTATGTCTGTGATTTTTTTTCTTTAGACTAAACTTCTTGCACCAAAACTGTTGGTCCAAATGCTATTTAATTTCAAAAATTTGACTTGATGCACACATTTTTAAACTGCCTTTTCAAATTGCTACAATAATTTATCCTCCGTCTGGAAGTTCATGAAATTTCCAGCTCACCCTGTCCTTGACAACATTGTTTTTCTCTCAACTTTATAGGAGGAAAGCTTCACTTTGATTTCAACATGCGTTTCTTTATTTTTTCTAAGATATAACTCACATACCATAAAACTCATCATTTTTAAGTATACAACTTAGTGGGTTTTTTAGTTATTCACAAAGTTGTGCGACCATCACCACTAGCTAACTCCAGAGCTTTTTCATCACTCCAAAAACACCCCACAGCCCCCAGCACTCACTCCCCAGCCCCCTTTTCTCCTAGCCCTTGGCAACCACTCACCTGTTTTGTATTCCTGTGGATTTTTATCTATTCTTGACATTTTGTATACGTGGAATCACGCTTACCTCTCTGGCTTTTCTGACTTCACTCTAACAAGATTCGCCTATCTTTTAGCATGTATCAGTATTTCATTTCTTTTCATTGTCAAATAATAGTCTGTTTTATGGATATACTGCATTTTGTTTATCCATTCGTCAATTGATAGAGATTTGGGAAGTTTCCACTTTTTGGTTATTATGAGTAACGCTGCTGTGAACATTCGTTGACGTGTTTTTGTGTGAACATAGTTTTCATTTCTCTTGTCTGTATGTGTATATATATATATAAATGAAATTGCTAGGTCAGATGGTGACTCTATGTTTAAATTTTTGAGGAGCTGCCAGACTGTTCTCTGTGTTGGCTATACCATTTTATGTTCCCAACAGCATATATGAAGTTTCCAATTATTCCATACCCTTGACAGTCCTTGTTATTTTCTGTTTTTTGTTTGTTTGTTTGTTTTTAATTATAGCTATCTTGGTGTGAAGTGATATCTCCTTGTGGTTTTGATTTACATTTTACTAATGACTAATCATATTGAACATCTTCTCATGTACTTTTTAAAAAAAAATTTGTTTATTTATTGCCTGTGTTGGGTCTCTGTTGCTGCACACAGGCTTTCTCTAGTTGCAGTGAGTGGGGGCTACTATTTCTTGCGGTGCTCGGGCTTCTTATTGTGGCGGCTTCTCTTGTTACAGAGCACAGGTTTTAGGTGTGCGGGCTTCAGTAGTTGTGGCTCGTGGACTCTAGAGCGCAGGCTCAGCAGTTGTGGCACACGGGCTTAGTTGCTCCTTGGCATGTGGGATCTTCCTGGACCAGGGATCGAACCTGTGTCCCCCGCATTGGCAGGTGAATTCTTAACCACTTCGCCACCAGGGAAGTCCCCTCATGTACTTATTGACTATTTTTATAGCTTCATTGGAGAAATGTCTGTTCAGATACTTTGTCCACTTTTAAATTAGGCTGTCTTTTTACTGTTGAGTTGTAATAGTTCTTTATATATTTTGGAGACTAGACTCTCATCATGTATATGATTTGCAAAATTTTCTCCCATTCTCTCAATACCTTTCATTTTCTCAATAGTGTGATTTGATACAAAAAACTTTTTAATTTGGATGAAGTACAATTTATCTATTTTCTGTTGTTGCTTGTATCTTTAGTGCCATATCTAAGAAACCATTGCTTAATCCAAGGTCACAAAGATTTATACCTATGTGTTCACCTAAGAGGGTTCATAGTTTTAGCTTTTGCATTTAAGTCTATGATCTATGTTGTTAATTTTTTTTTAATATAGTGTGAGGCAGGGGTCCAAATTAATTCTTTTCATGTGAATATCTAGTTGTTCCAACACCATTTGTTGGAAAGACTCTTCTTTCCCCATTGCCCATGGTTTTGGCACCCTTGTTGAAAATCAGTTGGTCATAAATGTTAGATAAATTGATTTATATGTCTATCCTTAATCCTGTACCACATTGTCCTATACATTGTAGCTTTGTAGAAAGTTTTGAAATCAAGTCTTCCAACTGTGTCCTTCTTGTTCAAGACTGTTTTGGCTATTCTGGGTCCTTTGCCTGTCCATATCATTTTCAGAATTGGCTTGTCAATTTCTTCAAAAAAAGGAAGTTGGAATTTTGATAGAGAATGCAGTGAAACTGTAGATTGATTTGAGTATTACCATCCTAACAATATTAAGTGTTCCAATCCATGAATACAGCTCTCTGCCGATTAATTTGCATCTTATTTAATTTTTTCCAGATAATGTTCTGTAGTTTTAGGTATACAAGTCTTGAACTTCTTTGGTTAAATTTATTCCTATTTCATTTATTTTGATGATATTGTAAATGGAATTTTCTTAACTTCATTTTTGGATTGTTCTTTGCTAGTGTTAAGAAATACAACTGATTTTAATATACTGATCTTGTATCCTGCAACCTCTCTGAAGTCATTTAGTAGCTCAGATAGTTGTGTGTGTGTCTTTGTTTCTGTGTGTGTATTCTTTAGGGTTTTCTATATATAAGATTGTGTCCTCTGCAAATACAGATAGATTTACTTCTTCCTTTGCAATCCGGATCCTTTTATTTCTTGCCTAATTACTCCATTATAAGAGCCCACCCATATGACCTCATTTAACCTTAATTACCTCCTTAAAAGTCCCCATCTCCAAATACAGTCACACTGAAGGTTAGAACTTCAACATAGGAATTTGGGGGTGACACAATTCAGTCCATGATAGTTATCTACAACTTACAAGAGTTGTTGCTCAAAGACAAAGGTACAGAGGCCCCACAGAATCAGATATCCTAGACAACACCTAACTTTCCATTGCAGAAATTTAATAATCATTTTTGTACACTTAAAAATCTTTCAGATTTTTTCCCCTGCAATTAAAAAAAAGTATTTGCTATTCTTATATGTTTATTTGTACAATATTGTTAGTTTTAAAATGGTGCTAAAATTTTAAACTAATATTGTTTAAAATTTTTAAATATGGTTAGAGGAATTTGACATTGTTATTTTACTGTATGTTTCCATCCAGGAACATTTGAGATTTTTTTCAAGTTCTCATTAAGTCTTTGTACTTTTCCTCATTTAGATTCTGAACAGTTGTTATTAATTCCAAAGTTATTTACCTTGGTGTTGTGAGGGAAATTCCTCTTTCCTTTACAGTTTCTAAATAGTTATCATTGGAACCTAATGGTTTTTAAAAATAATGAGTTTTGTATCCATCATCTTATAAAATTCTCCTACTGGTTCTAGTTATTTTTCAAAATTATCTTTATTTTTATATTCATCCTTATAGTTGGTTAAATTGAGAATGTAAGTAAGTTGAGTGCTTATGGTTCAGCTGAGAGCAAATTGATTCCATCTAAGAATATTTTGTCTGTCTCTCTGTGTGTGTACAAGTGCGTGTTGAGAAGAGTCTGGGTAGGAACATGAGACAACTTTCTTAATGATGTCTTCTCAGAGTTAACACTATTTGTCTTGGAGACCTAGATTCCCAGAGCTGGTTTATCCATTTCCTGTGATATCTCCTCTCCTGGTTTTGGAAGGAACGAGGAAACAAGCGGATATTGTACATGGTATGCAGTTCCACAGGACCTGTGGTCCATTAGCATACAAATTACTTAACCCCTTGTAGCTGTTCCCCAAATTTCTGGATGCTACTGTTAAGAAAATATTTTGACTTAGCTTTTATCCCTTTGCTCTTGGAACACTCAGGTTTCTGTGACATGGAGTTCAAGGCTTATTCAAATCTAACGTGATTTCAAAGTAAGTGGCAACCTGTGCTGCAGTAGCTTTAAGCATTCCCTAGGATACCCACGGAGGTCATCTGAAAGGGAGCTGTTTGTCTTAACAGAGTTTCGATGCAGATAAATCCTGTCCATTTTGCAGAGAGATGTCAGAGAACATACATCAACCCAGAGAAGAGTATTCATGGTTTTAAAGCTCCAAAGAATCTATTCATCCTCCATTTAATGTCCGAGAAATGCATCTAGAGTTAAACCCCTCTTGGAAATTTATGAACAAGTGCACTCATGAGCAAGTGCACTCAGATAATCTTTTGAAATCAAACATGTTCTTAAATAGAGGAACTTCTGTATTCTCACCACTTCCAAGAAGATTTCCCTACCCCCTACCTACCCTCAAGCTGAACTACCCCTTATCTGAAATCTCACAAAACTTTACTCTTCTATGGCCTTGACACTTTCTACTGATATTTGTGTTGTTCATGCTCCACATGTGTCATGCTTCTCCCTGTGTCAGAAGACCCTGTTTGATTGGGTATCTCCCACTGCACTTACTGAAATGCTTTGCAAACAGTAGGTGCTCAGTATATGAAGTTCTGTGGACGGACATTTTGCTAATCTATAGTACCTGTTATAGTCTACTGAAAATTAGCAAAGTGCAATTAACTTCAATTTTGTAGTTTGGGGTTTTCAATAAACGACCTTCTCTCCAAGAGCTGCCTAACAGTTTAGCTAGAATAGGACGTTAACATGCTTCCATCGCGGTAAGGATTTGAGGCCCATCTTCATCTCTCCACCTTTGTCTAATTCAAGTCAAGTTAGTAAAAGAAAAGCCTGTTCCTCTTAGCAAGCCAACCCGCTCCCCTTTTCTGGCCTCTTTCTTCCCTTATGCTGGTAAACTACTTCAGCCTCTGTCTTCAATGTTAACAGTTTGTGCCTGTGCGGAACCCTCATCTTTTGGTGATTAGAGATGTTCAAAACCTATTCTGACACAGAACTCTCCCTCGCTTCCGAGTCCTCTGCTTCTTTGGGATGGAAATAGTTTCTCCGCTTTGAAACGCTGGCAGGGAAAAAGAATGGGGGAGAAAATTGCTTTTTAACTTTGAAAAGTTGAGTCACGGCTGGTTGCACTGCAGAAGCTCCTCAGTGTGGAGAAAGTCTAAATGTGGTTAGGGTTGCGCGGGCTTGGGCTGGGGCGGCTTCTGGGGAACCGGCGGGGTCTAGCCCCTAGAGCGGCGGAGGCCTTGGCCGTGGCCTCCCGCCGTGTCCCCGCACTTCCCCCGCCCCCGGCTGCGTTTGGGCTCCCCCCCGGGCACGGATGTCGCGCGCTTGCGTGCTGCGGCCAGAGAGCCCGACCCAGAGACCGGCCCCAGAAAACCCCGAGCGAGTAGGGGGCGGCGCGCAGGAAGGGAGGAGGGCCGGGGGTGTGGGGGGTTGGTGGGCGTTCGGGGGTGGAGACGTACAAGATGTGACGCCGAGGCCCGGCTGGTGCCAGACCAGCGGACGCGGTGCCCGCGGTTGCAACAGGATCGCTGGCGCTGCGGCTTGGGGAGGCGGCCCTCCCGAGAGCGGCGGCCGCGGAGACACCCAGCCCTAACCCCCGGCTCCCGGGCCGCTCGGCTCCCTGCGCTGTAGGGCCGGCGGAGAGGGAAGCGGCCGAACGGCTTGAGGCTGGGGGCCCGCGGGCGCGGCCGCGTGCCGCGGGGAGGGAGGCTGGGGGGCCGTGGCCGGGGCCGCGCCCGCGCCCCGGAGCGCGTCGGAGGCCGGGGTCGGGGCGCGGCGGCTCCCCGCGCGGCTCCAGGGGCTCGGGCACCCCGGCAGAGCCCTGGTGGGGCCATGGCAGCCGGGAGCATCACCACGCTGCCGGCCCTGCCGGAGGACGGCGGCAGCGGCGCCTTCCCGCCCGGCCACTTCAAGGACCCCAAGCGGCTGTACTGCAAAAACGGGGGCTTCTTCCTGCGCATCCACCCCGACGGCCGAGTGGACGGGGTCCGCGAGAAGAGCGACCCTCACAGTGAGTGCTGGCCGGCTCTTCCTCCCCGGTGCCGTCTGCGGCCCCTGCGGTTCTCGCCCCCGCCCCTGCCTTCCAGCCTCCGCGCTCCGTCCTTCTCTTCCCTCTGACCCCAGTGGGACGTGTGGTTTCTCTCCGCGCGGCCCTCGGCGGTTTCGGGTTCACCACTCGCCCCTTCCTGCCCCGAGCTGCGGTGGCGGGTAGACGCTCCCCCAGGCTTTGGAGTGTGCCGGTTTCCCCTGGTAAACCCGTCCCCTGGGCCCCGAGCCGCAGGGCGCCCTGGCCTTGCCCGCGGCTCGCTGGGCGCAGAAGACCTGTGGCGTCGGGGATGCCCGGCGGCCGAGCAGAGGTGAGCGGCTCGCCGAGGTGCAGCCCGCCCCCCCAGCCTGAAGTTCCGACGCCTTCCCGGTGGGATGCGCGCAGCCCGCGGGACAAAAACGGGAGGGACCGCAGCCGAATTAAATGTTCCTTACTGGAAGGATACCTTAACAGAGTCGTACCCTTAAATCCCAATTCGGTAGACTCCGAGGCAGTAGGCACACTGCTCTCACCCACCCATGTCTATTTTTTCCCCCGAATTTCGGAAAACTGAAAGAGCAAAAAAAATAGACTGTATTAATAAAGTGCTATAGATATTTTTGTTTCAGTAGTGAAAAGAACAGCAAAAATTTTAATCTTCCACTTGCAGTTATTAACTATGGGACCTTGAGCGACACAACCCTTGAGCCCGTTTCCTCATCCCCAAAGTGGGGATAATATCTACCTTGCATCAGATTTGAGGATCAAGTGAGGATTTATATAAAGCACAGAGAGGACTCAGTTTACTAGTCTACAGTTTCATTTTCTGTAAAGAAAAAAAAAAATCTGTGGTTATAGAAAGAAGATTGGCCTAAGTCATTAGTTCTCAAACTTTAAGGGTGCATTAGAATCACCTGGAAGGATTGTTATAAAACACACGATTGAACCATCTCCCAGAGTTTCAGATTGCTTGGAGCTGGAGTGGGTCCTGATTTGCATTTTTAACAAGTTCCCAGGTGATGCTGACCCGGAGCATGCTTTGTGAACCCGCTTGGTCTAGAGAAAGGAGGAAGAAAAGAGGTATAAAATGGGCTGATAAAAATACTGAGGAATTTGAAGTGAGAGAAAGAGATCAGATATATTTTAACCGTCCTTCTGTAAGTGTAGGTAAAACATCTGTTTTGAAAGCTGTTTGTTCTGCCATTCCTTCCTTTATGGGTTTCAGGTGGAAAACCTGATCCTCTTTTTGCCTGGGAAAAGACCCGCAGGAGTCTGTCTTTACCTTAGGATGCTAATGGTGTGTCCTTCACCCTGGGATGTGGGAGTAGGAAGGGGAGAAAGCTCTGCAGCTAAACCTGAGTTGACAGATTCCGTAATGAGAAATGTGCTTTCGTAAGAATTGTCTTTATTAATTCCAAAATAGCAACAAGCAAAAGATGCAGGTCTGTAATTTTTTTCAGGCCTGCCATAATTAAAAAAAAATTTCTCAACCACTTACATTATCCAGTAAAACTGAAAAAATGCTTGTAGCCCCATATATTTGTTAGTGCTCTGTCTCTATTTTGGTAATTAAAATAGGTCTCACAAAGTTATCTTTGCGTTTGGAGTTTGTTCTGCAGTTGTCTGCCAGGCTAGCCCAGCTTATTAGGGCAAGGTGCACATATGTGCCAATTCGTTTTGCTCTTTTCTAGTAGCACAAAAAGGAGCATGCTCTTTGACTAGAAGACGGAAGAACTTTCCCCCAGATTAGGTTCATACTGAGGCTTCCCCTAGTACCTTTTTTTTCTTTTCAGACATTTTGTTGCGGTTTTTTTGTTTGACATTCTGGATTCCCTATTTCCTTTAGAACAAAACTGTATGGGGCTAGTGAGTGAGGATACCTCTGAACTGCATACCACATTACCATCTTTGTAAAAACGACTATTAACTTTTTATTCCCAATTCTGGGCTGGGCCGTCATTTTGTAATCTTATTTTAACTCAGTGGTACTTAAATAGAATTGATACTGCCCCCCCCCCCCCCCCCAGGTAACATCTAGCAATGCCTGGGGACATTTTCGGTTGTCATGCCTGGAAGGGTGCTATTGGCATTTAATAAGTAGGGGCCAGGGATGCTACGTGCACAAGATACCTTCCTAATCCCTCAGCAAAAAAATTTCTGACCCTAAATGTTACTAGTGGTAAGGTTGATAACTAGCTAAAGACAGGCTGTTTAAAAGTGAAGAGTAGAATACTCATCGAGATTTGTGGAGAGCACTGATTTTTAAAAATCACCTTGTGCCAGGTGATAGACTGACGAGAATGTAAACCTAAAAATGATAAATTTAGACCACTTTTCTATAGCCCAACCTGGACATGTTTAAGTACTGTGTTTTTTTTCAGGCATGTTGAAGTTGTATTGATAGTTGATAAAACCAGGAGGAGACTGATGGGAAATACATAAGAAAAAAAATGACATAATAATATTCTTTTAACCACATCCCCTCCATTCCCCTGAACAAGCAAAACTGATCAGAAAACCTGGAGAAATCAGTTAATGGTTGCTACAACTTCCCACCGAATTAAGGCTTAGATGTCTAGACCTATTTGAAGCATTGGAAAACCCAGGGCCCTATTCCTCAAACTATTTTGCCCAGTGGACCCTAAAATCTATCATTGGAGATTTATTCCTTTGCCGTTAACACTTTCTATCTAGATGTTTCTAAAATGCAAATACAGTCTGCTCTCAGTATCTGCAGGTTCCCCATCTGTAGAGACAGAGGGTCAACAGTGTTGCACCATTTCCACGAGGGACTTGAACCTCCGCAGGTGTTGGTACCTGCGGGGGATTCTGGAACCAATCCCGCACGGATACTGAATGAGGAAGGTACCTCTGAAAGGAAGAGTTCAGCAGTTATCAGATTTTAACATTTAGTGTAAATTGTGCGTGCAGTTTCTTCCCCAAAAGCTGACCAGAAGGACTGGAGCTGAGGGGGGGAAGCTGTGAAGACTGTGGTATGAATGTGGGGCGCTGCTTAGGGGCGAGGGACGTGGCTCAGGTTCTGAGGAGGACACAGGGCAGGACAGCGTAGGGCCGGGCGGACAGCGGCAGAAAGGAAGGGACCAGATGCCTGAACACCAGTGTTTCCAGCTTCTCAGTGTTGCTGCAGATCACCTGGGCTTCTCACCTGGCTTCTCTCTCGAATTGTTTTCACTTGAAAAGGCCCACTTTCCTGCACTTTTCTCATAATCCTGGAATAACCTGTATTTGACACAAGCGTCTTGATAAAAGCAAGCTGAAAACAAAGACAGAGCCTGTGCTTCCCCAGTGTGTGTGCCGCACACCCACCTGCCCTTTGGCGTCCTGGATGTGTTGACAGGCCCCTTCCAAAGGCCGGTGAGAAGGTGTAACGTTCCGTATAAAGTAGCGATCCATGCGAAAACATTCAGAAGAGGGAACATTTTATCCCAAGCAGCACGTACAACATGTGCTGGAGTACAGTAACGGCGACGTGTGCTGCTTGTGTACATTTTAGCATTAAATGTATTCCAGATGCTCTTATTTTGGAAAAAAATGAAGGTAGGTAGAAGTGCTGGATGGACCCTTGGGCGGCTTCTCCCAGGAGGTGACTGCCTGCTTGTGACACTTCACAGCTCCCAGGCTCCAGAGGACCCTGAGCCTTCAAGAGACGGAGGGGCCCTCCCACTCCCATGTGGAGCAGGGCTGGGATCCCAGTCTGGGTGACTCCGGTGCGCTGGGCCACCGCACATATTCCATGCAGCCCCCATCATTAAAAAACATGAACTTGTGAAACTCAAAGGGAGGCGTCAGGCCTTTTAGTTCACCAGTCTTGTCTTGTAGGAGAGGATACTGAGGTTCAGAAGCGTAACTGATTGCCTGAGTTCACCTGCTCTTGGCCACCTGGCCCCTTGCTGTGTGCCCCTGCCGTCCCCCAGCCTCGCGGCTGTCTTCTGTTCACTCATGGAGAGCATTTTAGGCTTCCTCCATTTCAGAGTATTGACAGGGCCAGCCCCTCTGAGGAGTTCTTCTGAGTTCACAGGTTGCCTCTGGTTGTACCCCTGGGGTATTGGAAAAAGCCACCTTCTCTTCCTTTATGTAAGTGGAACTTTTGATTGAATGATAACCAGATTCTGCCCCACCCCACCTATTCTGGGTAACATCTGGCAAGTGAATCCCACCAATTTACCTTAATAAGCATGCTATTTACTGTAATGCTATTTGTGTGCAGTAAACAAATGAAGTAAGAATCTAATAGCTCATTTAATTGTGGAAATCTTGTAATTGGTACAGCAATGAAAGGACAATTCATGAGTCATAGATATTACCACACCTTAGGAGCCTTTTAAGATGAGTTTGATGCCAAGTGACTTCAGCCTAGAAAAGGCAATATCCTCTTGTGACATGCCCTGAGGGCTTTCGTTTATAAAATGGCCATCACGTAATTAGACTTTAACAGTGATGTAACAAGCAGGTTCTATGTATTCTCGTTCAGATTTATGATGCTATTTTAAATGGATGGCCGTGATTTTTAGGATTAATTTGAAAATAAAATGTTACAGATATAATAAAACAAGAATCATCTTTTATATGTTACAGTTTTTAATTGACTTTATTCATCTACACATTGATTCTCAGAAATCACCATCAGTGATATTGAAAAAAGTCTGTCTAAGGTCTCACATGATTAGAGTCGTTATTTTCAAGCCACAAGATACCTGTATGACAGGATAGTAACTGCACAGGTGCCATTGACTTCGCTTATTTTTACAATTCCAGTGTTGATTTTCAAAACCCTTTGCTGGGGTCCCATCTTACAGATGTCCTATAACACATCTGTAAGAGTCGATGACCAGGAATTGGAGCAAGGCAAATCAGCACATTTTGGGCACAGACAACCTCATTACCATATTCTGTCCAAACAAGTATACTTTGTTCTGTTTCATTTTTGAGCTTGTCGTTTTCCGCACGCTGAAATCAGGAATCTGGTGTTTTTACTTAGCTTGTCGGTTGTCAAGTGTTTGGTTGTTGGCACAGTAATTTAGAATAACGACTATCAATGTAGAATTTTCATTGTATCGTTGGGAAATGCAGTTGTGGCACCATGATTTTCAGTGTTTCCTTACTGTATCCATTATTAGGGGTTAACTGTTGCCTTCTGCCTCTAAGCGAGGTTATTTATAGCCACAAGCATTTAGGAGAGGACTAAAGGAAAAGTGGCAACTCCCAGGGAACCTCACCCATTGAGCCGTAGACTATAAATTCTTAGAAGCCAGATTAGTCCCATTCTAAATTCCTGGGGGATATTTTTAGTTTGAAGAAATTTGGAGGGCCTGGAGATAACATATCCAGCTGCCCTCTGTCACTCTCCCTGCATAGGGTGACTTTTGAGTTGACTGTTGTATCCTTTCTTTTTCCCCCAATTAATTTTTTTTATTAGTTATCTGTTTTACACGTATTAGTGTATATATGTCGACCCCAATCTCCCAATTTATCCCACGTTGACTGGTGTATCCTTAATGCTACCTCATTCATTTACAGAAATCAGTAGTGTGTGTATTTTTGCATTTGTATTTTCAAAGGGCTACTTAATTCCTCAAATTAACTGACTCTCTAAATTGAATTATCCTGTAGAATCCTGAAGTGTAAGGTTCACAGATTTTTAAGATATTCTGGGGGAAAAAAGGTGTTTTTTGTTTGTTTTTTAAGGAAATTTGTATAGTGTAGTAATGATCTGGCTGGATTCTGTGAGTGGATTATTCTCTGATGGTGATTTAGGCACTTAGAGAAAATGCTGGCACTTTAGGTAGGAACCATGACTTCTCTATATAAATAAACATCATAAAAGGTTTGTACCTTTTACTCTGGGAATTCTCACTAAATGTCAGCTGCTGATGAAAACATTCTGTGTGGACTGTCTCGTGGAAGAACTACTCATGGGCCACGTGCTATATAAGGCATGGTCGAGGTTTATAGTTCTCTTGTTGCAGCAACACATAGGTTTAGACACTTGGTCAGTCTTTTAATGAAGATGATTATATGTAACAAAATTATATTTGGAAAATATTTTAAAACCTTAAAGCTGGCTATTAGCATGTTTTTAGGGTAATCTATAAAAGATGAATCATTTTTTAGGATAATAATTTTAAAGCTGTTATTACAAATTCTGTTTTCTTTAAAAAGCACCCAAGATTTTTGCTATGTACTATGTGATATAAAATTCCTCAGGTATGCCATGCATTGTTTGTTCTTTCTTTTGTGGCCAATACGCTGGAATCCTGTCCTCTCTCCTACTTCACCGCCTGTTCTCTTTTTAACTCCGGATTCTGCTCCTGGTATTCTACTTAAATCATCCTGGGCCTCAGCAGTCTTCCAGTTCAATCACATGGACTTATCCTGTTTGTCACCCTACCTCTGACGCTTGACACCATCGTCTGCCTCTGTCTTCCTGAGAATTCCTTGGCTTCTGTTACACCACATCCACCTGGTTTCCTCTCACCCTTCCAACAGTCTTTTCCTTGGTCTCTCCTTCTTTCGGTCTGTGGCTGTCACATTCCCTGGGGCTCTGTTTTTGGCCCTCTCCCTATCTTTCTGTGCACTCATGGTCCTTCAGCAGATCATTTTTAGCCTCTGTCTCTGATTCCCCATCTCTGTGTTCGTACTGTGTTTCTCACTGCCCAGAGGACAGATGTACAGCCACCGCCTCAACTTAGCCCACACAAAACAGAACGTAGTATCATTTTCTCCAACTAGCACCAGTCCTACCGAGTTTCTGTTTGTAGTGAAATTATTCTTCTAGCCTCCAAAGCTAGACACCTTGGAGTCTTCCTTGCCTCAGCAGCTTTTCTTTGCTTTGTCTCTTGGTTTCCCCTGTCCTTTATTTACCTACAGCCAGGCCCCCCCCCCGTCCCGACTTTCCCTCTCAAATATGACCTACTTGTTCAATCTTATTTCCCACTCTTTACCATCCACGCTCTGCTGATACTGCCAGGGCTCTGGCTTTCATTATAGTCTCTAATCTGATACAACCATCACCATTACAATGATTGGCTTTTCCACATGTGATCCTTGTTTTTGGAAAATCCTTATCAATTCTTCTCTCACACCCTCCTCCCACTCCCACCAAAGAAAAATCTTTTACGAGCCAGCTCAGTGGTCTTCTCCCTTGTGAAACTTTCCCTTACCTTCCCAGAGAGAATTAATTTTTTTCTCTCTCGCTTTTCCCATAGTACTTGGTACATATTCTTCTACAGACTTCATGATTTTTGTTGTAGTTAATTGTTTACGTGTTTGTCTCCTGCACTGGGACTGTGAGCTCTGTCCTCTCGCAGTGTCCACTCAAAGAATGTGTGTTAAGTTCAACATGTACCCAACAAATTAGCCAAGTCTTCTAACTTGCTTTCTTATTGTCTTCTCACATCCTTCTTCTGCTCTTAGCCTTTCATCGGCTGTTAATCCTCTTACCTTACCCCAGTCCTAGGCGTGCATCAGGCCCCATTTCTTTCATACCGCCCTGTACCCGTCTTTCCTCTTCTGCATGCTATCTAAAAATTCTCTCTAATAGCTTGATATGTTTTAACTTCATGTCCCTCCGTTTTACTGGAAATTTCTAGTTGGCAAGGATTTTTAAAAATTCAAACAACATTACCTAGCAGTCCTTTACCTTTTTCTACTCTGAGGTCTGAGACTGCATTTACTCAACCCCAGGGCCCCCTTGATTCCATTGCTAAATGAATGACCAGTCTGAGGCCCATGAAGAGATTCAATCTGTATTGTCGAATGAGCTAGAACTTTAAATAAATAAGCATATGTTCGTCAGCGTGAGGCATGTAAAATGGATAAGTTGAATGTAGCATCACTGCAGTTCCTTCTGCAGACACCATTCACATAATTCAAAGGAAGCAATAAAGGTAAAACACAGTCATTTGTTAAGATTAATTATTACTGTGATAGATTTTCTTTTGAGCTATTGAATAATATAACATTTCTAGCCAATTCCAGAAATAGTTATCCTGTAATTAAAAAATACAGATCTGAGCATTCATACTTGAATTAGATACTTTAATCCTTAAATCTCTCTCAAGTCTAAAACCCGTGAATCATTTTATAAATGAAGACTAAGAACTGTCTGGTAGCATTGTTAGTATCCCTTTTGGCTGTGAGGAAATGGCACAAATAGTTTCATCCTAATATTCAGATTTATGAATCAGTATTCATCACAACAATCTGAAAACTCTTGAAAGAATAGAAACTGAATGACAAAGTGAGTCATAGTCTTTGTGATGTGATGTCTGCAAGGGTGGGTGGGAGAGATTGCTGAATGACCAGTCTCATTCTGCTCCTTTCTGAGCTGAATCATTTTGCAAATAGAAAAACAATTCATCGGTTTATAGATGGTCATGACATAAATAGGAAATGGAAGAGAGTAAGAGTCAAATAATACCTCCTTTTAAAAAATTACTTTTTGAAATACAACACTTGATGAACAGTGTTTTGAATTAGAAATGAAATTATTTACTGCATAATAACATGTTTTTTAATTTAATACCTGCTATATGTCTTCTTTATATATTTTCATTTTTTCTATTATGTTTCTTTTCCTGCCCCCCCTTTTTTAAAATTTTTTTATTCTCTTGTGTCATTTGACCTTTTCGTAGCTGTTTCTAGCTTTGGCTTATTTGACGTGTGTGTGTGTGTGTGTGTGTGTGTGTGTGTGTGTGTGTAGGGGGAGGTGTCATTTATTCACTGGTTGGGTGACTACTTGAATTGGATAGGGACTCAAGAGAAGAAGGTCCCTTTCATCTTGCAAATTCTGATTCTGGGATGGTATAATCTTGTATTTTGCATGGTTGGTCCTCTTTTGTTACTTTTCATCTTACTAGAATCAGAAATTTGGAGGGCCTTTTTCTGAGTCAAATTTAATCTTTAATCTTGAAATGTAAGATTGAGTAACCTTATTTCCTTATCTTCTTTGAAGTGAAGCATTTGTTGAAACAATTATGTGAAAAGAGAAATATTCTATTTTGAGTGTGTTTCTTAGTTTTAGAAGTTCTCCTTACATACTTATATTTATATATTACTCTAAATGCAACAGTTTAGTAATGGGAATATAATGCAAGTAAAATTGGGAAGCCAGTCTTGCTAACTGGTTTAGTAGAGGACAGTAGTATATGAAGAAAACACATACAAGTGTTGGATTAAAAAATAATGAATTACAAAAAAAAAAGCATCAAAAAAATGAATTATAGCAAAACCCTTCAGCTATGACAAGGTGGGAAAAGTGAGACAGATTATTTTGGAGGGAGGCTATTAAAACCATGAAGGCGTTGATGGGATCTGTCCAGCCTTAGCCAGACACCTCGGGAGATTGCCATAGTGACTAGGCAAAGCTAGGGCTGTTATGGCGTCCCTAGCAAACTTATACAGATGGGGATTGGCTAGAAGGCATTTGCAACAGTCAGGGACAGAACTAGAGCAGCTGTGGCAGCAATGCAGAGGCCAGCGTGAGTGTAAAAGACACTGCAGAACTGAAAAGCACAGGTTGTCAGTCAACTAATCATTGTTTGGATGTCTAGTATGTGAGGAAGTAAAGACCAAGATAGATAACGAAGAAAGCACTTAGCTAGACACACCTAGAAATGTGTCTAAAATGAAGCTCCTCTTTCCTTGAAATCACTCACCCCCTATATTTTAAAATATTAAATATATTTTTAAAAATTTCTGGCCAGCCACGCCGATCTCTTGGAGTAAAGTGCTACACTTCATTTTCCATAACCCTCGCATCCCTTTCTCAGGCCCTGTGCATTTCAGTTCTGCAGTGCCTTTTACATTCACGCTGGCCTCTGCATTGCTGCCACAGCTGCTCTAGTTCTCACCCTGACTGTTGCAGATGCCTTCTAGCCATCCCCATCTGTATAAGTTTGCTAGGGCTACCATAACAAAATACCGTGGACAGAGTGGCTCAAACAACAGAAATTTTCTCATAGTTCTGAAGCCTGGAAGTCCACGATTACGGTGTCTGCAGGTTTGGTCTTTCTGAGGCCTCTTCTTGGCTTGCAGACAGCTGCCTTTTCACGTGATCATCTCTCTGTGCACACATGCAAATCTCTTCATCTAAGGACACCATTCAGATTTGGTTAGGGCCCACCCTAATGGCCTCATTTTACCTTAATCACCTCCTCAGAGGCCCTGTCTCCGGGTATGGGTAGTCATTTTCTGAGGTACTGGGGCTTAGGGCTTCAACGTATGAATTTGGGGGGTGGGCGGGTACAGTTCCGCCCATAACACCATCTAATCAACTGGATGTTGTTCTTCGGCAGAGTAATCTTTGCAGAGATCAGCTCTGATCTTGTTTTTCCTCTCCTCAGAAAAACATGGACTCAAAACAGTCCAGTCCCCTGGTACACACATTGCTTACAGAAAGTCTATGGGAATTATAGAGACTAGGAAAGTTGTCTTATATATCAAAAAGTGGGATAAAGCTATTTTCCGGAAATTCTATATAGGTAGTAAGCTTGATGTAGGTGCTGGAAAAAAAAATTCCAAGAGGCTTGAGAATACTGAGAAAAGAAAATAACACAGAAAGTAGTAAGTAGGGTAATATATAATGGAAGAGTAGTAACATACATAGGCTTAATGTGTTCATTTCAGTGGCATATCTGACCAAATTTCTCATAACACTTTCTACAAAAGAAGCACGTTTTCTTTGGGAGAGAGTCTATAGAGTTTTTCATGTTTGGGTTTCGAAGGCCAGGACCGAAAGACTGTATCACTTTTAATGAACTGAAAATATGCTCTCCCTCTAAAAGGTAAAAAATTAAAGATAGATAAAATTGGTGATATGGACTTATGATCTAGAAGTATTCTTGATAGACAGCTGACTCTGTGTTTTCTAATTACCACCCAAAAGTGAAGCTTTAGATTCTTATTCTAATTCAAGCTTATAATTTTTGCTAGACCCTCCACCCAACTTTTAACAGCAGTGTAGCTCACATCCCCACACAGCAGGAGAATTCATTTCGTGATTTACATGGATGCTTTGCAGCTCAACTAATTTTTCTTGGAAGGCATTGCAGAAAGTTACATTACCAAAAAGTACATAGTCTTTGAGCGTTTTAATGAGATTAGGAAAAATAAAAAACCAGTTGGGATATCTGTTTAGTTACACCTATGTTGAATATTTTCCAGACTCAAATTATTTTGGGGCGTGCTTAATGATGTAGAACTGTACAGCTTTTGAGCTGTAGAATTCTGGAGATGCTTGGCCTTGCCCATGGTATCACCTCCGGAAGTGAGTGGGTGTTCCTTGTAGGCACCTCTGTTTTTCTAGAAGAAGCCTAATGCTCACTAGGGCTGACAGTTAAAGCACATGGTTCTTCACAATTCAGCCCATAGACCAGAGAGCAGCACCTTTTTTAAGTCCTGCTGTGGGAAATAATATGTATGGAGGCCTGAATCAAGGATATACAGTACATCTTTCCTCCGGGTTGGGGATTTTAACCTGCACAGTCCATGGACAAGCTTCAGGTTTCCATAATCCCTTGGAAATAGATGCAAAAATATTATATCAGGGTGTTGTTTCCGAGGAGAGGAGACATAGCATTTTATCAGATTCTCAAGAAGTCGTCCATGGTCCAAAATATGTTAAGGACACTACCACTAATAACCAGGGTTTATCTCCTAGCTAACCTGACCGTCAGTGAGAGAACTAATTTGAATGTGTTGCTGTGGGTCTGTAGTCTATAGTGAGCAATTTTTGAGAGTAACATCTCTATGAAACTGGTCTGTGTTAATTCTAAGAAACATTTAAAGCTGCTGTTTATCTCATTACATAGTGTCCACTCTGAGGTCTCCTGAGGGAAATGTCTCTGTGGTAACATGTCAGGACTAGTTATGCTTCTCCTTAGTGGCCAGTTTGTTTTAACCTTATGGACTCTGGGAGACTTGTTATGGCTACTGGCTTCTAGGAAGCCAAATATGTGGTCTGCTTTTAGCAAGTATAGTAATCTCAGCCCTGGATTCACCACTTTTAACTCTTATTTTCTATTTGCCTTATTTAAAAGCCATTTTTAAAGATTTTTTTTTTTTGGTCATGGTATATTGTCAATATCTTTGTAACTCATCTTAAATATTAAGTTGTACCTCAATAAAAATAATGTATTTATTGATTTGGTATTTTAACCACAAAATGTCTACTATATTGTCACATATAGCATCGGGTGCTAGGGATTGAAAGTCAGATAATGTAGGCACCTAACACCTGAAACTAACACAATATTTTAAGTCAACTATACTTCAATTAAAAAAAAAAAAGATAGACCTCTGCTCCTTAAGATGTATACTGTCTGGCAGGACAAGAAAGAGATATGTCAGCAAGGACACTGAAATGTTACGGCTGCTTTGCTTGTGTTGTGTCCTGGGGGAAGAGTGAGATCATATCAAGGAGGACAGTGATTCTACAGGAAAGTCAGAAAAGGCTTCAAAGAGGAGTGACTGCTGGACCTTGTGTTGGGAGGCAAGCAGGCAGTTGCCAGGCAGCTGACTCTGTTCTCTAATTACCACCCAAAACTGATGCTTTAGATTCTTACTCTAAACAAAGTTACAAGTTTTGCCAGACCCTCTACACCACTTTTAACAGCAGTGTGGCTAACATCCCCACACAGCAGGAGAATTCATTTGGTTATTTGTATATATATATGTTTTGCAACTCAACTAATTTTTCTTGGAAGGCAAATAAGGGCATGAAGGCCAAAGAAGCAGCGCCGAACCCGGTATGCTTTGGCACGGCTAGAGTGTAGGGTTATGGTAAGTGGTAAGGCCAGCCACATAGGAAGGGCCTGGATTATTATTATATTTTTTAAATTGAAGTATAGTTGATTTACAATGTTTTGTTAGTTTCTGGTGTACGGCAAAATGATGCAGTTATACATACACATATATCTATTTCTTTTCAGATTCTTTTCCCTTATAGGTTATTACAAAAGATTGGGTGTCATTCCCTGTGCTATATAGTAGGTCCTTGTTGTCTATCCATTCTATATATAATAGTTTGCAGCTGCTAGCCCCAAACTCCCAGTCCAGCCTTCCCTCACTCCTCCTCCCCCTTGGCAACCACAAGTCTGATCTCTAAGTCTGTGAGTCTGTTTCTATTTCATAGATAAGTTTATTTGTATCATAGTTTAGATTCTACAGATAAGTGATACCATATGGTATGTGTCTTTCTCTTTCTGACTTCGCTTAGTATGATAATCTCTGGGTCCATCTATGCAGCTGCAAATGGCATTATTTCATTTTTTTAAAATAAATTTATTTATTTATTTATTGGCTGAGTTGTGTCTTCATTGCTGCACGTGGCTTTCTCTAGTTGCGGCAAGCAGGGGCTATTCTTTATTGTGGTGCGCAGGCTCCTCTTGGAGGTGGCTTCTCTTGTTGCGGAGCACAGGTTCTAGGTGTGTGGGCTTCAGTAGTTGTGGCACACGGGCTCAATAGTTGTGGCTCACAGGCTCTAGGGTGCAGGCTCAGTAGTTGTGGCACATGGGCTTAGTTGCTCCGTGGCATGTGGGGTCTTATTTCATTTTTTAATGGCCGAGTAGTATTCCATTGTATATGTATACTATATCTTCTTTATCCATTCATCTGTTGATGGACATTTAGGTTGTTTCCATGTCTTGGCTATTGTAAATATTACTGCTGTGAACATAAGGGTACGTGTATTTTTTCAAATTATAATTTTGTCTTGAGGTATGGAAGGGCCTGGATTCTGATGGGCTTTGTAAGCCATGCCAACAATTTGGTCTTTATCCTCAAGGCAGTGGGGAGTCAATGAAAGATTTTAATCGTGAGAATAAGAATATCAGATTTGGGCTTTTGTAATCACTCAGGCAGGTGTGTGGAATGGATCGAAGGGTATAAGGCTGGGAGTAGGGAGGAGAGTTAGGAAATTTATAGATGAGAAATGTAAATCTCTTACACCGTGGCCTGGCACATCGTAAGTGATGTACATACATTAGAATGGAAGGGTCTCCGTGTTGTCAAGAGAAAAAAGGAAATTACTGGATTTCCGTCCAGGCTGGAACCCAAGATGGCTGTCCTCTTGTTGAGACATGTTGGCTGTCATTGCCTCCTTGCCCACCTTAGTCCTTAGCTCTGTATCAGAAATGCTGTTCCTTTGGGAACCACAGCCAAAGAAGGGATGGAGAGGTTCTGGGATAAGAACAGTGGTTTCCCCACATCACTGTCTATAGCTGGTCTCTTCCCATGGCGATGTCCACTTGCCACCATGGCACTGGTATTGCCTTGAGTGCAGGGGTCTCTCTTTTTGCTTGTCGGCCCTCTTGGTCCCTGGGAGCTTTGAGTCTCATTTGGAACTTGTGAAGCCCCCGTGTTTGAGGCCAGCACTGATCCACACAGACAAATTTGCACTCGTCTTCCTTCTTTTGTATCAGACGTGGAATGGGACCTATGAAGAGGCCTGACGATTTCCTAGCTAGACCAGTCTGGAGTGGTTGTCTTGGTTCTTAAACTGTGTTGTCCTCTGTAGGGCTGGCAGCCATGTGAAGAGCCAAAGTTCCCAGCATCATCTTTCTGCAGATTATTACATTGACCTGTAATAATTCCTGCTTGTCACTCTTATCTTCAGCCAGGGCAGCGTTCTCCTGATTTGCTTAGACCCTTTTGTGCTTGCAGATCTCCTTGGAGCTTAGCAGGGGAGTACCTTACAGAACCACAGTAGTGGAAAAGGTCCAGTTTTCCCCTTATTTATTTCTAAAGGTGGAATGACTGCAAAAACTCCCCTTTCCTGCCCCCAGCTTGCAGCCTACTCTGGGCCTGGGAGCCCTCATTCTTTCTCCATATTAGGCCTGGATTTGTGCTGAGGGTCAGCTTTTGGCTCCTTCTTCCTGAGACAGTGGAAACAATGCCAGCTCTGTGGCCACTGCCATGGGGACTGGGAGTGGGGCTTTGGGTGCCACTGCCTGTGGGTTGCTGGCTTAAAGGACAATTCTGTTCACTGGTCAGAGCCCAGGGCCTTTAGCACCCACACAGTGTGACTATAAGAAGTGGGGTGGTGGAGGGGAATTAGCCTGTCCCAGCCAGAGGCAGATGAAGAGAGTGAGTTGGCTCTTGGAGCAGGTGCTTTGGGAAGAAGATATATAGCCTTTGATGCAAGAGGAAGATCCAGAAAATTATCATTGAACCTATTAAGGGTTCTCTTCCTTGCATTTCCAGGGAAACCAAGCTTCTTATTGTCATGTTTTCTAAACCAAATTCATGTGACAGCTTTTTTGAAATGGAATTAAAATGACCATCTTGTCTTTGGAAAGAAAAAAAAAAAAAAGGAAATTATTGTAATAACACTAAAAATATTACCTCCTTTATAAAAATGCACACACATGAAAGAACTATATACTTATGGAGTAAATATGTAGACTAAGATCTGAAAAGGCTGTATACCAAACTGCTAACTAGTGCTCATAACTTTGGAGAGGGGGCTAGGATTGAGAGAGAAGAAATGAAGGGGAATCTTTACTTCTTTATCTATGTATTTGGAAAATTTTAGCAATTACATATCCATATATTATTTACATAAATATTTCTGAGAAGGATGAATGGGAGTGAGGGAGCAGAGGCAGATGGTGGATTCTGTTCTCTGGGGTGCATGAATATGAAGGGACAGGGAGGGATGAGACAGTAACCAATAGGTTCCTGTCTTGGGAGCGTAGAGCTGTGGGTGGGGTCTTTGGCCATGGATCACACAGATGGATGCAACACACTAGCTTACTGATTGTTGGTGAGCAGTGCCCAGGCCTATGCCTGCCCTTTGGAAGGAACCCATTTCTTACTCCTTCATCCATTCTTGACTTATTTCCTCTTAAGTCCCGCTCAGATGCATGGCCTTGGTTGTTATCAGTAAAACTGCTTTACTTTGCTCTGGGAAATGGTGCTTAATTAATACTTATTATTTCTAATTCACTATACGTTCTAAGTCAAAGCATACCAGAAATCTAAATCTAAACACATTCTGCATAATATAGTTTACTTTTCTAAGGTGAATCATAATGTGTTCTTTGGGAAAGTCCTTTACTGGGGGAACAGTGGCCTGGAAGAGACATGAAGGGACTGGATCAGATCACAGAGGGATGGAGTACGTTTAATGGAAGCAAAGAGACTCTGGGAAAGGGGGAGACCAGCGTGGGTGCAGTCTGGGCTGACCCGGTGGATGGGGTTTGACATCTGAGCAGCAGTGCTCTCTGAAGGTCAGCCTGACTTTGGAGTCTCATCGCAGAGGCTGGCCGTGCTGGTGAAGATGCTGCCTAGGGCAACAACTAAACAGATGCCTAGCTCCTGATGGCCCAGCAGTTCAGTTTGTCGGAGGACTAAATTAGTCAGGGTTTTCCAGAGAAATGGACCCATGAGGAGATACAGATGAGATAGAGTAGGAGAGGGGGAGAGGGAAGGAGAGATTTATTTTAAGAAATTGGTTCATGTGATTGTGGAAGCTGGCAACCTGTCAGGCTGGAGACCCAGAGAAGAGCCGATGTTGTGGTTGAAGTTCAAAAGGCCATCTGCTGGCAGAATTCTTTCTTGCTCAGGGAAGGTCAGTCTTTCGTTCTACTAGGCCTTCAAGTGATTGGATGAGGCCACCCACATTATGGGGGACAATCCACTTTACTCAAAGTCCACTGCTTAAAATATAAAGACATTCACAAACACCCCATAGGAACATCCAGAATAATGTTTGGCCAAATATCTGGGCACCATGGCCCAGCCAAGCGGACACAGGAAATTAACAATCACAGGGCCTTTGTTGGCATCAATCCTAGCCTGGCCTGAGTGTTCAACCCTGGCTTGGATAGGACCCCCTTCTTCACAGCGATATCCCAAGGACGTGGGGCAGAGGGTTCCTGATAGAGACACTCGACTGGCCTCCTGTTAATGCTGAGGTCGTTTTGCTTCGGTCCCCACTGAGACCCCAAGGAGGCTCCACCTTCCATGACTGGTGCTTGCCAGGGGACGTGGGGGCCAGCTTTTCTCCTACTCCTTCTCTCCCTCCTCTCCCACCTCTTCCTCTCCTGAATTGAGGTATAATTGACATATGGCATTGTATTAGTTTTATTTATATAACATAATGATTTGATATGTGTATATTTTGTGAAATGATCACCACAGTAAGTTTAGTTAACATTTATCATCTCATATAGTTACAGATTTTTTTTCTTATGGTGAGAACTTTTAAGACCTACCCTTCAGCAACTTTCAATTACACAATACAGTATTGTTAACTATAGTCACCATGCTGTATATTACATCCCCAGGACTTAATTATAATTTGAAGCTTGTACATTTAGACCACCTTTACCCATTTTGTCCACTTTTCTAGCCCCCTGCCTCTGGCAGTCAATCAATCAGTCAATCAGTCTTTTCTCTGTATCTATGAGTTTTATTTATTTTTTTAAGATTCCACATATAAATGGTATCATACAGCATATATCTTTGTCTGACTTATTTCACCTAGCATAATGCCCTTAAGTGCCATGCATGTTGTCACAAATGGCAGGATTTCCTTTTTTAGGGCTGAATAATATTCCAGTGTGTGTGTGTGTGTGTGTGTGTGTGTGTGTGTATTTCACATTTTCTCTATCCATTTATTCATCAATGATGGACACTTAAGTAGTTTCCATGTCTTGGCTACTGTAAATAATGCTGCAGTGAACATGCGTGCAGATTTTCTTTCTGAGTTAATGATATTGTTTTCTTTGTATAAATACCCACAAGTGGAATTGTTGGATTATTGTACCCAACATTGTATGATAGTTTTATTTGTACTTTTCTGAGGAACCTCTGTACTATTTTTCATTAGCTTTTCTCTTCTGGTTCTCTTTTCCTTCCCTGGACATATGTGGGTTAGTTTTGCTTCTTAGGATTTCTGAAAACAAGAATAATGATCCTATTCCAGAAGAAAGGATATTATTAAATTAGACAAACAAAAAAGGATTCCCAGCAGAATCAGAGTCATACATGTGGAGGTGTTGGAGGCTGCTGTGGCCTGTGGCCATGGCTAGGATTACTGTTGTCCCTGGTCTCTGGCAGCTGCCATCTGCTCCAAAGGCTCCCCTGCTCATCCCTCATCCCAGAAGTGAGCTGGGCCTCAGGTGCCTGTTTCTGGGGACCAGACAGCAGAGGGGAGTGGAGGCTTCAGTCTCATTGGGTAGAACAGGTGCTAGTGTTTTTTTTAAGTCATATTCTAGTCTGAATGGAAATGTCTGTTGTTTCTGTTATACGTCATCTTCTTTCTCTTGTGGAGGAAAATCAGCATTGATTAGAAGCAGGGGTACCTGCGTAACCCGAGGCACTTCTGCTGTTGGCTGTCTGAGCCTCACGAGAAGTCCAGGATGACACAGAAGTAAGGGAAGGGGGAGATCAGATGCCTTTCTGCTTCTCAGAATACACCACTGGCATTGCTGGAGGCAGCGGGGGATGTGAGGGAGTGTGATTAGGTGTTGGGCCAAGAGAAGGGGAGGTTATCCATGTACTGCAGGTGCCCCTTACCCGCACCCTGGACTGTTGGGTCTCCTTGACTGGGCCTCTTTGTTTACCTTCATGTCCTCAGGGGCAAGGTGCCTCCCCACTGGGAAGCTAAAAGGCCATGCCAGACAACAGCAGCAGATACACAGAGATTTCAGTGAGCCGATTTTGTAGCAAAATGGCACAAGATGACAAACCCTCTTTGGTGCCTTAGTTGCAGTTAAAAAGAAAAAATAGACACACCTGTTCCACTGCACGATGAGCTTAGCTTGGCCGGCACAGTGTGAGTGCATATGTTTTTAGGTTTGGGAACACTGAGGCGCTTTATGTCTGTGATAGTCAGTTTTTTCTTTGAAGTAGAGGCAGTGTTATCTCCAAGAGAGAGGTGTGGCTGTGGGCTGGGGCCTGTAGCGCGAGCTCTGAGTTTTATGGCTGCTGTAGACGACGGCAGAGGACAGAGACCTGGGATGTGCACACGGCTGCTGACGGCTCACTTGAGGCTGGAGACCCACATTCCTAATAACACCAGTCTGGGTGGTTGTGTCACTGCCGGGACATTTCCCTTGTGTAGGTTCAGCAGTGCAGGTGCAGGAGCGGAGAAGCCGGATGGCTGTATCCATCCCCAAATCGGAGCTTAGCTTTCAGAAGCGCTAGAAAGAAAAGGCAGCGGAACTGAATGATGCTCCACAAAGTTCACAGCGATAAGGAGGGGAAGCCCAAGAGACTACGGACGGGTAGATAAATGGTGGAGTCAGGTTCAGTTAAGTCAAAGTGGCTGAAAAGTCAGCCAAAGGAAATGAGGTTATACCACGTCAGAGCTTGAGATGAAGCTGCTCTCGAATGATGGCATGGCCGTGAGGGCGGTGAATGCAGATTGCTAGGCTTGGTAAGCCAAGGATCTTGGAGGCTCGATTGTTGGTGAGTCTTCTACATGAACAGTGCCGTCTTTCTAGATGATGGCAAGAGATGCGGGGTGCTGAATTCCAAGGTCTTTAGTGACAGTCAGTGGATAGCACCGACAAGGAGGAAGAGAGGGTGTGGACCGTGAAGGAGGAAAGACTTTAGGATGGTGGTGGGAAATTAATGTTGTGGATGCCGTTGCAGGAAGCCAGAAAAAAAGGTGTATACGCTAAGAGGAGAGAGGCCTGATCCCAGTAGAAAATGGCTGTTTGTAAGAACTGTCTGGACCCCGGTGTGCTTAGCTCCGTCGTGTTGCAATGGTCTGTGATGAGCAGCAGCCCTTAGGATCTGAGTGTTGCAAGGGGAGAGGTCTGGATGGGGTCAGGAAAACAGCTTTTGGTCAAGCTGACTGTTTCCTATTTTTAAAGATATCAGTGTTGGGACAGGTGATCTGCAAAGCACCTTCCTGGTTTAAAAGTTCTTTCCATGAATCTGAAAAACAGCAAATCAGGAGTCTCATCCCTTGTATTGTCCAGCTGGGAGAATATGCCTAGATTCTGAATAATCTTTTCTTCACGTGAAAATCACCATTTCCTTAGAGATAGAAAGTAGAATACTTTATAAATTATTGGGGAAAAAAAAGATAATTACATTAAAAGATATGAGTTGAGCAAAGGGAGATATACTTTGTGTCTGGTCTTGGAACAGTTTACTTGGGAGGGCTACTCCCTTCCATGCCTGAGCTAAGAGGTTTCAGTTCAGAGCATATCAAGAAGAATCACTTTCTGTGCCTAAAGTCTTTCCTTATTTCTCTAAAAATAATGCTGAGACAATGGTGGATGCCTTTGTAGCTGTCTGATTTTTTTTTTTCTCTTTTTCGTAGCCTCATATATCTTTTGGAGGAAGCAGAAGGGATAAATTAAATCAGGGGAGCAGACAGGGTAAGGGAGGTAGGAAGTAAAGAGGAAAGGAAGAAAGAGTTAAACAAACATACACTCAGGAATGCGCAGGAGAAGAAACAGACTTTCATATTCAGAACTCCTGAGTAATTAGTTATATGGGGCTCTTGGCATTCTCTTCAGAGAGTGGCTCCAAATCTGGGAAGGAAAAAGGAGCAAAAGAAAACCAAATGACGACTTTCTGTGGCACAGAGGAAGGAAGTACATTCAATAATTATGATTTTAGGCTCCTTTTTTGGGATGGAAGCGTGAGTACTGGAGCCAGATGCTATTTGCTTTGCTATTTGTGTACTTTTGTGCCCTTTTTTTAACTTTATAAACTATAGCAATTAACTCTTTTTATTATAAGGAACAAGAAGACATAGTCTAAGAAGATTTTCTTTGGGGAGATGAATTCTCTTCTCGTATTTCTCTCCATTTGCCGGTTTCCCCTCCATCCTCACACAGTTCATTGCTTGGAACAAGGCACAATTTCAGCATTATTTCAACCAGCTATTCCTTGAAGAATGGCAGATGAGAAAACAATAGAGCGACACGCTTTTCAGGGCAGTGCGGTTTAGCAACCAGCAAGAGAGGAGGATTAGGACTGCTGACCTTTGACCCTGGGTCATTAGGTCATCCTGGGCAAAGTGATCCACCAGCCTGGGACTCCGCTTCCTTTTCTTTAACTGAAAAGTCTGCACTAGATGATTTCCAAGGGCCAAGCTCTAAGGATTTTTGACTCAAATTCTGCTGGAGGTTCAAAGAATCAGTTTGGGCGATGGGCTGATAATGTCATCAGAAATAGGCATGGCCAAAGGAAGAGAGTATGAGTCCAGGAAAGAGGGCACTTCACGTCAGGTGGGTCCCTGGAGATGGCCAGACAGTGATGGTCCTAGAGCAAAAGACGTGCGAGGCCAATCAGTGACTGAACGTGTGGCTCTAGGAGACACTGCTGTTATCAGAGTTAAGCACAGAGGGAGAACGACAAGCAGGAACTGGTTTTCTAAATAGGGGCTAGAATCGATTCATTCCCTAACTAGACTGTGTTGAACAGCTATTCTTGAAATTAGAGAAAAATACAAAACTGTAATCAAATTGTTGTTCTTTCCACCCTAGTCCTATCTCGGGCCCCCTCTCCTCTTTATTCTTACTCCTCTGTTAAGTTCATTCTCAGCTTTCACATTTGTGCAGGTATCAGGTAGACCTGGGTTTAGGTCCCAGCTGTGTCTTTCTAGTTGTATGATCTTGGATTAAGTTACTTCATTTCTTTAAATACCAGTTTCCTCATCTGCCAAGTGGGGATGCTAGCTGATAATAGCTACCATGATAATATTGTTGTATTAATATGTCAGATAGTAAGCCCTTACTGGATGTTAGGTGTGACTATTGTTTACTGTTCCTAAAACTCCCTTTTATAGACTTATATCTTGTCTGTCCTCTAGTGCTTGAGATAGCTATTGCTGTGTAACAAACATCTCAAAATTTCATGGCCTAGAATTACCATTTTATTATTTCTCATGATTCTGTGTATTGACTCTAGTTCAGCTGGATGGTTCTTCTGCTAGCATAGTTTGAGATTTCTCATGCAGCTGCAGTCAGATGGTGGCTGGAACAGGAATACCTAAAATGGTTTTGCTTATATGTCTGGTGCCTTGGCAGGGTAACTGGAACCCCAGTGATCTGTTTCTTTCTCCATGTGGTCTCCATGACACTAGCCTTGGCTTCTTTACATAGTGGCCGGATCGCAAGAGCAAAGCTCCAATCTTTACATAGTGGCCGGATCGCAAGAGCAAAGCTCCAATCTGTAAGCACTATTTACATCATGTTTGCTAACATCCCATTGACTAAATTCAGTCAGCGTGGCCCAAGACTAAAGTCAATATGGGAGGGGCTACACAAGGTATGACTATCTAGAGGTGTGGTTCATTGGAGCCACCAAAATAAGTCTCCACCACATCCAGTTTCCAAACCCCTACTGTCTGGAAAACATCTTCACTTGGATGTCACTCTGTTAGCTTGAACGTAACTAATTCACTTCCAATCAAATAAGCAATTCATTGTTCTCGTTGATGAGCAGGGAGCTGGTGCTGGATCATAAACTGGATGTCCTCATTTTGTCAACTTTCCTCCCAAATTATTCCATCAGTTTTCTTATTCCAAGTTGAAAACCTAAACACAACTCCCCCCCCCCCCCGCCACCCCCCACTTCTTGTTTTTGTTTTTTACCAAAATCCAGACTTCGTGAAACCCTGGCATTTATTCCTTTGTTCTCTATCCTCACTGGCACTTTCAAAGTCCATATACTTATTATCTTACTCGTGAATGGCTGTACTGACCTTTCAGGTAGATTTTCTTTAAATACTACTTTCGGTCTGATGCCTTTCTTTTCAAGAATCTGCAGTATATTTGTTGTTCTTACTGCATTAAATCTACTCTATTGCATTAAATCTGCTTGTTATTCCAAGGCCTTTATTTATTGGACCCTACTCCATTTATACAACTCTTTTTTCCACTATTGCATGTCATCCACCTTTCAGAATCAGTGAGTGAGGAAGAAAGGTACTTAAAATGAAAGCGTTTAAGTCCATCTACATTATAAATATTTTCGAACACAGAGGGGAATGGAGGAGGTCATGTGGAGGCAGAGCAAAAATCCTGAAGGTAAAATGTAACATGGGAGAGATTTTATTGCTGCTATTTGTGTTTTTGAGAATTAGGTGAGAGGGAAAGGGAGAAACCAGATATTGCAGGGGGTTGGACGTTAGATCCCTTTTAATGGAATTCCTTACGTTGAAAAAATCTTGAACTGTCTTGTTCATTGCACTCCTGGTGCAGTTGGGTTTTACATCCACATAGTCTGGTTTTATTGTTATCAGTGATGCTGGGTGTACGTTCTAATGTGGTGCTTGGCACACACTGAGCACCTCATAAATGTTTGTTGGATGCAGAATATAAGCAAAACTTAAAGTTAGACATTTTATAAACGAAAATGGACAATATCAACGACGTCTAACAAAAGGATGTATGTTCTCTTATGTTAAATGGAGAGAGATGCAGAAGGCAGTTCCATGAATTACCTTCACTTAACAGCAGACATTTGTGAAGCACTAAGCACAGGCGCTCTAGACGCCGACTGAGGCTGGGATGCGTGAGGCTTAGCTAGTTCCACGGCGCAGTGAGAGCACCTGTTTTTTCTGTAGATGGAGCGTATAAAACGTGTTAGGAGCATGTGAAGAGAAACCTATTCCAGTTTTTAGTTTTTAGATCTATAAACCTTTTGGATCAGATAAAAAGTTTTAAAATAGAACATTGAAAGAATAACTGCCTGTTTGTATGAGGGAACAACGTTATAAAGCGATAAACAGAAAGGCATTAACCTGAGGAAGCTGAACAAGCATATTCAGTTAATCCCTGACATTATTTTGATACTAATCATTTCCATTCCAAAGGCATCGTGTTCTTTGAAACCAGCAATAATATTTAACCTCAGTAATCGAGATATTGTGTAAGGTAATGGCAAACGTTTTGCAAGAATCTCTCCCACTCTGCCAACTTTCAGCCATAGTTTCAAATACCCTATTTTAGAAAACTTAACTCCAGAGCAGTCCACTTAAGTTTATTAAGTTGGACTTCAAATCAGCTGCCTTCTTTGAGGTGGAGCCATGCTCTTCTTTTACTGTGACCCTGTTTTATTCCTTTAACTTCTCAGTACAGTCGAAGAAGGGGCTCTGTTTCCTTCTGGAGACTTTCAGGCAGAGGAGCCGTTTCCAACTTCCTGCTAAGTCCACCCAGCTACGTCATGCAGGGGATGCAGGGGAGAGCTTTCCTTGGGAGGGCCTCCTCAGAAGTTTTGGAGATGGGCCTTGAGCTCTTGGCTGCAATCAGGGTTTTCCAAAGTGGAGGCCGCAGTAATACTCGTCATTGATTGAGAGACGTGCCGCCCAAGCTATTTTCATGAGGGTCACATAAAACTCTCTTGTCTTAAGCCTGCTTTGAAAGGTGTTTTCCTAATGATTTTGCCAGTCAAACAGAATGACTGTGTGGGAGACTGTAGTTACACAGCTTCCCTTCTCCACCCTGTGCCCCTGCTTGCCTTCCCCCCGAAGCTCCTCCTTTCCCAGGCACACACTTGCTGCTCTGTTTTCTGTTCTGGAGCTGCCTGAATTGTGTGATTTTTGAGGCTGAATGTGAACTCCTCAATCCGGAAAGAAGTGCCAGGAACACAAACAGCTAATTGGCACTCGCCCCTAGGGGAGATGCATGACCAGCCAAGCTGGTTGCATTATCTCCACGGGGCACTTAGCTTTGAGAGAGACCTCGGCTCTCTCAAATCATCCAAGAAGCATTTCCAAGAGGTAGGAAGAATCGCCAAGAAAAGGCTGTAGTCAGGAGGGGCTGTGTCTCTTGGGTATGTTGGATTCATTGCAGAAATACTTGTTTGAGGCTGTTTATATTTTTGCTGTTAATCTCTATCTGAGCTTCTTGTGATTTCAGGGTACTCTGGCCAGGTTAAGAGCCAGGGATTTCAGATTGGTGATCCACAAGCCAAATTCCAATCACAACAAACTGTGTGTGTGCGTGCGTGTGCGTGTTCACACAAGCACCTGGCTGGTCCTGAGTGGTGGCTGCCCTGTCAGTTGCGGGGTATTTGTTCTGTGGTTTATCATGGTCCCCACTATTCCCTGCTCCTCCTAGTCTTCTCACCACACTGCTTCTCTCTCGTCTGCTACTCACATGGTCCCTGTAGGCCTTTGCGTTTGCTCTCCTGCTTGCCATACAAGTATTCTCCGTGTTGCTTGAGTGCTGAACTCCTTCCACTCTGAGACAAACCAAAGAAGTTAATAAGGATTTTTCAAGAATTGATTTGTATTGTGGAACTAAAATTAGAAACATCAGCTGTCATTTTTCAGTGCAAATCTTCCTGTCTAGCAGGGGCGACCGCTGACTGAAGGTCTGTCTGACTTTGAACAGTTTGGTCCATATTACGCTGTTGACTTCCTTAGGGGCCTGTCTGCTGCCGGGCTCCTCAGACAACAGAGCAGCGATTCTGCAACCTGGTGCTTCCGTCTCCAGCTTTGGAAGGCCTCTGCTGGAACACGTCCTCTCATTAGTAGCACAGATGCCTGCCCCAGGAGCCGATGCACGTCCTGTTCATCCAGTAGCGTTACAGGAAATGTGAAGAAATGTGAAGTGACCACATGTTCTGGGGTCACCAGGACAGTTCTTAGTGTCCTTTTACTGATGAAAAATGTAAAGCTCTATAACATTCAGCTATCTGAGGCATACAAAATCTTTCCGTCTTGTCTTTACATAACCTCCTTCCACCACCTAACTTTTTAATATGGCAACAAACAGCAAAAGTGATATTTGAACTTCATCCTTCTTTCCTCTGCCCCCTCTGTTCCCTCACTGTCTATTGGGAGTATTCAGATGCTGTGAATAGAGAATGGAAGAAATTGTGAACCCATGGTGGCAGAATAGCCCGTAGACCATGTAATCAGCCTCTGCATAATTGAGAATTTGATAAGTAGAATAAGCCATCAAAAAAAAAAAAGGGATTTTCAAACAGTGATTCATCTTTGAATCATGTCATATTTTCCACATGACTATTAGAGTAAAATCATTAAAATGCAGTGTTAACTGAGACTTTGCATCAGCTCTTTATACTGTGTTGTATTGTGTTTTATTCCGTGTACCCAGATAGGACCTCGTTCGTAGTGAGTGAACAACGAGTTGTAGAATGGAGAAACCTGCATACGTTGGAGGCTGATTATTTGGTCTATGGGCTGTTCCACCTGTGGGCTCTCGACTCCATCCATTTCTATTCTACCATGGAAGTGGAACTTACAGTAAAAATAATATCGAGAGGCGTTTACCTTCTTTATATTACCTGGCTTTTTTCTCTCTCAAATAATTCTTTACATCTTAAAGCACGTATTTCAAATATTAACTATTAAACTAGATGAGAGTTTGAACTAGTTGGCTGACATTTCATAAGTTATTTTTTTTTAATTTGAGGTAATTTTAGATTTGGATACAATTATAAGAAGGAATACAGAGATTCTATGTCCCCTTTGCCCAGTTTTCCCCAGTTGTAACATCTTGCAGTACCTTTCACAGTATCACAGCAGGATATTGACAGGGACACAGCCAAGACACAGAACGCTTCCACCTTCACAAGGATCCCTCAGGTTGCCCTTTTAAAGCCACACTCATTCCCCCAACCCCACTTCTGGCAACTGCCAACCTATTCTCCATTTCTGTAATTTTGCGGCCAACTTATATTTAGAAACATTTCTCCAACAGTCGGCCTCCGGGAAGAAAATAGCCTTTAGCAACTTATGTAGGGCTGACGACTTTTGTAGGTGGAAGCTGGTATTTATACATGCACAGTCTCAGTGCTGACCTGGGTTGCTGTGCCAGGAGACAGTGCGGGGTCCTGAAATCCAGATTACTGAGATGGCGGTACTGCAACTCTTCTGGCCAGAAAATGTCCCTGCCAGAAGCTGATGGAATTTTCCCTCCTGAATTACACACCTCGACAAAGCAGGCCAAGAAATGACCTGGGTGGCAAGCGTTTCTGCCCTCTCCCTGACACTAGAATAGGACTAGATACTGTCTGGGGCCCCTGGTAGCTGTGGAAAGGGCGAGGGAAGGTATTTTCTCTGCCTGTCAACCTGTTGTGAGTCTTTACTGATGAGTGTGGAGACTCTGAACTCTTTCCTTTTCTCTCCATGTTTGATGTTATCTTTGCTGCTCTGTAGCTCTGCATTAACCCTGTATTGCACTTTGAGCTTCTGGAATGCCACAAGGTGCCAGACAGTCTTTCCCTCTTTCTTGCTGTCAGTCTGACTGCATTATCTGATGCCACTTATAAAGGAAAAGCCATTGCCATTGTGTTATTAGAAGAGTCAGGAATCATTTAATGTCTACAGCTGTTTGGGCCTGTGTTACATGTGCTCTTATCTGTAGCTCAACTACCTCAAACGCTTCCACTTCAGGACATGAAGTAGAGGAGATATTGGAGGAAATTGATTTTTGTAGGTTTTTAGGGATTGGAATTACTTGTAACAGCCCTGTCTTTGGCATAAATCAGCTGTACATTTAAAAAAATTTATCGCAGAAATTAAATGACAGTAAATGGCAAAAATCTGGTATTTCAGACATATTATACTTTTATTTAAACTGTTTTAAATATTTTGTAACCATTGGTAGTCTTAAGTCCCAAAATAAACACAGTTTCTACTTTGTGGATGTAAGACATGGTACAGAGAAAGATTTAATGGACTGATAAAGCCATGTCCTGATTGAGTAGTAATGAAAAAATTCATGGATTTCTAAAATCCTTCCCTCCCTTCCTTTCTTCCTTCCTATTTTTCTTTCTTTCATATTATGTCTAATTTTGACCTTCTTTACAAACCGAGGAGTTAAGAATTTTAATGAACTGTGTGTCTAATGTTCTTATCTATGAACTTTAACCAGCCAGTTGAATTGTGAAGAGAATGGAATGTGTAGTTTTTGGGTTCTGGGATGATATGCAAAAGGAAATAATAAAAGAAAGAAAGTTTAATGAGAGAGTCAGTGTGAAGCTTGTTTATCAAATTTGTGTTTTCTCCACACAAAAAAGGAAAGAAGGAATAAATAAATTTAGGTTGCTGATCTTTGTTACCTGATTATTACATCTGGTATTCCACATAAATATGGAGATTTAAAGTTTTTCATTTTCAGCAAGTGAGTTTCTTTTCTTAGTACACTCCTTTGTCGGTTATCTGCATTACAGAGTTTTCAGTGCTTGGTCTTCAGCATTAAATTGGATGATTCCTGACAGAAGAAAATAAACCAGTGGGTTATGCCTATGAATTTAGTTATGAGTTACTCATTAATTTTGGTTCCAAAGAGACTACTAAACCTGACTCAGTTACTTTTTGACTCAAAAACATAATTGTATTGGAAAGCTAACACACTCTACCACCAAGTGTTAAATTAATATGTTTGTTTTGGATGAGTAATTAAGAAATCAGAATGTGTACAGTATTCTGAGAGGAGGATGTCAGGAATGTAAGTATTGTCAGTGGTAGACCCGTACAGTGAACCTTGAAATATAGTATTAGACAACTCCTTTCTGATTATTTTTGTGTACAAAATTAAGAATTTAACTTTGTTTAGCTTCAAATTATTTAAATGAGAAATAACGTTAATGCTGGCCCAACTAAAGAAACACCATGCAGCTGCCACCAGAATGAAGCTCCATTAGGGCACAGGCTGTGTGGATCTTGGTTACTGTTGTATTTCTAGCTCCTAGAACAGTTCCTGACACATGAGGCAACTGATATTTTGTTGAATGAATGACTAATAAACACTGGATAACAGACTGAGAAATTATATAAAGTCTGTGTCTTCTTTGCAGTAAGTACCATTTAGTTTACTTCCCTTGAGAACAGTGAAACTATAAATTTATTTGCCGTAGGGTAAAGTCAGCCTCACTATGGTAAAACATTATGTACAGCATAAATGACATGTTTTTGAAAGATGCCCCTGCCACGTTTTGTAGATCATAGTTGCCCTTTCCTAGATATCCTCATGTCTTTGATCAAATATAAGGTTTCCTAACAAATCATATAATTCCTTGAATCTCAAAACAAAGCAATAGAAAGAAGCAGGTGTAGAGTAGGAGGCCAACATCTATGATGATTACTGTACATAAGAACTTTTACATGTGGAGAGAGATCTAATATCTAATTTTCGCTATAGCCTTGTGCAATAGCAATTATTTTCCATTGTGCAGGTGAAGAGGTAAGCTCAGCTAGTTAACTGGTGAAGCCTGATGAGTCCAGTTCTGTCTGACTCCCAAATCCGTGCATTTGACACCGTGTTGTTTTGAGTACTATCTAATTTCTGTGGTTTATTTCAGTCAGACTTCTTGAAGAGGTTGTTTGCATTCCCTGTTCTCAGATTCTTACTGTGGTTAATCCGGTGCCTGCTTTTCAGTCCTATATTACCTGACTTCTTTTGTACCATTTGACGCTGAAGTTCTTTTTAAAGGTCCCACTTGAGATTCTGTCTTCACTTGGTTTTTACTCTCCGCTGGTTTTCTACTTCTGACTGCTCTCTTGGGGCTTCACTAAATGTAGAGACTATTTGGGGGGAGAAGTGACTGTCTGTATTGAGTCTTCCCTTTGGTAAGCGTACATAGCTCCCCTTTTTAACTTTTTAGAATGACTTTCAATAAACTTTTACTTTCTCCATAAAAGTCCTTGGTACCTTTAGTTATCTCAAATGGTATCTTTTAAAAAACAATAATTATATGTTCTAACAGTTCGTTGTGGGTTACAGAAACTCAATTGATTTTTATATATTCTTGTATCAAGCAACCTTGCTGGAGTATTTCCAGTAGTTCATGTGTATTTTATTTTGACTTTCAAAAAAATTTTTATTTAGGAATAATTTAGAAGATTTATAAGTTGCAAAGATTTTTCAGAGTTTCCCCTATACCTTTCACCCAGCTTTCCCTAAGGTTAATTTCTTAACTGTGGCACTTTTGTCAAAAGTAAAAAAACAAACAAAAAAGCCCTAATATTGGTACATTACTGTTAACTAAACTAGAGACCTTATTTGGATTTCATCACTTTTTCCGCTAACATCCTTTTTCTGTTCCAGGATCCAGTCCTTGCATTTAGTCTCTTAATTTTTTTTTATTAGTCTCTTAATTTTAATGCAGAAAATGGTACCATCCACAAAGACTAACAGTTTTGTCCCTTAGTTTCCAAGTCTGTGTATGCATACGTGTGTGTGTGTGTGTGTGTGTGTGTGTGTGTGTGTGTGTGTGGTGTAGGTATGTATAGTACATACCTTCGTGAGCTGGCTTGGACTGACCGCTCTTTTCCAGGCTGTACTGATTCTACACCCTCTACGCCTCCCGTAAATGTTGGTGCATCCCAGGATTTCATCTTTTGCCCTTTTAATTCATGCCTGCTACACACTGTCCTGGATCTCATTTTGTATCTCCCTGTGTGCGTTTGGATCAGCCTGTGTGTCCAAGGTAGCCAGTGTTTGCTATGATTACCAAATCTTCATTTCCAGCATAGATTTTTTTTTTTTTTTTTTTTGGAGCTCCAGATGCATATAGCTGACTCTCTTCTGGATGTCTGGATTTTCCACAGACTTTCGATATGTCTTAAGGGAACTTACTTGATTATCTTCTCTTGCCAGCTTGTCTCTCCTCCTGTATTTCCCATCTCAGCAATCTCCCGAATATCCAAGACAGACCGGTGGCTCAGGGAGAAACCAACCGCTCTTTCCTTCCTTCCCTGCCTCCTTCTTCCTTCCACTATCTCCCTTCACTAACTTTTGTTAATTCTTTTTCCTTCACTTCTCACATATTTATCAACGTCTCTCCATCCTATTTCATGCAAAGCTCCCATTCTTTCATTTTTTTGTCATACTATCAAACTCCTTAACATAGTCTTCAGAGCCTCTGGCCTCATCCTGTCCCGCACCACCCCTCCCACAGCACACACAACCCCTCACTCTTTGCTGGCCACACCCACATACCTGACGTTCCTTGGCTGTGCCTTGCCTCCTGTCCCTTTCTCCTTTGTGAGTTATGTCAGGATGCTTTTGTTGTTGTTGTTCCTACTCTCTCTTTTCCTGACTAACTCTGAATTCCCTTGGTCTCCATTCCGTTGTCACTGCCTCCAGGAAGCCTTTCATCTCCCAGGCTGGGTTAGGTGTGCCTTCTGAGTGTTCTTGGGTAGCTTGTGTGAATTTCTCTCATGGCACTGACGGTACTGAGCTTGTCTAGTTATCCGTGTACCATCCCTCTTCTCCTTGACGATACTGTGTGTTCATCAAGGTCAAAGACTGATGTTGTATTTTCCTTTCTGCTTCCGATTGCTTAGCACAGTACCTGGCACGTAGCTGTTTACTAATAAATGTTCATTGAATGAATGATTAAATGTATTCACAGAAACACTGACTTGTCTATTTCCCAAAACCATAGTCTTTCACCAGGGACAAACCTCTCTAAATGTCAGTTTATTTATAAACAAGGAAGGTGCACTGGGTGATCTCTGAAGTCCTCTACGGCTCTAACAAATTAGTATTTATGATTTTAAGATTTATCATCCTTGAGCCTATTCAAAAGAAAACGATACAAATTCTGGAGGAAATTCCAAAAAGGGAGCAGCAAAATGTTTTGAGCTGTAGTGGTCTCACTGAAATAATAGTTTGGATTTTTGGTTATACTGTGTAACTAAATGTGTCAAGTGCTAATGGTCTGAGCACTTGAACGTTTGAGTAGTTTACCTGCTGTGATCAGAGTTTCTGTTCCTTTGCTTACACATCTAAATCATTTTAGAGAGACTGTGCAAATTCTCCTTTGCTAAAGATTTTCAAGTAAAAGACAACTTTCTCATGGATATTGTAGACGGGATTTAAGATGTATTTATATAATTATGGGACAAATTGACTGCTAAGATCTTGTCTAATGATGAGATTCTTCAATTTTGTGGTTTACAGCTTTGTTTTTATGCTATTAACAGAGGGGAAAAAGTTGAATTTTAAGCTTGGATAACTCACTATGTATTTTTACAAGTTCATCTCTTATTAGATTTCATATCAACATTAGAAAGCCACCAGAAGTCTATGTTTATCAAAATTATTGACTTCTATCCATCCAAAATCTGAAAATAGTGGGTGATCTCCAGCATGCTGAAATGACCTGGGCTACACATCAGTGTTCAAGGTCCAATTTAGAAAGGTCTTTTATTGTAGACTTTTTTAATTTTAAAAACTTTCAAAATGTAGAATATCACATAGATACAGAAAACCACATAAAACACATTTGTACTCTAATGGGTAACTACAAGGTGAACATTTTTGTAATTGTTACACGGGTCAAAAAACTCTGCCAGCCTCCGTAGAAGACTCTCTGTGTGTCCCCTGTCCCAGTCACAGTCCCCTGCCTCCCCAATAAAAGTGTACAGATTTTTAATCACTTCTTTGCATTTCTTAATAGTTTCATCACACTGATAGGCATCCTTAAATATTCTACATTAGTTTTGCTTTTTCAAATATGTGAGTTTTAAGCCGTTTTTAGTCTCAGGTCCTCCTTCCATCTTTTTTTCTCTCTAGTAATTGACTGTTGAGGAAATTGGATTATTTGACCTGTGGGGTTTCTCAGTCTGGATTTTGCCTGTTGCCCTAGCTGTCTCGGACTTGGCTCTTTAAGCTGTGTGGCTGTTTCACGCCTCAGTCCTTTATGACATTATACCTGGAATATCATTCTTTCTAGTCTCCCTACCCTATACCTTGTTCATGAGATTATCTCCTACACATCCTTCAAAACTTAGTTCAAACCTCATCTCTCCTAGAAAGATTCTCTGATTTTCCATCTAATGTTAGGTACGTCATTTTCTGTAGTCTCATAGCACCTGTATGATACTACTCTATGACACCAAGGACATTGTGGCAATGGTTCTTTTACCCATCTTTTCTCTTGTGTCAGATGCTTTCAGTCCACCAGACATACACAAGATACTTCTATGTGCCTGGTGTTGTGTTAACTCATGGGATACAGAGATGGATAAGGTGTATAGTTCCCTGCCCTCAAGAAAGCTCACAATCAAAGAGAGACAGACAAGTATGGTACAAAGTTGTTCTGAGTAGAGGTAGCAGGATAAAGGAGTATAGAGGAGAGGATTCCTATCCTAAGCTGAGGGGAGAGGGAGGAGGGAACGACCACAGAAGGTTTTCCAGGGTAGATTATAATTCCACAGTCAAGCGCACTGCTGCGTGCAAGAGAATTGTCATTTATACTACAAAAAGGAATATTCTATTTTATAGTCATTTATTAAGCACTTTTTAGGTGGTAAGCTTTGTATTATCAACATTATGGAGAAAAACAATTCTTTTTTTTTTTGATAGGTATGACACTTTTCAAGTAGATAACTAAATAGCTAAATTGAAGTATTAAAAATAGGGTTTAGTTTCATATAAAGTGAAAATCAAGACTTTAGCTTATATTCTAAATGTAAAAATATAAATTAACGTTTTCTATTTCCAGAAACTAGGCTGAGGATAATAGTTACCCTAGTTAGGTACAGAAGGGAATAGATCATTTTTATAGTTCAGAAGAGTTGATGGTAAAGTTATCCAAAGTTATCCTTCATTTTTCAGAACAGATTTTTGCTAGCTTGTCTAGTATATTGTTTCATTTCCTGAAAAGTATGGAAGATTTTACATTGTATTCTTTATGTGGAAATTTAAAAGAATTCCTTTCATTCTCTGTCTTGAAGTACCCAACATTTAAAACTACTATTTTAAAGAAGACTCTCTTCCCTCTCTCCCTCCAACAAACAAAACATGTCTTTGGTTTATGGCTTTTCTATGTCGTAAGATCCAATGGCTTTGCTTATTAAGAGTCTTCTAAATCTCAAGTATGATTATTTTATTGTAGCTTTCCTCCCTATGAAGCCTGTGGAATATGAAACAGTGACTGTCCAGGACTGTCCAGTGTCCTTTGCGTACTGGCTGAGATTTCACACTGTATAGAATCCAAAAGTATCCCAAGAACTCTCTCTGGAACATTAACACAATTTTTATACCTGTTACGGACTGAATGTTTGTGGCCCCCCCTTCCCAAATTAATGTGTGGAAATCTTAACCCTCGATGGAATGGCATTAGGAAATGGGGCCTTTGGGAACTGGTCAGGTCATGAGGCTGGAGCCCTCATGAATGGGATCAGTGTCCCTACAAAAAAGACCCCACAGAGCCCCCCTAGCTCCTTCTACTATGTGAGGACACTGAGAGAAGACAGCTGTTTGTGAACCAGAAAGAGGGTGCTCACCAAACACTGAATCTAATACCACCTTTATCTTAGATTTCTTAGCCTTCAGAACTGTGAGAAATAAACGTTTGTTGCTTAAGTCAACCAGTCTGTTGTATTTTTGTTACAGGAACCTGAATGGTCTAAGACAATACCCTTCAATAAACTGGGACTCACATTTAACAATAACTGCCCAATGAATTGCCTTAGTTACTTTTTATTCTTTTATAACCCATCCCCCAATTTTTATTATGAGAAAGTTTCAAATATATACAAAAAAGCAGAAGAACCAGTTTAATGAACCCCATGTACCCATCACCTAGCTGCAGTGGTTACCATCACACCACCAGTCTTGTTCCATCTATACCTGCCTTAGTTCTTTTCCCCCTTCCCTAACACTGGATTGTTTTCATATGTCTGAGACATCATGTCATTTCATCAAATCGTTTAAAAATGATTAAAGTATTACATAATTTATATACATAAATTATTACATAAGTGATACTATGTATTAGTGCCTATTAGATACAGAAATGATTGATATGTATCTCTAAAAGAGCCTTTAAAAATAATTACAGTTCCAGTCCCATGCCTAAAAATTTAAAAATTCCTTTAGAAGTATAATACATCCAGTTAGTGTTAAAATTTCACCTACGGTCTTATAATAATTTTTATAGTTGTCTTGCTTTCATCAAGGTTTACACATTGCTTTTTTGATTGATATGTTTCTTACATCTCTTTTAATTGAGATATTTCCTCTCCCTCTTGGAACTCATGAATGCAGTTATTTTCATAGTCATGTTTAATATGGCATGCACTTGGCATTTTATTCTAGATTTGAAAATTCTGACAATGCTAACATTGCTCTTATTATAAAAGTAACATGTTCAACCAAGAAAAAATTTTAAATATCAAAAAGTATATGAAAGTAAAATATTTTCATGTCATTACCCTGAAATAACTGTTAGCTCTTTGGGATTATTTCCTACTAATATGTGTATATTTCATTGTATAATTTTTACATATATATTCCCTCTGCTATTACTTTAGGCTTAATTTGCTCTTCTTTTCTAGTTCTTAAAGTAGAAACTTAGATTTTCATGATTTTTTGCTTTTCTAATGTAAACACTTAAAGCTATAACTTTCCCTTTAAGCATGTTGTTTTTATTATTATACAATTAGAACTATTTTCTAATTTTCCTTGTGATTTCTTTGATTTGTGTTTTGCTTAGAAAGGTATTGCTTAATTTCCAAATATTTGGGGATTTTCTAGATACTAATTTCTTGTATCATACTCTGTATGATTTCAGCTCTTTTAAATATATTGAGACTTGTTTTCGGCCTGTACATAATTTATTCTTGGGAGTATTCCTTGAAAATATGTATGTTCTGCAGATGTTGGGTGTAGTGATCGTCAAGTGTCAATTTAGGCACATCCACATGCAAAACAATGAAACTGGACCCTAATACAACATATAAAAATTAACTCAAAATGGATCAAAACCTAAATGGACAAGGTAAAACTAAAACTCTTAAGAGAAAAGCATAGGTGTAAATATTCACGACCTTAGGTTAGGCAATAGTTTCTCAGATATGACAGCGAAAGCACAAGCAATGAAAGAACAAAATCAATAAATTGGATTTCATGAAAATAAAAATGTTTATGCATCAAAGGATAATCAGTAAAGTGAAGAGACAGCCCAAAGGATGGGAGGAGATATTTGCAAATCAGATATCTGATTAGGGTTTGTATCTAGAATATATAAAGAACTCTTACAACTCCATGAGAAAAAGGCAAATAATCTAATTAAAAAATGAGCCAAGGATCTGAATGGACATTTCTCTAAAGAAGATATACAAATAGCCAATAAACACATGAAAAGATACTCAACATCAGAAAAATGCAAATCAAAACTACGAGATACCACTTCACACGCAATCAGGATGACTATAATAGAAAAAACAAAAAACACCACCACGGACTATCACAAATGTGGTCTGGATGTGGAGAAACTGGAACCCTTTATTTCTAGTGGGAACGTAAAATGGTTGCTTTGGAAAACAGTCTGATAGTTTCTCAAATGATTAAACATAGAGTTACCATATTGACTTCTTGGTATATACCCAAGAGAAATGAAAACATATGTCTACACAAAATCTTGTATTTGAATGTTTATAGCAGCATTATTCATAATAGCCAAAAATTGGAACCAAACCAAGTGTCTATCAACTGATGGATGGGTACGCCAAATGTGGTCTCTCTATTCAATGGAGTATTATTTGGCAATAAAAAAGAATGAAGTATTGATACATGGCTATAATGTGAATGAACCTTGAAAACATTATGCTAAGTGAAAGGAGCCAGTCACAAAAGACCACATATTGTATGATCCCATTTATATGAAATATCCAGAATAGGCAAATCTGTAGAGACAGGAAGTGGATTAGTGGTAGCCTAGGGTTGGGGATGTGGTATTGGGGATATAGGAGGTGAATGCTGTGGGGACCATGGGAGGTATGGGATGATGAAGATATTCTAAAATTGACTGTGGTAATAGTTGCACTGCTCGGTGACTATATTGAAAAACACTGAATCACGTGTACACTTTAAATGAATTGTATCATACATGAATTATATCTCAGACTGTTAAAAAACAAACAAAAGTACCAGGGGTACCAATAGTTCAGGACAAGAGCCAGTGATATTACTTAACATCATGGTAACTTTGGAAAAAGAACTTCTAAGCTGAAGTTAATCTGAAAAATTCAAGTCCACTAGGCAAATAAGCATAGGATCACTTACCATGCTGGCAAAGTTAATTTTTTTTTAGCATAGCTTTCAAATGACAATGATGTTAAGAAGAGACTAAAGTTTCAGGTAAATGATACCTATCTGATCTCAAAAAAAAAAAAGGTCAGGTCAAGTTGTTTGATAACGTTATTCTTATATTTCAAATACTTATTGATATGGATATCAATATACTTTTGATTTATTTCTTTTGTTAATTTTTGCTTCAGGTAATTTAGAGTTCTGTTATTATGTGCTGCACATTTAAAATTATTATGTCTTCTTGACATATCTGGCCCTCTTGTCATTAAGAAATAACTTTGTTCATCTCTAGTTATACTACTTGCCTTGAAGTCCACATCATCAGATATTAATATAGCCATACCAGCATTCTTATAATTAGTGTATACTTTTTATATTTTTTCCCACGTTACTTTCAACTTGTCTGTATCTTTGTATTTAAAGTGCTTTTCTTGTAAACAACATAGTTGGGTTTTTTGCCTTTTAACTTCTTGAATTTAATTTTTTCCTTTAAGTGAAGTATTTAGTTCATTTACATTTAGTTCAGTTATTGATATGCTTGGGTTTAATCTGCCATGTTGGAATTTGTTTTCTGATTTCCCCATCTGTTCTTTGTCCTTCTGCTCCTCCTCTTCAGCCTTCTTTTGGATTGAGTAGTTTTTCATATCCATTTTGTTTAAGACAAAAATAGCCCAGCTATTAACTATTTGGGTAGGTCAGGAGTTAACCTTGCTCTTGAACTCTACCCTTGTCATTGAAGATCTCTCTTCATTCTGCTTTTCATTTGGTGAAGGCTCAGTGATTCTCAGAGGGCTCTTTCTCAGCTCTCTTCTGCTTCCAGCCTTCAGTTGACTGCTGCTTTGCACTCAGCAAAGCCCTGGGTGCGTCAGAAGAATCTCTTAGCCCTTGTGTTCTGTCCTCTGCCTCTGGATGTGATGGTTGTACACTAGGTGCAAGCTTTGTAGGAGAGAACTGGCAGGTGGGTATGGAATTGCTCTTTGATTAGGGCTCCTTAGAATTCCAGTTCCTCACGTCAGCAGCTATTTTTTTTTTTTAATTATTTATTTATTGGCCGTGTTGGGTCTTCATTGCTGCACACGGGCTTCCTCTAGTTGCGGTGAGTGGGGGCTACTCTTCATTGTGGTGCACGGGCTCCTCACTGCAGTGGGTTCTCTTGTTGCAGAGCTCGGGCTCTAGGAGCATGGGCTAGTTGTGGCACATGGGCTCAATAGTTGTGGCACACAGGCTTAGCTGCTTCCAGGCATGTGGGATTTTCCTGGAGCAGGGATCGAACCCGTTTCCCCTGCATTGGCAGGCAGATTCTTAACCACTGCACCACCTAGGAAGCCCATGTCAGCAGCTATTAAAAGTTTGTAAAAAGTTCAGCTGGTTTCTTTATACTCCCCATTTTGGCATGTTAGTCTTCTTCCTGTCAAAGATGAAAGCAGGTGATCATTTTTTCGGGAAGGGATCATCTGTATATGGAATTTACATAGGTCTCTCTGCAGCTCAGTTCTGATGGGTTTTTAAAGAAAATCTATGATTTTGTGGATTACCCAGCTTCTTATTGGTTTAGGCTCTGGTTACTTTTAAGGTTTATATTTTTATAGTTATATGGCAACTTTTCAGGCATCTACAATTAATGGTTACTTTTTAGTGGCTTATCAAATGACAACATCCTAATGTGGAATCCCCAAAAATCTGTGAAAGGCCAATGAATAAATGAATGATGACATTTACTTTGGGTATTGAGTCACTGATACTGACCAAGCATTAATATCCATAATCTGCCTTATGACCAGTAATATACATTTACAAGATGGTGGGCCAGAGCTAGGCTACAGTTCATTGATAAAGTGCCAGAAATAAAGTATAGTGATTGACTGTGCAGTCTTACCTCATAAGCATTTACACAACCTCATGAGTTATAAAGAGATGCAAATACATTCATAATTAATAGGGCTTATCTACATCACTTTAGAGCTATATGCAAGGATTTTTATTCATAGTCATTAATAGAATTTTGCTTATATTTGTTAAAAATAAATCTTATTTTCTACATTTTCCCATAACGTTGTGAAAGAGACTTTATGCTTTTCTCTGTTTAGTTTTCATGTGTTGATTATATTCCTTTTACTTTGCATTAGCTTTTAAGATTCTGTAGAAGAATTTCACCTGGAGTGACTGGTACACAGAGGAGAATCAGACATTAAATGTCCAACAAATGTCTTTTTTAAATAAGTGTAATTCTCAAACATTCATAAAGTAATGAGAATAGAATAATGAACTCCCATACTTCTAATAACTATTGATGTAGGTTAATTATTCTTGTTTTATTTATCCCACCCATTTTATTAAAAAGAGTATTGATTGACTGATTCCTAGAATATTTTAAAGCTAATCCCAGATGTTATGTCTCATTTTACCTGTATGTTGCTCTACCTGATAGGAAAAAATTAAAAACATAATTACTATGACATAATTATATCTAACAAAGTTAATAGTAATTCCAGAATCTTTCAAACATTGCTTTTTCATGCCATGTTTCCTAGCTGCCTGGAAACACCTGGGAAAATTAAATTTACTTTGTTTCTAATGTTATCCAAATAATATTATGCCGATTTCTAAAATTTTGAATATTCACTGCTTTTTCCTATTGCTGTTAATAAGAATGTCTTAGATATGTTCATAGGCCACAGAACAACCTATGAAAAAACTTGGTCTGGGACCCAAGCACATTTTATAAACACTGTATACCTGATCCTCTTATGGTGATTTATAATGCAGGTTATGAGAAGCAAAGTTCTGAGAAGTTTATCAATAAAGAGTTAACTTGACTTAACCAAGAATTTCCTAAATTTATTTGGCCCCAGAATCTGTTTTTTGAGTAATCTCTGTTAGCCAAAATACATTTCGGGAATGCTGTTCTAGGCAGGAGAATGCTACCTCTGACTAGCAAAACAAATTTTAAACTTAATTTTAACTGAATTAGGTGATTATTTGTCCAGATGCATTATCATCATGATTGTGTAATACCTATTTTTTGTTTTCCAAAAGTCTGCTTAATATTGATAATGCAGTATAACACATAGGTCATCCCCTTCAGGATCTTAGATTCTGAAAATCTTTCATCACACTATATAAGCAAATTAAACATTTTGTTTTTCCAATAGATATTTGCAAAAAAAAAAAAAATCTGTACATCACAATCCCTCTATAAAGAAAGATAAATGCATTTGGTATTGTATTGAAGGGGAAGCTAGAAATAAGAGGTTTAGAAACTCAAGGAAATACAAACCAAAAGATAATGGTGAGCAATTATATTTTATTTGTGAAGAAGTGGTTAAAAGTAACTTTTAAAAAGTTTAAAGTTAGGCAGTAGTGTGGAAATTCTCACAAGTGGTTTATATATTTTTGTACTCTTAAAATATGTTCATTAAAAAAATCTAAGTAGTTAACAGGGCCAAGTGGAGGCTAATTACATATCAAAGGAAAAAAATTCTCCATCTGTCACTCTTATCCTCTGACTGACACTGGAGTGAGAAGGGAGTCAAGGGGCACTCATGCTCTAGTGAGTCTGCCTCTCCTTCTAAAAGAATTTAATTGACATCTGGCCCCTCTCCCTTGTCCCCCCAACTCCTTGCCAGGGTGGGTTAGCTGGTTGCCCAAGTGTCTCTTGTCTTTACCCTGTGTGCACCTTTCTATGATGCTACAAATTTTTTCTCCATTACTTGCAGTCAAACTACAACTTCAAGCAGAAGAGAGAGGGGTTGTGTCTATCAAAGGAGTGTGTGCGAACCGTTATCTTGCTATGAAGGAAGATGGAAGATTACTGGCCTCTGTAAGTAATGCTTTCTGTTTTTTGTAGTTTTTTTCTTTGTATTTAGCTTTTACTGCTATGAGTTTACTAGTATTGGTATTTATTACATCTTTATTAAGGGTTTTACAAGTATATCATTTAATCTTCACATTCATCCTATAAAATAGAGTATCATCCTATTTCACAGATGTAAAGACTAAAGTTCTGAGGGAGTAATAAAGTAACCAAGAGAACACAGCTGATGTGAGGCCGAGCCTGGATGGCACACCAGGCAGTCTTTACTCCAGAGCAGGAATTCCAATTCACTGCATTTTACTGCCTTTGCTGCATAGCTTTAAACTATAGTTTTAAAAAATCTTTATATTGTGCAGTTGTCTGAAGATCATTGGGATGGACATATGAAATTTTTATTATGAGTTTTTAAGCTTCTTCTTTCAAATTTGACATAGAAACACTTGCCGTTTAGAATACAAGTTGAGAATGTGGGCTTTTAGGTGCAAATGCTGGCTCTGCCACTTATTTATTAGCAATGTGTTCTCGGGCAAATTATTGTGAGTTAGTTCCCTTACCTATAAAATAGAGACAATAATGATCCTATCTCATAGAGTTTTTGTGTGGGCTAAATTAGATAATTTATATCAAGTGCCAAAATCAGGGTCTTATCCATAATAGGTCCTCAGAGTTGTTACTTCCTCCTCATGTTACTTCTCATTAATATACAAGCTCATTAAGGGCAGGGGCTTCTCTTTTTTTACTTTTTATCACAGCTACTCAGGGGTCCTTGCTCTGGCTCATGTTCTATCCATTAATACAGGCTCCCTGTCAACTTCACCATTATTAGCACAGCCGGGATTGTATGTGTGTCGAGCAGACACTGTGTGGGGGGAATGATGCAGGGAAACAGAGCAGTGTAAATGACACAGATCCTACTTCTGTCTCACTCAGGGAGCAGATAAGACATGTACCTACAAGTGCGTGTATATACAGACCACACCCGTAATACCAATACCAGTAGCCAGTTACAAGCGCTCTGTTAACTCTCCCCACAGAAGGGATCTAATAGTACTGAGCAGCTGCAGTGTTTTGCGCTTATACAGATAAGTTTTGGAATTTTGTTCTGAGTGAAGACCTTTGGATTTCTTTTTATAAATTAATTTTTTACTGGAGTATAGTTGATTTACAATGTTAATTTTTGCTGTACAGCAAAGTGAATCAGATATACATATATACTCTTTTTTAGATTCTTTTCCCATATAGGTCATTACAGACTATTAAGTAGAGTTCCCTGTGCTATACAGTAGGTCCTTATTAGTTACTTATTTTATATATAGTAGTGTGTATATGTCAACCCCAATGTCCCAATTTATCCCTCTCCTCCCTTCCGCCCCGGTAACCACAAGTTTGTGTTTTACATTGGTGACTCTATTTCTGTTTTGTAAATAAGTTCATTTGTACCATTTTTTTTAGATTCCACATATAAGCAATATCATATATTTGTCTTTCTGTCTTACTTCACTTAGTATGATAATCTCTAGGTCCATCCATGTTGTTGCAAATGGCATGATTCCATTCTTTTTATGGCTGAGTAGTATTCCCTTGTATATACATACCACATCTTCTTTACCCATTCCTCTGTTGATGGGCATTTAGGTTGCTCCTATGTCATGGCTATTGTAAACAGTGCTGCAAGGAACACTGGGGTGCATGTATCTTTTTGAATTATGGTTTTCTCTGGATATATACCCAGGAGCAGGAGTGGGAAGCTCTATTTTTAGTTTAATGGTTGTACCAATTTACTTTCCCACCAACAGTGTAGGAAGGTTCCCCTTTCTCCACACCCTCTCCAGCATTCATTGTTTGTAGATTTTTTGATGATGGCCATTCTGACTGGTGTGAGGTGATACCTCATTGTAGTTTTGATTTGCATTTCTCTAGTAATTAGTGATGTTGAACATCTTTTCATGTGCCTCTTGGCCATCTGTATGTGATCTTTGGATTTCTGAAGGGACTGAAACAGACTTACAGAGAAAAAGAATATCCAACCATCTGATCATCTGACATATATACTTATTATGATATTACACTGATTTTTGCAGGATAAATAACAAGTCTAGGTGTAGTGGTGCTCTCTCTCCCTTTTTGTAATTAAATAAATTTTAGAATCCTGTTCAAGAATAGCCAGTATTTTTTGAGTGTACAGTGTACTGACACTATGCTAGGCATTAGGGTTATTAAACTGAATACAAAATGGCCTGTGCCTTTAATGAGTGACAATCCTGGGGAGGCAGAAGTGTAAATAGTATTTGTAATAAGGTGTAAGGGGTTTGACATGTTCCTTCTACATCCTACATGCATGCATAAAGGAAAGGGAGAGATTAAACTTGTCTAGATTGAGAAAGATGACCTACAAAGAGGATTTTTAGATAATATAGAGGATCCTTCCTCTACATTTATCAGGCAGTTCAAGGGCAGAGGAATGGAGATCAGGGTATAGATAATTCTAGGACATAGCACATGCAAAGGCATGGATGCAGAAAGCTTACTAGGGGTTTCTCCAGAATTACAATTCACCACTGCTGGAGTGTAAGGTGCAAAGCCAATACATGCTGGAAGGGAAGAGATGAGGTTGGAGAGGCAGGTAAACTGCCTGCTGAAGTGCCTAATGTGCCATGCTGCTATCAACAGTGGGAAGCCATGAAGAGTTTTAAGAAGAGACACATCAAAGTTGAATTTGAGAAAGATCTCTCTGGCAGCAGTGTAGAGGATGGATTTGAGGGGGCCACAGCTGGTGGAGACAGACCAGTTAGAAGGCATGGGACGAGTCCAAGCAAGTGATGATCAGAACATCACTGGCAATAACAGGACAGAGAGGATGGAGTAAAGTGCTAGCACTGAGGTTGATCAGACTCAGGAGTGGAGTAGCGGAAAAAGTCAAAGACGACACCCGGGTTTCCAGTTTGGATGAGGAGGTAGATGAGAAAGGGGGAAGAGGAAAAGAGCAAGTTCTGGGAAAAGATAATACAAGTTCAAATTTAGTTTTATCTGGTTTGAGTTGCCTAAGAGAAATTCAGGTAAAGATGTTCACTACATAGTTGGAATTATGGGTCTGGAGTTCAGAGAAGTCTGTACTGATATATAGATTTGGGTGTCATCAGCATATATGTAGTGGCTAAAGCAGGGGAATGGATGAAGTTTCCTAGGGAAAAAAAATATAGCTATGAAAGAAGTTCTTCCACTGTTCTTTTTTTTTCTGCCAGCCTACTGTCAACTCAAGGGATGATGTAATACCTTGGGAATCTACTGAAGTAGCATTTAAAATATTTCCAGGATAGTGAATCAACTGGTAATTTTGGATGACCTTGATCTTGTAGTGAGAAGAGGGGTTAACCCTACTCTTCTCACCTCAGGATGTGACAAAACACATACAGTGTGCATCACTTTGTCTCCTGCAATAGTGTTGATTTGGCTACTGTCAGTAAAGGTGGTGGAGAAAAGAAAGTAGATACGTACAACATTTGCTTCTGTCTTAACTATGGACAACACTAGTCAACTGGACACTAGTCAAATGGTGTTTTATTTAAATATTGATTTATTTATTTATCTTTGGCTGCATTGAGCCTTAGTTGCAGCACGCAGGATCTTTTGTTGGGATGCGTAGGCTCTTCATTGCAGTGCATGGGGTCCTCTCCAGTTGTGCCATGCAGGCTCAGTAGTTGTGGCGTGCAGGCTTAGTTACTCCATGGCATGTGGGATCTTAGTTCCCCGACCAGCGATCGAACCCCCGTCCCTTCTACTGGAAGGCGGATTCTTAACCATTGGACCACCAGGGAAGTCCCCAAAAAGGTTTTAAAACTCTAGACTTTGCTGTGTCTGTCTTGATCTGGCTCAGTGAGTGACTTCAGATTGTTACCCTGAGGTTTTCCACTTATTGAGATTAGAAAATCCAGTAACCTGGTAATCACGGTGGCCCTGTAAGACAGTCATTGGGGGAGTTATTTATCTTGAGAACACAGGCCAGAACATAGGTTCATTTGTAATGGTAAAAAGCTTGGTAATTGTCAAAAGTGATGAAAACAGAAGCTACTCTATTTATTAAAATTAAAAAAAAAAAAACCTGAAGTATACGTGGTTTACAATGTTGTGTTTCTGGTATATAGCAAAGTGTACAGCAGCAATCCTCTTTCAGTATATATATATTATATATATATATATATATATATATACACACACACACACACACACACACATACATTTTTTTTCATATTCTTTTCCATTATAGGTTATACAAGATTTTGAATATAGTTCCTTGTGCTTGGGACCTTGTTGTTTATCTATTTTATATATAGTAGTTTGTATCTGCTAATCCCAAACTTCTAATGTATCCCTCCCCCCACTTCCCCTTTAGTAACCACAAGCTTGTTTCCTATGTCTGAGAGTCTGTTTCTGTTTTGTAAATAAGTTCATTTGTATCATATTTTTAGATTCCACATATAAGTGATATCATATGATATTTATCTTTCTCTGACTTACTTCACTTTATATGGTAATCTCTAGGTCCATCCATGTTGCTACAATGGCATTATTTCATTCTTTTTTAGGGCTGAGTAATTTTCTATTGTATGTATACCATGTCTTCTTTATCCATTCATCTGTCAATGGACATTTAGGTTGAGAAGTTACTCTACTTTACAGTGCATCTCTGAAACTACTGGGGTCTGTAAAAGAGACAATTTAAGACACTAGACCTAAAACCTGAGCTGTCTTCTCATTCTTACATAATTCTCTACAAGTTGGAATTCAGAGAATTCTGACCTGTTCTCTTGGCAAATAGGCATTAAGCTCCCCAAACTGTTGATTCTGTACCATCAGAAGCATAAAGTGCTCTAAAATGAACAGTGTTTTCTAATCTCTTCCTCGGCTAAGCAGGACCTTTACAAGATTGAGGTCACAGCTTTCTATTTAGTCTTAAATATATTTCTGTCCCCTTGGATGTGTGTTAATTCTTCATGATACAACAGATTTCCTTCAAGCTGGTATAGTAAGAGTTAATTTAGCAATGCTCAGAAATTTATCACAAACTCTGTGGGGACAAAGCCACAGCTGTTACACATACATGGAATATTCAGGATTTATCAGTTTTCTTTGAGTGGCACCAGCCAAGATCCAGTTGTTCCAGCTCCAGATCATAGGATCTATTCATGACAAGTTCAGGAGTCAGTCTCTAGTCTTACCATTCAACTGTGTGGCTTGCTGCCTTGCCTTTTCAGCAGCAATCCTCTTTCAGATTAGTCTGGGTGGGCTGTGTCAATTTTCAGGTGAAAAAGTAAGTGTCCCTACCCACCAACCAAGGAGGTGGTATTGGTGGTTCAGTCATTAAGTGACATTTTTCTCTGAGTCAGATCCATAGGCATTGAGCTGTCAAAACCAGCAACTTTTGGGCAAGAAATTAAAAGTCTTGACCCTTGGCTATTAATATCATCTGTTCTAACATTTCACGGGTTGAGATGAATCACTGATGGTGAAACACACTGTAGCCGGGGATGTCAGCAGGGACCTCACTCAGGTGACAATGGGAAGAGACAGCTGGCATGTAAAAAATAAAAACAAAACAAAACAAAACTTTGGGATAAGTCCAGTGTTGTGACCGGTAGCCATTATTTGGGGATGCAGATGTTCCTTATTACCTAGAGACACTGGGGTTTATGGACTTGCACTTGCCAAAGGCATAATTCTTCCCAGTCTTCTCTGCAGGCCCCACGTCAGAGTGCTGTGTTAGGGCACATCCCTGGGTTCTCCTGCGTGCAAGTCCTATACTGATTTGTAAAACACAGTTTCCCCTCAGAAAGAAGAGCACGCTGGATAATAACACATTTTGGCCTCTCAGAGTCAGGTTAGGTAGATTACTACTAGTTGAGACTATTAAAAAAGACTACGGGGATATGTGTATAAAAACAGATGATTGAACTTGGTGTACCCCCCCCAAAATAATAAAAAAAAAAAACAAAAAAAAACTAAGTTGTGTACCATTTTTTTTTCTCCAACATCTTCGCATATTAATGGCATGAACGCATTCAGGCTAAGGATTTCTCACTGTTTGAAACATTTCTTAAGCATCTTTCCCCTTCTTTGAAGCTAGAAAATATAAATGTTTAAAGAGTAACTGTATTTATCTGTCAAAGCCTAAATGTGGAGGCTGAAGTTGAGTAGTTCTTTGAATATACAACAGACTCCTTATTCCATTCCATAGCAAGATAAATTTTGTTGCTATGAACAACAGAAGCTCAGAACAAATATTAGGATTTATGATTTCTTCAGTGTTCAAAAATTGCTTACGAGGTTAACTGTAGTCTTAAGTTTAAATCACCAAACAGCCTCTGTTAGTATTGGTAGGAAAAAATTTGCTTGGTCTTGATCTGCTAGAAAGTTGCACATTGTTTTCTATATTATGCGACTGATTGTGATAACCTAAACAGAACTCAGTGTTAGAATGTGTGATTTGTGTTGATCCGCGAGTCAAATATGCAAAAATTATGTTTATTATCTAAGGCTATACATTTAATTACTGTAAAATATTTTTTTATTTATCGAGTAACTCTCTTACTTGAGGGGCCTTACAATGAAATGAAACTTACACACATAATAAAGTAGGGAAAGGAGATTTTTGAGGTTTCACTTATACAGAATGGCAATATATACTGATTAAATTTGTAGGAAAATGCAGTAATTAAAGAGGAATGTGTATCATTTTTAAGAGATAAAATATGAGATTAAATGCAAAGGTTATTTGCTTAATAGGAATTATTGCTTCTTTTAGAAACCAATCTTGTGTAAAATTTTACACAAGCTACATATACATATTACAATATTAAGATTAAATTTACTTTTAACTTTTTACAATTAGTGTGTCTTATTTTGTTCTGAAATAGTCAACACAGATACTTACATCATGTCTGTTTTTAATTCTCAGAAGTGGTGTAAGCAAAAGCATTTTTGGACTCATGTTGAGCAAACTCTCTCATAAGCCAAAACTGCAGAATCAAAGTACTGTAAAAGAATAAACAATCCAAAAAACAGAGCATGGGGGAACGGCCATAAGGGTCAATCTAACATTCAGCAGTGCATGAGAATTGTGAGGCCACTACATAAGGACAGGAGATGGGCCTGGGGGAGGGGAAGAATTTACTTTAGTTCTTATTTTCTTACAGTATGCCAGGGCCTTAAGATTGTTTTAAAGGCTTAAAAATTGTTAAAGATTGGGAGGGACCTTAAAGATCATCTAATCCAGGGGGCTTCCTAGGTGGCGCAGTGGTTAAGAATCCGCCTGCCAATGCAGAGGTCACGGGTTCGATCCCAGCTCCAGGAAGATCCCACATGCCGCGGAGCAACTAAGTCCGTGTGCCAAAAAAAAAAAAAAAAAAAAAGATCATCTAATCCAGTCTTATTTTACAGATGAAAATAGTAAGGTTCAGAGAGGTTAAGTGACTTGCTCAAAGATACAGGTTAGTTAGGTATCAAGGCAACACTGGAACCCAGGTTTCCTGGCTCATAAAGATCCTCACAGATGTTGTTAGGATAGTTAAACTCTTGCAATGGGCCAACTGGCTTAGTTTCCTCAGGGACTAAACAGTCCATAAAATTAGACTACATTCCATACTTCAATACTTAGGCTGGATTTTCCTTGGTCTTAGTTCTTTAGTTCCTATTTAGATTTTGCAGTGCCATTGAATGGTATTTTTACTGTAGCCTATATAAAATAGTTTCATTTATTCCTTAATTAATAAATGTTTATTGATCACTTACTATGTGCCAGGCACAATAGAACAGAAGAAAAAACAATAGAAGAAAATCTCTACCCACATGGCATTTATAGTCGGGTGAAATAAAGTGGTTATGTGTATATATATAAATAAATGATCTGTATTTGGACGTAGAGCACAAAAATAAATGTGATGCTTTTAACCTTCATAGTGTAACTGGAGTTATTAAGTTCAGTTACTTGAGAGATTCCTTTTTTTTTGGTCATACTTGTAGCCCTAGGGTCAGATTTTTAAAAAATAAATTTTGATTTTAGAATAGTTTTTTTAGGTTTACAGAAAAGTTCTGAAGATATAGTACAGGGGGTTTCTATATACCCCACACCCAGCTTCTCCTATTAACATGTTACATTAGTATGATACACCTGTCACAACTAATGAACCAATATTGATACACCATTATTAGCTGAAGTTCATAATGTATTCATGTTTCCTTTACCTCATGTCCTTTTTCCGTTCCAGGATCTCATTCAGGATACCACATTTAGTCATCAGGTCTTAGTTTCCTCTCGATGTGGCATTTCCTTAGACTTCCCTTTTTTTGAATCTTTGACAGTTTGAGGAGTACTGGTCAAATATTTGATAGAAGGTGCTGCAATTTGGGTTTGCCTGATGTTTTCCTCATGATTAGACAGGGTTATAAGTATTTAGGAGGTAGATCACAGAGGTAAGGTATTGTTTTCCATTGCATCGTATCAGGGAACATGCTTATCACTAATAATATTAACCTTGATCACCTGGCTGAGGTAGTGTTTGTCTACCCTGTAAAGATACTGCTGTTTTTCCCTTTCCATACTGTATTCTTTGGAAGAAAGTCACTTTACACAGTCCACATTTAAGAGATGGGGGTGGGGGAGGGAGGTTTATGCTCCATCCCCTTGAGGAGGAAGTATCTACATGAATTATTTGGAATTCTTTTGTATGAGAAACTTCTCTATTCTCCATTGATTTATTTAATCATGTATATCAGTATATATGCATGGATATTTATTTTATACCTTGGGTTATAATTTAAAACTGTATTGTTTATTTTGTTCAAAATGTTTCAGCTTTGGCTATTGGGAGCTTTTTCATCTGGCTCCTGTACTCTGTGACATATCCGAGTCAACGTGTGGCTTCTTGAGCACCTCCTTATTTTATGGCCTCTAAGAGTGCTCCAGGCTCATCTTGTACATTCCCTACTTCAGTCTAGAATGACCCATTTCTCTAAGGAGCCTTGGTTCCTTCTATTGGAAAATGGTATTAGAAACCAAGAACTGAGTGTGCTTGTTGCTACTGAGGTGTGTTTGCTTCTAGGCCCTCTTACCTGACAGAGCAAAGAATATAGGCATATACCAATCTGGATATATATGTACATAACTATAAACACTTCTGTATTTAACCATCTGTATTAAACTAAAAAAGAGTACATCCAACCCTAATCCACCAGTATCACATGAACCATTTTAGCCTTCCCTTCTGGCTTGTCTGTAACTACCCACTCCAATAATGAGAAACCTGGTTCTTACTGTCTCCTAGGATCAGTTTTTCTTTATGTATAAATATCTCATGTCGGTTTACTTTCTTTTTGAAATATCAGAGTAAATTAAATATCTAGACAAAATACAAATCAAACTATTTAAAATGTTGCGTATGCTTTTTCAAACTCTATTAGGTTCTTTCCTATTCAGATACCCCTACAAGGGGTCACACTTCAGCACCATCTTTAAAATCACTAGCATCACTGTTACCAGCATCAACAGGTGGCTATTGGGCCCCTTACATAGGACCATAAGCTAAGCTAGTTCAATGTGGGTAGCGTTCAGGGAAGTCCTGAGGTGTGGCCTAACACTGACACATGACAGATTTATGTTACTCTCATGCATGTACATCTACATTCAATTTTTAGATTCCATACCTTTTAGAATTGAGAATAATGGCTTATTGGAATTATTGTAATTTAACACACTTCTCAGCATTCCAAAAGATTAGTACGTTTCAAGTTCCAATTCTGTGGTTATTAGCATTAGTAAGAGGGAGAGGTTGAGTGATGTGTCTGTTGCACAGTATGTGCTCAGTAAACACTCATTATCTCCATTAGGACATCTAATATTTATCTCAAACTCAACATGTCCAAAAGTGAACTCCTGATCTTTCCCTATAAAACCTGTTCCCACTCACAGCAGTCCCATCTCAGCAAGTCCATCATCTAGAACATAAACTTCAGTGCCACTCTTGATTCCTCTATATCTATTACACTGCACATCTGATCTGTCAGGAAACTTTGTTGACTCTACGTTCAGTATACATCCAGAAGCAGACAGCTTCTTAACATCTCTGCTGCTACCACTGTGGTCTGAGTCTCCCTCTGTGTCTACATTACTGAACAAGCCTCTAACGGTATATCTGCATCTGCCTTTGGTCCAGAGTAATCTTGGCAGCCAGAGCAATCTTGGAAAAATATGGCAGATCATGCTCAGAAGTCTACAGTGGCTTTTCAGTTTCTCAGGATAGGAGCCGGAATATTTACAATAGCCTACAAATCTCCTATCTCATTGCCTCTCTGACTTCATTTCCTTTCCCCTTCAAACCCTCTGCTTCATTTACACTGCCCCTCTTGCTGCCCTTCACACACTCTAGGTATGATCCTGTTGTAGGGATTTTACACTGGCTTTTCCCTCTCTCTGCTTGGAATGCTCTTGTCTGATATCTGGAGGGTTAACTCCACCTCCTTCAAGTTTTCCCTTAAATACCACTTTCTCGATGGAGACTACTGTGAATACGCTCTTTGATACTGCAGCCTAATCTGTACCGCCACCATTTCTCCATCCCTTGTGTCTTCTCAGCTTTACTTTTTCCCATAGGATTTATCATATCTTAACATATAATTTACTCGGTTATGCTTACTGCTTATGTTGTGTCTCCCCCAGTGAGAATGTGAGCAGCACAAATCGGCACAGATCTTTGTTCAGTTTTGTTCACTGATGTATCCCAGGGCCTAGAAGAAAAAATAGCCATTAAAAGAATAAATGCATTATTTGAACTGTGTGCTTTCTGTATCCCAAAATTATTCTTAAATTAAAAAAAATAAAGGAAAATGTAATTTGATAAAAAGCTGTCAGATAGATACATGGGCAAAGGGTGTCCACAATTTGAAATAAGTTACTGAGAGCCTTGAGATTTATTTATTTATCCGGACTTTATTATTATTATTTTTTAATGATTATTTTTGGAATATAGTTGCTTTACAATGTTGTGTTAGTTTCTGCTGTATGGCAAAGTGAATCAGCTATATGTATACATATATCCCCTCTTTTTTGGATTTCCTTCCCATTTAGGTCACCACAGAGCACTGAGTAGAGTTACCTGTGCTATATAGTTGGTTCTCATTAGTTATCTATTTTATACTGATATATGTCAATCCCACTCTCCCAATCCATGAGCCCTGAGTTTTAGATTCCTCATTTGTTAATGAGTATATATATGTCACAGGATTCTTGTATTTAAGTAAAATGATATATGCATGAGAGCGGTCAGTAATCATGAATTAAGGGATTTCCCAGCTCCTGGGCCTAAATAAAATAAGGTCTTGAAGGCAAGGCAGAAGTTGTTATAAGCCCTTAAAAGCTGCTTACCCACTTCCGCTGTGATGTCATTCCTCTAAAGATCCCCCTTTCTCTTAAGTTTGAAATGGTGAGCAGTTAAACATTGAGTATAGGAAAAAAGCTCTGTGAATATGTTTATAAAGGTTAAAAAAGTTACATCACATCAACTTTTAACAGGATTATTGACATCACAACCAATGAAGATGATTTGTAAACTGAGAATGGAGAGAACTGAAAATTGCTTAACATGGGACGTTAAATGCCTGCTTTTATTGAGGCTGAATTTTGGCCCTACTATCCATTAAAAAAATGCAGTTTGTTTTCAAGTGCATAGCAGCTGTTTAAGAAACTTACATGTCTGAATGCTCAGCACAGATGCAGTTTCTTTCTCTCCCCTCTGTGTAAAAAGGTACAAGTAACCTATGTTAAAAAAAAAAATATATGGGTTCCATGATGTATCAATATTATCCACTTAATTGCTGGTACTACTTCTTTGCTCTAAAATACTAGCAGCTGGCGGATAAGGCAAGTATTACTGGCATGGTACGTATCCCAGTTGGCCAAGCATTGTAGGGAGTGCTAACTAGCAAGGTGGGGCACCCTGGAGGCTGGCTGAACACCAAAAAAAAGAGCATATCAATGTCCTGAGGATAACTGCCTTATATGGCTTAGATCTACTTCTGGAGAATTAGCCCATGAAGCTCAATGCTGACCTTTCACGTTATCTTTATGATTACATGACTTTTCCTTTCATCTTTACTCTTCTACTTCTGATTTTATACCTGGAATAGAAAAAGAGGAAGATTTTTATTGGTGGCACTGAAAAATGACAAGATAGAGTAACACAGGTTAATTTCAGTTAACACATGAAGCACAGTAATTTCACCAAAGGTAGAGTGAAAGTATTGGCTACGGAGTATCCACATTACTCTAAGTATTCCACTGTTATCACATCTGGATCTCTTTGACAACCATAAGAAAGTCCTGGGTATCGTATAGCTGGGTCCTTGTGCAATGTATGCTTCTCTGTAAGGCTACCTGTGATTTATTTGCATCAGAAAGTCTGAAGCTGCTTTCTCTGTAAGTTGCAAAAAAATAGATAAGTTTGCATTTCAGTTTTTAAAAGTTCAGCTAATAGCAGTCAAAACATTAAAGCCAAGTAAATAGCCAGTAAAATTCTTATGCCTAGAAGCTGACTACAGGAACTGTTATTCACTTTTAGGTCTTTCTCAGGCCTTTACTTTTAAAACACGTTGGTTATCATGCCAGCTCTTTTCATTGTTTTGCTTACTGATTTATGTTATCTCACACTTTGTGCCATTTTTTTGTTTATCTTAGAACCAAAGAGTCTGGGAAAAGATTCAAGTTTTTTGAATGTGTATTTCCCCAAACCTGAAGTTTCCTAGATTTGAACATGCAGAAATTAGCTGGAATCTGGTATGCTCACTATTATAGAACCATAGGTTTATGTCATATATCTGTGTACACATGTTGTATTTCTATGTGGAGATATGTGTAAATTTATATGGTTTTCTATTTGAGCTTATCAAACTATTTTATCTAATTGTAACACAAAAAATTATTTTTCCTCTCTTTCCTTAAATCAAGTAAGTCATTTGTTGACTTTTCCCCCAGAGGTCAGTAAGTATCATCAGTGCTACCCTGTGAAGTTGATTTTTGAACATTTACCTGAAATAATGTGACAGCCTATTGGACTCCATAACTTGAAAGAGTATTTCTAGGTCTAGCTATTTGTAAATCTGCCTATTTTCCCTGCTCTGGTAAACAGCTGAAGTAAAATGGCAGAGTGGTTTCCCTTCCCACAAGAGACTGCCTGAAATCAATATGGTCTATGTTATTTATTCTCATTACCTGTTAGTGTTTTGAGAATGCTAACCATATTATAATGTTCCAGTACAATTTTTTGGCATTATATATGTTAGCTATCTTCTGTATAATAAACTATTCTTTTTATGCCTTAGCATCAATGTCAGTCACTAGAAAAAACTTATTTAAGGAATTAATTCTGTTTCTGTGAGTAAAGTACTACTAAAACCCTTTTCCTTTATGGGAAGGTTACCCCTGGGTTATACCTCTGGTACCGTTTCACTGGACTGGGAAGACATGGATGGACCATAAATACCTAACTGGAAGCCACTGCTTTGCGTTTCCCTAAGCATAGCGTGCTTCTTGTTACTGGATGTATCCCTCTTTGCGGAGACCACTGAAATCTATGTTTATGGGATTCGAGTCTGAGCCAGTGTGGTTCCTACACCACCCATGTGCTCTTGCTGCCTCACACCTGACCTCTCCACTATGGGGCTGGAGAATGCTCCTTGGACTGGTCCTCCAAAGAGATGTGCTTGAAGTTGTCCTGTTGACATGCTGTGCTCCTGTCCTGTGTCTTTCTGCAGAATTAGATTGTGTCAGATTTTGGCCTGTTGAGTATCACTAGTTTGATTGTCCTGCTGAACCCAAAGCACCATGTACTGTCATTAAATATTTAAGATGAAAAGTATAACTACTAATTTTTCCTTTGTTTTTCAGAAATGTGTTACAGATGAGTGTTTCTTTTTTGAACGACTGGAATCTAACAACTACAATACTTACCGGTCAAGGAAATACTCCAGTTGGTATGTGGCACTGAAACGAACTGGGCAGTATAAACTTGGACCCAAAACAGGACCTGGGCAGAAAGCTATACTTTTTCTTCCAATGTCTGCTAAGAGCTGATCTTAATGGCAGCATCTGATCTCATTTCATATGAAAGAAGAGGTATATTTTAGAAGCTTGTTGACGAAAGAAAAAGAAAAATGTGTACAGCTATCTGCTCAGTTTGGGTAACTGGTCAGATAACCTTTTATCTAATAGTAAAATATTTAACCATTGCCTTAGTAAAACAACAACAACAACAAAAATTCCTGGAAAATGTATAGACTTCCACTTTTATATAGCATTTGCCTTTATCCAGCGAAGCTTACTTAGAGCTACAATCTTTTTTATACATTTGCTTCATTTGAAAAGAGGCTTTTAAAAAATGTGCATACTTACAAACAAGTTTTCTTCATGGAAATCACAGACATTAGAAAATTAAACTCATATTTCATTAACCCAAATGTCCACTACTTCTTATAATATGACACACTAATCTACATGTACAATTTACTTAAAACATCTTAAAACCGTGTAAATATAAATTTAATCCATTCCTGTCATCGTTTTATAACTGTCTGGCAGCTCCTTGTGATAGAGTTTATAGAACAAGCCTGTGTAAACTGCTGGAAGTTCTTCCATGGTCAGATCAATCTTGTCAAACCCTTCTCTGTACCCATACAGCAGCAGCCTAGCAACTCTGCTGGTGATGGGGGTCGTATTTTCAGTCTTGACTAGGTCACTGAGATCCATCCACTCACACCTTAAGCATTCACGCTGGCAAAAATTTATGTTGAATGAATATGGCTTTAAGCGGCAGATAATATACATATCTGACTTCCCAAAAGCTCCAGGATGGGTGTGCTGTTGCCGAATACTCAGGAGGGACCTGAATTCTGATTTTATACCAGTCTCTTCAAAAACTTCTCGAACTGCTGTATCTCCTACATAAAAAGAAGATATATAAATCAATAAGGATCACATTTTTAGAAATTTAATCATCAAAGATTTTCAGATAAAGAAGCATTACCTAAAGGCTCAAAAGCAAAATTGTACCCTAAGAAAATAAAGTTTTCAGTGTAAACTCTTTGCCATCTGGACATCTTGAAATACCAGAGTATTTTCTTACCACTGTATATCTAAGAAGCTTTTGAAATATTGACTATTTCTTTGGCTGCTACTTGCAGGCTTACCCACTTTTATGTATATATATAAATAGGGAGTCACATATTTTAAAATTCTTCCTGCTTTATTTTCCCAAAGGTGAAAACATAGGTTGCAAAGCTGCAGTTAATATTCCTACATATTTTTTCATTATTATCCTGTTCCTGATTATCCATCAAAACTGCCTAAATTTATAAACATCAGAATTGAGAAAAAGTGATCCATTCTTCTTTATGAAAGTCTGTAGAGGCTGCAGAATGTATTGAACTATGAAATGATTCAGCTCTCTCCTGGTCTCTCCTGGGACTGTCAAGCCTCTGAAGTCATAGAGCAGATTCCTTTATAACCATTTTGATATGCTCTTGCAGTTATCCTGAGTGGAATCCCACCATGGTAATTTTTGGCATTTTCTTTGTTTCCTGCAATTTCAAAGAACTTGAATTCATTCCTCCAACACCAAAATGCTGCAGTGATTTCATCAGAAAGATTTTAAAAAACTTGCAATTTACAGAGTTTTATAATACAACCAGGGTTTTCACATTTTATAAGGTTGATTTTTTTAATAATATGCAAATTTCCGGTACAGGGTTTTTATTGCCATTGACTTATTTTTGTGGCTCCTTTTTCTGAATATCCACATGAACCTCCTACGTGGGGTTTCTCTAATTTTGTGATGCTCTGTCATTGTCTCCCAAAGTGCTTATGACAAGCCCTTAAAAAAGCTGCCTTCCAAGCCTATTTGCTGGGAAGTTGCACAATTGCCACAGGTATAGACTTTTGTTCAACTACCCTTTAACTGCCTCCATATTCTTGTTTGTCAAAGTGTCCATTATATTTGCCTTCTCAGTAGTCCTACTCGTGAGGAATAGGCAAGAAAGAGCAAGTAAAGAGAAAATGTCTCAATGTTTTCTCTAGTAAGCAGCTCTGGAAATAGGCACAGGAAGAGTAAAGTGTTTAAAATATGACATTTGTCTGCCGTATTTGAATTATATGTGGACCTTCCGTAGAGTTGAGATTTGCCTTAAACAGTTAGAAACTATATTTTTAAGCTGAAAACATAAAAGAAGAATTTGTTAGGAAATCTTGCCTTAATGAGAAAAATAATTTTTAGCAGTATACATGTTTGTTATTGTTTGTTAAAGATTGTGGCAGTAGTCTTAAATTTTACGTCATTTGCTGATCTGACTTAAAGATTGTTTAAATGTTTATTTTTATTCTTTAAACACTTTGAAAAAATGACCATGGGAGTCTTGTTTTGCTTTTAGTAACACTAATCAAGAGTGTGGCATTTAGTCCCCGAGTCTAGCCTGTTTGTGTGTTATGTAAGCACCGGATGGGGCTGGTGAACGAATGTGCCCTGCTCAGCAGTCACCACAGCACTTGATTCAGAATCAGTGCTGCCTGCAGGGTAGTTTGATCCATTTAATTTGAATCCATGATATCACTGACTAGACTAAAAACTGAATGGGCAAATAAGTGCTTCTGTATCTAGAGGAACCTCTTCCATCTTAAGATTGAAATCTCCAAAGATTTTACCATGAATTAAAAATTTTTTTATCTAGGTAAAGTGCTTTATTCTCTTGTACCTTTATTATTGTAATGTACTGTAAGCTAAATCGAAATAACTGTTTTATAGGTTTGAAAGGAAAAACCAAGAGGGTTTTGTTTTTATTTTTGCTGGTTGAAAGATATGTTTAAAAATGTTGTAGTGTTTTGTTTAGTTAAAGGACAATGATGAAATGGAGTTTATATTTGTTATTTCTATTTTGTAATATTTAATAGGATTAGGTTGAAATAAAATAAAATAGGAAAAACTGTGCAGAATGTGGGTTTTCCTGGTGTTTCCCTCTGATTCTGGTACACTGATGAGCTCTGATCAGATCCCACTGCTTTAAAGACCTTTGGCTATGCAGGGGAATCTCTTCCTGTTGGTGGTAATGAGATTTTTTTTCAGGAAGGCAGCTTCTCCATTTTTAACCTTGTACATGTATTGTACTCTTAGGGTATTATATTAAAGCCTAAGGATTGCATTCTGTTTTGTAATATGCTCTTAATGTTTTTTTTAAAACACTACCGACAATAGTGCTTCATTTACCTAGTACTATCAAAGAATGAAGGATTCCAAACAGATGTGCTTCTCAGTTAACTAGTGTTTACTGCTTAAGAGCCAATATGAATGTTGTGCACATTTGCAGTATACCTAAAGTATATTACATACTTGCCTAAAAACAGAGCTTAAATAATGTAAATAATTCCTGGATGATCTGGCTTCATCATTAAGAATATTATTGTACTGTTACAAAACAGAAATGCCCTCTATACACAGTCTTTCAGATCTCTACTGTCAGTTATCATTTCTAGCTGCTTTCAGGGTTTTATCAGTTCTGAGGCAAGGCTTCAATTTTTAGTACTCCTAGGTAGTATGGTGAATGCCAGTTGCTGCTTTTTTCTTAATTCCACATAGTTGAGGAGTATATATGATCTCTGAATAGATGGGTTGTTGTGACAGCCACGGACACTTAAAAAAAAGTAGTGAATTCCTAATTATATGGACTTGAAGGATTCTAGAGTACACTCGGACCTACAATTACACACACTTGGCTTGGAAATGTTTCTTCATTTACATTTACATATACCTGAAATTCAGAATATCCATAAAAAATTAAAAAGTCAATTTATTTGAGAAGGCAAGACAGAAGAGAAAGCTACACAAACCTTCTCCTGTAGACTGCTGTTTGCCCAGTATGGATTTGATAAGGATGTAAAACATAAACTTAACTAGTTCACACGATCTCATATCACATAAGGATAGTGTGAGATAATCAGGAGTTCCAGAATAAATGGCCTTCTCTTTCAATACTCGCACCACTACAGAATCCTTTGATTTCAACAGAAGACATAGCAAACTCTAAGCAAAAGGTCAGTAAGTACCTAAAAATCAAAATTTGCTATGGATATATCTGAATGTAGTGTATTTACTTATAGGATGTTAGGAGTTGGTTCTATACTGTGTATAGGGCATTTTAATCTGTGGAACATTAAAAAAAATCATTTCAAGTATATATATATTTAAAATATTTTAAAATAAGTTAGGACACTGCCTTCATATAAATGCTGGCTAAAGAGAATAGGGGACATACATATTGAGGAAAAAGTCATAGACAAATAATACTGGTATCAAATGAACTGATTATGAGAGAGGCTGCTCTTGACTCAATGGTTTAAGAAATAGGTAGGGAAACAGTTTCTATTCTTTATTTCCTACAAAATCCTGACATAATGAGTTCAGTAAATTGTTTTAGGAAGTTACCTCTCATTTCAGACTTTCTCATATGAAACATTTTACTATGTTTTGGCTTTCTGACTATCCAACATAAACAGATAAAATCTTCATAAACAGAAGAATTATGTCATCACTGTTCTATAATTGACTTTATAAATAATTCTTATTTCACAATTTAAAAGTTACTCTTCATCCCTATATGATAAAATGGTCAAGAATTTGTATTTTATCAGTTTAATTCCAACAATTTTAGTTATATTCAAAATAACCCTTAATGCTAAACTTGACTGATGTATATCCAAAGCTTCTAATTTTCAAGCAATTTAATCTAGAAGCAGTCCTAAGCAGAAAAATAGGTGTTCTGCTCCTAATGGTATTATTTATAATAATGGAGTAAGTTGTAATGTTAGAAGTTTTGCTGCTAATTTTATATCATCCCTGAAGTAAGTCTAAACCAATTAGAAAAGTTAAAATCTTATTCTCAGCTCTAGAGCAAGAAAGTAAACATATGAATTTCCTCAACGTTTTCAAGTCAATTAAAGATATGTAAAATACACACCAATATCTTCTCCAGGCTCTGAGAGGCCTCCTGGAAACTTCCACATATTTTTCAACTGCAGTATAAAATCAGAAAATAAAGTTAACATACCTTTTATTCACTAACATACACAAACACACAAAGATGCCACAAAATTTACTCATAATTGGTCAAGGTGGTTGAGAATTTATTTTTTGGTAATTGCACACTAATTTTTTTCAGCTTCCTTCCTTACTCTTCCCTTCTTTTGAGGGGAAACTGGTGACTTGTGAAACCTTTTCCCACCTTTTTCTTCAGGAACCAGAAGTGGTTTTGTTTGGTTAATGTGATAAATTCTGTATGAGTGAAACAGTGGGGGAAAACATCTACTGAATTTGTGTAGTTAAAAAAATTTTGCTGCTAGTTTATTAAAAAATAGAGGAATCTTACTGATGCTGCTATAAATAAGTAGAAAATACAGTATAAATTTAATCACTGAAGTATGCTATTTTTAATTTTCACATTTACTTTCTGTACTGTGTGTCTAATCAGATATATTAATCTTAAGATTTGTTCTCTGTGTTAATGATTTTATGTAAAAATGTAACTGCTTTTCATGGGAAGTGTGAATAAAATTGATTAAGTTGTGGCTTTTTGTATACCATTTCTTTCTGGTGGGGACGGACATGTGGGAAGATCTGATCTAGGAATGGGGATAAATATGGAAAATTGATTTAAAATAATTCTGAAGTGGCATGGCGCAATATTCTTATGGATGACACGATTATTTTTTCCTGTTAGAATTCTGTTATATCAACCCATCACCATGATAAAAACTGAAGAATGAGAAATTATGAAATCCTCTTAAAAGTACTGCAGCTTGGAGCCAGTACAACTCATGTTCTTCATTCATAAAACAAGTTTATGGACCTTTACTGGTGTGCTTTGTGACCCACTCATTTCCTGGACAAGAGCTTCTTAAAGAATGTGTCATTTCCCAACTATGCTAGGTTGGAGACCAGTGGCATGGTTCCCAGAGTTTCCACAGACTGTTGATTATGTGGGTACAGAATTGAGGCTTTCCACCCTTCCGTGTTTGGCTCAGACTTGAGATTAATTTATAAAGGACATTATGTCTTACTTTTTTAATGTAGAAATATATCTCTAAGAGTATCTCAACATTAATACAATGTCTTTGGGGTTCCATTTTGAAATTGTTCCAGAAGCTATGTTTCTACAGAAACTATGCAGTCTTTTGTCTGCTAGGATATTAAACTTCACCACCATAAATTCTATTTCTAACAAAAGAAATGTTATAATGGGGCAAACAAATAATTCCCCAAAACAATAAAAATCAACTTCTAAAAATCTTTACCTAGACCTGATTATAAATAATTGGAAACTGTTGACTAAATTTGGAGATATGAACTTATTAGAAGGGGAAAAATGCTAGATACAAGGATTGAAAACAGCTCACACAAATTTGGCTTTATTTCATAAACCTTAGGTATGGAAAGATTAAGTATATTTTTATGCTGGTGAGTAGTCTGTGATATTTTCTGGCATCAATTAGGTTTAAAGAGCTTATTTTAAAAAAGCTTCTTCCTCCCAAAAGCTTGAGCTTACAGTTAGTTCTAAGTGGTAGGTTGAGAAGTTATGTGGTTTGAAAAACCTGGCTAATGTTGTAGATATGATCAATCAGTGGAGGAACAAGTATGTCTTCTCACTTTTTTTTACATTAAAAAAATACTCCCACCAGCTGGGTTTAGCAATATAATAAGTAATAATAAATATTACTCGGTAATGTATATTGAATGTCCACTATGTTCCAGACACTGCTAAATGCTTTAATAATTATACACATTTAAACTTTACAGTAATCCCATGAGAAACTTATTGTTCCCACTTCACTTTTTTTCCATTTCTTTTTTTTATTGATGTATAGCTGATTTACAATATTGTGTTACAGCAAAGCAGACACGTGTACAGCAAAGTGGACACGTGTACAGCAAAGTGATTCAGTTACGTATATATTTTTTCATATTATTTTTCCATTATAAGTTATTATAAGATATTCAAAATAGTTCCCTGTGCTATATAGTAAATCCTTATTGCTTACTGTTACCATTTTAGAAGTGATGACACTGAGGACAAAAAGATTAAATAACCTGCCTGGAGTGATACAGTGTGTCGTAAATTCACGGTTAAAATTCAGGTGATCTGATTCTAATCATCTTTTAAATTTAAAGTTGATTTGCTATTTTCACACTAATCCTTTACTACTATTTGCTGCTTCTTCATATACCTTTTTATCTTTTCTTCATATCTCAGTGGAACATTCTATATAAACCCAACCAGAATCTGTATCTTAGTCTTACACTCCTCCAGGGTTTGAACTAAAATGTAGTTTGATATCAAATGTCTTTGTATCCACCTCTTGTCTGTGAGTTCCCTATCTAGAATCGTTTGATTGGTATGAGATTTATTACTTTGCTAGTGATTTACTATGACTCTAACATTTCCAGGATATTGTTTCATAGGGGAAAAACTACCAAGGAAGGGGCAAGGTTGGGTTTTGAATATGTTTTGAATATGAACAGAAATCCATATTTTCTGTTTTCACCTTTGTTCTCCCTTCCAATAAAAGAAGACAAAACATCTCTATGCTTCAAGTGTAAAATCCCATGATCCTTTTCTCCCTAATCTTAAAAAAGAAACTTTCCATTCTCTTCTAAAAGAAATATTCTATTCAGACATTCTTGTGCCTCTTTGCTTGTTGGGTCCTACCCAATATTCACATATATGACCCTTCACTGCTTTGAGCTAGTGAGGTCATCTAGTTCCTGAAGCATATCTGATTTTTACATACTACAAAGGGCAATCACCCTTTTAAGTTATAAAAATGTGTGATTTTAAAGCATATTTAGAGTAATTCTATTATACTGTAGAATGGTGAATGTGATGATAAATTTTTCCTATATGTTTGCCAATTATAAATCTGGTGTATGTGTGTGTGTGTATGTGTTTGTAGGGGTGAGTGGAAAATAGAAGAGAGTGTGAATGATATACGGTGGTCTCATCAATCACTGGAACCTCTCTCCTTCCTCGGTGTTAGGAATTACTAGCCCCAAAAGTAGGCCTTTTTGATATCAACAAAGGGTATTATTTTTTAATGCATTCTTCATACTAATAGAGTATCTGATATTTCCTGTTAAGGCAATTTCAAGTTTAATACCACTGTTTCCTTTAAAACTTGTCCTGAAGAGAAACTCAAGTTTATTTTAGTGTTTCTAGAATGGGTAAATAGGAATGACTCATTTTCTGATCCTTTTTCTCACTATTTTTCAACCCACAGCCATCTTGTTTTCCTAAGCAGATGATTAGCTTCAGGATCTTCCCTGGGTGTGGCCGCTGAAATCCTAACTAGGAATTTGTGTATATAGACTCCCCCCCCCCGAGACTATTAATTTCTTTCAAATTGGAAATTGTCCAATCTCAAGAACCGAGGACAAGGGTGCAGACTTGCTAGCCTCTTCCTTTTGGTTCTCTCGTATTATTTGACCTTCTTGTTCTTCCCGCACTCAGACTTGGTCAGATGCCTGAGATCTCATTATCTTTTATTTTCACTGTTCTAGTCTTTAATGCTACTATTCTCACTTTTCAGAATTCAGAGCCACTGTATTTCGATGAATCTAAGTAGCTACAATATTATCACTGTTATGAGACAGATGCTACCACAGAGATGTCTTAATAAGTTTGTTCATTCATTCAATAAAAATTTACTGAGTGCTAGGTTTAGGGCATACAGAAATTAATGCACAATACAGCAAGGCCAATCATTCTCTTTCTCCTTAGACTGCTGTATTTTTCTTAATAGCATTCACTACCCCTTTATATATTATTTAATCATTCACTTATTATTTGTATCTTACCTATTTGAATATAAGCTTCAGATGTAGAAACTTTGCTTTGTTCATTAATGTTTACCTAGAGCTTAAAACTTAGAGCCTACAGCATAGTTATGTATAGGAATTCAGTAATGCTGAGCAAATAAATGAATAGGTCCCTGCCATTAACTCAGCTCTTTAGCACCCAGTTTACAAGGTCAAGCCACTGTTAGGTCTCTTATTTCTCAAAATCATGGAGCAGGGACAAAGGAAGGGACTGTATGGGTAGGGAAGGAGAAAGGACATGTTTTAAGTATTTCAGCTTTGAGTTTGAGTGTGCATTTGGTCATGGTGAGGGTTAAACGTTCCTCTGCAAGAAACACTTGACACTAATGCCTGGGAGGAGTGAATCACTTAAAGGAGAAAAACTGGCTCAGATGTCTGAAACTAATGCTAATTAGTTATTTACGGCTAATAGATATTATTTATGCTTAAATTGCACCTAACACAAAAATAATTACAGAAATTAAATGACTTAGTCTCACTTTACATACATTGAGCTATACATCAATACTCAGTTATCATATTTTATTGCTGTTAGATAGATCTCTGTTTATAACATAAATCAAAACCCTAAGAGTATCACTTCTATTTAATTCATAAAGAAACCAAAGTCTTACATAATTTGAATTTGTTTCTAACCTCTGCCAATCCCAACTGCCTAGAAGGACAGAGGGGATCATGATTAGTTTCTGAGCTGCAGTACTTTCTCATTCTTAAAGAACGAATCATTGGCAAGACTGAAAATTAGCAAATGAAGAATCTGGATGCCCAGTGTTCTAGGTGGTGGTTCTCAAACTTGACCGTGCACCTACATCACCTGGAGGGCTTGTTAGCACACAAATTGTTGAGCAGCATCCCCAGAGTTTGATTCATCAGGCCTGGGGGTGGGGCAGAGGTGTGAGAATGTGTGGTTTCTAACAAGTTGATATTACTATTGTCCCTCAGCTTCAAACTCACCCTCTGTGCTCTGCCTAGTGATGCTGGAGCTGGGACTCTGCTAACCAGTTTCAGTCTTGCCAACTGACTCCCTTTTAGGCTCCATCAACAGACCACAAGGCTGGAGGATGAAGAAGGCACCAACTCCTCCTGTCTGCTTCCTGTACCTTCCCATGTGCCTGTGGTTCCTATATCGCCTCAGCATGTTGCTTCATCCTGGCAGCAGCAGTTCCCTCCCATAGCAACAGCCAAATCCACTCTGCAGTTTTCTAGCATTTCCAAAATAAGCTTCCGTGTCCCCTCTACAGAGACACCAGCCAGCTGATGGTTCATTTTCAGAGGTCTGGGTCCCAGGCCCTCTGAGTTCAGAGACATCAGCAGCACTGAACAGCATTTCTTATTAGAGATTTGATTAGCCATGTGCAGTCCCACATGAAGGGATGCACACCCTACCAGAATGGCATAAAAATTACTAAACTGAAGACATCTGCAATACAGCAAGATGCAGAAAGATTTTTCTGAGATTCCCTTTATCTGATTAAAGGTAAAGCTTTCTGAGAACAAAGCTGCCATAAGTAAACCCTTTCTGGAGGAGCTTCCTGCCAAGAAGGAAACTAACCTTTAGCACCTGGTGAGAAACTGTAATACACAAACTGTACTAGAAGCTGCCATCCCTTCTAAAATTACTCTTCATCTCCTTCACTTAATCATCTCCCTTTTCTCCATAATACTCTCTCTTCATACACTTTTGTTCAAACCTCTCTCTCTCTCTCTTTTTTTTTTTTTAGGCCAAATATGTACTGCTTAAGTATCATTGCTGGCACCTGAACTGAAAAGAACTGTCAACCTCAGCAACACAGTGGCATCTGTACTATGTATTAAACAGTGAAAAAACTACCTCCCTAAAAACAAACTCCATTCAAGTGAAGTCTTTTGTATCCTATGCAATGTGTGATAGGCATTGCCATAAAACTACTGACTCCCTCAAATCCAAGTTTTAATTCATTTTATGTTTTCATTTGCTTTCGTTTGGTTTAAAGATTCCTCTTTAGGCTTAAATTCTGATTCTGCCAATTACCAGTTGTGTAATGTTGAAAAAGTCACTGCAACCTCTCTAAATCAGAGTTCTTTTTGAAAAATGAAGATAATAATGAATACCATTATTAAAAGAGAAAATTTCTGAGGAAGTATTTTATGTCATCACAATTATCATTATTTATCTGATTTTATTTCTATTAAATAGAAAAACATGGTAGAATTAAAATAATTTTCTTTAGCCTGAAAGCCTCATCAGTTAGGAACAGGAATGTGTACTATAACAGAAGAACAGGTGACTTGGGGAATGGTCGAGTGTTAGCAAATGTTTGGTTATGAATTTTTAGTAGGCTGGAAGTCACAGCAGAGCTGGTGCTACCACTTTACATGGCCTTTTAAATCCTCTTCAGATACGGCTATTGGTTCCAAAAGACATCAAATAAACCATTTAGGGACCTATCAAGGGTTAATTACTCAAAAATCCCCCAAGTTTAAAGGTATTACCTTCAACTGACCCTAAAGGCAACTGACCCCCAAAAGAAACTTGAGGTGGAGGATGGAAAATTCTCCACTCACATTTTTATAAGCGAATGTTACAGGATGAAAAATGGCTAAAACAATGCCACTGTGCATAGGTCTCCTAGAGTTTTTGTGTAGTCATTAAGTTTTGGGTCTCTCTTTGTTTCTTGACTACCTTTGAAAACACTATAAACATTCCAGAAAACATGAGCAATTCTTTCTTTGAAACTGAGTAAAGTTAGAGTGGCACTGAATGCAATCATGATTAACTGAGAATTATAAAAGTTTTTAGTCATTAACAATAGAGTTTAGGCAAATTTAGTATACATAATTTTGACTGTTGCCCTGTTTTAAAAATAAAGCTCAACTCAATTCTTTCCTTTTCAATTGCTGTAATAAAGATTGCTCTGGAAGCTTGATTTCTATAAACTAAACCTGTTAAATCATTTGTTTTGGCAGGTTTTATAAGGAAAAAAAACCCACCCCAAAAATATCACGCTGTCTAGGTTTAGAGTAAGACAGATCAGCCATAACTGCCAGGGAAGCTCCTTCCTTTTTTTCAGACTACAATCCAATATTTAATATTATTAGTTAGACCTAGGTTTGTTTTCCATGGATTTCCATGTTTTAATAAATGAGTAATTACATAAATAGATTTTTATTTGGTTGATCCACCAGCCCTGAAAAACTGCTCGGAGTGGAGCAATCATGTTAGTCTGGCTGCCTTTCAGCCTTTGTCAAAGACCTTAATGAAATTTTATTTGACAAAGTCACTTCTGACACAGCATGCTACTTTAAAATCTTAAAAGTTTACCCTTTTCTTTCCAAAATACCAAAGTGGTTTAAACCAGGTTATATCTAGTATCTTATCTTACATGTGCATAAGTGTATAGGGAGAATTATAGTACTGGGATATTTCATTTATGATCACCAAATCTAACCCCTTAATTTCATAAATGGGACAACTTAGCTTCCAGAGGCTTCCAGATTTGCCCAGAGTCATATAACTAGTTAGTAGCAGAGCCAAATCTTAGAACCCAGGTATCCTGATCCAATTTTATTTGTACAACTTCTTATGTCACCTGAACATAGAAAAGATTAAATAAATTTTGGTGATACTGCTGCTTCTTTAAATGCAAGGGGATACACTTAAAAGACAGTAAAACCTTTTATAATATATCTTTAGAAGTAACTTTTATATACTAAGGTATAGATTTTTTCAAGCTTAGCAAAAGAAAGTAACCAATTTATGTTACTTGTATATATTTGGATACTATATATATATATATATATATATGGTATCTGTCAATAATGTTTGGGCATATCATCTGTCTGCCAATTTGCAGAGAGTTATAATATCCACTTTCAGTCTAAGCCAATTTAGTTGAACAAAATCCTACATAAGTTTCTCAGACCTTGGGTACTCAATATTAATTATAATAATATAAGCTTCTTTGACCTAAGGGTAGTAAGACCTGAATGATAAAATAATAAAATAATGACTACAGGAACTTTTCTTTTGTAGGTCAGGGTATGATAAGTTAAGGATCATCTGGTGTCCCTCATAATTTCATGATGTGTAGGAAAATAGCTGTATGTCTTTGAAATCCTTACTTGATGCTTGGAATTGAACGTGAAGAGAATCAGGGCCAATCACTCTCACGTGAAATGAGTTAATTTAGGTTTTGGCTAATTTTTTTTTAAGATTACAGAGTCTGCAGCCTTTCACCCTATCTCCAATTTCTGGATCTAGCAATTTACCCTATGGTAAAAGGGTATATAGTATAGTGCTAAACAAACAGTATAGCTGTCCATACATCATCTTCATCACCTTGTCACCTCAATCAAAATCTTGCAGTAAACAAAATCTAAACTGTTTCTATGTCAAATCTAAACTCCTCTTCCTGGCTCTCAGGCCCCCTTATAACCAGGCCCTGTTTTTACCATTCAATCTTGCTTCCTACTCTCCACTCATTACCATCATATGTATGTATATATATATATGCTCCAATTCAAATAAAAAACTTACTGATGGCTGGGAACAATACTACTTTAGATACCCAATAAAATTCTGTTGAAGATTAAGCTTAGTTTGAGTCAGAGATCCTGCCTTAACTAAAACCTTGAAAGTTTCTTAATACTAAGAGAATGCTTTTATTTTTTATTTTTAAAAAATTTATTATTCATTTATTTATTTATTGGCTGTGTTGGGTCTTCGTTGCTACACACGGGCTTTCTCTAGTTGCGGTGAGCAGGGGCTACTCTTCATTGTGGTGCGTGGGCTCCTCATTGCTGTGGCTTCTCTTGTGGAGCACGGGTTCTAGGCATGTGGGCTTCAGTAGTTGTGGCATATGGGCTCAACAGTTGTGGCTCACGGGCTCTAAAGCACAGGCTCAATAGTTGTGGTACACAGGCTTAGTTGCTCTGCGGCATGTGGGATTTTCCTGGAGCAGGGATCGAACCCATGTCCCCTGCATTGGAGGTGGATTCTTAACCACTGTGCCATCTAGGAAGCCCTGAGAGTGCTTTTAGATAGCATTTCTGGGAAATGATTAATACTGCTTTCAGCTATTATTCTGAATACTAGTTTAAAATTTAAGAACATATGTGAAAGGAAAAATGTATGACTCCACCCACCAATATTTACTGAAGTCTCAGAAAGTACCAAAATAATTATTCTCGTCACTTATGCTCCTGAGCATGAAAACATCTGATCTCTAATCATGGTACTTCTCTTAAACACCTGTTACTTCTAGTCGCCTATACTTCTTATTTGAGTCTATGAGGCTCTTTAATTCTGTTCCCAATCTAGCTCTCAGATCAAAAATTTTACCACTCCCATCAGTAGAGAAGAGATGGTCCCTATAGGCAGATGCTTGCCCCAGGGAGCTCCCATGCCTGGGAAATCTGCCGGGTCAGATAGAGGGGCTGGAGAAACCTAGACTCTACTTGTGAGGAGTGTGTGCGTGCTGCCTTGTTAACAATCGGGGCAAAGAGAGACCAGCACTGGCGGCTGCCACCACACTTCCCAATCTGAAGGGGTGAACGCCTGAGTCCTGCTTGTTCCACACCACAGCCTGGTGTGAGATAAGGGCAGAGATGTGGTCTAGCTGCACAGAGAGACTGGACCGCCTGAGGTGGATCAGGGCCAAATTGGACACCATTGTCAGTGCACACATGGGGGTGGTGGATCAAACTGGGCAGACATTGTCAGTGCATGCACCATGCAGTGCCACAAATACGTGTAGTGGCTAGATGCCAAATCTCAGGCAGACAGGCCCTGGGAGAGGACTCGATGCAGCTGCACAGAGACAACTGGAAGGGTCTGAGATGTGGTCTGGGGAGAACCTCGGAGCCTATGGTCAGTGTGCACACAGCAGGGATGAGTCTGGCTACAGCAGACTTTGTCAGCACACGCATATGTGGTGCCAGAGAGATGCAGAGTGGCTGCATGCTGAGTCTTGAGCAGACAAGCCCTGGACAGGAGTAGGCAACAGTATGTTTCCAGTGGGAATGCTCCAGCTCCACCTATCTCACACTGCAGCTTGGAGCCGGATCTGGGGCCAACAGGTCCTAAGAGAGGTCTACCACAGAGGCTGCCCAGGTCCCAGGCACAGCACAGCAACCTCAATTTCTGCACTTACAGACTCCAGCCCCAGCCTACTCCACACCACAGCCTAGCACTAGGTCTGGGATGAACACAACAGAGAAAGCGACGAGACTGCAGGCTGCTTCTGGGCAAAAGCATGGACACCCACAGGTGCATAGGTTCACTGTGACTACACAGGTCTTATTTGCTACAGCAGTCACCTCCTTTGGGGCACAGCACACACTCAAGGGCAACTGAACCTAACTGAACCCAACCATTAGGGCTTCTTCCCCAACAACTGGGGAGTAGATACTGCCCCCAACAGGGTGGTGACAGCCATGGAGCAAAGAGGAGGCCCTGCCTCTCATCTAACACAGGTTCTGGATACCACAACACCAATTACACTCCCTATCAATGGGATAACAGCTAGCACACTCTGAAGAAAGAAGAGGCTGGCATCTATGACAAAACAAGCCCCTGTACCAAAAATAATGGACTCAAACAGTCTACACAGGGATGCTCCCACAAAAAACACTCCTTCAAGACCAAAGTAGATAACGATTTCTCCTAAATTCATGGCGACAGAGAAAGTTAAGTTAAAAAAGAGGAACTACTCCAAATTAAAAGAACAAGAGAAATCTCCTGAAAGAACAAATAATGAAGCAGACCATACCAGTCTATTAGACCCCGAGTTCAAAAATGAGGTAATAAAAATGCTGTTTTAAGAAAGTTTATTAACAAAATTCAGATCACTGTAACAAGAAACTATAAACTATAAAAAGGAATCAGACAATTCAATTGCCAAGATAAAAACCAATCTAGAAGCAATGTATAGCAGACTAAATGACTGAAGAAATAAATGATCTAGAAGACAGAATAATGGCAATCCCTCAATCAGAACAGCAGACAGAAAGACAGATGAAAAATGAAAGCAACATACAAGATCTATGGGGTAATATAAAGTGTGCCAACCTACTCACAGAAGAAGAAAAGAGAAAAAAGGGTATCAAAAATGTATTTGAAGAAATTACAGCTGAAAACTTTCCAAACCTAAAGAAGGAAACATATATCCAGGTATAGGAAGCACAGAGGGTCCCAAACAACATGAATACACACAAAGACAAACAGAATGGCAAATAATTAGAATGGCAAAAGTTAAAGCAAGGATTCTAAAGGCAGCAAGAGAAAAACAAAGAGTCAGTTACAAGGAAACCCCATAAGGCTAAGTTGATTTCTCTGCAGAAACTCTGCAGGCCAGAAGAGAGTGACATGATATATTCAAAGTCCTGAAAAGGGAAAACTTGCAACCCAGCAAGATTATCATTTGGGAGAGAGAAAGAATTTCTCAGACAGGCAAAAACTAAAATAATTCAGCAATACTAAACCTACCCTAAAGAAAATATTGAAAGGTCTCCTTTAAATAGAAAAGAAGCAAGAATCTATAGGAAAGGGAAAAACACAACAGGATAGGCAAATATATGAAAGGATTGAAGATCACTTAAACAAGCCAGCACGTAGATTAAAAAAAAACAAAAAAAAACTGTAAAAGTGATTATAACTACAACAAACAGTAAAAGGGTAAGCATGAAGATGTAAAACAGGATATGAAAAAAATCACAAAATGTGGGGCAGGGGAGTATGAAAATGTAAATCTTTTAGAATGTGTTTGAACTTGTATGACTATCAGTTTAAAGTAGATATAGTTATGGCTCAACATATTTGAAAACCAGGGTAGCCACAAATCAAAAACATACAATAGATTCAGAAGACACAGAGTGACACACTGGATTAAAAAAAAACCAAGAACCTATGATATGCTGTCTACAAGAGACACAATTTAGGGCAAAATATGCACACAGACTGAAAGTGGGGGGATGGAAAAAGATATTTCACAAAAATGGAAACAACAAGGAAGCAGGAGTAGCAATACTCATATCAGACAAAATAGACTTTTTAAAAAAGTCCATAAAGAAAGGACACTTTATAATGATGAAAGGGATCAATACAAAAAACTGCTATTACACTGTTACAGATACGCACCCAATATAAGAGCACTTAAATATATAAAACAAATACACAACAAACATAAAGGGAGAAACTGACAGAAATACAAAAATGGTAGGAGACTTTAACACCTCACTGACATCAATGGACAAATACTACAGACAGAAAATCAATGAAGCAACAGAGATCCTCAATGATACAATAGATCAGTTGGACTTAATTGATGTTTATAGGACACTACATCCCCCCAAAAAACAAAATAAACACTCTTCTCAAGTGCACATGGAACATTCTCTAGGATAAAACACATACTAGTACACAAAACAAGCCTCAACAAATTTAAGAGGATAGAAGTTATCTCAAGCATCTTTTCTGACCACATGAAACTAGAAATTAACCACAGAAGAAAACCAGGAAAAGAATGAACACGTGGAGACTAAACAATATGCCACTAAAAAACCAATGGGTCAACAATGAAATCAAAGAGGAAATCAGAAAATACCTTGAGACAAATGAAAATGAAAATACAACCTTACAAAATCAAAGGGTGCAGCAAAAGTAGTTCTATGAGGGAAGTTCACAGTGACATGGGCCTTCTTCAAGAAACAAGAAAAATCTCAAATAAACAACCTAACTTACCACCTGAATTTTAGAAAAAGAAGAATGCACAAAATCCCAAGTCAGCAAAGTCAGCAGAAGGAAAGCAATGATAAAGATCAGAGAGGCAATAAAATAGAGATCAAAAAAGCAAGAGATACAGATCAATAAAGCCAAGAGCTGCTTTTTTGAAAAGATAAACACAACTGACAAAACCGCTAGGCAGGCTCATCAATTAAAAAAGAGAGAGGACCTGAGTAAACAAATTAAGAAATGAAAGAGGAGAAATAACAACTTATACCACAGAAATAAGAAAAAAAAATCATAAGAGAATCCTATGAACAGTTATATGCCAATAAACTGAACAACCTAGAAGAAAGGGACAAGTTTTTAGAAACATACATCTTGCCACAGCTGAGTCAGGAAGAAATAGATAATTTGAACAGACTGACCTCTAGATGTGAAATAGAATCTGTAATAAAAAAAACTGCAAACAATAGTCCAGGACTGGACGGCTTCACTGGGGTATTCTACCAAACATATAAAGAAGAACTTATACCTATCCTTCTCAAACTATTCCAAAAAACTGAGGAGGAGGGAACACTCCCAAATTCATTCCATGAAGTGACTGTCACCCTAAAACCAAAACCAGACAAAGACACTACAAAAAAAGAAAATTACAGGCCAACATCTTTGATGAACATAGATGCAAAAAATCTCAACAAAATACTAGGAAACTGAATCCAACAATACATAATCAAACACCATGACCAAGCTGGATTCATTCCAGGGTTGCAAGGATGGTTCAATGTATGCAAATCAATTGATGTGATACACCACATTAACAAAAGGAAAGACAAAAACTACATGGTCATCTCAATAGATGCAGAAAAAGCATCTGACAACATTCAACATCCATTCATGATAAAAACTCTCATCAAAGTGAGTATAGAGGAAACTATCTCAATGAAATAAAAGCCATTTAAGACTAACCCACAGCCAACAGAATACTCAATGGTGAAAAGCTGAAAACCATCCTGCTAAATTCTGAAACAAGATAAGGATGCCCACTCTTACCACTTCTATTCAACACAGTTGGCTTCCTAGCCACAGCAATGAGATAAGAAATAAAAGGTATCCAAATCAGAAGGGAAGAGGCAAAACTGTCATTATATGCAGATGACATGATACTCTATATAGAAAACCCTAAAGACTCCACACAAAATCTATTAGAGGCTTACCTCCTCCCACAAATACATCAAAAACACATGGACAAGCAGAAAGATTCTCACAGAATACCTACAGAACGCTGGCAGAATGGGTAAGAAAACTTCCACGTAACTGAGTAGGACAAAAGAATAAAGAAGAAAAAAAAGAGAGAGAGAGAGAGAGAGAGAGAAAGGAATCAAATGGAACTTGAGCTCAGGGAGGGAGCTGTGAAGGAGGAAAGCAACAAATAAAATACAAGGGAATCCCCATAAGGTTAAGAGCTGATTTTTCAGCAGAAACTATGCAGGCAAGAAGAGAGTGGCATGGTATATTTAAAGTGATGAAAGGGAGAAACCTAGAACCAAGAATATTGTACCCAGTAAGGTTCTTGTTCAGATGGGATGGAGAAATCAAAAGCTTTACAAACAAGCAAAAGCTAAGAGAATTCAGCACCACCAGATCAGCTTTACAACAAATGGTAAAGGAACTTCTCTAGGCGGAAAAGAAAAGGTCACAACTAGAAACTAGAAAATTATGAATGAGAAAGCTCACTGGTAAAGGCAAACATACAGTTAAGGTTGTATATCACACAAATATCACAGGAAAACCAGAAATTGTGAGGAGAGTACAAATGGAGGATACTGGAAATGGACTGGAAATTAAGAGACCAGCAACTTAAAACAATCTTGCATATATATCAAAACCTCATGGGAGCTGCAAACCAAAAATCTACAATAGATACACACACACAAAAGCAATACAAACACAACAGAAAAGATAATCATCAAATCACAAGGAAAGAGAACAAAAGAGGAAGAAAAAAACCTACAAAAACAAGTCCAAAACAATTAACAAAATGGCAATAAGAACATACATATCAATAACTACCTTAAATGTAAATGGATTAAATGCCCCAACCAAAAGACATATACTGGCTGAATGGATACAAAAACAAGATTCATATATGTGCAGTCTACAAGAGACACATTTCAGATCTAGGGACTCATACAGACTGAAAGTGAGGGGATGGAAAGTATTCCATGCAAATGGAAGTCAAAAGAAAGCTGGAGTAGCAATACTCAAATCAGACAAAACAGACTTTAAAGACTGTTACAAGAGACAAAGAAGGACACTACATAAGGATCAAGGGATCAGTCCAAGAAGACCTAACAATTTTAAATATATATGCACCCAACAGCGAGAACTCAATATATGAGGCAAATGTTAACAGCCATAAACAGAGAAATTGTTATTAACACAATAACAGTGGGGGACTTTAATACCCCACATTTGTCAATGGACAGATTATCCAGACAGAAAATCAATAAAGAAACACAGACCTTAAATAACACATTAGGCCACATAGACTTAATTGATATTTATAGAGCATTCCATCTGAAAGCAGCAGAATACATGTTTTTCTCAAGCACACATGGAACATTTTCCAGGAAAGAGCACATCTTGGGCCACAAATCAAGCCTTGGTAAATTTAAGAAAACTGAAATTATATCAAGCACCTTTTTCGACCCCAACACTTTGAGATTAGAAATCACATACAAGAAAAAACTGTAAAAAAATACAAACACATGGAGACTAAACAATATGTGACTAAGCAGCCAATGGATCACTGAAGAACTCTAGGAGGAAATCAAAAAATACCTACAGACAAATTAAAATGAAAACACGATGATCCAAAACCTGTGGCACACAGCAAAAGCAGTTCTAAGAGGGAAGTTTACAGTGATACAAGCTTATCTCAGGAAACAAGAAAAAATCTCAAATATATACCCTAACTTTATATCTCGAACAGCTAGAGAAGGAAGAACAAACAAAACCCCAAGTTAGTAGAAGGATAGAAACCATAAGGATCAGAGCAGAAATAAATGAAATAGAGACGAAGAAAACAACAGTGAAGATCAAAACTAAAAGATGGTTCTGTGAAAAGATAAAACTGATAAATTTTCAGCCAGACTCATCAAGAAAAAAAGGGAGAGGACTCAAATCAATAAAACTAGAAATAAAAAAGAAGTTAGGACTTCCTAGGTGGTGCAGTGGTTAAGAATCTGCCTGCAAATGCAGGGGACACGGGTTCAATCCCTGTTCCAGGAAGATCCCGCATGGCACGGAGCAACTAAGCCCTTGTGCCACAACTATTGAGCCTGTACTCTAGAGCCCATGTGCCACAACTACTGAAGCCCATGCATCTACAGCCTGTGCTCTGCAACAAGAGAGGCCACCACAACGAGACTGCACACCACAATGAAGAATAGCCCCTGCTCACTGCAATTAGAGACAGCCCGTGTGCAGCAATGAAGACCCAACGCAGCCAATAAGTAAATAAAAAAATAAATTTATTAAAAAAAAGTTGTTACAATGGACACCATAGAAATACAAAGGATCACATAAGACTACTACAAGCAACTATATGCCAATAAAATGGACAAATTCTAAGAAAGGTCCAATCTCCCAAGACTGAACCAGGAAGAAATAGAAAATATGAACAAACCAATCCCAAGTACTGAAATTGAAACTGTGATTAAAAAACCCCCACCAAACAAAAGTCCAGGACCAGGTGGCTTCACAGGTGAATTCTATCAAACATTTAGAGAAGAGTTAACACCTCTCCTTCTGAAACTCTTCCAAAAAATTTCCAAGGAAGGAACACTCCTAAATTCATTCTATGAGGCCAAAACCAGACAAAGATACCACACACACACACACAAATTACAGGCCAATATCACTGATGAATATAGACAAAAACCCTCAGTCAAATACTAGCAAACCAAATCCAATGATACATTAAAAGAATCATACACCATGATCAAGTGGGATTCATCCCAGGGATGCAAGGATTCTTAAATATCTGCAAGTCAATCAGTGTGATAAACAACACTAAGAAACTGAAGAAGAAAAAATAAAAAACCCTATGATCATCTCAACAGATGCAGAAAAAGCTTTGACAAAACTGAACTCTCAAGAAAGTAGGCATGGAGGGAACATACCTCAACATAATAAAGGCTCTATATGACAAACCTACAGCTAACATCATTCTCAATGGTGAAAAGCTGAAAGCATTTCCTCTAAGATCAGGAATGAGACAAGGATATACACTTTCACCACTTTTATTCAACATAGTTTTGGAAGTCCTAGATATAGCAATCAGAGAAGAAAAAGATATAAAAGGGATCCAAATTGGAGAAGTAAAACTGTTACTGTTTGTAGATGACATGACACTATACATAGAAAATCCTAAAGATGCTACCAGAAAACTAGAGTTCATCAATGAATTTGGTAAAGTTGCAGGATACAAAATTAACACACAGAAATCTCTTGCACTCCTATACACTAACAACGAAAGATCAGAAAGAGAAATTGAAGAAAAAATCCCATTTACCATCACATCAAAAAGAATAAAATACCTACCAATGAAAACATGACAATCCAAAACCTATGGGATGCAGCAAAAGCAGCTCTAAGAGGGAAGTTTATAGGGATACAAGCTTATCTCAGGAAACAAGAAAAACCTAAGGAGGCAAAAGACCTGTACTCTGTAAATTATAAAACGTTGATGAAAGAAATCAAAGATGACCCAGATGGAGAGACACACCATGTCTTGGATTGGGAGAATCAATATTGTGAAAATGACTATACTACCTGAAGCAATCTACAGATTCAATGCAATCGCTATCAAATTATCAATGGCATTTTTCACAGAACTAGAACAAAAAATTTTACAATTTGTACAGAAACACAAAAGACCCCAAATAGCCAAAGCAATCTTGAGAAAGAAAAACGGAGCTGGAGGAATCAGGCTCCCGGACTTCAGATTATATTACAGAGCTACAATCATCAAGACAGTATGGTACTGGCACAAAAACAGAAATATAGATCAATGGAATAGGACAGAAAGCCCAGAGATAAACCCACCCACCTAGGGTCACCTAATCTATGACAAAGGAGGCAAGAATATACAGTGGAGAAAAGACAGTCTCTTCAATAAGTGGTGCTGGGAAAACTGGACAGCTATATGTAAAAGAATGAAATTAGAACATACTCTATCACCCTACACAAAAATAAAACTCAAAATGGATTAAAGATCTAAATGTAAGGCTGGACAATGTAAAACAGAGGAAAACATAGGCAGAACACTCTTTGACATAAATCACAGCAAGATCTTTTTTGACCCACCTCCTAATGAAAATAAAAAATAAATAAATGGAACCTAATTAAACTTAAAAGCTCTTGCACAGCAAAGGAAACCATAAACAAGACAAAAAGACAACCCACAGAATGGGAGAAAATATTTGCTAATGAAGCAACCAACAAGGAATTAATCTCCAAAATATACAAAGAGCTCCTGCAGCTCAGTATCAAAAAAAACCCCCCAAAACGCAAACAACCCAATGAAAAAATGGGTGGAAGATCTAAATAGGCAGTTCTCCAAAGAAGACGTACAGATGGCCAACAAATGCATGAAAACATGCTCAACATCACTAATTATTAGAGAAATGCAAATCAAAACTACAATGAGGTATCACCTCACACCAGTCAGGATGGCTACCATCAAAAAGTCTACGAACAATAAATGCTGGAAAGGATGTGGAGAAAAGGGAACCCTCCTACACTGTTGCTGGGAATGTAAATTGGTACAGCCACTATGGAGAGCAGTATGGAGGTTCCTTACAAAACTCGAAATAGAACTACTGTATCACCCAGCAATCCCACTCCTGGGCATATAGCCACAGAAAACTATAATTCAAAAAGTCACATGTACCCCTATGTTCACTGCAGCACTATTTACAATAGCCAGGACATGAAAGCAACCTAAATGTCTATCAACAGAGGAGTGGATAAAGAAGATGTGGTACATATATAAAATGGATTGTTAGCCATAAAAAGAAATGAAATAGTGCCATTTGCAGAGATGTGGATACACCTAGAGATTGTCATACAGAGTGAAGTAAGTCAGAAACAGAAAAACATATAACATTGCTTAAATGTGAAATCTAGAAAAATGGTACAGATGAACTTATTTGCAAAGCAGAAATAGAGACAAAGATGTAGAGAACAAACTTATGGATACCAAGGATGGATGAGGGGTGGGATGATTTGGGAGACTGGGATTGACATATATACACTACTATGTATAAAACAGATAACTAATGAGATCCTACTGTATAGCACAGGAAACTCTACTCAGTGTTCTGTGGTGACCTAAATGGGAAGGAAATCTAAAAAAGAGGGGACATATGTATATGTATAATTGATTCACTTTGCTGTGCACCAGAAACTAACATAACATTGTAAAGCAACTGTACTCCAATTAAAAAACGGAAAAAAAAAAAAGAAATCAAAGATGACACAAACAGATGGAAAGATATACCATGATCTTGGACTGGAAGACTGAATACTGTCAAAATTACTATATTACCCAAGGCAATCTACAGATTCAATGCAATCTCTATCAAATTACCAATGGCATTTTTCACAGAACTAGAAGAACATAAAAATGTTTAAATTCCTATGGCAACACAGAAGATCCCAAATAGCAAAAGCAATCCTGAGAAAGAAAAATGAAATGGAGGAATCAGACACCCTGATTTCAGACTACAGTACAAAGCTACAGTCATCAAAACAGTATGGTACTGAAACAAAAACAGAAATATAGCACAATGGAACAGGATAGAAAGCCCAGCAATAAACTCACACATTTATGGTCAATTAAACTCACACACTATGGACAAAGGAGGCAACAGTATACAATGGAGAAAAGACAGTCTCTTTAATAAGTGGTACTGTGTATATGTCAATGTTCCTCTCTCACTACATCCCAGCTTCCCCTTCCCTCCCGTGTCCTTAAGTCCATTCTCTACGTCTGCATCTCTATTCCTGCCCTGCCACTAGGTTCATCAGTACCATTTTTCTAGATTCCATATATATGTGTTAGCATATGGTATTTTTCTCCTTCTGATTTACTTCACTCTGTATGACAGACTCTAGTGAGAGAGCAGCACTGACATACATACACTACCAAATGTAAAATAGATAGCTAGTGGGAAGCTGAGCAGAGCACAGGGAGATCAGCTCGATGCTTTGTGAAGACCTAAAGCAGTGGGATAGGGAGGGTGGGAGGGAGGCTCAAGAGGGAGGTGATATGGGGATATATGTGTACATAAAGCTGATTGACTTTGTTGTACAGAAGAAACACAATACTGGAAAGCAATTATATTCCAATAAAGATGAAAAAATTAAAAAAAATAAGTGGTACTAGGAAAACTGGACAGATACATGTAAAAGAATGAAATTAGAACATTCTCTATCACCATACACAAAAATAAACTCAAAATGGATTAAAGGTTGAAATGTAAGACCTGATACTATAAAAGTCTTAGAGGAAAACATAAGCAGAACACCCTTTTATATAAATCACAGCAATATCTTTTCGGATCCACCTTCTAAAATAATGAAAATAAAAACAAATATAAACAAATGGGACCTTATCAAACTTACAAGCTTTTGCACAACAAAGGAAACCATAAACAAAATGAAAAGATAAACTACAGAATGGAAAACAAAAAATTGGGTTGACCAAAAAGTTCATTTGGGTTTTCCTGTAACATCAATATTTGCAAATAATGTGACCAACAAGGGCTTAATTTCCAAAATATAAAAACAGCTCACACAACTCAATAACAAAAAAAAAAAATCAAAAAAGGGACAGAAGACCTTCTTCTGTAATGTATATTTACATTACAGAAGAAATGTAAATATACATTTCTTCAAAGAAGAAATACAGATGGCAATAGGCACATGAAAAAGTGCTCAACACTGCTAATTATTAGAGAAATCCAAATCAAAACTACAATGAGGTACCACCGCACACCTGTCAGAATGGCCACCATTAAAACTACAAACAACAAATGCTAGAGAGGATGTGGAGAAAAGGGAACTCTCCTACATTGTTGGTGGGAATGCAAGTTGGTACAGCCATTATGGAAAACAGTATGGCAGTCTATCAGAAAACTAAACAGAATTACCATATGATCCAACAATCCCACTTCTGGGCATATACCCAGACAAAACTCTAATCCAAAAAGATACGTGCACCCCTATGTTCATAGCACCACTATTCACAACAGCCAAGACTAGGAAACAACCTAAATATCCATCAATAGATGAATGGATAAAGAAGATATGGTACATATATACAACAGAATACTACTCAGCCATAAAAAAAGAACAAAATAATGCCATTTGCAGCAACATGGATGCAACTGGGGATTATCACACTAAGTGGAGTAAGTCAGAAAAAGAAAGACAAATACCGTGTGATATCACTTATATATGGAATCTAAAATATGACAAAAATGAACCTATCTATGAAACAGAATCATGAACACAGAGAACAGACTTGTGGTTGCCGAGGGGGAAAGGGTTGGGGGAGAGATGGAGTGGGAGGTTGGGGTTAGCAGATGTAAGCTTTTATATATACAATGGATAAACAAAAAGATCCTAATGTATAGCACAGAGAACTATACTCAATATCCTATGATAGGCCATAATGGAAAAGAATATTTTAAAAAATGTATATATATGTATAACTGAATCACTGTGCTGTACAGCAGAAACTACGACACTGTAAATCAAGCATATGTCAATAAAAAATATTGATCAGAGCAAATTAAAAAAAATCTTTCTATAATTCTTTGAGCATATCAAAATTTCTACACTTTATTTTTCTCTATATAGAACTAAACATTTAGAAAGCAATTTATAAAGCAGAAGCAACTTACTTTATTTTTATCCTGTACAACCAATATTTTTCTAGTATTTTCATCAAATACAGCTCCTGTTGAGGGGGGGAGATAATTGAGAAATATGAATTTCATTCACCTCAAACTCCTCCCACACTATTACCTGTGGTCATCAAAATCCTACCCATTCCTGAAGGCCTAGTTCAAATAACTACCTCATTCATGAAGAGTTGTAAATCTCTCCAGCAAGAAATCAGTTGCTCCGTTATCTAGGTTCTTTTAACAACTTAGAGTACCAATGATGGTTCCAGCATATGCTAACTTGTAGGATAATCATTTGCATCTCCTTCTCCAGATCATCTATTCCTGATGATATAGTTAAATAAATCTTTTTTTTAGCCTTTAGTGTCCAATTTTTATTTTTTAAATTAATTTTTGAGTATAGTTATTTTACAATGTTGTGTTAGTTTCTACTGTACAGCAAAATGAATCAGTTGTATGTATACATATATCCCCTCTTTTTTGGATTTCCTTCCCATTTGGGACACCACAGAGCACCGAGTAGAGTTCTCTGTGCTATACAGCCGGTTCTCATTAGTTATCTATTTTATATGTGGTATCAATAGCATATATATGTCAATCCCAATCTCCCAATTCATCCCACCCCCTCCTTCCCCCCTTTCATGTCCATACGTTTGTTCTCTATGTCTGTCTCTATTTCTGTTTTGCAAATAAGATCATCTGTTAGTGTCCAATTTTAAGTGCATAAAAATATTTATTGAATCAATGAACTGACTTTTCCATTCTCATTTCTATTCCTTGAATCACTATGTATAAACATAGGTTGTGCTCCCTTATGATCCAAATCTCAAATATCTCAATATTCAGTTCAAGACCTCCTCCTTAAAGCCACTTAAATTTCTTTACCACATTATGTTCATAACGTTATAACTTACCAATATATTGCTTTGGAATATTTCTATTTTTTAAGTTCTAGTCCATTTCTTTCATTTATTCATTCATCATATACACTGCCCGTAACACTAGGCATTCTGCTATTTGTTAGGGACTCTAAGTTTTTTTTCTCTCTTTGGGTAATCTTAGGTCAAAAATACAAATGACACTCTAATGATTTGTATTAGGTTCCTTTAAATGCTATAATTTAAAAATTATTTCATTCACATAATGTGGGAAGATATTGTTAAAAATATATTTTCTACTTATTCATCCATTCTTTTAATATTAATGAGCTCATATATAATACATACAGGTTCTATATATAGTATATTAATTGATATCCTATTATGTGTCAGGTACTTTTCTAGGTGCTAGGGATACAGTGGTGAACAAAATTCACCATCATTATGGGGTTTGTGTTCTGATGTGTGTTTGAAGAGGTGACAAATAAATAAAAAATAAATTATATAGAACATGAGAAGATGATAAATATTACGTAAAGAAAGAGTATAGTAGGGAATAGATACGTGCAACACAAGGAAGAACAATGTTCTCTGAAATTCAAACACCACATTTTATTTATTTTTCCCATTTTAAAGCTCTTTATTGGAATATAATTGCTTTACATTGTTGTGCCAGTTTTTGCTGTACAACAAAGTGAATCATCTGTATTTATACATATATTCCCACATCCCTTCCCTCCCGTGACTCCCTCCCACCCTCCCTATCCCATCCCTCTAAGTCATCGTCCACCATCTAGTTGATCTCCCTGTTTTATGCAGTTTCCTACTAGCTATGTTTCACATTTGGTAGTGCATATATGTCAATACTATTCTCTCGCTTCGTCCCAGCTTCCCCTTCGCCCCCCACCCTGTGTTCTTAAGTCCGTTCTCTACAACTGCATCTTTATTCTTGCCCTGTCACTGGGTTCATCAGTACCATTTTTATAGATTCCATATATATGAGTTACATACAGTATTTGTTTTTCTCTTTCTGGCTTACTTTGCTCTGTATGACAGACTCTAGGTCCATCCACCTCACTACATATAATTCAATTTCACTCCTTTTTATGGCTAAGTAATATTCCATTGTATACATGTGCCACATCTTCATCCATTCATCTGTTGGTAGGCATTTAGGTTGCTTCCATGTCCTGGCTATTGTAAATAGTGCTGCAATGAACATTGTGGTACATGTTTCTTTTTGAATTATGGTTTTCTCTGGGTACATGCCCAGTAGTGGGATTGTTGGGTCATATGGTAGTTCTATTTTTAGTTTTTGGAGGAACCTCCATACTGTTTTCCATAGCAAACACCACATTTTAATATGTCAAAGCCAAGAAGGAAAACCACAAAGTGAGATATAATTAACATTAATGATGGCTTCTATTAGAAAGTATAAACTGTAATTTAACTGGACTTTACAAGGGACAGAATGCCAAGAAATGCCAAGAAAACCTATTCTTAAATTTTAAAAATTTGTGATTGCTCAAATTGAACTTTTTCCTAATTCACTATAAACATGAGCCAAAATCAGCACTGCTAAACACAATGTGAGCGAGCCCTGTTGGTCACAACATAAAAGTTAAATAAACCCAAGGAGACTGAGGATTAAATAGAAATTATTATGTTATTATGATTAATCAGGTACCGTACTAAGTGCCTTAGGTTTATTATATCAGCTATTCCTCATAATAATCATAAGTGGTATAATTCTGAGTGCCCAAGTTCACACAGCCCTAAAACTTACGTCCTGTCTGGGTCCCAAGCAGGCATTCTTCTCTATGCAACAATGCCCCTTCACCACACTACAACAGTCTTTTCAGAGGGCTGACATTGTCACCTGAAGATCTATCCAACCATTGAGTCAAGAAATATTTACTGAGCACCTACTTTATACTAGACAGTGTTTAGCCTGAGGATATAGTAGTAAACAAGACAGGTAAAACATCTGCTTTCATGGAGTTTATATTATTGCAGGGGCAATTAAGTACATGATATAATTTCTTATTGTGATAAGAAAAACAGAGTGGGATAAAGGGACAAAGGATGATGGGACTGGCAGGTGGGAGGACTCTATTTTATGCTGGAAGGTCAGGAGCTTTTCTGAGAAGGGGGTTATTTCAGCTCTGAAGAGCTCGATAAACAAAGCCCTGTGGAAGAGCACTGCAGGAAGAGGAGCGAGTGGGTTTAAAGGCTCTGAGGCAGATAAAAACTTGCTGTTTGAAAAACAGAGAGAAAGCCATAGCTCACTCTATTTCAGTATAGGAGAGGAAAGATTTTGTTCCTGTACACACTTAGGTTCTGTGTCTGGGACCTGTGAGTTGAACTGACAAAAGACAGATAAATGGAAGTACATAAATCTTATTTGATGTTAATATTTTTATGTGGCCTGGGTAGGGGTGGAGGACTTCATGGAAAGAAGTGAAAATCTCCCCAAAGTGGTTAGAACCAGGGGCTTATGTACCATTTTAAGAAAGAGGGATAAACTGTGCAGAAATGACAAGATGAAAGAAAAAGGGGTTTGGGCTAGGAGAGGTAGACTGTGAAAAAGTGACTAGGAACTATATGGGGGGAGCTAACGAATATAATGGTTATTTTCATAAGGTTGGCACAGATTCATCTCATGTCAACTCCCTGTCTCCGGTGACAAGAATGTTCTCCTTTTCATGGCTGAAGAAATTTATGTCCTGCTTTTAGGTAGAAAGGGGCAGGCAGAGAGCCCTTCCTGCTGTTTCTCAACTGTCTTCAGCTCAAAATAATCAATATGCCAAAGTAGCATATTTGGGGGTGGTATGTTCTGACTCCCTTCACCAGCTACACCTTCTGCAGCTTATAACAACAAATGTCAACTCTTTTCTCTTCACTTCAAAAACTCTGTACCTTTCCAGAAAAATTTCTTACATCATCTCCCAACCCCAGTAGCCACTTCAAATCCTAGTTATTCTTCAAGACTCTTGTCAAGTTCCCAACCTCTCATTCCCTGAACTCCTGTGGCATATATTAACTATAATACACAATACAGTACTTAGTTATAAACAAGTTCTTCATAAGATACTCTTTATGCATATATTACTAATTCTGTAGTACTAACTGTAAATTCTAATTTGGAAGTCTGTACCAATGCGTTGATAATTATCTGTATGTCTTTCCAATGAAGTGTGAGGCTGTCATCAAATTTTCAAGTGGTCTTTTCAAGTAGAGCTGAATGGAAAGTTGCTGAATTCCCTCTACTTGCTACAGGCGAGTGAGACCATGGACAGAGAAAACATTAGAAATCCTTGAACAACTTCTTTAAAAGACTTTAAAGATGCAAACTATCTTTAGAAACTCTTATAAATTATATAAAGGCAAATAATACCGTATTAATTAGTAATACACATTACTGCTTTAATTTGTAATAAATCATAAGGATTCTTTGCTATTTTCATTTTTCTGGAAATATAGGAGTTTTCTTAACCCTTGTTCTCAAAAGGTAGTCCTAGGACCAGGATCACTAGCAGCTGTAGCAGCAGAGAACTTATTAGAAAAGCAATTCTCCCACCCACCTAAGACCAACTGAATTAGAAACTCTCCAGGCTGGGGCCCAGCAATCTGTTTTAACAAGCCCTTCAGGTGATTCTGATGCACTCTACAATTTGACAACTACTGTTTTAATCTAAAGCAAGTCTTCACTCAAGACTATGTCTCTGAAGCTAACCAGTGACTTAAAAATTCTATATGTAAAATACGCTATTTTAAACAACTGTTTAGCATAATGACAATGTAAATGTCTTTAAGAAGTAATGTTCAAATCACTGAAAAACTGGTTTGCTTTATCTTAAATTCAACTTAAAAGTTACCTTTTGACTAAATCACATAATTAGTAGTAATATGTTTTACCATAATGAAATGAATCTATTCCCTGATCCCAATTCAGGGTTACTATTTCAGTAATGAAGTTCAATTATCTGTGTAAAACATGTTCAAACATATCCTTTAGAAAACTAAACTTGCTTGTTCTCTCTGCTGCCCTCTGCTGATTCATAAGGCAAACTTCATCTATTTAATGTCTCAATACTAGCTACAGTTCCAAGGAGGATAATCATTTAATCAAATTATTCATTCCACATGAACTATGGGCTCAGCTGTAAGAAGAAACTGGGTGAACCTTTAAAAAGTTAATTCTGATCAACATTAGTTTGAAACTGACCTGCAACTCCCACTTGATGTGTAGCATATCCTGGTAATCTGCTGGGCCCCTCTCCCAGCCACAGAGTCAGCGTGGATGAATCGGATTCCGCGTGGTGAAAGCAGAAGCCCAGGGAAGCGGCAGGGGCAATAAACCGACTCTGGAGGATGGGAATGTGCAGCCATACTGCTACTCTACCTTCTGATCTCCATTTCTGTACTGCCGCTAAAATACAGAAGATAAACATTTGTGAATATTTCCCCGTGAGAGAGGTGGAGTACACTAAAACTCATCTCTGGGTGTCACTTCCTCCAGGAAGCCATGTTTAAGGTCCACGTCCCTTACTAGGTAGCTCTCCTGGAGCTGGGCGGGGGGGGGGTCACGGGGGAATCCCAAAATGTGCTGTTCACATACATCAGCAGCACAGGAACTATCATGTTTTATTATAATTATATATGATTTTTCCACCAGACTGAATTCCTTGAAACTAAAATCAGTATAGTGATGATCTTTATATATTACCTGACAATACCAGGCACATGATTGGTGCTCAATAACTGTATTAGAATGAACAAATAAACTGATTTAAATAAAATACCATTTCACTGTTCCTTCTAACAATCTTAGTTTTAATCTTTATAAGTGACTATTATGGGCTCTTATTTACTCTTCCTTTGAGTCCTGTCTCATATTCATATATGTATACACACACACATATTTGGTTTATACCTTTCAAGGTGAAAAAGATAACTTTGTTGTTAAATAATGTATGCTAGTTCTAGAATATTTTGAAAAGTACAATGGAGAAATCAAAATGTCACATTTGCACACAGATAAATTCAAAATTTTGACTTTTTGCATGAATATAATTTTGGAATTGAGATACCATACATAACTTACGTATTTTTTACTACATATTATAAACATTTTGCTATGCCATTAGAATTCTTTAATGAACATACATTTTTAATGACTGTGTAATTTTCCTTATATAAGTATACCATAAGCTACTTAACTAATCTACTTTTGGACATTCAGATTGTTTCAACTTTTCTTTATTATAAATTATACCATGATAAACATTAAAATACATTTTCGGTCTCTGACTTTAAATTCTCTTGCTTTATTACTTACGAATGAGCCAGGGAAAAAAGATGCTAACATTTATCTGGCCCTTACTAAATTCCAGACATTTTAGATACACTATTTCATTAAGTTCTCACAACATGAAAGGCAGGTAATGTCACCCCTAATTTATAGGTTAAGAAATGAATATTTCCAAAAGAAAAACTTTTCAGATCACTTTCTCCATCCATCTCAAGCTTTAAAATAATCCTGTAAAGTATGTGTGGAGAGAGGGGGAAAGACTTGATTATTTATTTAATGGTTAGATTCCTTTCCCTCCTCTGCAGTAAGCATCTCCCCGTTAAGGACCATGTTTCTCTACATCTTTCAAAGTCAGTGTGCCTAACACAGTGACAGACAACTTGGGAGTCTTAATTTGAGACTTTTTGATTTGCGGCTGTGGGGGCCCTTCAGATCCTTCTCACATCAATCTTTCCCTGATTAAATCGTTTTAAAAACTGACATAGAATTACATACAGTGAAATGCACAAATCTTAAGTGAACATTTGATGAGTTTTGACCTATGCATACACTTGTGTAACCCACACTCCAGTCAACATTATAGAACATTTCTATCACCCCAGAAAGTTTCTGTGTCTTCCTTCCCAATTATTCCAATTAAATGAAAAAGCTGAAGTTTTGAAAGTATAGTCACTTGTTTATTATTTTTTATCTTTACACTCTGACTTGGAGAATCTGTCCACTCCCACTGCTTCAGCTAACAACTACACAAGGGTGGTTGCCCAGTCCCGACCTCACTGAACACTGAATTTTGCTGCTCTTCAGCTGCTCTTATTTTCTGAAGGCTGCCACTTCAAACTTCACATCTATATTCAAAACTGACTCCTATACCTGCCACCTTTGCTTCATTTACAGGCTTATTTCTGGCTCCAATGCTTAAAGCCTAAGATTTTTAAAATGCTTTCTTTTTTCTCTTTCTCATTAATAAACTTTAATGCTTTTTCCTCCTCTGTTCCTCATCCCTCAGCTTGAATCTATCCCTCAAAGGGAGCTCACATACCTCTTTGACCATAAGCTTTCCTCATGTGCTTTCCAAATGTGAACCTAAGAACTACTCTCTAGTAGATGTACTAGAACTTATTACACATTGCCTAATGACATCTTTTGCTATATATTTTTCTAATCCTATTAATATTTTGTGCATTTGCAATCCTCCAGGTTAATATGAGATTGAGCACTGGGGCTCAATTCATATTTATTAAATGACTGGCTTGTCTAAAGTGACACAGCTACTGATTGGCATGGCAAGAACCAGAACCACTGTTATTTCCCCACTTATGGAAATATGTATCAAGCTTAGTAACATATTACCTCTTCACCCATCTAAGTTTAGTTATCAATAACAGGAACAGTAAAAGAATAGACTTCACGTGCAAAGGTGCTAAACAACTATTGCTAATACATTATATACAATCAGTTCTATTTACTTGAAAATAATACATTTAGACTTCCTGCCAAGCTTTCTTCTCAGGTTACTTTAAGTTTTCTTTTTATAGGTAATACTATTACTATTCACTTTTGTTTGACTCAATAACAAAAAAAAAAACCCAGCAATAGCTCTTACAGTGCAGCAAGAACAAACTCTAGAGTCAGAGGAAGTTAACCTGTCTCTCTGTACCATCATATTTGAATTGTGGATAATAACAGTACCTACCTCACAGGTTATGAGGCTTAAATAATCAATACTTTCAAAGTTCTTAAAACAGTGTCCAGCACTTAGTAAGTGCAACAGAATTTGTTTTATTAAAAAGATATAAAAGTATATAGTACTTTAGAGTTTATAAATTAGCATCAAGTAATTTATCTTTGACTACCACATTTATCCAGTAATCAGAGCGGGCATTATTCATATAATGATAAGAAGCAAATATTTTCAGTGGTGATTTCCCATGTGGCAGAACCCGGGACTTGAAACCTGGATATGTGACTCCAAATCCAGCCCACTTGCCGCTTTGCCTTCCTGACTGAGGTAGTGCTTTCATCACTGACAAGTAACAAGTGTGTACAATAAATACCTGTGTCTACCCACACATATGTTCACATATTAGAGGATGAACATTTGATTCTCCTACTGTTAACGCTGTTGGAGTTAGCAATTATTCCCGAGGAGAGAAAACAAGCTGAAGAGGTAAACAGCTGGGAACTGAGGATGATTAAAGATTAAAACAACCAGCTCAATTACATTTCCATACATGCTCACGTGCCATAATGCTCCATACGATAAAAGTTTCCTCAGTGTGAGAGGATGAACTTTCATGCTATGCTTTCAATTTGATTTTAAGGACCCTCAGGAGCAATTTGAAAAAAACAGGCTGCTGCACCAAATCACGGGCTCTCAAAATGAAGGCTCCTCCACTCAAGCTATCTTTCTAGTCATTGCAACTCAAGGTTCCAAGAGAGTGGTGAGTTTTCCTGCCGAAAACTGAAACCACTCACCAATCTCCCCGGTTAACCAAAAATGCTGGTTGCGAGGCAGAAGCAAACTAGTTCTCCGCGCCATAGCTCCTGACCCAACTTGTGTACAAATACGACCACTCAGAACCTCTCTGGGCCACTCACTGCCCACCACCTGTCCTACAAAGCGCGATAGTTTGATCTTGGGCAAAGCTCCCGACAGAAACAAGGGTCGGTAAATGAGAATAAACAATAATGTAATAATATTAACATTTACTGAGCGTTAAGTATGCGGCAGATACCGAGCGAGGCACTTCGTATACATTATCCACTTTATCCCTGGGCAAGCCCATACGTTCCTATCACCTCGTTTTACAAGTGAGAAAATGGCGGTTTACAGAACTTTCTCAAGGTCACATACTAGAAAGAGGACCAAAAACAAGGGTTGCCGATCTCAAAGTCTGAACTCGTCCCCGTTTCACCCAACCGCCTCAGAGACCTCCCAGCCAAGGACACAGGAATGAAAGGCAGAAAACCGGTGCGAATCACACACAACCTCTCCCCTTTCCTCAGGCGCGACTCGGGGGTGGGGGCCGCGGTCACTTCATTAGGAAGGCTCAGGAGCCCGGGGAGCCTCGGCCCAGGCGCACTTGCCCTGCAAAGCCCTCTGGAAGGCGACCGGGTCCAGGCGGTCCAGCGCGTCCAGCCGCACGGAAACGCCCCCGAATCTGTCCAGCTCGCCCTGCAGCTCGTCGGCTCCGGAGGGAGGGCCCCGAGCGCAACCCGGGCCGCCCGAGGCCCCGCGTGGCCCTGCAAAGAGCACTGCACGGCTGGCCCGCGCCACTACCGCAAGCCAGGAGTCGCGGCTTAGCGGCGGCAGCATCTCCGCGCCGGCCCTCTTGGCCCCACGACCACGCTCGCAAATCACCCACCCCTGCGCTCCGGAAAGGAGGGTGCTACCGTAAGTTTTAGAAGAGTGCCACCCAACCCTTTTCAGAGTTGAGCAGGGGTTACCACTTTGCAGCGCTAGGCAGAGGAGGCGGCGAAATCCCGGTCGACCGGCTCCTCTCAAGAATTTGCCCGGCTCAAGGAAAGCGGGAGAAACTTTCCTATCATTCCCTCCCCCACCCGCCCCCCCCCCCCCACCCGCCCAGTTTAAGATTATGGACATTTGTTCAGGGATAGGGGAGGCAGCGGAGATACGAAAGAGTCCTGTTTTTCGGGAATTTACACTCTGAATGAGGGTTGTGTCCACCTAATCCGTCCTCCTTGGCGAAAGGTCAGAATCTCTTCAACGACGGCGGATTCTGAAGACGCTTGGTTCTCCCGCTCTGGCTGCGCTGCACTCAGAGGATTACGGCGCGGGACGGAGCCTCGCTGGTTTCTGCCCCGGAAGTTTTTCTCTCAGTGAAGCGCGCACGTTGAGCCGGCTTTGCCGCTGTTTCTCTCAGGCTGCCTTCCGACCATGTCGTCCAAGAAGAACAGAAGACGTCTAAACCAAAGCGCCGAGAACGGTTCGCCCTCGGCCTCCGCTGCTTCTTTTTCTGCGGGGGCCACAGCTTCTGCCGTGGCGGCCGGGACTCTGGTGGTGATCAACTTCCTAGAAAAGGGTAAAGAGTTCTGTGAGGGAGACCCGAGGCCGAGGGGGCGCCGCCTTAGAGGACGAAAACCTAGCGATTCTCCCTTGAGGTGTAGAGGTTTTTAAAAAGTTGGGCGAGGCAGAGGTGTGAGAGCGGCACAGAAGTATGTAAGACACCCGGAGCCGCATCTGCGCTGGAGAAGTTAGGCAGAAATGACTTATCAGTGGCTAAGTCAAGCTCTTTTGTAAATTGCTTTGAATTTTTAAGTGGCACTGGAAATAACCTTGCCTTATTTAAGATTAACGGCATACCTAACTGCAAAATCGCTCGTATCTAGCGAGAATAGTATGCTTATACTAAAAACCTGAATACCCAGTTCAGTAACAGCGTGGGTACGTCTTTCTTAAGAGACGTTAATGTGCCTTTAAAACTGAAAGGTGGCTTTTTTGTGCTACACAGGTTCTGGTATTTAATAACAGCTGTTAATTGAGCACAGGTGTTAGCAGTAGGTTGGGTATTTCACATTCGTTCCTAATTTATTCTTCGCAGAGCTTTGAGAGATGGGTACTGTATTGTTACGCTCATTTTACAGAGAAAGAAAAGTTAACACGATTCGCCCCCCAGGTTACGCAGGTACTAACTGAATGGCTGAGGCATTTTTGAGTCCAGATGTATTTGACTCTAAAGTCATTGACCTAAATCACAGCAGCCGTGACTTGGGAGAACGAATTGAACTGAAAAGCATTTAGTTGATATCAGGCTTGACGTTTTGTAGCTTTGAAAAATCGATCAGATTAACCTAGTGGCAAGATTTTTATTTATGTCATATTGCAGACCCTAAAGACAATCTTCCAGTTAACATAGTATTTTCAGTCTTTCTTAGGTATCAGAGGACAACTTGTTCTGTCCTGCGTATTCAATCTCTTTTTCTTTTGGATCCCATTGACATTTAAACCTGTTGATTTCTCTTTAATCTTAAAATAAAAGCTCTACACTTTCTTCTTATCACCACCCTCCATTGCAAGACTTCTTAAATGAAGAGGTCTCTGCCTCCTCATCTGTCACTTACTCCTTAAGCCTATTCCTGTTTGACTTCCACATCATTATTTCATGGAAACTGCCCCTGCCCTGGTCGTTGATTTTCTCCACATTGGTAAATCCAATGGATGGTTTTTCATTACTTAATTTACTTGACCCGTCATCAACCTTTGGTATTGTCAGCCATTTCCATCTTCTTGAAACACCTTATTTCTTGACTTATGTGTCATCAAAATCTCCTAGTTTTTCTCCCTCCTTTGGCTGGTACTTCAGTTTCCTTTGCAGGCTCGCCCTCTTCCACCTAATCATCAAATGTAGAAGTTCCTTAATTCTTAGTCTTAAACCCTCTTTTTCTGTATATAAATCTTCTTTCTTTGGCAAGTTCATCCAATGCCCAGAGTTTCCCACTTATACCCTTATTATTTTCAGATTTGTATTTGTAATTTAGATTGTTCAGAGTCTTGATTCAATTGCCTTCTAGATCAATGCTTCTCAAACTCTGTAGGGAAGGTTATGTCACAGATCAGCACTGGTGTAAAATATGATAAAAGTAAATTACTGGTAAAATAAGTTAAAAACACAAATTTTTATTAGATTCAACAGATGTGAACTTACTGTCAAGTTGCAATAAAATCTTCTAAATGCATATTCTCATTTTTTGTGCTTACCTCATCATGAACAGTAACAAATAATTTGTGGAGCACACTTTTTTTTTTAATTGAAATATAGTTGATGAACAATATTATGTTAGTTTCAGATGTAAGTCATAATGATTCAGTTTTAAATATATTAAAAAATGATCACCTTGATAAAGTCTAGTAACCCACCATCATCTGTCACCATCCAAAGTTATTTCAGTATTGACTGCATTCCTTACGTTGTACATTACTTCTCTGTGACTTATTTACTTTATAACTGGAAGTTTATACCTCATAATCCTCTTCACCTAATTTGCCCAGCGCCCCCCACCCTTCTCCCATCTAGCAAATATCCCTTTGTTCTTTGTATCTATGAGTCTGTTCCTGTTTACACTTGTTTTGTTTTTTTAGATTCTACATATAAGTGAAATCATATGGTATTGGTCTTTCTCTGACTTATTTCGCTTGGCATAATACCCTCTAGATCCATCTGTGTTGTTGCAAATGGGAAGATTTCATTCTTTTTTATGGCTAATATATCATTATATATATGTATAAAAGTTATTTATATATTTTGGATATTAATCCCTTATCGGATATATCATTTGCAGGTATCTTCTCTCATTCAGTAGGCTTTTTGTTTTGTTGATGGTTTCCTTCATTGCACAAAAGCTTTTTAGTTTGATGTAGTCTCCTTTATTTTTGCTTCTGTTGCCCTTGCCTCCAGAGACAGATCCAAAAAATATTGCTAAGACCAACTTCAAAGAATTTACTGTGTATATTTTCTTCTAGGAGTTTTATGGTTTCAGGTCTTATATTTAAAGTCTTTAATCCATTTTGAGTTTATTTTTGTACATGGTGTAAGAAAGTGATCCAGTTTGATTCTTTTGCATGTAACTTTCTAGTTTTCCCAACACCATTTATTGAAGAGGCTCTCTTTTGGCTGTTATATATTCTTGCCTCTTTTGTCATTGATTAATTGCCCATATAGGTGTGGGTTCATTTCTGGGTTCTCTGTTCTATTCCATTGATCTATTTGTCTGTTTTTGTGCCAGTACCATACTATTTTGATTACTATAACTTTGCAGTATAGTTTGAAATCAGGGAGCATGCTACCTCCAGCTTTGTTCTTTCTCAAGATGGCTATTCCATATGGATTTTAGGATCATTAGTTCTAATTCTATGAAAAATGCCATTGGTATTTTGATAGGGATTGCATTGAATCTGTAGATTGCTTTGGGTAGAACAGACATTTTAACAGTATTAATTTTTCCAATCTATGAGCACAGTTTATCTTTCCATTTATTTGGGTCTTCAGTTTCTTTCATCAGAGTCTTATAGTTTTCAGAGTACAAGTCTTTCACACCCTTGGTTAAATTTATTCAGTACAATTGTAAATGGGATTGTTTTCTTAATTTGTGATCCACACTTTGGATATAGCACTGTGCTATATATAGCTATTCTTTTGAATTTTTCAAAGATACTTCAAGACTTGACCTCATGAACTCGTATTTCCTCTGACAAAACAGATGAGCGCTGTTCAGTCTTTCTCACGTAAAATTCAGAAATCTAAGGTTCCTCCATGCCTCCTCTCTCTTACATCTCATATTATTAGTTCACCACCAAGTCCTGTTTACTAACTAAATGTCTCCCACGTTCCACTTCTGTACTCCCTTCCCACTGCTTTAGCCATAACCTCAGACACCATCCTCTCTCACCTGGACTACTACAGTAGCTACTCCCTTCCAATTCCTTTTCTACTCTGCAGACAGAATGACCTTTTAAAATAAAAATCCTGTCATGACCCTGCTTTTCACCACTAACTGGCCTGCAATTACTGTTAGGTTAAAGACAGGAGCTTGATATAGCCCACTGCCCTGGGTGGTCTTGACCTTCCTTATGCTTCGTCTTGTTTCCCACCACTCTACCTGTACTTTTTCCCTCAGATGCACAATGCTGTCTTCTATTAAGGATCTCTGTACGAGTGTTGTCCCCCCCACCCCCTGCCCACCGCCTAATTTAGTTAATTTTACTCTTCCTTCAGAACTGAATTTAAATATTCCTTGGAGACTCAGTCTCTGATTCTTCCAAATTAGATCTGATCCTGCATTAGAGGCTCTTTTAGCATTCTTAGTTTTTCTTTCATTGCATTAATCTTAGTTTATAATTATACAGTTATTTAGTGATTGCTTGATAACTCTCATTCTATTAAGTTATAAGCTCCGTGAGGCCAAGGACTGTGTCTGCTTTTGTTCACCTTGTATCTCCAGTGCCTAGTGTAGTGTCTGCCAAGTAGCGGGCACATGGTAAATATTTGCTGAATTAACAAATGAAGGGAGGGTGGTTGTTTGAAATTACCTTTACTATCTCATTAGTTAATCTGGCACATAAGGTGCTCAATAAGTGTAAAGTTAATTAGTAGGGAAGTGGATGTAGAGATACACTTTTAAAGTATTGGAGGAATCTTGTCAGGGACTGAGTACCCCTGCAAGGTAATTATCAAGAGGGAAGGGTAATTCATTGAGGTTTCCTTCATTAAGAAGAAAGAAGTGTCAGAAGCTAAACATTATGAGGTTATCAAACAGGACACTTTGCTCTTATTGATGGGTAAGCTGTATAAGAGACCTGGTGCTCATAGGGAAGTTGAATTTCTTTTCAGCCTCTCATATTTTAAAAATGCTTGTTTTATGCTCAGTCCTTAGCCCTGGGAGACGCTTTGTTTTTCTAGATTTGTTCATCTGATGACAGAGGGAAAATAAATGTGTTGGGAAGTTACTTTGCAGTGGCAGAGAATGATGTAAATCAGACATACCTCATGGTTTTGCTTTTGTTTGGTTCCTTTTTAATTACAGAAGATCTGTTTTTCTGATCTTGAAGGAACACTGATACTAGTCAGAGCTCTCTCATTATGATATATGTGACTATAATAAGTTTTATAATAAAGTTTATGACAGACATTGTAAGTGTTACATGGATTTTGTGCTGAAAAGAAAAATATTGTATACTCACCTACTACATTCATTCATTTCATGGCTATTTATTATGCATCTGCTTTATTTGATGCACTGCTAGGCGTTGGAGTTACAGAGATGAATATGACGCATTTCCTGCCCCAAAGCATTATATTGTTTAAAGGAAAGTCAGATTATAAAACAAATGAATATTATGGTGATAAGTGCTAGGATCTGGCAACATAGGTGCTGGGAGAATCAGAGGAGGGACAGCTAATCAAATGTGGAGCTTGAGGGACTGGGTGGGCAGGGGTGGAGATGTTAGCACATCATTTTCAGAGGTTTTGTAACTGGACTGAATTTTAGGCCCCTTCTTTGACCAAAAGTTGAAAGCACTAATGGTCATTTGAGTTGCTTTGTTCACCTAAGGAGTAAGACCTGTGTTATTGTTATCCATGTGTTCTTGGGAGTAGAAAGGAAAAATGTCTGATTGCTATCCTGTGGGTCAGGAGTGGAAACATAACAATCCTCTAGAGCCAGATGATATGTCATTTACCCAGTTCAAGTCTTTGAGTGCTAGTAGCCAACTCAACTTAGAATCTGAAAAGTTCAGAATACAAGTATGAAAAGCCCTATTCAAGTATGTTCAGTTAGTAATGAAATTAGAGATTTTTTTTAAATAGTGAAAACCAATACCTACCTCATAAAACATCCTTTTTTAGTTAGCATTCATATTGTCAGTGGACCCTCACAAAGGTTTGATTTTAAATCCGTTTGCTAAAATAAGGAGGGTTGGAATAGTAGTTCCTCCAAGGTATGGTAAACATGCATTTGTGTGGTCATGTGGTTAAAGGATTTTTATTTATTCCAAAAGAAAGCATGCTTTAACTTCATTTACAAAATAGTGTGAAAATAATTTTCTTTTCTTTCTTGGTAGATGACAAAGTTCCTAAAGCATTCCAGAATTCCCTTGTTCAACTTGGACTCAACACCATGAAGTCTGCAAATATATGTATCGGTCGACCAGTGTTGCTTACCAGTTTGGATGGAAAGCAAGAAGTAAGAGTCCTTTTCGTTTCCTTACTTTAGAAATATTTGAGATGTCTTTGACTTTAATTCTCAATACAAGCAGTAATAAATGAAAAGCTCTATCTTACAAGACCCTCACATCTGTATGAACTTTTCGTTCCTTTGATACCCTGGGAGTTGTAGGCCTTAAGTATCACCACATATAGAGAATCTTTCCTCCAGAGGTAGTGACACACTAATAGCCCTGTTTCTCCCAGTGTTAGTTGTATTTCTTTACAGAAATGTTATTTTGGGTCATCTGTTTTGTATGTAAATATCTGATTACCCTCCATTTGTCCTTGCTGCCATTCATCATACCTGAACCTTTCCTGGGTCATTTTTGGCAGCTTGGCTTTCTTCCTCTGCCATGTCTTCTGCTGCTACTTCATCAGTCAATGTTCTCTTGTCCAGTGGGGTCCCCTGGAAATGTTTTGCAATCTCATATCTGCTGATGGCATGCCTCCCATTCCTTTCATTGTTCTGGGCTTATACTGTAAAAAAATCATTGACTGTGTTTTGTGGAAGAGAAGACTATAAATGTGTGAGCTCAGCCCACTATCTGGAGCTAGAAATCTTTGAGTTTCTCCCTTAGCATTTAAGTCTGATGAGATCCAGGTTCCCATGGAGCTTTTGTGCTGGGTCCCTCACTGTTTCCTAGACGTAGCTTATGCTTCAGACTGAATTACCTTACAGTTAGCTTGCCTTGAGTATTTTATCTCGTTTTCTTCTTATCACCTGTTAATGCCTGTCTCTTTCTCAAATCCACCTTTCAGCTCTTCCACCATTTTCACTGTGGGATTTTCCCTAGTCTGGACAAAAAAGGTGCAATATGTATTAAAAAAAAAAAAATAGTTTTTTTTTGTTACTTGTGTCATCACATCAGAACTCCTTTGGGGTAAGGACTGTGCATTGCAGATCCATGTACTTGACTGTGCTTAGTTTTCGTCCTTATAAATGAATGATATTCTACAAATATTTATTTTCTTATATTTTTGTTTCCTATGTTCTGGGCAGGTCTATACGGCCTGGCCTGTGGCAGGATTTCCTGGAGGCAAGGTTGGCCTGAGTGAAATAGCACAGAAGAATGTGGGTGTGAGGGTTGGTGATGCCATCCACGTCCAGCCTGTTTTGGGTGCCGTGCTGCAGGCTGAGGAAATGGACGTGGCACTCAGGTTTGGCTGTTTTCTTTGGTGACTGTCTAGATGTGAACCACATGTGTAATTTTGCATTTTCTAGTAGCCACATTTAAAAAGTGAAGAGAAAGAGAAAGTAATTATAATAGTGTATTTTATTTAACCAGTATGTGTAAAACCTTATTTGAATTTATAACTACAAAAAACTATTAACAAGATTTTTCATTCTGTTTTTCAAACTGAGTCTTCAAAGTCCAGTGTGTCATGTTATACTTGTAGCACATCTCAATTTGGACTAGCCACATTTTTAGCACTTGATAGCCACATGTGATGAGTGGCTAGTGGCCTACTATATCAGCACAGGCTAGATGGGTGCTATGTGATTTATGGACTACGGACTCCCTAATGTCCCGTGATTAGAATGTGCCCTGACATTTTAGGTGAGAGGAATTGTTATTGATGGATATTTAACAATGTTTTTTTGTCTTGGTTTGCAGAATAATCAGGGCTTCTTGTCTTTTTTACAGTTGTAAAGACTGGCGTAGATTACTGTGAGTAGGCAAGAAACAAGTTTTAATTAAGACTGCTCAAGCAAAGTACCTGATTGTATATTTTAACTTATTAATTATTCAGTCAAATAAAACAGTTATATTGATCAGATTTTTAAATAGTCCCCTACCAGAGATTATCAATATGATTAAAGTATATCACCCATCCTCTTGGACGTTCTGTATCTAATAGGGTTTTTACTCAGTTTGCATATGTCTTAGCAAAATCTGTTTAAAAAAATCTTTTAATACTTTAATATCATGTTTGTAAAAACTTGGGGGATTTTACATTATATGCTGAATTCACAAAACATTTTTTAGCTTGATTTTGAAAAGTTTTCTTCACTTTTGCTACTTTAGTAGATTCCAAGCTTAAGCTTTGGTGTGTTTTTTTCTGTTAAAAACAGGAGAATATCTTCATTTAATAACAGTTTAATGAGCAACAAAATAAAAGGCAGAAAAGAGAACACATGTTGAGCACCAGCTATGTACCAGCACACATGCGCACACACTTTCTCCTTATTCTTCTCTTATTTAATCCTCTAAACATCCTGCAAGGTATCCGTATTTATCTGTCTTTTTGCCGGTGAGGAAATGGGCTCAATTAGAAGTAACTTGCCCATTATTTTATGGTAATTTTTTAGTTAGCTCAGGTTAAACAGGATTAATCTTCAGACTGTTTTAAAACATTGCTTCAGACTGTTTTAAAACAGCAGTCAGTTGACTGGATTTTTGGTGATTACGAACAAGTGTGACCTCTTGAGGGTGCAGCAGTCTTAGGTGATAATGATTACCTGCTATGGAGGGACTGTACGTGTTTTATTTATTTATTTCACATTTTACTTTGGTTCTGTTCAGCATCAGAATTCTATGAGGTGCATGTATCTTTTCAAATTAACATTTTTGTTTTCTTTATATATATATACCCAAGAGTAGAATTGCTGGATCATATGGTAGTTCTATTTTTAATTTTTTAAGAAACCTTCATACTGTTTTCCACAGTGGCTGTGCCAATGTATATTCCCACCAACAGTATGCAAGGATTCCCTTTCTCCACATCCTCAATATTTGTTATTTGTGGTCTTTTTGAGGACAGCCATTCTGACAGGTGTGAGGTGATATCTTGTATTTTTTTTTTTTAATGGCAGCTTGGTTTTTTATTTTAAAGAATCTGTGTTTTAAATGTGGCAGCAGAACTTAAACAAGAAACTTAATTTCCAATGAGAAAAAAAATCAGTCATTTTAGTCTACTGCTTAAATCCTTCAGTTGTATCTGAAAAAATTTATCATCAGTATTAATGTTAGAGCTCCTTCTAGTGGAAATGATTTTATCTGCGCTCATTCTTTTTTTAAAAGCGAAACTGGTTATTGTTACATATTTTACATATTTGTGCATATTTGCAGATATCTTCTGTTTAAGGTTTAATAAACAAAAACAGTTTAAGTAGTTCTAGAGTTATATAAACAAGTGAATTTAAGTGTTTAAGGAAATACATAGTTTTCTCTTTATACATACACATGATTCATGAAATTTTCTCCTTGTTTCTCTCTTGTATGAATACACAGTCGATTCTCATTATTTATGGTAGTTATGTTCCATGAAGTTGCCACAAACATAAATTAGCAAATACTGAACCATTGCTTCTAGGGGATGTGTGTGTGTGTGCTTCTATGTATGTGTGTATTTATTTAACACATACAAATATATGAAAATATATATCTTATGTAGATTATAATCTCAAGTCCTTGAAACAACTCATTCTGATAAATTTTACTTTTCTTCTTTTACAAAAGAGAAGAAGTGGCTCAGAAATATTAAGTGGCTTGCCTGAGGCCACCCACTTAACAGATGCCAGAGTTAGGATTCAAACCCCCTCCATCCGGTCCCAGAGCTGGAACTTATCACTCCATACTGCACAGCTCCCTACCCTCTCCAGCTTCCATCTTCTGGCCACCTTTGAATGAGAGTTGAAAGAAGAGGCCTTTTTCAGCCTCAGCTGGGAAAGTGTTGAGTTACTCACATTTTTTGCCTGCTCTGTGCTCATCCACAAATGACTGGGAAAGCTCAGCTAGTATTGATTTGCGGGTTACAAACACATTTTAGCAAGTAGGTGAATTTGTACACGGAATTTTCGTATAATAAAGTTTGACTGTATTGGTTTTGTTACTGATAAAGTGATTGGGAGCAAGACTTAGACCTCAACCAGATGGGCCTGCTAATATACCTTTTCCTGAGCTAAGCCATTCACCCTCTGTGATCTCTGGCAGAGCTCACGACTGTAGGCTTTCTCTGCTGATACAGGCTCCTTATACGTGGCGGAAGAGGAGAAATGCACATGTTCTGAGAACTCTCCAAAAATGTGTTTCTTTACAAGTGTACTGATTTTTAGGCATAGTTACTTTACTCAACCAAGCTGTCTTCCTGGAAGACACAGTTATTGGTCAGAAGAAGGCGTTTTCATTTTTTCTTAGGCATGCCCTTTCCCTAGAAAAAAACGTACATTGTACCATCACTCTGCTTTTTCTCTACCTCTTCAGATAATATACTCTATAGGATTTAAATTTCCTTAAAGATAGTTTATAAATTACACAAAGAGAATAAAGGAAGCTATTAATAAAAGCCTTTCTCCAAGCTGGGCAAGTTCAGAAAGGAAAGATTAATTGAGGCCAGTGTTTTTCAAATGTTTTTGACTATGACACACAGTAATGGGTTGTTGTTCATATACATCCACAGATGTAGTGCATAAATGTACACACACGTGTACATGTATATACCCAAGTATATAGGGGGGGTGTGTGAGATAGTAAAGAACACTGATTTAGGCCACTAGAACACCAGATTGCAAATGGCATTTTCATGGCTGTAAGAAGTATCTGAAAAGTAAATCATTCCAAAATTGTATAAATCGTTTCCAGGTTGTGAACTAATGATTCTTTTGATTAGGTCTACCTTACAACTGTGTACATGTCATTTTATGTTACATTTTAGTTTCTGGTGTACTTAATGCTGATATTTATTTCTCCCACCCTTCACAGTGACAAAAATGCAGATATTAACGAAGAACAGCTGACTGGTTGTCTTCTGAGAAAACTAGGTGAGGTGTATTTTTAATACGTTTTCTACATTTTAAAAAGCAAGGCAGCAGCAGATAAACTAGTGTCTTTGATGCCTTGTGTACATAATACTTTTCTTTAAAATAGTATAGAGAATATTCTCCTCAATGAATTAATATCCTTTTAAGATAGGGATGTAGTATCTCCCACCCCCCCAACTGCCAAGTAATTGGTTGGTAGTTGAGAAATGGAGAGAATTTATGATTTATCTGTGAACAAAGTCAGTAGTAGGACTGAGACTTTTAACTCTTGAGCTCTGTTCTTTCCCGTGAGGAATGTTATCTTGGAGTGTTGGTTTAGGTGTGCCATTTTACGTTGGTTCATTATTGAACATGGAATGCCTGTGTATATGGGGATATAGTTGATAGAATCCTAGAAGTGTTGAGCGTAGAGGGTTTCAGAGAATTAGGTTGTCCTTCTTCTTTTCTCCAGATAGTGCTGTATCATAGGGGAATGTTAGGTCCTCTGTTTTTCATGACAATTTTATTAATACTTCCATCTTTGATTTAGTGTTTTCAGTCAGATAATTTTGTTAATGAAATAAATTGCTGTTTAAACTTTAAACATGTGAAAAATTGTGCTAACATATATATTTACTAAATTGTTTTCCAGATGGCAAGATTGTTTTACCAGGCAACTTTCTGTATTGTACATTCTATGGACGACCATGCAAGTTGCAGGTGTTGCGAGTGAAAGGGGCAGACGGCATGATGTTGAGAAGGGCTCAGAATGACTCTGACACTGTTGCCCGGGGAATGACCTCTCAGCAGTCCAGCATGGAAACTAGTGCCCTGGATCTATCCTTACAGCTAAGCCAGTTAGATCTGGAAGTGCCCCGAAACCCAACATCAAGCAGTACTCCTTATAAACCAGGAGATGACAGAATGATAAATAAAGCCTGTGGCATTTCGTCACATGTTACACAGAGTCCTGGGAATGGCAGTAGGCTTGGAGTAGAGGAAGTCACAGGTCTTAAATGTAGTTTTGAGGCTGCCAGAGATGGAAATGAGCAACCTGTCAACGAAGAGAGATTGCTAAAGTCACCCAGCGTGGGAGCACAGTGCAACACTGATACCTTTTATTTTATTTCTTCGACAACAAGAGTCAATTTTACAAAGCCTCGTACAAATTCTAAAGATCAAGACAGCCAATTAAAAGTAACTTATGACATGATAGGTGGCTTAAATAGTCAACTGAAAGAAATTAGAGAAATAATTGAATTACCTCTCAAACAGCCTGAGCTTTTCAAGAGTTATGGTAAGATTTCTTCAGTGTATTACACTCAGAAATGTTAAATTCAAACTAAAATGCAGTTGGCTCATTTCACTTACCTAATAATTGTTCACCCTCTTTTCCTGTTTTTCTTTCCTGAGTGGGAGGTGTGGTAGGAGGTGCAAGTTGCTTTGGGAGATGCCAGTTAAGTGAGCCTTTTTCTGTTTAGTCTTTTCAGGTTGTAATGTGAGTTAGCTGTAGCCTTGTCTTTTCTAACTGCACACTTCCACAATTGTTTGTATTGGATCTAGAATAAGTATCTTGTCATGTTAGATTAGCTATAATTACTAAAAAAATTAACTTTTAAATAGTTTGGGTGAAACTTTTGTTAGGAAATGTAGCTGGGTGCAGGTCTCTTTGCATTGAAACAAGTAGTTAAGGGAGTCACTTGCTTTTAGAAAACTCAGGGCTGCTTCTGCATTGTTACTGCCCAGATCCTCTACGTATACTTGGTGCATACCTTGTCTTTCTCTGCTTTTTGCTTTTCCTTTTTCATGAATCTCTATATGTATATATATAAAACGAACCCCTGGGTTGCCACTTTGCTAGTAATGCTTATAGTCTCTGAGATGGCTATTGGATAAAATTGGGGTTGGTGGCTTATTATGGATACCCTTCTTGTTGGGCTTTATTTTTTGATCATTGAACTGTGCTGTATGGAATGGGGCATGTCAATAGTGTGGGTGTCCAACCAGTTTTTTACTGACCAGCCTGGCCTGGTTGGGTCTACAGTGAGAGAAAAAGTCATTGCTGGAGATCAGTGTTTAGTCTTTCTGGGGGAAAAAAAGAAGTTCTGACTTGTACTTTGATGCAAGGTAAATTTATTTTATAACTCATGTTTGAAGTCATATGACAACACTTGCAAGAAACCTAGTAATGCTGAATCCAGTGTTCTCTGCTTTTTTTCCCCAGGAATTCCTCCCCCAAGAGGAGTGTTACTCTATGGCCCTCCAGGTACTGGAAAGACAATGATTGCCAGGGCTATTGCTAATGAAGTTGGTGCCTATGTTTCTGTAATTAATGGCCCTGAAATTATAAGCAAGTAAGTTATAAGCATAATTTAACAGCATAAAAAATATTATTAGATATACTTCTTAAATGTGTTTTTTTTTTTTTTAATGACTAAATAGTATTCTGTCTGGATATTTCACACATTGAAATATTTTAAATCAGCTTTTTAATGTATATAACAGTTATTTTGGAAAATAATTTTTGAAAGTAGCTTTAAGTATTCTGGAGATAATTTGAAAAATCAAACAATCTTTTATAGACAGAGCTTAAAAAATGATAAGAGTTGGCCCTTAAATGTATTTTATTTGTTACAGATTCTATGGAGAGACTGAGGCAAGGTTACGTCAGATATTTGCTGAAGCCACTCTGCGGTATTCTTTATTTTTGGATGTTTGAAATCAATAGTCAAGACTGTATTAACGAAAGTAGAGATAGTAGCACTTTATACGAAGCAGAAAGAATAGAACAAAAATAATAGTGATAGCACTGGAAGTAGGTTGTTTTGGAAATGTGATAAATAAGTTATTAAATTACATAACGTAGCAAAAGGTACAAACTTCCAGTTATAAAATAAATAAATCATGGGGATGTTATCTACAGCATGGTGACTGTAGTTAATAATACTGAAAAAAAAAAAAGAAAAAAAATACTGTATTACACATTTGAAAGTTGCAAAGAGAGTAGGTGTTAACAGTTCTCATTATAAGAAAAAAAATTTATAACTGTATGGTGACAACGTGAATTAGACTTGTGCTAAATCATTTCACGATATGTATATACAAATGTTGAATTGTGTATAACTGAAAGTAATATAGCGTTATATGTCACCACCTCAATTTAAAAAATTACATAAGGTGAAAGAATTAAGACAGTGCTGTCTGATAAGTCATGTGACTTTGGGCATATAAATTTATGATTTTCTTTCTTTTGGGTACATCTAATCTCAATAGACTATTATAGTTAACCTTTAGACTTTGTTTTATTATACTTTGCTTCAAAGTGACAAATCTTTTGCTTTAAAAATGATTCTTATTAATATTTCTCAGTTTAAGCTACCATTGTTACATAGCAAGGAATAGAGTATGGTCTATAACTTGGTCTAGTCCAATGTTATTCATCATATGGTTATGTCTCTTCCATTGTTTCGGTATGTAACTTATAATTACTGCTCTCTTATCACAACTTCCATTTTTAAAGTTGTTTTTCCCTAGTAGTAGTAGATAAATTAGCAGTTTTTACTCCAAATACTGAAGATTTGAGAACCAGTGGTATACCTTATTGTTTAGTATGTTTTTGCTGTCACTATTGTTAAGTTCCTGGCAGTTGAGATTTCCTCTTGTGAGAGTATTCACATCTTTTTATAGGAGAATTGATCATCTTGAAAGTTATTTTTTTAGTAGATTTTTTAGAAAGAGCATTTCTACTTTCTATTCCTTGAACTTTAAACCAGCTCCAAGGAATAGCATCACTAGCCTCAACTTCTGAGTTGATGCAGGCATAGCAATTTAGTGGGCATTAGTGGGCAAGATCTGTCTGGGCATAGACTCTCATCTCATGGGCGAGTGTTCTCAGTACCCTGCTTTTTATTGAGGGCAGATGTGCTAGAATGTGATATTGGTGAGTTAATAATTTAGGCTAGAATTAATTTAAGATTTTTCAGCTTAACACCCTATTGCTTTTGTCTTTAATATTACCAACTAAATCCTAAATTTGATGCATTGCATTTCAGTCAAAAAATTAAAACAGTTTCAACTTTTTAATTGAAATGCAACATATCATTTAAAAATTAAATGTATATTAGAGAATTCATTTTATTGTTTGTTTTTAGGCACCCATCAATTATATTTATTGATGAGCTGGATGCACTTTGCCCTAAAAGAGAAGGGGCTCAGAATGAAGTGGAAAGAAGAGTTGTAGCTTCACTCTTAACACTGATGGATGGTATTGGTTCAGTAAGTATAGCACCAGTATTGATTTCTGTAGGAGGGGATATTTCCTAATAATATGTATGTAGTAGCAAAAACTATCAAATATATCTGAGTTTTTTTGGTTCTCTAGGGTAAGGAAGAAATATTAGCTATTAAAAACTAGAGGAAAGACCCATAAAATAATTTTCTTCAGTGATTTCTTAGTAACAACTAGGACAGTATAACCTGGCATGTTTTTCCAGCATATAAAATTATATACGATAGATTTCTTTTGTAATAAATGGTATTAACCTAAAAACCTGAAGCAGAAGTTAGTAAGGAAAACTTAGCAGTTAAATTTAAGGGGAATTTACTAAGAAATTTTTTAAGTCTTATTACTCTTGTAAAAATTGATTCTTTTGGGGCTTTAAGTTGGGCAAGTGGAAGGACAGAAATTGAGGATAATGGGAAATGTGTCTATACAACATTTAAAAAGAATTTATTCATGTTACCAGATTCTTTATAGTGTATACAGTCTTATATTAATAAAAACTATGTGCTGATTATGAAAGGGGGATCCATAGGACTAATAGGGAAGAGGAATGAAGAAAAATTCTCTCGGACTAGGCATTTATCAGAAGAATACACTTCTTATACAAGATTGTAAATAACTCAGTTTTTAGAATCATAATATGTTAGAACCAAAATAAATTTTAGAAATCATGGAGTCCCAAGTCCTTCTTCTGCACATTAAAAAACTGGACAATTTTTGGTTTTACTGCCTATTGGTAGAAACTGAACGTATGAAAATAACGGGAACGTTTGGTATGTCTCTATTATTTGCTAACCTGTGTTGCAATTTTAAGAGTAACATAAGAGGAGGGTTGTTACCTTCGGGAGGCTGGGTGACCACCTGGTTCTTAGTCTTAGAGTAGTACCTAGGTGTGATCATAATGTCCCAGGTTTGGTCCTGAGCTTACAAAATTGGAGGATTCAGTGTTGCTGGTATGTTGGAGATAGTGGGACTCTGAGGATAGATCCATAATAACAACACTCACAAGAGACTGTTATATAAACTGGGACACCAGTTTGTCCATTTACAGTAAGAAGTATAATTATTAAGCTGACCAAATACTTTATGAATGGCTCTCTTCATCCTGAAGAAAAATACCTGTGGAGAGCTGTGATACAATTAGAATGGATTTTGGTGAGTAGGAAATCAGATAGAAGGCTCTGTGTTGGAGGATCTTAATTACTATGTCATTGCTACCACTTCTTTCTCTGCCACTGGGATAGGCCTGCTGTGAACTGATGTTCTTGACTTTGGGCTGAACTGGGAGCATGTGACACTGATGTTTTAACCTGAAAATGTTTAAGGACCTGTATTTTTGTCTTCTATCCTCAATTCATAAATTCATTGTAACCCATGCATTTCCTGTTGGCACATCCAGTATAATTGATTAGGTTTGAGTTTTCTTACTTCAAATCACATTCCAGTTAAGCTTATCTCTGTGAGATTACACTTGGGTCATCTGAATAGAATGTTGGATAATTTCTACAGGTGGCTTATTGTGATCATAGTTCTTTATAATTTGTTGTTGCAAATTTTATTCTCAGAGTAAAAATCCATATGTATTCAAGGGTATATGATACTTGGGTGTTGGTATATTGTGCATATTTTCAGGAATTTGAATATTTATCAAAACAAAATAGACATTACAGAAATGCAAATCAAAACCACAATGAGGTATCACCTCACACTGGTCAGAATGGCCATCATCAAAAAATCTAGAAACAATAAATGCTGGAGAGGGTGTGGAGAAAAGAGAACCTTCTTGCACTGTTGGTGGAGTGTAAATTGGTACAGCCACTGTGGAAAATAGTATGGAGGTTCCTTAAAAAACTAAAAATAGAACTACTATATGATGCAGCAATCCCACTACTGGGCATGTACCCAGAGAAAACAATAATCCAAAAATAAACATGTACCACAGTGTTCATTGCAGCACTATTTACAATAGCCAGGACATGGAAGCAAGCTAAATGTCCATCAACAGATGAATGGATAAAGGAGATGTGGCACATATATACAATGGAATATTACTCAGCCATGAAAAGGAATGAAATTGAGTTATTTGTAGTGAGGTGGATGGACCTAGAGTCTGTCATACAGAGTGAAGTAAGTCAGAAAGAGAAAAACAAATACTGTATGCTAACTCATATGTATGGAATCTAGAAAAACAGTACTGATGAACCTAGTGGCAGGGCAAGAATAAAGATGCAGATGTAGAGAATAGACTTGAGGACACGGGGCGGGAAGGGGAAACTGGGACAAAGTGAGAGAGTAGCATTGACATATATACACTACCAAATGTAAAATGGATGGCTAGTGGGAAGCTGCTGCGTAGCACAGGGAGATCAATTCGATGCTTGGTGACAACCTGGAGGGGTGGGGTAGGGAGGTTGGGAGGGAGGCTTAGGAGGGAGGGGATATGGGGATATATGTATATGCTGATTCACTTTGTCATACAGCAGAAACTAACACAACATTGTAAAGCAATTATATTCCAATAAAGATCTGAAAAAAAACAAAACAACCAAAAAAACCCCAAAATAGAAACAGTCCATATGTAAGGAAAATTTCTGAGACAACTGTGTAATAGAGCCTTGTTCTGTTTGAATCACATGTAGGTCATAATCTTTGCTTTTCAAGCAGGGGAAAAGGACAACTTAAAACAATTAAACAATTAAAACTATATGGTATAGGGTATGTGTGTTGTTATTCATGAGAATTGTGTAGTTAAGACGCTAGACGTGGGAGAGACATCAGTTACAGTAGATGGAGTGTTAAGTATTGGAAAACTTTCTAGGTGGGGGAGCATTTAGACTGAGCTTTGGGAAATGTGAGATGAATGACAAAGTTTGAGAAATAAGGGATAGGACTTAGCGGCCTGGACAGTTAGGTCTATCCTTGTCTATATAGTGAGTGCGTATTTAAAAATTTTTTTTACTTTTAGAAGAATAACATATTTTTATTTTATTTTGTTAGGAAGGAAGTGAAGGACGAGTGTTGGTTCTTGGGGCCACAAATCGCCCTCATGCTTTGGATGCTGCTCTCCGAAGACCTGGACGGTTTGATAAAGAGATTGAGATTGGAGTTCCAAATGCACAAGACCGGTTAGATATCCTCCAGAAACTGCTTCGAAGGGTACCCCATTTGCTCACTGAAGCTGAACTCCTGCAGCTGGCAAATAGTGCTCATGGATACGTTGGAGCAGACTTGAAAGCCTTGTGTAATGAAGCAGGTGAGAGTGATTTGCTTTAGTGAATCTGTACTGATGGATTTATTTACAGACTGATGATTTATATCTCACTTATTTCTTAAGGGAAATAGCTAATTTTTTTTAATCATAAAATGTATATTTTTGGAAAAAAATCTGGATAATTCAGAAAACTATGAAAAAGAAATAAAATCACTCTTAATCCTTCTTCCTAAAAATAACCAGTATTGTAGTATGTATCCTTTTAGACTTTTTCCAAAGTACACAGATACACACACACACACACACACACACACACACACACGTGTAACTGTATACATTAATGGTGGTATTGATGATGACAGTATTTATTGATATTTTGCTATGGAAATTAGGGAGAAGTGCCTGCAGGACAATGAAAATTTTTCTTAAGGAGCGGCTTTGTATTTGTTGAAGTGCTGAAAAAGTACTTAGTGAAGCCTAAGAATTCTATGCCTCAAAATAATGTGACAGTGATGTTTAAGTCTGAAAATGTCTAAAGGCTGTCATTAATCAGTTGACTCTGACTTCAAGAACTTTACCGTGGCATAACTAGTTACTTTGGAAGCCCTTAACATTTTTTTTTTTTTAACATTTTTGCAATTTTTCAGGGTGGTTTTAGCCATGGAAAATGTAATCAGATCAGGGCAGTTTTTATAACCTATTGAAGTATTTGATCAGGCAAGTAAGAATTTATTGAAAAACATCTGATAATCTTTTTTGTTGTCCTAAGTATTTATTTGTAGAAAAGGCGTCTTTCCTCTAAAGACAGGGCATGTACCTCATAGCATCTCTAGTTTGCCTGCAGTCTTAGGTTCCTTAAATTTATTTATTCCTCTTGTATGGGCATATGTTTCTAAGTCCTTCTATATTTTGGAGGAATCTTTTTTCACTTGTGGCATTCTCTTGTTCCAATTTGTAACCTATCCAGTATCTTCATGAGGTGCTTTAAAGAAATTTTAACCCTTGTAGATAATGGAAGAATTGAATTCTGGAGTTGGTAATTTAGTCATTTTTTACAACTTCAGTACAGAAATATGGTAACTTTTATCTCCAAAGCATTAATTCATAGTTAATCTAATTTAGTAGGTTCTGAAGATTCTTTCATTAGACCTTTGATCCTTCTGATCTGGCCTGATGTGTGCAGGGAAAGAGATTTGAGAAGGAAGAACAGAAAACTTGGAAGAGATATTTAGGAGTCTTTGGATATTCTTTGTGGAAAAAAATGTTTTACTTCATTCTGTTTCCGTTTTAGAGGACTCACAACTAGGGGAGACTACAGGTTATGTAGATGACAAGGCAAATATAAACATTCTTCTGGTACGTTATGATCTAGGACAAAGACCCTTTCTGTCTAGTTTCTTGTTCTTCACAAGAATGGTGGGTTTGATCATGGAAATCAGTTCCCTGGTGATCAAGAAGCAGAAATATCAGTGGTCCACTTTACTTCCTTCATTCCATTAGGTGATAATGAAGCGTCTGGATTACTCTTTTGGCATTGCTTTGGACTTGCTTATCTAGGCAAGGATTCATTCTTCAGCATCCTTTTTCAGACATTTTTTGACTAATAGAGTTCATGCATTCTAGAAGGCTCTGGGATTCATGCTAGAGCACACAGTCTGATAAGGAAAAAGATTTGTAAACAACTACTTATACCTTGAGATACATACTCAAAATTAGAGAAAACGCAGTGACTTCTATGGAGAAAGGAGATTTTATGGTTATATAGAAAAAGTGATGACATCTAGGAAGAATCTTAAAGTAAAAGTTGTACGGTCAGAATGAGGATGTGAGAAGGAAAGGGAACACATTCTTTCATCTGATTCTCACACCAACCCTGTGATATAAATATCAGATAGACTCAAAAGATAGTCTCACAGCTCAAAAGAGGTCTCACAGTATGTGGCAGAGCTAGGATTTAAACTCAAGGTCATCTTACTCCAAATCCATGCTTTTAATCAAAATTAAATCATAAAACAGATATTTGTTAAAGTGGTATAATGCTTTTTGATTTCATCTTTAGTCTGTGAATAAAAGGGTAGGATCAATTTATAAAGTAGAAAATACTCCCCGTGTCTTTTCACAGGTAAGTATAGTCCAGAAATTAAGTTGTATTCTTAGGCTTTCAGGGGAAAAGTGATAATGTAACTTGCATACTATGTATTTATAAATAGGACCATCTACTTTCATGAGCACTGTAGTACTTACTCCCAAGAACTTCAGAAAAATGGCAAGAAAATTTAAATTCTACTGCTATGTTACATTTAACTGAAAAGTTGTCAAAGGATCAGAAGGTGGGATGGAGAGAGGCCTCTAACTGAAGATATATACACGTAAAAAAAGGGTGTACTTGGCATATACAAGCAGTAAATAAATACTAACTACTGTTAATGTGACCTAATAATTTTCAGATTTTCAGGTATGTAACTGATCTTCGGTTTCTCCAAATCTGGCAGTGAATCAGATTTTGAGAAGGTAATTTTTAAGAAAATTGGTCTTAAAGTGTCCAGTAGGGAAAATATGTAGTTTTGTGTATACTGTGTTAAGTACTAGTGTATGTTTTATTATGTAGTGGTGTTCTCTAACTTTATATAGTAGAATAAAGCTTGTGAACAATGTCTAGAATTTTTTGCAAGGGAGTTTTCTAAAGAGGCAGGGGTATAGTAGAAAATGGATTTTGACTAGAAAATGGCTTTAAAATCAGGCTTGTGGTCTTGGGCAAGTTCTTTGCCTTATCTGAGCCTTAGTTTTTTCTATTTGTAAATTGAGGGGGTTGTGGTAGATGATATCTAAATGCCCTTGTAAATATGATATTTCCTGGGTATAAGGGAGAAAAAGAAAGGAAGGGAGGGAGGATAGACAGGAAGGATAGGATGAACTAGAAAAGGTGGAAAATAACAAGGAAATGCCCAAGGTATGCACTAAACTTGGCCTGGCCTTATTAGCTACTTTCATACACCTGGCCTTTCCACCCTTCATTGTCTTCTCTTTGTACCTGTTTATCTGAATGATTTAAACTTAGGTGGTTAGTCAGGGCTTTCTCCCTTAATGTTCTTAGAAATAATGCTACAAAGCAGACTAATGCTGATTGTGAAGTTAACTGCATTTTCTCATTGAACAGTTTTAAAGTTTCTGACTAAAGACTTGAGTAAATTATACATTTGGTTAATAGTGTGACTCAGAAGGAAAGATAAAACAATTCAAACTCTATAAGCATTGAAAATAGTAGAATTGTGCTTCAAATGTTGTAGAATGGGCATATCTCACTTATTGAACATACAAGAGCATCCCTGATGTGTGTGTTGAGCATAGGAAGAAAAAACGCAGCTAGGTAGTAAATTTGAATTATGTATTTTCCTAGTTCTAAATAAAAAGAATTGAACATTTAATGTTGCCTTCCAGCTAAATTTAAATTTAGGGGCGTTGTTAGGGGGAAAAGTTGAATGGCTCTTAGTCTTTCTTTTTTTAAGTCCAATGGCCTTTTTTTTTATTAATTTTATGTATTTATTATTTTTTGGGGGGTACACCAAGTCCAGTCATCTGTTTTTGTACACATATCCCCGTATTCCCTCCTTCCCTCGACTCCCCCCCCACCCTCCCTCGAGTCCTCCCCACCCTCCCCTTCCCAGTCCTCTAAGGCATCTTCCATCCTCGAGTTGAACTTCCTTTGTTATACAACAACTTCCCACTGGCTATCTATTTTACAGTTGGTAGTATATATATATATATATATATGTCTGTGCTACTCTCTCACTTCGTCTCAGCTTCCCCTTCACCCTCCGCCCCCTCCCAAACCTTGAGTTCTCCAGTCCATTCTCTGCATCCTTGTTCTTGTCACTGAGTTCATCAGTACCATTTTTAGATTCCGTATATGTGAGTTAGCATACAATATTTGTCTTTCTGACTGACTTCACTCTGTATGACAGACTCTAGGTCTGTCCACCTCATGACATATAGCTCCATCTCATCCCTTTTTACAGCTGAGTAATATTCCATTGGGTATATATGCCACATCTTCTTTATCCATTCATTTGTTGATGGGCATTTAGGTTGCTTCCATGTCCTGGCTATTGTAAACAGTGCTGCAATAAACATTATGGTACAAGTTTCTTTTGGGATTATGGTTTTCTTTGGGTATATGCCCAGGAGTGGGATTACTGGATCATATGGTAGTTCTATTTGTAGTTTTTTAAGGAACCTCCAAACTGTTTTCCATAGTGGCTGTACCAACTTACATTCCCACCAACAGTGCAGGAGAGTTCCCTTTTCTCCATACCCTCTCCAACATTTGTTGTTTCCAGATTTTGTGATGATGGCCATTCTGACTGGTGTGAGGTGATACCTCATTGTGGCTTTGACTTGCATTTCTCTGATGATGAGTGATGTTGAGCATCTTTTCATGTGTTTGTTGGCCATCTGGTTCAGTCTTTTACAACAGCTGCCTAGGGAAGTTTGAACTGGTGTGCTCCCTCCGCTGCCCCCCTTTTTTTTTAATATGGTAAATGTCCTTGGACAAGTAGAAGCAGTGACAACGATATGCTCAATAAGTATTTGAGAAGTGTATGTGAAAACTGGGAGACATAATGAGACATAATTACCACTCCACTTTTGGCAAAGTAATAAAAATATTTATTAACCTCAGAGTTTGAGTTGAGTTTTGTCTTCAAACCCCTGATGAGATTCATCTCCTGTCCTCTGTTGCCTTCAGAAATCCCTGCTCTGGGAAATAACTCCAAGTGGTTATTGCTGCCTTTATAGGTAGCAATAGACAAGGTAGTGTTCTGTGGTGCTTTAAATAACTGCTGCTATTTTTTTGAACACTTCCAGTTGATTTTTGGCTTCCCACTGACAAGATTTCTCAGCTGTGGTTCTGACTGTGGACCTTAACTATATCTTGCTTAAAACCAGTGTTTTTTAGGGGGCATTTTCATTGTTCGCCAGTTCTGCTGTATTTAAGTGGACAGCTTGAGAATTCCCGCTGGCGTATCTAGGAGATAACGCACCTTGACCTCCAAATTTGTGAGGACATTGAGAGACTCCAGCTCCAAGAGATGTATTCCTGAGTACACAAGTTAATTTTGTCTCTATTATTTACTCTTTTCTGCAGAATTCAGATTCATTTCACATTTTCTCAGTTTCAGACAGATCACTTGGAGTTGAGGTTCTCAGACTTCATCGTGCATCAGAATCACTTGGAGAACTCAGTAAACTATAGATGGTTGTCTGTGCCCTATTCCAAGTGTTTCTGATTCAGTAGGTCTGGGCTGGTACCTGTGAATTCCTAACATGTTCCCAGCTGATGCTGATGCTCATCTGGGGACCCCATTTTGAGAGCCACTGACATAGGTCATTGGTTCTTAAACCTCATTATGCCTCAGGTTCCCCTGGGAAGCCATGCATGCTCCCGTGTCCACGTGTGCGCGCGCGCGCGCGCGCGCGCGCGCGCGCGCGCACACACACACACACACACACACACACACACACACACACACACACACACACTTTTCCATGCTTAATTGAATAAAGGAGGTGGGCAGCTGGAATCAGTATTTATAATGTTTCCCTAAGTGATTTGAAGTAGCCAGTCTTGTACTTGCCTGTGAACAGGAATTTGTATCATTAGTTTAGGTCAGTGGTTCTCCTGTGTAAGAGTCACTTGTACAGCTTGTTAAAAAACAGTTCTGGGCTGCATCCTACTGGTTCAGTAGGTCCAGGTGGGGTACAAGAATTTGTGTTTCTGTCAAGTTACAGGTGATATGTGCGGCTGGTCCAAGGGCTACACTTTAAGAACTACTGATCTAGGCCAAGCAGCTCTCTGATTTTTGGAGATTCTCTGTAACTGACTTAAATATAACTGCATTAAGTTTAGGTAATGTAATTCTCACTCTGTCACTGATAGTTTTTTTTTTTTTTTTAAAGACTTTTAGTTTTCAATATCCTTTTGTTAGATCCACATGATGCTTTTTTGTTGTTGTTGCATTGGGTCTTAGGTGCAGCAGGTGGGCTTCTTAATTACAGCTTGCCTGCTCCTTAGTTGTGGCATGGATGTTCTTTAGTTGTGACTGGTGGGCTCCTTAGTTACAGCTGGCAGGCTCCTTAGTTGTGGCATGCAAACTCTTAGTTGCGGCATGCGTGTGGGATCTACTTCTCTGATCCCAGGATCCAACCCAGGCTCCCTGCATTGGGAGTTCAGAGTCTTAACCACTGCACTACCAGGGAGGTCCCTTCTCACTAATAGTGTTGAGTTTCTTCCTAGAGTTTTTATGGGATAGTAATATACTATTTTGAACTACTATATAATTGCACTCTCCCACTCTAGGAGAAAGTGAGTATCCAAGTTTGTCTTGCAGGTATATATAATGGTCTGAATAAAACTTTAAAATGAAAAATAATTCTGAAAGGTAGAAAGCCACAATTAAGGAAACAGTTAAAGATTAATAATTAAGAATACAGATAAGAGGGCTTCCTAGGTGGCACAGTGGTTAAGAATCCACCTGCCAATGCAGGGGACCCAGGTTCGATCCCTGCTCCAGGAAGATCCCACATGCCGCAGAGCAACTAAGCCTGTGCGCCACAATTGAGCCTGCGCTTTAGAGCCCTTGAGCCACAACTACTGAGCCCATGTGCTGCAAGTACTGAAGGCTACGTGCCTAGAGCCCATGCTTCGCAACAAGAGAAGCCACGGCAGTGAGAAGCCCGCGCACCACAATGAAGAGTAGCCCCCACTCGCTGCAACTAAAGAAAGCCCGCACACAGCAAAAAAGACCCAACACAGCCAATAAAATAAATAAAATAAATAAATTTATTAAAAAAAAAAAGAATACAGATAAGAATGTAGACATGTTTTTCCTAGAACATTTGTTTGCTTTTTGAGTTGTGGAGTTGTTCTTTGAGCTTTTTGTGTGTTGGCTATCTGATGATATTCCTTTCTCCTGGAATGCCTTCTAGTCAGGGAAGCTCTGCCATTTTTAACAAAAAGTGGTGCACGGATGTCTAGTAGTTGCATGCATTGAAGTGATTCAGAATTTCATAAAATCTAAGTGAACTATGCTCCTGATTGTTTTGGTAATCTTAAGGTTATTGTTTGTGGGTTATTAATACAAAAGATCGAAATCCTTGTGTGTTCGTTCGTGCTTTTCAGAGGACAGAAGGTTTGCAATCTGTTCCAGATTTTGTAAAAGTGATACTGTCTTTTGCAGTGTGCTTACTCTCAATTTTTCTAATCTTTTATTTAGTGTTAGTGAATATTTTCCATATTTTTAAACTTTGTCTCCATGATGAATAAGAAAGTTGGAAATAATACCATAGTGTTTCTTTCAACACTTGGATTTCTTATTATCTGAGCAGATATAATGTTTAATGTTGAGGGTTGGGTGTGAAACTGATTTTCAAATGTTATGTTTTCTTTATAATTAATTTTTGAGCTAGAGTGTGATTTGATAAGTCATGACTTGTCCAAACGCCTAATGTTTTGTAGCTCACCTTTGTAAGCAAAGAGCAGCTGCATTTTGAAATGTTTTATCTCAAGTAGACAAGCTGTTTATAAGCTCAACTCTGACACGTCCTGACATTTAATGTCTATGTTTGTATCCCCCCTGGGATTAGGCTGCCTTTCTAATTAATTAGTTGCATAGCCTTTTATTAATTCCCTCCAAATTTATAATGTTTTAAATTAACAACATAGATAAGCATACCACACTTTTTTAGAAAACATGAAATGTTAATTATGCAGCAGAGACATGAATTATATAAACTCTGCTGAATGTTAGAAGATGCTTAGCAACAGTGTTTTCCAAATGCAGGGATTTATTATAAACTTATCCTTCTAAGGCTGCCTGTGCCATTTCAGGAGAGTGAATATAAATAGAGCTTGATTTCTTCAAGAAGTGGACTCAGTCATTTTGTTTACAGTAGAAGGAAGCATTTGCTTCACATCTCTAAGAATTTATCTTTAGCATCCTTGTTGATTACACATCATTTCAACATGTTCATACCAAATGCTGGGCCTTGATAAGATACCATCACAGAACAGGAAGAATTAAAACTCTTATTTAAACAATGATTTTGTCATTATTACACTTACGTAGGTCTAGTAAAAATACTGAATCTAATTACTATAACATAACTTTTTTTGAAATGGAAAATTTTATCTGTCTTGTACCAGTGTTCTGAGATATTTATAGCTGTTAGTCTCCCCGCCCACTCTTCACTAGCTTATTTGAACAGAAATTTATGGAGGATCTACTGCCTACAGTCCAGTTCTTAAGAAAGGTTTTTTCTAACATTTTCCACCATTTTTGAATTCTGCTAATGTTATTTTGTAAGTTAGAATTAAAATATTGATACTGTAAGAATTCAATATTTTGAATAAAGTGAGCTCTAGTTTCAAATGCTAGCACTGCCCCTTATCAGCTGAGAGTCATTGGGAAGCCACTTAACCTCTTGAACTGTTTCCTCACCTGCTAAATAGGGGTAACTTTTCTTTTTGGATAACATTTTTACAGAGTTCTTATGAGGTTTAGAAGTGTAGCCTGATGGCAGTGTTCGTGGTTTATATAGGCCCTTAGTACGTGTCACTTTCTCTCTCTTTAAAAAAAAAAAAATTCATATTTTGTGTGTGTTTATGCACTTCTCTGGTAGATGCTTATTTGAATTTTGACAGTGTTCCTAATTTTATGAAGTGATTGATTACTCTAGCACAAGAGATATCAGGGAAATCTAGAAGAATCCTCTGCCTCGCTAGAGTAGTGATTTTTACTGAATCTGAATCAGTAAAAAGTCTTGCCCATCAGTAGAAATATGCAGACTAGAGATAGGTATGACTTATTTTGGGGATGCCTCCCTGACAGATTTTCATGCTGAACATGAGAGCTCTCCTGTCATACATAGTCAGAGTCACAGTCTCTTCCCTCCCCTACCCACCTCATCCCACATGTGAGTCCACTGTAGGCCTGTAGTAGAGCAACAAAATTAAGCTGATGTATGTATCATGATTATCACTCTAATTAATGAATTTTCTAAGGGATCATTTCTTTATTCATTGTCGTAGCTGTATAAGTAAGCAGTGATTATACAATATAATATAAAGCAATGAATTTTCCCCTCTTTTGCAATTCTGAAATATAATAATATATATGAAATATAATAGTTATATAATAATAGTTATATATACTACATAAATATTATGGACATTATATAAGAAGTGAAATTTTTTTTGGTCAGTCAGTGCACTGGGTATCTTAATGTTAGTTTTGCTGTTCATTTGAAATGACAAGCTGAATGGTTTGTTTCAGAAGAACAGGTGGTAGTTTTGATTCTGTTAAAGTTCCAAGTGATGTATACTATTTACTTTACCAGTGGAAAATTTTCTGAGTTACCTTGCCAAGGCTATAAAAGTAGAAAATGTGAGGAAAGATTTTCTTTCAAATTGAAAACAAACAAAAAGCTCAGTCTTTCTAACAGAAAGTTACTTCTAAGAGTTATTCTTGATTCCTTTTTTTTTTTGTTACTCCTTATCAAATCCTGTCAGCTCTATTTTCAAAAGTTATTCAGAGTTTCAGCTTTAAAAAAAATTTTAACTATTTTCGTTGCTCTTGTCTGGACTGTTGTGATGTCTTCTTCCTGCCTACTCTGTCCTCTACCTCCTACCCCTCTTTATTGTCGACATTGTCTATGCTGCAGGACTTTGAATTGCAGGATTTGGAGATGAGAGTTTTGGTTAGATACATAGTTTAACGGGTTGTCATCAGTTAGATGATGACAAGCCATTGAAATGAATGAAGTCACTTAGAATGAGTAGAGTTCATTCATTCATTCATTTATTGAGCCAGGCACTGCACTTGGTGCTGGGGCTACCTCAGTGAATAAGAGAGACTTGGACTTTCTCCTCTTAGAGCTCAAGATGCACAGAGAAGTACAACAGTGTAACAGGTAACACATATAATATATTGTGTTGAATTTGTGAATGATTGGGGAGGTTTTAGCATGCTGATGAGGAAAGAAGGGATCTTGGGTGCACCACCATTCAGAGGTTGAATTGTTAGGAAAAATCTGGTACAGGGGTCTGAGAAGTGGCTAGAGAGGTGGGAAGAGAACCCCCCAAAAGTGGTGACTCAAATGAGGGAAGCTTTCAGGGAGAATGTAATTAGAAATAATATATTATTAGTTACCACTAATTGAGTACTTACAATGTGTCAGCCATTGTTTGAAGTGCCTTCACACGTGTTAATGATTTCTTACAGCATCCTGTATATGGTTATCTTCATTTTATAGGTGAAGAAACTTAGGTCAGAAAGGTTATGGAACTTCACCAAGATCACATAGCAAATAAATAGTGGAGCCAGGATCGACAGTATAGAGACCACAGTAACATCAAGTGTTTAGTACCTGGGAGGTCATGAGAGCCTTGGAAGAGAGTACTTCTAGTGCAGACTGTGGCTAGCTGCTAGATCGCAATAAACTGAGGGGTGATTGAAAGTTGAAGGAACAGAGATAGTGATTGAGAATTACGTTTTCAGTTTTAATGGTGTGTTATTTAGAATTTTTGTACCTTCCAAAAAAAAGGGATATAGTTGGCCTGCCTGCCCCCACACCCCCCTTCCTCAGGTCAAAATCAGATCAGACTGTATTCCTTCATTATTTTCCTGGTTTCTCTCCTCTTACCTGGACCTTGCTCTAGTCCACCAAACCGTAGATCTTCAACCTCTGTTGGCATAAGAATTGTGCTCTAAGCAACTATCCTTTTTTTTTTAACTGTATTTTAGTAGGGTTGGTAAGCCAAGTAATAAATAACTTGATATTAAAAATTTGAAACTAAAAGCTGTACTTTTAGGAAATTGCTTTTTTTAGGAAAGTTTTTTAAAACTTGGGACTGGTGAAGTTAATTATTTCTGTTGTTTTAGATCTAGGAGACCAGCAGAAATCATTTAGTACATTCCCTTATTTCACAGATGAATACAGACTGTGTGATCCACACAAGCTCAAGCAGTTAGTGAAGTCTTGGCCCAAGATTCAGGTCTTGAGATGAGGGTGCTTTCCATAGTGCCATTATTTTTAAAACCAATTTTTAAAAGTGATAGGGGATTCATAATACACCTGACTTCTGGAATCACTTTAAGTTATACCAGTCATTTGTAATATAAATAACACAAGAACCACAATACCCTCTTTGAGAGTATTCTGTTTAATTTCTTTTCTATGAATAAGGAGTGAGAAATGGAATTCTCCCAGTGATATATCAAGTGATACTTATCACCTTGTCTATACTTAACACTGAGTTGAGGGAGAGTAAAGACTCCAGGAAAAACGTTTTCTGGAGTTCTGATATTTTGAGGCAAGTATGTTTTAAAAAGAGAGACTTAGATTTTGTTAAAGTTGCTTTCAGTCTTCATATGTGTGAATATACTATTCAGAAATTCTTTTGCATTACTTTTAAAATTCAGATCTGAGATCCAGATGCCCATGTTTCATGTTATTTCTTTATATAATTGTCTGTAGGGTATATAATAATTCTAAAAAGCATTATTACTTCTGTGATCAGTTTTAGTTTCTAATGAAGGAAGTTAATTGCATTCTCAAAAAATAACAACATTATTCAGCAAGCATTAAGTATAAAATTGTAGGATTCCATATGCATTGGGCAAGATATTTGTTGATTGAATCTGGAGCAGATGGTTTTGAAGAGCATGAATTTAGAGTAATTGCTCTTGTCCAGAAGTGATTATATCTGGATAGTGATGTAGGGCTTGAGGAGAACTGGAAAGAATGTGTTGGCATTAGGCTTGCCTGGGGCGTTTTGCCTTTTCATCTCTTCATTGCGTTTTGTTTTCCATTTCAAAACTTTTGAGATCATTAGAACAGTAGATAATGAAAACAAAATGACACATTTAATTAGCTACACCTGTTTTTTGTTTTAAAGTTGTTTCTTAAGAACATAGAAGTATTGCTTCTGTTTTTGTTTACATTTTTTAAATTAACTTTAAATTTGGTAACAAAAGGAAATGTCATAGATTGCTTGCCGTAAGCTATATCCCTTGATGATGTACATGTGTCCATTTGCTCCTCTAGTTAATTGTTTACTTCTGGTTTATAAAAATAAATGTGTTTTTAAAAATTTAATTTCTTGCCATAGATTCTAGTATGACCTACTGTGGCCTCCTCCGGAATGGTGATGTCCAATAATTTAAGCTTAGCATCATATAATTTTAATAATTTAGAGAAAATATTGATATATTGCTTTATTTTTATTTTTTTAAGAACTGTTATTGAAATACAGTTAAGATACAATAAACTGTATATATTTAGAGTGTACAATTTGGTATTTTGATATATTTTAATCTTTCCATTTAATAAATGAGATAACTGATGGCCAGAGGAGCTAAGTTTTACATGTAAAATGACACCTGAGCTAGTGGCAGATCTAGGACCATGGAGGACTGGTTGCATTAATATGATAGCTCCAGGAATCTTTAATTTTTATAAGCTATGATATACATTTCAACTTATGTTATTTTCAATAATAGCATTTGTATGAAATACAGTACCTCTATATAGAGTCTAGAGTCATAGAACCTTATATTGAGAAAAAATCTGAAGCGCTATGGCAGGAATTTCCAGTATACTTGTTATGTTTTTACAGCTTTTGCAAATCTGTAATCTTCCATATTTTCTTTTTCCTTTTCTGACAGTCTGCCATACTTCATCTTCTCACATATCTATTAACAAATGAATAGAGTTGGATTTAGGTTTATTTAAAACATGTTCTTTCATATTTGTAAGAGTGAACTCTTTAAGGACAGTGATTTTGTCTTTTATTGTTCTTCAGGGATGCATAGTCTCTAAAGTGTTACGCTCATTCTTGTCCCTTGGCCTATATATATGCTGTTCCCTCGGCCTTGAGTACTCTGCTGCCACTTTGGCTTCAATTCCAATATTAGCAATTTAACATCAATTCATTTTTCTGGTCTAACTACTTGAGCTCATACACGTGTTTTAGTTTCTCTTCATTTGTGAAATAAAGGAATATACTAAATGATTTGTGTGAGGGTTATCTAACTCTTAAACTGTCTCTAATCCTACTAAACTGAGTTAGATGTCCCTGATATGTTTTTGTGCCACTTTGTTCTTTCCATGTCATAATACTTGACACAGTATATAATAATAGCTTGTTATTATGTCTTCTCTATTAGACTGTTAGCTCTGTGAGAGGTTTATCTGCCTTCTTGCTCTTTTGTACGCTACAGTGTAAGAGCTCAGCACATTGTTGAATGAATTAATTATGTCTAGGAGTTTCTCAGTGAATATTTTGAATTAATGAATAGAATTAATATTGAAGAAGAGTACCTGTGAAAGAGTAACTTACAGTTAATGAATATCTCTTCTCAGTGGCTTCATGACAATATTTTATTTTACTTTTTGCTTTGCTTTAATATGAATTGTATTGAATTGGCAAGTAAGTAACACAGGTACAGAATAGTGACTCTCTCACTGAGAACTGTTCTTGAAAAATACTTGTGGATTAATTAACATAGGGAATGCTCTTATCTCTCCTCAAGTCCTATTCTTTTCTCCCCTGTTTATAGTGGCTTTGTTTATAGGTTTTTTTCCCCTTTACTTCACTTTTTATGTATTCTACTTTTTAAAACTTCTTTCTGAAATATAACATATGGAAAAGATCTACATAAGATCCATGCATTTTCCAAAGTGAATACACTCATGTAAACACGATTGTATTTATATATGTAACCAGATATAAAGTGTTGTTAGTGCCCTAGAACTTTCATCATGTTCTCTCTCAGCCACTACTCTTCATCTCAACACAAAAGGCAACCACTCTTCTGACTTCTAACACCATAGATTAGATCAGCCTGTTTTGTGCTGTCTTCTTTCACTCATATTATGGTTTGAGAGCGTCATCATTTTATTCTGTGTAGCATTAGTTCACTTTTATTGCTATATTTTATTGTATAAATATTGTGAGTAATGGTGTCATGAATATTCTTGCACATGTTTTTTTTGATGCACAAATGTACACATTTCTGTTTGCTTTATATCTAGGGGTGGAATTATTGGGTTATAGAATATGTGTGTGTTTTGTTAGTAAATATTGTCAGAAGTTTTCTGTAGTGATTACATCAGTTTACTCTTCCACTAGTAATGTGTGAGAATTCCACGTTCTTCTCATTCTTGCCAGCATTTAGTACGTTTTTAACAGTATTTCATTGTGGTTTATTTCTCTGAAGGCTGAATTGAATACTTTTTTATGTATGTATTGTTCATTTAGATATCCTCCTTTGTGATATGCCTATTCAAATATCTATTCAATTTTTCTATTGTGTTGCTTTTAAAAAATACTCTGTTTATAATGTCTTTGAGGAATAGAAGTTTGTAACTAGATAAATTTATTATAACATATAAATATAGTGAATTCAGTTTATCAGTATTTTTCTTTATGAATAGTGATTTTTTTATCCTGTTTAAGAAATCTATGTAAATTCCACTATTATGAATATTTTATTTTATATTATCTTCTTTCATTATAAAGATGCTTTATTATCTTTCCTTTTCTGTTACCATCTGTAATTAATTCACTTTTTTCCATGTAGATAATTAGTTGTACCAGCACTAGTTAATGAAATGACCATTCTTCTTGCTCTGCAGTGTTACCTTTGTCATAAATGAAGAGCTTGGGTTTGTTCTGAATTCTCTGTTCTGTTTCACTGATCTCTTTATCCTTGTGCAAAATACTGAAATGGCTTTAATCACTTAAGCCTTCTGAAAAGACTTTAATTTCTAGAGGGTAAGTCCACCTCTTTTCTTCTTCCTCAAGATTGTCTTGACTATTCTTGGCCCTTTGCATTTGTTTAGAACTTTAAAAATCAGCTTGCTAGACTCCCTCCCCTCCATTACAAAACAAAACTGGATTTAGATTGGAATTATTAAATCTTTTGATCAATTTGGGGAGAATTAAAAAGTTAACATCTGCAAGTTATCTACCATGTGCTAGATCCCTTCATTTATTTTAGGTCTTTAATTTCTCTCAGAGTTTTATAGTTTTAAGTGAAGTCTTGTATAATGTTCATTAGATTTATTCTAAGATATTTAGGTTTTTTTGAATGCAGTTATAAATGGCATCTTTTAAAGTTTCACTTTATAACTGTGTTTGTTGGTATCTAGAAAAACTAAACTTTTGTGTATTGACTTTGTGTCTACCTGCCTTGCTAAATTCACTTATTAATTTTAATAGTGTGTATGGAAATTGGTTGAGTTTTTATGTATGTAGTCCTGTTAAAATTTTCTGTGTATACAGTCTGCAAATACTGACAATTTTCATTCCTTTTAACCTCTACACTTCTTTTTCTTGCCTTATTGTAGTGGTTAGAATCTTTAACATAGTATTTAATAGAAGTGATAACTAGTTATCCTTATCTCAATCTTGATCTTAGGGAGAAAGCTTCTAACGTTTTACTATTAAGAATTATATTTGCTCTTTGTTTTTTCTAGCTAATATGATAGAGTAACAAAATTTCCCTGTTTCTAGTTTTAATAATTAGTAATATTAATTTTTATGACATTCCTTTTCTGTCTGAGATAATCATATTGTTTCTCTTCATTCTATTAATGCAGAACATGATGTTGACTGATTTTCAGATGTTAAGCAGATTTTACATTCTTGAAATATAGCCATCTTGTCATGCTATATAATCCTTTATTTACATATTGATATTTTTCTGATGTTTTGTTTAGAATATTTGCACCTATATTCATGAGAGAGATCAGCTTACAATTTTCCTGTAATATCCTTTTAAGATTTTAGGAACAGGGTTATGTTGGCTTCATGAATCAAGTTGGGAATTATTCTTGCTTCTTTTTCTCTGCAGTTTTTGTAAGCTTAGTGTTATATTCATCCTTAAATACTTTGTAACATTAACCAGTGAAGCCATCTATGTTTGGAATTTTCTTCGTGGGAAGGGTTTTAATTACATAATGAATTTAATAGCTATTGGAATATTCAGTTTTGTACTTTGTGTATTAGTCTTGGTAAGCTTTTTTCCCCCTAGAAATTTTTTTATTTCGTCTAAATTTTTGAGTTATTTGGTATAAGGTTATTCCTGATATGCTCTTATTGTCTTTTCAGTGGTCTGTAGGTTCTGTAGTGATGTCTCATTTTTCTTTACTGATGTTGGTAATGTGTGTCTTTTCTCACATTTCCCTGATTCGTCTTGCCAGAGGTTTATCTCTTTTAGCATTTTCAGAAAATAAACCTTTGGCTTATTGATTTGTGTTTTTAATTGCACATTTGTTTTCCAGATGATTAATTTCTGTTCCTGTCTTCATTATTTCCTTCCCACTGTTTTTTTGGTTTTATTATTTGTTTTATAAGATGAGCACCTCATTAACTTTCACCCTTTTTTCTTCCCTAATATGTGCATTATGTCTGTCATTGTCCCTTTAAGTACAGCTTTAGTAGCATCCCACAAATTTTCATGTTACATTTTTATTATTATTCAGTTAAAATTTGCAATTTTCATTGGATTTTTTTGACCATGAATTATTTAGAAATGTATTGGCTAATTTCCAAAAATTTGTATTTTTGGTATCTTTTGGTTACTGATTTTGCTATTTACTATAATCAGAGAACATAAACATTATGATTTCAATCCTTGAAATTTATGGAGAGTTGCTTTGTGTCCCAGCCTGTGGTCACTTTTGGTGCACCTTCCAGGTTCCATTGAAAGCATGGATGTTTTAGTACTATTTTGGATATTTATTGTTTTCTTCATATGCCAGTAAGATAGGTGAGTTAATTTTGTTTTTATAACTTCTACATATGTATATTTGTCTGTTTCTTCTTTTAGTTCTGGTTAATTTTGCTGTTTATATTTTGAGCCTTTGTTATTAGGTATGTATTAGAATTTTATATGTTCTTGGTGAGTTGACCCTTTTATCATCCTGAAATGTCTAGTAATACGTCTTGCTTAAAGGTTATTTGATAGTAGATATAGGTGCATTATTTTCCTTTTATGTACGTGGTATCTTTTTTCTATTTTACTTTCAACCTTTCTGTATTCTTGTATTTCAGAATATGTCCCTTGTAAACAACACAGATTTGGGTTTTATTTTTTTCATCTATCTGATGCTGTCAGTCTTTTAATTCATATACATGATACATTTATATTTAGGGTAATATCTTAAATACTCAGGTTTAGGTCATAATGGCCATCATCAAAAAATCTAGAGACAATAAATGTTGGAGAGGGTGTGGTAAAAAGGGAACCCTCCTGCACTGTTGGTGGGATTGTAAGCTGGTACAGCCACTATGGAAAACAGTGTGGAGGTTCCTTAAAAAACTAAAAATAGAACTACCATATGACGAAGACATCCCACTACTGGGCATATACCCAGAGAAAACCATGATCCAAAAAGAAACAAGTAATATAATGTTCATTGCAGCACTATTTACAATAGCCAGGACATGGAAAAAACCTAGATGCCCATCAACAGATGAATGGATAAAGAAGATGTGGCACATATATACAATGGAATATTACTCAGCCATAAAAAGGAATGAAATTGAACTATATGTCATGAGGTGGATACACCTAGAGTCTGTCATACAGAGTGAAGTAAGCCAGAAAGAGAAAAACAAATACTGTATGTTAACACATATATATGGAATCTGAAGAAATGGTACTGATGAAACCAGTGACAGGCAAAGAGTGGAGATACAGAAGTAGAGAATGGACTTGAGGACACGGGGCTGGGGTGAGGGGCAAAGGGGAAGTTGGGACGAGGTGAGAGAGTAGCATAGACATATTTACACTACCAGCTGTAAAATAGATAGCTAGTGGGAAGTTGCTGTATGACAAAAGGAGATCAACTTCATGGGAGATGCCTTTGAGGGCCAGGATGGAGAGGGTGGGGGGGAGTCGCTGGAGGGAGGGGATATGTGTGTAGATGCAGCTGATTCACTTTGGTGTACCTCAGAGATGGGTACAAGAGTGTAAAGCAAATATATTCCAATAAAGAGTTTAAAGTGGAAAAAAAAATACTCAGATTTAATTTATCTTCTATTTGACCCATGTGTATTTTTTTTCATCTTTTTTCCTGTCTTCTCTTGGAATAGTCACATATTTTTGTTATTTCCTTATCTTCTGGTTATCTTTTTAGTTATGTATTTTACTCATTTTTAGTGTTTATCTTACATATTACATTATATCTCCTTGCCTTATTAGAGACTAATGCAAGAATAGTGTAAACAGTTTGGGAACATTTTGATTCTCTTTATGGCAGAAACATTATTATTATTGTTTTATTCAACTGTTATTCATTTATATTTGTCTACATATTTGGTGGTCTCTGTAACAAACCACTCCTAAGTTTGATGCTCCACTAGGAGCCGTCACAGGACTCAGCATGTAGTTGTATTCATGGCCTTGATTTATTTCAGTGAAAGGGTACAAAGCAGAATCAGCCCAAGGCACATAGGGCAAAGTGTGGAAGAAAACAGGCACAATCTTCCAGGAGTCATCTCCCAGTGGGGTCACACAGGACATTTAAAAAATCTTCCAGCAATGAAGTGTGACAGTATGTATGAAATGTTGTTTACCAGAAAAGGTCATTAGAGACCCAGTGCTAGGGATCTACACTGTGAGCCAATTTTACTATTATTCATTTACCAGGTACTAAATAGCCTGTCATTTCCTCTTTGACTATTGATATATTGTCACAAATTTATTATATATTAATATTATACATGTATAGATTATGTCCCATTTTGGTCTATCTAATCTTATAACTTTTGAACACTGTTCTTAATACTCTTAATTATATCTTAATATCTAATAAGGTAACTCTTATTTATTTGCATAACTGTTGGCTTAGTTATGTATAGACCTTTATTCCACAGTATATTTTTAGAGAAAGCTTATTCTTTTTTTTTAATAACCTCTTTATTGGAGTATAATTGCTTTATACTGTTGTGCCAGTTTTTGCTGTACAACAAAGTGAATCAGTTGTATTTATACATATATCCCCATATCCCCTCCCTCCTGCGACTCCTTCCCACCCTCCTTATCCCAGCCCTCTAAGTCATTACCCATCATTGAGTTGATCTCCCTGTGTTATGCAGCAGCTTCCCACTAGCTAGCTATTTCACATTTGCTAGTGTATATATGTCAATGCTACTCTCTCATTTCGTCCTGAGTTCCCCTTTGCCCCCCACCCTGTGTCCTCAAGTCCATTCTCTACATCTGCATCTTTATTCTTGCCCTGTCACTGGGTTCATCAGTACCACTTTTTTAGATTCCAGATATATGAGTTACATACGGTATTTGTTTTTCTCTTTCTGGCTTACTTTGCTCTGTATGACAGACTCTGGGTCTATCTACCTCACTACAAATGACTCAATTTCATTCCTTTTTATGGCTAAGTAATATTCCATTGTATATATGTGTCACATCTTCTTTATCCATTCATCTGTTGATGGGCATTTAGGTTACTTCCATGTCCTGGCTATTGTAAATAGTGCTGCAGTGAACACTGTGGTACATGTTTCTTTTTGGATTATGGTTTTCTCTGGGTACATGCCCAGTAGTGGGATTGTTGGGTCATATGGTAGTTCTATTTTTAGTTTTTTAAGGAACCTCCATACTGTTTTCCATAGTGGCTGTACCAGTTTACATTCCCACCAGCAGTGCAGGAGGGCTCCCTTTTCTCCAGCATTTATTGTTGTTAGGTTTTTTGATGATGGCCATTCTGACTGGAGTGAGGTGATACCTTATTGTGGCTTTGACTTGCATTTCTCTAATGATTAGTGATGAGCATCTTTTAATGTGTTTGTTGGCCATCTGTACGTCTTCTTTGGAGAAATGTCTATTTAGGTCTTCTACTCATTTGTGGATTGGGTTATTTGCTTTTTTGGTATTAAGCTGCATGAGCTGCTTGTATGTTTTGATTAATCCTTTGTCCGTTGCTTCATTGGCAAGTATTTTCTCCCATTCTGAGTGTTGTTGTCTTGTTTATGGTTTCTTTTGCTGTGCAAAAGCTTGTACTTTTCATTAGGTCCCATTTGTTTATTTTTGATTTTATTTCCATAATTCTAGGAGGTGGGCCCAAAAGGATCTTGCTTTGGTGTACAGCATAGAGTGTTCTGCCTATGTTTTCCTCTAGGAGTTTTATAGTGTCTGGCCTTACATTTAGGTCTTTAATCCATTTGGAGTTTATTTTTGTGTATGGTATTAGGAAGTGTTCTAATTTCATTCTTTGACATGTTAGCTGTCCACGTTTCCCAGCACCACTTATTGAAGAGGCTGTCTTTTTTCCATTATATGTTCTTGCCTCCTTTGTCAAAGATAGCGTGCCCATATGTGTGTGGGTTTATCTCTGGTCTCTCTGTTCTGTTCCATTGATCTATATTTCTGTTTTTGTGCCAGTATCATACTGTCTTGATCACTGTAGCTGTGTAGTATAGTTTGAAGTCAGGGAGCCTGATTCCTCCAGCTCCGTCTTTTCTTCTCAAGATTGCTTTGGCTATTTGGGGTCTTTTGCATTTCCATAGAAATCGTAAAATTTCTTGTTCTAGTTCTTTGAAAAATGCCATTGGTAATTTGATAGGGATTGTGTTGAATATGTAAATTGCTTTGGGTAGTACAGTCATTTTCACAATGTTGATTCTTCCAATCCAGGAACATGGTATGTCCCTCCGTTTGTATTGTCTTTGATTTTGAGAAAGCTTATTCTCATTTAGCAAAAATATACAGCTGACATTTTGATTGTGGTCACATTTACAATATATAGATTATTTTGAATATAGTCGATGTTTTTGTGGTATTGTCATCCCATTCAGGAACATGGCATGTCTCCCTTTTGTTCATATTTTTCTCTGTTAGAATGGTCTCCATAGAGGTCTTATGTTCTTAGTTAGGTTAATTCCTAGATAAACTTTGTCATTTTTGTTACTATTATGAATGGTATCCTTTTTTCTTATTATATTTTAAAATTGCTTTTCCTAAAATGTATGTGTAGTTTTGCTCTCACTTTTCTTGTTGTGGAAAAAGCTTATATTGATTATTTTTTGCACACTGTCAACCTTGCTTATCTCTTATAATTCTAATAGTTTTCTTTTGGCTTTTCTGGGTAAATGATTGTCATATGCAAATAATGGCAGTTTTATTTCTTTCCATCCTTTTCGCACTTTCTCAGTCTCATTTTTTTCTATTCTTAATTGCCAAGGCCTCCACAATTGAATTATCCAGTAGTAGTGATAGTGGTGTCCTTGTCTTCTTGACAGCTTTGAAGAGAATGTATATAAAATTTTTATATCAAGTGTAATATTTGCTAAAATTGCCTGGAATATAATCTTAAATACACTTTGCTAAGAGTATTTTGAATTAGGTTTATCATTATAAATGAGTGTTGAATCTTATCAAATATTTTTTCTGCATTAGTAAAAATAATTATATAATTATTCTCAGTAATGTGGTAAATTAGGTTTTTTGATGAACTGGCCTTTCATTTCTGAGGATAAATTCTATTTGATTGTGAAATAAATTTTTAATGCACTGTTAGGTTTAGTCAGCTAATATTCTATTTAGAACTTTTGTCCCATGTCTACAAGTGAAAAGCATTTTTTTGCTTGTTCATATTTGGTTTTGGAGTCAAGGTTATATTAGCCTCCTAAAATGTTTAGGTAGTTTTGCTCTCACTTATAAAAACCTCAGTGCATATATAATGGGGAGAAAAGGATACTTCTTAAAAATTCCGTAGGATTGTTATTTGTGTCATGATCCAGTTAGGAGATAGAACCTGTATCAGTCATTTTTACAGAGAGAATTTACTATGAAGAATTGATAACAAATTATAAAATTATTAACTAAAAAGCTATTACTACCCCTAAAGCTAGGGAAACAAAAGGAGGAGTTTGGGATTTCTAAAATCTAGAACTCAGGCCTCTGAAGAACAGCCTGATATTTTGAAGGCTGGCTCAGACCGCTGAGAATGTGGCACTGGTACGTTGGTGCTGATGTCTCTTAGGGTTTGCTAGAGTGATGGCCACAAGAATAGCAGACAGATAGGAAGCCCATAGAAGTAAAGAGTGAGTCCCTTCTTTCTTCTTCATCTGCAGTCTCTCTCTAGAGCATTGCTCTAGCATTGGTACAGCCTACCATGGAGCCAAAAAGTTGTTTGCAGCGTCGCAGCCCCAGTATCACAAAGGCAAGTTTAGAAGTGTGGTTTTGGAGCTGAAAGTCAATAATTTAGTAACTGGTACAATTGAATACTACGTTACATGCTCATATAATCTGTATGTGAGCTACAAAAGAAATTATATAAGGAAGTAAATGTTTAGAATGTAGCAAAAACTGTTTTAAATTTTCTCTAAGAGGGAATTATAGGAAATACATTTATCGGGAAACAAGAGTGGTTAAAAATAAATGCATTCAACTCAGATAGTTGGAAAAGGGCAACACAGTAAACCCAAACATAAGGGAAATTTAAAATGTAAGAGTAGAGTCAGTAGACTTGCGAACAAAACAACAAAATAAAGTTTAAAATAATCTCATTCTTTGACAAGATTTTTAAGATTACAGAGTCAGACCAAGCTCCATTCAGGAAACAGAACCACACTAGTGGAAGTATTTGGTGAAAGAGAAAAGTAGATGTAAATAAAATATAGAATGGAGGAAATATTGACATGCTAGAGATCAAAGAAACAAATGTTCATTCTGGATGTTAAAAAACCCTGTCTGCAGAAGAATAATGTGGAGATATATGCCTGTGGCTTACCTGTTAATTTCCTTGCAGCCTCATGATTAACTTTACTTTAACTATACTTAATTTAAATATGTATGTTAACGTTTTTAGTATAACCATTAAATAGAGTGTATAATTTTAAAACTAATAGAAGGCAAAATGGAATATGAAAAGAACGAAAGATTGAGTCTCAAAGAAAGCAATAAAAGGAAGTGGTAGATATTAGAATGTAGCCCTGTTAACATTAGACAAAGTAATTTTAATGCAAAAACCACTCCTGAAGATAAGGATGACTACTGTATGTTGATAAAACATTCAGTTCATTGGGAAGCTATAACTGTTTTAAACCTGATGCACTTGACAGGGAAGCTTTGAAACATAAAACAAAAATCTCTAACTACAAGGAGAAATGAACAGAACAACCATTTTAGTGAGTTTTAACACATCTCTGTCAATCGTTGAGGATAGACAAAGTTTGAAGAATACTATCAACAAACTTGATCTAATGAATATGTATTTGGAACACTGAACCAGCAAAACACATATTAAAACACATAGGGAATGTTTATCAGTTTGCCATTCGAAAAATTCATTTCATACAGACCTTGTTTTCTAAGTTAAAAATCAGTCGAAAACCTTCACAGTTTGGAAATTAGAAAATATCAAATAACTCATTGGCCGAATTGTAATATGCCGATAAAAAATTATTTGGAATTGAATGATCAAAGTCTGTAGTATACAGCTAAAGCAATTCTTACAGGGAAATTTACAACCTGAAATTCTTATGCTAGAAATTAAGAAAGGTTGAGAATTAAAAAGCTTTGCATTATTATTAAAAAATAATAAGCCCTAAAAACCAGAAGGGTTTAATAAAGATTAGACAGAATGAATGGAAGAAGAAAAAAATTATGAGAAAGAAGTAGAATGCTTTTATGTGCTATTTCAAACTAATTGGCCTCCCCTCCCTCCTATCTCTGCATGATTATTGTGAGCTCTGGAGTTATCACAGCCTCTGCTCAGCTTCTCTTGTTGATCCCAGTACTTCATGAGAAGCTATTCTCAGGCATATCTTTTACTTAAAGAATAGTTCTTGGCTTTATTGGCGAGGGGAGGCAAAACTATTCCTGCAGCTTTTCTCGAGGCCCCAACTATTTAGACCATGGTGATTTCCACTACTCATGTCTCCAGTTTGCTGATCCTTTCTTCTGTACCATGTAATCTACTGTTGATTCCTTGTAGCATATCTTTTATTTTAGTTATTGTATTCTTTTTTTAAGTGAAGTATAGTTGATTTATAATACAGTATTGTGTTAATATCAGGTGTATAGCATAATGATTCAGTATTTTTGCAGTTTATATTCCATTATATGTTATTACAAGATAATGGGTGTACTTTCCTGTGCTGTATGGTAAATAGTTGTTGCTTGTCTAGTTTGTATATAGTAGTTTGTATCTATTAATCCCATACCCCTAATATGTCCCACCTCACTTCTCTCTGCCCTTTGGTAACCACAGGTTTGTTTTCTGTGTCTGAGTCTCATTCTGTTTTGTTTATTCATTCATTTGTATTATTTTTTAGGTTCCATATGTAAGTGATGTCATATAGTATTTGTCTTTTTCTGTCTGAGCTGTTTCACTATGCATAGTATTCTCTAGGTCCATCCATGTTGATGCAAATGGCAGTATTTCATTCTTTTTTATGGTAGAATAATATTCCTCTGTGTATGTGTGTGTGTGTGTGTGTGAACACATATATATTCTTCGATTTGTATGAGCTGTTTGTATATTTTGGATTTTGTCAGTTATTATAGTCTTTACCTCTGTTTTCTTCATTATGTTTTCTCTCTGTTAAAATTTTCACTGTGTTCATCCATTCTATTCCTGAGTTCATTGAGTATCTTTATGATTATTACTTTGAACTCTATTGAATAGATTGCTTATCTCCCCTTTGTTTAGTCCTTTTTCTGAGGTTTTGTCTTGTTCCTTTATTTGGAGCATATTCCTCTGTCTCCTCATTTTGCAAATTTTACTGTGTTTTTTTCTGTGTGTTGGGTAGATCAGTTATGTTGGCTGATTTTGGAGAAGTGGCCTTTTGTAGGTGACGGTCTATGGGGCCCAGTGGCCCACTCCCTTGTGGTCACTAGAGCTGTATGCTCTAGGGTGTGACCCCTATGTGGGCTGCATAGGTCCTTCTGCTTTGTGAGGCTGACTGCTGTTGGTGCATGCAGAAGACACAGTTGTTTTTTTTTTCTTTATTGAAGTATTGTTGATTTACAGTGTTGTGTTAGTTTTTGCTGTACAGCAAAGTGATTCAGTTATACACTCATATATATATTCTTTTTTTAAAAAAAATTCGATTATGGCTTATCGTAGGATATCGAACATAGTTCTCTGTGCCACACAGTAGGACTTTGCTGCTTATCCATTCCATATACAGTATGTCCCCACGTATGAATGAATTCCATTCCAAGAGTGTGTTCATAAGTCTAATTTGTTCATAAGTCCAACAAAGTTAGCCTAGGTACCCAGCTAACACAGTTGGCTGTATAATACTGTACTATTTAATAGGTTTATAATACTTTTCACACAAATAATACATAAAAAAAAAAACACACAAAAAGTAAACATTCTTAATCTTACAGTACAGTACCTTGAAAAGTACAGGAGTACAGTACAACACTTGGCATACAGGGGCTGCCATCGAGTGAACAGGCAAGAAAAGTTGCTGACTGGAGGAGGAAGAGGAGGTGGGAGACGGTAGAGCTGAAGGATCATCAGCAATAGGAGATGGAGGGCAAGCTGCAATTTCTCTCACGCCTGACATTGATGGCACAGGTTCTTGTTCCTTGCTGGATTCAATTTTTGTCTACCCTCTTACGAAATGATCCAGTGATGTCTGGGTAGTAGCTCCTTTTTTCTCATCATAAATGACATGGTAGCACTGGATTACTTTCTGAACGGCTGCTGCAACCTTCATGTACTGTTCTATGTTTGGGTTCTGTGCCTCAAAAACTAACAGTGCCTCCTCAAATAAAGAAAATCCCCTTGCCATTTCCTGCATTGTAAATTTCTTCGGTTCTTCAGTTACTACTTGTTCCTCTTGTTGCTCCACTCTCTCAATTATTTTCACTTTTGTTTCTGTCATTATCACTTGGTGCTTCTTAGCAGTACCAGTTACATCACCGCTGCTTTTACGTGTGCTTCTAGACTTGAAATAAAGATACTGTACTGCTGTACTCTATACAGTACTGTACAGTAAAGTACACAAAATTACAGCCACTCGTGGGAACTAACGTGATTGGACATGCAAACACATGTTTGTATCTTTGAAAGTTTGCAACTTGAAAGTTTGTATGTAGGGGACAGACTTACTGTATAAAAGCCTACATCTGCTAACCCCAAATTCCCACTCCATCCCTCCCCTTACCTCCTCCCCCTTGGCAACCACCAGTCTGTTCTCTGTTTCCATGATTCTGTTTCTGTTTCATAGATAAGTTCAGTTGTGTCATATTTTAGATTCCACATGTAAGTGAGATCATATGGTATTTGTCTTTCTCTTTCTGATTTACTGGGAGAAAGGGCAGTTCCCAACTCAGCTGGCTGCCAGTCCCTGCCTCATGAGTGCCTGCTGCCCTTTCTCAAGTGAAAATAATTGGTCTCCTTTATTGTCCCACTTTATGCCTTGTGACATAAATGTGGGAAAATTATTAGACCACTTACTTTGTTTCAGTTTCTAGTATATCAGTACTGGTAAGAGTAAGGTATCTGGTCTAAATTAGAAATATTGACATGTATTGCCAGATAGCCATTTGGGATGTGAAGAAGCATTAGATTATTTTGGTCTTCTGATCACTTCCATTTATGTAAGTTTTTTTTTAGAACTGCTTTAGTTCTTTCAGGTCACCAAGGTGCTGTTTAATACAATACAGTGCCTTATTACTGAGGATTTATTTATTTAGTTTTTATGCTGTTGCGCCATTTAAAAGATATGTTAGGCAGTGAAGCAACCTAATTTAAAGTAAACTTTTAATTTCATGTTAAGAACTGCGAAGGGCTTGAGAATTTATCCTACTTGCAAGATAACAAGTTTTACAAGAGCTTTCAGAAGACACAATATACCTGGGTCAGAGTCAAAGGATAGACTATTACTTATAGGAACAGAAATAGCCAGAGCATCAGCATTTGCACCAGTTCCTGGAGGCTCACTTTTCACAGAGAAACACAAAGAGGTCTGGGTGGCATCTGAGTCCGTGTAAGGTGGCATTACAGGAGGAGAACCTTGAGCTTAGGGAACCTGAATCTTTTGTAGTGGGCAGTAAGCAAAATCTGCCCTTTGCTTGGAGGAATTCACTCTGACTTCCTGTATACAAACATCCTTGAAGAGATAGTAACAGAGGCAGTTAGTACTTCTGCTGGAAAGATAAGCAGAAATGTGAAAGGTGTGAAGAATTATCTTTCTATAATTTTGGAAGGCAGAAAACCAAATGGGTATTTGTAAGACTTAAATAAGTGACTTATAGATTTTAGATTGCAGAGTATGGCCTGAGAAATTTTCCCTAGAAAATGTGATCTTTTTACATATATCCTCAGTTTCTTCTTTCATAGCCTTTTTTGTAGTTAGCCTACTATCTAAGAGACCTCCATGAATATTAGACTCACAATGATAGTTTTCCTTGGGAAAGATTACTGTGGATCTATTTTCTGAGTGGTAGTGTAGTATTCACTGTTTTTCCTTAGTAGCCAAAGATACCCAAACCTCTGTTTGGGGGAGTTTGTGTTTGCCTTCCTTGTACCAATGCTTCTGTTTCAAAGTTCAAATAAATGAAAGAAGTAAAATGACAATTATGGTATCATTTTAATTTAGTGAAAATTTGCTGAGGCATAATATTTGAGACAAAAGACATTAAAAATGTTGGAGCTAGCTGGTGTCCCAGGGCAAGTGCAGTTATTCAGATGGGATTTCTGAGAGGTCTCTGAGACTAAATTCTTCAAAGTGGAACTTCATTGTGTAAATGAACATAAATATAGCACTTCATTACAAAAGACCTGCAGGCAAAAGAGCACATAGGGACTTTGCTGCCCTCTAGACTAGAGGTCTCTGTCACAGATCAAAGGGCTCTAAATCTGGCAACTTAAATGGGGGGATGGGTTGGGGCATTCAGCCCTGTCAGTGTTTAAACTCCAAGCAAATAGCAAAAACAAAGAACTTAACATCTGTAATTTTTTAGGTCAGCGTGATCTCTTTTAAGTCATTTTGCATCTCTTTAAATTTGATTTGGTTGATCATCTTTTTGGCTTTGTGGTATTTTACTATTCTGCTTCTGCTTCTCTATCTCTGCCTATTTAATTTTCTCTTTTTTCAAACCATTGTTTCTTCCTTTACTCCTCAAATGATCGACTTTCCTAAGGTTGAGACTTCTGCCCTCATTCTTTCATCCCTGATCTTTCTCTAGCTTCTCTTTTATAGATCTCTTCTACTCCTATAATATCAGATCTCGTGTATATACACGTAACTCTGAAGTTTGATTCTCTCTTGAATTCCAAAACCACATTTCCAACTGTCAGCTGAAACATTTCCTTCAAGATCTTCTGCCAGCACCTTACAAAACTTGTAGCTCTGGTTTGTACGTATTAATAAAAAGGGCAGGGCAAAAGTTATGTTACTGTTTTAATATTTTACTCTTCTCAAGAAATTCTCCAAACAAATTATTTTGACAAAGCTTTATGGTCTTTTTTGCAGATATTGTTTTATAAATTTTATTTCACATATGTATAATATGTCTTTTCATATTTCATATCAGTTTTTCATATTTTCACTGCCTAAACTAAGCATTTAGATTTTTGCCTTCATCGCCCATATTTTTCCATCTCTCTCCCCCCACCACCACTGTACACACACACACACATGCACAAGCACACAAAGTTTTAAATGTTATAATATGCATGAGGTTTGGAGTTTTTTGTTATTTTATTGGTAATGGTTTGGTGTATTTATGAGGTAGAAGATAAAGCCTGTATTACTTTTCTCTTTACAGGTCTTTATGCCTTGAGGAGAGTCTTGAGGAAACACCCTAACCTTCCTGACAGCAAGATGGCTGGGTTGGTGAAGATTACTCTTAAAGATTTCTTGCAGGGGTTGAATGACATCAGGCCCAGTGCCATGAGGGAGGTAGCAATTGATGTCCCAAATGTAAGTCATTTGTACCATGATGCTAGTCATACTGTTTGAATTAAACTCTGAAAGAAACTAAGACCCCAGGGAAACTACCTTTCTAAGCTAAACTTAAAAAAAAAAAAATTTTTTTTTAGTTGAAATTTTTATGGAGGTAATTGTAGATTCAATACAGTTGTAAGAAGTACTTTGGGGAGATCCTGTTTAACCAGTCCCCCCCAATGGTAACGTCTTGCAAAACTATAATACAGTATCATAAACAGAATATTGATAGAATCATCGATCTTTTTCAAACTTCTGCAGGTGTTGCTTGTACTCATTTATGTGTATATGTGTGTCTGTGTATTTAGTTCTGTGCAGTTCTATTACATGTAAAGGTTGGTGTATCCATCACCAGAATCGAGATACTGAGGAATTCCATTACCGCAACGATCCCTTGCTTTGCCATTTCATAACTACACCCACCTTGTTCCCGCATCCTTTTCTAAAATTGTGTCATTTCAGAAATGTTATAGAAATGGAATTATATAGTACACAGCTGTTTGGGATTAGTTTTTTTCCCGCTTAGTGTAATTCCCTGTGATTCATTCAAGTTGTTATTGTATCAATAGTTTGTTCCTTTCTTTTTCTGAGTGGTATTCCATGGTATAAGTGTATAGTAGTTTGTTTAACCATTCACCAGTTGAAGGACATCTGGGTTGTTTCCTGTTTGGAGCTATTATGAATAAAGCTGCTGTGAACATTTTTCTACAGGTTTTGTGTGAATATAAGTTTTCATTTCTCTGAAACAAATGCTCAAGAATAGTATAGTCACTGGGTTGTATGCTAATTCCATGTTTAGTTTTCCAAGAAAATGTCAACTGGGCTGTTTTTAGAACAAAACAATCTTCTAGTTATGATACTTTCTATGGATGATGTTTGATGTTTCCTTGGGTTCTTTTGCATATACTTCATCGTTGACTGTCTCTGCAGATGTTTCAGTCAGATCACCACAAGGGCAACAGAAGTTATCTTTTATGCATGGACCACCTGTTACGTCACCTGTGACACACGTAGGCCTGATATTTGGGGGGAAAATGAGCTTATAGTTTTCTTTGAATATATTAATATTTTTAGAAAATGAACATTGAAATAAGCATTGGCCGTGTGTCCTGCATTATATATATTGTAATATGTCAATATGTATTTTGAACTGTCAAAAGAGAGCTGTTATTTAAACTTATTTCACCATGGACCATGTGGAGCAGAGACTTTCTGCATTTGGCAGTGTGGTAGATTGCAAAAAATAACCACAAATTCTTCCCATCACTGTGTTTCCCCTTTTGCTCTGCAACCTTGTAGCTCCTACTGTAAAGGCTAGGGAGTCAAGTTTTCCATCCTTGAATCTGCACTTGGCCATGTAACTTGCTTTGGCCAGTAGAATATTAGCAGCCATAATGCAAGCAGGCTTGAAAGCGCTTAAGGGTTGCCTTCTCTTGCTGGTCTTTGACCTTGCATTAGCTTTTTGTAAGAAATCTGTACTAGCTTCCTGGAGGATGAGAGACTGTGTGGAACACAGATGAGCCCTCCTAGTTGAGATCCCTTCATTCTAGTCATCACCAATTGTCAGGTATGTGATGCCATGCTAGACAATCCCACCCCAAAGTTTGGACCAACCAGAAGAAACCACCCAGTTAACCCTCAAAATTGTCAGAAATAATAAATGTTTGTGCCACTGAATTTTATGGTCATTAGCAAAAGCTAAGTGAAGCAGGCACTGGTTAGCTTCTTATAGAACACAGCTGTTTTGTAAGTTTAAGCTGGGAAACAGTACCCTGGAGATAAGAACATTCCCAAGGACTAACATTCCCAAGTTTAGTCTGCTTAATGTGATTTTATATTCTTTTTGAAACATTTTCAAATTTACTACTGAAAGCTTAACTCTGGGGTTTTTCAAAAGCTCTGTTGCAGAACATGCTAATTTCATATGAATAATTTGACAAATGGAGTTATAGAATAAAGAATGATGATGTTTGGTTAGTAGAAACTTTCATTTATTTGGAACTTATGGTCCAAAGTTTGGGGTCATTGATTGGTATGAATACTTTTATTTGCAGTATTTATCTGTGTTTTATTGGGTACCATTACATAATGTAATGAATCAGGTAGATGCCTAATCATCAGGTGTCTCATGTGATAATTTCAGGGGATAGGGTTATAACCAACTGCACCACCCTAAAATATTTTAGTGATTAAAAAAGTTTAGGAACTAAAGAAACATACTGTAGGCTTTTAAACTTAAAGTTACTGCCAATGGAGAATGTGTTTAAACAGTGACTGTCCGCTCTTAGAATTGCTGAACTGTTTTATTCATCTCAGGAACTGGTACTACAACTGCATTTTTAGTTGGTCTAATGAAAGAGTTTTTCTTTATTTTCTTTTGATACAGTATTTACAATCCATGGTTGTGTGCCATTTTCCTTTTGGTGTTTTATTATTTGGTCTAAGGCCATGGTGTACTGTGATGTTACTCATGAGCTCTAGAGTGATTAGCCTTAGTCAGAGTACTTTCTTACATTGCTTTTCATGCTCACTTCAGATTGTAAAAATTTTCCTGTGAAGTCAACATTTCTATAATTGGATTCCTAAACTTCACTCTTCTGATTTCTGGCTATTACACCTACAAAAATATCTTCAAATTATTTCTGCAGAACGTTTAATACTTTGCTAGAGAAAACCTGTTTCAAGTAGCTAGTTAATTGCAGACATTTTTTTAATAGTAAATTGAGCATTCAACATCTTTTGAGAGAAGATTTTAGGATGTGAAATTAAATCTTCTAAATCACACGTGCTAAAGTTTGAAAAAAATGTCTTAAGGTGGGAATGATGCCAATTATAATATAATGCATTATTAATTTCAGGAGACAAGTGTTAGCTACTTACTTAAATGTAATGTTTCCTTTTTTTGAACTTTGTGAATTGGTGATTATACCATTTGGTGTATTAAAAGTCAAATGTATTTTATAATTAGTGATGAAAATCTAATATATTTCTTTATTGAGGAATCTAGAATCTTTGAATATGCTAATATGCATTGTGAATTTTCAGTTTTTCACCCAGAGATAACTGTTAATATTTTGTTATAGTTCCAATAGATTTTTTGGAATTTTATAGGTTTTTTTCTGTATATGTAGGTATTTTAATATAGTTAATTTTAGGGTATATATAGTTTTATATTCTGCTTTTTTCATTTAAAGTTACATGTTTATAGTAAAACATTTTACTCTATAATTTCTTGGTGAACATCTTTTTATTGACAGCATAATAGACTATTATGTTGATAAACTATAATTGCTTTTTCTTTCTTCCATTCTCAAATATTTAGGGTTTTTTCTCTCATATGGTTATAAACATATTTGTGTCCAAATCTTTGCGTTTTGAGTCCTAGAAGTGGAATTACCAGATTAAAATATGTGATTTTTAAAAGTTTGTGACAAATATCATTAAGTTCTTTTTTTTCCCCAGATAGGTTGTTCTAATTTTTAATCATGTGATGAAAATGTAAAATTGCAAAGAGCTTAAGCAAAATCTCATTTTATTCTCACTTTAGTCCTTTTATCTTTTTACTTGTCACTAGTTTATTTTCTTCACTGAAAATATTACAAGGAATAATACTGGATAAGTTTTAAATGAATAGAGATTTTAAAAAGAAAGTGAGAAATATCAGTTATATATCTTCTCCTCCCTGTAAAAATGTTAAATTTTTAGATAAAGGGTATATATCTTCTCCTCCCTATAAAAATGTTAAATTTTTAGATAAAGGGTATACCTGGATGGTTTTTTTAAATGGATTTTAAGTTTCATAAAGCAGAGGCTCTTACTTTTTATTTTTATCCTTAGTACTTAGCATAGGAATAGCACATAATAGATGTCCAATCAATATTTGTTGAATAAATGAGTGAATAACTATAATTTTCATGAAAAAACAGATGGCCAATTTCAGATATTTGAAAAATATTTTTAAAAGAGTATCTCATCCTTCTTCTGTACCAAAATACAATATAAGCCATTATTACACCCATGTAACATTTTTCATATTTTATAAAGCAACTGATTTCTTTAGTGAATTTTAACCCTGCTAGTGAATTTAACAGTTTTGGAATACAGATGCCTGTAATAGTGTTAAGCTCTCTACTCCAGAAGGATGTACAGTAATCCTTGATACTTTCTGCAGAACATGTTGCTTTATTGATCTACTATTAAAAATTCTCATTTTATTAAAGTAAACAAAGAAAAAAATACGGTGCTTTTAATATTGTATTTCTATATTATTGTTGCAGTAAGTCATTGTGTATGTCATAACAATCATCACTGATAAAAGGCATTCTTAACCAAATATATACAAATTAATTGACCGTCAAGTTTATGTAATTGATATATGCATCTTAACAGCCCCCCTCCTCCTGGCTTTCCCTGTTTTATTTTATGTAGTTTTAGGTTATCCCTTATTATTTGGAAATAATCCATATGTATACTTTTGATATTACCTTTGGATTGCAGTTTTCAGAATTTGGACCTTTGGTTTAGAATAAGCCAAAAGCCAATTAAAAAAATAGGACTCTACTTTCATGTGAACCCACTTTTGTAAAGTGAACTGCAACCAGTCTCAGGACTAACTGTGTAGCCCCAAACCCGTTTACACTCTTGGATCCAGGTTAAACATAGAGGTAGTTGGTGGTCAAATGGAGTGTCTACCAAATGTTATTAGTTAAACATTCTTCATTTACTCCCATTTTAAAAACTAGCAAACTTCCTAATTATATGAATAATCAAAAGGTTGTCTGTTTCACTAATTACGTATTCAGAATTTGCTGCTGTATTTTCATTTGGCTTTTTCAAGTGAGACAAGAACATCTTGAATTTCCTAAGATGTGCTCATTAGCATTACTTTTCTGGTGCAGAGATTTGAGTTAAATAGTTTAATTGACCATAATTACATTTCATTCTTCTTGTACTCTCAGGATAATTAGAAGGAATTTGAGTTTCTGTTTTTTAAAAACAGTACTGTATTCTATATTTTCTTTATTTCTTACAGACTCAAAGAATTGAGGGGATTCTGTGATGCCTTACTAAATAACAGATTGCTTTTTTTGGAATAGATAGTGCAACCTGTGGAAATTCTATTAATTCCATATTGGTTCCTGGCAGGGCTTTTGATTTGGTTTCTTTTGATTTTGCTTCTTGTTGTCTAGACAGACGAGTGTCTTCTATCACTCGCAAGGTCCCAGTCTTCCCTGCCAACTTCTCTTGTGCATTTTTATGGTGTTAAGTAATAACAGTTGAACAGGAATGCACATTTGCGAAAGTAGATTACTTTTAACCAGGAAATACTCTGTGCCAAAATCAAGATTGTAGTTTTAACATTATTAAATATTGTAGAAGTTTAACTCTTTCATTCCACTTTTGTTTTTATACCTTAACTTTTCTTAGGATTTAGTAGGAGGAGAAATGAGTGAAAGGATCACCAGTTTCTATTCTCAGCTCTGATCTTGGTTAACATTGATGAAATTGAACCACTTTTCCTTTCAGATTATTAGTAGAGAACTCTTAATTTGCAGTTTCTGATGGGTGTCTCCTTTTGAATCTATAAATAATGTTGAGGTTGTCCTAGAAGAATATGCCACGTTTGTATGTATAGTTGATCAGTACTCAATACAAGCACAGCTCATTTTGTTGTGTTTCACTTTATTGTGCTTCACAGATACTGGTGTTTTTGTTTTTGTTTTGTTTTTTTAAATTGAAGGTTTGTGGCAATCCTGTGATGAGCACGTCTAACAGAGCCATTATTCTAACAGCATTTTCTCACTTTGTGTCTCTGTATTACATTTTGGTAATTATTGCAATATTTCAGACTTTTTCATTATTATTATATTTTTATGGTAATCTTTGATGTTACTATTGTAATTGTTTTAGGGTGCCATGAACTGCACCCATATAAGATGATGAACTTAACCGATAATTGTTGTGTGTTCTGACTGCTCTACCGACCAGCTGTTCCCCTATCTTGCTCCCTCTCGTTGGGCCTCTGTATGCTCTGAGACACAACAGTATTGAAATTAGGCCAATTAATAACCCTGCAGTGGCCTCTGAGTGTTCAAGTGAAAGGAACAGATTGGTCTCTCACTTTCAAAAGCTAGAAATGATTAATCTTTCTGAGGAAGGCATGTCAAAAGCCAAGATAGGCCTTTAAAAGCTAGGGCTTTTGTGCCAGTTAGCCAAGTTGTGATTGCAAAGGAAAAGTTCTTGAAGGGAATTAAGTATCACTGCAGTGAACACATGAATGATGTGGAGAAAGTTTAAGTGGTCTACTACAACATTCCCTTAAGGCAAAGCCTAATCCAGAGCAAGGCCCAAACTCTCTTCAATTCTGTCAAGGATGGGATAGGTGAGGAAGCTACAGAAGAAAAGTTTGAAGCTAGAAAATGTTGATTCATGATGTTTAAGGAAAGAAGCCATCTCTATAACATCACAGTGCAAGGTGAAGCAGCAAGTGCTGATGTAGAGGCTGCAGCAGGTTATCCAGAGGATCTGGCAGATAATTTAATGAAGGTGGCTACGCTAAACAACAGATTTTCATTGTAGACCAAACAGCCTTATATTGGAAGAAGACGCCATCTAGGATTCTAATAGCTAGAGAGGAAAAGTCAGTGCCTGGCTTTAAAAGCTTTAAAGGACAGACTGACTCTCTTGTTAGGGGCTAATGCAGCTGGTGACTTTAATTTGAAGGCAGTGCTCATTTACCATTCCAAAAATCCTAGAACCCTTAACAGTGATGCTAAATCTCCACTGTCTGTGCTCTATAAGTGGAACAACAAAGCCTGACTGACAATACGTCTGTTTGCAACATGGTTTTCTTCATGTTTTAAGCCTACTATTGAGACCTAATTCTCAGAAAAAAAGATTTCTTTCAAAATATTACTGCTCATTGACAGTGCATCTGGTCATAAGGAGTCTGATGGTTATATACAGCAGGATTAATGTTGTTTGCATGATTGCTAACAACAATCATTCTGCAGTCCGTGAATCAAGGCATCATATTGACTTTTTGTCAAGTCCTATTATTCAAGAAATACATTTTGTAAGGATATAGCTGCTATAGATAGTGATTCCTCTGATGGATCTGGACAAAGTAAATTGAAAACCTTTTCTAAAAAGGATTCACCATTCTAGGTGCAATTAAGAACATTCATGATTCACCAAAAGAGGTCAAAATACCAACACTCACAGGAGTTTGGAAGAAGTTGATTCCAACACTTATGGATGACTTTGAGGGATTCAGGACTTCAGTGGAGGAAGTAACTGCAGATATGGTAGAAACAGCAAGAGAATTGAATTAGAAGTGGAGCCTGAAGATGTGACTGAATTTCTGCAATCTCATGGTACAGCTTGAGCAGATGAGGAGTTACTTCTTATGGATGAGCAAAGAAAGTGGTTTCTTGAGATGGAAACTACTCCTAGTGAAGATGCTGTAAAAATTGTTGAAATGAGAACAAAAGAATTTAGAATATTACATAAACTTAGTTAATAAAGCAGTGGCAGGGTTTGAGAAGATTGACTCCAATTTCAAAAGAAATTCTACTATGGTTAAAACGCTGTCAAACATTGCATACTACAGAAAAGTTGTTGGTGAAAGGAAGAGTTGATTACTGTGGCAAACTTCATTGTTGGCTTATTTTAAAAAATTGCCGCAGCCATCCCAGCCTTCAGCAACCACCACCCTGTTCAGTCAGCAGCCATCGACATCAGGACAAGACTCTCCAACAGCAAAAGAGTGTGACTCAGTGAGGGCTCAGATAATGATTAGCATTTTTTAGCAATAAAGTATTTTTAAATTAAGATATGTACATTTTTTTAGACATAATGCTATTGCACATTTAATGGACTACCGTGTAGTGTAAACATAACTGTCATATGCACTGGAAAACCAAAAAATCTGTAACTCACTTAAATGGGATACTCGCTTTATTGAGGTGGTCTTGAACCAAACCCACAGGATCTCTGAGAAATGTCTGTAAATCCTTGATGAGTGTTTGCTCAAAACACAGACTTTTCACTTACAGTAAAGGAAATCATTGGTAGGGTTAATGTGGTTCTTTTGTGCTACCACCTTTTCACTTCACCTTATACAGATACAGAGTAATTACACACTCATCAGATCTTGCCGTTTAGTCCCTCTATCCCAAGCTGTCTTAAAAGCTGTCAGCAAAACTCCCTATTGATAATCTCTAAGATGAAGTCTGAGCTCTTTAGTTTGGTGTTTGTAACCTGGCTCATGCCTTCTTCACTTTCATCTTACATTGTTATGTTAAACCATTTTGTATTTTTGCATGTTGTCCTCTCCTCTGCCTGAAAAATTATATTCTGACCTCTAAGTTACCAAAGATCTTATAATATGATTCCTAATGCACACACAGAGAGCTTACACATATATGCCTTGTGATTCTTTTATCTTATTCATCTTTGTATCCCCTCTGTTTGGTAAATAGTACCAACTAAATAAAAGTTTGTTGAATGACTGAATATTTTGTGAACCATTTTGGTTCCTAGTGGTTCTCATTTTTCAGAAATAGTTTTTACCTTTCGTACAGAAATATATGTATGTATATTTTGGTAACAGCTTTATTGAGATATAGTTAACATATCAATCATTCACTTATTTAAAGGGTACAATTCAGTGGTCTAGTATATGCAAAGAGTTGTACAGCCATCATTAGATTTAATTTTAGAGCATTTTTATCATCCCAGAAAGAAACGCTGTACACTTTACCTAGCATCTCCCAACCTATCTATCGCTCCAGCCTTAGGCAACCATTTACCAATTCTGTGTCTCTCTAGATTTGCCTTTGCTAGACATTTTATATAAACAGTATCATAAAATGTGTGGTTCTTTGTGACTGACTTCTTTCACTTAGCATAAAATGTTCCAGGTTCATCTATGTTGTATCATTTATCAGTACTTCATTCCTTCTTGTTGCCAAATAATATTCTATTGCATGGATATAACACATTTGATTTATCCATTCCTTAGTTGGTACACATTTGGGTTGCTTCTGTGTTTTCGCTGTCATTAATAAAGCTGCTAAGAATATTCAAATGTTAGTGTACAAATTTTTGTTTGACTACCTTTTCAATTCTTTTGGGTATATATCTAGCAGTATTGTTGCTGGGTCATTGGTAACTCCATGTTTAACTTTTTGAAGAGCTGCCAGACCGTTTTCCAAAGTGGCTGCCCCATTTTACATTCCCAGCAGCACTGTGTAGAGAGTGCCAACATTTGTTATTTATCTATCTTTTTGATTATAGCTCTCCTAGTGAGTGTGAAATGGTATCTCATTGTGGTTTTGATTTATATTTTCTTAGTGGCTAATGATGTTGAGCAACTTCTCATTTGCATAGTCACCATTTGTATGTGTCTTCTTCGGAGAAATGAGCAGATTTTTTGCCCATTTTTAACTGTATTCATTTATTATTTGTGTATGATATACTAGATACAAGTCCTTTATTAGATATCTGATATCCCATATATGTGATTTGCAAATATTTTCTCCCATTCAGTGAGCTGCGTCTTTTCATTTTTTGATAATGTCCTTTGTAGCATAAAAGTTTTCAATTTCAAGGAAGTCCAGTGTCTCTCTTTTTTCTCTTCTTGTGTGTAGTTTTGGTGTCACATTTGAGAAAGTATTGCCAAATCCAAGGTCAGGAGGATTTACTGTATATTTTCTTCTTGGAATTTATAGTTGTAGCACATACATTTAGGTCTTTGGATAATTTTTTTTCCCCCAGATAGTGTTAACTCTGCTCCTCTGTATCACCATAGGACTATAGAAACCTCAGCTATAGCTTGGAATCATAACCATATATGGGAAAAGTTTTGTTGTTTTTTTTTTTTAAAAACTGTGGTAAAATATGCATAACATGAAATTTACCATTTTAACCAGTCTTTAAATGTATAATTTGGTGGTATTAAGTATATTCCCATTGCTGTGCAACCATCACCACCATTCATCTTCAGAACATGTTCCTATTCTGTAACAGAAACTCTGTATTCTTTCAACAGTAACTCTTTGTTCCCTCCCTCACTATTAAGTATGATGTTAACCTTTTTTTTCTTTTGAAGATGTCCTTTATTAAGTTCCTTTTTATTCCGAGTTTGCTGAGAGATTTGTTTTGTTTTAAATCATGAATGGATGTTGAATTCTGTTGAATGCTTTTTCTGCATCTATTGAAGTGATCTTACAGTTTTTCTTAGTCTGTCAGTATGGTAAATTGCATTGATTTTTTTTTTTTTTTTGATGTTGAATCACTCTTGTATTCCTGGGTGAACTCCACTGAAAGTGATGTAGTTTCCTTTTTATATATTGCTGATTTTGTTTGCTAACATTTTGTGGAGAATTTTTGCATGTATGTTCATGAGAGATATTGGTCTGTAATTTTCTTATAATATTTTTCTCTGGTTTTGATATTATTAGGATAATGCTGGCATTATAGAGCGAGTTGGGAAGTATTGTCTGTTCACTTTTTGTTGGAAGAAATTGTGTAGAATTAGTACTATTTCTCCTTCAAATGTTCTCCATTGAAACCATCTAGTCCTGTAATTTTATTATTTGGAAGGCTTAAGTTAAATTTAATTTTTAGTAAATCTAGGACTATTCAGGTTGTCTTTTTTTTTTTTCTTGAGTTTTAGTAGTTTGTGTCTTTTAAGGAACTGATCCATTTTACCTTAATTGTTCGATTTATAGACATATAGTTGTTCATAGTCTTCCTTATTATTTTTTTACTCTGTGTGGGATCAGTCGTGATGTTTTGTCTTTCATTTCTGATACTGGTAATTTATTTTTTTTCATGATCATTCTGCCTGGAGGTCTAGCAGTTTATTTTTTACAAATTATCAGCTTTTTCTTTTATTTTTCTGATTTTGATTTCATTGATTTCTGTGCTAATCTTTGTTGTTTTCTTCCTTGTTTGCATTAGGCTTAATTTGCTCTTTCTTTAAGGTGGCACTGTCGTTAGTGAGTTTAGTTCTGTTTCCTCTAGGTCTGTTTTCAGTGATATAAATTATCATTAAGCATTGTTTTAGCTGCATCCCACATATGTGATATGTTGTATTTTCATTTCCATTTAGTTCAAAATATTTTTCATTTCCCTTGAAACGTATTTAACTTAATATGGTCTACCTTCAAGTGATAATATAGCACATGTATAGTGTAAGAACTTTAAAACAGTATACTTCTATTGCTCCCCTCATCGCCTTTGTGCTATTGTCATACATTTTACTTTTACATGGTTGTAAACCCCAGGGTACATTGTCATTATTCTTGCTCTAAACAGTAGTTCCTTTTGTTTTTGTTTTAAAAAGGCATTTTTATTGGGTAAAGAATTGGAATTGACAGTGATACCCCTCCCCTGCTCCATGTACCTCTAATTCTTTTTTTTTTTAAGCTCTTTATTGGAATATAATTACTTTATACTGTTGTGCCAGTTTTTGCTGTACAACAAAGTGAATCAGCTGTATTTATACATATATCCCCATATCCCCTCCTTCCTGCGACTCCTTCCCACCCTCCCTATCCCAGCCCTCTAAGTCATCACCCATCATCGAGCTGATCTCCCTGTGTTATGCAGCAGCTTCCCACTAGCTAGCTATTTCACATTTGCTAGTGTATGTATGTCAGTGCTACTCCCTCACTTCGTCCCGGATTCCCCTTCGCCCCCCCCAACCCTGTGTCCTCAAGTCCATTCTCCACATTTGCATCTTTATTCTTGCCCTGTCACTGGGTTCATCAGTACCACTTTTTTAGATTCCAGATATATGAGTTATATACGGTATTTGTTTTTCTCTTTCTGGCTTACTTTGCTCTGTATGACAGACTCTAGGTCTGTCCACCTCACTACAAATAACTCAATTTCATTCCTTTTCATGGCTGAATAATATTCCATTGTATATATGTGTCACATCTTCTTTATCCATTCATCTGTTGATGGGCATTTAGGTTACTTCCATGTCCTGGCTATTGTAAATAGTGCTGCAGTGAACACTGTGGTACATGTTTCTTTTTGGATTATGGTTTTCTCTGGGTACATGCCCAGTAGTGGGATGTCTTGGTCATATGGTAGTTCTATTTTTAGTTTTTTAAGGAACCTCCATACTGTTTTCCATAGTGGCTGTACCAGTTTACATTCCCACCAGCAGTGCAGGAGGGTTCCCTTTTCTCCACACCCTCTCCAGCATTTATTGTTTCTAGATTTTGTGATGATGGCCATTCTGACTGGAGTGAGGTGATACCTCATTGTGGCTTTGACTTGCATTTCGCTAATGATTAGTGATGTTGAGCATCTTTTAATGTGTTTGTTGGCCATCTGCATGTCTTCTTTGGAGAATGTCTGTTTTAGGTCTTCTGCCCATGGGGTTATTTGCTTTTTTGGTATTAAGCTTCATGAGCTGCTTGTATATTTTGGAGATTAATCCTTTGTTGCTTCGTTGGCAAGTATTTTCTCCCATTCTGAGGGTTGTCTTCTTGTCTTGTTTATGGTTTCTTTTGCTGTGCAAAAGTTTTAAGTTTCATGATGTCCCATTTGTTTATTTTTGATTTTATTTCCATAATTCTAGGAGGTGGGCCCAAAAGGATCTTGCTTTGGTGTACAGCATAGAGTGTTCTGCCTATGTTTTCCTCTAGGAGTTTTATAGTGTCTGGCCTTACATGTAGGTCTTTAATCCATGTTGAGTTTATTTTTGTGTATGGTATTAGGAAGTGTTCTAATTTCATTCTTTGACATGTTAGCTGTCCACGTTTCCCAGCACCACTTATTGAAGAGGCTGTCTTTTTTCCATTATATGTTCTTGCCTCTTTGTCAAAGATAACATGCCCATATGTGTGTGGATTTATCTCTGGTCTCTCTGTTCTGTTCCATTGACCTGTATTTCTGTTTTTGTACCATACTGTCTTGATCACTGTAGCCTTGTAGTATAGTTTGAAATCAGGGAGCCTGATTCCTCCAGCTCCATCTTACCTTCTCAAGATTGCTTTGGCTATTTGGGGTCTTTTGCATTTCCATAGAAATTGTAAAATTTCTTGTTCTAGTTCTTTGAAAAATGCCACTGGTAATTTGATAGGGATTGTGTTGAATATGTAAATTGCTTTGGGTAGTACAGTCATTTTCGCAATGTTGATTCTTCCAATCCAGGAACATGGTATGTCCCTCCGTCTGTTTGTATCATCTTTGATTTCTTTCATCAGTGTCATATTTTTTTGCATACAGGTCTTTTCCCTCTTTGGGCAGGTTTATTCCTAGGTATTTTATTCTTTTGGTTGCAGTGGTAAATGGGATTATTTCCTTAATTTCTCTTTCTGCTCTTTCATTGTTAGTGTATAGAAATACAAGAGATTTCTGTGCATTAATTTTGTATTCTGCTACTTTACTAAACTCATTGATTAGTGCTAGCAGTTTTCTGGAAGCATCTTTAGGTTTTTCTAAGTATAATACCATGTCATCTGCAAAGAATGACAATTTTACTTCTTCTTTTCCAATTTGGATTCCTTTTATTTCATTTTCTTCTCTGATTGCTGTGGCTAAAACTTCCAAACCTATGTTTAATAATAGTGGTGAGGGTGGGCGCTCTTGTCTTAGGAGTTCTTAGAGGGAATGGTTTCAGTTTTTCACCATTTAGAATGATGTTGGCCATTGGTTTGTCATATATGGTTTTTATTATGTTAAGGTAAACTTCCTTCTGTGCCCACTTTCTGGAGAGTTTTTATCATAAATGGATATTGAATTTTGTCAAAAGTTTTTTCTGCATCTATTGAAGTGATCATATGGTTTTTATCCTTCAATTTGTTAATATGATGTATCACATTGATTGATTTGTGTATATTGATGAATCCTTGCATTCCAGTGGTAAACCCCAGTTAATCATGGTGTGTGATCTTTTTAATGTGCTGTTGGATTCTGTTTGCTAGTATTTTGTTGAGGATATTTGCATATATATTCATCAATGATATTGGCCTATAATTTTCTTTTTCTGTGACATCTTTGTCTGGTTTTAGTGTCAGGGTGATGGTGGGCTTGTAGAATGAGTTTGAGAGTGTTCCCCTTCTGCTATATTTTGGAAGAGTTTGAGAAGGATAGGTGTTAGCTCTTCTCTAAATATTTGATAGAATTTGCCTGTGAAGCCATATGGCCTTGGACTTTTGTTTGTTGGGAGATTTTTAGTCACTGCCTCAATTTTAGTGCTTGTGATTGGTCTGTTCATATGTTCTATTTCTTCCTGGTTCAGTCTTGGAAGATTGTCCTTTTCTAAGAATTTATCCATTTCTTCCAGGTTACCTAATTTATTGGCATATAGTTGCTTGTAGTCATCTCTCATGTACAAAATTTTGTATTTCTGCGGTGTTAGTTGTTACTTCTCCTTTTTCATTTCTAATTCTGTTGATTTGCATCTTCTCCCTTTTATTCCTAATGAGTCTGGCTAATGGTTTATCAATTTTGTTTATCTTCTCAAAGAACCAGCTTTTAGTTTCATTGATCGTTGCTATTGTTTCCTTCATTTCTTTTTCATTTATTTCTGATCTGATCTTTATGATTTCTTTCCTTCTGCTCACTTTGGGTTTTTTTTGTTGTTCTTTCTCTAATTGTTTTAGGTGTAAGGTTAGGTTGTTTATTTGATATTTTTCTTGTTTCTTGAGGTAGGATTGTATTGGTATAAACTTCTCTTTCAGAATTGCTTTTGCTGCGTCCCATAGGTTTTGGGTCATTGTGTTCTCATTGTCATTTTTTTCTAGGTATTTTTTGATTTCCTCTTTGATTTCTTTGGTGATTTCTTGGTTGTTTAATAGCGTATTGTTTAGCCTCCATGTGTTTGTATTTTTTACAGTGTTTTTCCTGTAATTGATATCTAGTCTCATGGCTTTGTGGTCGGAGAAAATGCTTGATACAATTTCAGTTATCTTGAATCTACCGAGGCTTGATTTGTGACCCAAGATGTGATCTATCCTGGAGAATGTTCCGTGTGCACTTGAAAAGAAAGTATATTCTGTAGTTTTTAGATGGAATGTCCTATAAATATCAATTAAGTCAAGATGGTCTAATGTGTCATTTAAAGCTTGTGTGTCCTTATTTATTTTCTGTTTGGATGATCTGTCCATTGGTGAAAGTGGGGTATTAAAGTCTGCTACTATTATTGTGTTACTGTCGATTTCCCCTCTTATGGCTCTTAGCATTTGCCTTATGTATTGAGATGCTCCTATGTTGGCACCCCTAGTTCTTTAATGATTTGTTCCACTCTCTTCTTTCTTGCATTATTTTTGAAGAGAAATCTGTTTCCATTTTCTTTGTTTTCTGTGTTTAATATATCTTTTTTTTCCTCAGGTTGCTTTTAAGATTTTCTCTTTAACGTTTGTTTTGAGCAATTTGATTTTCATGTGCCTTGGTAGTTTTCTTCATGTTTCTTGTTCTGGTTCAGTGATGTTTTTGTATATATGTGTCTTTAGTATTAATCAAATTTGAAAAAAATTTTGGCCATTAGTTCTTTAAATATTTAGTCTGTTTCTTGCTTTCTTCCCTCACTGGGGACTAAAAATACACATGTACATTTGTCTCCTTGAGATTCTCCCAAAGCCATGTGATGATGATGTGTTTATTTTTTATATTCCTCTGTTTTCTTTCTCCCTTTGTTTTGTTTTAGAGGCTCTCTACTGTTGTGCCTACCAGTTCATTAACGCTTTTCCCCCATTGAAGTGTCTAATCAGCTGTTAATTCCATCCAGTGCATTTTTAAAATTATGGACACTGTAGTTTTCTTCTTTAGGAAGTTTGATTTTTATCCTTTTTATATATTTTTTCTCTACTTAATCTTTTCAGTGTTTCCTTCATTTGGACATATGCAATATATTTATAATAATAACTGTTAAAATGTCCTTGTCTACTAATTCTGTCTGCGTAATTTCTGGATCAGCTTCAATTTATTGATTTTTCTCCTTATTATGTATTATATTTCCCTGCTTCTTTGCATATGTGATACATTTTGGTTCGTTTCCAGAAATTTTGATTTTGATTTTGTTGGGAACTGAATGCCTTTTATATTCATGAAAATATTCTTGAGGTTTATTCTGGGGTGTCATTATTTGGAAACAGTTTGATCCTTTTCGGTCTTGCCTTTAAATTTTCCTAGGTGGGACCAGGGCAGTGCTTTTTCTAGGGTTAATTTTTCCCTACTGGTAAGCTAAGATCCTTATCAATATCCTACCTGATACTCTGTAAATTATGTGGGTCTGCTCTGGCTGTTGGGAGCAGGCACACTTCCTTCTAGTCCTTTTAGGTGTCTGGTCCCTTTTTTTTTTTTTTCCTGGCCTCATTTGTTTTTTTTTTTCACGTGTGTGTACTGATAACTAAATATTTGATGGAGACCCTGTGTAGATTTCAAGAGTTCTCTCTCTGTGTACCTCTTTTATCTCTAATATTCTGCCCTGTAATACCTGCCTCTTTGGCTTCCCCATACTCCCAGCTTCATCCTCTCATCTCAGGGAGACTGTGGGCTCTGCCTAGGTTTCCTCTCCACTGCTGCAACCTGTGGCCTTTCTCCAGGCAGTTAGTTGAACACAATCATAGGGTTCCCCTCACTGTTTCCCTGCTCTCAAGGATTACTCTCCTTCATTGCCTGATGGCCAGGCTCTTAAGAGTTTTTCAGCTTTTTAAGTTTTTTTCTTTTTCAGATAGAAAGGTAAATGTTATTTCCTTTCCTCCTTGGCTGGGAGCAATGGTCCCTATTTGACAACTTTCAGAAGTCCCATGTTTAATGATTTACATCTAAGCCACAGGGTGGGATATATTCCAGTGTCCAGTGTTAGAATCACCATGTGAGAATTACATGTACTCTTCAGAGAAATGCTTTGCAGTTTTTTTATGTAGGTTTTTTTGTTTTGTTTTGTTTTTTAAGTGTGATGAGTGAACTTTCTCTTGGTTTTGACCCAGTAGAAAGACCAAAGTGCTAAGGTGGAATGGGATATAATGCAAAAGTGGGAAAAATGGGATAGATTGAGAAAATGTAATCTGAAAATTAGCAGATGTCTGAGAACCCCACTATAAACCTGAGAAAAATTTAAAGATGAGTTTAATGGCCTGAGATAGTTTCCCTAATGTTCAGGCCTGTAGTTGGGTAGTAGGTTAGTAGTGAGTTCTAGGGAACTGTAAGTTGCTTGTAATTTTATCATCTGTCTGTCTGTCTTTGTTAGGAGTCCCCAAGACCACCCTCAAAGCTTGATGATTCACTGGAAGGACTCACTGGACTCAGAAGCTAGTATACTCATGGTTATGATTTATTATAGTGAAAGGATACAGATCAAAATACTCAAAGGGAAAAGTCACACGAGGAGAAACGAGGAACAAGCTTCTAGGTGTACTCTCCCAGTGGAGTCACTTGGGAACCCACCCAATTCTCCCCAAAACAGTGTGTGACAATTTGTGTGAACTGTTATTGACCAGGGAGGCTCACCTGGACCTTGGTGTCCAGGGTTTTATTGCAGGTCAGTCCTGTAGGTACACAGCACCTGCATGTCTGATTTCAGCTACTTAGATTCTAGCCCTTCCCAGAGCAAAAACAAATGTTCATAAATCACATTGTCAAGGTCAACTTATCTGGTCAAACTGGTACAGTATAGCCCGAGGCCTCAGGCATACAAAAGCACTCTTAGAGGCACAATATTTAAAAGGCCCAGAGAATATCTCCCAGAAGACTGCCAAGGGTCAGTCCTAAAGACTGGCCTTTCTTTGAAATGGGCACGGTTTGTATAACCCAGGTTTTCTGATTAAATCTGTCTTGAACACTGTTTACTAAACTCCATACTTTATTTGAATTTCATTAGTTCCACCTAATGTCCTTTCTTTCAGGATCCCATCTAAACTATCGCATTACCTTTAGCTATCGTCTCTTCTTTGTCTTCTCTGGGCTATGACAGTGCTTCTGTTCTTTTCTTGACAGTTTTAAGGTAGACTGCTTAGGATTTTTGTAGAATGACCCTCAATTTGAGTTTGGCTGTTGTTTTTATGATGGTTAGGCTGGGATTATGGGATTTGGGGAGGAAGACCACAGAAATGAAATGCCATACTTGTCATAGCTTAATAAAAGTATAAAATTAAGTATATAATATAAAACTCCTCCAGCCCCTCATGAGTACTCAACCAGAATTTAGGCTGATGTGCTGCTTACATACAGAATTTATTCTCAATGGCTCTTCTTACCAATATACAACTATCCTCTTTTCAGCAGTGTCAAGGTATCTAATGCACATGACTTCAGAGTTTTCTAGAGACAGCAGGGAAAAGAAGCCAGAAAGTATGACAGTAACTGGTCAAGTCATGGATGAGGGAAGCTAAAATGGGTCTGTTTTACCAGGTTGAATCTGGAATAATAACCAGTCAGGTCCCTTGGTGTGATTCTGCCATTATTCTCATATGCATCTCTTCCTTCCCCAAGATGAGGTAAAAGCCAGTGTTAGGGGCTACAGATGGTTCATTGTCATTCATTCTTTTTAGTTGCCTAACTCCTACTCATCTTTCATGCCAGGTTAAATGTCAGATCTTTTAGAAAGCTGTACTTGACGTTCTAGGACCCTCCAGGCCTGTTACATGCTCTGTGTAGCATCCCATACAATTTTTTATCTGGTCTTTAAGTTAAGTGCTTATTAATGTATTTGTTTAATGTCTGCCTCTGCTTTCAGTCTGTAAGCTCCATGATGTAGAGACCATGTCAATCTCGTTCATTCTTTGTATCTCACTTTGTCTACTCTACCTGTATTCCTAGAGCCTGGCTGAACACTGAAAACCTAACAGCCTTTTGCACTAAGGTGGATATATCTGAGTGAATGAGTGGGTAAATAAATGGGTATTTGATATTAAAACCTCTGCTAGTGTACCTTTAGAAGCCTGACTTTCTGGTTGACACCTGCAAAATAGGAGACCCCGTACTTATTAGAAGTTATAGAAGATGGCACAGTTAGACCACAGTCACCATAGGATGGTTAATTTTTGCTCATCAGTCTACCACACAGGCTTGGTCAGTTCTCTGAGACTTGCTTGACCTGTCTCAGTGAACTTAGTATATGCCTGGGATCAATGTCTAATTTCTCTAGGCAGCATCCTGCCCCACTAACAGTCATGCCCCTAACTATTACGTGCAGCACCCTCAGCAGCCAGGGACCAGCTTTGAGCATAAAGGTAAAGTCTTTTTTTCTAGATATTGCCCATTAAGACTGTGCTGCAAGGATTGTTTCCTAGTATCTCTTTTACCCTTTATCAGGGCTTTCTCCTTATATCTGTTGTCCTCAAACCAAAACATCAGTAGCAGTCCTTTTTCCCTAACATCTTGGCTCTCTGGCAAGCATTGGTTATTCTTCCCTTTCTGGTCTGTATCTCAGGACATAGTCGGGATTGCTTAGGAAATTTGCTTACATGAGTTTGCTCAGCATTCTAACAAAGAAGGGACTCTTCTCTTTGCCTTCTATTTAACAAAAACTTGGAGCATCCCTTTAGCCAGTCTTGGCTGGGGAAGATTTTTCTCTATATACAGGCAAACATTTTTATTGTCAACCAACTATCAAAGGAGATCAGAGGAATGGTTTGAATTTATGACCCAACTATTTGGACATATCTGGCTTAGAAAATGTCTTGCAAAGCATGTGTATAGCCCTTGTACACTTTTACACGTTGGCAACATTTTTTACTAGTTCTGACCACATGTGTTGGTTTATTCCTAACCCCCAACTCTCCTGTTTTCCCCATCTCACCTCCTACAGCCTGTCTCCCGGCCATTTCTACCCCTTCTGCTGCTTTTTTTTTTTTTTTTTTTTTTTAAGATAAAAGTGCACCTATACCAAACATTGAGCATCTATAATGTACAGGCACTGTGTTAGGAAGGTCCTGGAGATATGTGCATATATAACAAAAGAGCTCTTCTGTTTAATTATTATTCACTCATATCACAAATTCCAAAGAAGAATAATCTGAACAAAACTCATTTAAAAATTTTTACTATTTGAAACATTTTTTTCTTGGCCTTTTATATGATTTCTTTTAGTTTGGGGGCATTTGGTTGTATATTATTTACATGTGGTTGGTTCAAAATTCGCTTGAGAAACTTGTGAACATGTGCTTCTTTAGTCCCTGGGCTTGGGACCTAATCAGTAGAAGTCCTGATCTCTTTGCTCTGTTCCTGAATTTTTCATTTCTCTTATCCATATTCCGTTATCTTTTCTCAGTTCTCTTATGCCAAGTAAGAATGGCAGAGGTTACTGAGTTTCCTTAAATATGCAAAGCATTTTATGCTGAACGCTGTTAAATTATTCAAGGAATTTGATAAATTAGGAAAAATATAAAAGATTTTAAGGAGGTATGAAGAATTTTCTAGGTGAGACTCGTTTTTATGATGTGTTTTAAATTTGTTTTTAATTGTTGCTATTGAGTTTTTTTTTTCTTGTTTAAAGTTTCCCTTTTTTGTGTGAAACTTTTCCCTGTTTATCAGGGAAAAGTAAGTTTTTTAAAAGCTCATTTTGGAAATGGTTAACCATTTTTATGTTGAATTAAGGCATACAGTTTTTTGATTTAAGGGAGGCTTATTTAGATAACCATTATATTTATAAGATTTGACTTCATATATAGCCAGCTCTCTGAGCACAGCTCATAGTAAACTTACTAATGTGTTATAATGTAAATGATATTTTAGAAATTGAACTCAGGTTTTAATATAACCACTAAACTGATTATGAAATCTGTAGTTTGAAATTTGGTTAAAGTATTTGTCTTTAAGTTGATCATTATTTCCATGTTTTTTGGAATATCTATTTGTTTTTCACTTGCATAGTTCCTTCTTTACCTTAACATTTTCCTTTATTAATTAGGAATTATAGCCTTTATAACATGTTTCAATGAGATTCTGAAATGTGATTTATTAAAGAACAACAGAATCACTCAGATTAATGGTAATTTGCAATTAGTGGCAAAGTTTTGTTGTAGTTTTTTATATTCTTTCTCATCTACTTTTTTTTTTTTTTTTTAGCATTCTGTGCTCTTTCCTGTAAAAGTGTTAGCTATTTCAACCTAGTAAGTTTATGCAAAATGGAAGTGAAACAGGAGGAGTAAAGTGAACCAAGAAAGAGAAGAGAAGGAAAAAAACACTACATGCTCAGCCCCTTCCACCACCCTGTGCAGGGCCCTTCTCCATATTGGTACCTGCCTCATGCTCCACTTTTCTTTACTTTTCAGAGTCCTCATGTAGTGGGTTTTGTATTTTGTCTGAAGTTTGTATTTGTAATCAGTATGGGGGCAGGGGAAGAGAGAGAAAGGCTGTAGATGGTTTATGGTACCACAACTGGAACTTTGACTTGTTTTTGAAGAAACGTCAGCAGAATGTTTTTTTAAAGCATGGGGAAAAAATATTTTGTCTTTTCACCTTAGAAAGCTAATGGCTTTCACTAATTTTTACTTAGATCTAAAAACACATTTTGAACACTTACTGAATCCTAATTTTGCCTTGTCTCCATTAAAGAAGCATCTGGAAATGTGTTTTTTTCTTTTGAATCTTGGAGGTTGGTTTTCTCAACTTATTTCTTTCTGCATTATCTAGTATCCCTAGTAATTGGTATTTTTATGATTTCTTATCAAAATAAATCTATTTTAAATATTTGAATTGTTAAGAAGCTGGTGTATGGCCCAGCAGAGTATTTGGAACAGGTGCCAACCCACTCACTAGTGCCTGGCTTTAAAAGTTGGGACATGTTAGTGTGAAAGAACGAAATGAAAGGCACACTTTGTTGCCATATTTTCTATAAAAATAACACTTTCAGAAGAATTTTTGTCCCTAGCAGTGTAAAACTTAGCACCTAGCAAATAAGAGGATCTTGACTCACAGATGTATAAGGACACTGTCAGCCCATCTGGAGCTACTGAATTCCTCTCTCATAGTAATTCTTGCAGTTCATTTTTATTTTGTCCTCTTAGAGCTCATCCATAAAAGTTTTTGGATTTTTTTGTCTTGTTTTTGTTTTAACCTGATCATCAGGTCTTTTGGCTTCTGTGGGCTTGCAGTTTGAATTGAGTTTTTGTTTTGGGGGTTCTTTTTTTGGATTTGTGCATTTTTGGATGCTTGTTCAGAAAATACTGTGAGATATTTGTGGGGGGCATTTTCTTTGGGAAATTTATCTCACTGTTCTGTCCGTGTTTGTTTGACAGCTGTTCCTTCACTTCTAACTTTATTATTAATTCAAAAAGTTACAAAGCCATATGTGAGCAGCTGTTCCCTATTTTCATGGGGACAAAATAAGAAAGGACTCAAGTATAATTTTATCAGGAGTGGTTTAGATTGTAGGGATAATTTTCTGGCAGTTAAGTGTAACTTATTTAAAAGAGAGTTATAGAATTAAAAATAATTTTAAAGAGCATAAAATAGTATTTGTTGAAAGATGAGAGGACTTGAAAGATGAAGTACTGACTGAAGGTAGGATAGTGAACCAACTAGTTTTTGAATTTCTGTTCTGGGATTTTCCGGTTTCATAGTGGCGTTTATTCTTCTCTTACTGATTTTCCCAGGACTTTCTGTGCTTTAAGACTCTCCTATGCAATAGTATTTTAAAGCCAATTTATATTTATTTTTAATAGGTATCTTTGCTCTACAAAGACTCATCATTTATTTGGCATTCAGGTGCTAAATTAAAATGCTAAACTAATTACCCTTATTTGAAGAAATGTAGTATTCAGACAGAAAAAGAACAGAAAAGTTATGGTACTTAAATAATGTTCATGAAACTACAGATGTAATGGCTTGATTGTCCTTTATCTTTTGTCACTAGTCCTTTAAAATATTACTATTCATTGTAATCATCTTTCAGGCATTTAAATAAAATAATACCTACTTAGTGTTTATTAGTTACCACGTGCCAGGCAAAGTGCAGTTTTTGGAATATATACTGTACTGTTTGATTCTCACAGTAACCCTGAGAGCTTAGGTTTTGTTGTCTCCTTATTACAGATGAGAAAGAATTTTAGAGAGAGGAAGTAAATTGCCCAAAGTGATACAGTAACTAGTAACTTCATACAAAAAAATGTATGAAGTTTTTAAAAAGCAGAATATAGAATTGTGTATATATTATAATCTCTATGAAAACACATGCACAGGCATTTGAAAGACTAGAAGGTATTACACCAAAATACTAAAAATGATTACTTTCAGGTGTTGGGGAAATAGGTTATTCTTATATTGTCCTTCATAATTTCTTATAGACTATACTTATTATATAACAGCTATCCTCATAAACATATGAGATGGAGATTGCTGTTATTACTTTCATATTCTAGCAGTGTTGTTTTTTTTTTTTAATAAATAACAGATGGCCTCATGATCAGTGACCACTTCTTTTATTTTTTATTTTTTAATAAAGTTTTAAAATTAATTTATTATTTATTTTTGGCTGTGTTGGGTCTTCGCTGCAGTGCACAGGCTTTCTCTAATTGCGGTGAGCGGGGGCTACACTTCATTGTGGTGCATGGGCTTCTCCTTGAGGTGGCTTCTCTGGTTGCGGAGTATGGGCTCTAGGTGCACCGGTTTCAGTAGTTGCGGCACATGGGCTCAGTAGTTGTGGCTCATGGGCTCTAGAGCGCAGGCTCAGTAGTTGTGGTGCATGGGCTTAGTTGCTGTGCGGCATGTGGAATCTTTCCAGACCAGGGATCAAACCCGTGTCCCCTGCATTGGCAGGCAGGTTCTTAACCACTGCGCCACCAGGGAAGTCCCCTCATTCTAACAGCTTGACATAAGTCTTTTATATATGCAACATTTTCCAAATCTCTGTTCTTAAACGTGTCTTAAACATGTCTCTTAATCATGTTTAAGAACTGTTAACCTATTTATATTTTTTTCAGTAGTTTTTGTATTAATTTGTGTGAAGACAGGTATTTTATGTCTTTAGACAAAGGCTGTGTCTTTTAGGATACTTTTCTTATTCCTCTTCCTAGATTAAAAATATTTGAGGATATTATCTCATTTACCTTTGTGCCCTTATAGTCTCTAAGAAAGTTGAGCACATAGAAGACACTTCTTAAAGTTTATTGAACTTATTTCCCTTGTAAATTCCAACCAGGGTACAGTAATTGGAAACTAATTCCTTAATTTCCAAATATGATTTTTTCTCTCTTTTGAAGTAACTTTCAGTTACACAGTTGCCCAAGTCTGAATCTTGACTATTACTCGATTTCATTTTCTTTTTTTACCATCTCCTCTCCAAATCTAGTTAATTATCGACTCATTGATTAACCTTGTTTAATGTAGTTTAATATAGTTTTTATCCTTTTTTTTTTTTCCTCTATAGCCCCACTGCTACTGTTGTATTGCAGATAACCACAGTCTCTTATGGGAATTATTGTAGAAGCCTACCTACCCCCCCACCCTCCCAGTTCTAATCCCCACTCTACTTTATAACTGCAGTGGTCTTCCAGAAATGTGATCATGTCAGTTCTCTGATTAAATTGCTCTCCATCACTCTCAGGATGAAGTCTAAATTTCTTGATGTTTTATGAGTCTTCAAGTTCTGATATCTCCATATGTTGGCTAACTTCCTCTGTTTCTACTCCTCTCCTAGCTCTCTAAATTCTAGCCATACTGTATTACTTTTAGTTCTCCTAATGTATAATGCTTTTTTTCCTCTGTCTTCTCCACGGCGTTTGCTGTTAACCTTCAGCTGGCTAATTTCTGTGTTCATTAGATCCCACCTCATATGTCACTTCTGAAAAGCTTTTCCTAACGGTCCATTTAAAGTCTGTAACTACCCTTTTAGCATCTACCAGGCTTTATAGTAATTGTGTAATTATGGGAGTTATGCCTTTTTAAGGAATATTCCATCAGGTCAAAAACTCCCTGTGGACAGGAACTATTTTGTTCCCAGGAACCAGCATAGTATGAAATAGGCATTTAGTCAGTATTTAATAGATTGATTGATGTTTCTGCAGATGACTTTGCCTAGTATTTTCCTGAGAGGCTAGAGACCTTCTAACATAATTCCCTTAACTCCCTACTTTCCTGCCGGTCTTAAACTTTTTATCTTTATCTTTTACTCTCCTTTCCTGTCACTGCTTGGGAGAATAAATATTTAAGTGAAATGTAAAAGAGAAAATACAAGTGCAGTGGAAGTAGAGGGGTATTAACTGTCTTTCAAGAAATTTAGTGGTGAGAAAGAAGGAGATATAATATTAAATAGAAATACTATCAAAGTAAGGTTGTTTTGAAGGATAGGGAGAAACAGGAAATATTTGTAGACTGAGGAAAAAATATAGTGAAGAATATAATTAAAGCAGGAATAGAGAGATAACTGGTGAAGTAAGAGCCCCCAAATGTCAAGAGATAGGAAGGGGACAGGATTGTTACACTTTTCTGCTGGTTCTTACAGCCTGCAGGGCAATGGACCAACTCCTCATTATAGACTACTAGTCCATGCAGTGGCACTGTTGTTTGGCCTGTTCCATGTCCAGTGAACATTCAGTTTTCTGGTAAGAGCATCTTAATTTCTCTTGAGGAACAAGCCTTCCCCAGCTCTTGGTCCAGCTGACACTGCTACTATTCCCTGATCCCTAACTAAAGAGATCATTTTTTATGCTATGGACTTCCTTATCTTTTATTTTGGTAATTTCCATGTGTGTTTCATGGAGGTGCTTCAGGGGTTTAATATTTGATATTAGGTTCCTTTAAATCACTCTTTTTAAAGATTTTTTAAAAGACTGATTAAAAACCAAACACACTCAAATGTGTTAAATACCAGATTTTATCATATTGAAGATTATCAGGTTGCATTGCCAGATTTATTTAGTTTCACATAAGTCTGAGGAAAACATCCTCCTAGCCATTTATAGGCATATCATTGAATTTTGTTTTAAATGCTATTGATTAAGAAGGGTGTACAGTTCTGTACTAATGTTTAAGAAAATTTTATCTGTATATATATTGGTTATGTATATTAGCTTAAGTAAATATTCTGTTATAATATTCAAGATATAACTCAAACATGCTCCAGCATGGAATAGCTGTTCCTCATGGAGCATGTTCTCCAGCAGAGTGTGCTGTTCTCATTGTACAGGTATAATAATTACATAGTAACAACTGAATGGGGAACATGCAGCATCATAACAATAACATAGTATCTCTTAGTTCTTCTAAGTTGCTTCTCTGACTTGTGTATTTATGATAGTTCTAAATACAGCTTTTATCCATTATATATAATATATACAGACTGTCTCTCTCTATATGCATGTATGCGTGTATGTATGCGTGTATGTGTGTATTGTGTGTATATATATATGCCACTGCTAAAAGGCATAAAAATAAAAACTACTGATTTAATTAAACCACTATCCAGTAACCTCATTGCCAAATCTACTCACCATTTATTCTTAATTCACTGTACTTCTGATTAGTTTTTTGATAGCTGTTGACTACCTTCCTGAAAAATTTCTTCCCAGAATGTTTATTTTCATGAGAGGTATGCTAAAGTACTTAGAAGTGTCATGATACCTGCAGCCTACTTTTAAAAGATTCAACAGAAAATTTAAAAAGTGATAAAGTATGTGTGTTTTTGTGTGTATTGTTTGTGTGTGTGTGTATATATAGAGAGAGAAAGTGAGGGCCATGCTAAAGCAGAAGTGGTAAATATTAAAACTTGGTGAATTTTGGTAGAGAGTATATATTCACTTATAGTACTAATTTTTCTTCAACTTTTTCATGTGTGATAATTTTCAAAATTAAATTAAAAATTAGAAGAAAAGGATCAAGAAAAGATCAGAAACACCAAGAGAGCACAAGCAGGAATTCCTATCAGGGTGTGACAACTCTGCTGCCCTTCTGCCTATAGCAGGCCTTAGTTATACAAATAACAGTCACCATCTATGGTAAACAGTCACTTTGATCCTGCTGATGATTGCTGGATGTTTTTAGGGTCATAAGATCATGTGTATAAGATCATGTGTATTGATCGCAAGTTTAATTTTAATTTTATCAATTGGTGAAATCAGAAATCAGTTACAAAAAAAAGTCAAAGTAAAATCCAGGGCTGATGATGCTTCAGGGAAACATACACGTATCGCTGATGAAGTGGTTGGGATAGCAAACTGGCATCATGTATTAAGAGACCTAAAATGTTCATGCCTTTTAATTCAATAATCTCACTTCTTAAAGTAACTCCAAAGAAAGCAACTTAGAAAAACATAATGAAATCTGATCTCAGAGTTATGGTTGACAATACAAAATTTTCCTGGTTCTGTGAATAAAAAAAACAAAACAATAGAATGCCTCCTCTCCAAACCATGCAAGTTCATTTGGAAAAAGTAATCTTTTCCTAATAGTAACAAACAAAAATCTCTCTCTTTTTGGGATTTGTAGATTATTTGTTTTCTGACTTTTCTTCCTTTCTTTTCTTCTTGCCTCTTAAATGGAGGTAGCATTCATTGACCTGCCTTTCATCCACATCTCTCTTCTCATGGTTGGCTATTTTAATTGATCTCATGGTTTCTGTTTGTATGTGGATATCTCTGAAATCTAAATTTCAACCCTATTCACTTTCCAGGGCTCCATTTGTGATATATGTTCAACTCCATTTGTGATGTGTATTCAATTGTGATGTATGCAACTCCGTGTATCCAAAAAAGCTATCCTATTTATTTTCTCTCCTACTGATTATCTTCCCTGTGGTCTATATTCTTATCAACCTGTCTTGAAATCTTTAGCTTCAAATTCTACCTCTTTCTTCCTCTGCTTTCAAAACCCTCAGCTGTAGGCCTGCAGTATTTTTCTGGTGTGTCTTCATCATCTCCATGTGGTTACCCTTGCTTTTTTTTTTTTTTTTTTTTAAGGATATTTGTGATAGATCCTTAATTGTTCTCCCTGCACATTCTCTCCTCTCTAATGAATCCTGTCAGAGAAGTCTTTCTGAAGCATAGATCAGACCATATCAGTTTCTAGATTAAAAACCTGCAAAGACTTCTTATGAATAAAGAGATTAATGAACTCCATGTAGTCTTCAGGGTCCTCCACTATATGGCTTGAACTTGCTTTTCTTTTTTTATTTCCCTCCCTCAAATCATTTTTCCTCTCATCTTCTTCATACTTCCTCTGAGCCTTTCATAATTTTTTGGCTTCTACCTGACCATTTCCCTGTTTTCACATTTCTGGTTCTCATCCATGTTTCAACAGTTGGCTTTCAGATTTGCCTTGCAGCTGGGAATAATCTTTTCTTCCTGGGAACTCCCAAAGGCTTTTTCTGTTTCTTTGTTATTGTGGTTAGTATACTTTCTGTTGTACTATGGTTATTTATGTGCATGTTACTGGTAGTTGTTAAGTTCTTTAAAGTCTGGATTTATGTCTCATCTCTTTCCTGTGTACACTATACGGTATGTAGTTTGTTTTTTTTTTAAATATCTTTATTGAGTTATAATTGCTCTACAATGTTGTGTTAGTTTCTGCTGTACAACAAAGTGAATCAGCTATATCCCCTCCCTCCCTCCCCATCCCACCCCTCTAGGTTGTCACAAAGCACGGAGCTGATCTCCCTGTGCTATAACCTCAGCTTCCCACTAGCTATCTATTTTACGTGTGGTAGTGTATATACGTCACTGCTACTTTATGCATATTTATTAAATAAATAATATGTGAAAAGCAATCTTGTTTGGGGGGCATTTTGAAGGGAACAAAATTTTGAGGATTATTCATTAATATACCAGAGGCAGAAAGGATTATATGTTCCATAGGACCTACAGAAGTATATTTGGAAGTAATTTTGCTAAAAAAGAAATGTAAGAACTTAGATATATAGATGAGACCTTGGATCACTGATCAAACCATTTTCAAACAGATGAAAACTAGTTTTTAAAGCCATGTAGAATAGAATATAGACTTGCTAGTATATTTAGTCATTTAAACAGTTACTTATATAAGACTTGCGAACAGAAATATTTAGTTTTTCTTTAATATTTCTATAATATGCAGCTCACATTTTATCAACTCCTAATTTACTTCTTGATGTTGAAATTTTTTTTAGGAAATTATTGATTCTTAAATAGTTCTACTCCCTTCTTGCATATATATTTTTTAAAATTTTTATTATTTATTTGTTTGTTTTGCAGGTATCCTGGTCAGATATAGGAGGACTGGAAAATATCAAACTGAAGCTGAAACAGGCTGTGGAATGGCCCTTGAAACATCCAGAATCTTTCACCCAAATGGGTATTCAGCCACCTAAAGGAGTTCTTTTGTATGGGCCACCTGGATGCTCTAAAACAATGATTGCAAAGGCTTTGGCCAATGAGAGTGGACTGAATTTCCTGGCTATAAAGGTAGTATGTTTTGCTACTCTGTCTTCTAGCCACTGCCACGCCCTCCCCCTGCCTCCCCCCAGTCCTCTGATTCCTACCCTTAGGAGAGCATGAAAGGCCATCTTAAGGAATAGTTGATTTTTATTTGAGGTTGAAGGCAATATAATATAGGCAGACGGGAGATAGATAAATTAGTGCCTATAATCAGTAAATCATGGTTTAGTTTCTTGATTCTAAATATTTCTTACACCATGTGTAATAGAAACCAGTTTTCTTTAGTTTCTACATTTTTATTTTTTTAATTTTTTTTATAAATTTATTTTATTTTTATTTATTGGCTGTGTTGAGTCTTCATTACTCCATGCAGTCTTCCTCTAGTTGCGACAAGCAGGGGCTACTCTTCATTGTGGCAGGCTTCTCATTGTGGTGGCATCTCTTGTTGCAGAGTACTGGGCTCTAGGCACACGGGCTTCAGTCGCTACGGCATGTGGGCTCACTATTTGTGGCTACCAGGCTCTAGAGTGCAGGCTCAGTAGTTGTGGTGCACAGGCTTAGTTGCTCCATGGCACGTGGGATCTTCCCAGACCAGGGATCGAACCCGTGTCTCCTGCACTGACAAGCAGATCCTAAACCACTGTGCTACCAGGGAAGCCCCTAATTTCTACATTTTTAAATTGTACTAATCACTTTTGCTTAACCAAGACTTAATTATAAATTTGATTGTAAATTTAATAAATTCAGTATTTACAAACAATATTTTAAAATGTCACATACCTTATATGGTGAAAATAAATTGTTTAAAAACACTTTTTCATTCAGAAGGTATATATACATTGTTTATATTCTGAAACACACACACATATTTTATTTGTTCACTGCCCTGCCCTGTTACTTGGGATAGATTATCTTACCTAATACGTAGTTTTGCATTTACTATAGGACCAGATATTAATTTTGTTATTAACATCTATGTAACATATATCCATTTATTAAATATATATTTAGTGTATATGTATATATAAAACCTTAAAGCCATTCCTGTAGACTTTATCACAAAAATGCATATTTAAATACATTAACTATCAAAGTCATTTCAGAAAAGGCACATGATAATTTATTTTGATGTTGTCAGGCCATTTTTTTTGTAATAAAGTGTTTTCTTAGAACATTGAAATTATTGGCAGTTTGAACGTATAAAACTTATTTCAGAGTGTCAGTCTTTTACTTTACTGTTGACCCTTGAACAACATGAGTTTGAACTGTGTGGTTCCACTTATACATGGATTTTTTTTTCTGTAGTAAATACTATAGTATTACATTATCCAAGGTGGCTTGAATCCGTGAATATGGGGGAACTGTGTATGTGGAGGGCCAACTGTAGGTTATGCTAAGTTATACTTAGATTTTTGACTGCATGGAGGGTCAGAGCCCCTTACCCCCCGCATTTTTCAAGGGTCAGCTATACTTAAATTTTTTGTGGAATGATGTTAGATGTATTTAGGCTATTTGCTTTTTAAGAATCAGTATTTTCACAATCACTAGTGTTTCCCTGTTTTTTATTATCTTATGGAAGATACTGGATTGGGATTTGGGGAGGGGACTGTTTTCACTATGATTAGTTGCGCTGAACCACGACCATAGTTTTAAAGGTTGCAGTTTTAAATGTTGGAGTAGTGAGTGATTTTGAAATTTCCAGAGACATCTTGATTTCTCTTTGATCCTTGTCCTCTTATCTTGTGGTAGTGGACATCGCCATTTTACTGGCATTTTCTACTCCTTTTTTTCTGTTATCTCCATTTTTCTGTGCCTACCTTCTGCAATTGTATATTCATAATCTTTGAATCTTTTCTGTCTACTGGAAATCTGAAACTTATTTAATGAGGACTTAGCTCACAGTTATTTACACTTGAATGTCAAGGGAGAAAGAGCACATATATTTCCTTACACATTAGTATCTCACTCTTTTGTGATCCAGGATAACAGTTCCAGGTGCTGCCAGGACTGCTTTCTGGCCTATCCTGGGATTACTTAGAAATATATTTATTACTGCTTTTGAATGTGAAACCTTTCATAACTTTACAGTTTTACTTTTGTCTTTTTTCATGGTGAGAAAGTGATAAAAAGATTCTTTGAAAGGTTTATCTTGGACACTGTTCATATAAAATAACCAACTATGTGTTAACTTACATGCACCTTTCATCAACTATTTAATTCTTTTAGGTCACACACACAAATGATAAGTGATGTTAAGAAATTTTCTTAATAAATTGAGTTTGTACTTGCTTAGGGATTATTACATATCCTACTTACTAATTTTTATTTAATGTGGACTTTTATTCATGATACAATTTGGTGTACTTTGACAGTATTATACAATTTTTGAATCTGGGTGGAGGATGTATTTAATGAACAATGGGTTTCATTTACTATCCTTTCAACTTTTCCTATGTGTTTAAAAATTACAAAAGAAAAAGTTGGGAATACACAAAAATAATTTACTTTTCTATGAATTTTCATTGGTCCTTTCATCTTGGTATGATTAATGCTTATGAGAAAATAAAGTCGCTATATTATACTGCTTATATATGAGGAAATCAAGTCAAAGAAGTTAGGAATTCATGTTGTATTCTTTCAAGTTTTATTTTCCTACAAAGAAAAAGTTGTCTTTTGTCTCCAACATTGATATTTGTTTTCTGTGAGATTTAAGTGTTATAATTAAGTTTGAACTTTTTGAAATAATAAATCTTTCACGTTTTGAAAGTGATCAGAAAAAATAGATGGACACTGGTATTGGGAAACACAAGTGTTTTGGATGTGTTGAAAGAATAAACTCCCTAACACTTTTTGCAATGGTGATTACCTTTAATTTCCAAGATAAAGAATTTTAAAACTTTAAACATTTCTTTCTCTGAGTTTATGAAAGAACCCTTTAGCTTCCCCTGTGCATCTTTTCTAAACAGTGATTACAAGATTTATATTCTACTCAGAGTTAAGACTTCACCTTGGCTTGTGTGGGCTCTTAATATCCTTTGGCATCTGTATGTGTTTTTTTGCAGACTGTAACACTTGACATACGCTTAAGTTCAGTTTGCCATCTGGGTCAATTACGTCAAAATATTTTCCAGTTGAAATTTCCTTTCTGCTTCTCTCTTGTTTTTTGTCTTGAGTGCTACAATAGATTAATTACCCTTGAATAGCTGGGCTGCTTTACTTTATGAAGAACTGTTACTGATTCTGGAAGAAGGGTGGTTAGGCCCCTGACAGGGATTTTCAGCAAGTCCTTTATTAGCTGTATTGGTGAGTACGAGAATGTAACAAACTTAGTATATCCCTAACTTATGGGGAAATTTTTTTCTGATACTTGTCTCAGAGAGGAATTGTGCAAAGTACATACCATTTTCAGGAAAAAAACCCAGTATTTTATTGAAGGCACTGCACAATTCAAAGTAATTACTATTGTTCATTTAACTAGATCCCCTACTGTTCTGTTACCAGAGATATAAGATAATCTGAACTTTGTAGTTTCCAAGTTCGTCTCTAAGCTTTTTTTAAAAAATTATGTAGGCTGGTCTGTAAGTCATAGAGCTTTCATTTTGCAGATATTGCATAGATACCTTTTTTATATACTGAATGCTTTCAGATTAGTTTCTAGGATAACAAATAAGGATAATGATGTTTAAGAAGGTGAAGTGACTTTTCCAAGTCAAAGTGGTGGTGATGGAACTGAAATGTGATCTCAGGACTTCCTGACTCCAGAGTCTAAGCTCTGAACCCCACTGTATTATACAGTCTTCCGTTTTCCTTTTTTTTTTTTTTTTTAATAAAACTAGTGCCCAGTGCTTTTTTTCATTAATTATACCAAGTTGCTTGAGAAGGTAGTTCAGGCAGTTTCTATGGGGCAGGTTTAGAGATGTGAAAAGATGTTTCTGGGACCTAGTTTAAAAAATAATTTTGTTTCTCTAGGACAAAGAAAACTGAGGAAAATAGCATGGCTTTGGACTGGAAGTTGGTTGAGTTAATAAGAAAGGGTAAACACTGCCAAAGAAAGAGGAACCTGATGAATTAAATGGAAGTGCAGGGAAGAAGACTAGTGGTTGAATAACGTGAAGCTTGAAATTTGCCTGTTAGTATATAATTTGTGCCCTTGAAATTGAGTGTGTTACAATGAAAAGAGCACTAAGCTAGGATTCAAATGGCTTTAGTTTGATTTCTAACACCAGCACTTTTTAGCTCTATAACCTTAATCGAGATCTCTAAAACTTAGTTTTCTCATCTGTATAAGCCTTTTGAGAGGGTTATATTAAAAATGTAAGTGAAGAAGTTTTAAAGGGTGTAACTACTTAACTCTTAAGTGTGGGCTGCATATAATTATGACTTCCTTACAGAGGGCTTGATATGGAAAAGAGAGAGGGGCAGAGTTACTTGGTGGTGGAGAAATCTTCCTCAGCCAGGTGATCATGGTTAATATCTTTAGCAATTAGTCACATTGTTAGTTATGTACCGTTGTATGATGTGATGACAATGGTACTTTATTCCTGAGGTTTTCCTCCCAAACACTCATAATCCATGTCTACCCATGTGAAAAACATCAGGCAAACACAAATTGAAGGACATTCTGTAAAATACCTCTCCAGTACTCCTGAAACTGTCAAGGTCATCAAAAATAAGGAAAGTCTGAGACCCTCACAGCCAAGAGGAGCCCAGGAGACAGAACAACTAAATATATTGTTGTGATTTCCTGGATGAGATCCTGGAACAGAAAAAGGACATTAGGTAGAAACTAAGGAAATCTGAATAAACTGTGGATTTTAGTTAATAATAATGTATCAGTGTTGGTTCATTGATTGTGACAAACGTATCATACTGTATTAATATATGATAAGGATAAGGGAAACTAAATATGTGTTGGTATGGGAACTCTTGGTACTGTACACTCAGTTCTTCTGTAAACCTTAAACTTTACCAAAAGAAAAAAGTCTGTTAGTTAAATAAGCGTTTAAGGTCAGTATCACAGATGGAGACATACATATTATGTCCAGATTCGATGAGTGTAACTGAAGTTAAAAAGGTAAGCTCAGGACTTCCCTGGCAGTCCAGTGGTTAAGACTCTGGCCTCCACTGCAGGGGGCGCAGGTACGTCCCCCGTTGGGGAAGTTCCACATGCCGTGTAGTGCGGCCAAAAAAAAAAAGACCAGCTCAGAGTGCTGTACTGCACTATACATGATGAGTGGAATGCAGGGAAGGAGAAGAATCACAGGGAGTTTTTCGATTCCCTGGGTGAGGGCTTTGGAGGAGAACTTTCCTATTCATCATCCCCCTGTTCATGTTCCGCAAGATAGTGGAAAGTGACTGAGAAAAGCCCTGAGAGTGAGTTGGCTGGGGATACTGGGTTTGGGGCTGCCCTGAGCTTGCCTGTTTCACTGCAGTTTTCAGTTGAAGCCTATAAAGATGTGTTGGTTCTGGCCCCAGACCCAGACCCCAGCATTATAAAGAATACTTTCTTTTAGTGTTTTAGTTATTTTTTCTTTCACCTTGGGTACAGCTTCTAATTTAGAGTCTCACCAGGAACTATGCCCAGTTTCATGCCTTTTGTGGACCCTAACTCTTTATTCTCTTTCCATAGGTTTATTGCTATTTGGGCTTATCTAGAGTTTGAAAGCTTTTGAGTTTCTGTTTAATTTCTGTTAGGGTTTTGTTTTTGTTTTTTTTTAAGCTTAAAAAAATCTCCTTGATATCTCCAAATAGTGTTGTCTTGTGTGCCCCATACTCTTAAGTTGACAGTTATTAGCATCAGTGCTAAATAAAAACATATACTTGGTTTTATCAATGTTTGAATGGCTATTAGGGAATAACTAATAGTTATCTGTTTTTCTTAAGACAAATAGGATAGTTACTGTGCCATGGTCAGTATCACAAAGTTAGGTGAAAGTTAGTTTGAATTTATTTAAATTTGGCATTATTTGTGCACCATATAAGCTGACATGTTAAAGTTGAGACATCATATATTAAAACCATATAAGTTACATTTTTTTGAGTTGGGCTTGTATCAGATTGATGTCTTGACATGAAAGTATTCTATAACATTTGGCTAAAAGTTGAAAAATGACAATATATGTAACTAATGATAGCAAAACCTTTAGTATTTGGAATACAAGAAGACCTAGAGAAATTTAGAAGGAAATGAATGCTTTTACACTTCCAAGAAGTTTACTTAATAGAATATTTTGCTGTTGTCAGTTTAATTTTTATTTGTGAATTTCAGCTGAGAGAGGTTAGTTATTTTTTCCTTCTTTTAAATCTCTTTTGAATGAAATTTAATTGGGGTTGAAATAAATATTGCAATTTCATGTCTATATCACTAAAAATATTTGTAAATGGTTTACTATTGCAGAATAACTCAAATATATATTAAGCACCTTCTTCTATATGTCAGGCACTGTACATGGTAAACAAAGTACATTAGATGGGCTCCTTGCTATCTAGCAACTCCTAATTTAGTGAGAAAGACATTTGACAAAATAAGTGAGGTAACGAAATGAGTAGCATTTAGAATCTTGATGATTAACTGTAGAAATGAGAAAAGTCAAAGGTGATTAATATTTTTATTTTTAATGACTGGCAGATTTGAAAATACACCAACTCTAGGAAGAGTTAGCATGTGAGGAAGAAAAGTAGGTTGGAAGTGGGAGAGCAGGTACCAAACTGGGATTTAGATATGTGGAGTTTGAAATGCCTTTAGAACAATATGGCAGAAATGTCCAAAAGGGTGTTGGATACGAGTTTATTGCTCAAGAGAAAGGTCATTTCTAGAGAGTAAAACATGGAAGTTGAGACCTCGTGTTTAAGATTCTGCACAGTAATCAGTAAAGGAGATTGAGAGTGATGAGAAAGGTCAGTAATAATGTATGGGGTTTTTCGGCGGAGGGGTGGGGTGCACGAGCACACTTTATAGCTAACTTAGTTGTAGTCAGCATGGTGCCCACTGTGTAAGTTCTGAAGAAATGTGTCATTTTCTTTTCTTGAATGAATGAATTGTGGGGGAAGTTTGTTTTATGCAAACAGCTTGAGTTGTTTTTCCTTCCCTGCTAGCCCCTCTCACTTTTTAGGGTTTTTTTTACTGGCCCACTGCATTTCTTGCCTAGTACTTAATGCCCGTTTTCAAACTCTTTGAAGTGCTTTCCCAAAACGGCCTTCTCTGTGTGCTGATGCTGTACTTTTTATTAATTTTCAAGATTCTTTACTCACATTGCACATATGTAATTCTATCTCATGTGAGTTAGGGTTTTTATGAGCTTATTCCATAACGTTTAACCATAGTTAACACTTGGGTTAACGTGCCTTCCCTAGATATTTTGGAACTTATAAAACCTTGATTTGAATTGTAATAGCCAAAAGCAACAGGCAGGTGTCAGACACATTTAAAAAGCCCTTGAGAAGACTGGTAAAAACCAGTAGTGATTAAAAGGGCAAAAATTGCAAGACCATGAGGTATAAATATTGTACTTGAATTTGTGACTGATACGGTGTAAAATACTGAAACACAATAAAAGATAAGTCTGGTTTACTTTTCACTAGATTGATAGAATAATTGGACAAAATTTTAAACATATTTATGTTACTTTTGTTGTTTTATAAACTTGAACACTTGAAATCTTGGTCATGGAAAAATTAAAAATAACACTATCCTAAAATAAGCCAATTTATGCTTAACTTACTTTTGGTAGCTTTCTTAGTCACCCTCATCAAATGAAGCACTTATCTAGGCAGGTGAAATGTGTGTGGCAGGACTAACATAACATAGTTACTTTGGTAAGTAAAATTAGAAGAGAAATAATCTTATTTAGTTTCATCAATCTTATCTATTCTAGGGATTTATGCATTACTTTTTAAAAGTTAACTCACAAGCAAATGTGGGCTTCATAGACCATATTATATGTACTTAACCCTTGTAATTAGATATTAATGGTCTCTTGTTTATAATGGTTATCAAAATTCTTATTTTCAAATTAACCCATTTATTGAGAGTTAGACTTTGCCCTTGCCACATGATCTCTTCCCACAAATACCTTTGAATTTGAATTGCTGGTACCATGTACAATCTTAAGGGGACATTTCTTTTTTTCCTTTTTTTTTTTTTCTTTTTAATTTAAAAAGTTTTTTTTTAAACTTGGAAAACAGAGGACATCATAATTTTTAGAGAGTAGTAGTCTGGGAACTCAAATCCTGTATTCTTATCATTCTGTCATTTAACTTTTCTAGGACTTTTGGCATTTCACTTAACTTCTTTGTGCTTTGTTTTCCTCAGGTTTTTAAGTGAGGTAGGTTAGAGTAAGAGATTCTCCTAAAGCCCTTGCACTAATAATGTTCTATGACCAGCTCACATAATGCTTATATTCTAATCTGTTGCTTATCTTTTTTGCCTGTTGGTGGCTAAACATTTGGGGCATTTCCTCTATTGTCAGGTGTAACATTAAGAGATTTGAAATATCAGTTCTGTCATTTGCTAAGCTGTGCAATTGTGCAAATTACTTAACCTTTTTTTCACTTCATATTTTTTTCTCTGTAGTTTTGATGATAGGAGAATTCACCTCAGCAGAGTGCTGTAAGCAGTAAGAGGATAATACATATCAAGCATTTAGCAAGATTTCATACAATTAGCTGATGCTAGTTGCTATTTTCCTCTATTTTTAAGAATTGGATGTATATTTAATCTCAAATAGAACAAAAGAGTATAGCAGCACAGCTTATGATCCCTTAAGTTTTCTGTTAGTGTTAGAATAAAATGTAGTATGTATCTCTGAAACTGAATTTAATCTTTTGCAACTTGTTGTACCTCTGAATGCAGTGATTTTTTGGCAATTTGAACTTCAAACTCAAAATAGCCTTCTTTGGTGATAATATTGCGTTGACTTCATATAGAATTCTGGATTCATGTAACATATCAGTTCAGCTACTGGGGTTGCATTTTTAGGCCGGTCATTCAGGTAGGATTCCTCAGCGTGTAGTACTGTACAAAATCACATGTTCTCTGTAGGCCTTACAGTACTTCTCATTCCTGCTGTGACTCGTTAGTAACACTTGAACTATTCTAACCCAGATTTCTTTACAGTATTAACTTCTTAGGTTAGATTTTCAAATCTGTTTGATTTTTTTTTTCTTTTGTTTTGTTTTTGGAGAAAAAGCACTGTTTCTTATCCACAGGTTTTTCTGTAGCCCACCTCTGTGTAGTAGTGGAATGGCCCTTCACTGGTTAAGGCTATAGGCCATATTTTCACATTTTCAACAAAATATTGTATGTTTGCCTATACACCAGATGTTTAAAACATGTTAATCTTTCTGTTGTCATTAGCAGCATATTTTATTCTCAGATCATGAAATGATCATAATCTTGTGCTTTCCAACACTGATATTCAAGTCATCTTTTTTAGAGTCAGCTCTATGGAGAACAGTAATCATTTCTCCAGATTCTCTGACTGCTTTCCTTCAGTTAAGCCAGATAGTTAGAAGGCAGTATGTATGCATTAAGTATATTGCCTGCTTAAAGAAATGCCTTCACTGGATTAGTATTTTATATTACACCATTGACTTTTATGGAGAGTTGCTATAAGAACAATAACAATAATACAGAGTTTGCATGATAATAATTAAAAATAACAGTGACACCAGCAGTTTCCTTTCTGATTATTATTAGGTCACACTTGCCTAATTAGTCACCCTAACTGAATGAAATTCTGCATAAAATTTTCTTATCCCTTCCTCACTTCCCTCCTCCAGTCTCTCCCCAGCAAGAAATCATTCTCCTGATTAGTTAAAGCTTGTTTTATTGAATGGGCCCTAATTGTTTTGTTCATTTTCTTAACTCTTTGTTCATAGTCCCTTTGGGTAAAAGTATAATTTATATGATATATTATGAATGGGCAGACCTTATTTTGCCCTGTAGTGCAGGACTCTAAAAATGGTCATGCAAGGTGAAACCATGCAAAACGATCTTAATAATCAGTGGGGAAAAATATAACTGTTCTATGACCTTTGAAAATTTGACAAAACATTGGGAACTCTCCACTCTTGGTTATAAGTGTATAAGGCAGTGGGTTTTGGCTGTATAATAACTTTCTTACTGGTCTACCTGCTGCTGAACTGTCACTGTAGTCCAGCCCTTCATTTACATTGAATAGTGTAGTACTTCATTTTGTGAAGACACTACAATTTTATTTACCCATTTTTATATTAATGAATTTTTAGATTTAATTAATTTTTCAATTCCAAGTTTAATTTTGTTGTAAACAGTGCTTCAGTAATATTCTCGTACATGTCTCCTTGTGTGCATGTACAAGAGTTTCTCTAGGATATACGTACCTAGAAGTAGAAGTTTGTCATTGGGCACGAACAACTTAAACATTACTAGCTATTTTGAAATTGCTTTCTTTTTTTTAACTGTCATTGATTTTTTTTCCTTAATATTTTGATCAATTCTCTCAATATTTTGACATCCAGGTTTTTCACTCAGCAATTGTGTCATTGATATTTTTGGTGACTTTTTATCTCATTGGCGGAAATGAACTATTTCAAATTGTGTGAGATTAATAGATCGGGGGTCAGCAAACTACAGTTTTGGGGCCATATCCAACCTACAGTTTATTTTAATCTAGCCCTCTGATTAAGAATGTACTTTACATTTTCAGTGGGATGTTTAAAAGAAGAAGAATATGTGACACAGGCTGTATGAGGCCCAGAGTGCCCAAAATGTTTCCTCTCTGGCCCTTTACATTTTATCTTCTTCGATCCCATAATACTTGGGAAAATGCCTCCAGGTTCATTTGTGTCACTGATAGTTGTGAGTATAAATTTTGTGTGTCTGTTACATAGTCTAACCTGTGTCTAAAAACCAGCTTGTAAAAGTGGTTTGGTATTAATTAAGTTGTTGCTATTTCTTTATCCTTTAAAAATTGAGAACGCTGGATCTCGGCATTACTAATGTTTCATTCTTTATTCAGGTTAAAGCTATTTGGGCTTATATTATTTAAGAAATTAAGGTAATTAAATCATTGGTGATGAGGTCTCTAGTATTTTTGGGGAATTAGCTTAAAAACAATTCTATTTTGTAAACATGATTGCTTGGAGACAGTTTAAGTATCAGTGTACAAACAGTTGACATACTAATTGTAAATAATATTTAGCCATCAAAAGCACTGTCCCAAGAAAGTTTTCTTAATAGCTTAGTTTGCTTACAGATAATTTATGTATTCCTTGGTTACTGGTAGATTTCAGTCAGATATAGGAGTACCTTTAAATGTTAGATAATATTTTATAATATGTCATAATTATGCTTTTCATGCATCTGCCCCCCTATTTAGCCTCAAATATTAATTTTTCATAGTATGTGTAATGTATTACTCTGAAATAATTTTGAAAAGATTATTTTTAAAGAAAAGAGGAAAATAGATGAGAAGTAATAGATATCTTTCTTTTTGGGGGGAGGGGAACATAATTAACGTTGTTAATGTTATATAAAATTTATTAATGCATCATCTTAGATTTCTGCAAAAATCAGGCAGAAAGATAAAATTGCCCCTCTCATTACGTAAGAATTTCTGTACTGATGCCATCAGATAACTCATCTTAATTGAACATGATGAATGGCAGTATCTTTGGAGCAGCTGGATTTTGTCAGTCTAAACTTTGAGTTATTCTTCCTATCCTTTCTTACTCTTATTGACTGTTCTACCCTGATCCCCATATGTTCTAATCTATTTACTTGTTACCAAATTATCATATTTCAGTATTTTTAAAGCACCATAGTGGAGCTAGTATAAAAAATATTAAAAGGTTGTCTTCCTTTCATCAGGCATGTTTGTAATTTGAAAGACTTTTTTCATGCCCGTATTTTTTGTTCATTTGTCCCATCTGTTCTTCCCTTCCCCCCACCCCTCTTTTCCTGCCTTCTTTTGGATTAGTTGAGTATATTTTAGTATTCTAGTTTATCTCCCCTATTTTCTTGATAGCTAAACCTCTTGGTTTTACTTTTTAAAAAATGCTTGCTCTAGGATTGATAGTACACATACTTAATTTACAACCTACCTTCACATAATACTATACCACTGTATGTGTAAAGTGAGATTCTCAAAGCAATTTGTATACCTTTGGTTGGAGAATTTAGAAACAAAGCTCTGAGTGTTACCTCATGGTAAGCCCCCGCTCCATGGGGAAGTTCTCCTTACCCCTCTTGATCTCTGACATCTCATGCTACATGGCTGCCACCACTAACCCCTGCACTGATGTCCCCTTGTCCTTCTGTGCTGTCCCTGTCTCTACCATCCCATGGCTCCCAAACTCTACACTGCCTGCTCTTACCCCTTGTGGCATTGCTTTTCTCAGCCTACACCTAGTTATTCCCAACATGTTGCCCTGAAACCTGTTTTTTCTGATGATAAACTCCATATGATTCCAGAAATTTTCTTTCCATGTTCTTTTACATCTGACCATTTCCTTTATGGTGGCCTCTAGTTTTCTATTCTAGTTTATTAACTCCCTCCTTCCATTCTAAATTACCTGACATAGTTGTGATCTCACTGCTGTTCAGGGTTATCCCTTGATTCCTTTACTTGGAAGCGATCTTTGTTTTATTTTTGCTTCTCTTCATGGCATTCTCCATATAGTTGTGATATTTTTTCTCACTATATTTTTATTTTTTAAGAATATAATTATTGTATTTTAAGAATAAGATTATTTTTGTAATCTATTAAACCATATAAACTCATTATAGACAGTTAATAAATATTCCTTGAATGAAAAAATGAGATTCAATGCCCCTGTATGTCAGCAAAGAGATTAAGGTGCTAGATGTTTGTTTCTGATCTTTCCTGCCTTTGATTTTGTGTGGTTCTTTAATTTATTCACAGACGGAAAGTTATCATAGTAGCTCTGCATCTCTTTGTCATCTTACATAACTGAATTAATATATATATAAAGTGCTTAGAGCAGTTCATGGCACATAGGAAATAATCAATAAATGTTAGCACTTATGTTTATGATTACAAAATTTTTAATTTTAATCATCTTGGATGAAATGTTTTTAGTGAGATATATATTTCTGAGAGTTACTACACTGAATATATTGAGCATCCTTTTCTCCTTCATGAATTAAGTCATTGTGAACATCAGAAATACTGTAAGTCAAGTTTGAATTGGTATTCCTTACCTCTTATTCTCTTTCACTTCCTGTTATTCACAACCAATTAAGTTGATTTTATCTTTTTAAATAGTTTGTGTGGCTGTCTTCTCATTTCCATTCCATGCTTTTACCTTAAGCCTGTGTCTTATTTCTCACCTTTGCTGTTTTAAGAATTTCATAACTACCATCTCTATTTCTGGTCTCATATGTTCCTCCAAACGATCCTTTATACTGTGGCCAGAATCCTCTTTCCCTAATAGCCCTATTATCAGTTAACTCCCCTAAGACTCTTCCCATTGCTTACAGGATAAACTTGTTTTTTACATGCTCCTTCCTTCCACTTTAAGTAGCCTTACTGTTGCTGCGTTCTCTCTGCCCCCTAAGCTCCACCTTTTCTAACTTCTTAGATCAGTTCAGACTCAAGTTTGTTAGTCTTGTGTATAACTGAAAAAGTCAATGAACTCTTAGTTAAGACCTTAAGAGCTTTCCTACAGTTAAAATGCATATAATAATATCTGTTTTAGCTCATCAGAGACCTTTTTGATTTATTTCTGGGTCTTGATGTATTTCATATTTTTGAGGGTGGTAAATCAATTGCAGACTCACTTGAAATGTTACTTTCTCTAGGAGCATCCTTGACTCTAAGCATGGATAAGCATGCCTCTATCCTAGTACTTGCCATACCATGTAGTATAATAATTATCTCTGTAATAAGGTGTCTTAACTGAAGCTAACTGTTGTCCATGCCAATTTGTAGCATTAGTTGGCATTCTGATAGGGATTGCCCATGTGCTTCAATCAGTCTGATTTTTATTTAATTGGTGTATTTTGTTTAGGAAATACGCAAGCCAGTGTCTAGTTACATCCCCTGAATTGTTGGGAGCCATAGTTTGCATGCGATAGAACATGAATCTTGTTCAAAATAATGTGTGGAGAGGGCAGCACACACATATGTGTCTAATAGATTTGGAATTGTGTGGGGAGGAACAGTGAGTGAAAATTCCCATAGCCGAGAAGGACATCTGGCATTTCTACAACAAACTTTAAACCAGTATCTGAAGGGAATGATTGTGGTTCTCAGGACAGCAGTATTATTATTTTTTAATCCCATGACTTCTTGTGCTGTGATGACTGTGTAGCATGAGAAAGTAGATAGGTGTGTGGTAAAAGCAAAAGCCTACCATTTCATACTATATATAGTATTTTAGGTACTTAAGAAAGAAAAATCTTACTATTCAGAAATGTCAAATGTCAAAAAAAAAAAGTGTATCTTTGAGTCAGTGAGAAGTGGTATATCGCTGGGAGTCCAGCCACTTTTATGAGGATTCTTCTGTTGATGGCCAGTTGGTGGTAGAATTTATTACTAGAAGTCCACACCTTTCATTCTTGGTACCCCTTCTAAAATAACTGGGCACAGAAGGGAAAGAGATTTCCCATCAACTGGATGACTTGCTGAGTGGCAGATACCTGACAGGAGATTCAGACAGAGGCTGAGTGAATAGACACTTTGGAGAGTAACAGGGGTCATTGTCACAAAGTGATACTCTGACTGAGGGTTAGCAGTGTTGGTGGTCCTAAGATTTTTGTCTGTAGGAGTTATCTCCTTTGGCTGGGATAGAGACTGAGAAGAGTTCGTTTGGCCCTGCAGATCCGTAGGGTCAGCATCTCATGGCCAAGCCAAATGAGAGCCGGGAGCTAGAGAGTAGCATTTATACTGGAAGTGCTCAGGGACTGTAAGATAATGTTATTGATTACATGATTCCCATTCCATTTTGGGGGATTATCATGGAGTCATAAAAAGAATAACCCTGAGGTCTTGCTGCTTGTCAGAGAGGGCTGTTGATCTAGTATTAGACTGTTCTATCTTCAATGCCTAGCATCATGCCTGATATATGGTACAAATATGGATGGATGGGTAGACAGATGATGAATGAGATGTTAAACTATCATGTTTAGTCACAGTCACTGTATTGGTGTATAGTTTTTGGAATACAGAATGGCTTTAATTTTTGAGGCATAAATAACACCCAGTAAAAATAAGCATGCTAGAGGAACTATTTTAATTAACAGTGGACTTTTGTTTATTTTTTTCCTTTTTCTTTTATGTGTGTATTTTCTCTTTTATTGAAAGACATATATGTGATTGGATTTATAAAGACACTGAACAGTTGTTTTCTTTTCATTCAGGGGCCTGAATTAATGAACAAATACGTTGGTGAATCTGAAAGAGCAGTTAGAGAGGTAAGAAGATTATGCCTTAAAGTGGAGCTCTGCATAGGAGAACCATGCTTCTGTCCTGTATGGTTTCTGTTTCGCATGGGGTTACAGATTTTGAAATTTCCAAATCTAGATTCCAGTGATATATTTTTTCCCCAGTCAGATATTATTTTAAAATGTAATTTTGGTCATCTACAATTTTTTGTTTCTGTTTTTAAACATCATAATATTACCAGCCTTTGATTTTACCAAATATTTTTTTAATGGCTGTCAGCATTTAATTAAAAAAGAAAAAAAAAGGATATGTTTATACTTAACAAAGAACTCATGATGTCAGAATGAGATTTAAATGCTTTAAACCAGGTAGTCCTTTAAATCAAATAAGCTTGTTAGTATATGAAAATGTCACTGTACTCTCCTTATTTACTTTACCTTTGAATTTAGAAAGTGCATCCCCCTTCTCCCTTTTAAATTTTAAAACCAGTGCCTGATTGGCTTATTGGCTACTCCATTTTGCTGAAGCTATGCAACTGGGAAATTTATGCAAAATCAAGGCACTGAAGTGGGGTAACTGGAGCAGTGACCACAAGTCTTGGCTTTCCTAAGCAAAAATTGGCCTGCCTCACACAGGCACCCTGTATCCTCACAGAAGCTAAGCAAGGACAAGAACACATAAATAGCAGTGGAATGGAAATATGTGGGTACCAACCAAGAGTATTAGAGATTGGAATACTTTGTTTTGCATATGAGAAAAAAATTTGTTATTTTTGTGTCTTTTTTTTTTCTTGAAATGTAGATGATGGTGATCATATAAAACATTAACTGATAATGATAGCACCATCATTGATTAAAATATGAAAAAGGTGATGTTTATTAATATTAAGGTTTTGATAACTATTGTGTATTTTTATGGTCGTCATACTTGTGGCCAGAAAGTGGGGGCCTAGGTTACTGGTAACAAACATTCAGCTTTCTTTCTGCCTATGCCGATGTTTTCTAGCCCATTTCCACATATTGGCCCCATGGCTGTCTGGCTAGTCTTTGATGTTGATAGTTTGATTGACTTCTGGTCTAACCAGTCTATGCTCTTCCAAGTTTTAGCTGTTTTTTCCATGTAGTCGTTAGAGAAATGAGCAAGGTGCGTGACTTTTAGGTTAATGGGTATTTTATGTGCTAAACTTTGCCTCATTTTATACATTTATGATTTTTCTTTTAAATATGTGTTTATGATAGATAAAAATAACTGTTATTTACTGAGCTATTACTATGTTCCAGGCATTATACTAAATGCTTTACATTCTTTTTAAATTTATTTCTTAAACTTCTGAGGCGGGATTTATCATAATCTCCAATTTAGAGATGTGGAAATTGAAGTTTAGAGAAGTAAAGGTTCCCCCTGAAAGTCACACAGCTACTAAATTGTGGAGGTGGGATTTTAACTGAGATTGTCTGATTACTTAACCAGATTGTCTCCTACACACCTCGAAGAATATGTGTTGGTGTCTTGTCTCTGTTTGCAAGTAAGCACTATGCAAGAAGATTCTTTTACATCCATTATGAAGTGTGTATACATCTGTTACAGGTTGTATACAAAGTGATTGGGCTGGTTGACTGGTACAAAATAGATTTAGTTCTAAAAATAGTTTTCAAAATAAAACTAGCTATGAAGTTTTCTGGGATTTGCTCATCTTTAGCTAACATGGCACTCTTTCCACCAGATCTTCCGAAAAGCAAGAGCAGTGGCTCCTTCCATTATTTTCTTTGATGAACTTGATGCCTTAGCAGTTGAAAGGGGCAGGTAAGAAATATTTAATAGGACTGCTATTAAATATTAGCAATTACAGTGTAGAGGAACTAGCACTTATTATACAAATTTTATTTATTAATACATTTGGCCTAAAAGAAAACACTTTTAGTTCATATAGTTATTTTCTTCTTATACCCATTAAATTATTTCATGTCATCACTTTATAGTACTTTGATGTACAATTTTTTTTTTAAGACATATCCATTTGGGGCATTTGAGATAATTTTTATAGTTTACTACCTAAAGAGAGTGCCCTGCACTGCCTATCAAAATTTGGGTTTTTATTAACATATGATTAAAGCTGTAAATAAAGTTCAATTAAGCATAATTATGTGATAGAGTAGAACCCAATTATAATAAAAGTTATTATACAGATTTTAGTATTACCTGGATTGTCATGTTTCCTAAAATACAGTTACAATAGAATAAAAATTAGTATTAATAGTTTTGTTTCTGAATGTCAGACAACAGAGGATTATTTATGTCATCAAATGTGTGTGTGTGTATGTGAATGTACATATACGTATATATGTATATATACATCAGACTGTTCTCAAGTATAATTTTTTTTCTCTACAAAGATTTACAGGCCTTTTAAGGAGGAATACATTCTACAAGTACTTCCTGCTAGAGGATGTTAGTGTGTTTTCTTTATAGCCCCCTGATCATACATTGATTTATACATTGATTATGAAAGTTTTACTGATGATAGTTGTAGTGATGGCAGAAGGCACCTTCTAAGTCTCAGTGTTAAATTTGATAAGAGGCATTGCTGCTCTCTTCCTTACTGGATAGACCTGCCTAATCAGATAAGAGTATGAACTGTTACTAGGAAACATTAGGAGGTAGCCTGCTTTCTACCTCACCCATTTGATATTCTGTAAATACCTATCAGTTTTGTTACTTTATGAGTTGAAGTTCGGAGTCCTTTTATTACTTCTGAAGTGAAATGAAACAAAAGGTTACAAATAGCTCAAGTTTACCTTGACTGCAAGAGAAGAAAAAGAAGCCAGAGAAGTTTGCTGAAGTAGGGTGATCTGCCACATTTATGTGCCATCAGAGACATCTGTTTTTTGAGCCTAAAAAGGGACAGGGTGGGAAACACTGTTAAATATGAACCAGATGGGAGGTGGAATATGTAGCAGAGTTCTCATAAAATGCCTTTGAAATGTCATGGCGTGAGAAACCAGTCAAGGCACTTGGTAGAAATAACCTGTTTTTGAAGCAATTTGGTTCAGTAGGAATTTGCAAATGTATTAGAGATGCTAATAATTTGTAGCCTCTGGATTTCATTTCCTGTAATAGTCTTCATCATATAGTGAGCCCTTGCTCAGTGGCTCATTCAAATAAAGTACAAATAAATTTGTGTAGTTTTCCTTTGCATAGAAAATTTTGGTCAAGTTAGTTGACATTTCAGAAAACAAAGATAAGGTTGACTACCAAATGTAACGTTAATAGTCCAAAGTAGAGGGTTTTACTTGTACTTTAACTTCACTGTCTTATATAGTTTGGTTTTTCTAGCTGGAAGAATCTCATAGACTATTTCAGTTGTTTTTTCCCTGTGATTGTGTGATGGGTCAACATTGCCTAGAAAGTTATAGTTTTATCTAGAGTGCTATTACCTGAAAACTAAAACAAACAAAAGCTGCACACATGTATTTTTGTTCTTCAGCTATTTGACTTGGACACAGTTTCTAGAAACTGAAAACACAGCTGTTGATAGATAGCAAAAATATAAAATTCCCCAAATACTAAGCCAATTTTATACATTGTTAAAGAAATAGAAAACATAGCAAAACATAGAAAAATTAAAAATTCCATAACTAGAAATTTTCTATGTAATTTGGGCTGTAGAATATTCATTGCTTCCATTTCTTCTGTTTTCTGTGATAATGTGCGGATCAAACTCATATGGCTAGTCCAGAAATGACAGTGCCTAAGAAGACTGTTTCTTCTTACCAAGATTTGGATTTCCACACTAGAGATGTTTAACAAGTTGAGCTATGAATTGTGATATATGCTAGTCTGTACTGTCCTGTGTGTTAAGTCAATTATTTTGACTATTTGAAGTTGCTCAAATTAGCCATGAAACTGAGGATTGCAACCTGCACATTGTAGATACAATATAGACATACTATTTGCTTAGCTTTAGAAATATTTGTGCTTTCAGAAAGAGAGGTTTTTCATGCATATAAAAGTGTCTTCTAAGAACCACTATTTTCTCCTCTTCATTGCTCCATTTAAGTTTCTTTGGGACTTGAAAAATAAGTAAGCTTGACATTTACTTCTCTTTTTCTGTATGCACATTTAAATTATGGGTATTCTGATTAAAATTTTTTGTCTTATTTCATATTGTAAGTTGGAGGAAGTGTTGTAGGATTCCCTTTGCAAAGCTCTTTAATCATCTCTATAATATTTGGAAAATTGAAAATGCTGTTAAAGTAGCATAGCTCTTTGGAAAATGGAGAATATGATAGGGAGTAAGGCATTGACATAGGGAAGAGATTTGAATTATACTGAGCTAATAATAATATTGGGTAACATTTAGTGCTTATCATATTCTAGAAACTGTTTTAAGTGTTTCACAGGTGAAGAAAAAAAACTCATAGAAAGGCCCCTGCATTAATGCAAAGTAAGATATTATGCGGTTGGTTCCAATATTCTGCCCTGCCTCCCAGCTAGCTTGACTTTTTACCTTTTTCAGGATGATAGTGGGGAGGGGCGAGTATGCTGGGCAGTAAATCATCAGTCACTCTTCTCTTAGGCTAACAGTTCTGTCCCCAGAAGTGAAGAAGTATAGGGTGATTCCCCATGTTCTATATTCTCTTGGCTCAGTCTCTTCTGACTGAGGAAATGGCCACTAGACTAATCTAGAGATTCCTAGAACAACTTCCTCTGTCTAGGACGTTCCGGCTAGTCACTGGATCCTGAATCATCTTCACCAGCTGACGTTAATTGCCTCGTAATGTCATACTTCAAGCAGAACTTCAAGAAGTTTGGAACTGTGAACATCTCTCTGGAACTTGGAGTCACTGGCTGCAGAGGCCTATCTTGTTTATTTAGTTAACTTCCAAATAATGTCACTCCCTTTGGATCTCACTCACCATGTTATGACCTTTTGCTTGTATTAACCTCTAATCATTACCACAGCCCCAGGAGGTGTAGGTCCTATTCTCATTTCCATTTTACAGGTGAGAAAACTTAGGCATCTAGATCCATAACTACCTTATTCACTGTCATGTATCACAAGTAGCAGAAGGTGACATTTGAATTCAGATGTTTTGACTCCAAGGAAGATACTCAAAGGCACTTTTTTATTTGACTACCGCACCACAAATTCCAGGATTCCATGTCTAAGTAGTTAATTAACTAACCTTTCAAGGTTGTATTTATTGTGCATTTTCTCTGTGACCCTATCTGTCTAACTGAGCTGTTATAAAACTCCTTTGCAGCATTCATTCATTCACTTCTTCAGTAAATATTTAAAGGGTACTCTTTCTGCAACAGGCTTTACATTGAGGATAAAACGAAGTAGGACCTACCTTAACCTTTTTAAGTGTTTCATTTATTTATTTATTTATTTATTTATTTATTTATTTATTTATTTTTATTTATTTATTTATTTATTTTTTGGGGGGGGGGTACACCAGGTTCAGTCATCCGTTTTTATACACATATCCCCATCTTCCCTCCCTTCCTTGACGCCCCCCCCAAGCCCCCCCCACCCTACCCGCCCCAGTCCTCAAAGGCATCTTCCATCCTCGAGTTGGACTCCCTTTGTTATACAACAACTTCCCACGGACTATTTTACAGTTGGTAGTATATATATGTCTGTGTCACTTTCTCGCTTCATCTCAGTTTCTCCTTCACCCCCCGCCCCCTCCCATACCTCGAGTTCTCCAGTCCATTCTCTGTATCTGCATCCTTGTTCTGGTCACTGAGTCCAACAGTACCATTTTTAGATTCCGTATATGTGAGTTAGCATACAATATTTGTCCTTCTCTTTCTGACTTACTTCACTCTGTATGACAGACTGTAGTTCTATCCACCTCATGACATATAGCTCCATCTCATCCCTTTTTATAGCTGAGTAATATTCCATGGTATATATATGCCACATCTTCTGTATCCATTCATTTGTTGATGGGCATTTAGGTTGCTTCCATGTCCTGGCTATTATAAATAGTGCTGCAATAAACATTATGGTACAAGTTTCTTTTGGGATTATGGTTTTCTTTGGGTATATGCCCAGTAGTGGGATTACTGGATCATATGGTAGTTCTATTTGTAGTTTTTTAAGGAACCTCCAAATTGTTTTCCATAGTGGCTGTACCAATTTACAGTCCCACCAACAGTGCAGGAGAGTTCCTTTTTCTCCACACCCTCTCCAACATTTGTTGTTTCCAGACTTTGTGATGATGGCCATTCTGACTGGTGTGAGGTGATACCTCATTGTGGCTTTGACTTGCATTTCTCTGATGATTAGTGATGTGGAGCATCTTTTCATGTGTTTGTTGGCCATCTGTATGTCTTCTTTGGAGAAATGTCTATTTAGGTCTTCTGCCCATTTGTGGATTGGGTTCTTTGCTTTTTTGGTATTAAGCTTCATGAGCTGCTTGTATATTTTGGAGGTTAATCCTTTGTCCGTTGTTTCATAGGCAATTATTTTTTCCCACTCTGAGGGTTGCCTTTTAGTCTTGTTTATGGTTTCTTTTGCTGTGCAAAAGCTTTTACGTTTCATGAGGTCCCATTCATTTATTCTTGATTTTATTTCCATGATTCTAGGAGGTGGGTCAAAAAGGATGGCGCTTTGATGGATGTCATATAGTGTTCTGCCTATGTTTTCCTCTAGGAGTTTGATAGTGTCTGGCCTTACATGTAGGTCTTTAATCCATTTGGAGTTTACTTTTGTGTATGGTGTTAGGAAGTGTTCTAATTTCATTCTTTTGCATGTTGCTGCCCAGTTCTCCCAGCACCACTTATGGAAGAGGCTGTCTTTTTTCCATTGTATACGCGTGCCTCCTTTGTCAAAGATAAGGTGCCCATATGTGTTTGGGCTTACTTCTGAGTTCTCTATTCTATTCCATTGATCTTCCTTTCTATTTTTGTGCCAGTACCATACTGTCTTGATCACTATGGCCTTGTAGTATAGTTTGAAGTCAGGAAGCCTGATTCCACCAACTCCATTTTTCCTTCTTAAGATTGCTTTGGCTATTCGGGGTCTTTTGCGTTTCCATACAAATCGTAAGATTTCTTGCTCTAGTTCTGTGAAAAATGCCATTGGTAATTTGATCGGGATTGCATTGAATCTGTAAATTGCTTTGGGTAGTACCGTCATTTTCACGATGCTGATTCTTCCAATCCAGGAACATGGTACGTCCCTCCATCTGTTTGTGTCGTCTTTGATTTCTTTCATCAATGTCTTAAAGTTTTCTGCATACAGATCTTTTGCCTCCTTAGGCAGGTTTATTCCTAGGTATTTTATTCTTTTGGTTGCAATGGTGAATGGGAGAGTTTCCTTAATTTCTCTTTCTGCTCTTCCGTTGTTCGTGTATAGGAATGCAAGAGATTTCTGTGCATTAATTTTGTATCCTGCTACTTTACTAAACTCATCAATGAGTGCTAGCAGTTTTCTGGTAGAGTCTTTAGGGTTTTCTATATATAATATCATGTCATCTGCAAAGAGTGACAATTTTACTTCTTCTTTTCCAATTTGGATTCCTTTTATTTCTTTTTCTTCTCTGATTGCTGTGGCTAAAACTTCCAAAACTATGTTGAATAATAGTGGTGAGAGTGGACACCCTTGTCTTGTTCCTGTTTTTAGGGGGAATTCTTCCAGTTTTTCTCCATTGAGAACAATGTTGGCTTTTGGTTCTTCATATATGGCTTTTATTATGTTGAGGTAATTTCCTTCTATGCCCATTTTCTGGAGAGCTTTTATCATAAATGGATGTTGAACTTTGTCAAAAGCTTTTTCTGCATCTATTGAAATGATCATATGGTTTTTATCCTTCAATTTGTTGATATGATGTATCACATTGATTGATTTGCATATATTGAAGAATCCTTGCATCCCAGGGATAAACCCCACTTGATCATGGTGTATGATTTTTTTAATGCGCTGTTGCAGTCTGTTAGCTAGTATTTTGTTGAGGATTTTTGCATCTATATTCATCAGTGATATTGGTCTATAGTTTTCTTTTTTTGTGACATCTTTGCCTGGTTTTGGTATCAGGGTGATGGTAGCCTCGTAGAATGAGTTTGGGAGTGCTCCGCCTTCTGCAATATTTTGGAAGAGTTTGAGAAGGACAGGTGTTAACTCTTCTCGAAATGTTTGATAGAATTCGCCTGTGAACCCATCTGGTCCTGGGCTTTTGTGTGTTGGGAGATGTTTAATCACTGCCTCAATTTCCGTACTTGTGATTGGTCTGTTCATGGTTTCTATTTCTTCCTGGTTCAGTCTTGGAAGATTGTATTTTTCTAAGAATGTATCCATTTCTTCCAGGTTATCCAATTGATTGGCATATAGTTGCTTGTAGTAGTCTCTCATGATCTTTTGTATTTCTGAGGTGTCCGTTGTTACTTCTCCTTTTTCATTTCTAATTCTGTTGATTTGCATCTTCTCCCTTTTTTTCTTGATGAGTCTGGCTAATGGTTTATCAATTTTGTTAATCTTCTCAAAGAACCAGCTTTTAGTTTTATTTATTTTTCTTATGGTTTCTTTCCTTTCTTTTTCATTTATTTCTGCTCTGATCTTTATGATTTCTTTTCTTCTGCTCACTTTAGGGTTTCTTTGTTCTTCTTTCTCTAGTTGTTTTAGGTGTAAGGTTAGGTTGTTTATTCAATCATTTTCTTGTTTCTTAAGGTAGGACTGTATTGCTATAAACTTCCCCCTTAGAACTGCTTTTGCTGCATCCCATAGGTTTTGGGTTGTTGTGTTTTCGTTGTCATTTGTTTCTAGATATTTTTTGATTTCCTCTTTGATTTCTGTAGTGATTCCTTGGTTGTTTAAGAGTGAATTGTTTAGCCTCCATGTGTTTGTCTTTTTTGCAGTTTTTTTCCTGTAATTGATATCTAGTCTCATGGCGTTGTGGTCTGAGAAGATGCTTGATATGATTTCAATTTTCTTGAATTTGCTGAGGTTTGATTTGTGACCCAAGATGTGATCTATCCTGGAAAATGTTCCGTGTGCACTTGAGAAGAATGTGTATTCTGTTGTTTTTGGATGGAATGTCCTATAAATATCAATGAAGTCGAGATGGTCTAATGTGTCATTTAAAGCTTGTGTGTCTTTATTTATTTTCTGTTTGGATGATCTGTCCATTGATGTAAGTGGGGTGTTCAAGTCTCCCACTATTATTGTGTTCCTGTCGATGTCCCCTTTTATAGCTGTTAGCATTTGCCTTATGTATTGAGGTGCTCCTATATTGGGGGCATAGATATTTACCATTGTGATATGTTCTTCTTGGATGGATCCCTTGATCATTATGTAGTGTCCTTCCTTGTCTCTTTTAATAGTCTTTACTTTCAAGTCTAATTTGTCTGATATGAGTATTGCTACTCCAGCTTTCTTTTGACTTCCATTTGCATGGAATATCTTTTTCCATCCCTTTACTTTCAGTCTATATGTATCCCTTGGTCCGAAGTGGGTTTCTTGTAGGCAGCATATAGAAGGGTCTTGTTTTTGTATCCATTCAGCCAGTCTGTGTCTTTTGGTTGGAGCATTTAATCCATTTACATTTAAGGTGATTATTGACATGTGTGTTCCAATTACCATTTTCTTAATTGTTTTGAGTTTGTATTTGTAGGTGTTTTCCTTTTCTTGTGTTTCCTACTTAGAGAAGTTCCTTTAGCACTTGTTGTAAGGCTGGTTTGGTGGTGCTGAATTCTCTTAACTTTTGCTTGTCTGGAAAGCTTTTGATTTCTCCCTCAAATCTGAATGAGATTCTTGCTAGGTAGAGTATTCTTGGCTGTAGGTTTCTGTCTTTCAGGACTTTCGTGATATCCTGCCATTCCCTTCTGGCCTGCAGAGTTTCTGTGGAAAGGTCAGCTGTTATCCTGATGGGTTTTCCCTTATATGTTGTTTGTTGCTTTTCTCTTGCTGCTTTTAATATTTTTTCTTTGTGTTTAGTTGTCGTTAGTTTGATTAATATGTGTCTCGGTGTATTTCTCCTTGGGTTTATCCTGTATGGGACTCTCTGTGCTTCTTGGACTTGGTGAATTATTTCCTTTCCCATGTTGGGGAAGTTTTCCACTATAACCTCTTCAAATATTTTCTCAGACCCTTTCTTGTTTTCTTCTTCTTCTGGGATGCCTATAATTTGAATGTTGGTACGCTTAATGTTATCAGTGAGGTCTCTGAGACTGTCTTCTAATCTTTTTATTATTTTTTCTTTTTCCTGCTCTGTGGCAGTTATTTCCCCCATTCTATCTTCCAACTCACTTATTCGTTCTTCTGCCTCAGTCATTCTGCTGGTTATAGCATCTAGAGTATTTTTAATTTCAGTTATTTTGTTATCTATTGCTGTTTGTTTTTCTGAGTTCTTATGAACTGTTTCTTGTACTTTCTCTATTTTGTTATCAAGATTTTGTATCATTTTTACTATCATTACTCTAAATTCCTTTTCAGGCATTTTTCCTATTTCCTCCTCATTTATTTGGTCTTGTGGGTTTTTTTCTTGCTCCTTTGCCTGCATGGTGTTTCTTTGTTTCCTCATGGTTGTCCAAGCTTTTGGGGTTGCTTGTCCTTGGGTTTTTTTGCGTTATTCTGTGACCAGCAGAGGTTCCTTTATTGTTCGTCTGTAAGCATCGGTGTGTGGGGAGGGAGAGGGTACAACAGTGGCTCCTTCTCCTGGGAGGGAGTGAGCAGTGGCGCACTGATGTCTCAGTCAGGCTTGGAGGTGCCTGTTGCAGAGGGCGCCGGTGGCTCAGGCGTAAACAGAAAGTCTTAGAGTTGGGCCTCTCTCGGGCGTTTTTTTCTTTTCTTTTTTTTTTTTTTTTTTTTTCTCTCGGCAGCCTCCCTGCTGCTGGCGTTGCAAGGGGTTTTAATCTAGCCCCACCCGAGTGCCTGAGGGTACTTGTTATCCCTGAGCGCCTTAGGTGGCCCGCAGGGCGTCTCTCCACTGCCTGTTGCAGAGGCGCGGAAAGAGAGAGAGAGGCTATGCGCGTGGCTCCTCCCAGCCGCCAGTGAGCCTGCAGCCTCCAGCCGCCATCATGGCTGGGCAGCTCTCAGGGACCGGCTCTCCTCTCCGCGGGCCTCCTCCCTCCTGTCCTCTCGGTCCGTCACCCTACCAGCAACAATGTTTCCCACACTGAACCAGCTCTCCGGTTCCCACGCTCCCGCTCCTGGACCCTCCGTTCAGCCGCGGATCGATGTCTCGGTCCGGGAACGCTGAGCTGCGCTGCGGACCCTCCGAATGTTTCTCACTTCCTCCCGTCTGCCACAGCTCCGCCGCTTCACCCTCTTTGAGCCCTCATAGATGCCTCCCTACCGGCTATGTCGGGCTCCCCGCAGTCCCATCCGGTGTCCGAGGCCGTCTGCTGGTGTTCAGCTGGTTCTCTGTGAGAATTACTGCATCCTTCCGTGCATTCCCAATGCATCTGTGGGGAGGGATGCACTCCACGTCTCTTTACTTCGCCGCCATCTTTTCGCGCTCAAAAATTACTTATTTATATCTGCCTCCCTTGCTGACTGTGAGCTCCTCAAGGGCTAATATTCTGTCTAAGCATCTCTGTTTTACCACCACCAGAGCAGCACCAGCCCACAGAGCTGTTTTAGCCCTTAGGCTAGTACAGGTAACATGACTCTAAGTGTTTCATTTTTAAAGTGGAGATAAGAGTAGTAATAAATTCTAGGTTGATGGAATTAAATACATGTAAAAAACTTCACATAGTACCTGGTATTTAGTAACTGCTTAAAAAACTTTAGTGTTTCTTATAATTTCTGCATTGATATTCTTAGAATAATGATCATTTCCATTTAAATAGAAGTATAGTAAAAGAGATAGAAATGAGTCCTGCCCCAACAGGGTTTATATTGTAATGGAGGATTTGTGAAATTAGAAAAAGTATTCTACAGATGACAGGTGCGGTGGTATTTCATCAATCTAAATTGCCATTAGTTATAAGACGCATCATTATTTTATGTACCCTTACTGAAGAAAAATGCAGCCCTAAACCATGAAATGGTGCTGAGAAATCACCAACTCCAAGAGACATCCTGATTTCAAAAATTGTAAATATGAAAAAAGTTTGTGTTTTAGAAATAGAAGAAAGACATTACTATTTGGAAGAAAGAAGGTGATCTGTTTTATAAAACTAATGCTATCATAAAAATACTTGGGATATTGTTTTATGGCTAGAGTATTAAATATATGGAAAAATGAAAAAGATTGTGTTCAAATTAAAAGCTGACTGATATATTCTTTGAGGTATTAAAGAATCTGTGATATTAATAACTGTTTTCTTGTAAAGCTGTTTCTGCACTTAATGGTCCCTAATTGTTTTCCATTTGGAGTGGTTGGGGGGAAAAGTAAGAAGTTCTGAGCCAGCTTTCATTGAAAATAAAAATTCCAGGCTTAGTAGCATTCTGAAAAGAGCTCTGAGTTTTAAAGTAATGATGAGGAAATGGGGTAGTGTCTTTTGCAGCATGTCCAGATTTTAGGTAACTTTAGTGAATTCATGACACCGCACACTGTAAAAAAAAATTTTGTAGACATCATTTCTCTAAATGACACTTTTCAAGGAGGGTTATAAATTTTTTATATGTGACTTTTATGGTGGTATTTAAAATTTCACAAAATCATAAAATTTTATAGCTGGAAAAGTTCTTAGAAGTCATTTAGTGCAACCTTTTATTCTTCAGAAGGAATATAAACCCCTAGAATTTAAGAGAAGAGGCGTGTAACTCCTCTGTGGCCTAGACAAGGCTAGAACTCATGTTCTCATGTGTTCTTTAGACTGTGCTACTAATACTGCCTCTTAGACTGTCAGGATTTGGGATAGAAAAAGTATGTTTCTATCGGGGTAAAACTTCTCTTGTATCTAAATATTTAAAGAATTTTTTTATGTTTAAGAAACTAACAACTTATTAAATACTTTTAACCATTATTATTTTGTGTATCTCTGTTTCGAGTTGCTAAATTCAATACCTGTTTCCTGGTATGCAGTTTTTCCTAATTTATACTTCATCGTCTCATAGTTTTTACATTGCTGAAGTTTTAATATTAAACAGAAGTACTGAAAGAAACAGAACAAAAGAAGAAATGGAAAATGTGTAACAGATTTTTCATTATAATAGTTTTATAGAGTATAGCGGATTTCTATTAATATTTTGTGTTTTGCGTTTTGTGCATTGTGGCTGAGTACTATAGCGTGGATTAAAGGTACAACTTTCCTTAGAGAGATGGCCTGATGCAGCATTTTACTAGGAGTTGGAGTTACTTTTTGTTATTAAAGGACACATAGGTCTCTTGTAGCTAGCTTGCTTTTAAAATGAAAAGTTTTGCTTGCGTTTTGCATGACTGAGAAAATTATTATAAGTAATGTTTGTGTTCAGAGTATTAGTCGTATATGTTTGGCTAGCCTTGTTTAGGTCTGTTTCAAGCCTGAATGTTGACCTTGGTGGTGTGGGGGGTAGATTTTAAGAAACAAATTCGGATGCCTGCCATTTGGGATCCTTTATGACATTTAAAAATTATAAATTTTTTTTTAATTTAAATTGGGTATATGAGATGGTCTATAATTTAGAAATCATATGAAGGGATGATGGAGGTTTTATTTTATTGGAGGAGTTGAAAGGAAATATATGTCATTTTTGTGAAGTTTTTACTATTGAAAAATAAAATCAGTGTAATTATTAACCGTCATGGTGGTGAGATTTCCTTAAGATGGGGGTTAGCATTCCTTTTCTGAAACAGGCCAGTTAGTAAATATTTTCTGCTTTTGGGGCCATACAGTTTCTATTGCAGTTATTCATCTCTGTTGCTACAGTGTGAAAACAGCCATAGAGAATATGTATTCAAATAAAAAAATAGTTGGCTGGCCAGATTTAGACTGTGGCTATAGTTTCCTGACCTGTTTTAAGATATAAAGTCCCTTCAGTCCACGGCACTGTGACTTTTGAACAGGGATAATTTGGGAAAGGGGCTTGACTTCTAAAGGGAAAAGAAAATTTAATCTTTTGGGAAAGTCTTATTTCAGTACTTTCTATAGCTGAACATTTTTTCCCATTGTTGTATTGCCTATCTCTAGCAGGTAATTAAGTTTTATAAAATCATTTCATTATGTTAGTGATATTTGTTCTTAAACTTGGAGTTGGTTTTGATTTCCTAGGATGTCAGTTTAACGGATTTTGTTTCCTACTGCGGCTTTGAAAGTTAGCCAAGAATATTTCTCAGTCCATAAAACATTTTCACTCTGCTGTTCTCCAGCTAGCTATCAATCATCTGTGGAAATAAAGGGCAAAGGCAGCATGGGTAATGGGAATCCAAAGAATTCCCTTTACCTAATCTTCAACATTAATTATAGCCACCAGTTTCTCTACAACAAGTAGCATATTGACCAGTATGTTTTGTACCTCATTCTGTTTAGAAGCACTTGACTAAAGGTATCAATACATTTCTGAGCGTTAATAATTTTATTAAAAATAATGAATTAAATAACTTACATGCTCCATATTGCAAACACAGAATCACAGAATGTTAAAACTAATAGAAGGACCTATGTACGTATTATCTAATTTAACTCCCTCATTCACACATGCTAATAATTATGAAATCCTCAAGGGAACAGTAACATCTTCATCCTCTTACCTCAGATGTCCAGCACAGTGCCTAGCAGAGAAGCACCCTGACATTTAATTTTTTTTTTTTGTGATGTGGTTTTTCTATTGTAATAAAATATACATAGCATAAAATTTACTATTTTAATCATTTTTAGGTATATAATTCACAGTGTTGTGTAAACCATCACCACTGTCCATTTTCAGAACATTTTTGTCATTCTAAACAGAAACTTTGTATTCATTATGTGATAACTCCACATTCCTCTTTCCCAACCCTGGTAACCTCTGTCCTACTTTCTGTCTCTATGAATTTGCCTGTTCTAGGTACCTTATTTAAATGTAATCATACAATATTTGTCCTTTTGTCTCTGACTTATTTTACTTAGTGTAATAATTACAAGCCATGTTGTAGTTTTTGAATAAGGGATTGAAGGCTCAGAGAAACTAGAGATAAGGTTCACTCAACTGGTTGTTAGCAGAGTCTGATTTCACCATGTTTTAGTGTCATTTGTGAACTGATTTTATTTTAAAGTTAAACACTGAGACTATCTTTTGGAATTTTGTCACCTGCATTATGTTCATAGAAGCATCATCATCTTCATTGTAAAGAATCATTCATAAGCTTTGGGATACATTCACCTATCAAAGAGCTCCAAAGAGAATTAATGAAGTGCTAAGTGATGCGTTTTTCAGAAAACTTTGATAGTTTTTGAACACACTAGCTCTAAAAGTGAGTCTCGACTCACAAAACTGTCCGTTGTGCTAAGGGTACAGGAATGAATGATGAATGTTCTTTTTCATGTAACTGATAGCAACAGTATTTCAAAGGATAATAGAGGATAGCAACAGTAATGAAGATCATACTTATTAGATCAGCGAGAAAACATTTTGAAAGACTGTGGATGTCCTTGGTATGCTAATTAATTTCGTAGAAAGATCACCATGTTACCCTCTGCCAGAAAGCCATTCAGTCACACTTATTTTATTGCAGGGGAATTAAATTGAGTCTTTACTCAAGGTAGCAAGCATGCAAGTCACTGGGGTTCCAAATCCTATATGTCTATGGTCACAGTTGGAGCGTTGTAAATGAAGATCCTGAATCAGGACCACCCCCCCCACCCCCCCAAAAAAACCGAAAAAGTTCATTTAGAAGACACAAAAGCAGATAGAAAAAAAACAGATGAAGAGAACTTCTTTCGGTATAGATCTAAGAAACAAAGGAAGTGGAGATTTTCTTCTCATTCTATTTCTTGAGCCAAGAATAGTTCTGCATCTGAGCACACAGTCTTACAGTATATACTGTTTTTTCTGTTTTAGAAGGTTTAACCTTTTTTAAGAAGTCATTTTTAAAGTATAAAAATATCTGAGAAGTGTAAAGGTCTCCTTACCTGGAAATTTTTGTTGTTCAAAATAAATTGTTCCTTGAGGACTCTGAGGAGCCAAACTGTTATTACATTTGAACAGCTAATGTATAGTTAAGACTAAAATGTAAAGAATTCTCATTACCAGTGTATAGCGATCTCCTACTAATGCATCTTGTATAAATAAAGTGTCTTTTAGTAGTTAGTTTAGTAGGCTTGCTGTTTTGGGCATAGTTGTTATGAAGGGCTTAAGAGGAGTAGTTTTTATCTTAGAATTATGTTTGTGGAATTATTTTTTTATGGAAAAATTTAAGGAAGTTTGGTACTTTCCACCATGTTTTAAGTAAAGCTAAGAGGGGAACTGGCAGTATGAATCTGCATGTATCTGCCGACCTGTTCTATCCCAGCTTCTGAAAGTCTTCAGTCATACATCATGTTCATGCTTTATTTCAATAACATTTATGTGGCAGAAACTCCTTTTTCAGTTTAATTTGTTAGGATAACTTGTAAAAGGTTATAGAGATCTCTTCATTAAGCCAGGTATGCTGGTGATAATTATAATAATGATAATGCTTATAACCATTATCTATTGACGTTTTCTTTGTGCTAAGTGTTATGTTAGATCCTTTATACATTTTATTTAATTTTGAGGGTGGTATGAGTCTTTCCATGTTTGATTGAGATAACTGAGGCTCAGAAAGGTTAAGTAACTCTTCTACAGTATTACACAAAAAACTAAGTGGTAAAGCTGGCATCTGGACCCAAGTTTACTGATTATCAAAGCTCTTTCCCAAATTCAGAGCAACTTTCCCAATAAGTACTGATTAATCAGTGAAGATTTTCCTGGAATGATTTTAAAAACTTTATATTGTATAATCATTTATTATAATTACATAGAATTTTAGTTTTCATTGTCACCATTTCTAGATCTGTGGCACTTAAGAAAATGACATGTTTGGAAGCATTTTTTTCTGCTTCAGTTTTCTGCTTGTTGTCAGAAAATAAGTTTGAACTTATGTATTAATTTTCCTTATTTTTCTTTTGTTGGATTATGTTTTTAACAACAGCATGGGGAGGTCCAGGATTGTGAAAAAAATTCCCTTCAAAAAATTGCTTTTGGCAGAGGGTAAATTGAAATATGAGTTTAAGAATCATTTGTTTCTCTAAAATTGTGTTTGAGTCAAAACTATACAAATGTAGTGAGCATTGCCTATGTTAGCTTGGAATTTTTACTGGGAAATTATGGCAAAATGGAAAAATACATACTTTTATGTCATTCTCTGTGTTAACAGTTTATACAAAGCTGCAGTTATTAAGAGCACATGCAGCTTACATAGCTCTAGGACAGCTGGTGAAGATAACTCATTATATCAATATATGCCTGTCTGCTTTTATAGGGTATGTTGTTAATCTAAAATAATTTATTTGCTATTAGGTTCAAGCTGAATTTTGATCATAATCTGACAGCATAGTTTATCATGTAGTGGTCAGCTAGAATATTTAAGACATTATTGATTCTTCATATTCATCAAATGATTTTCATTTTCATTTTATGAATTTCGGTGGTTATTTTTAATTGGCATGTATTTTCTTCAGTATAATTGTTTCCTTTCAACTATAGTAAATAAAAGCTGCCCCCCACACCCTGAGTACTGACTTAAAAGATGGCTGTCATAGATAATTTCAGCTTTACTTTGGCACTTTGGTGTATTTGGTTTACAAAATTCTTTAAAGTTATTTATACTTTATAGTATTATGGAATACTTTATATTATTATTGTTATAAAGAGTGTAGACTCTGGAGTGAAGTAGATGTATATTCAAATCCTGCCTTTGCCATTTGCTAGTTGTGGAATATTGGGCAAGTTACTCATCCTCTCTGTGCCTCAGTTTCCTTATATATAAAATGAGAGTAAAAGTAGTACCTATCTCACAGTGCTGTTATTGGGCCTAATGAATTAAAACATGTGATGAATGGCACAGAGCAAGTTAAATGTGTCACCTATTATTAATCAGTGTCTGGGAGGTAGATTTCAATGAACCATAGACATTTTTTATAATTATAAATAATTATAAATGAAGGTTTTAACCTCAGCAGCATTCAGTGAGAGATTGGGATTCTCCATTTTCTTGAGGCTGTAGATAAGCAACAGATAAACTATCTTGTGTAAAGAGAATTTATACTAAGCTTTAATAACACCACAAGCAGGCATTATCAGAAACAGGGGAGTTTAATTTTATTTATGGGAATCAGAGAAGACCTTGTTGAGATTATTTTTAAGTAGCCCAACAAGGTGAGCAAGGAATCTAAAAATTTCAGATTGTGATAGACTCTTCATATATTTAAGCATCAAGATATTATTGTATACAGAGAACATAGCTGGAATTTTAAGCATTCAGAATGCTATTTGCAGGAAAATGCAGTATGTGGAATGATTCTGCTTTTTTCTAGAATTTCTTTTAAGTCCAGTCTAACATGAGTTAGATTTCTTCAGTTTAAGAGTTTGGTGGTATTGGAAATGATTTGTTAAAAATAATGCATTTTTAAAAATGGAAGAACCAGCTTCTTTCTGAGGGACAGAGATGTGTTCTGCAGTTAATTTATTGCTGTAATATCAACAGATTTTATTTGGAGTTATATAAAAGGTTTATTTTCAGTTTTTTTAAACTGTTTAAAACATGAGTTCCTACACTATTTTTTTAAACTAAAAGAAATCTGGTTACCGTTCACAGCCTGTCTCCTTTTCCTTTCTTACATTTTCCTTTTAAGAAAAGATACTAATAATTTTAGTGTTTTCATAACTTACAAGCTATATTTTGTAATATTTAATTTTTTGAACCAGAATATTGGCAAAACTAGTGTTCCACCTCCTACACTGTTGGTGGGAATGTAAATTGGTGTAGTCACTATGGAGAACCGTGCAGAGGTTCGTTAAAAAACTAAAAATAGAGCTACCATATGATCCTGCAATCCCACTCCTGAGCATATAACCTGAGAAAACCATAATTTGAAAAGATACATGCACCCCAGTGTTCATTGCAGCACTGTTTACAATAGCCAAGACATGGAAGCAACCTAAATGTCCACTGACAGATGAAGCATTTATCTACACACGTACGCACGCACACACACAGGCACTGGAATATTACTCAGCCATAAAAAAGAATGAAGTAATGCCATTTGCAGCAACATGGATGGACCTAGATAGAGATTTATCATATTAAGTGAAGTAAGTCAGAGAAAGACAGATACCTGTGATATTGCTTATCTGTGCAATCTAAAAAAAAAAGATGATACAAATGAACTTATATATGAAACAGAAATAGACCCACAGACATAAAAAACAAACTTATGGTTACCAAAGGGGAAAGGGAGGGGAGGGAATTTGGAGTTAACATATACACAAGACTATATATGAAATTGATAACCAGCAAGGACCTACTGTATAACACAGAGAACTATACTCAGTATTTTGTTTAATTTATTTACTTACTTACTTATTAATTTATTGTTGCATTGGGTCATCATTGCTGCATGCAGGATTCCTCTAGTTGCAGCGAGCGGGGGCTGCTCTTTGTTGTGGTGTGCGGGCTTCTCATTGCAGTGGCTTCTCTTGTTGCAGAACATGGGTTCTAGGTGCATGGGCTTCAGTAGTTGTGTCTCGCAGGTTCTAGAATGCAGGCTTAGTAGTTGTGGCACACAGGCTTAGTTGCTCTGTGGCATGTGGGATCTTCCTGGACCAGAGCTCGAACCCATGTCCCCTGCATTGGCAGACGGATTCTTGACCATTGTGCCACCAGGGAAGTCCCTCAATATTTTTATAATAACCTATAAGGGAAAAGAATCTGAAAGAGAATTTTATAGATATAAATAATATAAAATTAATATAAATTATACATATAATTATTAAATAGATTAATAGAAAAATTAATCATTAAAATATTAATGTAATTATTAAAATATTAATATAGAATTATATAAATATATTGAACATAATACAAGATGAATATAATTTTAAATTTATATATAAAACAATTATAATTTTATATAATTATTTTATAACAAAATTGTGTTATTAATATTACAAAATAATTAAAGAGCCCCAAAATACCCCAAAACTAATATTCCATGTGATGTTATTTTTCATGGGTTATAACTTAAGTATTTGTTATCATGCTGGACTTTTTAAAATTATAAAAATTGTCTCTCCTTTAAATTTTTTTTTCTGTTTTAAAGAAATGTCTGTCAAGAAGGTAGAACTGTAGTTATTGTTCCCATAATGTTATCATCTTCAAGGTATTTATTTGATCAAAATACAATTCATATTCTTCCTGAACTATACTAGAAAACTGGGGACAGTAATAAAGAAGTCTTGTATCTGTTTCCTCCTGTCCCAAATTCATTTTCCTTCAGGTGGTTATACTCACTACTTAAAGGAAACCAGCTCCTTCACAAATATAGGTTTCCTAATCATGGTAATTCATTTTAAAAGAAGTTTGTGAACATTGTCAGGATCAGGTAAAGAAAGAAAAAGCAAAATAGGACCTGAAACACTTGTATGTATTCTTAACATTTTCAGTGAGTGAACAGTATCTGTGTAAACAAATGGTCTCATAAAATCTATAGTTTCTCTTATTAGGGAAGTTGATACTTAGAAATATCATGTTTGTAACTTTTTTCATTTTAACCACTTACAGAAATCATTTTGCAAAGAAAACTTTTGGAATAAACCTTTAGTGTAAATGCTGATCACACACTTTTTATATTTAGTTAGTAATAATTGTATTGGCTTTGGCATTTGAGAATCCTGAGTCCATTCTTGATGACCTTGATTCCTGTTGATGATTTTGGGAAATTGTCATGTTGCATTTCCTGAGATATGGCTTCTATTTTATTGTCTCACTTCTCTCCTTTATGAGACTGCAGTTATATGTTTCTTACGCTTTCCACTGGGTTCTATATATATTTTATACTATTTTCATTCTTTTTTTCTCTTTGTGCATCAGTTTGGATATTTTCTACTGACCTGTCTTCCTGTACAAGAATCCTCTATTCTGTTGTGTTTGATCTACTATTACATTCATCTTTTTAATTCTTAATTTTAGTTATTATAATTTTTAGGTTTAGAATTTTTCTTATGGGTCCCAGATCCCTGCTGAAATTCATCATTTTTCTTTCCTTCCCTTCCGTTCCCTCCCCTCCCCTCCCCCTCCCCTCCCCTCCCCTTCCCTGTCCTGTCCTGTCCTGTCCTGTCTTTCTTTCCTGCAATTCAGATGCAGTTTTTTTTTTACTTATCTCAGTACCATCCCTTTCCAGATTACATGCTAATTTCATATTGTTTCAGATTCTAATACCCTAGCATCCTTCTGAAGAGGAAACTAAAAGGAAGAAGGGATAAAGGCTAAATGATAGTCTAGAAAAATCTTTTCCTATTCATCTTTTTATTTGTGGGATGTAGGGTTTTGAGGAATGGGATGAGTTAGGGATGTGTATGTTCAATATTATGCTTCTGTTGATAACAGGGTGTCTTGGGTTTAATTGTTCCATTTCTTTTATGGATTCCATACCTAATGCTTGGTGTTGGGTTCAGTGTCTAAAGCAATTATGGTAATGGTGGTTTTTCTATTTGTGAAATGTTTTACCCATTCTTAAATTAACTTTAGATTAGTTTATGTTAATAGAATGTGGTGGTATGTCAGTGTGCTTTCAGCATCTAAAAATGGCATTTAAAAAGTCTGTTAATCTTTTTTCTTACTTATGACTTAAATTCAAAATGAAAACCAGTTATATAGTTTTGGGGTTTTTTTTCCCTGATAAGCTCTCATGTAAAAAGTGCTTGTAATAAAGCTTATATGTGATATTTTTTCATCTGTAAACCTGTTATTTTCTATAATGATTTATATTCAAAACATTAATCTAAGATTATAAGGTACTGAAATACTATTTGAATTATATGATGAAAACATATAAATTTGGAATGCCTTTTAAATGGTGTATTTGTATTCATTATATTCAATATATTCATAATGTATTAAATGTATTCAAGTTTTTTGTTTATAAAATTTGAAGAGATAAAACCAGTATGTGGATTTTAATAAAAATAAATCTGTTACTTGCTAAAATAACTTATTTTTTTAGCCTCTAACATCATTGTTTAATTTTTCTTTCAAATGTTACCACATAGGAAAGTTTGTATTGAATGGTGCTCAGATTCAGTCCTAGCCCTGGCTAAACCTAACTTTGAGAACTACAAGATTGCTTTCATTTCTATAATAAAAGATTCTAAATGTTCTATATAGTGTGATCATTCATGGTTATAAGTTAGAGGCACTTCATTACAGATGGGATAAATCAGTTAACTTAATATAGTTTTTATTTAGTTATGTTTATGCTGTCCGAATTCTTGATTTAAACTGAAAGCAAATGTAATACAAAGTTCTTGAATCAGTCTTTCAGGGACTATTCTGTGTTACTTATTTTGGAAAATCAAATGAATGTGGAGTTTTCTTTCTCCCTGCTAGACTCTTAAGGTCCTTGAGGGAGTAGGGACCGCCATCTTAATCTTTTCATTCCCATTTCCTAAAGCTGTGTTTGGCCTGCTAGGCAATGAATGTTTGTTGAGTAAATGAATTGAATGAATTGTTACGCCTTTTTTTTTTAAGCTCTTTATTAGAAAATAATTGCTTTACACTCTTGTACCAGCTTTTGAGGTACACCAAAGTGAATCAGCTGTATTTATACATATATCCCCATATCCCCTCCCTCCGGCAACTCCCTCCCACCCTCCCTGTCCTGGCCCTCTAAGGTATCACCCATCATCGAGTTGATCTCCCTTTGTTATACAGCACCTTCACACTAGCTAGCTGTTTTACAGTTGGTAGTGCATCTATGTCTATGCTACTCTCTCACTTCGTCCCAGCTTCCCCTTCACCCCCTGCCCCCCCAACCCTGTGTCCTCCAGTCCATTCTCTGCATCTGCATCCTTATTCTTGCCCTGTCATTGGGTTCATCAGTACCTTTTTTTTTTTTTTTTTTTTTTAGATTCCGTATATATGAGTTAGCATACAATATTTGTTTTTCTCTTTCTGACTGACTTCACTCTGTATGACAGACTCAAGGTCTATCCACCTCATTACATATAGCTCCATTTCATTCCTTTTTATGGCTGAGTAATATTCCATTGTATATATATGCCACATCTTCTTTATCCATTCATTTGTTGATGGGCATTTAGGTTGCTTCCATGTCCTGGCTATTGGAAATAATGCTGCAGTGAACATTATGGTACATGTTTCTTTTGGGATTATGGTTTTCTTTGGGTATATGCCCGGTAGTAGGATTACTGGATCGTATAGTAGTTCTATTTTTAGTTTTTTAAGGAACCTCCAAACTGTTTTCCATAGTGGCTGTACCAACTTACATTCCCACCAACAGTGCAGGAGAGTTCCCTTTTCTCCACACCCTCTCCAAGATTTATTGTTTCTAGATTTTTTGATGATGGCCATTCTGACTGGAGTGAGGTGACACCTCATTGTGGCTTTGACTTGCATTTCTCTGATGATTAGTGATGTTGAGCATCCTTTCATGTGTTTGTTGGCCATCTGTATGTCTTCTTTGGAGAAATGTCTATTTAGGTCTTCCACCCATTTGTGGATTGGGTTATTTGCTTTTTTGGTATTAAGCTGCATGAGCTGCTTGTATATTTTGGAGATTAATCCTTTGTCTGTTGCTTCTTTGGCAAGTATTTTCTCCCATTCTGAGGGTTGTCTTGTCTTGTTTATGGTTTCTTTTGCCGTGCAAAAGCTTGTACGTTTCATGAGGTCCCATTTGTTTATTCTTGATTTTATTTCCATGATTCTAGGAGGTGGGTCAAAAAGGATCTTGCTTTGATGGATGTCATTGAGTGTTCTGCCTATGTTTTCCTCTAGGAGTTTTATAGTGTCCGGCCTTACCTTTAGGTCTTTAATCCATGTTGAGTTTATTTTTGTGTATGGTGTTAGGATGTGTTCTAGTTTCATTCTTTTACATGTTGCTGTCCAATTTTCCCAGCACCACTTATTGAAGTGGCTGTCTTTTTTCCATTGTATATTCTTGCCTCCTTTGTCAAAGATAAGGTGCCCATATGTGCTTGGGTTTACCTCTGGTTTCTCTATTCTATTCCATTGATCTTCCTTTCTGTTTTTGTGCCAGCACCATACTGTCTTGATCACTGGCCTTGTAGTGTAGTTTGAAGTCAGGAAGCCTAATTCCACCAACTCCATTTTTCCTTCTCAAGATTGCTTTGGCTATTCGGGGTCTTTTGCGTTTCAATACCAATTGTAAGATTTCTTGCTCTAGTTCTGTGAAAAATGCCATTGGTAATTTGATCGGGATTGCATTGAATCTGTAAGTTGCTTTGGGTAGTACCATCATTTTCACTATGTTGATTCTTCCAATCCGAGAACATCTCCATCTGTTTGTATCGTCTTTGATTTCTTTCATCAGTGTCTTATAGTTTTCAAGTACAGGTCTTTTGCCTCCTTAGGCAGGTTTATTCCTAGGTATTTTATTCTTTTGGTTGCAGTGGTAAATGGGAGCGTGTCCTTAATTTCTCTTTCTGCTTTTTCATTGTTAGTGTATAGGAATGCAAGAGATTTCTGCACATTAATTTTGTATCCTGCTACTTTACTAAATTCATCAATTAGTGCTAGCAGTTTTCTGGTAGAGTCTTTAGGGTTTTCTATGTATAATATCATGTCATCTGCAAAGAGTGACAATTTTACTTCTTCTTTTCCAACTTGGATTCCTTTCATTTCATTTTCTTCTCTGATTGCTGTGGCTAAAACTTCCAAAACTATGTTGAATAATAATGGTGAGAATGGGCACCCTTGTCTTGTTCCTTTTCTTAGAGGGAATTCTTCCAGTTTTTCCGCATTGAGAACGATGTTGGCTTTTGGTTTGTCATATATGGCTTTTCTTATGTTGAGGTAATTTCCTTCTATGCCCATTTTCTGGAGAGTTTTTCTCATAAATGGATGTTGAATTTTGTCAAGAGCTTTTTCCACATCTAGTGAGATTATCATATGGTTTGTTGCACTATGGTTTGTTGCACTTTCTAATAAAATTATCCCTCTTCATTTTTCCTCTCATTCTTCTCTCACCTTACTGCAATGACCTTGGCCTAATCCGAAATAAAACCTAGTAGCTTTTTTTTTTTTTTTTGAACTTCTTAGCAAGCCCGGCTAATACATTTATACTTATCAGTAGGACACCTAGCAGTCTTACTAATTCATTGGAGGAAAAAGGGAGAGTGTCCATAACATAGCTAAGGATGGGTTCTGACATTATTTGAGTAAAGCAAGCACTGGCACACATAAGATTTAGATGTGGCATGGCCCAGAATTTTTTCCTTTGATGAAAGTAGGCCATTCACTTGAAGCTATTTAGTTACGTTACACAAATTCCTTTAGGTGGTGCACAAAAACTAGAACTTCATCATTATCTAGTAGTGCAGTTAGGTGGATACTTTTTTTGTTGTATGTGTAACTCTCTCCAGTGCTAGGTAGAATAACACTCCTGTGGGATTCACTCTATTCTCCTTTTTTGCATAGTTTCTGAGGAGTTATTTGATGAAATTCTTATCTTTGTGCCTCTAAAATGAAGTGTTTTTGTCCTCTAGCTACTTTCAAGATTTTTTCTTTATCTTTGATTTTCTATTGTTTGAATGTGATATGCCTAGGGTGTAGCTTTCTGGCATTTTTCCTACTTGATGTTCTGTGGGCTTCTTGGATCTTGGTGTCAGATATTAATTTAGGGAAATTCTCGGTCATTGTGGCTTCAGATGGTTTTCCTCTTCCACTCTGGCTTCTCCTTTTGATGTTTCAGGTACACATATATTACATATTTTGTTGTTGTCTACAGTTCTTGGATATTCTTTTGTTTTTGTTTTTGTTTTTCTCTTTCTTTTTTCCTTGTTTTTTTTTTTTTTTTTTTTTTTTTACTGTTTCCTTAGTCTTTTTTTCTCTTTGCTTTTCCATTTTGGATGCTTTAATTGACTTATACTTAAGCACAGAGATTCTTTCCTTAGCCATGTCTAATCTGCTAATGAGCCCAGTAAAGGCATTCTTTATTTCTGTTACAGTGTTATTATATCTCTAGTGTTTCTTTTTGAGCCTTAGCATTTCCATTTCTCTGCTTATGTTGCACCTTTCTTATGTGTTGTCTACTTCGTTCACTAGAGCCCTTAGCATATTAGTCATAGTTTTAAAAAATTACTGGTGTGATAATTCCAGCATTCCTGCTGGTTCTCTGATTCTGGTTCTCCGGTTCTGACGCTTGCTCAGTTTGCCTTTTAGAATGCCTTATAGTTCTTTCTTGTTAGACATGATTTACTGGGTAAAAGGAACTGTGGCAAGTAGGCCTTTAGTAACGTCATAGTAAGTGAGGACACAGTGAAAAGGTGTTGGTTACCAGGCAAGGGAAAAGAGTCCTCACCTGACCATGCCAGCCTCTTGATCTTGGACTTACCAGCTTCCAGACTGTGAGAAATGAACTTCTATTGTTTTTAAACCACCTAGTCAGTGGTATTTTGCTATAGCAGCCTGAACAGATTAGGGTACCTGTAATCTCACATTTCTGAGGGACCTAAAAAGAATTATTAATTTTTCAAATTATAGAGCTTTTTACTTGTTGTTGCGAGGAAGTAAAGACTTCTAAGATTGTTATATACTAGACTGGAAAACAGAGCAATCCTACCCTTTTGTAATCTATTTTCTATACTGTAGCCACTGTAGTCCTCAGAAATATAAATCTGATCTTGTCATGTCTCTACTTGAAACTTCCCATCAACTTTAGGATAAAATCCAAAGTCAGTAATTTGGATAATAAAGCCTTTGTCATCCAGCCTTGGTTTATATTTCTCTGCTAATCTTTTACACTTTTACGTGACTGTTATGCTGTGCTACTCTGAACTGTTTTCCATTTTCAGTGTTCTGTATTCTCTCTCTTCCCTCTCTTTTTCTTTGCTTGTCTGACCCCCACTCATTTTTCAAGTGATAGCTTAGAAACCTTCTCCGCCAGATAGCCCACCTTGACTCTCCCAAGACCTGTTCATGAGACCTTCCTTATTAGCACCTTGTAATGTAGGATCACAACTAATTTGCAAAGTAGATACGGTTAAAGGCCTTAGATATAATCTATTGGCAACTTTAAATGTTTATATGCTTGTAGTCATCATGAAGGAGCCTTTAGAGCTTTTTCTAGCAATGTTCCTATCTAACATTTAGAAAAGTTATCTTATGAAGCATTTTTGGAAAGATATGTAATCCATTTATTCAAAATGTTCAGTGTTAAGTAGAGTCAGATCAGCAAAAAATTCATGTACCTGCCAGTTGGTTACTTGCAGGAATTAGTGCTAACCAAAACATATCTCAGTGGCTTTGCAGATGCTGCTTGCTTGGTCCCAAATTTTTTGACATTGGGAAGGACCATTTAATAAATTGACAGTGTAATTTGTATAACAACCTGGAAGGACCAACCATTTAATTTAATTGACAATATGATTTATATAATAACCTGATGTGTGTTTGATTAGTGTGAGTTAGAGGCTACTCTCCTGTGTGTCAAGTTTTTGAACTTGGAGTGCACGCTGAGGTCTAAATTTTTTTATTTAGAGATCCTGACTATCTTGTTATTAAATATATTATGTGATGATTATACTAAGGTGTACTTGCTACCGTAAGTGCTAAGAAAAAGATATGGGGTGTGTCTCTTCTATCCTCTTTCCCTCTTCTCTCTCTCCCACTGTCAGTTGCATCTGATTAAATTTGTATGTTTAATACACTTACAGTGCTGTTTCACTCTATGCTTGTCCACCCAGATATTTATTATATATTTCCCAATTGTGAACAGAACTTAGTAAATCCCAGCTAGTGCTAATGAGAATTATTCTTATGGGGCCTTAATTGTGTTTTATCAGGGTTTTGTTCACTGTTAAGACATGTTGAGTTTACTTCTTAAATATTGATATTGAGTAATTTTTTTGTGATCCAAAGGAAATGAGATTAAATTAAGGTATAGTTTGTTCAGTAATAGCTTTGTAGTAGACCTGGTGCATAAACAAAAGGAACAAAATAAATTTTTTTTTTTTTTTGCCTATTTCTCTGGATGTGGGTATTGTGGTGAGCCCCTACCTGCTGATGTGTTTAAAAAATACTCTTAATATTTGAAAAGATCAAGATAGGTCAGAAATACCCCGTTTGTGATAGGTTTGTAAAGAGTTTTCTGTCTCACATAGGTTCTAAGCTTCATGTGAGAATGAGTCTGTATCTTATTCGTTTTTTTATTCCCAATTCCTGTCAGTTTATTTGCCATATAAAATGTAAATATTAAGTTAAATACTTATGTATTTGATGAACTTTTAAAAATAATCTTATATTCTACTTGCCAGATCTTTTATATTTGACACTTAGAATTTATTATTGGAGAGAAAATAATCATGGTTGATGGTGGAGGAAAAGAAATGATTTACTACAGTTAGTTCTTGGATATAATTCAATAATTAGTGAATTCTGAAGCATGCATTTTATTTTTTTTTCATCTATAACTTTAATTCCTAGTAAAAAGGGGAGAGGGAAGTCAATCCTTCAAGAAGGGAAAAATGTAACACTTGAATATTCAGTATTAATTTTTAAATGTGTATCGGCTTTAAAATAGCAGCAATATGTCAGTAAAATTCAGATGTTCCGAAACTGGCATTTTATATTTTGAAAAAGATGATGTTTCTTGTTATAGAATATACGATCTTTTAATCATAGTAGAGTATTTGGGGATAGGTAAACAGATTTTTTAAAACTGTACTTTTAAAAATCAGTTCTTCAGGTGCTGGGAATGTAGCTGATCGTGTTTTGGCTCAGCTCTTGACGGAAATGGATGGCATTGAACAATTAAAGGATGTGACAATCTTGGCAGCTACTAACCGTCCAGATAGGGTAGACAAGGTAAGAGAGAAGGCAGTGTGGGCATTGTGAAATCAAGAACTGGATCGTTTGAGTATGTTGAGTTATTTTATTTTTTGTTTTTTCTGTCAAATTACTTCCTAATCAGTTTGTCATTTAGAGGATACTGAAAGATCTTAAACTAAAGGATATGAAGAAAACAGAGAAAAGGTTTATGTTTTTATTACTTATGATTTGGTATTAATGAACCTATTTTGTAACCCCTTGAGTTTCCCCTCCCCCGTTGTTGCATTAAATTCTCAGTCTGTTTCCCTAGAGTATAGAAGTTCTGAAATTCTTTTTATGTTTCATCTGATTTATTTTGAGAAGTTTTTAATGTTTTCATTCATATTAAGATAAACTTCTGGCTATTTACTACTAGTTAGACTCAGATTATTTTCAACAACATTCTTAGAAGTCCTGGCCTGGCAGTTGTTTTCAGAGTAATTAGAATAAAAATGACAATGGATTTTATTTCTCTTAAGAAGTTACTTAGCCTTAAATTAAGCTACATAAGTGCAAAATTAACACTTGCAAGCTATTGCTACCACTATTTTCCTCCAAGTCATAGTTTAATAAATGAGTTCACTTAATTTTTAAGTGCCTGATTTATACTTAATGACCTCAGTTGAGAGTAAAAATTTACTCCCAGGGCATGAACCAGTGTCTCTTTTTTTGTTAATGTTATTGCCTCATGTACATGACCTTATGAGCGCCTCCCTCCCTATGCACATAAATACAGACTTTCAGTTTTAAAAATGGGATTTTGAAAAAAATCATCTTTTTGAAGATATGAAAGGTTTTATGTGGGAAGAAAGCCTTGCTTTCATTCAGTTAGGTATTTTGCTGTGTGATAAAGTTCCTTCGTTAGATGCAGGTAAGAAAGCTTTAAACCTTAATAAATTAAATTGTTTCCTTTCTGATGCAGTGTTTTATAAGAAGCTAGGTGAGTTATGAGCATTTGTAGGAGCTGGGTTGGTGCCACACATCTCTGATGTCTATAAAAAAGATAGGGCTGTATCTTAACAGGAATTATAGAAAGTGCTGAAAGAGACTTTAAAGATTACCTAGTCCCACTTTTTGGTTTCAGTGAATCCAAAAGAATCATTTTTATCTAGGTAAATATGCATCGTAATTCTATGACATTTGTCTCCTGGTTACCCTATGGCTAATGAACTCTAAAATTTCTTAGATTCCTTTCTCTACAATGTCTAATCTAGTAGTAGCCTTCTTTGGTTTCTTATTATTGTCTGTCTGATGTTAGAAACATTTCTTGAAGTAGGACTTTGGGCTTACAGTAAACTGCTTGGGTTCTTCTAAATCAAGCTATATGATTTAGCCTGTTTAGTACTTGTATTAGTTTTGTTTTGCTGTATAATAAATTACCTCAAATGTAACAGCTTCATACAATACTCATTTATTAGTGTTTCTATAGGTAGGTCAAAATCTGGGTGTGGCATGATGGAATTTTCTGCCCAAGGATTCAACAAGATGTTCTCATCAGGAGCTGATATTCCTCTTCTAAGCTCACATGATTGTGGCAGAATTCACTTCTTGTGATTGTAGACCTAAGGACTAAATTTCCTTACTAGCTGTCAGCCAGGAGTCACTCTCAGCTCCTAGACATCCACATGGTCCCTTCCATCTTCAAAGACAGCAGTGGAGAATCTCTGTCATATTTTGTCCGTCTCAAGCTTTAAATTTCTATTGCCAGGAAAAGCCTAGTCTTTTTTAAGATCTCATCTGATCAAGTTAGGCCCACCAAAGAAGATCTCTCTACTTTCAAGTCAACTGGTTCAGGACCTTCATTACATTTGCAAAAGCCCTTTGCAATAGCATCTAGTCCAGTATTTGATTGAATAACTGGGAGAAGATGTGTGTCTAGCACGGACCAGAATCTTGTGCCTGAGCAAAATTCTTTCTACCACAGTGTTCTTCAGCTTCTTCCCCAGCCCTTATGCGAGTTCTCTTCGGGGTATTAAGAACAACTTTTAACTTTCACAGAGACCAACTTATGTTTGCCATTCATTTCATTGGCTACAAACATGCTCGTTTGAAATGTCTATCTTTTCCCAGATGGAGCCTTTCTCTGCCTTGCCTTGTCCAGATATATCTCTCTTCAAATTATACATGTAATCTCTCTTAAAATAGAAAAGGATAAATTAATTTAAACTCCATTATTTAAAGGATGCATTTTTCATGTTCATGTCATATGTGCATAACAGTTAGTAAGCCTGTTATTTAATACAGTAGAATTGTTGACTTACTTCTTTTGCTTACTTTTCCCTTTGTAAGACCTAGATTGAACCCCAACTGTTGTATTTTGCAGTAAGGTGAAATTTAGCCTAGTTTTTATCTACTCCTGTTACAAAGGACCCCAAGAAAATTTTAAGATAAACCTAGAGATTATAAGTTATCTTGGGCCACTCTAAGGCTTTGGACCTTTTTTCAACCTTATCTCAGAATACATCAAAACCCCAAAGATAATGGTAGATGACTTCCGTTCTTTGGGGGGATACTTTAGTCTGTGGATATCTTGGCTCTCTTGGAGAAAATGCTTAACCAGATTTTGGGCAGAACTTGTCTCTGAAGGTGGACGATTCAAGGGATGAAAGTGGTTCTTTTTTACATTTCTTTTTACTGTGTTCCTTGCTTGCTAATAGTATTTGCCTTAGAAGGCAGATGCTACGTTTTATTATGGCAACTCATAAGTGACAGTCTTCAGTGTCACAGAGTTTGAGAAATTTAAGTTTGGTAAATATCTTGCCAAAATTCTAGTCATGTTTTTGTTCCTTTATAAAATGCTACCTTTGAATCCTTGGTTCTAAAATCACCTAACTGTCCAAAGTAAGTGTTTTAAGCACCAATATTATTATACACTGGTAAAACTTTTTGACTAATTAACCTTTGCTTCAGGAGGCTTCAGAGAAAAGTGTAAACATATGAAAACATATAAATGTATTTATATGGTGTGTGTGTGTGTGTGCATGCATCATATATACACACGTACATACATACTTTGATTAGTTTTTAAAATTAGGAATCCAACTTTTTTTAACCAACTAATCTTGGATGAGCACATTAAGACATTGAAAGTATTTGTAATTAGATAGAAAGACTTAATTTTCTAGGTCAGGGGGATCTAAAAGCCTTTAATTTACTATTCAAATTTTTCAAAATTTATAATGTTTAATTTGTAATGGATGAAATAATATAATTGTGACTGTCAGCAAAACATAAAATTGGTAAATGGAAAAAGTATTTGTAAGTGGTAAAAACAATGGCTTTAAAATCGTCAAATGATATGCTATGCTTTCAAGTACAACTTTGAATTTAGTACTTTGAACTATGGTCTAAATTCTGCATATGTTCTGTAGTACAAAAAACACTACTTTAAATAATCAGTGATTTTTGTAAGATGTTTTAATCATTTTATATTTCAAGTGAAATTCCATATTCATGTGTAGTATGCATTTTTATTAATTGTATTTCTGTTATTATTCAGATGATATAAACTATATCAAAAGTGTATTTTCTAGATTTTTTTCTCTGAACTATTATATAGTATTATTTGTGTATTGTTTAATAGTACTATAAAAAAAGTTTCAGCACATGTGTGATTAGAACATGGTGTTCAAACTGTGCCCTGAATGTGCTGTTAGAAACAAAACAGTCTTAAGAGATGATTTAAAAACAAACAACTTCCTTTTATGAAATGAATAGACATAGTTTTTACCACCTGTCTTGTCTGGAGGAAACGGTAGTAGGAAGAGAATAGGCAACAAGAGAATTAAAGTAAATTTCCTGTGCTGATGCTGAAAGGTAGAGGTTTTGTTTTTGGCTTAAAACTGGAAAGAAGAGGGACCGTTCTGATGTGAAAGAAATAATGTATTTAGTCTGACTTTGGCTACATTTAATTCAGGTGTTTGGCCTTGTAAATTAGCCAGCTTATTTTACAATCCTGTTGCCTGTTAATGCACAACCTCTATGTCATGATGACCTTAAGTTAGTATATTGAAACAGAGAGAATTCTTGGACTGTCAGGAGTGAAATTGATATCATTCTATGACCCATATGTTGTGCATTTTTAATGTCTTTTTTGGATAATATTTCAGTTTTTTATAGTCTGGGAAAACTAAAGCTGGATGTTCCTGGGGCTTCAGCAAAGGAAGTGAGACACATAACTTAAGAATCACATTATCCTATTTCCTGCTAATGTCATATTTACATGTCAAACACAATAGCTATAATGTAGCACACTAGGCTGAGTAAAGTGATTGCTTGGGGTCTCTAGTGGTATCCTGAAGTCTCCATAGACTTTTTACCCAGCTACCCTCCTCCTTCATCTTGTAGATGAGTGAAGAGAAGTTGCATCCTTGAGTCCATTTTGCATAAGAATGACAGGATGTGAAGGACAGATGAAGATTAATGAGATTGTGATGTCAGGTAGTCACATTGTCTTTAGATTGATGATGGCCTGGATTTCCACAGCATCAGGAGACTTCAGAGCAGTAAACAACTGAATTATTTTTGATTCCCAAGTAGTAGTTAAAAGCCCGAACTCTAGGAGTTTATATAATACTTTGTTAGGCTATTACTTACATGGCCCCTTTTAGAAGAGTATAGAGTTCAATCCATGATATTTCATGCATTTGTGTTGAATATTAAGGAAGAAATGACCATGTCTTCTTATCCTAGTGTTAAACAAACTTCAAAATTGTTTACTTTTATGAATATTTTTAAATTTATTCCCTTTGGTTACTTTTAGTACTGAGGCTTGGTATATAATAGGCTCTCAATAATAATCACTGTTATAATTATTATCTCTAGCCTGAAACGTAGGTTTCTTATAATAGTAAATTTGTAGAATTTGAAAAATTCTGCTCTATCTGTGGAACAGATTGCTCAATTGAGGAAATTTTTGTAATTGAGGTCTTGAGTATTTCAGGGTTCAGAATTATTTTCTTAGTATGTTTAACTCATGGAAGTTATAAACTGGCATTAATTTTCCTTCCAGTTTTTCTGAAAGATGGGTTGATGGGTTAAATATGACAATATTTTTATTTCTTAAATACTGTAAATTAAAAGTTGATTTTATTGATCTCTTTGTAACATGGAAAAAGTTTAGAAATGTCATCAAATAAGAAGCTAAATATATGTAGCTTCCAATTTTCAAATGAATTGTGTTCCAAAAATACCTTCAGACAGGTTAAAAATATGTTTGTGAATGGTTTTCCTTTCCACCCTTCCTAGTTATAAATTAAAAGTCCTGTTCATCTGTTATTGCTTTTCTCAGCTAAGTCAGAACTAAAAAACAAGCTGCTTGATCTAAGAAACATTAAAAGTTTAAATGAATCATAGTTCTTTACTTTTCTGTAAATATTTAAGGGAAGGATGCTTATTGATCTTTATGTTTATCAAAATGATATGGAGAGTCTTAGGATATTAGAAGGTGAGTCACAGTGTGGTCAGATCTGGCTGGCTTCTTCCAAGGTCGTCTTCCAATTTCAGCTTTACCATCTTTTTACAGGACTCTTAGAAATAGTTTTATTATTGTTGCTGAGTATGAGTTTCTCTTTTGTTTTTTAAAGCAGCAAGTGTTTTCACTATATCTGTAATGGCAGCAGCTGTAAGAGTTTCAGCTCTTACAGGAGGATTGGAATTTGGTCAGAGGTTGTATGCATACATGGGTCATATCTCATTTAGAAGTTAAGATAAAGACTGTCTGTCCCAGGGGGTCAGCAAACTGTGGCCTGTGCACCAAATCTGCCCCATCGCTTGTTTTCCCATGATCTAAGAATGGTTTTTACACATTTAAGCGGTTGAAAAAAAAATGATGATTTTGTGACATGTGAAAATGATATGAAATTCAAATTTCGGGCCTCATAAATAAAGCTTTATTGGTACATAGTTACATTAATTTTTGATGTCTGTGACTGCATTTGCACTACTATAGTAGAGTAGTTGCAGTAGAGACATATGGCCTATAAAGCCTAAATTATTTACCATTTGGACCTTTGCAGAAAAAGTTTACTGAGCATTGAACTATGCTTGTAAGCTTTTAGCAGTTTACTAAAGTCTCTGTTGTTCACACATGAACTACAGAGTTTTTCTAAAGATCGTTTAAATATATTGCATAAATTTTCTGAAGATAAATTACATATGAGTCAATAATACCATGCTGAGCTTAATATAAACCAATAATAATAGAAAGGCTATATTAACTTCTTGTTCTTTAAAGTACCTTCAGTCTCTTCTTGAACATTTTTTTAATACTCAATCGTTTAAAATACATTTTCTTGGACTAAGTAATTATTTTTCCAACTGAATGACTTACTAAAATCCACAAATACAGAAATGAAGTTTTTTATTATATGAAAAAATGGTAAATATTTATTCATGACATCTCAGTCTTAAACTTGCATTGGTTTTTTGCTTTTTGTAATTTTGAGTTGAATGCCCTTTGTAGTGTTTTTCATCACTGAGATTTTCAGGCTAGATACTTAAATTTTGAGGAGTTGAGTCTTTGTTTATATATTTGATAGTAAATAATATTTGATTATGTCACTATGCAAATAGGAGTATGTTTAATCTTCTATTAGAGAAAGAGTAATAACATAATAAAATACATATTGTCCTTGATACACAAGTTCTAAAAGAAATTAATTTTTTCAAGATCGGAGAGAACTTGGAAGGTTTGATAGTCTAGTTATCCTTCTGATGCATTGACCCTATTGTGAAATTTCTACCCTTCATTTCTCCATCCTTTGCTTACTCACCTATACTGGTGGGAAACCTGTATACTCATGAAATAAACCACTTCATCTTTGTCTCAGACTATTAGGAAGCTCTTTATTCTGCTGAACAAGCAGCTGTTTTTCTGCCTAAAGCTTCTACACACCAGCCTGATTCTACTCCAAAATGCTGTAAAGAACAATTTTTAATACCTCTTTTATGTGGTTCTTTATTTTTGAAAACTGTATTATGTGTCTTATCTTTGCATTCCATCTCACAAACGAATCATTTCTCCTCAGGGCTTGGCATCTTGTTTTATTTCATGATACCCTTATTCCATCTCATTCTTACCCTTTTTTTTTCTGAACTGTTGTCCATTTGTTCCTTCCTCTGAAATTGTGGTATCCACAAATGTATATATTATAATTAATTTATAGTGTGATCAGTACAGAGCTTACTGAGACACTTAATGCATTTAATCTGAATACTGTTCTTCAGCTAATGCATTTCAGGACTGTGTTAGTTTATTTGCCAGGTCAGTCACACTGTGGACTGTTATTGAATTTAAAGTCATCAGGAACAAAAGAAAAACAAAACTAAAATGTCCAGGTCTTTCCTCAGAGTCTTCTGCTAAGTAGTAGCTTCACTGCCTTGGGCTTATGCTGTTAATTTGATTTAAGCCTTAGAAGTTGAACTGTGGAAACCCCTGGCTCATGCCTGCTCCAGCTCCAGCCTTCCAGCCAGGGTGGCCCCAACATGGTATACCCCAGAATCCCCCTAGCCTTCACCCACTCCAGCTCCAGCTGGCCTGCCAAAGATGCATAGCACATTCAGTCTACACAGGGGATGCTTCTACACAAGGTCATACCTTCAAGACCAAGAGAGGTAGCTATTTCACCTAATTCATAGAAACAAAGTCAAGCAAAATGAGGAGACAGGAATATATTACAAAAGAAAGAAAATGATACAACTCCAGGGGGGCGGGACCTAATGAAAGGGAAATAAGTCATTTACCTGACAAAAAGTTAAAAGTAGGGGCTTCCCTGGTGGCGCAGTGGTTAAGAATCTGCCTGCCAATGCAGGAGACACGGGTTTAAGCGCTGGTCCAGGAAGATCCCACATGCCTCAGAGCAGCTAAGCCTGTGTGCCACAACTACTGAGCCTGCGCTCTAGAGCCTGTGAGCCACAACTACTGAAGCCCACTTGCCTAGAGCCCGTGCTACACTACAAGAGAAGCCACTGCAGAGAGAAGCCTGCACACTGCAACAAAGAGTAGCCCTCAATCGCCACAATGAGAGAAAGCCTGCACGCAGCAACGAAGACCCAATGCAGTCAATAAAATAAAATTAAATAAAATAAATAAAATAAGTAAATTAAGTTTTTTTAAAAAAGAGCTAAAAGTAATGGTCATAAAAATGCTCATTAATTTGGGACAAGAGTGGAGGAACACAGTGAAAACTTCAAGAAAGAATTATAGAATACAAGAAAGAACCAACCAGAGCTGAAGAATACACTAACTGAAATGAAAAGTACACTAGAGAGAATCAACAACAGATTAGACAATACAGAACAGATTAGTTATCTGAAATACAGAATAATGGAAATCACCCAATTAGAACAGCAATAAGGAAAAAAAAATTTTTTAAATGAGGATACTTTGAGAGATCTCTGGAACAACATCAGGCATACTAACATTTACATTATAGGAGTCTCAGAGGAGGAGAGAAAGGGACAGAAAACTTATTTGATGAGATAATGGTTGAACACTTCCCTAACCTGAGAAAGGAAACAGATATTTAGGTCCAGGAAGCACAGAGTCCCAAATGAGATGAATCCAAAGAGTCTATACCAAGATACATCATAATTAAAATGGCATAAGTTAACAATAGTGAACATTTTAAAGGCAGCAAGAAACAAATAACTACAGTTGACCTTTGAACAATGCAGGTTTGAGCTATGAGGTTCACTTATATGCAGATATTTTCTAATAGTAAATACCACAGTACCACATATGGTCTGTCCTTGGTTGAATCCCTGGATGTGGAGGAACCATGCATACTGAGGGCCGAGTATAAGTTATACACAAATTAACCCCCATGATGTTCAAGGGTCAACTGTAGGCATATACACATGAACTGCCATAAGACCATCAACTGATTTTTCAGCAGGCACTTTGCAGGCCAGAAGGGAATGGTATGTTATATTAAAAGTGCTGAAAGGAAAAAACTTAAAACCCAAGAATACTGTAGCCAGCAAAGTTACCATTTTAGAAATGAAGGAGAGGACTTCCTAGGTGGCGCAGTGGTAAAGAATCCGCCTGCCAATGCAGGGGACACGGGTTTGAGCCCTGCCCTGGGAAGATTCCACATGCCACAGAGCAACTACGCCCATGCGACACAACTATTGAGCCTGTGCTCTAGAGCCTGTGAGCCACAACTATTGAGTCCGTGTGCCACAATCACAGAAGCCTGCGTGCCTAGAGCCCATGCTCCACAACAAGAGAAGCCACTGCAATGAGGAGCCTGCACACCACAATGAAGAGTAGCCCCCATTTGCAGCAATTAGAGAAAGCCCGTGTGCAGCAACGAGGACCCAACACAGCCAATAAATAACTAAAATAAATTAATTAATTAAAAAAGAAAAGAAATGAAGGAGAGATAAAGAGCTTTGCAGACAAACAAAAATTTAAGGAGTTAATCACCACAAAAATGGCCTTAAGAGAAATGGTAAATTCTTCTTTAAGCAGAAAAGAAAACTAGAAATAACTAGATATAAGAAAATATATGAAAGAAAAAAATCTCCTGGTAAAGGCAAGTATATGCCAAATGCAGTGTGTCAGCCACTTAAAAAGCTAGTATAAACGTTAAAAGAAAAAAGTAAGTTCAGCTATATCTATAATGAGTAGTTAAGTGATACACAAAATTAAAAGCTGCAAATATGATATCAGAAACGTAAAACATGGTGGGAATAAAAATGTAGTGCTTTTGGAATGAATTTGACTTAAGTGACTATCAGCTTCAAGTAAATAGCTATATATGTGTGTGTGTGTGTGTGTGTGTGTGTGTGTGTGTGTATACACACATAGGCTGATATAAATGAACCTCATGGTAACTACAAATCATAAACCTATAATAGATGCATACAAAATAAAGAGAAAATAAAGCAAACATTATCAAACCTCAAGGCCAGAGACCAAGGGAAGAAGACAAATAAAGAGAACTACAAAAACAACTAGAAAACAATGAAAATGTCAGTAAGTACATACTTATCAATAATTACTTTAAATGTAAATCAGCTAAACGCTCCAATCAAAAGACATACAGTGGCTGAATTAATAAAAAATGCTGCACCCCTATGCTACCTGCAAGAGAATTCAGATCTAAAGACACACCCAGACTGAAATTATAAGGATAGAAAAAGATGTCCCATGCAAATAGAAACACAGAGAAAGCTGGGGTAACAATAGACATAACAGACAAAATAGACTTTAAAACAAAGATTGTAGCAAAGGACAAAGATGGGCATTACCAAACGAAAAACAGGTCAATTTAGAAGATAAAACATTTGTAAATATTTGTGTACCCAACATAGGAGCACCTAAATATGTAAAGGAAATATTAATGGACATAAAAGGAGAAATTGATGGTGATACAGTAATAGTAGGGGCCCTTAATACCCTACTTACATCAACAGATAGATCAGACAGAAAAATCAGTAAGGAAACAGTGGCCTTAAGTGACACATTAGATCATATTAAATTAATAGATATATACAGAACATTCCATCCAAGAACATCAGAATACACATTCAAGTGTGCCTGGAACATTCTCCAGAATAGATTACATGTTAGGCCACAAAACAAGTCTTAATAAATTTAAGATTGAAATCATATCAAGCATCTTTTCTGAGCACAGCAGTATGAAACTAGAAATGAATTACAAGTAAACTGGAGAAAACACAAACACATGGAGACTATAAACAACGTGCTGCTAAGCACCAAATGGGTCAATGAAGAAATCAAAGAGGAAATGAAAAAATAACCTTGAGACAAGTGAAAATGGAAACACAACTTTCCAAAATCTGTGTGACTCATCAAAAGTAGTTTTAAGATGGAAGTTCATAGCAATAGAAGCCTACCTCGAGAAACAAGAAAAATCTCAAACTATCTTCACACCCAAAGGAAAGAGAAAAAGAACAAAGCGCAAAGTTAGTTGAAGGAAGGAAGTAATGAAGATCAGAGCAGAAATAGAGACTTAAAAAACAATAGAAAAGATCAATGAGACTAAGAGGTGTTTCTTTGACAACGTAAACAAAATTCACAAACCTTGATCTAGAATCATCATGAAAGAAAAAGAGAGGGCCCAAATAAATAAAACTAGACATAAAGAGAACTAACAGCCAGTACCATGGAAATACAAAGAATTATAAAAGATTGCTGCAGTTACACTACAACAAATTGGACACCTTAGAGGCAATGGACAAATTCTTAGAAACTTGTAATCTTCAAAGACTGAAACAGGAAGAAATAGAAAATCTGAACAGACCAATTAGTAGTAATGAAGCTGAATCATTAACTGAAAAAGTCCCAACAAACAAAAGTTTAGAATCAGATCATTGAATTCTACCAAACATTTAAAGGAGCGGTAATACCTATCCTTCTCAAAGTATTCCCAAAAAATTGAAGAGGAAGGAGCGCTCTTAACACATTCCACAAGGTCAGCATTAATTACCCTGGTACCAAAACCAAAGACACCACAAAAAAAAGAAAATTACAGGCTAATATCCATAGTGAACATAAATGCAAAAATTCTAAATAAAATATTAGCAAACCAAATTCAGCAATAAATTAAAAGGAACATACACAGTGATCAAGTGGGATGCATTCCAGGGATGCAAGGATGGTTCAGTATCTGCAGATCAGTCAAAATGGTATACTGTATTAGCAAAACAAAGGATAAAATCATGTGATCATCTCAATATGTGCAGAAAAAAGCATTTGGCAAAGTTCTATATCCATTCATTATAATAGCTCTCAACAAAGTGGGTAGAAAGGGAACATATCTCAATATAATAAAGGCCATATATGGCACACCCAGAGCTAACATCAGGCTTAGTATTGAAAAGCTGAAAGCTTTTCCTCCAAGGTCAGTAACAAGAGAAGGATGCCCACTTGCCACTTCTATTCAACATAGTATTGGAAGTCCTAGCCAGAGCATATTCAAGAAAAGGAAGTAAAAAGCATCCAAATTGGAAAGGAAGACATTAAACTGTTCCTGTTTGCAGATGACATGATATTGTATATAGAAAACCCCCAAAGACTCCACCAAAAATATATTAGAACTAATAAATGAATTTAGTAAATTTGCAGGATACAAAATTAATATACAAATACCTGTTACATTTTTATACACTAAGAAAAAGCTATCAGAGAGAGAAATTAAGAAGACAATTCCAGGGCTTCCCTGGTGGTGCAGTGGTTAAGAATCTGCCTGCCAATGCAGGGGACATGGGTTCGATTCCTGCTCTGGGAAGATCCCACATACCGAGGAGCAACCAAGCCCATGCGCCACAACTACTGAGCCTGTGCTCTGGAGCCCTCGAGTCACAACTATTGAGCCCATGTGCCACATTCACAGAAGCCTGCGTGCCTAGAGCCCATGCTTCACAACAAGAGAAGCCACTGCACTGAGAAGCCTGCACATCTCAACGAAGAGTAGCTCCTGCTCTCCACAACTAGAGAAAGCCTATATGTGGCAACAAAGACCTGATGCAGCCAATAAATAAATAAACAAATAAATTTTGGAAAAAGGTAGTTCCACTTTTAATTGCATTAATTTAACAATGGTGGTGAAGACCTGTACTTTAAAAGTTATAAGACGTTAACAGAGGAAGTCAAATATGACTCAAATAAATAGAAAGATATACTGTGCTTATAGATTGGAAGAATCAATATTGTTAAAATGTCTGTACCACCCAAAACAATCTACAGTCAGTGCAATCCCTATCAAAACTCCAGTGGCATTTTTCATAGAGCTTGAACAAATGATCCTGAAAATTTGTATGGAACCACAAAGGATAGCCAAAGCAAGCTTGAGAGAGAAGAACAAAGTAGGAGGCATCATGCTCCCTGATTTTTAACTGTACTACAGAACTATAGTAATCAAAACAGTATGGTACAGGCACAGAAACAAACATATATATCAATGGGACAAAATAGAGAACCCAGAAATAAATCCATGCTTATAGAGTCAGTTAAGCTATGTCAGTGGAGTCAAGAATGTACAGTGGGGAAAAAGTCTCTTCAGTAAATGGTGCTGGGAAAACTGAACAGCTGCATGCGAAAGATTCAAACTGGATCACTTTTGTATACCATATGCACGTAAACTCAAAATATATTAAAGATTTAAATGTAAGACCTGAAACTATAAAATTCCTAGAAGAAAACATAATAAGCTCTTTGACATTGATCTTAGCAATATCTTTCTTGGATCTGTCTCCTGAGGCAAGGGCAACAAAAGCAAAAATAAATAGGACTACATCAAAATGAAAAGCTTTTGCACAGTGAAACGAACTATCAATAAAATGAAAAGGCCACGACCTACTGAATGGGAAAAGATATTTACAAATAATATGTCCAATAAGGGGTTAATATCCAAAATGTACAAAGAACTCATACAACTCAGCATGAATAAACAACTTAAACAATGGGCAGAGAATATACATTTTTCCAGAGAGGACACAAGATGCCAACAGACACATGAAATGATGCTCAACATCATAATATTCAGGGAAATGCAAATCAGAACCACAATGAGATATTTCCTTACACCTGTCAGAGTGGCTGTTATCAAGAAGACAAAAATTTAAAAGTTTTAGCAAGGATTAAGTAGGACTACCATATTACCCAGAAATTCCACTGGTAGGTATTTATCTGAAAAACAAAAACACTAATACAAGAAGATACACGCACCTCAGTGCTTGTTGCAGCATTATTTACAATAGCCAAAGTAAGGAAGCAGTCTAAGTCCCCAGTGATAAATAGTGGATAAAGAAGATGTGAGATATATATATACACACACACATACACACACACAATGGAATGTTACTCAACCATTAAAAAAGTTGTGATTTTGACATTTGGAAAAACATGGATGGACCTAAAGTGCATTATGGTAAATAAGTCAGACAGAGAAAGATACTGTTATTTCACTTACATGTGGAATCTAAAAAGCATAACAAATGAACAAACCTAACAAAGCAAACAGTCATAAATACAGATAATAAACTAGTGGTTCCCAGAGTGGAGGGGAGTGAGGGGATGAGCAAAATAGGTAAAGAGGATTAAGGTATATGAAATTCCAGGTGTAAAATAAACAAGCCACAGGGATGTAACCTACAGCGTAGGGAATATAGTCAATAACATTGTTATAACTTTTTGTGGTGATTGATGGTAAGTAGACTTAATTGTGATGATCATTTCAGAATGTGTAAAAATATCAAGTCACTGTTTTGTACACCTGAAACTAATATAATATTGGAAGTCAGTTAAACTTCAATAAAAAATGGAATGCATAACTGATATACACAACAACGTAGTTGAAATTCAAGGTCATTTCTTTAAGTAAAAGAAAATATAAAAGATAACATGTTGTGTCATTCCATTTGTATGAAATGTCTAGAAAAGTCAGACCTGTAGAAATAGAAAGCAGATTATTGATTGGTTGGTGCTAAGTGTGGGAGTTGAGATTAATTACAAATTTGCATGAAGGAGATTTTCCAGATGATGAAAATATTATAAAACCAGACTTTGTTGATGGTTGTGCTACAGACATTGAAGTGTACACTTTAAATGGGTGTATTTTATGGTATGTAAATTATATCTTAATAAAATCAAATGAAATCAACCTATTTGGGAAAAAAAAGGAAATGAGACAGACACAGATGAAGGGATCTTGGTTTCTAACTCTAGCTCTGTTGCTATCAAACTGTTTATTCCTTGAAATTAGCCTTTCTGGGTCTCTGTTTCTGTACCTGTCAGAGATGTACTAGACAATCTCCGATATATCATTAATGTTCTACAATTCTCTTATTTTGTGACACAGAAGTAGATAGTATTAGAGATTACAAATGCTACAGGAAATGTTGATTTAGCAAACAAATTTCTGAGGTTTTTATTTTGGTTTTTTGGGTTTTATGTGTCTTTTTTTAAAAAAGTTTTTTCAGGTATCACCTTTTCAAACTTTATTGTAATTGAAAAGTTCCTTTCTTCCTACAGGTTATAAAGTTAAGCAAATATCATCCAGGTGCAAAAGTGACTTTTCTGTTTAACCTCTTGATTGTCAGAAAAGGGGGGGAAAGCCATAAATCAGCCTTAAAGGTGCTGTTGTGTAATAGAAAACTTAGTTGACAGTTGAAGAACACCTTAACTTCTTCCCTGAAAATTTATTGCTCTTTGAAAAAAAGAAAACTCGTTGAGCTGCATATTTTCTCTTTTCACAGTTGTCTGTTCAGCCTTAATATTTTGGTCTATTTAGTATGCTCTTTTTAAAAGCTTCTATTAATGTAAAATAATTTTGAGTTAAAACAGAAATGTCTGTATGATTACTTAAAAATGAGTTAAAGTTGAAATTTTTTCTTCATTTGGATTATTAATGCTTATAGAATCTCATGTTTGGGAAGTAATGTTAAGTATAGCCAAGAACTAAATCTGAAGCCATTTATTGCATATTTTAAAGTCATTAGTAGAAGAGCTAATTTGGTGATTACTTTTATAAAGTGCATAGAGAAGGTTAACAGTAACATTCCATTTTTTGTCTGGCATTAGATTCAGTGTGTGTGTGTGTGTTTGGAAGGGGTATGCAAAAGTATCAGACGGGCGTATGATAAGAAAACTCAGTTCTTTTCTTAAGATATGCCGTCTAATTTGAAATATAGGTAAATTTGGAAGTATTATAAAACATGAACAACATAAACTCTGTATGCAATAATGTATTGGTGTATACATCAGAGTAAATTTGGAAAAATGGGTTTTAGATCTCACGCTCTCTCGTCTCTATCATCATATATGTTCTCTGTTTGACAATATATTTGGTATTGCAGTTACTCTTTTTGGACACAAGATGGTGATGCTCACCTGAAATGTTTCCTGCATGTAGGATCTACTGCTTTTGTTTTATTTTTTTAGTCATCAGTTACATTTTTGTGTATTCATTTATTTTACCTATTGATTGATTGAAGTATAGTTGATTTACAATATTATAGTAGTTTCAGGTATACAGTATAGTGATTCAGTATTTTTATAGTTTATCCTCTATTAAAAGTTATTACAGTATAATGGTTATAATCCCCTGTGCTATACAGTATATTTTTGTTTCTTCTCTATTTTATACATAGTAGTTTGTATCTCTTTATCCCATACTAACATGCCCCTCCCCTATTCTCTCCCCACTGACAAACCACTGGTGTGTTTTCTATATCTGTGAATCTTTTTTTGCTTTGCTATATAAATCCATTTGTGTTATTTTTAGATTGCATATGTAAGTGATATCATACAGTATTTGTCTCTCACTTATTTCAATATATATAAATAGCTCATACAACTCAATATCAAAAAAACAAACAACCCAAATAAAAAATGGGCAGAAGACCTGAATAAACATTTTTCCAAAGAAGACGTACAGATGGCTAACAGGCACATGAAAAGATGCTCAACATCACTAATTATCAGAGAAATGCAAATCAAAACTACGATGAGATATCACCTCACACTTCTCAGAATGACTATTGTCAAAAAGTCTACAAACACCAAATCTTGGAGAGGGTGTGGAGAAAAGGGAAACCTGTACACTGACGGTAGGAATGTAAATTGATGCGACCACTTTGGAAAACAGTATGGAGGTTCCTCAAAAATCTAAAAATAGAGTTACCATATGATCCAGCAGTCCCACTCCTGGGTATATATCCAGAAAAAACAAAAACTCAATTTCAAAAAAGATACACGCACCCCAATGTTCATAGTAGCACTATTTACAATAGCCAAGGTATGGAAGCAACCCAAGTGTCCATCAACAGATGGATGGATAAAGAAGATGTGGGGTATACACACACACACAAACACACACATACATACATATACACACAAAACAATATTATGCAGGATCTGCTGCTTTTAGAGGCTTCCACTCCTGCAGCTGAAGAATGAACAGCTTAAAGGAATGAGTAGAATTGGCTTTGCTTTTAAAAATAGTAGTTGAAAATTTTTGTGTGTGTTTGTGTTCTACTGTATAACATTAAACAAATAATGATTTAAGTTTATGTTTATGTAAGTTTGGGTTTGGGGGACTTGGGAACATTAAGAAAAGGGGAATTTGAACAGTGGAGAGAGAACTAGCAGTCATTAAGTTTATACTGTGCACCAGGCATGTGCTGGGTGATTTACATGTTATCTAATTGATTCTAGTCAAATACAAGCACTCTGTATATTTTACACAGTACCAATGTATTCCTTAGCTCAATAAATTGTGCAGGATTAGTAGTATGTGTTTTCTCTCTCATAAAACTATGGTATACCATCAGTTTATTATCTTTTTTTCACAGTTTAAGTGAAGTTATCGATGTTTTTAAGAAGAGTTTCTTATATAGTTAAATATTTATCATACTATATAGCAATCCTACTCCTAGGTGTTTGTCCAAGAGAAATTAAAACATTTGTCCACACAAAGACTTATAAATAAATGTTTAAAGCTGCTGTGTTCATAATCATGTAAACAGCCCCAAATGTCTATCAACTGATGAATGGATAAAGAAACTGTGATATATACAGCGAAGTACTATTTGGCTGTAAAAAGAAATAAACTACTGATATATGCAACAAGATGAATGAAATCTTAAAGGTGTCATGCTGGGTAAAAGAAGCCAGACACAAAAGGCTACAGAATATAGTGACTGGTTCCAGTCGTGAGACAGTCCTGAAGAGGCAGGATGATAGGGACAGAAATCAGATTTGAGAATTAGAGGGAAAGGCCCTGACCACAGAGCTCCGTGAGGAAGCTTTCTGGGATGATGGAAATACTCTATATTTTGGCTGTAATGGTGATTATCAGATTCTGGGTCAAAACATTTCTATCTATAAAACTAAAAATAGAGAATTTTATAGTATTTAAAATGTATCTCAATAAACCTGACAATTACACACACTTGGAAAAAACTTTTTAATTTTAAATGCAAAGGAAAACGTCAGCTTTATTTTAGCAGGTTTCTCCTCAATAGTACCTTCTTGGAGGTAAAGTCTCCTGCATCTTGGCTCTTTTCCCAGCCTTTGATTATCTTCTGATAACCCATTTACACAGACGTCCCTTAGTCACTGCCTCAGTAAGCTCAGATCTACCTCAGCAGATTTTGCTTTCAAACATTGCCACCCAGCTTTTTAGGGCAGAAGTGGATAGAGTTTTGGTGCTGGGAAGATTCCTAGAGAATTTGGTTTCTTAGTAAAAATTTGGCAAGCTATAGGTTTTACAAATATATGTTTTAGAGAGTTTATTAAGTAACAAAAGTCAGTTAATTTGTTATGCATGTATTATAGTCAGTTTTTAATCTTCTATTATAATAAAGTGTGACTAAAATTATGAAAATACAGTTTTCCATTCCTTTTTTTTTTTTTTTTTTTTTTTTTTGATGCTAGATTATACTCGTCTCCTGGAACAGTGCAAGTAAACCAGACCAGTGTTTTGGATCAATCATTACATTGCATATCAAGTAATAGTGTTTACGTTCCAGTAGCTTTTTAATCTCTTACACCAGTAAAATTTATGGCCCAAAGGTTACATATCTGATGACATTCGATGACAGACCTATTCAGAGTTATATTTTGTTATGGAAAAAACAAGTGTAGGCTAATCATAATACTCATACCTTATGGAAATCTTGATTCTCAAACTTTTTTTTTTGTATTAAAGTACAAGAAAGTATTTGATGTAATAAGATAAAAACAAGAGGTAGCCTGTTTTATGTAAGTAGAAAGATGAAGAAAATTAAATGTTAATGTGTGGGGAAGATGAGCAAAATTATATTTTAAGCACATTTAGCATACTTTTGGAAATTTAAGAGTTCTTCATTAATCCCTATTTTCAGGCTTAATGATGTACTCATTTCCTCTTCTGGATAAAATGGTGTGCTATTTCAAAGGCCAATAGAAGGCTGATATTTTATTGAGTGCAGTGACTTTATGAGGTAGGTGCTGTTATTGTCCCTGGTTTACAGCTGAGGAAACTACTGCTTTAAAAGATTAAGTAAAATTGCCTAATTCACCCGGTCTGGCAGTTTAACAAATTCAGACAGTTTCAGAACTCACACTCTGACAGGACTCACACTCTGAACCGCTAACTAAATTAGTTCTTAAATTCTGTGTCAGACTTAATGTATTTGAATTGTTTGCTTATTTAATACTTCGGCCAACTTCTGCTTTTGCATTTATAAACCTGAATTCAGTCTCTGACATTTGCATTATATTGTCAGATGACTGGTGCTGCAAAAGCATGTGTATGTTCTCCCTCATAAAAACTATGAGCTAACGTCAGCTTGTGTAGTAGCTTTTGTCACAGTTTGAGAGAGTTACCAATCTTCACTTAAAACAGAGGGAAGGGAAAGAAGAAAAGGAAACAGAAGTAAAGAGAGAGGGAGGAAGAAGTAGAGTTTGCATGTATTATTGTAATTTTGTTTGAGTTAGTTGATTTGAATTGAAAAATGTAAGCATTTGCAAGTAAATGATAAATTTACCTTTAAACTCCCAGGAAATTTAAACTGAAGACTTCAGCCACTTAGATATATAATAAACTAAGCAGAGATTGGGAAACTCCTGTGCTCACTACCTGTTTTTATAAATAAAGTTTTATTGAAACACAGCCACACCCATTGCTTGTTTGGCCAACAGTATGAAAATATTTACTGTCTCACACTTTAAGAAAACCCCTGAACAAATTTTGGGACTAAAACTGTTCAGATAAACTGTTTATTAGCTTGGATTGAGTCATTCAGTAAATATTTATTGAGCATCTGTTATCTCCAGCACCTAGGCTGTGTGCTAGGTGATAGAGGTGCAAAATCAAACATGTCCTACAAAAATATTTGACTCTCTTTTTTATTACTAATTATAACACCAGTTACAGAAAGCTAATAGGAGTTAGAAGAGCTAGGAGATACTCATAAGACAGATCTCATTTGTTTGAAACAGTGATAGCACTGCATCTCTTAGGCAATGACTTTATCAGTTATCTGACACCATAGATACTCCAACTCCTTTCCTCTGGTTTTCCTTATTCCCTTCTATGCTACTCTGTTATTTTTTCTATAGTATTTATTATCATATAGTTTACTTACACTGTTTATTATTTTTTATCTCCCCTTGTCCCAGTGTAAAATCCGTAAGGGCAAGGATTTTTGTTCTGTTTACTAATGTATCTAAGTACCTGGAACACATAGTATGCAGTTAGCATGAAGGAGACCTGCCTTACATACTTTTCTTAATAGCTATATTAATATTTTTGGAAAGCATCAGTGTTTTCATGTCAGCTATAATTTTGTTGATTCAAAATGAAAATAATTTGCTGCGCTAAATTGTGTTATCTTTTTGTTTCATATGTTATTCATTGAGAAAACTAGTATTTCCTATATTCTTACCTCATCACTTTATCACCAGTTATGTATTGTTCATGTAGTTTTTTCTTGGAAGTGATAAGAAAATGTTTAGTAAAAATCATTTTGTGTAGTTGAGCAATATATTTATTGAGAAGTGCACACTAAGATTAGAGCTTATGTTAACTTTTCTGATGACTTCAAGGAAGTAATGTGGTTGCATGTTTAATTGCTGTTAAAAAAATAAGAATAATTTCTCATAAAACTTCTTTTTCTTTTAGTTACATTTGTGAGTATGTTTTGGTGATAGTTGATTACCCTGCCTACATAGTTTGCAAAATTAGTAAGGAGAATAGTATTCTGAAGCCAAGTTTCCATGAGTTGATATTTCACATTCACGTTTGTGACCTGAACCTGTATTTCTTCAGACAGTGAGAAAAGCCAAAAGTTCTCATAAACAGTGAGGATTTTCTTCATGGAAAACAGAGAAGTAAAAGTGTATTCCAAATAAAAGTATAATGTGTATTTTGAATATTACAGGTAAATCTACCTATATAAATATGAATGAATACTTTAATACATTTCATTGTGAGATTTTTCTCTTGGTATTATTTTTAAAGTAAAAAATACAATAAAAATTGAATACATGAAGGGAATCAGAAAAATCCAGAAATATTACCATTTTTAATTGAGCAGGCGACATCATCTGTGATTCTAATGACCCTGCAAAGTAGTATTTCTGTTTATATTTTGGAGAAGAGAAAATTGGTGTTCAGGGAGATTAACAGCTTGCCATGGTTCAAGAACTAATAAGTAATAAAGGCAGTATTGTACAGCAGGGCATTCTGTCTCTGAATACCTTACTCTTTATTCTACAGTATGTCAATTTCTTATATATTGTCATGATGTGCTTTCAAATAACTATACTCTATATTGATACTTCATTTTAAAATGTTGCATTCAATTCCAGTGCATGTATAACTGGTTTAATAGAAAAAGAATTTCTTCCAAAATCTTTAAGTAAAAAATAAGTATTCCAGAAGAAAAAAAAAAAGTTTACATTTTGTAATGTTTACACTGTATACTTTTAAAATTTAAGTTTTTGTAAGGTACTATGCTTCTAAATAACCTGAAAGAGAGTTCTCTGAAAGGAAATGGTTTTCTAATTTCACAGAGTGGTGTGTGAAGGGAATAAATGCCTCCTTGTCTGTCATTTTAAACTTAAAGCTATTGCTTTCCAATATTAAGCTGACATTTATTCTTCCATTTTACCTCTCTCATCTCATTAACATTTATTAGTCATTTTATAGCCACACATATGCATGCATAGAATCACAATATGATTTTCAAAGTTTGTTTTTATGTAAAATATTTAATATTTCAGAAGTTTTTAAATGAAAGTGTTGTGTATAAAGGCATTACCCAAAGACATCTTTATTATATAAATTGACTGCTGAAGACACTGGGATGTTATATGGTACTTTTTATGAGTATAGTTTATTTTGTTCGTATCATTAACTGGGATTAGCATGCCATGTTAGCCAAGAAATTGAGATAATGTCATTCTGTAGCCCTTCACATAAGAGTCACTTCCAGTTTTTTTAAATTCAGATGTTTAGTTGCCTAAGAATGGATACTTTGCCTCATTTAATGAGTTTTCAAAGCATAAAGAAATAATGTATTGTTTTTACTGTGACTTGAGGGTGTATGACATATGAACCCTTGTATTCTGGTTCAATATAGAATTTGATGTTATCTTGTTAAACATCTAAATTTTCAAATAGCCCTCGGATTTTACATTTAATAAGACAATGAAAAGTGCTCATTAAACCTTTTGTTTGATGAAAGACTGAGAAACCACAGGGCAGTGAGGGAATTAGCATTTCTGATAAAGGTTATATGTTTTGAAGTCTTGTGGCGGCATATGAAAAAGAACACTAGTCTTGAAAAATCAGGAAACTTAAGTTTTAATATTACTTTTAATTGTGTAACTTTCCAAGACTCCCTACAGCTACCTCCCATTTCTACCTCTTATTCATCACAAAGTTAACTTTTCCCTGTTTATAGTAGATCATAAAACCAAGAAAGAGTGAAAAGTTAATTTTAATAATGTAGTGAAGTTGCTTTGTATGTACTTAAACATTATATAAATGGTAATTCTTATAATAATGATGATTATAATAATAGAGAACCTTATGGATAATATTGTTTATTAATACCAAAGATTGCCTTAAATTAGTGTTTGTTGAATGAGTGTATGGCTGAATGACTGAATGAACTCAGAGCTCTGGGCTCTAAAATTATTTAGAGCCATTTTTTATTTATTATTATTATTATTAGAGCCATTTCAAATATTCCATTATTTGAATGGAAGATTCTTCTCCTTGGTTTTGGAAATATGATTTTTAAAGACAATATTGTTATTTAGTTATTTTCTATAAATGCCAAAGAGAAACTATAGAGTCCTCCTGAAGACAAATAAGGAGGTAAAGAAAAACCAAAAAAATTGATGAGCTAAATTGTGAATTTTTATTTGTTTTTTGTGTTCCTTAGATCATTGAGAGTAAAATTCAGGTGTGGATGCAGTCCTCTCTTGAGCTTTTTGTTAGAGTCTGTCACATCCGTTCTTTCCATATCAGACAATAATGCTGCCCAAGATGGTTCTTGATTTAAGGATGGAATTTTTTTAATAGTTCATATTTGTTTATCATTTAAGACTTATGAAACTTAATTACTTCCATCATTCAGATTTCAGTTTCTCTTCCATCAGAGAAATAGTGATATGGAATCATTTTGTCTACATAGTTGGCTAAAAGTACAAAATGTGGAAAATAGAAACAAATACAGAATAGTAAATTTGTTTCTATTCTTTCTCAGATTCCCAGGCATTAACATTTTTTCTTCTAGTACCAGTATTTTTTAAGATTTTCCGGAAGTGTCCCAGGGCACAGAAACTCTGTTTAGATTTTTCCTGTGTGCTTTATTTTCTTGCTATCTTCATTTTGCAGAATGAATTTGCCATTTCCTTTTTTTTTTTTAATTATTTATTTAATTTACTTATTGGCTGTGTTGGGTCTTCATTGCTGCACACAGGCTTTCTCTAGTTGCTGCGAGCAGGGGCTACTCCTCATTGTGGTGCACAGGCTCCTCATTGTAGTGGCTTCTCTTGTTGTGGAGCACAGGCCCTAGGCGCGTGGGCTTCAATAGTTGTGGCACATGGGCTCAGTAGTTGTGGCACACAGGCTCTAGAGCACAGGCTCAATAGTTGTGGCGCTCGGGCTTAGTTGCTCCACGGCATGTGGAATCTTCCAGAGCAGGGCTCGAACCCGTGTCCCCTGCATTGGCAGACAGATTCTTTACCACTGCGCCACCTAGGAAGTCCTGCCATTTACTTTTGATGAAGTTAATATCTGTATAGTATCTTTAGGTTCTTATTTCTTTGATTTAGAGGATAATTTGAATGTTAGATTTTTAAAAAAGACATGTACATAGATGGCCATTGGTAGTCAAGTCCAGTTTGTAACTAATCTACTGTAATTTAGTTATCAAGGGCTAGTGGACAGTCATTCACACATTTCTATTTCCTGTTTCATGTATTTACAGATATTTGTTGATCGTCATTGGCCTTTTTTCTAACGTGTTTTGAGCTTCAAGGAATGAAGCCTCTATATACTTATCTCTCAGCATATGCATTTTCTTATATTTATTTTCATTGGTTTTAAATAACCTACTATTCATATGAACGTACATTTTAAAAAGAATGCCATTCCAAAAGCTTTGCTTGGGGTCTTTGCTAGGAGGATGACTTAGAGGGATGGAGAGGATTGCTTGCTTTACTATTTATTATTTATTTACTGTTTATTATTTTCCCAGACAAATCCATGGAGACAGGCTGCTGATAGGATAGGAGAAAAACAACAAAAACAAATACAGTGCTTTGGCCTGGAACTGAACTGTATTATCTGTGCTGTCAGCTGGAGTCTTTGCTTACTTACCCAGACAATCTCTACAGGGATTAAAACATCCCCCTGCGTTAGTTAATAGCCTTTAGTATGCTGCAGCCTTATATCCAGTTTAAAAAAAAGTCTGGGTATAAACAGTTTTTAATAGCTTACAAAATCCTCACCAGTTCATCCTTTGCAGGGAGTGATTATGCTGATGAGTCAAACAAGAGTGTCCATAATTAAATTGCTAATTACCTGTATTTCATTTTTAGTTTCCATGTATAGCTCCTCACAACCCCCAACTTTGAGCCTTATTTGGAAGGTTTACATTTTGTCACCTTTGTCAAAGTTAAGAAGAAAAACATGAGCATATATAGTAACGGCTACACTGGCAATTCAAGAGTTATTTTGAGAACATTTCTCTTATTTTTTAAAGTTACAAGAATTTTAACTCTGCATGAAAGTTTAGAGGGAGAGATTTATAGAAACAAACAACAGGAAGAGAAACTCCAAAAGATGCTATAAACCAAACCAAAACTGTTAGAACCAGCTTCTGTATCAGTGTCTGAGTTATCCAGGAGGCTGATTATTCTTTTTTTTAAATTTTTAATAATGACGATTTTACAGTCTTCTATAGCAGTGATTCTCAACCTGGTGATCCCCACCCACCCCACCCCTTCAGACATTTGGCAGCGTCTGGAGACATTTTTGGTTGTTGCAAGTAGAGTGATGATATTGGCATCCAGTAGGTGGGACCAGGGCTGCTGCTAAACATCCCATAATGTACAAAAGAGCTCTCACAACAAAGTATTATCTAGCCCAAAAGTCAGTCGTGTTGAGGTTAAGAAACCTTGCTCTCAAGCGTGGATTTTTATCTTGATGGGAGTTTTTCAAAATGAATAACTACACTGACGTTTACAATGTTTTATAGGGAGATTTTGTTTTGTTTGTTTGAATTGCTAAGAAGAGAGAAAAGAAACTTTAGATGTTGATTTGGGGATTTATGGACATGAAAAATACAAACATTCTTTGAAAAATGTTCATGGAGACAATATGGTGATCTCATGATACAGTGAAATGAAAACCTTATTTTATCATACATGGACATGAGAAATTTTGTGTTATTTTTTTTACCTTCACAAATATGAAAGGAAACTTCTTTATAGGAGACGGGGTTGTAAAGAATTATTTCTATATTGATGAATTAAATTATTTAATGAAAATATAATCACAATATGTAAAAATTGTCTTAGCAGAACATTCAGCAGCATGAAGTGCTGAAATTACGTCTTAGTTGTGACTGTGGGTAATTTATTTAATGTCTAAGCCTCAGTTAACACATCTGGAGAGTCATGTGGTTATTTTAAAACTTGTCAAATGGGTATTTGCTAATTTGTAGTGACACTTCACTTTTCTCAGATGAATTAAAAGAATTGTCCAACCTTTAACTGATTGCTGCACCTCAGTGTAAGAAGTAGGCATTCGCTGTTCATTCCGCAAATGAGGCTATTGTACCTCCATTCATTTTCATCATTATCTATTAAATCACAGTAATTTGCAGTAGAAGGAAGTATATGTAACCACACATGTATAAACACATACGCACCTGGTAACTTAGTGGTAGGGAATTTAGAAACTGGCAAAAAGTATTTACATTGCCTTCCAGAGGTCTAGGTTTTTAGAACTTGGCCTGGGATCCAGGGCATACCTATTACAACCATTGAGGTTTATGGAAGTAGTACATGGGGAAGAGCGTACAGCCTCTAAAGAGATTTAATAATATTCCGTTTATTGTGCTAAAACAAACAAACAAAATGCATTGGGGACTAAATGTAAGTGATCTTCTTAACTCCACAATGTTTAAAAAATTGAAATTGACCTTATTTTTTCAATAATTATGTTGTCTGCCATACTTTCCACACTCCATTAACTGAATGCATGCTATGAAAAAGTCATGCTTTCTGTAAAGCAGAAGGTGAAAATAAAATGTAGGTTGAAGTCACAAATCATAGCAAGTCACTTCACCTTTGTTTACATGTTTAAGAAATTGTCTCTTCATGGAGACACACAGGAGATCTGCATTCTGTCACCACCAAAAGTCTTCTTAGGGTTTTGGTTTTGTTTTGTTTTTTTTAATTAAGGGCCAGCCAGAGCTGTGAAGTAAGTATAGCAAAAAAATTGGATCTCAGCTAGAGGTGAAAAATGCAGTTTGATGATCTCTTCAAGATTGCAAAGTAAAAAATAAATTTTTTCACTTATAACAGAAAACAAAGTAATAAATTTCATGTTATCCTGTATTCTGTATATTCTTTTAGTTATTTTTCATTTTAAAGAATATTTTTAGATGATATTTTGAATCGGCAATAAATACAGATCTAAAAGATCTAAAGTGTGTAGAGAGAGCTACATGGCAATACCTTGCACCTACCTCTGCATCCCACTCTTGTCTCCCTCACCTCATTTTTATTAGTCTCTTTCTTCTTCCAGTGCTGTTTTTAATACGAGCAATATGTATATTTATTGTTTCTAAACCCAGGTCCCTCACAGATATTCAGAATATGGGAAACTGCATACCGCTCAGTGCTTTGCTTTTTTCCTTTAGCCTTGTATCTTGGAGATCTTCTCTTCTTAGCACATGGGTATTTTCCTCATCCTTTTGTAGGCTACACAGACACAGAACTACATACAAATAGTCCCCTATTGATGGACACTCAGGCTGTTGCCAGTCTTTTGCCATGACTAACAGCACCTCAATGAATAACCTTGTCCAAGTGTTATTTTGTACTTGTAGAAGTTTGTTGTAAAATGAAATTGCTGAATTAAGGATAAATGCCTTTGTAATTTTGGTACATATTGACTTATTTCCTTCTATACTAGTTCTACCATTTTGCCCTTTCATAAGTAATTTTCAATGTGTCGGGATTTCCAGGTTGGTACCAGCAATTAGTAGTTAATTGAAAAAGTCAGCTAAAGAAGAATCATTAAAATATTTTATATGACGTTTATTGATTTTACTTCAAAGCATTTAGATACTCATTAATTTGCTGTTCATTTTTTAAAGGGAAGTGCTTTTCTTTGAGAATAGTCCACTGATTTGAAGTTCCATGATATCTCTTATCTAAACTTCATTTATTGATTTCAGTGTTTGGCTTTTATAGAGTGATAACTTAGGACACCGTCGGTGTCTCTATTCTTTTACAGATGTTCTGCTTATACCAAATTAACAGTTACTGTAGTTACTCACATTTATTGAATTTTCCTGAAGCTTTTACCTTGGTTTTCCCAGAAACAGTAATGTTCTTTTAACAGTCATATTTTATTGGTTTATGTAATATTTATTTACATAATGTTACTGTAATATTAAATAATTATTAAGCTAGAATTTTTGATTCAGGATTTTAAAATTTGTTCTATTCACTGATGTTTCATGCTTTAGTTGTGCCTGGACAAATTAAGTGCTCAGTTGGTATGTATTGAATAGAATATAGGAAGGAAAAGAGGTAGTATGGGAATAGACCCAATTGACTTGGTATGCACCCAGAACAAGAGAGCAAAGGTTAGGCAAGGAAGAGGAAGTGAGGCATAGCAGAGGGTAATTTGCCAGCCAGGGATGTTTAACATGCCATTGCAGGCACTATTGTGTATTGGAAAGTTAAGACTTTCTGTGATATTCCTCTGTGATGAAGTTGAAAGAGACGTGACCTAAAGGAAGCCTGGACTCGTAAGTTCTAACTCACTTACCTAGCATGAGTGCCCGACTGGGCTAAACATCTGTATTACGCTCTTGCCCAGCCAACAGCTTACTGTCTCTTTGAAGAAACATACTGAGACTAGTTGAGTGTTTTCTAAATTTTATATTCCCCCATGCATCATCATCAATTTGCCATATTTGCATTACTGCAGCATCTCACTGCTACTTACTTTATATTTTTCCTCAGTTGACATTTTAAACACTTAAGGACAATTTATATTTTCCTAAAAGGAGCACTTACTATAAATAAAAAAAACAGTAAAAAATACAGTGAAAATAAAGCAGTGCTATTAAACAAAAGTTAAATATGGTCTTTGCAGAGGGCTCTGAGCAAAACAAGATTTGCGGTTGTTTAGAGAGATGTGAAAAGCATACTAGTAAAATGGAAACTTTCTTATTTGGTGAAGGACCATGATGTATGCAGCCTATCCTCAGATGGTTCAAAAAACACAAAAGCAAACAACAACTACAAAAATCCACAGTGCACTAGAACAAGAGAGCAGAGAGAAGGCAGAAGGGTAAAATGTTAATAATGGATGAATTTGAGTAAAGATTATATGGGAGTTCTTTGCACTATTCTTATTCTTGTGACTTTAATGTGAATTTGAAATGATCTCTAAAGAAGTTTAAAAATTAAACTATGAAAATGGGAAAATTGAAAGGGGAATAAATTTTTCATGTTATTTTAGTATTTGATGTTATTTATTTACTATAGCATCCATGTATTATCTGAAAGCATCTCAGGTTGTTTTAGGCACTTTGCTCTTCCAGAAATAGTGTACTAGATGATCTCTAAGGTCTTTTATAGTTCAGAGACACAGTGTGTATTCTATTAGGGCAGTTAAAGCTACATATGCTCGCAACTCAGTATTTCAATGAATAACATTATGGATGCTCAGTCTGAGGAAAGGCTATACATTTAGATAAGGTAACCTGCGTGGGTTGAAGAGTAGAAGTAGCTTAGGAAGAACAGCCTGGTCTGTTTTAATTGTGAGGAAGAGAAATATTAGGTAAGAAAGTTTTTGAGAGGATTCAGAGAGGCTTCCGCCTACCACACAAAATTATTAAGTTTTTTATTTGTTATGTTAATAATACTGATCCTGCTATAATATTTTGTTTCTGATAATAGGAGACTTTAAGAAGTTTGGGTGTGGATATATTTCTGAAAAACACTACCACTACCATTAATACTACCATCATTAATTGAAGATTTTTTTATGTGCTGATGCTGTTCCAAATTCTTCATATAAATTAGCTCACTCATTTAGTCCTTATAGAAGTCATATGAGGTACTCTTAGTCGTATTTTACAGATAAAGAAAGTGAGGCACAAAGGTTGAATAACTCGATCAAGGTTATATGAGAAGTAAGTGATGGAACCAGATTGTCTGACTTGAAAGTCCATCACCTTAGCCTTTCTTCTCTACCATGTATATTTTTACACTTTTTAAAAATATATATATAATTAGGGACTTCTTTCTGCCTTTTAGTTTTCATTTGTCACTGTATCTTATTTAGTTCCATTATTATGCTTTTAGTTCCATTTTATTTCTTTAAGCATATTAAATATAGTCATTTTATATTCAGTTTCAAAAAAATTCCAGTATATTCTGTCTTTGTAGACCTAATTCTGTGTTTTATAATAACTGGTTTTTTGGTGGTGTATTTCCTCTATTTTGTATGTGTGTATCAGTTTTTATTGTTAGCTCATGTTTCTTGAAAGTTTATTTCTTGAGATCCAAATTTAAAGTTTTTTTTTTAACTGCCCAGAGAGTTTGTTTTTATTATGCAAGGGGTCTAGAGACACTATCAACTAGAAAAAAACTTAAAAAAAAAATCTTAAAAACAAAAAAAACTTTTTAATTTATGTTAGTTCAGACTTACAGAACAGTTATAGTAATTTTACAACAAATTCCTTACATCTTTAACCCAGGTTTCCCTTTATTCTCATTTAATCTGAAATAGTTCCTCAGTCTTTCTGCTTCATGATTTTGACACTTTTTACAAGTACAAGACAATTATTTTGTAGAATGTTCCTCAGTTTAGATTTTTCTAATGTTTCATCGAGTAGATTCAGATTATGCATTTTGACAGGAATATCATAGATATGTTCTTATATCAGGAGGCACATGACTTTGATTTGTATAATATCATTTCTAGTGATGTTATCATTGATCACTTGGTTAAGGTGGTGTCTTCCAGGTTTCTTTACTGTAAAGTTACATTTTTCCATTATAGTTTATAAGTATCTTGTTGAGGTATATTGTAAGATTGTATAAGTACTCTAGTACAACTCAGACTTTGACCACTAGTTGTAGAATCCATTGATGCTTCTTGCCTGAACCAGTTATTACAACAGTTGCCAAATGGTGGTTTTTCTCGTTGCATCATTTTTCTGTGTCTATTGATTGGCTTTCTGCTATGAGGAAGACTGTTTCCTATTGCCTTGTTTTTATCACTGTGGACTTATGAATTCTTACTTTATTCAGTGAGTTTTAATCCTTTACTATCATTATTTATCTTGATGTTTAAATTGTCCCAATTTAGACCACTTGGAGCAGCTTCCAACTCCTGTACCCTTTTGCTATATCTCCATCATTCTTTTATATGTTCTTTCTGGCATGATGTGTTCTGCACTAATAATATACTTTCCCTGCTCCATTTCTGAAATCAGCCACTTCAAGGAGCCCTGGTTCCTTTTGATGGAGAATGATATTTAGAAGCCAAGTTCTGCACACTAAGTGTGCTTATAGCTACTGGGGTGTCTAGGAGAAATTTAAGCTAAATTTTTAGTTTGAGGTTTGGGGGGCTAGGTGTGTAGCCTTATTAAGACTCATGATTATCAATTCTGTGAGGAATCTTTTTTTCTTTGCTTCTCTTTTACCAAGATCTAAGGCTATGATGCCAAATCGTATTGTCTCCCTTTGTAGGCTGGGTTAGACAGATGTGTTGACAGATTTAAGATGTCCCATTTGGGAGTAACTTCTCTATGGTCTCTTTCTGATTCAACCATCCACCAAGGCCACGCCCCCTTTTTTTTTTTTTTTTTAAAGCTTCGCAGATGTATCGGATTCATTAATTTCTGGACCACAGGGAATCCTCAGATACACTCAAGGCAAATGCCTGCTCCAGCATTAGCTGTTTTTTGGTAGCTTGCCTCTGTAAATTTGTATTTTCTTTTTGTTTCTTGAGAATTCTCTTATATTGCATTCACCTTTAAAAGAGACAGTTTTTTAATTTTGTTTTTGATATTTTTAGGTGCTGATAACATAGAAGGTTTTTTCATTGTTGGGAAAAATACATCTCTATAATTTTAAAATTAGAAATATTTGAGGCTTTCTTCAGCAATATGGAATTTTGCTTAAAGAAAGTATTTCTTAAAAATATTAAGGCAAAAATCAAGACAGTGTCTGAGAAAGAAGGAAATATTTATGAAGAGTTATAATTGACTAATTTAGTGCTGAAAGTGAAAAGGTAGTTCTAGGTGTGAGCACGTATCATTGAGACCAGGGGTTCCAGGTCGTACAGCAGGAGGTGAGTGGCAGGCAGGGGAGTGAGTGAAGCTTCATCTGCTGCTGCCTATCACTGCCTAATACAGCCTGAATTATCACCCCCCCACCCCCCCCACTGCTGCCGCCCCGTCCATGAAAAAATTGTCTTTCATAAAACTGGTCCCTGGTGCCAAAAAAGGTTGGAGACCGCTGATTTAGACAGTTTATTTGTTCTATTGGGTTGGCCAAAATGTTCGCTTGGGTTTTCACAGAAGATGATACAGAAAAACCCAAACAGACTTTTTGGCCAACCCAATACCGTTTCAATCCATCTCCTTCTGTCTCTTGTTCTTCTCTTTGAGGAGCCTGAGAATCATAACCTGGACTTTCAGAGAGATGAGATAAGCAGTAAGTATCCTTGATCTTTTCTGAAGAGTCTAGGAAATTATGTACTTTGCTTTCCACTTGCCACACTTTCTCTTCTTAGACATAAAAAAATTAAGATGAAATAGAGTAGTATGCAGGATGGATTTGTCTTCGCTCCCCATTTGGCTGTCATTTTGCAACTTGTTTATTCTTGAAAATCATAACATTTCTTGTAGAATTGATGAGCTGTATGTGCTGGGGCTTAGAGAGCTTTAAGAAATTACAAAGCTAAAGGTTCAGTTTAGATAGTACTGTGTTAGTGAGGCCATAATTATGGGATATTTCCTTGTAGTGATCAGTGTTTTTCATCTCTTCCAAACTCATAGAATTTATCGTCAACCCTGACCAGCCATTTCAGTTTTGTCTTAATTGTTGCAAGTACTGGTCAAGGGAATGTGGATGGATCCCTACAAATTAATCACTCCTGTTGAGGAAACAATTCATTATATTTGTATTTCAACAGTGAGTCATTAACATAATGCCCATATTTAAAGTTCTGCTTGTAACTTTTCTGGCATTTTCTTTTCTTTTTTAAATTTAATATTATTTATTTATTTAGGCTGCGTTGTGTCTTCATTGCTGCACGCGGGCTTTCTCTAGTTATGGCAAGTCTAGATGCTCTGGCTTCAGTAGTTCTGGCATGTGGGCACAGTAGTTGTGGCTTGTGGGCTCTAGAGCACAGGTCAGTAGTTGTTGCACACAGGGTTAGTTGTTCGCGGCACGTGGGATCTTCCCGGCCCAGGGACTGAACTCGTGTCACCTATATTGGCAGGTGGATTCTTAACCACTGCACTACCATGGAAGTCCCTGACATTTTTATCTTGCCTTTATCCACATAACTTCTCTGAGAAACTGTTAAAAAAAGACAGTAATAATTAAGGGCTAAACATGAATAAAGGACTTCAGTGTGATGGTGATATCATTTTATTCATAATTATTTACCAATAAAACTGATAATTAGTATTAACCATCCTTTCCATTTAGATATACATAAATTATTTTTCTTATTGTGTGTGCTGTCAGTCATATACAGGACCTATTCATGTCCCTCAGGCAAGACTAAGTCTTGGTGAGTGAGGAATGTTACTGCTGTCAAATTCAAGATACTGTTCTGTAACCTTGACTAAATAGACTGTTTAATTGAGTCGAATTCCACAGGCCTTTCTGTATCCCCTTGGAGCATAATAAACTTTTTCCTTCTAAGTTCTTAAAAGATGAGTATATTCAAGGCTGACCGTTTACAAAACTTTTAAGGGGCAAATTTAACTTTTTATTTTAAACTGGCTTTGTCACTCTCAGGGATACCATCACCCCATATTTTTCATTTCTGACCCAAGTGTCAATGTACTTCTCAATTTCCTGTTTGTTTTTTGTTGTTTTGTTGCCTCACTCATGTCCACATAGCACTATTTCCAATCTGTATATTCAAAACTTACTTGTTTTAGTGTCTAGGGTAATATTTAGATAATCCGGTAAATATTTCCTCAGAATATGCTGATAGGAAAGAGCTAGCTTTACTCTTGGATACATATTTTTGTTTTAACTATCCTCTTCTTAGCATAATATTGCTACTTTTGAGGTTTAATGCAATGCCAACTAATGAAGGAAAATATCAGAAAGAAAGATTTTTGATACTGTATTGATAAACTGTTCTTTCTATACATAGGACTATCTCCTTGTATTTATATTCATCTACTTTAATGAATATAGTATAAAGCTGTTGTTTTGGCCATGTCATGTTTTTTCAATTACACATTTGTTAGACAACATATTCAGCTGTAGGTAGTGTTTTGAAGTACACCTCTACTCTTCATCCAGATGTGTCCTACATGCAATGTCAATTAAAATCTGCTTTGCATTCCTCAGTTTAAAACTGTCATTCCTATTGTCTTATCATATATATTTTACTTTCTGAAAATTGACCTCTTCATTTTTTTACTTTACTTTTTTGCAGGGAAATCTCTTGTCAGAGGAACTTTTATTTCTTTTTCAAAAGGCAGTTGCCTTGGAAAAATCCATTTTACTTGAGATTGAAAATGAAAAATTGATATTTTTAATTGCAAAAGATGTTTGAAATATCTAAAATAACTATTGCTATAAAACATGTTCATGTATATAAATACTAAAGAATAACAAAGAAGAAAAAAATGGTTCTTTTTTTCTAAAATCTTATATAATAACTTATGTAATCTTTTTCAATTTAAAAGGAAAAAGGTATCAGATCTCTGCCTATGTAACTTTAGAGAGAACTTACTTTGGTCTATTATATAGACATGTAGTCAGTGTAGCACTTTTATTCATTGTACAAATACTTAGGAGTTCTTGATGATTTTTAATCTTTTCTAGGAAATATCAGTTAGTGTTAACATCTCATATTAATTTTGTTGTGATATTCAGAATATTTAGTCATGAAGAAGAATAAGGCCTTGCCTCAAAACAATTAGTGTCGTCTTCAGTAAGATGATATGTTTTTGGACCTCTGCATATCCTGAGGTTTATTGCATCATTTTTGTGAATGTGAGTTTTAAGAGGAAACTGTATCATTACAATGTTCATTTTTTAAAAGTGACATTACAGTGATACAAGATAGTGAACTTGGGTCGGAAACAGTACACATAATTTGCTCTGTAAGCAAATTAATTAACTGAAATCTAACTTTGGTATTATACTTCTTTTAACAGAAATTTCTTTACAAAGAAAATGTAACATAAAATTCAGAAATTATGATTTCCCATGTTTGTTTATCTGTTTGTTTTGGTGATTCTAAAACAAAACTACTGTTTTATCTTAGGAGACATACTACTTTTCCATAAGGTCTTATTACCATTATCACTTTTACCTATAGCATGTGAATAAGGTCTATTATTGAGTTGCATGCTTGATTCCAGATGTCTTTGCATAAACCATGTTTGGAAAAACTATATTTGTATGTATTGGAAGCAGTGTCATCAGTGGGTCAGCTTTGAACTTTTTTACAAAATAGCACACATATTTTTCTAGACAGGTATAAAAAAATGAGAAGTCTTGGCTAGATGAAGCCATCCTTTAGGACTGGACATCTCCAGTAGAAACTGGACACAGGGATAGAAAAGTGATATCAGATATTTTCCAAGTTTTTTTCTGAACATTAATCTATCATACTTTTTTTGAGAAATGAACTTGGAAACTGATTTATAGAGATAATCGAGACCATTTGCCATGAAATTCCTCGTGTATCCCATCTTTAACTATAAACATAGCTCTGCCCTGTTATTTACATGCTCCTCTTTTCCTCTACTCTTAAGATGGACGTATTATCCCTAAAGTGAATTGTTCTACTTAGTTTCTGTGTCTCATCTCAGTTTTTTAAAACTTTAAGGTCTCTAGTTCCTCCTGACTGTACAACATTATTAAAAGTGAATATGTGAGGGTCACCGTTGACTACTGAACAAAATTTAATGGCTTCTTAAGGGTTCTTATTTGTCTTGAATTCCACAAATTTGATCCTGCTGACTACTCACATCTTCTTGAAACTCTGTATCCCATTAGCTCCAGTGATGCTACAGTTTTCCCTTCTGTTAATGCTTTGTCCACTATTCCTCTTTTATTTCAGTTGAATTTAACAATCACTTAACATGGCATAAGAGTAAGACAAAAATCTGAATCCAGTCAGGCACCCAGTTTTGTTTTTAACTCAAAATGTATCTCAATTTCATTTTCTTTTCAATTCCCATTGCTTGCATTCTGGTTGACTTCTTTCCTTGGCTTACTATAGTTGTCTCTTAACCAGTTTCTCTGCTCCCAGGCTCCTCTTCCTCTATTTCCTCTTTCTCTATTTCCTCTTTGTTCTATTTCACAGTACTCTTCCTAAAGGATTGTTTTTAACCAGGTTATTACACTGCTTACCCGATTATTATACTGCTTTACCAGATTATCTGGTAAGGATCCTGCAGTGGCTCCTTGTTGTTTGCCTCAAGTCCAGCTCTTCATTCTGACTTTTTTTAGTTGCAAAAGTTGGGTCCCAACCTCTCACTATTTTCTATTCTCACTAAACACTTGTCCATTTATTCTGTAAATTAAATCTCCTGGTGTCCTGTGTTCTGTGTACTCTATGTTCATTATTTCCACCATTCATTTTCTTATTTTGTCTCTTTTATATATCCTCATTACTTTTTCTCAGCTGTATCAGTCTTAACCTTTTTCATTGTTTTTTAAACTAATTTGTCCCTATCAATCTCTTTCTCTAGCTTACTTTCTTAGTATCACTTAGTTCAGTTTATGATTTTCTCTAATAGTTTATTATTTTCCAGATTTTCCTTTCCCTCTAATAACTTGTAAGTATTTCGGGGTCAGAGAGATGAAATCATATTCTTGATAAGTGTCAGGTCATAGATATTCCACAGATATTTGCCCATTGAGTGACAATAAGACACAGAGGTTAAATATTTAAGTCACCTTAGTTTTCAGTAAGAAATTGAAACTGATTTCTGAGTAAAAACAGTTTAAAAATACAATTTTATCAAATTAAATTCTGTAGTTTTGAAAATTTCACAGCAGGGGGCAGTCAAACCAAAGTTCATTTTGTTATCATACGGAAAATTAAAATTTATCTCTGTGAGCCTTATTCTATTATTACTTGGGATACCAGTTGCACTTTGTAATCTCTTTGTAGGTAAAGCTTAAAACTCTTCAGTAGTAGGTATGTAGAATTAATTTTTTTTTACTCATGGAAGATAAATACTTTTTTTGGTTTTGGTTTTGGTGTGTTTTTTTTTTAAGTGAAAAAATTGAAAAAAAAATTTTTAGAACTTGAAATGCTTCATTTGGTGTTTTTGATAGGTGGCCCCTTTGCTTCGAAATTTGTGTTTTCTGCCTCCAAATCAGTATTTCAATTAAATTAACTTATTATTAGGCTATTTTTCATTCAGTGGAATATTAACTTTCATAGAGTACTTTTTTTTCCCCACTGTGAACTTGGAAAAATGAGTTTTTATTAGAGACTGTAGTGTTAACACTTACTAAAACACAGTTTGGCAAATTCTTAGTTTGAGTTTTTTTTTCTTGAACCTTTCCTCTCGCCAGCTGCAAACAACTAGTGGTTTTTGTGTATAGATATGCTCATTTTCACCTCCTTCTCTTGGAGGTTAACCTAGTACTTATTAAGAGAGAAACACAGTTTATACTAGTGTTTAACATATACCGATATTACTGTATTTCCTGTTTTGTGTTCACAATAAGAAGATTCTGAAAAACTGCCTTTGTATAAATACTTCACTGACATTCCAGACAAGTATAATCTTGTCTGCTGGTAGGCAGGAAAGAGTGATGTCCTGGAATGCTGTTAGAGAAGGAAATCTCTTTGTGTTCCACAAATGATACCCCTTAAACCTTTTAAGAATATAATTTAAAAACGACAACTCTGTATTTGCTTTTCCTTCCGTTTATTAACTTTGTATGCTTTTAGTTCAGAAATGCATTTAGTCAGAAAAAAAAATCCATTGTGTCTGAGAAATAAGCATCTTCCTGGTAGTTTGCCGGAAATTGTTGGTAGAAGCACCAGATGGTAAACATAAATAAAGGTTTAGTAAATAATTTTTAACTTTTTTTCTTATTAGCGTCATACTTTTTTTTGATACTTGAAGCAGGGTTTTGATCATTCTCTGCAGGCATGAAAGATGCAGAGATCCTACTCTTTCCAAATTTCCAGTAAAGAAATAATTTGGAGATTGTTTTTAGAATTCAGATTATATTTTTTTAAAGTTAGATTTGGAGTTTTTATGTTACTCTGTTATTTAATGCGAGTCATTAAAATATATAAAAATCAGTTGTGTACCTTTAATCTTGAATATTCTGATGAATAATTTTCGTATACTTAATTATGATAGCTAAGAATTAAAATTGTACCGAAGTTTCTTTTCAGTGACTGAAAAAAAAATAGTCATGGTTAAAGCTTTACATAATTGCCAAAAGAAACAGACTAAACCTATGTCTGATTTCTAGATCAGTAGTTCAATTTTCTTCTTTCTCATTATTCCCATTATTAACATGGGAAGTAACCTAATTACTTACATTGATTCTCTACTTCAGCCCTCACTCCCTGTAAGACCCAACAAAATGAAGAATCACTTGTGAGAATTTCCAAATACATGCAAAGTTTAAAATGCTTATCAGTCAGTTTCAAACTATAGAAAAGTATCATGTGCTTTTTATGATCAGATAATTCTTATATTATTAATGTATCTGTCATGTGTGTACCTTTTGTTTAAATATTTGCTTTAAAATATGTTGACATCATTCTTTTGTATATGTCTCTTCTCATAAATCTGCTGTGATGAATTCTGAAATACCAAGGCTACTGTGTCTTCCATTAAGAGTCTTTTAAAGGGAGTAATTTAACACAGTGGAACCACTAACTGATATGGTGGTTCCATGGTGTCGGAAACTCAGGTTCCTTCTGTGTTGCTGCTGTACCATCCCTTAGACCATGTGGTAAAAAACATCACTCTTAAGTCACTTGGGTTCTCATTCAGGTGAGCAAGAATGAGGAGATGAGGTAATAGAGAGCGCAGTCCCTCACTTTAAGGACATAACTTGTAAATTGCATGTATCATTTACATCCCATTGGCTGATCTTAGCTACATGACCATATTCAGCTACAGGAGAGTCTGCAAAATAAGTATTCTGTATTTTGAGTAGTTGGGTGCACAACTTGAATTGAGGGGCTTTGTTACTAAAGGAAAAAGAGAACATCTAAAAGTCTCAGACATGATCTGTTAGCTTTATTCAATGTCATTGTCCACTCTTTCCTCTTGAAACATTCTCTTACTTTGTCTTGTATGACACAATAATCTCCTGGTTTTACTTCTGTTTCTGTCCCCTCTTGACTCCTTTACATATTTATTCTCCTCTTATCCATAAAATGTTGCAGTTCATGAAGACTGAGTGCTAGGACCTCTTCTTCCTTCTCTGTCCATGGGCAATCTCATCCACACCCGTGGCTTCAGGAATCAACGTGATTGCCCAGTTCAGCTCAGAGATTTGCTCTGACCTCTTCAGTAAACTGCCTACTTAGATATCTCAAAGGCATTTCAGATTCAACATATCCTGAATCTTAAGTTTTGCTCTAAGCATTTTAATAATTAAATCTTCTTAACTTTATGAGGTCAATACAATTACTATACCTGATCCTATAGGTAAGAAACTGAGATATAGACAGCTTAAGGAACTTGACTAAGGTTACAGAGCTAGTAACTTGTGTATATAGTTCTTTGAGTTTTGACAAATGTACAGAATTGTATAACTACTACTGCAGTCACAATACAAAACAATTATTCACTCCAAAAAATGTCTTCATGCTGCACCTTTCTAGTTAAACCCTCTTTCTACTACTAGCCCCTAGCACCTACGGATCTGTCCCCATAGTTGCCATTTCTCATATGTCATATAAGTGGCATTATATACCACAGAACCTTTTAAACATGACTTTTAGTTACGTTTTTGAAATTTATCTGTGTTGTATGTATCAATAGTTTGTTCCTTTTCTCTTGCTGGGTAGTATTCTGCTGTATAGAAACACTACAGTTTGTTTATCCTTACACTTGTTGAAAGACATTTTAGATTGTTTTCAATTTTTGCTAAGAATAATGCTACTATAAACATGGGTGGACAGATTTTTGTATGGATATATGTTTTCATATCTCTACATTAATTACTAGGGTGGGACTACTGAGTCATACGGTAACTAACTCTATGCTTAACTTTATAAGAAACTACCACATTCAGGTTCAGATTGTCAGAACTTTGTTGCATCCCTGCCAGCGTTGCTAGCACTTGGTATTGTCATTTTAAAAAAAACTTTAACCATTGTAATAGATGTGTAGTGTTAACTTTTGGTTTTAATTTGTATTTCTCCAATGACTAATGATATTGCACATCTTTTTATATACTCATCTGTCATTAGAATATTTTCTTTGGAGAAATGTTTTAAATTCTCTTGACCTATTTATACTTTTTAAATTGGATTGTTTTCTTTCATTCTTTATATTCTGATTAAAAATCCTTTGTTAGGATTTTTTTTACGTCTTTATTTGTTTATTTATTTTTCATTTTATTTATTTATTTATTATTTTGTGGGGGGGTACACCAAGTTCAATCCTCTGTTTTTGTACACATATCCCCGTATTCCCTCCCTCCCGTGACTCCCCCCACCCTCCCTCGAGTCCCCCCCATCCTCCCCATCCCAGTCCTCTAAGGCATCTTCCATCCTTGAGTTGAACTCCCGTTGTTAGACAACAACTTCCCACTGGCTGTCTATTTTACAGTTGGTAGTATATATATGTCTGTGCTACTCTCACACTTCATCTCAGCTTCCCCTTCACCCCCCGCCCCCTCCCAAACCTCGAGTTCTCCAGTCCATTCTCTGCATCTGCATCCTTATTCTTGTCACTGAGTTCATCAGTACCATTTTTAGATTCCGTATGTGTGAGTTAGCATACAATATTTGTCTTTCTCTTTCTGACTGACTTCACTCTGTATGACAGACTCTAGGTCTATCCACCTCATGACATATAGCTCCATCTCATCCCTTTTTATAGCTGAGTAATATTCCATTGTATATATATATGCCACATCTTCTTTATCCATTCATTTGTTGATGGGCATTTAGGTTGCTTCCATGTCCTGGCTATTGTAAATAGTGCTGCAACAAACATTATGGTACATGTTTCTTTTGGGATTATGGTTTTCTTTGGGTATATGCCCAGGAGTGGGATTACTGGATCATATGGTAGTTCTATTTGTAGTTTTTTAAGGAACCTCCAAATTGTTTTCCATAGTGGCTGTACCAACCTACATTCCCACCAACAGTGCAGGAGAGTTCCCTTTTCTCCACACCCTCGCCAATATTTGTTGTTTCCAGATTTTGTGATGATGGCCATTCTGACTGGTGTGAGGTGATACCTCATTGTGGCTTTGACTTGCATTTCTCTAATGATTAGTGATGTTGAGCATCTTTTCATGTGTTTGTTGGCCATCTGTATGTCTTCTTTGGAGAAGTGTCTATTTAGGTCTTCCGCCCATTTGTGGATTGGGTTATTTGCTTTTTTGGTACGAAGCTGCATGAGCTGCTTGTATATTTTGGAGGTTAATCCTTTGTCTGTTGTTTGTAGGCAACTATTTTTTCCCATTCTGAGGGTTGCCTTCTAGTCTTGTTTATGGTTTCTTTTGCTGTGCAAAAGCTTTTACGTTTCATGAGGTCCCATTTGTTTATTCTTGATTTTATTTCCATGATTCTAGGAGGTGGGTCCAAAAGGATCTTGCTTTGATGTATGTCATCGAGTGTTCTGCCTATGTTTTCCTCTAGGAGTTTGATAGTGTCTGGCCTTACATGTAGGTCTTTAATCCATTTGGAGTTTATTTTTGTGTATGATGTTAGGAAGTATTCTAATTTCATTCTTTTACATGTTGCTGTCCAATTTTCCCAGCACCACTTATTGAAGAGGCTGTCTTTTTTCCATTGTATATTCGTGCCTCCTTTGTCAAAGATAAGCTGCCCATATGTGTTTGGGCTTACTTCTGAGTTCTCTATTCTATTCCATTGATCTTCCTTTCTGTTTTTGTGCCACTACCATACTATCTTGATCACTGTGGCCTTGTAGTATAGTTTGAAGTCAGGAAGCCTGATTCCACCATCTCCATTTTTCCTTCTCAAGATTGCTTTGGCTATTCGGGGTCTTTTCCGTTTCCATACAAAGCTTGAGATTTCTTGCTCTAGTTCTGTGAAAAATGCCATTGGTAATTTGATCGGGCTTGCATTGAATCTGTAAATTGCTTTGGGTAGTACCGTCATTTTCACGATGCTGATTCTTCCAATCCAGGAACATGGTATGTCCCTCCATCTGTTTGTGTCGTCTTTGATTTCTTTCAGCAGTGTCTTAAAGTTTTCTGCATACAGATCTTTTGCCTCCTTAGGCAGGTTTATTCCTAGGTATTTTATTCTTTTTGTTGCAATTGTGAATGGGAGAATTTCCTTAATTTCTCTTTCTGCTCTTCCGTTGTTAGTGTATAGGAATGCAAGAGATTTCTGTGCATTAATTTTGTGTCCTGCTACTTCACTAAACTCATCAATGAGTGCTAGCAGTTTTCTGGTAGAGTCTTTAGGGTTTTCTATATATAATATCATGTCATCTGCAAAGAGTGACAATTTTACTTCTTCTTTTCCAATTTGGATTCCTTTTATTTCTTTTTTCTTCTCTGATTGCTGTGGCTAAAACTTCCAAAACTATGTTGAATAATAATGGTGAGAGTGGACACCCTTGTCTTGTTCCTGTTCTTAGAGGGAATTCTTTCAGTTTTTCCCCATTTAGAATGATGTTGGCTTTTGGTTTTTCATATATGGCTTTTATTATGTTGAGGTAATTTCCTTCTATGCCCATTTTCTGGAGAGCTTTTATCATAAATGGGTGCTGAATTTTGTCAAAAGCTTTTTCTGCATCTATTGAGATGATCATATGGTTTTTATCCTTCAATTTGTTGATATGATGTATCACATTGATTGATTTGCATATATTGAAGAATCCTTGCATCCCAGGGATAAACCCCACTTGATCATGGTGTATGATTCTTTTAATGTGCTGTTGGAGTCTGTTAGCTAGTATTTTGTTGAGGATTTTTGCATCTATATTCATCAGTGATATTGGTCTGTAATTTTCTTTTTTTGTGACATCTTTGCCTGGTTTTGGTATCAGGGTGATGGTGGCCTCGTAGAATGAGTTTGGGAGTGTTCCTCCTTCTGCTATATTTTGGAAGAGTTTGAGAAGGATAGGTGTTAGCTCTTCTCTAAATGTTTGATAGAATTCGCCTGTGAACCCATCTGGTCCTGGGCTTTTGTGTGTTGGGAGATTTTTAATCACTGCCTCAATTTCCGTACTTGTGATTGGTCTGTTCATGGTTTCTATTTCTTCCTGGTTCAGTCTTGGAAGATTGTATTTTTCTGAGCATTTCTCCATTTCTTCCAGGTTATCCAATTGATTGGCATATAGTTGCTTGTAGTAGTCTCTCATGATGTTTTGTATTTCTGAGATGTCCGTTGTTACTTCTCCTTTTTCATTTCTAATTCTGTTGATTTGCATCTTCTCCCTTTTTTTCTTGATGAGTCTGGCTAATGGTTTATCAATTTTGTTAATCTTCTCAAAGAACCAGCTTTTAGTTTTATTTATTTTTCTTATGGTTTCTTTCCTTTCTTTTTCATTTATTTCTGCTCTGATCTTTATGATTTCTTTTCTTCTGCTCACTTTGGGGTTTCTTTGTTCTTTTTCTAATTGTTTGAGGTGTAAAGTTAGGTTGTTTATTTGATAATTTTCTTGTTTCTTAAGGTAGGACTGTATTGCTATAAACTTCCCTCTTAGAACTGCTTTTGCTGTGTCCATAGGTTTTGGGTTGTTGTGTTTTCGTTGTCATTTGTTTCTAGATATTTTTTTATTTCCTCTTTGATTTCTTTAGTGATTTCTTGGTTGTTTAAGAGTGAATTGTTTAGCCTCCATGTGTTTGTATTTTTTGCAGTTTTTTTCCTGTAATGGATATCTAGTCACATGGCATTGTGGTCTCAGAAGATGCTTGATATGATTTCAATTTTCTTGAATTTGCCGAGGTTTGATTTGTGACCCAAGATGTGATCTATCCTGGAAAATGTCCTGTGTGCACTTGAGAAGAAAGTGTATTCTGTCGTTTTTGGATGGAATGTCCTATAAATATCAATTAAGTCGAGATGGTCTAATGTGTCATTTAAAGCTTGTGAGTCCTTATTTATTTTTTGTTTGGATGATCTGTCCATTGATGTAAGTGGGGTGTTCAAGTCTCCCACTATTATTGTGTTACTGTTGGTGTCCCCTTTTATAGCTGTTAGCATTTGCCTTATGTATTGAGGTGCTCCTATGTTGGGAGCATAGATATTTACCATTGTGATATGTTCTTCTTGAATGGATCCCTTGATCATTATGTAGTGTTCTTCCTTGTCTCTTTTAATAGTCTTTACTTTGAGGTCTAATGTGTCTGATATGAGTATTGCTACTCCAGCTTTCTTTTGACTTCCATTTGCATGGAATATCTTTTTCCATCCCTTTACTTTCAGTCTATATGTATCCCTTAGTCTGAAGTGGGTTTCTTGTAGGCAGCATATAGAAGGGTCCTGTTTTTGTATCCATTCAGCCAGTCTGTGTCTTTTGGTTGGAGCATTGAATCCATTTACATTTAAGGTGGTTATTGACATGTGTGTTCCAATTACCATTTTCTTAATTGTTTTGGGTTTGTATTTGTAGGTGTTTTCCTTTTCTTGTGTTTCCTACTTAGAGAAGTTCCTTTAGCCCTTGTTGTAAGGCTGGTTTTGTGATGCTGAATTCTCTTAACTTTTGCTTGTCTGGAAAGCTTTTGATTTCTCCCTCAAATCTGAATGAGATTCTTGCTAGGTAGAGTATTCTTGGCTGTAGGTTTCTGTCTTTCAGGACTTTCAGTATATCCTGCCATTCCCTCCTGGCCTGCAGAGTTTCTGTAGAAAGGTCAGCTGTTATCCTTATGGGTTTTCCCTTATATGTTGTTTGTTGCTTTTCTCTTGCTGCTTTTAATATTTTTTCTTTGTGTTTAATTGACGTTAGTTTGATTAATATGTGCTGTGGTGTATTTCTCCTTGGGATTATCCTGTATGGGACTCTCTGTGCTTCTTGGACTTGGTGAATTATTTCCTTTCCCATGTTGGGGAAGTTTTCCACTATAACCTCTTCAAATATTTTCTCAGACCCTTTCTTTTTTTCTTCTTCTGGGATGCCTATAATTCGAATGTTGCTTCGTTTAATGTTATCACTGAGGTCTCTGAGACTGTCTTCTATTCTTTTTTCTTTTTCCTGCTCTGTGTTGTTTATTTCTCCCATTCTATCTTCCAACTCACTTATTCGTTCTTCTGCCTCAGTTATTCTGCTGGTTATAGCATCTAGAGTATTTTTAATTTCAGTTATTTTGTTATCCATTGCTGTTTGTTTTTCTGAGTTCTTATGAACTGTTTCTTATACTTTATTTTGTTATCGAGATTTTGTATCATTTTTACTATCATTACTCTGAATTCTTTTTCAGGCATTTTTCCTATTTCCTCCTCATTTATTTGGTCTTGTGGGTTTTTTTCCTGCTCCTTTGCCTGCATGGTGTTTCTTTGTTTCCTCATGGTTGTCCATACTTTTGGGGTTGCCTGTCCTGGCGATAGAGGTGTTTATAGAAGGCTGTCCAAGCCTCAGACTAATGTCCAAGTGTTGGGTTAAACAAATACTAAGTCTAGGAAACACATACATGTATAAGACACACAATTACTGAATCCATTAGGACATAAGGCTCTGGAAAGACCTGACAGAACCCCAGTATGCTATCAGATATTCAAAGAGAAACCCAACAGAAATTGACACCTGAAACAGAACAAATCAGAGACAAAAGCAAAAGCAAACTAACAAACAAGTAACACCTTACACATACAAACACTAATCCAGGGAGATTTTGTAAGCTATAATCAAATATAGAAAAGAGCTAGAGTACCACCAGACAGAATGGAGATTCTTGGAATGAAATTAGACAATTATACTAAGAACTAAGAGAAAGACTAAAGCCTAATATTAAATACCAAGGCAGTGCGTCATCTGGAGAACAGAGCAAGGAGTCTGAGCAGATCGATAGTGTTGCTTATAAGTATGTTAAGATAAAATAAACTAAAAATGGATGGAAGAAAGGGGAACAGAAGAGAATAGTGTGATTGGAAATATGCAAATAAAAAGAAAGGAATAGAAATGTATAAAAGATAGGGATGAAAGGAAAGTATGAGAGATATATTGTCCATACTACCAAAAACTTAGCTAGAAATAGAAGTATATAAAAAGGCAAAAAAAATAAAAATAGAATAAAAAATAGCTTTAAAAAAATTATGTTATAAAACTTGTAGATCCCTTAGGACTAAGATTGTAATTAATAAAGGGAAAAAAAAATCCAGAACTGATCCCACAATGGACCAGTTCAATAGGAATTGATACTAATATTTCTGTTTCCTTAGAGTCTCAGCTGTAAGTGTCCTTCTACTCGCCTTGGGTTTTTATTTGCATTATTCTGTGGCCAGCAGAGCTTCCTTTATTGTTCGTCTGTAAGCGTCAGTGTGTGGGGAGGGAGAGGGTACAATAGCGGCTCCTTTCCCTGGGAGTGAGTGAGCAGTGGCACACTGTTGTTTCAGTCGGGCTTGGAGGTACCTGTTGCAGAGGGACACCAGTGGCTCAGGTGTAAACAGAAAGTCTTAGAGTTGGGCCTCTCTCGGGGTTTTTTGTTTTTTTTTTCTTTTCTTTTCCGGGCCGCAGGGAGGCTGCTGGCATTCCAAGGGGTTTTAATCTAGCCCCGCCCGAGTGCCTAAGGGTACTTGTTATCCCTGAGCGCCTTAGGTGGCCCACAGCACATCTCTGCACTGCCCGCTGCTGCCCACTGCAGGTGCAGAGAGAGAGAGGCTATGCCCGCAGCTCCTCCCCCCCCCCCCCCCCCCCCGCCAATCATGGCCAGGCAGCTCTCAGGGGAGGGCACTCCTCGCCGCGGTCCTCTTCCCTCCTGTCCTCTCCGTCCGTCACCTTACTGGCAACAATTTTCCTCACCCTGAACCAGTTCTCCGCTTCCCACGCTCCCACTCCCAGACCCTCTGTTCAGCTGTGAATCGATGTCTCGGTCCGGGAACGCTGAGCTGCGGTGTGGACCCTCCATATGTTTCTCACTCCCTCCCGTCTGCCACAGCTCCGCCACGTCACCCTCTTTGAGCCGTCGTATATGCCTCCCTACCGGTTTTGTCGGGATCCTTGCAGTCCTTTCTGGTGTCCGAGGCCGTCTGCTGGTGTTCAGCCGGTTCTCTGTGGGAATTATTGTGTCCTTCAGTGCATTCCCAATGCATCTGTGGAGAGGGACGCATTCCACATCCCTCTACTTTGCCACCATCTTTTTCTCCTGTTAGGATTTTTAATTGCAGATATCTTCTTCTAGTCTGTAGCTTATCTTTTCTTTCACTTAACAGTATATTTCAGAGAGCAAACGTTTTTAATCTTGAAGAAGTCCAGTGTCCTTATTTTGTTTTTCAGGGTTTTTTTGATCAACTCTTTGCTTAACCCAAGGTCATGAATAATTTTTAAAAAATTTTTATTGTAAAAAGAAGATACAACATAAAATTTACTGGCCTAGCCATTTCTGAGTGTACAGTTCAGCAATTAAGGTATATTTATTGTTGTGCAGCCAACGTCCAGAACTTTTTCATTCTGCAGAAGTTAAACTCTATCCCATAAAACAACTCTCCATTACATCCTCCACCCAGCCTGGGCAACCACCATTCTGCTTTCTGTTTCTGTGAATTTTACTACTCTACACACTTCAGAGAAGTTGAAGTATGTGTCTTGTTGTGACTGGCTTATTTCACTTAACATACTGTCTTCAAGTTTCATCCATGTTGCGGCATGTATTAGAATTTCTTTCCTTTTTAAAAGTCTGGGTAATATTCTATTATATATATATATACTACATTTTGCTTATCTGTTTATCTGTCAATGGCTGCATGGGTTGCTTCCATCTCTTGGTTATTGGGAATAATCCTGTTTTTTTGAGATCCTGCATTCAGTTAGTTTGGATATATACCCAGAAGTAGACTTGCTGGATTATATGGTAATTCTGTTTTTAATTTTTTGAGAAACTTCCACACTTTGTCAGCAGTGTGCAAGGGTTCCGATTTCTCCACATCCTTGCTAACACATGTTATTTTCTGTGTTTTGTTCTGTCTTTTAATAGTAGATGTGAGGTGATATGTCTTTGTAGTTTTGGTTTGCATTTTCCTGATGATTAGTGATGTTGAGCATATTTTCATATGCTTCTTGGCCTCCTGTATGCTATCTCTGGAGAAATATCTAAGGCCTTTACCCATTTTTTTAATTTGATTATTTTGTTGTTGAGTTGTAGGATTTCTTTACATATTCTGGATATTAACCCCTTATCAGATATAGTATTTGCAAATATTTTCTGCCATTCTGTATGTTGCCTTTTTACTCTGTTGATTTTGTCCTTTGAGTCACAGAAGCTTTTAATTTTGATGTAGTCCAATTTGTCTATTTTTACTTTGTTGACTGTGTTTTGGTGTCATTCCTGGAAATCCCATGTCATGAATTTTCCCTTTTGTTTTATTCTAAGAGTTTTATAGTTTTGGTCTTATGTTTAGGTGTTTGATTTATTTTGAGTTCATCTTTATATATGATGTAAGGTAAAGCTCCAGCTTCATTCTTTTGCATGTAGTATCTAGTTTTCCCAACACCATTTGTTGAAGAGACTCCTCTTTTGTGAAAGTTTTGCAGTTTTACATTTCACAATTAGATCTATAATCTGTTTTTGACATTTTGTGTCTAGTGTGAGGTGTTAGTAGAGGTCCATTTTTACATGTAAGTGCAAAACTTTTCTAACACCATATGTCAGAAACTCTACCCTTTCTCCATTGCCTGTGCACGTTTGTCAAAAATCAGTTGACCATATTTGCATGGGGCATTTCTGTCTATCCTTTCAGTAAATCTCACTGTCTTAATGGTCACAGCTTTATAGTAGGATTGAAAATTAGTGTGTCTAACTTTGTTCTTCATTTTCAAAAACTGTTTTAGCTGTTCTGCTTCCCTGGCCTAAAATGTCACTTCAGGTGGTCATTATCTTTGAAAAATCCTTTTGGGGTTTTGTTTGGGATTATTTTTAATCTATAGAACAATTTAGGGAGAATTTATAACTTAACAACATTGAATCTCCAGTCATAAACGTTGTCTATCCATTTATTTCGATGTTCTTTTATTTCAGTGTGTTGTAGTTTGCAGCACAGGGAACTTGCACATATTTTATTGTTTTAAGTTTATACTTAAGTAATTCTTTTCCTTTGAGGTGTATTATATATGATATTTTTAAATTTTGATTTCTAGTTGTTTACTGTTAGTATCTGGAAATATGATTGATTTCTGTATGTTGACCACCTTTTCTGTACTCACTATTGGTTCTTTGTACCTCCTGGTACTTTGTAGATTTCTTGGGATCTGTGTACTTAATCATGTTGTCTGTGAATGAAGATGGTTTTATTCCTTCTTTTCCAACCTGTATGCTTGTTTTTCTGACTTCCTACAAGGATTTCCAGTACCATGTTGAATAGAAGTGGTGATAATGGACATCCATGTTTTGTTCCTTATCATAATGAGAAAGCATTGGTGTTTCACCATTAAGTATGATGGTAGCTTAGGTATTTTTCTTTAGAGGCCTTTTAAGAAGTTGAGAAAGTTCCTTTCTATTCCTAGTTTGATCAGAGTTTTTAATCATGAAATGGGTTTTGAATTTTGTTAAACACTTTTCCTGCATCTATCAATATGGGGGATTTTTCTTTTTTAGACTGTTAAAAACTCTTGGATTTAATTGACTTTGAAATGTTAATCCAGTCTTGCATTTCCAGAATAAACCCTACTTAGTCTTTTTATATATTACTGCATTCGGTCTGCTAATATTTTGTTAAGGATTTTTCTATCAATGTTCATGATGGATATTTGTGTATAATTATTTTACACTTTCTTTAGTTTTGTATCAGAATAATACTCTCTTAATAAAATGAGATGAGAAGTTTTTTTCTTTTTTCTAGTTACTGGAAGAGATTTTTTAGAATTAATATTTCTTCCTTACATATTTGGTAGAATACTATACTAATACCACCTGGCGTTTTCTTTGTTGCAGTTTGTTTTTGTTTTACTGTGAATTCAGTATCTTTAACAGATAATAGATAATTTTGGTTATCTGTCTTCCTGGAAAAGTTTTGTAAGTTTGCATCTTTCAAGGAATTTTGTTCATTTCATCTAGGTTGTCAAATTTATACCTTTAGAGTTGTTCACCATTTTTTCTTATCCTTTAGTGTCTGTGGGGGTCTGAGTAAAATCTCCTCTTTCCTTCCTGATATTGGCAATTTGTGTCTTTTTTTCTCTTTTCACTTTTCAGTTTATCTTTTCAAAGACCCAGGTTGTGGTTCCATTGATTTTTCTCTATTGCTTTTTGGTTTTCAATTTAATTGATCTCTGTTCTTGTCCATCCATCCGTCTTTCCTTCCTTCCTTCCTTCCTTCCTTCCTTCCTTCCTTCCTTCCTTCCTTCCTTCCTTCTTTCTTCTTCCTTTGGGTATTTTTTGCTCTTCTTATTCTTGTTTCATATGGTGAGAACTTAGAATATTGATTTAAAACCTTTCTTCAGATGCTATAGATTCCCTTCAAAGCACTGCTTTAGCTGCATTTCACAAATTTTTGGATATGTTTTGTTTTTATTTTCATTCAGCTCAAATATTTTCTAATTTCTCCCCTAAAACTTTCTATTTGATTATGGATTATTTAGAAGTGTGTTGCTTAATTTTCAAATATTTTGGGATTTTCCAGATTATCTTGCTTTTAACTACTAGTTAATTATTATGATCAGAGACGTGCTTTGTATGATTTCAGTTCTTTTAAATTTGATAGATTTGTTTCATGATCCAAGATGCCATCCTATCTTATTGAATGTTCATGTGATTCTAAAAGAATGTAGTTTGCTGTCATTAGGACATTTTTTTTCATTCTTTTACTGTTAACATATCTATTTTTTTTTATTTCATTTCAGTTTCATATAGATAACATTTAGTTAGGTCTCAGGTTTTTTCATTGGTTTGTTTATACCATTTACATTTAGTATAGCTGTCAGTATGTTTGGATTTAGTTCTGTGATTTAATTGCTTTTCTGTTTTTGTTTTTGTTTTTTTATTCCTTTATTTTCTTTTTTCTGCCTCCTTTTGAATTATTGGAATATTTTTCAGTACTCTATTTTAATTTATATTTTGCCTTTATTATTGTATTTCTTTGTATGCTTCTTAAAATTAGTTCTCCTAGTGATTACAGTAGTCACACTTCACTTTTCAGACTCTACTTAGAATTAATATAAGTTAAAGTGAAGCGTAGAAACCTTACAACCATCTAGGTCAAGAAAATACAGCAGGTTTTCAGTGACAGCTAGGTTTGTGCCTCAGAAGATATCCTTAAGTTAGTTGCTCTTTAGCCCCTTCTTCTTCATGTAATCTTTTCTGTACTGCCTTTAATCATTTGTTCTGTACTACTTTCAGCCTGTAGTGTATAAGTATGTGGAAAATAACTTTATTCATGCCTCTTTTTTTGGAATTATTTTTAAAATTCAGTGTGAGATTATCAATATAGATGAGAAAACTGAGATGCAGAGATTTAATTACCTAAGGTCATATAGCCAATGAGTGGCAGAGATGGAATTTTTACTCTGGCATTCTTGCTTCAGGGTAGGCACATTTGACTGTAATGCTACTGACTGTATTTTACTTCAGACAGTATTAGTGCTTATGACAAATCTCTTACTCTTTTAAGCATGTGGTTTTTAAGTCTACTTATATCATTGGGTATTCTAATTTAGCTTTGAAAGTGTACCTTTTTTTCCATCTTCTTAACTTCTTAAAATAGCTCATTAAAAATTTATTCCAGCAACTTTTAACTTTTTTGAGTTAGTAGAACTAGTTTTTGCATTCCCACATAATTGCAGTTAAATTTTCTCAGTGTAATTGAAAAAATACTTTCTGGTAAAAATCTTACTGAGAACTATGTAACACTTTTAAATGATTTTCTGTTTTTGTAGTCACAACATGATATACATATCGTGAAAAACAATAGCATGTATGTGTATGTCATATTACTTATTCATCTTTTAGATAATGCTTGGTATTAATGTAGGATCTTCAAGCACAGAAGTCTGCAGCCCACAGACTGGGAACCATACTTTAGACCATTTGTGAATAATAACAAAAGTAAAATTTACTTTTTTTTCTAGGATGCTAGAGTTAAATAGATTCAAATTTAGGGGGAAGATACATACATATATAGATCAAAGAGCTCTAAGTTTTATCAAACTCAAACCTTACCATTAAAATGCAGATACTCTTCATATTATCCACCTAAAAGGTTCCTATTAACAGTGAGGTGTTAACAGGTATAATTTTGGAATTTTTAATAGCTGTTTTTTTTCTTTCATCTTTAATTATAGTGTAGTCTTCTCAAATGGAAACAGACTTTTCAGATATTAAGGCAACCAAAAACTTGATGTCTGTGAAGCAGATTATTTCCAGGAATACAGAGCTAAAATAACTAAAAACACTTTTAGTTTGGCTGCTTTCTTTTTCTTTCTTCTTTAGTAATCAGTGTCTTGTTCGTAAAGAATTATTACTCAGCATCATCCAAAAAGATTCATTAAAACCAGCAACGAAATTGTTCTGAACAGACTTCTTTTAAGCAGCCTCTATTTTGTTTTTTGTTTTTTTAGCCTTGGGCACAATAATCTTTTTTTTTTTTATTTTCTGAAATCAGATGAGTTTTAAAGATTTGAGAAAATCACTAATATTTGAAGGTTAAAATCTGATCCATTCAAGAGAATTTTGATTCAGAAAAGCTAGAAGTCAAAATATAAACTCTGCCTTCACAAATACAGTAATAAAGAATATGCTTTAGTGGTAACTTAATCTCCATATTAGAGAATTAACATAGTGAATTTTAAAGTATCAGATTGAGAAAGTAACAGCTGGATTAATGTACTTTATCTAAAACTATTATGAAGGAATGACTAGTCATGTGAAGTGAACTTTTATCTTTCATTTAAGTAAAAATGTATGTTGTATTTTATGTTCTGTAAAAATTGAAAATTATTACACTACTTGTACAGCATAAATAGCAATTTTGGGACAATTTACTTTGTGAATGGTTACTAGTTTCCTGAATCATTTAGCTTATACATTCTATTAAAATTTTAAGCTTCCTTATCAATATTTAGTGTGAACTTTTTCCCATTTTCAAATTGAAATCCATTGCTTTTCAGCCATAGCATTCTGGAATAGGTTTCCAGAATAAAACAAACAGTTTAAAATACCATGCCCACAAAGAGATAAATAGACGTCCCCCATAGGGATAAGGCTAAAGTTGGAGAACTCACATTCTCCCTTCTTTTCAAGACACACAAAGCGTAAAACAAGATAATTTGTCCTGTTCATTGCCATCAAGATTTGCATGTCAAAATAATAGCCCCACTCTGTCAGCTCTGTGTTGGGTACTCTCCAGAATGCTGTGGTTAATCACAGGTGGATTGTTCAGGTGCTCAAAGAGCCCTCAGGAATGGGCAAATAATCAACTGACAAGACATTGCTGAATCAAGAAATTTACCCTTTTCTTTGGCACATCATAGCTCATGAAGGCTAACATTTTGGTAACTGTTTCAGGAAAAGAAATACTGTACTATATTTCCTTTCTTCCCTTCAGTCTCTGTTATACAAAGCAAACAAACTTGTTTACAGAACATCCAGCATTTGGTTGAGTAAATGACAGGTAGGAAATTAAGCTGTTAATACAAGAGGATGACTAAGTGAGGAAATCCGTCTTTTGTCAACCACTCTTATGTTTTTATTATTTTTAAAATAGAATCTGCTTTCAGTTTCACTGGGACTATTAGAAATACATGGTTTAATGGATTTTGTACTTGAAATTCTGGCTTCCCTCTTTTACTTACAATCTAACACCACAATAGAAAATAATGCAAATACTCTTCTAAATGATTGATGTAGGATGCTGGTTTAGGCTTATTTATTGAGTCAGAGCTCCACACCTGTTTTGTGTCATAACAGCTTCCTCAGAGGATGAGAGTGTGTGTGTGTGTGTGTGTGTGTGTGTGTGTGTGTGTGTGTGTGTGTGTCTTAAAGCCATCCTTTCTTGTGATGCCAAAGGCATTATAAACCTCTAAATTGAAAAATGCTGAATTAAATTTGATTCTTATTTAAATCTATTTAAAATTAACCCTTTAGATACTTACTGATTTTCAAAGTGGATTGCTGATTATCACATTGCTCTATGTTTCTTTTTTTGATAAATCTGGATAAGGTATTAATCTTGACATTTATCGTAATATGAAGAATAATCCTAACATTATATACAACATTCTTCCCCTAAATGAGGTTTACTGAAAACAACCGTAAATTTTTACATTTAACTTCATCAAAGTAAACACATACAAGATGACCAAGATTTTATTTGTTTGGTGGTAGATGGAAATTTGAGCTCACATGTAATATAAGTCAACATTGACATAAACCTATTAAAAAATGCTCATGTCATTTTAGGCTTCATTAATTATAGTATCCAGATTGTATAAACTAATACTTTTGTGGTGCTCTGTCCTGGTCAGATCATATCTAGAATATAACATACAATTTTGGGATCTCATGATTTGTGAATAATTTTAGACATAACAGGTATGGATCAGAGCATGATTTTACCTTGGAAAATAGAAAAATACAAGGCAGTTATTGCCTTCAGATATTTAAAATTTATCCTTTAGAAGAGATAGAATTAAAAGGTTCTGGCGAAACAAACAGAACAATTTCCCAGTGAACTAGAATTGTTCACTTATTATTATCATCCTGTTATTGCAGGTGTTTTAAAAAGGGGTTGATTATGCTAAATGTCTGCTTTGTTGATTGGAAGTTGCAAAAAAGAATTTTTGACCTCTTTTCAGTTTTGATTGAAGTTGATTAGGAATTTGGAAAAGATAGTTTCTGATCTCTTTTCAATTTTGAATTGAACTGGCAAGCATAAAATGATTTTATCATTCAGTCTCTTAGCATATACGTGAATATTAACAAATTTGGGATTTGAATTTTGAAACTAATCAGTGAAAATTACCTTTGGCCCTATGAACGTTCCATGTATTTTTGCTCTTCTGTAGTATTTCATCTTTTTAAATACAATTCCAAATGTTTATCCAAAAAAAGAAAACATTAAAATTTGGCCCAGGTCATATAAATCCAGTCTGAAGCTAGAGGTAGGAATGAGAATGAACAATACAGGTCCTCTGTTTAACATGGGAATCCCGCTTTTCCCGTCATATGTGGAAGTTGAGCATTAGGAACTTAATAGTGTAGTCTAATAACTTGCTACTTTCTTTGAAGCAAACATGGTCCCTCCTCAAAAGGGAGGACATATACTTGAAGATCATTCCTTAGCAGTATTGTCCTTTGAACTCCAGGTTGACTGTTTGAATGTATAGGCTTTTTGGCTCATCTCATTATCCAAAACTTCTTGACATTCTTCTGCTTTCATTAATGTTGTAAATATTTGGGAGAGTCGATAGTGAGTATAGGTTATATGTTTGTGCAGAATTCAGCAAGAGAGGTTCGGTGTTTTGTATTAAATATCTATATTACTATAAAGTTTAATTGCTTTTAGATACTAGTTAGCACTGAGTAGCACACAGAAAGTACCTGTTACATAGACTTACTCATTTGTGGAATGTAAGAGTGAAAGAATAAATGTATATATACAAGCATCCTTGGTAGTTACAAGGGCAGTGATCATGTTTTACCCATGGCCAAGTCTTAGGATGTTTTTTGGCAGTCTCAAGTCCTGATTAACATTTGTCATGTAAAGAAATATATTCTATTTAGGTAGCATCGGATAGATGTTAGCATTTAGACAAAGCAGGTATATTGTCATTTTAAAAATTATATATATGATACTTATTTCATCATTAAATTATGAATTTTTTAGGGAATCTATAAATGTTGATTTCATATTAGTCTAAAACAATGTATTATATAGATATATTAACTGTGGTAGTCTGCCATAAACTTCACTGCATTCTCGTGACCGTTTATTTAGGAGAATGGTAGTTCTTTAGGTGTTCTCTCACTATTAATCTCTGAAAAACCAAGAGCAGTTACAAAAAGTACTTCTTACATAATACAGGATAAAACAGTTTATTTTTCTTTCTTTTTCCTTCAGAGTAATCTGTAGTTATAAATGCGTCTTAAATAATTTAAAGCTGGATTTGAATTCTGTTTTGGCCTTTGCTATGTGATATGAGGCACTGTTTGCTTATCTGTAAAATGGGGATACTACCTCTTTTTTTTAGAAATGTTGGTGAATTATATGGGGTAGCTCATATGAACCATTTAGCTTTGAGCCAGTTACAAAGTGAGCCCTTGAGACACAATAGCTATTATTACACTTTCCCAAGGGGAGGAAAAAAAGATTAAAATGTCATGGATAAATACCCGACTTTAGCACTTAAAATTTTAAGTTGTTACACCTTCAATTGTCTTATTTTTCCTTTTCAATTCTAATGTTGAAATCTTTTCTCCTTTTATACAGACTATATCAGCAATTTGTCGTTGGTCATCATTGTAAATGAATTGCCTGTTAACTCTAAGTATTCCTTTGTGAAACCTGGTGATATGTCCTTTTTCTCTCTCAGTGTGATGGTTAATGCATGTCATATCCATGCCCCTTCCTCTATATGTTTCTGCACAAAGGTTTCTGAGATCTCAAGGAATCTGGAATGGTTGTACATGTAAGGTCCTCATCCATTGTCAGGAATCCAGCTTCTTAGGAGCTTTTCCAGTTTTTTGGCTAATACCTAAATAGACTCTTTTGATTTTCCTCAACTTAGTGACTAATCTTTTTGTATGTTTAAACTGGCCTGGGTTGATATGAATCTATTTGGAGAAAGGTAGGCTGGAAAGTGTTAAGTCAGAAACAGGAAGATTAAAGACTGAAACACCCCATCATTCATTGTATGCATAATACCGTATTTTCTCCAAGGTTCTTGTTAGCCTGTATGGTTTACCTTATATACATGCACACACACACACACATTTTCAAGTATAGTCTATAACATACAGTGAATAAACTACACCATCTATATCTTTCTGTCTATTCTAATCTTGGTCAACATCTGCATAGCACTTCTAATAGTATTGCATAGAACTTATGAGCTCAAAATAAACACAATGAAGATTTAAGCTTTTCATCTTTATTCTAGGAACGTTCCTCATTTCCAAAATATTTATATTATCGTGATTCTACTCTGAAATCATAAAACAAAAATTGTGTCATCCCTTCAAATCAGAACTTTATTCAATTTATGACTCTGCTTAGAATAAACAGAAGTTTAAAGAAGGCATGATTTAAGTGTTACTAGGGGAAAATAAGGAGAAAAGTGTTATGTTAATAAATTTGCATTGTATGCACATTGTCAGTCTCCCAATCCGTAGAAACATGAGGAATAGAATTTATGTTTTGCATTTCTCAGAAAGTAAGAGACCAATAGGATTTAAGTAATTTCATAAATGGAGCAGAAAAGAAAAAAAGTGTTAAACCTAAAGTCTGGCTTCATCCAGAAATAAATATAAAATTTTCTTTTTGTCTTTAACCTGAAAGTATATTCAGAAAGTCAGGCCTCACCAGAAACACTATTGATGCTTTGTAGAGACAGTATTTTTTTTTTTCAGCTTGTGTGCTCTAGTTCAGACTTTCTGTCTAGTAGTAGGAATATTTCCTAGTGGAGTTTGAGGGATCTTTCATGAATGCGAGTGTTCAGTAATACCTTTCTTACAAGTATGCCATGGTATCTTATTAACAGTGACATTTATGAGTTGAAGTAGAAATTAAAATCATTTCAAAATAGACATTTCACTATGACATTATTGGCATCTGTTGTTAGCATATCAATAATTATTATTAGGGAGCTCATTTTTGTATGGCAGTTTAACATTTTTTTATTTATCAGTTGATTAGATCTAAGCTGCTACAGCTTCACATGTGATGGTTAAGAACATGGTCGCAAGCCATGGGTTTGAATCCCAGTTACATCTCCTACTGTAAAGCAGAAATTACAATAGTACCTATTACAGAGAGTTGTGAGGATTAAATGAATAATAAATTTGAAATAACTTAAATCAATACTTAATAAGTGTTTGTTAGCCTACTTTTTAAAAGTTTTCCTTAGTTTATATTTGATTAAGCTAGGAGCCCATGAAAAATTCTTCATGGATATTTTGTTCATTGTGGTATTAAAATGTACCAGTAAATGTGGTTTATTTATATTTAATAGATCATTTATATATATTCATTATATCATTTATATATTAATCTGGTAGTCTAGTACAAATTATTCTTTTTGAAAATTATTTGTGCTTTTGAAAATCTGAGCTCCTTCCTAATATTTAGGTATGAATTTCCAAAAGGAAAATGAACATCAGATTTATGAGGTACATGATGGGAAGGTTCTATTCCCAGACCATTAATAATTGTTATTAAATTCTTAATTATTCTTTGCCTTTGATAAAATATTTTCAACATTTTGTTTGTTTTCTGGTGGTTTTGTTTGTTTTTTTACCTACTAAAAATATTTATTTAGATCCTTAGAATATATAATGTTAGGTGCTGGGAATGCAAGAATGAACAAATGGATGGAATCTCTTCTCATGGGGCATACAGTTTGGTGGTGGTTACAGACAAGTAAATAGGGAACTGCAATAAAGTATGCTAAATTCTGTGATGACGTAAGTGCAGAGAACTCCAAGGGGAATAGGGTAGGACAAAGAGAACACTAAAACTAGATTTAGGAAAAAAGAGAAGTTTCTTAGGATGAGCCTGGTAAGGGGGCTAGAAATAATAGAGTGGGAGGGATGAGATGTTTCAGGAAGAGTGTAACATTATTTCGAAATGCCTAAAATGGAGAGAGCCCATGATGCATTTGTAGTTCAGTGTGGCTTGGCCATGGAGGGAAAGATGAGAATGGCCGAAGTGATCACACTGAAGAGATAATCTATGGCTTAATCATAACAGTTTTTGAATGCCACGGCAAAGAATTTTTCTTTTATCCTGAGAGCAAGAGTAACCATTAAGGCTAAAGCAGGAGGCAGCATCATCAGATATGTGTTTTAGAATTGTCTGATTATAGTTAAGAGGATGAATGGCGAGGGTCTGTTGGAAGAGCTGATTTTTCAGCAATTTAGTGGTCTGAATTAGGCAATGCTGAAGGTGGGATGAAAGGAACTAGTTGTGGTTTCAAGAGATCCTTAGGAGCAGAATGTGCAGGACATCATGGTTGATTAGATGATGGCCTTGATTCTGCTTTGACAGGATCAGCTTCATGAGCATGCAGCCTGTACAGTTGCGTGGGGCCCTGTGCCCTGAAGGGCCTCACAGTTGGTTTAGTGCTGTTGTTGCTGTCTTTAAATTCATAGTAGTTTTTGAACAAGGGACAGCAGATTGTCCTTTTAAACTCAGCCTTTTAAATTATGTAGCCAGGCCTGGTCTTGAGAACTGGTTGGATGGTGGTATGTTTCACAGGGAAAGGGAAAACAGGAATCCATTTTGGGGGAAAGTTAAAGAGCTCTGTATGGGATATATTGAGTTTGAGGTATTTAAAATGTTTAATAGCCTTGGGATTCTTAGTTCAGCTGATTGATGATACAGATTTAAGACTCAGCATTTTAGTGATAATTGAAGCCATTGGAATGAATAGTATCTCCTAGGGTAAGTATATAGTAGCTGAAGAAAAGGTTGAATAGGAAGGAACCCAGGTGCACTCCAATATCCAAGGGTGGACAGAAGAAGAGGAGTCCGTAGTGAGTGCAGAAGGAATTATATACACGGAGGAGTTTGAATATTCAGAAGAAAGAAATTATGTAAAGTTAGAGTTTGTAAGTTTATTGATGTCAGGAAGTTAAGAAAGTTCCCATCTAATATATTTTATTTCCTCTGTGACATAGGAGGTTAGGTCAGCTACTAAGAAAAAAGGAAGGTGCTCTGGTTAGGGATTTGAGGAGAATGGAGAAGCTTGAAATAACTTCTGAGAAAAATGAAAGAACTTTCCGAGGAAATAGGAATTCCAGGAAAGGTTAAGGATCTATATGAGAATGAAGATAATTTTGTTGAGATTTTTCATTATCAGTACTTAGCTGTCAGTTGTAGTTGTGTGAAATGAGGACAGTAATATTGATCGGGACTCAGTTTTGCCACATGGAGAAAAGAGAGTCAAATGGATGATTAGGCAGTGATTCTTAAACTTTAATATGCATTCGAGTCACTTGTATGTCTGGGATGGAGTCTAAGATTTAGCAATTCTCATGTTTCTGGAAAAAGACTTATGGTCTAGGTATTGTGTATTTTAACAAGATCTCCCAGATAATTCGTATGCACATTAAAGTTGAGAAGCACCTAGCTGGAGAATGATTGACATGTATAGTAAAATCTAAAGAAAAGGACTGGTAGGGTGAAAATTGAGGAGTTATGCAGCTGGTAGTCTCAATGAATGAAGACCATCTTTAATCATTTGGAATTCTCTGAATTCAGTGTAGGTATATTTTTGTCTTTTGTGATTGTTAATTTTTCCACTTTACCAGAGGCAAAATATTTTCAATGATTTTTTTTTTAACAAAGTAACACTTGTATATACTATATATCAAGGTCCATATGCAGAAACCAGACCAATTGTAAATTAGTAAGTAGAATCTTGACAGGGATGTTATAAAAATCATGACTCCAATTTGTATGGAACTTTTAATAATCATTATCGTATTTAGCCTTTATAATCCTAGTTGGTAGAATTAGATAGTTTACACTAATTCTACATGTGAAGTAAAGCTACCAGACTCATTAAACCCTCCCATGTCATTTTGCAAATACATTTTTTTAGTGATTTAAAAGTTGAAATTATGAATGCCTCTCTATTTTCACAAATGAATACTTTGAATAACTTAATTTCATTTTAACTTTTATAAAGTGTTCCTTTGCACTTCGTACTTGGACCTGCACATAATGCCACATTTCATTCAGACACATGGATGTTCATGAATAGACTGCGAAAAATTAGCCCTTCATTTTCCCTAGGATTTTTCAATATAAGCTCTTAAAAAAAAAAAAAACTGCTTTTTTATATGCATATGCATAATTGTGTGTACATATATCTTTGTTTATAGGAAAAAACCTGAAAAGATATATATGTTCAAATGTTAAAAGTGGTTATCTATAGAAACGATGGTATGTATATATTTCCCTCGGTTTTGTAAATTTTCTGCAATGAGCATGGATTTCTCTTTAAATTACTTTTAAAAGTGTAAATATATATAAACTTTACTGTCATAAAATTTTGATAATATCTTAAATTAAGTTTCCTGAACTTAATTCTCTACTATTCCTTAGCACCATAGCTAGACACACATACTTGATCTCAATTCCACTATGAGTCAACACAAATTCAAGTTATTAGGTGATGAAGTTCTCCTTCAGATGAAGTAAATAATCTTTTCCTTCAATGCCAGTAGATAACCTATTTTATATAGACATATTATTTTTCAGAGAGTACTTAGCTGACTTGAGCTTGTTATAATTGTGCCTACTAATGATTAAAATCTCTGATAATTATTGTGGGAAGGCTATAAGGACTTGTATCTCTGTAGTAATATCTTTTACCAACACGACTTAAAACATATGGTAAACTTACTCTATGGTACGAAATAAACCAAGGGTTACGGGTTTTGAGAATTACAATGAATTCTACAATTCTTATATATGTTATACTGAAAATTAGAGCTAGTAAAACAGTTAAAAATATTAATATATAATAGCCATTAAATTTAAATTTTGTGAATATTCAGGTTTTTAGAATGTTTTTTACTCAGTCTTCTGTTATCTTTTTTGTACCTAAATCAAACCACAAATAGTGGTTACTATTAATTTTAATGGTAAATATGTTTAATCAAAGTACTTTGAAAATAAAAACTTATTCCTTAATGTTACTCTAATCTGTTCAGGTCATTAAAATACATTTTATAAATATGCACATTCCCGGGAATTAAACTGTGTCCTATTTGCACCCCCAGGAAGAGACTAGTTTACTCTTCTCATCAGTAAGGCCAGGCCAGTTGTCTTAATTTGCTAGGACATACTATGTGAAATTAGTAAGTGACAGTTATCCACTTTTTAGAAAAGACTGAGGGACAGAAAGTGTTAGGCAGTTTGCCAGTAGGCAAGTAGTAAACTCATGGAAGAGCTTAAGTATTCTCTAGGCCTGGGGAATTGACAATTTTTCTAGCTGCTCTAGGAATCATTGACATCATTTTGTTTTTTTTTACCCTGTCATATATAGACATGACAGAAATTTTGGAAAGAATACATCCTCATAACATAGCTCTATACATCTGTTGGTTTCATTTACTTTTTTTTTAAATAAACAAAATAGTTTATAACTTAAAATTCTTTCACATAAAAAAATAGCAAACTTTAATTAATGCTTTCTACTCTCTTAGGAAAAAGACATTAAAAATGCTGGACATTAAGACATTAATTGCATTTCTTACATTTAATTTCCACATTTCACATTTGCTACCTGTAATTTCACCAAAATCTGTTTCACCTGTCCTTTATAAAGTACTTCACTTTGTAATGATTAGTCATTCAATTTACTTTTTAATGTTCTTTCTAACAGTTATTTTTCTGTCTTGCTCAGCAAAGTTCAGTTTAAGGATAAGCTTTATAAAGAATCTAATTCAATTTCTTTACATGCTTCAAGTAATATAGTCATGCCAATTATGCTTTCCCTTTTGTTCTCTTATCATCAGAAGCCAGATTGTAGTTTTATATACTATGTTCTGCACTGGGTGCCAGATGCCAGGGAAGCCAGTAAATAACTTAATAATATCCAGAAAGATCCTAGCTTTAGTTAAAAAAGGAAGGTGTCGTGTAAGTAAGACTGTCCGTAAACTATCCAGTAATTATAAATCTCCATAATTATGAAGGGACATTTTCTCTTCTTTCTTTAGCCTGTCTTAAGTATTAGATATGATTAAAAGAAAAAGTGTTCCTCTCAATAACAAGAAAAAATTACTTGTTTTTACAGTCAGTTTTTGAAACAAAAGGAAAAACTCCACTGGGATAAAAATATGTGCACAAGGCCTGCCATGTAAAATTTTCCAGACTCATAGGGACTTGAACTCTTTTTTAGTTATTTGATGAAATTGCTCATACTAGTTTATGAATAGTTCTGAATGTTCTTGTATTCTTTTTCATATAAAATATTTTTAAAATCTGTCAGTTTTTGTTTCTCCATTAGTAGATGGACCTGTGAAAAAGTGGGGCTTGCTTACAGAGTGCATTGAAAGCAAGTATTTTCCCAGCCTTGAACAATTTATTTTCTTCTTATCCCAGTCTCTTATAGAATGTATTATCTGTTGTGTCCACTGAACATTTAATATATATGGCTTTAAATTGCTATTTATCTTTTTGTTTATCCCTACATTGCAATCTCCCAAAAGGCAGAGAGTTACTCTCTTGCTTGTGATAGTCCTAGTGCCTGTGCCTTACATAGAATTAGTTTTTAACAAATCATTAATAAATTATTTATTCTGACAGTTTCTTTTACACAATTGGGGGAATAATTTTATCTAGCTGCACTGACAGCTTGTATATATATGCCAGGTCTTTTATTCAGTTATGTAGTTGTTTCAGTGAAACTGAAGCTGGAGGAGACAAGTCAAGGAAGAGAACTAATGCAATGAAGACGCAGGAGTCTTGATGGTGGCTGCAGTTTCTTCATTTAATCTTGTCAGTGACATAAAGAGTTCTTCAAATAAAATGCATCAGTGACAGCTTGAGCAGTTGGTGATACTGCACATCTAATAACAGCAAATCATGCAATTTCAATTTGTTAATATGCTAAGCACTTTACATTATTTCTTTCTTTTGCAAGAGAGACTCTGAAGCTTAGAGAGTTTACAAACTTCCATGGAGTAATATAGTTCGTAGTGGCTGAATTACTATTCTGTTTGAATCCCAAGCCAATGATTTTAACAACTTACAAACAATTATAGTAACAACAAAAAATGAGAAACATAAGTACCATTTCTTGAGGATTCACTGTATATGTGAGTTCACTGAGACATATACTATCTCATTTAGTCTTCCCAACAATTCTCTGGCAAATACTTTCTCATTTTATAGATGTGGAAATTGATGCCCAGTGAGAGATATCCATTTGGCATGTTGGTTTACATTTGTAGATATAGATGTAGATGTAGATATAGATATAGATATATCTTTCAGGGTGGCATTCTAGTGACTGATGATTGAACTACTAAATTTTTTAGATTTTAATTAGCAATAACTTAATTTCAAGTGCATTTTATTCAGTATTTCTTAATCCTTGGATTTTTTTTTTTCCTTTTTGGAGGTTGCATATGGATTACTCTTAATGATTTATAGCAGTACTTTAGAGCAGTTTAAAAACCTCTCAGCCTAGAAATGTCTGAAATATTTGTCAGAAGTAATGCAATTTTATTATCTAGAATCCTGTTAACATACATGATAAATGTCAGTAGAAAAAGATATATTTGCCGTCCTTTAAATTTTCATTTTGTAAAACATTCCTGTTAAGTTAGAAAATAACCAGGATTTCTGGTTTGGAAAAAAAAAATCATAGTTAAGTAGCTTTATATGTTTTATAAGATGTTAATTGCTCCAGCAGCATTCAGAAACCCTAGTGTTTATGACTATGGCCTGCTATTTAGATTCCCATGGCCCTTTGCAGCCCCAGGTCCTAGAAACAAACAAACAAGACTTTGCATAATAAAAATTGAAATAGAAATTTAAAATATGACCTACAACATGAGGAATGAACTTCCTTAAACTGTGGTTGCTTCCTGCTATGAATTTTCAGAATGCCATTGCTAATTGTATAAGTACTTCAGAGTATAGTGAGAAATAATTCCAGAGAGAATCAGTGCAGTGTCAAAAAGAAAAATGTAAAAGGAGAAAATTTACTGAATTTTAGAACCAGGAAATATTAGACCTTAAAGAGATTTTAGAGATGATCTTAGCCTACCTCACAACTGGGGAGGTAGAAACTGGCTTTATTATGTAGGAGAATATCAGGAGCCATACTAGAGGGTTCATAAACTAAGGGAAAGTTTTCTAACTGAGCCCTTTTCTCTCCTCCATAGTGCCCTTATAATTGCTCCCCCTGTTTTTAGTATAAGGCAAGAAGGTAGCAGTCTAGTGCCGGCTAGAAGCAGGACAATAGTATCAGGACAGTATGGGAGCCTAGCTTGGGAGGCGATATTGTATTAGCAATAGATTTAGGCATCTTGTCTCTCTCAATTCACCTCACTCTGTGGACCAGGCATCTATTATAGAAGTAGGAAAGCCCCTAATAATAAAGATACCTACAGTAGAGATCCTAAGAGATTTGCTAGTGAACAGAGGCTCTGGAGAGGTGGGAATGGAGAGTAAAAACAGGAAATGATTGAGTTCACAGAGAGACATCAGAGGAACCGTTTAAAACTCCTTTGGAAAGCGAAAGCTAGGGCCCCTCCATCCAAGTAGAAGTTATTAGCTGAGGCAGCAAACAGTTGCACCATAAAATACACAAAACCAATGGTACAGACAAAACATAACTATAATAGGTGTCCTCAGAGATGATAAGGAAAGAAGTTGGATTCATAAAGAAAAAACAAATAGTTATAACCAATTGGATATGTTGAGTTTGAAAAATTACCATTTTTAAAAACTAAAAGACAAAACAAAAACCAGATGAGTTAAATAGCAGAATGGATACAGCCAAAGAATGAATTCATGATTTGGAAAAGCAAGTCCAGAAATCCTTCTAGAAACATCAGGGAAAGATAGAGGGAAAGAATGTAAGAAAAGTCAAGAAATATGAATGGTAGAAATAGATACGTCATCATTTGTGTACTAGAAGTTTCAGAGCCACACGCAAAAAGTTGAGGGGAGGAAGTGTTAAGTTAATAACTGAGAATTTTCTGGAATTAAAGATACAGCAGTTAAGATTAAAGGGTTCAGAGAGAGCTGAAGAAAACCTGCATCTACACTTATTGTATTCAAATATTAGGACATTGAAGCTAAAGAAAAAGCTCTAAAACCTTTCAGGTAGGGAAAAAGCATGAATCAGGCAGACTTTTAGAGTTCTGAACAAAGCTGAAATGACATCTTCAAAATCTAGCAAGAAAATAATTTTGAATCTAAAATTTGGTCCAACTTAACTGAGACTTAAACGTAATGGAGAAGGAGGGATATTTTCTGATACACAAGATCTTAGAAAATTTACTATACAAAAGTCCCTCTCTGAAAAAGCTCTCAGAGCATGCACCAGGCAAGAAGAGAAGTGTATCCAGGAAGAAGTAGTGAAATATACAGATAGTAATAGAGAATACAGAATCCAAGAATGTATTTTGTGTATAAGCAATGGCAAAAAAGGGTGGGGAATACTAATAACCAACTATTTTGTAGGCTAGAATTAAAATTCCAGATAATGTTAACCTTTGGGGAGTTCTAGGGATCAGAGAGGTAAGGGGGAGAGAGGGTTTAGAGGCCAGAAGAGGTGAAAATGTAATAAGGTTCTCGTCTTCTTAAGGGAGCGTATATAGACATTAATTAACATTAGACATTTACACTGAAAACTAAGCATAGTTATAGAATTCAAAATTACTGTTGCTTGTTAATAGACATCATAGATGTATCATGATAAATTGGAAAAAGAGTTCCAGTATTGAACAAAACAAGGAATACTCATTTCCAGATGCCTTGTCATTTGACCATGTTTGAGAACCATTGTGTCATTTAACTCAGGGCTAATATTTTTATTCTTTGAGATAGCAGAGGTGCATACCAAACCTCTCATTTTTACCTCAGCATTACATCCCCATGTCAGGTGTACATGGTTTGAACAGCTAAGACAGCTTTATTATGCTGTCATGTCATATTGTCAGTAGAACCTTAAGTAGATCTCTCATGAACACAGATCTGCAATTCTAGATCCTTTTCTATCCTGAACCATTTTTCTTTCCTTTCAGCTGGACGCTCGGAGATATATGACACTTTGTGAAAAACTTGATCTTATTTTATTTATATTTGTGTTACAATTTCACTTATACATTTGTGTTACAGTTTCACTCTTCAGTTGTCTTGACTCTAACACTTAAATGCTATATGGTCAGTCTTGCAGAAGTTAATTTCTTTAATTCATTTCTTTAAACCAGGAGACTTCACATGTGGGGATGCATGGTTTACATAGGAACAATAGTTTAAGGAAATCCATTTCCATATCTTTAATGCCTAAAAGTGATCTGCCTGAGAATCCACTTTTGATGAGAGTGGAGATTTCCCCTATCCAAACTCTTCATTATAGACCCTCTGAGATGCCAAACAAGAAGACAGTGGGAAATAGAGGTTATAGGTTTGAAAGAGTGGATGACTCTGAAGTTTTCTAAGCATGGTGTGGAGATCATAATAATTACTGTTTGCTTTTTTCACTCTCATTTTCTCAGGAGTTGCAGTTTAAAAGAACTTTCAGTTGTCATTTGTCGTCTTTTCTGATCTATAATTCAAATTTCAGAGAATTGGGAGATGTTATTACAACAAAATTACCTATATTCTCACCTACTTATTTACGTGAACAGTCTCTCTGTGCTTATCCCATTAAAAAAGTTGAAAAAGAATTGAATCCTAACAATAATAGGCTCTCCTGTTTACAAGAACACATTGGGGAGGAGGAAACTAATGAGATAATTATGTTGGTCTCATTAAGAAGTGAATTTCCAATAAACTTTAACTTTTTATGGTTAATATTTTGCCTAAATCTATAATATGTGTATAATGGTACATAAGTAATTGTAATGCTAATTTGATCCAAAAGAAATTTAATACTTAGAATCTTATATTGATGTGAATTTTAAACAATTTAATGTATGTACATATTTTTACTTGTGAAAATTATTACAAAATGATTAATGAAGGAAGGAAATTCTCTTGGGGTAGTAGAATGGAAATACAAATTTAAGGAGGAAAACAATTTAAAGTTTCTCAGAGTTAGCTTTTATATGGATAGTAGTATTAAATCACTTAAAATCTATTGAATAATTGGAAAAAGTTGAAATAAAAGTCATTTTAAAATATCAATATTTATAGTATTATGGAAGTTACATCTTTTACAACTATTTAAACATGGATACATGTGAGAAGGCAATAATTTCACTTTTCTTTTTAAAATATATTACAGTTCCTTTTTAGCACTACTAAGAGCTTCCTGTGCACACTGATTAAGACCAGAACTCTACATTTTTGAAGAACGGGAGGGAGGTGAGAGAAAGAAAAATGCTTTTAAAATTGAACAATGAAGCTTTTCCAGGGAATGGTGAAGAATTGTGCTTATAAAATGATTTTAGAAGCAGATCAGCCAGAAAGGTGAAAGGATCAGAATGCTGATATGACAGGAGATAATGGAGCTGGTCCCTAGCCAGGCTGGAGCCACTGTCTTATTATACTTTCATATGTGCCGTTAGCTGTATATCTTGAGCCCTTTAACTTTCTGCCCAAATAAATGACTTTTTTTCCTATAGTAACTGGAATTGAGTTGGCTGGCCTACTAATACCACCACAGCCTTTTCTAATCCATTGTATATTTGTAAAGTGGGAAAGAAGGATGGTGGTGTTCCTTTGATTACAAAAAGGAAAAAAAAGGTACCCACCTTGGCAAAACTTTGTGACATAATAGAATTGAAGTCAGTATAGAACAGACACGTGAGGGCGTATGCCTGTAGTACATGGTTCTTCTACACCTTACCCAGGTTGTTACAGAGGTGTCCCTTATGCTTACTAATTAGAGGAGTTTCATGCTTAGAAATGGGGAAATAGAGAATCAAGTGATGACGGGAGATAGAAATAAAACTACATAAGGTGAATCTCTGCTGCAGATCTTGGCAAAATCCTAGGCTAAAGAATTAGAATCATCTAATTCAGAAAATGTACAAGGAGTCAATGGGGAAAAAGGGAAAGAAATAAACACAGGAAGGATACTATGAAAGAAATTGCAGAGAAATTGTGGGGGGCAGGGGAAGGTCTGAGGGGAGGGACAGGAAATAAAGGGAATAGCATGTCTCTAATAAAAACATAGAAAATGAAGACAATTTTTTTCTGCTTCAATTCATACTTTTCAATTTGATAACTAATCGTTAAGAAAATTAAGTGATTTGTTTGCCTAAAGGGGCTTTAAGGTGTGCATCTGAAGAGTATGCCATGTATTTATGTCAAAATATACAAATGTTCTCTCTTCTTCAACAGGATTCTGATATGAACAAATGATCTTAATGCTTCTCCTGCCTACCTCACACATACAAAAATAAAATAAATAACTACTTGATTTTGCACGTGGAAATATGCGTCCATGTCAATGACGTGGAAGTCTAAACAGTGTGATTTTTATCACACAGCAAACATGTAAAAATTTTAGATTTCCTAAGCATTATGTTAGGTAAGAAATTATGGAGTGTTTTAATGCTTTTTTTAAAAAAAAGCTTTTAGCTATGATACTACTCATTTAACTGAGTTACAAGTAAAATATTGATGAAGAAATATAGCAGCCGTTTAAAATATGTAATCCTCAACATTTCTTAAGGGGAGGTGGGTGTTGGTAACTGGAATGCTGTCTACTCTATGCCGTGATGGGTGTATATAGGCACGTTTAAAAGAGGAAGCTAGGATTGGCCAAACTGCCGACTCTGGCAATGGGATAGCAGACATCTGATGGGTAAAATAATAAATAATGAGGAAACTCAGGATATTTCTTTGACAATAGTTATAGTCACTAGCATTTACTGAATGCTTATGGTATGTTGCCACCATAAATCTTAAAATCTTAAAATTTTACACATGTTAAATTATTTAATTGTCACAATAATAGCCACATGTCTTATCACAGAAATGTCCCAGATTTTCCTCTTATTTTATTTCTTATTTCTTTTATCATTCAGCTGTTGATTAGCTCTCCCCTTGTCTGAGTGGGCAGTTGAGCCCAGTCCTAGCTTCCTCTTTTAAATGGAGGCTTGACTGGCCTAGAACGTCCACAGTGGCTCACTCATATGTCTGGCTCATCTGGGGCATTGTCGTGGTGCACCTTGGAGCTTTTCCACATGGCCTCTCGACAAGCACAGGCTGATAAAGGTATGGCAGCTAGGTTTTAAGCTGGAGGTTTCAATCCCAGAAAACCAAAGCTGCAGATCTTTGAAAGCCCCTCTCTGAAGTTATACTGTTGCTTTACCCAGTTCTTTTGCCCCACGTTTTGGCCAGAGCATCTCACAGGACTAACCCAGATTGAGTGGGAGGAGAATAGATTCAACCTCTTGATGGGAGGAATGGGAAAATGTTTTGCAGCCATCTTTAAACCACCATAGATAATATGATAGCTTCCTGTGTTGTTATTGTTCTGTTTATGAGAGCTAACCACCTATTTTACTTACAATAGCATAAGCTATTTTAAAAGTATCTTGCCTGTGACAGTTTTCTTAAAGACTGATAGTTGGATAAGATTTGGGTCCTGGGAGGGTGGAAAGGAAGGGGACTGAGTGTTCTTGTGCAGAGTTTCACTTACGCATGACTACTGAGTCTCAGCCTTCAAATAAATCACTCTAGGTAGCATGAGGTAGAGAAAATTATCCCAATACTTCCCGGTGTGCAAAAGTTTCTATTTTGTGGGGAGACAAAGATAGGATGGTATTGCTTATAAAATCATTTTATGTGTATGTATATCTATATTTTTCATTTATATGCCTATTTCTGTTTAGTTTTATCATAGTAATACCTGCTCATATTTTTAAAAATCAGAAAAGAACTACAAGGCTAAAAAAGAAAACTGAAGTCTCCTGCATTTTCCTCCTAATTCTCAATTTTTTACTCCCCAAGACGAACTGCTTTCTACTGATTTAGTAACCCCCCATTGCCTTTTTAAATGTCATATTTATATTCTTATTTCTTAAAAAAAGAAAATGAAACTTACAGGTCTGAAAAATACAAAATCTAAAATGAAGCATTCACTGAATGGGATTAGAATACAGATTAGACACCGCAAAGAAAAAATCAGTAAACATATCAACTATTGGCAAATGAACCCATTCAAACTGAAACCCAGAAAGAAAAAGGCAAAAAATAAAACACCCCCCCCCCCCCCCAAAACACACACAAATACTCAAAAGAACAGAGCCTCGATGACCTGATGGACATTATTAGGTGATCTAACATAGATGAAATTGAATCCTGGGAGTGGATTGGGAAGAGGATCAGAGAAGATAGGTTTAAAGAAATATGGCCAAAATTTGTTCAGATTTGATGAAACTATCAACCCAACAGAAAAAAACCCCCAAAATAAGCGAGATAAACAGGCACAAAGCAATTCAAGCAAGATAAACACAAGAAAGCCACACTAGGGTATATCATAATGAAGTTGCTGAAAACCAGTGATAAAAAAGAAAGTCTTAAACAGCAAACCAAAAATAGAAAAAAAGAAAAACATTGCTAAATACAGAAACACAGGTAGGAATTGTCAGAAACAGTGCAAGCCAGGTGACGGTGGAATGATATCTTTAAAATGCTGAAAGAGAAAAAACCCATCAGTATAGAAAGAGCAAAACCTATTCATCTTAAATAATGAAACATGTTCTTGTTGAAAGAGTCCTTTCCATTTAAAGAGTCACAGAAACTGATGCTGGAAAGGACCTTTGAGCTTATTAGTCTATAGTAATGGCAGTAGGAGTAAGGAGATTAGACTGACTACCCCCAGAAAGAAGGCTTAAAGAAATAATGGCCAAAATTTGTTGAGATTTGATAAAACTATCAACCCAACAGAAAAAAAAAAGTAGCACACACAGGGCTTCAGGTTTGTCATATACACCTGAAAGCTTTTTCACAGAAACCCTCACCCTCCCCTCTCACTGTAGCATTACTAGGGCAGTGAGCCTCTGAGTCTAATGAGACTGAATAGGATCATCTCTGGTGTGTTGAGGCAGAAAATAGATTGAAAACCACTGACAGCCTAAATCCTCACTTTATGCATATGATCATGAAAGCTTTGAGAAGATAAAATGACTTTCCCCAAATCATTTTTAACACAGAAAGTAGTAAACCTGAATTGGAGATCAGGTGCTTCTCTATTTCTTTTGGATATTTTAAAAATTGCGAGTCCTCTTGGAATTTGTCTATAACAGTGTGTTTGCAATGAGAGGTGAACCTCAGGAATTTCAGAGTGAAGGTTGTGTTTCTGTATGTGTGAGAGATACGTAGAGTTTTTATATCAATGCAATTTTATATAAACTCAGTATATAAAGACTAGAGTTTACTAGGCTATTAATTTACTGAGGCATAGAAATAATAGGAATGAATAAAACATCTTTTCAGTATTTCATCTCTCTCCTTCTTGACAAGTGAAGTTCCAGGCATGGTAGTACCTATTATGTAGTGGCTCCCCAAAGAAGTTCAAGTCCAGAAATACAGAGTACATAGGCAGTATATAAACATGCTTATTGTTGTATCATGTCAGTGGAGGAAAATACAGAAGGAACATTTGAGCTCAATAAATCTCTGCTAAAGAGAGCATTACTTGCTACAACCTGTCTGCAACAATCAGAGGAAGGAAGTCAGTAAGAACGGGAAAGAATGCCAAGTTGCAAGTGCCAAGTTGTCTCATCATTTGCAACTCAAGAGAAAGCAGATTCCTACAACTCAAAACAAGGTTCATATTCAGCTGCTAAAATTACAATAGTGTCCTAGATTTTAGAATCCATTTTTCCCTTTTTTCCCCTACCAATAAAGGTGATCTTATCCAAATATAGTACCGAAAACCACAGAGGATAAGTGTTGAAAGGGTCTTAAATCATGTCAGACCCTCTTATTTTCAGATGAGGTAACATGGATCAAAGAACATTATTTGACTCCCACTCCAGTGTTCTGTCCATTAGACTTTGTTATGAAGAATAATTCTAACCAAATCACTTTCAAATTCCAGATAAATCATGCCCCACCACAAGTGTGTGTCTTTGTTATTTGGTTATAGCTATTAAGTATTCTGAGGAACTAATTCTGAAGGATTTACAGGTGTTATTTAGTTTTCTTTTCTAAACGTTTGACAAGTTTTTAATCTGATATTCCGATCCACTTGGGAGCTACCAAATGTTGCTTTTAAAACTCTCATTTCTCACTCAACAGTTTTAATAAACAGGCATGATTCTGTGGGGGAGTATTTTGAAAACATAGGAGCCAAGTCTGATGGAAATCACACAAGTGTTAAGATGCCATTGATTGTAAAGTTTATCATTACTTTATAGATTACTAAGAAAGAAAATGCAGCCAATTAAGTTATGATGTGCATTGATTCCATGATACACACTCATTTCTGTGATTGTTAAAAGATGAAGAGATGTGCTCCTTAGAATCATTGAAATATTAGAGGTAGTTGGTTAGGAAAAGTGAGGACATTTCTGAAGAGGAAGAAGCAGAATGGAGGCAGGAGTTCAGAGCAGAGCCTGGATTGCAGGGCAGATGAGCCTAGCTGAAAGACTCCTCAGAGAGGGGTGCAAGAGAACTGCAAGCCAACAGGCTGGGGTGGGTGGTGGAGGGGGGAGGTGTGTGAAAAGAGCTGTAAGACCTTTGGACCTGAGAGTCAGCCTCCTGGTTCTGTTCAGTAGTGAACAGAGGAATGTGTCAGAGATTGTCTTTACGATTTAAATGGGAGAGCAACTCGCAAAATCTATGAGACTCTCCTAGGATTTAGAAGACAAGTTAAAAGACTGAATGCTAACCCAAAGCATTTGAACCTTAGTTTTTAGTCAATAGTGAGCCTCTGAAAAGGAGAGAAAGTTAAACAATATTTTAAGAAGATGAAGCTAACTAACGAGGGTGTGAATAATTATAATCTGCCAAAAATCTTGTCCTTTTTTTTTTCCCCTCAGCAAGTACTGTCTCTGGAGAAACAATAGTACTGTGATAACTAGCCTTTTTTTTTGCTTTCTGCTTTTTCCAAGTTGTGCTACTTCTTTGAGAAAAATCCGAGTCCTACACATGTACTAGTAAAGAAGCTAGTAGGTATTTACATGCGATTTTAACCTGCCCTCACCAGTAAACTAAAACACAACATTCAGTTACATCCTTCAAAAAAAATGATTCACTTTGGGTGGAGTACTGACTTGCCCATAGTCTTCAGTTTTACTGCAGGCAAAATAAAGACACACCTCTTCCTGAAAACATAGACAACACAAGTTACTGTGGCCAGCTTCTTGCATTATCATTTTTATACATCAGCTCATCCCTAACTGCTAATCACCTAATGCTGTTAATGTAAACACCTGCCCTTTTCAAGCATCAGACCTCCTTTGGTGTAGTATTCCTGGAATAACCTCTTATTCTGCACTGTCTTCTTTGACATTTCTTCTTCCTACAAGGTTCTCTCATCTCTGTGTATTTTATCACCTCCATCATATCACTGTGAACAAGAAATTGCCTTCTATTTGTTTGCTTTGCTAAATTCCTACTTCTTTTAAGATTAGATCTCCTGATCACTCCCAACAGAGATTTGGGGTTCTTCTATGCATAAAGCAGCTTGTTTGGCCTTCCTGCCTCCCTCCCTCCCTTCCTTCTTTTCTTTTTAAAAATACTTTAGTTCTTTCACTGTATTGTACACTCCTTGAAAGCACAGGACCATATCTCTTCAGATTTATATCCCAAAAGCTTAGCATAGTGCCTTGTACATAACAGATGGTCACTAAATATTTGTTGAATTGATTGGTTAGATAATGGTGATTTATATCATCTGCTGGCTATAAAGTCTGTATTTACCATCCACAGTATTGGCTTAATAAGATACATTCACTAGCCTCAAAATCAGAATTAATATGAAACTTAAGAAACACAACTACCTTGAAGACAAGGAATCTGGAAATAGTGCTCTAGAAAGAGTGTGGAGAACATCTAGGAAGGACAGATTTTTTCCAGCAGCAGTGACTAAGAGATAATAATTATGCTAAGTCTTGGGGGAAAGGATGATATTTCAGGAAGCAGAGGAGAAGAGTAGGTAGGCATTCCATATAGAACTGACACTGTAGGCAAGGGACTTAGACATGAAAACAAGGAATGTATTTGAAGAATGATGAATATTCTAATTTGCATGGTTCAAAATTATAAGTACAAGATCAGTGGCTGATACAGCTGTGCAAGTAAGTTGAAATCACATCTGGGGGAGTTCAGACTTTAGTAGGCTGTGGAGAGAGATAATTTCTGAGTAGAGAAAGAAGCTGTCATAAGATTTTAGGAAGATTAATCAATGCTCAGGCCGAATTAGAGGAGGCAGAAACTACAGACTGGAGTAAAGCATTGTAATAGTTGTTTAGGAGAGAGGAATTTAAGACAAGAAACTAAATTAAATCAAAAGAAGGATATATGTGAGTGACGTAATGTATAAAGAAAAATAAAAAAGAGTCTCACTCTTGCATGCTGGTCAGTTTACATTTGGATCACTACATTTTATGAGAAATGCTGGCAAGCCAAGGTGAATCCAAAGGAGAGTATTCAGGATTTGGGTGGGAAGGAGGGACAAGGGTCTGCAAACTGTGACTTCTTGATTAATCAGGAGGGAAAAAAAGACTCTGAAGGAGATGTGTGATAGGCAACTTCAGTTAATTCAAGGGACTGTCATCTAAAAGAAACAACAGCATCCTTATTCTGTTACTCCAGGGGGACAAGGGGAGATACTAGGCTGTATCCAGAAGATTGTGACCTAAAAGTAGAAACCGTGTTCCACAGGAAGGCTGATTGAAGTATTTTGAGAGGTTTAATTTATGATAAAGATTGAGCACTGTCTTCAAATACATGAAAAGTTGGCCATGTGGAAATGGGACTTGTAAGCAGATCAACTCCATACATCAGAACCATTTGGAAATTATAGATAAGCAGCTTTCCCTTTAACATGAGAAGCGGACTATCAAGTATAACAGGCCAGCTAGCAGAAATATTGTAAAAAGTATGTTAGGGTTGGCAAATGGTTGTAAAAGGACAAATTAATAGAATCCTTTGGGTTTATTTTATTAGTATGTATCTCTATTATCAGAGAGTAAAGAATCAGTGGGCCCACCAACTTCTTAGAATTTGACATCCATGCTATTTATTTACTGTTATTGAATGAGTATTTCAGAATTTATAGTTCTAAGATAAACAGAAAATACAAAGACATATGAGGAAGTTTAGATACCCGTGTATCAATAACAAAATCTCTTTCTTAGACTGCATGCCAAATAGGGAGGTGTGGCATAGTATAAAGAGCATGGGTTGACATCAGGCATACCTGAATTTTAAGCCAACACTGCCACTTACCAGCTTTTTTAACCTTAGCATAATACTTGGTCTCTCTGGGCCATGGTTTAAACAGGGGTATAATGACTCTCTTCCAGAGTTATTACACAGATTAATAATGTTTATTCAGTAAATAGAAAAGAACCTAGAACATATTTGATGTTAAAAAACAACAACGTTTGATGTTATTATCTGAAAAGGTTTTAAGTAAGCGTACTTCATAGAGACAAAATGGTAAGAAACGGATAGAGCATGGGCTTTGGAGTCAGACTGACCTCACTTTGAAGCCTAGTTCAGTCACTTCATTAGCAGTACATCCATAGCAACCTGTTTAACCAGTATGAACTCAGGTCCTTTATCTGTAAAATGAGAACAATACTTATCTACTCTCCAGGTTCTGAATATTAAATTAGGTCATGTTTATTTTTTCTGTGTTTAGCACAGTATGGTAAATAGTAAAACCTCTGTGTTAACTTCATTTCATTTCCTCAAATGTATAAACAGGCAGTATCCCACTCATGACCTGTTAACAGTATTTTGTATACTCACATGCACTGAAAGCCCTGGCTGGGCTTCACAGTCCCTGAGGGAAGGAAGAGCTGTTCCTGTTTGCCAGTGCCAACTCCTAGGATTGATTCACCTAATGGACTGCCCTCTATTATGCAACTCTGGAAAGGAAGTGTCTAAGTTTTGTTTTTATTTTTTAATTTATTTTTGGCTGCATTGGGTCTTCATTGCTGCGCAAGGGCTTTCTCTAGTTGTGGCAAGTGGGGCTGCTCTTCTTCTAAGTTTTAATAGATAGAGAGGACAGAGACTCAAATCTTGTTTTATACCAAAGTAAAGCGTTCATTATTAACATCTGGGCACACTTGTAATTCCTCCTCTCTAAACATGATCTAATACTTCTAAAGCTTTACGTTTTCCAGAAATGTGATCAGAGGAGAGATTTGAAGTTGCCGCTTTACTTAACTTTTTACCTTCTCGTCTTCGGCTGTATGTCATAGTTAACTTATATTGATTCTTCCTTATTATTGAGCTAATCTACTTTCTTCTTTCTTTCTGCAAATTTACCATGCTGTTCTTCTTATTTAGAAAGCCACCGCCTTCGGGATCATATATAATTCTGAGCCACACTTGAAGAAGAGTCATCCTAAGTTCTGCCTCTTCTGTGGCCTTTAGTTATCTTCCTAGCCTATAATACTTTTCCCACCTTGATCTCTCTCAGCCCCAATTCAGACTTCACATTTTGATACTTATTTTCTATTTTGAGTTCTCTAATCATTTCATGTGTGTAATTTATTTTCCCCAATGGAAATTTAAACCCTTGAAGGGTAGAAAACTATATTATTGTATTTCTATTATATCCCCCATCATGCCTAGCAAAAAATAGTTATGTATGGTAAATATTTGATTAAGATTTCTTGAATTACTTAGTTTTAGATATTTGTTGAGGTCTCTGCCAACAATTTCTTTGCTCAGTTAATTTGCCTTTGAAAATTTTCTTGGCATTTCTGATTTATTTTCATAATTGGAAACACTTTGAGGTTTCATGACTAGAAATCAATGTAAAAAAACAGACTAAGTGTTCTAATTCCTAGTCCAATTTTCTTTCTCCTAAATATTCTACTGAAGAAAACAACCAATGGCACCTCTACTTATTTAATGATTCTGCAGTTCTGACTCATGCTTAATGACAATGAGTATAACATTTGAAGGTTCTTTTAGTATCTGTGAATAGTCCGAAAATTTTCCTTTTCATTTTATATATAGATGGTTATAATCTCTGATAAACATCTGGTATTTTCATTTTCACTTGACTTGAAGGATAACTTTATTTGGAGAGTGCTGTGAAAAAAGTACATTGGGCTTTAGAAAAATTCTTCTCAGTGTAAAAATAACTAATAAATATGTTCCCATTTATATGAAATATCCAGATAAGGCAAATCTGTGGAGACAAAAAGTAGGAACAGTAGTTGTCTGGGGTTGGGAGTTGCCTGGGGAATTAATTATAAACAGGTGGTATAAGGCAATTTTGGGGGGCAGTGAAAACTTTCTGAAACTAGATTATGATAAAGGTTGCACAACATGGTAACATTACTAAAAATCATTGAATTGCACACTTAACAATGGTGAATTTTATGGTATGTAAATTAATTCTTCAATAAACTTGTTAAAAATAACTTATGAGATTACATGGTTATATTTTATTTTATAATAAATTGCATAAAGTAATAATATTTCCAGTATGAAAGGCAAATATATTGATTCAAATTACTACATTAGAAAAACAAATTATTGCTCCTCTTTAAATGTTGTATTGATATATGTAATATTCATGAAATTCAGATGATTTCTCACTGATATCTGTAATTTTCAACTCTGAAAATAATATAATTATTACTTGCCTTTTTTAAATCAAGATATACTACCAGAGTTGAATTCATAGAGTGAATATTTTCAAAGGAAATCTTAATTTTTCATATATTTCTGTGATTAAATTTGAAAGAGTTCCACATTATATACTACCAGAGTTGAATTCATAGAGTGAATATTTTCAAAGGAAATCTTAATTTTTCATATATTTCTGTGATTAAATTTGAAAGAGATCCACATTAAGAAAAAAATTCAAATTTGGTAAGCTATAAACTTTTGACAATGGAAGGTTGAATCTACTGGCTTAAATTTTTGCTAATCTCTGTTTACTGTTCCATTCCGAAGCATAAGAATTTCCCTTATGCCTGCTATCATTTGACTTTATACCTTTAGCTTCTATTCCTAGATTTGTGTTCTTATGTCCAACTGAGCAGTAATGCTGATTTTTTTACTTCACAAACATGTGCTATGAGACAGGAAAATCTGAAGGTGCAAGAGACCTTAGAAATCATCCAGTCCAATTTATTAAGTTATGCAGTTATTGTGATATCCTAGTTGTTGAAGGGACTTGTTTGGATGTATTGAGTTAAATAGTTAGCTCTTAATTTTCAAGGAATATTCACAATAAACCAGCATAATTTCCTCATCTAGTCAAAGAGTAAAGAGTTAGACCGATTTGGTCAGTTCCTTGAACTTCAAAATTCCATAAACTCCCTGGGTTTGAATCTAGCTCTGCCAGACATTTACTCTGTGACCTTGGACAAGTTATTCTCCCCCTCAGTATGGTGAGAATAAAATTCTTCATAAACGTTTGAGGATTAAATGAGTTAATATATGGGAAGTGTTTAGAATAGTACATTGAATATAGTATAATAGGAACTCACTATTAGGTTAATAATACGCTGAACAGTTAGTATAAGTTAAACAAATTGGTTGGAATGGGTAGAGACAGATACGTATTAGTCGATTTTTTACTCTTTTTCTTTGCCTTTTTCTCTTCATAGGTTTAATTACTTACTCTTAAACTTAAGTAATGCATGGACACAGTTTAAAGAAAGTAACCCTATCAAACTTAAGAATACACGTATGAATTCTAGCAGAGGAATGTGCATTAATTAAATGCTGTCATTTCCATGATAACTTGGTACCAACACAATCAGAAATACAAATGCAAATTTATATGCTGAAAGCAGGTTAGCAGTAGCCTATTGTAAGGTGTTCATTCAATTGATCTCACATTTTAATTTTTTGAGGTTGTCATCAAAATGAAAACACAAATTTAAACTTTAAATTTCTTGACAATATTTCAGCATACCTTAGTAGGAGAACTGTTGCATCAGAGGCAAAAATAACCCACCTTATGTATAATGAATCTGTTTTATATGTATCTCTTCCATTCCTTTGATGATCTCTCAAGAGTTGACATTTTTTCCATGTTTGCTTTCAGTTCTTGCTTATATAGTGAGAATATAGTGAGGAACCTAGAAATATGAGTTAAGTAAATTCTCATTTTTATATTCACATGTTGTAAGATTTTAATAAGTGCCAAATGGGGGAGAGAATTTATATTTGCTACCAATCTATGGTGTCCCTATATTTTAAATTATCAGTCCTCAGAATAACCCCATAAATCCGGGGAAGATTAGTGACTTGTCCAAAGTCATTCAGTCCCAAATAGGTAGAGCCTGCCCTTGAACCATGTTCTATCTGACTGTAAAATCTTACTCTTTCCCTCTTAAAAAAAGCATGTATGATATATGAAGCATAATATAAAATAGTTATGGAAAAGGTAACTGCCAATATAGTGTAGTTTCTAGTTAGTGCTGAATGAGTGGAACAAAGAAAGGAGAGATTGCTCGGAGTGGAATAATCAGGAAAAGCTGTGTGAATTGGACTCTGAACTCTAGGTGGATGGATTATCACTAGATAGAGATACTGGCCTCAGGTGGAATGAAGACTTTTGGAAGATAATTGTTAGTATGTGTTTGAAGACAAAAGGGAAGATGGTCTCTGGGTTACTTACGGACACAGTCTTGATTATTGGTGTCTCAGTACTTAGCACAGTGCCTGACACACCCAGGTAGGTGCTTTGCAATCTTTAAATTGCGCATTTGTTGAATTGACAACATTCTGGGAGGTGAGAAACGTGATTGAGAGTGTACTGCATTGTTGGAGGTAGCAGAATTAAGAGCACTTTCCCCCAAGTTGTTAGCCTGGTGTGGGGGCTGGGAATGGGCAGGAATGAGGAAGGGAAGAAAGAAAATGAACACAAGTCACTTTTTCCTCTGATTTAGATTAATGGGTCTAAAAAAGGAGGACTTTTGAGGTCACAAGCAAGGTTGTTCAAAGAGTTGACACCTGATGCCCTTAGCCAACTTTGAAGGAAAGGAGACTTCCTTGAAGCTTTGCGGGGAGTAGAAAGGATTTGGATTAGCCATTGAAGCAAGGGCAGATGGGTTAATAAAAAAAATAGCCATATAGCAAGCAGCGAGAACCAAGTTGAAATTTGAGAACTACGTTTGAATTATGTTTATTTCAGAAGGTTTTTTCTGTTTTCTTCTCAGAAATCTGAGGTGCAGTGTAAAACAAATAGTTCTGCCTTAATATTTACCATTCCAAATCTAACATATGCGATATCAAGTCCCATACCTTTTTCAGGTCATGGGATCTAACTGCAAATGTATCCCTAGACCTTTATGCAGGGTTAGAACAGTGTGTGAACACAAATAAAAATATTCTCCTAAACAATTTCTTTCAAGAATGCTTAAAGAAGCTTTAGGTCACACAGCTCAAGTAGCAGAGCTGGAAAAACAGTTTGGTGTGCATAGCTAATGGGTTCATTTTTGCAGTTCTGATGATTGTAGTATTTTTAGTAGTTAGGATATAGAGCTCTGTCCTTCCCATCATCTAATTATAATGTGCAAGGGCTGATTGCATGTGCTCTTTGACTACCCTCCTGGCACAAAGAACCATCAACAAAGCTGCAGGCACTAATTACCTCCTTTTCCTAATCTGAATTTGGATGTGCTTTTAAACTAGTAAGTCTAGCATTCTAAGAGGGCTTCCCACACTATTAGAAAGACTTTTACTTCCCCTGAATTCCGGGAACAATATTTTGAATTAAAGTTTTTTAGAGGAGTTTTTGATGCTTATCATTTTATAACAGCACAAATAAATCAGTATGTCTTTGTTTTATATTTCCAAACCAGCACTGCCTGCATAGGAGAGAGAGATAATTATAAAAGTTTACTCTAAGATGCTCATGAGATGTGTGTGCTCTTTGATAGAAAACATAGAGACAGATAGGGTTCATTTTGTCTCCCGATTGTCATATTCTATCTATAACTAATCAATAATGTGATCCTGTATCTCTTTTTGTTGTGCTGTTACCTGAATTTCTTGAGCTAATACTAAGAAAGTAGAAAGAATAAATATTAACTTTGGGTTTATGTCAGCTTAAAGAAAGGTGATTCATTGATTACTGAACAGATTTGAAAAATGACAAAGCGGAGTCTGTCTATTCCTTCTTGGTTAAAGAACCAGGAGATACTTTCGGCTAATGGTATTGCAATGAGTCAGATTTATTAGCTTGAAGCACAGAACTATTTTTCTCCAAAATCTTGACCAAGATAATATAGTCTTATATAAAAATAAAGAAATTTAGTGTATGATTTTTATTCTTTTTTAAAAAATTTAATTCAAATTTTTCTTACTCCTGTTATTATTAATATTAGTTATGTGACTTAGGCAACTCACTCTAATTTCCTTATCCTTAAAATGGGGTTATTAACCTACTATTTAACAGAGCCATTATGAGGATTAAATAAGATCATGTCTGTGTAGTGATTAGAATGACTAGAACAGTACCTGATAATTACTCAGTTGTTTTCAGTTAAACCAGTATGGCTTCAGCCACACTGGCAGGGGTAATATTTCAGTTCTGCCCTTTACTAGTTATGTGACCTTAGGAAAGTTACTTAAAGTCTTTGTGCCTTATTTTCCATGTCTGTAACATGGAAGTAATATCGATGCCTACCTTATAGATTTTTTGTGAAAAGTAAGTGGGTTAATGCATGTTAAAGTACTTAAAACAACCTGGTATATAGTAAGCTTATTATTGTAATTATTTTCAACATTATCACTGGGTTTTTTTTTGGACAGATTTTATAAAAATGCAAAAAAAAAAAAAAAGGTACTGTACATATACATAGTTCTACATCTTGGCCAAGTAGGGAAATAAAAATAGATAAGGTAAAATCACAAGGCATGAGGGAAGAAAAAGAATACAAGTTGATAGGAATAGGGATGAGCGTAAGTACTATAGAAGCAGACAATATAAAACATCTACACACAGGGAGAGAGAACAGGTGAGATAGGAAAGTTCCTGAAAGTTCTTCCTGCTTCTAAAATTCATTTACTTGTTTTTACACACACACACACACACACAAAATATAATCCTAGACTGGGTTACTTGCTCTATGGGCATATACTGTCTCCCATCACTTTGTAGCATTTATTACACTACATTCTGTTTGCTTGGTTAATTGTCCATCTTCCCCTTCAGACTGCAAGCTCTTTGAAGGCAAGAAACATATGTCTTGTTCATTTTTGAAATCATTGTGTCCTTCGCATAGTAGACACTCAGTAAATATTTAAATTTCAAAAATGGGACTTTGCAGTACTAACTTGGATTTTACCATCGATTTTTCCCTAATATTTCCTATGAATATGCCTTAAATATGAAATATGGGTGTGTATTTCATGCATATATAAAAATCCCTTGCCTGTGTGTAACATGTTTGCCTTTACTACATGTAACATTTTTGTTTCTGATTTTTTTGTTTTAACTTAGTCTCAGTGCTTACTAAATACCTACGCTATTTAACATAATAATGCTTACCACATCTTTAGAAAAATGCATTTGTCTTATTCATCACATTTATGTCATGTTAATTTTTTTTATTTCTTTTCTTTCAGAGTCTATTGTTCTTTTTGTTTGTAAAGCAGCGTACTTGGTGCTGCACCCAGAGGCTTTTTGCCATGCGTTCTTAGTACTTCTTGGAACATTTGGTTTAGGAAGTAGGGTAATTAGTATATAAACATTGTGTAGCAGAACTACTCTAATTAGCGCCTTTTGGCCTGGGTCCCGTGATAAACAAAGTAAGATGCATGTCAGTATTTGTCCTAACAGTTTATAAAAATCCTGTTACGGCCCTATGGGACAGAATACACAAGATATATTAAATAATGTGGTTATTGAGATCATGAGAAAGGGTTCCATCATGTCAATTTAATAGTCTTCATATAATAAATTAGCTGCCTAACTTTGAAGGCTTTCATTTGTCTTAATTATTCAGAAATCCTAAACTTAACCATCAAAGTGTACCCTAATAACTTTTCACATCTTTAGTGAAACGTTGCCTCTTTAATTTGTCCCTAACCAATTTCTCTCTGTTCCTACAATCTACTAGCAGAAGAAGAGCATTGATTTAGACCATCAAAATGAAATAAATTTTAAAACTAGGTTCAGAGGTAAAACGTTTCTCAGTCACTTTATGGGGCCTTCAGCAAATTTTCTTGGTTCTGTTCACTTTCTTAAGTCGCTTACTTCTGAAAAGCACTACTTCCTATTTTTGGAGTATACATGCTCAGAAGACTTTTCCTATTAAGATGTTGTCCTGTCAGTCCACATTACTCAAGCTGCTCTCCACATAGGGACAGATAATTTTTTCTGGAGACTAAGAACAGAGCTTTTTGCTAGCCAGCTTATTTTTTAGAGATACTAAGTTTAAAATTGGGGACAAAGTATGTGGTCTCAGTGCTTGTTCTTTTGAATTTCATATGTGCTCAGAATGTTCGTTGTCAAAAACCTTGTGATTGATTTCCTTGTGTGAAACCACTGAAAACAGAAAGTAAATATGTATAAAAGTAGAAAACTTAATAGTCAAATATTTGTCAAAGAAATGGAAATGATAATCAAAGCTTTCCCTAAATTCTACACATAAACACCTGAATAAACTGACACACCTCCCCATGTTGAATAAGTTATACAAGATACTTTTACCAAGTTTTCAGGAGTTATAGCCCCTGTCTCATGCAGATTTTTTTTTTTTTTTAAAGGGGAGAGAGGTTGGAAGAATGCTGCCTGGATAATTTTATAAGACATGTACAACCTTAATTCCAGAAGAATAGTAAAGAAAAGAAAATTGTAGTATTTCTCTCTGGAGGCTGAGGATGGTTTAATATCAGAAGTATCAATGAAATCTATTAATGGTGAACGTACATAATAGACAAAAAAAGTCACAGCTATCTCAAAGGATGATTAAAAAGTATTTGATAAACTCCAATTTAGGACTAAAGTCTAGAAAACTAGGAAAAGGAAACTTTACAAGCTTGATAAAGGTTATATACTAAAACCTATAGCAAACATCAAAACTTTAAACAAACTTTGGATAAAGCAAGACGAATATACCTGCTAAGACTGATATTCTTGATATAGAGCTGACTAATTCAATAAGAAAAAAAAAATAAAATGAAGTAAAGATGGATGGGGGGAGGGGGAAAAGAGAAAAATATAACAGACAAAAGAGCCCTTATTTGAAGATTATATAATGTCTACATAGGCAAAGTATTAGAACTAGCAAAAGCAAAATATATATTTTCAAAAATCAGCAGTTTTGCTCTTCCATATTATCAGTAACTACATTGCAAAATTCACAGTAGTTAAAAAAATTTATAATGCATTTGGACATTAACCTAAAAATGCATAACAACTTTATAAAATAAATTTTAAAACTTTATTAAAGGATGTGAATTAAGACTTGAATAACTGAAGAGTTATAATGTAGTCATTGGTGGGGCATATAAACAACATAAGATGTCAAGTCTCACCAAATGCAATTCCAGTTAACATTATAATGGGATTTTTTTGAGGACCTCAATAAAATGACTATGATGAAGAACAAAAATCTCCAAATAGCTAAATCTATTTGAAATATATCTGGAAGATTTTTTTTATTTTTTTAGCCAGATTTTAATTCATATTAATAAAAGCAGTTTGAAACTGGCACAGAAACAGATAATCAGGCTAATGAAACAGAGGTGAGTACTCAAAAAGAGACCCAAAGTGGGGAAGAGGTTTGTTGCTTAGTAAGTTCTTGCAAAAATGGTTTATTAGATGAAAAAAATAAAGTTGGACCCCTACTTCACATCCTATATATGAACTGAAGAGAGAACAAAGACCAACCTAAAAGTAACAGGTAAAACTATAGAGCTAATAAAAGAAAATATTAGAGAACGTCTTTGTGACCTTGGTATGTGAGAGAACTTCTTAAACCTTTTCCTAAAAGCACAGGCTATCCGGGATAAATTGGTAGGTTTACAATGTCAAAACTAAGGACCTGTGTGCAGTGAATTATAGGGTAAGACAAAACTGACATAAAAGGGACAGGTTGGAAGAAGATATCTGTAACATCAAAGCCTGAAAAGAGATAAATATGTGGAGTATATGAGAAATGCTTGCAAATTCAAGAATAAGAAAGGGAGACATATACTGTATATATACACACCAAGGTTATTACTAGGCATTTCATAGAAGGAGGTTCCTGAACAGCTAAGTGTTTAAAGAGAAATGTTTAACCTTGTAAGTAATTAGAGAAATGCTAATTAAAATAATAGTAACATACCACTTCACACCCATCTAAGTGAGAAGAAATTTTTGAAAACATTAGTAGGTAAATCAAATCAAAATGTAGGTGAAAATTTGAGGTAGTGGGGACACATAATAACTAATGGTGGGAATCTAGACTGGTATAACCAGTCTGAAGAGAAATCTCTTAAAAACCCTTAGTAAAATTATATGTATAATTTGTTACCCAGTAGTCCCGTTTTTGTGTGCATATTCCAGTACAACACAGCTCAGGCCTATAATGGGGTATATCACAGACATTATTTATCACAGAATTGTTTCTGATAGTATAGAGTTGAGGACAACTTAAGGGTCTATCACTAAGCGAATGGTTAAGTAAAATGTGACGATGCCTCCTATAGAACACTGTATAGCAGTCGGAAGCAATAAAATAACTGCACTGGCAATGCCTTCCAGCCCAAGACCCCCAGGAACACACCTCTGTAGTGGAAAAAAATGAGTTTATTATTCATCATAGGGCGGGGGTAACACATGCTAGAACTGTGACGCTTCTCAGCAAGAGAATGTTTGGAAGGATTTACAAGATTCAGGCTTGTGTTAGATGATTTGAGAGAGGGTTGAAGGGGACTTTGCTTTGGCTTGGACACTGTCAGGAAGCAGAAGCAATTCTGTGATTGGTTATCTTAATTAAATCATCTATAGGAAGGGAAGAATAGAATGAGGCAAAGCTGTCATTGGCAAAGAAGCTGCGGTCGCTCTTACTAGCGAGGATAGGGAGTGTGGTTGTTTTTGTGGCTTGGACAGTGTTCCTGTGTCTGTGTTCAAACATGATTATGCAGTTGGTTTTGTGTTTGTCTTGATCCGTTATGGTCACAGAGTGGCCTTGTCTGATGTTGATGTTCTGTGAAATTGTTTATATTCAACAGAACACAAGTGCTAGGCTCTTAATAACATGAAGGCCTTGCTGATAATACCTAATCAGTTCCCAGATGTGCTTTTCTTTCACAGTACTGCAACAACACGAAGAGAACTTAAAACATGATATAGATTATTAAAAAGGGCTTACAACAAGATCTATAGCATTAAACACAAAAGTGAAACAAGAGTATGTATTATTCAAGGGTGAATATGTATATAAAGGTTCTATACCAGATACATAGATTCTCATCTTTAGTGAGGGTAGAGGGAAGGGGCCAGTAGCCAATACTCAGGGTGAAAGGAAATATTAAATAAGAGAGGAGCCTCCTGAGGACCATCGTGATCGTCTGCTATGGATTGAGGATTATAATAATTCAGTTCTCAGAAGCTGAGATCTAAAGGGCAGTCTATACATCAGCAGAAATGTGTTAAGGGAAAGAGTAGGAAGGAGGCTGTGGCTCACCTTCATATTTGCATGTATTGCCCTTGCCTTGTGGGAGGTGAGGGAAGGAGGAATGCCTTCTTTAAGCTTTTCCTAAATCTCTTTCATTTCCTCCAGCAGTAATGAGCTATTGTAATGATAGCATGTTGATGCTTGTTGAAATAAAACATGCCCACTAGTGTAAAATGAGAGCATTAATATTTCATGTGAGAACTTAATTTAACTTTAAACATATCCAAAAGCTTTGAAAGTAAAAACAACAAAACAACAAAAAACCCACCTCATATTAGCTGCAGAGAAAGCTAGTTTATTACATCGGTAAATAAAAGGTAAAAGAAAGATAAAGGTAAAAGATTTAAAAAATATCCTTTACATAGGTAAAAGATTTCTTCATAAACCTTGAAATTAGTGTCTGTACTCATGTTATTATGTCATAATTTACTTTCTAACTGTGGAAAAGTGCTTATACTTTCAAGAAGCAATGACTTCCTATCCCCACACCTGGCATCTTATCAGTAATTCTTTAAAAGTAAATGTCCTAGTGTCTTGAGTTAATTGACTTCAATTTCGGTAATAAATATTTAGAGATAGTATTAATAGATATTAAAATTATAGCTTCTTTAATTTGGGAAAGAAAAAAAACCTTAAATTTTATTTTGACGCTTTTCTACTCAACTCTAACGTAAATGTGTAGGTCTCTGTCTCCTGGGGTCCTCATTATGCTTTGCTTTGCCTTTTCCAGTGTTTCCATCACACTGAGCCCCCTGGCTTCATAGGCGTGTTGGCAAGATAAGGCTAATGCACCTATGAAGGGCAATCTGCCTCTCTCTTATGTCTTACTGTTAGTTCTTATTCTTCATTGACTATGTTCTGGAAAGGATGTCTTGGTGTTTTTTGAAATATTCTTTCTCTTTATTTACACCATTTTATGGACAGGCAGGGGAAAAAGTATCCTGTGATAGTTCGTATGTCATCAAATCTTGTTTTGTCATCTCTGTAATTACTTGAACCTTTGTTAACCTTATAGGAGCAGGACTTCCCTGATGGCGCAGCAGTTAAGAATCTGCCTGCCAATACAGGGAACACGGGTCCTGTCCCTGGCTGAGGAAGATCCCACATGCTGCAGAGCAACTAAGCCCATGCACCACAATTGCTGAGCCTGTGCTCTAGAGCCTGCAAACCACAACTGTTGACCCCATGTGCCACAACTACTGAAGCCTGTGCTCCTCAACAAGAGAAGCCACCACAATCAGAAAGCCTACACACCACAACAACTTGCCGCAACTAAAGAAAGCCCAGGTGCAGCAGCAGAGACCCAACGCAGCCAATAAAGAAATAAGTTTATTGTAAAAAAAATTATAGGAGCAAATATAGAACTTTTTTATAAGCATTCAAAACCCTGAAGTTAGTTTTTAAGGATAATTACTCTTTATTACACTGTCTCTATAAATCTATGGCAGATCCCTAGGTCTCTTTTTTTTTAATTAATTAATTTATCTGTTGGCTGCGTTGTGTCTTCGTTGCTGCATACGGGCTTTCTCTAGTTGTGGTGAGTGGGGGCTACTCTTCATTGTGGTGCATGGGCTCCTCATTGCATGGCTTCTCTTGTTGTGGAGCACGGGCTCTAGGCATGCAGGCTCCAGTAGTTGCAGCACATGGGCTCAATAGTTTTGGAGAGTGGGCTCTAGAATGCAGACTAAGTAGTTGTGGCGCACAGACTTAGTTGCTCCATGTCATGTGGGATTTTCCTGGAGCAGGGATTGAACCCATGTGCCCTGCATTAGCAGGCAGATTCTTAACCACTGCACCGCCTGAGAAAGTCCCCTTACGTCTCTTTTATGCCCACTAATAAAGAATTTTCATTTAAGAAACAAACATACCTACATTCACGTTCTTGAACAATACCCCAATTGGTGACTTACTCTGGAATATTCCTTATGAAAATACAAGCTGTGAAATCCCTGTATTGTATAAGACCACTGCTTTCTTCTCTTTTCTTTTTTAAAGGATTGGTCTGCAACAAACTAGAATTTTTTAAATTAATTATTCAATTTTTATTTTGGCTGCACTAGGTCTTCATTGCGGCACGTGGGCTTCTCTAGTTGCAGCACACGAGCTTAGTTGCAGTATGTGGGATCTTCGTTCCCCAACCAGGGATTGAATCCCCACCTCCTGCATTGGGAGCACAGAGTCTTAGCCACTGGACCACCAGGGAAGACCATTGTTTTCTTGAGAAAAGTGACATTGTTTCTTATAGAAGTTATTCAGACTTCTGAGTTTGATCTTTTGAAATGTCTGTGTTTCATCTCTAAAAATGTTTAGCAGATTCCACATTTGTTTTATGTAGATACGATTAAGAAGGAACTGTATTCTCAAAATTGTACATAAATTGTCCAAATTCAGATTTTGCTATAAAACAGGAATAATAGCTCACGATCTCTTTTAAACCCATAATATGGCTGACATATTGTGTTTGCAATAAGGAGTACTAGAAAAATAATACTACTGCAAGAATACAGAATAGTCTTTAATTCCACATGCCCCTGTGCTTCTAATTAATACCTGCAGATAGGCCTTCCACAGCTGCATGGGTCCATTCCAGATTCTGAAATTCATCTACACTAAAATAGGGGTGAAAAATGCTTGATCTGCCTTTGATATTATGAAATAGAGGGAGCTAATGGACAGTGGTATAATATTATTCCCCTCCTTCCACCCAGCCAGTTTTCCTTCCTAAACATATTTGTTTTCTGTATCCCCTACACCCTTGGGCCCAAGACTACAAAGCATAGTAAGAAGCCAAAAAGAATACCTTTAGAGAAAAGTTTTTCGCAAGTTAGTGTACCTAAGCAGACTAAGACCTTAAGCAGTTTTTCCTACAGAGTCTAGCAATCTGGAAGGAGTAAAATGAGAGCAGACAGGCTGCTTCCTCACCTAAATAACTGAATGTATTTTTTTGCAAACTCTTCAAATTGTCAACTCAAACACACTTTAAGTAAGACTGTACTTAGTATCTCCATATCAGGAAAGGAGCTTGACACAATTTTCCATATATGCACCCACACATAATAAATGTCAGCTTCTTACAACTGCTATAAGAATTAGTGCTTATAGCATTGGACATTCTGTTAAAATCATTAGCTTGAAATAGTGTTCTTTACAGGGGAATTTTATCAGAAAGGATATAAGGTGTTTTAAGCATGTGATTCCAAAGGAAAGGGGAAGCTAATAAAGAACTTAGTATTATAACCATTGATTTAGCTATTTTACAGGTACAGTTCGGAACTAAAGTGTTTTTTTTTTAAAGTTTCTTTAGCCACTGTGGTGGTAGGAGACATTTCATATTTATAGAGGTTCATATGTGGTACATTTGGCTTTAAAAGTAATTGTAGTTGGCACTGTAGTAGGCAGTCATCTAGGGCACTGCTGACATCTAATACACAGTGTTTCTGGTAGGTATGGGCCAGAGTTTGTTTTGTTTTTTGAGGAGGGGATTATGTATCTATTTAGGCAAGGTCAGTTCTTATTTTTGGCATTCATAGTAGAATTCTCTATTCTGGTTCTTATGTTTTTGCACGTTATAGACAAATAAATTCTATGATTCTCCAGACAGAGAAATTCCTGACAATATAGGTGTTTAAAATCTGAAATCAGTTTACCTTAAAACATTCAGTGTTTTGAAAGAGAAAAGGATATTGTCTTAATTCCCCCTTTACAAAGAAGTTTTGACTACATTTTAAAGTTGTGTTTTATTGCCTGATATACCAGGAGTGTTTGATTGGTATTCTTTTTTGTCCTTAGGTCTCAGTATCTCTGTTTTTCTTTAAAACAAGGGTCAGCAAACTTTTTCTGTAAAGGCCCAGAGAGTAAATATTTTAAGCTATGTAGGCTACATATGATCTCTGTTGCATCTCCCTCAACTCCACCGTCCTCTTCCCCCTCTCTCTCCTCATCCTCTGTTTTTTACAACCTTCTAAATATGTAGAAACATTCTAACCTTCAGTGGCCTAAAGAAACAGATTTGATCCCCTAGCCCTTTTAAGTGAGCCCTTAGTTCTAGACTCAGTTCTCCCCCAAACTCACATGTGCTCGTAGGCAGTTGGAATGATTGGCTTCTCTCACCCTTTTATGAAAATAACCTAATAGTTTCTTCCAGTTTGCAGAATCTGTGAAATACCTATACACTTGGTTTTTTGTCATTTTAGATATATAGTTTAATTATTGCAGAAAAAGTTTGGTTGTGCTTCAATTAAATTTCATAATGCCTAGATTAGAATTGTCTAGAGCCAAGCCATCTGGCATGTGAACTCAGTGTCAGAAAGTCTGAGTTTGAGTTCTTCCCCACGCCACTCCCCACCCTTATTAGACTCTGGTCTCAAGCAAGCCACCAGACCACTCTGACTTTCAATTTCCTCTTCATCAAGTTGAGGAAATGACACCAATTTTGCTTACCTCTTAAAATTGCTTAATTTTCTAATTGAAATGTAGATACTGAAAATGCTTTGTAAACTACAAAACATAAAATCGTCATTATGCATCATTCTTTTAAGCTGTGTGCTTTTATAACTGTGAATTTCCCTTTATAAATTTTATTATAAGAAAAAATTTTACTTAAAACTACTAGCTTAAATAACATTAGCCAATAGGGCCAATAAATTCTTCTTAGTTTAACATCTGGAAAATAGTAGATGCCAGCTGACTACTCAGTCAAGGCAGCAGTAGCTTTTTCCAACCAGAACTTATACCTAGATTTTGATTACACTGTTTCTCTTCCAGTGGTATCAAATGCTCTCTAGAGTATGGATAATTCAGTTCTTAATATAGTGCCTTGCACACAGTAGCCACACTCATATTTGGTGACTTTCTCTAGGACCTTAGTCCACAAAGACATCAGATGTTCCTATTTCCCTTTCAGCTGTAAATAATTACATTTTTATACTTAGAATATAAAATTGTTGGCTTTCCTTCTTTCCTAGTTGTTGTTAAAGAAATTCTCCACAGATGTTTGCTCCATTCCCTCAGTGGTTCTCTTTTTTTCCCTTCTTCCGTGACAGGAGAATGAAAAGAAAAATATTCCCTGAGACTGGACAGATTTTGTCCAATTAAAAGGTAGTTAATTCCCAGTTGACTTTTTTTTCTTAATCCCCTCCCATCAGTCGTGTCCATCAAAAGCCTCTTTAAATCAATTTTTGTGTAATAAAAGCTATGGAAGTTGATCTGGGTGGAGGCAGGTAGGAAGGAAACTCCCTAGAAATCTGAGATGGATTTCTCAGGTTTATTTGGGTTTGTGTTATACACAACCTAAAGTACTGCACAAAATAACCTAGTGCAGTACTCCGCAAATCTGCCTGTACATCAGAATCACCACAGGAACTTTGAAAAACCAAGGATTTCCTGGCCCTGTCACAAACTTTCTGAAGTAGAATCTTTGAGAGGATCAGGCCTGGGCATCCATATTTTTAAAAAGACCCATCCAGGTTTGAAAACCAGTGGAGTAGTTACTGCTGTGGTCTGTAGAGTAAGACAGATGCGAGTTTAAATTCTGGCTGTGTTATTTACTTCCTATATATGCATTTAAGCAAATTATTTAACCTCTCTCCAAAAAAAGTAAAGATAATAACAAAATTATATTTCATAGACATTTTCAAGGAGTACATGAGATAATTTAGCATTTAAGTACTCGGCGCATAACACTAAGTCATTTATCATTGTATATGACTGTATTATTATTTTTCTGATACTATATTCCTTAGGAAAAAAGATTAAACCGAATTTAAATTTTGAATATAGTCTTAAGTAGAATTTGAATAGAAATTTAGTTCATGACAATCCCAAATTAAATTAGTTATGCCACATGTGACTTTTCAGCATCTTATTAATAGAAATATATATTCACTGTAGTTTTCTTATGAAAACTTGGTACTTTTTACAGCAGTAGTATGTACATGTTACTAATAGGCCAAGGCGACACTCATGTCTATTTGGTAAAAACTATTTAGAATTCAACCAAATGTGGCTAAAAGAAAAATTGAAAAGAAAGGATATAGAATTATTCTGTGTCCACTGCTTGATTTCCATTAGGGCCAACCTGATGTTTTTTTTAAGACCAAAGCCTCAACTAAGTCTAGGGGTGCTAGTGCATGTAAGAATATGATACATGCATGGTAATTTTAGCAAATTTTAGTTTTCTTTAAAAATATGGTTTCAAATACTATATCAGAAAGAAAGGAATGATGTCAGCATTTTATATGTGCTAAAATAGTATCTGTACAGGTTTTTAACTATGCTATGGTTTTAAACATCCTAAATATTATGAGATCCTTTAACAATATTTATCCTTTATGTTTGTTTATATGTAAAGAAATGTCTTATCATGAAACGTAAGAGTGCTTCATGCTCCACTCCTCATATCATGCTAAGTATTGTCTTACTGTCTCAAAAAATTATTTGGATGTGTTCTATGAAACACTGAACTGCTACCACAGTTATGCATTACCAGGAATATCCCTTTCAGTAAGGTCTAGAGTAGCCATTTCTAAAATGAAAATGAACAATGAAAAATCATCATTAAAAATAGCCAATTATGTTGGTTCTTTGGTTAGAATGAAATTCCCAGGGGTAACCATATAAATTATAGCATTGTATTGATAAGCTTATTTGGCCCAGTCATAGCTCTAGTTTGTAGCAGAATCAGTCTTAAAACTCAGATCTCCTGACTCCGCTTGGAAACTACCCCCTTTATTCACTAGATAAGCCTAGGCCAAGCCCATTTGGTGCTGACCCCCTTCCCAAAGTCCCCAAGATGGATTCTTAGAGAGTATTTATTGAGACCAAATGTCTGAAGAATTAGAGTAATATTAGTAATAATAGTTAACTTTTATTCAGGCACTGAATTGGTGCTTTACCTGTTTTCATTTAATTTTTTTTCTATCACCCTATTGTTACTATGTCCATTATAGAGTTTACTATCTCCCTAGTATTCATAATTTCATAATATCAAAACCAGCCGTAATATTAACTATCATTAGAATAGTTACTGTGGGACCGTATTTTTGACACTGTCCTTTACTTTCTCTTTTCATATTATTTCATATATTTATGAGAGTATAGGTGTGAATATTCACATTTTGGACATGTAGCACCTGACAGTAAATAGGTTGAGATAACTTACCCAGATTTCATACAAACTGAGGTTTGAACTCAGATCTGATTCCAAATTTCATTCTTGTTCTGTAACTTTATTTTACTTCTTCAGTGCTATATTCATAACTCTTATAAAAGTAAGATTAGTTTATTTGGGAAATAGGGAGGGCATGTCAGAGCAAGACATCTTTTTTTCTTAAACTAGGGGTTCTTACCATATGTATGCTTTAATTTTCCAAGATAATAACATGTTCCTGTTCCGTTGTTATCAAATTGTAAACTGTTATCAGTTTAGTGCCACAATATACAAGGACTTTACAAGTTACTTAGAAGGTAAGTGTTGTGGCCTCTCTATGAATTGTCAGATATCTTCTTTAGGTATATTTCGTGGGCAGTTTTGTTAGGTGAACTCAGAACATAGATATTTATGGAATGTATCCTAGTGTCACGCATGTTATTATTTTGAAAGCTAGACAAATTTACAAGAGTATATCATTCAAAACACTAAACTTCGGATCTTCTGTATAGCTAATCTGACTTAAACATTCAGAGTCACAAATTCATGGTAAGTATAATACCAAAATTGCCGTAGGTTTTAGTAATTAATAGCATAGTTGTCTAGGAATCCTGGTATGAGGATTATTTTGGAGACAGATCATTCGTGCATTTCTATTTTAGTTCACAACTGACAATAATATGGTTGATAATGGTACTATATTGATTCATCCTGATGAATATTGTGACTCCAGAATAATTAATATAAGGATGATTTTAACATAAGCAGTGGAGAAGTTGGATAAAAATTATTGAAAATGGAAGATTTACTTCTCCAAGATAGTGGCTTTTCAGAATATGAGGCAGTTTTTCATTATTGTGTTATGCCTAAAGTAGCTTTTAGAGTTTAGTAAATAGCTATAACCTATTCCAATAGAGTTGGTAGACCTGTCAAACCTAGCTGCCTTTTCTTTCTTTCTTTTTTTTTAATTTAATTAATTTATTTATTTATTATTTTTGGGGGGGTACACCAAGTTCAATCATCTGTTTTTATACACATATCCCTGTATTCCCTCCCTCCCTTGACTCCCCCCCCACCCTCCCTCAAGTCCCCCCCACCCTCCCCGTCCCAGTCCTCTAAGGCATCTTCCATCCTCGAGTTGAACTCCCTTTGTTATACAACAGCTTCCCACTGGCTATCTGTTTTACAGTTGGTAGTATATATATGTCTGTGCTACTCTCTCACTTGGTCTCAGCTTCCCCTCCCCCACCCCGTGCCTTCTTTTCTTAAAAAGTAACGTGTTCTTCTGATTTGTAAGCTTTAATTTTCTAAAGTCTAATAACCTTGTAAAAGGTACAACATTTTTAATTTGAACTCTAGTTGAAGTGTCTAATTGAATGCTTTCAATCATGGCTTTCCTGCAGATTTCGTCCTTGAAAAGTATTAGCCTATAGTATCATAAAGGAAAATAATGAAAACTGTTTTGAACACAGGAGTAAAGCCTGTGGGGATGTTCCTAAGAAGGTATCCTAATTGTAAGGGGAGCACCATAAGCTATTTTTTGGCCATTCAAAGAATGAGAGTACAGATATGGGAGGTGGGGAAGGTGAAATATGTACCTGTAGAGCTCTTATGAATGGAACTGAAGGGTGCTTCTGGCATGTGAAAAGAGTGTGGGGCAGGCTAAGCTACCTAAAAGACAATTGTTGCAGTGACTCCTAGAAACTGTTTTTTGAGGAAAGGAAGAGGGAAGTGTGTACACACAAAGGGAAAGACTCAGGAAGAAGAAACATCCATGATTTTCTAAGTTCCTCTTCTGTTTTCACTGCTTTGTAAACAAGACAGAGGACAAACGCAGTTATTCAAAAACATAAATGACCACAAAAGAGAGAAGTCGAGGTTCAGTATACTTTCATTTTTACTGCTGTTTTTTATGGTGTGCATTTGTGTTTACAGTGCTCTCTGAAACAAACCTCCCACAGTCACTTCTTTTGTAACCACTCATCATCTCACTTTTATAAAGTTGTTTGTGTTCATTTGCATCTGTAGTCATTCCCTAAGTTCATTCTGGAATGGCTGAAACCACTTACAAAGAAAAAAATATTAAGGATATGTAGTGGCCCGGTGTTACTTACAATTGCTGAATCTTGATTTTAACCAAGAATGTGTTGACATTTTCATTCAAAAACATATCGTTTTCTCTTTGTAATTAGAAGGTGTGGAGACAATAGTCTTTAATTTTTTATTAAGAATATTAATAAATATTTTCAATATTTATCTTTGAAGCTTAGAAAACTTTGGCATCAAAGTTACATTTACGGCTGATTATACACAATAATTGTATTATTTGTATCAATTGTATCTAAACTAAAGCGGTCCTTTGCAATTCTATGCTCTAGGGAAAAAAGGCAATTCTAGCCTTTATACTTCTAGATTTAAAAAAAAAAGAAAGGAAATAAAATTATTTTTATTCTTAATCTTTTATTTTTATTTCCTGTTATTAAATATATAGAGCACAGTATTATATAGTCCATGTAATAAATTTAATCATCTGTATTTAGGGGTGATTTGTATATTCTAGTATCTGTTCCTTAATAAAATAGATACATTCCTAAAAAGTTTGCTCTACAACAATTTTCTATTTATTATAATGATTTTTCCCAATGATTTCCATAATAATAATAAAATTGTAAACCATTTTTTCTAGTTCTGACATATATCATAAAATCATATTTGTTTTTAAATATCTATAGCCTTAAAAGAAGAGCAATAGTTCGCCCATGAAATATTCACAACCTTGAAATATTAACAGCATTTCTGCAGCGTACTCAAAATAAGACCAGAATCTTTGGCAGAAAGACTGTCATTGCCATTTTTCTTCACAAACTGTTCTCCCATCATAGACAATCACATGAGCTTTAGTGATTAGGCTGTGCTGTTTGCTAGTGTGGAGCTACCTACCACTTCACATGTTATCTCCATGTTAACAGTATTTTTTCCCTCTTAGCCTTTTTCCCTCTTTAAAATTTATCTTTTCCAAAAGTCTTGATTTAGATCACTTCTATTTTAACATGCTGATCATAAGTAATTCTGTTTTAATAGTGCATGCATTGTATATTGAATCATAAAAGCATAATTTTATAGGTAGGCATCCTAATAGTCTTAGATGTTGTATTGGGCTCCAGAATTCTGTAATCAGCTAGTTCTTATTCCTGTAATGTTGAAGCAGTTGACAAATTTCCAAAATTTGCAGGTTTAACAAGTGAATTCATATTCATTATTCCTAAAGGTACATCCTTCTTACAGTATTAAGTATATGAGATAATATCTATGAAACACTAAAAAACCATACATATTTGGTAGTTATGACTATCACTACTCTATGTCAGCCTTCTTCTCTGGGTCACATTTTCCCTTTTCTCCAAGGACTTTTTTGGGTTTTTTATCTTCAGCTTGAAAAAAAACTGTGTTGGTTCAGGTTAACTCAGGAGCCGAGCAGAGGTTGGATGGTGAGTGGTTGGAGAAGGGTTAAGAATTGATGTGACTTTCGTACAAACATTTTTCCAGTCCCTCTTTATGTGAAAAAAAGGCCTTGTATTTGTCTTTTTAGTGGTCTCATTGTGACCCACTTAATAATATATGAAAAAGAAGCATCATTTAGATGATGGAAATAAAACATGCAGAGGCAGAGAGCAGAAATTGCTTATCATTCCCCAGCTGTTCTTTGAGCACCATCCTGTGCCAAACCAGATTAATGTACAGTAGCAGAAAAATGCTGTTAAGTATGAATATACCCAGATTTTCCTGGCTAGGCTTATTTATTGGCTTCTTGATATAATTCCTGAATTTCAGACTCCAGACCTCAGCATGTGCTTTAGATGAATATTTTTTAAAATTTGAAATACAGAGAATGTTATTAAGTACTTGGTTACTAGAGATTAAAATTTTGAGCTCCCAGATGCATCTCTGTATAATAAATTCTCTCCATTTTACTAACTCACTATGTAGGGAGGGGTCTTAAGACATTTAGGAGAGACTTAATAGGAGTTAAATCTTATGCTCCCGATCCTTTGGTTCAGAAAAGTAGTTTGCATACATATCTTCATGGCTTTGCCTTTGTACATTTTATTTTCCCTTTATGGAATGTCCTGCCCCCTGACAAGCCCTGGTTCATTCTATAAAGCATAGTACAGGTGTCATTATCCCCGAAGTCAACTTCCTGACCTTTCTTCACTTCATAGATAAAGTTGGTGGTTGCCTCCTTTGCATTCTCATATCACTTTGTGTATACCTATTGGAGCACTCTTTCTCAGTCACTAGGATATAAATTTCTTGAGAGCAGAGATCAAATCTAATTATGTTTGGTTCCATTTAACCTGTATATAATAGTTTATACCTAGTATATGTTTAGTATGTATTGCTGAATACAAAAATAAATTGCCATGTTAGGAATCAGTGACTCAGTGAATCCAACCATACTCTGGGTTCAGGAACACATGTTCCATCTTTACATGTATATTTTAGGTGATTATCAATCTATAAGCATTATTGAGCATACCATATCCACATCCACCTATAGGCTAATAGAGTTGCTGGGAAAAAAAAAAGTTGTAGAGTATGAGGGAATAAAGTTAAAACAAAGGAAGAAGGTGGCCCAGATCCTAGGCTAGACTGAGATTGGACTTTGTAGCATTAAGTCATATTAACAAATGAACTATTTTTATTGAATATTAAACCATATCAACAAATGCAACTATTTCTGCTGTGAGTAAGGCATTATGCCATAGTTAGGTGTGGGTTCTCTGTTATAAAGAAACTTATAGTCTAATTTAGGTAGCAAGACATAAGCATATAAAACGTGGTTGTGTGGTTATGCAGTTTTGAACATTAGTTCAAAATATGAGAGGTCATAAGAGATGCCAAATGATTTTACAGATCAATTTAAAACCAAAGCCAGAACTACTGTGTTGATTTCTGGTCATCTAATGGTGTGACTACTAACAAATCACCATTCTCCATTTTATGCAGCAGAAATGCTATACTGCAAAAGTAACTAAAATTTAACATAGGGAGCACCTGTGAGGCTAATTTTTTCTCTAAAACAATGGTTTTCAACTGGGGTGATTTTGCCCTCGAGGGGATATTTGGCAGCATCCAGAAACATTTTTGGTTGTGGACAGCTGGAGAGAATATCTGCTGCATACAGCCAGGGATGGTACCAAATATCCTGCAATGCACAGGACAACCCCCCACAGCAAAGAACATTATGAACCAAAATGTTAGTAGTGTAGCTGCGGTTCAGAAACCCTGCTCTATGGTGCAGTATTACCACTCCTATATTCTCCTTGCCTTTTATAGGAAATTTTACTCATCTGTGATTTTCTCTTTCTGTTTTGCTCATTCTTTATCATCTGCTTAGAGTAAGCTTACCACAAGTGAGACCAGGAGCATACACCCAGGGACCAGACCACATCATAATTCAGTTCTTCATAAGTTGTTTCCTAGAAGAGCCTCCTTTTCTTTCTGCTAGAACCCTTCAGATGCCTTTTCTTTAGGCTTTTCCAGCTCATACTAACTCCAGAAATCTCCATTAACCCCCAACTTACACAGAGCATATTCAGACCAAGTTTTTAACCACAAGGTAATAGAAGCTTACACTGTGCACACAAATATTAAGATGGACTCTCCAGGGTGGCCATACCCTGAACAAGCTGCCTGCTACTATTTCTTTCTCTCCAGTTTTCCACTCACTTTGACTACCACTTCAGCCTTCATGCCTGATCTCTGCCTTCTCCTTGCCTACACTGACCTATTGCCTGGATTGCTTCTATTAGTTTGATCTGTGTTAATCTTACCCATTTGCTAAAGGTCAGTTGAATATTAGAAATGCTCTCTTCCTAGGTAGTAGTCTCAGGATATTATAACAATACTGTGATATTCTTTTTTCAAAAATGCATATTGGTTTAAATGTTTAAGAGATGGGGAAGAGAAGTTCCTGATGATGTTGTGTGCACCAACCTACCAGTTGAAGTTGTAGCTATATATCTCCACTTCAATAATAGCACTTTTGGCATTATACCAACATCCAAATTAATTCCAGAAAAATATGTGTCACATTTTGTTTCATCAGCTTTCCACCTCAGCACTAAAGATTGAGGCAAAAAATAAAGCAGTGCGCTTTCTGTATCTAACCTTATCTGATTTCATAGTCATGGCCAGATGAATAGAGGACTTCGAAGTATCACTTTTCTTGTTAGATTTCCATCTTTCCTGTGTATGTTTAATAGAGCCAGCAGAATGAGAAAGGGTCTGAAGGGTACCTCTATCTTCTCTTCCTCCTCCAGTGAAAGGACTTCCTCTCATAGATAAGTGGACAGGGGTTAGTAATAGTGGTATTCACAGGAATAAAAGAATTGGCTATGCATGAAGGAAATCAAGTGTTACTGTAGGTGTGTTATCAGATAGAATCATGACTTCTATACTGTGTAGTAGTATTAGGGACATTTTGTTCATGTTTTTTACAGAATACCCGATTTCATCGTGTGTGTTATAAGGATGTTAATATGCCAGTTTATAGGTGAATACTGCCTCGGATTTCAAGATCTGTACTTACAGCTAGGCTTCCACCCTTTCACTTTGATGCTAGAGGGGGCTCCATCTGTTTGTCACCTGAAAGTTGTTTGGAAGAGTGCAGCGATTTTAAAAGCTGCTCCCATGTAAAACTTTGCAGAGATGTCACTTTCTGCCCATTACTCTAATAAATGTCTTCATCTTGCTATCTAGGAAGCACTTTTCATGGATTGCTAACTTCTGGTAGATATGTATCAGTTACGTGCAGTTTGACAGTTTGATTCTTTTTACCTTTAAAATTCAGAAAAGTAAAGAAGTGGGGACATTATATTCATTTAGTCTTTTTAAAAGTGAAATTACTGTTTGATTCATCCAAATGATATAAACCCTGTCATTAGATATTTCTGTCAAGTATTACCAGCTCCACAATGTTTTACTTCTGTGAGGCGGTCTTAACTGATTAGTTTGGGTAAAGGAACTGAACATGCCCACCTCAACTCATCCTGGGCTCTTTGTTTTCTTTTTGGAACGGCCTGGAGGCAGAGAGGTTCCACGCCTATTCTACCAGGCTGTAAGCTGACAGAAAAGGTTTTCCCCTGGCAGGGAGTCTGCCTTTAGCTCATGTGACTAAGTAAGTGCATCTAACTCTGAGGTGAAGTGTTAAGAAGCTATGTGCTATACCGTTAAGCTACATTCTCCAGTAAAAAATATGTTTTTTGATATGTTGACCTCCATATCTCTTACCTCTCTGTGTTCTTATTCTCTCATACCTACCTTCCCTGCTGTGCTCTTCCAGTCTCCTGCTGTACTCAAATAGGGAAGATAGGATTATTTTGTGACCTCTACCCTCTCACCCTAAAAACTTTAACAATATCTTTTGCCCTTTTTTTCGGTCTTTTTTCTGTTATTTTCTAGGTCTTCATATCTTCTGATTACTAATCCTTTGTCAGTTATATGTAACTTAAATGTCCTCTCCTAGTCCTATTGCTTGTCTTTACACTATGTTTTATGTGGTCTTTTATTGTAGGAGAATTTTTCGCTTTAATGTAACCTAGTTTATCAGTATTTTCCTTTTTGTGTTATGTCTTCTTAAATCCTTCTGTACACCCAAAATCATATTTTTTTAATTAAATTCTCTTCAGTTTTACCTTTTATGTTTAGGTCCTTCATCTCAAGATGTTGATGTAATATTCAGTGCTGCAGCGAATATAGTCATGCACCTCCTCATTTAGATATACACTACCCAGTACAGAGAATGCTATCCACGTATTTAAATTTAAATAGATTAAAATTGAAGAAAAATTTAAATTCAGTTCTTCAGTCTCACACTAGCTACATTTCAAGTGCTCAGTCGCCCCTGGGGGTTGATAACCACCCTGTGGACAGCACACATACAGAACGTCTCCATCTCTTCCCTAGGGTCTTTACCAGGACTCTCTTCTTAGTGGGTTTTGATTCCAGTTTCTGGCTTCCTGAACCCATAAGGATGTTGAAAAGGCAGCTAGCTTTTTACCTCTCAACAGCTTCTTCCAGGAATTAGAGCTGCTCCCAAGTGAAAAGCTGCCATAAATATAGGACTTGTCTCTATAGTCCTCCTCCCAGATCTTGGCCTCATTATTACTTGTTAGTTTTCTGATTCCTTCATTGAGATGTTTTCCTCCAGTTTTTCTAGTTATTCTGAGCAGGAGGGTTTGTTCAAATAATCTAGACTACCATTATTAAGAATGCAACTACCCAGCATTCAAGCTTGCATTTCTTAACTAAAATATTGTTCATTTATATAAAAGTTTGATTCTTTTACCTTTAATTTTAGTTAGATTTACCCTTAATTTTAATTTAAATATTTATATATTTTTAAATCAATATACTTTTCTTCTTAAATCCAAATCTAGTTTTCTCTTCTACCTTTGATTAGGCCTGTCAAGTAAATAAACCAGTCCATTTAAAGATATGCCATATTCAGTATTAACTTTAAACATAAGCATAAATTATAACAGAATATTTGCTTAATATTTCTAAGGTACTCATGAATAAATAAGAAATAAGTCTTGGCTTTATCTGAAAAAGTACACTGCTCATTTTTTAAAATATGTTTTGCTTGCTCAATGAATAACTTTAATTCTTCTGAGGATACCAGTAAACTCCATGCAAATACAAGCAGTCTTGGAAACCTGAAACTTTCTAGTAAAACTTTGCTGAAACACAATTTTGTGGGGAGAATTATAAACTCTGCAGATTAACACAGCGGCAGCAACCCACCTTTAAGCATTAAAACCAAACTGCCTGAGAACCAGTGTCAATAAGGCTATCATTCATGCAGCTACACATTAACATACTTAGTGACATTAGTGCAGTGCTACCAACTGTAAAATAAATACTGCAGGCCTCAGTGCACTGGGAAAGCATCTAGGAAATTGAAAACAGCATTCTTAAGGTTTCTGTTTTTTATACACTCCCTAATGTTACAAGATTTTAATATATTTACCCATATAAATTTCTGACCTTCAATGCAGTACACAGAGAATATAAGATTGAAGATAACAGTTAGTACCAATTATTCCTAATAAACTTTGCTGCTGAATGTTACAATAATAAATAATAAGCTTCACTTTAAAGCACCACGGACGAGTAAAGGATAATATTCACTTAACAGCCAATTAACAAATGATTTAACTTTTTAAAGCATTTAATAAGACTGAAATCCACAGCAAAGCTGTTCGCTGGTGTACAATTACCAGAGAAGGTCACTAGGTCAGAGTAAAAGCAAAGATTGATCTTAACATGTAATATGCAGTGTACCTTTGTTTCTTAATCAAAATGTGGAAAAGGACATAAAATGCAAATCTGTGTTTTCATCAAAATTTAAACCAGGCTTGACATCTTTAAAATATACCTCAAAAATCAGAAGTATAGAAATGTCATCACTTGCACAAATAAGAAAAAAACTAACACCTGTATAGGCCATCTCAATCATTCCTGAAAACAGACCACACAACAAACTTACATTTTTAAGCTAAGATGGCTTCAAAATGCAAAGGGGGAAGGAGACTTAATGACATCAGAACTAATGTCCCCTGGGTATTGAAAGGAAAAGTCTAGTATAATAGGGCAAGTATTCTTCCATCAGCCTCATGGTTTACTTTCCACTGTTTTTTAGGGTGAGAAGGTAATTAATTATATGTACTTTATTGAATCATAAGGCTTTATTAAACAACTTGAAATGACTTATATAAAGTGTCTTATGTAGACTTCAGTCTTTGAGGGACAAACTAATCATCAAATTTCTTTTTATAAGGTAATTTACAGGGTTGAACCGTTTCCATGTTAATATGTAACTCATATGCTGCTTTATTTTATGTTTTACCATGTTTTACAAGTGGCTCTTAGAGATTTTAAAGAATTTATGTAATTCAGTATTAGTTCTTGGGTGACTCTGGGGAACGGAAGGCAGGATAACACCATCCGCTTTCCTTCTGTGAGAAACGTGAATATTAGCAGGGAGAAAGCAAGTTCGGACATAAGGGCTAATGAAAAACTCATTGAAAGCTCAGTGGCACTTTTCACTAAGACTGAGCCATTTTTTAAAAACATATTTTCTCTATATAAGAAAAGGCAAATCTGTCTTAATGAGTAATATAAAATCTGAGATGAAAAAATTCAAAAAATTATAAAGAAAATGTGTCAGCATTTTTACTAGATTTCAGTTAAGTTCATTTATTTATATTTTTGAATAGTGTTTAAATTTTTAAGTAGTTAATTTAAAATCGATAGTAAGTACATGACTTTAAACATGAGATTTCCTAGCTTTTTGGTGACGACAAAATCAAACAGTTCCTAGGCTCGTGAGCAAGACTGGTACTTATTAGCAGTAGTAGAAGTGGTAATAAAAATAATGATCTCTGATAATTAGAATAATACTTCTTATTTAATTACCATCTGTTCACCAATTTTGTTTTAAGATGCCCCCCATGATGTTATTATTCTTAAATAACAAATAGGGAAAATAAGGCAGAACAAGTCAAATAACTTTAAATCTTCATTCTTTCATTCATTCCCTCAGTAGTTTATTCATTCCCCTCCTAGTTTCTAAAAGGATGTTAAGCTAATAATAGCTTAATGATAGACATCATATGGTGACTCTTAAACAAGTTGACAAAGTGAAACAAAAGCATGAATACTTTACACACTTCTCTCATCAAGGCATTATGCCAGTTAGTCAAATAAAAAATAAATAAATATGTCAAACCAACTTGTTTTATGTAGAGAAAACATAATCCAAGACTTTACCTTTTCTCAGTTATTTGCTATCCTGAGAATCCAGTTTGAATCCAGATGAAGCTAATTTATAAGATACACACCAAAATTTATCACAGATTAAAGCTCCATGAGGTCAGTGTGATAAATTTCAAATTTTAGTTTTTTCTAATACTAAAACAAATTGTTTAAAAATTCCATTAAGAAATTTCAGATTCAAAGTTAATACTTTTGGATAGAAGTATTTGGATGGAAGAATCTCAGTAGTAGATGTTTGAAAATACAGTGCATGTAAAGAAAGAGCTTATGAGTTTATGTATGTGCAGATATACAGTGATGTTTTTAAAATCTAGATTACAAAACTGATATAAAATTCAAGTTAACGATGTATCTTATTAAGATAAGAATCTCAATCCTCTATGGAAAGAAAAACAAAACAAAGCCCAGATAACAGCTTTCTTTTGGTGGTGATCTACAAGGTATTAGGGATATGATTTCCCTCTTGTTTTGCTGTCTCCATGTCCCTCAGTCATCAGAGGTAGCCCATCACTCCAGTAACTCTTCCTGTCAGTATTGGTGGCGACAGCCAGTCTGACCTGAAAAGAAACCAACACTCCTTCCCAACCTGGAAATGTTGGTAATTTATTTCACCAGCCCCCCACCCCCTGCAGCTGCCCACTGCCCCCACCTCAAGCAGCAAGCTTTGTTTATTTAAAATACAGAATACCTCTTTCACATGTAAGCTGATTGGATTCTTCAAGTATGAATCAACTTAACGTGGTTTTCCTCAGCATTTCACATAAAAAGAAAAAGCATGCCATTTTTTTCCACATTAGACCATTACTTCTGAACCATCCTACTTCTTTAAAGAGTTTCTTTATATTGGAATGTTGTAATAGGAATTGTTTTATTTGCTATTTGTTGGTCAGGTATAGCTAGGTGCAGAGAGTTCTGGATGAGGGAAAATAAAGAGAAATTACAGAAGCATACTTCTGAGACTCCACAAGTTAGTTACTATTTAATAGTATTAGAAACAAAGTCACTGTAATTTCCTTTTCCAGCCCTATGTGTAGTGTTAGTAATATTCTTGCCATGGTGTCTTTACTATTTATGGATTTATAAGAGCCATTTTTCTGGCAATCCAAAACTCTCTCTTAAACATAAAACGTTGAATAAAATGAGTTGAAAAGGTTATTAATACTGTTAAGCAAAAATGCTGTTCATTTGTTTCAAAGAAGATGATGTCATCAATATTAACAGTGGCACTTCCTTTAAAAGAATAAGTATCCTGCTCCTGTTTCTCATTAGAAATACAAGCAAGAGTACTAACAAAGTCTTTACTGCAATAATCAATCATTTGAAACAGTTGTCTGAAACTGTTAGATTTACACACTTTATATTGGCCATACTTAAGTTTATTATAAGTAGTCAAATACAGTTAAAGTATATATTAAACCCACCAATTCAGTCGATACAACAATTTAGGGAGACATTGAGTCTCTTGTTTTTAGACAGTGTTAGCACAAATAATATGACTAACCATTAGTGTTTGTTATGATTATATATTTTTCCCTACTTACCCCTAATTATTCATTTCTCTTACTTCTTAAATCCACCCCTTGGTTAAGAGAACATAGACATTTGCACGTAGCAGTTACTGTAAAGATAAAAAAGGAAATACATATTAAATTCCCTGTTAGGCTCCCTAACCATGGTCACTAGTTTCACTCTAAGTTTCTTTTTTATAAGTGTATGGACTTTACTTTCATAGATGTGTTCAAAGTGTTAACTGTATTAAGAGTTCTTGAATACTGAACTGCAAATTCTATTTAAATAACATTAACAATAGAAACTGGGATTTTGAAGCCCCCATCATAATGGTGCATTAAGAGGATAATAGAAATCAAGTTGAAGGTATCTAGCTTACAACTGCCCAAGCCTCCTCTCCCTACATAATGGACCCATTTTCTTGGTATTATGGTGTGTGTATATGTGTGTGTGTGTTATTGTGTGTCTGTGTATGTATATATGTGCGTACCTGTATCTGTCTAGAGTCTTTTTGTCTTCCTTCGGTCTCTGGCTCCTTGGTTGAACTCTGATGACACCACTGTTTGAAGGGATCCTACCAGCCTCTTCCTACAATTATATCTCTGCTTCTAAGTTTGTGTCTTCTCAGATAGACATCATTAATTGAAGCTAGCACTTTACGCAACACTAAAATTCACAAAGTAAGACCATTAAAAGCCAAAACAGCTTCCTACCCTAGGATTGGGTCTTTTACCCCACCTGAGATTGGTATATGCTAAAGTTGACTTGAATTTTAAGATATATTTTCTTTGTTATAAAACAAAATAAGATGCGTGGGAGGAGACAGATTAGGGAATGTGTTGACATTTGGCGGGGGTTAGATCTAGGAGGTTAGGGGTAAACTGGAATTCTGGAATGTCTTGTGTTACATAATGTAGATGAAGGATGACATATTAGCATTGGTAGATTCATGGCATAAATGGTAGTGGTGTCACTTTGAGTGGTGGGAAAAGGGAAGGTCAGGTGTTTGGGGCTCTCTCTTGAACCCATTTATGAAGGCTTAATGGTCTAGGAAAGTGGATCTAAACCCCAGTGTACAGAGCTCATGCTTAACCTGTGTGGGGGAGTGCAGATGCCTTCCTGTCACAGCTGCTTCTCCTCTTATAGGTCAGGGCTACTCCTTGGTACCTGTGGGTTATAGACATTCTGGATCAGTAAATAGATGATAGGTATGGATATAGAAGCTAGTTAGGTGTATGAAAGATACAAATTCTGAACTCTCGAAACATCAAATATAAAATAATGTTAATGTTTACATTATACGAAAGGACTTTTAAACAAACTGAACTTGGGGAATTTAGGTGACCCACAGAGATGTGATTTTCAGAGTCAGTAATAACATCATTTTGAGTTTATAAAAGGACTTACAGTGGTAATCTATAGCTCTCAATAGATAATGTCATATTAGTTTTTCCATATTAAAATTTTAAATTTGTCTTCTTATAAGCACTAGATACAGTAAATTATAGAATCTTTTCAATGACATACCCGGGTTTCTAATGTTTTGTCTTTTGTCTTTCCTACAAATCTGCTTATAGATCCACTAATCCTTATGTCAGAGTGTAGAAAACATCTACCTTTATGTGGTCCTTATCTTGTATGGAATATTTACCTAAACCAGGCTTTGGTTTTCTTCTGTACTAAATTTTTTAAGGGTATTTTAACATGTATACATTTAGCATGGTTCTATAGGACTGAAAAATATCTTTAGATTCCTTAAAACTACTTTCGTTAATTGTTTGTCCTTAGACCTCTTTCTCTCTTTTTTTTAAATTGATATGTGGAGCAAGACTTTAGTTTTTCTCTTTTCCAGATTTTGAAATGAGAGATATGTAGCAGTTCATGTTGTGGTTATTTCAGAGATGAACGTAAATTCACAGGGTTTTAGTACACACCAACACTGAATAAATGAATAAGTAAAACACTGGCACCAGTTATTCTGTTCCAAAGGAAAGTCCACATTCTGTGTTAGTTTTCTACCATAATCATTTCATATGGTACTCAGAATTATGAGAGGAATTACATTTATTTTCTCTATTCTTCCTGTACATCATCTTGAAAGCCCAAAAGAATGCCGTGTTCAGAACAGCAGTTTGTGCTGTTGTTCAGTGCATATTGAAAACATACTGTTAACAGAGCTGTGGGTACCTCAGGGGCTGATGCGTATGTAAAGTGAAAACATTTCTTTGAAGAGAAAACTTGTGTTTGCCCAGGGTTGCCCGGTTGGGAATGCTCCTGTGCATACCATAAGCTTGGCCCTTGGTTTGTCCCTGCTCACAGTTTGGAGTGACTCCTTTCATTGTTTGAATTTGGTTGCACTGAAAAAGCAAGCCTGTTACTTCATTGTAAAAAGAAAGTGCTTGTCCAAGCACGTTGCATGTTAGCAGTTTAGAGGCTGCTCTTTTGCTGTCTGGAACTTGGACAACTTTTTAACCTCTCCAAGGCAAGGTAGCTGTGACAAGGTGTCAGTTACTTTAAAAAAGTAAATAAATCACGGGCTTCGAGTTTCGGTGTAATAATAAAGATCCAGTGTCCTCACATGAGTTTCTCATTCCATGATTTTGAATCATATTTTTTGTAGTGAATGCTTTACCTGCAAAGTAAAACTTAAAATACAAAATAAAACCCCACAGTTTAGAGAGCAAAGAACCCTGAGACAAAGATTTTTAAGAATTCACAATCAAAGAACAATGAGTTAACTTTAATAAAATGAACTGAACAAAAAAAATTAAAGATATATTTGAAATTTAATCTTTCCTTGCCTATTTTCTTTACCAAATCAGGAAATACCAGGATAGCTGTAGTGTGAACATCTTTGTACTTGAGGGAGTGACTTTAAATGTTTAAAATATTTTGTAAGCCAGTTAATCGTTTGCTGTAAGTTCACCTAAGACAAATTTCCATGAATAATTTTAAACTTACTCTATAGGACAGTACCTCAAAAACTGACAAATCCAAAGATAAAGTCTTCATGGCTTAACTCTGTGGATTGCCTAATATCAAACAACAGTCTACGTTTGCCAGGTTCCCCTCCAAAACCATAAATTGTTCTTTTTTTTGGAAGGGCAATAAAAACACTGGTCATTATTTGAATAAGGAGACTTTGCTTGATAACAAAATGTCTGCAAATAGATGAAGCTTGAATTTGCTAGTCTTTACCAACTAATTTCCAGGGTTCTTCAAGTATGTGTAGTAGAGGGAAGCATACCTTGCTGAGCAAAAATTGTGTTTGTTTTAGTTTCGTTTGTTCTTATAACCCCCAAAACTGTTGGTAGAGTTAATCCTGAGTGACAAATTGTCTGAAAAGAATGAATAAAAATACATAAAATATTAATAATAACAACAACATGCATAAATTAGGTGAGAGTACAAAGGGTTTTTATAGCTGATTGAAAGTGTATTGGCAGGGGGGACTTCGCTGGTGACGCAGTGCTTAATCTGCCTGCCAGTGCAGGGGACACGGATTCCATCCCTGGGCTGGGAAAATTACCACATGCTGCAGAGCAGCCTAAGCCCATGCGCCACAACTACTGAAGCCCACGTGCCTAGAGCCCCTACTCCACAAGAGAAGCCCATGCTCATGAGAAGCCCATGCACCGCAAGGAAGAGAAGCCCCTGCTCACCGCAACTAGAGAAAGCCTGTGCACAGCAACAGAGACCTAATGCAGCCAATAAATAAACTAATTAATGAATTAATTTTTTAAAGTGTATTAGGATTGCTAAAGTCTTTTCCAGAGCGAAGCAATATAAATGACTAGTCGCCAGAATTGCTGGTGCTTTATTCTATTTCTACTTAGCAGTTTTTCAAATTTATTTTTTGTATTTCTTACTTTTGCTGTTTAATGCTAGGTTAATATTCAGGAGATAATACTGTGTCAGAATACTGTATTACGTTTTGTTTTTCACTGTTTAAGAAAGATATACTAATAGTACTTCAGGGCATTGGTCTCCAAGCTTTTTTCTTGAAACTTTTTTATTGTATGTTCCTATGATTACTTTTTAACCACCAGTATATGCTTATTTATTTACTTATAAATCATATACATTAATTTTTTTAAATGTTTTATGTTTAATATGTTGTATATATAATACATAGAATCCCATGAACCTTTCACCACCTCCCCCCAGTGGTGACATTTCATACGATTGTAGAACAGTACTAAAACCAGGAAATTGTCATGAGTTTAATAGTGTTAATTAGACTACAGGCCTTATTTAGTTTTCACCAGTTTTTACACGCACTCATTTGTTTATGCATTTGCCTCTGTGCACTTGAATGTGTGTTTGTGTATGTATAGTTCAGCACTGTTTGATCCCATTTATAGTCATGTAATCACTACTACAATCAAGATACAGCATTATATCTTGGATCATCACAAAGAATTCTCTTGTATATTCTTTTGTAGCTGAATATTCCCCTCTTCCCTTCATCTGTGTCCCTTGGCAGCCGCAAGTCTGTGTCCATCTCCACAGTTTTGTCATTTCAAAAATGTCATGTAACTACAATCATACAGCAAATATGTAATCATTTGAGATTGGCTTTTACCAGTAAGCATTATGTTCCTGAAATCTATCCAAGTTGTATGTATCAATGGTTGTAACTTTTTTATTGCCAAGTAGTATTCCACTGTGTGGAAAAATCTGAGTTTGTTTAACCATTCACCTGTCCAAGGACATTTAGGTTATTTCCAGATTTGGGCTCTTATGAATAAAGCTGCTGTGAACATCCATATAAAGATTTTTGTGTGAATAGAAGTTTTTGTTTCCTTGTGCCCACGTGTGCAGTTGCTGGGTCACGTGATATATTAGTTTTCTGTTGTTGCTATAAGAAATTATTGTAATACTAGCAGCTTAAATAACACACATTTATTATCTTACAGTTCTGTAGGTTAAAAATTTAATACGTATCTCACTGGCTGAAGTCAAGATGATGGCTGGGCTGCCTTCCTTTCTGGAGGCTTTAGAGGAGAATCTGTTTCCTTGCCTTTTCTAGTTCCTCCTGATGTCCTTGCCTAGTGGCCCCTTCCTCCATCTTCAAAGCCAGCAAAATTGCATCTCTCTGCCTTTATTCCATAGTCACATCCTCCTCTGACTGACTCTCTTTTACCTCTCTCTCCCACTTTTAATCCCTATGTATTGTTAATCTCCCATTTTTAGTCAACTGATCAGCAACCTTAATTCCAATTGTAACCTTAATTCCTCTTTGCCAAGTAAGATAACATATTCCCAGGTTCCAGGGATTAGGATATAGACATCTTTGGGGTAGCAGAGCAGGGTGTGCACTATTCTGCCTTCTTCATGTGATCTGTTTTTAAAAACTGCTAAACTATCTTCCAGAGTGGCTGTACCATTTTATGTTCCTATAAGTAACTGTGAGAATCCAAGTTTTCTAGATCCTTACCAGCATTTGATATTCTGATAAGTGTGTAGTGATATCTCATCATAGTTTTAATTTGCATTTCCCTAATGGTTAATGGTGTTGAATTTTTTTTCATATGCTTATTTGCCCTTAATGCCTCCTCTATGGTAAAATGTCTGTTCATATTTTTACCCATTTTTTAGCTAGATTCTTTGTTATTTTACTGTTGTGTTTCGAGAATTCTTTATGTATTCTAAATACAAGTTCTTTGTTGTATATGTGCCTTGCAAATTTTTCTCTGTGTGTAGCTTGTGTTTTTATCCTCTTTTACATGTTCTTTTGCTTATGGGAAACTATAAAATCTCACTTCTGGCCTTTGAGTGATGCCACATGCTACAATCATGAATATTTCATGGGGTTTTAAAGAAACTTACGTGAGACAGTAATCATTACTTAAAACTATATTTCAGGTAGTACTTTGTGTTGATTTAGATGCATTTAGAGTTGGACCTAGTGATGTGCTAGAACTGGCTCTTACCAGTTTGCAAGAGCTACTTTAAATTGTTTCATGAATGTTACTAATCAGTTTTAAACAGTCAGTACCCATGGTGGGGTGTGTATACCGTGAAAATTGTCAATCACTACAAGCCAATGTTTAGAGGTGAAATTTGAACCAAGACTGATTCCGAAGTTTATAGTCTAATCCACACCACTAAACTACACGACTTATTACTGCCTGGTATTCTGGAAAATTATAATCCTAAATAAGACAGACTTGAAGAAACAAAAATAAAATAACAAAAAATAATACAAAGCAAGTATTATAATCTTTCAGAGAATGCCCTGACTTATTTATTTATGATAGATATCTCAGTGGGTATTGATTTACTTTTTAAGAAAATTTTTTTAAAATCTCAATTTCTTGATAATTCTTTGCCTAGTTCCACCAATGGGGTGCTGTTAAATATTTAACAACCTACTCCCCAGAAAGAAACAAACAATTTAGTAACTGTTTGACCCTGGGCAATATCATCTCATATGTAAAATTATGATAGTGATGATACATACTTTCATAGATTACAATGCTTGTATCAATATAAGATGATGTTTATAAAGCATTTAACAGATAATGACTCAATAAATGTTAACTGCTATTATCATCATCATCTCTATAGTCTCTACAGGATAAGCTGAACACCTTTTATTTATTTATTTATTTATTTTTATGAACACCTTTTATAGTCACAGCAAATTTTACCACATGACATTCAGTAAATTTTGTATATAACAGTACTAAGAACATAGCTACCTCCATATGTTTGTCCATGTGTTAGTACAATTGAAAAGACAAATCAACAGACTACACATGGGAAGAATTCATCTTATAGGTATGGCACTGGACATAAAAATACATAACAATACAAATATATGTAATAGAATAGGATAAATATAATTCATTCTCTATTTACTAAGTACCTATTATATGGTGTTGGATACCATTCCTTTCTCTTGAGGGAAGAAGCCCTGGGAAGTATAAATAAAACAAACCCTTTTCTTAGAAAATAAAATTAAATTAAAGAGATAAGATGATTTAAGAATTACATGACGTGAGCTTTTTTTTTTTTTTGAAATTAAACTAAAAATGCCTGTTGATATTAGAATACCTTTTTAGTATTTAGGCATTTCTTACCTGACACTTAACGTCCTAGAAAATGAGATGTCTTACTTGAAAATGCTAACCAGGAGCCCATTTCCCCAAAATCGCCAACCAGTTTCGTGTCTTGTCTTGTCTTGTCTTTCTTTCTTTTCTTTTTTTTTTTTTTGATAGATAAGAAGTGGATTTTTTTAAATTTATTTATTTATTTTTGGCTGTGTTGGGTCTTCATTGCTGCGGATGGGCTTTCTCTGGTTGCAGTATGTGGAGGCTCCTCTTTGTTGTGGTGCATGGGCTTCTCAGTGCGGTGGCTTCTCTCATTGCAGAGCACGGGCTCTGGGCACACGGGCTTCAGTAGCTGTAGCCCATGGGCTCAGTAGCTGTGGCTCCTGGGCTCTAGAGCTCAAGCTCAATAGTTGTGGCACACGGGCTTAGTTGCTCTGCAGCATGTGGGATCTTCCCGGACCAGGGATGGAACCCGCGTCCCCTGCATTGGCAGGCGGATTCTTAACCACTGTGCCACCGGGGATGTCCCAAGAAATTGATTTATTTAAAAAGAAACACACTCCACCGACAGAGTGTGGGCTATCCTAGAAGATGCGAAGGGCCCCCAACCAGTTTCTTAAAACCTACTGAATCCATATAGTGGAATGTCTTTAAATTAACAAATTATGATATTAGGATGTAAAATGCTTAAACCATGCTTCCTGCTAACCTAACAGTCAAACGTAGCTGTTAAGGGATATTGCTTGGTTGACACTCGGAGGGCTTTCATAATGTCTACACATGATGTGCCCTTTCCACCAACTGTATTTGGGTTGTAACATGAGACTTTTGCCTCATACATCCCTTTGTGTAAAATGTTATATTACGTTTGAGAAATGTAAGTATAAAATTTTTCCTGTATAAACAGCAGCTGGAAAATGTTGAATTGAGACATATGTTCCCTGAGATATGGGTGTTAAAACTAAGAGGCATTTTACTAGGTAAATGTTAACCCTGGAGCCTCTCTTCAGGTAGGCCTGGCTTACTTATTTTTGTATCCTGGCTTACTTACTGGGTGAAGTGCAGTATAACTAACAGTAAACCTCTGGTTTAATGCTGCATGCTTTAAATATGTGCTTATTTAATTCCCACACCACCTTCGATAAGAAAAGACCTTAAATTAATTTCACAAAACCATATAACTCCTCAGTTACAGAGCTGGGATTCAAATCAACTTCTGTGAGTGATATTCAGGAACAGCTATTAGAAAACTCGTAAAACAGCAAGGAAAACACACAGAAATATGTCTCAAATGGATCCAGTGTCATGTTGTTTTGGATTAAATGCCATTTCCATCCCCTCTGCTCCTACAGGAAGTTTTAATCCCTGTTTCCAGATATTATTATATGAGATACACTTTTCCATTGTGCAATACCATTACCCCGATAGTATGTTTTTACTCATCCTTTAGTAAATATTTCTTAAATCAGTCTTTGCTGCAAAAGAATTAATAAAATGTATTAGGAAGTTTTGCTAGAGCTTTTTACTTTGCTTATCTCATGTGATAAAGTGAAAAATTAGACCTTCTTATCATATTTTATTTACCAGTAATTCACAAGAAAGTCTACTTTAATATGGCAGTTGAACTGAGCGTATCTTAACTGCCAGACTCATGGAATCATAGGGCATTGAAGCAATCAGTTTTTAAATTTATGTTAGAGAAGATGAAATGAATTAATAAGGGAGAAAATCATGAAGGGAAAAGTTGAAGTGTTCTAGAGAATTCTATTGAAAATTAGCTGCTGGATCACTATTGCATCAAATGTTCTAGATAAAAGCAATGTGGTACTTGCTCAAATGTTGTCACAGTCTGCCCATTTTGTTTCCTTGGTAGCACTCAAATTATCTTAGGTTGTGTTTCCTTATACCAGCAGTGATCATTCAGTAAATGAAATTGAGAAAACAATTTTATTTATAACATCCAAAAGAATAAAATACTTAGTAGTAAATTTACCCAAGGAGAATGAAATACTTGTACATTGAAAACTATAAAACATTCATGAGAGAAGTTAAAGAAGATCTGAATAAGTGGAAAGATATCCTGTGTTCATGGATTGAAAGACCTAGTATTGTTAAGATGTAGGTATCACCCTAAACAATCTACAAGTTAAATGTAATCCCTCTCAAAGTTCCAGTAACGTTTTTGCAGAAATGAAAAGATTGGTCATCAAATTCATATGGAATGCAAGGGGCCCTGAATAACCAAAACAATATTGTAAAAGAAGAACCAGTTAGAGAACTTATACTTTACTGATTTCAAAACCTACTACAAAGCTACTGTAATAGTAACAGTGTGGTATTGGCATAAAGATAGACTATATATAGATTAATGGAATAGGATTGAGAGTCTGGAAATAAACCCATGAATATATGGCCAGTTGAATTTCAACAGTGGCCAAGGCTGTTCAGTTGGGAAATAATAAAGTTTTCAAACTGGGACAACTGGATTTCCATGAGTGAAGAATGAAGTTGGACCGCTACCTCACACCATATACAAAAATTAACTCAGAATTGGTCAATGTCTGTCCAGGTGGTGTAGGGGAGCATAGGGCTCTGCCTGGTGATGTACAGTCCCTTTCCACAATGTTGGAGATGAAGCCGGACCTTGAGTCTGCACCTGCATATTCCTACAGCTTCTCAGAGTCCTGTGGACAGTGACTGGGGAGAAAAACCATGCAGGAAACAGTTCTCTAAAGCAACCTATCTGAATGTAGGTTGATTTGAAGTGAGTGAAAAATTTATTTTAGTCAGTTTTGGTGTACTACTAGGTTAAGCTCTTATCTGAATAAAAACAATTGATCAATGATCTAAATATAACAGCGAAAATCATAAAACTGTTAGACAAAAACTTGGGGATAAATCTTAATGACTTTGGATTTGGTAGTGGATTTTTAGGTATGAAACCAAAATTACAAGGAAAGAACAGAGTTAAAGGAACAGCTTGGCTTATAAACAAACCCAGACCACAGTGACAAAACTGTTATAAAAACAAACTAGGTAGATCTATCTCTAAATAGGTTATCTAGCCATCTACTGATTTGTATAAGTAACATGAGACCAGTGTTTTTATTTTTTGGCAATTAACCTACATATAGTAACTAACCTCCAGACTTTCTATCTGGAAGCTTTGTCAAATTTTACCAAACTGACCATCAATGGTATTGTGGGTAGAAGATACCAAAGTCTTCAAGGGTAACATATTTAGATGATGAAGAGGGTTAGGGATATTCTCCAGAAGGATACTAAAGTGATTCTTTTCAAATAATATTAAGAAATAGCCATTGTTCTGTAGTGCTGATTGTTTACCCCCTACTCCCCAGATCTACTCTTGCCTTTATCAGTGGTGCATGTGTATATCTCTACAGGAAAGGGAGGGTGAGGTGACCCCTATGGATTACGTGGCCCTGACTTCCATTCCATTGAGTTCAGTGAAAAACATCAACAGGAGATTAGATGATGGGAGGAGAAAGAGGTCAGGATATGTCTTTCCTCTCTCTTCCTGTGTAGCACCATAGTTCTAGCATTGGCTGTGTCACTTTATGACTGTATTTCCTGTACTTTGAGCAGCCATCCTACCTTCCCAGCAGCTTCAGTTTTATTTAGGTTTTGATAAAACTATCTGCTCCCCCTCACTCCTTCAAGCTCCTAAGCAGTAACAGCTTCCTGTAGTTTCTAGATTTTGGGTCCCTCAGCATCCCTGGAGGGTACTCTTAACCTTTCCCACTCTGTGGAAATGTTTCTTAAACTGATTTATCTTTAAAATCGCTGCCAGAACCCTGACTTTTTTTTTTTTTTTAAACCTATATGATCTAGTTAGGGCAAGAATAAAGGAGGAAGGCTTTTCAAGAAAATAGAGAGAGATTATTTTTAATTTGGTAATTAAGTGTATAACAGATATTTAGGATACTAAATTTCATGTTCCAAGATAGCAAAAGAATATATATAGGCAGCACAATGTCATGAGATTTGACCCATGACATGTTTTTCTTGAACATTTCTAGAAGGCATTCTACATTTTTTTCAATATCATACATCTCCATATTATACTTTAAAAAATAGGTGTCGATAAAAGTGATTGTGGGCATAAATTAACATAAACTTTCCAGAAGGTAGTTAATATATAACAAAAAAACTTCAAGGGCTCACCTTTTGTCCCAGTAGGAATTTATCTTAGGATATAATAAGCAATCCAAGATGTTATTTAAAAATGTTACAAGATTTTTATAGGTTGAATCTCTAAAATAAAACTAATGGTACCACCTATCTTAAGAGGTGCTTTGAGGATTAACTACTACCTATGTGCTATATGTGTGTAACAAGATAAGCAACTATTAAGATGGTGATAGGTACTATATGTATTAATGGTAAAAGAAATCCATACACTATAATCACTGGGAAATAATAGTATCAATAGGTTATAAAACAGTCATAAATAACACAACTTTTATGTAAAACAATGTACATTACAATGGTCTGGAAAATTGTTCCCAAAAATGTTAACAGAGCCATCATTTTGGTAATTTTTGCCTTCTAATTAATGTATATCAGTGTTGTGTCAAAATTGTTCACAATACTAAGTGTCATTTTTATATTCACAGAAAGCAAGTCATTTTTATTTTTTACAATAAACTGAATGTGCATAACATTGCTATTTACTAACAGTACGGCTTTTAATTTGTTCTAAACTTCCTCCTGTAATAATAAGCTTCCACCATAAATGTCAGTTATAATCCCCATCCCATCTTCCTCCCGGTTTATGAGTCCTGAGCCATTCTAGGCTCCCTAATAGCTGAAATGAGCGAATGCCTTCTCAAAGGATGTGGGGCCAGATTTCTCATCAGCAGCTTCCTTAGCACAAGTAATGCTGTCAGAGAAGTGGAAGGGGGTGAAGGGAAACCAAGATGTTGACAGAACCCAGCAGAGACGTCAGTCTGATGATCCAAAGGAGAATTGGCAAAGTCGAGTATTAGGTGGCAATTTTAGACTGTATTTAGTTTTACTCATCGTTTAGAACTCACTCATGTTTTAAACATTGTTTTGGTGTATTTCAGGAAGGGGAGACCATCTCTCATTTGGACTCAGCGATTTTATTTTTAGGTATACATAGAAGAGAAATTCTCTTGCTTAAAAAACTTTTTTTCTTTTAAGGAAAAACTTTAGATAGCTAGCTGAAGTGAATGGTAATCTGAGTGTATGTGTGGAAGATTTAGTGAGTGGCAGTGTGTTATACTCCTCCCACCCACACCAGAACCTTTACCTTGAGAGGCGAGTGCTTTTCCCTGGCTATTCTTAGAAGTAACGCATTTTTTAAGAGTACTGTATGACCAAATATGAGTGGTTTAAACATAAGTGAGACAAGGTATCCTGTAGTGCAGTGTGTGGCTTTTCAGCGTTTACAGTTTCTTTCCTTCCTTCCTTCCTTCCTTCCTTCCTTCCTTCCTTCCTTCCTTCCTTCCTTCCTTCCTTCCTTCCTTCCTTCCTTCCTTCCTTCCTTCCCTCCCTCCCTCCCTCCCTCCCTCCCTCCCTCCCTCCCTGTTTAGTTAATACTAGGCAGTAAACCCATTTCAGGATTATTCACTGAAAAGGAAATGGCTTCACTACTCACAGCTGTAGCTGCATAGGTCATCAACAGCTCCCTAGGATTTAGGATCAAATCTGAGTTTGATATTATCAGACTACTTCTGCCCAAGATAATAAAATTTGAAGTCCTGTGTTTTAGGGGGACTGATATGTGTGCAAATACCTGAGGAAGTTTATTAAAGTATTATCTTTTCAAAAAACAGAAAAAGCAGGAATGCAAGACCAGGATAGTGTATTGGGGGTTTTAGTTTAAGATTCCCTTTGCAGTTTCCTTCCCTGAGGAATTCTAGTTCTTTAGCAACCTAGTTGTCAAGTACAATAGTGAGTCTTACAGAAAATATGAAAATGAAGAAATTAAGAAATTCATTTGCTATTTGTTCTGAATTGGGTGCAGGTGTAATAAAAGTAGGCATCTGATACAAGGAAAAAGAAAATTCTACTTAATTGAGCTGAAGTGAATCCTGTCTCTATATAGTTTGAAGTGTTTAAGAGGTTTGTGTTACAATTATTTTGCTTAGAAAAGTTATACAGGTTTTGCCTTTAAGAACAAAATTTTCAAATCTAAGAGTTCTCATCATGAATTGAAACTATTTGTTACCTGTCATTTCCATTCTGTAAGCTTCTTTAAGGTAAGGGTCATATTGCTTACCTTTGATAAATCCAGTACCAGACATAAATATTTATTTGGTTGGCTAATTAATTAATTTTGCTTTTTAATGCGGGTGATTTTGCCTAACAGTAGTTTTATACACACATGGGCCTACCTTCTATTTTCTGTTGCTTCCAACTTCAGGAGCTTAGGAATGGGAATAGTTTTGCTACAGCAATTTACAAAGTTTTAGCATTAAAGGATGAAATTACAATAAATTGAGTGGGAATTAGAAGGAATAGTAATATTGGAGGCTGTTTTGTATTTTAATGTTTATGTGCTAGAGGATAGGAAACGGTTAGCTGTGGCCTTCGCTACATTCCGACATCAAAATCTGTGACAAAAATGAATTCAACCGCCACTCCCCATATTGGCACTTAGTGTGACAGGTCAATGTAAAATGTGGGGTGGTTAATTTACATAATTTCTTTTCATATTTTAATTTCTATAGATAATATATGTATCCATAATTTACATATATGTAAATATAAATATAGAAAAACAAACCACATGATAGTATCTATTTCAGACAGTTAAAATATAATTTTACTTCTATATGTGGTATGTGCATATTTATTTATATATACGTACATACATCCATATACACATAATCTTTCTAAAAGTAGTACCTAACAAGAAGACGTTATATCTGTTTCTTAAAATGAATATAAAGCTCTAATTAATAGACAGTTTTTCATATCTCTGAACTTGAATGGGTTGAAATCTTAAATTTCTACTAAAAGCCTATGACGGGAATTTGGGACCCAGTGTCATAGGAACAATACAATTCCATTACATATTTCTCTTAACAAGTAAAATAGTTTACAGGATTACTTTGTTTTCTAACAATTAGTGCCTGTAGTAGAAACCTAAACAAGAATTAAAACAGAATTCAGGATATAACTGAGCAACAAATTAAAATTTTACTTGGAACACACCTCTGTTGTCATAGATTCTATTTTCTAGTGAGTTTTAGCCATGATTCTTTTGTTGTTGTTATTAATGAGCTAAATATTTTTCAGCTGATAATGGTTAATTTTTTTTAATGAATTTACATATTTTTTAATTTACTGGTGAAGATAAACAAAAGTCTTTGGAAGAGAAAGATGCTCTCTCATGTGAAAGAAGTTAATGAGATTTGTTAATGCTTTCATAAGGGTAATTTATCCAGTGTCCTCACAATTATAGTTTGTATTTGGGAATAGTTTCTTCAGTGAAATTCTCCACAAGCCCTGGAACTGCCTGTCCAGTTTGGTAGCCACTGGCCACATGTGGCTATTGAGCACTTGAAATGTGGCTTGTCTAAATCAAGATGTGCTTTAAGTATAAATTTTACCCCAGATTTCAAAGGCTTTATATTAAAAAAGTAAACTATTTCTAATAATTTTCACATTGATATTTAAATCATACTTTGGATGTAGTATATTAAATAGAATATATTTATATTATTAAAAAGTTAGGTTTACCTTTCAAAAAAAACTTTTAAAGTGTAGCTACTAGAAAATATTAGATTACATATGTGGGGACTTCCCTGGTGTGGCTCAGTGATTAAGAATCCACCTGCCAATGCAGGGGACACAGGTTTGATCTCTGGTCCGGGAAGATCCCACATGCTGCGGAGCAACTAAGCCTGTGCGCCACAACTACTGAGCCTGCTCTCCAGAGCCCATGAGCCACAACTGTTGAGCCTGCATGCCACAACCACTGAAGCCCACGTGCCTAGAGCCCAAGCTCTGCAACAAGAAAAGCCACTGCAGTGAGAGGCCTGTGCACCACAATGAAGAGTAGCCCCCACTCGCCACAACTAGAGAAAGCTTGCACGAAGCAACGAAGACCCAATGCAGCCAACAAATAAATAAATAAATTTATTTTTTAATTATATATATATGATTATTTTTAATTATATATTTTTAAAATTATATATGTGGCTCACACTATATTTCTTTTGGGCAACTCCAATCTTGAGCTTTACCTTTATCATTGTCAGAATTTAAATGGATGATGCTCATGATGCTGCAGGTATAATCAGGGTGGACATCTCGTGATTTAGAGCTGCAGGGTCCTGAGTCAGAGGTGACCTCCAGCTTTTACTTACTTTTTACTGGCCTCAGTTGTGGCCTGCTTTTTGTAGGAAATACAATTTTTCCTGACCTAATAGGATATCAGAATTTTTCTACACTTCTCTAGATGTGGTAAAATAAGTTAGAACATTATGGACAGGAATGGCTCTTTCTAACATATAACACTTTCTTGTGTGTCTTTTTTTTTAAATTTCAAATTCTCTGTTAAAGGTCTGGCATGGGTTTAGCACATTCCTCCTTGCTCTAAAAGGTGTCATTTTCAGGCAACAAAAGTTCTTAAGCACTAATATTTTGGTAGTTAATATGTGTTTTATAATATTACTGGGATAACAGCCATGCATGGTTTTAATCTTTGAGAGGTTATATTTTTATAGTTTTGTCAAGGTTCTTTCCTCATAATCACATCTGAATGTTGTTGTAGTGACAAAGGTTAGGGATTCATACTAAGCAAAACAAGCCCCCAAATTTTAGAGCTGTTTAAACTACTTCCTACAGCCTCCCTACTTATTATGCTTATAGATTATTTAATATTGCTTTTTATATGCAGATTGTTGGGGAGAGGATTTGTAAGAAAGAATAATTTTCAGTAAATCTTTCCAGTTAATTCTTTTATCACATGGCCATGGGGTGGCGAGATGGGTGGGAAGAGAGGGCAGGAGCAGATAGGTCCGTGAACTGAGGAAATTTAAGCCAAGAGAATGCTCTGCTTCAAGATAAAGGCCAAGTGGACCACGTTTTTGTTACTGTTTTTGTTGTACTTCTCCAAATTATTTCTTTCTAAAGTTCTTGAAATTTCTACTCAAGTTTGAATTAAAGTCCAAATTGATGATGATTTGCTTCCTGAACTTCTGAAAGGAAGACTAGAAGTAATACCCTTTTAGCAAGTTTGATTAGGGGTCAGGGAATCATTAAAGGCCCTAAAGCATTTTGCGAAACTGGAGTTCTTAGTCTGAGTGTCTAGGCCAACATAGTTTCAGTAAACTCAATCTTATTGTGAAGTACATAAAAAGACGATCCCCTGTATTCTATTTGGCTAGATATCTATGGATATAATGGCAATTCCGTTTGTGTACAGTGATCATACTTTCTTCTATTTACTTTTGAGCACTTCTCAGTTTCTCACTGAAAATTACATAATTACAGAAATTACTTAAAATAGTCAGGTGCTTCATCTGTTATTTCAGCATCTCCTCCTCAAAAAAATCTAAGCATTTCATTGAAGCTCCTTGAAGGTATTTGAACCGTGATTTTCCACAGACTTTTTTTCCTAATCTCAGTTTCTTCTGGATAACATCATTTCATTTACTCCTAGTCTATTTATTTTTTCACTATCCTAGACAACAATCTATTCTCTTCATACTTTCAGTACCATCTCCTCTATCCTCAGTCTCACCTGATGTCTTTTTAATAAGAAAACTGGATAATTAGAAGGAAAAGCATTCAAAAGAAAATAGACCAAAGGTAATAGGGATGATAAAATTAGCAACTTTAAAGCAGCTGTTACAAATGTATTTAAGAATTTAAAGGAAAACATAATTAAGAGGAGATAAATGGAGGCTATGAAATAAATCAAGTGGAAATTTTAGAGTTGGAATATATAGTATCTAAAGTAAAAATTCACTGGTTGGACAGATTAGATACTACATAGCAATAAAACTGTCCAAACTGAAGCATAGAAAGAAAAAAGTGTGTGTGTGTGTTGAGGGGGTAGGTTATGGAAAGAATATAACCTCAGTAACCTGTGGGATGATACCACGTAATCAGAGTACTTACAAAGAAATGAGAGAGATTGGAGCAGAAAGTTATTTGATAAAATAATGGTCACAAAAGTTTCCAAATATGATGAAAAATATATATATCTTAATAAACCCCAAGCAGGATATACATAAAGAAAATTACACAAGGCACACCATGATGAAATTGTGTAAACTAATGATGAAGAGAGAAAATCTTAAAAGCTGCTGGAGAAAAAAGTGATATTACATTCAGATTAACAAGATAATAATCCTGCTGATTGCTTACAGAAACCATGCAAAGCAGAACACGATGGAATGACAAAGTACCGAACAAATGAATGCACAAAGTCAAACACTTCTTAATAATGGTAGCTTTCATTTATTTAGTACATATTATATACCAGAAATTATACTAAGTTTAATATACATTGTCTTATTTAATCCATAGAACAACTCTGAGAGGTAGTAAAATTACCACATCTTAGAAATGAAGAAAATGAATCTCAGAGAATCCAAATGACTTGACTAATAAATGTTACACACACAGCAAATGGAAAATTAAGGATTTGAGACCAGATGTGATTGACATAAAGCCACTTCTTTCACTATAAACCGTACGAAGTAGAACATTTATATAACCTAATATACTAGATAAGCTCATTGGAAGCTGTTTGTTGTGGTTTGTGTGTTTGAAAACTACTGTCAGTCAACAAGTATTTATTTAGCACTTAAGATATTCCTGGCTGGGTATTGGAATGGAATAGTAAATGATACAAATATGGTTCTCATGGAGCTTATATTCTAGCAAGAGGAGAAATATGGGAAGTCTAGCTACCTCTCAAGGTTGTTCCAAGGATTAAATGAAATAATGTATGTTACAAGAATCAGCACAATTTGGGTATATGGCATCTCTTAAATATTTCTATTTATTAAATAATTTTAAATATTTATGAAAATAGTTATAGATATTCAGAGTGCTTTGAATAAATACAAAGTGCTATGGAAACATATAGGAAAGGGATTCTAACTTAGTCTGGAAGATTAGAGAGGGCTTTCCTGAGTTGTTGATTTTTAAGCTGAAACTGAAGAATGAATAGGCTATTAGCCAGGAAAAGAGAGAGTGGGGTGCAGAAGATAATTCTATTCAAAGGGCTCAGCATTTGAAAAGACATAGAAGTTGGAGAGAGCATAGTATGTCCTGTATTGGACATTGGGAAATAATTGATGGTATTAAGGATGTCATTGGAGAGTGGCTGACAGTCATCACATTTGCTTTAAAAAATCATTTCATCATTCCAGCACTCTGTATGACCAGTCTTTGAGGGATTTTACAAGAATGAATGCAAGGATAGCCATGAGAAAGTGGTTCAAGCATTGGGAATGGAACTAAGTTAGAATCCACAGAATCTGGCAGTTTTGAAAATGGGAAAGGAGAAAGAAGATACACAGTTCCTGGGTTTCTGGGTTGATGGAAAGGCTGTTTGCTGAGGATGGGGATTGGACATATCGCAGGCTTGGAAGTGAAAATTATGAATTATGTTGGGAATGTTTATATGGATATACTTATGCGACATCCAAGTAGAGCTGTCAAATATGAAAGTTTGACACATGAGTCTGGAGCTCAGAGGAGAAATGTGGACCTGATATGTAGATTTGGGGAATCATTTGTCTGTAGATGGTAATTGAAGTCAGAGGAATGGATGGAAAAGGGAAGAGAAGGAAGAGAAGAAGTGTAAGTTCTAAGGAACTTCAATCTTTAAGTTTAGATAGAGGGAGAAGAACCAGCCAGCAATGGTGGCCAAGTAAGAATATCCAGAGAAATGAGAGGTATAGTGTACAGTGTCAGGAGCCAGGAGAGAAGTGTGTTAAAAACAAAGGAGTATTTCAGCTTTTTAAATCCTGCTGGAAGTTTAGGCAGAAAAGGTATTTGTCTTTTAATTTAACAATCTGAAAGTCGTTTATGATCGTAACGAGGGTCATTTTGGTGGTGTCGTAGGAATAGATTGGAGTCAATTGAGAAAAGAGTGACAGGTGAGTAACTAGAGACAGCTAGAGCTTAACTCTTAGCTGTGCATGGTGAAGAAAGAGTTTGGGTGAACTAAAACGGGATGAGGTGTTGAACAAGGGTTTTTAGTAGGCCAAAGGTATCTGAGTATGTTTAAACTGTGATGGAAGAAAACAAATAGAGTAGAACTTGAAGTTTTCCCAGAGTGGGGATAATTATAGTGCCATGTTCCATGTTGGCAAGATGAGATGGGGTTTGGAGGGAGACTATATCCACAGTCTTATTGATTTTAGTGCCTGAGACAGTGTTAATCCATGACCTACATGAAAGATTTTTTTTTAATGCTTTGTTAGAGAATGTGGTGGACTTTAGTTGCAACTTTGAAACTCTTCTTTAACAGTTTGTGATATTTGGCTAGAATTCCATTTTTTCTTTTGTTCATACAAAGAAATCATGGCCTTCCCCCACCTTCAGAGTAAGATTTGAGGTGATGCAGCCTTATCTGTCAGAGCTGTGCTAACCTCTGTTGTCCAGCTGTTCTGGTAATAATATTTTCTTTCCCTTTCCTCTCTTCTCCTATTCCCCTAAATCTTTAATAAAAAAAAAAGTTGAGAGAAAAAACAAATTGTCTCTATTTCATATTGATACTTAAGATAAAATAAAAGTAGTTATAAAAGCATCTATCAACATAACACTATGTTGCCAAGCTCAGTGTTTGGATTGGAAATCATTCTTTCCCAACTGCTTAAAAACAGGAAGTATCTCTGGTAAATTATAGATAGCTCTCCGATGCTGGAAAGGAAGGTCTCTTTCATTTCTGTCTACATTTTTCAGCAGTACAATGAGTTCTGCAGTTTCACACATAGAAGCCAAATACTTACATACATACATACACACACACAATATATATCCATGCGTATATGTGTATATATACACACACATGTATATTGCAAAAAGCCATTTGCAGTGTGCGTGCACACATACACATATCAGTGCAGGCATACCTCATTTTAGTGTGCTTTGCTTTTTTGTGCTTTGCAGACATTACAGTTTTTACAGATTGAAGGTTTACAACCATGCAAGTCTATCAGCACCATTTTTCCAGCAGCATTTGCTCACTTCTTGTCTCTGTCACATTTTGGTAATTCTCACAATATTTTAAGCTTTTTCATTATTATTAAACTTGTTATGGTAATCTGTGATCAGTGATCTTTTTTTTTTTTATAATTTTATTTATTTATTATTTTTTGGGGGGTACACCAAGTTCAATCATCTGTTTTTATACACATATCCCTGTATTCCCTCCCTTCCTTGACTCCCCCCCCCCCCCCGCCTCGAGTCCCCCCCACCCTCCCCACCCCAGTCCCCTAAGGCATCTTCCATCCTCGAGTTGGACTCCCTTTGTTATACAACGACTTCCCACTATCTGTTTTACAATTGGTAGTATATATATGTCTGTGCTACTCTCTCGCTTCGTCTCAGCTTCCCCTTCACCCCCCACCCCCTCCCAAACCTCGAGTTCTCCAGTCCATTCTCTGTATCTGCGTCCTTGTTCTTGTCACTGAGATCATCAGTACCATTTTTAGATTCGATCAGTGATCTTTGATGTTACTATTGTCACTGTTTTGGGGCACCACAAACTACGCCCATATAAGGTGGTGAACTTAATTGATAAATGTTGTGTGTGTTCTGACTGCCTCACCAACCGGCGTTTCCCCGTCTCTCTCTCTCTCTCTCCTTGGGCTTTCCATTCCTTGAGACACGATATTGAAATTAGGGCAAATAATAACCCTACAGTGTTAAAGTGAAAGAAAGAATCAATTGATGTGGCAACTTCATTGTCTTATTTTAAGAAACTGCCACAGCCACCCCAACCTTCAGCATCCACCCTGATAAGTCAACAGTCAACATCAAGGTAGGATCCTCCACCAGCAAAAGGATTATGACTTACTGAAGGCTCAGATGATGATTAACCTTTTTTAGCAATAAAGTATTTTTAAATGAAAGTATATACATTGGCTTTTTAGATATAATGCTATTATAATTTTAATACGCATTAGGAAGCCAAAAAATTTGTGTGACTCACTTTATTGCAATATTCACTTTATTGCATTGGTCTGGAATTGAACCTGCAACATCTCTGAGGTATGCCTGTATATGTAAATATGTGTTAAAATACTTTCAAAGGTTTTAAGCATAGAATTCCTCTTCATAAGCCAGCCCAGGCACATCTTATCCAACAATTCAGGCAGAGCCTTTGGATCTGTCAGAAACAGCCTGTAGGTTTGCACTGGGTGATTAATTGCCAGGGGAATCTGGTTCTATATTTTATTACATATAATTGTTATCTTTTCTAAAGGTGTTCTTTTACTAAGCTCCTGCCTTAAACAGAGGAAAATACACATAACTTACATTCCTGATGCTTAGCACTTCTTACAAAAAGAAAGAGGAAAACTTTAGCTTAATCCGGTAACAAAGGCCTATTTGTCTTGGTTTGCAGACAATTTTTCCCCCCAATTTTTACTAAAACTTGAATAATATTTTAAATAGAAATTTGTCTTAGGGATAGCAGTATGGAATAATGGAATATAGTTTAGTTACCATGATCTAAGGGTATGGAGTTAAACCTGAGTTCAAATTCCAGCTTTACTACTTAATGTTCCTCTGACCTTTGGCAAATTATTTAACCTCTTCAAGCCACCATTTTCTCTCTTATAAACTGGGTATAAGAATATCTCCTTTTGAGTGTTATCATGAGGATTATACAGATTACCATAGTAAAGCATTTATCACAGTTGCGAATATATTGTAGGTGCTCAATTATGTTATCATGTTTAACATATTTAGAATGCTCCTTCTAAGTCTGCCACTTAATCATGTATGACTCTACATTAACTTAAACTCTATGCATCTTCTCAGCAAATGCAGGGATTTAGAAATGAAGGAAATCTTTATGACACCGATATCCTGTGACTTTCTAATTATCTTAAAGTCAAATTAAGAAAAAAGATTTTTGCTTTAGATACAAATTATTCTTGCCCTCCCTCATAACTGACAAGGCAAGGAACCTAGCTTCTGTTTACAGTATAATCTTTGCATTACTTTTGACTGCGAGTATTCAGTGGGATGTATTTTGGTGTAGTGGCTGACTCTGGTGGACTCTAGAGTGAGCCTACCAACATTCCCCCGGCTCTACTACTTACTAGCTGTGTGACTTTGGGTAAGTTATTTAACCCCTCCCTACCTCAGTTTTGTTATCTGTAAAGTGGGGTTAATAATAGTAACTAATTCATAGGGTTGTGAGGATTAAATGAGTTATTTTATGTATAGGCATACAGTGGCTTCCACAGGCAGGTATTATATATTGTTATCATCATCCTCATTCTGGAACAGTCTCTCCATTGCCTTTTAACCATAGCCTATTATACCTGTTGTAATAGGTAGATAAGTTGTTTGGTTTCTCTGAAATACAGAGATAGAGCTATAAGCTTTTTTTTTTTTAATGTGAGTTTATTTAATGAAAAATATTAAGGAAATAACGTACAGTTATGATGGTGATTCCTTTTTTTTTTTAGCTCTTTATTGGAGTATAATTGCTTTACACTGAACTATAAACTTTGATATATGCTACCTCTTATTTAGGACTGAGATCTCTAAAACGCATATACACGCAAATAGGGTGAGAGAAGAAAATATTAGAAACTTATATTCATAATTATTTTATGTAGCATTTTTAAAATGTACATTTGTGTGTGTTACATAATATACACAATGTGTTAATATAGGGATGCACGTATATACTTTCTGAATAAGTATAGGAATCCTGGGAGAAAATGCTCAAATTGATTTTAATAATATGAATGAATGATCAAAAAAGTTTGAAGACAGCAGTCCCAAGAGCCCATGTCTTCCAAACTGACCTAGCTGTCAGTCTCAATTGTCTACCTTGTACTAGTTAGAGATGAACATCTGCAGAAGAAGCAAGTCAAGCTTCTTTTCATAGCTCCAGAGTACCTGGAAAGACCATAGCCAGTGAGTGGTTCTTTGCTAAAGATAAGGTAAACACAGTGTGGAATGTGGGTTACTCTGGGCATGTTGACTACTTGATGTGACTGAATGATGAGATGTCTGAGAAATGTCAAAAAAACACACAAAAAAACCCCATTTCTTTTCAGTACTCTTATTTGGACTTGACCATGTAAGAAATCCTACTGTTCTCAGTGCCCAGGAGTCACAAAAATATACTTTACTAGGATAACCAAATTCCTTTTCTGCTTGTATTTAATGGCACTACAACTGGGGCTTTTCTGACCCATTTAAAATTATCTATTATAAATATAGTTACCTCCATAGAAGTGAGGAAATAAATTTTTTACTTACTCTGTTTAGAAAGCACCAGGAATAAAGGAAAGCCAGTAGATTTATTTCTTAAATGGATTCATTTTAAACCAGGGCAGCAGCATTTGGAAATAATTCACAATGGATTTTTTTTTCTCTCCATAACAAGTTTTCATAATAGGTTGATAAGGCCCATGTCCTAGGATGTAGATACTTAGGGGTAAGTGACTGCCCTAATCTCTTTGGAAAGTAGATTCTTTTGAGAATTTGATGGATATACTCTCCTGGAAAATGTGCATACAGAGTTTTTACGTACCAGATTTAGCTTACAGTTTTAAGAATTTACAGGTACTCCCTTCTCTGTCCATGAACCTTTAGGTCATTGAGATTCTCAGGACAGTGAAGGGGATATAGCTACATTTGTACTGCAACCCATGAACCACTGTGTAATCACTATAGTATTGACCCCTTTCTGTAAACCCTTTATTTTCCAGGTTTGACATCATAAAATCTTTGGCACAATTCTTAGTTTTATGTCTTGTTTTTACACTTGAAATTGTGTTGAAATATGGTATCTGCATTATCTGCTTGTTATGTGATAATCTGTTTATTGTGTGTTATCTAAATTTTTCAGAAGGCCATGTCAGTTATAATCTGAATCTTTCAAAAGACATATCATCTTAGATTTGACCAGAGGATAAGAGTTGACAGAACACTTCTTATAGTAAACTTATGAGGTAGGCAAGACAGGAAAAGAAGGTTCCATTTTACAGATAAGAAAACAAAGACAAGAGCAATTAGGGTGATTTTATTCATCATTGGGATGGTGACAAGGGGCCATCCAAGTTTACCTGTGAGTTTCTTTCAAGCCATCTTCTATAAGCAGTATCTCTCAAAAGTCTGCTCTTTGGACTCCCTCAGTCAGAGACGGCTGGTATACCTATCAAACATGCAGAGTCTGATCTCTCCCCCCAGACCTAATGTATTGGAATGGAGTATAGATAGGGCACGAACTCTCCTAGATTAATGAATAAGTCAGATGATTCCTGTGCACGTTGAGGTTCGAGAAATGAGATACCACCTGAGCAGTGGTTTAACTGTAACTGCACATTGGAATTACTTGCAGAGTTTTGGAAAAATAATTTGCCTAGACCTGGACTGATAGAGTAAAAATCTCTGGAGGAAGGAGTCCAAAAAAACCCCTGCTTTATAAGAAGTTCACCAGGTGATTATGATGCACAACGAGGATTAAGAACCACTTTCTAAAGGATTTGGGAACTTTTTCTATAAAGGACCAGATAGTAAATATTTTAGGTTTTGCAGACTATGTATTAACAGTTGCAGCTATTCAGCTTTGCTGTCCTAGAATGAAAGCAGCCATAGGCAGTGCTTAAATGACTGAACATGGCTGTGTTCCAGTGCAGCTTTGTTTATAGAAACAGGTGGTGGGACAGATTTGGCCTATGAGCTATGATTTGCCAAACTCCACAGAGGTACATGGTTCTTCACATGCCTCATTGAGCCACTGTTGGACTGTGTTCTCAGGTACTTTGGAACTACTGTATTAAAATTCAGTTAGTAAGTAATAGAGTCAGAATTTTAAACTATGAGAAAGGAAGGAAGAGAAAGAAAGAGAGAGAGGGAGGAAGGAAGCAAGCTTGTAGAATGTATTTATTAAAGATAATATCAAAACAAAAAGCATCAGGTACTAGGAAGAAGAAAGATACATTGAACAGCCAAAGCAGATAAAGCAGATACAGTACTGATGGTCACAGAGCTTAGAAGTGGGCTAGGATCAACCTGAGCGTTTAAAAAAACAAACAAAAAAAAGGCAAAGTAAAGGATAAAACAATCCTGCACTCTCACATGGTGGAATTGATAAGAAATAACTTTGCAGACATTTGTATTTGGTTCCTTAAAAAATTGGGGTGTTGGCAGGAGTATAAGAGAGAAATAATCATTCTGTTTAGGGTGAGAGGCTGTGCAACGTTGTTCAGCTCAGTGGCTGTAGAACAGTCAGGAACCTTGCAAATGCAAGGCCATATGTAGAGCGCTATAGTGCTGCTCTGCAATACCCATCAATTCTGTGGTGCCCATTCAAGTCACACTGTGTAAATCTGTCATGCTGCATCTCTGTCCTTGACAGCTACCTTTAGCACAGAATAATGCATGAGAGGGGGAAAACTTTGAGTCAATAAGAAAAGGTTCATTTACATTTACCATATCATCTATGGTACATAATATGCATCAGATTTCTATTTTAAGTTTTTAAAAATGGTTTGTATGTAATGGGTTAAATACCCCAGCTGTTCAGAAAATTAATATTCTCAGCAATTTGTACCACCTGATATTTCTTGTATGCATGCTTCTGTAAGTAGATCACCTTAGGCATTTTGACAAACTGATTTTGTTCTTTAATTTGGAAAAATGTGTCCCTTGAATACCTTACAGTCCATTGGGGGCATTAGAACATGTAAATACTGTAGTATAATATATGCAGCAAACATATAAACAACGTTAAGAAGTAATATAGAGAAGACAATGACTCTTCCTTTGTGTATGCAGAATTGATATGAAGGAAGACCCAGAATTTTTATGGGATATATGGCATAGAGATGGGTAGGACTTTCAGAAAGATCAGCCCGTACAGATGTGCTATTTTCAGGGAACTACAAGGAGTTCAGTATTGGAAGAAAACAAAGGGCAGAGAGGGGTCAAGTAGTGGGAGCTGATTCTGGGAAAATAAGCAGGGAATAGATCATTTCTGCCCTGACCACCACCTCTCACCCTTCTCCACATTAACAACCTATGGGTTTATTTATATTTAAATATTATAAAAATTGATGTTTACGTGTAAGGACGTTTCCATCTCTTTTCAACTTATGGATAGCTCTTGAAAGAGTGAATTTTATAGAGATATTGGAAAGATTAATTGCACTATTTTCAGTTTTCCTCTGTAGTATATCAAAAAGCACATTCACTTTTTACAAGAGTAAGAATTAGGATTAGTTCTAGATAAATACTGTTTTAGCTTTGTAAAAGGGCTCTTTAATAGAAGTGGGTGAAGAATACATCATTTTAGTAAAAGAACTTAAGAGTATTTGTGTGTGTGTGTGCACGTGCGCATGCACGTGTGTAAGTGTTGAATTATTTTTGTTCTGTTTTCTTCTCTCTTTTGTGCTTCTCATCAAGTACTGCCATTTATTGTGGTACATTCTTCCTAAACACCTGCTGTCAAATGCATCAAGTCTTTTCTTGCACAGCACTACGGGTTTCTACAGAATTGAGCAAGTCCAACATTAGACAGATAGCCTACGGACTGATTGATTTATTTGTTTTAATACAAACACGTGCTCAGATGTTGTCATACAGAAATCCTTTTTAGAAGAATTATTTTTCAAATAACGTTGTAACCCTAGCACCTAATCCTGTGCCTGGCACATAGTAGATACTCACAAATGTTTGTGGAATTGAACTGTGTATTCTCAAACTGTATAGTAAAAACTCCTTCAACTCTATGAGTAACTGAATATTTTAAATAGCTATAATATGAATTGAAATGTTTAAAAAGCATTTCCAGCAGTTGAAAAATGAAGTTGTGGCATATGTAAGATCTAGATTTTAATTTGGCAAGTATTGTTCTCTTTGCAGAATACAAAACAAGTCTATATAAAAGAAATCCTGCCTTATCTTTATCCTTCTTTGCAAAATGGGAAGGCATTGTCAAAAGGGGGAAATGTCTGATAATAAGTTGGAAACTTTGGTTAGTTCTACTTCAAAGATATCTCTTAAATCGTCCTTTTCAGGTTCACTGCCTCTGTTATTATTTGTGTTCTAATTGGAGACGTCAAGATGTAGTCTCTTCCTAACTGGAAGCTGCACTTCATTCCTGTGCTACCTCCACACTGAGGCCAGAATTATTTACTTCCTTAAACAGAAAATTGAGCCTGTCCTTCACCTGATTATAAACTTTTCACAATTTCCTATGGACCATGATGAGATAAAGACCAAAGTCCTTGGCATTACCCACCATATGTAATAGGATCATACACCTGTAGAGAGTGTTTGTTTGCTTGTTTTACTTCATCTATCTTCATAGTACCATGTTTCCAAGAAGCCTCCACCAGTGCTTCCAAAACTTTTCTATGACATGTCACACATGGTGATAAAAACCAGGCAAAATTGCTGTCTGGCTGCCTAGAGCCTCTGGCTTCTCTGGCCTCCTTGCCCTCCTGAGAGCTGAAGGAAGCAATATCCTAAGCACACCTGTAATCCACTCCTGGTGCAACTATTGGAAAGGTGAGCACAGTAAACCTTTTGACTTCCCAGAAATGATTTGTACATTGCTGCACCATTAATTCTTTGAACATAGTATTTACTCTGCCTTTTCCCACCTTCTCAACCTGGTAAATTTCCTCTGCTTGTCATTTAAGGCTCATCTCATTTGGATCAGGGTAATGTTTCTAGATTTTTTTTTTTTTATAAATTTATTTAATTTATTTATTGGCTGTGTTGGGTCTTTCTTGCTGCACACGGGCTTTCTCTAGTTGCTGCGAGCAGGAGCTGCTCATCATTGTGGTGTGTGGGCTCCTCATTGTAGTGGCTTCTCTTGTTGTGGAGCACAGGCTCTAGGCGCATGGGCTTCAGTAGTTGCGGCACATGGGCTCAATAGTTGTGGCTCACGGGCTCTAGAGCACAGGCTCAGTAGTTGTGGCACATGGGCTTAGTTGCTCCATGGCATGTGGAATCTTCCCAGAGCAGGGCTCGAACCCGTGTGCCCTGCATTGGCAGGCAGATTCTTAACCACTGCGCCACCTAGGAAGTCCTGTTTCTAGATTTTTTTTAAGTTGCAATTTGATTCTCAACTCATCCTTAAATTATTAAGTTTGCACTTAATTCATGTATTTTGTCATCTTTTCTACTACTGTCTTAGCCCATTGATTAAAACTTATTTATTTATTTAAAACTTACGTATTTAACTCTTTGTATATTGACTTTTCTCCACTTTTAAAATGTAATCTCCACTTCTTAAAGGTTAGGACCAAGTCATGTGCTTGTTTGTATTGCTTATAGCGCTTTGCACAAAAAAGTAACTCAGTTGGTGTTTTTAAGTTACTTTTAAAATATCACATGGGTAGTTAAAATTTTGTTATTCAGGTTTTATGTAAAATCTGTTTCTCTTTTCTGATTTCTATTCAGCAGGTACTTCCCCCAACTTAAGTACAATTTATATACTTTCTCATTGCCCTAAAAGCTTAATTATCAAATAATGCAATGCAGAGTGTTCCTTGCAGGGGCTTGCATGGTTTTTGCTAAATATTGCTCATTTTATTGGTCTCTAGAGCTATTCTTCCTTCAGTCTAATTATGATTTTAAAGATTATTAAATTTCATAAAAGATATTATGAAATTGTATTCCTGAAATAGAAAGAATTTCAAGCCTTAAAAAGATAGTAGCTAAAGTGAAATGTCAGACAAAGACAAATACCATGTGGTATCATTTATATGTGGAATCTTTAAAAAAAAAACGCGCCAATTTCATAGAAAGAGAATAGGATGGTGGTTGCCAGGGGCAATGGAGGTGGGGGGTATGAGGACATGTTTGTCAGAGGATGCACACTTGCAGTTATAAGATGAGTAAGTTCTGAGGATTTAATGGGCAGCATGCTGACTATAGTTAATAATATGGTATTATGTACTTGAAATTTGCTGAGAGTAGGTCTTAAGTGTTCTCACCACACACACACAAACGAGTTAACTATGTAAGGTGATGGACATGATCTTGATAATAATTTCACAATGTATATGTGTATCAAATCATTACATTGTACACTTCAAATATATACAATTATATTTGTTAATTTTCTTCAATAAAACTGGAAATAAATAAGTTTAAAGATAGCAGCTAAATTAAAAGATATAAAACTTTTCCATACCAGCAAATTGGACAACCTTGAAGAAATGGACAAGTTTCTAGAAACATACAGCCTGCCAAAACTGTGTCAAGAAGAAACAGATAATTTGAATAGACCAATCACTGGAAGTGAATTAGAGTCTGTAATATTAAAAAACAAAAACAAACAAACAAAAAAAACACACACACTTCCATGCAAACTAAAGTCAAGGATTGGATGACTTCTCTGGGGGATTCTACCAAACACACAAAGAAGAACTTATCTTTCTCAAACTATTCCAGAAAATTGAAGAGGAGGGAACACTCGAAAATTCATTCTAAGAAGCCATCATCACTCTGACACCAAAACCAGACAAAAACACTAAAAAAAAAAAAAAAAAGAAAAAGAAAATAACAGGCCAGTATCTTTGATGACTACAGATGCAAAAATCCTCAACAAAACAAGAGCAGACAGAATCCAGCAATACATAAAAAGGATCATATACCATGATCAAGTTGGTTTCAGCCCAGGGTCACAAGGATGATTCAACATACAGAAATCAATTTATGTGATACACCACATTAACAACAAGGAAAGACAGGAACCACATACCTCATGATCATCTCATAGACACAGAAAAAGCATTTAACAAAATTCAACATCAATTCTTAATAAAAACTCTTACCAAAGTGTTCAACACAGTAAGAGCCATTTTTGACAAACCCACAGCCAACATAATACTCAAAGGTGAAGAGCTGAAAGCCTTTCTGCTGAATTCAGGAACTAGACAAGGATACCCACTCTCCACTTCTATTCAACATAGTTGCTGGAAGCCCCTAGCCACAGCAGTCTGACAAGAAGAAAGAGATAAAAGGTATCCAAATTGGAAAGGAAGAGGTAAAACTGTCACTATTTGCAGATGATGTGATCCTCTATGTAGAGAATCCTAAAGTCTCCACACAAAAACTATTAGAACTGATAAACAAATTCAGCAAGGTAGCAGGATACAAGATTAACATACAGAAACCTGTTGCAGTTCCTCACACTAACAATGAAATACCAGAAAGAGAAGGTTAAAAAAAAAATCCCATTTAGAATCACATCAAAAATAAATAAAATAAGGTACCTGGGAATAAACTTAACCAAGGAGGTGAAAGACCTGTATGCTGAAAGCTATAAAACATTGATAAAGGAAGTTGAAGATTATTCAAAGAAATGAAAGCTATCCCATGTTCTGGGATTGGAAAGATTAATATTGTTCAAATGGCCATATTACCCAAAGCAATCTGCAGATTTAATGCAATCCCTATCAAAATATCCGTGACATTTTTCACAAAATTATAACAACCCTAAAATTTACATGGAACCACAAAAGACCCAGAATTAATTGCGAAGGCAATCCTGGAGACATAACCCTTCCTTCTATACTACATAGCCACAGTAATCAAAACAGCATGATACTGGCACAGAAACAGACATAAGGATCAATGGAACAGAATAGCCCAGAAATCCACACACCTATGGTCACTTAATGCCAAAGGAGGCAAGAGTGTACAATGGAGAAAAGACAGTCTCTTCAACAAGTGGTGCTGGGAAAGCCGGACAGCTATATGTAAATCAATGAAATTATAACACTCCATCACACCATATACAAAATAAACTCAAAATGGTTTAAAGACCTAAGTATAAGACAGGACATGTAAAACTCCTAGAAAAGAACATAGGCAAAACATTTTCTGACATAAGTTGTAGCAATATTTTCTTAGATCGTTCTCCCAAGGCAAAAGAAATAAAAGCAAAAATAGACAAGTGAGACCTACTCAAACTTAAAAGCTTTTGTGCAGCAAAGGAAACCCTCAACAAAATGGAAGGATAACATACAGACTGGGAGAAAATATTTACAAATAATGTGACTGACAAGGGGTTAATATCCAAAAGGTACAAACAGCTCATACAATTCAATTTCAAAAAACAACCCAATCAAAAAATGAGCCGAAGAGCTGAATAGACGTATTTTCAAACAAGACATATAGATGGCCAACAGGCACATGAAACTAATTATTAAAGAAATGCAAATCAGACAACACAAAAAACATTTCCAGAAGTCAAGTATGTTCATCTCTAGGCTGAGTAATGTGGATCAACAACATGAAAAGATTTAATAAATACAGGCATGTTCAAGGGCCTTCTCTCTTAATGATTCCTTTATCAGATTCCTAGTGAAGAGAGCAAGCATATTTCTATAACTTCTCCCTTCTCTATTACCAAAGGCCTATGAATTGAGCATTTCAGAGACTATAATAAGACACAGGGAAAGGAAGAGGCAAGTAGAGACTTGTTAAATAGTAATCCTTTTTAAACATTGAGATTTAGAAATATAGAGCAAGAATCTATATTTTAACCTGACCCTGTCTGCCATTATTCTAACCTCGTGGTTTTAGAACATTTATTCTTTCATTCATTCAAAGAACATTAATGTCTACCATGTCCCAGGTATTAGGATCCAAAGATAACTAGCATTCCTTATATTCAAGGAGCACAGTCAAGTACTGGGATAACTCTACAGGAACAGTAACAATGATGGTAGCATCTAAATTGAAGCATGCATGCCATGTGCCAAGCACTGTTCTTAGCCTCTTAAATAGTTTATATCATTCAATTCATAAGGTCATCCTCTAAGTAACTAGCATTGTTAAGGATTTTAAGGTACCAAGAGGTTTAAATGATTTATCTAAACACACAGCTAATATATGATGGAGCTAGAATTTTAACCCAGTTAGGCTGATTCTTTTGCCCTCATTTTTTTTTTTGATGTTTATAAAATTTATTTTGGTAAAATATTAATAACATAAAATTTACCAATTTAGTCATTTTAAAGCACACAGTTGGGTGGCATAAAATAACCTTCACATTGTTCTACAGTTACCACCACCATCCATCTGCAGATCTTTTTCCATTTCCCCCAAATAAACCTCCATACACATTAAACAGTAATTTCCCATTCCCCCACTTGGTTTGCTTCTACCTTTTGTATATTGTGAATAATGTTGCTATGAACATGGGTCTACAAATATCTCAGAGTCCCTGTTTTTAATTATTTTGTGTATATACTCCAAAGTGGAATTGCTGAATCAAAAGGTGAAAGTCAATTTAAAATTTTTTTCATGACCACCACACTTTCCATAATGGCTGCCCATTTTACAATACATTCCAACCAACAGTGCACAAGGGTTACATTTTCTGTACATCCTAACACTTGTGATTTTGTTGTTTTGTTTTAATAATGGATGTACATGGTATCTCATTGTGGTTCTGATTTGAAACTCCTAAGTGATTAGTAATGTTGAGAATATTTTCATGTGATTATTAGCCACTTGTATACATCTTTGGAAAACTCAAGTCTTTTGCCCATTTAAAAAATCTGATTGTTTTCATTGTTGAGATGTAGGAGTCATTTATGTATTTGGATATTAACCCCTTATCAGATATATGATTTGATAGTATCTTTGGTGCACTTTTAAAAAAAATTTATGTATTTCAGTTTATGTTTTTCTTTTGTTACGTGTACATTTCGTATCATATCAAAGAAATTATTTCTAAATCCAAAGTCATGAAGGCTTTCCCATATTTGTGTTAATAGTTTAACATTTTTAGCTCTTAAGTTTAGCTCTTTGATCCAACTTATAATAGTTTTTTGTTTTTCTTTTAATAAAATGTAAGGTAAGGATCCACCTTCATTATTTTCCATGTGGATATCCAGTTTCCTCAATATGATTTGTTGAAAAGACAGTCCTTTCTTCAATGACTGGTCTTTGTATCCTTTTCAAAAATCATATAACCATGTTAGTGAGGGTTTTATAAGGGGCTCTCCATTCTATTCCATAGGTTTATGTAACTCTCCTTGTATAAGTAACACAGTGTTTTGATTAATGTAGGTTTTTAGGAAGTTTTGAAATTTGGATGTATGAGTCCTCCAACTATGTTCTTCTCCAACAAGATTGTTTTGGCCATTTGGGGTCCCTTGAAATTCCTTACGAATTTTAAAACAGAGTTTTCTAACTCTACAAAAAATGCTAATAAAATTTGATAGAGATTGCGTTTGAATCTGTGGGTTGATTTGTATAGTATTGACATCTTAACAAAATTAAGTCTTCCATTCTTTGAATATAAATGTCCTTCCATTTATTTGTGTCTTCTTTAAATTTTTCAGTTTTGCCCTCACTTTTAACCTGTATGCCAAGTTGCAAGTTATATAGTACTCAGAAGAGTCATAGAAGGTTGTATAAAAGAAGACTTTTAAGCTGAAATGTGAACAAGAGGTGGAGCTTAGCTGGTAGGCTGCAAGATAAAATGTCATTCAGGGCAGAAAGAGAATTATATATGAGTGCAAGGATGCAGAAAACAGCATGGAGTTTGGCTAACTGTGAGTGCTTAGAGCTCTTGGAGCCACAGGGTGAGAAAGGAAAAGTGGCTGCAGATAAGTTGGGAGAGTTACACCAAAATTATAGAAGCCTGAAATATTATGCTTGAATTTGACTTTTTTTCCTTGAGGTGCCATTAAATGGTTAGAAAATAGGAAGTTACAGTATTTGCAGTTACAATGATCACTTTAGCAATGCTGTAGATAGAAGGAGAAGAAGGAAAGAGTAAGACTGCAGGCAGGAAAAGCAATTAGCAAGGTAGTTATGGTATTCTAGACAAGAGATTATGTTGGCATAACTTCATGAGTAAACGTGTATTGAGTGCCTTGGATGTGCCATTGCTCATTTTACAGTGTTGAATGAAAGAATATCATACCTGCTGTTACATACTGCCTGCAGTCTGTTGGGAAAGACAGACAGTAAACAAACACACAAATACATAATAAAGAAGATGGAACAGAAGTGACAGTTTCAGGCGAGATTTAAGAGGTAGCATTAACCACACCTATTAGTCAGTTGAATTTAGAGGGAGAGATGCCTAGAGTAAGTCCAAGGTTTCTTTGAAATAAATCAGAGCTATTACCAAAGATCCACCTCTCTCCCTAGTTTCTGGAACTGTTTCCCCATGAATCATGATATATTGATATGTTTCATTAGGGTAAAATGTAAAGGCTCAGTGCTGCTTTTCCTAATAGAAGAAAGACGTTCCCTACAGTCACATACACACCCTGTTGATCATTTTATTTATTTTAAAAGGGGGGTAGGCAAATTATGTTTATTGAACACCAACCTGTGCCAGACACAGTGCTAGATGATCTACATACATCATTTCCCCTAATCCTTCTAAAAGCCTTGTTGATCATTTTAAATGAATGGGAGCAATGGAACCTGATTTTTCAAAGTGTCTATTTTAATGCTTTGGTATGAACAATGCTAATTAGATTTGGACATTGATAGAATATGAAATTACAAGTGTTGAACTTTAGAATTTATAGAAAAGGTAGCCCTGTAACTGTGGTATAGGATTGGATCAATAAGAATCCATAACATGAAATACCAAGAATCTTTTGAGTTCATTTTGTAAAGGTCAGAAGAAGAAAAGGTAGTAGTATTAGTTTAATTAAGTAATATAATTACTAAAATTATAATTACACATTTTCAGTAAAGACCATGTAATGTAATCAGGCATTGCCTTGAGTAAGATAACATGTGGAATTGCGTCTGGAAGGCCCATTTAAAAGGTCACCTAATACAGTAATTCTTACTGTGAGGTACACAAGCAGATTTCACTTGAACTCAATGGAATTATTTGCAGAATTGTATGTGGATGTTTTCTCATCTTGTGTATTTTAAGGGAAATTCTTGTCAGAAGCATATAGGGGTCTCCAATTAAAGACCCACCATCATTTTCACACATGAGAAAACTGAGGCTATTAGAGGTATAGAGACTTGCCCAAGGTCTTGAATAAGTCCTCTTGAAAAGGCAGTTTGCCCAACAGTTTTTAAAATAGAGTTAATGTAAGGCTACAGTGTCTATGACCTTGCAGCCAGAAGCGTTCAGACTATTAGGAAGCCTGGGCTTGTTTCTTCGGTGAAAATTGTCATATGGTGATTTTAAAATAACAGAACATGCCATCATTCAGAATACATTCTTCCACCCTAATATTGCAGAACAGTATTTTAAAGAAATTCTAGGAAGGGTGTTAACTCATTCAGGGTTTTACAGGAAGGAAAGCTCTTTCCTACCTTTTTTTAAGCTAACTTTCACTGACAAGGTCAAGCCAGAAAAAGCCTAGCTGGCTGTTGGCCCAGACAAAGTTATAATAGTTGAAGTGTACTCAACCTGCATTGCCTGGGGACAGTTACAACTTGGGGTGGGGGTGGTGGGGAGCACAGATGCATGCTGAGTGTTGTTCCATTGACTGAGATGACGTGTGTGCTCTATCTATATCCTTTGCTGTGTTGTTCTTTCAGCTATTAGAAAGGAAATTTTAAAATAGCCTAGAATGACTAGTTTTCCCAGAAAGGTGAAAAGGGTAACTTCAACTTTAAAATACTAACCAAGCCATTCACAGCTGTATCCCCAGCAATTAAAACAGAGCCTGGCACATAGTAGATGTGTAATAATTTTTCTGATGAAAGAAATATTTAAATTTATTTTGTTACCTATGTCATATTTCAGAACAAGAAGTTTTTTTCCTTTGTCCGCTGATACTGAGTATCATACTGTACTGGCAAGATAGTAAAGTAAAAAAGGTGTGATTCAACAGTCAGAGACCTCCTGATTTCAGTTCAATATCTATCATTTATTGCATGATCTTGGGCCTCATTTTCTTTTTCCTAATAGGGGTAGAACAATATCTAATTCACAGAATTTAGAGTAATACTAAATAAAATACACTGTGAAAATTGCTTTATAGATTCTTAAGAGCTGTATAAATATTAATGTTATTCATCTTAGATAACATTTTTAGTAATTTGAAAAAAATATGTTTACTGGTATCATCCTAATTTTGTAAATCCTATATTTGTTTGTTTTAGGTAGGGAAGAAGTGACCCCCCATGATTGACATGCAGTTTTGAATTCTCTGATAAAAGCACATTTCAGGGAAGATGATCATGCATCATTTCTACCTAATGAAGAAATGTTAAGTGTGGGGAATAGTCTGAAAATAATTAAAGCATTCATTTTTAAACAAAGGCACTATATTTACTATGTATTTGTTAATTGACTTTTTACTTGCTAATTTGTACGTGACTTAAGAATGAATAGATATTTGATAAACGCTCAACATGTTCTAGGTATTGTGATATGTGCAAAAAGTAGAGCAGCATTTTTCAAAGTGGAAATGTAATACTAGCTTTTGAGATGGTCTACGATTAGAATTTGGGATAGAATTTCTGTATACTACTGCAGCTCTCTCGCAGATTTTTTCATACCCAATTAGCATTGGCTCCAAAAATTCCTACATATAGAAACCTGTTTAATTTTGTTTCTACTCAGTGTTTCCCTAACTTATTTTAACAAGAAAATCCTTTTTTTCATTATATCTGCTAACATTTACCCGAGCCTTTTATGAAGTACCTGTATAAGATATACATATTGACTCCATGAGTTTTAACACTCTGTTTGTAACTCTAAACATAAATATGAGGTAATTTTTAAGAAAAGGGGCGGGGGGGGAGAAAGTTCTATGGAATTGGAATGGTCATGATACCTGTCATCCATGTTCATGGCCAAATCATAGAAATTGATTTGTTACAGCTTGTTAAGAAAGTGTTCTTTCTCTTATTGACTGCTTATATGACTTTTCCCAAACTACTTAGTCCAAGAAGATAATCTTTTCAGATAGAGAAGATCTGAAAACATCTCTAATGCCTGTAAGTTTACTGATGTATAATACTGAGAACCTAACAAAGGCAAGTTTAATCAACTTTATTTAGTTATAATTTACATACAATAAACTGCCTCAACTTAAAGTGTACAATTCAGTTAATTTACATATATACTATATGTGAACCAGTAAAACCACCTCTGCAATCAAGATGTAATAGAACATTTCAGTCAACCTAAAAGGTTCCTTTTGCTCTTTGGCAATCCATCTTTCCCTCTACCCCAGGCTGCAAACAACTACTTGTCTACTTTTTTATATAGATTAGATTGAATTTTTAAGGATTTTCTATAAATGGAATCTATAGTATGTATTTTTCAATGTCTGGTTTTTGAACTTACCACAATGATTTGGAGATTCGTGCATGTTATTTAGTGTATCAGTAGTTTTTCTTTTTTATTGCCGAGTGGTAGTCTATTATATATAAATACATATTTTGTTCATCTATTCATGAATTGGTAGACATTTGGATTATTTACAGTTTGGGGGCCATTGTGAATAAAGCTACTATGAACATCTGTGTACAAATCTGCATGGCTATATGTTTTTGTTCCTCTTGGATAAATATCTAGTAGTAGAGTAGCTGGGTTGTTATGGTGGGGAACTTCCTAAGAAACTGCCAGTTTTCCGAAGTAGTTGTACTGTTTTATGTTCCCATTAAGAGTGTATAAGTTTTAGTTTCTCCATATCCTTATTCAGTCTTTGGTATTTGCAGTGTCTTTAGTTTTAGTCATTTTTATGAGAAGGTAATGATATCTCACTGTGGCTTAAATTTGCATTGATCTGATGACCAATGATTCTGAGCAAATTTTTACTCAATATTTACTTACTTGCCAACCCTATAGCTTCTTGTATCTGAATCTGTTCAGATTTTTTGCCTACTTTCTACTAGGTTATTTTCTTATCATTGAATTTTAAGGATTCTTTTTATATTTGGATACAAGTTCTTTGTCAGATCTGCCTGTTCTGAATATTGTATCCCAGTCTGTGGCTTGCCTTTTTATTTTCTTAAAGGTATCTTTAGAAAAGAAAAAGAGTTTAAGACTAGTTTATCAATTTTTTTCTTTTATACTTCTAGAAGTTTGTAGTTTTAGCTCTAACATTGAGATTTGTGATCCATCTCAAGTAAGGGGTAGGGGTCAATGTCATTTTAAATATGAGTATCTAGTTTTTGAGCATCATTTCTTAAAATACTTTCCTTTCCTCATTGAACGCACCAAAAGTAAAAATCAGTATGGATTCCTTATTCTGTTCTATTAATCTGTTATTTCTGTCTTCTAGACCTTATCACACTAGCTTGTTTCTCTATTAGCATTATAAGTTTTGAAGTAAGGTAAATCCATCAACTTTGTTCTTTTTTTAAGTTGCTTTCACTATTCTCAGTCATTTGCATTTCCATATAAATTTTATAGTCAGTTTGTCAGTTTTTTTAAAAAGTCTTTGTGTAATTTTGATTGGAATTGCATTGAGTGTGTAGATAAATTTGGAAAGAAAGAATATCTTAATGCTGAGTCTTCCAGTGAACATGGTATATCTCTCTGTTTGAATGGATCTTCTTTAATTTCTCTCAACAGTGCTCTGTAGTTTTCAATGAAACACTTTTGTTAATTTTATTCCTGTCTTTTATATTTTTTTATATATTTCCATAAAGTGGATTTTTTAAACTTCATTTTCTAGTTTGCTGCTTAATACATTTTTTCTAATATTAAACTTGTATCCTGTAATCTTGCTATTGGTTGTTTTGTAGTTTCCTTAGGAGCTTTATATAAACTTTCATGTTATCTGCAGATGAAGTTAGTTTTACTTTTTTGCTCTTCCAAGTTCTGTACTGCCTTCCCCCATACACTCCCCACTCTAGTTTTGCCTTATCACAAAGGCTAATACCTCTATTATAATGTTTGGTGGAAGTGGTGAGTTTTTTACCTGTTCTTGATCTTAGGTAGAAAACATTCAATATTTTGACAATTATGACGTTACCTATAGGTTTTGGGGGGGAGGGGTTGTCTTTTTTTTTTTTTTTTAAGATTTATTATTTATTTATTTTGGCTGCCTTGGGTCTTCGTTGCTACACACGGGCTTTCTCTAGTTGTGGCAAGCAGGGGCTACTCTTCGATGTGGTGCGTGGGCTTCTCATTGCAGTGGCTTCTCTTGGTGTGGAGCACGGGCTCTAGGCATGCAGGCTTCAGTAGTTGTGGCACATGGGCTCAGTAGTTTTGTCTCACAGGCTTAGTTGCTCCACGGCATGTGGGATCTTCCTGGCCCAGGGATCGAACCCGTGTACCCTGCATTGGCAGGTGGATTCTTAACCACTGCACCACCAGGGAAGCCCTACCTGTAGGTATTTGTAGTACCATTTATTATATTGAAGAAGTTCCCTTCTATTCCTAGTTTGCTGAGAGTTTTCTTATCATGAGTAGATCTTAAATTTTGTCATTTGGTTTTTCTGCACATATTAAAATGATCATATTGTTTTTCTCCTCTATTCTGTTACTGTGGTGAATTATACTCATTGGATTTTGAGTGTTAAACTAACCTTGCATTCCTGGGATAATTCTTACTTGGTTATGATGATTTATCCATTTTATTTACTGTTAGATTCTATTTGCCAATGTTTTTAAAGGATTTTTAGGTCCATGTTTATGAAGGCATCATTAATCTGTAATTTTCAATTTTTGTACCTGGATTTTTCAAGGAATTTGTGTCTTTCTATCATCATAAAGTTGTTTATAATATTCTGTTATCATCCTTTTACTGTTTTAGGACCTGTAGTGATAACCCGTCTTTCATTTCTGATGTTGGTGATTTGCTCTCTCTATGCTTGTTCAGTCTAGCTAGAATTTAATCAATTTTTTAAATCTTTGTAGAAAACCACTCTTGCTTTTGTTGATTTTCTCTCGTTTGTTTCCCATTTCATTGATTTCTGCTCTCATGTTCATTGTTTCCTTCCTGTACTTACTCTTGAAACTTAGGTCATTGATTTTAGACTTCTTTCCTACAGTAAGCATTTAAAGTTATAAATTTGCCTCTAAGCACTGCTTTAACTATATTGCACAAATCTTCATACGTTAGATTTTCATCATTCAACTTGAAACATTTTCTAATTTCCTTTGTTATATCTTCTTTGACCCATGGTTTATTTAGAAGTAGGTTGTTTAATTTCCAATGTGTTTGGGATTTTCCTCTATGTCTTATTTTTATTCATGTCTAAGTTACCCTTCTCATAGTCAGAGCACTACTCTGTATGATTTCAGTCTTTTTGAATTTGTTGAGTTTTGTTTTATGACTTATCATATGGACTATCTTGGTAAATATACCAAGTGTATTTGAAAAGAATATGTATTCTACAGTTGTTGGCCTATAAGTAAATATCGATTAGGACAAGATAATTGATGGTCTTGTTAGATCCTCTCTGTCTTACTGATTTGTTTTCTAATTCTATCAGTGCTAAAAGAGGAGTGTTAAAATCTCCTATTATGATTGTGGAATTATATATACTTACCTTTTTAATCCTGTCAATTTTGGCTTTATGTATGTCATAAGGCTCCATTATTAGGAACATACATACTAAGAAAATGAAGGTTCTGAGACTTTACCGTATTTGAAAGCTAACAAGATAGCCTTCCACAATTTCATAGAATCTGGCAAAAGACATGAGACTCCTGAGTCAGAGACAGAGGACAGCTCATTACTCACAGAATATCATCATTTTTTATGCCAGTTCCCTAAGAACTCAGTCCCACAGAGGAACCATATGAGATTTCAATGTTTGTATTTTCTGTTGTGTTTTATGTATGGTCCCAGCTACATTGTCAGGATTTGGGGGGGGGGGGGGTTTGTTGTTGTTGTTGTTTTAGTTTTTATAATTAAAAGAGGTTCATGTCTGAGTTCTTATCTTCCTTTCTATATTCTATCACACCTTTTTGGATACTTCATATTCATAAGTACACATATAGAAATGCAGTGTTTTTCACTATTTGTAAGTGAGTATCTCCTAAGTAGTCAAGGAGTGCTCTTTCTGATTATGCCAGCAACAAGAGTAATTTTTTGGAGATGGAAGGAGTCTACATTTGGGGGGTATTTCATTTCCAATCCTCTTTATTTTTTCCTGAAGATTCAGTTTTCCATCTCATGTCATTTCCCTTCAACCTAAAGAACTTCCTTTAGCATTTTCTGTAGTGCAGATCTACTGGAAACAAGTTCCTTGGTTTTCTTTTCTCTGAAAATGACTTTATTTTCCCTTCATTATTGAAGGGTACTTTCACTGGGAATAGAATTCTGGGGTGACATTTTTATTCTTTCAGCACTTTAAAGATGTTGTTCTGGGACTTCCTAGGTGGTGCAGTGAGTAAGAATCCGCCTGCCATTGCAGGGGACATGGGTTCGATCCCTGCCCCAGGAAGATACCACATGCCACGGAGCAGCTAAGCCCGTGCACCACAATTATTGAGCCTGCGCTCTAGAGCCCGTGAGCCACAACTGTTGAGCCCATGTGCCACAACTACTGAAGCCCACACGCCTAGAGCCCGTGCTCTACAACAAGAGAAGCTATGGCAATGAGAAGCCTGCGCATCACAATGAAGAGTAGCCCCCGCTCGCCACAACTAGAGAAAGCCTGTGTGCAGCAATGAAGACCCAACACAGCCAATAAAATAAATAAATAAATAAAAGATGTTCTGTTGGCTTCTGCCCTCCATTGTTTTGATTGAGAATCATTGGTGATTCAAATCATTGTCCCCTGTATTCATTCTGGCAGCTTTTAAGATTTTCTTTTCCCTTGGTTTTCAGCAGTTTGACTATAATGTGTTCTTGTGTGGTTTTCTTTGTATTCATTCTGTTTGAAATTCACTGAGCTTCTTGATTGTGTGAATTTATGTTTGAATTTTCAGCTTTTTCTTCAAATAATTTTTTCTACCTCATCCTTTCTTTTCTTTCCTTCCTGGACTCTTACTAGACCTTTTTTTTTGTCCTACCAGAATGATATTTTCATGTAAATCTTACCATTTCACCTTCCCACTTAAAACCTTCCAAAGGCTTCTCATTGCAAACAGAATGCAATCCAGACTCTTCACCATGTTGTTTAAGGCCTCATAATCTGCCTGTGACTATCTCTCTAACCTTATTTCCTACATCTTTTCACTTTATTCACTATTTCTACCATAGTGAGTTTTTTTCTTTCTCTGGAACATAGGAGTCATCTGTGCCTTTGCAGTTGATGTTTGCTTTACCTTGAATGCTCTTTCCCCAGACCTCTGTATGGGTGACTCCTTTGGGTATCTGCATAAGTTACCTCCTCAAAGAGGCTTCCTCTGACTACCCCAAATAAAAGCTGCCCCATCCCCTACACACACACACACACACACACACACTTTAGACCCATATCTCTTTTAATAGCTCTATTAAGATATAATTCACATACCATAAAATTCATCCACTTAAAATATACAACTCAAAGGCTATTAGTACATTCATAGATGTGTAACTCCCACTGTGGTCGATTTTATACTTACCAATCTTATTCATGCTATTTCCTAGTACCAAGAACAAAGTCTGGTATATAGTGCAGCTCAGTAATTTTTTCTGAATAGATGACTTCATTAGCTCTAAGGTAGTTCAGGCCTCAGCCTTCAATAAAATATTAGGGAAATATGACTGCCATCAGCTCTAGAAGTATTCTTTGATCTAAGCTATTTATTTTGCAGGCTCTCTGAAAACAGCTTAACCCATATTTGAAGAGTTATTACAGGAAGTTGCCCCCCAAAAATACTTTGATACGATGAATGCAAGTCATATACACATTTCCTTAAAAGAGAATAGTCGTCTTTTACTGACCTGACAGTTGCTGAGGAGCAAAAAGCCTTTCAGAAATACTGCTTTTCTGTTTTCAGAAGTGCTCTGACGTTGTTTCCTTGTTTGAATCTTTGGAGTGGATTATAGAATCTCTAACACTTGTTTTATTTACTAATTATGATAATAGCGAGTTATTCGTGAGATTCTGGGCATCCTCTTTCCTTGGATTCCTTCATGTAGAGTGTCAGTTCTGAGCTTGGTTAATCTGTGTTGCCCCTTCTTCTTTATAGGCTTTGATGCGGCCTGGAAGAATTGATAGAATCATCTATGTGCCTTTACCAGATGCAGCAACAAGAAGGGAAATATTTAACCTGCAGTTTCACGCTATGCCAATCAGTAATGAGGTTGATCTGAATGAACTCATCCTCCAAACAGATACATATTCAGGAGCAGAGGTAAGATAGTTCCCCTCAAAATACGTTGGTGGGAGGGAAAGCAGTGGCTTGGGGTCATTAGCAAAAAAAAAGACTGCTTGATGCCAGCTGTTTTAAATAACTGTATATTAAGAAATCTTAAAACAGGAAATACACTAAATGACAGATAGTCACTAAATTAAATCACATTTTACCTGGCCTCTTATTATAATTCAGTTATTTTTACCTGGCTTATCTTATTTCTTAAAGTGTAGTCTTCAGAGAAGTAGCATAATACAGTGGAGAGAACACTGGACTAGAAGTAGAAAATTCTTCTTTTGGGGCTTTTTGATACAGCAGCTTCCAATGAGTCACGTACTTCTCTGAACTTTGATTTCTTTGCCTATCAAGTGGAAATGGTGTACAACTTGCCCTACTGTTTTCTCATAGAGATCATAAAAAAATGAGATTAAGATGTCATGAAAGCACTCTGCAATACAAAAGACTTTGCAAAAAAGATTTTTATTATTAGATTTTGGAAAATTATCTCAATCTACAAAGATTCTCTCATGAAAACCATAAAAGGGATAGCCAGTAAAAGTATACTCTCAACAAGGGTAGCAAGACCGCTGTGAAAATATGAAAAATTTAAGTATGGCAAATAAACATTTTTTTCTCTCCTTAGCAACTCTTTACTTAGGCTGTTTTTATTTACAGAATAAAATTCCATTAAAACATTTGTGCAGCTTTTCTTTTTCCTTTTTCTTTTTTTTCTTAATGCATCAAAAACCTTTTTTTTTTTAAGCTCTTTATTGGAGTATAATTGCTTTACACTGTTGTGCCTGTTTTTGCTGTACAACAAAGTGAATCAACTGTATTTATACATATATCCCCATATCCCCTCCTTCCCACGGCTCCTTCCCACCCTCCCTATTTCAGCCCTCTAAGTTACCACCCATCATCGAGTTGATCTCCCTGTGTTATTATGCAGCAGCTTCCCACTAGCTATCTGTTTTACATTTGGTAGTGTATATATATGTCAGTGCTACTTACTCACTTTGTCCCAGCTTCCCCTTCATCCCCTACCCCGGTGTCCTCAAGTCCGTTCTCTACATCTGCATCTTTATTCTTGCCCTGTCACTGGGTTCATCAGTACCATTTCTTTAGATTCCATATATATGAGTTAGCATACGGTATTTGTTTTTCTCTTTCTGGCTTACTTCACTCTGTATGACAGACTCTAGGTCCATCCACCTCACTACAAATAACTCAGTTTCATTCCTTTTTATGGCTGAGCAATATTCCATTGTATATATGTTCCACATCTTTATTCATTCATCTGTTGATGGGCACTTAGGTTGCTTCCATGTACTGGCTATTGTAAGTAGTGCTTGTGCAGCTTTTCTAATGTATTTCTTAAGAAAAATTTGGACTGTATTCCTCAACACAGAAATGTCTTCTGATAAGGGTTTGTACTGGGAAATTAATACTTTCTTAAGAAGTTGTAGGTTCTTTTCATTCTGAATTATCCAACAGGCTGAGACTCCACATTTTGTTTTGCTTGCTATTATTTTTCTCTGTCTTCTGTAAAAACCAAAGAGATTAACACAGAATAGATCATTAGTGGTACTCAGAGAGTCTTGTAGGCAAATTTACATGTGGAAGTGGATTTAGTATATCATTGCAGTCATAGCTAATAACAACAAGATAAATCTTAAATCTACTCATTTTTTTTTCAACTATGAACTATGTATGTTTGATTTTCCACCTTTAAATTTTTAAATTCCACCGAGGTGGAAAATCCGTGTAGAAAGTAGCTTGAGACGCAGTTAAGGTGCATTAACCTTTAAAGTTCTGTCTGACGTGATAATCTTTATGAGCATCTCCTTGGCATGACCATCCATTAAGTTAAAATGAACATATCGTTACTGCTAACTGACTGCTGCAGCATTTCTAGAATTTAATTTTTGATGTGAGACCAAGGGCTGGCATCCTGTATATGATATGTCAGTTTACAGGAAACAGCCAGGAAAAGAAACCATAAATCTTTCACTTGAGCTGAGTGAAGTGGAAGAGTAGTTAGCAAGGTATAAATATGCCTTTCTCACTTTGAAGTAATTCATGGTAGTAACACAGAAGTGCAAAACAAAAATCAAAGCCAGTGAGGTCCTGCCTGGCTGAAAGATAAAAACTCATTTGGTGCCAGGAATTATTGTACCAGCTTGCTAGTTCTTAAGTAGTACATGCCTTACTCAGTCTGAAATATAAGCACATTCATTTCTGATTAATTTTTATATCAGATCTTCTAAAAATAGTCACAGAGAAAGTGGTAGAAAATTCTGTCTCTCAATTTACATTGGGTGAGGGAAGGATATCCTACTGTGGTCCTAATTGTAATCAGTATATTATTACAACTTCAGAGACATTTATTCCAGAGCCATATCTTAGTACTTCTAGGGTTTTCAATTTGCACAGGACAGGTTGGTTCCACATTTATTGTTTTGGGTGGAGTGTTTGGTCTGAATTTAATTCACACAGGTGCCCTATTGTTTGAGAGAAAATATTATCTTTTTTAAAGTCTTAAAATTACTTAGTAGGAAATTTAAGATAGATTAAACTTGCTTCACATAAAATATATCTCCCATCTTTTTTTCTTCTATCAGAATTAAAATGGCACAATATTTGAAAGCCGAAATTAGTTTTGATAGTTTCTTTTTTTAGAACTTTTATTGAGATACAATTAACAGACAATAAACTCCATATATTTAGTGTACAATTTGGTTTTTTTTTTCTTATTAGTAATGTATATATGGCAATCCCAATCTCCCAATTCATTCCCCCCTAACCCTCCCTGTTTTCCCCATTTGGTGTCCGTATGTTTGTTCTCTACATCTGTGTCTCTATTTCTGCCTTGCTTGATAGATTATTAAATAGTAAAACAAATTCAAAGCTTGAACCTCAATCACCTGATCCCTACAGGCTCGGTGCTTTACCACTGATGTAACTTATTTATTTCTTCCCCTAGCAAGGCCATATCCTTCAACACAGAACCTACCACATAGTACCTACTTAACCAACATTTAATAAACTGAAAAAATTAGGTTTAGGAAGAACAGACGTTCCCTTCTCATTAGTCATTGAGGAACCTTCTTGCAGCAATGCACCCTGCTATAGGCACAGCCTCTTTTTCAGAGTTGGAATGTCTCTGTGGTCACTTTTGGTATAAAAATGAAACTACTAACTCAGTTCATTGTCTTCACAGGAGAATAGTACGAGGGTGAGTCAAAAATTATCCGCATCCCGGTTATATTAAAACTTCTGTAAATTCTGCAGCCAGAGTGTGGATAATTCTTGACTCACCCTTGTATATACAGTATTACATAAAATTAATTTCAACTGTACAGTATCAGCTATATGAACAGGAATTTGGCTGGGTAAGCCAGAAATGTAGAAATTGATGGCACTGTTTTTTAGAAACATAAAATGTTTGTCTTAACTGTAGTGAGTATTTTTTTTATTTTTAATTAAAAAGCTGTAGAGGATGATTGGGATAGAGATGATACTGGCACTCATTAACAGACTGGGATAGGAGTGTTACTTTTTAAAAATATTTTCTTGTCACCCGGTGCTTTTGTCCAGTCAACATTGTTCCATAAAAGCTTACAGATGCCAAATAGCTCCTTATACCCTTCTGAGTTACTTCATTTTCTCTCCTTGGAGAGGGTATATAGGGAATTAAAGCATTATTTTAATCCTCAGGAGAGTCCCAAGAGGAAGTTTGTCACCAGCTGAAAGGGGAATGTGGTCCCTGGGGAGCAGCCTCTAAGGAGAGGCTGGAGCAGGCAGCATCCTTCTGCCATCTCTGCCGCCCGCTGCTCCCCTGTGGCCACAGCCTCATTGTCTTTGGCTTCTTGGCTGTAGCTCCCAGTTACTGGCAAAACATGTTGCCACTTAAAAGCAGATGGCAACTCACTTCAGGAGGAAATAAAGTCTTTTTTGGTTATAGCTATTGTTTTCTTTTGCTTTGATTTTTGTGTTTTTAAGTTATTTGTAGCAGATTCCACTTCATGTATTTGTCTTATATCAAATTATCCTAGTTCCTTTAGGAAAACTTTCATCTTACCCACTGACAGGAAATCAACAATCACAAATAAAAGCATATGAAGCCATAACTGAGCCCATTACCCATGTGCCATGTACTTGAGAACAGAGGGGATGAGTAAGATACATAATTTCCTCTCTGTATAGGAATTTGCTGACACAGGCTGACAATTAATATCTGTAAAATTTGGACTGAATGTTTGTTTGCATTTGGATGTTATGCTCCTTTTAGTGATTATCTCATTAAAACTGACAAACTATCTAAGAGCCAGGTATCAACTATACATTTTATAAATAATATAAGCAATCATAGCATTTATTTTATATATCAAGACTTCAGATTTCAGCTTTCAAGCAATAAAGGCAATAAAGTAGAAAAAAAATTTTAATGCTGCAGTTGAGTAGACTTTTAATCGAATTGTAGTTCTTTTCTTTCAGGGTGGTTTCAGGCAAGTTATTTAACTTCTTTGAACCTCAGTTTCCTCATTTGTAAGATATCTGTGTGGCTGAAATTGTTTTGAGGGTTAAATGAAATAATAAATGTAAAAGCACCAAGAAACAAGGCCTGATATAATGAATGCTTCATAAATGTTATTTCCCTCATCCTTTCCTCCTTTTATTATTAGTTCAATATTTACCACTACAGTATTGGATGATGCCACCATAGGACAGTTTTGCATTGTCTCAATAACCAGATAATTTATTTGAAGTTATTATTTATAATAATTGAGTTTGACTTACTCTTTTCCTCAAACTGTCAAAATTTACTTAATATGGTGATATGAATCTAGCTCTAGCAGTTTCTTAGAGTTAAATACATTTCACATTAATTTTTCAAAAAGCTTTAACTTCATGTAAATTTAGTCAGCTTATCTCTATTTTACTAAAATGATGTGTCTTGCCCCGAATTCTGTTCTATAGTCTAGGCCCTCCTGGGTCTAATAATAGTACAAGGTCTTCATGCCCGCTTGACATTAAAAAATCACTTTCCATTGTGCCTCATTAATTTGAGAAGCGTTCTATTCACTGTACTTGAGCTATTATAGCTAATAAAGGGAGAGACTTAAATTGCTTTTCTGTCTTGCTGATTATTATTCCTTCTGACATCCTCTCTCTTTTCTCCTACCCAGTGAAAACAGAAGGAGCAATTATAACCACATAGGATATCTGTAGTCTTTCTACATGAAGCCTTTTGTGACTCTTTTCCCTAATCCAAAAATCAGGATCCATGCACTAGAATCTGGCATAGATTGACTCTTTATACAACCAGCCTAACAACACATCTGAGATAGGACTAAAGATTCTAAGACAGAACAAGACATGTTTTGGCCTGGTCTCAGGCTCCCTGGATAGTGCTGGTAGAGAGCAGCTAGCAACGGTGTTCCCATCTCAGAGTGAAGCAGGGCACCACAGGACTTAGCAACCTCCTGTAGACACGCCTGCAGTCTGCTTGTCCCACCTAATCAGAAACTGCCCTATGAAATCATGATGCTGTTAGCAGCTCGTCTGCTGTTCCTATTTGAGATCTTTATTCTCTCTACTCTTTCTTGTGCATTTACCCTAAAATTTTGCAAGTATATCTATAGCCCAGAATTTCAAAGTACTCTTTGCGTATGCAACCTACTGAAATCACTGCTTTGTCATAAAACAGTCGTGACAACCCCACCCAGAAATGGCTTCTCCTTTTTGAACTCCTTTACTCTGGTTTCTGTTTCACTTATTTGTCTCTTAGGATGTTTTTCCTTGTGGTTATTTTAATATGAGCAGCTGCCTCATGTCCCCCCAAACAAACTGTGAGATTCTCTATGGCAGAAACCAGGTTTTGTACTTCTTGGAGTCCAGCAAAGCAACCATTATCTCCACTGAATCACTGGACATTAATTTTGGATGGATGATTTATGCGTTGACTCTAAAAGTAATTCTGATGAACAAAAATATCAGTTTTAACGTTCACTAAAATGACACTTCTAGTTTTAAACTTTTTTTTGGTATACGTTATCTGAGTGCGTAACTCTGTGAGAACACTGCTGTAGCAAAAGAACTAAAGGCGAGCAGAAACAATTGATTTGTCTGAAGTCCCACAGCAAATAAGTGACAGACTCAGAACAGAAACTAGATCTTTCAACTCCTCCTGAAAGACTCATCCTGCCTCTGAGTCACAGAAGAATCTTCAAAACTGTTTTCATAGTTCCCTTTAACATCTCCAAATCTTTGATAAAGGTTTGCCTGCTTCTGTGGACAGTGGGTATGAAACATCTTTAATTCTTTTATATGTACTTTTCTGACAGTTATTGTTTTTAGCTACCTCGATGTCATCTTCACAAAAATTGTAAACTACTTGAGGTTAGGAACTATGTTTTTCTTTATTCACTTACAGTTTTTCCCAGGTATTGTGAATAAGGTCTTCCAGTTTAGAGGGAAAGACATATAAACAACTAAGTTCTATATAATGTGTTTTATGTGGCATGATATAATGATGTGCAGAATACTAGGGGAGAAGGAAGAGGATGTAACTACACTAAGTGGGACTGAAGGAGGGGGATAGTTGATCTCAGTCTTAATAGGTAAATAGGAGTCCCCCAAGTAGAGTAGGGCTGGAAAGGGGCGCATCCCTAGTACACAGAAAGGCAGAGATGCATAAAAGAACATAGTGTGTTCTAGATTCAGCTAAAGATTGAAATATGAGTAGAAAAAGAGTCTGAGAGTGGAAGTAGTAGGTGATAAAGCAGAAAAAATAGGTCAGACAAATGTGAAGGACCTTGGACATCATCTGAACTTGTTTTTCTCCTTTAAGCAGTGGAGAACCATTGAAGAATTTAAAGAGAAATGTTGTGGTCAGATTTGTGTTATTGAAAGATTGGTGGCATTTGTGTCCAGAGCCACCGCTAGCTAGTCTATTGGGGCACCTTTATGTGAATTAGAAAAAGGTGCTCCTTTACCCCACTCGATGACAGATTCATGCCAGGGCAAAAGGCTTGTCAAGCAGAATATGAGCTTCCATGAAAGTCCCTATTTCATTAAGTCCTTATTCACCCCCTCAACTGGGCATCCTTGTATATGCACAGCCTTTGCATCTGTACAGATTGTCTCTTGGCTTATCCACCTTTAAACATCCCTCACAGTGCCTACTAGCACAGTACCTCATATAGAGTTGACATGTATCCATCAAATAAACAAATTTAGATTTTAATCCCAAGTAGATAAACTACTTTCTGTGACTTTAAGATTTGCCTCATGAGCCCTTGGACAAAAATGTTTCGTGAATGGGACAGATGGGAATTTAAAGATGTCTTTTGTACAACATTAGCACATTAGACCTGCCATGAGGTGCAGCGCCTGATATGAATGGCCGCAATGTTGTCAGGTGGATTATGTCTTCTGAGTCACATTATCACTTGTAACTTTGAATATAAGCTCCTAGAGCAAATACCTTATCCCTGCAGCTCTGTTCAGTAACTAAAATGTAGCTACCCTGTTGTAAATGAATCATGATAAAATCTTCCAGAGCAAAATTCAGATACACTAAAAGCTTATATTTAGACTGTAACTTTTAAGCCAGTCCTCCATCCCTTCTCCCTTACCATTTGGTAAAAACGAAGTCCTAGACTTCAGTCCCATCTTGACCATTCACTGCAGTATTACTAATAGTTTGGCCAGATCAGTTATCATCTCTAGAGCTCAGTTCTCGTATTTTAATAAGGGAGTAGAAATAGTCCCTTAATGAACCTTTCTAATGCTAAAAATGTGTGCCTATATACCTGTCATAGATTAGATTAATTGTGTAAGAAATTTTTTAGGGGTTGGACCTCCAGAGATATATAACATGGTTATGTTTTCCTTACAATGCTTCTAAAAACCTGAGATCTTGGAATCGTGGTCAATGTCTCTAAATACTTGGTTCTGTGGCCTGGAGATCCTAATCATGGCACCAGAGGAATGGGAACCTTGAAAGATTCTGACAGTTCATAGAATTCAGATTTTAATAAAATTCTCCTGAGAGTTCCCTGGCAGGCCAGTGGTTAGGACTCTGCACTTTCCCTGCCAAGGGACCTGATTGAATCCCTGGTTCGGGAAGTAAAATTCCTCAAGCTGCATGGCATGGCCAAAAAAAAAAAAAAAAATCTCCTTAGCAAACTTTAACAATTTTCCACTGAATGAAAATGAAAGTTTTAATTGCTCAGAGATTCCCTTGCCCAGTGATTTTTTTTTTTTCTGACACTTTCGATTTTTCTCCTTTTCAACTTCCTTAAGAACAACAAGTCAAGTTCAATATCTATGATTCTGGAGACATTAGGATAAAAAGTCTTATAAAACAGAAATATACATCAGCCCACTTTTCCCCTAGACTTTTTGTTAGGAAAGTAAGTAACAGCGACAAAGTTATAATGTTCATTTTAACTTACAGTTCCTAGCACTTACAAGTGTATGGAAATGGAACATTCTCTATATTTCCAAACGTGAATTTCTACTTAAATTGGCAATAAAAAGAACCTAATTCAGAGTACCTGAAGGTTATTTTAGATAGGATGTTTACACCAAAGCAAATCATCCTCCAGAACACCTTGTGCTACCATACCTGTATTACTGACTCCTTGCCAGGTGTTTAAAACTTCTGTCAGATTACAAGAAGCATTAGTCAGAAAGGAAATGAATGTTGAATGAGAAGCAGGCTGGCAACAAACTCAATACAGCATTTTGTTATTGAAAGTATAAAGTACTGAAGCCCCTTTATAAAGAGAAGCAGTGTATTAAAGCAACAAGCTCATCAAGACCTACCTGATAATCTAGTCCCCAAACCTGGTATACAGGCTAAGCGTCTATGAAGAATTACTCAGGCCAACAGTAATGGCATTTTAACATCCCACCTTGTTTCTCCTCTTCCAAATTCTCAGTCTCTCTATTGACTCATGCTGGTTCTCCAGAATTTTTGTACAGACATTTAATCTGTACTTCTTCATCTTCAAAAGAGTGATAAATTTGGGGGGGGTGCTACCAACTTGAAAGGAACTCATGATTTTAAAAAGATATGTAGGGACTTCCCTGGCGGTCCAGTGGTTAAGACTCTGCCTTCCAGTGCAGGAGGTATGTGTTCAATCCCTGGTCGGGGAGCTAAGATTCCACATGCCTCGAGGCCAAAACACTAAAACATAAAACAGAAGCAATATTGTAACAAATTCAATCAATAAAGACTTTTTTAAAATGGTCCACATAAAAATTAATTAATTAAAAATATATAAAGCATGCTGCTAATTCTGTCATGTACATTCTGGTAGAGTTGGATATTTTTGTTTGGTTATTTGAGGTGAAGGTAGGGTAATTTCTCATAATAATCCTAATTGATCTGTATATGAAAAGTATGCCACCAATGTAAGTGAAAACTTTTTCTTCTTTTAAGAACAGTTTGTACTATGTGAAACTTCATTACAGTTAAACAAATGGGTTATGGAATGAGAAATATCTAAATCCAAATGCCAGGTCTGACCATTTCCTAGCTTGTGACCAAATTCCTTATATGTAAATGATGAGAGAGGTCTCTACTTTATAGATCTGTTGTCCAGAATAGATGAAATGATTCATATCATAAGTACACATGTGTACTTATCCTGGTACATATAGCAAGTGCTCAATAAATCATTTTTGTTGTATTTTTTATAATCAGCAAAATCAATTTAATTAATCTTTAATATAAAGAATGTACAGCTTGCTTAATTTTTCCATATTATGTTGCCTTAGATTTTATGCATACTCATGAGTGTTTCATGTGTATGTCATGTTTTTAGTTTTGATAGTGTCTTCTTTAAATTCAAACTATGTTTCATAGTTACATGCAGCATTTATTTCAGTTGATTTATATTTATAAACATCTGTAAAATTCCTGTTTTTAATTGTTCCTTTTTAAACATGTATACTTTCTTTACAAACTGTCTACATAATATCCCTAGTTTAGTATATCTGTTAAGGTAATCCCTAGTTCCTTGGGTACAACTTAATTTTTTAATGTGTTTTATTAATTAAAAAGAAAAAAAATAATGAACCTAGCATTTCTACTAGAATGATCGTTTAGGAAATACGCTTAGCTAATTCCTATGCCCTTTCATTTTAGCTTAGGGTTGAACCTGAGTGTTTAGGTAAGGCTCAGAAATCAAATGCTAAGGACAAAAGTACTACATGTCTGTCATTTGGTGTTTGATGATGACATAGGGATGTTCTTATTCTTCATCCTCAAATGACAGTAACTCTGAGTTCTCAGAGGTGTCATTCTCTTTAAATGTTACTAAAACTCTCTAAAATAGTTGTTTAGATTTGCACTGCAGTCATTAGATTGTTCTTAAACATAACCTCTACTGTGTTTTAGGAATTTAAAAACTGAATCTAAGCTTGCCTTAGGCTTGAAAGAAAAGTAGAAAGAATTAAGATTTGCATGGCTCTCTTTTGTGTTGTTTTGTCTGTGTTTTTAACCTCCAAATATTATTTCTGGTGTTCTTTAATAATAGCCAGCTCTCTCTTTGCTTAAAATCTGGAAAATGGGTTTTGCTTTTATATTTGTAGGAAAGTTCCCCTGTTCATTTAGAAGCAAAAAAAAAAAAAAAAAAGCACATGCCACTTTTATGATTTTGAAAGTTCCAAATCATATAAATTAGTCATTTTCTCTTTTTCTTCAGAATTACAAAAAGCAAAAAATCACTTAAACTGTTTTTGGCATTTGGACAAGATCTTCTTTCAGTGATAGCAAAACTAGCCCCTTGGCATATTTTTATTCACTTCAAAAGAATCCTTAAGGAGTGGTTTTATGTTTAAGAGTGAGAATTGTATTTAGTTTGCCTAGCATTAAAAATATGGAAGGTCAAACAGACACTCTGAACAATAGTAGTCCCCAGCATTTCTTTTTTCTTTTCTTCTCTGTGTCATAAATCTGGGTCAGAGCTGGAAATGTGGGGGGAGATGAATCCAAAAGTTGTCAATTCAAAGTGAACCTTCTATAAGAAAGTTCAACTGAATTGGTCATAATGGGCATGAAGTATGCACACATGCATGAGTTCGCAGACACTGATCTACCATTTCACTCATGGCTTCCTTATAGTTTAATAATAGACATTTCTGCTGTAAAATTAATATTGTGCACCTGCTGTGTACAGTACATCAAAACTTTTGCCATGTCTAGTTTATTTTTGAACACTGTAGGGTTAACTTCATGAGTAAATTATACCCTCAGTGCTTTTAAATTACATATTTTAAAAAATATTTCTTTACAAAATTTTAGAACACTTATATAAAGCAAGTCACATTAATATTTTCATTCACTTTGTACTTGTATATAAAACTAGAAATCAATAATTGAATTTTAGGAACATAATAAAGTAACTCAAGTAAGTATAAGACTTGGTTGATATTATACATTATAAATTATGTAAAAATTGAAACACATCGATGTCCACCATAACATGATCTAGCTTATTATAAAATCTGGTTTAATGTGGGCATAACTTAGATCCTACCCCAAGTGGTTTATTGCAAATAGTACCCTAAAACCTCATTATAATAATTTTTTCTATAATAATATCTTATAGCATAAAGTAGTATATAACTATGTTCTGTATTATTTTGAACTTTTATTTTTACTACTCCAGCAGTGATATATCCTGAGCACCTCCAAGGGGCCTAAATGTAACTTTTACAGGTGTTTGAAGTTGACTTCCTGAACCATCTACATCTGTAAAGCTTTGTTTAAATCTGCAAATAAACTGATCTTGCCTTATAAGCTAACCACCCATGAAGACTATATGTTTTCTTCTTTGATAGCCAGTACTTTAGGTGATCAATATATAATTCACATTTATAGTCATGTAATAGGCAAAATGTAGGATAAAGTGAAAGAGAATATTTCTCCCATTTTATGTGCTTCACAGAGAGACCCACAGGTTTATTGGGGAAAAAGGGGAGGGGGCGGGTCTTAGTGCCTAGTAAGTTTTTTCTTTCCTATTTTTCCTGATAGTAATTGCTTATAATTTTTTAAAGGGTCGCTATGAGCTAAATTCTGTCCCTGTAAAATTCATATGTTGAAGCCCTAACCCCCAGCATGACAGTATGTAAAGATAAAGCATTTAAGGAAAGGAGCTAACTAGGATTAAATGAAGTGATAGGGTGGGGTCCTAATAAACCCTCCTGAATGTACAGAGGAAAGGCCATGTGAGGTTACCGTGGTATTTGCGGCTTTCTGCAAGATAGGAAGAGAGCCCTCGCCAGGAGTTGACCATGATGGCATTCAGTCTCAATCAATCTTCCAGCCTCCAGGTTGTGAGAAAATAAATTTCTGTTGCTTCAGCCACCCAGTCTATGGTATTTTGCTATGGCAGCCCAGGCTGACTAAGACAGAGCCCATTACACCTCACATCATTCATTATAGCGTGGGTCATGTTGTATTTTTGATTTCTTTTTTTCTAACTAATAAAAATGATTTCTGTTAATTTATAGTCATTAATTTCATCCTGAATTGTCTTTGAGAATCAGATGAGTATAGGCAGTTCCTAGTTTACAAAAAATTTACTCTAAGTTGCCTGAGAATTGAAAATAACATTTATTTCAAGCAGTGCTTCCAGAAGCATTGGTGGATAGTTTCCAAGCTAGCCCCCTGAAATGTATTACACTCTAGTATAGGTAACCTAACAGTAGTAGACATATAAGTTTTAGATCCTGGAGGAAAGAGAACATGCACTATTAGAGCCAACCAAAGGAAAAGGGGACATTTTTTTCTTTGCTTTGCTAGGCAGAGCCAGTCCTACGCAAGATTAGAGTAGATAAAGTTTGTCTTCACTATCTCTTTGTATAGCTTTTCACCCTTCATCTTCCAAGTTCCCTGCCCCACCCCCAGCATCCTCTAGACCTACTTTTCTGAGTTCTTTGTTTTGACAGTCTTAATCAGTTGTCTGTTTGGGAAACAATCTGATTAAATCAATTCACTACATAATGCCAAATAATCAAGAATACTCCCAGAGGTATCTGCATTTTTTTAAAAATTTTGCTCTCCCAAATGAATCTCTTTAACTGTTAGGTTTTTGGGTTATATTAAAAAAGTGAATAGAAAAGAACTCAAAAGTATTCTAGTCTACTTCCTATAGCTTTTCTTGCTCTTTAACCCTTTATCTTTCCTCTTCTGCTGACTTTCAAGGTAATTAGAGGGTTTTACAAGATTCCTTGTAAAAAGATTTAATCTACACGCAAAATTTTTACACATCCAGTGAACATAAATAAATTTATTATTCTGAAAGGACTTCCAATCTTTTCTGTTATATGCAATTATATTTTCATATGGTTATAATCAGATTGCATAACACATTTTATTGACTCCATGATATTAGTCTACTCTCATCTTAAACACCGCTCTTCTATTTTACTGAACTTTATTAGCATCAGGGACTTTGGGGTAGCAACTAAAAGGTAGGTAATAGTAATAGAAAATTCTGTAGTAAGTGATTTTGTAATTGGAAAATATTTATATTTTAGAGAACAGTTTAAAGCTGACTCTAAGAGCACCAGGGTTCTTTGGGATTGTCTCAAGGCCAGGGCATAGGAGGAAACAGGAGGAAGCATCCTAGGGCCCCACACCTGGATTTCACTGAGGAAAGCAGCTCCACTTAATCTGTAAGATTTTGTTTTATAACAGGGATTTGTCTCTAAAAAACTTTTGGTTTAAGGCTCCAATTTAAGAGGAAATTTATAGTTGAAAATTTTAAAAACTGGAAATTTTCCCCACAGGCACCAAAAGGACAACTGAATTAAAGAATAAAATTAATAACCAATTTCTGTCCCTTGTAAGAAGCTTTTCTTTATTAGACATTTGTATACAAAACTTTTGGAAATGTATTAGAAGGCATCAATTAAAGAATTTCCAAAGAAAAATATTTATAAATATTTGGTCACCAATTCTTAAACATGACCCCTAAAACTAGGACATACATGCTTAAGACCATATTTTTCTAGTATTTGTATACAAAATCTGAAAAGTACCATTTTCTATTAATAAAGGACCAAAATTCTCTTTTTTTTTCAGTGATGCATTTTTATAACTTCAAAGTTATATATGGGAATTATATCTCCAAACATTTATCTCACTAGAAAAATTAGTACTGTTTCTTCTGCATTACTGGAAGATATGCTTTAATAGCTAGAACTATCTCTTGCATAGCATTTTTAATTATATATATATCTTATTAATAGATTTTATTTTGGAGTGGTTTTAGGCTTACAGAAAAATAAGTGAAGAATATAGAGTTCCCATTTACCTTCTCACCTTCTCCCAACTTCCCTTAGTATCTTTCATTATTATGATACATTTATTAAAATTGTTGAGCCAGTATTGATAGATTATTATTATTAACTAAAGTCCATAATTTATATTAGGGTTCACTCTTGGTGGTATACTTTCTAAGCATTTTGAGAAGTATATTATGACATTTGTATCCACCATTACTGTATCATATAAAATAGTTTCACTGCACTAAAAATCCCGTGCTCCACTTGTTCATCCCTTCCTCCCTAACTCCAAACACTGAATCTTTTTACTGTCTTCATAGTTTTGCCTTTTCCAGAATGCAATATAGTTGGAATCTTCTTTCACATAGCAGTTTGCATTTAAGGTTCCTCTGTGTCTTTTTGTGGCTTGATAGCTCATTTTATTGTTGAGTAATATTCCATTGTCTGCGTGTGCCACAGTTTATTCACTCATTGAGGCAATCTTGATTGCTTACAAGTTTAATAAATAAAGCTTGAATAAAGCTGCTGTAAACATTTATGTTTTATTTATGTTTTATTAATAAAGTTTTATTTATGGACTTAAGATTTCATCTCTTTGTGGTAAATATTTAGGAGTGTGATTACTGGATCATACATAAGAATATGTTTAACTATAAGAAACTGACAAACTGTCTTCTAATGTGGCTCTGCCGTTTTGCATCCCTAACAATGAATGAAAGTTCTTATTGCTCCATAACCTCATCGGTATTTGATGTTGTCAGTGTCTTAGATTTTAGCCGTTTACATGCATATTGATATCTCATTGTTAATTTGCAGTTCCCTAATGACACATGATGTTTAGCATCTTTTCATCTGCTTATTTGCCATCTACTTATCTTCTTTGGTGAGCTGTCAATATTCAGATATTTTGCCCACTTTTAACTGGGTTTTCTTATTTTGGGATTTTAAGAGTTCTCTGTATAATTTGGATACCACTCTTTTATCAGATTTGTGTTGTCTAAAGATTTTTGCTTAGTTTGTGGCTTATCTTTTCACTCTAAACAGTGTCTTTCATAGAGCAGACATTTTTAATTTTAATAAATTATCTATTTTTTCTTTCAAAATATATTTAATAAGGTATTAAATGTATTCATTCTGTAAAAAATATCTATTTGGAATCAATTTATGCTTTGTAAATTTTTATAGATAAAAACCACCATATTTGCTCAATAGTTTACATTTGTCCTCATAATTGTGATGATTTATAACTTTTAATGGCAAGGGAGAATTATTCCCTCAAAGAACTGTTAGCCATGAAGAAAACCATTCTCTTTTGAACATTATGCTAGTGTTTTTGAATCAGAAATTTCTGCCTGTGTGAATAGAAAAACATTCTCCGCAGAAACTGGGACTCACTACTCAACAGGAGTGGTTTTAACTTGGGCACATGGGGTATTTTACATGTAGATCATACACTACACAATGGCAGTACTATATGGCCATGTTTTAAAACACAGGATAACTGTGCTAGGAGATGATAAATGAGGGGAGGGACCTTTTAAATGGAGAAGTACATTATAGAAAGAAGTTTTTACATTTTTAAAGTTTTGTCTGATTCAAGAACCTTGTCATATCACACACTGGCAGTGAGGTGATGGAGTTTATATACTCAGCAATCTTTTTATTAGTACAATTTAAAAAATACCCTAACAAAATACCATAGTAAAGTAATACAGAGCAATCTAGGATCATGTTTCTTTTTACATTGACTTAGCTTTACCTGTATTTTGTGGGTTTTTCTGTTGCCACAGTGCACATATGTATGTATGTTCACCTACACACCAAGCTCATACACAGATCACAGAAATTAGAACTTCAGACTTAGCTGAAACTATTTTTCATATCATACAGTTTCCCACAATTAACAAAGCTACCTTATAGGAGTCATATAGTAAACTGGAGCCATTTATTACACTATTAAAAATGCCCATAGAATGGGTTGTGCCCTACATGTTACAACAACTTTAGAGAATGAAAGCTTAGCAGGAGAAGCAAATACAGTTATATTTGGGCGGCATTAACCGACTGTCATTTGGAGTTTAGTATAGATAATAACCATTCACCTTTGTTTTTTCTACTGTCCCTCTCCTGCTTTCTTCTTTTTTTTCCCCAGCTTTACTGAAATAGAATTGACAAATAAAATTATAAGATATTTAAAGTGTACAACATGATTTGATATACACTCTGAAAGGATTCCCTACATCCATTACCTCTCATATTGTGTGTGTGTGTGTGTGTTGTGTGCATGGGGCGGGGAGGGGGGGAGAGAGGGACAATTTGGTTTCTACTCTTACCAAATTTCAGTTACACAATACAATATTATCAACTTTAGTCATCATATTTTACATTAGATCTTCAGACCTCATCTTATTACTGAAAGTTTGTACCCTTTTACCAACATCTCCCTATTTTCCCGACCCACCAGCCTCTGGAAACCACTTTTTCTATTCTCTATGAGTTTGGCTTACCTTCTATTTATTTCTATATTTTTAGACTCCACATATAAGTGATAGCATGAAATATTTGTCTTTCTCTATCTTATTTCTCTTGGCATAATACCCTGCACGTTTATTTGTATCACAAATAGCAGGATTTCCTTCTTTTTAAAAAGTGAATAATATTCCATTTTATGTATAGTTATAAATATATAAATATATATAATATATATATCACATTTTTTATCCATTTATCCAGAGACAGACACTTAGGTTGTTTCCATACCTTGGCTATTGTGATTAATGCTCCAATGAACATGGGAGTACAGGTGTCTCTTCAAGATAATGCTTTCATTTCCTTTGGATATGTACCCAGAAGTGGGATTGCCAGATCATATGATAATTTTATTTTTAATTTTTTTCGAGGAACCTCTATACTGTTTTCCATAGTAGCTGTATTAGTTTACATTCCCACCAGCAATGTACAAGGGTTCCCTTTTCTCTACATCTTCAATAGCATTTATTATCTCTTCTCTGTTTGATAATAGCCATCCTAACTGGTATAAAGCAATAACTAATTATGGTTTTGATTTGTATTCCCCTGATGATTAGTTATGTTGAGCACCTTTTTATGTACCTGTTGGTCATTTGTATGTCTTTAGAAAAAATGTCTTTTTAGGTTCTTCACCCATTTTTTAATTGGGTTATTTGGTATCTTGCTGTTGAGTTGTATTAATACCTTGTATATTTTAGATATTAGCCCCTTTTCAGATATATGATTTGCAAGTATTTTCTCCCATTTAGTAGGTTGCTTTTCATGTGTTGATGGCTTCCTTGCTATTTAGTAGCTTTTTAGTTTGATGTTGTCCCACTTGTTTGTTTTTGCTTTTGTTGCCTTTGCTTTTAGTGCCAAATCCAGAACATCATCGCCAAAACCAGTGTCAAAGAGCTTACCCCCTATGTTTTCTTGTAGGAGTTTTACAGTTTCAGGTCTTCCATTTAATCCATTTCAAGTTGGTTTTTCTGTATGGTGTAAGATATGAATCCAGTTTCATTTTTTTTGCATGAGGATATCCAATTTTCCAAACACCATTAATTGAAGAAACTACCATTTCCTCATTGTATATTCTTGGCTGCTTTATGATTGTTAATTGACCATATATGCATGGATTTATTTCTGGCCTCTCTATTCTATTCCATTGATCTATATGTCTGTTTTTATGCCAGTACCATACTGTTTTGATTACTTTAGTTTTGTAATATAGTTTGAAATCAGGACGTATGATGCCCCCAGCTTTGTCCCTCTTTCTCAAGATTGCTTTGACTCTTCAGAGTCTTTTGTAGTTCCAACAAATATTAGGGTTGTTTGTTCTATTTTGTGAAAGATGTCACTGGAATTTTTGGTGGGGATTGCACTGAATCTGTAGATCACTTTGGGTAGTATGGACATTTTAACAATACTAATTCTTCCAGTCCATGAGCACACTATGTCTTTCTATTTATTTGTATTTTCTTCAGTTTTTTTCGTCACTGTCTTATAGTTTTCAGTGTATAAATCTTTTACCTTCTTGATTAAATTTATTCCTAAGTATTTCATTCTTGTTCATGCCATTATCATTGGGAATGTTTTCTTAATTCCTCTTTCTGATAGTTCAAAGCTGGAGCACCAGATGTGTGTACAAGATCCTTCCAGGGAGATACCAACAACTTGGATTCATTGTTTGAGCTGGCCAAAAAGAGAAGGTGTGAGAAGTGCTTGCAGGCTTCCCCCAAAGATTGCAGCCAGCTCCTAAATGTGTGCTATAACTATAAACTGGACCCTTGGGCAGCAGTTCATGAAGTATGCATTTAGACCCCTTTCAGAGAAGGACTGGGAGAGATAGGAGTTTTTTTTATTGCTTCCTCTGTGCTGAGTCCTGGAGGGGATAACTACAGTGCTTACGTATGTACCCATGAAGCACTGCTTCTTTGTTTGCTATAATCTTGTAGGTCCTATGGACACCAGCCCGGTGGCTTTCAGAGCTAAGTTTTTGGGAGCCAGGTGGACGTCTTAAAAGTTGAGGCCTTAGATATGCAGTCCAAACCTTTGCTCCCCAGGAAGAAGCTGAGAGTTGGGAGTTCACTTAAGATTGTATGTCTCTGTGGCAGAGTGGGATTTATGACAAGAGTGCATCTCAGCCTTTCCTACCAATTTCAGTGTGGGTTTTTTCTCATTCATCCTATGTATACTATGTATATGAGTCTCTCAACTTATTTCTGGATTTCTTTCATAGGTAATTGCTCCATGTGTAGCTGTACATTCAATGTGTATATTGGAAGAGGGAAGTTCAAAAATCTCCTGTGTTGTCACGTTGGTCAACTCCCCTCCTGCTTTCCTTTTTATAGTAAAAAATCAAAGTTCTTTTAGTGGTATCAAGCAGTGTAAGGGATCAGCAAAGACCAGACCAGAAATGGGTGCGTTTCTTTGCCAGGGTTCTGTTGCCTACCTTAAAAAGCTAACGGATGCTGAAAAGAAGTTATAATAGAACAGGATGTAACTTATGGTCTAGATTCATCTTTTTGCATTCTTTTTAATGAGTAATTTAGAAGCTTTCTTTGAGGACTGGTGAGCTTAAACAAAACTCTGAGAAACAGGGACTTCCCTGGCGGTCCAGTGGTTAAGACTGTGTTTCCACTGTAGGGGGCACAGGTTCAATCTCTGGTTGGGGAACTAAGATCCCGCATCCCACATCCTACATGCTGTGCGGTGTAGCAAAAAACAAAAACAAAAAAACCCAACTCTGAGAAATAATGTTGTTTTTTTATCTGGGAGACAGGCTTGTTTGACTTCACTTAGGATTGTTCAGTTTCTTATTTCTCTGAAGAGACACATGGACTTCATTTGCTGACCTTATTACAATAGTCTTCATTTATATTAGCATATTAAAGTTTCACCTGCTATCAGTTTCATTTCCTGTGTAATACCTTGTCTTTAAAGCATTATGCTTTTATTTTCCTGCTGCCTATCAACTGCAGAGCTGCTGTTGCCTCCCTTGTTTTAAAGGCTGCATCCTCCCCACCCATCAAATGGGAATAAATTATCTTATTGGACGAGGAAAACAGGTATATTTAAGAATATTTTGTTGTATAGCTACAGCTTCATAGAACTATTTGTTGGAGTCTTTTGTACCCACTCAGCTTAGAGGTAACTTCTTCCAGAAAGCCATTTCTAATCACTTCTAGCCCAGATTAGATACCTTTGCTATATATCCCATAACACCTTGCACATTTTCCTTTCTTATCTAGCTTTTGAGGTATTGTGTTGTGTTTTTTTAAGCTTTGTTGAGACAGAATCAGTAAAAGTAGCTATAGCTGAGAATCTTGTTGAGAATCTTGACTCATGAATTAGGATCCACGTAGGCCAGGTAATTTTGGTGACTTTAAGCTAAAATGGATTCCTCAACTTAGCACTTGATGAAGATGGGAAAAGTTGTTGACGACATCTTTAACACATACAGTGTAATAAAATTCTAGCAGATTTTACTTTCATCTCTCTCTCGTATAGTTTCTGATAGTTTCTTGTTCCTCAAGTATGGCTATGATAAATATTTTGGTTCACTTTGGAAGCTCAGCCACATGTTTTAATGCTATTATCGCATACCCTCTGAGTCCTCAAGTCCTTTTTTCATTTCAGGGCTGTTATTTCAAAGTCTTGGAATGTGTGCTTCCTTGGCATAGCCTTTAAGAACAAAACCATTAAAAATTAATCTCCAGAAAGGGCTTTAATTCTCCAGTTTTCTCACCAAAATGCTGGTTATGCCTGTGTGATGCTACAGCTCTGTTCTGACTGAAACCTTATGTCTATGTCCTCTTTGGTGGCCACATCCTCCCTTTTGGGCCAGCATTCATCTGGATAATTTGGCAAAAGGAAAAGTGTTTACATCCCTCTCAGCAAAGAATTCCTTCCATGGACTCTAAACTGAAGTCAAATCCCCCTATTTTACAGAAATATACAGACCATGTAACTTTCAGTGTGATGCTATTAAATATGTCCCCAGAATCAGTTTATCCAACCATTGTTTAAGAACTTTGTGGCTTCTGTTACATGGGCCACAGGGACCCACTTCACGCACCATATCCTACTCATCTTCAACTACTGAATTATAAGCTTCCCCAAGATAGGATCTGTGTCATATCTTTGTATCCCCAGAACTTAAGCACCTAAGAAATGCTTCATAATTTTTTTAATAAAATAATAAATGACTAAATCCAAAATGAAGTGCCTCATAGGTCCATATACTGTGAACTTCATACTGACTCTCATCTCACTTTCTTTAGAAAATAGCAATTATACACACACACTCTCTCTCACACACACACACACACACTTTTTTTTTTTTTAAGTAAACCAGCAACTCACTAAATGCTGTCTGGTGATCTTATATACTTTATAATATATTTAAAAATGTTAGCCTATCTTAGCAGAATAGTAGGAAAAGATTAGTGGGAAAGTGTTTCATCATGCAGAAACATATTGGAGAAACTATTAAAAGCAACTAAAATATGAGCATTTAGTATCTCTTAGGCACTGTTCTTACATAAGACTTTAGAAGTATTATCTCATTTGTGTCTTTCAGCAACCCATTCAGATAGATACTACCTTGTACCTTTGACTCTAAGATGCCATCAGTTGTTAGAGACATCAGGTTAATAATAGCTTTACAATGACTCTGTGTTGGAGGTACAGAGATCACCACTTAAATGTTCATCTCTTTTATGACAGATACTAAATTTTAAATGGTAAACATTTAGAAAAGCATATCTTAGTAAAATCCTTAAGTACTTTAATTGAGGTCCAGGCCTAAAGATACAGCAGGCTGGTATGGTTCTACATGCTGCTGGCTCTGCATGTTGAGACTAAGTTCTGAGACATAGATTTGTTGAACTTTTGGGGTGACCTGTGGAAACTGAACATCATTAAACAAATTTATGAAACTTCTCATTAAACATGGTAACCTAAACACACTCATTTACATCTGCTTCTATCTGAAACTGAACTAAAATACAAGTAAAGAATAAGAATGGCATAAACCAGTAATGACAAAGAAATTGAGAAAGATGACAGCCAATGAAAAATAGAAATAAAGTTTTTAAAACTGGGCAATAAATGTACAGGTTAAGAGGATACTGAAACCTGTAGGCAAGAGAAATTAAGAAGCAGCAGCTGATTTCACAATAGATCTCAAGACTCAAGAAAGGAATTAGAATATAGGGCACCTCTGAAGAAAAAGGGGAAGGGCTAAGAGCAGGACTTGTTGCAAGTCTTTACATAGAGGAGGTAGACTCCTAGATTGTTTTCCAGGCTCTTCACAGACAGATGACCCCCAGCAGAAAAGTGGAACTTTATTTTCAGAAAAGTTGAATTAAAGAGGTTCTGAACATGAAGATACCAATTCCATCTGAAGATGGGGGAGGGGTGGGTGACATGTGAAGCGAAAAACGGTGTTAAATGGAAATCTGTATGCTTCATGCTGAGACTTCCAAGCCCCTTCCCTTGCTCTGCTCCTGTCATGCTAGCAGTCAGGCAGAGTACTGGAAGGTTGCTCTCTGAAGAAACTGACTGTTAGTCGAAGAGAACAGCTCTACAGGTACTTAACATTTGGGAAAATTAGAGCAGTGAAGATGACCAGCTAACAAGCCTGGACCCATGCACACAGAGTTTCCAATTGAAATTTTAGTCCCTCATTCCTAAATATGAATGGAAAACTAGTTTTCTAGTATGAAAGACACTCTAAAACAAACACAGGGAAAATAGAGACAATAAGGGAGCAGATAAAAGAAGAGATAAGAAAAAGATAGTACAACCAGGAAACAAGCACCAGAGGCTCTAAGAAAGAATATTTAATTGTTCCTTAATTTAAATTTTTAAATGTTCAGGTAGTCACAACATTATAAGTCAACTATATGACAATAAAAAAAAGAACAATAAATAAATTTTTTTAAACTTAAAAAAAATGATCAGATAGCAATTTTTTTAAAAATGCAATAGAAGCATTAGAGAAAAAAGTTAAGTAAGTCTCCCAGAAAATAAAAGAAAAAGACAGGGAGATGAGAAATGGAGACATATGACTAATAGGGCTCTCAGAAAGAACAAACAAATCAGAGGAAAGAAGACTATCAAAAGTTCTTTCCACAAATTGAAGAACATAAGTTTCTAGATTGAAAGGCTTTACTAAGTGTCCAGTCCCAGAGCATCACGTACAAAGGACTAAGAATTTGAACTGTCACAGAGTCTCTACAGCAGCAGTAGACGGCTGAGAGCCATGAGACAGGAGAGCAACTATGCTTTTAAATTTCTGAGGGGAAATGATTTCCAACCTGGAGCTCTTTATTGAGCCTAACTATACGATCAAACGTGAAGATGATGCATTTCAGACACACAAAGTTTAAAACAAGTTTATCTCCACGCATCTCTTTAGGAAGCTACCAGTGAATGTGTTCCACCAAAAACAAGGGAAAGATATGGGATCTAGGAAGCAAGCAATTCAACACAGGAGAATAGTAAAGGGAATTCCCAGGGTGACATTGAACAGAGGTTCCAGAAAAAAACATTTTTAAGGTTCTTTTTGTAAGCTGACAAGGAAAAGTCATTCTTTTCAGGTTGTCACTGTTTGTCTGACTTTGCTTTTCAATTGAGAATAAATAATAAGAAAGACTAGTAGGTGAAGATTACATCAGTTACACTTAGAAATTATAAAAGCAAAATATTGTCTAAAAAGATTATTATGTTCTTTCCATCTCTTCTTTCCAGTCCAGAGCTTTGTTTCTCCGTGAAAGCTTTATCTTAGAATTCAGTGTTAATCTTTCCTATCATTTTTGAAACTAAAGAAGAGTAGTTTCTGCAAGATTTTAGTAGCTGAAACTTTTTGCTTTCCTCAAATAAAACTTTATGTAGGAAGACCATTATGTGAAGAGATAAGAATGAATCTGCTCTGGTTGGGGCCTGTCCCACCTACATACCTTTCCCTCCTCCTGCTGTGACCTTGGAGACTGCAGAGCATTTTAAAAACTATTTCGCTTACTGAAAAAGCTACTGAACACATGGTTTATTTCGTTCTTATTTCTCAGAATTACAACCTGAGTACTTACTATCTTCATGAACTTAAGAAGCAGAACATTGTTGTGAGGTTGTGTACCTGTGTATATGTGAAATACACACTAAAATTCCATCTTGACAAGTTTGCACCTATCTGATTGTAACAGTCTTGTTTTTAATGAAATGTCTTTGCTTGTTTCAAATAAAAGTTGAAACTTTCAGTTTTTACATTCCTGACATTTTTAAGTTTGAAATTAGTAACTCCTGTTTCTTTTCCCTTTGTAAGCATGAGCTGAGACAAATATTGAGCATCCAAATAACACTGTATTTGGGGTGGGGGAGCCTGCATTTCAAGTACTCCTTGTACTACATCGTTTGTCCCTCTTAATACTGTCCTTTCTTTCTCCCATGTCACCCCTATAAAAGAAACCGTTGACAGATTTATAGTTTTAAATAACTTTCCAGATACAATCTTCTCTGGTAAATAAAACTAAAAGATGAGGTTAAAGAATAAAAACAGATAACTTAATGCTATGAGAATTTGAGGTTTTGTATAGTGTGGTCATTATGGGATGTCCTTCACATTGGAATGGAACCTGACTGATCACCATGAAAATGTAAAACATAAAATAGTAGAGCCTGGCAGTAACTTTTCAGTTTGAAAAATGATTTATCATTGGTGAGTATTAAAAATGCCAGCTTTATTGTCTTTATTACTGTATACTTTCTAGGGGAATGGTAGTCCCTAACCAAACTTTTTGTGAACTGGTTAATGTTTAATATTTATTTGTAAAGCTTAGAAATATAATGAAGAAATAGCTATAAATCTCGCATGCTTTATGCATCAAAGAATTTAGGTTTGTGTTGCTTTCCCATTCACTTATTCTTTTGGGGTTCTTCAACTAAATAATGCAGAAAACATAGCTTATGAAATTAAAAGAAGAAAATAATATTTTTAAAACTCCACCTTTTGTATCCCTACCTATAATTTTGAGAATTAAAACCTTAAGCAAGAGTGTATCTTGGCAGGCAAATTATTTTAACCTGAAGTTTGATCAAAGTACAATTGAAGAACACTCTGAATCATAGCTAGAGATATTATTATCTTCTTATGTCCAACCTAAAAAGCGGATGCACAAATTACCATTTCAATTCAGACCATGAAAAGTAATTTACATGGGAAAAATCAATACAACAGTCCAGCATTTTCATCCTTCATTCATTCTCCAAGGATAGTTTTTGTGACATCTGTAAAGAAGCAATTCCATGGGGTTGTGGCCACATAGGTAATAGGGTGCACCCAGGTTTAGCATGATAGATGAAATCCTTGTAGTCCACTGCAGCACAGTGCTGGAGAGTGACTAGCACTCCAGAAAAGTCCCTCACTTAGGGGCTTCTTTCAAGGCCAAAGAATTAATTACACATACTTTTAAGGAAAGTTGTGCCTTCCCAACTTGGCAAGAAAATAATAGTTGCAGTAGCTTGTGGATGTTCTTCAGTTCTTTATCATCTTCTGATTTTTTACCTGTGAAAAGAGTTAAAAATATCCATCTGTTATTTTTCTTCATCTTGTTTTATGAGGATCCTTTTGTTATCAAGAGTTGACACCACTGGTAAATTCCTGCCAGCAGGAACACAGCAGTGGACAGTTCCAGGGGGATCTGTGTAAATATCACCCCTTGACTTGGGCAGGGCTCAGTCACCATGGCCTTATTTGGTGCCCTTGCCTGCCAGCCTCATTTTATAGGCTCATTTTCAAGCAAGGTTCATGGCTTGAAGGATGTCCTGATCCCTGTGGGTTAAGCTGTCCTCTTATTCTCCTTTGGTTTGTCACTGGCTTACCCACTACTGAGAACAAAGATCTCTGGGTACTTGAGACTTATTGTTCATTTGATGGAACTGTGATGCACATACATTTGAATAAATTTAAGCTTTTCATTTGCCATTTGTAACTTACACTGAAAACTCATTCTGGTCCTACAGTTAAAATGCTACCCTGGGCATTCTTAATATTTTGGTGGTTTTTTTCACGCTTCAAGATGATACTGATAATTTTGGTTTCCTCATTGGAACACGAATATGATTTACATATACTAATTTTGAAAAGGTTTCCCATGCTGAGAATCATGATGTCATTATCAATAATGCACTGTAGTATACAGTGAAATTCTTTGAGGTGTTGGCAGGAATGATCTTTCCTATCAGATCATTATAAACGCTTCCACCAGTCAGCAAAGGCAGTGCGAAAGCGAAATTTCATCACTCAGTCTTGTTGCTCTGATAATACCAGTAGTCAGGTTAACATTGTTGAGCTTCTGTCTGCTGCAAAGTATTTTACTTTTTGTTTTCAAAGATGGCTGTTGACAGATAGCTCATTCTCTATGCGTATGGATGTAATGAAAATGCCACTGCCAGTTTAGTAGACCCACACAAAGTCCATCTTTAGGATTTTGCTACATATTTTGCAACACTCAGTTATTATGCACAACTATGTCTCCAAGCTGTGAACGTCTGCTGCTCATTCCTTTATGCTGTTCCTGTTTAGCAGTGTATTCCCCCTCAGTCCCCAACATGAGATGCTAAATGGCTATAAAAATTAGTTTGGCGTGGCTTTCCTTACTGTCATCTCACATCAGAACCCCATTTATCAGCTTCAGTTTTTTTTCTGGATGTTCCAGAAGAGCAGGAACTTAAGGAATTAGAGACAAATCACGACCAAAAGGGGAACATATTCACCTGTAGAAACATAAGGACGTGTGAAATAGAAGCCTCCTAGACCACTCACAATGACTTGCACTTGACTTAGGTTGCAAATAATTTTTATTGGGAAAAAGTGGTAGATAAATCCATAGCCACCAGATGCTTTATTGGCCTTCATTATACATTCAGTAATCAGGTAATATATTAATAATATTAATAATAGTTGCCACAATTTTTTGAGCATTTACTATGTGTTAGACATAATAAGTATAGCAATACCTAATAATAAATCATACAGTATCTAATTTAATACAATAATCCTAATTTAATTTAGTTTAATATAGTAACCCTATGAGAAACAAAATTAGTACACTCATTTTACAGAGGAGGAAACTGTAGGTTAACGTAATGTTTTCAAGATCTCACAGAGATTTCTTTCTTTTCTCTCTCTCCCCCCCTCCCTCCTTCCCCCCTTCTCTCTCCCCCCCTCCTTCCCCCTTCTCTCTCCCTCCTTCCCCCCTCTTCTTTCTTTTCTTTTCCTTTCCCTTTCTTTTTCTTTCTTTCTTTCTTTTCTTTTTCTTTCTTTCTTTCTTTCTTTCTTTCTTTCTTTCTTTCTTTCTTTTCCTTTCTTTCTTTCTTTCTTTCTTTTTCTTTCTTTCTTTCTTTCTTTCTTTCTTTCTTTCTTTCTTTCTTTCTTTCTTTCTTTCCTTTCCTTCCTTCCTTCTTCCCTTCCTTCCTTCCTTTCTTTCTTTCTTTTCTTTCCTTCCTTCCTTCTTCCCTTCCTTCCTTCCTTCATCCTTTTCTCCCTTTCTTTCTCCCTTTCTTTTCCCGTTCCCTCAGTGAAAAAAGAAACTCACAGTGGCCAGGTAGCAGACTCAGCTCCAGCTTCAATTGAGTTTTATGTTTGCAAGTGGAAACATTCCTCCTTTGGAAGCTAAAACTTTTAAAAATGAAAGACCTTTTGTTAAGAAGGGGAAGCAAAAATTCTAAACGTGGGTCTTTAGATCTCTTCTACCTTCATCCCTTAATTTCTGAACTCTTATACTCTGGTTGTAGGAGTGAATACAGTGAGATCCGCTCATTGCTTTCTTAAGTGAAAATTGACTTTATTGAACATAGGCAGTACCCTTGGGCTATGTCGGCAGTGCATTATGCACGTAGAGGGTTGGTGTATAGTGGCTCTGGGAGAGCTATGGCAGGTAATCCAAATTCAGATCAAGAATAATTGTTTTTCTAGTGAGTAAAAGATCGCTGCGCTCTTCATAATGGAAGGGGCTCAGTGTAAATGACTTAACCTCTGTCATTGATTGATTCTCTGAAGAACTACCTTTGGGTCAATTTTTGTTAATCAGTCCAGTAGCTACTTATCTGCCTAAAACCCTTCCTTGGCAAGCATGCACCAAAGGCCTCTCCCACTGGTACAGACCTCATCTATTACCGCTCTAGGCCTCTTGGGTTTTACTTCAGTAACAAAATGGTACTAAGTTTCCTGTACATCTCTTTTTTCATCTTTGTACTTGTCCTTATACTGTTTCTTCTTTCTAGAATTTTCTGACCTTCTTTACCTACCACCTGCTCCTTGACTTAGGTATTCTTGTTTCAGGAAGCCTCTTGACCCATTCTCTTTAGTTTCCTTTTCTCAGTTTTTCCAGAAAATTCTCTGTAGTGTTGTACTTATCACATTGTATTATAAATTTTTCATGTACCTTTCTTCAACTAGATTGTGATTTCCTTAAGCACGCACGTAACCAGTGGCTTAATTAATAAAAAATTGACCTAGAAACCTTCTGTGAGTCCATCATAGAAACAGAGCCCCTCCTGCTTTTTACTTTGAGTAGAGAAGTAAGTTGGGCTGAGCAAAGATGAGGTTTGGGGATAGTGTGTGTTTTCTCACTGGAGTGGGAATGAGTCAAGGGTGCCTTTTTTGCCTTATGCAGGTGCAGGATTGACTCAGATCTGGACAGAGGTATAGTCCAGTCCTGTGCTCCCACACAAGGTCATCATTAACTCAACTTTGTCCTCTTTGCCTATAATATCTAGTACTAGCCCCCATCCATCCTGAGAGTGAGTCTTAGAGTGGGCCTTAAACAAAATTTGGTTTAGTTTCACTACTGCAAAGTTCATATTTTAACTAAATTCCCTCTAGTTGTGGTGTGAAGAGTAGATTTAAGATAGACATGACTAGAAGCCCAGATAATAGCCCACATAAAAGAATATCAGGGCCTAAACTTGTATTGGTTAAGGATGATGAAGTGAGGGTAGATTCATAAAATATTTAGGAAGCAAGACTTAAAGATGAATTAGTTAGGAGGATAGTAAAAGAATCAAAGGTGACTCTCAGGTAGCTATCTTGGGTAATAATAGTGCCATCGAGAGGAAAAAATACAGGTCGATCGGGGTGTAAAAGTAATAAATCCAGTTTGGGACATGTTCAATATCAAGGACTTTTGAATCTAAGAAGAGATGTAAGCAGGTGGTAGTTGAGTATACAAATTAGGATATGAAACTAAGAGAATAAAGGAAATTACACTGTAGAATATACAAAATAAGAAGAGTAATGGGTCCCAGCAGATTTCCAAGCAGGAAACCTGAGATCACCAAAATCTAAAACGTGAACACAGGAAACAGAACAGAAATGACTGGGGACGGATGGGTTCTAGAAGCCAGTGGGATAAAGAACATTGCCAGATGCAACTGAGAGGTTCAGGGCTGTTGGGTTTAGCAGTATGTGGTTCATTAGTAACTTCATTGAGAGCAATGTCAGTGGAGTAATGAAGGCAAAAACTAGACTGTAGAGAACTGAAGTGAAAATGGAAATGAGATATTACTGTAGATATCTCTTTCAAGAAATTTGAATGAAATATTGGTGGGCGTGAGAGCTGGGATGGAAGAGGCAAGTATGTTTATAGGCTGAGGAGGAAGAGTCAGTAGTAGAGGGAGAATGAAAATATCCAAGAGAGGAAAATGAGGAAGGGGAGAACTGATGAAGGAAGGTCACAGAGGGTCGGGCTCATGGGCACAAAGAAAGATTTGGCCTCCAGCTGAAGGAAGGGAGCCCTTATTCCCTTACATCATTGACAAAGAAGTTAGGATGACGGTGGGTATAGATGGTTTTGTACATAGGAGGCTGTTAAGTTGAAGAAAGAGGTTAGATTCAGTGATCCACAAGCCTCAACTTGAGTCTATTTCATGAATGTTTTATTTGACCCATAGTATTATGGATCCATATATTATGAACTGTCATAGCTTGAGTTTTCCCCTTTATTATATATAGTACAATGCATAGTAAAGTCTGACTCATCTTTGTGAAAAATAATACACAGAATCCCAAACTTTAAAAATGTAAACATTGAGTTTAAGGTGTCTGTGAACATCTTAATAGAGTTGATATCCAGACTACTTTTCATTTTGTTTGAATTTCCCCCATTGTTTGTTTTTTTTATAAATTTATTTTTTATTTATTTATTTATTGGCTGCATTGGGTCTTCATTGCTGCACACGGGCTTTCTCTAGTTGTTGCGAGCAGGGGCTGCTCTTCATTGTGGTGCGCAGGCTCCTCATTGTAGTGGCTTCTCTATCTGTGGAGCACGGGCCCTAGGTGCATGGGCTTCCATAGTCGCAGCACATGGGCTCAATAGTTGTGGCTTACGGGCTCTAGAGCACAGGCTCAATAGTTGTGGTGCACGGGCTTAGTTGCTCTGTGGCATGTGGAATCTTCCCAGGGCAGGGCTCTAACCCGTGTCCCCTGCATTGGCAAGCAGATTCTTTACCACTGCGCCACCTAGGAAGTCCCTCCCCCATTGTTTTTAATGATGATCCATTGTGTAAAATTCTAATTAATATAGATCTATTATATAAAAAGAAGAAGCTGTATATGCGTGGATAGTCATGTACTTATGGGAGTTTTTTTTTTTAAACTGTAAATTAATACAGTTTTCTGATAAGAAAGTACAATTGAATATACTGAGGTGACAAGTAATTCCTTAGTCTCCTGACTTTACATAATTACTCTTTAGGTCATGACCTGTCCCTGTTGTTGGTCTTATGTGTGTAACATTTTTGTTGGTTAAGCTTCTACTCTAGCTTTTTCCTACTTTCTGACCTGTTTGATAATCTAGTCTCATATTCACTATCACAAAGAATTAGTCCATACAGTACGTTAGTTGTAACTCAGTGTCACCTTTAAAGGGTTTTCTGAATTATTTTAATATTTCTGCAGTGATCTGAAAACCATTTACATTGTCCAGAAATAATGCCTTTGTAGTACAGTGTTAAAGCTTCAGAATCTTAGAATGAATTGATTGATCAAAGAAGACTATGCATGCCTGGGCCACAGTTTGTATTGTACTTGATAAATGTTTGATGAGTGAAAGACTGAATGCATGCATTATTATTTTTGTGAAATTTTACCACTCTGAACATGCTCCCATCTTCTCTGGAAAGAAGGTAGTATATGTTCTTTTTGGAATATCTGAAACTGTTTTATCTAACTATAGTAACAAATAATTTTGTGAGTCCCAGGCATCACCAAGGCAATTACTGGAGATAAAGAAACTTTGCTTTACTTCTTTTACCTTGGATATGAGTTTTGATATTTGATGATAACAAGTTGGGATTGGTGCTGGGTTGGACAAGATTCAGATTAATTATATAAAAGAATACATAATTTTTTAAACCCTATCATATTCTATTACCCAATTCTCTAGTTCAAGTGCTTTAGGCACTGATTTAATCTGGAAATGATGATTGGACTACCCACTAGAGTAATCCATGTATTTCTAGAGGCTGTCTGGTGATGAGAGGATGTCATTCTTATATGGAAGAACTTAAGGCAAGAATCTAGGATGAAGAAATCTAATTGGTCTCACCAGAATACTGGCAGCACTGTGATCTGAAACATTTTGGTCAAAGTCAAGTTTACTGAGCGGTCATAATTTTCAGTAAGAATTCCAGAGTAGTTTGCTGGATGGGTCGGAATAAAAACACAACTCACAGGTTGCATGATTGAACACGTTTGCTTTTATTTCTTGAGTTATACAGATATATTTGCTTTCATATCCAAGTGTGCTGCAAGCAGTTTGTATTTTAATTGAATTATGTTTACCTTAATTTTCTCTGCAGTACTTTTTCCTCAGACAGACCCTCAGATGGTTGTCTTTTTTTTTTTTTTTTTTACCCCCCTCCAGTTTCCACCATCTCGCCTCATGTGTGTGCCAGTTAAATGTAAACAGCCACATTCTGTAAAATACACCATTTCTACCCCTAGTCTTTGCATTCACTTTTCTGGTAAATGACTTTGGGGTCCTGCAGAAACCAAGTGATGAGAACTCAGGAGTTAGTGCAGGTACGTTTGCAAGCAGTGTTTGCATAAAGTTCTGGTAGCCTCTTCTGTCTGTGTTTGGTTTGGTCTTTTAAACTCCCTTACCTACTTCTGTGCTTTTGTTTTTGTTTTGTTTTATTTTCATTGTTTTAGTCTCTTTCAGGCCAGGGAAATGACTTGGAGGAAAAGGAAAGTCCTGTGGCAATCCCACTTACATGCTTATTAGCTGACTGACTTAATTGGCTTATTTTTGTTTATGAAACCATAAAAAGCATAAAGCAGGTGGTAAATGCATAGAGTACTGATGCCTTTCGAGGAGTAGGTACGTTCCAGAAATTAGTTTTGTTTCCACATTAGGGTGAGTTTTATGCTAAAGTTTCAAGGGGAAATTTTATGTCTTAATCTATATGTTTCTTATATTAATAGCACCTTGCATTTTATGGACACTGAAATAAACCCCAGGATTTAGGACCATGGTAAAGAACCTGAAATTATTTTTCCCTTACTGTGAGTTTAATTATCTCTGGTTAAAAAGACGGTTTTTTTTAAAGCTTCACCTAGAAGAAATTGTATATAAAAATATATACAGATTGGAAGTCTAGCAGAGGGATGAAGAACTCGGTCTCTGGAATTAGCAGTCCTGGATTTGAATCCCATCTCTGCTATTTGCTAGCTCTGTGACCCTGGGTAATTTTCTCATATGTTGTGGTAGTTGTAGTAATAGTTACTTCCTAGAGTCACTGTAAAGATTAAATTATTATCTGAATATTTTGTCTCTATTATTAGCAAGCAAATAGCTGGCAAAAATTTTAGAAGATGTATGTCATGTTTTTTTATAATACTGGATGCAACAAAAAGAAAATGTGACTTTCGGGGTGTTAAACCTGGATTAAGCATTCTAATCCAAAGACTAACAGATCTTCAGACCTGCAGGCTGCCAGGGAGGAGAGCAGCACCTTTAGGTGGCAGATGTTAGCAGCTGGGCTCAGACAAATGCACGAGGAAGCGAGCAGTGCTGTGGACTTCACACAAAGTTTTGGGCCTCAGTTTTTTCATAGCTGTTTTGAGGATCGTATGGGTTGCTAATTAAGTCCCTGTCTGCTTTTGATATATTTTGACTTTAAAGCAGAAGAAAGAAATTAAAATAAAAGAAGAATCACTGCAAAAAGTGTGGAAGCAACCAAGATGTCCTGCAGTAAGTGAGTGGGCAAATAAACTGGTACATCCAGACAATGGAATATTATTCAGCACTAAAAAGAAATGAACTCTCAAGCCAGTTGGGGGATGATTTGGGAGATTAGGTTCAACATAAATACACTACCGTGTGTCAAATAGATGGCTAGTGAAAGCCTGCATTATAGCACAGGGAGCTCAGCTCAGTGCTCTGTGATGACCTAGATAGGAGGGATTGGGGGTTGGGGTGGGGAGAGAGGTCCACGAGGGAGGGGGTGTAGGTATACATACAGCTGATTCACTTCATTGTACAGCAGAAACTAACACAACATTGTAAAGCAATTATACTCCAATAATTTTAAAAAAAAGAAAAAAGAAATGAACTGTCAAGCCATAAAAAGACATGGAGAAACCTTAAATGCATATCACTAAGAAGCCAATCTGAAAAAGCTATGTACTACATAATTCCTACTATATGACATTCTGGAAAAGGCAAAACTGTGGAGACAGTAAAAGGATCAGTGGTTGCCAGGGGTTAGGAGGGAATGAGGGATGAATAGGCAAAGCACAGAGGATTTTTAGGGCAGTGGAACTGCTCTATGATACTGTAGTGGTAGATACGTCATTATACATTTGTCCAGACCCACGGAATATACAATGCCAAGAGTGAACCCTAACGTAAACTCTGGACTTCGGGTGATAATGATGTGTCGCTGCAGGTTCATCAATTGTAACAAGTATACCATTTGGTGGGGGAGGCTATGTGTGTGTAGGGGTGGGAGGATCTGTACTTTCCACTCAGTTTTACCATGAATCTAAAACCGCTCTAAATAATAAAGTATACAAAAAATAATAATAACAATACAGAATGGGAGGAAATGAAGAAGGAGAGAAGAAATAAAAAGCCTACTCACTGAGCCTGCCCTCATCGCCACTGCCTGTTTTACACACTCGGCCTTTGCACTCTCTGCGGCTCTCCCTCTCCTGCAGCTGCAGTCGTTTCCATGTAGATGGTTAAGGCAGCATACTTCCCCACAATGAATTCCTAGAAACAGTGCCATAAAGCAGACCACCACAAGACAGATCATTGTCGAAAGAATTATATTTCCCTATACAAACAATATAATAATAGAGGATTGCTATCCTGACCAGAACTTGCCATCAAATAAAAAAGTATGTTCCCAATTCTCTAAAACGCGTGAGTATGCACTGCACGTTGATCGGCGTCCTGGGTCCCATGAGTGATGGGTCCATAAAAATATAACTCTGGAAATCATCACGTTTTACAGCCATTTGGGGGTAGTATATTCCTTTTTAAACCTTCTTTGGATCATTGTTACCTTAGGATACAACCTGTCTCAACCAGCTGGATCATGCAGCTACCCCTGTGGCCAGAGGTCCGGGACACTGTGACCAGCTTATAAAGGGTTGGCGTGGCTGAAGAGCAGTTCCCTAAAGGAGAAGACCTCATTTGTTCCAATTAAAGAAAAGTACTGGAAATAGCCACTAAAAAAAAAAAAAAGGAGAGAAAGAAGAATGCTGTTTTCTATATCAAGGTAGTGAGGCACCTACCAGGATGTTTTATAAGATTTTTCCCTTAGTGCAGAAAGAGAAAGTCATTGTTTGTTCTATAACAGAATATTTAGTGTATAAAAATTATTTTGCTTCACAAAAACTATGAATGCAGATGCCTTGCACTTTTATATTTCCTTTGTTTCTGGAAGTCTAGGTCATATGCTCCATAAAGTTTTTATCACCATGTGATCTGTAAAGCACATGTTCCACCAGAAAATGCTTCTAGTCACCAGCTCTCTGGTTTCCATAGAGGTGATGATGGAAATTTATGTGTAATTCCAGACTAGCATTATGCTGCAAAGGATGTTTATAAAATACTAACTTCTGATAAAGGGGATAATATTTTAAAACATTCTTGATCCCTGAATAATGTTGCATATTAATAGTTATATAGCATTTGGCTTCAAAATTTCTTGCTACATAAACTTTGATTTTATACTTGTTTAAGTATCCTGCTAGAAACAAATAGAGATGCTTGTCTTTTTCACAGGGTTAGAAAGAATCTGCTGTATCTTCCAAATAAATGCTTTCAACCATTACTACCATTTTTTTGTTCAGCTACTGACCAAAAAAGACAGCAGTTTTTATTACCCAGAATCCCAAATTTAAGTCAAGCCCTGTTTCATAGGAATGTTCTATCTATATCAGGGGGTCAGCAAACTATAGTCTGCAGGTCAGATATGTCCCACAATCTGTTTTTGTAAGGTCCAATAGTTTTACGTTCTTCAGTGATAGAAGAAAAATCAAAAGAGGAGGGAAAAACGTGAAGTTCTAATTTCAATGTCTATAAAGTTGTGCTGGCACACAGCCTGTGGCTGCCTACACACGACAAGAGGATTCAAGTAGTCACAGGAGAGATTGTGTTCTCCACAGCGCCTGAAATATTTGCTCTCTGGCCCTTTGCAGAATAAATTTAGTGGTCCCTGATCTAAAGAATTTTTCACCATCTGCCACTCTCCCCACACACTTATATTCGTAGTCATTCCCTCCCTGCCTGCCCCTCTCTCTCTCTCTCTCTCTCTCTCTCTCCCTCTCCCTCCCTCCCTCTCTCCCCCCCCCCCCCCCCGCTCCTTCTCTCCCCCTCTCTCCCTCCCCCTCTTTCCCTTCCTCTTCACACACATATATCATTTTGAATCTGGCAATTGTAGTTACAAAGGAATCAAATTGTGAGCCTACAGTAAATGCTAAGCGGAAACAAGTTTTAATTTCCCTTTGCCTTGTCAACTCTCTCCTCCCTGTCTACTTTCCCTTTCCTCTACTGCCTTTATAGAGAATGTCTAAGGCCAGGCCATTTCCCAAACATATTTTGTTTTTAAGGTGGGGGTTAGAGCTTGATATATTTTTTAGCTTCCATGGAAAGTTCCCTGTTAGTATGTGGTCCCATTTTTAACCTATTTGTAGACACCCCCGATTATCTAAAATCACTTTCACATGGGGCTGAGGTTAAGCTTTATTTCTCTTGGCATGTCCCTGCCATAGCAGACACTTCCTCTTTGCCTTGAAAGGACAAAACGATGTTCAGCTGTCTGGGCTTAGGCCCAGTATTTGATTTATACATTATTTAATTTCCTCCTGAAAATTGGAAGCAGGACTTTCAGGAATGGAAGTCAGTATTTTTCATTTGTTTAGGAACACTTTTAGGTCTAATATAATCATCAGTAGTAGATGTCAGCATGATTAGGGGGTGACTTAAGGTAAAGCAAATAAAACATGAATACAAAGAAAAATTATTTGACAATGGAGAAGATCTGAAGTTTTTGAATAATCATATTGTGTGTGTTACTAGGTTTTTTGTGTGCTAGTGTTCATTTTAACAAAATTTTCTGTGCTGCATTTTGGGACACCTGTCTTTACCAACTGGCGTAAAGATCTCTGACCATTATGTTATAGCTGCAATTGGAGGATTAGAAGTTTGAGGAGAACTTAATGTAACCATTCCAGTAATTTTACAGAGGATTTTTGGTTTCTTTCTGAGCTGCTACTGCATTTATCTCCACAATTAAGTTCATACACATGCCAAGATATGAATGCCAAAATGGCTTGAGATTCTTACTGCAGTGAACTCAGGAAATTAAAAATTAACTGTGGAAATACCATTTCTTGTTTTACATCCACTTTCGGATAGTGTATTCCTTTTTAAACCTTCCTTAGATCGTTGTTACCCTTAGTTTACAACCTGTCTTCTTTTTACCTTCAAAGTTCTTAAGAAGTCTGGCACACCTACTACCTCCACTTCCTCACTCCTAATTCACTTTTCAAACCCTGGCAGCCTGGCCTCTCCCTCCCTCCACACTGCTGAGCTGATCTCACCAACCATTTCCTCATCTGCAATCCAGTAACCAGCTCTGAGTCCTCGGCTTTCCTGGCCTTCTGCCCTGTCTGTCAGAATTCACACCCCGTTCCTGAAACGCTCTTAGATTCCTCTACTTCTTCCTTTTACAGTCTCTCTCCTTGTATCACACTAAGCTGAAGTGTTCCCCAGGTTCTGTTCCTTGGATCACTTATTTCCCTACTTAGCTTTGCCCTTCTCATACTTCCTCAGTAGCTCAGACATTTGAGGAGAACCTGGAGGCTTGCAAGGAGCACAGTGTGAAGACCAACCCAGTCCTGTGAAACTACTTTTGAGTGTCTGAATACAGCCCACCCTGTGCCACCTCTATGCCTTGCTCAGGAGTGTTCCTTCGCGTGGAGTGCCTCACTGCAAACACCAGCATCTTCACATTCTCACATTCCTTTAAAGCTGATGACTAAGGGATCTCCTCTTTGATGTTAGTGAGGTCCCGGTGGATGTTTTTTCTTCCTCGTCTGAGCTATGGTGGGGGACAGCCTGATATATTGAGAGCAAAGGTACTGGGGTCCTGCAGATGTGGATTTAAATCTGGATTCACCACTTACCTGATTGTGTGATATTGGACAATTTTAAATGCTTTAAATGTCAGTTTCTTCATTTATAAATTGTGGGGGAGGGGGAATGCCGCCTACCTTGCCGAACTGTTGGATAGATTAGACATGTGAAGATCTAGAACATTTGTGAATCAGTCAGTGGTGGTACTGGTGGTGGTGGTAGTGGTGGTGGTGGTAGTAGTGGGAGTAATTATTAGCGTCATCATCAGTATCATTCTCCCACGCCAGCATTTTATGTTTCTCATGTGTCAGTTACTTCACTTTCTAAAAAGCATTTATACAATTGTCTTATTTCCCCTTCTGAATTCTAGGCTCCTGCAGGTTGTCTTTATATTTCCTCCCCAAGAGCATTGAATAATAACTTGTGCATAGGTTTTCCTAAATGAATTGAGTTGAATAGAATAGCCCTTCTCCTCCCCTAAAGAAATACTGGCTTCACAGTATTCTTGGGATTCAGAGCTGGTATGTTTGTAGCTATATCTTCATATTTCAATCAGATATTAACATGCTGAAAAGTCTGCCTGTTATATTTGTCACACTGAATCTTGAAACTAGCTCTAAAATTATTGCATTTTAATTCCTCAGAAACTTAAGGACCTGTATATTTAGAGCTAGTCTTAAATAATTCTTATTTAAAAAAAAAAAAAACTACTAAACTTTGTATTTGATACATAAATGCTATCAGTAGTAAAATATTTAAAATAAGGAAAATTAATATATATTTAAAGTTCTTACGTTAAAATGTTTGTCTTTTGTTTTTATACTTTCTGATTTATAAAATCAAAGCCAACTGCAGTTTTTTTGGCTTATATAACTAGCAGTTTTTCTTTTTACGTAATGTTTTTCCTTACAAAACCCTTACTTTCCATCTCTGAACATATTTCTGGAAAGCAGATCTTCTGCTTCTCAGCAGTGTCAGTTCTTCACAGATCACACATTATCCTGGTTACAATAACCTATAACTGCTTTGTTTGTTGTTGAGAAGACCAGGAATGTAGAACAGGTTCTGCGGATGATTTTTGAAGGAGAAAGTAGAAACAGAGTGGTTGCACTGTTGCCGATCTGAACTTCTGTAACAGGGGAGCCTAAAGCTAGTGGATTTGACTAACAGACCAGGCAAGCATTGAGCTCTTGAGAAAACAGTATAAATTCACATGAATTACTTTTTAAAAGTACCAGCACCCGTAAGTCACTAAGATCTCCCCTGATCAGGCATCCCTCAGTCAGAAAGCCTTTTTGGAGCTGCAGTTTTGCAGAGCTGAGTATTGGCTTGTGTTCTCAGAGCTTTGGACCAGCTGTGCTTCACCTGAGTTAAGGAAGGCTACATCTGCGGTGAACTCTGGGTTAGGATAGTGATGGGGTCAGGGAAAGGAAGAGGTGGCCAAAGGACAGTCTGAATTTACACTTCAGATACTTTCGGGAATTATTTGCAACCACTCAGGAATATAAAATAGTATCACAGCTGAGAGCTTTATTTAACATTCCATTTAGCTCTAATCTCTACTTAATCTCTACTGTTTTTATTTGGTTACTAGGTATTTAGTGCAGCCCCATTTTGTGGAAGGCTGGCCAAAAGCATACTTTAAATCAATAGTAGTCAAAGCTAGCTCTACTGAATCTAGATTAGGACATGAACATAGAGGTTCATTGGTTCTGAAGTTTGTGGGATAGTTGTTTCTTTTTTTTTTTTTTAAGCTTCACAATCTACCTAAGCAGTATAAACGATGTAAAGTTATAAATACAGCACCTGATCTAAGGCATAAATTTCACACTTGGTAAAAAACCAAATTGTAAGGACTAAAGTCCTAACTTTAGTTAACATAAATCAAATATCAGACTTGTCCTCATTCACTTATTCAACATACATTTATTGAGGACCTACTGTTTGCTAAGTAAGTTTACAGGCACTAGTGTACATTTGCAAACAAAATAAACAAAAGTCTGTACTATTTGTGGGCTTCATTTTTGTGAGGAGAAAGAGGACATCAACAAAGTAAGTTAAAATGTGATATATTAGATGAGGATAACAGAGGAGGAGCAAAATAAAGCAGGGAAGGAAAAAAGGATTATAGAGAGGAGGCAGCAGGTTTAAATAAAGGTGGCCAGGGAGAATCTCACTAAAAAAGGTGACGACTGTGTAAAGGCCTGAGGTAAGTGAATTGTGCAGTTAGTTGTCCAAGAGAAGAGCATTCCAGAAGGGGAACAACAAGAGCAAGGGCTCTGAACAAGATTGAGCTTTTCATATTTAAGAACAGTCAGGAAGCCGGTGTAGCTGGAGTGAAGAGTGTGTGTGGAGTGTTCCAGTGGCCACTTGAAGAAAGTGGGAGGGGTGATTTATATCAAATGATAGATCAAGTAAATTGAGAACTGAGGACTGACCATTGGATTATGATCTCAACAGAGCAATTCAGTGGAGAGTCAGAAGTCTCATTTGGATGGGTTTAAGGGAGAATGGGAGGAGAGGAAGTGGAGAATGGCAAATAAAGACAACTCTTCCAAGGAGTTTCACTAGTGGTGGATTAAAGTAGATGTGGAAACAACGGGGGGATTATGCTTTTTAAAATAAGTAATTGCAACGTATATTTTTATGCTGGTGGGAAAAGTTGTTATGCGTAGAGAAACAATTATAACAGCAAATCTTGACTTAGGATAAAGGGAATGGAATCCAGTGCATAAATAGGACAGATCTTAGGAACCCAGTTAGTTCATCCATTGAAACAGAAAGGAAAGTTAAGTTTGCAAGTACAAGTAAGGGGAATAGGGTAGATTTGATGGTGGTAGCATACTGAAAGTTCTTTTCTGCCATATAAACAAACTTTCTTTCCAGTACTTGAATAAAATCTATGGTGTCCCTGTCATATGGTCATTTACTCACTATCTCTAGAGCTATCTCCACATGTGGCCAGCTTATAAATTATTCATTAAAAAAATAAAAAATAAATTAATCATGTATTTTATTCTTTTATTGAGCAGAAATCTGTCTCCTGCAGCCTTGGTCCTAGTTCTACTTTCTAGAGCCTTACAGGATCAGCTAAACCTTCTCCATGAGCGCCTTTCAAGTACTGAAGAATTGACATAATTTCTCACTGTCGAACTCATCACTTCTGGCTCTCACACTTATCCCTTTAGTGTTTCTGCTGGGTTGTGGTTTAAGCCCCTCTCATATCTAATCACTTTCTCTTCTGAGAGGAGCCAGACTTATTTAATCAGTTTCATTTGTTAATTGGGACTCATTCATCCTGTCCTTTGGGGTCATTTTTCTCCTAGGCTTGTTTTTTTCCCAGATATTCCGTGGTTCTAACAAATATTCAAACTTGACCAGCATACCAAGAGAGTTGTTATCTAATGTGTTTATCCATAGGATGCATCGAAGGACAAAGCACAACTATTTAAAAATTCCCCTCCAAGCCGACCTTTACCCATTTGTTAGCCCCTTCTGGGTAGGATTGTCATTTCTAAGTTCTCACATGACTCTGGGTAAATCAATTCTAATGCAGGAGAGGTGGTCAGATTATGTGGTATGGGGCAAAGAAAAGGGGATATATTATCAGTGGATTCAAGCGTGGATGACTAGGAGAATGGTGTATCCTTGAAAATGAGTTAGTGAGGCAAGCAGTTTTCAGATCAAGATGACACATCTGATGGTGGACACTTCGGGTTGTAGGTGCCTGGAGAGGTCCCTTAGCTGATGGTGAACATTTCAAAGGCATTTGCGTAGAACTGATACTTGAAGACATAAGAGTAGATTCATTCTTTGAGAGGGGATAAGTAAAGACTAGAAACCAGGGGCCAAGAATAATATATCTGTGTTGGAAATGTCTATGGCATGTGTTCTTCTGAGAATTAAAGCACGTGATTTCTGAGTTAAGCATGTGATCTTCTGAGAATTAAAAGCTAGTCCTGGTACATTAGCATGTACATGAAAAACTGATTTGGAGAACCACACTGGTTTGAATCACCAAGATAAATAAGAGTCCCGATTTTCCTATTATCACTTCCTAAGCCCATGATTGCTGTTGTATCTGAGCTGATCTTAGTCCCACTGCCAGCCCCATTAGCGCTGCTGCTGCTGCCTTTACCACTGCCACGTTAGTGTTAGCAGTGGTGCTCACCAGGAGGCAGCGACTGAATGTGAGTCAGCTCCAGTCGCCAGCCTTCGGAGAAAAGCCAGGTCAGTTCTGCAGCATGAAGCCGCTTAGAGATCTAGAGAGGCTGAGTTATGATGAGAGCTGGCAGAGGCTGGAGGCCTTCAAAGGCTGGTTAGAGCAGAGCGAGGTGAAAAATGGGAAGAACAGAAGCAAATACAGGAACCAGAAAGTAGGATTTCTAAGACTCACCTTTTCTAAAATTTTGAACAAGCAGTGATTGAAAAAGCAACATTCTGTAATCATATTCATGCTTCAGTGAATAGGAGCATCTTACCAGATTCTTTCTTCTTTGGTAAAATTTTACTATTGTCCTACTTGATTGTCTTTGACTATGACCAACATATAAATAAATCTGAAAAGGGAGGAAAAGACTGGAAACAAATCAAGTGTACATCACTTGGGACCTGGTTGAATAAATATGCAGCTGTAAAAGGAATGAGAAATAGCTCTCTATATCACTATGAAGTGATTTCTTGGACAAATTGTTAAGTGGAAAAGGTAAGGCAGAGAAAAGTTTGAATAGTATGCTGACATTTATCTAAGATGATGGCAATATAGGGATGGGAAAGCTTCCCTTTATAAATATATCCCAATCAGTAAATGAAGAAGGAATATCAGAAATAGGATAGCACCATTTTGCAACCCTAATGAAGTTAAAGACTCAGGCAATAGTAAGTGACTAAACTATAAAAAGAGGGACAACCAAACATTATATGCATCTCAATATCTATAAAGCATTTGTTCCAAAAAATCAAACCTGAATCCTCTCAAGCCTCTAGATCTCATTATGAGTTTACAGGAAATAAGGAGACAGAGGAACATGTTAAATCACACCATAAAGATGCTGTCAGGAAAGTAAAGAATATGGGAAACTGTATCGGACGTATGATCCAGTTTCTCCAACATAACTTGTATGGGAAAAGAAGGAGAGAATCCTTTAAATATGAGATATATTAACTAAATGCAATGGGTAGGTCTTTTATTTTGATCCCAGTTCAAATAAACTAGCTATGGAATACATTTATGAATAATGGGCAAATTTTTAATGCTGACTAAATATTGATTATATTAAGGAATTACTGCTATTTTTTAATACAAATTTATTTATTTATTTATTTATTTTATTGGCTGTGTTGGGTCTTCGTTGCTGCACACGGGCTTTCTCTAGTTGCAGTGAGCGGGGGCTACTCTTCATTGTGGTGCACGGGCTTCTCATTGCAGTGGCCTCTCGTTGCAGAGCACGGGCTCTAGGCGCTTGGGCTTCAGTAGTTGCAGCACATGGGCTCAGTAGTTGTGGCTCACGGGCTCTAGAGCGCAGGCTCACTAGTTGTGGTGCACAGGCCTACTTGCTCTGCTGCATGTGGTATCTTCCTGGGGCAGGGATCGAACCCGTGACCCCTGCACTGGCAGGCAAATTCTTACCCACTGCGCCACCTAGGAAGTCCTGCTGTTTCTTATTAATGAGATAATAATGTGGTTATGCTTTTTAAAAAATCTTTTAGAGATATATGCTGAAATATTTATGGATTAAATATTCTGGGACTTGCTTCAAAAAATTTAGTGCAGTTTTGAGGATAAGGATTGGAGTTTAGACAAAATAGGATTGGCTGTCAGTTGATCATTATTAAACTTGAGTAACAGTAAATGCGAGTTCACTGTACATTATTCTCTCTACTATTGTATATGTTTGTTTCCCCTAGTTAAAAAAAAAGTTTTAAGTGAGAGGGGAAAGAAATATAATATTATTCTCTCCCTAAATGTTCACTAAGGACTCAATCTCATCTATCGCCCCTTTCTCCTCTATTCTCAAGAGAAAGAGTTGGTCAGGTTTACAAAGTGGGGTGGAGCTGGTGTGAAAGACACTTAAAGTCATTTTTCAGACACTTAGAATGGTAGAATTAAGGCAAAGTTTTCCAAATTTGGGATGCTGTCCATTTTATTCTTCCCCTCCTTAAGTCTTGTCAACACGCATTTCTAGTTACATGCACAATTTTAATTGAATTTAGGGACTGTCTCCAAATAAAATTTCCATTAACTTCCAAACTGAACAGCTCCAGACTCAAGCTTTGTAATCTTTTAGCCATATGACCCTTCCCTCCACAAAGGAAGTTGAGTTTTTGTTTGCTTTCTTTTCTGATTTTCATGAGACTCCTCTAGTTGCGAAGGAAAAAAATGGATTTAACACAGATAACATCTATCTTTGACCATGACCCATGTTAGAATCATCATTCAAAAAGAATAGCTTTAATTTTTTCTGTAGATTCCATAATCATTGCCAAAAAAGTTGGCCTTTGAAATTTTTCAACTTTATCATATTTTGTATAAGTACCACATGCTGAGTGTGCCACTGGAGCTCCATCTTTGTCATATTTTGGATGAGAATCTATTATCCGAAAATCAGTTGTACAGCCCACAATGTTATCTGGACCCTAATGAGCAGCATGATCTAAGAAAATGGCAGCTAGGAGCAACTGGCCCCACCAAGGTATGCTGAGCACTGTTTTCTGGAAGTATGGTTGAGAGGGGGGCACTTGCAGTGCTGGGCACAGGATCCATTTGGCACCTTTTCAGCAGAACGTTTTGAGGTAATGTGTTGCCAGGACAGCGTTTGAAGCAATACATAAGCAACGTGAGGTTACATATATATGGAGAAAGGTAGCAGACACTTTTTAACATTTTCTCTCTCATTCCTTCAACCAGCCAGCATAGTCCTGCCTCCAGTCACATATAATTCCAGCATCCCAAGGATCTTCACCATCTCCTCCCCAGAAATTACGGAGTTGTCATCACAACATGACAACACACACACAGTTGATAGGGTGCAGGGGAAATGACCTACCTGAATTTGGCTCCATCATAATACCCTTTCCACAGCCACAGTGACTGGGCCAAGCCACTCAGAGACTTGCCACAGGAGTTTTGGTTACTAAAATGAGAATATGAGGACTTGCTGGTGGCTAAAGCTGTAAGATGTAAAACATAGAAACTGTGCATTGTCGTGTTTTCTACCACTATGTAGTGAGAGAGAAATAAAGCTGAAGTATAGAGAGAAGCACAGATCAGAATTATGGAGAGAAAACCAGTCCAGTTGGTCTGCTGAGGCCCAGCCACACTACTGTCCTCAGGTTCTGTTAGACCCAATAATAACCTTATAATGAATTTCGCCTTTTGATTCAAATTGAGTTTCTGTCCCTAGCAGTTGAGAACTAATATACAGCAGATGTCACAAATGATTGCAAATATTTGGAGACATAAGAGAAGCTGAGGCAGAATTTAATCCACCTTGTTAAGAGGTGTTCACATATATAGTGTGAAAACTACTCATGAGTCCCCTTTGAGTAAAGTTAGCCTGGTCATGTTTGTTACTGCAATTAAAGAATTCATGCCTTAAAGTCTTTTCAAGACTTGGGTTTCTTCTTAAAGAAAGTAAATTAAAAATGTTCATTAGAAGATAGATATAAAAAGTTAGTAATTCTGAGGTTAACCCAAAACTTAGCATAATCTTCCATGGGAACATTTGTATATGTGTGTGGGGGGTTTAAATTCCACAGATAGTACTAAAAAGAGCAGTTGGCAGAAAGATGTCTTAAAATATTTTGTTTCAGCATGTAAAATCTCGTTTTATTACAGAATTCTTTTGTTAAAGATACAGCTATGCTGGGTTGCTGCCAGAGTGGTGGGATCCTAACAGCCTAGTTAATTTTAAAAGATTTGCAAATGCTGGGCTTCGAACTACTGATAGTAAAATATACTTCACACTTTAATATAGTGTTTAAACTCATGCCACATCTTGTGACCTGAATATTGCATCTGCATATGAGGGTGTGTGTGTGTGCGTGTGTGTGTGTGTGAATGTAGATATGTTTATTTCAAAGAGAACAGAGTTGATAGGGGAGAGCAGGACAGACCTGTAAAATAACTCAGAATTTCTCCTGACTCTCACATTCTTCAGTGTAATTATAAAATATGTACAGAAGATATTTGAACACACCGTATGATGGTATGGGTTTATTTTCAGTTAGATGCCAGCATAATAAAACGGAGGTGCTTGTTACCAAGGGGTAGCTTATCTTCAGTTTCGTGATTAAATCTCCAAATGAAAAAGTGCAGCCATTAAGAGGAAATTCTTGGCACTTGCCTCAATTTTCTCCTCTCTACAACATTATATGGTGCTTTTATGTTTATATTTTATTGATAATAGAGAATACATTGACTAAGGTTGCAAAATAGTTTCCATTGTATCATAATGCCCTTGTGTCCAGTTGACTCATCTCCATGGAAAAAAAAAATTCTGTTCAGTTGGTAATATCTACTGGTTTCTTTCCAATGATACGTTTTTTGATGGTTAGAAATTTGATGGTTAGTTTAAAATGATGAGGTAAAATGTATGGGTATAGTCATGAGATTTACCAAGTACACATTTTCAAGTTCACTCAGTTTTACATCTTTAGATTTTAAAAACTATAGATGAATAATCTATGCTTTAAAAATTCACCATTAGCTCCTGAAATATACCAACTTCTGTGTATCTGATAATAAACCAATCCTACCAAGTGACAGTTTAATACATCTTTTAAATTAAAAAAATGTTAAATGTGATTTCTTCGCTATCAACAAGTAGTTTCATCTATTCTCTTTTTTCACAACCCTTTCCTTATCTGTGGATTGCTTTGATAGCCTTTCTCACAGTTTTTAGTTTATTCTTTACCAGTGGAGACTTTCTGGCTCTTTTCATTGCTGAATTTGTCACAAAACTTATTCTTTCACTAGAATTCTTGTAAAGAAGTTTGGATAACAGTAGTTAAGAAAGAATGTTTAACTTTCATAGGGTATTAAGTAATGGACTTAATGATCAGAAGAGAAAAACATGAATGTTTTGGTTAAAGCCTTCATAAACTGAATCATCTTATTCTTCACCTTCATCTGGATTAAGAGTAACGGTAATGAAAATGATTGGCCAGTGTGGCTTTTACAAGCATTTGTAATTTATTTTTTTTTTGAAGCCAAAAATTTTTATTTAGTTTTTTAAATAAACAATACATTTATTAAACTTGCTTCTCCATGACAGTGGTGATGCCCTCCAGAAGTCACATCTTCTCACATTTAGAAAAGTAAAAAAATAATTCAGTAAAATTCTGAAGTAAAACCTCTTACATCGCTATCTCCTTCTAACTCCCACTGCACCTTCTTTTTTGTTTTTTTGTTTTTTTTAAGAACTTTTATTGAGATACAGTTGACATATAATAAAAACTGCATATATTTAAAGTGTACAATTTGATATTTTTTTCTTATTAGTAGTGTATATATGGCAATCCCAATCTCCCAGTTTATCTCACCCCAGCCCCCCCTTGTAATTTCTTTTTAAGTAATAGTACATATATAATTTTTTTAATTATTAAAAGGAGAGCACTGTATCTGACTCCTGACTTTTAAATCAGCAAAATCAGAGATCTTTTTTTTTTTCCTTTTTAATGGACATTCAGGAAACAGTTCAAAGTGCATCTCTCTCCTTATAAGACAACAGGCCATTTGGTTTTTCAGATAAGGAAACAACTTCAGTTTCTAAATACCCCAGTGTGTAATGTTATTACCAAACATCAAAACCTACATGTATTTAAATTTGAAAATTCACCTATGGGTTATCTAAAACTAAGCATAGTTAATACACACCACTTGTAAATGCTAATCTTATCTTGGAAACTTGGATTTTGCATTCCTTAACTAATGTGCTTAAATTTGCAGTCTTAGTGTCTTATTATCATAACTTTTTTTTAATAAATGAAATAGGATATAGGTCTTTAGTTCCTCTTCACGTCAATAAAGACCTAAATAAGCACTTAGTTATACCTAGAGGCAGTTGTTGAATTGTTCTAGGGTACAAGAGGAAGGTCTAAGAAAGTAAAAACTACTTGTCTTTACTATGATCAGCTCTGCTTTGTAACTCCCTTACTCCCCAGCTGTGGCAGTTCTAGCCCAATTGCATTTTGGCCTAAGTCATCCGGGAAGGGGAAGATAGATATTATTATGAAGCATTCATAGGATTTAAGAAGATTTGAAGTGTAGTTACTATAGAGCAGTAGTTCTTAACCCTTTCAGGATTATGGTTCCTTCTTAGAATATGATGAAAGCTTTGAACTGTCTATCTACATGTAAAAGTTTTTATAGGTTTCAGTATATTCTCAGACCCATCCAGCTATCCAGGGACCCTAGGTTAAGAATCTTTCTTATATAGCCAATAAACACACAAAACTGGTGAAGTAATACTTGAAATAGCATCCAATTCATGTAACAAATAAGACAGTGTTGCTTTATTTGAATTTAAAACAAAATAATATAATGTGAGCTTCTAAACAAACAGCTAATAAGCAACATAAGGATTATCTGTCAGAGGAAACACCACCTTAAAAATGTAAAAATAGAGACGATATGTGAATATATACTGTTAGGTGTTTTATTAGAGTATCTTATTTGATGGTGATATCACTTAATATAAATCCATTTTTAGTTATTTATATGCTAGTAGGAAAGAAGAGCTTTCCTTGCTTTCAGGACAATACTACTGTCGATGAGCATGACATCTGTAAAATAAGTGTAAGATAATTCATCTTGTTGTTTTCTCACTCCCTGTCATGAGCTAATGGTATACTTAGCATTTGCTCACTGGGACCTATCTTCAGATGCCCTTTAGCTAGCTAAATATTGTCAAGTCCCTTTTTTTCCTGTTTAACACAGCCATTAACACCATACCATGCTCTAAAATGACTTTAAGGATACCAAGCAAGGCTGCTGATCAAGCAGGACCAGCCTGCAGCTGCTTAGAGAATGGGACAGGAGAAACAAGCTCATTATATATATTATATGGGTGTAGGGTGGGTGAAATTGGGGAAGTCTATCAAAAGGTAAAACTTCCACTTATAAAATAAGTAAGGGGATGTAGTGCACAGCATGGTGACTATAGTTAATAACACTGTATTGTGAATTTGAAAGTTGCAAAGAGTAGATCTCAAAAGTTCTCATCACAAGAAAAAAATTTATAACTGATTGTGGTGATCATTTCACATTATAATACATATAGTGAGCCATTATGTTGTACTCCTAAAACTAATGTAATGTTCTATGTCAATTATATCTCAAAAAAAGAATGTGTAAAAGGTTCTAACTCCCAAATACTCCATTCCGTGGTCAGAGTCCAGAATCCCAAGCTAGACAAGATCCAAGGAAGGCTACCCAGGGCATCGCTGACGCTCTGGAGTTTCAAAGGAGGCATTTTTCTGAATGTGTTGGTGGGGCATGATGTGGGAGTTTGCAGTGAAGATGGTTAACAGATGATGAAACACAGGGTATGTTAAAACTGGCTTAACACCTCTGCTTACACCCTCCGCCAGCTACTGCTTCCCAAGCTCCCACAACCCTAGCAGGGAGGGTCAAACCCTCCAGACTTAGAGAGGAGTCCTAGAGCTAGCTGAACTTTGCTTGGTCTTTTCTCCTTAGAATATCCCCTGTGGTGCTCTTCTCTCCTCTTTGCCCAGGGCCAAGCTCTCCCACTCCTAAGTGCTTTTTACCCAAAGTTTGGTGTCTCTTCCAGGGCTCCAGTAGCTTTCTGGGCATAACTTGGTCATCAGCCTCCCCTCTTCCCACGAAGGGCTCACAAATACACACCTAGGATGATCCATTGTGCCCAAAAATTATAGCTTTTTCAGTCCACAGTAAACATCTTGGCTGCAATTGTCACAGCAGGAACTACGTGTGTTTGTGTGTTGGTATGTATTTAAAACAAAACAAAAAATGTAAAAAATTAGTTTATATCTCTGTTCAGAGATGAACTCAGCAGTAGACCTGTTTGTAGACTTCCAGAGGTCAAGGGACATGCTAACTTGGTATGTTTGGGGAGTACAGCAGGGCTAAGGCTGGCAAGCCTTCATGGAACTTCTAATCTAGTAAGGGAGATACACATTTACCACTAATAACTCTCTGTCCTGACAACTGTGACATGACAGAATAGTAGTACAAGCTGCTACCAGACCATAAAGCAGCCAGGCGTGGGGAGGCAGTGAAGTTGCCTCAGAGAGTGCCCCTCAGTGGACACATTCACACTGAACCTTGAAGAATGAGTACATTAACCAGTACCTTGCACAATCTTGTTCCCATGAAAGCAGTACTTTGTTTTCCTCACTGCTCTGTTCCCCAGGGCCTGGAACCTTGTAGGTGGTCAGTAAAGATTTCTTGAATAAATGAATGAATGGAGGGCTCCCAACATCTGTTTGCTTTCTCACCTCTCTCCTTCCCTACCAGGATGTTCTGGTTCTCTCTATACCCATACCAGTGGGTGTGTTCGTTTTCAAAACTAAAAATACTCCTTTTTATCTTGTTATGGGTTCAATTGATGTTAGAAACATTTAAAGTTCCCACATCTGCAGATGGTTGTAGAAACAATAAGAATAAAACCCCCAGATCTTTCCCTCTGTGGGATGATCAGTTCATTTGTAAATTTAAAAAAACAAAAACAAAAACAAAAACTATTACAGGTTTCTCCCTGCAAGTAATAATGACTGGATGTACATATACTTCAGCTGTATGTGTTAGAGACCTCATAATAACTTCAGATCAGCAAAATTAAGCAACCCAGGGGGTTTCCTCTTCTCTAATATCATTAGGCTTTGAACACATCCTCACAGAAATTCTTTTCTTTTGACTCAGTACTCCATATGGCACTCTAGACAGAATGATCTTTAACATAATCCCCGATGGGTTCCTATCATAAAGGAGACAATTTGTATCATTTGCAGACAATCCAAGGGCAGTAGTTAGGTGATTCCTTAAATCTGAAACTTGCCGTCCAGAATTCTCACTTCTAGCCTCCGTGAGTAGGTTTGTCAGTGAGGTGGTATTGTAAAGAACTTTAAAGAAATGCCGCTTGCTTCCCTCCAATTCCCTTGCCGGCTGGCTCTGTTTTATGCTCTGATCTGCGTTCTCGGCAGTTTGGGGCACCCCTGGCCGTTTGTGCCTGTGACTCCATCTGCTGCTCTGTGGCCAGGAGCCTGCTGCGCTCCCTTCAGAAACATCTTTCAGGCCCGGCCATTCAGCCACCTTTCACCGCGTCTCCATGGGGCCGGGGAGAATGGGTCCTCGGCGTCCGCATGAGCACATAATCTCCCAGGTAGCCTCCTCCTTAAAGCACCTCCAGTGCAGGCTATTCGCAAACAGCAGGACACCACTCTCTACTGGGTTCCTAATCCCTCAGACACACAGGGGAAGGAGGTCGCGAGGCTGTGAAAGCGAAAAGAAAAGCGAGGGGGCGGGGAGCCGCGCGCACACAATATCCCCCCGCTGCCCCGCGCCGCAGTCAGCGCCAGCTGCAGCCCAATTAAGCCCAACAGGTCACAGGTGTTCCAGACAGAAGATGCTTTTAACAAAACCACTTGCTTGCAAATACCTAAGACTTTTTAAAGCACTGCAGCCCATTTCTTTGGGTGGATTCTTTAAAGCTATTTAGTACACTTGAAATACAAAGAAGCTGCAAAACACATTTAGGCCTCACTGGAAGGCGCGCTTTCTTCCTACCAAACAGCAGGAGCAGCAGAGAGAGAGAAACTCCGCTTCTGCGTGGATTCAGCGTGTCGTTGCCCAAGAGAGGGCTTGGGGGCATCTCTCTTCTCCAGCCCCATCTCCCTGTGTAGTCTGCCCTGCACTGTGCAGTTCACCTCCTCATGCATGGCCATATCCTTGTACCCGTAAATTACTGTCCCTGGGATGCAGTTGTAGCTTCCCTATGAACTATTTAAAAAGCAGCCCTGACATGTGCTGATTAAACTAGGTAAATGAACTCCCATCTCCAGAGCCACTTTTCTCCTCATCTGAGGTCTCCTTATAAATAAGCCTCCTTTTCTGGCACATTTAAAATCACTGACTTCTTTTTCTCCACAGATCTGAGTACACTCTGTGCCTGCAGGATGGGGTGATGGGAACCAAACAGAACTTCAGTTGATTGTTTAAGCCACGTTCAGAAGTTTGTTACCCTTCCATTATTTTCGAGGATACAGATAATCTCTGAGAGGTAGTTAGGAACTTAGTGGTGACAGTTACATTAGAATTTCAGCATCCCTGTTGGAAGTGAGCAGCTCCTAGCTCCCCTACTCCACAGGCCTACTTGCAGCAGTAGCCCTTCTTCCCACCCTTACGTGTCCTCAAGGGTATGTTTTCCTGTTGTCTTCATTGTAGTCTGTTTACAGTCAATAGAAAAGAAGTACAGATACTACCCAGGCCTTATCTCAGGTGGAAGTAACTGTGCTTCATGTTGCTATTGGGTTCCTCATCTTGGTGCACCAGGAAAGCAGGTAGTGCTGCTGCGAAACTGAAAAGAACAAGGGAAGGGTCACAGCACAGGAGGAATGAATACCCAAAATAGTGCCCAACATCTTCAGGTTTTCCTTCTTGTTGATTAGTGTTTGGTAAACAGTTTTTGCCTTGACTATCAGTCTTAATCACGTCGTTTTTAAAAATTGCCGCTGCCTGTTTAGAAACCACGTTGGTTTTAATTTTCGCAAGACGTCTGTTTCTGTTTTACAAAGCTGAGCCACCTGTTTAAACTCTTGTCTCGTGGACTGAGGGAAAGAACCGTAGGCTATGTATAAGAGGTTTCGTTTTTTTTCCACTGTGAAGTAAGACATTGTTCTTATTCTTCGTGGCATTCAGAATTCTGCACAATTGCCTCTTTTGCCCTTTTGCATTTAAAAGTGAGGTAATTAGATTTCCCAAGGTTCAATGGTCAAGAGCCTTCTCATCCTGGGAAGTTGCTTACCCACACCCCTCACAAGGGGAGTTGTCTCACGTAATCTAGCCATTGCTGTATTGTTGTTCTAAAGGCACTGCTTTTTCAGAGGGCAAGCATAGCATGAAAATTCATCCTCATGTGCCCCTTTGCTTATGTTGCGGAGTTAGTTTGTTCTTGCAATTGAAAACAATTAGTTTTCCTCAGTGACCATTTTGAGGATTTCTAAACATTTTCATAAAAATCTTTTCCTTTCTTACCTTTTAGGAGCTCATCTCAAATATGCCTAAATCTTCCATATAGAGATTTCCTGCTTATTTTGTTATTTTTCAGATATCTGATAGATCTATTTATTATTACAGCTGAACAAATGGAAAGAGGATTTGTGACATGTTAGCACCAAACAAATGGGTGTCACGGCCACTGAAACACAACCTCTCTTAGTCACTCTGACAGTGAGATCTCAGGCCCACTCTGCTAGTCTTTTGTCTTGTTTACTCATTTCCCCAAACAGATAATATTTTCACCTTTCAGCAAAGCACATATATATTTTTAAAGTTTGGGTATTAATTTTTAGTCAAAACTGAAAAAGAACACAGAATACACACTTTGAGCTTTACAGAGCCAGCCAAAACATTCTGCTTTTACAGCCTAATGGCAAAAGCAACCTTACTGGTAATTGGCTAATAATTCATTTAAATGATCTAGTCTGCAGCCTTTGGGGGAAGAGGACAAGATGGTGAAGGGATTAGGGGAAACCTTCCAAAATCCTTTTTGCCAAAGATGTTAAGGTGCCTAAGTGCCAAGAGCTTTCTTTCTATACAGGTTAGTTTAACATTCCAGACAGTCTGTGACTCAAATTGTATGTTCGTCTTCACTTCTCAGTGAGGTTCTTCTGTGGCCTCATGGGAAGAATTCACCTAAATTCCCCCATCACTGAAACAGTCCCAGATTCTGTGTGATTTTGAAAGTGATGCCAGCAGAATGATGAGCTGTGTGATCCCTGTATATACTGTAGAGATATATAAACCTATATGTACACTCATTCCATTTTCTTACAAGCTTTAGAGAGAGTAAGGAGAAAGGTCCTACTTTAAATCGAAGGCCCTTCTTCTCAGCTTCTATAGTATTCATTCCCAAGTAGAGAGGTGTGTTGGCAAATGTATCTGAAAGGACCTCACCTTTCCAAGCTTAATACAGAAAAATCAAGTCTTCAGTAATTACTTGATGCCAGATTACTTTCATCAAGCAAGACAATAGATAACCATTTGCACAATTTTTTAAAACAAATCTTCCATTTCCGTTCTCTAAACCGATATATATTACTGCATTGTTGGTAAATTTTCGGGACTCTTTCTCAGAGTGCAGTTTTCCCCCCATTACAACACAGGAAAAAATTTCCTGTCTCTGTATAACAGATTTGATACCTAAGGAAGTGTCCCTCAAAATAACAAAATACTTGTATCCTTGCTAAAATTTCTAACATATATTACTTCTAAGGAAAGAACTAGATTCAAAGTAGTGCCCCAGACCGAAACATTTGCTTAAAATGAACATACATCGCAGTGTTAAATAATTGTTCTTACTGAGATTATCATTCCAAAAACTTAAATGTAACTGACAAAGTCTAGGTCATGTGAAACTTAAGTAAAAATATTACAGGATATTGGCCAAATATTAGAAATATGTATATAACATGCACTTTTGGGAAACTTGTTAAGGAACAGCGCTATTCAACAAATGTGCATGGACTATGTGCAGGTGCAGGGCACAAGTATGTGTTGTGACTGCTGCCTTTTGACCTCATTAAACAGACGGGTCCTCCTCCAGTCTCTCTTGCTCAGCCCTTTCCCTTTTCTCTCTATTCTGGAATAAGGGAGAGCAAAAGAAAAAAGGATAGGCAAGAGCCATATTGTGTCTAGATTGTGTTGTTTGGTTTGGGTTAGCACGCCCCAGAGTGCATGCTGAATGAAAGTCAGCAGTAACCCTGAAGATAGCCAAAACCCCTAAAGATAGATGTCCCGCCAAAAACAGGACAGGTGGAAAGTTCTGTGGGAAGCATCAGGTTAAAGAAAATTAAGCAAGTCATCATTGCTAGGCTTCAACATTGGACATTCTACTGTGCACTGTGGGAAACAGAGTATATATACTGTTACCTAAAACTTACTTGATCATGAAATACTTCTTCCTCTGAAAAGATACTAATATCTCAAAGGGAATGCTGGCATGGGCCATGAAAACAAGCAGGAGAGCACTTTTTTTGGTAAGCATGATATCTTGGAACTCATGCCAAAGTAAGTGACCCAGAGCAAATAGAAACCAGCCATCATGAAATGGACCTCCTAAGAATACTTGCCTTTTCAGGCCTTTTTATTTCAGTTAGGAGAGAAGAACTAATAATCTGATTAATCTTTTTCCTTTTGAAATTCCTACTAAAAAAGCCCTTTTATGAGGAAAAAAATTAAAACAAAGGAACTTTTAGGAGTCATGCTCTGTTAGCTGCTAGTGCATCAGCTGCTTGTGAATTGGGTTTAGTGCATTAGAGACGACTGTCCTTGACTAGCATTTACTGTCACTGTGGCCCATATGACTTCTGAAAACTATTGTTGTTATTTTTAGTGATATTTTGATGATAGAATTACTCTTTCCACTCCACCTCCATTTTGGGGACTGAGGCTAGATCCATGCAATTCCTGGTTTCTTTCTCCCCACCTTGCTCACTTTCTCCTGCTCAGAATGCCCTTTCCTATGTTCATATCTAAGTTCTGTCCCCCCCACTCCAGTTTATGAACCAGTATCCTATGTTCATATCTAAGTTCTGTCCGCCCCACTCTGGTTTATGAACCAGTAATTTCTTCCTTCTTTCCTTTTGCCTTGCTAGTAGTACCTCTTAATAGTATGTCTTGGACATCTCTGGATCTTCCAGCTGGCCTCACCTCATTGTTGCACAGAGCAACCGTTCAGTGGATGTTGATTGATGAGTGACTGGTTAATTATGAATTAACTATTTCCTCTCAATTACTTGTTGTATATTGCTGAGCAAATATGATAGGAAAATAAAAGTGGCAGAAAGGATTGCCTAATTGACTGGTTCTTCAGGGCGTCCTTTGTAAATAAAAAGAAACAAGATAAGGTTTATTGAAGCAAGTGTTGAATTCAGGCAGCCCTCAGCCACCCTAGAATTGCAAACAGCTGGGCTCTTTCTACACAGCGGAAGACTTCACATGAGGCGCTTGAGTGCCAGTATTCTGCTGCTCTGTTTCCCTTGTTATTGTCTCCCAGAGAGTCTGAAGATCATCTCTGTCCAATCCAAACATTTCCTAGTGCTTTAGTCAAAACTCTGTCCAAGTTTTCTGTATCTCACAATTCTGTAGAAATTGTTAATGAAGGGTCAGGCCAGTACTAAATATAGTCAGCAAATTCCTGTGAAATGCTAACATATACCCCAAGTGACTAACATCCAGCTTTCAAATGGCAGTTACTGCTCTGACCACCACCAGTGCCCCTTCTGTCACTGCCTTGGAAACTAAGGGCAAAAAGCAATTTTATAGCTTAGAGAAAAATCTATAGCTGCAGATATGAAGGAAGGAGAGTTGATCTGCAAAGAGGAATTGCTCAGAGGAGCCGACCCCAAGGACAGCCTTCGAGGCCACAATGACCTCACTTGCCACTACCTACATTTCCCTACCTTGCCATGTTAGGCTTCCTGAGGTTCCAGTTATTAGAGGAGTATAATCATTTCTTCTTCTCCCAATTTGCTTACTGTGTATTGAGAGAAGAAGCTGTACTAGACTGTTGGTTCACTTTCTCAAATGTGCCAGCAACATTAGCCACCTACCACCTGGCCACATGAACCAAATTCCAAGAATTTTGAGAGGTTCCAGGCAGCCTTGCACCTCCCCTGCTTTCCTCAGCTGAACTCCGGCTGCCTGCCACCACTCCGTTTGCCACGCTGCCATCAGACTTTGCACATACCTCTGCTATGGGATTACTGCATGTACAATACCTGGGGGCACAAGTCACATAGCAGTTAGCTAGTAAAGTCATTAGTAATTGTCTAGCACACAGGGTAGGCACTCAGTAAATGCTCGTGGCCATTGTGCATTGGGTCCAGTGTTCTCTGAGGCAGGTATCCGGTATGAAGAGTGCAAGACGCGGCACTGGCCCAGGGGTGGTAACCCCTCTACTGCGCGTAGCCTGAGGAGGGAGCCACACAGTGGAAACATTTCCTGTACTGTCCCAGAGAAGGATCTGGAACTCACCAGCAAGCAGGAAACGCAGTCCTCTTTGCCTCTTCCAGGGATTCTCCTTCCAGCGTCTCAGCCTTGCAACCATTGCTTCAGATTCTTGCACAGATGAAAGAAGTGCTGCTCAGATGAAGGGGAAGAGGGGTTTGAGTTCTCCCCACTTGGTCCCTTCACCTCCTTCTGAAGGTCCCCAAGGTCCCTTTGGAACAGAATAGGGCCAGTTTACCATGGGGGCATTCTGTGTGCTTTTACTGTACTTATTAAATATCACATCTGATTTTCAAACAGCCCTTTTTGCACCAGAATACGTGATGAAGTTGTTTCACTAATCCCTAGAAGTTTTGTTTTTTCCTTGAACAAGTTGGTAGCCGTTCTTTTTGGAAAAGCATTAACATGCATAACCACCGTAGTCGACTTCAGTGCTCATTAATGAAGCCCAGAACTAACAGTTACATTGTCGTAAGTTGACAAAGCCATCTAAATCTATGCATGTTTTTTTGAAAGCTCCCTAAACATGCTGCTAAATCCCCTAAAAAGCTACTAAACTGCTTTGGCAGCCATTAGCCCAGCATAAGCAGAGGAACTCTTTTCAGTAAGTGAACAAACAGAGAAAATATGCTGAATGGCTGGACAAATGTGTTTCAGCTGGCCCTTTCATTTACCGATATAAGGGTGCAGTCAATATCAATCACTGTTTTCCCTGTTGCCCTGAAAATCACAATATCTCTTTTCATCCCACAAGCTCTTTTCACCACAGTAATGTGTCTTTAGAATGACACTGGCATCAGCCCGCTTCCGCTGTCTGAAGTCCAGAGAGCTTAAAACACATTTCAGGATTCAAGACTTGAACCTTCCTCCCTTCCGTTTTCCTACCGCCCACTCTCTCCTCCCTCCCTCTGCATCCACTCCACCCCCCTCCCCAGATTCTTTTCAATTCTCCCAGCTTTCCTCGCTGAGTAAACAGAATTCACTTCTCTGTTCAAATGCAGCTCTCCAAAGTAAACGGAGACAACTCTATCTGATATTCCTAAGATTTAAGAACTCATTAAGGAGATGCACATAAAGAAATGCTTTTACATGTTGGTAATAGATCAAAGGTTGAAAGGAATGTGGAAATTCTGTGCCATGACAAGGTGTGCTGATGCACAGGACCTCCACTCTCCAGCAGTGTCTCCTTCCCCGGCCCTCCCCTTACTGCTGGGCTCCTCCCTCCCTTCCCCCACCACAGACACACTCACCCTTCGTCATCTCGTGTTAGAGGTCTGTGCCTGCACGTCCGCTCCACCTTTACAATTGTAAGCTCCTTAAGAGCAAATGCCACTGTAACATTTATCTTTTTGCGCTTCTGGATTGCTCCTGGATCTCTGTACTTAATATATTGTTTTGAGATGAAGGTGATTACTTTTTATTCTTTTGAAAACTTAAGTGGAATGACTCTCAAAGATAAATTTTAGGGATAGGCTCATAGCTGTAGAAGTTACGACAGATGAATATTTCAAATGTTAACATTTCTAAAAAACAGTGTTGATTGGTTTTTTTGTTGTTGTTTCTTGTTTTTGTTTTTGTTTGTACTGTTTCAGATTATAGCCATGTGTAGAGAGGCAGCCCTTCTGGCTCTGGAAGAAGACATTCAAGCCAACTGCATTATGAAAAGACACTTTACTCAAGCCTTGAGCGCGGTGACACCCAGACTTCCTGAATCATTGAGACGTTTCTATGAAGATTATCAAGAGAAGAGTGGGCTGCATGCACTCTGAGAAGATATACATATTCATTATGCTAAAAATACATTCTAGAGAAAACTTGTTTCTTTTTTAAAGTGTCAAAATAGCTCTTAATAAGCAAAATGTCTGAAATATGTTGACTAGATTGAGGGGCTTCAGTTCTTCTAGACATTTTAAGTCATATGGCTACCATGAAAATCTCTGGATAAGAGTTTAAGTCAGTTTTATCTGGAAATGTGTGCTGAGTTTTAAAAAGCAAACTTTCAGCTTTTTCATTATTGACCTGGTTCATTCCTCCCATGAAATGCTTTCCTGACTCCAGAATCCATTTCAGTGCATTTCCAAATACCAAAACTGTGGGCAGCAGTTTTATACAAGAACATAGAAAGTGTGTGTAGATGAATGCATGGTGCAAAATATTTACAAATCTTTAATTTTGAAGGCCATCTCATGAAATGGCTAAAGTGCCAGCCAGGCTTATGTGACCTTGTTTCCAAATACGTATTTGTTCTCATTATAATTCAGACCTACAGTTTTGCTTTAAGCCTTCTTAACCTATACTTATGGCAGTTAAAAAAAGAATTGAGAATTCTTTCATATACTATAATGCCCTTTGAACGTTTAAAGAATTGGAAATATAAACCCAGTCCAGACCTAGAAGTACTTGTATTTTTTTTCCTTTTTCTTTTTTTCATAAAAATGCTATAAATAAACCATATGAGGTATTCATGTTTTAACTTGTATGCATTTCCAGGTTACCAATAAACTTTTTCAGTTCAAAGAAAAACCAATTTGTACTCTTAATCGTATTGTCTTACGTTGCATTCTAAATACAACTCCAAATTATTTACGCTCCAAATTATTTATCCTTGAGATTTCTTGACACTTTAATACTCCATAAATATCCTTGAAAAAGCTGTTGGAAATTGATTGCTTGACTTCCAGTTCAGAAGCTGGCAATAGAAAGAAGGTACACGTAAACCCAGTCACTGTAGACCTTCAAAAATTCCCAGAAAGACAAGTCAGGCGAGAAATACCTGATTATCAAAATAACAGGGTTATACTCTTTTGTGGTGGTAGATATTCTGAAGTCATGTCTCAACTATTTCATCCTTCGACTATCATAAGTAGATTTGCAAGGGGTTTTTACCCAGACTACATTGGTTTATTAGTGCATAAAACCACCCAAAAGACAAACAATATTACTATTATTTAGAAATATACTGGGAATTCCCTGGCAGCCCAGTGGTTAGGAGTCTGCACTTTCACTGCCAAGGATCCGGGTTCAATCCCTTGTCAGGGAACTAAGATCCTACAAACCGTGTGGTGCATCCAAAAAAAAAAAAAAGAAAATGTGGAAAAAAATGTGCTGTCAAATAAAATAGTCACTAGTCACCTGTGGCTATTTAAGTTGTGAGTTTAATTAAAGTTAAAAAATATTAAAAATTTAGTTCATCAGACATGTTAGCCACATTTCAAGTGTTCAAAGGCCACATGTAACAAGTGTCTCCCATATTGGACAGAATAGATTGTAGAACGTTTCCATCACTCAGAAAGTTCTGTTGGACTCTGTTGATTTAGAAAATAAGGCTTACATATTGAAATTAATAGAACCTCAAAATTACTTTTGTGCTTCCCATTATCCTTTTAGTTATTAGGGGACCAAGTCTTCGTCCCTCTAAGTGCTAGGGCAAATGAAGATAAGAGAAAAACTTATCCCCTAAGGCCTGAACAGGAAGATTAAAGAAATCCCATTGCCAGTAAACTAAAAAGCAGAACAAGAAGCTTGAACCAACACTGAGGCTCTCGGGCTAGGGCCTGGGTGTCGGGGAGGAGGATGGCAACCTCATTCAGCAAGGGTTTAGGTATTAATGGCCACTCAGAGCCTTCAGCCTGTACAACATTTGAAGTTGTGACTGAGCCGCGTACATAATGTTCAGATCTTTAAAGACCAACACCTTCAGTGTGAGGGCAGACTAGACATCCTCTCACAGGCCAGGGGGACCACCAGGAACTTCTCTTGACTTGGTCTGTGCTTTGGAATAAAAAAGAGGATTCTGACTATGGGCTTTCCTGATCATGGCTTCAGGGTCTGAATTCACACAAACACACAGAAGCTCAAAACCTAGAAATTAACATGAAGACAGAATTCAAGCTAGAAATATCCTTTGGGTGACTAGCAGTTGCACTAGTTGAAGGAATATATCCTCACCCTGGCCACAGAGGATTCCAGCCGCTAAAACCCTGCTTGCAGAGTTCATAATCCCAGAGGATATGGAGCAGTAAAGCCTCACGCTCTGCTGGTGGAGTATAAATTGGTACAGCCGCTTCGGAAAACAACTAGCATATCTAGTAATGTTGAAAACCCTATGATCCCAACAGTTCTTCAAGTGTGTATCTCAGAGCAAGTTATTCAATAAGGTAATGAATGAGAAAAGCATAGCACCGTTATTTGCAAGTAGTAAGAAACTGGAAACAATCTAAATACCCATTAGTAACAGAATAGATTTCTATGGAATACTCATAGCAGTACCCAAGGCAGTTAAAAAAAAAAAAAAAAAAAAAGCTTTATGTAAAACAGGAATCTCAAAAACAAAAAGAATGTTTCAGAAGTATACATTATGTTTATTTAAAGTTTAAGGCATGCAAAATAATATGTTGTTTATGGGGACATGTATAGTAAAAGACTACATGAATGGAAACATAAAGCATCAAGTACTGGGGAGGAATTTCCTCAGGGGAGAAAAGTTGAAATGTTTCATATCTTAAGCTGAGTGATGGGAATACAGATGTTTGTAATGGAGTCTGTACTTTTTGTATGCTAAAGTATTTTGTGATAATTTTTAAAAGATGACCTTAAACTGACATGTTATGGTGCAAAGGCAAAATGCACCGATAACCATGTTCTGTGTTCTAACCAACATCACGATCCTATTCACCCCAGTCCATGGACTTCCAGTGCAATCCACAATGCCCAGACCTGGAAAATCAGTACCGGGTATGATGGAATAAAACCCAAGCTAGTAAATAGAGATCAGGCTTTTAGGACACAGGAAACAAGTTGAAAGAGTTTTTTTTGTTTTCTACTAGCTTTTTTTTAATTTCCCCATTCTATTGAGATATAACTGACATACAATACTGTATAAGTGCAAAGTGTACAGCATAATGATTTGACTTACATCATAAAATGATGCCCACAGTTACTTCAGTGAACATCCATCACCTCAAACTGATACAAAATTAAAGAAATAGAAAAATGATAGTTTTTCCTTGTGAAGTTGGGAGAAAGTCATTGGTGAAAGTTAGTGTTTAGGTGCTATGTGTCTTGCAGGAGGTGGGAGAAATTAATTCTAGGAGTCAGACATCTGTTTCCATGTCGCTGTGATTATGCAAAGAAATGGAATTTAAGAACTTTAAAAGATTTTAGAGCACTACATCTTTAGTCTATTCCAAACCAATTATTTTGTATATCTTTAGGTAGCTAATTATTACCATTGAAAAGGCAATGATACTCCTTTTTTGTGCCCTTTCTACAACAGTAACAGTAAAGTCCTGAGTCACAAAAAGGAGCAGGTCAGGTGTCCCTGATTAGAGATTACTCCTCTTTATCTCCATGATGATTTGCCTTCTAATTCCAGAATCTCCTGTTTATGGACTTAAAAACAGTGAATGATCCTATTATTTGGGATTGTTTGTGATTGAATACACAGTATAATTCATGGAAAATTTAAGCAAGGAAAGAAAATGCCTAGCTTCCTGTCTTTTTGGTATTTTGGCATCTGTTTGGTCAAAAGTTTGTCATTGGTTCAGAGTCTTTCCAGGGTTTGGGGATATTCACGCTGACATGTTTTTTGCAGCGTGCCAAGGGATTTTAGTTTGAATAGCGAAATTAATGTTTCCTTCTAACAACGAAACTTAGAAGAATGGTTTCTAACTTCTACTTCTTTGTGACCAAGAAAATTTATTTATAAGCTTGATACCAACAGCCCTTAGTTTGAAAAATATTCAGTTGTGTTATTTCTAATGTATAAAACAGGTTTTAAAAATAATGTATAAGCTTTCCATTTTGTAAAAATAACTATTGAATTTCTAGAAAAACCAAACCTGAGTGTATGTTTAATTTATATTAATCAGGAGAAGGCTATAGAAAAATTGCTCTAAAAATAGAATAAAATAATTTCCCTGGCCTGTTGTTACTTAAATGCCTGAATGTGAGGTTGTTAGAGTATTGGTTCATTTTGTCATAGTTCTCTGAGTCCTTCCTTTAAAGATGGGCACACACACCAAAGCATTTACGGAATTAACAGTAGTTTCCAAATATGGTCCACGTGGAAACTCTAGTTCTCCAATTGATTTACTTTTCTTCCGTTTTCATCATACCAGCTGTGTGCATGGATAGAGTTTACCTAACGTCTATGTCAGATATAACCCAGTGGCCTGTATCTTTGGGGAGTCACTTTTGGGGAACAGAATTCACTAGCAAATTGAAGCAGAAAGAGATGTTACAAGGTTTTTAATGGTTCACAAAATCCTTGGGTAGAGGATTCTACCCAAGTAGACTCTTCTTTCAAGACTTAGTGATAAATGTATCTGGAAAGATGTTTAAAGTGTCACACACAACACATACAACAAAACCCAAGGAAATTAAAAGAAAGGTAGAAAAATAGAGCTCATCAATGTTGAAATTAGAGAACAGATAAATCCCATGTTAAATATTTGAAAGGCTATCTGTCAGGTACAATTTGGACCAACCTGAAAATATGCTCTATAACCACCATGTAATAAAACTAAAAATAAGAAATGTAGAAACAAAAATAACAAAAAACCCCAACTACTTAGAAGTTCAAAATTCATTTTGAAATAATTCTTTGATCACATAAGTCAAAATCAAGATAGTGGAATATCTGGAAAATAATAAGGAAAATAGTATATATCAAAATTTATGGTTGATTTCCATATAGCTCCCTTTCAAAAAATTTTAAGCACAGATGGTTTTATAGGCAAATATTTATTTAGATCTTCAACCTGGTCGTTTTTATGCTGTTTAAACTGCTTCAGCACATAAAGAAAAAGAAATCCCAGTTCTCATTAAGACTAACATACTGCCAACCCCTTTCACTAGCTACATTTCAAAATATTTAAAAGAAGTGCCTTTAAAAATATGATTACTCAAAATCGGATCATAATTTAGCATATTAATAGATCAAAGTAGAAAATACACTCAGTTTTATGGAATTCAACATCCATTCCTCATTTTTTTAAAAAGTAAAATAAAGATAACATTAACATGCTAAAAATAGTAATCCTAAACCAATGGCCAGTAACATAATTAAATATCAGAAGCTAGAGCAATTCCCCATCTTTATTCCTTGAGTGTTAGCCAATGACGGCGTACATGGAAATAGAGTAAAACCCACAAGATACTTCACTGAGGGATTATTATGCAACTAATATGGCCTCAGACTTCACTGGCTGTTACAACAAAACAAGGTCACATTTTCTTTTATGTGCAATTAATGTCGTTAAGCCTTCATCTTCCAATAACCAAAAGTCCATTCTATTGATTTTGCCTCTTCAAATATCGATACTTTCTGGGACTCTCCCATTAATATACTTCAATGTTTGTTAAGTACATAATGGCAGTAGCTTCACACCAGCTCCTCGCTGTCCACTCATCCCCCACCCCACCCACATTGTCCCCGCTGTGAGCCACTCCTCAGCCCTGGGCCCCACCTGCTAGCTTCCAGCAAGCTCCTCCAGGTCACGGCTGCTCTTTCCTATCTCTTCGCCCTAGTTTAGACAGCGACCTTACCTCAACCCCGCTGGTGCATAGGCTAAGGCTAGGCTGGGATTTTTTAGAAAACTGATAATAGAAAACAATTACAATGATGAAAATATTTTAGTTTCATATTGGCTTTAGTTTCAGGGCTTCCAGAATCTGTACCCATGTTCCTCTGTGGGCATATGGGCTCTTCCTATCACCCTATTGAAAGAACCAGCCTATCACATACTAACTGCAGGGTCCTTCACTGTGTGCCCCAATCAGGACACAGAGTAATTTCGGCCATTCCACCCACCACGAAAGCCGCTGCCATCTATGGTGCAGAGTCCTCTAACTCAACTGTCCCCCAAATGTTCATTCTAAAAAGATTTTTGTTTTAATTGTTTAATAACTAAAATTTACATGAAGACTTTTTAAACCAAGTCTTTTCCCTAGAGATAAATTTATTTTCTACCTTGAGAACAACAGTAAATAACATCAGAAAGCTTCAAAACTGCCCTTAGATTATCAAGGTTCCAGAAATATTATATTCCAGTCTTAAAGATGCCTATTAACCTTTACAAGCCCTAGAGTTCAGTAAGATGAATCCTTGACTAGTGTCTCCATGAAGGGGACAGGAAAAGGGAGAGAACAGAGAGAGCTCAAAAGGATCCCTTATAAGTGGAGAAAGAAGACATTTTTCAAGAAGCAGAGACAAAGGGTCAGTGAGGAGGAGCACATTCAGTGAATATCATTGGATCTGGTTCCTAGTAGTTCATGAATGACCTTTAAGGAGATTCTCTCCGTGGAGCAACAAAGGTTAATGGCAGTTACATTATGTTACATACTTTATGTGGCTTTTTTCAAAAGAAATTTTAATACAATAAGTGTGTCAGTTAAGTTCTTTTCTCCCATCTCCAAACTCAACCTTCTAAACTTTGCTTTGTGGTGCTAAGGCTGGTACTTGACAAACCACAGTACTTCATTGCCCGCTGATGCCCTAGTAGGCTATGCCAGTAGGAGGCGCTAGAGGAAGACTGCGAGGCTGGAGTAGAAGATGGGATTTGATCCTTTCTGTTTACTTCCTGTGGGCTCTATGTGTCCTCCCTACCTGTTTCCTGAGCATCACCTGAGCATTGTTTGTTTTTTTTTTTTTGTAACTCCCAAAGTGGCAGTTCCTTCCCACAACAGTTGAGTCCAACATTTGCAAATGCAACCAGCCTCATTGCCCTCTTCCTTCTCTCAGAGATGCCAGCACTAGGAGAATGTTTGTGGGTATAGATGTAAGGCTATTAGAGCAAGGAGGATTTAGTGTAACACTGGATTGAGTTGAGTATATGATATATGTTCATTTACCACAGATTCTGGATTAAATGTGTTCAGTTTGTTTAGCTGCAAGTGGCTGTCATAAGCTACTTGTTTATTTTTTTATTTGTTTATTGTTTCTGTTGCCCCCACTGCTTCACGTGTACAGGGGTTTTTCTCTGTTTCGCTCACTGTTGTATTCTCCCCAATTTCCACTATAAGTGAAGAAAAAAATGTTGGCTTTGGTGCCAAATTTAAAAAAATAATCTCTTTTAATTTACATATTTCCACATTTAAAAAAAATGTTTTCTCATGGCCTTCCGTGCTTGTCCTTCTCAGTAGGAATTCTTCAGAAAACTTGATGAGAGTGATTGAATGAATGCAAAGGAGCCTATTGGCTGAGAGTTAAAGGACAATTGTTCGCCATTTCAACTGTTCCTGCTAAGCTTTCTGAGGTTCTGTCACGAAAGAAATCTGGTCCTTTGTCTCCTGCATTCACCTCTAACAATTCACCACTTTACTCCCCCATGTCATTCCCATTTTAGTAATAAATTATCTAGTAAAAACTAGGAGTTGGTGGAATCATTCAAATAGATATAGTAATATTAACACACATTTTTTAAGCATTTTATTCACAAAGGCCCACACTTTTGGAAAATCTTGAGATTTTCAATAGGTTTTCTCACAAAAAGTTGGTGTACCTCAAAAAACATGACAGTGAAGTTTTACCACAGAGCCAGGTTGTACCAACCCAAAAAACAGCAAGGATTTTCCCAGTGGCTTCTGGGGTATTTTGTACTTTTCACCCCTTAGGGCAAGTTAGAGTTCATCACAGGGCCCATCAGCCCTGGGATCACAGGAATCACAGCTCAGAACCACAGGAATTTGCTCAAAACTCTGGGCAGAGGTTGTCTGTCAACGCCACCCAAAGTCAGGCTCCTCCCCTGGTCTCAGGGAAGAGAAAGTCCACATGCCTTCCCTCCTCTCCCCTTCCCTGGAGGGTCAGTGGAGGTGGAGACCGCCAAGCTTTCCGTACACCGCAGTTCACATCTTTCTTTCATGTTTCCTTTCAACAAGGTTCGTTCTTTACCATGGTCTTAACGGGCCAGCCCTGGTGGACTCCAGGTGAATTCTGTTAGAAAGCACACTGGGGAAGAAGGCAAAAAAATTTTGGCAAAAATCACAAAATGTGGATAATAATATGCCATATGCAACAGAACACGCACCCATCTCATGGGGGCGCTGTGAGAACCAATTAATATTTGTAACGGCCTTTGAGTTCCTTGGAGGGAAGGTGCCACCAGAGCTCTCAGCATTATTGTGAAGGGCTTATGTGCACAAATACAATACCAGGAGCCAGGATGTTACTAAAAATAAAGCAGAACTTTCTGTGAGGAAGGTAAGGAAGGAAATGCCTCACTGAAAAAAGCTCAACTGTCTTTTCATACAAATGCTTGGGCTACCGGGTGATGGAAGGGTAAGTCTGAGATTCTATTCTAGGTCAAGGATTATGTTTTCTCGGCATTGTCAAGGGGCTGTGGAACAAAACAAAGTGACTGCTTTACCCGAAAGAAGGTTATAGTCTTTGAAAAAGAGATGAAGAGGATGTCTGGCTATTGCACTGTGTCCATCCATGAGGAAAAAGGCAACAGAAAAGCAAATGTTTGTTTGCTTTGTGGGGGAAGGGGTTGAAAACATTGGAAGAAAGGGGACTGCTTCAAATTTAGATAATTGTTGATAGCAGCTCCCAATAAATCTAGTGATGAGAATGAAATCCTGTGAGAAACCGGAATACACTTTTCATTTTCTTCTTTCTCAAACAAGTGCTTTAAAACCTATGTTTGAAATAGCAGACGTAATCTCTTCTTGCTTGTGCATTTACAGAAATGATCACATTGACTGTGTAAAAACAAAACCAGCAAAAGCCCTCTGCTTGGTTTGTGTTATTAGTAAAACTTGCTATATTAATGGAATGGGTTGTATCGTGCTTTCAAAGCCCTCATTAGGCACTGGGTTAATAAAACTCACAGCAGAAATGGGGACGAAAACTCCATCTCCTCCCAACTCCTCTTTCTGACACTTTCCTTCTCCTCCACCTGCTTGTTTTATAACAAGGCCTCTGGAGTCTACAGCAGATTTGCAAACAAATACATCCTTTAATGTCATGGAATACTTTCCCCAGCATAAATGGGATTAATCTGCCAACCCAGCCAATTCTGCATTTCAAACACCTCAGCTGTGTAATAAGCCACTTCTGCCAACCCCCTAATTTACGGCACAAAGTTCATTTCATTTTAATGTTTGCACTGGTTAGACTTGCTTTCTCCATTCTTCCCTCCCATTCCCCCTCTCACTCTCTCGCTTTCTACCTTTGAAGGTGTCCTGTACGCAACCTTTAGACAAGCATCAAAGAGCACAAATAATAACCTGTGGTTCCCAGAGGAGCCGGAAGAGTGAAAGAATGTGGAACCCAAACCGCCCTCCACTAGCCCCAGAAGATCCAGTCCAGACCTTCCCGAGGCAGCCTCGGTCTGGCCCAGGCTGGACAGCACTGGGGTGAGGCCTGAACATCAGGGCCAAACACAGGCACTCTATCGCTCCCAGAGCTTGTTTCCCCCAAATTTTACCATAATACTGCAAGAAAGCTGGGCTGGTTCCCTAGACTTTACTCAGACACTATAAGGACTAGAAATGGGTTCAGTTTTGTATGAATGAAGGAGGCAATCCGGTCTCTGATCTCAGAATTAGAAAGTGTCTCCAAGCGCCACTGAATGCAGTGACTTGCTCAAGGTCACAGCGTAAGAGGTAGGGGCAGGGTGAGTGGTTTACGTCACTAGTTCTTCCACCCGCCCGGGCCATCCTGTTCCTACCAAACCACACTGCTTCCCTGAGGAAAGCATCCCCACGCTGCTCTCACTCAGGAACCCGAAGGGAAAAGGGCTATTGTGGGGTTATTTACTCAAAACCATTGGATAAATTCTGAGTCATATTAACGTTTCCCTTTACTCACCCTTTGAAACCAGGGCAACATGAGTCACCGAACTGTTCTGTCCTCTTGGTTGGTGACCAAAGGGAAATGCTTCATTTTGAGAAGTGGGTCCTCCTGGCTGCTGTGGGTGCGTTTCTGAGAGTCACAATGGACAAAGATGTGACAGATAATGAGGCCGGAAGAGTCCTGCAGCTGCGAGCCCTCAAGGCCTCATAGCGCGTGAGCCAGAGAGACTCCTCCTTCCTGAAACACAGGGTCTCCATCAGGCTTTTAAGCTCAAATAGTAGAAACGATGGGGTAAGGAAGAGAGAGAACGTAAGCACGTTCCTAAAGAACAGTCATGATATCAGGACCTTTTATTGCAAAACAGCAAAGGAGCCTAACAGATGAAGTACAGCCACATGCAACACAATGGATGAATCTTAGTAATAGGATATTAAGTGAAAAAGAGGGTCCTCAAAGATTACACACCACATAATGCCCTTTATATAGGTTAAAGCAACTAACATTTTTTTAAAACCATGAGCGGTTTAGGAATACAATACCACTATAGAGAAAGAAAAGCAACGGAATTCCCCCGTGGCGTAGTGGTTAAGAATCCGCCTGCCAATGCAGGGGACACAGGTTCAATCCCTGGTCTAGGACAATCCCACATGCTGCAGAGCAACTAAGCCCATGTGCCACAACTATTGAGCCCATGTGCCACAACTACTGAAACCTGAGCACTCTAGAGCCTCTGCTCCACAAGAGAAGCCACTGCACAGAGAAGCCTACACACCACAATGAAGCGTAGCCCCCGCTCGCCACAACTAGAGAAAGCCCACGTGCAGCAACGAAGACCCAACACAGCTAAAAATAAATAAGCAAGTAAATAAAAGAAAAGAAAGGAGTTGATGGGTTCAGGATTCAGGATGATGGTGAGAGGGCAGTGGTGATGCTGGTGGGACAATGTATGAATAGATGTTAATTTCCAGTCCTATTTTTGCTTTGGGAGATGGGTTCATAGATGCTAAGTACATTTACATAAATTATTTACATACCTAGATTTAGCAGGTACATTATTTATACTTAATTAAGGTAAGTAAATAATTTATGTACTTAATTACATACATAAATAAGTAAATAACTAAATTTAAGCTGAACATTCACAGCCCAGTGATAACATTGTATCATGAATCAAGCCTCCTTGGCTTGTGGATGACCATCTGCTCCCTGTGTCTCTTCACATCATCTTCCCTCTGCACTATCACTGTGTTGAACTTTCCACTTTTATAAGACACCGGTCATTTGGATTTAAGAACCTTTGTAATGCCTTCATTTGAACTTGATTACTTCTCTCGAGACCTTTTCTCCAAATGAGATCACATTCTGAGGTACTGGGGATTAGGATTTCAACATACCTCCTCTTGGTAGGACACAATTCAACCCAGACAACAATGCACAATACTTGACTGTTAAGATCCATTGGAAAGAGAAGGAGATAGTTATTTTAATTGTGCACTCACAATGCAGTTATCAAAGTGTTTTCTTCATTTTCGCACTGCTGGCTTAAACATTGTGAATGGAAGAAAGCACAGAAAGATTGTGGTGACACTCCAAAAGAGAGACGACAGAGACAGACAGAGACAGAGAGGAATCTCATTCTCTGAGTCTTTTTATTTATTTATTATTTCTTAAAAGTTGAAGTATAGTTGATTTACAATATTATAACAGTTTTAGGTATACAATACAATTATCCAAAATGTTTATAGATTATATTCCATTTAAAGTTATTATAAAATATTGGCTGCATTCCTTGTGCTGTACTATATATCCTTGTAGCTTGTTTATTTTAGGCATAGTGGTTTGTACCTCGTAATTCCTTACCGCTGTCTCGCCTCTCCCCACTTCCCTCTCCCTACCGGTAACCACTAGCTTTTTCTCTTTGTGAGTCTGTTTCTGTTTTGTTATGCATGTTCGTTGGTTTTACTTTTTAGGTTCCACATATAAGTAATAACATAGATTATTTATCTAGCCGTGTCTGAGTTATTCCACTAAGCATAATACTCTCTAGGTCCATCCAGGTAGCTGCAAATGGCAGAATTTCGTTCTTTTTATGGCTGAGTAATATTCCATTGTGTATAAATACACCACATCTTCTTTATCCATTCATCAGTTGCTGGGCACTTAGGTTGCTTCCATACCTTGGCAATTATAAATAATGCTGCTATGAACATTGGGGTGCATGCATATTTTACAATTAGTATTTTCATTTCCTATGAGTCTTTTTAATTGCTCACAAATATTGATTACAACACTTGAAGGCAACTTTGATTCATTCTTTATTCATTCCTTCGTTGATTCATCCTTAAAGCAGCCACTCAATGCTAAGTACCCCTTCTATCATGCGGCATCTATCGACATTTAAAATGCATCAGCTTCCCTCTTCCTGGAATCTATTTATAACGCGAGTTTTTAAAAGATGTCCAAGCCTGTTTATGGCAACACTGTTCGTACTAGAAAAAAAAATACTAGAAACATCCTAAAGCTGCATCAGTAAGGGAACGGTTGAATAATTTACAATATATCCATGCTGTGCAAGCATTTAAAAAGAACAAGGGAAAGTCTCATAATAATAGCCAGCCAGTGGGGAGGATTCACTGTGTGCCAGCCCTGTGTTAAGTGCGCTTATACAGATTGTCCGATTTATTGCTGGCCAGTCAGTCACTGGCCTGGGTACAGCTGAAGAAAGGGGGACCTAAGAGACTTGAGAGGTGAAGTAACTTGCCCAATATTACACAGCTAGCACAGCTAGGATTCAAGCCACGAAAGTGCATAAATGAGAAAAAAACGTTTTGAAAAATATGTACCAAAGTTCAAATAGCAGTTATCACTCTAAAATTGTGGGGCTATAGATGATTTTGCTTTTCTTTTTTCTTTTTATTTATTTATTTATTTATAAGTTATTTATTTAGTTATTTATTTATTCGCTGTGTTGGGTGTTTGTTGCTGCATGGGCTTTCTCTAGTTGCAGCAAGGAGGGGCTATTCTGTTGTGGTGCGTGAACTTACTGCAGTGGCTTCTCTTGTTGGGGAGTGCAGGCTCTAGGCATGTGGGCTTCAGTAGTTGTGGCTCGTGGGCTCAGTAGTTGTGGCACATGGGCTTAGCTGCTCCATGGCTTGTGGGATCTTCCCAGACCAGGGATCGAACTCGTGTCTCCTGCATTGGCAGGCAGATTCTTAGCCACTGTGCGCCACCAGGGAAGTCCCTGCTTTTCTTTTTTTTTTAATTAATTAATTTTTTAATTTATTGGCTGTGTTGGGTCTTCGTTTCTGTGCAAAGGCTTTTTCTAGTTGCAGTGAGTGGGGGCTACTCTTTGTTGTGGTGTGTGGGCTTCTCACTGCGGTGGCTTCTTTTGCTTCAGAGCACAGGCTCTAGGTGCATGGGCTTCAGCACTTGTGGCATGTCGGCTCAACAGTTGTGGCTCACCAGCTCTAGAGCACAGGCTCAGTAGTTGTGGCGCACAGGCTTAGTTGCTCTGCAGCATGTGGGATCTTCCCGGGCCAGGGATTGAACCCATGTCCCCTGCATTGGCAGGCGGATTCTTAACCACTGCAACACCAGGGAAGCCCCCCTGCTTTTCTTTTTTAAAAAAACAAAGGTTGTGTCCCATTCCTTTCTTCCTTTCTGTTCCTGCTGCTCCCAGGTAAGCCCAGGTTTCATCATCTCATGCTTAGTTCACACACCAGTCTCCTGGTCTCCGGTTTTCCTCTAAACATCCTGCACGACCTTTGGATCTGGCAGTCCCTTCAGTAGGTGCCCTGCCTTCCAAGAAAGTCAGTCCAGTTCTTCAGGCTGGAATCACCTGGTCACCTCTTAATAATCAAAATTTTCTTCCTCTAGGGTTCAGCTTGACCAGCTCTCCTGCAAGAAGACTCATCCTTTTCCCGCCCCTCACAGTTCCACGTTTCTGCCACCTCAGTGTCTTTACATGGTTTGCATCCTCATCCACGGGGGCCCCCCTTTACTTCTCTGCTGAGCTAAAACCTTCAGCACTCAGCCAAAGATCACCGCTGCATGAAACCATCCCTCCACGGCTCTGCCAACCTTCAGGCCCTCCACTTTCCATGCCCTCCCATGGCATCTACATCATTCACTTTGGCACTCTGTTCTTGCAGTGCTATTTTACTCTTCCATGTGTGCTTTATTCCTTGTTGGATAGTAACTCCCAAAGGCACATAGTACCTATTTTCCTTTTTGGAAAGAGCATACCATTCAGCACTGTGGTGTATCTCTATCTGGTGTCCAAGAAACATATTCAATAATGCCTTGGGGGCTTCCTAGGTGGTGCAGTGGTTAAAAATCCGCCTGCCAACGCAGAGGACATGGGTTCGATCCCTGCTCCGGGAAGATCCCACATGCCACGGAGCAACTAAGCCCGTGTGCCAAAAAAAAAAAAAAAAAAAAAAAGCCTTAATAGTAATTAATAACTTTAAATCCCCTTAATAATAATTAAGATTGCTGTGTATCCATACCAAGCTTATGGCTACTGTCCGTAAACAAAATCATAGACGGCTTACCTAAAGCAACGTACAGAGAGTAAATACTGCCCCCGAGTAAATCCTGACCTGTTGTTGCACCCATTACTCCATGCCTGGCCTTCTCACTCTTGAACTGAACCCCCTCCATGGCTACACCATCTGTCTGGCTGGACTCCTATGGGAGCTTCTACACAGACCTCTCCTTGGACTTTGAACCTTTAGTTAATGGCATTTATTTTCTCCCCCAAGGTATCTAGGGGCCCAGCCAGAGTCACCTCATTAGCATAACATCGGGCATGGTTGAAAGGGGCTTATTGTGAAGAACACAAGATGCTTCGCTCACCCCGAACGCTCAGGGAAGTCCAAGGGTTTTAGATGCTCTGTGCCAGGAACCCGGGATGAAGACCAGATATCTATTTCTTATTACATCACACTAACACACTCTGAAACACAAACCTCGTAAGATCTACCTTCTAAAGTTGCGAAGGATACAATGAAATAAGGTGTGTGACGTGTGACCCAGGGCTCATCTTTAATGAGAGCTCTTTGGCCTTCCCTTCCCGCCTCCTTCCCAGCCCTGGTTCTAAGCGCAGGGCACGGCCTCCCTGCGTGTACATCCTCCTGCCCTTTAAACACATCCTGTGGAAATTTGAACAATTTAGAGAAGTTTTTCAGAACTGCCGTCACCTGTTCTTTTTCACAGGGATTATTTACGTGTTCGATCTGACACTGGTGTTTGTTTTTTTTCTTCTTCCGAGTTTCCCTGTCTTGTGAATCATATTCCTGGCCAACAGGGGCATACCTATCATTTTTCTGAACTTTCTAAAGCCTGTTTTCCAAAGTCCAGGACTCACGTCAGCTCAGTCTGATTGTCCCTTTCCTCTACTTGAGCAGCAATGACGCAGTCATTTTTTTCTCCAGGTTCCTGGAAATTACACAATAGCCATGAAGTTCTTTTTCGTCAGAATGAAGTCAAGAATAGAAGTTCCCTTGTTGTTTCCTCTGTCTTCTTGGTGATGAGGGGATTATGAAGACTGGCAAGGACTTACCACATGGTTTACTATTTTTTTTTCCTGTACCTTTTTTTAAATTGAGGTATAGTTGATGTATACTATCACATGGTTTACTTTTAGCAGAATAAGATGTCTAGTAAAATCTGAGCCCTTGAAGCTTATCTCCATCATTGCCTAATTTACCCATTTATTATCTAGTATTGATAAAGCATTTTCTCACTTCACTTCTGGAATAATAAAACAGTAATAGCTTACATTTGTTGTGGATTTTCAATGTGTGTACCAGACACTTGCTAACTGCTTCAAGTACATAATCAATTTTTGGCTTAAAAACAACCCCATAGCTCTATAATATATATATATATACACACACACACATACACACACACACACACATATACACACTGCAATATTACTCAGTTTAAAAAACAAGGATACCCTGTCATTTGTGATAACATGGATGGCCTTGAGGGTATTATGCTAAGTGAAAAAAGTCAGAGAAAGACACATACTGCATAGTGTCACTTATATGTGGAATCTTTACCAAAAAATCAAACTCATGGAAACAGGGAGTAGAAAAGGGGTTGCTAGAGGCTGGGAAGTGGGGGAAATAGGAAGCGGTTGGTAAAAGGGCATAAACTTTAATGTAGTGACTCTAGTTGATAAAGCTGTATTGTATCATTGAAATGTGCTGAGCGTAGAACTTAAATATTCGCACTAAAAAAAAAAGGCAAACGTGAGGTGATGGATATTTTAACTTGATTGGGGGGAATCCTTTCACAATGTATACATACATATATCAGATCATCACATTGTAGACTTTATATATCTTGCAGTTTTATTTGTCAATTATATTAAGCTGAAAAAAAGAAAAAAAGAGAGCCAAAACCAATCCCATAAGGTAGGTGCTATTATTACTTCCCATTTACTTCCCATTTTATAGATATGGAAACTGAAGCACAAAGACATTATGTAATTTGCCTAAAGCCCCGTGGCTTGCAAGTAGGACAGCAGGGATTCTGAGCTGTCTCCCAGCCACTATTCTCTACTGCTTCTCCTGCTTGGGTTCTAATGCCAGCTCCCTAGCTCAGTGGCTTCAAGTCTGTGTCTTAATTTCCTCATTTGCAAAAATGGGAATAACAATACTAACATCAAAGGGATTGTTATGAAAATGAAGTGAGGTACCACAGGGGCAACAGGTAGCACCAGTGCTGGTAAACGGGGTGCAGGACAGCACCGCGGGCAGGAGTGAAAGCATCGTCCCTATTTTTCCACAGCTGCGGCTCCTCTGCTCTCAAGCTGTTCCCTTTCTTCACACATTCCTATTTCTGAAGTCAGATTCCATCATATAATCAATATTTTAGCTCTTTGGCTTTTTCCCTAAAAAAGGTGTAACTTGATGGTATGTCTTTCTGTAAAGGGCATCTATGAATCAAGGAAATATATCATTTCCATGTGTATTTGTTTTGTTTGGCTAGTTTATTGATAACTTAAGGGCAGGAGGCATATCTTGAATTTGAGCTCTCTCAACGCCCGATACCGACTCTCACACTCTTTAAATACTCAATAAATAGTTATTGGGCACACTGGTATTTGTCAAAAGAGAATTCAGCAACTCTGCGCTGTGCTGAGTAAAAGATGCTCCCCTCTGCCTCCCCCTCAACCCCCCCCCATTACAGGACACGGAGTCGGGGTGAGGTGGGCATGTATGTATTTTCCTCCAGGGTCTTTTTTCCTTCCAGCAGAGCTGGGCTCCCCAGCACTTCCTGGAGGGAGTGGAGAAAACAGCCGCCGGCACCAGCGCTGGTCTCGGCAGAGCCCTCCCCACCCCGGGCTTTCCCAGGAGATGCTATCGGTAAAGTAGAGGAGCCCAGTAGCTAGGGGGTGAGGGGAGATGGATTCATCTGGGCCACTGCGCTAAGCTCCAGCGCTGCGGGGTCCGCAGGAAGAGGAGAAGGGCGGAGCTGGATCCTCTCCTGCGAGGTTTGGGGTACGTGTGTGCTAGGCTTTCACACCCCGCCCGCGAGCAGGACGTGCTGATGCAAACGTCTTGGCGGGACCTGATGAGATAGGGAATGGGGTCAGGAAGCGGGCCCCGCTGGGAGAGGGCAGCTGTCTGCACCAGGTACAGGCTGAGCGCAGGAATTACTGGAAACAACAGCACCGCGATGGTATCTTTTGCCAGCAGTTTCCATGCCTCACCTTTTCAAGACTTATGACTACTGCTCCAAAGCAAACAAAAATTAACTCGTCTGGAAGCGGGCCTGCTAAACCTCAAGCTGGAGATCATTGTTTTTTTTCCCCCTGAAATTAATAAATTTCCTAAATTATTGATCTATAAACAAGTGAAGTGTCCTGGTTGTGGGGACATTTTTACTTGCACTTTAATGGTTTCAAAATTAGAAAGAGTAGATTGCTAATTGTACTTTCCTCCAGGATTACCTCCTTCTTTTTTTTAAAAGGGTGACAGAAACAGCATTTGGGTGGCGCAAACCTCTGCAGCATATATACTGGTTTATCAATATTTTACAAAATTTCGCTAATTGGATTTTGAAAAAGGTCGAAAGTTGTCCAGCTCCTATTGTACACATAGAAACGTGTCTTTGAGTTTCCAGGGGTTTTCTTTGTTTTCTTTTGAGTTTTCTTCTTTAGTTTCTGCTTTGAAGGACAGGGCCCAAGGCTGGAGTTGCTTATTGTGGGAAACCTGCTTTTCTTTGTGTATTTATAGAAATGGACACACGCTTCTGGATGAGCTCTGTCCCCCTAATGAAAGAGAGCTCTATGTTCTGCTTCTCATGTCACTCAGCTCATGTTGGGTGCACAAGTGGCCTGGCCAGTCCTCACCGTGGGGGTGACCCGTGGGGGGAGGTGGCATCCCCCAACCGGTTAGGGATTATTTGGTTTGTTAATCAACAAAAGGTAAAGTCTAAACTGCACTTTTCGCTAGAAATGTACAATTATGGCTCTTCTCAAATGTTTATTTCAGCCCTCTTCCTGTCGGTTCTGCGGGGCAGCTGTATTGCCAACTCCAAGGGGGGTGTTCCCTCTGGATTTAAGGCTCGAAGTCTCTGGGCGGGGCGGCCCCCGCGGGAATATAATGGTATTGATACCTGGGACCAAGTGCCTTTCTCCCCTCTTGCGGGGTTTCCTTTCTTTCTGATCCCGTTCCCTCAGGACCAGCAAAGCCCCTCATACCTCTTCTTTCCTCCCCTCTCTGGAACTTTCCCCCTTCTACCACGTCCGTCCCTGAGGCCCAACTTTACTGCCTCTCTCCTTGGGTGAGACCCGAACACCATGACAGACTTTGGAAAAGCACTCGAGTCATGTTTTCCAGAGTGTCTACCTTGGGGCATTCTTTCTGAGAAATAAAAGGGGTTTCTGGACATTTTGGGAGAAGTTTCATAACATATCTTTCTTTTGGATAGTCAACTAACCTTGTTGGTCAAGGTTAAAATAAACCTCGGAAAAGTCCTGTGTTTAAAAAATGACCAAGGGGAAAAAAAATAACGAAGGAACCAACCAAAAACAACAGCAAAATAAATGTGACTTAATTTTGTTTAACCCAGAATTTCCCAGATGATCTGTACTTGTTTCATGACACTGGTGGCCTCCAGGACAGGCTTTGGGAACTGCTGTCCTAGAGCATCCTGGCCACCTTCTAGGTCCAAGGAAGTCATAGCGATTTAGCAGAACTGATTGATCAGGCTCCATGGAGCTGTATATCATCTCTGTTATGTTTAAACTTTTACATTATTGTCCTAAAGTAGATAACACCTAGAAATCGAGTTGGATTATTATTCTTAAAACTCCATTATGTAGAGACCATTCTGTCCGCACACATGAGAAAAGACAATTGCTATATTGGCCCAAGTCCAGGTGGCGACCCTGGAGAGAGACAAACTAGAAATGTTGTAGAATAGGCCAGCTGACAAGAATGGCCTCTCAAGGAAACAATAGCTGGATGTGGTCCTCTGTTGTATACAGGTAAAGAAACTTGATTTGGTCAGGGCACTCTGGTGATCAGGCTCTAAGTTATTGCCTCCCATTAAGAAACCTTACACACAACACCAAATGCTGGTGTGGATGTGGAGCGACAGGAACTCCCGTTCATTGATGGTGGGAATGCAAAATGGTACAGACACTTTGGAAGACAGTTTGGCAGTTCCTTACAAAACTAAACATACTCTTACACTATGACCCAGTAATTGCATTCCATGGTATTTACCTAAAGAAGTTGAAAACCTATGTCCACACAAAAACCTGCACGTAGATGTGTATAGCAGCTTTATACATACGTGCCAACACTTGGAGGCATCCAAGATGTCCTTCAGTAGGTGAATAGATATGCTGTGGTACATCCAGACAATGGAGTATTATTCAGCATTAAAAAGAAATGATCTCTCTAGCAATGAAAAGACACGGAGGAACCTTAAATGCATATTACTTAGTGAAAAAAGCCAATCTGAAAAGGCTACATTCTGTATGATCCCGACTATGTTGTATTTTGGAAAAGGCAAAACTGCACGGGGATGGTAAAAAAAATCAGTGGTTGCCAGAGTTTGGGATAGAGGGAATGAATACCCGGAGCACGGAGGACTGGGGGGGGGGCAGTGAGACAACTCTGTCAGAGACTATAATGATGGCCACGTGTCACTGTAAATTTGTCCAAACCCACAGAATTTACACTGCCAAGAGCGTGCCCTAAAGTAAACTTTGGCCTTTGGCTGCTTGTGATGTGTCAATGTAGGTTCATCAGTTGCAATAAATGTACCACTCTGATGGGAGATGTTGATCATGCCGGAGGCTATGCCTGTGTGGGGGCAGGGGGTACATGGGAAATCTCTGCATATTCCTTGCAACTTTGCTGTGAACTGTCCTAAAAAATGTCTTAGTGAAAGGGACTTCCCTGGTGGCACAGTGGTTAAGAATCTGCCTGCCAATGCAGGGAACACGGGTTCGTTCCCTGGGTCAGGAAGATCCCACATGCTGGGGAGCAACTAAGCCCCATGCCCCACAATGCCTGAGCCCACGTGCCGAGAGCCCGTGCTCCGCAACAAGAGAAGCCACCGCACTGAGGAGCCCAAGCACCACGATGAAGAGTAGCCCTCGTTCGCCACAACTAGAGAAAAGCCTGCGTGCAGCAGTGAAGACCAAACACAGCCGGCGGCGGGGGAGAAAAGAAAAGAAAAAAGAAAAAGAAAAAAAATAAAATTCTTTATGAAAAAGAATGCAACTCAGAAAGGGGAAAAAAGGAAGATTGATGCAATCTTCCTCACACACAAGACTGACAGATAAACCAGAATGCTGCTTATTGCTGTGCAGTAAGAATAACAACGGCAAGGGTTCCCACACAGTCACGCTGCCTGGTTAGTACACTCTCTTCCTATTGGGAAGCTGCATGGAAGCCAGAAGTTATAATCCTAAAACTGCTTCTTAAGCAAGAAGCATGAACGAGGAAATTTCATTGGATACTGGTGTTCACTAGAAGGGTAAACGCCAAATAGAAGAATATTGGCAGACCCAGACATACCTCTCCCCTGGAGATGCACTAAAACATTCTTCCTATGAAAGACCCCCTTTTACTTCACTCTGAGGACTAAATCTATTGGGAGAATAGAAAGAAAATTTCCAAACTTGACTCTAGGCCTGACTTCCAGCACCCATGCTCTACTCCTCTGGGTTGCACTTGGTTCTTCTCTAGCTCACTTGACTTGATACTTCCAGACAGTCTTCAAGTCATTGTCTTCTGCAGATGGAAGAGCTCCATCACCACCCTCATCTTCAGAGGTTATTTCCCTATTGGGGCTACTTTATTTCACCCCATGGGTCGTGACTGTGCTGTGGTCCAGCCTGGCTGGTCTGCCTTTGATGGAGACATGAGCAGAGATGGGGGAGGGGGAGTCTGTGGATGATGCTCTGTATAGATTTGCCACCCATGAACTGTTCCATACAAACAACCCCTCTCCCCAGTCTGTTATGCTTCTTGGGTTAATTGAAGGCAATTCAAGTCGACAAATACAACAGATATTTGTTTGCTGAGTATGACGGTGTGTGATCAGGCCATTCAAGACGGCTGTTCTCTTGCTCTCCGTACATCCCCTGCTCAACCAGTGCCCGCTTCACCTACACCTCGTTTGACGTGGCTGACCTTCCTACGTTTTTGCCCCTGCCCCAACTGGTGACTGTTCTTATCAAAGGGCGGTGAGGGGCGTGCCCCTCTGCTGGTTTCCCTGGTAACCTGTGAGACCACCTGACGTCAGTTCTCCCTATAACTGGAGCAAAGATTGTGCTGCCTGCTGTCCCCTGCCCGTGGTGGGGCGTCCCTCCAGGACCTTGCTTCAGACATGTAAGCTCCTCCATGCATCAAACCACTGATGTCTCTGATGCTGACTCCAGCCTCTTTCTTTGGTCTTGAAGCGGGGCAGGCACAGGGCTTGTAGGCCTGCAGGGTGCAGCCCAACACGTGGGCTGAATGTGTATGTCTCCCCAAATTAATGAATTGAAACCCTAACCCCTCACCCCCAACGGGATGGTATTAAAAGTTGGGACCTTTGGAAGTAATTAGGTCAGAAGGGTAGAGCCCCCTAGATGGGGTTAGTGTCTTTGGAAGAAGAAGATGAAGGCTATCCCTCTGTCTGCTCTTCACCACATGAGGATGAAAGGAGAAGATGATCGTCCGCAAACCAGGAAGAGGATTCTCAGCAGACACTGGATCTACTGACACCTTGATCTTGGACTTCTCAGCCTCCAGAACTGTGAGACGTAAATCTTTGCTGTTTAAGTCACCCAGTATATGGTATTCTGTTACAGCGGCCCAAATTGACTAAGATATCAAGCACCTATTATGGGTAAAACAGTGTGCTTAGTGATGTTGAGGAACTGGAAACAGAAAGTCAGGAATCCTGACCCCTATTCCAGGATTTTGCCCACCTATTGAACCTAACAAATAATTGCCACAATATCTTTGAGTGCACACAAACTCTATTCGCATTGAAAGATGGCAACTGCTTCCTCCCATCTGTATCATTCCATTTCTCTGTCACCTGTACTATCCAGTCTTGTTTTGTTTCCAGGTCTCCTAGCACTAGACCTGATATTTCAGACTTTTAACTTTTATAACCTCCCTATCTGAGGCAGTGCTCCATCACTCCCCAGCCTTAGCTTATTGTTAAAGCACTTATTATCTGAAATTATTTTGTCCATTTGTTAATGGTTATCTCTCTGTCTTCCCCATCTAGAAGGTCCAAGCTCCATGAAGGTGAAGACATTCATTGTCTGTCTCATTTATGATGGTATTACTATGTCACTAGTCCCGGGTGCAGCCTTAGTGCACAGTAGGAGCTCAATCAATACACACTGCAGAGGAGGCAGTCCGTGAGGCTTGTCCTGCAGCCAGCACACCTGAAAGGTCCCATCAGAACCTGATTACGTACAGAAGCAGGGCGCGCAGCTTCCCTCGATTCTCCAGCGACAGCATCGCTGGCAGGTGCAGCAGGGGCGCTGTCTGCTCCGTCAGTGAGCCCCGCTCCCTGCCCCTGGCGTCTCACAGGCCCGCGAAGCCCACTCGCGCCCTGATTCACGTGGAACTGGCGGGGAGGATGAGTGAGACCGTGCCTGTGCCCTGCTCAGGGCAGAAGGGTGTTCACGGGAAGAGGGACCAAGGCAGAAAGGGTAGTAGCAGGGGTGGAATAAAGAATCATTCAGTCATCATTGCTGAGAGCCTTCAAGGCAACCCTCCACCTTTGCTGTCCTTCACAACGAGGCCATCTTTCCTCAGTACAAGTTCGCCCCGTGACGGGGCGTTTAATACACAGTGTTACGAACAGCAGCGGACATTGACCGAGCACCTACCGCGTGCCATGCCGGGCCATCCGCTCTGCTGTACCGCGAGCGCACGGCGTTCGCAGAGACCGGGACGTGAGTGCTGGCTCCTGACCACATGCAGACAGCACCCTGCGAGCCGGTGTCACCAAGTTCATGGGCGCCACCCAGCCAGGTAGGCACGTGGTGACTGGTGGGAGGGCGGGGAGCTACACCCCCAAAGTTAAGGCTCCTAAAAGTGGAAACCTGACCCCTTGACACCCACCACCTCTTCACGTCCACTGGGTGGCCCTGACTCTGCCCTCTGAAGTCCCCCAGAGTCCTTTCAGCCCTTCCCTTAGCTAGATCCAGGTTCCCCCCACCACACACACTCGCACATGCACTCGCACACGCACACCTGCCTGTCTCGCTGATTCTTGATCTTCTCTAGATCCGTCAGGGGCTCTCCCTGGTCCTGGGCCAAAGGCCAGACTCCTCCCCACGACTGTCCCTAAGGCCACGTGACTTACCACGCCCATCTCCCTCTTCCTCGCTTGCTTCTTGCTTCGCTGAAGCCACCCTGTTCTACTCTGGGATCCAAACACATCGCACTCTTTGCCACCCAGAGCCTTTGCATTCTTGGGCCCTCTCCCTAGCATGCTCTGAACCTCTCTCTTCACATGTTAGTTCCTTCTTTTTTTTAGGTCTCAACTTAGTATCACATTCCCAGAGGGGCCTTCTCTGACCACAATAACCAGGGCATTTTCTCTCTCCTATGTTCTTTTCTATCTTCTTTTCTTGTTTCTTTCCTTCCCAGGATTTTACAGCGCACATGAGCTTTAGAAACGAATAATCTGCCTACCTGTTTTTTTTTTTATCATTCTGCTCCTCCTGAATGTACTCTCAGGAAGACAAACACTGCATCATCTTGTTCATCATCGAAGCCCCACTTTACCCAGAGAAAGCATTCTGTGAATATTTATTGAGTGAATGAATGAAGGAAGGAAGGAATGCGTAAATGCCCTCGAAGCATTTGTAGGTGCTTTTCTCTCACGCGTGCGTTCTTTTTCTGGACAAAACGTGCTCAGTTATTTCCGGTATTCTTCATGGTACTCCCTGGCCACAAAGCAATTTTTCCAAGCTGCCCTTAAAATACCGCACTCTGGGTGTGATTGAACTCGCACGGGATACAGTGTGACTTTCCCCTCCCCTTTCTATCCATGCCGGAGCCCAAGGGTTCGCTTTTGTTAGGGGAGGTGGTTGAATGAATGAGCTAACTACCCTCCCTGAACGTACAGTCACTTCAGATGCGGCCGGATTCCTGCTCCACGGCGCGCTAGTTGACAGTAGCCGGCTGTGTTCACCCCCACCCGCCAAAGCCACGATCTGCAGCGCTTGCCAGTTCAGGGGTGGAAATACTCCCACCATGGCTGATTTCAAGCCCCCGAAGTCAGGCAACTGGATGTGGATTTGGGGAGAGCCGCCAGCTATCCGAGAGCCGGTAGACACACCCTGCCCCTCCTCCAGCTCCCGCCCTTCCCCCCACACAACCACCAGGTTCACGCAGAAACCTCACCTAAGAGAACCCACACATCTGCCTCTTGCCGGCACTGGGTTCCTCCATAAAGCCGGAGTTCTATAAAATCCAGACATAAAGGCAACCGGAAGGGAAGGAAGGAACGTATTAAATCTCTTTCAGGTCTGCTGCTTGCATCTCATTGGGCCTTTGGGCACATGGACATATGCCTATTTTCACGGCTTCCCTAAAACATGTCGACTTATAAAAATTCCTTGTTTTCTTTTTCTGACCAAGACCGGTGGTCCAAAGAGAAGTAGCTCTTTTGTTGTTGTTTTGGCTTCTTTTACTTAACGACATTCATTTGTTCCATCGCTCCCCTTAGCTCTCACAACAGGTGGTACGATTTAAAAAGACATAATTCAGCATCAAGCTCTTCAGTGAATGTGTGGATGTGAGGTGTTCCTCACAGAGGGCTGTGATGTCATTTGAATGCCAGGGTGTGTGTGTGTGTTTTGAAAATATGCTGCAGAAGTGTAATTTATTTATCATGTTTTTATTTGGGTCAGTGGGAAAGGACTGGCAATTAGTTATTTTGGCAAAGGTTCAGTTATGTCTGAAAAAAGAACACAGACTCAACATGTTATATAATCACTCTTAAACCACCTCTGGGAAGTTCTCCAAGCCCTGTGTGTCAGTCTGCAATGTGCATGTCTGGACACAACCTCTATAGGAATTCCGATTTTATGAAGCAGGGTGGAGAAGTGCTGTGAGACAGAGCTGAGTTTAATTGTGAGGTTGGCTTGTTAGGGGAGAGCTAAGAGGAAGAGATTATCTTGAAATCTACCATATTCATCTTTAGGCAATGCTGGGGCACGGTCTTCCTGAGCACTGGACTCTATGTTGTAAACTGATTTTACTTCAGAATTGAATTATGTCTATGGGTGATTTTTCATTTTTGTGTGGTAAACTGCTTATTTACGTGTAGACGCCTACAGAAAAGGACACAGATCATACATATACGATTCTAGGAATTATTACGAAGGGAATATAGCCATGGAACCACTCCCCAGGGCAAGAAACGAGCGTTATCAGAAGTTCTCACCTGCTCACCTAGGAGCCACCTCCCCACTCATCCCCAGAGGTGACCACTCACACCTCTATGGAAAAGTTTTCATTTCACTTTTCTGATCCTAAATCACAGTTTTGATGTGTTTCCCCATAATTGTCTGGAAAGACTCTAACTTACTTGTGATTTTCAAGTAGAGATTGGGGGCTGTGGAGCGTGTGTTGGGGGCATCACTGAGTCAGAGGTTGAAATCTGTGCCGAGGTCAGGGCCACCCCGAGAGCAGGCAGGGGTCTGGGCGGACATTTTTTGCTAGGACCTCATCTATATAAACAATTTAACTACAGAGTATACTACAAAATTAATGGTGCCGTGGGAGGTATAGTGATTTATCATGAAGATTTATAATGTCGGTTAAGAAGAAGTACTTGGGCTTCCCTGGTGGCGCAGGGGTGAAGAATCCGCCTGCCAATGCGGGGGACACGAGTTTGAGCCCTGGTCCTGGAAGATCTCACATGCTGCGGAGCCACTAAGCCCGTGCACCACAACTACTGAGCCTGCGCTCTAGGGCCCGTGAGCCACAACTATTGAGCCCACGAACTGCAACTACTGAAGCCCGCGTGCCTAGAGCCCCTGCTCTGCAACAGGAGAAGCCACCACAATAAAAAGCCCGCGTGCACTGCGATGAAGAGTAGCCCCCATTCTCCGCAACTAGAGAAAGCCTGTGGGCAGCAACGAAGACCCAATGCAGCCAATAAATAAAAAATAAAATAAATAATTTTTTTTTTAAAAAGTACTTAAGTGTTTGCTTATTGTCCATTCGGTGCACCTGGAGGGTCTTAGTACTATCCAGGCACCATCTCTTCCTCTTCAGGTCCAGGAAATATCTATTCCTGTTCTTTATTGTCAAATGTCTTGTTTCTGGCTCATTTCACATCTCCCGCCACAAGAAGGAGAGCAGTGCTGCTATTACTCACAAGTTGCCATGGTTCTTCTCAACCATGAACCAATGTAACTCTCCTTGGCTGTTCGTAGTTCCATTTTATTTCATTCTGGCCACGTCGTTACCTGTGCATTATCCAGTGCTCCATCCAAGAACACTGGCTTTCAATGATGCTCTAGTTTCTGCGCTTTACTGATAATGTTCATGAATGCAGTTCTTACCCAGCGTGTGCAGGAAGTTGTGAATGATGATTTGTATTCATGTTAAATTTACCTTTGGGAATTTTACACCCTTCACATACAACAACTCATCTTCCAATCATGCTTTTTTGTTTTGTTTTGGTTATTCTCTCCTCTAATGCCATTCCTTCTTCCTTTTTCAGCCCTTAAAGAACAACTTTAAAGAACATCTTAAGCCGCATTTTCCCCCACAAAGCATTTATCATTATTTAACATACCATATATTGTACTTCACGTCTTTATCCTGTTTATTGTCTACCTCCCCCATACAATGTAAGCTTCATGATGGCAGAGACTTTTTACTGTTTTGTTCACTGCCCTAGTTCCAGGCTCTAGGGTCATACCTGGCACAGAGTAAGCACTCAATACATATTTGAATTAATACATAAAGTTCCACCTTCAATACATATTGAATTAATACAATTCCACTTAGTCTATGAAGTTCTCCTCTCTTAACACTACTACCTTTTTTTTTTTCTCTCCAAACCTAAGCATTTGGTCTATTTAGCACCCAATCAGGCTGTCGTTGTTTCATGTGTTCTCTTTTGCTTCTCTGAGTTGTAGGATTACTTGTATATGTTTGTTTGTATATGTCTAACTTCCTTTCTTCCCTACTCGTTCTAGAAATATACCTGACACTCTATTGCACATAACTCCACAAAGGTGGACATGAGGCTCAGTATTCCATTCCCCTGGCCATAGAGTATGGTCAAGGGTTGGTCACCAGTTGCAATACGTGGATAGTTTTTCCCCACACCACCAAGCAGTTGTTGGACACCAGCTAAGTGTTCTACAATTCAACTCAGTTCTGACACTGTCTACCTGGAGATAATATCAGATTCCTCAGTCCTGCAAGGCCGCCCCCTCAGCCTTTTCATACACCAATTATAGGGCCAGGTTGTGCTTCTGATTAATGAGCTATAGATTGGAGGTTTCCATGACCTCCTCTTCAGTTTGGATGAACTTACTGGAGCAGCTCACAGAACTCAGAGAAACATTTTACTTACTAGATGACCAGCTTATATAACTCAGCCCGATGGAAGAGATCTTAGGGCAAGGTATAGGAAAAGGAAGAGCTTCCATGCTCTCTCCATAAATATTCACGTGTTCACCAACCTGGAAGCTCTTCAAACCCTCTCCTTTTGGGTATTTATGGAGTCATCATTACAGAGGCAAGATCGATTAAATCACGGGCCATTGATGATTGACTCAATTTCCAGCCCCTTTCCTCTCCTAGGAGGTCAGGGGTTGGGACTGAAAGTTCCAACCCTCTAATCACGCACGTGGTTGGTTCCCCTGTCAACCAGCCCCATCCTTAGGTACTTTCCAAAAGTCATTAACATAAATTCAGGTGTGGTTGAAAGGGACTTGTTATGGAAATCAAGACACCTAAATCGCTTAAGAAATTCCAGGGGTTTTAGGAGCTCTGTGCCAGAAGTGAAAGGACTATCAAATATATATTTCTTGTTATAAATCACATCACATACCCCATCCCATCTAACTCCACAGAGGTAGACACGGAGCCCAGGCTGGGTCATTTGTAGAACCCCATTCCCCTGGCCACAGAGAATGGTCAAGGGATGGGTGTAAGACTTATGCAGGGAAAGTTGGAGGCCTTCCCACGACTTCACTAATCAGGCTCTTGTGAGCTCTTCCTTCAGTTCCACTAGCTACCCTTCCAAGAAATTCCCTTTTTTGGCTTAAGTTGGCTTGAGTTAGGTTTCTTTCCTGTGAAAATTAAAGACCCTGTCCTGTATATTTCTTATATTTTTCAACCTGCAGGCCAATACATGCATTTGGTTATATACAGATGTCTACTATATTCTAAATTATAGGTAATTCAATACAATATCTTTCTCCCCTTGTTATACAAGCAGTGAATTACTACAGTGAAAAAGTGTATCTAATACCTGGTTATGTGGTCCAGCATAATCTACGAGACACATAAGATAATAGCAATGGCAATAGTGATGGAAGAAAAAAATAAATGCAAAAGGCTACTTTTAAGACTATTGTAGACTGTACTTTTTCTGGTTCCATTTTCCAGAGGGTAGAATTTGAAGCTAAAAAAGCAAATATAAAGTCGGGCTTTGCGGGGGCTTGTTGCAGCTTTCTGAGTTCTATAATACTGTCAGACCTGAGTGAATTTTGGTTCAGCTTTTTTAATAGCTTGGCTAAGTTATTTACCACCAATATTCTCATTTTTATCACCCATATAAATGAAGATGGCAACCACTTATTTTCCAAGACTGTTTGAGGCTTTTTTTTTTTTTTTTTTTTTTTTTTTGAGGTGGACTGTATTCCTGATTTAGTCTAATTTCCCTGAGAAACAGAGCTTGAGGCAGAAGCTTATGTGCAAACACTTTCACGGGAGATGCAGTCCCAGGGAAACACGCATGAGAGCTGAAGGACAGAGAGGCCAGGAAGGAGGCAGGTGAACCTGCCAGTGCACTATCAGGAGGTCACAGCTTTGAACCAAGCACAACTGGTTGCTTATTCTCCTGAGTCTGCTTCCCAGCCGTCTGCTGCTCTTGGTACAGTCTGTCTGGGTGGAGGAAGGGAGAAGAAATGGTGCGCTGGTTCCCACTCCCATCGGGCAAAGTTTGCCCACAAGGTATCTGCTCCCCACACTTCCAGGGTGCACGAGCTGCCCTCTCTGGCAGCTGACACAGGAGGCTCCATCCTGTGAATCCCAGAACGTCACTGGTCCCCACCTTGCCTATCCACGCTCTGCAGCCTGGTGGGCCAGCCAGGTGAGCTGTTGTGAGTGTGGGCACTGAGAGGTTTTCCATCCCACCAGAAAGGCAGCAACAAGCCCCTCCTACCAACATCAAGATGTTTCCTCTGCAGCCTTGGCTGGTGCCAGGCCCTTTTGGTCATGAGCAGAAAGCCATGGCTAAGCAACTGCTGGAAGCTTTCAAGGCTGGGCCCAGGGTGGTGAGCAAGCCTCACGTGGTGGCTTGTGCTGGCTTTTTTTTTGCCTTGCTGCGGGACATGTGGGACCTTAGTTCCCTGACCAGGGATGGAACCTGCATTGGGAGCGCAGAGTCTTAACTACTGGACCACCAGAGAAGTCCGTGGAAGATGCTTCATGGTGTTAATATCCTTCCTTCCTTAAGTGGCTCAGACATATGCTGGGGGGGTCTGTAGCTCTGACATTATTAAAATGAAATGCTATTAAGGACAAACAATGCAAGATGGCTCAAGTTGACTACAGTGGACTTAGCTTTAACATCGTGAAGTTGAGTGAAACCATACCAGGGAAGACCTCAGCATGTAAGTGCTGTCATTCCTCTCCCCATATTTCCTAGTCGGTGGTGGGTGAGCCATCCATTGGGAGAATATGCGTATTGTTGACAGCACACTTGCCAAAACTTGTCTTTTCTAAAAGCCACCACCATTGATCATGTCCGAGATTTCATACCTATCTGGGGAGAAAGTCTCAGTTTCTTAGACATTCGGCTCCTTGGGGTGGGTCCTGAGGCATCAATGACTTTCTAGTTTCTATAATGGTCTGGGGGCTTTTTAGTTCTTTTCCCTATTGAAATCTCTGCCAGAGTTGGACAATTTTCAAGAACAGACTCCAGGAAAGTTTGAAAAGGATGCTAGTTTGACCTTGGCTTTTAAAATGCTTAGAGTTTAAAGACCATCTCAGGAAGCTGATAAAGGGATGTGTCAACAACAGTACCTACGAACTAGGTGACCCCACCAGATGGCTTTAACATGAAGTAGGCAATGTGTCATGGAGACCTTTAATCTCCCCAATTTCCACACGAGATTTCCCCAAATCTGGCCAAGTAGTACGAGTAGTAGAATGAGTTACCAGCTTTTTCCTTAACTTGGGATTATTTGTAGTAGTTCTAAAAACTGCGTCAACGTGTGACTTTCCTTGCTAAAAGAAAAAAAATAGGACTTAAAATTTCCGACTGTCTGAACATTTTCTACTTTAAAAACATTACATGAATTAAACAGGAAGATAATGGTACATGACTCATAGTAAACAAACATCAAACACATATTATCTTAATCATTCTGTACAAAAGTCAAGAACTTATATGAATCTATAAAGGAATTATCCAAAAAGGAAAAATAAAGGGTATCCAGAAGACACATTTGAAGGTTTTATTTTTTCAAATTATCGATTTGTATGACTTCAAACAACCATATCGATCAGAATGGTTGCCCCTACTTACCTGTCCAAGCTCTGCAGCCTGGTGGGCCAGCCAGGTGAGCTGTTGGTCAAATAATTAGATATATAGATAAAAGAACATTTGGGTATCTTGAGATCCACCCTGTGCCACTAAACCAGGTTTTAGTTAATAAAGTATCTATTTATGAAAGTCTCCGTTAATGTTTTGCAGTCCCATCCTATTTTGAATGGTTAGAACCATAACTCCTATGATAAGCAATGTCACTAAAATGTATTGAGTGCTACCTATCATGCTTTCTGCTGGATGATGTAGCAAACAGGATGTGTAGGTTATCCTTGCCTTAATGGAATTTTTGATCTCATTACATGAGTGGGTATAATGTGAAAATTCCTTGTTTCATGATGCTGTAGGGGCTAGCTTGGAACAGGGAAAGAATTCCTCTATTTGAGGTAACCTGACGTATCTCCTTCTAGAGACGAGTCATGGTGGCCAACACAGAATGGTGGCAGAAAGTTACTCAAAGCTATTAAAAAAAACCTGTCACACAGGGTTATTATTTTCAGTAATATATAGCTATATATATTACCCCAAGAAGAACGCAAATAGCTTATAATGTTGCATAAAGTATCGAAAGCACATAAAGTGAAAGCACATAGAGCGAAAGAAGAAAAATAAGATAGGCCCCAGATTAGAACCAGGAATTAAATGAAAGCAAAAATGTATATTTATTGATGCTCTAGATGAGAGAGACAATTGACTGTAAGCTTTCTATCAGTTATTATGCGGAAGGGAAATCCAGGCAGTTCTTCCCGGATTCACACTGTACCTGAGCTAAAAACAAGCCAAGGGCTTAGAAGTGAAACTGTTCTTGAGAGGAAGAGCGGAGAGGAATTTCCTCTCTGGTTGCTGTTGAAGGCAGTGGGCCAGGTCATGAGCAACGCCCTCTAGAAGACTCTGTTAGAGTCGACACGAAAGCGCACTTTCTAGGCCTGTTTTCTACATTGCTCTCTCTTTGTACGTGCGCAGGATCCCCCACACGACCTTCAGGAAGGAGTTAGTTCTACAGGTGTGTGGATGTTGAGGAGGAAGGCAGGATGGAGAGGTGAGGGAGATGGCAGCCCAGGTACGTGTACAAGATTCCACACACCCGGCTTAGCCTGGGCTGATTTTAGCACACATTTTCCAGGGCCTCGGTACGCAGCATGTGGTCCTCAGGCCAGCAGCACCAGCATCACCTGGAGCCTGTTGGAAATGCCAAATCTCAGGTCCCACTCAGAGCCTATTGAATCAGAATCTGCATTTCAACCCGGTTCCCAGGTGATGTTTGGGCACAAAAATGTTTGAAAATCACTGCTCTGGAGGATGGAGTGTATATGTTCTCAGAGTATTGTTTTTCCTATCTCAGCTTTCAATAAGTAAAATTTTAACTTGTTCACCATTGCCTCTTGTGTCTAGTTCTCTACTGGGTGTATATTAGGCCCTCCCTAAATGTACGTTGAGTTGCTAATTATTTGACCAATATAGTTATAATTGGGGAAAGTTTTAAGGCAAAGGTGGTTAAATATGCTTTGTTCTGGCCATTAAAAATAAATTAGAATCAACATGGTCCCCACCTCCTAACCCAGGACTATTTGCAAAGATGTCTTCCTTGCCTTCTACCTCGCGATATCCTCTTTCTGTAATCTGCACGCTCTGGCCTGTGAAAGGGTCCCAGATGCTACCAGTGTATTAGAACACAGCTGACAAAAGTCCAGGGGAGGGAAAGGACTTGAGGATCCCCCACACAACCTTCGGGAAGGAGTTAGTTCTACAGGTGTATAACTCCCAAACCCTCCTTGAGAACCACTCCCTGCACCCCTAGTTCCATGGAACTCCTCAACACTTGCTTAGCTCACATGGTTTAATAAACTCGTGTCTATGGTGAACATGCCCAAGGCTGAAATGAACTCTGCTCTCTAAGCCGGTTGAATTCCAGAACTTGGGGAGGAAGAAGAGATGCAAAACTTCCCCCAGCTCTCTTCCTGGTCCTTCCTACATGTTTGTGGTTCTGTGGGTGTCTCTCTCTTAGGACGTCACCCACATAACCCGGAAGCACCAGCTCACTTGTCCATCAACTCTATTTGGCCCTGAGCTGGATCAATATTAACTAAGTGATGGATGAATGTGTTCATAAAATCACCTATGACATCTTAAGCTTCTGTAAAGTTAGAAACTGTCCCTCTGATTTTATTTTAAATTATACATGTGAAAGTTTTATGTCACTGGGCAGGAAACCAGGAGAGGGGACCAGAGAGTAGAGGGCCGTTTATCACAAAGAAATTTATCATTAAGGATTACAAGGGTGAAGCCAGACTTCACATTTTACCAAGACCAGTGTCTCCACCTTAATAATTATAAGCTAGCTTTGATTTAATATAAGTGTTTCAATTAAAACTGAAACTCAATATGAAAGTTAAGCATTTAAACCGAACTTTCCGACCACCATAAAAGCCATCGTTGTAATCGTAAAAGCACGACTTGTGTCTTTTTCATCTTTGCATTCCTAACATCTAGGACAGTATTTAGAACATAGTAACCACACAAGAAATATTTATGAGGTGAATGGATAAGTGGGTAAACTCCTTCAGTGAAGGACCTGGTCTAGAAGACAGGCTGTCTCCTTAGGGACACTGAGTTCTACATCTAGTCCCACCAGAAATTGTGACTGGAAATCAACAGGGACTCAAGAAACCAAAGGTATTACAAACTATTTTTAATGTAACTCATGTGAGACTTGTCAAACTGATAACCGAAAATTATCAAAAGGTAAATGAAGTTTTAGCAAGATACGGTGACTGATGCATTCACATTCCTGATTATGAGAAATTCTGAAATAGATTTAAACGGCTGTATGATGTACATGTTATAACTGCAATTAGCTGGAGCATGTGTGGCTTAGGAATTCTGACCTCTCTCTGCACTTGTACTTGGAAGAGTTGGGTGCAGACCTCGAAGACATACATACCTAAAGTGGTATTTAGAACACAACCTCCACAGGGCTGAGAGTCACAGCATCTGTGGTAGCTTGGTGTTGCCCACCTCTACTGCACAACATGAAAGTAACCTGGAGGAGAACTAGGGAACTCTGATAGTTTCTGGAAAATTAAGGAACATCTTTTGCAAACAGGTCACCGAAGGCCATAGTGGAAGCACAGCGGAGCTGGGATGGATGTGTGTGCTTTCTGAGTGTGTGGTTAGTGACGGAAGCAGACATCTGACAAGAGGACAGCTTCTTGGCCTGGAAATTCTAAGGGATGTGATTTCCCCAGAGTGGTGGAAAGCAGAAAACACAGAAGAGGTGTAGGAAGCAGAGAGGATGGACTTGAAAGGAGGCCCTGTTTCATCAGCATCACGTAATGAGAATAGTCTTTGGTAAGTATTAGGGAAAGAGATGGGGGAGTCTTTGCTGACTGGTGTCATCTCCACACAGCTGCATGGCTAAGGAAGAACTCACAAGATTTCTCATAAAATGCCCAACCAAGAAAGGCATCTGGAAGGAGCACAAGTGGACCCAAAGGTCATAAGAGCTGAGTGTGAACCCTGAGGCCACAGAGAAACCCAGCAGAAGACGGGGCCTGAGCTTGCCTCACCAAGGGAGACACTTGGTGTGCGTCCCCTCCACATGAGGGCTGAAAGTTCCCGAAGCTCCTGTTTGAAGGAAGCATTTCCCCCAGCCTGTGAGAGGCACTCGGAGCACAAAGCAACTTTGAATGCTGTTGCACAGAATCGAAGATGGTGAGTTTTCTTCTCTTTTAGTAAAGCCACCCTTTGCCCCATTGTAAACATTATGCTTGCAAGTGGGGAATGAGTGCCAGGTACTTACTGTGACCTTCAGAGAGATAACTTCACTGGTTGCTCACAAGGGCCAGAGCCAACAAATTGCCCCATCCTTGCAAAGGGCCTGGATCCACAGAGGCTTTTTCCCCCCATTTTTTAATTGATATATTTTTGAAAGTTTGTATTTTATATTGGAGTATAGTTGATTTACAATGCTGTGTTCATTTCAGGTATGTAGCAAAGTGATTCAATTATACGTATACATCTATCTGTTCTTTTCCAGATTCTTTTCCCATTTAGGTTATTACAAAATATTGAGTAGAGTCCCTGTGCTATACAGTAGGTCTTTGTTGATTATCTGTTTTATATAGAGTAGCCACAGAGGCATTTTTGTGCAATATTTTTAGTAGTCGGATCAATGTCTTTGAAATGGCTGGCATGACTGGGATACACTGATATAAATCTCATCTCCTCTGTGTGTCTGAGTCACAGACCAGTGGCCCGTGGATCAAACTGTCTTCTTTGGCATGCATAGTATTTTGAAAAGTGAAATGAATCTTCAGTATCCAAAAATCAAGTGACTTCATGTTCAGAACCTTGATGTACATTTTTTTCTGCAAAACTTGGAAGAGCTGCCCACCCTGGGTTCATGCTCCCACACGATGGCATTTGACTGCAGCCGAGGAGCAGCTGCCTTCTATAGAAGGGGTCATGCTTTTCAATTCAGCACAAGCCCCACCCTCCGGATAAGGTACCTGACCTTGAGACTGAGTGGGTCCTCCATTCATCAGAGGGTTTGCGTTGTTTTTCATAGAGTAGAAAAGTTCTTGGTACCCACATCTTTACGAACAGAGAAGACATAAAAGTAAACTGAGAGACTCTATGACATACATCAAAGCAAGATCCTTTTTGACCCACCTTCTAGAATAATGGAAATAAAATGAAGAATAAACAAACGGGACCTAATGAAACTTAAAAGCTTTTGCACAGCAAAAGAAACCATAAACAAGACAAGAAGACAGCCCTCAGAATTGGAGAAAATACTTGCCAACGAAGCAACGGACAAAGGATTAATCTCCAAAATATACAAGCAGCTCATGCAGCTTAATACGAAAAAAGCAAATAACCCAACCCACAAATGGGCAGAAGACCTAAATAGACATTTCTCCAAAGAAGACATGCAGATGGCCAACAAACACATGAAAAGATGCTCAACATCACTAATCAACAGAGAAATGCAAGTCAAAGCCACAATGAGGTATCACCTCACTCCAGTCAGAATGGCCATCATCAAAACATCTAGAAACAATGAATGTTGGAGAGGGGGTGGAGAAAAGGGAACTCTCCTGCACTGTTGGTGGGAAGGTAAGATGCTACAGCCACTTACAGAAAACAGTTTGGAGGTTCCTTAAAAGACTAAAGATAGAACTACCATATGACCCAGCAATCCCACTACTGGGCATATACCCAGAGAAAACCATGATCCAAAAAGAAACATGTACCACAATGTTCACTGCAGCTCTATTTACAATAGCCAGGACATGGAAGCAACCTAAATGCCCATCAACAGATGAATGGATAAAGAAGATGTGGCACATACATACAATGGAATATTACTCAGCCATAAAAAGGAATGAAATGGAGCTATATGTAATGAGGTGGACAGACCTAGAGTCTGTCATACAGAGTGAAGTAAGCCAGAAAGAGAAAAACAAATACTGTATGCTAACTCATATACATGGAATCTAAAAAAAGAAATGGTACTGATGAACCCAGTGACAGGGCAAGAATAAGGATGCAGATGCAGAGAATGGACTGGAGGACATGGGGTTGGGGGGGGTGGGGGGCGAAGGGGAAGCTGGGACGAAGTGAGAGAGTAGCACAGACATAGATACACTACCAACTGTAAAATAGAGAGCTAGTGGGAAGTTGCTGTATCACAAAGGGAAATCAACTCGATGATGGGTGATGCCTCAGAGAGCCAGGACAGGGAGGGTGGGAGGGAGTGGCGGGAGGGAGGGGATATGGGGATATGTGTATAAATACAGCTGATTGACTTTGGTGTACCTCAAAAGCTGGTACAAGAGTGTAAAGCAATTATATTCCAATAGAGAGCTTAAAAAAAAAAAGTAAACTGGGAGAACCATGTGTTTCTTACCCCAAACCCCCTTCACCCATATGCAGCACCTGCTTGGGGTCCCTAACATAGCCTAAAATGCCCTCAGATATTTTTCCCATTCAATATGTTTAGTATTAGTCCCAGTATTCTCTAGTCTTTTCTTCTTACACCTGCCTCCTCCCGCCCTGGAAGAATGCCTAGTTATTATAATGATGTATTTTGCTTACAAACTAACATACTCTGTGGCTACTGCATATCCGAAGACCTGTCTGAGTGCGAGAGATTATTTTCTCCAGTTGGTAAGTCTGCAATCTGAGAGTAGGAAGCATATTTGAATTATAAAATTTGGCACCTTCAGTTTAGCTCCGTGAAAAGTGATTTAGCAAAAGTAAAGAGTGCCCCATGTGTGGTGTGGGAGTAGGAGCCGAATTGTCTGGTTTTCCACAATCTGTGGCATTATTTTCATATTCATGATTTGTTAGTCATGAAATAGTTTTCTGTGCCGTGGGTCCTTTTTGTCGCTGGAGTTATTGTTGCAAAGTAATTCAAACCAAGGAAGACATCTGGATGCATCTCAGGCTTTAGCAGGCTCCAGAGGTTATCTTTGAGGATGAGCTGGAGATAAAATGTATTACCTTTCTTTCCATTTGACGTTAAACATTTTCTTGCCTTGAATCCCTGTCTACTTGTTGTAGTGGGAGAAAGGTAGTCACTGGGGAAATTAGGCAGAGGATAAATATTTGTTAATTGAATGAATGCGTGAACATCAGAGGGTGTATCTAGAAGACTGACTCACAGCCTGGAGCACGTTGGCAGCTAAGGCTGAGCGGCAGAGGGTGGTGTAAAGGCAAAGACGTGCAGGGGTTATGTTGGTCCAGGTGAACTATGAAATCCAGTGGCCTCATTTACTAACCAAAGACGGAGGAGGGGGGAGCTGGGAAGACACCAGAAAAATGAAAGAAAGAGGGACAAGTGCCTGACTTCGTCAATTTTATGCTGTATACGAGAGATATCTAAAGGAAGAGTCTTCAAAACATGTTGAAAATAAAAGATGAGGAAAGGTATGTCAGGCAAATGCAAGCAGAAGATAAGCACCATCACTGTCTGATTGCGACCATCAGACAAGGTGGGATGCAGGACACAGACGTTCTTTAAGGCAAAGAAAAAATTTAGTGTACAGTTTAAAATAAAGCCATAATAGCAATGACTTGTATATACCAAACCACATAGTAGCAACATTCAGAAAGCAGAAATTGTGGAAACAGTGAGCAAACATTGACAGAAAAATATGAGTAGTAGATTTGTCTTCTTTCAGTTCATAAAAGATCAAGGGTTCAAAAATATGAAAAGATATAGAGGACCTTAAAATATCATTAATAAATAAAGAGTTCTACACTATATATCGTTTACTCTGCTAACAATGGAGAACATATCTTCATTTGACGTATCCCTGAACTGATACCTTGTATTAGCCCACAAAGGAAACCTCAACATATCCTCAAAAGTTAAAAGAGTATAGACAAATTCTCTGATTGCAATGTAAACAACCCAGAAATTAATAACAATAAAAGCCCCTACTACTTGGAAATGAAAAACAGAAAACAAACTAAAACAATCTGCAATTCTTGGCTCAAAGAGGAAATACAAACTGAAATGTATATAGAAAATATACAGAAAATACAAAGATAGAAAACCTTGAACTAACATATGGCATATAGCTAAAGCAGTTTTTAGAGGAAAACTTCATAGCTTTACATGCGTATATCAATAAACAGAGTGAAAACAAATTAAGCATCTTTAACCACAAAATAATGTGCTGAGAAATGCAAAAGGAATATAAAAATGAAATAGAAATTAATAAATTGGAAAACAAAAAACTATCAAATATAAATACATTCAAAATAAGTCTTTGGAAAATACAATAAACTGACAAACTGATAGCTGAACAACTAGTTCACAGGAAAAAAAATGTATAATTTAATGTGTACATATAATTTAATGTATTTATAGAGTCTTTAAGGTATTCTGAAAAGGTGTTCAACCCTACTACTGTTCTAAGAGAATTACAAAATAAAACCACACCCAGTTACCATTTTTTTACTTATCTGATTTGCAAACATTCGAAAACTTAATGATACACTGTGCCGATGAGGCCTTGAGGAAGTAAACTCTCTTTAATAGGTCTAATGAGTGTGAAAAACTGTACCATCTCTTTTGATGGGAATTTGAAAATATCTAGCAAAACAACAACTCCATAAACCTTGCCAATCCATTTCCAGGATTTTATCCTGCAGATACATTCATGCAAGGATGAACAATTTTATCGTCTGCTTCTCATAGCAAAAGATTAGAAAAAACCTAAATGTCCATGATTTAAGAAACTGTAATCATCTGTGTAATAGTAGACCATGCAGTTACAAACAGGAGAGCGAAAGTTATTTATATGCTGATATAAGAAGATTTCCAGGGACTTCCCTGGTGGCGCAGTGGTTAAGAATCTGCCTGCCAATGCAGGGGACACAGGTTCGAGCCCTGGTCTGGGAAGATCCCATATGCCTCAGAGCAACTAACCCCGTGTGCCGCAACTACTGAGCCTGTGCTCTAGAGCCTGTACTCCACAACAGGGGAAGCCACCACAAGGAGAAATGCACGCACAGCAATGAACAGTAGGCCCCGCTCGCCGCAACTAGAGAAAGCCCGCACAGCAACGAAGATCCAAGGCAGCCAATAAATAAATAAATAATAAAAATAAATTAAAAAAAAAAATAAAAAGATTTCCAAAATGTAATGTTAAGTGAGAAGGGCGACGTAAAGAGCAGTGTGTAGACTATTTTATCATTTCTATAAACGCTGTGGGCTAAATAGAAAACAGATAAATGTTCATAATTCTTTGTGCAAGCATTAAAAAATTCTAAAAAGGAAACCCAAGAGCCTGAGAGCTGTGGTTACCTGTTTGGGAGGGTTAGGAACCAGATGGATAGGGATGGTACACATTTTTATACTTTTCGTTTTTGAATCATGTAAAAATATTATCTCATCAAAAATTTTTTAAATAATTTTTTTAACTGTAAAATTTTGGAGTTTGATTTGTTATGCTAAATTAAAGTAAAAATGAACAATATTTTTTTATGGCAAAGGAAATTTCCACAGCAAATCATTTTGCAATTTATTTCTTTTGTGATCTGAGTCTCTATGACTCAGAGATGCTATTTCTCATTCGTAATTTAAATAACTGGAAGCTTGACTATAGATGGGGACCTCTTAAAAGAGCATGAAGATTAGATCTTGTCTTCAGATGAGATAATTTAGAATAAATGAATAAATATTATGTGAAATCTATTATGCATACCTATATTTATCTACATTTTAATAAGTTGATATCCACACCCGTGGTGTGTTTATAAATACACATATAAAATCAACACTGTGCTCTGCAGTAGATCAACTACATCAGGGAAATGAGTCTCAAATTACATGTGCGTGGAGTTTGGGCACTGCTAAATGAGTTGTGTTTTTAGCCTTTGTAGCTAGAAACTGAAGAATCGGAGGCTTCAATGACAAAGAAGCCTGATTGGCCATGCCAGGCCCCATTGCCTAAGAAGGTGAAAAAGTCCAGCTCTAAGGCAGGCTTGGCCCTCTGTCTCAGGAAGTAGACTGTAGACTCCCTGCACCCAGGTTCTAGAAGGTGAGTATAGGAAAGCAGATTTTTGAGCCTCACCTCATCATCGTAATCTCTGCGAGGGGGATCTGTGAAGCTTTAACATGCTGATCATCTCTGCCCTGTGGAAGGCTGAGAAAAGGAATTGCAACTAGCTTTTTTAGGAAGAGTAATAGTGACTCTCAGCTAAAACTGACTGAGAGCTCAGTTTATGCCAGGCGTTGTCATAGGCACGGAGCTCATGTAATTTTCCTAAAGGAGCTTTAGATAAATGAGCACATGTCTGTAATACTGAAACTTGCATTTAAAAGAAGGCCATGGCCAACGAAATTTAAGTACTTCCATGTTATTGAGCAATGGAAACAAAAGTGCACATGCAGCCTTAGGTAATCTAGTTTAAGTTTAGTTACGTATATATTTTAAAAGTCTTAACTTTTGCAAAAGTGAGATGCAATGCCAGAAATAATGAATGTTTGTAAGGGTGACTTTATTAAATAATGCACTAAATAAACTCACAGTAGAAAGCAGATCTGTGAAAGATAGGTGATTAAAGCTAGAAAATGGAGTATGAAAGCACTCTTTGTGCTTGAATCAAATGAGCAAAAGGAACTGGAAGCTATTAACAGATCTTTTTTGCTCCTCTTGGGTGGAATGAACAATTTCATTCCAATGGGCAAAGATTTATTTCGTCTGTCATTTTATCGGTCACACAAGACTCCTATATTTAAAGAGTAGAAAGGGAGCCTTTCTGTTTAAATTTAAGGAAAAGAAATAGCATATGTGTCAATAATTTAGTCTTCTAATCTCTATAATAATGCCTGAAATTATTAATGGGGTTACTGAATATGGAAAAATTACCAAGTAATTATGTCTCATGGGTTAGCAGGGCAGTACATATTAATATATTCTATGTATTGTAATTTCTGGAGTAACTTTGTTTTTCTGCCTAAAATTTAGGAATTTTGATTTAGAAGACTGGAAAGAACATTGCACTGGGAGCCAGGAACTTGGAGTGTCATCGAAGCTTTGGTACTCATTAGCTGAATGATTTAGGGAAAGGTTTTTGATTTTGGCTTTGTTTTCACTGACGGGGAAAAAGAGAATTGATGGAACGCCTATGATATTGGTTTGGCTTTGTTCAGGGACCTTCCTGGTGGTCCAGTGGCTAAGACACTGCATTCCCAATGCAGGGAGCCTGGATTCAATCCCTGGTCATGGACCTAGATCCCACATGCTGCAACTAAGAGCCTGCATGCCATAACTAAAGATCCTGGATGCTGCAACAAAGATCCCGCATGCCGCAACTAAGACCCGAGTAGCCAAATACATAAATAAATATTAAAAGCAAACAAACAACTTTGTTCGTTTGGGTTTTTCTGTAAGATGTTATGGAAAAAACCCAAATGAACTCTTTGGCCAACCCAATATTTCAGATAGTTCACACATATCTCATTTAATTCTGAGAAGCACACAGTGATATAATTGCTCTTTCTATTTTATAAACACAGCCACCAAGGCTCAGAGAGACATACTACTTGTCAAGGTTACTCAAATAGTGAATGCCAGACTGTTTTCAAACCCTGCTCTGATCTGTCTGACCCTAAACGTATCCCATGTGGACTCTCACGGAGAGTCCTTGCACGTTATTGTTAATATAAATGTACAATTGATTTCTGTGTGTCCATCTCATGTTCCATGCTGCAATCCTGCTGAACTCATTTACTAGATCTGGGAGTTTGTATGTAGGTCTCTTGGGATTTTCTATGTAGACAATCGTGTTATCTCAAATAGGGACAGTTTTATTTCTTCCTTTCCAGTCTATATAGGTTTTATTTCTTTTTCTTACCTTTTTGCAGTGGCTAGAACTTTCAGTACTATGTTATAACAGTAGTGAGAGTGAACATCCTTACTTTGTTCCCAGTCTTAGAGGAAAAGTATTCGCTTTTCACCACCAAGTATGATGCTAGCTGTAGGTTTTTTGTAGATGCTCCTTACCAAACTGGGTTAGTTCTCCTCATTCCTAAGTTTTTTGTTTTTAATCATAAATGAGTGTTAGATTTTGTCAAAAGCTTTTTCTGTATCAATTGATATGATGACGCGATTTTTCTTCTTTAACCTGGATTATATTGATTGATTTTTAAATGTTAAACCAAACTTGCAAACCTGGAACAAATCCCACTTGGTCATGAAATAAACAAACAAATAAATTAGAACATTCTTTTGTTTTTACACATTACTGGATTTAATTTGCTAATCTTTTTTTTGAGGATTTCTACATCTGAGTTTATGAGAGATATTTGCCTGTAATTTTCTTTTTTGTACAATTTTTGGTTTTGGTATGAGAGTAATACTAGCCTCATAAAATGAGTTAGAAAGTATTCTCTCCTGTTTTCTGGAAGAGATGTATAAAATATTTGTTAATTCTTCTTTAAATATTTTGTAGAATTCTCCAGTGGGGACATCTGAGAATGGTGATTTCTTTTTCCAGAGCATTTTAAACTATAAATTTAATTTCTTGGATGATATAATTCTGATTATCTATTCATCTTGGTTGAATTTTATTAGTTTCCCTTTTTGAGAAATTGATCTGTTTCCTTTAAATTGTCTAATTTAGAAGCATAAGGTGGTTCATAGCAATCCTTTATTTTTCTTTCAATGGCTGCAGGGTCTATAATGATATCTTCCATTTAATTTTTAATATTGGTGATTTTTATCTTTCTATCTTCATTTTTTGAATACCACTTTTAACCTTAATTCCATCATCTGTAAAGTGAGATAACTGCATTACTTTCCAATTGCTACTGTAACAAATTAACACAAATTTAGTAGCTTAAAACAACTCAAATTTATTATCTTACAGTTCTGGAGATCAGAAGTCCAAACTAGATCATATGGCACTAAAATCAAAGTGTCAGCGGGACTGTGTTCACTTCTGGAGTTTCCAAGGGAGAATCTGTTTTGTTATAGAGGGTGAGCCCAGTTCAATCACAAGCATCCTTAAATGTGGGAGAGGGAAGCAGAGAGCAGATCAGAGTGATGTAAGATGAGAAAGACAACCAGCCATTTCTGGCTTTGGATACAGGAGGAGCCATGAGCCAAGGAATGTGGGCCGCCTCTAGAAACTAACCTCACCCAATAATCCAGGAGAATCTTTCTATGTAAAGGTCAACTGATAATAACCTTAATTGTGTCTGCAACCCAATTTCCCCCTTGTCATGTAACATAACATAGTCACAGGTTCCAGGGAGTTGGACATCACTGGGAGGACATTAATCTGCCTGTCATCTTCATGCAATAATGTATGTAAGAGTGTTTTGCAAATCTTAACGCACTCATTTAATATTGACAAAAAATCAGCTCAATGCCAGATAGTGTATGAGATGCTAACCTCAGCTAAGTTTTCTCTGCTGCAAAGAAGCCCTTGGCTCCACCTCCATGGGCTTTTTCATTCTTGACAGTAAATCTCACACCGCCTTTCATAAGCAGTACTGGGCTGTTAGAGTTCTCCAAATCCATCCGGCTTTTCCAAACTAGCGTGACTTGGAAGACGTCTGTTTTTCCTAGATGGTCACTTTCTGGCCCCTTCTTCGGCTTAGCCCAGAAAGCCTGCCTCTCCCTCACTATTTCTACCTTTGGCCCCTCAGCCCCATGATTTTGATTGCAGAGGCCTCTGTCACCCTTAGAACCTTCAAATGAACATGGCTAGTTTAACGTTTCCAACTGTGCTGGAATCCTTGGTTTACTGCCCAACATCTCCACCAGATCTATAAGGTATATGGAAAGCAGGGACTGAGTGTTTATTTTCTTTGTACTCTCAGTGCCTAGCACAATGCCTGGAACAAAGCGGGCACTATAATAATACAATCACTTTTTTACCGAATGTATAAACAACCCCTAAATCCTACAGTTTCGTGTTCAACCTTTGCTGTCCTTTTCTTTGTTCTCTCCCTTAGGGATTCTCTTCATACAGTCAACACTCTGCTCTGTGCATGACACTCACATATCTAGGTTCACATGTTACTTCTCTCCCAAGTTTTTGATGTTTGCTGCATGGATCTCCACTGTCATGGAATTCTCCATATAATTTCAATATCACCATGTTCAAAATATAATTCATTATATTTTTTTGCCAAATAAACTCTATTTAAAATTTAGTTTAATGTTATTTTCACCTCTCATTAGCTCAAAACTTTGTTGCCAAGTCTCATGAATTTGCTCTCTCCCAAATCCCCTCTGTTTCATTTCTTCTGGAGTTCCAGGCCTCATTGCATTGTCCGAGGCTATTTCAATAACCTCCTAACAAATCTCCTCTGGTCGTTCCTCCTTTAATCCAGCTTTCTGGCCCATTTCAGACTTCTGATCTTCAGAACTGGAAGATGATACATTTGTTTTGTTTTGAATATTTATTAATTTATTTATTTGGCTGCTCTGGGATCTTAGTTGTGGCATGTGGGATCTAGTTCCCTGACCAGGGATTGAATCTGGGCCCCCTGCATTGGGAGCTAATGTTCATTACCTGGCATATAGTAGATACTAAGTGAATTCTTTTAAAATTAATTATTGATTGATAAGCAGACAGAAGGAAAAGTATAAAATAAACAATTAAGATAAATTGCTTAGACTAGAAAACTATTTACCAGAGTACTAAGAAAATTCCCATTTTGCAGAGGAGATGGTGGAGAGATAAATAGAAAAATAACATTTATAAACTAAAAAGGGACAAAAAATGTTTCAAGGAAAGAAAGCAAAAACAATAAAACTTAGATCTTCTTTCCGTGGCTCTTGGAAATTGAATGTTTTAATTAATAGTTTTTTATTCTGGCTTCCAATTTTAGCTTAGAGTCTAAAGATTTTGTCTCATTTCTAGACCAACATTAGTCTATCTCTTTTCTGACTTTTTATGAAGTTGCTATATCTAAATAGTGGGAAGTAAGATCGTTATAAAATATTAAAATAGACTGATTCTTGAAGTAGATAACCAATATATACAATAGAGACAGGAGTTAGAAATGTATATCCATGAATACATTGCTAATTTGATATTCTAGGTCCCCTACCAAGACATAAGAATAATGTATATAATGTACGAGTTTAATAAGACTTTTGGATGATACTATCTTTGCAAAAAAATTTTTCATGCAATTTCCATTTCTTATTCTATTACTTCAAACAGGAAGATGTCAGCATATTAGTTTTACTATGGTCACAGTTGTTTGATTTTCTATCTCTGTGTAGAATAAAAAGATATAACTATGGAATACTATGGTAAAAAGAGTTTATGGGGACTTCTCTGGTGGCACTAGTGGTTAAGAATCTGCCTGCCAATGCAGGGGACACGAGTTCAAGCCCTGGTCTGGAAAGATCCTACATGCCTCAGAGCAACAAAGCCCGTGTGCCACAACTACTGAGCCCTTGTGCCACAACTACTGAAGCCCGTGGGCCTAGAGCCCATGCCATAGCTCTCTGCAACTAGAGAAAGCCTGCACACAGCGATAAAATCCAACACAGCCAATACATAAATTAATTAATTTAAAAAAATTGGTTAAAAAAAAAGAGGTTGTATACCTAAGGTACTTGACGAGAGGAAATTATGTGGTATAGATGTTATAATATGAAGACTACAATCTATGTTTTCTCCTGTCTTACCCAGAGTAAAGGAATTTTTATTTTTAAAGTAAATATTTCTTTCTATATAATTAATAGTTTAAAGAAAATGATTTTCATATTTTAACAAAGAATTTAAGAAATTTTCTTATAACTCAGGCCTAGCTTGGATAGATTGGACAAAATTACCTCTTCCTATTTTAATACTGGAAGAAGAGGCAAGACAGCACTGTCCTTGCTGGTAGATGAAAATGAATGAGCTGGGTCAAACTCTTTCCATGCATTATACTAGTTTCCCCCCCATCACAACCCCATACATTTCCTTCCATAACATGTAAACCTGATGTCAAAATAACATAATACGAACTGATTTGTGCAAATGATTGCAACTACTTTATAATTAAACATCTAGGGAATTATATATGTGAAATAGATATCTCTGTACATACCAGGGATTTAATTACATCCTGGATTAAAAGAAATTTTGACCCAAGATTGAAAACAGATGGTCAATCACCTCATGTCCCAATGGTTGCTTTGTAAGCAAGTGACACTGGATTCTGTGCCTTCAAGAACACTTCCCCCACCTCACTGTTTTTGTCAAATACTCATTAAAGAAAAAGAGACAAAGAACTGCACTGTTAGGTTTCTTGAATGTTAGAAATCAATGGGATTAGCAATGTTTGATTGGAAAATTGTCTTAAGCAGTTCCCCTCGTGATTTGTGCCTAATCTGGAAGCAAACAGCTGACTTATTAAATCACCATGTTACATCTTGTCCTTCCTACTTGTGAAAATCCAAAACCTGGAATTTAAACTGTGGTTCATCTCCTTTTCTACCTGTATGTTTTAACTTTATACAAATGAGCACATAATATGAGACAGGGATATATTTGATATTCTTTGCCTTCTTCTGTTGCTGAGACAATGAGTGTCCCCCCACAAAAGACACAACATACAAGCGATTCTTGTTAATTGTTGATTTGATTGCTATAGTAAACAGAAACAATCTTAGATTTTTCCTGTAAGAGGGAAAGCCTTTGTTTAATTGCACAATATACATTGATTGAGTCTCAGATACTATATGGATGTTGGAGATATAATGGTGAACAGAACATGCACGTTGTGGAAGCGTCAACAGTCTAGAAGGAAAGACAGGTTTTAAACAAATTATTAAACGTAAATAATTACAATTGTGTAAAATTATGCAAAAAAGTACAGTGTGTTGAAACAGCATGTAACTGAGGAAGAAATAATGGGCAAAGCTTCTTCAGGTTAGAAAAACCTTGACACATTCAAGGAACTGAAAGAATTCCAACGTGGCTGCAGCATAGAGGGCCAGGCTGTGGCTGGAGAGAGAGGCAGGGGCCAGATCACGGTCACCTGAGGCCAAGCTGCAAGTTGTGATTGGAGCCTGTGGACAATGGGAAGCAATTGAATTGTTTGTTTAAAAAAAAAAAAAGGCAGAGGTGGGGTGGTGGGGGGAATCAGATTTGTGTTTTAGGAAGATCACACCAGCAGCAGTATAGAAACTAGTCCGGGTGAACGTTGACAGCACTTGTGCTGGGGCGGGGGGGGAGGGGAGGTGGAGGCGGGGCTGGGGGTACCGGGGTGCAGCGGTGGTGTTCCTGGAGGGAAGCGGGGGGGCTTAAAGGAGGCATAGGAAGTAGGAACTGTCAGAACTTACTGTTTAGTTGGGTGTGAGGGGAGAGGAAAAGGCTTTTGATCTGGGCAAGTGGAAGGATAGAACTGCCTTTTACGGAGATAGGAATTGCTAGTAGTATATTTGAGTGTGGAGGAGAAAAAAGGATATCATATATTCTGTTTCGGGAGTTATTGAATTGCAGGTGCCTGTGAGACATCCAGGTGGAACAAATCTTTGTCTATACGGGTCTACTCATAAGTGAAGTCCAGGCTGGAGATATTTGGATAAATATGATAAAGGCACCATGGGAGTGGTTGAGAGCACCTGGGGAGAGAGTGTGGTGTGGGGAAAGAAGATGGCTCAGGGATAGGATGACCATTAACCCAGTTTGCCTGGCACAGTCCTGATTAACACCCATCCCCAGATGTAATTATTAATTGCATCCCTTTCACTCTCAAAAGTGACCCAGTTTGGACAATAGATACATAGTCGTTCCATTCAAGGCAGAGCCAGAGGAATGCCGACATGTAAAGCTTGAGTGAAACAAAGCCACCAAAGGAGCCAAAAGGAAAGTCAACCAGGAGAAAGCAATGCCGCTGAAGCCAAGGGAAGACAATGTCTTGAAATATTTTGCATAGGACATTGCATGGATTTCGCTCTTGGATTCCATAATGATTGCATTGCAGGAGAGCTAAAAGCTCAGATGGGACTCTGGGTGGAGCAAAGGTTAGCTCAGGAATGCAGGCAGAGGTGGGGGCGAGGCTGACCAGTTCTGGAGTAAGATAGGTGCCATCGGTACCGAAAAAAATACGTAGAGCTTAGACACGAACAATGCAAAATAATTTTCTCATCTTGGCCAGTATATTGGGGAGACTATAGGGATGTTAACATCAGCTAATTGGAATAATATTTAATTACTTTTAGCTCCTCACTCAAGCTGTGTCGTTTCTTTCTTTTTTCTTTTTTAAGAAACTTTATTGAGATATAATTGACATACGATAAATTGCATATATTTAAAGTGTACAATTTGATACTTTTTTCTCATTAGTAATGTATATATGGCAATACCAATCCCCCAATAAGCCGTGTTGTTTCTTGTTACCAGAATTTTGAGTTCTTCCCCAGCCTGAAAATCCCTTTTCCTCTATCTTCCTCTTTACTCCCAAGATGAGGTTCTGGTGTCACCTCTTCCAGGGACCTTCCTTACCTAGGTACTCTTCTAAGACTGGGTGCTAGTCCATCTCTGTCCCCACAGCTCTCCTAAGGCTCCTGCCATTTTATAATGAAATTTACTTGTCTCTCTCCTTCACCAGACTGTAAATCCTCCTTCTTAGACTTTAAATTTCTTAAAGGCAGAGAGTAGGTCTTATTCTTATTATTTTTGTATCCTTGGCCACTATATAGGATTTTGTACGTAGTAGAAACTCAATAAATGTTGAACTGAATTAAAGAAAAATGTTAGATCGAAGTCAGAATCATTTTCTTTTTATTGAAGTAAGATTTACATACGGTGAAATGCATAGATTGTAAATGTGTGATTATTGAGTTTTAATGAATATATTTCAATGTAACTACTATTCTAATAAATAGACCATTTCTAACATTCCAGAAGGTTTCCTCATGTCCCTTGCTGGTCAATCCCTACTCCCTATCACAGGCAATTACTGTCTTGAGTTCTGTTTTTAATAGGTTAGTGTTTGCCTGTTCTAAAACCTCATAAAAATGGGATCATATGGTATGAGCTCGTTTGTGTCCAGCTTATTTTGTTTAGCATTATGCCTGTGAAAATGATGCATTTTTAGGTATGTATCAGTCCATTCCATTTTGTTGCTGAGTGGTGTTTCACTGAATGGCTGTACACAAATTGCTTATACCTTCTCCTGTTGATGGACATTTGGGTACTTTCCAATCTGGGGCTATTATAAATAAAGCGGTTATGAATAATCACGTAGAAATCTTTTTGTGGACATATGTTTTCATTCTTCTTAGGAAATACCTAGAAGGAGACTTGTGGAATCATAGGATATATGTGTGGGGGGAGGGGGTGTATGTGTATGTGTGTGTGTAAATAAGAAACTGTCGAACTGTTTTCCAAAGTGGTTGTACCATTTTTACAGTTCTTCCAGCAACATATGAACATTCTAGTTGCTCCACTTTTTAACCACCATTTGGATTGTCCATCTTTTATAACATTAGCTGTTTGAGCTGGTGAGAAATGATATCCTTTTGTGGTTTTATCTCCATTTTCTTGATGAGTAAATTATGTTGAGCAGTTTTCTGTGAGCTTCTTGGCCATTCATATTTGTTCTTTTGTGATGTATTTAAGTATCTTGCCTATTTAAAAATATTGTCTTTTTTGTAATTTACTTTTAGTACCTTATATAGAATGGATACAAATCCTTTGTCAGATATATGTATTTCAAATATCTTCTCCCAGTCTGTGTCTTGCCTTTTTATTTTCTTGAGTGTCTTTTGATTAGAAGTTTTAAATTTTGATAAAGTCCAATCTACCTTTTTATGTTTAGTGCTTTTCGTGTCTTCCTTTTGAAATCAGTGCTTTCTCCAGGGTCATATTCTGTGTTTTCTTTTAGAAGCTTTATACTGTTAGCTTTTATATTTAGATCTATGATAAAATTGGAGTTGGAGACATTGTTAATAATTTAGAAAAAACAGTGGAATGCTACTCCATCTAGTTGAAATTAGGAAGGAAAAAAGATAGGCTATTCTCTCATAAAGAGACTGTGGTCATCATTTTGAATATTGTGTGGGCCTTGTATTGATAACATAGAATTTATCCATTGTTAGAGAACATTAATATGCCTGGACAGGTAAGCAACAGACTGGAAGTGCAATCACTGTGTTTTTTCCTAAACCTTTGTATTAGTTAAGACTCACTGAATTCACTTTGATTTTTATGTCTCAGTTTTAAGTAAAATGTGATGGTACCATCAGCTTAACTTCATATCTTTGGAATGAGCATAGAAAATGATCAAAAAGCCCTTCTGAAATATCAAATTATGTTATGAATCTGCGTCAGTTAACAATGATGGTAAATTGTGAACTGTATAACAGTTGCTTATTCAGTTAGAGACTGTCCAGAAATGAAAATAACAGCTTGGTGCTAAATATCTCTTAGGACTCCAATGCAGACAAAACTAGTATCTTTTAAACCAACATGACTGTGTAAGCTTTCCATGACATTGCTACATAATGAAGAGTTTCAATCCACAGTCCCCTCTAACAGAATGAGGATTGCTGCAGTGATGTATACTCACCATTTTTACCGTCACAATAAACTGAGAAGGAGCCTGAGTAGTGATGTTTGAAAAGGGCCTTAGAAAAATACACCCATCAAACGGCACATTGTTGCTGAGTACAGGGCCACTCATTCATAAAACTCCTACCCCAGCATCAAATCCCTTATACGGTGTAAAAAAGTCTCATTAATTCAGAATCCAGTTTGGAACTTGTAATAACCTAGACCTGGTATATGTGATTCTTGTTCAGTAGAAAGTTCATAGTTCAAAATAGAAGGCAGAATTCAGAATGACTATATTAAACAATTATGAGAGTATAAACTATTTGGAGATTAATTTTACTCTTTTTGGATACTTAGTTTTTAATATGTAGTGTACAAAGCATAAGGCTACGTTTATTTTTTTTTTAATTTATTTATTTTATTGGCTGTGTTGGCTCTTTTTTGCTGTGTGCGGGCTTTCTTTTAGTTGCAATGAGTGGGGGCTACCCTTCGTTGTGGTGCATGGGCTCCTCATTGCTGTGGCTTCTCTTCTTGCAGAGCATGGGCTCTAGGCGTGTGGGCTTCAGTAGTTGCAGCACATGGGCTCAGTAGTTGTGGCTCACAGGCTCTAAAGCTCAGGCTCAGTAGTTGTGGCGCACTGGCTTAGTTGCTCTGCGGCATGTGGGATCTTCCCGGAGCAGGGATTGAACCCGAGTCCCCTGCATTGGCAGGTGGATTCTTAACCACTGCACCACCTAGGAAGCCCCCTACATTTATTTTTAAATGTAATTTACCATTTAGACTTTTTACCAGGTAAGACACCCCCTCTCCCTGCATTTCTTTTACCCTCTCCTTTCCCTCTCTCACATCCTTCACCCCCAAACCCGAAGTCTCAGAGTGCATGTGACCACACAGACTCACCTGTACCCAGAGGGAAATCAAATTAACATGGGTAGGAGGCTGATCCACACTGTAACAGTCAGGTTTTCCATATCAAATTAAAGATAAAGCTTGAATAAGATGCAAATGCATGTTAGAAAGTAAAACCACACTAATTTAAAAAACATCCCCTGACATTTCTTCATTTTTAATCAGCATTTTACTTGGTATACTCTTTATTATTCAATGTAAATCCCTTAGAGGCAGGAAATGTTTCTTGCTTGACAAATCACATAATATAAAACATTTCAAGGCCAGTGCAGTGGTTCTAAATGCTTAATGATTTTGCTTTGGCGAGAATGTAGGCACTTAAAGATGGGGTGTCTTTGTCACAGGGCATGCTTGAACATTCCATTTCTGTGGTTATATCTTCATAAAGACACGACCAGTGGCACATCGCAAGAGAAAGGGCTTTTACAGTGTATCTTTCGGTCAGAAAACACACAGATTTTTCATGCATTTTAGTGCCACATGGAAACAATTTTACAGCATCTCATAATTATCATGTTTGTGTGTACAGCGTGCTCTCTTGGTAATATCTGTTAAATGGAGAGAGGACAAGCAAATTATCTACCTGAGGAAGAAGTCCCCCAGGAATTGCATCCCATACTCAGGTTAATTCCACTTATTCTGTTTTTTTAAAATAAATAAATTTATTTATTTATTTATTTATTTACTGCCTGTGTTGGGTCTTCGTTGCTGCCCACGGGCTCTCTCTAGTTACAGCGAGCAGGGGTTACTTTTCGTTGCTGTGCATGGGCTTCTCGTTGCGGTGGCTTCTCTTGTTGCCAAGCACGGGCTCTAGGCACACAGGCTTCAGTAGTTGTGGTGCATGGACTCTAGTTGCGCCACAGCATGTGGGATCTTCCTGGACCAGGGCTTGAATCCGTGTCCCCTGCATTGGCAGGTGGATTCTTAGCCACTGCGCCACCAAGGAAGTCCCAAATTTCACTTATTCCTGATGTAGATTTCATATCATCTATCTGGGAACTATATTTCCTGTATCTGATTTATCAGTGCTGTACTGTTTTTTACACTTAACCTCGTGTGTGTGTGTGTGTGTGTGTGCCTGTGTTGGGTGTGGGTGTGTATTTGGTGGGTGGAGGGGTTGGTCAATAAGGGGAAGAGCTGCTTTTTACTTCCACCTGTTTCTTGATTGAAACCTTCTGATCGTTTCCTGTATTGGGTTTCACAAAAATAGAATTGAATGCAAAGGTAAATGTGGACTCTCAAGTTTAGTACTTCAACCACTAACACGCACATGTACACAAAGGGCCCTGGGCAGGAATACGTTAGCTTCAGAAGTGTGGGTTGTGGGCGTGAGCTGTCTCACGAGTGTATTGCATGTGAAGTTCCCTATGACGGGCAAAGTAAAAGAAAGAGGTATGTAGGAAAAACCGGAGATGCCAGAAGCAGTCTTTGATGTGCGAAATCTCCCGTTCCCAGTGACGTCATTGTTTCCACTACATGTGGCTTAGCGAACAGGGTTGGGGGGGGCACCTCACAAGATAGTGAAAATCAGTGTCATGAAACCTCAGTATCAGAGTTGAGACCCAGTACTGTGGAAATTTGTGCTTTTTCTTCTTACAATTTGGAACTGGAATATTTAAGTAAATTGTAATGTATTCTTACAGTGGAATATCAGCATTTATTTAAATAACGTTTTGGAGGGTTTTTAAATAATGGAGTCAAGAGCTGGTGTTCTAGAGTCAGACAAGTCTATTTTCAAACCTGAGCTTTGCCACTTGCAAGTTGCTTAGCTTTGGGAACATTATTTAATCTCTCAGAGCATCAGTGTCTTCCTCTATAATCGGAATACTTAACTAATATGCCTTTTGTATGGATTAAAAGAGATGATGCACACAGAATTCTTAGCAGAAAGCCTGGCACACAATAAACTTATGTGTTATATATAATGTATAAGGCATTATAGGTTATCATTATTTTATAGCATTAATATAGCAGGAAATAAACTTCCACATCCATCATCATCTCATTATGTAGACCCATCAGAAAATAGGACGAAAAAGACATCTACCATCACTCTGTGTCTTCCCAGTTCCACTTTGTGTATAATTAATTGTACTTTGTTTTCTGTCCTCAGATATTTGTGAAGTTGTCTGCTTTATAAGAAATCCCTCTTCTCTTAAACTTCCCTTGCAGTCTAACCCTGACTAAGACATGGTGTTCCTTGTTTCTGAGCCTCTCCCCTGGTTGTTTGCAGTGGCTTCCTAGTGGCCGAGAGAAATGATCAACTCTGCCCCTCCATCTTCTTCACTCCTGTCAAGATGATCTTTCTCATGTTACTCCTCTGGTTGTGCATTTGCGCTCTAGAAATGGATTTCAATTTGTGTTGTGTGAAGCTGCTTTTGGAGAGTCTCCTTCCCCGCCCCCAACCCCAGCACACTCCATCCTTGCTTTCATTGGTGCAGCATCATTTTATATCTTATATATTTTAGTTTCATATAACATTTTGGGGGGAAAAATAGGTCACTGCTAAAACAAACTTAAGAACCCCTCTTCTACAGGATAGCATACAGTTTCTTCAGGTGTAGTGTTCACATGCGTTCTGACCCCTGCTTTCCTACCCAGTCTTCTCTTTATTTCTTCCACATCCTAACTTTCTGCTTTAGCAACTTCGAATGCCTTAAGATATCCCCAGATGTGCCAAGATTATTCTGCCCTTTGTACCTTTGCACACATATTTAGCTCTTCTAGAATGTCATCCCTCTGCATCCCCCACCCCAATTTTGTCTGCCATCCAACAAATTTAAGCTCAGTGTGCCCTTCTCTGTTTAATGATCTCAATTCTCCCAACCAGATTTCCATGCTTATATTTATTAGGATCACTAGTTGTAAGGAGCAGAGACTGAGTCAGGCCACCCAAGCCAAGATGGTAAAAAGAGAGCTAGGAATCTCATGGGAATGCAAGAAAAGAAACCTTAGTATGGCTGGGCTGCCCTAAAAGCCAAGAAGCTTTGGGGACATCAACAGTAGGATGGTGGCAGATCTTCAGTGAAATATCCTATTATCACAGCAATTCATCTATCCTTTCTGGTCTACATTTCTTTCTAGCAATTAACTTCCTCTCCCTTGACTCTATATACCTGGGTTCAAGTCCTTGTTCTACCACTTGCCGGGTAAACAGGCAAATTACTAAACTTCTTCGTGCATCATATGTACAAGGAAAACACAAGATTATTTTAAGGATGAAATGCGCTCCCCTGTAATTCATCAATTCAAGATGCACATTTTCATCCACATTTTGATACCTCCGAAATCAGGATGCGTCTTACAATTACTGTCAGCCAGACAGGAGTGAAGTCATGAGGTAGTTACTGTCTGCTCATGAGCAAATGTGGTTGTTACTCCTGGCTGGACAACGGCAACCTCTCCATGTTTGACTTGGGAAACTATGAACTCTTTGAGGCAAGACTATGAATCTTGGCTGTTGGCTAAAAACCTTCTATTGGCATTCGTTGATAAGACAGCAATAAAAAATGCTCCAGTATCAAAACTTGCAGAGTAAATGTTAATGGCTTGGAAGAAATCCTGAAACAAGGGTGGCACATTCTTTTAAGAACTGTTGCCCGGGCCCTTGATGGTCAGAGCATTATGTTATGTAGAAAAACACTTACATTGATGACGGTGTCAAAAAGTGATTCAGAAGAATTCGACTCTGTGAGGAAGTTTTAGGGACCCTAATCCATTAATTTTGCTTCTCTTTTCCTTTTCATGTGTGCACAAGAATGAAATATGATAAAATCTGTGTATAAACCATTATTAAAAACCCTTTCAATAAATGTAACTCTAGGTTATAAGAAAATTAGTGTCATTAATTAGCAGCATTTTTGTCTTTCATAATAGTTCATAAAATAAAAGTGTATCGTACAGGTAATGACATCTTAGATTTGATGAAATGTGGTTTGGGTTATTATTACTTAATAGTATTTGCGCTTCATTTTTAATCCCTCATGGTCCCTCATTGCCTATTTCTTCATGACTTTGTGGCTCTAGTTCACCAAATAACTGCCTTATTCTCTCCATAATAACCAGATTTGCTCACTCTTTTTTCTAAGCTGTCTTTTTGGTTTTTTTTCCCTCCCTCAGGACCTCTTATAGGTTATGGCTGTGTGTGCATCCTGAGCCAAGCCCTAATCCAATCGACTGTGGGAAAAGAGTCCTGTACTACATACACAGCTGCTAGGGCTTCCCCAGGAATGTGTGTCATCTTTGTATCCTCCGTACTCAGCACAGTACTCATACAGGTTTGTTGAATGAATGTATAAACCAAAATGATCTTGTTAGAGAGAGACGTCCATGACTCACTTATAACATGCAGTTCAATAACGAATTATGCAGTTTTAAAAGTTTTTTTTTTTAATCACAATGGCATCTCAAACCTACTTGATATTATAAATATTTGATCTCAGTTTTCTATAAATGTAGTATTTGACATGCTTCGTGGATTAAGTTTTTCTAGTATTTATACACTCTTCTGACTTGGGAAAGTTTTCCGTTATTTCTATGACCTAATTAATTAACTTGATAATGGAGGATACATACTACTGGATATCTAATATAGCAGCATAACATAATCAATATCCATTCCTAGGGCTGGCCAGATATACCTATAAATGTTAGTGATGTTTTATGAACATATTTCTCCATGAAAACGTTTTTCCTTCTCCTCCTGTTTCTTGCAAAATTGAACAGAAGAGAATGGAAGGGATGAGTAGCACGTCTCTAACTTGACTGATGAACTGTGGATTCCTTCTTTCGCTCTGAAGGTCCATAACATTGGGTAAATCTGATAAACTTTATGTATTCGAGTCTCCTTATGTGACTGGCTTATTCCTAAAATAAATGTCCTTAGTATGACTGACCAATTACGTATATTTTACCATTCTTTAAGGTTTCGTTAAAACTTTGTGGGCAAAAATTCAATCTATTGTTATCACATCATTTAATGACTAGGCATGCAATAAATGTTCGTATTATGCTAGATCTTTTCCCTCTTTCTCCACAGCCACCTGATCCAAGGGATCCCCGATGCCCGCTTAGATTAACATCCTCAGCTCTAAGGCAATCCTCTGATGCCAGCCTCTTCTTGCTGCAATCCACATGGTTGGGGGAATCTTCTAGGGAGAGACTATTTCATCACATAACTCCTTTGCTCTAAAACTTCATTTTCTCTGGGATCAAGCCCAAATCCTTGTCATGGCGTTAAAGTCCCTCTGTAATTTGTCCTTACTTACCCAATTTTGATAATTGTGATTTTACATAAGAAATCTCGTTTTCCAGCTGTGCCAGTCCTGTAAATCAACTGTGATTGTGATGCGCCAATTGCCTATTTCCACCCTCTGGTGTTTCCTTGTGCTGTGTCCTAAGGGCACGTTGTCTTTTTCTCTCTTATGAATTCTATTTAAATTAGAATGAGATTCTTCTTCCTATTATAATTAATGCTCTATATTTTATAGCAGCATATACTTTATTACTATGTGTCAACATAAATCATTATTTCCTTTCACTGTTATTTCTCCCCACAGCAGCCAGTGATCTTTTGACAATTTTGAACAGTTTTGTTATTTTTATGCTGACACCTTGTTTTTCTTCCCAGACTTTTACTCAGCTTGACCACTCATCTTACTCAATACAAATGGCTTCTATTGCCTTATGGGTTAATAAAATCCAAATCCATCTTCAAAAGGGAAATATTTTTCTAATATTGATATTATTTATGAGATATACACTAATCCATACACAATATTGGTATAAAACATTGAGATTCAAACAAACGTGATGTTTAGCCCCCGATGATGTTTACAGTCAAGGATTTTAAGGAAAGAGCTATCCAATTGTGGCACCGTTGGTATACGTGTACAGCTTTTCCAAGGAAGTACTCTGAGTAGGAAAACACTGCATCGGCAGGTGGATTCTTAACCACTGTGCCACCAGGGAAGTCCGAGTATCACTTCTGTATTATCTTCACCATTGATATTGTAACTTCAGATAGACACAGCGTTTTTATGTCTTTGAGATTCCTCAAAAAACATCCAATGTACATAATGCATCTTTTGCATTTTTATTTAAAACTAACACCCTAACTCATATGGCAATATTGTAACATAAGGGAAAAAAACGTAAAACAGTGACCAGTGTGAATACCCAAATCCAAGACTCAAGCACATTTTTCAAGTTTTGGTTGAAATTTGAAATGATGTATTTTCAACAATAGGTGGCGCTTCACAGGTTTTTTGTTTGTTTAGTTGAAACGCTTTGGCTGTATGAAATATTTCTGTTATCAATATAAAAAATTAATACAAAACATTAAGATTCAAATAGTACTTTGGTAAGTGACAGGAACTATATGTGCTACCAAATCTGCTGTATTTATTGTTAAAATTAACATTCTAAGAGACTATCAAAAAGAAGCAGCAATAAACATAATTTTTGAAAATATATAGAAGGATCATTTGGTTTTTACTTTTTTTACCGATCTTTAACTCTTTAAATGTAATTCAATTACTTTTTAAAAACATATGTTTTTTTACATATGCTTAATGATCATGAAGAGTGTACAAATTTTATAGAAGGGATGCCTAATATTTGCAATGACCTTTATCTTCACGGGAAGCAAAATGTAAACAATTGAAAATTCTCGATAAATGTTAAGGTGATCAGGGCTCATTAAGTTCCTTAATCTGAAATTATTAGCAGAGAGCTGCTCCAAAATCCCACTTCACATACACACACACACACACACACACACACACACACAGCAATACAATTATTCAAACCTGAGTTTAGCCCTTAGAAAAACAAAAGTAAAACTGAATTTAACTTGAAACAATTATAAGACAAAAAATTCATTATTTAGGGATGGAGCACCTGCAAAGAGCAGGCCCTGAAACGTTTCTTCATCATACAGTGTGTTTGAGGCAATAACACACTATATGGCAAGAATTTATACAGGGCTTTAAAGCTTACAAAGCTTTACATTGAGTCCACAGTAGGACTACAATTTGAGAAAGTGAAGTATTGTTATTAACTTCAGGTTATTGGTGAGAAAACAGGTTGAGAGAAATTAAGAGAAGGTCACCAAGCTAGAAGTGGGAAAGCTGGGACTTGTACTTCATATCATCTGACCCTATATCAGGTACTTGTTTCTGTATGCCATGCCATTTTTATACTTGTAATATTGGACATGGGGGCATTATGGGCAAATATGGTATATTAACTAAGTTAACAGACTATGATATAGAAGAATGATATAATCAAAACTCAGATTTTTCAGTACGTGTATCCTATCAAACAGGATAGACCATGTCAAATGTTGTTATAAATGAAATTAAGACACTCCAAGAGAACTGCAAATCAAAGAAACTGGAAGTATAAATTCTTTTTTTAAAAAACCTCTTGAAAGTTTTTGTTTTCTTTTTTCAATATTAAGCATTCTTATAGAAGGCATGCCTAGAGTCATTTCATCAAATAAATATTCTACTTTTATTTTCCCAAACAAAGGATAAACTATAGCCTTTGGCATAGGTTATTTCAATAGGAAATAAAGATTAAAGCAGGCAAGCCCCAGGAGATGTTTTAAGTTGTTTTTGTTTTAATGAAAACATGATTTTGTTTTCTTCCTGTTCTATCTTTGAGGGCAGTTAAAGGTTTAAATTAACCTAGGTTCTTATGCACTTGTCTCTGAAGATGAAGCTAGCAGTAGTTAGTTGTGAAGATGAGAGGTTGATAACTTTTGCTGACCAGAATCAAAGAGAATACCAGGTGATCTTTATAAGGGCCATTCCACTCCTAGATTCAGAAATCAAATCAGCAGAAGAGATGGCTAATCTTGTTTTCTTGTGAGAATGAAGAGCAAGTCAAGGCTCAGAAGGGACCACTTAATAATATGGAAGAGGAAAGAAGACAGGATTTATTCTTCAACTGGGTAGATAAGAAATGAAGACCGTTTTGTACTGGGGCAAAGATGTTTCCTTAGATGACCTTACCATGTGGCTTTAATTAGCAAAATCTTTGATATGCAATAGTGATGCAGTTTGTCTGAACTCTTGTCGCTTTGATTCTCTGTAAAGGAATATGACACTTAAGGAATGAAGGGCACCAATTCAGAGCCCTTCCATGTGCATTTCTTTCTTTTTTTTTTTACAACTTGTAGAAAAATAGAATCACTTGTGACACAGTACACAAATGGTTAGTTGTAGAATTACAGAGCTGACGGAAACTCTACAAATCATTCAGTGTAATTTATTCAATGTATTGTTTGATTTGCCCACTTCCAGGATTTGAAACCAACACAGAACATTAGTATTTCAAATAGGGCAGAAGGATGAGAATTACACTTATGAAAATGAAAAGAATGTTTATGGAAAATTTACAGCACAGGTTGGTCTATTTCTGTCAACTACAAAGATTGTTTACAAAAGGAAACTGAAAATAAAATGCCTTATCCTTGCCAGCTTTTCTTGGGAAGTATAGTGATATAGTGACTATTGCCCTAAAAGGAAAGTTAAGACTTCGTTTCCATTCTTGGTTCTTCATTAATTTATTAGATACTTATAGGGTAACTCACCAAGTTCTGTTATTATTTTGTTTCCCAACAAGATAAAAGATTACATTTATTATGACTTCACAGAAACAATGGGAGGATTAACAAGGTCTTTTTTTTTCAAGAGCTGGGAACACATGGTTCTGCTATTTTGGCAAATGAAGTAGGTAAATGAATAAGTTAAGCCTCAGTATTACACTTTTTTCTTCTTTTTTAAATCACTAGCAGTTGCCAGGAGCTACCAGACCTTTTTTTTAAATTTTTTTTTTTATTTTCCTAAAAGTCAAATCAGTAGAAGAAATGGCTAATCTTGTTTTCACATGAAAATGAAGAATAAGTCAGGGTTCACTTTCCATTCCACCTTATTTTTTTAAATCTTAATATAGTAAACTGAAAATTATTGTAAGATTTTCTCATGGATATTTACATTGTTTTTCCTTTTCAGGAAATTTCATACTCTAGCTCTCTATCTAGCCAAGGTACACTGTAATTAGATTTTCTAAATAAAGAACAATGTCTATTTTGAACTAAAATTTTAGAATTCCTACTAAGTCTTAGAGTTGTAGGCAATCAAAAAAAGGGGGCAGGTTTTATTAAATGTCTTCTAGATCCAGGGTGGCAAGGCTATATATTTATCTGTAATGCAGTATTCAGAGAAAAACATTGATGCATTTTATTGCTAAATGATGTAAAGGGTCATTTGTCAACTTCTTGCAGCATACTATTTGCTTTCTAAATAGAACATGACTCATGATGATGGTGTTATAGGTAAAATTTCATGGGTTTTATTTACTATTGTAATTTAAAAATACTTACCCTCACACAAATTGTAACTTAATAATGCACTTGCGGTTGAAACAGTTTGAAGTTTATTTGTAATAGAAATCTTTCAAATATATTGTAGGATTTATGGAAGTGAAATGTTCAGTGGTCCCTCTCCTGGTTTTATCATATTGGTGAACTGACCTCTTGTCCCCAAATTGTGGTGATAGCGAAGACAATTTTGAAGAGCCAAATAAGATACTCTGATGGAATATTCCATTTCTGATTTGACTATTCCAAACCCATTCAAACTGGGCAAGAAACTTATCCACTGGTTAAAGTTCATCACATCCCCAAATATAATGAGCTACATAAAAAAATAGAAAATATGTACAAGAATGTTGATTTTATCTGTTGAAATAGCCTATTTTATAAAAACTTATATTAGTAAGAGTGAATAGGTAGCTTCTTGGTTTAATTCTTGTTCTATGTTATGTTCTAGTGATGCTTTCTTCTTGCTGTTGATGGTCTTATCAGTGCCCTAGGGTCCTGACAGGTCATTCTGAATACAACTTTAATTTTTTAAAGTGCTCAAACATTTGAAAGTCTAGAATAGAAAAAAATCAGTTTCAAAAGAATCACTTGCTATTAAAGAAAATTAAAAAATAAATTACTTTCAACTGAAAATGCCCATACTCAAATTTATATATGACTTTTTTTCTACAGTTTTGCTTCGTTTGCCTTATTTTGTCAAAGACTTTAAGCTACTTCTGATATGTAGTACCTGGAGAAAATATTTCCTTTTCACTTACTATATGTTTTGGGGTTTAGGTACCTTTTAAAAGTCTCTGTGGAAACTCAAATATCATGTATAGTTACCCTCACTGCAGCATGAAGTACACAATTTTGATAATAAATGTCTAAAATCCAATACTTTGTAAGGAAACAAAAAGCAAGTTTCCTACTGATTAAAATGCTCTTTTTTTTTTCAGTGACATTTTTTATGCTTAAGAATTATAAAACTTCTTGGAAAATCATTTCTATTTTAATTGATTGCCATTTTGCTGATTTTAAAAAATAAATTTTTTTCTATACTATATAAATATATTACAAAATTGAAGGAGGCTCGGATTTTTAAAAACTGATTTTGGGGAAATTACATCACAAATCAAGACAGCAATTTTTATAAAATCTACAGCAGGAGATTGTACCTTAATGACATATTGTTACATACATTTGCAGTAAGGAGTGCCACCTTTTGAACTTTGAGGTTTTACATATGCCGAACTTTGCTTTAAATAGGAACTGTAATGTTATATTATCATCTTTTTTCTATCAATATACATTCTCTCACTGACTGATCAGCAGTGATGGCTTGATATACAACTTTTTAATCTTCTTTTATTCCTCAAAATTATTTTCTAATTCAACTGGAAGGGTAGAGTCCGCCAATTCTTTTACTGAAATCCATAACTAAAGACTGCTAACTAATAAAGGTATTTTTTTTATGACAAACAGCATTTTCGGGATTTTTAGAGGCAATCCACATTTTTAGAGGATGTTTTTTACGGGAGTGTACAGGGCAACATTTCCAAGTGGGTGCTCACAAACGAAAGAGGAAACGACTGTTGGGAAAATCCTGCTCCAGGTTTTCAGACAGCCCGCATGATTGACACATGATATCACTGGAGGCGTGTCCTGGAATGGAGGTGGAGGTGGAGGCGACAGGCTGAAATTCTGCGGAGCCGGAGTGGGATTGCTCTGTAAGGCACGCAGTGGTTTGCAGAGTGATAGCAGCAGACAGAACTCCCTGCCCTGGATAAGGAACAGCTACAGTCGCTGCAAATGTGCCTGAAAAGCAATTTCCAATCTTTGCGTTAGGTAAGAACTGTTTCCTTCCTTTCCTTCCGTAGACATTTTAGGAAAGATCAGGTGAGAAATGTTGGCTTTTGCAGGGAACTGTTTATTGCTTTGAACTCCCTTTAGATCTGAGATTACTGGTTGCATTTCCAATTACCATTAGCATTCCCACTGCTAAAACTAATGCTCTTAAAGTAAATGCTACCACTAAAAGAAAAAGCAGGGTCCCTTTCCATTCCCCCCTCCCCCCCCCCACCCCGTAACCGAACAGTAACAAGTTTAAAGTCTGAAACGGTCGGATGTGTGAAAAACTGGGTGGTTTATGCCGAAGAGGGGGTGGCACTCGGTGTGTGGACCAAACGCATGTTTGTGGAGGCATTGTTGGCGACCGAATCCCGAGAAGCAATTGTTTAAAACCTGAATTTCCCGTCTCTGGGTATTGATTTCCAATGCGCACAGGCGTCGCTTGAACGTTGTTTGAACTCCTGGGCATTCCAAGGGGCAAAAGCACTTCGGCAAAAACGTGCAAGACTGCATGTTGCTTTGGTTCGCTGCTGACACGCCGACGGTGCGCCCGCCTGTCAATCAGCGGGAGCAGCAACAGCCAGCACATGGCAGCGGGTGCGGGCGGCGGGCGAGCTGGCCGGCGGCCCGCTCCGCTCCTCTCTCCGCCCGCGCGGCGGAGCGCGCTGCGCCTCCAAGTGCCCGGAAAGAAAGGGAAATTAACGCTTTTTTTTTTGTTTTGTTTTTAAATCTCTAATCTTCTGTAGCAGGCATTTCGGCCGTGGAACAGGAGGGTCGCAGGACTGGGAGTGAGCGCTGCCCGGGAGAGGCTGACTGCCAGGACCGGAGTTCCCGGGGACGCCGTGCCCCCACTTGCCCGGCGTGCGGGATCGGGAAGGTGCCAAGGGACTGCGCCCCGCCTCTTCCCCGCAGGAGAACCCCCAAACCTCGCTCCCTTCACCACCACCCCTCAAAAAGCGGGTAAAAAAAAAAAAAAATCCCCCCCACCCCCTCCACCCACCGGGAGCGGCGGCTCGGTCTCGCTGGCGTGTGCTCCCTGTTGCCTGCGCGTCTCCGTGACCCGCCCGCGGCCGCCGGTTCGAGCCCCGTCCCGGGCGCCGCGGAGTCTCAAACGTCCCTGACGTGGATTTTCACGCGTCAGGAGGCCGCCACTCCCGCCTTTCCCGCGAGGAGCGACTGGAACCCGAGAAAAGAAGCCTGGTCCGAGCACAGCGGCGGGTCTGTGGGCCCATCACGCACTCTTAACCCCGCCGCTCCCCACCTCGCTTCCCGGAGAGACCCGGAGAGTCCTCCTGAAGGGAATTTTCCCCCTGGCTTCTGGAAGGGGGCTGCAGGAGAAGAGCCCCGGAGGTGGATGTTACTGAGCTGCGCGGCGCACGCGAGCCGTGAGAGGTCGGCGCCGGGCCGCGCGGAGTCTCCGGAGGATTGTGCCCCGCAGCCGGAAGGGGGCCGCGGGGAGCGCTCCTGCCAGGCGGCGGCGGCGGCGGCGGCGGCGGGGGCGGTGGAGGCCGTGGGCCGGCCGGCCGCAGCTCGGGCCATGCCTCCCCGTCCTCCTCGCCGCGGTTGATGCGGTGCGTGCGCGCCGCCGCCCGCACCGGGACCCGGGCCGGCTTGCACGGCTTGGCCCCCCGCCCCCGCTTCGGCCTAGGTGAGTGTGGGGCGGCGACTCTGCAGCAGCGGGGGCGGCAGGCGCGCGGGCCGGGGCCGGGGCCGGGCGGCAGGTGCGGGCCGGGAGCAGCCGCGTGGGGGCCGGGAGCGCGCCAGGGGAGAGAGACAGGGGCGGCCCCCTCCCGCGGCGCGGCCCTCCCGCCGGGACGCTCGGAGCTCGGAGCCCGGGCGGGTGACCTTCCGCCTCCGCACGGGACGGCGAGCGGGGCCCGCGGTCCTCAGCCGCCTGCAGCGGTGGCGCCGTGACCCGGGCCGTCCTCTCGGAGGTACCCTCCACGCGAAGGACGCGTTCAGGAGGCTTTGAGGGGGTTGGGGTGGGGGGCCCGCTGAGCTGCTCGGCGGGTGCCGGCGGCGGGCTTTCTGGGTCGGAGGCTCCCTGGGACCCGGGCCGGGGCCGGGAACGGCGTGCGCGCGCGCGCGAGTGCGGGAGCAGACCCCCAGTTGGCCGGCGACCCCCTGGGCTGAGCCCGAGCGCGCCCGAGCGAGCAGCCGCTTTATCCTGGTCGCGAGAGCGGCGGAGCGGCGAGGGGAGGGGAGAGGGCACTGCCACTTTAAAAGCGGGGAAGTCCGCCCTCCTGAGGTAATGGTAACCTCAGCCTCCCCCCCTCCTCCTGCCCGCGAGAGAGAGAGAGAGAGAGGGAGCGAGAGAGAAAACTTGTTTTCATTCATAACTTTTTCCTTTTCCTTCCCCTCCGTCAACTATTTATTCCGCGCTCGTCTCCGCGCGGATTGCAGAGGGCGCAGCTCCACCGCGGGAAGCGGCGATGTGGCGACGCCGCTCGGCCGCCCCTGCCCCCGGCCCGCTGCGCCCCGGCTCTTTAGGAATCCGGCTTCTCCTTTAAAGTGTAGACAGATATTTATTTATAACCCTCCCTGCCGTGGGCTTAGCTTTTTTGGCGCCCGCGTTCGCTCTGAAGGCTCTTCCCGATTTGTAAGCATCTCTTGGTGGCAGACGCCAAAAGGTTTGGAAATCCACGGTGCTCCTTAGGATGTGATGGGATTGTCCGAAAAGGTATTCGACTGCGATTCGGGGGTTTCTTGGGGAAGAGAGTCGGCCGAGAGCGTGTTTGGGGGCTAGGTCGAGGACTGTCACTGCTGGAGAAGGGTGGCTGACTCTCTCTGCTTTTTCTTTTCATCTGGTAGTCTCCTTCCACGGCCAGCATGAACTTTGTTAGAGCTAGCATTTAAAACTTAGATTAACATCGCGCCTGGTGGTTTTTTTTTTTTATCCTCTTTAAATCCACGGTTTTTTCTTTCGCGTGGAATCTAATTTACTACTTTTAGATACTCTGCTTTAAAAGCACCGGATTAAAAAGTGCTTTGCGAGGAGGAATGATACTGTGCAGAGTAACGATGGAATCTTTGTAACAGCCCTTAAGGACTCCAGGACTAAACCTAGCAGGTTGTGAGTGTGTTTTCCTCGTGTAGAGAGACGGTCGAAGAAAGTAGGAACTTGAGGACCTGAGTTGGGAGAATGAGGGAGGGAAACGCCAAGAAGATAACATGTAAGACTTAGTCCAGGGACATTCAGTGAAGTTAATAGAAGAAATGGACTTCTTTCCGCCTTATTCCTTAAGCTGATGTGTTTTGGCTCAAGGCAGTAGTGGAGAATGGGCATTTTTTTTCTTTTCATTCTTGAATTGGATCAAATCTGCAGACTTCGGGAGGAACTTGTGTGAAAATATTCTAGTTCAGCATTGACTGAAAACAGAAACGTTTCTATGTTTGATAGTTTGTCTTATGAAGAATACATTATAAATTAGAAATAATTTAGTATTAGTATGGAAACACATGCTTATTTTTATCAGGATGTTACTGTACTTTATTACAAGAAGCACATTGATTCAGAGTTGGCAGTGCTTTTGAAAATCAAGATCTGGCATGTAAATACAGATTTTTAAATTAGAGGAAATACAGATAATTAAAATGGCCAGGATTTCCCCATACTACTTTAAAGGCCTAACACAGTTTTGTGTGAAAATTATCTCGTTATGTGAGTGAGCCCTTATTTAAACTTAAAAAGAAGATCCTTTCATGATTTCAAATGTGAGTACTCTCAGTATTCACAGAACTGTATATTGAGTTTTGTGTGTGTGTTTTAGAGGCTATAAAACACCAAGAACTGCTGTATTTGTCTACATCCACTTTTGCATCTTGTACGTTAATAATGAGCTAGCTTTAAAATTCTGGTTTTTACTGAAAATGACCTCTTATTTTGAGATTCCATTTTAGTTTGGAATCTTAGTTTTTTTTTAATGCATGAAGTATACCTTGACTAATTTCCTCACCATTAATCCGATGTTTATAACAGCAAACAAATAACAAAAGGTAACAGCGCCAGAGCCATTCTTAATTTTTTTTAAGTGGATATCTTCCTTTATGAAAACCACCCATGAACTGATACTGAGCTCTCTTTAGGTGAGAGCTGTTTATTAGTGCTTATACTCAATATTCCCCACAAGGGCATAGTCCATTTTAATTGTTTGTTAGATTCACAAACAGGAAGACATTACTTCTTGACTCTGCTTTTTAAAAGTTGAAAACACTTCTAATTCTTATGGCCTGGGGTCTCTTGCTTACATTCTTCTTCTATGATGTGGTCCTTGGCCTCTCTTAGAATTGAACTCTGGCCAGGACCCCAGCATCATTGTAATCTGCTGATGGGGGAGATCATTACCAGGTGGTTTAGGCAATTTTGTGACTTGACAGGATTTCTCATCTCCCCCTCTCCCCCAAATGCTTCTCATCATTTATTTTTTCTCTCTGTTTTTCTCATCTTTGATTTTCTTTTAGGATTTCAGATGCATGCCAGGTTTCCACTGATTGCCAGAATTCAAGATCACTACACATGGATCCCCAAAATCAACATGGCAGTGGCAGTTCATTAGTTGTGATCCAGCAGCCTGCTTTGGATAACCGTCAGAGGTTAGACTATGAGAGAGAGATTCAGCCTGCTCCTATTTTGTCCTTAGACCAGATCAAGGCCATCAGAGGCAGCAATGAATACACAGAAGGGCCATCAGTGGTGAAAAGACCTGCTCCTCGAACAGCACCACGACAAGAAAAGCATGAAAGGACTCATGAAATCATACCAATTAATGTGAATAATAACTATGAGCATAGACCTCCCAGCCACCTGGGACATGCAGGACTCTCGAATAATGCCAGAGGCCCCATATTGAGCAGATCAACCAGCACCGGAAGTGCAGCCAGTTCTGGGAGCAACAGCAGTGCCTCTTCTGAGCAGGGGCTGTTAGGAAGGTCACCGCCAACCCGACCAGTCCCTGGTCATAGGTCTGAAAGGGCAATCCGGACCCAGCCCAAGCAGCTGATTGTGGATGATTTAAAGGGTTCCTTGAAAGAGGACCTGACACAGCACAAGTTCATTTGTGAACAGTGTGGGAAGTGCAAGTGTGGAGAATGCACAGCTCCCAGGACCCTGCCATCCTGTTTGGCCTGTAACCGGCAGTGCCTTTGCTCTGCTGAGAGCATGGTGGAATACGGAACCTGCATGTGCTTGGTCAAGGGCATCTTTTACCACTGCTCCAATGACGATGAAGGGGATTCTTACTCGGATAATCCTTGCTCCTGTTCACAGTCACACTGCTGCTCTAGGTACCTGTGTATGGGAGCCATGTCTCTGTTCTTACCTTGCTTACTCTGCTATCCTCCTGCTAAGGGATGCCTGAAGCTGTGCAGGGGGTGTTATGACTGGATCCATCGCCCAGGGTGCAGATGTAAGAACTCCAACACTGTCTATTGTAAGCTGGAGAGCTGCCCCTCCCGGAGTCAGGGTAAACCATCATGATTTTTGGAGGTGGGTTCGACCTCCTGAACTTCTGGCTTTCAAGCTGTGGCTGTTAAAAAAAAGATCCTGTTAGATAACTGGTTTTATTTCCTTTGCAGTTTTTCCCTGTTTCCCACCTTCTCTCCCCCTCTTCCCAAGGTGTGACTCATGGATTTTACTCTTCTCTAATGGATGATCTTCAGTAAGAGTGAACTGTGAAACTGCACCTGGCTCCCCCTTATGACAAGAGCCTCTGCCATCCACTCGAGAGGGTGTTGAGAGCCAGTGGGCTTTTGTGCAGCCTTTTTGTTCTGCAAGTAACTTTCCAAAGTTGTACACATGAACATACCCACACACACCCAGACTGCAGTGATTGAGAGCTGTTTTTGATTGGGTATGCTGGGAGCAGGGAAATTGGTTTTTAAAGAAGCAACCGTTTAATTGCTTAAATAAGCTATGTATTAAATCAGTCTCCAGTTAGGGCTGTCTTCATAGCATTGGACCCTTAAGCAGCATGGAGGATATGTTTTTGTTATAAGATTAAAATTCTCCTTTAACCACTGCCCTCTCCTTCTTGCCCCTCAGCGTTCTCACCCCTCAGTTTTGGCATTATCTTATTCTAGAGATGCCCCCCCGCCCCCGCCCCGTGTAATTTTAGGTTTGCTTTACAATGTAAATCTTCACATTGGAGATATATTGGCTATACCTTGCTCATCCTTATTCAAGCTTTCATGTTTGTGAAGGACTCGACTCCCTTCCTTCTGTACCCCACACTTTTCACCAAATTACTCTTGTCATGGAGGGCACTTGGATAACTGAAGTTGATATTTATAGCTGATCAATCTATAGAGGTCACAGAACTATGCTGCCTAAAGTGATCTTGGCTCCTGAATGGTTTTTGGCCCCTTGGTTAGTTAACAGCTGAGTAGTCCTAATCTTTTCTGTTTTCATTGCCTTAACCACAAATTGTGGTGCTTTTTGTATATTTTATGTATAAATCACAAAGTTGAATTCTGACTATTTTTAAGACAAAAGTCTGTTAAACTTTTTTATTGTAAAGAATATTTATTATGCGAATCTCTATTATTTTATGATATTTATTGCAAAAGACTGTTGAAATGTACTCATGACTGAATATAACAAAATATCAATACGTAACGGAAAATAAGGTGACACGAAGAAAGTACCTATGTTAACTATAATGCAGAAAATATATTAATTAATGAAACTGTCTCTTGATTTCTTCATTTATTAGCCTGTATTATTGTGGTGATTTTTGTCATTTGCTTTGACTCTTTTTCTTCATGCATAGCCATTTTCTTTCTTTCCCTTAACATACCAACTCTAGATGGAAGTGAGCTCAAATTTTGAAGTAGACGTTTCCTGGAAAATGCATTAATCAGAGATTTTGTAATCCAAATTCTGTGTCAACAAATGCCATAGTGAATCACTCTACAAAGTGAAAAAAATTTTTTGTAATTAATATTAACAATTCCTCCCTTCTTCGGCTATTTTGTAAGCAAGGGGGTTTGTGGATATCATAGTTTCTTGGAATGGGACATATTTGTAAGTTTTTAAAAATGTTTATCGTAACTCTCTTGGATTAGTCAGAAATTAGTTTTCATTAGCAAAACTTAAAGAACTTAGTTATGTAGGCATGCTAGGAGTCTGGCACTGTCACTTTACTAAAACATTCTAGAAGTTAAGAGTGCACCAAGGGAATAGTTAACATTATGAAAGATGTTTTTAAAAACATTCCAGTCCTTACCTTTTCATTTCCTTTAACGTCTTTAATGTGACATGATCAAATAACATTTTGTCATGTCTTGTGGAGTAAGAAATCTGAGGTCCTGAAACTTTATATAAAAAAGTAAATATTTTTAGTTTTTAGTCTGCTGAAGTCACAGCATAGAGTCTTTGGGTCTGATGAAATTTTTGTTCATGTGAACCCTCAGACTCAGTTTCACTAACTCCTCCCTGTGTCTAAGTGATAGTGTCAAACCTGAATAGTCTGCATTTGAGAATAAGATGTTGACATAATATGAACCCAGGATTTAGGCTGTTAAAACTCGTATCCAGCTTTTTTGTTTTGGTTGTTGTCTCTTACATGATTTGGCTACTAGTTTTAGAGTATTTATTCTTTGTAAATAGGCTTTGATTTTGTTTTAATCAGACAAGACATAAGTGATAGTAACTTGTTTTAATGCTTTTCCATCAAGCCACTATAGCTATTAGTTGGCATTGTGACATTTGGTATAATCAAGTATTTTCTCTATGCTCTGAAAGCAGGAATTTTTTTTTAAGTGAGTATTTGCGTTTTGGAGGCCGTTTCGTAATCTACAGTATTTCAAGATGTGAATTTATTTCCTCTTGTACTCAAGATATGTGATGATATCACTGGTCCCTTAATATTGATCCCTTAGTATTTCATTGAAGTTTGGCTGCTTAATGAAGTGTATAAACAGACTCCCTGAAAATACCCTGTACCTTTTTTGTGTTATTTAGAGCCTTGGTATAATTAGGAATTGGTATAAGCTGTCTGTAGCTATACTAACCAGACTAAGAAGCTATAGCTTTTACTGAAAGAAATTTATAACTTTTATGAGAAATGAGGTATGCTGTGGAGTTTTAACTTCTGGCTATATGGGGAATACATTAAAATTACACTATTAAGATGGTAGTCTGCTGCTGCTAGGGTTCTATATGTACTCTGGCATAACGTCAGACCCGTATTTGGAAGTAGCAGTAGGTTAGAGGTTCAGACATCTAAACGTGCTGGTCAGGTGCAAAGCATAAACACTTTGATTCAAAACTTCCTCTTTTGTGATGGTTTAAACCTAGAAGGAAAAAATATTAGGGTGTGTCTTCATGAATGCTTATGAGTTCTGTGCTTTTTTGACCAAATACTGAGGATCATTTTAAAGTGCTAAGGCTTTGAGAGCATCAGCAAAGCTGAAATTTCTTATAATGCCACTGCCATTTATTCGATACTGCTAAGTGAAAAATACCGAATACATGGGTTAACCTTTCCTTTTTTTATTCCACAATTTTGTTCCTCTTCCTCAACTACTACAGCTTGACAGGATGAATATTTTTGTTAAATAGTTCCTTTCCAGCATATTTTCTCAATGCCATTCTTTTCATTCCAAGTTTTATTTAGATAATTTAATTGTGAATAAAACCAATACAGGATTTCTGTAATTGAGTAGTGTCCTGTCAACAGTTTATAAAATGTAACGCAGCAGAAAAATGGAATGTGAAAAAGTAGATATGCTTCTTTTTGTGAAGGCCTAAGGTGAATCCTTAAATTATAGTCTTATAATTATTATATGGTTTTCAAAATCCAGACCATAGAACATTCCAGTTATGACTAAGAAAAATAAAAATTAAAAAAATGGTTTTTAAAGTGAAAGGAAATGAGTTAGAAACTAATCATGTTTTTCTCCTAAAGTTAGGATTCATTTCCAGAAGATTGATTTTGACATTGTCTCCTTTTACTAAATCTTTCCTTTTTTTTTTTTGTTCAGTGATGTATTTCATGGCAGTTTTATGTATAATCTTTAGCGAAAAAGTACAATCCCATTTTAAATATTGAAATATGGAAACAAACAGAAAAGGAAGTGTCTGGACAGTTCTCATCTTAATCTCTGCCCCACTTCCCACTACATATATATATATATATATATATATATATATATATATATATATATCAAGAGAGAGCTTGGCGTCATTTTTTAAACATCTTGAAAACAAAACTTTAAATTCCCCTTTTGGCCAATTGACAGTTGGAGGACTGCTTTTTCCATTATTTCACTCATTAGATAAGATAGCCATGTACTTAACTGACAAGTTATTGATTCTTCTCATATTCTCTCAGACTATTTACCAAGCCATTTTGCTACATTTATTGAACCCCTCCTATGTGCATTATTCCATATGCAGAAGAATTCTAGAGCTGGAAATAGATATCAGAATATACTTGCTTTATGTTTCTCAACCATGTATGAAAGTAAGTAGGTCACTCGTTAGAAAGTTAAAGATCAGAGGTCTGTGTCATAGCTCAGACCTACTCTGTCAAAAGAATCTCCAGGGGAGAAGCTTGATATTCTTAATTTCAAAAAGCTTCTTGGGTGATTTTATCAGGCGAGGAGGATTCACATTTTTAGCTTGAGGTCTTCATTTTGAGAATGTTAGGAACAGAGGCCGGGCGTGAGAAATGTTCCTGATAGCTCGCCGAAAACCAGGACTCTTCAGATACAGGATTCTCTTCATTTCTTGGTGGCAAGCCTGTTGCCTTTACGCTGCACGTTAGCCTTTACCATTTCATTCTTTTTATCAGAATGTGTTTCCTTCATAATTAATATATTTGACCATAATTTAGCAAATGGAATGTTTTTCCACATATATTATTTGCACTTAGCTATCAGGGATAAGTAGCAAATGACTTCATTGCCATGATTATTTTTCATATGTTATGATTAAAGTTAACAACTTCACTTGAAAACTGAGCACGTGTGCTTCCTCTGGCCAGGTTTATGTTGGTAATAATGGAACAAATTGATTTGATCAGTTTCTAAAAGGTAATAGTAACTTGGTTTCTAGATTTAAGAACTTGTGTGATGGCACATCTTACCATTATTCTGGTTGTTTCAGGATTACAGTGATTAAAAAGCAGATTTAAACGTTCTGTTTTGTACTATTTCAAGATTGGTGTTAAAGTCAGATATTTGAATCATACTAGGTACGGCAATAACTAACAGCAAAAACCATCAGAGAACCTAGAACTGTTTTGAACTGGGTAATTTGGGAAAATATACTAAAAGCTTCTACCATTCGCTAGTAAGTATTCCAAGAGCTTGTTTTAATAAAATAATCATAGAATCATACTTTTAGTGATAGAAAGAAACTTAGAGGTCATCTATTGCATCTTTAGCGATGAAAAAGCCAGGTTCAGAGAGGTTACTTACCTAAAGTCGTGATCTAGTTGCCAAAATAAACTTTATTAAAACTGTTTGCTGCATATGTACATGTGGTAAAAGATTGGAAGAAAGGAGAGCTTGGTTGGGGGGTTGGTGGGTGGGAGGCAAGAGGAGGATTTAAACCAAAGTTTCCGGTTAATTTGTAAGTTATAAAGTTTACTAAATTTGTGAAAGCACAGTGGACTAATGGTAGTCCAGGGCAGAGAAATAAGCGCCATAAGAAAGGAACCAGACAAGACTAGCTGAATAAATCGATGTAAGAAAGCAAGGTGTGTATTTGAGAAAGCGTGAGTTCCAGTTTGGCTAGCAGCAGTTCTCAACTTCAGCCGTACATTGAAACCACTTGGGAGTAAAACAACAAACAAACCTCTGCCCTGGGTGGGGCTTTGTCTTTTGTTTGTCTTACAAGCACCCCAGGTGATTTTAAGGCACAGCCACAGTGAAGAGCCTCTGAATTAGATTATAGATAAGTGTAGAAGAGTTATGGGAGATCAAAATGGCAGATATTAAGGTAAGAGGCCAGTGTAGAAAAAGAAAGACAGGTATTAAGGGTCACAACTAGCTTGGAGGTTAGCAGGAATGGAAAGAAGGAATCAACATAAGAAATCTAAAGGACTTTGTAGTTATTTGTATGTGGGTTTGAGAAGGAGGAAAGAATTGAAAATGATACTGAGGTTTTGGATGAAGGCGAATATGCAAACGGTAGCTCTGTTAAAGAAATGGGTGGAATTAGTTTAGGAGGTATGTGGGGTGGGATAGGTATGAGTTCTATTGGGATAAACTCTTATAGTGCAGGTGAGTTGCCAGAAGGTCACTGAGAAAAAAGTCTAGAATTTAAGAGAGGTGGGTGATGGCCTACCACCCACATGGGGGTGATAGGGAATCTGTAGCATAGATTTCTAAGGGAAAGAATAGAATTAAAAGCAGGTTAGGAACAACACCTTGAAGAACATACCTACATTTAGGGGGCTGGGCTGGGATTTAGAGCCGACAGAGGGGTGGTCAAAGAAGCATAGGCACTGAGAGATTGGTGTGTTTTAGAATCCAAGGGAGACTTTCAAGATGGAGATGCGTAACGAAATGTCAAAAGCTGTGCAGACTCCCAACTAAATTTGGTGGGTGGTATTTAGGTGAAATTGTGGTAATAAAAACCAGATTGCATGGGATTAGTGGGTGGTGAGTACATGCAAGGAACTGCTTTAGACTATTCTAGAAATTTTGAGATGATAGGAAAGTACCTAGAGGCAGGTAACAGCTGAGGCGGATTTTTCGAATAACAGAAACCTGCGCCTTTTTGTAGGACAAGAACAAGGGTGATTGAGAAAGAGATGGGGCAGAGGAAAGAGCTAAAGGAACACAATTCCAGAAGAGGGAGAAGACGGTGCTCAAAGAGGGCGCTTTAACCTTGGCAAGAATGGTTCTTCTCCCAGAGGAAAGAATAAAAGATGAGAAGGAAGAAAAAGACACAATGGAACTTTAAGAGGGAGAAGAGGGAATTTGTAGAAACACATCCTGATTTTGGTAAACAGAGGATCGGCTTCCCTTGAAAGTTAAGATGCATTAAGGGACAGACACTGGTTCTTGAGAGCAGAGTTTGGAATCGGCTAGAGGTGGGGATGCTAGCATGTGGTCCACAGGAACTGCTGAAGTGCAGTACTTAGAGCTCAGCTCACACTGAACTGGGAATTTTGGGGGAGCCGCTGAGTATTTTCTCAGATTTTATCAAGACATTCCTTGCCGATGGCTAGAGGGGCAGTTAAGGCAGAGAATAAGGGACGATTAGGAAATGGTGAATTTGAAAGAGGTCAGGAATTTTAAGGCAGCAGTCGGAGTATTTGCTGAAATGACGGGGCAGAAGAATTGGATGAAGTTTCCAATGAGGATGAAATACAGGCTTACAGAAAGTATAGAAATAGCAAAGGTAGACAGCTGAGGACAGAGAAGAATTTTCAAGTCAGGATCTTAGAAGGTGGGCCATTTTCAAATGCTGAGGCTATCTGGGGTTTCTCTGTGCTCATGCGTAGCTGAGGCAGAGAGATTTTTGTAGCAAAGGATGAAAGAGGAGAAAACAAAGGCCAATGTGTTAGAAGAGTTAATTTAGGTATTAAAATGCCAGAGGTGGAGAGGAAAATTTGGAGGCTGGTGTTTATGTTTGGAAAGGATGTTTTTGGACACTTTAACTTGTTTTTAAGCTAATGGATTATAAATTAAGTAATTAAGGTCTGATAAAAATGTTAGATTTCTTTAAAAGGAATGAACTAGCGGAGTAGAATTTATTTCAAATGGGACATGCTCCATTTATAGCACAAATGATCTGTTAAAAAAAATCTGTTATTGAATTAAAAAAAGTCTTCATGAAAATTTAGTCAATTCAGTCAAAATAATACGCAGAGCCAAAAAGACCTTCTGCCTTCCATGTTCCCTTCTTTAAGCTTTCGCACACTTCAGAGGCACTTCAGAAAGCAAAGGGATTGGGTCCAAGATCTTAGTTCTGTCTGTTTCACAGAGTTCGCCTGTCGCAGATTTGCTGTAGAAGCTGTGAGTGGATTTGATTCCTTAACAGAAATACATTTTATTCTTCTGAGCCACCCTGAATCTGCCTTCTACTGCAAATGTAAAGAGGCCTACCTTCATAAAGAAGGCTGATGGCATCAGAGGTATTTACAGACGATGTGGAGTTCTAATGGGTTACTTTGTGGTTTATAAACCTGCTTTTGGAATTACCTGCAATTTCCTCTTCCAACCTGCCTTTGGCCATTTTGGGCTATTGCCATTTTACTAGTACCAGAAACAGAATCCAATTAGGGAAGATAACATAAAAAACAAAGATGCAACTAAAATGTATTAGTTTAACTTCTTGCTGTCTAATACCTAGACCAGTGCTTATTACAACAGAGCAGGAGCTCAATAAATATTTGTTGTTGATGCCTTGCTAATTTATTCCTAACCGCTTCAGAGGCTTAGATTAACGACCAGGTTGAAGTTTTGTTTTTGCGGGGTCCTTGATACTGTTTCTCATGTCAACAATATTGGCAATCGTGAGAGAAAGTAAGAATTGCTTGGCTCTGTCAACCATTTCGTCATTTATTGAACAATCATACTTTAAGTGCTGAGAATCCCGGTCTTTGACTAGTAATGCATACATGTTTAACAATGTGATTGGTGTTACTGTGTCAGACACTCTGGGAGGAGACGTCACATCTGTCTCTGCAAGTTCGGGAGGCTTCATAGAGAAGACGTGAAAGATGAGTAGTAATTCATCAGGTAGACAAAGAAGAGAAAAGCCTTCCAGATCAGTACAAAGATGTGTTAGTGGGAATGATCATGGCATGATGGGAAAATTGCAACTAATTTACAACGTTTGGAAAGTAGGGTGTCTGTGGGAAGGATAGGAGCCAGTCATGGAAAGTGTGAATGTCAAGTTGAAAAGTTTGAGCTCTATCCTGTGAGTGAGGAGGAGTCACGGAGAGGGCAGATTATAAACAAGAGAGGGACAGGACCAGATTAGAGTTTCAGAAAGATTCTTCGGGCAGCACTGTGGAGGACAGACTGGAGTGAAAGAGGGAGACCAGCTAGATCATTAATATAATGGTCAAGATGATTAATGTGACAAGGACAATGGAGACTGGCAGGAAGGATGGGTTTGAGATGATGGGTTGAGGAAGATGAGTGAGGACAGATCTACGTGACTAATCACTGGACCAACTCATAACTTGCCTATTACTGGTTCATAAGTGGTAACATAAGGCAGAGAGAACATTGGCATGAATAAAATGCATAAGCAGACCAAAATGTTCCACATTGAACATTCTACTCATTGTGCAGATTTGGGAATCTTTTTTCCCCTAGAACACATCTCTCCCAGAACAGTTAATGAGTGATGACGTGGACGGAAGGCAGGAAGCAAGAAGGCAGAGAAGAGAATCAAAGGCTTTGAAAATCAAACAATTATTAATTCTTTCTTCCACCCTGGCTCCCCAGACAGAGTTCACTGTATATCACTCAGTAAAGTGAATTATGTATCTGAACTTTGTTGTCAGAAATACCAAGTTCCAGAATAGAAAATTCAGCAAGCCAACTATTTTCTCTGGATTTTCTAAAAGCATTAAGCCCCCTACTCCCTCTCTCTGCACCCCAGACACGCCCCTGCCCAGGCATTACATTTTAAATCATCAGAGTATCTTAAAAATAATGTTTGCAACTTCGGTGGCCTAGTTTTCCTTATTGCCTGTGTTTTTCTCTGTTGGTCAAAGTGAGAAACGGTAGTGACGATGGACGAAGGAAGAAGATTGATTGGGACTTAGGGTTAGAGAATAGTTTGAAGCCACTCAAAGTCAAGTCTGGGAGGACCTTAAAGACTACTTAGTTCCTTTCCTTCATTTTACAGTGAAGACAGTTGAACCCCAGAGAGAGGAAATGACTTACTCAAGGAGAAACAGCTAATAGGAAAGAGAACCAGCTGAATGAGAAAAAGATGTGAAAACTACTTTTAAAAGTCCTATTCTACTTCTATTATGTGGATCCTATCTATCTATACTTGAAGGCTGGGAGTTTAATTTACAATTCCTAAATAAAGTATACCATAACAATAGCCCACTTAGTAAAACCCAAATTCTTACAGGAGCTATACAAAAAGAGGGACAAAATAATCTGCGGATTGGAATTGGTCATTTTTTTCCCCTGTAGTTTGAAATATTTATAAATGAGAGTATTGGAGTTAAACATTTTCTACATTTTATAGGTGGTATGTGGCACACATAGAGACTTGGAAATGCTTTTTTGAGAAGTAAGTAACTTGAATTTGAGGGAAGCTGGCATTGCTTGATTTCAAGTTTAGTTTAAAAAAAAAAAGTCAAGTGTGAAAGTCCACATTTGTTCATGTCCTATGTAGGTAATGGGATTTTTTTTCTTTTTCCTCCTTGGCACTGGAATAGGTACGATATAGTCCCTTAATTTCTTAAGTAAAAACTTCAATTGGGGGGGAGTCTCTTAATCCTTAGGGAAAATATGCTTCATATGGTTTGTAAAAGCTGGCAAATTTTGGAAAGAAGAAAAGCAGGCAGTACTCTTGAAAAAAAATTGGTCTGCTTGAACTTGCCTTTCTTGAAAAAAACAAAACCCAACATTCTTTCATAAAGCATTTTTTTCAAAAGTATTTGCCCTTGAGCATTTTTTCCTACTTACCCATGCTTATCTTTCAAAACAAACATTTATTCCTTTCTACTATAGAGTGTGAGGAAGTTCCTCTGAGGTTTTGCTCTAGAAACGTATCCAAGCAGTAACTGTCACCTCCTTCCTATGGCATAACAGATGACTAACTCAACCGCAGGCGCGCTGAGCATAGGGTGATTTCATGACGGGGGCCGTTCAAATGTTACCTATGGGACCGTTTCTCAAGGGGAAAAAACACAGAACTGTATTTTTGTGTGCAAATAAAATTTTGGGTCCTTTTGACCCAATGGAAAATGTGTGTCTGCTGGTGGCTGCCAAGTTGGAATATGATGATTTACACTTGGAAACATTTGTGTCATTTATCATATGATGTTGCTGGCCTACAACATGACTGCATAACAAATAACCGTATTAAAAATTAATCTTTTCCAGTTCATCAGACTGCATGTCTTTTGGAAGCCCCAAGTCTTCTCTTTCCTTTTTGCCCTGTCCTCCTTTCCTGCCATCACCCTTTACATTAACTATAGGATTAAGTTAAAACGCATGTACTAGGTATTCATGGCTGTGCTTTCAGACTCCCAACCTGCCCTTTCGCCCTCCTTTCCTGCTTCTCTGCAACATAAATCTTCTATCCAGTGGAATTGGTTCACTCTCTGTCCCTGAAGCACACCTTCAAATCCTAACCTCGGGGACTGCCTTTACCTTCTTAATCCTATTCTTTTATGGCTAGGTTTAAATCCTACTTCTCTGACTAAATCATGCCAAAATAATCTCTCCCAGAAATTCTTTAGTAACATCATTGTGTAAACTTGCTCATCACTTTTAATGTTTACTTTTTAGTGTTGGAGACGAGGCAAAACTGTACCGCTACCTTCTTAAAGTCCCTGGCTGGTCCTGAGAATTAAATTGGCATACAGTGGATTAACAGGAAAAAAGCACACAGATGATTACATGTACCTGGGACAGATAATTACATGTACCTGGGAACCCTATAGGAAGATGAAGACCCAAAGATGTGGCCAACCGAAGTGTTTACATTACTAGGTTGAGCAAAGAGAGATAGGTATAGAAAAGTAACTAAAATCAGTGAAGAGACTAAAAGAAGTTGAGATATTTTAACAGGGTCTGTTTGTACAGAGTCCTCTTGGCCTCCACTCCCTGTCTCTGGTGATGAGAATGTTCCTTTCCTCTTGGTACAGAGAGGGCATCCTTTCTATGTGAGTTTTATCTCCTGCTTTCAGAAAGAAAAGGGGAAGTCGGAGCACCCTTCTTGTACTCACAGTTTTTCAGTGCTTTTATTTTTTTTAAACTTATTTTATTTGGCTGTGTCGGGTCATGTGGGATCTTTCATGGGGGCGGTCGGGCTTCTCTCTAGTTGTGGCACCCACGGCATGTGGGATCTTAATTTCCTGACCAGGATCGAACTCGCATCCCCTGGCTTAGAAGCCGGAGTCTTAACCACTGGACCACCAGGGAAATCCTCTCTTCAGTGCGGCCGGGCCAGGGGGCGGGGGAGGGGGTGGGGTTTAAGTTCAATAGAATCCTTATCCTACAGTGGCATATTTTGGCGTAGCATTTTCTGCCACTGTTCAAAGTTTATGTCATCTCTCCTTTGATATTGTAATTCTTTGAGACTGAGATTATGTTGTAGACTTATTTGTACCCCAAAGGTGCTTTGTCCATAGTAGGCACTGAATAAGTATTTATTGATATATTTTCTTGCATTTTACAATCGAGTCATGAAAGCCCACGCTTGGATCTTGTTTTTCTGACCAGAGGAACACTTACAACATTAATATATATATTCTGATATGATCTGTAATCTGCTTTAAGCCATTTTAATCTTGCATATACTAACAAATAGAGTTCTTAAAAATTACATAATATTTACTGAGGAGAATTTTGGTAATATCATTGATAATGTTAAAGTTTCTAGAAGAGAATTGTTTTAAGAATTAGGGCAGTAAAGTTTTGGCACTGGAAGAGATAGACAGTAGAGGTCATTGAATCATCCTACCTTTCTCCTACAGTAGTAATGCATTCTCTCTATAACATCCCAAATAGACCCTGATATGGAAGTCCCTGGAATTATTTACTCCTTCATTTTACTAATCTATTCTTAGTTATTCATAATGCAAACCACTTGGTCTTTTCCATTGAGTCAAAATATCCCTAAGAGTAACTAATATTGAGTTGACTTGGGAGTCTTGGAGGATGCCAGGACCCTTCTCAGCTTCCGAGGCGCTCACGCTCTTTCTCCTGGATGCTAAAGTACTGCTTCCTCTTCTTGCTGAACTTGGCATAGGCACGAAACTCTTCAAAATGTCCCCCTTTTCAAGTGTACAATAGCTATACTATATATGCTTTTGAATGCTCTTTGGATAGATCTATGATAATACCATGTAATTTATCACTCAAATTGAAGTATTATTGTTAGTAAATACAGAGATATCTCAAATCGTACATTGCACATAACATTTTTGTAAGTACCTATGTGTATAAACTTTTGGTATTTCAACAAACATGTGGATTAAGGAGGGACCAAATTATGAGCCTAGTTTTATAGATAAAGCAGTTTGACACAGGGAAGAAAGATAATTTTCTTTTCTTTCTAGATAAAGTTAGGGCTAGAACCTAACTTCCCTGACTCTGTTCATTCATTCTGCTGTCTTTCCGATATCCGCTCGGTAAGAACAAGCGGGTATGTCACAGCCGCCCATGAGGCATCAGTGTTCTGCCCTTGACTTTAGCTGTGTTGAGGCATCCAGTTGACAAAACAATCCCTACTTTTATGCTTGAATTTTACACAGAGTTTTATTCTAAATTGTGCTGTGTTTTATGAAAGATAATCTGGCCAATTTCTTAATTGCATTCCATTCCTATGGTTTAGAAAAAAATGTTGTTGCATTTACAAGGAATGTATATAGCCTAAATACACAAAAGCAAATTTAAATTGCTTTGGATTGTGGTTATTTTAGTATACTAGTTTACCATAACTCAGAAATCTGTAGTGAACCATTGGCCTCTGATTACATTGTCCCCTCCAACTCCATCCCTGCTCAAATTATTAAGTGGAAAGGATTCTAATTATATAATCTCATTTTTGGGGAAAACTGGGAAGAGTAGGTAGAAATCTAAATGATGCATGTTACTCTCAGAGCTAGGAAATTAGAGCCAGGTCTCATGGCACTCTAATTAAAACTTTTATTTCTGCAGATTTATTCTGTGGTTCTTACTGAACAGATCTGCCTTGGGTTTCTGCTGGTGAGTTTTTCAGCAGGAATGCGGGCTTTGTTTCTTTGAATAGTTGAGTGCAGATTAGTGGTATGCCAATTTCCTGTGGCCTTTCAGAGCTGCAATTTGAGCCCTGTTTGCTCCTGGCCCTTGCACAGCGGAAAACAATGGGTGACTTCTTTTAGGTTTCACTTCAGGGCTCTTAGAAACAGGGGAAGTGGCTAAAGCCCTACTTTACAGGTAATTAACAATAGATAATGTTTGCTCTGCATTTTTTAGAGCCGATAAAAGGTAGAAGAACATATTCAGCTCCTGATTTAGACACTGTGCAGTGGTTTTATGGATACAATAGCTGTCTTAGCATCAGCAAGGTGGCATTGAAATCTGGGTCACATATATAACTGAGCACAAAACTTTTTAAAAGTAGAAGAAAAATGAATAGTAGTAAAACACTGATGGGTAAGCAAGAAAGCACCCCTTAGAGATGCTAAAGAAACTGTGTCACTTTAAGCCATGCATTTTGGTTAAGGGTGCATTTATTATATCTATGTCTGTTTCATGAGGTGAACAGTTTTCTTCACTTGTTGATACTTATTCAAGATAATTTTTTATGTTCTATAAATTCAACTCTAGAATCCACCTGTTTGTTAAAAATAATGCCAGCTTAAGAAGTTTTTATTTGCCATCATGTTTAATCGTTAACCACAGATATTCTTATGAAATGGTCTAGATGCCTAATATGTTGTAGAAAACAGTGTATCTTATCTTTTTATCATATATTTGGTAGCGATAAGGTTTTTATTTTAATACTCTATTCTGAATAACTAATATTTTTTTAGACCACCCTTCTCCCTGAAACATATTATGTCTACCTTGTGACAAAGTAGGTTTGTAGCCATGCGGACAGACTAATTGATTTCTTCAATCTTCAACAGTTTTAAAATACTGTGTCTCACATCCTGGCAGAAGCACTAAAGATAAAAAGATGGTGGGGGCCCTGTCCTTAAGGAGATTATGGCCATCTCTTTCCCAGCATTGTTGCCAAAAGAAGGTGGAGGCTTCTTTTTGGAAAAAGAACTAATCTAAATTTTAATACTTAAATTTTACATCTATAATTGTAAAGTGTAGGCAGCGTTCTTGATAAAAATCAAAGACTGGGTCATGTCTGAGATCCCCACGTAACTTATTTTTAGAGTGAATATAACTCTAAAGCCAAAGTTAGTGGCTTTTTGTTCCAAGCCACTTCTAGCTAGCAACATGAAAATGTCACCTTACTCATCTGCTCTTTAGAGATGATGACTATGGAGAAGTGGCTTTAGTGAATTTATATACCATTGAAAACCAGAGCAGCTCTTTCTAAGTGTGTTTAGACACCCTGGAGAACAGTGTTTAAGTACAGAGGTGTACAAAGGTGAAGGAGCCCTACATCAATTAATTAGTCAGTCCGGACTTGCTGAACGCCCAGACCGTGTGCAGCACTGTGCCAGGGTTGTGGGTTTAAGGAAAAAGTATAAGCTCTTGATCTCCACTAAGAGCTGGATCAGGAGGCTGACCTGGCAACCGGAAATAGGAAAGCACTTAAATCCTCTTTTCTGCTGATAAAAGTAACATGCGTTTATTGTAACACTGTTTTTGAAAATTTAGGAAAAGAATAAGGCATAAAACAAAAACCACACACAATTCTGCTACCTATTTCTTAGTTACAAAGCGGCTTTAATAATTCTCTGTGTACTCTCTTCACCTATCTCCTATTTTCTTTACCTTCTAAAATTAAAAATTTCGAAGTAGACACATGACTCTACTTTTATTCTCCCTTTATTATCTTCTATTACTTATTGAATCTTTTAGAATGGGGGCATTGGTTCCAAAATATGGCGTAGGCTAGAGCAATCTTTCAGAAAACAGTCACGCTAAGATGAGCCAAAATTTGTCTTTTACTTCATTTATTTTCCTCCTTTCTATCTTCTTAGTGAAGTGGAGCTTTTTTCAGAGAGTTGAGAAGGGGAAAAACCCAGCTTGTCCTTTTCAGCTTTCCAATACTTACTCAGCTAGGCGCATGTATTGGAGGAAAACTAAAATACTCCATAAGATAAGAAAACGAGAACTAAGAAAATTCGGATTGCCAGTGAAAGCATAAAGGCTTGGTGGCAAGAACATAGGATTTTTATTTAAGATAAACTATAATTATTTGATCTTCTCAATAATTACAGTGAAATCGTCTTGGAAAGAAAGGACGTTTTCAAAAATGTCAACCGCGGCTTTGCTGGGAGAGCTGGGTAGCTGTTTCTTCTCTCCGCCATCTCCCACTTTTTATGTTCACCACGTTAACAGGACTAATCATTTACCTTAAGAAACTGTGTCTCCGAAGACTAATGCTCATCATGTTCACCACGGTAACTGGCTTGGAATTATGTAACCAACTTTATTATCACTGTCATTAAAATCAGTGTATATTTCATTCCGGTCGTACAGGAAGCGATTACTTAAAGTATCCATTTAAAATATGACTTCATGTTTAGATAGTGAACTTGTATGTTTATCATGTCAAAGCCTCAGAGAAATGTTTTGTTTTCCTTAAGTGCTCTAACTGGCTGCCCGGTTGCGCACAGATGTGATTAGCTGTGTGTACACCCACAAAGTTATCCATATTAAAGTAGTACTGCCATGATACTGTTAGAACATTCAAGTTCTCTTATTCCTTTGTTCCACAGATTGAAGACATTTTTGGGGAGTTGTAAGCAAAGGAACTTCTTCGGCATACATCATTCTCATGCTAGAACGCTGACATCTTTCATCTCTCTTGATGAAAGAACTCATTTGCTAAACAACTGATGCACTTAGGAAGAAGTGACGATCCTATTTTGATTTTATTTAATTGACCTTTTACAATGACTCCTAGATAGGTAAGTGTTCTGCTCAGAATTAAGGTATTTGAAAGCAGCAATGAGCTCACTTAATTTCTCTATTTTAAACAGTGTGCTTTTGATGGTTTACTAGACACGACATCACAGTTTCCTGTTTCAATTTGAGTTAAGCAGAGTTGGAGAAAACCATTTGCCCTAAGTTTTGAAACTCTAGGGACAAAAAGCCCCTGACCAGAAGCTTCAGAAGCACAGTAGCTTTTTAAAGTTGTAACAGTATTAAAACCACAATACTGATGAACCAAAGAAATATACAACCTCCCTCCTGCCCTTCCCCCGCACCCCCCCCCCGTCCCCCGCACCCCCCCCCAAAGAAGGGTAAAAGTGAAAATAGAGCATTGAATAATGCAAATGATTAATTAAGCTCTTCACTTCTAAGGGCTCACAGGTTTAAAAAAATTTTTTTTTCCTTCTTCCTAATCACAGCTAGCCTAGCACTTCGTATGTTGGCAAAAGTGTTTTGTGTTCTCAACTGAGAAAGCGACATTTAAGGAAGAGTCAAGCTTTCAGGTTCAGTAAATCACTTGCAGTTAGAATTTAGTGCTGATGGTGGCTTACATGACTGAAGTGTTTAGTAGTGTGGTAAATAAAGAAAAATTATGGAATCTCTCCTGCTCCTTGGGGAATAAAAAACATATTTGGCATTATGTATTGCTTTTGTGCAATAATTACTTGTAATTATTTTAGGACTTTAAAAAAAAGCAACAAAGGAACATATTACAGAAAACAAGACACTTCAGAAACCTGCGTAAACCACTGATAACTTAAGATTCCTAGAGAGGAAGTTCTATCATGTGACAAATTAAAGCTATAAAATATAACAGTTTTAAAATGCGGAATACAGTAATTTTAAGTAATTGGGCAATTTAGCAAAAATGTTTTGCAAGCCCAACCTGTACACATCCATAATAAGGAATTAGAATGCACGAAATTCTCTTAGAGGAGCAAATTGAAATACTGAGTCCCTGGAGAAACAAGTGATTATTTCCTGGGGTGGGGGTGAGGGAGCAAACATGGGCTGTGAGATGGGCAGTGGGCCAGGTTCCGAGGTCATGGTGTTGAACAAGAGAGATATATTGCCTCCAGTTTGGTCTCTTCTTTTCTTTTCTCCTCTTAATTACAGGAGCAAAAAGATTTTTTAAGGTGGGAGAGGGAACCATCACAATTTCAGCACTAATAGCCTCCTAGCTCTGTATTTCAGATATTGCCACCCTTAAGAGGTGAAAGTTCTCTTTCCTTTTTGAGATTTACTCTTCTATGAAACTCATGTCCCTCTGCCTGGGTTTCCTCATGGATAGAAGAGGATAATAACGGTACCTAGCTCGTACAATTGTTGAGAAGATCAAATAAATTAATTCATGTAAAGTTATTAGAACAGTCCCCAGCTACCCCAGTGTATAATAAGCACTCAATACATTTGAGCTAAGAATATAATGAAAGGATATAAACAAAGAGATCTATCCTTTGGAGGAACTTATGATACAGTGAGAAAAACAAATCATAAATAAAGTAAATTATCTGGGAAAGAGTATTAATTTGCATAAGAATAAATATATAGCTTCCAAACTAAAAATTTAGGAAATGGAGATTACAGAGAAAGACTACTAACCTTTCATTGAGACAGTCAATCACAAAATAAACAAAGAATTCAAATGCTATATTTGATAATAAGAACTGAAATGATAAGGACCTTAGCCTAGGGTTCCACTACTTTGTGACCTGGGTTTCTGTACGGAAAAGGGGTAAATGGCTAGTCTTGACTCCAAAGCCTATACCTAATGCGTGAGTTTCGGATCTGTCTTTGATTGTTTTAGCCACCGATTTCTAAGAGAGTGGCCATTGCTACTTTTCCTTAGGAATGTTTGTGATGCCTCCAAATTCCTATGTTAAATCCTAATGCCCACTGTGATGGTATTTGGAGGTAGGACTTTGGGGAGATGATTAAATCATCAGGGTGAAGCCCTTGTAAATGGGATCAATGCCAAAGAGACTCCAGAGAACATCGTTTGTCCTCAGAGTATTATCAACTAAATAAATGGACACTGCTCTAAAGGAGCCTTCAATCTAATTGAATGAGATAAGACCAATATACAGAAAACAACCAATAAATGCTATGGTATGAGATCTAGTGAAGTATTATTTTAAAACAAAGCTCCCTGGGTAATTCTTGTGGTGAACCAGGTTTGGCTCCCCTAGTCCAGTTCCCAGGCTGTCAAATGTATTTTCTGGTAGAACCCTTTTTTCACTAAATAATGTTACAGAAGTCAATATATATTGATAAAAGAGATTAATGTGTAGCCACTTCAACGGAAGAGAGAGGGGTGGTGGGCGGCCTTTCTTCCTCCCCACCTCCTCAGCTTTTCCTTTCCTCCTCTCCCAGAATGCCCCCAGAATAATTTTAATACCATGAATTTAATGAGCCTATGAACCGTCATCCATGGAGAGCCTTCAGGGACCATTAAACTTTTGAAATGATAGGCAAAATTGTGTATGTGTTTGTGTTTCTTTCTTGGGGAAGAGTCCAGGGTTTTTTTAGATTATTAAAGAATCTGTCCCCCCAAAATGGATAAGAACCCACTGCCCCACCTACAGAGAAGGTACTTTATTTTCCATGCATAACTTCTTTTTTGAGGCAATTAGTGAAGACTGGATAATGTATAACAAATACAAGCGTAAGGTTTATAAATGCTGCCCCTTATCATTTGGAAACCAGAGGGAGACCATTCAATGATTCCACCTGGATTATCATCATAAAGCCGTCAAGTGGTAATTACTTCACCAACTTTTCTGTGGCTGAATTTGGGTACAGAATTTTTGTTCCTGATCTACTTGAATCTCCAGTTAACCAGTGGTCCTCTATTACTGAAAAAGAAATGTAATTTCAAGACTTTTTAATAACAAGTACAAGACATCCTTGCATACTCCTACAACTTTACCCGTAGTTTTTTTTAAAAGGTCCAACCAGAATAGATATTTTTAAAAGCTTCATAAAGTGTGATGCTCAGAAATTGTTTAACTGAATCTTGGGTTTTCCATATTGCCAGATCAAAGAACACTGGGAAAATATGGAGTATGTACAGTTTGTCTTTCCAGGTTTCCATTTGAAAGCTATTCCAGAATTAATATGAATATGTACATTAATTTGACACACTTCTATTACTCCTAGTACTGTAAATTAAATAGGGATCACTGACCTTCTCTGAAGGATGGTAAGCTGGGTGATGAGCTCATTTGTAAAATGTTCACTTAGGTTACTAAGGTGAGTGGAGGCAGGATAGATACGGGATGTGCTGATGCTGTAGCCACTCTTTCAGATATGGCACTTACCTCATCACTTAAGTTGAAAGTCATTCAATTCAACAAATTTATCAAGTTTTTGCTAGAATTCTGAAGATTACACCATTGTACAAGATAACTACAATTTTTTTACCTCTCAATATTGATGCTCTAATAAGAGAAATAAACAGTTATAAACAGGCAATACTAATATGTTATAATAAAAGTGTTATTGTGCAGTGGTAGTAGAGTGTGGGATGTGAGTTTGCTTAACAGATGAACAACAGTTTTTCTGAGATTCTTGGCTTTTCTCTCATGAAATATGGAAAAATAAACATGTATTGTCTTAGTCCGTTTGGACTGGTATAACCAAATACTGTAGACGAGGTACCTTTTAAACAACAGAAATTTATTTCTTATAGTTCTGGAGGCTGGAAAGTCCAAGATCAAAGTGCTGGCAGAATCAGTGTCTAGTGAGCATCTTCTTCCTGGTACATAGAAGGCTATCTTCTCATTGCGTCCTCATATGGTGGGAGGGGTGAAGGAGCTCTCTGGAGTCTCTTTTATTAGGGCACTAATCTCATTCATGAGGACTCCACCGTTATGACCTACCTAATCACCTCCCAAGGACCTTACCTCCAATTGTCATCATGTTGGAGATTAGGCTTCAACATATGAATTTTGGGGGCACACAAACATGCAGTCCGTAGCAGTAAGTGTGTATTTAACTTTATAAGGAGCTGCCAGATTTTCCTAAGTGCTATATCATTTTTGCATTCCTACCAGCAATAAATTAGAATTCTTATTGCTCTTCACCCTTGCCAGCATTCGGTATTCTACTAATTGAATCCTTTCTTGTTTTCTAATATTCTTCAGGAGTTATCCTCTCCCATACAACCTCTCCTAATCTTTCAGAAGGTTTTAGATAGAAAAGGTAGATGCTTGTGCTCAGTCTCCATCTTGATCTAATTTTCCTTACATGGTTTAGCCTCCTCTTTTTCACCTACTTTATAAAAAAACTTATTTTTCCAGAGACCTCCTAACACTTCCCTATCAGAATGTAAGTTGCTTTACTTAATTTTTTTTTTCTCATTTAATTGAGACCACAAGACAGAGTTTTCATGGAGGTCTGTCCTATTTGTGAAGAATTTTTGGAAGACTTATCCAGTTTTTTTCATGTTTCCTTTGGTTCCACAGATCCCAAAGCATATTGTTTTCTGACATCCATACATGATTGATAGATTTTAAATATTATCTTAACACATGTTGCTGATATTTTGTAAATGCATCCTCTGGACTTTTACACAACATGTGCAAAACATTTGTACAACATAGTGCAACATGATTTTCGAAGGCACTATTTTTGTAGCATAATAAAAGAACTAAGTATCTTTGTTTCTGATTTCTTGGACCTCTCCTTTCACAAGTTCCCCTTCCAGACACTACAGTTTCTTTCTAAACCTTAAAAAGCTCAGCTTTTTCTTAGGCATTCATCTTATCAGCAAGAGGCCTTGAAGTCATGTGTGCAGACTCAGAAAGGGCATCTGTCCCTTGCCTCCTGGATGCTCTGGTGCAGCTTTTGTTTAAACTGCACCGTCCAACAGTGGACCATTTCTGATAGTGGTCCAGTGTGGAAAACAGTGGGCTCACATCAACAGCAGGGTAGGGCTTATCTCCTAGCAAATATTACTAGCTAAGATAAAGGTTCGCTTTAAAAGTTACCAACCAGGGTGAAAGTTATTTGCATATAATGGCTCCAACTTATCCACTTACTTTGTTGGAAGCTTTGTCTTCCACTTTTAAATGGGTTTTGCTGCCTTGAAAGTTTTATTTTCATATTCATTGCTAGGAATCCGTTTTCCTGGGTATGGTGAGTGAAAACCTAAGGGATAATCAGGATTCTCTTTTTTCGGTGGTTACTCTTTTTAATTTTCCAGGTATTTTTTTCACAGAACTCAATAGCTGCCATCTGATTTTTAAAATAAATCTGGTTTAATCTTATGAAGATATTTGTAGTGCCAGGGCTTTAATGTGTTTGAACACTATCTTTTTCATGAAAATGTGTTTTTGAGCCGGGTAAAAAACATAGTAGGAGAATTGTTACTAAAAAAGAAATGAGAGGGTCAGGATTAAAAAGTGAAAAATGTAAGAGGATGATTGCAAATATAAGCAGTTAATAAATTTTCTATGTTTGAGCTTCCAATATGATCCAAAATTTCCTGCCAGACGAGAAGAAAAAGTGACAACACTGTAGTATGAGGTTCTTGAGATTTTTAGGAATTATAGGAAGTTCTCATGGAAGACAGTTTTTGCCCCGGCACTAAACTCTAAAAGACAATTCTCACACAGAGTTTATGTAGAGGGAAGTGAACTTTGGGAACAGACAGTATCCTCAGAAAAAAGGTAGAAAGAGTTCCTGTAGTTATTTCTCAGAGAGAACTTCAATTAAAGCCAGAGATGTAAAACTAAATCATATTTTGGTGAAGGAAACTGATTTTTTTCCCCCTCAGAGATTTTGTGAGGGCCTAAACTTTGTGGACCAAGTCATAATCTTTTGGTCATAATCTTTTGGCAGTGTTAGTCTTCTATAACTCTCTAAATTCAGTGCTGTGGACTGAATTGTACTCCCTCCAAATTCGTGTGTTGAAATTCTAACCCCAATATGACTGTAATTGGAGATAGGTTCTATAAGGAGGCAATAAAAGTTAAGTGAAGTCATAACAGTGGGGCCTTTATCCAGTAGGACTTGTGTCCTTATATGAAGAGGAAGAGACACGAGAGCTCTTCCTCTCTCTCTGTGTTTCTTTCCGTCTCTGTCGCTCTCTCAGCCGGCACAAAGGAAAGGCCACGTGAGAACGTAGTGAGAAGGTGGCCATCTACAAACCAGGAAGAGAGGTCTCACCAACCCTGCCAGCACCTTGATCTTGGACAGCTAGCCTCCAGAACTATGAGAACGTACCCTTCTGTTGTTTAAGACACCCAGTCTGTGGTATTTTGTTACGGCAGCCCTAGCTGACTAATACAGGATGGTTTCTGGATAGAAGATAATTCTTCAAACATTACAATAAGGATTCCTTGGTCTGCAGATACTTCCGTGACTTAGCTGCATGCATTAGGCAGCTCTGTAACTGTCATAAGAAGTTGCCGGCTCTACCAAGCCTCCTGACTTCCAAAGCAAATGGATTGCCTTCAGTCAGCAATGTATTGCTTCCTGTAGGTTAGTTCTGACTCTCTAACTAGTTTATAAAATCCTCACCAGTGATTTTGGGCAGTATATAACCAGTCTTTATCTTCATACACTCTTCTTCACTGTTTAGCAAGAGAAAGATTGTTGAGCTACATGTTTTTTGTATTGCTGAAGTATATATTAAGATGGTGAATAATATATTTTTTCCTCCCATATTTTCATCAGTGTAAGTAGTTAGAGAGACCAAAGAGGAGAATGGCAGGGAAAAGATGCTTATGGGAAAAAAATTGTGACTTCAGTCTTCTGAATTCTCCTCTAATCTTTTGAATAACAGCTTTAAAGAAATAAGAATAAATAGCATATAATAAACCTCTTATATTACATTTTAAAAACTCATAATTGGCTGTGTCCTTTACTGTTTTACATTGCACATATAGGCAGTGGGGTAAATTTTCCCAAGTTTACCTGAGACAAAAGAATTTGGGTCTAAATATATACAAAACCGAAACTAAAATTGCATTAAGTCTGGAAAAATTTAGGCAAACTCAAGAATGCCAGGGGAAAAAAATTTCATGAAATGGACATGTTTTGACGCTTTAGGTACTGTTTTGTTAACGTTGTGAGTGTCAGATATGCCTCTTTCCATTTAGCAGCTATTTTAAATGTGCAGGTTATAAATATTTCGTTTGGTGGGTAAATATGGAAGATCTAGGAGTGGAAGATTATACCCTAAATCTCATGGTGGCCAAAGGCACATTGATCAGCTGTCTGTCAGTCTGTCAGTCTGTCTACCTATCCAGCCAGTCTCTCTCTGTTTTTATCTGCAAAATTCTTGTTTCTTACTGCAAGAGGTTTAGGTTTAAGTATTTGTGCAATTGTAAAATATCTTACAATTTAAGCTAGAGAAGTGTGAAATGAGTACACAGGAAACACAACAAAAATTCTTCAAACTCTCTATACTAGAAGCCACTTATCAGTGAGATAAGAGGGGGAAGGAAAGGAAAAGGCGCTTAGATCAGCCCCTAACACTGAGTATCAGGCCTCAATTGATTGCTAATAAGTTTTTCAGCTTAGAGTAAAATACCTTTCTTTTTTTTTTTTTTTAGGATGTTGTAAGTTCTTTGGCTGTCTTGCATTGATTGGCTTAGTTTGATTTAACAGGTTGAATCTCACTAGGTGGATTCAAGCAGATAAAATGTAAACCAGAAAATAAGGATATGCTTGCCTTGTCTTATGGAATGAGAGTAACAGGACTGGGCCATGCCAAAATCATGCCTCTTTCTCTAGACTCATTATAAGTTGTGAAGTGGTGTGATGCAATGTGAATGTCTGGACAAGCATCTCTTTTGTTGTTCTCAAGGGGGTTATGTCCTGGATTTGTTCCTTTGCAAACTCTTTGCAGTTTACATAGCTGTAGAGACTTAACGCCTTGGCAGGGGCACAGGTTTTATCTGTGAGTTTTCCCTCTTAGAATGGCAGGCAGTTAGTTTATGTAGGAACCGTATTCTTTTTGCCTATGGGTTAATTTTGATATTTTATCACTTCTGTCTTCTTTTAATCACATGACAAAATGATATTTTATATGCCTACTGGGCTTTCAGAGCAGCAAACAAGAAAGAGAGCTCTTCTGGATTTCTCCTGTCTTCCTTCACCTTCCATTCGACACACAGTTCCTCTTTGCAGAACGCGCAATCACTGATTTGATTCTTTAGCTATTTGAGCACTTGCTACTGAAAATACTAGGCCGTGTACATTATGTTTGCAGGTGAGACAGGTGAAGAGAGCACACGAGTTCTTCAGGGTCCTTCTTGGTCATTTCCCTTAGATACAGTATTTTTGCCACGACCATCCGTACTTTGGTCAATCAGAATCAAAGTCCCATTAAACAGAAATTGTAGAAATCAGTAACTCTCAATAGGGATTGCTGTATTCACTGTGAGAGATTTCTCTATTTCCGTAGCTACTTTGACAGTCACTTTAATGATCTATCTTAGAGTCAAGATTTTCTTAATCTGGTTGATACTTCTTCAGAAAACCTAGTTGAGAAATTCAATAACCAATATATCCTGGGCCAGATAAACTTGCTTTACTAATATTCTAACATATTTCTTCTGAATTCTTATTATATATGCAAGTTTGAAACCTGATGAAATTCTCTACATAGTTAATTTTCATAAAATGTGTTTCAATAACTAGATTAGAAACTTTCAATGCCTCAGTGATCTTTGATTCCACCGTAAGGTTTAGTACTTCTTGACTCAATGTTCTGAAGTGCCTGGATTTCAGGCAGAGGTTGGCTTCTAATTTTCTAAAACACTTTTGTGAATCTAAAGAACAAATTCTTGAATACCTATAATAATTCTTTGGAGGAAAGCCAATCCAATTTTCCCTATAAAATGCACCCTGAAAGCCTTATTTGATGCATAGTCACTGATTATCTGGATGTTCAATACTCAGCAGTTAGAAGCAGGATGAAGGATGATAGGAAGGAAGGGATTTTTTGAAGCAGAAAAATGAGAATAGAGAGAAGTAACAACTGTTGACTGAAAGATGCCCTCTGGGCCTTGGAGTGAAGGATTTAAGCAGTTCTAAGCACCAAAGTTGTTCCTCAGAATGTTGGCATATTACAACACAGTATGATATTTTATTTTATTTTACTTTATTTTTTATTTTATTTTAGTTTTGGCTGTGTTGGGTCTTTGTTGCTGCATGCAGGCTTTCTCTAGCTGCAGAGAGTGGGGGCTACTCTTCATTGCGGTGCATGGGAGTCTCATTGCGGTGGCTTCTCTTTTTTGCAGAGCATGGGCTCTACACATGCGGGCTTCAGTAGTTTGGCACAAGGGCTCAGTAGTTGGGGCTTGCAGGCTTAGTTGGTCCGTGGCATGTGGGATCTTCCTGGACCAGGGCTCAAACCCTTGTCCCCTGCACTGGCAGATGGATTCTTAACCACTGTGCCCTCAGGGAAGCCCAATATTTTATTTTCATAGCAAGTGATCTTGAATTTACCAAAAAAAATGCTTTTATATTTCATCGTAGAAAGAATAGAATATTAGATAAAATTCAAAATAAAAATCTCAATACTTGGGAGAGTTGATTTCAGTTATTCAGAAAATTATCCTATATATAATAATGTCCCTCAGGATAGTGTTAATAAATGAGCAATTGAACTAATTGATTAGTCAAAATAACATACAATGCATATTTCTTAGATAAAATGATCATTTCTCTGCTCAGATATCTAAGGTGGCTTCTGTTCACATTATATGTAAAATCTGGCTTATCATTTCTTAAGTATGTTGTTATAGTTACCCCATCAGATGGCTACTCGGTTCACACCTACTCTCCCAGTGGCTGTCTCCATCCTCCCTCTTTAATTTTGTGCTTTTAATGGGGGCTGTTCACTTCCTTAGCCACAGCAATTGGTCAGGGGATGGGCGTGTGACAAGGATAGTCCGATCAGAGTCTTTCAAGCAGGACCAAAGGAAGATCTCTTTTATTGTCCAGTTGTGAAGGGATAAGAATGTGTGCCTGGAATCTCATTAGTCATATTTTCTAGCAGTCAGAGAAATTACCATGCAGAAATGACAGGCCAAATTAGAAGAACCTGATTGCACTGGAGTCTCTAGTTCCCATAGTTACTAGGACCAGCTTCCAGCCTTGTCCCTCTAGCAGTTTGCTTCAATAAACCAATAAATTCCCTAAGCTACTTCATTTGTGGTTCCATTTCTTGCAACCAAGACTCCTAGTTAACTCACATTCTAAGTGGGGGGCACTTTACTGCTTCTGTTTATAAACCTGGATGGTGGATGTCATTATTCCTGTTCTATAGTTGAGGAATTTGGGTCTCAAAGAGTAAGTACCTTGGCCATGCTCACATGGCTATTAAATGAAGATCATCTTTAAAAAAAAAAAAATTCTATCAATGCATTTTTTTTTTACTGTGGTAAAATATACATAACATAAAAGTTACCAGTTAAACCATTTTCAGTGGACAATCCAGTGGCATTAGGTACATTTGCATTTTTGTGCAGTCGTTACCACTATCCATTTCCAGAAATTTTTCCTTTTTCCAAATGGAAACTTTATACTCTGCTATGAACATAGATGTACAATATTCTGTTCGAGTCCTTTCACTCAGATATTTTGAGTACATACCTGGAAGCTACATAGCTGGATCATATGGTAATTCTGTGATTAATTTTTTGGGGAACTACCATATTTTTTTCTATAGTGGCCGCACCATTTTACCTTCCTACCTATAGCGTATAAAAGTTCCAATTTCTCCACATCCCCACCACCACTTCTAATTAAAAAAAAAGAAAATCCATCTAGATGGGTGTGTTCTGGTTTTGATTTGCATTTGAAGCCCATGAGTTTTGTTTTGTTTTTTTCTTTTTCTTTCTTTTTTTTAAAAGAACTTTTGAGATACAATTGACATACAATAAACTGCATATATTTAAAATGTACAATTTGATTTTTTTTTCTTATTAGTAATGTATCTATGGCAATACCAATCTCCCAATTCATCCCACCCCAAACCATATGTTTGTTCTCTATAACTGTATCTCTGTTTCTGCCTTGCAAACCTGTTGATTTGTACCATTTTTCTATATTCCGCATGTCTGTTAATATATGATATTTGTTTTTCTCTTTCTGACTCACTTCACTCTGTATGACAGTCTCTAGGTCCATCCATGTCTCTACAAATGTACCAATTTATTGCTTTTTATAGCTGAGTAATATTCCATTGTATATATGTACCACATCTTCTTTCTCCATTCATCTGTTGATGGACATTTAGGTTGCTTCCATGTCCTGGCTATTGTAAATAGTGCTGCAATGAACACTGGAGTGCATGTGTCTTTTTGAATTATGGTGTTCTCTGGGTATATGCCCAGTAGTGGGATTGCTGGGTCATATGGTAACTCTATTTTTAGTTTTTCAAGGAACCTCCATACTGTTCTCCATAGTGGCTGTATCAATTTATATTCCCACCAACAGTGCAAGAGCGTTCCCTTTTCTCCACACCCTCTCCAGCATTTACTGATTGTAGATTTTCTGATGATGCCCATTCTAACCAGTGTGAGGTGATACCTCATTGTAGTTTTGATTTGCATTTCTCTAATAATTAGTGCTGTTGAGCAGCTTTTCATGTGCCTCTTGGCCATCTGTATGTCTTCTTTGGAGAAATGTCTATTTAGATCTTCTGCCCATTTTTTGATTGGGTTGTTTGTTTTTTTGATACTGAGCTGCATGAACTGTTTATGTATTTTGGAGATTAGTCCTTTGTCTGTTGACTCGTTTGCAAATATTTTCTCCCATTCTGAGGACTGTCTTTCATCTTGCTTATAGTTTCCTTTGCTGTGCAGAAGCTTTTAAGTTTCATTAGGTCCCACTTATTTATTTTTGTTTTTATTTCCATTACTCTAGGAGGTGGGTCAAAAAAGATCTTGCTGTTATTTACGTCAGAGAGTGTTCTTCCTATGTTTTCCTCTAGGAGTTTTATAGTGTCTGGCCTTACCTTTAGGTCTTTAATCCATTTTGAGTTTATTTTTGTGTATAGTGTTAGGGAGTGTTCTAATTTCATTCTTTTCCATGTAGCTGTCTAGTTTTCCCAGCACACTTATTGAAGAGGCTGCCTTTTCTCCACCGTATATTCTTGCCTCCTTTGTCATAAATTAGTTGACCGTAGTTTATCGCTGGGCTTTCTATCCTGTTCCATTGATCTATATTTCTGTTTTTGTGCCAGTACCATACTTTGTTGATTACTCTAGCTTTGTAGTATAGCCTGAAGTCTGGGAGTCTGATTCCTCCAGCTCCGTTTTTTTCCCTCAAGATTGTGAAACCCATGAGTTTTAAACAAGATACTTTTGGGTGCCTGCCTCTCCCTCAGGCCCTCCCTCTCTGAGCTGTCATCATCTATAGTATCTCTTCAGTTCAGAGCATCACATCTAGTTGACCATTCTCAGATTTTGTCATTCCCCCTTTGACCATCCTTGGCTAAAAAAGACCAATGTCTTCTTCACTCTGCCAAACATGTGTCTACACTGCTTTAAAATTCAATTTGAAATTCATCTCAATAGGTCTTCCTCAAAGGAATCTGGTCTAATCCAGTGTATATTTTATTCCAGTGTCCGTTAAGCATTAAGGAACAGTTAGTATTAGGCTTATTTTATATTCTTTGGCATATTTTCCAAGTGAGTTTATCCCATGCACTTTTAATTATAAGCTCCTTGAGGAATGGACCTGGGGTTACGTTCTGTGGCAATCCCATTATAGTCACTGTTTGCGGATCACCACCACCACCACCATCACCATCATCACCATCCTCATCATTATTATTTATTTACATGCAATATGGCATTGAAATTATCCTACAGTATTCTCCTTCAGAGGAAATCTTCATATATATATCTTTGTGTTATGATTTTTTTATAATGTCATTTCAATATTTCTTTGTAATAGTTTTCTCATGCTTAAGTGGATGTCAAAAAGCAAGTTCCAATTTTCTTATCTACGTTTCTGTTTCCTACTTACATGAAATTTGCTCTGTAGACCAGTTTCTCAATGTGTTCTCTTGGGACAAAGGTTTAGCTGTCCTAGGAGAAGTAGATACTGAAATGTTCAATTTTCTTCCTAACGTGACTGCTACAGACATTTATTCCAAACACCAACTCTCGGATGCAGCCATTTTTAAGAGATGTTCACATTTAGAAGTATGAATGTCCTCCTGAGGCCTACACTGAACTGTCTCAGATCAGCTGGTCAGTTAGCCATGCTGCACCCCTCCAAAAAAAAAAAAGGCCTGAAAATGATTAGGCTTCCTGTCCTGTGGATTTTGAATTACTGTAATTAGGATTTCATGTTTGCAGCCACACAGCTAGCACTGGTCTCTCAGGCTGGGCACTTTCTATTTCAGTTGGTAATTACTCAGTGGTAAAAAAAAAAATCACAGATGAGGGAATTGAGGACATAGCTTACTTGGTACTGACTGTTTTGGGGGGTGGGGAAAATAGGGTACACTGTAATTCTAGCTTGCCTCAGACCAAGGCATCTAGGCTGAATGTAATAGGGCCCTTGACTTTCCTTGCACCCTTCTCAAGGTGCTTCAGTAAGAAAGAGGGAGAAGATTATAGAAGGGAGAGGATAGAGAAGAGGGAAGACAGCTGGTAAAGTAGAAGGAGGAAGAATTTAGTTGTCCTGGGAGGGCAGAGGAAGACGTTAGCACAACTGTTCCATTAGAAAAGGATTTGATATTCTTTTACAAATGATGTGTCTCTGGGTGTGTGTTTTAACTTAAGGTTAACTTCAAATAATAATTAAACACCAGTTGCTAGATCATCTACTTAGTAGTTATCAAGATGGCTTATTTACTGATACGAGTTGAAAAGCAATGCGTTCTCTAGTTAGCATTTGGGAAGAAATATCCTTCTATTTAGAAAAAAGATTTCTCCTCTCTTTCCCCGCCTCTCTCTCTGTCTGATTTTTCTATGCCTGGGAAAGCTGGTTTTATATTATTAAAAAGTTAGAATTGCACAGCCCAGAGTCACTGGCCCCTTTAAAGGGGACTTTCTCTCTTGTCTTTAAGAACCGACCCCGAAAGGAGCCAGATGGTTCCCGTCTGCTGCCTTGAGTCAATGCACTTCCTCCCACAGACAGGAGCCCTTTTGCCCTCCTTCCTCCCCAGCTCCTCCCCACTTTCTACCCCCCACCTCTGGGCCTCTCTGTTTTGTCGCTAGAAATAATCTTTTATTGCCCAGTTGTTCGGAAGTGACCTTTTGCCCTTGATTAGATAGCACCAGGCTCTATCACCGGATTGCTTTTGAGCTGGCAGTTGCTTTTTTGTGTCGGCTGATCCGGTGTCAGGGAGAACAATGCCAGGCTTTGCAAAATGTTCGTATAGCTCAGGCCTCCGGTGGAACAGGTGGGGGTGGGGAGATGGGGGGTTATATAAGTAGCCCGGTGGACCCTGGTTGCACAAGCATCTTTTCTTTAGTAAACTGAAAAGTAAATGTTATATTTTAAACTTCATTTGTGTATATTTAACTCACTCCTGTTTAATAAGCATGCATTTCAGAGGAATAAATTACATCAAGGTTTCACTCTTCTGTAGTTAAGTATGTTAATATACTATTAAACTGACTGGAAGGTATAGTCTTACATTAAAATATTAATCAAACATACTATTGAATTTCTCAGAGAGCAATTTTCCAGAAGGTCCCAGTTATTCTAAGTAACAAGTGTAATAAACCATGAAATAGAGAATGTGCTTAATCACTAAAAGCTAACTCATTTTTTATTGTAAAAATTAGGGAAAGTGTCCATGACTTTACTTGATTCCCGAATTAAATACAGGAATTTGTGATTTTTGTATCCTTAATAATAGTTCTCAAATTCTTTTGATTTCAAATTCCCAGGAATATCTACTAAAACTAGTAGAGTGAGTTTAAAATTTTTGTTTCAAAACTTTGAATTTCAACTCTAGAGGTGAGTATTCTGCTGGATAGGTAAGGGAAAGTTTTGGAATTCTTTTTGAAGTTTATTAACATTTGAAATTTTGAAGTTTTCTAGTCCTCAACCTGAGGGGGAAAAATGTCTTCTTTTCCTCACTCCTACCTTCCTACAACCCATGCAACCCTCAATTTTTATTGCAGGTGATTCTTAATGCTGCATACTGTTCTTAACTCTTGGCCTACCAGCTGTGGTGGCTTAAAATGAATGCCACCTCTCTGGTTTATTTCAGGTGGTCTAGGCCATTTCCTAGTTCAGAGTTTTGTAGTGGTGGGCGGTGATACCTGAGAAGCTATTGCAACTGTTTTCCAGTGTCAATGGAGGGACTATCTTTTTATACGGTGTGGAAATATGTACATCAGCCTTCACCACAAAGGAAGTTAAAGATGTAAAGTGCAGAGTGAGTAAGTATTACCAGTTCCATTTTATAGATGAAGCAGCGGGAACTCTCAGTCATGCAAACATTCTAGAAGGACCCAGACCAACTCCAGGGTTCCTAATTGCCTGTGTCCATGCTGTAAGAATGGTTGTTTTCATAAATGTTCTGTGTATGAATGTCACAAAGAAAAACGATTAGGTGTGTCCTACCTTTTTCAGTTTTTGTTATTTGTGCTTTATTGATTAAATATGTTTCTCTCAAAAAATCAACATGAAACATGCAAGATTTACAACGAATAATTTTGAGAATATGGTGATACATATGTACATGTGTGTATGTACGTGTGTGTGTATCTCCATGTTTTTAAAGGAGCAATGGATATTGTTGATCAGTTTTATTAGAGGACAAGATAAACAGTTTGACAGGTAACTTGCCATTTGGTGGGTTTCCCTGGTTAAGCCTGGGAAATGAGTGGGGAATGACTAAGGAGATATGGATATTGAGACATCATTGAGGGAAATGAAAACATGCCATTCACATGTTTGTAGATTTCTTTTGGTTTCAATTGTCTGCCTATGAGCAGGGGCAGACCTCTGAATATCCCTAGAGAGGTGATAGCAAGTCTGAGTGGTAGCATCTGAGCTTTTACAAAGGACTAGTAGATGGTTCTGAGTTCTTCTTCCACTTTTGATTTTATTCCAAAGAAGGGAGTCCTCAGCTCTGGTACTGTTCTGAGAATTGCTCAGATTGCATGAATGACAGGGGAAAATACTGGAAGGTTCCTTTAGGGCCTTTGGGTGGGTAGCAAGGTCAATGCTGAGTCTGTTTATCATTGTGGTTTTCAGATGAGCTGTCTGGGTCATTGTAGTGATTATCTTATTTTCTTTTAAACCCCTCCTGTCTGAAAGGATACTTCTCTTTTTATTATTTAATGGGGATGTTGTAGAAATTGTTTCATAAATAGAATAGTAAATTCTTTATGAGAGGAATTTAGCTTATATAAGAACTTGAAAAGGTAGAATTCAGCAGACCAAGGTTCTTCTGCTGACTATCTTTTAAAAAGATTAAAAACTTTCCCCAACTTATACTATTGTTAAAATAGTGAGACGTATATAATGTTTTTGATGCCCCCACTATGGCAACAAAGAGGCAAAAATGAACAAGCAAACAAAAGAGATCTATGTAGTCATAGTATTCAAGTCAACAAATATTTATTATCTCAATATTAGTACAGCAATGCTATAAAAAGTTTAAACATATGTTAAAGCTGTAAACTATATTATCTTGCTGTCATGCCCAGAAAACTGACTTTTTGCATACTTAACATGGCAATGTCTATTTTTAACTTTTACAGGGAATGACATATAAATACAAAGATAAAATTATACTTGCACTGAAAAAAGTAATGTACTAGCAAATTATTGATGACGTTAACCTTAAGGAGGGCAGAGAAGCTTGGTAATAAAGGCCGCAGAGCAGATTTGCAGATTATTATGTATCTAATCACAAAAAGTCATTAGAGTAAGCCAACATAGACTCATGATTAGGAAGAAAATTAAAACACATTCTTAAGAACTGATTGAAAGTAAAAGCACGAATTAAAAATAAAGTCATGGTAAAATATCATATAGAAATGATGGACTTCAGCCAATGAACTGGATATTAGATTTATCATGAAATTAAAAAAAAACACTTGTTGAATTATTATAATGCCAACATTTCCTAATATTTAATTTCACCCATGCCACTCTACAATTTGAGTTTCATTCCCTTTGCTGAACTGGGTGTCTGAAGTTCTTCTAAATCCTTTTGCTGGTGTAATTCTAGATCTCTCTGTCTTTACCCCTCTGACCTTGGTCTTAGGGACAGTAGGGGCTCTGCCTCTTAGCCCACATATTCACAGGGGTCCTTCTTCAGTACTGTACTTTCTACCACCTATTAATGCTCATGACTTTCAAAGCCCTGATCCTTGTCCTCTTTCCTTTTCCTCTGCTCTCTCTCCATTGTGGTATTCAGAAATAAAGTCTGTTACCACCTTAATTCAAATGACATTTAGCTTTCCTTCACCTCCTTGCCCTTCCAATTGCCTTACGTTTCACTTTGCAGGACAGTACTGCTCAGATATTCGACTGATGACCAAAAGAAAATATCTTTAAACTTACATCTCCCACAAGAACCTATTCTTACTTATCATCATAATAGTTTATTGGATGATTTTGCAAAAGGTGTTAAATAACTTGCCGGGTAGACACGGGGAAAAAAAAAAAACACAGACTTGTTGGCTCATAGATGAAAAGCCTCAAAAGATTGTAGAGGATGTTGTAGGTGATAAAACCTAGGGAGAGTGAGAAAGATACAGCTCCTCTGTAGAACCTGTTCCAAGCGATGTCTTCTCACTTAATGGAAAGAACACAAGATGGAAGTGGAGGGTTGACTCCACTGTTCAAGCCCTGGTTGGACCGCTGACTGTGTAAAACTCTCTGAACATCAACTCCTCCTTTGTCAAAGGGTTTTACTCCCTTTTCTGCTAACGTGAAATAAAATACAGGGAAACAGCATGAAGTACTAAGTCATATAAATAGAGGGTAATTGTACTATAATGATCATGTTGGGGATGTGTGGTTGACACAGTCACGATGAGAACACTCATACCATGGTGGTAGTGAAGTGTTTATTTGCTTATTTACTTGTTTCTTGCCATTCTCCCCAACTAAATAGTAAACTCCATTGGAGCAAGGACCATGTTTGCTTTATGAACCACTGCAGTCCTTGTAAGTAGTATAGCTTCTGGCTGCAGGAAGCACTCAACAAATATTTGTTGGCTGGATGGATGAATTATGATTAACAGCTTCAAGAACATTAACTTTGTGAAGTCCAAAAGGAGATCAGAAAGTCCATGCACGAAAGCTAATGAACATTGTTAATATTTGTAGGATTTCTCAAACCCTTCTCCAACTCAACGTTTATTTTAGAGACAGTTTTAAGAAACCTGGCTTTCTGGTTTCCTAGCATATGTAAACCCCGGCTGACAATCAGGAGTTGCTAGGGAGGAATCCAAAGGAGACACTGTTACCAGCAAGAAGTGACCGTCAACACCTGAGTGAGTTAAGACACAGAAAAACTGCTACAGGAACTCAAAAAAATGGGGCAGTCTGCGATGAATTCATCTATATCAAATAGAATGTTGTGTGCATAAAAGCTTTGTGATGTGTACCACATCACACAAATGCATGTTATGTGAGGGGGAAGCAGCCTACCTACTCCTTCGTATAGTGGTGGATGCCCATAAGGGTATCCCTGAGGCATCAAGAAAGTTAAATTATGTTTACTTTCCTTAACAAGGGTGGGAAGTATGTAGGCCATTTTTTTATTAAAAAAAAAATTTTTAGGACCGAATTTTTGTCAGTTTTATTGAGATATAGTTGGCATATCACATATTGTAAGTTTAAGGTATACAATGTTATGATTGGATGCACGGATGTATTGAGAAATGCTTACCACAGTGAGGTTGGTTAACACGTCCTTGACCTCACATAATTACTGTGTTGCTGTTGTTGTTGTTATGGTGAGACCATTACAGCCCTATGTTTATAGACCCTTTCAAGTATACAATACAGTATGTTAACTATAGTTACGACATTGTTCGTTTGCTCTTCAGAACTTATTCATCTTATAAATGAAAGTTTATACCCTTGGACCGACATCTCCCCATTTACTCCACTGTTGAGCCCCTGGCAATCACCGTTCGATTCTCTGTTTCTATGAGGTCAATGTTTTTAGATATATCTGGGTCACTTTAGATTTAGGAAGATTTCTCTCAAAAATGGCCAAAGTAAGTAAAATTGGAATGCTTTATTTATGATAAGACTGCATAAATGAGGTATTATTTTACTCATTAAACCAATGTTGTCTTCTAGGTATATCCAAATTAACCACATTCTAAAAGTTAGGAAGTTATATTTTCTATCTATTCAAACATCCTGAAGGCCAGCACATGTAGATGCTGAATAAATTAGAACTACTGTATAAAAGAATTAGTCATTTTGCTAAGCCAAGATGGCCAGCAGCATAACTGGTTTAGATTAGTGAGGTTTTATTTTTGCCATACATTATATTCCTCTGGTATCTGAATTATACCTTAATAATAACTTAGGTGTTTAAGACATTAAACAGACCTTGGTGGCGCTAGGTAGCTAGATTTACATAGTCATAGGGAGAATGGAGTTTTCTTTTTAAAAAAATTTACTGTATTGACGTATAGTAGATTTACAATGTCGTGTTAATTTCTGCTGTACAGCAAAGTGATTCAGCTATATATATGTATATATATACACACACACATTCTTTTTCATGTTCTTTTCCATTATGGTTTATCAAGGATATTGAATATAGCTCCCAATGCTATACAGTAGGACCTTGTTTATCTTATTTTTGTTTTAGTCTGATAATCACAAGTGGCAAATTTTGAGACCTCGAAGTTGATTTTCAATTTCATGTGTTTCAAAAAAGCACGTATTGATCACGCACTACAAGGCAGGTGGCACAGGAGAGAGAGGATGAGGAAGGAAGTATTCCTTCTCTCAGATTTTGATGCTCTCAAATGGAAAAAAGCCCTCCGTGAATCCATAAATGTCAAACTCTAATGATATTTGGGGAAGAAAATGACAGTCATTATTAATAAGAGTGAACACAGGATAATTTGCAAAGATTCAAAATCCTCAGCCTAATACAAATGAATCTGAACTACAAAATATGTCACATTAATTGTCAAACATGTCAGAGAAGTAACATTTATCTTTAAGAAAATATTTCAATATTATTTGTCAGTGTTTTTTTTCTGATTATTTTGGATTATAATGATTTTTGTAAATCGGAAGGAAGTCTGATCACTAAATTCTCTTAATTTAAAAATAATTTATTAAGGAATCCATGTATAGTTAGGTGGAAAAAATGCAGATGAAAGTAATTGCAGAAATGACATTTGTATCATGACAATTTCTACCACACATTTACTTTTTAAATTTAACTTTTTGTTTGTTTGTTTGCTTTGAATTTTTAAATTAGGTAAGTCTAAATGAATCTTTTGAAGGGCTTTAAAAAGAAAGCAGTTCTAAATCTTTTCAAGGCTTAGGTTTTTAGCATCTGGGTTCCTTGGAATCCATTAAATCAGCTGAGAGCAAAATAAAACCATTCAGAATGGAACAAACTGTGTCTGATAAAATGATAATTTCCTCAATTGAAAAAGAATTTTGCTACATCAGATAGTAGACGATATCCACCGCTCATTCTCCTGGAGAGGAACCCATACGTGTGCCCTTCTGGGAGAGCTGCCAACATTGCAGTCATCACTGGTGGCGAGGAAAGGCATGATTAAAAGATTTGCTGGTAGCCTTGCTCATCAGTAGTAATTTGTATATCCGGCAAGCAGACATAAACAAAAGCCACTCTCTCATTGGCATTTTTGCCCTCCTCCATTCTCTCTGATCCCCTCAACCTCAAAGGTGTGCTGGTCTGTTGGAGCTGGTCTTTCATCCTTTGTAGGCATTTTCAGATGCTTGATGTCAGCCCACACCCCCTGAGCTCTTCCACTCCTCCTGACCTGTCTTGGCTAAAACAAACAAAAGTCTGCTTCCAGCCTCTATCACAATCTTCCGTTGTCTCCACCTAGACTGTATAACAGACTGTGTGTGTGGTGAAGTGTTTTGCAGTCACTTAGACTTACCTACTTTGCACAATGAAAAGGCCAGGTCAACTGACAGTGGCAAATGTGGCCCTCCTAGAGGTGAGCAGAAGAGAGGAATATTTTATAAAGGGAGTCAGAGGAAAAACCCACAGAAAAGAAAATGGCTTTGTTAAACAATAAGAATGAAGAAATTGTGGTGACTTTAGCATGGCAAAAGTACAGGATGACTTTTTTTTAAAGATATCTGAATGAAGATGAAAGAAAAAACTGACTTAGGGAAGAAAAGAGGGAAAAAGTTAGATGAACACAGGCTGAAGGAGGAATCTTTCACACACAGCTCTGAGGAGGAAGGAGATAGAGGGCCATTCATCCTTACATGTGCAATGCTGAGTGACGCCCCAGGGCACTGCTGCTACTCACAAAAGAGAAATTATGGTACATCTTTCAGGCTAAGAAGGTCCTGCTGGAGCCCGTGCTCTGTGCCAGGCTCCCTTGTGAGAAGCTGTCGGCAAACCTATTTAGAATCATTTTTTGCTGTGAGAAATTGGCCCCGTGGGATAAGAAATTCCTGCTCCGCCCAGGCACCCAGGAGATTTACAAGGACGTGTGGCATTGGTGGTGCAGCACCCTTGTGTTTCTATTTCCAGTCATCTTTTCTGACACAAAAGGTGAAGGTGATGGGGATACTTCTGAGTCTACCTAAAATCTACATTCCTGGGGTCCTCTAATGGGATTAAGGAAGTCTAATTCTAATGAAAGCAGATTCAGTAGCTCAGGTTTCTTCTTTGGCAAAACAATGCAACCTTTCTGAGGAAGAGAAGTGGTCTATGCCTAAACTTCTTCCCTTTTAACTTTAAGAAGCTCAAAGTCCTTTCCAGAACACCATAGCCCATCATTTGAAACCACTGTACCTCTATAATGCACATAAGTTAAAGATAAGTAATAAAGATGGAAAGCATGGGCTTAGGATTGGGCAAATAGAGGCTCAAGGCCAGTCTCTGGCATTTGCAGGGGACAATCTCTATTTCCAATACCACCCTTAGACCTGGGCAGCCTGGCCTTACTTACCCTGACATACTGTCCCGTCCCACCTTAGAGGACCCTGCTCTGCCCTTTCTCTGACCTCACCTTCCCAGGTGGCTTGGAGTCTGTGTGTCCAAGGAAACGTGACCACTCTCCCAGTGCCTGTGCCTCTCCATATTCCGGGTATCCTGGACCCAAACAGCAGGGCCTGCTTCCAGGCAAGTACAGGTCTCTTTCTCAGATCTGTCTTCAGAGGGTAGACAATGGTGCCCTAATGTTGCCATCAAGGGAAAGGGTTAGAAGAGGGGGTTGAAGTAGATGGACTTGGGCTATGGGGGCTGCCGTGTCTGCACACGTGTGAGATGCCTCTAGTGTGGGACAGAACTGGGTGTGGGAAAGACTCCTCCCCCCATTTGAACTCTGGACCACACCAGCCGATGTTAGAAGTGGGCTTGTCCATCTAATAAAGTTACCATGGTGTTTAAAATGAGCTAATGTATGTCAAGTGCTCAGCACAGAGACTGGTAGACTGTGGACATTCAGTATGTTTTTGTTCTGGGAAGGTTTCTGTTCTAAATTAAACCTGACTTAGCCTCTTCTTAATTCCCATGAAAAACATGTATCCAGAGGCTCAAAATAAAATGAAACCTCTGTAGCAACACTGAAGGATAAGACCTGTAGCCTTCCTATTGTGAGAATCTGGGAGGAACTTACAAACAATACAAACCCCAGTGGGGCAGAATGAAGAATCAAAATGGGTGTTTTGGGTCATTGATAAAAAGTACAACCCACCCTATGGAAAAATAAGTCAAAAACCTGAATAACCTGAATTACATAGATATTATAATAGGAATAGAAATCAGTACATAAGGTAAAAAATACTAGAAACATATGGAGCAATGAATACAAATATAATTATAGTAGAAGGTAATACACTTTTTTTTCAGCTTTTGACAAATCAAGTAGTAATATACAGACAGAAAATTTAACAGAAAAGTTGAATTTATGGATAATTATTGTACTTTGTATAATTCAAAGAATGTATTTTTTTAAAAATGTATGAGAAATACTTTTAGAAATTGAGAATAAAGAAAATCTCAATAGATCTTTCCCAAGTAGAAAGCAAAGGGGCCACATTATCTCATCTTATGCCATAAAACTAAAAACTAATGACAAAAGATTAAGCAAATTGGTTAACTGTCCTGGAAGACACCTTGATTGTCACACATATCTCAGCTTGAGCTATAAAATGTCAAAAAAGTGTGTTTTACAGTGAATAAAACGCTTTACCTTCGGGGTCAAAAAGAAAATGGAAAATTTACTAAGGAAACAAAAACACTAATATGACCAAAGCTATACAGTGAGGCGTATTCATAATCTTAAAATGTTTTTACAAGGAAGGAAGAAAATAAATGAACTAAGTATTTTATTCAGGAATAGTTTCATATTGTAGTGGAACCACCATTCCTTTTCCTCTGAGACTATTATTAAATCTAACCACTAAGTCAGACGTTTCTCCCTTGTTGTGAGTTTCTTTAATCTCAGGAGCCTTACTGCCTCTCCTTGAAATCCGATTTCTGTTGTTTAACTTTCCCTCCTTCCAGTTCTTTCACTCAGGCATGTTTTATGTGTTCAACCTCAATTACATAAGCAACTTAAATATTTTAAAATCAGGCTCCTAGGCCTGGCATAAATCAGATGGTGTGGTTAGATACAATCAGGCAGTGAGTATTACTTCCCACTGCATGCTGACTTATCTGAGTTTCAGCCCTAAGTCTATCGGAACCCTAAATCATAAAGAATGTCCACCCTAAAGCAAAAGGGAAGGTAAAATTTTTATTTTTTACTTTTAAAATTTATTTATTTATTTATTTATCGGCTGCACTGGGTCTTCGTTGCTGCCCATGGGCTTTCTCTAGTTGCCGTGAGAGGGGGCTACTCTTCATTGTGGTGCGTGGGCTTCTCACTGAGGTGGCTTCTCTTGTTGTGGAACACGGGCTCTAGGCATGGGCTTTAGTAGTTGTGGCACGCAGGCTCAGTAGTTGTGGCTTGTGTCTCCAGAGCACAGTCTCAGTAGTTGTGGTGTAAGGGCTTAGTTTCTCAGTGGCATGGGGAATCTTCCCAGACCAGGGATGGAACCGCTGCCCCCTGCCTTGGCAGGTGGATTCTTAACCACTGTGCCACCAGGGAAGTCCCTGGCAAGGTAAAATTTAACAATGGAACACTGAAGGCAAAATCAGGGACAAGACAAGAATATAATTCATTATTTAGTATTATTCTTCTGAAGTAGAAATAGGAAGTATAACTTACAGAAAGGGAGAACTTATAATTTATGATGAAAATATAAATATAAAATATAAGGGAATCAACTTTGAAACAGTGTAGGAAATTTCCATAAAGAGGTCAGGTAATAGATCAATAATGAATAATTTATGAGATAAATGTCCACACATCAATAGCTTTCCTATTTGGCAGCGAAAAACAAACTAAAACAAACAAATGACGAGAACCAACAACAAAAAAACTAAGATGATATAATGAAATAAAAGATTTGATCAATAATGATAATAAATTTTTAAGAGAACATTAGGAAAATGTAAAGATTTATTTTGCTTCTGGATGGAAAGATTGAATATGATAAAGTTGATAGTTATTTGCAACTTAACTTATAGATTTCATGCATTCCTAGTCACAGGGCCAATACAATTTCCTTTATAAACTTGAAAAAACTATTCTAAAGTTTCTCTAGAAGACTAAACATATGAAAATATCCATGACTTATTTTTTTAAAGAGTGATTGACAACTGTCTCTCCTAGGAGAAGTGACAAAAGTAAATAGTAAAACAAGAATATACAAATAAACCAGTAGTAGAATAGAGAGGTCTGGAGAAATTCCTCATTTTTATAAGTACAGTTCACAATTTAAAAATAGAATCTTGGTTAAAGGACAAGTTGGGTAGGAGGTCAGACCGCAAATTTGGAGAAAAAAATAAAGTTAGAGTTTCACTCTTTCACTGTAAGTTATAATAAATATTAGATGAACTAAAACTATAAAAATTCTAGAAGAAAACATATATTTAACTACTGTTGAGATAAGGATGGACTTTCTAAGCATAAAACAATGTAGTAAATGCAGTAGAATAAATTACAAAAGAAAACTTGTTCAAAAGCATGAGTAAAATGATGAAAATAATATTTGCAAAAAGCATTACCATCTCAGGTTAGTTATAAACATTTAAAAAAAGGCTATTATAAATCAAAAAGAAAATCATGACTACTCTACCAGCAAAAAATTTCAACTTCACTAGTAATCAAAGAAATAGAGATTAAAACAATAATGATATGTTTAAAAATATTCCTGTATGTAATATCTATGTTTTATATATCCAAATATATTAAAACATCTAATATTTGCTATTAGCAAGATAAATACATTGCTTGTGGTGTTATACATAGATAATCCTTTTGAAAAGCAATTGTGCTTTAGGTAGCAAGATACTACAAATGTTTATATATTTTAACTCAGTAACCTCCCCTAAAAATTGATCCTGAGGAAATAACTAGAGATGGATTGGAAACTGCATGGGATTATATAAATGGTATAATGTTCTTTTAATGCAAATACTTTTATTTATTTATGCATGTACATATATACATAATAAAAGCCCTGAAACAGTCATTTTATTTACAGATGTTAAGACTTTAAGTTTTGTATTTTTCAAAGTTTACATAGTCAGCGTGTATTACTTTTGTTATTGGACAAACAATTGAACATTATATTTAGAAGTTAAAAATATTCTCTTTCCTTTCCATGTGATCTAAGAGTTGTGAATAAGTGATCTGATTTCTTTTTTTCTGGTCTCCCTTTATCTCCCAAGACACATTTTACATTTTCTCATGAAGTACTATAGCTCTTTAGTAAAGAAAAATAAACAATATCCTTGTAATTATGAATTTTTGCCTTAACTTCTATATACAATGTGATCATCAAGAGTTCCCAAGTCACATTTCAGTTTAATATTGCATCTTCTGCTAAACACTTAATTGGTCCCGGTGGTAATAGCCATATAAGTACTTAGGTGAGATTATTTTGGCAGATATCCAAAAGTAAAATTAGATATTGCTGTTAGAATATTTTTGAAGGTAATTTACACAAATTTTTTCTCTTGACTAGTAAATCCCAATAATTTCAGCAAAGAAGAAGCTTTCCAAAATTCAGCTTAAACTAAGGTCTACTTCTCACTTTCTTCATGGTCTCCATTGCAGTTGATATCCACACATTCTGAATACCACATGTAGTTTTAAAAAAAATCTTGTTTGCCATTTGAAAAAATCTTGCTTAAAGCTGATCCTTAATAAAGAATATTTTCCTCAATGACAGGTTCTTGGATTTCATTAAGAATAAAGGAGCAACTTAGACTGTTGCACTCAACTTGTGAGATGAGAATGTGGTCAGGCATGTACTGGGCTGAATTCAGCTAGATTTTGTGGGAGCTGCTTCAGTTTATGGCAGGTCTCTCAGGTTGAGATATGGAGTTCCTAGGAGCTAACTAAAGTAATTATGAGAGTCCCCGAACTTATTTTTATAATTTCAAATAACATAATGGAACCATACCTTTTTCCATGGAAGGGTTGCTTTTCTCTTTCTCTTTTTTCTGCTTCTGCTTTTGGTTGAAACTCAATTTTTTAACCCAGGTGATCTTGTACCAGTTAGATACTGTGGCAACTCTATATAACTTTGACTAATAAAAGACTGCACAGGACATCATTTGAGTTTGACAGACGATTTCAAAACCTGTGGTCATTGGACGGGAGTGGAGTTTGGCCCTGCAGACTCACCCGTTCCCCCATGTCCCACCATACAGGTCAGGACAGTTCTTCACTTAAAGGGTTTTAGTTCCTCTGTGGTAGAATTGACTTACATGTTTTCCATAAACAAACGTTCAAGAATCTTAACAAACAATTTGTGTATAGGTGAACCTCCTTTAATATATATCCAATAAGTTAACATCTGAGTATACACAGCAGTGACATTTTTCTTGGACTGTCTTTGGATGACTGTATACACGAAGGCCTCTAGAATTTACTTTTTCCTCCAAGAATTCCTTGTATTGGGAATAAATCTATGTTGGCCTGGCTTACTTTTGGGGACATTGTTAATGGGTACATACTTCTCAGTTGTACCAATGAAGACATACATTTTTGAAGCTGGAAGGTACATGAGTCCTTCTCAGAATAATGCTATGAGTTCAATGGACAACCTAGTTCTTGGTGAATGATTTGGAGATCTTCAGTACGTATTGGTAGATCCTGAAGCAGCTTGAACAGACCTCATCCTTTAGGTGCCTCCAAACTTTACTTTGGTCTTGGATGCTCTGGTCAGCTACTTTTGAATATACAAATGGAAAATAGACAGAAAAAAGTTATTAATCTATCATCAATTATGCAGAAGACAAATGAGACAATTGCAAGTAGAAATGGAGTTGATATGATTAGGGACTAAATTTTTTTAAAACAAATGAATTTGAATACAACATAATCAAAGTTTCCAAATCATTATGTCATTTTCCCCATCAACTCCATTCTTATTTTTCTTCCCATGAAAAAGTAAAGAACAAACCTTAGAAATAATAAGTAAAAGAGAAAAAATACTTTCAAGGGAGCTTTTTGATTCATATTTGCTGTTATCGGTGAGCCTTGTTTCCAATAGTTGCTTTTTTGAGCTTTTAGGGAAATAATTCATTGAAACGCATCATTTTTCTCTTGAAACTATCTAAAATTGTGTGTGTTTGTGTGAGAAAAATGTTCCTAGGATCAGCTCTATTTGCATTGGTATTTCCAGTGGAAATGTCAAGTGTGACCTTTTTCTTGTTTGGGTGTCTAATCCTATTTTAAAGCCCTGTCACGCCCCTGCTGAGGGTCAGTGCCCTTGTGAATAGAACTTCTGCACCTGCTCCCCCTTTCTTCTCCTCTTCTTCCCCTCTGTGTGGAACTGGAGGATGTTCCGGATGGCAAACAAAACAATACTATGCTTCAATGACTGCAGTGACAGAAAATAACTCCAGACTTGGGAATTTGGTAGAGTAAGTTTTGAAACCATGAGAAAATAAACACAAAAATCAGCAAACCTGAAAAAAGGAAAAGAAAAAAACGTGCAGGAGCATTGCATTTCATTGCTACAGGTATCAGGGCTAACATACCCTTGAACTTTTCAATTGATTAGATAGGGGCTCTGATAAAAGATCAGCTCTTGCCAATACAGGATGCTAAAATCAGTGTCATTGACATTTCACCTGTAGGGAAAAAAATTATTAACATGAAAGAACTGTGGGAAATATAACCAAGGAAGCCCAAATTACCACGGTGACTGGATTTGGTTTGCCTATTTACCAAAGTAGAATTTTGAACAATTGTGCTCAGGGGAGCTGAATTAGGCACTAAATGAATATAGACTATTTGAATAGTAAAAGGATTGCATATTCAGGCTTATTATCATTTAAAGATAATGTTCTATAAAAATCAGCTTTTTTACTAGTGCTTGAGTTGAATTTTAATATCCCATCACAGGATCTAGTTGGGAATAAACAAAGAATTTCTTATTGGATCCTAAACAAATTTAAATATGTAATTTGCCACGATACTGCATTTGTTTTAAAGCTAACCAGGATGGGAAGGTTCACACTGAAACACTGCTAAAACTATAAAGTTCAATATCAACAGTTTTCCTTGACAACACATTGACCACAAAATCCCCAAGTGAACCATATTAATGTTCTCACTATTTTTTCCTAAAACCTGCTAATTTCCACTTTTTTCTTGTGAAATAAAGCCTTCATGGTGTTCTCTAAGCTTGTAATACAAATGCATTTTATCTTTCATTTTGTACGATGCTCCCAAATCCAGCTTGGGAGGCAGCTCCTCAGTAAACGTAAATCTGCTCTTCTCTCATCACCTTACATCTTGACCCCGGGATAGGTTACCAGATGGTTTCTTCACCTGCAGCCCCTCATCTCCACCCAATCCATCCTGCATGCCACCACAAGAGTAATCTTCCTAAAAGAAGATGACAGTCTCCCTCAAACACCTCCAAACCCAAGAGATAAATCTAAACACATAACTGACTTTGAGACTTCCTAGGTGGCGCAGTGGTTAAGAATCAGCCGGCCAGTGTAGGGGTCATGGGTTTGATCCCTGCTCCTGGAAGATCCCACATTCTGTGGAGCAACTAAGCCTGTGCACCACAACAATCGAGCCGGCACTCTAGAACCCATGAGCCACAACTTTTGAGCCCGTGTGCAGCAACGATGCCCCAACATAGTCAATAAATAAATAAATAAATTTATTTTAAAAAATGTAATCGACTTCACAAGGGGCAACCAAACTAGTGAAGACATGAATGGTAGAGATGGAGAGTGCTAGGGTTCAGGATGCTTCAGAGATCACTGGAAGTGGGAACAATCTTAGAATCAGGGGGAGGTGGGCTTGAAACAAGCCTTGAAGAAATGTGGAGTATTTGGCTAGAAGAGAAGTAGCGAGGGAACACGTGTTATCTTCTAGGGAACAGTGACCAAAGACACAGAAGCGTTTTGGAGCTTGGCTTAATGGAGCAGTCTGGCCCACAAGGAGAGCTGTGGGAGGTGTATCTAAGAAGTGGGCTAGGCCCTGATTATCAGCTTCTCGATATTTGTCTGTAGGTTTGGGGAAGCTATGGAAGGTGTTTGGGCAGGGTGGTGATATCGTCATGTGGAAAGACTCATTTACAGGAAATATACGGGACAGATCAGGTGGGGATGGAATATTTGAGGCAGAGAAACTGGTTAGGAGATAGCTGCTGTGCTCCAGGTGTGTGTAAAGGTCTTGATGAGGTGAAGACAGGGAGACGAGGAAGGTGGAGACAGATATGAGAGACGATGGCAAGGGAGTACTTAAAGTGTTTGGACATTAAATGGTTATGAGGCAACAGATTGAAACATGACTCGAAGATTTCAAGTTTGATGAGTAGGAGACACAGAGCAGCCAGGAGGAGAATCTGGGGTTTTGTGTATATGTAATGAGCTTTTCAGGTGTGATGTTTGACATGACTGCAATTCATTGCCTCACAATGTCATGTAGGTTGCTTGGGATGCAGGACTTGGGTTCCAGAGTGAGCCCTGGCTAGAGATGGAAATTTGGGAATGATACTGAGTGCTAGATGAAGCCTTGGAAATGAATAAGGTCAGTCGATAAAAACTATATTTTGGAAAGTACTCATTTTCTGAGATGGGAAAGAAAAGGAGAAAGTAAGGAAGGAGATTAGAGGTAGGTGGGAAACAGGAGAACATTGTCCTATAAAGGAAAAAAAAAGTGACAATGGCAGAAAGGAGGATGATGCAAGCAAAGACAAAAAGAAAAAAAACAAACAAAAACAAACAAAACCCTCAGAGAGGTTCACTGCAGAGAAAACGATGCCTGAGAATAGACAACTGCATGTGTAAACTGGAAGACCATAGTTGGCTTTTGAAAGTATAGGATTAGAAGCCACATTATGAATGACAGGAGAGAAAGCAGAGGCAACAATTGTGAAAACTTATGAACTTTGGTTATGAACAGGGTACCCAGCTCACCTGGAGGACATTGGATGGGGCAGGCATGTGGCTGTTTGAAATCAGAGAATCAAAAGCCAGGAGAAGGAAAGGACTGGGGGTGTTCGAGAAAGCAGCTTGGGGTTGAGAAGCAGGTGTGAATGAGTGACTATTTCCTAGCATATGAGTAATGGAATGAATGTGATGTGTAACTGGGTGTATGTGAGCTTTGAGGTGACTATTGAAGTTTGTCCCTGCAGGGGTGTGTGTGTGTGTGCGTGCGTGTGTGTGTGTGTGTGTTTAGGAGACAGGGATGCAGGTAGGGATGGGTGTCGCTGCTGAATAAATCAGTGGAATGTTCAGTGGTGGGTGGAGCGGGTTGTCTAAGCTTGGAAAGGCTAAGGGGTTCATTTGTGCCCACGGGCACTGGTTCCCAGCACCTTGTGACACTGGTGAATCTGCTGTGTTCTTAATCTGTAAACAGAATCCAGGTGAGTGGGCCATAAAAGGCAAAAGTTTCACTTTTAGGTGGTTTTGTCTTCTAGTGTGATAAGATGGAAGGACAGAAAATCAAATTGCATTGCTGGCTGCTTTTTTGTTTGTTTGTTTTGTTTTGTTGCTGTTGTTCTCTTACGTTCCTGGTCCTCCTTATACAGACCTCATTGTGTTGTGTTCATGTTTGCTTGTCCAACTCCCCCCCACCCCCAACCTCCCCCCCCCACCCTTCCCCCGCCTCCCACCCCCAGCTCCTCAAGGCAGCATCTAGGTCTTTAATCTCTGAATCACTAGTTCCTGGCACAAAATAAGCAGGTGATAATGCCTGATGAATAAGTTAGGGAGGGAGCAGAGGGGTTAGCTCTGGATGGGAGAGATCTGTCATCCTCCAAGGCAGGAGGGAAGGAAGAAGAGTAGAATGCAGAGACATAATTTTGAAAGTTTAAATGAAAGGAAGAAACCACTCATGTAAGATGGTTTCTGTTTCCTCAGTAAAGTGGTACCCAAGGGGATTTTTCTGAACGGGAGAGATGACAGGACCTGAAGAAAGCCATTGAGTGTCTTCTATGATGGAGGTACTGTGTAGGCACTTCACGTACACTTTTTTTTAACTCCATAACAGCACCAGAAAGTCATTATTATTCCCATTTTGCTGATAAGGAAATTGAGGCTTAAATAGTAATATGCTTATTTGCTTATAAGCTCATATTAACCTCCAAGTCTCTTGATTGTGAAACCTGTATTTCCTTCCATACACCCATTATTAGAGCAGTTTTAGGAAGTGTGAAAAGGATTCAAAAGATGAAAAATATTGAGCAGCAGCAAGGATCTAATAAGGGTGAGTGAACTTGAACTAGCTTACCATTGAGGTGGAGAAGTTCCAGGACTGAGAAAAACAGAGGAAACAAAAAGCTGTGGAAATCCAGACTTTGTACCTAGTATGGTAGAGAAAGTTTAAGTGACGAGATGTGACCGAGGACAGTATTGAAGGGGCTATTTGTTAATCATTTCAGGTCATTAAATCTAGCTTCTTTTACAAGACTGGATGCCTCTGAAATGTTGATTCGATACTCAGTAGCTGCTTGTGACCTGATCAAGGTAAAACACTGTGGAAAAGGAAATTAAAATGGAGATTGTACTAAATAAACCCAACACTGCTTTAGAGTTTTGTGCTTTGCCTATTAACATGCGATTAAGCCAAACAGTGATTTTTTTTTAAGAACTTTTATTGAGATATAATTAACATGCAATAAACTGCATATATTTAGAGTGTAAAATTTGGTAACCCAATCTCCCAATACATTCCCCCCCAACCCTCCCTGCTTTCCCCACTTGGTGTCCATATGTTTGTTCTCTACATCTGTGTCTCTATTTCTGCCCTGTGAACCGGTTGATTTGTACCATTTTTCTATATTCCCCATATATGTGTTAATATACGATATTTGCTTTTTCTCTTTCTGATTCACTTCACTCTGTATGACAGTCTCTAGGTCCATCCATGTCTCTACAAATGTCCCAGTTTCATTGCTTTTTACAGCTGAGTAATATTCTATTGTATATATGTACCACAGCTTCTTTCTCCATTCATCTGTTGATGGACATTTAGGTTGCTTCCATGTCCTGGCTATTGTAAATAGTGCTGCAGTGAACATTGGAGTGCATGTGTCTTTTTGAATTACAAACAGTGATTTTAATACTAATGCTACTACTACCACCACCAGCAACAACAATAAAGCACTTTGTGAAGGTAAAACTGGCTGAATATGCTTGGATCAGGCTAACTTCAAGAAATCAAATAGCCAATCTTTGGTGAAAGAAGACTTTGGCTAATGTGTTCCCTCAAGCTGTGCTGCTCTAGGAAAGAAGGTAATAATAATGAATATTGTTGAGCACTTATTTGCTCCAGGTAGTGTTCTGAGTACTTTACACGCACTAGTTCCTTTAATCCTCATAATGACTCTGGAGGTAAGTAGGATGGTTCTCATTGCACAGATAAGGAAACTGAGGCCCCAAAACTTAAGTGCCCAAGGATACACAGCAGATTAATAGCAAATTCAGGATTTAAACTTCATGGTTCGCTCCCAAGTCCACATTCCTAACTACTTTGCCATTCTCTAAATTCTGACATTTTCTATTTTATGGAATAAGCAGCTTCTTTGTGTTTGATGAGAAATACGAGTAACCTTTGACAAATGTGAAGTGTGTCCTTCCTTGGCGGTTGGATAAATTCCATTTTATCCAGCACCTGTTCTGTCAGTTGTGTTTAGAAGGAAATCCTCTGTCTTACTCATTTGTGTGACATTTGTATCTCAGTGGTTCTTTGGCAAAAATGTCCAAAATCTAAAGAAAAGTACTATGACAAAGGATGCCTTCCTATGTTTCTCCATAAATAATAGCAAGGTTGAGTCTGTGAGTTGTCAGATTTCTCCTTTCTCTCAGCTTTGACCAGTTTCTACTCATATGGCTTTAGAAATGGTATTCGAGAAGTCTTTAAAAAAGGAAGTTAATCTGATGACCATTGTAAAGTAATTCTTTAAAAATTAATTATTTTCCCAGCTTTACTGAGAGATAATTACCATAACATTGTGTAAGTTTAAGGTGTTCAGTGTGATGATTTGATACATGTATATATTGCAAAGTGATTCACACAATAAGGTTAGTTAACACAACCATCTCCTCACATAAATTCAATTGTGTGTGTGTGTGTAATGAGAATATTTAAGATTTATTCTCCTAGCAAGTATGTCGTACAGTATTGTTAACTATAGACACCATGCTGAACATTACATCCCCGGCACTTACTTACCTTATGTTTGTAAGTTTGTACCCTTTGGCCAAAAAGTAATTCTTTATTGAAAGAAGTGTGGCAAATCCCAAAGGATTAATCTCCAAAATAAAACAAACAGCTCATGTATCTCAGTATCATAACAACAAACAACCCAATCAAAAAATGGGCGGAAGACCTAAATAGACATTTCTTCGAAGAAGACATGCAGATGGCCAAGAGACCCATGAAAAGCTGCTCAGCATCACTAATTATTAGAGAAATGCAAATCAAAACTACAATGAGGTATCACCTCACACTGGTGAGAATGGGCATCATCAAAAAATCTACAAACAATAAATGCTGGAGAGGGTGTGGAGAAAAGGGAACGCTCTTACACTGTTGGTGGGAATGTAAAATGATACAGCCACTATGGAGAACAGGGTGGAGGTTCCTTAAAAAACTAAAAGTTGAACTACCATATGACCAAGCAATCCCACTGCTGGGCATGTACCCAGGGAAAATCATAATTCTGAAAGATATATGCACCCCAATGTTCACTGCAGCACTATTTACAATAGCCAGGACATGGAAGCAACCTACATGTCCATCAACAGACGAATGGATAAAGAAGATGTGGTACATATATATAATGGAATATTTCTCAGCCATAAGAAGAAATGAAATTGTGCCATTTTCAGAGACGTGGATGGACCTAGAGACAGTCATACAAAGTGAAGTAAGTCAGAAAGAGAAAAACAAATATTGTATATTAATGCATATATGTGGAATCTAGAAAAATGATACAGATGAACCTATCTGCAAAGCAGAAATAGAGACACAGACGTAAAGAACAAACATATGGAACCAAGGGGGGAAAGAATGGGTGGGATGAATTGGGAAATTGGGATTGACGTATATACAGTACTATGTATAAAATAGATAACTAGTGAGAACCTGCTGTGTAACACAGGGAGCTCTACTCAGTACTCTGTGGTGACCTAAATGGGAAGGAAATCCAAAAAGGAGGGGAATGTGTATGTGTATAGCTGATTCACTTTGCTGTACATCAGAAACTAACACAACATTGTAAAGCAACTATACTCCAATAAATATTTTTTAAAAAATCCTTAAAAAAAAGACCCTCAGAATGGGAGAAAATATTTGCCAATGAAGCAATGGACAAAGGATTAATCTCCAAAATATACAAGCAGCTCATGCAGCTTAATACCAAAAAAGCAAATAACCCGATCCACAAATGGGCGGAAGACCTAAATAGACATTTCTCCAAAGAAGACATACAGATGGCCAACAAACACGTGAAAAGATGCTCAACATCACTAATCATCAGAGAAATGCAAGTCAAAGCCACAATGAGGTATCACCTCACACCGGTCATAATGGCCATCATGAAAACATCTAGAAACAATAAATGTTGGAGAAGGGGTGGAGAAAAGGGAACTCTCCTGCACTGTTGGTGGGAATGTAAGTTGGTACAGCCACTATGGAAAACAGTTTGGAACTTCCTTAAAAAACTACAAATAGAACTACCATATGATCCAGTAATCCCACTACTGGGCATATACCCAGAGAAAATCATAATCCAAAAAGAAACATGCACCGTAATGTTCACTGAAGCGCTATTTACAATAGCCAGGACATGGAAGCAACCTAAATGCCCATCAACAGACGAATGGATAAAGAAGATGTGACACATATATACAATGGAATATTACTCAGCCATAAAAAGGAATGAAATGGAGCTATATGTAATGAGGTGGATAGACCTAGAGCCTGTCATACAGAGTGAAGTAAGCCAGAAAGAGAAAAACAAATATTGTATGCTAACTCATATATACGGAATCTAAAAAAAAAAATGGTACTGATGAACCCGGTGACAGGGCAAGAATAAGGATGCAGATGCAGAGAATGGACTGGAGGACACGGGGTTGGGGAGGGTGGGGGGCGAAGGGGAAGCTGGGGCAACGTGAGAGGATAGCATAGACATAGATACACTACCAACTGTAAAATAGCTAGCTAGTGTGAAGTTGCTGTATAACAAAGGGAGATCAACTCAATGATGGGTGATGCCTTAGACTGCCAGGACAGGGAGGGTGGGAGGGAGTCGCGGGAGGGAGGGAATATGGGGATATATGTATAAATACAGCTGATTCACTTTGATGTACCTCAAAAGCTGGTACAAGAGTGTAAAGCAATTATATTCCAATAAAGAGCTAAAAAAAGAAAAAAAGAATTATGAAGTACACCATGTTTATCTAGGATTTCAATTGCGAGGATCACACATTTGGATTATCTTTATATTTGTGTGTCCAAGGGATAGATGACATGCTGGGTAGTTCCGAAGGAGAACTTTTAGCTTATGTTTATTTTCCTGGAGCAATAGGTAGAAACCAAGGGACTCTTTTGGCTTCTTGCAGTCCTAAATATATTACTTAAAATTGATAAAGAGAAAGTTTTAGATTCAGTTTTGAACATTAATGTGAAGTGTGTATTTTGTCATTGTGGTCTGTCAAAGTTTACCTTTATAGATTGGATAGTAGGAGGCATAATATTAATAAAAATTTACATTAAAGAATAGTCCTCTTAAACTATTTAAAGCTATTGTTTAAGTCCTTACCAAATGCTCTTAAATGTCTCATTCAATGTTCGAAATTCAGCTCGAAATTAATTTAAGGAAACTGTGATTTGAGTTGCTCACACTACCTTCCAGAATGATTAATACATACATGTAACAGACTTATTTCCAGCTGGAATTTGCTTGTTGAGTTTCCAGCGCAGAGCATTATGTCTGACATAAGTAAGGATGTGGTCGCAATTGTTATCTACCGAAGAATTTGTAGAACACGTAAAATTAAATTCTGTTGGCCAGATTGTTGCCCAATAGAAAAGTATCTTTTATCTTGAAGACCTTTTAAAATTTCTTGTTTTGTTTGATTTGTATTGCTAAGTTTAAACTCTTCTAAGAAGGATTATATTAGATAGATCCTCTTAACAATGCACACCCAACCTGCCCACGTGTGCAAATGTGTTTCTGTATTTCCAATAGGACGATGCGCACATGCAGAATTCTCTCATCTACATCAACACATATATTTATTGTTTCTATTTGCCTATGTACTTACAGCCTTAAAGTATGATTCATAAATAGCATCTACATGCTCAAATTTTGTAATAAGTCTTGTTAAGTTGAACACGTATTTAAATTTTTTTCCTAAAATTTCTAAAAACACAAGATGTTTGACAAATAGTGCTAAGTAATTGATAGATAAAGTAAACACTGAGTTGCCTGACAAGTAGGATTCCCCCATGCCAAGTTTCTTAATTTTATACTAGAATGATTTCAAACATATGTGGTTATAAGCTTATCAGATTTCCAAAAATGAACCTTCTATAAAAATCACACTGGGCCCCTCAGCTGTGTTTTCTTTCATTATTTACAGACAAATCGAAAACAAATGTTCTTTACGAAAAAGTACAATGAACTGAAACCATCTGTCAGGATGCACTTTTTCTCTAGAATTCATCTGTAATACAGACGTGTAGCGAACCAGAGCCTCAGTCTCATGAAATCATACCATATTTAATGGTAGTTTTAGTGTCAATTCAGAGACCAAGTGTTAATGTCTGTTGTAGCAGGACCTAAATGGCTCATTTAATTCAGTAAAGTTGTGATTAAAAAAGCCAGTGACATGGGGGCAAATGCAAATATTTTCATTTTGGAGGTCTTAATTTCACATATATTTGAAAGAGAAGACACTTTTAGAAAACTCGCTGGAAGCAATTTAATGAATATTATAAAAATGATTCTGGATGTTTCCCTCCTACAGCTATCGCAGGCTACAAATAGCTCACAGCTTTTGAAAGCTTGATCATAAAACAAAATCACAGAAAAGGTAGTCAACAGAAAATATATGCATAAAATGTTGGCTTGCTTACTTGTTCTTAACATAAAAAATTATTTTATGTAATAAAAACATTTCACTTCATTTAGGAAAAGCACATTAAGTTAACAGGAGATTATTTTCAAACTGAATATTTAGTCTTTTAAGACCAATGACTTTTTATTTCTTTTTTTACTTAAAAAGTATTATCCTTTCTGGATGTGATAGCTTGAGAAGGACATAACATCACTTATATAAAATTCCTGCCGAGAATGAATAATCTGAGTTTAATCGTGAAGAAACATCAGACAACTCTGATGTTTGAAGACCATTCTTTTAAAGAATGAAGACCATTCTTTAAAAAAAAATGTTATTAAAAAGTGTCAATGTCATAAAAGACAAAGAAAGGTTAAAGGAATTTTCAAAATCAAATGACACTAAAGGAACGTGACAACTAAATACAACACCTAACTTTAGACTGGATTCAGTTCTGAAGGAAAAAAATGTTATAAAAGACATTTTGGGGGCAAGTGACAAATTTGGAATACAGATGGTAAATTAGTTAGAATATTGCATCAATGTCAAATTTACTAAAGTTGGTAACCAGACTGCGGTTATGTAAGAGAACATCCTTATCCTTGGGAAACACATAGTGAAGCATCTAGGGTGAAGGGCCATGATGTATGCAACGCAATGTAGTCTCACATGGTTGAGATTGATAAAGAAAACGGGGTAAAATGTTAACAATAGGAGAATCTGGCTAAAGGGCATATGGTGCTCTTTGTACTACTGCAGCTTCTTTGTAAGCCTAAATTTATTTCCAAATGAAAGTTAAAAATTACCTTACTTGGAAAAGAATTTCTGGGGAACATGAACTCTTTTTAAGACAAATGCTGTTGTAGAAATACCATGTCTGCAACCACTAGGTGTTATCAAACATTGGCTGAATGAATCTATGACTGAAGGAAAGAATACAATTGGCATGGTTTGAATTAATATAGATTTTGGTTTCAAATTCCATGGTAACTGACATGAAAGAAAAAGCAGAATGCATTGACTCAGTCTTTTAGTGACCGAAGAGCTTATTGTACTGTACACCTCCTTTTGTTGTGCCGTGAGTTTCAGAGGATCTCTCTTTGTCACTTCACTCAGCTGGTCATCAAGTCCTGAAGGAGTCTAGTAGCCATCAAATTTCTGTCCAGGAGATATGTGTAGGTCCTTTTTCATATAGTCACATCTTCTTTACAATTTTATCAAAGAGCGTTTGCCTATAACAGATCTCATGAGTGCTATTTGAAGTATTTTTAATTACATCAGATTTGCCACCTGAGAAACCCAAAGTTCTTCTTCTGGAAAATAATGGTAGGGGATGTTGTCCCCATTACAAGACACAGGAAGTAAAGGGCCACTCTACTTAGCTTCCTGCTTTATTTTTGTTTCACCAATTGCTCCATACTCAGCTATCTCCACCCCATTTCTTTCCTTTTTTTCCTTGTTTGTGGTAAAAACCACTTTAAAGATTCAAATACATTAAGAAAATATATTTTATGCATTCTATAAAATCAGCCTGTAATAAATGATGAAAGGGCTTTGGAAAGAGAAAGCATTGTTGGCTTTGCCCATGTGATTTAAGTTTTACATGATTGGGTGGGCAGACAGTAGACATAGTCTCTTCTGAAGGTTCCTACACAAAATGTCTACAGATTAGCAGTGTCAGCATCACCTGGGACCTTTTTGGAAATGCAGAATCTCAAGCCCCAGCCCAGATGTATTAAATAGGAACCTGCAGGTTAGCAAGCGCCCCAGGTCTCCCATATGCAGGAACACTGATAAAACTTCAAAGATATTCCTTAAAAAAAAAAGGCTCCTGAAGAGTCTAGAGGATCCAGGGACCTGTATTGCTATCAGCTGTCTCATTACTGGGATCACTTTGAGAGGAATGAAAATAAAGGCTCTTGTATCTCCTTCATAGAACTTCTCTTTTTTTCCTGATAGTTAAAGATTTTTTTTCTTTCTAAGACTTTTCAGTCATTTTAATTCTTTTTTTCCTCGTAAATTATTTTTGTTGCTCATTCTAATCTTGATGATGCTTTTTTTTCTAGACACAATTATTTGGAATGTTTTTCATTACCTGCCCGCATAAGCACTCAATGTTATTTCCTTTCCATTGTGGCCAGAAAACATTTGCTTTAAGATTTAAACCTTTGAAACTCGTTGAATTATATACTATGGCTCAGCATATGGTCTATCTGGGTGACCATTCTGTGTGCTCTGGCAAACAAATGTGTATTCAGCAGTTATTGGGTGTAGTGTTCAGTAAATGTTAATTAGGTTAATGTGATTGTGCTATTCAGATAATCTATATCTGTCATGAGTTTGTTTATACTCGTTCTATCAAGTATACTGAAAGAGGAGTCTTAAAAATCTCTGTGGATTGGTCTATTTCTCCCTTTGAGCCTGTCAGTTTTTGCTTCATGAATTTTAATGTTCTGTTATTAGGTACATACATATTTAGGATTATTATGTCTTTTTGACAAACTTCTTTTATTATTATATAATATCCTACTTTATTTCCTATAATACTTTTTCTTGAAGTGACTATGTTAATATAGCTACTCTAGCTTTCTTACATTCACTATTTGCATGACTTTTTTTTTATAATTTAAAAAAATTATTTATTTGCTGTGTTGGGTCTTCATTGCTGCACATGGGCTTTCTCTAGTTGCAGCAAGCGGGGGCTATGCTTCATTGTGGTGCTCGGGCTCCTCATCAAGGTGGCTTCTTTTTTTGTAGAGCATGGGCTCTAGGCACGTGGGCTTCAGTAGTTGCAGCACACAGCCTCGATAGCTGTGGCGCACGGGCTTATTTGCTCCTCGGCATGTGGGATCTTCCTGGAGCAGGGATCAAACCCGTGTCCCTAGCATTGGCAGGTGGATTCTTAGCCACTGTGCCACCTAAGAAGTCCCTGCATGATTTTTTAATCACCTTTTATGTCCAAGTTATCGGTTTCTTTACATTTAATGTATATAGTTGGATTTTGCATTTTTATCTAGTCTGAGAATGTTTGCTTTTAAAATTGGGGTGTCTAGTCCATATACATTTAATATAATTATTGACATGGTTGTAAAGACTCTGGATTCTGTTATCTTCCAGTAAAGTATGTTAATTCTTGTGTTTGCAGGCAGTTCAGTTTTGGCCAATTACCTTGACCTTGTATCTTTGGAAAGCTTAAAGTATATCCGAAGCTCCTCTAATTGGTGAAAGAGTCTCTAAGCTCTGTCTTCCCTGCAGATCTTGCCTAGGCTAGATTTTGTGTTGGTTAGAGCAGGTTTACAGTAGGTCTTATTAAGACACAGACTTGCGTTGTTTCAGATGAATTCCAAGGGTGTTAATGGGGTGTTAATTAGATCTCTCCATTGTGGCAGGGCTGGGGCTTTAACATCCCCCATCAGCTTTCATTGCTAGTATCTGTTATGTTCTCAGCTCTAGCAGCTGCTATCTGGTAAGCCTTGAGTGAGGTCACTCACTCCCTCACCCTGTGTGTACAACACAACCCGCAAACACAGACTCATTGGAGACTCCCACACAGGCTTCCAGGGTCCTCATTCTGCGCAGCTCCCTCCTTTCTGGTTGCCTTGCCCTGAAAGTCCCAGCCGTTCTAGCTGCCCTAAATCTCTCTGATCTCTGCTCACTCAGCTTAGCCAAAATACCATGTTCTGCTTGGACTCCTTTTCTCTTCACTTTCACTTCGGTGAGGAAATTTTGAATATTCCCTCTGCGAGTACCGTCTTGTACTGCCTGTTAACCGTTTCCTGGACACATTTATTTTGTTCAATTTTATAATTGTTTTGGAGAGAGGAAGAGCTATTTTGGTTCTAGTTACTCCATCATGGCTGAAAGCTCCAATAGTTTTTATATTGAAGAACAGAGAGAAAAACTCCCTACCTTGATGGTTATTTAAGGATGAGTGACCAAAAAATGGCAGAACTTTGTTCATTAAAGCTCATGTTTGATGTCTAGAGTTTAATAATTATAAGATAATAGAAATAATAGGTTCCCATTATTAAAATGTGCACTGCATTTAGGATTTGAACTTTTTAAGATTATTTTTTAAGCATGTTGTTCTAATATAGGTAATGTTCTATCTAGGTTATCTTTACTGGCCCTCATTAATTGTTCTAGAAATATTAATAAAGAAAAAACAATTAAATATTTTAAATTAAACATGAGAGTTTCTATAAAGGCTAAGCTCATTCTTTTGTGAATAAAGGAGTGCTGTAATTGAATGTATTGCATTATGCAATATATTGCATCATGTTTGCAGTTGGGTAAGATACAGGACTTCTGATGCCAAAGTACCTAAGAACCTCTCATCAAATTATTTTTCCATTGTTTCAGGGGAGATTTTCAGCCTCACTGTGAAAACGGGTCTGTTTAACAAGCCAGCTCCCCTTTCCCTCATTTCCAGGATTTTCATGTTTCTAAGGAGAACTGAAAAACCTGGTGTAAGTAACTGGCATGGACTTAGTACAAAGAGTTTTGAATCTTAATAAATTACTGCCTAATTTTGATTTCTGACACTAGATTTGAATTATGACTATTGCCCTAGAGTCTCTGCAGAGACAGACAAGTAGAGGACTCTTTAGAAGGCTCACTTTTATTTATATAAGTTTTTCAGTGTAAAGCATGTTGTGAACAAACTTATTAAAAAAAATCTCTAGCCTCTCTGATAATCAAAGATATGCATATTAGAACAACAATGGGATAGTATTTCCTTGCTAAACATAAGGACAAAGAGGTTTTACATGCTAGTCTCAGAGCAATTGAGGGTGAGGTGAAGTAGGTAGCTCTGGTTGGAGTGTAACTTGGTACACGTTTTCTGGAGGGCAATAGATAAAAAAGAGTTTCAAAAATGTTTATGTTCAAGAATGTTCATCACATAGTTGTTTACAGTAAAGAAAAAACTGAAACAACCAAATGATGAGGGACTATTATATTTTCAGAGAATATTAAGTAACATTGGGAAATGTTTTTGATACAATATTTGTGCTTAAAAAAAGTAGGATCTAAAAATTATTTAGCATTAGAATTTTGATAAAAATTCAAAGTAACATTTTAGAATATTAAATCATATAGAGTTATCCATTACCATGTGCAGTGCAGATCTATATATATCTATATCTTTAGAGAGATATTTTTAAACCATAAAATTTAAAAAGGATGTAATTGTTTGTTTAGCAACGAATACTCCAAAATATCCAGCAAAAATAATAAACCATTCGAAGATCTCTAGGGATGGAAATTCCATAATTGTTTGTAGTAGTTTTTAACTCTAATGGTCAAGAATGTTTTTTTCTTAAGTTTAACTGAAATCTCTCTGATTTAATTCAATTCCACATCCTCTTGCCCTGTCCGGTCTTCAAAACTATAAAAACATTTTTTGACATTTTTCCTTCTTAAAGGAAAATGTAAAGACACAAATAAAACCACATTACACATCTCTTTTATCGGATTAAAAATCTTTTATAATATTTTCCTCACTATTTAGCATTTACCATTTTATAAATGTCTTTTTCTCCCTTGAATCTGCTTTGATCCTGTGCATTCACTGGTAGCCTGTACTTTAAGGAGGATTAAAAACCTGCCGTAAAAAGGAATTCATATATTTGTCATGAACGCCTATCCCCTCTTACTCCTTCACATTCCTTTCCTGCCTTTGCTGGGATGTTGAAGACTTTAAGAGGATCACAGGAATAGCTGCAGTAATAACAACTTGGTTTCTTTTAAATTTCTTGTTTATCTTGGATAATTTAACTGTCTGAAGGTGTGAGGGATGGATTTATAGTTGTTGGAAACATGCCACGTGGTAGTACTGTGCAAGGTGCTTTACGTGTGTCACCTTGAACAATTCTACAGCACTCCTGCCGAGTAGTCATCATTGTTCCTATATTAAGAAAAGGACATTGAGACCCACACAGCTTAGGTAATTTGCCAAATAGCAAGCCTCCATCAGACTGGATTTGATCTCCATTCTCTCTGAGTTCGTGCAGCTGCATAATGCAGTTTTGTTTTGTGATTTTAGAGAATAAAAGCTCAGTTGGTTCTTTCTTAGCTTGATCTGGCATATTAAAATCAGCATTTTTAGTATATAATTAAGGCTTTCAATTAGACAATTTACTTTTTGTTGACCTCGTTTACAATGAGTTAAAACTCCTAAAACAATGATAGTGTCCACTTTATTTGTTTTGCCATGTGTCTGTCCTGGTGGTTACATAGAACCCTGTTACCTAGTTACCTACAGCACCCTCCATGGCAAATGGCAAACTATGGACTAAAGATTTGAAATATAACTTCTAGAACAGCCTGGCTGTGGATCCATCAGGAAGGTCTCGGTGAACTTCAAGGTCAGGGAGGTCACAGATACCAGAGCTACAGAATTCTCCAAATTGTTCAGAAGTGGGACGTAGTGGTGAGGATGGCCGTGAATGATAGGGTCCCTCCCAGACCACAACACCTCTTCCTTCCCTATCTTTAATCACCCATACTGAGGATGACACTAAAGCTGCAGAAAAAGTACTTTAAAAATTATTTTATAATACTTGTTAATATGAGAGAATTAGGCATACAGAAAAGCATAGATAGTAGTAAAATATTTGCTGGCATTCTAGCATTCTGCTCAAGAAATAGAGCATTACAGGACTTCCTCGGTGGTGCAGTGGTTAAGAATCCACCTGCCAGTGCAGGCGACAGGGGTTCAAACCCTGGTCCAGGAAGATCGCACATGCCGAGGAGCAGCTAAGCCTGGCACTCAGTGCACCACAGCTACTGAGCCTGTGCTCTAAAGTCTGCAAGCCACAACTACTGAACCTATGGGCCACAACTACTGAAGCCCATGTGCCTAGAGCCTGTGCTCCACAATAAGAGAAGCCACCACAATGAAAAGCCCACACACCACAATGAAGAGTAGATCCACTCACGCACAACTAGAGAAAGCCCTTGTGCAGCAACAAAGACCCAATGCAGCCAAAAAATAATTAATTTTAAAAAAGTCTCTGACTCAGCAGAGTATATTAAAAAAAAAAAAAGAAATAGAGCATTACAAATATGATTGAAACCCTTTCTGTATCTACCCTAATCCTATCCCCATCTTCCCTCTTTCCCTAGGGGTAATAAGTGCTTGAAATTTATGTATGTTAATAATTGTAGCTTTAGTTCATTCATTTTCACTGATGTGAAAGTATTCCAGTATATGAATATGCTGTAATTTATTTATTTACTGTCAAATTGATGGACATTTAGGAGACAGAGGTAAGGTTGGTGGAGGAATATGTGATTAGATGTGAGTTATTTTCTAGTTTTATTTTTGTTTTGGGAGATAGGTTCAACAGATGTTTATGACATTATTAAAAATAAGTAAATATATGTAAGCTGAACATGTGTCATGAACAAAGGATCATGATGAATCCAATTATGATACACCAGATTATGAAAAAAAAAAAGACAGCTGTATTAGTTTGTTAAGGCTGCCATAAAAAGTACATGGACTGGATGGCTTAAACAAGAAACATTTATTTTCTCACAATCATGGAGGCTAGAAGTTCGAGATGAAGATGTTGGCAGCGTTGATTTCTTCTGAGGCTTCTCTCCTTGGCTTGTAGATGGCTGTCTTTTCCTCCCTGTGTCCTCCCATGGTCTTACCTCTGTGTGTGTGTGTGTATGTGTGTGTGTGTGTGTGTGTGTGTGTGAGATTCCTAATCTCTTTTGCATATAAGAATACCAGTCATGCAGGATTAGGATCCACACTAATGACCTCATTTTCACTTAATTACCTCTTTAAAGACCCTATTTCCAAATACAGTCACATTCTGAGGTCCTGGATGTTAGGACTTCAACATATGAATTTGGGGGCACATAATTCAGCCCCTAACACCTATTATAGACAATGCCTCAAAGTAAAGTTCTCCTTGTACAAGCAAGTGCAAGTTTCCCTGGGGAATCCACTTACGTGTGGAAGGGCAAGGTCATATAACCGAGTACTATTTACGTGGATGGTGGTGATGATGTTTGCAGGGTAAAAGTCTGAAAAAATAGCGATAACAGTAGCTAGTATTTTTCAAGTGACAATAATTCTATATTATACAAAATTTTAATTTTAGAACATCTATTTGAGTTAGGTACTATCATTATTCCCATTTTACCAATGAGGAAACTGGGGTTGAAGAAAATGAAGTAATCTTTCTAAGGGTCCAGAGGAACCCAGGTCTGTTTGATGCCTGTGCTTTTATACACTGTAGCTTCATTTGGAGAACACACACACCACACACACACACACGTCACACACATCACACACACACACACACACCACACACACCACACACACCACACACTACCCTGATGAAGTGTTGCCCAGCAGCACAGTTAGCCACTAGTTCAAACATCCCTTCATCAAGCTGCACTACATGTGGCTGGAAAATGAAGGACAAGCGTGTGAGCACAGCCCAGGAAAAGAAACAAGGTACAAATTCTCTGAAAAACAACTCCCAGAAAGGCACATCTGTGTTGATTCATAAAAATAGAAAAGGGCAGAATCCTTGTGGCTGCGGAGCCCTTGCCGTAGGGGCAGCGGCACGACATCCTGTGACGCCAAGAAGTGGTGGCGGAAGTCGCTGCGAACAATGGCCACAGATGCCCGCCGAGGAGCGAGCCCTGCTGGGGGGAGACGTGTGTGATCACCCAGCAGCTGTGGGACGTGCAAAGGAAGGAAGTGCAAGCCCAGCGGCAGCACCGGCGTCCCTCCCAGGGGGTTGCTGTGCACACCCAGTGACCTCAGACATGCAGTCCGGCGCCCGGCACAGGTGGTTCATCATCACTGTCCTCATCCCCTTCACGTGGCCCATTTCCCTCAGACACACGAGACAGAAACAGTAGCCTCTTTGAAAGAAGAGAGAAGAATTCGTTTAATGCGCCCTCCATTAACATCCCACGGTGGGGGTGTCAGCTCCATTCAACATAATGAACTCAGCCTTTACAGAACACTTGCGCAAATAGCTCCTGGACAACCCTTGGGAGGGAAATGTGCTATTCTTTCTGACTTTTATGATAGCAAAAATCAGAACACGCTGGTCTTGTCATCCTAAAACAAGCCGAAAAGGGAAATTCAGATCTCACCTGAAGCATCAGCAACAGTGATTTTCAGTAAATGAACATCCAGGGCTTAGGGTGGGGATACTAATTACCATGAGGTCACGTGATTTGAAAAGACTTTACTCCTTTTTTTTTTTCTCCTCTCACCCCTTCCATCCCTTCAGCCCAACTGGAATTTCTTCCCTTGAAAAGTTCTAAGGGGTCACAGAGTTAGAGGTAGGAAGGATCAGGTCGTTGAAGCCATCTTTCTGCTGCAGAAACATTCCTGTGGTACACTCTGTAATGCTTAGCCTCGTGTGGCTTTGAACAATGTGGCTTTTATCAGATGAACCGTCCTGGAGGTGGAAGCCCCGTGTTTCTGTCCAGAGCGGGCATGGCCCAGGGAAGAAAGAGGAAGAGGCACACCTCCCGGCACCGGCCCGACTTGCTGGCGGGAACTCAGAGGGCAAAAGGGTAGTAAGGACTCCGCTTTGATGTGGTTCGCTTTCAGGCCCATTGCTGTGTGGTTGTGTGTTTGTGCACTGGGGGCGGGGCGAGGATAATAAATACCGGGGAGGGTTTTGCAACGCACGCCTATCAGCTGAGCGCTGGACAAACATTTTTACCAGCGGCTCTTTCCCCGAGGGTGCTGACAGTTTGTGCGACTTGTGTAAGACATTCCTGAAAGAGAGGAGGATTTGTTCAACTTATATAACTTCTTTCTTTATCATGAGACTCAAGCAGTCCTTCCGGGCCCATGTCCTGTTGAACGGAGTCCAACTGAAACTTTCTTTCCTTTCCACACTCAGAAACCTGACGACCTGCTTCCATTCCGCCTGATAGCATAGCTTACTGTTTGCCCGCCGTGCTTCTCTGGCCCTCCCGCACACCCAGATTTCCTAATGACATTCCTCCTTCCTCTTGGAATTCTATCTAATTTTTTTTTTTTAAAGCCAAGTCTTATGATTCAACAATCTCTGCAGTGTATTCTTAAGTTGACTTTGTATGTGTAAAACGGATATATTTTTAGAGCATAGGGGATACTTTGTGATGCTGGAATTGCGAAGTAGGCGTTGAGCTCGTGGAGTTGGAGGGGTGGGTATCACCCTGTGTGCATCACTGGGGACACTGCTCAGGAAGAGGGGGGATTTGCATTCATGCACTTCCTGCCCCAGTGAGAGAGTTTAAGTAAAGCACGGGCAACTTCTTATATTTGGTACAGCTTTTTTTTCCCCCGCCCATGTCTTTTCTTGCCAAACATGCTGATAGGTTATACTTTGATTTGTCTCTATGTAGAGGTTTTCAATACACCTTGGTTTAAGGCATTATGATGGAGTACGAGTTATCTGACAATCATTATTCTACCTCAGTGCTCCCCAGTACTAATGCTGTGGGCTCGTAAAGATTTCCAGTTCACCAAAGCAAGCTTGGTGGGTAGGGGAGTGACCTATACTGGCTCTGTTTTGTTTAGGGGTGTGCAGTTCACAGTGCACCTTCACGTAGGTATTCTCACTTGCTCTGCATGGCAGCCAACGAATAAGCAGCATGGGTGTCTTTAGAGTCACCTGACAAAGGCGGCCACAGGGCTCAGGGAGGCCAAGGGCTCTGGCTCACGCCACTGTTGGTAAGTCGCATAGCAAGGCTTCTTTCCCCCAGAGCCTTTACTGCTCAGTCAGTGCTAGTTTCCACTGGTGCCATGGACGTTCCCCGTGCCAGTCACTGTGCCTGGTGCTGCATGCACCGTATTCCAGTTACTACTCACCACCACTGCAAGAGCTGGCATTAATCATGACAGAAGAGGCAGCTGGGACTCATGTCACCCCGTCTTCTCATTTGGAATCAGGCGACTTGATGCACCTCTGGTGCTCTTTAAACTCTAGCACTCTCACGAGCATCGCCCCGTGTCTCACTAAGTGTTCAGTCCTTTTCCCCTCTCCATCACCTTCTGGGGCTGGGCCTTGCTTGAGGATAATGAAGGTGAAAGAAAGTGAATGTATAGGCGCCACAAGTCAGTGGAGGAGATTGGCATGTCACAGGGATGCACGGTGAGGGGCTCCGAACCGTACATGGGGGAAACCAAGCCCCGGGACACCGGTGCAGCCTGGGACGAGAAGTGAGGAAGACACGAGCCATCTGACCGCAGGGCGGCAGCTCCTGAAGGGAAGAGGCCAACGTGAACCCCAGAAAATTCAGGCTCTCAGTGCCGCCTGGCTCTATGTTTCTAACACCCTGAGGGTCTCGACACCCTGCCTGGAGAAGCCTGTTCTGTAAATCCACAAAGGGAAGGGACCCTGGTCTCAATTTGGGGTAATCTTTAAAAAATTTTTTTTGATTATTTTTTCAATATTGTTGCTACTGCTGCCCCCTTGGCATTATCTATGAGCAATTTTGTGGATTCGGCAGACATTGGGACCAACTTGCACTGGGAAATGCCAGAAGTGGAAAATTTGAGTAAAACTTTTCAGGAAAATACAATAAAACGTTCCCGAGAGTTAAAATTAATCGTGGGGACTTCCCTGGCGGTCCAGTGGTTAAGACTCTGAGCTCCCAACGCAGGGGACGCTGGTTCGATCCCTGGTCAAGGAGCTAAGATCCCAATATGCCTGCACGGTGCCTCCAAAAAAAAATTAATCACTTGAATATGTGTGGCTCATATTCTTAAGTTTAAAGTTAAGTTTTGGGACTTCCCTGGTTGTGCGGTGGTTAAGAATCTGCCTGCCAATGCAGGGGACACAAGTTCGATCCCTGGGCTGGAAAGATCCCACATGCTACGGAGCAACTAGGTCCGTGTGCCACAACTACTGAGCCTGAGCTCTAGAGCCCGTGAGCCACAACTATTGAGCCCACATGCCTAGAGCCTATGCTCCGCAACAAGAGAAGCCACCGCAATAAGAAGCCTGCAACAGAGTAGCCCCCGCTCGCCACAACTAGAGGAAGCCCTCGGGCAGTAAGGAAGACCCAACACAGCCAATAAAAAATAAATTAATTAATTAAAAAAATAAAGTTTCAAGGTGTGGCCCCTTATAATATTCATATGAAAATTACCATTATATTTGAAAGTTTCTATTTCAAATGATATTGAGATTTTAATATTATTCCAAAGTAAGGAATGTAATATATCAGAGCTACTCCTGGTTCTTACATGTCTCAGCTTTTCCTATAAGTGCGAATAAAAAGATACCTGGAAAGAGGTATGGATTCATTTCAAGTTGTTGGTGATACCCAACTAAACTAGCATCATGAATTAAAATGCATTATTATTCAGAAATATCGAAAGCTTAATAAGCAGAATGAGTTTGATATCTTAAAGACTGACTGAAAATCAATTGTCTTATGTGAAAATAAAGTCTTTGCTCTATGTGACTGGTTTCTTTTTGTGCAAAGGGAAAGTTAATCTAGAATCACTGAGATGGAATGTTCCAGAAATAGACACTGTTCATGTATGTAGGTGCAGGGTAAACTCACACTCCCTAATTGAGTGGACAAGTCAGGATTTGGCCAGGAAAACAAAAGCCACTCTTTGTGTTCTAGATATGAAGAGGTTAATTGAGAATTAGGAACTTACCCAGCTTTTGGAAGAGCTGGGAGTGGGGATGGTGAGTGCAGTGCACCAGCGCAGAGCTGGTAAAGCTGCCCTTGAAGGTCAGAGGAGTTGACACTGAAGCCCACTGGAGAAGTTTTCAAAAGCTTGTCTGCAAGCTGCTCTACTTCCTGGGAATTTCTGAGACGCTCTCACTGTGTCAGTCTGTGGGCCATGTGGGTGGTTCTCAAAGACTTGTCTGTGCATTTGTGTGCAAATGTTTCCAGAGAATCAGAGAATTGGTTTCACCTTGCACATCTATTCCAAGTCCTCTTCAAAACTGCAAGAAGATTCCGGGGCAGTTCCTAGGCTTAGAAGCAGTCGGTGGTGGTGCCAACTTGGCAGGAGTCAATTCAGCACACAGCCTACTTCTCCAAACTCCTGCAGAAAAATAAAATTTGATATAATCACAGAACAAAAATAGACCCTGGCACGAGTTCATTCCTTCCTTCATTCGTTCAACAAAATGTGCTTTGAATAGTCAGGCTATGTGCTGTGTGCTTGGAATGCTGTTGTATAGAGACAAAGTAATCTCTGCTTATTCCAGTTGGGAAGACCATTAACATGCGAGTAACCCCCACAACAAATAATGACAGGTTTTGATGGTGTGAAGGACATAGGCGCTGTGGGGGGGGTGGCATTTTAGATTGAGTGGTGCCTCTCTGGTAGCATTTTCACATGATGCCTTGTATTGGATATATTACTTCCTCTCTGAGGTTTTAAGCCCTTGGGGAACAGGAAAGCTAGTCTTATGATTTTACTCTTTACAAGCGTATGTTTTCTTTTTTTAAGATTTTTTTTTTTTGATGTGGACCTTTTTAAAAATCTTTATTGAATTTGTTGCAATATTGCTTCTGTTTTCTGTTTTGGTTTTTTGGCCCTGAGGCATGTGGGATCCTAACTCCCAGATCAGGGATTGAACCCATACCCCCTGCATTGGAAGGCGAAGTCTTAACCACCAGACTGCCAGGGAAGTCCCTGCAAGTCTTGCATAGGAGAGTAGGTACCAAATAAATATTAGTTAGACAAAGGCGGGACACAGTTCAGAATTCCACACAGAGTCAGGAAGTTCCAGGCAAATCAGATGGGTGAAATGTCTTAGTTCTGTGTGTGATTCGCATACTTATGTAGACAAGGGTTCATGGTAGTGATTGGTCACATATTCCTCTGGTTCTTTTGTCGAATACCTGGGATCTAAACTTTAATATTTTGGTTCTCAGAGTTTTAATAAAGCAATCCTCCTTTGAGGGGATGGATTCCTCCAGTCTAACTGCCTGAAAGGGGCAGAGTTAAAGGTAACAGAAACTATCAGAAGATAAAACATGTTGATTAATGAATTAGAATAGTATTCCAATACACTGGCGTCCTAAAAGATGCAAGTGAAAAGTTAAAGCCCATCACAAATTCGGGAGAATAAATATTTTAGTTTGAATTATTCAGATTAAACATCTATATCCAATGCGGTAATTGACAAGTTAGTGGACTGTGTACCTCTCAGGAGAATGACCCATGGGGCAAAACTTACAAATAGCATAAATGTAGGTTTGTTCATGGTTACCTTTTGGGGATAATGTCAAAAGCCCACATCTTCCTGAAAAGCAGATTATATAATGAATTATGCTAATCATTTCTTCTCATCTGTTGTTTGCAAATGTAAATGAGATTTATAGTCTCTTACTCTTCTTTTATATTTTATCAAAATTAAGACAATCAGAAGGAGAAATAGGCCAAGTCAAGTTTATCATCTCTTTGGCTATCTCTCCAAAGAAACATATCCCAAATCACCTCTTCTCCTGGTAAGAAAGAAACAGTCTTCGTACCTGAGATTGACTGGGAAGAGTAAATTGCAAGTTTTGCTGCTGTCTGTAAACAGATTGTTAAATGTGGCTAGTTAGAAGGCAGCTAATTCTGGGGACCTTTCTGTGGCTCACCATTTCCTCTTCGGCTCCCCGATCTCCCCAAAACTATTAATGGCACATTTTGCCCCAGCCTGTGTTACATCCAATGATAAACAGATGGAACCCAGCCACAGCATGAAGATGGGAAATCTGTTTGGGACAATGTGTTTCATATTTCCACCCAGATGCCTCCTGCTTCCGTCTTCATAAAGTCTGCGAAAAATTTAGGATTTCTCATTGTGATCTATGAAGGAGTGTTCTTCCCCTCTCCCCCCGTTCCTCCTCTGCTACTATAAATTATTTCTCAAGGAGTGATTTATGTAGTGTCTTTAAGGAAGAAAGTCTGTGACAGCAACACAAAGAGAAAGATGCTCCGGATGGAAATCCCCACGAGCTCCCCCCATCCCACTATCCTGCAGCATTAAACCAAAGTTTTCTTTGATTTTCTGACTGTGAAAGAAAAAAAAAAAAAACTTATTCCCTCTCCCACATCCCTCTCCTCACTTCAGACCAAAGTGCACTTAATTACCTCTCGGTGTCATGTTAAGATGTGCTGATAATTATTATGGAAAAGATCAGCTTAGACATCAGAGCAGTGTTACCCGAGTAGGCCCTTGTATCACGGTCTGCATGTCTCTTTCAAGCATGTTGAATCATTTATCCTATTAATTTGGCTTAACTTAATTTGTCTCTACTAGGTATATGATGGAAGTAATATGGTAAAGAAATATTTCTGGGGATTTCAATATTTGAAAATTATGAATTGCTATGTTTTTATTTTACTTGCTGTGACAACCAGTCAACCAAAATGTTTATTGAATGCCATATGCTGTTGTGAAATCTATGTGGGTGAATCAAAAATTATTCACACTCGGGCAGTAGAATTTATAGAAGTTTTGATATAATCAGAATGCAGATAATTTTTGACTCACTCTCGTACTCTGGAATGGCAATGATCACTTAGTTATCTAGTATCATAGATCTTTTTTCCTGTAATGTGTGAAAGACGCACCCCTCCTTCAGGTTTACAGCAGTGTCAAGCACATTGTAAGCAATTTTGATTGAAGAGTGTCACATAGGATGGAGAAATAATCTTACTTTCTAAAGATTAATATGAGAAGCTGAATTTCCAATCATGATAGTGAATAAACATGGGATTGGCACGAAGGGAAATATTGATAGTTTCAAATAGAAGACTTCAAATGTGGCAAAGCAGAAGAGGTGCTACCTGAAGAAGGTCAGATGGCTGTCTGTCAAGTAGCCTCACACGGTGGGATTTACTTTCGTGAATTCATAATGATGTGGAGTTGCAGGATCAGAAAGTTGACTCTATCACTGTGCTGAAAATGTGTTCTTTCTATAGAAGCTAACTCATCTGAGTCAAGTTCATAGAGACTGATGTAAAATCACAACATCAGTTTATTCATTTAGATTAAGAAATAACTGGCAGAGGGATTCAGATGCTTCGGTTGGCATATTTTTATCTTTTGCCTTTATAGGTAGATATACTTTTGTCATGTGATGCTAATAATACTCGATTAATTTAAGCCACTATAGATGATTATTATTACTTTGCACCCAGGTGATATTTCTTATTCTTTAGTCAAAAACTGTTTCTTTCGGATCTTTCCTCTTTCATATGGATTTTCAGGTCAGCTGAACAAGTTAAACGCGTAAAAAAGAGAAGAATCTACTGTGATTTTTAAATTTGCAATGCATGTTATTTAAAGATTAATCTGGGGAGAATAAATATGTTTCTGATGTTGGGTATTCCCATGTGGTAACATCATATATATACATGTAAAGTCTTAGGTGTATTAGATATCAGTAGAGACACGTTACCAAATTCATCTTATTTAATCTTTCAATAAAGTTTTCAAACTTTTTCATGTGTCTTGCTCATCTTTTGTAATATTTATGACAAAGTTTCTTAAATCGTGTTTCAAAAATTACATTTCTTTACTATCTATTGTTGGCATATGGGAATGAAATTGATTTTTATACATTGTTACAGATAACTTTACCATCATATTAGTTCTGATCGTATATTCTGTATCAGTTTAACAGCGTATAAATTCTCTTAAATTTTCTATACAGTCATATCATCTGCAAACCATGATAATTTATTTTTTCCTCTCTAGTTGTGGCAGGGACTTTTATGACACGCTGCAGAGTCATGCGCTCCCTCACGCTTCTAGTCCTTTGCAGACCAGACTTGTGTCTGTTTTCAAATTTAATTATATATTCATATTTGTTGCTTCAGGTTAAACAAATCTCACTGTATCTGTAATGTCCCCTTTAATGTATTTCTAATATCAATAGTTAAGACTTACATGTCCTTTTAAGAACCTACTTTAGCTTATCCTGCATGTTTTGGTATAAATGACAGCACTTTTTCTCTTTTCCGTTCTAAGTACAATTGACCTTTGAACAACATGGGTTTAAACTGTGTGAGTCCACATCTATGTGGATTTCTTTTTCAATAAATATATTGAAATTTTTTTCTTTTTTGAGATTTGTGACAATTTGAAAAAACTTGAAGGTGAACTGCGTAGCCTAGAAATATGAAAAAAAATTAAGGAAAAGTTAGGTATGTCATGAATGTGTAAGATATATGTAGATACTAGTCTATCTTTACATATAGGTAAGCAGTATTTAATATAAAATTAATAATGTGTTAGTTTTCTTATTTTACAACTCTGCTTTCAAAGAATTACGTTAACATATGGCATGCCTCTCTCTCTCTCTCCCTCTCTCTCTCTCTCTCTCAACTGGAGAAACTGCATTTTCAGCCTATTATCACAGGTAAGTGGTTTTTAAAAACGTGTAACAATGTTTCCAATACTGTATTATGAATATGACTGTAATACTGTATGCCATAAACCTTTTATAATGATTTATTCACTAGTGTATAGGCTAGGCTACCATGAAGCAACCGTATTGATTACACTGGGCAGTCATATTGCTGCTTCTTCATTATCAATGCATGAATCATTATACCTATAAACACATATGAACTTCTTTTTCACATTAGCTTTTCATTTTTGATATCTGGTGTTAGTAATACATTCAATATCGGCAGTGTTTTGTATTATATAAGATAATGTTGATGTAAGTACTGACAGACAATTCATCTTGCAAACAAAGTAAACTTACCGTATCGATAAATACAGTATAGTACTGTAAATGTATTTTCTTTTCTTTATGAGTTTCTTAAGAACATTTTTTTCTCTAGCTTACCTTATTGTAAGAATAAAGTGTATGATACATATAACATAAAAAATATGTGTTAATCGACTATTTATGTTATTGGTAAGGCTTCTGGTCCACCGAAGGCTATTAGTATCTAAGTTTTGGGAAGTCAAAAGTTATACCTGGATTTTAACCCCCACATTGTTCAAAGGTCAACTGTATTTTCTAATTTGCGTTGTGATTTCTTCTTAAGCCCATGATTTAAAATTATTTCAAACATGAATTTTAAAAATCACTCTTTATTCTTCTAATTTTATAGTTCCGTAGGAAATATGGTCTACCAGATGTCAAATCTTTCTTGTTAGTTGAGACTTACTTTGTGGTTCCATGTGAAGTCAAATTTTCTAAATATTTCATTTGTGCTTCAGTAAAAATTTTTTTTAATTGGCAGATGTGGTGCCCTAAATATTCATAAGATTTTCAATATTCTTATAGTTTGTTTTTAATAGCTTTGTTGAGGTATAATTTATATACCATAAAATTCATCCATTTAAAACTGTACAATGTAATGATTTTTAGTAAATTTACAAAATTGTGCAAATATCATGATAGTAGTTTTAGAACATTTCTCCTTGAAAAGATCCCTCCAGCCCATGTGCAGTGATCCCTGTTCCCACGCTTACTGATCTGTTATCCTTCATCCACCAGTTTCAGAGCGGTATGAATGTAGGATGGTTTTGTCAGTTTCTCTCTGTAATACTGTCAGTTTTTGCTTTACACATTTTGTGGCTATTAAGCATATACAAACTTAAAATTATTATATTTCATAGGCAAAAATTTTATTTAACCATTATATAGTATCTATCTCTAAAAATTCCTTTTTTTCTTAAAGTCTTTTTTGTTTGCTATCAATCTAGCTACAAAACCTTCTTTGGATTAGTGTTTACTTGGTGTATCTTTTTCATTACATTAGTTTAAATATTCATATCTTTAAATTATAGGTATGTCTGTTGGAATCAGCATAAAATTGAATTTGGTCTTTTTGTCTAATCTGACAATCTCAGTCTTTTAACAGGTTGGTTTAAACTGGATACATTCAATGTGATTGTTGGCATATTTGCATTTATTTCTATGTATTATTTTATGCCTTTTATTTACCATGCATTTTTCTTTCCTTTTCTTCCTTTCCTCCCACTCCCTTTCTTTTCCTGCCTTTTTCACTCGACTGAAGTTTTTCCCCAACTCTCCACCAGTTCTGGTTTAGAAGTGATGCCTTCATGTACATACATATATACATACATAGATATGCATATATATACACTTGCGTGTAGGCATATAAATGCATGTGTGTGTATGTGTATATAAAATCCTTGAAAAGCCTACTTTTACTTTAAAAGTTATCATCATGTAGGATTTTAGTTCCATCTTGATTTTTAGTCCTAATCTACAAAGCATTTTTAAGATTTACACACATGTTTACCACTTCCTGGCATAAAACTATCTTTTGCATCTTATTTTTTCCTTCTGAGTTCAATCACTTCTTTCTGAAGTACACATTTTATAAGTTTTTCAATGAGACTGGTAATAGGAAAGACTTTGATTCCTGTGTGTTTGGAAATGCCTATTGCATCCTTACTATTGAATAAAAATTTGGTTGGGGACAGAATCCTGAATTATCTGATATTTTCTCTCAGCATGTTGAAATTATATTCCATTGTCAGTTCATTTCTTCTGTTAAGAAGTCTGATACAAGTCTATTTATCATTCCCCTATCAGGATTTTAATATCTGCTTGCTTTTATGATCTCCCTTTATCTATATTTAATTTATATTTATTTACTCAGTTCAGAACTCACCATGCTTTCTGAATCTAAGAATTCATATCATTTATCCATTCTGGAAAAGCCTGAGCCATTATGTCTTCTAATTTTACCTCTCCCTTATTCTCTTTTATATTTCTGGAAATCCTATGATGGGCTTTTGCATTCTCTATTCTGTGTCTCTTAAACTCTTTTTTTTTAATTTAAACTTTTTTTATTTTTATTTTTTAAAGTTTATTTATTTATTGGCTGCGTTGGGTCTTCATTGCAGCGCACAGGCTTTCTCTAGTTGCGGCGAGTAGGGGCTATTCTTCGCTGTGGTGCATGGGCTTCTGGGTGTGGTGGCTCCTCTTGTCGCGGAGCACGGGCTCTAGGGGCACAGGCTTCAGTAGTTGTAGCATGTGGGCTCAATAGTTCTGGCTCTCTGGCTGTAGAGCGCAGGCTCTATTGTTGTAGCGCATGGGCTTAGTAGCTCTGCTGCTTGTGGGATCTTCCTGGACCATGGCTTGAACCTGTGTCCCCTGCATTGGCAGGCGGATTCTTAACCACTGCACCACCAGGGAAGCCCAAACTCTCATATTTTTAAATCTTTCTCTCTGTTGAATTCTGAGTAGTTTTTTATACAGTATTGTTATTTTCATGTTTTAAATTATTTATTTTGTCTTTGATTAAGTCAAATATATTTAATAGTATCTTAGAGTTTTCCATTATTTTAATTTTGGTGTTTAATTCTGTTGTTTGCTGTATTTGATGACTCCCAAATGTGATAGATTACTTAAATACTTTGTAATTGTGAATCGTGTGAGATCGTTTTCAGTAGGGCTCTATCTATGTGAATTTTGTGCATCTTGAGTTGAGAGTGTATTTCTCCATGGAGTTTATATTTCCCATACCAGAGATTCCAAGGATTTAAAGGCTTGCGGACAATTTGTATATTAATTTTATGGTTTGGGGTTCTGAGACTATATCGGTAGTATATAAACCCTAATTTCTAGTTACATGTGATGTAGAGTAATAGTTATTAATATATGGGATAGACCTTGACCCCCAGTTGAGCTAAACAGGTATCTGCTGGTTAGTGGATTTTTTAGTCCACCCAGATTTTCCAGCTACTTTTATTATCTTTTTTTCTCCTTTAACCCAAACTCCCACACTGACTGTTTCTACCTGGAGGCAGAGACCCTTGAGATCCTCACATTGCCAGCCCAGGAACAATGATGTGTCTGGATGGCCCCTTGCAGTACCCCAATTGGTCAGTCACCATGTATCAATAGCTTGACCCTTCTTCCAACACTTCCAAACATGAGGATGCTGTTTAATTCCAAAGTAGTAGCCTCCTGGCCATGTTCTAGCCTGTAGCTCCCTTCTCCTATTCAGTGATCACACAATGCCTAAGATTAGTATCTGACTGAATAAATGGGGACTATAGCCTAGCCAAGTTGACACACAAAACTGAACACAAGTATTTCCATGGGAAAGCCTATAGGACATTACCTTACCAAAGCAATTAGGTATATACACTGGAAAGCAGGCATTAGCATCACTGGGAAACTTAGTGATGTCTCTCTTCCAAAGGGGAGGCTTAATGAGAGGAGATGGCTTTATAGAACTGGATTCTTGGAGAACAATGAAGATGACAGGATCTGAGATAATAGAGTTTAAGTGGTGATGCTGAACAACTCAAAAGCAAGGTGGTTGCAAATATAGAAGAGTGGCAAGGTCAGTGTGGCAACGAGGGCACCCACAAAGAGTAATGAAGATGGTTAATGCAACAGGACATTCCAGTGTCAACAAAGACATGCTTAATTTACAGAAAAGAAATTAAAAGTGAATAATCATGAGGCTGAGGGGAACCACTCCAATAAAAATTACAATTCCTTCGCCAGTTTCCAGACCTGAGCCAGTTTTTTGACCACCATCCCACTGACTATATGGGAGGACAGGTCCCCAGGAGGAAGGACCCTGCAACGAGATGGCAAGACTACATAGAGTGATTCCTCCCCATTCTTCCCCAGCAGTCATCTACTACTTGGGAAACCATACACTGAGGCAAGGGAATGCCCAAACCTCCCTAGGGCTGTTTCACACAGGATCCAAGTTGATCTTGAGATGTAGAGATTTGAAGTGTCCTCGTGGCTCCCCTGTGAGAAGAGGGGCACATGGGAATCAGGTAATGTATGTGCTGGCTCAAATGTGACTCCCAGTGAGCCTAGGGGTTCCATGGACCAAATAATGATCATTTTACTGGTCCTCAAATGTATAATTTGAATGGACATGCTTGGTAGTTGGTACAATCCCCACATTGGCTCCTTGGTCTATGGTGTAAAACCTAGTGTAGTGATGAAGGACAAGTGGAAGTCTCTGAAATTACCGCCTCTTTCACCTCAGCCACAAGGTAGCATCCCAGGAAATGTGGCAGAAATTGATTTGACCCTTAAAATGTAATGGATGCAGGGGAGTGGTCCTCATTCTTTTTCCATTCATTTCACCAGCCTGGCCCTTACAATAACTAGGTGGATCCTGGAGGATAAGAGTGGAGGACCACAAACCAAACTATACGGTAGCCCAGACTGCAGCTGCTGTGTCACATGTGGTATCTTTGCTAGAGCAAATTAACACTGCCTCAAGTACATGGTATGTGGCCATTGATCTTATCAGAAAGAAGAATCAGAGACAGTTCACACTTTGAATGAACAGCAATATAGTGGTGCCCTAAAGGTGTGTTAACCTCTCACCCTCTGCTATAATATGACTCAGAGAGGCTTCAACCACCTAGAGATCCTCCAGAGCATCACACTAATTCACTCTATTGATGACATCAGCTAATTGGATTTGATGGTCAATATGTGGTAAGTATGTTGAAAATCTTGATAAGAAAAATTTCCTCCAAAATGTGGAAGATAAACACTACAGTGATTCAGGGGCTGGCCTTGTCAGTAATATTTTTAGGAGTCCAGTTGGCTGGTGCATGCTGAAACCGCTTAATAGTTGTTCCAACTTCAAAACAAAGCTCCCAACACAAAGAAGGAAGCATAATACCAGGTAGTCCTAATTGGGTTTGGAGGGATCATATTTCACATTTGGCAGTGCTGCTCCTGTCTGTATATTAAGTGACCCCAAATACCTCCGGCTTTGAGTGGGATCTGCAGGTCCAGGCTGCAGAGCAAGTGACCTTGCCATTTGGACCATATGATCCAGTAAACCCTATAATGTTGGAGGAATCTGTGCTGGGAATTGCCCTTGACTGAGGAGCACTCTTGTCCTGACTGAGGATGCCTGGCTCCCTTGCCTCAACTTAAGACAATTCTGAAGAACCATTCCAGCTTCAAAGCTTCCTCATCGTCAGCTGAGGCCTTAGATGACACTGAATGGAAGTCCTACTTAGCCCTCTGCCTAATCCTGCTTCTTTTTTTTCCTCCGCAGATGTTGATCCTGAGAGCACTCCCTAATAATCTTTCTACATGCTAACCTCCATTTCAGAGTCAGCTTCTTGGGGAAACGTGAAGCAGGAGTAGATGCTAGCCGCTACCTAGAAGAACCAGACCTGCCACTATCCTTGCCAGGTCTGATCTCTGGGCGTACGGCCACCGCTTCACACTGCTGACTTCTGCATCCACATCTCAGGTTGGGGTGACTGCGTGGAGGAACTGTAGGTAAAGAGAGTCTTGTAAATTTAGTATTTAGCCTTCCAGCCTAGAAGAGAGTTTGAACAGGTGCCAGTTGGGTGAGACAGCTGATAATATCTGCTACAGTCTATCCCTATACTACTCAACAGCTATTTATCCTCCTATACTTAAACATCCAAATGATACTTGCAAGAGTAACATGCTCCTGACTGACGGAATGCAATGATTTCTCTTACAAATGCGCCCTCACCCTCTCCTCAAAAGCAGAGAGGAAAAAAGCCAATCACCACGCCTACTCTGAGTGATGTTCATTTCTACTTTAATTCAGTCCTAATCCCATTTACTGCCTATAGAGTAGGAGCTAAATTATAAAATTATCTATCTAAGAAAATGGGGAAAGGGAGATGGATAAAAAAATTAGGAAGAAAATAATGAAATAAAACCATCCTCTTATTTTTCTTTGGTCACAAGTTTGTTATTGGCTTTTATACTTTCTTTCCTCTACTAAGCGTTCCACTCTTCTATGCTTTCATCCAGCATCTTAGCTGGTTGCAGTCCTTTCTCTGGTGCTACAACCATAATTTTCATGCCTGAGAGGTCTGAGGTCTTGGTGATATTGCTTATATGGGATTTCTGTAGTCTTTGGGGTGGTTTTTTTTTTTTTTTTTTAATTGTGGTAAATTATCCATAAAATAAAGTTTACTGTTTTAACCATTTGTAAGTATATAATTCAGTGGCATTAAATATATTCATAATGTTGTGTAACCATCGCCACTATTTATTTCCAGAACTTTTTCATCATCTCAAACAGAAACTCTGTACTTATGAAGCAATAACTCCCTATTCCACCCTCCAACAATTGCCCTTAGTGACCTCTGTCTTTTTGAATTTGCATATTCTAGATTCTTCATATATGAGTGGCATCATACAATATTTGTTCTTTTGTGTCTGACTTATTTCACTTAGCATGATGTTTTCAAGGTTCATCTATGTTGTAGCAAGTATCAGAATTTCATTCCTTTTTATGGCTGAATAATATTCCATTGTATGTATATATCCATTTTATTTATCCACTTATATGTTGATGGACACTTGGGCTTTTTTCATGTTTTGACTATTGTGAATGCTGCTATGAACACTGGTGTACAAATGCCTGAGTCCCTGCTTTCAGTTCTTTTGGGTTTATACCTAAGAGTGGAATTGCAGAATCATATGGTACTTTTATGTTCAACTTTTGGAGGAGCTCTCAAACTGTTTTCCACAGTGGCTGCACCATTTTACATTCCTACCAGCAACGCATGAGTATTCCAATTTCTCTACATTCTTGCCAATACTTGTTATTTTCCATTCTAAAAGTTATAACCATCCTAAGAGGTATAAAGTGGTATATCATTGTACTTTTGATTTGTATTTCCTTAATAACGAAGCATCTTTCTCACATCTTCCATTAACTTTTACCACATAACTAAAAAGAACCCTAGAGGTTATCATGGGTTCAGATGTACCCCTCTCTATGCCCATTGTGTAGCAGCTATCTTTTTCCTCCTTTGAATTATGGAACAATCGCTCCAGCCAACATGATACCTGAATTGTGTCTGTTAAATCAGAGATTTAGGAGCTCAAAATGACCAGGTAGCAGTCTCAGCTTCCAGTCTGATAGAATATGGTTATATCCCCTTAGAAAGTAAAACATTCTATCTTTGGCTAATAAAACCTTTAATCCAGCAAAGATAAAGTCAAGAAGTCTGGGAACAAAAGCATTTTGCAAATGAGTTATTAGCTATAATTAAATAGAAGGAGACCACCCCATTTTCCATTCCATTTTTATTGGAGCCATGTGTCCTGGCTCCTGAAGGAACAATATCTTTATTAGTGGAAAGAGTACACCATTTCTTGCAGGGCAGCTCCCCAAGTGCACAGAGTGTCTCCCAGATGGTACTGTGACTGAGTCTTTAATATGCTATACCACAATTTATTTGTATCAGGCCAACTATTTGGGGGTGGAGTAGACAGTGAGAACAGCGACTCCTATTGGCATGTGACCATTGTCTTACTTTTTTTTTTTTCAATAAATTTACCATCTTGGTCACAAGCAATGATGTATGTGGAATACCATGCAGGTGAATAAAGCATTCACTTAACAGATGTAAATTATCACACAAAGAAGCAGTCACAGGCAGGGTGGCCAAATCCATATCCAAAATAAACATCTGTGAGGATAGTAACTATGTACTTCATGATGTAAGGGATTCAGTGTAACTGACCTTGCCGGGTGGCTGGCTAGTTTCTCATGTGAAGGTGGCCCTGTGAGCGGCTCAGCATTGGTTTCTGTTGGTTGGAGACTGGAAACAGTAATAGCAGGGGATAGTTTAGCCTTGGTGGAGGAAAATCCTTGTTGCACCCACACATAACCTCATACTTACAATGTCTTATTTCATAAGTCAACTAAGCATGGCTGAGTGAAGAGAACTGACCAATATCTACAAAATAGGTAATCTTAATGAATTAATTATGGAATGCCCCCTTTGTAGAAGAATCTGTCGTGAATATATATATATGTTTTTTCCTCTTTTTTTTTGTCTGTGCCACACAGCTTGCAGGATCTTGGTTCCCCAACCAGGGAATTTAACCCAGCCCTGGCAGTGAAAGCACGGAGTCATAACCACTGGACCACCAGAGAATCCCCTCCATTGTGAATAGTGACATTGAACACAATTATCTCCAGTCTCTTGGTACATATTCTGAATGGTCCATCCATCTGACTCTTTCCCAAGTTCTCTTATTACTATCTTCCAAACTTGTTTTTTCCAAGGCCCAGACATCTGACCGAACTATTCACTGTGTCCATCATTTGAAGAGATTTCTACCTCCAGTCATTTCTCCTAAGAGTCAAAGTGGACAATAAGATGTACTTCCCAAAGTTTTGCCCACTTGGAAGCATTTTGCATCCTTTGTCTTTTTGAGTCATTCTTTGGTGAGACAGCAGTAGAACACTTATAGCTGGAGCGAGCATATCTTATAGCACCTCCTCTAAACAAGGCTGAATATTTTATCCTCAGTCACCTGGTTATGGGGAGTTGCCCGTGAAGTTCTAGATGTATGTTGGTGAAAGGATAAATGGGAGACAGAATACCTTGGGAGTGTGAAGCATCTGCTTGCCTCAAAAGGAAAATATCTATTTGCTGACAAGAATTTGCTCCAAATCCTTGGAGTTTTTATTATAATTATCCTATAGCCACAGTCTCCACATAGTGTTCTGATCCACCAGGTCATGAGAGATAATAGGACTTATTGTCAGTTAGCCTGGAAGAGCTGCTGAATCTTCTCTTTCTCTGGACTCTCACTGAAAGCTGTAGGGGCTATTTTGTTAAAACAGGCTAAAACAGAACACCTGAATCCGGAGAGACCTACCAAGCACTGTAGCAGGGAACAAGGTGTTCAACAAATTGTTTCTTACTTTATAATGAAGATACTTACTTTCTGGACCACTGAAACCCCAGAAACTTCATAAAGAATAGATCTCTGAATGCACTGGGTTTTATCTTCCACCCTATGGCATATTCACATATTTCCAAGACATTTAGAGTACCTATTATTTCCAGTTCATTAGTCCTATTAGCACATTATCATCAATGTAGAAGTCCAGAGGGATGTCCTGTGGGATGGTGATGGTCAAGGTCTCAGCAGACTAAATTACGTCATGGGACCAGGGAGGTGACATAGCCCTGAAGGAAGCTGGTGAAAGTATAATGCTAAACCTTCCAGGTGAAAGCAAACTTTCTGCAGACATAAAGGGTGGGGGGAGCTTTCTCAGGATAAGTAGGTATGTTCCAGATGTTGCTTTGCTCCTATAATGAGATCATACTTGATACAGACCTGTTACGAAGTCATCAACTGAGAAAGCTTAGTAGTCTACTATTATTCTCCAAAGCAAATATATTTTCCATAGATCAAGTCAAACAAAGAAGTTAAAGGAGGTTATCATGGGAATAACTACACCTAAAATTTCATTTCTTTAATGATAGTACTATTCTCTATGATCCTGTAAGTGGTAACAGTATTCATTTTGGTTTACATTTTGGGAAGGGAGGGAGAGGTTCTAGAACTTACACTTTTCCTTTTCTAGGATAGCCCTGCTCCATAGGGCAGAATTCCAACGCAGGGGATTCATCCAGCTGCACGGAATTAACTGTTACAACTCCTTGGGAGAACAAGAGCAAGTGGACAATCTACTGTGATCTTAAAAAGCTCCGTGATCAGTTAGCTACCTTCAAAGATTCTTACCGTTCAGACAATTATGATTGTTAATTTGATTCTGATACCTTTTTGGGGAACCACATCTACCTCACCTCTGGCAGTTAAATGTTGCTTCTTGGTCTCTGCCATTCCAGGATTTCACCATCCTCATTTAAACAAGAAAGCCATTTCCCAAGGGTTTTCTCCCACCTTCTTCTCTGACCTATAGAGGACAGCTACCACTGCACTTTAAAAAACTGTTAACACTTGTCCCTTGCCAATGTACTTCTTTTTTTTTTTAAATCCATATTTATCCAAAAATATTGAATAATATTAATAACATTAATATATTAACATAACACCATAATCAATGATATTATAATACAATTATTTTAATCATAGAGACTAATTATTTAAATTTAATTGAGATTGATATTATCCATACAGGATACTCATTAAAATTATCAACTGTAATTTGAAAGGTAATAGTGACATATTATAATACAAAAATCAGGTATGTAATGTGTTGTTTTCCTGTGTATTACACATTATATGTGTGATAAATATGTAATGGAAAACAACACATTACATGCCTACTTTCTGTTTTTTTTTAGTTAACTGTTTTTGTACTTCTCAACCTTACTTTTTTTTTTTTTAATTTTTTTTTATTTTTTTGGGGGTACACCAGGTTCAATCATCTATTTTTATACACATATCCCCGTATTCCCTCCCTTCCTTGACTCCCCCGCCTCGAGTCCCCCCCACCCTCCCTGCCCCAGTCCTCTAAGGCATCTTCCATCCTCGAGTTGGGCTCCCTTTGTTATACAACAACTTCCCACTGACTATTTTACAGTTGGTAGTATATATATGTCTGTGCTACTCTCTCGCTTCGTCTCAGTTTCCCCTTCACCCCCCGCCCCCTCCCTATACCCAAAGAAAACCATAATCCCAAAAGAAACTTGTACCATCATGTTTATTGCAGCACTATTTACAATAGCCAGGACATGGAAGCAACCTAAATGCCCATCAACAAATGAATGGATACAGAAGATGTGGCATATATATACAATGGAATATTACTCAGCTATAAAAAGGGATGAGATGGAGCTATATGTAATGAGATGGATAGAACTACAGTCTGTCATACATAGTGAAGTAAGTCAGAAAGAGAAGGACAAATATTGTATGCTAACTCACATATACGGAATCTAAAAATGGTACTGATGAACTCAGTGACAAGAACAAGGATGCAGATACAGAGAATGGCCAATGCACTTCTTAACGTCCAGGTTCAGTGAGCACTCTCTGGACCCTCCTGGTAGGTATCGTTAGGGAGTGGGCCAGCAGATGGCACATGACAATTTGTTTCAACCTTCCTATTTCCTGAAGTCTTTAGGTTCTTTCCTGAACACTGTATCAAGACATTTCCGGCATCTCGACCTCATTTCATGTAGACCATCTCTGAGTCCAGGTTTCAGAAAAGCAAGCTGAAAAACAAGACCACCATCTCCTTAGGCCAAAATCACTGGTAAGTGCAGCCATGTTGATGTATTCAACCTGACCTATAATTATTTTCCTCCCTCTCTGATCTAGAAACCTTAGATGCCATTCCCCCATATATTATCTATGTTCTTGATGATTTAAATTAGAAAACTGTTACAATCATGTTTGTCTTTCTTTCTTAATCTTCATAAACTCAGGAATGCTGGAATATGGCTGTAGTTATAGGAATGGAGGCAGTGAATGGTGGTAAGGGAGGAGGATAAGGAGAATTAGCACCCACTGCAAGGTTTTTACCGGAGGTGAGATCACGACAGACTCTTAAAGAAAGACAGTCACAACTTCAACATATAGGAGAGCCCAGGCTGATGCCAGCGTAGTTCAGTGGAACGTGGCAGTTCAGATACTCATTATAACTAAATCCTCCCAAATATCCCCTTCCCAGTTATGGGTGGAGGTGGCAGGGTACTAAACAATCCACAATTTCACATCAGAGAACTAATATGAATGTAAATTCACTTATGTCATAATTCAGAGACTCATAAGAGCAGACTCTACATCTCATTTTAGGTTATGTTGGACAAAAAAATGTGGCTGTCAAGTGATCAAATGTCTTCAGGGCAATTACAGTAACTTCTTGGCCTCTGACCATGCCTGTAACCAAGAACCTAAAACCTTGATGTTATCTTGTTCTTTCTTCAAGCACTCTAGTACAATTAGAATTAGCTGATCTACCAAGCAAACTTTATATCTCTTATGTCCCTCCATTCTGTTCTATTTTAGCAGCATTCCAGTGCATCTGGTGACTGCGTGTAAAAGTTTAGGCAGCTTTCACTACTGAACCCCATCCTCTGATCATAATCAGATTCTTAGTGTCTTCAAATCCAACCAAGTCAGACAACCAATCTCAGATTTCTACTCCCCTCACCTGAAAAGCCACCTCTGTTAGCAATTACTTTATCCATCAGAACTCACTCTAATCAATTTAAGGAGATACTAGGTAGTTTAAAAAATCTTCAGGAGGGCCCTAGAACTAGGCTTGGGTGATTGCTACATGGCAAGGAACAGAGAAGCCTTGAGAAATGCATAAGTCCTACATAGACATATTTTGAAGAAAACACTCCTGGTATTGCCTTCCATCATTTGGAACCTATAACCACAGGAACTGTACTCTAGAAACTCTGCTAAAGCTGCCCTGGAAGAATTGGATGTGTCTGCTTTCCAGGAGATCTGATCTCCCCCTTCGAGTCCACTGCTCACATTGTTCACTTCCACCTTTGAGTTCTGAGTGGTCATGTCTGTTTGGCAGAAGCTAGATCCTGTGAGGACCCCTAAGCTGCAAGGGAGTCTGGGAAATGTGGAGTTGAGCTTCTGGACTCCATAGTATAGGAAGTCAAGCTACAAGGATGTTATATAAATGCTTAAGTGCTCAACTTATTGTTCACAGTTGTTAAAGGAGTTGTCAAGCCTCTGACCCTTTTCTCCATTTGATTAAACTCAGCAGATAGCATAGGCAGGTCAGGTGGGAGTCAAGGTGGCTGAATTAGCTGTGGGTCATTTCTTCTTAAATCTTAGGAATTTTAAAGGAAGAGTGGAGCTATCAACAAGGTACTAGAATTATAATATAAAATAGAAAGCAGATGTATCAAACATTACAGCAAGGAAGGGAAAGAAGTCAATATTTACAAAACAAAGAACCAATGGCATTTCTTCCCAATCTTCTAAGGTCTGACAAGGGTACAGCCAAGAATAACAAAGAACAGGAACTAGAAAAAAATCACTTGCAGTTTCTTTTAATTTTCATTCATATATAAATCCTTTGTTCTTAGATTTTAAAATAACAGCAGCAACAGGAAATTAGCTTTGGGCAAAAACTGGAAATAATTCAGGTGGTTATATTGATACTTCTTTGAAAACAAGATTTAATTTTTTCAGGTTCAGATAAACATAATTCAAAGTAATGCAATGATAATCAAGAATGAATGATAAGTGGGAGGGGTGATGGTAACATCTTAAATTGATGATAAGATTGTAATTATTTTGGGGGGCAAGTTCCTGTCTGCTACATCTAGAAAGTTAGAATCATAAAATCAGGATATGAAAATTAAAAGCAACCTCAAAACCAGTCTAATTTTTCACTGCAAGGAAGAATCCTTTCTGTTATCCCCTGACACGTGATTCATCTTCTATCATCTACTTGACTATTTCTGGGAACAAAGAACACATTGCTGCACTGGTTATCAGATGAGAAATCCATTTGATTTGGTATAAGCTTTTCTTAGCGAAGCCTTACTGTTTGTTATCTAGTGATTATTGTTTTCTAATTATTGTTCTCATAGTCTATGTGCTCTGCTCTTTTATTTATTAACGTAGCTAACAAATTTATTAAACTTCTCAATAGGGGTGAAAAAATTTTTAAAAATCAATTTCAATGTGTCGTATATCTTCTACTTACAATCAAAATTAAACATGTTAAGAGGATTAGCCCCTTGGGTAGTTTCCACCCTTCCCAGCTAACCCCCCATTTAGTTCTCTAACTGTATTAAACAATGGGCACTGCTAAGAGAAAAGTTTTCAAATCCCCAAAGAAAATAAAAATTCATTCATGTATTTTATTTTAACGCATTATATACTGAAGAAGAAAAGACAGGGGAAGTGCAATGGTTGTTTATGAGGTTGATTTATACTGATTTACCTGTTACTGAAAGGATTACGAACTACACTGATATTGAAACCCCAGATAAATTCGGTTAAATAAATATCATCAATTGCGAGATTTACGGCTTCCTGCTGTGGCAATCATTCTGGTTAAGATTCTTTTGGATTGCAAAGGACAGAAAATCATTAAACTGGCTGATTCAAAAGAAAGAATTTATTGGGTCTTAAACATAACCGAAAAGGTGACGGATTAAGACATGGCTGAATCCGGATGCTCAGATGACACAGTGAACAATCTCTCTGATTTTACCTCGTGCACTTTTGGCTGACTCTTCCTTTTTGATGATGGTGATAGTCGAGTGCAGCTCCAAGTCTGTATGTCGCCATGTAATCACTCCACTAGAAAGTAAGAATGCCTCATTTCTAATAATTCCAGCTAAACTTCTCTGGCTAACTGTTGCGAGCTCAAGTCGGTTCACATGGCTGTTTCTGAAACTCTTCACTGTGGCCTGAGAGGTTGACTAGGCTGATGTGCCAGTGTGAATGAGTGTACTGCCGCGAATAGCAAGGACTGAGGATAACTGTGAACTGTACAAAGCCTCCAGCTGACTGGGCAGTGTAGCCCTGGCTATTTTGCTGGGCAAGCCTGGTGTTTTGGTGCAGGACATCAGCTTCATCTGCCTGGGGGAAGGGGTGTATTACTCAAATTTGCACAAAGTCACCCTATGGACTAGCTGTGGCCCTGAAGCCATGGACGTGAATCACTTGGACAGTGAATGGGAGAGGGTAGTCTTCTGGTTGAAAATCAGGTGCTGTTTCTATACTAAGGAGAAATGGACACTGGGCAAACAGAGCTGTCAGCTGCACACTACAGAAAAAATGCCATCACACTACTTTCCAGAAGTGTAATTCTGAATGTCTTGTAGGTCCAACTCAACTCAATTTAAATCTAAATCTACTCAACTCAGTTCAATCCAATCCAACAATTACTGACCTCTTTTTTTTAAAAGAATTTATTTTATATTGGAGCATAGTTGATTAACAATGTTGTGTTAATTTCAGATGTACTATTGATTTCTTATTATAGGCCAAAAAGTGTGTGTATGTGTGTGTGTGTGTGTGTGTGTGTGTGAGGTAGATGTGTAAAGAGGCACTACCAAAAACCAAAACCAAAACAACAACAAGAAAGCAAAGGACAGAAGAAACTTGTTCCTTAAGGAGGATCAAATATTCCAACTTTAAACTATGTCAATTATGAAATTTCTTTTTCCTTTTAAAAAAATTATTATTTTTATAAATTTATTTATTTATTTTGTTTATTGGCTGCGTTGGGTCTTCCTTGCTGCGTGCGAGCTTTCTCTAGATGCAGTGAGCAGGGGCTTCTCTTGTTGCAGAGCACGGGCTCTAGGTGTGCAAGCTTCAGTAGTTGTGGCACTCTGGCTAAATAGTTGTGGCTCGAGGGCTCTAGAGCGCAGGTTCAGTAGCTGTGATGCTTGGGCTTAGTTGCTCCAAGGCATGTGGGATCTTCCCGGACCAGGGCTCAAACCCATGTCCCCCGCATTGGCAGGTGGATTCTTAACCACTGCGCCGCCAGGGAAGTCCCTCTTTTTAGTTTTTAAATTAAAGTCTACTTTGCCTTAACAAACGATTTAAAAATTCTCACACAAAATCAAAGATGGTAGAGAGTAAATATTCCTTTAGCTGCTTTTTAAAAAAATAATCTGTGTATTTAAGTGAATTACACATCTCTTACATGTTCAAATATGATTAAACTCTGGTAAACATAAAATTGAGGGATTTAAAAATAAATATTTACTTAATTATATTTGTTATATCAATCCTTACTTAATAATGTTGCCAAGTCCACGTGGGAACTGTTTGCCACACGACAGGCCAATAAATCAAGATACTAGGTATTGGGACAAGGAATAGTGACTTTATTTGGAAAGCCAGCAGGCTAAAAAAAAATGGCCCCCAAAACCATCTCAACCAGTTAGAATCCAGGCTTTCTTATACTCCAAGGGGAGGGGGGTGTGGCTGGTTGTTACAAACGTCTTGGTGTAAACTCCTTTGTTCTTGCAGCTGTCCATATAGGGGTGATCACTGTGCTCCTGTAAATCTCAAATAACACACTTGTTAGTCTCTGTTCTGCAACTTTCTTTCGCTGCATGGAAGGAAAAGAGTTACACCTTTAAAGGTGGGAGACTTGGTAATGGGTGATCATGTATATCTCAGGCTATAAGCAATGTTGTTTCACAAAGATGAAGAACTAGCATGACTAAGCACAGGCAACAGAACACCATGTTGGAGCTACGGGAATGAGTCCAGCATGGAGTCAGGTTTGCTCTTCTTAGACTAACAGTCTGAAACAGCAGTCAAATACGTAGCCAGTAGGAGGTCATTTTATGTTTTCAAGTGATCTTTAAATATGTTTCGCTTTATTTTAAGATTGTTGCTAGTAACTCAGAGTTTGCTTAAAAAAATTGAATTAGCCTTTTATTTCCGTGGAGAAGAAAACTTACCCCATCCCCTCCCCTGTTTTAAGTACTGTTTTAGCAGGCGTGCATCGACTTTCAACTTTGGGGAAAGCACAAAATAAACAGCAAGCTGATAATATTATCTAGTGAAAGTAAAACAAGGGACTGGGGGCTTGGGGGAGAGAGGTGTGGGCGGACAGTACACCCGCTGCCAAATGGGATTTGTTTTTATTTCAGCATTTAGGGAGCATCGATGAAAGCTCCCTCCTTCTAAGCCAAAAAACATGTAGCATCTAGAAAAGATGTGTCTGGGTCTTTCTGGGTAAAAGAGAACAGGGTTTAAGTGGGTCCATATTTAAGGTTAAGTGAGTAAATACTTAGGAGGGGAAACAAAGGTAACCACCACTGTGGCACTCTGGAACTTTTTTTTTTCTTTTTCTTTTTTGCTTTCAGCACCGCGGCGGAGTGAATTTTTGGTTCCTTGGCCAGTGAGCCGTCACACCTGCGTTTACGGCGACAGACACCTTGCTGGGTCTGGGAGGGAGAGCGACGGTGATGCGGAGGGTGCGGTCACCCTGTGCGGACAAGAGAGCGCCGACAAAAGCTCGCGAGGCCTGAGCGCGTCGGTGGCCGGGCCGGGGCCGCGCCCGCAGAGGCTCCCGGGCGCGTCAATGGGCCCATTCAGGCCTGCGCGGCGCGGGGGTTGAGAAGTTAAGGGGCGGGAGGTGGCGCGCCGGGGCCGCGGCCGCGCCATTTGCATGTCAATGCCACCCGCCTGTTGACTCAGTGCCCGGCGCTTCCGCAGCTCCCACCAGAATCTGCCTTTGTTGGTTTGAGCTCCGGTCAAGTCCGCTTCTTGCGGCGGGGGAGCCGCGCGCATTGAGTTTGTGTAGTCAGGCGGAACGCTCGACAGGAAGGAAGGAGGAAGGGCTGCTCCGCGCGGCCATTGTCTGGGCAGCCGGGCTTAAGCAGCCGAGTGACTATGTAATCTGCAAGGTGCACTTGAATCCCTGGCAAATCCTCTCCGTGTGGAGCAGGGGGCACCCAGACTGGGACAGATGGTGCAGACCCCCTTTGTTAAAAAACAGGGAAATGCGCTGTTTCATGTACCTAAGGTAGTCCCGCTCTTTTAACTGTTGCTATTCCCCCGTGTTGCGTTGTCCAGGGGAGTCCCTAAGAGGCTAACGGGTCTCGTCTGGGCAGCCCTGTCGGAGCGCCCCGGTGTTTTGTTTTGTTTTGTTTTTTAATGTGATAGCTGGAAATGAGTTTGCTATGTTTGGAATACAGGAAGAACCCCTCTTACCTTTCTGATGTCTTCTGAGTTTAGGCACAGGGCAGCCGAGGGGAATTTGTTTTAAAAAGTCTTGCAAGATCTCTTTGCAGAGACTCCCTCCGTTTCTTTTTTCACATTAAGCGTCAGATTCACGGGTCTCAGGATGCTTCACGTGCAGCTAGGGGCGGAGGGAGACTGTCTTGTTCTCAGTGTCTCCTGCTGTTTGGCAGTGACCTTTTGGGCCGTGAAACAGTGAAGGTTGACCCACTTGGGTTTCCAGAGCCGGAAGGATGCTGTGGCTCGGGCCGCGCGTGTGGTTCTGCTTCCACAGCTGTAATTTAGGGTATGTTCAACACCAGGCTGTGGAAATGTGCGCACATGCTTGCAGTGTATTAGAAAAGTGGAAGATTCTGCCTACAGAGCCCTTGAGCTTGCTGACATGTCACAGGATGGATTTTCTGATTATCCTGACAACATAGAGGACTACATTTTTATCAGGTCCCGGGGCGCCTTTGGGAACATTAGAACACACCCCAAGTTAGTCTGAAATGAGGTCAACCAACTGCCCACACATGTGACCTGTTTTTCCTGTCCCAGCTTTTGTTTAAAACATGGCAGTCATGGTCCTGTGGGACTCTTCTAGCCACGGTAACACAAATCGATTAAAGGAAGAAATTTTAATGGATAACTGGTAAAAAAATCAGGTAATTTTCCATTTCAGCACAGATTATACAGGAAGCAGACTATTGTCTTGTGGTTTTCAAGGTAGCTTGAAGCTGACATGTTAGAAAAGAGATTGTTGAAGTATTTTAATCTTGAGGTGTTTAGATGTTGGGCGTCTTACTACATTTATTAAGAGGCAGATGTTTGGTCTGTAATTCAAATCAAACACTTGACTATGTCAAATGCTCATAATCCAGCTGTCTCTTACCTGCCATACGACTGCAGACCCTTTGCCCTCAAGTTGTTCTGACATGCTCTCCCTAAGAATATACACAACATGATACAACACCTGGATCTGAGAATGAATTACTACCTAGGCCACCACCAAGAGGCTTTCTAAGTGGCCAAGTTCAAGGATCTTCTGTTTCTTATCCAAGTCTCAAAGCCCAAGTCCATGAATTGACCCTTAACTCTGAGTTCCTGCTTCTATTTCGCTCAGCCATTTTAGAGCAGGAAAGAGCCAGAATCAGGTGTCGGCCAGCAGGTGCAGCTTATAACTCATGTTTTTTGAAGAAAAATCTGTCTAAGCAGGTTTCAAGTTATCAAAAGACATAGGAATTTAGAAGCTCTAAAAAGATATAGAAATTAATTAAGACCGGGGGTGGGAGGGTCAGTGTTTTTACATGTTCAAGCATCGCTCAGGAAACAAATGTGTTTAGAAGTTCAAACGTTAAAAGAGAGCTTTGCTTGGAGTTTAAAAATTTTATAGGTTTTCCTTCCAAATGGTGAAAAATGGAATACGAGATGATGATGGTTATTCCACAGGCAGGTGGGAGCTTGAGCATGTTAAGTTTCTTGGCTTTCTTTTGATTTTATATAATGAGCCTTTTGTTGGACTTCCTTACAGTGACGGTCTCCCACTCTGATTCTGATTAAACCGTGAAACCCCACGTACTCAGGGATATTTGTCATTTCGTTTTGGTTGGTAAGTGAATGTTGGGATGAACCTGTGAAGCCACAAGTTCCCCGAAGCCTTGGAATGCAGTTAAAAAGGGAGCTAGTCCATTTAGCAGAGTCTTAAGTTGAACCCGAGGCTTCAGGCTCACTCCCGGTTCAGAAACGATGCCCATTCATCTAGCCCAAGGGGATGACATCGGGAGCACCCACATTTGATTGGGTGAAGGAGTCTCAGGATGCTCCTAAGGCCAGTGTGTTGTATGGGACCCACCTGGGCCTCTGCTGAAGATCAGAGAGTGAGACTGTGTATTCCCATAGGGGAAGGTAGCTTCAGCAACTGACCCTGTTTATGGGAGAGGATTTGGCCGGCGGGGACATGAATTCAGAGGCTTTAGTTATGAATCAGTTCCTATGAGACTACCACATCTGGGTTGAAGGTGTTCACATTGAAGTGTTACTTTTAGTTTCTGCGTCCCTTGGGTCTGTCCAAAATGAAAGTACTTATGGTGACCTTCCGTACTAGACAGAGGATTGTTTAGAAGTGTGCACCAAAATTTTCATTCGGGTGTGGACTTAGTTTAGGAAAGTTCTCCAAGTCATAACCTGTTTTCCTCAAAAGCAGGACAGATTCCGAGATGCCAGCGGTATAAGATTCATGGTGTCTGACCTGATCTCTGCAGTGGTTGACAATAGTGACTGCTTTCTCTCTAAGAAGCACCTTCCTTGGCTTCGATGACAGAATTCTCTCCTGGCTTTTCTCCTACCTCTCTGGCCTCACCTTCTTAGTCTTCCTTGCAGGTTCTTTGCCCCTTTGCTTATCCCTTATTGTGCTCTCATGGGGCTTCTGTCTTTGGTTCTCATCTCTTCTGTACATTCTCCTTGGTGAGATTTCTGGAAGACCTTTCTTAAATACACCGTGTGTCCTCCTGCCTCAGGGCCTTTGCACATGTGGTTTTCTCTGCTTAGAATATTCTTTCTCCAGATATGGGGATGCCTGGCTTATTTCTTTATTTAGTTCTTTACTCAGATGTCACCTTTCAAATGAAGCTTCCCTGGTTTTATATAGAAAATAGCAGGTATCCAATTAGAGTCAGGACTAGGATAAGGCAAGCAAGGTGCCCAGGGCACCTCCTTAAAGGAGGCAAGTTCAGAGTCAGCATCTGAGAATGTGCGCCACCTTACATGTGGTACCCTGGGCATCTTGCTTGCCTCACCTGTCCTGACCCTCTACATGTACTCAGTCACTTTCTAGTCTCTTAGTTTATCTCTCTTCACAGATATTATTATAACTAATATATATGTATGGAATTGGTAATTGTATGTCTCTCCACTGTTGTCCCAGTCACACCATTAGAATGTGGGCCATGTTGGAGCAGGGCCCTTGTCTGTTTTGGTTTTTGCTATATCTCCAGAGCCTAGAACAGAGCTCAGGATATAGTAGGTATTCATCATATATTTATGTTTAAATGAGTATATTGTATAAATGCCTACCACTCATATTATTGATGACTCTTACACGCACCCAAAGAAGGTTTGTAAATGGACCTCTCCCCTCAGATGTTCCACAAGCTTTTCAAACTCGGTGTGTCCAAAATTGCATTTATCACCATTCACTCCCAAACCTACCTCCCACCTAAATTTTCTTTTCGGATGAATAGTACCTCCATCTAGCTCAGATTAAAATGCTAGAGCTGTGGTAACTCAGGCCTATCAAGTTTACTCCCTAAATGACCCCTGTCTTCCTCCACCTCCCTCCCTGCTGCCCTGCTTTAATTCAGGCTCTCCTTCCTTCCTCCTGGAAAAACTGCCAACCCCCTTCCAAATAGCTTGTCCTTTTCTGCTTAAAACTTTTGGCCCGCTGCTGTGAAGGGAGCTCTCTCAGCCACGTATCTGATCATCTACTTCCTTATCTTCACATGCTTCCCTGTGGCCCTAGAGGTTTGAAGGTACAATTCAGATTGCAGAGGGGAGAGAGCCCCTTTGCCATGGGTCTGCCAGAGTCTCCTGCTGTGCCCTCCCTCTCTTCCTGCTTCCGTGATCCACGCTCGCTCCCTCGCGCAACGCACACACTTGGTGCTCCAGTCTGCCAGAACACGTTAAGGACAGGAACTGGGTCTTTCACTTCTGCACACCCAGCATAGAGTGGACCCTTCATGTCATTTATTGAATGAATCTGTAAATTCATTTCAAGATTAGTTTGTTATGTAGGGTAAGGTATAGATCTAAATAACTTATTCCTTACTTGGTATCTATTTATTCCAACATTATTTTCAACAATCCTCCCTTACTGCCTTGTGTGAGGAGCTTCCTTTGTCATACATTACATTCTTACAAATAGTTAGACATAATTCCAGTTTTCCCTTTTGTCCTCTTGATTTGCATATCCATTCCTGCATCGGTAACTCTTTTAGACTTCCTCAGATATATTTTTACCAGATAGTCTCTGGGTTTCGTCCATGTTTATTTTCCTAAATACATTTTGGTGTGGTTGTTTTACTTATTTTTTTAATACAAAAATCCAGTTAGAGTTTTAATTGGAGTAGTTATCTGAAAACTAATTTTGAAAGAACAGAACTCGTCCTCATTTCATTCTCATCATGAAGTTGGTTAGTTGCTAGTGTAAGAGTAATCAGATAACAGAAAAACCACATCAAAAACTGGCGTCAAGGAGTTCCTGATGGCCTAGTGGTTAGGATTCTGGGCTTTCACTGCTGTGGCCTGGGTTCAGTCCCTGGTCGGGAAACTACATACTGCATGCCACAGAGCACAGCAAAAACGAAACAAAACAAAAAAATGAAAAAAAAAAAAAAAAAAACCAAAAAACAACCCCAAACTGGCGTCAGGTGACAGCCACATTTTTAAGCTACTCATTCTACTTCCTCATGACAGAATTCATAGACTCAGGATTCTCACGTCATTGTATGCGCTTCCCTTCCTGGGAATATGTGATATTGTCCAGCAAGCTAACATAATTGTCTTTTAAAAACCATTTCAGTGTTAGATGGAATATCATGGGTGGAATATTCTTCCCCTTGTCCAATCCTAGTATTTGAAGACAAATTCATCCTATTTTCTTGGTGGAGCCGTGCAACAGCTGGCCACCATCCAGTTTCCACAAACTCTCCTTATACTTTCAACTGGTAACAGGGAAATACATCTTTAGCTCATTTTGTCTGAAAATTTATTTTGTGGGACCTTCTAAACATCCATAAATTTTACACAAACCATTCGAGTATTTTACATGATTAATCTGTTGTTTATCTAACGCGGGACGTACACTACCCGAAAGTCCGATTATAAAGAGGGGGCCATAACCTTGGGGGAGTCTAGACTTAGTGTTCACTGTGTCATCAGCCTTTCTCATCCCCTTGTTTGTATTAAGGGATTAAAATCATAGTCATTTTGTTTTTTGCCTTGCTTATTTTAAGTCTCTAGTGTCTTTTTTTTTCTTTTTTTGCTGGGAATAGAGTCTAAACTTTCTAATTTAAGTGAAGGGGTTTATGAGCCCCTGGGGCAAAGATTTCATTCCATAGCCCTGAAGTTGGAAGCAGGGAGATGATTTGGTTCATTGATTTCTCTTCTGAGTCTGTTTCTTTCCAGGTCTCTAGCCCCTGATCCCTATCTGCCAGGGGAGTAGTTAATAATTTTTACCCATATCCTCTGGCTTTCAATTAATAAATACTCAGGTGATCTGATTTAAGGTGTGCTTTAAGTTTGTTTAGCCACTTCCATGAGCCCACAGCTACAGTGTAAAGTCATTGATAGTGTATAAAGATGACAAAACTTGGTTTACATTATCATGAAATTATTTAATTTTTAAACCCTGTTAATTTTACAAAAATAGATATGTTTTTTAAAAAGCTACCTACAACCATAGCCATGGAAGGCATTCTCACTTCTACTTCCATGCAGTGTATTTTTTAAACTGCTTGAGACAGCTGAGTTTTAAACCACTGTCAATCAAAAACCAACCAACCAGCCAACCAACCCAACTTACCCAGTTGGACCATGAGTTACATGTTTTTCTCCTATTTTGCTGGCAGGAGAAAACAGCATCCTATGCGGAAACATGAACAGTGCAGGTCAGTTTTTAAACAGAAAACAACTTTATAGAGCAGTGAGTGCATTCAGGGTGCAAGCCTGGGGCTGCAGAGGTCTGGTCCAGCACACGTGCAGAGTTTGTAGGAGACAAAACAGAACATAATATGTTTGTCCTTCTACAGTAATGACTTTGGAAAGGTCTATACTTATTTCAGGGATGCTGCTATTGCTGAAGTTTCTTGTTTTGTTTTTTGTTTTTGGAACTCCCCTTTAGGAAATTCTTTTAAACTTTCTAACCCAAAATATTTCCCAAATCTGTCCATTTCTTGTCATCCCTACAGCCCATGTCCCGATTAGATGCTTACCATCTCTTAATCTTGACTGTGGAAACATCTCACTAGTTTTTATACTCCTACAATTAATTCTTTGCACGGTTGCGAAAATTATTTTATTAATTTTTTTCTGATCATATCCCTTAGCATGACCATTCAAAGCTTTCCATGGTCTGGTCTTGTCCTACTTTTCTAGCCTTTTCTTCTCTCTATCCCCTCCATACATCCTATTTTTAGGCAGTTATTAAAATTTAGACTTTTGCTGCATCCCTATTTGTCTGGGATGGTCTAGGTTTACACCTGCTGAACTGAGTCCTGTCTAGTTTAACATTTTTAGCACTTTCAGAGGTGTCCTAGTTTGGATAATAAATTATATGGTCACTCCTTTGTATTTTTAAACAGCTCTGAGACATAATTATGTACCATTTAGTTTACTTGCTTAAAGTGTACAGTTCAGTGGTTTTTAGTATATCGACAGAGTTGTGAAACCATTACCTTAATGCAATTTTAGGACATTTTTATCACCCCCCAAAGAAACTTTGTACCCATTAGCAGTGATTTCTCATCTTACCCCCGCTCTCCCCATCGCACCTCCCAGCCTTAGCAACCACTAATCGACTTTTTCTCTCTGCAGATTTGCCTATTCTGAATATTTAACATATTTGCTATTATACAGTATGTGTGGTGTGTGTGTGTGTGGGGGGGCTTCCTTCACTTGCATGATATTTTTGATGTAGTATGTATCATGTGTCAGTATTTCATTCCTTTCTATGACCAAATAATGTTCCATTGTATGGCTATACCACACCTTATTTATCCACTTATCACTTGAAGAACATTTGGATTGTTTCCAGTTTTGGGTTACTGTGAATAATGCTGCTATGAACATTAGTGTACAAGTCTTTGTGTGGATATATGTTTTAATTTCTCTTGAGTATATACCTAAAATTTGAATTGCTTGGTGATATGCTAACTATACGTGTAACATTTTGAGGAATTGCCAAGCTGTTTTCCAAAGCAGCTGCTCTTCCATTTTATATTCCCACTGGTAATATATGAGGGTTCCAATTTCTCCATATCCTCATCTATACTTGTTATTGTCTGTCTTTTTTTTTTATAGCCATCTTATATGTGAAGCAATATCTCATTGTGATTTCGATTTACATTTCCCTATAAAGTAATGATGTTGGGCATCTTTTCATATACTCATCAGACATACACTTATTTTCTTTAGAGAAATGTCTATTCAAATCGTTTGCCTATTTTTAAATTAGCTCATTTGTCTTTTAATTATTGAGTTGTACGTGTTCTTTGCATAATGTAAGTCCTTTATCAGATATATGCTTTGCAAATATTTCCTTTCAATCTGTGGGTTGCCTTTTCACTTTCTTGATGGTGTCCTGTGAAAATAAAATGTTTTTCATTTTGGGTTAGTCTGACTTATCAATCTTATTTTTGATGGCTGGTGCTTTTGGTGTTATATCTAAGAAATCATTGCCTAACCCAAGGTCACAGAGATTTACTGCTGAATTTTCTTCCAAGAGTTTTATAATTTTAGATCTTTCATTTAAGCTATGATCCACTTTGAGTTAGTTTTTGTGTATGATGTGAAGTTAAGGTGTCCAAATTCATTTTGCTTGTGATTTCCAGTTGTCTTACATCATTTGTTGAAAAGACAATTCTTCTTCCATTAAATTGTCTTGGCTCCCTAGCTCTATACATTTTTATAGTTTAATTATTATTTATATTATTGCCTTGGCCCAGAATTTTTTTATATTATTCTTCTCTTCTTATTAACATCTTACTAATTAATGCCTTCAAGATTATAGGGGTGTGTGTGTGTGTGTGTGTGTGTGTGTGTGTGTGTATACCACATCTTCTTTATGCATTCATCCATTGTTAGGTTGTTTCTATATCTTGGCTATTGTAAATAAATGCTGCAGTGAACATAGGGGTGCATATAGCTTTTCAAATTAGTGTTTTTGTATTCTTTGGATAAAAAATACCCAGAAATGGGATAGCTAGATCATACGGTAGTTCTAGTCTTAATTTTTCGAGGAATCTCCATACTGTTTTCCTTAGTGGCTCTACCCAATAATAGAATTTTTGAGAGTATTTCTGCAGGTTCCCCCACTAAGGAGGACACTATGAGGTATGAGACCAGGGTAGGAGTTATGACTGAGGGATATTGCAAACCATTATCTCACTCACCTGTCGTGGTGCTTCCCTCACTACTCCTTGGCCCATGCACCCAGGTTCAGTGTCAGTATTCCACATGAGACACCAGAAGCTGAAGCATCTCCAGAATGTCACATTTAGAAAACCAAGCCACCACTGGGTGAGCACATTCTGTTTGGGCTTTTCCTTTGTTATTAGCAGAGCTTAGTTGATCATACTTGGTTGTCATTATTTAAGTTACTTTGGAGGACAGGAGGTGGCAGAAATCTGAGGTGGTTTGTGCTAATAGACTGTATGTCCTATATGGATGTTATAAAGAAAAATACACTGGTCTTCTGCAGACATCTAGGATCTCCTGGTCTGCAGCTATAAAAGCAAACCTAAAGAGCTAATGGTCAGGAAAATCAGCCTCAGCTATAAGCCTGTGCTTAACCAGGACTTGTAGTGTTATGGCACCCAGTGCTGAGACAGTAAAATTCTGTTGTAACCTATTGTCCAGAGATGAGAAAACACTCATGTTATTGGGTCCCAGTGTCACAGTGAGAGAGCTCACTTTACACAGTCACGTACTCTGGGGATGTGATTTAATCTGCAATATTACTAAATCCCTGGAAATGTCAGTTGTGGTTCTTATATGGATTTTTACTGTATTTATTGCAAATAAAAGCAACAAAAATTAATGACTTTTGTAGATTGTCAAAAGAAGAGTTAGTCAAGTCCAGCACTGTATAATCACATTCTTCTCAAAGTATGCATGTGCCCTTTGAACACTGGCAAAGTAACATTACTATGGGGGGCGGAGGGCGAGTTTGGTGTTTTGGAATGAGTGAGTGGTAACCAGGTAGCATAAATGGCAATGAAAACTTCCAGCTCATAGGTTCGCAGATGGGTTCTCTGCTGAAATGACCAACAACTCTTGTCAGACCAGCAAGTAGTAGCCACAAAACACCTGTTCCATGTGTTTAAATTTACATTTGTTAAGTTAAATAATTGCTAATTTACATAATAAAAATTTAATTCTTATATTTTCAGAATTGATACAGACTTAATGTAGTCAAGAACTATAGTCAGTTGAATAACATATCTTTATCAGAATTAAAGATTAAATGCTAATCATTATCCATAGGTAGAAAGCATAATTGGAAAATTATCAAATTTAGGATTCTACTGTTGGTCTAATTTATGTAAGTTAGAATACCCAAGTTGATTAAAAGCGTGTACTAAATAAAAGAAAGCCTGGGTGATTTTCACAAATCTTGCTATTTACCCAAGTCTGGCATGCTTAGCAAATCCTAACCAGGGAAGAAGTTCTCATGTAACAACAGATTTGCTTTGAAAATAAAACAAAAAACAATTCATACATTTCCTATTTATTTAAATAATAATTTTCTATCTGTTTAGTCATATCAAGATGTTGTTAGGCATATACATATATAGCAAGAAAGGCATATCCTGCACATTTGTTTACTTTGTGAACTTCTATTATTTACCAACTGTCCAATATTATTTCATATTTCTTGAAGTTGTCCTTGAGAGCCAGTGAGGAATGGTCTCTCAGTAACTGTATGAAGGTGACTGCGTGAAGACAGGACCTGAGACTAGACGAGTGTGTCTCAAATGTTGGGGTGGAGCTTGTTCAAAATACAGATGTCCTGGCCCCAGAGCGTCTGTATTTTGACCACGCTCACCTAAGTGATTCTGGCGTGCATCGGTATTTGTGAAATACTCATATAGGTGACCTACAAGATCTTTTTCAACTCTAAGGTTATATGAGCTTACATTGTAAAACAGGCAAATACAATGATCCCTCAGTATCGTGGCGTGGGATGTGGGGGGAATTGGTTCCAGGACAGCCCCCCCCCAGCCAATCCCCCACAGCTGCTCCCCCTGCCCCCACAACAAAATTTCTGGTTGCTCAGGTCCCGTTTATAAAATGCTCTAGAACAGTTGGCCCTCTGCATCTGCTGGTCCAGCATCCGCGAGATGACCCATGGTTAGTTGAATCCAAGGATGTGGAATCTGCGAATATGAAGGGTCCAACTGTATGTGTCTTGAAATATCTCAAGATACAGAAGCTCAGTCCAGGAAAATAATTAACACTTATTTTGAAGGTCTCTTATAAAGGAAACCAACACTTTAGTCATTCTTCTTTGTTTCTGGTTTTCTTCCCATTGGTTTTGTGTCACCCTTCACAGTCAATATTTGTCCTACTTACATGTGATTCCCATGTCTTACACAAAGTTTAAGGGCATATAAGACAAACTTTATAAAATCGTTCTGAGTTTAGGGCTCAACCCCCCTCCTGTCTGTTGGGTCAACCCACCACCTGAAAAGGGATGAGGCTAATCCACTGACAGCTAATCAGAAGGTGTTTGTGAAACAGAGAAAGTGCTCCTTGCTTTAGACAATGTTGGTTTCCCCCTTGCTTAGACCTAGTTATGGTTGTAGCACACCACAGGGGATTCAAATCAGAGATCTTAGGAGGCTGAGGGGCCAACTGAGCAAATCCAGACTGTCCTGCCAAAGCCCACCTGGAAGGAGATATCATTCCTCTACTTGCTCCTTTCCAGAGGACTAGAACCTGTTTTCTGTATTAGTGGAAATTAAATCCATAAGACATGGCAGTGTAAAATAAAACTCCAGGAGGGAGGGTCAACTTAAAAAAATACCCGTTTTCTTATTGAAGCTTCTATTGCCTGGACAATAAGGATATAACCCCAATGAAGTTAACAGTGCATCTAGAATGAAATTCTTTCATGAACCTTGGAGAAGAGAACAATCCATCTTATAATGTTGAACGTGTCTTTGCCATGTGGGTATGACTTGCATAGCCTTGCTAACGAGGAACGACGTTGCTGCTAGTTTTTAAATTATTGGCATACAGTGACTTTATGCGGACTTGCCCCCTTCAGAAGGGAGATGACTAATTCTGAACAGACCACAGCTTTAGCATCAAATCGCTCATGTACCTTAAAATGATTAGTTCCCTGGTAAAACCAGAATATTATACGTGTTCCTCTCCTCATCTTCATCACAGCTTATCGTTCACTCTTACTGCATTTCTCTTAAGGCGTTAAGGAATCTCTTATGGCAGGTCTTTACGCAGAAAGTCCAGTTCCCAGAAAACAAAATCATGTGTGTGTATGTGTGCACGTAATTCAGAGAGAAGGAGAGAAACAAGGCTGAAGGTTGTTTGCTAAGAGAGGATTATGCTAGCTACGTTTATTATCTTCATTTCTGCACCTATGTCATCAACAAGTTGGACAGATTCAACTTGTAAGAACATTCGTTATAGAAAGGAAATAAGTCTAGCCTGTGGCTGCTCAGCTAATGAATAACGAAAACAGGATAATTTCAAACGGGTGAAAGAAGACAGTACAGAATAAGTACGCTAGACTATATAAAACATCTGAGGTCCTCAGCCCAGTCAGCCCATGTACCTAAAACAGTACCCTATTCTTTATTCTTGGATTGTGGGACATGGAGTCTTAGAGTGAATGTGCTAGTGGATTAAATAGAGTAAAATTTCATGAATTTAAACTAAGAAAGAATAACTTTGTGTGAATAGTAAAACATATTTAAAAACTATTTCTAAACTATTTTTAAAAATAGATAAAACTGACTGTAAAAAAAAATGCTTTAGTTATTCCTGAACAGACATGAGCCAGGACACATTGGACTTAATTTAGGGGCTTTTTTAACCTGACAGTCCTCCACCCTCCTGCACTTGGTTTAGAATCACTGCCAGGTGAGCCGATTACTGACGGGAGTGTGTCATACCTGCACTTGGGTGGGGCAGGAAATGAGATTGGGACCTACTGACCCAGACTGGAAAGTCTTAAATATCTTCCAGATGATCTGATTTGTACCTTTCAGTTTCTTTTTATGTGGTCAAAAGAAAGCTTCAGCTCACTGCTCAACTAAAATGATATAAATGATTGAAATTATAGGGAGTAGTGTTTTAGTTAAAAATTTCATTTTTATTTTTTTGTTTTCGATGTATACATAGATATGATATAATGTAGAAAACGTAGAAAAGTGAAATAAAAGAAAATACCTTTCACTCGTAATCCCACCCCCTAGTCACTGTTGTCATTTTGGGTGGGATTGGCAGCTAGTCCGAGGCTAACTGTCCCAGTTTATCCAGGACTGACAGGGGTTTCCTGGACCTGGGACTTCCAGTGCTAAAGCTGAGAAAGTTCTGGGCAAAGCAGGATGAGTTGGTTTCCTGTAGCAGTCTCCAAAGTGAGAATAATGCAAAAACTGCTTATCTTAGCCCAGTCATCCCAGGCAACCAAAGGAAAAGAAATAGAGAACAAACGAGTTGCTTTAAACTACTAAGTTTTGGAGTGGTTTGGTTCTATCATCTATTTATCTATCATCTATCTATCATCTATCTACCTATCTATATCTATCGATCTATCTATCATCTATCTCTATCATCTCTCTCTACCTAAAATTGTGCACAGAGCTTTGTAACTGTGCACAGAGGATTTAAAAAATAACAGTATATTATGGACATATTTTCATGTTTTAAAATTGTCCTCTATGACAGCAATTTTAATGGCTGCATGGAATTCCATTGAAGGGGGAACCACAATCTCTTTAACAACTTCAATATCACTGGACATTTATGTTGCTTCCCATTTTTCACTCTGGCAAACAAGGCTAACCCAAATATCCTTATAGTTAAATGTTTGCCTACAAACTCCACGACCTTTTAAGATTCTTAGACATTTAATACCAGAAGATATTATTTTGAAGGGTTTTGGTGAATATTTCCAAGTTGCTCTTCTTTTTAAAAATTTATTTATTTATTTATTTGGCTACACTGGGTCTTAGCTATGGCACATGGGATCTTTGTTGAGGCCTGCGGGATCTTTTAGTTGCGGCATGTGGGATCTAGTTCCCTGACCAGGGATAGAACCCTGGTGCCCTGCACTGGGGGCATGGAATCTTACCCACTGGGCTACCAGGGAAGTCCCCCAAGTTCCCGTTCTTTCTTTCTTTCTTTCCTTCTTCCTTCCTTCCTTTCTTCCTTCCTTCCTTCCTTCCTTCCTTCCTTCCTTCCTTCCTTCCTTCCTTCCTTTCTTTCTTTCTTTCTTTCTTTCTTTCTTTCTTTCTTTCTTTCTTTCTTTCTTTCTTTCTTTCTTTCTTTCTGTCTCTCTCTCTCTCTCTTTCTTTCTTTCTTTCATTGGGTCTTCGTTGCTGTGCGTGGGCTTTCTCTAGTTATGGTGAGCCTGGGCTACTCATTGCGGTGCGCAGCCTTCTCATTGCAGTAGAGCATGGGCTCTATGTGCCCAGGCTTCAGTAGTTGCAGCACTCAGGCTCAGTAGTTGTGGCTCATGGGCTCTAGAGCACAGGCTCAGTAGTTGTGGTGCACGGGCTTAGTTGCTTTGAGGCATGTGGGATCTTCCTGGGCCAGGGATTAAACTCGTGTCCCCTGCATTGGCAGGTGGATTCTTAACCACTGTGCTACCAGGGAAGTCCCCCAAGTTGCCCTGCTTAAACATTGTGCTAATCTGCAGACCCACTGACCATATATGAGAATGCTTATTTTGCAAACAGTAGGTTAGCAACAGGAAAACAAGCTCCCAAACTCTGTCAACTTTACAAGTTAGTGGGAGTTTCTTATATTCTACAGTTAGTCTCAGACACATCACAGTGAGATCCCTCTGGTCAGTTTAAAGCTATGCCATGAGGATATGTTCTGTGCAGCAGCTCCTGATGTTTACATAAATCATTACTTAAGCCCTCAACATCATCAAATATTTATTTAACGTCCACCGTGGGTTAAGAATTGCAACCATGAGCCCTAGTGAAATGTGGACTCTAGGGGAGAGAACGCAGACGTAGTTCATTATCTTTGCCTTGGGAGTATTTTTAGTAACTTCTTTTTTCTTTCCTCTTCGTAGCGTTATAGAATCAAACTATGGGAAAACAATCCTGCAGTTTAGAAAATTAAACATTTTATAGTGTGAAATGTGAAATACTCTCATGAAAGAGCACAATACATGTGTATGTGTTAACACATGGTTAAAAATCGAACTGCTATGTAACCACCATCCGACTCAAGAAACAGACCAATACCGGGCTTCCTAGGTGGTGCAGTGGTTAAGGATCCACCTTGCCCATATACCGTGGAGAAACTAAGCCTGTGTGCCACAACTACTGAGCCTGCACTTTAGAGCCCGTGAGCCACAACTACTGAAGCCCACTCGCCTACAGCCCATGCTCCGCAACAAGAGAAGCCATGGCAATGAGGAGCCCGTGCACCACCATGAAGAGTAGCCCCTGATCACTGCAACTAGAGAAAGCCTGCGTGCAGCAACGAAGACCCAACGCAGCCAATAAATTAAAAAAAAAAAAAAAAGACCATCACCAACACCTGAACCCCCCATCCTATCCCTCCTGTGTGTGTTTCCTTATGGAATTGCAGTCCTCTTCCTGCCACCAAAAGGTAACCACCATTATAACTCTATGGTAATCATTTCCTTTCTTTTCTTTCTTGCTCTCTCATTGTTTAGTTTTGCCTGCTTTTAACTTTCTATCAAGAAAAATCATAATTGTTCTTCTGGTTTTCTGTTTTTGCACAACATTGTGTAAGATTCATCTGTTTTGTTGTGGGCAGTTGCTAATACTCCGCAGTGTAAACATGCTATAAATTTTAATCCATTCTACTGTTGATGGATTTGGGTGATTACCAATCTCGGGCTTTTGAGCCAGGCGAGAATTCATGACATACCCATGATGCAGATGCTTGGAGGTAACAGACTTCAGATTACATGCATAAATAAATCCAATTTTTAAAAGATATTTGTTCCTTTGTGATGAATTTTTCTCTTCCAGTGCTTTCAGCTTTGATGATTTCCTTAATTTATAGTTTTGATTGTGAATCCTATTATTTCGAATCCTCTTTAGTTATAGCTGTTTAATGAGGGTTTTTCCCTTCCTACCTGAGGGATTGTGTACGTACAGGAAACACTCACAGTGGATGGCTACCACTGCAACTGCCCAAGTGCTTTACTCCTGCCACAGTTGCTGTTTGTGGTGAAAAGCTTGGAGTTCCTGGAAAATCTGCCTGTTTGGAAGTGGGATGGTGTTCAAGGAACTGACCCAGGAAGAGAAAGTAGATTCACCAAGTTAGAGATTTATTTAGATGAGAAAACATTATATTTTAAGGAAACAGCCTGCTCTTGGATGGTTGGGGAATCTTCAGCATGTCGACAAAAAGGGATTATTTTCCTGATTCATCCTGGGTTCAAATCTGTTTCCACGACATAATGGTTATGTAATAATGAGTGATTTTACTTACGTGAGAATTTTTCTTCTCTTGTAAAAGCAGGATGATAAAACCTTTTCTTAAAAAAAGTAGAGAGTGAATATAGATGGTTAAGATGTAGTATTTATGATTTGAAATATATTGAATAGCATGTGAATAAAATTCAGCTATTGGCCTTTAAAAATAACTGTCAGAGCTTAAGGAATTATAGATATAAAAATGACAATTTAATTTGGGCTTAAATTCTTCTGATTTTAAATCTGACACATTGAAAAGACTATTGCTCTGTGCCTTTTATTTTTGTCTCTTTAGGTTGAATGTTGTACTTATCATCATGAACTTTAATGATTCAATTCCCCACAAGAAAATGATTAGAATGCAAGATTAAAGTACAGCATTAAATACAAACGAAAACTTTGTATATAAAAGATAGTATTATCCATTTTGTTGTACTTGTTTCTTTCCCTATCTTAAACACATTTGTACAATAGCCTTAAAACGAATGTAAAGTTAATGTGGTAATGGGAAAATGTGAAATATCTCAGTTTAGGAAGTTACATATGAGCAAAATTTTTCTTTATCCTTCCTATTTGTGAAATGATTAAAAGTAACTTAATTGTATTTATTTTATATCTTAATCCTTCATAACTGAAGAAGGACTGAGGTACTATAGATTTAGAAATTCATAACAGGTGAAATGAGTCAGTTCTATAGTTAACTTACAAATGAATGCTTAATGTTAAAAAACGAGGGAGATAATTAAATATAGATGAGATAATGTGGTATCTAGGAGTTTTTAAAAAAATTTATTAATACGTCTATTTATTTATTTATTTATTGGCTGCTTTGGGTCTTCGTTGCTGCACGTGGGCTTTCTGCAGTTGTGGAGAGCAGGGGCTACTCTTCGTTGTGGTGCATAGGCCTCTCATTTCAATGGCTTCTCTTGTTGCGGAGCATGGGGTCCAGGCGCGTGGGCTTCAGTAGTTCTGGCACGTGGACTCAATAGTTGTGCCTCACCGGCTCTAGAGCACAGGCTCAGTAGTTGTGGTGTATGGGCTTAGTTGCTCTGTGGCATATGGGATCTTCCCAGACCAGGGATGGGAACCCATGTCCCCTGCATTGGCAGGTGGATTCTTAACCACTGCGCCACCAGGGAAGTCCCTAGGATTTTGTTTTAAATAACTTACTATGAAAGGGAGTGGGGGAGAATACAGGATACATATACAGCATTGGGCTGAGGTTGATAGCTAGGGAGAGGTATGGTATGGTATTGGGTAGGCGAGGTTCATTACATTGTTATCTCTACTTTTGTGTATGCTTAAAAGTTTCTATAATAAAAAGTAGAAAATAAAAGGATTAAATAAAATAATGAACTTAAAGTATTACTCCCATTTCTAGTACAGATCAATTTAGTATGTGTAACTTCCTCACCTTCCATTATATCTAGGGGATTGGCATAGCATCACTGAAGGAATGGTAAGGTTGATTGTGGAACTTAGAAATGGAAATAAATTTTATTGTGTGCTAATGACTGTGGTAGGTTTTAGGGGTGCAGAGGTGGATAAGACTTGGTCTTTATTCTTTTCATTTTCCTCTGTATCTCTGTCAGATAATGGATGTTAACTAAAGTTATTCTATTTTTAAAAAAGTGAAGTATAGTTAACTTACAATGTTATATTAGTTTCAGGCGTACAGCATGGTGGTTTGATATTTTTATACATTATGAAATGATCACCAGAATGAGTCTAGTCATCATCTGTCACCAAGTTATCAGTGTTATTGACTGTATCCCCTGTGCTGCACATTACATTCCCGTGACTTAATGATTTTATAACTGGAAGTTTGTACCTCTTAATCCCCTTCACCTAATCCCCACCCTTCTCCCATCTGGCAACCAGCTGTTTTCTGTATCTATGAGTATACTTCTATATTGTTTGTTTTGTTTTTTTAGATTCCATATATAAGTGAAATCATACAGTATTTGTCATTCTCTGTCTCTGACTTATTTCATTTAGCATAATACGCTGCAAGTCCATCCATGTTTTTGCAAATGGCAACATTTCATTCTTTTTTTTATGGCTAAGTAATATTTGTGTGTGTGTGTGTGTGTCTGTGTGTCTGTGTGTATACACACATCTTCTTTATCCATTCATCTATTAATGGGCACTTATGTTTCTTCTGTATCTTGGCAATTGTAAATAATGCTGTAATGGACACTGGGGTGCATATAGTTAATGGACTTTTGAATTAGTGTTTTTGTATTCTTTGGATAAATACCCAGAAGTGGAATTGCTGGGTCATATGGTGGTTAAAAAAAATTTTTTTTTGAGAAATCTCCATGGTGTTTTCCCATAGTGGCTACACAAATTTACATTCTTACCAACAATGCACAAGGGTTCCCTTTTCACCACATCCTCTCCAATACTTACTATTTGTTGTCTTTTTGATAATAATTATCCTGACAGATGTAATTTGATATCTCATTGCAGATTGATTTGCATTTCTCTAATAACTGGTGATGTTGAATATCTTTTCATGTGTCTTTAGCCATCTGTATATTTTCTTTGGAAAAATGTCTATTCAGGTCCTTTGCACATTTTTAAATTTTTTTTTGCTATTGAATTGTATGAATTCTTTATATATTTTAAATATTAACTCCTAATTGGACATATTATTTGAAGATAGCTTCTCCCATTCAGTAGGTTGCCTTTATGTTTTGTTGATGATTTCCTTTGCTGTGCAGAAGCAACTTGGGGCATGATGTGCATGAAAAGGAGAGGAATGATGAAAGGTGACAGTAAGGAAACCACCTTTCCTTTCCTGCAATATGGCTTGGTTTTGTATACCTCCAAGGGGGTTAAAGTCTATTTCAGGAAGGAAGCCAGCCTGCAGCAATGCAAGGCTGTGCTAACATGAACCCTGAAGGCACCCAGAGGTAAAACAATCTCCAGTATCTGGCTCCAGAGTCTTTAATCCATTTTTAGCTTATTTTTATGTATAGTGTAAGAAAGTGGTCTTGTTTCATTCTTTTACATGTAGCCAGTTTCCTCAACACGATTTATTTAAGAGACCATCTTTTTCCCATTGTATATTCCTGCCTCCTTTGTCATAAATTAATTGACCATATGTGTGTGGGTTTATTTCTGGGCTTGCTCTTCTTTTCCATTGATCTATATGTCTGGTTTTGTGCCAGCATGATACTGTTTTGATTATTATAGCTTTGTAGTATAGTTTGAAATCAAGGCATGTGATACCTCTAGCTTTGTTCTTTTTCAAGTTTGCTTTGTGGTCTTTTGTGGTTCCATACAAATTTTAGGATTATTTGTTTTAGTTCTATGAAAAATGCCATGTGTATTTTGATAGGGATTACATTGAATCTGTAGATTACTTTGGGAAGTATGGACATTTTAACAGTATTAATTCTGAACCGTGAGCATAGTATATTTTTCTAATATTTGTGTTGTCTTCAATTTCTTTCATCAATGTCTTGTAGTTTTCAGAGTACAGGTTTTTCACCTCCTTGGTTAAATTTATTTCTAGATATTTTATTCTTTTTGATGCAGTTGTAAATGGGATCATTTCCTTAATTTCTCTTTGTGTTCTTGACTAGCATATAGAAATGCAACAGATTTCCATATATTAACTTTGTATGCTGCAACTTTACTGTATTCATTTATTCTAATAGTTTTTTCTTGGTGGTGTCTTTAAGGTTTTCTTCTATAGTATCATGTCATCTGCAAATAGTGAGTTTTACTTCTTCCCTGCCGATTTACATGACTTTTATTTCTTTTTTTCTTGTCTGATTGCTGTGGCTAGGACTTCTAATATTCTGTTGAATAAAAGTGGTGAGAGTGGGCATCCTTGTCTTTTTCCTGATCTTGGCAGAAAAGTTTTCAGTTTTTCACTGTTGAGTGTGATGCTAGCCTTGGGTTTGTCATGTGTGACATATATGTCATATATGTTGAGGTATATTCCCTCTATACCCAGTTTGTTGAGAGTTTTTGTTATAAACGGATGTTGAATTTTGTAAATTGCTTTTCTGCATCTATTGGCAGAAAATCATAATCATGTGATTTTTACCCTTCATTTTGTTAATGTGGTGTACCACATTGATTGATTTGTGGATATTGAAACACATTTGCATCCCTGGAATACATTTCACAAATTCCCTGCTGTATGATCATTTTAATGTATTTGGTTTGCTAATATTTTGTTGAGGATTTTTGCATCTGTGTTCATCAGGGATATTGACATGTAATTTTCTTTATTTGTAGTGTTTTTTTTCTGCTTTTGGCATTAAGGTAATTCTAGCCTCATAGAATGAGTTTGGAAATGTTCCCTCCTCTTCAATTGTTTGGAATAGTTTGAGAAGGATAGGTATTAACTCTTCTTTAAATACACAGTATAATTTTCCTGTGAATCCATCTGGTTTTGGACTTTTGTTGGAAGTTTTTTGACTACTAATTCAATTTCATTATGAGTAATCAGTATTTTCAGATTTCTATTTTTCCCCCCTGATTCAGTCTTGAATCTAAGGTGTCCAATTTGTTGGTATATAGTTGTTCTGATTAGTCTCTTATGATTGTATTTTTGTGGTGTTGGTTGTAACTTCTCTTTCATTTCTTTCTTTCTTGTTTTTTTAAGATTTACTTTATTATTTATTTATTTTTGGCTGCATTTCATCTTTGTTGCTGTGTGCATGCTTTCTCTAGTTGTGGTGAGCGGGGGCTACTCTTCATTGTGGTGTGTGGGCTTCTCATTGTGGTATCTTCTTGTGTTGTGGAGTGTGGGCTCTAGGTGTGCAAGCTTCAGTAGCTGCAGCATGCAGGCTTAGTAGTTGTGGTGCATGGGCTTAGTTGCTCTGTGGCATGTGGGATCTTCCCAGAGCAGGGATCAAACCTGTGTCCCCTGCATTGGCAGGCGGATTCTTAAACACTGTGCCACCAGGGAAGCCCATTCTCTTTCATTTCTAACTTTATTTATTTGAGCCTTCTATCTTTTTTTATTGATAAATCTGGCTAAAGGTTTGTCAATTTTTTTTACCTTTTATTTTTTTTTTCTTTTTCTTTTTCTTTTGTTTACCTTTTAAAAGAACTAACTCTTAGTTTAATTGATCTTTTCTATTTCATTTATTTCTGCTCTGATCTTTGTCATTTCCTTCCCTCTACTAATTTTGGGTTTTGTTTTTCTTCTTTCTCTAGTTTCTTTAGGTGTAAAGTTAGGTTGTTTATTCGAAATTTTTCTTGTTTCCTGAAGTAAGCCCGTATCGCTATAAACTTCCCTCTTAGAACTGCTTTGCTGCATCCCATAGGTTCTGGGTCATCACATTTCTTTCCCTAGGTTAGGGAGTTTTTCAACTATTATGTCATCAAATATGTTTTCTGCCCCTTTTCCCCTTCTCTTTCTGGACCCCCATAATGCAAATGTTAGTACATTTGATATTGTCTCAGAGGTCCCTTGAACTATCCTCACTTTAAAAAAATTCACTTTTCTTTTTGCTCTTGTGATTGGGTGATTTCCACTATTTTGTCCTCCAGGTCACTTGTGCATTCTTCGGTGTCATCTAATTTGCTGTTGATTTCCTCAATTTGTGTATTTTTATTTCACTTATTGTATTCTTCAGCTCTGATTTTTAAAACTATTTTCTAACTCTGTTAAAATTCTCACTCTGTACTTTCATTCTTGTCCCAAGTTCATTGAGCATTTTTATGACCATTGGCTTAAACTTTTTATCGGGTAAATCACTTACCTTTGTTTCATTAGAGTATTTTTGTTTTCTGGGGTTTTATCTTGTTCTTTTGTTTGGAACAAATTCCTCTGTCTTCTCATTTCATTTGACTTTGTTTCTATGAATTAGACAAAACTGTTACCTCTCCTGGTCTTGTGTAAGAGAACCCTATGTAGACTGTGTGTGCTTGGTGGCTTTGGTATAAGGGCTGGAGCTGGAGTGGGTATGGGTTGGGGCTTTTCCCAGGGTGCACCAGAGCCTGCTGCCTTGGCAGGAGGGTTGGAGGTGGATCCAGGTGTGGGTCTAGGGTTGTGCTGGGGCAGTCTTGGCAGGTCAGCTAGGGGGTGAGGTACTTTTTACCCTGTGGCCTCTGTACTGGGACTCGGAGCAAGTGAGTTTGTGTACGAGCCCTTTAGAATCAGAGTATCGGTTTCCTACAGCCTTCTGGCTCTTCTGGTTGTAAGCCCTACTGGTTTTCAATGCCAAACGTGGAGGCATACCTTCCCAGTGCTGGGGTACCCACTGTGTGGCTGAATCCCTCACTCTTTAAGGAGGACCTCCAAGTTGGTGATACCCCCTCCCACTTGTTGGTTGCTGTGCTGGGGGTGACTGGATTGTGTCTCTGCCTCTCCTACCTGTCAATGATGTTTTTTGGTTTTTTTTTTTTCTTTTTTTTTTTTTAACGTCCTTAATTGTAGTAGAGCTGTTCTGCTAGTCTTCAGGTCATTCTCAGAGAGAGAGTTGTTCTATATGTAACTGTAGTTTTGGTGTATCTGTGGGAGGAGGTGAGCTCAGGATCTTCCTACTCCACCATCTTGATCCCACCCTCTCACTTGATCCCTATTCTTAAGGTGCTCTGAGTTAGTGGGAGAGAAAACAGAACTTTTGGAGAACATGGCAGCCTCAGAGAGAGGAGGCCTACTCTGGTATTCAGGAGGTGGGCGGGGTTATGGAAAGGATGATGTGTGGCTGTCAAAGCAGTCTTTGCCCATTTTAGTGTTTTCCTTTGAATTGGCCTCATGTCCAGAAAAGAAGGTGGGGGCCTCTCTTTCCCTTTTAAAGTTTGTTTTTTCTTGAGCTGTGTAGCATTAATTCTAAAAGTCAGAAATTCCTGTTGCTGGTTTCCTTGGACAGCTAAATTATGAATTAAATAGGAATTTGGAGCTAAGCCCCAGATCTCGCATGTCACTGAAGAAACTCTTATCTCTGTATGAATTCCCCATGAAAACTGAAGAGTTATCCAGTAGCAGCTGAAAACAGGCCAAACACTATAGTAGATATCCTGTTTGGGCAGCACACCACATGCATGGAGATGCACAAAGACTCACTTAACATGCCAGAGTAAGAAATGGACCACACTTTCAAGTGCTGTTCAGATGTGTGGCAAATATGCATGTGAATGTTGACATATGTCTGTATAGGAGAAACAGCAGAAACTGGGTGGGTCAGTGGGTATTCACTCAGACTCACAAACTACTGGTCTTAGGTCCCCTTAAAGTATGTAAGAAACTCCAATAGTTTGGCTTTGGTCCAGTGTTTATTTCAGTTTCTTTAGACTTCCATTCACCTTGAATCATCTGCTCATGTCCCCACAGGGGGGGTTAGAGGAACATCAGCTTATAAATCTTGATACAAATAGCATTTTCACCACATTTTTGTGGTTAAATAGGTTTCTGTTTTTTGTTTTTGTTTGTTTGTTTTTTAACTGTTCTTTCCCAAAGAGAGGGATGACAAAGAACAATTTCTAAATTTTATCAGGTTCAATCTCCAATACTATTCGGGATTCTTGATGGAAAAAATCTGTCACGTGGGTTCTATGTGCAATGAACTTGGCAGGAAGATTGACATGAATCAGCAACTGTTCCCATGAGACTCACTAAACTTACTTCAGGTGGCTTCCATTATGTGGGGTGTGCCACTAAAAGTCCTTGTAAAATAAGGATAGCAATGTCTGTCTTATGGAGGCTTAAAGTACATAATATATGCAGAACACTTAGCACTTAGTCTTGCCTGTAGGTCTCCCAAATGTGCACCAGCAGCTGGGTTTCCGTTCCTTTTTATTCTTCCCTTTCAGTACTGCTGCTGAGTGGTGCTGTAATCCAGCGGGAGTACTCGATGATCCCAGTTGTTGATGAATATCCTGTGTGTGTGTGTGTAGTGTTCATATATGCATGCTCGTACATGAACTCAGTCTTTGTTAGGTCCATATCCCCTCATCCTGAGCAATGTGCTGACTCCAAAGGAAAAAGAAAAAAAAAAAAGCCTGGTGATACCTGAAATGTATATTTATGTGTGCAGTAAGCCCGGGTTTCTGAATATGACAAGCTCATGAATGTTAAACAATGTATAGCTTGAATTGCAAAAGTTTTATAGGTGGACTTTTTTCATGTGCCTTAGATTCTAAGAGAATCACAAACTTTTTCTGTAAGGGATCAGATAATAAATACTTTGGACTTTGCAGGCTACATACAGTTTCTGTCACATATTCTTCCTTCCCTCCCTCCCTCCCTCTTTCTCTCTTCCTTTCTCTCTCCCTCCTTTCCTCCCTCCCTCCCTTCCTTCCATCCTTCCTCCCTCCCTTCTTCCTTCCTCTCTTTTCTTTTCCTTCCTTCCTCTTTGCTTCCTCTCTTTCCTTCCTCTTCCTTTCCTTTCCTTCTTTCCTTTTTTCTTTTCTTTTCTCTTTTCTTTTTTCTTTCCCTTCTTTCCTTCCTCCCTCCCTCCCTCCCTTCCTCCCTTCCTCCCTCCCTCTCTCCTTTCTTCCTTCCTTTTTAAAAAACAATACGTAAAAAATGTAAACTTCATTCACTGGGGGGTAAGGGAGTAGGGCAGTATCAACTGAGAGGTCGTGTATATAAGATTGAGGCCAGAGGCCCGCGGGCTATAATTTGCCTACCACCCCCACATGACATCACAGTGGGACATGCTGACAAAATGTGATCTTGCTAGGCAGGCTTTGAGGAATCGGACTGATTGATGTCCTGTTCTTGAGTCATTCTTTTGGTGATGGGGATTGAATCGGTCAAGTCACCACCACCCCTCCTTTGTAGCCACATGGTTATGAGGTAGACTTGAGGTGAATGTAAATTTCTCTACTGGACTGAGCAGTACATCATTAGTGAGCGTCATGCGTCCTGTGCTAACAATTTGTGAAGTCCTGTGAGGTGAAAGGCAAAATCATAAATATTAATTATAGCCATTGTTTCGATGAAAGGAGGATTACGGAGGCACAGAAACCTCTAAATCTACCTATTAAACCACACTCCAGCTCTTAAGCGCTTGAATGAAGGGGTTAAATTATATTGGGAAAAAAGTCCATGGGATTCTTCTGTGGTCTGAAGTCTAATAAAAGGCTGACTTTTCATATGATATTATTTTAGAAATGCCTTCCAAAGCTTTCAGAGTCATTTTCATGAGAAAAAAATTCAATAAAGAAACATTTTAAGCTATTAGTGCTTTTCATCAGGAATGCAGTAATAGAGTCAAGTTATTGGTGCAAAGCCCCAGACTTCAGAGTTAAAAGGAACCCCATCTACAGGGTGAAATTTTTAAGGAGGTATAAAATACACTTAAGGCCTTTTGAAATAGTTATGAAAGAGGAGAAAAAAGCTTGAATAAACATATTTTTCATATTTTATATGTGTTACTATGGAGAAAAATAATTAGAACGTTACTGAGTGATTTCATTTAGATCAAAATGTTTCTTTTGTGCACTGCTGTACTGGCCCCAAAGCCATAAACTATGCTGGTGGAAGGTGCTGATTGTTTACCATCCTTATAAATGTCATCTTTTAAAGTCCCAGTGCTTGAAAAAGCAAAGGGATGATGTGCCACCACGTTAAAGGAAACTTATTTAGAAATAAAGGGACATGGTGAATTGGTGGGTGATTATGTTTTAATTTGTACATAGATCTGCAAAAAGATGGGACCAAAGGCTTGGTTTCTAGTATAATTTTTCTTATTCTAAAAGTAAAAATTATAAAATAAGGAAAGTGATTTTAAAAAATCACATGTCCCTCACTTCCTAGGTGGTGCAGTGGTAAAGAATCCGCCTGCCAATGCAGGGGACACGGGTTCGAGCCCTGCCCTGGGAAGATTCCACATGCCACGGAGCAACTAAGCCCGTGCGCCACAACTATTGAGCCTGTGCTCTAGAGCCCGTGAGCCACAACTACTGAGCCTATGTGCCACAACTATTGAAGCCCACGTGCCTAGGGCCCGTGCTCCACAACAAGAGAAGCCACTACAATGAGGAACCTGTGCACCACAATGAAGAGTAGCCCCTGCTCTCAGCAACTAGAGAAAGCCCATGTGCAGCAACGAAGACGCAGCACAGCCAATAAATAAATAAAATTAAAAAAAAAAATCATTTCCCAATACTCAGAAAAAAAGCCACCATTAAAATGTTATCTTTATTTATCCATCTATTTTGAACATAATTAGTTGATACTGTGAATATTGTTTTTTTTAATTGACGTCATTGCAATGTTTCAGGTGTACAGCAAAGTGATTCAGTTGTGCATATATATGTATATGTATATATATATTCTTTCCATTATGTGTTATTAAAAGATATTGAATATAGTTCCCTGTGCTATGTAGTAGATCCTTGTTGTTTATCTATTTCATGAATATTGTTTTATAACTAGCTTTTTAAATTTAATATACCAGATCATCTTTGCATGCCATCTATTTATTTGATTTTTATTGAGTTACACTTTGGTAACTGATTTTAACGGCCACACAATTTTGAGTCTATGATTTGCTTAACCAGTCCTGTTGGACATATAGCTGTATTGCATTCGGTTGCATTCTGACCAATTCTGTGACATTCCGTGACAGAAACTGATATCAAAAATGTTTATCTAAAAAGGGGAATTTTGCGTCTCTTGATATAGGGAAGGAAAAGGTGGGGTTGGCCTCAAAGTCCTCTGGATCCAGACCTGGAAGTATCAGGGTTGTCTTTCCATTTCTCTGCCTTAAGTCTTGGCTTCTTTGGCGTGGTCACTCATTCTCTGTCACTTCAGATGGCTCCTTGAAAGGAGATGACCACAGGCAGCTCCAGAGTTAAAGGACGGTCCCTGGGGAAGGCTTAGCCATGCCAAAGGAGAGGGAGTTTTTTCTCTCACCTTCAGGTTGGGGCATCTCTGGAAAAGAAAGGCTCCGAAAGGCTCACCTTTGGGCAGGTGCTCACTCGGAGCAACTGCTGGCGCCAGCGGGCATTACTCTGATTGCCTGGGCCTGGGTCATGGACCTCCCTGTGGTCAAGGGGACAGATGGGATTTATAGACCCATTCAGCTGGGGGGAGGCACAGCTTTTCCTTGAAGGGAGTTGGGGAAGGCTGGTCTCAGAAGACTGGAAAATATGGTGCTATGCAGATAAATATGATTTGTCCATTATGCAGGCTGTTACCAGTTTATGCAATTAAATATTTGTGTTTATAGCTAAACACTGAGCTAAAGTTTAAAAATACAGGTCAGGTTGGTTTCTCCAGATCTCTGTTGCATTTTTCTAAACAACTTTAGTGGATTAGAACAAATTATTAGAGTGATAGTACAGTATAAAAACTGAAGAATTGTATGTAGTTCTGTATTTCAGACTTAAGAACAGTGTTCTAGCTTCTAAGTACTGGGCTGTATGTGCTTTTCTTTGTATTTAATAAATTGGTTTCAATTTCACCAACTCCTGTTTCCTGAATTAAGAACTTCCTGCATTAGGAAATTCATTATCTGAATTACAACTTGCTATAATCAGTCCATGTACAAGCCAGCAACACTTTAAGTTGTCCTGGAGTCTCAGCAAGACTCCTTTCATCTGTTCTCTCAAGAGAATCAGGTTGTGTGTTGATGAAACCTACGGTGCATTACTGCTCTCATCTTAACCACATTATTAAGTGAAATGTCTTTCAAGATGGTGCAAAAGCCTATGAGGATATTGGGTGAGACCCAGAAGACCAGAAAAGCTGTATCTCAGGAGAAAAGCTTCATGTGAAGAAACATACCTTCTCGACTCCTTCTTACCTTCTCTTACCTCCAAAAAGCAACGGCAACCACAGACTGACTTCTGCCCCTTGCCACCAAACCTTCAAGCAGTAGCCATTCCAAAATAGTTAGCAGGTTTATTTTTATTTTATTTTTCTGCGTGTTTGAACTTTTATGTGTCTTTCACATATGCCTTCATTGTTATTTAGCTTCCAGTGCATGTTTGTGGCAGTGCAGAGGGAAAAACCTAACTCTCATCGATTCTGTACAATATCATTAAGTACTGCATTCAAATATACCCACTGGTGAGTTCATTGTGTTAAATAATTAGATAATTGCTGTTTTTCAATATTTTGTAGGATGTAGGAATCCTTGATACATTGTAATATAGATAGGTGTCTAAGAGTGTTTCAGGGATGTCTGGAAAAATTAGTTGGGATTTTCAGACAAAAAATGGGAACGTATTATTATTTTTCACATTAAAAATAATGGATATATAGTTCCTGTCATCCAAAAATTAGCTAACCCATTTTGGCGAAAGGATTAAACTTACTAGGCAACATATTTTTCAGGATTGGATAATGAGGCACTCCTGTCTAAATTAATTAACATTGGGTATTATTTTGATTAAACCACAGCAAATGCCTCATAACTGAAGGATAGTGCATTAGGTGTGATGCCTCACACCCCATCATTCTTTCTCCTAGAATATCAAATCTGAATGAATGTAATGGTTTCACTTTTGCATATATTCTTTGAGGGTAAGGCCAACGTGCTATTCATCTTTGCATATGAAGAAGCTCAGAAATGCTACTCCAAAATATGCCATTTTGGCATAAGGACTATTTTGAGCTTGAGGCAATTAAGAAACAGCAAATATAAGAAGAGCTCTGCTCTCCCCCTTTCTGACTAAAAGCAGGGCATACATTTCCCTTTTGTAAAGACAATTTGTATTTGTAAAGAAAATAATTTCCATTTGTAAAGTTATTCTCCTCTTTTGTAAATCTCTAGAGATAACTCTTATCACCTTAGATAACTTGATTCTGCATAACAAACCTTTCTGAACAATCCTTATCTATCATACATTTCCTAGTCTTAAAACATACCCCCAGACCAGAAGCCCAAACCCGCCACCCTCTCCTTTTCTCTGTCCAATCCCTCCATCCCACTTTATCACCCTTTGTTAAAATGGTATATAAGACCCTGGATGTAACTGCCTCTTTGGGGTTTTCACTTCTTTTCTGTGAAGCCCCCACACGCACATGAAATAAACCTTTTTCTATTAATCTGTCTTTTGTCAGTTTAATTCTCAGACTCCAGTCATTGAAACTGAGAGAGTGAACGAAAGATTTTCTTTTCTCCCTACACACAGCTTGCAGCATATGCCCGATATTTTTAAAAAGACAAAAAGTGTTTCATTTAGTCAATGTTGATACCAGTTATGTCTATGTCTGCAGGACTCTAGGTGGAAATCTGAAACCTCTTATGCTGATTTTAGCAAGCTGGTGTTCAAATTAGATGATTCAGACACTGCAAATGAATTAGGTTTTGGAATTTTGTTGCTATATCTGGGATACTCCCGAAAACTACCAATACCCATTGGCAATTCAGAAAAGCAGGATCTTGGCTTTGCTTAAAAATCATGAGGAGTTAGAGAGTCACCCATCTTTGATTAGTAATGAAATGTGATTGGTTTTAGTCGTGTTTATGCTAATACTGTGACTGGTTTTAGAAATGTTTATGCTAATATTGGTAATCACTTAAAAGAGGTGATTTCCAAATGTCAGGAAAAAAAGTGAGATTAGAACATTAGATAAGGGGTTGGAGGCAGGTAATGGTGGGAAAGTGACTGGAGAGCAGAGGATGGGGGGGTGGGGGAGGGGGAGTAACTGGAGCTTGAAAGAACCTGGGCTCAGAGACCGCCTGCAGAAGCCGTGGAGCAGAGGCAGCACTGGTATTAGATCTGGAGCTCTGTTCCTAAAAAATGGGAAAATGAGTGGAACCCAGGAAAGCCACAGAGATTTTTTTTGCTTTTAATTTTTGTTGGAATATAGTTGATTTACAGTGTTGTGCTAGTTTCTGCTGTATAGAAAAATGCATCAGTGATACATATACACACATCCCCTCTTTTCTAGACTCTTTTCCCATATAGGTCATTACAGAGTATTGAGTAGAGTTCCCTGTGCTATACACTAGGTCCTTATTAGTTATCTAGTTTATACACAGTAGTGTGTATATGTCCATCCTTATCTCCCACTTTATCCCTGTCCCCATTATTCCCTGGGTGTTTTGATTTGGGTGGCTAGAAGAAAGATGGTTTCGATTGGTATCAAGGAGTAGGCCAGGAATTGAGGTACAAAGAGTTATCCCTCACTCCCAGCCCCCTCCAGAGGCCCTGAGGATGAAGAGAACTATCCTCAGTCCTTGGGAAGTAGCTTTGAAGGTGAACTAGTATCATTACAATCCTGATCTGTGTCCATCTAGGTCAAGCTCAATAAGCCTAGGTACCTGGAAATGACCCAATGTGTATCCTGGTATCACCTCAGTGTTCAGATTTTTCTCTAAGCAGTGACCATATCTGCTATATTTCAGAGGAAACAGGACAGGGGTAGGTACTATAGGAATAAGAATATTTCAGAAGCATGGTCTCTGGAGGAGAAACCCTTCAATTCTTGAGGTAATAATGGCATCAAGTTACCTAAAAGTGGACATTCGGAAGATCAGGGCTTCTTCACAGAAGCTTTGAGAACTATAAATGCTGTGGGTTCTCTTTTTCAGATAATAAGACTGTTGATTCTGAGGGGAAGAAAGCTGAATTTATCTTGTTGAGCAAGAGAGATGGAATATTGGAACATAATTTACTTGAAGACTGCTTGAGCAGGACTTATATATACATTTCTGAGTGAGTACAGAGGGTTTTGATTAGTTCTAAGAGAGGAGAGAAACCTTTTTATTAACTCTAACAGTATCAAGGAATAATGTTGATTGGCTCTTGGGCCAAAGCTGGGCTGATTTAACCTACTCAGTTTAAAGCTGTTTCATTTTGGTCTATAATCCCTGATAGGATTTCAAAAAGCCAGGTTTCTCAAGGGCCGTGATTTTTGAAGAATAAGGTTTCTTAGTGCTATGTCTCTGATGGTCACCAGCAGATGCAGTATTACAGTTTTGAGCATATTCAGTCAGTCTCACCAAAAAAGAGTTTGAATTATGTGGTCTAACCATGTTTACTGATCAAATTAACTGGAAAATATTTGAATCTCTTATTCCTTTTGTGTTACAAAGACTCGATCTTTAGCAAAACCTAACACTCTTTCATGCATTAAGAACGGGAAGCCTAAAGTGGGTCGTGTGTCCTAGAAGTAAAAGCCATGGGTTATGGTATCTGGGCCAGAGGGATTCCCAAGTATGTTAGAACATTCCATTCCATTTCATGAACATTCAGAGGCACATGCTAATGGTATCATGCCTACTGTGGTTATGTGCCTGCATGCCTGTTGTTTTACATATGTAATTTCTGATTCTCAACAATGCTGCAAGAAGGTAAGAGTATTACCATTACCATTTTACAAATGAAAAATCTGGGGCTTGGATAACCTGTCTAAGGTTGTCCGAGCGGTAAATGACTGAACAAGAAATTTAACAAAGGTCTCTCTGATGCCAGATTCCATGATCAAACCTCTGGACCTTGCTCATCCCTCTCTCCCTCTCCGTGTGAATCTATTACAGGTGCGTGCCGAGACTGCCATGGGATGGTTCTGAGGCGTGCATTTTTTGCGAGGACAAGTAAGTCACCGAGAAACTATCACTGTCTATTTCAGGCCTCAAGTAGGATGCTTACCGTATCTTCAGTATCTTAGTGGTAGCTGACGAGACAAACTCATTTCAGCTAATCACCAAGCCGATCCATCACTGTCTATGCTTTGGGCTAAGAAGGCACTGGAATGGGTACACTGTTCAGGATCAACCTGCGGACAGAGTGAAATGTTAGTAAAAGGTATCCCCTCGGAGTTGTGATTCTTTACTCTGACTTTTTTTCCCCTCATCTACCTATATTTTCCAGACCATTAATGCTTCCAATCTGGACAAGGATCACCAACTGTAGATATTCATGCCAAGGTTTAAGTGCTAAGTGCATCGCTAAACATTTTTTCTTTTCAAAAGAAAAAAAAAGAGAAGAGAAGACAATGGCTAACTCAGAGAAAGCAGCTATTAGCAGCACAGATCTTTATGCAGTCATTAGTCATCAGTATGGAACTCTTTAATGTACCTGGTACTAAAGGATGGCAGAATGTGCTTCCCCAAAATATGTCTCTTGGGCATATTGGTTATTTTGAGCTAAAAGCATGAAAAAAACAGCAGGTGCAAGAAGGACACTCTGATCTTCCTTTTTCTTCCCCAAGGCAGGAGATAAAACTCCCATGTGAAATATGCCCTCCCGGTACCAGGAGGAAAGGAATATTCTTATCACCAGAGACGGGGAGTAGAGGCCAAAAGAACTCCATACAACAGACCTTGTTAAAATAACTCTGATCTTCCTTTGCTCTTACCATATATGTTAGTTACTTTTCCACAATTGCCTCTTTGTTCAACCTAGTATATATGCACTTAGATTTTGCCACTTCTTTGGCTCTTCATTTCCCTGTGAAGGCTCCTGTGCTCCTGTGTCTGTATGCTTTTCTATCTTAGGTCAATTTAATTCTCAGGCCCAGCCAGGCGCTCAAAGAGGGTAGAAGTAAAATTCCTCCCCCTCTCCCCCCCGACAGTACCTATGGTACTGTGCTCAACCCTGCAAAGTGAGACTGGGTAAAAGCCCCTTCCTGCCCTTAGCAAGCCTGTCTTCCATCACAGAAGACTGACAGGTCAGCACGAACATGGGAGCACGGCAAAGGCACCACAGGAGTCATGCACAGGTGCCCAGAGTGCAGACAGAGGTGGCAGGGGGCAGGCAGCGGTGTTACAGTGAAGGCGTAGCTTCCTTTCGTCTAGCCATCACATTTCTGTAAGACTGACGGTATTCAGGCCACGAGATGTGAAAGTAAATAGCTCTCACAGCTTTCAGCTACGTTAGGCAACCTCCATTCAAGCAGGCTGGTGACTCAGCATGTCCATGTGATCTTCCAGGTGGGTGTCCTTGCGCGCGGGACTGAGAGGTGTTGCTCTTCTAAACATCAAGGGAGTCACCAGCACCGCAGTGGAGGTTTCCAGAGGTTCCTGCTCATCCCAGAGTGTGGATGTAATGGTAGTAGTGATTTCTTTTTGAAGAACTTTCCAATAAATTAGGACTCGAGGTTAAGGTGAAACTCCTGGCTTCAGAACAATCACGTTAATGACCCCTATGGAATTCGGGGGATGTGGAAATGACTCTTGTCCAGTTGTCCATTCCACCCTCTGTGAGGGAACGTTTCTTGTGGTTCAGGAGATCCACACAGCCTGATGCTTTTTATTTTTAATTATTAAGATGGTGTTTCTCTTGGTTATTTAATAGATGGCTTTTAATATCCTTGAATGTAGTTAGAAACTCTTATTCATATGTAATTCCTTGCATTGTGCATAGTAAATGCAGAGATTCTACGGATTCAGGGCTCAATCCAAGTGTAAGACATTGTCATTTTCAGGGCCAGAAGCCAACTCTGCTTCAAACATCTTCTAACTCAGGGGTCCCCAACCCCTGGGCCGTGGACTGGTACCAGTCCGAGGCCTGTTAGGAACCAGGCTGCACAGCAGGAGGTGAGCGGCTGGCAAACCATCGAAGCTTCCTCTGCCGCTCCCCATTGCTCCCCATCGCCGGCATTACTGCCTGAACCATCCCCCCCACCCCTCCGTGGAAAAATTGTCTTCCATGAAACCGGTCCCTGGTGCCAAAAAGGTTGGGGACCGCTGTTTTTTTTTTTTTTTTTAATTAATTAATTAAACTTATTTATTGGCTGTGTTAGGTCTTCGTTGCTGCACCTGGGCTTTCTCTGGCTGTGGTGAACGGGGGCACTCTTCCTTGTGGCTTCTCATTGCAGTGCCTTCTCTTGTTGTGGAGCACAGGCTCTAGGCACATGGGCTTTGGTAGTTGTGGCACGTGGGCTTAGTTGCTCTGAGGCATGTGGGATCTTCCTGGACCAGGGCTTAAACCCGTGTCCCCTGCATTGGCAGGCGGTTTCTTAACCACTGCACCACCAGGGAAGCCCTGGGGACCCCTGTTCTAACTCTCCAAGAGTCTTTGAATTAAGTCCTTTCTTTCCCCCAAATTTTTGTAAAATATATGTTTGTGTAATTTGGCCATTATAACATTAGCCCATTAAGATCCATAGCTAAATAACATAGGATTATTCTTGCTTTTAAAGAAATCAAAGAGCCCAAGAGAGAGGTCAGAGGGAGCATGTGGTGAAGGAAAAACTGGGAAAAGGAAATCTACTGAGGGCTTCTAGAAAGCACTGGCCAACTCTTGATAAGGAACCCCATGAAAAAATAACCAAGACTAGGGGCAAACTTTGCCTGTTTTATGGTTTTGCATAGGGTGAGCCTTTTCCTTTTAAGGCTCATGGGGCAGATAATTTTATCTGGCTACTGAGGAAGATCCTGTAAATAGCCACAAATTAAATGCTGGTATAGTTAGAAAGTAAATTTTTTTTGGTATTACAATTCATCCTAAAATGTTTTTAATATTAAGAAACAAAATTTGATGAAACTATGCATTTAGAATGACTATATTTAGTTTTCCTTTTTAAAATGTGTAGATCAACTTCTCTTAGGGAAATAATTGAATTGTATTAAATTCAAAGTGCAAAAAAGTATACACTCACACTTTCTATCTTTTGTCCAGCCAGAAACTGCTCCTAATGTAATTTAGAGCCGTGGTTCTCACACTTGGCCAATGACCTGAATACCATAGAGAATTCAGTATAAATTCTCAGGTACTATCAACATGCAGGCATGGGGCCCCAGAAAGCTGTATTTTCAAAAGCCATCCAGGTGACATGGAGCCTTTGGCAAATTTGAGAACCACTGCCACAAAACAAACAGGGATTTAAAACTTTCAGTCTTATCTGAGCCTCTCACTGAATATGCTCCTGTAATGGTTTAAGGTAATAATGACCTTGTTGGAGGCTCTTTTCCTGTTGATTAATGACCAGCTGGAAGAAGTTGGATCTTTGAATTCAGACTGCCAATAATTACCCAGCTAAAGGTACGTCTGCAGTTGAAATGTGTAAAGTTTTCCTCTGTGAGGAATATTGCGCTCTTAGGTTGCTTTAATTGCATTCCTTGCCTAATTCATCTTGCAAATGCCACAGTTGCTCCAAAACAGAAAGAAACAAAGGGGATCAACGTGTACGTCTTTGCTGGAGCAAACAGAAGCAGAGAGGCAGGGGAGAAGATTTAGCCCTTGGGTTGATTTTGCTGAAATGTTCTATTTGTGTAGCGGTGATTGGTACCAGGTAATGTGAACTAGGTTGCCCTCCGTCTCTTTACAGATTACACCCCATTTCCTTTACCGTGCTGCTAAGTCACTCTCAGGGAGTTATTCCCCCTCAAACTCCTCCCCGCGGACAGAGCGATCTGCCACATATGCTTCCACTTTCCGGACCGCGGGACGGCGGTGGCTTCATAAAGCTGCCTGCCTTTCAAACCATTCAGGCTGGACCTGCAATCTTTCCACCCACCCCTTTCCCGCGAGGTAAAGAGAATGTTCATACCTCAGGTCTTGTTACCAAGCAACAGAGTTCCATTTGCCAATTGCCACCATTTCCTTCTCATAGTATTACCGGCCTTATTATTAACATTTAGTTCAGAGAAATTGCTGTCATTATGTGAAGTAACTTCCTTTAGAGGTTATTCATTAACCTTAGGTATTTTACTGTGTAATTATAATTGCCAAGTGCCGCAGGCTTGGAGAACCTTTGAACTCCTCAGGGTATTACGGGATGGCAGCAAGGATGTTACCTTTTTTTTCTTCCTTTGCTAGTTGTTTTAATCTTGAAGGTGTCCCATGTCCCCTGTGGAGGTGTCTGCCTTCCTAGAAGGTGAACTTCCAGACTGCTGACTGTAAACTCACAAGGTAACGATGGGGAGAGTGGCCTGGGAGAGTCTGATTTCCCCAAATACTGTAGACCAGAGTGAAATGGTTCCTCCTTTGTCTTAAGGAGAAATCGCGGGGATAGTCACAAGACCCACATGGTGGGCACGCACACGTGTGCATCCGTGGGGCTCCGTGAAGGCCTCGCACAATACCTGGAATTGTATATCGTGCACACTCTTGTTCTGACACAACTGGAAGCCCGTCATCCTGTTGCTCACTCAATGGCTCCACAAAAGCAGAGTTTCACTCCCTGGCTTTGCAGGGGCCAGGTGTGCTTTCCATAATGCGCCTATTATACAGCCATCCTCAGGAGCCATTGCTTACACAATGACCCTTGTGATTTGCCCCATCATGGCATGGATGCCCAGTACACCTTCAGGTACGCATCTGCAGGCGGGAGTGCTGCGGGGAAGCACCCCCTTTCTCTCTTTGTTTCAAGACAAACAAAGGTAAGTGGCATTTTTCTTCCCCCCCAACCACATGCGCCTGCAGCACGGGTGCCCTAAAAAAAAAAAAAAAAAAAAAGGAAACCTGTTTCCCTCCTCCCAGGTTTCTCATTTCTCCACCCAGTCTCCCCACAGCCCTCCACTCCCCGCACCCAGTCCTTCCGGCCTCCACCCAGACTGGGAGAAGCAGCCCGACATTCCAGGTAACCCGATTCCCCAGACGGGAGGGGCGGGGGCCGCTGCTGGGAAGGCGGCCACGAGACCTCGCCTGCCGCCCCGGCGAGGCGTCCCCGATTCCGAAAACTAGGGGACAGGTGAGCCCCGAGGGCTGTTTTTGAATCTGAATTTAAAGAAGTAGAGTTCCTAAAAGGGTGCTCGCTTCTGCCTCCGACAGCCTGCACTTTGACCATCACCGGTGGAAAAGGCACGGCCGGCCGTGGGGTTTTCTGGCGTGAACCGAGCTGCCAGACAAAGGCAGCGCGATCTCCGGGAGGAGACGTCCGAGCGGGTGTTTCGGGAGCTGCGGCACAAGTCTGGACGCGGAGGCTGCGCGCGGGGAGGGCGCAGCCGCCCTGGCAGGAGCCTGAGCTGCAGGCCCGGCTGGGGCTGGGATGCGCGTCCCTCCGTCGTTTCCCTGGCTCCGCCGTCCCTAGCCTAACCTTGACAAGCCCTCTTCTTTGATCTGTAAAATAGGAGAAAATAGGGGACACTTTGATATTCTTTAAAAGGCGCGGGGATTTGCTGCTCTCTCCCCAAATAAAGGGCTGGTAGGGAGTTTCTGGAAGGAACATGCTGTCACATGTAATCTAATGAGCTTGGCCTCCTCTTCCAGTGCCCATTAATCAATCAACCAACACCGAAAGCATCTAAATGTGGATTCTGTGTGCAGTGGAGAAGTAAGGCCATGGTCTCTGCTTTTAAGGTATTTATGGTTTCGCTGGGGAGATGGACTATATATGAGTGTAAAACAATAATAACTAACATTTATTGAGTACTTCCCATGTGCCACGTTCTGTGTGGCACTTTTCTTTTATTCCTCGTAACACCCCGTCAAATAGGTACTATTTTATCATCTCTATTTTACAGACCCGTTAGCGAGGTCACGTGCCCCGGGTCACACCGCGTGCGTGCGCAGTCAGGCTGTGCATCAGGTCTGGCGACTCCAGAGGAGTGAGCCCAAGTCTGTTGAACATCCAGTGATGGTGAGCCCTCAGCTGCATTTGGCCTCATCCTCTCGGCTCTGGTTCTGAGACTGTTCTCCTTGCCCTCTCTCTGGAGAGCAGGAAAACTGCCCCGAGGAACCTTTTTAACCACTGGTGCCCTTTGGGACCCTACACAACTTCTGTTTCTTCTCCTTTCTCTGGCTCTTCTGGTTCAACAATCACAGCCCGGTTCATTTTTCCCTTAGGCATCATTAACCTTATACATGCACCTTGTTTGTCCTCTGTGATTTTATTATCCAGGTAGAGGGACCTGTAAATGAAGTATACAAAGCAGAACTTCAGCTCAATGAAGTGGAACTTGATGTCTCTTAGGTTGCTTCCTTTGACTTTCAGTGATTCCTTCCCTCTCTGTTTTATGCGGAGCAGTGACCTTCCTTAAACACATTCAGGTAGAGTCAGGCTTTTATCAGTACCCCAAAGGCAAGGGCGGGTTTCACAGTTTAGCATCTTCAGCTCAGTTTGCCACTCATGCTGACTAAAGGAAAATAACAGAATGTGATTTTCTCAGGTTAGCCAACATCTTGATAATTTTTAATAGTGTGAAACACTGGCCAATGGGATTTTATGAGTATCATGGGGAGACACATCCTTTGACCTGGTGTATAGTCCACATCTCTGGATGCTGGGCTAATTACAGCAGCTCCCTTGGGCATGGGTCTGAATGGGAAACATGGTGCTCAGAAAATTCCAGATTGATTGGAATTAACCCAATTAACCCTTTATGTTGTATCCCTAGTCAACCTAGTTGATGGGGATTGAGAAGGCCCATAAATCCTTGTTGAGTATAATTTCTTCTTCCTTTAACCAGAAATAATAGGTATCTGAAAACTTGCTACGCTTAGTTTTAAGCACCTCTATTTGTATCACCTTTTGGTAAAAAAAAAAAAATAACGACAAGAACAGAGTAGGTGTTGGGAAACCTGGGTTCCAGTTTTGGACCTGCTACTAGCCAGCCTGGGACCCATGATACCCACTCCCATCTATATGGGCCTCAGTTTCCTCACCTTTAAAAAAATAAAATGAAAACTTGGACCAGGCCAGTGGTTTTCAAATCACAGCAGCTCTGCATTTATCTTTTATATATTGCAGTTTTGTGAAAGGTATTTGTTTACTAAATGGAAAGGGAGACTCACTGACAACTGTTAGAAACCCACTGCCCCAGAGGCTTGCTGAGGTCCTCAGCTCTCAAGTTCTACAATTCTCTTGAAGGCACTTGGTAACGGCCATGCTCCTTGGGAATCACAGCTGTTTCGTTTGGCTGGATTATAAATTGCACAAAGGAAAGAAGTTGGAAGACGAGGCTGCAAATGAAGTTTCAGTCCTGACTTAGGACTGCCGTGGTGCTCAGCCAAGGAGTCTGGACATTGTTTCTTTGGAATTCAGGGGCCACCAATGATTTTTTGAGAGCAAAATTTGGTCAGTTATGTTTTGCATGCAGCTGTGAGTAACAGAGACCTGAAAACTAGTAACTTAAGCACAGAGTTACTTCCCTGTGTAAGATCCTTCAGAGATTGGCAAATTTGGGGCAGGCATGCAAGCTCCAATGCAGCCAACAGGGACCCAGACCCCACCTAGTGTTTTGCTTTTCTTTTCTAGTGAAGCAGGCTTTCACTCTCAGAGTTACCTCATGGTCCTTGATGGCTGCTGGACTCCACCCATCATGCTTACATTGCAGGCTAGAAGGAGGAGTGCAAAGGAAAAGGGGCACGCATCCCAGCTGAGTCAGCGCACTTTAATCAGCCTTCTCAGCGGTCCCTCACGACTCATTTTTTTACATCTCGTCGGCCAGAACTGAGTCTCACGGCCACACCTAGTTTCAGGGAGCCTACAAAATGTACACTTTCTTCTGGGCAGGGATTGTGATGAGCTGAAAGTAGGGGTTCTGTTACTAGGAGAGAAGGGAAAATGGATATTGGAAGGCGGCTTGTGCATGGTCTCTGCTAGAGAAGATGATCAGAACTCTTCCCTGGATTCATTTATGTAGTGGCAGCAGCAGCAGGGAAGCTGTGGACTAGGTGGAGGCAACAAGGACCTGAACTGGAGTGACCCCGGGAAGGTGGCTAGGGGAACGAGGGAGGGCCAACAGGACTCTCCAGGTTTGACAGGATTGCATTAGCTGGGTGTGAGGCTGTGAAAGGATGCAAATAACACACCCAATTTTAGACCCATGTGAAAGGGATGCTGGTGATGTCAGTAACCACAATAAGGAAGCCGGAGGAGGAGTTTAGGGAAGGAGGTCGTGAATGAGATTTTGGACAGGTCGAGCGTGGTGCTGGTGGTACACCAGAACTGGAGCTTGGGGGTATTTGTATTGTACGTGTCCAAGTAAGTAGGAAGTTCACCTAATTTTTAAAATCCTGATATCTAGCTTGTCCTAATGTCTCAGATGCTTTTGGGAGCACGTGTTGTTTTTTAGGGATATTCTGTTAATCATGATGGAGTAAGGCAGTGGGGTTACCTCTTCTCTGTTGAACCGGAGCTCCACAAAGATTCTTTTCCACCATTAGGCTTAAATGATCCTGAGAGCTATGACAAGGATGATGTTCTGGGAAAATGAATATTTCTTAAAAGAGCTTCTTCCCAGAATCCCTGTGCGTTCTTCCACGCTGGAGAGCTCAAATACGGACAAAACACAAAACTCTTCCATTGTCATCCAGGGGCATGTCTTAGTAGCAGGTGCCCTTATTTCCCTTTTGCCATGAGCCTCCATCTGGCCCCGCTTGACCTTTCCTGTTTTAGACCCACTGTTAGGGTAGCACAGGCTAAGTGGGGGCTGCCCTTGTATTTAGGAGGAACGTGCGTAACAGAGCTGTGTGCAGCATCTCTGGGCCCTGGAGAAAAGCTTACGTTGAAAATGTGGAGGGAATTTCCTGGTGGTCCAGTGGTTAGGACTCTGTGCTCTCACTGCCGAGGGTCCAGGTTCAATTCCTGGTTGGAAAACTAAGATCCCACAAGCCACATGGTATGGCAAAACAAAACAAACAAACAGAATGGAAGTGAGGGCCCGAATTACATGGGGAGTGGGGACAGAAAGCAAGGTAAAGGTGGTCAAGAAACTAACGATGAAGGCGAGGGGTTGTGAGGTCAGGCAGCAGAATTTAAATCCACTGAGCGTGGGGCATTACGGGGAATGTCGTCAAAAGGCGGTCATGGTGCAATGCATGGAGACTGGGGAGGTGGGAAGGCTTTTTGGCACCGGGACTTTGTCTGGTGGGGAGGTACTCTGCATTGCCCCCTCACTGGCCACTAGTCATCACCCACGTGGCTGTAGTCTACCATGTGGCTTGACACAACTGAAATTCATTGGTTCCTTGGATTTCTGCATGGAGATGGAGGCCTTCTTTGCAACCTCAGTTCTTCCTGCTTTCTGTGTCTCCGTGGCTTAGAACATATGTTTGGGTCCTTAATGTAGCTAATTAATTAAAGAAGTGGATGGTGACAAATGAATTGCGTGTTGTGATTAGTACACGTAGAGTGGTGTTAGTTCTGTGCAGATCCTGATGATCTAGTTGTATGACTCCAGGCAGCCAACTAGCCATATTGCTTGAATAAAGCTGCTTTTCTGAAAAATTAATTTGAGTTCTAGAATATGTTCACTTAAACATCATATTGGCATAATACAAGTTCAGGAATGCTTGTTTATTGACTGTATTTTTAAGCATTTAACGGAATAAACCAAAAATAACCTACTTCCTATCTTTGTCTTATGGAGACTCCATCTTATAGAGACTCGGGCCTCACTGGAGGTCGAAGTGTCCTTGGCTTCCCCCTTATCTGCCACCCCACCCCCCACCCCCAACCCCAGCCTCTTGGAAAACTCTCTTCTTTTTAGATTCTGAACTACTGCTGCACCCTCTTGGTTCTTCCACTTTCTAGACTGTCTCTTGCTGCCTTCCGTGTGTTCACTCTTCCTGACTCTCTTCTTCCTTTCATTCTCTAAGTTAGTGCTTTCTAAAGTGTGGCTTATGAATGTCCAGCATCAGAATCACCTGGGGCCTGACCGGACCGAGTGGATCAGAACCTCTGAGAGCAGGCTGGGGTGGCTGAGGGGTCTGCCGGTTGCTCAAGCGTTCCTGGGGCTTCTCGTGATGCCTGAGTTCAAGACATGCGGCTCTAATTCCTGATACCCGCCAGACTGACACTGCTGTTTGTCCATGTTCTTTCCTCATGGGAGGTTCATATGCTGGCAGGCTTCACCCTCCTGGGAGGCACCAGAGGCGCCCCCTCCAGCTCCCACCTCTTACGTAGCATCAAATCTTCTCTTTCCAACTCTTCACCGAGTCTCTCCCCTGTGCTGGGTGTGACCACTCACACTGGCCATCTATTGGCACAGCCTCTTGAAGTGTTAGATATTTTTCTCCCAGGTCATTTTGTGGATGAGGACACAGAGCCTGAGAGCAAGCTACATGGTAAGGTTTGCTTTGTTAGAGCAAATCGTCGTAAATGCGTGTTGAATGCATGCATGAGAGAACGATTCACCAGCACACACCATCTTGATAGACTTTGTATGGGGTCTGGATTTGTAGTTCTTGAATTACTTCTCCTAGAACCACTGGGAGGTGAGAGAGAGGGGAATAAATGGTAGCATTCAGCTTTAACAATCACAGTGTAAAAGCTGTGGGAAGCCCCCCGGAATACAGAATACGCCAGGGCCAGCCAGGAGTGCCCTATAAAGGAGACTTTACCTATAGCATGTTGAGGGGAGTTGTGTAGCGTTCACCCACTGTTGGTTATTGCAGAACTGGGTCAGTCAGAGGTCAGGGAGGCAGGGAAGGGGGAAGCTGTGGGCTTAGAGATGGAACAAGCAGTTCTCCCGATCCCTGCGAGATCTGTAGCGAGAACACAGGACTTTAAAAAACACATTTTGGGGAATTTTCTTTATAAAATTATCAGAGTAGTAGATCACTGCACTCTTCATACCCTGCGTGTGAAACAATACAAGGATCGTAAGGAAAAGCCCCATTACGAGAAAGCAGTTGGAATAACTGCACGTTAGAAGCGTTAGGTCACTGCTGGCCCGATCTGGCGGTGATTTGCATGCATTTTAGTACTTGAGAAAGGAATGTTTGATCTGACAGCAAGTGGACATGGAGCGCACCCCCTCCGCTTCGCAGGTTGCTGATGGGTCTCCGGGGATTTACTGCTTCCTCCAAGGAGCTCGCCGTGCAGCTGGAATAGAGGCTTGTTTCTCCAGCTGTCTAACCTTCAGTTTTATCTGTCTCTCGTTGACCTCTTAGTTTTATAATGAGTCAGTTTATTTGCTTGTGCAAATTGAGTTTTCTTAGAAATAGAACAGAGCTAGAAAGAGGCCAATGTTTTGGTTGTTTCCTCTGGAGAAGGAGAAGCAGCCAGGAGACGGGCACCGCAGAAGCTGCTTATGCTCTGACAGCCCCTGGTGTTGGTCTAGTGGGCAGTGGGAGGTCGTCTCCCTTGTCGGAGGTGGAAATATCCTCAGGGTTTATCAGCTAATGACTTCTGGAGGCCCTGGGAGCTCAGAGAATTTGCTTAGCAACTGGCCTGACCAGTCCCCCCAACCCCTGCTCCCCCCCGCCCCCCCGCCCCCCCCACATTAGCGGACTTACCAGTGAGTCTGATGGAGCAGTTTTGGAACTAAACAAGGATCAAGCATTCTGTGAAAATGGTGCCAGCCTTTTCCTCGACGGGACCCGAGCCTGTAACCCAGTCCAACAGAACGAGGGTGAACAAGCCAAAAAAAACTTTTTTGAGAAACAACACAGGCAGTAGGAAATCATACTGGTCAGGGCTTGTTTTCCTGGCTCAGGGCCTCATTCCAACCTGTTGCAATCAGCTCTCGGAGTGTCTACAGGGACACCCTGGTGCAGGGGCCCCTCGGAGGAAAGGAACTTTTACATTTCTGTTTGACTGGGCTCCTTGCCAGGGGCTAAGTTCAAAGTGCAGTTTCCAGTAATTTGCTGGGACTTCTCTGTGGGTTTGATAGGCCAGGACAGAAGCTTGCAAGCTGAAGTAATATTTCCTGATTTCTGTCATTTCTTAAGAAGAGAGGGAAAGGTTGCAGAGGGCCTGGGGGTTGGTGGCCTTTTGTTGGCTCTGAGGGCAGATGGGGCTCCTGTCTTCTCCGGCCCTTTCTCCTCCTGGCTGGGGTCCTGGGCAGCCTGGCCCTGGGCTGGCATCGCCTGGGCTCCCTCCCCCAGCAAACGTGAGGTGCCCATTTGCTGCAGCCGGTGCAAGCCTGCCTTGATTTATTGCATGCTGGCCTTATTCAGAGCCATGAAGTTGTCGAGCCATGGCAGTATGTTCTTGTTTTCTCATATCTGTAGGATGAAAGCGAACACTTTTATAATCCTTCCCTCCTTACCACATTTAGTTCCCCCGCGTTCAACATGTGGGCTTGATTAAAGGGGAAAACGAGCTCAAAGAGAAGTTAGAGTTTACACGCCTTCCCTCCGCCACCCCCTCCCCAGCATGTTGAGGGCAGGGCCCATCTTTTTGTCATTTCATCTTTGTGTCTCCCCACTGTGTCTGGCAGAGGACCTGACACGTAATAATTCTGAATGGATCTTTATTCAGTGAAGGGGTGTGGGGAACAGTGGAGTCATTTCAAAGGAGTGTTCGGTAGAACAATGTAATTTCTATGTCACGTAGAGGCTCATAGGAATGAGGCTTTATTGATTTGATCACAACTCATTTTCTACAACAAGGAACTGTCTTCCAGAAATGTTTGCTCTGGTCCCTGTTTCAGCCACTCTTTACTTGGAAGGACCCAGCTGAACATGGAGGGGTGTTAGGAGCAGAGGAGAGAGATGGAGTAGTGGGAGCCCGAGTGGAACTCTTCAAGATTCTTTAGCCCCTGCACCAAGTGACCATCACCTCTCCATCGCCTTCCCACTACTTCAAACACCCTTAAATCTACAACAACAAACGCCCAGGAATATATAAAGGGGTGGGGGGTAAAAGGGTCTGGAAATAGCCTGTGGGAGTTACTACCTTCTTTCCCCCATGAAGTTCCTTCCCCAGCTCCTTTAGTTCTCCTACAACATACTTCTTTTCATTTGCTAATTTGCCTCAGAACAGACTATCTCTGCAGGCTGCTTTTCCTCTAGTCTGGAAACTTGAATTATAGCAATTTAACATTATAACATAATTCCACTGCAATAAAGCAATTTGGGGCTGGCTGTGGTGATGGAGGGGATGGTGGTGGAAACAGGGAGCCGAAAATTGACGATAATGGATTTTCTTCTGTATTCGTTCAAGAAATGTTAGTATAAAGCCACGTTAGTATGAATTCTTATTTAAATATTTTAATTAGAGGATTGGTGCTATGTAAAACCATCTAAATGTGATGCCAAAAGAACTCGTTAAAAGCTTAAAAGAAGGTGGGAGACAGTCTAGTTGTGTGGACTTGTATTACGCAAATAATGAGCTTGTGTAATTTCTCCCCTCTTTACTGAATTGAATTTTTGACTTACATGAATGATTGTTTGTTTTTACAATGTGGAATAAAAAGAGTCTCAAATATTTCAGCAGTCATTAGCTATAATTAAAAAAAACCCAAACAACTTGTGGCAAATTGTCTAGAAAACCAGGCTCTGTAGGTAGGTCTCAGGGAAATGGAGAAGAAAGAAAGAAGTGAACTTAAAAATTCTCCTTGCCAAATGACTTCTCACACCAGAGATTGGGTAATTTAGATTCTTGAATGAAGTCAAGACAACTTTCTCATCATCAGACAGCTCTCTTTAAGCCAGGGCATGGATTGTGCAACGGGTATCTGACTGTTACCCATCTCTGCTCAAAAAAAGAGAGACACCCACAAAAGACACTAGCTATAAAGTTGATTTAAAACATGTCTTATTTCCTCTCAGTTTCTGTAGGTGCTAGAGTTTGGGGGATGTGACAACTGCTTCCTGCCTCCTCTGTCTGTAGTGCTGGCCTTTGGCGTTTTTGGAGATAATATTGGCAGTTTCCCCTACTCACGAGGTATCCTAAAAGCCCATGATGGTGACAGTTTCATCTTGTGTGTGGGGAAAAGCGGCTTCTGCAGCGAATAAAGTGCCCAGCACCTCAGGGCAATTCTGTGGTTCTTCACACATCCCGGCTGATGCAGCCTGTAACTCTTGTCAAGTGGTCAACATTTGGTTCCTTGTGAAAAATGGACCTTCCCACAAAGTCACCAGCGAGAGTGATGGAAATGACAAGGGAGGGTCTATGAAAATGAAAGTTCTTAGCCGGAAAATACTTCTGTACAATTTTTAACATCATTAACTTCTTAAGAAGTCTAGAGTCACTTAGACTTCCCAAATGTACTCTCCCACATGTTACGGAAAATCCTATATGCTATAGAGATATTTAGGAATTTGGAATTTGTATGTCAGATAACCGCTTGTGATCATAGGTTCGGTTTTTCATTTTTTCTGTGCTTATGATATCTTAAAATATATTTTTCAGGCTACCATGCTGTTCGAATCAATAAATATTTTAATACTTGTTTTGGGACAAGCACTATCCTCCGCCCATAGCATTTAAATGAACAGTAGTGAAATGAGTGACATTAATTATATACTTATAATATCACAGCTTTATAAATGACTAAGTATGCCTTGATTAGAAAGACTCAGAAATTGAAAGCATTGGGAGGCAATTATTTATATAGAAAAAGCATTCCAGGCGGCAAGAGAGGGTTGGCTACGGGTTGTGTGTCAGGTTTAATTGAGATTGTTCTGCCAGGTTACGTACAGGCCACTCCCAGGCAGCTCTTCCTTTTCACCCCTACATCCACCTCCCTTTTTTGCTTTGGGACTCCTTTCTTCCAGCTCAATTATTGCAGAGCCAACATAAAAATTGGGTGGGAAGGAGGAAGGAACTAAAATGTAATTAAGGTCTTCCTTGTTTTATGTACATTAGTACATCATCTCATTAAATTCCCACAACGTGCTCTGAAGTGAGGTACTGCTAACACTCCTGAAGTGAAGTACTGCTTGCTCTAAGTCACACAGCAAGAAGGCAGAGGCCTTTACGTGCAGATTTGTGCAGCTATGAGAACAGAGCTCCCAGACTCCCCCAGCAGCCTCCAGCCAGGAGGGATTTAGCCTGTTTGTGTTGGGCAAAGGGCATTTTGTGGGCTTACTCCTCTTCTCTTCAAGGTGTGACCACATTGTTTCATTTCTAGTGAGTTTCCCTGATACATTGAAAGCTATGGTTGAATTAAGGAACGTATCTCTTGCATAAAGCAAAGAACATCTGATTTCTTTTTTTCCCTATGCCTGTGAATGTTAGAATTCGGGTCATGCTTGTAGTAAATGCACTTCCAGAAAATCTACTCTTTTAATGTATGTCGCCTTATTCTTTATTTTCAAAATAATCCCAGACATTTTAGCCCAAAAGCTATACATCTAGGCTATAATTTTAAATTTATCTCTATGCTATCCTTGTGAAAACTTTCAACTCAATTTTCCCCCCTCGCATATGTGTAATACCACCATTACCTACTAACTGTGGATTGAAATAGCAAGTCATTATGATGTCTGAATTAACATCCAAAACATACTGGTTTTCTTCCAGGGTTCCCAAATCTATTATCGTTAAAACATATAACTTTTAAAACTCCAATGGTTTTCCCAAGCCAATTCTCTAATCACAGACATAAATTTCACTCCATTAAGGAAAGGAAACCAGGCAGTATGACTAAAGTTAGGAATATGATCACATTTCAAGGGCAGAGAAAAAAAAAAAAAAAAAAGATTAGGCATGGAATTCTTTCCATTTCTTTTGCTTGTGGAACCCGTTTAAAATAAAACCCTGCTTTCCTGCACACATAAGAGCGTGTGGCCCTTTGAAATAAGGGCCTGGGTTATGAATGGATGCTGCCATGCCCTGACTCTGATTTGGCAGGGCCTTTTGCAGAAAGGAGGTCTCTGAGTGCTGCCACTCTTCCCTGGAATGGCTGAAGGGTCCTGGGACTGGTGAGAGCCAGTATGACAGGCTCTCCTCCCTTCTGCATCTCAGGGTGATTGGAAGTTATTCAGTTGCATTTTCTCCTATGAAATACCTGTTGCCTATTTGTAAGTCCTTTAAATAATGACAGTCCCAGAGAAGCTGTGATAACCAGGCAGGCCTATAAATAAGGAAAGGGGATGTGGTGGGAAGGTCTAGCTCTGTAGGCTGTGGATGGCAGATTCTGTAGTATTCTTTTCCTTACTACTCCTGAAATATCTCAGCCCCTCAAGGTTGCTTTTTAATGTTTATGAAGATTTTTCTTTATAGGAGTCTCTTTTCAACCTCCTAGACTTGCTTCCTTGCTATTTTTTAAAGCTCAGTTGTGTTCAAGTAGCTTTAAAAAATGTTCACTCTTGCTACCTGTGTTAAGAATAGGAGCAAGACAGTTTTCTACCCCCACCTCACCAGCAAACTCCCGTGTTTCTGCTGAGTGTTCCCTGAGATGCGCATTCTTGATTCCATAGGAATAGCCATGTACACGTACACAGAGTATACACAAAGTGATATAAAAGTACACAAGTTTTAAAAAGTATTTAAAGCGATATGAAGTTAATTTTTGATGTTTACCTTGTAGCTGATGTGCATTTATATATGTCGAATTTGAAATAGGTTAGCATCGTTAGCAGAGAAAGAAAAATCTTTTAAAAAATCTTTCCTTTCTCAGGGAGTCAAACAGGAAGACAAGAAAAGTTTACTTTTTAAATCTGCATTTCTGTTGCTAGAAATGAGATTTATTGGAAGCAACGTTTCAGTGACTATTCAAAGTTTTTTTTTTAGAAAAAAACACCATATCTTTCAACCCAGCAATCTCCCACTGGGGGATCTGTGTCATATAAGAAATATCTATAGTTACCACCAAGTGGCTCTCGATCCCATTACCCTATTTTAATTCTCTGCATATGACTCCGTGGCGTTATGTCCTGTTATTCTTGTTCATTTGTTCACCCATTTGTTCATTCATTCATTCACTGTCTTCTCTGACAAGAATGTGAGCTCTCTGAAAACTAGGTCTGCATCTGTCTCCCTCCCCACTGGAACTCTAGTATCTGGCACATCATGAAATATTTGTTGGATTAAAGAAATACAACACCCATAGAGGAGGAGGGATGTTCCAGAATGTTTATTGAAGTGGCAACAAGCTACTAGTGGAATCAAGAGAGTGCCTACTCGTGATGGGCTGGTGGGGAGCCGCACCGAGCCTAGCTCAGCCGGATGCCGTAGGGGTTAATTGCATGGTGCTAGCGTCGGGCTGCCTGGGCTTTAATCCCTACACTCATCTTAAGTGTGTGATGAATGGCCTCAGGAATGGTGCTAAGCTTCTGTGTCTCCGTTTTCTCATCCATACAATGAGGACAACAGTGATACCAATCTCAGAAGGTGTCTGTGAGCATTAAATAAAATTGGCGACATAACAGGCAAACAGTCCCTGGCACATAGTAAGTACTCAATAAATATTATTATCTCATGATATATTAAAAAGAATGAATTAAATATCACTTGACAGAGGAATGTTCATAATGCACTGTTTAGTGGGCAAAATATATGCAGAGAATATATTTGATGGCTGCCACTTTTATAAATGTAGCAGTGATAATAAAAATCCTATATATGTGTATGTAATATGTTTGTAAGAGCATAAAATTATGAAAGATATTTACTAGGTATATAAAGCTGGGTATAGGAAGATCAGGACTGAGGAGTGAGAAAGAGAAGAAGGGAAAGTTGAAAGACAGCAAAATGACTAATAGGAAGATATTTATGTTACCAACACGTTACCGATAGCCATGATCAAATTACAAAATATGTGAATTTATGTATTTGTACATGTTGAGGTGCTTAAAAAGTGAGTCTCTAAGTATTAATGATGATTGTCTCGGAAGGACTGGGACTCCAGGTGATTTCTTCCTTTTTTTTTTTTTAAAGAATTTTTATTGAGATACAGTTAACAGACAGTAAACTGCATATATTTAGAGTGTAAAATTTGGTATTTTTTTTCTTATTAGTAATGTATATATGGCAATCCCAATCTCCCAATTCATTCTCTTCCTATTCTTTGATGTATTTTAATTTTTGACAGTAGGCATGTATTATTTATATAATCAGGAAAAACAGGAAAATATTTTTGCTGTCAGGGAAAAAGGAAAAAAAAGCAATACTTCTCTATTTCCATAACCTTCTATTAAAGGAAGAGAGATGGCATTTGAGTGGATGTCTCTCTTCCAGTAGTTTCAGAGCCTGAGGAGTTGTCAGTACCCAATTTAGAAGGAGCACATGGCCATGAGGTCTGAGAACAAGATGGATTTAGTTTTCGGCAAATCACGTGTCTGCTCCCTCAGCCCTCTCCCGTTGTGAACTCAACTCTGAGTGAATCGGTGTTGTAAACACAGGCAAATGGACCCCGACACTCTTGAAGATGGGAGAGAAGGGCATCACATATTCCCATGTCTGCAAATAATTCAGCCATAGGAGCCTCTTTGGACCCCAAATCTAGAAGTTTTCTTAAATTACTGCTTTCCTCATGTCAAAGCTTTGTTCAAAACCCTTGTTACCTTTGTATTACCGTTGAGAGAAAGTTGAAATTCTTTAGGCTGGTGTATAAGAGTCTGGATACCTGTGCTAAGGCTCTCTGCCATGATTTCTTTACCCAGCTCCCTGCTTGAGTTTGTGTGGTTGCCCCTGTGGCCACTCAGAATCTCTCCTTCTCTTTGTTCATGCCCTTCCCCCACTTTACCCTTTTCTGAATCTTACCCATCCCTTAAGCCTTGGCTCAGGTCTATCTTCTCTGAAAGGATCCTGAACTATCCTGGTCGCTAGAGACATCCTGCCTTTTCCCCATCCCTGTTCTTCCACTGCAGGTGTTATTACCTTTGCCCCAGTCATGTAGCACTCACAGGTGACCATAATCAGTCATCCAGCCTCATGTGCACATTTCTCCTTCTTCAACTGGGAAACTCTCCAAGGATGAGGCTTGTGCCTTTTTCTTCCTTGTATTCCCACAGCTCCTACCACGTTAACTTGGGTATAGTTGGCATGCAGTAAATATTTGCTGATTGATAGGTACGTATAGGTATTTTCTGAAAACCAGTAAGTAGTTGTCCCATAATTAGTGTGTGGTTGGAGGCCTTATGCAGAAACCTGTATATTTGCATATAAGCTTATCTATCGAGATAAGAATGCCTGCCTAATATAGGAAAAAAGTGTAAAGAACCTTTCAGATCCTCAGAAATGTGTATGCACTCAGATATGAATCTATCACTACGTTTGCCATAAACAGGATGAATGAAAAATGAAACTGAATGGGAGACGTTTCATTTTTGAGAACTGGAAACAGTGAAATATTTATAACGATAATAGTAGTTAACACTTATATGGCTTTTATTATGTTAGTTTGTCTAAGTACTTTTCACATATTTACTCATTTAATCCTTAAAACAACCCTGTGAGGTAGGCACATGACTTTGAGTCCCATTTCACAGAGGATAAAACACAATTAATCAGTCTCCCACTTTGACTGAATTTCTTTAAGCTGTTTAGTTGAGATATGAATCATTTTATGCTTTTTGGCTTTTATTAATAAGTTTACCTGTGTGATTACCTCTATACAAAGGACAAAGCCCATACACTCAAATACTTTTAGATGACATGACTATGATTCTTCTTAAGGTGAGGCTTAAAAGTAATAAAGTTGGTTTAAAGAAAAATTAGCAAACATACCCCAAGGAAAGTTTTGTAAGGCAGACATCTTCTGAAGAAGCTATTTACGTTTAACCTAAGAATTCGGTCATTGCTTTTCTTTAGGACTGTTTTTAAAAGTCCGTGGATGCTTGCTAAAAGAGATTTGATCTCCCTTATTAATAGTTACATCAGGTTTTAAACCAAAGACAGCTTTGTTACTTACTTCGTTCAAATCATTTTAGCTGTGTATGATTATGATTTTATCCTCAGAGGCTGAAGATTTGCAGCCATCGAAGGAGGCTCACAAGCATTTCCTAATACTTTCCAAAGGGAGTTTCAAGACAAGAGTTCCAAAACAGTTGGCAACATCTCGTTACCCAAATTCTGGGACGATCAAGCCATTATCCAAGGTTGCACTGCTATTCAGGGACAGAGACGATGAAAACCCAGGGCTTTTGACTGCAGTCTACTGGTTTTCAGCTCAACTGCACCACCACTAGAGGGCTCAGCGAGGGACTGTGGGCGGGTCCTGGACGTGGTGCTCAGGGAGAAAGAGCAGTCCCTGGGGGAGTGGAGAGAAGCCAGTGGCGGCAGTGACCTGAAACCTCTCCTTTTTTGGGAGCAGCAGATGGAGTGTCAGAATGGTGAAAACTGAAAGATTGGTCAGTCTTTGTGGTCTATTTAGCTGTTGTGTGGAGGAAAGGAGGTTGTTGAAAACGTTATGCTCCTCAGTAAGAAGAAGGAGTAACAGTTTCCCGTGAGCCAATCTTAGTGGTTCAATGGCCCAGAAGCTCTAAGCCAATCCTTCATCCAATTTTGTGGTTTCTAGAAATGATAATGGCTAATATTTAAGTGTTTACTGTATATCAGGGATTATTCTAGATACTTTACATGTATTACATCATTTGATTCTCAGGCCATTTGTATCATCCCATTTTATAGATGGGGAAGGTGAGTTACAGAGAAGTTATACAACTTGCTGTAAAATTCTCAAGATTACATCTCTATTAAGTAGCTGACTTGGGATTCGAACCCAGGCAGTTTGTCTTCCAAGCCTCATCAGTTTAAAAGGATTGATTATAGAAAATTTCAAACATGCAAAAGTAGAGCAGTGCAACGAACTTCTATTTATTATCTCCCAGCTGCAACAACCATTAACTCATGGCCAGTTTTGTTCTATCTGTATCTCAACCTCCTTAGTGGTCTCCCAGCCTCCTTTCTGGATTATTTTCAAGAAAACACAGACATCCTATCATACCATCCATATATATTTTAGGAAGTACTGCTAAAAAACTGATGGCTTAAAAAAAGTCACACTCTTTTCCATAAGATACACATTGTCTCTATTTTTACGACATTTTTGTGACAGCTTGGAAGATGATTTGCCTAGATCTGTGATATTCTTTCATTTCTTATTCATTTATTTACTGTAATGCTTTCCCCATACCAACAATTTGATTATCCTGATGTATAGTTTGCACAATTGCGAGATAGATGCTAGATTCACAAATACCTCTCTCTCTAAATGTAAATTTCTGTCTCTCTCTCTCTACTAGTTTCAATGAGTTGGTTTTCTAACATCCGCCAAAGTTGATCACTTAATTTGTTTAACGTATCATGATGAACTTATGGATGTTTAAACTATTAGTGGATGTAGTAAACATATTTGCTTACTCATTTGATGGATTTTTTCTAATCAATGCTCAAATTGAACCTTTGGGTTCAATTTGGGTCAGTGGGAGCCTCTTCAGGGTCAGCTTAGGAGTCCTTCAGTCATCTTCAGCAGCTCCCTTATTTTCTGGTATGACAAGATGTTCTAGGCTCATCTTGTGTATTTCTTGCCCTAAGCCTGGAATTGGGCATTTTTCCAAGGAGCTGACATTCCTTTATGGGAAACAGTATTATTTAGAGACCACCACCTAGGTGTGAAGGGGGCTTATTGCTACTAGGTTGGTTGTTATTTTCCTTCCTTCCTTCCTTCCCCTCTCCCCCTCCCACCTTTCCTCCTTTTCTTTCTTTTTAAAGAGAAATTAAATAATCAATTCTTACCAATAATCATTTGTTTTCTCTTTCTTTATAAATTTAGGTATAAATTTAGGTATAACTAGGTAATAAATATTTCAGAATAACAACATAAAATATTATTAAAATATGATTATCAAAACCAATTTGAATTTATTGTATAATTCTTTTCATCTTTAGAGTATACACCACTAGGGATGTACAGTCAAATTATATTGTCTTTTAAAGTCACTTGAAACGAGTTGTTCTCTGTACAATCTAAAAATATGTTTGGTGGTTAAATTTGTTTTCTTCTGCTTTAGAGTTGTAGTATAGTTATCTTAAATGTCACTTAATTTTGTTTTAAAGTCGTTTAAAACAAGATCTATTCAGAGTAGTCTGGCTTCCTTTTCTTTTTTTTTTTTTATAGGAACAAGTATGTGTAGATACTGGTTGCTGACTTAAAAAGATGCAGTGTGAGAGTTGTAAGTTAAGTTTTATTTGGGGTAAAATGAGGACTATAGCCCAGAGACAGCATCTCAGATAGCTCTGAGAAACTGCTCCAAAGAGGTAGAGGGGAAGGTCAATATATATGTGATTTTGGTGTAGCTGGAGTACATGCAATCAAACACATATTTTTTGCAGAGGTTTCTGCTGGTCTCATGAAGTTTACTGCCAGTCACGAGGAGCAGACGTCACCATGAAGGATTTTAGTGCTTTTCTAGATATGAGGAGATGCAAGAATTGGATACATAAAATTCTCTCCTGAAAGTACCTAACTATTGGAAGGCCTGTTCTGCTATTTTTTCCCAGAGCACAGAGTGCCTCATTTCTGCTCTCCACCCTGGACTCCATTCAGGGGGTGTTGAAAGTCAGCAGCTGCAGCGGCACCTGATTTAATCCTTGTAGAGGTAGATGGCAAGTGCCAATTTGTAGCTGACAGGTATCTCCTCCATCTCCACTTTCTTAGATAAATGTTAGCTTGAGATACATATTTTCCTCTACCTTGATTTTTCACATTTTTATGCCATTTACCTTGACAGTCAGTCCTTAGCAGACATGTGGACACTTCTCAGTCCCTTGAGAGCTGCAGAGTTTATTCAACCAGTCCCTGAGTGATGGACAGTCTCACTTACAGGTCTGTCCATATGTGGATCAAAGTCTAAAGATATTTAAATGGCGGGAAAAAGTCCCATTCCAGCAAAGGGGCAAACTTAGATAAAATGTGTTTTACAGCTTGGGTCAGTCTCCTGGTCATCATGTATGTATGTTAAGAGAATCTTCCTTGTTCAACAATACTGGGCTTAGGGAAGTGATAATATGAGAATCATGTGGTTTCTTAACTCTTCATGTGGTTCCTAGTCGTGGAGATCCAAATTTTTCAGTTCTCTCCTCTTATCATTACATATATCTACGTATTTACACTTGTAAATGGTGATGTGCTAGGAGCAGCTGCTAACTTTCAGGAGATCATATGCACATATGACACAGACACTGCTAATGTACTGTTTTTGGCCTCCCCCTTTTTTCTGTCTTTACCTATTGATTATCTTTTAAAGAATGAATCTACCCTTGTGTATTCAAATACAGTAGCACTTCTATGCAGGTATCCATTTCAGCTCAGCTATTTCTCCACAGACCTCCAAGCTAAGGCATCTAGAATTAAATATATCATCTTGGATATCTTGCATACAGTGTGGAAACACCTGCCCTATTGTCTCTTCCTATTTTCAGTGATGCACTGTTTTCCCAGGTTTAAAGCCACTGGTGGTATCCCTTTACTTATTTAACCTTTATGCTACCAAACTTGATGAGGTCTCCTAGATTAGATGTTGATTTACCTGGGGCTCCATGGGAACCTGAACATAGTCACATCCAAAAGAGACTCCTTGAGAGGAGTCTGTAACAGCAACAATGTGTCCTCGGCCCTTTCCCACAGATCACTGGGTTAGTTAAAAATGTGAACACACACTGGTCAAATGTGACTATTTAGAAGAAACTCTGAATGTGTGGAATAAAGCACTTGGGAAAATGATTCTAAAAGCTAGAGGAAATGAGCTCCAATTAAACAAAAGACACCGATTCAATGCCATGGGTGGTCTCAGGAGAGAGTGTGACCTGATGTAAGAGGGGTTGAAACCACATCCCGGCAGAAACACGGAGGTGCTAGGTGTGATCTCCGGAAGGAATGAGGTCAACGGTGAGCAATCACGTGACCCTCCAGGCCCCCGCTGGCACTCCTGGGGAAGGATTAGAACTGTCCCTCTTGGGAGGCTCTGGGAAGCGGATCCAGCTCCTGGAGATGATGGACGTGTGTCATACAGGCTTCCCCGGGGAAGCAGTGCCCTCTGAGTGTGGGCCGAGGCATTTATTATAGGAATTAAATCTTACACAATTGTGGGAGGATCAGGGGAAGCGGAGGTCCAGAAAGGGAGCTGGAGGATCAGAGGAGTCACTTCCTTAAGAAATGAGTGAAGCACTGGCCTAGGGGGCAAGTCAGAGCTTGTGAGGACATCTGAGGAGACAAGCCAGGTGGCTGCTGAAGGGGGACTGTGAAGGGAGAGCTGGTGGAAGCTTCCTTGGGAAGCTGCTGCTTCTGGGTAGTTGCAGAGGGTCTGTGACCAAGTCACTGGTCATGGGACACTGGTAGTCACAGCTGGGAAAGAGCTAAATGTGGAGCAGAGGGGAGCGAGGACCCCTGGGACCTGTCCTTCCGTCACCACATCCGACCGAAGACTTCGCTTGTGCCTCTCAGATCTTGCCTGAGGTGCTCTCTTGGTGACTCCTACCCAGAACCCCGGAGGGTAGGGAATGCGGGCAGTGTGGTCGCCAGTCTAACCACGTTGACTATAGCACTCTCAGCACAAAAAGAGGTAGGCATTTGCTCAATGAGAGGAAGGAATCAAGGGATGGTTTAAAATCTGCCCAAGCGTGGGATCCCTTTAGACACAGTGAGGGAATGCCCACATGGCAAGGCAGCACAGAAGGACCCACACGCTGGGCATTTAGTTCGGCTAGTGGTTAAAGAGCCACCATCACATCTACCCTCCTGCCTGCAGGAGACCTGTGGCTCTACTTCTTGTTCCTCTGTCCCTCTCCATTTTCTGTGAACTGGTAGTGAGATTTAGAGGTTGACCTCATTCAGGTTGGAGATTTTTGTTTTTTTATTTAGCAAGAATCACTCAGACGTGCCTAGTAAGTGTTGCCTCTCTTTGGCGGTGTTAGCGGTCCCTGACGATCACGCCTTCCTTTGGGGAGAGCCAGACCTCTTACCCTCTTTGCTGTTGCCTCTTCTGTAGACAGTCACCAAACCTTCATAATTCTGGCCAGAACAGACATAGCCTAGAGAAAAAGGATTACGCACACGCGTTCTCGTGTCTACATATGCCTGCGTCCCCGCGTCCAGATCACTGTCAAGATGAGTTATTTATGTGCTGTGGCAAGAGGAGGCCTAGGTGACCTTCTTCGTCAGCATCGTTGGAGGCTGGCCTGAGGAGGGCAGGTAAGAGGAAGTACAGGATCTGCAAGGAGCAAGTGACGTGTAGCATAAACATCCCCTCCCCCCCACCAAGAGAATAAGCATAGTATCCTGTATGCTTTATTTTCATGCAGTGTTTTTGTACTGTGCCTCCTGAGGGATAAAACCAAATCCTTCCATTTACACTTCCCAGCAAGGTGGGGCTGGGCGGCTGGGGGTGCAGGGCAGCAGAAAGGGGGGTTGGGGAACAGCAAGGCCGTGAATTAAGGGATCTTAAATTGAGGCATTTGCTTTCATTGGCCCTGGTGCCAGCCCCGCCTGGGGACCTAGGCGAAGCGTCTTTGATGCTCTCGCTTTATGGAAGTCCATAAATACAATTTGGTGGAGCTCATACAGGATGAAACTAGTCTGGAAGCTAAATCACCTGTAATGTCTTGACGGAGATTTTCTTCAGCAGAGAGGGAACCACCTCCTTTGCTGAGGTGGAAGAACCAGGTATTACAGAGTCTTAAGCTATTTACACTTTGGAAAGCGTTTTTATTGCCTTCACAAGTTAAAAGGTCCTATTTTTTTTTTTGGATTATTTCCTATGCTTTGGAATTATCCTCTGAAAGAAGCCTGGATTTTTCTGCTTTATAGTTTCTCTGAAACAAAACTTCCCAAGGCGGTTGGAGGATTGACTTTTGACACATAGCTACAGGGGATGGGAGAAACGTAGAGATGTCTTTCAGGGAAACATTGAAATCCTCCAGAGAAAGAAAAGATTCCACTTAAAGACACTTTAGCACACCGGAAACTCTTGGGATCTTTCATTCTGTTAGTTTGTACATATGATATTGCCTTTTATTTTCGCATATAAAAATGGTTATTGGCTATTTCATATGGTTCAACCTCTCTAATTTAAAGCTATATATACATTACTAATAAGAAAAAAATGTCAAATTGTACACTTTAAATACATGCAGTTTATTGTATGTCAATTATATCTCAATAACAGTTCTTAAAAAAAAAAAAGAAGCTATGTTCAGCAGCCATCCTTGGCATTAATGGATTCAAGCTTTTATGAGTGTGAAATTAAGAGGGAGGCAGTTAAGTAAAAAGTGTTACACATGGGTGAGGAAATGCACTCTACTGGAAAAGAAAATGAGACTGTCCTGATTTAAGTCACAACCCTACGTATGATCTTCTAAGTATCTATTCCTTCACTGAGAGTGTTATATGGCATACCCATTCCTTAAGGTTCTTAGGATATTACCTGGCAGATGATTTTGTCCCTTTGTGCATGAATGTTTCCCTGCAACCAGGAGAAGAATTAGAGTCCACAGAGTACCTTGACAGAGCTGAAGGAAGCAAGAAAATTGAGGCTGGTACTCTGCCTGGTGGTGGCACTTAGAATCCTGAGCCTTGGTGGGCGTCACTACTGAGCAGATTTGGACATTTGATTTTATTATTTTTTCCAGAGGAAAAATTCTTAGGCAGGAGCCTAAGAATCTTACTTGTATAGTTTTTAAGAGACTAGGTATTACTTTTTTAAAGGCCCGTTTATGAATTTTCGGTGCCAGATCTAACTTCTTGATGAATTGGATGTTTGGGTCAGCTGGCCAATGCATTCCTGTTTGAGGATCTGACTTAGGAATATGATAAATATAGTTGAAGTTTCATTGGATGGTTTTAAAAGTATATTTTCTTCTAGCTACGCTATTCTCTGGAATCAGTTTTTTTCACTAAAAAGAAATACTTGTCAAGTAGACAATCTATTTTAGCCCCGAGCGAGTTTGGGAGGGCCACTTTCTCTCACACAGTGTCAGCAAAAGGCCACTACATTTCTTTATTTTCTCCTTTTAGGTACTTCTCTGCTTGTATCATTTGACCATCGAACTGTTTCATTCCGACGCGCTTTACAAGTTGTGATTCTCAAAGGTTCCAGATTTACCAGGTGGTAAGTTCCTTGAGGGCAAGTGTTGTGCAGGTGTGCCCTGGAAGAGGCACGCGTTTTGAGGAAGAGCAGCCTGGATTCAAATTGTGGCTACTTTCGACCACAATTTGTGTGTCTGTGACCTGGGAGGGTTTCTTAATTACTTTGACCCTCAGTTTCTTCATTTGTAAAAATATGAGTAATAATACCTACCTCCAGGGTTTCATGGGAATTGAGTGATGTAGCTATGAAAGCACTTTGGGCTGAGTATCCAGCACCACATGCTGTATCAAGGTTGACCTCTTTGCCTTGTCTTATCTTAATCTTCTTTGTAAGGCATCACACATAACAGGCCCTCAGGATGCACTGGGTAATTGATTTCATTTGGTGGGGGGGGGGGGCGCTTTCCTTGATGATGTAGTGTGAGATCCCTTTGCAAATTATCTCCAAATCACATTGTAGGATGGCTTGCCTTGGGGAGGTCATCTTGTGAATCAGTGCCTGTCAGTATTTCGTATGTACGATAATAGCTACCATGGGAGGAAAAAAAAAAGCTCATTTATTTTTCTGAGAAGGGCTGTGATTGTTATATTGTCATTGTTGGCACGTTTTATGGGCGTAACAATTATAGTGGTCCTTGCTGGGACTCCCTCTGCCTCCTCAGCAGCCGAGAGGCTCAGCAGTAGATCCCCCTGTCTTGTGTGGGTTTGGTTAGTCTGCATCAGAGGATGGCTCTTTGTCAGGTAGCTTTGTGTGAGGGTTACTTTTATGGGCTTGTGGTACTTTATGCATTGAGTTCATCACTCAGAGCTAGCATACTTTTTATTATTTGTTTTTTTATATTTTTGAGTTTTAAGAGTTTTTAAAAGTATGTTCTGTATATTATCCCTTTATGAGATGTGTGATTTGCAGATACTTTCTCCAGTTGCTTGCATACTTTTATTAACTGGTTAGAGCCAGTGAAATGTTTTTGAAATAAATCTGTCTTGGGCAGTATATGGCAATGTCGCTTTGAGTAATAGGTGGTTGAAAATCTGATCTAAGTTTACTTTTACTTGCCTATGGATTCTTTGCTCAAACTTTATAAAGCTAAGCAGTTTAAAAAAATTTTTTTTAAAGCCTCTGTGAAGATAAAAAAATGCAAGATAGTATGTGCTTGCAATTGTTTTACCAGGATTTCAGAAGAAATAAAAGCAAAACAAAACAACCAAGAAGTTTCTTTGTCAAAGGTCTGGAAAATACAACTTTTGGATAGATTTTTGGGAGCCCTGTTTTGCATTAAAATACCAAATAAAACAAAGTGATAGATTGTTCTGGCACCATTTAGGTTGGGCTTATGTGATGAGAACTGTACATAAAAGACAGCCAGTTATTGTCATAGTTGACAGATTTTTGGGTACTGTCTACTTGTTCAGTACAGTAAAGTCCCAGGGGTGAGGAACTTTTCCAAAATTCCTATGCCAGGAACCGTGCAGACTTCGGCTGTAACACACTGACATTGTCTCCCCAGTGCTGTAGCTATCTGTAAGTTGTGGTCTTGCCTAGCAGACCAGATTAGTTCCTGTGACTTTCTGCACGGGTGTTATCATTATTGACATGGCTTCATTTTATTTTTCCCAAGTCTGTAAGTGGCTTTAAAGTATTGGTCAGATTTTAACAGGAGGTGGGTGCAGAGGTTTTCAAGTGGCGCAAAGAGCACAGGCAAGAAACTGATGCAGGGCAAGTCCTCGGAAAAGCAAGGCGATTTGTTTAATTGGAGTATAGGTGATTTCCAGGGGGTTTCTGAGAAAGAATACTGGAAAGGTATTTGGGGTGACATATTTGGAAGGCTTTGTGTGCCAGAATAAGAAATTGGTGCTTAATTTACTTAATTTTTGGCAATGCGGATCAATTTTAATCTGATGAAACACATGTTGGAAAACTCCTAAGGAGGCCAGTGATCTAGAGGAGAGGTGACGAGGTTTGAATTGGGAGGAAGTGATGGCAGGGAGCACACGGAGACAGGTTGCCTCGATTCTGCCGCATTACACTTAATGCACTTGTAACAGTGTGACGTACGTCACCAAATGCATCGCACTGTGTGCATGTTAATAGAAATAAAGGAGGCCTGATGTTAAGTCCAAGGTTAAATGAGGAGTAAATGTATTCAATAATTATCCATGTGTGTTAGATGGCTGGGAGGAGAGGTTGCCACCACAAATTTACATACCTGGGTGGAGATTTAACTGAAAGGTGATTATTGACGTCACTCAAAACCTAACGTACACACGGCTATGTTTAACATAGATAACCAACAGGGACCTACTGTACAGCACAGGGAACTCTGCTCAATATTCTGTAATAACTTAATTGGGAAAAGAGTTTGAAAAAGAATAGATATATGTGTATGTATAACTGAATCCCTTTGCTGTACACCTGCAATGAATGCAACATTGTTAATCAACTATACTCCAATTAAAAAAAAAACCCCAATGACACTTATTCCAGCACTTCCCAGTTTTTAACACTTATTCCCTTTTTTACCTCATTTCATCTTTAGGACAGTTTGGTAAATTAACTCCTGGTGTCTTCATTTTTTTTTTCTAGGGTCTTCATTTTATAGAAACTGAGGCATAAAGGGGGTAAACGCCTTGCTCAGAGTATAAAGGTGGCGGAAATCAGACCTTAAATCCATATTTCTGGGGCCCGGGTCCATTTCCCGCCATTTTTTTCTCCTGCCTCAGCAGTCCTTGATGACTCATAAATGTGCAGTTTAATGAATTTATTTGTGAATGTGGGCTGTTCTTCATTTTTATCAAAATAATGTTAAAAATCCCCCAGACCTCTTTGTTTTCTGCTTCAGCTTCTGTGGGCAGTGTGAGAATTGCATCATGAATCACTTGCTCCTGGCCCCTGGCACCGAGTGAAGGAGAGAATGTAGACATGTTTGGATTAAACATATTTGAATGAACCCCTATAGCACTTCCAGCGACAGGTCAGAACCTTTAAGTGCTGAGTAAATGTTGGTTGATGAGCAGCGTTCCTGGGAATAAGAAAGATGCTTAGGAATGTGCCTTCAATGGAACCTTAAATGATTCCCTAGTGGCTCCAGATTCACTGTGCTTTTCTAAGTGCCTCATTTATGGCCAGGCCCGGGGGAGACCTTAGCTCCTTGAGTTTTATTGTTTGTAATATTTGATATATTATTTGAAGTAAATTGAAAGCATTCTTTGAAATGCTTCTTTCGAGTCTCTTCCATCTTTTTATGCAAAATATAATTCTCAGTTTACTTTTCAGATTAATTCTTGACTTTCAACTCAGTTCACAGAAACAAGACTTAAGGTTGATCAATGAAGTGCCTATAGGAAACACCTGATAAGGACTTGATTTGGATGATGACATCCTGGACTTCTATCCTGAGCCTAGGCCAGCATCTGGTGCCATAATGGAGGGTTTTGGGAGGAAGTTGAGTGTGTTTTTAATGGGGGAGGTATGTTAGCATTTGTGGCCAGAGGGAGAACTGTGACAGTTTTAAAACATGGCTGCAAATTCATTGAGAGGAGGGGTCTTGTCCCCTCTCTTTGGATCTGGATGGACTTAAGACTGCTTTAAAAAACAGAGTGTGAAAGAAATGATGCTGTGAGGCTTCCAAGGCTAGGTGATGTAAGAGCAGGCAGTTCTGCCTTTGTTGACTGCAACACTTGCTCTGGAACCCTGAACTGCCAAGCAACAGGTGGCCACTCTGCAGCTACCATTCTGGAGAGGCTTCTCCTAGGTGTTCTGGTTGACAGTTACTGCTGAGTTCAGCCTTTCAGCCATCCCTGCCGAGATGCAAGACATGGATGTGAAGCTGTTGTGGACCTTTCAGACAAACCCAGCTGCTACATGAACACCAAAGAATTACCTACATCGATACACATGCAACAGAAGAATCACCCAGCTGAGCCCTGCCCAAATTACAGACCCACAAAATTGGGAGAAATAATAAAATGGTTGTTCTGAGGTACTTCCACAGGCTTTATTTCATTCAGGAAATATATAGAGAGTAACGTCTACATGCCCAGCTCTGTGTTGGCTATAGCGGTAAAATCCAAAGATATGGCAGTCTTTGTCCTCCAGGAGACAAGCTTATTTGTGAGGCAATTGGTGAGAAGTTCAATAGTGAACAAGAAGTGAAATACCATTAGAAGAAAAGTGACATGATGATGGGTGCTAAGTTCTGAGGTAGTTTGTTATGCAGAAGTGGGTAGGTGGAACAAGATTTGGTATCAGAAGTGGGATGAATTGAGAGCATCCCTACCTGCCTGAAGAAGTCTTAGGATTAAGTGGTTAAGTAGTTACATCCGTGATGCCCAGGCACAATGGGAAATTTCTCTGCTGATCTGAAAACACCTGAAAGTGTATGTATGTGTGTGTGTGTGGTTATATAGTATTTAAGATCAGCCACAGGATGAATCATTACATAAATGATTCATTTTCCTCCGTTCCTTGCCCTACAGAAGATGGTAGTGTAAATTCTTGGTACTCATAGTATAGTCTGAGTGTTGGTGTTACTTGGGAGTTTATTAGAAAGGCAGAATCAGGCTCTGCCCCATATTTTGAATCAGAATCTGTGTTTAACAAGATCCCAGGAGATTCCAGTGTACGTTAAAGTTGGAGGAACACGGTCTAAGCTTTACTGCTTCCTATTGCTACTGCTTCTGTTACAGTCACTGCCACTGAAAAGCAAAGGAGAGCACCCACATTTGGACCATGTGGGAGCAATGTGTATACATTGTTGCACATAATTTTATTCTCAGAGTAACAATGCAACATAGATGTTAACCTCCCTGTGATATACATGAGGAAGCCAAGGCTTAGAGACCTCAAGGGACTCGCTGGTCTAAAGCTGCACAGCTAGTGAGCACCAGCGACAGGAGTGGAACCTGGGTCTGTCTGTTTCCAAAGCATGGACACAATCAAGCCCAAGGATTCAGATATGGTTTACTTGGAAGACCATCCCAGGAGCCACCTGTATGGTAGTGGGGAAGTGAGACAGAAAAGGGAAGAAGAGATAGGGGTTCATTATTGAGCTCGTTATTGCTGTGGACAACTGGAACTTGATCCCTGGGGAGCTCTGGGACATGATTTAGAACATACAGTGTCTCAGGGTTATTCCACCTGAATGACAAGGGAGTTAGGGTGTCTATACAGTCATCGGCAGAGGGCTGCTTCTGGGGGTATTCATTCCCTGGTGCTTCTGGGCAACCCAACATGTGAACCGAGTGGGCTTGGGTGGTGGCAGAAAGCTCTTAGGGGAAGAAATGCAGGTCCTGGCGGTCAGCAGTCCAGCCAGGATGAGGGGGGGAGGAGGTGGCTGCGGTCCCGATGGTACCTGCTGCACTGTGCTTGCCTGTGTCTTAGAAAGAGTCCTCACAAATGCATTTTCCTCTTAATTTTTATTTATTGGACCAACTGTTGTTATAGAATTAAAGGTAATATATCCCAAGTCCTTATTCTTAGGGTACTGGCATGTTTTTCAGATCTTAAAAGAATCTGAATAATGGAAAAGACCACATCAAATCATTTTACCCTAACATTAAGAAGTTTTCATCTCACTGTGTTCTCTGGCAGTGCTCATCTATGTACATATACATTGTGAAATTCTGGTTTTTAAACGTAGTGTGTCGTTATCACTCTTTATGTGGCTACTTGTCTTTAAAAGGGAAATTATACATGACCACAAAACATCCTCTTGTGTGGCTACCACAATGCATAGAACAAGTCCTCTATTGCTGTGTATTTAGGCCAAGAAACATATCTTAAGTGGCACAAATATAGGAATAGATTCTTACAGCCTGCGAATACAGCTCATGGTGAATACAGTTCACAGTGACTGAGGTACTTCCACTGGCTGTATTTCATTCAGGAAATATGTATTGAGTGACTTCTACATGCCCAGCTCTGTGTTGGGTATAGCGGTAAAATCCAAAGATACAGACAGTCTTTGTCTTCCAGGAGACAAGCTTATTTGTGAGGCATTTGGTGAGAAGTTAAATAGCAAACAGGAAGTTAAATACCACTAGAAGAAATGTGATGTGCTAATACGGGCTAAACCTGGGCCATGTTTTAATGAGCTTAGAAGGGTGGGTTATACCAAGGGTCACTGAGTTTGATCTTATTGTCTTTTAATTTTGTTACATATGGGCAGAAAATCCATATTGGTTCTAATAAGAGTTATGAACGGAAGGGATCTTGAACCCTTGAATGCGTATTCAACAAACACATATTTATTGGGAATGAGTGAGGAAGGTGTGAAAGTTATATGATGTGGTCATACAGGTTGCTGAGAATTTCCTGTAGATTTGTTTTCACCTGTTGCTGGGGACTGAGCCCAGGACCATCAGACTCCAGAGGCATGCCTTTGACTCATGCTATGCTGCCTGCTAAGAAAAACAAAGGTAGACTACTAATGGATGCTTTATACAGGGACATGAGAATTGATAAACAGATTCTTAGAATATAATGTCCATTACTGCTTTAAGTATCAAAAAATGATTTTAGCTGATTTAGGTAGAAAAGAAACTTCTTAAATAGATGCTAAATGGCTCACAGGCTTTCCAGAAAAATCCTAGGCTTGGAGGCCATGCATCCCGGAACAATGCCCCAAATCATACTGTGGAATGGATCCAATGAAGACACTTCTGTGCAGCAAACCACACCACTGGCCCCACTGATATGGGTCCTGTTATTTGAGCCCCTGCTCTGGCTGCCTCGGGGATGAGGATCCAGCCACACACAGTCCACTTTCCCACTTCTTCCCGACAGAGCACTAGATGGTGATTCCAAGTCTGGGGCAAGTGATTCAACTGGCAGAGCCTATGCTATGATGTGCTAATCAGGGAGACTCAGAAAGCAAATACCTGCCACTTTTACTTTCTATGTTGAGCAGGGATGTCAGATGCTGGGAGACCCAAGACTGACCGATTCCACAGCTGCCCTTTCAGTTCTTTTGGTGCCTTCCTGCTGCTCTCCTGTCTCTCTTCTGTTAAGCAGAAACTATCCATGCTTCTAGATTCAGCTTTTATCCCACTTCCTCTATGAAAATTTCTCTGACTCTTCTAGTTTTTGGTTTTATTCCTCTTCTGAACCTCTACATTAGTTACAGCCAGAATGAGTGGTGAAAACCTAATATTTTAAAGTTGACTTCATATTATTAGACCTGAACCTCATTGTCCCAATGAACTCTTGTAACTAGAATACTATTTGGTGGCCCTTTGAATCCTTAGCTAGTCTGTATGGATAGCTTCCTCTCCTTCCACCCAATTTACTCCCCTTGTTCGGTCTTTATCTTTGGTCTTTACCTAATCATCAACACTGTTTGGTGTTGTTGCTAATATTTTGTGTTATTTTCTTGTCTCCTTAACTAGGAGGAATTCCCATGGAGGGTAGCAGCTATATCTAATAGTTCTTCTGTGAGGTCCATAGTGTGGTACAAACAGGATATGCTTATTGATTGGTTGGGAATAAATATGCCTGAAAAATGCAACATTTTATGGCATATGTGGGTCCTTTGATCCAGTAGGTATTCACTTGATGTCAGAATACCTCATTTCTAAAAATAGTAATAAAAGTTCCTCTCCTTCATGTAAAACTTCCCCTTCAAGCAGGGATTGACAATGGAATATTTTATTATAGGACTGAAGATCCTTTGAGGAACATTAAGTCCATGGCCCTCAAAGTAAAGAATACCCTATACGTGTCTACACATAAAAGTTGACTGCATAATCCTTTAATATGCTTTTCAACAGACTGATTTCAGTGGGAGTGAGGAGCAAGCTTTCAGTACTGAGTGGTTTACCCATCAGACTTTTCTGGGTAGAGATATAGACCTATTCTAAGAACTGATTTCTATGATAGAAATTATTTGAAAGACTAATACCTAATTGCTCAGCAAAAATGGGCATAACGTATATTTTCTATTATGAATTTCTTTTAAAGAAAGAAAGTCCTTAAATGATAAATCACTTTTTTAGTGGTTTGGGAGTTGTGCATTTCCCTTAGATAAAATCTCCCTGTGTGCTGCACTTAAATAATTCCCAAGTATATTTATTAATTTATTCATTTAGATTTGCCACTACCAACTTTTCTATTACATTACTCTAAGCATCTTGTTGACTCATCTGAAGAGGTAAAGGTACAAAGCTACATCATTTGTATATTTAAATCTCATAAGCCCTTTTCAAAAGAACTATTTTTTTCTATATGAGATTTCAATTTATTTAAAAAATATTTATTAAACAGTTGGGGGAAAATATTTGCAATTCACATATCTGAAAAAGACTAATATCCAGGCTATAAAAAGAACTCTCAATACTCAATAATAAGAAAACAAACAACCCTCCAAAAATGAACAGTATTTCAATAGGCATTTCACCAAAGATGTATGGATATCAAATAAACACATTAAAAGATGTTTGACATTATTAGTCTCTAGGGGAATGCAAATTAAAACCACAGTGAAATGCTACTAAAAACCTATTAAGATGGTGAAAATAAAAAGAAACTGACAATATCAAGTGTTGGTGAGGATGTGGAGAAACTGGAATTCATATATAGCTGGTGAGATTGTGAAATAAAATAGCCACTTTGACAAATAGCCGGGCAATTTCTGATAAAGTAAAACAGACACTTCTCATCTGACCCAGAAATCGTATTTCTAATTATTTATCTAAATGAAATAAAGACTGTGTTTGCATAAAAACCTTAATGTAAAAAACCTTGGTTTCACCAAAAAACCTTGATTTCATAAAAACCTTGTAGCTACTGTATTTACAGTTGCCCCAAACCAGAAACAACCCAATGTCCCTCAACTGGTGAATGTGTAGAAAAAACTGTGATATATTCATAAATGGACTACTCCTCATCAATCAAAAGGAATGAACTGCACAGAAAATAACATGGAAGACTCTCAAATGTATTATACTAAGTTAGAGAAGCCATGCATAAAAGGCTGCAACTGTGTGATTTCGTTTGTGGCTGTGTAGAAACTATGTATAGAAACAGAAAACGGTGGTTTCCAGGGGCTGGGAATGAGGGGAGGAGTTGACTACACGGGGAACAGGAGAGTTGGGGGGGCAATGGAGCTACCCTATACCTCGATTGTTGTGGTTACATGACTGTATGCATTTATCAAAACTCACAGAACCACATACTAAAAGGAGTGAAGTTTACATATGTCAATTACACCTAAATTCAAAACTAAAAAATTATTTAAGTTCATCCTAGGACTGAGATAACTGCTAAGCACTGAGAACAAAGAGATCAGTAAGATCAGTCTGGCTAAAGAAGAAGATGGATGGACACAGCTAAATGTAAGACAAGTTAGACCATGATTTTTTAAATAGAGGTGTAGCAGAGTGCTAGGGTAGCACACCAAAGATTGCAATAAACTCTAAGAGTGTCTGTGTGTGTGCTCATCTTTGAGGATGGGAGTTTGTAAGCAGGGAGGGTCTTGCAGAGGAAGCTACGTGTGATGGATGGGAAAAAAACAGTTCCCCGGTAAGATTGGTTGAATGAGGGAGAGGGAGCAGGTCAGGTATATCCAACTCACAGTGACTAATGTAAACAGAGTAAAGGAGGAGTGATCCAAAAAATATAGGGAAAGGCAAGTGTGAGTTTTTAATAAAGAAACCAGTTACATTTTGTTTATCCAAAGGAGAAGAAAAACAAACATTATTGGAAACATGCAAGCTGTGTTTTCTCTTAGCTGCAGCTGCTAACCATACAGGCTTCCTGGCACAGAGCAGGTTATCCATCCTGTGACTGTGAGGACACACCCAACGTTAGCCCCCAGGCAAAGAGATAATAATAGTATGCGCGCTGGCAGCCTACACTCTGCAAGGGTTTATGAGGAGGAAGTCCACAATTACATATTTCTGGGCAAACATTAACCAAGATTGAAACCCAGATTTGAAGAAAAATAACAGGCTGGAATCTTCAGACATATTCTGTAGCTGTTCTGTGGATTGAAACCAGTAGTCAGATACTGCTGACGCTTAAAGCTAAGGTGAAATATTGAGACGACAGTACGTACACAGTGATAAGAAACCTTTATCACACCTGCCCACAGTGTGTAATCTAGAACACACAGAGCATTGTCCACATCTGACTGGTGAAGAACTATTTACATCCATTGCAACAAAGCGAAAGCCACAACATAGGGTCTATTGTTCACCTCACAGCGATGACCGAATCTATTTATCCGTGTGGTTTAAGGGCCCGCCGCTGTGCGTGGAAAGGCCTCCTCTTGGCAGCATCGCGAAGAGCATCTCAATCACTGTTACTACCATCCGAACAATTTTGGTTCCACGCTGTGGTTTTGTAATTTCCATTTTTAAAACTTCTTTGACTGAGCCATGATGTGCCCAGTCTAGGCTGGGCATACTTAAAATGAAACTGTGAAGCTAAAATTAGCTTGACATCAAGATGGTGCCTGTTCATTTTCCTTATATTTATAGCTGACCACAGTCATTATACAGAAGGCATCTAGTCTTTACCGTGCACTCTAGGGAACAGGAGAGGCCGTGGCAGTAACCAAAAAAAGAACTAAAAGTTTTTCCAAAGGCAGATGGTGGTAACTACTGCGTGAACGGTGCCTGCATCTTAGTGAGGTCAGCCGCGTGGGGGGGAAGGACTTTTCATTACACAGCTGTTGACTCTTCAGTTCTTTTGCAGTTAATCAAGAATGACGGAATCTTTTTTTTGAAAGTTTTGCTTGGGGCCCAGAATTTAACTTATGCCACTAGAGAGGAAGCGTATGTAACAAAACTTCCTCTTAGAGTTTCTTCACCAAGTAACTTCTCTACTGACCCACCTAAGAAGCAAAGATAAATTAACCCAATGTGATGTAGAGAAAAGAGTTTTTGACCAGAGGCAGAAGATCTGAATTTTAGTTCAGTTTCTGTTTCTAGCTAGTTGTGTGGCTTGGGCCTTAATTTCATCTGACAAATTCAAAGGGTTGGATGAAGGTTCTTCCGGTTCAAAATTCTATTTCCTAGCTCTTCTGAGAGAAGGAAGAGAGTTTTTGTCATTCTCATTGAATGTCAAATGGAACAACTGCAGAGAAAAGAAGAAAACCTTCTACTCACTCCATAAAATCAACATTTAGAAAAATTTTTTTCAATTCGAGAATATCATGTGGAAAATTACTACACCTCAGGGGTAAGATTTCTTGTGAGACAATGTACGTTGTCCTTGACCTTGTCTTGCATTTGACTTTGATATTCTAAGAAATGTATTTTTGGTTGTTTTGTGTTATACTGGTTCTGCTATCAGCTATCATTCATTTGACTGGGACAAATTAGTTAAGGCAGAGGTACAAGCCTTTCTGATCATAGGCTAAACTGTATATCATATTTCTTCGTGGATTTTACTGGTTCAGTTTTCAAAGTAACATCCTTTAGGTATGTCATAGAGGGATGTTTAATGGGTTATGTCAAGTATCCCATTTAAAATGAGAATAAGGGACTTCCTAGGTGGCGCAGTGGTAAAAAATCCACCTGCCAATGCAGGGGACATGGGTTCGAGCCCTGCCCTGGGAAGATTCCACATGCCACAGAGCAACTAAGCCCGTGCGCCACAACTGTTGAGCCTGTGCTCTAGAGCCTGTGAGTCACAACTACTGAGCCCATGTGCTGCAACTATTGAAGCCTACGTGCCTGGGGCCCATGCTCCACAACAAGAGAAGCCACTACAATGAGGAGCCTGTGCACCACAATGAAGTGTAGCCCCCGCTCGCAACAACTAGGGAAAGCCCGTGTGCAGCACTGAAGACCCAATTCAGCCAATAAATAAGTAAAATAAATTAAAATAAATTTAAAAAAATGAGAATAAAAGTTTACTTACAATCCCTGCTGTTTACTTCTATTGCATTTTAAGAATCTTTTAGCTCAATAATTAAATAATTTCCCTCAATATTCATTATATCGTGGTTACTACAGAAGAAAAACCTATGGTACCATATGTCCTGTTCTTCTGTGAATAACCCCAGATATGGAGGGGAGGCGAGCAAAGAGATCAGGGCCTTGGACACAGGGAGAGGCTGACGATGAGACCGACGGATTTATAAGACACCAAATTCTAAAGAACATTTTTATGTTGTGATTTGTCATACATGAAAACACTTTATGACAATTACCACTTATTTAATGACTCCTAAGGGATCTTTTCGATCAAGAGTCATCAAGCTTTATCTGTTAAGGGGCCAGATAGTAAGTATGTTATGCCTTGTGGGTCATAAGATTCCCCTCCCAACTACTCAGCTCTGCCTTTGTAGCATGAAAACAACTACGAGGGTGAGTCAAAAATTATCCGCACTCGGCTATAGAATTTATTTTCATTAACTTTTAGAAAAGACCAATACATCATTTTTCAACATAATCTGTTTTTCAATATTCTTTGTCCATCTGTCAACAAGCTTTCACATTCCCTCGTTAAAAAATGTTTTAGGTCAGAAGAACTGGGCTAGTTTTCGAAACCACAGCACACTTTGGCAAAGAGGGAATGCACAACAGAACGGATGCATTGGGAATGCACGGAAGGATGCAGTAATTCCCACAGAGAACCAGCTGAACACCAGCAGACAGCCTCAGACACCAGAAAGGACTGCGGGGAGCCCGACATAGCCGACTTAATATTCGTTTAATCCAATACTTGGACATTAGTCTGAGGCTTGGACAGTCTTCTATAAACACCTCTATCGCCAGGACAAGCAACCCCAAAAGTTTGGACAACCATGAGGAAACAAAGAAACACCATGCAGGCAAAGGAGCAGGAAAAAAACCCACAAGACCAAATAAATGAAGAGGAAATAGGAAAAATGCCTGAAAAAGAATTTAGAGTAATGATAGTAAAAATGATACAAAATCTTGATAACAAAATAGAGAAAGTACAAGAAACAGTTCATAAGAACTCAGAAAAACAAACAGCAATAGATAACAAAATAACTGAAATTAAAAATACTCTAGATGCTATAACCAGCAGAATGACTGAGGCAGAAGAACGAATAAGTGAGTTGGAAGATAGAATGGGGGAAATAAACGCCACAGAGCAGGAAAAAGAAAAAAGAATAAAACGATTAGAAGACAGTCTCAGAGACCTCAGTGATAACATTAAGCGTACCAACATTCGAATTATAGGCATCCCAGAAGAAGAAGAAAACAAGAAAGGGTCTGAGAAAATATTTGAAGAGGTTATAGGGGAAAACTTCCCCAACATGGAAAAGGAAATAATTCACCAAGTCCAAGAAGCACAGAGAGTCCCATACAGAATAAACCCAAGGAGAAATACACCGAGACACATATTAATCAAACTAACGACAATTAAACACAAAGAAAAAATATTAAAAGCAGCAAGAGAAAAGCAACAAACAACATATAAGGGAAAACCCATCAGGATAACAGCTGACCTTTCTACAGAAACTCTGCAGGCCAGAAGGGAATGGCAGGATATACTGAAAGTCCTGAAAGAGAGAAACCTACAGCCAAGAATACTCTACCCAGCAAGAATCACATTCAGATTTGAGGGAGAAATCAAAAGCTTTCCAGACAAGCAAAAGTGAAGAGAATTCAGCACCACCAAACCAGCCTTACAACAAGTGCTAAAGGAACTTCTCTAAGTAGGAAACACAAGAAAAGGAAAACACCTGCAAATACAAACCCCAAACAATTAAGAAAATGGGAATTGGAACACACATGTCAATGATCACCTTAAATGTAAATGGATTAAATGCTCCAACCAAAAGACACAGACTGGCTGAATGGATACAAAAACAAGACCCTTCTATATGCTGCCTACAAGAAACCCACTTCAGACCAAGGGATACATATAGACTGAAAGTAAAGGGATGGAAAAAGATATTCCATGCAAATGGAAGTCAGAAGAAAGCTGGAGTAGCAATACTCATATCAGACACATTAGACCTTAAAGTAAAGACTATTAAAAGAGACAAGGAAGGACACTACATAATGATCAAGGGATCCATTCAAGAAGAACACATCACAATGGTAAATATCTATGCCCCCAATATAGGAGCACCTCAATACATAAGGCAAATGCTAACAGCTATAAAAGGGGACATCGACAGTAACACAATAATAGTGGGGGACTTGAACACCCCACTTACATCAATGGACAGATCATCCAAACAGAAAATAAATAAAGACACACAAGCTTTAAAGGACACATTAGACCATCTCGACTTAATTGATATTTATAGGACATTCCATCCAAAAACGACAGACTACACTTTCTTCTCAAGTGCACATGGAACATTTTCCAGAATAGATCACATCTTGGGTCACAAATCAAACCTTGGCAAATTCAAGAAAATTGAAATCATATCAAGCATCTTCTCAGACCACAATGCCATGAGACTAGATATCCATTACAGGAAAAAAACTGCAAAAAAGACAAACACATGGAGGCTAAACAATTCACTCTTAAACAACCAAGGAATCACTAAAGAAATCAAAGAGGAAATCAAAAAATATCTAGAAACAAATGACAATGAAAACACAACAACCCAAAACCTATGGGACGCGGCAAAAGCAGTTCTAAGAGGGAAGTTTATAGCAATACAGTCCTACCTTAAGAAACAAGAAAATTATCGAATAAACAACCTAACCTTACACCTAAAACAACTAGAGAAAGAAGAACAAAGAAAGCCCAAAGTGAGCAGAAGGAAAGAAATCATAAAGATCAGAGCAGAAATAAATGAAAAAGAAAGGAAAGAAACCATAAGAAAAATAAATAAAACTAAAAGCTGGTTCTTTGAGAAGATTAACAAAATTGAAAAACCATTAGCCAGACTCATCAAGAAAAAAAGGGAGAAGATGCAAATCAACAGAATTAGAAATGAAAAAGGAGAAGTCACAACGGACACCTCAGAAATACAAAACATCATGAGAGACTACTACAAGCAACTATATGCCAATCAATTGGATAACCTGGAAGAAATGGATAAATTCTTAGAAAAATACAATCTTCCAAGACTGAACCAGGAAGAAATAGAAACCATGAACAGACCAATCACAAGTACGGAAATTGAGGCAGTGATTAAAAATCTCCCAACACACAAAAGCCCAGGACCAGATGGGTTCATGGGTGAATTCTATAAACATTTCGAGAAGAGTTAACACCTATCCTTCTCAAACTCTTCCAAAATATAGCAGAAGGTGGAACACTCCCAAACTAATTCTACGAGGCTACCATCACCCTGATACCAAAACCAGGCAAAGATGTCACAAAAAAAGAAAATTACAGACCAATATCACTGATGAATATAGATGCAAAAATCCTCAACAAAATACTAGCTAACAGACTCCAACAGCACATTAAAAAAATCATACACCATGATCAAGTGGGGTTTATCCCTGGGATGCAAGGATTCTTCAATATACACAAATCAATCAACGTGATACATCATATCAACAACTTGAAGGATAAAAACCATATGATCATTTCAATAGATGCAGAAAAAGCTTTTGACAAAGTGCAACATCCATTTATGATAAAAGCTCTCCAGAAAATGGGCATAGAAGGAAATTACCTCAACATAATAAAAGCCATATATGAAAAACCAAAAGCCAACATTGTTCTCAATGGTGAAAAACTGGAAGAATTCCCTCTAAGAACAGGAACAAGACCAGGGTGTCCACTCTCACCACTATTATTCAACATAGTTTTGGAAGTTTTAGCCACAGCAATCAGAGAAGAAAATGAAATAAAAGAAATTCAAATTGGAAAAGAAGAAGTAAAATTGTCACTCTTTGCAGATGACATGATATTATATATAGAAAACCCTAAAGACTCTACCAGAAAACTGCTAGCACTCATTGATGAGTTTAGTAAAGTAGCAGGATACAAAATTAATGCACAGAAATCTCTTGCATTCCTATACACTAACAACGGAAGAGCAGAAAGAGAAATTAAGGAAACTCTCCCATTCACCATTGCAACCAAAAGAATAAAATACCTAGGAATAAACCTGCCTAAGGAGGCAAAAGATCTGTATGCAGAAAACTTTAAGACATTGATGAAAGAAATCAAAGACGACACAAGCAGATGGAGGGACATACCATGTTCCTGGATTGGAAGAATCAACATCGTGAAAATGTCTGTACTACCCAAAGCAATTTACAGATTTAATGCAATCCCGATCAAAATACCAATGGCATTTTTCACAGAACTAGAGCAAGAAATCTTACAATTTGTATGGAAACACAAAAGACCCCGAATAGCCAAAGCAATCTTGAGAAGGAAAAATGGAGTTGGTGGAATCAGGCTTCCTGACTTCAAACTATGCTACAAGGCCATAGTGATCAAGACAGTATGGTACTGGCACAAAAATAGAAAGGAAGATCAATGGAATAGAATAGAGAACTCAGAATTAAGCCCAAACACATATGGGCACCTTATCTTTGACAAAGGAGGCACGAGTATACAATGGACAAAAGACAGCCTCTTCAATAAGTTGTGCTGGGAAAATTGGACAGCAACATGTAAAAGAATGACATTAGAACACTTCCTAACACCATACACAAAAATAAACTCCAAATGGATTAAAGACCTACATGTAAGGCCAGACACTATAAAACTCCTAGAGGAAAACATAGGCAGAACACTCTATGACATCCATCAAAGCAAGATCCTTTTTGACCCACCTCCTAGAATCATGGAAATAAAATCAAGAAGAAACAAATGGGACCTCATGAAACTTAAAAGCTTTTGCACAGTGAAAGAAACCATAAACAAGACTAAAAGGCAACCCTCAGAATGGGAAAAAATAATTACCTATGAAACAACGGACAAAGGATTAACCTGCAAAATATACAAGCAGCTCATGCAGCTTCATACCAAAAAAGCAAATAACCCAATCCACAAATGGGCAGAAGACCTAAATAGACATTTCTCCAAAGAAGACATACAGATGGCCAACACACACATGAAAAGATTCTCAACATCACTAATCATTAGAGAAATGCAAGTCAAAGCCACAATGAGGTATCACCTCACACCAGTCAGAATGGCCATCATCACAAAGTCTGGAAACCACAAATGATGGAGAGGGTGTGGAGAAAAGGGAACTCTCCTGCACTGTTGGTGGGACTGTAAGTTGGTACAGCCACTATGGAAAACAATTTGGAGGTTCCTTAAAAAACTACAAATAGAACTACCATATGATCCAGTCATCCCACTCCTGGGCATATACCCAAAGAAAACCATAATCCCAAAATAAACTTGTACCATAATGTGTATTGCAGCACTCTTTACAATAGCCAGGACATGGAAGCAACCTAAATGCCCATCAACAAATGAATGGATACAGAAGATGTGGCATATATATACAATGGAATATTACTCAGCTATAAAAAGGGATGAGATGGAGCTATATGTAATGAGGTGGATAGAACTACAATCTGTCATACAGAGTGAAGTAAGTCAGAAAGAGAAAGACAAATATTGTATGCTAACTCACATATACGGAATCTAAAAATGGTACTGATGAACTCAGTGACAAGAACAAGGAAGCAGATACAGAGAATGGACTGGAGAACTCGAGGTATGGGAGGGGGCGGGGGGTGAAGGGGAAACTGAGACAAAGCGAGAGAGTAGCACAGACATATATATACTGCCAACTGTAAAATAGTCAGTGGGAAATTGTTGTATAACAAAGGGAGTCCAACTTGAGGATGGAAGATGCCTTAGAGGACTGGGACGGGGAGGGTGGGGGGGACTTGAGGGGGGGAGTCAAGGAAGGGAGGGAATACGGGGATATGTGTATAAAAACAGATGATTGAACCTGGAGTACCCCCCCAAAAAAAATAAAAAATAAAAATTAAAAAAAAAAAAAGAAGATATGAGCAAATCTATGATAGAACAAAGGACTATTTTGGCAAGAAAGAAATTCTTGTTCACATGCTGAATTTATTCCACGCTAGTAAAAAATCATAGTATTATACATAATTTAAAAGTTAATGTGATAATTGCAATTAACAAGACCAAAGATATTGCTTTGGAAAAAAACAAAAACAAAAACAAAAACAAAGGTACGTATATTAACTTTTCTCTCTAGCATCATGGGATTGACCCAACCCAAGATAAGGTAAGATTAATTTTATCAGATCCATTTTCCCTGTTTCTGCTTTCAAGCTTGAGCATCCAGTTTTCCTGGTGACCACAGATGAAATAAAACTCTCATTGTTTTAGGCAATTCAGGAGATGGGTGGACCTATAGTCCTAGTATAACTGCTTATTTTTATCTTTGTTTTTGACTCCAATTGTCTTTCATAATAGAAGTCAAAACAAAACTGTGGTTCATGGATGTGATTATTTTCAACATCTTGGCTGCTAGTGAGGCTCTAATTTTAGGAGTGATAGACCCACACATAGGGTCAGATTCTAGGGGTGATGAAAGAACTTGTGCAATATTATCGTTTTTCTTTAGTGTTTGAAAATTCACTTTTTTTTTTCCTTTGGACATATTCAAATACATGTATTTTATGTGGTAGAGGAGTAGTATTGGCCCTTAACGTTTCATCGCAGATTTGCTTGTATCACGGTGTAGAGAGAGTCCTAAGGGAATGAAGCCCCAGACGGATACTTTTAAAAAGGAGAGTGGTGATTTGTTCTCTCTTTTACTAAATTGTTTTCTCACTTCAGTTCGGTAACACTGAAAATACAGTCCTTTTCTGGAATCTGCAGCAGAATCAATATACGATCTCTGGAACATGCTGATCAATTAAAAAATAAAGAAATAATAAACTGCCTCGTTTTCTCAAACTTTATTTTTAGTCCGTGTAATCTTGATGCCAAAGAAACTTCTGTAATGAGAACAGCTGACTTTACCTGCACTCATTGGATAAAAGATTTTTTTCTGATGGCCGATCAGAACATATCAAAAATTAGAAATGATTGGAAAGGTTATATGAATTTTATTTGACCTTTTGATGTACCTCATTTAAAGATAAAGCACTTTTACAGTAAGAGACCCTGTCAGTAGTTCTGAGGTCTGATTCGCTTTTTTTCTCAGCTCTTAAGCTTTTCTGTGTTGAGGAAATTGGTGTGACAAATGAGAAGAAGAAATTGAGATTGTTATACTGGCATGTGTAAATTGGGACATGTGTAAATTGATACGTTCTCAAGGGAGAATTCCTCTATGAAGAGTCTTTGCCAGACCACATTAGCTTTCCCCAGAAGTCAAGAGAATGGTCCCTGGCAAACACTGAGAATGGTCAACCAGGCAAAAGGATGATTCTTCAAAGAGAAAGAGCCCAAGAATTTGCTTCATGCCAGTTCTATGGAAAAGGGTCCATTACAGATTCTGGGTGAGAGACTGAGGAGTCTCACCAAGTTTGTAGGAAACATTGTTTCTTTTTAATTTCAGAAAATTCTGTAGAACAAAGTGATATGGATAAAGATTCTCAAGGAAGGAGATTTGGAGATACTTTTCTGTTGTCAAAGAGGGCTCTCCCTGGAGCAAGGTAGAAAACTACCAATATACTGGGAACATTATTAGGAAGTCGTAGTGCAGGCATAGCAAACTGGTTTTCATGGAAACTGTGTTGAGGATTCTGGGAATGTTTGGCCTCAGCAGGAAAGAACAGCTTGATGAATTAGTAATGTCTGCTATAGGTGTGTGAGGAGGAAGTAATTGTGTATACAGTAAGTTTGCTTGAGGTACAATCTTGTGGCAAGTTTTTTGATCTTGTAGAAGAGGAAAAAATCCTTTCCTCTACCCTTTTAAGTTTAGTGAATGGGGCCTGTGAATTAAACTGACAGAAGACAGGTTAACAGGAGGAAAGGTCTATTTTGCCTGCACATGGGAGCTTCACAGAAAAGAAGTAAAAACCCAAACAAGTGGTTGGGCTTGAGAGCTAATATATCATTTAACAAAGGGCAATAAATGTGGAGAAGTAATAAGACAAAGGAAATGGGATTTGGGCTTCTAGAGTTGGTAAATTGTAAGAAGGTAAATATATAGGGTAAACTAATGGAAGATAAGGGTTATTTTAATAAGGTTTGTTATGCAGACTCAAGGATGCTGCCTCCAGTGATTGAGTCATTCTCCTCTTCCTGGTACAGAAGAGGGGAAGGACACCTTCGCAAAGGCAAATTGATGCTCTGCTTTTAGAAAGTAAGGAGGAGAGTAGAGAGTTCCTCCTTGTCTGTTTTATTTATTTATTTATTTACTTGGTTGCACTGGGTCTTAGTTGCAGCAGGAGGGCTCGTTAGTTGCGGCATGCAAATTCTTAGTTGTGACACTCATGTGAGATAGAACCCTGGCCCCCTTCATTGGGAGCTTGGAGTCTTAACCACTGCACAACCAGGGAAGCCCCATCCTTGTCTGTTATTTCTTAATTGTGTTCAGCTCAAAATAATCCTTATGCCAAAGTGGGCTATTTCAGGGTGGCATATTTAGATCCTCTTTAATCTCTAATTTCTTTATCTGAAATAAAGATGCTGTTACCTTAAGAACTCTCGTGAGAATGGAATGAGATGGCTTTGAAAGCATTTGGAGAACTGGAAAGCATGTGGAGAACTGTAAATCATTCTACAAATGTAAGGGTTTATTCTTATATTTTAGGTTGCATTTTTTCCCCTCAAATTGAAATCTCAGTTTCATATAAATTTACAATGAAATTGGCCTAATTGAAGGAAATGGATGGAGATGAGAAAAAAACCTTTATATATCTTTCCAAAAATGCGGCAATTCTTGTACTGTCAATAAACAGCCGAGGAAGATAGGAATGGAACTAATTATGTGCAAACATCCCTTGACTCCTTTACTTCCCATCTGAATTTAATTCTAAAAAAAGAGACCCTGATGGATTCCTGCCTTCAGGTATGATTACCTCAAAATTGACTGACATTTAAAGCACACATGACACTTTTTAGCTTTAATTAGAGTAAATTGGTGGAATTTATTTCATCGGTAGTTTTGGGGATAGTTGGAAGCTGAGAATATACTTAGCATATCATTTCCTGCTGATGCTAAGATTTAGCCCCTATCAGAGAATTCTATATTTAGGATAAAATTCACTTAAGAAACGTAGCCCAGTGATTCTTATGACCATGAAGTAATCAGTCCAGTCAGTGAGTGAGAGATGCTCTGAGAAAAAAAATTGCCACTGACAACAGCGAAAACCAAAAATCCACAGAAGTTTTATTTAAAATACCTTGAAGGTTTTCTTGATTTAATCATGTAAAAATTCTTTTGCTTTGCTATGACATTTTTTTGACATTGATAATAGGAACACCAAAAAGAAATGCAATATGTGACAAGTGTTTTAGACCAACTCCAAAAAGTATGAATAAATACATATTCATTCATCTGAGTGTCTCTTGTGATTGCTTTAAATTTCTCCATATTTGTGGCTATTTCTTCTTCTGATTTTGTTAACTTTCTTTTTTTCTGGGTTAGGTCAGCTAATGGTTTGTTATTTCATTAATTATTTCAAGGAATCAGTTGGATTTATTTATCACTGATAGTCTTATTTTTTTAGTATAGTAATATTAACCAACTTAATTTTCCTAATTCATTTTCTTATCCTTTTTACATTTCCTTAATTTTATTTTGTTGTTCTTTTTCTAATGTATTGACTTGAATGCTCAATTTATTTTCATTCTTTCTTATTTAACAATGTGGGTTTTTTTTTGATAAATTTATTCATTTTATTGGCTGTGTTGGGTCTTTTTTGCTGTGCGTGGGCTTTCTTTAGTTGCGGTGAGTGGGGGCTACTCTTCGTTGTGGTGCGTGGGGCTCCTCATTGCCGTGGCTTCTCTTGTTGTGGGGCACGGGCTCTAGGCGCGTGGGCTTCAGTAGTTGCAGCACATGGGCTCAATAGTTGTGGCTCACGGGCTCTAAAGCACAGGCTTGATAGTTGTGGCGCATGGGCTTAGTTGCTCATGGCATGTGGGATCTTCCTGGAGCAGGGATCGAACCCATGTCCCCTTCATTGGCAGGCGGATTCTTTACCACTGCGCCACCTAGGAAGCCCCAACAGTGTGTTTATGGCTGTGGTTTAAACCCTAAGAACTTCAGGTTGTTACATATTTTTTAACATGTTATGTAATTCGTTTTTATTTTCTAGATATTTTGAAATTTTAGTTTTGTTTTTTTCTTTGACCCAAGTGTTGATTCAAAGTAAATTTCTTAGTTTTCATGAGATTAATTTTTTTCTTATTTCTGTTCTCTTCTTTTTCTCCTCTTCCTCTTCTTTATTTATAGTTTGATATCACTGGAGGTCACAGTCAGGTAATATGTTCTGTGCTATTTCTACTTTTCTTTTTGGTTTGATTTATGGTCAGAATTTTATAAATGTCCCATAAATTCTTGTAAAGCAAGTGTATTTTAAAAAATTAGGATAGTAATTTCTATATGCCTATTATGTTCATCAGTTATCAGACTTACAACATTTTTAATTATTTTTTGTCTAATTGATTGTCCATGGACTAAAATTGTGATTTATAATCTAGTATTTAGTCTAATTTTTATTTTAGTCTATTTTTCTTTGCATTTCTTATGGTCTATGTATTATGAGTTTAAAATAATTATTTTGTGCATCTAAACTGTTATACTCTCATTGTAGGTTGTAATCTTTATCATAAACTTTGCTCTGTTTTGCTTAACGTTTGCTTAGATTTAATCTTGCGTAATACTGATACTGTGACCAACATCTATGATTGTATTACAAATGCAATAGTTATAAATTAGATGAACAAAGAAAACTATAGCTCCTTTATTTTTCACATCTGAACTAATTTTCTTCATAAGCCATTTACCCTGCTAGAAAGGAAGAAAACCAGAACTTTGCTAATTAATGGTGTCCCAGTCCCCTTAGTTACTCATGCTCTTCTGAGTAAATGCGCAGGTTTTTCAGATGCCCTTCTCCTCTCTCTGCGTCTCCTCAAGGTGACATCTTGCTGTAAGAGGCCGTTTTATGTAACGAGGCAGGATCTGTCACCATTCTCCGGATCCTTATTGGTCTGTGTTGTAGGGATCTGTTGAGGTAGGACTGGTCCTCTTTGGGCTTTTGGGTGTGCGGGCATTGGGTTGAGAATTTTCATATTCCGTGGCCTCTACTTTTTCTGATGCTCCATCTCTGTTGTTCCATCTCTGATGCCCCACTGGCCTGTCTAGCTCTTCTGGGTCCCCTACTAGAGTACGTAGGGACTTCTGGGTCCTTGCAAGCTCTGCACAGACTTTGAAGAGCCACCACCATCCCAGGTTCATCAGTCCAGCCACCTGCTTCCCTCCCGCCATCAGTCCGTGTTGCCAATTATCCCATGTCATGTTGGCATGGCACCAAGCAGTGAGGAGGGCTTTCCTGGAGGCCTGCAGTCTTCTGTAGGTCATGGAGGGGGAGGAGGGCTGCTAGTTCTGGCGTTTACAGCTTTCCTTGTACTTATTAGAATGCTTTTATAGCTTTATCCCTTTTTGTGTTCATTTTAGAAATTTTGACTTTTCCGAGTTGCTTTGTGCTTTAAGTCAGAGATAAATCTAAAGCAGAGTTTTAAAAAAGGACAGTGTAATCTGAACATCTTTTTCCTTTAATAAGTACATTTACCTCAATGACCTGTATTGTTGAACCATCAGCACATCCTGTTGATTTTATCTTCAAAACCTATCCCAGCTCCATCTACACTGTCTCCACCGCTACCATCCTAATATAAGCTACCTCTTTGTTTGTTTTGTTTGGGTCTGAAGCAAGAGCCTCCAGATTTATCTTCCTGATTCTAATCTGCATAGCAGCCAGAGTGATTATTTAAAAATATGAATGAGATCATGTGAGTCTGCAAGACTCAACAAAGGCATCTCTTCACACTTGAAATAAAATTCCAATTCTCTCCCTGATTCTACACGGGCTCTATTCTCTAGCCATCACCTACCTCTGCAGCATCATCTTCTGTCCCGCTCCTCTTTGCTGATCACACTCTAGCCAAACCACACCGACATTCTTCTACTCTGGAACTAGACAAGCTCCTTCCTGCCTAAGGCTCTGGGGCTAGTTTTCCCCGTCTGTGGAATGCTCTTCCTCCATGGCTTTTTAAAAATTAATTAATTAATTAATTAATTATATTTATTTATTTATTTATTGGCTGCTTTGGGTCTTCGTTGCTGCACATGGGCTTTCTCTAGTTGCTACGAGCGAGGGCTACTCTTCATTGTGGTGCGCGGGCTTCTCATTGCAGTGGCTTCTCTTGTTGCGGAGCACAGGCTCTAGGCGCTTGGGCTTCAATAGTTGCAGCACATGGGCTCAGTAGTTGTGGCTCACGGGCTCTAGAGCGCAGGCTCAGCAGTTGTGGCGCATTGGCTTAGTTGCTACACGGCATGTGGGATCTTCCCGGAGCAGGGGTCGATTGGCAGGCAGATTCTTAACCACTGTGCCACCTAGGAAGTCCCCCTCCATGAATTCTTAAGGCTGGCTCCTTCCTCGTCTTGCTTTCAGTTGTCACATCCTTAGAGTGTCCTCTGACCATCCAATCTAAGTAGTCTTCCGAAGACATTTTATCAACGCCGCTTTTTATGTTCTTCACTGTGCATTTACTCGTTTGATGTGCTTCTTTATCGGTCTCAAGCAGTGAAATGTAAGCTGCACGAGAGTAGGGAATGCCTCTCAGTTATCAATAGTGATAGTAATAATACTATCAGCAAAATAATATAGCATCTATTATAACTCTTCAGTCTAGCCCTGTTCTGAGCCCTTTCCATGTATTAGGTCTTCACTCATCATTATAACCTCATGAGGTACTGTTGTTATCCTTGCTTTATAGTGGAAAGAACTGAGGCACAGGGAATTTCAGTGACTTATCCAAGGTCACACGGCTATTAAATGATAAGTCTGGGATTTGAATGGAGGCAAAGACACTGCATTGCTATGTACTAGTCACAGGAGTTAAAGAGCCAAATAAGGCAGAGATACTCCTCTTGAATACTCAATTGTTGGAAAGATAGGCAAGTGAAAGAAAAAGCATAACAAAGCCTGATAGCATTTATATTCCAAGCATCAAAGGGAGGCTAGGAAAGCACATACGTGGGACATCTTATTTTATTAAAATACATTAGAAAAACCTGAAATACCTTCATTAGTATGCTTGTTGGGCCATCTACCTGTGCTTTACAAAGGCACCTGGCATCATTACTGTAGAAAGGGGAGGTAGCAAGATGAAACACTTTCCAATATAAAACATACTGCAAAACAGAAGTCTGAAAGACTGGATTCTTTTTCCGAAGTGATTTTGATATTGGTTTCCTATTCCTTTACCCTGGCTATGAAAGAGGTGTTTTCAAAGATGAAAGGGGATTTTAGGGGACTTAAAGAAGGTGAGCCCAACCATCAGGAGAAAACCATTATTTGCATGCTTTGAAGAAATCATTTTGAAATAATAAGGCATAATTAATGTCAGTGTTTAGGATTATGTGAAAGTTTGCCAAGATACCCGGTGCAATTCTAATGGCTAGAAATGACAGTTTGATCACAGGTATGCCAAATAGTCATCCCATGCCTCACTGAATTTAGCAGTAAAATGAGATTAACTGTACACATCAAGTAATAAATTAGACTACAATTACCACCAATAATGGCCAGCCTTCATTTCGTGCCAGGAGCTAGTCTAAGGGCCTTGCAGTTTACTTAATCCTCACCGCAAACCTGCTGAGGTAGGTATTATTATCCCTGGCTTACTGATGTGGAAATTGAGGCCCAGAGAGGTTAAGCTATTTGCCTAATATCACACAGTGTGAATCTGAACCCAACTGTAGGGGGTTGCACATTGTTGAGCTGTGTATCAACAAGACAAGCAAATAATTACCACCATGGAGTGGCTACTGTTTGCCTGATGGTGAGCTAGGCACCTTCAGTGTTTAACCCTGTGCAGGGAGTGCTGTGCTCATACTACAAGTAAAGAAACTGAGACTCAGATAGGGTTATGGAATTTCCCCAAGGCTGTGTAAAACCGGGCCTGTCTGAATCCAAAATCTGTCGCAACTAGTAACTCATTAAACTCTCTAAACCAGAAGGTAGAGTACTGTTTCCCTCTCCATAATTGTCTTCACTACCCCAGTTCTTCTCCTCTGGTGTTTTCTCTCATTCTTTGTACTCTTATGATACACAGCTCAGCAATGTGCATAATATAAAACCTGCCAACATTTTTCTGAGCCCAGATTAGGTGCTGGGCATATGTTAAAAATTGTTTTCCTTTAATTACCCCCCTTTAATCCTCCCAGCAACGAAATATCATGGGTCCTCTTCTCAGCACCACTTTATACATAAGGGGAGAGGGATGCTCGTGGCAGCTGTTTTCCGAAGAGTCTGGTGATGCAATTTTCCTGCGAGAAAATGGAGCATTTTAAAGCCTCATTGCATCCCCCTGCACCGGAAATACATGAGCCAGCTTCAGAATTCTTTTCGTTCTCAAACATTAAAAAACACGCAATCCTGTTTTAAAATTTGTCTTTGTTTTTTTGGAAGCAGGGTGGTTTGGAGTTGCATTCTTTGTGGTGTGCTTCTTGAAAAGTGCTGTTGGGCTAATCTGGTTAATTCTGGCCGCTTCCTCTTCCCCGTCTCTCTGTGGCTCTGTGTTCTGCTCTCAGGACAGCCACCATTGGCTTGTGTCTACTGAAGGAACACGCGGAGAGGGGGCAGGGTGCTGGGGCTCTGGGAAACTCATTTGCATACTTCTTGTTACAAAGGCCGACCGCATCCTGGTTAAGACAATGTGCTGTCTGATAAACAGACTTCATCCCCCAGTGTCTGCCTGGAGCTCTGCCAGCGTGTGGTCCGCCTTTGTCACAAGGTGCTGTTTATTCTGCCTGGAAGTCCAAGGACAGGACAAACCAGCTAAATGGACCTTTTATTCCTCCCATTCTCTGGCAGGAATTCCTTGGGTCAAAAACATTTATTAATATTAGATTAAGGGAGAGGCATCAGAATTCGCCAAAGAAACTTCCCTTACACTGTGGAAAACCTAGAAAAGGTTTTGATCTTCCTTTCTGGCTATGAATTCTCTGGGGATGGGGGAAACCAGGGAACGTGGAAAATACAGTGCAAGGGCAATGTAAAGATCAAGGTTTGCCAAGATTTTGTGTTGATAAATATTTATTTCCACATCTGTTTTTGATGTGTTCCCTTTCTCTTTTCCTTCTCCCTCCCAACCCAGCAACACACAGACAAAAGGAAGTGGAGGCTTAAGCAATTCACTGGTGACTGCGGCACAAATTGTTTAAGAATCTGGACAATTGAGTCCTAGTTTTTCCATTCTCCCTACAATTTGGTAAATTTAAAAAAAAAAAGATTTTGAGTTGCAGTCTCATTTATGGCAGTTAAGGTAAGAAATCTCTCTATGCTACCCTCTTATTCGTTTTTCTTTTTGATGCTTCTCAAAACAATTCAATAGTTCCTGCTCTGCTTAAAGTATTTTCAAATCTAAATGTGGTACTTTATTTTAAGATAGATTTTAACCACCAATTTTATTGGTGACGGTTACCATTGAAAGGAAGGTACTCTGTGATACACAAGTTTTTTTTTTTTTACACAAGTTGTTTTAATATTTTAATCAATAATTCCTATAAACAGACTTTGTCTTGGAAGTAGAATATGTAGCTATTTCCTTTCTGCGTTTACAGTGACCTCTTAAGTATATTACAGCCACTCATCTGTAGCTAGTCCCACATGTGTAGTGAAGACTTTCAGTAAAGTATTGACTTTACCTCCTGGGGGTATTCATGGAGGATGTTGCTGGAGATGATGTTACAGAACAGTTTGAAAAAGATGCCAGGTGGCGTTTTGAAGGATTACTAACATTTCTGATAAGGCCTCTGAAGACACTTCTGGCAGCTGAAGAACAATAATGTGCTAGAGATTGATTATTTTGTGGTTTAGAAGCTAAACACTTGCACGTGGTGAATATTGTGGTTGACTGTGAAGATGAAAATTAGACCTATATAGAAAACCTTGTGAAGAATAGCCTACAGGGGAGACAGTTATCTGAGCAACATCAGCTTTTCTAGATGTGGAAATATCACTAAACTTTAGTGAATGGTTTTGCCTTTTTTATATCACACCAGTCCTCAAGATTCAGGGTCAAAAGAAAAAAAAAAAAAGATTCAGAGTCAGCGGCAGCTGGAAGTTTACCAAGGATGATAAGCTGATTTCTGCTCCAAAGAGGCAGTTGTAAAGAGCATCCTTGATCAAGGGGGCCTATGATAGCACCATGAATTTTTGAATAAACGCATTTTCCTGGTGGTTGGCTGTGTGGCTTTGGGCAAGTTTCTTAACCTATCTGAACATCCATTTCCTCATCTGTAAAACAGAGATACTAATACCTACCTACCTTGTGGTATTTGGTTGTGAGCAGTAGATGTTTATTGTATAATAAGGTCTGGCAAAACAGTTAGCCCTCAGCAAATACTATTTGTTTCCCTTCCTATCACCCTCCCTTGCTCTCCTTATTTTACACTTGCTTAATACATACTTGAGGTTGGGCGTTTCCTTCTCTGAGTCTCGTTTCTGAAATGAGGACCTAGTATTTCTAGGTTCCTCCTGGTTCTGAAATTGTACAGTGTCATGAAGTATGAGAGGAAATATTTGTGGTCCACGGTCAGCAGTGTCAGTCAGCCAAGACATGGTTCCTGCACACTCAGATGCACCACTGTCAGATGCTGCTGTGATGCTGCCTCCCTTGTTCTGTTTAGTAGCATCTTCCTATTGAATTTCACAGAATGCTGGAGTTTGGCCATTTTCATACTCTCTTTGGAACTGTTGTGGGATGGTGAACTCTCTGTTGGTAGAATAGGTACATGGTCTACAGCCCTTCTCCAGTTTCTGCTTTTGCTCCGGAAGACCTTTATCATTCCAGAGTTGAGGAGATCTCTGAAGGCAAGAAATAGCTTTCTTAGTCTTTGTAATCCTGGTGATCAACAGACTGCCCGGTAGGTAGTAGGTGCTCAGTCAGAGTTGTGATATGAATAAATCAAGTTGATATCATTTATTGACCACCTACCCAAGCCGGAGGTTGTGCCCAAGCTTTATTTACATGACTGTATTTGTGAAGGTACGAATCAAGTACAAATCAAGTAGCAGTTTTCTTCTTATACTTTGGAAAAGTCGATGTAAGAAGGCTGTCCATCACCAGGTCTCTTCACGCTGCTTCCCTGTATCCTCAGCCCCAGGGTGCTTTGATGACGTGTCACATTATGACCTGATATTTGAAAGGACCGTAGGTGTTTAGAAGGCATGCATTTTATTCCTTCGATATCCAGTACCACAGTGTGATCCCTTCTGCAAGGTGTTTCACATCCTGCTATAGCCGTAGCCTCTTCTCGTAGGAGCCGGTGTGTTTTACGTTCTTGGTTTCCCCCCAGAAGCCCCAGTTATGTCTTGATGATCTAAGGGGTGGGCTTCACATCCGGCTCCCAGACTCTTGCAGATTTTACTGCTCTTCAGCATCTCTACCAGAGGGTTGGAGAGGGAAAGCAAAAAAAGCTGAAACAAACCAGTGCATTTTGCTACTTGGTTGCAGTTCTGGTAAATGACTGGACCAGAAGAGAAGAAAATTGAAGTTGTACGGTTTCCATAGCCATTTGGCCCATTTCCCGAAGGTTTTGCTGGCCAGCGGGTTTGAGGCTAGGAAGTGGCTAGGGTGTGGTTTCAGAGCTGGATGTTGCCTCTCTCATCAGAAAAGATGGAATAAAATCTATAGGTCATTCCTATGTTTGAAAAGTGGTTGACCAGATGTATACATATGGTTATAGCTGGAACACCATGTGCAGGGTTTGTGTGCCAACGGTGTAGCTGTGTAAGGTAGAAGGTGGCATGAGGGTTGGTTGTGGTCGTTTCCATCCCAAGTCCTTTGACATTTGGGGCATGGGACAACAGTATGTAGTTTTGGTTTGGCATTCTATGACTATCCAGAGGGGTTATTTTTTCTTTCCTCCTCTTTTATGGGGTAGTCTAAGGTTTAGACTTTCTTTTTTTAACCACAGAATCTAATTTAATTGTGGTATTTTAAAAATTATTTTTTGTATATGTGCCCAGAGCTTTTTGTATTATTGGTAAAATTTAAAAAAAAATATCACAGTGCGTGTAAACATATATAATTTAAGAACCAGTCATGACTGAGGCCTATGACATCCTTTGGAAACTTCTTACTCTAGAGCTGTTCTAATTAACAAGGTATTTTCTGGTTTCCTTGCTGCATGCTTTATTAATGATAATGCTGTTAGTTAGATAGAATCTTTTTTCCTCCTAGGATTTAATGTTTTCCTTTCCCCTTTCCCAATTCTACTGCAATTATCTTTAATAAAAAAGGGGTAAACTTACGATAACAAACGACTAGCATGATAGAGATAAGAACAGTTGGACCCAAAAAGTAGAAATATTGCATTTGTTCTTTTATAATAAACTCAATGAAAATGAATTACAGGGAAACCTCATTAAACTGCAATTGGTTTATTCAAAAGAATCTTACAATTTAAAGAATATGCTCTTATCCCAATTAGATTCCCTGGCTGTTGTTGTTGTTGCTGTTGTTTTTAAATGAGGATATTGGATAACTCTCTTGGCTATTCAGAACTATTTTATTTTCCCTGTCATGTGAATTCCAGGTTAAGACCGTTTCATTCTTTAAAGTAGTGAGGAGTCTAATGTCTCAGTGAAATGCTGATAAAATTTACTGCATATTTCTAAGTGTGCTTCGGACCACAGTGAACAAGAGTGGTTAGGCTGTGAAATTCTGGTATTCAGAGGAAATGGTGACCTGATTCTTTCTTCTTGAACATGTCAGGGTCTAGGGAAGAAAAGGTTGTTGTGTTTAGGGAAGATGAGATTGCTGCTCAGTTCTAAGATGTAAGATGCACACAGTGAATCTCTGGGTGTATGCGTCATAGCTGTTGATTGCCTTTTGTAATTTCGGGCATGGGAATCTATTAGAGGTATTTATTTTATTTCATCTGGCCTAGGAATTTGTGTTATGAAATAATATTTATTAGCAAAATTATTTACCATGATGTCCACTGATCACTCAAAAATGAATTAAGCTTGTGCTATTCCTTGTGCTCTTTTACGCTGCGCCCTAGAAACTGAGAGCTTCTCAACTCTTTAAGGAAGTTATACTTGATACAACAGAGCAACTTACAGGGCTAGTGTCAGCATAATTTCTGGAAATCCCTCTTACTATACCAAAGAATTTTAAAGTATGTTTATTTTGCAAGGACTAAAAATAGTGTCTAAAACATGGATAGCAACTATGTATTGATGTTATTATGAGAAATAATAAAATGCATAGGAAAACAAGATATTTACAACGTATATTTACTTAATATTCAGTACATGTAAGCATGAACTCACGCTTTAATTCATGCACTTTAGTGTGTTTCAGGATGGTCTGTCTCTCCTGTTGGAAGGCTGTCTTCCCCAGGCACCACTTCCTTGGAAAGAGGCTTTGGGGGCGATTATATGGCAGTGGGTCAGAGTGCGAGTCGCATTTGATATGGTGTGACCACCACTCTGTTACACGTTTCTCTGCTCAACTTCACATGTATCAAGGTTGGGGAAGGAGGTGGCAGTAATAGGTTATCATAAATACTAGAGAGAGATTTATCTTTGACAACTGAGTATTGTTAGTCTTGAAAGAGTAGCTGAAGGAAGCTGTAGGACTTCTAGCCTCTTCTCCTAGATTCTCGTTCTGCCCATGATGGTCAATATCTGTCGTGGAATATCCTCTAAACTGGGAAAAGGCTTAATGACCTTTTATAGTTCTTAATTCAGTTCTTTCTATTGTCAAGTTGTCAAGGAGCAACTTTACCATGTTGTCTAAACTGTAAAATTTTTAATGTCTAGATAGTCCTACTAAGTTAATAGTAAGAGATTTTAGAAAAAAAATAGGCTGAGAAAAATGAGTAGAATTTTGCAAAGTAGTTTAGCTGATTCAAAATTTATAAATCCACATTGTGGGTTCTTAGGAAGTGTTAAACAATATTGGATAGTAATGTGGCCCTCCATCTAGTTTGCAATGCAAATGAAAGAAACTGATGTTTATTGGTTGCCCGCTATTAACCAGGCACCCTGCAAGGTCCTTATATGTGCTATTGTATTTAATCCCTTGAGATGGTATTACTAGCTCTATTTTAAAGATGAAGTAACTGAGATTTGTAAAGCTTTAACCAAATTTCCCAGGTCACACAGGTAGTTAGTGGCAAGCCAGTCTTTCATGAAAACCCATGCCTGCAGTCTGTGTGTCTAGAATTCCTAAGTCTGAACTGCTAGCGAAATAGATGAATTTGGTAAATCTATAGCCTTAGGTATTTAAGCAAATTCCCTGTGGGTGCAATTATAAAGCAGCATTCTACTAAACACAGATATTTACATACTCATTCCCATCTTCCTCTCCTCTAATCAGTCAGCTAACCTGGTCCTGGGATTCTTCCTTCATGAAATATATTAGATTGATCTTCTCCTGTCTATTGCAAAAGCTAAAATGTTATTCAGGCCCTTAAAACGTGTCACTTGAATGGTTGGTTAACTGGTCCCTGTTGACTCTGGTCCGTGTTAAGAGATGTGATTAAATTAATACACTGAACCACCACTTCCCTTAAATCATTCAGTGTCTCCCGGTTTCCTGCAAATAGGTAAAAACTCCTAAGGAGGGCTTTGAAAGATTTATAATAATCTGTCTCCAAACTGCTTTTTCAGAATCCCCTACTCCTCCTCCTATATCTGGACCTGGATCTAGTGTTGCCAAGTGGTCTTTATACATCTCTACTTGGGCGTGATGGTGTTTCTCCTGCCTGTTCTCTGCTTAGTAAACTTGACTATGCTGAGTCCAGTTCGGATCCTAGTTCTTTTCTAAAGCTACCCTATTTCTGAGATCTAGAGGTCTTTCTCACTTAGGCCACCTCTTCTTAAACCAACTGTTTGGCCATAACTACTTACCACAAGGCATGGCGAAGAGAACAGGTTTGACTGTGACCCTTTTACTTATTGTCTGTGTGACCTTTGGCAGGTCACTTAATATATAAGACTCAAGTTTCCCTAAATATAAAATGGGTTATGGTATGGAACTACCCCTATTTGACCTACCATGGTCAAGCTTCTTTTCTTCTTTATGGTTCGGTTCCTAAAGTTGTAACATGGAGATAATAAGAGTAACTAACAGAATATGTGTGACAATTAACTGTGTATTAATCGGGATGACTTAGATTATGTTGCCGGAAAAAACAAAACCAAATCTTAGTGTTTTAAGACCACAAAATTTTATTTCTTGCTCACACTCCATCTTCATCTCAGGCTGGCAGGAACTCTGCTCTACAATGTTCACATTCAGGGACCTTGAATGTTCATATTGCCGGAACCTTCAGTGACTGGAATAACGCAGTCACTGTGGCAGGAGGAAGTGGATGGAGTGAGCTGTGCATCAGTTCTTAAAGCTGCTGCTTGGAGACGATGGGCATTTCATTCTCCAGAGCCACTCTCGTGCCACAGCTAACTTCAAAGAGGCAGGGAAGAAGAATCCCACCAAGTGCTCAGAGGAACGAGGCCCGGAATCACCAGGGAATGGCACTAATGACAGCCTTAGCTTGTGTCATGGGACCATTTTCTTATGGTACATTTCATGTTTCATCTGCCCGTCTATGACATGGGCTTGTTGGTGTCAGAATGAGGGCTGTATCCTCTGCCCTCCTTGCCCCACACGGATCAGCATAGGTCCCCAGTACGTGTTTCACTGAGTAGGTGATTAGAGGACTACTCCAGGTGGTTTTTCCCCGATGCTAGGGGGCAACTGAGGTCTTAAGTCCCAGGATTTGCTTTTGTATGAAGAAAGGTCGTAGGGAGCATTTATATAACACAAAACCAAGGTGAAGTCTCTGAAAGACTTTACTGCCTCTTGCTGTCTTTCTGCTTGAGCCCATATGGAAATCTAGGCTGTGGACTTGGTGCATCAAGATAAGTGTTCCTTTAAAGCTTCACCTTCCTTTTCTAAAGGACCACAGTCAAAGGCCAGGATTAATTTCTGATTAGTCTTAAGCAATAATGTGTTAAATGGGTCAGGAAGAGGTGAGTCTATCACATCAGAACTTGGACTTGCTCAGCCTCAGGAACATACCCGAAATCAGCTTCTCTAGATCTGCAGGAAGGGCTGTACAAGAACATTGGTGTTGAGAGATGTAACTGTCCGTTGAAGATCACCTGCTGGATAGTCTGAAGTCATGTTATCAATAGCTTATTTGCTTTTTCTTTTCTAATTATGTAAGACACATTTGTTATGGAAAAGTTAGCAAATATAGATGGACAAAAAGGAAAAAAAAAAAACACCATAAAAGGGAAAATTACCCCAAAGAAAAACATCTTATTTCTCATCTTGAGTTAATATCTTTTAAACAAAACACCATATACTCTTTCATTGCTGTAGTGAATGTTTCTTACAACACTGATCAATTAACATACTGTGTTATAGTTTCTGTCACTACACTGTAAATTTACAGACAGTAAATTTACATCATAAGCTTGGCCTGATGTTTTCAAAGAAATTCCTTTTTATTAAACAAATTTTAAACAATACATAACAACTGTCTTTTGCTGACTTAGAATTACAAATCCCAGATGCAAGCATGGCTTTTTAAAAGTCACGAAAACAATCTTTAAGTAAACCAAATGAAGTGGGTCACAAGGAAGCAGTTCCATGAGTCTGTGGCTTGACGTGCTCCAGGGATGAGAGAGGAATTAGCAAAACATCAAGATGCTCTGAAAGAAGTGGGCAGAGGGGAGTCTCCTCTCCTGTTGGGGCCCTTGACAGCGTGCCAAGTTTGGAAAATGAGTACCTTTACTGCTGTCAGAGCCATGGGAGGAGGCCGAGACACAGCAGTCCATGCTCTAGGCACCCCCTGCCTTTGGTCTATTTGATCAGCAGCCTTGAACTATAAGTCAAAGAGCTGACTAGCCGTGTGGAGAAGAAGGTGCTGGCGGGCATTGCCTCCGCTCTGACCCCATACACTTTCCTCCCATGGCCACCCTTGGATGAGAACGTCAGTGGGTAAATGGTGTGATGTCTTTGGGGGGCTGACTCCCTGTTGTCTCAGAGCCTCTTCCCTCCTCCAGGCCAGTGGGGAGAATTTACTGCCTTCAGTTGCTCTTAAAGTGGACATGTTGTGGGCTGGATTGGGGGGGTAATAGTCTCACTACATAGACATCACACGTTGAGACTGATGAAATCAACTTGAAAACGGTATATGAAGTGAAATGAAAATGTACGCTGAGGGGCCTGGGTAAGATGACAGCCAATATTTGTTTGATGCATTCTAAGATAATGTCATTATTACTATTGCTATTAACTCCATCTTATAGACAAGGAAATTGAGGCAAGCAGAGGTTAAGAATCTTGCTCCAAATTACATAAAAATGGTGTCTGAGTTTCCTTGGAGCTCAATATTACATGGTGAATGGTCTACACTTTCTTTGGTATAAACTCAAATAATGCTATTTGCTGCCTTTCTCTCCTTCGAGACCTGTATTTTCACCTCCACACCCTCTGTCTCCCCCTAGTCCTGTGACTATGCCGTAAGTGTTAGTATCTTGGCCTCTTTGTTAGTATTTTCTCCTTTCTTAGTCTCACTCTTCATTTGCCTAAATTCTCTCTTTTCCTTAGTCTTCCCTGGTCCGTCCAGCCCACCGAGATCTCTGAAAAGCTCCTCTGGCGTTTGTTTGCTATAGTACTTCTTTAGGGCTTACCGAGCGCCTAGTAGTGGAAGTTATCTTTATATAAGTTTGTGTGCTAAACCCCAACCTACACTGTAAATTCCTTCAAGACAGAACAACCTTGCATATAACAAACTTCAGTGAACACTAGTGCTTTCTCTCATACTTTATGATGTACTTTTCCTCCTAGATAAATACACGTAGAGTACTGTAGATTCTGTAACCTCTGAAAGGAATGGCGGTATGATTAACCTCATTATTCATATTGACATAGTCCATGCAGGAAGCAATCAGAGGAGATGCTAAATTGAAAACCTGAAGCTTGGGAAATATTTATCCTAGCTTCATGTTATTTAGTATTTGTTCAATAACTGAAAAGGATTTATGGATTTAACGGCATATACCAAGGTTTATATCTCCTGTACACTTTAGTTTGTGCCATGTGCTTAAGCATCAGTGAATTGAAATTACGGACCAGAAAACCAAGCAGCATGTACTGTTCTATTTCCTCGAAGTCAGGCTTCTCCCCTGGAGTTGAGCCCCTATTGAATGCTAACTCTATGTCCATTTCATCAAAGCCTGCTTCAATCCTTTTTTAGAGTCAAAAATAAAGATCTGGATAAAACCCAACTATCTGCAACTTAATCCTGTTGATTTCAAAACCCTTAGCACAAAGGGACAATAAGGCCCAGTAACTTTAAGTCACATGCATTCTGCATATGCTTTCTCCAAAGTTACAGGGTCTTGGGTCTTAAAGGACTTAAGCCTGAAGTTTGCAACTTTGATAATAAAGGCTGTTTTGTGTTTCAACAGCATCTGATGTTTAAAGATTAATCTATCTCTAAATCCATCCTGAGGAGAGCCCAGATGTAGTAAATAGAGATGATTCAACCAACTTTATGGGGAAGGATTGGAATTTTGCCTCAAATCCTACCCTTCAGAGACAAGAATCTCCAGTTTGGCAACATACATTGATAAAAACAAGTGAATAATTTCTAAATCTCCATTTCCTTTCGATTTGTAAAGACAGTCTTAATATTAGTTAATTGCCAACAGGCAAATTATTAAAAGGGTGCCGCAAGGATTTGAATTAACGGAGGAAGGACAGCAAGGTAGGCACAGAGCCTGAAAAGACAGGACAGATAGTGGATATTTTTCAGAAGAATACATGGCTGGGGTTTTTTTGGCTTTCTTCCTTCAAACATACCAGTTCACAGGAGGACCATCGTCACAGCCGTTTACATTTACATGATGCTTTACCACTTGCTTTCACAAATTTTTATTCCCACTTGATCGGAGGGTGCCTGCTTTGTGCTGAGTGCCTAATCTTGAAATAAATCATTTACTATATGAGGATTTAAACAGGTCTTTTGGATAAAAAGTGCATTACATATTTATGAGCACTGGTTTCAAGAATCATTTTGAAAGTACTATTGATGTTGCTGTATATTAGAAATCTGAACTTAATCCCACTTGATTCATCCTTGGTTTTATTTTTCAGAGGCTCCACATCATATTTGTAAATCCCTCAGGGTCCATTTCCTCCGTGTAAGAGGAAAAGCGTTTAGGTGCATGTCAGGAGTTTACTAACCTTCTGCCACTATTCTCAGTATGTTGGGAAAATCACTTTTCTGAAATTAAAATGGCAGTCTGTTTTGCGAGGCAATAATAGAGGACAAGAGTGATGCTGATACAGTGTAGGGGTTCTAATTCAGTGCAGCAGGAGAGAGGAGATTACAGTCTGTGAAAACAGTCCTTTGATGTCTGCTGCGAAAAGAGACCCCAGAAATGGTTCCCACTTTTATCATGCATTATTCCTTGAGTGTCCTTGATTTATTTTTTTATTTAGAGGTTGTTAAAAAGGGTTACTGCCACTAAACTAGTTGCTGCGTGCGTGATCAAATAGCCAAAAATCTAGGAGAAAAGAAAAGACAATTGCCTGTCACTGAAATGATTTTTTGAGCTCCTGGGAAGAGAAAGAAAAATAGGATAATCATTGTCTACTGATTGCTACAATTCAACTCCACTCAAAGATTTTGCTTTCTTAAATTAAAAATAAAATTACTAGGGGAAGGCTTTTCTTTTCCCCCTCTTTAAAGAAATAAGAGGAAAAAAGGAAAGAAAAAACGAAAGTAGGGGCAGCTTTGCAGGGCTCCCGGTGCCTGAGTAGAATTGCTAACTGGTTCCCTCTCTCTGTGTTGGGCTCTGTAGTCACTGTATCACAAGCTTGAAGCCAGACCTCATTCGACTGAGCCAAAAAATGGTCCTTTTGTTGCTGTTTTTTTCCCTAGTGTCATCTCTCATGGTTGTCGGGGCAACCAGTGTGTATCCTTTCAGCATAGGTTACTGGGCCCCAGGAAGGAAGTGCTCCAGCGCAGGCCTGCTATTTTTATAGAACCGTTACATAATACAATCTATTAAAGCTTCCTCTTGGTGTTTTATGGCACAAAGGGGAAATTAAGTTTGATGACTCCTAAATGTTGGATGGAGGATGTCAGGTGACTCGGATTGTTTGGCTTAGGCCACATTAGCAACAGTATTCCTATATGCAATTCAAGGAGAACCGATATACAATCATGCCCTTGGCAATGACCGCCTGCCTGCGGATCACTGGAGGAAACTGAGCCCTCAGCTGCTCAAGGGTGTAAGTTTTGTCGAAGTGCACGATGCTGTCTCTCTGGTAGGATGGCCGCGGACAATGGTACACCATTCACAGTTAAGGGCAATGGGAATTTGAAAGGTGTAGCACATAGGCTTTTAATAGGCAGGATGATTACTGGAAAAGAGAATTGGATTGAAAGGCAGAGGACCAGGATTCTCTTCCCAGAACTGCTACTTGAGCATTGCATGAACGCCGTGTGCACGCGCTATCCCGCCACGGTTGGGTGTCCCGCTGGGTCACTCTGAAGTGGTCCCAAGCGGAGGGCATCAGGAGAGGGAAAGCACAATAGCTGACTGGCTTTTTTTAGTGGAGAGCACTGCAGCCTACAGAGCCCTTTTGCATTTGCAACATGACTTCAGGGATTCTCCATTTGCTATAGAAGCAATGGGGTATGCAAGCTCTTAACTCGTTTCTCCCCCCATCTTACTAGGGGTTACCGTTGACCACCAGTCTGAATCAAAGCAGGTGCAAGTGCACAGTGTGATCAGAAGACCTGTCCTGAGCTTTCCATTCCTGGAGCAGAAATGAACCCTTTAACCCCCCAGGAGAGACTTATGGCCACACGTGACCTGAGATTGGGGTTCCTAGGACTAGAGAGGATCTGAGCTGGGCACTCGCTCCTGTCTCTTCACCTTCTCCCTCTGCGGCTTTATTCACTCCCACCACCTCAATGAAAACTTGAGGCCCCTGAGTCTTAAATCGGTGTCTCCCGCCTGCTTTCCTTCCGGGCTCATCTGTCCTGGATTCTCAGCTGCCTGATGGAGATCTTTTTCTGGATGTCTCACTTTACCTCGAGCTCAACATCGCTGACATGAAACACAAGTCTTTTGTTTCCCAACCCAGGGCCCTCGCTGTCTCCCCGGTTTCTGAGAAGAGCTGATTTCAGGGAATGTGAAATATTGCTGCCCACCTGGTCCAATCTTTCCATTCATTAGATGAAGCAGATGAGGCTGAGGAGGTTAAGGGACTTGTGCAAGGTCACCCAGAGAGTTGAGAACAGAGGGACGACCTCTCTGTGCTGGACCACCACTCCGTTCCACCCATGCTTGGTGTCTCTAGGAATTTTGAACCCTCCTCCCTCACTAGGTCTCATCAATCTTTCTTTCATGATCTCTCATAATCCAGTTTTTGTTTCCCATTTCCACACCTGCCCCAATAACTGAGGTTCTCATTTGCCTCAAACTCAGACTATTTTAGTTTCCTAATTGGTTTCTGCTTTAATCTCTATCCCTTGAGTCAGTGTTGTATTTGACCTCTGGAAAAACCTCACAACTTTATCATGTTGCTTTATTACGTGGACACTTTTGCTCGTTTATATTCAAGCCTGAATTTAACTCTCCGTAATCTGACCCTCCCACCCCAACTTGCCTTTGTAGCTGTGTCATCCATCCCAATCAGTGGCCCTCTCTTCAGTAAGGTTTATTTTATTTGCCATCCTTTTTTTCCCCCCACCAGTGAGCAATTCATGGACTTTTCCCCTTTTTTCATGTTATTGCTTCAGACAGGATGATTTCTGATGAAGTGTTCCCAAACCTATCCTGCAGAGCTTCTGGAAAGTCGAGAAGGATATGGAGCTGATAGAATCGTAATGAATATTTTGTGCGAAACTTCAGTCTCTCATTCAGAACACTTCCTTGAGTATTTCCATAATGCTGGAGCAGTAACCGAGAAAGATACACCCCCTGCTGTGTGGGAGCTTATTAAGAGCAGAAGGCAGGCGTTACATAAAAATTAGGTAGCCGTTAAATACATGATGATACAAAGAACTAATGTATCACAAATGTTTAGTACATGAGTATACAAAGAACTAATGCATCACAAATGTTTTAAGGGCTCTGAACCCTAAGTGAGAGTGCTTGAGAGCAAAGAATGGCAGGGAGTGGGAGTGAGGGCAGGGCAGCCTGGGATTTAATATGGACTGAGAGGCAAAGGGGAATTTGCTGAGGAAGTGACCGTGGGGGTTGGAGAAGCCAAGGGAGTGGTAAGGGGGAAGGAGAGGTCTGTCCAGGCGGAGGCAACAGGGTGGTGAAAGCCTCGAGAAGCTAGGATCTAGAAGTTGGGCAGCACCTGAGCAAAGGCTGGAAGGCTGAGCCCTGAGACTCTGGGGGAAATTATACTGTATACACAAAAAGTTTTGGGAAGCCCCCCGTGGTAGCACCCCATCTCTCTGTAGGCGTTCCCGTCTACAAGAAATCAAATTCTTTTGTTTTTATGGCAATCCTTCTATGTGGTAAAATGTCTACTCAGAGAAGTATGCAAATAATTGCACATCACTAACAGTGTTTACTTCCTTGTTTTAAAGAGATAATGATTTGGGGGCTTGGGTTGAGCTTTCCTCATACCCTGGGCTTCGGCAGTAAAGTTACATTTATTATGGTTTCTTATCCTAGGAATTTGACCTTATTTTTCCTGTGGGAAGTAGTTTCTTTAAAAGTGTAAACTCGATTTCATTAAATAGATGGTTCACACTGGAACAGTGGACTCAGGGAACTTCTAATTGTTTAACTTATATTCATTAAAATAAGAAAACATGGCCCCTTAGATAAGGTGATGAAAGCAAACTTTTATTTCTCTAAATTCAACTGAGTAACAGAAGGAAGTATAAGATATAGGAAAGGTAGGGGTTTAAAACTTGAAGATATGATTTAAAGCTCTTTTTCTTCAAAACTTTGACCTAAAAAAGCGACTTTGTGTAGAAAGGGAAAATAGTAGAGCTGGAATGCTGTACGTGACTCTGTTCTATTAATGTAAACAGGAAGGATGGAGAACATTTTCATTTCTTCTTTCCCGTTGGCAAGCTCTCAGGCCAGCTTCCTATGGATGGAAATGGGCAATAAATAGCAGGGTATCCAGTGGCCTCTTTCTAGGCCTCCTGGTTACGAGCATTGGCAAGAACCTCACTCCCCTTTTCTTTCTTCTTATTTTTAGAGTGTTGATTTTTTTCTTTCTCAGGGTTGAGGGTAAGGCCAGGGCCTGTCATTATCAGGGAGTGAGGTGAACCACAGAGACTGGTTTCCCAGGAATCTGCACCCAGCTGCCAACCTGGTGGGTCAGAGTCATCTGCGTACCGCGGGCGGTTTTCCTGTGGAAGTGAGACTTCCTTTAAATTAGTGCGCACACTCACACACACACTCACACACACACACACACACACACTCTCACACAGATACATACAGACACACACACACACACTCTCACACACACACACTCTCACACAGATACATACAGACACACACATACACACTCTCACACACACACACACACTCTCACACACACACACACTCTCACACAGATACATAGAGATACACACTCTCACACACACACACACACAGGAGTGGTATGCACCCCTCCCCCCATCTGCTGGTCTGTGAATATATACCTCTTGTCCTTATTCTCTTCTGCAAAGAAGTCTCTCTGAGTTGACATGTAAGCAAAATACTAAGTAATTTCTGAAGATGAGAAATCGTTACTTTTTTTTCTTGTGTTTCACGGTGATCCACCAAGTACTTTTCTGTGGCTTTGACTAAAGGACAGGATTTCCCTTCTACTAATGAGAAGAAGAAGTAACCTCTGGTTTTAAAGAGGCTTTGGAATCCCTGAAAGAGAAACGGTTGTAATGTTGGACCTTTCGGCCCCTCTAAGCTGTTTGAGAGTGGGAGGCAAAGGTGGAGAAACATCAGGAATAATAATAGTTTTCTGGTTGATGACAGTCTACCTTTAACACTCATTAGGTGTAATCCAGTTACACTTAAATATAGGGTTGCTATAAGGCTACACCAAAAATATGGTAGAGTTACAGTTCTTCCTTCTCGTTGGAAGAAAAGAGAACTTTGTCTTCGCGGAGTACTTCTTGGTTTGTGGGAAGTACTTCTTTTTCAGGCAAACTGGGCAGAATCCACTCATCCATTTTGTTTCAAATTAAAATGCAACAGTCCCTTTTTCAGTGACCTTGGATTCTGTAACTAAGTGTGCACGTATAGGGCCTGGCAACTTGAGCTGGATTGTTGTAATCTCCTGGCTGGAGGGCCATTGCTTCCTCAGTTATGTCTCCCAGCTGCTCTTTCAGCCTTAGGAGATACCTGAACATCATCTGAGAAGCTGCAGTAGAGAGCTGTGACATAATCACATGTTTGATGTTTTGGCGAGCTGAGGGGTGAAGAATGTGTTTTCCTGTCCAGGTAGGAACGTGATCATTTTGCATGGAGGTGACAGGATATTGTGCCTCTTCCCTCTGGGGGCTGGGAGATGTCGTTTAATGGGCATCTGGTATTATATGTTTTAAAAGACCACTGTCATTTAAGTCCCTCATGTTTTACAAATGTCTGATTTTTTCACAAGGGAAATTACCAAGTTGCATCACTGAATTCGTATGATTGTTTGGGGACAGGGCACTTACCCTTATGCTTACTGTTAGGGTCCCAGTTTTATTTCCTCTGTGACTGCATCGCTCCTCAGAGTATGGTAGGAATGACTTTTTATAGTTTCTTTCTGGCTACTTCTTTGTAGGCTGCTTGTTAAGACAAACAAAAAGAAAATTGTATAGAAATTTTGCTTTATTGTCTATCAGTAACATTAATAGTTGCCTGAGACTGACGACAAATTCTAAGAGCAGCAACCAGTTCTCCAAAGTCTAACACTTGTACAGACCCCTTTCAGTTTTACAAATACGATTATCAGTGCTTTGGGACATTAGCTGATTAAGGTGATGGTCTCAAGTCTCAGAACTTCAGGCTTGGATGTTACTTTAAAGGTTTCTTCCATTTTCTTGTTATACAAATAAGGGAACAGGAAAGTGAAGTGCCTCAGATAAAGCCACACGGTCCTTATGAACACCAGTTGCAAGCTAGTTGTCATGTTGGAACACACATTGTACCATGGTGACTACTTCTTATATAGTCTCACAGAAGCCTGGCACCTGGCTGGGTGTTTTATATATTAATACATATTGGCTTTGAGAGAGAATAAGCTTGAATCCTTGTACTAACACTAGCCTCCTTAAACCTCATTTTTTTTAGCTGTAAAATGGTGATAATTGTAGTTTCTGCTTCTTATGGAGATTAAATCAGATAATCTATGTAAAAATTTAACCCATAGTAAGTATCCTATAAATGTTATTATTATTATTAGGCTCAATTTCATTAATCATTCAAAATATTTTTAAACCATTGTGTTATACATTCTACCTATCAGAACCAGTAAGCTATTATAAATTCACCCCATTCATTTAATATGCTTATTAAATGTCTCCTGTGTGCTCGATACTGCTGAGTCTTTTGTAAAATAGAAATATAAATAAGAAACAATCCCTGCCCTCTAGGGGTCTTTATGGGTGTACGTGTGTGTGTGTGTGTGTGTGTGTGTGTGTATGCATGTGTGTGTATATGTATGTGTGTACGCATGTATGTGTGTATATATATATATGGCAGAATGTCAGTAACACGGAATGGGGGTAAGAAATGGGAGAAGTAAAGTTTGGTGATGTGATATATTATCTTGCTCTGTGTCTATCCTTCCTGGTCCTGGCGTATCATTTCTGTTTGTCATTTATGAGTTTGTCTCCCAGCAACTTCACTGTACTTTTAAAACTTCCAATGACTTCTTAAACTCTTGGTCTCCCCCTAACAGAGGCTAATCCCATTACATTCAGAAAGACTGCTAAGACCATCAGCTGCCCCCCTCTCCACTCCCACCTAAACAGTCTGTAGTTTTTTTACATGAAGGTAGGAGCAAGATTACTTAGTGGACGTTAACATTTGTAATTTTTCTAAGAACATGATTGCCTGGGGATAAGGGCAGATTTTTCTTATTGAAAACTTTTATCAATTTTTTTTCTTAAAGCTTCTCTACTCCAAAGTTACAAAGAGCAGAAATATCCCTCCTTCTGTGTAATCTTCAGTTATCCACCAGCATTTCCACCCATTCTAGGCCTGTGATTTCTCATTAGGTGGGGGTTATCCTGTCTTATGTAAATAGATACTGAATTCTCATCCTTTTATCTTTAGCTCTATCTGCTGTTCTATTACCTATATTTTCTTTTTCTCGTTATTAAAAATATCTGGGTCTCTTTTGTCTTTAAGAAAGTACCAAGTAATCTCTACACTTTTTTATTTATAATGTCATCTTGTTAAGAAAGAAAAAAAGCATCTTTATCTCCCTCTGAAGAGTAAGCTCATGGAGTGCATATATACATTTTATACCTACATATTTCCTTTTTATCCACCCTCCGCACCCCCAGCCCTTATAATCTGCCATTTGACAGAAATCCCTTATACCATGGTCGTCTTTTGTCTGGGCCCAAGGTTTCTCCTTCTGATTTGGTCTTTCCAAATATTAATCACTTTTGGCCTAACATTAGTGACGGCAGAGTTTCTTATTTATCCTTACACGTTACTGACTTCTTTCTCTCTTCTAACTGTGAGTATCCCTGGCAACCCTCTTTGTTTTCTGCCCTAGGAAATACAACCTCTGATGTGGCTTCGCGTTATCCGCCATGTCTAAGTGACTCGTGAATCCACATATGCAGCTCTTATTGTAACAGACACATCCAAAGTAATACACTGTTATCAGAAACCTCGTCATTTGGAGATCTCAAAAGCTTTGGTTGCACCACGCAACCAAAGTAGATAAAAAAAGGTCAAATAACTCTTGTATATGATTCAATCTCATAGTTATATCCCGAAACTGAAGTTACTGCTTTCTCCAAATCTTCATTTTCTGCAGCCAGCCTCTAACTCCCGTTGCAGTTCTGGATGCTTGGTTGCCAGGTTTATGTTGGAGACACCCTCTTTCACGCGTCTTGTTTCTCCTCCATTTCCCCTGCAAGCTAGGAGGCTTATCGCTGTTCTCTGGTTTTTTTCTTTTTCCTATCCGTGTTATCCCTGGAGTTCCATAAGGAAACTTGCATACCCCTTTGTATAACCTGATTTATGCCCAGGAGCGCTAATTCTTAGGTGATACGGGTTTGTTTATCATCACTTCTTTGCAAGGTCCTTCATATCTCTTGTTTGAAGTTACAAATACTTGTGATTAGATACAAGGTTCTTTCTTGCTCAGTTTTTCAGCATAGATCTCCTACTCTACCCTGGGTCTATTATTTTAATATAGTAAACCACAGTTAAATTTCAGGAAGCTTTGGTTTTCTAATCTGTAAATTGGGACTAATAATATTAACAGTCTCATAAGGTAGTGGTTGAAATCAACTTAATACATACGAGTCACTTAGAACAGCGCCTGGAACATAGGAAATGTAATTTATTTTTTAAATGTAAATTATGCTGAAAAAAATGAGAAGATTCATTATCATGTGATGGGGGTCAAATTTCTTTTGTTGTTTTCTATATTTTTGCAGAAACAAAACATAACAAAACCACACTCAAAATCCACAGCTTTTAAAGGAGTCCTGTTTAATTCTGGGTCTGTTAAAGTGCTTTTGGTTAATTCTTACTTGTCTTGATTCAATTTCATCCTCCTTAACTGCAGTGCTTTTTAAGGATGGTTAAAAAAAAAAAATCAAAAAAAAAAATCATGTACTCTTTAGGAGGTATTTAATATCAACTATTCTATTAAAGGCTTGCTATGAAGAAAATCTTTTGGTAAAGGTGATTCTCAAACTTTAGCTCTCTGAAATGGCCCAAGAAATATAGTAAGGGATTTGTGCTGCGGTAATATCTTTGAAGTCTAGTCGCCTGCCTTTAATTTTGCAGTAAGCGCCTAATCTCATTAGATTTCATACACTCAGTGTTTGCACTTGCACAAAAGCTGTCCAAACAAAGCCAAAATGTTGACACCACCGTCCTCTGATGGCATTTAGAATGAATATATTAAACACACTTGCACTAGCCTTGCATTAAGCTAAGAAATAAATTTTGAACTTTGAACTCAGCAGGATAAAAAAGCTTTACTTGAGAGCTGAGCAATTGTGTTGTGGTATGGTATAGGGAGTTCACTGTGTTGTTCAGAGAGTCCAAACTTGCAAACATTCTCTACATACAGTAGGCACTGCACAAGTAAAGAATTAAAGTAAGGAACAGTCCTCAAATCCTGTTGTTAGGGAACTAAATGGAAAGTAAAGTGGGCTGGTGGATTTGCTTTGAAATTCACTGAATAAACTTTGATTAAATTCACTTCAGAGAAGGACTCAAAATGAAAGAATATCTTTTAGTTAGTGTGTGAGAGTGTGTCTTTATTCAATTCACCTCGCTAATTTACACATTTAGAAATTTTCTTTAAAAATCTGGCAATCTTATCTTTTTGTTGAAGGTTTGGAAGCTGACGATTATAAAGAGAGCTTGAATAATAAGACTTGTTTGTCCCTTTTCATGGAATGAAGATAGCAGCAACGCTGGAATTGAGAATTAACTAAAGCTAATGGCTAGGGGTATTTGATGGTTTCTAACTAGACAGTACCTAAAAGAAATAGATTTCTCCATGAAATATGTATAACTGTTTATAAACCAGTATCCCTGGAATATGGCTATCAATTAGTAAGTAGGTGCCAGTAACCTTCTATCAAGGAAAATAGTTATCATAAAATTCACATATTAAAATCTGTGCATGTTCCTTACCAAGAATCTCATAGTTGCTCAATCCAGTTGCTTTCACTCTTACTGGACATGGTTTTTTGCTTGGGGTATTTGCTTTGGGTTTCTATTAAGGGATTTTTAAAAGAAACACTATTTGAAATGTATTAAACTAGCAATTGTCAGAATACCATTGAAGATGTTATCTATTCTATCTTACATTATCCTTATTTTGAACACCATGAAAAAAAATTCTCTTCCGTCTTCAGGTCAAGAGTGGTTAAGACTCCACACTTGCATTGCAGGGGGCACAGGTTCGATCCCTGGTCAGGGAAGTTCCACATGCCACTCGGAGTGCAGAAGGAAAAAAAAAAAAAAAAAGAATGGTAGTAGTTTTTAAAAATACTGGTTTGTTTTTACTTTCTGATCACTGTGAACCTGTAACTGATTGATCACCTTTCCATCCTTGCTTTGGCTTTCAGGAAGCTTAGAGGTCTACTTTCTACCTACTGCCAGCAATTGTAAGGCAGTCTGTGCATGTTACAGACTCTTGGCTATTATTTGCCTATTCTTATTTTCCTTTTGATCAAATTCCCTCAAAAATCATTATATTTTTTCTTTGCATAATTTAAGCAAGCTGTCACAAATATATTAGTACATTCACAGATTCATGCTTGCGACATCAATGGTTATATGATTTCTAAAATCACAGCAAATTAGAAGCTGGAAATTAAAAGATGAAGGATGACTGCTAGAGAAGGAAGGACAGTAAGAATGTCAACTGATAAGCTCCATTGAGGACACTGGAAAACTGTTACAAGAGACAGGTATGGGAACTCAAAAACACAGCTGCTCAAGACCGTGCAAGGTAGGGCTGAAATACCCCCTGTGTCTCTCTAATCCAAGAATTGGTAACGTTCTGCAATTATGCACATATTGTTCTAAAATGCCTTCAATAATAAGATTGTATTATATACTACATACTTTGTCTAACAAGGCGGAGTTCTGCTTACCATCCTTTAAAAAGATGTACCTAAAAAAAATTGGCTCTCCTTCAAGGACTGAACTTCAGTTACTGAGAAAATTAACTCAGCCAAAAACCTTTTCTGCTCAGTGAGGTTGAGTTAAGGTGTTATAAAATCACCACATGCAAAACATCTATTGCATGACCAGGTTTAAAATTAGTGCTTTATTTGTGAACAAACCACTGCAATAAGCATACTCAAGATGCTGGTCTGCTCTGTTGCATCAGCTGAACTGACCTGCTGTCAAGGACAGCCTGGGCTCCTTGAGGGTGAGGATATGAGGACGACTCATCGCCCATGAAGGGGAAGCTTAGTTATAAGGGCTGAGAGGGAATCTGATTCAGATGTAAGTTGGATAATAGCAAGCTAATGTCTCTTTGGCTTAACTACCTTTTCTTCTTATAAGATGTCAGAAGGCCCTTAGCTCCCCAGCCTGCAAAAGCAGGGAGAGGGGGTTGCAGTGAGACAAAGATGTTTGATTCTCCTTGTAAATGAAAAAAGGCAATAGAGCTGTTTCTTGAGCTAACATGGTACAGTGTTTAAAAGGATGGACTCTGGAGCAGAATTCTTGAGTTTAAATCTTGGTTCTACCACTTTCTTGCTCTGTGGTCTTAGATAAGTTACTCAGTTTCTCTGTGTCTTTAAAGCTCTGTGCCATCGGCTTCAAAATGGGGCTGGTAGTATCCCATACCTGAAAGGGTTGCTGGGAGAGTTACTATAAATAAAGTGCTTAAAACCGTACCTATGTTAAATATATTATATGTTATAGAAATGCAAATATTAAAAATGACTGTTAATTAGTTCATTGTTAAGTAATACTAAATATGACCGTTGAAATCAGAAGAAGGGAGAAATTTATTCCACTTCTAAGGTAGAATAAATTGCCCCTTACTCCTCACATTACATTTGCAAATGTTTGTGAATGTCTTTATTTTATTCTATTTACATGCCACTGAGTACGCTTAAAAGACAGTAGAGTGTGGAGGCACGGATTTGAGTCTTGGCAGAAAAAGTTGGGGCTCTTAGGAATAATTCCATATAGCAAACCACAGATCTTACTTTTTAAAAAGTTTTATTTTAAATGTGGTTTTAATCGCATTTTATTGTCATTTATATAAAAGTAACAGAACCATGTTACAAAAATTTGTCTGTTCTACATGCAGTCCAATCACATGAACAAAACCACCGCTATGGAATAAACTATATAGTATGTTTCCATCCAGCCTCTCTTTTGTATGGGCAAGTGTGGGTATTGTATATGTTAGTAACAGTGATTCTCAAGCTATTTTTTTCCCTGCCATACGTGGATATTTGCTTAAACATGCTGTAATTATTCCTATAAGCACTTCTTAACATGTTGACTGTATTCTACCTCTTCACTGAAATAGAAGTAAAATCACTTGTAAATCTGAAGATCTTAGTAGATTCCTTGCAACTCAACGTCAATTGAATGGGCAAGTTTGTATTCTGTCTTTTCATTTAATATTATTTATAGGAAATTTCCACGTAATTATGAGTTTTAGAAACTGTCATTTTGAAAGTATTTCAAGCATACACACACACACACACACACACACAAAAGGAAAGTATAGTGAACCATGTGTATCTCTCATCCAGATTAAACAATTATCCACATTTTGTCACACTTGCTTCATCTCTTTTCTCTCTCTCTGGTGGAAGCATATTAAAGCAAATCCCAGACACGGTGATATTTTGCCATTTCATCCATAAACACTTCAACATGGGTCTCTAAAATAATCTTCCATGTAACCACAACACCTTTATCAAAATCAACAAAACTGACATCTAATTTAGGCCACATTCAGGTTTCCCCCAAAGACTTAGGTCATTCTAAATTGGTTTGATACCTTCCAGATCCAACAAAGTCCATATACTGCATATGGTTGTGTGTCTCTTAAATGTTTTTAATCTAAAGCTATGTCATCCAACATGGTAGCCACAAGTGGCTTTTAAAATTTAAATTAATTCAAATTAACTGATGTTAAGAAATTCAGATCATAAGTCACACTGGCCACAGTTCAGGTGCTCAGTTGTCTAGTGATTACCATATGAGAGCATTTCCATCATTGCAGAAAGTTCTATTGGACATCAGCCTCTGGAATATTAACCTTTACCCTGCTTACCCCTGGGTCACTAAATTATTGAAGAAACTGGGTCAATTGTTGATAATTCAGGATTGCTTACTTACGGACAGTTTAACTTCTTCTTAACGGGGTATTTCCCATAAACTGGAAATTTTGTCTAAATTGATTAGAGTTCAACAATTTTTTTGGGGGGCAGGAACATTTCATGCTTCATACTTACTTCATAAGTACTTCATACTTTTGTATACTTCAATAATCATGATTTTATGATCACTTTTTATTTCATTGTGTATATACAACAATATTATACCTAAGTTGTCTTTTATTATTGCATATTTAATTTGTTTCCATTTTGAACTTTATATAGAGTATTGTCTTAACTACTTCTATGAATAGAGATTTTTCTGTATTTCTGTATCTTAAGGTATTTATTTAAGATAAATGACCAAAAAAAGAAATTCTATATTAAAGCTAATGATAGTTTTATGGTTCTTGATATATGGTATTTAATTAATTTTCACAGGAATTGTCCCAACTGATGCTGCCCCCGGTAATACGTGGGTGCTGGTTTTACCACATCTTCAACAGCATTGAGTATTATCATGGAAATGATCACAGTTTTTTTCAATTTAATAGAGCCCTGTGATTTGAATCCATTTTTTTCTCCAGTCCTTCTTATTCCCTCACGTCTTGGGCAGGCTCACAGCTATGAAACCCTTCTTCCAACAGGGTACAGTTTTCAACATCTTAGATTTGAAGGCAGGATGCACCAGGAAACTTTGCCCTGGGCCCTTCCTGCCTAGATCCTTTGGGCTAATAATCCCTTTTCTCTCTTTATGATTCATTCTGAGCAGGCTTAGTGGTTAATCTTCTATTTCCAGTTTTATGCTCTGTTCCTCCCCCTTGCCTAGATCTGAAACATCCTCTCCTTCAACAATTCAAATGTCTTGGCTATTCATTTTCCCCTTTGGTTCAGAAAGCTTTAGTTGTCCATTCTCTTCCCTTGTCAGCAACAATTTTTTATTCTTACTGGCTTAGTCAGGCTGTCTGCCTTGGCTTTCTTTATAAGTGTTTTTGTGTAGAATTTTTGCCTCCTAGGAAGCCCACTGTAGCATAACATAATTAAGTGACAATATATGAGGTGCCAGGGCTTTACAAGCAGTTAATGACTGGTCAGAAGATTTATAAAGCAAGAGATGAAATCAAAGAGAACCAAATGCTCAAGTTCTATATAAAGAAAAAAATAAAAAAATAATGTGGTTTAAATTGTTGTTTAACTGATATTTGAAAAGAAGTATGGGAAGACGTGCATATTAAGAAATCTTGAAATGCGGTTGTGCGTCCACTAACACAACTCCATCTGCGCCTTGTATTTCCTCTTCCAGCCTCCCATAACCTTCTTCTTAAGCATTTGCTTTCCAGTCTGCTGACCTCTGGCCCTTCTTTGATTCTTCATTGCTCCCTCTTACATTTTCAGTAAAAATGAAACAAGTGTGACTGAGGTCAGAATCTGGCTCTTTATAGAGAGCTGCATATGTAAGATGCGAACTAGGACAGAAAATGTGTATCATGGGAAAGTTAAAATCACAATGAGAAACTTAACTTTGGAATTTCCTGCCTGATCTGTCTCAATGTTTTAATTCGATGTCCTTATTTGGCTTTAAATGAAAAGTTAGAGCTGAGATAGAATAGATCAACAAACAAACAAAAAATACCTACATGCAACGTATTACAGCTGTGTTGAAGACCACACAACAGCACATAACTCTCAGATGATTGTACTGAGTGTTTATAAAGTCTTATAACATCTACCAGACTATATGATTGAATATATATAACAATTGTGCTGCATATTTCTGATAGGTGGTATCCTATGATACCTTTTTCAGATCTTATTTTCTATTTTTTTAGGACCTCAGAAATAAACGTGTGAAAAGTTCTGCTTAAAGAATGCTACACTATACACAGAAGCAAATATCAATCCAAGAAAATATACCCACCCCACCCCAAAAAACTTAAAGTGGTTGAACATCTCATACTAGGTTGGAAAAAGAGTTTAGTGATTATATAATGCTTATGAATTTATACAATTCATATTTATATTTATGAATTGTAAATATGTGGTGACTGAAAATGCAATTGGAGTTATGGAAAGATGTGCAACTTACCTATACTATTCTAGCATTCATCCTTTTCTATTTTTTGATGATGAGATTTTAGAGTAATCAACTCAGAAATAAAACTAAGATTTTTTAAAAATTAATTAATTACTTAATTGGCTGTGTTGGGTCTTCATTCCTATGCATGCAGGCTTTCTCTAGTTGTGGTGAGCGGGGGCTTCTCATTGCAGTGGCTTCTCTTGTTGCAGAGCATGGGCTCTGGGCGTGCAGCCTTCAGTAGTTGTGGCACATGGGCTTTGTTGCTCCGTAGCATGTGGGATCTTCCGGGACCAGGGATCAAACCCATGTTCCCTGCATTGGCAGGTGGATTCTTAGCTACTGCACCAGGAGGGAATTCCCAAAACTAAGATTTTGAAAACTTTTCACACTTTCTTTTAGAAGGTTAGGAAATCCAAGTCTTTGACGGTTGGGTGAGGGAACTGGGGTCTGTGAGTTTCAAAACTGTAATTAATTGTGTTTAGTCTTTAGGCCTGTTATTGTCATAACTTCCAGGGCTGTTATGGCTCAAAGGCTGTTTTTGAGATGATGTTCCAGCAGGCTCCATTTACCTTTCCTTTCCAAAATCATCTGAGGATCTGTTGTGAAGTACCAGTAAGCCTGACTGCTGACACAGATGTGGGTCAGTCTGGTATTCATTTTTGCAGATGTTTCTGGCTCTGCAGAAACAGGGGCTCTGAGGGATTTGTTTATGGGCACTAACTCTACTAGTGATTTACTGAAAAATCAAAACCCCACTTTTCTAATGTATAAGTGGAGACACATCTGCCCTTGGGGCAAGGTCTTGCCTCATACTAGGTGAGGATTGAGCTAGAGCCAAAACACTGGGGTGTCTTTAGGGGGAATTTCCGTTAACCTATTACAGCCTAAAAGTTATCCTTCTCACCATAGACATTCTGTATACTGAAAAAGTAGTGAAAATCTTCTAGATGCAGAAGCACCTTGAGGATGTTGACACTTTCCTAGTATGAATCAGTCTTTTTTTTTCTTTTTCCCTGGTTATTAAGCCATGAAAATTTCCTCCTATTACAACATTGCCTCATCAATAGCATGTGGATAACTGAGCACTGACACTGCCCCACTGAGACTGGATTGGATGGGTCAAGGGCAAGAGGTCAGTGGGGCAGTATGGTGAGGGCAACATCCAAGGCAGAGGGCTGCATAGCCATGGGTGTCATGGTGCCAACTCCTTGGGAAATTCCAAAGGCTCAGATGGGGATGGGCTCAGATTTTTACCACTTGGAAGTACAACTATTGATCCAGAAGAGTTAGAGGGTCCTCTCTTTCTTTCTTCCTTCCTTTCTTCTTTCCTTCCTTCCTTCCTTCCTTCCTTCCTTCCTTCCTTCCTTCCTTCCTTCCTTTCTTTCTTTCTTTCTTTCTTTCTTTCTTTCTTTCTTTCTTTCTTTCTTTCTTTCTTTCTTTCTTTCTTTCTTTCATTCTTTCTTTCATTCTTTCTTTCTCTTTTCTTTCTTTCTTGCCTTCTTTCTCTCTTTCTCTCCCTTCCTCCCTCTCTCTCTTTCTTTCTTTATTTTCTTCCCTTCTTTCCTTCCCTTCTTTCTTCCTTTCTCTCCCCACTTCCAGCTTTATTACAGTATACTTGACAAATAAAGTTGTAAGGTATTTAAAGTGCATAATGTGATGATCTGATATATGCACACATTGTGAAAAGACTCACCCATATCGAGTTAACTAACACATCCATCACCTCACATGTTTACCTCTCCCCTGTTTTTGTTGGTGAGAAGGTTTAAGTTCTGTAGTCTTAGCAAATTTTAGTTATACAATACAATGTTATCAACTGCAGTCACCATATTATACATTAGATCCTTAGATCTTACCTTAAAACTGCAAGTTTATATCAGATTACTAACATCTCCCAGTTTCTCCCACTGCCCCCAGTCCCTGGCAGCCACTTTTCTACTCTCTGTTTCTATGAGGTTTTTTGTTTTTTTTTTTAAACGATTCCGCATAGAAATAATACCATCCAGCATTTGTATTTGTCTTTATGTGTCTAGCTTCTTTCGCTTAACATAATGTTCTCCAGTTTCAACCACTTTGTTGAAAGTGAGAGAAATTTCTTTTTAAAGACTGAATATTGTGAGATTATATATCTCTCTCTCTCTCACATTGTCTTGATCCATTCATCTGTTGATGGACATTTACCTTGCTTCCATATCTTGGCTATTGTGAATAATGCTGCAATAAACATGGAAGTATGGATATTTCTTTGAGATAATGGTTTTGTGTCCTTTGGTTAAATACTCAGAAGTGGGATTGCTGGATCATAAGGTAGGTCTATTTTTAATTTCTTGAGGAACCTTCATACTGTTTTCCATAGTGCCTCTATCAGTTTACATTCCCACCAACAGTGCACAAGTGTCCCCTTTTCGCCACATCCTTGCCAACATTTGTTTACTCTTGTCTTAGGGGACCATTGTGTTAAACAGGTCCCTCCTGGGACTCACAAGCTAGAGCACCTAGAGGATATTTGGATTTTATATCTTGGGTAGTGATTTATCAGCCTCTAAAACTCAGCTATGCATAAAAAGAAAAAGAAAGGAATGAAAGAAAGAAGGAAGGGAGGAAGGAAAAGGAGTAATATTAATTTTCTGTAACACAAACTAGACTCTCTGGGGCCTTTATTCTGAATTGTAGATCTGGCTCATTTCTGGTAAACCGTCAGTTCAGTGATGTTCAGGCATTTCCAGGGCAAGCACGGTCCAGGTGTCCTCCTCTCTATCTTTATTCCTGGTTGAGCATAGGGGCAGGGGTGGGGTTACAGCTGTGCCATGACACTAGTGGGGAGCAGACCTCCATCCACAGCCTTCCTCTGTGCTCCATGGGCACCCGCTGACCTCTAATGCGCTCTTTTCCCTCCTCATGGAGCTTGAGTCCTCCAGCTTCCCTGAAGTGAGGCACACATTTGGATCCCCCAAACTTGTTTGGGTTTTTCATTACCCTCCTCTCCTGGGGACACAGCATCAGGTGGGATGAAGTGATATTTTCTGTTTTCGAGATTCACCAGTGCCGTTCGCTCGTTTGCTCAGGCCATGATCTTCAGATTCGCTCTTGAATCCTCTCTTACACCCCACAGCAATTGCATCAACTGCTCGTTTTCTTTATAAATTGTATATTATTTTAATTGCGTTTCCTTCATTGTATGTAAGCTCCATGGAAGTAAATAACTTTTTAATTTACTGCTATATCTCCAAAAGTATGGTGTATGTGAAAAAAACATTGTTGAATGGATGCCTGAACAAATCTCCTGTTGTTGAACTTGTAAGTTGTTTCCTTTCGTTACTGTAAACTACTTTGTGTGGACGTTTGCAGCTTTCTCTTAGTACCCAATTTTGCTAAGGTGTAAACTCCTAGACATATAATTACTAGATTAAAATATGTGCATATTGAAAAATGTTGGTGTATATTGACAAATTTCCTTCAAAAAGTTACATCAAATTATACTTCTATTAACATAATAGTACATGGAAATGCTAATCTTTCTGGTTTCTCGGCAATACTGGGTATGATCCTTCAAAATTTTACCAATATGTTACTTGAAAAAAAAGAATCTGATTATTTTAATTTAGGTTTACATATTTTGGGTATTCTTAATTCAGAGTAAAACGTCTTGATTCTGTTGTTAGATTCTGGGTGACCTGGGATCATATCACTCACTATGGATATAGGGGAAAGTTCATTATTGCATATTAGTTAAAAATAAAATAAAAAATAAAACAAATACTCCTCCCCGAATAGAACTGCATCACATCAGTTCTGGAGACGGCCTCCAAGTAACCCCATATTTCTGTGCATCCATTAGTTTTGGAAAAGCTTTGTAGAGCTTTAGTCACTCAATCCCTCATACTTTAAAAAAAAAAACTCAATAAATAATAAGGATATCTGTATTTTGCTGTAAGAAAGCTCCACATATGAAAGTCTTAATGCTTAAATTTTGGAGAAGGAGAACAATTATCTTATAAAGATTTCCTACACATAGGAACATGTGTCTTAAGGGAAAGAATAAGTGTATCGACCATGTTTTAATTGTAATGTGTATAATGGGTCGAGCCTGGCCTTTGTGCTATGTGTGGGAGCTTTCCTTCCAGGATAGTAAAAACATAATTTGTTTTGTAATGGGACAGAAGCATTCTAAGCCATTCTCTTGTGTCTTGCTTTGCAGATTTATGTACTTTTGGCTAATAAATATGTCCACATAAACCAATGGACACTTCCCATTTTCTGTGCTTGTAGCTCTTGAAGAGAACACCTCTGTCTCTAGCTCTGTGAGCCCTTGAACCTTTGAAACAAATGCTGACATACCACTTTCCTCTGTGTGCTTTACTGTGTTTTCTGAAAGTATAAAAAAACAGCAGCTTCAGCTAGAATGGTATGTGTGTATATACGTTTGGAAAAGCTGAAGATTTCAAGCAAAAAACATAGCATTTCAATCACATTTTATGGATTAAATGGTTTCTGTTATTGACTGTATTAGAAACACCTAATCATTGTCCTGTTGGTTGCCTACAAATGTTCAGACATTTTCCTGGGTGTATTTGACCAGAGGAATATTTCTGCATTCAACCAACCTGCACCAGCACCTATTCATACATTGTCAAAAAAAGAGTTCTTGAAAGAAAGAACAGGTTATGTACCTCTCATTTACCTTTTCTGGCTTGTACATGGATTTTCATAGACTGCAATGGAAATACTGTGAACAAGGATTATCTCTTCAGGCTTAGGTGTAAACACTCCAGCTTACTATAATAACTTGGATCACGCACCATCCTAGGAGCAGGGGTTATTTCCTTGAGACACTTGAGTGGATGGATCAGTTGCTAAGCAACTTGCATTCTTATGGGGCCAGGCTAGGGAACAAAAGGGTGCCAGGTGGTCATACAGCGAAGGAAAATGACAAAGACACATGGAAAAATAAAGCCTCCATCTGGGAACTGTAGTGCATAACCGTTTAGAAATTTGGAATATGTTCCCCCTTAATAATTCATTTCAATGGCTATTCATCAATGGTTATATCTTTAATATCTATGCCTATCTCTCTGTCCATTCATCCACCCTGGCAGCCTGATTTTGAGGTTAGAAATTACAAGTAGTAAGTTAAACTGTATATCCTTTATTATTAACTGCTCTGCCAATAATTATTCTTCATAATTATTTCTTATTCATTCACATTATTTCCTCTGTTCCTTTTCCCCCTCTATGTCTTATACATCTTTACTTTTCATCTCCTTGTCATATGCTTTCTCTCTTTTTTTTTTCTCTCAGGACTGATTTTATAGATGGGACCATTGCTTCACTGCTAACAGATACTTAGATACTTAACTAAGATGGAAATACATATTCCTATAGAAGATTGTCAGAGCAGCCTCACGTCTCCACACTATACAAGACCTCTTTCCTAGACACCTATGTGCTGAAACAGCATCCTGATGTCCAAGTGGAAAACGATAACAGTCCAAAATGTCAGAAGTTACGATACATGATTATGCAAGAAATCCGTTTTATATATTTTAAAATGTAAATCACTTCTGTTTGTTCAACTACACTACAAAAGTATGCCTTTCTTATTATAGAAACTGAAACTAAAGAAAAACTGAGTTCCTTCTTTTTGTGAGACCTGCCAGTGTGGTACCAGATTGCACTCCTCAGGCTTTGGGGGTTTTTTATTTTTTATCTTTTAAAATTATTTATTTATTTATTTATTTATTTATTTATGCTCTTTATTGGAATATAGTTACTTTACATTCTTGTACCAGTTTTTGAGGTACACCAAAGTGAATCAGCTGTATTTATACATATATCCCCATATCCTTTCCCTCCTGTGACTCCCTCCCACCCTCCCTGTCCTGGCCCTCTAAGGCATCACCCATCATCAAGTTGATCTCCCTTTGTTATACAGCAACTTCACACTAGCTATCTATTTTACAGTTGGTAGTGTATATATGTTTATGCTGCTCTCTCACTTCATCCCAGCTTCCCCTTTGCCTCCTGCCTCCCCCAACCCCGTGTCCTCCAGTCCATTCTCTGCATCTGCACCCTTATTCTTGCCCTGTCACTGGGTTCATCAGTATCATTTTTTTTTTTTTTTTTAGATTCTGTGTATATGAGTTAGCATACAGTATTTGTCTTTCTCTTTCTGGCTTACTTCACTCTATATGACAGACTCTGTGTCTATCTGCCTCATTACATATAGCTCCATTTCATTCTTTTTTATGGCTGAGTAATATTCCATTGTATATATATGCCACATCTTCTTTGTCCATTCATCTGTTGATGGGCATTTAGGTTGCTTCCATGTCCTGGCTATTGTAAATAGTGCTGCAATGAACATTGTGGTACATGTTTCTTTTTGGATCATGGTTTTCTCTGGGTATATGCCCAGTAGTGGGATTGCTGGGTCATATGGTAGTTCTATCTTTAGTTTTTTAAGGAAGTTCCAAACTGTTTTCCATAGTGGCTGTACCAACTTACATTCCCACCAACAGTGCAGGAGAGTTCCCTTTTCTCCACCCCCTCGCCAGCATTTATTGTTTCTAGATTTTTTGATGATGGCTATTCTGACTGGTGTGAGATGATACCTCATTGTGGCTTTGACTTGCATTTCTCTAATGATTAGTGATGTTGAGCATCTTTTCATGTGTTTGTTGGCCATCGGCATGTCTTCTGTGGAGAAATGTCTATTTAGGTCTTCTGCCCATTTATGGATTGGGTTATTTGCTTTTTTGGTATTAAGCTGCATGAGCTGCTTGTATATTTTGGAGGTTAATCCTTTGTCCACTGCTTCATTGGCAAGTAGTTTCTCCCATTCTGAGGGTTGTTTTCTAGTCTTCTTTATGGTTTCTTTTGCTGTGCAAAAGCTTTTACGTTTCATGAGGTCCCATTTGTTTATTCTTGATTTTATTTCCATGATTCTAGGAGGTGGGTCAAAAAGGATCTTGCTTTGATGGATGTCATAGAGTGTTCTGCCTATGTTTTCCTCTAGGAGTTTGATAGTGTCTGGCCTTACATGCAGGTCTTTAATCCATTTGGAGTTTATTTTTGTGTATGGTGTTAGGAAGTGTTCTAATGTCATTCTTTTACATGTTGCTGTCCAATTTTCCCAGCACAACTTATTGAAGAGGCTGTCTTTTTTCCATTGTATACGCATGCCTCCTTTGTCAAAGATAAGGTGCCCATATGTGCTTGGGTTTACCTCTGGGTTTTCTATTCTATTCCATTGATCTTCCTTTCTATTTTTGTGCCAGTACCATACTGTCTTGATCACTGTGGCCTTGTAGTATAGTTTGAAGTCAGGAAGCCTAATTCCACCAACTCTGTCTTTCCTTCTCAAGATGGCTTTGGCTATTCGGGGTCTTTTGCATTTCCATACAAATCGTAAAATTTCTTCTTCTGGTTCTGTGAAAAATGCCATTGGTAATTTGATAGGGATTGTGTTGAATCTGTAAATTGCTTTGGGTAGGACATTTTCACAATTTTGATTCTTCTAATCCAAGAACATGGTATGTCTCTCCATCTGTTTGTATCATCTTTGATTTCTTTCATCAGTGTCATAGTTTTCTGCATACAGGTCTTTTGCCTCCTTAGGCAAGTTTATTCCTAGGTATTTTATTCTTTTTGTTGCAATAGTAAATGAGAGAGTTTCCTTAATTTCTCTTTCTGCTTTTTCATTGTTAGTGTATAGGAATGCAGGAGATTTCTGTGCATTAATTTTGTATCCTGCTACTTTACTAATTCATCAATTAGTGCTAGCAGTTTTCTGGAAGAGTCTTTAGGGTTTTCTATGTATGATATCATGTCATCTGCAAAAAGTGACAATTTTACTTCTTTTCCAATTTGAATTTCTTTTATTTCATTTTCTTCTCTGATTGCTGTGGCTAAAACTTCCAAAACTATGTTGAATAATAATGGTGAGAGTGGGCACTCTTGTCTTGTTCCTGTTCTTCGAGGGAATTCTTTCAGTTTTTCACCATTTAGAACAATGTTGGCTTTTGGTTTCTCATATATGTCTTTTATTATGTTGAGGTAATTTCCTTCTATGCCCATTTTCTGGAGAGTTTTTATCATAAATGGATGTTGAATTTTGTCAAAAGCTTTTTCTGCATCTATTGAGATTTTCATATGGTTTTTATCCTTCAATTTATTGACATGATGTATCACATTGATTGATTTACATGTATTGAAGAATCCTTGCATCCCAGGTATAAACGCCACTTGATCATGGTGTATGATCTTTTTAATGTGCTGTTGGATTCTGTTAGCTACTATTTTGTTGAGGATTTTTGCATCTATATTCATCAGTGACATTGGTCTGTAATTTTCTTTTTTTGTGACATCTTTGCCTGGTTTTGGTATCAGGGTGATGGTGGCCTCGTAGAATGAGTTTGGGAGTGTTCCTCCTTCTGCTATATTTTGGAAGAGTTTGAGAAGGATAGGTGTTAGCTCTTCTCTAAATGTTTGATAGAACTTGCCTGTGAAGCCATCTGGCCCTGGGTTTTAGTTTGTTGGGAGATTTTTAATCACTGCCTCAATTTCCGTGCTTGTGATTGGTCTGTTCATATTTTCTATTTCTTCCTGGTTCAGTCTTGGAAGATTGTGCTTTTCTAAGAATGTATCCATGTCTTCCAGGTTATCCAATTGATTGGCATATAGTTGCTTGTAGTAGTCTCTCATGATCTTTTGTATTTCTGAGATGTCCGTTGTTACTTCTCCTTTTTCCTTTTTAATTCTGTTGATTTGCATCTTCTCCCTTTTTTTCTTGATGAGTCTGGCTAATGGTTTATCAATTTTGTTTATCTTTTCAAAGAGCCAACTTTTAGTTTCATTGATCTTTGCTATTGTTTCCTTCCTTTCTTTTTCATTTATTTCTGCTCTGATCTTTATGATTTCTTTCCTTCTGCTCACTTTGGGGTTTTCTGTTCTTCTTTCTCTAATTGTTTTAGGTGTAAGGTTAGGTTGTTTATTCAATATTTTTCTTGTTTCTTGAGGTAGGACTGTATTGCTATAAACTTCCCTCTTAGAACTGCTTTTGCTGCATCCCATAGGTTTTGGGTTGTTTTGTTTTCATTGTCATTTGTTTCTAGATACTTTTTGATTTCCTCTTTGATTTCTTCAGTGATTTCTTGGTTGTTTAATTGCATATTGTTTAGCCTCCATGTGTTTGTATTTTTTACAGATTTTTCCTGTAATTGATATCTAGTCTCATGGCATTGTGGTCAGAGAAGATGCTTGATATGATTTTAATTTTCTTGAATTTACCAAGGCTTGATTTGTTGGGTTTTTTTTTTAAATAAATTTATTTATTTATTGGCTGTGTTGGGTCTTTGTTGCTGCACACGGGCTTTCTCTAGTTGTTGCACGTGGGGTCTACTCTTCATTGTGGTGCATGGGCTCCTCATTGTAGTGGCTTCTCTTGTTGTGAAGCATGGGCCCTAGGTGTGTGGGCTTCAATAGTTGCAGCACACAGGCTCAATAGTTGTGGCTCATAAGCTCTAGAGCACAGGCTCATTAGTTGTGGCACACGGGCTTAGTTGCTCTGTGGCATGTGGAATCTTCCCAGGGCAGGGCTTGAACCTGTGTCCCCTGCATTGGCAGGCAGATTCCCAACCACTGTGCCACCTAGGAAGTCCCCAAGGCTTGATTTGTGACCCAAGATGTGATCTACCTTGGAAAATGTTCTGTGTGCATTTGAGAAGAAAGTGTATTCTGTAGTTTTTGGATGGAATGTCCTATAAATATCAATTAAGTCCAGATGGTCTAAAGAGTCATTTAAAGCTTGTGTTTCCTTATTTATTTTCTGTTTGGATGATCTGTCCATTGATGCAAGTGGGGTGTTCAAGTCTCCTACTATTATTGTGTTACTGTTGATGTCCCCTTTTATGGCTGTTAGCGTTTGCCTTATATATTGAGGTGCTCCTATGTTGGGTGCATATTTACAATTGTTATATGTTCTTAATGGATGGATCCCTTGATCATTATGTAGTGTCCTACCTTGTCTCTTGTAACAGTCTTTACTTTAAAGTCTAATGTGTCTGATGTGAGTATTGCTACTCCAGCTTTCCTTTGACTTCCATTTGCATGGAATATCTTTTTCCATCCTTTTACTTTCAGTCTATATGTATCCCTTGGTCTAAAGTGGGTTGCTTGTAGGCAGCATGTAGAAGGGTCTTGTTTTTGTATCCATTCAGCCAGTCTGTGTCTTTTGGTTGGAGCATTTAATCCATTTACATTTAAGGCGATTATTGACATATATGTTCCTATTACCATTTTCTTAATTGTTTTGGGTTTGTTTTTGTAGCTCTTTTCCTTCTCTTGTGTTCCTACTTAGAAAAGTTCCTTTAGCATTTGTTGTAAGGCTGGTTTGGTGGTGCTGAATTCTCTTAATTTTTGGTTGTCTGTAAAGCTTTTGATTTCTCCATTTAATCTGAATGAGATTCTTGCTGGGTAGAGTATTCTTGCCTGAAAGAGTTTTCTCTTTCAGGGCTTTCAGTATATCCTGCCATTCCCTTCTGGCCTGCAGAGTTTCTGCAGAAAGATCAGCTGTTATCCTTATGGGTTTTCCCTTATATGTTACTTGTTGCTTTTCTCTTGCTGTTTTTAATATTTTTTCTTTGTTTTTAATTTTTGTGACTTTGATTAATATGTGCTGTGGTGTATTTCTTCTTGGGTTTATTCTGTATGGGACTCTCTGTGCTTCTTGGACTTGATTAATTATTTCCTTTCCCATGTTGGGGAAGTTTTCCACTATAACCTCTTCAAATATTTTCTCAGACCCTTTCTTTTTTTCTTCTTCTGGGATGTCTATGATTCGAATGTTGGTGCGCTTAATGTTGTCACCAAGGTCTCTGAGACTGTCTTCCATTCTTTTTATTCTTTTTTCTCTTTTCTGCTCTGTGACAGTTATTTCCCCCATTTTATCTTCCAACTCACTTATTCGTTCTTCTGCCTCAGTTATTCTGCTGTTTATACCAGCTAGAGTATTTTTAATTTCGGTTATTTTGTTGTCCATTACTGTTTGTTTTCTCTTTAGTTCTTCTGAGTCCTTAGTAACTGTTTCTTGTATTTTCTCTATTTTGTTATCTAGATTTTGGATCATATTTACTATCATTACTCTGAATTCTTTTTCAGGCAATTTTCCTATTTCCTCTTCATTTATTTGGTCTTGTGGGGTTTTTTCCTGCTCCTTTGCCTGCATGGTATTTCTTTGTTTTCTCACCTTGTCTAATTGATAGGATTTGCTGTCTCCTTTCCCTATGCTGCCTAGTAGCAATTCCTCTTGTTTCTGCCGTCTACCCCCTGTGGTGGGGTTTGTCCAGTGTCTTGACTAGGCTTCCTTAACAGGTTACATTTTAACCTTGTTATAATCCTGGCAAAGTTATCTTTCAGGAGTGAAGAAGTTTATCACCATTAGACCCATCTTACAAGATGCCAAAAGGTGTTCTTCAAGCTTATCTCTGACTTTTTATCAATATTCTTCCTGTACCCTTAGGTTTCTTGTTTTCTTATGAGAATTGCATCCTGCACTCAAAGGCATCAGCAATAACCTAAGTCTGTTTGGTCACATTTAAGACACACAGTTCTGAAAGCTAGAAGTGCAAGAGCTAGGTCCCAGCTGCTTCAGTTTCAAGTAGGGCTTGCAAATAGCTGCCTTTTTGCTGCAACCTGGAATAGTCCCAAGGGCTCCACTCCACTCTGATACAGTCTGTGAACAAACTGAAGGTCTGGGCTTTTTTTAAAGCTAGGACCGTAACACCAAGAATCTAGTTGTCCTCAAGAATTTTAGGAAAAAAAAAAAAGTGCAGTGTTGTTTGGGGACATATCTGATGGAAGAAGGAAACTATTATCTATTTAGTGCTAACTGTATGCCTGGCATTGTACTAGTCATTTCTTGATGGATTTAAAAACTTAGTCTACAAAAATCTTTGTATTGTGGGTATTATTATCTACATTTAAAAATATTTAATTAAGGCTTGAAGAGGTTAAGTAACTTGCATAGGCCACTCAGCTTCTGAAAACCAGGGTTTCTGCTATGCTACTGAGGAAGCGTTTTCTCTTTAGATACAAGTAAACTAATAAAACAAGTTTAATGAGATAATACAGTCCCGGTGCTTGTTTGATTGGTAATTCTTCTGCAGGGGTGTGTGTGCGGGGGAGGGGGGGCCCTGCGTGTATGTAGCTGTTGGAGAAAGGGGAGGGGAGATGTGACCATTCTCCTATCTCATGTCTCCTTTGATCTTAGGTCATCCGTTTACACTGACTTAGCATTCCCTATTTTAACTTTTCCTCTTCACCAGATTTTTGTCCCTTTTATGCTTTTCTGCTTTTATTGCCCTTTGGCCATCGTCTGCCCATGTAACTACTGTAGGGGATATCATTCACCCTTCACCAGAACCCACTGGCTCTCTTTTATCTTCATTTTTGTACCACCCTCCCTGGCCTGCATGTGCATTGGCTGCTAATGAGACCATCCCTGCAGCTCTCTTTAGAAGACTGCCATGAAGCCCCCACTTCAAGAGGGCAGAAGTGTCCAGAAATTTACACTGATTCTCTTACTCCTGCCCCCAGTGGCATTTAACCAGTGACTGACTGAGGTAGGAATGTGAAATGCCTTGCCTCCCATCTGGACAGCTCACTCTTATACTTTTCCACTTGACATCTCCCCTGTTAGATTAGTCCAAGGCTGGGATTTTGTGTGCAAGTACACATTTTCTCCACGTCTTCCCTTTCTTCATTCTGCCTCTCCTAGTCCCTTTACAGTTCTTCCTGAGGGAACTTAAACTTTTTTTTCATTTTTGTATAATTTTAGAGGTTACTTTCCATTTACAGTTATTAGAAAATATTGGCTATATTCCTCATGTTGTACAGTGCATCCTTGAGCTTATGTTATACCTAATAGTTTATACCTCTCATTCCCTACCCCTATATTATCCCCGCCTCCCACACACCACCATTGGTAACCACTAATTTGTTCTTTGTATCTGTGAGTCTGCTTCTTTTATGCTATATTCACTAGTTTGTTTTATTTTTTAGATTCCTTATATAAGTGACATCATGCAGTATTTGTCTTTATTTGTCTGACTTACTTCACCCAGCATAACACCCTCCAAGTCCATTTATGTTGCTGCAAATGGCAAAATTGCATTCTTCTTTTATGGCTGAGCAGTGTTCCATTACACACACACACACCCATCCCCCATATATTCTATATCCATTCATCTGCTGATGGACACTTAGGTTGTTTCCATGTCTTGACAATTGTAAATAATACTGCTATGAACATTGGGGTGCATTATCTTTTTGAATTAGTGTTTTTATTTTCTTTGGATATATACCCAGGAGTGGAATCTGAGGGCACTTTCTTAATAGGTTATTTGCTCATGAAGATTTGTCTCAGATTGTGGGGAATACACACATTTTGTACAGCTGATGGGTAGAGGATTTGATATGACCCTGTTCTTGGGAAACCTCAACACTCTCATGGCTTCTCTGTTAGAGTGAGGGAGAATAGAGGTCAGATGGTCAATGAAGTCTGGCCTGGAACCATCTCAAACTGGGTCCAGTGGGCCTCTGGATTCATCTGGTAATCATTTTCTAATTTCCTGGCTGAATAATCAGGGTGGACATATTTAGCATCTGGCAGAATACTCACATTGGTTCCCTAATCTGTGGCGTAAGAGCTATTGTAGTAGGAACGACCACGTGGAGGTCAGCCAGGTTAAGATGGTAAACCAAAAATAATTCTGCCCCGAACCCCTGTGTGAATGGCAGTGACTAGCACCATCCTCGAAGGCTTCAAACCAACATAGATGGTCAACCCCATTATATCCCCATTTAATACGTTCTTTTACCTCCTGCATAAATCAGATGCATCATGACAGGTGACCGTGGACTAGCAGAAATGGAACCTCGTGGTACCCCCAATGCGGCTGCTGTGCTACATGTAGTATATTTACTAGAACAGATCATCACTGCTCCTCTATGTGGCACGTGGCTATTGAACAAGCAAATGTGTTCTTTCCAATACCTGTTGTGAATGAGGATCAGAAGCAGGTAAGCAGGGTGGATAACAGGATATATTCACAGGCTTTCCCTAGGCCTAAGTTAACTCTCCTGTTCTGTCACAGTGTAACTTGAAGGGACCTTGGTCATTCCACAAAATATCACTTTGGTCCACTTCATCGGGGATAGCGGTTAATCATACATTAGCAGGAAATGGCAAGTACTTTGGACGCCCTGGTAAGACACATGTATTCCAGAGACTGAGAGAAACTCTACAGAGATTCAGGAGCCTGTCATACCAGTAAAGGTCTTAAGGCTCCACTAGTCTAGGATGTGCTAGGACTTGACATCACAGCAAAACCTGTGCGGCAGTGGACCCATGTGCATGGAATTCATGGGTCTTCCCATGTTCTTTGCCATCTTGTAGCAGCTGGTTTGAAAGAATGGTGAGATGGCCTTTTGAAGATTCTGTCACAGCACCAGCTAGGTGGCAGTACTTTTCAGGGCTGGGGGAAGGTCCTCCAGAAGGCTGTATAAGCTCTGAATCAGCCCTGAATCAGTGTCCAGTATATGTTGCTGTTTCTCCAATAGGCAGGATTCATGGGTCCAGGAATCAAGGAGTGGAAATGGGAGTGGTACCTCTTACTATTACACCTAGTGACCCACTAGCAAAAGTTTTGCTTCCTGTTTCTGTAACTTTATGCTCTGCTGGCCTAGAGTTCTTAGTTCCAGAGGGAGGAGTGATTCCGCCAGGAGACACAACAATGATTCCATTGAACTGTAAGTTAAGACTGCTGCCCAGCCACTTTGGGCTCCTGATGCCTCTGAATCAACAGGCAAAGAAGGGAGTTACTGTGTTGGCTGGGGTGATTGATCCTGATTACCAAGCGGAAATTGGACTGTTACTCCACAGTGAAGGTAAGGAAGAATGTGTCTGGGATACAGGAGATCCCTTAGGACATCTCTTAGTATTACCTTGCCTAGTGATTAAGGTCAATGGAAAACTACAACAACCCAACCCAGGCAGGACTACCAATAGCCCAGATCCTTCAGGAATGAAGGCTTGGTTCAACCCATTGGATAAAAACACCATGATCCACTGAGGTGCTTGCTGAAGGCGAAGGGAATACAGAATGGATAGTGGAAGAAGGTAGTTATAAATATCAGATACAACCTTTGTTTTCTTTCTTATTCCTTTATTACACAGTATAAGATGCATTGGTTTTATATCACAGTGTTTAAGTATTGCTAATTTTACATCATAGCATTTAAGTTATAGGATATCAAGGAAAGAATACTCATCACTCAAGGACTTTACATCTTCCTCTAGGGAAGAGATTAGTGTGTTTTTGGTTGTATGCAAGACAGTTGTATCATGTGGGGCAGAACTGTGATCTTGTTATTGTCTTTATCTGGAGATTAAGTGTGGCTTAAGGAGATGTGTATGATTGCCAAGTTGACAAGGGGTGGACTTGTGATGGCTAATTTTATATGTCAACTTGACTGGCCATGGGATGCCAGATTAAGCATTATTTCTGGGTATCTTTGTAAGGGTGTTTCCACATGAGATTAGCGTTGTGTATATATATATATATTTGAATATAAATATACATTATGTATCCTACACAGCACTAATATAGACACTACCTAGAGTCTCTGGCAAGTTGTAATAGAAGAACCACAGTGTAGACCCCAAGTTTCTGGAGCAGCCATCTACGGCTGATGGCTACATCTACAGCATTCGCAAAGCAGCTTCTGATCTGCTACTGGATCTGGTGAGCACTGGCCATACAAATAAAGACATCAAATGACTACATGACAAAGCTGCCCCTCCTGAGCTGGGTGTTTTCAGAGCCACTAGGTCATAAGTTTAGGTGGGCCCAGCCGAATCAGGTGCCAGCAGGTCCTGAAGGCACATGTAATTCTGAAAAATAGGTGTCTCAACCCCCCATGTCACCTATTCCTATGGCCCTGATGCTTCTTCCTTAGTTTACACCTTCAACTCCATGCCTAACTGCTAGAGGAGGAAAAAAATCCTGAGCTCAGTTCTCAGGTAGGTCAGCTCAGTATGTTGGTTCAGTTAAGCCTATTTATGGATGGCCCAGAAGGACAGTGGTGGAAAGAAATTCTTCCCGTGGGCAGGACTTCAGGCAGGGTAGCTTATTATCCATTTTGTGTGGAGAGAAGAGTAGCCCAACATAAGGATATATACAAACTCCCAGGTAGTGGAGATTGGTTTGCCTGCTTAGTTAGAGGTCTGAAATCACCAAGATTGGAAGATTAATGACAAGGAAGTTGGGTGAGAGGCAGCTGGGTGGACATATGGGCACAGGCACAAAGTGTAGCCCTCTTTCCATTGCATGTGAATGCCCACCAGAGACCATCTAGTGGTGGAACAGGTGGGTAGGATGATTCTTCCAGGAGAAGCCAGCCATCCTTTGTCTTTGTCTACCCTGGTGACTTGTCTTTGGCTACCCAAATGTACTCATGAACTGGGTAGATATGGTGGCAAAGACAAAAAGCATATGTTCTTCTAGCTACTGCTGCTGAATGTCAGCAGCAGAGCCCCTATTATAATATGAGGCTGAGTCCCTAATGTAATACTATCCCTCAAGGAGACCAACTAACCACTTAGTGGCAAGTTATTTACATTGGGCACTTTGTGTCCTGGAGAGGGCAGTGACTTGTCATGACTAAGGTTTACATGTATTTCCAGGTATGCATATTCTGTCCTTCCTGCAGTTCCTCAGCATTTCTGCTATCCAAGAGCTCACAGAGTATCTGATTTATTGACGTGAGATCCGGCGTGACATTTCTTTGAGCCAAGGGACCTACCTTACAGCAAAGGAGGTGTAGCAAAGGAAATGACCATGGTACCCCCTCCTACCACATCCTACATCATCCGTCACCCAAAGCTGCGGCCTGATAAAACTTTGGAATCATCTCTTATAAGTATGACTAAGGCACCAGCTTTGAAATGATACCCTCTAAGTATAGGTCTCTGCCTTTCAGGATGCAGTGTATACTTTGTAATAGTTAATTTTAATGTGTCAGTTTGTCTAGGCCATGCTTCCAGATATTTAGTCAAATATGATTCTGAATTTTTCTGTGAGAATGTTTTTGGATGAGATTAAAATTTAAATTGGTGGATTTTGAGTAAAGCAGATTGCTTTCCATAATATGGGTGGTACTCATCCAATCAGTTGAAGGCCTGGATAGAACAGCTCAACTCTTTGAAAGATTCCAGATCAATGAGTTACTTTAGATCCATTCTGTCTGAGTGGTCATGTACTTTTTTGGGTCACAGAGCCCTTTAAAAATCTGAGGAAAGTGCTAGATGTTCGTACTAGTAAATTGTACACATGAACCATACATAGTTTATTTTGCATATAAATTCAGGATGGATACTAAGGGAAATCCCTCATTAATCTGCCACATTAAAAACCCTTTTCTATATCTTCCTTGAGTTTTGTAGTGGAAGCCAAAATATCCGCAAGAAGTCAACATATGGAATTAGTTAACAGTGTAGTATCAAGCTTTGGACTAAGACATACGTGTCCCCCCAAGTCCTCCTATTCAGTCTTCCAGAAGACTGAGAGATTTAAAATGTACCAGAAACATTTTATTTGACTTTTACGTAGTCACTGAGAACCCCAAACAGCATTAGTTTTACCATCAACGGAATGTTTCCAGTTTGTTTAGTTTCAGAACTGTTTCTTTAGCCAACAAATCCCTTCCTAAATGTCAATCAGGAAAGAAGTTCTTAAGCACCCAGTATGTGAAGATATTCCATGACCTCTATTGTAACAGCCTCTTAATTTCCTTTTTTATCATATTTGATGCTGACGGTTGTATGGCTCGCTGATTTACTTGTGTTTATTGACTGTGTCCCTTGATTGACTGTCAATCAAGGCAAAGACCTTGTTTATCTTGCATATCACGGCACCTCTAGGGTGGTGCAGAGCCGCACATGTTAGGGGCTAAGAAGTATTTGTTAAACGAAGGAATAATACATCTGCAGAGTTCATGGTAAGACCCATGGTTAAATAATTATCTTGAAAGAGCACTTAGGAAAGAGATCTGGGCCATTCGTGGTGTTTGTAATAAATTCTTTTCTTGATGATGTTGAAGACTGCTGTGATGATGAAGGTGAGTAACATCAGCTGCCTTTCTTGCTGCTGTGGGGTACACTGAAGTGGGTTGACCATAAGAAATAGAAAGACACGTTGAACCACAGCTTCAGACAGTATCCTTTAACCTCTGACTGCTGGGAAGACCAGCCACAGATAATCTCGTCTGTGGGCCAGGATCCCAAGGGAACAAGAAAGGCCAAGTTGCAGATGGCAACAGGAATTGCAAACAGTGGTCACAGTTGTTACCATGGGATGGGCTGATGTCTGCTAGAGCTCAAAGCCCTGCTTTCCTCCCCCAGGGTTTCCAACTAGTCTTTACAACGGCCTTGGGAAGCAGCCCTTCCAGAGGGAAAGACCATACGTCACCCTTACTCATTTCTAGCTCTAGTTTATCAAGAGAGACATATAGAGACATTTGTTGCAATTATTATTAACACCTTTTCCTCCATACTTTAACATTGATTTTATGTAAGTTGAAAGTTCATATCACGTAAACAAATTTTTTTTCACACGGCCAATGTTATGCGGTAAGTCTCAGTTTATTATTTGTTGGCATGTTCATCTTAAGCATTAGGAAATATGCATATGTCCTGCTATTTACAATTTTAAACAGAACAAAACTTCAAATTAAAAAAAAAATTAGATACAATTGTGAAGTCCATCCTACACTTTTGTAAGCAAATAAACACCAATACCCTTATGAACACACATACACAAAGAAAAGAAAAAAAGAAAGGAACTTGGCCTAGAACGTCTTGCTCCGTTTCACTGAGACTTGACATTGTTTCCCTGGTCTGCATCTAGAACTGGAACATGGTGGCGAATTGCATCCGAGGCTAAGCTTGTGACTTTTATTTCCTGCTTCCACTAGAACCAAGATATCCAAAGAGCATGTTTGGAAGGACTTGTGTTTCCATGATTTCTGGTCCAGCCTCTCAGTCACAGAGGATGGAGGAGTTTGGGTCCACTCCAAAGAATGACTTCAAGGTGGAGAACCTCAGACCGTGAGGTCCCATTTACACACAGTTATTTCCGTGGAGTAGCTGGAAAGTCCTCAGGATACTCTTGTTTGTGAGATAGATACAAGCCTTTCTAGGACATTTTATAGCTGGCTCCGTACAGTAATCAGCCCCAGCACTGGAGTAGTCTAGAAACTCCTAAGTTGTGGGCAAGGATTAAATTTGGTGTGAAGGTAAGTGGGGATGCTCTCCACTGTGTAGTTAAAAACAAAGAGCAGGCACAGAGGGAGCACTTGCTCTGCCCTTTCTTCACCCACTGCATTTTCACTTCCCCTTCCACTACCCCAGAGGTCTAATAGTGGACCCTATCATCCCGTATTTAAAAGAGCTTTAAATATCCCGAGTACAAAAGTGGAGCAGGAATTTGGGGTTTGCTTTTCTTTCGGGTTTAACGTGACTTGCTAGGTCCAGCGTGCTTTGTAATACAGCCCTGAGACCATAGGATCCTGAGGGCAAATTCCCTTGGGGGAGAGTGGCCCTGCCAGCTGATTAGCACAGTTTGCCTTCTTCCTACCTCCCTTCTGCTCAGGTATTAGGTGTTCAGACAGAGGAGCTTGTGCTGGCTCCCCGGGTCCCTTGCTCCCTTTTCATTCGAGCCAGTGATGCAAAGTCCCCAGCTTGGCCTGTCAGAACATGATAGCTCTGTAAACATTGAAATCTTTGTTGCCATAACAGCAGGAAAAATAATATGGGATCCTGCATATAAATATAGCGGAGGCCTTGGGGAATAGGAGCATTTCTAAATGACTTGAAGCTCTGTCACGGCATAATCTCTTATAAATAAATGTCAGCATAGTCACTGAATGCGCACTGGAGTTTTGCCTGTTCGTGGTGCTCAGCCTTCTAGACAATAGTTATGCTAAGGGATTATCTTTTAACATAGTGCAGTTATCTCCTTTGTTTGTTTTCTTTTTTCATTATTCACATAAGCCAAGGGAAATGAAAAGCATCTTATTTCAGGCAAAAGAGCCTGTGAATGATTAACTCTGGTTCCATGCATTGGGACTCTGCATAGCAACCCCTTGGCTTACAACTAGAAAAAAGGCTCAAGGCAGCAACAGCAGCCTGGGGACCCGAGATCAACCCTCTCAAACGAAGGTGGTGAGGAACGGATTAGGTCTAAGCGTTGTGTTTACGAGGAGAATTCTCTGTAGCTGGCTCATTTCAATTCTGCATTGGTTTTATTGCACTTTTCTTGGTGGAGATGTGTTTTGCTGACCTTTACTTTTGCACGGACTCTTGCTTTTGGAGTGCACTGGAGGATCCAAGTGAAACTTGGCTATGAGTACGGCCTAATCTGGTTTATGCCGCTATATTTTACGCGTTTTCTCCCTAATACTGTCCAACACTGGGCTAACTAACACTGGCTAAATTTTATGTTAATGAGTGGAAGTAGCAGATAGCTTCATAATGACCTTGAGTTTTAATTTTAGTGCAATGAAAATTTTGTTGGTAAAATTTGGCTCTCTTGGAATTAGACACAGCACAAAGGATTAGAAGAATGAAAGAGAAGCAAATGGTGTGATTACATGGTTCCAATTAAAAGGACATGAGTGTCTTAAAGAACCACGGTGTACAAATATAGGGACGGAATCAAAACCAATTCTGTATCTTTCTGTGGACATTTGGTATTTAAACATTTATATAACAAGGTCTATTTTCATGGAAAACAAGACCCAAGTTAAAAGAGTCAGAAGAAAATGAAGTGTAAGCTAAGGACAGAAGAAACACTGGAAAATTTAGGAAAATGCAGTATAGTTATAATAGAGCCAAAATATTCAGGACACTTAAATTTAGACTGCAAGTCAATCCAGATGTTTATTTATTAACGTTAATAATGTTTCCAGCCTTGTTATAGAATACCAAATCCCGGGGGTTCCACTTCTGAGTTTAAAGACAAATGCATGGTCTTTATTCTTTTCCAGCTCTGTTTTAATTTTAGAGGTTTTCTATAGCCATGAGTTTCCTGTAACAGTGTTTGCAAAATCTTGAGCAGCTCCTGATGCCTAGCAGAAAGCCTGAGTAAAACACAGGTCTAGCAAGGCTTTCCCCTTTCTGCATTTCTCTTCTGGCTTCCATGGCAATAAAGAGAAACTTGGCGTGAGAATATAATCTGTTTCTGCCTGTTTCTCATCTGAAGCCATAAACCTCTGCCATCCCACCCAAGACTAGAATTTCAGCTGGCATGAAACAGCTGTCTGCTTACAGGTTTATTCCGGTAGTAACCAAAGACAAAACTCTTTTAATTGAAGGCTCTAGGCTGTTCTCCAAACCTTCACAATCTCTGGGTCATCCCCAGGAGGAAACCACTGAGGAAAAGGTACAAGTTACCTCCTTTCTTATGGTTTTTGACACACTGCATGTTTACGAAGTTGGAGAACATTTTACCCTTCTACGCGTAATTTCTCTAGATTGACTGCCATGGAGTGAAGGAGGTGGGAAACGGGGTCACACACTCAAAAGTCCTAGGGCTCAGGCACACGGACTGAGTCAGGAAGACTAGGCTGCGGTCTAGGGGAGGGGGTGATCTGTCAAAAAGGCATCTGCTGCCCAGCTGCCCCCAAAGTTCCCATGTGGGAATGTGGAGAGTGTTGCCAGATATTCTGGTTTGTCAATAGAAGTCCCCAAATCCTGATTTTTATGTGAATTCTGCATAGTATTAGATGTTGGCAATTTTTAATTTGAATTGAAGTCAGACATTGTGAAGGTCAATCAACACATGGTTCTCGAATGCGTGGAGCTGGGTAGTATCCAACCCCCAGGATTTGCCCCTGATTCACCACAGGTAGATTTTCCCTTTCTCAGCTTCTTAGGTCCTAAAACCATCCGTATAACATTTACACATTTTACTCTTTTAGCTTAGGTAGTCTGGCAGAAAGAAAAGAATACAAGTGTGGAGCCAGGGAGATGTAGATTTGACCAGATTTTACCACATTGTGACCTGTAGCAGATTAATGAATCTCTTGAAGCCTCTCTTGTAACCTGTGGAAATGAAAACCTGTTTTACAGGGTATTTGAAGAGTAAATATACCACCAGGTATAACACCCTCAGCCTGGTCTATTTAGGTGTTCTTCTCATGGGTGTTACTATCCTGTTCATTACCAATAGGTGATCTTCCTCTTTGGAAGACACAGCATCTCCATCCCAATGAGTTTCTCTCAGGATAGGGAGAAGGGCCTCTCTGAAGATTTAATATGCTGTGCAATACAAAGAAATTGTATCGAGTCATTTCTAAGGCCTTAAGGAAATTTAGAATTTTAGAACTAGAAGAAATCTTGGGGAAACAAACTCACAGCTAGAAATGAATAGAGAGATCAATTATATCTTAAACATCAATATTTTAAACCACCCAAATAAATGCTGTCACTGAAATGCAGTTAAGAACATTTTATTTATAGAAAATAAAGCCGAAGACCTTACGTGCAACCATGTTGTAAAGTAAAAGAATATAGGTTAACTTTTTTCCTCGCAATGTCTGTGGGATTATTTACTTGGAAATGAATGGATGAATGACACGTATAATATAGCCTGCTTTTGTATCCAGGCACATCTGCGATTAGGGAGATTTCTTCTCTCCTAACTCTAGGTCCATGATCTGTGGGTAATGGTGGCAAGGGGTCACTCAGACAATTGAGGTACACCCAAATGGAGTTTGAGAAGATAACTGATGTCTTCTTGCTTTCTGTTCAAAATTAGGTGCAAGCTGAAGTTTCAACTTTTAAAGGAAGAGGCTTCCTTTCTTCCTTTTCCTGGACCAGCTGCAAGTAATAACAGAAAACAAAGCAAAATAAAACATGCCGTCTGACAAATAGTTCAGTGGTAAAAATAAAACAGGGTAGTCACGTAAGATGGTTCAGTGTATCTGGTGTCTTTTTCATGATTTATCTTGCTTGATTAGAGCTCTTTGACAGCATGATAGGGAGTGATGTGGCTGTGTGATGGATTATTTGAAGCGCTCATCTATAAGCCATTGATATATTTACTGACAAAACTCTTATTTCTAAAACATAATAGCATATGATGCTGGTCCCATAGGAGTCTCAAAGACTCTGGCTGACAATTAAGAATTATAGAGAATAATAATAATATGGTCATCTACCATGAGATAGGACCTACGCTGGGTACTTAATGGACATCGTGTAAAGCCCTCATTACATTTAATTAGGTCTTTATCTCCATTTTATAGAGGGATCAATTGAGTCTCAGGCATATGGGGCTTCCCTTGGGTCACAAAGATGGTTAGATGAGGCTAGGACTAAACCAGATTTGTTGCTCTAGTCCTCTATACCCCATACTTTCCCAAGCATTTTAGGGAGTAACTCCCCCAACTTGCAGGGAATGTAAGTTGCCTAGAAATCACCAACAATGTCAGAATCCCCAGCCATCCAACAGCCAAGCTCAAAGCAGAACAAGATTACCTGACACATGACGGGCGTGATTACTTGAGATCCCTTGTCATTTCTTAAAGAGAAAGAGGTTTTCCCTCTTTTGCTTTCTGCATACAACATAGAAAAGTTGACTGTAGAAGATGTTAAGTGCTACTGGTGTCTGACATTCCCTAGAGAGGAAGTGGTTGTGCACTAAACGTTCTGTGAGCCAGTTAGGTCTTTGGTAACTTTCTTTGCTTCCATTCTCTCTACAGACCCCTTCCCCCCAATAATTTTTTCAATCCTGGTTCAGCCATCCCCACCGTAAGAAGACTGTTAGGTGAGGAATGAGTCAAAGAGCCATCCTGTCTGCAGAAAGAAGTCCTCACACATCCCAGGAGATGCATTCACATGACAAAACAGAACATAAACATTGAGTGTGGTCAGCCCCTCCACTCTTTCTTTCCCTTTGGCAAAGGGTAGTAGGTCGTTTACTCACATCTGAAAAATTAGTTTACATTGGAACGTCAGGATGGGGACTCGGAAGGAGTGGGAAAAAACATGGGAAGTGCATTTCTTGGAAGAAAGGAAACAGGAGGGCACAGCAAAATCACAGAAGGCCCATCTTAGCACTTATGTTAGTTCACACAGATGAAACACCTTCATCGTGGCTATGGATGGCACTGTCTCGAGAACCACATCAGTGGCTCTAAGTTCCCCAAAGGTGTTCCTGAGTCTGAATCTCTGGAAGCAGGGAGAGGCAGAGGCTTTCATCTTACAAATGATCCACAGTTGGTTCTGATGCTCAACCCAGGTCAGACAGCAGATTTCCTCCCGTGAAGTAACTGCCTCCAGGGTTCCAGTGTTTGTATATTTGTTTTTATTTATTCCAAACCAATATGCACTATTTGGTATACAATATATACCAATACATTTGTACCAAGTACCCAGATCACAATAATGAAAGTACAACAAAGGGATTCTCAACAACAACAAAAATTATCAAAATGTACTTCCCTTCAAAACACTGTCGTTTATGAACTAGGTATGATAAAATGGAGATAGAATCTTTAGAGAACGCATGCAATTAAGGTCAAAACAATATTAGCACAGTCAGATTCCTGATCAGAATTCAGGAGTGAGGTTGGTCGAAAGTCGATTATGCTGATGTGTCTGGTTTGACCCTGGTGACTTTGCATCCAAAGAGGTTAGGGATGCTGGCAGCAGAGCTGCAAATAAGTGTGGAGGCTTTAGGAAAAATAAAAATTTAAGGGAGAGGGAGAGAGAGAGAGAAAGTGCCAGTATGAACTGATGGAAAGTGAATATATCTCTGTTGAAAAGAAGAGCAAAGGTCAGAAGGAACCAGAAGTGAACCAATAACTGTGGCTGCTCCTAAGTGAACACGATCTGAGAAAGACTATTTTGACCTAAGGCTGAGCAAGTGACCTCAAAGTCAAGGCAGAAAAGGACCCAGCAATTCCAGGGAGCGGCAGGACCTGCAGCAGGGAGTGAAAGGAGAAGAAACCCGTGGGCTCCAAGGATCAGGGCTAGGAGTGTTGCCTGTGACAAGAAATGGTGTAAACACAGAGAGGGCTTGGAAGAGACGAATGCTGTCAACCTCTGCCAAGCCAAGTCACATGGAACCATATACTTGTAACTTCACTCATCTGGATGTAGTTTGTATCCTAACAGTCCTTTTTATTGTAGTAAAAATAGTTGCACACTTGAAAGGGTCGTGCGTGCCAGATCCCAGTAGACAGGCCAGGAGTGAAAGGAAGAAGTTGGGAGGCATGGTCTTTGGAAGAGAAAACCACTCCTCTTACATCGTTGTTGCCTGGTGGCTGCTGGAGGTGTTGCAAGAGGAGTATCTGAGCACCGTTTATCAGAGGACGCAGCCTGCAGGCTAGACCAGCGGGTTCAAGAGCTCAGAGGACAGAACCTTGAGCAGATAAGAGGGCATGGCAGTGAAACCGAGAGGAAGAGGCTTGAGAGATGCGGACAGTTCCGAATGGAAGGCTGACATCACTGAGAGCAAGGACATGATGAACAGAAATCAGGTAGAGGAGCATGAGGGAAACAGAATTTGGAGAAAGGAGAACTGAGTGTAGGGCTTTATGCCCAGAAGCACACGAAAGGCTAATCAAAGACTCCTTGAAAAGACAACTCAGGGAGATGCTGGCCTAGGCGGTGGTGGTGAACTGCTCAAACACCATTTTGACCTGAAGTGAAATGGTAGGCCTGGGGACAAATGGGTAACGATCCCTTGCTCACTCCCTCTGAAATCTCAGGGTGAAATATCCTCTTGGACCTAGGGACGGAGGGAGATGAGACTAAGAAGTCTACAAAGAGGAGCCTTTTGGGACACAAAAGAAAAGTAGTACAAGAGAGCCCCTTGTGGAACTTTCTGAATACTCAAGACTGTTGCCAAGTAGGGAGTGCTCTGCAACTCCGATTTCCTCACAAAGTAGAAAGACCGTGTGCATGTTAGTTACGTGCTGTGTCGGACTGAGGCTAGGGTGTAGGAGGGGAATGATACTTAGGAATACCAGAAAGGGGTAAAAGGCCGTAACCCAAGGGATGTAATCCCTGGAAGAGAAATTTTCCCCTTACAGACCATGAGATGACCATGTGAATTAACTCAGGTTTAGTGCAGAAGAACTGTCTTTTCTGTGGAGTTAAGGTATTGACAACAAGAATGATTTTATTTTATTTTTTAATAATATTTATTTATTTTATTTTTAGCTGTGTTGGGTCTTCACTGCTGCACGCGGGCTTTCTCTAGTTGTGGTGAGCAGGGGCTACTCTTTATTGTGGTGCATGGGCTTCTCATTGTGGTGGCTTCTCTTGTTGCAGAGCACGGGCCCTAGAGCACACAGGCTTCAGTAGCTGCAGCACGTGGGCTCAATGGTTGTGGCTTGTGGGCTCTAGAGCGCAGGCTCAGTAGTTGTGGTGCACAAGCTTAGCTGCTCTGCCGCATGTGGGATCCTCCCAGACCAGGGTTTGAGACCAGGGTTTGAACCCATGTCCCCTGCATTGGCAGGCAGATTCTTAACCACTGTGCCACCAGGGAAGTCCCGAGAACATTTTACATGAATGGGTTAAGGAGCATAAAAAATTGTGTCATCAGTAAAGAAAGAGAATGTGTGCATTTGGTTAGTTTCATATGAGGGTATAACATACAAATTTTTTTAAAAATTAGGTCAGAATTCCCAGAAGTAATATTTGAATACCACTGGGGTTTTCCAGTAGAAGGAAGAATTTATATTGAAAATGCCAACTTCACAAAGTGAAGAAAAACTGTTTAGAACTGTTCATTGTTCAAGGCAGGTACATTGTCAAAGATGATGTATCCTGAGCAAGAAGAGTTTGTGGAGGTTTGAATCAAGAGGACACCATATCTTGTTCATAAAAGGTGCTTTTCATAAATATGCATTTATTGAGTGGATATAATTAGTATATGTTGAGTAATTAAACAAATGATGAATAAATGAAAAATATAGGTGTATGTTCCATTTGGGAAGTTTTTCTCCAGAATGGGTTAACTATCCTTCTGTGGGCTCCCATATAATCATGTAATCCCCTATTTCATTCTACTGTATACTGTGCTCTCCTACTAAACTGTAAACTACTTAAGGGTAGAAATTAATTCTCATTCTTCATGATAACGTCAGCACTGACCACAGTACCCTGCACGTAGTAAACATTCAAGAAATAGTTGTATAAGTGAATGACATTATTTATGAGTACAAGCTTAAGCAAAGATAACATTAGTGTTACACATGGGAGAGTAAAAGAGGTACTTAAAAATACTTAAATGATGTCTAGGAAGCTTATTAGAGAGATATAAGTGGCAGAGGACAGTTTGGACCATGTTATTACCATAATTTGAACATGTATTTAGGCTGGAAAATGGTGTGTAATGAGGCAGAGTGAATGATTCCTTTCTTGGAAATGAAGGGAAAGAGAATTAAGGGTGGAGACGTGCTTTTTACCAAAAACCCATGAGAATGTCCTCTCCCCACCCCTTCAACCCCCAAATCATCCAGACTGTCAGATTAAATTTAGATTATTTTTTGAAAAAAAATTTCAGAAGAAATCCAGCATCTATCTCCCCCTACTGGTGTCGTATTAAGAGTGATGTCTAACTTTTTTTTTTCTTCTTTTAACTGAGAAACGTTTTAATTAAGAGAAATATTTTCATTTGTAGTTTGGAAAAAAAACTTATACTTAATATACAGTTTAAGCATCCTACATCGGAGGTTTGTGTTGCAATGAACTTTACTAAGATTTGGAGTATAAATTGGAGTATAAGTTGTTTCATCACAGATAAGGAATGGTTAAGTATTTCTGCTGATTCATCTATGATTAACATATGTTATAAGACAGTGAATTATAATTGGCTGGCACAATGAAAAATTTTAAGTTTGTGTTATAGAAAATTTCAAACATACACAAAAGTGGAGAGAAAAATATAATGAGCTTCCATGTACCCATTATCCAGCTCAAACAAACAAGTCACAGCTAATCTTGTTTTATTTATTACCTCCCCAAGGTCCCATATCCAGATCACTTTGAAGCGAAGTCCAAGCATTGTATCACTTCATCTGTAAGTGTTTCAGTACATACCTAAAAGGTAAGGATGCTTAAAATATGCCTATTTTTAAGCCCGGCCAAAGTTAGCAACAATTCCTTAATTTCAGCAAATATCCAGTCAGTGTTCAAATTTCCACACTTATTTTAAAATTTGTAATTATTTATTTCACAGTCTGTTTGAAACAGGCTTTTCATAAGGGCTAAGGACTGTGATTTTGTTTGATATGTTTCTTACATTTCATGGAATTTATGAGATTTGTTTCCTCCTTCATCAATTTTTTGGGTATTATTTCTGTTAAGAAAAGTGCATCATTTGTTCAGAGCAGTGTTCCACAACCTGGAAACTGCAGACTGGATTCCCAAAGTGTTGTGTAACGCAGTCTTCTGTAGCTTGCATTTCCTGTAAATAGAGGAAGTTGATAGTTAGATCCAGAGGCTCCATTTTATTCAGGTTTTTGTGTTTGTTTTGTTTTTGTAAGGTGTTAGTGTGTACTTCTGTCACTCAATGTCTGGTAGCAATTGAAGTTCATTGCCTAGAGTAGGAGAGTAGACTTTCCAACATAAATTTCTGTGGTGGTGAAAGTGTTATGTCCTGTGTCTGTACTAAATGTTCCATATCTGGTCTAGATCTTAATACAGTAGCCACTAGCCACATGTAGCTCTTAAATGTGGGTCATGTGATTGAGAAACTGAATTTTTAATTAAAAAAATTTTAATTACTGTAAATTTAAATGTAAATAGCCACATGTGTCTAGTGGCTACCATATTGGATAGTATAGCTGTGGGCCCATTAATTCATTAAAGGCTGCAAAATGATACTGCTATTATTCTATTATTTTTCTTTACTTATTAGTTGGAATATTTTTATAAAGAGAAACTTCGTCTTAACAACTATGTTGCTACTATGAGGTTCAATTTATTCAGAAAAGACAGAAGATTTCCTTAATTCTTAGTCTCTATTATCAACTGTTGAAATAATAAGTTGGTTCCCTAGCATTCCCCAAAAGTGATGTGTCCTCATCCTCATGTGTTTTTCATTGTTGTTATGTAGCCATAATTTGCATTTAATTTATTGTAGCTATTCTTGTTGATGCTCAAATTGGTCCATCCTTGGCCAGAGGGGGTTTATTCAAACTATTTCCTGAGTGCTCTTGCTATGATGCTACAAATCTCTGATAGTGTTCTGGTTTTCTGGTATGTGATAAGCTATTTTAGGATCATCTTGGACATATCCTGCCTCATCTGAAATTAGCTATTTTTCTAAGATGCTTTGGTTCCGTTTAGCGGTCAATGGTATTTCAAGAACATATAATTTGGGTACTAGGGTGATCATTGCTATTTGGTTGGTCATTGTTTCTAGCCTTTACAAAAACAGAGTTAGAAATCTAGATTTTTAAAATAAACTCTATGTTGTGTGTTCATCCTGATACATGCATTTTAAAATCAGGGCTACAGGGTTGCCTCTGATTGGGTGTTTGTTTGTTTTTTAATATTGAAAATCTAGTTTCTTCTCAAGGACACCAGTATAACTACCAGTTTCCTTTATTCCACAATACACATATAATAATTTCAGGATAACAATACCAACCTACTAGCCATGAAATTATTGAAAAGATGCACTTATCTTTGGTTTAGTTTTGGCATGTTTATATATTTCTAGAGCCTCCCTCATTGATGACATATTATTGTGTTTCAGGGTTATTTGAAATAGTTTCTTTGTGTAGTTTTGCCAAAAAAGATGGATGCAAATTTCTATTTACTTTTTCCTTTTATTTTTAGGGATTTCTTTTTTAAACTGTAGTTTCATTTTATACTGATGTAAAGTACTTATGTGGTCCCAAAGTCATAGCCACAAAACACAGTATATTCAAAAATATCTAGCTTCTTACCCTATCTCCTTAACTCTATTTCCTTTCTCATTCCCTCATCAGTTTTTATTTAAAAAATTGTAATTTAATCCTTTATTATTTAAAGGATGTGAGTATATTTATATCTACCCTTTCTTAGATGAACAGTAATACACTCTACACACTTTTCTCCTTTTTTTCATTTTACTTAATAATGTGTTCTGGAAATAATTGACTAATAATATGCAGAGATAAACCTCATTTCTTTTTGTAGCTGCATAGTATTCCACTGAATAGATGTTCCATAGTTATTCAATGTCCTCTATTGATGGACATTTAGGTTGTGGAAAGCTTTCTAAGAACATTTAATATAATTACAGCAGGAACATAAGCATAATTTCTCATCATTCGCTGGGTTCATATAAATATTCATAAAGATAAAAACCATGAAATTATATTAATATCTAAGACAAATATTGGAATGAAATTAAGGTAAATTTACAGAAAGTTATAGGTCTGGGTATCCTCAAATAAAATATTTTATATTTCATTAATTATCTCTCTAGGAGACTGATGAGTATTTTTCTGGTCTTCTGACTTAGGGTAGACCTTAGTTAGGTTGGAAAAATAAGGATGATTGAACTTGAGAGCTGTACATGATAGAAGAATATCTTTTAGGAGGTGAAATGGTAATTGTTTTTGAAGAAAATTTGATTTTACCATCCACTATTTGCCTATAAGCTTTGTAGGGAATTTCTGTTAGAGTATAACGAAATAGTAGATAATTATTGTTCCATTATTTTGACTTGTGGTTGAATAAGATGGTTGGAAGATGGCTATTGGTAATAATTAGATACACTCCAGCCACTTCTTTATTCACTCTATCTCTTTCATTATCTACTTTTCAGATATTTAGAAGGTAAAAAGCGAATGGCAACTGAAGAAGCATCAAAAAATCAATAAATAAAGAGACACACTGTTTTATTTAGTACATGTTTACATTTTCTCTCTTGCTGAGACAAGATGTGAGCTTTCAATCTGATCCACTCTAACACTGTTCCCCTCAATTCTCTCTCAACTCTCTTTAGAGATGAGGGTTTCTGTAGGTTCTCACACATACTCATTTGTTCATTAGAAGCTGTTATAATTTTGATGGAAATGCTTTACTGCTTATAATTCCAACAGAAGTTGATTTTGTTTATGCAATTAGTAAATACTAATTCAGGCTACTCTCTTTAACCATCAGGGGAGTTATACCTGTGGCAGATGACTTAAAAAAGGGAGATACCAGTTGGGGCCTTGCATATATCAATATAAAGGGGAAATATACAGAGTTCTCAAGAGCTCTACATCTCACATCTCACAAACCCCTACATGCTTCCCTGTCCCTCTAGTGTGAACAGGACACCTCCGTAACTTAGGCCTTAGAGTTCATGCTTTACTGCCCTTTGAGTGGACAGTTTCACAGGTATGGCCTGTGAGACAGGCCTATGCAGGGTGGGAAAGCTAGCTCTGGACAGAAGCAAAACCAGGGAGATCAGGCATTTCTAAGCAGTCAAGGAAGAGTTTGTCTTTTAAGAAAGGCCAGAAATTCAACTTAAGATATATTTGAAACTATTCGTACCTTTCTAAGCAGACTATTCTTCTCAACATACTATAATATATATATATATATATATAAACAGAAACCCCAACTAAATAGAGTTGAGAGACCAGACCGAGGATCCCTCATGCCCTGGGACAATAGCAGAGCCCAATAGGAAGAAGACAGACTCCTCTTCTTTCCCTGGCAGGCACCCAGTCAATGAAAAGCCATGGACTCTGTTTTACTATAACCCTCCCAACTTCCTTTTCCTCCCTATGAAAGTGTTCTCCTGCCCTTGCCACGTGGGGACTTGCATGTGGCTCACCATAGTTGCAGACCCTGAGTTGCAATTCTCTGCTGATCCTGAATAAACCCATCTTTGCTGGAGAAATATCTGCAGTCTGTTTATTTTAGGTCAACAGCACTAAGCAGTAGGTGGAAACTGAGGTGTCTCAGTCTGCATTTTCTAACACACAAAGATTTGGCTATGAAATGGAATGGCCAGACTAAACACAGCCCAGTCATACCATGAGGGCAAGAAAATCAAGCACTTGCTTCTGGATTTGTCAGAATTCCATTAATGAAAATTTTTTTCTTATATTACCATCCTGCCTGTAGAGATAATTTTCCTGCTTTGAGCTTTTATAGCGTTAGGTTGCTTGTGGAATTTGTAGCAGAATTTGTATGTTTAAAATAAAATGTACATCTATTAGATATTAATGCTACTTGTTGGCCAGTGTTTTCAATAATTTATTGTGCATGCATTGCATATTTTTCCTAGTATTATATTTTTAGTCTTAGAGTCTTGGAGGGCTGGATTTAAGGTAAAGTGAGTGAGGCCCTCATCTCAGGCACAGAATTTAAGGGAATTTCAAAAACCTCAGTAATAAAGATAAATGCTATTTTAATGCTATATTTTAAAAAGTCAAAACTAGCGCAAAAAAAAAAAAAAAAACAACCAAAAAAAAACCTTTGATAAACACTGTGGAAATTTTAAATAAAGACAGGATCTGATCCTGCGTTTGAACAACTCTGCCTCACTCACCTCACCCTAATCCTGGCCCTGATTCCTATAAAACTTTATTTAAAAAACAGGCAGGTAGCCTTCGGGGCATAGTTTGTTCATTAACAAAATCACATTAAAGTATTATTTATCCTGATATTGCATTTTTTTTTGGGCACCGCTTTACATTTGGCCTCCTAGTCCCTGTTTTTGAGCTAAACTTGGAATTGATTAAATCCCACTCTATACTATTACAGGTGAGGTTAATGTGAAGGCCCACAGAGGTGACATGACAAGCCCAAAGTCAAACAGACAAGGATAACAGGGTTGAGATCTGTCATGGTTTTACGTGCTCTATCTCTCCAGTGAAATTCCTTGAGGATGAGTCTTGACTCCTATTTCTTATTTGTCACACAGTGCTGTGTGGAGAGTAGCCTCCCTCACCCCATACTTGCTATTGTCCTGCTATCTGAATTCGATCAGTTATTTGTGTGACCTTAAAAAGGAAACTTACTTTTTATTGTCCTAATCTGTGTCTACATGACACCCCGTTCGGGGTTAATTCAGTGAAAAATAAAGTAATTGAAATGAAGAGAAAAGAGAACAAAACCTTCTCCTGAAACCAAAAACCGTTTGCATGTCACCACAGGGACAACATAGTTGTTAAGGGTTTGAATTTTCTTATTAACTGGTTTGTGGTGTTGTGTAGATACAGGCAGAATTTGCTAATGTTCAAGAAAAAGTAATCTCCTCAGTAGGAGCTGGTAGAATTTATCAATAATAATTGAACGCTCTCTGCAGAGGATATCATTCTTTGGAACCGGTATTTATTAACCCAGGTGGTTAGTGTTTCCTCATTTTCTCAAAAGGTGGGAACAAGGCAAGAATTTTCAGTCTAGTAGCAATCACATAAAACAGCAAAAGCTGCTGCTGGTAGGGGTGTCGTGGTGCTGGTGGGTGGGGATGGAAGGGGTTGGAGAGGAAAGCACAGTCATCTTACATGACTTTTTTGGTTAAAACTAGGAGGGATTTGTGGGTTCCACATCAGTCAACTTTCATTATTCTTGTTCCCATCTTCTTTGATTCACATGGTTTCAGTTTCTTTCCAAACATCTTTGCTTCAAACTTTATGGTCATGAAACAGAGCAGTTGAAAAATGTTGACAAAAAGTTTTGGAAGCAATCACTGAATTTTGCACAAATTTGTTAGCAGTTACTTTTAGTGTGAGAAATGGTGCTACCATAATAAATGTGGGTTAGGAATGTTTATGTCATTGTTATGTAGCCACTTAGAGAAATAAGACCACAATGTTTGTAGAAAATGAAACTTATTGGAAAACTAAAAAGTAGAAATTTTATATTTATTCTTTCAGGTACAGAGGCCTATTTTATTGTGTGGAAAATAGGATTTGCCAAAACTGTTGGAGAGGTAGCTGTTTTGCATACCATTAACTTGTATTTGATATTAGATTTTAAAAATAGTGACTTTAAAAAGTTAGAATATTTTTGAAGCCCAAGCATAATTTTCATAGTGGCATGAAATAGAATGAAGCAGGAAAGTTATTGGGAGACGGCATTGCCTTTTTTTTTTTTTAATAAATTTATTTATTTAATTTATTGGCTGCGTTGAGTCTTCATTGCTGCGCGCTGGCTGTCTATAGCTGCAGAGGCAGGGGCTACTCTTTGTTGTGGTGTGCGGGCTCCTCACTGCGGTGGCTTCTCTTACTGCAGAGCATGGGCTCTAGGCATGTGGGCTTCAGTAGTTGTGGAACATGGGCTCAATAGTTGTGGCTCATGGGCTCTAGAGCGCAGACTCAGTAGTTGTGGTGCATGGGCTTAGTTGCTCTGCGGCATGTGGGATCTTCCCGGACCAGGGATTGAACCCGTGTCTCCTGCATTGGCAGGCAGATTCTTAACCGTTGTGCTACCAGGGAAGTCTGGCATTGACTTTTAAAAAATAAATAAAAAGTGTATTTTCTTGTGGAATCCTATGTATATGGACGGCATGAGTTTAAGCCTCTGACTTACTTGTCTGCAAATCCTATGATAGATAATAAATTCATAATTCAATTAATTACATACACTTTATATACTAACTCACTTAAAGAAAATGAGCTATTGTCATCATCCAGAAGTATTCATGGGGTGACTAAAGTTTCAAAGTGCTGGCTTTACAGTGTCAGTAAACAGACTTTCTACTTGAACTAAAGTTTAAAAAAAAGACAAAATCTTTAAAAGGATAAGCAGACGAAAAAGAATTATGCAAGACACATGTAGGACACAATAGAAACTAGCTAATCAGTTGTTCACAGTTCATTAATAAATGCCTACTGAAGGGGAAAAAGGAAAGAAAATGTATCGAGTACCCACCATTGCCAGATGCTGTAATAAATACTTTAACTGTATTCTCTCAATTATGGTCAAATGGAGGGCACAAGGCGGAGGCATCCAATAGAAACACGTCCATACAAGGGAAGACACTGGCTTTTGTTCAGAAGGGAATGGCACAAGAAATAGGGAGTAGGTCAGTTGGACAGATGTGGAAGATTTTTAAAAGGTAATTTTGGAAAGTTGGCTAAGTTGAGACTATATTATAGAAGACCCTTTAGGATAAGCTAAGGCATGTTTGCTTTTTTATGCAGGTCAAGGAAACCTGACATGTTTTTGAACAGAGGAGAGAGTGATCAAGCCAAGAGCTGTGAAGGCAGAGCAGATGGAGCGTGGGAAACATGGGGCCACTTGACGAAACAGTGAGAGGCAGAGTTGCCTCTGCTTTGAAGGTGGCATTCTTTTAAGCTCTATGTTAATACTAAGTTTTCATAGGATCGTTCCGAATAGTAGTGATTTTATTGATGTAAACATCAATAGTTCAGAACCACAGATATTTTTCTTGGTTTGCTGCCCATCTAAAAGCACCTGATGGTGTGAAACATATGTTGAATACATAAGATGTTAAATTTTAGAATATGCTGAAGTTTAGTGATAGCTTGTGATGATGTTTGAGGGAAAGCAAACAAGAGTGTTCCTCTTCTCTTCTTCCTATTAAAAACAATTTCTTGAAAGTAGTAGGATTTCAGGTCCTTGAAGCGCAGCAGGGTGAACACATGCGACAACTTTGAAAGAATGAAGTCAATTATTGGCTCCCTCCCTCTCTGGTCCACCTAAGCCCTTCTTAAGTCCTTGCAATCACATCACCCCTCCATTCCACTCAAACCACCCTCCTGAAGATCTCTAACACACTCTCGTTTCTCGTTCCATATGCTTCTTAACCCCGTTGGAGCATTTTGTACTATTGTTCACTTCTCCATCTCTCCAGCCACATTTCTCTGTATGTTGGCATCAACTTCATCATCTCACCTAACAGGAGGCTCAAACATCAGTCCTCAGCTCTTCTCCTATCAGTAACATTTTTGAGGGATCAACAGTTCTAGAACTTTGAGAATCCTTACATTTGCAAAGACTTCTAAAATAAACTACTTTCTCCATAAAATGTAATTTTGGGGTTGACCAGGCATTTGCTGAAACACATTGATGACTTATGTCAGGTCTTAGCTTCAATGTCACCCATCCAGGTAGGTGTTCTCTGACCTGTGTGACAATGTCAGGCTCCTTGGTGATATGGTCCCAAGGCACCTCGTGCTCCTTTTTCAGAATAGCCATCTTATTTGAAATTGTTTATTTGTAATTCACTGAGGACATGAATTGTGTCCTAGGTATTCACAGCTGTACCCCTAAGACTTAGCCCAGGCATGCGCTAGGAACTCAAAGAATACTTTTCTGTTGGTTAATTGATTGAATGATTATAGGCCTCTTCATTTCAAGTTGAACAATATGCACTTTACCTCATATTTCATTTAATGGACATCATTTTTAAAGATATCTTTACTTTCGCTTTATTTTTTCATTCACACATCTGGTTGACTTTCTCTTCTTAAAAAGATTACTTTTCTGAGTTTTATTTTGTGCAGAGGAGAAGTGTAGGACAAAAAAGTTTTGCTAAGGTATGCATGCTAGGCTTGAGGCGAGGCTCACAGACCAGTTAATCTTCCAGTCTTAGCAACACTTCAAATCACCAGGTATCTTGGGACTTCAGATTTATTCACAAATGGTAGAAACCACAAATTTTAAGTCTACTCTTTTTCATAGTAAATGTACCCTATTCACATTTTCGCCTTCGGGAAAGTCAGTGACTACAACCTTCATTTGAGCATCTCTGAACTTCTACCGCTCAGTCCTTTCATGTGAGTGCAGCCCCATATCTGATTGCAACAGATCTACTCTGACTCGCTAAATTTAGCACCTAAGGGTTATAGTATGATGTTGACATGGTAAAGGGAGGCGAGAGAACTAGGTTCTCCACCTGGTGCCGCCATTAACCCTCAAAGGGAATGTGAGCAACCACGTGACTTCCCCCGGCTTTCCTGAGAAACCCTGAAGACTCTCGAAACATACTTTCCTCCCACCAACCTGCTGATAGAATTCTGAGCTCTGCTTCGTATGTTGGCTTGCTTTGTGGTTCTATCGCTACCAATGCAATGTGGTAATAAAACAAAGTGCGGGTGAAACTTTGGCTCTGGCTGAACCGAGCAAAACCGAGATAATTCTCAGATTTACAAAAGCTGGTGCTGCTGTCAGAAGCCTTCATAATTTGTTTCTCTTCAACTCAGGCCTCTTGAGAGACTGGCCTAGTTAGAGCCGTATTAATTGAACATGAGTAAAGGACAAATGAAATCCCACAGCTTTCTCTTCTAAGCCCAACAAAAGAGACAGTAACTGGGTTTCTCTGGAGGACGAGAAGGTCCCTCCCAGATGTGTCCAGACATTGGGTGGCATTCAGGGGCAGCTAGGAGCTTAAGTAGCCACTTGAGGAATTTTCTTTCAAAATGTGGCTTGAACTTATTAAAGCATCTCTTACAGGAACAGAACTCCCAGGAGAAGCTGAAACACAAAGGCACTGATAGTACCACCTTGGGCAGCAGAATCACTGTTTTCTTGGTGAAGTACATAAAACAGAGAGATGTATGCTGTAGGCAAGTTTCTTCTTTTCACGCTTGGAGGGAAAATCAATATTCCATATTCATGGTCTCTGACATAATGTTTTGCTAGGGTGGCTGAAAGGGAGTTATGCTATCTGTTGCAAAATATCGTGGTGTGATTTTTACAAGCATCAGCCAGAGTGGGGATGGGATTCTCAGGTGCCACCTGGTTTTCACACTTCAGGCGAAGTAAAATTTAATTGAGTTTTCAAAGGCAGGAAAATATTCTGTTGCTCGGAAATATAGCATAAAGGATTTCTGCAAGCTTCCTCTGGGTTTTTCTTGCAAGCTTTAAATGAGAATTTTCTGCCAATTTTCTGGCAGAAGCAGAGGAGACATAGCAGTTTTGCTGGTGGTTTTGATTATGAATTGTCTATATGGCATCAATAAAAATAGCTAGACCTTGGTCTGATGGGCACTGAACTTGCTTAAAATGCTAACAAAATTATAAGAGATGGGAATAAATCTTAAATTAAAAAAATTTTTTTTCTTATAATACATATGGAAAGACGATTTCTCAGTATTTGAATGTGTTAAAAGTACAATAACTGGAGAAGAATATGTTCTCTTCAAAGTGCCAATAAAAATGCAAAATGTCATTTTCCAGTGCAATTCGGCCTGAAATCAACCTGTTTTATGGTAATTATGGGCTCTGGCACCAGAACATAGCAGAGCTTTAGAAAGATTGAATGAATGATTGAGTCCAACCTCCTTAAATATGAAACATATGAAATGATTTGTGGAGAGTAAAAACCGGAGAGCACTGTCCCCCTCCTTACCCCGAACTTTGCATGAAGCTTCACGAATGCCCTGTGGTGGTCACATCAAGATGAGGGAGAGGGTGAAAGACATATGTTTTAGGACAATAAAAATAGTGTAGGAACAACCTCTAATGTGGTGGAAGGGAAGTTTCATATAAAGGTATAAACCGTGAGAAAGAGATGATGATGCCCGAAGTGAGTGAAAAGTGCTTTTCCTTGGCAAGATTCTGGTACATCGCAGAACAATGTAGACGTCTCATAAGCACTGTGGTGTCAGGCACAAGGACCAGCAAGGCACCATCATTTGTCTCACGGCAGCGTGTCAGGAGGGGGCTGCTCAAGCCAAGAGAAACGTGGCAACACTTCTCATTTTCCTCCTTTTTTCAGGGTGACCTGAGCTCTTTGTGATTCAGGTGTCCTGGCATAAGGGTTGCCTTAGATTGGTTTTCATCTCTAAAATGGAAGAAGAATAACAGTATTTAAATCTGATTTAAATCATATCGTGTTTGGGTGTCCCGTATAATAGACCCAAATAGAATAGTAGCCGAATCTTCCTGTTTTATTTCGTCATCAAAAGTATGATATTTAAAGAGTCCATTTTTCTATGAATTTTGTGACACAAAATCATTGGCCTGCTGAACTTCCGCTCAGTTTTTCCCTTCTCAGAGGCCATTGTTTTCAATAAAGTAAGTAGATTCTTTGTATTTATTTCCACATCTTCAAATGACACATTTCTATTGCTGCTTCTTAATAGTGTAGGTTTTGGCCTTGTTTATTATTTCTCTCTAAGAGTAAGGAGACTTTAGCTCTCTCTCACAAACCCCCAGCCACAAATACACACCCACCTTGGTCCTATACTTTTTTTCAATGTAGTTATATAAAATTGTTGGTATCGGGAGTTTATGTTCTTATGAATGTGTAAATGCTATTTCTAACTGAGCCATGCAGTTTTTTATGATTACTCTTTCCTGCTTGCTTTCTATTTTCTGTGGGGCTAGCAATTGTGTTGGTTTTCTGACAGTTTGATTGGTTTTCTGCTTTCTTATCCACTGCAAACTCGAGGCATTTTTCTAATTCCTCTAAGATCATCCAGCATGTGAAGTATTCTGTGGAAACCATCTTCTTGGAGAATCTCTCTGGGCTTGTGGCACTGCCTTTCTTTGCAATTGCTCACCATTGTACTGTGAATTCTCTTTGATTCTCTGTGATGTTAGACCTCTTGTTTCCTGGAAACCACATCATCCTCTTTCTTGGTTTACTCTCTTGTTTTGGTTAACACAGTTTTCAGTACCTATGTGGAAAAGGATGCACGAAAGGTACGTGTTTTGAGACCTCATATGTTTGAAAACATTTTTACTTCAGCCTCATACTTTACTGAGAGTTTAGCATAGAACTCTAGGTGGGAAATAACTGTCTTTTCGAAAATCTGATGCCATTGTTCTATCTTCGTCTTGCTTCCAATGTTACAGTAGAGAATTCTGAAGTTATTATAACTCTAGATTCTTTGTTTTTGACATGTCTCGCCCCGTCCCCTGCCAAATCTTTGTCCTCAGTATGCTAAAATTCAGTGACAATATGTCTTTTGTATGTTTTGCGGGGCACCCAGAGAAATATTTTAACCTGAAGAATCATTTACTTTTGGTAAATTTTCTTTGTCCTCTATTTCTGAAACTCTTATTAGTTGGATAGTGGTTCTCTTGGAATGCTCCTCTGATTTTATCTTTCTTCTTATTTTCTGTCTCAGAGTCTTTCTCTCCTCTTGTTTATTTTTTAAAATTTATTTTTCTGAGAGATTTCCTCAACTGTATATTCTAACATATCTATTGGGATTTTCATTTTTACTATCAGATTTAAAAATTTTCTTCAACATCTTTTAGATTCTGTGGATGTACCTGTTTCAACTGATTTTGTTTCATGGATACAGCATCTTTTCTTATGTTTCTGAGCACATTAACAGTTTGGAAGTTTTCTTTTGCTGCTTGTACTGCTACTGTTTTCCCAAGTTGCTTTTTTTCCCCTGTTTTTATCTGTCTACATCTTTCATGATAGATACTTTCTTCAAATGTCTGATGATCTTTGGTTGTCTATTCATATTAAAATCAGGGCACTAAAAGCTGATTAGAAACTTTTTTTCCCTCTAACATGATATTCTAGGAACCAGAATAAATCCTTCCTCGGAAAACAACTTAAAATGCTGAATAAGAATATTTTTGAATGTGGTCATGTGCTGCCAACATAAGAGGGTATTTAGAGTATGTCCTGAGTAGAAACAGGAACTCAGAGGTAAGCACAGCAGTGAAGATGGCTTCTACCCTGAAGACACTTGAAGATATTACTGATCCTGAGCTCAAGGGATGGAGGTCAAAACCCAGGGCCTACTCAAGTTCTCTAAGAGGAAAGTGTCCATAAAGTTGAGATATTAAAGGGCTGCTCCAAATGAATAGGGATGAATACATACAGACTTCCTAGTCTTCTCCGACTCCTGAATGGAAAGGAACGTAAAGAAAAACTGTCTCAAATATTGATACTGAATGTAAGGGGAAAAAAAATCTGATAATTTGTAGCTACAGCCAACCCTTATGCAGACATGAAACTTGAATGCACGCTAGCTGGGTGGAATTATATCTTCTGAGAAAATAATTGCCACGCTAAAATGCTATATCCAGTGAAAATTCTCATTCAAAAATGAAGATAAAATGAAGACATTTTAAGAGAAAACTAAGTCTCTTTACAAGCAGCATACAGCTTTTTAAGCAGACATAGAACATTTATAAAAACTAGCCATGCATTGGGCTACAAAACAAGTTTCAATAATTTTTTAAAGGTGGATGTCATACAGATTACATTCTCTGACAACAAAGCAATTGTTAAAAATTTGATGGTGAAAAAGAGAACTAGAAAAACTCCACATTTTAAGAAATAAAGTAAAATACTTTTAAATACTTCATGAGTCAAATAAAAAATTATGATGGATTTTAGAAAACATTAAGAACTAACATTACCAAAAATACTACATATAAAATATTGTGATATTCAGCTCTAGTGCTACTTAGTAAGGCGTTTATAGTCTTAAATGCTTTTATTATGAAAGAAAGGATAAAAATTAATGAGTAACACTTCATCTCAAGAAGTTAAGAAAATAATAGCAAAATATTCCCAAAGAAAATAGGAGAAACGAAGTAATGCAAAGGAAATATACATGAAACAGAAAATAAAATTCAAGGGAGAATATTAATAAAATAACTTTTCTATTCTTTTCAGAGACTAAATTGACAAATGTCTGGTTAGATTACTCAAGGCGAAAAAAACAGAAGGCACAAATATTCATTAAAAAGAATTAAAAGGGTTATAGGTTTCTAATGCTGTGAATAACAACAAATAATAAAAAGCTGTTCCCAAGAACTTTATGCCAAAAAATTTGAAAACTTGAAGTGGCCAAATGAACTGAAAAACTGACTCAAGATGAGACAAAACTGGAATAATAACATAACCATTAAAGATAAACTGGTAGCTAAAAATCTTTCTACAGATAAATTTCAAGGACCAGGCTGTTTTTTACTTTCAGTTTTATTGACATATAATTGACATGCAACACTGTATAATTTTAATGTGTACAGAATAATGATTTGACATACATACATCATGAAGTGATTATCACAGTAAGTTTAGTGAACCTCCATCATCTTATATAGATACAAAATTAAAGAAATAGGAAAAACTTTTTTTCCTTGGGATGAGAGCTCTTGGGATTTACTCTGTTAACAACTTCCATGTACAACATACGGCAGTGTTAATTATATTTCACATTGTACATTATATCCCTAGTATTTATTTATCTTATAACTGGAAGTTTGTACCTTTTGACTATCTTCATCCAGTTCCTCCCTGCCTCTTAAAACCACAATTCTGATGTCTTTTTAAATGGATTTGTTTGTTTTTGAAGTATTATATAATTGACCTGCAACACTATATTAGTTCCTGGTGCACAACAGAGTGATTTGATATTTCTATACATTTCAAAATGATCACCGCAATAAGTCTAGTTACCATCTGTCACCATACAAAAATGTTACATAATTATTGACTATATTCCCCTCACTGTACATTTCATACCTGTGATTCATTTATTTTGCAATTAGGTGTTTGTACCTCTTAATATCTCTCTCTTATTTCTCTTATCCCCCCCTTTCCTCTGTCAACTACCTATTTTTTTCTCTGTATCTATTACTTTGTTTTGTTTTGTTATGTTTGTTCATTTGTTTTGTTTCTTAGATTCCACATAGAAGCGAAATCACGTGGCATTTGTCTTTCTGTGGCTTATTTCACTTAGTATAATACCTTTTTGTTCCATCTGTATTGTTGCAAGTGACAAGATTTCACTCTTTTTTATGGCCGAGTAATATTCCATTGTGTGTGTGTGTGTGTGTGTATGTGTGTGTATACCACAACTTCTTTATCTATCTTTATCAATAGATGACAGTAGTGTCATCCATTAATGGATACTTAGGTTGCTTTTATATCCTGGCTATTGTAAATAATGCTGCAATGAACATAGGGCACATATATCTTTTTAAATTAGTGTTTTTGTTTCCTTCCAATAAATACAGAAATCTGTTGTGTTTCTAAATACAGTAATAACAAAATATCAGAAAGAGAAATGAGGGAAACAATCCCACATACAATCACATCAAAAAGAATAAAATACCTAAGAATAAATCTTAGGAGGTATAGACCTGTGCTCAGAAAACTATAAGACACAGATGAAAGAAATTGAAGTGGACACAAATATATGGACAGATATACCGTACTCATGGTATTGGAAGAATTAATATTGTTAAAATGACCACATTTCCTAAAGTAATCTACAGATTCCATGCAATCCCTATCAAAACACCAAGAGCATTTTTCACTGACCTAGAATAAAGAATTCTAAAATTTGTATGGAAACACAGAAGACTTCAAATAGCCAAAACAATCTTGAAAAGAAGAACAAAGCTGGAGGTGTCACATGCTCTGATTTCAAACTATATCACAAAGCTACAGTAATCAAAACAGTATGGTACTGGCACAAAAATAGACACATAGATCAATGGAACAGAATAGAGAGTCCAGAAATGAACCCACACTTATAAGGATAGGAATGAGAATAGAAAACTGCTATTATTTGAAAATGATTTAATTGTGTACCTAGAAAATTCCCAAGAATCCACAGCTAAATTGTCAGTTTATATGAAAGCATTCCAAAATTGTTGCATATAAAATCAATTTAAAGGTAAATTGCTTTTTAAGAAATCAGCAAGAAGCATTTAATAAATAAAATTTTTAAATGTCATTTATAATAGTGTGAAAGTATCAAGTACCTAGAAATAAACTGTATCAACTTTGTGCAAGATCTTTATGGAAAAATTATAAAATTATAAGTTTTATAAAGACAGAAAAGCTCTCAATAAAATGAGACATTTATCATGCTCAAAGATTGGAAGAATCAAACTTCCAATAGCTTTCTTTGTTTGAAATTTGACAAGCTGATTTTAATATTTATGTACAAGTGCCAAGGTCCAAAATAGCCAAGATATTTTTGATGAAGTGCAGTGACTTGCTCTACCACATACAAAAATGACTATAGTAGTTAAATCATTTTGGCCACAGAAATAAGCAGATCAATGGAACAATAAAAAAGAGCTCAGAAACAGAACCATACATATATGGATGCTTGATTTATGCTAGCAGTGGAGTGGCCCCTTAGTAGGGAAAGGTTATATTTTTCATAATTGTACAGAAGTGATTGGTTATCAATATGAAAAAAAAATTGGACCATTACCTCACACCACACACAAAAATCAATTTCAGATAGATTAAAAATCTCAATCTTTAAAGCTTTTAGAAGAAAATATGGGAGAATTCTCTGTCTCCCTTTTATTCTCTTTCTCATCTTCTTTTTGAAAGGATATTTCCTCTAGGTATAGAATTATGGATTGGTGGTCTTTTCTTTCATAACTTTGAATTTATTCCATTGTTTCTGTTGAGAATTCAGCTTACGTTCTAATTGTTATTTGAAGGTACTTTTTGTTTGTTTGTTTGTTTGCTTGCTTTAAAGTTTTCTAGGCCTAAGATAATGTTATCTTTCTCCTAAAAGTATTTATTTTTCTTCTTCTAGGCATGTGTGGCCACTCGCACCCCAGGATCACCTCAGTTCAATTTTGGAAATTGGAATTGTCTGAAGGTTAACTTTAGTTCCTATGAGGCCCTGTTTACTTTTGATCCATCCTAATTCTTAAGATGCAGTTCTTCAGCAATGCAATCAATAAAAAGGAGATTCACTGGAATCCATACCCATTGGTCACCAAGAATTTGAATCTCTCTTCTTAGCACTGCATACTGTCAAAAATAGTCCAATCTCAACATTCTGATTGTTTATTAAGTATATCTTGCCATGGCTTTGTTGCTTATTATTGTATACTTCACATATAAGTCTGTAAAACATTTTTTCTCAATTATGACACAAACATATTAATTTGTGATTTTTTTTGTCTGCATAATATTCCACCTTTTAGTATTTCATTAACTATTCTGAGATAGTCAAATATTTGTAATTTTAGGTTCTTTGTGTTTCACTAAAATAAATAATACTACATTGAAATTTTAAATAAAAAAATCACTTATCTCTTTACTATTTTCTTGGATAAACTCTTAGAAACACAATCACTGAATATTTTAGGGATCAATACACACATTGTCAGTTTGCTTTCCAGGCAGGTTTTACTAATTTGCATCGTAGACCAACATTGCATGGGAGTGTCAGTCCCACCACACATATAGCAGCATTTAAACATTTGAAAAGATTTGGCCAATATAAATGGTTAATCTAAGGGGCCCGAAGGCCTCTTGTTTCACTCTATTTTGCTTTTCTTTGATTATTAATGAGGTTGAACCCTTTTTTATAAGTTTTTTACTATTTGAATTTCCTCTGCTGTGAATTCTCTTTATGTGCCTTGCTCTTTTTGTTTTGTTTTGTTTCTATTATGTTGTTTGTGTTTTTCAGGTTCTGATTTTCTAATGGGGAATACAGCTACCAGATGGTTTCCTAATAGCATATTCTCCTTCCCCTACTGGATACACATATTTCATTAATGGCAGGATACCAGCTATAGGGGAAAAAATGGACTATTTTTATTTCCACTGCAGTTGGTCCTAGGACATTTTTTTTGTGTTACAATATTTTCTAATTATGCTGTGCTACCTAGGTTACAGTAACGAGTTTGGATTTTAAGGAGACTTTGGATTTTTGAGGAGAGCTACAGAAGGTGCCCATTAGTCATACCAGGTCTTTCCATCATTAAAAACCTTCAGTGGTTATTCATGTTCCTTGAATATCCTCTGAACTATTTAGCACATAACCCCAGTCCACCCTCTCCAACCCCTCTGTGTCAACCTCTCTCTTGCTCACCATGACTCAATAGCTCACACCTTCATTGGGTTCTTAAAACATGCCTCTTTTTAGGCTCAAAGCCTTTGTACATACAATTCTTGCTGCCTGCAATGTACTTTTTACTTACCCTTTGCCTAACTAACTCCTCATATCAAGTTTCAAATTAAGCATCACTTCTTCTCCTGCTTCCTTTTCTCTCCCTTTTGTCTATCTCTTAATGATCATATACTCATTGATGATACTGTTTGTTCAATGTGCAGCTCTCTCTCCTCAAACTGTGTGTAGGTTGCATCAGAGAGGGGCTGCTTTTGTTTTGTTCTCTACAGAATTTCTGTTATTATGAATAGTGTCACATTTTAGACATCCAGTAAATGGAGAGTTGCATTCGTGACTAGAAGACTGAGTTCAAAGCTTTAGTGTACAACTATCTGATTGCAAGCCTGGAAGCGAATCACAGTTCCCATCATAACACAAATCATTGTTCTTGCCACTAAGAAATTAGTTCTTATTTATGCACAAAATAAAATATTGGGAAATATTTTAAACTTTTTTTTTTAACTTGTGCTCCTCCTAGTAACATGCACTAGAGATATGCATTTTGATATGTATACTTTTCTCTTGAGGATTAGATTCAGGTCTCTCTCTTCTACATTAATAAATTCTTTTCTTGAATGGACCAGAATCCATTCATCTTTCTGCCTTTTCTGTGATTTCTGGAATGGATTGCATCATATTTTGATATTTCTTGTTTGACTAACTAATTGGCTTCTAATGAATTCACTGAAATTGCTGTGCCAGTCTACACTTTTCTCTAATAGACACAGAAAAACATTTTGTTAAGAAAAACATTTTGTTAAAGGCCATCACTAATAAATGTTTATTTTCTTTCTTTTTTTTTGTACTAGCGAAGAAATCTGTGTGGAGATATACATATCACTCTTCGATGAAAACTTCTTGAACTGACTAGTAATGGTATTATATACTTTTCCATTTTTCCTTGGACCAAATCAAGGAAAAATGTTCTTGCTATTGTAACTTGACTGTAGGTAGCAATATAGCAATTGTCACTTTAGTTCAAGTCCAAAGATTGTTTCTAATCAATTTTCCTTTTTTGGCAACACATTTTTTTCTAAGAAGCAGGAACTTATGTTTATTGATTAGGATATAAGAAGGTCAAAAGCCAATTACTCAAATTTTGTTTTTCCCATCCATAAAAAAAAGAATGAAATAATGCCATTTGCAGCAACATGGATGGACCTAGAGATTATCATACTAAGTGAAGTAAGCCAGATAGAGAAAGACAATTACCATATGATATCACTTATAGGTGGAATCTAAAAAAGGATACAAATGAACTTATTTACAAAACAGAAATAGACTCACAATTGTGTTTTGTCAGGCCAAGTATCTATTATGTTAGACCATTAGAATAGTAATGAAAAATTCAACATGAGGTAGGATAACTGCTTCCAGCTCTGCTAGAGTACTTAAAGAAAATGATGATAAGCTCAAGGTTCTAAATTCCTAGCTCAAGGCACTGGCTCCAGGGAGCTTCTCTGACTGCTCTAAATGAACATCTTATCTTGTAGTCAAAAGGCTCATGTAGCTGAGAAAAGGAGTCTTAGCTTGTGGATTCCAACATAAGATGAATTCATATTCTTTCCAGATCTCTCATAAGAACTTAAAATATTGACAGGGAAAAGTGAACCTGAGACTTGAAATATGGCCTTTTGGGTAGATGTGGATGACTCTTAATACCTTGAACCGCAGATTACTCTGATCCTAACTAGTGGTGGCATCCCCTCTTTACCTGTCCCGTGAGGCTAGTGTTGCCCCACTTACGGTAGTTGGCTATAAGGGGTTGTCTGTTCCCCACACAGACAACCTCCATTACCTCTTCAAACCTACAAAATCCCAACAAGCCTTAGGGAGGCTTATCAGTACACCTGTGTCCATGAATGAAATACTTATATAACAAAGTCATTCCAAGATTTAGCTAATATATATCAGAAGAACTCTGAAGAAAAGGCATGGAGTAGAGTAAAATGATGCTAGACCAGAAAGGAAGGAACAGAAATCTCAGGCTTACTTCATCAGTCTGGGTACACTTAACCAGAAATTCTGAATTCAATATAAGCTTGAGACTTTGGGGTTCTGACTGTGTCGGTTAGTTGGCTTGAAACCCGAGTGTCCTCCTAAACTAAGTGAAATCATGATGCCAGAAATTCCTTGGTAAAACACTGATGAAGGAATCCAAAGATTTAGGAGTGGATTTATCATGCATGACCTACTCATTCACTTCCTGACTGTATATCCTAGAAGGGCCCAGAGTACACTGCCTGTACCACGCAGTTGAGAAATAGTGTGGTGAGGACCGTGATTGGAGCAGTGGTAGGAGCAGCTGTGTAGTGGTTACTGTCCAGGAAGGAAGGTGAGAGATGCTGCCATTGAAATGGTCCAACTGATTGAAATGGTTCACTGATTTGAATGGGACTGAAGGATGGAATCAGTGTGCTAGAGGCCGTGAAGCAGTGGTCACCAAACTTGGCAGCAGGGTTGGAATAGCTAACAGGATGGTTTGATTTGGAGGGACTTTTGGCAATAGTTAGTTGATCCTGGAACCTATAGTATTGGGATAGACGAACAGCACAGTAAAGTCCACCCTGACTTATATAACTGCAAGAATCCTAGGTTGGTAAACAGTGGCTGGTTCTCCATATTTCACTATAATTGACAGTCATAGTTCCTCACTCATTTCCATACCTGCAACAGTCTGCCCTGAACCCCTTTATCCAGAGTGTCTGCAAATGAAAAGGGAGCCAGATATTCTTGAGGAATATTCCTTGATTTTTTTGTATGTGCAAAATTTTCTGTTGTCTTTATCAAATGACAGTTTGGGTAGAAAAATCAGAGGGTCTTTTTCTTTCCTTGAGGATTTCTGGATGTAGCTACCTTATCTTCTAGATGTGGTATAGCTACTACACCATCTTCTACTGTAAATGGGCTTCAACATCTTTCTGTATCTTGCTTTTGAGAAATACACTAGATTGGCATCCTCTTCTTTAAAGTCACTTGGTATTTTTGTCTGGCTTCCCAATGCCTCCTTTTATTTTTCTCTTTAAATTTTGCTAGCTGCTATTTACTAATGGACCAGTTTTTCTTGGGGCACGTACTCTTTACCATGTAGATTCAAATTCTCTTTTATTTCAGAAAGATTTCTTGAATTATACTTAAGTATATGTATGGTTCTATTATTTTAGTTTTCTTCTTTGGGTTATGAAAATTTTCTTTTCACTACTTTATCATTTTTTTCTAATCCTTTTTATCTCTCTAGTTCCTTTTTGGGGGGTTGATTTCCTCTTTTTATCCTCTGTGTCCCTAGTGTTCCTAGGATACGTGCAGTTATGTAAGTCAGATTAGACTTTACTGTGCTCTTCATCTATCCCAATACTGTAGGTACCAGGCATGTCTATTTTCCCTGCATGTCTTCTAATTTCACCTTCATTTCTGTGATAATCTTATTTTTTCCTCTATTCCTCGCTCGAGCTGTAAGCTCATGTTTCATTTCCTCTAGTAGTCTCACTGCTTTTTGAGTTCTTGCATCTCTGTACTCTAGCATCATAGACGCCAAGACCTCGTTGAGGTCTTCAAATTAATGGTGAAAATATCTAGTCACCCTATTCATCTCCTCAGTGGCAAATTTTTCTGGAGACTAGTCTGTGTCTGTCATTTGTATTTCCTGCTCCTTTACTCCTTTTCTGTGAAGTATGTTTGAGTCGATACTGTGAGTGTTCTTTTCTGATAACCTCTATTTGAATGAAGTGAGTCTTCCTGGGGTCAGCTATCTGTAGGAAGCTCCCCTGGGGGAGCGGTCGGGGCTGGTTTCAGGACAATTGAGAGTGCATTATAACTCAGGCTTTTGTGTATACCTTTGGTTAGGTTTTACTTTTGTTAGCGAAATGGGAAGATATTTGGGGAGTTCCTTTGAGCGTGCGTATGTTTCTCTTTGCGGTGCAAAATTTTCCTTCTCCCTTTCTTGCTCCCTGCAAATATGGCCTGTTGGTGTGGCTTCTTATTGATCTCCATCTTCTTTGGTTCTTGGAATCAAACCAGGCACAGGGAATTTCCTGAGACCAGATGGAATACACTCTTTCAACTCTTGCAAAAAAAAAAAAGCCCTGGAATGTAGGTTTCGCATGGATGGGGGCGCTCCTCATCACCGAGAAGTCTACTTTTGGGGCTTTTTCTGTGACCCTAGAGTCCTTTCAGCATGCAACCTCACCTCCCTGCTCCACTGCTACCGCTCTTGGGAATTCTTTCACATATATTGTGATTTGGACTTTAGCTATCGCCTAGTGGTATAAAGTGCATTTTGTATTTTGGATCTCATTCTCTTAAAAATCAGTTTTTGTGTCTCAACTTTATTCAACTAGTAATCAGTGATAATCACGGAGCATTCACTGTGGGCCAGGAACTGGGCACGTGTGGGTTGTAAAGACAAATTCCTTGTTCTGGAGGACTTTTAAATATAGTAGGGCAGTAAAAATAAACAAGAGTGACCAAAAAAAAAAAAACTAGAAAAAAAAAAACCCCAGAACACAGCACACACACATACACACACATGCACACACACAAACAAAAACCACCTCCCACACACACCAGAAAAAGCAGAATGTGTTAAGTGTCAAAGCAGAGGTTCAAAGTGGTGGTTTAGACAAACCTGGAGAACAGGAAAGGGTGGCAGTTTATAACAACACCTGGAGGCTAGGGCTCAGTACTCGGCATGTGGTCAGTAGTCCAGAAATATTTAATGAATCTAGAAGATCCCTTTTCAACTGAAAGACTAGAGATCTATAAAATTCCTGCTCTTGGTACAATTTCAGGGGGAAGCTGTACACACAATGTTAAGATATTCTGATTCATGTAATTATCGATCATTCTTTCTTTAGCTAGATTTGCTTTTGGATCAGCTCATCTGTCTCACAGCTGACATTCTTTTCATTAACCCTGAGACAGACTCTGGAGAATGTGTCTAATGTTGACAGATGCATACAGAGGGAAGAACATTCTACATAAAACAAAAGACAGGGCCAAAATGTCATGAATGAGAAATCAGGTCACCATAGGAAATAGGTCCGGAAAATATGTGTAACACTATATTGTTAAGTGCCTAGGATGCCAGCCCAGAATACCATTTAGTTTTTCGATAGAAGAATTTTGTTTCAAGTAGGATCAAAGAAAACCAGATAAATTTCTCCCAAATTCTCCATTTTCTACATATGTCTTGAAAGATAACAAGGCACTAGTTATGTCAACCTATTCCTCAAGAAATTGACAAAGTGAGGTTTAACTTTATAAAGTACTAACTTTCTAATTGATAGAAATGGACTATTTAGTTATTAATTGTTGGCAATCGGTGTTATTTATCCTTTTATTCTTTCAGTCTTCTTGATTAAGTATCATTGATTGAAAATATCATTTGATTTATATCACTACAATAAGCTTCAATACACTCTTGCCTTTCCTTTATTCCTTTCCCCGTTTCGAGATTCCACTTCTCTCTTCTTTTCTTTTCTCTGCTCAGTTGATTAGCAACCAATCAGTTATTCATAGGGGTGTATACTAGATGTAACATAACAATGATTATTATTTTTTTAAATGAGGTGCCTGGATCTTTACCATTTTTGGCACAATGCTGCATTTTCCATACCATATGGTCTTTAAAATATTTATAATACTTCCTTTTGGTAAAAAGGATTTGTTTATAGATGTCATAAAATCAGACATCACTCTTGGCTCACATGATCATAATCCCCACCAATACCACCATAGTAACAGTAACCTTTGGGTTCAATAGACGAATCGCTTTTATAATCTGTTATACTTGTCTTCTGATCTTCACTCTCGTGGCTTTAATGCCTTCATGCAAAAAGCAGAGAATAAAAGCTTAGTAGTTTACATGCTGTAAAAATTAAGATGACATGATTTAGGATTAAAGGAGGTAATGATTTAATTTTGGATTTGCTGAGCTGAGCTCTGGTCGTCTGGGGAGCTTTGGGGAAAATCCAGATATTGCGGTGACAGATTTGGGTTGGAATATTTTGTGAACGCAATAGCAGATGCACTTACGGATGCATTTTCAAATCAAGATGTTGCCTCACATGACCTTAGGACATGATGCTTGATTTGACGAGAAGTTTTCTGTTTAACTAAAACTTGAAAATTATTCCCCTTCACACATTATTTAAGGAATTATGTAAAATTACATGGTTTGTAGAAACTATTAACAGGATGTAACTATATGGTCTTTAAGCCAGTAAAATCTATTTAAAGTCTTTATACCGCTTGAATTAAGGTAAATATCCTTTATGGTAATTTTCTTGAGGCTATAAAAATGGCATATATGTCTCTGTTATCTTTGCTTCCACTGGTGAACTAGAAATAGCAGTAATTAGGCCTTTTTGAGACTCTCAGGGACTTCTGTGTCTTATACTTGGTTGTTAAAAGTATATACCTTGGAAATTTTCAAGGATTCAACCAGGCATTAAATAAGAGTTAATACATTCAAAAAGTGTGAAAATTTGTACTTGTGGCCTTTGATCTCGTGAATCCTTAGTACTGAGGCACCATTGTATCTTTGTACACTGTACGTGTGCTTGTACTTTTTTATAACTTTCAAGCACTGCTAATAAATAATACGTGGTATATTCACCACCATGTGTTTCTTGGTCCAATTAAGAATTAACCTATAGGAACTCTGCTATGTGATAAATATAATCAAATGCCTAACCTCTATAATCTTTAAAACCATGCAATAAATCATATTTCTTATAAAGATTTTTGCATCTCATCCTACAATATCATTTAAATCCCTGTTCAAGAATGGATTTAAAAAACATGACAATTCTAAACATTAAAAGAAATTAAGTAGAAATTTTGATTATTTGTGTGAATCATGGGACCTGCACATTGACAATACATATTCGTACTTTGTATCAAGATCTTAATTTAACGTGATGGCATGTTTTAGTTTTGTTTGGATTGACTGTCAAACCCTAAAAACATTAGTAAATGGTACCCGCACTTTTTAAATCACGAAAAGAAACCTATATTTGTTTGCAGTTTTTTAATCTGTTGTTAATATACTTGAAAGAACACAGTCCTGTCTAATAAACACATCAAACTAATGGGTACCAGAGCAGTTCAGAAGAGTGTTTGTTGTTTGGTGTTTAGATTTCAGTCAGAATTAATCAACAATGGATGGGGCCTGCTGTATTTATTAGCAACTCAAATCCCTGTGATTTAATGCCAGGTCCCTTTGACTCATTCCAGTGAATTCTGGCAAGGTTACAGCACTGATACATACTTACATCCTTGGGGCTTAAAAAGAAAGGGAAAAATAGAGCCTAACATCAGACCACAGGATTGGCAAGAATTTCCTGAGAGCCATTTTGAATTTAGCCCTGTACAGGCAGCCTGTGAATAGGAAGCAATTGATTCAGGAACAGTAGAGCCTTTTTTTTTTTTTTTTTTTTTTTTGCCTGAAGACGACTTCAGCTGTGCAGATGGCTCGCTGGCATAATCCAGTCGGCTTTTGTCTTCTATTTTATATATTCGACTACTTTTTTCTCACACTCTATCTTGCTTTTATTTCCTCTCTCTACGCGAAGCCTCCAAATTTCAGGGCCAAGGAGAGGTGGCAGGGGTGTAGCGAGGGTGGTGGCAGGGTACACCTACTCCCTCCCACACATTGATGTTCGTTGCCTGCTTGTCACAGGCAGCACTAGGGTGTTCTTTGTGCAAAAGTGTCAACTTTTGAATGAAGCCCCTGGAAACAGATATAAAGATGAATCTTGAGAACGCATTTGTTTCTGGAGGCTCCAAAAATGTGCCGCCTTGTGCAACAGTCCTGGTTCTAGACATTTATTTTTTTCAAAGTGATCTTATTTCTCAATGACAAAGACTTACATTTTTTACTGTTCATGTTCAAAAATTCCACAGCCCTTAGCCATTCCTTCTGCTTCCCATGTCTGGGGGCTGTCTTTTGAGAGCAAATTATTTGTGGGAAGACATTATTTATCTGGAAACTCTTCAGTGAAAACTTGATGGAGTCATCGTTCCTCTGGGGACCATCTATCTCCCTTAGAAGATAAGATTGCCAGTGCTCCCCTCCTACAACTTCCTATGGGAAGATAGCCGACTTTTGGCCTGAGAAGTAGTTTCACATTGAATGAGGCGATGCTGTCTCATGCATCCTTCCACGTCTGTCCCAGAAAAATTTTCTCTCTGTTTTGCTCTAGGTTATGTTGTCTTTTTTCTCTTATTTAGAGGCAAATTTTGAATAAGAAAATTAACGCCAAAATAGGCATGTGTTCAGGTATTTCCATGTTAACAGTGGGGAAAGATCTCAAAGTGTGCTGAAACAAATCTGTATTTCAAAAAAAAAAACCCAAAAAAATCCCTGAGAATGCTATTCACACACCTCCGCTGTCAAATGACGTTTCCTTTCAGCAAATAGAGGACTTTGTGGGAATAGCATGGGCTATCTTTTTTTTTTTTTTTTCCAATTGTAAATGTTCCACACACAGAGAATAAATACCACAGAATCCACCACTTTGGAATGAGTCGATTGTGAGTCAATGTCCTTGTTTTCCCTCCTTAAAAACTGTCTCTTCCATTTATATGGGAAACATATGTAGATAGTTCCTTTCTTATCGTTAAACAATGTGTGTAATGCATTTCAGCTGAGGATTAAAAAAAGCTCTGTTCTTTAAACTTTTGTATACAATCAGCAAATGTCCTAACATAGATTTGTTTTTTTCACTATTGTAATCATTCTCCATATACTCAGCGCTTTGTTTTGTGAGGGACTTTTATTTTGGTACTGCCATACTTGATATTCTTATGGTGTCTCTTTTAGATCATGTATCTTCACGGCATTGCTTGTCGAGAGAAGCTTGGCTCTCAAGTGAAAAATGTTAAAATTTAAGACCAAATACAGATTTTTGACCAAAGACGGCAGAGGAAATGTGTTTGTAGCCCAGTTTATGCCTTGAAATAATAAAAGACAACAATGGGGTAAAAACAAATAAGAAAGCCTCTGTTCAATGAAACCAGGCACAGGCAAACTAGACAGGAAAGTATAGGTGCCAAAAACAGTGAAATTAGGACCAAACTGAGATAGCTTCAGTCTGCTGGCACGTACATCTCTGATCTCTGGCAGGGAACAGAGCACTTTACAAGCTGGGGGCCCAGTCCTGAAAGGCCCAACCAAGGACTTCTCCCTGGAATCACAGAGTTTGGGGGTTTGGATTGGCTGCAGGAAGGTCATTGAATTCAGGTTTACACTGCCCAAGAGGAGTAGGGTCAGGGTTAAAGAGGGTTACTCAGACATACCATTTTATCACTAGCAGGCTGACCAGTAGGAAGTGGGAAGATGTTAGAAGGCCAACAGGGTTTTTAGGAAATCACAGGCAGCTGGAGACATGTGGGGTATGCTGGGGCCAGCTCATGTCTGCTCTCTAGAGCCAATTAGTAAACTTGAAATTTTGCAAGCAGATTGTTACACAGTCATTATTAAAAATTAAATTATAAGTATATAATACATCATATTTAAAAAGGTAATAAGTGCTCAAAATTCATCACTCCTTAATTACTACATTTTACTATTATCTGTGTTCTTGAGGTTATTTACATCAATTGTATCTGATTGGTAAGAGGATAATATAAAAGTGCCCTACCATGCATTTCTTCCTAACGCTGTGGTCGGAGATATCCCAGGTATTAAGGTGGTTTGAAGTCAGCCATGTTGGGAGTATTTATACCATGAAAATCTGCAAATGCTACAAATCAGCCCTTGATTTATAGTCTTGTTTATTTTGACTTAAAATGATGGAGGAAATTTTAGTCATGCTGATTATATTTAGCAGTGTTTTGTCTCTAGCACAAAAAATTGAGGAAGTGTTCGAATCTATAATCTGGTTCAGCAAATAAGTCGCTCAGGTCATTGACGAAGGAGTGAAGTTCCCAGATGTGCGTCTTTGCTGTTTCACTTTCATTTGACTTATTAACATGAATGGAAATACCCAACATTCATGTCGAACCACATTTGTTTGTCCGTCACCACCATGGGTTGTGTACGAGTTGGGAAACTCAATGAAAGCATTCTGGGAGAGTCACTTGGCTACCTGGCCTTTACAATTACTTCATTATTATTATTTTGTAAATTGTGTGCTATAATCCTTTATATTAGTGAAACTTACAATAATCCTATGTATGTATGTATAACATGAAGTATTTAGAAATGTGTGTGTATATAAAAATGCATGTGCTACTTTTAGGATAGTGGGTTAAGCACCCACAGATGCTTTGCAACAGCCCGGCAAGCTAGCCTCACTCTGTGTTGGGGGAGAGGACAGAATAAAATGGAGGTTTAGCAACTTGAATACAGGGAGCAGCGGGGCCTCAGAATTAATGAGAAAATACTCTGAGATAATATAATTGAATTCAAGATACTTGCAGTCCCAGTGTTTCTCCCTGGCTTCTCGCACACCAATCAATCTCAGCTGGTCCTGAAAGAATGGTCCTCGTTCAGAGATACCATTTTCTGAAAAGAATGAACGTAGAATTTATACACAGATATTGAAGACAAAAGAAAGAGGAACAGGAGCTAATCCATGTAAGGTGGAGTGTAGAAAGTACTCAACAAGTTAATACTGCTGTTATTATTATTCTATAAGGTAGGGGATCCACTCACATGGGAATAGGATTACACCCACAAGCAGAAAAAACCATTCAAATATATGATTCTTCTTCACATTATCAAATAAAGAGAGTATCACTTTTGTGAAGTGAGAGGTCAAGAAGGAAAACAATGAATCAAAGAAGAAAAAGGAAGGAAAGAAACTGCTCTCAGAAAATTTGAGAATTTTGGACCAAGCCAAGCTGTTTGAGTATACAGGACACAGATCATCTCAGAGATGAATGCATGCAAGGAATAGAATATCTATGCGTTTTTCCTCGAAAATGTACATGGTAGTGAAATCTGAACTATATATATACACACACATATATATATAATATATACAAATCCCTTGATCTGAAATCAGAGAAGATGGTCTCATTGCTAATGCTCTTGGACATTAAAATCAAACAAACATAAATCTGGACACAAATAAAGCCTTAATAAACTCTATAAACTGGAAAGAGTGCATAATTTAGTAATAGATCATAATGCACTGAAACTAGAAATTTATTACAAAAATAAAATAACAAAATCCCAGTCATCTAGAATTAAAAGCAACAACAACAAAAGAAACTCTCAATTTTTTAGGTCAAAGAGAAAAATCAGAATTGAAGTCATGGAGCGTGTAGAAAATAACACTAATAAAAACATGGCACAAGAGAACTTATGTTATAGAGCTGAAGCCATGCTCAGGAGAAAATTCATGGCCTTGAGCACAAATGAAAATTTATTTTAAGAGAATAAGTTAGGAAAAGACGAGAAAAACTATCTTACAAAAGCAGAAGTAAAGATTTCATTAAAATAACAGCCAAATTAATAAATTTGAATACAGAAAAACAGAACTAATACATAAGTGAATCTCCCAATAACACAGAAAAAAAAATCACTAGTTACCCTAATTAGAAAGAAAAAGGAGATAGTGCAAGCACAAAATTAGAACCCAAAGGGAAAATAACAAGCTGCAGAGGAAATTATGAAAAATGTTTCAGGTTTTTCTTTTAAAAAATATATTTGAAAATCTGGTGACATGAATGATTTCTAGAAAAGTCCAAAACTGATACCAGATGAAAGAGAAAACTCAAACAGAACAATTACAAAGAAGAAAATGAAAAGAAATTATGAAAGTGCTGTCCTTTTAAAAAAGGTCAAGGCTCATAGTATTTTAAATATGAATCATTCAGATCTTGAGAAAAGATATCAAATCTCCCTATACACTGTTTGGAACTGAGTAGAGAAATGCTTCCATTTTATTTTTTCAAAACTACCACACTTTGAAACAAGATCCTGAAAAAAAGGAGATTTCATACCTAGCTTACTAAACTGGAAATGACCCAAAGTAAAGGTAAATGCTGGTGGAATATTATATAAGCCATTAAAAAGGAAAATATGTAGCTATCTTTATGTGGATATGGAAGGAGCTTCAAGTATCAATATATTATTAAATAATTAAGGAAGGTTCAGAAAAATGTAAATAATATGTGTCCATTTGAATAAAAATATGTATAGATTTATGATGGACCATTTGATGAAGAAATTGTTGATGGTGGTAAGTGACACTAGGAGTGGGAGAAACTATCAGTTTCTATTCTATCCCCCTTTTGTATACTTTTTTTACTTTATTAACTTCGTTAAATCATTCATCTCATTTTTAACAACCAAATAGAATTTGTATAGTCAGTAAATTGCCCTGCTACTATTCTGAGATTATACAACTAGTCTAGAATTGCAGACATGATATTTCTTTCACCAGTGTGTTTTCACAGGATAGCATATCAAATAAGATTTTTTCCTTTCATTCTTTATTAGTTGGAATTTCCAAGTGGAATCACTGCTCAATATTCCATGGAAAACTTGGTCATGAGATTTTAACTGCACTAACAGCTTATCAGCAATTTTCATTATTTTAAAGGGATATTAAGCATTTAATTTTCATTACGTATTTCCAGTTTTTAGGTACTTAAGGAGAGTAACTATTACACTGTCCTCTAGAAGAGAACAGCATCAAAAGGTCTTGCTCTTTGTATTCGCCTTAATAAATTAGGATTCTTGATCTTCCTTTAATATTTCAATAACATAAGGTTACTGAAACTCTTAGTTATCTGGCAACTATACATTTATGTTAACCTTTTAGGCTGGTGTGATTTTTTTCAGTCTAATGGATACTATGTGAAATGCATCAGGGAAAATTTATAGAGGAGGTTCAGATCTCCTGCAGGAAGCTGTAGAAGCAGATGCCATGTGATAAAAACAGCATCTTCAGGGAGATGATTTTACTTTTCAAGAAGAAAGAATGTTTGGAACTGTTGTATGGGAATTTCATTGCCTGCAATGTCCCAGGTGTTGCATTATGAGTTGTTGGATTAAATGGTGTACAAGCAATAGGAATTCTAGTAGGCAGAAAGCAGAAAAGACCCAGAAGTTATTGTAAATGTCTTAGGTTGATGGCAAAGTTCCATTATTGCTAAGGATTTTGGATTCACATGTTGCCAATGTGGTCCTAGACCTGATGTCTATTTTGGTGTATTTTCAAGGAAGATTTGTATATATGATATCTGGATATTAAAATGTGTCCTACCTTGCTATATTTTTATTGCTGATACCAGCTCTAGAACTCAGATATAAATTATTTGGAGGTCATAAATGACCACTGGAGCAAAATGGAGGGAACCTCTTAATTTTAGTCTGGGGATAATTCTGAGGTCCAGTACTCTTTTCCAGCATTCTTGAGCCCTGGCTAATGAAGTGCTAATGGAGTGTTAGTACTGACCACTAGACCAAGGCATCTGAGAGATAGGAGAGTAAACACTCTTTGAAGTGTGTGCCTAATCCTTTGAAAGTGTGCTTCAACTGGGAAGATAAGCACTGTTCCTGTCTTAGAGATCCTTGGTTTGATGTCCTACACCCTATGGCATAGATACATTTGCTCTTTTCAGGTAGTACTTCGGGGAGAAATTGCATTAGAGGAGTGGTTCCAGGGCTTGGCTGTCTGATGTTTGATCTTGCTAAGAGTGCCTCATATAGGAAACCTCTAAATAATCATTAACTAGTTTAGATGAGTCTTCTAATTCTACTCCCCCAAGAGACAAATAAAAATACAAGGTACGTCAAACCTGAGGAATATAAGCCCAAATGCCACTCTAAACTTTTTTCTTCCTTCACTTCCCCTCACTCTCCCTTTCCCTCTTCAGTACTCTAATCAAACAAGGTCAGAACTGTCTCTCACTTTTTATCCCCAGTTCCCAGCAGAGTAGTTTCTAAACATAAGTACTGTATCTGTTTAATTAATACACATGAATGAATTGGTTTATTACATGGACTAAAACCCTGAAGAAGATGTAGTAGAGCATGTAGTAGAGCATGATTCCTGAAGCTAAAAATGTCCTCAACGTGGCAGAATGCCATGTGTAAGAAAGCTGTATATAAGACAATACTTTTTAAATTTTGTTTAGATCTTGTACATATTTTGTTAGGTTTATAGCTAAGCATTTTATTTTCTGGGGGGTAAATGGTATTTTGTTTTTAATTTCAAATTCCATTGTTCATTGCTAATATAAAAGAAAGTGATCGACTTTAGTATATCAACCTTGTATCCTGCAACCTTTCTATAATTGCTCATTAGTTCCAAGAGAGTTTTTCTGCCAATTCTTTTAGACTTTCTACATAAACAGTCATGTCATCTGAGAACAAAGACAGTCAACTTCTTTCTTCCTAATCAGTATGTCTTTTATTTCCTCTTCTTGTCTTATTTCATTAGCGATAACTTCCAGTATAACGATGAAAGGAGTAGCAAGAGCAGGTATCCTTGCCTTATTCCTGACCATAGTGGGAAACTTCCAGTTTCTTTGTTAAATAGGATGTTAGCTGTAAGTTTTTGTAGATGTTCTTTATATCAAGTTGAGGACGTTCCCTTATATCCATAGTTTACTGAGAGTTTTTATCATGCATGGGTGTTGGATTTTGTCAAATGTTCCATCTATTAATATGATTATGTGATTTTTCTTTTTTAGCTTGTTTATATGATAGATTACATTAATTGATTTTTGAATGTTGAACAAGCTTAGCATACCTGGGATAAATCCCAGTTGGTCACAGTATGTAATTTTTAAAATACATTATTGGATTTAATTTGCTAATATTTTTTGAGGATTTTTGTATCTATGTTCATAAGAGATATCGGTCTGTGGATTTCTTGCAGTGTCTTTATTTTTGGTATTAAGGTAATGCTGACCTCATAAAATGAGTTAGGAAGTATTTCCTTTGCTTCTGTTTCCTGATAGAGAATTGGTATGATTTCTTCCTTAACCATTTGGTAGAATTCACCATTTGGGCCTGGTACTTTCTCTTTTGGAAGGTTATTAATTATTGATTCAATTTCTTTAACATATATAGGCACAGTCAGATTGTCTATTTCTTCTAATGTGAGTTTAACAGATTGTGTCTTTCAAGGAACTGATCCATTTCATCTAGGTTATCAAATTTGTAGGCATAGATTTGTTCATAGTATCCCTCTATTGTCTTTTTAATATCCATGGGATCTGTAATGATGTCTCTTTCATTTTTGGTATTAGTAATTTTTGTTTTCTCTCTTTTTTCTTAGTTATTCTGGTTAGAGGCTTATTAATTTTATTGATGTTTTCGAAGAACCAGGTTTGGTTTCACTGATTTTTCTCTACTGATTTCCTGTTTTCAGTTTCATTGATTTCAACTCTAATTTTGTTGTTTCATTTTTTTTCTGCTTAATTTAGATTTAATTTGCTTTTCTTCTTCTAGTTTCCTAAAGTGGGAACTTAGTTTATGATTTTAGATCTTTCTTCTTTTCTTCCATTTCCCTCTAAGCACTGGTTTCACTGCATCCCACAAATTTTGATAAGTTGTATTTTCATTTTCATTTATTTAAAAATATTTTTCAATTTTCTTGAGATTTCTTTTCTGACCCATGTGTTATTTAGGAGTGTGTTGTCTAATCTCCAAGTATTTGGGGATTTTCCAGCTACCTTTCTGTTAAATGTTTTTGGTCTAAGCCATAATCAGTCTGGATTCTTTTCTCTGCTTCCCCCATGTACCTTTGCGTGGAGAGCAGAATGTTGCCATACATTTTTTCCAGCTATCTTTTGGATGAATCCATCTGAATGACCCATAGGTACCTCATCGTTAACAAGCTTCAGTCAACTTATTTTCTTCTACCTCAAACAGTTCTACATGTTCAATAAATACTTAACTGGTAGTTCTGCACCCCCTCCTCCCTCCAAGTCAGAAACCTGGAGATCCTCCCAGATTCTTCTTGGCAGCAAGAAGCCTCACACATGCAATTGGCAATCAAGATTTATCACTTAAACTTTTGAAGCATTTCTTTACCCCTTTCTCTCCATTCCAATTTTCGCTAAGTTCAAATCTCCCTCATGTCCTGCTTGAACTACTGGAGTAGTATCCTAATTCATCTGCCTGCTTTTAGCTTTATTTCTCCCATCGATCTTGCACTGATTTGCCAGAGTAATGACATATATATGTAATTAATACAACATTAATTATAATATTAATACAGTATTAAATATGGATAACATAAGTATCCATCCATTTAAAACATGTATACATAGAAGTATAATATACATACGTATAGACATTCATTTTGTTTAAACTTCTTCAGTAGCTTAAAATTCTTTCTCATGCCTGGAGGATCAAGTATAAATCCCTTTACAGAACATATTTAATTCTTTTAATTCGACTCTGTAAACTCCGGCTCTTGCCTTCATTCCAAGAAATTTGGTTACTGTTCTGTAGGAAAAGGGCAAGCATTCTTCTAGATGCTCCTCAGAGGCCACCTTCCTGTGAGGTCTCTCTGGATTATTTCTCCCTCCCCCTCCTCCATTTAAATGGCCCCTCCCTTGTTTGTCCACAGTTCCTTTCCCCACTCCTTCAGTGCTTCTCCCATTTCACTCATTAGAGGTCCCCTCCCCCAGCCGTGAACTCCTTAAAAGTAAGGACTGTATTTCATTTCTTTTTATTTCTCTTAGCCCAGAGCCTTGTCTGTGGTGGGTACTCTGCAAATGTTTGTTGAATGAAGAGCTTTGTAAGAATATGGTGAAAGTCTCATCATGGGTTCATTAAACCTGCACCAAAGGAAGGAAGCGTGTAGGTTGTTACAGTTAGAGTGGAAATGAGCTAGAGAGAAGTTCCAGCCTCATCCAGGTGCCTGGGAACACCTAGTTGATGTCTGTCAATGAGTATTGTTTAAAACCTGATGTATATAGATCTTTTTTATATTTCTCAGGGATTTCCCCAGAGCTATAAATGCTTAGGTATTGCTAAACCAATCCTTAGTTCCAAAAAAGAATGCCAGTTTGTATTCTAGTTTTTTGGAATTGTGGTCTCTCTACTTCATTCAGTACTTTTTGTGCTTTTTGATCGTTCAGTTAGCCAAATCTCAAGATATCAATGAAAACTTTCCTTGGCGATGTCAACAACTCCTACTCTCTTCCTGCCCCTCCCATTCCCTCTGCCGTCTGCTTTCCCGCTGCTTGGTACTTCAATAGCATTTCCTTATATTAGATCTATGTAGGTTTGCATCCACCTCCTCTAGACTATGAGTGCCCAGAGGACAGTCATTCTGTCATTTCATGAGTTTTCTCCTGCAGGACCTAGTAAAGTGACTTGCATATCATAGATGCTCAGTAAGTATTGGGTGAATGTATAATTTGATAATGACAATGGCCTAATAAAGTCTTTCTAGGTAGACACGTAATGACTTCAAAAGCAATTCAGAGATATTCTTGTTTGGAAAGATTTGAGGAGGTGATGTTGTTTAGACATTATATCATCTAAAGACTCAATTTCCTATGGCAACCAATGCGAGGTTAAGAGGACATTCTGTGTAGTTCAGCAGTTTGAGGGAAGCCACAGCTGGAGAGGGGAAGGGAACCACTGTTTGGAGGGGGCAGTGGAACAAGATAGGAAATCCTGCCCACTTGTACTCCTGGAAAGAGTGGGACAGTGGAGGTAGGGGGAGAGGAAGGCTACTGTGGCAAAGAACCCAACTCTCCAGAGCTAGCCACAGTGTTTGTGTGGGAAGGGTAATTTCTGATAAAAATAGAGGATTTTTTTTTTTTAAGTTCAAGCACTTTAAAAGCATCCGTGGGAAGTTTTAATCATAGGGTGGTTCTTTCTTTTCTGGAAGAAGAAAAAGACATTTCAATTTTAAATTCAGGGGGTTGAAATGATTGTGTCATTTCAGCTAGAGTAGAGTATGTCAACAAGTGGACATGTTTTCATTGAGGAAAGTATGACTTGAAGATATAACATTTTAAATTAAAAAAAGCAAATAATTTCTGTTGTGGGTTTTCATCCCCCACAGGAACACTTAGAACTTAGCTGCATTTAGAAATAAAGATGTCAGGCATCATATTCACCACTGTTTTAGAAATAGAAATCTTATTATGTGGACTGGGTTTCTTAATATGGTTCAGATACACTGAAAAGAGAACAAAGGTTGTCCCATAGGAGAAGTATCATGAGAGATGAGCCTGCAAGTTTATTTAAATATTTATACTGTGATTATTGGAGTTATTGGATTAAAAGAGGTGCAGACTACATGGTAAGATCCTTGATTTCCATTTCACTGCCTTTATCACTAAAACACCCTCTATTGTACTTATTAGACATTTGACAAAGAATGACTTTGAAGATGTTTGGAATATAAGTATGCATTAATCATTTAATGAGATCATCAGCCACCAAATATTAATAATGATAATAAAGGTTTTATTCATTAAATGGGTTGATATAGACATTAGAAGTATAAAAATAATAATTTATGGACTTTTCTTAAAGTCAACATTATTCTGTGTTTGAACTAAGCCATAATTTGTGTAATATAACAATATTCAGGACATTGTCCTTTTATAGAGAAATCAGACCAATAGCCAGATTAACTCTGCTCAAATATGATTAACATTCATGAAGCTATAGAGGTTATTAGCTCTGAATAAAAAGTGTTGAATAAACTCCTGGTCAGAGTAATTGGTTACACTCTTTATTTAGCCAATTGAAAGATAAAGCTAATTAGATATTTATTTTACTGACAAAAAGACCTTCTCCAAAGTGATTTTTCCTCTTGCTCTGTCATAACTTGAGGCAAATTCCTATCTTTTGTAGCCGGACCTCACATGCATGTCGTTATTTTTTTTGATGGGAGGATATGTCTATGCACATAAAGTAAGGTATATTGTTTACAGCTTCTTTCTAGATGTGCAAAATTGTTTTTTCCCTGCGGAATTTTTGTTTACAGACCAAGATGGTTCGTTATTAGTAACAAGTTATTTACACTTGGAACATGGTGGAAAACAGCACAGCTGTCAATGTTGTTTTTTTATAATATAGATATTCTGAAAAGAATTAAAACTAGCTTTTTTTTTTTTCATGATGTGTTCAGGGAAGCCTTTTTGGGTCATTATTTGGGGTTGGATTGTTTCAACAAATGCGTGGTTTCCACCCGGAGTTTTTCTCTTTGGTAGAGCAACCCCTTTCCACTCAGGGGGTCTAGATTCTGACCCCTGAATTCCAGTTCCAGTCCTGCCATTTATTACCTGCATGGCTTTCATTTAGCGACTCTGCTACTCAACCTCTCTGAACCTCAGTTTCCTCATTTGTAAAATGGGGAAAATAGTAATAGGGCTGTTTGAGGATTCAATGAGGAGATGCAATTAAGGCCCTTAGCAGGGTAGCCAGAGTAGCACATTTTAACTTTCACTGAGGATAGTTGAGCATTATAGCTGGAGTCTGTATTTCCTCTCTTTTGCTCAGTCATCCTTCTTCTTCTAATGTTTTTCTTTTTCTCAAATCAAAACTGTCACTCAACTTTCCCAAATATTTGTTTTTACTTTTCCGGTTAGTTTATATTTTATACGGGGTTATAGAGCATAGCCTATAAAGTAGTGAGACTGATTTCCACGTGAAGATTTTGGAATAGATAGCATTATAATTACACCTCCTACAATATGTACAGAGATCACTTATTTAAGCATCAAAACAATAGTTTATGTGTAGAACAAACTCTCTTACCATGATTTGTATGTTCATCTATGTGTTCGTGGATATTCAGCATCTCATACTTGCACATTTTGACACATGTGTCTGCTCCTATACTCCTGCTTAATTTTTTCCCTCTGGCTTCTAGCTATTGATATATTTTCCCCTTGCCTTGTATTAGAATGAAATTTCTTCTAATGTTGCTTCTTTGTGATGCTCATTAACGTCTTATTCTGTGTCCCAAATACCCTATGTTCAATCCAATGAGGCTGCAAAGGGAACAGAGTTAACATTAATTCAGAGATGCAGCAGGACGAGAAAGAACAAGCTGGTACCTCTCTACCCCCTCCACCCCCTCCACCCCCTCCACCCCCATCACTTTCTGAGGTGGTGCATTCATGACTGTCCTGTGTGGTGGTGACAAGGGAGGGAAAGTGAAGGGACTGGAGGAGTTTTGTTTTCCAGATGCTTCCCAATACCCCCTGGATAATATCCAAGCTCCTCAGTGTGAGTCACATGTTCTCTGAGGCCTGGATCCTTGCAGCCTCTTCAGCCTTAAATTTAAAAATTTATACTCTGATATATTTTTCAATTTATACCCTGGTAGTACTAGATGGTTTGCTGTTGCCCACACGTCCCACCCTACTTTGAAAGTCTGTGTCTTTGCTCATGCTTTCATAACTTGGAATGTTCCTCTGCCCATCTTCATCTGGCTGAGTGCACATCTCCAGCCCATCCTTCAAAGCTCAGCCCAGGGACTGTCTCCTCCAGGAAGCCTTCCAGGACAGCCTTTCCCTTCATACTGGGCCAAGTGCCCGCCTTTGGCATGGATGCCACTGCACACTGGAAATAACTGTCATTATGTCCTCCCTTACTTTGGAATGATATGTTCATGGGTCTCTTTTCTCTGCTGGACTAAATCCCATGACAGCAGGGACAAGCGAGTGTTCATTTGTGAATACCATCTCCCCTCTGTATAGCATAGCGCCTGGTGCAGGGTATGCTAGCCAGAGTTATTTGCAGAGCTCTTACACTGACCTAGCCGGGATCCGTGGGGATGGAGGCAGTGGTGAGCTAACCCATGCTTCTTTCCTGGGCTTGCTTAACTGTGGCCCCAAGATTGGAATTCCTTCCAGACAACCGAACTGGCTGGGTAACCTAACCCTTCTCCGATTTAATTGTGTTATTCCAGAAGTGATTGTGTTTTTCTAACTTTGAATTCATATCTTTACATTAATCGTAGGCTTTTTTTCTTTATGTTGTAACATAGCTTGTTTGCCAACAACATGTATTTCCAATTTAGTCATTTCTTCTGCAGGACACTATTAAGATGACGGACTCTCTACACACAGGAGACAAATGCCTATGAAATGCCTGAAACAAAATAAGCCGTGTGGCAGATTTTCTCCTAGAAGAAACCCGTAGGCACATAATAGAATGCCTCTCAGTACAAAAACAAACAAGCAATTACCTGAGCTGCTTCCTGTGGGAGACTCAGCATCCTACCACCCATGCTGATGACTCCTGTGATGTTTTTTTGGAGGGGTTGCATCATTCCAAGGAAATTCATTCACGCATTTCTCAACAGATGCACATTTATTTTCATCTACACAAACTATATGTCTTTGTTCAAGTTTATTTTCATCTTTCTACTTTGCTTCTTCTGTTGTTTAAAAATCAATATTAAAGATGCAATTTTGAAAGGCATTACAAAACACTGAATGGTGGTTGTCATAAGCTTGATAAGTGGTGAGGGAACTGTGGGTTCAAGAAACATCTGGAATGTTTGTGATGTGGTAGTTGCCTGTATTGTCTTCTGAGCTTCAACATTAATCAGTGACTTCTAGAATTTAATTGAATCAGGATATATTTAAATTGCAGATGTTTATTGTTATTAGTCTGGTTCAAGTCATATTTGATGAATATGCTCTTGTTTTTTCTCTTTGTATTACAATAGCTCTTCCTTTATTATATTAGCCTAATGTTTTCAAGAATACTGTAAGAATGGAACCTTGGAATAAATCATATTTGGAAGTATCAGTGAGAATAGGTCTTGCAAATTCATCAAGTGAAATAATGGTATATCTAGACCCAGTAGATAAAAATCTACTGTGTGAATTGATAATAGAGTGATAAGAGTACTGATGTTGTATTTTTCCACTTTATATTAAAGTACTTATCATTCTTTTGTAATTTGTACCCTTTGGAAGTTCCAATTCAAATTTTGGCATTAGCTTCTTCATGTAAGAGAATTATCAGTTCATCTTGAACGTTTTGTAGGAAATTACTTATTTGAATTAAAAATTCTCAAATTTTACTTTCCCCTGAAAACTGATGTATTTGTTATTTTAGTAATGCCAGTTTAATCAATAGTTTCATGAATTTGAAGTTTAAGGAGGAATTGCTGACTTCAAAAAGTAGATATATATAAAATTGTAGGTATATGGATTAGAGACAAATTGTGAAATCTCATTCATTTTCCATCCTGAAATAACTATAAGATTTTGATGAAAAGTCTTTGTTCCATTTCATAAATTATATTTTCTCAGGTAGCTACAGAAAACTATTTTACTAATGTGAAGAAAACACTTTAAGGGGTCTGTGATGATTATTATTCTCTAGTCCATGGTTTGTTTCTCATCCCTTCTTGATGTTCGATGGTAGAAAACAATGAGTTCTTTGAATATGAGGCTCGATTCTAGCAAAGACTCATTTTCTGCCCACTGCTCATAGACATTAAGAGATAACATTTTACTTGGAGAGCTGGGGTCTGATAGAGATGGGGTGTTCGAAAATAGCCACTTTGAATTTAAAGTCGGAGATTGTTGGGTTGGCATTTCTGTCCCCTTTGGTTGGGTATCTGAAAGCAGTTCCACATGTCTTCATCAGGAAGTCAGGCTGACTTGCGATGAAAGATAATGAAGACAAACCCTAAACAGGGCTTCCTGTTTGTTTAAACCTCCAACCCAAGAGAAAATCGCTTCCAGTTTCCCTGTACAATCATGGTAATATATTTTCTTTTTAGATTGTTAGCAGACTGTTCAGCTTGTTCTTGGCATTTCAATCATAGAGAAAGGGGTGAAACCCCAAAGACTCAGTGAATTCTCGTTAGGAATCCAAAATTGGATGACCTTTGCAATTAACCTCTGCTTCTTGTCCTTTTCTCATTTCTAACATACTATTCATTAATGCATATGTACTGATTATCTGCTCTATGGACGGGTTTGAAATAGTTACTATGATGCATATAAAAGAAGAAAATGTAGCTTCTGTCCTCAGAGCTAACACTTATTAAAATAAATCAGGTTAAAATACAGATATAAATTTAAATTTAAAAATAACTCCTTGGAAGAATGATTAGATTGTTCTTCTTCTAAAATGAGTGCTTTTGCAAAGTGAGGTTTTTAATTTTGTAAATGAGCTTTTGAAAATAAAACAGTAGGAAAGAAAAGAAGAGGAGTTGGGGAAGAGTACAAAAGTTTTTGGAGAAGACTTAGTTGTTTTCCTTAGACTCCCCTGGGACATCCAAATCAATTAAAAAATAGGAAATTGATTTCAGCTCTATTTATACAGGAAAAATTTGATTTAAAGAGTTAGCTAAAGATAACTATTATATCTTAGGAACTAATTTGTCTGTTACTAACTTTTCCTAATATTCTTTCTATTATAAACTTTATGTCCAGTATTCAGCATTTTTTTAAGAAGGAGTGGCAAGATTTGACACATAGAATAATTGATTTTTAGAAAATGAAAGATGAAATTATGTTAAAATAGTAATGTAAGCTCTGTGAATAATACAAATGAGCGTGATATTCTTAATGTGAATTACGTTAACTTATGCTAATAGCTCATACGTATTGAACATCTACTTCACTTTATTTTGCTAAATGCTGTACCTGCATTTCCTCATTTGCCCTTGGGACTAACTCTATGGTATAGGAGGAATGCATTTTATAGAGGAAGAAACTGGGACAGAGGTTATGCAGTTTTCCCACAATCAACCTCAGGGTCTGTGCTTTAAACTTCTCAAGTCTTTACTTCCAAAGAACATTTTGATTTCTTCCTTGTTCTCCAAATTTTCATCTGCTTTCATTTCTTTTTCTGTATTTAATTTCTATCATCTAATTTACTCTCTTGATTTCTTTATTCCCTGTTCACTTTGTCATAACACATCCCTGATCTGTCATGGATTTTCTCATTTGACAAATGGTTCACTGAATACTTCTGTTGATGTTGTACTCAAAATCAAATGCATGGATGATAGCATTTTTCACTTTTGCAGTCTAACGTATATTTGAATATGCTAGATACATGTATTTTGTTTGATTAGAAATGGAAGTAAATATCAGCTGAAGCCTGACATAACCCTTATCCATAAGAGGGGCAGAAAGGATATGAAGAAATAAGATATTTATTGCTCAAAGCATTTGTCTGTATACACACACACACACACACACACACACACACACACACACACCCCTGTTTTTCCTGGGAAACAAATGATAGAGGTTCTGTCTGTAAAAGGTGGGCAGCATGTTTGGTCATATTGTAAAGAAGTCCAGCAAATTCTACCTACCACAAGTTAATTGTCTATTAGAGCAAAAGAGTTCCATGTTCTTGTCCATCAATTCATGTCAATCTCTGATATCTACTGTGGCAGAAATGGTCTGAATTCTTAGCCCACTGAGATGTACAGATATTCTATCAAAAAAGTCTCTTAAGAACATGGCACTGTCATGACAGTTTGGAGTACTGATGTGACTTGGTCATAGTCAATTACTCAGACCTTTAAACTAAGATGTTCTATAGGAAACCCGTTGTCACTTATGATGGTCATTATTTTCAAATGGAACCATGATCAGGATGAAGGCCAGGCTGCCATTGGAGCAAATGTGCTGAGTTATAATTTCATTGGGAAATTGTGCTCTGCATGGTGGTGCAGGTAATTCAAAGATGAATTGCCCTAATCAGACAAAAGAAAATCTCAAAAAAAAAAAAAAATTGCTCTATTTATTTCCTAGTACTTCCGAAGTTTTATTTTAATGATTACATAACAATTTGGCATACATGAATTCTCTGACAAGGTCCAGAATCTCAAATCGTAAAAATATTTTAGCTCAGAATCCCCATGAAACAGATTGGCAGAGCAAGTGTTTTCACATCATGCCTGACCCTGGCCACTTAGTCGTTAATGATTTTGCTCAATATGGAATTCTGAGCCTAATGATTTCCCTCCTGGTGATCAGAATAATTTACCTAAAGAGGTTGAAAAATGTACAAGAATGTGTTTTAATTGAAATAAGCAATATTTAATGTCATATGTTCATTGCAAATGATGCAGTAGAAGTTTTTTGTTTGCTTTTTTTTCTTTGACCTATGTTGCGTTGTCTTTCCTGGACAGTGTATGAGTCAAGGATGGCGTGGGACACCATGAGTGTGATTATAAGCCATTGCCATGATGTGATTAGAATATGGCTAAGCTCTTACGAATTTTTTTATATACTGGGGTCCACATATAATTTTGTTGAAAAAAATAATCCTAATGCCAAAATTGTTTTAAAGGTTACTGTAGTAAATGAAAATTTGATACCATGGAAAGTGTCCACTTTATGTAACCTGAATAAAAGCTGATTATAAAATGAAGTTAAAATTATTTCTGTCAAAGAGGGGAAAAAAAGCAAAGCAAAACAAAGAAAAACCGGAAAAAAACTAAAAAGCTGACTGTATTTATAAGATTTTGTGTGCGTGTGTGTGTAAGCTAAAAACTGAAAAAATAGACACAAAAATGTGAGTAATATGTTTGTACTGCTGTGTTTGGCAAGTTCTTAAAGGTTACAGGAAGAGAGTGTATTATTGCTTAAGATGATGAGAATTTATATTAAAAAATAAATACAACATGTGAGCAGGAAGGGGAAATTGCCTCATTAATTACCTGGTTATCTTATCAGGGCTCTCACTTTTTGGTTTTCTGGAATGCAGAGCAGGCTTCACGAGCATTGCTGGGGCAGCAATTCTCTCCCAGCTGAGAGATTTCACATTCTGTGTTCTCTCTGTATTTATATTTCATGCAGTGAGTGTCTGCCTAGGTAGGTTTGGTGCTAGCGTGAGAGACCACTTCTTTCAGCAGAGGTCCGTCCAAGAAGGGAGCCAAGCTTCCTCCCTCTGTGCTTTCACTTAGCGCAATGGGCCCTTCTTCCATCCTCGGGGTTAGGGCAGTGCCTGACCCCATCCTACTCCATCAGGCAAGCTCTCGAATCCAGAATAACTGAAGGGGAATGCAAAAGAGATGATACTGGTTGAAGCCATTTTCCTCAAAGAACATTTTTTTAAAATAAATTTATTTATTTATTTATTGGCTGCATTGGGTCTTCGTTACTGGGTGGGCTTTCTCTAGTTGTGGCAAGTGTGGGCTACTCTTTGTTGTGGTGCGCGGGCTTCTCGTTGTGGTGGCTTCTCTTGTGGAGCACGGGCTCTAGGCGTGCAGGCTTCAGTAGTTGTAGCACATGGGCTCAGTAGTTGTGGCTCACAGGCTCTAGAGCACAGGCACAAACAGCTGTGGCAGACGGGCTTAGTTGCTCTGTGGCATGTAGGATCTTCCCGGACCAGGGATCTAACCCATGTCCCCTGCACTGGCAGGCAGATTCTTAACCACTGCACCACCAGGGAAGTCCCTCAAAGAGCATTTTGAATGATGTGAGCTCTGAGTGTTCGAGGGCCCTTCCTTCAGCTCACAAAGTTACATAGTGGTTACCTCTCAGGGGTAGATTTTATTCTCTTTATTTATCTTTAGTAGAAATAAACATGTAGAAATTTTGTAATTCTAGTAAAAAGCCCACAGAATCTATATTTAAAAAAAGAACGAAATAATGCTAACATGCAATGTGGGGTAAGTTATTTAACATATTTCTATTCCTTTGAACTTGAAGTAAGTAAATTATTGTGTGGAGAATATTTTTTCCCTAATTTTTCTGCAGGTTTGAACTTTAATCCCATTATGTTTTTTTCCTGAAATCAAACCTAATTTCTGTTTCTCGATCTTCCAAACCTATAATATTTATGGATACAATCAGTATAACTTTTGAACAATGCAACTGGTAGCCCAAATTAATATAATAAATTATGACAATTAATGTCTTGTAAATCTTCTCTTGATCTCAAAGATGAGTCTTTAGATCATTTAGGTTAATGTCCAGAAAGGAAAATAATCTGTATATCACAATAAAAATGATATGAATAATAATAAAAATAGTAACGATATCATAATAGGAATAACGATAATAATAATACTAAAATACTCCAAATTTTGTGTTCTTTGAAAACGAAATACAAAGGAGGATTACTATGTTTCCAACTCTACCCTCCCATGGGAGTTTCATAAAAACATATATTTCTTATGTGAGTTTCTATGATGCTGATATAGCCTACCTGTGCCAATATTTCAACACAAAATGAGAATTGCAATCAGATATCACCTACAGGCATTATATAGGATCACCTACATTTTCTAAGATGTTTGTGTTTTAGAAAACTGACATAAAATTGATATAAGACAATTCTGGTAAGATTGGCTGGTGGTCCACTTAAAAAAATCTACACCAGATGAATTGTTTACACTGGACAACTCCTTGATGCAGCTGACCAATAGAGTAGGAGCGATCAGCTGATAATAAATGTTACATATTTTGTATGACATTTTACATCACTTCACATATATTACCTCATTTCAATCACATATAAACCGTGGGAGACAGATGGAGCAGAAATTATACATTTTTACAGAGTAGTAAAATGAGACCTAAACAGTTGGGCAATTTGACTAAGATCAACAGTCTAAGAGTAATGAAGAGCTGGGATTAGGGCCAGATTATCAGACTTCCACCCAGAGCTTTATGGTACCTGGCTTCCTTCCACTGAGCTGATGGGGCTCCTTCTGCCTCCCCCATCCTTGTTCGCAGTACCTGTGCTGTCACCTGCAGCTGCTGGCCAGCACTGCATCCTTCTCTCCCTTCTCTAATAGTCTTAAATTTGATGGGAGGTTTTTTCTGATTTCTTTTCAAAAAATCGAAGTATAGTTGATTTACAACGTTGTGTTAGTTTCAGGTGTACAGCAAAGCGACTCAGTTACACACACACACAGATATATATATATACACATATATATGTATATATATTCAGATTCTTTTTCATTATAGGTTATTACAGATATTGAATACAATTCCCTGTTCTATATGGTAGGTCTTTGTTGTTTATCTGTTATACAGACAGTTGTTTGTATCTGTTAATCCCAAACTCCAAACTCCTAATTTATAAACCTTTCCCTTTCCCCTTTGGTAACCATAAGTTTGTTCTCTGTCTCTGTTGATGGGAGTTTTTAAGAAGCTCCTCCTCATAACAAAGATCAGAATCCATGCTTTCCTGAACCTCCTGTTCTTCAACAAGGAAACCGAGAGCCAGGTGCAAAAGGAGAACAGGGCAGCAGGCCAAGTGCTCTTTCCGTTCCACCACATCAGTTGACATCAGTGTGGCAAAGTGAAAAAAAATATTACCTAAAACACAGCTGATTATAGCTCCATCTGCTCCCAAAGAGGGAAGCACTTACTGACTGGAGGTGGCGGCTTTTTATTTAGAAAATATTCTTGTTGCATCCTTTGAGTGAACGTGGCCAGCCCTCTGTTTCCCCCTCCCCTGATGGTGCTGGTGCTGGAAGGTTTAGGAGCAAGGCATCTGGAAAGGGGTTGCTTAGATCTGCCAGCCACTGAGCATGTTGTGTGGTCTGGGGTGGCAGAGGACTTTTAAGAAGAGGATGTGTCGTGATGGATATTAATTTAAAGTGCTGTGATGCCACCTTCTTTGTTGAACTTAAGCTTCATTAAAATTCTGCCAGATCGACATGCCAGTGCTTTCAGTGAGTAGTGTCTGGTGGGGAGAGGAATGGAGAGGGGACAGTGGCTTACATCTGAGTCTTCATGGGAGAAAAAGGAAGTAATAGCTGCCAGAGGTTACAGTGAAGCCTGGATTTCAGTGGCAGCAAGAACACTGATGTAGACCATTAGGGCATAAGCCACACAGATCTGCAGAGATTTTGAGAAGGGCAATAGCTTTCCTATTTGATGTGAATTTGCCCGTTGGTGGAAACCTCAAAAGTTAGGTTCACTTGACTTCTCGCTTACAGAAAGAAGAGGCAAAAATTCATTATTGATTGTTCTCAAGAAACTCGAGAAGAGGATACATCAGTCAGGTATCCTGGGAAGACTCTTGGATTTATGGAACTATAGAAACTAAGAGACTGTACACATCAGCTGCTTCGACCTTCCTCAGCTTTCTTCTCACCCTTTTTTCAATAAAGGAATCCAAACCCAGATACATTATCCAATGTACTCGAGGCTAGATGGCCTGTGATTGGTCACAGATGTCGGACTACCATCTGACGGAAGATTCAGAATCAGAAGCCCTGGGTTCTGTTCCCTACTCCATTTCCTTATTTTTCTGACCTTTTGAACCTCAGTTCCCTCGCTGTAAAAGAGTCACATGGGAGGGCGAGATACGTTAACGGAGGGTTTGAAAACTGTCAAAGAATGTTAAAACATTTATTGGCGTATTTAGGAGGTTAGGTATGGTGCCAACAATTATATGCAGAGGATTGATTTGGCTTTCCTGCGAAAGTCTGAGAACAGTCACCATGACTTCACTGTTCCCCGTGTTCACACAGGTGCAGATTGAGGCAAAGGCATAGGCAGTGACATCTATAGAGTGTCTTCTGGGCTAGTCATCTTGTGTTCCTGGGAGACCTTCTACATAATATATATATTTTTAACTCTTTCTTTTTTTCTGCAAGAATTAAAGTAAAATCTACCAATTCTCACTTTCCCTTAAGGAAGTTAGGGCTATTTCTTACTAAATCAAGAAGTTTAATCACATCATCTGTAGCAGCTTGAAGTAAACTCCTATTATGTTTAACTGTGCCTTTGGAGTGTCAGTGTCGGGGGGACTCTTGGTGGGGTGAGTCATGAGGAAAAGCACGGCCACTGTGTGCCCCCGGGCCAGTGGCCCTGTGACAGCCACTTACTGCCTAGGCTCTCCTTGCCTCCATTCTGGCTGAACAGTACCTGTGGGAGAAAACTCTGGGGGGTGGGGGAGGAGAAAAAGGTTAGGGAATATCAATCAATGTGGTATCATTCCTGGGAGAACACACTCACATTCACTTTTATCTTCCCTAAGTACTTTTGTATTTGGTGGAAAAAAATGAGAAAGTTAAAGACATTATTTATAGTGATCATTCTCCAGGTTTTATCTTTAATTAGATTTTCAGTTTCCAAAACTCCCTTAAAGCACACAATCTTTTTTAAAGCCCTGAGTGTTTTAATAGAAGGAAAGTTTCTGTTTTTTGCTTTTTTTTTTTTTTTCTGCTGTGAGAGGGATACTCCCTACACATGTTTGCCTCTAGGGCTTGAAAAGAAAGGAATCTGTTTTACACCCTGAAGCAGAGCTTCCCCCCAACTCCCTTCCGTTCAGCCGGTTGTAGGGAAGGATCTACCCCTTTAATCTCAGAGGTAAGAAAATACCAAAGCAGATGACTTTGGCAGGTCTGCTGGAAGCTGGCAGCAGGTTGGCTTCCAGAGTTCAGCGTGACAGGAAGCTGGGGACTGCCGCTCAGTCTGGTCGTTAGGAAGGGCTGAGACTGATGAATCTTTGCAGCACTGGAGTATGTACACATATCTGACTCAGGCGACAGAGAGGTCCCAGAACATCCCAGACATTTGGTCGTCAGCCTTTTCACTCTCCCATCACTCAGGAAGTTAGAAAGAAAATAAAAACAAATGAAACATTTTAGAAAGGCACCCAAGTTGTTTTCCTTTTCCTTTGACAACACAATTTTTCGACGTTCTAATGAAATGAGAAGTCACAGATGTAAGGGTGTCGAGAAGTGTGATTGTATGTTCCACACAAATCTTAGCCTTCCCTGGGTAGCAGAAAACCAGGAAATGAATTATATTCTGATTCAACCTCCTCAATAAAATAAATAATATTGAGAAAATATCAATGACTCCTTGGACTTCTCTGAAAGGTGAAGAGCAGCTACGACAGTCAGTGTTATCTCGAGATGATAGGAAGGAAGGTTGGTGAGGGTGCTATCGGCCACTAGGTCTTGGGAAGTAGCAACATCACATCAACACAGAAATAAGGGTCAGGAGACCAGCCTCCTGCACTTGCGGCCACTTCCTTCTGCTGTCTGCTTAGCTGTGCTCTGCAGACACACAGTAATCACCCCAGTGGGTCCAGGGATCAAATGACAGCACTGCTGAAGGATTAAGAGCAACTCTATCCTCTTGGCTTGGACTTTGGAATTTTCATCAAACTGACCTTGGGTGTGGTGAGAAAGGAATTCAGGCAACCGGGATCAAGTCTTATGCATTTTACCTGGGAAAACAACCAAAGGGCCCCTTTGAGAAAGAGCCTGCTTTCTGGGCCTCAAGCAGAGCTGTCACGCTTGTTTTTCTAAGTGTTTCTCACATGGGATTAGCCTCCAGTTATGTGAAAAGTGAGGAGTTAAAGGGTCTTAGGTAGGCCTAAAAAGGGGCAAAAACAAACTATAATAAGCTAGTGGCAGGCCAGACCTCTTACATTTTCCAGGCTCTGTACCGGTTGACTTGTCTGGAGACTGACTTCCTACTTCCTCTCCTGATCCCTTGGCTTGGATGGGAGAGATGGTGACCCATCGTCATGACCCGTTGTGGTGAAGAGTCCAGTCTACATGCAGAGACGGCACTGGTCTTGCAGAGGCAGTCCAGCAGATGTGGACAGGTTGGTTGCAGGCCTGAGAATGGTAAACTGGAGGCAAGGTAGAGGCCTCAGGAATTTCATGATGCCCCAAATGGAGGACTCGGGGAGAAAAGCACTCTGGGGATGATTAACAAAAGTTGTGAAAAGAAAATTGATTTTTTTCAGAGTTGCTCCTAAGTCATGAATTGGTGGGGTGAGCTAAGCTGAGAGGGGCTAAATCACAACAAGGTCCTCTCACAGGGTCACTAAGGAAATCAATAAGCTCAGGCCAAGAAGTGGTAATGACTAGAAATTGGAATAGTGTTAGACATTAAGAGGCCTGCTCTACTGTCTAAGCCTATCAGAATTGTAGGGAATTGTAGGGAAGGTTTGGTGTTGGTTTTTGTCCACGCCTACCATCTTAGTCAGCTCAGGCTGCCATCATAAAATACCACAGACTGTGTGGCCTCTATGACAGAAACTTATTTTTCACAGCTCTGGAGGCCAGAAGACTAAGATCGAGGTTCCAGTTGACTTGTTTATTGATGAGAGCTCTCTTCCTGGCTCACAAATGGAGGCTTTCTCAGTAGGTCCTCACATGTGCTTTCTGTGGTGCATGTCATGGAGAGAAAGAGGGAGACAAATCTTTTTTATCCTTTTCTTATAAAGCTGCTAATCCTATTAGATTGGGGCCACACCCTTATGACCTTATTTAACCTTAATTACCCCCTAAGGCCCTATTCCAAAACCACATAGGAGGTTAGGGCTTTCATATGGATTTGGGGGGAATAAAATTCAGCACACAGCACTCACCAAGGTGTAGACCTTGACATCTACCATGTCTGGGGTCTCCCATGCCCAGTTTTTACACCCATGGTGCCCAGCTTGATCATGTGAAAGATCTTTTCCCATCAATGGCTGGAGTGGTGAGAAGGTAGGAACTGGTCCTATACTGGTCATCTGAGTGCCAGAAATTAAATTTGGCCCTTGAGATTCATGAATGATTATGGGGCTATAGGCTCATGAACTAACCACCACTGTTATCACCATCATCATCATGATAGCTACCTGTATAATGAAGTCTGTGCTAGACAAAAATATATATTATTTGTAATCTTTTCTGATTTAGGAGACCAAGGAAGTGAAAGTCCCTCTGATGGCTGAAGCTCTAAAATATCAATACTGCTCAAGAGTTTTGAGGCCAGATTTTTAGCTATGTGCTTCAGAGAACTAGAGAAAGTTTTTTGTAGAGTATGAGAGAGAAGAAAGCAAATTATAGAGACAGAAGAAGATGGCCAGAGAGTTGAGGGCTTCCTGAGCCACAGCCTCAATTTTGTCCATGGCTTTGTGAGACACCATTTCCTTACAATAAAATTTCCTTTTTTGCTTAAGCTACTTAGATTTATAACACTTAAAGGAATCTGAACTAATATACATTAATTAAGCTAAACCTTTTTGTAAAGAAAAAGTTACAGAGTAAAGTGACTGTTAAAAGGGTTAATAATAAGATGATAAGAATAAGAAAAAAAGTGGCTTACCATTCCATTCTTATCTAGAGCAGTTTCCCAACCTGTGTTAGGATGAGATAATTTTATCACCAATTGCATATCAAATTAGAAAGAAACAGATCCTACACATATATAGTCAAATGGTCCATGACACAGGTAACACTGGAGTATAGCGGGGAAAGGATGATCTTTTCAATAAATGGTGTTGCCTTAATGGGATATCCACATGGCAAGAAGGTATCAAACACCATATATACAAAAATTAATTCTAGATGGACTGTGGATCTAAATGTAGAAGATAAAACAATAAAACATTTAGAGAAAAAAATACAGGGGAACACCTTTCTGAGTTTGAAGCAGGCAAAATTGTTAAGGCAGGAATCAAAAACCCTAACATGGAAGAAAATAGTGTACAAGAGAGTGTAATAAAAGTAAGAACTATTTACTCAAAGACATGATTAGAGACTGAAAAATTTCTTGTAGTACACGTTTTTAACAAAGGGCTTGTACACATAATATGGAAGGAAATCTCACAAATTAGTAAGAAAAAAACAAAAACTCAATAGGAGAGTGGGCAAAAACTTCACAAAAAAGACAAAAGTACCCTAAACACATGAAAAGGTGTTCAATTGTATTAAACATAGGGAGATGTAAGTTAAAACCACGACGGGTTACCACTAAAGTGGCTAAATGAAAACGATGGGAAGTATCAAGTGTTGATGAGGGAATTGGATACCTCATGCACTTCAGGATGAAGAATGAATTTGGTACAAACTGCTGAGCAGCATCTACTAAACATAAGCATATGCATATCTTGTGAACTGATAATTTTCCTCCCCGATATATACCCAGCAAAAAATGCATTCCTGTGATCACCAAAGGTATGTGCTGAAATATCATTGCAGTCTAGTCATAGGCAAAAATTAGGAAAAAAAACAATGTCCATCAACAGTAGAGTGGATAAGTAACTTGTACTGTATTCAAATCATGGGTTACTAAGTAGTAATAACGAGGAATGGTGGACACTATACACAGCTATACAGATGATTGAAATAAGTCACAAAAGAATATAAACTTGATTTCTTCTATAAAGTGTGAAAACAGCTAAAACCAATCTATGGTGTTAGAAATCAGGCTAGTGGTACCTTGGAGAGGAATAGGCACTGGGGAGGGAGCACGGAGATTTTGTAATACTGGTGATGATTTGAAAGCTACTTGCATAGTTAGGTTTAGTTTGTGAAAACTCAGCAAGTTGTACACATATGGTGAATGAACTTTTCTTCCTCTATGTTTTTCTTCAGTGAAAACTAAAGAGACAGTCTTGGGGTTTTTTAAGACTTGCAGGACATTTGATGCTATTTGAAATGTCCACAAGACATTTGGTCCACGCCAAAAGATCCTTGAAACTTGGTCCTGTTCAAAATGTCCATAAGCATGTTTGGTCTAGGCCAAATGAGTTGGATTCTCTATTGATCAAATAGTGTGAATAGAACCTAGGTGTGATTCATCTTGATAACACAAACATTTTAGTTAAAAAAGTCATACATACTTTTTAAAAAGGGCATGAAGGAAGAAAAATGAATCAACCATAGTTCTGCTACTCAAAGGAAATGATTGGTTGAAAATTTAAATGTTATTTTAGTTATTCTGTGTATAATTTTTCAAAAAATAGTTGCAATCATACTGCAAATGCAATTTTATATCATATAAATATTTTCACTTAATATTGCATTCTGACCCTTTTCCATATTATTACACTCTTATACGTATCATTTTTAATTAGCAGAACTCATAACCCTCAAGGGAATTAAACAAGGTTCTTAACTATTGTCCTTTTTAGAATTTGTTTAATTTTGATAAAATTGTTTGGTTTCAATTACTTATAAAATAGGAAGTTATCATTCAAACGCACGGTGAAAAATTTCTTCCATCTATGTGAAATAGTTAATGGCTTAAGTATAAATTTTGTGCCACTAAAAGAAAAAGATATACCAGTACTGTGTACCTTCTGCAACACTCCGCTACTATGATGGGCTTATTGTTCTGGGGGAAGAGACTGCCTTCCTTCTTTCCTGTGCTCCCTGGCACTGCAGGGGTTAAGGAAGATTTACAGCTGTTATAAATTTCTGAATGGAAGTTATGTCACATTTCCAGTCTCCCTTCTCCTGTTTGGTATTTCTTTTTTCATCTTAAATCCCAATACCCTATTTCATTACGATTCCTGTCTCAGCTGTCACCCATGGTCAGGACTAGAGCCGGGCCAGAGAGGTGCCTAGGGTACAAAATTTAAGGAGGCGTTCTTTCTCAGGGGCATGCAAATGCAGGGTCAACACCTGCGACTGAATGTCTCTTTATGTTTTGTGCTCTAAGTACCTCCCTTGTCATGATCTCCCCTACTGAGAGACGTGAAATCCCTGGGAAGCAGGGCATGGTGTTATCCTGACCCCTGATCATCAGTAATTGTCTGTTTGGATGTAGACTTTTGCAACTGTAAGTGTGGACTGTAATCGGTGGTACCACCTGGGAGCTTGTTAGAAATACAAAATCTGGAGCCCCATTTCAGACTCACAAGACAAAAACCTGCATTTTAGGAAGAGCTTGGAGATTCCTATATATGTTATATGTTGAAAAGCATTGCTCTCAGAAATTGTCATTGTGATAGATGTTGCTGTCTCAGGCAGATGTATTGGATGTTTGGGTTTCCCTGACCATTGTGGGAGGTAGCAATTGTGATGGAAGGGGATGGGAATTCCCAAAAGTTGAGAGTGTTTGCACATTTCCTATGGGTTCACGTGTGCTCTTCATGGAAACAAAACTTCAGATGGTAGACTACTCTTCAGCGTTCAACACTCTTAGTTTTGGAAGTGACTCTATTTATCAAGGTTTTTTGTTTGTTTGTTTGCTTGTTTTTTGTTTCTTTTTCCTGACTTTACTATTGGCTTCAATATTTGCATTGTTATTTTTCAAATATTTTAGTTTTCTGTCCCCACATAGTGGGCAGTGATATGTAAAATGCTATCGATGACATGTAAAAAGCTTATTTTCATCTGTGATTTTCAGCCTAGATGAAGATGGTTAGATTCCCTTCCACCAGAATGGATTATGTATTCTCTTTGCACTTATGTGTGAGAAGCACACACACACTCACACGAAATAAAATGCTGGCTTTGTTTTGCCCATAAGAAAATATTCAGAGTCAAGGTAGAATAGGATTAAATAATGTTGCTGATTTCCAGATGAGATTCAGCTAGCTCCAGTGTCAATGATTTCATCTTCCCCCTTTTCTTGTTCCCATGTAGATTTCTAATAAAATAAACACTATAATTTTAGTTATAGTGTTAATCCCATCTCTTGCAATGTTGCTTATATTGGGTTGCTTCACCCATTTTATAGAGGGCAGATGGGGAAATGTTCTCTTCCTTGCATCAGTTTTTATTTCCACTTATTTACAATGCAGAAACTTTGATAATTATTTCCTTTGGTGTTTTAAATAAGAATGGAGTTGAGTTTCAGTTCCAGTGATGGCAAAGTACCTTGTATCAGACTTGATCTCCTATGGAAAAGAATTCTACACAAAATACAAAAGAATAAAAAAATCTCATTATTTGAAAACACTGGAGAGTCACCCAAGGTAAGCAGAAACTGAAGGGAATTTTATCCCCTGAAAGAAGGGCAATTCACTGGGTGAGATCGACATTTTCTGTGTTTTTGGTTGTTGTGCCTGAGTGCACGATTGGGGCACTAGATAATACCCAGGCAGGAAGGTACAGTCTTACTGGCTCGAAGTGTAAGAGAATAGAGTTTAGGACTGTAAAAGTGACTAGAAATTTAGGGGGGAAATTCTTGCAAATATTACATGTTTATAAATTTTATAAAAAGTTATTGATATATATTCCACTTTACCTCTCTCCTCTCAGATAACTGTCTCAGGTTATGTACAATGTTGTTTTCTCTTTTTTTTGCTGCCAGTTCCTTGACATTTGCAACTTCGTTTGCTTAAGTATCAACCTTTACTTTATCCAGCATGTCCTCCCCTCCACTTGCTGATCTGCTAGTTGGAAAACATCTCAGGTTCCCAGGCTAGTTGTGGAATGCTAGTTCATTGAGTCCAAGTTCACTCTAAAGCGGGGTGGGGTGGAGTGGGACGTGAAGTTCAGAAGAGGTTAAGAATAAAAGCAATCAAGTTCAATCATAGGAAGGATTCATTTTTTCTTTTACAAATTTGTATTAAGGAAAAAACCCTCAAAACCTTACAGATGTCCCTCTGTATCTGCTGGGGATTGGTTCCAGGATACCAAAATCCACAGATGCTCGAGTCCCGCAGTGGTTCCTCCGGATCCCAGGTTCTGCGTCTATGGATTCCATCAATCCACCTTGGATCTCGTAGCACTGTGGTATTACTATTGAAAAAAATCCATGTGCAAGTGGACCTACACAGTTTAAATTCGTGTTTTTCAAGGATCAATTGTACTTAAAAACTTCAAACTTAGAGGCTAAGGTGGGTTTTTGTTTGTTTTTTCCTCCAAGTTGCTGGGTAACGTTGAACACGTTTCTAAGTCTCTTTCAACTGCACTCTTATCTCTAAAATCAGTAAAAAAAATACTATGTGTTTAAAAAATACAGCATAGTGATGAGGACAAAGTAAAACCAAACATTTGTAAAATCATGGGGTTAATTTTAAAAGGTTGCAAATTGGGTTGATGATAATAGGTGATTTTTTACTTTTATGTTTGAAAGAATTGGGGTAATATCCAGTTGAAAATTTTACATCTATCAGGGAAAGGGCTGATTTGTCAGGCTGTCTTGGTAACTTCAGGACTTGGAACTCCTAAAGAAGATAATTGTGTCTATTTGCTAAAATTATAAACTTTAGGACACCATGAAAATCTTTGGAAAGGTTTGTGTTCCTGTGGTTTCATGTGGAGAAAAGAGGTGATTGCAGCAATAAATAGTATCTGATTTTATAATGATCGATTTTAATATCAGTTTCATGGCCAACTTGTATGTAAAGACGTAATAATGTGTTTGTAGAATTTTTTTAAAAGAAAATATCCCTCTAGTATTGTTGATTCCAATTCCCTAATGTCACATATGGCTCGGAGATGAGGTTACTTGCTAACATGGGCTAATGCTAGGATGCTCTCCAAAGGTAGTGGTTTTCTACTGCATAATTGTCACATTGACAATTGCAACAAGGAGGAAAGGGGTATTGCAATAAAGAGAAGCAGAGTATTAAGGAGCACATACAAGTGATACAACTCAGCTAAGAATTTAGAGAATTTTTCCCAGAGCCTTTGATGTATGTGTTGAGTCTTGAAGTCAACCAGGTGAGGAGAAAGAAAGAGGAAGGAGAGAGAACGCTTTAGTTAAAGGAACCATCATAGCTTTGGGTGAGCAATAGCAGGCTGTCTCTTAGATTTACTGCCTTTCCACTCTTTATTTTTTATTTTATTATTTTTATTTTATTTTCTTGTGGTAAGAACATTTAATGTGAGATGTCTTAACAAAATTTTCCATGTATAATACAGTATTGTTAATTACAGGGACATTGTTGTACATCAGATTTGGAGAACGTCATTCTGCATACTTGAATCTCGTCTCTATCTTTAACCTTATTTCTTTATGTCCCAATATCTCCTAGGTTCCGTGCATAGGCACCTTAACCATCTCACAGATCCTCTGTTTTGAAGTGCTTTTGGGAGTCTCTGACCCTTAACATTTTTAATCCTTGGATGTGTTTTACTACTTGTTCTCTGGCTCCATGTACAATACTTGCTGCCCATCCTAGCACCGAGGTCCTGACTCAAAGAGCCAGTCTGCTTGGAGAGGGCCAGGAGGTAAAGCTGGAGAAATAGGCACCATTGTGGTTCATAAAGTCCCTTGGAAACTATGATACCATGTTTGAAATTTATTGACAGGTAGTTTATGGGAACCACTGAAGTATTTGTGATGTTATTAGACTTATGCTGGGTGAACATCATTGTGGGAAGGTTGATTGGAAGGGTCAAGTCTGAAGGCAGGAAAAATAAGCATGAGGCTATTATAATTATCCAGACAAGAAGTAATGAGGGCCTGAAGTAAGAGAGGCTGGATGTTAGATTTTTTTTTTTTTTTTAGGCAGAATAGAGGGACCCTAGTGACTGATTACTACCAAGGAAGGAATCTTTCAATTTGTTCGATGAATTTTGAGTGGCTGTTTTGTTTCTGTTCTTTCATTTTTGGTAAATTACATAAGACTCAGGTTCTAAGTCTCTAGCAGTGATGTAACCAAAAGAACTTAGCACATATCTTGGCATGCCCTTTAGTAAGTGTTAGCTGTGCAACTGAAGAGGTAGGATTTTCTAATATTTTTTTTATCACATACTTGACTTCCTTTGGGAATAATCCCATTTCCAGTCAATTGCAGTCAGTAGATTGTCTGGTTTTAAGAACTTCAGAGAACATAGATTCTGTTGTATGAAGCTCTTTATATGACTAAATGGAAGATCAGAATTCACCTCTGAGAAGCACTAAATCTTGAAGAGCTGTTCTGAATCTTTCTCATCTATGTTCTTTTCATGAATAGCTGAGTATGTTGTTAGAATTGATTCTCAACCTTCCTGGATGGGAAAGAGTCAGGATGCTTGCTTAGCATAAGGAGCATGTATTCTTTTGTCCAAGGTGAATCTGGAAATTGACCCAGGTTCTTATTGCTTAGTTCAATACCTCTACTTCTCTGTTCTGTTTTATCTGTATTAAAAAAGAAATTGAGGCTCTCTTCAGAAGAGTTTGGTACATGTTTCAGAGGAATCATTTTCATTTGGGAGAGTAGTTTTAAAGGTAAAACACTGGGCTCCTGTAGTTGTCCTGATACAATTTTTATTATGTTGTTAATGGTAAAACAACAACAACAAAAAAACGAGGATAAGCAAAATCTTTCCAATGGTAATACTAAAACAATGCTCCTTTATAGACACATTTTGTAAAGGAGAAGTATTTATCTTAAAAGATGGTTTTTAGTTCTATGGTCAGGCACATCACTGAAAACAAAGTGAAAAAATCCTCATAGGCACAAAGCCAGCTTTGAAAGTGGGAACCCACTGCAAACCCACTGACAATGCACCGCAGGTGGATGCCACATGGGAGGATGAAAGAATGTGATTGTGAGGGCCCTGTTGACAGCTCCGTGTCCAGAATCTATTCCCCTTAAATTTGATCTGTGCATCTGGTCCATATTTATGCATGTATTTTTTTTTACTGCAGGAGCTTAGAGTTCTTTAAGTAGGTCAGGAGTGTCTGTGCTGCAAAACCTCCTGTTGAGGAGAGCTGGCAATGTGGGGTGGCAAGCACTGGTGACCTTGGATTCTGCAGGGCTCTGTGAGGGTACCAAGGGTGCTTGAGGACCCCCACTTCTGAGAAGAGGGTTACTGGGCACGATGCATACTTCAGGAAGGACAAGGCACGTCCCACTTCCTGTAAGCTGTAAAAGCCAAGGAAAGTTTCACTGATGCACTCTTAGTTCAGGACAGGAGTCAAAAACCACACCGTAAGCACCCAGCCAAAGGTCCTCAGCCACAACTGCCTCTAACCAGCCAAGAAGAAATAAGCTGATAATGGAGGATCCAGAGATACGTAACCTGGATAACCATTGCTTGCAGAGCGGAATGAGCTCGAATCAAGGACACGTTTTAGGGTTAGTGTCTTAGCCTGTTTAATTCACCTCTCAACAAGTGAATCGTGATGGTAACTTCTCAAAGCATGACGATCATAGACCTGTCATGTTTTCATCTTTGTGCATGGTGAAGAAGCCCGTTAGGAGAGCTGCGACATTTCTAACGTTTCATAGCAAGAGTTATGGTTTAGAGTCTTATGTCAGGAGATGCGGCTTGGGTTTAGAAAGTGTGACCCAGAGCAAGAGTTCATAGTGGTTCTTCAGTTCAGATCTGACTGCCGTCTGAATTTCAAGGAACAGCTGATTGGATTGTTTCAACAGTTTCTCAATTCCCTTCCTCACGCTGAGTCCTTTCACCATCCTACTGTCATCATCCAGTTACATTGATGGGAGTCTGCTTTGTGTTAGAATATATCACGTATCTCTTTTCTTAGTCTGTTTTCTCTTTCGATGACAAGCTTTCTAAACGTGTAGTTTAGCATTCTTCAAGTCTTTTGTCATTCATTCGGTTCTGCCATTTTGTGGCTGTTAACCTCAGGCAACTTATTCATGTCTTTTGGGCCTCAATTTTCTCACCCGAGACATGGGGAAAATAAATGCTCTGTCATGCTGTTTTGAGGGTTACATGAGCAAATACATACAGGGCCCTTAGACCTAACATAGGACAAGTGCTGGGTAGGTATTAGCTCTCACTTCTCCTCCTATTGAACTGAAAAGCTGTGTTGGAATTTTGTGTCAACACATTTGTCATGGCTTTTCTATAATTTCACCAATCTTTTGGTTTTACTACTTTGGAATAGCCAGGCCCAAGAGCAGATATAATCTCAAGCTATTAATTAATAGGCCTTTATTAGCCATCTGTTATCTGTGTTGTAGAACCATGAGATACTCAGGACTATCTCTAAATGAAATTTACATCTATGTACCCAGTGAAGACCGTTGTGTTGACGGCTGCCTGGTAGCGGTGACTGGCGATTTCCTGCCCTATGGAGTCGAGCCTCACTCAGACTTTGAAGGTGGATCAGTGCCCTGTGAGCACCACCACAACCAAGCCCTGGGTGAAACTGGGAGTGGAAAGCAGGTACCCGGCATTGTGTGAAAGGGACTCATACCCTTATGGTCACCCTGGAGGCCATGAGAGTCCCTGGGCTGCCACTAGAGGGCGCGGTATGGATGTAGCTATGCATTGTGCTCAGACTACGAGACAGTGATTCTTCAGGTAAGGCTGGATTTGGAAGCTCTTTCAGAAGGTGAGAAAACTGCTGAAGAACAGGAATGACTGGGGAACCTAGAATGGATAATTATTTGAGAGAAATAATAGTGACAACAGCTACCGTTTATTGAGCACTTATAAGAGGCAGGTGTGATTTGTATGCATTTACCTCCCCAAACCCTCACAATCCGCCAATGAAAGGCTTTAATATCCCCTTCCTTGGGCAGGTGAGGAAGTGAAGGAACATGCTCAGAGGCACAGCCTTTGTGTGGAGGAGCTGGTGTTTACTCCAGACCTATGTAAATCCAAAGACTTCTTTGCTTGTGTTAAATCTTAACCCCGGTATCTAAAGTGAGGAAGGACTAAGGTTATCCCTGAAGAAGAGAGAGATGTAACAGCAACCCAGCTGCGGGGAAGGATTTCGAAAGTCATACCCTCCTATTCCCGGTGGTTTAAGCAAAAGCCTTGAGGTGCAAGCTCTCGTGCTGAATCTGTGGTCACAGAATGGGTTTCTGTGCAACCTCATCCATCTGCAAAAAAGGGTCTTTGCTGGGAGAAAGACGTTAAAACAGGAACCTAAGAGAATTGGACTCCCTCATCTTATCCCTGAGTTTTCATAGACCTGGCAGCAAGGGGAGTGCCTGTGTTGGTGGGTACTCCTCTAGGCTTGGGGTTGCAGTGCACACATTCACCTGAGGACCACTGCTTGAGGGCAGCCTCTCCAGGCTGGGATCTTAGAGACCTTGCCTCGTGGGAGTTCCGTGGTTGGGAACACCAGAACTGTCTCACTGTGTTGACTGCCGTGAAGCCTCTGGAAAGGCATGGTGGCTGGAACAGGGCATCAGACAAAGACGAGGATTTCCTGGCTCAGTTTCTGATGCAGATAATATTGTTATACTGTGCAGGTTCAGCTCTTTTTGGTCAAAAATATCAAGATACTTTTCCATTTTGACTGAAATCAGGAGACTCAGTTAAGACTACTAGCAACCTGTCTTAGGCCACCTGCCCCCAATTCAGTACTAATGGTATGCTCCAACAACCAGAAGTGAAATTAAGACTCCACAAAGCGACATGAATGGGCACTTCACAAAGGTAAAGTGAAATTTGTCTCTTTTTATCAGATGGCAATAATCAAAAAGACTAACATTCAGTGTTGATAGAAGCGTGGGGAAATGGGTGCTCATATATTGACAGTGGGGATTGTAATTGCAGAACCTTTTGAGGGTATTCAGTAGTATCTATTAAAATTAAAAATATTCATTCCCTAAGGCTCAGTTACTCCACTTCTAGGAATTAACTTTTTATTTCTTTTCCTTCCTTGTTCCTGATTTTAATGGGAATACTTCTAATGTTTCACCAGTAAATATAACTTTTGCTGATGTCTTCTTTTCTTTTTTTAAGGGTACTCATCATCTCTTTAAGGAAATATTCTTCCTTTATTTGTATCCATTATGAATCAAATTTGAATTTCATCGAATGCCTTCCCAGTATCTATTGAGATGGTCATACTTCCTCCCCACCTTAAATCTATTAAAGTAATGAGTTTTACTGACAGAATTACTAATGACAGATCTTTCTAGTACTTCTGGGGTAAACCAAACGATATAACGTATCATTTTTACTAATCACTGGATTTGGCTTGCTAATATTTGGTTCAGGATTTTGCATCAATATTCATACATGGGGTTAGCTGGTAGCATTCCTTCTTTGTATGTCCCTCCTCAGTTTTGGAATCAAGAGTGTAACAGTTTCATCAAATGAGTTGAAAAGTTTTGTTTTTAAATTATTTTTGAAAGAGCTGGTGTAATATTGGTATTATCTGTTTCCTGAATATTTTGATAGAACTTATAAAACTACCGGATCCCAGTTATTTTATTTTTCCTTCATGGTGAATGTTTACCTATGCTTTTATTTATTTTTTTGCTCAATTTATTTAATGTTATAGGACTATTTGGGCTTTTTCTTTAAATACAAGGCAGTTTTAGTAAAATATGATTTTCTATGAGTTTGTCAATTTTGTTTAAGTAACACACTTTTTCTTAGTATTCTCTTTAGTTTCTGTTGTATCCAGTAATGTTGTCCACTTTTCATTCTTCATGCTGCTTGTTTTTGGTTCTCTCTCCCCTTCATCTCTCTCTCTCTCTCACTTTCATCGTATTTAGAATTCCCAAATGATTTGTACACTTCAGAACTTCCCCTATTTTGTGGGGCCAATTGTAAAAGTATGAATGGAGGGCCACATAGGCTATATCTAAATATTTAACAGTTATAAGTTAAACTGATAGAATGTTAAGTACAATATGTCCTATCCTCCTACTCTGACAACTGTACCTTCATAATGACCAGGAAAGTGCATAGGAATTTAGAATTCTTGGAATCCTTAAAATTCTGTGCAGCAGAGGGAGATCTGGCCCCTGGCCTATTTCTTCTTCTTTTCCCACCCCCAACTTCATTAAAAATTGTCTATAATCTTAAGACCATAAATAAGAAATGTTTAAATTTATGATACCGCTATACTATGGAAATTTATTAGTCTGTCTGAAAAAGAGGAGTCATGTCTATAATTACTGACCTGGAAACACATTCATGATATAGTAAATGAAAAGCCACTGTTGAAGACTGGTATGTACGCCACAATTCCATTTCGTTAAATACAGCTAGAAATCTATAGGGGGTGTATCTGTATAATAATGATGATATCTACACAGGCAAAAATTGAGGAAAATAGCACACCGTTAATATTAGTTTCCTCTGGAGAGCAGATTTTAAAGGATAAAGGGGATTTATATTACTTTTTAAAGTCAAAAATTCTGGATGGGGAAAGTAGGAGAAACATTTACTTATTCAGCGATTCAAACATTCAGATTTTTGCAGTGAGCGTGTATTACTAATGTAATCATAAGGAAACCCAAGATTGATACATACATGTACATATGTGTACATATGTACATATATGTGTGTGTACACGTGTATATCGTATATATTAATAAGATATGAGTTTGTTAATTTAGATAAGTCACTGAATTCCCTCAGGAGTGATAAGATTTACAGATGGGTTTTCAGGATGGGTCGAGAGAGCAGGGACATGGGCTAGTGAATAAAACACCACCAGCGTGCACTTCTATCCTAACAGTTTCTCCTGTTCTCTACATCTTCCCCTTATGACACAGCAACACAGCTTTTCAAGTCAGATGAAAAGAAGGGAAGTTTTAGCTTGATTACATTATAAGAATGTGCTGGAAGGAGTTATCTCTGGAGTGCTAGGGTCATGTAGCCCTGGAAGCAAATACATTAACAAGATAGTTTCTTTGGGGTAAAAGAATGAAAAGAGGAAGACACCGTAAGGCACTCATTGGAAAACGCCCACCCATGGAAGGCATAATCTCTCATACACACTTGCATAAGAATAGCAAAATCCATTGTCCATTATTTTATTTTCTCTCCTTTTTGTTGTACAATATTTCACTTCATTTCGAATTTCCCGAAACAGTCTTTGAGCACGTACCATGTACCAGGCATGGTGCCATGTGCTTGTAGTGCCTGCAGGGGGCTTCAGTCTAGGGGTGTCATGGAAAACAAGCCGGGACAATACGGTGTGGACCGCGCGCTGATAGATCGGTGTCCAGGCCCAATGGAAGCACTACCATAGGGCGTCCACACTGTGGGGCAGGGCTGAGTCCTTGCATAGCTCTGGATGTGCGCTGGTCACCTTGCATTCCCTGCCAATGGCATCTCCCGGAGCCCGCGTAAATGTGCTTTCTGGAGTTGGGTGATTAGATGGCCTAGACGGTAAGTCATCCTAGAATGAGTACTAAATAAGTACAAAAAACGAATGGAAAATCATCAGATGAGGAACTGGGTGGAGGGAAGGACATTCCACGGGAGGGACTCTCACAAAGGTTTCCGTAAATCGAGGAAGGCTGTAGTCAGATCATGAAGGTTCCTGTGTGTGGTATTGAGTGGGTTTAGATTGTGACCTCACGGTGAAGGGAAGATAGGGAGGGATATTTTAGTGTGGGAGCAACGGGAATCCAATGTACATTTTGGAGAGTGGATGGTGTAATTGGTGAGAAGTAAATAATTATGCTCTTGCTTAGCTACAGAGGAAATTATGAGAATTCAAATGAACACACACGTGTTGTAGAGGAGAGGACGGAGATGGACAGAATCAGGCGGCCTGAACACTGCTCATCCTTAGACTTAGCTTAGGGTGACTTCCTCAAAGCCAGAAGTCGATTTCCTTATGAAACATCCTACGTTCGGTTCATTAAATCTGTGACCATCTGTAACACTAATCCATTTCCATGGTAGTTTATTTAATCTCTCTTTTGTCACTGGGGTAGGGAATTTATTTGCTTTGCTCACTATTCTATCCAAGCATGTTGCATAGTATTGAAATAGGGGAGATGCAAATATAGAGAATTTTTAAGTGAATGAATGGATGAATGAATGAGTAAAAGAGGAGGCAGGTATTCTCAGATGTCTAGCTTGAGAATCTGGGTAAATGCAGTGCCATTCACTGCATAGGTAATGTAGGTTGCCTTATAATCTTATGAGATGTGGAGGTCTGAACATGTTGAGTTTTAAGTGTTTGTGGGTGCAGTTTCTAGCAGGTATTGTGAAAAAGGCATGGAAACTTATGAGGAAGAGCTGAACTGAAGCCAATGGTCTAATACCCACTGGGAGTCAGAGGGCCGGCTCAGGGAGAGCAGGGACAACCAGGAGAGAGGGGCTGCTTGAACTGGAGCCTTGCAGATCATAAGCATTTAAAAGGCAGGCAAGGAGGTGCCTCGAAAGAAATCTGGAAGGTGCTTCCTGAGAAGTGGGGGAAAAAGCAATGTTACCAGACAGAGGACAGCGTGGTCGTCAAACACTGCCAAGAGGTTTACCGAGACATGGACTGAAAAGTGTTCATTAGATTTGTCAACTCAGATCTTGGCAAGAACAGTTCTAATTGTGTGAGCAAAAGCCAGGTTACCCTGGGCGGAGGTGGAAGGTAGGGAGAGGAAATGGTGAGTCTGGATGGCTTTTTCTGGACACTCCTTTGTGAGATTATGGGAGTGTACGTGAGAATACATATGCTGTGAGAGGCTGAAAGGGCCTCAAGGGTTTACAAACAACAACATCTCACACAGCACGTAGTGTGAGAATATATATGTCGAGGGCAGAGCACTGCCTGAAGGTTTTACAGCTAAATTATGACTCAAAAACCTGGGTAGAAGGAGATTATGAAGTGTCCCTGATAAACACTATATCCAGTTTAGGACTTCACTGTTTATGGAAAAGAACTCGGGAATGGTTCTGAGGAGAAGTACACAGATGGTTATTTGATCATAAAATAAGACCTTGAAGATATTAAGTGGGACAACTATCTGAAATGTGAGGAATGCTCTTACTCAGAAGAGGGACTATTTGTACTTTATCATCCCCAAGGAGAGAACACAGAAAAGGACTTTGGCTGCAACATGAAGAATTTAATTTAGAAATCAAGACGATGTGACACTGTGATTGAACGTTCGAACAGGTTTGAGAAGTTGCAGTGAAATCTCTTCTTAGAGGTCTCGGAAATTTGACATTAATAGTTTTGAAACGAGACCTTGAGGAGTAAACATTGGTGATTGTGATTGAATCCCTTCTGAGAGAGGAGAGTTGGCCGATGGCTCCAGTAGCCAGGGGACTGACCCGGTATGTACTTCCCTACAGCTGCGGGGTGAGCCTCTTGCCAGCTACATCAAGCTGATTTGACACAAAGCGGTTGTTTGTAAACCCCTGCGGCCCTTTCAGCATCTCAGACCCTGAAGCTGTTCACAGTGCTTCCTGTGGGCTTCAAGTTTAGACCTCAGTAAACTTGAAAAATCCATCTGGTGTTGGCTGAGTCTAGAATTCTGGAATGTAAGGTAATTTGGACAAAAGCAGAAGCTAAGTGGAAATCTCAGAGCACTATAAGTCCTTGCGAAGTTGGAAGCCTAAAACCCTCTTCTTTTTTCTCTTGAATGGAGTTGAGTGGATGAAGGGCTCCTTGTGGGTGGTTTGTGTGATTTATATACTATTAGTCATCTTGCAGTGCTGTGAGACCCAGGCCACTCCCACCACCAATTATATTTTTTTTTTGGTGGAAATAGAATACAAAGCAACCACACTGTCTTCATTCAGTCTCCCGTTTGTTCTCTTAAAAAATTATCCTTGTGTAGGAAACATTTTGTTACTCTTTTAAAGGGAGGATTTCATGAAATGTCTTTACAGTGACATTTGTATCATATTTTAAAGCTTTCGTTGGCATTATGACTATTGTGTCCATAAAGATCTGTGTGAAAATGTATCAACATAGAGGTTATTAAAGCCTAAACAAGAAAAAAGAGAAACTGTTACTTAAAATGTGCTTTGGTATCCTGATGGTCCCCAAGTTTAAAATTGTGGTAAGCATAGAAAGGATGTTGATTTTTCTTTTACCTAATATAAATTGTTATTTAACCAGTCATAAACAAGATAAGTAGCTATTTCCATGGCTAATTATGTTTATGTGTTTATCTTTGTATATGTTTTCTATTCCATCTCCCTTTTTAGATTGATTATATGCTTAAATCAGTTATCTTAGGACCGAACACAGTGACAATGTACCCGTTATGGCCAGAGTAAAAAGCATATATATTCTCACGGCTGCTGAATAGAATAATTAGCTACTAGCCTAGATTAATTAGTCTGGGGTATGTTCACTTGACTCATTCATCTTTCTCATTTATTTATTCATTTAGTGGCCACCCTGCGCCAGGAGTCATGCTTCGCGCTGGGGAGAAGCAACACCTAACCCATGCATTCCAGAAGCTTGCACTCTGTTCAAGGGGAACAGGCATATGAAAAACAACTAAGGGCAATGATACAGTTAGACCTCTTTGGGTGGCATGTGACCGAGACCCAACTTAAACTACTTCAAGGAAAAGGGGGACTTCGTTGGCCTACGGAATCCGGTGACGTTCTGAATAAAGCATGAAAGACAGCGACGAGGCCGAGCCTTGGGGACGACTGGCAGGGGCAATTTCCCCAGCACTGAATTTCCCTCTTCTACCTCCGTGTTCTTCTTTACAGTGACACCTTCCCTGTCCCTCATCGCAGGCCAGATTCATTCCCTGCGGTGGTGATCTCCCTACTGCAGCTCTTGACCAGCTGCTCTATGCTTTCCACAAAGGAAAGGGATCAGTGAACTTTCAAAGCTTTGGTTTAAAAAATTATTGAGACATTCTCTGATCATCTTGACGTAGACCAGGGACCCACTTCTAGATCAGTCAAGTGTGGCCACTGGGGGAGGGTCCTGTAAAAATGTGGCTTCTCTTGAAATAGCTACATGGATTGGGGACGGGGGGGTGTAATTCTGGAAGTCGTTCCAGAATGCCAAACCATACGCATCCTAGAATTACAGGTGCCACAACAGAAATCTGACCGGATATCAATGAGGGCATAAAATAGGGCTTATTCCACTTAGGGGAACTGGTCAACTTTTACAGGGAAAATGTGATACTTTAGCTTGGCTTTGAGATATATGTATTTATTCTTCAAGTAGGTGATGGGGTTTGGGTTGGGAGAGTGGGAATAGGGTATAGAATTCATAAAAAAAGGGAAGTCTGCAGAGGCAAGCTGGGACCAGAACATTGAAAATCTTATATTTCATGTTCTGTCCTGTAGACAAATACTAAAAGATATTTTTTGAAAGAAACACCTAGAAGTTCCTTTAAAATGTTTTCCAGCTGAGAGTAGGAAACCATACATCTCCTGTTTTTCTTCTCAGTACGAATTTAAAAAATATAACTTTCTTAAGGCTGGCATTTTTGAAAGCAGGCTTATGTATGTGTACTTAGAAATATATGTGAAATTTTATAGCTTTTTAATAAAGTATATTAGCATATGAACTTTGTAATGTTGGTGAGTACTTTTAAAGATATTAGAAATGTGGCCTTGATACTAGTGTCTGACCCTTTGAGGAGAGACAAAGACTGGACTAGAAGGTGGGGAAAATGAGAAAAGCAAGTTAGACTGAGAGGGGGATTGGGAAGAAGATAAAGATCCAGTATTAAACTGGAAATGGAGGCCACTTGCAGGAAGAAGTGGTTCTAGGAACAGAAAAAATGGTTCCAAGTGTAAGTTGAAATTTTGAGTGGTAACAGTAAGATATAGCAGTATTTCTAAGCCTATACATTAATTTCAGAATTGTATTGTTTGAATCAATTGAACTCGAGAACTGGACTTGATAGTCAATGGTATTAATTATTGCCTTCTTATTGAGCTCTTGATTTTGAGTTAGGGTTTGCAAATATTAATAACTGTCCAGTTAATTAAATAGCAGTCATGAAGCCAGGAGCCTTGACTTTTATGTCTTTCAGTGTGGCTCCCTGAGTGTTAAGCACATAGGAAGACTGACCTATTGATTGATTTCTAGTAATTTTGCAAGTATATCTTACAGGGTATAGTAGGTATGTATTTAGCTGAGATACATTTAAAGTAACTTCTCCACTGGGAAACTAAACTTAAGTAACCAGGATTTTCTCTAAATAGTGGACCGATTTCTTACCTTTACAATCAGTGCAGTGAACCAAGAGCAATAACAGTGTGTGTGATTAGATATTTGTTTTCGGTTTAGGGAAGATTTGCTTAAAGTGGAGCAGATTTCAGAATGACAAAACAAGTTTCCCTGGCAAGTTTGGTATCAAGCTTTTGTTTTGTTATACTTGATTATGTACTTTGGCTGCATAAACCAAACATATGTTCCAGTCCAATTTAGTCTCTACTCAGAGCGATTCTCCTTATTTGTCCAAAAGTTTCAGAACTAATTTTTTTTTTTTTTTGCACTCACTCTGAGCATTCAGTGCCCCATGTAGTTCAGGGACAACAGGCACCCTAGGGATTTAGGTTTGACTCATGACTTTTATATTTAAGAAGCAGGACATGCTATTTTAGTCATTTTCAATGGTGGCAAGTTGGACGCCAGATGTTTCAAAGCATAAAGTATCCTACTCTTAGGGAACCACGTGCGATATAGATGTGTTTTCCGACATAGATGAAAGAAAAGTCACTCAGACTTCTGTATGCTATAGGTTCAGCAAAATGCTTCCTGTTCTTTGTCCGTACTTCCCATAATCTAGTGTCTCTAAAAGTCTTTAGCATATTCTATACTTTGCCCAAGAGGAAAATGGCTTCAGAATCTCAGGTTATATACTTATGAAAATGGAAAAACAACTCAGTCTTTCCCTCCTGCTGTAGGGAAAAACCCTGTTCTTTCCTACTACGTTTTTATTCCTGGCATGTCTCCTTTTTCACTCACAGAACACTTCACTCCTGACACCTCTGTCCACCAAATGTGTCGAGATGTTTTCCCCCACCACAAGTGATTGCCTGTGACACCAGCTGGGTGTCCTACAATTTAATTTAAGTCAATTCTAACACTGTCTACCTGGAGGCAGGGTCAGGTCCCACAGGTTAAGGGCTCAGTCCCACAAGATTGACTTCCCCCTTTCCTCCATCAGACGCCTGTTGCAAACTCAAGTTATCACCTGTACTTCTGACCAACTGGCTAGAGCTTGGCGGTTCCAATGACCCTCTCCTTGGGTTGGACTAATTTGTTAGAGTGGCGCACAAGACTCAGGGAAACACATTTACCAGCTCATTAAAGGATACGATAAAGGAAACAGAGAAACAGCCAGAGGAAGAGATATATAGGGCAAGGTCTGGGAGGGTCTGTCCTGTGGAGTTAGGGTACGTGACTCTTCCAGTGTGATGTGTTCACCAACCCGGAAACTCTCTGAATCCTGTTCATTTGGGGTTTTATGGACACTTCACATCGGCATGATTGAGCATTAACTCTATTTTCAGCCCTTCTCCTGTCTCAAGAGAATGCGGGGTGTGGCTGAAGATTCCCAGCTTCTAAGCATGGCTTGGTCTTTCCTGTGAGCAGCCCCCATCCGGGAACCAGCCAGGAGCCCACCCAGAGTTGCCTCATTAGAACAGAAGACACCCCTAACCCCCAGCACATTACAAGGGTTTCAGGAACCCTGTGTCAGGAACCAAGGTCAAAGACCAAATATTAGAACAAAAGATGTTCCCAGTCTCTAATCACTTAAGAAATTACAAGGGTTTCAGGAGCTTTGTGCCAGGAACCTGGGGCAGAGACCAATATATGTATTTTCTATTATCTCACACGTTTAATGCAGCTCACGCATTCAAATGTTTGACATAGTGACATGGTGAGTCACAAATAATTTTCACAAAAGAGAATTGTATTATATGCTAGATTTACAAAACTATTTCAGCGAATCATACAATTAAGGCAACAAACAATTTTTTGGCATGAATTCCTTCTACATTTGGTAAATGGTTTTCTCAATACTCCTGTTGGCTCTATGAACCATGGGATTCCCAATTATTTGTTATTTGTGGAGTATGAAGTTTAATATATTTAGACTTGAGAAAAGTCATCTAACAGGTGAGTCGCAAGTGAGAAATATCCAATACAGATATGCTAAGTTCTGATTAAGAAAAAAGAAATATGTGTTTACTATTTTTTTTCAATTATTTTAGCAAAGGGTCATAAAGACACACTAATTGAATATGAATATTAGAGTCGGACAGTTTTTAGAAATTCTCTGGTCCAAGTCAATTTTCAGATGAGAAAAGCAGAGCTAGAGAGTTGACCTTACATGTGCCTATTCATCTACCCAGGGATGTCAGCCACTCACATGCCAGAGGAGCCCTGGACAGCCCATCACCAGACTCACAGCCGCAACCACAGTCATCTGTACACTGGGTGTTGTCATGTGCCAGACACCAGACACCAGACTAGTGTCTTATTTCATCCTCACAATAATCCAACGAGGTTCTTAACACTATTATCTCAGTTTAATAGGGGGAGAGAGAGAGAGAGAGAGAAGAGTTAGAGGGGTGAGTTCACTTCCTCAATTAAACGATGAAAGAGCTTTGGACCCTGGTCTCCCTGACTTCAAAACCCAGTCTGTTTTCAACCACTCCGCCATTAAATAATGGTGCCATGGTGAACCAATGGCCAAGTATGGAAGGTTTAAAGCAAGTGTGTGACAAGATCGATGCAGAATTTTGGGGGGAATGATCTAAACTGCATGTGTGATTCTGGAGGGGAAGAGACTCTTTTCATGTCTGCCGGCGTTCCTTTGAGTGGAGAATGTAGGTGATCTCCTACTTTATTAAGTGTGTTCTCTACTTTAATTATCCTAATGCCTGTCCTCAGTGTCTTTCTCATTCTCCTCCCTGCTGTCAACCCAGGGTTAGAAGGAGGACGGAAGAGATAAGCAGATGAATAAAAATAAGCAGAAACATTGCACTGATTCACTCTATAAATAGTTATTGATTAAATACATGTGCCAGATACTCTTCCACTTCCTGACCTCATAAAGCTTACATTTGTGTGTGTGTGTGTGTGTGCGTGTAGGATGCATATAAACAAGGAACTTTGACTGTAAATAACTTTTCACAGGAGTAGCTCCTCACATGAATGAACACGTTTGTGGAATACTGATTAATATTTAGATGTATTTAAGACTTTTTTTTTCCAGTAAGTTTCTTTCTTTTTTTTTTTTTTTGGCTGCATTGGGTCTTAGCTGCTGCACGCGGGCTTTCTCTAGTCGTGGTGAGCAGGGGCTACTCTTCCTTGTGGTGCGCAGTCTTCTCATTGCAGTGGCTTCTCTTGTTGCAGAGCACAGGCTCTAGGTGTGTGAGCTTCAGTAGTTGTGGCTCATGGGCTCTACAGCTCAGGCTCAGTAGTTGTGGGGCATGGGCTTAGTTGCTCTGTGGCATGTGGGGTCTTCCCAGACCAGGGATTGAACCTGTGTCCCCTGCATTGGCAGGCAGATTCTTAACCACTGCACCACCAGGGAAGCCCTTCAGTAAGTTTCTAATGCTAAGTTCCAAGGCTGAACACTGGATCCCAGGTGATATTGGTGCTGACCTCTGATGTCTTAATTGATCAAAGGCTGTACTGAAATGGCTACTCTCAAAAAAGTGTTTTCAAAGCTCTCTGAAGCTCCATGGACACTTCATTTTTGTATATGTTGTAACTGTTTGCCAAAAAATCCGTCTTGTAGATGGCTAAAAACTCCAGGGTATAGACTGGATGAGAAAAGTGAAATAGGAAGTGGTATGAGAGTAACTTGCAGAACAAGGGAGAGGGAAAAAATCTCCCTAGTTTTTCTCCTGCTTGGAAATAAATATGCAGGAAACTCTTATGTCAATGGCAGCCTTAGCCTTTTTTCTTTTCTTTTTTTTAAAACAATGGAGATATTTAAAAAAACACAAACAAACAGCATCTGGAAACATTTCGAGCTAAGGCACTGTAAAAAATGTGTTGGATGATATATTGGGAGGAGAGTTGGTTTAAAGTAACACTAAAACTCAAAATGAGATAGTTTATGTCTCTGTTGTGTATGTCTGGAGGAAAGCAGTTCAATGCTATTAGCAAGGCTGTGCTCTGTGATGCCTTCAGGGATCTAGGTGCCTCCTAGCTTGATGTTTCACCACCTGTGACCTCTCTTCATAAGGTCACTCCATGGTCCAAGAAGGCTGCTTAAGCTCCAGCCATCATACTATTTAGGTAGCAGTGGAAGGAAAAGGAAGGAGAGAAGCCCATTCTCTCCCTTTGAGGATATTTATCATAAGTCACATACATTACTTCTATTAAGAACCCTCAAGCCCAAATTTAAACAAATGGCTATACATAAATGCAAAGTGGCTGGGAAAAAGCGTCTTTACTCCAGGTGACCAAATGCCCAACTAGCTCAGGAATTCCATGACTATAGAAAACAAAAGGTTAGCCAGGGATAACTATGCCAGTTTTTTGCCACAGATGACTCTCACTCTTTTCTCTGCCCCAAATTCCATGTCTATAATTTTAAATCTAGAATGTGCACACTTCAGAAATAGAGACACAGATGTAGAGAACAAACATATGAACACCAAGTGGGGAAAGCGGGGAGGGTTGGGGGGGAATGAATTGGGAGATTGGGATTGCCATATATACATTACTAATAGGAAAAAAAATACCAAATTGTACACTCTAAATATATACAGTTTATTATCTGTTAACTGTATCTCAATAAAAGTTCTTTAAAAACAAAACAAAATAAAACAGAATGAGCATGCTTTCAATGAAATCTACTCTTTCCCGATTTTTTCTGAGATGCACCAAAACACCTTTTAATGCCCTGAAACACACTGTGGGCTGAAGCTGGTATTAGAAAAAAAAGGAATATCAAATGGGCCCAGAGCAGCTTGCTCTGGGCCCACTAATATTTCACAGAAAGAGTAGCATCATCTCTGTGTGACCCAGTCTTTTCAGAAGGATGCCTTTAAAGTTGGAAAGCAATTCAGGTTCCTTCAGGCACCTGGAACCCTAGTAAGCCATTGCCCGACTCACTTCAAATTGAGAAACATTTGGGACCTGGGACCGAAACTCCTGCTGCCTGACCTCCGGAGGATTTTCCTTTTTGGAGTTTTAATAGGTGTCATCAACCCAGTAGGGGAGACTCTTGGCAAACCCAAGGCTTTCTCCTTCCAGAAGCTCACTGATCCTGCCTCCGTGAAATTGCCAAATTTGTCAGTGGGAAAAGAATTTTAAGAAGTATCATGAAGTAAACTGTTTTGCCATGCTCTGAATATTGACCCTTAGTAATAAAAGCTTCTTACATTTTCAAACATGGCACTGAATCATCTCTTTAGATAATTAGCAAGTAGGGAGACCAGCTGCAGGAGTTCACTTAGCTCTTTGAAAAGGAAAACTTGAGTGGACTTAGGTACATTGGGAAAAAGTGAATCAAATAGAGGTGCATTCAAGTTTTCATAGTTAAATACTGGGATTATTTTTTCAAAGATTTTATATGTGTCTGCCCACATAGAGGAGATTTCTTCTTAGGCATTTTTCAAGTTAAATATTTGTTACCATTAGAGAGTAACCCTGTTCTTCAATTCTTATTATTTTTTCTCAGTCTCTTCCCCCATCCACTTTAAAAATGGTCCAAAGGTTCCACTCACTGAGTGTGGGAAGGCACAGAGCAGAAGAAGGGAAAGAATGACAGAAACTCCATGAAGGCCATCAGAAACTCCTGCCAAGAAACATTTTAAAGAGGTTAATAATGCTTAAACGTTAATCATGCCTTTACCTTGAAGATATCCAGCTACTATGTGGAGTTTAAATTATCTATCAAAGCAGCAATTCAAAGTTTAATTGTCTACTCGTAACACGTAGAAATATTTGGCTGAACCAAGTTCATTTGCAGATGTTGGTCAGTTTTCTGAGTTTTAAAAAGTGTTACTCATTATACCATGTGGAGCCTCTGTTCCTTGTCCTTTCTAACCCTAGGTATATTGGTTTCCAAATTCAGAACTGTGACAACATTCCAGCAGAGTATTCAAAGTTGTTTTTACGGTCTTTGATAGAGAAGAAAAGAAAACGTATTGGGTAAAGTATGAGAGAATTATCCTTCTCCTAAATTTCCTCCCACCAGAAAAAAACAAAATGAAAAAAACAAAGGACCCAGAAAATAAATGTGTGTCTGGGAATCCGAAGGATGCATTTCCTCTTAATATACCTGTTTCAGTAAAAGCTTGCAGGGGACATGTTTGCCTGTTCCTCAAATGTCATCGCTTGCCTTTGGTCTCTCCTGGTGGATCCAGTTTCTCAGCGGTACAATGTATTCCTGGTTGTTTCTAGTATTTTCAGTGGAGAAGAATCATCTGGTACATAATCCGTGGCTGGGCGGGAGGCTGAGCGCAGCTGGCCACAGCTGTGCTGGGGCAGCCTGAGAACCGAACTGTTCATATAAGGTGGTTTAAGAAGGTATTTGCAAGTGGAGCAGACAGCGGGCTCTGCGCCAGTCTCAGCTGGTGGTGGGGGGGTCAACCTTCTGAGGGAACGGCTCTGGTCATTGGTGGTCACAGAGATGGAGCTGAATGGAAAATGGAGGGTTCACTACCCCGAAGGCTGGTTTCACGGCTAACTCTCCACCTCTCTGGGGTCAAGTCGGTGTGCCTCGTAGAGTGAAAGCATGCCCTTTTCATTCCCACCTTTTAAGGCTTTTCACCATACATTTTTCTTTTGAGAAATCCTAGCAGTGGCACTGCATTTTCTTTAATATTTGAGTGTTTATTTATAGTGACTCTTTAAAGTGGGTGTGATTGATTCTGAAAAGCACGTAATGTCTTGTTCGGGGAGTGCTAGTCCTGAGAGCGTGCAAACTCATGCCAAATTGTCACTTTGGGGCAGCAGTAGATCAGGACTTACTAAGATGAGCAGGACAAAGAGTGGTGAATTGGCAGGAGGGGATTGGTTTGGTTTGGTTTGGTTTGGTTTTAGACAGGCAAGGGAAGCAGTTTGAATTCATAAGGTAAGAGAGCCCTGGATGCCACAGATTAGAATAAGAAAAGGTTGAGTTCAGAGAAAAATCATCAATAGCAAGGATTTTTCATTCCTGAGATATCAAAATAGGAGGAGACACTGAGACAAGCTTTTGGAAAAACAAAGGATGCTTCCACTTTTTCCTCTTATGGACTTCTGACTACGTGTGGGTGCTTGTTTCCAAAGGGAGACCTGTGGGCTGTCCCCTCCTGATTTCGCAATGCCAGAGGTAGTCAACCTTCTGGGAAGGGCTTACACACATCTGTCTGACGTTGGTCATGGCTTTGTGACAATCACCTATTTTGAAGGTTCACGGCCAAGTGAAGTTACTTTGGAACTTTACTTAAAATTCTCCCCCAATATAAGCAGGGGATAATTTAAGATCATTTTCCGAATTCAAAGAAGTAGTTAAATTGTTACTCTACAGCTGCTTCTTTGGGGATTGAATAAGAAAGCTTAGTAGTGAGCCGGGAGGGTTGGGGGGAAATGAATTGGGAGATTGGGATTGCCATATATACATTACTAATAAGAAAAAAAAAAACAAATTGTACACTCTAAATATATGCAGTTTATTGTATGTTAACTATCTCAATAAAAGTTCTTAAAAAAAAAAAAAGAAAGAAAGCTTAATACTATAAATGAAGGACCTAAATTTTGGCGGGCTTTCCATTAAGTTTAATGTCTTCTGTGGTATTGTAATGTAGCATTTTCCTGAGATGGCTAAATAAATCATGCAGAATTGACATGTAAAATAAAATAGTAACGGGATAGTATTGTTAAGAAAAAGAGCCATGAAGATAAAGGCCGCCTGAGGTTGAACTTTCTTGGTGTATTAATGAAGATGGTGCAACTTCAGCAAAGTCTCTTAAACCAAATTGGTAGATCTGGGCTCTGCTGTCTGTGTGTGTTGTGGGGATGGGGGCCAGTCCTCTCTCTCTCTCTTTCTTTCTCAAGTGTCCTTATCCGTATTTTCAAGGCTGTTGGCAATGAATGCAGTGAGTACAAACGGAAGCCTGCTCTGTGCTTCTGGGGGCCTAAGGAGAAGGTTAGCAATCCAGACCCAACTTTTGGCATCTTTCCTGACTAGGTGAAAGCCAACAGGGCTAAGAGCCAAGGCTACCTCTCCCCTCTCAAGGGCTGCCAGGACGGTCGAGGGCCTCAGGTAGCTCAGGCCAAGAATTTCCTCCCTGTGTCTGTCATGTACATGCATACTGTTAAATGATGTGGGCTGGCCACGCTGGCTACTGGGCAGCAGTATTTTCATTGCTTCACTGTACTTAACCCTCTGTCTTCACCCAAAGAACAATTTAATCTTCTTTCTGAGTTCCTGCCACAAAAAGTTAGGAGAGTTTCATGCATCTTTAGAAATGAATACTCATTGCGTGCTTTTTGTGTACATTGTACCAAACTCTGAGCTGTGGCAGTAGAAAGAGTCTATTTTTTATTTTCTTATTGAAGTATAGTTGATTTACAATGCTGTGTTAATTTTAGATGTGATTAAGTTATATATATATATATATATATATATGTATATATATAAATACACACACACACACTAGGAAGAGTTTGAAAGGCATTATCCTTGCCCAGTAAATGTCCTTACACATAGAGTAACATAAAGATATGTACAGCACTGTAAGAGGGTGTGGGAGGAGTCACTGCAGTAGAGCTAGAGTTAAGGACATTATAAAGACAAGTTTTATGAGAACCAAACATTATACAGACCAAATTTTCATGGATTCTGGTACCTGTTTTATTCTATGCACCTTTCCTGATATTATTGTAAGTCTTAGGGATGCAGGCATGGGTTAATACATATACATATTTCTCTCCTTATGCCTTTCTCACAGTTGTTTTCTCAATTTCATGAGGGCACCAAAACTAGTGAGAAAAGGCCAATGAGGAAATTCTTGGGGGAAAAAAAACCCACACGTAATATTTGCATTTCTAATGAGAAAACCCAAAGGGAAAAAGATACTCAATACACAGGATGCTGGCAAAATATTTTACCAGGATGTGGTTTTGACCAGGTTACTACTTCTGCTGGGACAGAATGTGTTTTACTTTTTACAAGTTATCTCTTGATTTCCCTTTCACACTCTCCATTATGGCCCCTTATGTAGAAATACGTACTGCCTGCTATTCCACCTTCACTTTGGGCGAGCTTGGAGAATTTCAGGGAGGACGTGTGCAATTCTCTGACCAGGCTTAGCTGTTGAGATCACAGAAATTCTTTTTCTTTGCCCCCAAATGTGAGTCGGAGGTCTAGAACCCTGACTGTTGGCACATGACTAGCTTTCATGGCCCATGTAGTCCCTAGAAATGAAAGAAATGCATTTCCACGGGGAGGGTTGGGGGGAATGAATTGGGAGATTGGGATTGCCATATATACATTACTATTAAGGAAAAAATACCAAATTGTACACTCTAAATATATGCTGTTTATTGTATCTTAGATGTATCTGGATAAAAGTTCTTAAAAAAAAAAAGAAATGCATTTCCATAGTCACATGAATCAAACAGGAGGCTTGGTTTTATTCCTTACTTGGGGACCACTTGACAGTTTTTTGTTGTTGTTGTTCTGGGTTATGTAGCTTATATGTAGTGCCAATGCATTCATTTTCACCTCTCATCCTCACTTTCCTACCTCCCAAAGTATAAAAGGAACATGACAAAACAATCTGTTACTTGCTATAGATAACAAGATTCTCTCTATGCATCTTTGCCATAGAAAGGCCCACCAAAGAATTAGGCCTGGTGTGTCATTTGGAGCAATTATATTGAATGGACCTTAGCTCTGGTTTTGGCTTTGTAACGTAATGCGAAGCCAAGGTGTCAATACGGTGACTATGAGGAGTCCAGATATCCTTCTACCTTGGTGACTATAACAGGGTGTGAATGTGGAAAGCAGGTTCATTTTTGAAGCCTGAAAGCAGCAGAGAACAGATGAGGGTAACAGAGCAAAGCTTACTTCCAGCCTTGCCTGTTTCTGCCAGGACATTCTTCTCTCATTCCTTCATACAGACCAGATAGGAAGCAGGGTGTTCTGCAGATACGATTCTTGCTAATCAGAAGAGCAGGAGACCCGCTTACACACTTAGTGCAGCCACACATCATCTGCTATTAAAGACTCGCCGGCCATGTTCAGCTCTGTAGATTATAGCAGCTTCTCAGACTTCACCGTATTCGCAAATCTTTGGAGATTCAGTGGGTCTAAGGTAGAGTCCAGCTATTCTGCAAATTTAATGAGTTCCCAGGAGATACTGATGTTGCTGGGCTGGGGACCACACTTGGGTACCAAGGCACTAGGGCATGATACTGAAGTGGCCTATATATCAGGTCTAATAGCAATACCAACAGGTTAATTTATCTCTGATCCCTAGTATTGACTGCACACTGAGTCTTAGTTAACCTCCTTTTAAATGTTTGCTGTTGGTCAAGAAGAAGATCTGGTGTTGACAGAACAACGACAGACCTGGCACTAGAGGGTGTATGGAATGGTCTTGGGCTACTGGGGGAGCCCTTATATTCTCATTCTCTCACAATTCCTTAAGTTCTACCCATTAGAGAGTCATTTGTATTCACAAATAGTGCCTTTAAAATGTTAGATCTTAGTTCAAATTAGTTTCACTAGCTAGTTTACTTCTAACTGGAAATTGCTGATGAGAGAGATGGGTTATTGAGGCAAACTTGGGATAAGAATAAGAGTTTAAAGACGTGTACAGGAAAAACACTCCTGTGTGTTTCTTTTACTCTTACCTTACTACCACATTTCGCTTTATTTATGACACTTCTGGTCACCAAATATGTGGGATTTTTTTCCCTCGACAGCAAGCAATTCTCTAACACCAGCAGGGTGTCCTGTAATTTAACTTAGTTCTGACCCTATCTACCTGGGGATACTCTCAGATACCACAGGGTAAGGGCTCAATCCTGCAAGACTGGCCTCCCCCAATTTCAGATGCCAACCACAAGTCTCCAGTAGTCATTTGTACTTCTGACTGACCAACTATAAGCCAGGGTTCCCATGACCGCCTTCTTGGGTTTGAGAGTTTGCCGGAATGGCACACAGAACTCAAGGAATCATATATATTTACTGATTTATTATAGAAGGATATGGTAAAAGATACAGATGAACATCCAGATGGAAGAGATGGTGCAAGGTGTTGGGGAGGGAAGCTCAGCACTTCCATGACCTCACTGGTCCACCATCCTCCTGGTCCTCCGTCCTCCTGGTCCTCCGTGTGTTCAGCAACCTGGAAGCTCTCTGAGCTCCATCCTTTGGGGATTTTTATGGAGCTTTCCTCACATAAGCATGATCGACCATTAATTCATCCCCCAGTCCCTTACCCTCTTCTGAAGGATGGGAGGTGAGTCTGCAGCTTCCAAGCTTCTGACAAGCATGACGTCGTCTTTCTCGTGACCAGTTCCTATCTGGAAGCTATGTAGTCACCTCACTAGTACAAAAGACACTCCTATTGTCCAAGAAGTTCCAAGAGATTTGGGAGCTCTGTGCCAGGAACTAAGGAAAGAGACAAATATATACAGACCAATATTTATAGAAATGTGTATACACGCACACATATATGTATGTGTGTACACACACATACACATTCTTTTTCTATTATTTCACAGAACTGGAACAAATGAAGAAAGGTAGTTTTGGAGTATGTGGCATTTCAGAGAATAGTTGACCTGTAAGGGGCAATGGACCATCCAAGAGAGAATAGGGGTGTGTGCTGGTTGGCCTGGGAAGGACAGGAACATCCCAGGGGCCCAGTTTGGGTGGCTAGTCCTGGAACAAATGGATGACATCACTAATGACCAGCTCAATATGCACGTTCCGTTGATCATGAACCAGCTGTATCATCTTCCTTTACGGAAAACAGCCTAAATGAAAAACAAAGCAAAAACTCCATGAAGGAAACGTTCTCCACCTTTTTTTTTTTTCAGATGTATTTCTCCCAGTTTGGCTACAAAGAAAAGATTTCTCACAGTGTTTATACCTGATAGGAAATTGGGAATTCCAGAAATCTCACACTGTCCAGATCAGTTTTCTTTCCAAATCTGGGATGCAGCACTCTCTTTTGAAAGACGAAGAGAGGTCAATTGCCAGATTTGTGCATTTTTACTGGTTTTATGTCAGTGGTACCAGTGTGACTTGAATGCTTGCAAAGAGTACAGTTTCTTAGAAACTGCATTTAAGAAAAACACTTAAAAATATTTGACCATCGTTTGGTTGGGATTTTTAGCCTCAGTGAATCTGGTGTACTTAATGGGCATGGAATTATTCCAATTGCACCATAATTTTTCACTTCAAATAAGTTGATTTTTTTTTTTTTTAACAGCAAATTGTGAGAATGAGAAGCTTGGAAGGGACAGTAGGGAAATGATAGGTACTATGTGCCTCTTTATTGTAACTGATTATGTTTAATCATTATAATTATATTAGTGCATAACTCCCTTAGGGTCAAAGACTAGGTAATCTAATGGAATAAGAATTAGGAAATCAGGACCCGGATTACTATCTGAATTTCTACCATTTAATTACATCAGCTATATCACAAAACATTATCTGTTGCTTGGTGAACATGGTGCATGATCCTTAGTAGCTATGTTTTAATAATAACAATTTTAAAGTAACAGTCACCATTTATTGAAGATAAACTGTATGATATACTACTTTAGCTGCATTACAATCTTAGCGCATTTATGACTTTCTTAATAACCTTTTTTCTGTAAAATGATGATAATGATGGCCATTGGTTATAGCCTACGTGTACATAGTGCTTTATATTTATGAGAACTTCTCTATATATTTTCATTAACGTATACAGTTTTTCATGAGGTAATTCTAATTCTCTGATACCAAACTTTCCTGAGATTTCATAGAGAATCTTGACTGTGAATCAAAACTTCTTTGCATCTGGGGTGGAGAGAAAAGTGGGGATAGCATTGGTTTTTCTTTCTCTCCAATTCCAACTGTGAAGAGTGAGACAGGGGTGTCTGTGTTGAGCTCTTGGGCTGAAGATTTTCATCTACAAACCAGGTATTTGCGTTTCCTTCCATGTTTTCCCCTTTCTGCCCTGCCTGTGGTCTTAAGTTTCATCCTCTCTATTGCACTTTTTTTCTTCCATTTTGTCTTTTTAAATTTGTTCGAATCATGTTGGTTTAGATCTTCTGGTAGTTGGCTTATCTTGACAGTGACTTTGGCCAGCTTTTAAAAACTCTCCTAATCTCGAAGGCAAATGCAGCTACCATTTAGATGATAAATGTCAGAATGTTTCACTTAAGGAGGATTGGTAGATATCTATTATTGAGAATTTAATAAAATTACCTGTAATCATATTGGCAAAGCAATTTCTTAGGGCCATCTGCTTGTTTATTAAAATGATTTTTAAAAATATATTGACCCAGATGGTTTTCTAGTAGCATTTCACCTGTATTGGCCTATGTTTTTAACCCTAAGGTATATTTTATATTACCTGTGTACCTCATCCCATTATCAGCCTAGGATAGGACCCCCCAGAGTAATCCTTGGTTACTAAATCACTGCTCATTTTTCTATGGGCTGTGAGTTATCCTTCTACACGTACATGGCAGCGTAGCATTACTTAGGTGCTAACCTCTGTCCTTGTGAGATGCCTGAACCTCCTCTTTCAATTTTTTCCTACAGTTTTTCTCTCCTAAGGATAATACCAAGAATTGTAAGCACCCTAGTAGGCTAATGATCTGGTGCTGTTTAAACTATTATCTGTCCATCATTTATTTCATGGGTTGAAAAGAACCAGATTATGCTTTCATGAAAATCGTACTAAATGCTATGCGGCATGCTGGAGATCTTGGAATAGTTACTGGATAGTAGTGGAAAAACTGGTGATTCAAATAAAGTCTGTGGTTTGGTTAATAGTATTGTATTGCTGTCCATCTCTCAGTATTGACAAATGTACCATGGTTCTACCAGTGTTAACATTTGGGGAAATGGGGTGTGGCTACAAAGGAATTCTCTGTACTCTCTTTGCAGTTTTTCTGTAAATCTAAAATTATTCCAAAATAAAACAAAATATTTTAAAATCCCAGCCCTCAAATTTTATGCCTTTTCTTCATCTTAAAATGAGAAACTTATTATATGTTTTGAACACAACATTTTAGCATCCTTGGAATTTTATTTTATTTCACACTTTTTCTGTCACGCATTAGGAGAGAATATTCACCAATGATACCCATTAAATGTAGGAGTAGCCTGCATGAATAGAATGGTAGCGTCTTATAGAAAATACCCATAAAGGTTTCCCCCACCCCGGATTATGTCAGCTGAACATTTGCAACATCTTGGCTTTTCTTACCCTAGTTTTCCTTTGTGTGATATTCCAACATCTCACAAAATGTATTAAACAATCGAATGCAGATAATAGATAAAAAGTTTAAGATATGGGTTACTTATGGAGGAAGTTTTAGACAATGTTAAAAATGTGTGAAAACATGGGTTCCAGAGGAAGAAGAGTAAATAAGGTCCCTAGCAACCGACAATATTTCTAGGTTTAGTTAGTGTGCTCCCAGCACCTACATCACTGGTACATGCTGAGAGGTTAGGAAGTTTTGGAACTGTGTAAATTGCGGTTCACAATTTTATTTCATCTTCCTACAAAAAATGTGTTTCCTGATTGGCTCAAGATGATAATTATGGGACTTCAGATTATAACTAACAGATGAGTAAGGTATTTATATTGGTGCAGGAGATTTTGAGGTCCCTAAAGCCCACCCTCGAGGCAGTCTCTTACTCCAGACAGAGCCTCTATGGAAAACACCAAATGACAGGTGTAGAGAGATCCAGCTCTGGTTTTTGTCCTCGGAGAGAAATCTCTCCCCACATTGTGGAGAGTTGTGACTAGACACACAAAGATAGGAAAACCCCTAACATCGTCAGACATAACCAACCAAAGCACTGTCACTGTGTGAGAGCAGAAGGGGTGTTCTCCAGCCAGGCTGGCTTGGATGCAGCCGTCATTGTGTTAGGACTCACCCCATGACCTCTACACATGTCTAACTTTTACCGCCACAGAATCTGTTTCATGACCAAGAATGTAAACGAGAATGACTGACAAGAGAAACTGTGAAATCTGTAACTAACATTAGCCATTCTTTTATTGTGAGTAAAGATTTTGGGGTCCAAAAGAACTGGGTTTTTATCCCAGCTCTACCATTTGCTCTCTCTAGGACCCCGGGCAAGGTACTTACCCATCTGAGCATCAGTTTCCTTGCTTATAAATTGGAGATAATAATAATGCTTATTTTATGGGGCTGTTTTGTGGGCTTATGAGAGCAAAGCACCAAGGCCAGCTCATGGCACAGGAGAACCCACTACACGTCCATTCTCCCCACCCGCTCTGAGCTCTCCATAGTGTAACTGAGGACCATGAAGGGCTTCATGTGCACACGAACACACATGCGTGCACACATAGACAACTTCCCCAGGCTTTGGCCACACGTGGAGTTTCCATTCCACTTCTGATTTTCTCTGAGACTATATTTGTTCTCCTCCTCCTACTTCCTTTCTCCTTCTGTCACCAATTCCTTCCTTCTCTCCTTTTTCTTCCTTTCTCTTCCTCTTCCTCCTCCCTTCTATCCCCATTGCTTATCTTTTCTCCTCCTGTCCTCTCTCTTCCTCCCTATCTCCCATTCCTCTTCCCAGGGTTTTCAGCCTTTTTAACAACAGGTGCAATGGGGAATACAAAGGAACTAGGGTTAAACCTCAACACTTAATTGCATTGTTGAAAATTCCAGACCTTTCTTTTTCTATACAAGCTGCCTAATGCTGCATTAGAAGCAAACTTAGGCCTAAAGCAACTCACTGACTGTAAGTAACACAAAGGCAAACAGAACTCTCTTCTCTTTCAACCAAAAGGGTCATTCAAAAGAGGAGGATGTCTGAAAAAGAATATATGTATTCCTAAATCACTTTGCTGTACCCCTGAAGCTAATACAGCATTGTAACTGAAGTGAAATATACATTTTTAAAAATGGTTAAAAACACGACAAAAGAGGAGGATGTCTTGTCATTACTACCTGTAGAAGAACCACACCACCCCGTCTGTGGCCACATGCTGGACGATTTTCAGAAATAGTATGGTAGCTGATGACTTTGATCAGGTTTTTATTTTTATTTTCACACATAGCTAAGGGTGTCCTAATCTCAGTCTTAGGGCAATGAGGCAAGTTTTCTGAAATATTCTTATCCTCTGATTTTTCTGAAGGCTTCCATAATCCTCATTTCATATTTTAATTTTTGGCTGCAAAACAAATACATCTCCCTCCCAATCTCCAAAACTAAACCATAAAGGACATTACAGGGTTAGGATGAGGTCAGTGAGAGGAGAAAGCCCCTTGTATAGAAGGGGAGAGGGCACAAAGAAAGGGGTCTCGTTTATGGGGTGACCAGCTGACCCATGTCTAAAGTCACCTTTAGGACTATGCAGCCTTAACTTCTGCAAGGCTTTTAAAATCCCTGATGTATTCTGAGTTCACAAAACTCTGCCATTTATGTGTTAGAAAAATTGTTAGCTCAAAAGAGCTCAATTTAGTTTCCAATTTCTGAAATTGATTGTGGCGTGACCTCTGGTGAAAAGTTATTGTCCCAGCGGTGGGTGCCTTTTAGGTCTTTAATGAGCAGGCACCAGATGTTTGATAAGGGCTGAATGATGTTGCCTGCTTCATGGGACATATGTCAACATTTAAAAATATTATCAAGCGTTAGGTGCAATATTGCTCTTTAAAGTCTTTACTGATAATATAGAGAGAAGATCTACTTGATGATCGGTGATGACCTAGAGGGGTGGGATAGGGAGGGTGGGAGGGAGGCTCAACAGGGAGGGGATATGGGAATATATGTATAAATGCAGCTGATTCAGTTTATCGTACAGCAGAAACTGGCACAACAGTGTAAAGCAATTATAATCCAATGAAGAGCTGAAAAAAAAAAAAGAGAAATTCAGACCATTCAGATGAGTAAAAATATAGACTACATACACTTGCAAAATAGTTGACCTTACATCCAAGAAAAAATATAAGTGCTTTCAATAAATTGGTGAGTGCAGAGGGGAACAGTGCCTGTTTAGCAGAGGCAGGGAAAATAGTAAATTATCAGGAAGGGTGGACTTCCAATTCTAAAAAGTTGAGCAGTGGGTTAACTTCTTTGAGAACAGAGGGCATGGTGGCATGGATTGTGACTTGGGGGAAAGCTCAAGAAGAGTGGGAACTCTGTCTAGACTGAAAAAGGGCTGAGGATGCGAAGGATAGGAGCTACCTTTTGTTTTCTGATATCATTTCTCAGGTCCTTTGTGATGAATATGGAGATTGGACGTCTAGATCCTCTTCCAATGAGAGTCTGTTGCCCAGCCACTGGGAGAGCTGGTCACAGGCAGCTGTCAGGGATTTCCTCAGCTGCACAGAGCCACCGTGCCTACGGTCACAGCCTTGCCAGGGTGGCCGGCACCCTGGGAAGCATCCTGATCAAGCATCAGGTGTAAAAGTCCAGCTGTTTCAGCCTTACATGGGGAAATTCCCACTGCTCATTTCAGCTCGAAAGCTCCCTGTGGGGTCAGCTGAAACTGTTGTCAGGTCTGCATCAAAGCTCAAATTTCCCTAAGTCTCTGAGTCTGTTTCTGTTTTGTAAATGAGTTCATTTGTATCATTTCTTTTTAGATTCCACATATTAGGGATATCATATGATATTTTTCTTTCTCTATGTGACTTACTTCACTCAGTATGACAATCTCTAGGTCCATCCATGTTGCTGCAAATGGCATTATTTCATTCTCTTCAATGGCTGAGTAATATTCCATTGTATAACCAACAAGGACCTACTGTATAGCACAGGGAACTGTGCTCAATGTTATGTGACAACTTGGATGGAAGGGGAGTTTGGAGGAGAATGGATACATGTATATGTAAGGCTGAGTCACTTTGCTGTGCACCTGAAACTATCACGACATTGTTAATTAGCTATACCCCAATTTAAAATAAAAAGTTAAAAAAAAAGCTCAGATTTCCCTCTGCCCAATCCTGCTTCCCTCCCGCCACCCCTCCCCCTGCCCCAAACATACACACACAGGTACTGAGCCTAAGAGCACTCTGTAATAAATGTCCTACACGCTAACTGCATCTCAGAGTCTGCTTCTTGGAGAACCCACCTGTGACACCCTTTTAGTGTTCTATGTTATTTAATCTTCCTAATAACTCCAAGAGGCTGGTATTTTTAACTCTATTATACAGGTGAGAGGTTAAGACTTAGGTGAAATAACTTGCCAGAAGTCACACATTCTGGCATCCACATTTTGCTCTTTTCATTGTATCATGTTGTCTGCTAAAAGGATTAGCAGTAAACACACAGCTTCAGGCATGTACAGTAAAGATTGGATAATTACTTGTGTGCCCTCATTTAGTCAACAGCTATTTACTAAATACTTACAAGTATACCAGAAATTTTATAGTTGCAGAAGGAAAAAACATGAACTGTGAGATGGATGTGCTATTTACATAAAGGGGTTGTAAATACTGGACAGGATCTTGTGTCTGCTTTGTAACACTGGTCTTCAAGTGAAAGGTCAACTTGGACAGTATCTTTGAAGATCAGCCTTTCTCAGTAATACTTTCTTTTGGAATTATAACATTTAATTAGAGATTAGAGAAACTAGTGTCATGTGAAGATGAAACAAACAAGTGTTGCTTTGAAAGACTCAGTAAGGACCAATGCTAAAAACATTGCTGCCAAACTAGTTGGAACCAAGACAACTGTAAAATGTTGGAAGATGTATACACCTAGGAAAGATTTGTACTTACATTTTTTCTCAAACGTGTTTAAGTTTTCACTTTAAAGAGCACAAATGAAAACCTTTTTTGTTCTTTTTTAAAAAAATAACTAATTAATTGCATTGGGTCTTCATTGCTGCATGTGGGCTTTCTCTAGTTGTGGTGAGCAGGGGCTGCTCTTTGTTGGGGTGCACGGGCTTCTCATTGTGGTGGCTTCTCTTGTTGCGGAACATGGGCTCTAGAGTTGAGGGCTTCATTAGTTGTGGCTCACGGGCTCTAGAGCTCAGGCTCAGTAGTTGTGGCGCACGGGCTTAGTTGCTCTGTGGCATGTGGGATCTTCCTGGCCCAGGGATTGAACCCATGTCCCCTGCATTGGCAGGTGGATTCTTAACCACTGCACCACCAGGGAAGCCCACAAGTGGAAATCTTAAATGATGCATTTTGATTATGATTTATTCTGGAAAGAAAAAGAATGGAATCATACTAAAAGAAAACTTGGCCCAACATCTGAAGAGTGACAAATGAATATACATTTATGTTTTGAGTTAGAACAAAACATATAAATCTTTTTTTTGTGATTCCCTACTTTAACCAACTTTTTCTTTTGGCCACACTAACTGTTAAACTGAGGTTCTCCACCATGTTTATTAAGAACACGTATCCCCAAGATAGTATTTCTCATAAAGAATATATTCAATAAGTTTGTTATATGAGTAAATCACCCCAAAATGTATGAGATGAAAATTACTTTATGAAATATTTCATATAGAGTATATGCAAGTGCCAAGTGTAGATTTCTGTGTAATTTCTAGTTCGCTTCATTGGGGACAATATTCAACCTTTCTTCTTCTGAAATAAAGATCATATCCTGTCTTTCTTTATTAGTGGCCTACTGAGTGAATTTGCTTTTTTACTTTTATTGTATTAATTTTTTAGTGAAACATTTAAAATAGTTATACAATGAAGCAACACATTTGGAAAGATCAACTTAGCTAAAATAACAGCAAAAACTTCCTTGTTACAAGCTAATGTTGATCAGAACCAGAACAAAAACAAATTCTTAATCTCATAGAAAACTGTGACTATTTAACTTTTCTTATAAATATACTTACTCTTAATCTATAGTTAACTGCCACTTACACTCTGTGTCTTTTATCTTTGACTTTTCTCCCAAATCTCTGCATAGTAACAATCTTCATTCCTATTGTAGACTCATCAGACTTCCCCACATATGTGATATCTACTTTTAGAACTGCTCCATTTCTAACATCCAACTACATAAAGACAACATCCTATCTTGGTTTTCCCCAGGTTCATATTGATTTTCCACACATGGTGGAGTGAGAAAGCAAACAAGAAGCCACAGACCTGTATTTGTCTTGGTGACCAAATGGCTGGAGTTAAGATCTTTAGTTGGAATTCCTTGCTAGAGCTAAAATTCTGGAATTTAGCTGTGTTTGATGAGAAAAGCAAGAATGACACTGGTAGTAGGTGGTATTTCTATTCTACAAAGACGGATTTTTAAAATAAAACTGGCAGCATAAATACAAGTGTGAATTTTGACTACTCTGTTTTATAATTTAAATCAAGATAAAATTGAATCAAATTTAAAGAAATAAAATCATTTAGGAATATATTGTCACTATCCCCATTAGCATTAATATTTGGTATCATTATTTATCATTTTAAAGTTAAATAGAAAACCACCTTTATCTATCCTGAATCTTTTCTTAGGTCGAAACCTTCCATGGCTTATAGTTTAGTGGTGGTTGGTATTGGAAGAGCTTAAAGTTTCAAAATAATTCAATTAAAAAAAAAACTACTTCCAAAGATAATTTCACTTGGCAAATATTGAGTAAATAAACTAAAGTTTTTTTTTCTGTAGGAATTATTAGTCTTTAATATATTAATAAGCATCATAAATTTCCAAGAGAGTGAGGAATATAGTATATGGTGTTTTATAAACCTATGGAAATGAAAAGGAAGGCTCATATAATAAATATATTGAAGGATAAATTGATGTGACTTGGTGACTGATGAAGTACAGCAAGTGAAAAAGAGTGTAAACAAAGGTAAAATGTTGCAGTTGGGAAATTATAAAAAATCTCTTTGCTATTTCATTGCTATCATTTGTGTAGCTGCTATTATGTCACAGGTACTACAGATGAGGGACTGGGACTCAGAAATTTAAGTAATTTGTCTAGGGTCATATAGATAACATGTGGTTGTCACAACAGTACAATCACGATGTGCTGAGATGATTGATGGAGAGACACCAAAGACATAAGTGAAAGGATGTGAAGTTCGTTTAATCACAAAGGATGTGGAAGCTTATGGCACCAAAGCAGGAGGCAACACGCTGCCCTCCCAGATGGAGGTACAGGTGCAGCCAGTACATGCTACACACAGTGTGATGGTTCTGCCAGATGAGCCTTTTTTTTTTTTTTTTTTTCTTTTAATCCATATGACCATCTGCAAGTCACTGGTACAAAATAACACCTCCAGGCTCTTGAATGCTTATTGTGGAACCAGGTGAATAAAAGGTCAGTTTCCCAGAAATGGCATCTCTTAAAAGGCCCAGGCTAGAGGCCTATCTGAGGTTCATTCTAATACAATGTCACTGGTAGAGCCAGGATTGAACTCCAGATCTATTTTGTTTCAAAACCCCAATTTTCCCTCTATACTTGACGGTTGATTTTGTTTACCCATGGAAGAGAGGTGACGACATTAGGGCACCACTGCCCATATTCCCTGTCCACGTAATGGTCATGAAAAGCACGCTGTAACACTCATGTCTGTTTTGATTCGGTCCCTTTGTCACTTTCTGTTGCTGCTGCTATTATTTTTTTCTGCCTCTTGGAAATCTTATGAGCTATTTCTGCTATCACTCGTAAAAAGAAGTCTCATCTTGAGACTTCTTTTTTCTTTTTTTATAATGTTTAACCTTGATGCCCTTCATTCAATGACAAACCCTGTCTTCAGGGCTCCTTTCTTTGGTCCACACTCTGATGGGTGTGAGGTAGTGTCCTCCCCTGTAGTGTTGGTTTTGTTTCAAAAACTAGTTAATTAATTAATTTTATTTATTGGCTGCATTGGATCTTCATTGCTGCACGCAGGCTGTCTCTAGTTGTGGCAAGCAGGGGCTACTCTTTGTAGTGGTGTGCGAGCTTCTTGTTGTGGTGGCTTCTCTTGTTGTGGAGCACAGGCCTTAGGCACGTGGGCTTCAGTAGTTGTGGCACGAGGGTCAGACAGTTGTGGCTCACTGGCTCTAGAGCGTAGGCTTAGTAGTTGTGGCGCATGGGCTTAGTTTCTCTGTGGCATGTGGGATCTTCCCAGACCAGTGCTCGAACCTGTGTCCCCTGCATAGGCAGGCTGATTCTTAACCACTGTGCCACCAGGGAAGTCACACCCTGCAGTGTTATAATACTTTTACCTTTCCTTTTCCTTTTTTTAAACCATCCACAGATTATTACAAATTTTTAAAACAAATATTCTTGTTCCTTCTGTTGAGAAATCTAGACATGTCTTATTGGGCGGTAAAGGATTTGGCAGATATTCAAAATTGTCCAAAACATTATCTCTGTTAATGACTTTTATTGTGAGTAGTTTTCTAATTCTCTAAATTGCATCTTCTTTTTTCCTTATAAAACCAACTTCTATTGCTCTCATACTGTATGCTAGGTACTATGCTAGCAACATAAAGATAAATAAGAAAATGTCCTGATCTTCAAGTGCTCAGTGTCTCAGAAGACAGATGTATACAAATAAATAACTGGTACAGTGTTTTGCAATGCTAGAAGTACCTGAGGAATAAGGAAGAGCTAGAGAAAGGGCTTAGTATTCAATCTGGGGCTTTGGGAAGTGAGCAGGAATTTGCTAGTTGGAAAAGAGAACAAAAGGCAAATTAGGCAGAGTGAACTGTACGTGTAAATACACGGGGTTGTGAAATGTACATGGTGCACTGGAGGAATAAGTTGACTTCCGATATGCATGAAACACAGAATGTGTGTAGAAGGATGGAAAGCCATGATCACAGACCAGCCTTATATGCCATGCTAAAAACTTGGGGCTTAAGTCTTTTTCCAGGTTCAGTCTTTGTCCTAATAACCTTCACTACTCCAAGATCTTCTTAGATGCTGCTCAGTAGTAAAGCTGGGCAGACTCAGCAGCCAAGGCAGCTTCTGATTTCAAGAAAAAAAAATGAATTCCCTTACCTTTCAACATTAGAAAAATTTCCAGCCTCTACCAAACAAACCAGGAGTGATTGTGGTAACATCTGTCAGACCAGACTGGTTTCTCTGCAATGTACAGTTCTCAGAATCAGTGTGACTTCCTTACAGGGAATACTGGTTTGGTGAAGACGAGGGATTATTTACTAAAGCCTTTTTCTAAGTGAGCCTCTCTTGGTGACCCTTGGAAACAGTCCACTTCATGTGTGTTTGAAACATTAGTTTAATCCTTGCCCTTCTCCAGATCATTAAGTGTCTGCTATAATACCACTCCTGCTCAGAACCTATGTACGTTTTCTGGAAAGGTTGATCATTTTCTTTTCAAATTAATGAGTGAACATTTCCTTGATTTTTTTCAAACTTTATCTTGATAGTGTCTTTATAAATCCATTTCATTGCCTGTCCTGCTCACATCCTTTTTTAGGAAAACTTGTCATACCACAGTCCTGGGAAAGCAACATGACCCTGTGACCTCTGCTAACTTCCCAGTCACTGCATGAACATTTGACCCGAGGACAACCAATCCCTTTGTCATCAGTGATAAAGCAAACATCTCTTTTTTGAGATTTTTTTTTTTTAATTAAGAGAGCTTGAGTCTGTAGACCGTAATGTAGACATTGAGTCCTCCTATCCACTCTCATGTTGGAATAATCTTCCTTAAATTTCCTCCATCCTAGCCCTTTTAGACAACTGAGAACACACACATACACACCCACCCACTGTGTTTTTCCAGTGTCTGTTTATTAATTTAGCAGATGGTTATTTTGTATTTCCAGTGTATATAGTACTGAGTTTATTGTCACAACCCTTAATCCTCTAAGGCATGGTGTTGAGAATTTCTAAATAATCTTAAAGTCTATACCCATTTTTTCAGGGTGGTGGCACAAATACAGATTAAATACTTCCCATATCAATTTATATTTACCATATTATTAGTATGATGACTATTGTCTGCCTTAAATCAGGCATGATTGTTAGCTTTGTATCGTGACCAAAGAAATGGTGAAGTGGGCTTTCTGCCAGGTGGGAGGGACACATGAAACACACACACCTGCACACTCACTGTGCATCTGATTCTCTAAAAGGACAAAATAATAATCACTAAACACAGTTGAAATAAGCGTGGGCTGGAGGTATTGCTTAATTTATTTTTCTTACAAAGTATATATATATTTATGTCATTCCAAGCAATTAAGTGAACCACAAAGTTGTTAATGCCTTGAGGGCTTTTATGTAAACGAGGAATCACATAGGAGGGAGTCAGTTCATGCCTTTTCTTGGTGTTCAGATATATTGATCACTGCAGCTGAAATGATTATCCAGCAGTTTACACTAGTTGTGCTAATGAGAGAGTCTGCTCGTTCCTTAATTATGGACATTTACCACTTGTTCTTTGTATAGTTTGAAGGAGAAGCATAGGATACCATATTACACAGAGGAGTGCTCTTTATTTTTATATACCTTTATTGGAGTATAATTGCTTTACAATGTTGTGTTAATTTCTGCTGTACAACAAAGTGAATCAGCCACACGTATACATATATCCCCAAATCTCCTCCCTCTTGAGCCTCCCTCCCACCCTCTCTATCCCACCCCTCTAGGTTGGTCTCAAAGCACTGAGCTGATCTCCCTGTGTTATGCAGCAGCTTCCCACTAGCCATCTATTTTACCTTTGGTAGTATATATATGTCAGTGCTACTCTCTCACTACGTCCCAGCCTCCCCTTCGCCCGCTGTGTCCTCAAGTCCATTCTCTACCTCTGCATCTTTATTCCTGCCCTGTCACTAGATTCATCAGTACCATTTTTCTAGATTCCATATATATGCATTAGAGTGATCTTTATTTTTATCTTTGCTAAATGGAAGGAAATTCTGGAATGTTCCATTGAGCAGCAACTCAAAGTTAATTATTTCCATGTTTTTTTTTATGTTTGTTTTCTCTGAGATTGCATTTGGGGCATTTTAACCACAACTTTCCAAACATTTTTCTTTCTTTGGATTTGTGAGTTCTTTTCCTACACTTCGGAGATTCCCCTCACAGGCACATGCCAGGCCCTCAAGGTCCATTGAGTTGCAGTATGAGGCCAGCAGACGGCTCTGTGACCTACCCCGCCACATGGCAAGCTCGCAGTGTAGACTGCACCAATTGCGTGAGACGGCCTACAAGACCACATAATAGACGGGATTAGATGAGAACAAAAATTTCTTTGCTTTATTTATAGTATCATTGTGGAAGGATGAAAAGCTGTAAGTCAGCTTTGCCTGGGTGTGGACTTGCATAATCCACTCAAAACGTTGATTGTTCCCTTGACTTTGCCTCGTAAAAGCTTCTGTGGCTCCTGTGGACTATTACTTCATAATGCTTGGACAAACATCAATTAACACACATCAGAACGTTCCCATTTGTGTCCCTCTAAGAATGGAAGAGGCCCAAAATTCACGATGGGTTGGAAACACTCGCATCGAGATTACAGGAGGCTGGGCTGCCTGGAGGACACAGGTGTGCTGTTCGTATGTGTTGAAAATATTGCATTTCCTATGGAGCTTGGAGTGATTATCAAACCAGACCTCTAAAGAACAGCTTATTGGAAACCTTAGCTATTATAAGGGCTATTTTTTTTTTAAACCTGGGAAATTGGTTGTTGAAAATCAGATGAAGCCAGTGAATCTGACTGTTGAAATTGGAGACAGCAGAAGTTATATTAGTTTTCATAGTCACTTGAGAACTTTTAAAATTTTTTTCAAAATTTCTCAGGGAATTTGAGATGGGATTTCTTTCAAACAATATGAATAATAGAAATATGCTTAACCATAAATGTTTGAAAATATTTATGTAACAATCAATGTCCAAGAAAAATATTCCCATAGCATGTTATATTATAGAGTTTTAAATATATGCCATTTCTTGCTGTCTCGATTATTCTTGCAGAGTTTTTTTTCTATTCATGATGTCAATACTATATGCGGCTGTAACAAATTCATGGGTAAACTCTTGTCTTTATCGTCACTTATAAGAAATGGACAACAGATTTTTTTGTCCAGTGTGACAGTGTTCCATGAACATCAGCTCCAGATCTCTCTCCATGTGTGTTTATCTGATGCTAATGAGTGTATTTATGTGGAAAGTCCTCAGAACACATTAATGTTGCTAGTGAACACTGTAAATGATTTGAAAATGTACAATGGAATAAACCAAGAATAACCTCATTTTCCCTATTATTTTAGGTACTATTACATAATACCAAGGCCTCCTTTCTGGGGAATTTCATTAATAGCTTCTATAAGCATGCCAGGTCAATTTGCTGTAATTCACAAATCCATGTGGCTAGAGAGGAATTAACCATAATCATTTTCTTAGACTGTCGTACAAACCAAACTGAGGAGTTCTCTTTTGCATTAATTTCTTTTGCTAATATTTGTTTTAGCAATAATTGCACTCATATTCTAGTGTTCAGGAATGAATAATACAACTGGGATCTGCTCAATAAGAAATAAGAAAACTCTCCTTTTATATATGAATAGAACTTTTGGAAACACAAGAGTCATTTACTTGGTCCGTGACTTGGTCAGATGGTCCATGTAGAGCACAGGGAGAAATCTCGGTGCTCTGGAGGGACAGAGTTATAAACAGAGCTACCTACAGTTTATGTTAAAATAAAGGTGGCTCTGACCTTGAAGACACACCAGATTGTGAGGTGGGATAGCATAACCTCGGCATCTTTCACATTCAACTGACATTCTTTCACCCCCAGAACGGGTAGAGTTGCCATTGTGCACTTGCTCCATAGCAGGCCGGCCCCTGGAGATGCATGATTCAGGAAGAGGCATCGCCTGGGGCTGCTTGCCCGCCCTCTGTGCCCTTTCCATATGTAGACATCCTGAGACTAGACTTCTGCTTCTCTCTTCTCTACATACCTGCAGTCACAGGGGATTTCTTTCCATATGATCCTTTAAGTTGATTAGCTTCCATTGTCTGTGTGGATGGGATCCTATTTCGTAAAATCATTGGCTCGTATTTGTACTGAGTATGACTGACCTTTAAAGGATGTGTTTCCAAATAGGCAAGAAATTGTCTTCTGATTTTGGCTCTGTTGACTTCAGACCTGTCTTGCTCACGCAATTCCATTGGAACATTGGAACTCTGTACCTTTCTGGAGCTCCCATAGTGCCCCCCAAAGGAAGGAAATTAGTATGGCGGGAAAAACATGGGTTGTGAAGTTGGGGAGACCTGGATTTTGATGCTGTCTCTGCTATGTCTATCACAAGCTTGTTAGTGACAAGAAGGATTAGTGACAATGAATGACGTGTACAATGCCTTTTGAGGCATTTGTTGGAAGCCCAACAGGAGGTAGTTGTTGTGCCAAAATAGTTCCATTTCTCTCATTTCAGCTCCCTTATCTTGCAGTTTTCGTTCCATTTATCCAGAAATATTGGATGACTTGATCTTCTTGCATTTGCCCTATTTGACTCTGGATGTAGAAGTAGCAGAGTGGGAAGAGAATAATAAGGACTTGGAAAAGCACGGAAGACCAATGAGATAGCAGGGAATTTATAGCCATTTATTTGTAAGAGTGTTTTAAGACTTCTCACAGGAAGGAAGCACATTTAATTTAGCCTAACAGGCAGTTGTGTTTCTTGTGTGTTTATTACTCTATCACATGGCTAAGGGGTCACTTTGATTATCATAAGCTTGGGTGAAACTTTCTTATGCAGCTTTGAGGGGGGAGTCCTGACCTGGTTAAAGTTTAATCTATTATGATAAAAACATTTATTAAAAAAGATATTATACTTCCAAGGCCTTTTTCCATCAGCTTGCTTTTTTTGGTTGCCTATCACATGGCTATATCATTTTTAGATACTAAATGAAAAGCATGTGTAACAGAGCACAGAAATGCACTTCTGTCCACGTTACCATGGGTAACATCCAATATGAAATATGGGTTTTCTTGAAGTAGAACACACTACTTTAATTATTACATGCAGTTTGGAAACATGAATATTTATACAATTAGAAACTTGGAAGCATTGCACAAATTCTTTAGAGTTGGACTCTGACATAGGCATTTTTTCCCCCTAATCTGTTCTATAAATGCAGACCAAAAGATGAAATACTGTGGTGGGCTTAAATTCATTGGTTCTAGAAAAAATGCTACAAAATTGGTTACATGAAATAAAATTGTTTATTAGCAAAGTTGCTTGGACCGGTTTTTTCTGTGTGTGTGTCTATTTTCAATTGAGTAATAGTAGGTGCTTTTGTTATTCATAACTTGTTCACTGTCGTGTGTTGAAAATGAAATCACACGAGGGGTCTATGTGGCTTATTAGAATATTTGAACAGTGCACTTAAGATTGTAAATCAGGTCTTGTTATAATCCCCTCTTAACTGATTTTTTTCATATTTTTCCCCTTGGGTTCTAATTTTTCAGTGCAAAGATAGATCTTCTTATATATTTTAAAAAATTAATTTGACTCATATGGAAACGAATAAAACCTATCCTCATCACTTAAAATACACATGCATATATGTACACAAGCACACAGAACTAAAATTCAAAACATAAATCATTCTCAGAACTTTAAGAACATGGGATGTCTCTATCTTGTCTTCATAAAGAATTGTGCCCCTGCTAAGGGTTTCGCTTAAAAATCTCTTAGGTAAAAGTAGTTGAGAGTTTTGATTCTCTGCTAGTTTGATATGTTGTTTATTTATTGATGTTAAAATAAATTTCCTTGAGTTATTGTAATATAAGTTGCTGAACTTTGTATAGATTGTTGCATCACATGTGAAGATTTCTAATGAATCTTAAATTAATAGTAATTCTGTATCTGATTGGTAGTATTATTTAATAGGAAAAAGAACTCATGCCAGACACTGAATTTAGTGCAGTTTATTAAGCACTGTTTTTTACACTATGTGAATAAAGCCCCAAATCACTGGTTCTTAAGGATAGTTTGGGGGTGGTGAATCAATGAAGGAAAATACATGGTTCAGCTCTATCAGTGGCTACAAATTCTGAAGTCAGATAAGATGTTCTGAATACCACTCATCGTCATTCTCTTTGAGATTTTCTGTAGTCATTTTGTTACTTGCCAGTATCAGCAAGGGGAAAAGAGCCCAGAGTTGGGGGAGAAAGTTCATTCAATAAGTTGGTTATCACATGCGGTTCAGTGAAAACCGATGAGCCTGTGTTGTTTCAGGATATATTACTCTAAGTCTGTGAGAGATGTTGCAACCTTATTCTGTCTTCACTCACCTGTCTCCAAGCAGGATGGCAACTGCTGGAGAGCTTAAAAAAGGCAGGAAAAGGAATTTAGATTTAAACCAACTGGCAACAACACAGTCTGGCATCTGTGCCCTTAAAAATGTTGTCTCGCTGCAGGTATATCCCCAGCGTCATGGAAAGTATGTATCATCTACGCTAAGCATTTTTGCTTTTGACTTAAGACATTAAAGAAAACTGAGATCCTTTTTAAGTCTTCCTATCTTAATCAAATGAAAAGATTTGATTTGAAAAGATTTCAGAAACAATAGATTCAAATAATTGCTGCAGAGGGTGAGAGTAGCCTCATGGGAGAGCTTTCACGAAACTTTTGTAGTCAGAGAAAATTTTTTACAAGAAGGACTTTTAAGGAGAGCCAGGGAAAAGACATAGAAGAGGTTTAGTACCGAGAAGCGGGAGGCCACCTGAGACCCATGGCAGTGGGATATGCGGACTGGAGTGGGAGGGAGAATGAGTCCTTCCTTAGGCTGAACTTGAAGCCTCCCTCCTTTACCTATGCTCCTGGGAATGTGGAACAGCTGCTCACCAGCCATACCATTCCATTATTTAATCTGCCAACTTCTTTTGGGGGTGAAATAATCCTAATTCTTTTAGGCTTTCATCATGGTGTCTGTTTTTTGGCTCTTTAATCATTTTCAGAGTTTTTCTCCAACTCTCCTCGTCACAATTATGACTGGAAGCTCCAGAGGGGGACACCACTGCTGGGTGTCCCATTAGGGAACATGACTAAAACCACCTTTAAAGCATCTTCCATTGGCAGGGCTAACTCACTGTACTATATTCCTTTGTTTCTTAGGTGGTCTGATTTCAGTAACTGGGTTTGGGGGGCTTTGCCTAAAGAAAAGGGGGTCACCGATTTTAACTGATTTTTTTTCAAAAAAATTTTAGTAGTAGTTTTAGCAGAATTTTGAGTAGTAGTTTGTATTTGTCTCTCTTTCTAATTGCTCTCTGATTGTATTTTTCTATTTGTCCAATCGTTATGGGCAAATGTATTGTTGTATTCTACTTGCTTTGGTTGGAATTGAAAGTATGGTAATGACTTCTGTTGGTGATGATATTCATTTATCTGGTCATTGATTCATGTACTCAAGAAATATTCTTGAACTCATAGCATGTGAAAAACTGTATTCTAGGTGGCACAGTTGAAATGGTGAACAAAGTTAGACGTAGTCTCTACTATGACATTCATAAAAACATTAATAAATAATTGTGTCAGGGATTTTAAAGTTAAAAACTGAAGTATGTGACACAAAGGAAAGAGACAAGACTGTATGTGAGTATAAAATACAGGAAAGTTACCTGGAATGAGATAAAATTTTCCTCAAGGAAAGAAAGGCACTTGAGCTGAAATTTGTCTCAAGAGCTACATTCTATGTAGAGGGAATACCATGTTAAAAGCATTTTATATTTACCGTGTGGTCAACAGAACTGAATTTCCTTAAACTTGTGCTGACTCCTTGAAACCCTTTAAGTTTGAGTTGCCTGCTTCCCTTCTCCTTATTGTAAGGAGTCCCTCACTTGAGTTTCTGCTGTATGCTGATCCTTTAAGGGGTTTGGATCTTTCCTGACTAAATAACAACATTTTGTGTTGTGTTATACCATCTTTAATTCCAGAGCTGAGTGAACTGATTTGTAAAATGAAATGGAGAATTCAAGATATGCTTGCGTAACAAACAGTCTAGCTCAGGTGACTCTAAGTGTGGCTGCAACTTTAGCTCTGTATTCTTTGGTGTCTTTTGATGGATATTTCTGGGACTTTGACGTACGTAGCCCATCAAAAGAATTACTTTAAACATTCATTCTAATTTGTTTTTAGAGCTCTGCTTTGGTATTCTTGACTCAGAAATAGCATTTAGCTTTCACCTTCAACTGTAGACTTCGTGTTTCACTTCCTGAACCCTCTATATCTGTGTAGACATGCATTGTCACAGAAGTACACTGCTCTTTTTTCCTGCTTGTGGAGAATAGATGCTAAGGTTCCCAGGATTCCCCAGATTCTAAGAAAATTTCACTGAAAAGGACAGCCTTGTTATAAAATGGTGTTAACCATGTGTGTTTTGCTAACCAGATCTCCTGCTTCTGGCCCCCCTGCATATCCCAATGGATTTATAGTTCTGCTTTGATCTCTAATATCTGCCAGATTAATCAAGACGCTCTAACTTCCTTACTTTTCCTTGAATTCCATAGTCCCTAAAACTTGACTTATTCATCCTGGCTATTGGCTATTGCTTAAGTATCTTGATCCTGAGCCCTAATTAACCATCCCAGCACAACTCTTCTTTGAGTACAGAGTGCGTATTGCAGTCTTCTGTGCCTTGGAACTACAGTGATTGTTCAATGTATATCAAGTCATCCGTAGGGGGGAAATGCACGAGACACAGTGGAAACAGAGGAGGGACAGTATCTTTGCACCTGCTGTTTCTTAAGTGCCTGTCATTCAAAATAATCAACATGCCAAAGTGGCATTTTGGGGGGTGACATATCCTGGTTTCCCTCAATATATATCTCTGTATATCTGTGTGAATGGTTTAATGCTTTGAATTTAGAAACTTCTAATAATATTTCCTTTTGAAGGAACTTTTGTATATCAGATTTTAAAAAAGTGACAAAGTGAGGTAAATCACTTTTAGAGGTATCATTACATATATAATATAATTTAGCAAACTTACTTTAAGCTTGTTTTATGGCAGAATACCTCCAAATCTTTTATTTATGGAGACATTCCTTTACAATTTAGCATTTATTAATTGAGACTCTAGGATATGTCAGGCACTGTGCTATGAATTTTGTGATGAAAACAGCATGTTTCTTGTATTTGAGGAGTTAACATTCCATTGTGGGGAACAGTAAGAAAAATTATAATACAATATCACAAATGCTGCAAAAGTTGTGAACCAGGCACTGTGGGAACTAAACTGAAGCACTTTCATTGAAATCGGAAGTAGCATCCTGGAAACAAGTTTCCTATGTTTGTCCCATCATATGTATAGTACTAGAGAAATTCCAATGTTAAAATCAAAATTTAATCATAAAAGTTGACATAAAGTTCTCTTCTGTGTAGCCACTAAAATAGAAGTTGCTCTTATAGCTCCTTTTAAAATCATCAAACTGTTTTATTTACCAAAAAATTACGATTATATTTTTTCATCATCTGCCAACAAAGACTTCTGTTTGTATCATGTTTCCAAGGAAGTTCATCTTGTTACTAAATCTGTTTGGAGGACAAATTATGTGAGCGGAATTCATTAAACCCTAATTTTGTCCTTTCTACATTCTATTCCAGCAAAATCAGGATTCCCCTTCCTGGTCATCTATGAAATCCAGTATCTTGTTAACTTTCTAATCATGTCTCATTAACTTCCCCCATTACACAAAAATTCTCTGCAAAACTGTACATTTAAGACCTAGATAAGAAGGGAATCATATATTTTGACATTTGATTAAATACAGTTAATATTTATGGTATGATATTTCTATTGCTTTTATTGTTTCATGTGCCAAACCTTTAACACTTTCAAACTTTAGCAATACATTAAAGTCCTTGAAGGAAAGTATCATGTAACTTTATATACACAGTAGCTGCTCAGATATTATTGAATACAGGAACATAAATGCATTTTATTAAAAATATATCCTCTTAGAAGACTTTGCAAACAAATTACATCAGGATAAGGTGAAATTATGATGGGATATTGGAGGAGGTACTCCTCAGTATTAGTCTTGTGAGGTTTTCTTTGCAAAGTCTCTAAAATACGTGTTTTCCACTTTATTTTTGACTCAACTTGAGACTCAAATATTAAGAAAAAATTATCCAAAACTTGGAAGTAACGCAAAAAGACAACAACCTGACTTTCGTTGTTAGGCTATGGCATTGTCTAACAAACTCACCCAAAGTCATCTACCTTAAGAATGTAACTTTCCTTGACTTGATGTTTACTGGTATCCGTGAGAACATTTTACAGCTTTGTAAACATAAATATTAGCTTGTGGAAAACAAAGAAGGTGCACATTTATTTTTTCCAGTAGTAATGCAATAGTTTTAGCCCAGTAGAGAAGATAATCTAAAGTTTATGATGTCTGCTCTTAAGGAAAATAAATCAGTTTTGTTGTCGTCATAACTTTACAATCTCATTCCAGAATTCTCTTTTCTTTTACTGACTCTACATACACTTGTTAGTGTGTTCTAGTGTAATGAACAGCAAGACAGACTGGTTTTGTATCCTGCTGATTTCCTTTAATAAGTTCAGTAAAACTTTGTGAATCTGTATGAGAATTACATTGTCTTAAGATTTTGAAAATAATATGTTTGACAACAATCTTGTGACCTCTTTTTTGAATTATTTATAATAGTTTACCGAAAGGTTTCTTTCCCCGTAATCCTGGCTGGAACTTCCTATCAATCTCGTGTCCCGTTTTTAAACCACCTCTGCAGCAGAATAAAATCATTCACTGTCAGAGTGAGCCTGGGGTCAGTGTAGAACCCAAGGCCCTCTTTGTTAGTTTCATAGAGCTATCATGGCAAACTACCACAAACTGGGTGGATTAAAACAATAGCAACTTATTCCTTCACAGTACTGGAGGACAGAAGTCCAAAATCAAGGTGAGGGGTAAGGCCATGCTCCCTCTTCAGCTTTTGGTGGAGAATCCATTCTTTGTCTCATCCAGCTTTTGGTAGCTGGTGGCCTTTCTTGATTTCTTGTGGCTGCAAAATTCCAGTTTCCACACTAGTCTTCCTAGTGCCTCCTCCTCTTCTCTGAGCCTGTTCCTCTGTGTCATATATCCTTACTCTTAGGTCTAAAGACACTAGTCACTGGGTATATGGATTATCCAGGATGATCTCCTTATCTCAAGGTCCTTAAGTTAATAACATTTGCAAAGATTATTTTTCCCCCCAAACAGGTCACATTCACAGGTTCTGGGGATTAATATATAGACTTATCTTTTGGGGGGGGAGTACCATTCAACCCACTTAACCATCCATATCCAAACCCAGCGAAGCGCCCCGTCCTGCCTCCAGGGCTTCTCAACAGTGTTTCTGTTTATGGTTTGATCCCTACCCTACCCCTAGCCCACGACCTTTGCTCATTACAACTCATCGTTTTTGCTGTTTATTCGGCGTCTCTGCCTAACATTGGTCTCTGTTTTCTTTACACACGTCTGGTGTGCAAGCTTCCTTCCAGCGAACTCCCCACCCACCCCCATTCCCAGCTGAGTCTGGTGCCTTCCTTCTGTGCTCACATTGTACCGTAACATCTATCTATTGCTTACAGCATTTCAATGTCCTTTGTCCCCCTGTATATGTTTGTGTCCCCCACAGATCTTTTTTGTAAAGAGTATGGACTCTGTCATCTTTGACTTTCCACAGCTTCACACAATGCCAGTAAACAATAGTTATTCACTAAGGGTGGACTAAAAGTCAATGAGTCTCTAACTCAAGACCTATTTTTTCTTAAAATTCAGCTAACGACTTTTTAAAACTATTCTCTAAAATTCTATTCTGTACAATCTAGCATTTGGATTACAGATTATTTAGTGTTCTGGTAGCTCCTCGTCTATCTTGCCTGTGCCTGCTTGGTTTACCTAATTTATATACCTTGAAGGACAGAGTTCACGTCTTGCATAGTATACGTATTGGTAATATGGAAATAGCTTGCTAAAGACTTGTTAACTTAATCCTCAGTGGAAACTAGAATATAAATGTATCCTGAGAGGAAGATAACCTGGTTTAAATTTATCTTTTACAGTTTTTCCCCGATAGAGAGTCAAACTCTACTTCTCGGCAATTTACTAACGTTTAAAACTAAGATAAATTATGTTCCTATTGGAATGTCTAGTTTCTGGGTTTAAAACAACCATTAGCCTTCATGAAGTCAGTTTATAGAATTTCATTTTACTTCCCACCTTACGTCTTAATCACAACCACAGTATAAATAATCCATTGCTTCAAAATCTCCACTCACTCATACATTTTATTGTTATTGACTTTGGCTTATGGAATTTGGATGGAAGAAAGCACTAAATAGGAGAGGAATATTTGAACTTTGATTCCATGTTTCAGAGTCTTAACTGAGACCTCAGCCATATGGAAGCATGAAATTATTCTGTGCCTACTTTGGGGAAACCACTAGTTTAAAATACAAAGAAATTGTATCATATGAACTTACTCTAAGAAACCTTATTTTGGCAATAGAAAATTTTTGTTTTCTGTAGCCTTATGAAATTTTAGAATTAGAATCATTAAAAAAAATTCACCTGGTCTCAGGTGTCATTAAAAACTATATCTTTGTGCCAGAATAACTGAAAAATTTGGCCCCAGGTACAGAGGGGAATCAGGGCCAAGCTTTAGGCAAACTTGGACATTTCTTTATTTTAGGTGGAAAGAAGATAAAATTCAATTAACTCTTGCCCCCTGACCTAAAACCAACTAAAATTCAACAATTTGATTATGATTTTTTTTGAGATTTTATATGTTTTTTTTCCAGCTATAAAATGTGAACCCAGGTCAAGAGGCATATAGTGAAGCCTCAATTTAGCAAAAAAAAAAAAATTTATGAACTAAAAGAAAAATATGAGACTTCTACAGAAACTGGGTGACTAAACAGAAAACTTTAAAACTTAAACAACCAACTTAGAATATTTGCAAGAAGTGAACATTTCATAAAATTTTTTTCTCATTTTTTCTATAGTCCTAGCTATAGAATTCTGCACAAGTTCTTCTATGCTGTGATTATTTTTGGTTTTTTTTTTTTGGATAGGTCCTATAGAAGAACTTCTCAATTATTTTCTTTGCCTTTAATGTTATGGCTCTTCAATTTGAATCATTCTTTTATTTTTCTTTCAAAGCTCTTCTTTCATGGGGAACTTAGCATGCTGAGTTTCTTTAAGGATTGGTTCATAGGATACAGTGAATGGATTTGATGATGGTACACTCCGAAGCTCTCTTCCTGTGAACACTGTCATGGTCACTATCAGTGGACAGGACGCAGCTGGGTGACATGTCCCCGCCAAAGGATGAGTTTCTTTGGTTCTATGGAAATAGGTCCCAAGAGGTGAGGAGGTGACCTGTATCCCTCCCCTGTGTCTAGACATCTCAGTCTTGAAGCTCACAATCATTTCCAAAGCATTTTCCCACTGTTCTTCCCAGATCATGTTGAGCCCTTTCACAAACCCTCCAGAGGTCTGCCTAGACTTATCCCAGAAGCCTCCTAAAGATCCTTTATGTGGAGCTTTCTTTCTTTTCCTTTCTTCTCTTCTCTTCTCCTTTCTTTTCTTTTTTCTGATGATCTCTTTGATCCTATCAAAGAAAATTTCCATGTCCTAGAACAATATTGTCCTCATCTTGAAGAGAGGTTAGAGGAGAGAAGATGTCTGTCACTCTCTATTATAATACAATAAATTAGATAAAACACCATTTTCTGATGAATTAGATAAAACATCATTTGAACTATTTTCTATCTCCCATTATCTGTTCCTTTACACCATATCTCCCACTATTCTAATTTTATACACTCCACGGGCTAGTTAAATTAGACTCAAGAATTCATTCATTCCTTCATTCAACAAATATTTATGTTCTAGGCTCCAAAGACGTATCAATAAGCAAAATAGACACACTGTGTGCTCTCATGGACCCTGTATTCTAACATGGATACGGGCATCCCCAGCTTTGTACATTTGCTTATCTTTGGTGGTGCCTCCTTACAAGTTTGCCCAGTCTCAACTTTGTTCAGGGTTCTTTCAACTGTATTTCAAAGCTAAATTCAGATTTCCTTAACCCGTAGAGTGCCCTCAAAAGTAGACTTGCTTTTAACATTTACAAGGCCTAAAGTATGAATGAGAGCCACATACCACTTGTCTAAATATACAAAACATAAATCTAGCTAAAAACTTGCTCACACTAGATAATGTCAAAATTGAAAAATGTGTAAGACATAAAAATGTGTTGCTAATATCCAAGATTACTGAATTTACTATTATTGTGCATATCTGGGTATTCTGTGTTGATCAACTTATATTTTTTGATAAGTAATAAAATAGAAATATAATTAATAATTATTATATATTTATTTCTTAACATTTCTTCTTGCCTTCATTTCAACAAAATCAGTAATGCTGTTCTAATCAAGATTTTTTTTTATGTACTTGTTTTATATTGGCAGTGATGCTAATTTAAAAAGCATTTCTTGAGTTACCATAGTTCTTAGACTTTTGTATCTTTAATTTCCAATTTGGAGAATTCTATTAAGGCGATCATAACTGGAACTGCCAATAAAATTCTTAAAGCAGTATTTGATTCTAAATTACCATAAATTTTATACGTCATGTTCAAACATTTAAATGGGACATGACAAAATAACATCATCGCAGAAAATATTTTATAAGCATTTTAACTTCCTTGAATAAAATCCTAGCAATAGTATATTTCTTTGATCACCTTTTAAAGCAATATCTAAATCAGAGGTGATGTATATTACTTCTAGACCTACATATGCTAAAGTTTAAGAAAAATTTGAAATGTTTAACATTGCAAACTGTTCCTCAGCTTCCATGCACACTTATTGCAAATATGCTAATTTACTAAAGCAAGAATATGTCCAGATGCCACACCTGGAACATATGGAGAAGAAAATAGGCGCTCGGCAACAGCAGGGGGAAGATCCTTCATTTTGCAAGAATCTATTGCATCCATGCTGAGAAGGACAGGACCAGTTAATGCGTTTCTGTTTTATTTAACTGATTCTGCTCCTCAGGTCTTTCCCACATAACGAAGCAGTATCATCTTTGAAGTCTGCTGAGGCACTCGGATGCTCTTATCTTGTGTTTTGGGGATGAACAGCAAGAGATTTGAAGAAATTATTATTTGGGAACTGAAAGAAGTTTGACATAAGGGCCAGCATTTAAAATTACAGGTTGAGGGACTTCCCTGGTGGCGCAGAGGTTAAGAATCTGCCTGCCAATGCAGGGGACACGGGTTTGATCCCTGGTCGGGAAGATCCCACATGCCGTGGAGCAATTAAGCCTGAGTGCCACAACTACTGAGCCTGTGCTCTTGAGCCCGCGGGCCACAACTAAGGAAGCCTGCATGCCTAGGGCCTGTGCTCCACAGCAAGAGAAGCCACTTCACTGAGAAGCCCGAGCACCGCAACGAAGAATAGCCCCCCACTCACCACAACTAGAGAAAACCCATGCACAGCAACAAAGACCCAATACAGCCAATAAATAAATAAATACATAAATAAAAATAAAATTACAGATTGTGCTGAATCAGCTCTGTCTGCTGGATCCCAGGTGACAGGGCATCCAGGTATTCTTTTATAAATTTAGTTTCTATGTTTATAATGAGCAGAGCGCCTTAAATTGTGGGTATCTTCTTACCTAAGTGTAATGCTTTCTAAAAGAGAGCGTACTTAGGCTAGGAGTGACCTATAATTCTGAAATCTCTAAACAGTTTGCATTTTTTCCTCCTAGTGCCTCGAAAAATGTGGTAAATACAATTATAGTTTTCCCACATGTTGTATCTCCTTATAGAGAAAACAAGTTCTTTATGACCAATGAAAGATATTGTTTGTTTTTTAAATTGCCACCTGTGCCTAGCACAATAGATTCCAGAGTGTAGAGTCTCAGATTTACTTTTTAAAATATTGAATAGCTAAACTAAATACATAAAAGAAAAATACAACAAACTGTAACTCATAATCCTTGTGATTTTTTGTTTTTGCTTTTGCTTTAGTTAGGAATGCATTATACATATGTGTAATAGGGTAATTAAAAAACCAATACCAGACCAACTGAAGCCTGAGCCTGGATCACTGAGAGAATAAAAATAGTGTCACAAATGGAATTGTGACTGTTAATTGCAGTGTGGATGGGAGAGGAGTGATGGAAAGAAGAGTGGGATCAGTTTAGTTTAAGGTAAAATTGGTAAATATTAGTGGAAAGGCTCAGAAGAAAATAAGAGATGTAGGATTAGAATGTAAGACAGAGATTGGGTTAGTGAAAGATTTTTGTCTTGTGATTCAGAAATCATAATGATAATATTTGCCTTTGTGGTGATAATTGGTATATTTTATGTGTTTACTGTGTGTCAAGCATTCTATTAAGTGCTCTATACATACCAGCTTATTTATTTCTTAGAACCACATGCGATTGATATGCCCATGACCTTTTTCTTTGAAATAATGTAAATGAAGCTTTGGGATGGTTACTTGCCAAGATTTCATTGCTGGTAAGTAACAGAGCCTGGATGTAAACCCAGGTATGTCTGATGACATAGCTTGCTCTTAATCACCAAGGGCTTTTGAAGCCATGGGATTGGATTCCAGCTTCATGGCAAAAGATAAAGAGAAATAAGAGAAGAAAATGACACAGGGAATGGTAACATCTGGCAGAAGGAAAGGAAGCTTTACTAATTAGCCTATTTTACTTATTGGTGAAAGAAATCACACCTGAATTGGTTTAAACAAAAGAGAGGATTTTATTGGGAAGATAAGCTGTGAAATAGTTGGACAACCGTGACTGGAGAAATGCCACAATCTCTCATAACAGCGGGTTAGGGACCAGAGCATCAGTCTTCTTTCTTTTCTTTTCTTTTTTTAATTTATTTATTTATTATTTTATTGGCTGTGTTGGGTCTTTTTTTGCTGTGTGCGGGCTTTCTTTTTAGTTGCGGTGAGTGGGGGCTACTCTTCCTTGCAGTACGTGGGCTCCTCATTGTCGTGGCTTCTTTTGTTGTGGAGCACGGGCTCTAGGAGCGTGGGCTTCAGTAGTTGCAGCACGTGGGCTCAATAGTTGTGGCACACGGGCTTAGTTGCTCTGCGGCATGTGGGATCTTCCTGGACCAGGGATCGAACCCATGTCTCCTGCATTGGCAGGCGGATTCTCAACCACTGTGCCACCTAGGAAGCCCCCCAGTCTTCTTTCTTCTTTCTCTTAGCTGTTCTCCTCTCCCTGTGTCAAGTTCATTCTTCTCTCTTTCTGTAGAGTTTTATTCAGGTGGTAAGAATTCAGGCAGCCGAAAGTGCAGAATTTCATAGCTTGTGATTTTAGCCAACAGAGGGACAATGACGAGACTCTTTGGGACTCACGTTCAAAAATTCAGGGCAAGGCTCTGACTGGTTCAGCCTAGGTCAAGTGCCATATCAGTTAGAACACTTTTTGCTGTATGATAGAGAAAATCTAAATAACACTTTATTATATATTTTTCTCGTATAACAAGAAATCTGGAGGGAGAGGACTCCAGGGCTGGTTCAGCACTAAAATGATGTCAAGGGGCAGAATATCCAGGATGCTTTCAGCATCCCACTCAGGATAGGAAGATGGCCGCTGTTACTCTAATAATCACATCCTCATGGCAGCATTTCATGCAGGAAGAAAAGGGGCAGAAACCAAAATCTCTGTAGGACATTCTCTTTTTGTCACGAGGAAAACTACTGCATTTTAGGTTTACTGGGGCCTGAACAGATATAATTTGGGGGATCTTCGTTAAGAAAAACAGAACAATATTAAAAATACAAAATTAGGCATAGGGTTCTGGCTGGGGTCGTTGTGAGTATGGGGCCCTAAAGCTTCATTAGTTTCCAAGTAAATAGTCTCTATTGAATTTCCTCTGCTGTCTCCATGGCTGAATTGAGTCACATAGTCACTCCTGGCTGCAAGGACCTTGGGAAAGTGAGTATCTGGAACTTGCAGCAGCTAACTTTGGAGATGGGTAACTAAGACTAGGGAAGACGGGGAGAAGAATGGCTCTTGAGTGAGCACCAATTTGTTTCCTCTGATGTCTATCATTGGAATGTTTACGCATAGCCAGAGGTATAGACTCATACTATAAAACATGGCTGTTTTTTAAACTAATTATGTGGGTGGATGTAGTGGGATGAACAGTATCCCCCCCGAAATTTGTCCACCTGGAATCTCAGAATGTGACCTTATTTGGGTACAGGGTCTTTGCAGATGTCATTAGTTAAGGACCTTGGGATGAATGATAATGGATTTAGGGTGGGCCCTAAATCTAATGACTGGTGTCGTTTTAGACGAGGAGAGATACACAGGCACACAGAGAAGAAGGCCACGTGAGGATGGAGACAGAGATTGGAGTTAGGCTGTCACGAGCCGAGGGATGCCTGCAGTCACCAGAGGCTGAAAAAGGCGAGGAAGGATTCTCCCCTAGAGCCTTCGGAGAGTACATGGCCCTACTCACACCTTTAGCTTCTCGAATTATGAAAGTACAAACTTATGTTGTGTTAAGCCATCCAGTTTGTGGTTACTTGTTAGGGCAGTCATAGGAAATGAATACGATGGTATAAAGAGTAGTTGTCAGAAGGGGGTGTAGTGCTGGGGTCCATTGCCGGATTTATAAAAGGAGTTTACAAGCAGGTCGAGTCATAGATACAGGATGAGAGCCAGGATGGTGAATTGCTTGATGGTCATGACGAGGCATTGGAATTTCAAAGCTAGGATGAGGTCGTGTGAAAGCTAGACAAGAGAGTAGAGAAAATGAGACAGGAGGACACACGCTCTTCCATCCAAACAACTCATCCCTGAGCATTTCTATCTTTTGCTGTCTGTCTGTCCATGAATGCTCTGCATCTGAAATGTCCCTGTCCCCTCACTCTTGCCTAGGTCACTCACTTGCTTAACTCACTGTATCAATTTCTCTCTGTGAAGCTGACATGGAAGGCACACTCCTCCTTTTAGTCCTTCCTGTCATTGGTGTGGAGTGCTGTGTGTTTGTGAATGTGAATGTGTATGTGTGTGTGTGTGTGTATGTGTGTGTGTGAATACAGTGATATGTTCACAATTTTCCATTTTTAGATATTAAGTGATAGAAGCAGAATCTCTGTCTCTTTGGTTTTCTTTTCTGGTAGAATACTCTGGAAGTTATTTAAGAAGTGCTTAAGTGAAATTGATGGCATGTAATGTATATCTTGTGGAGTATGAATATAAGAAAAATAAGAGACTGCTATTAAATTCTTAAAAGTCTTCTGTATTTAAGTACAGTAATTTTAAAAATCTGTTATTTGGGGACAATGAGGTATCTCACATTTATTTATGTCCGTTATTTGGACATAAAGGAAATCAGCTCTTCTGAAGGACCACAATTTCTAATTTTGTTTTTTTTTGATGTGAATACACCATAAATGTATATACACTTCCATGAATTCTTACACAGACTGTATCTTTTCCTTGATGACCCGGGGTCAACCTTATGCACATCCATTCTTGTTCTGTGCTGTAGGGTGATGTTCTGGGACCTCTTTCCTAAATGCCCTGGACAGTCATATTGCTGGACTGTTGCTCTTTTCTCTTGCTATGAGCCAACCAGCTGCGCTTTTGGTAGCAGCCAGCACACTTTCCTCTACCAAAACGCTGTCTTTCTTTATCATGTGCTGCTTCTAATCCATCGTGGCCTGGGAATCCAAGTAACACAGCTTGTTAGACTTGATCTTAATGTAAGAGTAAATGCCCCCAAGCAAGCATCTGTGTCCCCCAAGTGAGTTTCTTTGGGAATCTATTCTTCGAATTAGGTGTAATCAGTTTTAGTGCACGGATGGCCAGATTAATTTTTTCTCTGCTTCTGAACACTCAGATAGATCCAGCTGGCCGATGAGGTTCTTGACAGTATCCAGCAAATTCTCAGGAGAAATTGTTTTTTCCCCCTTTACATTGTTTTCCATGCCCTAAGTTATTTAAAAATATGATATGTGTGTTTTTGTTTCATTTTGGGGTATGGATGGGATAATATTAAGTAGAGAAATAATTCCTTACTTTTAAAGCCTCCATCTTGGGGAGTTATCTTGGCCAAATTTTGGATAATGATAACGTGTGGTTTATTTTGGGCAGGTTAAGAGTCTGTGTTATTAATGACTGACACACAGCCACCATGTGTGTCAAAGCCGGGGTTAACAAGAAAGGAAAAACTGTGTGAGAATAACATGATTGTGCCAAGAGGTCATATTTTAAACATACAGTCAGCCCTCTATAACTGCAATTTCCGCATCTACAAATTCAACCAACCAGAACCTGTGGATCTGGAGATCCGCTGCACGACACCCTTTTATGTAAAGGACGTGAGCATCTCCGGACCTTGTTTTATCCACAGAGGTCCTGGAACCAACCCCCGCATGGATACCGAGCGGCAACTGGACTGTATGTATAAGTAGCAGAAGTTGTAGGAGAAGAGCCAGGGTTTCCTAGGATGTCATATTGTTTGTGAGCCAGATTGGAGGAGATCTTTGCATCTTAAGATGGCATTTAAGTCAAAATGACAAGAGTAGGAATTCTGAGGTCAAAATCAATAAGGCATTTGGATAATAGTCATTTGATTTCAGAAAAGCGAGTCTTTAAACAGACCTTATTTCTCTTAGGGTCTTTTCAACACACAGACTCTTTCTGTGAGAGAGTAAATGGTGAAGGGCATAGAACACATATAAGACTTTGAAGAGCCAAGTGTAAATAGTCACAGCCTTTAAAAATAATGCAGGTTTAAGAAAATGAGTGCTTCTATAAATCACTGGAAAACTCCATGATGATTCTAACCACAGATGGGCTTTTAAACAAGTGTATGAGTTTGCTGCTGCTTCTCTACTCCCAATTGGATACTAAAAAAAAAGGCTCTTTCTCAATTTCCTGTTCTTGTGCCTTATTAAAATCATTCTGTTGCTCTGACCCCCGCCCCTGTTTCTTTCTTCTTCTCACATCTGTTTGTGTGGGGAGGATGTTACCCACAGTTCCCGGCCGTGAGGAATGCATGAAAGCCATGCGGATGAGATGGTGACCCAGCTACAGCGTGTGTGAAATGAGTGATGGGAAGAGAGAGGGAGAGAGCAAGCCTCGGTGCTGGGTTATGGGCTGTACAGTTATTTCTAGCTTTGAATTGTTTCCAAATCTCATACATTCACAGACAGCTTCGCCAAAGCCCACAGCTGTCATGCATTTTCAACAGATTCCACAGGGCCTAGATGAGGTTTGAAGGCATTCCTTTGCTCTTACACATTAGCTAAAAGGAATTACCGTAACATCTGATATTGTGGAAGTGGGATCTTTGCCATCCTGACCTTGCCCAAAGCTGTCCGGAAATAGGGGTCCAAGAATGTATTATCTCATATGGCCTCTAAAGGTCACTGGGGGCCCCTCGATGGCATTCCAACAAAACCCAAGCACCCAACATGCTCTGCTTTTGGAGAAACTGGGTTGCTTTGTATGGACACAGTGCGCAGACACGTGTTCCCATTGCTGTTTGGATGTTTGTCATAGGAAAGGCATGTTCCACTGGAGAAATTCCCAGCTGTCAGTAATGTGCTGATGCACCACAGCCAGTCATGGTGGGGGGGGGGGGGGGCAGCCAAATAAACAGGATGTTCACAAGGTGTGTGATTGCTTGAGTGTGTAGCAAAACTTCTGCCCATTTCGCAGCCTCATAATGGGATTGACATGCATTGCTTAATCTGCATCTATCTGTTTAGGGCAGAAACACATAAACACCATGGAAACAATGTGTTAGAAAGTCCTTTCTTTGGCTATATGGGCTGTTGATATGATGGGATGAAATCTGTATGAATTGAGAATTACTGTTGCTTTAGTGTCATGAGTTTCCTTGCTGGGAAGTGCCTTCAAGTCATCCAAACACAGATGAGAGGAAGTGATCAGATCATCAGTGGCTGTTGTGAGTTGACCAAGGGGACTGAGTCTCTACGGCTATTTTTACATACCCCTGGAGTCATCTTCATTCTTTCTTCTTGTAAGCCACCCATTAGTTATCTACATCAATGTATGGAAACAAGTCAAATTTATGCCATTGCCCTTTTCTGTTTGGAAATGCTGCTACTGTTAACTATGAGTGTCTAAACATATTTGTGAGACAGCAATTTGGGAAGGGAGAGTGGGGGGTTCCTTCAACATTCACATGCAGAGTGGGTTCTTTGAAAAATAACATTAAGTATCCTATTAGGTGTCAGACTTCTTACTCCTCTAGGTATGCAAATCCCTTTTGCCCAAATTGGTACATATATTCATGATAATAACAGTAAGGTAACATTTACTGCAGATTTCCTATGTGCCAGTACTGGGCTAAGTCTAACATATGCTAACTCTTTTAATTCTCATAAAAAAAATATAATGTTGATATTGTTATTATTCCTCTTCTAAAGATAGGGAAGCTAGGGTTCACAGAAGTTGTACGCTTGCCTAAGATTATAGAGCTAGTGAGAGAGCAAGCTTGAAGCCAGGTCTGTTTAAGTATGGAATCCATGCACTTAACAACTCCTCTGATCCTCGTGTGTCTCTGCTTTATGTGAAATCTGATTCTATTGCAGCCTCTGATGTTATGTTCCATTGAAACGTGACTCATATCTTTTTGAACAGGTTTGTTATACAAAGACAATTTTGGTAGTCTAGGGTCTATTCATTTAGAACACTTCACCAACATAGCAGGTTGAAGGTTGAAGACCAAGACACGAAAACTTGGTAATTATTTTTTCAATTTTGAGCTTTTAATTATGGTTGTTGCTGCTTTTGAAACTTATTACCCAAGATGCACTGATTTAGGCCAAAATCATGTGTCAGGATGCCATCTTTGAAAAATTTTTACACTCTTTCACAGTTTTTATGTGTTAAACATAGCAGTTTTTCTGCTATGTTTATCACATTTAGAACTTTTTTAGGAAGTTCTAAATGCACAGAATATGTGTGCTTATTTTGGTTTATGAAATTTTTAAACACTTGTACTATGATATCACCTGGCAGAAGACAGTACTACATAGTGGTTAGGGCACAGGCTCTGGACTTGCATTACTTACTATCTCTGTGACCTTGGGAAATTTAATTGATGTCTCTGTGCCCCTTTTCCCCCCATCTGTGCAATAGGGCATAGGGAAATAATAATTATCTCACAGGATTTTTGTTAAGATGTAATGTGAGAATACACATAGAGTGTGTAATATGCACCTACCATCACCCATCTTTGTATTATTTTTCTCTGAGGTCCTCATCACAGTCAGATAAACTGAACTCTATTTGTTAAATGTTTCTCCCTCAACTAAAACATAAGCTACACAAAACTGGGTATGTTTTGCGGTCTGCTGTATCCTCATTGCCCAGAACAGCAGCCCATACCAGGTAAGTCCTCACAAATATCTGTTAAATAAATGAATATTAGTTATTATTACTATTACTATTATTATTATCTGTTTCAGACTCAGATACCTGCTTTTAAAAATTCTCAAAACACTGTTTAGGTTTGCATCATTACTGAGAGGCTTAAGATATATTTGATTTGTAAGAATTTAATAGCTTGTAGAAACATAACATATTGAGTTTAACCTCTTCAATTTATAAGAGAACTTAAAATATCCCATGGCCAGTGATTCTAAGTGATGTCCCTCAGTCAAGAATTACCCAGTGGCAGATGAGATCTGGCATAAAGGCCTGTGACACTCAATGCAGCACTCTTTCTTCCGTGTCTCACTGACTTCTAATTTGGGTACCAACATGGCTCTCGCCTTTCAGTGGACCAAGCCTCAGTCCAGGTGAAAATCCAGGTCCTATTTCATCATTATGTGTTACTCCAAACTTCTCATCACCTCTGGTTGAGTGGTCATTGCTGGTCTTCCACGTTTTTCACAGTGATGGAATTTCTCATTTGGATGAAAAATGCGCTTTAGTCACATGTCATATACAGAGATGGCTGAGAATTACAAGAGGCCAGGGAGAACGGCTCCTCTCCAGATGACTTAGTGAAAAGTTGTGCACCATTTATCAGCTCTGTTTGGAATCCTTCCCTGGATTTTGAGATCTCCAGGATATTCCATTTGGGGAGAAAATCAGAATAAATAAAAGCTATAAAGGCTATTGTGCTTCCAACTCCAGAGCTATCAAGGGGAAAAGAAGGTATGAATCCATCCAATGAACATTTATTAAGTGTTTACAATGTGGTAAGCAATGTGTATGTGTGTGGATGGAGTTTATTTTTAAATATTTGTAAGTCGCACCTTTTCCTCGAGTTTACAATCTAGCTGAAAAAAATTATCCAAAATAAATCCTGCAGCACCTAACACTGACAATAGTTAGCACATGAAGAGTGAAGAGGAACATAAAAATTTGAAGGAGCCCAGAGGAGGGAAAAGAGTCACTTCCAGGCGGTGAATGGGATGTTTGTATAAGAGGCAACATCTTAACCAGACTATCATGGGTCAGAAGACTTCTTCAAATTCCTTGCATCTTAGGTGAAATATATTTTAGAGTTGATTACTTAGTCTGTTTTACTTCATGACATTTTATGGTCTCATGTATCCCACATAATAGACACAGCTATATGCAACGTAATGCAATCATCATAGCTTATTTCTCAAAAAGATGCTTTTATTAGAGGTATTGTTATGGATTTTTTGCATAGCTTCAATTATGAACATTTTCTTGAGCTTACAAATGATAGTAAACTCCTAAAAGAAAAAAATTGTATCTTGCACACACACATGTACAATATTTGGAGTCTCTGTACATAGCTAAGAATTAAACAGACCCTTTTTGGACATTGATGCTTTGACTCACATAACTGATTATGGTTGAAACACAAAAGATTTGCAAACCAAAGTCCCTATTATGATGTAGTATTGGGTACTGAAGGGACCCAGGAGCTGAACCTATGACTTTTATACTAAAAGTCCCAAAAAACATTTACAATTGCCTCCACAGACTTTTTTTTTCCTTGTGAGTGTATCTTCCTACTTAAAATAATTGTACTGTATTTGTTTTAATAGTTGATCTCTTCTTTCCTGATCCTTATTTTCAAAAGTAAATATAATGGTGGTTAAATAAGTATCTTTAGTTTTGCTAAATATTTTACAGTGCATGAAGTGCTTCATGGTAACTAGAAAATTGAAAGTTCTTTTTTTATTGAGGTATAATTGGCATATAATATTATGTTAGTTTCTGATGTACACATAATAATTCAATATCTATACATATTGCAAAATGATTATCACACTATGTCTTGAAAGTTTTGACTAATTTTATTAATTAAACCACATGTTATATGTTCCCTTGACCCAACCAAAAAAAAAAAAAAATACAGTTTATAGAGGAACGAATGACAAGGACGTGATTTGCCTCAGTTTAATGTGATGATGGCTCTTCATTTTCCTTTCTTCCTACCATTTTGGCTTGCCCTGTCCTGCCCTGCTGAGGAGTTATCAGCTATGAGGCTCTCTGTCCTTAGCATCCATGCCACTGGCCAGTTGGTTTTCTGACTGTGGGTTTCTCTAGCCATCCATTCCGTTTGCTGGCTCCTAAAGCTACAGTTGCAGCCTTAGTGTTTTGTTTCTCATGTAGAACATGCTGATGGATGTGCTCACTGAACATCTTAACCAGCACACTTACTCTGGCTTCTTCAGAAGCTGATAAACTTAGCAAAACAATTTTATGCTCTTCTGAAGAACAAAGGGAAGACAAAACCAGAAAGATGGATCAAACAGAGCCACTATGGAAGATGTCTCAGAGCTTTAACAGAGCATGAGGACAGTGGTGTTCAATGGCTTTGGGGGGCCATGTTCTCTCATGTTGAGAATTGAATGAAAGCAGCTTACTCAAAACTTATGTACTGTGTCTTACTATAATTAGTTTTCACACTGCGATTGGAGCTTAGACCAGATTAGTCATTGCTATCTGTACAGACAAGTCAATCACATTTTTGGAAATATCTTGAGACAGGTTTCCTGAGGTCATGAAAATATGACTATAGCAAAAGGAATGATTTCTTACCAAATATTTATTGGACAGTTATCATGTGAAGGAGACTTATTTAACGTGTAAATATTTATACAACACACAGTCCCTGCCCAGGGGACCTTGTGCACAGTTGCTGAAACTGGTGTGAAGGACTTCAAGAGCATGATCGAAGATAAGGAGATTTTACAGTGGTTGATAGAATATTAGATCTGAAAGTGCTTTCAGAAATCATCTACTCCCCCCATCTTTTTCTATGACTATGATAATTCTAAACATGACTTGCCTAAGATTATCCAGAAATTTAGCAGAAAGTCAGATATAAACATCTTTCCTCTAAATCTGCTATGTAATTTTTTTCATTATATGACATATATATTAATATTGATTTAAGCAGTTCAAATGCAATTGAATTTTACTTGTATTAGTTTAGTGCTTACCGTTGATTCTTTTAATTCTAATGTGCTTAATCTGGTTTTCTCTGTGTTGTATATTTTAAGGCACTGGGGAGAGGGCAAGAGAAAAACTTCTCTCTTTTGCACTTTAATTTTTTCATTTTTTATTAGTACTAATTTGAAACTTTTCATTATATAAGTAATAGATGCTAATTGAATAAAACTAGAAAACTATTTTATATATATATATTTTTCTTTGTTTGCAATAAAAAAATGGGATCACATTTAACCTTCTATTTTATACTTCATTTTTTCATGTAATGATTACATGGGCATTTTCCACATGAGCAAGTATGTTTAGAATATCACTTTTATTGGGACTGCAAAATGGTCTGTTTTATTTATCTTATGTTTTGGACATTTTACTTATTGTCAATTTTTGAACACTTTGAGAACAAATTTTTTGTTGCAAATATTCTGAAATGAAGATCCATCTAATTACACGTTTATACATAATTATTTCCTTTACATTTTCAGAAGCAGAGATCCTGGATCAAAGGATACACATGTATGCTAGGCTTTTGATACACAGTGGGCCCACCACCAACACCTTTTATTCTCAATTTCAATTTGTACACTAGTTTCTATTCAGTGCTGCAGGACTTTAAAATCTGGCAAGGGTAAATAGGTCTATTAAAAAAAGAAAAGCAAAAAAGCCCCAAAACAAAACCCAAAACCAAATAAAGCAGCTCTCCAGCAAGATATGTAGGGTCACAATGGCGTAATATCCACACAGCAGGACAATCATTTGCTGAAATATATTAAATAGGGGGCATCGATCAGACACTGATGATGTGTTCAAGATAAAGGTCTCCTCAGCTCTGACCTGCAAAGGCAAGAGGATGATGATCCTAAAATTAGCAGTGGCATCAGGAGATCATATCTTCACGCCCCCTCACCAGAGCTCTGTGACTCCCACTTGCTAAATCTGGGATGTAAACTGCATACCTGGTTCTATAAGAGCTTGGAAGTCTTCAGATGTTAAGAGAAAGCAAATATTGTTACCACCTGGAGGACACTGTGATTCTTTGTTTGAATTTGCTTCCTGTGTGTGATTACTTATTGATATAAGTAAGTCATTATTTTTCAACTTGGTTTGCTAAAAGATGCTAGATATGTACAATGAAAATACTAAATTTAGTGAGATTTGCATGCATCTTTTAAAAGTAAGAATATACTTTCTAATATAAAAGCATTTTCAAAGAGAAAAATGGACACACGTATTTATTTTTTGCTATGATAATCTTTCACACTTTGGTGCCTTATAGAGTGGAAAGTCTTTGGTTTCTTAGGATAAGAAATAGTTGAACTAGTTTCAAGCATTTTGTTTTGTGATAATGTTTTGAGATAATGGTGTTTTGTGATAACAGTTGTAGAAAGTTTCAAGCATGATGTTTAAGTATAGAAATTAACTCCTACCTCTGTTTCTGAAACAGTCTAAACATTCAAGGGAAAGTATCATTGCATTTGCTTTATACCATCTGTGATTAAAATTGTTCATGTCATAAATTAAGATATCTCCAAAGGTAAGATTTTTTTCCAGCTAATTCTTTGGGATGGACAACTGTTGTTTTCAATTTTTACTTTTTGTTTACAGGTTGTGTTTATTTTGATAAGTGGATTCTGGGATAACTCTGGGTAAATAATTGAAATTTTATTAGTACTTTTGTGGGAGAATGTAGAGTTTGTACTTCATAACAACACTCATTATATTAGTAAATATTATGTCAGATGCGCTTAGTCTACTTTGAAGACAGAGAGGAGGATATTGCAGTACAGAGTACAGGACAGGCCTACCTGATGGAATGGAGAGAAGTGAGGGAAATTTTAAAAAAGCTTGGAGCACAGATGACTTCCAGCTTAGGGCTAACTCAGGTATTGACTGTTTGAGAGTTCTGGGTAATTATTAGGAAGAAGGAAAGTCCTGAGCATCTGCCTGGGTGGGTGTTTGTCTGCGTTAAGAACTATGTTCCACTTGACCTTGATGCTCACTGTCAACCCAAATGTTTGCTCTGGGTAATGTCTTTCCTCTGCTTCATCACGTCCTTTCTCTCCTTCAAATGGCAGTTTAGGGCCCAATTCTCCCAGGGCAATTTCTCTAACATCCAGTGACCTTCAAACCACCAACATAATTCTGGATCCTCTCGACTACTCATCACTTCTGTAATCATTGCAGCTCCTATTTTTGTGGACAGAATATGTATCTGTGCCACTTCCCTTATTAAACCATAATCATGCAGCTGGGACCAAGTCTGATCTGGACCATGTTCCCTGCAACACTAGACAAAATAGTTGTATATCTGAGCATTTCTAAATAAACATAGTCCCAAGGGGAATTTTACACCGATTTTTTAAACCAGTAAGTTGAAAATATTTCTATTAGTTGGATTAAAAGGAAGGAGAGGAAAAAGGAGATGAAGATTGGCTTCATGCTGGGCATTATCCTGAACTTTTTGTTTTTCTTTTTTTTACACATTACCTCATACAATCCTCACCTTTGCTCATGTGGGAGACACTGTTAAATTCATTTTAGAGATGAAGACATAAAGAGTTTTTTCTGATGTGGCTCAGAGAATTCAGAGACATGATCTAGGACACATAATTAGTAAGTGGAGACAGTGGAACAAGAACACAAAAAAGTGTGACAAGAAACATTTTCTTCGCAAGTTCTAACATCTTCATATCCATTTTCTACTGGCCTAATTCTAATGATGTAAAGTAATGGCTTCAAACCTGTTTTCTTATTTTAAACTTTCCGAGCCCTGGCTGGTGCTGAAAGTTGCTATTTCAGTAATTGATTCTACTCTATGGATTGAGAATTTTAGGATGTATGATTGCACAGTAGGTTCTTTACTCACCTGATCTGTCAATGTAGCACCATTACCTTTTTTTAAAAAACTTTTTATTTTTATTAATTTTATTTATTTGCTGCATTGAGTCTTCGTTGCTGCACGTGGATTTTCTCTAGTTCTGGAGAGTGGGGGCTACTCTTCATTGTGCTGCACGGGCTTCTCATTGCAGTGGCTTCTCTCATTGTGGAGCACAGGCTCTAGGCGTGCAAGCTTCCGTAGTTGTGGCACATGGGCTCAGCAGTAGTGGCTTGCAGGCTCTAGAGCATAGGCTCAGTAGTTGTGGTGCACGGGCTTAGTTTGCTCCACGGCATATGGGATCTTCCCGGCCCAGGGATTGAACCCATGTCCCCTGCATTGGCAGACAGATTCTTAACCACTGCACCACCCGGGAAGCCTGGACCATTGCCTTTTTAATCTGCAAAGGACATGAGGGATCAATGTATTCCTTAAGGCCATAGGGCTTTTCTTCTTCTCACAAAACATTCAACTGAAAACTGTTGTGAAAATAAGAGGAATCGCCTTTCTTCTCAGTGTAGGGCTGAAAATATATTATTGTCATTAATATTGATATTATATAAATTTGCTATTATATTGTCTTTATAGGCATGCCAGCTAATGCAGTTACTTATTATATTTCATATTAAGCAGTTAGTGACTATTATAAATTTTTTTTTCTTTTACTGCATGTCACTTTTTTTTTCAAATGAAATGTGACTCAGGCAATTCTAGTCAAGTAATGCCTAAATTGTAATTAATATTTTACAATATGAAACACAATTTCCTACCAATATTGTATAGAAGGTAATATCAAGTACTTTTGAAATGCAACCCATGGAGAAAAATGCTGATGGTTACAGAAAGATGTCATCAGAGACTAGGCCAAATTAACTGACACAATAATTTCCTTCCAAATGCAAACATCCTTAACTTGAAAGAAAGATCTGCTTCATAATGTTATAAACATATCCTACCCTGGAGCAGGCTTGATAATTAATACCACATATTCATGGTGAGAAATATATATGAGTTTGGTCATAAATGTTCTCATGTATTTTAAGTGTCAATAAAATGAATAGCCTTTATTATTTCCAAATGATAACTTGTTCCTAGACACTGCTACTTTGCAGGGGATGATGACTGTGTTGGCACATAATGAAATATTACAGGAACATGCCTTAAGCGTTGTAAGACACACCGTTAGCTCTGAATCAACACAGTAAGAGCAACATCTAAGGGCACAAGGACTATGCTTGAGGAAATCCAACCCCTGCCCTTGCTTCCACTTCTACTCTCATAAATCAGTCTAGGTGAATATCTTAAGCTCAGTTAGAAAAAAAATCTTAAAAAGACAATGCACCTCTTTCTTTGGCTAGCAGGACCAAGTGCTCTATTCATGGTCACCCCTGCTTACCAGACACAGCTTTTGTTTGTTTTTCAGAAAATGTCCAAGGGCTTGACTTCTGTGGGCAATTTTGTTCCACATTAAGAGAGAAGGACTTATATGTATTCTTACTGCATAGCATGTTAAAAACATGTGAGGCTGACACAACAGGTATGGATAAGAGCAGATAGTTTGTGCGATGGGAAGAATTATCTATTGAATAGAAAATTAAAAATAGGACTACTGATTTGAGTCCCAACATATAAAGAGGTTGGAAGTGGTTGGTCACTCCTGTCTTTACAATGATGAAGCTAAATGCATTTAAAATGGATGGCTTTCCTTGGACCCATCAGAGAACAGAGGTTGCAGGGCAAACTCTCCCTTTGAATTTTGGCTAGATGGGCAAGTCCAGAGCCACAACTGAGATCTACTCACCTGGAGCGGAAGTTGCTGATGCCATAATCTGGTAGCAACACTTAACATGGTGATTTTGAGATGATGCTGGAGGCTGAAGATGAACTAGGATGAGACTGAGAACCATGCAGGGCTGCAGCTTTATGGGTCTCTGGTGAGCTTTAAGCTCCAGGAACCCAACTCGTCTCACAGTGAAGATCTAAGAAAGATCCTCTTGTGGCTTTGGCACGGAAAGGGGAAGAGTAATCACGGTGAAATATTCCCAGAGACTTGTCCATAACAAAGGCATATGCTTGCGGATGAAAGAATTTACCAGAGCCTTATCCCAGCTGGGGAAAGGGCATCCTTACTCCAGCTAGTTTTCTAGTTTCAACTAAGGGGAAAAAAGTTATACCATGAAGAAGCACCTGTGAAGGTGACAGCCCAGGGACCCAGGCATACTTAAAACTGAGACTGAATGATAAGGCTACATGATGTTTCCCTTCTCCCACACTTTATCACCATACCAACCAGGTTCCAATGTCGTGATAGTGGATTATAGTGTAAAGAGCTGTAAAATGCAGACTGTCTCTGAAGAAGAGTACATAGGGACGCCCAAAGTCAACAGGGAAGATAAAAACAAAGGTACTAGAGGAAATCGAATACTCTGACACCTATATTTATAGCAAACATTAGTACAACATGTCTGGTTTTCAAAAAAAAATTACAAAGCATGCCAAAAAAGCAAAAAACAACACAGTCTAAAGAGATGAAGCAAGAATCAGAATCAGATTTGGGTGTAGCACACATGTTGGAATTATCAGAATTTAATAGAACTATGATTTTAATGAGTTAAAGACTAAAGGATAAGGCAGACAACATGCAAGAACAGATGAGTAATGTAAGTGAAGAGATGGAAACTATAAGAAAGAATCAAAAGGAAATGTTGGGAATCAAAGACAGAAAGGCAGAGTGTCTTTGATGCACTCCTCAGTATGTTGGGCGTACCTGAGAATAGAGCTAGTGAGATTGAAGACAGGTCAATACAAATGTACTAAATTGAAAGCTGAAGGGGAAGAAAAATCCCAGAACATCCAAGAACTATGAGACAACTGCAAAAAATGTAACATATGCTTAATTGGAATACCAGGTGAAGAAAGAAGAAACAGAAGAAATACATGAAGTCATAATGGCTGAGAACTTTCCAAAATTAATCACAGACACTAAACCATAGATCTAGGAAGCTCAGAGAACACCAAGAAGCAGAATTACTGCATGCCCCCTCCAAAAAAAGAATCAAGGAACTACACCTAGGCATATCATATTCAAGCTGCAGAAAATCAAAGGTACAGAGAAAAATCTTGAAAGACTCTAGAGAAAAAATACACCTTAGAGATGAACAAAGATAAGAATTATAGTGGTCTTCGAGTCAGAAACCACGCAAATAACAAGAGAGTGGAGGGAAATATTTAAAGTTTCAAGGGAAAAAAACATCAATATGTAATTCTATAATCAATAAAATCATTCTTCAAAAACAAAGAAGAAAAAACTTGCTCAAACAAAACTCGAGGGACTTTATCACCAGCAGAACTGCCCTGATAGAAATGTGAAAAGACATTCTTCAGGGAGAAGGAAAATGATATAGGTCAGAAACTCAGACCTACATGAAGAAAGGAAGTGTGTAGAAGTAATATATCAAAGTAAAACGAAGTCTTTTACTTTTCTCATTTTTAATTGCAAAAGATAACTTTGTTTAAAGCAATAATGGTAACAGCTTATTAGGTTATTATGGCATATGGGTAAATGAAAGGAATGAACAGGTGAATAAGAGACAGGAGGGAGGAATTGGGAATCACTGGATTACATACACGTGAAGCGGTATAGACTTATTTGAAGGTGGAGTTAAGAGTGATTAAAAAATGCATATTTGAAATTCTGTCAACTACTAAAAATATGTTTTAAAGAAGTATAATTAATATGCTAAAAGAGGAGAAAAAATGGAATCATGAAATGCTCACCTGAAACTGGAAAGACATAAAAAGAGGGGAATAGTAGAAACAAAAAACAAATGCAATAATTAGAACAGTTAAACATGGAAGATATTAATAATCACTTTAAATGTTTATATACATCAATTACAAAGACAAATTGTTGGAGTACATTAAAAAATAAACATGCAATTTTATCAGTAAGATAACGGTAGCTGCTGTGAAAAATAGTCTTTACAATTTCAATGGCTTGACACAATATGAGCTTTCTGCTTGCTCACATAAAAGTTGATCAGGTATTTTTAGGAAGTATTAGGGACCAACGTCTTCTACACTGTCAGGGACCAAGGTCTTTCTATCATATGGCTTCATCTTTCCTAGTACTTCATAAATTATGCATCCAGGTGGTACAAAGGGGAAAGAGAGAGCAAAGGGTAAGAATTTATAGATGTGTAATGCACAAATTTTTCTCCAAAAGAACTTTGAGAATGACAACTTAATTAAAAGATATTTATATATTTTAAAGGGCAGATATAAACCACTAGGGCTTAGAGGAAGATATCCTATGAACAACAATTTATGGCACTCATAAATGTAAAATATAATCTCTAAAATGAAAGTGTATTTTGGATAAATCTGCCAAAAAAAACTTGAAATTTAAAGAAATGTAGAAGAGAAGCACTTGAGTCATGTTTAAAAAAATTATTTGGACCATTTCTGGAAACCAGTTTTAAGAATTTTTTTTTTTTTAATTTGGCGAAGAAAGTTTTATTTTAGATGTTAAATAAGTGGACCGATTTGGTGAATATCTAAACCTAAATTGGTTTAAATGAAAAATGCTGTTCTAAAATACTTACCTCTCTTCTAAGTTTATGACCCCTTGTTTCCATTCGGTTACCACATATTTCCATGTGAATGGTCTAGAAGATAATTAAACTCATATGTCCAAAATTTAAAAACAAAATAAAACATTAGGGACTGCACTAAGAGAACTTCCAATATTGTAAGAAGAGAATAAAGATTATTCAACCAATTCATTTGATATCAGGAAAGGAGAGGAGAATAAACAAAAAACACAAAATGGTAACGGAGTATATTGAAAACATCTCAATAAATGCAAACTGATTAAACATAGACCAGTTAAAGCACAGAGATTTTAATTCTTATTTTTAATTTATGTACGTCTTTGTGAGAAACAGCAAAATAGTGACACAGAAAGGCTGAAAGTAAACAAATAGAAAAATATATTAGGCAAATACTGTATTAATATCACACCAAATGACTTAGAACCAAAAATAAATTACTAGAGATAAAGAGGATCATTTTATAATGATAAATCTGCTATTTCCCTAAAATATGTAACAGTTTCAACCTGTGTGCAACTAACACATCCTCAAACAGGAGGCAAAATTGAAATAATTTCAAGAAGAAATGAACAAATCCATGTAGAAGATTTTAACACAACTCTGTGAAGTGTTGGTATCAAGCATATACGTTTAATACATATACAGACAGATTGAATAACACAATTAACACACTTGGTCTAATGTGTATTTACAAAATCTCTCACCCAACAATACAGAGTAGAAATATCACTTTTCAAACACTCATGAAACTTATACAAAAATTGACCCTATACCAGGCTACAAAGCCAATCACAACAAATATCAGTGAATCAATATGATACTGTCTGATCATAGGCAATAACATTACGTTACAATATATTTTGAGTAGGTGGATATAGCATAATTTGAATTTTAAAGCAACACTTTCCAACAGATTTCACGGATGTGATGGTGATGATGTTTAGATGATAATGAGGGTGACAGCCAATTTCAATAGAGTGCTTGGCGTGGGTCACGCGCTGGGTCAAGTGCGTTATGTGTATGCGTCGTAGAACCCTAACAGTAGGTTCTACTGCTATTCTTAGTATTGTGCTGGTGAAGAAATTAAAGCATAGATCTAATGAAGGATGGAGCTAAGATTGAAAGCCCAGGTAATGTGACTTCAGTTACTATACTTTAAACCACGACAATGTGAAGAAATAAAAATGAAAGTTAATTAGGCAGCGATGAAACACTACACATCAAAGCTTGTGGAGGGCAGTTAAATGGTTTATAGGGAGTTTTATCTTAACTTCATATAATAGCGTTGAAGACATATTGAAAATTAATGTTCTTTCTATGAATTCAGCACCAAAAGTTAGAAAGAGAAAATCAAAGTACACCCAGGAAGCAGACTGAGGATACAAACTCAGGAAATAAAGAGGACAGAACAGAAACATTAATTAAATATAAAACAAAGAAACATAGACGTAAAATCTGTTTCTTTGAAAGTTCTTCTGACAAAACTGATTTTAAAATAGGCAATACAAATATTAAGAATAAAAAAGGATCTTGAGTATATATAGAACATAAATATTAAAATATTAAAAATTTTACATAAATACTTGAGTGAACTGGCCAATTAAAAAAACTGTATAATACCAAAATTGACAGAAAAGAAATTTAAGAAAAGAATTAATCTAAAACCATTTTCACTTACTTGGTTGTCAGAAACCTACTCACAAAATGGGCACAAAACCAGACAATTATTTAAGCGTAGGTTTTAGTAAATCTTCAAAGGATAGATAACATCCATTTTGGGCACACTTTATGAAATAGAGGTACAGGGAATATTCCCAACTTACCAAAGTTAGAGAGAGATAGAGAGAGAGAAGCACAATATGGGTCAATGTCTTTTGTAAGCAGAGATGCAGCGAAAACTGTAAATAAAACTAACACAAATGAACAAATATTATATATTTCTATAAAATATATAACATCTACTGTTCAAATGTTCAGATGAATGTTTTAATTTGACACACTTAAATTGTTTTCAGTAACAAAGTTACATAATGATGAAAACATTGCCAAACATCTGTTTTCAAAATTTTGTCTTGATAACAGGACTTATTTTCCAAAACAATCATTTGCTCACTTCTTATTCAAAATGCCTCTTTTACAGTGGGACATATTAAGGGGGTGTGTGTGTTTCAATACTGCTAAGCAGGCATTTTTAATCATAGAAAAGTTCAGAAATTTGGAGCAGTTTTTTTTTTTTTTTTAAGAGAAAAACATGTAACTCATCTTCAAATTCTCCAACTTTTTAAAAAACTTTAGCATGAGACAACCAGTCTCCTTGGGGTACTTAAGATTTTCATATCAATTTCTCATTTTAATACAAATTATTGCAAATATTTTTCTGCTCAATGTAATACAATCCTGAAATTTACTATAATATAATCCCTAAATCCCTTTGACCTATAGGTTTAATGATGGAACCAATTTAAATCTGTATAATAAATACTAGTAAACTTAGTTGCTTTCCTATTTCTTTAATTAAAAATGAATATAAAAGGATGATCTGGTAATCCTCTGGAGTGCTAGCACCCCACATTTGAAACTGCTTTGATGAGGTAGGGTAGCCAGAGATCTTTCCACATCGGGTATGGCCTGGAATGGCTAGCTATTAGGTGAGGTCCTAGGGTGACTCCCAAAAGATGGGAGTAAGATATTCTACCTCTATTTTTCAGAGTCATAATTTTAGCCAGAAAGGTCAGCACTGCCACCATCTATGCCAAGAAAGCAACACTTTTTTCCGTGTTTGGGTCTAATGATAAATTCTTAAAATATATTTTGAAGTAATAGTTTTCAAAGCTTTTCTTGAACTTGACATGCTTCTAGAGACAGAAATGTATTATGTGCATTCCAGCTAAACACCAATGATAAATTCATTATGAAAGATATAACATACAGTATTAATTATAGGGCCACATTTTAAATAGCAAGCCTGAAACACTGCTTAAGGAAATTGCCTTATTCAGGTTTCTGAGATCTAGCTCAGTGCTAGTTGGAACAGCATGGCCTTTATATACACTAACAGAAATTTCAACTGTTGTAACATCAAACCCCTCAAAGGACTTTTTAAAAGAAACATCCTTTTCTATTTTAACAGTGGAGCTAGACTCCCTGAAAATGAGTTATACATTAGAATGTCAATTACTTTTATTTGCCTTCATTAGTGCTGGTATTGAAAACAATTTGTCCGAGTGGAAGAAAAGAAGAGACTAAAGTCCTTCAATAACCCCTCTCATTAATTCTTTGTGCAAACAAACTCTAGTTTGGGATAAAGCAAGATAACCTAATGGATGTTTTGTAGAGGATGTGCAGCCACTTTGTTTACCAGTTAAGTTTTATCAAATAAAATGGACCAAGAAAAGCCAATAAAATTTGCAGTTCTATAAATCTCAAGCTATATTTTGAACATTCCTGAAACACTCAATCTCCAGACGTCAGCTTTGAATAGATTTATAAGAGTCAGAGGTCACAGTTCTTGCAAACAGAGGAAACAGCACATAGAATTTTTGTTTATTTTCTGTCTCTTAAAAAAATCAAATATGGCCATCAAGGATATAAAACACTAATACTCAACTACTGGTAGCAGGAGGGCCTGTGGGTGTTTTTGTCTCCTTGGTTACCATGTGTAACAAAAACAGATGTGGAATAACTTTCAGGTTTCCTCTATCTTGCTTTAACCAAGGTTTTAATACATTTGTTTTAAATAATAGAGGAATTCCATGAAGCATCTGCATGGAGGAAGCAAACCAATTCAGTTGCTCACGAACTTAGAAATATGGACAAGATGGCATGTGGCTTGTATAGCAGAAAGATTTCTTTGGTTTCAGGTTGAAGGACATCATTTTAGTTCTAAGATTTCTATTTATTAGGTCTTGGAACTTTGGAAAAGTTATGCAAGTTTGTAGAGGCTTTTATCCCTCATCTGTAGCATAATTGTCTCATAGTGTTACTGAGATGATTATGAGAAATTGTTAATAAGGAAACTCTCTTTTTCATTTTGTTTATTTTTGTTTTTTAAAGTTAAAGAATAATACACATTTAAGGCCTCACGATGATATTTTGTAGCTGTGAGTTCTTCCATTCCCAGAATGCCTTACCTAGATCCTTGCTCTGGGGTGGCTTACTTGCTTTGGCTGAGTGAGATGGGGAAAACCTAGGACAGTGACAGCAAGAGGAGCTACTGTTGTTCTATTAACAATATTTATCAGAATTAACTTTCTACTTTCTTCAAATTTCATTTTAGAAGACCCTATACCAGTGTGGCAGTGGCTTTCTATGGCCTTATCTGGTGGACGTATTTATAATGGCAGTTGCACTGCTATTAAGCACTTAGCTTTCCAAATGAATCAAAAGTAGGAAATGAAAAGATCATCTTTATTCCATACTCAAAATGAATATATGTAGTTCAACCTCTCTGGATTCTTAAAAGTATCCGTTTTGTTTTTCACTTTAAATTTTAAGCCCATAGGGCGAGTATCCTCTCTAATTCTTCTTAGTAAATTATTGGTTCACAAATATTGCTTGTGAATCATTGTTATATATAACTAATTTTTTCATGTATTTCAGAAAGAGTGATTGCTCTTAGGTTCATGTAGCGAATTTTAGCTTCTGTCTGGAGTCAAGACAACTTTTGGTCATAGGTGATTCATTGAAATGTCCTACTTTAAGTCGTCTCCATTTGCCACTTCCTCTTTTTTAAGCTGTGTATATAGAAACCTTCTGTTATTAGCACCCTTAATTAGGAAACTTTAAGTGCCTTTAGTCCATTTCCTTTGGGTCCTATTTAATTGTCAACCAGCCTAGAAGATGGAGGTTCGGAAAGACTGGGCTCTGATTGCAGACTGGTCCAGGCAACAAAAATCCTGCTCACCCCATTTAGAGAAATGAACTGCTTTAGGACAGAGGTGCTAGAGCAGATTTCTAAGACTACAGCCAAATGCTTAAAACTTTACTCTTCTTGAACTAGAAGTTTCCCAGGATTAGATAGGCTCTTAAGCTGAAATACATAGCACAAAAGTCCATTGATGATTAATTTCTCTCAAATGATCTCCTAAACCGTTTTAATGAGACAACTTTCCAGTCAATTACATCCTGATTATGGGCCGCCTCAGATGGTACTGTCTCTTGCACATTGTAATATCTTAAAATATATCAGTGCCTCTTGATTTCTACAGTTCAGGAAGTAAAAATTAATATGTTTATGTAACGTCAGATCTAGCACTTAATGGAATTTAAATAATATAATGGCATCAACCATCACATCTTCTTAGGGCATTTAGAAAATGGATGTTAATTTCAGGAAAAGTCCTAAGTCTCTCAAAATTAACACGCTTTACAAGACTGAGAGACCAACAAAAGTGAGGACTATTTCATTCATAAAAAGCCACTAGTTGTTGGTGTGATACCTTGATCCCAGGGAACATGTCTTTCTAAAACAAGGATTTGTTCCCCAAAAGCCAGAGGTAGTTCTGACTGGTGAGGATTAACTTCTGGACTCTGAGAACATGCCATAAAACTAAGGGAATTCTGGTTTCTGACCAAGAGACCAGCTCTTTAACAATTTTTGGTCTACAACAATTTTTGTTTTATGTGCCAAAGAATACAAGTTGAATAAGAAATGGCTCTTGCTCTAAATAGTTTTTAAGCTTTGTGGAGGCAGCAAGGCATTAATCTTTCCCCTGAAAATTCCTTCTGGATACTCAGATAGTCATGGCAATGGTGGAATGTGTGGGCCAATGTTTTCCCATCATTTGGATAATTCTTGTTGTGGGAGCAGTCAGCCATATATTTGGTTATGTTCCTAGCATAGAAAAGGATGTTCATTCAGGACATTCAGAATTGATTTTTCTTCTGGCTCGAGTCATCTTTCTAGGTCCAGGAAATATTTCACTTTTACTATGAATTCCTCCTCGTCCTTTGGACTGTGTACTCCAGAAGCTTTGAAACAGCTTGGTTATAGCTTTCGTAAGTTAGTATTACCATTATTTATGCATGCAGTTTTTATCTGCTAGACTCCGAACTCTTCAGGCCCTGAGGCCATGTATTCTTTGTCTTTGTTTCATTTTGATAGGTTTCATTATATTGTCAAATATACATACAGAGTTGAATGTTTGTAATAAACAAGGAAAGTTTGACTTCATTTCCATCCAAGAAAAATTTATAAGAGAAAACTATAATTTGTTATTCTTTCTTCAAATGTGTAGTTATAGTAAACAACAGAGTCCTACTGTATGGTACAAAGAACTATATTCAATATCCTGCCATAAACCATAATGGAAAAGAATATAAAAAAGAATGTATATGTATGTATAACTGAGTCACTTTGCTGTACAGCAGTAATTAACGCAACATTGTAATTCAACTATACTTCAATAAAAAATTTGAAAAATGTGTAGTTATTGATAGTTCATTAGGTGAGGTGGCATTTTCTTAGTGGGATCAGGTATGACTTTTGTCTTTAAGACTGTAACATTGAGGTTTTATAATGTAAGCACATGTTCCTCTGCACTTTTCTAAATTAAGTAACTTATTCTTGAATTCTTGGTTTGGATAATAAAAGATTAAAGTGCAACTTTGTATTTGCATTTTATATTGCAGTCTTGGTTTCCTGATGGCTTTTAGTGAGCATTCCGTGCAGATTGTAATTATTGGGGTACCAATCCCTGCTTTACATAGATTACTTTATTGACTTTGTGGGGTAGATACAGTTTTAATTCTAATTTTATGAGTGAATAAACTTTGAGAGATTAAATAATCAGCTGGTAATAGAGCTGGTAAGTGGTCCGGCTGGACGCTAACCAAGTCCACTCTTTTTAAACAATGAGCTGTGTCGCTTTCTTTGCTTCTCTAATTGCTCCCTGCACCCCCCAGTCTGTTGACCTCAAATGTTATTCTCCCTTGTGGAGGTGTGGAGTGACGGTCTTAGAAGATCTGGGGACGTGTGGAGTGCACCAGAGGTTAGCATCACAGACTGTGTTTACTGCTGCACTCAGCCAGGAGTTTTTGGCAGTTTTCAGGACCGTGGAGGCCTCCTCTCAACACAGGAGCCAGTGTAAATACACAACAAAGGGACCACACCTGAGGAGGGTTTTCTGTCTATTTAAGTGACCTTGTTCATGGCTCTGGGCCACTGGTGATCTTTCTCATCAGTCAAATATTAAATTTCCCTTTCTGAAACTTCCTGTAAGCCTGTTTGAAGTTTTTCCCTCCCCATGTTTTATCGGGTGATAAAGATTTCAAGCTCTTCAAAGACAAAGCTGATATGTAGCTTTTAAATGACATTGTCATCATAATTATATTTGTTGTGCTAATTAAAATTTTCTTTAAAAGAATTAGTTACCACTGCAGTTTCTAACCTACCTGCCAATTGTCAAAGGATAAGATAAATTCAGTGCTTATGCTTTGACATTCACAATCTATGTAACAAGAGGCAGATCAGGAATTAGGTTACTTTTTTAAAAATTGAAGTATAGTTGATTTACAATATCATGTTAGTTTCAGGTGTATAGCACAGTGATTCAGTTATATATATATATTTTCAGTTTTATATCTGTATATTCCTTTTCAGATTCTTTTCACTTGTAGGTTATTACACATTACTGAGTATAGTTCCCTATGCTATACAGTAGGTCCTTGTTGGTTACCTATTTTATATATAGTAGTGTGTATATGATTTCTGATATACGATGTAAGCTGTATGGTAGGGCTGGGCTGATTCAGACTGAACAAAGATCTTTCCATCCTAGTTCCATATTGCATGAGTATCAGTAAATATTGTTGGATGCCACCAAGTACTCATGCTTTGAAGAATACAAGAAATGAGTGACAAGATCCATGTACACAAGGAATTGATTATTTTTAAGAAAGGATTCTAGCAAACTCTGGGTCATCAACAGTTTGGAGACACATTTTTCCTTTTGTAAACTGAATATGAAAAGATGACAGGGAATAATAGAGGCTTGAAAGTCGTATGAGTGGTGGTATTTGAAAGATGAAAGCTTGGAACAGTTTTAATTTGGTGGACCTACAAAATGCTGACAGGCCTAGCAGAATTGCAAAAGTCAAATCTGAAATTTGGTTCTCAGTGAACACACTGCAGGGCTTGAGGATCTGAGATAATTAATAGAAATTAATCTTAAACTTGCTGACAACAGTTTGCAGAGAGGCTGCTGACATGAGTTGGTGCAATGGAAGACAAAATTGACGTGTAATAAAACTGAAGTTAATTCTACCTGCCAAAACATTAAGAAAGTATGCTTATCAAATAGAAAAAAATTACTGAAGTATGTATATAAAAATATCCTCAATGGATTTTTACAAAGAATGAAAGCAAACTAAATGGTGAACATTTCATGAGTGCCCCTTAAAAAGTACTGGTTAGATGTAGATGAAACTGTTTTGCATGCTTCCCTTTCTTATGTATTTAATTTGGAGACTTATCTACCTTATTGTGTAGCTTGATTTTATATTTGACATGTGAGAAGGCGGATCAGCTTTTCTGTATTGCAACATTTTTTGGTTAACATTTTCAACATGTAATTTCAGTTTAGCTAATTTATAATTACAGTTTTATTACTTTATTGCAGTGTTTTATTTCTAATATAATGTGCTTCTATATGAAAAGCTGATATGGTGCACAAATGTTGTTAAACATATAAACTGATGGCATAATTTGCCCTTGACCTTGGATCTTGGTAGTTGCTAGAACACTGAGGAGAGAGATTTTTTTTTCTGGTCACTTGGGAGACTACCAAAGGCATTACTTTTAAAACTAGACTGGAGTAATTACCATTACATTTATGTTAGAGGTTAACATTTGTGTTATTTCCTCTTATTGCTGGGCTTTGCAGAATGTTACGCCCCACTGCTTTTATTAAATCCAGGTAATAGAGGAAATAACAGTGTTATTAACCTCTAACACTGATGAAAAATTAGTCTTCAGTAAAACGTGGTTTAAAATCAGAGCAATTGTGCTAGTCATCTAGCTGGTTCCCCGACGAAGCACAGTGAGGCTTTGTGTACTCCCTGTGTCCATATTTATTATCATAAAAGTAAAAACAGAGTATAATATGAAATAAATCTCTGGGGCAATAGGGATTAGATTTTAATACATACTATACTCCTACTAATAAATGTTATAGGTTTGCATGACTTTAAACAAATAAGTACTGATTTTAAAATGACCACTTTTCTATGCCTGAAAAAGGAGTTAGTTTTGATAACTTGACTACTTTCACAAGAAAGTACTTAGAAATTTAATATGGAATAACTGACTGTATCAGAAGTCTAATGCAATGCTTCTTTTTTTTCTTTATTTCTTTTTTTTTTTTGGCTATGTTGGGTCTTTGTTGAATGCAATGCTTCTAAACATACATATGTTTAAGCTGGTATTACTGTAGAAGGATTCTCTTTTCCATGAATGTTTGCATTTAAAACATTGATTTTTAAAGTTATTTTTGATATTTAGGCTGAGGAACATTTTGCCTTCCTGGTCACTATATATATATACATGTATATGTGTCTATATATGTGTGTATTACGTGGTTTTGTGAGGATGGTTATTCCACTTGAGACCACAAAGTAACTGTCTCAAATAATTTTATTATTTTTAGACAAGTGTGAAAATATAGACTTAATAAATAAGGTTAAGGTAATAATTTATTAAGATAAATATTCTTTACAGAGGAGTTTGTTATAGTTTGTTTAGTTATAACCCTAAGTGTAATTTATATGTTTTGGCTCATAAATATTTTATTTAAATTTAATAGTAAAGCAACACATCTACTCTATCAAGTACAGCATATCTGAATCTATCTGAGTAACTTTAAAGGGTTTTTTGATTGTTTGTTTGACTTTTATTTTTTTATTTTTTAATAAATTTATTTGTTTTTTTTTATTGGTTGTGTTGGGTCTTTGTTGCTGCACACAGGCTTTCTCCAGTTGCAGTGAACGGGGGCTACTCTTCATTGTGGTGTGTGGTCTCATTGTGGTGGCTTCTCTTGTTGCAGAGCACGGGCTCTAGGTGCATGGGCTTCAGTAGTTGCAGCACATGGGCTCAATAGTTGTGGCTCATGGGCTTAGTTGCTCTGGAGCATGTGGGATCTTCCTGCGGCAGGAATCGAACCCGTGTCCTCTGCATTGGCAGGTGGATTCTTAACCATTGTGCCACCTAGGAAGTCCTGTTTGACTTTTAAATACACCCTTCTGCCTAACTTTTATTAGTGAATTGCCAAATTATTTGAAGGCAATTTTTCTCTTGTGAAATAAAACATATCTTTTAATTGTAAACATATTGTTTTCTAAACTACACAATTCTAAACTACACAATGTATTTTTAAAAATAATGCATTGAGATTTCTTTTTAATCTATTATTTTAGCTTAAATATAGAATTGACATAATTGATTAGAACAGGTGTCATTATTGAAAGACATCATTTTGTTTTATGTCTTTATTCAAAGGTTTATGTGGGAGAACGTTAATATACTTGAAAGCATTTTTGTGAATTAAATTACATCATATATATAAATATTTTATAATTATGCAAATATGAAATACTATATAATAATACTAGTCTCATGATGTAGTGGAAAAGATATATAAACATCATAGTATTCATAGCATTTCTGTAGTATATATTTGTGGAATAGAAAACGATAAAGAAAAGTAAGCACTGTACTTCTTAATCTTTAGGTGAATACACATTGCAGCGGCATGAAAAATCCTATGTGAAGACTCAATAACCTGTTTATCTTTCAAATTAACAACCACTTCAGTGGTTAAATGAGTATTTCTAATCCAAAAATTACCCTTCAATATTAGTGACTGGAAGCTTAGTTAGTATCCGAAACAAGCTTGTCATTAATGAACCTAGTCGCTGACAAAAGGAAAAGGAGGCATCACAGCTCAGCTGTGGATGTGTTCAGTTCCCTTCTTCTAAACACATTAGTGCACTGTATTTTCCCACTTGGAGCAGCTTTTGTATACTGAGCATGTAGCTGTTTAAATGCCCCAGCGGGGCATCCAGAGGCTGTGAAAAAAGGAAAAATTATTTGGAACAATTTGCATTCGTTCAAGGGCAACGTTAAGCATTTTACAGCTGGTTTATTGCTATTTTTGTGCTGTTTAAGCTGTCTTTCATGTCAAAAGTCCTTTCCTGCGTACAGATCATCAGGAAGCATTCTGCTGCGTGCTGTTTGCCCAAGTTCCTCCAGGGCTCTGGGCCTTTGATCACGGATACCATTTGCAATCTGGTTAAAAATAGGAGGCTGCTGAGATAAACCTGAGTCCTGGCAATGAGGACCCGCCCTTTCCTTTTTCTTTTTCAACTTTGTTCTATTGTTTTTTAATATGGGAACACATGATCCCTCACTGAAGAATCGTGTTTAGGAATTCAAGCACGCTTAGAGGTGTAAAACTTTAAAGGTGAAGAGAGTTTATTAAAGATTTCCACTTCATGAACCCCGGCTCGTCATTTCAGTAAGTTCAAGTTTTAAGAGACATGGGTATGTTATTTCTTTTGGATGTCACCCAAGCAATACTTGCTTCTCCTATACTGAAGATATACTACTTGTTACCCAGTTTTCTAGCTTCTACTCCCAGTGTGGCTTTGAAACTAGGGGAATATCTTTTCTTGTGGGAAAAAAATTATGATCAAGATTGCTGTTAGCAAGCCTAACATAAAAGAGCAAAGATAGAATTGAAATTAGAGTTTCATCATGATTATAAGGATCAAGCCAGAAGAAAAATGACTCATCTTAATGTTCTATATTACTTATCAGTACTTTCTTAAGTTTGTCTGCTTATTGAAAACAAAGGCATGAGGGTTCATTATACGCGGTTTCTTGTTTAGTTTCTCTAAGAATTTCAATGAGCATAATTTTATTAATTTACAGTGTAGGGAGATGGTGACTTGTTCATTATTGTTTGCTTAAGCAACCAATCAAATATGCCACAAGCCATGAAATTAGAGACTTATTTGGAAATAAAACATAATCTAGATAGTAAAAATACATAACATTGAATACTAGAATATCAATATGATACTCAGTGTGAAATATTTAGTATGAAATGAAACGTACTAGAAGGGGTCTTGGGAGTTTAATGAATTTCTCGGCCAGACGCCAGGACCATTTATTTGTTCATTTACCCAAATAAAGATCTGTGCAAAGCCAAATCCCGTAATGTAAAGCAGGATATGAGGGTGCAGTCAAAGAAGCTAAAAAGATGTTGGTTTTAATGCCACATCTGTTCTTCGCAGTTTTGGAGACTGTGTACACTTTGCAGGGATAGGGAGGAATCAGTGAAAGGAAGAATTGTGGGAATAAATTTGGAGAGTGGGGGAAGTGAGATTTGAGGTAGAAGAATCAGTTTATACCAATTTCAGGATAAAAGTGATTTTGGACTGTTACTGAGGCTGCAGGTGATGCAGTGATGCGTGGTTGGAGCACCGTGTGATGGGAAGTGTGGTGGGATGTGTGGGGCTGGGCTGGGAGTGAAGGTTGGGGTGGAGTTTTCAGACCTGGTTAGGGGCTAGATCATGGAAGACCATATGTGCTATCTACATTGAATTATATCCATATTTTTCTCTAATCACAGCGTAAGAACTTTTGCTGCTGGGTTTGCTGTATTAATTCATATTTTTAAAATTCCAATTGCCTAACTTTGAAAATAAAGCTGAAAACTTTGTAAGTTGTTTTGGTGTTTGCGTCTTTGACCAAGTGTGACAGCTGACATTCCAGCAGACACAATACTCTGGTTTAATTAGACCAAGCTTTACATTATAAATTGTTTTACATATAACAAATATTCCAATCCATGTCTTTAGAATGGAGATAGCTGTCTCTGAAAGGGCCTTCTTCTTTCTGAAAGTCCAGCTCAGAGGTTTTTTGAGCTTGGTGTTGTGATTACTGCTGCTTTGTGTACCTTGACTTGCAGAATATACACCCTTGTCACTTTGCAATGTCCTAAGATGGGCATTTTATACTTCTGTCTAGAAGTGGTAATGGAGTTAGGCGGATTGGGGAAAAGGATTGCATTTCACTGAAAAGATGGAATATACATTTGCACTAATGTCTGGAAAATCAACTGGGTCCTAAATTTTAAAGGACTGTAAGAGGAATCAGTGAAATTTTTGCAATACCCTTTTATGATATATTCTGGTAAAGTCATTTGGTCCCTAAGCCTCAGAAGTTTAATTGGATCTCTCGTAATGAATGACTATACCCAATCACACATGGTTTGGGAATTTATTCATTAATTTAAAAATTGTTATTGTTCAAGCAAAAACACTGAGGTACTAAATTCAGCTCTCTTTTATTGAGTGGGATTGTTCTAAACCTGTTAGTTTTATGGCTCTTGTAATGAAAATTATGAAAATGGGCATTAAGAATCAACTGAAAAAAATACCTATGTTGCTCAAATATGTTTTTCATCTACATGGCTGGCAAATAACTTTTATGTAAATTTGAACCTGCTTTGAACTTTGGGGGACAAGTATAATAGTACTAAATTGGGTATTTGCCATATACCAGAGGGGGCCACTGAGTGGTAATTTTGTGCTTAAAGGAAAGCAGAAGGAGGGTGGGGAAGGTAAGGCTTGATGCTATTGTGTAATTAAGCAAGGGAGAGACGTATTTTGAGAATACAGTTCCGTATCTCATTTGCCTCTCCTCCTTTCCCTTTTTTGTTTCCCAGTTTTGCTTCCTTCTTTCTTTTGTTCTTCTTTGCTGTAAAATATATATTTATTGCCTATTTTAGAGCTAAATAAGTGTCATACATATGTAATTTTCCCGAATGGACTAGCTTATTACTTTTTCTAACGGCTGATCTATGAAGGAAAATTTATTTCACAGAGGCCCATTGTATAGATGTGTCAGGAATTTGTGATATCTTGCATGGCACCTTCCCAAGAAAGAGCCAGAAAGATATTAATGAACTTTACTACAGCATACCCATGTACTAAAACAGGTTCTGTTAAGGGATTACATCTTCTGCAGAAAAAGAAATAAAGGGATCCTAAGAGTGGCTACGGGAATGGTAAGATTCTTAGACAGTTCTCTAGCAGTCCACTGTGGCATTCTCAGCGTCAGATCCCTTTAAAAACAAAAATACACCAAACTAAAACAATCTTACATGAATCTCAGTATTGAAGGAAGAATAGTACGTGTGCAGCATTTTCCCAAAGGAAAAAACACTTACCAAAAGCTCCTGTGTCAGAGCAATTTCCTTTAAATTGCTGTGTGAAAGGTACTAAGACACAGAAAACTTTTGGTCCTGGTAAATTTAGGATACCTTACAATTATACATCACAAGATACCGTTAGAGATTTCCCATGAGTAAGACGGCTGTAAACATTCAACATATAAAATTTTTAGACATTAGGTATCCGCAGGTATTGGAGAATTCATATATGAGATAAATCTTATAAATGTGAAAAGTAAAAGCCTGAGGTGAAGCTCAGATGTTGGAAATCATCCCAGTTGACCCAGGGAAGAAACCCTACATCTGTGTTGGATTGTATTAAGGACTTCAAAATGCGAGGATTCTTTTTTGATAGAAATTTAGTTGCTTTATGACTTAGGGAAAGGCTCTGAGATGTTTATATATCTGATGAGAGTATGTGTGCATCAGAAGGGTACAGATCAGTAATGGATTGGTGTGGCCTTGGGGGAGTTGTAGGTTGGCTGCCTCTATCAGAAGGAGCAGAGAGTGAGGGAAAGTCTTCCATCTAGAGAATATCATACTTCAGGAAAGAGGTACTTGTTACCACTAACACGAAAATCATCTAACTGTGCCTGTTTAATCTGGTTCTAAGATCATCTTCAGATTATAATTTGACTTCTGTGCACCTGCTAATTGAAAAAGAAAAACTTCAGAAGAAGTGAATCCCTAGTCTTTCTGTCAGTTTTATTCTTTATGTTACTACAGTAAAAACATCGATTGTACACAGTCTGTTGTGAATTATATTAGTCTGAGGTGTTAGTGTGTAGTTCAGACAACTTTTGTCACTGGCATGATCACTGCATACAACATTTTAAACTAGACCCAGGATTTTGATGATTACCCTCTGAAGCTTCATCTGGGACCCAATGACTGGTTTGTGCAAGTTGGAAAATGTTGCCTCTTCCTCTGAGTAGAGTTGGAGATAGTGATGACAAGGGAATTTGATGGGAAGAAGCCAAAAGGTTACCTGTGGCCATTGTAACATCACCAGGTAATAATCAGAGAGATGATAGAAAGCATTCTCACTGGATGTCTCTATGCAAGGTTTACCCCTTTGAGGACATATACCAAAAACTCAACTTCCCTTTAGTGGCTCAAGTCTTCAGACTTTCTTTCCAGTTTTCACAAAGCTTTTGATTCCCAGACTTGACCATCAGTTGAAGTTTAGAGGTTTCCATGTGTTTTCTGGACCCTGTTGTTTCAGTAGGCCTTTATTTCCTAAGGCCTGATTTTCTCTGTAGGTTTCATTCCTTTTTTTCTTTTTCCCTTTTGCTTGAATAGACAGCAACTTTTAGGTCAAACAGAACAGAGGATGAAGTATATCCTATAAATCTATGAATGGCACAAGGGCACACCCAGTTTTGGTCTCTTACTTCCTTCTGGTATCATTGTTACTCATGAGTGTTACCAAGGTTATTCATGCCTATATTTTCATACATGTTTTCCTTTCCTATCCTTTCATTTTTAGTACAGATCTATTCAGGATTTTCACTGGGGCTGCTTCCTAATCTTATTTCATAAGCGGCAATATAAGATTTCTGCTTAAAAAAAAAAACAAGAAAAGAAAAAACCTCTTCCAGATTTTCTGATAAAGATAAGGTGTGTGTGTGTGGGGTGCATTGGCCTCATACCTTTGAAAATAATATGTTGGTTTATAATGATGAAAGGGGAGAAGTGGAATGGGAATGGAATAAGTAGCAACAGTTTGCTTACAAGAGACTCAGATTAGGTATATGGATTCAGTTTGAGCAGGACAAGGGAGGTGTGAGTATTGATGTGGGCAGAGAGCTACTGACCATGTGCAGGAACAGGCAAGGAGGCCAGCCAGGGAAACAGCTCCGTGGGAGAGACCAGGAGAGCTAAGACCTCCTTACAGAGCATCAGAATGTGCACTTGAATCCCAGTGTACACACATTGAAATCTCCCAACCAAGGTCCTCTGATTTGGTCAAGGGTACAACTAAGTCACCTGCAGTGTAGAGTTACCATTGCATGATCTACAGTCTTGAAAGCTGCTCAATGATGTAAAGGTCTCCACTTTTGGGGGAGCTCAGGGGCTGGTTAAGAAGGCTTAACATTTTTTGATTAAAAATGACACACACACCTTCTCCCCTTCAGTGGCATGTACAAATCTAGTTTGCTGAATGTAGTTTGTTTATTTATTTATTTATTTATTTTATTTTATTTTTTTACTATGTAACTTACTTTTTATTGAAAGTATCTTACATTCATGACAGATGCTTTCTGGGCTATGACACACACTTTAACCTTAAAGATTAAACTATTTTTTACATGCAAGTAGTGTGAATAGTTTTCCCCACATGGGATTACTGATTATAAAAAGATGACACACCACATGGGTTAACTCTCTTAACTGAAAAGCCAGCAAACTGTCTAATTATATTTTCTCCCAAACCACAAACTGAGTAGGTAACTGAGCCTCTAGTCAACATATTCCAAGCTAAGAGGATTAAAAATGCAAAAACAAGTCCTCAGATACAATTAAGGGAGCCCTGCTACATACAGGCTAATCAATACCAGTGGCACTCCTTGACTCCAGGAAGCTGGAAGACATTCTGATAACCCCATTCTGATAACATTTACCTCAAGGAGCCTTTCCCTAGTTTCCAACTCATGAATAAAGATAATATATTGTTAATTCTATTTCAGAAAATTTTTTGCAAGTTGCTTTATTTACAGTGCCAACTTTGAAAAGTCACTAAAGTTAACTGGACAGCAAACTAGGCAGAAATTGCTTTACAAAAAGAGGGAAAGCCCAAAATGCCACTTTCTATAGAGAACCCACAGTCCAATTTTATTCAGAGCAAAGAAAAAAGAACTTTTGATCATACTAGAAGAAATGGAGCCATAAGTTTGGAATCTGTACTGAAACTACACATGCAGTGAGGACAACATTCTGCTAATACAACTGATTTGCTGCTGTATTTGTTGACTGTTTTTCTAATATTAACAATTATAAACAAAGCAGTGCAACTAGTATTTGGAACAATCCTTACAGCGTTACAGTGTCAGACACAAAATTTCACTTCTCCTCACACCACTGGTTCTCTTCGCCTACCTGGGCTTTCTCTTCTTCAGTAAAATCATTTTTGATATTGAATGTCTTTCGAATCTCCTCGGGAGTTTTCCCCTTGATCATATTGGCAACAGTCTTGCAGGTAACATCAAGCAAACCTTTGATGTCGCAGTAGTTTGCAGCCAATATAAGCTCGAAAAGTGTTCCTTGGTCAACTTTCAGGAATTCTTGATCCCAAACAGGGATATCATCTGTTCGCTTTTCTCTGTTCTCATCATCCTCAGGAGGAGGAGGATCATCCTTGCGGGGGGTGCCCCACTGAATGACCTTTTTTGACCTTGCTGCATTCACATTTGGCAAGGGGACTGGACCATCATCTCCTTCATCATCCATTCCCAAATCTTCCAACATGGTCTTGACAGTCACAGATTGTTTTGCAATTTCAACATCAACTTCGAATATCTCTCCATCAGAACTGGTGTTAAGTCTCAAGGAGATGGCAGGCCAGAGGCTGAGGAGAGCAGGGCGGCGTCTGCAAAAAGAAAAACAGAAAGGCGGAGAACAAGGCCAATACAATACCTGAATGTAGTTTAGAAACAGTCCTACCACTGCCACAATGAGGGGTGATGCACGTTTAGTAATATAAAATAGTAAGATGAGCTGGTGTTTGCTGTCACATGCCATTAATTCATCAAGTAAATTCCTATTTCAACCAAGACCCCCAAAATATGTGATTCCATGACATATTCTGTCATGAACTTGGCACTGTCCCTTATCTGTCCTCTCTTTGCCTGGCCAAACCTATTTTAGGATCTCCTGACAGAGGTCCAACACCCACATTACAAACTTTTAAATTTTGATCTGATATCTTTGATTAATTCTGCTACCATTCCTCCTTGTCTGATCTTTTCAGAATTCCTTTATTCTTTTCTCTTTTTTTTTATCATCTTTCTTAGTGCCAGTCTCCTCTTCCACTCACATATAATCTCTCCATCTTCACTGTCAGTTTCTTGGTTATCCTCAGCCAGAATGTGATGTGTGTACTCCTCTACAGCATATTTTTCATTGTATTGTAAAATGTTACAGCAATTCAGTGATATTCATATATTCTTTTTATTTAAAAAGATTTGTGATACTATACTTATTTTTTTGCAAAGGTAGGTCTGCCCTCATCATCTTGCTGAGGAGTTGAGCAGTTTATTATAGAGATTTCCCCCATGCCCAAGGACCACCAGAATCAAGGCTTTTACATATTGGAATAATGATAATAAATACCTTCTGCCTGGCATCCTGGCTTTTGAATAGGGACAAAAGATGTATCAGGCTACAAGCCTTGTATAATTTTCTTGAAAACATAGAAGAAAGATGAGTTAAACAGGGTTTTCATCATCACAGATTCTGTGTGTCTTTGGAATGCCCTGGCCAGTTAAATTTGTCTCTCCCTTTTGCTATATAGTCTCTCCATTGGGTTATTCTGATACTCCCTGGAAGTGAGAAAAAACAACTTTCTCCATTTCTGGCAATAAAGAATCAGGATGATTCTTTAGGCATCTTTATTACAGACTTCTTTTCTCTTTGTTCCTAGACAAAGGAATGGGAAGATTATTAATTGTAAATTGAGATTATTTAACCATATAAAATAATTTTACATGATCTAGCAATTCAACTTCCAGGTATATATATAAAATCATTGAAAGCAGGGACTCAAAGAAGTAGTTGAACACCATTGTTCTGAGCAGCACCATTCACAATGGCCAAAAGGTGGAAACAATACAAGTGTCTATCGGCAGATGAAAAGATAAACAAAATGTGTTATACACGTTTAATGGAATTGTTCAGCCTTGCAAAGGAAGCAAATTCTGACACATGCTAAAATAAGGATGAATCTTTTTTTTTTAATTTTTTTAATCTTTATTGGAGTATAATTGCTTTATAGTATTGTGTCAGTTTCTGCCGTACAACACAGTGAATCAGCCACATGTATACATATATCCCCATATCCCTTCCCTCTTGAGCTTCCCTCCCAACCTCCCTATCCCACCCCTTTAGGTCTTCACAAAGCATCAAGCTGATCTCCCTGTGCTCTGTAGTAGCTTCCCACTAGCCATCTATTTTACATTTGGCAGTGTGTATATGTCAATGCTACTCTCTCACTACGTCCCAGCTTCCCCTCCCCCCAGTATGCTCAAGTCCGTTCTCTACATCTGCATCTCTATTCATACCCTGCCACTAGGTTCATCAGTACCATTTTTCTAAATTCCATATATATGTGTTAGCATATGGTATTTGTTTTTCTCTTTCTGGCTTACTTCACTCTGTATGACAGACTCTAGGTCCATTCACCTCACCACGGACAGCTCAGTTCCATTTATGGCTGAGTAATATTCCATTGTATATATGTGCCACATCTTCTTTATCCATTCAGCTGTCAATGGACATTTAGGTTGCTCCCATGTCCTGGCTATTGTAAATAGTGCTGCAGTGAATATTGTGGTACATGTATCTTTTTGAATTATGATTTTCCCCGGGTATACGCCCAGGAGTGAGATTACTGGGTCATATGGTAGTTCTATTTTTAATTTTTTAAGGAACCTCCATACTATTTTCCATAGTGGCTGAATCTTGAGGACATTATGCTAAATGAAATAAACCAGCCACCACAGGAAAAAAAAATACCATGTAAGTCTACTTATATGCGGTACCTAGAGTAGTCAGATTCATAGTGATAGAAGTAGAATGGCTGTCAGGGACTGGAGGGGGGGGGATGAGGAGTTATGGTTTACGGGATGCAGAGTTTCAGCTTTGCATGATGAGAAGAGTGGTGTAGATGCATGGTGGCAACAGTAAGCACAACAATGCATTTATGCCACCTAACTGTACACTTCATGATTAAGATGACCAATTTCATGTTATGTGTATTTTATGCCTATTAAAATTTTTTTTAGACTTCACTTCTGACATGTGAAACGAATTATAGGTTGCCTACTATGTGCCAGATGTTGAACTAGATACTTTACATACATTATTCCTGCTAAATCTTATTATTCTCATTTTACAAGTGGGGAAACAGAAGTTCATAGGAGTTAAAATAATTTCATGAGATTATGCAATAAAGCAGCAGAAATGCAATCTGAATCCAAGCCCCTGTAGTCTTCATTACTCCACACTGCTGCTTCCCACGTGGAACTAACAGGCTTGTGCAGACACACACACACACACACACACACACACACACACACAGAATTCCATATTTTCATCTTGGTATATTAATAGATATTATTCCTTAGCTTAAATTAATTGTGTTAATTACCACAAATACAAATGTTGAGGCTAACCACTTAATTAAAATGATAAAGGTAATCCACATAACAGCCTTATAGTACATGGCATGGACCAATTCTCATTGCTAAACGAATCTGAGAGGAAGAAGTGCCTGGGTACCAACAGCTTTATTGGTTGCCTCAGGAAGCAGGGAATCAGTCTGATTGTTTAGGCTTCAGGCTTTGCAATTACACCCTGGCATTGCAGAAATGGCAACTTAAAATTTAAGTTCCAAAATGGCTTAAGACCAAGTCCATCATCTGACATTTTTTTTCTCCCATACTTTTGGGATCACTTTTAAATGGTACCTTGTGGAACTGCTAGAAGATTTTCCTAAGCATTGCATTTTTTTGGTTGTTTTTTGCTTTTGTCTCTGAATGAACTTAGTATGTGTTCATTGTGTAACAAGAACAGTCTGTCTATGGGAGAAATTGGGTCCCCGGTAAAGAAAATGGCCTTGGCCTTGCTGGAGCACGTATTTCCTAAGTAGCGGGCACAGACGCAGGGTAATTGGCTACGTCCTGGTTTTAAGTATAGGTATGTTAACTGTGGGCCTGAGGGGAACCTCCATTTCGGGTTGTAGTTTATTATTAGGTGAGGAAATGACTGGACACCTCCAGCTGCCATTAATCAGCCGCAAAGTCAGACTGGAGCCAAGTGAGAAGCCTGTGGGTGGATTCTGCCCAGTGCTGTGGAAATACAAGAAGACAGAGACAAATGTTTTCCAGCCTAGCAGTGCTAAACTCTGCCCTTTCACAGTCCTTAACATGCGTGTTCAAATTGATTTAGTTCATTTACCCCTCAACCTAACCATCTATTTTCCTTGAAGACTGACAGTTTTATGTGTTGCTACCATGTTATTATGTGTTGCTGCTCTGCCGTAGCTATAGGGTTTCAGAGACATTCACCTCCAGACAGAAAGGACGCGTGAGGAGGGGGGAGTGTGGAGAAAGGGAGGTGAGGGTGCATCCTTTTAATTCCTTTTTTTATGGGGTGCAAAACATGCCCATTTGGGCACCGACTTTCTCTCTCCTCTCTCCCTCTCTTTTCTTCATTCCTTTTCTGTGTCAATGATTTCCATGAAAAAGCCTTGAATAAAATTTCCCACTTGAGAAACACATCTGTCAGGTGATGTCAACGCCCGGCTTACTCCTCTTCCTGTTGGGTTGCAAACATGGCATTCTCTCACAGTCCTGGAATGCTGACATGGTCCAGTGGCGAAAGCCAAACACAGGTAGGGTCAAGCTGAAAGCATTGACGGGGGCCTTCTGTCCTCAGCTGAGCTTTGGAGGGAATGGGAAGAATCTAGAAGCAATTTATTGTCCCTGCCGCTATGTCAATTCAGAAAAGGGGGATGGTGGAGATAAAAAAACGAGACAGCAAACAGCCCCCTGTCAGCTGCAGAGACTTCACTCAAGACCTTCCAAAGGCTTGTACAGTTGGAGACATTTGCCTCAGGACAGGCAGGAATTCAGATCTGACCCTCACCCTCCGCATTTTTTGGAACTGGATGAAAGTGCCTTATCTGAACATGTAAGAATATTTCTGGCACTGAAGGCCAAAGACTAAAATTCAGAGTTAAAATAAATACTCGGAGAAGGAAAGGAAACAGTGAGGTTAAAGGTTTGATCAGATATGAACCTCAGCTCACTGATGTTACCATAGCCTAGTTTTATTCCATCCAGTTTTCTTGCACTAACCTATGCAAAAGCACTCAAAAAGACTCTCTTTTTACTCTTCCTGCTTTTGTGTAGAAGGGTAGAAGATGACAATTCCATTGATTTATGTAGACGAATCCAAATAAAATAAACAAAATAAAATTAGATAAGCCAGTTTTAAGTGTGTAACCAGAAATGAGTATTTTTCCAGTCTTTCCTGTACACCAGTATTTAGCTATGTATAGTATCTGATTCTATTGACTAGTCATAATTATTACCCAGTAATAGATAAGATTTAAAATCATATCCTTAGAATGAATTTGCCACCTTATGATGAAAGAGAATCTTGGAGAAGGATGCTTAGTGAGATGGACCTATGCTTACACACAGGCACACACACACAATTTTTTTTAAATTAATTACTCTAGCACAGATTAATCTTAAGGATCAGGTTTTTAGTCACCTATTGACTTTCCAGGTGGGCCCTCTCTGGATAGCTGGAGGTCACAGGGAGGACCCCCTCTCCCCCGCCCCGAGTGGGTGTTGAGATGGTATGTGTGGTACTCCTTGCACCATAAGCATTTAGATGACAGTCCCTTGTTTCCCTGCAGTTCTCAGGGTTTGCATGGTTGACTGTGCCTAATCAGAGGTCACTTCAGTGACACACGGAGTTCCTCTGAAACGGCGCCCGTAAGCCCTTAGGGAAATGAAGCAGGTGGTTTCTTTAGCCAGACATTCAGTCTCCGTTTGACGACTTGGGATGATTGAGAAAGCCTTACTGACATCCACGGGCCTTTCTTCACTCTTGTGCTCAAGTATTGTTGTGGGTTTGGTGCTTGGAGTATTGATTCAGCCTTGCCTTGCGAAGTCCAGGTGGGCAAATGAATTACCCACACTTGCCATCTGCAACAACTGAACTCTCCTCGATGGGATGCCATGCAAATAGCACTTGATAACACAAACCTGCTCAGTATGAAGATCCAGTAGATCACAGAACTGCTGCAGGGAATCTGTTCTCCTGACAGCAAATTTTCAGCTATTTAAAATCTCTGTTTATAGGGCACAAGAACATATGCGCACAAACTGCTTATTCATTGAAAAAAGTTACCTTTCTTGTTTTTGGAAATGTGATGCAGAAACTTTTTATAATACTACTGGGAAGTGGGAGATTGTATGACCATTTGTTCAGAATCCAAAATTGGGATGTACGTTGTAAAACATGAGCACTGTCTTTCTGGAAACCATAACACAGATGTTTATAATCAAGATTGTTCCAGAAAACTGGAATAAGTGATTGCCACAGTAATAGCTTAAATAATTAATATTTTAGTTGCTGTTAGCCATATTTTATCTGTCAACCTTTTCTGTAACAAAGTAAAATAAAAATGAATTGGTAAAAACTTCTCTGCTTGAATCACCCAAGAGGATCTCTCGGGGGTCAGAGGAGCATCCAGACAGAGAAAGAAAGACGTGACGAAACTGATAAAACTGGTCATCTTCATTTGCCACTTTCTTCATCCTGCCAGAAAGCTAGCAGTCCAATATGGCTTTCTTTTGTAGAAACTAAGTTTGAGAATGATCAGCAATGTGTAAAAAACCTGTAATTAAGGATGTGGATGTTTTCTTCATTGGCTTTATTTTTCAAATAAGCACACCTCTTCCACTGTAGACAAAGCCTCTAGGTGGCTATTTTTATTTGAATAAAATTGTGTTTAAAATGGTTAAAAAAATGCAAGTTTTTTGCACATTAAATCATGATGTGTGTGTATGTGTGGCCTTGTTATAAAGTATTCTTTCAGAAGATTTGGATCCATTAAACATGTTTGTGGGGATGGTGTAAGTGGCCTTACGCTACCAAAGGAAAATTTATGTTTCATAGGAGTAGATGGAGAGTAACCAAAAAAGAAAGTTCAATTTTATTCTCAAGTATAAATTATCATAGCACAATATGCTTATCTTATATTCTTTCTATCTTATAATATTTACTGAAAGGGTCAGTCTTGCCTTTTCTTGTTTTCTATTTTCCTGTTGGACTCTATTAGATATAGAAAAAGGGAACTGCTCCTTTGACCAAAGAAAATGGCCCTGGCCTTCCCTTAGAGTCAGGGAATTCAGAGAGGTAAGTGTTAGGGGTGGTGTGCTATGCTTTGAAGCCCTAAGGGCCCGGGCTTTCTGCTGTAGAGCAGTGTGCTTCAACTTGGTTAGTACAGTGTATAAACAAAAGAAAGAGGATCAAGGTAAAGACTCCACTGCGGAAGAATAAGCAATCGCCTGGATAACTGATTCTTTTTCGTTAAACACTTGTGACTGAGTTATGTTTACACCACAAGAGGAGGGAAGTGATTTTGGAAGACTTTTCAGTGTAGACACCCACTATCAGTTATATCAAACAGCGTCCGACATAGCATCAACACACTGTAAGAATACAAATTACTCTCCAGAATTCCAGAAAATACAGCCCAGTGAGAATATGTAGACAGTGATTTCTTTTAGCTATGTTAACCTTAAATCTTAAATCATTCTATTCCACATCCTTCAAAATTGACGACGGGCAAATCCGAGAGCTGGCCGTTGTGATTCCATCTTGTTATTTTATGCAAACTGTGGCTCATGTTGACCATATATCTCAGTTTTTATTTTTAGTGAGAGCTTACATGCTTGCCTTTCTATTCTGTTTACTTTTTTGTTATCTTTGTTTCCCCCTAATCATTACAGTAAGTATAGGTGTAGCTCCTTTCCAAGCCTTCCTGAATGCTTTGGTGACCTCTCGTATCCTGCAGTATTACTTCTGGAAGGGCTGAGTTAGAATGAGGGAGTTCTTTAAAATATTATTTTTGATTTTGCCTCAGGAATTTAAATCCTGGACTTTCATAGTCTGACCATACGCAATACCAAAATATTTATCAAGAATTTAGAATAATTCTCCATTCTAAACCACACAATTCAAGAATGAAAACTTGTGAGTTTAATGACATAGCAGTTTAATATACATATGTATATAATTTGTGTATAATGATATATAACTGCATATATATCATTATACACAAATTATATACACACATTATATATAAATATGTATGTATGTCACATATACACACACATACACTCACTTTCCCTTGGTGTGTGAACGTAGAATACCAGAAACAGAGAGAAACAGATTTTCCCTTGTGCTTAAAAGTCACCGTGCTGAATTTTGTATAATTATTTACAGAACAACAACAATATACTAGATGTTAGCAACAGAAAGTAAGAAATAGAGATTTTTGTCCTCAAGGTACTTATGGTATAATTTAGGAGACTGGAAAGTAAATAGAAAAATTTCGTGTGACAAAGTAAACAGCAGAAGTGCTATGACAACACCATGTCCAGGCTGCAGTGTACTACAGGTGTACAAACTGTGTTAGAGGGCTTAAAAATGTGCATAGAATTGGTAATAAAAGATTTGACCTACAAGGTTGCATTCAATTTGAGCTTTCCTTTGTGGATGATAAGCTAATTTATACAATAATCTTAAAACCCTACCTTCTTTTTCTTAATTATGTTCCTGACTAGATATAAATTTTTTTCCTATGCAATTCTGACATTTTGTTATCCTGTGATTAAAGAAATTTGATGTAGCTGCTGGTTTTGTAAGGAGCGCAAGATTTAAAGAATAAACAACACTCCCCCTATTCCCAACGCTATTCTATTTGCTGTTGTCAACTTTGGTGAATTTCACAGAGCTTAGCCCTATCTGTTTTAGAGACAGTTTTAGAAATTTTGCGGCTCATTTATTAAATTATTATCTTGGTACTGGACTTTGATGTAATGATCATGACATAAATTAATGCTTTCAAAACTGATGAGTTTTGGTTAAGTCTAGATTACAGCAATGTGAATTATGACGTGTTTTATCTTATATTTTAGTTATCAAAACCATACTGGATTAGCCTGCAGGAAATCTGGTCAATTTTCATGATAAATTCACTTGACCATATAATGTATAATTCAGCTGTACAGCTGTACAGTCTGGTAGGTTCTCTGAGGGATGTAGCTTTACTGCTTTACTTGTAGGTTTGCATCAGGAAAACCTACCTCGCTAAGTTTGATTTCTATCTCAGAAACATATAAATATGTGCATACTAATTTTTAACATAAAACCAAATTGTGTATTTTATTGTAAACACTGCATGTATTTTTTTTCTAAAGTTCACATGCCAGGTTTTGAAGAATCACATGAAACTTTTGTGGAAGTTTTTTTGTTTTTGTTTTTGTTTTTAAATATTACTCTTGTGATGGATCCTTTACTTAGAAAAATCCCATTTCCTTTGGTCATGGTTCAAATAAAAATGTTCCTCACTGGGTATTTAAAGTAGGTGTTGAATATTTTATTATGAAGAGGCTGGATGGCACAGTGGCTAAGAGCATATGTATTGAAGTCACAGGCTATAAATATTCCTTTTCTCTTTTCATAATTGCCCAAGGCTATAACATGAACAAAACCAATGTATACAAATGTATGTTTTCTTTCATCCCTATCTGTGATTGAGATACAGCAACAGGGGAATGTAGATATCACTCTAGCATGAAACCAATCCCCAGTGAAGTTTAACTTAGAGACAGAATATATACATATTAATAAGGACAAAGGGTTAATTTGAGTTTTGATTGTACGGAGGCCACCTGAGTTTGTAGCAATAGATAAGTGACTGTGAAGCGACCATATGGAAGCAGTTTGGTGACGGGACTGATTCCTAGAGCTAAGATAGGTGTGTTAAGTGTGTTGTGGGGAGGGTGGGGGTGTTCCATAAACCTTATGGAAAAACACCTCGTAGCCATGAACAGCCCAGGGCCTTCTATGAACTGGAAAAGCCCTGCATCGATATAGTTCCAGTGTGGAGAGTATCTGTTCCACAGTCATTGAAATAAAATTTCTTCATCAAGCTTCAGCAATGTGTAGTTCTTAAGGTTTTAAAAGGGAGGAAAAAGAGTGTTTCCAGATGTTTGAAAAATATCATTTTAGGCAGAACGTTTAGCAAACGAGTTTTTTACTGTAGTTGTGCTTACTTTTGAGGAAGTTCAGAAATTTCAACTAAAATTGTAGATGCGAAGTCCATCTTGAAATTCAATTTCAGGTGAGTATTACCTTCTTTTTAATTTCCTCTTGTAAAGGACTGGTGACACAGAAACACACTCCTAAACCAGCTGGTATATTTCATAGACAGTGTTGGACGCAGAGCGAGTTAGTTGCTGAATACTGTCAAATTCTTGCTTCTACTTATTGTCATTATTCATGGCAATTGTCGTTATTTACAATCATCAGAAACAATGAAGGGAAATGAGGATGAAATTAATACTGTATCTTATCCCTTATTAGAATATTGGATAATTATTTGACAGAGAGAAATTTGTATAAATTAAATGTTAATTGCACTTTCAAGATTTTATACAGATGCTTACTATTATGTAATCATTTCTGTGAATGGGAACAAGTTAAGGTTACTGGGTAAATATCAAGTAAAGGTTATATTAAATGCTGTCAAACTATTTTATGTGTTTAACAATATTATAGACAGATAGCAGAAGCCCAAATTTTGGTGTGCCAAAAATCTCTTAAGGATTATGATACCATTAGAACATAATCTGTAAACTATCTTACTAAATTTCACCAATATGTCAAAGTTTTCAAGTGGATTAATTTTATGAAGTCATGATTGTTTTATTTCTCTAGTATAATTTTAAAATGTAGATAATTTACTAAAATGTAATTACTAATTTTCAGTAATCTCTAATTCAGGCATTTTGGTACATACTTTATTTCTCCCAATACTCTAAAATTGAGGAAACTACGGAAGATTACTACCCATTCATGCAGAAAAACCCAAGCTGGAAAATTAACAGCACAGCTGGAGAGGCTAATGAACTTAGCATTTAAAATGCTTATAGAGGCTCAACATCTATCCCTAGATCCCAGAGGTGGCTCTTTGGATATAATCAACCCAATTATGAACTTCAGAACCATTTAAATATCCCACGGGTGATACATGCGTCTGTACTGCAACTTGCAGTTTTTTTCTCATGCTCGCCTCTCACCAGTCATCACTTGCTTCTGACAAACTGCTTTCCTTATACTCTCTTTCAAAAGACAAGTTGCTAATTGACCGGTAAAGTAGCTTGGCCTGGGTTAGAACTCTGTTATGGAATTCCTGTAGTGGGAGTGAAAACAAAAATACTGATAGATACCCATGTTATGCCTACAATTAACAGAGTAAACATCTTAATAGGCATAGAAGACACAAACAGATGTTCTAATTGCATGTCTGTGAGAAACTGATGTTTACTAGTTCCACTCTGGCTTGGCCTTTGAGACCTCAGGAAGTTTCTCTCCCAGTGGGGATTTCAGTGATTTATTGATTTCAGTACAATGAATATTTCAGAAACTAGCAGGATTTTTAAGAGGTTAAATGCATCCTTACAGAGGTTAGCATTAATTCATGCTTGAAGGGAACGCTCACTCTGCTTTAACTAGGGTAAGAGTGGTTTGCCACATTCCTGCTTACGTGGGAAGACACATGGACGGGTTAACGGAAGGGATTGCTTAATAGAGAATGTGGAAATAAAACATTAGCACATTATATTTTTCCCCTAAGCTGAACAGAAATGAGGGAGGTATGAATAATAGCAAACTCCTGAAAATTCCTGGTTGAAACAGTGATTAGTCTTGTCTTACATTAATTTTTATTGGAGTATAGTTGCTTTACAATGTTGTGTTAGTTTCTATAGTACGGCAAAGTGAATCAGCTATATGGACACAAATATCCCCTCTTTTTTTGGATTTCCTTCCCTTTTAGATCATCGCAGAGCATTGAGTAGAGTTCCCTGTGGTATACAGTAGGTTCTCATTAGTTACCTATTCTATACATAGTATCAATAGTATATATATGTCAATCCCAATCTCCCAATTCATCCCACTCCCCTTTCCCCTTAGTATCCATACGTTTGTTCTCTACGTCTGTCTCTATTTCTGCTTTGCAAATAAGATCATCTATATGATTTTTCTAGATTCCACATATATGCATTAATATATAATATTTGTTTTTCCTCTTTCTGACTTACTTCACTCTATATGACAGTCTCTAGGTCCATCCACATCTCTACAAATGACCCAATTTCCATAATTCGAAAAGACACACGCACCCCAGTGTTCATTCCAGCACCATTTACAATAGCCAGGACATGGAAGCAACCTAAATGTCCATCGGCAAATGGATAAAGAAGATGGGGTATATATGTACAATGGAATATTACTCAGCCACGAAAAGGAAACAAAATTGGGTCATTTTTAGAAACACTGATTAGTCTTGATCAAAACAGTAAGGATATAGATTTGTATTTGAGACACTCAGAGCTAAGTAATGTAATAAGGCTCAGAAACTTGAAAGGTTTTTAAGTGCTTAGGAAATGCTCAATTTACCACTCACCTTCTTACAAATATTTCCTGATGTAATTATTTGGCCAGTGTTTACTAGAGTCTAAAAAATAATTGATGGGTACTTTGTACTCTTGTGCTTTCTTTCTTCTCGTCACATCATGGATATTAATAAACTCATATATCTTTCTTGGTATTAATGACAATACTCAGTACTTATCCAGAATCATGGCAGATACTGTGTAAATGCTTTAAACAAATTAACTCATTAAGAGAATGCCATTATATTAGATGAATAAATTTGAAATCACTGACAAACTATTATTTTGTAATAATGCAAACAGCATTTTATCTTCTTAGCTTCTCTTTTAAGTTGTGTTCAATTATTGGTTATTTGCCATAAACGACGAAATTTTTTCTTCTTTAGATTAAAAAAATCCAGAATTTTGTAATGGAACAGGCCTTCTGCTTGAGATTTTCTGGCTGTAGACCAGCACTGGCAACATGTAGCTGCTGGGCACCTAAAGTGTGGCTGGTCTGAACTGCTGAATTGAGGACCTAGGATGCAAAAAAAGAATTTAAAATGTCATTTTAATGTTTTTACATTGATTGCATGTGAAAATGGTAATATTTTTGACATACTGGGTTAAATAAAATATATCATTAAAATTAATTTAATCTGCCTTTTGTTCTCTTTTTTTAATGTGGTTACTAGAGAGTTTAAATTTTAATAACCAGAATTACTTATCTGTTGGGCTCTGTACAGTTTCTCAAGTCTCGGAATCAGACTGGTTACAACCAACTTCATTTTCTATTCCACACTGATTTTTGCATGATAATTGCTTGTTATCACAGCAACCATAGAAAACCCATCGTCACAAAGAGATGACATCATCAAAAAATGTAATGTGATCTAACATTGAAAGTGTAAACTACCTTGATCTAGCATTTCTCATGGTGTCTAACACATGTCTTGCTATAAATTTCTCAAGCGTTTAAAATATCCAATGTCACCTCTGAATGTTAATTAAGGTTTCTTGGTGTGCTTTGGCACAGAGGTTTGGGAACCACGAATATAACCCAATCAGAAACATGACAATTTTTGGCTTTGTACATATCTCACATCTCAGTAGAATTATAAATTGTACATTATCAGAATACATAGTCTAACTCGTCTTTAAATCCCTTCTTCTATCCATTCACTTAGTCATTAATTTAATCATTCAGATTTTACTTAAAATGTGCAAAACACTGAGTGCTGGGTGTTGGTGATACAGTGGTGAGAACACAGACAAAATCCCTGTCTCATGGAGCTTGCATTCTAGTAAATAGGAACAAGGAAACAGAGTAAATAACTCCAAGTAAACAAACAAACAAACAAGGTAATTGCAGATGGCGATCGATGCTATGGAAGAAGTGACCCCCTAGAGCACCGCTGGGGTGGGAGTGGGGGATGCTGCTTTAGATGGGGTGGCAGAGAAGACAACTCTGAAATGACATTTGAACAGGCACCTAACACAGGGAATAGCCAACCTGGAACAGAATCTGAAAAGAGCATTCTGGAAGAAACAATAGCAGAGACCTTGAGAGTGGAGATAATTTGGGGTGTTCAACAGCAGAAAGGCTGACATTGTGACTGAGCAAGGGGAAGGCTGATGTGAGAAGCTGGAAGGGTTGGCAGGAGCCAGATTGTGCAACACTTTACACTCTATAGTCATTAGTTTCGATTTTTGTTTTCCAAAAGCCAGGCTGAAGGTACCTAGCAAAACACTTTGCATATCACAGGTGCCAAGTAAATGTTTGTTGCATTAATGCAGATAGAGAAATATTGGGTGCCTAAAATGGATACAGGGCCCAGCTTAAGAAATAAAATGAAGAAACCTGGAACACAAAGTATGTTCTTGCATTTTTTAGGCCAAGAATATGCCTAAATCAGGTTTTTCTGGCCTGCCCTACTAAAAAATCAGAATCATTTTTCTAATTTTAAACTCTTTGTCCTTTGAAGCTGGACTTTCTTGTCTACCACAAATTACTTCCCTCTTTGACCTTCAATTTTTTCTTAAAGTTATAATTCCTAGTAATCCAAGCAGTATGCCTTTTATGGTTTCTAGTTTCTATTGAATTAAAACTATTTCCCTCTCTATATTTACTTCTGCCTACTCAGCTTTCTAAGCTTTTTTTTGATCGATTTGATCTTCTACTCTTTCAGAAATTTACTTGTTTTCTTCCAGGAAAGATAAATAACCAATCATTTATTTTCTCATTTGTGATTAATCATGATTTACATACATGAGGTTGTGGGGTTTGAGAGGCTTCATCTGAGGACCAACCAAGACTGAGATCCTGCTGTTTGGAGTGACCTTGATTCAAGGGTAGCCTCCAGGTGCAGATCCTTCTCAGGCAGATCGTTCCAGAGTTCATGAAAGAGAAAGAGACACCAAATGTGGATGCTTGAATCACTACGTTTATTAAATAAATTGCAAATATACAGGGAAAGCAGAGGGAAAGGGACTGAGTGTATTGATATACTTGGAACTTGGAGCAAACAAATGGAAGCCCATCCTACCCAAGTTCCAGGTTATGTCGTGTTCATGTGCTCTGGCCCTCCCCATTGATGGTGTGGTTACAGCAGGTGTGGTACCCAGAAGGGCCCCCAAAGGTGTTCATACACGAATTGCCAGAAGCTGCCAAAGTATTGTCTTATATAGCAAAAGGGGTTTTGCAGATGTGATTGTGTTAAGGATCTTGAGGTGGGGAGATTATTTTGGATTATCTAGATGAATCTAATCTGATCACACGTGTACTTAAACATTGGGGTACATTTCCTGGCTACAGTCAGAGGCAAATGTGAGGATAAACGTAGGGTCACAAAGGTGTGATTGTTGCAGAATTTGAAGATGAAGCAAAGGACCACTGGCATCAGGAATGCCAGCAGTCTCTAGGAGCTAGGAAAGGCAAGAAGATGGCTTCTCCTCCAGAGCCTTCAGAAGGGAACACAGCCCAGCTGACACCTTGATTTCTGCCCAGTGAAATTCATGTCCGACTTCCAACCTACAGTACTGTAGGATAATTAATGTATGTTGTTTAAGTCACTAAGTTTGTGGCCGTTTGTTATGGCAGCCATAGGAAACTCATCCAGGAAGTGAAGGAAGGGGCGTTGGCAGGTGAAAGGTACCTTCAGCCAACACACACTTTTCTGTCAGAGAGATGCAAGAGCAGGGGAGCTGGCCAGCATCTGGCCACAGTTGTAGCTCACTGCCCAGCTGTAGCTTTTCTCTGCGTTCCACAAGCAGAGCACATCTGGGGAGTGGATGGTGGCTGCACCCACGATACCATAGCTGTCATGGAGGCAGCAAGAGCTGTACCTTATGAATTCTGAAGGCTTACTAGGTCTTTCCATGCCTTTCTATCTCAAAATAAAACTCTCATTAATTTCACTGCATTTGTCTAAATGAAACACCATATATTCCATTTATTCAACCCAAATTTAACATGCTTCACTGACTGACTGACTTTCTGACATTTCTTATGAGTTTTATCCATTCCATTTGTTTTTCTTGACTTCTATAGCAGAACCTAATACCCCCAAGCAATGCAGCAAACACACGTTAAGAACCCCACAAAAGGCAGTCCTCCACAGGTATGAGTAAGCTGGACATGTTCAGTTGTGTCCCTTCAGCTGAACATGTACGAGGACGGCTTGCTACCTGGATGAGCTTCACTTCTGCCTCCCACCCCCATGGATCTGAGTGAGGAAGATGTCTTGAGAATTTTCCAGCACTTCACTCTAGACAGACTCGAAATAAAGGGGTAGGCTTTTTCTAGTTGAGAACTTGTAAATTCCCTGTTTGCAGTCTGAACGTGCAGTCAGCTGTCTAGTTATGCCAACACATTGGGGAGGGCTTCGCGTGCAGGGGCACACTCTATCTGTAAACCTTGGTTACACACATACTCTATGAGGAAAGAAGTCAATCTGCACACTTGAGGGATCACACACTATGATAATTGTAAGAGAACTCAAGCAGCTTAAAAACTGTTATTTGGCTTTTGTTTCAAGTTTCAAATATTAAAAAAAATACACAATAGATCATTATGTTTTCAAAGTAAGAGCAGATCAAGGAGGATACTGTCTGCTTAACTAGCTCAGAAAAATGTGGTTTTTGATAAAATTTTGAATGCAAAATGAGAGACCCGTCTACTTTGACTATGTTTTCACAAACACTACCAATAAGTGATTGGGTTTGTCTTCACCTTTCCCCAGTTGAAAATTGCATGTGGTGGTGGAAGATGGTCTGAAAGTATTTTCCTGATATGGAAAATCAGTGCGTTCTCTTGAATCAAAATATTTATGGTAATACAGGTGAAGCCAGATTCCTTATTTCAGGAATCCTTGATTAGTAAGAAGTATAGCCCATTTCTAAAGGGTAAGACTCACTTGTGTTAACTGAATTTAATTCATTGGTTCCATATTTTCATTTAGAAGTTCTTTTTTTCTTAATTTGTATTTGAAGAGTGAAAAAGCTTTATTAATATTTAGTTATCTTAACAAGGTTTTATAACCTAATACAGAAAACGACTTTTTAGGCTCTCTTCAAATGTATAGGAACTATTAAGTCAATTTTTTCTAGAAGTTTCTAACTAGAAATTTTGTTAAAGAATTGATCAGTGGTCATTGTAATAAAATTGTTTACTTTGGGTTGGAAAAATTCAGTTAAATGGTTCAATTTATAGGAAGAAAACAGTTTTTAAACAAATGTTATGATAATTGAACTGGATAGGTATTACTTTTTTTTCTTTTAAAGCTTTGCTTTGATTTTTATTTTCATTCTACTGTTCAATGAATACAGAACTCTGAAACAAGTGAAAAAAAAAGTTCGAGGTCTTTTGCTATAGATTTTCCATGATAAGTTCTACATTAGTTTTATTTTTTTCTTTAAGAACTTTTATTGAGATACAATTGACATACAATAAACTGCATATATTTAAAGTGTACAATTTGATATTTTTTTTCTTATTAACAATGTATATATGGCAATCCCAATCTCCCAATTAATTCCCCCCCAACCCTCTCCACTTTCCCCACTTGGTGTCCCTATGTTTGTTCTTTACATCTGTGCCTCTTTTTCTGCCTTGCAAACCAACTGATTTGTACCATTTTTCTATATTCCGCATATATGTATTAATATACGATATTTGTTTTTCTCTTTCTGACTCACTTCACTCTGGTGGCAGTCTCTAGGTCCATCCATGTCTCTACAAATGTCCCAATTTCATTCCTTTTTATGGCTGAGTAATATTCCATTGTATATATGTTCCACATCTTCTTTATCCATTCATCTGTTGATGGACATTTAGGTTGCTTCCATGTCCTGGCTATCGTAAATAGTGCTGGAATGAACACTGGAGTGCATGTGTCTTTTTGAATTATGATGTGCCCTGGGTATAATCCCAGTAGTGGGATTACTGTGTTATATGGTAATTCTATTTTTAGTTTTGCAAGGAACCTTCATACTGTTCTCCATAGTGGCTGTATCAATTTACATTCCCACCGACAGTGCAAGAGGGTTCCCTTTTCTCCACACCCTCTCCAGCATTTACTGTGTGTAGATTTTCTGATGATGCCCATTCTAACTGGTATGAGGTGATACCTCATTGTAGTTTTGATTTGCATTTCTCTAATAATTAGTCATGTTGAGCAGCTTTTCATGTGCCTCTTGGCCATCCATATGTCTTCTTTGGAGAAATGCTTATTTAGGTCTTCTGCCCATTTTTTTGATTGGGTTGTTTGTGTTTTTGATATTGAGCTGCATGAACTGTTTATATATTTTGGAGAGTAATCTTTGTCTGTTGATTCATTTGCAAATATTTTCTCCCATTCTGTGGGTTGTCTTTTTGTCTTGCTTATAGTTTCCTTTGTTGTGCAGAAGCTTTTAAGTTTCATTTGATTCATATTTACTGTGATCAGTCAAGTGGCCACTATTTGCTAGTCTGTTACAATGAGGGCTTAACACTGCATTTTCTGTGCATTTTGTCAGCAGGTTGTAATCTTCTTGGAGATAGGTCCTCAGAGAATTAAGTCAAGTCCATTTTAGTAATTAGTCCATGAAGGTGTTAAAATTGTCTTATGGCCCATCAGTTACACTTTGATGTCCAGCATCTGTTAAACAAACCAAGGTTTAGGCATCAGGGAAGATCGTAATGGAGAATTCATTGCTGCTAAAAGTTACAAAAGATGAGAAACATTTGTAATCATGTTATCTAATAATAGTAGTCACACAAAATCTGAAAATCATTTTTAAATGTCATTTAAGCACTTTTTATGAGGAGATGATGTGGGAAACAGGAAGGAACAGATGGGATTTTAACTCAAGGTAAGATCAGTGATGCAGTGTGCAGCTGGGCCCATCCCCAGCCCAAATAAGCAGGGCTCATAACCGAATAGAACACAAATATCTCTATATTACTGTTACGTTAGAGACAAGGTAAAAAATTCTAGGAATATGAAAGCCTTAGCATTAGGTCTCAAATTTAAAATTCTAAGACCTAGAATTTATAGCTAACTCTTGCCTTTTAAAAATAGTTAGAAGCTTAATCTTGCCTAGAGCAACTGTGACAAACTGGATTGAGCAGAACTTCCCATGAAGGGCTGCAGATCTGGCTCTTACCTTGGGAATAGTGAGGACCATTGCCAGTGGTCTACATGGCTTCCTAGTCTCACTTTAGTTTGGGAAGAAGTTAGGTGGTGGAAATGAGACAGGCTGGGACCTGGGACCTGGCACCCTTTGCTGCAGTGCTGCAATGCTTGCAGCTGGACACACCTCTCCTTGAGCAACAAAATACAAAGAAACTGTATAGGACTAAAAATAACTGTATGCATGTACAGTTGGGACAAATCCTGGACCCAAAAGACACAAAGAGACCAGAAAACCCAACTGCCACTTTTGAAGAGCCTGGAGCAAAAACAGAGTGTCGGGAGCAAAAGCATGGTACTGAGCATGTCCCCTGCACATGACACCACCTGAGGGGTGGACGAAAGACCTAAGACTCCTGGACACAGCCCTACCCTCAACCCCATGTAAGGAACAAGCTTGCCCCGACTTGGGGAGCGAGCAAGCAAAGGAACCTGTTGTTTGTCCTCGCACCCCCCTGCTATAGCAGGGGTCCCCATAAAGCCTTGCCTGAATTTCCTGTCTGGTTTCGATTGATTGGTGAAGACAAAGAACCTGGTCAGTAACAGAATCGAAAAAAAAAGAGGAACCAAGTCATAGAGCTTCTGCACTCTACTATCCCTTGCATCCATCCTGTGCTTCCAGTCCACGTTGTATGGACAAACGCAGGCGCATCTTAAATCTTCTCACTCCTCCTCTCTTCCTAATACATGCAACACCAAACTCTTTTCCTGAGTGAAGCTCCAAGGTTATTTTTCTCCTGTTCCAAAAATACCTTCAATAACTCTTTACCTTGTACTGATTGATTTAAATGATTGAATTGACTTCTGGCTTAAGATTTGAAGTTGACTTCTGTAATAAGACTTGTGCCCTTAATTTCCACTCATCATGCCCTTGAAGTGTGCTCGTCAGTCTTTCAGGTATGTGAAGGGAGTGAGTTGATAGAAAAACCCCCAACTATCACTAATGCATTGGAATTACCACTGACATGACACAAGTGTGGGGCTGCATGAAAATGAATTTCCATCTAAAGTTTTAGTAAATTTATACATGATGTTATTAATATCAATTCTATAATGTGCTGTCACAGTTAACCATTGTGCTTGCCTCACACATATACGGCAAGATCCTCTATTTTGACTGTCTATCCTCGTGGTTAGCATTATGGGAAAGCTCTCAGGAGAGCCACCGTAATTACAGAGCAGATAACTCTTGACTTCTGTTTCTTCTTCATATATTGAATGGTCCCATGATGTCTTTAAAATCCAAGGGTCTTGAGAGTGTCTTAACTGTAGCGACACCTAGAATCTATTCTCCACAGGGAGAAGAGGGGTTGGCCAGCACCACGTCTGCAGAAGCTTTACTTCTTCTGAAATAGCACCCAGTGTTTAAATGGGGTCATCTGGCCTGACAAACAAGCAACTTTCAGAATGTAAACTCCTTATGTTCTAATATTGCCGCTCTATGCTGTGTGGCTTTGAGTAATTTCTGAATCTCAGTTCCCATCTTTGAAAAAGTAAAATAAAAACTGGGATTAAAGAGATATTTGAATAAACATATTTGGATACGGAACTGAAAAAAACTCTGTCCATAGTTTTTTTTTTCTCTCCTGGAGAACTAACATAAGTCAAATCCAGGGAATGAGAAGAAGCACGGGGTGAAGGAATTTGTATTTTGGCATATACAAAGACAGATGGTGCTGACTGAACCCTCACTAAAAAAAAAAGTTCTATAAAAAGACACTCTGTGTAGGTTCACAAATGCCTTGTAATCATTTAGTTCTAGTGCAACATTTTCCTAGTTTGGGGGAAGTGGCATGGAAAATTTAGTACCAACCACCAGTTAAGAATGGAGGTTATATAAGTGGATGTTTCTACTTTGAAACTACAAATACTACTTCTCTCATTCTGAAAGTAGGTCGAACATAGCTTTTAAACGTTACCTGGTGGCGAGTGCCTGACAAATAATGCTTTAATGCAAATACGTACAATTTTTATAAAGATAAATGATAAAAGACAAGCCTCTGTTTGGAGATATCCATTAGGTGTTTTGAAACATGTACTTTTTTTTTTTTTTTTAAACTAGCTTATCTACCAGCAGAAATGTTTAAGTATTATTTAGCATCTGCTAGGTGTTTTGTAGGCTACCAGGTGCTGTGAAGGATACAGAGACATTTAAACCTTAACAAATAGAGTAAAAATGGCATCTAAGCCCCAGTTCCCCAAAAAAGAGAGCCTGTGGTGAATCGTACATGCTAATGTTTTCTTGGAGTATAATCCCGAGGGAAGCGAGGAGGAGGGAGAAATGAATGTGAGTCAGAGAAGGAGGAAAACTAAATACAAATGTTACATTACTGTGTTGGCCAGAGCTTAACAGGGAGAGAGTGAATAAATGTGGAGAAGCAACACAGCATGTTGTGCACTGAAATCATGGGGAGGAAGGTCTAAGAGAGAATTTGCCAGCTCCTCATCGTTCCCTTCCCTCTACTCTGTTTCTTAAATTCCCTGCACCTCCAGGTTCTGCTCTTCAGCCCTGCTGCGCAGTCCACCAGGTCATCCAGAGTCTCTGTGAGTGCTGCTGGGTAGGACTTAGGTGTTGGGGATTGGGCAAAGGAGACCATCCTGCTAGAAGATGAGGTGATGCTGGGCCAGGTGTCCAGGCTTTCAACTTCGAGGGAGCAGGGCAAGTGGCAGAGGCAAGCAGGGGGCAGATGAGAATGGTCCCATCTGGGGAGGTGCATAAACTGGGCGTTCAGAAGATGGTGTTTTCTATTGGACAATGGTTTTAAAAAGTGCTTTAGGTGTCCAGAGAATTGAGAGATCACTGGCTTTCTTGGAATTGTCTTTGAACTTTTATTTTAGGAAAGAAAAGGAAACAAACATTGAAAGTATGCCTGTGTGATGCCAAGACTGATTTGTTTGAAAAAAAAGTGGGAATAAACACCGGATACACAAACTTTGTAGTGGAGAATACAGCATATTCAAAAAGATACTAAGGAACTTGGAAAGGAAAGAGTGAGGGGTCATATGTACTGGACACTACAATGGATTTAATCACACCTAAAGAAAGGTTTGTATAAATAGTTAGCAAGATAAAATAACTTATATCTTACATTTCATGTTTATGATGTCAAGAGAAGATCCTCTTTTATTACTTTGACGACTACTCTTATGACACACAAGAGAGAAATACAACGCCAACCAAAAATAAATTCCTCATTTCAGGCATGATGGGGAACAGAAATAGCTAGCCTTTGTTAAGGTTTCTGATTTATTTATGGACTTCTCTACATCATGGAAAACACTTTGGTTTCTTTCTTATTGTTCTACAAGAAGAGAAAAGCACTAATAGATTTATAAAAATTTTAAATTCAAAGAACTGTATGAGAGAGCGTTTGGAGAGAAAGATGCAGAGACCAGGCAATGTTACAAGTAAATAATTAATTAAAATGATGCTAAATTATAAAAATAAGAGAAATCGTATGTTCACCTTTTGTTCTAGGCTCACCTTTGTCTTTCCAGAAAATTTTGTATTCTCTCCTCTAAAATAGTGCTTCTTCCAAGGTAATGCATTGTTTGATGTTGAAATATGTAGCAAAATCTGTATAAAAAGCATTTTGTAGTGATAAACAGGAAGTCATTCACTCTTTAAAGAAAACTTGTAAAACTAGTTGCTAATGGCAAGAGGAGCAGAAAAGCTGTGGTTTTTGTGAGTTCTGCATCTAGAGACCTGGCCTTGCATGTCAAGACAAGGTTGGGGGGAGCAGGAAAGTGGGTGGCAGCCTGAAGTTGTCTGTCGTGGGTGAGAGCATAGCACACTCTCTGCAGTGAGTTCTGAGTAATAATTATCGATCTAATTATCTGCAGTTTCTGCTTCTCAGGGAATTCTGTTTTTTGGACTTTGTATAAATCCTCTGTAGGATTACCTTTACCAAACTGGAAACTGAAGGTCAAGGGTTCTTTACTTCTCTGCCTCCATAATATTCACATGAGCAACACACCCTGGGGTGAAGTCCAGAAGGGTGACCTGGGTCCCTTAGAGTGGCGGCTGAGAGTCTTGCAACCTCATGCTTTACTTGACAAATGGACTTCAGATGGTGGTGCGTTCCTTCCAGTCCCTTCCCATTGAGCGTATTTGTTGTAGAAATCAAAGAAACTCTTTAAGATTGTGCAGCGTAATCTTGGCCAGTTCTGAACATGGGAAAGCTAAGCGTCTCTGAAGCTTTCAGAAACATAAAACAGAGTCTGTGTGTAACCTCTATATTGCAGAAGCAGGCTGTGTGTGGAAGCATCTTTCATAGGACTCGTCTCCTTCTGTGATGTGACCTCAGCGATCTCAACCGATCGTCTTGCTGTCTCTATTAGACTTGGAATGACTGAGTCCTCCTAGGTGTTGTTGTAGCTCAAGTTCCTGTCAGTAGTACAGCAAGTTCTATAGTCAGTGGAACTTACAAAATGTTAATGTAGCAAGTTTTACCCCAGTTTGGATAAGCAAGATATTTTGCAACCTCTAAAACCTCATTCACATTAGTAATATTTGTTTCTTTAGGGCAGAACTACTCAGTGTTACTCACTTTCATTAGCCATATAAAATGCCCACAAGGCTGGATGTCCAATAGTCAATTCATTACTATAAACTTTCATTGAACATTTTATTTGACTCCACATTAGGTCCAAGTATATAAAGATAACTCAGTGAAAATCTAAAAAGAGGCAGAAAATCTATAGGCGGCAAAAAGAACCTAATAAGATAAAGTACAACCATATTTTAATGGAGGGGCAAAGAGTTCAAGTCATATCACTAGACTTTGAAAGCGTTATATATTTAAACACAATAATTTCTGAGCCTGGGTTATCAAGAAAATGATAATCTTTTTAAGGCATATTCTGTTTAAGAAGGCACGGTATATACACATGGATCACCCACTCAGTTGTATACATAAGGCCTATGTACTTTTTTTCATGTAAGTTATAACTCAGTTACCAGAAGAAGGTATAAAAGTGTGTATTAGGTGATATCCAGCATCATTAAAAAAAAGGAGGGCTCCTTTGGATAGTCCCTTCCTCGCCTATTTACCCACTTATTCAGAACATTATTTACGCATGGGTTCTGTATAGCTTGGGCTTTCTGTGTTCTAATGCATAGTCTGCTTTAGTACAACATTACGTTCCTCTCTATCTCATTACTTCTGGTGAATAACTTAGCTTCTCAAGCATGATCATCAAGTACCTACTCATTTACCTAATTTTTTTCAGACGTACAATATAATTCTCATACTGTATTAGTATCACATTTTTCAATCTCGCAAGATTAAATACTATAATTATAAAAAGAACGTCACATGCATCATGCTTTGGGGGAGTTTCTAGAACACTGGACTCGCCGAGAGCAATTTTCCCAGTGGCCACAGATCTAGAATAAATATTCTGGTGCTCTGAAAGCCCTGGCAGTACCCCAGAACCCCAGACTCCAGGGTTGCAGGTCCCAGTTTTGAGCATTATGAAACTTCCTCCTAAACAATAGAAAAATTGATGCTGTGGTTAGAAAGCCTGTGATTAGATATAAGACAGGCTAAAAATCTGAATTTATGCAGTTTGAAGACGGCATAGAGATAATGTCAACTTTAATTCCTGTTTTTTTCCAAACACAGAGAATAGGCCAAAGGTCATGAGTGGAAATTAAAGAAAAATGGAAAACAGATGTTAGAGAAGCTCACTATAGGAATGGAAACACAAGCAGCACTGAATATTATTAAAGGAAAAAAAAGACCACTGCTTAAAAAATAAAAAAAAAGAACCCAGAAAGTGAGGATCTTATGAAAGTTCTATTTTCATAATGTTTAAAATAGTTTGACTTTTTAATATTTTACTAAGTCATTTAATTTCAGGTATTCTCTTCCTTACATTTGGAGACATAATTCAGGAGCAAAAGGAGATCTTAAAATCCATCAATTACAAGCTTCATCTAAAAAGATGATGCCTGAAAAAAGTCTCTTCTTAACAACTGAAAATACAGGCATTCCTCCCCATCTCCACCCTTAGTATCAAACTTTAACAAAAAAAAGTTTTTCTTTTCTTTCAATTGACAGTGGTAGTTCCTTTTTAAAATATATTTATTCTCAAATTATCTTTCCATTAGGACACTTGAGTAAGTTTCCTTGACATTAACAAGAGCTATGTAGATTTACTATGGTGAGAAATAGGTTCTTAGGCAGAACTTCATTTTAGATTATGAAATACATCATAATGACTCTCAAATGAATTGCTGACTTTTTTGGTATGTAAAGAAGATCTATGTGTTTTGACTTTTATATATTATTTTCAGCTAAAATAAAGAAAGATATTGCAAGATCAGCGAAAATACATCAATGTGAGTATGATGTCTCAAAATTTTATAAAAAAACACACAATGGCCATCTAGAGTCTGTCCTAAAACTTCTTCCATTGTTATCTTTTAGAAAGCCAGATAAGAGTCATAAGGATGAAAAAAAGAGCTATTGTAAGTTGGTTCAAAAGCAATTTCCATAATTCAAAAGCATGCAAAAAAGAAGAGAAATTATTCAAAATACATATTCTTTAGCATATCTTTTTACCCAAAAGCCACCACTGATGATTTTCTTACTTGTTTTGTTTCGAATTAACCAATTGACTTAAACGTTGACAAAGGGGACTTGGCACGAAACTGCAGTAGGTGTGTAATTAAGAGGATGTAATTAAGGATCATTGCTGGATGCATTTACATTAGAGATGTAATTATGAAGAAAGAAGAGTCAGTGCAAGAGCCAAGGCATAAATGCCGAAAGTGGACTTCGAAACCCAGAAACTAAAATGAGTTCCTTTGTAGGAGGAGCTTCCACAGTCACCCCAGTCCTGTGCTCTAAGGGCAATGAGAGCAATGGAATAAGGAAGAGCCTGGGAGCCACCATGTCCAGACTCATCAGCCTGTAGCAGATCATCTTCCCTGTCCTCTCTTGCTCTCATCCCAGCCTGCCAAATGAAGTCCACAGCATACCATTTTTATGTGCATTCTTATTTTCTTATGAGTAGACACATTAATGTGATGGGTTTAACCATAGTTCATCTTATTTATGAGCCTCCGGTTGGATGTTAATAGCCTGAAGTCAAATATCAAGCACAAGAATTTAGAGCTAAAGATCTTGCAAGCCCTACTTACTAACTATCCAACAGGATCATGATCCAGCCAGTCCTTTTTCTTTAACTGTTTTAATTTTATCAACAGTGAACACTTACTATGCTTTTAAATGCTAGGGACTGTCCTAAGTGCTTTGGATATGTTAACTCATTTAATTCTAATGAGAAGCACATGAGACAGCTATTATTATTATCGTCTTCATTTTAAATTTAAGAAAACTTAGGCACAGAGAGATTAAGTGATCTGCCCAAGGTCACACAGCTGAGTGGCAGAGCTAGGTATGACTCTGGAATCTATGCTCTTAACCACCAGACCACTGCTTGAGGCTTTCCATAGTTGCCAGACAAATCATTTTATGATCATCTTTTATTGTTGGAAGAGGTCAAAATTATTGGATTGGGACTGTGTTTGAGTCGTTCATGTTGTACAGATGGTGATGCAGAGTTTTCCCCCACCTATGTCTGTTTCATGTGTTGAATACACCGCTTGCATCGTGCCACACCTCGGGAGACACACTACTCATTATCACCATGTAAATTCATCAACATCCTGTCTGTAGTGTGAATAACTCACAGCCTCAACATCAGCAAGATAAACTGATTCTTAATAAAACAAGACAAGATTAAGTTCGAAGACTAATTAAAGAGAAGGAAGCTGATCTCATGTCCATTAAATTTCTAGTTTGGTCTGTTTGGAAAACATCCAAAAGGTTAATATATGTATTTTACTGAAGAGTAATGAAAATTCAGGACTGGTGGGAAATTCGGTAAGTGTGAAAGGAAAGGAGGAAACACAAAATATGAAATTGAGAAGACTTTTCAGTAAAATTCCTTTGCCTCACATTATACAGAGCATTTGTATAGAGGAAAAGGTTAATCTTAGATCCATCTTGCCCTGCATATCAGTAATCTTTATTATTAATACACAACAACTTTATTTCATAATTATTTTCTTCTGGCCAACCAGCTGTGGTTCCTCAAGGCAGATTAACTAGAACCTGATGGATTTCAGCCCCTGTTCAGCAATGCCAGCCAAATACTATAATTACACAGGATGCAGGCTGAGATAATGGCGACCTTGTACTTCAAGATAGACCTAGATAAGTTGGACTGTCGGTTTTGCAAGCCAGGCTTTTCAATCACTGGTGCTGTATCTATGAAGAGAAAGGGACAGGAAAGGGAAAAAAAAACACCCCAAATCTCTTATCATTTTAGCTGTCCTGAAAGAAGGTATCTCATAAAGGCTAAGCCTTCAGGAGATAGGAGTAGATTCACCAGTTTAGAGCCTAGAGAGCTGGGTGGAGGGTGTGCCTCACTCAGGTGCATGTAATCTCTGACCTTTCTGAGCCCGTATAGTCTGTGGATAGGGTGTGCGACAGCCTTCCCATTTGGCAGTTTGCACAGCGCACTGCTGTTATGAAATTTACATTAAGTCAGAAAAACAGTCCCTGTCATACTTTATCCTTTTGGAGGAAATGGATTTCCTTAATAAGAGCACAGCTTTATTTCCCCCATGAATTCCGATAGGGAACACATCCCTGGATGGCATTCTACCAAAGAGAGAGGCTGCGAGGGAATGGCTTATTATTCTAAAAATTTTAATGACCCAGAAGCAAAAGATTTTTGGTCCTTATATTATGGGCATAAATGCTTAAATTCAAATATCAAGTGCCAAGGCCTCTGAGATGTAACTGTTGGAAATCAACCGAAGATGAGAGATCCGGGGGTATTTGTTAATGGTTAATGAATAATTCCCTAAATCACTTGGTTATTATTAACTAGTTCAAAATGCCTCATGTCTAGGTCCTTGTAACCATATTAAACTTTGCAAAAGTTTCCTTGCTTTAATAAACTTTAATGTTAAATGTGAAAATATTTCACATATATCAGACTTTCTGCTGTTTTCCTTTTAGTATTGTGTTTTCTGAAGCTCTTCATATTGAGATGCTTGTGCCTTTGCCCAGGGACGTTCTTTCCAAGGGGTTCCATCCACTTTCTCCTGGTGAACTCTCACTCATCTTTCAAAGCCTGCATCAGGACTCCCCCACATCTTTGCCATGTTCATTACCATATTCTTTTTCCTTTCTTCTAGTAATTAATTGCTGCTTTACCTTTAGGTTCAGAGTATAATATCCCTGCCTCTATTACCCCATGTATCTTACTATTATCATTATTAGTTAATAGGCCATTTCTCCAGCTGGAACTCTCTAAGGACATAGAGGCTTATTTGTCTTTGATCACTAGCACAAAAGCAACAGGAGCACTGCAGGCGTTTAATAAATGTTTGTTGACTGTTTGGGAGCATAAGTAAACAGTAAGACAAGTCATTCTAAAGAAAGAGGCCAGTGTTTAGTACAGCTGCTGACTTTTCATTCTTTCAAAACATCAGCGAAGCTGGACTGTGTTTTCTCATATGTAAAGCCCATCGTAGACTAAGAGGCACCTGAAGGAAGGCATTGCTCTTAAGAGTATATTAAGACTCTTCTTCCCTGTTCTTCATTTCCTCTTCATGGAGAGGAGGAACATTCCCCTCTGCTCCCCAAAAGAATTTGTAAAAGAAGCATATCTATCTTCTCTCCACCCCCTCACTCAGTTCCCTCCATTGATTGTTGGACATCGGGAAGAAACAAAGCAGAGCTGGGTTACTGTTTTCTGAGCCCTCATGATATTTCTGCAGCTCTGCTTTTTAACCTCCCGGCAGCACCACAGGGGAAGCTTGCATCTTTGGCGGGGAGGTAGGGTTTGAGTATTTTTCATGCAGGGTTATTTATTGGGCCTGCAGAGGAATGCAGCTTATCAGTAACAAAGCTGTTCATCTCTATTGGTAACAAAGGTGCTATTTGACCTCTACTTGTCTGACTCTTACATCCATGTTTCCTAAGTAAATATTTATTGCTTGCCCCCCAGATAACACCAATACAATGTCTCTAGTTGTGCTTTCCCACAACATTGTGGAATTATACAGTTTCAGTGAACTTTTATTATAAGCACTCTGAACTTAATTTAAATTTAATAATTTAAAGTACAGAATCATGGCAGAGATATCAAATAATCTTATTTCCTCGAGAATTATTTCAGAATCATTCAAAACACGTCTTTTTTTCATAGAGTGACATCAGATTTACAGAGGTCTAAGCCCTCATCTGTTACAAGTATTGAATATAGCCCTCCTTCTGGTTGATTAGGCCATTTTGTTCCAGCTTGAATTTAGTAATGGGAAACTCACTAACTCTTGGAACTTCCTGTTTGGTTGCTGGATAACTCCAAGAATTAGAGAGTACTTTATTTTAATAGACAAAAATTTGCTTCTTTGTAAATTTTACTACTTCTACTCTCTGATGGAATAAAAACAAATCTATTTTATATTTTTTCCATGATACATCTTTAGATCTTTAATATATTTCCTTGAAATCAAGGACCATATGTCTTTTATCTGCATACCTCCTTCTCTTCTTAATAAAACAAACATCTTTCGAGCACCAGGCACTGTGCCTGGTGTTGGTCATAGAAAAACGAATAAGACATGGTTCCTTTCCTCATAAAGCAAACATGTACACGTAAAGAAGTGCTTCCAAATCATTGTGTAAATCACTGCAATGAAAACATGTACAAAATGCAAAGGAACTCAAGAAAGGGGATATCTCATACTGCACAGGAGAAGAGGATATGATATAGCCATAGGTCAAATGGTATGAATCTTAAAAGGGCAATTTTCCTAGTAGAAAAAGAATGGAAGAATTTTCCAGTCAGTGATATCAGCATGTGCAAAGGCACAGAGGAAAGAGAGATTGTAGTACATGTAGTGAACATAAGAGTTCAAGGAGGTTGAAACATGGGTGTGTGAAGAGTGGTAGATGAGCCCAGAAATGAAGGTGCTCAGAGTATAAACGGTATCTTGCACCCTCATGGATTTTGACCTACAGCTGACAGAAAGCCACTGTAAGATTTCAAAGAGGAAAGTGACCATATTAGATATTTGAGAAGGATCACATAAGCTGTTATGTCATGGAAATGGTATGAAATTAAAAGCAGGAGAGCTATTTAGAAGGTTTTTGTTTGTTTCCTCTTTTAAGTTTTGCAATGGTCCAGCTGGCAGCTAAATAAGAATCAGTGAAAATGGAGAGAAGAGAAAATGATGGATATGGATATTTAGCCTGTAGAATAAATAGGATTTTGTGGCTGGATGAAGATGGGATGAGGGAGGGAAGAGATTTAGGAAATGTCTGGCTTTGAACAGATTTGGTTTCTTTGGGGTGTTCAAGTGAAAAAAATCCAGACTACAACAGACATTACAGCAATGAATCTTGGAAGTGTGTGCTGAGGCTGATAATATCACGAATTGGAATTCTTTAACAGATGAGTTAGTGCTTGAACCATGGGAAAGCACGGAGCAAGACAATGCCATGATCAAGACCCTGGGGACTGCCAGCAAAGAAGACTTAGAAGATTGCTCAGCGAGGTAAGAGGTAAACCAAGAGAAAATAGTTCTACAGAAGCCAAGAGAGAAGAGATTTTTCTGGAAGTAGGGATAATCCATCATTGTCAGAGGCTGCAGAAAGGTCATGTTAAACAAGGGCTGATAAACTTCTGATGGATTTCTTGATTAAGCCATTATTGATGGCCCTTAACAGTGATTTGAGCAGGCTGAGATGGTGAAAAAGCAGAGATGTCATTTTCCAGACAGTGGCTTGGCTAGGTATTCTATAAATAGATATATAAAGTATGTAAATATTTGAGCTTCTTAGGGTCCTCTATTTGTCTATTTGGTTTATTATTTTGCCTCATCACCTTCTGAAAGCAATGTTAGGCTCAACAGATTTTAATGCCAGACTTCATCTTAAGATGGGAATATTTGAATCATATACCTACAGTAGGGTTGATCTTGTGGACCTGTTTTCAACATCTCCTTTTATTGACGCTATGGAACTGAGTGAGATTTGCCACTGTCCCAGTCCTGCTAGAGTCAGTGTGGCCCACCTTGCTCACTGTGCATGGGAGGAAATGTGAGGACCATGATCAGCTCCATCCTGCCTTATGGTTTGCTAGAGCAGCAATCACTGGCCTCCCACCTGAAAGGTCTCCAAAATTTAAGCCACAGAAATCTTTCCTGAATATAAAAACCATAATATAATGTATTAGAGTCATTTCCAGCTGCCTGTAAAATTAATTTTGGAAAAATATAGGTAGTAATTAAAGAGAAAAAATGTGATACTGTCTAGGAAGTTTAAAATATCAGTCTAGTAAACTAATGCTACTTTAAAAGCAAAATGTCAAAAAGAATGAAAAGATTAAGGAATATCTATCCTGTGCTTTATAGAACTATGTGATTGAAGGATCCTATCAATGGCTCAATAATGGTAATAGAAATTTCTGCAAATTAACTGTTTGAAATAAATACTGATATTTGTTTAAATTGCTAAGTAATGCTCAACTTTTCATGTTTATTTGGGGCTTTGTTGGTTGAAGAAAAAAAGAACAAGTTAAATTTCCAGGAAATTAAGTTTTGTTAAAAGTACTGTAATTTAATAATCTTATCATTGTGCAGGCTGATATTCAAGAAAATTGTGCGCCATGTAAGATGTTTTCCTGGCTATTCTACAACTCATTACAGCCATCTTTAAAAGGCTAAGAGAGATTGGTCAGAAGTTATATTTAATTTCACTGAAACTTTGACTTGTACTTATTTTCAGCCTGATTTGGTGGCAATTGGCTGGAGTTATTTCGATGCAAACCATCCTTATTTTTCTTTTTTGACCCTATGATCTCTTCTTGAAAATAAATCTCTTCAAGGACAGGCTCATTTAGAGTTGGTCTCGAATATTTTCCCCATTGCCTCGCTCTTCAATTGGAAATCTGCCTGAATGGCCCTGGGGAATAACAAGCTTCTGACTGTATTACAGAAATATATTCTGGTAACCATAGTTTTGATTTCTGATTAAGCAGTTGATTTTACCATTAAGTTATATATCTGTTATGAGTAGATACTATTTTATTATGTAGCAAACCCCCACGTCAGGACTTTAATAGGACAGATATTCATTTCTCAATAATGGAAATGAAATCTGGGGGTGAGCACTTAGGGGAAGCAGGATGGCACTGCGTGGTGTTGGAGACCAAGATTCCTTTGGTCTTGCTATTCCCTCACCCTCAGCATTCTACTTCATGTTTCTACCTCATGTTTCAAGAGAGCTGTTTGTGCCGCTCTCATCTTGTTAGCATTTCAGCCAGCAAGAAGTAGGAAAGGCTGAAGAAAAGGCAGGCCCCTTCCTGATAAGGATGTTCCCAGGGAATTACACACAATGTTCTCAGGTTTACACTGCACTGGATAAAATTTAACCATAGAACCAAACCTAGCTGCAATGGATCTGGGAAATGTAGTCTTCATTCCAGGTGACCACATACCCAGCAAAACCCTGAGGGTTATATAACTAAGAAAAAAGGAGGAGACTAGATATTGCAGAACAACCAGTAGTCTCTGCCAGTTTTCATCTTCCTGCTCAGCCTGTCACACGATCCCCTCCCTTAAATCCCAGTTTATGATTCTCCTGCTTCACCAAAGCTTTTTTTGGATATCAGTCATCCCTTTTCTTCAGCTGTTAGAGAAGTGACTTCTATACTTTTGTCTTTATATATTGATATTTCTGTTCATGATGTTTTTCTCATCTATTAAATAGTATTCCTTCAGGACAAGGGTTTCAAGTATCCCCAAACCCGTGCTCAATTATGCACCCTAAAGGAATTCCATAAAATCATGACTGAAAGTCAGAGGTACAGAAATTGGAGATAAAAATAAATATTAGGTGGTACTATTTTTGCCAGAATAAGCTTCTTTTAGAAATATAAAATCTATCATGTCTTCCTGGAAAGCTGTTCTGTTCAATTGAACAAGTCTCCTGTGTGATGGCTGGCAGAGCTTCAGAGGCACTGAGGTTTTCCACTTGTTAGTGAGATCAGAACAGGTCCTGTGCAGCCCGGAAGGTGAGACCTTAGGGACAATGTCCTTGGATATAAACTGGGAGAGTGCTTGAAAATATTGTTCACCATGGCAATGCTGGAACATCACCTTTATGATTAAGTGAACAGTTCTTCATTCTCTCAATGTACCGAGGAAAGATGTAAGAATGAGAATGAATGCGAATGGGTTCTTAATCTGACTTGTACATTTAATAAACTAATAAATGAAGGAATCAAGCATCTAAACATAATGGAATAGCTAAATAGAAATCACTTTTCTCATCTTGCTGTTCTCTCCTGATAAGCCATTAATATTTATAAAGAGCTATAAACTCTTTTAGTTTTGAGAAGCATTAGGACTGCCTGGATAGGCTGAAGTGGGACTTGAGAAAGGAATCTGTCCACCTTGTGATACAGAGTAAAAACTCTATGATCAGTTCTCCAAAGTTTGACCTCTAGAATCTTGTTCTAAAATGTACCCTAGATTTGTTTCAATCACATATGTTAAGACACACAGACATGGAAATGATTGTCATGAAGAAGTTTATATTCACAGATCCCCAGAAACAGGAGGCATGGGCATGCCATACAGGGCCACCTGGGGAAGCACCAGGATGGTCAGGAGGCAGAGGAACAAGGAAAAATGTGGGCAAAAGCCTTCATTATGGTTTTCATGGGAAACCATGGGCAAAGTAAGGTAAGTAGGCTAAACAGATTTAGGATAATAATTTCAACAAGCTCTGGGATGTAGGGATAGCCCCTAGTTGCATGGTATCTGGCCCTGAGGTGATACTAGGGCAGAAGGATAGTGGCTCAGTTGGTGAGAGTTTGATATAGTGGAAGAGTATGGACTCTGGATTGGTCAATTTGCACATGAAAGCCACATCTCAGGGGAGTCATTTCATATCTCTAGGCATCAGCTAATACTGAGAGGGGCAGTCTTTCCAGTATCTGCAAGGACCTAAATTTCAAAGCGCCACAAATTTTAGAAAATAAAAAACACAATTAATACAAGTATGTATGCTATTTTTTTTCTCTCCACAAAATCTTACTCTTAAAGCCATATCTTTCACAATTTTACACCTTAAATGAGCTTCAAAAGATTATTTGGGGAGTTTAAAACTGAACAAATAATTGATCCTGTCTTGGCTGAGTTTAGCCCTTTTCACGAAGCATGTCTCAACCTGAGTGTGTAGAGTTTTAAGAATGATTATGAGTGAAAAGTTCAGTAGATAATTTAAAAAATATTATTCCACAATGAAGTAACTTTAAACCATGATTCAAATAACAGCTAATGAAAAATTACTCATTGCATGTTTATGGCTTGCTTCATTGCTACTAAAGTGTAAGTTACATGCACAAAGATAGAACACATGCAAAAAATTTGCCTGCAAATTGAATATGATGCTGACGGCAAGTTTAGTATGGTATAGATAATTTTGTGTTTGGGTATGTTGATAATTCTATATGACTCTAGGACACATATCATTGGAAAATATTCTTATAGATAATGCTATTCCACAGAAAAAAAATTAAGGGACATGATCAGATTTAATTTTTAGGACTGCTTTGAGGAGTTGAAACTGGAATCATATGCAAGCTTATTCATTCAAGTATCTGATCTCTGGGCAAGGAGGACCGGAAAGCCAAGATGGCCAACCGGAGTGCCTATACTTGGCCTCTCTGTGTGGTTTGCCTTCATAATAGCGTGGTAGCCTCAGGGTACATGCTGGCTCTGGACTCCAAGTGCATGAGTTCTCATAAGGTAGAAACCATGGCATGTGGTCCAACTCTTTCATTCACAGATAAAGACACAGATCTAGTGACCTTAAACAAATCCACTTCTGGTAAAGAAACAAAATAGTTTTTTTATATTCATAGGTGGATGGATAAACATATCAAGTAATCAGACTAGGCAAAACTGCAGACTCCAAGGCTGAAGAGAAGGACACAAGAATTGGTGGTCATGTTCAGGCAATGTTCCAACTAGGGTAGAGGAACCTGCTGAACAAGTCCAGTCAGAGCAGTTCTGAACAGAGTCAGCCACTGGGGGGGTGGTGTCTGACAGAGAAGGGGAGGCTTAGCGTTCAGGTTTGCCTCTATTCATAATCCCTGTATAAGCACGGTCACCTATGGCCTACAAAACCTAAAATACTCCAGACTTTTATGCAAAAATGACTCATGTAAGGCAAAGAAGCACCACCCATTCAAAAAGGGAAAGTTTACCTAAATAGACTAGAACAAATACCCTCTAAGCTAAGCGAGCCCGGTTTATTTCAGGCAAACGTTAGCCCTGAGATTTTCTGGGGTGAAAAGTGTGGTCTCAAGTAGTGCACAGAGGATATAACTGAAAATTACTTAGAATCAGAAAAATATCTAGCTATGGCCGCATGATACTTGTCCACAGGCAGAAGGGCCTAACTTTGGAACTGAATTTCTGGGTCAGACTCCATCTCCTGCGCAGAAGGAAGCTCAAGTTAGAGGATGTTGCAAAGATGAAAACAGAAGCCTCAACCAAAAAGCACGTACAACGTTTACTTTTTATGACCCAGGTGAGTTATGCAAAGAAAAAAAGATATCATAAAGGTAATTTAAATCATAAGAGATTAGTATGTCATGCTAAACAGTAAAATTTGTCTGTTTGACAAACCACCCCTAATTTAGCGATGCAAGATGACAACAATTTTATTATTCTCGTGAATTCTGTGGGTCAGGAATTTGGCAAAGGGATGGCATGGAAGGCCTGACTCTGCTCTGTAATGTCTGGGGCCTCTGATGGAAAGACTCAAAGGCAAAGTCTGCCTTTAAATGATGAACTCTGGCATGTGATGATGGCGAAAGGGGGGAAAGGTTAATCTTTAGTTAAATAAGTATTATAGGAGGAAAAGAAAATGTAAGAACCTGTGAAATGATTTTTGCCTCTTATTTTAACCACTTTCCTTCTGTGGCGCTGTTGCAACGTGAATGTATGTAGAAAGGGGACCACCTTTTTTGACCTAGGCTTGCAAGTCACACACTCACACAGTTCTGAGTGTGAAGCCCTCCCATATTCAAGGAGATGGTTCATAGACCCCCACCTTTTGATCACAGGGTAAAGGTTATGTGAAGATGAGAATGTGAGATAGGATAGATTTTTGGAAAATGCAGTCTGCCACACTATATGATGTCTAGCTCTCTATGAGCTTCAGCTACTCAGGTTCCATTATTCAATATGACTCAGGAATACTTAAAATAGAATCTTAGCATTTGCCTTCCTCATATTTTCATTTTCATCCCTGTGGTCCTTCACTTTAGTCATTTTCTATGGTGGTAATGCTAAAAACCAAGCAGAATGTCAACCTTCATACTTATATAGCTGTGTGTGTGTGTGTGTGTGTGTGTGTGTATTTCCAGAACTGAAGAAGAAAATGTATTGTTATAACTTTAAAGACTTTCTGATGGATGCCCAGATGCTTGAGACAGTAAAACTGAAGATAGAAAGAGTATTGCTAATCAAATCAGCATGTTATACTTACTTTGACAGAGAGTTTGATAATCAAGAAATATTTTCTCCCTGAAAGCAGTAATTCTGGCTTAAATTTCAATGAAAACAGGAGTCATAATAAGCCACTTAAAGAAAATTATGTAATTTTATGATTATGCTTAAGAATATGAAAAATGATTTCAGGATATGTAAAGTGATTTATTCAACCAATGTTTGTTGCACACCACCTTTCCTTCAGATGGTATGTTGAGTATTGGGTCTACAATGGTCAATCAAACCTAAAATGATGTCCTTTGTAAGGGAGCTTCTAGTCTACCTAGGTAGGAGATGTGGGAGTGGGTAATGAGGGTCATCATATAAGTAAACATATATGTGAACATATGAGTACAAGTTGTGATAAAAAGATTGGGGACCCCATAAGAGACAAAAATAAGTTCATTTAAATTAGATGAATCAGGGAAGAAACATTTGAAAAACTGACATTTACTGATATTTGATGATGGTAAATCATTGCTAGTGTGGCAAATTTAGGAGGAAAAGTTTTTTTGATAGAGAGAAGAATTTTTTCAGAGGTTCTGAGTCAGATAAAACTTTGTTAGATTTTATTTCCCTTCCCTTTTCTTTCCTTTCCTTTCCTTTCCTTTCCTTTCCTTTCCTTTCCTTTCCTTTCCTTTCCTTTCCTTTCCTTTCCTTTCTTTCCTTTCCCTTCCTTTCCTTTCTTTTCCTTTCCTTTATTGTTTTATTTTATTTTTCTTTATTTTATTTCAGGAACTGTAAAGGGAGAAATCACTGATGAGTTTTAAGCAGAGAAGCGAGATCCTCATATGTGCATTTTAAAAAACTTCTCTGGTTGCTGCTGTATAGAAAATAGATCAGAGCAGCGCAAGAATGGAATTGGTTTTTGCTAATACACTTCTGAGAATGAAAAGAAAAAAAAAAACTGGGGAAATAATTTATCGAGAAGAAGAAAAAAAGGACTTTCTCAAATTTCCTAATTGCTTAGAAATCACTCAACCCATAATCTCATCTGAGACGTATGAGGATAGTATGAGTCTATACACAATATCACAACAAGAAAATTTCCCCATGCTACTTCTTCTTGCATACTTCCTGAGTTTTTACCTCCTGCCTTTGCACATACTGTTAATTATAGCTCCGGAGAAAGCCCTCCTCTCTTTAAATGTTGAAATCTTAACCATCCTTCAAGTTGCAAATTAAATGCTTCCTCCTCCAGGAAAGGCTGATGCCCCTAACCAGGTAGTTCCTCCTTCCTGACTCCAGCTCTCTTGGACTAACTTTCAAATGTTTCCTATGTTATTTTTCTATTGAGTACAGACCTAAATTTACTTGTGTAGTACACTATTCTGGGTTCCATTCACTGTTGGAGACCCCAGTGCCTACACAGTGTCTGAAGGAGAGGTGATATTCAGTAAACACTGGATGAATGAATTAATATACAACTGAAATTTACATCCAGAAAATTAATCATAGAGGAACATGATTTTCTATTTTCTTAAAGACTGAATTATGATTCCTTTTTTCATAAGCCATTTCCTACAGTCGACTTTCTAGCATGTATCTTCAAGTGTCTCTATAAATATTTATTAAATTAAATTTAAATATGACATTTTCAATTTATTTTAAGAGTAACTAGAATTTACTCAATAATATGCATTCTTTTCTATTCTAAAGGAAAATTTGTATTGGTAAAACTGCATTAAAATGATACTAACTCACAAACCACATTAAAATTAATCTTAAATAATATTTTCTATTCTTAGATGCCACCTAGCTAGGTAAATTGGCTAAACCAGTGCTCTTTTATGAGTTTGTTAGCATTCTAGCAATTCTTAATGCCCTTAAGTCTGTTTTTATTATTTAAATTTTCAGTTCAACTGAATTATTAAGGGGATTACTTGCAAGTCTAGAGTTATGAAGTATCATGTAATATGATGGTGTTTAGAATTAAATCAATACATGTATAAGAGATTAAAAAATAAATGACATCAAGTAGTACTTTTACAATAGAAACAACACAAAATACATTGTATTGAAAATAAAATAAGATATTTAATTCAGAAAGATGTAAAATTCACGTGCTTGTAAGCAATTTACATGGTCCATAAGGATCTACGACCAAGTGACACCTCCACAGAGAATCTTATTAATGTTTGTTCAGGACTTGTTCAGTATAATCTAAGCACCACAGAGCCTTGAAATCTGTTGTTATAAGTGTTATGAGTGTAACATAGTATACTTCCAGTACTCACATTTTCTTCTAAATTTATTAAACTTTAAAAGAAAAGAGATAGTGCTCATGTTTGTTCAGTAATGTAAGCAAATAAATAATGCGCTTATTTGGATTTAGAATTTCTTCCTTTTGCATAGGTACTATTTATAATAAATAGGTATCCAGATCATAATTTCTAGTTATAGCCATTTCCACAGTTCAACTTTGTGATTCTATAATGGCTTAAACATAGCAGTACTCAGTGTGGTATAAAAAGAAACAGCTATTTAGTGGAATAAGGGTTGAAAAAAGCAATGTAATAAGTCAGTGATTCAAATCTCTTCCCGGTTTCCTCACTCCCAATTACGTAACCTTGAACCATTTTTTTTTCTATAATAAAGAAAGAACACAAAAGAAGAAAACCTGTTTTCTTCTTTTGTCAGTAATCAGGTTGACGGATCAATTAACCTTGTTTTGTTCCCTCCTCTCTCTTTCCACAGATTGCTTCCAAGTATACGAAATGACAGAATCAGCATTCCACTGGGTCACTAGCAATGCCTCAGAACTTATGTCAGTGAACTTATTGGGTGATTTGTTTTAAAATGATGGTTATTATTCAGTTTTATTTTTATCTAGGCTAATTGCAGATTAGTGTCTATAGAGGAAGGATTAAGTATTTTACCTGCTCGCATCAGAACTACGTAACGAAAACTCCTGGATAATATCAGGTAATAGGTAATTAGTTTGGCACTTGACCAGAGCAAGGTCCAGGCATGAGTATTTTATTACTTACTAACACAAGTGAGCATTCAGCTGTTGGGTCAACTCAGATACCTGAAAAACAGCTAGTCTGGCACATTTACAACTTTGTGAACAAATTTGTGCAATCTTACATCCTTCTGCTGATTTACCTGGAAAGACCATTATGTAAGATAATGAACTTAACAGGTGAAAATCAGTAAATGCTTTTACATGCTGTCACTTTATATTATAAGGAAAAATTTGGCATTTTCTCACTTAAGCATGTCCAGCCTCATGTGATCTACATGCTAGAGATGTGACCTTTCTTTTGGATGGAAAACTTCCCTTGATTAGTTTTCCTTAGAATATTGTATGCATTTAACCAGAGTATTTCTATCCTGAGTCAAGTATAGGTATTAGCCAGATATCTTTGAATAGTCAGGCTAAAATGGCAATGCAAATACAGAAATTATTTCTTTTTTTCCTGCATTTGCACTTGAAGGATAGATGAAGCTCTAATCAAGATATTCCCTGACATGGGGTTAGGATTGGGGTAAGAGTGGAGGTTGGAGTTGGAGTGAAGAAGGAAAATAACAAATAGAGGATCTTTCCTTCTTTCAATATCTTGTACTTCTTCTGGAATGAAGACCTGGGCTTTCATTTAGACATTCTAAGATTCACCAGTAAATCTAAAGTAGCTAAACAAACACACTTATTGAGAAGATCATTGAAACAAACTGAAGAAAGACTGACTAGGAAATAAACTAAGAGGAATCAAATAATAAAATTCCCAGAAGAAAATAACACAACATACATCCATAGCAATTAAAAATTCTTGTGTACAGATGACAATTACGGTAGGAATGTGGAAGAAAGTTGAAACAGACACTTGAAAACCCCTTTGAAAAAGTAGGAAAGAAAGGGGTGAAGAGCAAAGAAAGAATGAAACAAAAAGTTGATTTAAGATAGGCTCAAGTTACTTAGTTAAAGAATGGCTTTGCAACATTTGTTAGTGGGACTGTTAGCCCTTTGATTTTTTAGCTACCTTGTTGATATACAAAAAATAAAATGAGATTTAAAAATCACTTTACCTTTTATATTAAAATAATTTCTGAATGTCATTCTTAGTTTTTGTACTTTTTAAACTGTTACAAAATAAGCATTCAGAGAGAGAGGTTAAGGAGACAAACTCTTGGATTCGAATCTTGGCTTTACTACTTACCATCTCAAGATACGAGATAAGCCCATATGCCCTAGTTTTCCCACCTGAAAAATGAGAAAAAAATGGTGTATAATAATATTATCCATCTCTTAGGATTACTTTGTGCTTTAAATGAGTTAATACATGTTAAGCTCTTGGAAAATAGTGCTTACAACGTAGTAAGCATTAAGTGTATTATTTTTGGATGAAATCTTATAAGATAGTATATATTACTGTCCCTGTCTTCAGATTCAAATTATTTTTCTTTATAAGGAATCTCAAGGAACTTACAAGTTGAAAGGTATTTCCTTGCTTTTTTGGTCATGTTTGTATTTGAACTGAAGGGAAGATGGTTTTTAAGAATTATTTAAATTATGGAGATGACGAGACAATCATTTAGAGGAGTTTTGTTATACATAACTAGAAACAAAAGGAGCTGATTTGGTATTGTCAGCATAAGATTTTCATCTGCTACATTCTCTGAACTCAATTTTCTTTTCTAAAAAATCTCTTTGCCCGAGAGTGGTCAGTGAAAATGCTCGGAATGAGTTTGATTAGAAATTGAAATAAATCTGCTGAAAATCTAAAATTCATGTTGGTTTATCACATTCCTTCTATAATCTAAAGTGCCTCAAGGAATGATACAGGGTGATTAGAATGGCTGGTTTATGAAAGCAGCTGGTGTGGTTTTAACAGTTTAAAACTGCACTGGGAGCAGAAACCAACATCGCATATGTTTTAGCTTAATCACATGTGAGTTAGCTTAATCTCTTGATATGAACTGAACTTATTTGGAAAGAGTTAATCAGAAGTCACAATGCATTCATGTATGCAACAGTGATTGGCCATAGCATTAACTGACAAAGAAAAGTACATTATTGAGAAAGAATGTTATATGCAGTTTTTGTTTCTGGAATTCTCTATGTGACTAGCAACAAAAAAATTTTGCTTTTTTCCCCAAAACAATAGTAAAAAAAAAAAAAGGCATGATTGTTAATACTATTATCTTTGCTACTATTACTTCCACCCAACCAACACTACAACAATAATAGCCTTGATTGATTAAGTGGCTACTGTGACAGGCCCACGTTAAGAGCATTCAAAATATAATTTCACATAATCCTTACAAAAACTTTCTAAGGTAGTCACTAACAAGCCCATTTTGGGGTGACAAAATTAAAATTCAGAGCTGTTACGTTATTAAACCAAGGTCATCCAAAGTAATAGAGTTGGAAGTTGAATCCAGTCTTGTGTGACTACCAAACCACATGCACTTTCTATTGTACCAGATTCCCATAACTTTATATTTCACAGATCTTTAAAATTTCATCATAGAGATTGATCAAGATGGCAGAGTAGGAGGATGTGGAACTCACCTATCCCCCCACGAACACATCAAAAATACATCTACATGTGGAACAATTCTCCCTGAAAACTAACTGGAGACTGGCAAAAAGACTCCTGTAAAAAAGGAATGGGAGAAAATATTTGCAAATGATATGACCAATCAGTGGTCAATACCCAAAATATATAAATAGCTCATACAACTCAATATCAGAAAAACAACCCAATTAAAAAATGGGCAGTAGATCTGAATAGACATTTTTGCAAAGAAGACATATAGATGGCCAACAGGCTCATGGAAAGACACTCAACATTGCTAATTATTAGAGAAATGCAACTTAAAACCACAAGATATTAACTTACACCTGTCAGAATGGCTATCATCAAAAAGTCTACAAATAACTAATGTTGGTGAAGATGTAGAGAAGAGGGGACACTTGTATATCATTGGTGGGAATGTAAATTGATGCAGCCACTATGGAAAACTGTATGGAGGTTCCTCAAAAAACGAAAAACTAACAATGAACTACCATACGATCCAACAATTCCAATCCTGTGTATATATCCAAAGAAGATGAAAATGCTAATTTGAAAGAACAAATGCACCCCAGTGGAAGCAACCCAGCGTCCATTAACACACGGATAAAGAAGATGTAGAGGAATATTACTGAGCCAGAAAAAAAGAATGAAATTTTGCCATTTGCAACAATGTGGATGGACCTAGAGAGTATTATATTATACTTAGTGAGATGTCAGACAGAAAAACAAAACAGTATGTTATCACTTATATGTGGAATATAAAAAATAAAACAACAAATATATATAACAAAACAGAAAATGACTCACAGATGTGGAAAACAAATTAGAGGATACCAGTGGGGAGAGATAAGGGGAGCAGCAAGATAGGGGTATGGGAATTAGAGATACAACTACTTTGTATAAAATGGATAAGCATCAATGACATATTGCACGGCCCTGGGAAAAATAGACAATATTTTGTAATAACTTTAAATGGAGTATAATCTATATAAAATGCTTTACGCCTAAAACTAATATATCATTCTAAATCCACTATAGTTCAATTAAAGAAACAATTGTCCATTATTAAGAATATTCTAGAGGTAATTTTTAAATGACCCAGAATAAATCTGTTGATTATTAATGACCAGTCTAGTGATAAATCAATTAATAGATAAAGTAATTACTAAGTTCCAGACAGAAAAGATTTGAGGTTATTCCATACATGAGTCTGCTAATAAAACTCTTTCAAAGTGAAAAAAAATTTCATTATCGTACACATAAATGAAGTGTTTTCCAAAGTGCTCTCTTTATTGATAGAGCCTAGTACATTTTTAGGATTTTGATTTTCTGATTTATTCCTACATTTTCAATATAGGATTTCTACATTCCCTTCTACTATTGAATACTACTACATGGAGTCAGCTAAGTAACTGTTCCTTCTCAGAATAAAGAAGTAAAGAACTAAGCTGTGTCTACCAGTCCAAAGCCAGTATTATTTATGATTTAAATACTCCTAATCTCTCCTCAATATACCCCTGTGTGGACTGGATGTTTTTGCTCACCCCCCCCCCCTCCCAAATTCATATGTTGAATCCTTAAACCCCGATGTAATGAAATTTGGGTATCAAGCCTTTGCAGGGTAATTAGAATTGACGAAGTCATGGGATTAGGGCCCTTACAAAAAGAGACACCAGGGAGCTTTTTCGTTCTCTCTCTCTCTCTCCCCCCGATCCAACCCCCAATGTGAGAACACATGCAAGCCAGGAAGAGCGCTCTCACCAGAATCTGACCACACTGGCACCCTGATATCTGATTCCAGCCTCTGGAACTGTGAGAAAATAAATGTCTGTTGTTTAAGCCACACAGTTTGTGGTATTTTGTTATGGTGGCCTGAGCTGGCTAAGACAACTGCTAAAATCTGGCTGCCGCTTCTAGCATTTGAATGTTCATTAATCTTAAACTATCCTAAATGTGGGAATAAAAACTATTAGAATAAACACTACCAAGAAAAGGTCTTAAAACAGCATAGAGACATCTTCAAACACTAGTGACAACTAAGACCTGGAGTGTTAGCCATTTACCTCAGACTGTGATACCAGCAAAGTTACTCACTTAGTCAAAGCTGAGCAGTTAGTCATCAGACCTGCTTAAAACCTGTAATTTCATCTTTTTAAAATCTGTTCATTAGGAACAAGAAAGATAGTATTAGTTTAAAGAGGATCTTAAAAACATTGAAAGGCTTCATTTCATTTTATTATTTTGGAGAGTAGTATAACTTAATGGCTAATAGTAAGCCTTAAGAAAGTTCAGGCAAAAACCAAATTAGATTTCCATATTATTTAATATATGAAAATGGTCTTGATATATCTTTAAACAATTTTAAAAATAAAAAGATGTCTAAATTTTTAAAATGCAAGGCAATTTAAATAACAGGCAACATGTAGCTCTTACTATGTTCTAGGTATTGTTCTAGAAATTTATATATATTTACTTTTCACTGAAAAACTCTGAGGTAGGTATTATTATTATTCCTATTTTATTTTATTTTATTTTATTTAGATACATGCACCCCAATGTTCATTGCAGCACTATTTACAATAGCCAGGACACAGAAGCAACCTAAATGTCCATCAACAGATGAATGGATAAAGAAGATGTGGGCTATATATATATATATATATATGTAATGGAAAATTACTTAGCCATAAAAAGGAACAAAATAACGCCACTTGCAGCACATGGATGGACCTAGGTATTGTCATACTGAGTGAAGTAGGTGAAGCAAAGACAAATATCATATGGTATTGCTTGTATGTGGACTCTAAAAAAATGGTACAAATGAGCCTATTTACAAACCAGAAATAGAGTCACAGATGTAGCTAACAACCTTATGGTTACCAAGGGAGAAAGGGCAGGGAAAGGATAAATTGAGAGACTGGGATTGACATATACACACAACTATATATAAAATAGATAACTAATAAGGACCTACTGTATAGCACAGGGAAGTCTACTCAATACTCTCTGATGACCTATATGGGAAAAGAATCTAAAAAAGAGTGGATATTTGTATATGTATAACTGATCCACTTTGCTGTACCGCAGAAACTAATACAACACTGTAAATCAACTATAATCCAATAAAAATTAATTTTAAAAAATTCTCATTTTATAAATGAAGAGACAGAGATCCAGAGAAATTAAAGACCTTGTGCAAGTTCGTGTGGACAGCCAGTAGTGGAGCCGTGGTCTAAACTGGGGCAGTCTGGCTTTAGACTCTGTGCTTTTAACTACCGTGTCGCATCTTTTGTTTGTTTGCTTTTGCCTATGCTATGCTGTGCTCTGCCATGAGAGAAATGCTTGCTAGGGATTCCTCATATTTTCTCTGAACATGTTTTGCTTGGCACCAGCATCTTGATTCTTTCTTTTCCTATTTGCTACTTAAATTTCTTTAAAAATATTGCTTTTTTATCAGTAAAAAAATTTTAAATATTAAATGGACTCTTTAATACTGTTTCTGTTCATCACTCACTTCCCATAAATTATTAATTGGTAATAAGTATTGAAGGGCAAAGTCAATCCTGCTGTACAAATAAATGTGGAAACGGACATCAACTACTCTACTCTCATTTGTAAGACTTTCTCTATTGTAGGTTAGATGAATGAGGACATCTCCACCTGTTGCCATTAACCATTAGATTTTAGAACAGTCTTTGTTCTACATCATGATCACCACTTGTCATTTTTTGGCTTTTTGTTTAGGAAGATGGGCTCAGGTCATCCTGCTCTCTGCCTAGGAAAAGAGGATGCCATACTGACATCGGGGTATTACAGTTCATGTTGTGGTTCCTTATCATTATAAACTAATTTTAGAAGTACCTGATGATGATATGAATTTCTAAGCAGGTGTGCCTAATAACAAAAATTATCACAGTAATCAAGCCATGGGTGGTTGTGAGGACTGAGTGAGTTAATCTATATGAAGTGCTAGGCAGTGTGTGGCATAGTAAACACTCAACAAATAGTAAGTGTCATTAACATTGTTGTTTCGGGGAGACTGGCTGGTCAGGTGACTTTGAGTATGTTGGTGCTTTTGACAGATTTTTCTTTTCTTTTTTTCTTTTTTTAAACAATGCAATGTATACATTGTTATTCTGGCTTTTGAAAAATATTTTAAAATAACATTTAATTTTTATAATAGCATATAGGCTTATGTTCTACCTAGTTTGTTAAGATCTATTAAGACCTGGATGTCATCACTGCAGACATTTCAGTGACACTGGGGGAAGATATAACAAACTCATATGAACCATAAACACTATAGGAAAAAGTGTGTCATTAAATTATCTATTGTAGTCTAAGGATTCTGTGGTGTTCAGAAGAGATAAAGCTCAATTGAGGTTGAAAAATTCGTAAAGATCTTAGTCATGGTAGTGCTGGATTACAAGTTTTTCTCTAAAGAAAAGGGACTGTCTAGCAGAGAAGGAAAAGCATTGGCATAAATATCGGCATAGAAATAAGTGTGGTATATACTTGCGGAATATTTGTAATTTTAACTGGTAAATCATCATTGATTCTTATGCCTTTTTATTCTTTGCTTATAACAGGCACCAAGTGAAACCTTTTCCCATGAATGCGAACGTAATTTTCAAACAAATCCCAGATCATTGTTTCTGTCAGAGTCAATGTTACTTTCTAAGTAAATGCTGAAACTAATGGCTTTATAATGATATTTTTACAGACTTTACTTATTTAAATAATCTCATAGCTATTAAATTACTACATTGGATCTGGCAGATGAAAGTATCTGTGTTTTGCTTTACAAATTTGTTTATATCAAAGGCTGCCTCTTCAGAAAAGAACAGTGACCTTAGGGTGGGTGATCATGTCATTCTATTCTAAACAGGTCTATGTTTCTCACGTACAGATTGAAAGGGCAGGGATATGGGCTTCAATGCAGAAAAAGTCAGAATTCATTCTGAAACATCTAGGCTAGCATTCATTTGGGGAAAATATACAGGGGAAAAAACCACACTGAAACATTTATAAACGAGGGGAGTGCTTATGCAGAGGTGTAGTATAGGTAGGGACAGACAGATTTACATCTTCCTCTCTTTTCCTCCACATTCTCCTCCTTCTCTTCCTCTTTGCTCCCTTCTCCTTCTCTTGTCTTTCTTCTTTGTGACTGATCTAAGTTACTATTATCTGAACATCTACTAGTTTTATTGTTGTCAGAGGTTAACCCCACAAAACGTCCCCCAGTTAGATCTGAGAATTCCTCAGGCTGTGGCTTTATCTGTGCTCAAAAACAGACTTCCAGCCTGCTATGCTCCCGCCATCTTGCCTTACCATTCCTCCAGGTAGCCAACTGGAAAAGCTGTCTTCCGTCATTAATCACCAGAGTGACCACCATCTTGGCTTTGGAGAAAGAAACATCGTTATCTCCCCGAACAGTCCCCTTTTCTGTAATTTCCCACACATCAAGACCAGATCTAACTTTTAACAGGTGATGGAAGGTTAAGTGATAGTAGAGAGAACCAATATTAAGACAATAACTTATAGGCCCAGAGTCACGTCTTGCTACCAAACTGTCTCCATGTGAGAGGGGCTGCTCACCTCCCATGCATGGGACTATGCTAGGAAAACATGTGGCAGACAATGGGGTCCAGGATAGCCCATGCCAGTCTCAGTCTAGTCTCTTTCCCATCTTTATTTACCAAAGATTAAAGCAACCCTGGTGTTTAGACTCATATACTTAAAGTTATGTAATACATGTTTGTATATCACTGGATTCCATATAGAATTTGAGGCCACTTAAAAATATATGGGCAATCTAAAGCAAAATGTAAAAATCAGGCTAGAGAAAACAATGCTAGAAATAAGAAACGAATGAGAGCAATGGGAAAAATAGTACACATTTATACACATTCTAACTTCCTAAGGTTGAGCCACAAATTTGCCCACAAGCTTTCTCTTAGGCAAAGAAAAAGTGGAAACGTGATGGTCAGGTGCTGAAGTCTTAAAGAGTTTCCTTGGGTGGCCCTTCCTAAAGAGAACCTTGAGTAATAGGGTAGTAACACGTGGAAGGCAGGAAATTACTTCTTTATTAACGTCCCTAAAATAAAATTACCATTTCCCATCTCCTCTTCCATCAACACTCTAGTCCTAGACTCCACCATCTCATTACCTGGATTACATAATCTGTCTTCTAATTAGTCTCCCTTTGTCTACTCTTATAACTCATTATTTATAAGGCTGCTTTTTAATAGTGTCGTTTTCAAAACTTTGGTTAGATCTCATCAGTTCTGTGTTTAATGGGAAAACCTTCCAATGGTTTTTCGTTGTGAGAAGAATGGAATCCAAACTCTTTACATGGCCTCAAATACCCCTATGATCTAACTCCACTTGCCTGTCCAGCACCATCTCCAGCCCCATCCCCATTCTGTTATGGCTACACTGAGCTTTACTCAGTTGCTGGAACATGCTAAATTTGCTTCTCCTGAAACATTAAGTTCCTGTATTTACATGGCATACCCCAAAGCCAAGGACAGATACTTTATGTTTTTATTATGATAGCACCCATGTTTGGGTACCAAAACCTTCTGATTACCTACTGATGCATAACCAACCACCCCCAAATTAATAGTTGGAAACAACAATTATTTAGGTCAAGAATATGCCATATGAGCATGTTCTAGCAAGGAAGGCTTGTCACTGTTCTATGCAGTACAAGCAGAAAAAAGTTGTGACAAAATTCGGTAACAATTTCACAGCAAAAAATATTTAGGCAACAAGGGAAGGAGTTAAAGGAGCCTCCTTAGCTTGATAAAGGGCATCTGTGAAAAAAAAATACATCTAATGTGCACTTAATATTGAAATAGCAAAACCTTTTCTCCAAGGATCAGAAAGAGGTCAAGGATATCCATTCTCACCACTCTCATTCAACATTGTAGTAATTATTCTAGAAAGTAAAGTAGGGCCTGAAAAAGAAAGAAAATACATAACAATAGGAAAAGATGAAGTAGAATTAAGTTATTTGCAGATTGCTTATATAGCATGATTGCTTATATAGAAACCCCTATGGAATCTACAAGAAAAGTGCTAGAACTAATAAGTGAATACAGAAAGTTCACAGAATACAAGCTCTATACACAAAAATCAATGGTATTTGTATATATTTGTAACAAAAAATTAGAAAATGAAATCTTAAAACTATCATTTTCTGTAGGATCAAAAATTATACACTGCTCAAGAATAATTTTTTTGCAGGTTTGAAAGGAGTAGTTTTCTTTCTTTCTTTCTTTTTCTTATTAGTTATCTATTTTATACATATTAGTGCATATATGTCCATCCCCATCTTCCAATTCATCCCACCCCAGCTCTGCTCAAGAATAAATGTAACATGAGATGTTGTGGCAGACACAACCGGAGTTGACCCCAATGTGCTGTGCCCTGTATGATTCCCTCCCTCTGAGTGTGGGCAAGAAACGATGACTGCCTCCTAACCAATATAAGATGGTGAAGTGATGAGTTGCCTCTCTCTTGATTAGGTCACTCTGCCTTGCCAGCATATATACTAGAAAGATTTTCCTACTGATCTTAGAGAAGCAAATAGCCGTGCCATGGACTGCTGATGGGGATGGCCACGTGGAAGGGAACTAGAAGCAACTTCTAAGATGATCTAGAATAGTAAGGACAAGTTTGAAAAATAAAACACAGAGTTAGAGTACTTACCCTATTTGATTTTAAAACCTACTATATTCATGTATTAATCAGTAGAGTGCAGTATTGGCACCAAGACAGAGACCAGAAATCAACTCCCACATAGGTAGTCAACTGACTTTTGGAAAAAGGTACCAGGGAAATTCACTAAGAAGGATAATATTTTCAACAAATATTGCCAGAACAACTAGATATCAATACAGAAATACATAAATCTTAACTACTATCGACTTCTTATTCTCCCAATTTTTTGAGGTGTTTCATAGATCTGAACATAAAATTCACAACTGTAAAACTTACAGAAGAAAATGTAGGAGAGTATCTTTGTGGCCTTGGTAAAGGCAAATATTTCTTCAACAAACAAACAAATAAACCCCCCCAAACCACTAACTTTAAAAAAAAGATAAACTGAAAAATTATGCTCAACAAAGACATCATTAGGAAAACCAATAGATGTGCCACAGATGGGAAAAAAGTTAATGGCACATGTATCAATCCCTGAAGAAGTACATCCACATATATTAATTATACCTACAAATCAACACATAAAATAATCCAATTTAAAATATGTAACATATTTGAATAGGTATTCTATGAAAGAACATGCGTGAATGGACCATAAACATGAAAAAGTGCTCACCATGACTAGTCATCAGGAAAATTAAAATTAAAATTACAACGAGCATTTCCTCCTCCTTCCCCTTCTTGAAAACACTAGCCCTAAAGCCATTAGATCAGGAAGGGCACAGAAGGCATCAAGCCAGCAGAGACTAGGGAGAGCCACGGGATCCCAGAGCAGGGGTCAGAGCCCGGGCAGGGTGACGAGGCACTCATGCAGCAAGCCGACCTGGCATAAGAACCCAAGCAGGGTGAAGAGGGCGTCTACAAGAAGGAAGGCATGGCTGGAGGTAATGCAGCATGCGTGCGGTGACCATATGGAGGGAACCTGCGTGTTATGGAAGTTGGGAGCCCCAGTGAGGTGAGGAGGGCATCTTTGTGAGGGAAGAGGTGTTGGCAGACGGATGACTAGTTACATACAAGGGCATTAGTCAAAAAAAGAAATGGGTTCAGGAAATGGGAGCCAGGTTTCTCACTGCTGGAGGAGGGATTTGCAAATATGGGTCGCGGCTATGGATGTGTGTATACATTTTAAAATTAATTCAATGGAGCAATTAAGATCTTTTTTATTTTGTTTGGATCTTAATTTTACCCCATTAATTTTTCTTTTTTTCTTTTTTTTCTGTGAATGCTTAAGTCAAAGCATGTGAGAGAGCTAGGGAAGTCTAAAGGCTATCTATACCTTTCTCCAGCTGGCCAGAAGTCATTTTCTGGTGCCATTTTTACGGAGAGAACACATAAATAAGGAGCCTCCATACTGTTGTACCATGAAGAGTTATTAATTGCAAGGGACTTCCCTGGTGGCACAGTGGTTAAGAATCCGCCTGCCAATGCAGGGGACACAGGTTCGATCCCTGGTCCAGGAAGATCCCACATAGCATGGAGCAACTATGCCTGTGCACCACAACTACTGAGCCTGTGCTCTAGAGCCCACGTGCCACAATTACTGAAGCCTGCGTGCCTAGAGCCTGCAATAAGAGAAGCCACCGCAATAAGAAGCCCGCGCACTACAACAAAGAGTAGCCCCTACTTGCCGCAACTAGAGAAAGCCTGTGTGCAGCAATGAAGACCCAACACAGCCAATAAATAAATAAATAAATTTATATTAAGAAAGAGTTATTAATTGCAAAGAGTTGGGATAGATTATGGTTGGTTAAAAACAAGAAAAGGAAATTTATTTTCTATTTTGGTGGCACACTGAATCTTCAGGAGAGCTGGAGAACTAGACTTGGAGGTCATATGTCCAGCCATCACTGCACAGAACTGGTCCCCGTAAGGATACCACTACAGTTACTGGACTCAGGAATGGCAGTTGGCATCCCAGACCTAGACACTGCTGTGAGAACAGTACCACTGCTGCATTCAGACACTACTGTATGTAGTTTAGCTACTGTAGCCACCACCCTGAGACTGAATGGATTCATCATAATACTGTCTCTTTGTCTTACTAGCTTCTAATTTAGTTTACAGAGAACTTGATCAATAACAGATTCCATTAACTCTGATGAGCTCCACGATTATAAGAGTTATCGAGGGAACAAAAAAAGGCATACAGGATTTGTGGAGAGATTCCTTTGGTGGTGAGGAGTTGGAGAATGCTACCTTCTTCCCTTCAAATTCGGTTTCCATGGAACCACTCTAAGAGTTTGAAATGTGTTCTGTACAGGTGGGAGACACAGGACTGGAGCCTGATCCTGGGCTGGGAAAAGAAAAGTGGCTTTGACAGTAAGAGTAGTTGCACTGGCATCTGCTTAACTCCTGGGAAATCTTTGAAGCAAGGGATTCATGTGGTAGATGTGGGACCATGGGAGAGTAAGCACTCTGGATCTTGATGGAGGCAGAAGGGACTGAAAGAGAATCCCTGAAAGAGAACAGCATCGATCTGAGTCAGTGAAATTGTGGAAGAGATTCTCCCACAGATTCTTCCACAAGAGAGAAGTAGATTGCTTAATACAGTCATTCCCAGAGAATGGGAAGAAGGCTTATTGGAATATCAGCCCCACCCCGCCCCTCCCCCCCTACACAATGGAATATTATTCAGCCATATTCATAATTCTTTTCAAGAATTTTCCATGGTAGGCAGAATAACAGCCACCTAAATTTGTTTACATCATAATCCTTAGATAGGTAAGAACTAATTTAATGATCTTGTCATTTTACATTTAAAAAAACAGAGAAGTTAAATGACTTGACCAGCTTAATCATGCTAGAAAGGAACAAGACCAGACATCAGGGTGGCCATAAATCTGACAAGCACCTGGTATTTTTCTGTGGTTTTAGTGGCTTTCTGCTTTTACTTTAGGAAAAGAGCATTTTTACAATTTTCTAATTAATAAAGTAATATATAAGTCTAGAAAACATAGAAAACAAAAAACACAAGTGAAAATGTATTCATACTTCCGCTATACACAAATAACTGCTTTTAAGGACTTCACTGTGTCTTTCCTTAGCCTCTTTCTATCTTTGCAAACATTTATAAAATATATATTTTTGCACGTAGAATTTGCTAATTTTGTTTAGTTAGCAATATGTCAGCTATGTTTCCATGCTATCAAATATTTGAAGATTAGTAAACAATGCTGATTTTAAAATAATTCAATTAATAATATTAAATTATAATAGATTTTAAAGATTATAACAAGCCACTTAAGTAAACCTCCTACTTTTGAACATTTAGGTTGCTTTCAAGTTTTCACCATTATAAATTATTATTGCTTTTGGAAACTCACTTCCTTCACATCAGAGATTATTTAAAAAATCTTGATAGTAATTTGTAGGTATACATATTGGGGATGTACCAAAGTTCCCCCCTTCAACTTCTGTATTTTGCCAAAATTTGATTTTTATTTTGGAAGGCCAGATTTCCAAATGCTTCTCTCAACATCACTTATGGTTTATCTGAACTTGGGCATAAGCAGTGAACTCACAGCTTACAACGACATCTTCATGTTCTTTCTTTCTTTCTCTCTCAGAAAATTACTTACTGAGGAACTGGGCTAGGCACTGCCAAACAGGGAAATAATCACAAATATAACTCCTGCCCTGGGCACCAGTTACTCCCAACCATGGATTGGTTATTTCCACCCATTTCAATGAACTTGAGAATAATTTTGTCTTACTTCCCAAAATAGGCCATTTGTAATTTTTATCAAAATTATATTCCATGGGATGTAATGTACAGCATGGTGACTATAGTAAATAATATTATTGCATATTTGAAAGTTGCTAATAGAGTAGATCTTAAAAATTCTCATCGTAAGGAAAAGAATTGTAACAGTATGGTGATGGACGTTACCCATACTTATTACTTATGGTGGTGATCCTTTCAGAGTATATACAAATATTGAATTTCTGTGTTGCACACCTGAGACTAATATAATGTTGTATGTCAATTATACCTAATAAAATTATATAAAATGTTACGTAATAACAGGAAATACTCCTATCTATTCCCGAACCTATTTACGAACACGTTAAATATCACCTAAAAACATCTATCTATATATTATCTATAAACATGGAATTTCTGAATATATTCGTCATTTAAGTCCTTCAGGAAAATGTTACCATTTCCTTCTTATACTCTTTATAAATAAATTGCTAATAATTTTCAATTATGTTATCAGCTACTCAGTGATTACTAGATGCCAAACACTGTGTTGAGTATTTTACATGAATAATCTTATCTAATCCTCACAACAGCCATAGAAAGAGGGAACAGTCATTATCTCAGATGCAGTGATGGGGAAACTGAGGCTTGAAGAAGTTTTATATCTTGCCCAGGGCAATACATCTAGTAAGTGGTAGAAGATTTTGAAACCAAGTCATTTGGAAATTTCTAAGTAATTTTAAAAAATTAAGTCTAACATATGTAGAGAAGTGTGCAAAATAATAAACGTACAGCTCAGTGAATTTCTACAAAATAAAAATGCACTCAGGTAATGTCCATCCAGATAAAGAAAAAGAATATTACCGGCACCCGAGATGCCTCTCCCAGGCACCATTGCAGTTAGGAAGTCCTTCTAGCGTAGCCACTAGTCTAACTTTTCTCCCCATAAACTAGATTGCCTGATTTTGGAATCAGAGAGCATGCATACTTCTAAGTCTGGCTTCTTTTGCCCAACATCATATTTCTGCTTTGTCGTCGGGTTCAGCAACAGTTCTTTCTAATTTTTGTACAGAATTCCATTTTACCTATAAACAAGCTTACTCGTTCTTCAATAGGTGGCATTTGGATTGTTTTCAGTTTGGGGCTACTACAAAGAATGTGGCTCTAAGCATACTTTTATATGTCGCTTGGTGCACAGATTTCTGTTAGCTCCGTATTTAAGAGTGGAATTGCTGGGAATGTGTATGCTCACCTTCACACATACACCGAATTTCCAAAGTGATGTTACCATTTTCCACATTTAACCACAATTTATGAGTTCCTGTTGCTCTGGAACTTTCGCCCTTGTGTTTTATAAACTGACAGTTGCTAGCAGAATAGAAAACTATTTTTTCCTCTATTTGTTCATTATATATATTCAGCTACATACCTCTTATAATTAAAAAAAATGTTTTACAGCCCTAGTTATATCTCCATTTTTATTTCTAATTTTGTACTCGTACATTTTTACTACTATTACACTAATAGTTTTGTCTATGACTCATTTGATTTCTAGCAAAATGTATGTGGGTATTACCTATCATTCTATCTTTTGCACTTAAAAAATCAATATTTTCTTCTTTCATCTTTATTAATTCTTAGTCTCTCTTAAGTTTATTTTGTTTATTTTCCTCACTTCATTAGCAGAATGCTTACTTAATTTTTATTGTATAATAGTAAGTCTTCTCTGCTGATGGAGTGAACAAAGTTGAAGAGAATTCTGCTGGAGGGATTTTGATTATAAAAGAGTTTTTCAGTCAAAAAGAAAAGAGAGAGAGATGAATAAGGAATTAATTATCCTTTTCCTTTCCCAGGACATTGCCGTGCCTGCATGTGTGGATGATAAGTGTGATTTTCATCTTGCAACCAGGAGGGGATTTAGCTACAGGGAAAATTGCAGAGTAGAGGATTAAAGATACCTTGGTCTCTTCTGACATCACAGAGTCACTGCATTTCTTTCAAACTTCCTCTTATTAAAGACCAAGAAAAAAGAAACAAAGAAATGTTTTCCCTGATTTTTACACTATTTTGAGTTCTGCTTTCTGTTATTGGCCAAAGCATCCTGATTCTCTACCCACATCTTTATTCGTTTTTGTTTTGCTTGAGTTACCAGGGACTGAGAAGTATGATGAACTGTCCTACTAGTGTTGTTATTTTCACTTCTTTTTTGAAATCAGTTTTTGTTTTGTATAATTCTGTATTTTATTATTCAGCTTGAAGTTTTATGAGTTATAGTTTCATGTCATAAACTTTCTCCTATTATATCCTTTAAAAATATAATCTAGGATTTTGTTCCCAGCTTCTTAAAGTATTACTTTCATATTACGTGATGGCTCGATGAATTTTCCTTCAAATATTGTTAAAATGTACATTCTAATATAATAATGTTATGTTTTGTTGTTTAATAAATGTAACACTCACTTCTGTTCTTACACCATCATTTCCCCTTTCTTGTATACAGAAATATTTTGATAGAAGCCTTTCTTGAGCAGTTTGTTTGGCTCTTCTTTTCCAGGACAGACATGTGGTTGATAATCCTTTCAGTTACTTTTACATGTGAAGCAAAACCTGGGTGAATATAGGATATGTAGCTTCAAGTTTGTTTCCCTGTTGCATTTGTAATTATGTTCTTCCATTTCCTCTGCATTTAATTTGGTACAGAAGCGGTCCTAGTGCCGTTCAATTCCTCTTCATTGTAGGAAGCATTTTTTTCCAGCCTCTTGTCGGTTGCCTTCTCACTCTTTCCACCAGGGTATCCACATGTTTCCACCAGGGTATATGCCTCAGATGTTACCTCTTTAAATATTTAGATTCAACTTCATTCTTTTCTACCAATGCTTCTTTTTCAGTATTTTTTCTGTTCTCTTTTAAAGAATCATTGATCAAATTTGGGTCCCAGTGTGCTGTCCTCCAATTTAATACCTTCTCTGTTGTTTTGTTTTCATTTACTTTCTTCTGCAAACTGGCAGAGAGCTTCGATGTGGTTCACTTAATTTTCTACCTCAATGAGTTTTCCTTGTATTTTTATAATTAATATTAAATTAGTTTTATAACATTTATAATCACAGCATTTTTTCTTTTTCAGCTCCATTTTTATTTCCTTCTGTTTGCCTGCACTTCTTGTTCTTATTCCTTTGAACATACCAACCACATACTGAAAAGAAGCAATAACAGAAACAAATTTTTGAACTAAAGATTTAAAGGGGTTACATATAAAGAGTAAGACACTGACATCTGGATATACCCTGGTGAAAAGAGAAAGAAGACAATCTCTTTTCTCTTTTGTCTTTTGTTTTGTAATTAAGTTACTTTAATTTTGTTGAAAGAAATTTGATAGACTGTATTATTGTTCTCAATTCATCACCTCTTCTTGCATCTATTCCCTTGCCATGGCCTCACTGTCACAGATCCTCCATCACATCTCTAGGCTTAGCTAGGTGACCTGCTTTCCATCTCTGCTAGTGCCATGAAAAGAACACATCATGGATATTGCTGGATAGCCTGTTGGTACCCTGGAGAGGATGAAAGAAAGGTGTGGAGCAGAGGCACTCCAGCTAAATAACAGACATATAGTGACAAAAAGAGCTTCCCAACTGAGCCAGCTTAGGCCAGTCAGATTCCAGTGGCTTTTCAGATGCATGGACAATAAAAATATATTACTCTTTTAGGGATAATTTGCTAAATAGCAATAGCTAACCAATACAATAATTTTTCTTCTATTTCCTCCAATGAATCATTTTAAAAGTAACACAAATAAATGTTGGTAAAGATGTGGAGAAAAGGGAACCCACACACCCTGTTGGTAGGAATGTAAATTTGTGCAGCCATTGTGGAAAAGAATATGGAGGTTTCTCAAAAAACTGAAAGTAGAACTGCCATATGATCCGGCAATCCCACTCCTGGGTATTTATCCATAAAAACCAAAACCACAAATTCAAAAAGATATGTACACTCCAATGTTCATAGCAGAATCATTTTACAATTGCCAAGATATGGAAGCAACCTAAGTGTCCATCAACAGATGAGTGGATAAAGAAGATGTGGTATATCACAGTGGAATACTATCCAGCCATTAAAAAGAATGAAATTTTCTATTTCCAACAACATGGATAGGCTTGGAGGGGATTATGCTAAATGAAGTAAGTCAGACAAAGACAAATACTGTATGGTATCACTTATATCTGCAATCTAGAAAATAAAACAAACTAGTGAATATAAGAAAAAAATGAACAGACTCACAGATATAGGAAACAAATTAGTGGTTACCGGTGGGGAGAGGGAAGGAGGGAGGGGCAAGAGAAGGCTAGGGATTAAGAGGTACAAACTACTATATATAAAATAAATAAACTACAAGGATATATTGTACAACACAGGGAACACAGCCAATATTTTATAACTATAAAGGGAGTATAACCTTTAAAATTTGTGAATCACTACATGGTACACCTGAAACGCATATAATATTGTACATCAACTATTCTTAAAAAATTTTAAAAAGTAATTCTTCTTGTGTTTCTTGCTTAATATTTTTTCATAGATCTTACTTGAAAAATATATTCTATTGCTTTGAAATCCTTATTGATAAGAAGGTTAATAGATTTTTTTTTTTCTAAATTCTCTCCCTTTTACTGCAGGTGAGACCTGCTCTCTTAGCCCTCAAGTGAGAAGCTTAGATTCTTTCTTAGCAATCTGGCAACCTGGAGGGAGTGCAGAGCAAGCAAGACTCTAATCAGCAGAACTTCAGCCCTGCAGAGTTTCTTTGGCTTGTTTGCAAAGCTGCTCTGCCAGAAAGCAGATCCAGGGTGGCAATATCTTTGAGTGCCTCCTCTTCGTGCTCTCAAGGAAAACACTCTTTAGGTTTTCATTTTGTGCTTGGACTCTTCAGAAGCAAATGCCCTATTTCTCACTGGCCTCATTACTGGTTCTGCTACCTGCTCTCCTAAAGAACAGCTCTGCTGCTTTGGGGAAAGCCCTCAGCACTGCTGCCAATCATCTTATTTGCTCCATCTCTGGCAGAGACTGGCTGTCTGCTCACAAATCTCACTTTGTCTCCCCTTGGACATCCAGCTAGACTGTATTTATCAGGTTCCTTTGTGGCCACAGGTTTGATTTCTTGGGAATAGAGTGTGAATAGAAGTGATATGGTCACTTCCAGGTCTGGCTTACAAAAACTTTTCATCTTCAGTTCCTGCTGTTCTTCCTCCTTCTACCCGCTGGATGCAGAGGATTCTAGTGGCCTAAATGAGTATAGATCCACAAAATGGAAGGAGTCTTCGTCCCTCTATGGCCATGAGCAAGGCTGCCCGCTGAGCAGAAACAACCAATGTGACTGCATAGGAGTGAGAAATAAACTATTATGCAGAGTCCCTGAGATTTGGGAGATCATCTGTAACAGCGTTAGTGTCACTTACCTTAACTAATTCAGGAATCAGTCGTTTGAAGTGGAGTGCTGGAATAATAAAAACTCTAAAATTTGTAGTATTGGATTAGATAAAGATGTAGCAATCAGGATTGCTTGAGAATGCTCTGAGGCCATGGCAAAACATGTAGCAAAACTGATACCTGTGGGTAACTTAGAAGACAGACCACATGCCTGATAGGAGATCCAATCTGTAATAGTTACAGTAATGCTCATTGCTGGCTGCCTTTGGTGATTTGTGATAAGAGAAAATTGGCTGGTTTTCAAATAGAGATGAAAGGAAATGGAGATGGTCCTGTGGTCAAGGATTGCTTCTGACCCACTATAGTAAGAAATAAACTTTAAAAATTATTAAAAGAAAGATTCAGTCAGATCTTTCAGTTAAACAAAGTGAGTATCCTTGCTGTAAAGATCAGATTAAGGGAAGTCTAGAGGTTTACTGGTTATAGCAGGAAATACATATCACTTACCCCAGTGTACATTATGTCTTTCAACATAATCATCCTTAAATTTAACAGAGATGTTTCCATTTTTTGCTGACTGTTACATCAAGGAAGTTCCTGTTACTTTTGCCTAATGTTCCTCCCACTTACCCACAATCCTACATCACACTGAGTTCAGGTTCCAGTGTCTTTGGATTACTGACTCTTAAAGGAGGGTGGGGGAAACTGGATTGGGCAGAGGGAGAAGAACAAGTGTGATGCACCAAAATGGCAAAGTGTTCTGGAGTAAGAGCAGCCATCGGACACTCTCCCTTCTGGGGCCAAGGTGGCTGGGCCTTTCTCCCCGTTGGGCTGAAAATTATGCCTTTGTATTTCTGCCTCCCTCAGTCATCCCAGTGGCTGCTTCAAAATGGGAGTGATCATGGCCGAGGCAGGTCTTGACAGCTGACTATTACCGTACAGAAGCCAATAGATGGAAGCTATCTGGTGACCTGACTCCTAGGGACTGGGCAGTGACCTCTACTAAATTCATCTCCTTAGACTGCCATTTCCTCACACACACCTTTTTCATTGCCCCCTCAATCTTTCCTACCTTCTAATATGCTGTTTTTCCCTCCTCTCTGAGTCTGATATGACTCAAAACAGTTCTGTTTTCCTTTTCACTAAAAGAAAGTGGCAATGCTCAAAGTCTGTGCAGAGCAGAAGAGATGCCTTGGGACAAATAGCTTTTAATCATCAAATAATTATTTGAGGGGTTGGTTCCCTTTAGTTATCAAATTTCATTGGCATACCTAATGTATTTAGACATCTGAAGTGAATCATTTTTTCACATCCCCTCCTCTATTTAATAAAATTACTTGTAATAAATTGGACAAATGAAATAAATAATAATAGATATTAATTTTCATTTTTTAAATTTGAAATATAGCTGATGTGCAATATTATATTAGTTTCAGATGTTCTACACAGTGATTTGACATTTGCATACATTATGAAATGATCACCATGATATGTCTAATAGCCATCGTTAATGGACAGAGTTTTAAATTGAATTTCCTACGTATAACAATGTCAGCTTAAAAATATAAACCAAAAATAAAATAAAGATAAACCTAAACAAAGGAAAAATAAAAATAAAAATAGAAGGAAAAACAAACAAAAATAAAGTATAAAAAAGAACAAAAGTAAATTAATTCAATAGTTTTCATAGTTACAAAGCAGTCTGAACTTTAAACTTTTACTTACAGTCTTATGTAATAATTTTGTAAATAATTGTTTGGTAACTAATAAGTGAATTATAATAAAAAAAATCTCTAAAATTTAGGTAACTGCTAAGTCATACCCTGATATAACATTTTATTTTTATGATTTATTCATTATTTTGAAAACAGTACAGTTTCTTAAAAAGTTAAATATAAATTTAACATATGACCAGCAGTTCCACTCCTAGGTATTTATGTGACAAAAATGAAAACATATGTCCAACCAAAGACTTGTACACAAATGTTCATAGCAGCATTGTTCATTAGCCAAAGACTAGAAACAATCTGATGCCCAACTGGTGAATGGATTAACAAAACTTGGTAGGTCATGCATGGACCGTTATTTGACAATAAGAAAAAAAATGATGTACCGATGCATGCTACAACACGGATCAACTTCCATAACATTATGCTAAGTGAAAGAAGCCAGATGCAAAATACTACATGGTGTATAATTCCACTTATATAAAAAATCCAGAAAGGCAAATCTTTAGAGTTGGAATGCAGATAAATAGTTGTCTGGGACTGGGGGTGGAAACGGAAATTGACTGCAAATGGGCACAAGAGAGCTTTTAAAGGTGATGGAAATGTTCGAAAATGAGATTGTGGCAATGGTTTCACAACTCTGTAAATTTTTAAAAAAACATTGTATACTTAAAATGGGTCATTTTTATGCTGTGGAAATTATATCTCAATAAAACTATTAAAAAAGTACACAGGCACCAATTAAAAATGAATTAAAAATTCAAGTAATTAAATTTCATTTTTATAGTTACTGTGCTATCATTACCTATTTTGAATCTACTATTGATACAGAAATATGCAGCCAAGGAATTGAAGATATAAATGGCAGCTGAAATGAGCATAGATTGTTCTGGACCATTTGAACTTAAATAAGCTTTAAGTGGATGCAGGATGCTGAACTTGCCTGTGTCCAGCAAACTCTATTACTGACGTTCCTCTGACTTAAACTTCTTGTACAGCACGATGTTTATCAAAGGACAAATAATTAAAATGTGCTCACTTAAAATTTATGTTATTAAAACACAACAGTTTTCACAGCAAATGGTTTATAACTTACAGTACATCATATTAATAGATAAAAAGAAAGAAAACATTTCAAAAAGAATTCAGAATATCATTTTTAAATTAAATTTGGTATCCTGATTTTATAATATAATATAATAGTAATATATGGACATGATTTTAATATAAAAATTAGTTTTGCCTGAAAAGGAAAGTTAACATTTAATGCTTATTCACTGAAAGAACCATTATTTATAAATTTGTGACGATACCAGGAAATGCAATTGAAAAAAATAGACAAGTACAAGTCTATCTATATATAAACCAGCATTATTTTTAGATCACAGAATTGGATTGTTAACCAGAAAATCTAAGAAAATCAACAAAATAATTAGTCACTAAGAAAATTCAGAGTGACAGCTATTTTCAAGATTGTTAATCAAGAAAAAAAATTCTCTATATGCAAATAATAGCCCAGTAGAAAATATAATTGGAGGAATTTTCCCTTTGCAGTTCAAACCCCAAACTCAAAATATCTAGAAATACGCCAAACATGAAATGTGTAATACCTCAATGAAGTAAAGGTAAATCTTTTCTGAGAGACATAAAGGATCACTGAAATAGGTACAAACTCTACATTCTTGACGAGGAAGAATCAGTATTGTAAGATGTCAGTATGCCTAAATTTATTAATTCAATATGATCCTAATTATTAATATCAATAAAATTCCTATATGATATTTTACTGGTAATCTAATGTAAAACTCATCTGGCGGAATTGACATGAAATATTCAGAATTCTGAAAAAGAAGACTAATAACAAGGAACTAGCCTTACTGTTTCTAAAATATGTACAATAAAGCAACAAAAGTTAAAATTCCTTAGTCCTTATGAATAAAAAGATTGGGCAGCAAAACACAATCCAGGAACAGTCCCAAACACATACGAAAACTTAATTTATTACAGGCGACTAAGTATTTAGAAAAAATATTTAAGTAAACCTGGATCTTTATCTCATTCCTCATACCAACTATTTCAACATCTAAAATAAAAACACAAAATTTCTAGAAGAAAACAATGATAACTTTATTATTTTAGAGTAAGAAAGGACTTCTTACGTGTTCTTGAACTTAGAATTCATAAAGCATCCATGAGAATCCAAAGAAAACCATTCATCTAAACAAAATAAACTTCTGTCCAATGAAAAGAATTGTCAACAAAGAAAACACAACTGACATTTTGGGGGGGGTGGAAATTGCAATACACATGGCAGAAAAACATGATCTAATTTCCTTGATTTATAAAGCATTCAAACAAATGTCATCATTGCAATCAATTTCAGATCATTTAAATGAGCAATGAATTAGGGGTATGCATTCAATAAAAAAAATAACCGACCATGACAAAAGAAGTTCCCTAAAAATGTTAATGATGATCTTTTTCATTGTTTTCACTTTTGTATTACACATTATGCACCAAAGTTTTTATTCCGCACCTCCGACTGCTTTCTTTAAAAAGTCTTTTTCCTTAATTTTTTGAGTTGCTACTTTCTCATTTTTGTTGCTGATTACAAAACAACTGAAGGATAAGAAACACATGTTTTCTCTATAACTGTTTTTAATTAAACTTTTGGTAAAACAGAGATGATTGTAATTACTCTTTCATTATCTCTAAGAATCTTCTCAAGCTTCCTCAGCTTCTCAGGTCATTCCTGGGCAGCAAATGAACAAGAAAGAGGAACTTCATTAGCTGATGGCTGGCTGGGTGATTAGGAGCTGCATGGGCTCTATCTGGAGGAGATTGTTTACAGAACGGATTCTGAATCCTTTATTTTCTTTTTTCTTTTTAAATGTGACTTCATTTTAATCAAAAAAGGAAGAATTTCCAAGTTTTAAATTGGATTCACATTTGGCATATCAAAAGAACAAAGAAATTGTTTCACGTGATAGAAACAAAATGGATTTGCAAGAAGTATCAATATCAAAATACAGTTATGAATCCTTTATTTTCAAAGAAACTTCCCCAATCTATTTGCTTTTGCCTTATATTCTTCATATTCCATCTCTGAAATCTCCACCCACAGGGTAAGGAGCATGTACTTATATAGAGTTATACATGTCCTTCTGGAGAGCCAGTACCCCATGATTTTATGTAAACATTTAGTGCTCTTTTTGTCTGTTCATTTCTCTTCCCAGGGGGAAAGGAATCTAATGCTTTTATCAGTTTCTTAAAGTTGTCTCTAACACTCACCCCCCCCCAAAAAAAAAACCCAAATATCAATATATTTAAGAATGCTGTTTAAAAGTTGGCTCCAGTCTGTGTTAATAGGTTTAAGCCTGCTGGATCTTACCTAGGGAAATAAAGTCTCCACAGTGGGAATTTGGAAGCTTTTGAAAGAGTTTTTTTCCCCCTTGACACAGTGTTTAGTGGGGCGCTACAGGCAGTTATTAGATGGGGTCCTGAAATTCTAGTCATCCTGCAGTGAGAGGGATGGTCTACGTAAGAAAGAATTCTCACGTGTTCCAACTGACACTCAGAAGTCCCACTGGATATTATTGTAGGTGAAAACACTGTTTGTAATGATCTAAACCTCTACCTGTGTTTTGCATATATACATAAATTAATTTTTTATATTTTTAATTACAAATTGAATATATGAAGAATGTAACTGTAGTTTGTTATTGCTACACAACAAGCTGCCATACACTTAGCAGCTCATAGCACATATATTAGTGAGATAAGAAATATATTTTCTGGGTCACGGGTCCATAGTCTGGCCACAATTAGCAGAGTCTTCTGCTCACCAGCCTGCAATTAAGATGTCGATCCATCTAAAAACAGGATCCTCTTCCAGGCTCCTGTGGTTGGTGGCAGAATTCATATCTATGCAGCTGTAGAAGTCATAGCCACTGACTTCTTCAAGGCCAGCAATGGACAGAATCTCTGGGCCTTTGTATTTCTTTGATCTCTAAACTCATTTAAAGGGCTCCCCTGATGAGGTTATTCAAGATAATTTCTCTTTTGATGAACTCAACATTAACTGATTAGGGATTTTCATTACATCTACAAATTCCCTTCATCTCAGCCACCTGGTGAAATGTAATCAACAGATTCATATCTCATCACTTTTGTTGTAGCTATTGTTTAGAAGCAGGAAGTTCACTCAGGTTCTATCCACTCTTTTTAAAATAAATTTATTTATTTATTGTCTGCATTGGGTTTTCATTGCTGCACGCAGGCTTTCCCTAGTTGAGGTGAACAGGGGCTACTTTTTGCTGCTGTGTGCAAGCTTTCCATTGAGGTGGCTTCTCTTGTTGCAGAGCACGGGCTCTAGGCATGTGGGCTTCAGTAGTTGCAGCACGCAGTTTCAGTAGTTGTGAAACATGGGCTTAGTTGCTCCACAGCATGTGAGCTCTTCCCAGATCAGGGATTGAACCCATGTACCCTGCACTGGCAGGTGGATTCTTAACCACTGTGCCACCAGGGAAGTCCCAGGTTCTATCCACTTTCAAGGGGAGGGGATTGCACAGGCATATGACTTGGTTGTGTCTGCCATAGCAAACATTGTATAAATCAGAAAAAGACTGAACTCTTGTTTTGTTTGAAATTTTACAAAATTTGTTGGCCATTTTGAAGAATGATACTGGAGCAACAGTACCCACCTCTAGTGGTCTGCACTCACAGATGCTGTAGTCACCGTGATTCCACAGAGAGACACCCCAGCTGACTGCTTCACTATGTCTTCTAGAGTACGAAACTTTCTATAAACTTTATGTAAATTATTCTCTTATTTTCTTCATATTATGTTTAATGCATTGTATAGACTTTAAAAATCATGTGTAAGTAGTTTGTGTTGCCTATTGTGTTGTGAAGTTAGTTTTTGAACAATAAAGGCAGCATTACAAAATACATGTTTAAAAAGGAAAGGGTGCATCTAACTGTGTTGAAATGCATTGTGACAAATAGTTACAGTTCAAAATCTTTTTTACATGAATGAACTGAGACTCTTTCAGCCATAACCCTAACCCATTAGCACAGAATAATTTACCAGATTAATTTGAAGGCGTGGAAAGTCTGCCCTTGAATGGATGCCCTTAAATCCAATGAATGCCCCGAAATAAAATATCTAAATTTTGAAACTGGGAAGTGAAGAGAGTATGCACAACTAGATAAGGATGGCAAGAGAGCCCAGGCAGCCATGGGCTTCTCCACCAGGTAAAATAGAGGAGGCCAGGCAGTGGACCCCGAATGTTGGACTTGTAGGCAGATGCGGAGTCCTTGCAAAAGACGAAATAGTGGACTTTGTTTTTTTTGGCTTAGGGTGACTCCAATTAAAACAAGACTAATTCTGCAGCATGAAATGTTGTATTTATTAAATTTTTTGATAACCAACTTATTCTGAAACTAAACAGATTACTTGCATACTGATGCTAATTGACTGGGATTATTAAAAGTTTATTTGCCCCCAAATAAAGAATCTCCCTCTTTCTCTCCTTCCCCCTCCTCCATCTTTGGAAAAAAAATCAACAGTGTGGCCAACAAGTTGACATTCAGACCACAGCAGGTACAGCATACTACCTGTATAACAGGGCTGTCAATGATTTGCCCAGTGGGCAGACAGAGTAACTAGGGGTGTCTCTCTGAAAGAAGCAATTACTCATTACTGCATTGCTTTAGTGCTCTTCTCCATCTGCCCAAAGTTCTGGGGAGCCTGTGGGAGTGGCTCCTCTTTACTCTTGAGAAATCAGTGTTTCTGGACCATGGTGGTGCCTGCCTCACTTGCTGAGGACAGTGGATTTGTATGGGGAAAAAGCTTGGTTATTCTTATGTAGAGAAAAGGGTTCAATACTTGAGGAAGAAGTAGGTTCATTAACTTCAGTGTCAAAGCAAGGGTTGGGAAAGTTTTAAGGGTAAGAGAGAATTTCTGTCACAAATTCTTGTATTTAACTTGAGTACAACCTAAGCAAGGGTAACAAGGTGGTAATAAGCTTTAGAAACAGACATTCAAATCTCATTTCTTGAGACTTGGGTAGCTTATCAAAAAGTAATTAATATGGTAGTGGAGAGAATAACTGAATTTGGCCATGACGTGGCATATTGGTTAGATGATTTTTGCACTGGGAGGGTCTTCTTAATGGCATTTTATATGTTTAAAAGGCTAACAACGTCCTACAAAGTCACACATTCTAGTCACTTCTGAAATATAAGCTTAGGTTCTGAATGCAAACATTTACATTTATAAATATACATGCCATAAGTTTGGGAAGGAGAATTCAGAATTCAAGGCAACTGCATTTGAAATAGTTATTTTTGTTCATACACAGTTTACATACTAAGAAAATGCATTGCAGCTGAGCGTGAATGTCCTAGCCCCCAACTGCTCCTAACAGCTCGTCTGGGTGATTTTTCTCTGCTCCTTATCCTCCTACAATGAATAATTTGGAAGGTGGAAAAGAGACATGTATGTTACAGGGAACTTTCTGTACTACGGCTTGTAGATGGTGGGTTTTGGTTTGACTTATGATTCTCTGTCTGCATGTGGCACGGAGCTTGGCTGCTCTTGTGGTTACAACCATCTGACCCATTAGATCTACTCAGCATCTTTGGCAATAGGATCAAATGATAAAAGACAGTCTATGTGATGATAAATTCAAAGACTGGAAAATTGATTGTATAAAGTAAGGCAGCAATAGTACTGGCAGAAACCAATGGCAATTAGGATAGGTAGTGTGTATATGTGTGTGTGTGTGTGTCTGTGTGTGTGTGTACATCTCACTCATAAAACTCAACCAGTTCTCAGAGGCCACACGCTCTTTGAAGCTCCTCAGAATAAGGAAGCTGCAGGGCTCTCAGCGTGGTTACCCATGACCCTCATGTGTAAGATACACATGTACCAGCACCCAATCTGGCCTGTGGAATTCAGATCTGGATTAACTCACCAAAAGCCTGTTCACCAAATCACCGAGCTCCAATTTACACCTCCTTTCTTAAGTGATCTGGCCCCTCATTACCTCTCTGACCCACTGCTCTGCTCCAGCATCCCCAGCCTCCTCACAATTCCTGACACACACCAGGCATGTTCCATCTTTGAAGACTGTGCACTTCAGTTTTCCCTGCCTGAAATGCTCTTTCTCAAGATACCCACTTTTTTTTTTATCACCTCACCTCCACCTCTTTTCTAAAACGTCATTTTCCCAGGGAGAACGTCTCTGGTGATCTTGTTTATGTTTGCCACCTTCATTCCCTGTTCCCTTCTGTGCTTAATTTTTTCTCCTTAGCAGTGTTCTAATTGTATCTAATGCCAATATAACCTATTTGTGTATCTAACATCTATGCCTGTCTGTCTGTATCTATCTACATGTATCTAGTTTATTATGTGACTTCCTTAAGAAGATTGAAAGCTCCCTGAGAAGGTATTAATTTAGTTGTTCATTTCTATATAGCCAGAGCCTAGAAGAGCCCCTAGCTCATAGTAAAATGCCCAATTACCCTTCATTAAAGGAAGAAATTGCTAAAACATCTATTGGCAGCCCTGTGTTGGATTTAACTGGTTTCTCAGCTCACCGTTGCTTTCCATGATATAGGATTCTCAACCTCCTTATTTCTTTCTTTCTCTCTCTTTTTCTCTCTGCTTAAGCAAAGCAGTTTAGAAATCATTTTGCAGATGGAGGATTCCCTTGCATTCTCACCCCCAACTCCAAGTATGTTTTTCAAGGTTTTCTTCAAAGCAAAGATCATGTCTCCCTAAGAAAGATAAACCTTCTCTACTTTCTTTCATAGCATGAAACATTAAATATAAATAGCTAGCAAAGTAAGTTGAGCCAAGTCAAAGAATAGTGAGAAGTAAGGATTAACTTCTAGATTCCAGATTAGTCCTCTACATAAATTTCTGTTTCCTAAAAGCTTTTCTGTGTATGTATTTTAGAAAAGCATGAAATAGCCCTTCACAACATTTTATTTCCTGGGAACAGCATATAAAATGAGATCATGTTGAATAACTTCAACCATGATACTTTATTTTTTTTTAATTAATTAATTAATTTGTTGGTTGTGCTGGGTCTTTGTTGCTGCACACGGGCTTTCTCTAGCTGCAGAGAGCAGAGGCTACTCTTCGTTGCGGTCTGCAGGCTTCTCATTGTGGTGGCTTCTCTTGTTGCAGAGCACAGGCTCTAGGCCCATGGGCTTCAGTAGTTGCAGCATGTGGGCTCTAGAGCACAGGCTCAGTAGTTGTGGCGCACAGGCTTAGCTGCTATGCGGCTTGTGGGATCTTCCTGGACCAGGGCGTGAACCCCTGTCCCCTGCATTGGCAGGCGGATTCTTAACCACTGCACCACCAGGGAAGCCCCAACTGTGATACTTTAAAACAGAGTGACTAGTGGAAGGTATTTCAAGAGAATATTGAGACCCATTAACAGAGACTAGATTATGCAAAAATATTATTAGAATGATTTGAGGGAAGATAAGGTAGCACGTAAGTGGATTTAACAAATGGTATTAAATTGTTAGGGGTTGTATCACACAAATCAGAGACCTGAGGCAAATGGATTTTAGAGAACTAGAATACAGAAAAGAAATTTATACTCCAACATGGACAAAATGCAGGTAAGACTAAAGGATAAAAGTCATACAAATAGCATCAATTTAAAAATTAATTCATAGAATATGTTAATTCCAGGGGAGTCTTAAAAATGATAACATCACAGTGAACTAGAAATGAACTTTCAGTAAAAGTGTTTTGTATAGTGGGAAAAAGGACAGTTCTGCCTATAAAACAAAAAAGAACCTTTTCATATATATGTATTGAAATGCAAGCTAGTAGAATTTTAAAAATTTAGTAAATACTACCTTGGATTATGAATTTTATACAGTGCAAGAAAAACATCACTTTGACTTCTTAAGTCTTCTTCAAAGGCTAAAATACAGAGAATGCTATGGTGATTGTCAGTCTTTTAAATGGAAATTGTGGGAAAAGATCTAGGTTTACTTTACTGAACATGTTTCTCATAATTAAAATTATATTTCTAGACTGCTACAAATGTATTTTCTTCAGATAGTTATTCCAGTAGCCTCAACTCTGTTCTTTTATTAGAGGAACAATTCTTTCTAAATGTCCTAATAACAAATTGGATTCAATTTTGGACCAGAATAAATGTGAGAAGAGCTACAGACTTGGGTGGAAAATCAGCCAATCTGAATTATATAAATCAATATTTATATATTAATCTAAAAACAATTGCAGGAACAATGTGCTCAGGGTAAACCTTATTGTGTAGTAATTCTGGGTAAGAAGAAACCTTTTCTTCATAGAAACCAAAACCACAAGAATTCCTAGTTCCAAATTCTTTCTTTTTCTTTTGTGGCTAATATTGATTGAAGAAGTCCAAGGAATGCAGAAAATGCTATTTCCTGAAGAGGCTTATTTCTTTTTTATATTAAAGAAATATTTATTTTTTATGTAGATACATATTTGAAAGATCAGAATAAAGAGTTTTAAAAATGGATTATGAGGCAAATGTGACTTTTTGCCTCTGATTTCAAATAGAAGATGCAGGTGAATGACACGAAAATACAATATTGTTAAATTTAAGGGTGTATTCTGTGGATGTCTTTTGAAAGATTGTCCTTTACATATCTTTTCATATGACTTCTAAATGTGATGTTTTCCACACCACAATACACAATTTTCCTTCCTTCATACTTAACTAGAAATGTGTTGTGTTTGACTATTTGACAAATAACATTAAAAGACATTGTTCTTTCTTTGCAGTTAATGAATATGTAATTCATGGCAGCACTTGAGATCTCAGGTTCATTTAGAAAAGACTGAATCTCATAACCGTATTAATATCTGGCGAATGTGCCTTATCACAGTGTGTCTGCGTTTTTGCTGCTCATTTCCTTGCGATAAGATTCCTGGGCAGAGCAAGTCTTCGGAAGTAAGCCCACAGGGCTGCCTGGCAAGTTTATTTGGGGAAGGAAATAATCAATTTAGAGCTATTACTGCAAGAGTCCTTATCGAGCTCATTTCCTCATCTAATGCTTCACAAGCTAATATCCCATGTTTCGTAGCAACTTCAAAGGAACAGAACTGTGCTTTATGGGTTTTATTAATGTGAAATTTCTCTGAGGGCACCAAGTGTTTGCCATTAACGTGACTACAATCCACAGACTTGCAAACACAGGTCATAACAGCTGCACCAAAAACTCGGGCTGCTGTAGCCCAGGACACTATTAACGCGGTTCTGTTATTGTTAAATTACATGCGCTGGGGCTGGGGGCTCAGGATTTCACCCACATTCTTGATTTTTCTGCACTCCTTCATTACGGTTCAGTGTGTTGAAAATAGTGATTTAGCCTAAAAACACAGTCAAAACGATGTACTGAGAATGTCTGGTCTACACCCAGGTAACAGCAGCGGAACTGTTTTTTTTTTGTTTTTTTGTTTTTTTGTTTGTATGATACATTGAAATGTAAGCGCTTATCCACACAGAGAAGCATTTAATGTTCTACAGTAAAATAGCAGGAAAGAAAAGAAAACATTTAGGCATGGCATGTAAGGCACTTGAAAGAAGAAAAGAAGAGAGCTAGCTTCAAGGAGAGAGCCTTGATCCTCCTGAAAATTTTAAATTAGAAACATGGGCAATTTTATATATCTGCCAAATCAAGATACCGTGGTGCCCATTTCAAGACATTGCAGTATAATTGCCTTTTGACCCTAAATTTGAAAATATTTTCCTTTGTTACATATTTGACTAGACTTAGAGCAGACTAATCGCCTTGTCAGCCAATCGTAAACCCCAGTTGGAGAGAAGGAAGTGGTTTAACTAAATGTTATCTTTACTTGTCTTATATAATTTCTACTTGAACACAATTTCGTTTCCATTTCAAACTACTACCATTCTATTCCCTCACAACCACGTCAGGACGTTTTTGTTTGTTTGTTTTGTTTTTTTTTCAATGTTTTTAATCACATGCTGATTAAATGAGTTCCAGAAAAGCCTCGGAAGAGAAGTGTTCATTCTCAGGGTGGATTGAGCAGTGTGGACACTCCCCCTGCAAATGAGCTGCAGCTGCACATGCTAGAACACGTTCTAATGGCCAGAGTTGAGAAAAGCAAAACATCCCCTGGAATTTGGCTAGCACTTTAGGAAAAATAGGATAAAAACACGGAAATTATAGGAAAATCATTAGCAGTTGTTTGGTTATTTTTCTGTGTCAATAGACTTTTGTTTAATATTTTAGATATTTGAGCGGTACTGTAAGAGCCTTTGTTTAGTTTCCTTCACATTAAAAATAGCAAGTTGAGCAGCCAACTTTTCAGAGTAGGGTTATAAATTAGGAAAAGAAGAAAATGATATGGAACCTCTAAGTTAAATAAACCCTCTTATCCAATTTAAAGTTTGTAAAGGGAAGAGATACATTATAAGGGAGACTTTTTTTTTGTCTTACAGTTAGCTATAAAAATACTTCTATAATTAATATTTGTTTAGGACGCAAAGCCTTATTAAAAAGGAATATTTTTAGAGGGGACTCTTTCTTCCAATTAAAGCAAAAATTGCAAAATCCTAAATAAAATCTATGACAAGAAATTAAAGATAGGAAAGCATTTTTTTTCAAATCACTGTTTTAAATTTCCATACCATCCTTTGAAGGAGGTGCTTGGGGATGTTGTTCTGAAACTCAAATGCCATAGAACTCTAGTATTTTATGAACTAGGTCAAGTTATTTTTACTGTAAAAATCAAGTAAAGGGCAATTAATGAGTAGGAAATATAAAAAAATGAACTTAAAGTTTTCAATTTTTCAGTAACTTTTTTCATTTCCCTACACTAAAATCTAATGCAATATTTGAGGTAGCACAGACAGGCCTTTAAGTTTAATAATTATTTGGTTTAATAATCGACAATTTATTGTGTTCTATACAATGGCTCACAACATCCAGGTGCTCTTTCACCTGAACGCAGCTGGAAATGAGTGCATATGCTCATCTCTCAGGCTGTTTCTTGGGCTCCAATATATTTTAATTTCATGGGGCTTATAAAGAAATAATAGCCTTAAATCACAAACCTTCAAGTCCTCTAGGGACAAGCAGAGAAGAGTTTGAAAAGAACCACCACCCAAGAGCTCAGGTTTGATCCTAAATGTTCCCCAATTCTTTCAAAGTTTTTGACTTATTTTTGAGTTTACTTTAAACTTTAGTATCACCACCACTCATGAGCTCTTCCTTTCTTATATTTTTTTAAAACTTACATATTTTTTAAGATGTGATTATTTTTCAGAAATTCTTTTCCTCCGACTTTCTTCTTCTCATCCTTTTCTCTATTTTTATCCCTCACTCTTTTTCTTAGAGCTAGTAAAATGCTTATAACTCTTATCCTATCTTGTCATAGAATGAGAGATTCATTCCCATCTAGTGCTTCCACGGTACAGGAGAGATGATACACAATTTCCACCAAATATGGAAATAATTAATATATATTTTTCAGAAGTGGATGTGAAGGTCATTTTCTAAATTTTTAAAATGCACTGTAGGAGCTATTAGGCTGCTATAACAATTGCCTTTTTTAGGGGAAAAAAAGGCTAAATATTGCCAGTTTCACCAGGTTCATTAATTATAATATCACCTGCATTTATCACAAATGCTACATTGATTTCAATTTTTTTCACGTCAAAAAATTTAAAAAAGCATCTATTTGGAAACAAATATGCTTAGAATCCTCCCCATCCTAGCTTCCTGAAAAACCACACTAAATATAATTAACATCATTTTAGATGTTTAATTCCCTGATGCGCCATTTCACAATTGCACATGGTTTTTCTAAAACTTCAGTTGCTTTCAGTTGTTACCCTACATGGTTGGAAATTCATAACATCACTGCTGATTTTAGCTAAAGTTCAGTACTATAGATACTTGAGAAAAAGTTTGTATATTTTACAATGAGATAACTGAATGCTTTAGCATGATAGACTGGCCCGTCTGATGATGCCACATTTCAGCCATTTAATGAGAAAAATCAAATTTTTTTCTCCTGTGGTTCTGATGATTCATAGGTTTCTTCCTGCTTCTGGATCAAGACCACATTTTATCAAGTGTTGTTATACCTTCCCTTCTTTAGTAGTGAATTGTTCCCAGCAATATTCTTTTTCCTGATAACACCTGTACCAAACAGTTCAGGAAACAGTTTATAAAACAATCCTTGAAAAAAGATTCTTGTCTCTTTATCTGAATTTTCCAAACTGGAAAGGCACTGCTTATAAAGCCAAACTTACTCATTATCTCACCTACATATTTAATTTTAATTATATTAGCAAGATTAGTTACTTACTATAGTGAAAAATTTTCATGTGCATAGCACACTGAAAATTGAACCCATGACTCAGTACCCACGTCATTCATCACAATATATTCATGAATCCATATATTTCCTACTCTTGAAGGAAAAATAATTTAAAATATTTTTGTATTGGTATCCATATTTGTAATGTCAGATGATTCTGAATAACTTCATCTTGGAGAATGGTCAAAAGTAATTTGTGAAAGTATACTAGATCTATCCATCCATCCATCTATCTGTTCTGTGCATCCACCATCCATCCTTTATTGTGATATTGTCTTTGTGGAGATATTTGAGACTGAGGATCTGGAGAGAAAGCATCACATTTTCTACAGAGTCGAAGAAAAGACAAGGAGGTTGGCATTAGACTGGGAAATGGAGGTTAGAACATAATTCTACACTGGTCTCTTGAAAGATGTGGTCATTAAAACTTGGGAAAGGGGAAACAGAATAAAACACATCATTTGTTGAAGAAAAGCCCACTTAAAAATGAGAATTACTGCAATTTAACTTTTACAAACAGATGTGAAAAGGTACTCAATAATTACTTCCCTCCAGAAATAGCCAGTATGCAACACAGAACCCCTCTAACATCTGTCTCTGCTTTTCTAATAGGAAATAAATCTTAGGAACAGCTGAGAGATAAAGGAAGAATTATCAGAAGAGACTAAATACCAAAATCAAGTTCCAGAATAAAAAAATAAATGCATAAAAAATAAGAAGTTTCCCTGGCAAAAAGAAAGAAAACAGATGGAAAAAGCAGCTCACATTTTAAAATGACAATAAATATGAGATTGATTCAAGAAGGAATAATACAGAATTTGGACTTAACAAATTCTGAGTCTACATTTGTACACTCAGGTAAACTACTTAAATGTATTCTAATGTACATATTTTCAGTTGTCAAGTGGACCTAAATGTTTCCTTGCGAATTAAATGAGATGATGTATGAAAAGTAATTAGGATTTTGTCTGAAAAGGCACTCATGGTTTATTAGATTTTTTTCCTTGCATTATTTTTGGCAAGGATCTCAGGACTCCTAGTAAACTTTCAACATGATTGAACTATTAAGTATTCTTCATAAAATTATTGAATCTTTGGGTTTGGATTGCCATCTAAGTTGATACTTTCAAAGACAAATTCAAATACACCAATAACTTCTTTCCCTAAACTTCTTTCCCAGTCAGCTTTTCCAATTAAGGGTATATACGTGTATGTTGGACAAAGGATGAGTATTCAGAGTACTTTCTCTTCTTGCATTCTTTATTCTGTTCAGAGTGGAAAAGAGAGGCAGGAGGTGGAATTTGAGAGAATCTTTGCTTGAAACCTCAAATGGAGGCTGGCTAAGGAAAAGCTAAGATTTTAACATCGCCTGTTTAAACTCAGCCCTGGAGCTGAGTCAGAGAGAGCAGAACAGAAGCTTTAAAATCTTTGGTCTCCTCTTGTTCTCATTTCCTCTTTGCCTCAAGTCCCAGTTCATCTTTGGCTGTGGACTGTGATGCTTTTCTGATCACACCTTTCTCTATTTTTTCCCAGCTCAAATGCTACCAACTACTGCAACACATATTTGTTGCTTTAATAAAAACTTGAATTGTCTATTACATTTTATATTTATGAAAATTATTTTCCTAAATAAACAAAAAGAATGTCTTTCCAGGCTTCATTCACACAGCGTTCTGCACATTGTGTGAAAATATAAATATTACTCACTGTCTATTTATTCATCCTAACTTGACAGTATAAATATATGCATCTTTTTCTCATTTTCAGTTTAATTTGAATTTTCTTTCTTGGTCATATTTGGCATTTTACTAGTTTTTTTTTAAATCAACACTTTAGATTTATATATATTTCTGCTTCACAATTTATCAATATTTTCTTTAATTTATTATTTCTATTGTCCTACTTCCTTGAAGATTGCTTATTGTTGCTTTTACAATTTCTAAAATTGATTCCTGGTATACATATGTTCATTCTTTCTCTTTTAATCATGAAAGACTTTAAAACTATGGCTTTGTGTTTAAGATCTGCTGGGCCCTGTCCCTTTAAGTTTCCTAAAAATATTCTCACTTTTGTTATGTTTTAGCTTTGGTTTTCTCCTTTATTTATTTAGTTTTGGTTTTGTCATTTATTGCATTGTGGCCAGAGGAGAAAGACTGTGCAAATTTCACTTTAGGTCATTTATTTGAGATTACTTTTCTGTCCTCCATGTGTATTGGCTATCTGTGCTATACTGTACCGTCCATATTCACCAGGTTATTTGCATTTTCTTATTCAGTGTTTATGGTGTTGACATTGATGAGTGACCCTGCAGTTATATGTCATACAGTATTTTTCAATTTTTTCTGAAACCTGAATTCGAACTTAATGTATTAGAAAACTAGAGGACAGGAAAAGGGTAATTAAGAAGTAAATAGACCTAGTTATCCAACAACAGAGGTGGTAACTTTGGGTACACCACAGATCTCAAGTGTAAAGAGTTACAAAATACTCTCTGCTATGTAATAGCATAGTTTGGGAAGGAAAGTATATTCTTTAGGCCTTTTTTTTTTTTTAAAGTCCAGAGACTAAGAACCGTCTTGAAATTGTGTATGAGTTTGTAAAATAAATCGTATCATTTTCTTATAATTTTCTAAGTATGTATTGACTTTTTATTTGCTCTACAATGGTTTAGATGTTTCAGACCTCTCTCAACCAAGAGCACTACTGTCAAGTTTTCCTTATTTTGAAATTCTTTTTGTTTGATGGATAAGGATCTGTTATGCTCCAGAAATGTACACATATGAAGTTTTGTTACTCAGCTCACTGCTTCCTGATTCATATTGTTTTTGAGGATTATGCCCTTTAACAAAGTAAAATAACTCTTTTCTTCTAGATTTTGGAATTTGATCTTAAATTCTTCCTTGTCTGATTTAATACTGCCTCTTGTTTTTATTTTTTTAACCTCATAAATATACTAGTGTGCTTTTCTGGCAATGATTTGTATTTATTTTCAAGATATAGTTATTTTACATAATTGATAGTTGGATTTTGTTTTAAAGACTACTCTGAGTGTTCTTTTTTAAATTTTAAATTAAAATATATTAAATGAGCAATGCACTCAAATGGCACAAAATCTAAAATGTACACAGTGGTGTATAGTGAAGAGCCTTCCTCCTAATAATACCTTCTGGATCCAATTTTCTCTTGTTAACACATGGTTATCAATTTCCCTTGTTATCAACTTCCTGTGTATCTTTTCAGAGATAAATTATGACTATATAAGCCAGTGTACAGACATACAGAATTTTGCACACAAACTATTCTGGGCCTTGCTTTTTTTTTTACTTAAAATAAACCTTACAGATTGTTCCATATCAGCGCAGAATGAGTTTCTTCATTCTTTTAAATGGCTGCTTAGAATTCTGTTTTGTATGCAGGCACAATTTATTCACCATTTCATGGATGTACCTTGGGTTATTTTCAATCTTTTTTTTTAAGGACTTTTATTGATATATAATTCATATACAATAAACTGCATATATTTAAAGTGTACAATTTGATATATTTTTCTTATTAGTAATGTATATATGGCAATCCTAGTCTCCCAATTCACCCCACCTTTTCAGTCTTTTGGTATTACAATTTTGCAGTGAATAAGCTTGTATACACTCCCCTTTCCACATGGCTAATATATCTATAAAAATCCTAGAACTGAAATTGCAAGATCAGAGGACATTTACAATTTATTTTTTAGAGAATGTATTTATTTTTTCCATTTTTGAGTAGGTAACACATCACACATTATAGAACTCAAAGGAAACAACAAGGTAGGCAGAATAATGGTCCCTCCTCTCCCTCCCCCAAATATGTCCACATCCTTATCTTAAAAACCTGTGAATCTGCAACCTTACGTGGAAAAAGGAACTTTGCAGATGTGACTAAGGTTGAGGACCTTGAGGTGGGAGGTCCTTCTGGATTATTTGGATGGGACTGATCTAATCACATTAATCCTTAAGCTGGAGAGCATTTCTTGGCTACGGTTAGTGAGAGACTTGGAATATCAGAGAGATGTGATGTTGCTGTCTTTGAAGATGGAGAAAGGGGGCCACAAGCCAAGGAATACACGTGGCCTTTAGAAGCTGGCAAAGGCAAGGAAATGGATTCTCCCCTGGAGCCTGCTGAAAGGTGAGCAGTCCTCTGACACCTTGCTCCTAACTCAGTGAGCCCCTCAGCCTTCTGATCTACAATATTATAGGATAATAACCCTATGTTACTTTAAACCCCTAAATTGGTGGTACTTTGTGAAAGCAGCATAGAAAACTAACAAAGGGGAAAAGAAGAGTACATGACATGCTCTCTCTCCTAAGTAAACACCTTCATTCCTCTCACTAGATGGAACCCTCTGCTTTTCAAGCATTTAAGTACCATGGATCATGGGTTCTAAGGTGCACATTTTTTTCATTTTTTTAGATGTGAAATTGGGGTGCATCTTACAATCAAGCATTCTTAAAACTGAGTTCTTCTGGAGAGGACTTACATTCACTTCTACTAGTCACCTGAGGTGATACCAATCTGAGACTACTCCAAGTTAAATTATCTAGGTTAAAACTCTTCGGTTTTTTGGAACCACATGAAAGATGTGAATTCAGTTCACAAACCTTGCATGAGTACTGACTTGTGCTTCAAGTTCCAGGGGGAGATTATTTTTCTCTCTCCCACTAGTGTCAAGTTTGAGACAAGTTAGTTTTCCTGCTATTTCTTCTCCCAGTGGGTTTACTTTTCATGTACCCTTCAGTGAGGGTGTAGCAATTTGGTGACTCAGCTGCATGTGTGTGTCATCAATTAGATTCTCAGTCTTGGTTGTTTATCCTTCCTCCTTATATGAATTGCAAATTGCAATTGATAGTTTCTTCAACTTGATGAAATGTGCTGTACTAGAATTTCACTCAGTGGGAAGATTTGTATTTTCTTCTGGGTCGTAGTCTTTGGGGATCAAAAGGTTTGCCAAGTTGTTGATTGAAAGAGAGATAGCTGGCATCACTGCAACCATTCACGTTAGGAACATTCTTTATTCTCCACCATTTAATCCCAGATATAGGCCATCACCACTATGAATCTCAATGGCAATGAGGACATTGCCTTCCATGTGCGTGAATGTTGTCACATATAAAAAGAGCGGGGGGCTTTCCCACAAAATTGGACCTGTTACCCCCTTCAGAATCATCCAGGGCATTCTCTTCCCTAGCTTTCTTCCTATTTTGGATCCATGTTGACCATTGCTCTTGTGTTTCTCTTTTGTGCTCAATTTCATTTCAGCGAAGCATCCCCCTGGTACTGGGAGAGGAAGGTGAGAATTTTCAAAGATAACTTAAGGCTCAACATGTCTTTACTGTATTCTAATCTTCCTCTCTTTGACTGATATTTTCAATGAGTATAGGAATCTAGAATGGAAATACATTTCCTTCTGTATTTTGAAAGCATTCTGCATTGTTGTTAGTTCTTGGTGGTGATGGTAGAGTGTAGAAGCCATTGGGATTTTTGCTCCTTTAAATGAGACCTGCTTTTTTATTTGCTAGTTGTTTTTTCTCTTTCTGCTCTTAAGTTCTTGTATGCATTTTTGTACAACTTTACAGTGATGTGCTTTACTGTGGTCTGCTTTCTTACATTGTGTTAGAGACTAAGTGGATCCTTCCATTTTAAAAACTCATGTCCTTTGATATTGTGATATTATTTTATTAATGATTTTCTCCCTCACATCATTCTGTTTTTCTACATTCCTTTGCTTACTTTGCAACACCTATTCAGCTGTTGAAACTCATTCCAATTTTCTTGTCTTCCTCTCCTCTTTTTTTAAAATTTAACCTCTGTGTCCTTTTGCTCTATGTTCTGGGATAATTTCCACAACTTTATATTATTTACTTTTTTTTTAAATTTAAAAAAAAATTAAAATTTTATTCTGCTTTGTTTATATATTTTATTTTAAAATATTTTTCTATAGTGCTTTATATTTTAAGAGCTTGTTTTTGTTCTCTAAATATTTCTTGGAGGTTGTTCATCTTGCTATTGGATATAATTTAGTGTCTTCTCTCTTAGCTAATATCAATAATAGATTTTTTTAAAAAGAACTATCTTAAAAATATTCCTGCATAGTCTCCATTCCTTTCAAATTTATTGTATTCTTTTTGGTTGGTTTGGTCTCTATCTTACATAACAAAAGCTCTGCTCAGATGGTAATTCCAGGATCTCTAGTTATAATTATGAATGGGGGAGTAAAAAGTAATTGGAAGCATTGGACACGTGGATGAGACTGCTAGCTTCAAACTTCATTGCAGGATGAACTAGGAGGGCTAATGACAGTTTGCATGTCACATAATTCTGTATTTTCATTAGGTACTCAAGTGTTTATACCTGGAATCCTCCTTTCCAGTTAATTTCTATTTTACCTTTTCCAGACATTAAAACTTAGGATTTCTTCACCACCTAAAGTCATGGAGTAGGAGAAGGCATCTTGAGCCTTAGGGATCCAGCTACTCCTCACTTTCCTTCCAACTTGCATCTTATTTTAACACCAGATCCTTTACTCCAGCTTTAAAGTTATCAGATTCTGCTGCATCCAGAAGATTTTCAGAGATTTTCCAGTTTAAATTGGATTGTCTCTCAGTGCTCCTCAGTACTGGCTTTGGTCCTCACTGTCTTAAATCTGTTATATAACATTCCATTCGGTCATCTGATTTATGATTCTGAAATTTTGTTTTACGTTTTCCCCCTATTCTTTCTATCTTTGTGGATTTATTTCTTAAAAAGCAAATCACTTTAATAAAGTTTTATTTTTAGGAAGAGAAATTAATTTAATTTGATACCAACTTGAAACTTGCTTTTTTTTTTTTTTCCTTTTAAATGAACGGGACTTGAACTCTTTACTTTCCCTGTCGTGTGGCAGGCTGATAATGATACCCAAAGTTATGGCTGTGTCCTAATGTTCTCAATTTTGATTCAACTTTCAATTGGCAATAATGTGGCTTCAAGTGATATTTTCATTAAGGGTTGGTGGCTAATATATTTTTTAAGCACTTACATATTTCACAATTTTGTTTTCAGTTATGAAATGAAATTATTAATAAAAAGCTTAGATTAAGATACTTTTCCCTACGATCCTCTAAAACATTAGTTTATTGCCTTTGGTATTCCATATAATGGATAAAAAGTATGATACTCCACCAATTTTTGTTTCTTTATTGATAGCTTATAATTTTAGATCCTCCTAGAGGCTTGAGAATTCTTTTCTTAATCTTCAAAATCCAAACATTTTGTTTTTCTCCTCTGTAGTTTGGAAGGAACTTTCAATTTTGTCCTCCATGTCATTGATTCGATATTTTTACAAAACAAATTCAGACTCCAATACTCATTTTATTTCAGTATTGTTTTTCCGGCTTTACTGAGGTATAATCCACATATGACAGTGGATAAGTTTAAGGTATATAATATATTGATCTGATACTCTTATATGTTTCAGAATGATTACTACCATAGCATAGCTAACACCTGCATCATGTCACATAATTACCATTACATTTTTATGGGGAGAACATTTAAGGTTTACTCTCTTAGCAACTTTCAAGTATATAATACGGTCTTATTAGCTATAATCACTATGCTGCACATTACATCCCCAAAACTTATTCATCTTATAACTGAAAGTTTGTACCCTTTGACCAACATCTCCCCTTTTCCTCAACCCACCCAGCCTTTCTAGTTTCTGTTTCTATGAGTTTGGCTTTTTTAGATTCCACATGTAAGTGATATCATACAGTAGTGGTCTTTCTCTATCTGACTTACTTCACTTCGAATAATGTCCATAAGATCTGTCCATGTGTCACAAATGGTAGGATTTCCTTCCTTTTTTTAATAAGGCAGAATGATATTCCGTTGCATATATATCACATCTTTATCCATTCATCTGTTGATGTACACTTAGTTTGTTTCCACAGCTTGGCTATAGTGAATAATGCTGCAATAAACATGGGGGTACAGATATCTCTTTGAGATTCTATTTTCACTTCCTTTGGGTATATACCCAGAAATAGGATTGCTGGATCATATGGTAGTTCTATTTTTAATTTTTTTGAGGAACTTCCTTATCATTTTCCATAATGGCTACACCAATTTACTTCCCACCAACAGTGCACATGTGTTGCCTTTTCATCACATTGTCACCAATGCTTGTTATCACTTGCTTTTTGATGACGGCTAGTCTAACAGGTGTGAGGTGATAGCTCATTGTGATTTTGATTTGCATGCCTTTTCCTGATGATTAGTGGTATTGAGCACCTTCTCATGTACCTGTTGCCATTTGTATCTCTTCTTTGGGAAAATGTTTTTTCAGCACCTCTACCCATTTTTTAATTGATTTTTTTTTTTTTTTTTGGCTACTGAGTTATATGAGTTCTTTATTTTGGATATTAACTCTTTATCAGATATACAATTTGCAAATATTTTCTCCCATTTCATAGGTTGCCTTTTCATTTTGTTGATGGTTTCCTTTGCTGTGCAGAAGCTTTTTAGTTTGATATAGTGCCACTTATTTATTTTTGCTTTTATTGCCCTTGCTTTTGGTGTCATATCCAAGACATTATTGCCAAGACCAATGTCAAGGAGCATACCCTTCATGTTTTATTCTAGGACTTTTATGATTTCAGGTCTTATGTTCAAGTTTTTAATCCAGTTTGAGTTGATTTCTGTGCATGGCGTAAGGCACAGGTCCAGTTTCATTCTTTTGCATGTAGCTGTCCAGTTTTCCCAACACCACTTGCTGAAGAGACTATCCTTTTTCATTTTTGAATATTGCATTTTTTGTTTTTTTGCAATCTCTTCTCACCTCATTTTCTTTAATGTCTCTTAATTTCTCTTTATTCTCTTCTCACAGTATTTTCATTTCAATCTGTCCTCTCTATAGTTTTATGCATTTGTCACATAGCAGTTATATTGTCTTGTTTTCTACAAGGATTGGATAAAATTCTCTAAATTTTTTTATTGGTTTGAGTTCCTTTAGTTAGTAATTTTTAGAGTTTCACTAATCTTTCTATATTTTCTTTTCCTTATCCACTTTTCCCATTATCCTCAGGTACATACTTTATTTTTATTATTTCTCAAATAATATATGCCATCAAAGAGTGTGTATGTTAATTTGCCATCAAAGAGTGTGTATGCTTTATTCTAGATCCTATTCACTTTTCTTTTGAGTCCTGGTTGTGTCATCTTTTACCAACCACAAATGGATGATGTGCTACCAGATCAATTGCCCATACTTCTAGAGTTTTACAGTGTTTGTCAAATAGGTGGGGGCTACTGATACCCTCCCTGCTTTGCTTTCTAACTCTGGACAAAGTTAACATGAAAAACGCATAATCATGTCAGCATAGCACTTCCTTTCTTTGTTCCTCTGGATAGCTCTTTAGTGGCAAGATCTGCACATCATGGTCAATGTGCCATGCTTCTCTACCCCTGGCCAACTTCTTACCCTGCTACTCTTTAGGTTTTCTGTCTCTTATGGAAGAGGCATAAAGGAGGAGATAGTCAAGGTGGTATGGGATAGCAGTAGTCTATTAATCTCAAGAAGCACCACACATCCCTGCATTTTTTTAGTTCAGCTATTGCCTTTCTAATTGGAAGACTTGAGAGTGTGGTAAGGATGAAGGATTTTCTACCTACTTTCAGCCATTTATAGGCTAAGTGGGCCATATTATTATTTTTTCAATCTAGTTCTATCAAGATTATGAGTAGAAATTCTTCTTGTAATCTGGTAACTATTTGGCTGCTTGTCCTAGGTTTTGATTAATTCCATTACTTTCATAGTATACAAAGATAATTTAATGAGAAGTTGGGAGATGTTGTATACAAGGACCTGGCAAATAAATTCTATAATAGATAGGTAATTAGGATCCTTACATATGTGTAAGTTAATAAAGTTGAGTACTTTCCTCCTGATTCCATCACCACTCCATGCCTCTAACAGGAACTTATCCCTCATGCTAGTGGACACATGGAATATACTGGTACAGAATTAAAGTGAACTCCAATTAGGAGGCCTGTCAACATTCCAGAAATAAATAATGACGTACAGTGTGGCCTCAGATGTTCCCAGCCCCTTTGCTATTGAATCATTGAACAACAGAAAAATAGATTTGAGGCAAACCCTTGTTTTATCAATATACAAACCGAGGTTAAGAGCGTTTAAAAGAAAGATGGAAGGAAGGTCTTTTAGCCAGTTTGATATGGAAGAGACTGGAAGTTAGAGCTCTTCACTGCCTGTCTAGTATTCCTTTCACAGTGCCTTGGTGTTCTTTGCAGGGTGGGAAGCAGAGGAGGGAAATTCTTGCTTGAGGTTTCTTTGTAATTGAAGCAGACTTCTTACTCATTAAGTAACCAAGCATGGGATTCTCTTTGCCAGCAGGTGAGTGATGACTAGAGGATGAAAGTCCAGGGCTTTAGACCTCTTTACTGACAAAGTGAAACCTACGGGCTTTAAACTCTTTTCCAGTGTGGACCCCTCTAAGACAACTCAGGGATGCCTGGTGCAGGTCTGAGAGAAAAGTTATGGGGGCTCAGCTTATGGATCTCCGTGTTGAAAAGTTACCTCATACTTTCCCCCTTTAGTCTGCTGTCCAATTGACATATTCAGAGCATTGTAAACGACATCCAGCTTTGCTCAAAACACCATGAGTCTTCCAATCTGACTCCTGTTCCTAAATTCTCAGTTGAGCTTCAATATATTGTTTGTGAAAGAAAGTCAGGTCTAATTTATCCTGATTTACCTTTGAATAAACTTCAAAATTGCCAAAGTAAACTTAACGATAATTTTACTATAGATCAAGCATGGAGATTTGCTAAGGGGGAAGCTCTAAAAATTGGATACATCCAGCCTGATGTGTGCATTGGTTTGTTTCGGCCATCATGACCATCTGCCCATCACGTTCAAGATTTAGAAATAAGAATTGATTTCTCTTTCAGGAGAGGAAAAAGTTAAAAAGGAAGCAATTAGATTGTGTAATTTAGGGAACGGGAACAGAGAAAGTAATTAGCAGAAAATAGAACTGAAAGATAACAGTTTTAGCATTTCTGTTGCTGTTATTTGTTTGTTCACTTTAACCTTAAGGCCATTTGACTTGGAGGGGAAGGTCCAAGGCATTCAGTTTCTTAAGACCTTGCTTATGAAGCCATTCAGCAGTCTGTGGATTATAACAGGCCAAATCTTGATTTCATTCCATTCATCGTTTTTAATTAGAAAAGTGCATTCTTATATTCATTTTAACAAACATGTATCCTGAGGGGGTACCACATCATATGGGCCATAAACTTTTCTCAGCATATAAATTTGGCTAATATATAGCTCCTTCCTCAACAAATTTATAGTCCAGCTAAGGAGACAACAGATGAACAGATATTATGATATGTGCAGAAATATGAAGTTTAACAAAGTTAAACCTTTTAATTATACATTTGTTTAATTTGCTAAAACTTTAATTATACATCACAGAAAGTGGCTTAAGGGCAAAATGTCATTTTTTTGGCTTATATAAATGAAATGTTGTAAGGTATGTCTCCTTTTCATGTGACACAAATGCGTTCACATGAGGTCACCATCTTTCGGCTGCACAGAGTAGTCCTGATGTTGCCAGGCTCATACTATCATCACAGCATGTCCACAGGAAAATGGAGACTCTGCTTTCCTTGTAGCCCAAACAGGAATCAAATAGCATCATCTTGAATTGGTCTGTAGTCCTGATGGTGCCAGGCTCATACCATCATTACAGCATGTCCACAGGAAAATGGAGACTCTGCTTTCCTTGTAGCTCAAACAGGAATCAAATAGCATCATCTTGAATTGGTCTGGTTTGTTTTGTGAATGCCTCCCCTTAACCTAGAGCTTCAGTTGTTGTGCCCAAGCACTGTAATAACACTGTAATGATACTTGAATGAGTTGTATGTGTGCTGGGGTATCAAATCTCTTCTTCATTAGTGCGTCTTCAAGCAGGACCGGGGAAGCCAGAGACCCAGGCTAGTCATCTCTTGGCCATGAGTAGTTTCATTTTTTATCTCAAGGTGGCATGCTAATATTATTTTTTTTTTAATGAAACACACTGTGGACAAAGATTGGGAAGCGATGACTTAAATGAATTTTTATCACTGGAGAGATACAGTGCTTTGCTCAGCCCATCCTTAGAACTGGGTGATGTCAATTTTATGTGAATTCTGTGGAAGGAGAGTGGGGGGAAAGGGTGTGATTCCTCTAGGACAGATTCGACAGGTTATGAGCAGAATTAGGGAGCATAAAATAGCAAATGGCCACTTAATGCAGTGGTAGAGATCTGATTCTATGTTTCATTGTCAGGAAATTGGAGCTTTTCTTGTGCTCTAGAAATAAAATACCACACAGCTTAAGTTTGAAATGTTTCTCTATGCTTATATTGGCAAAATATTTGTAACACTGCTGTCTTTTTAACGTGATACTAATTAAATCTTAGAACAGTCTTCAAGAAAATACGAATAATTAACTTGCAAAAAAATTGCCAATTTGTGTTAAAAAAAAAAAAGAAGGGAAAGATAAAGAGCAGGAGAGTTGGAGGCGGAATTTTTCAATGAAAGGTCACCCCTGTGTGCAGCCCTCTGCTCCACGGGCATGACAAATACCTCGTGATGTCTGCATGGCCCTCATTTAGAGGCTTTGGACATGCTTTTAACTATCTGAAGGACTGCTAAGAAATGGGTTCCTTAGGGTTATTGCAAATAAGAAGATCTGATTAGTCAATTATCCCTTTGTCTGGAAAAGGCCATTAAATTTGATGAAGGAAGCTGTCAATGCATTAAAAGGTACCACTGAGTGAAAGGTGAGAACAAATGCTGACAAGTATGGTAAACATAGGACACACCTGACAAGACACAGAACAAGCTGAGCAAATGGCTCATAAAGCTTATTTAGCAGAAGGACAGTAAAATCCTTCCTTTCAAGTGATTTGACTTTTTACTAAGTCTTTACGTGGAGACAGGCTCTACTAAGGAAGGTGGATGACACGCTTTTACCAGATTTTGCAGACATCAGTCTTGCGTAATCATTCTTTACTGCAGCACTAAAGCTATTAAATTCTTAGAGTCTTTTTCCCTTTACATAAAATTTTTTTCTTACTAAAATCAGATATTCGCTCTCTCTCAACCCCAATAATTGTTTCTGACAGGTTCTCTTCTATGTCTGTTATAAAAGTCATGCAGAATTGAGTTTCTCTTGTAGTGAAGGCTGGCATAAGGTAATGATTTAGAAATAATTACAAAGAGAAGGTGGCCTGAGGAAGACCCAACAAATTCCCCCTCTACTAAGACATTTTATAGCTACTGCTTTATAACTCCTCTTGTTATAGACGATTTCATCCCATAACCACTATAGTAATAGTCTTTATTAACACAAAGGCCTCAAAAGCGTTAGACATCTATGTTGTTTTTAAATAAGCACCCAGACATTTAGATGTTTATTCAAAGTTTATCTGAACCTCACTGGTCTGGAACGTGCGTAAATTTGTGAATATTTAGTAGCTTCTTGTAAGATTTGTAGCTTCAGATTGCGCTGGAAGACAATGAAACCAAGCTTCTTGGTAACTTTTCACAGTAGTCTGATACGTTCTCATTGTACCCTCCAATGAGACATCTACATGCCCATTGTTTTCTTAAGGCTGTGTTCAAATGCTGAGTTATGACTTGTGGCTTGGCCATCATGGTGACTGGGCAAGGGCTACTTTCTAATTTTTACCCTTTCATTAGTCATGTAATGCTAGCTGCTGAAACAAATAAAGCCCAGATTCTTTGTGGCTTAACATAATAGAAATTTATTTCTCACTCATATCAGGTCTAAGTGGCAGCAGGGGATCTACTCCCCGCAGCACACAAGGACCAGGCTTAGGACACAGTTGGTGTCCATGGGCACTCTCAGCCTCAAATTCAGCCTGCAGGCAGGAGAAGAGAGAGAGTGCAGAATCTCATGGCAGATTTTTTTTTTTTTGAATATCACTTTGGCCACTTTCTACTTGCTGGAACTGAGTTTCAGGGCCCCACCCAAAGTAACAGGTGTTAGTTGGAAAATGTAGTTTATTACTGGACAGGGGCTCCTCAGACACAACTGCACACAAGGGAAGAAAAAGCACAGATACTTGGTGGGCAGCTAGCAGTCTTTTCCACAACTTCTGCAGGACACACCTCTGGAGCTACAGGTGCTTATGACGTATGTGTCTGAATGTCGAACTGCCCTGGAAATAAATCTTCCCCACCTTCAGTTTAGGGAGCCAGAAAAAGTCCCCTCCCAAATTCTTTTTATTCTCCAAATTTAGGTACAGTGAAAAGAAAATCTTCAAATTCCCAGTTGCCTGATGGTCTTAGGATTCCATACAACCTCTGAAAACATCCCATCTTTCGTATTGACCTACCTGTATGGCGATGACCACAGTCCCAGTCCACGAGATGGTCCACTCACCATTTACAAATGCTTTTGGTTTTTCAGTGGCCTGAAGGTCTCCCTGAATTCTAGCTCTTGGCTGTCATGTGCTGAAGATCCGGTTAAAGAAATTACTTTTGGCAAACAAAACTAACATCATCAATTTTAAAAACTGAAAAAGTTCCCATGGAATGAGATTTCTGTTTTTTCTCTGTGTGTGTGTGTGTGTGTGTGTGTGTGTGTAAGCCATGTGACTATTTCCTAAGCTCACTCAGTAATAACACTAATATTATTAACAGTAGCAGTATGACCACTTTTCCAGGGCCCTGCTCAAAGAAGTATTAAATAATTTTATCCTCACCACCAAGCTCTTAGGTACCATTATTATGTCCATCTTACAGAGGAGAGCACTGAGGTGCAGAGATACTCCCAGTGTCAGATCTCCGGGAAGTGGGAGAACCCGAATTCTGACCCCTGGAGTTCAGCTCCAGCGTTCCGGCTACTAACCACCACACTGGCCTGCCTTTCCCTCACTTCCTTTGTAAGCTGGTTAGATCAAACTCATTGCTGTAGTGAACATTTGTTTTCTATTTTACGTGAAAAAAATAAGTGTGCTGAGCTAGGCCCCATGATTAATAAAGTTACTAATATTTTATTCTGGGGCTATAATTATGGTTTAAAGGATTTGGTGGGAATCTGGGACTGGAAGTTGCTAATTGGACATTTGGCTGGAGATAGGCAAGATGAGGTCAATATGTTGTCGGGAAAGGTCAGCTAGAATACATGTGCATATACAATATAAACAAAATCACTGGCAGGATGCTATAATTCCCTAAAATTAAGGAAAGGCTAAGAGTACATGATTCTCATCTCCACAGCACCAGCCCTTTACATCAGTTGGATCCCAGACTACCTATCCCCTCTCTGTCCCTTTATCCACACCTTACCATGGAATATCTTTCTTTCTCTCTCTGCTTTCCAGCCTAGCCCCTTCACAAAGCACTCTAGTCCATTCAGGTGTCTCTTTCTGTTGAACGCCTCTATGATCTATTTAGAAACTATTATGCAGATGTTATCATATAAAAAATATAAATGTTCATGTTATTTCTCTCAAACTAGATTCTAAATGCACTGAGGATAGTGAATATATCTTTTATGTCCTTTTTATCTTCCTACCTCACTTAGTGGGATGCTTCACTCCTACGTTAATGAAAACCACAATCAAATCTATTTACAAAGACCCATGTTGCGTGACGAACCTTACCTGGGTTTGAGCTCCATAAAGATGATAGTCTACCTGCAGTTCTTCCTGGATTATAGCTTCACTTGATTCAGTATTATAAGTGCCTTTCTCAGATGCCTGAACTTAGGAAAGCACACACCTCAAACCAAAAAGTTTTCCAAGTCAAGTTGCTTCAATCATTGTTTACTCTGTTGACTGGAAAATGTTCTGATTCAACCATGAGGGCATCTCTAATTGTCACAGCTGTTAGAAGCAGAACAGAGGAATGAGATCAAGATGCTTGGACCTCTGTGGGATCTTGGAGAGGACAGGGTACAGCAGAGCAGCGCCTGAGTGACCACGTGTGTGCTGGGAGGTCTTGGGCACTCCCTGCCACATGGCAAGTGGTGAGACCGGATAATCACTGCCAGCTTTGTCCCTACTTCTCTGAACTTCGGATAAGATCCAAACACTTGTTTAAAATTATAGTAGATTGTCCTATTTAAATTTGTTTTTATACTTACATTTCAGAATGTTATTTGACATGGAAAATAGCTATATATATAGTTAAGCAAACAAACAATAAGAAAAGGTGCAGCACCCTGGAAAACATCTGTGACTGTGTATTTCCTGCTGGGTGGTTATAGGACAAAAATTCTGTGTACTTATTACAGTGATTAACTAGAGAATGTTCTGGAAATACTATACTGATGTAGTCAACAACCTATCTACTAATCTAGGACTTATCAGATAACAGTTATTCTGGGGAAACTGGGACACTATTTGGGGGATATATCACTTGACATTTTTACAGCTTCATTGGTTATATACATCCTGAGCTACTTTCTTCCAGTTTTTGACAGCATGGGATTCTGAAACTCATTGATATATGTCATAATTCCTTAAGAAAAGTTCATCTTCTTCTATAAGTTTTAGTTTGTATTTGGAATTAAAGAACTATAAATGTCAATATTGTTTATTTTTAGAAGTTATTTCTGTGAAGATTTTTGCATGTATATTTCCAAAATTATCTGCAATTCTATAAATCATAAAGTTAAATCAAGAGTTATTTGAGCAACAAAAGTTCAAGTTACTTAAAGCTCTAAGGTCTTTTTTTTTCCCCCAAAGGGTGGGCTTTTCCCACACATTTATTCATTCAACAAATATTTATCGAGTTCCTACCATGTGCTAGGAGCTGTTCTAGTTACATGGGGTACATTACTGGAAAAGCAAAGGCCTGAGTCCTTGTTGGGTTGATCTGGTAGCAAGGAGAGATTGGCTGTAAACGACAAGCATCATCAGTTGCAAATTGTGTAGTCTGTTAGAGGGTAATACCTGTTATGGAAAAAAATGAGTGGAGCAGATAAGAGGAATCAAGAGTGAATTGCTGGGTAAGCAGCGTTACAATCTTAATAGGGAAGAGTGTTCTAAACAGAGGTTTTAAGCAGGAGCTTGTCTGGCAAGTTCAAAGGGCAGCAAGCAGTCCTTTGTGGCTGAGGCCAAGTGAGGAGAGAGAAAGTTTAGAGAGGTAACAAGGAGGGTTGTGAGGGAGAGGGCAGCTCAGGAAGGGTCTTGTCAAGCACTGTGAGGACCTGCTTTGGCTCTAAGTGAAATGGGCAGACAAGGCAGTTCTCATATAAGCTTCACACAGCCTCCCGGTGCAGGCGTATGAAGTTATCACTTCATCTTATGGATGAAGAAAGAAATGCTGAAGTTGATGTAACATGCAAAATAATCTGTTCTCAATAATTTGATTTCTTATAGAAAAAAAGGAAAACATTTGTAGAAGTCCACTTTTGGACAGACATTACTCTTTGAGCCTGCCACTTCTCCCACTTTCATTTTCCTTTTAATTCTTACAAATAATCATAAAATAGATAATGTTTCTGTTCAATAATTTAAAAAAATAGAGGTTTAGAAAGTAAGTTTTAGAAAGTTCACACAGCTGGTGAACATAGATTCAAGGTTAAGTCTCTCAATCCTAATACAAAATGTTTTGTAAAGTTATATTAAAATGGCTTTAAAATTTTAACAGAGTTATTTCAAACCCAGAAAATAAGACAAAACCTAGAAGCATCTACAGACACCTCCAAGATTCAAAGGATATCAACCTTTGAATTAGTTTTTGAATTTAGAAAATAAAACAGAATTTTTGTGCCATTTAATGGAGGTAAAATGCTATGCTGTTATAGTAATTGGAATTTCTTTGCTTATTAGTGAAGTTAAAAATGTTTAGGTGTTTTTATTAACCACTCAGTTTACCTAATATTTTGTGAATCACCAGTTTACATTCTTAGCCTATTTTTCTATTTATTATTTTTTCATTATTCACATGAATAGCTCTTTATATTCAGTATATTCTAGCTAATGTTCATTCTTCTGTTCTAGTCCTTGCAAATATTTTCATGCAGTCTATGGCTGATTTTTTCACCATTTATTATAAAATATTTAAAAGGTTGAATAAAATGTACATGTATGTTTAAGTCATTCTTCTGATCACAAAGGCAACATTTCAATTTTTTCTCATTAGAATATATTATCTTTAGGTGTCTGGTAAATAGACACCTAAAGGTAATAGGTGTACTAAGAAAGTTTCTAAAAGTGGGTGTTACATATTATTAAATGCATATTTGCTTTTATTGAGGTGCTTAATACATTAATACACTGATATGGTGAATTATACTAATTGATTTACTAATGTTCCAACAATTTAGCATTCCTGGGATAAACCCAAGTTGCTAATTATTGTTTTAATACATTTTTATATTACTTTTTTTACTTTGATTTTTGGAATTTTGTATCAGTTTTCCTGAATGAGATAGCTAGCAATTTTCTCCTAACTTCTTTTTTAGGTTTTTTATCATAAAATTATTTGGGGGGGCATTCCTTATGTTCTTGTTCTCTGGAAGTATATGTGTAATATTGGAATTAGTTGATACTTGTTTGTTTGGTGAAACTTGCTGTTTAAGCCAGCTGGAACTGGAGTTTTATTTATAGGGAGGTTTGTGATGATTATTTGATTTTTTTTAAATGGACATTTTGGTTTTTTATTTCTTCATGAGTCTGTTTTGGCAAGTTATATTTTTTTAGGGATTAGTTTATTTTGTTGAAATTTTCTACTTTTTTGGACATGAATTTGTTAATAATATCATCTCATCTTTTTAATGTTCATATGAATAAAATGATGTTCATTTTTGCATTATTGACACTAATTTTTTTGTGCTTTCTATGTTTTACTTGATTAATCTTGTCAGAAGTTTATTAATTTTATGTTATTTTTAAAAAATCAACTTTTAGCTTTGTTGATCATCCCTAGAGCATGCTTATTTTCTATTTCATTAACTTTTCTTTTTACTTTTTTATTATTATTTATTTATTTATATTTGTTATATTAGCCTTTTTCTACTTCACTGAGATGGATAATTAATTCATTAATTTTCATTCTACTGTTTTGTTTTGTTTTTTTAAACATGGTAAACTATCGATTTTCTTCGTCTTACTTTGGATGCAGTCTTAAGGTTGGTTTGTATTTCTGTTGAAGATTTTTCTAATTTTAACATGAATTTTAGGATGAGTTAAAAAGAAAATGTGTGGGACTTCCCTAGTGGTGCAGTAGTTAAGAATCTCCCTGCCAATGCAGGAGACACCGGTTCAATCCCTGGGCTGGGAAGATCCCACATGCAACTAAGCCCATGTGCCACAACTACTGAGCCTGTGCTCTAGAGCCTGCAAACCACAACTACTGAGCCCGCGTGACACAACTACTGAAGCCTGCATGCCTAGAGCCCATGCTCTGCAACAAGAGAAGACACTGCAATGAGAAGGCCACAAACTGCAATGAAGAGTAGCCCCACTCTCCACAGCTAGAGAAAGCCTGCATGCAGCAACGAAGACCCAATGCAGCCAATAAATAAACAAGCAAATAAATAAATAAATAAATAAATAAATAAATTTATGTTAAAAAAAGAAAAAGGAAATGTGTTTCCTAATTTCCAACATTAGGGATATTTCTAGGTTTGTTTGTTTTTTTCCCATTGATTTTTAAGTTCTAGTCATAGAAAATGGCTTGTGTGATTTAAATTCTTTGAAATTTGTTAAACATACCTTTTAGCCCAGGATATGGTCAGTTTTTATAAATGTGCACATTGCAAAAGAACATGCAGTCTAAGGTGGTTGAATGGAATGGGCTATAAAAATCTACTAGATCAAAAAATTTTAGATCAAAATTTTAAACTGAGCCATTCAAGTTCTGTATATCCTTATTTTTTTCTTTTTGTTATACCCTTATAAAGAAAATTGTATTAAATCTCCCACTCTGACTTTTGGTTTGTATTTTTATTGTTTTCATTATATCCAGTAAAGTTTAAAATTTTATAACCTCTTGGTTACCTGTAACAGACATATTTTCTCATTGTGAAGTGACCCTGTTGAAATACAATAATGTCTTTTTGCTGTAACATCTCTTTTTGCCCAATATTGCTCTAAAGTCTCATTTTTGAGGGGGATTAATATTTACAAGATATATCTCTATCCAACTTTTAAATTTTTATTCTTTCTGCATTCCTATTTCTAGGATGTATCTTTAATAAAAAGTATCTATTTGATTTTTGTATTTTTAATCTGTTTTATCTTTGCTCTTTAATTATAGCATGTGGCTCATTTATATTTAATATAATTACTGATATTAAATTTTACTATCTTTTTTGTGCTATTTGTACAACCTATGTTATATTACTTTTTCTTTTTTCCCCTGCTTTCTTTTGTGATTGTTATTTCTTGTTGCTTCATTTTTTCTACCTCTAGTTGGAATTTATAACTTTTTATTCTTTAGCAGCTACTCTACAAAATACATAACACTTCATTTATCAAATATGAAATTACTGAATACATTTTTTTTTGTAGGAGAGTTGGGATTGAAAATCAGACAGCCTCCAGAGTCTGCTTTTCTACCACCTATTTCCATTTCCATGGCAGATTGAGAAAGTAAGTTCACATCATATAGCTGAAGTTGAACTCTGCTTTTCTGATATCCTAGGTCAGATACATTCCTCAATAAACTAGAACTTACCCAGAAGCCTCACAAAATCATGAGAAGAAAATCTATTACTTTGGGTATCAAGAGGTTCAAAATCTCTTATTTGGTTCATTATAGAATTACCTCAGAATCCCATATGTTGTTTTGTTTGAGAAAAATCTGAAATATATTAAAAAAAAATACCTACTGCTGTGTTGCCTATTTGCTTTTCTCTTTTTAAATGTCCTATTGAGAAGTGCTGCAGAAATTTTGTTCTGACATGTGGGGGCCCAACTATTTCCTGCCACACTCAACTTGGGGGACATAGCCTCTGGGTTATTATACTGTTTTGAAATTGTCCTGCTGAAGTGCATGTTTTGATTTTAGGATTTTCCAGATGCTTCATAAGCAGGTTCCATGTGTTAAAAGTTATGGAAATTCAGGCTGTTTCTGAATGTGAGGCATCTAAGTAGTTCACAAATTTAGGGCAGTTAGTCTGTCAGCTGAGATGAGAGGACTGCTATTTAATTTTATTTCATTCTATTGTTTATATATTATGTGTTTATTCCATGCTTTATTTTTTTATTCTGTCTCCATTTTTAAAAAGTCTCCACATTTAACATTTTGAGCAATTTGATTTTTACATATAATTATATCCTCTGGCTACTTAAATTGAAGACACATTATAAATACAAAACAAATTAAGATAAATAAATGTACAATGCATTCACTTCTGACAATTATCCCTATGCTAAGATTTTCTGCTTATTTTAAGTCTCAGAATTATAGCATTCCATAATGTTAAAAGTTGGAAAGAAATTTAGATACCATGTCCACAGACTTTCTCACATAACTGATGAGGAAACTGAGGCCAAAAATGTTTAACAGATGGGTAATAGCTGAATTAGTCCTAGAACCCCAATTTCCTCATTCCTGATATCAATCCCAGAAATGTATGTTATATGTCTTAAACATAATGGTTTCAAACATTAATGAAGTGTGATTCTAAAATATCATGGGTTCATATAATCTAAAATTTTAGTCTTTGCTTAGCTATTCAAAATGTAATCTTGTTGTCTTAAAGTTTCTTACTAGGGTTAAAGCACTTGCCGGTCACTTTGATAGGCACCAGAGATTTAATGGTGGGAAAAACAGATGTGATCTCAGCCTTCAGAAAGTAACAAATCATAGAAATAAATGTGAAATTGCAACTGATGCAAATATTCACTCTCTCTAATTCATTCCAATTACCTCTTACAGATCTTTCAAACCTCAGCCTGAATTTCCTTTCTTGAGAGAACATTTCAGACTAGGCTAGGTCTCTAGTCACCCACCCTCCTGTTACTGTTCCTGTTTTCATTCATTCTTAAGGAGGCCACATGTATTTGAAGTGTGTGAACTAGACCATGGAGGCCCTTATTGGCTATATTAAGGACTTGGGTTTTTATCATTACATAATTGAAAGCTTTTCAAAGGCTTTACTAGTATCTATGCATTAAAAAAATTGCTTGGCTGCGTTCTCGTAAGGCAGTAAGCATGGTTAAAGAGAATCTAGATAGAAAGCTGCCACAGGACTCCCATGGGAGATGATGGTAGTTTATTCTGAGGAATTTCCCTGAAGAAAGAAGTGGATGAATTTCAGAGATATTTAGATGCTAAATAGAAAGAACATGGGTAGAGAAATATTGTGTGTGTGGTAAATACCAAAACAGTGACAATATTTGTAAGTCTTCCCAATAATAACTGGAGCCTTTCTTCACTCTACCAAATGTGGACTGGCCTTGGACCAGCTTTGGCCAATGGGACACCAATAAACAGAGGCTTAAAAAGCATTTGAATATTGGGGAATCTCTTCTCAGTGAGCTTAAAACTGCACCGTGTGGACAAGTTGATCCAGCTGTGCCAGACAAGACCCTTGAAGGAGTTTAGATGAGAATGGTCAACCTGGATCATACCAGAAGGATGCCAGGCTGAACACAACCCAAACTGCTGGCTGAATGATTTTTGAGCTAAAAAAACGGTTGTTGCCTGAATACACTAAGTTACAGGGTTGTTTGTTACATGGCAAATGCTAACTGGTCCTGTGTAAGAGAAAAGTCCATGAAATGAATGGTACTGATATTTTTAAAGAGATGTATATTATATGAGGATTCTTAAAGTAAAAGCTCTATCTCCTCTCACCCTTGTTTGAGTAATTCAGATTTAACAGATCCATCAACAGTCCATTTTACATAAATCAATTCCATTAGCCTAAAAAGTTTTTCTTCAAAGGTTTATTTTATAATTCATCTTTAATTTGTTGCAATTTTTTCCCCTGAATACAGGATTTTTTTTTGTATACTTGGTGCTTAGAGAGCATTAAAAAAATCAGATGTAAATATCAATAACTGGAAATATGGAAAATGCTTTCAAATGTAAATAATATATGTTTAGGTAGCAAGGGATTTTATTATTGAAAAGCTTGGATGCGGGGATCCTTGATACATATTGTTGTTAATTAAAAACCTCTATTTATAAATCTGAACAATGGAATACAATCGCTTGACATGATTGGAACTTTTGAAAATGTTAAGAATGCTTTATGTATCTAAATGGAAGGAAAGGCATTATGCTCATATTAGCTTTCAAATTACTTTTAGATCCCACGTGAAGAGTAGAGAAAATTTTGTCCTCTGAAATATATTCCCTGCTGATCTGGGATAATATTGGTCAGTTGTTATGTCTGAGACAAATGAGTTGTTTGATGATGTTTATCATCATACACAATAAGATTTAGCAGGAGAAAATATTAGATACCAAAATGAGTATTTATTTAAAAAGAAGTTATCCCTTTGTTAGGTAGGAAAGTTTAATTCATCACCACAGAAAGCCAACCCGATTATTTTGGGACACATCAAAAAGCTATCAAAGTGCTATTTCTTTTCAGTGGTGTATAGATTTTTCAGCCCTTCATAGAAAAAGAGAACTTTAGAAAGCAATCTAGGTTTCAGATAGGCCTTAACTTCTTTGTGATTTTGTAACGTCTACAATATTGACCTCGTTGATAATCTCATAGTATTAAGAATATGCATATCGGGACTTCCCTGGTGGTCCAGTGGTTAAGACTCCGCACTTCCACTGCAGGCAGCACAGGTTTGATCCCTGGTGGGGGAACTAAGATCCCGCATGCCTCAGGGTGCGGCCAAAAATTAAAAAAAAAAAAAAAAATATATATATATATATATACACACACACATATATAACTGAATATATATGTCATGTAAATATATTTGCTATACACTTGAAACTAACAAAACATTGTAAATTAAGTATATTTCAATTTTTAAAAATCTAATTGAAAAATCTATTAAGGTTTTTAAAAAATTTTCCTTGGCTCTAAAGATAATACTACACATGCAGTATATAATTTACCTCCTCACTCCAGAAATAAACTAAAATATGCATTTAACGCTGATTTCAATAATGTGACAATGCTACCTTACCTTGAAATGACAAGACAACTTTAGAGTGGTATTCATTAAAATTGGTTTCAAAATTGCTGACTGGCAAAGTTTGCATTATATATGGGGTCTGGTTATTCTGAACTTGGGAACACATTCTTGAAGTTCTTAGGGTCATTCTGTTCAAAAAATGGTCTGTGAACCCACTTTCCCTATAGATACTTTCATTAAAAAAATTCACATCATGCATCATATTAAATAAAGCTTGAATGCGGAGAGTTATGTGGTTTTGAAAACAAACAATGACAACTATAGTTATCACTTACTGAATACTAATATACCTTATGCACAGTTACATATATATATATATTTAAAATTTCACAGCCTATAAGGTGGATTCTACTATTATAGATGAGGTATGTGTTGGCTAAGTAGCCTATCTGAAGTGACGTAGCCAGTGAGCAGTGGAGGTGGAAGCACACCCAGGCATGCTGACACCTTGGCATGGTTATCACGAAAGATCATTACAATTTATAGTAAGTGACACTATAGTCTCTGTCCAATCTGAAGCTGAAGAAATGAGAAGCGTGTAAAGTTTTTACTTTGCTTTGTGGTATATATATTCTTTATGCACACTTTTAAGTTCCATTATAACAAAAATAGTTTCGATCAACACGGGGTGGGGGTGTGCGAGCTTAAATAACTTTTTCCTTTAAAAGTGCCTATATATTACTCAGTTTTGACACACATTCTACTGGTCTCATCCAAGTTCAATATTCTATAACTATGTGATTTCGTTGGCTGTGGGTTTTGGTCTTATAGGAATCATTTCAAATTACTTCAATGGATGTTGTGTAATCCTACTCTACTAGGAAAGAGTTATGCTCTTTATACACCAGAGACTGGGTTTATTAAACCCATCCACACCCTGTGGTGTGTTTTTATGCACACTCCCTTTGTCTTCTGAAGGAAGTTTCTGCACGTGGGAGAAGAGTGTAAAAGTAAACAAAATCCTGGACTCTGTCTGTCTGATGATTACAACTGAGACAGGAAAACATCTGCTGGGTTAAAGGCACCAGCTGTTGGCCATGCAGAGCAATCACATACACTGCCGTTGGTCAGGAAATTAAGAAAACCATGGTGTCAGTGGATCAAACTGTGAAGAATCTTGGAAAGACTAAATATTGCTATACACACTGACATTTGACCAACACAAAGCGCTTAAATAAAAATACTTATTTTAAGACAGTTTCCTTCTCATTCCCTCTATTTTTATCACTGATTTTAGTCAAATAATTTTGAGTCATTCAAGGAATGAGCTTATTGCTGTGTAAAAACCCTGACCTGCAATGAAAGAGGGGTTTCGTTTCTTTAATTCACCAGTGTTTTTTTTTATCATCTCCAAAGAAGCTTTGCTGATATCTCACATAAGAAAACACTTTTGAAACTGATTTAACTTTTAACTCATAGCTATTGATCATCCCTTCCCACTTTCTTCTTATCTGTAGCCTTGATTAATGACAATGCAAAATCTAAATTTCAAAAAAACATATGCACCAAAACAACAACAACAACAAAATGCACCTTTTTATTTTCAGAACTTATCAGTAGTATTTTTGTAATGCTGTGTTGACAAAATACCTATGTCCCTGAAGGGCTGTCTTGTAATGTGTCATTGTGATGATTCACATTTGATTGATGACTCGATTGAGTCAAAATTCACATTTGATTGTTGCGTGGAGCAAGTCTTATAATTCCTTGAAACATGGAAGGCTTACATTTTATAAAATAAAGGAATGATTCTGATTTTATTTTATTTTATGTGTTATTTGTATTTAAGTACAAATAGCTATAGCAGAGAAAACTATTATAATTGAGCAAACTGACTTAGCTTTAAGCTTCTTAGAAGCTCTGGAAAGAGCAAAAATATAATAGATTATAGAACTAATTCTCTAATTAATCAAAAGCAAAGAAACACTTTTTTATGTGTCCTAAGTATTTGGGTAGAAATACCAAACTCTGATGCCTAATGTTTTTATCCATTTGGAGAAGCATCCATTAGTGTAACACTCCTGGTCCCTCAGCCCACCCTTACTTCTCCCAAGGAAGTAAAAGGATTGCCTGATTGTCAGGCATATGCCATTGGTGCACTGCTTCTTGGTTCAATGGGGCTGACCTATTAAATTCTTGCAAATGGGAACCAGGTATCTTATTTCTCCTTTTTACTCCACCAGATTCAGAAAAAGGCAATGACCTGGGTAAGTTTGTTTGCTCTGCCAGTTTCAAAAATCTCCTTTGGGTAAGTTTTCCAAGGCCAAAGCAGTAAAGTTGCCTCACCAAGGGACCTCCTTCAGCTTAACGTGTGTAAGACGAGAGTTTGGGTCTTCAGCAGCAGACACTTCTGGCTTATTTCACAAGAGGCACAGAACCTAAGTGGATGAGAAGGGGCTCTTTATCAGGCCACCTTCACCTCCATCCTGGCATATTTGTTTCATTTGTTGGGAACTTCATGAAATAGAAGCCAAGGTATGTCATTTTCAGACAAAAATACATATGAATAGACCTAGGGAGGGGTCAGGGCTTTGGGCCTGGGATTGTAGTAGGAGACTCTGTGTGCCTTTAATGTGGACAGCATACAGTGCCTATGTTGTGGAGTGTGGCTGGGTTTTTGGGTGGTTTTAGGGTTTAGGCATAAACCGTGTGAGATTTTCCCCTGAAAGATCATTGCAGCTTATGGCAAATGATATTTTTTTACCCGCAAATTTTGCCTCATTGTCTTTAGAGGTGGTGGACCTGAAGTGAAGAAGCAGATGTTAGTGAAGGCATAAGACTTTGCAAACATAACTGGGTTTTAAGAGCTTAGCACAAAAAACATTGGCTGAGCAGACTGGGTTAGCCTGTGAAAATATGCAAGGACCATAGAGACCCAAGCCAGGATTTAAACTTGGTTTCAAATGCTATGTATGTGACGATCTATGAAAAGGCATAGGATGTATAAGAGAGTTTTCGTGTACAAGCACTCAGGGGTAGAACCACTGTTGGCTGTGTTTGCCATGTTTTTCTATCACATATGTGGGACACTCCTAGTGCCAGCTCTAGGCAGGAGGCACTGTTTACTATTGCTTTGACTTGCCTTTGGAGACAAGAGAGGGAACAGGGAAAGAATAACCTGGGATTCAGGAGACTTGTACTGACCCAAGAATCACTTCCTACTCCAAAGTCCCACATGGCTTTGGATTTGTTACTTACATAAGCTCTAACCATGTCAGGACATACTTTTAAGACCTAAATAATGACTTTTCTCAAATAAGAATGATATATTTTACTACTAACTCAATAAAAGGAAGAGGAACCTTTATCATAATTTAGAGATTTAATCCATTTTAGAGCTTCCTAGCAGCAAAATCTCCACTAACCACCAGAGCTTCTGGAGGATACCCAATAGAACAGGGCTTGGTATTAGGGGAGAGACTGCATGAAGCTAGGAGTAAGAGTGCCCTGATCACAAGTTTTATCTTTAGTATGTAATTTTCTTTCACCTAAAATGCCTTATATTTTGTCCATAATTATGTGAAAGCCTCAACTGTTTTTACACATTAAACAAAAATCATCAGAATTGGGTAAACGAGTTGCATAAAAAGACTAACAGTTTATAGATTCCTGTTTTTTTACAAAATTATTATTCTGGGCCTTTTATTTAGGAAGAGACCAACAATTATGTTACTGTTTCCAGATACGACTTGAATCTTGATTTACAGTTTAGAGGGAGGTGTGTATTAACATTTGGAACTGAATTCTTTCTTTTATGATGTGACTGAATTTATCCCATGTCTGCAAATAATAACTTAATTAAGTTCCCAAAGTGCCTCTGGGTGAAAGAGGACAAGACAATGAATTTTGTGGCAATGCAGAATAACAAAAGAATTTTAAAGCATTGTTCCCCAGCTACAAGGAGGGCCTCTTAGCGTATTCTGCTTTGAGGGGCCCTAACAATAGTGGTGCTTCCCAGTCCAGAGTTTCCAGTCCTGAGTTTCGTTAGCAGGGACACCAAAGCCAAAAGGCACTAATGACCTGTGCCATCTGGCTTGTCAACAACTAGCTTCAGTGAAGTGTTAAGAAATGCAGTCATTATTTATGTATCTTGGCTCCATTATTCTTTTTGATATATTTTCCCAATGTTTCCACTGATTAGTCAAGATCAAGATCCTGCCTGTGTCTTCTTGAACACATCATTTTTGTGAAAGTTTTAGCTTAAGATCATTTTGTAGTTCATTTGAGTAGAAGATTCTTTTCATATGAAACAAATGCTGTCTTTTCTGTAATTTGGTGAGCTGTCTAGAAATAAGCTACTTAAAACATTTTGTAAAGTCCCACTGTTGTTAGGTTAATGTGTGGATTTAAGATTGGAATATTTGGAAGCAGGAATAATATAAACGGCTAAAGTGGACTATTTATTTTGTACTTTCTAAATTATACTCAAGTTTTGGTGTAATTGGGATTGATAATCACTTTATTCTAGATATCTAAAAGCAGTCTGAGAATTCACCCTTCTTTTGAAAATTATAGTCTCATTGCTAGGGCTGGAATGAATCTAATCAGAATGTAGGAGATTTTTCTTAACACCACCCAATTTTTTAGAAATAGACTGATCCGAAAACTATCATTGGCTCCGCCTAGATTTCCTTTGCTGGGTCCTTCTTTATTAAACTGCCTTTAAATTTGGGGTTTTTCAAGGGGCAGATCCTCATTTCACATTTCACTATGAAGAGATAGATGAACGAAGAGGGTAAGCTACTTGCCCAGTGTCCCACAGCTATTAAGTAGCAGAAGTGAGATTTGAATTGAGGCTTCATGAGGTTTCAGAGTGTTTGATGCCATCGTTTCCCATACCCAAGCCTAGACCCTTTTGAAACGTTCTTATCTAGCAAGTCTGAGTAGGACTGGGGAATCTGGTTTTTAAATAAATAACCCAAATGAGATGATTTTCCTCATCAGCAAAATTTGGGAAACTTACTCCAATGAGTAATGTAAATATACATCTTAGATACAGCAGAAAATTTTAACAATTTTGGTTTTGCTTAGAAATGAGGATAAGTCTATGCAAACCTTTATGCACGTTCTGTTCTAGGTTCCAGATTCTTACACAGCTCTTTCTTTATGAATAAGCTGGGAAAAGTTGTTTTTCATAACATTTCAGGAAAATAATTTAAGACTAATAAAAACAGGCTAATAGAAATTAGGCAGTGGGTCTGAAAAAACTGGCTATGGGCAGCTATGTAAGAAATCACTGAAAAAGGAACCAGCCAAGTTATAAGGATAGACATTTTTTCCTTTGTTTAGAAGCTTCTGTGACCTGCTGGGCTGAGCCAAGAACAGGAAATATGAATCTCTGTTTTCTTCCAGAACTCTCTTTGGCCCGCTGGGTACACAGGAAGTGGTAAAAAGCTGTATGGTAGTTCTCTGTAGGAATTGAAAGTTCTTGGGCAAATCAATCAGACCTTCACATCAGTAAGCCAGGATAATAATATTGGCTAAACTTATTTGGATCCCATCTGGATTTACTTACTGGCAAGTGTAAAGTGTTTTCAAAATACCAAATAGTATATATGGCATCCAAGCAGCTTCAATTTCAGCAACCCCATCCTCTCCCTTCCTGCTCTCTAGTGTACACTGCTCATTGTGATGGGATATAGTAAAACCCCAAATCACTGGGCTCCCAAGTCCCTGCCTGACACAGTCCTTACATGCTGCTCCTGCTGGCCAAGCCTGCCTTCGGGCCACCTACTCTCTATTAACTTCCAACAACTACTTTGAAATTCTTAAAGAAAATTTTTTTTTCAGCCTTGTTGATATCAGAATAAAAACATACAAATACTCTGAAAATACAAAAAATTATAATTGCGACTGAAAATTTTTAACTTTCCTAGTACACAATTTTGGGAACTATTCCCCACCCTCCAAAGCCTGTCAGACCATGCTAATTAGCATACTTGAGAAATAGGTGTGCCTCCTGCTTTAATTTGGTGGACATTACAAATCACATAACTGATCTTAGATCCCCCTTTGCACTGACTGCTAGGAGAATCAGGGCTACATGTGTGGCTTACATGGGGACTTGATACACACTTATTTAGCATATATACTTCAATTCCAGCTTCATCTTTTATTTCCTACTTTGCATTTCCTTTTTCTCATTCAATTAATATTAACTTTGTATTTTAATAGGTCTTCAAGTTGTCTCAAACACTTCCAGGAATAAAAAGCATAGTTGAAGGAGAATTTACTTAAAAAAATTTCTTGGCAAATCCTTACATCCATCCTCCAGACTTCTGGATGCATAAAAATATTTAAAGACTATCTCTAGTTTTCTTACTACGAGTATTTTTTTCACTATGTAACACAGAAATCCTTATTTCTCTACTCCTTATGAGTATGCAGTATATCTGAGAAAAGCAACTTTGTGCATCTGTAATAAATTTCCTCAAATTTGGTCTTCTAGGGACATTTAAAACATTTTACATGGAATTTCTCATATTGATGGACTCAAAATACACTTGATTTCTATTCTCTGGGAGTACTTCTCCAAAGCAGAGGAGCAAAGGTAAAGAAACACTGAATTTTTTTTTTTTTTGAAAAGCAAGTGAATACAGGTTGAGGAAAATTCTACTTTATGAAGTTCCTCCATTTCATTGCCTCATGCTCAGAGCCTATTCACTACTTGGAAAAATTCATAACCTGGCAAAATAAAAGCATTCATTCTCCTCTAGGCTGCAAGCCAAATCAAACCATTCTTTTTAATTACAGGTGAATAATAACACCCTTAAATTTCTTACAAATAACGTCAGCCTCCTTTTGCTTTTTGACTGATGGAAGGTGGTGAATGAAGACCTTTTAATTCGGCACAGCTGGATGTCTTTTGTTGCACTTCCTCTCAAAGGTTGCTGTGCAGATCTGGCCTATTTTGTCAGATGTGCTAAAAACAACCTGCCTGACTGGAGGTGGAAACAGCCTTCAAACAGAAGACATTTGCGTGATTGAATACCCTGTCGGGACGGCAGCTGTGGCAGTAAGCGAACGAAGTGGAAGATATGCCATTTGTTTGAGCACATGTGCTTGTGTGAGCAAGTGTGTTTCGATTTGATGGTTCTCCCAGGACTAGAGAAGGCCCCTCTAGTCAACCTTTGGAGCTGGTATGAAAGTGACTTTAGTACTGCTGCCAATTTTGAGGCTGCCCTGTAAAATACAGGGCTACTGCCTGGACCTAAAGTCTTTGTTCCTGTATGGATTTCAGAAAGTCCAGTAAACCAAGCCTTGCTTGAGCAATTCAGAAGGTCTGTGAGCTGTAGGACTTGGTGACATCTGGATAAGGAGTTGACTTGCTGCAGGTTGCAGTTTATCCAACCTCTTCCAAGCATGAATTCAATGCATTTCCCTGGGAAGATGGGGAAAGATGTAGTGGCCACCCTTTACCATTGCCCCTGCTCACTGTAGGTTTAATTGAAATGAGTGATATGTGACAGACTGCATCTGGACCTTATCTCAGTAGTGTTGATCTGCATGTCCAGAAGCATGAGTTCAACTGCCTGTAATAGATAGCTCAGCACAGACTTCAATTTACTAGGGATATATCCGTCATGCACAGGAGCCAAGTCACAGGGCCAATAAACCAGATTCCCAAGCTAGAACGAAGCCTTTGGCTCACTAAATTCTTTCTCTTGTGCTAGACTAGGTAGAAGGTGTTTCTTAATTACCTTATGAGATAGGCATTATCTCCATTTTACAGGCTGAAAAGAAATGATAACATGATGCTCGGAAGACAGCTGGGAGGACAAGTGTTGTGAATTTAGGAAGTGATAGATTCAGAGATTCATATCCAGGTCTATTTCAAATTCTGTGCTTTATTTCATTATCACTTTTATGAGTGCATCTAATGAAGTTGATAGAGATCATTTGAAAAAGGAAAGCACACATTGTACTTTCAGAAATGTGTAATAATTTTGTGCAAAAGCATTTAAATTATTAGGATTTATTTACTATGCAAACATAATTTGTTAGATTTGTGCGTGTCTACTCTTCCTAAACAAAGATAACCCAAAAATGATTACTTGGATGATATTTTCACACCTGGAGAAAAAGAGGGAAAAGAAGACAGTTGGTAATGAAGATTCCCTTATTTGGAACTCTGGCTTCTTTCCAGTTTCCTTTAAATTCCTCATGTGGAACCACACAAAATAATTAAATCACTCAGCAGACTCAGTGATTGATCATCAGCTAATAAATACCTTGTATGAGCTTACAGAATTTAATGTTTGAATACAAATGTTGTGTTTGGAGGAACTTCAAATATGGTAAAGGAATGTCCTTAATTAGCTGAAACTCTAAGTAACCAAATTAAACCCTATATGTTTAAACTTTGTTGCCATAGCCCTATAGATATTTTGCAATGGATAATTATTTGTGTGGGGGGAATGTCCTGTACAGTGTAAGATTTTCAACAGCATCTTTGGCCTCTATCCACTAGTTGTCAGCAGCACTCCTCTCACAGTTGTGAAAATAAAAAATATCTCTAGATATTGCTAAATGTCTCCTGGGAGTCAAAATTGTCCTTGATGAAGTACAAGTGCTTTAAAAGATGTGTGACCACATAAAAGAAAAATTAATTGTGGATATACAGATTTACCTTTATGTATATAGATAGACAGATAGGTGGATATAGATATAGATATTTGTATATATATCCAAAAAAAGCAAAGAGAATATGAAGTGTTAAACTGAATTAGTTTTACAAGGCTCCTGTATATTTTATATGAAGTAGTTCAGTACTGACTCTACATAGTTTGTAAGAATTAAAGATAGATACTGTAATTTCTAAAAAAAAAAAATTGCAAGGAAATATACTGAAAAGCCAGTAGAGAAATCAAAATGGAATACTAAACATTGATTAACTCAAAAGAAGGCAGGGAAGAAGAAATGGATAAGGAAAAACAACAACAACAACAAAATCATATGAGGGAAGAAAAGGGCACAAAATGGCATACCTAGATCGAACTGTATCAATAGTTACATTAAATGTAAATGGACTACGTTTTCCAATTAAAAAGCAAACATTATTGATCTATATAAAGCAGTAAGACACAACTATATGCTGGCCTTAAAAGATGCATTTTAACTATGAAGGCACAAAGAGCTTGAAAGTATAAGGGATGAAAAATCATATGTTATACAAATACTATTCATAATAGAGCTGAATTGCTATATAACAAGGGTGAATACATCAAGAAGAATTAATTTCAATGTGTTTGTGCTTAAAAACTGAGTTTTGACAAAAACAAAGCGACAACTGATAGATAAAAAGAGAGATATAGGCAAAAACACAATCATATTTGGAAATTTTAACACATCTCTCCCAGTAGTTATAATAAGTAAGCAAAAAATAATCACAGTAAGAAAAGAAAAAAATATAACTAATACTATTTTATTAGTAGGGTTCTCTAGAGAGACAGAACTTATATATATTATATATATATATATATATATATATATAGAGAGAGAGAGAGAGAGAGAGAGAAATTTATTATAGGAATTGGCTCATATGGTAATGGAGACCAAGAAGTCCTACAATCTGTTTTCATAGGCCAGAGAACCAGTAAAGCCAGTGTTGTAAGTTAGTCTGAATACAAAGGCCTGAGAATGGGTGGGAGGGAAGTGGGAGGTGATGATGGTGGATGGTGTAAGTTCCTGTGTGAGGCCTGAAGCCTGCAAACCAAAAGACCAGATGTGTGAGGTCAGGAGAAGATGAGTGTCTCAGCTAAAGCAGAGAGAGCAAATTCACCATTCCTCCACCTTTTTGTTCTATTTAAGTTCCCAAAGGATTGGATGATGCCCACCTGCACTGGTGAGGATGATTTTCTTTACTCAGTCCACTGTTTTAGGGCTAATCTCTTCCTAAGACACCTTCACAGATAGCTCAGAAACAATGTTTTACCAGATATCTGGGCATCCCTTAGACTGATCAAGTTGACACATAAAATTAACAATCAACCATCTCTACCTCACAGACATTTGTAGAATATTTAACATAAGTTCAGAATCCACATTCTTTAAAAGTGTACATGAACTATGATCCAGGATAAATCATACCAAGCCATAAAATAAGTCTCAATGAAGTTCAAAGGACTAGACGGTCTTCTGTGACCATGTGAAATTAAGTTGTAAATCAGTAAGATAACTAGAAAAGTTCCAATATTTGAAAATTAAACAATCAACTTCTGAAGAACACATGGATCAAAGAAGAAATCATTAACTAGAAAATATTTTGAACCAAATGCTGATGAATATACAACATATCAAAATTGGTAGCATGCAGCTAATATAGTACATAGAGGGAAATTTATACCATCAAATGCTTATATTAGAAAGAGAGAAAGGCTTAACATTAATAATATAAATTTCTACCTTAAGGAGCCATTGTGATTACCTTAAGGTTATCATAAGAGTGTTTTAAGAACCAAGAGAAAGATAAAAATTAAATTCATAGATGGAAGTAATAAGAACACAAATCAAAGTAGAAAAAAGACACAACCAAAAAATTTTGCAAAGCCAGGAGTTAGTTTGTTTTTTTTTTTAAAGGTTAATAAAATGTATAAACTCTAGCAAGAGTGATGAAGATAAGAGAGAAATCACAAAATTCTGATGTCAGCACTGAAAGATAGGCTATTACTCCAGGTTCTACAAAAATGAAAATCATTTTAGATACTATGAACAGCTTTATATGAATGAATTTGGCATGATAGATGAAACTGACAAATTCCTTAAAAACACACAACTTACCAAATCTGATACCAGGTGAAATAAGAAATATAAGTGCCTTATATTCATCAGAAAAACTGAATCATATATCAGAAATTTCCATATAAAGAAAATACTAGGCCTAGTTGGTTTTAATGGTGAACTCTCTCAAATATAAGGAAGACATCAATCTTACACGATTTTTTTCCCCCAAAAATAGGTGAAGCACACTTACCTACTTGTTCTATGAGGGCAGCACAACTGTGCTATCTGACAAAGACAATGCAAGAAAAGAAAATCATAGATCAATCTCCTTCATAAAAATCCTTAAGAAAATATTCGCACATCAAATTCCACAATAAAAGCATAATACATGGACTCAGCTTAAATTATTGCTTAGTCTTTTACTGCTTCAAATTTCTTGGTGCCTGGTCAGGTGTCTTGTGCAATTTTGTCACTTCCAGTAGTTTATAGTTTTATTCTCTGCTCTTTTAATGCCTTTTTGGTCCATGGTGGAACATCTGCTTTTTGTATGAGGTCAAGCTCAAGGAAAATAAAAATGTTTACTAGCTTTATTTTTTTTCTATTCAAAATGAATAAATTGTTTAAAATTTTTTTCACTCCAGGAAAATGTCTTCTTCTACCATGTAGACTGTCTACATTATTCAACAAAAAAATTCCGGTGAGAAAACTGGCAAGGCTTTCAAGCATCATAATGTATTTCAGCATTTTATTTGAGAATGAAAACATGATCACAACTTCCTACTATTCATCCCTCACATTCCTAAAATGCCATTTATACAGTGAAACAAATTCTCCTATTTTCTCCTTGAAGCTTCCTCTTGAGGCAGGCATTATTTTCATCCACAATATAGGGCTGAAGAAGGTGAGGTTCAGAAGATGGTAAAGGGAGCTTGCAGAGAGTTACAGAGGAAGTGAATGACATATTTGCCAAGGAGCTATTATGTATTTGGAACTGCACTAGTCTCTGTGAAAGTAGATATCAGTAAGATGGCTTGGAATCATGCTGTATTTTCTCTAAACCTTTGAAATTATTTTTCTAAAACCTATTGTTCCATTGAACCAAAATTCCCTTTCTTGTTTATTAATTCTAAGATCATATGAATTTCCCCTCTGGATGACTATTACTGTACTGAATCAGCCAGAACAAATCCAGATTCACAGTAACGTGACTGTCAACAACAAAAGGAAAAACATGATTGTCAAGTTCAAGGAGAAAATATAGTTAGCAAACATAAATATGGACCAGTTAGAATCTTATAACTCAGGATGGTGGAGTAGGAGGACGTGCGCTCACTCCCTCTTGCAAGAGCACCAGAATTACAACTAAATGCTGAACAACCATTGACAGAAAGACACTGGAACTCACCAAAAAAAAAAACCAACCCACATCCAGAGACAAAGGAGAAGCCACAATGAGATGGTAGGAGGGGCGCAATCACGTTAAAATCAAATCCCATAAATGCTGGGTGGGTGACTCACAAACTGGAGAACAGTTATACTGCAGAAGTCCTGAGGGTTCTGAGCCCCACATCAGGCTTCCTAACCTGGGTGTCCAGCAACGGGAGGAGGAATCCCCAGAGAATCAGACTTTGAAAGCTAGTGGGGTTTGATTGCAGGACCTCCACAGGACTGGGGGAAACGGAGACTCCATTCTTGGAGGGCACACAAAAAAGTGTGCTCACCAGGACCCAGGAGGAAGGAGCAGTGACCCCATAGGAGACTGAACCAGACCTACCTGCTGGTGTTGGAGGGTTGCCTGCAGAGGTGGGGGGCAGCTGTGGCTCACCGAGGAGACAGGGGCACTGGCGGCAGGGGTTCTGAGAAGTGCTCATTGGTGTGAGTCCTCCCAGAGTCCACCATTAGCCCCACCAAAGAGCTTGTAAGCTCCAGTGCTGGGTCACCTCAGGCCAAATGACCACCAGGGTGGGAACACAGCCCCAGCCATTGGCAGACAAGCAGATTAAAGTGTCACTGAGCTCCACCCACCAAATCAGATTAAAGTTTTACTGAGCTCTGCCCACCCAGCCCAACCCACCATCAGTCCTTCCCATCAGGAAGCACCCACGAGCCTCCCAGACAGCTTCATCCACAAGAGGGCAGACAGCAGTATCAGCAGTATTTCATCTTGTGGAACTGAAAATCACAGCCACAGAAAGACAGAGAAAATGAAAAGGCAAAAGACTTTGCACCAGATGAAGGGACAAGATAAAACACCAGAAAAACAACTAAATCAAGAGGAGATAGGCACTCTTCTGGAAAAAGAATTCAGAATAATGATGGTGAAGATGATCCAGCACTTTGAAAACAGACTGGATGCAAAGATCGAAAAGTTGCAAGAAAAGTTTACTAAAGACCTAGAAGAGTTAAAGAACAAACAAACAGAGATATGCAACACAATAACTGAAATGAAAAATACACCAGAAGGAACCAATAGCAGATTAACTGAGGCAGAAGGGCGGATAAGTGACCTGGAAGACAGAATGGTGATAATCTCTGATATAGAAAAGAATAAAGAAAAAAGAATGAAAAGAACTGAAGACAGCCTAAGAGACCTCTGGGACAACATTAAACACACCAACATTCACGTTATAGGGGTCCCAGAAGGAGAAGAGAGAGAAAAAGGACCCGAGAAAATCTTGGAAGAGATTATAGTTGAAAACTTCCCTAACATGGGAAAGGAAATAGCTACCCAAGTCCAGGAGGCACAGAGAGTCGCAGGCAGGATAAACCCATGGAGAAACACGCCAAGACATATAGTAGTCAAATTGACAAAAATTAAAGACAGAAATGTTATTAAAAGCAACAAGGGAAAAACAACAAATAACATACAAGGGAGTGCCCATAAGGTTAACAGCTGATTTCTCAGCAGAAACTCTGCAGGCCAGAAGGGAGTGGCATGATATATTTCAAGTGATGAAAGGCAAGAACCTCCACCCAAGAATACTCTACCCAGCAAGGATCTCACTCAGATTCGAGGGAGAAATCAAAAGCTTTACAGACAAGCAACAGCTAAGAGAATTCAGCACCACCAAACCAGCCCTACTACAAATGCTAAAGGAACTTCTCTAAATGGGAAACATAAGAGAAGAAAAAGACATGCAGAAACAAAAACAAAACAATTAAGAAAATGGTAATAGGAACATACATATCAATAATGACCTGGAATGTAAATGGACTAAATGCCTCAACCAAAAGACACAGACTGGCTGAATGGATACAAAAATAAGACCCATATATATGCTGTCTACAAGAGACCCATTTCAGACCTAGGGATACATACAGACTGAAAGTGAGGGGATGGAAAAAGATATTCCATGCAAATGGAAATCAAAAGAAAGCTGGAGTAGCAATATTCATATCAGATAAAATAGACTTTAAAATAAAAAATGTTACAAGAGACAAGAAAGGACACTACATAAAGATTGAGGGATCAATCCAAGAAGAAGAGATAACAATTATAAATATATATGCACCCAATATAGGAGCACCTCAATACATAAGGCAAATGCTAACAACTATGAAAGTGGAAATTGACAGTAACACAATCATAGTGGGGGACTTTAACACCCACTTATACCAATGGACAGATCATCCAGACAGAAAATTAATAAGGAAACACAAGCTTTAAATGACACAATAAATCAGCTGGATTTAATAGATACCTATAGGACATTACATTCAAAAACAGCAGATTACACATTCTTCTCAAATGCACATGGAACATTTTCCAGGATAGATCACATTTTGGGTCATAAATCAAGCCTTGGTAAATTCAAGAAAATTGAAATCGTATCAAGCATCTTTTCTGACCAAAATGCTATGAGATTGGAAATCAATTACAGGAAAAAAACAGTAAAAAACACAAACACATGGAGGCTAAACAATATGCTACTAAATAACCAATAGATCATTGAAGAAATCAAAGAGGAAATCAAAAAATACCTAGAGAAATATGACAATGAAAACACAATGATCCAAAACATATGGGATGCAGCAAAGGCAGTTCTAAGAGGGAAGTTTATAGCGATACAATCCTACCTCAAGAAACAAGAAACATCCCAAATAAACAATCTAACCTTACATCTAAAGAAACTAGAGAAAGAAGAGCAAACAAAACCTAAAGTTAGTAGATGGAGAGAAATCATAAAGATCAGAGCAGAAATAAATAAAATAGAAACAAAACAATAGAAAAAATCAACAAACCTAAAAGCTGGTTCTTTGTGAAGATAAATAAAATGGATAAACCTCTAGTAAGACTCATCAAGAAAAAGAGGGAGAGGACTCAAATCAATAAAACTAGAAAGGAAACAGGAGAAGTTACAATGGATACCACAAAAATAAAAAGCACCATAAGAGATTACTACAAGCAACTATATGCCAAAAAAATGGACAACCTGGATGAAATGGACAGATTCTTAGAAAGGTATAAGCTTCCAAGACTGAATCAGGAAGACATAGAAAATATGAACAGAGAAGAACTAACACCCATTCTTCTCAAACTCTTCCAAAAAATTACAGAGGAAAGAACACTCCCAAACTCATTTTGTGAAGCCACCATCACCCTGATACCAAAACCAGACAAAAATACTACAAAAAAAGAAAACTACAGACCAATATCACTGATGAATTTAGATGCAAAAATCCTCAACAAAATACTAGCCAACAGAATCCAACAACATATTAAAAGTGGGGTTTATCCCTGGAATGCAAGGATTCTTCAATATACGCAAAGCAATCAGTGTGATACACCATATTAACAAACTGAAGGACAAAAACCACATGATCCTCTCAATAGATGCAGAAAAAGCTTTTGACAAAATTCAACGCCCATTTATGATAAAAACTCTCCAGAAGGTGGGCATAGAGGGAACCTACCTCAACATAATAAAGGCCACATATGACACACCCACAGCAAACATCATTCTCAATGGTGAAAACTGCAAACATTCCCTCTAAGATCAAGAACAAGACAAGGATGTCCACTCTCGCCACTACTATTCAACATAGTTTTGGAAGTGCTTGCCACAGTAATCAGAGAAGAAAAAGAAATAAAAGGAATCCAAATTGGAAAAGAGGAAGTAAAACTGTCACTGTTTGCAGATGACATGATACTATACATAGAAAATCCTAAGGATGCCACCAGAAAACTACTCGAGCTAATCAATGAATTTGGTAAAGTTGCAGGATACAAAATTAATGCACAGAAATCTCTTGCATTCCTATACACTAACAATGAAATATCAGAAAGGAAACAATCCCATTCACCATTGCAAAAAAATAATAAAATACCTAGGAATAAACCTAACCAAGGAGGTAAAAGACCTGTACTCAGAAAACTATAAGACACTAATGAAAGAATCAAAGATGACACAAACAAATGGAGGGACATACCATGTTCTTGGATTGGAAGAATCAACATTGTGAAAATGACTATATTACCGAAAGCAATTTACAGATTCAATGCAATCCCAATCAAGTTACCAATGGCATTTTTCACAGAACTAGAACAAGAAATCTTACGATTTGTATGGAAACGCAAAAGACCCTGAATAGCCAAAGCAGTCTTGAGAAGGAAAGACGGAGTTGGTGGAATCAGTCTTCCTGACTTCAGGCTATATTACAAGGCTACAGTGATCAAGACAGTATGGTACTGGCACAAAAACAGAAATATAGATCAATGGAACAGGATGGAATGCCCAGAGATAAACTACAGTCAACTAATCTATGACAAAGGAGGCAAGGATATACAATGGAGAAAAGGCAGCCTCTTCAATAAGTGGTGCTGGGAAAACTGGACAGCTACATGTAAAAGAATGAGATTAGAACACTGCCTAACACCATACACAAAAATAAACTCAAAATGGATAAAAGACCTAAATGTAAGACCAGACACTATAAAACTCCTAGAGGAAAACATAGGAAGAACACTCTTCGACGTAAATAACAGCAAGATATTTTTTGATCCAGCCTGTAGAATAATGGAAATAAAAACAAAAATAAATAAGTGGGACCTAATGAAACTTCAAAGCTTCTGCACAGCAAAGGAAACTATAAGCAAGACGAAAAGACAAGCCTCAGAATGGGAGAAAATATTTGCAAACGAATCAACAAAGGATTAATCTCCAAAATATATAAACAGTTTGTCCAGCTCAATATCAAAAAAACAAACAACCCAATCAAAAAATGGGCAGAAGACCTAAATAGGCATTTCTCCAAAGAAGACATACGGATGGCACAGAGGCACATGATAAGCTGCTCAACATGACTATTTATTAGAGAAATGCAAATCAAAACTACAATGAGGTATCACCTCACCCCAGTTAGAATGGGCATCATCAGAAAATCTACACACAGTAAATGCTGGAGAGGGTGTGGAGAAAAGGGAATGCTCTTGCACTGCTGGTGGGAATGTAAATTGATACAGCCACTATGAAGAACAATATGGAGGTTCCTTGCAAAACTAAAAATAGAATTACCATATGACCCAGCAATCCCACTACTGGGCATATACCCAGAGAACACCATAATTCAAAAAGACACATGCACTCCAATGTTCATTGCAGCACTATTTACAATAGCCAGGACATGGAAGCAACTAAATATCCATCAACAGATGAATGGATAAAGAAGAAGTGGTACATATATACAATGGAATATTACTCAGCTATAAAAAGCAATGAAACTGGAACATTTGTAGAGACATGGATGGACCTAGAGACTGTCATACAGAGTGAAGTGAGTCAGAAAGAGAAAAACAAATATCGTATATTAACACATATATGTGGACTATAGAAAAATGATACAAATCAACCAGTTTGCAAGGCAGAAATAGAGACCCAGATGTAGAGAACAAATATATAGACACCAAATGGGGAAAGTGGGGAGGGTTGGGGGGGAATGAATTGGGAGATTGGGATACCAAATTGTACACTCTAAATATATGCAGTTTATTGTAAAAAATTAAGAATTAAAAAAAATATTTTAGGTTTTGCAGGCCAGTCTATGTTGCAAATACTCAGCTCTGCCATGTAACACAAGAGCAGCCATGAACAATGGGTGAACAAGTGATCATGGCTGCATTCCAACAAATCTTTAATTATGGACACACATTGAATTTTAAGTCATTTTCACATGACACAAAATATTATCCTTCTTCCCCCCGCCCCCCAGCCATTTAAAACTATAAAAATCATTCTTAACAGGTAGGCGGTGCAGAAACAGGTGGGCTGGGTTTGACCTGTAGACCAAAGGGTAACACCCCATGACTTAGTGGATAATGATTCAGGATGAGAAATAAATGCTTTATTCAGTCAGAGTGGGCAGCACCTGTGATATTTTCATGACAATTCAGAAGTTTTATGTATTTATATATTAAATAGAAAAGATATTAAAGCTTCATCTACTCTGCAGAAAGCATTTGTTATCCTACAGTTTAGCTCATAAATACTGAGACATTTTAATAAAACTTGACCTGTAAAGAAAGGGTAAGCTCGATAAAGATTCCTTGAATCAATATTAGTGAACATCTCCATATTATAAAAGAAATCAGAGTAGAAATGATCTCTACACAATGGTTTATTTATTACCAAGTCTTAAAGGAAACCTTTTAATGATACTATGTAAAGGTCAGAGCACAGAATTTGAATTATAAAATGGGTGCAAAAGTTCAGTGTATCTCTGGTGAAAGATTCTTTTCATGGCTGATGAGGTTGGAACATTTGCCAAGGACATATTTTTAAGCATCAATAAAACGACAACATTCCAAACAAACAAATAAACAAAAATCTTATAACTCATAGAAATGTAACTTAAATAATACCAAGAACAATTTTGAAACATAGTAGTCAGCAAATATTCATTAAATTAATGAATGAGTAGAACAACAGTGAGATAAATTTTTGCCTATCAAATTATAGGTATATAATATAAAGATAGATAGATAGATGATAGAGATATAAATAAATATGACTCAGTGCTCTTAAGGATATATTGAAACTGGCGTTCCTATTTGTTGCCCTTGGCATAGTAAATTCAAACAATCACTTTAGAATGAATAAAAAGAGTAATAATGATGTCATATGCTTTAAATGAGGAGGTTTATTGTGGGTAATATATTCAAAGGTAACCATCCAAAATAAAGAGGGATTATGTCACCCCACACCTGTCAGCATGGCTATCATCAAAAAGAACACAAATAACAAACGGTGAGAATGTGAAGAAAAGGAAATCCTTGTACACTGTTGGTGGGAATGTAAACTGGTGCAGCCACAATGGAAAACAGTACGGAGGTTTCTCAAAAAGCTAATAATAGAACTACTATATGACCCAGCAATTCCATACCTGAGTATATATCTTAAAAAAACCCCAAAACACTAATTTGAAAATATACATTCATCCCGATGTTCATAGCAACATTATTTACAATTACCCCACTGTTTACAGCAGCATTATTTACAATAGCCAAGATATGGAAGCAACCTAAGTGTCTATAAGTAGATGAATAGATACAGAAGATATTGTATATTATACAGCAGAATACTATTCAGCCATAAAAAGAATGAAATTTTGTCATTTGCAACAACGTGGATGGACTTGGAGGGTATTATGCTTAGTGAAATAAGTCAGAGAAAGACAAATACTGGATGATATCACTTACATGTGGAATCTAAAGAAATGCAACAGACTAGTGAATATAATAAAAAAGAAACAGACTCTCAGATATAGAGAACAAACTAGTGGTTACCAGTGGGGAGAGGGAAAGGGGGAGGTGCAAGAAAGGGGTATAGGGTATGAAGAGGTACAAACTACTATGTACAAAATAAATAAGGTACGAGGATATATTGTACAGCACAGGGAATACAGCCAATATTTTGTAGTAACTATAAATGGAGTATAACCTCTAAAAATTGTGAATCACTGTTGTATACCTGAAACTTGTATAATATTGTACATCAACTATACTTCAATAAAAAATTTAAACAAACAAATGAACAAAGGAAAACAAGCAAGCAAAAAGCTTTGAAACTATAAACCCTACACAGATACATCACTGCTATTCTTGGAATTGTATTACTCTGTTTTTATCCCTTTTGTGTCTGGGCAGCTAAAGCAAATATCTTAATATTATAAAAAATGAAGAATTATAAGTTTATAGAAAAGTGTTCAAAGTAGCATAATTTATGATAGATTAAAACTGAAAACAGTTCTTTCTCTTCGGTTTGTTTCCTATCTGTAATTATCTCCTTTCTCTTTAACTTTAATTTTAAAATTTTGAGTTCAGGCCAGCTGGTCTTTATTCCTTGCTAAGAATGCATTGCTCTAGTTTTTTAAAGCATTGCCGACAAGTCCAATTCTTGCTCTTCAGAATCAGTTATTAACTTTCCATATCTTTACTGTCTTTTCAAAGAAATCAATTTCGAGCGAAGAGAGTGAGAATACACTGTCTCTTTCTCTAATCCATCTAGTTTCTTACTCAGTTTTTCAAATTTGCTAGGGCTAAATTTCACATTTCATTTTGGGTTGCCATGTAAATGAGCAAAAATGAGGTTTTTTTGTTTGTTTTGCTTTTGTCCACAGCAATGCGGTATGCATTATCATGAGGGTTTATACAAAAGGAATAGTGGTGACAGCAAGCAAATGTCCATTATGAGTGTATCTACTGCTCAGTAGGACAAATTTCTTAGCACTATTTGATAGAAGAGGTTTACCTGTTACACGGTGGGTGTTGTTTTCACCAGTTTTTGGTTCCAAATGAGAGATGGGTCAGTCTTTATGAAGGGAAGTGTTAAGTAGATAAGATTATTTAAAAATGGACTTCATTATTTAGAGCAGTTTTAGGTTCACAGCAAAACTGCGCAGAAAGTACAGAGTCCCCAATATATCCCCTGCCCCCATGTACACAAGCCTCTGCCCCATCACCATCCCCCACCACAGTGGTACATGGGTTACAGACGATGAACCTAAACTGACACATTGTTATCACCCAGTCTTTAGTCACACTAGGTTCACTCTTAGTGTGGTATATGCTATGGGTTTTGACAAATGTATAAGGACATGTAATTGCCGTTATCAGGTCCTATAGAATAGTTTCACTGCCTTCAAAATCAGTATCTTGCTGAGCAAGCAATGAAATAGAGGGTGGACAGGATGCAAACTGATGATAGGGCACATTGTCCAGTTCTGATTACAGACAGCCTCTAGCACAGGGAAGACATAGTGAGGAGCATTTATATGGAACACCAACATCAATACATTAGGTCCATTCTCAATTATTCCTGTCACTAATTTTCCAGTATCCCTCCTTCCACTTTCCTAGTTGTTTGCCAAACTAGTAGCCAATTGCTTATGACTCAGTTTGGAACTGCACCTTAGGCCATTTCTCCTTTTCCAGGAAAAAAAGACAAAGAGATGTGCTGTTTTATGTTTCCACCCGTGGGGGACGATTTCTCCCTGCCACTGTCCTTTAGGGCCACCTTGAGTGGGCTGTAACACAATTAACAGTTCACTTATTGCCGGTGCCAGCAATCTGTAAATCGGGCTTATTTTTCCCTTCTAGGTCAACTTGTCTTAGGGCATTTTCTGTGAGAACACTAATGTGGGCTGATGAGGCGTATGTGTGTGTGGGGGAGTGGGGAGGTCTTAGTACAGCAAGAATCTGACGGTAGGTTGGCTTTACTGCGCCTGCACGGGCAAGTGGACCCAAGTCTGGTTCAGTAACAAAGGGTGGAGGGTAAAAGATGCATGCCACCAATTCACTCAGCAATTAATGATAAATGTCTTTTTTTTTAATCAAGAAATCAATAGCTTTCCTGAAACCCCCACCTAGTATTCTTCTGCTTTCATCTCACTGGCCAGAATTTTGCACATGGACCATATGAAAATGCTAGAGAATCTGGGGAAGTGATTCGTTTTAAGTGGCTACATTGCCACGCTAAAAAATATCAAAGTTTTATTAGAAAGGAAGAGGGAGAAACAGATGTTAGTTGGCACCAAGTAGTATTATCAAAGCTACCCTGAAATGGATATAAAGAAACTGCTACAACTCTGAGATGATACAAATTCTCCATATCTAGTTCATTAAAAATTAATTTGTAAAAAGTGGCAATGAAAAAATTGCAACCATTGTTTTGAAATATTGTAAAAGGGTAAACTAAAGGAAACATTTTAAACTTGGAGCTAGGCACTAATTAGGCACTTTTTTTTTTCTCATCCCTTCCATCTCTTCTTCTAACATTATAAATGTTTACAGTCTCTTTTTATTGCCTAGTACATTGTTTGTCTAACTGTGTTTGAGGCATCCTCAGCCCGCGCCTTAGTGAAGCTGGACCCACAGCTCAGGCTCTGAGAGCAACGCTGCTTCAATCACAGCAGCTCTGCTGTGTGTGCATTTCTGTCAGGGTACTTTGAACAATGGCTGTATGGATAAAAGAATTGAAAACCACCAATTTAAGTCTAACTCTCTAATTGTACAGAAAAAGAAACCAAGCAAAAGTTAAGAAAATTGACCAAAGACCCAAAGGAACATCAGAGGTGAAGTCTTGCTTTTATTTATTTTTCTTCATATTTCCACCAGTCATCTTCTAACTCATCCTTAGCCGGTTGTTAAAAAGTTATCATTGTGATTGTTATTTACATAGATGGGCCTTTTAAGGGCTGGGAATAGAAATACACCCCCCGAATTTTTGTTCAATTAATTGCCATATAATTAATAGTTAGTAAAAAACAATCTTTTCACAGCAGACTCATTTCAGACTGTAGTTTTGCTTATGCAAAAAGAAATAATATGTACCTCCATTTGATCCATTTTTCCAAGAATCCCTGCATATTCCAATTAGGGTGTGTGATTTATCTATATAACAATACATATTGCAAAACTATATGAGTAAACACTGTGTTAGGCACTTGTGGCATCTGCTTGGGGAGCTCAGAAACTTCTTTTGTGCCTAAGAGGGTACAGTACCAAATACCTGGTCATATAATCAGAAAATATTTTTCTGCATTTTCACTAATTCTCTTCAGGGTTTTGGGCTGAAATAGTGAAGACTTTGTTATGAGGCACTATAATAATGATGGCACTAGTAGGGATATTTTCCTCTAAGAAGAAAATAATTGCATTCACTATTTTAAAATCTGCACTGGTCAAAACAATTTCTGCTTAAACCACAGTGATGAAGTTAGGAAGTATGACATTTTCAATGTCCCCACCAAAATCAGTTTACAGTCTTGTTTTGAATTTGATATGTCTTATTATGATGAAATTCTTAATGGTTTTAATTTATTTGGCTTATGATTTTAATTATATATTCATTTGTATAACAGCTTGTAACTATTTACAATTTCGACAGGATGGCAAGCAAGAATATGTGTATCCCTTAACAACATTTGCTCCAAATTCTTTGTTTATTATTTTTAATAACTTCTTGAAAATCTTAATCAGAAAGGAGTTAAAGAACAAAGAACTCCAGCCTTGACCATAACATGAGGAACTGATTTTAGCACTCTGAAAATATGCTGAAGGATGAGACCAGCAAAAACAGGGTGGTGCTTCGACAGACTCCCTTCTCTAAAAACAACAGCTGGATGTGCCTGTTGCCACTGTTGGGGGAGGGTAAGGATGGAAAAAACATTTTTTTTTAGTGTTGGAAAGTTCTCAGTGAAATCATGATGTCACCAGGATATGTTTTGTCTGTGACTGTAATTTGCATAAATTCCTTCCCATGGAATTATGTAAAATACAAAGGAATGGTTTATGGTACATTCTGTGTCTACGGTGTCAATACTTTTAAGAGTCCATGAAGGAGATACCATATATGAAGAATTTGTTTCGTAAATTCTCTCAAAGGAAGAACTAATGAGAAAGAAAAGAAACAGGGCTTGCAAATACCACAACTTCACATTTGCTTATAGAAAGACTGGGATTGTTTGGCATTCCTGATCATTGACTAATATTTTAACTTTGTACTACATAATTTTGAGACGAGGAACCTCATTTTCTTTCATACTTATGGCTTGAGATATTTACTAATTTTATTATTCTTCCTGTTATAATTATCTCAGACATTTTGTCAAGTTCCTGTCTTTGAAATATTTTAATCATCAAGCAAAATGTATTTGGGACACATTTTCAGAGATTTATTTTGATGTCAAGTTAAGGAACGTCTTGCTATAGAGCAGAGATATTCAAGTATTAAATAACATGTCTGGAAATCAAGAGCCATTGAGTTTTTAGCATTCCACACAGGAATTTTAATTCCCCAAACACCATTTGAACATTGTGTACATGGTTCAAGTTGGCTCACCAGGCCCCATGTAAACCAGAGGATATAAATAAAAGAATGTGGAAAGGGGTGGAGGCAGGTGAAGTGGGTGAGCACTGATGTGCCAGATACATCCATCTCTAACCCCCTCAATACTTCTGCAAATTTAATATGGAAAATATTGTGCTTTACATTTACTGGTAACCTTAATTTCTGGTAATATGACTGATAGTTATTTGAACAAATATTCCCACTGAAAACAAGTTAAATGCTGGGTAAAATATTTTTTGAAAAATCCTTAAAAGAATCAAATAAACAAAAACGTTAGAAGACTTCTCAGGACAATGTCCAACCAAAAGCAGGAACCTGGAGCAGTAAGACAGTGACTGAAGCTACTTTTATCCTGAAGACCTTGGCTGAATGAGGTGAACTTGACCTTCAGTTTTAAGGTCTGCACTGGGACACAGAGGGCTGAACTCAAGGCTCAGGGTCTGCCTAGAGTGAGGAGTCAGGAGCAGCCCAGTCCTGGAAGTGGTAGCAGCGAAAAGCTGCATCCTCAGGATAAGAGTGAAGAGGAATTAGGCTATCCCCTTTCCTCTTTACCCCCAGAAGAATACAAAGAAATATGCCTCAACCCTGAGCCAAGCTAGAAGGAAAAACAACTCTCTGAGAAGCTGTAACCATATGGCAACTCTTGCATGAATCTGTAGCGCTAGTTAATACTACCTGTATTATCATATACACCTTAAATTGTGAATTTAATTTTAAATGATTCTTTAATCATTAAAATAATTGGTAGCATTCCCCAGTACCTGGCAGGAACTACACTGAATACTTACTGGAGGAACCTACCTTCTTCTTAGACTTTAAAAATTGTCACAATTTTTTTAAAAAAAAAGCATGTTCCATAATCAAAAATAAGCACACATGGAAAAAAAATTCACAGGAGCAGAACAAACAGAAAGAACACACAACACAAAGATACTCACCAAAAAACCAATCCTATTTTTGAAGCAAATATGAAAAAAAAAAAAAAAAAAAAAGAATCCTCTGAGTCTTACTCTCCTTGTATTCTCTGGCAGAATATAATCAGAGTATTAATCTTGGTTTACAAAGATCCTCTAGTTCTGCAAAAATAAGATTGACTAAGGGCCTCATTATTTTCTCCTGGAGAAAAATAGTGGGACAAGAAGAGATATTGGGAGACTTTTGAATTTATAATACAGAAATTTAACTCATCTGTGAAATAGGAACTATTAGATTGAACCATATAAAATTGCCATTTTTCCAAGGTCCACAACTATTGAATGAACATCAACAATTTCGTATGGTTCAGCCTAATATATTAGTTGAGTAAGCTGTTATTTCAAAGGGACCTTAAATACAGGGGATGAAACACTCTCATTTAATTCTCTCACAAGTAAGTCCAGGTGTGATCAGCCTGTGACTGATGGAGTGACTTTCTCATTTTCAGCATGTCTTTCAAGTTTGCTCTAATTTTCCCCATTTCCTAGCCATCAGGCAGAGAAAAAGACGAGGCCCAGGGCAGGTACCTTTCTCCAAAAAGAGATCACAAGAGATAACACAGAAGTTGAGCACATCTCATTTGCTTATATCCCAATGGCCTAAAATTAGTCAAACATGGCCACCCTTAATTTCAAAGTTCATGTTCTCAGTAATTCTCATTTTTGTATTCTCCTTTCTTGAGGTTTCTATTCTGGTTAACTTTTTGTTTGGTTAGAATTCTTTGTCTAGTAATTGCCTCCGATGGAGCACACCTTTTTTATATTTTTTGAATCCTTGAATATCTACACATTTTTTTTTTTTGACACTGGTAAATGATCAATTCTCTTCTTAATTCCTGTAGAGCACATAAGAAGGTCAATGCTAAATGTGTTTGTTTTTCCATGCAAATAACCACTACTTCTGTTTGGAAGCTTATTAAGATATGTCCTTGGAATTCAGGAATTTTATCAGGATTGATGTAGTATTAATATGTGTCTTTTCTGATAAGCCCTTCCTGGAATTCATTGAGCCCTTCTAGTCTGAAAATTCAAGTCTTTTCTCTGCTTAGAGAAAATTTTAAATGTTACTGGCTTAATGCTTTTCTTTCTGGCATTTGTTGCTTTCCCTGTTTTCTGGAACTCCTATTTTCTTGCTTTTGGTTTCCTTTCAGGATGATGGGTCTTATAGCTGGAGTCTCCTAGAAAGCCCTGGGAAACTACAAAGCATTTGAGAAGGTAATTAAATCAAGCTGTGTTAGGCTGTGCAGGTTGTGAACATGCCTGGCAAGCTGTTTCAAGCCAGAGTATTGAGTGTGGACCTGCAGCACTCACACTGTGCATTGCGTACCTCAAGATTAACAATGTGCACTTGACTCAGGTGAAGGGGCCTCCAGCAGGGTTCCAGACAAGGTTCCATGCTGGGGCACTCTAGGCTTATGTGTATCAGCCCAGCCTTAGAAGAGGACAGGTGTGTTCTCAGGCAGTCTGATGGGAACTTGATTGAGTTGGATGCTAGTAACTGCAACCGTGTAGGCTTTACTAAGACCTTTGGAGGCCAGAAGATTTGCATCTTCCTCAGAGAATGTTGATTTCTCTGTTGTGCACTGATGTTCTTTTGAATCCTGTAGATGGGCACAACTTGTTTGATTTACCCAAGCAGTTTTGGCTCTGTGCTTGATCTTTCTGTCAATTATACCACTTGTAGATATTTATTAATAGTCATGCTTACCTGAATCTGTCATCCAAATTCTTGTATATTTTTCCATCTTTTTGCCACATATCTTTATTCCTTCCTCTATATTATTAAATATCTCCCCCACTCGATGATTCAATTTTATTGTATTTTTCCCTCTTTAATTCACCACCGATTTTTTTAAGTTTAAAAATCATGCTGTTGTTTCCTAAGTCCCAGAAAGTTTGTAATGTACGTGTGTGTGGGTGTGTTCACGTGCCATCATTGTTTTCTTATGTGTTTTGTGTTTTTGTTATTATTTTAATGGGACAATTGTCTTCTCTTTCCTCCAACAGTGTGGGCCACTGATTCTGGACCTTGTGTGTGTCCTTCCTGTAGCGGGCCTCTGGGTCCTCCAGGGTGCATCACAATTGTTCTGTGCCTGTGCACCAGGCACAGTGTTGGAACCAGAAGTGGCAGCCATCCTGCAAACGGTGGCAAATGTAGCAGCCTCTTCTACTGGGGTCAGGTCAAGTATTAGACTGAAAGATGTGAAGTGATTTTTCTAATGTCATGCAGTTGTTATAACTCATTTGGGACCAGAATTGCAACATTTAAACTCCAGATCTCACTTAAAAAAATACAAACCACTCTGCTTCTTTATTTCTTTTCTCCTGGCTAATAGTCCAAGTAATTCAAATAATACGCATACCTCACCCAGACAAGACTCTAAAAACTAGAATATTATAACAAAATGATATCCTTTTCCGGCCCTAATGAGTAAAAGCAACATATTTAGAGCTGAGACTTTAAAAACTAAATTAACCATAGGAGAATTCCAGATAGATAAGTTACGATGACTTATTTCTAAAAAAATGCTACAAGTGTTAACAGTTAAACTCTAGTGACAAATGACTACTACCCTTATGAAGGGACGGTCTTTTAAAACTCAACAAAAGTAAAAAGTTTTATGACCACTACAGCACCATTTATTAGAAGATCGCTCACAAGAATATTAAGGTTAGTTGTGGTTGCATTCAGTGAAGGAACTGTTTCTTTGGTTCAGTGTTATTTTTATGATAAATGTCTCATGCTATTCATTCACTGAATATTTTAAACCATATTTTATTGTCCCATAATCCTTCTCTATTCAGCTCTGTTTTAGGATACCTTAAAGGAAGTGACAATAAAAATCTCATTCCTGTCTTGTAGCTGAATATCCTTTCCATTCTTTCCTTTCTGTGCATAAAATTTCTTAGGTAAAAACAACTGAGAGGAAATAGGTAGGTCAAAGGGGCTTAATTCTGCTAGTTTGGGGCCTTTTGCCAAGGAAGATTGCTCTCTTTGAAAGAGTGTCTAGAAGACAAGAAGCTTTAGGCCAGGCCACCTGCTGGGCAGGACACACAGGGAACAGCCTGACAGTTTCCCATCTCCACTAGCAACCAGAAAAAACATTTCCTACCCAACTGCCGTTCCTTTGTTACAGTTCTTTAAATGGTAGTACAACTATGGTTTCAATAGTGGCCACAGCTTGAAACACAACCCATACTTCAAAACAGAAATTCTGCACCTAAGAACCTATGTTGAAAAATATATCTTAAAGATTTCAAAAGAAAAATGATAGCCAAGGCTTTGAGATATATGAGAAATTTGGATGAAATGCTAGCTTGCCAATATTGATAATTTAAAGTTAACACAAATCCAAGTCCCTGACTACTACATTTTTATGCCATAGTTGTCTCTATACTGAGAAGTGTCCAAAGATTTATCCAAGGTAAAGATTAATTACCAGATAGGGAATCTAAACTCCCTAAAAGGGAACCAAATTTTAATGTTTATGCTATCAGTTTTCTCTTATTAACTTCAAATATATTTTAAACGTTGGTGGGAGTATTCATTTTCTGGAGCTGCTATAGCAAAATACCACAGACTGGGTGGTTGAAACAACAGATTTTTATCTTTTCACAGTTCTGGGGGCTGGAAGTTCAAGATCAAGGTGTTAGAAGGTTTGATTTCTCCTGAAGCCTCTCTCATTGGCTTGCAGATGACTACCTTCTCACTGTGTCTTTGCATGGTTTTTCCTCTGTACATGCACATCCTTACTCTCTCTCTTTTTATAAGAACACCAGTCATATTGGGTTAGGGACCCACCCTCACGACCTCATCTAACCCTCATTACCTCCTTAAAGGCTTTATCTTCAAATACAGTCACTTTCGGGGATCAGGGCTTCAGTATACTTTTTTGGGGAGGACAGAATTCCATAAGAGTGGGCTACCTTGCTCACGGGACCATCAGAAGAGATAAATCTCATGTGATGCCAAAATTTATCCAGACGTTATTTTTGCTAGGATATATTTTCCTGGATTTTTCTGTCAATGAAAACATGAAAGGATCTTGCCTATTGACTGAGAGATGCACGTATGCTTTTCCTCCCATTGTTCTCTTCCATGTAATTAACACTAAAAGAGATTCCGTGACACTTGGAATTTCCATTTGCAGATTCTGTACTTGAAATAAACCTTTCATCATTGCCTTACCTCACAGATAATAATTTTGAATCTTGGAACTTTATTTTTGTTTGTAGGTTTTGTTGGCTTAAATGTTAAACTGTATACATTACATAAAAAAATATTTTCTGGTTGTGGTGCCTGATTTCCGAGATGGCTCCCAATGATTTCTGCCTCCTTGTTCCAGGCCTGCGTGTAATCCTCCATATTAAATCAGGTTTCCTCCTATGTGACCAATAAAAGGCAGTGAAATCGACGGTGTGTGACTTCTGAAATTTCATCATAAAAGTCATTGCAGTTTTTGCTCTGGCCTCTTGGATTGCTTGCTCTTGGGGAAGCCAGCCACCCTGCCACCAGCCAGACATATTTAGACAAGTAACAGAGGGGCTCTTGTGGAGAAATGGGGTCCCTAGCCAACAACCAGTATGAATTATCAGCAATGAGAGTCAGCCACCTTGGAAATGGAGCTTCCAGCCCCAGGCAAGTTTTGAGAAGACTGCTGTTCCAACTGACACCTGACTGCAATTGACAGACCCCCAAGCAAATATCTTCAGCCAAGCGCTTACAAATTCCTGACCCACACAATCTGTGAGCATAACAGATGGATGCTTGTGGCCATTAAGTTTGGGGTAATTTTCTGCATAGCATTAGATAACTGAAACAGGTTGAATGTTGTAAATATAGTTGAACTTCATGATTTTCTTAAAGTTATGATCATTACTTTATTAATTTAAAATTTATTGTGTTATTTCTTAGCTTTAAGGTCATTGAGTTTATTACACCCTGTATTTGCCCTGTATTTTAATTCTCAGTATGTCTGAAAATATTCTTTTCTCCCCTTTCCTTTCCCCTTCTTTGTCACTTTCTTTCTCTCCTTCCTTTCGTGTTGTTCTCCTTCCTTACTAATTCTTTTCTTTGTTCTACAAATATTGATTTAACATCTATGATGATTAAGAAAGAGCACAAATTTAGTGGAACTCCGCCCATCAAGAGGTAGTCTATTTCCCCACATCCTTAAATCTGGGCTGGCCTTAAGTCTTGCATCGACAGAATGTTGTGGAAATGACAGGCTGCTTCCGAGTCTAGGCTTTGAGAGACCTTGTAGCTTCTATTTTTGCTCTCTTGCTGCTTTGAGGTCACCATGTGAGGAAGCGTAGGCTAGCCTACTGGAGAATAAAGCTGGGAGATGACATCCCTGCTCAGACTCTTAGACCAACCAGCCCCAGACAACCCACAGACAACTGTAGCCTCACGGGTGATCTCATTAATTAGCTAGAAAAGACTTAAAAAAGAACTTTCCTGCTGAGCTCACTGAACTGTGAGCAAATAGAATGGTTGATTATCTTAAACTCATCATGTTTTGGGATGATTTGCTTCTCAGTAATAGAAAAATAATACTCACGCAGTCATTGCTAGTTTCAACTCCAACATCCGTACTTTCTCCTTCCTGAGTAAAACAATTTCAATTTTCTTCTGGGCACTGATTGCCATTTAGAATAGAAGGTTCTACAAAAACTGTGAGAAGCCACAGCATTAGGGGAAGGAGTAGAGAAGCTTCAGTATGTCATGGTGGTTGCTTTGAAGCTTTTAGGAAAGTGCTAGAGAGACAAAGGAACTCAGGTTGGAGTAACCACTTAGCAAGCAGAAACAGAGGATGTGTGATTTTGCTGGGGTTGAGGTGGGAGGCAGGATCCGACTCTGCTTAATGTCTAAACTGCCCCAGTGTCCTATCATTTGAAATCTTGTTGGGTCAAAAAATTCAACTGTTTTTGTACCCCAAATTGAAACAGTTATAAACAGTGAGTGTAAAACAGAGGAAATAATTGTAAGCTGTAAGCTATCTACTGGCAGAGATGAAATTAACTGTATTGCCTTTCCATGCAAAACCATTATTTTAGAAAGCCTCGAATCGGTAACAGTTATGTGGAGCAGTGGAAGAATGAGAGGACAGAGTCCATTAAGGGAAAGACAAGAGACTTTGTGTTTTAATTCCACTTCTAGAAAGACACTTGGCTGTGGTCATTCAAACATGGAACTGACCTGAAGCCAATTTGAAAGAAGTGCACTCAATTTTAGAGAGAATTACAGTGCCAAGCTAAACCAACCAAACAAAAACAACAAGCAAGTCTGGAGCTTGGCTGAGAGTAGCTGGACTCCAAGCTTATAGCTGCAGGGAGGAGGTTTAACAGCTGAACAGCCTCCAGATCCCCAGCTTCACCCAACTCACACCCCAGTGTGGACAAGCTTAGGGCAGAGCCCCTGGTCTCAAGAACAATTGATAAAGGAGAGTGTATTAGTTTCCAATGCTGTATAATAAATTGCTGCAAGTGTAGGGACTTAAAGCAATATACATGTATGACTCACAGTTTCTGTGAATCAGGGGACCAGGTGAGACTTAGCTGATCCATGGCTCAGAGTCTCCAAAAGGGATAGGCTGGACTGCATCCTCATCTGGAGACTTGACTTGGGGACAATCTGCTTCTGAGCTCCCTCAGATTGTTGGCAGAATTCATTTTTCTGTGGCTGCAAGTCTGATGGTTTCAGTTTATTGCTGAAACCAGTCCTTACTTCCCAGAGGCTGCTCATGATACCTTGACATGTGGTCTTCTCCAAGTGGCCATTTATTTCATGACAGCTTGCAGTGGAGACAGAACAGAGAGAACAAGTCAGTCTGCTAGCAAAAGGCAGCCTTATATAATGTAATGTAATCATAAAAATGACATCCCATCACATCGGCCATATTCTTGTGGTTTGAATCAAGTTGCAGGTCCTACCCACACTCAGGGGGTGAGGATTGTACAAGGGTGTTACCACCGGAAGTGGGATCATGGGGGCCACGTTAAACCTTATTTGCCACAGAGAAACTTTCCAGAGAAAGTAATCAGGGCTTCTAGATGGGCTAACTAAGGAGCCTACTCCACCATTAGGGGTTGGAGTCTTTGCTTTCCTGCCTAGAAAAATTTGATAATTGTTATGGATCAGAAACTACTGCGCTTATTACTTTATTGAATTTAGACAATGTCTTTACTAAGAGTACTTTGTTCTTTCTCCAGTGTTTTGTAGTGGGCATATTGGAGACCGATACCTTGCATTTTAGTGTATAAATCATCAAACCACAAGAAGCACTTTAGGACTGGAGATGTCCGAAATGGAGCTGAATGCAATCTCTGGATAGACTTCAGGGTTGTTTCTTGGACATGGAGGGGATGTGTTCCATGGAAGGGAAGAATATAAATGTCTGTTTGGGTAACCAAAAAGGCATATTTTCTCAAAGAACATTAGTTCTACGCCATCAGATCCATTCTCATCACCCTTTCCTCTCAATTTTTAGCTGGGCTCATAGAATTTGTCAAGAAGAAAATGAGTAATCAATACAAGATACTCATCAGGGTTGTGAGATGTCCAGCAAACACAGGGCTGTACTGCAGAACAAAAAGTTGCCTCATAACTCTCATGACTTTCAAACATCTTCCCCTGCATTTGTGTATATGAAAAGCCCATTTACAATTATCTGAGCCTAATATCTAGCCCTAGCGAAAAATAATCTTGAATACATTTGCATGTCTTTGATATACTCTGTTATCTAGAAATACAACAACTGTGTAAATTGAGAAATGACTGTATTTTGTTTTGTTTAGAACTCTACCAAGAGTAGGTTATCATTCCAGAAAATCATATCACTTACATTGGGGCCCCTTTTGTGTTAAGGTTGCCAGTGCTGCTTCAGTCAGTTGTTCTACCTGATACATTCATATTATTTGAAGCGTAGAAACAAGCATTTGACTATTTCATCATGTCTTCTAGTGTAGCCATAATCATATTGAAATCTATAACATGGACTATTCTTCACATTACAGATTGCATTGAAATTATTTGTGAAGATAGATTATATTATCTAGGAAGTTCTCTTCAGGATAGAAAAGGTTTTATAAAGCTTTATGAAGTTGTTATAAAAAGGGAACATCAGGCCTGGCAGAGTTGAACTATACTGATTTAAGTAAAATGATAGCCCAAATGCTTGTGGTATTTATCTCCATGGCCATCTGGAACAAGATCATCCTTTGGGAAAAACAGAGGCAGAATTCTTATAAAAACATAAGTAGGCACATAGCTCTAGTGCACACTTAGTGTTAGGCACTCTGCTTTACACGCATTATCTCAAGTAATCCTTACCCCAGCTTGTTAGAAGGTATGTGGCACTGAGCCACTAATCAAAAGACTCAGGTGTAAGTCCTGGTTCTGTCACTTACTATCTATCACTTAGGGAAGTAATTTCTTTTCTAAGCCTCATAAGTGGAGGAAAATAATAAATGTAACTCAAATGGAGGAAAACAATAAATTGACTGATGTGAGGATTAAATGAGATGCCACTTTGAAGATGGCATATCTTGTGGGTTATTTTACGTCTGATATTTTAGATATTTAAGATAACTTGAAAGGTAATATGTAACACACTTAGATATAATATATCTACTATTGCTCAACAAATCCTCACTTCTCAAAGTGCTATTTGAAATCTCTGGACTTGAAAATGAATATTTAAAAATTTCACACAGTTTCTAAAAATTTGAAATGAATAATATTTAAGGAAGTTAGGTAAGTGAAAAAGATTGTAAATATCTTATTACTTTAGTATTGAGATATTATTGCTAGTAAGATACAAATCTATTGGCTAGTAGCTTTGGGGGGAAATGAAATAATCTATTAAGAATACACTTACAGTTGGTAGTATATATATGTCTGTGCTACTCTCTCGCTTCTTCTCAGTTTCCCCTTCATCCCCCGCCCCCTCCCAAACCTCGAGTTCTCCAGTCCATTCTCTGTATCTGTTTCCTTGTTCTTGTCAAACTGTAAAATAGTCAGTGGGAAGTTGTTGTATAACAAAGGGAGTCCAACTCGAGGATGGAAGATGCCTTAGAGGACTGGGGCAGGGAGGGCGGGGGGGACTCGAGGGGGGGCGTCAAGGAAGGGAGGGAATATGGGGATATGTGTATAAAAACAATTGATTGAACCTGGTGTACCCCCAAAAAAATAATAATAATAATTAAAAAAAAACAAAAAAAACTAAAACATTAAGATAAAAGAAAATTGCATGTCAGAATAAAAATATTTGAGTAGAAATAAAAAAAAATAAAAAAAATAAAAAAGAATACACTTAGATTAAACAACATATTTATGACTAACTTACAGGTTAAAGATGATTATACAATGGGAATTTAAAAATAATTTTAACTGAATGATCACGAGAAGACCACATGTTGAAATTTATGGGAATAGCTAAAGCAGTGATTAGAGGGAAATGTAAAGCTTTAGATTTTTCTATTAGAAAAGAGCAAGGTTTAAAACAGTGAGTTAAGCTTTCACTTCAAGAAGCTGGAAAAGAAAGAATAAACCAAAGATAGATGTAGATAGATGTAGTTAGATATAGACAGAAGATACTAATAAGAGCAAAAGCAGGAATCAATTCAGTAGAATACAGATATGCAATAAGAAAATCAACAACGTCAGGCACTTGTTTTTTGAAAAGATTTATAAAATTGATAAATCCCAAACAAAGGTGACCAAGAAAATAAAACATACAGATGGCCAACAGGCACATGAAAAGATGCTCAACATCACTAATTATTAGAGAAATGCAAATCAAAACTACAATGTGGTATCACTTCATACCTGTCAGAATGGCCATCATCAAAAAATCTACAAACAATAAATGTTGGAGAGGTTGTGGAGAAAAGGGAACCCTCTTGCCCTGTTGGTGGGAACATAAATTGATACAACCACTATGGAGAACAGTATGGAGCTTCCTTAGAAAACTAAAGTAGAATTACCATATGACACGGCAATCCCACTATTGGGCATATAATCAAAGAAAACCATAACTCAAAAAGATACATGAACCCCAATGTTTATTGCAGCACTGTTTACAATAGCCAGATCATGGAAGTAACCTAAATGCCCATCGACAGATAAATGGATAAAGGAAATGTGGTACATATATACAATGGAATAGTACTCAACAATAAAAAGGAATGAAATTGGGTCATTTCTAAATTGGATGGACCTAGAGACTGTCATACAAAGTGAAGTAAGTTAGAAATAGAAAAACAAATATCGTATATTAATGTATATATGTGGAATTTAGAAAAATGGTACAGATGAACCTGTTTGCAAGGCAGAAATAGAGACAGAGATAGAGAGAACAAACGTATGGACACTAAGGTGGGGGAAGGGGGTGGGATGAATTGGAAGATTGGGATTGACATATATACACTAACGTATAAAATAGATAACTAAATAGAAACTAATGAGAAACAGGGAACTCCGCTGTACAGTAGAAACTAACACAACATTGTAAAACAACTACTCCCATTAAAAAAATAAAAAACCCTCCAGAATTTACCAAAAAAATTAATGACACAATGACATTATTCCAAATACTAAAGACAAAGATAATAGGAGGCCATTATGAGCAACTTTATGCTATCCCCTGGCAAAAGACATAAAATTTGAAAAGTTCTTTGATAAATACTTATTAAAACTGACCGAAGAATATACATAAAATCTAAGTAGATGTATATATATTATAGAAGTCAAATCCATAATTAAAAAATTTCCTACAGAAAAACCCTCTAGGCACAAGTGCCTTCACAGGTTAATTCTAATAGACATTTACAGAAAAAAATAATAACCTCATTCAAACTTGTTGAAAGAAAAAAAAAGGGAGTGAGTATTTCTAGTTCATTTCATGACGCCAATATAAACTCAATATCAAAATCAGGCAAGGATATAACAAAAAGGGAAAAATGCATACCAATATCCCTCATAGACCATAAAGAAAAAATTTAAATATGATATTAATAAATCAGGTCCAATTATATTAAAAGAGCAGAAGTACATTGTGATGAAGTGGGTTTTATTCAGTGGTATGATGGTATATACTTAACAAATAGCTTTCCAAATTTAAAAAAAGGATATATGGATATATGGAGATAAATATATATACATACATATACACATGTTCATTACAAATTTACTGATAAGGATATTTACTACCATGACCTACAAATCATAATAAAATATAAATTTTCATTGTAAATTCCATATAGTTAATTAGTCTCATTGATTTTATTGACTTTTACTGAACTATATTTGTATACCCCTACATGCCAACATCACAGTCAATGATGAAAATGGTGATGAGATGTGGATAAGACACGGGTAAGTCTGCAATAATACTAACTGACCAGGCCAATAAAGCATAAGGATAGAACAAAGAGTTAGTTGATGACAGTCATACAAAAATCAAAAGTAACAGCAAAATTTAGGAAGCCTCAAGCTTCATAAAATTTATGTGAAAGGCATGGACTTAGAAGTCCTATGAGGTAGCACTAGGGACTTCCTTATAAAACAAGACGCTGCTAAAGAGGTAGAAGTTCAGATGTGAATCACCTCAAACTCTGCAGTCAACTTTCTGCCCCAATCAAGTATCAACAAGTTGGCATTTCAGATTCTGTAACATCAGCTAGTCTGAGATGGTATTACTTTTCGTTTGAGTCTGGTAGAATGACTGCATTGTTAGGAAGGTAACTAACTCCAGGAAATTATAAAAAGCAAAAGTTAATGATAAGAATTAAAATGATGCAAAAGAAAATAAAATCCATGACATTAATAAGTTTGTAACATCTGTGTGATAATACTTTTTTTCCTTCTAATTATGCTGTTTAAAGCATTTAAGAGAAAATGGATATGCTGGATTTAACGTTTTAATTGGAGGTTTTGAAGGATTTTATTAAGTAGTTTTGCAGACAATGGGGAAATTTAATTTGTTAAGTCCATGAATTATTTTTTGTTAATTATATAAATATCATGACTATTTAGATTAATGTTACTCATTTAATGTTAAACAAATGAAATGTCTAAGTAATAAAATAAATGTATTATGCATTAAAAAGGAAAGGTAGTGGTAAATGACCATATCAATGCACAGAAATTAATTCAGACACTTGACAGTTCCACTGAGAATGTGGACAAATGTTTAAATTCAAGGATGCTTATCCAGGATTATTCATAATAGAAAATATTATCTAAAGATCTGATTTAGGACTCCAGTTGAGCAGATTACCACATGGTCATTGGATACGAATGAAATAATTTATAGAAATGATATACAAAATATTCAGCATAAAGAACTATGTGAAAAGAACAGAGGAGAAAATAGTGTATAATATTTAAATTTTTATTATATACAGATGTTCAAACAAATTTTTTCTTAAAGACCAGCATCCTTCGTAAAAATCTGTCAACTCAGAAAATAGACTATAAAGATCTAATAACACAAAGTTTTCTATTTGTGATTTTTAAAAGCCTGTGTTCATGACAGAAGTCTGGAAATAACTGAGAAGTGAAAAATTCATTTATTAGGATTTTTTTTACCTTGAAAATTTTGGTTAAGGTACAAACCCACCCAAATAATTACATGTAATGTGTGTGTGCATAAACCTATATATGTGTAGTATACATATATACTGTAGTATATATGATATACAGTGTATATAAACATATATACATAGAGAGAGAGTACACATACATATGTACTCAAGCACATAAAAGACGAAAGGTCATATGAAAAATATTAATAGAAATTATTTTGGATTTGGGGAATAAGTATAACTTAAATACTTTTGTTTATGCCTTTTAATTCACCTTCAGTGTGAATTTTTCTTTTGTAATTTAAAAAGAAAAATATGGGTTATTAAAATTAATCAAAGCAAAAAGTTATTTTTTTGCAATTGTATTCAAGTACACAAATCTACTGAAGTATAGAAAAACACTGGGAGAGAATCTTAAAAATCCAATAATAAAGGATTAATAAATTTTGATAAAACATTATTAAACTTTGTGCTATCAAGATAATTAAAATGTTAATATACATTTAAGTGAAAATGGCGTATTCATTATTATCAATATTTCATGATTTTGATTTCATAGAAATTATGTATTCTTCAATTGTGTGCACTATCCAGAATGTGCATGAATATAATACTACAGTGATTTTTAGCATTTCTGAAAATCTATTTTAGAACTACGACTTTGTATTAACCTCAAGTATTTTTCTTATTTTCTTTGAAAAAAAGTCAACTTCCTACTTACTTCAGATTCTCCAGCTGCTGTTCAAAATGTCTTTGCCTTTTCACATACATACAATTCTATTAACACAGTGTTCATTTATATCACTATGCAATGAATAGAAAGATAAGAGAATAGCCCAGATCTTGAGAAATGTACTAATACTCAATTATATATTATTTGATTGTCAGGTCTGTTGAGTAAAATGATAAATATTTCACTGAGGATTATCATGGTACATGTCTAACCCTTGGATACGAATTTAGGGGGCTTTTGAACTGACGGAAGGACAAACTTACTTTGGCGTATGAAGGTTTAAACTCTAAGGTATGTAGGTCACCTATATCTCTAGGGTTCGGTAACCTCAACTATAAATTGAGAGGGGCTATATCAAATAATCTATAACATCTCTATCTTCTCAAATTCCCCAAGACTTTACTACATAGACTGGCAGCTAAATGGATAAAAACATAGGAAAACATCATTTGTACAATAATTATAAATTTCTACTATTATCTCTGTCTTCATCAATAAGCATGGTATAAATAGGACCAAGAAATTGAAAATAGCCTTACCATATTGAACAGGCCATTCTAATTACGTTTTTAGTATGATTTTTGCCTTTTCCTTTCCCTCCCTCCCTTCCTTTCTTTTCTTCTTTCCCATCCTACCATCTTTACTTTGGACTACCTTTAGTTTAAGTCATCCATTAGTCCATTAGTTAAGTAGTACACAATAAGATGTTATGTCAAGCTTTCTGTACAAAGAATATTTACATAAACTTTAGAAAATATTCTTAATAAATATATGTTGCAAATATCATTTATTTCCAGGTTGACACTTCTCCTATGAATGCAGAATTTTGCAAGTTAAAATCATATATGCGTGATTTGAATATTTGTACTCTTGTTCATTGTACTATTGTACTGGTAGATCATTGCAGCCTTTTGTCTGACATGACAAGATTCTTTCAATAGGTATCTATTTTTTCTTTTAGTTTTTTTTTTTTTTTTTAACCATTGAATAATAATCTCTTGACAATCTGGTCTGCCTTGAGTGAATCACTCACTGGCAAACAAAAGCTCCACTGCTTTAGTTCTGATTTATGTGTTAGAGAGATTCTGAGACTTTTTATTTATTTAAACTCACCTGAGGTATTTCAGCCTTAGGAATTGGTTTTACTTTCTCTTTTTTTCAAAACTCATCAAAGACTATTTTTTAATTAATTAATTAATTAATTGGCTGCACTGGGTCTTCATTGCTGCTTGGGCTTTCTCTAGTTGTAGCGAGCAGGGGCTACTCTTCGTTGTGGTATGTGGGCGTCTTATTGAGGTGGCATCTCTTGTTGCTGACCATGGGCTCTAGGCATGCAGGCTTCAGTAGTTGTGGCACACGGGCTCAATAGTTGTGGCTCGCAGGCTCTAGAGCATAGGCTCAGTAGTTTTGGTGCATGGGCTTCATTGCTCCGCAGCCTGTGGGATCTTCCTGGAGCAGGGATGGAACCTGTGTCCCCTGCACTGGCAGGTAGATTCTTAACCACTGCACCACCAGGGAAGGTCTGGTTTTACTTTCTAAAAACTAAACTAATTGAATTGTAAAGACTTAAGAAGGTCTAGGAGAGAAAATAAGACCATTAAAAGTGATTCCTTCCTACCCTCTGCCCCCATAATCATGTCCTTCTGGCCACAATACACTAACCTTTTCTAAAGTTGCTCCTAACAGCTGGCTTGTAATTGCACATTATGGGTCTTTTCACTAGTTGAATGTCAACTTCCTCATCTAGACTGTAAGAGTCACGAGAGCAGAGACTGTTTCAGCAGCAGTGTATAGCCTGTACCTAGCACAATTGTTGTCACACAAGAGGAAATCAATTACTATTTGTTAAGCCAAAGAAAACATGAAAATATGTAGACAAGATTCTTTTTTTTTAAGAAATGGGAAAGGGTGTTGGTTATAACAACTGGAAAAGAAAAGACTGAAAGAAGTCATTGTAATAATTTAAAAGTAAACTAATAGTAAACGTTATTAACTACTCAATATATTTTTGGCTAACTTTTGGGATGTTGTAATTTGTTTTATGTAATTCTCACAAAGGCTTTTCTGTTTTTTTATAAATTTATTTATGTATTTATTTATTGACTGCATTGGGTCATCGTTGCTGCACAGAGGTTTTCTCTAGTTGCAGCGAGTGGGGGCTACTCTTCATTGTGGTGCGTGGGCTCCTCATTATGGTGGCTTCTCTTGTTGTGGAGCACAGGCTGAGCGCAGGCTCAGTGGTTGTGGTGCACAGGCTTAGTTGCTCTGTGGAATGTGGGATCTTCCTGGAGCTGGGATTGAACCCGTGTCCCTTGCGTTGGCAGGTAGATTCTTAACCACTTCGCCACCTCCGAAGTCCCTCACAAAGGCTTTTCAATGTTCACTTTTATTGTTTCCACTTTAAAGAATAGGAACTAAAGCAAAGGAGCTGGACAGCTTGCCTGAAGTCACAGAGCCAGCAGGAATGTGAATGTTTGACTACAGAAGTGTTAACTTAACTTTGTGTTAACACAAAGTGTTAACTTTGACTACATTGTATCTCCTAAAATTCATAGGTTGAAGCCTAATCCCCCATGTGACTGTATTTGGAGATAGAGCCTTAAGGAGGTAATTTTGGTTGAATGAGGTCACAAGGGTGAGACCCTGATCCGATAAGACTGGTGTTCTTATAAGAAGAGGAAGAGACACCAGTTCTCTTTTCTCTCTCCCTCTCCCCTCCCCCCCATACACACACATGAGAGGCCATGTGAGGACACAGCAAGAAGGCAGTCATCTACAAGCCAGGAAAAGCACCTTGATCTTGGACTTCTAGCCTCCAGGCTTTGAGAAAATAAATTTCTGTTGGTTAAGCCACCCGTCTGTGGTATTTTATTATGGCAGCCTGAGCAGGTTAATACAAGTGGGGAAAGAGAAAGAGGGGTGCGAGAGAAGGAAGAAAGAAAGGAGAAAAAGAGAAAGAAGAATAGAATTTAAGCTAATAGCAAGAAATAAGTTCTTTATATGAATTTGGAGACAGAAAATTGTAGAATCTCTTCCTCTGGGCAATTTTAAGAATAGGCTAGGCTATTATTTACCTTGTATGGTTTAGATTTTCTTCTTTTTGGAGACAGTGGCATGAATTAGATCATTCATTAAGATAAATGCTGGTCTATGTTTCCAGAGACTCAAAAAAATTTTTAAATGGTACTAATGAGAATCAGGAGTCAATCTTGGAAGAAAGACACTTTATTTTTCTTCTTTTTTCTCTCCCACTCTTGGTCTCCCATCCTCTCTGTTCCTCACCTTTCTAAAACCCTGTCTTGGTGATGAACTTCCACCCCACAGCAAAACTAGCAGGAAATTTTGCTGAATAAAAGATATTTCATGCGAATAAAAAAAGTTTGTAATGTGGGAGCAGAGAACTAAGATATTTCAAACGTGGGCAATGTAAAAGGAAATAATCGTGATCGAATTCTCCAGCCCTTGGATGCTGAAGAATTGTTCTCAGTTCCCAAATGGTAACTGGAAAGCACAATCTTATAGGGGCTTCACTGCCTTTGCAGCCCCCCCAAACTCTTAGGCCTATTTAGACACTGGAGCTTTACAATGGGGCAATTATTATTTTAGTTGAGGTGTGGGGCTGTTTAGAAGATTAAGCTTCTTCTAGCTCTGCTTGGGTATTATTAATCAGAAAACTAACTTGAGCATAGTGGAAAAAATGGTTTTAGCAATATGGTGAACTTGGCTCCCTGGCCATTGGCAGAAAGGGTGCATCTTAACAAAACCATATATATCTAGCAGTTGTCTCTCAGGTTTTAGCTAGGGTAGCTTAGACCAAAGTTCATCTGATGCTTCAAGTCCTTTATAAAGGCCTCAATAAGTAGCAAAATCATTCATTCACTAATTTTTGTATTTATGTGCTCATTTAACAAAAATATTTTTGTGTACCTACTGTACCTACTACGCATTAGACATGTACTGGACAGTGGGAACAGTGATTAATTAACAAGAAGATATAGGCTCTGCCATCATGCAGCTTCCTTTCTTTTAAGGAAAAGAGAAAGAGAGAAGCAAACACATTCAAGACTAAATAATTACAGTTTAGAAAGAAGAAAAGGGGGTATTACATAGAAGATAATGCCAAGAGTTGTCTCAAGTTAGATAGGATAGAGTTCTGAGAAAACATCTTAGAAAAAGCCAAATACTTCAACATTCTAACATTTTTCTAGCAAGTCTAGACATCAGGCTTGGTGGACACATCATATGAATCATAAGCAAATATAAATAGTCATTTAAACAACTACTTCACCACCACATTCTTTCAGATAACACCTGGAAAATTTTGCCTTGCAAACCAAGCCTCTTGGCCATTTGATCTGTGATAGATTCTGCTCAACTGGAAAAAGATGGGCTTGATAAACGCTTACTAGATATGCAGAGCATGGTACCAAAGTAATCCAAGGATTGCCATTGCATTCCATGTTTGAGATCCTCACTTCATCCCAGCACGTATCAACTTGGCCATTTTCACATTTTAGGGTCTTCCACTAGCAGTAGCAGAATTCAATAACCATTTTCAATATTAGGGCACTGTATTAGAATAGGCCAGGACTTGTTAGGGTAACAAAATACCCCCAAATCTCAGTGATTTAACATAACAAAGCTTCATGTTTCATTTAGATCACTTCCAATTCAAGCCTTTGGTCATTATGCTTTAAGTAGTGACTCTAGCATCCATCTCCTTCCTTCCAGTGATGTTGCTAGCTTAATTATGTGGTCCTAAAGGTTCCCAAAGAAGGATAAGAAGGAAAATGAAAGGAGTTTTATGACCAAGACAGAAAGAGATGTATATTATTTCTGTTGGCCAGAACTCTCATACAGTCCTGATACAAACAGCCCTGATACACTTGGAAAGGAGGCTCAGAAATGTAACCTTCCCATGTTCCCTGGAGGAGAAATGGAATCAGGGTGTGTTTAGTCAGCTTCTACTACAGTTCCCCCTTCAGATCATCAAACAACCATTTCACTTTCCCTCCTGTACCTAGAAGGCAAATTGACCCTTTTTTTAAGAGGCACAACTCAAAGTACTACCCAGTTACTAAATCCAACAGAAAGTTTGCAATATTCAGGTCTATTCATCAGGATTCTCCAGAGAAACAGAACCAATAAGAGCTGTGCATATGTTTCAAGAGAGAGATTTATTTTAAGGAATTGGCTGATGTGATTTTGGAGGTTTGGTTAGTCTAAAATCTGATGGGGAAATCCAGGAGGCTGGGGATGTGGGGAAGAGTCCAGTTTGAGTACAAAAGTGGTCTGCTGACAAAATTCCTTCTCGCTTAGGGGAGGTCAATTTTTGTTCTATTAAGGCCTTCCACTGCTTGAATGAGGTTGATCCACATTATGAAGGTAATCTGTTTTCTTCCAAATCCCCTGATTTAAATGTTAATTTCATTTAAAGAACACCTTTCCAGAAACACTTAGAAAAAGGTTCGATCAAATACCTGGGTACTGTTGCCTAGCCAAGTTGACACATGAAACTAAGTATCATATCAAGTAATAAATCATTCCGTTCTTGGGTTGAGAAATGGTGCCTTTCAATGCGGTCACTTAGAAATTAAGACAAGCTATTAAGCTCATTTCTTTGCTGTCTTTGCCTCTAAGCCTCTCTTTCGACTTAAGCACAGCTACTTCAGCCTATCTGGAAACAAACTAGAAGAGGAGAGCATACCCTTTTCCTTGGTTCACTTTATTCATTTGAGAAGTTTTTTACTGGACCATTGTTGCATATAGCCTCCATAAAATCCACTTCCCATTCCTTTGAGTTCAGAAGCAGCTACATTTTCCAAATGTGCAGTGTCCCAAGCCTTTTTCCCTAAGATAATCATTTGCAAACTAGACAATTCTTTTCTAAATTCATCCTTTACCTGTAATAACTTGTTAAACATAGCCAATAATAGTCATAACACACTGATATGGTATTTTCCAGGCTTCCCCCCAGAGCTTTTCACTCAGCAGGCGTATGGTCTGCCTCTCAAGCTATTGCACGAGACAGCTTATCCAAATATTTTGCCACTGTGCAGCATAGATTGTCAACTGTTAAGCCTCTCATATCAGCTTCTCTGCTTATTCCACCTGTATGCTAAGTCAATGCCCTGTATTTTAAGTTTGTTATGTCAGCACTCTACTTCAGGTATCAATTTTTGGAACAGACATGATAGAAAAGGCAGTGTTGCAATAACAAACAAATCCCCCAATCTTGGTAGCTTAATACAATAAAGGTTTACTGCTTGCTCATTTCACAGCTTGAAGTGGCTCAGGAAGTTCTCTTTGGCAGTTCTCCTCTAAGCAGTGACTCCAGGCTTCCTCTATCTTGAAGTGTTGCCATCTTAAACATACAGCTTTCATGGCTGCCACAGGGTGGGAAGACAGAGTGCAACACAGAGAGAGACAGAGAGAGAGAAAGAAGGGGGTAGAAAGGAAGACGTAGGGACAGGAGAGAGAATTAATAGAACTTTCTCTAATTTTTAAGTCTCATTGAAAACTTCCGAAGAGACTTAAAACTTAGAGAAAATTCTAATTAGTTGCGGCAGGCAGCCTCCTTAGTTGCGGCATGCGAACTCTTAGTTGTGGCATGCATGTGGGATTGAGAGTGTCTTTCACATATAAAGATAGGAGTTTTTAGGAGGCAAACCCATTCTTCCAGGCTGGTAGATCTCCCTTTGAAACAGTTTCCTGAAGCCCCTAATGTGATCTTAAACAGAGGAGAACTCAAAGCTTAACATTTCTCAGCAAGTTTCAGAGAGATCACGTTAGGATTCCCCATCAGAAATGCCCTTGACTGGGATTGACACATACACATTGATATTATGTATAAAATAGACAACTGATGGGAACATACTGAATAGCACAGGAAGCTCTACCTAATGCACTGTGGTACCCTAAATGGGAGGGAAGTCCAAAAGGGAGGGGACATCTGTGTGTGTGTGGCTGATTCATTTTGTTGTGCAGTGGAGGCGAACACAACATTGTAAAGCAACCACACTCCAATAAAAGTTAATTTAAAAAAAAGAAAAAAAATAAATGCCCTTGACATAATGTTGTCTCTCATTCGGCTGCACCCCTTGAAAATCACAGTGGGGTACGTATTGGAATTATATTAATTTACAGGCTAATTTGAGCAGAAATGTCACCTTTACAACATGGGTATTCTGTCTCAGGAATATAATGTGTTTCCATTTAATTGGTAAATGCAGACTGACACAGTTTAAGAAATGTCTCCACGTTCTACCCTTAAATATCATATTCTCCGCTGTGTTTTGGTAAACACTTACTTGCAAGTTAAGAAAACTGACTTGCTAAGAGTGTGTTAAGATCCTAACTTGCTCAGGATCTGTTATGCAGGACACACACTGCATTCTACTGTCATTTCAGCGTCCACTGATAAGGTTTTCTCCATTAACCTAGCTATCCTTACATATTATTATCAGTTGTTTCTTAGTGCATACTCATGAATGTTCTTTTTCCAGGTAGATTATGTCTTGTAATATTATTAAGGCCCAGGTTTATTATCTCTCTCTACTTATCTATATCCATTTATCTCTTTACCTATTTTCTTCCCTTGAGTTTGACCATGACAGGTTCTCAGCAGGCCTCTCGTTCTGAACACCTGAATCCACACATGGACGCCCCCCAGCTGTAGAGAGGAGGCAGGGATGTATGTACAGGTGAACTTGATTTTGGATTGCACAAGGAGGAAACAAGACGACAGTACAGATATCCCTTCAACTGAGAAGTAGTGAAGGACTTGCTCTGGAGATAAGGAGTTTTAGTGAATTTTACTGCTCTGCTGGGTCTCTTTCCTTTTTGATTTTGATTTTCTTTCTCACCATTGCTCTCCTCTCTGGCCTCACACTAAGAATCTTCATGGTGGCCCTCTCACTCTACTCTGAGTTCTTCCTCTAATTGAAGCAGGTGCTATGGCTGGATATCTTACACACGCTGAGGTTGGTAGAGGAATCAGTATACAATGTCACCATCAGCCCCACGGTCTACATGCATTTCCAGCCTCTGCATGTTTGCATTTGGATATTTTTTACAGGACTTGAATAGAAAAAATGTTTATGATAGTCTACTTTTTTGAAGCTCTGTTGCTCTCGAGATTATTCCAGTTGTTTTTTGTTTGTTTTGTTATTAATTTGACCCCCATCTGCTGTATATCTTCCAGAAATTCCACTAATGGCTCACTTCTTATTTTCTAGCACTGATATTAATTAACTCTTATTTTTCTATTTCTATTTGATATTAAGAGTGAAGTTAAGTAAACATATGTGGTTCAGGCTTTCATCTTGGACTCTTTTTCACTTTTTTTTTTTTTTTGGCATATCAAGTGCAGAGAGGTAAGTTAATCACATACCTCAATTCAAGGCCAACTTATTTTCTGTGCAAGGTTCCTTTCATTTGTGTGTTTGTGTGTACGTGTGTGTATTATTTATATGTGTATGTTATTTTTTTCCCTTCATGTAAAAGCCCACTCCCATTTTATACCTCCTTCATTTCTGGCACCCACCAGAATTTTCTTTTCTTTTTTTCTTTAATTTTTTGGGGGGGAGGATTTTAGTTTCATGATTTATTAACTTCTCTCTTGCATTTCTGACTCTTCCAGAATTGGGTCTTAAGGAAAGGGCCATGGTATTTTGTTATTTTGTCAGATACAGTGGATAGGAAAAATATTTATATAAACATAAATAGCTACACAACTTAATTATTTTGACCTGGAGCATCCTATAGTGTTGCTTCCCCAAAGATATAGCTCATTCAAAAGTATGTCTTCAGACATGCTGAAGAAAAATATTTTTTTCTTTATTAGACTGCTAGTCATTTACTCGATATGTTCTGAAGAAGGATCTAGAAAACAAATTTTAATAACTTTGATATAGCTCATAAAAGAAAAGATTCAAAGAAATGACAACTTGATGATTATTAGGGAAACACATTGTCTGAGCCTGTCAGCATTCTGGATGCATGTAGAACAAAGCTGTTTTGGAAGTCTTATTGACTTTTGTGATTTTAGCTTTGTATGTTCAAAAACTGTGTAGACACTATTTGACACAAATTTTTTTAAGCTCTTTATTGGAATATAATTGCTTTACACTGTTGTGCCAGTTTTTTTTCTGTACACCAGAGTGAATCAGCTGTATTTGTAGATATATCCCCATATGCCCTCTCTCCTGTGACTCCCTCCCACCCTCCCTATCCCAGCCCTCTAAGTGATCACCCATCATCGAGTTGATCTCCCTATGTTATGCAGCAACTTCCCACTAGCTATCTATTTTACAGTTGGTAGTGTATATATGTATTTGACACAAATTTAAAACTCACACATAGTGTTGGCACTTTGTGTTTTATGAGCTCAGAAATATCCCGAGACGATTACACAAAGGATGTTTACTCTAACTCCATCCTTAATGAGCCAAACAGGCTAACTACAGGGTCCTTCACATGAGGTATTACATTATGAAAGGCTACAGCAGCAATTTACTAAATAGTGCCTAAGGGACTTAAATAAATGAATCTCTCAAGTGACTAATTTGCTAATCCAAATGAGCCAAACTCTTTCTACACTAGGCAAATACTATGTGTCTGGAGCCGTGAAGTGGCTTGTTTGATTGTGCTGTGTATACAGCCAAAGAGAATTATTCCTTAGAATTTGTTCATTAGCTTCAGCTAGAAAAGCACGTATAGAAAACTGAAGAGCCTATTAACAATTCTGATTAGGTATTTTAAAATTTCTACTTGAAATAATGACTGTGTATTTCTCTAGCTTATACAAGATCTTCAGGCTGACAGAATTTCTAGAAACTTTGCTTTTGTCTGGATTGGGCTGATCAGGAAGTCCATTCAAATACTGCAATATGAATTCACAACATTCATAAGTACTTAACATTTGATGGGCCTTGGATATCAGGCAGAAAAATAAATGTATCCCCAGAACGATAAGGTGATTTTCTTCTCTGCTTTGGGATGATTTTTCTTACTGTTTCATGGCACCCTCACAATGACAAAAGAAAAAGAACAGCCCTTGGGCAAATGCATCAGCACAATTATTGGTTTGAGTCAGTTCACTTTTCAGGTTTCTTACAGAGTCTATGGAATCTATAAACTTGCTGCTCTTTTCCATTTGCTACCATCCTTCTTTTAGGAGAAACACTACAATAAAGGCATATAGAATCTGTGATTGACAGGTACTTTAACACCATCAGAGTTAAGCAACAAACCTGAATTCAAAAAGAACAGAGACTAGCTTTTCTTTTTGCCCTTTCCCTTGCTTTCTTCTGTTTTCTCCCTTTTCTTTTCTTTTCTGCTCTATTCTGTTCTTTTTTCCTATCTCCCTTCCTCCTTCCCTGTCTTTTTTCCTTTCTTATCTCTTCCTCCTCCCTCTTTTCCTTTCCCCCCCTCTATTTCTTCTTTTCCTTTCTTCCTATCTTTATTCTTAAATAAAAAAGTGTCAGCTGCCCTGGTGGTCCTGGCATAAGCATGTCCATTGCCCTCGTCAGCACTGCTTGAGAAGCAGCCGATGTTCTTCATGACCTGTATCTGCTGCAGGGTCCTGGTTACAGCTGCAGAGTCCAGGCTGCAGCTCCTGCGGCAAAGGACATGGTGGAGGTTGGAGCAAACCAGCAGTTCACTTAATGGCCTGAGCCTGGTGGTGACCTCACAGTTTCAGAGAGAAATTGGGAGGAACTGTGCTGTCAACAACAGGAAGTTGGTGAAAAATGAAAGATGCCCTTGGGGAGTGAAATGAAGAGCAGATGGCTTTAATTGTTAGCCTTACTGTGACAACTGACAAGAGAAATTCGGCTCTCTTGACATTTAAAAGATACCAGAAATACCAGTGACCACATTCCATGGCTTCTTGAAGGTTACCATGTCAGGGAGTTCAAACTCCTCTCTATTTTATTACTGAACTGTCCATAAAAATTGCAGGTGATAAGATTCCTGATGGACTAACCCTCTAATAGTTTGATAAGTCACTGAAATGCACACAATGCAAGGGAGTGGGAAGTTGTAGGTGAAGGGAGGCGCTCAGGCAGAGAAGTTCTGAGGGATTTATATGCTCCTGCAAGGAAAAACAAGCCCACAACTCAGGTGGAAAACAAGATCCATCTCTATAAGCCCAAGGGATCTTTTTATTCCTATGACTATTTGTAGAAATCCAGTTTAAAATTTTATTTGACATATTGTGGAATAGTCCTCCTTCCAAAAAAGAAGTAAAAGATTTCTGTGGAACCTCTGAACAAAAGAAGTAAAAGAAAAATGAATGTTAGCTCACATATTAATTGCGCAGTCAATTTCTAGGTAAGAATGAGAACGCTGTGGCGTAGAAGATGGCGAGTGTAGCCCCAGGTAGAAGGCATCTTCAGAAACAGAAAGATAAATAAATACACTTAATACTGAGGAGCAGAGACTCTGTTACATCAGTATACAATTACTGGATTGAAGGTTCCTGATGCATTCTCAGTATTAATAAATCTCTTTCTTCCCTAGTGATATGAAACAAGAACTTTTAATCATTACTGAAATCTTATTGTAAGGGCTATTTAAAGTAAGATTTACATGTGAAAAATAAGTATTTATTATTCAGGCAGATGCTATGGCACCTTTATGACAAAGGAGAAAGTATTGCCAAGATGAACAAGGAGACATTTTAAGGTGCTGGCCTTGAAGATTGGAGTGCACTGTCTGTGAGCTAAGGAATGTTAGGAGCCACCAGAAACTGAAAGAGTCAAGGAAGAGATTCTCCTGAAGAACCTCTGGAGGGAGCACAGCCCTGAGGACGCCTCGATTTCAGGCCAGTGATACTTAATTCAGATTTCTGGAACTGTGAGAGAAGACATTTTTGTTGTTTTAAGCCACCAGGTTTGTGATAATTTGTTATATCAGCTACAGGAAGTGAATACACACCTCTTACGCGGTGTGATATTGGGCAACTTCTTTAAACCTTCCAAGTCTCAGTTTTCTCATCTGTGAAATGGTTTGTTATCTCCCAAGGTTATCTGAAGACTGAATGACTTAATGTTTTCAAAGTCCTTAGTAGTGTGACTTGCACATTCTGAACACCCAATTACTTACATTTTAAGTTACTTACATTTTAAGAGTACTTTTAGTGTTTGTCTACTCATTTTATTCTCTGTTTTGAAGAAGATCAAAGACTCCTACATATACTTCAACATTGCAAAGCATTTCTTAGTATTGTGTACGTTATGATTAAACTTTAACAAACATTTGTTGAACGGCATTTATTTTTAAGACTAGGTTCCAAGGATACATTGTAGAGTAAAATATGGTGACTGAAACCAATGACTGTAATACCACAACCATTTTAACTGATTTAGGGTGAAAGAAAAAAAAAGAAACTTTACTAACTACTTTTTTCCCAAATTTCAGAAGTTAAATACTTAACTAACATATGGGATATGTGTATATATGAGGGTGAGTCAAAAATTATCCACACTCTGGCTGTAGAATTTATTGTCATTAACTTTTAGAAAAGACAAATACATCATTTTTTGACATAATCTCTTTGCTTTTCAATACACTTTGTCCATCTGTCAACAAGCTTTCGTATTTCCTCATTAAAAAATGTTTTAGGTTGAGGTGCAAGCCACGAATGCACTACTGTCTTCACTTCATCATCAGAAGTGAATCTTTGTCCTTGTAGTGGCGCTGCTTTCAGGGGACCAAACAGGTGAAAATCCGCTGAAGCAAGATCAGGACTATAGGGAGGATGCTTTAACACCTCAAAACGAAGTAATCCACGACAGGGTTAGGTTTCAAAAAGTTTCTCCGAGATGGGTACCAAAACAACTCATGGAAGAGCATAAACAGTAGAGTCTGGATATCTACAAACAAAATTTGGACTGATACTCTAAGGAAGGTGAAACTTTCTTAAAGAGAATCATTACTGGTGATGAGACATGGATTCATCACTATGAGCCTGAGAGTAAATGACAGAGTATGGAATGGAAACATCCTCAATCGCCGACCGAGAAAAAGTTCAAAAGTCAACCACCAGCTGGAAAATTGATGCTTACAGTTTTCTGGGATTCTCAAGGGCCAGTACTGGAACGTTATCAGGAAAAATGTTCAACAATCAATAGTACTCATTACAGTGAGATGCTTAATGAAGAGCTGAAGCAAAACTCTGGATTAAACGCAGAGGACTGCTATCCAAGGGTGCTGTGATCTTGCATGACAATGCAGGTCCACACACTTCTGCCCACGCTGTTGGCACTCTGCAAAAACTTGCGTTTTGAGGTGTTAAAGCATCCTCCCTATAGTCCTGATCTTGCTCCATCAGACTTTCACCTGTTTGGTTCCCTGAAAGCAGCTGTATGAGGACAAAGTTTCACTTCTGATGAAGAAGTGAAGATAGCAGTGCATTTGTGGCTTGCAGCTCAGCCTAAAACATTTTTTAATGAGGGAATACCAAAGCTTGTTGACAGATGGACAAAGTGTATTGAAAAGCAAGGAGATTATGTCAAAAAATGATGTATTTGTCTTTTCTAAAAGTTAATGACAATAAATTCTACAGCCAGAGTGTGGATAATTTTTGACTCACCCTTATACATATATATTTTTTCTTTTTTCTCTAAATATCAATGAATTGACCAAATTTGTACATCTGAAATATTTTCATCCTTTCCCAAAGGGAAACAAATATTCTACTTAGTCTTCTTTTATTTGTGGAAATTCTACAGTATAGAGGTATAAAGAAGATCAAGCACCTTTATCAATTATCCTGCAATTTCCTGCTTAGTTGCCTGTGTCCAGCATTGGAGGTGAATGTCAGGGCTTCACTCAGGTCTGATAACTTCTCAGATCCTGGCCAAAGAATACCAATGATAAATGCAGTTGTCCCAAGTGGACTACAATAAAATTCATGCTTTCCTATTTATTTCTTGGTGGGGCTTTTTAAAAAAAAAAATTTAAGCTCTTTATTGGAATATAATTGCTTTACACTGTTGTACCAGCTTTTGAGGTACACCAAAGTGAATCAGCTGTATTTATACATATATCCCCATATCCCCTCCCTCCCACGACTCCCTCCCACCCTCCCTGCCCTGGCCCTCTAAGGCATCACCCATCATCGAGTTGATCTCCCTTTGTTACACAGCAACGTTCCACTAGCTATCTATTTTACAGTTGGTAGTGTATGTATGTCTATGCTACTCTCTCACTTCACCTCAGCTTCCCCTTCGCCGCACCCCCCACCCCATGTCCTCCAGTCCATTCTCTGCATATGCATCCTTGTTCTTTCCCTGTCACTGGGTTCATCAGTACCATTGGTGGGCCTTTTGATACTACACGCAAAGTTTAAAAACAATAACTTTGAGGAAAGAGAAGTTGAGGATCTTAGTTCTGGCGTAGAAACACTATGCCCTAGCATTCCTAAAGTTTAATGTTGGTGACTATCAGGAAAGCAAATATTTCACGCAAGGGTAAGCCCTCTAATTGCGTTTGTGTTGAATGCCTGCCAGATCCACGGGTAGCGGGTTCTGTAGGTATATTTCTGATCTCACCCTCCCATCTGAGGCCATTTCAAAAGTGCCTGTGGGTGGAAGGAAAGAGAAGGAAAGTCAAAAGCACAGGAAGAAAGGCAAGGGGGTCGAGGGAATGGAGGCAAGAAAGGGAACAAGTGAAACCCTCTCGGGAAGGGAAGCTGTGTTTCATTTCAGTTGCTTGGTTTGGAAGGAAGCCTGCAGAATATTGAATAACATAGGAAAACACACTGCAGCCCTCTCCTCTCAGTTTCTCTGAATATATGTAGAATTGCATTAGTAAAACCCCAAATGAAAACTCTTGTGACATTGTATTCTTTAATGCTATATTTAATTATTTGTAATTAGTGAAGAAAAATTAATTAAAAAGCCATATAATTTCACCTCTGGGAAATAAAGTACTAAATTGATTTTAATTGGTTAGCGAAGATTCATTTAAGTTAGTTGTTTGCTAGTAATTTCTTTTCCTTACTTTCTGTCAGTATATTAGACAAAGATTTGTAAAAACATTTTCATAAAAAGAAAAAAATGCAAGATTATTGTTCATGTATCTTTTAAGTTTTCACTACTACAGCATAATAACAGCAAAGAATAAGCACTGAGAAAATGCTTTACCACATGGACAGTTTTAAATGGGGTCTCCAAATTTTGCATGATAATTAGATTATATGAACTTGGACATGATTATTTGCTAAGCATTATTTTTCTGATTGCCGAAATGAGTAAAAATTGTACCAATTTCACAAAGTTTCTGTGAATATTAAGCGTATAGGTACATAGTAAGTAAGTATTCAACAAATACTAGCCTCATCCATTATCTTTGAGTGGTTTTAACCTAACTAGGAAAAAAAAATCAAAAATAAACAGCAAATATTACAGATTTAGTTATTCACATGAATTATATGTATGTCTGATGGACAAGCAACAGGTACTTCAGATAAATGGTTCACTCATTAATTCAATAAATTAATTCAATATTTGTTGAGCAACTATTATATGCTGAGCATTGTTCTAGGGGCTCAAGTTCTAGTGAGAGACAAAATAGAAACACCTCCACTTCCACAGAGCTAACATTTCGGTGCTGGAACACAGACAATGACCCAGTAAAAAATGAATGAACAATGTAATGCCAGATGGTATGATAAGTGCAAAGAAGACAAAAATAGGATAAGGTACTAGTTGGGAGAGGTGTGTTATACTGTGGGATAGATAGACTTAGCAGAGGGGAAAAATTACAAGACTCTGAGTTGAATTTGATTTTCAAATAAATACCAAATACTTTATAGTATAAGTATGGCATATTGTACTAAAAATTCTTTGCTGTTTAATGTGAAATTCAAACTTAGTTGGGCATCCTCTATTTTACCTGGCAACTCTAGAGAAGAGTGAGTATCTGAAGATGAGACTGATTTTATTTTTCTTCCAGGTTTATTGAAATAACATTGTAATATATTTAAAGTGTACAATGTGATGATTTGATATAATGTATACTTTGTGACATGATTCCCACAATAATTTAATTAATATATAATTAACTCCACGAACTCACAGAGTTATCTTTTTTTTTTTTTTCTGGTAAGACCACTGAAGATTTAGTCTCTGAGCAAATTTCAAGTATACAATATAGTGCTATTAATTATGTCATCAGTCTACACATTAGACCCTCAGAACTTATTCATTTCATAAATGAAAATTTATAGATACTTTAACACAGATCTGCCTTTCATCCAGTTTTCAGTGCAGAGATTGAGGTGTGCACTTCAGCTCTCACGATCTCCCCTTGTTCACATCTAAGGAAATTGATGCTGTGCTACAGTCACACAAATTCATTCCTACTTTTTCCCTAACCGCATAGCTGAAGTATAAAGAAAAATTTCCATATCATCAGACAATAAACATGTACCCTATGTCTTCCTATACTGAAAAATACAGCATGCTACTAAAGGAAAAATCTGTTAAATGCTTTTTGATTTAATGTAAAGATTTGTATGAAGATTTTCCTCTTTTTTTTTTGCCAGGAGTAACATCATTTCACGGAGATGGTCTGTATTAGAAGCCACTGCCAGTCACAACAAACTGTTAAAGGTACAATTTTTTGTATATTTGAGTTTCTCTGGTTTGAGAAATAAAATAACTTCCGGTGAAATGCACATAGCATCAGCCTGGATTGAGTCTGGACCTCTTAACCCTCCCCATGTAATCTGCTCAGTTCATTACTCCAGTGAAGTCTACATTCACCAAATTCTGGAGAGGCCTTGGAAAGACCTAATATATTGAGACCTGGAATAGGACTGGATTTGTGTGATGGTGGCCTGAAAATCTATGCTTTTAAATGTGGAGAAAAAGCCAGTTGAGGAGGCCTGGCAGGCAGGAGAGCTAGGATCAAATTTGCACCTGTGTAATTTGGGACTTAGGGTTATTTTGTTTCTTTCTCTTTCTTTATATTTCTAAGAGAAATACTACAATATGAATGTCTTTGATTTGAGGAAATGCAGGCTGTTTTCACCTCTTCTGGGATACAAGTGGTGGGGAGAAAGAAAAAGAAGAAAATAGGTAGGGGGAAGGGATGAAGAGGAGAAAGAGAAAGAAGAAATGAGAGAAGAGAAATAAAGAGTGGAAAGAAGAAGGAAGGAAGAGATAAAGGGGAACAATGATAAATTACATTTGACTGCTTATTAAAATATTAAAATGAGACCTCTAGTGATGTATTTTAAATCAGAATTTCCTCTCATGATAAAGGACAGGAAGACAATGGAGAGCAAAAATAAGAAATCAAAAGTGGTGTCTAGGGCCAGGTGAGGGGAATTTCCAGGCAAACTTTAAATTCTGCTTTATTTTGTTTAATATAATTACCTTTAGGAATTCAAGCATTTTATTTTTGCAATAGCTTTTAGACACTACTTTACTATGTTACAGTCTTTTTGTTTTACTTTATTTTTGAATGACAGAAAATTCTGATGGATTTCTTTTAGAAAAAAATACATTTAAGTTTGTTGCCAGAGTCTTGTATCTACCCCACTTATATTCAAATACTCAGATTTTAAAAAAATAATGAATTCTTCCTTCCTGTAGCAGTCTTCTAATTATCTTCAAATCTCACCATCCGTTATTGCCATTATCTTTATCATTATCATCGAGTCTTATTCTCAAAACTCCACTGGCTGCATGACACTGTGACAGGAGATACGTCAGGGAGCTCTCTGGCTGAGTGGGTGACCCCACCACAACTTCCTCTCCCGAGATGGACTTTTGAATTATGTTTCTCAGGCTATTAGAAGACTGGATTGGTCAGTTGCTGTCTCTGTTAACATCCAGAAACTGTCTTTCTTTCTCAGGCTAGAACCTAGGTTGGTTTCAAAACTCTTTACAATATCACAGCTTAGTGACAGGAAAGCCTGTTTTCCAGCAGCCTCTGCCCTTTACTTATTTCTTTCACTCCCACCAATTTATCTTTGCAGTTCTAGGGAATATTGCCAAGTCCCCTCTAGATGGGGGTAAGCACTGTAAATCCCTAATTCCCAAACTAATCTTATAGCAGGGGACATGTTCTGGGCAGCCTTCCCATTCTGCTAACACCACATGTATTTTTTTTCTTCCTGAAGTGTGTTCTTTATCCTGAATGCTTCCTTATCCAAAAGTTAATTATCAAATTTACTGCATACTTCTAAAAATTCAGAACACCTGAACCTTGGACAGCACACATTATTTTTATTATATGAACTGAGACATCAGCTTGAATTCTTATTTAACCAGTAGGGTTTAAGTTTCCCTAAAACTGGAGACCATTTGAAAGAGTTGGTTTTAGTGTGCTCAAAGACAAATGCGTCCCTCTAGATCATTCAGAAAATGTTGTGGACATGTGCCAACCCTCAGTTATTCAGAAATAGATGATCTAGGGTTTTGCTTTCTTAGAATTTTCTTTTGTGTCTAGGTGTTTTATTTTTAACCACTTGCTGCTGGTATAGTCTCTATCAAAAGAACAGAGAAAGAGAAGGTAAAATTCAAATACCACTGTATTCCCATATGATGCAACGGCCAGTACTTGTAGAAACAAAGAACAAACTTCACATAATTTGGACAAGAAGTGTAATAAAAAAAAAAAAGTAAATAAAAAAGTCACCCTGATAGCAAAGCCAAAGATCCACACACACACAAAGAAAACTACAGGCCAATATCACTGAAGAACATAGATGCAAAAATCCTCAACAAAATACTAGCAAACCAAATCCAACAATACATTAAAAGGATCATATACCATGACCAAGTGGGATTTATCTCAGGGATGCAAAGATTTTTCAACATCCACAAGTCAATCAACATGATATACTGCATTAACAAAATGAAGAATAAAAACCATATGATCATCTCAATAGATGCATAAAAAGCTTTCAACAAAATTCAATACCCACTTATGATAAAAACTCTCCAGAAAGTAGGCATAGAGGGAACATATCTCAGCATAATAAAGACCATTTATGACAAACCTATAGCTAATATCATACTTAATGGTGAAAAGCTGAAAGCATTCCCTCTAAGATCAGAAAGCAAAACAAGGATGCCCACTCTGGACACTTTTATTTAACATAGTTTTGGAAGTCCTAGCCACAGCAATCAGAGAATAAAAAGAAGTAAAAAGAATCCAGGTTTGAAATGAAAACGTGTCACTGTTGCAGATGACATGATAATATATATAGGAAAACCTAAAGATGCCACCAGAAAACTACCAGAGCTCATCAATGAATTTGGTAAAGTTGCAGGATATAAAATTAATAAACAGAATTATGTTGCATTTTTATACACTAACAATGAAATAACAGACATAGAAATTAAAGAAACAATCCCATTTACCATCATATCAAAAAGAATAAAATACCTAGGAATAAACCTACCTAAGGAGGTAAAAGACCTATACTGTGAAAACTATAAGATACTGATGAAAGAAACCGAAGACCACACAAACAGATGAAAAGACATACCATGTTCTTGGACTGGAAGAATCAATATTGTGAAAATGACAATACTACCCAAGGCAATCTGCAGTCAGTTCAATGCAGTTCCTATTAAATTACTCATGGCATTTTTCACAGAACTAGAACAAATAATTTTAAACTTTGTAAGGAAACACAAAAGGCCCTGAATAGCCAAGACAATTTTGAGAAAGAAGAATGGAGCTGGAGGAATCAAAGTCCTGACTTCAGACTATACTACAAAGCTACAGTAATCAAAACAATATGGTACTGGCACAAAAACAGACACATGGATTAATGGAATAAGTTAGAAAGCCCAAAAATAAACCCATACACTGTGGTCAATTAATCTACGACAAAGAAGCAAGAATATACAGTGGAGAAAAGACAGTTTTTTTCAATAAGTGGTGCTGGAAAAACTGGACAGGTACATGTAAAAGAATGAAATTAGAGCATTCTCTAACACCACATACAAAAATAAACTCAAAATGGATTAAAGGCCTAAGTGTAAGACCAGATATTATAAAACTCCAAAGGAAACCATATGCAGAACACTCTTTGACATAAATTGCAACAATATATTTCTGGATCCATCTCTTAGAGTTAAAGTAAACAAATGGGACCTAATTAGACTTAAAAGCTTTTGCACAGCCAAGGAAACCATAAACAAAATGAAAAGACAACCTAAGGAATGGGAGAAAATATTTGCAAACAATGTGACCAATCAACAAGGGCTTAATTTCCAAAATATACAAACAGCTCAACATCAAAAAACAAACAGCTCAACCAAAATATGGGCAGGAGGAAATAGAGACACAGATGTAGAAAACTAATGTATGGATGCCAAGGGGGGAAGGGGAGTGGGATGAATTGGGAGATTGGGATTGACATATATACACATATACACTACTATGTATAAAATAGATAACTAGTGAGAACCTACTGTATAGCACAGAGAACTCTACTCAGTGCTCTGTGGTGACCTAAATGGGAAGGAAATCCAAAAAAAGAGGGGATATATTTATACATATAGCTGATTCACTTTGCTGTACAGCAGAAACTAATAAAACATTATAAAACAACCATACTCCAATAAAAATTAATTGAAAAAAATGAGCAGAAGACTTTTCTCCAAAGAAGACATACAAATGGCCAAAAGGCACATGAAAATATGCTCAACATCACTAATTATTAGAGAAATGCAAATTAAAACTACAGTGAGAAATTGATTTTGATTTGAGAAATGCAAATAAAAAGCTCATTCCAGTCAGAATGGCCATCATCAAGAAGTCTACAAATAATAAATGCTGAAGAGGGTGTGGAGAAAAGGGAACCATCCTACACTGTTGGTGGAAATGTAAACTGGTGCAGCCACTGTAGAGAACAGTATGGAGGTTCCTTAAAAAACTGAAAATAGTGTTACTACATGATCCAGCAATCCTACTCCTGAGCATACATCTAGAAATGACAAAAACTCTAATTTGAAAAGATACATGCACCCCAATGTTCACTGCAGCACTGTTTACAATAGCCAAGACATGGTAGCAACCTGAATGTCCACTGACAGATGAATAGATAAGGAAGAATCAATGATGCCATTTGCAGCAACATGAATGGACCTAGAGATTATTGTACTAAGTCAGACAGAGAAAGATAAATGTTATATGATATCACTTATATGTGGAATCTAAAAAAAATGATACAAATGAACTTATTTACAAAACAGAAATAGACTCACAGACATTGAAAAGAAACTTATGGTTACCAGAGGGGAAAGGCAAGAGGAGGGATAAATTAGGTGTTTGGGATTAACAGATACACACTATTCTAAGTAAAACAGATAAACAATAAGAATCTATTGTATAGTACTGGGAACTAAATTCAATAGTTTGTAATAACCAATAATAGAAAAGAATCTGAAAAAGAATATATATATACACATACATATGTACAAATATATACATATATATATATATATCACTGAATCACTTTGCTGCACACCTGAAACTAACACAATGTAAACAAACTATACTTCAACAAAAATAAGCAAAAGTTTTAAAAGGCTGTGACATTTTGATGAGTGCTGAAAAATTGCAGTCTTATCACTGTGTATATATATTTAAATGTTTTCAGGTAGAAATAATTTTCTTTTTCAGTCTTTGGATGTACTTCATTTAAAATCCTTTGCACTATAGCTATACTATACTATCATATTCCTATACTATTACTATACTGTAAAGTATTGATCAAGTTTACCTAATTATACAAGTATGTTAAATATCACAATTATTGTCATAATGACTATTTTCTGCCATCTTACAACAGGAATTTAAAACTTTTTTTGTTACTACTAAACAGGAAGCTTTGGTTTATAATTTAGAAATTTTATTTTAAGTGATATTTGGGAGATAACATGAGGCATACCATAATAATTTGGAAATGACATGGTACTCTGAGAATTAAACTTTAAATAATAGATTAGAGCAGACCTATTTAAAGTCATTTAAAAAAAGAGCAAGAAGAATCGTTTCTAGGATAGAAGGGCTAGAAAGAACCTGTGTTCTCTAAAAAGATGGGCTGTCAATCAGAATGGTTTTGGTCAGCCACAGAAGACTTGGAAAAAAAAAAAAAAAGCGATACAGCCATAGAGAGAGAGATGGCTATGCCTATCTGAAAAGAATGACGCCTTGTGAGACCAGTTTGGATATACTGGTCATGCTGTTGTAAGGGAAATCATCTAGCATTCATTATACAGTGATGACTCTCATTCTATGAGTGGATCAAGGAATCACACCCCGCCCCCCAATCTTGTTCTGATATTTCTGACCACACTGTGACCAAATGACTTTGGGAAAGTGATGAGACAGCCTGGTTGCTGGATGGTGATATTTTTCATCACATAAGGAATCAGTCTTCTGCTTTTATAAGTCATTCTCTGCTTGAAAATGTCCATCCAAGACTAAATATTGTGTAGTGACAGTTCTTTCAGTTGAAGCTTAGCCTGTGTCTGCAAATAATGACACAAACTGGGGAGCTGATAGTTTGCTCATTATTGGGGAAAAAAAGGTTGGTAACAAGTGATAAAACTTTTGAATTCTAAGGTAGGTACCTACCCCCATGTCTCTTGCTTGATTGACAATAAGTAAAGTATCAAGCCAATTGGGGAAAATCCCTGTAGGTAATCCTTTTTCTTTTCCCTGTTCTCTCAATCTTTCTCTGTTTCCTCCCTCTCTCTTCTGTATCTACACAGTATTCTATAACAAATTACTTTGTTAAAAGACATTGTTCCTTGCCCACCAAAATTAAAGAAAATGTATATTCTGTACGCAGTATAAAAAAATATTGCACAGTCTTCTGTAAAGAAGCATATCATCTAAAGTGAGAATTCCATTCATGAAAATAGTAAGTACTATTGTTTCTATTCACACACACATATGTGCATTCATTTCCACATAGTAAATGAAAGTCTGGGAATATTATACATATTAATATTATTTATAACATATAAAATGTAAAGAAGTTAATATAAGTAACATACAAATAGCTGTAAGAAATTATTAAGAACAGAAGCAAATGACAAATTGAATAAAATGTATAAAGTTTGAACAGGTAATTTCCCAAGCAGGTAAATACAAATAGTCACTAACATTTAAAATTTTTTCCAATTTGACTAAAAATCAAATGAATGCAATAAGATTAAACAACAAAATATCACATTTTACCCATGAGATTAGAAAAAATTAATACCCAGTGATGGCAAAAGTGTAGTGAAATTAACATCTTTAAGATTCAAATATCAAAATGAATAATGTAGTTCTATTTTACAGACATGCAAAATATTAAATGAAATAAAAGTAGGTTATAAAGCAGTCTGTACAATATAGGTGCTTTATCATCATAAGGTTTCTATCAGGCTTTGTATCTGTCTATATACTTATAACACAGATAAGAGATAGATAAATATGCCTAGATTGGATATAGAAAGAAGTCTTGATAGATGTTTTCTCAAATTTATTTTTGTTTATTTCTTGGTGATAGGGTTTCAGATAGTTTTCGTTTTTAACGTGTCTATATTGTGTAAGTTTTTACACTGGACACCCTTTTTAAAAACTATGATTTAAAATACAAAAGTAAATATGCATACAAATACACAGGAAGAAGGGAGGTAACAGGTGCTTATCTCAAGGAGAACCTGGGTTTGGTGTTCTTCATTTTATGTAAGAGACTCAAATAGATTAATCTCTAGATTAATGTAAAAGAATATGCTTCTTTTCTTCAAAGAATAGTTTTCTGTTTGCTATTTTTATGACATACAAGTGTTTTCTTTTGTGATGCCCTTGCTCTGGGAGGGATTTTCAAAATACCTTCTTTAGAGATGGAAACTTGTTAAGCTTGAGTCAGCTGAAATTACCTTAAAATGCTTCTAAAAGTTTAACTTCTATTTTAAATAAGTGAAACTTTGCATATGTTGAGATTAGACACAGTTTTATTAGAAAAGAAAATTCTGAGAATATGGCATTTTTCTGGAGAATTTGTTGAGAACAAAGGTAAATAAAATGTGCAGTCGTGTATTATGAATTCAATTCAATTTTGCTAGAATGAACCACTTGTCTACAGATAACTGTTTGAAGAGAGAATTAAAATGACGCAAACTGACTTCACAGAGTTAGTCCTACTCTTGCTTCCCCAAAAGGAATCACTTTGTTGTCTGTCAGGTCAACCCTGCAATGAGAGTTGAACACGTTTTTAATTCCTTTCCTTTCTCAGTTAGTTGAGTTTGTGTCCAAAACCTTAAGCCACTGGAAACTTTTCCTATAGGCAGATCCTCTGTTAAGATTCCTGGTTGCATGATTTCATCCCCACATGTTCTGGAGACCTTCTCAGAGGCTGTGTTTTCCTCAGTCGGCATTCAAAGCAAGCAGGTGCTAGCCTTTTGCGTCCTCTGTGGGGAACAGGCTAGAAGGAACTAACAAATTGAAGAGTTCTACTGGGAAATTCATCCAGTCAGCAGCTGTGGAATGGCAACCCACTGTAAGGTGTAGTCCTTGTGTCAGCAGGGTCCGGAAGGGTGTGGTGAGGGCCCGCTTTCCCAGATGGTCTGCATTCTATGATGACACCATAACTGCATGACACCTCTGCTCTGAAGATGGGACATTTGGCCTTTGGATAAATATCATTCTCAGAACTTTGAGAAGACAAAACTACTTTTATTGTGTGGAATGTTTTTCTTATCTGTAGTTAGGCAAGAACAAAAGAGGCTTGACCATACTTTTTAACATAGCACTCAAACGTTATTGTCAGAATAAACCATTTTCAAATTGTATAATATCAAATATTGCTTTTACTTGTGTAAGTGCAATGGAGGAGGTGGGGAGCAAGAAGGAAGCAGGGTAGGAAACAGAAAGATAAAGAGAAAAGAGTGTATATACTGAATGTCAGATATGTTTCTTTTTTTCCAGCTCTTCAGTCTATCAACGCCATCCTTAAAGTTCCTTAAGGATTGCAAGGCAGGACATTGATGATTGAGACATTGTTTTGGGCTTTCATAGTCCTGTGCTCATAGTTGTTGGTATTTCTCAGATTACTGACCATGATTCCCCATCAGCAGTGCCCAGGGATATCTCTGATATTGGTCAGAATTCTCTCATCTTTATCAGAACTGGGTTATTGCCATATAGCTGTGCAATATAAAACATCGAGTTATACTCAAATTCCAGCTTACATGACACATTATATAGATTAGATTACCCAGTCCTCAAACTCCCTTACTCATTCTCTAGATATTTCTAAATAGCTACCAAGTATCAGTTTGCTGTGTGGGAATATAATGATAATTCTTAGTAGATTATTCCTTGTTTTCTTTTTTAACTCCTTGTAAGATGTCTCTTTTCAAATTCCCCTGCATTCTGATCAGATTATGCATATTATATGTTATTGATATTTTCAGTTGATTTACATACGATATGTAACTTGCTTGTGCCAAACCTAGCTTTTAATATCACCATAATGCTTAACATCTTATTAGACACATAGGAAATATTTGACAAAAACATAATAAATTGAGAAAAGTTCTTAAGTAGCTTCATTGAAAGAAGATTTGTATGAAAAGTCTAAATGAGAAAAAGAAAATTAAAAATTTTCAAATCATATATGTCTAGTGTTGATTCAAAATCTATTTCAGCAATGTTTTTGGTACTATCTTAAAGTTGAGCACATATAAAGATTTATGTCAGTGAAAGTCAGACAGAAAGAACTGGTAAAAATTGCCTGATCATCTTTTTATCATTAGCTCCTCGTTAAAAGAAATTGGACAAGGGCTTTCTTTGGGGAGTTCTGTCACCTATTATAAGACTATGTTTGTGTTTTCATAGTACCAAACATTTGGATTAAAAAGCGAGAAATTGCACAGATCCCTTAATTAAACATTTGGATAACTGATATACAGATCATGGACTAGACTTTTCCTTTTTCCTTTTAGAGCTAACCTAAAAATACCTTGGGACTGGTAGGAATGAGAGGAAATTCCTATGAAAATATACTTAGAGTGGTCCCCCTTGAACTCTTATGAGAAGAAGGGAAAAGAGAGTTTTAGTCAGAAAAAATAATGCATGCGTGTATAATCAAGTTTCTTCATATATTGCCTGAAGGGCAATAGAAGAAAACTAAATTTCACTTAAATCACTTTAATAAAGCTTCTTAGCTATATATTTTGTTTCTAAACTTTCTGTTCTTTTGGAAAATATGCTTTAAAATTTCTATGCAATGGAAATTTGTGATAGTACTCTTGCCAAATTTATGGAAAGATATATATATATATATAGATATATATGCCAAATTATTCTGCTGAGCTTGATTATAACAAAGATGGTCAACTCTTGCAAGACTACACCTTATTATACCAGGCAATAGATATTATGTATTGCCACTTACTTGCTATTCACTGGTATTTTGACTTTTAAGACAATTTCAGAGCCTCAAATGAAAATTTTTTTTCTGAACTGTCTACTACTCAGGATATGACAAGATTTTTTCTTGGAAATTTGTTGGGTGTTAGGTAAGCTAATTTTTTTCTCTAACCAAATCCTTTTTACCTAGTCCATTAACAGGATTCAAAGTGATTGATTTTTCTTTGTTCTTTTCCAGATAGATATTTTGGAGGAAAACCACTTGGCAGTGAAATTGTCAAAAATTTAGCAGGAAGAAAAAATATGTAAGTGAAAGAGAGAAGGCAGAGAGGCCTGTTTAATTTTCAAATTTAATAATAGTCTGTGGATAATTGAGAGTTGGCAGATATAATGTGTCCAGTCAGGTCTTGCCATCTAGAGAGAAGTATTTCATATGTACAGCATCTACAAAGTACAAACACTGTCCAGGGATGCTGCATGGAATCCATCTCTTTCCAGGATTTCAAGAGTACATAAATCCATAGTGTTTTGAATGGCTATGTTTATATTGAATCTTCCCTTCCATTTTCTTTCTGGAGGAGAGTCAGTCAACCCTATCTTCATCCTTTGCCTTCATTCTTGGATAAAGTATGAGTCAAAACCGAAATATGCACTTAAGTAATTATCTGTGACCTCAGAATGTGTTTAAGATTGAAAGGAGAAAATATTAAAAAATTAGAAAAAGAAGTGGGAAATAGAAACACTTCATGGTGAATAATAAATACCCTTTTCCTCACTGGAGATGCTTTAAATCAAACACTTTTAGCTAATAATTGTTAAAAATTGTATTTGAGTAAATATTAAACTTATAACATGTATTTAACAAATACAGTTATGCATCTAGCACCATGCAGATTGAGTATGTGTCGTCTTTATACTGAGTTTAAATAAAATTAGGCACAGCAGTTGTATCTAATTTTAAGGCTGTTTAAAGGAAAAAAAAATCAATTTTGTAAATTGCTTTGTGCAATTGCTACCTGTAATAAAGAGCTCAATAATGTTAGTTTAAATATCTTATAAAATCAATTGTCTTGATTGTTTCATGTTTGTTCAATAAAATTATACTTTCAAGTATGCCTGAGGTTGCCTATTACAATCAGACTGTAGGTACTCCGTATACTACTATTTTTCTCTATAGAGTGTTATGTGGTGGATTTTTAATATCACTGAATAAAACATAGAAAAAGAGTTTCTAATAAAAACTATATACCTAAAAACATAAAATGAGTTAGTGCTATACTACAAGTGTTATATTGCAATAATTAAATTGAGAAATATGCCCATTCACTGTATGATAGTACAAATGAGGCATAATGCATATTTAAATGTCCAACACATGTTTTTTTTTTTATGTTAACAGTATGTGGATTTTGTTTGCTTCAACGCAACAAAAACCTGGTGATATTCCATAAGACAAATGGACAAAATACATTGAAAATATTTCAAGATGCAGTGTTTTATGTCTTTGTTGTTACTGTTGTTTAGAAGAAAGATCCTTTTGTTCAAAATCTGATTGCCAAATCATCTCTTTGGTTAACAGCTAAGTATCCTAATTTCATTTGCTTAATCAATTAAATGAGGAGTATTTATGGTAAACCTTGACTTCCTTGGTTCTGACGCTACACAATTATCAGGGCTACTGTAACTGTTTCCCACAAAGAGGAATTAAACACGCTGTGGTCTCTTCTTGGGTGTTTCCCTGAATGGTACCAGCTTTTAGTAAGGCCTAGTTATTGTGGTTTACTCTGAAAACAGTTATCTGAATTTTCCCTTCCATCTATACTGATGTTTGATTTTTCAAATCTAGTTTTTCATTTCTCCAGTATAGTATGTACTTACAGACACTTTAAATTTTTATTATTCTATTTTTATAGTGGAAGGATATAATTTCTTTTTTGAAGAATAATATAGAATAAACTTTTGAAGAATAAAATTGGCATTGAAAAAAAATTGGCATTGAGAGAAACCACTGGTGCCAGAACCTGGCAATTGAAGAAACTATATCCTATAACTCTACAGGATACTCACTCTATCTGGTGCTGAGTCTTACACTGTATAGACTCCTTCTAATGGCATCATGTTACAAGTGGCTTTTCATGTAAGTGTCCTGAGTGCCAAGGTGACTTGTTATACAACAGCCTAGGGAGTAGCATGTACAGTGCAATGCACAGGCTTTTCAGTCATGCTGTGATTGATTATAGTGCTTAGAAATCAGCATCCTAATATTTGGTTCACACCAGTTTACTCAAAATATATTAGATTAATTGTACAGCCATCAAAACCTGGAAGCCTATGCATATAAACAAGACATGACTGTCAGTGGCATAAAACTACACTGTTTTCAGTCTTCATGATTTTCTAGGTATAGCTTTAGGCATTTAACTGCTTAATAACTTTGGAAAAAATTTTAATAGAATTGTCTACTGTGTTAAAGTGGGTAGTGCTAAAATCTGAAGAGTGATTATATAATTGTTAAAACATGTAGAATTTAGATTTAATATAAAAAAGAGAGATACTAAACCTTCAGTGGGGAAGAAGATGCAAACAATTGTGAGCTCTTTCAGAAGTTGGAACAAAATCACATTTTATTTCCCTTGTTTTTTATGCTATGCAAAAGTAAATAATGTGAGTGAATATTAGCTTGTAGACCATCTTGATCTTGATAAGAGCATGCTAAAATATTGTCTACAATATTGTACCCTCTTTTGTTAAAAGGAGCAGCCGGTTGATGGGACAGTTGAGAAAAACTGTGAACAATTAAGGCAATGTGAAGGTACTGAAATATTAGACAAATTTCAACCAAACAAATTTCTTCAGGCAATCAAATATGAATGGTCAGGGCTCACAAAAACCAGATCCCATTTTCCAGCAAAGAAACTATGACTGAAAATAGCAACAACACTTGGTACATCTTGTATGATTAAGTACATATGCAAACTAACAGTGAAACTGGTTGCAAAAAGTGTCTTGTGTCTGTGTCTATACCCAGCTTGCTGCTGGAAGAATGACTGGGGGAGGAAATAATTGATAAAATAAATATCTAATATATAAACATATCATTTAAAATGCTTCTGCTTCCTGATTTATCAGAGAGGGTACCAATGAAGGGAGGGAAAGGCTAAGCTTTCACTGTTTACAATGGATTTAATATTACACAGTAAGAGGAAACAAAGGATATTCTTAGAATAGTCTGTTAAAAAAAAGTTTTCAATGAGCATTCCAGAGCAGCCATGATGTTAAACAGATGTATTATTTTGCAGTCTTAAAGTAAGAAGGAACAACAATCGTACGTATATACAGAATATTTTCTTAACATTTATTGTTTTCCTGGTAAAAACACAGAAATAAAGCACTGTGTTAACCCTATGTTTGAGATGATAGAGTGGTCAGTAGTTTATTAAACTTAAATCTTGAGTTCTGACTAAATTATTCAATATGATAATTTTTTAAAACGTCATTTTCAGAAATGATAATTCCTAATAAATCTTTAACGAGTCAGACTGAAAGCAAATTTGTCTTAGGTCTAGTTAGTCTCTCTTCAAAGTCCATTTATTTCCCATGGAGATGGATAGCCTGTAGACTCTTTTGGTTTCAACATTAACTCTGAATTAACTAATCCATATAGCAATTTACAGTGTTGTAATTTCAAAACAGAATGAATATAAGAGGGCAGATATCTCTTTGAGATCCTGATTTAAATTCTTTTGGGTATATGTATATATACACAGAAATGGGATTGCCAGATCATATGGTAGTTCTATTTTTAATTTTTTGAGGAACTTCCATATTGTTTTCCATAGCAGTACACTGTTTTATAACAACCATGAAAATGCGTACTAGCTGGATTTTCCCCAAGCTGTGTCATTTAAGGAATAATCACATTCACCCATTCTTTGCTCCAAGATTTGTTAAGTATATTGAACAAGCATACAACAGTTTTAATTTAGTGACTAGGCAAATTTCTTTTTCCTTAGGTTGCCAAATTCCATACTCCCCCACTGGAGGTGGAATATTTATGTTTTTAATTAATTTTTTTTCTTGAGGCATAGTTGATGTGCAATATTATATAAGTTTCAGGCATACAACACAGCAGTTCACAATTTTTAAAGGTTATACTCCATGTATAGTTATTATAAAATATTGGCTATATTCCTTGTGCAGTACTATATATCCTTGTAGCTTATTTATTTTATACACAGTAGTCTGTACCTCTTAATTCCCTACCCTTATCTTGCCCCTCCCCACTTCCCTGTTCCCACTGGTAACCGTTTGTTCTCTAGATCTGAAAGTCTGTTTCTTTTTGTTATATTCACTAGTTTGTTGTATTTGTACTTCACATATAAGTGATATAATTCAGTATTTGTCTTTGTCTGATTTGTTTCACTAAGCATAATACCCTCCAAGCCCATCCATATTGCTGAAAATGGCAAAATTTCATTCTTTTTTTATGGCTGAGTGGAATTCCAGTGTGTGTGTGTGTCTCTGTGTGTGTGTGTGTGTATACCTCACATCTTTTTTATCCATTCATCTGCTGATGAACACTTAAGTTGCTTACATATTTTGGCTATTGTAATTAACACTGCTATGAACATTTGGGTGCATGTATCTTTTCAAATTAGTATTTTCGTTTTCTTTTTTTTTTTAATTTATTTGTTTATTTTTGGCTGTGTTGGGTCTTTGTTGCTGCACACAGGCTGTCTCTAGTTGTAGGGAGCAGGGGCTACTCTTCATTGCGGTGTTCTGGCTGCTCATTGCGGTGGCTTCTCTTCTTGTGGAGCACAGGCTCTAGGCACGTGGGCTCCAGTAGTTGTGGAACTCAGGCTCAGTAGTTGTGGCTCGCGGGTTCTAGAGCACAGGTTCAGTAGTTGTGGCACACGGGCTTAGCTGCTCTGTGGCGTGTGGGATCTTCCCAGTCCAGGGCTCGAACCTGTGTCCCCTGCATTGGCAAGTGGATTCTCAACCACTGTGCCAACAGGGAAGTCCCTCATTTTCTTTGGCTATATGTCCAGGAGCGGAATTGCTAAATCATATGGTAGTTCTATTTTTATTTTTTGAGGAACCTCCATACTGTTTTTCAAAGTGGCTGCACTAATTTACATTCCCACCAACAGTGTACAAGAGTTCCCTTTTCTCCACATCCTTGCCAACATTTGTTATTTGTGTTCTTTTTGATGATAGTCGTTATAAGTGTGAGGTAATATCTCACTGTGGTTTTGATTTGCATTTCTCTGAAGATTAATGATGTTGATCATCTTTTCATGTTAACTATAAGTATGTCTTCTTTGGAAAAATGTCTCAAGTTCTTCTGCCCATTTTTTTAATCGAGTTGTTTGTTGTTTTGATGGTGAGTTGTATAAGCTGTTTATCTATTTTGGATATTAACCTCTTATTGGTCAAATCATTTGCAAATATTTTCTCCCATTCAGTAGATTGTCTTTTTGTTTTGTTTATGGTTTACTTCGCTGTGCAAAAGCTTTAAAGTTTAACTAGGTCTCATTTGTTTATTTTTGCTTGTGTTTCCTTTGCCTTAGGAGACAGATCCAAAAAAAAATGTTCCTACGACTTGCATCAAAGGTGTTCTGCCTATATTTTCTTCTAAGAATTTTATGGTTTCTGGTCTTATATTTAAGTCTTTAATCCATTTTGAGTTTATTTTTGTATATGGTGTTAGAAAATGTTCTAATTTTATTCTGTTGCATGTAGCTGTCCAGTTTTCCCAGCACCACTTATTGAAGAGACTCTCTTTTCTCCATTGTATATTTTTGCCTCCTTTGTTGTAGATTAATTGACCATATGTGCATGGGTTTATTTCTGGGCTCTCTATTCTGTTCCATTGATCTACTTGTCTGTTTTTGTGCCCCAGTTTGCCAAATTTTTGATGATTTTTATATAGTCTGTTACTTTTATATGGCTGAATAGGGGAGTGACAGTGCTGTTGGGCAGGGCAGCCTGAAGAAAGGGTCTTTCCTTTTAGGCTTTTGCAATGTATTCCTTCCTGAACGTCTTGTTGTTGTCCCATATGGTTACTCTTCATTTTGTTGACAACTCTGCAATTACTGCCAAACCTTGCAAGCTGACAAATTTTCTCTTTCTGATTATCATTTTCTTCCTCTCCTTCCATTCTGTCTACTTTCCATATTGAACTACCATCAATATAATGTCCAGCATCCTGTGGAAGCCCACCTACCCTAAGCTTACCATCCACAATACACACATTGATTTTTTGTTTACTGTCTTATCATCAAGAAAATTTCTTAAGAGTATCTTTGGATTGTGTGTGTATATGTGCTCATTTATTTGCTTTAACAACTTTGGACACCTAAGAGGTCTATGCTGTTGGTAACTACTGTTTAACTTGCCAAATAAAATAGGAAAAATAAAATGAAGACAATTACTTTGAAATATTAAGCAAAGCCTTAGACTTCCAGAAAATGTAGCTTGGCAAGTGAAGTAACTTAGGCCACCCTGTGCATGTCTAAACTTAGGCCACACAACCTGAGCTTTCACTGTACACAGCAACGTCACTGGAACAGAAGGTTCAGGAGAATATTCTTAAATAAAAACTTTTTATAATTCCAAACAAATTTGTGCCTTTAGTAAGGGTTGTAAGTTATTTTTTAACATATTTATTTTAAGAGATCTTGTTCACAGTGTAATCTATTCATCTCCATCAGAAACACAAAGTGGCCTTCTAGACCTACTTCTCTTTTGGTTAATTTTGTCACCTATGATTCATACGCTTCTAAAAATCACTAGTTATTGCTGAGTGATTAAGCTATGACTCCAAAGTCAGAAATAAGATTTGCTAATGAAAAATTCCTGATCATCTATTGTACATTGAGGATATACAGACATCTTGGTGTTGCTGAGATGCATGAAAATGAAAAGATATAATTGCTTTCTTTGAAAAGTTTGTAATTCTTATGATAATAAAACTAAATAATAATATAGGAAGAATTAGTTACAAATCTGTATAGAGAGTGGTTAAGAAAACAAAGAAAAGGAAATTCTTTTGACCTAGTTCATCCTATTCCCACTACTGGATGAAAAAAAGGAAATTAAAGTTTTTCTGGTTGGTTATTTAACTCTTTGTTTTGCTTTGGAGTGCCCTGGAGGTGGCTGGAGTAAACCAATGTTGGATGATGTGATTCTATTTGTGATTAGAGAATGCCTTCCACTTTTCTCATCTCCTTAGATTCTTTATATTAACCTAGAATAATGGCCCTCAATGCGGCATACCCCAGTTGGGGTTAAGTTCTATTTTTTGTGTTGCTGCCTAATTGGTCTACCTACCCTGGGTACTAGAATAGTGACAGCAAACGTCAGTTGAGTTCACTTAAGGTGACTTTCTTTAATCTTACAAAAGATTAACTATTAAATCAAGACTTATAAAAACAACAAAAGACCTAATTGACAATGTATACCCACTTTATGGAATAAACGTGGTTTATCACATAACTAATAAGCATAAACAAGGATGTGACCCAGAGTTCTCCAGCCATTATAGATCACCCATTGATACTTTTCAAATTATGACTTGAGGCCCAATTGAGAAGTAGGTAGTTGTGGTTTTTTTTTTCCCCCAAGCCTCTCTGGAACTGTAACATGCTCCATAAATCCAAGTTATTCCTGACCCTAGCTGTGCCAAAGTTCTGCTGAGGTTCTTTCTTCTGCCCATGAGCAACTTCTCCAGAAAGTTTCACTTTTCCATATCATTTCACTATGACCCTGGACACAGCTAAATCCTTCAATTCCTCAAGGCAAAAAACAGAAAAACTGCTGTAAAGGCGAATTGATGTCTTTTTTTCTAGAGAAAAAAATGATATTTTCCTAGGTTCTTAGACAAAGAAGCAAAGTTCATTTCAGACCTTTCCCTCTCATAATATACTTTTTATAACTGTATACTATATATATAGCTACACATGAATACTGGCATTTATTATCAATTTTTCCACCACCAGAATATTACTGAAATCTTTGACTAGATATGTTTAAAAGAACGGTCTTTATCTTATTTCTGCCTAAATACTTTGTTTCTTTCATTTTCCTTATTCTCTGATATCTACCAGTTTCTTTGTCTGACGAATCCCTTGCTAACTCATGTGGAGTATTCATGAATACCAACAAATACTGTAAGAAATTTTCTCTCCATCAGCAGTTCCCCAGATTTCAGCCTTTATGATATGGAGATGACATCAACTACACTTTAAGTCATGCTGCCATTTCTTCTGCACCCAATGAATGCAACCTGCAGGTTAAGTTGGTGAGGTGCCTCTCAAAATGTGTACTCTACAATGGTGCCCAATTCAGCTATCTTTTCTCCATGAGAGAAGCCAGGGGAAAAAAGGAAAAAGAGAGAAAGATATCAAATTCCTTAGCTTGTGATTTCAAAAAAGTTTCAAAAAGTAAAAATCTTATTTAGAGAACCTTATTTTGTGATGACTTCTTGATCCGCATCATCCAATTTCACTCTAAACTTGTGTGGTCTGAGGCTCTGCTGTCATTTTATAGTCATTACACAGGACCCACAATAATATCTGTCAACAGCAGCCTTTAATACTGGGCTAGCTAGTTAATAATTCTTTATATTCATTAGAGCCAAAGTAACTTTTGCAAAGTAATTTTCAAATTTCAGATTTTAGTTGTCTTACTGGGACAAAAAAAGGTCCTTGAACTATATGTAACATTGGAAAGACTACAGCTTTTCTTCTTAATTATAATAGTAATAACGGAATATCCAAGCTATTGCTCTAATAGAGTTAAAATTGGTTTCCATTTATTCATTCATTAAATAAAAGTTTATTGAGTGTGTTTTATACAATGTCCTGCTGGGTTTTGTGGACACAAAAAACAGACCTAGGTCTTTCTCGTCAGAGACCTAATATTCTAGTGGAGAAGAAAGACTTTAAAAACCAAGAGTTATTATTTATAGATAGTATACTAGAGTAGTAATTCTTACCCAGGGATGCACAACAAAAGCACATAGGCATTTCTATTGTCATTTTTTCAAAACACACATGTGTGGCTGTGCCCTTTAAGTATATGAGCTCTTAAAAGCATTATTTTGATCCCGACTTGCATATTTATTAGAGTCACAGAAAAAAGATGCTAGCATTTAGCAGAGGGAATGATTAACTCATGCTGGGAGGCAACATTTGGTCTAGAGCAACTTTTAATCTGGATCTTGAGGGCTATGTGAGAGTTCAGTAGGTAGAGAAAATGGAAAGGGCAGTAGAGTCAGAGAAACTGTAGAAGAAAAGGCATATAGGCATGCTTATAACTAGAAGGAAGACACAACATGTAAGGATAGCATGGCAGGGCAATGACTTCTGAAAATTTGTGGCAAAAAAACACAAAACCTTAGACTTATGTTGACTGATCACAAAATAAAGTGTGTTTAGAAGTAAAAATGTCAACAAGAATTTGAATCAAAGTCAACTCCTGTATCTGTGTATGAGCAAACTTCATTTTCTGGCAAGGAAGGAACCAGTGCATATGATTGTGGGCAAGGATGACAGCGTAAGAACTGGTTCCACCCTTTGAAAAAATGTTGTTTCAAAACATTTGTTCTCTAGGCAATATCCTCCTGAATGCACGTCATAGATGAAATTCTGCCTTTTCTTGATTAGCATTCTTTCTAGTTCTGAATAGATCAGAAATGAGGTAGGAATAGGCATGAGGTCAACAAGTCTATAAGATAATAGCTCTCTGTATGTGCCACACACTGTGCTGAACGTATGTGAAACATTGCTTTGTTTAGTCTTCACCACTATAGTACTTATTAACCCCATTTTACTGCTGAGAAAGCTAAGGCTTTGACAGTTGAATAGCTTGTCTAAGATAACTTGATATTCAAACTCAGACAGACTCTAAAGTCTGGCTTCTAAAGACTCTGCTGGGACTTCCTAGGTGGCGCAGTGGTCAAGAATCTGCCTGCCAATGCAAGGGACATGGGTTCAATTCCTGCTCCAGGAAGATCCCACATGCCGCGGAGTTAACTAAGCCCCTGTGCCACAACTACTGAGCCTGTGTTCTAGACCCCATGAGCCACAACTATTAAGCCTATGTGCCACAGCTACTGAAGCCCGTGCACCTACAGCCCGTGCTCCACAACGAGACGCCACCGCAATGAGGAGCCCACGCACCACAATGTAAAGTAGCTCCAGCTCACCGCAACTAGAGAAAGCCTGTGCGCAGCAACAAAGACCCAACAGAGCCAATAAATAAAAGAAGACTCTCCTGTACAGTCTTATGTTATGATTTAGAAACACTTTTCTAATAAATCCTCAGATCATAAGGAGAAATGTGGTGGAAAACACTTATCAATGCCACAGAACAAAGTACAGTATACTCTATGTATGACAGAGAAAGAACTGTCAAGCAATAAAGTGTTCACCTGCAAGCACACATTACTTTCAAGTGTCACCTTGAGAATGTAAAGAATTGATAACTTCCATGACGTATTAGTCAAAGTTTGAATGAATTTTCTGCAAATTGTACATTTAGATGAAACATACTCTATACCAGGAGGAAATCTTTAAATGGAACTTAAAGGAGATCAGTATAGCTCTTAAATGTTCATTGCTCCTTCTTCCCCAGGTCAGGAAATAGGATTGATGTCCTCATTTCTCACATTTTTACAAGTTAAGACCATTTTCTTTCAAGAGTATGTAAACCTTCCCATACCACGCAGGCTCAAACGTCAGCTATATTACTCTCTCATCCTTCTGGGATCTATGATCTACTGACTCCTTGTCAATCCTTCCCATTCACTGAAGGATTTGACATAATTTTCCTCTTCACCTCAAATTTTGTACATTGTCAAGATGGCTTCATCATTTCTTGAATCAATCAATATTCTAGCTTTTCATTTCTGTATCTCCTCTACTCCAGTCTTGAAATCTGGACTCACTAGTCCAAATTCCCAACTTCACCACTTCAACTTTCCAATCTTACCATTCCATTGAAAACGGAGTGACCACCTCATCACCAAGCAAACAGATACTACTCTGTTCTCCTTACTTGGTTTGTTTGGCAATATCCTCATCTTTTGAAATGCTCTTTTCCATAAGCTTCTTTGAAACCACACTATCCTTGCTGTTTTTTTCCTTTAACATTTCTGACTGCTCCTTTTTAAATCCCTTCCATGAGTTCATTGTCCTCTCCATCCTTTTAATGTCAGTGTTCTTTAGATTTTCATCCACAACCCCCTCTTACTGCAAATACATCTATGAGTAATCTCATCTGCAGCCATGCTTTTAAGCCCATTTTCTACTTGGATGACTAGCTTAAATTCATCTCCTGGCCACTTTGGAGATGCATATATCCAGTAACCCACTAAAGATTTCATTTTGGAGAAATATTTTCAGGCAGAGAGAATTAATGCAGGGGACAGAAGCTACAGTGAATTTAGAGGATCTGAGAATGTTTCATTTTGAGTAAACTGGAGAATGACAAATGAGACTGGAGAGATGACAGATATTATTCATGGAGATCTTTATAAAACACACTAAATAGTGTGAATTTGATTTTAAGAGAAACATGGAGCAATTTAAATTTTCTAATCATGAGACTGACACTGTGATTAGAAAGAGTACTCTGAAAATAAGATAGAAAACTGATGATTAAAGAAAAGGCAGTGGAAAGTAACAAGTTGGGAGACTTTTATAGTAACCCAGGTGAGAATCTGTGGGAGTCTGAAATAAAGTAAATGTAGAGAAATGTTTAACAAATGTCTACTAAAATAATCTTTTGGTCAGTAAGTATTAGTGCTTCAGTTGATATGGAATAAACTCTTTTCATGTTAAAATAAATTTAGTAGAGTGCCTGAAAATCATATTTGGGAATGTGACCAGGGAAATATTTTAAGTAAATATTTGTAGCTGAAATTTATGTTATAAAATGAAATATGTAAATTTTATTAACTCTGGAGGCTTTACTTGATCCCAATACAATTGATTGATAAATGAAGACATTTGAAAAGCAAACAAGCAAGTAAAATAAAAAGAGCAAAACCAACAACAAAAACACATATTATCTGTCAGTGTATTGCCAAAAAAAAAGATTGTTTTCTGCTGACTAAATTAACTGAAGTTGAGTTTAAATTTGTTGGTCTTATTTTTAAATGAGTTTATATGGTACTTTAAATAATCTCAATGCTAATTAAACTAATTGTTCCCAAGGAAACTTTTTCACTTATTTAACAAGATATGGAAAAATTATCAGTCAGCTTTGCAGTATTATTTTAATTTTGTACACATATTCTCCTATATTCTATTAGGTAAAATGTGTGGTTTGGAGGGCTTAGGACCATTAATAATATTTTTTTATTTTCAGTTTTACATTAAAAAAAACTTTTTTGTTTGTTTCTTTAGGGTGACCTGGTAGAAAAAAATTTGACGTTATGCTATTAGCATTTTCTAGATTGAACTTTCTGAAGGTAATATTTTATATTTAAATAAGACTGTCTTTAAATGTTCTTATTCTTTTCTGAAACACTGTATGGCATAAACAGGGACAACATTTTCTCAGATTACAATGGTGAGAATCAGACTTTGGATAAGTGATTTATGGAGCTCTCAGGATGTTTATTCTACTACTGTACTAGTAGGTCACAACCATGTATATAGTATACCAGTTTCTTATGATTGCTGTAACAAAGTACTACATCCTGAGCAGTTTAAACCAGCACAAATTTATTTTCTTACAGTTCTGGAGATCAGAGATCTTAAATGGATTTCACTGGGCTGAAATTAAGGTGTCAACAGCATCAGATTCCCTCCAAAGTTTTGAGGAGAAAATCTGCTTGCTTTTTCCAGCTTCTCCAGGACTCCGCGTTTCTTGGATTATGGCCTCTTCTTTGTTCTTCAAAGCCAGTGGTGTAGATTCTTCTCCTTCTGCCTCTGCTGACCTTTGCTTTCATTATATATAGCATTCTTATCTTCTGTCTATAATCAAATCACCATTTACCTCCCTCTTAAAAGGATAATTCTAAGGATTCTTCTTCAGATAATTCAAGATTTCAAGATTTTTAATCATACCTGCAAACTCTCATTAGCCATGTAAGCTAACATTCACGGTTTCCAGAAATTAAGACCTTGCTACATTTGGGGCCATTATTAAACTTACACATATAATAATACTACAATACCAGTCTTAATTTTTTTTCCCTTGGGCATTTTACTTTCACCTTTCCCAGTGCTGGAAGCAGAGTAAGAGATGAGTTTCCTTTCATGCCCAGATCCATTGCATTACTATGTATTTTTATGTTGGGGCTCTGTATAGAGGAAGCAGGCAATAAAGTTGCATTAGAAAAATTATTCCCCAACAAGTTTCCTTTCTGTGTTGTTATTCTCACTTCTATAATTTCCCACTAAAGATATGTACAATATGGGTAATTTGTTTTTCTCAGCTGAGCAGACGAGGCAGAAAAATGGCAGCCCTGGTAACTGGAATACATGTGCCCTAATGAAGAACAAAGAGAATTCTCTTCTCTCTTTTCCCAAGAAGACAGACTCTCCTCTCCTTTCTGGCTTTACCTGAGAGAACAGAACCCTGTAAGGCACATACAATCAGTATTTATAATGGAGACACCTGGAGGGAGGATGCTCTGCTCATCCTATTATATGTGCCAATATTTCTGATCTTTAAAAAATCTAAGGCACTTTGCTCAGAAAAGGCATAGTTTTAACCCTGGTGGCCTAAACCACAAATTCCAACTACTTAATTACATTCTGCCTAGAGTAACCTTCCAAGTGTTCCAGAACTCACGGTGGTTTTCATTTCCTATCCTAAGCTGCTCTGTTGTTGTGCTATTGTTATTATTTAACATTCCTGAGAGTAGGCAGATGCGCTGTTTGAAACAGGAATATATACTTCCTAGTGAATAAGTTAATAGTCTAAAATATGGTTGCTGTATTCCATATCCAAGTTGAATAAAAGGAATGCATTAAAAGAAACATAATAAAAGGAAACAGTGAAAGAAAATACAAGACAAGGCATCTGTCCTGGTTAAAACCCAAACCAGCTGATAAGGAGAACAGGCCACTTTGTGACTTTCTATCTGGCTAAACGTTCTCATTTTTGCAAAAACACTTGTGCTTAGGTTGTACATGGACAGGGTTATTATTTTCTAATAAAAAGGCTTAAATATGTTTAAAGGAAGGATCACAGGAAGATAGACTATTTTTGTACAGCAACGGCATTACATTTATTTTATTTATTTATTTATTTATTTATTAAACTCTTTATTGGAATATATTTGCTTTACACTCTTGTACCCATCTCTGAGGTACACAACTAGAGAAAGAAGAACAAAAGAACCCCAAAGTGAGCAGAAGGAAAGAAATCATAAAGATCAGATCAGAAATAAATGAAAAAGAAATGAAGGAAACAATAGCAAAGATCAATGAAACTAAAACCTGGTTCTTTGAGAAGATAAACAAAATTGATAAACCATTAGCCAAACTTATCAGGAAAAAAAGGGAGAAGATGCAAATCAACAGAATTAGAAATGAAAAAGGAGAAGTAACAACGGACACTGCAGAAATAAAAAGATCATGAGAGACTACAAAATACTAGCTAACAGAATCCAACAGCACATTAAAAAAATCATACACCATGATCAAGTGGGGTTTATCCTTGGAATGCAAGGATTCTTCAATATACACAAATCAATCAATGTGATACATCATATCAACAAATTGAAAGATAAAACCATACGATAATCTCAATAGACACAGAAAAAGCTTTTGACAAAGTTCAACATCCATTTATGATAAAAACTCTCCAGAAAATGGGCATAGAAGGAAATTACCTCAACATAATAAAAGCCATATATGAAAAACCAAGAGCCCACATTGTCCTAAATGGTGAAAAACTGAAAGCATTCCCTCTAAGGTCAGGAACAAGACAGGGGTGTCTACTCTCACCATTATTATTCAACATAGTTTTGGAAGTGTTAGCCACAGCAGTCAGGGAAGAAAATGAAATAAATGGAATCCAGATTGGAAAAGAAGAAGTAAAATTGTCACTCTTTGCAGATGACATGATATTATACTTAGAAAACCCTAAAGACTCTACCAGAAAACTGCTAGCTAGCACTAATTGATGAATTTAGTAAAGTAGCAGGATACAAAATTAATGCACAGAAATCTCTTGCATTCCTATACACTAACAACGGAAGAGCAGAAAGAGAAATTAAGGAAACTCTTCCATTTACCACTGCAACAAAAAGAATAAAATACCTAGGAATAAACCTGCCTAAGGAGGCAAAAGACCTGTAGGCAGAAAACTATAAGACACTGATGAAAGAAATCGAAGACGATACAAACAGATGGAGAGACATACCATGTTCCTGGATTGGAAGAATCAATATTGTGAAAATGACTATCTTACCCAAAGCAATTTACAGATTCAACGCAATCCCTATCAAATTACCAACAGCATTTTTCACAGAACTAGAACAAGAAATCTTACGATTTGTGTGGAAATGCAAAAGACCCCAAATAGCCAAAGCAATCTTGAGAAGGGAAGATGGAGTTGGTAGAATTAGGCTTCCTGACTTCAAACTATACTATAAGGCCACAGTGATCAAGACAGTATGGTACTGGCACAAAAATAGAAAGGAAGATCAATGGAACAGAGTAGAGAACTCAGAATTAAGCCCAAACACATATGGGCAGCTTATCTTTGACAAAGGAGGCACGAATATACAATGGAAAAAAGACAGCCTCTTCAATAAGTGGTGCTGGGAAAATTGGACAGCTACACGTAAAAGAATGAAATTAGAACAATTCCTAACACCATGCACAAAAATAAACTCCAAATGGATTAAAGACCTACATGTAAGGCCAGACACTATAAAACTCCTAAAGGAAAACATAGGCGGAATACTCTATGACATCCATCAAAGCAAGATCCTTTTTGACCCACCTCCTAGAATAATGGAAATAAAATCAAGAATAAACAAATGGGACCTAATGAAACTTAAAAGCTTCTGCACAGCGAAAGAATCCATAAACAAGACAAGAAGACAACTCAGAATGGGAGAAAATACTTGCCAATGAAGCAACAGACAAAGGATTAATCTCCAAAATATACAAGCAGCTCATACAGCTTAATATCAAAAAAGCAATTAACCCAATCCACAAATGGGCAGAAGACCTAAATAGACATTTCTCCAAAGAAGACATACAGAAGGCCAACAAACACATGAAAAGATGCTCAACATCACTAATTAGAGAAATGCAGGTCAAAGCCACAATGAGGTATCACCTCACACTGGTCAGAATGGCCATCATCAAAAAATCTAGAGACAATAAATGTTGGAGAGGGAGTGGAAAAAAGGGAACTCTCCTGCACTGTTGCTGGGAGTGCTGGTACAGCCACTATGGAAAACAGTTTGGAGCTTCCTTAAAAAACTATAAATAGAACTACCATATGACCCAGTAATCCAACTACTGGGCATATACCCAGAGAAAACCATAATCCAAAAAGAAACAAGTAGCATAATGTTCATTGCAGCACTATTTACAATAGCCAGGACATGAAAACAACCTAGATGCCCATCAAGAGATTAATGGATAAAGAAGATATGGCACATATATACAAGGGAATATTACTCAGCCATAAAAAGGAATGAAATTGAACTATATGTCATGAGGTGGATAGACCTAGAGTCTGTCATACAGAGTGAAGTAAGCCAGAAAGAGAAAAACAAATACTGTATGCTAACACATATATATGGAATCTGAAGAAATGGTACTGATGAAACCAGTGACAGGCAAGAATGGAGGTACAGAAGTAGAGAATGGACTTGAGGACACAGGGCTGGGGTGAGGGGCAAAGGGGAAGTTGGGACGAGGTGAGAGAGTAGCATAGACATATTTACACTACCAGCTGTAAAATAGATAGCTAGTGGGAAGTTGCTGTATAACAAAAGGAGATCAACTTCATGGGAGTTGCCTTGGAGGGCCAGGATGATGAGGGTGGGGGGGAGTAGCAGGAGGGAGGGGATATGGGGATATGTGTGTAGATGCAGCTGATTCACTTTGGTGTACCTCAGAGACGGCATTACATTTAAAATAACTGTTGTACATTATAATTCTCCATTCTTCCCATCCACATTTCTTTCAAATCATTTTACAAGGCATTCACATTTCTTAACATTGTAATTCACTCATTGTTAGAATCATACAACTATTACAAAAAAAAATCACAGACTCAGAAAATTCTGACAGCAGGGAGGCAGTGTAGCAATGATTGATTATTATAAGCCCCTAGCCCATCTCTTCTGTTTCAGTGGAAGGGCTGGCTCCCTCTCCTTTTAAGATAAATAACTTTACTTGTGTTTTGAAACTGTACCCTCTGCCTTGGGCAATTCAACCTACCAACTGGCTCTCTCTGGTCTGACTTAAGCCTACTCCTATCTACTTGCCTTTTACTCTTATACATAAACATGCCAAGTCTCTTTATGGAGAATGATAGCAATATTTTTAAAAGAGCTGAATACTCTTTTCTCTTTCACATTTCCTGAGGAGGACTCTCCCCCAGTTCTTCCAGAGTCATCTGTTTGCCTCGGGGAGGACTGGAATTGTGGAAGCTGGATTGCATTGAGTCAGAGGCAGTCACCGTTCAGCTTTTGACATTCAGATTAAAATATGTGAGTTGACCACAAGACTGAAGTTTTGAAAGCCAAGCTTGGTTAAGAAACAAATTTTTTTCCCTAAAACCATTTAGCTTCCACTAATGTGACCAATACATTATTTGGCTTGCCATGCTAGATCATAGATATTTTCTATTTACCAAGGATATGGGAAAGTCAGAATATGTCATGAAGAATGTCAGCCATAAAGAGAGGTGGGGAAGGCCTTCCCTCTCCTATTGCCAGGCCAGGGGTGGGCGAATTATCCATATATCTTTATTGACCCTCTTTAGACCATGGTTCCAAATGTGACATCTGCTATTAAGTGTGAAGAAAAGCTGAGTGGACTGAAGTTGATACCATTTGCTGTTTAGAACCTTGGGAGGAGGCACATATGCAGGTTCCTTTCATATCCAAGACTCTCCCAAGGCTCCCTCCACTGGAGATCAGCATGGGGGCCAGCATGAGGCCTGAGGGGCTCTTCTACCAATGCTACGAGGGATATGTTTTCCTCGAGCTCAAATACCATCTTAGGAGGGAAGAAGGGAATGTGAAGAACAGTTCTGATGGGAAATTGGACTTTCAGTTGATTCTTTATCCACAAGACTGCTTTAAATAAAAAGAAACTATTTAAACCACATTAGGCTGAGGAACATTTTACTAGTAACTTTGGGTGAGTTTTTGCCTTCACTAACCAGAGGGAAGAAACAGTGGATATTTATCATATATTTTTGAATACCACATGTCTGTGAAACACACTTTTTGTATTTGGAGAGTTTGCCGTATTTTGAGTACAGCCTTTTCTAAAGAGAAGCAGAATTTATTCCCCCAATCTTTCTTGTTACTGGTTTGCAGACTCTTATAAGATATGCTCAGATAAGACTTTGATTTGAAAATATGCAAAGTGTTGCAAACAAGGTAGCACTAGCATCTGGCTTCTGACATAGGCCCGACTCTTACTGGCGTGAACTGTGAGTCTCCAACAACATCAGTGTAAACAGTTTTGGCATTATCAAAGCTGAGTAACAATGGCGGAGTATTTTCACTGGAGTAACCTTATGTTGTAGTTGGTTGCTGTTTCTTGGTGTGCAGCTTCCATTCTTGATTTTCTGACCACAGAGATTCTAGGTGCTGTCATGCTTTATGAACTTCCTTTTCTGATTAAACTAGTTGTTGACCGCTAGGAAACATAGCCAGTAACAGTTAAATGTATTGCGTGCTTATCATGTACCATACACTGGTTTAAGCACTCTGCATGTTTTATTTATCTCATATAATTCCTCTCAACAATATTAATAAAATAGATACTATCTATACTTTACAGATGAGACAACTTAGATAGAGGGAGATTCAATAACTTGCCCAAAGTTGTTTGTTAACCAGTGAGATTCAAACTCAGCCAGTCTAGCCTCATAGCCCATATTTTTACCTCTATGCTTTAGACCTCATAATATATATATATAGCATATATACATATAATCTCTCTCTCTATATATAATATATATATTATATATAGGCCTACTTATATAGTGCAAGAGTAAATCCCTAGCTATATATTTACACTGTACATATCTTGAGAAAATCCTCTACGTATCTCATTCTGTTTATAAACACCTCTGTATTTCCCAACCTTGTCCTTGCTAGATGTGTTGAAAGCATGGCTTACTCTTGCTTCTCCCACTTCATCCACTATCTTCCATTTTCAATCCCTAAATAAAGCTTCCTCTCCTATTGTTCCCTGAAACTGCTTCTCATCAAGGTCACCAAGGGTGTTATCAATAGTCTCTTTTTTGGTCTTTATTCTTACTCTATCTCTCTGTAGCATTTGGTATGTGATGCCTTACTTCTTTCTTGATTCTTTTTAACTATTTGGTTTCTGTGATCTTTTTGTGACCTGGTTTTTATCCTAGAGCTCTGGCCAGTGTTTCTCAGGGCCCTTCATGGGCTCTGTTTCTCCTGACATACCTTAAATACCACGTTAAATTCTCAGTCTTCTTTCACTTTCCCTGGATGAACTTATAGACATTCTAAATATAGAAACATTGATGAATCTCTAATATGTACTGCAGCAAATGCATTTATCCTAAGATCTATAATTATGCATCATGATGTCTGCTGGAAATCTCCCCTAAGATGTTTCAAAGATATTTCAAGTTCAAACTTAGTATTTCCCAATTAAACTCATTTTTCCTTTCCTTCTCAAATTTCTCCTCCTTCATTTCCATTATCAGTTAATGAAAGGACCATCAACTTAATCAAAAAGCCCACAAGTCATCATCTGTTCCTTCTTTTCATTTGCATGGTCCATCTCAATTCGCCATGAGGTACTAAATACACTGCCTCCTTCCTAGTGCACAGCCATCCCATCCTCATCATCTCTACCAGCTGTTTTTATTTTTTGTACTGTTTACTGCAGCAGCCTCCTAAATCCATCTACATGGGATTTCCTCTTTATATTTTCCACCTCCTGCAGAATAAATTTTAAAAGCATAAAGGTAACTATTTCACTTCTCATTTAACATCTTTCAGTTGCTCCCCATTACTCAGGATACAGTCTGAGCTTCTCAGCCAGTACTTATTTGATCTGGCCTGTGCTTATCTAGATACTTTATTATCATACAACTCTCTGTCTACAGACCACATTCCATCTAACTGATTTATTTGCAGTTTTCTCTAATACACATACCCTCTCATGCACCTGTTGGCATTTGCTATTAAATTCATGTGACATGGTTGGCTTACTTCCACTCATTCATCAAAGCTCACCTCAGATTTTACACTTTCCGTGTCTTCCTGTGTGCTGCTCTTAGTGATAACAGTGTCAACTCTGTGATAGTCTCTCACCCACTAGACTGTGAACTTTCAAAAGAGATTTGCTATGTCTTTTGTCTCAGAATATTCAGGCCCCCCATGATGACTGGATTATTGGTAGAAACTAAATATTATTTTGCAAATGAACTGGTATCAAAATTATACATATTTACTTGAAAGCTGAGTGAACTAAAGCCCTGAGAGGTTGATTTGTTCATTGTCACATTGCTAGTAAATGACAAAGATGTAGCTCTTCGTTATTCTTTAACTGACACTCTGAGAACTTTAAAAAATGCCTGAAATACAGAAGAGACTTAATATATTACTTGTTGAATGAATGAATGAAAAAAGAAAAGAAAACGATCTCATTTTCTATAACAAAAATATTAAAGATAGTGAATTTCGAAATAGTGCAGAGGAGGGAAGCTAAAATACATCATTTTTGTTTTAAAAGTGCTCGTATTAAATGGCACGGTTTGAAGAAAATATTTTCAGTGTGATTTCCTGATTTTATAGGGCGGCAAATTATATTCTGTACCTTTTACTTTCTAAATGTGCATGTAGTTGGTTATATTAAATAATTTAAAATTAAAATTAAGGATACTAATAAATTTTATTTGAAAAAGCAAGTTAACATCGCCCAGATTTATAATAATATTTCAAATGCCTGAAATTGCTTTTAATAAGAGTGTGCTAAATTAGTAAAACAGTAGAGTGGGAGGCAGAATTCAAAGGTGGCCCCCATGATCTCCATCCTCTGTTGTTAAGCCCTGTGTAACCCCCTCCCTGTGAGTGTGGGTGGGACCTGTGATTTACTTTTGGCCAAAAGAATATGAAAAAGGTGATGGGACACCACTCCCATGATTGCACTGTAGGACTTCCTTTAACAGACTGTAGGGGGCACCTCTCTTGCTGGCTTTGAAGAAATAAGACACCAACTTCTGAGAGGGTCACCTGACAGGGAACCATGGTGGCCTCTAGTAGCTGAGCAGCACCCAGCCAGAGAGAAAATAGTGAACCCAGTTCTTCAACCACAAATCATTGAATTCTGCCAGCAATCAGTCTGAGCTTGGGATAGACCCTGAGTTTCGGAAAAACTGTAGCCCGGCCTACACGTTGATTGTCTCATCTTTGTGAGAGGACCCAGTTACGGTGTGCCTGATCTTCTCACCTATGGTAACTATGAGGTAATAAATATGTGCTGTTTTAAGCTGCTAAATTTGTGGTAATTTGTTGCATTGTTTAATATACTACAGGTTACTCCTATACATATTTAACATAAAACCTTATATAACCTTCAAAATTGCAAGAACAAGTAAATACATTAATGAAAAGCAAAGTTTCAAAGCATTAAAGGAAAAGAAAATCTAACGTTATCTGAATTATAATTCAAGTTTCAAAACATGACAGCTGAGCTGTATGAGAAAAATACATAATAAACCAACTGAGAAGGAATAGTAAAGTCTTATATAGATTTTAATAGATGAGAAAGGAAATGCCAACCATATGTTTTTCTTGGGTTTACCTCAATATTTATCCACAACATTCTGTTTTATTTTGTGGCTATTATTTTGCAAACTAGAGCAGGTCAATCTGTTTTACTTAGGAAAGAAAAACTATGTCAAAAATACTTTAAAAATGTACAAAATAAGCAATATTTTTAGTAAAAATAAAAATTTCAAGTAGTTCTAAGATTATTTATCACTAAATATCAATAACCTACTTCTCTGCAATAATTGTGTCTTTCTCAAACTCTTTCTCCTCCTTTACATGATATAAAACATGTGACTTTGTCACTATCAAAAATAATTTTAACTTTTTTACTTTAAGTATTTTCACCTTAAGTTTGAAGAATATAGCAGATAAAGCTTAAAGAAAACAAATGTTTAAACAACCAAAATTTTGGAAGTTTTAATTCTTGATCTCCAAAACTAATGTGGGGGGAAAATACAGACGACCTATACATATTTTAGACCCTTATATTTAATTTTAAAATTTGGCAAAGACAGAAACTTAGTCAGGAAATTTGGTAGATAACATCTGGCAGGGTTTATCACAACCTGAACAGGAGAACCAGACATTGTTAAACAGGCTTTGGACTTTAAGCATTCTATTTATTAAACAAACAAAAAAGTGAAGAGTTTAAATGTTTAACATCTGCTGTTTTAAAATATATGAAAGAAAAAAAAATATGAAACTCAAGTAATGACTTTTATGGCTGCCTAGCTACCTCTCACTGTAATTTAAAATATTAAAACTAAGAATCTGAAAAATACTTAAACGATACCCTAAAAATTTCCCTTCCAGCTGTGTGAAAAATACAATAGTTTTATGTTACTGTAATGTGGCCTATTTTCTTAAGTCTTAGCAAAGACTTTCTTATTTCCAAATTTTTAAGTCTCCAAGTTTTAATGACATTATCATTTTCTATTTGTGATAGGATGACTAGTCTTAGGTAGCTCATAGAAATTGTTATTCACTTCTTGCTTCATAACATTCTGGGTACAATATGTACCAACAATTTTTTCTCTGTTTTCCTTCCTGAAGCTGATCTGATATTAAAGTGCTGGCTTTAATAAGTTTCCACTTCAGTCTAAAATAGATAATTTAAGAAATCCAGAAAGCAGAGGCTGCCAAAACTCACTGTTTCCTAAAACCAGATTGCTATTTTACTTCTTCCATTGTGAGAAAACCCAGGCCTACGGAACCTGCCCCACCTCTTCCTCAGAGTAAATAGCTCTCTCTCTGATCCAGTGACCTCACTAAGGAAGTGCTCTGTGTTAAAGGCTATCATTCAATTTCACTTCTTATTTTATTGTTTACTTTTTTTTGTTTAAATTTTATTGCATTCACATCTGGATGGCACAGCTTTCATGTGGTATTAAAAGTATGTGTCCAAAAATGTGTCCCAGATGAACATCCTGTTTGTCTTTTGATTTAAATTTCTGTTTAGTAAACCTTTGTGGTTTGGATATAGTGAGGAGTATTTTTGGCCAAAATCCCTACCCACTTCCTCAAAAATAATAACTCCCCTGTTTGTTCCTCCCTTACTCACCTTTCCTCTGCTAAATTAATATTGTCTATCAAATACATTCTTAGGAATATTTAAGAATTCTATGTCATCTCTCAATGATAAACTCCATGGAACAGCATTACTGTTCTGGAAGCTCTTTCAACAAAATGTTTGTTTTACATGCTACACCATCAGCAAATATGAAAATGTTCCCATCAGGCCCTGGTAGAAAAATAACCAATTTTTGAATTATGAGATACTTGGTTTAGAGAAACATAAATAAGTGCTTTTTCAAAAACAGTTTAGCAACCGCATTTTTCTGTTTAAAACCAGAAAAGAAATATGGTTAAAGTATTTTTTAAGTGTTCCCTTCAAATTGGTCATAGAAATCCTATCACTGATGAATAGATTCACTTGACATATTGCAAAAAATTATTTTTTTAAAATAACTATTGTTTAAGCCAAATTTTTTGAAGCAAAAAAATCTGGTTGTTCTTGGCATTTCTTAATTTGCTTACTTGGGGGTATGTGCTCCCCAAATCCACACATATAATTTCCATTGCCTTTAAAAGGGGTTATGAACACACATCTGAAGGAGAACTGACCACTCAGTTTTTGATGTTCTAAAGCCAACTAAAGCATGAACCTCTTGCTTCCTTTCTGATCCCAGCCTTTTTCAATGAGAACAATGCTTATGCAAGATTTCCTAGGGGGATTTTGTGGTTTGAGGTTTTAATAATCTAGGCTAAAATTCAAATAGGAACCATAGCTGCTTGGATAAGATTCTTAGACCTTTTTATTTGAACTGCAGTGAACTTACCAGAATTTTTAAATATTCTGAGCAATATCTGAGAGTGACATGTGGTAGCTTTCTTTCAGATACAAGAATACCTATATACCTGCAAATAGCATGAAAATAAATAAAAGGACATGTACTTTCCTTAACCATTTACAAATATGTTTTAAAGCAGATTTGGCTGTTTTAAAAAGTAATAAACATCACTGTTTTAAATCAATAAAAGAAACCTATTGAGAATACTTCAATTGTCTATCTTTTTGTTGAAATTCTCAAGTTGTTCACGCATTGTTTTTCTGACCTTGGTGCGAATATTTATGATTGTTAGTTTGAACTCTCTATCAGGTAAATCACTTATCTCCATTTCCTTAAGATCTATCTCTGGAGATTTACCTTGTTCTTTTTTCGGAACATATTCCTCTATTTCTTCATTTTCCTTGACTCTTTTATTGGCCTGCACATTAGATGAAACAGTCTTGACAGAGCAGCCTCGTGAGGAGATGAACCTTGTTGATCGGCCTGGCCTGAACGCCTAGTTGTCTTTCAAACTTTTATGTCTGTACAAGCCTCCTTCTTTGTTCTTAGTGGCCCCCAGTAGTTGAGGCTGTGTCACTACCTGTCAGTGTCCCAAGGGGGAAGATCACAGTCAGCACCGAGTTGCAGGCTGATTAGAAGCTAGACCCTCAGGCACAGCTGGGAAAGTATGTGGTTAAGCCCCTTCCAGGGGGAAACTGAGAGATGAGCATTTTTACCTGCTTCCTCTGTGCTGGGTTCAGGTGTATAGCTGCTACAGGTTGTTCCTGCATCCATTAAAAACTGTTTCTTTGTTTGCTACAGTCCTGTGGGACTTGTGAATGAAAGCCCATTTGGCTATTAGAGCCCGATAATCCAGACACTCATCCTCTAGGTGACTGCTGCAAAAGCTGGGGCCCCAGAGATGTGTACAAGCTCTTTCCAGGGAGCTACTGGTAACTTGGAGTGGGTTGGAAGGAGAAAGCAAGAGTAGTGTCTTCCATCTTTCCTGGTCTCTGTGGAGGAGTCCAGCTTGTCCTTAGTGTTTGCTAAATTAGTAGCTTGACCCTCAGGTAGCTTTTAAAGTATGAAGATAAACTCTTTCAGGGAATGACAGAGATAGGCAATTTTGCCTGCTCCCTCTGCCTTGAGCAGGGGGTGGAGGGTGGGTGGGGCGATGTCCATGGCAAGTATTCTCACTACTTAAGAATCACTTCTTTGTTTACTATAGTCTTGTGGGACTCAGGGATGAGAGCCCCATTGGCTTTCAGAGTTAGGCATTTTGGGAACCCCTCCCTCCAGTGAGAGTCTTAAAAGTTGGAACAGTAGTTGTGGGGTCCAAACTCTTCCATCCTCGGGGAGGAGCTGAGAGTTGAGGGTTCTCTCCCAATTGTATGGCTCTGTGTCAAGAGTGAGGTTTATGTTAAGAGTATATCTGGCTTTGCTATAAAAGTTTCTAAATACTTGCTCTTAATTTCTGTGCTTATGATAGACCATTAAGACCAGTAATAAACTGTTTGAGGATTAGCACCAAACCACAGACTACGTTTTAGCAATAGCGTAGACTGTCAGAGTTGTAAAATATTTCCAAAAATTCAGTCTTATTTTTGTCACCTTGTTTTCTACTGACATATAATTTAAATAAAATAAATTTCAGAAATTAAAAAAAAAAAAAAGAGTATATCTGATTTTTCCTACCTATTTAGATGTGGGTGTTTTCTCATTCATCCAATGTGTAGGAGTCACTTAGTTTCTAGATCTCTCTCAGAGAGGACTGATTGCTCATCTATAGCTGTATATTCAGCACACCTGTGGGGGAAGAGAGCTCAGGAGCCTCCTATATCAACATCTTTATTCCATCTGCTGTTGCATTTCTTTCTTCTGCTTCTGCTCAGCCCAAGCACTCTTGAGAATACTTTAAAAATTAGATCTTTGGGACCACTGAAGTAGAATCTGTTTATTTCCCGGAATAATAAGCTATGTCTTCATTCTACTACCCATTTGGGGATACTTTTTTTAATTTGATTTTTGTATACTCCTAAAATAGTATTGAGTTTAAAATGTAAGATCTATGGAAGGGTCTGTTCACAAGGCTCCTGAATCCCAAGATATGATAAATAACAGCCTTTAAGTTTATTTAAACGAGGCCCCAATATTCACATTAAGGGTAGAAATTTCAGAGTCTATCACAGGGTTATAATGTTATTTAAATGTTTGTTTAATCAATAAATGACCACATAGTAAGGGATTTGCAAGGAGAGAATATAATGGAACAGAACATCTATAAATGATCTGGCACTAAACTTAGGTAAAGGACTTACACCAGAGACAGGAAACTTTTTGAGCTGGAAGACTTTAGGTAGCTTTGAGGCTCATTTTGGGTGCCAAAACACCCACAATTTCTGGGCCTGCTGGCTGATGGGTGTTTTTCTGGGTAAATACATCCTGGGAAGAATACCAGTCTTGAAGGCCTCTGCTGTTGGTGGGCATCAGCTCCGCAGGCCCTTGTGCATAATCACATTCAGCGTCTCTCATCTAATCCAGCAGTTTCCAAAGTTCTCTACAGCATCCTGTGAATTTACAGTTATATAATGGACTTCCAGAAGGAGAGAGGTTCTTCCTGTTGGTGGCAAGTAAGCTCTGGACATGTCCTTCAACTTCTGACAGATCTGCTTAATATTTTATTTGCTTTATATTAATATTCCGGTTAAGATTTAGTTTACACCCATCTGCTAATTTTTTTTAAAGGAAAATTTAGTTCTATGCATTGCATAGGATATTTAAGAGTTTCAGTATATTAAACAAGTCTCATGAATTCTAACTATTTGAATGTGAATGGCTAACAGATGCCTTGTGCTGTATTGGGCCAAGGCAAATTCTGTGATGCAGAGGACAAAAGCTGTTCTCCAACATTTCAGAATTAAGCATTGACATTAAATTAAGGGCAAGTATCTGCTCAAGGAAAATTTAGTTGATAACAAGTACAGATGATGATAGCTTCTTGAAAAGAAAACAACTAAAATGTTAGCATTTATTGATCTGGCAGCTACAGATAAAAATCAAAGCATATCTTCTGTGACTTTGGTCACATATAGGCCCTTTGCATGGAATTTCCTTCTCTCTGCTATTTAGTTCACTAATGTTTACTTACATTCAAGGCTTAGGTGGACCATTTACTGAGAATTCAGTAAAATACTTTTTATAAAAAAATGTGAAATTAGTTGTTTCATGATCTAGGCACAATTGTTGATGATAAGCAGGAGTCTCTGTTTCCTCTGAAATATGCTTCTTAGAATGACAGGCATTGATAATAGTATTCTCACCATTCTCCAGTTTGTAAAACCAGAGACAAATGAGAAAACAGCATTTCCAGGAATTAGTCATCTCTGAGGGGTAATTGTGAAGACTGCAGAAACTCTTGGCAGGGACACTCCATTCAAACTCCTGCACTAAAAGACTTGATCAAGCTTTAACATGGCTTCTAGCAGCCTAAGGCCAAGCTCCTGGGAAGACTCAGCCTCCTTTTGAGTTTCTGTCTGAAAATACTCAGGAGTGTCAAAGAATTTACTGTTCTAGCCAGCATCTGACTACAGGCCCCTGACCTCCCTTGCTTAGAGCACATTTACTAAAAAAAGGCTTACAATTTTGACTTCTTCCTCTGTCCTTTTGAGAGGTATATGTACCCCCTACAGTTCAGGAGTGTCTTTCTCAAGTTCTTGAAAGCCATTCCTCTGAAATGCAATCATCAGAAATGATAGGGCCAATCTCAGGGGGTGGGGGGCGGGCAGGGAGTGGGGTGGGAATAGAAACCTAACTTCCATAATTGCCAGCTAGCTTACATAGCGGGCCTAATCAAATTTACATAGACCAATATCTAGTAATTGTTCACCCTCCTGACTCTGAGCTCTTGCTCACTCCCTCTACCTACCCCCTTATTTTCTCTTTAAATACCCAGTTACTTCCGTGCAAATCGGAATGGACCTCAGTTCTTTCCCTTACTGTTAGTGGTTACTGAACAAAATCTGATTTCACTATTTTAAACCAGGAAACAGTGAACTGGCTCCTGAGGGAGACATGGAGAAAAGTCTATGAGGAAATGGAAGTTTAGTATGGAGAGCACTTCGTTCTCAGAAGCCTGCAAGTAGTGCTGGGGAGTAGTTCAGCAAGTGGGGGAGGTGATGGGGCCATATGTGATAAGAATCCAAAGATGTATAACTTGATTCAAAGACTAGACCCACAGAATTACAATCTTGAACTACAAAAGAAAGGAGGCCTGGTGAGTAAATAATTAAGAATAAGTCATCACTTCACATCTGCAAGAACTGATTACTTTGAAAACTGTTAAGACAATTTAGCCATATTTTGCTCACTTGGACAAAAGCTTAAGGCACCAGAGGGAACTGGAGACCTTAATCTCTAATTAGCTCTGAAATCATCAACCCTGGAAATCTTCTCTGAGGTAGGCTAGGTGAATCTAGTTATAGAATCCACCATTCAGTCAACATAAAGAGTGACATAATTACATGGAAATCTCTGAAAAACAGTCATAGATAAAGCTTAACAAAAGAGTAAGAATCAGATTTTTAAATATCTAAATCAGCCGTATCTGTTGAGAAAAACAAAAAGAAAATGTCTCTCTCAGATATTATGTCCCATATGTTAGAGCTTGTCAATTCTCCTTTAATTTCAGGCAAAAATAATTTATACTCTTGAAAAGTTTTTTCTAGAAGTTCATGCCCAATATTATAATCCTTTTAATAAGTTGTTTCAGAATGGATTAAAAGAAATGTAATATGAAACAATGGATATGTGAAACAATGGGTATCTGACTTGAAAAGTATTTCTTTGATAGATAAATATTGCTGTTGGGATTTCACTGGATTGGTACCAAACATCGAATTATAGTTATTGCAATGGCTTGGACTAAAGGAAGATGCAGTCACAAATTTTGTAGCAATAGCTAAACTCTTCAGAGAAGCAAACTTTTGTAGCTTCATTTCAGAACAATTTAACAAGATTATGTAAATATTTAAAGTAAAATAATGACCAGATACCCGAAGTAAATGAAAGTACTATATTCATTTCTATACATAATAATTATACAAAAATTCAATTATAAAATTTTATTCAAACTAAATATATAATACATTCAAATTTGATATCTATAAATATATAAATATGTAATATATGTTTTATTGTATATATTTTATGTGTGCATATGTATATACATATATACATGAAAATTGTAACTGAATGTTGCAAAATGGAAAATAGTCTTACTTTGTCAAATCTATCATGTGAAAAGAGACATTGCTAAGTACAAATACATATTTTGAGACCAAATAGGAAAAACAGTTCTCAGCCAGGGCCCTGAAACTTATAAGGATGCTTAAGATAGAGGGTGGAGACGACCAACACTGTAATTTAGGAAAGCCCAAGCTTAAGTCATTGACGATCTCAGTTGCATCTTTTTGTTCCTTTCAGTATTTCCTCTTTCTCAAAATGCTCCTCTTCCCTGTTCACTATGTGACAGTGTTTGTTTGGTTCTTCTTTTCCTTTCCAATCATTGGGCCTCTTTGTTTTGCTGACTCCCTATTTTTCCCCACTTTCCAAGGTGGGCTATTCCCTGAGATTCTATTTTCAGTTTTCTTCTTCCACTACAGGCTTTTCTTTGACTATTTTGCTTATTCATTACATTAAATGCATCAAAGTGAATGCATTCACACTCTGGCACTTGTTCCTAGCACATGGTGTGGGTCATTGGATGATAGCAACTATTATTTTCCCTCTGGTATTTCTTCTACTATTACTATAATGACCACACCAGCTGTTGTCAAATAGCCTGCTTATCTCCTAAATATCTCAGGTAGACAAAAGAAGGCAGGAATGTGACATAATTATCTGTGATGTGTAGGTCATTCCATCAATACTACCATTGTATTGTTATTGAGACACATTATCTCATTTACCTCCCAAAACAACCTTATAAAGTATTTCAGTAATTTTTGTAAATAAGGAAATAAAGGCCCAGAAAGATAAGTAATCTGTAGAAAATCTCATAGTTGTTAATTTTTGAAGCCAGGATTAGAACTTATTCTTGTCTCAAAAATCCATGTAAAATCCATATTCTTTCCATTGTACTGTATGTTATGGACCAATTTTTATCTGCTCCCAAATTTGATGTTAGAAAGATTTAATGAAGATAAGGAAGGGCATATTATATCTATATATTACTTTTCTAAATCAGTGATAAACCTTTTTCCTAGATATTGAACCTGAGACTCAGGGGGAAACATTTTTTAGAAAGTATCTTTAAAGGGGATATTTAACTAGTAACATTACTAAAAAACTGATTTTGTAAAGAGCTGATCACTTTCAGACTAAACGCTGGTTGCTTGACATATGCAGTTTTATCTAATGTGGGATTTTCATCCCTGTTTGAAGGTCTTAATGACTAGACTGAGAGAGTGCAATAAATAAGGTGGTTTCAAAAATTCCTTTCCAACTTCCATCGAGTTAGCCTCTGACTCTCATTCCTTCAGCTCTTCTAATGTATTGTAAACATTTAATTACCTGGATTAAGCCCCTTCCTTTTTGAAATTACTATGCTATTCTCTCTTTCATACAACTGAATCTGACTGATAAAGGGAGAAAGCATCACACTTTGTTAGTAAAAGGTAAGTCAAGTTGAAACCTAAACCCAAACTCTAATATTTGGTGAATATCAAGCTTAGACCTATGCTAAATATGCCTTCATAACTATTAATCTGTTTTCCCCAAGTCTTTTCAATCTATCCAAGAGCAAAGAAATTTCTTGAAGTACAGAATAAATGTACACTATAATCAGAATACCAATGGTTTGAGAAAATGAGAAAAAAATGGAAGGAGTAGAAGATCAATTATGCATAAAAGCTAGTAACTCAATCAAAAATTTCCAATCTGTCATATTTAGAAATAAATATCATTCATGACAAACATAAATTTTGGAAGAGAAAGAATCAAAATAGTTTACAAGCTGTACTCTTCCATTTTTTGGCTTATATTTTGTGACAGTCAAGAAAATGATCAGAAACGTAATATGATGCCTTTTGTTTGTACAAAATTCTAGTCTCATTTTACTTGAAATATTTTAGGTATAATTGACTATGTATTTCAGAAGATCCATGATAGTGATATAAATTGTCTATACAGGCAAATAGATTGGATGGTTGGAGATTTATATAAACAGATTAAAACACTAAAACTAGGAAGATGAAGAGTGAACAAAATATAGAGAATCATAAATTAACATGGTGCCTGAATTCAATAAGTGTAGCTACTGTTGTTCTTTAAAAAGTAATAAGGCGCTAATGCTAAGCTCTTCCCAAAACAGAAATACCAGGATAAGAGGGTAATGTGAAAGTAGATTTCACCATGAAAAAAAATTAAATGTTAAGAACCTTTGTAGCTTACTAATCTCAATCAATACAATATTTATAGTCAATGTCTTGCTAAGTGAACTTTATATTTTATATTTTTATACATCTGTGAACAAAAAAATAATATTCTACTAAAAGTAAGTGTGATTTTTAAAAGAACAGATATTTACATGTTCCACACATTGAATCGATTTTCAAACTTCAAATTTTTTAAGTGTTTTTGGAGTAGAACACATCCTGAGTAATGCCCTTTTAGACCAGTTTCTTACTGCAGTTCTGCTAATGGCATTCACACGTGTATACAGCTCACTTTCATAGAAGCAGTCTGCTTTAAGATTGAAGAAATGACCAAGAGTGGTCAAAATATAACTCCGTGAATGATTCAGTTATTACCTAGTTAAATCTCAGTGTTTCAAAGTTAAGTGATAGAAAATAGCTGAGGAACGAAGGAAGGCAGCTGAGATGTCACAGTTTGCTCAATTTCAAACTTGTCATTAAGTGGAAAATAAAGACTCCATACATTCATTGCTTTAAAAAAGATCAAAAATGACATTTAATGACATTCTTGAGGAAGATTTGCAAGTGCATGGAATTCCTTGGAAAATAAACTTTGCTTTTGTTGCACGTATCTTTCTTTTTTCAATTCAGCATGAATTCAAACTTTTAAAATATAGATGGGCAGCACATGATAAATATGGGTAATTTCAGCCAATGAAACAAAATATATTTGTTTCCACTCTATTTAATGTGTTACTTCCTTCAAGTAACAATAGAAAACAGTTTTTTAAAGAAATAAGAATAAATAAATCAATAAATTAATAATCAAAAAAATTAAATGGGGGATAAGTTCCCATTGGAAATTATGATTATGTTCACCAATATTATATCTATCATCAGTGATATTTATCAGGAATTCTGGAACTAGATAGATTTAATGTCCAACTGAAATTAGAGTCAAGTTTTAATTAACCACTCTGATTCCAGAAAGATCATGAATAAATATATCCCACAGAAAATTTTTAAGCTTTATTTACCTTTATTTTCATCACTCTGTCTCCAGGATTTAACAAGAGGTTCTAAATGTAAAACTGATATGGAAGCAGTGAATTCAGATGGGGTTCAGCAGGAATATGAACGGTAAGTAATAGATTCAGAGAATCTATGAGTTAAAGAATAAATTTTAAAAATACAACTAAAAAGAAGATATGTGTTTTATGACCAAATCTATTTGACATTATGGTATCGCTTTACTGTCATAAAAGAGTTTCTCTTCTGCACATCTTTTATTTTTTTTGTATATAAATGGTATTTTATTGTAGACAATAGTCTTATCTACAAATTTTTAAATACTTCAAGGCAAACATCGTCACAACAAACATTAAAATTTCAATTTGCAAAATTCAAATTTACAACAAGAAAATAAACACAGAAACTTATTTTTGGATGATATGATTATTGCAGCACTACCTTTATAATTTCTTATCCAGAGTCCAAAAAATGTAGGCAAGCCCTAAAAAACTGTAGGAAAAGCATTTTGGCACATTGGTATCCATAATCTCGTTTGTGCAGAAATGTTTCCATGAGGTTCACAGAGAACTCTTTGGAGGAAAGAGGCAAGGACTGTCATTTGGTTGCCCTTTGGAAATGGGAGCTTTCTGCGAGTTCGGAAACAGCCACAAAACAGAATATAATGAGACATAGCTCTGGCTGGGAAAAATGTGTCTCCCATCAGAAAAGGACCTCCAATTCCTGGGGGATATCCAGCTTCCATCTTCTAAAAGTATGTCATTTCCGGCAATCACACTTTTAATTTCCAAGAGTTCTTTGTTGATCTCTGAGATTTTTCTGCTCATCTCATCTGTTGGTATATTATAGATTAAATCACTTTTCTTATATAGATGATGATGTTAATTGTAGATTTTGTAAAGTCTTTTTTCTACTTCTGCAATATTTTTCTTTTTCTCTTTTTATTTGTTTATTTTGGTGTCTTTTTATTGCAGGATTTTCTCAAATGATATTTTCTTCTTCATTGATATTAAACAGGGAACTCTAGAAAGGGCCTGGACACTGTGTGTCTGGGTTAGCTTGTGAATGAGGATCTTTTTTACAGGATGATCAGACAAGTAAACTTACTTTTGGGGGGAGATTTCCATATGTCAATGTCTAGACATCATTTTTCTGAAATTCTGATGTTTCTCCAGAGAAGAATTCTCTCTCTTTCTGCCTGGAGTTATGTTCCTCAGCAGTCACACTGGGAGAGAAGGGTTGAGGTAGGTGGATGGAGGTCCCAGTGTCAATTTTAAAGACTTTATCATAATTCCCCACTTATCATTGTGGCACTTCACCACTATTCTTCTCTGTGCCTTCTGTCCCTCAGTTTGGAAAGTCCTGGCTCAATTTCTACAAATCATAGACTCATGATCTCCTGAGGTCATGACTAGGGGAGACAGGAAGGGTGTGTGTGTGTGCCTTGGGGTAGGGAGTGCCAAGAGAGAATGGTCACCTAGCTCTACACATTGGGAAATGTGATCGATGTACCTGTGTGTGTGTGTGTGGGGGTTAGGGGAGAAGTGGTGGTGGCAGTTGTTCCATACACAAATTTTTGAAGCAGTCCCCCTATTTTCAAGTCTGCACCTTATCTTGTGTTCTTTGGAATTTATTACCTCCAAGCACAGAGTTCTTTAGGAGAAAGTTATCTCCTTTCTTTTTGATATTCCTCTTTGCAGGCACTCAGTCTGTAACTTCTCCTCTGATAAGATAATTACCCTTCCATGAGCTTTCCACTTTTCAAAAAAATAGTTAAGTCATTGAAATTGCTAGTCTATGTTTGGCCCCACTTCTGCTTTCTTCTGCCTGCCTATCTCTCTCCCTTGCTTTCTCATTTTCTCTCTCTCATTTTTTTTTCCTCCTCCCTTTCCCCCCTCCTCCTTTCCCCTCCCTTTCCATCTCCTTCTCTGTCTCTGCTTAGTAAGATTTGAAAGAGGGGGGGAGTCAAGGAAGGGAGGGAATACGGGGATATGTGTATAAAAACAGATGATTGAACTTGGTGTACCGCCCCCCAAAAAAAATAAATAAAAAAAAAAAAGAAAAAAAAAAGAAAAAAAGTGATAAATGCCCTGACTGCCTTGATATTTAACCAGATGCCCAGACTGAGGCTCAGTATACGTACTCAATATATACTCCCTGATCTATGCAGAAGAATTAGCTCAGACTAAGCAGCTCTGAGGCTGTAGGTTAAAGGACTGAATGATTACAGCTGAGCAGCATAAATGCAGTAGGGGCTATTTCCACTCAATTGCTTGATTAAATACTGCACTTTTATTAAATAACATTTTTTTTCTGTTTGACTCATATCATTGATGTAACTGTGGGTTTTCCATTTCTTTGGCAGTACATTTTCTGGTCTCTATGATTTAGTTGATTTCAGTTTCTATTTTAAATCTCTTGGTATTTACCATGTCAAAGGAACATAGAGGTAGACTCAGCCTTCCTGCAAATCCCTTCCAGACTTTTCTCTGGTTTACATTGTTGACTTATCATTCTGCTATGGCTTATTTATTGCTTCAAGTACAAATACCTCTATAGTCCTTCTGTATGTTTTTCAAGGCTTTCCCTTATGTAACCCCAGCTAACAAACACCATTTTCTGTCATTCTTAAGACCTCTTTATCTGGTCAGATGAATTTTCCCTATGCCCACCAAAACAAAAGTTCTCCTGTCCCACACCCGTGGTATCCTGACCCTTCTTCTCCAGAACTCTGCTTCCTAGATACAATCGATGTGCCTGCCTGGCACCACATCCTGACTACCTTTGTCCTCTCTGCAATGTTCACTTCACTACTGTCCCTCTTCTAAAACCCTATCTCATCCTCAAACTTCAACTCAATTTCTTTTTATTTTTTTAATTATTTATTTATGGGCTGCCTTGGGTCTTCGTTGCTGCACGCAGGCCTTCTCTAGTTGTGGTGAGTGGGGGCTACTCTTCGTTGTGGTGCATGGGCTTCTCATTGTGGTTGTTTTTTTTTTGTTGTGGAGCAGGGGCTCTAGGCGCATGGGCTTCAGTAGTTGTGGCACATGGGCTTACTCGTTCCATGGCATGTAGCATCTTCCAAGACCAGGGATCGAACCTGTGTCCCCTGCATTGGCAGGTGGATTCTTAACCACTGTGCCACCAGGGAAGGCCCCCAGTTTCTTTCTTTCTTGCACAACTTAAGTACTTCCTGTTTTTTGTCTTGTTTAGTTAAACGTTTTTTCCAAAGTCATTCTTCTCTCCCTGAAACAGATTTTTAACTCTGAGAACAGGGGCCATTTTAAATTTCTTTCCAAGCCTTACAACACAGATCTTCTTTCTCAGTACTCATCAACTGACTGACTAGTATCAAAAGGTTGTTTCTGTCACTTTTCAGTTAGTGGTTTCCTAAGTCAGTTTTATTTCCTAATGATATATTATACAAACTAGATTCTGAGACTTGGGAAGTTTAAAAGTTTCCTTTAGTTGGATCAACTGGGTGAGGGAGGAAACTTTTGTTCTCTGCTTATGACATATTATGGTGCTACATTTTGAAGTATAACTAAAAACCAGTTAGATTTACTATTGCTTATTTCAGTTTTTAAGTTTGTTTGTATGAGGATAAATTAGCTACTGATACCATACACCCATTTTTGAATCATTTCTATAAAATTTCTCAATTTCTCTCCCAAGTGTTCTAGAGTTTTAAAAATTATTTTTTGATATCTTTGTAGAGGTTTTATTTTTTAATGTTTTGTATTTCCACCTGGTATATTTAATTAAAAAAACATAAAGTAATTTTCTTAAAGTTTGTTCTTAGTTTATCCCATGTTTAGTTAGACTAAATGCCAAGCTATGTTTGGCAAACTTGAGAAGGCAACTGCTAATTAAGCAAAGTTTATTTAATGATAAAAAGAAAGCAAGAGCACTCCTTTAAACTAGGTGTGAGAAACTGATTTGAGAATGTTGAGTACTGCCAAAGTGTTGCAGAATCCTCAGTTAATGATTTAATTAGTAGCAAACTGTCATCAGCCTAAGTAAATGTCTTAACACCTGTTTCTTTTAGTAAGTCCCTAGTGACTTAGACTTATAACTTCTAAGTCATTAATGTTTTGCTGTTATTAGAGTATGTTAACATAAGACTTCATTTGGTTGGTTTTAGAGTATCTATAAAAGTAAGCTCTTTTCCCCTCTTTTCTTCTCATTACCTAACCATCAGATTTTTATATGAGTTTCCTTGTCACTGGTGGGAAACTCTAGTGCTTCACTTATAAAGATAAGTATTACTGTAATGGGTTAGTGTTTTGGCCACCCAACACCACAATTTGCTTCGCAGATGCGCCTCTCCTTGTTGAAAGTCACCTTGGTGGAATATGAAATCCCTGTGCCTGCCCTCCTCTTCAAAAGCTGCCTTCAGTTCACCAGATTTTCTTTTTGCATTTCTCCACACTGGCAAGGCCAGGGATTCTGAAGCTGAAGCAGTGTAAAGCAAGTCTGAAAGAATGAGCTGGATTTCATCCATTCCCCAGGATGACTGTCAAGCAAGGCTTTCTACCGAAACTGGTTCTGGACAGTTGAGAAGTTGTTCACCTTCAGCCTTCTGCCTAATCTTCTGAGCCCCCTCATGTCCTTCAAAGGGAGTCATTCTTTGTAAAGTCAACCTGGAGTCAGTTTGTTGTTGTTGTTTGCAAACAAAACAACTGGAGTGATATACTCACCATTACTGTTACTTTCTCATTCTGTGTATGGCAATATATAGCTATAGAACACAAATACATTATGCCTTTTATCATCAATTAGAATTTTTTGTTTTTATTATTTAACATGTGTTAAACACAAAAAGAAAAAAGCCTACCCAAAACCCCTCTAATATTATGCCCTGTGTTCTGGTATCTGAAAAACCTGACTCAGGTGAATGTGAGACCTTCAGAATGCTGGAATAATGAGGAGCAAGAAAATAGATAAGTGACCACAAAAACAGAGAGTCTGTCATATTTTGGAGGATGACAAAGTTATGAAATAGTGAGAAAGAGAAGGAATATGAAGGTATTTTATTTTTTAAATAAGTGCATACTGCTTTGACAAGAATATAGATTATTGATTAAAAATTTGAGGTAGTGAGTAGAAATGGAAATAAAAATACCATTTAATTAATGCAATTTAAAAAAAGACACGAAAAGAAACAAACTAAAATTTTCTCATCTTTAGAAAAATAGCATATACTTGATAGAGTTATAAAATGTCTTTCATGACTAAAACAAATTATAGTCTGAGACAAATCATATCATGTAAAGGGAACTTTAAGATCATTCAATAGAGTGTTCCTAAGTCGCCGATGATATTTGACAGTACTTTAAGTCTGAGTTGACTAAAAAAACAAAAAACAACCCAAAAAACCAGTGTCACATACTTATCCCAGTTGTTTGGGTTATCTGTTTCTACTAAGCCTAGCTGTAAATCTCAACCACTCTCTACCTCCTTAGTGACCCAGTGATGACACATCATCACTTTGGACCCAAATAATGTCTACTTCCACTACTCTGTACCCTTTCTCTTCTCTCAGAGAACACTAAAGATTTTGAGGAAAACAGATGCCCTTCTGGTGGAAGAGGGAGAATCCTCATCTAAATTGATCTTATTTCACAGATGAAAATAAGGACTTAAAGGAAATGACATTAGCATCTTATTCTGCTTAAAAAAATTAATCAAAAAAATGCCTTAGAAACCAGGTTATTTGTATACACCATAATTTCACTGCAAGTCTACCATATGAGACATCTGAGTTTTAATTTAGATTTCAATATATTTTCATAGAGACAACTATAGTGGCTTAAAGTAAGTTCAGTTGAACTTACAATTAAATTTTCTACTCATTGACTTCCTCCCACTCCTACTTTCTATGTCTGGGCAGAACATAATACATAATACAAGACTGATTAAATTTCCATTCCTTTTTCAACTGAACTTCAGTTTTTAGCTTCAAATTTTAGTTTGAGTTTGTTTCAATCAGCATTTTGGAAAGAGAGTTTCTCTCAAAAAAAGTATGTGACCCATGCCCTCATAAAATTGTTTCTATACTTGGTACTTCATTGTTTTCCCTGTTTTAGATCCAAACCCAGTGAAAGATTTACTGACACATTTCACTTAGTTCTCAATGAAAAGAGAATATTATGAATTTCTTTGGATTTTATTTCTTGGAGGTATATTTTCCATGTGCAGTCTGCCATTAGGAAAAATAAAACACCATCTAAAAGTATTATGATTAAGAAGAAAAGGATGACAGATTTATTCTTAACATAAAACAAAATCAGTCGAGATACTGCAGTACTATTGCATAAATGTCAGTTTTTAAAAACTTAACACAGAAGAGATATAAAAGGAACATCAGCTAAGGTGAAATAAAAAGTGAGAAATTCAGCTCACTACATGTTAGATTTTCATACTGATCTTTGTGGATATGATAATTGTAGATTTATGAGTAGGCATTCCACTGGGAAAAGTGTATGTGTTACGTTAAACATCCTAATATTTCAACAAGAAATTATGCATCATAGAACTCTTTCCTTGCCACTGATGTTACAAATGCATAAAGGCACACACATAAAAAGCACTAAATTAGAACATCTAAATACAGGGTGGCTGGGTATAACTTGGATGAGCTGGAAGATAGCAATTAACACAGAATGGAAGTCCTTAAACACAAATGAATATCTTTAGAAGGTAAGGGAGGAAAGAAACATCAAAAGAGTGAAATGAACATCAGAGAATGGAACTATCAGCTGGTGAGATAATCTTTCCTAGCAGTCAACTTTCATTTTTTCCTCCTAGTCTTCTATTTGCTTGCTGATTAGCCAGAGACAAAAGTTGCAGGCCTTTTTTTTTTTTTCTTAACTCAATAAAAGATCAAATCCAGAATATTTCACTAATTTATTTTATTTCAAAGTTCTATATGAAACAGATTCTAGAGGCTTCTAATGTAACGTAATGTAATGTAATGTAATATGATATATTATTACATAGGTATATTAGTTGTTGCTTCCACATGCACTGATTCTCTGGTGACTCAATTGTGTATACGCAGTTGTCCCTTTTAATCTTGTTGAAAGGATGCTTTATATTTTCAGTCAAGATAGGCCTTTTTCTTGGAATACTGGAATGTGAAAGCAGAAAAACTTTAAATAGCTCAAATGCAGTGCAAAGATTCAGACCAAGAAAAAAGTTTGAATTTTATTACCAGGCAAAGAATTGACCTGCAGAAATAGGAAAACAGAATATAGAGATAGACTTCTGCCTCTAAGGCTAGTAGTTTTTTTTTAATTTATTCATTGCTTCTAAAAAATGAATAGAAAAAGTAGCTGAATAACTTCTGGTTGGCTGAATGCCTGTATTATTTTTATTGGCAAGAGCCTCTGAGTGGCTGAAAGGTGGCCATTAACACTCTGACAGAAAGTGCTGACAGGGTGATTATAAGATTAACACCCTATGTTATATTAAGAGTGTCAAAACCTCACTCTTACCTGTCAGTGGAAAATAACAGCATGAGCAGAAACATTACAGAAACAGAAGTATTTTTAATGTTAAAGCACCATGCTTTGGTGTGTCTAAACTTTTTAAAATGCTCATGTTAGCTACTGAATTTAGCTGATGGTTGAAGGTATTCTTCTTTTACTCAATAAGGCAATTTTAGGAGTGAGGTATTTATAAGAACTATATATTAGAGTAGTTCTCCTTTGGAATGAAAGTCTCATGTATGATTCAGTCAGAAGAATCTAATCCTGAATATCATATCTTTTATAAAACTAAATTGATTTTTTAAAACAATTCTTTACCTCATTTATGAAGAAAATTTAACAAACAAGCTGTTTTCCAAGTTGCCCCTATAATACTTTGTAGCCTGAAGTTGAAAAATACCTAATATTCTGGTCCAGAAATCACATAATCAGGAAGTTTCCGTTCAACAGGATATTTGTTTGTTCATTCTTAATCGGAGGGGTTCAAAGAATTCCTCTCCTACTTCACACACAAGACTATTAAATGTATGTAAATGTAAAATATCAGCATCATTAAACCATAAAACCCTCTAGTATTTCTTGTCTAGAAATGACTATTCAATGTGTTGAGTTGGTTATTCTTTTGACAGAGTTCTGCTTGGGAAAAATGTAAAAGTCGGGAATTGCAGGATAAGGGACAGTTTGGGGAGATGCTTAACCTGGAGGTGTGAGTCAGAGGAGTGAGGGTTTGAGGAGAGAAAATGATCTATTCCAGATCACTAGTGAGCCTAACCAAGTCAGTCCCATTTGGGGTTCTAATAGAACTAGACACCATCCAGGAGTCCTGGGCTCAGCCTCAGTTTCCACCCTACCCTGCCCCAGAAGACCCATCCAAGAATGAAGATTGGTCCAGGACAGAATGAAGGACTCCTGAGGTCTCAGGGCTAAAAGAGCAATCCTCAGGGAGCAGGGGAAGGTAGATGGGAGGATAGAGACTCAGGCATGGCTATGGGCCTAGCTTGAATTATGAGCTTAAAATACTTGATATATCAACCTCTGTATATAGTTCTTCCCTGCACTTGTGCCCCATAAAGTCAGGGCTGGGCCTGATAGGAGACTATTCCTACCTAAAGAGTTCTTTTTCTCATCCATGTAAATAATACTCAAATAGCCTTACATTATTAATTTGATCATTGTCATATTTTATAGGTAGGATATTTATTCATGATTTTTTCCACAAAGGCTAGTAACTTCTATTTCAATCATTGCTTAGCTAAAACAATCAATGGGCCCAGGAAAGCTCCTGAATTTATGTTACTGGCTTCGTGATCAGAGAAGGTCTGAGCCATTTTGTATAGACATCATAGAGTTCCCCTAAAGGTAATGGATTTATCCCCATGATTTATGCTAAAATCCATCACACAATCATTCAACCTGGACAGATGGTTTCCCAAACAAACAATAAAGAAGAGTTGTTATGAAGACAATAGTGGAAGAAGCCCTAGACACTCAGAATCAGGACACTGAATTCTAGTGCAGCTCTGCCTTTAACTATAGCTTTGAATAAAATTTACTCTCTGAGCTTCAGTTTTCTCAGCTGTAAATTGCAGAAGTGGGAATATACTGGTGAAGTCCTTGTGGCCCCAAGCAACCTCTCAGGACCTGTATAGGAATAGGATGAGTAGTACTCAGGGACTCTTACTCAGGTTCAATGTAACAACTTCTTTTAAAAAAAATATTTTTTTGTATAAGATGTGTGTTTAATAAATAATTTTGCTGTGAAAACAGTAAAGTTTTCCAAACACACACTATATAATAGCAAAAGTCCATTCCAACTGAAAAAAAAAAATCTATGGTTTTAATTATGTGAAAAAACAAAGAAAGTCTTTGGGTAATCAAACCTAGATGAAACTCTTCTTCTTTGACATTAAGATAAAAATAATGAAAAAAAATCAAATAAATTGCTTTAGGATACTTATTTTCCCACATGATAGAATCCCAAATTGATTGACACTTCTTTTTTAGCCTTTGGAATTCAGAAGGGCTGATTTTTCTTCATGCAAATTCTCTGTTGAATTTGTCAGTATTCCCACTTGAATAGACCAGCTTGGTAAGGATGAACAGATGACAGGTTTTGGTCACTGAGGAACTGAAAGCCAAAGACAAGAAAATAAGGATGAGAAGTCGCTGAGGGATTTTTAAAGAGTAACATGAACTGAATGACAAGGAATGAAGATAACATGAATAGGAGAGTATTTGGCTGACTGGAGTGTAGAAATGCAAGAAGCAAGAACTGTTAGGAGGAAAGGTAACAGTAATCCAGCTGTGAGGACGACCAGGGCCCGGATTTGGCACATGGGACCAGGCGAGAGGGAGGACCTGCATATAACTTGCCAAAGAAGACAAGTCAAGTAAGTGTCAGAATGGGAAAGGAGCCAGTATCCCTAGGCGTCCCATCTACAATCTCCATTCACTTGAACACAATTTTTTTTGGGGGGAAAGTAACCTTTGTCCTTTATCCTAAGTACTTTCTAATCATCCACATCCTACTATAAGGTTACATTTTAATGGAAGTCAACTTGGAGACCTCTCCAGTGACATGAAACTGTTTTCTTTCACTCTGTGGTTTAACAGTTTCTCCACAGTAACAGGGCAGTCTTTTTATTACCAGAAACATGGACCTTATTTGTGGTCTTTAGCCATGGCAAAACTCCCACTAAAGCCAATGGGAGTTGTGGCTAAGTAAACCTTAGTGAATAATATTCATTTTTATAAGGTTTGGAATATGAAGCAATCAGAATTGTTATTTGCTTATTATGTGTTGCCTTTGGTTCCCATGAAAGCATGACCACAAATAGGATGTAGGATTATGGCTTCCTTTAGGTACACAATACAAATCTTGAAATCTTGAAGAGAAATCATACATTCTTCAGGAAGGAAATACATGTAATTTTAACTAGCCCTTGATTATTAATTTATAGATTCTCTTTTCTTTGTCCAGCTCAGTTTAACACTTGGAAGTATTTTTACAGTATATTGTTTCTAGAAAAGGAATCATTTTTCATTCTTTTACTACTCCTTACAAATTCTCTGGGTCCTATTCCACCATGAAAAATAAGAAGTGAGGAGAACATAGTCTCAGGAAAAAAAGCAGTATCATTTAGGGAATTCGCTTTAGAAGAAAATGATATAGTTCTTAAATAATTTTATAAGAGTTTACACCAAATAATTAATAGTAGTGTTTGTATTGGAAATTTTCATGTTGCAGCTCTGTGATCTGATGTGAAATAGAATCACAAAATAGGCACCAGTCAATTGAACCTCACCATATCAGTATCTGATCTCTCTATAATGGGCACCATGGCAACATCCTGTCATACTAAACCTCTGCACAGTACCTTTACTCAGTCCTAATTTTGATATTGCATGGTCAACAGTGGAGGAAAATCACTCTTCCAGTCCATTTATTGAGCACAACTAAAAGTACTATTTTAAATATTTTTTCTATTTTGGGTTATCTTAGAAAATATGACACAAGTCCCACTTGACTGACTGAATCATTCACTCCCTGATTGAGTTACTTTGGCAAACTTAAAACATGGAGTGCCAGTTCTTTCTCCTGGACATGCTATCTTTCCTTTTTCCATGACCCAGATCTTTTCGGATTAATTCCCTACATGTCTGAAAACTCTCTATCAGTGTTTTTATTTCCTCTTTCTCAATCTTCCACAAAAAAACTTGTTTCCCTCTTTAAATTTATTTCTGCTGGGTGAACTTAGCCAGATTCAAATCTTCAAGCATCACTTCAAACTACAGGTCCCCGGGCTGACCACTTGTTTTGCAAATTAAATTTTATGGGAGTATAGCCACGCTCATCATTGTTATGGCTGCTCTCTCACTGCAATGGCAGAGATGAGTAGTTGTGACAGAGAATGTGTGGCACGCCACACCTAAAACATTTACTATAGGGCCCTTTAATAAAAAGTTTGCCGACACTCACCTAGAACATGATTGACTCTCCATAAAGTTGCAGCAGAAGGTTGAAAATTCAACATGTCCAAAACCAAATTTATTAATGCCATTTTATATACCTATTTTGTTTCATTGAATACTTGGAAAGCATTTTATCTACCTGAACTTTTATAGTTCCCACATCTAATTTTTCACAAGTTATAATCTCTTTCAAGGCTGAACTCAACACCTGTTCTATTTATTGATCTTACCCATCTCTTACCTGCATATTTGAGTATCTAATCTCATTTTCGGCATCTATTCTTCTAAATATATTGCATATCCTATTGCCAGTAATATTAAATACCCATCTGTTCATGTGTTTATTGTTTAAATTTCATTGGTACCTCTCGTCACCTCCTGACAAAGTCCAAATCCTTGGCATGTCATTCAAGTCCATTTACTGTACATTCCCATCATACTGCTAAGAGTACTCTCTATGTTTTCAAGACACTATTTCCCAAGCATTTGATATCCCTTCTACTTCACGCATGTCTTTGTTTATTATTGTATCTCTGCTTGAAATGCTTTTCCAACTTTTCTTCTCTAATCCTACTCATTTTTTTTTCCAGGATCAACTCAAATGTCAAATTCTCAGTATAGTAGTAAAGCTGTTCCCAGCAGGTGAAATTAAATGTTACCTCATTCTGCTTTTATCTGGCTTAGGATGCATTCAACCTTCCTCTAATCTTTTTTCTTTTTTTTAAGCTCTTTATTGGAAAATAATTGCTTTATACTCTTGTACCAGTTTTTGAGTTACACCAAAGTGAACCACTTGTATTTATACATATATCCCCATATCCCCTCCCTCCCATGACTCCCTCCCACCCTCCCTGTCCTGGCCCTCACCCATCATCGAGTTGATCTCCTTTTGTTATACAGCAACTTCCTGCCAGCTATCTATTTTACAGCTGGTAGTGTATATATGTCTATGCTACTCTCTCACTTCGTCCTAGCTTCCTCTTCGCGCCCCCCCTAACCCCGTGTCCTCCAGTCCATTCTCTGCATCTGCACCCTTATTCTCGCCCTGTCACTGGGTTCAACAGTACTATTTTTTTAAGATTCCGTATATATGAGTTAGCATACAGTATTTGTTTTTCACTTTCTGGCTTACTTCGCTCTGTATGACAAACTCTAGGTCTATCCACCTCATGACATATAGCTCCATTTCATTCCTTTTCATGCCTGAGTAATATTCCACTGTATATATGTGCCACATCTTCTTTATCCATTCATCTGTTGATGGGCATTTAGGTTGCTTCCATGTCCTGGCTATTGTAATAGTGCTGCAATGAACATTACGGTACAAGTTTCATTTTGGATTATGGTTTTCTCTGGGTATATGCCCAGTAGTGGGAGTGTTGGGTCATGTGGGAGTGTTGGGTCATATGGTAGTTCCATTTTTAGTTTTTTAAGGAATCTCCAAACTGTTTTCCATAGTGGCTGTACCATTTTACATTCCCACCAATAGTGCAGGAGAGTTCCCTTTTCTCCACACCCTCTCCAACATTTATTGTTTCTAGATTTTTTGATGATGGCCATTCTGACCAGTGTGAGATGATATCTCATTGTGCCTTTGACTTGCATTTCTCTAATGATTACTGATATTGAGCATCTTTTCATGTGTTTGTTAGTCATCTGTATGTCTTCTTTGGAGAAATGTCTATTTAGGTCTTCCGCCCATTTGTGGATTGGGTTAATTGCTTTTTTGGTATTAAGCTGCATGAGCTGCTTGTATATTTTGGAGATTAATCCTTTGTCCATTGCTTTGTTGGCAAGTATTTTCTCCCATTCTGAAGGTTGTCTTCTTGTCTTGTTTATGGTTTCTTTTGCTGTGCAGAAGCTTTTAAGTTTCATTAGGTCCCATTTGTTTATTCTTGATTTTATTTCCATGATTCTAGGAGGTAGGTCACAAAGGATCTTGCTTTGATGGATGTCACAGAGTGTCCTGCCTATGTTTTCCTCTAGGAGTTTTATAGTGTCTGGCCTTACATGTAGGTCTTTAATTCATTTTGAGTTTATTTTTGTATGTGGTGTTAGGAAGTGTTCTAATTTCATTCTTTCATATATTGCTGTCCAATTTTCCCAGCACCATTTATTGAAGGGGCTGTCTTTTTTCCATTGTATATTCTTGCCTTCTTTGTCAAAGAGAAGGTGCCCATATGTGCTTGGGTTTACCTCTGTGTTCTCAATTCTGTTTCATTGATCCTCCTTTCTATTTTTGTGCCAGTACCATACTGTCTTGATCACTGTGGCACTGTAGTATAGTTTGAAGCCAGGAAGCCTAATTCCACCAACTCTGTTTTTCCTTCTCAAGATTGGTTTGGCTATCCAGGGTCTTTTGTGTTTCCATACCAGTTGTAAGATTTCTTGCTCTAGTTCTGTGAAAACTGCCATTGGTAATTTGATAGGGATTGCATTGAATCTGTAAATTGCTTTGGGTAGTACAGTCATTTTCACAATGTTGATTCTTCCAATCCAAGAACATGGTATGTCTCTCCATCTGTTTGTATTGTCTTTGATTTATTTCATCATGGTCTTATAGTTTTCTGCATACAGGTATTTTGCCTCCTTAGGCAGCTTTATTCCTAGGTATTTTTGTCTTTTTGTTGCAGTGGTAAATGGGAGAGTTTCCTTAATTTCTTTTTACTTTTCAGTTAGTGTATAGGAATGCAAGAGATTTCTGGGCATTAATTTTGTATCCTGCTACTTTACTAAACTCATCAATTAGTGCTAGCAGTTTTCTGGAAGAGTCTTTAGGATTTTCTATGTATACTATCATGTCATCTGCAAAGTGACAATTTTACTTCATCTTTTCCAATTTGGATTCCATTTATTTCATTTTCTTCTCTGATTGCTGTGGCTAAAACTTCCAAAATTATGTTGAATAATAGTGGTGAGAGTGGGCTCCCTTGTCTTGTTCTTGTTCTTAGAGGGAATGCTTTCAGTTTGTCACCATTTAGAACGATATTGGCTTTTGGTTTCTCATTTATGGCTTTTATTATGTTGAAGTAATTTCCTTCTATGCCCATTTTCTGGAGAGTTTTTATCATAAATGGATGTTGAACTTTGTCAAAAGCTTTTTCTGTGTCTATTGAGATTATCATATGGTTTTTATCCTTCAATTTGTTAATATGATGTATCACATTGATTGATTTGTGTATATTGAAGAATCCTTGCAAGCCAGGGATAAACCCCACTTGATCATGGCGTATGATCTTTTTAATGTGCTGTTGGATTCTGTTAGCTAGTATTTTGTTGAGGATTTTTGCATCTATATTCATCAGTGATACTGGCCTGCAATTTTCTTTTTTTGTGACAGCTTTGCCTAGTTTTGGTATGAGGGTGATGGTGGCCTTGTAGAATGAGTTTGGGAGTGTTCCTCCTTCTGCTCTATTTTGGAAGTTTGAGAAGGATAGTGTTAGCTTTTCTCTAAGTGTTTGATAGAATTCACCTGTGAATCCATCTGGCCTTGGGCTTTTGTTTGTGGGGAGATGTTTAATCACAGTCTCAATTTCATTACTTGTGATTGGTCTGTTCATATTTTCTATTTCTTCCTGGTTCAGTCTTGGAAGATTGTATTTTTCTAAGAATGTATCCATTTCTTCCAGGTTATCCAATTCATTGGCATATAGTTGCTTGTAGTCGTCTCTCATGATCTTTTGTATTTCTGCGGTGTCCGTTGTTACTTCTCCTTTTTCATTTCTAAATCTGTTGATTTGTGTCTTCTCCCTTTTTTTCCTAATGAGTCTGGCTAATGGTTTATCAATTTTGTTTATCTTCTCAAAGAACCAGCTTTTAGTTTCACTGATCTTTGCTACTGTTTCTTTCATTTCTTTTTCATTTATTTCTGATCTGATCTTTATGATTTCTTTTCTTCTGCTTACTTTGGGGTTTTTTTGTTCTTCTTTCTCTAATTGTTTGAGGTGTAAGGTTAGGTGGTTTATTTGATATTTTTCTTGTTTCTTGAGGTAGGACTGTATTGCTATAAACTTCCCTCTTAGAACTGCTTTTGCTGCATCCCATAGGTTTTGGGTTGTTGTGTTTTCATTGTCATTTGTCTCTAGATATTTTTTGATTTCCTCTTTGATTTCTTCAGTGATTTCTTGGTTGTTTAATAGAGTGTTGTTTAGCCTCCATGTGTTTGTATTTTTTACAGTTTTTATCAGATAATTGATATCTAGTCTCATGGCATTGTGGTCAGAGAAGATGCTTGATATGATTTCAATTTTCTTGAATTTACTGAGGCTTGATTTGTGACCCAAGATGTGATCTATCCTGGAGAATGTTCCATGTGCACTTGAGAAGAAAGTGTATTCTGTAGTTTTTGGATGGAATGTCCTATAAATATCAATTAAGTCATTTAAGTCAAGATGGTCTAAAGAGTCATTTAAAGCTTGTGTGTCCTTATTTATTTTCTGTTTGGATGATCTGTCCATTGGTATATGTGGGGTGTTAAAGTCTCCTACTATTATTGTATTACTGTAGATTTCCCCTTTTATGGCTGTTAGCATTTGCTTTATGTATCAAGGTGCTCCTATGTTGGGTACATAGATATTTACAATTGTTATGTGTTCTTGGATTGATCCCTTGATCATTATGTAGTGTCCTTTCTTGTCCCTTGTAATAGTCTTTTTTTTTTTAAAGCTCTTTATTGCAATGTAATTGCTTTACACTCCTGTACCAGTTTTTGAGGTACACCAAAATCAATCAGCTATTCTTGTAATAGTCTTTAAAGTTGAATTTGTCTGATATGAGTATTGCTACTCCAGCTTTCTTTTGACTTCCATTTGCATAGTTTATCTTTTTCCATCCCTTTACTTTCAGTCTATATGTATCCCTTGGTCTGAAGTGGGTTTCTTGTAGGCAGCATATAGAAGGGTCTTGTTTTTGTATCCATTCAGCCAGTCTGTGTCTTTTGGTTGGAGCATTTAATCCATTTACATTTAAGGTGATTACTGACATGTATGTTCCTATTACCATTTTCTTAATTGTTTTGGGTTTGTTTTTGTAGGTCTTTTCCTTCTCTTGTGTTTCCTGCTTAGAAAAGTTCCTTTAGCAATTGTTGTAAGGCTGGTTTGGTGGTGCTGAATTCTCTTAATTTTTGCTTGTCTGTAAAACTTTTGATTTCTCCATCAAATCTGAATGAATTGCAGGGTAGAGTATTCTTGGCTGTAGGTTTTTCTCTTTCAGAACTTTCAGTATATCCTGCCACTCCCTTCTGACCTGCAGAGTTTCTACAGAACGACTGGCTATTATGCTTCTGGGTTTTCCCTTATATGTTATTTGTTGCTTTTCTCTTGCTGCTTTTAGTATTTTTTCTTTGTGTTTAATTTTGGTTAGTTTGATTAATATGTGCCTCGGTGTATTTCTCCTTGGGTTTATTCCGTATGGGACTCTTTGTGCTTCTTGGACTTGATCAGTTATTTCCTTTCCCATGTTGGGGAAGTTTTCCACTATAACCTCTTCAAATATTTTCTCAGACATTTTCTTTTTTTCTGCTGCTTCTGGGATGCCTATGATTTGAATGTTGGCGCACTTAATGTTGCCATCAAGGGCTCTGAGACTGTCTTCCATTCTTTTTATTCTTCTTTCTTTTTCCTGCTCTGTGGCAGTTATTTCCCCCATTCTAACTTCCAACTCACTTACTCATTCTTCTGCCTCAGTTATTCTGCTGTTTATACCACCTAAAGTATTTTTAATTTCAGTTATTTTGCTGTCCATTACTGTTTGTTTGCTTTTTAGTTCTTCTGAGTCCTTATTAATTGTTTCTTGTATTTTCTCTATTTTGTTGTCGAGATTTTGGATCATATTTATTATCATTACTCTGATTCTTTTTCCGGCAATTTTCCCATTTCCTCTTCATTTATTTGGTCTTGTGGGTTTTGTTCCTGCTCCTTTGTCTGCATGGTGTTTCTGTGTTTTCTCATTTTGTCTAACACATAGGATTTGCTCTCTCCTTTCCCTATGCTGCCTAGTAGTAATTCCTCTTGTTTTTGCTCTCTGCCCCATGTCATGGGGTTTGTCCAGTGTCTTGAGCAGGCTTCCTGGTGGGGGGGACTGGTGCCTGCTTTCCGGTGTGTGGCTCTGTGTCTTTTCTCTCTGATGAGCAGGGCCATGTCAGGTGGTGTGTTTTAGGGTATCTGTGAGGTTAATATGGCCTTAGGTAGTCTGTGTGCTGATGGGTGGGTTTGTGTTCCTGTCTTGTTTGTAGTTTGGTGTGAGGTGTCCAGCACTGGCAGTTGCAGACAGTTGGACAAAGCTGGGTCTTAGACTCTGATACTGCATTCCGTGAGAGTTCTCTGCAGTTAATCTTCCCAGTGGCTTAGGACTCCCTGATAGTCTAGCATCCTGGAGTCAATGCTCCATCCCCAGAGCTTCCTACTTGACTTCTGATCAAGTAGTCCAGACTTTAGAGGTTGCTTGTCCTGGCAATAAAGGGGTTTCAAAATGACTGTCCAAGCCCCAGACTAATGGCAGAGTGTTGAGTAAAACAAATATTAAATCAAGGAAACACACACATGTACAAAACACACAAATACTGAATCCAATAGAACATAAGAGGAAACCAACAGAAATTCAAAACAAAAAATAAAACAAAAACAAATGAATAAACAAACAAAAAAACCCACACAAACACAAATCCAGGGAAATTTTGAAAGCTAGGATCAAATATAATAAAGAGCAAGAGTACCACCAGACAGACAATTATAATCAGAACTAAGATAAAGACCAAATCTAATAATATAAACCAAAGCAGTGTGTCATCTGGAGAGTAAAGCAAGGAAACAGAGCAGAGTGATAATATTGATTATAAACATATTAAGATAAAATAAACTAAAAAAGGATAGAAGACAGGGCAACAGAAGAGTGTAGTGTGACTGGAAATATGAAAAGAAAAAGAAAAAAATAAATATGTATAAAGGATAGAGAATAAAAGAAGGTAGAAGAGATAAAGTGAGCACTACAAAAAACTTATCTAGAAATAGAAATATATAAAAAGGCTAAAAATAAAAATAGAATAAAAAATAGAATAAAAAATATGTTATAAAACATGTAGATCCCTTAGGACTAAGATCGTAATCAGTTAAAAAAAAAAAAAAAAAAAAAGCTAGAACTGACCCCAGAATGGAACAGATCAATAGAATTAATAATAATATTTCCGTTTCCTTGGGGTCTCAGCTGAAAGCACCCTTCTACCCACCTTGGGCTTTTTGTATTACTCTGTGACCAGCAGAGCTTCTTTCATTGCTCTATTGTTCATCTGTAAGTGCCAGTGTGTAGGTGGAGAGAAGGTACAATTGTGGCTCCTTCCCCTGGGAGTGAGTGAGCAGTGGCGCCCTGCCTGGGTCGTCGGAGCCCGGGTAGCGGTGGCGGTGCCTGTTGCAGAGGGACACTGGCAGCTCAGGCCGAGAGAGCGACTACAACCTTGGCTCCTACCCACTGTGTATGACTCTGCTGTGGCACTCTGCCTGGGTCCCGGTGGCTTGGGCGGCGGTGGCAGTGCCTGTTGCAGAGGGAAGCTGGTGGCTCAGGTGTAAACACAATGTCTCCAGAGCTGGGCCACTCTGCGGGCTTTTGGCTCATGGCTGCAGGCACTCTAGGTTAGCCCTGTCCAGGGGCCTTTGTTATCCGTGACTTCGATAGCCAGGCCCAGAGGGGTCCTTCCTTTATTCATTGCAGGTGTGGAGAGAGAGGCTACACCCACAGCTCCTCCCCCCTGCTTGTGAGTCAGCAGTATCACGCTGCTGCCATGGCCACCCAGCTTTCTGTGGTAAGCATTCTCCATTGTGGATTTCTTCCCTCCTGTCCTTTCAGTCCATCTCCCCACTGCCAACAATGTTTCTCGCCCTGAACCAGTTTTCTGGTTCCCACGTTCCAGCTCCCAGACCCCCTGTTCAGCTGTGAACCCACGTCTCAGTCCGGACACGCTGAACTGTGGTGCAGACCCTTCGTGTGTTTCTCACTCTTTCCCATCTGCCACAGCTCAGCCGCTTCACCCTCTTTGAACAGTCCCAAATCCCTCCCTTCTGACCCAGTGAAATTCCCCACTGGAGAAGGGGTTTCCCCATCAGATAAGGGATGTTTCCCCGAATTCGGCAATCTCCCCTGTTTCAGATCCCCCCACCCCAGGGTGTGGGACCCATCCCTTTCCTTTCTTCTCCTCCTCTTTCTCCCTTTTTTTCCCCCCTCTGTCCTACCCAGTTATGTCAGGATCTTTCCAGTCCTGTCTGGTGTCCAAGGTTTTCTGTTGGTGTTCAACTCGTTCTCTGTAGGAATTATTGCATCTTTTGATGTATTCCTGATGCATCTGTGGAGAGGGATGCACTCCACGTCCTTCTACTTCGCCACCATCTTTTATAAATCCATGCTCTTTTTACACAAAATATCATTTATGAATATTTCTCCTTCATAAGAACACAGAAGTCCCATATTTGATTTAAAATGCATTGAAATTAATAAATTAATCCTAAACACATCTAGCTTAATGGTTTTATTTCTGCTATTTATTAAATTCTGTCTCCTTAAGCAAGCTAAACCTGTTGATCTGATAATGACTATTTTCCCTGGCTCCTTAAGTTGGAAATGAGTCATTGAGAAGTGAGCGCCCACTTCTGTTACAACACCTGGGAGAGATGAAGCTATTGAAAACCTTAAGTTGCTCTAAAATGCGGGAGCTGGCAGGATAAAAGGAGGATAAAAATTTTACAAAGAACCATAGTCAGATGAGACTGCTGTAGTTGGCACTTTCTTCTTGTTTGAACAATGCCCTCCAACCTAACCCAATCCTCATGAATTTCTCTGAACAGAAGCTTGGCAAACAAAAACAAAAACAGTTAGGTGAAGTCAAGAAAACCAGGGAAAGAATCCTGGACTCTTAACACATCCTGCACTGGAACCAGGGCGGAAAATAGGAGGCATGTGTAGTGCTGCCACATTTTTTTTGACTCAATACATAGGTTAGTTTCCCCTTTGTTAAAAAATATATACTTGATGTTAAGAACGTGCTTGATTATATCCAGTCACCTAGGTAGATTAGAAACAGTGAAGGAAGGCTGTTTTTAATCCCTCTAAAAGCAATGTTGCCAAAACTCTATCTAAGGCCAATCTTGCCATGTGTGCTTTGGGCCACATCCTATTGTGCCATTAAGCAATCTTGCATATGGTGCTATCCTTTCTGAATTTCCACACTCCATTCTGAAAACTTAGCATCTCAATTTAAATACACTCAAGATTATTGTGCACTATTAGATCCAGTGGCCTCCTTTTAGTCTGTCTTTCTTGATCTCATTACACTTTTCAGAAAGTGGACCACTCATCTTTCTTAAATAAACTCTTCTTGGCTTTTATAAAGCTGCATTTTCATATTTTTTTCTTCTACTTTTCTTTCTCCTTATTGCTTGTCTTTTTCTCTGGTACTTCCTCCTTGAATAACAGTTAAACGTTGCAGTACCTCAGAACTCACTTCTACGTACTTTTTTTTTTCCTTAATAGACTGCTTCTAATTAGGTGATTTCATCTACTTTGAGAACTCCAAAATGGGACTCCAAAATGGAGCCGACAGCTCCAAAATCTTAATTTCTAGCATGAGACTTCTCTTCCAGTTTTCAGGACATCATATCCCAGAGCCTATGGATTTTATCTGTATCACAAATAAAAATATACGAATAGAGCTCACAATTCCCTACCTTAGTCTCTGCAACTCAAACACTTGCACATTTTTAGGTTTGTATTTAAAATTTTTCATCATAAATTAAATATTTGAAAAGGATGTAATTTTTAGAGTATTATAAAGAGTGACATGTAAAAACATTACTGTTAATTTCTGCTTGCAGCCATAAGGGAGTAACAGGTATCAGTTTACCTTTTAGCAAATAACTATAAATCTGGACAAAATATATGAAAGCAATGTTTTTTTTTTTTTTTAATTTTATTTATTTATTTATTATTTTTTGGGGGGTACACCAAGTTCAATCATCTGTTTCTATACACATATATCCGTATTCCCTCCCTCCCTTGACTCCCCCCCACCCTCCCTTGACTGCCCCCCCACCCTCCCTCGAGTCCCCCCCATCCTCTCCGTCCCAGTCCTCTAAGGCATCTTCCATCCTCGAGTTGAACTCCCTTTGTTATACAACAACTTCCCACTGGCTATCTGTTTTACAGTTGGCAGTATATATATGTCTGTGCTACTCTCTCGCTTCGTCTCAGCTTCCCCTTCACACCCCGCCCCCTCCCAAACCTCGAGTTCTCCAGTCCATTCTCTGCACCTGTGTCCTTGTTCTTGTCACTGAGTTCATCAGCACCATTTTTAGATTCCGTATATGTGAGTTAGCATACAATATTTGTCTTTCTCTTTCTGGCTTACTTCACTCTGTATGACAGACTCTAGGTCTATCCACCTCATGACATATAGCTCCCTCTCATGCCTTTATATAGCTGAGTAATATTCCATTGTATATATATGCCACATCTTCTTTATCCATTCATTTGTTGATGGGCAGTTAGGTTGCTTCCATGTCCTGGCTGTTGTAAATAGTGCTGCAATAAACATTATCGTACATGTTTCTTTTGGGATTATGGTTTTCTTTGGGTATATGCCCAGAAGTGGGATTACTGGATCATATGGTAGTTCTATTTATAGTTTTTTAAGGAACCTCCAAACTGTTTTCCATAGTGGTTGTACCAACTTATATTCCCACCAATAGTGCAGGAGAGTTCCCTTTTCTCCACACCCTCTCCAGCATTTGTTGTTTCCAGATTTTGTGATGATGGCCATTCTGATCCGTGTGAGGTGATACCTCATTGTGGCTTTGACTTGCATTTCTCTGATGATTAGTGAAAGCAATTGTTTTTAAGAACTGGACCCCAAATAGTTCAAGACTGTGATCCTTGAAAGAAAGGAAACATATGAAGTGATCTCCAAGTTCACCTTAGCTTTCTCCCTGGGGCACTTTCCAAGCCTCAGCAGAGGTAATTCGAGCACAAAGAGTAGTGGTCCCTCTGGGCAAAGAAAAGAGTGAATGGCATTTGGGTTTACTGAAGTGACTGGAGTTATCATTAGACTTATTATTATAAATGTTATAACATAAGATCAAATAAAAATAATATATTACATTATTTGATATATCATTTGTATATTAATCTTATATCCATCCATCTTTCTAAATTTTCCTATTTTCTCTAATGATTTATCTGTAATTTCTTTGGGTTTTCTATGCAAAAAAATTATATCATCTGCCATTTATGATTTTATTTTCTTAATTTCATTCCTTAGATAGTAATGCTCTTCTCTTATCGTTTGCATTTTGAGCTCAAATACACATTGAATAAAAGTGATGTTTGTTCTAATTTTAAACAAAATGCTTCTAAAATTTCCCCATTTGGGATCATCTTTGCTGTAGGTTTTTCATAAATGATTATTATCAAATTGAAGAAGTTGCCTCCTATTTCTAATTTACAAGGATTTATTTTAAATTTTAGGCATGTTTTTACATTATTGTCAAATGTTTTTCTGTGTTTATTGATATGACGTATTCTGTTAATGGAGCTATTTTTACATACCTAGGGCAAACTGAACTTACCCATAATGTAGTTTTATTTTTCCTACACTGCTATATTGGAACTGCTAAAATATTTTGCTTAAGAATTCTGCATCTATAGTTATTAGGTAAATAATACTTCTTTTCTTGTATTACTATTTTCTGACTGTTTAAAAAATTATACTGACCTCTTAGAATAAGCCGAGGAGTACTTCTTCTTTCACAGTCCATGAAAGAGTCTATGTAAGTGTCAAAACATCAGACTACCACTCAATATCTCTCAGCAAAAAGCTGAATTTATGCCTTATTTAACTAACAGAGAGCTATAATAATCAGGTATAGTAACACTGTACAGAACAAATGGATGATGATGTATGTTTTTTAAAATAATTAATTAATTAATTTACTGGCTGCATTGTGTCTTCAATGCTGCATGTGGCCTTTCTCTAGCAGTGGCGAGCGGAGGCTACTCTTCATTGTGGTGCCCAGGCTCCTCATTGCTGGGGCTTCTCTTGTTGGGGAGCCTGGGCTCTAGGCATGTGGGCTTTAGTAACTGCAGCACACAGGCTCAATAGCTGTGGCTCACACGCTCTAGAGCTCAGGCTCAATAGTTGTGGTGCATGGACTTAGTTGCTCTGTGGCATGTGGGATCTTCCTGGAGCAGGGACTGAACCCATGTCCCCTGCACTGATAGGCGGATTCTTAACCACTGTGCCAACTAGGAAGCCTGACATTTGGTTTTTCAGGGAAGATTTGTTTTGGCTTATGATAGATGCGGGACAAGAGTGGGTTTATGTCAATGTTACAGAGCATGGTTAGTGTTGGTTACAGAAGTGGGAGAGGGATATAGCTTGGAGTGAGTCCACTGAAAATTGGCTAACTCTCATAATGTGAGGCTGTCACTGATTGGTTGGCTTTCAAAAGTGTGTTCACAGAGGTTCTCACTGATTAACTAAAAAGATTTAAGATCACATCTTATACTAATTCTTTGACCTTAGCTTGGTGCCCTATAATTCAGTTCAATCTGGCACTAACTACCTGGAGTTAGCACAGAGGTTAGCAAGCTCAGTTCCACAGAACTGTCCCCACTTCAGACACCGGTTGAAAGTCCTAGGTCCTTTGGTATTCCTGTATGACTTGTTACAAATTTAGGAGTTCCCACAACCCTTGCCCCTTCTAGAAAAAGTCACAAAACTCATGGAACTGCTATACTTAAGATTACAGCTTTATTATAAAGGATAAAAGTCAGGATTAGCTAAATGGGAGAGAGACGTAGGACAAGGTTGGACAGGGAGAGGGGAGGTGAAGGACTTTCATGTTCTTTCTCCTCCTGGAATCCAGGCACAGACTTCTCCAAAGCATCAATGTGCTCATCAACCTGAAAGCTCTCTGAATCACCTTGTTCAAGAGTTTTTACTGAGGCCTCATTACGTAGGTATATATTGATTAAATTATTAACCACACGATTAAATTCAATCTCTAGCTCCCCTTTATTCCTCAGAGGTTGGGAGATGGGACTAAAAGTTCCAATCCTCTTATGTGTTTGGCCAGCCCTTCTGTTGAAATTTTCTGTGGGCCCACCATGAGTCACCTTGCTAGCACAACATCATTGTCAAAACAGGCTTATTATGAGTAACAAAAAACACTTCTATCACTCAGGAAATTCCGAAGGTTTCTGAAGCTATGTGCATTCCGCAGGACAAAGACTAACGTATATTTTGTGTTATACCACCCATGGTAATGGGATATCAACAACTTCTAGCAGTGTGGGAGCTTATAAAATTCCCATTTCATTCTCCACCCACCAAAGCTACTTATGAGACCATTAGGGACCATCCAGCTTTCTATCACTTTTGTTGATTTCCCTTGAAAATGTGGTTTTGTTTGCAGAATTCTGATTTTTCTTTGAGCTTCAGTTAGCATGATTTTACCCTATTTTTGGCTTTGAGTCATTTGTTGTATCATCTACTGGGACAAAGATTATGAAGAATAATTTAATACTTTGGACAATAATTATTAGTTAACATTAGATGACTATCAGAAAACAGGGACAATTAAAATATTATAAAAAGGAATTGAAAGGTTCCCGGGAAGATTTTCCAGGCTTAATCAAGGAAATAAAATTACATATGAGGCAGTAATTGGTCATATTCTTTACTATCTTAGAAAAGATCTCTTATTAGTCTTTGTTTACTAACAAGGTCAATGTGTCCCAAATATGACAGTTTGCTTCATGGAAGAGTTTGTCAGGTGTCAATTTGAAACTGTATAGTATTATCTTAATCTCGTGCATTTTACTGCTTGATTGTTCTCAAGGTCTCTTTCCAGAATTTGGGGCCAAATCCTGAATACCTTCAAGAACTTGTTTTTCTACTGTATGAGGAATCCTTATTTAAAGACTTTGGTCATTACAGCCTGTTAAGATTATTGATCTGCTAGCATTCTTTCCCTAGCTTCCCTATGAATCACTCTCTTGTATGTTTGACACAAAACAATAGGGCAAAACAAAAACATATGAGATTAGACTTTGTACAAACAATCAAACAAAAGGGAAAGAAAATAATAAGCAGATTAACTAAAACAAAATTTATCAAATATTGCAACAAAAAATTGAATGACTTTATACAAAGGCCTATCTCTGTTTTCTTTACCATATGATACTCCTCCAAACTAAAAGGCCTAATTGTCATATACCATGATTTTAGGCCTGACTGCCTTATTTCATATAAAGATCTACTGGTTATATACTGTAGTGTAAAAAAAAAAATTAACAGCAAAAATGGTACAAATTGAGTGCTCATTTTTAATCAGGCTCACTTGGCAGCAAATTTGAAGAATAAATGGAATTTGGGCACAAGGTTTGTGGTTAACATGCTTATTTGTTTGAGCATCCCACAGAATGTTACCAAGTGAAGTGCTATGGGAGTCATGGTCTGTTGAGAGAAGTAAACTGCTGCTCTGAAATATAGCATTTTGGCAAAGCATTTGTTTTGTGTTGTATTGGGCATGGCGCAGAAGTGGGTTGTTGTCATTCTTAGAGCATGGTTTATATTGGTTACAGAAGTAGGTTACTATCAATCTTTGAAGTGTCTTTCTTATTACTTACCGAAGTGTGTTTTTTGTTGTTGATCACACAGGTAGGCGTAGGTCAATGTCAGTTTTAGATGCATGATTTGTGATGAGTCTTTTGACAACTAACTTTCAAAAGTGTAAGATGGTCACTTCGTGTTGGCTTTCAGATATAGGTTGAATGAAGTGAGTTGTCATTGACCAACTCAATACAGTTAAAGCCACTTCTGGTGTTTACTTGTTAACATGGTTATAGAATAGTCACTTTTATCCTAAGACTTTCAATTTTCCTAACATGAATTACCCACTCTTTGAAAGTTTAATAAAACAGCTAATGAGACTATCTGTGCCATAAGTTTTATTTTGGGAATATTTTTATTTGATTTTTACTTCAATTCCTTAGTAGCTCTAGGACTACCAATTTCTTCTTAAATTCTGACTTGATAAGTTACAGTTCTTAGAGTATTTGTCTATTTTAAATAAATTGTCAAAACTGATATTCTATATTTGTTGAGGGATTGGTCCAGGTATTGCTGAATTTTTTTCCCTGAGGGAGGGAGGAGGGTCTGCAGCTTCTTATTCCGCCATCTTGCTTATGTCACCCCTACTTTATTATCAATACATTTTTGATATTCAATTTTATCTTTGCGTTTTTTATGTTATAATTTAAGCTACTGTTTTCTTTTTCTTTGTACTATATTTAGGTATATTTGTTACTCATTTTCTAAATTCATAAGTTGGACATAACTCATTAATTTACAGACTTTCTGACTTTCTTATATATTATATATATTATATTATATTAATTATATACAATATATTATATATATCTAATATTTAATGTTATTATATATAATATATATTTATTATATATATTATATTGATATATGATAATACAACACATTTCAAAATGTTTAGGGCTGTATAAGCCATGCTTTAAGGCAACACTATTTAAGGGAACATTATTCTTTTTTTATATATATTATATATAGTAATAATATATATTATATATCTAATATCTAATATTATATATAGTATATATTATAATATTATATATAATATATCTAATATATGATATATATTAGATATAGATATATATTTTATATACCCAATATTATTATATATTATATATAATATCCAATATTATTATATATTATATATAACATCCAATATTATTATATAGTATATATATCTATATCTAATATATTATTAGATATATAGTAAATATCTATTATATATCTAATATATTATAATATATAATGTATATTATAAATATATATTATATAGAATATATATATAAAGAATAATGTTCCCTTAAAGTATGGCTTAATCAGCCCTATACATTTTGAGTTGTGTTTTATTATCATATATTTCTAACTCTTTTAAATATAGTTTTGATAACTTTTTAACTCATGAGTTATTTGGCAAGTTTTAAAAATTTCCAAGTACAAGTTAATTTTATTTATATTTTTATTATTAAATCCTAAATGTATTGCTTTGTAGTCAGAGCATATATCCTCTATCATATCTGGGAAACAGAATTGAAAGAGTAGAAGATCTTCAGCTCCAGTTTCTACCAAAATCTTGAACCAAAAACGACTACAGGATTCAGTTCACTTCCCCCTAATGCATTTCCAGATAGATTATCCAATAACCCCAAGGGAATATGATCTCACAGGCACAGAGAGAGAGAGAGAGAGAGACAGACAGACAGAGAAAGACTTAGAACAACTATTTCAAAACTACACATAAATTGGAATTCATATTCCAGTGAAAGCAGAGAAAGTAGAATAATCAAATAATATAACGTAGAATAATAACTAGAAAAGATAAGAGAAGTTATTTAAAATATGCAGGAAAGATAAGAAATCATAAGAAGAACCAAGCAGAAAGGTATAGTAGATTAAATAAAGAATATAATAGGTTAAGTAGATAAATAATCCATGAACTCCCAAATTGGAAGTTTAGTTTAAGAAACATTCCAGAAGAAATCAGAAAAGCATAAATACATAGAAAACTTAAAGAAGAATTAAGTGATATGTTGGAGAGAAACATAAATGAAACATCCTAAATGATATTCTTGGAAAGTAAGGCAAATAAAAAATTGAGAGGAGGAAATATTTGAGGAAACAATCAAGTAACATTACAAAGCAATATTGCTAATTATTAGAAAAATGCAAATCATAACTGCAAGCAGTGTCACCTCACACTAAGAGTAGCCATCATTAAAAAGTCTAAAAATAATAAATGCTAGAGAGGGTGTGGAGAAAAAGGAACCCTCCTACACTGTTGGTGGGAATGTAAATTGGTGCAGCCATTATGGAGAACAGTATGGAGGTTCCTTAAAAAACTAAAAATAGAGTTTCCATATGATCCTGCAGTCCCAATCCTGGGCATATATCCAGAGAAAACCATGATTCGAAAAGACATATGCACCCCAATGTTTATAGCAGCACTACTTACAATAGCCAACATATGGAAGCAGCCTAAATGCTCGTCAACAGATAAATATAAAGAAGCTGTGGGATATATATATACACACATATATAAAATATATACATACACATATAGATATATACACATAAAAGAATAAAAGTCTCAGATTGAAAGGGTTTATAGCACGGCAAAGAGGGAAGATAAGGAAAAAAAGAAAAGAAAACTATGCCTGGACACATTACAGTGAAACTTAAAAATATCAAAGGAAAAAAGAATATTCCAAAAGCTTAAAAGAGAGACCTTAGCACATGCAAAGGAGCTAGAATATAGTTCAGACTAAACCCAGGAACTTCAGAGCTTATAGAAACCTTATATCTGAGTCTTAAGAGTTTAGAACTTCATTACAGGTAGAAGTAAGAGGAGGGACTAAAGTTTTTAGGAAACTTGGAAAAGAAAAGTTTCTACTCCTATCTGAAACTAAGCAGCTTAGATAAAGTATAAGCCCTTGAGATTGTTTTCACTTTAATAAATATATTCTAATAACTAATATGATTTGTTAGTGAGTTGGCCAAACCCCTCCAATTTGCCAGAGATTTCCACAACTCCATACTTGAGACTTAGCCAGTGCAATTCACACATCTATTCTTGCCTGCTTGACCTCTCGTTTACATTTAAATCCCTGTGAATGATTAAGAACTCAGATTCTGAAGTCAGATGTCTGGGTTCTAACCCAAGTTCTGTCACCCACTGGTTGTGTAATTTTGGGTAAATCACTTAACTCCCTCTATGTTTCAGTTTCAATATCTATAAAATGGGACAATCATCCCTTGGTATCCATGAGGGATTGGCTCTAAGACCCCCCTAAGATACGAAACTCAAGTCCTTTACATAAAATGACACAGTATTTCCATATAATCTACATTCATCCTCTCAGATACTTTAAATCATCTCTGGATTACTTATAATATCTAATACAATGTAACACTATGTTAATAGCAGTAAATGCAACATAAATAGTTGCTGGTGGGCAGTAAATTAAGTTTTGCTTTTTGGAAATTTCTGGAAAATTTTTAAAGAACATTTTAAGCTTAAGGTTGGTTGAATCAGAGGATGTGGAATCCAAGATAGGAAGGGCCGACTATACCTACTTCCTAGAGTTGTTGGGAGAAGGGGGTGTTCAATGAAATGGAAGCACTTTAAACAGAGCCCGGCATACAGTGAACAATAGATATTGGCTACTATTATTACTGATATTAAACAATTAGATGAAGACTAAATTGCTGAAAGCTACTACTTGAAAGATACTATGGCAAAACCCAAAGACTCAAATAGTTTCGTCCTGAGGCCAAACAGGTCATCAGGTCTTTAGTGATGATCAAAACCAGCTCAAAACCAGCTGCAGTGATATCCTAAAATAATCTGGTGCTGTCATAACCTCAGAAAGTCATGCCACACTCCTTCATGTGAAGGTGCACCCAGTCCTTCTTTCTGGGCTTCCATCAGAGAGTGGCTCTCTCTCCTCTCATCTTGTCCCAGAGAAAAAATCTTCTGCACACTTACTGCTTCAAGTCAAGTCCTTTCTCTGATGTGCTCTCCCGTGAGGTGAGTTTTAGTCAACTCAGCCTCTCAGTACTGCTGAAAACCAAGCAGAGCAGGCATCTGCACAACCTCTTTGAACATATAATAAATTCACTGTCTAGTGAGTGGTAGAAGGCTCAGTATGTTAAGAACAATACAGCACAAATTGAATTTTGAAATGTTTCAAATTTTGGCTTCTGACCATCTTCCCTTGTTTTTCATTATAGACCTATCAACAGTACCTGAGGGATAAACAAATTCTGCTGAAATCTTAAATCTGATTGTTACTTCAAAAATTTTTCTACTGATAAATAAACCAGGTAGTGAATGTGGGTGGTGCCCTTAGGGACATCCACAAATGAATTAAGCGTGTGTGTGAGAGAAAGAAAAATCATGGATGACTACTAGATTTTTATCTTAGCAACTCGATGTAATGAATGGTAATGCTATTTAATAAGATGACATAAACTTGGGGAGGAACCAATCCGGGCCTGGATAATGATTATCCTAAACTAATAAACAAATGTTTATTAATTTATTGAGTAACATGATAATGTAACACATATGGTCTGTACTAGTATTAGTACAATTCTAAGACATATTGAACATACAATCGGGCCTGAATCTAGGTCTCTACTATTAAATGGGACAATAGCAAGTTAATTTACGTAAAATACCTCACTTACATTCAATTAATGATGTCCATTTATATAATGGTGGCTTTATAGTTTCACAGCACTAAAATTCTTTTCATTTTTATAATTTCAAGAAGGTAAAGTATATGAACAGAAGTTTCTAATTTTCACCTGTAGTACGTCTATAATTTTTTCCATTATTGTTAGCACTGTTTGTGTCCTAGTAAACAAACTGTTGCCTACTACAGGGTCTTTCTGAGATTATTAAAATGTTCTAACCTGCTTTGTCCCACTGGAATATTTACTAGACACATGTTACTGACTGAGCACTTAAATGTGACTAGTGTGATGAAAGAATTGACTATTTTTAAATTGTTTTTCAAAAATCGATGACTAGTAGTTATTGCATTGGACTCTGGAATTGATTTTTGTGTGTGATGTTAGGTAAATGTCAAGGTACTTTTTCTCTATATAAATATTCAATTGCTAAAGCACATTTTTAACAAGACCATGCTTTCCCACTTCATTGCAGAGTTGCTTTTGTCACAAAGCAGAGGACCTTAATATGTGGGTTTGTATAGATTCTCTATTCCTTTTCTACTAATACTTGCAGCGCTTTGTATAATTGGTAGGATTTTACAAAGGTAAATCTCATGGTAGTTTCTATTCTAAAGAGCCAGGTCTCACCAGAGCACATTGCATTTTGTCGTATGTCTGATTGGTTCAAAGACTATTAGATCATATTTTCAATATTTTCTTGATAAGTAAGGATAGAAATAATAGAAAGTCTGAGATAACAGACAATGTCATTAATAAAATGACATCATTAAAGTCGTTACTTAAAATGTCATTAATAAAATGGCATCCTTTGCTCAAGATCATAGAATTATTTTGGTATGTGAAAAGGAGCTATAAGACTGGGTAGAGAAAGTCATTAGTAAAGAGTAGAGATTGGAAGTTTTCAGAAGTTTTGATAATCTTGGAAACCCTCTTAAATTTGATATGGGTATTGTAGGTACCATTTGTTATGAAACAGAGACAATTATTTCCTTAAATATTGAATTGAATGCTTTGAAATTATTTAGTTGTAATAGCATCTGTTAGGAAAAGTAAAGATCTTTAAATCTTTAAATTGAATCCTCTGTGCAAGAGAAGGTTTGAAGCAATACTCTCTCCTAACTGAACTACACAGAAAATGCAAGTAAAATCCTAAGTTACTGGCCAAGGTACAAATTATTGATGTTCTGGATTCTGGCAAATCTTATGCCACTTTGTTGGTTTTTTTTTTTTTTTTTTCTTCTTTTCCTTTGGAGAGATACTTGAGGAATTAGATTGTTTCTTTAAATAAATGGCAGCTTGGAAAGAGAGCTCTTATTTTCACCTGATTTCCCTTTGGGGACAGACAGTATACTTTCATGAAGAAGTTTATGAACAAGATTCTATACTTGCTGAGTAGTGAATGCAAATGGTGACAATGTACAGGCTAGGAATCCAGTTCTATTATATAATTATTGATATGATCATCAATATTTTCCATTTGTAATTAACATCAATATCCTTTTAACAGGCACCATTAAGTAAACATAAATAAGAAAATTACTATATTTTCTTTATAAATTAATTTCTGCTTTAACATATCGTGTCCATAACCAGTGTGAAGGTTTTATAAAGTTGCTCCTTAGCAAACAACCAAACACATATAGCACTAAATTACATTTCCATTTGTTTAGGTCGTGACTATCACTTTGGGGAATGCTTAACTGGTTTAAAAATATATGTAAAACTTTTAAATACTTTTGCTTAATGAATTCTCATCACGGTTTCTGATTTAATTACAAAGAGGTAAAATGCTTCTGCCACAGACTGAAAATAACCCAAACTGTATCCATTTCTACAAAGTACCATGCAGGATGTATGTCTTTTTTCTTAAGTGTTTAAAAATGCCATAGTAGGGAAATCACTGGAAGGAGGCAGCAGATCTTGATTTCTCTTTGTGGAATCAGTATAAATTTGACACCAAAACACTTGAGTAAAGAAATGCTACCTTCAGTTACTTCTTTAAACCAAGATAAAAGTTCTTTAAAATTTGGTACCCATCTGACCATCAGGTGATCCAACCTTAATCATTATCAAGGCCTACACAGCCTAAAACATGCTTGATAAAGTCTAGAAAACAAACTTTCATTTTTTTCTACTGTAAAAATGAGTATAAGGGGATATCAGAATATGACCCTTCCTTCTTCAGTTTCCACTGAGGTCCCAATAAGTTATCACATATCCAATGTGTGAGATAAATCTGCATATGAAAATCTTCATAGGAAATAGCCAAGAACCTGACAACTGCTTCTTTTTGCCTACCAGAAAATACAAGAAAGTCCAGAGGGTGGAAAAAGGAGGACTTGTGACTGAGATAGAGAGAACTCTGAACTGAATCCATCTCTTGTCTAGGAAATCTTGAGAGCAATTAAAAGGCTGGCAAACTGTTTGTGTGGGGAAGCCTAGATGCAAGGGAGAGCTGCATGCCCAGAATTTATTCATTTTATTGGGTAAAGGATTCACAAGTATTTCCTATATCTGGTAGTGGGCCATGCAAGATGGAGGGGTCTTTGGGAGGTCCTGTTCAATAGGGCTGTGGGGAAGAGAGGAGAAATCTCAGCAGAAAGAGACTGGATGGGTACAAAAAGACACCAAGGGATGAGACAAGAGTCCCAATGACCACGTGAGGGACACAACACACATCTGCCAAGAAGAGCAGGATCCTGCTGGGTTCACATTAAGAGCCCCAAAAAGCTCCACCAAAGAGAATTCACGTTCGTATCTGCCAACTCCAGAGGATAGAAAGCCCTCAGGGTGGAGTGAGAAGTGTCCTCCAACCCATCCCCCCAACCCCCCCCACTCCCCACGTACCTCTCCTCTTCCCAACCATTTTAGATCCTGATTGGAGTAAAACAGCACACTGGAGTGTCAGAGAAGAAGAGCAAGGAACAATTGGAAGCAGAGGACTCATGGTCTCTTTTTTGTTGGCTTCTTACTGAAGGCTGGTTTCAGCTGCAAAAGATGAGATTAAATGCTAGGTTAGGTTTGGATTGGCAGTATTTACTGAACTGAGGCTGTACTTGCAACTTCTGACCAAAAGACATTCTATTGACTAAAAATCAGCAAAACAAAACAAAACAAAACAAAACAATAACAAAAACCCCGCAACTTCTCTGAAGTTTTCACTGTGAGGAAGGGGTGCATTTTTCTCCACTGAATAAAGTTTAAGGATCTGAGGGAGACAAAATTATGAGGGAAGTAAGCATATTGAGTATACCAGTTACAGGGATCATAATAACTCACTGCTTATTTTTATGACTTTTTATCAAATAAGTTATCATTTGCTAAAGCTTTAAAAAATAATCAAGATCACTGTACTTCTGCTACCATTTGCAGTGATCATTCAGGCTCATTGAAAATATTACTTTACTGAGCACCTATAAAATATGTGAGGGATTGCCCAGTCTTAGATGTGTAGAGCACAGACTACATGAGAGAGGGTAAAGGAAAATAAGACTATAATAGCAAGTTTGGACAAGAATGAAAGGAACTGTAAGTATGTCATCTAATGTGCAGAACTGAAAAATAACGTGATCAGAACTGCTCTGGGAAGGTTACTCTGACAACAACTTGTAGATTTAATTGGCACAAGAGAATGCTCAGAAAATTGTATTTCAAGTTCATATTTAAATGTTACTTTTCTTTGAAATTTTCCTTTTTCCTCCAAGAAAAAATTACTGATTTTTTTCTTTCATTGTTTTATATTAGTGGTTTAATATTTTTTGCATTACATTGCAATTGGGTTCTAACCAGTTTTCAATCGCAAGTTTTACAGAACTCCTTTTCTGTAACAGTGTTATCTTCAAAGAGGTTTGAAATAACATATACTAGATATGTCTGTGGAAGAAGACCCATGCATAATAAATGTTCTTGGGAGTACAGTTGAGAAACCTACTTAACTAGTTTCGATTCAAAGTTATCCAAATTTACATAATCACTGAACTTTTTTATAGACTTAACTATTTCTTCCCGGATTCTGAGATCTATTAGGACTGAGGCTATACTTTATGTCATCTATATACTGGTTTAAAATGAAAACTTATAACTGCAACTTAACTCAGAGTTGTGTTCTAGAGAAAGTAAATAGTATTAAAGGATAAGATGACATTGTTCATCAGAGAATCCTGGAAGGTTAGGACAGGCAAAAATGAATGTCGAGCTGAGTTTGGAACAAGATCTTGGAGAGAGCTGAATTGCTCTGTCTGGTAGAGAGGTTGGTCATTGTGACTCCTAGTGACAATCCACAAACTGTGGTTGAAAGTGTGAGTAAAAAACTAGGAGGGAAGTCAGAGCCTGAGTGGGCAGAAGTAAAACAGGACACTTTGAAGAAAAGAAATGTGTAATATATTCTTTAAATATAATTATATGCTGTGCTGTAAACCCCTCTACCTTTCCAAATCACCAGAAACATCTACAAAGTTCCATGTTATTGCTGGGATTGCTGTGTGAATGAAAAAGGGAAAGGGAAAAATCCATTCCTTGCTTCTAAAAAGTCTGTTGAGAAGTAACTAAAATGGTTTAGCATAAGAAGATCTGAGTTAGAGGTCAGCATGGGAAGTCAGCCCTATGAATCTGCAGAGTATGTTTTGAGGAGAGAGTTGACTTTGCTACAGAATGCAGAATAGGACTTCAAGCTATTCTTATCTAACATTTTATTTATTGAGGGATGGGTTGACTTTTGCTGACATCTGCTAACAGGAATGCCTATTGTTTTACCATATATATAGATATATATACACATATATTGCAAATATATATATATAGTTTATACAATATATACATATAAATGTAAATAAAGATTTAAAATATTAAAATTTGGGGGGAAATCACCTATCTGTTTAATAGTTTTTATTTACACAATACATGAGTAGATTCTCTTTGCAAAAATATTTTTAAATATTTAAAAATTTAAAAACATTTTTAAATATTTTAAAATTAAAAGTCCCCTCATGTCACTTCTCTAATCTTAGGTCATGGAAAAAACATTTACTTTCTCATTATTTCTATGTATATATTGAACCATATGAAATTTGTAGCTTGTTTGTAGGCTGAAAATAGCTGAATATTAGCAATTTAATATGACTCAGACCAACATTTTAATTCTGAATACTAAAAAGATACTATTCTACTCTACACATATAACAGAATTTCATGTTCATCATTTAAATGTCTTTAAAATAATTTTCCATTATAGGTTGTAAAGAATAATTCTTTTTAACTAATGAATGATATTCTGTGGTATAGAATTAGCCAGTCTCAATAATTAACTTTTTGATTCTTGTACTTTTTTCACCATTAACTTATTGTACATACTTCCTTGAACAAATGAATGAGTGTTTCCTTAGGGTAAATCCTAGAATTCAATTGTTAGGTCCATAAGAATTCACATTCTTTTTTTACTAGATATCACCAAATGTCAGTACTTATTTACCACGCCAGAAAAATGTGATGTACTTTTCCACAATATTAATACTTGATATTTTCCCATTAAATTTCTTGGATCATTTTTAAAGTTAAACAGATCTTTAATTGCTTTAATTTATGTTCTCCTTATTACTGGTGAGAATAAGCATCCACATTGGCTATTTGAAGTATCTCCTGTAAATTCTGCAAAAAAATATGGTCTTTTCCTTACCTAAGAAATCCAAGACTTCTAAATATGAACATTTCCTAAACACCCAAAATACTTATGTGTAAAAAGAAAATGGCTTTTATATGTAATGCCTTTACTCTTACAGATGACTTAAGCTGTTAAATTCTTGGCAAGTGTTATTTTCAACTTTCCCTCCCCTCTCCAAATACGATCAGTTATAATTTATTAACTCAATAAGCATTTGAGGTCTTAAATGTGTTTCCTAAAAATGAATTATTTCTCTTTTAAATAAAACATTTCATTCTGGGCCAGAATATAACCATTGAATTTCACATCTGCTGGTGTTCACTTTAAAATAAACTTTATGAATTTCGATAAAGTTCCTAGAAATACATTAATATACGGATGTAACACAAACTTTCCGTTCAACCTTCTGACTTACATAGGTAGGTTTTATTTCTTCCTGAACTGGATGGGTGTGCTAACTAGTATTCCTTGGTCCCCAGATATTCCATCCCAAGTGCATCCTTTGCTAGAGGTTTCACAGATTTTAATACCTGAGGCTCAGGTTTCAAAACTGGGCTAAGAAAATGGAGTAAGAGTGACCTTTAGTGGCCACTCTGAGTAATCACAAAGGGATGTAATATGTCTCAGGGGGACAGATGGACAAGTCTATGTTTGCTGGACTACTTAAAACAGAAACATAATAAGTTAGAACTGCTAACCATGGCATTTTTTATGTTATTCTATTCTAGCACAAGATCAAAACCCTGTGAGTTAAGACAGCTGAAAAGGAGCATTTTTAATTGGTAAATGGAAATCTAGTCACACCTATTAATGAGAGTTAGGAACTTCAATACCTAAATTCCCCACACAAATATATTGGAAAAGTACCATTTAATTGAAGCAAAAATCCTTTGCTTTCCACAGATTGGAAAAAGCCACCTGGTAATCTTTTGAACTTCAGAACTAAGCCCTAGTAAGAAGAGTTACTTGTTAGCACCAATTTTAATCTTGGAAAAGGGAGTCCTCTCCCACTTAAAATTAAAGTCATTTATTGATGAGAATTAAATGCTCAAAATGTACTTTTTTTTCCTTTTCGTTAAGAGACATCAGTACCTACTTCTAACCTTGAAATAGATATAATATCTCCATAATTAAGTCATTTGACTCATCTATACTCAGGTACTGCTTTCTTAATAACTTAGTTTGTCTTCAGTGGAAGTACTTTCCAGTCAAAGATATGTCAAAATATAGACAAATTCCTGCAATATTCTTATTAAAATTATGTGGAAGACTTTTTTTTTTCAAATAAGGATTTTCACTGTTATAAGTAATTTGTACATTCATATAAATTCTTAAAAAAGCTCTACTTTGTTTTAATAAATTGTAATATTATTCATGTTATTAAAATTACTTAAAAATTTTTTTTTCTGAAAAAATTCATTGTTGTGTTTGATGATAGGTTTTTATAAGAAAGGAAAACCAGAAATAAGTAACACTTTAAGACAGATTCGAGTTTTCTGAATCAGTGTCTTTTATACTGACCCATTCTAAAAATGCATGACATTTACAAAAAACAAAAGATGAAAAAAAGCAATGTGGTTTTGATGGAAAGGCCATCAGATTGAGAATTAAAAAAATATTTTTTTGTTCTTAATTGGCATATCAGTTTGCTTCTATGTGTTTGACAAATGAGGATACTAGCTGAATTAAATGACAGTATGGTTTCTTTGAAAATAATACTACAATATACATGCATATTATAAATTTGAGATAATTATAACTAAAAAATTGAATGGATAATTGAAATCTATTTTTAATACTTCTTTCAAGATACATACACACATTTACATATACGTATATGTATGTATTTATACACATACATATACACAAATATATGTATGTATGGAAATACAAATTCTGACTCAATGATTGTTTCATTATTACTATGAAAAAAATCTCCCCCAAATTGAACTACAAACCCTTTTTTTTGTATGTTCACAATTTTGTGGGTGAGGAATTTAAGCAGAGAACATCAGAGATGACTGTTGTCTTCTTCAGGATGTCTGGGGCTTCTAATTGGGTAGCTCTAACTGTGGGAGGTGACTGAGATAGCTTTACTAGTGCCATACTGATTTTGTCTGTCAGCTGTTCCCTCAATTCTTCTTCATATGGCCTCCCCATGTGACTAGCTTGGGATGCCTTATAGCCTAGGAGTATCAGACTACTTATGTGGTGGTTCAGGAGTCCAAGAAAAAATGTTCCAGGAGACACATCCATCATCAAAGCATACTAAATTTACAGCAAGAGATATACACTCATATCTTGATGGGAGGAGTGTCAAAGAATTTTTGACCATCTTTAATCTACCACAAATATGAAAAATTTGTCATTGATAAATTTTAGCTACTCCATGTAGCTGGAGGAATTCCAGGGGTCTATTTCTATTCTTATGCCAGAATTCATAAACTGGATAATGAACCAATTTGGTACTTCCATTATTAGCAGAAACATTAAGGCAGCGTGATGATAGAATGCAATAAGATAAATCCATAGGATAATTTTATAACTGTGATGGATCTTAAGGAATCTTTATTTTTTTTCAAATTTCCATTTTCTCATTATCTTTCCCCGGGATTCCAGATGTTCTAGGACCAAGCATCATTACGTCATTCCCTGCTTTTTAGGAGCTTCAGGAACCAAAGGCCAAATACCAACTACTCAATTTTACTGTCATTTTTGTGGCTATTATTAAATATTTGCAGCCGTTAACTGAGCAATAGCACTGGGAATATAGCAATCACGTATACATTTCTTTATTTCCGTAACAGGAATATTTGGGATTTGGGGAGTCAAATGAATAACAATAATAATAATAATAATAATACTCTTTTTTTTCCTCACCAAGCTTGGAATGACTTATGACATAAATGTGAGAGTTAGACTGATGAGATTAAAATGTCAACTTTATTACTAATAAAACTAGTTTTAAAATGTGACTAAGTTAAGCAATCTAATCAGCTTGCTCTCCTACATCCTCCTGAGTTGAACTAGTCCCTGGAACTTCAGATCTTCTTGGCAAGCTTGCTGCATGCCAGAAGCAACTGCTGCATGGGCAAAGGACAGATCCCCAAAATAGAGAGGGGGGCTGAGCCACACATGCCCATTCTTTTCTCCCATATTCACCAAGTGGGAAATTTTGAGGAGTAAGGTTTCCTTCTACGTTATTATTGGCAACCAAAATCTAAAACGACAAACAAGATTTCCAAGTATCCATTTTCAAAGTTCTCTCTTCGTAGCACACATTCATTTTAAAAAGCAATTATTATTTTATACACTGAAATGGAAAAGTCTTCACAGCAGAGATCAGAAAATTTGGATCACAGGTCTCTTTTTAAAGGGAAGTGTATAATTAACCTTCAGGTACTAATATCTCACAAGATAGAATTCAAGACAAGAAACAATCAAAAGAGACAACGATGAGCTTTACATACTGGTAGAAGGAACAATAAAGGAGGAAGATATAATGGTGCATCATGATGACATGTTTCATAATATAGCTTCAAAGTATATAAAGTTACAACTAACAGAAATGAATGAAGAAATATAAATAACCACTGAGGTTAGAGATTTTTATTATTACCCTTCAAAAAATAAGAAAATCAAGCAGAACAAAAAAAGAAAAAAGGCAAACGTAGCAGGTATAAATAATATAAACTATTAGATATTTATAAACCTGTAAACCTAGTAAAGAAAGAATACACTTTTTAATCACGCAGGGGTAATTTATAAAAATTGACCTCTACTACCGTTCAAAGCAATATTGTATAAATTCTAAACATAAACAGCATATAGATTATGTTCTTTGGCCATAATAGAATAAAATTAAAATTTAATAACAAAGACAGCTAACAAAATTTCACTTTTATGAAAACAAAAATCACATATCTTTGAGCTCAAAAGAGAATTAATATGGAAAATTGTGAAATATTTAGACCTGAGAGATAAATGTATATGACAGCTAGATGGTACTTAGAAGAAAACTTTAAACTTTGTAAGCATAAATACTTTTGAGGAAGTTAGAATTAATTCAAAGAAATGACCATAAAAGGGGAATAATAAAGATTATTATGAGCAAAAACTTGTTAGTATGTTTGAATGTTTAATTAAGGGGGATAAGATAAACTGTGGAGAAAAATATAAAATACCCAAAAGGTACAATAAGAAATAAAAAAACTTAGACAGAACGCGAGAATTAATGAAATTGAAGTGGTAATCATAGTCTTAGCCTCCTACAAACTTCTCAAAATCCAGACTGCTTTACATTAATTCCTCACATTTTTTGCAGCACAGTTTGATGTTTCTCAAATATGTTTAAAATAGTTATTTCTATATTATATATGTGTTGCTAGAAAATAAAAAGCTGCAAAAGCCAGCTAGCTTATTCTATAGGATAAGTATAATCTTGATTCCACAACTAGCCAGAACAATAATAAAAAAAAGTAAGTACATATTGAATAATATATCTTATGAACAGATAGGCAAATATGCTAAACAAAATATTAACTAAGTCTAACAATATATCACAAGATCAAGTGGCAGTTTTATCCCTGCAAATGAAAAAATGATGGATAGCTGGAATTCTTTCAGTGTAAATACCTTCACTGATAAACTGAAGGAGAAAAATCATATGAGTATTTTAAAACACAGAAAAATTAATTTGATAATAAGGACATACTGTATAGCATAGAGAACTCTACTCAATACTGTAATGGCCTATGTGGGAAAAGAATCTTAAAAAGAATGAATATATGTATACGTATAACTGATTCACTTTGCTGTACACCTGAAACCAACACAACATTGTAAATCAACTATACTCCAATAAAAATTTTTTAAAAGATAAAAAATGATAAATTTTAACTTATATTTATAATAAATAATTAGAAAACCTAGAATTAAAAAGAAATTTTCCTCATTTTTGAAAAGGTTTCACATAACAAAGCACCAGTAAATATTCTACTTGTTGGGGAAACTTCAGATGTATTTCTTTTAATATTAGGCCTACCCATAAAACAAATATGTCCTCTATCATTGGCACTGTTTAACTTAGGACTAGGTTTTGGTCAATACCCAAATTTTTAAAAAAAGAAAGTAAAATAAGAGGTGTAAGTCTTGGAGGGAAAAATAATTGTAACATGTTCTTACATATGATTACCTATAAAGAAAAGCCAAACAAAATCATTAGAAAAAAATTAGAACAAGAAAATTCAGTACAGTTTCTGAGCACAAGACTGACTTAGGAAAAAATCAAATTGCATTTTTCTATTCCAGAAATAGGTGATGGGAAATATAAATTTTCTAGGAATTTACCTAATAAAGGTCATATAAAACTTCTATGGAGAAATTTTTTTTAACTTAAATAGAATAAGGGGCAAAGGATTTAAGTGTTAATTTACAGATGAAGATTACAAAAGGTTAAAAAGCATACAAAACATACACTCAATCTCATTAGTAAATAACAAAACTCAAATTAAAATAATTCTAGATATAAAACTATAGCTATAGATTATATCTATTTACTTATACCATCAGTTTAGCAAATTTTTAAAAACTGAAAATGCAAAATACCAGTAACTATAAGGAGTTATAAGTACCCTTCATGTATTGCTGGTAGGAGTACAGACTCCCACCTCCCAGAGGGCCATTCTGAAGCATAATTGGCAGAAAGAAATACGTATTTCATGACACTCAAACTTGCTTCCAGGTGTATATTCTAGAGAATATAAAGGTAATATGTATAAATGGTGATATGAACAAAAATTTCCAGAACTGTCAAAAGGAATTGTATGTTCTTTACTGATAGAACTGTTAAGTAAAATATGGTGAATACACACTCTAGAATATTGTAGCAGCTCTTAGAGGTCTCAGACTACATATACAAATAGAAACAAACATGCATAAATCTTAAAAGCAGAGTGATGGGTAAAATAAGAAAAATAATAAATATGTATATACTATTATTTATTTACATATTATATTTATATAGTAATATTTATTAAATATATGTACATTAAGTTAAAATGCATGAACACAAAATGGTAATATATATTTTACAAAAGTACTTACAAGAAAAAAATCTACTACATTAAAAGTATTAGAATAGTTGCTTATGGTAGATGGTAAGGCATGGAGATAAAAGAGTTAATAAATAATAGAAAAGAGGGGACATCTATGGACCTATTACAATCATGTCTCAAACAGAGGAGTGTAACTAACCCAAAGCTATGCATGTGACATCTAAAGGGGATTTTAGATAAGCAGTGAACCTCTCCATATGGTTAAAAAAATGAGATTTTTATTGCAACTTTTCATCTAGTACAAAGTATTGTGGAGCTTTATTATTTTAAATAATTGCATAAAAATCAATTTAACAGGAGCCTCATAAACTACAATGCTCTGAAAGTGAAGAATGGAGAGAAGGACTACTATCTACCTCTATAGGATAGGGATCCCCAACTCTTCTCCCATTTGTGATATGTAACTATCTGATATACTTACAGAGTGAGGGCACCAGCATTGATCATATATTAAATATTATGACATGTTAGTACTTTCTTATAATTCTGACGCTCCAATGGATCATCTTGTGCAACCCTCACTTTTGAAGACTACTATTCTAAATAAGCATCAACTAATCTGATGAACTAATTCCACAACATTGATAAATGATTTTACATGTTATGTGAATGTGTATATAAAATCATCTGCTGAAAATTTTCATGTTATATTTTTTAGAGAAATACCAAAGAATAACATTCTATTTTATTTTGCAAATGCTCTCAAGAATATGCAGTTGATAAAATTCAACATCCATTCATGATAAAAACTCTCACCAAAATGGGTATAAAGGAAAAACATTTCAACATAATAAAAGCCATTTATGACAAACCCACAGGCAGCATAATACTCAATGGTGAAAAGCTGAAAGCCTTCCTGTTAAATTCTGGAACAGGACAAGGATGCCCTGTCTTACCACTTCTATTCAACATACTATTGGAAGTCCTAGCCGTAGCAATTAGACAAGAAAAAGAAATAAAAGGTCTCCAAATTGGAAGGGAAGAAGTAAAATTGTCATTATATATAGATGACATGATACGCTATACAGAAAACCCTAAAGATGCCACACAAAAGTTATTAGAACCAATAAATGAATTCAGCAAGGTAGCAGGGTATAAGATTAATATACAGAGGTCTGTTGAATTTCTTTACACTAACAATGAAAGATCAGAAAAAGAAAGTAAAAAAATTCCACCTCAAAATTATGTAAAAAAAATAAAATACCTAGGAATAAACCTAACTAAGGAGGTGAAAGAGCTATATACTGAGAATTATAACACATTGATAAAGGAAACTGAAGATGATTCAAAAAAATGAAACGATATCTCATGCCCTTGGATGGCTATGCTGTCCAAAGCAATCTACAGATTCAATGCAATTACTATCAAATTACTCATGACATTTTTCACAGAACTAAAACAAATTGTCCTAAAATTTACATGGAACCATAAAAGACCCAGAATTGCCAATGCAATCCTGAGGGAAAAGAACAAAGCTGGGAGCATAACCCTCCCAGACTTCAGACAATACTACAAAGCTACAGTAACCTAAACAGCATGGTATTGGTACAAAACAGACATATAGATCAAAGGAACAGAATAGAGAGCCCACCTATAATCCCACACACTTACAGTCAATAATCTTCAACAAAGGAGGCAAAAACATAGAATAGAAAAAACACAGTCTCTTCAGCAAGTGGTGTTAGGAAAGCTGGACAGCCTCATGTAAATTGATGAAATTAGAACACTCCCTCAAACCATATACAAAAATAAAAACTCAAAATGTTTTTTTAATAAATTTACTTATTTATTTATTTATTTATTGGCTGCACTGTGTCAGTTGCTGCATGCAGGCTTTCTTTAGTTGTGGAGAGCTGGGGCTACTCTTTGTTGTAGTGTGCAGACTTCTCATCATGGTGGCTTTTCTTGTGGCAGAGCACTGGCTCTAGGCTTGTGGGCTTCAGTAGTTGCGGCACTTAGGCTTAATAGTTGTGGCTCGTGGGCTCTAGAGCACAGGCTCAGTAGTTGTGGTGCATGGGTTTAGCTGCTCTGCGGAATGTGGGATCTTCCCGGACCAGGGATTGAACCCGTGTTCCCTGTACTGGCAGGCGAATTCTTAACCACTGTACCACCAGGGAAGTCCCTAAAAGTGGTTTAAAGACCTAAATATAAAACATGATACCGTAAAACTCCTAGAAGAGTACATAGGCAAAATATTCTCTGACATAAATTGTAGCAATATTTTCTTAGATCAGTCTTCCAAGGCAAAAAAATAATAAAATAAAATAAAAGCAAGGATAAACAAATGGGACCCAATCAAACTAAAAAGCTTTTGCACAACAAACTATCAGCAACATGAAAAGACAACCTACAGACTGGGAGAAAATATTTGCAAACAATGCAACTGATGAGGGGTTAATTTCCAATATATACAAACAGCTCATACAACTCAATATCAAAAAAGCCCCCAAACAACACAATATAAAAAATGAGCAGAAGACCTAACAGACATTTTTCCAAAGAAGACATACAAATGGCCAATGCACACATGAAATGATGCTCAACAACTCTAATAGAGAAATGCAAACCAAAACTACAATGAGGTATCACCTCACACCAATCACAAAGGCTGTCATCAAAAAGTCTACAAAATAAATGCTGGAGAGGGTATGGAGTAAAGGGAACCCTCCTACACTGTTGGTGGGAATGTAAATTGTTGCAGCCACTAAAGAGAAGAGGATGGAATTTCCTTAAGAAACTAAAAATAGAGTTACTATATGATCTAGAAATCCCATTCCAGGGCATATAACTGGAAGACGAAAACTCTAATTCGAAAATATACATGCACCCCAAATTTCATAGTAGCACTATTTACAATAGCCAAGACATGGAAGCAACTTAAGTATCCATCAAGAGATGAATGGATAAAGAAGATGTGCCCCCCCCACACACACATACACACACACTGGAATATTACTCAGCCATAAAAAGAATGAAATTCTGCCATTTGCAACAACATGGCTGGACCTAGAGAATATCATAGTAAGTGAAGTAAGTCAGGCAGAGAAAGACAAGTATATGATATCACTTATATGTAGAACCTAAAAAATAATTCAAATGAATTTATTTACAAAACAGAAACAGACTCACAAACATAGAAGGCAAATTTATGCTTACTAAAGGAGAAGGTGGGGAGGGATAAATTAGGAGTATGGAATAACAGATTTACACTACTATATATAAAATAAACAACAAGGATTTACTGTACAGCACAAGGAACTATATTCAATATCTTATAATAACCTATAAAGGAAAAGAATCTGAAATATATATATATGTAACTGAATCATGGCTGTATACCTGAAACTAATATAATATGTTAAATCAACTATTCTTCAACTAAAAAAAAGAATATGCAGTTATTGAGAAGTGATTCCGAGATACATAAAGTATAAAAGTGAAAGTGTGCATGAGGGAAAGAGCTGGAGTCCGAGACTACATGTCACAGGGTCTGTAGGAACTAGGTGTCAAGTATGCCTGGAAGTGGATCCTAAGAATGCTGAATCAAGGGAAGAAGAACATAAAGCTAGAAAATGGCAATTTGGTCGATATAAGGAGCTGTTTCTCAAAGCTGGCAAAGACACCCCATGATAACAACTTCTGTTGCCATAAATGTCCTAATATATACTAAGATGGCTCTAGGAAGCTTGAAAAAAGTGATGACCCACATTAAATGAAGTAAAAATGCCACTACTGCCAAACCAAACTGTGGAAGAAAGAATTAACAAGCTCAAAGAAGTGGGCATACTAGAATATGTCTACCATAATAGACCAGAATATCTATTAGTTGACCTTGTTCCTTGGATGCCATGGGGGAATCCTCAGTTTATCAAGTTAATAATTGAGTGAGCTGAAGAGATCATCAGTTCAATGTTGGCTTTACAGGACTGATAGAAGAGGCTGTTATAAAACCATGCTCCCTAACAGTAATGGGATAATGGGATCACAGGACAGAAGAAGCCATGTGCTAGCACACAGTTATCAGAAGCAACCTCAAAGAACAGAAAAGTTGCAAAGGCACACAGGGAAGGCAAAACTACAGAGGTATATAATTAATAGGTGGAGGTCATCCACTCCTATGGAAAGCCTTTGTCCAGTTTTCACACCTGGGCTAGTTCATAGATATAGAACCTGAAAACTGAAGGGGAATCCAGATATTCACGAGACAGGGCCTGCAACCCCCAGGAAATTCTATACAGTAGTGACCTTAGTCCTTTTACAAAGGGACCTATGACCATTATCTGGAGTAAGTGTACTCCAGACAAAGGGGAATACCTAGACTTTTTGAGGATGAATGGATAATGAGTCCGAGTTGCTGATAATACCCTGTGTGGCTCTAAAGAGCTGTCACAGCAGGCCTATTGGAGAAGGGATATATAAAGGTCAGGTAGTAAATGAAATCTTTACTCAGGTCCACCTCACACTGGAACTGTTAGGTTGACAGACACAGCTGCTGTGCATTCCCTGGTCTCTGAAAGTATCATTAGAAAATGCGATTAGCTGTTGGCAGAACATTTCCATTGGTCCCTTGACCTGTACAGTAAATACTATTATAAAAGGAAAGGCCAAGTAGTAGCCCTTGGAGCAGTTCCTCTTCCCGCACCAGGATAATAAATCAAAACTGATAGTTCATTCGAGTAGAGGATGCCAGAGACTAGTCTACCCTCTTAAAAACTTAAAGGACTTAGAAGTGTCAGGACTTAAAGGCTCTTGATTGGGGTGGCCATTACTCATTACATTTGTCAAATCATTAAAACATGTGCATTTATTGTATGTCAAAGTTATGTTAATACAGTTGATTTTAAACAAAACAAAAACTAGCTCCATCAAATTTGGTCAGCCTGTGTGAAGCCGAACTTCTCCCTTTCCAACACATCACCTTGAACTGTTCTGTTCTGTTACAATATGTGTGTGTTCAATATGCTTCAAAAACTGATAAACTTTGCAGAATTAAGTTATCTGGGGAAGCTGGCAGTAGAGATGAAGAAGCTGGGGAGACATTCCCCAGTCTTAAAACGATCAAATGACATAGAAATTTACCTCTTGGATCAGGTTTTTAGTTTTAGTAATACTGGTATCAATGAAATGATCACCAGTATCCACATCTAAAAGGAAAAAGCATAAACCCAGTATTTAAGGATGCAAGAATCAACTGTGGACATTCATTCTGATTACAAATATCTGTGGAAATTTATCTGTGCTAGATTACTAAGATTGTTGTTAATGATCACATTACAAATTTACAAAGATTTAAGTGGTTTGCTTCTAACTGTATTGCACACATAAATGCTGGTAATTTTTGTGTAGGATTCTGTACAATGTAAATGTTTATTTAGGAATGTATACAGGGTTTGTAGCAGAAAGATTTAAAATCTTTCAACCCTTTTGTTTCTCTTTCAGCACTTGTATGTGGTTTTTCACTTGTGCTTTATTTTTGCTTTTATATTAGTAAGTTATTAATAAGTAGGTTATTTATAAAATCACAGAGATAGCTTTACATGTTCTCATAAATATTTCAGTTGCATAAATGAGCTGATAAAATATCTTTATCGGTATCTGGATATCAGATGTCCTTTAATACAGGTAGTCAAAGAAAAATACCCTGAACTGATCATGGTAGATTTTAGATTTCTTTACTCAGTGTCGGTACAGACTATAGCCACTTTATAATGCATTGACATTACTCATGTGTTTCTGCATTTTGTCTTTTACTAGGCCACTGCCTTCATAGTAACAGCATGGTTTTAGAACTTGAGATTTTTAAAGTACAGAAAACTATAAATACCTTTTAATACGATGAGTAAATAATATGGTATATTTGCATCCTCATCTTACTTATTAATGGTGTCTTTCAAGCAAATAGGAATGGACTTAAAGAGCCACAGTTAGGTTTTCTCTAAAATATTTTCATATATAAATTATTTTATTTATTTCATAGACATATTTTTCCTAGTTATAGATTGCATTATTGATTTGAGAATGAAAGATAGTTCTTTGTTAGTAATTTTTCTTTCTCATATCCTTTACTATGATGGATTGACACTGAATAACAACAGAGCCAAGTGTTCTCCCCCTGTAGTTTCTTTCCCACAGAGTAACATGTTTTAACACAGGTCACAGTTTGGACCTGCTGTGCTTCACAGTATTTCTTGATGATGATGTTCACTCAATAAAATGGCTGTCCTTCCTTATTTCAGTATTTTTTTCCCTCCATGAACTTTGAACTTTTGTCTAAAGAGGTGGGGCATGTAAATTACCGTTATCACACTGGTAGTATCTGGGTCAGGAAAGGTCTCCAAAGAGAAGAATATTGATGAAACCCAGGCTCCATGTCGAAACTCAACACTGGTCCAAGATGTTTTTACAGACATACCCACACTTACCACTTCTTATTTGACATTTAAATTAGTAGTCTGGGACACATTTTTGATGAAACATCCATTTGATTATTTGAGAAAAGTAAAGACTTAAAATCACTCTGGTAGCTCCATCACTCTTGTCATTATTTTTGCTAATTAGAATTAACATCCATTTTGAGCTCAACAAATGCTAGTTTTACAAAGTTGTTTAATGAAGAGAAGAAGCTTAAGCTTTATTTCCTCCTTTAATGCAACCAGAGGTTATGTTTGTTTTGAAAGCTAACATCTATCCAGATTATACACTCTCACCAGTGCCAGGCCAAAAAACACAGGCCCCAAACCACTCATTCCATAACTCCCGCATTTTCTGACCTATGGCTGTTATTGTAGAAACTGGATCTATTAAGAAATTGCCTCTGGTGCAGTCAGGGAATATCGTGGCACCTTGTGCAATAATTTGCAAACAGTGGCTTGAGAGAAATGGTTTGCAAAGAAATACAACCCAGACCTTGACCTTTCTACATTGTCACAATGAATGTTTAGATGGGCTTGCTTCCAAAAAAATATAAGAAGTGTATCTGAGAGCTAGGTGAGGTTGCGAAAACATGCATAACAGCTAATGATGGCACCGTGCGAGACAGCAAGGAGTTCTACCTCTGGTCTTAAGCATCAGGAACACCTGACGTCAAATCCCACCTCATCTATTTAACATGTGACCTTGTGCAAAATACTATACTCTTTAAAAAACTCAGTGTCTCCACCCACAAAATGAGAAAAATAATTGTAACTGCTTTATTAGGTTGTACTGGCCCAGAGAAGATCCTCAATAAGTTTTTGTTGAATTAAGTGTCTGCTGAAATAGTGTTTTAATAATTAAAGTGATTATTTAATCATATAATACATATAGATGAACTAGTAAAGTGCCTGACACATGTTTAATATCCTTTTATTGCTGCTGTCATCTTATTTTTGCTGTTTTTCATGGAGTTTTACTTGGTCTCAGGACAAAATGACCAAGATGAAATTTGGGTCTTGTATCAGGGACAGTCAATGCTCTGAAGTAGAAGTAGATACTGCTTTAATGCAGGGAATCAAGGTGCAAGAAAATATCTTCTTAGCTCATTTGTAAGATGCCCCTCAAAGTCCAAAGTGGTTAGGTTTTGTTTCTCCTCCTTGCACAGTCAAATTGGAGGATAATGACTGGTCCACAAGAGTTTATTTTAACCTAAGGTCATGTAAAGGACATTTCACAGAGTGGGATATAAACTTCCATAGAGTATCTACTTTCAGTTGCTTAGAAAAGAGTTTAGTATTGAATAAGCATTTACATGGTAAGTTTTCTGCTGTGCCCACTGTAGACATGTGGTAACTTGTAGCTGTTAAACAAAATACTTAATGTATTCAACGATTTCAACTATATTCAATATTTTCAAACAATTTATTTTCAGAAAGGGCACCGAAAAGGTTAAGTCAAAAATTTATAAATTCTAAGTCAATGTCTTAGAAAATAGATTAACTTGGCAAATTCTAGAGACCTGGCCCTTTGAGATTATAGGAGATATATGCTAAGTTCAGAGTCTTTAAATGACAAAATGAATCTGTGACAAAACTACAATAATGAGAATAATAGTAATATAATGGATTGAATTTTTATAATAAGACATCTAATCAACCCAATATTTAAAAACTCAAATTCTTCTTTAAAATGTTTAATGACATGCAAAATAAAGCATTTTTTAATAAATATCCTAATAAGATACAGAGGATAAGTTTTTAACCTCTTTGGCAAAATATCTTCTTGATTTGTTTCTGTTATAGCTGAAAGATATATTTATACAGATTTCCCCCTGGTTTAGTTCTATAGACTCCATCAACATTATTTGCTCAGGGTGAAAGAGGCAAAAGCTGAAGCAGTGCCACTTGCTGAGTTCACCTTCAAGTTCACTGACAAGTCAGGTGGAAATTCAGCCTGAGGACTCTGACTCCTATTCTTCCGTGTAACCACTAGATCATTCCTTTCTTTTACAAATGTTTTAAAAATACATACTCAAACCTCGTTTACCTCATATACACAAACCTCAATTACCTTAATATTGTTTTATTACTTCATTTCTCTTCCCACACTCTTCTCTCTCTTAATAATCATTCATGACACTTGGGAAATGACTCATAGAAAACACTTCAAAATATTGTTTTATGGCTCAACAAAACAATGCCTCCCTGTCTTTTCTTCCTTCTCTATTTTTTGGGAAAAAAAAGGGGCCTGACACATATTCACATACACATGTTTACCTTTATTTTACATTTCGAAACCCTCACACATTCTTTTTTTCATGTAAACATTTAAGTTTATCTAAACATGACATGGAAGAATTTTTTTCTGTCTTTAGGCTTCATCTTTATCAAAAAGAACACCAAAGGTTTGAAATAATGTGATGGTAAAACATGAGATAAAACTTTTCATAAAAGCTTGACTTTGGCCAAGCTTTTATGACACAAGACAGAGGAGTGCATCAGCATTACTAATTATGAGATACTTTGAAGGTAATACACCCACACGCCCACCCTCATAGATGGATGCATATACACTATATGTATACACAGGATCTTTTCAGGCTTCTACATTTGAATTATACTTTGTATGAAACAAAGCTGGAAGATGCCAAATGGAAGGTAAGTATATGACACATCTATTACAACAGCATAGGAAGGAAGAAAGAATGCTAGAATCATTTGAGTGCTGTGGGATTTGAGTAGTCAGAATGGATTTGTGGAGGTCAAACGTTTGTCAGGATTGAAGGTAAAATATCTTTGGCTTGGTAAATTTTTCATTTAATGACAACATAGACGAATTGGATATGGGAGGTTAAGGACAGAAGGAAAGACACAAGGGCTTACTAATTTCAAGAGAAAAGTAACAGCTATTAGATCCTTTATGCCAGAAATAACCTAGACATTTGTAGGGGGCAATTTTCAACAAAGTTCTGCTCTTATGTTTATATCAAATCCATGTTGGTAAACTCAAAACACAAGTTCCTAAAATGATCTTTGACTTTACTCCCATTCCTTATAAAAATCTGCATTCTCCATAAGATCCACATACTATTATTTTCTCTTCTGTATTGACTTCCTGAGGGAGGAGACTATATTTATAAATTGCATCCTCATCATTTGGTGATTCTTTTCTGCAATGCTTCAGAAGGCTTCAATCTAATTAACACATTAAATCATGAAAAAATAAGAGAAACAAACTGCAATAGGAATATGGATTATAGAATGTATCCTGGGAGAGGAAAACAGCCAGATAAGGTCAATACGGTTTCTTTTTATATGTAACGTGTGTATTTTGGGAAAGTGAAGAGTCTACAAGTACAAAAACATAATTTCTTACATATGGTATAAGGTTAACTGAAATGGAATTGGAGAAATGGTCTTATTTGAGAAGTTTACTTCATCTACTCATTTGTTCATTTCTTCAACAAACATTTTTTTTAATCCCTCTTACTCTTTTGGTAACATTCTAAATCCTCAGAGTGATAGAGAAATGGATTCTCTCTCTTAGAAATTACACTCTAGTGGAAGAGACAGATAATAGGCAAACACATTCTTATATTGGGTTGGCCAAACATTTCATTTGGGTTTTTCCATAAGATGTTGCAGAAACAACCTGAATGAACTTTTTGGCCAACCCAATACTACACTGTCATGTAATCACCAATGACATCAGGAACAGAAAAGTAGTTTCAGGAATGGATAGTAATGCTGAAAGAGGGTTTTTTAGATGGGATGGTCATGCAAGGCCTCTCTGAGGAAGGAATATTTCAGTGGAGGCATGCATGAAGTAAGGAAGCAATGGGAACAATGGGAGCATTTAATAGAAGAGTGACTAACTGCAGGACAGAGAATTTCAAAAGCACTAACTTGGGAGAAAAGTTGGCACACTTTAGAAACAGCAAGCTTAATGTGGTTGATGTCAAGTGAGAAAAGTAGAAGGAGACAAGATTGGAAGAGTAATCCTAGTGAAAGGTCAAGCAAGACCTAATGAGCCACAGGAAGGTAACTCTCTTATAGGAGTGAGAGAGAAGCCCCAGAATGTTTCGAGAAAAGTAAGTAACAAAATCTCATATGAATTTAAAATGACTTCGCTGTCTACCATATGGAAGATTTATTGAAGGGTGGAGAGTAGGGTAAAGGAGACCTAGAGCCTAGTCAAAAGTGATGGACTGTTTTGATTAGAGCATATGGTTATGAAGATATACCACTGATAACTCCTACATTTTATTTGGTGGTGTGCACTAAGATAGGGAAGTCTAGGGACAGGAGCTTGCCTGAGGAGAGATTCAAGATTTTGAATTAAAACAGGTTTTGTACTAGTACATGTATTATAACTAAAACAGGTTTTGTCCCCTTATATGTATTACAGAGAATATAGAGATAAGAAATAGACAAGGATGTATGAAACCTTCATCCATTATAAAAGGCTCACTTAAACTGTTAGGGAAAAGATGCATAACTTAAATGATTTCAGAAAAGCTCACTAATTGAAATTAAAGTGTTAGAACACATTTATTGTGACAAAATAAATTACAGATCAAACACACAAACAAGTAAAACCATAAAATTTCTTGAGGAAACACAGATGATTTTTTTAAACTGTGGCAGACTGTCTGAAAAGGTAGTTGCTAATGATTTATTCCATGCCTATATTTTTGCATACCTCTTCTGCCACCCAGAGTTGGAATCTCCTTCCCCTCCCTCTGAATCTGGGCTGTACACGTGATTTTCTTTGGTTAACAGAATGAAGCTATGCCAGTTCTGGATTTAGCCTTATAAGAGCCTGGCAGCTTGTTCTTTCTACCTTCTCAGTATTCCAGGCATCGTGTAAGAATTTCAATCACCTTGCAGGAGAGAATGGTCCTGACAACCTTCAATCATTCTAGCCACCCCAGCTGAGGCAGGAGACATATGAATGAGACCAGCTTGGATGTTCCGGCCCCAGCTGAGCTCCTAGTGGAATGTAATTAAACAGCTCCATGGAGGCATTGTGGAGGGGTCAGTATGAACACTGCACACACAGTGGGTTTGCATTACAGTTCATGAATCCCAGCTTAGAGAACACAAATCTTTTATAATTAACTGAAAGAGAATCTGCCCTTTTCTACAGAGGGAGATTCTGTCTTTATTATCTGGGACAGTAAATGAAACTTCCTTCTGCTTGGGAGAGATTCAAATCTCTATTTCCAAATCTGTTTATTATACAAATATTCTTGAAAAGGTAGTCTGGGACAAAAGGAGCCAATGCCTTGTTCATAAGATGTGTAGCAACGCAAGAGATCCATGAAGAATTGCCTCTCAACAAACTCAGGATCTGGAACTAAACTATTCCACCTCTGCTCTCTCTGATACTTCCTATCTCTCTGATCTTTTGTGAGTTGATGAATCTCTCTGCCTCTCAGTTTCCTCATATGTAAAATGAATTTAATGACAACAACATTAAGAATTGAACTGGGCAAAGCATTAGAACAGTGCCAAAGCATCAGAATAGTGTCAAAGCATTAGAACAGGATCAAACTAAGTGTTTAAAAATATTAGCTATAATTGCGATAATTCATACAATTGAATCCTGTTCATCCATTAAAAATGAGTGAAGCATTACTATGAATGAAGCATTACTATGGAATAATATCTAAGGTGTATTTTAAGTGAAAAAGAGGAAAGTGCAAAGCACTATAGAGCATGCTATCATTTGTATAAAATAAAAATAATAAATAAATATATGTATATACCTACTGACCCACATGCATAGATGCTGGTTGTATATTCCTAGGCTGTTTCCAGAAAGACACTCAAGTACTGGTAATTGGGTTGTCTCCAATGAGAAGAGTGTGTGGCCAGGGAAGAGGGTAGAAGGAAAATATACTTTATATATTCTTTAGTAACTTTTGAATATCATGTGACTGTATTAACTATTTCAAAAAATTAAACTATATTTGGAGTGAAAATGTGCTTGTTTATGAGGAAAACATTTGTAAGTTGAGATTTATGTTACTAAAACAAATACAGGATTTTTTTAAAATACTATTTCAGTAATGCAGAGTTTTGAAATGTTTGTATAAAATTTTGAATAAAGATCTTCCATATCAGGGAAATACAAATCAAAACCACAATGAGATATCACCTTACACCTGTCAGAAAAGCTATTTTCAAAAAGCTAAGACATAACAAGTCTTGGCAAGGATGTGGGGAAAAGGGAACCCTTGTGCACTGTTAGTGGGGATGTAAATTGGTGCAGCTGATGGGAAACAGTATGGAGGTTCCTCAAAAAATTAAAAATAGAACAACCATACGATCCAGTAATCCTGCTTCTGGGTATATATCTGAAGGAAATGAAATCATTATTATAAAGAAATGTCTGCACCTCCCCCCCCCACACACGAGTGTGAGTCAAAAAGTATCTGCACTCTGGCTATATTAAAACTTCTGTTAGCCGCCCTGTCTCATCAGCACTTTCCGTTTAAGGCTACTGTCTCCTCAGTCACTGCTGTGCAGGTGTTAACATGTTACATCAGTTCATTTGTAACTGCGGTGTGAGCAAAAATGGATGCCCCACTTGCGATCTGCGTGAAAGAAGAGCAGCGTGCAGTGATTCAATTTTTGTGGTCTAAGGGTGTGCACTTCTGCCAACACTGCCAACACTCTGCAAAAACTTCATTTTGAGATGTTAAAGCATCTTCTCTATAGTCCTGATCTTGCTTCATCGGACTTTCACCTGTTTGGTCCCCTGAAAGCAGTCCTACGAGGACGAAGATTCACTTCTGATGAAGAAGTGAAGACAGCGGTGCATTCATGGATCGCAGCTCAGCTTGAAACATTTTTTAATGAGGGAATACGAAAGCTTGTTGACAGATGGACAAAATGTACTGAAAAGCAAGGAGATTATATTGAAAAATGATGTATTTGTCTTTTCTAAAAGTTAATGAAAATAAATTCTACAGCCAGAGAGCAAATAATTTTTGACTCAGCCAAGTATATAATGGAGTATTACTCAGGTATAAAAAAGGAAGGAAATCCTGTCATTTGTGATAACATGGATAAAACTTGAGAGCATTACACTAAGTGAAATAAGTCAGACAAAGACAAATACTGTACAATATTATTTGCATGTATAATCTAAGAAAACTAAACTCACAGAAACAGAGAGTAGAATGGTGATGTCTAGGAGCTGGGGGATCGAGGAAACAAGATGTTGGTCAAAGGGTACAAACGCTCAGTTATAAGATGAATAAGTCCTGAGAATCCAATATCTATGGGGAATATGGTGACTATAGTTAAAAATACTGTATTGTATACTTGAAAGTTGCTGAGAGTAAATATTAAATGTTCTCATGACGACAACAACAAAACATAATTATGTGAGATGATGGATGTGTTAATTAACCTTGTTATGACAATCATCTTGCAATATGTACGTGTATCAAATCATCATGCTGTACATCTTAACACAACGCCACATGTCAGTTATCTCAATAAAGCTAGAAAAAAAGTTGATCTTCAATATAAGTATAGATAAAGAGTAGGATCACAACCAGGATTGTGTGTTGGGTAGTTTCAAGTTGGAGAAACTTGGTTGAATTGATTCAGTGATTTTGGGTTCTTGTGAATTTAACTCATCCTTTGAAATTTCAGTTTTGTCCTATTCCAGACTGCAAAGTCCTAATGCCAAACAAAACCAGAACCTTTTTTTAAGGCTCTGTTGAATTCTGTGCACTTGTGAAGTGCTGTGGTTTTCATCATCAAACCACAAAAAAAGCAGGATTAAGACATGTGGGCCTTACAGCGATGGTGAAAACTTCACATTAACTATGGATGAAAGGCTCAGTGGAGTTGAGTGAGTTCAGATTAAGTCTGGCAAATTTATTGTTATTTTCCAGAAAACTAGCCAAGTATTACAGGGGGGAATACCCATCCTCTCCTCCTCCACCACCACATGTTTCCCTTTGCGCCAATTGTGACATTAAGATTTTGGCAACTTTGCTCTGGATTTATGGGAATTGGAAAGAAGGCTAATAGACAGCAAGCTCTTGGGCTCTCTTTGTGGATATCCATTCCCAATGAACTCTGCATTTTGAAATATGCTATTGCTGTTATCTGCCTCTTGTATGAATCTCACCCTTAAAATGTCCCAGATCTTTTTGTGATATGCCTAGTTCTCAGAAGAATACTGCTGTTGCCAGATTGCTGAGAACCCTTCATCCTGATGTAATACTTCCCTAAATGTCATTGCTTATTGTAAAATATTGCAAAAATATATTTTGTTATATGTAAATTTTCAATAGACTAAGTATCATCCATAGGTCAGTCTTCATCTACTACCCCACATGGTGACATCTACAGATACTGGCATTCAAACACTTGATTTCAAATCTAGATTTTAACCACCATTCCTTATGTACAAGCTTAGAAAATGACTTCACCTGTGTAAGCATCATTTTCTCTGGAAGAAATAGGTCTTATTTAATATATATTCACATCAGTCAGAGACTTACCTGGAAGGAAAGACATGGCATATTCAATAGGGTTGATGAAAGAGAGTTTAATGAAGGGACTTGTGGATGGGGTTAAAGGAAAACCAGCAAGGTAGTGAAAAAGTCCAGGTTCGCACCAGTAGGAATCCATGACTATCTTTACTCCTCAAGGGGTGAGAAAGGGAGCCACCTAAAGCCTCAAGAACTACAGCTGTAGATAAAGGCTTCCCAGTAGGAGCTTAAGAGAGACTATACCATATGTAAAGTGTTTAGAAAAAAACTAGTACGAGGATATCTAATATTTAGCTTAAAAATACATACCTAAAATATTCATAGATGGAAAAAATGAATTCTGTAAAGATATCAACAGTTGGAAATTGGTGATAACAGTCCAGTTTCTCCTTAGAAAGATAACATAACAAAAGGGACATTACCTGATATTTATTAAAATATGAAATTACTTATAAATATTTTACACAAAATATAAAATTAAAATTCATAAAATGTATGATAGGACGAGTCAACGGAAAAAAGTGGGTAATTCTGAATAAAGGTAACTGCATAAAAGGAGCTGCAATATGATAAAAACTACTGGGGGGAAGATGGATTACTCAACAAATTTTGATTAGGAAATTGGTAAAGAGTTTGAGGGAAAAATTGGATGCTTATCCCATAATATACACTAGAATAAATAAACGTCAGAAGAAATGCTAGAAAGGTTTGGAAACAATGAACTCTGTCAAAGAAGATATATACATTATATAGTTGATCTGACCTATATTTGCTATGTTTTCATTATTGAAAATTTCTAAGTACTTTCTAGTTCCCATTATAATCTATACCAAACTTTGAGCTATTTAGAAAATTATCTTTTCCTTATAATTATAATATGATTTAAAAAAATTATACATTTTTGTTTCTACCTTATTTATGATGTAGGCAGAGAATATGTTTGTATACTAGGCATTTTAAAAAACTGAATGAAACTTGCTTTCTAGGTTAGTCATAGTTAATTTTTATAAATGAAAGGCTATATCCTCCATTTGTAAGACAAATATCCATTATGTATATTGTTTCAGCTGTCCTTAAACTGAGATGCAAAAGTTTTCAAAAGATAGTTAGGCAAGAATTAATTTTTGGACTATTAATTTGTTTTAAGCCTATGTTTTAGCGGTCTCTTTTACTCAGGCCAAATTAGTTTCCTAAATGAAACATTATCTTTGCCATTTTTACGAGTTATTTTGTTTTATTTATTTATTTTTTGTGGAGGGGGTTCCTTGTAAATACTGACAGACTTGTGTTAAAACTTCTCAGTTAAGTGAGAGATCACTTAATTTCTTCTCGAAGATATGTGGAAATAAATTTTAGAATAGTTAGATCTTCCTGATGAAGTGAATTTTTTTTCATTATGTAATGAATTTTCTTGTTAGTTTTTTTTTTCTTAAGATTTCTATCTTAAATTTTATTTCATTATAATAAGTATATAGCCTCTGCTGTTAATATTTGCCTATGTTTTTTCTTTATTTTACTTTCCACATTTAGGTACAAAAATTTTGTCTACTTTCAAATTTTGTTTTATTAAAAATGATATATAGCTGAATTTTTTTTAAAAGGGTTATTTTGAAAAATGTTTTTGCTTTTTAACTAAAAAGTTTAGTCTGGTTACAGTTATTGTAATCATTTATATATTTGAATGAATTATCTCATCTTAGTTTCCATATATCTCACTGTGCCCATGAATTTTTTCCCTTCGTAGCCTCTTAAGAAGATTCACGTATGTAGTTTTTAGCATTTTAATTTCCCTTCTTCATATGTTTAACAGTTATTCACTTTCTTTCTGTTTTAGTTACTGCCCTTATGGCAAACTGTATTATTTTAAAATGATGTTTGTCATTCTTCCTTTACCTGTTCTTACAGACCCATGTCTTCTGGTGGATTATATTCCCTCTTTTGACATCAGGTTTCATATATGACTTGCAGTCCACAATTTTAATAGCCAAGGTACATACCTGCTAATTCCTTTTTCCCTCTGGCATATTCTAAGTAAGGGGTTACTCCTTCAGCCTTGATTTTGAAACAAGAGGATGCGGAATAGAGCCATACTCAACCCATGAAAGATATAAATTAGACAGAGAACTAATCCTTTGTTGTTGTAGTTTATTTTTGATGTTTCTTTGTAAACTGCATGATCCAGCTTATGAATTTTAACAAATGCTCTAAACAAAATTTAAAGCTGATCAACATCTGTATCATCCTCCCAAATAACACAAGATAGAATGGTTTATATGCTATTTTTGACTTTTACTTTAGTTCTACCTTTTTTTAAAAAAAAATAGGGTTTGACTTTTAATTAATTAATTAATTAATTAAATTTGTTTATTGGTTGCATTGGGTCTTTGTTGCTGCACACCGGCTTTCTCTAGTTGTGGTGAGCGGGGGTCTACTCTTCATTGTGGTCTGCGGGCTCCTCATTGAGGTGGCTTCTCTTGTTGCAGAGCATGGGCTCTAGGTGCACAGGCTTCAAGTAGTTGCGGCACACGGGCTCAGCAGTTGTGGGTCATGGGCTTAGCTGCTCCGTGGCATGTGGGATCTTCCCGGAGCTGGGCTCGAACCTGGGCTCGAACCTGGGTCCCTTGCATTGGCGGGCGGATTCTTAACCACTGCACCATCTGGGAAGTCCCCTACCTTTCTTTTTAATCCTCAAAGGAGAAATGATTATTTTCCATCAGCAATATTTATTTAGATTTACCCACATATTTAACACTTTTTCTCACTATTCCTTTTCTTCCCCATCTTAGTCTTCTGGGCTTCTTCTCCTGCTTCCTCAAGTACATTATCTCACTTCTAGAGTCTAGAAGTTCCTTTGGAGAAGATCTGTGGTAATAAACTTGCATAGTTTTTGTTTCTTTGAATATGTCTTTATATTACTTTCATTTTAATAAATAGTTTCCCATTACACATAATTTCAGTTTCACAGATATTTTCTCTTGTACATTTAAAATGTTTCACAGCGGGTTTTATTGTTGTTTGTTGGGGAGTCACCCAGTTAGTGCAAACGTTGTTTCCTAGCAGCTAATCTCCCTTTTTTCACCCTGGCTGCCTTTAAGTTCTATTCTTTGTTTTTCTTCTGATATTTTATTATAATATGTTTGGGTGCATTTTATATATTATGTTTGGAGTCACTGTGTTTCTTGACTTTGCGAATACCAGACTTTCATAATTTCTGGAAATTTTTCAACCATTAAGTCTAAATACTTTGTTGACCTAATCTTTTTAGTATCGCCTTCTGGCACTCCAATAAGACGTATAATGAACTTCTCACTTTCCATTCCATGTCATTTAATATATATTTTAAAATATTTCCTACTATAGAGGGAAAACAGTAGTAACTTTTTCTACCCATTTCCTGCTTCTAAATTATACGGAATGATAGTCACAGATGACAAATCTGTTAGATGACAGCTATTTGAGTTAGGAGCTAGAAATACCTTTTTATATTTGGAATTGACTTATGAAATTCCTTTCCTTTAATTATTTGTAAAAAAATTTTAGATCTGATTAACCTATTCAAGAGAGAGTAAGCTCACTGCAAAACCCCCCAGGAATACCAAAGGAAACTATCAATAAAATGAAAAGCAACCTACTGAATGGAAGAAAATATTAGCAAAAATCATACCCTAATAAGGAGTTAATATCCAAAATGTACAAAGAGCTTATACAGCTCAATATTAAAAAAGAAATAAAACAATCTGATTAAAAATGTGTAGAGGTTCTGGGTAGGGGATTAAGAGATACAAACCACTATATATAAAATAAATAAGCAACAAGGATATGTTGTACAGTAAAGGAAAATACAGCCATTACTTCATAATAACTTTATTTTTTAAGAACTTTTATTGAGATATAATTGACATATAATAAACTACATATATTTAAAGTGTACAATTTGATTTTTTTCCTTATTAGTAATGTATATATGGCAATCCCATCTCCCAATTCATCCCACCCCACCCCGATTCATAATAACTTTAAATGGAGTTTAATCTATAAAAGTATTGAAGCACTATGTTGTACACCTGAAAGCAATATAATATTAAAAATCAACTATATTTCAATTTTAAAAAGTAATTCATAATCTTTTGATTATAAGAATGTCTAGTTGGTTCCCATAAAGATGCTGCTATTACTTATTCTGAAACTTGTGGATCCTTCCAGAGTAACATAAATTTTTGTGCCATGTGTTAATGATTCAGATGAGGTCCACTAGTTATACCTATCAAATCTTTATGTGGATTCCAGTGTTCTTATGTTCACGATTTGGACAATTAACTATTTGAAAATACCATTTAATAGCACTTACCTCCCACCCCAATCTAGAAATGCAGCACAGTCATTTCAATAAAGGATTCTCCACCAAAAAAAAAAATAAAAATGAACAGAGGATGATCTGAATAGGCATTTTCCAAGGAAGACATGCAGATGGCCAACAGGTACATAAAAACAGGTTCAATATCACTAACCATCTGGGAAATGCAGATCAAAATCACAATGAAATATCACTTCACACCGGCTGGAATGGCTATTACCAAAAATATAAGGAAAGGCAAGTGTTGGTGAAGATGTGGTGAAAAGGAAACCTTTGTGCAATGGTGGGAATGTAATTAGTGTAGCCACTATGGAAAACAGTATGTTGGTTCCTCAAAAAATTACACATAAAACTATCATATGATCCACCAATTCCACTTTTGGGTTTTTGTCCAAAGAAAATGAAAACATTAACTAGAAAAGATATATGCATTCTTGTGTTCAATGCAGCATTATTTACAATAGCCAAGATATAAAAACAACCTAAGTCCAACAAATAAGGAATGGATAAAGAAGATATACATACAATGGAATACTACTCATCTATAAAAAAGAACAAAATCTTGCCATTTGTGCCAACATAGATGGACATCGAGGGCATTATGTTAAATAAAATAAATCAAACAGAGAAAGACAAATACTATATGATCTTGCTTACGTGTGGAATATTAAAAACAAAACAAAACTGAACTCACAGATACAGAGAACAGATTGGGGTTCCCAGAGGCTGGGGTGAGGGGTGGCTGAAATGGGTTAAGGGAGTTAAAAAGATTCTAACTTCCAGTTACAAAATAAATGTCATGGGGATTTAATGTACCACATGGCAACTATAATTAATAATACTTGTATTGCATATTTGAAAGTTGCTAAGAGAGCAGATCTTGAAAGTTTTTATCACAAAAAAAAATTCTGTAACTATGGTAATGGATGATAACTAGATATTGTGGAGATCACTCCCAATATATACAAATATCAAATCATTATGTTGTACACCTGAAACATGTTGTTGGTCAATTATATCTCAATTTAAAAAAGCTCATGGGAATTATATTTGCCTTTAAATATTGTGATAAACCTAAACATTTAACATAATTTATTTACTACCTGTGAACTATGTCATTTACAATTGCTGTGCTGTATTTTGATCCCTGTACTTTACTAGTTTTTTAATTCAAGATAATTTAAGTTTATTAGAAAGAAGTTAATGATTGAAAACACTGTGTAAATATACTTGAAGGTTTGTTTTCCTAATTTTAGTATTATAATTTTTGATTAGAAAACACACACACACACACACACACACACACACGACACAGAATGGGGAGAGTACTGAGAACGGCATGTAGTTCTTTCCAAAGATAAAATAAACCTGGCTTTTAAAAACAATGGAATAATATTTTAATGTATCAATTTATTTCTTTTAACAGGATAAATGTAATTTCTAGATCTTTCTTTTCTAACATAAGCAAAGTTTGGGAATAGACTAAAATTCAAACCTCAGAAGATAATTATTGGGTAAATATCTGGAGAACTTCCTGACCATAATTTCAGTAATGGAGAATAATTTCAGAGCTGAGCATTGTATCAGTGATGGAGATTTACTTAGGGAAGTAGTGATACAGGGATTTAAATAATTTAAAGAAAGTTGATATTTAAGTACGTTAGTTCACAGGAGAATGAAACAATAATTTTTAAAAGAGTCACAGTAATACATAAGATTCAAAAGACTAATATATTTCTTTCAAAATAATATTTTCAGAAGTTGGGAGGAAAATTTTTCAAATGTGTGAATTACTTCCTCTTTGAACTCAAAGGCTTGACAAAGTTGATTTGGGATTTGACTTCTCAAAAGCAATGTAAAACCAATATGTAAGATGAGAGACATAAAAAGATGTGACCTACTTATTCTGAAATTCTTAGTACATTGGCATGTAATAAGTGCCCAATACATGTGCGATATTGCTATTTATTATTGCTATGATTATAATGGTTAAAAAACACTTTCATTACATTATCTTATTATTTTGCCCTTTTCTGAAGTTGATTATGTATGAGTGTGTGTGTGTTGTGTGTATGTGTGTATGTGTCCCCGCGTGTTAATTTTTACTAAATTGTGCTTCAGAAAAATCAATAAGCAGATTTATATTTTGAAGTCCAACTATAAAACAATATTAAGAAGCCAGTGTCTCCTAGTGGTTAAGAAGATAGCTAATTCTTAAAAGTAGACTACCTCTTACTAGCTGTGTGACCTATGGCAAGTTATTTAATCTCTATGTGTCTCAGTTTTGTCTCATCTGTAAAATGGTAATAATAGACATCTTTTCCTCCTGCGATTACTGTGAGGACTGAGTTAACATGTGTAAAGCACTTAGAATGGTGTTGACACATAGTAATTACTTAGATACCATTAATACTAGCTACTATTTAATGATTATATGTTTATTTTACTTACATTTCTGTTCTTTTTAATATCTTACTGTACAAGCAAAATGATATTGTAGTCAACTGTACTCATAGGTATATTTAAATGTCAAGGAACAAAACTCAGCTTTATGTATTAGGACTTATATATAGTCAGGACTAATTTAAGCTACAGATGGTTAGCTTTTAAAATAGATGTAGAAACCACATGGATTGATCTTCTATGTCCTTACCTACCATTCCAATGCCACCCAGCTATATATCAATAGTATTTAGTCATTTTTTTTTCTTTGCTTCTTCTGCCTCCTTCCAGATCCAAGTGAATTACATATGCTGTACCTTTTAAAACAATCATTTAACTGTAAGTAAATCACATACTTAATGTAGTTTTGAAATATTACTCATTAAATCTTTTCTCATTTACATTTCTACGTCAATTTTTAACTTTAATTTGAGATTTGGAAAATACATATGTAATATTTCTTTAAAAAAAATGTTTCCTTAAAGTGTGCTTAAGTTTTATAAATAGCAACTTGTCTATTTGTGTTTTTCTTCAGAAAACATAAAATAATTTCAGCAAAAAGAGTTTTGAGGTGGCCTGTGATAAAAAACATAGCATTAAAATATAATTTGTTCATAGCAAACTACTGATTAGCAGCAAACTTTTGAAACTTTATATGCAATGACTAAAACTAGCTATCCTCTTAGATAAAAAACTCATAAAAAAGTGATTGAATTCTGGTAAACAAATTAAGGAATAACTTTGTGTGTGTATTGCTACAAATGAAGTACCTATTTGTGTAATAAATTGGCCAAAAATCAAAGGGAATTTTAACTTGATATTCATAGTTTGAAATATTTTATAATGTCTTAAGGTAAAACTTATTATTTCCACAGAAGTCTTATTATTTGCTCAGGTAGTTAAGTATAATAGAAAACTTGACTGTTTAAAACATGTATTTACACATATTATTTGTTCTGATTGCAAACAATCCCGTTATTATTTTCATTGACAGATGGCAGGTGAAGGACATAAGATCAAGCATTTAAACACATGATTTCTGACTTTAAGGCCTGGGCCTTTTGATTTTTGACTTCACTACTTTGAATACTGAGAAGATTTCAAAACTTTGAAATTAAGAAATTATAAATCACTTTTTTTTAAATCAACTAAATACATTCTCTTTGTTGGCTGTAGTACACGAATAAACTTTTAGAATTTTAATATTCTGCAGTGTATAGCAATTGCAAAGATCTGATGGGTACTTTAAGAGATGATGACTGAAAACCAACTAGATTTCTTCCTTAAGTATTTATAGTCACTTATGGCAATCTTTGCCATGTTGAAAAAGGAAAGAGGTGAGATTGTCTTTAGTTTTGAAAATAATATAAACAATGGCTAGCTGCCTGTTTTACATGTAATACATAATGATGAAAGGAAAACAGTTTTAAGTTGTGATGAATTACTCAGAGGTGATCAGCGTAAAGCACTGGGGATTTACTCCTACATAGGCACATTTGAGAGAGCAGCCCCTATGAAGACTGTCTCTGCAACCAAAGGCCATAGGGAGGCTCCAAGGCAAATAACACCAAGTTTCACAACCAAAAGTGATTAACTGTTTAAACAAGTCCTGGCTTTGGTTCAGAAATGGTTGGTTACAAGAGGGTTTGGTTTGGCCCATTGCTGAGCCTTGAGTGGACTGTTGTGTTGAGAGAATAGAGTCTCAGATTTACCATCAAATCTGAGACTGTTTCTGTTGATTCTTATTAGTTTTCCAGGAAGCAGCAGCTCTGGTTCTTTCTTAGAGGGCCCTGATTATTTGACCTCTACACCCTCTGGGCTAAATGCCATTTCAAGATGCAAGCTTAAATACACATGCTTGAGGCTCAGTGGAAATGTTCTTTATCAATGAAAGAAAATTTCCTGATTCTGTTTTATCCATGCTCTGTCAAAAAAAGCATGTGATACTGGACCACATGCCTTAACGACTGATAGGGTGAATCACAAATGTATAGACAAAGGGACATTGCTATTTTCAACACAGTGAGAGCTGATAATTCCAGAGAGAAACAGGTCAAGCAAACTGTATAGAACTTAAAAGCATTTACGTTTATTTGAGGAAAGAAGATGGGGAAATGCCCAATCCGTATTGTTACATCATTGAGAATACCCTAAAAGTATTAACAAAATAATGTTATCGAGTACATTCGGGAGATGTACAATTGTGTTTTGTCTGTTACTGTAAGTACTTGCTATGGTTTAGTGAATCAAAGTTGCATAAATAAATTTCACTCATTACTGGCTTTGGTAAAAGAAAGTACAAATAAAAAATTTAAAAATACATAGTTTTTAGGGTATTCTCCCCCCTGTCCTATCCTGCTGAATGATGTGAGAGATAATAACATTTAAAGAAACATTCTAGTTTTTGCCTTTGGAAAAGGTCAGAGGTATAAAATTTTTTTAAGAATGGGGAGGGTCTGTTTGCCTCCAGACATTAGAGCACATTTGATTAGAGGGAAAGGAAACCAACAACAAAATCAGCCCTTAGATAGCTTTCCTGGGGTGTTGACTCTCCATGCTGATCGTCAATACCTCTCTGTACACCATGGTTGGGAGAGCAGAAAACACCCCTTTTTCATTTTTCTTCCTTCAAAAGGCCAAACATGCTGTCCTTGGATAGATTTCAATCCTACTTTAATTCATTAAAAAGTGAAACAAAATCACCATTTACATCCTTGACAGCTGGTAGGCTTTATGTGTTCTTACTACTCCTGCCAACTAGCAAAAGGTTTCATTCAACTCAGTCACGGATCCTTGGAGAGCTACGAGTGTGGAGCCCATCAAAACACAGTGGGAACAATGGCACAGGAGCTGCAGGCACGGAGGTATTATGCCAATGCATTGGTGTGTAGGAAGTCATCACTTTTTAAAACTTCAAAAAGGAGCTGCAACAAAAAGTTTAAGAGGGCTCAGATCACAGGGAGTTTCTGTGCCACTTGGGGAAGAAAAACGTACGAAAATGCTGTTGATTATTTTTCATATACATTCTAGATATTTAAAGTAAGAAATGTATTTTTTAAGAGAACATACATAGTGAAAGGAACCTGGGGATTTAATTACCTTCCAATAAAAAAACAGAGAACAGTAGAACCTGTAATGAATGACTGAAAATAAAACAGAATTGTAAACATAGAATTCTTGGGATTTAAAATATATTTTTCTTTGATTAAAAAAAATTGCTCTAGTTTTCTATGAGGATGGGGGTGTGTGACGGATAGGATATAACTACCCATAAACTCATGAGTTATGAGTTTCTTTATGTTATTTGCTTGAGGAAACAAAAAAAATGAATTAAAACACATGCCCATAAGAGATGACTAGTTGTAAATTAATTAATTATAGTAAAGTTTAGATTCTTCTTTCTGACTGTAATTTTCTGTTGCCTTGAACAGGATCTTAGTTAATTACAACCATCACTAGCCTTGCTGTGAGAGATAATACGGGAATAACATAACTAAATGTTAACTGCATTTCTTAGTCAAGATTAGTTTACACGGATACCAAACACCACCATGCAGGAGGACATGTAGCCTAGTGTTTAGAGATCTACTCTTGAAGTCTCATTTCCTGACTTTCTATCCCATTTTTGTTTGAGTATATTGACTTTAAGCAAATTACTTAATCTCTCTAAGCTTCAATATCTTCATTTACAGACTAGAATAAAATAACAGTATCTACTTCATAGTTAGTGTGAAGATCAAATAAGATAATGATATAAAGTATTTAACGAAGTTACACATTATAAGCATTCAAAAATGTTAATTATAATTATTACTAAACTCTGTGGTGTATATTTAATTTGCTAGTTTCTTGAATCACCAGCTTAAATAATATATTCAAGTGCCATAGTTATGAATTAGAACTTTTCACCACTGTTGGCTATGAAAGTCAAATGAATGCCACTGCTCAGCTTTGTTCTTAGTGCTTTAAAGTAGAATCAGAATTTTACTTTAGATCTCTATTTTGGGTTTATAGTTAAAACTTTTTGACTAAATGAAGGGGGGTAGAAATAAACCTAGAATCAAATGGAGAGCATATACTTTGCTTATCTTTTGATTTTTGCATCTATATTTTAACATCTAATATGAATGTTTTGCTGAATCAATTACCATGCATGTATTATACATATATGTATATGTGTATGTACATATTCAACTTTTGAGGAAAACATTACCACCATTATCAAGGGCATCTGCAAGGGATCTGTAGCCACTTTCTTAATTGAGTCTCAATCCAGCCCAGAAGTATTGCCAAATTAACATGGCTGGCTTTATTAAATTAAATAATGGCTAGGCATAAGAAACTGTTTGCTAATCTTCACTATGTTACAAAAAATAGCTGTTTTGTCAATCATAGACTGGTTCTTTTACTTGACTGGGTCATTTTCACGTTGTTTCAGTTAGTTATTTTTATACACCTGTTATTTTTTGATCTCTGCTCCTTATCTCTGATAGGAGTAATCGCTCAGAACTGCAACTACAGCCCAGAAAGAGGACTACTTTTGGCTCTAAAACAAAAAAGCCAGAGGCACTGAGTTTTCCGGCAAAATGTAATCATTATGGCATGCACTCAGCCTTAGGTTGTTTCATTTATTAAGCCAACAAATTCTTCAAACAACTTGCTTTTAGAAAACCATCTTGTTGCTTTTTGCCTGTGCCTGTTAGTTGCGTATATTTTTTAATGTAATCTTAGGGCTAGTGTCTACCCATAAAATTAATTTGCAGAAAAACAATGAAGTGACTTCTGGTCATTAACATTTTGTGTTCTTATTTATTCCAGTGTGGGAAGATGAGAGACATATTTTGTCCCCAGTTTTACTTTACAGTGAGAAGTTCAGTGGGTAATGAGCTTTGGAATACATTTTTAGATAGTAGACAAGACCAAGAAATCTTTATCGAGAGGTCGATGAGGGTTCTACTTTGTAGGTACTAAAATTTTTGGACTGGTATAGAATTACAAACTTCAACATATGTGGAATATATTGGGGAGGCAAAGTCACAAAAGATGTCATAGCAATTCAATATTTCTGAATTGTTAAACTTCTTTAAAAATTTAGGTACAATTTTAAAGTCTATTGTTTTGTAGACCTGCATGCTTCAAGCGAAACAGAACTGCCACAATGAAAATTTCTGGTACGAAAGAAAGGTATTTCCAACATCTCAAAGGCAAAATATTTAAAGATGAAATTTTACTCTATAAAATACCCCCTCTTTGCAACAGCACCATTTTTTATAAGTTGTTAAAGTACAATTTTCCAAAATTTAAAACATGACACTCATACAAATATAAAATGAACACGTCCACAGCTGTATTCAACTCACTAATTAATGAGGGAAACCAGTCACATGTTAAGACTAGTTCAAAAAGCTTCTGAGAAGCTGAGTATCTAAAAGAATTTAATAAAAGCCATTTTGAATAAGATGCAAGGTTAGATACAAGCTGGTTAACCTCCTAAAGGGCAAAACCCCATAATCTTTGGGGTTCTCTTTTATTTTGGACAGAAATTCTTTGCATATCTACCAGACAAAAATCTACAAGTTAACGTGTAACCTCAGTAAGTGTGAGACTTTAATCAGTTATAAACAGAGAATTGAAAGAAAGAATATACTCTCATAGGTACTTAAGTAATTCTTGAGTGGGCCTGCACTACTCTCATCTGCCATTGAAAAGATACACCACTTCCTTTTTTTGCCTTATTTTTAATTTTTAAATAATTTTCCTTAACAAAATAAAACCACAATTCTCCATGGCTAGGAATATTATGTTTTCCTACTCTCATTCAGGTTGTACTGAATCCTGTCGATACTTCTTTCACAGTATCTCCAGCATAATACTTCTAAATCACATTCCATAAGACAAGTGGGATCCATGGGCAAACACATTTGGAAACACGGACATGTTGATTTTTCCATTATCAATAAAATTAAAATTGAATCTTGGATACAATTAGAATTAGTAGGGGAGAGTGGAAAGCTATCTGTTCCACGTGCAGTCTTAGAACGAACTATAATACAGACAAAGGACCAAAAAGGACAAAAAAGAGGACACCATGTTGGAATGGAACTTTGGTTACAGGCAGCTAAGAGATTAAAGTTCTTTTTCTTTGTAAAAGGTACTCCATTTATTTATTTACTTATTTTTAATGTCTTCCTTTCTTTGACATTAGAGTGATGAATGGATAGACTTTATCACACTTGGAAATGAGACACTCTAACTCATTTATAAGATGGAGCTGAAATCAGGAGAAAGTCTGAGAAGAAAGAGATGTGTAAAAATGTTTCTGCCAATATTAATTTACAGATCAAAATATGAATCTACATCCTCTAAATCTACCCAAAAGGGCTTTTCATGTACCATTAAGAGAAGGAATTCTAGGGACAAAAAACCAAATAATTAAAATAAGTTCCGCATTTCCTTCAAGATGTGGGAGTAATGATTTGCTGTATCTTGAACACAAATAAGTTATTAATTAATTTCAGAGAGGTGTTGTTATTAAATACAAATAATAATATTAATAATGAGCACCTGGTATGTTTGAGGATTTCTACCCACTCATTGGTTTTAACTGTTTTCTTGTATCTCAGCGTGGATTCATAAACCTGTCATACGTAGCTACCTGATTCTTTTTTTAAGAAAGAAGTTCTAGCTAACACTGCTGTATAATATATATGTAAAGTTGTTAAGAGGATAAATCCTAAGAGTTTTCATTACAAGGAAATTTTTTTTTCCTTTTTTTGCTTTCTCCTTTTTTTCCTTTTTATTCTATCTATATGAGAAGATAGATGTTAGCTGAAATTATTGTGGTAATCATTTCATAATAGATGTAAATCAAACCATTATGTTGTATGCCTTAAACTTATACAGTGATATATGTCAATTATTTCTCAATAAAACTGGAAAAATGGATTTATTTTCCCACGGATTGCATATAAGGGTTAATGATTTTGCAATTGTTTGAGTTGGCTATTAATAATGCTTTTGGAAACCAGTTATGTCTTAAGAGTTCTATCCTTGGGAAAATAAACCAATAAAAAGCTAAAAGTACATGAAGAAAGTATAACACTGAAACACTAAGAGGATTTATTTCTAAATTTTGAAATGTATTTCAAGCAGAAGTTCTAATAAACTCATATTTATTAACACTTCGTGTGATGTATGTTTAATCCCCAAGGTAACATATTCCTGTCCTGTTGGATGATCTGGTTTTGTTAAAATTGCAAATCTACTATGTCTTCAGAATCTTGTGATATATACCTTATATTGCTTTGCTAGGGCTGTCATAACAAAGTACCACAGACTGGGTGAATTAAGCAACAATAATTTATTTTCTCACAATTCTGGAGGCTAGGAGTCTGAGATCAAGACGCTGGCAAGATGAGTTTCTTCTGTGGCCTCTCTCCTGTCTTGTAGAGGGTCATCTTTTCCTTGTGTCTTCACAAGGTCTTCCTTCTGTATGTGTCTCTGTCCTCTTAATTTCCTCTTCTTATAAGGACATCAGTCATATCAGATTAGGACCCACCCTAATAACCTAAATTTTTACTTAGTTACCTTTTTCAAAATGTGAGATAATAGAAAATATATATTTGTCTCTGACCACAGGTCCTGGTACAGGACTCTTGAAACCCTTGTAATTTCTTGGGTTGAAGGAGTGTTTTTTGCTTTAATGAGGTGATTCTAGGCGACCTCCTGGATGGCTCTTGGATGAGGGCTGGTCACTGGAAAGACCAAGCCATGATAAGATATGTGGGATTTTCAGTCCCACCCCCACTCTCTTGAGAAGGGAGAGTGCTGGAAATGGAATTAATGATCAATCATGCCTATGTGAGGAAGATTTCATAAAAATCCCAAAAGTATGGGGTTCAGAGGGCTTCCAGGTGAGTGAACATACTGGGAAGGTGACACACTCCAACTTCCTGGAGACAGAGGTTCCTGGGCTTGGGACCCTCCCAGACCTCACCCTCCTTATCTCTTCTTCTGGTTGTTTATCTGTATCCTTTACCATATCCTTTAATAAACTGGCAAATGTAACTAATTGTTTCTCTGAGTTTTGTGAGCCACTGTAGCAAAATAATCAAACACAGAGGGAGTCACCTCTGATTTGTAGCCAAATTGTAAAGAAGTTGTGGTTAACTGGCTTCCGAGGTGTGTGTATAGGGGAGAGGATCTCGTGAGATCTAGCCCTTAACCTGTGGGATCTAACACTAACTCCAAGCAGATAGTGTCAGAATTGAGATCAGAGATTTTTTGGTGAAGGAAAACCCCCATATGTGGGAAGACATTCAGGAGCCATTCTGAAACCTTGAACATGTTAAAGTATGTGGGCCGAGCGATGGGATTCAGAATGTCCTGCTTGGACAGTGGAGGAGCTGAGGGTGCGGGGCGTGGAGACTATGGGAGCATAGGCAGAGGGTCAGCCGTCTCTGGGGGCGCAGCCCCCTTCTCACTGCACACCTCATATCACCCTGTTTGGCCCTGGAGGATGGCCGGTTAGCCAGAGATGGGTAAGATTCCTCAGGGGAGGAACAACCTAAGACGGTACAGCCGCAGAGGGGCCAACAGGGGTGGGGCATAGAGCCTTCCTCATATCACCCTGTTTGGCCCTGGAGGAGGACTGGTTAGCCAGAGATGGGTAAGATTCCTCAAGGGAGGAACAACCTAAGACAGGCACAGTCGCAGAGGGGCCAACAGGGGTGGGGCACCGACCCCTAATCCATCTGAGAGAGGTCTCCTGCCCCCAGGGCTGTTTTGCTCTCCACGCCCAGCTCAGATCCACACCTGCTCAAATCAGGCCCAGGAGGCAAACAAAGATCATTGCCCCAGTCATGTGAAGCCATGATTGTTTATAGGATTAACCTGGGAGTGTTAGCCAAATAAAAGCAACGTGGGATGAATCGGCGAGGCTGAGGCTCTTGATCCTAGAGGTCTTGAGTCCCCCGGTCCCATCTTTCTCTTCAGCCTGTGTCTGTGTTTTCTTCAATCTTGCGGCACCTGTCACTCACCTCGAGTCGCCGAGCTGGTCTCGGCACCCATACATCTGGTGTCTGAAGTGTTGGAGCTTGGTTGTTTGAGAGTAAAGGAGAAACACAGGAGGAAGGACTGGGTTTTTCCCTGCTCAGAAGGAAAAGACTGTTTTTTTTTTTTTGTCTCTACTTAAGACACTGTCTCTAAATACAGTCACATTCTGAGGTACTGGGAGTTAGGACTTCAACATACAAAGTTGGGAGGGAACACAGTTCAACTCAGACCTCAAATCTATCTAATAACAAATTCCAACCTTAGTTGCAATTGAGCCAGATTTGGCAAAAAAAAGAAAAAAGCCAATTCATATCTTCCAGGCATCTAAATGTTTAAATATATATTGTATATGTGTGATACATTACCTGTTCTCTTTCCCTAGTATGTGCGAGTTTTAGTTGTGACGCCTTTGATTTCCAAAATTGCTCTGCCCAGTTCACCATTAACTCTAATGAAGAAATTAAAAATTACCCTTATTAATGACTCTGTTTAGAATTTAATCACTGAAATTGTGACTATGTCAATTTTTATGTTTACTTTCTGATTTTCATGGTGAGAAAAAACAGGATAATAAATTTCCAGGAGAAAAATAGAGTTTTCAATTGGAGTAGGGATAAATAAAGGGAAGGGAATTTGATCCTTTAGGAAAGTGTATGAAACCTTGAGTGATGTAACTGTGTGCTGAGGAGACTCAACTTGGTGAAGTATAAGAAACATGAGATTATTTTATGTTTTAGCCATCATCACCTTCAAAGTTGTAGAATGAAGTCTCTCTTCTCTACTGGATAACATTCTGGGCAGACCTGATAATTTTCCAGGCAATTTCAATAATCAAAATTTTGCCTACTCCAATTTATAGGTTCAGTGTTATACTTGATAAAACGACTTTGTCTTTCCCATTGCCAGAAACAAAAGTTCTAAGTATCCCATAATCTGAAGTTCTGATGAATTGATGACAACGTTCTTTCCCCTCCCCTACTGCTGGCCAGTTCTAAAGGGGTAAGGAAGCCTCGTCTGCTCTTTCACTTCTTCCTGCCTCTCATCCTAAGGCATGGGCTTCTGTGTGCAGAGCACAGCTTAGTTACTGGCTACTTGGCTCCCTCTACCTCCTGCTAAATTTCTGTTTCCTTTCATCTACAGGATCAGGAAGAAAGGAGTTCAGAAAAAGGGAATGCCATTCATGTCTTTTCCATTGCTGTGCCCAAATGCTGGATCTCTCATGAGGAGGATGAGTGAGTTCAAGAACCCAGTAAGAAACCACTTCTTCCAGACACACACACACACCCCACACATACACACACCCTACAATTCCCAGACAAGGGAGATCAGACCTCAGCTAAATCCCTTTCAAATCCTCTCAGCTCCTGCCCCTGAGGTAGATCCATTTGTTCTTTCCTCTTAATTTCTTTTGCCCTAGCCAGCACTCATTACAATTCAGGTTAAGATGGCGAAAATCCATCTAGCTTCTATCGTATTCACCTAATCCACAGAAAACTCATGCATTTTTGCCATGACCAATGGTGGGAATGGATAGTATTCTGTTTCTGCCTCTTTTTTCCACCCTCAGATCATTCTAATCTTTTTATTCCTCTTCTCAGAGAGCTGTAGGGAAGATTATAAGTGATTCTTTTGGAGTACTCTCTCAGTTTGCTTTTGTGATCTTTCCCATAGGCTGAGTCACTTTTCCAAGGCTTCTTATAGGTGATGGTCATATAAATGAAGAAAGGGGGAGTGAAGACTGATATGCTTACTGGCCCTGGAGGAGGAAAGTTATTTGTGGCTATCCTTAGATTGTGGAATACTTAGAAAATTTTGCCTCCAGTTTGTGGCTGTAGTTTCCAATTCAAGGCACTCAATATCCTATTACCTTAGTAAAACATTTATTCATCTAGGATGCAACTAAAGTGGAAATGGCCAGCCTCTAAGACACTGAATTCTAATCAACTGACATGGGATTTCCGTGGAAATCTAATTTTTTAAATAGCTGAAAGCAAAACTGGAAAGTGACCAAAGTATATATTTTTTCAATTCTTCGAAATTCTAAACATAAGCTTATTTGTATGGCAGATCTGCATTGATTTTCATAACACACGGTGCTCAATTTATATGCCTGCTTCTTAAATGTAACTTATGTACCATTAAAAGTCTCTTTATCTCTGTAGTTTTAACTTCCCTATATTTGTAATCAGAAGAATTATGGTCTATATCACAGTACTTTTAGGATCAAAAATGATGGAATGGGTATTAAATTATTTTATAAACTACAAAATGCTAAGAAATATCAAATAGCATTGTGTTTTCTGGTTTTTGTTTTTTGGCCCTACCTTATTTCAAAACTCATTTATGTATAAAATTGACTCCACAAAGAAGATATATTTTAGAAGGAAAAAAATATCACCCAACCTCAGTTTATTTTTTCTCTTAGAAGAACTAGAAATAGGAACAATGATGATCACTTAGAACCTGAATGGGGGGACTGACTTCTCTGTTGTGCCCTCAAAGCCACCTGATATAAATGGGGGGAGCAGCCACTGGCCTCCAAGCTGGAATTGCGATTTGATCAGTAGGTTTTCTGTAGGAGGTAGTGGTTCAGAATAAGAAACTTGTATTTGGACAGTCCTTGGTTCCTTTTTCACCAACACATAGTGTGATCTTGGTCAAGCTGCTTACATGTAAATGAGCATAATATGACTGCAATGGGTGGATAAAAACGTGTAACATGTTGGTGCACAATAATGTCCACACTATTACCCATTATTAGCTCTTGCTGTGTATTAGCATTATTTGAAGTGCTTTACATGCATGATGTTATTTATGTAGTTCTAAGTGCTTTACATACATAGTGTGCATGGCATGCTTGCATGTACTATATACTTTTTTAGTTAAATCGTAGTTAGCTGTCAGAAAGTCTAGCAAAAGCAAAATTTGTTCAGTTCTACGTAAAACTTTCAACCAGGCAGTTGGAAAGCCTGGCAACATCAGGGCAGTAAGCAGAGAGCCGGAAGGGCTGTAGACCACAGATTCAGGGTTTTCCCTCTGGCCACGAAATTACTGGCATCTGCACGCACAGTCTTTTGTGTGGGTTTCCTTGGATATATGCTACATTACTATTTAACTGATCCCTTTTCAGTATTATTCTACTGGACATGAGCTTGCTCATTTCATTCTCAGTATCTAGCTTCAAGACTGAAGAACTGTAATCTTATGGCCAGAATGGAAGATATACTTGCTGTCTTTGAACAGATTATATAAGAATGCCTCTTGATAAACTTCTTTTTAATCTTATATTTATAAGAGAGCTCTGCAGGACCTAAATACACGTTATAAGGGAAAAAGGGTTCTGTGGTCAAAATAATTTGTAAAATATTGGTATATATAAATTAAACAACTTTCTTAACTAAAAGGCTTTTAGAAGTCAGTTCTATTCTAATGCGCTTTCTAAATCTGCAATAAGGGAACTGTACTGAGTTCTCTTCTCACTCACGTATAGTGTGGTCTTGGTCAAGCTGCTTACAGGTAAATTAACATAGTGATACTACTATAATAGGTGAACGAAAAAAACCCTTGTATTCAGTTGGTGCACAATATTATCCATATTATATATCCATATTACAGAAAAGATAGTGTCTATTTGCCCAAGAACACTTTTTCATGGAGATTCTCCTGGGGATAACATTCCACGGAAAATACTTTGGGAAATAAGTTATCTAAGTGTAGCATCCTCATTTTTCAGATGAGGAAACTAAGGTCCAGAAAGATGGCCCTGAAAGCCACTGGAGTCCTAATTTGGGTCTGCAAGAAAATTGCCCTCTATTATTTCCTCTTCCCTCACCACATCAAAGTAAACCTTGGAGTGTCCTATTTGAAACAGAACTGGCAGCTCCAGTTTGAGTAGATGGGCCAGTTCGTATGATGTCCTTTTAGAGTAAGCCACAATCTCTCATGCCCTCAATTTTTCCTTATCTTTTCATGGTGGTGAGAAAATCAGATTTCAATGTTTTTGGCCAATGTTTTATTTCTAAATTTAATATAGATACTATCTACTCTGTAGATAGGGACCTTTTATTTATTCCTAAATTCATCCATCTGGCACCCAGTTGCAAAATTCATTTGTAAAAGCCTTCTGTGAATCTAAGAAATAGAATCTCTTTTGAATGTCATTTGGTTTAGTTTAGCCAAATCAAAGATTAATGGTTGGGAGTGGGAGGGGGGTAAAGCATTTCTAATAATTAGATTTCAACCAAGGGGTGCAGTTCTGCTGAAAGGGAGTATTTGGTCTGAATTAAGAGTGTCTGTTACAAACAGCTCACCACAGCCTGCTGTCATTTTTGAATTTTGATAGCCCAGTCTGTTTCTATCTCTGGGTATAACTCCTCTTGGGTACCAGCTCCCTTTGTGTGTGTGTTTGTCACATTTTTGACTTCGAGTGAGTAACACTAACAGACAGACCAGGAAAGAAGTCTTACATACAATTTATTAACATTGCCTCTAACATTCTTTCTGAAAATACCATCCAAATTATTCTGATACTGAAATGATATCAAAAGATTCTTCATATATGGAGAGTTCTCTTGAAAGGACAAAGATACTTAAACTTCAGAGAAACTCCCTGGAAGTTTGCATCTTAAGTCATGTGAATAACCAACATATTCTGTTGCAGGAACTCTTTTTGGTTACTTTTTTGAATTATTTCATTCATCACAATATCTTGAGAGAAACATGTATCTGTGACTTGGACAATATTTCTATTTTGTGTTAAACCTGCTATTTCAGATTTACATGTCCAGGAAGAAGCTTCTCACATAGCCCTCTGATTATTATCAAATTGCCGAGACCAGCTCGGCGACTCGAGGTGAGTGACGGGTGCCGCAAGCTTGAAGAAGACACAGACACAGGCTGAAGAGAAAAGTGGGACCGGGGGGCTCAAGACCTCTCGGATCAAGAGCCCTGCTGACTCATCCCTGGTTGCTTTTATTGAGTTCGTGGGCTAACATTCTCAGGTTACACCCATAAACAATCAAAGGCCTCACATGACTGAGGCAATTATCTTTGTTTGCTTCCTGGGTCCGAGCTGAGCAGGTGTGGATTTGAGCTGGGCCTGGAGAGCAAAACAGCCCTGGGGGCAGGAGACCTCTCTCAGATATTGGGGGTCGGTGCCCCACCCCTGTTGGCCCCTCTGCCACCGTGCCTGTCTTAGGTTGTTCCTCCCTTGAGGAATCTAACCCGTCTCTGGCTAACCAGCCATCCTCCAGGGCCAAACAGGGTGATATAAGGAAGGCTCTATGCACCACCCCTGTTGGCCCCTCTGCGACTGTGCCTGTCTTAGGTTGTTCCTCCCTTGAGGAATCTTACCCGTCTTTGGCTAACCAGCCATCCTTCAGGGCCAAACAGGGTGATATTAGTCTCCATGCCCCGCACCCTTAGTTCCTCCACTGCTCAAGCAGGACATTCTGAATCCCATCGCTCGGCCCACATACTTTAACATTTTCAAGGTTTCAAAAAGGTTCCTGAATGTCTTCCCACATCAAATCTGTTGATTTAATAGTTCTATCATTCTTTCCTCACTCAGTTTTTCATTCCATTTTACGAGAGTGAGTCAAAAATTATCTGCTCTCTGGCTGTAGAATTTATTTTCATTAACTTTTAGAAAAGACAAATACATCACTTTTTGACATAACCTCCTTGCTTTTCAATACACTTTGTCCATCTGTCAACAAGCTTTCGTATTCCCTCATTAAAAAATGTTTTAGGCTGAGCTGCAAGCCATGAATGCACTGCTGTCTTCACTTCTTCATCAGAAGTGAATCTTCGTCCTTGTAGGGCTGCTTTCAGGGGACCAAACAGGTAAAAGTCCAATGGAGCAAGATCAGGACTACAGGAAGGATGCTTTAACAGCTCAAAACAAAGTTTTCGCAGAGTGTCGACAGTGTAGGCAGAAGCGTGCGGGTGTGCACACCCTCAGACCACAAAAACCGAATCACCACATGCTGCTCTTCTTTTGCACAGATCACAAGTGGGGCATCCATTTTTGCTCGCACTGCAGTTACAAATGAACTGATGTAACACGTTCACACCTGCACAGCAGTGACTGGGAAGACAGTAGCCTTGAACAGAAAGTGCTGATAAGACAGTGCAGCTGACAGAAGTTTTAATGTAACTGGAGTGCGGATAATTTTTGACTCACCCTCGTATTTCTAATTGCTGTCTTCACTTCCTTCCCCTTTTTTTTTTTTTTTTTTTTGTTATCTTCAGACCTTAAATTCCACCTTCCTAGAAATCCTTTCCCAGATCCCTAGAGTTGATAGCCATTTGGAGACTTTGTGAGCCCACACAATCTGAGTTCAAGGACTACAGACTACCTGTATAGTTCTATTTGTTCAGAACAGAGAAGCTCCTTTACTTAAGTGCATGATCCACATAAGACATTTTACTTGTGCTACTGAATTGTTCTTAGTGCAGTATAATTTCATTAAGTTACAGTCTCACAAAATTTGCAGAACATGTAAACTGGACAGATGTACACGCTGTATATAGATGCTTAACAAAATTTTTACTACATAACTTTTTGATTTATATCAGTGGTTCCCAACTGGGGTGAATTTACCCCAAGGGGATATTTGACAGTTTCTAGAGACATTTTGGATTGTCCAACTAGAGAGATGCTGTTGGCATCTACTACAGAGAGGCCAGGGATGCTGGTGAATATCCTATGTGAACAGAAACAGTGCCCTATAACAAAGTCTCAGCCATCCTAAAATGCCAATAGCGTCTCTATTGAGAAACTCTGATTTAGATAATGAAATCACATTACAAGTTCTCTAGCTATAGTTGAACATTTGTTAACATATTACCTCTGTAAAATAAATATATCCAAAAGATGGATGGAAAGCCATGGAAGAATAGCTTGGATTGCAAAACACTCGAATCTTACTATCAAATAAAGTATAATTGAAGTGTCCAAGATTATATTACAGAAGAGCAAAGGTTACTAGGAGTAAAATAATCTTTCCTTTATTTTACTTTTTTATTCATATTTGCTTATGCAATCTTTGCTCTTTGATATGTCCTACTTTCTTCAGAATGAGATGGTTTAGACTTTTGTCTATGACTCATTTGTTCTTAGACACCATTTTTTATTTAAATGCAGTTTCAAACCTTCCAACCTCAAACCGATTGTATTGGCAGGTCTTTCCAATGCTTTTAGATAATCCATGGTACAGACAGCATATTTTCTTTTAAAACCTCAAATCCCGGGTTGTAAAGTCCCTATAAATGAATGTTTTCCTTGTGGTGGGAAAATGTCTTATTTAAAAATTGTTTAATAGTCTGCCACTGTCAAAGGATAACATTTAGACACTCAGCCAAGATATTGGTGTTGATGCTAATTCCCTTCTGCTTTTTATAGCTCATGTATGACTCTCACACACTCAGTATTTTAGTTGTATGCTACAGCCCTTCAAGTGAAGCAATTCTTGGAAACAACATGATATCATGAGTCTGTTACAGCTATTAAGTCATGGCAGCTAGAGTGGAAATGAATACAACAAAAACAGTTTATATAGGAATATGTTTCTCAGTGGATCAGTTTCAACATTCTCCCTGTGGTTGAATCAAGTTTACCGTAAAGGCCAATGTTTCAGCCATCATTCACATATACATAAATAACATGGTGATGACAGAAATTTTATTTCCTTTGGTTTCAGGTTTGATATAAGTGAATATCTGAAAGTTACCTGATAATAAATAATGCTATAAGAGAAGCTGGGAAGGCTGGTATTATGTACCTTGATCTCTCAGGAGGTCATTCTTATTTCTTGTTCTTTTCTTCTGGTGATTTCTATCCTTGAGGAACCTCCTGTCATCCTAGAATACAAGTGTTAGCATAAAATCTAAAGCTTGGTTCTATGGTGACTGATGCAGCCATGCTGTTCTCTTCTCCAGATGACTTTGCAGTGTCCTCACATCCTGTCTTGCTCAAGGAATTCACAGAGAACTACTGAAGCTATTGGTGTCTCACGCAGACAGCTGCCCATTCTACTCCCTGTCCAAATAGTTGCCCAGTTATCTACTAAATCCTCACCTTTCTGTCTACTGAACACTTAGTAGACACTTTTTTTTTAACCTGGGTGGAATTCAACTTACTCTGTTATAGAAATATAATTTTACACATATATCTACATTGATTATAGCGTGGTTTGAAGTGCCAGTAGGGTAAAAAGGGGTTGGGGAGTGATGATAGCAAAGAACTTGTAACTTTTCAACAAGAGCTGACTCAGGCAGCATCCAGGGATAGAAAAGCAGAGCTTATTTCTATTGTGATATTTTTTCTTACATGAAGGAAAAAGAAAAAGAGGACAAAAAGGATAAGTAGAAAAGCATTAACCCTACTAAAAAAAGTACATTCTGAAGTCATATAACATCTGTCCAACAAAACATCATGCTGCCAATGTGCCCCTTGCATGTTGTTTTTATTATTAGCAGTCATATATCATAGAAACTGCTCTATTTGATGGGATTGGGTTTGATAATTGGCTGATTCATAGAAAAATTCAGCCAACTATAGTAATCCTTAAAAAAGACATATGTCTTAAAATTTTCATTTTCACTGTAAGCATAAAATATGTTATTATTTGTCAGTCTTTTGATGCAGAAGAGTTTCCTTTTTTCCAAGTAGGGACCTCTTCTGTGTCATTCTTCTTGAATCCTCCTCATTCTTTTCCTCCAAACTATATTCTAGTTGCCACAGGTCCCAAAACTTGGGAGTAATTGTTAAATCCTGCCCCTCAGCAAAACCCCAAAATATGTCAGAATTCAACTGTTTCTCAACACTTCATCTCTACCATTTTAGTGCAAAAGGATAAGCTCACTAATTAGCTGGGTTCCTGGCTTTCACCTTTGCTCCCTTTTCTCTACCTAGCAGCCAACATGAGATTTAAAAGGAGTCAGATTTGTCTAGTCTGCTCAAAATTTCCAGTGGCTTTCACCTCATGCAGAAAAATACTCAATTCCTTACCATGTTCTGTCAAATTGTATATGATCTGGACCTCCCTCCAGCTTTCTGACCTCACCTGCTCCTCCTCTCCCATCTCCCCCTGCTCCCCAATCACACTGGCCTCCCTATGGTTCCTAAACCGGCCCAACAAGCCCTCAGCTCGCGCCCTTCACACTTGTTGTCCCTCCAAGTGGAAAGCTCTGCCCTCACAGAGCGACACTGCTGCTTCCCTCATCCTTTAGGTGTTTGCTCACGTGCCATTTTCACAGGTCTTCACTGGACATTGTAAACAGCGCTCCCTCTCACTCTCTATCACCACACTTTGATTCATACATCATCTCCAGATATAAATTGAGGGAGGGCTTCCTAGGTGGCGCAGTGGTTAGGAGTCCGCCTGCCAATGCAGGGGACACGGGTTCGATCCCTGCTCCAGGAAGATCCCACATGCCACGGAGTAACTAAGCCTGTGCGCTGCCACAACAACAACAACAACAACAACAAAAATTGAGGGATTCATTTTCTATCTTCCCCACTTAAGCTTTATGAGAGCAAGAATTTGGACTCCCATCAAAATGTTCAATAAATGTTTGCTGAATGAACAAAATTCTGAATGAATCAACAAACTCATCATCATATTGTACATTTCTAATGTTAGTTTTCTTAAAATAAGAACTTGAAAGTAGTAGCGAAGCAATATCTGAAAGAGAATTCTTATGTAGGGGGCCTGGGTTCAATCCCTGGTCAGGGAACTAGATCCCGCATGCCACAATTGCATGCTGCAACTAAATAATCCCACATACTGTTATTTAAATAAAGTAAATAAATAAATAAATATTTTTTTAAAAAGAGAATTTTTTCTAGATTTTTGTCACCCCCTCCCCCAATTTCTTAAGGTTATCTTGGCCACACCTGTTTGGCCAGCAATTTTTTTTACAAACTAACGTTTTTACTAACTAACATTCCCACTAACATTTTTGGGAACAAAATCAACTAACTCTTGGTAAGTATGTATCTCACCAGGTAGAAGTAGTAACACAGAAGCATAACAAAGAGAGGCCAAAAGCAAGTATTTAGTACATCTTGATAATTACATACATACTACATTTTTCATGTTTAAATCTGTGTACATACCTCAGATAGAGGATTAGGATCATGTATACAAACATTTAAATATTAATTATCTACATGATCATATTATGGGCAATTTTTTGTTTGCTTTTCCTTTGTGCTTTCAACATTTTTCCCATAGTAAATACAGTTAGAAAAAATAAATTAAAATAACACTTTTTTAAGCCTATGAATTTTTCAAGACATTTACCTTCAAACACTCTACAGAGAAATTTTTTATCATGACCATTTTATCAACTTTTGTTTTCTTTTGAAAAAAAATAATACTGGCAGAATTTGAGAAGTTAGAGGAAGATGTTTACAGAATTATATTCATGCTTGATTTTTAAACTTTCACTAAAAAATTAGAATCGTGTTTGAAAACCTGTTGAGTTTTCACTACATTTTATTCAGAATTAGCTACTTTTATATGATGGCTTACTCATCTATATTTGTCACCATCTCACTTATTATTTACATTTGAAAATTAGTGGGTCTAGATACTATATGTCTATGTGTTTAATAGGAATCATGAAAGAAAAATTACAATCTTTATATTCACAAATATGAAAGTCATAAATAGGAAAAATATAAGGACATAATAAGTAAAACAAACAACCTAACTAAATGTGTGTCTATGAAAATCCAAGTTGCTGCTAAATAAACATAAAATCTTGATTTCTGAAGACTCCAAAAGAGAATCCAGCATAAAAGGAGGGCTCTGGTTTATGACAGCAATTGGGCCTAACCATTGTTGGTGCACAAGGTTTCAGGCTAGAATTGTAACTATTGTTGGAATTCCTTTTGACTAAGCTCCCCGGTGATGTGTGAGTATTGGCAGAAAGGGACCGTATGGTTTGACATTGTTTCTATATCAATTTTATACCATAAAATGAAAATGGAAGTTTTCTCTCAGCTCTTGCTGAGGATAGACAGATTTTCAATTAGAAACAATACCACACATTCTGGGGGCATGGTGAGCTGCAGAAACACTGCTCACCTTAGGAACAAAACTCTGTTTCAGTTAATCACTCTCTTCCTATATGGAACATTTAATTCTTTTTACAAAGATTTAATATAGTAGTACTACTACCACTACTATTAACATTTTAAAAGTACACAGCAGTGACCAGGTACTGTTATATTATTTTACATATAACTCATATAGCAATCCAGTGAGTTTGTTACCACTATTATTCCCATTTTGCAGACCAAGAAACTGAAGCTCAGAGCTTTTGCAAGACTAGTGTCAGGACTCAGAGCAAGTAAATAGCGGAGCAGTGGAGATTCAAAGCCCTGTAGCCTTGGTCCAGAGCTCATGCCCTCAGGTCACATATATTATTTGACAGAGTGGGCTCTGGAATTAAGCTGCTGAGTTTCAAGTGTTGCCTAAAACTTTTATTGTATAACCTGGATAAGCTACTTAACCCCTATGAGCTTTGTTTGCTCAAACATAAGATCTTATTAAAATTACTACTTGCTTCATGGAGTTTTGTAATGATTAAATAAAATAATAAATTTAAAGTACTTAGAAGAGTCCTTGACATAAAATTAGCGTTCACTAAACATTAGCTATTATACTCCCTCCCTCTCTCTCTTTCTCTCTCACACACACACACGCACTCATACACAGTGTTTTTTTGTCCTTTAGCCTTTAAGCATGACCTTGAGTGGGTGGCTCAATTAGTTCACATTTATAATCCCTTCTAATCATGAGATGATATTACAACATGCTCTCATATCTGTGTGTTTAGATGTCATTTCCTTTTCTTATTAATGACATCAATCATCAATTTCTTTTTTTTTTTTCCAGCTCTCTTGTGATACTTTTTATCCAAAGCCATGGAATGCACTCCTTTTTTTGTTTCTGGTTGTGTTTTATTTTACATTTTGAAGTCTATTTTTACAAACATTCATAAAACTTTTACCTTTTGCCATAAAATACTCTCCTATAAGTAATCTTATATTCTCACATAAATTTTAAGCTCCTTGAGTTGGGATCATGTGCCAGGCTGCCTCTCATTTCACTAAGCAATATTCTGGTTCTGGGTACACAGCTGTCACTCAAAATATATTCATTAAAATTGGTGGTTTTAACAAAGAGATGACTGTTGATTTTCTTTTAGAACAGAGACTCTCACATTTTATGGCTCTCAGAAATAAAGAAAAATATATAAGAGAAAAACCATAACCATAATATTAAATAATCTTCAGTTATTCATTAAAGGAATATTGTAATTTTTTCTTTTTCTTTAAATTCAAAAAGAGTAATTAAAAATGTTAAATATGGTTAAGTCATTGGCTTTTGTTTGAATGGCTCCACTGAAGATCATGTTGTAAAGATTATTAATCCATGTCCATTAAAATAATTTCCTATGACTTTTCTCTGTAAATGTTAATATAATACACACAGCAATTCCTGTCACACCTAATGTGTTACTTAGAAATAATTGTACATTTACATTTTATGCCTTTTTGAGTTAATTAGATAGTAAATCAATTCCTAACCAGTGATTCTCTGAGAATAATAGCTGTCTGATTAAACTAAAACTTCAACTGGCACACCAATTTCAATTTAAATTAAGATGACTTATGGGAGCCACCTATGGTAAACCTTTTTTTGACGTTCTTTATGATTGTTTTCCTACCCATTGATGTTAGTCTACTGCAAGGTGAAGCACTTGCCTCCTTTTCTTTAAAGTACTTCACTTAGGTAGGGAGGTGAAAAATAAACTTACAGTTTGAAACAGATTTTTCAGCACCACATCAGCTTAGTAGTAAAGAGCTATGTAGGAAAAAAAAAATGACTTTCAATTTAGCAAGCTTTAATGTAGGATTTTTAAAATTATGTTTACTCATCTCTACACCATTAAAATAAAAACCAATATGAAGAGGCATTTTTCATATATATTATTTTCCTTTCTTACCTTTTAAGATATAAAAGGACCTTATTACTTTTCTTTAGTTGCAAGATTACTCAGAAGCTTCTGAGTCATTTATTATTTTCACAGTGTTGTATCTATCCTGTTAATTATTTTTTTCTAACAGCTCTTTTCTATAATTATAATTACAGGATTGTGAATTTTGCTTAGTAAGCCAATAAATCAGCTAAGAATCATCCTAAATTATTCTCATTTTTACCTTTTTCTCATTTTCACTTTTGGATCATTGTTTCATAGTGAAGATTTAAATTTTCCTTTAATTTACTCAGTTTAAAGATAATAAATTTTATCCTTTTTTCTATCACATTTATTTTTAAAGGCAAGAAACCAAAACACATTTAGAAGTGTAAATGTCAAACTTAAAAGTAAACCTTCATTTGAGAATGTATGTTCTATGATATAGGAATAATTCAATTCCCCTTCAATATATAAAAAATAAAATAAAACACTAGATAGAATACATTTAAATTTATTTTTTGAATTAGCACCTGAGCTTTAATGGAATATAATAAGTTTCAGTGTGTGCAAAAACTTGTTAAATCATTCCCTTTCTGCCAAATGTATAGGTGGCTTAGGGAAGTCAATTTCATTAGATAGTGTGCTCATAAGTTTTAAGATATTATTGATCCACTGCATGCTACCTATTCTAAATAAAATTTAATAAGAAAATCTTAGGACTTAGCAATGAAAGAAGTGATGCATAAGGAGCAATAAAGACTAGAAGGTGAATGCAACAACAAAATGAAAAGGCAACCTATTGAATGAGAGAAAATATTTGCAAATCATATGTTTGATAAGGGGTTAATATCCAAAATACATAAAGAACTCATACAACTGAACAGCAAGAAAAACAAACAACTTGTTTAAAAAATGGGCAGAGGACTTCCCTAGTGGCTCAGTGGTTAAGAATCCGCCTGCCAATGCAGGGGACACGGGTTCAAGCCCTGGTCCAGGAAGATCCCACATGCCACAGAGCAATTAAGCCCGTGTGCCACAACTACTGAAGCCCATGTGACTAGAACCCATGCTCTGCAACAAGAGAAGCCACCACAATGAGAAGCCTGCACACCACAACCAAGAGTAGCACCCGCTCTCCACAGCTAGAAAAAGCCCGAGTGCAGCAGTGAAGACCCAACGCAGCCAATAAAAATAAATAAGTAAATTTATTTTAAAAAATGGGCAGAGGATCTGAATAAACATTTTTTCCAAAGATGACATCCAAATGGCTAAAAGGCTCATGAAAAGATGCTCAACATCACTAACTATCAGGGAAATGCAAATCAAAACCACAATGAGCTATCACCCCATACCTCATTTATGGCTATTAAAAAAAAGAAAAAGAAAATAACCAGTGTTGGTGGGAATGTTGAGAAAGTGGAACCCTTGTACACTATTAGTGGGAATGTAAATTGGTGTAGCAAGTATGAAAAATAGTATGGAAGTTCTCAAAAAATTACAAATAGACCTACCATATGATACAATTTCACTTCTAGGTATTTAACTGAAGAAACTGAAAACACTAACTCAAAAAAATATATGCACCCCATTTTCATTGCCTCATTATTTACAGCAGCGAAGATATGGAAACAACCCAAGTGTCCACCTAAGGATAAATGAATAAAGAAGATGTAATATCCATATAAACAATGGAATATTATTCAGCCATAGAAAAGAATGAAATCTTGCCATTTGTAACAACATGAGTAAATTTCAGGGTATTATGCTAACTGAAATATGTCAGACAGAGAAAGACAAATACTGTATGATTTCACTTATATGTGGAATCTAAAAAAACAAACAAGCAAACATAAAAAAAAATACAAAGCCGTGAACTCATAGATACAGAGAACAGACTGTTGAAAGGCAAAATGGGTAAAGGCAGTCAAAGGAACAAACTTTCAGTTATAAAATAAATAAGTTATGCGGATGTAACGTACAGCATGATGACTAGAGTTAATAACACTGTACTGCATATTTGAAAGTTTCTAAGAGAGTAGATCTTAAAAGCTCTTACCACAAGAAAACAAATTCTGTAATTATGCATGATGATGGATGTTAACTAAATTTATTGTGATCATTTTTGCTATATACATAAATAGTAAATCATTATGCTGTACACCTGAAATTAATGTTTATGTCAAATATACCTCAATAAAAAAAAAGGACTGCAAAAAGCATTCTGAGAAATTTCAAGAACAAGTCACGCTTTAATGTTGAAGAAGAACTTTATCTTTCAAATCTAAAAGAAAACATTTTAGTTTAGTGTGTCTTGGTGCATACATGTCTTTGCCAACACACTAAAAATGTTGTTTCCTTTCTCTTCCCCATTCCCACCTCCAGCATTCCTCCTTTGCTACCAATTTTCTATGCAATTTGGTAGGGGACGGATGCCTGAGGAAGAAACAATAATGCCTTTAGACATTCCTTCAGAAATACACTCCATGCCCCATGCACAACAAGAACTAGAAGGTATAATCTAAACGCAGATGTGCTCTTCATATGAGATTTTTCCATTTCTCTTTTCAGACCAAGCCCTATTTAAAAGACACTTTGAAATGATGAGAAAGCAACTGGTAAAAAGAAGTATAATTTTTATGCCATGAACGTCCAGTCAACCACTTCATTCTAATTCAGTGTCTCTGAAAAAAGTAAAATGGCTAATTTTTGCACCCCCTACAAAGAAAGAATCCTAAGAAAACAGCAACAACATTTGACTACCCACTCTTCAGCACTTGGGCAGCCCTCCATCATGGTGTTTCAGAGTACAGACAATCTTCCAAAATGCAACAATACAAATCTTGAACCTTCTTTGGGAAGTCAGGACCTCAGGAAGGCAGAGGCAGAGCTCTCAAAGAGTCTTCCTTTGGAAAGGAATGGCATGCTTTATTTTTACTCACACACCTTTTTCCTCGTACGTGAAATCTGCTGAAGGGGAACGTGATTTTATTTCCAGCCAAGTCTATTCAACTTCTTGGCCCCATACCCATATCCAAGCAGTCCTCTCTCTGTCAGCTTGCTCTACATCCTTTCACAAAGTTGTTACAGATCAAGCTTGAATTCCTCTTTTGAACCCTAGTTCTTAAACAGTCATCTGGATGGTTTCCTAGCAGTAGCTAGGATTTGTTTGATCCATCTCCCTAGACTCTTATTTCTCCAACTGCTAAATTGTCTATTCTTTCACTATGGCCCTGTGCATTGAGGGCCATCACTTGTTTGATCAGTTCATTTTCCCCCGAATAACATCAATAATTTAGGCTGAAAAAAAGCAAAAAATAGCTTGCTACTTTTAGACTCAGCTCCTTTGATTCTGTACATAAATAAGTCTACACTTTTATTTTGAGGAATCATGCTGCTGGGAGATTGAGTTCAACTCCTATTCATTATGTTCAATCTTTCTATTGTTTCCTTGTGCCATAGACATTTGGAAGTGGAAAAAAAGAATGATTTGAAATAGTTTCACTTGAACTTAGGAAGTGCAAATCACTCAAAATCCTACCCTTTGCTGTAGAGTAACAGCAAACTCTCTGAAGGATTATGAGAGAAGCGTGGACATTTCTGGACTCTAGAGGAGGCATGTGCACTTAAGTGGAAGAAAAATCATGTTCTATTTCTACCCACCCCACGAGGGGCCCTCTGCAGCCCCAAGATGGCTTAGGGATACTGTGGCTTGCCGAGAAGTTTTCCTACCCTTTCTGTTACTCCAGGAGCATGGGCCAGGGCTGGGATTTCCATTTTCAATTCCAACCCCACAAAGACAGAATAAACATGTCATACTAACAGCACAAATAGTTGTTTTTTTGGCCGAAGGATTTGTGGATTACTGTGGTTTGTGAGTTTATCAACCTGAGTTTTTATGTAACAAAAACATAACAACTAATTTGATATTGTTTTTGTTTACTTTTCATATTCAAATAAAGCTACGGTTAAAATAATATTTGGTGGAGAGTATAAGTAAGGTAAATTACACTTTCACTTGATCTCCTCCTAAACGCAAGGCCCTAGGGTGTATGGGTGTTTTCAGGATATAAGAAAGAGAAGTAATATAATGCAGTGGTTGCTCCAAGAGGCTGATTTTATGTTTGTGTGAAAGTAAACTGAAGGAAATTATGAAATTCCTCTCCCAGGAGATCTTTAATAGTATCACGGGTTGTATCTGCTGAGATCTTTATGACAAATTCTTCCTACAGGCAGGGTAATGGATTTTGAAGACCTTTCATGGAACTTTATACCCCCAAGAGTATGTGAAAGTGAGTTCAGAAGTTGAAAGAAACAAGGATTCAAAAAGTCTATTCCCTTCAAGTAAGTTAGGTTTCTGACCTTGGAGTTCAGTTTGTTCGTCTGTAAAGTTATTAGTGCTAGAACAGATCTGTGATTCTTAACATTTTTTGTTGTACAATACAACCCTGTGGGGTCGGGGGCATGGTTTTTCTGAAGCCCATCCATTAACTTTCTGGGGTCCAAGGATTTTACGTTAAATTCTAGAAATTACTGATTTCTAGGGTAGCATAGAGTAGTTTGATTCCTATATTTTAAACATTTTGAGAGTATTAAAAAATAAATAGGAGACGTCTGTTCTTAGCAAGTGACAACCTCATGTGGAAGACACAGTGAATACATACAGGAAAGTCCTAGGAATGCTTCCACGTGGTGGGTGTATCATGGGATGGAATGCACACTTCATGTATGAAGACACAGAGGTCAGAGACACGGAGTCAGAAAGACGAAAGCAATACAAGTAGATTCAAGTCAAGGAAAAACTCTGTTTTGGGTAGAGGTACGGAAGAACAGGAAAGTGAACGATGAAAAAGTTCTACTGTAAGAAATGTCAGGCACATTTTCTTTATTTTTTAACTTAAGGGAAACTTTGTTTAGTCTTCCTTTGAAAGCAATCTAGTTTAAAAAGGAGTTGAGGTTAAGACAGAAGAAAGAACACGAGACCCTCTAACAGAGGGACAGTCAGGAGGAAGGAGGGGCATCGGTCAGGGGCTTACCTGTTGGGTGGTCTCCATCTTGGAAATGAGCTTGGCACGGATTCTGGTCAGGTCATCATTCTGTTTAGTCTTGTGCTCAATGGTCTTCTCCAGCCAGATGCCCATCGGCTCCTTCCCCGGCCTCGCCTGGAAGGTTACGGCCTCCACTGGGGCCTTGCTCTGGGCCCAGGCCGTCTGCTCATTTGACAGCTTAAGTTTCTCTTCTTGGGCCTTCAGCGCTTGGGGGGCTTTACCATTCGTACTATGGGATCCTCAACACACGACGTCAGCAAGTCTTACTCGTGAGCTAGCCTTCGATCACCTCCTCTGTTTCTCAAACCGCTTGGGGAAGTCAGAGGAAGATTTTCGCGTGGAGTTCAGGTCTGCAGGAACTCGGCTTTTCTCTTGTAAGAGCCTCGCGCATCTCAGCTTTGTAGACTTCCTTCCTCACCGCCTGGTGCACGACGCCCTCAAGCCCCACAAAGATCTTCCCCGCCTCCGGGTCCTCCACGCGGAGCGCCTCACGCCTGACGCCTGCTCCTCAGACACAGCTTCTCCTTTTGTGGCGGAAAAGGACCGGCGTGGGAACCGCCGGGGTTCCTGCGAGGTCACGTTCCAGCCCTTGGGCGTCAGGCGGGCCTCCCGAGGAAGGGGCGTCCGCGGCTCGTGCGCGGCTGGTCTCAGGGTCTCTGACGGCTGCCCTTCCGGAGCGGCTGGAACTGGAGGTATAAGGACTGTTTCCTCAGGGCCCGCTTTTGGAACGAGGGAGTCGCAAAGTGCTCCAGAGACTCCACCTCGGCTGGAGCCGGCACCTCAGCCGGGTGTTGGAGGCGCTCGCCACTCAGGTCGCGGCTCTGTCACCGACGGGACCGCGGGTGGGAGCAGATGGACCCGACTCACTCGGCTTCCCTGCTCGCCCGCCGCCATCGCACCACCGAGTGACGTCCGCTGAGGCCGCAAGCAGCCGCTGCCTCGCAGGGGAGTCCTCTGTGGCCGCAGGCCCCGGGCTTCATTCCCCGGCCACGGCCCCGCCGGCCCGCTCTGGGAGTCCGGCCACTCGGCCGCCTCCGAACGGGTTAGTTGGGGTCGTCCAGCTTCTCACAGGCCAGGTTGTTGGGCTCCGGGGAGGGGGTCCCGGATGCTCAGCCGCCTCCTGGGGCCTTTTCCGGCCTCGCCTCCTCTGTCTCTGAGGGAGGTTTGAGGCCAGGTCTCTCCCCAAGCTGCCTTGGTGGGGGCGGCCTCATCAGAGAAGTCAGATTCTCGCCATGGGCCCCCTCCTTAAAGCGACGGCCAGTTGGCCATTGGCCTCCTCCTGCGGAGGACTTGGGGGCGTGACCCCTCCAGGCTTCAGAGGGCGGACAGGAGCCTGGTTCTCAGGACCGGAAGTGGCCTGGGGCCAGCAGGGCTGCCCCAGGCAGGTTTTCGAGGGGCCCTTCTTCATCAGGCACATTTTCTTGATCAAAGCGGGAAGCTTTTTCTTCTTTGAAAGAGGAAAGAGAACAAATTCTTGAATTTCCTTGAAGATCCGACCCAGGTTTTTCATTTAATTGCCTAGCAATGAGGTACAACCATTAACTGCAAGGTAAATGGCAAGGATGTGATGATAGGAAATACTTTTGGAGAAAATCCTGCATATACAGGAAGAGTGAGGACAACATGTATATACTATGTAGATCTCTCCTTTAATGGTCAAGGGAAATGTGCAGTCATGGCATACAGAGCAGTATTTATGCCTGCAGAATTAGAAAAAAAAAAAACTGCTGGTCGAAAAATATTATCGCAAATAATAGGAGAAATATGGTGATGCATAAGAGAAAATGAAAAGGTAAAAACTAACATAAGCCCAGTATGCCCATAATTCACAATTGTGACAAAGGCCTTCAGAGTGATAAGGACTTTAGATCCAGGTGACCCCCATGTGGCATTAAGAGTCTAGCCTCAGCTTTTGAAGTGGTGAGGTCTGGAGTATTGATATTTTAAGAGGGCATTCCAGTAATGAACTCTTGAAGCAACTGGAGCAGAAGTGAGAAGTCTTAGATGATTCAAAACAGGTTCAAGAAACCTGTGTCTATCAGAAAACTAATTTTTTTTACTCTACTTTCTCACTGTTTTGACATATTCACTTATAATTTATTTTAGGGTTTAAATTTTTGCCCTGTAAAACAGATATTGTTTTCCTAGAATTGAAGGCTGATTATTTAGTCAGCTGTTAATTCCGTCTAAAGTCTTGGACAGACATACCCATTGCAAGGGGAATCCCTTCAATTTATAATGTTTTGTAAAATAAAAATAAATCAAGCTTTTTGTTTCTTAATAAAAGCATTAAGGTACATAAAAAGTTATTAGGAGAAACTTTATCAATCCTTAAAGCCAGAGAGTGAATTTTCCGTATTGATTTTTTTCCCACATCAATTGTAAACTGGGTCAAATTTCACCATATGATAACTTTGTCTAATTTATACATTGAATATAGTTTTGGAACCAAGAACACTCTTCAGGCAATAGTAATTCTATTCGTCTGTGTTGAAAATATCCACATAATGTGAATATATAAAATAAACTAGCAATATGTCTCTCAAAAAAGTTATTTCTCAATGTCTTGAGGACAGCCTTCAGAGCATTCTTGAGGGGAAAGGTTAGGGGTTGGTAGGCAGATTACATGTGATAAATACACTCCAATGGGTAGAATTCCCTACATGTTTAGATTTTTTTCTCACACTATTCCAAGGAATTTTTGATATCTCCATTTTTTTGTAGTGCAAATCAATACTGAGTCCAGGTTTTATTTTAAAAAACCCAAGCAAATAAATTACTCCCAACTGCTTGAGCTTGCATATTGAATTCAGACTCTCTGGTAAATGCACATGTGTATTGATAAACTCAGCTCAGTTTAAAATTATGTTCTTCCCTATTTGGTTTAGTTCCCTGAGACTCTATTCCCATATGCATCCTCCAGGTTTTATACATACATACATATATATATGTATGTATGTATAAAATTACAAAATCTGGCAGTTATTTTTGGATGTATAAACCTTCTCTTCTCAAGTTTGACTTTGTAATTGGCCCTCAAGGCGTCCTGGAAACTAACTGAAGTTAAAGACTTGGACGGGCATGGGTATTTTATGTTGGCCAGAGATGCTGGTGGGATTTTATGTATTAAATTGGGCACCAGACTTCAATGAGGAGACCAGAATCCCAGAGTGTCAGAGGTTGTGTAATGGGCCAGAGACCTTAATTGCTGAGGTAAGGAGGGAAATCTTATCCTGATAGGCTTCATGACTGGATGATAATCCAAATCGCTGACCTTGAGAGATATTTGGCAATGATATCCCATCACCAGGTCTCTAAGTCCACCCTATGAGTAGCCCTCTCAGATACAAACCAACCTGTGTAAACACAAATCTAGACCTCTCTTCCCTTTTTCATATCTTTCCTCAAATGTAACCTTTTTTTCTGAGACCACTCAGCCATCCTATTCCATGTGTACATACCCCTAACCCAGATGTGTATATTCTTTAAAGTACGTGTTATATCCATCTCCCTTAATATATTAGGAGCTTTTGGAAACAGGGAAGTTGACCATTCCTAAGAATGGACCTAAAACAGCTCTAGTGAGGTTCTCTTCAAGGGTACACAATTTAAGAGGACACTAAAAAAAAAAAACCTCAGTAATCAAGATATAAAATATTTTAATGCAGTAATAGAAAAAAAATCATTAATTCAAAGTAACCCATGATAAATAAAGTATCAATATTTTAAATAAAGACAGGATTCATAATAATACCATACTGAGCCATATCAGAAACCTAGGCAAAAGAAAAAAACCAGTCATACTGATCCATTGGTGTAGGATTTTCACAGTAAAGTATGAGTTGCTGCATCTTATTTCCATATCATTAATAAAGAAGTACAGTGTTTGGATAACATCTTTAGATTTTGGAGGAGACATATAGCTGTTTTAGGTGGATTTCTCTGACCCATTAATTGGATTGTTGCCAAAGCTATGAACTTTCAGTCAAGTTCAGAGCAAGAGAAGTTTTCCCACCTGGTTCTGGCTGTTCATGTGTCTTGTGTCTTGGTGAATTGATGTTACTTGGTTTGTGGCATAAAAGGATCTCCATGGGGTTTGCAAGAAACCCTGATAGGAGAATAGCAGCAGAGGCTGTGGGATTTGGGGGCAAAGCCACTAATTTTTTGTCAAATAATTATTCTCTCTTTCTATATCTGAATTTTGGCAGTGTGCATCTCCCAATTTAGAGATGTAAATGCAGTACCCAGGCTTTTCCAACCTTCTGTGCCACTAGGGTGTATGCCTGTGAATTAGGATCTGTCAATCAGATATTCTCACTTCAGATTTAGGATCTAATCATTGAAAGAAGTAGGTGCCTCATACAATTCATTTTGCTGTGGGAAGAGGAGACTTTAATTTTCAGGGTCAATAGTAGCTGAAGTTCTAATGACAGTACCAGGGTGTGCCCACTGATGTCAGCAGAGGTGCCTTCACTGAACAGTTCTGCATTGTGGTATCAATTCTGACTGCATGCATAGCCTCCAAACCTAGTTATTTGTCCTTCCTGGAGGGTGTGTGAGCTATGCAATTCATTTTAATTTTTTTTCAGATTGAATTATTAAAAGATTGTTTCTGTTACAATTACAGGTTTTGACTTATATACTAATATATGGATCCTGACAAATGAAGAAAAAAATTCCAGTTTTAACCTTAAGTGGTCTGGCCTATTAAGAGAAAACATTTTTTTTTCTTTAAATAATGCCTGGAGGGACTGCCCTGTGTTGCACAGTGGTTAGGAATCCACCTGCCATGCAGGGGACATGGGTTTGATCCCTGGTCCAGGAAGATCCCACATGCCACGGGGCAACTAAGCCCATGCGCCACAACTACTGAGCCTGTGCACCTAGAGCCCATGCTCCACAACAAGAGAAGCCACCACAATGAGAAGCCCGTGCACCACAACAAAGAGTAGCCCCCACTTGCTGAAGAGTAGCCCCTGCTCGCCGCAACTAGAGAAAACCTACATGCAGCAGCAAAGACCCAACACAGCCAAAAAATAAATTAATTAAATTTTTTTAAAAGTTTAAAAAAAGAATAATAATGCCTGGAAACTTAATAATGCATTTATTAACAATTTCCTTCATGCTGTACATAGTGATTTGCACATGTAGTGTGTTACATAAATACTGTTGGCTGAAATGAACAAGAATATGGCTCACACCCTTAAATAAATCACCTATTTTAATATATCCTAGATTCTTAACTTACCATCCGTTCTATATAAACAAATAAGGAGTAGTGAGTATTTGAGGAAAATCAGAGTGGTAGCCATCTTTATAGCGCTAAGTAACCTGAAGCAGGCAGGCATGTATGAAATAAGGGAAATGTATTTCCCTTGGAGAAACAGACTACATTTTCAAGTGTAGTCTAGAATCTGGGATACCTTTTTGAAGCAATAACTGAAGCTTTGCAGAGTTGAGCCTCTTTGAGACATTCACAGTTGCCCCATGGTTCACTACAGTTCACTAGGTGTGAGGAAGATTTGCAGGCACCTGGGATCAAATTGAGGCCAGGTGTCGCTGTTAGTCACAGATGCCCTTTCCTTCTGCCCGCCCCAAGGAGATCCCTGTGGGCTTTCTTGATGACTAAATCTGCCTGGCTTGGCTTTCCAAAGATGGTGTGATTTAGAGGGATAGATACCAAGAGGAATAAAGGATGCTGACAGGGATTTTGGAGGCAAAGGCAAGATCTTCAGTGGTGAAGGAATCCATGTGTCTGCTGCCTCAGTGGCATATGCATTTTGTAATGAGTGAGGAAGTTGTTTGGAGAGTATCCTACAAACCTTAGTGAAGACAGACTGTATTGATTTCTGTTTGCCCCTCTATGTTTAGCTACAAGTTTCAACAGCAACAAAACTTCAAAGGCTGTGAAAACTGGTTAGTGAAACTGTCCAGGTGCACTAAGGGAAACAAAAGCACACAGACTTGTCAATAGAGAGCTTCATGCAGCTTATAAATGTGTCTCTCTTTCAGCTTCCTGTTCCTTTCCAGGAGATGAAACACCATAGTGCCATGTAACTAGTACCAGCAGTAAAAAAATGCCCTTCTTCTTTCCCCCCTGGGCAAGAAGAAACTAAAGTTCTGTTCATGCAACAAATAAGTCAACAAACTTTGAGTTTTAGATGAGTAGGATCTATCCCCTAACAGAGAAGGGTTTTAGTCAGCAGTTTTAAGAGCAAAGTGATAACTGTGAAGATAAAACAAGTTGCATATTCACAGGTGTGACAAGCATGATAAATGCATCTTTTTAGAAACTTGACCTCAAAAATAATAGGCCTGGGGGTGGCTCTCTCCTGCCTCTGACAGGAAGGACTTTTCCCTTCCACCTATAAATGGCTAACTTCAATCAGCAGTGGTTACTTTTGGTGATGTTTCTGCAATCACCAACCCAAGCCACCCCCATCTCCTTAAAGACATCAGGTCAACAGCATGCAGGATAATCATTGGAATTCATAGCTGGCATCAGAGTGGGGTGATCTCCTTCTGCATCCTCTTACCCTTGCCAAAGCAATCAAATTAGTTCTGTTAACAGCTTGCCAAATCAGCCAGCCTAGTAAACTCTGTCTTAGCAAGGAAATCTAGACGTTCATATTGGTTCATATTGTTTTTCTCCCCTCCGTGTGATCTTGGGAACCTTGCCAGGGGGTCTGATGGCTGTTGGCTGAGATGCCATGTGAAGTCTTTAATAAGCTGACATTTCCTGTTGATGAGCTGCCATGTCTAAAGGCCAAACCAAACAGTGTTTAGGCTCTTTGAATCCCAGACTCTGTTTTTGTCTCTTTCTCTTCCTTCTCCTGACTGAGTTGTCAGCTCTGCCCACCCTGTTTCTCCATCTCACCTTTGTAGATATGCAGTGCAAAGGTCAGACGACAGGCACTGCCTTGCGACAGGACTGAACCTAGTGAAAAACCCTTGAGAGCAGAGTAGCCTGGGCTGTGTTGCAGGCTCTGTTATGAGACACAGAGGGGAGCATTGGCTGGAAGTGTTTCCTGTGAGAGGGAGAGGCAGTTTTCTGAGAACGCAAATGGAAGCTTGTCAGTTGGGTTAAAGGAGGAGGCAAAAAGTTTTTCTCTTTCAAAGTTCTTGTGACTGTTGATTGAAACATTTGAGTAAAGAATAAAAATGCTGAAGTTAAGGAAGTAGAAGTTGGGAGTAGAACATTAAGAAAGAGTATTGCCAACTCAACTGACCTAAACTCTAAAATGCAGTGTCTCTTATTATATTACAGTCAATGGTAGATTATATCCTCAGACCTAAAAATGAAAGCCCTGTAGAAGAATTTTAGAGTTTGATTTCGTTTCTTAAGAGTGTGGGTTAATGCATACTGGAGAGGCTGCTGAGTTGGCAGGTCAATGACTGCTCACTTTTAGGGTGGCAAAGGACATGTTCAGAATTGAGCCAGCATGACCTACACAGAGTTCTGTGGCAGTCTAGTACACATGCCTCTAGGGTCAAGCTGTGGGGATCTTATGTGATGTTGAAATCACAGGATAATGTTTTGCTCCATGTGTGTGTGTGGTGGGGGAGGGTGTGTAGAATGAGGTGATATGTGAAATGTAGGGAGAATCCAGGGTATGATTTCCTTCCAAGATTTTGATGGTAACATACCTACCGTATAACATCTTAGCCAAGGTTTTATAACCCAGAAGAGAAACAACTATTTATCATTTTCTCTCAACACTTTTCACCAAAATGCCCTTACAAATTTTGGTGATATCTTCCAAATCTCTTATTTTTTCCCCTCTTTTTTAGTGCTCTTCCAAGTGTCAGGAAATATATTTACTTTTATTGCAATGAGAAATCAATATTTCTCTTGAGGATGACCATTTTCCCAGAACTAATTGAAATTGACTTTTTCTTCTGTGTGGCTTCATCAGGAAATTTGTTTTTGCTCAATGTAGCAGCATCAGCTGAGTAACTGAGTGACTCACATGCTAATAATGCTGGGCAGTTTTCTCTAAATTTGTAGTCTGCTCTACAATAGTTTTTTTTTTTTTTCTTTTTGGTATTGGTTTTGACAGAGTAGTAAACCAAAATGCCTAAAGGGTCCAAGCAGGTAACATAAACTAGTGAAGTAAGTTACACTTAAAACACATTAAATACTAAGCATTGGTATTTGTTACCAGTAGGCAGGAGAAGTTAGCAAGGGATCCATATTTAAATAAATATTCAATTCTGACTTCAGGTCTGTACATGAGAGAAAGAACCCTGATCCCCAGAGAAGAGAACTGATAAGAACAAGGCTGAAAATGAGCCTTGGGAACAGATTCACAGAAAGACCACAGACCTGGAAGGAACTGGGAACATTGGCCAAGCAACAGAGTAAACCAGAAACAGGAGAATGAGGCCAAAGTCAGCCCAGTAGATGAAAGTACCGGGGATGTACTGATTATTGAACCTCAAATACTGTGTGGAAACAGAACTTATTTCTGCGTGATGGATCCTGAACCTGATCCACAAAGAAGACTTGACTAACATGGGCCACATGGGTACCAGGAGTGATAACTAAGCAGCAGGATTTTTGCTCAGTGAGCTGTCACTCATTTTCATATTCTGCTATATGGGTGGGTAGAGGAGTGAGGCAGATGTATTTTTATTGCTTTTTCAGTCATAATACCAATTTAATATGTTAATTATTTTTAAATAAAAATGAAGAGGAACAGAAACGAGAAAATTACCCCCAGGAATTTCATATACATCTCACAGGTGTTTCAAAATCAATATGGCCTACATTAAAGTAACTATCCTCAAATCTACTCTTCAAAATATATAGCCCCTGGTCTTAGGTGATCCTGCTATTTAATCACCCAAGCCAGATACAGACGATTCATTCATGATTTCTCTTTTTCTCTTTCCTTAGTCACCACCAAATTGTATTAATTATCTAAGTTTTCCTGAAATTTATTTTCTTCTCTCCATCTTCCTGCTGCTATTTTAGTTTGTAGGCAAGTGGTTGCAATAGTCTCTAATTGATCTACCTGTAGTAAGTCTCTCTCTTCTAAATCCGTTCAATATCACTGGTTTTTCTAAAGAAAATATTTGCAAGTGAAGCAGCTGACCAGGGCTTAATGTCCAAAATATGCAAACAACTTATTCAGCTCAATATAAAAAAAGAAATAACCCAATCAAAAAATGGGCAGAAGACGTAAATAGGCATTTCTCCAAAAAAGACATACAGATGGGCAACAGACACATGAAATGGTGCTCAATATTGCTAATTATTAGAGAAATACAAATTATAACTACAATGAGGTACCAACTCACTCTGGTCAGAGTGGCCATCATCAAAAAGTCTGCAAATAATAAACCCTGGAGAGGGTGTGGAGAAAAGGAAACCCTCCTATACTGTTGGTGGGAAGTTAAATTGGTGCAGCCACTATGGAGAACAGTATGGAGGTTCCTTAAAAAACTAAAAGTAGAGTTACCATATGATCCAGCAATCCCAATGGCATATATCCGGAAAAGAAAAAACTCTAATTTAAAAAGATACATGCACCCCAATGTTCATAGCAGCAGTATTTACAATATCTAAGACATGGAAGTGACCTACACGTCCACTGACAGATGAATGGATAAAGCAGATGTGGTATATATATACAATGGAATATTACTCAACCATAAAAAAGAATGAAGTTATGCCATTTGCAGCAAATGGATGGACCTAGAGATTATCATACTAAGTGAAGTAAGTCAGACAAAGACAAATATCATATGATACTGCTTATATGTGGAATCTAGAAAAATGATATGAATGAACTTATGTACAAAACAGAAATAAACTCACAGGCATAGAAAACAAGCTTATGGTTACCAAAGGGGAAAGGTAAGGATAAATTAGGAGTATGGGGATAATGAATTTGCACTACTATATATAAAACAGATAAACAACAAGGACCTACTGTATAGCACAGGGAATTATATTCAGTATTTTTTTTAGGAACTTTTATTGAGATACAGTTAACAGACAATAAACAGCATATATTTAGAGTGTACAATTTGGTATCCCAATCTCCCAATTCATCCCCCCCCAACCCTCCCTGCTTTCCCCACTTGGTGTCCATGTGTTTGTTCTCTACATCTGTGTCTCTATTTCTGCCTTGCATTTCCTCTTTCATAGTTCTTAGTATTTGCCTTATGTATTGAGGTGCTCCTATATTGGGTGTATATATATTTATAATTGTTATCTCCTCTTCTTGGATGGGTCCCTTGATCTTTATGTAATGTCCTTTCTTGTCTCTCGTAACATTTTTTATTTTAAAATCTATTTTATCTGTTATAAGTATTGCTACTCCAGCTTTCTTTTGATTTCCATTTGCATGGAATATCTTTTTCCATCCCCTCACTTTCCGTCTGTATGTGTACCTAGGTTTGAAGTCGGTCTCTTGGAGACAGCATATATATGGATCTTGTGTTTGTATCCATCCAACTAGTCTGTGTCTTTTGCTTGGTGCATTTAGGCCATTTACATTCAAGGTAATTATTGATATGTATGTTCCTATTACCATTTTCTTAATTATTTTGTTTTTGTTTCTGTAGGTCCTTTTCTTCTCTTATGTTTCCTGCTTAGAGAAGTTCCTTTAGCATTTGTTGTAGGGCTGGTTTGGTGGTGCTGAATTCTCTTAGCAGCTGCTTGTCTGTAAAGCTTTTGATTTCTCCATCGAATCTGAATGAGATCCTTGCTGGGTAGAGTATTCTTGGTTGGAGGTTCTTCCCTTTCATCACTTGAAATATATCATGCCACTCCCTTCTGGCTTGCAGAGTTTCTGCTGAGAAATCAGCTGTTACCGTTATGGGAGTTCCCTTGTATGTTATTTGTCGTTTTTCCCTTGTTGCTTTTAATAACGTTTCTCTGTCTTTCATTTTTGTCAGCTTGCCTACTATATGTCTTGGCGTGTTTCTCCTTGGGTTTATCCTGCCTGGGACTCTCTGCACTTCCTGGACTTGGGTACCTATTTCCTTTCCCATGTTAGGGAAGATTTCAACTATAATCTCTTCCAATATTTTCTCAGGTCCTTTCTCTCTCTCTTCTCCTTCTGGGACCCCTATAATGCGAATGTTGGTGCATTTCACATTGTCCCAGAGGTATCTTAGGCTGTCTTCAGTTCTTTCCATTCTTTTTTCCTTATTCTTTTCCGCATCAGTGATTTTCACCATTCTGTCTTCCAGGTCACTTATTTGCCCTTCTGCCTTGGTTAATCTGCTGTTGGTTCGTTCTAGTGTATTTTTCATTTCTGTTATTGTGTTGCATATCTCTGTTTGTTTGCTCTTTAATTCTTCTAAGTCTTTGGTAAACTTTTCGATCTTTGCATCCAGTCTTTTTTCAAAGTCCTGGATCATCTTCACCATCACTATTCTGAATTATTTTTCTGGAAGGGTGCCTATCTGATCTTCATTTAGTTGTTTTTCTGAGTTTTTGTCCTGTCCCTTCATCTGGTACAAAGTCCTCTGCTCTTTCATTTTCTCTATCTTTCTGTGGCTGTGGTTTTCAGTTCCACAAGACAAAATACTTCTGATACTGCTTGATACTGCTGTCTGCCCTCTTGTGGAGGAAGCTATCTAGGATCCTCCTGGGTGCTTCCTGATGGGGGGGACGGATGGTGGGTAGGGCTGGGTGGGCAGAGCTCAGTAAGACTTTAATCTGATTTGGTGGGCAGAGCTCAGTAAAACTTTAACCTGCTTGTCTGCTAATGGGTGGGGCTGTGTTCACACCTTGTTGGCTGTTTGGCCTGAGGCTACTTAGCACTGGAGCTTCCAGGCTCTTTGGTGGGGCTAATGGTGGACTCTGGAAGGGTTCACACCAATGAGCACTTCCCAGAACCCCTGCTGCCAGTGCCCCTGTCTCCTCGGTGAGCCACAGCTGCCCCCCACCTCCGCAGGCAGCCCTCCAACACCAGCAGGTAGGTCTGGTTCAGTCTCCTATAGGGTCACTGTTCCTTCCCCCTGGGTCCTGGTGAGCACACTTTTTTGTGTGCCCTCCAAGAGTGGAGTCTCTGTTTCCCCTAGTCCTGTGGAGGTCCTGCAATCAAATCCCGCTGGCTTTCAGAGTCTGATTCTCTGGGGATTCCTTCTCCCGTTGCTGGACTCCCAGGTTGGAAAGCCTGACGTGGGGCTCAGAACCCTCACTTTAGTGGGTGGACTTCTGCAGTATAACTGTTCTCCAGTTTGTGAGTCACCCACCCAGCATTTATGGGATTTGATTTTAATGCGATTGCACCCCTCCTACCATCTCATTGCAGCTTCTCCTTTGTCTCTGGGTGTGGGATGTCCTTTTTGGTGAGTTCCAGTGTCTTTCTGTCAATGATTGTTCAGCAGTTAGTTGTAATTCTGGTGCAAGAGGGAGTGAGCGCACGTCCTCCTACTCCGCCATTTTAATCCTATCTCTATTCAGTATCTTTAATAACCTATAATGGGAAAGAATCTGAATAAGAATATATATATGTATATGTGTAACTGAATCACTTTGCTGTATATGAGAAATATTGTAAATCAGCTATACATCAATAAAAAAATACAGTGTTGATTGTATTTCTAAGTGCAGATCTTTTTATTTAATTGCCCAGAAGTTTCAAACTAGCTGTCCACATGCTTAATACATCAGGGCATTATGTTTGGCCTGAGTCAAACAAATAAATAGGATATATAGATTTTTTTTATGAAGAAAATATTATTTAATTGGACTACATTGAAATTAAATAATTTCAGTCATCAGAAAACAACGTTCAAAGAGTGAAACAGCAAGCCCCATAGAAGAAGGAAATATTGGTAATTCATATTCTTGGGAAAGGACTCATATTCAGAATATGTAAAGTTTTCCTAAAGTTCAGTTTTAAGAGGCAGCCAATATAATATTGGGTTTGCCAGAAAGTTCCTTTGGTTTTTTCAATAAGATGTCTCTAGTAGTGCTTAGTTGTCTTTAACTTCATTCAAACAATTTTGTCAGGCTGTACTGTGACAGCTGTAATATCATAGTGCATTAAAAAAAAAACTTATGAAAATTGGTGAATTTTGTGTAGTCATTCTAATATTGAAGATGGACCAAAAAAAGCAATGTTTTCGGCATATTATGCTTTATTATTTCAAGAAAGGTAAAAACACAACTGAAACGGAAAAAAAAAAAAGATTTGTGCAGCACATGGAGAAGATGCTGGGACTGATCGAACATGTCAGAAGTGGTTTGCAAAGTTTCATGCTGGAGATTTCTCACTGGATGATGCTCCTTGATCCGGTAGACCAGTTGAAGTTGATAGTGATCAAATTGAGACATTAGTTGAGAACAATCAATGTTACACCATGAGGGAGCTAGCCGACATACTCAAAATATCCAAATCAAGCATTGAAAATCATTTGCACCAGGTTGATTATGTTCATCGCTTTGATGTTTGGGTTCCACATAAGTTAAGCAAAAAAAAAAAAAAAGACAAACCCTTCTTGACTGTATTTCCACGTGCGATTCTTTACTTAAACGTAATAAAAACGTTCCTTTATTAAAACAAATTGTGGCGGGTAATGAAAAGTGAATACTGTACAATAATGTGGAAAGGAAGAGATTGTGGGGCAGGTGAAATGAATCACCACCAGCCACACCAAAGGCCGGTCTTCATCCAAAGGAGATGATCTTGTGTATGTGGTGGGATTGGAAGGGAATCCTGTATTATGAGCTCTTCTGGAAAACCAAATGGTTAATTCCAACAAGTACTGCTCCCAGTTAGACCAACTGAAAGCAGCACTCGACAAAAAGTGTCCGAAATTAAGTCAACGGAAAACACATAATCTTCCATCAGGATAATGCAAGACCGCATGTTTCTTTGATGATCAGGCAAAAACTGTTACAGCTTAGCTGGGAAATTCTGATTCATCTGCTGTATTCAGCAGACATTGCACCTTCAGATTTCCATTTATTTCGGTCTTGACAAAATTCTCTTAATGGAAAAAAATTTCAATTCCCTGGAAGACTGTAAAAGGCACTTGGAACAGTTCTTTGCTCAAAAAGATAAAAAGTTTTGGGAAGATAGAATTATGAAGTGGCCTGAAAAATGGCAGAAGGTAGTGGATCGAAGGGCGAATATGTTGTTCAAGTAAATTCGTGGTGAAAATGAAAAATTTGTCTTTTATTTTTTACTTGATATCCGAAGGAACTTTTTGGCCAACCCAATAAATAAAACAAGCAACAGTCATTGCACAACAGAGGACATTCCAACAGCCAATAAACATATGAAAAGGTGCTCAAATTAAAAACACACAAAAAGCTACTGCTAGCCATTGATCAGAATGGCTAAGATGAAAATTGCAGGCCAGATAAGAGAGAACAGGAAGCAATAGGAATGTTCATACACTGTTGGTGGGGGTGTAAATTGGTGAACAGCTTTTGCCAATTCATTGTATGGCAATATTTCTTAAGCTGACTATATGTATATCTTATGACACAGCAGTTCTACACTGGATACGTACCCAATAGAAATTCATCAAAATATTTATCAAAGACAACCCAAATGTTCATCAGCAATAGAATGGATAAAGGAATCATGGAATATTATATGGCAATGAGAGTAAGAAAATTACTGTTACGTTTCAAATATGAATGAATCTCGAAAGCATAACAGTGAGTGAAAGAAATCAGATGCAAGAAGAGCCCATGTTGTATGATTTCACATAGGTACAGTTCAAAACCAGAGAAAACGAATCTGTTGTGTTAGAAATCAGGTCAGTAGTTAGTCTTCGAAAATGGGATGGTTAGTAGTTAAAAGAGTGTTCAAGGAGACTTTCTAAAGTTCTGGTAATGTTCTCTTTTTTTATCTCACTGCTTGTTACATGGGAGTGTTCACCTTGTGAAAATTCATTGGGTTTCATACTTTTGATTGTTCATTTTTCTATTTGTTTCCTTCAATAAAAGGCTGGAGAAAGTATGATTAAAAACATAGATAAATGAATATAGGCATATGTGTAGGCACATACTTTAATGAGACAGAGAACTCCTTCAAGAAACCTGATCCAAATCAGTTTTGTTCTTACTTTTAGACTATATTTTCTTTGTACTTAATTCAGTTTATGTCATACAGCTTTATCCTTACTGATTCATTTTCTTGCATATGTGTCACAGAACTGTCAAGGGCCTTTCCATGATCTGTGTCCGCTTCAGCATGTATTTTACAATGGAAGAAGCACCCATTGAATGGCTGACAAATTACTTAAGCATGCTCTCTTCTTCTATATAGTATGTTAGCTCGAAAAAGGGGATTTTATAATGCATTAACATTTAGGTACCCACGTGATATAAATACAAAATTTGTATTCTCAGGGATTTGTCACTGATTTATTCTTGCTGATGTTAAAAGGTGAATTATTATAAAAAATAAAAAATTTGTTCTTGAGTCATATATAACATGATATTACTGGACAAAATCAGAATATATATCATATATATCACTTCTGTCACTATTTCTCTTTCCTCTGTATTAAAATAAGAAATGACATGTAAATAATCTGTGTGGTATTTATCAGGAAATAAAGAATGTGGAAAATTCAAATCATTAAGTATAGAACACTCATAAGAAATAATTACAATGAACTGGAGCTGATCAACTTGAGATGAATAAATGTGAAATTCTAAGTGTGAAAACTGAAAAAAAAATTGTACTTTAAGATCCATTAAGAGGAAGAAATCATTATACAATTATACCCTTCTTAAGGAAAAAGTGAATTTCTGGGAATTGCCAATGACTCGCCTTACCATAAAAGATACTTATTAGATAAGAATATATTTATCCCTGTTCCTAATAATAAACTTTAAAAATATAAAAAAGAATTCAGCCTGAACATTACTATATAAAGCATAGAAAAGTCAGATATAAGTACTGAGAAATCTTGAAGAAGAGTTAGCAACAGGTTAAGGATCAAATATTACTTGTTGTGTAAATCACATTTTATTCGCAGAACTTTGTGAAACATTCATAATAAAATCTGAGTCTCACCTGGTTTCAGTTTCAAATAAACCTGAAACTCAGGGAGGTTCAACAAAAGTTTTGCCAAGGTTCACGAACTTTCATCAAATGTGGGCTGATTTTTTTTTTTTTTGGAAGTTGGACCAGTCAATAATTTTCACCATGTTTAGACTAGATTTCTTTTAAAATGAGAACTTGCAGATAAAAAACACAGGAAGCTAAAATGCAAACAATCTTTGCTTAATTTTTATCAACATAATCTAGTGCAACATTTTTCCTACTTTTAAAAAAAGTTTTTAAGTCAGTTTTGACAGGGCAAAAAAAATAGCTTAGTTTGCTCTTCTATCTTTTCTGCATAGAAAACTTAACAGTACTAATATTACGTGTGATACTACTTTTCACGAAAAAACAATAGGAGTGAACACAAGTGCATTTATATAATAATAATAATACTGATTTTTTTGTTTAGTTGCTGTTTTAAATGCTATATAAGTATTATATAATTTAATTCCTACTACAGTTCTCTGTGGTAGGTCCTTTTACAGACAAGACTAAGGTTCAGTGAGAGGTAAACTAATTTGTCCACTGTCTTTGCTTTCAAAGTTAAAGTTGATTTTATGAGCAGTCCAGGCAATATAAGGCTGTTTACCTACTTTAGTCCTCTGAAATTAAAAAGTATATTTCTGGGTCCGATATTCCATTATCAGCCAACCTTTCTTCTGCTTCAGATTGTGTAGAAAGAGAATCATTCATTATTGATGCTGTGAGAATGACTAAACTGTAACATGGAGAAAAGCAGAATGTCAGCACCCCTGGATTCTCCTTGAATATCTTTGAGGAAGTATGACAGTTGAGGTACTGACACACATAATGCATTAAATGAAGGCACAAATGATTTCTTGAAGTGGTCTAGTGTTCATAATAAAGATGTCCCAGGCTTGAGTACTATCTACATGGTACATTTGTCATAATTTGCCATAATTAACAAAAATATTTAATGAACACTTAGTAATTTTGTTCACATTCAGTTTTCTAATTAAGGTGCAAGCAAACAGCTGAAATACATGCGTGAATATCTTCATATATGTATTTGTACTTGAAAAAAATTAGTAGTTAAAGAAAAAAATACTGCTTTGATTTGGCCTCACTACCCTTTGGGGGGCAGCATTGATAAATGGGAAGTATACATGGACATATATGCCATTTCTAAATCCTGTCCTGTTTTTATTTTCCTTTCAATTCCAGCTAATAAATGGGAGCTTTAAGAATATTATATGTAGACTTGAAAGAACTTAAAATTTATTGTTCAAAAAAAAGTTCTTGGATTTTAAAAGATGACCCGTATGATTCAAAATCAATCAAGTAAGGACAAACTTTTGCAATTTTGGAATAGCTGGCTCTTGTGACTACCTTCAGATTTGAATTTGAAAACTTGAACACTAGGTTAATAGATATGTTGTTGAAACTTCCTACTGCCATGAAGGTTTAGGATAGGAGGTATATTAAATGGTTAACAAACCATTCCTTAGTAGAGCAACTATAGAAATTCACAGCTGCCTGAACATGAGTTCAGTAAGGTTTATAATAAGAAAATTATAGTTATTTACTCAGGAAATGAAACTAGCCAAGTGGCAGGGTAGCTCTCTAAAACAGATGCATCATTTCAGTCTGCTATTTATTGCATGCGTATTCTCATTTATCATGGTTTCCTGGCCCCTTTGTAGTTCAACTCTGACAACTGTAAATCAACAGAAAAGATGAGACATAGTGGTAAATCAAAGTAAAGAACAATTACTTAAATAAATGGAAAACACGCTGGGTATTATGGTTACAAACAATTTGTATAGCATTTAACAGGAAAGTAGTACTTCCTCTGATTGTGCCAAGAGTATAACCAATAGTATCCTAAAAATCATAAGACCATTTAGTTATTTGGCAAAAATACATAAAAGAGTAATTAGTGTGTGGAAACCATCAGTTGCATTGTGCCTATTACTAAGAAGGCTTTTTAAATGAAATTCCTTAATCTTTAAAGCTATTTCTTATTCATTCACTTAGTCAATTCCTGGTTCTGGTAGAAACTTCACCTTTTGCTGGTTGGTTGTATCGCAGTAATCTCAGATTCTATTTGGAACCCTGCACTTGGCTAGAACATTCATCAAAGCTAAAAACATTCTGTTCTTGGTACTGATCCAATAGCTTAGCCTCTACCCTAGAGGATTTGTATTAAATATAACACTGTTGTGCGCTGTGGAATTTCTCCTGGTTTAAACAACACTTGAAGCATATCCTGTCTGTAATACACCAAAGGTAAATGGTGATCAATCATACGTTTTTGAGAAGTGCAGGTCTGTCAGTCTTCAATTTAATCACAGTCAGTATCTGTATGACCTTTATTTTTACACAAGAGAAGCATTTTGAGCATACTGTTGGCCCAGTAAAACTACAGGATGTACTATGTGGCTTATTTCTTAATTAAATATGTTGAATCATTAATATCAATCAAAACTAGAAAAAAACTAGTTTAAAATCCTATTATAAAAGGTCTTCCTTTTAAGTCCTGAGTTTTATAGCACTAAGATGAGGCACAGTCAAACTGTTGTTCTGACCTATCGTGCACATGTCGTCCTTCCAGGATTTTGCATGTTATTTGACAGGCTTCTTTACACTTTGTTTGAAAAATATAACATAAGCTTTGCAATAACACATGTGAAATGAAATCGCTGCACATGCCATCTATATAAACTTGACAAGTTCAATTCATGGAAAAAGCCGAAATGTCAACAAGGTCTTGGTCAGAAGGTTACAACACTTGCCTGCTATAATTATTATTATTATTACATTATCTCTCTTAGCAACAGATTATCGTTTGTTTAAGCTAAATAGTTCTTTAGGAGGCTGACGTTGAGATGATTTAGTACATAATAGGGCTTGGCTTGTTAAACTACGAAGAATTAATCCCACTAGATTTCATGAATAGCACCTGCTCAAGCCTGCTAGAGTGGTCTGTCTACATGGAATGTGTCAGAGCAAAATTTGGCAGGACCAACAGACAGACTGAATTATCAAAAATTCAGAATGTTTGCTCTAAAGGAAGGCTTCTCTCTCTTTACCACTGAGTATTTATTTGAAAATTAACCCTGAATTAGCCAATTTCAAATGACTAAGTAATCAAAAAATAATTTTAAACATTGTGAGATATATAATAGGCAGTATTAATTGCTCTAAGAGTCTCCTAAAAAATCTTTTAAGAGGGACTCAGACTCTTCTAGAGTAACTATGGATATAAAAAGTGCATCATTGGGTATAAACTTGGATATAAGGAATTTTGCAGGTTCAGTAAATAGCTTTTCCCAGTTCATGTGATAGATTGGCCTTTCCTTGGTACAAACTCTCTCCTATTTTTTTTTTTTTTTTCCGGATGCACTGAGTAGCACGTGAGATCTTAGTTCCCTGATCAGGGATTGAACCCCACGCCTCCTGCATTGGAAGCGTGGAGTCTTAACCACTGGACTGCTAAGGAAGTCCCTCTCATGTCTTTTCTTATAAGGGCACCAATCCCATCATGATGGCTCCACCCTCATGACTTTATCTAATTCTAATTACTTCTCAAAGGCCCCATTGCTAAATACCATCACACTGGGGGTTAGAGCTTCAACATAAGAATTTGATGGGACACGAGCATTCATTTCATAACAGTGCATGTGTTTATATTTGATAGGAATATAAAGATTAGAAATAATTAATTTAGCAGTGAGCTAGGGCTTTCAAAATATACTAATATTCAGTATTTTTAATTAAAAATCATAATGTGATAGCATTTTTCCTGTATCTTTCATATTTCTTACTATATAAGCTCCATAATTTTTCTCTGTAATAAATATTGTTCTCCTCCCTGAATCTCTGTCACTAACAAATACTCGTAGTAGTTTTGTAGGGCAAATGATCCAGTTACTGTTAATACTAGAATCAGAGATTTTACTCTAAAAATTATATTTTCTATAGTTTATTCTTTGTTTCCTCTCTAGACTCAGAAAACAAAAAACTGTGTTCTTATTCAAGTATGGCAAATAACATCTTCATTTTCATTTTATTAACTCCTTATGAAAGAGATTAGAAAAGGTGTTGAAATCTTTGCTAGAAATTCTGTGAAAAGTTGAATTCTCTTTGGCACACAGTGAAATGAGTATGTGAAAAATATTGGGACTGAGCACTTGTTATATGTCAAGCTGCTTTCTGGTGATTTATGAACCATATAGTAAATAGTTTAATTTTTATGCAATAAGGAAAGTTTTCAGTGTTTTTAATATTAAACATAAAGATGACTTTCTAATATGTAGTATAAGAAAATCATGTATCAAAATATATTATGGCAAGTCCATTATCAAGTAAAAGATCTCAAAAGTATAAAAATACCAGTGTCATTATCATAGCAACAGCTTCTTTATCTTGTTTTATATAAGCACTGTTGATTAGTTACTAGAGTCATTTGTTTTAATATTTATAATTTATCTAATTCCATATACTTGAACTGTGGCATATTTTAGGATATTGTCAATTTATGCATAAGAAATGTTGTGAGTTCCTAAAGTAGCCCTACCATGAAAACACATCCTTCGAATATATTCCTTATAAATAAGTACTATCAATCAGGAGGTACCTTGGGATATATAAATCTACTTACTTATGCTAGCAACGAGCTCTATAATATATCCAGGAGAAGAAATGATTTATGTAAGGCACTACCACTTCACAAGAAAAAAAGTTAATTGAGATATAATTTACATACCATAAAACTCACTATTTTAAAGTGTACAGTTCAGAGGTTTTTAGTATATTCACAAACTTGTGCATTGCTATTATTTACTCCCAGAACATTTTTGTCACCCGTAAATGAAACTCTATACCCATTATCAGTCACTCTCCATACTTGCTTCCCCCCAGCCCCTGGGAACCACGAATCTACTTTCGTTCTCAATGAATTTGCCTATTCCAGACATTTCATACAAATGGAATTGTACGATATGTGTCCTTTTGTATCTGACTTATTTAGCATAATGTTTTCAGAGTTCACTTATGTTTTAGGATATATCAGTACTTCATTCCTTTTATGGCTGAATAGTATTCACAGTGTAGATACATCACATTTTACTTATGCATTTCATTAGTTGTTGGAGATTTGGGTTGTTTCCATTTGAGGAGGGTGCTATTTTGAATAATGCTGTTACGAAAATTTGTGTACAAGTTTTTGTGTACCCCTATGCTTTCAGTTCTCTCAGGTACCTAAAATTGGAACTGCTGGGTCATAGAGTAACATGTTAAGCTTTTTGAGGAAGGTCAAACTATCTTCAAAAGTGGCAGCACTAATGTGGTGACATCACTGATTAGCCAGATTAGGCAATTCCAGAGCTTTATACATCCACAAAAGCAACTGATAAGCTAGCAAAAGTAATCAGAATCAACTTGTTCAGAACTCTGGAAGCCTCTCAAAAACTTATCATAACCAGAGGAAAGCTTAATGAAGAAAGACATTGCTGCATTGCACTAAGAGAGTGCTCTGGCATTTTGAGTTGCTACTCATTGTCCCCCTCCCAGATTAGCAGTAACTGTGATGATGACAGCCTGAAATCCTGGTCATGTTGCTAGTGCCAGAGGGAGTAATATAGACCTTATTCTCAAAAAATTGTGGCTGTGGATTTCAGCCTGTTTGGTAGATTCTTGAAGGAACAGTAGTGCAAGGGCTTGTCATTGTTTTGCCTGATTTGGAGTATTGCCAGGACTAAGGTGGCTTGTTGGGTGGTGTTTGCAGAAAACATGTAAAGGCAAAAGTATTGGCCATAGCAGCCTTGGGTTTACAGTCAAGACAAGCAATAAATAAACCAAGAAGACTAGGCAGCATGAGGTTGAGATATGTGAAGGAATAAGGGCTTTTAAAAGCTCCTGCTTGTATCAGATAATTAAGGAGGCAATGCACGTGCACATATTCTCAGCAAAGGTCTAAGAGAATGTTAGTCTTGTACCCCTGGCTCACCTTCAGGCTCCACACAAACACAAGTGAAGGCTAAGGCAGAGTTGTAGAAAGTCTGGCTAAGTGTTAAAGGTGTGTCCCAAAACAGAGCCCAAGTATAAACTGGGAATTTCAGTGGTCACATATATCAAAGAATATAGGTTTTCCAAAAATAGTTCAGAAAAGTCACTAAAACAAAACAAAACAAAATAACAGCCCACAATAAGCAGTTACAATCCTGGAAAATGAGAATAATCTGATTTCCAGAGCTGTTACATTATAATATTCAAAGTGTCCAGTTTTCAACAAGATAATTACAAGATGTACAAAGAAAGAAGAAAATATGGCCTATACACAGGAAAAAAGACATTAATAGAAACTCCACCTAAAGTATCCTGGGCATTGGACTTATTAGAGAAAGATTTTAGATCAAGTATTTTAAACATGCTCAAAGTGCTAAATGAAACTATGGGCAAAGAATGAAAGGAAACCAAGAGAATCATGTCTTACCAAATAGAAAATATCAGTAAAAGGTAGAATTTTTTTTTAAAGAGCCAAATAGACATCTGTAGCCTAAACATACAAAACCTGAAATGAAAAGTTCACTAGAGGATTGCAACAGCAGATATCAGCAGAAGAAAGGAAGAATCAGTGAAATTAAGACAGATCAATTTAGATTATTCAGTCTGAGGAGTCAAAAGAGAAAAGGATGACGATTAATGAAGAAAAAAATAATGGAGTCTGAGATCTATAGGACACCATCAAGTGGGCCAACATGTGCATAATTGGAGTCCCAGTGGTAGAGAAGAAAAAGGAGCAGAAAGAATGTTTGAAAAAATATTGGCCAGAAACAGCTCTTATTTGATGAAATATGTAAATTTGCACATACAAGAAGCTCTAAGAACTCCAGACAGGATAAACTCAGAGAGACCCACACTAAGACACATTATAGTCAAATTATCAAAAGCCAAAGTGACCACGTCATTTTACTTCCCCACCAGCAATATGTGAGTCTTCTGATTTCTCTATATCCTCACCAACTCTTGTTAATGTCTTTTTTATTATAGCCATCTTAGTGAATGTAGGGTGGAATCTCATTTTTTTTTTAAATTGCATATCCATAATGACTAATGATGCTGAGCATTTTTTCATGTACTTACTAAAAAAACTTCTTAAATTGACAATTGGAGCAAAACATACCAGCCTTTGATCTAGCTAATAATGAAGACAATTCAAGTAATATTCAGCAGATCCATTTGGCCATGAAATGCGGTCAAGGATAATTCTCACACCTTTCCTGCTGGCAAAACTGGACCTAAGGAACTCTGTCCTCATGTGAGGACAAGTTGATGAAAAACATTTACCTGGAACTTATAAACAAATCCTACAGAAGAAGGGGAAAAAAAATAACATCATCCAAAGATTCAAAGGGGAAGCTTATCCTTGGGGAAAAGAAATATAACATTTCAGAAGCTGTTGTGCATTTTCAGCATGATATGAGAGGGCCTGGACCCTATATAAAGTAAGAATGAAAAACTATAATCTGAGAACCAATTGAAATGAAAATGTGAACAAAGGGAAAAGAATTGATACGAATAAAAACAGAATTAACATCTCTATTTGCAGAAATAAAAAAGCCTAAATAGCAGTACAGGGAATTAGCAAGGTGGAGAACAAACTCTCTTTGAATTAATTGGAAACTGACAAAAGTGTGAAATGTTGAGTTTTTGGAGACTGAGGAAAGAGATAGGAACCAACAAAAAATTTTAGGCATAGCTACCAAAGAAACCTAAACAACCATTTAAAAGATGCAGTTCAGATGATATTAACAGATCTCTAGGGCACCACTCCCCCACTCTTTGAGATTTTTAGTTCCTGGCTTACTATCTCTTTAGCACTACTTCTCTCATGATTCTTGATTGTTGGAAATTGCAATTAGTAGATAGATGATACTTCTTCACACACTGCCCTCTTAATTCCTTTTCAGCCATCCAATCCAATATTCATAAATGACTACACCACTTCTGTGATCTCAGATTTGGGAAGCTCACCCTCTGACTTCTTCCTGCCTTGTCTAGCTCACTCCCTGTCATACACAGATGCACAGTTCTTCTGCTTTCCTGGCAATTTACATTCCACAGACCTTATCACATTTTCACTTCCCTCTTTCAGGTACTCACGTTCCTTCTTCCTCAGCTTATATTCTAGTAGTAATCATTATAATCACTCCTTCTATATGCCATCAGCTCCTGACTCCCCTCAGTTGTCACATTTTCATGGAAAAACACAGACTCTTGTTAATTCTAACTCTGCCTACTCCATTTCTATACCAAAGCAATATAATAGAAAGTATAAAATGAAAAATCATGCTAACTGGCTTCATTTTAAATTCATGGTAGAATTGGACTCCCCATAGAGCTACCTTACTGTCCTAGTCTTTTCATTCTCCCTGTTGGTCTGAGGACCATTGTACACCTTTCTTCTTAAACCTCCATTAGATCATCACTATCCTCACTCTCAGCTAACTTTAATTCGCATTTACTGAAAAATAAAAATTGAAGCAATCGGAAGGGATTCTTTACATCTTCACACCAAACTGCATATGCTCTGCCTCCCTCCTCTTACATATATAGAAGCTATTATTGCTTCCATTTAAGTCTAACTTGCCTCTTGTATAATGCTAACCTCTTTTACCTATTTCAGGTCCCTTTCTCAACAATTTTTCCCTTTCTTATGCTAATTTTCTGCATCCCAAGTTTCCCCCCTCCATTGAATTATTCCCATCTGAATACAAATATGCCATATTTTCCATCTTCAAAAGAAATTGTTTTGTTTCAATAGCTTCTTCTAGCCACCACCCTATTTATTTGCTTACCTTTACAGCAATATTCTTTGGAAGAGTTTTCTATACTCATTTCTCCAATCTTTTCCATGCTTCCTTAAGCCCACTCAAATCACAGTGTCAGATTATCACTCAGGAGCAAAACAACTAATGCTAAGGTCACTGACCACCAGATTGCTAAATCCAAGGGTCAATTCCTAGCCCTTCTCATGCTTTACCTATTAGCAGCCATAGCCTTCTCTTCTTGGAACACTTTCCTCATTGGCTGTCACTCTGTTGGCTCTCTCTCTCCCTCTTAATCTGCCCCTTTATCAGTAATTTCTCAACTACTTTGCCTCTAAACAGTGGAGTGCATTGGGACTAAATCCTTGAACTTCTTTGAAGTGATTTCAACCCACTAGTATGCCTTAAACACTGTTCATTTGTTGCCCCATCCTTAAACTCCAACCTTAGTATCTCTAGAAGGAAATTTATTGGGTAATCCCAAATTTCAAAACCAATCAAGTGGTTTATTATCACTTAAAATCCACCTCACCTAAAGTCTTCCTCATATCCCATTAATTGCTCAGACAGTGTAACAATATAAAAATTTGGCTTTAAAAAGATCACTATTTAACAGCATGGATTAAAAGAGAGTAAGAGCAGATTTGAGGATTCAGTTACAAAGCTAAGGAGAGCATATAAAACGAATGAGAAAGAATATATTATTCAAAAGAAAATGGTTGGAAATGGTTCTTTGAAAATAATCATATTAGATCCGCACTTCACTGTACAGCAAAATATGTCTCAAATATATTTAATAATAAATGGAAAAATAAAATCATCAAAGCTTTTATTAAAAGTGTGCTGCAAGAGGATTAAGATGGTGGAGTAGGAGGAGGTGCGCTCACTCCCTCTTGCAAGAGCACCAGAATTACAACTAACTACTGAACAATCATCGACAGAAAGACACTGGAACTCACCAAAAAAGACACCCCACATCCAGAGACAAAGGAGAAGCCTCAGTGAGACGGTAGGAGGGGCGCAATCGCGTTAAAATCAAATCCCATAAATGCTGGGTGGGTGACTCACAAACTGGAGAACAGTTATACTGCAGAAGTCCACCCACTAAAGTGAGGGTTCTGAGCCCCACATCAGGCTTCCCAACCTGGGAGTCCAGCAATGGGAGGAGGAATCCCCAGAGAATCAGACTCTGAAAGCCAGCAGGATTTGATTGCAGGACCTCCACAGGACTTGTGGAAACAGAGACTCCACTCTTGGAGGGCACACAAAAAAATCTGCTCACCAGGACCCAGGGGGAAGGAACAGTGACGCCATAGGAGACTGAACCAGACCTACCTGCTGGTGTTGGAGGGTTGCCTGCAGAGGTGGGGGGCAGCTGTGGCTCACCAAGGAGGCAGGGGCACTGGCAGCAGGGGTTTTGGGAAGTGCTCATTGGTGTGAGCCCTCCCAGAGCCTACCATTAGCCCCACCAAAGAGCCTGTGGGCTCCAGCACTAGGTGGCCTCAGGCCAAACAACCAACAAGGTGTTAACACAGCCCTACCCATTAGCAGACAAGCAGATTAAAGCTTTACTGAGCTCCACTCACCCAGCCCTACCCACTATCAGTCCCTCCCATCAGGAAGCACACAGGAGGATCCTAGATAGCTTCCTCCACAAGAGGGCAGACAGCAGTATCAAGCAGTATCAGCAGTATTTTGTCTTGTGGAACTGAAAACCACAGCCACAGAAAGATAGAGAAAATGAAAAAGCAGAGGACTTTGTACCAGATAAAGGGACAGGATAAAGCCTCAGAAAAACAACTAAATGAAGAGGAGATAGGCACCCTTCCAGAAAAAGAATTCAGAATAATGATAGTGAAGATGATCCAGGACTTTGAAAAAAGACTGGATGCAAAGATCGAAAAGTTTACCAAAGACTTAGAAGAATTAAAGAGCAAACAAACAGAGATATGCAACACAATAACGGAAATGAAAACTACATTAGAAGGAACCAATAGCAGATTAACTGAGGCAGAAGGGCAAATAAGTGACCTGGAAGACAGAATGGTGATCATCACTGATGCAGAAAAGAATAAAGAAAAAAGAATGAAAAGAACTGAAGACAGCCTAAGATACCTCTGGGACAATGTTAAATGCACCAACATTCACATTATAGGGGTCCCAGAAGGAAACGAGAGAGAAAAAGGACCTGAGAAAATATTGGAAGAGATTATAGTTGAAAACTTCCCTAACATGGGCAAGGGAATAGCTACTCAAGTCCAGGAAGCGCAGAGTCCCAGGCAGGATAAACCCAAGGAGAAACACACCAAGACATATAGTAGTCACGCTGACAAAAATTAAAGACAGAGAAATGTTATTAAAAGCAACAAGGGAAAAATGACTAATAAGATACAAGGGAACTCCCATCAGGTTAACAGCTGATTTCTCAGCAGAAACTCTGCAAGCCAGAAGGGAGTGGCATGATATATTTCAAGTGATGAAAGGGAAGAAACTACAACCAAGAATACTCTACCCAGCAAGGATCTCATTCAGATTCGATGGAGAAATCAAAAGCTTTACAGACAAGCAACAGCTAAGAGAATTCCGCACCACCAAACCAGCCCTACAACAAATGCTAAAGGAACCTCTGTAAGCGGGAAACATAAGAGAAGAAAAGGACCTACAGAAACAAAAACAAAACAATTAAGACAGTGGTAATAGGAACATACATATCGACAATTACCTTGAATGTAAATGGACTAAATGCACCAAATAGAAGACTCAGACTGGCTGAATGGACACAAAAACAAGACCCATATATATGCTGTCTACAAGAGACCCACTTCAGACCTAGGGACACATACAGACTGAAAGTGAGGGGTTGGAAAAAGATATTCCATGCAAATGGAAATCAAAAGAAAGCTGGAGTAGCAATACTCATATCAGATCAAATAGACTTTAAAATAAAAAATGTTACAAGAGACAAGAAAGAACATTACATAAAGATCGAGGGATCAATCCAAGAAGAGGCGACAACAATTATAAATATATATGCACCCAATATAGGAGCACCTCAATGTATGAGGCAAATGCTAACAACTGTGAAAGAGGAAATGCAAGGCAGAAATAGAGACACAGATGTAGAGTACAAACACATGGACACCAAGTGGGGAAGCGGGGAGGGTTGGGGGGGGATGAATTGGGAGATTGGGATACCAAATTGTACACTCTAAATATATGCTGTTTATTATCTGTTAACTGTATCTCAATAAAAGTACTTAAAAAGATCATTTATTTATATCAAAAAAAAAGTGTGCTGCAGCTAAGCAATGTAACTTTATATACATTAAAAATTTTATTTACTAAGGCTATTTAATGTAGAAAATAATATATTAACTAAAAAATGAAAGATGCAAAATTGTATGTTGCACATTTTGTATTAGTTCAAAATTTTCATTTTTCTCTAAAAAACACATTGAAATATACAAATTAAAAATTTGCCTCTAGATAAGAGTACTTGGTTTAAAATTTTTTTCCTTCTGTTCTTTGCCAAATTTTCTATTTTGATTTTGTATTAATTTTAACATAGAAAGTTTGCATTATTCCTTATAAGAGAAGTGATTTTTTAAAGAAAGAATTTTTAAAGGCAGATTAAAAAGAAATATTTATAACACAGGGAGATCAACTCAATGATTGATGGTTACTTAGAGGGGTGGGGTAGGGAGGGTGGGAAGGAGTCACAGGAAGGAGGGGATGTGGGTATATATATATAAATACAGCTGATTCACTTGTTGTACAGCAGAAACTGGCACAACAGTGTAAAGCAATTAGACTCCACTGAAAAGCTTAAAAAATAAAATAAAATAATAAAAATAAGAAATTTTAAAAAAAGAAAAGAAATATATATAAAAGTAAATTCCCAGCATTACTCTAGTTGAGCCATTATTACAAGTAGACTCTTCTTGTTTTAAATGGAACAAGAGGGATCGAGGCAGATTCCTGTAGTGGGATTCTCAGAGAAGGTTTATAGTCAGTGAATTAAGGTGATTGGAAAACCTAGTGTAGGATATCTGTTAACTTCAAATTTTGTGAAAGATAACGGATTCTCTCAAGGATTCTATGAATGAGAGATATGACCATCATAAGGAATATAGAGAAGTTTTTCTTGCCTTCAGGAGGGCTGTATAAAACCAAAAGCAGAAATTTAAATTCATATTCCCACTTGGAACAAATATCAGTATTCATTATATTTTGGACTCGTAAAAATTAAAGACAGTTTGGACTTCCTAAGTGGCGCAGTGGTTAAGAATCTGCCTGCCAATGCAGGGGACATGGGTTCGAGCCCTGCTCTGGGAAGATTCCACATGCCACGGAGCAACTAAGCCTGTGTGCCACAACTATTGAGCCTGTGCTCTAGAGCCCGTGAGCCACAACTGTTGAGCCCATGTGCCGCAACTATTGAAGCCCGTGCACCTAGAGCCTGTGCTCCACAACAAGAGAAGCCACTACAATGAGGAGCCCGTGCACCACAACGAAGAGTAGCCCCTGCTCTCAGCAACTAGAGAAAGCCCTTGTGCAGCAAAGAAGACCCAACACAGCCAATAAATAAGTAAAATAAATTAGTTAATTTAAAAAAATTTAAAAAAAATTAAAGAGTTTATTTTTCAGAATAAGATGAAAATTCTGGAGGTTAACAGACTGGATGTAGCTCTCCATGGGGCACGGTGGGGAGAAATTCAATGGGCTTGCTTTAGGTTATTCATTTCTGAAATAATATTTCTTCTATAAAGTGCAACCTTTAAGGAACACTGCCTTTCACGTGTCCTGGGACTTAATGAAGAAAGTTAACAAATATAATTTAGCAGTCAATTATGATTAGCAAATAAAAGCAGGCCAATTTTATTTTTCTTTATGGGAAACTAACCAATAGTTTGTGATCATTCCTTATTCAAATAGAACTTTTGATTCAATTCATCATAACATTTCATTGATGTATTGATACTACTAATACGGAAACATAGAGCTCTTTAAGATAGGCAATATGCATTATTACCCTCTAATTCATGTTGTCTGATACAGATTTTATAAAATACCCTAGATTCTAGTCAACACTCTGTAAATAGCCCATTTCCCCTAAAATTATAATTAATATACTATATTGTAATCTATTTAAATTTACTTATCATTCTGTGCATTCCAGTTTACTCAGTTTTGCCAAAAGTGAGCTGTAGAAAAACAAAGCAATAGGCCATCTACCCCAATAGCAATAATCTTTACTGAGTGCACTTAGAGAATTCCTGGTCCATGTGCTCTGACTACACTCTATCCCACTGCCCAGGCCCAGGCCCTTCCAAGGAAATAAGACCAGATTGCTTAGGGAAAATATGCCATCATGGTGCAGCCAGGGCCTAAGGAAAGTGCTTATTCTTAGTTACACTTCCTCGATCCATGATAGACTCTCTTTCCTTTTCTTTCCCACAGCAAAAAGTATAGAGAATTTAGCACATTATGTACTGATTTTAAGTTAATATGTCTGTTTACAGATCTCATCATGGTGACAGGTGTCTTGGAAATTAGAAAAGACGTTGCCAGACACAATGATGTTCATCCCCTCCTCCCCTCTTCCCCTGCCAAATTTGCCTGTAATGCCAACAACATATCTTATCAACACTTGACTCTAACCATAAATACACGTCCTGACAATTGCCATGAACGCTCACTGTACATTTCCTGTGATCAGTCGGTTGAATTAAAAAACTTCCCAATCCAAGGAATTCTGATTTTCAAAGTAAGACTTTAATAAGACGATCTCCGGAATTATAGTTTAAGTAACTTAAAACTGCTGAATATATTTTGTTCCATGAAATATACTGTGGCCACAATTACTTAAATGTGCTCTAATTGAAAATACTTTTTTATCTTGAACTTCAGATTAGGATAACTTTAGATCAGGACCTCTGATCAGGAAAAGACTAGGCAGTGTTACCCATCTATACATCATATAATTCTCTAAAATTTAAAAGCAACTGCAGTAACACCAACAAAAAAGCCCTGTGATTTTTTTTTTTTTTTTAATGCAAGCCCAGATTCTAGGAGCATGAAGAACTTTAGGCCAAAACGTAAAATCAATACTTTGAAAAATGAAAGCAGACGAACAAAAGACAAAACGGAGAAGAAAAATCCCCCAAACTTCCACAATTTGAAAAAGTATTGACTTGGCTTTCCTTAAGTGCTGTCTTGACCTAAAGTACATCCTGTGACTCATATTCCAATTACTGTTACAGTCTTTCTGGTCCAAATCGCTGAGAGGAAGGGAAGTACTGCTGTAGACACTTAAAGTGATTAAATAACCTTGTGTACAGAACCTTATAAAAACTGCACCCTGAGGAAGATGCAGTGTTTCTCAATTCTTTGTTCTTGTTTCACTTTTATGATCCCTTCTTGGAAGGAAGGTACATTCTGTCTCTATTTGAAAAAAGGTCTAGGTAACAATAACATTGCCAGAGTTGAAAAATGTGTTATAGTTGTTTTCCATATACTCACCATGAGGCTGGCTCACTCACCATGAGGTTGGCTTATTTTTTAATGCAGTTGTGCTGGGTCCTTATTCAAAATACTTTTCATTTAACTTCTCTTTGCAACCAGGAGATAGTAACTGTTATGTCCCTTATTTGCAAGAGATTCAACGTCAGTGGATTCAGCAGTCACTTTCTAAGACTTTTCCATTAGTCCTACATTAGGAAGAAAGCAGTTTGGGACTATTAGGTGGAATTTGAAGCTGCCCATAGATAGCAAGACCTCATCAACTTTAAAATGCCTTCTGTGAAGTAAGAGGAAACATTCTGTGAGGTAAAAGTTCAAAGATATTTTTCTGAGGCATTTTCAATTTTATATAGCCCTTATTATAATCAATGGATAAGTTCTACATGAATTTTTCACCCATTTTTGTTATTTTTGTATCACAGGTGTGCCTATGATACAAAAAATTTTAAAATTTCTGAAAGAAAATTATCCCAGAAAATGACAATAGCAAGGAAAGATCTTATTAAAGAGCTCAGTATAGTTCTTTAAATAGATATCATGCATTTAAATATTCAGACTTTAGAAGTTCAATTTATATGCGGCTGTTTAGCAAGGCAGTTTTTGCATGGCTCATTGTAAACCTTAATCCTTTAGCTGGACCTCTTCCATAGAGGTAGTTTGTATTTAAATATTTTAAAGGAACATTTTCAAAGCAATGTAGTTCATCGTTTTCTCCAAGCAACGTTTCTGTTTACTAGGAAACAGTAATTATTCTCTTTTAAACATTATCTTGAATATTTTCCACACATCTACAAGGCAATTTCTAACTGATTTTATTAAATCAACAAGTGGGTGTTTGGAATAGATTATTTTATCAAGCAGCAGTATGTGGGTTACCACTAATAAAGTGATCTTGGGAGTAGAGATAAGTACTTAGCCAGGAGTACAGGGTTACTTTTTTTTTTGTTTGTGGTGGTGGTTTACTTTAAATTGGAAGTTTTTAGAAATTGAAGAATCAACAAAGTAAAGAATACAAATATATGTATTTTTTTTAGCAGTTTTTGTGTCAACTCCCACAGCTTTCTTCAACATGGAAGCAGATTCTATAACTGCTGCTCTCTTTTCATGCAAGCAGTTGCAGTTCAAGGAGAGAAGCAGAGCAAGGATTAGTTGCTGCTACGCTCATGAATTTTTACAGGCTTTCCTAGACACAGGGATACACGCAATTTCCGTTTTGTCTGAATCTAAACCAGTTTGGTTGTAACCTTTGTTGGCTTTGTAACAATGAAGAGGGCCTGATAACCTTATTTATTTTTTAACAAGTATAAATGCAACAAAATATAAACCAGTTTGAGTTTATTATTTTTAAAAATGTGAAGACATATTTACATGATTATACTAGTAGAATTTCCTTGCCAACATCTCTGGGATTCTCCTATCCATTGGTAAGGCTTTTAATAAACAATTTTTAAGGGGAAACCACACACAATTTTGCAGGATTTGTGCTGCCCCACAGAAACTATTCTTTAGATTCTGAGCCAGGCCACCCCTAGAATGTCCATTCCATCAGGAGAGGGGTGTCATCAAGCATGCTGAGTAAATAAAGTCTGCTTCCTTTGCTGTAATAGTAGGAAATTTCCTGTCATCCTGGCCTTAATGGGGACAAGATCTCTGAATAGATTCAGTGTGCATAAACCTGGAAATACTATCTCCTCTTAGGAATGAGCTGGAGGTAGGCCAGTGTATGTTGGGAGCTGGGGAGGCTGTAAATAAGAATTTAGTGAGTTTAGAAAGAACAGGAGAGAAGGGCTATAAACAGAGCCACTGCTTTCACACACACCAATGTAGGAAGTGATGATTCTCTAACCTCTGAAGCTGTGCATGAAAATAACTCCATTTGTGAGAAGATGAGGGGGATTTTGTCACAGCTTGCCAGTATGTAATCCAAGTGATCTTCGCCAAACATATTTGATGTTTACTATAGAAGACTCATGTAAGTTATGATAAAAAGTTATGATACTGGTAGACATTGGGCTCTTTACCTTCCTTGGGACTTAGAGTTAACTGTTTAAACAAGACTCAGTAACTTCAAGTGTAGCTCTTAAGACCTAAGTAGGCCATTGGCTAGGTTGTGAAACTCAGCAGAGTTGCATGTGCTCTTTCCTTCCACTTCTTATTTTGTTTTTCTTTTCCTTGTCACTACTTTATATCATCCCGTGTCACAGCTTGTTCAGGGCTTCAGGCTAGTTGGTAGGTACTATATAAACACTAAAGATTGGTGTCTACCCACAGGAGCTTGTCCAACAGTGCTCCAGAAAGATTTTTTTTTTTTTTAATCTGTCAGCTGTGGACCTGGAAGCATTTATTTATTTATTTTTTTAAAACTCTTTATTGGAGTATAATTGCTTTACAGTGTTGTGCCAGTTTCTGCTGTATAACAAAGTGAATCAGCTGTATTTGTACATATACCCCCATATCCCCTCCTTCCCACCCTCCCTATCCCACCCCTCTAAGTCATCACCAATCAAGTCGATCTCCCTGTGTTATGCAGCAGCTTCCCACTAGCTATCTGTTTTACATATGGTAGTGTATATATGTCAATGCTACTCTCCCACTTCGTCCCAGCTTCCCCTTTGCCCCCTACCCCATTTCCTCAAGCCCGTTCTCTACATCTGTATCTTTATTCTTGCCCTGTCACTGGGCTCATCAGTAGCATTTTTTTAGATTCCATACATATGAGTTAGCAAAAAAAAAAAGCATTTGTTTTTAATTGATTATTTCTTACTAATAACTGTGTTCATCTTGGAGGAAGCATTTTGCACTTTAAAATGACATATGAACTTTATTTTTAATTCTGATAGGGACTCTGGTCTCTTTCCTTTGATCATAATTTATTTTCTGACATTAGCAGTAAATAATAATAACTAATGTTTATTGATTAACTCAGTGTGCCAGGTTCTTTCCTTAGTGCTTTACTTTTATTAATTATTTAATCCTCGGTCATCAGTGGTACAGATACTATCCCCTGTTTGCAGTTGTGGAAATGGAAATACAGAGAGGTTAAGTAACCTGTCCAATTTCTCAGCTAGTAAGTGGTAAAGTCCTGAATGAAACTCATAAATAGTGCTCAATCACATTAAGAACTTTTTAACATTGTCAACTAGCTAGAGATATTCCATAGTTATTCCACCTTAGATTTGACAAAAATATTGGATTATGTGCCAATACCAGGGATAGACTATTATATTGGGAAAAATAACAACTAATAATGATATACTTTCTGCCAGGTAACTTTTAAGTGTTTTATACATATTAACCAATTTAATCTTCACAGCAGTCTAATAAGGTAGCTTCTATTAACATTTCCATTCTACAATGAAGAAACAAGGTACAGAGAAGTTAAATAACTTGCCCAAAGTCGCACAGTTAATAAGTGGCAGAACTGGAACTTAGGTAGTTTGGCTTGAGTCTATTGCTTTAACCACTGTGTATTTCTCAAAAGTCATGGGGCTGTTTCCTTAGGTCAAATTAAGACATTTTATCCAAGGTTCTGCGTTTACTTTCACTACCATTTTTTATAATGTTAGCAGTTATGTCTTTATATTTCTAGTTCTAATGAAGTCCTTGTCATCCATTAAGCAATTAAACCTATCTAACTAAACGATATACATAACATATATAAGATTTTCAGAATAATATTTAGGTATTGAGAAAAACAGAACTTAAACTGGTACCACAGTGAATTATCTAAAATTTTATCAAGGGAAGTTACTGAATGGCTATATTGGATTTTATTTTTATGACCCATTTTCCAGTCAGTGGTTCTCCTCTTGCTTGCTGTATCTGGATTTTGTACTCCTTTGGGCAGGAAGTGTTCAGGAATTCCACTGCCATTGTGAAATTTGGCTCAACCACAGATTCAGAGAATTAGCAGCATCCACCACAGGATGTTGAGACCAAATGGCCAGTTCAAAAGGGATCCCTTCTCCAGCAGGTTGTTTTTGCTTTCCTAAGAAATACTTCTTCACTTCCTTTTGAGGGATGACTTTAAAAGCAGAAATTTGAAAATTTCACAAGATTCCCAGGATAAACTCTCTACTAAATAAATCACTTTAGACTATAAGCAGTTAGAAAGCTTTAGTAAGGCCAGTTTTAAAGACTCAAGACTTTAAGATAGTTTAGATAAGGTTTGAGTAAGTGGCCAAATGTTCTGAACCAGAATTCCAAGCCTGTTAGTAATGGTAATATTATTTAGCACTTAGATAATTCTTTGCAGGCAGTAACCATTAATCATTGGTATCCCACTGTGTACTATGCAAGTTTTAAGATTATCAGTTTATAGAGGCAAATATTGAAGTTGAGAGGTGAAGAGTTTGTTCAAGGTCATAACCTGGATTTATTGCTTGAGCCAGACCCTGATATGTAGTTTTTCTCACTCTTTATCCCTATCATATTCCATAAGCCATTACCTTAATTTTGTGCCAATATTTTTTTTATGTAACTACCTGAATACACAAAGTCAGTCAAACTCTGCTTGTAATATACAGGTTGTTTATGGGAGATAGTGGAAAAGAGTTATAAGACCTGGGATGGATTTCTTATTCAAACATGTACTGGCTGTGGAATCTCAAGCAAATTTCCAATTTTTCTTGAGTCTCAATGTTCTTATCTGCAAAATGGGACTATTATATTTCACCTCATGGGAATTTCTGAATTACATATAATAGTATATATGGATAATTATTGATAATTGTCATTTTTTGAGTTTCCACTATATGTAAGTCACTTTAGTTCAAATTCCCAACAACCAATTTATTTTTATCTGATTTTATGGATTTATTTCTTTATTAGTTCCACAGATATTTTATTGGATGCTTACTAAGTACATTGTCTCATAGCATAATAGGCAAGACAAATTTCCTGGTCTCCTGGAACATACAATCTTTAAGCAGGGGCTGGTTTACAGTAAACTAATAAATAAATATGTGAGGTATAAATTCCATATGGGATACATTGTGTGGTAAATTCCATGAAAAAAAACAAAGCCAGTAAGAGTAAAGGGGAGTGATTTGGATAGGGTATTATTTTATAGAGGGTGGTCAAAAAAGTTTACAGATAAATATATTTGCGGATCGATATGAGAGAACTGTGGGAGATGGTCTTGTGGTATTGGGGTTAAGGTGCTTTCTAGGTAGAGAGAATAGCAAATGCAAGATCCCTGGACTTGTTTAGCTTCTTCAGTACCGGCAAGGAAGCCAGTGTGGCACGAATGAAGCTAGCAAGGAAGAGAAGAAAAAGGGTGGAGGAGTAGCAAATTGCAGATCATGTAGGACTTTGTAGGCCATGAGAAGAATTTTGGATTTTACTCTAAAGAAGACTGAAAGATTTCAGATGGCTTTGAGCAAAAGAGTGATGTGGTTTGGTTTATATTTTAGAAGGCTTGAGTGAAAGCAAAGAGACAATGTAGAAAGCTGTTGCAATTGAAAGATGGCGGCCTGAAATAGTGTCAGCAATAGAGATCAGATTCCCGATCTCTTTTGGCATGGTTGACATGTAATACAAATTCAATAGGTAAGGTTAGAAATGAAGGTATAGACTTAAGTGTTGTCAGCATGTAGATGTATTTAAAGTCATGGGATTAGATGTGATCACCTAGGGAGAAAGCATAGAGACAAAAGTCCATGAAAGAAGCCCTGGAGTACTGCAACTTACCAGGAGGGTAGGAAGAATCAGCCAAGAAGACCGAGAGGCAGGACAGTGAAGGTCAGAGCAGGACAGGTAAAGCAATATTTTAAGAAAGGAATGATCAATTATGTCAAATGCTACTGAACAATTGGATAAAACGAGTGACGTTTAACCATGTGATTTGTCATTGTTGTGGTCACCAGTGACCTTAAAAAGAGTAGCGCTGATAGAAATGTATAGACTAAAGCCTGATGGTCTCTCATCTGAACCCACTGTGGTAGCTTTCACTTTTTGTATCTCCAATCCACTCTCCCTTTTGTAGTCAGAATTACCTTTTCAAAATACACATTTAATGTTTCTGCTGCTTAAAAAACCCCAGTGGCTTTCTGTTTCAGGATAATTACACAAAGCCTTAATCTGTTCTCTAAATCTCGCTCTCTGGGATTCTCACACTGTGTTTATTTTAGCTCCTTATACTTCTCCCTGCTTCAGGGCCTTTGAACAGGAAGGTCCTAATTTCCCTTCCCTTTTTTTCTGGTTACTTCAGGTATCAGTCCAGTGTTATTCTTTCAATTAATTCTTTTCTGGCCACATAGCACTGCCTCAAGAGTATTTCACAGAGTTGCAGTTTTACATTTTTTGTGTGATCATGTAATTAACAGTATCTCCCCTGATTGATCAAAAGTTCCATGAGGGCAAGAACTCAGCCTGATTACTTTGCTTAACATGTATGCCCAGCACTAATGTCACAGTGCAGTGTAGGGACTCCATAGATATCTGTTGAGTGAGTGAATGAACTCAACCCAAGTTTCATGATTCTTTTCTATCTGGGAATTATATAACTTCTTTTAGGATCCTAAGCATATTTCTTTGATGGGACTATTAGATATATTCTGTTATTAGCTACTAAACCTCCACATTCTAATTACACTGGCACAATCAAAAAATATTATAGATAATAACAGAAACATCCAGCCTTTTCTTTCTAATTGTAAAGTAAAACATTAGAAAGTGATACAAGAAAAGTGAGTCCTCGTGAATGCTACCTTTAGGTACGATCTATCATTGGTAATACTCCCAACATGACGTCCACACAGCAGGGCTGGTTGTTATGTGCCAGAAGTTAAGGTAAGAAAATGCCTCTTTTTCCTTACAGATTTCTCACGATGCTGCCATTTCTAATCTGTCCCCAAGGCCAGTCTCTCACTAGGGCTCTCTTCTATTAGACTTTTTTCACTACTTACACTTTCTATTTAGCATAAAGGAAATGTGAAGCATTTGAACAGATATACTCGTTAAATATATTGTATTAGATTAGTATAGCCCTTTGCTCATGAAGCTCTTTAAATGCTCTTCAGTTTATGTAAGTGTTCATAATACCATAGTCTCCATTTTATAGAACAAGTGTCTTGTTAGAAAGGTAACAACAAAACCAAATTATAAAAAGAAGACACAAACGCCTATCTAGTACTGTGTATTCAGCTGCACCAGTTTCCTCCAGAAAATAATAATCTGCAATGTTTACCTATCTCAACCCCATCTGCTGAAGGTTCTCTGTGCAAAATTGACTGGGAAATAATAGAGTATTAAACTGTACTGCAGAATATGGAAGAAGCAGAATCAAAGTATTAGGCAGCTTGGCCAGTGTCAAAAATACACATAAGAAGACAAAGTTTGTAGTCTTTTCAGTAAATCTCTGAGGGTATCGAATTCATTTTTTTTACTCATAAATATCATATCCCATATGGGGGTTGGGGAGAAGGGAGAAGAAATTCAAATACTTCAGGACAAACTTCTTAGAGAATGTTCCAAGCGAAACCACATACCTCAAGCTACTCAGAAACAGAAGTATATTGCAGTGAATATGCTACAAAAGAATTTGGTAAAGTAATCACCTTTACTATTCAGTGATTTCCATAGCAACCACACAATGACTCATATACAAAATCGGGCTTTAATGAAATGAACAGCCAGCTTACTGTGCCAGATTATTTTATATTCCTGTCTTCTTTCCATGTAGGATTAGAGCCAGATACTGTATATAACTATATTCTATGGACTATTTAACAGGCATTTCATATGTTATTTCATTTAGTCTTCCCATCAGCCAGTATTATCTCTGTCATGTGGATTAGGAAAGATTAAGAGAGTTTAAGTAATTTGACCAATATGACACCATAACTAAATGTTAAAATTTGGAATCCAGATCTGCAGAACTCCCCAGTTTTCAGTTTTTTCCAGTATTTCATACTGACGAATGCCCCTCTGAGAAGAGGTTGTTTCTTATTATTTTAGTTTAAATATTACATTTTTCAAGTCACAGTGGAATGGTTTTCACAAAACGAGATCTAAGTAACACAGGAACCAGAGGTCTTTGGTGGGGCATTTCTTCATTGTCTACCATCACGTTGACTGGTAACCCGGGTGATACACATGGAATCCAGAGCCACTGCATGTGGTTGTTCCTCCTGTGTCCTGCAGAGCCACCTGGCCAGATGGGCGTTATGAACTAAAACCCAGGGAGCAGTTTGCTTGCCATGCTCAGTGTCCCGCCTGGGAACCTGCCTCAGGCCAGAAGAAAGGGAAGGATACTTTTTCTAATTGATCTTCTCAGAGGGGGCACCTTTTTGCAGTATTTCCCATTTGTGCCACAGGAAAGATCGCCTTTCCGTTTGCACAATGACTTGCCATTTTTAGCAGCAATTTCAGTATAACCTGATACTTTTTGCGTATTCGTATCCTTAAGAGCACGGAATGTTCACTGGTATGAATCCCCTTATTTGCAGGGACTTCATGAGATTGGAAAAAACTCACTGAAAGGTGATAAAGTCCAGCAAAAGGATAAAGAAGAATTCTTAATATCTGAAGTCATTATGAGTAGACTTCATCATATAATAGGAAAACAAAACTACAGGTCCTCATAGTGCAGTTTTAGATGTTTTACACTGAAGAGCGCTCAAAATTGTTTTAAAATTTGTTTTATGTACCTAAATTGCTTCCAAGGGATCATTTAAATTAATAACTTGAGTTTTGGTGGAAACATATTTTATATCAAATCACATTGCTTAGAGAAAATCTTAATGTGGAAAATAAGAGTATGCTCCCCAGATAAAGATAGTCTGTAGCTTAATACATTGGCTATCTTTCCTATTGTTTAATGTTTATTAATTTGCCAAAAAAAGGAATGCAAAATATAAAATTTGATTTATACTTTATTTTAGACTTTTATATCTTCAGAAATTATCAGAAATGCTTATTGTTTAAATTAAAGCCTTTTGTTCTTTTTAAAATGTTTGTTATTATTGGCTTCAGTTTGTTACAAAGCAGGAGAAATGAGGGGATTAAAAAGATAAAATTCTGTAAATAAAAGAATATATAGCATGAGTTATTTGTTTCTGCAAAATATATTTTTTCTTCTCATCAGATTACCAAATTTTGATTTCTTGAATTGGGCACTTAAGGCTGTTTTGAGGAGGAAATCATTCCTACGGGCTACTCAAGTCTTTCATGTTTTCACCAGTCTTGGCCCACTGTATTGGAAAAAATTAGGACCACAACCTTGGTGAGGTTTGCCACTAATAACTGATCTTTTCCCTAATGGTGTTCTGTGACCTGTGCTGCTTATTTTTTAAGCTAAAAGAATATGCCACTGAAAATTTCAGATAATTTCTGCTGACTCAGGTTCATGGTAACATAAATCATATGTCATAAAACAAACACATAAGTAGAATTCATAGAGAAAATCAGAGTGATTTCAGGTGCTTATGATAGGCATACTTCCACCAGTCTCCAGAGCTCTCACTATTTGACAGACATCATGAACATTTGCAGCTATACTTTTCCAGATCAACTGCCTTTGAATGATTTTCAGAACTCTGAGCCATTACTAAATGCCAAGGAAAGAAATTAAGCAAAGAAAAATTGGACTGGCTCTCAGGAAAAGTTTCCTAATTGTGAAACTTATTAAAATGTGAAATAAATATCCTCTTTGGGAGAGGATGGATGCCCATTTCTGAGGCTTTAAAAATAGGGCTAGACCAACTCTTAGAAAAGAGAATTGAGGGCAGGATTTATTACTGGCAGGGAAGTAAGGTGGATGACATAATGGGTCTTTTCCCTTTCTTAGACTAATGCTTCTTTGATGTTTTCATTTAAGTGGTAACTTAGTTTCAAAAGCAGATACTTGAATGGAGGGAGTGAACTCAAGTTTCAATGAAAGCTTCACCAGAGAAAGTCAGGGATGAAGGCCACCATTGATTATGTATTGGGCTTACTTTTATATTTGACCCTGAAAGACCATGGGACGGCACCTAATGCATTTCCTGGCACACTCTTAATGTACTTAGTCTTCTTTATCTGTGTGTTTATCTTGCTCAGTGTGGGCTTCTGCTTGTCAGAAAAAGAAATATTTTTCTGTGCCTGTTAAAGCTAACCATAGTGCATGCAGCTATAGCCTTTGCATTTGTACAAGACTGCCAGCCTCTTGTTTTTTCCTGCCTGCTCGGTGTGCATACCTATAAATCTAACGTAGCTAGGGTGAAGGAACATATGAGCAGCTCTTGAGCATTGAGAATATGATGAGTGAGATTGAGGTAGATTTGAACTGTCACTATCAATCAAAGCCAATGAGAAGGCAGCTTTCTAGGTGGTACAGTGGCTTCTATTTGCTGGCACTGTGTTTCTCCTTTCATCAGGTATCTAGTAAGAGAAAGTGTGACGGATTTGTACGTGAAACAGTCGCACAATGAATCTCAAGTGAGTGAATAAAAATATTGTAAGTGGGATTTTGTTGAATGTAAAGGCCTGTCCTCTGGTTTTTAAAAACATTTATGTATATATGTATGTATGTATGTATGTATTTTTTATTACTTAAATTTCAGCACTCTTGAACCTTGTGGACCACCTTATTTGATTTCTTGTCTTAGGCCTGCTGTCCAGGGGTTCCTCAGCATTTTATTCATTTGTCCCTTTTCCTTTCTGAGTAGATACAGGAATGAAATACTGTAAAGACATGAACCTCTTATACTTTGTCTTAAGTATTCAATAATTAGAATTAAGATTTTAGCACAAGCACTTTGGATCTTTCTGGCTACTTAATGTAAAATTAACAGAACAGTTTTTATAATGAAATCATTTATAAGATATATTTTTGTTTGCTTATTTTTTATTTCTAGGATAATCATAACATGCATGTTTGTTTCTACCTTCACTTGCAGCTCAACAGAGCCCTGTAATATACATGAACATTTTTTGGAATTTATAAGATGGGCAACTGCTTATCTCATATTTAGTTTCTTAGAATTCCAGGAACAGAAGAACATCTATCACAGAGCAATGCAAATCACTGGTAGCACATAACATGCATTTATACAAAGAAATGAACAACTGTTTTATATGGCAGCCATCTAAATAGAACATGGCTCTCTAGTGTGGAGTAAGGTGAAATATATAAAATCTGTTATAAATTCTCAGCTCTCCCAGATCTTTCCATCATATAACTAAGAATTTCATAACCCAAAGACCAATACAGAAAATATGTTTTTTTCCAAGGACTGGGGTTACCCCAGAGTACAACTTTAAATCCAGATTACTTCAGACCCCTGTAGATCTGATCTGTCCTTGGGACAATAACCAGCCAAAATATTTTTTCTTGACGACAGGGTTGAAGTTCAGGATAGAAATGTAAATCTGTTCAGATACACCAACGAACAAATAAATCACATGGAGGAGATAGAGAATGGAGCTGCCAGAGGGACAAAATGAAAAGACAGATGCTGAGGAAAGGCGCAAAAAGGAAAAAATATAGACTAGTTGGGGCAGTGCGGACTTGTCAGACGTGGAGGAGCTCTCAAGTTATAAATTGTTTAGAGAAATTATTTCAGTATCGGTACTCAGGAAGGCCTGAGTTCAAGTCCTGGCTCTGTTTTTCACTGATTGTAGGATGTTGGGTAAGTTACTTCTCTGCTCCAACCCTCCAATTCTGCATATGTGAATTTTAAAATTTTTGAATTGGACACGCAGCTGCACTTCAGCTTTCAGTTTTAATCTGCAGCACCAGCCTAGTGGGTTGTAATTAAGCAAGTCAGTAGTTAATGATACAATAAGATCATTTATGCTGGAATGTACCTATCGGCATGGGTATTCTCAGTAATTTCATGGGAACATAGTATGTGAATGGCACACCTGTGAGGACGAGACTCAGGTTATGCGGCAAGATCTTGATTTTCAAATAGGAACCTGAATGTTGCTTATTTGATTAAACTCCTGCTATACAGAAAGCATTAGCTTCAGCATTGTGAGCTCTAGCATATAGAAGAAGAGCTGAATTAGAAAGAAATAGACTGTGGCCTGAGGGAAATACAGAAATGGTGGGCTAATAATGCTTTCCAGGACTATTTAATTTGAACTAATCCATTGAGAATATTGGCAGTTATGAGCATCTTCTGAGTGAAAAACAGCTAAATTTTCTCCTTATATATTTTTTATGTCATTTTGTTTCAGCTGATCTTCCACACCAGGAAATGTTTCTAATATAATTAATTACAAAAAAAAAGTGGTGGAAATATGATTGGTTATCCTCACTCATTTTCCAAGCAAGATATTTCTTAACCACATATAACTGTGTACTTATATGTACCTAAATTTGCAAGTGAAAAGGTGTATGAGTCTGTATGTCCTAGCTTTCTGTCAGTAATTTTCAAATGTCCTGGTCATCTCAGTTGGTTAGAGCCTGGTATATCAGAGCCCAGATTTGGTTCCATCTAGTGAATTCTCACTAATTTCCCAACTGAAAGCACTGTTGACACTACTGGCCTGCCAGATTGAGGACAAAATGTTATGAATGGTTGTTCCCCTATAGAGGGGACAATGGTATGTTTTCTAAGTTATCTATTATGAGAGGTTTAAGTCCAATGGACATAAGCTTTAAGAGACATGTTTTGATTATATCCGAGCTGTGGTTCGATAGCATCTTCTTTTAGAACTTGGCTCTGATGCAAAGTTTCGACATAAGCTAAGATGAACATAGGGCTTTTGTGAGATAAAACTTGACATTTGCTGTAGTGACATTGAGGTAGGATTTGTTACATTCCCTTTACAACTCATAGTCTCAACAATTCCTTTGAAAATTCTCTGGCCTCTTTTCTTTAGTTAGAAACATTTTCCAGCTGGAAGATATATACAGTGACTTTTGCATGTCATCCTGCCGGTTTCTAAACATAGTGGTCAGGTTGATGTCTACGATATAGTTTATTTAGTCTTTTTCTTTGAATCCGTATCTTGTTTTGTGCCTCTCTTGTCTCCTAGCTCAGTGCAACAAAAAAAGTCCTGGCCAGCTGCCATCTTATGAAACAGCTGCTTCTGGCTCTGGGAACCTGTAAAGTGGGACTAAGCAGTGAAAATGGAGCTTACTACTCCTAAGACTTGAACACTACTTTGCTATCAATAGGTTAAATGAACTTGAATTGAGGAAAACCAAGTTGAATGCCTTTTATTTTTACATTCCTTTTGTTTACTGACATTGCTGACCCGTTTGATAACTGTTGACCCAGCTATTTTTCTTTGGCTTTTATGACTTTACTTCTGCCTGACTTACCAATGATTCTTTTTGCAGGTTCTCCTAACGAGTTCTCCTTAAAATGTGCTATTCTCTACATGTTAGTTGTTTTCTTTGGTATCTTATTTAGCTTCATGCTCTGTGTTTTAAGCCAGCGGTTCTCAGACTTCAAGCTAGTGGCTTTCAAATTTGGCTTTGTATCAGAGTCATTTATGCGACTTTCTACATACAGATGCCTGGGCTACTGTTCTCAGAATTCTGAGTCAGTGTTAAAAAATACTTCACAGATGATGATTCTTGAAAATCACTACACTCATGAACGATCTATGCTCCCAGCCAAATAGGCCAGTGATTTCTGAGTCTTTATTCTGATCTTTGGCTTCTTACCTGAGCTTCAGACCCATACTTCAGATCTTCTAAGAAACATCTTCACATAGATTATCCACAGTTATTTCAAGTTCAGTATACTCAATCAAACTCGTTATTCAACCCTATCTCTTACGTGCACAGTCAATCTCTTCCTTTACTCTTACTTTTGATAATGCCATCCTCTGGACCAAGAGGAAAACCTTATGCACCCTCAGCTTTTGCTTTCCTCATTCTTTTTCTTTCCATCAATCTTCATAACATACCTGTGGTGATTAATTTTATGTGTCAACTTAGCTGAGCCACTGTGCCCAGATATGTGGTCAAACATTATTTTGGATGTTTTTGTGACAGTGTTTATGGAAGAGATTGACTTTAAATTTGTGCACTTTGAGCAAAACAGATTGTCCTCCATAATGTGGGTGGGCCTCATCTAATCAGTTGAAGGCCCAAATAGAACAAAAAAGAATGACCTCCCTTAAGTAAAGGACAATTTTATTAGCAGATAGCCTTTGGACTTGAACTGCAGCATCAGCTTTTCCCTGGGTTTCTAGTATGCTGGCCTACTCTGCAGATTTTAGACCTGCCAGCCTCTACAGTTGCATAATTCCATTCCTTAAAATAAACACACACACACACCATTTACAAATATAAATATAAATATAAATATATATACGCACACACACACATGTATATGTAGCTCTATGGTTATAACAGAACTGTTGGCTCTGTTTCTCTGGACAACCCTGACTGATACACAAACTTCAGATCCCTTTCTTAAATCTATCTCTTCCTTCCATTTCCACTGTTTCTCCTTAGCTTTGGCCTCCATCAGCTTTTGCCTAGGGTGACCCTAACTGGTGCCTCACTGTTACCAGTCTCACTTCCATCCATCAGTTTTCCACACTGCCTTGAACATGATTGTACTAAATCACTAAGTCTGTTTATATTGTTATCCTACTACTTAGAAACCTTGGGTGTTTTATTGTTGTTTCCTGAAGGATTAAACTTTAAATCCTTTGCATGCAAGGCATTTTACATCTGTGCGTAAGCATCAGCCTTACTCAGTTTTCTCCAGCCAGGAAACCATTTACGTCCCCTTAAGTTGCCATGCTTCTTCTCAACTCAATGACTTTGTGCATATTTTTCCTTCTCCTTGGAATGAATGTCCCCTACCTCCAGTCTGTACAATGAGCTCTCTCTCATCTTCCAAACCTAGCACAAATACCACATTTCCTTGGACCTCCACTTTCAGGAGTTAACCAGACAGCCACTGGCTTTTTTTACTTCTGTGCTCCTGTAGTACATCTAAGCACGATTGAACTCAATGGCTGCCACTTATGGGATATTTACTAAGAGTGAGGCAATGCATTATCTCACTTAACCCTCATTATCATCCCCCTTTTAGGAAGCAGCTTTGGAGTAGTATAGCGACTTGATCAAGATCATAGAACCAGAAGGTGGCAGACACAGGGACTGAAAGACTCCAAAGTCTGTGTCCTTAATCACTATGCTAGATTGCCTCTACTCTTGTCACTGCTGACCGTATCCACTGTATGCTCCTTATAAGTATTTACTTATATTGTGTCTTCTAACTGAAGACACAGGATTCCTCCTATATCACCAAATGTCTGGCAGAATAAGTGGATAATTAGATTAATGATAATCTGTGTTAGTATTGACAGGTTTCTCTATTATATCATCTTTTATGTACATTTATTTTGTTACACAGCACCTGTGCAAAGAAAAATTTAACTCAAAACCCTTGTCATATTTCTTACTAAAATCTACTTCAGAGTTACTTTCTGGGATTTTTTGTTAAATATCACTTAATGAATGTGAAGGAAACTACTTTGGTCATATACAAAAACTTAGAAGTAGCTCATTTAAAATACATTTTTAGATAGCTAAGATCAAGCTTGTTATTCAGTTTAAGATGTGGTATAGTCCCTTTAAAGTCCAAGACTCTCCTAATTTCAGAATATTTGCCATATGGCTAATGATAAGAAAACAATTCCTACTTCCACTCAAGAGGTCAACCACCTACTATTAAAAACCTTCCCAGTGCCACAGGTTGAGGGAGAAAGCCTGTCAGGCTTCCAGGCCATAATGCTGCAACCAAAGTAACTCCATTCCTTCTTTAAGCTTTAAACATCAGTCTACCTTCCAATGAAAATCCATACAAATTTTTTCTTCCAAAAATACCAGTCACAAGTATCAAATCATTCTGTTCATTTCCAGTGCTGGAATTCTGTTAATTTCCTACATAGCATTGGGGTTTACTCTGCAGAAGGTAGATGGAGGAGATGGTGATTGCTTAATGAAGAAACCCAACGATAGAGCACTTCCCAATTCTTATATAGATTGCAGCAATCTCTAGGCTTCAGGCATTTATAAGAGATGAATAGACCTGCCAAATTGGAAGCCCAAGAAACACATTTCTACTACTTTTTATCCCATTTAAAAACTACAAGGCATACATGAAGGATTTCTCTGGGCTCAACACAAATCCCAAGGGAAAATGTTGATACTGGAAATCCTAGGTTTTGTTTTTTTCACCATACCATGCATTATTTGACACAATCTTTTCATTATCCATCTTGCAACACATCAACAAACATCACATTTCCCTTATTTCCAAGCCAACCATTTTGCTCATATGGGACAGCAGACATATGAAGTGTTTAGCTGTATTTTATTTATGTATTCATTTATTTGGTTAAAATAAAAACTGAGAAGGAACCTCTGAGTTCTCCTTTCACAAAGCTGTGATTAAAGAAAAATGAAAATCCGAAGCAATGAGATTTATAGACCTGTAAATCACATTCCATTTTCAGAGTCTGAAAAATTATAGAGATTAAGAAGCTTGGCGAAGAGATGTTCATTACTCTTTCACATGGACATTTGTTTAGTTAGTCTACTAATGTTATCACAAAACTTTTGGGGGCGCCCTGAGTCACTCAGATGACTTTATGCTCACACATCACTTTGAGGAAAAAAAGGGTAACAACAACAGGTGTTACTGGTGTGAGATGTTGTGCAGGCTGAAAATGCAGTCCTATTTCTTTGGAAATCTCTGCCTCCAAAAATATATGTGAAAAGCAGCCCCCAAATGGTTCTGTGCTCCAAATCGATTTTATTTTAGCATTGCTTATGTTACTAGGATTTATGAGTGTTACTTCTCTGAAAGATGGCATATCTTTCAGCTCTCAGTGTGTACTTTAATGGAAATAGTATGCTTTTATGGAATAAAAGTTCTCTGAAGCCCTGCCTAAGACTGTTTCAAACCAGGACATCTACATTGTGTCTGGAAAATCACTAACAGAGAAACAGACAGAAAAAGAGCACCTCTGTTTTTAAAATCTTCTTCCTGAAACTTCCTGTGTGACTTCCTTGCTAGGATTTTTATCCCATGGTAGCTGTAGGATATCAGTGATTTGCATTTTGGAAAGTTATCGTGTTATTTATATCCCATATATCTGTTTCAGTTTTGTGTCCAACAGCTGCATTCCACATGACCATGAAAGGAGCTGTCAAAAAGCAAAACATTTACAGATAAAGACCTATAAAACTGAAGTCACACCTTAATTATCCAGTGAAAGTCATGATGTTTTGAAACAATGGATATTTCTAAATATTTCACATTCATAAGCCTACTGTGATTTCATACAGAAGATGTACCATTCAAATTAAGTTTAAACTAGGTGATTAAATGGAACTGATATTCCCTGGATACAGCAGTGGAGAGGCGGGGTGGAAGCGTTGGGTTGTACTGGATGGCGTAACTTACAGCATGCCGCAGATAGATGCAGTTAATGTACAAGTGAGTGTTCCTCGGAGGTTTTCTTCATTGTCCTTTGGTTTAAAAACATTGACTTCAGATGCACACTATTTTTAGACCAAGGCAAGTTCTGCTTATTTTATACATTCACATGTATTTACTGAGAATAATAGAATTGTATATTTGATAACAGATCTCCCTAATAAGTACCCCAGTAAGTTATCACCTACAGAGGTTCTTTCCTGGCATGAGAAGTTCACCAACTCATACACCTCATCATTCCTGTGAAGAGTAACCTAACCTCAGAAGCTGCTATTACAGCAGGTTAAATTTATGATCTACATACAGGTCTAAAGAATATTTATTATCAACCTTACTTAAAAATAAGTATTAGTAATTAGTTGAATTAGGTACAGCTCTTATTTTTTACATTATAATGTTCTGCATTTCAAATACTTTATGTAACACCATAAAATTTGTAATATTGAATAAAACCAGTAAGATAACTTGTACAAAATTATAGAATCATAATTTAGAAATACAATTAACCTTTTCTTTTTTTTTTTTTTTTTTGCTCCCATATAGCTATACTAACGTATAATAGTACTTACCACAGGAGGGGTAATTCAAAGTAAAATATACCATATCAATATTCTGCTTTATAAATTATTTGTCTCCAGTTTTCTTATAAAACAGCAAATTTGCTTTAGATTCTTATTATTTTCTGAATTCCATCTTACCCTTACCAAAGACAATTTGGTGTTTTTGCTTCATGTATCTCCTTCCTTCCTTTTACATTTTTCCCTATTCCTGACACCAGATAACCTTAATTTATTTTGCTTTACTGAGTAGATTCAAGATTTCTCTTTCTCAGCTAGTAATAATAATAATTATTATTGCATCCTGTGTTTTAGTGTCTGTCATGTATTGGGAATCTAAGATACCTAAATTTAACAAGCCAGGAACTTTCCCAAATTAATGCCCAATAAATCAGAGAATACACATAACTGAGACAAAAGAAATAAACACAGATTACATTCTACTTCAAGCTGTGAAACAATGCTATTTACTTTGTAACTTCCTTTTAGTTTGAAATTATTGAAGAAAATTGAAAGGAAGATATATAATTAAATGGTAAAATATTTTAATGTTTAAAGGAACTTTGCCATGATTTTTCTTTTTTCTGTGAAATATCATTGACATACAGCATTGTGTTAGTTTTAGGTGTACTACATAGTGATTTGACATTTGCATGCATTATGAAATGACCACCACAATAAGTCTAGTAACTATCTGTCGCCATACAAAGTTGTTAGAATATTATTGACTGTATTCCTTGTGCTGTATATTACATCTCGTGGCTTATTTATTTTATAACTGGAGGATTGTACCTCTTTATCCCCTTAACCTATTCTATCCCCAATCTTTCTCTCTTCTGGCAACCACCCATTTGTTCTCTGTATATGTAAGTCTATTTTTGTTTTGTTTTGCTTTTTTTTTTTTTTAGGTTTCACATAGAAGTAAGGTCATATAGTATTTGCCTTTCTCTGTCTGACTTATTTCACTTAGCATAATACCCTCTAGATCCATCCTTTTTGTTATCAATGTCAACATTTCAGTTTTTTAATGGCTGAGTAATATTCCTTGTATATAGACATATCTGAGAAAAATTTTCAATTTGGTTCCAGACCACCACAGTAAAATGAATATCTCAGTAAAAACAAGTCACAGGAATTTTTTGGTTTCCCAGTGCATATAAAAGTTATGTTTACACTATACTGTGTATCCTTTTCAATTAGTGTTTTTGCTTTCTTCTGATAAATACCCAGAAGTGAAATTGGTGAATCATATGGCAGTTCTATTTTTAATTTTTTAAGGAACCTCATACTATTTTCCATAGTGATTGCACCAATTTATAATCCCACCAACAATGCACAAGTGTTCCCTTTTCTCCATATCCTTGCCAATATTTGTTGTCTTTTTGATAATGGCCATTTTGACAGGTGTGAGGTGATATATCATTGTGGTTGTGATGTGCATTTCCCTGATGATTAGTGATGTTGAGCATCTTTTAATGTGTCTGTTGGCCATCTATATGTCTTCTTTGGAATGTGTCTCTCAGATCCTCTGCCCATTTTTTAATGGGATTGTTTGGTTTTTTAATATTGAGTTGTATGTTTTCTTTGTATATTTTGGATATTAACTCTTTAAGGGATATATCATTTACAAGTATCTTCTTCTATTCAGTAGGCTGCCTTTTTGTTTTGTTGATAGTTTCCTTTATTGTGCAAAAGCTTTTTAGTTTGAAGCAGTCCCATTAGTTTATTTTTGCTTTTGTTCCCTTGCCTGAGGAAATAGTTCCATAAAATATCACTAAGACTGATGTCAAAGAGTATACTGCCTGTTTTCTTCCAGGAGTTTTATGGTTTCAGGTATTACATTTAAGTCTTTAATCCATTTGAGTTTATTTTTGTATATGGTATAAGAAAATAGTCCAGTTTTATTCTTTTGTGTGTATCTGTCCAGTTTTTCCAACACCATTTATTGAAGATGCTCTCTTTTTTCCCATTGTATTCTTGCCTCCTTTCTTGTAAATTAATTGGCCATATAAGTGTGGGTCTATCCTAGGCTCACTACTCTTTTCCATTTATATGTGTGTTTGTTTTTGTTTTGGAACCTTACTGTTTTGATTACTGTAGCTTTGTGGTATAGTTTGAAACCAGTGACTGTGCTACATCCAGCTTTGTACTCCTTTCTCAAAATTGCTTTGGCTATTCAGGGTCTTTGTATTTCCATATGAATTTTAGAATTATTTTTTCCTGTTCTGTGAAAAATGATATTGGTGTTTTGATAGGGATTGTGTTGAATCTGTAGATTGCCTTGAGTTGTATGATCATTTTAACATTTTAATTCTTTCAGTTCATGAGCATGGTATCTTTCCACTTGTTTGCATCATCTTCACATTTTCATCAACATCTTACAGTTTTCAGTGTACAAATCTCTGATTAGATTTATTCCCAGTATTTTGTTCTTTTTGATGCAATTGTAAACAGAATTTTTTCTTAATTTTTCTTTCTGACAGGTTGTTAGTAGTGTATATAAACACAAGAGATTTCTGCTTATTAATTTTGTATTCTACCACTTTACTGAATTGATTTATTAGTTCTAAGGGTTTTTGGAAGCATCTTTAGTATTTTTCTCTGTATAGTATCAGCTCATCTGCAAATACTGACAGTTTTACTTCTTCCTTTCTAACTTGTACTCCTTTAATTTCTTTTTTCTTGTCTGATTGCTGTGGCTAGGACTTCCAGTACTATGTTGAAAAAGTGGCAAGAGTGGGCATTCTTGTCTTGTCCCTGATCTCCAAGGAAATTCTTTCAGCTTTTCATCATTGAGTATGATGTTGGCTGTGGGTTTGTCATATGCAGTCATTATTATGTTTAATTATGTTCCCTTTACACCCACTTTGTTGAGAGTGTTTATCATAAATGGATGTTGAATTTTGCAAAAGCTTTCTCTGTATCTATTGAGATGATCTATATGATTTCATTCTCCACTTTATTAATATGATACACCACGTTGATTGATTTGCAGATATTGAACCATCCTTGCATCCCTTGGATAAATCCCCTTGATCATAGTGTATGATCTTTTTAATGTATTGTTGAATTCCATTAGCTGATATTTCATTGAGGATTTTTGCATCTATATTCATCAGTGATATTGGCCCGTAATTTTCTCCCTTTGTGTTGTCTTTATCTAGTTTTGGTATCAAGGTGATACTGGCCTCATAAAGTGAGTTTGGAAGTGTTCCTTCTTGGTTTTTTTTGTTTGTTTGTTTAAATAGTTTGGGAGAATAGTTGTTAACTGTTCTTTTTTAGAACTCTTGTTTTGTACAATTCCTGTCTGGTCCTGGACTTTTGTTTGTTGAGAGTTTTTTAAATTACTGATTCAATTTTTTTACTGGTAATCAGTCTTTTCATATTTCCTATTTCTTCCTGATTCAGTCTTGGGGCCATAACTTCCTTTATTAACATATATAACATACCTTAAGGGAGGCAGCTGTATAATTGTGTTTACTTTCTGAAAGTCTAGAGGAAATATTCATATTCTGGTGGAAAAGAATTTTAACAGAAAGCTTTGCTTAAAGTGTAGCAGTGTAAGTGAACTTTTAATGTGATTATTTTTTCATATGTAGTGGGTTTTCACATTTGGTGCTTCCCCAAAATATTTGTCTATGTCTTAATCCCTGGAATGTTCCAGGAAAAAAAAGTCATTGCAGATGTAATTAAGTTAAGAATCTTTAGCTGAGGAGATTATCCTGGTGGGCCCTAAATCTAATGATAAATGACCTTATAAGAGAAAAGTAGAGGGAGATTTGTGATAGGCAGAAAATAAAATGACAAGGGAAAGCATGTGAAGGCAAAGGCGAAACAGTGAGTAATGTGGGCACAGTTGTGTTACTAACTTCCACCAGAAAATGGAAAAGACAAAGAACAGATTCTCCCCTAGAGCCTCCAAATGGAGTGCAGCCCTGATGACACCTTGATTTTGGCCTTCTGGCCTCCAGGTCTGTAGGACAATAAATCTTTTTTGCTTTTAAGCCATTGATTTATGGTGACTTGTTACAGCAGTCACAGGAAACTAATATATCATATAGGCTCAATAATATGTGTTCATCAAACCCAGCAACTACAAATTGCATAACAGAAGGAACCACTACGGTTTTGTTAATTGCTGTATCTCTCACAGCTTGCTTGGTGAAGCAGAGTACTTATGAAGCAGCATATGTAGGCACATCGCTGATAAAAAAGAAATTCTGTTTCTCAATCTCCCTTGCAGCTGGATATGGCCTAGGGACTAGTTTGTGTCAAAGGAGTAAAAACACATGTGAAGTAGTAACCATAGGGGTGTGCCCTTGATAGGAAGGAGCATCATAATGGATAAGCTGGAGCCACCAACTCATATAAGAAATATATTTGTTTGGCACAAGAGGAGGCGAGATTGAGAACAGAGGTAATGCCTGGAAGAACAGGGACATAAAAGTGCTATGCAATTCCTGAATGCCTGCATAGACTTTTCTATAAAAGAAAGGTTAAAAAGTAGTATTGCATTTTTTTTTAATGTTGGGGACAGGGTGGAGTTGTGTCACAATCAAACTTAGTTCTAACTTATACACAAGATATTTGTTGAATGAGTTGCATTAGTTTAATTATTCAACATAAATATTTTTATGGACAATTTCTTGGAGAAAATGAGAAGAGTTATTTACTTGAAATATTCATCGATTGAAATATTTTTATATTGTATATTTTTATTGAAAAGAACTGTAATTATATCAATGCTTATCATTTCAACTCTCTAGAATTAAACTTTTCCTACATTAATTATCCATAAACTCATCTTATCCTAGTACATTTGAAAAAGGAAGTACATTTGAAAAAAGTTTTTAAGTGATGTCTTATTGATGCATCTAGGTTAACTGCTATCTCCATAAAAATATTGACTCTCTGGAATTTAATTTTTGTTTCCATACTCACATCTATATGCTGCTCAATGAATTTCTGCTGCATTGATTTGTATGTGTCAGTGAACTCCTACAGAGATGTTTCTCTCAGCAACATTGAGTGATTTTATGTATTCTGGAATTTAAATAAATTCTATATCCTGCAGCTCATCTTGTCGCCTGTATGAAATACTGACCTAATGTGTTCCTGATAGATGATGGTTTACTCTGCGTTTTTGATGATCTATGAAAAATCTTCCTTTACAATTGTCTGTAAATGCAATTTTGTTCATACAGATGCCAGGAGTTAGACAACTAATTGACACTTACTAGTGAAGTTTTTGTGGGAAGGGCCGGGGTATAAATCATCAAGCAACTTTCCCCCCCTTTCTTGCCTCTTTCCTCCCCATGTGAGACTTACAGTCTTCTCACAGATTCAAATCAGTTTTTCTCTCAGTGAAGGATTTCCCAATCTGTGCAAGTAGAATTAACCATCTTTCTTTTGTTTCACTGAATTTAGCAGAGGCACCATTGTTATGAATTTTACTTTTGTGTGGGATATTGAAAAGAGACAACATTCATGGGAGTTCTGTTATATGGTGGTTCCTAGAATCTCCTAATATTTCTGAAAACCCCCCTTTAACAGAGTCCCTAGTGCTTGTTGAGGCAAACAGAGCCACAGCATGGCTTCTAAATGCTGAAGGAAGTAGGGAAATGGGAGCCAAGGTGCTTGAAGGGTGAGGATGACCGGTGGGGCAACAGCCTGAGGCTGCCCTGGCTGGTAGAGGGAACTGGCACGGTATCTGTTGAACACATTGGGATGGCCAAACTCTGAGTAGACTTGTTGGGGGTTAACTTTATACAGATACGCAGCCACACACGCACACAAAATTGATGGCTCTAAATATTTGAATCTTCACAGAAAAATTGCCCTGATGGATTCACTTGTTATGGATAAATTCAGGAAAGAAGGAATCTCAACTTCTCCATCCAGGGCTTTTCGAAGAGGATAAAAGTCATAAAGAAGATTGAACACATACAGAACTTTAGAGCCCTTTAGATCAGACTAGAGAGCATTACAGTGAAACATGCACTTTTTTGCTCTCTATATTGGCTGAAGTTACTAGGTAGAGATTAAGAATGGCGTTGCTTAAAGTGTGTCCTTGAATCCTGTGATTTATTCGTTTTTAGATCTTTTTTCAGGAGTTTTCCTGTATGCAATCAGTGTACTTGCCATTTTTTGAAATTTATTAAGACAGTGTCCTTGTCTGATTTCAGCAATCTGTCTCGTACAATTAGTTGTAATTTTTATTTTCCATTATAGAGCCATGGATTACTTTTCCACATCAGTCTCTAACTGAACTGGACATTAAAAACTGATTCTTGTTGAGCCACACTAAGCAATGTTGAGTTATTTTGCAGCAAAGCACTGGTGATGTTGACTTTATTTATTGCTCAACCACCTTAATGTAAAATTCAGTATGGTCAGTTTCATAAAAATCAGGGCAAGAGCTGCAGACAGACTGCTTGATTCACTTCTGACTACAAGAAATGGACATGCGTTTTCAATTCCAACTAAGCATTTAACATCTGCATGTTATGGCGTTTCCAAAAACCTGACAGAAATGTCATCAGCGAAACTGAGAAGAAAATATTTCTGACAGACTTTTTCTTTGGCTTTGCTAGTATTCCATTTGCTAAATTTATAAAGAAAAAAAAAAAACTTTCTCTCCTGTACTTTCCAGATATTTAATTTTTTTTAAAAATTAAGGAAATCTGGGATCAGTGCCAGAAGATGGGATTGCAAAATGAACTGCTGTAATAATCAGAGCTAAGGAATAACTTATGCTCTTGGCTACTACCATCGCCTAGGGTACTGACTTGGCTCTGAAATAATAAGAGAAGTGAAGTGAAGGGTTTTTAACAATATCTAAAGTTCCCTGAACTACTTGACAACTTAACATGTCAAGTCTATATCTTTCAGGGCAAAAGTTTAAGTAAGAAATATATATATGTATTTTAAATTCAGGATACAGTATTGAAAAATCGTTCTTCATCTTAATGAGATGGACCTGGTCCTTTTTAGAAAGGAAACTCTGGTTTCCTGTTATATACTATGTCTAGGCTCTTAGGGTAAAAGTTATTTATTAGCCTAACCACATAACCACATAGCTGCATTACCCTATAGTCCCTGCCATCAGGCAGCTGCCACATGGCTATTAAGTTTCAGAGCTAGAATGTGAAACCAAGTCTTATTTAACTCCAGAGTCCTTCTGCATGATGACTGCACTATTCTGATCCATAGGAAAAAGTGAAATGCATGTGCTAAGATGTAATGTGAGCAGGGGATGATGTGTGTTGATCAATAAATAGGCTATCAACTAAGTCTCCCATATCTCCTCTGATACTCTTCCCATTCACTCAGGCTCCTTTCAATCCTTGCCTTACACTAGAGCAAAGAATAGGCTTATAATTAGGTGCACCAAATTATTTCACCTCTTTGTTTATTTGTAATTATTTATTATGAAAATTTCAACCGTATTAAAAAAAAAGAACAATTATGTAGTGAACTCCCAGGTACAGTTTCCATAACTACCTAGTCATGGTCAGTCTTCCCTCCATATTATTTTGAAATGAATCACCAAACATTATTTCATCAATAAACATTCGATCTGTATCTCTAAATTAAAGAACTTCAAAGAATAACTATAACAGTGTTAATATTATCCCAAATAAATGAACATTATTTCCTTAATCTCATCAAATATCTTGTCAGTGTTCAAATTCCCCTGATTGTCTCATACTTCATTTTCAAAAGTTGATTAGTTTGAGACAGGATCCAAATAAGTTTCACATCTTACTATCTTTCTATTGGTTTATATGTTTTAAGTTCTTTTAATCTGTAGGTTCCTCAATCTTTCTCTCCCTTCTACAATTTATTTGTTGAAGAAACTGGATAAGACCTGTCCCATAGTCTGGATTTTATTGCTTCCCCATGGTGTTCCTTTGTTCCTACTGTTTCCTGTAAATTGGTAGTAAGTTCTAAAAAGCCTGATCAGGTACCTATTTGACAAAACAATTTTATAGTTGCACTTGTGTATTATGATCAGGAGTTACATAATGTTTGATACTGTTCAAACCCATTAACTCATTGGAACTTGCCAGCAGTAATATTCTAATTCTCTCTTTTTTCATTTATTAGGTGGTGTGTATGTGTGTGCATGCATGTATGTATTGTGTGTGTGTGTAGGTATTATATATTATATAATATACATATTACCATCAGGAGTTACGTAATGTTTGATGATCTCTCCTGTATTGTGTACATATAATATATACACAGACGTACATGTATATAGTCTGCCTCTTACTATAATATATTGGAGATCCCTCATAGTAGTATATAAAGATATTCCTTGTAATGTGATTCCTTAATTTTATGTGTCACTTGACATGCTAAGGAATGCCCAGATTGCTGATAAAACATTATTTCTGGGTATATCTGTGAGGGTGTTTCCAGGAGAGATTACCTTTTGACCAAGTAAAGATCAGCCTCACCAATCCAACAGGCATCATCTAAACCCTTGAGGGCCCAAATAGAACAAAAAGAAAGAGGGTGAATGTTCTCTCTTTACTCAAGTGGGGATATCCATGATCTCCTGCCCTCAGACATCAGTGGCTCCTTTTGGTCCTCAGGCCTTTGGCCTTGAACTGAATTACACCACCAGCTTTCCTGGTTGTCCAGTTTGCAAGCAGCAGATCATGGTATTTCTTTGCCTCTGTAATTGCATGAGCCAATTCCTACAATAAGTCTCCTCTTAGGTATATCTATCTATCTCTATATATGTGTGTGTGTGTATATATATATATATAGAGAGAGAGAGAGAGAGAGAGGGAGGGAGTTATTCTGTTGGCTCTGTTCTCTGGAGAACCCTGAATAACACATTCCTTGTTTATTTTTCTAGCTGCATAGTGCTCCATTATGTGGAAATACCATGGTACTCTCAGGCAGTTCCCTACTGATGAACATTTTGGTTGTTTCCAGTCTTTACCTATTTCAAATAGTACAGCAATCAATAGCCTTGTGCATCCAGTTCATTGTATTCTGGCCAGTGTATTTTTGTGGGGGTGAGATTTCTAAGTCAAAGAATAAGTGCGCATGTATGACAATCTGAGAATAACTCCTTCTCGCACACAGAAGCTCTTATCTTCAGTAGGTGTCTATTAACCCCAGGAAGTGGGAAATAAACCCTTAACATGAATAAAAGATCCTATGGTACCTTAACTAGTTTTTCAACTTCAATGCCATCCTGATCCCGCACATTCTCTGCCCCAGCCACACTAGATTTCTTCAGTTCCTCAGACAGTATGTTGTTTCCCTACAGAATCTAGGTTAGAAAGCTCTCCCACTCCTCCCCTTATGCCTGGTTAACTGCTACTCATCAAATAGAGCTCAGCTTAAAGTTCACTACTTCAGGGAAGCATCCTTGACTTAGAATCTAGACTAAGTTCCTTTTTTATTCACTCTTATAAAACCACATTTCTTTCCTTCATATAACTCAACTCAGTTTCTAATTATATACCCAATTTTGTGATTACCCACTTCCCAATCATAAACTTCATGAAGAACTGTAATCTTGCCTGATTTTGCTACGCTTTATATCCCTAGCAACTTTTCGGTATAGAACAAATATTTCCCAAATAAATGAATAAATAAGTATAGCATGTGCTTACATTTTAACACTGGTGATCTCATGTCATCAAAAGTGCTTTGACATTGCCATCGTGCTGAAGTGTACATGATCACAGGCTCAGTTTTTTATACTAGTAATTTTATAGCATTTATTTTTTCAATTAATATCTATTGAATAACTACTGTAAATAATGGATACTGGAATTGTAGTGACTAGACCCATTTCTTATTGTAAAGAAATTTACAATCTATAGTATGTAGTAATAAGAATAATGCAAACATTTAAAATCATTTGGAAATAAATACTAGGTAAGTGCAGAGTACTCTGAGAGGACAAAGGAAATGTATTCTACACTGAGTGTGATGGGCGGGAAGAGGGTAGATGAGTGCTGCTGAGTAAGTTCTAAAGAATATGGAAGAATTACCAAGGTAAAGAAGAAGAGGAAAGGTATTGTAAACATGGGACAGTAAAAATGACACATTGTGCTTTTGGAAAAGAGCAAGTGGTGCAGCATTTATTGTATGATAAGAAATTTGAACTGAAAATCAAAACAAGAGCTTTGTTAATCACACAGGTGCTTTAGAGTCTTATTCTGTGGGGCTGATGAGTTTGGTGTGAGAACTTGCACTCAGCTGTTCTAGAAAATGTATCTGTCTAAGGTCCAAAATCTTAAACTATGACATTAGCAGACTTCCAAATGCCAACTGTCCATGTGCCTTACTCTTATATTACTTCCACTGTCCCCATACTGATATAATAGAGGAAAAAACTAAATAAATAAAAGAAGACTTCAGTGGTGGTGTTATTTCAGATCTAGACAAACTGCTTTTAGGGCCATGTCCTTCTTGGAAGAAGAAACAGTAATAGTTCTCAACTTGAGAATAAGAATTGTGACAGGAAGCATTATATGTCTCATAAAGGGTACCTGCAGTGCCTTAAAAATTTAAAAATTAATTTCAACCTGTTAGAAGATCCATGGCCCATTTCTATCACTCTTACTTAAATTCTGATGACAATAGTGGCAAGATAGGGCAAACATTTCTAATAGTTACCATGTATACTGTTGATAAGACCATAGAAAGTAAGAAATTTGGAAATATCTAGCAGTCATGGGTGCCAGGATTATTTTGGTTCAGTTTTAACTTGAGCATCACGCCTTAGTCTAGAGTTCTAAAAAATGAAAGACAATGCAGAAGGATTCCAAAAGCTCAGAAAGGGCAGCACTTGGCGTTTAAAAATCCTGGAACTATTTAAATCTAGTACTGCAAGACTGCGTAAGCTATATAAGGTCTTATGATTCACTTTAAGGCAACACAGCAATACAGAAAGATCTGAAATGTAAAAATTCTGTTTTGCAACTCTTGGAGCATTCCACAGAGTCATTGAAGTTTCCAGGGAAAAGAAATATGCATGTGAACAAGAATCTTTAGAAATTGGTTGCATTTATCACAAAAATATCTGGTCCACAGAGAAACATCCTGTTATTACTAGATCATTGCACAAGTCCTCTAAATATAAGTTTGCATCTGTTAGAGGGAATGAGGCAGGTTTTCCATTGACCTTGACCTGGTGGTTTTTAGTGGGCTGTACGTGGTGCACAGCTGTAGGCTCATCCTCCAAGTTTCCAGTTTGTCACTGATTTATTTTTGCCAAATACAAGATGTAATTGTGATAATTTACAATAGCCAGTAAACACATTGACAATAAGAAAAAAATCTCACTTTTAATAAAATTATATCCATCCACTTAAAGTAACTTGAATTTCTTGTGACCAATGGCATAACTTTATTTGGTTGAATTACAGTTGTGATGTAAAATTTATTACATGCAAGAGAATATAAGATGTGATTTAACCAAACACATTTGTAGAATGTGAGAAATATCCCACAGTGTAGAGAACCGGCTTTGGAGACAAAAGCCTTGCATTAGGGACTTGACTTTGCACTTTGCTAGCATTGTGATCTTGAGCAAGAAGCTTGATATTTTTCCCAAGTTCTTTGTGTCCTCGTGAGCAAAATTAAGAATAGGTTTCTTGACAGTCTCAAGAAGTACACCTGAAAGTCTTATGATAATCACAAAAATATGTCAAGAGTACTTTGATAAGAGTAAATGTTCCCATCTGTAATCTAATCATATAATTATTTACTACTACTAAGAATGAGGTAGAAATAATAAACTTAGAACTAATATATTGAAGGATAAAATATATTCTCTTTTAAACATTATATAACTATGAATGTGCTAGTAACACATGACTAAAAGTGGAACTTTTATTATATTTAACAGAATTAATAAATATAAGCTTGTATCACTTTCAAGAGAAAATACTACGGGGATATGTGTATAAAAACAGATGATTGAACTTGGTGTACCCCCCAAAAAAACAATAAATAAAAAAAAAAAAAGAGAAAATACTTATTTCAGAAAGTGATGGAAGACTTTTAAACATTAAAATAATAATAAAATGGGTGCTTACATTTTACTTGTGTAAATTAGATGCCAAATATGTTGAAATCAGGTATACAAAGTATAGTCTTGAGCAGCGCTTCAGTCACAAACAGGTGTTCACAAATTTAAAGTTCTGGCTCTTGAGGTGTAGAAGATAATAGTCCTAATTTAGAATTCAGTGTATACATGTAACCTAGAGATAATACTTTTTTCCAATCTATGACCAAGAGCTAAACCTGGAGCCTATTTTACATGACACAGGAGTCAGAAAATCTTCACCTAGTAGTGCCAAGATGCTATAAGAAATAGGAAGAGAGCTTGTCTTTTATTCAGGACTTGGCTGGGGAAAGGATTGCTCACTCACCCAGGGAGATATTAAAATCATAGCCAAGACTCTTCATGCAATGAAGTAACTCAAGCTGAGTAATTAACATCAATAACTATAAAAACCCCACTTGTCCCAAAGTAAAATGTGATAGCTCTTGGAAAAGGCAATTGTAAAATCACATTGTAGAAATGCCTCCCTATTCTAGAGAACCTGTAAATCCCACTATAAACTCTGAAGATGAGCACAGCAAAAGTGTACAGTCAGGAGGACAATAGATACATAAAGGGATGGGATATGGGGAAAGAAGAGAACTGGGCGTGGCAAAGAGGAAAAAAAGTTAGATGGGAACCTGGATTTGCATATGTTGAAACTGAAAACAAAGTTGTTGTCTTCCTTAGTAACATTCTAATTAAGTCCTGAAACATGACAATATGTTATTTGTCTATTATCCAAATATTCCATTTTCAGAAAAATGCAATTAAGAAAATAGGACAAAAAGCAGTATTGAATTTTACCATGTGCCTGAGTTTAATATAAGAAAAAAAAAAGATTGAATTGTTTTCTTTTTCTCCATCTACCCAAAGCTAGTGGACTACTGTGAGTCTATCATTTGAAAGCGCAGTAGAGAGTAGGGCAGAGCAACCAGATGTCAGGCAGAGGGTCCTGAATATGAGGAAGTCGGGAAATGATAAAATTAAAAAAATATACTTCACAACCTTATCTAGGCAAGAAATTCAGTAGGTGTAGAATTATTGGAATTTAAACACAGTCTCTAGATATATTTTATCTTCAGTGTACTTTTGAGGCAAAAAGAAGACACGTGAAGACTGAAAAAAGAAAAAAGACATAAATGAAAATCCACACTTAAAAAGACAGAACTGAATTTTAGCTTGCTTGTGACTTGCAGAAATGCTACATTTGAAAAAAATAGTACTTAGAGAAATAAAGAGAAGATGACAAACTTTAAAATAGCTGAAGTTCAGATTACAAACAGTGTGTATATATAAGAAAGAAAAAGTAAGTTTTAAAGATTCCTGTTAGAGTGTAAAGAGTGCTGGTGCAACCAAAGGAATCAACCTAAGAGTTAGGAAGTACAATAGAACACCAGTGATGACAGAGGAGGGAGCCTACCACATGTGCCCCAGACAACAAGGGAGTCTCATCACAAGATGCTTCTCAGAGTGGAAGTAACAGTACTTTTAGGGTACAATTGGAGGGAATGAATTAATTTCTTATTTCCATATTTTCTTGCAAATTTCTGCACTAATCATCTTTGTGAGAGCCCATAGAAAAAGCATTGAGCCAATTTGGAGGATTCTGGGTACACATAATGCCTTGAAATGAGTCAGATTTAGACAGGCAGGTAAAGTATGAATAGCATTCTAGGTAACAGCAGGTGGTTTTTTAATGTAATTGACCTATAAGCACCCATGACATAATTTTCTTCAGTACTCTAGTTTATGATTCCTATGTTATAATCAGAAATTCAATCTTTTCTTCTCCTTAACATTTCTCAAGCAGTGATATCTACTCTGAAATATTTATTAATCAGTTCCTGTTTTGATTTTCTTGTTTGCCAAAAATTTAGGGATGTAGAAGACTTTTCAAAGCTAAGCTTTGCAGCTGTTAGCATGCTTGACAGTCTTGCTTGTTCATGTCCATCATGCCAAGCACAAAGACTCACTGATGGTGGTGGAGTCAGCAATGTTTCTTGACTGCTAGTAAGTTCTTTGCTCTTTCCTCTGGTCCTGTATAGATCACCTTTGTTTCCACAAGATAAAAATGATTCTGAAATAGGGAGAGAGGAAAAGCTTCCTTTTCAGTTCCACTTCTCCCATTGGTCCAGGGTTTCAGCTATCCTGGCCCCATACCCAATATTTTCCTAAGCTGTATTGATATCACTTTGTTGGGGTGCTACATTGATAAGTACTGGCGTTGCACACAAAACTGTGATGAAGACAGGGAATCTCTGAGGTAGACTTCTTTGCGCTGTCAAGAAGCCAGGTTATTAGGGGGCAACTTTCAGAAAGTAAGGAGAAAATGCTATGTAGTATGTATGTATGTGTGTGCTGTGGCTGGTAAGAGGAGGGCAGAAACAAGAAACGAAAGGGAATAATTCACTTTAATTTGGGGCAATATGACTACAAGAATAATAGAATGGAGACAATTCTGATTGTTAAGAAGTATCTTCTCCTGTCAGAAACTTTGTTCTCACCCCAGGCTGGATAGCTCTCTCATGTCTGCAGTCCTGAGAAAACTTCAGAGGAACTTCAGAAGAACTAAACACCAACACTGAAATAAAACTCTAAAAGAATAATTGGCTAGATTTTGGTTACAAGTTAACTTAGATTTAGGAAAAAATACTTGGAAATTATCCTTGATTTTCAAGTACGAAGCACAATATTTGGGTTTATATGTTGAGAATTTTGAACCATAGCATTGCTACTATTTGACATCTCTTGGGTAGAAATTTATATGCCTGTGATATTTTCATCATCTCAATAATTTATGAATCTAATCATAATTTTTCCTCAATGAAATATATTTACATGTTGAATAGAGCAAGATAAATTTGCAAGCTAGTTTTATTGTCATATTAAATCGACCACTTTTTAAAAATTAATAAGCTTTTTTTTTAGAACAGTTTTAGATTCACAGCAAAAATGAGAGGAAAGTACAAAGATTTTTCATATACCCTCATCCCTTCCCCCACATAACTTCCCCCACTATAGAGCTCCCACACTAGAGTGGTATATTACAATTGATGAACATACATGGACACAATATTATCACCCAAAGTCCACAGTCTACATTAGAGTTCATTGTTGGTGTTGTACATTCTCTGGGTTTTGAGAAATGTATTATGACAAGTATCCACTGCTGTAGTAACATGCAGTATAGTTTCACTGCCTTAAAAATCTTCTGTGCCTGTTCACCCCTTCATTCTCCCTAACCCCTGGCAATAACTAATCCTTTTACTATCTTCAAAGTTTTGCATTTTCCAGACTATTATATAGTTGGTATTAAACAGTATGTAGCCTTTTCAAATTGGCTTCTTTCACTTAGTATTATGCATTTAAGTTTCTTCCATATCTTTTCATTGCTTGATGACTCATTTCTTTTTAGTGCTGAATAATGTTCCATTGTCTGGATGTACCACAGCTTATTTATCCATTCATCTCCTAAAGGACATCTGGGTTGCTTCCAAGATTTGTTAGTCATGAAGAAAGCTACTATAAACACCCTCTGCAGGTTTTTGTGTAGACCCAAGTTTCTAATTCATTTGGGTAAATACTGAGGTGCATAGTTTCTGGGTCGTGAGATAAAGAGTATGTTCAGATTTGTAAAAAAAAAAAAAAAAAAAAAAACTTGCATAACTGTCTTCCAAAGTGGTTGTACCATTCTGTATTCCCACCATCAAAGAGTAAGAGTTCCTGTTGTTTCACATCTTCACCAGCATTTGGTGTTGTCAGTGTTTTGGATTTTGGTCATTCTAATAGACTTGTAGTGGTATCTCACTTTAATTTGCAGTTCCCTAGTGTCATATGATGTTGAACCTCTTTTCATATGTTCACTTCCCATCAATATATCTACTTTGCTCTTGACCACTTTTCAAATATCAATTAATAAATCAATTTATTTGAACTAGCTTTTTGAAGTTTTTACTTAAGATTATCAGGCATATTTCACTAAAATTGCAGTCACTATAATAACAACTCACTGTTGCTGTCTTGGTTTGCAGTATCCTCAAAATAGAGAATATTTCATATCCTCCAAAATATAAAGGGTGATATGAGTCATTCTTTTTTATCTCTATATCTTTGTCTGCCCTAGAATGCTTAATGATAAGTCCTTCCTTTTTATTTAAGAAAAAGTTAACATAGGAAGAAATTCTACCTGGTAGTAAAAATACTACCAGGCCTGGCTTTCTATCATATTATCCTCAACAGAGCTATGGAGGTGAAAACGAGCAAGAATGTTCTGGATAATTAGCTAATTGGGTTAGCTATTCATTTTCACAGGTAATTTATTAAATACATTTATTGAGGGGGGAATTTATGTCCACAAAGAAGATACCTTATAGAATACTCATTCCACATATTCCTGGAAAAGATTGTTGAACTTGGCAAGTATTTGCTTTATTTCTTTTTTTAGATACTAACATGCATCCCTACATCAGCCGAAGCCAGAGAATGGTTAGACATTCCACTTGATACCTGTATTTATGTCTTTCAAACTACGTTTCCAGTTTCAATGTTTTAAATTAAATTAGGAATACAATGGGTAAAGTTTATTTCTCATTTCTAATTTGATTTCACTGTTTGTGGTGATAATAATGGTAATATTCACCATGGCATTAATTTCAAAGAAAATAACTCCTCAAGTTCTTCCCCTCTTTCTCCAAATGAAAAATGCCATAGATCCACGTTACAGATTCAGTATAAAGTTCATCCTCAGCTCTGTCATTCATTAAAATACACATCTCATTTTCAAAGTTGCATTTCATGAACAAATTTAACTTGTTTAACAGCATGCCCATACACAGTCATTGCATAGTACAGTCAATTTACATTTAAACATAAATCAATTTTAAGAGGATAACTAAAATTTCACTGTCATTAGAGGCAGATGGAAATTGAGGCAATTGAATCAAGGAGAAAGGAGACATTGATCTTGTGGCTGCGCCATCCCTTGTCTCCAGTAACCCTTCTAACCCTGTTCCATTGGCTTGAATACTCAGGCTTCAGCAGCATGAGATTATCTTGGTTGAAATAGAGCCAGCTAAATTGAATTATGACAGTATTTACTCAGTGCCTATTAAGAACACTAGGAATGAGTCGGTATGTATTTGTTTATTCCAGCAATGTATTTATTGAACATGCAGGAAAATGTACAAGGTCACTGGTGGAAGATCACCAATGATTAAAATGCGAAAGGATCCCAGTCTTGAACAAGTGCATCAGGTTTCCATCAAAGAAGCAGAATCACTAAGAGTGATATAGAATAAGAAACTAATTTTGAAGATTAGATTTGGTATAGACTTTTAAACAAACTCCCACACTTGTCTGTTTCTTACTGCATATAAACTGGGTTGCATGTTGGCCTGAAGGAGATGCTGGTACTATTGGCCATGGAGCTGCATAAGTACCTGACTCGGGAAGGCCTGGCTGCTACCCCATGTTAACAAAATGAGCCAACAGATCAACAACAGCTTGAGTGAGCTACAGCAGTGCTTGGTCCTGTATTAATTTTCAGAGAGAGAACAACTTATTCTTTATTTGTGTCTTCTACATCTTATACAAATTCTTCTGATGGCCACCTTTAATCTGGACATATTCAGGGAAGGGGATTCTGAAAAATGTTGTTCCAGCTTAGTTAGTGTCCCAGAGTACAAAGACACTACAATAAAAATTACGTTGGGGGGAGATATTAATCAAACAAGCACATAGACATGTAAAAGTATAACTGGTACAAGTGTAATAGAAAAGAGGTTCAAAGTGCTTTGAGATAGTCAAGGAAGTTTAAAGAAAAGCTGGAAATCTCAACTGAAGGAAAAGAAAGCTTTTACTAAGAAAACTTAGAGATGAAGCTTTTCAAAAAGTGGGAACAACACGTGCAAATGTCTGCTTAGAGGGTCCACAGCACCAGCCTGAATCTATAAGTAGAATTTAATCTGGACTTTGAAATATTAAGTTCTATATCTATATCTAGCTATAGTTACAGACTAAATGTAGTTACAGACATCTGTACATGAAATATAATTATAGATAAACACTTAAAGATTGAAGCTGTTCAACTTCTAGACATATGGTATAGACAATGAAAACAACTCATCGACTCATTTTCTAAATGTATGTTATTTTAAATCTAAGCTATTTGTCAGTCCTTAACCTTTAGAAGCTTAAAGGCAATTAGTTAGCAAAAATAGACATCAGAACAAAGCAAATATATAATTGTAAATTATTTCAAACTACTAATTTATTTAAAATTATTTATTGTATGCCTACAAAGTACCAGATTATTGCAGCAGGAGCTGAGAAAGAGGTATATTAAAAAATATATATAGGCTAATTGACTAGGAGAGTTTGCAGCAGAAAGATATATGGAAATAAACAACTGTACTAAAGTGAAGAGAGATATATATATATATAAAATACCATTAACATAGGAGTGTATTTATCAGCAGGGGGACTAATAGTAAGAGAGATTTAAAGAACGAATCATTTAGCAGCTAAACAAGCATTAGAGGAGTTTCACGACAAAATGAACTCTACATGGAAAAGTACTAAGGAGTGAATCAACACCTTTATTTAGTCCAGAGAACTCTGTGCAGCCTGATATTATTTGAATACTAAGAACGAATGGAGAGAGTTGTGTGCAGGAAGAGGACAGGATCCAATAGAAGAGTTTATACGTATGTTGAGAAATTAAAACTCTATCCTAGAACTAAGAATGGATAATAAATTTTGACAAAGAAAGTTAAATGATTAAAAAAACTGAACAGTAATATTTAAGGTAGACAATACTTATATAGCAACATTCCCACCAGGGTTCCTTCTTAAGTTCTTACTCTCCAGTGTAATCCTATTAAAAAAAAAAGAAAAAGATTGGATTGTCTTCCTGCCTCCCTCTCCTCTGCATTCTTCTAAGCAATGTAAAGACCACCTAGTCTAACTTGTAACTTGGTATCTCTCAAATTTATAGTATAGAGGTCTAGTCCTCTTTATTTATTCAGTTCACTTTCTGTCTTGTCAATTTGTGAAAAAAGGTCACTTTGCTTAGTTCATACTCCCAGGTCAATGATTATTGTATCATTGTTTGTATAGTCGCTTCTTAGCCTCTGCTTGGATTAGGTAACACAGAACACCATTGATAAGCAAACACCTACAACCGACTTTAGAGATTTTCTCTTGTTTATTAGGGATTAGTCTACCTCAACTGCAACATCTTCACATACATTTTTCTTTAACTGCCAAATTCACACATCTTTCTTAAACTCCATTGTGTTTCAAGATATTGTATTTTCCTTGGTAAATGGTTTAGAAATTAGAAAAAAAAATATTTTGAAGAATTTAATGTTTCCTTATTATTATACTTTTGAAGAAAACCAAAAAGGAAAATTAAAAATAATACCAAATATTCAATAGTAAGCTCTTTAATTAGTATTCAAAGCCTTAAAATCAAACTCTAACTCCACAATAGACAGTTTCAAAACTCTTTCATTCATTCCTGCTAAAATCTTCTGAAACTTACTTTCTTACATCTTTCTCTACTTTACTTTCACAATCCACTTAACATCATTTTGCTTTTCCCCTAATCTCTTATATGTGCTGCATTTTCCTCACCATTTTTTATCAGGAAAAGAACAATCATATTGCACAATATCCCCTTAAAATTGCATGACCAGAAGACTCATTTATAGAATATGATATAAACTCTGGTCTAGAATTTATTTGACATCTAATTTGAGGTTTATGAATAAAGGTTTTTTTTTTTTTTTTTTTTTTTTTAACCTAAGGCATTTAGGCAGAGACTTTCTGAAAAGTTTAGAATTGTTTTAGGTACTTATTGTCTGGCAAGTGGACTTAATTGTCAGTCTTTCATATGAGGAAACAGAATTAGAAGTAGTACGATGGGAAAGATTAGGAGGAAATTTGAATAACTCAGTTGTGTATGATTTTTAAAATATCCTTGAAAGGTCAAGGAAAAAATATAAAATACACTTTATGTGGCCATTTCAGGATCCTTTCTTTTACAGTAGATTGAACAAAGATCCAAAACTATAAACAAAACAGAGCTGAATCAATGAGAGATTTTAAAATTAGGCTATAAGTTTTCAAATAATATTCTGTGATAGATACACAGAACAAAATGAATGGAGCCTTTTCTGTCTTTTATAACTAGATTCATGCCTAAAATTATGACAGGAGATTGCTAGATGCTCTCCAACATTTGGACGACATTTTTTTCAATGAGCCTCAGAAAGTAAATGAGCCAAAATTAAAACCAATTATGGCCCTTCAGATAAAACAACTGACACCCCAAATAAAAATAAGACCAAAAGGCCCTCTGCTCTCTTAGAATTGAGAGCCTGTGGAGATACACAGGTAGATATCACAAACAGAAGAATCATTGGAAGAAACAACTGTCCACACTTGCTAAGACACAGAATGGTGGTTGTTCAAACTTTGCTCAGTGATTTTACTCAAAGGAAGAGAGCAGTTTTTTACAATTTTCAGTTTTCCTCTAAATTCCTATTTGTAAATATAGTTGGATGTTAATATCTCTTCTTTAAATATGGGTGTTATTATATATTTTATTAATCCCACCATCATAGAACATCCGATCCCACAGAGCAAAGATTCAGATTATCTAAAAATCATGAAATAAAGCAAATTGAAGGGTAGCAAGTATAAAAAAGAGGGAAAAGTTCTATTGCTTAAAGTAAAAATGCCTGGTTGGGCCAGAAAATAATAAAAGATAGCCTCAAGTGTGTATAGTAAGTAGTACAAGGCTTCAGGATAAGTGAACATTTTTTGCCTTGGTTTACAGAAGTAGTGAAAATTTCTACAATCCTAAGTCCTTTTGTGCCAACCCATAATTGCTACTTTGAGGTCACCGTTATAAGAACACTACTTATACCACCCTGCAAATTTAATAAATAGAAAGAAGTTTACTTTTCTAAAGGACTTCCAGAAAAAAGTTACTGCAGAAGAGTTGTTTTTAGAAGTTTCATGTTATAGCTGTTCTGCAATATACTTATACTATATTGAAGTAACCAAAGAAGAGGCTATCATACCAGGGCAAGAGGCATACATAGAATTCGTAGAAAAGAGCCTATAAGAATCCAGGTGAGTCTTTGCAGATCATCATACAGTTTTCTTTTTGCATGTACCTAAATATATTAGGCCATGTTTTAGGAAGATCAAGTGAAAAACTTGCCATGAATGAAAAGGCACATACCTATTATAACCTGTATCTTCATCCAGTAACCAAGGTTTGTTTTCATTTGCCTTAGAGTATCTGCAGCCTGAACTAAACTAATCAAAGTATCTTCCAATTTTAAATGAAGACTCCCTTTAAATATGAGAGTTCCACATGCAGTACAATCTCTGTTGCTAAATAAAAATACCAAACTAGTTGATGATGAAATTTTATTTTCTCCCCATCTTACTGTCAACTTAGCATTGTCTATACACTAAGTCTGTTACTTGTAACCAGTGAAGGAGAAGCCCATGATTGTGTTTCTCAAGTTTAAGAAGTATCCATGAACAGAACAGATATTTTGGGTAATTCCATGACAAATTCTGATTTAATAGTGTTTGTTAATGGGTCTTATTTTAATAATAGAAAGGGACAGTGTTAGGCAGATTATGCAATAACTACTTCAGAGTCTTCTGTAACATCCAATCTCTCACCAGAAGTCAAATTGTCTCAAATGGCCAAATTTGTGGTCTTCTCCACAGCATCATAAAGTGTTCTTTTAAAAGGTGGGTAAATAAATACTGTTAGTTGTTTTACTTAGGGACTGGTTCACGACTCTGAAAGGCTGTGAAAAACAAAAGAGATTTGCCTGTCAAAGTAACTGACATCAAGGTAGAATCCAAAGTCAAAGAAATACAAATAATAAAGAGATCACTGCTCTAAACATGCTGCTTTGATTATACTTATGTAAGGATTTGTTATAGAACAAAAAGACAAGTCCATGGAAAGATTCAAGAATTCCATTATAGATTAAAAACTTGACCCTCAGTTCTGAGAAGAAACAATGGTAACAATCTGGATATAAAATATAGAAGAAAAGATATCTGGCAAAGCCTAAATGTCTGCCTAGTGCCATTAGATAACCTCAAAAGGACAGTTTGCCAAAACTTTCTTTGAGACACTCTATTATGGTAGTCTTGTAAATTTGGACAACGTGGAAGCATAGAAAAGAACTTTGTAGATTTATTAAAAATTAATGCAGTGAAAGGACTTCTTTTTCTGTAATGAAGTAACAGGTTCTGCACTTGCCTTCCTGCCATAAGTAACTAGAAAATAGATAAAATACATGAAGCAACTGTGTTATGATGATGGACAATATTAAAAGCAGGAAATTGATTCTTGAGGAAAGGGGGAAATAAAGTGCATGATATTCTTTCTGTATTTTTCTTATTTATAAGCCCTGGTGTAGGGAGGCGCAACCCAAGCAGAGCACAGCATCCTCACTGAATGGAGGAGACAGAAGTTAGAGTTCAAGGAGGTTGCAGGGGTGAGAGTGTACAGAGGAGCGTCACACACACAGAGTAGGTAGTTATGGAGAAAGATAGTTTAGAAAATCTGTATGGGATGGGGAGGGAGGGGGGCCACCCCTGCAGCCCCAACCCTGCCCCTCCCCACACCCACCACAGGCCCTCCGAGGTCACAGGACCACCTGCCCAAGGGTGGACCCGTGCTCCCTCCACACCAGCTCCACTCACCGCCTCACTCAGGTTCACAGCCCTGAAGGCGACCCACTGAGGCAGCAAGACACGCTCGTGCCCAGTCCTGGCGCTCAGACGACTGACCCAAGCAGACTGACCTCAGACTACCCTGGAGCCCCTCAAGTGCCTCTTCTTTACACCCCACCTGCACCAGGGGGCCCCGTGGACAAGACAGGCCCACAGGTTCCTGCATCTGTCCCCAGTGCCCAGGCCTGAAAGGGCTGAAGTGGGGATTTTTAGGAAAAAGAAAAGCAATGCACAGCACGGCCATGTGTGCACCTCACTTTGTGGTTGCAGAGCACCTCTGCACCCCTACCGTTGGTCCTATGGCACCTTCCTTACAGCAACGGAGGCCCGGAGAAGACTCCGAATCACACAGCCAAGTAGGACGGAGCTCAGGGTGCAGCCTGCGCCTGTTCAGCTGCCCAGAGTGCTTCCGGGGAGTGAGGTGAACACCTGGCCGGCCCTTCCCAGCCTCACCTGCCTGCGGGGTACAAAAACCCACCAGGGCCTGCTTCCCTGGCCCCACCTCAAGGTTTTCCAGAACAGAGCTGTTTCCTGTAATTGGGGAGGCCATAGGAAGGCAGATTGGGGAGGCCATAGGGAGGCAGAAAGAACACAGACTCTGGGACTTCCCTGGTGGCTCAGTGGTTAAGACTCTGAGCTCCCAATGCAGGGGACCCAGGTTCCATCCCTGGTCAGGGAACTAGAGCCTACTGTACATGCCGCAACTAAGAGTTCACATGCCACAGCTAAGGAGCCCACACAAAAAATAAGTATTAAAAAAAATATATCTTTATGGGGTTCCCCTTAAGGCTTTAGCTGAATTCTAGGCTGCATAAAAGTAGGGTGATTCTAGGCTGCATAAAAGTAGGGTGAGACCATGAGGCCTGGCAAAAAATAGCCATCAGAGAAAGAACAACTACCATGAAAAAAGTGCAACAGTTTCCACAGTTTCCAAAGGGCTGGGTGATAATTGGCTTTGAAATGGTCAGGGTAGAAAGAACTAGTTAAACACCCAGGGCATTCAGTAGAGATCTCAAAAGGCACAATTAGGTGCTAAATTAAATAGGGTAAATTAGTTCTAGAGTAAAGGAAATTCTAGACATGCTCTAATAAAGCTTAAAAACAAGTCTGAAAAGGATCAGGTAGATTCACAAGTAATATAATTGCCTGCTGAAAAATAAAGTTGAAAGAAAAGTATATCGTATGAAAACATCTACAGAAAGGAGTGAAAATTTTGCAAAATGGTAAATACAACTAATTTTTTATTTGTTTTGTGTTAAGACACAACTGACTGTATAAAGCAAAGGTAAATGCATGCATCATTGAGTTTATAAATTATGTAGATGTAAAAATTATGACAATGTTAACATAGAAGAAAGGAGGGGATAATTTATGTATATTGTTAGAAGTTTCCACATATAGGTGAAAGAATAAAATATTACTTGAAGACAAATTGTAACAAGTTTAAAAATATACATTTTAAACTTTAGCGTGGGTAATCATTAAGATAATAAAACATTATCGTCATCCCTCATTATCCATAGGGGATTGGTTCCAGGACCCCTATTGAACCCAAATCTTCAGATGCTCAGCTTCCATAGTTGGCCCCCCTTACCCACAGATTCTGCATCTGTGGATTCAACCAACTGCAGATTGTAAACATAGTACACAATCTGCAATTGGTTGAATCTGCAGATTCAGAACCCTCAGATAAGGAGGGTGAACCGTATACTTATTTTAAAGAAATCACATGTAAGTGGACTCACACAATTCACACCTGTGTTGTACAAGGGTAAATTGTATTGCTAATGATCCAATAGAGACCATAAAAAGGAATGTTAAAAAATACTCTATCTGAAGGTAATGAGAAAGATAGAAGACAAAAGGAACAAAGACTAGAACTATATACAGTGTCCATAGAAACACATTTTAAACATATTTTAAATGTAAATGTAAAGACTCAGTTAATAGAAGAAGTAGGCTAAAAATCAGTGAAGCTATAGAAGACTGGAACTATACTATCAACCAGCTTGACGTGGTTGGTATTCATAAAATACTCAGTTTCACAACAGAAGGGTACTCATGCTTTCCAAGTGCTTATGAAACACTCATCAAGATAGGTCATATTCAGAGGAATAAAAAAGTCTCAAATTCAAACGATACTAAGTATTTTTTTTTACCAAAACTGAGTTAGTTTACTTTTATCAATTTATAATTTAATGCTGTTTAAACAGCTACCTATTCAACTTCTGACCTAACCATGACTCTAAAATATTGCAGATAATTAGGAAATGTTTCAAAATGATGGATATTTAATTTACAATATACAGAATCTGTGAGATAATGCTAAAGTAGTACATAGAAAGAAGGTGATACTATTAATTGCTTTTGTTAGAAAAAGAAAAAAAATTTAAGATTACAATTTAAATAGTGAGACAAAAAAGTGCAAATGAAACCTAAAATAAAATGCAGAAAATAATAAAGAAAAAAGTAGCACTCAGTTAACTAAAAAACAGAGAAATAATAGAGAAAATAAACCCAAAAGTAGTTCTTAACAAAAATCAACAAAGCTGATAAACATCTAGGTAGATTTTATGAGAAATGAAAAAGTGACAATACTACAGATGCAACAGACATTAAAAATAGTAAGTGAATAAAATGATGACTCTTCAGAAGCAGGATGGATTGCTATACAAAATTTGGTTCAGATGTTAAGACTGCTGATGCTGCACACATGCCAAGAAGATATAAAAATGTTTATTACTTACATAATGAGGCTTTTTGAGGAGAGCAGGGCAATAATCCAAGTTATTTGAAAATGGTTTGAGAGAGCAGGGAAAGGAAATTGTCTTGGATTTTTTTATTGTGGTTATGGAATGGTTGGGATAAGGGTTCCCTTGTGTAGGCAGGGGCTTGCATGGTTTGAAACTCCAACTAGTGTCAAAGGAAGGAGTATGCACATTCTCGGCTTTCCCAGATAGGAGGCAAAAGGAAAAGACCGAGAGCTGAGGTTTAAAAGCTATCAGCACTCAAAAATCAAAAAGTAGAGTCAGACTTTTTATTATAGAATATTATGAACAAGCAAATTTATGGCAGTAAATTTTATAACTTGAAATGGACAAATGAAACATTCAAAATATCAAAAACTATATGAGGAGCAATACAAAATTTCAATAATGGTGTGTATATGTATATGTATACAATCAAATTCACAATGAACACCTTCTCATAAAGAAAGATAGCTTCACTGTTGAATTCTATCAGATATTTCTGGAAGAAATAGTACCAATTTTATGTGTACTTGATTAAAAAAAAAGGCGGAAAAAAATATTTACCAACTAATATTTTGAGGCCAGCATTACCATGGTGCCAGGAACAGACCAAGACAGTACAGGGGAAAAAGCCCTGTAGATTTATGTGCATAGACACAAAGACCTTAACAGTATTTGAGCAAATTAAATCAAATAGTATATAAAAAGGACAATACATCATGACCAACTAGGATTATCCCAAGAATGCATATTTGGTTTAACATTCAAAAATCAATCAATGTAATTCATCATATTAACAGAACAAAGGAGAAAGCTATGATTATTTCGATAGATGGAGAAAAAGCAGTTGCTAATGTTCAAAACTCATTTGTAATAAAAAGTCACAGCAAGCAAGGAATAAGGGGAGTTTCCTCAATATGATAAAGGTCATCTACCAAAAAAACTGCAGTGGAGGAGTATTGAATGTTTTCTCCTAAAGTCAACAAGACAAGGATGTTCACTCTCATCATTCTGTACAGTATTGAACTACAGGTCCTAGCCAGTGTAGTGTGCCAAGGAAAAGAAATAATAGGCAAAGAGATTAAAAAGGAAAAAATAACCTGGCTGGATATCTAGACATTGAAAATCACAAGAAATATATCTACTTATTGTAGAAATAAGAAGTGAATTTAATACAGTCAAATGATACAAGGTCAACAGAGAAAGCAATTGTATTTTGTTAATTGTGAATATTGTAACTATTCATGAACGAAAGGTAAATTAAAATAAATGTGTCCTTTTCTTAGCATGGAAAAAGATGGAATATTTAGTATAATTTAGTAAAATATGTTCAAGACTTGTACCTTGCTAAAATATATTGGTTGAGATAAAGAGTCTATATAAGTGGAGAGATAGTATCATGTTCATTGATTCAAAGATGCAGTGTTATTAAGATGTCGATTCCCTTCAAACTAATCTACAGATTTTTTAACAAAATCTCAACTTAAATATTACCAGAGTTTTTTTTTTTTAACTTACAGGTTGATTTTTAATTTATAAGGGAATACAATAAGCTTAAAATAGCCAAAATTATTTTGAAACAAAAAACGTTGGGGGATTTACACTAACTGTTTTTTTAAAATTCCTATTTAAAAATCGTTTCTCAACCTGGACACTTCTGACATTTTGAGCTAGATAATTCGTTTTTGTGGGGAACTTTCCTGTGCAGGAGGAGGTTAGTGGCATCCTTGGCCCCTAGTCACTAGATGCCACTAGCATCTCCCAGCCCCCTATAGTTGTGAGGACTAAATGTTTCCAGACATGACCAAATGCCTCCTGCGGTCTAAATCATCCCCACTTGAGAACCATGGCTATAAAATTACATAATTAAGACAGTGTGGTATTGGCCAAAGGATAAAAATAAAGATTATTGGAACAAAAAAGATAGTGCAGAAAAAGATCAACACTTAGAGTCTATTGATGTTTTACAAGGTGCCAAAATAATTGAAGGGGAGAGAATAATCTTTTCAACAAACAGTTCCAGACCAACTGGGTATCCATATGGGAAAAAATATACTTCAACTCTCACTTCACAGCCTACACAAAAATTAGTTCAAAATTAGATCACATTCCTAGATATAATAATTAAAACACTAAACCTTCAATAAGAAAACATAGGAAAGATATTCATGACAATAGAATAAGCAAAAATTTATTTATATCAGATTACTAAAGTATGTAAGAAAAACTTTGTAAATTGTACTTCATCAAAATAAATAATTTCTATTCTTTTAAAGACACTGAGAGAGAAAATGAGAATGCCATCGCAGGACAGCGAACTTTTATCAAGACTATATTTAAAAGATCATAATACTTATGTATTAACATGTATAAAGAATAAAGAACTCTTACAGTTGAACAAAAAGATAAGTGGCCCCAATTTTTTAAAAGGCAAATTATTTGAACAGACACTTCACAAAATGAGCCAAAAAATGGCCAAAATAAAAACAAGCTTAACATCATTAATCTAGCAATGACTAATTATAAATATGATGAAATGCCACTATATATATATATATATATATATATATATATATACACATATACATATAACTGACAATACCAAGTGTCCATTAGAAGGTAGGGCAACTAGAATTCTAATGAATTGTTGGTGGGAATGAGAAGTAGTACAAGTACTTAGGAAAACAACTGGTCAGTTTCTGATAAAGTTAATGAGCACCTTCCAATGGACCCAATGATTGTACTTATAGGTATTTACCCACACATCCAACCAAAAAGTTGTACATAAATGTTCATGGCACGTTGAGTAATAGCTCCAAACTGAAACAACCCAGATGTTCAACAAGAGGCAAATAGATAAACAAGCTGGTATATTTATAGAAACGAATATTTCTCAGCCATAAATAGAAACAAAATCTTATACATGATGTACCTTGCATAAACCTCAAAAACATTATGCTTAGTGAAAGAAACCAGTCACAAAAGAATATATATTGTATTACTCCATGTATATGAAATTCTAGTACAATAAATCTACTTTAATAAATCTAAAGAGGCTTGAAGGAACTTTTTGAGGTGATAGAAATGTTCTACAACTTTATTTGGATGTTCCCTTCTTGGGTGAATACATTTATTAAACTACATCCTTTTAAAATGTGTAGATTTTATTATATATAAATGATATCTCAATAAAGCTATAAAAGAAAGAATTAAAAGGCAATAAAAATAATTTCCTCAACTTTAAGTGCAACACCTTAATAGAGTTAGTAATTTCTCTGGATATAGCTCCCAAATGGTTTTCCTTTCTTTGTTCCCTTATTTCTGATTCTTCACAGCCAGCGCAAAATGAAAGGAAATTAAAAAAAAAAAATTCTTAGCAGGAAGCATGCTTATTTTGAATTTTAAACTCTGTGTAGATATTCATATGATTCTTTTAATAATATGAAAATTCTCATTTACTTATTTGATAAAAACAACCAGTTTGTTCTCACTGTAACTGAAATTATTTGATATCTTTAGACAGAAAGTCCTTTTTGAGCTCTTCTGTAGCAAACTGGATGTATATTCTTTTAATTTCTGTTTTTGTTAATTATTTTGAAAAATGCTACACTAAAATACTTATAATAATTATAGCTAACCTCTAATTACTCACTGAGGATGTGTGTATACACACACACAATATATACATAATTTTTAAAAGAAAAATTAAGCAAGTTAAGAAATCTATGAAGTAGTAATTATAGAGAAGCAACCTGTGCAGAGCTTGTACTGGAATTTTATTTTCGATGCTAGAGTTCTACTGCCCTCTGCTGATCACTACATCCTGTATTGATGGGGAAATGGAATCCATAGGAACTGTGACTCCATGCAAATACAGGAAGACTGAACAAGAGAAGCAAAGTTTTCCCCATCAGTTGATTTCAACTCTATGACATATCTATCCACTACAGGAGAAACGTGAGTTCATGTAGAGTTAGAATTGCATGGATTGTAGCCTTTTAAAATGTGAAGTGACCTAAGAAAGTAGATACCTTTCTCATTTTATTGAGGTCAAATTTGAGACTTCCAAAATTGAAGTGACTGTATCCAATTAAACTCAATTGAGTCAGTGGTGAATCCAGGAATAACGCACAGAGCTTGTCTTTATTCAAGCGAAGCTAGGCCAAAATTCACCTCTATTGAACACAGTATCACACATGGTCCAAATTATTTGTAAAAATGAGATAGCAGGCAGTAACATGAAGAATACTTGAATGTAGCAACTTTTTTTCCAGTACGCTTAAATACTGTATACAAAAAGTTCCTTCTTCCCTCCCTCCCTTTCTTCTTCTCTCCATTCCTTCCTTCTTTTTGTTTTTTCTTTCTTAATCCCGTCTTCCCTTTTTCTCTCTCTCTCTTCCTCCCTACCACCACCCCACCCCCATCCCTCTGTCTTTCTTCTTCCTTCCTTTTTTCCTATGAGTATCAGAACACTAACTACTGAAGGCCTTGTTTATGATTGATGGGGACAACAAGGGATAGAGGTGAAGAGCCTGGACTTTGTCATTAGGTATATAGTTTAATCCCATTTCTAAAATCACATGATTGTTAGGCAGTTTATTTAATCTTCCTAAACCTCAGTGGCTTCATCAGTAAATTGGAGATAGAAGTAATGGCATGGAGACAGCAGTATCAAGCAGTGTCAGCAGTATTTTGTCTTGTGGAACTGAAAACCACAGCCACAGAAAGATAGAGAAAATGAAAAAGCAGAGGACTTTGTACCAGATGAAGGGACAGGACAAAAACCCAGAAAAACAACTAAATGAAGAGGAGATAGGCACCCTTTCAGAAAAAGAATTCAGAATAATGATGGTGAAGATGATCCAGGACTTTGAAAAGAGACTGGATGCAAAGATCAAAAAATTTACCAAAGACCTAGAAGAATTAAAGAGCAAACAAACAGAGATATGCAACACAATAACTGAAATGAACAATACACTAGAAGGAACCAATAGCAAATTAACTGAGGCAGAAGGGCGAATAAGTGACCTGAAAGATAGAATGGTGAAAATCACTGATGAGGAAAAGAATAAGGAAAAAAGAATGAAAAGAACTGAAGACAGCCTAAGAGACCTCTGGAACAATGTTAAACGCACCAACATTCGCATTATAGGGGTCCCAGAAGGAGAAGAGAGAGAAAAATGACCCGAGAAAATATTGGAAGAGATTATAGTTGAAAACTTCCCTAACGTGGGAAAGGAAATAGTTACCCAAGCCCAGGAAGCGCAGAGAGTCCCAGGCAGAATAAACCCAAGGAGAAATATGCCAAGACACATAGTAGTCAAATTGACAAAAATGAAAAACAGAGAAAAGTTATTAAAAGCAACAAGGGAAAAACGACAAATAACATACATGGGAACTCCCATAAGGGTAACAGCTGATTTCTCAGCAGAAACTCTGCAAGCCAGAAGGGAGTGGCATGATACATTTCAAGTGATGAAAGGGAAGAACCTCCAACCAAGAATACTCTACCCAGCAAGGATCTCATTCAGATTTGGTGGAGAAATCCAAAGCTTTACAGACAAGCAACAGCTAAGAGAATTCAGCACCACCAAACCGGCCCTACAACAAATGCTAAAGGAACTTCTCTAAGCGGGAAACATAAGAGAAGAAAAGGACCTACAAAAACAAAAACAAAACAATTAAGAAAATGGTAATGGGAACATACATATCAATAATGACCTTGAATGTAAATGGCCTAAATGCACCAAGCAAAAGACACAGACTGGCTGAATGGATATAAAAACAAGACCCTTATATATGCTGTCTCCAAGAGACTGACTCCAGACCTAGGGACACATACAGATGGAAAGTGAGGGGATGGAAAAAGATATTCCATGCAAATGAAAATCAAAAGAAAGCTGGAGTAGCAATAGTCATATTAGATAAAATAGATTTTAAAATAAAAAATGTTGCAAGAGACAAGAAAGGACATTACATAAAGATCAAGGGATCTATCCAAGAAGAGGAGATAACAATTATAAATATATATACACCCAATATAGGAGCACCTCAATACATAAGGCAAATGCTAGCAACTATGAAAGAGGAAATGTAAGGCAGAAATAGAGACACAGATGTAGAGAACAAACATATGGACACCAAGTGGGGCAAATGGCGAGGGTTGGGGGGGGATGAATTGGGAGATTGGGATACTAAATTGTACACTCTAAATATATTCTGTTTATTGTCTGTTAACTGTATCTTAATAAAAGTTCTTAAAAAAAAAGAAGTAATGGCATGATGTCATGCAGAGATTGTGAGCATTAAATAAGATTGTGAACACTCAAGTATCCTCATTTAAACAATAAATATTATAAATATAAAAAATAGAATTTATGCAAGACTTTAAAGTGCTTATGTATATAATGGGCTTAGAAAATGTCCAGTACTAAAATATAGGTAATAGTGTTATTACTCCTACTACTATGTTGCAATTTTATTCCAAAATATACTTTTTTAAGTATTCATTATGGCTGGCCCAGCATTTGCTATTTAGTATAATTCCATAAAATTTCCCCTAAGTCAAGGTAAGATCTGTGAAATTTGTGATATGATTTAAGGACATTGAGAACTCCTTCCCTTTCTCCAGATTAAAATTAGTGCTTTCATCAGAAGTATCATAGTGGATAAAAGCCTGTGTGCCTTTGGATGAAATCTAGACAATTCATTTTAATGCCAATTTTTGTTTGGGGGAAGAACACGCATAGCTGTATTAGTCTCTATTGATGTGTTATAGACATGAGTCAGGCAGTTTAAAGAAAGAAAGGTAGGGAAGGGGGCTATGGAATTGGGTACTGTATTTCAGTGATGGACATGCAGTTCAGGTCAAGACCTTGGGCTGTAGGTGTATTCTTTGTTACTGAGGTGTCATTGCTTCTAAGCTCTTCAGCTGATAAAGCAAGGGAAATTATGTGTTAAACCAACTTGTTATATGCACATATCTGTAAATTTTTCATGTGTAACCACCAGTGTATTAAATGAAACATGAGTTCATACTAGTCTCTCAAACTCTAATCTATAATCACATGGATTATTTTAGCTTCCCACTCCTTACTTATCTGTAAACCCTCACTCCAACACTGAAAAATCTGGCTCTCACCATCTCCCATTTATTTGCTTAGTTGTTCATTTCCAGGATACATTTATACCAGTACCAGAATTGTTAACCTGTACCCCCATGGGAAAAACCTTCATCAACTAGAGTATATGTTTATGTCCATGTCCTTTTGCCTTTAGTATTATGACTGCATTCATTTCCAGAGTTACTTAGGTTAGGATTTTTTCCTTTCATTCCCTTCAGTGAGATTGTTTCATACATTTGTAATATGGTTATATTCTCTTGTCACCATCTGGATTCCATCCTGAGCTCCCCAAATCTCCTAAATGATTTTTTTAAATTTGCATACATTAGGGTTTAAACTTTGTACTGTAAAGCCCTATGTGTTTTGATATATGCATAATGTCATATATACACCATTATGATATTGTTCAGAATAATTTCACTAAAATCCATTGTGTTTCACCTATTCAACCCTCCCTCAGAAAAACTGGCAACCTCTGACCTTTAACTCTCTCTGGTTTTGCTTTTTCCAGAATGTCATATATTTGGACATATAGTGTATAGCCTTTCCAGACTTCCTTTTTTCACTTAGCAGTATTCCTTTACGGTAACTCCATATCTATTTTGTGGCTTGAAAGGTCACTTCTTTTTTATCACTGAATAATATTCCATTGTGTGGATGTACCACAGTTTGTATACCCATTTATCTGTTGAAGGCCATCTTGGTTATTCACACTTTTTGGTGACTGTGAATAAAACTGCTATAAACATTCACCAGCAATGAATGAGAGTTCCTGTTGCTCCACATCCTAATCAGTATTTGGTTTTGTCAGTTTCTTAGATAGTAGACATTCTAATATGTGTGCAGTGCTTTTAATTTGCAATTCTCCAAAGACCAGTGATGTTGAGCATTTTTTCACATGCTTTTTTGTTATCTGTGTCTTCCTTAATGAGTTATCTGTTCAGATCCATTGCTCCAATTTAATTAGGTTGTTTTGTTTACTTATTGAGATTTAAGTATTGTTTGCATAGTATTGACACAAGTCCTGTATCAAATATGTTTTGCACATTTTTCCCAGTCTGTAGTTTGTCTTTTCATTCTCTTAATAAGTCTTTTCATTGTCTTAACTGACTTACTCTTTTACAGAGCAGATTTTTTTTTTAATTTTAATAAGATCCAAGTCAACTTTTTTTGACTTTGTGAATCATGCTTTTGGAATTGTACCTAAAAATTCATTACCAAACCCAAGGCCATCTGGATTTTCTCCTTTGTTTTCTTATAGAAGTTTTAGAGGTTTGCACTTCACATTTAGAACTATGATTCATTTTGAGTTAATTTTTGTGAAAGTCGGTTTTGGTTGTTTCTGTATCAAGGTTCTTTTTTTTTTTCCTTCTGGCACAGTAATGTCTTCTTCTTCCAGCACTACTTGTTGAAAAGACTGTCCTTTCTCCATTGAATTTCCTTCACTCCTTTGTCAAAGAAGATCAGGTATCTATATTTGTGTGTGTGTATTTTCTCAGCTCCCTGTTCTGTTCCATTTGTATATGCATCAATTCTTTTACTACTACAAGGAGCTATTTTGATCACTGTGGCATTATATTAAGGCTTGAAATCAGATAGAGTCCTTCAAATTTGTTCTTTTGGGCAGAGTAGAAAGACGTGTGCTCACTCCCTCCTGCAAGAGCAATCATAACCACTGGGTGGGCAACTCACAAACTAGTGAACAGTTATACCACAGAAGTCCACCCACTGGAGTGAGGGTTCTGAGCTCCACATCAGACTTCCCAACCTGGGATTCCAGCAACAGGAGGAGGAATCCCCAGAGAATCAGACTTTGAAGGCCAGCGGGATTTGATTGCAGGACTTCCACGGGACTGGGGGAAACAGACTCCACTCTTGGAAGGCACACAAAAAGTAGTATGTGAACCAGCACCCAGGGGGAAGGAGCAGTGACCCCATAGGAGACTGAACCAGACCTACCTGCTGGTGTTGGAGGGTCGCCTGCAGAGGTGGGGGGTGGCTATGGCTCACTGCAGGGATGGGGACACTGGAAGCAGGGGTTCTAGAAAGTGCTCATTAGCATGAGCCTTCCCAGAGTCCGCCATTAGCCCCACCGAAGAGCCTGTAAGCTCTAGTGCTGGGTCACCTCAGGACAAGCAACCAACAGGGTGTGAATGCAGCCCCATCCATTGGCAGACAAGCAGATTAAAGTTTTACTGAGCTCCGCCCACCAAAGCAGCACCCAGCCCTACCCACCACCAGTATCAACCATCAGGAATCCCGCACAAGCCTCTTAGATAGCCTCCATCACAAAAGGCCAAACAGCAGTATCAAGCACTATCAGCAGTATTTCATTCTGTGGAACTGAAAACCACAGGCACAGAAGGATAGAGAAAATGAAAGATCAGAGGACTTTGTACCAGATGAAGGAACAAGCTAAAAGCCCAGAAAAACAACTAAATGAAGTGGAGATAGGCAACCTTCCAGAAAAAGAATTCAGAATAATGGTAGTGAAGATGATCCAAGACTTTGAAAAAAAGAGTGGATGCAAAGATGGAAAAGATGTAAGAAAAGTTTAACAAGGACCTAGAAGAATTAAAGAACAAACAGAGATAAAGCAATACAATAACTGAAATGAACAATACACTAGAAGGAACCAATAGCAGATTAACTGAGGCAGAAGGGCGAATAAGTGACCTGGAAGATAGAATGGTGATAATCACTGATGTGGAAAAGAATAAAGGAAAAAGAATGAAAAGAACTGAAGACAGCCTAAGGGACCTCTGGAACAACATTAAGCACACTAGCATTTGCATTATAAGGGTCCAAGAAGCAGAAGAGAGAGAGAAAGGACCCCAGAAAATATTGGCAGAGATTATAGTCAAAAGCTTCCAGAACATGGGAAAGGAGATAGCCACCCAAGTCCAGGAAGCGCAGAGAGTCCCAGGCAGGATAAACCCAAGGAGAAACATGCCAAGACACATAGTAGTCAAACTGACAGAAATTAAAGACAAAGGAAAATTATTAAAAGCAACAAGGGAAAAACGACAACATACAAGGGAACTCCCATAAGGGTAACAGCTGATTTCTCAGCAGAAACTCTGCAAGCCAGAAGGGAGTGGCATGATATATTTCAAGTGATGAAAGGGAAGAACCTCCAACCAAGGATACTCTACTCAGCAAGGATCTCATTCAGATTTGATGGAGAAATCCAAAGCTTTACAGACAAGCAACAGCTAAGAGAATTCAGCACCACCAAACCGGCCCTACAGCAAATGCTAAAGGAACTTCTCTAAGCGGGAAACATAAGAGAAGAAAAGGACCTACAAAAACAAAAACAAAACAATTAAGAAAATGGTAATGGGAACATACATATCAATAATGACCTTGAATGTAAATGGCCTAAATGCACCAAGCAAAAGACACAGACTGGCTGAATGGATACAAAAACAAGACCCTTATATATGCTGTCTCCAAGAGACTGACTCCAGACCTAGGGACACATACAGATGGAAAGTGAGGGGATGGAAAAAGATATTCCATGCAAATGAAAATCAAAAGAAAGCTGGAGTAGCAATAGTCATATCAGATAAAATAGACTTTAAAATAAAAAATATTGCAAGAGACAGGAAACAAAACTACATAATTATCAAGGGATCAATCCAAAAAGAGGATATAACAATTATCAATATATATGCATCCAACATAGGAGCACCTCAATACATAAGACAAATGCTAACAGCTATAAAAGAGGAAATTGACAGTAACATAATAATAGTGGGGGAATTTAACACCCCACTTACACCAATGGACAGATTATCCAGACAGAAAATTTATATGGAAACACAACCTTTAAATGATAGAGCAGACCAGGTAGACTTAATTGTTATTTATAGGACATTCCATCCAAAAACAGCAGATTAAACTTTCTTCTAAAGTGCAATGAAACATTCTCCAGTATAGATTGCATTTTGGGTCACAAATCAAGCCTTGGCAAATTTAAGAAAATTGAAGTCATATCAAGCATCTTTCCGGACCACAACAGTATGATATTCAAAATTAATTACAGGAAAAAACTGTAAAAAATACAAACACATGGGGGCTAAACATTATGCTACTAAATAACCAAGAGGTCACTGAAGAAACCAAATAGGAAATCAAAAAATACCTAGAGACAAATGGCAATGAAAACACAAAGATCCAAAACCTATGGAATCCAGCAAAAGCAGTTCTAACAGGGAAGTTTATAGCAATACAATCCTACCTCAAGAAACAAGGAAAATCACAAATAAACAATCTAACCTTAGACTTAAAGAAACTAGAGAAAGAAGAGTAAACAACACCCAAAGTTATCAGGAAAGAAGTCATAAAGATCAGAGCAGAAATAAATGAAACAGAAACAAAGAAAGCAATAGCAAAAATCAATAAAACTAAAAGCTGGTTTTTTGAGAAGATAAAATTGATAAACCTTCAGCACGACTCATCAAGAAAAAGGGGGAGAAGACGCAAATCAATAAAATTAGAAATGAAACAGGAGACGTTACAGTGGACACCTCAGAAATAAAAAGCCTCGTAAGAGACTACTACAAGCAACTATATGCCAATAAAATGGACAACGTGGAAGAAATGGACAAATTCTTAGAAAGGTATAAACTTGCAAGACTGAATCAGGAAGAAATAGAAAATATGAACAGACCAATCACAAGTTTGAACCTGTGATTAAAAATCTTCCAACAAACACAAGTCCAGGACCAGATGGCTTCACAGGTGAATTCTATCAAACATTTAGAGAGAAGCTAACACCTATCCTTCTCAAACATTTCCAAAACATTGCAGAGGAAGGAACACTCCCAAACTCATCCTACAAGGCCACCATCATCCTGATTCCAAAAGCAGACAAAAATACTACAAAAAAAGAAAACTACAGACCAATATCACTGATGAATTTAGATGCAAAAATCCTCAAAAAATACTAGCAGACAGAAACCAACAACACATCAAAAAGATCATACACCATGATCAAGTGGGGTTTATCCCTGGCATGCAGGGATTCTTCAGTGTATGCAAATCAATCAATGTGATACACCATATTAACAAATTGAGTGATAAAAACATGATCATCTCGATAGATGCAGAAAAAGCTTTTGACAAAATTCAACATCCATTTATGATAAAAGCTCTCCAGAAGGTGGGCATAGAGGGAACCTACCTCAACATAATAAAGGCCATATATGACAAACCTACAGCAAACATCATTCTCAATGGTGAAAAACTGAAAGCATTCCCTCTTAAGATGCAGAACAAGATAAGGATGGCCACTCTCCCCACTATTATTCAACATAGTTTTGGAAGCCCTTGCCACAGCAGAGAAGAAAAAGAAATAAAAGTAATTCAAATTGGAAAAGAAGTAAAATTGTCACTGTTTGCAGATGACATGATACTATACATAGAAAATCCTAAAGATGCCACCAGAAAACTACTTGAGCTAATCAATGAATTTGGTAAAGTTGCAGGATACAAAGTTTACACACAGAAATCTCTTGCATTTCTATACACAAACAACAAAAGATCAGAAAGAGAAATTAAGGAAACAATCCCATTCACCACTGCAACAAAAAGAATAAAATACCTTGGAATAAATCTGACTAAGCAGGTAAAAGACCTGTACTCAGAAAATTATAAGACACTAATGAAAGAAATCAAAGGCGACACAAACAGATGGAGAGACATACCATGTTTTTGGATTGGAAGAATCGACATTGTGAAAATGACTATACTACCCAAAGCAATCTACAGATTCAATGCAATCCCTATCACATTACCAATGGCATTTTTTAGAGAACTAGAACAAAAAATCCTAAAATTTGTATGGAGACACAAAAGACCCCGAATAGCCAAAGCAATCTTGAGGGGGAAAAAAAGGAGCTGGAGGAATCAGACGCCCTGACTTCAGACCATACTACAAAGCTACAGTAGTCAAGACAGTATGTTACTGGCACAAAAACAGAAAGATAGATCAAGGGAACAGGATAGAAAGCCCAGAGATAAGCTACAGTCAACTAATCTATGAGAAAGGAGGAAAGGATATACAGTGGAGAAAAGGCAGCCTCTTCAATAAGTGGTACTGGGAAAATTGGACAGCTACATGTAAAAGAATGAAATTAGAACACTCCCTAACACCATACACAAAAATAAACTCAAAATGGATTAAAGACTTAAATGTAAGGCCAGATACTATAAAACTCCTAGAGGAAAACATAGGAAGAATATTCTTTGACATAAATCACAGCAAGATCTTTTTTACTCACCTCCTAGTATAATGGAAATAAAAACAAAAATAAATAAGTGGGACCTAATGAAACTTCAAAGCTTCTGCACAGCAAAGGAAGCTATAAGGAAGATGAAAAGACAAGCCTCAGAATGGGAGAAAATATTTGCAAATGAATCAACAGACAAAGGATTAATCTCCAAAATATACAAACAGTTCATGCAGCTCAATATCAAAAAAACAAACAACCCAATCAAAAAATGGGCAGAAGACCTAAATAGGCATTTCTCCAAAGAAGACATACACATGGCCAAGAGGCACATGAAAAGCTAGTCAACATCACTAATTATTAGAGAAATGCAAATCAAAACTACAATGAGGTATCACCTCACACCGGTTAGAAAGGACATCATCAGAAAATCTACAAACAATAAGTGCTGGAGAAGGTGTGGAGAAAAGGGAACCCTCTTGCACTGTTGGTGGGAATGCAAACTGATACCCCCACTATGGAGAACAGTATGGAGGTTTGTTGAAAAACAAAAAATAGTTACCATATGACCCAGCAATCCCACTACTGGGCATATACCCAGAGAACACCATAATTAAAAAAGACAGATGCACCCCAATGTTCATTGCAGCACTATTTACAATAGCCAGGTCATGAAAGCAACCTAAGTCCATCAAAAGATGAATGGATAAAGAAGATATGGTGATACACACACTCACACACACACACACACACACACTATGAACTATTACTCAGCCATAAAAAGGAACAAAATTGGGACATTTGTAGAGACATGGACGGACCTAGAGACTGTCGTACAGAGTGAAATATGTCAGAAAGGGAAAAACAAATATCATATATTAACACATATATGCAGAATCTAGAAAAATGGTACAGATCAACCAGGTTGTAAGGCAGAAATAGAGACACAGATGTAGAGAAACATATGGACACCAAGGGAGCAAAGCGGGGGTGGGGTGGGGTGAGATTAATTACAAGATTGGGGTTGCAATATATACATTACTAATATGAAAAAAATATTAAATTGTACACTGAATATATGCAGTTTATTGTATGTCAATTATGTCTCAATAAAAATTCTAAAAAAAAAAAAAATGAGACACCAGTACATACCCACTTGAGTGGAATAAATTTATAGAATTTTTTTAAGTGAAAAATAAAATTTGTTATTTTTCTTCAATATTGTTTTGTCTCTTCATCTTTTGTCTTTCCATATAAAGAATAGATTTCTGAGGGAATTCCCTGGTGGTCTAATGGTTAGGATTCAGCACTTTCACTGCGGGGGACTTGGTTTTGATCCCTCTTCAGGGAATCAAGATCCCATAAACCTTGCGGAGCAGCCAAAAAAAAAAAAATAGTTTGCTGAGATTATGATTGGAATTTTGTTGAATCTATAGATCAAGTTAGCAAGAAGAACTGACATCTTGATAATATCTTCCAATCACAAACATGGAATATTTCTCCACTTATTTTTTTTTTATTTTTTTTAATTTTTTGGGGGGTACACCAAGTTCAATCATCTCCACTTATTTTGATCTTTAATTTCTTTCATCAGAAATTTTATAGTTTTCTATGAGTACATCTTGTATGTTCATTGTTATATTTATACATATTTTGTTATTTTAAATGGTGTTTTTTAAAATATCAAATTTTAATTGTTCTTTGCTGGAAACAATTGAATTTTTTATATTAAAATAATATCCTGTACCACTTCTATAACACTTCTTAGTCCCAGAATTTTTTCTGGGTAGATTATTATGTCATCTGTAGCAGTGTTCATTTTCTTTATTCCTTTTTTTTGTTTTTCTCAATAAACTGGATAACTTCAATGGACTCATCTTCAGGTTTGCTAATTCTTTCTTCTGTCAGCTCAAATCTGCTGTTAAGTACCCTCAATATTTTTTTAAGTTATAATCTAATTTTTAACTCCAGAATTTTTTATTTTGTTCTTTTTAATAATTTTAACTGTTCATTGATAGTCTTTATTTGGTGAGACATAATTGTCATATTTTAATATTTTAGTTATTTGAATGTATTTTTAATAGCTGAATTAATGTCTTTTCTACTAAGTCCAACATCAAGGTCCCTTCAGGGACATTTTCTTGTTGACTGCTTTTTTTTTTCTCTGTTTATGCACTGTTGTTTCATCTTTCTTTGCAGATATTTTACATAAGATATTGTAACAACTCTGGTATCAGATCCAACCTTCCTCCAGGGTTTGTTGCTGTTATTGTAATTTATTAATATTATTGTTGTTGTTGTTGTTTTCCTCATTGTCACTTATTTGTTTGGTGATGTTCCTAGACTAATTCTGTACATTCTTTATTCACTTTAGTGTACTACCATGAGTCCTCAACTAGCTTTCTTGTTTGTCTGAGTTCTTGTTTTTATGTTTAAGCCTGGTTCCTAGGAGTTATCCCCAGGTCAGTATAATTTAGTGGTCAGCAAGTCTTGGTCAGAAGATTTCTTAAATGCCTGAGCTTCTCTTTGGCAATTAGGACCAAAAAATGAACTCACCCCTTCACTTTTCTGGCAGTTTAAAAGTCAGCCTTAGCTTTTACTTCCTGCCTGAAGAGGGCCTAAAGTCCGCTAGATGTGAGTAACAAGAATTGGTTTTTCCCTGGATCTTGACTGGGTGTACTCAGACCTTCAACCACATGCAGACTTCTGGATCCTCAGAATATGTCAGAGCTTTTCAGATTTCCCTATGGTTGTCTTTCTTCAGGTTTTCCTTTCACAGATTTTGGCAGGCTCTTGTTTGTGTCAACTGAAATCACAGCCTGAGGCAGCTGCAGTGTTACCAGAAGACTGTTATTGTTTTCAGTCTCTCAGTAATGCCCTGGGGATAGAGATTTTTTTTAAATTAATTAACTATTTAGTTTAGTTTTGTGTTGTTGCAGAGATGAGACAGAGACAAATTAAAAAAATGACAGCACTCTGGGAATAGAACACATTCAGGAAAGTGCTAGTTTGTTCAAACTATTGACTGCTCTGGGGATGCATCTTTTAATGCCCAGAAGAGGCTAATCTTTGCTGTTGGCTGTGAGGTTACCTGCTTTTCTCAACCACCATGCCACGTAGCTGAGGAGGGAAGGGGAATAGGAATAGCCCCAATTAAAACAACACAGACTCCAGTGTTCTTATTGACGTTCAGTAATTTTTCTTGAATAAACACTTCCAGTTTATTCTGTTCCTTTGGTGAGCTTCAAGAGTTCTAGAATGATTGAGTTTAGTTGTGTAGTCAGGATTTTCATTGTGTTTGTGTGATACTGAGTCCACTGAAGGACTTATTCTGCCATTCCAGAAGTCAAGATTCCTGAAATTTATATAAACTGAATTGTATTATATAAAGTTCCTTGAGTCTTGTCTCTTTGACTCATCATAACATCTATGATATTCTTTCATGTTGTAATGTGTAGCAGTTGCTTTCTTTTTATTGCTGTGTAGTGTTCCATTTTATGAATATATTGTAATTTACTTATTCTATTCTTTATGAACATTTGTGTTATTTCCAATTTGGGTTTGTTACATTATGAAAATTCTTATCTTTTTGTCAAATATAAGTGCTCATTAAGTATACACCCAGAAGTGCTGTGTTATAAGGTAGGAATATATTTAGCTTCAGTGGATATTGCCAAATAGTTTTTCTAAATTACTGTAAGAATTTGTCTCCCAGTGGAAACTTATGACTATGTTTATATTGTTTAATAATTACCATAATTTTGAACATAAATTTCAGTATAAATTTATTTAACAAATTTTATAGCAATTCAGTGTATTGATTCTTCTCTTGAAAATGACAAAGACTTTATACTGCTTGAACTATCAATTAAACTGTTCTCCATTTTGTTGTTTAGTGTTTTAGATTGGCTTTTTTTAAAGTCAAACACACAATTTTTTTGATGGTCAAAGGTAAATTAAGTTCTCTAGTAAAGTTTTCACTGTTTCCAGTGTTGTTATTTTGTTGTTTGTACCCCATTCTGTTCTGAGTTCACTATTCTTTGCTGAAGGACATCTTTTAATAGATATTTTAATTAGAGTCTATGGCTCTCAAACTCTCATAGTCATTTTACACTCTAAAAATGTCTTAATTTTGCCTTCACTCTTTAATGGTAATTTGATCTACTCTACAATTCTTGAACAACAATTATATTCCCTCACCACTTTGAATATATTTCTCTTTATTCTGCTGGTATCTATTATTACTACTTATAATAAGTGCCATTAGTCTAACTCTGATTACTTCATAGGTAGTCTGCCTTTTCTCTTGCTGTTAGCTTTTATAATATTTCCTTTTGTTTTCAATGTTTTTCAGACTTACTATGATGTGTATTTTTCATTTTGCTTAGAATACACTTTTATTTTTAGTTTTCATACTTTTTAAAAATTCTAGATAAATTTTAATTATTATCCCTTCTTTGTCATTGCCTATTTTCTTTTTTTTCTAAATGGCAGTCAGTTTCTAATGAAATGCCAATTAATTTGTGTTTCTTAATCTGCCTTCCATGTGTATTGACTGATGATTTTTGTATGTTTACATATCTTCATGTTTTGTTCCTGGTGGCATCTGCATTGCTATCATATATTCACTAATTTTCTCTTCTGCTGTGAGCTATCTAAAGTACACTCCTCATTATGTGTGTATATGTTTATTTCAATGATTGTGTTTACTATCAAGATTTACATTTATATGTTTTGTTCCATCATTTCTGCCTTAATTTTTCACGTTTTATTTTTGGATAAGATACTAAGGATGGAATGAATTCCTTCATTTGTCACTTTGAGGACCTAAGTATACTTTAAAAAATTTCAGTCTATTCTTTATAATTATTTTTATACAAACTTAATTAATATTCTGGTTGTAGAAATTTTTTGGCTGTACGTATTAGAATTCTATCTCTTTTTACATTTCAAAATTTTGGTTTGCAGGCTCGTTTTGACAGAGAAATATTTTTGTTTGTTCACATTCTCTCTTTCTTCACCCTTCTGGATGGCAACTAGGCCCTCAAATGAGAACCAGAACATAATTAATGACATTTCAGTTCTCCTGTTTGTAATTATATTGAGGATGACATCGTGTCAGTGGGTGGTTTAATTCAGTTCTGCATTAGGAGGCTATGTCTGCTTCTCCCTCCCCCTTAGGTTTACAACTTGCTAAAAACTGTGACTTTAGTTGGTGGTGAGCAGCAGTTTCCTTGGCTAGCTTTCTTGAGAGGGATTGAGGATGCTATTCCATAGCTCCTGAATTCTCTCTGAGTTTGAATCCAATAACTCTGGATGTGGAACATTGAATTCTCATTGCCTCTTAAGATCTGAGTTGCCTGTTTTGACTTGTAGTTTAGCACCACACATCACTTTGCATATTGGTTCTAGTTCCTGTGCAAAGATCTATTTTCCTTCTTTTTTGATACTATATTTTATTTTATTTGAACATATTTTATGTGTTGTTTCTACAAAGAAGAATAGGTACTGCTGTATATTGCCCTACTTTATTGGTTGCCCTAATATCTTGCACTGAGTTTGAGCTTGTGAGTCTGTTTCCAAATTTCAAGTCATTTTCCCTCCCTCCAATGCTTGTCTGCTTGCTTCAGTTTTTTATTAAACAAAAATTTCTCATAATATTAATGAATTAGGGTACAGAATGTGTGTTGAAATATGTGACAAATATAGTGGCTTACATAATAGTCTATTTTTCTCCTAAATAATGGTCCTGAGGTAAACAAGGGGAGCAGGGTAGGTAGATGGCTCTGCCGTCCTCAACATCTAATGTTCACTTATAGATTCCAGGTATCATTGCAGTAGCATGTCATCTCCTAGCCAGCAGAAAGTGTGGGGGGTGGGGAGGGAGAAGTGTGAATAGGACTAGAGATGCAAAATCTTCCAATATATTGAGAACCAAAACAATATACTTTCCTATCTTTGTGCCAAACAGTTATGGGACCAAGCATATTTTCGTGTTTCTACACTAAACATTATTGGGACCATAGCTAAATTAACAAACTGCTTCAGGAAATAATTGCTCCTGAAAGACAAGATAGCAAACCAATCAAAATACCTTATGCATGGAGACAAACAACTTTTTAGTCAAGACTGGTTTTAATACCCTTGTCTTAATTGTACCCACCAATCCAAAGTTATTATGTCATCAATATTGCTTTATTTCAACTGTTCTTTGCCTTGCAAGTTTCAAATTAAAATCACTCATCCCAGTCCTCAAAGGTTTAAAATATTTTTCCCAGATTCTCCTTTCCAAGACACTACTGTTCAGATGATGTTGTCTCTTAGTGCAGTAGGTTTAATAAACTTAGCCTTACTTGATTAACAATTGTTTCTAGCGGTATTTTGGAGAAACTACTTTCAATATTATTAAGGACAATAACTTAAAATGTCACAGATCATTTCAGCTCAAATTCCATTTTGCCATAAGTTTGTCATATCTCCACATTTAGGTCAAAATTGGGAATTGTAGTATTTGATTTGGTAAATCTGTGTCCTGCTAAAAATATGTTCTTATAGAAAAAGGAGCAAAGGATACTGGAAAGATATTAGTAGTGTGGCATAGGCAACCTCTCTGATCATATTCATATTTATCCTTCCCATTCATTCACCATTTCTCAAGGAAGACTAACAAGACCTCTAGTCAGTTATTATTCAGTTTATGCCATATTTTGGGGTGATATTTAGAACTCTCTATCAGGTCTGGATACGGATCTAACCATATACTAAATAACAATTACGAATAATGCTTGCCCTCCATCTTCAGTAGGTGATAAGAAATAGGTTAACTTCAAACTCCTACTTTGAAAAAGGACAACTGGGAAAAGCACAATAATAGCAGGAATGTATTCCAGAGAAGCAGAAAGTGTGAAGACTCTCTTTTAAGCCAGTAGAGCAAGTTTTTGGATTAACACCTATTTCTACTCTCTGGGAAAAACTCCCTTGTTCATTGACCTCCATGAGAGCTGGGGGACCCTTGCTTGTCCCTGGCCACATCTAAAATTTGCATTGGGGAATATGTAGGCATGGGGAGCTTCACAACCTCTTTTCTCAGGTTGGAAACTCAGGAATTCCTTTAGGAGTAGATCAACCATAAGCCTTTTTAATATAGACTTGCAATGTCTTCATCAATACAAGTATCTCAAAACTAATAGGCTTCCAGTCTATTCTCTTTCAGTCAATGTGAATTAACTTCAGCCAAGGATCTTGTCTAGTCAGAGATCTTAAACTTGCTCAGATCCTTTTTAGTTACTGGGCTCTGGAGCTGGTCCATCTCTTTCTCTTTATTTAATAGTAACTGCCTTGAGGCTATCTAAAACAGTATGGATTGGAAAGCAACACTCCCAATCTAATCTATGATCTGGGCTTGCTTCTGTTGTCTGGCCAGGATCACTTGAGGCTCAGGTCTCAATCTTACCTCATTATGTTTAGTGTTTAGCAACCTTGGCTTTCTACACTGTAAGGGTCAAAATTACTTGCCTCACCTCACAGTTTATATACATTGAAGGCTACAGGCAGAGACTCTCCCTTATCAGAACTTATTTTCCATCATATCTGCTTAAAAGGCCTCTCATCAGAGTTTCTCTCCTATTACTTGTCTAAAAGCTACAAATCATCAGCCAACATACACCAATATTTTGGATCTTTCTGATGAACTCACAAAGTATGAACTCTACTGATACTTGATTTTCTTTCCAAATTATCTGAAGTAACAGTGAAACCAAGTGGGACCCTGTGGGGCTTCTGGCACAGAAGCCTTTCTGTCCACCTTCAGCCTCCCTGACCTCCCTGAGTTCCAAAGGGCAGATTCCAGCACTTGCTAATCAGGGAAGGGAAGGGATGCAAAGACAAAGGAGGGGCAGACAAAAAACAATAGTGCAGCCTCAGGGCACGGTCCTGGTTCAGCCTCAAGGGATACATATAACATGTCTTTATAGGCCTTCCATAGGCCCTTTATGGAATTAAAACCCAGCAAATGGACAATATCAGCATTCTCTTCTGTCTCTCTCTTTTTTTTTTTTTTTTTGCCGCACCACATGGCATGTGGGATCTTAGTTCCCCAATCAGGGATCAAACCCATGCCTCATGCAGTGGAAGCATGGAGTCTTAACCATTGGACTGCCAGGGAAGTTCCAAGATGTCAGCATTCTTCATACTGGAGAAGACCACCTGAGGCCAGACTAAAGGAACCAGAGAAGCTCATCAAGAAGATTACTTGAGATGATATTAAAGGAATGCAGGCCCCTGTACACACCCTAATCTTATCAGCAACCCCACCCTTGAACCATTGCCATAAAACTCCTCACCAACTCCCCTGGGTTGGAACACATAGTTTTCTTGAGGGCTGGAGCCTGCTGTGTCCCCCTTTGCCTGGCAAAGCAATAAAGCTATTTTCTACTTCATCCAAAACTCTGCCTCTGAGATTTGATTCAGCATTGGTGTAGAAAGGCTGAGCTCTCGGCATCAACAGTTCTAACAGATTTGGTTAATGGCCATAATGTAATTAGAATAACTGGATTTCCAATTTCTATATTATTAATACCTGCTGTTTGCCTGCTAGGCCAATCACATACATTTACCCTTATATTACTTCAGCATCCTTCTACTTGTACAAATCTTGGCTTTACTTCATCATCAATCACAATGACTTGGAAAAAAAAAAAATGGATGGACTTTTATTTCCCTTTTATGTAGTGGTCCAGATGTAGGCACTTGATCCAGGGTGGGTAGAGCTTATTACCATCCTCAACAAAGGGCCTCTATTGATGGGTTTAAGGCAGCTTCTCTGGTTCTCATCAACTCCCAGCCAGTTGGGAAAAGAAAAGGAACAAGCAGTTGTTTCAAGGGCAGTATTAAAAAGTAGCGCATACCTCTTTTATCCACACCCTATTGGCCAAAATTTAGTCCACAACTACAGCTATCCACAAGGAAGACTGAGAAATTTATTCTTTAGTGGTGTGACTGTGTGCAGAGCTATAACTTTATTCCCATGAAGAAAGGGGAAAAAAGTATTCAGTGTTAACCGAGAGTATTTCACAGGAATACACCATGGCATGTGTAAAAAGCACAGGCTCTGGTGCCAAGAAGCTCTGGCTTGATGTCAGGCATGTCACATAGATGAAAAGGAAACTCTAAGTATTCCTCTCTACTAAGTCTCCCTTTTAAGAGTAAAATTTGTATTACAGCCCTTAGATTGGGTGGCCAAAAATATCACCTGATCTTGGCCTCTAAAAACCTTTTCTAGGCTTACCTAGCTGGACCAATAAGATTACTTTTTTTAGGATTGATGAATTGAAACAAGCCTAACAAGGTGAACCAAGCACATTCTTTTTCCCATAATGGAAAATATAGAATATATGAGTATAATTATACATAAAAATCATGTCTACTGATAGAACTGACCTGATGAAAGGGCCAAAGACAAGATACCATGCACAGCATAAGGAGAAGGTGAAGAAAAGAGTAGTTGATGACCACTCTTCCAATTTTCATGAGTCCTGACTCTATATTCTGGGATGTGTTTCCATGAGATTCCTCTTTATAATGCAATATATTTTTTTCGTTGAACAATTTGATTTTTTTTCCTTATCAGCAAATATTTTTTGATTCAAGAAGTATTAATACAACCTCAAAGTCTCAGTCTAACTCAGAGAAATAGATAAATACTGTAGTTCGTGTACTTACAGAGAGGGAACAGTTTATCTCAGAAGATCAGGGAAGTTTGGCCTTGAGTATAAGTGAGATTATATCACTTGGAGTAGGAAAGACAAGAGGGCCGCCGGGTAGGGCAGAATTTTTCAGGTGAGAGCATATTTATGCAGAAGAGAGTAATTTCATATGTTTAGAATTTTGTCCGTTCCATAAATGTTGGTAAACACTGAGAAGTCTCTCTTTTTCATGCCCAGAATCTGGTAAAGCATGCATTTCAGATTTCTCTCCTGAGATGTTTAGTTACTGGAACTATTAGAAGTGTCTTTATTAATATACAGTGTAGTGCCAGTGTGATGATGAAGGAGGGGCTACATAATCTATGTCAATACAAGTCCCTAGTCCTCCTTGTTTTATTTTGTTTTGTTTTGTGTTATGTGGGATATTATATAGGAGAAAGAAATGTGTCCTTGTTTTTCCCTAGAAAATTCCTCTCTGAGTTTATTCTAGATGTTCTGCCATGTTACTACTTGCAGAACTGTGTGGCAAATAATGAATATATATATATATATATATATTTTTTTTTTAAATCTGTCATAATATCAATGGCTTTGTTTTCCTTAATTAGGAAGAAGATGAAAGTTTGGAATAGAATTCATTTTGGAATAGAATGACTTTTGCTTCAAACAGACAAATCTCATCATTAATTGGCAGGCTGTAGTCAATTAATATCCAATATGACAGTCCAAGTGGCCAGATCCTGGGATAAGTTTCAAAAGAAAGTACACAAAGTGAATATGTACCTTCTCATCCGGCAGACAAGGATTTGGAAGAGGTGCAGAGCTGGTTATTGGCTTATTGTTAGCCAGAAGATCATGGCTGTTTAATGTACTGTATTAACTACAGTTGTGTTCAAGTTGATTGTCTTCAAAGATGCAGCTTGCAACATTAGCATGATAATTAAATCTCAGTTTCTGATAACTACTGTGGAAATAGGTAGGTTTGTTGCCTAAATACCAAAGAAAATGTAAACGTGTTCCAACTTCTTCGAAGTTTGCTTTCAAAAAGATATTCACTCTTGAGCTGGAAAGATACTGATAGACCTTTCTTCTGAGCTTCAGGCTGATATATGCAATCACCTTGATATTTTCACTCCTCTCCCTCTCTTAACATGTTCAAAACTGCACTTTCGATCTTAACTCACCCACAGCTGATCCAAAGTTTTCCTCATCTCAGTAAGTGTTTCTTCTAGGTACCTAGGTGCATAAGCCAAAAGTCTGCAAGTAATCCTTGACACCAGCTTCTCTCTTATATACATCTCCATTCCATCTCCAAAGCCTGCCTATGCTACCTACAAAGCATTTTTCACATCTCTGCACTTTTTTTTCCTTATTCATTGCCACCATTTTATTCTAAGCTTTACCTCTCTCCTGAATGCCTGAAATAACTTTCTAATTCTCTCCACTTTCATTCTTGCTGATTCAATCTGATCTACACACAGTTTTCAGAATATCTTTAAGATATTTTTGGATCAGTTTTCTCTCTCGTTCAAAGTCCTTGATTGTCATCCCATTACACTAGAATAGAGGACAAGATTCTGTGTCCTGTGTGTTCTGTCCTTTGCTTGCTTCTCTAGACTCTTTACACAGTCTCCCTTCCACTCAAGGGTAAACTTCCTGGTAGAGGAGAGTGGATGTAAATTTAAATGCATTTCTGGAACAAATTGTTTACAACCAGATCTCTTTTGATATTCATACCACCAGCGCTTCATATCCTCAGCACCTCCCTATGTGGACATTCATAGACTTCCAGATCACTTTGCCATGTTAACTGAGAATTTTGGCATTGGCTGAAAGACTTATCTTTCTGTTTTTTTCTTGGGAAATAATGGATTTTCCATACACTGCTTTCATATTTCTTGACTTCATGAACTCTAATAAGCAGTATGGATCTTCCAATTTACTAACTTGTACCCATTGCTATTTGATAAAATTCTATCATGCATTTCTCACCCACTAATACTTAAATTTAAACATCCCCAGATTTATTCCTGATATTTCATGCCATCCTTTCTTTTATTCCTGTTTTATTTATCTCATTAAGTTCTCCAGTTTATGATGCCTCCATTTCTTCTGTTTTATGATTCTCCTTGTTCACCAATACCAAGTCCCATTTTCAAAAGTTTTTTTTACAAAGACCCTCAATATTATGGTAGAAAAACAAAAATGTGGACATATATTTCTTCTCTGTTAAGCTTATGACTTTGGCAAGTTACTCAGTACTTGCTTATTCCACAATCTATCTTCTTCTATTCTCTGCCTGGACTGCTTATTGCAACTGGCAGAAAATTACCACTAAGAATACTTGGCTAAAACCTGATTTAAACCATCTGATACCTAATCCAAACTTGTCCAGTAAGTCCTTTCAGGAGCCATTCTATATATTCACTATTTTCTTCAATTTCTCTACTTTCTTTTATCTCTTGACACATAATTTATTTTTTACTTCTAGGGCCTTGAGAAAAAAAAATTTGTATGTAGTAGGGAATTGTAAAAATTATTTAATTCTGTAATTCTCAATTCTGAGCCTGAATTAGAATCATCTGGGAGTTTTAAAAAATTCTGATGTCAGGATTCTACCTCAGACCAAATAAATTGAACTCTGAGAACAGTGCTCTAATATGGGTATTTTAAAGAAATCCCCAAATTTTAATGTGTAGCAAGAATTGGTCCACTGAATTCTTGAAACTTTATTAAAACTAGGGTCTTCTGATTATTGAAAATATCAGAATAAGTCAACAACAGTGGCAAAATGGTGTTTAAACATCCATGTTATCCAGCTTAGAAGACCTTGTGACCCACCACGTGTTCATAGTGAATTAGCATGTTCTTCATAGGGAAATGGTGTTGCATACACAAATAAGAGTTAATCATCAAAGTGCTATCTATAAACCTGCTGTGAAATGCCTTTTCTGTTCCTTCCCTGAGGCTTCAGGAAGCTACCTCTTCCTTGAATAAACCTGTTGAAGGTGGGCAGATTGGCTGGCAGCTTCTCTTAAATGCTGGCATTTGAACTTGGCCTAGGCAAGCACCTCTTGTAATTTACTTTACACTTGGCTGGAAGAAGATGATTTTATATTTGGGCTAGGGTTAAAGGGAGCTTCTGTTTCCCTCTGGGGACCTATGAAGGATGAGAACATTTACTGTGTGTGCTTTTTTCCCCCTTTCCTTGAAAAGAAATAAAACCACATTGTGTTGTTGCTCCACCTAGTCCAGGCATGCAGAGCCATTCATCCTGTTGCATGATGCTTGGAATAAAAGGTGTTACAAAAAAGCTTGCTTTGTTTCTGATAACCCAGTGGCGGCATGTACTGAATAACCGATTTTACTGTAATACTCCCGAATTCAAAAGCATTACAGCTACTTGACATTATTAGTCTTCAGTAAAAAATTAAATCTTAGTTTACTGAGACTCCAGATTAAATAATTCAGGCATTTTGTCTAAATTGTATGCTGTTTTAAAATGCTTTAGTGCTTGGTAAATCTGTATACCAAGTAGCACAAATCTGTATATCAAGTACCAAGTAGACAAAAAATATAAAGATAAGGTCGGTATTTTAACAATCTAGAATAAATTTTAAATAAATTGCCTAAGAAAAAAAAAAAGTCATCTTGCTTACCTAAGGAAACTTATCAACTTTTATTTTGACTTCTTGTACAGTTCAAAATAGCTAAAGCAGGATTTCATAGAGTTTTTTTAATCAGCAAGAAAATGGCTTTTTGGCTTTGTTGTTTTTGTTGTTGTTGAACATATCAGGCTACATTCTCAACTAAAAATGTTACAAAAATTTTGAAAATGCCTGAGAACCACAGATAGAATATAATTCTATTGCTGAGAAAAGGCACCTTAATATATAAATTTCTTCAAACATTTATTAAATATTCAAATATTCTATGATTATTTAATATTTAAAATGAACCAATTCAGGCTTTAAACATTTCTGTTATTTTGTTGGCTGAGTTCTGTGCACAATGTCCTGAGTATGATGCCTAACACAGGGTGGAACAGGGAAATATTCTGTATTGATTGCTTAATATCATTAATATCTCCTAATTTTTACTGTATAATGGTCCCAATGTTAATTTTTATTTTGACTATGCTTTTGTATTTTAATTTTTATCTATAGTAAAACAAAATAGAAAAATGAAGACTAAATGAAATGAAATTTATATGTTCATATATATATATATGTATTATATATATGTATAAATTATGTTATATATATTTATATAAACATATAAATATATTTTTATGTTTATATAAATATATATTTTATATATTTATGTGTTTATAGGTTTATTATATAAATATATAAATGAAATTTGTGTTCACTATTAGCAATTAATTTCTGAATTTCTGCTTTCCATGCCTTTTACTTTCCTTTCCTACCCAGCAGAATTTTTATGAGTGTAAATTATAAAGTGATAAGGGAGGTATTGGTTTGGCCAAAAAGTTCAATCAGGTTTTTCCATAAGATGTTATGAAATATGTAAGTAAAAAAGAGAAACTTAAGTAAAGAGGAAATAAATTAGAGGAAAAAGAAAAAAGTATTTATGAAAGGGCCTGGAATGCTAACCTCTAACTAGTAGACCTATTTTATCTATGGTGTTTTTTTGTTTTCTTCTGTTTTGTTTTTGTTTTTGGCTGTACCATGCAGCATGTGGGATCTTAGTTCCCCAACTAGGGATCGAACCCATGCCCCCTGCACTGGAAGTGCAGAGTCTTAACCACTGTACCACCAGGGAAGTCCTATCTTATGGTATTTTGATTGAGAATAGTTATAGTTACACAATTCTTAATTGAGAAAATTTTGTTCTATGATTTTTAGTAAGTGATAATTACATATTGAGGTAACACAATGTGCCAAGCATTTTGGAAATTCTAAACGAAGAGAAGGGTTGGGACCACTATCCTGAACATAACCACTGGGTGTCAGCTTCTCTGTGTTGGTGGGTAGAGTTTATGTGTGATATGTGTGAATGAAGGTGTGTGGGCTGTGCTCTGGTTCAAACTTGAGGCTATCTTCTATCTTCTAGGATATGGGGTTATGCTCCATAGACTTTGTTTTTTTTTTTTTTTTTTTTGGTTTATTCATTTGTTCTAAGAAATTATGTGTTTTACTTTTGCAAAATAACTAAAATCCAATATTTCTATCCTTCTTTAGAGAGGGACAGAGCACACTTAATTCACCATCCCAAAGCCCAAAAACACTTGCTTTGGTACAATATATTTGGAATGTGAATTGAATTCAGTGTTCTGAAATGTGGATTTTTCTTTTCTTGGATTGTATGCAGAATCTCTTCTCCTATTGGAATTAAAACTATTCTTTGCTGCCATATTAGAGGAAATCCAATCAAAATCACATGTTGATTTCAACATGAATTCCACAGCTTAGAAATGAGTCAAGTGGTAGCAAGAGAAACCTTAGATTGAGGTCTCAAGAGAAATAAGTTAAGGTTTTTAAAATCCATGCTAATTGGATGCTAATGTTAAATGAAGAATGACTTGATAATTGAGCTAAATAAGCCTAAAGATTTGGTACGTTTTAGGTCAACGAAATAAAATGGAAGATAATTACATACACATACACACGCACATATGTCCTCATTTGCCTCTTCAATCCTGGTTTATAATGGTGCTAGTGCATTTATTAGGGGTGCTTCCTTTCACACTCAAAAGTTACCTAGTTTAGATGATAAATAAGGGTGAATTGTAGGAGTAGGGAAGGTAGACCCTCCAGATTGATTTAGGTGTCCAAGAACAGATATCCATTGTGGTCCATTTAATTTGGAAGTTGCATGCCTCCTAGGAATCTTCTGCATCTAACCTTGTTCTGTGATACCGGTATATAGTGTAGTAACTGTAATAGGGTTCGTCCGGTAGATGGACCTCAGAGCTGCTCCTTGCTCCTCAGAATGGTATGAGAATATTTTCCCACATATCTGAAAGTAGTAAGGATTTAAGCCTGTGATCCTGAGGACCTGAAGAGACACCATGTAGCCAGGTGAAGAGGATGCAATGGCAAATTGAGTGGAACAAAACCGAGGGCTACAGAGAAAGTGTCTGTCTCAGCCAGTGCAGAATACAGGATGAATCAGGTCTTCCCCTGAAGACCTGATGGTTATCTCCTCAAAAGTGTCCTAGAATTTATAGGAAGTGAGAAAGACTCTAAATTGAAAGGAGTCAAGTTTCTGACATCTTAAAAAATTGAATGACGTTTATTTTCACAATAGGGCTAAATGTGGACTTAAGGAAATTTATTCAAGTAATTGAAAAAACAGAGAAAGCTACGTTTCTTTCACATCTAAATGTGCAGACTGAAATTGTATTCATGACAGAGGTCCTTTCCACCCACCCACCCTCCCTCCTTTCTTCCTTCCTTCCTTCCTTCCTTTCTCTCTCTCTCTCTCTCTTTCTTTCTTGCCTTCCTTCCTTCCTTCCTTCCTTCCTTCCTTCCTTCCTTTCTTCCTTTCTTTTTCTTTCTTTCTCTCTCTCTCTCTCTCTCTTAATTTTGCACCCACCAAATTTTGGAGTGTAGTGGGTTTTTTTAAGGACCCCTCCCTAAGTTATTAAACTTTGTGGATTATTGCTTCAATGTTTAGAAAGGTTACCAATACATTAAAAGAAAACATAAATAGGAGTAATTTTATAAATCTCTGTCCTTCCCACTGTTAATATCAAGGAGATGTAATGGCATCACAGATGGTTCACATATCAACACTGTTCAACACTATATTACAAAGTGGAGGTTGTATTCATCCACAGCATACCTGGACTTCTACTGTAGGGGCACAATCACAACTGGTAAACGAATTAATTCATTTGTACTGAAGTTTTAGTCACCATTATACTCCCAGAAATTTTAAAAGATTTTATGATTAGGAAGTTTCTTGACTCAGCAGAATCGGATCTTAATCATTACACCTTAGAACACAGAGGACTAAACATATATATATATGTATATATATATATTTTTTTTTGGTTGCGTTGGGTCTTTGTTGCTGCACATGGGCTTTCTCTTTAGTTGTGGTGAGTGTGGGCTACCCTTCATTTCTATGGTACGTGGGCTTCTTAGTGTGGTGGCTTCCGTTGTTGCAGAGCACAGGCTGTAGGCTCACGGGTTTCAGTAGTTGCAGCGCATGTGCTCAGTAGTTGTGGCTCTCAGGCTCTAGAGCACAGGCTCAGTAGTTGTAGAGCAATGGCTTAGTTGGGATCTTCCCAGACCAGGGATTGAACCCGTGTCCCCTGCATTGGCAGGCTGATTCTTAACCACTGCACCACCAGGGAAGTCCCTAGATATATATTCTTGATGCTTTTCAAAATGACACCACATAACTTGTTCTCCATTTCTATTTAAGCAACTCTGTGAATGACCCAGAGTTTTGAACATAGCCTGACCCTGTGTAGGCAGCAGAACCTTCCTTAATGGACAGCAAGTCAGAGTGGCCATGCTTGGTCACATATTTAAAGGAGAGACATCACTTCAGTGATACCTTGTTTGCCTTATCCTCACCTCACAAAATCAGTTCACTTCTCTGTGCCCTGGGGAACTGATAACTAAACACTGTCTCCCTCTGGAGACTTTGGGCTTTGAGTGGTCTTTGTTTATGCATGGCACTGGTAGAGATCATAATGTTGGAGAAGGAAGTTCAGGGTTTTTATTTTCTCCTTCCCTCCCTTGCATTAATTCTGGTAGTAACTGTGCATAATTATAGTTCTTGTTGGGAAGCCCTCCTCCACTGTTCAGCTTCTATTACACATCAATTTCACCCTCCCATTCCCTTGCCCATCAGGTGTAGAGAAAGTAACATTTTCCCTCTGTTACTCCTCCCTAAATGCATCACCATCCCTTGCAGAATTCATTAATGCTGCCACCCTCCTACCAGTAATCTCTTAATTAAATTATTTTGTTAAAGCCCCTAAAGATGCTATCCTTTTTATGTTAGAACTTTGGCTAATCCAGAAATCTGTTGTGCATCTGCTGCCAGCCTTCCCAGGCTTCCAAAAAAATCATCACCGATTAGTGCTAAAAATGACCTAGGAAGTTCATCTCAATCCAATCAGTACCCTATCATTAGACCAAAATATACTAGGGCTGGTTGTATGGTCATAATTTTCTTCTTCCCTTTCCTCCTACAATTGCATAGCCTACCCCTTACAACAGATTTACATCTTTGGTGTGGCATTCTGTGACATCCATTCCCTTTCCACTCCCCATATGTTTTTCCCTATTGTATTTTTTAAAACTGCAACTCAGTGGGCTAAAGATGTTGAGAAGGAAATCAGGTCACTTTGATATTTTTAGTTTTTGTAACTGAAAACCTCAATCAAGTATCTATGAATTAAGAAATCAGCCTGACGTCCAGGGTAGGGCTCATTTCAGGGCTGGGTGATTTGTTTGCTCAACAGTGTCATCTGGTACTGAGGCACTATCTGCTTTTCTTCTCTGCGACACATGCATTTTCTAGATACTAATGCTGGTCAGCTTATGGTTCTAAGACGGCAGCAAAGAGCAGTTGTGTGTGAGAATGAGAGTCTCCTACTGTGGTTCACACTTAAAAAAAAATCTAAACAAATCTCTCTTTTTTTTTTTAACTTTGATGAGGAGTATACATTCTCATTCATGAGATAATCCAAGTTTTAAAAAAATTGTCATAACTGAGTCAGAAGAATTAGGTGAAGTGAGATGGGTATAAGAACTTAATCACAATGGTCACCTTAGGCATACTATTTGTGATTTACCCTACACAAACACTTAAGGGTATTGCTGATGGCATGTTTCCACTTCATTTTAAAGTTGAGGAATTAGCTGAACAATTTCTAAGAAATATATTAATCCTCTCTGTTCAGGTGATACATAGAGAAATATACTTTTCTGTTAATTCATCCTTTCAATATGCTTGCATGCTTACCTTAAATGCAGTGAGGTCTGGAGAATTCATCCTATTTTCTGAATAGAGTTTAGAATAATAATTTTGTCCTTGGTAATACCTATAATTAAACATAAGTTATTAGTATTACCTAATGTTTGAGAAGAAAATAGGGCAAAGTTTTGAAGATCTGCATTTAATTTCTCATCTGACATTTTCTCATAATTGCCTGGGAGAGCTTTCATAGTTTATTGCACATTTTTTGGACTTGACTTTATTATATATAAAATAAGTGGATTAGAGTTCTATTTCAAATCTCTGAAATTACCATGTGATGTTACAAAATTTGTGTCCGCGTTCTTTTCTTTTTAATTCTCTAATGACAGGAAATATAGTGTTTAAATAAAATGTGACTAGGCAGTTATTTCCTAAGCACAGAGAGTAAGGACAGTAAAATTATCTTCACAAAGTTTAAAATTAAAACAGCGTGTGATTTTAATGTCCATATCGTCTATAAATGACTTAGAGGATGAAGTCTTGCTATTTAAAACATAAACCACTCCATTTCTAACAAAATTCATTCTGACTAAATGTCAATGAGATTTAAAGCCTATCAAGTGTGAATATTATTCCTAAAATTAAAATAAAAATAAAATATTTCTGTCTCAAATAATTGTCATTTATATGATTAAGTTACAAAGATGGATAGTTATGAAAATTCCCAGGAGAGAGCAACACCTGAGCAAGTTATTTAAATTTAATACCCAGTGTTTTTAACATAAATCCTCAGTCAACACTTTAAAGCTACTTAGACCAGGTCTCTTTTTCATCTATAGTTCACTGGAAATCAAAGAAAGAAGGGTCTGAAGACATACCTTGGAAATTCCCAAGATACTTTGAACATTTGTTTTCATACACTTTCATTGTTAATGTATACCTCTGGGACAAACCCTACTAAGAGCATCTTCAGATTTAGGTTCACAAATAATATAATTAGCTCCCTTCTCTTTATGCAGTCCTGTCCCCAACCCAGCAATCTGTAGAACTGTTTATACTCATGCCTTTGCCTATAATATATTTTTCATAACTTCTTTCTTGTGAAATTCCATCTTTTACATTCTTTAACTCATTTATAATCAAACTCACTGAAGGAGCAGTCCGTGTACAATTCTTGTTTCCAGCTCTTCCTATCTTATACAACCCACTGCAAATTTATTTCTGCCTCCTTCACTTCATTGGAACTCTTCGCACTAAAATAACCAGAATCCAATTGCCAAATATGGTGGTCATTTCTTGATTTTTATTTAACATTTTTGATATTACATTGCTACTTAAAATATCATTTCTTCTTTCTTTGACTTTATGACACAGTCTCCTTAGGTTTTTTCCCTCACTTTCTCTAAAAACCTCCTTTAGCTAATCAACCTGAGCAGACCCATTAAATGTTGGTTTAGGTACATAAAGTCTAATAAATTCAAAATTCAACTCATTTGCTCTCCTTCCACTTATCTAAACATATTGCCTTTTTGTTTCTTGGCTCTGTTTCCAATTCTTAAAATCTGAATATAGTAAGCTGTTAAAACAACAAAATTCAACTGAGTAAATTCGGGGATCTGATTGGCTTTTATTCAACAATTCATGAATCAGTCTGGCAGCATACCATCTAGTAAATAAAAAGGCTCTCCAAGTAGCTGTGTAAAATGCAAGGATTTTATAAAAATGGTGGAAGGAGAGGGGATATTAGCAAAAGAAAAGAGGATTGTTTTGGGCTAGGTCACCTTCTTTTAGGAAGAAGGTCAGGGGGTCTTATCATTGCAGATTACCTCACTAATGCTGACCTAGAATTCCAGGCTGATTGGTTTACAGTTCTACTCCTGAGAGGCTGAAACTGCAGTTAGGTTAGATATTAAGCCTTGGTGAGATTTAGTGGAAGTGACTCCATTTGGGGATTGTTGTTTCTTTTTAACATTTTCCCCCTTTTGGTCAAACTCTCATCTTAAGTGAGGAAATGTGATCAAAATTTAAAGCATTAATCTACAACGAAGGAGACAAGAACATACAGTGGTGAAAAGACAGTCTCTTCAATGAGTGGTGCTGGGAAAATTGGACAGCTACAGGTAAAACAATGAGATTAGAACATTCCTCACATACACAAAAAGAAACTCAAAGTGTTTTAAAGACTTAAATGTAAGACCTTACATTTACATTTATTATGTAAATGATATGACAGACAAGAGGTTAATATCCAAAATATATAAACAGCTCATACAATTCAATATGAAAAAACCAAACAATCCAATCAGAAGATGGGCAGAACAATGGAACAAACATTTTTTTCAAAGGAAGCATCCAAATGGGTAAGAGGCACATGAAAAGATACTCAACATTGCTAATTGTTAGAGAAATGCAAATCGAAATAACAATGAGATATCACCTGTTAGAATGACTATCATCAAAAAGTCTACAAATAATAATTGTTGGAAAGGTTGTGGAGAAAGGGCAATCCTTGTACACTGCTGGTAGGAATGAACATTTGTGCAGCCACTATGGAAAACAGTATGGAAGTTTCTTAAAAAACTAGAAATAGAGCTACCATATGATCCAGCAAGCCCAATCTTGCATATATATACAGGAAAAAATGAAAATTCTAATTAAAAAAAATAAATGCATCCTAATGTTCATAGCAGCACTATTTACAATAGCCAAGATATGGATGCAACCCAAGTGCCAATAAGTAGATGAATGGGTAAAGAAGATGCAGTGCTCAGCCATAAAAAGAATGAAATTCTGCCATTTGCAGCAATGTGGATGGACCTAGAGAATATTATGTTTAGTGAAATAAGTCATACAGAGGAAGACAAATAGAGTGTGCTACTACTTATATGTGGAATCTCAAAAATAATACAAATCAATATATGGGCAAGACAAATAGAATCACAGATATAACTTGTGGTTACCAAAGGGGAGACAGAAGGTGGGAGGGACAAATGGGATTAACAGATACAAAATGTTTTGTATAAAATAGATAAACAGCAAGGATATATTGTATAGCATAGGAAATATAGCCATTATCTTATAATAATTTATAACGGAGTAAAATCTGCAAAAATACTGAATCACTATGTTGTATACCTGAAACTAATATAATATTGTAAATCAACTATACTTCATATTGTTTAAAGGAATAAATTTAATTGCTTAAAAATTTAAAACGTTAGCACTACTCTCAGCTGCCATTGCATAGTGTTTGCAGCTTTGTTGATCCTTGGTGTGGTATCCATAGGTCATGACATTTTTGGTTAATTCCAGTGACATTCATAGGCCATGGTTCCAGGTTTTTATAATCCTTAAGCTGGTAATTCTCTTCACTTCTTCTCTGAGGTTCTAGCCTTTGGAAGGTTTTTTTTTTAGTGGTTAGTGGCTACAAACATGCATTTAAAGCTTTTGAGAGAATACAACACACAAGGGGGCTTAGAAGTTGGATAATTCCCAATATTTGCAGTATACTTCAGCGCTATGGTCCCCAAGATCCAAATCAGTCAAAGACCCCATTGAAGAAGTCATCCTTTTAAGCCAAGTGACTTGCTCAGTGATCTTACATAACTGAGTTTCAATTTCCCCAGAAATGTACAGCAGATAAGCAGTTGATCACAGTGCACATGCATCCTTGCTTATTATCAAGAACAACTTTGTTCAGAGAATCTAAAGAGTCTAAAGATCTTTGCTCTGAAGCTAATCTCATAGCAATGGAATCTGCATCATATTCTCATTTGTATTTATTCCCTCACACTCATGTTCAGTCCTTGTGGGGTAAACCTCAATTTTGATGACAGCAATTTCAGAGGGTTACATAGCTGTGAGTAAAACTTAGCTCTTTTAATGTCAAGAGTACTGGGTTTAAGTAATCAAAGATCTGAAAAACACAAGAAACTATTTTGGCAAAATACAGAATCCTTGTTTCTCTGTGGATTACTTTAAGAGGTAAAGAAAAACCTTTCTTATTATCAAAAACAGTCCAGTAACTCAAGAAAACTGTTCTTTTAGCAGATGAAAGAAAATTGTTATAATTTTATAGAAGTACGCTATTGATATTAAAGCTCATTCTTAAAATCCCAACAGTAGTTCAATTTTAGCCAGTTTGATTACCCAAGATTCCTTCTCTCTCTTTTCTCTTCATTCCCATGCTTAAATGGCCAAAAGTTTAATTTAGGTAAAATTCCTCCCATTTCCCTTAACCACAGTGCATCTTCATGCCTCATACCTTTTTTTTAGCCAAAAAACACATCCTACTTTTATTGTGTAGTTTCCCTTATTATTTCTAGTAGCTTTAATTACATATCCTAATTAGGGTTCTTAACCCTTTAGAAACTTTACTTTCTAGTGAAAACTAACAAGTAAGCAATTGTGGACTATCTGTCATACTAGCATATTTTTAGTTTGGTAAATTTATGAACACATTTCGTAATTTCTAGAAACATGTGCTTCTTCACAGTTATAGTCTTTCAGTGTGACACAACATGTTTACTTATAAACACAAGTTTATCTTTAGTTTCTCTGCAATAGGAAACCAAAAGCAGATAAAGTGGCAGATGTTTTCAAATGATGCTCTTCAAATGAAAGAAATATACAAAATGAAAACATGGCAATGCAGGAAGGCATTAAGAACAGAAAAGGTGTTAATATGTGGGTAACTATGAATGCATATTGATGTTTAGAACAACAACAATAATAATATCTTGGAACATTTAAAAGTATATTTCTATATGTAATTAAGATACATAATAACATACATGTTTAGAATTTCTGTTCCAAAACTTTTACACTATTCAGGAAAAGAATAAAAGTTTCAATTAATACCTGTAGACATTTCTAGGGTAACCACTATAAGAGTAAACCTGGTATAAAACTTTTATAAAAAATGGAAAGATACAAGTACTCTATCAATTCAAGAAAACTAGAAACTTAGAAAGTACATAGTAGAAAGGTAGCTATAATCCCAAAACATACCACCAAAAACATTGATTTAGAATAAATTAAAGTGGACTAATTACTATAGATAAAAGACAAAAATTAGCTGCTTGGATTAAAAAGTTTTAACTAGGTACTGGCCTTGCCCTCTGGCACAGGAATATAAATATGTAGAACAGATAATACATAAGGACAAAGAAAGGTTGAAAATAAGAGTATTGAAAACACATTATGCAGACACTAAAAATGAAGAATCATAGTAGTTACATAATATCAGACAAAATAGATTTTAAGGCATAAGGCATTATTATATGAAAAGAGCATCACTGTATGATGCTAATAAGTCAAATTCGTTGATTAGATAGAACTATTCTAATTTCTTTGCACTTAATACATGTCCTCAAAATATAAAGAGAGACAGACCTACAAGGAGAATTAGACAAATCCTAAATCAGAGTTGACTGTTTTAATAAAACTCCCTCAGTAATTGAAGGAACAATTAGACAAAATATAATGGAGGGAGGACATAAATGACTTGAGCAGCAGAATGAACAAATTTGGACTAAAGCATGTAATAAATATATAACTCTGCTGCCAGAGTACACATTTTCTAGGTGCCCAGGAAATATTGAAAAATTGATCATATACAGGGTCCTAAAGCACATTGTAATAAATTTTTAAAGTTGAAATCATGTAATATATATCCTCTGACCACAGTTACATTATGCCAGAAGTAATAGGATAACTAGAAATTCCAACATTTTTAAAAATTAAGAAATACATTTAAAAATAACCAATATATCAAAAAAAGAAATCTCAAAAGGAATTAGAAATTAACTTGACCTAAATGATATTTAAATATTATATTTCAATACTTGTGGAATGCTGCCAAAGCCAGGTTTTTAATGGAGGTGTATATTCTCAAATACATATATTAGAAAAGAAGAAAGGCTGATAAGCAATGATCTGATAAGAATTAATCTCAAGAAATTAGAAAAGTAACAGCAGGTTGAACCCAGAAAAAGTAGAAGGAAGAAAATAATGAAGATAAAAGCAGAAAATATACATTGGACCACATGTACACAATAGAGAAGATCAATGAAACGAAGTCTTTGAATAGACTAATAAAATTGGTAAATTCCTGGTAATATTGATCAAGAAATTTTAAAAGTAGATACAAATTACCAATATCATGTGTTTTTAAAAAAGTAGTAGCCCTGTAGATATTTATGGTGACAGAAGATTATATATAAAATGATGTTATAAGCTTTTATAGCCATACATTTGAAAATTTAGATGATACGGCAAAGTTCCTAGGAGGGCACTTATCACCACTTGTTTTTCAAGCTACTAAGAGATTAAATTTGTAATTAAAATTTTCCCATAAGAAATCTTTTTTTTTTTTGACATACGATACACTGCATATATTTAAAGCATACAATTTGATAATTTTTTTCTTATTAGTAATGTATATATGGCAATCCCAATCTTCCAATTCATCCTACCCCAACACCCCTTGCTTTCCCCACTTGGTGTCCATATGTTTGTTCTCTACATCTGGGTCTCTATTTCTGCCTTGCAAACTGGTTGATTTGTACCATTTTTCTATAGTCCACATATATGTATTAATATACAATATTTGTTTTTCTCTTTCTGACTCACTTCACTCTGTATGATAGTCTCTAGGTCCATCCATGACTCTACAAATGTCCCAATTTCATTCCTTTTTACAGCTGAGTAGTAGTCCATTGTATATATGTACCACATCTTCTTTATCCATTCATCTCTTGATGGACATTTAGGTTGCTTCCATGTCCTGACTATTGTGAATAGTGCTGCAATGAACATTGGAGTGCATTATGGTGTTCTCTGGGTATATGCCCAATAGTGAGATTGCTGGGTCATATGGTAACTCTATTTTCAGTTTTGCAAGGAACCTCCATACTGTTCTCCATAGTGGCTGTATCAATTTACATTCCCACCAACAGTGCAAGAGCATTCCCTTTTCTCCACACCCTCTCCAGCACTTATTGTTTGTAGATTTTCTGATGATGTCCTTTCTAACCGGTGTGAGGTGATACCTCATTGTAGTTTTGATTTGCATTTCTCTAATAATTAGTGATGTTGAGTAGCTTGTCATGTGCCTCCTGGCTATGTGTATGTCTTCTTTGGAGAAATGCCTATTTAGGTCTTCTGCCCATTTTTTGATTGGGTTGTTTGTTTTTTTGATATTGAGCTGCATGAACTGTTTGTATATTTTGGAGATTAATCCTTTGTCTGTTGATTCATTTGCAAATATTTTCTCCCATTCTGAGGCTTGTCTTTTTGTGTTGCTTATAGTTTCCTTTGCTGTGCAACAGCTTTGAAGTTTCATTAGGTCCCACTTATTTATTTTTGTTTTCATTTCCATTACACTAGGAGGTGGGTCAAAAAAGATCTTGCTGTGATTTATGTCAAAGAGTATTCTTCCTATGTTTTCCTCTAGGAGTTTTATAGTATCTGGCCTTACATTTAAGTCTTTAATCCATTTTGAGTTTATTTTTGTGCATGGTGTTAGAGAGTGTTCTAATTTCATTCTTTTACATGTAGCTGTCCAATTTTCCCAGTACCACTTATTGAAGAGGCTGCCTTTTCTCCACTGTATATCCTTTCCTCCTTTCTCATAGATTAGTTGACTGTAGTTTATCTCTGGGCTTTCTATCCTGTTCCCTTGATCTATCTTTCTGTTTTTGTGCCAGTACCATACTGTCATGACAACTGTAGCTTTGTAGTATGGTCTGAAGTCAGGGTGTCTGATTCCTCCAGCTCCTTTTTTTTTCCCTCAAGATTGCTTTGACTATTCGGGGTCTTTTGTGTCTCCATACAAATTTTAGGATTTTTTGTTCTAGTTCTCTAAAAAATGCCAATTGGTAATATGATAAGGATTGCATCAAATCTGTAGATTGCTTTGGGTAGTATAGTCATTTTCACAATGTTGATTCTTCCAATCCAAGAACATGGTATGTCTCTCCATCTGTTTTTGTCATCTTTGATTCTTTCATTAGTGTCTTATAATTTTCTGAGTACAGGTCTCTTACCTCCTTAGTTAGGTTTATTCCTAGGTATTTTATTCTTTTAGTTGCAATGGTGAATGGGATTGTTTCCTTAATTTCTCTTTCTGATCTTTTGTTGTTTGTGTATAGAAATGCAAGAGATTTCTGTCTGTTAATTTTGTATCCTGCAACTTTACCAAATTCATTGATTAGCTCAAGTAGTTTTCTGGTGGCATCTTTAGGATTTTCTATGTATAGTATCATGTCATCTGCAAACAATGACAGTTTTACTTCTTTTCCAATTTGAATTCCTTTCATTTCTTTTTTTTTTTTTTTTTTGACTATTTTAATTTATTTAACCTTTTATTTCTTTTTCTTCTCTGATTGCTGTGGCAAGGGCTTCCAAAACTATGTTGAATAATAGTGGTGAGAGTGGACATCCTTGTCTTGTTCCTGATCTTGGAGGGAATGCTTTCAGTTTTTCACCTTTGAGAATGATGTTTGCTCTGGGTGTGTCATATATGGCCTTTATTATGTGGAGGTAGGTTCCCTCTATGCCCACCTTCTGGAGGGATTTTATCATAAATGGATGTTGAATTTTTTCAAAAGCTTTTTCTGCATCTATTGAAATGATCATGTGGTTTTATCATTCAATTTGTTAATATGGTGTATCACACTGATTGTTTTGTGTATATTAAAGAATCCTTGCATTCCAGTCCCATAAGAAATCTTAAAGCCCAGGTAGTTTTACACAGTAGCCCTACTAAATATGTAGAGAATTATGTATGTTTAGCATAATCTAGACACCAAACCTGATGTGGTATAATTAATTTGAACATTGTTGCACAGTTTGTAAATACCTAAGGAAGGATTTTTTTCTCAAATTTTTCTGATTCCAAAACTCTTAACCTCTTTGCTACACTGTCTTCCATAGTGTGGATGGATCCATGGAGAATTAAATGTGACTTTATTTCCAATTTGGTCTTAGTTAGAAAGGAATAGAAGGCCAGTGGATCTCCAATTCCACTAAATATAATGGTTTCTCAAGATGGGCTGTAGAATATCATGGAAACGATCACAGAGGCCCTTATCATAGAAAGTACACGTGTTTAATGTCTCATCTTTCACTTTCTAAAATCAGATATGGCTAAAATGGCTTTGCCCTTAGGTAGCAGCTTCAGTTTTTCCTACTAACTAGGTCATAAGGACTTTCAACACTAAAACCCTTATGGTAATGAAACCATGCACCAGGGAAATCTTGAAGCCTAAGGCAGGGTTGTGGGAAGGAAACTATTTCCATAGGCTTTTACTCAAAAAATCTTATCTCAGGTACATTATCAGCAAGAATCGTTTATGATGAAAACATGAAAACTGTTCTCTCTTCATATGTCCAGCTCCTGTTCATATGTACCCATCACTCAACAATTAGTCTCTTTAGGGATGTAAGTACCTCCTCTGGTCTGACTGGAATGAGGCAAAGTAATACTGCTTTCTGTTGGTACATGTTCCAAATTCTGGAGTGCTGACACTGTTCAGATTTGATCAATGTGCTGACATAAGCACTTTCAACTAGATGTAAACTTTTCAACAGAAATAATAGATTTGAAGTGTTTTTTAAAAGCTGTTTCAAGTCCCTGTGGAGTGGGGAAGTGGAGGAGAGGAAAGAAAGTGAAAAGTGGCTTAGACATTAACTTTGTCCTATCAGAAGAATGGAGAGTGAAAAGACTGCTGCAATTAGTGAAGATACATGGCTTTCTGAAAATACAGTACAACTTATTACAAAAAGAAAAGATATGCACCCACATCAGAAAATGTATAGCCTCTGGCCATAATAGCTGAGAATATGTCTCATGGTCACACTATGTTTCTCTTTTCAGCCTTATTTTCTGCTGCTACCTAAGCTCCATTTAATGCTTCACATTGATAGAAGCAAGCTGTTTCTAAGCACCACACCACTGCTTACAGCTCTCTTTTCCTCCTCTGAATACTTTTTCTCCTTTGCTCATCAGGCTAGTATCCGCTTATATCCCAGGCCCCATCTCAGGTTGCTCAGCCTTTCTTGGACTGCTTCAAGATGGGTTAGGGTATTCTCCTTCTATTCTAGAAGTTATTATTGTCCTTGCTCTTACCTCAGTGAGTTTAGTGTTCCTTTTAAGGGTCTCTGCTTCGGGATATTATTTTATTCACCTTCACAACCTAACTTCCTGGCACAGAGCTTCACACACATTATTTACTGATTGAATATTTGTTAAATCAGTAAATTCCTTGAGTGGTGAAAAGCAATTCATTTCACTTGTCTGGGCATTCACTTTCTTATCTGTAGAATGAAAAGGTCAGACAGTATCATTTCCTTCACCTATGAATTGCCATATTTCTTAGAGCTAGAGCTCCGGTGCGGGCTTCTCAGTGTGATGTTGGAAGGAGGCTATTGGCATGCAATCTCGCAACAGAAAAACAGTAAAATAAAATATGGTGTATCTTACAGTTGCAGGCCTGACCCTCACTGGAGACACCGTAAGAGGAAGCCTTAATAGACATGCATGCTCTGAATATTGCAGTCCTCCTGCATCCTAATATCAATAGTATATTTTTTAGTATCTTTTTAATGTATACGACTCTATATCTGTGATCTAGTTTTTCTTTAATGGAAAATAAAGTCAAAGGAGGATTTTATAGTCCCAATTTTCCTGTTTTATATTAGATTTTGTGGTTTTACATACAAATTCCATTATAAAACTGGAATTAAAAGAAAAAAAACAGAAGCTCAGAGAGTTCCTAAGGTTTTGTGTGGAAGCAAGAGATACTTATTACCACAGGAGTTCATTAAAAGAAACTACAATGAAAGACAAAATCTTTCTATTTATTTTTATAAATGTATGCCTAATGGGAAGATAGATCCATATTGAACTTCAAAATAGATTTAAGTAGATCCCCTGAAAAGATTTCTGCAAAAATTAACTTATGTTTTAATACATTTCTCCCCTAAAGGAATTGAGTTTCTTATAAACTCAGAGCTGTGAAACCAACTTTTCACGAAGCAGGAAGAGCTATGCTCTTCATCTTAATTAAAAAATGAATGAGTATAAGAAAAACAGGTTACGTCACCATGGTTACTTCACCATGGTTACCTCAACAATACCTTCAGGGTATCGGTACCAGTAAAATCATGAATCGGATGTTTGGTGTCTGACATTGCCAGCCAAAATGTCCTGCCTTGAGCAATATTTAATAACTGTATCATCAATGCTCTGTTTTACTTTCATGGCAGGAAGGAAAAACAGTATGAAGGTTCTGAATTCTCCAGTATGGCTTTGTTAATTATTCCCATATAGATTCAGAGCAAGAAAAACAGACAGTAGAGCTGGTGGATTTTCAGGAAAAAGTGTAAAGATGGTGAAATGTGATGGGAAAGTAGGCATTTTGCTCCATTGATATGGTCATTAGAAGGGACTCCAGGTGACTGGTAATGTTCCATCTGGTTTCCTATGTAGATCATCTGTCCAGCAGCAGGCCAGTGAGTGTGCTGCATTTGGATTGCAGGCAAAGAACAGCATCTGGATTCTCAATTTCTGGTCACCTTTACAATTCAGCCCCATGCATTAAGTATCAAAAGCCCAAGGAACTAGGAAAGTTTTTCAAATGATGAAGAAATGGGCAGGGCAAAGACATAACAACTAGTTATAAGCAGAATATTTTAATTTAATTTTTCAAGCTAAAGTTCCATGTAGTTTGCTTTTAAGTTAGTAACCTTCACAAACTTAAATAGACCTGTTCAACCAGATGATACAGACACTTCAGACCTTTAAAGAAGCAGGTATTTTTATCTTCCAGTTTGATATTTCAAATAGGAAATCTTGTTATTTAAAATATCAAAATACCCAATAAACCAAAATCATAATTTCCTAAGGACAAGACAGAAACAATTTATAGCAATTATTCACATAATCAGGCACTGCTTTTCCAAAAACCTGTCTTCTATCAGAAGTAAACAAAGGTTACCATGGAAAAGGTCAAACACACTATCTTGGTCTGCTCAGGTTGCTACAACAAATAACTATAGAATGGGTGGCTTGAACAACAAACATTTATTTCTTACAGTTCTGAAGGCTGAGAAGTTCAAGATCAAGGTTCAGTCAGATTCAGTTCCTGATGAGAGCTCTTTTGCTGTTTGCAGATGGACGTCTTCTCATTGTATCTTCACATGGCTGAGAGAGAGACAGTTCCAGTTTTTCTCTTCTTATAAAGACACTAATCCTATCATGGGAGCTCTACTCTCATGACTTAATTACCTCCAAAAGGTCCCATCTCTAAGTACCATCGTATTGGGGGATTATAGTTTCAATATATGAATTTGTGGGCAAAACAAACAGTCTATAACAAATGTTTCATTTTATTATAGGTATCAAACATTCTAAGAAATAGATGCAAACATCTTTTGGCAAATGGAGAACATGTTCGATATACATGAAGAATACAAGCCACAACTTTCATGAATTCTCTAATGTTTCAATTCAATACAATTTATCTTATTAAATGCAGTAAGTAAATGTAACTCAAAATTGTAAACTATCCATCCTGATCTTAATTAGAGTTAATGCCCACCAGACTCCAGACGGTGGGAGGCGTCTAGTTTCACTCACTGAAAAAATACTGCACATCAGTCAGCCCTGTAGTCAGAGATTCATATTCACACATGGTGGCCCTATGGGCTCATCTCCAGTATTCCATCTGTGAATGTGAAATCTTCAGAATACTAGGCTGTGCTGTGTTTCTATAGCACCAAAGGAAGTCTACCTTCTGGAACTGAATCTTCCAGATTCAATATTGTTCTCCCATAAAAGAAAATGCTTAACTATTCTTGGGTATATCTTTCAACATGTGTTTTGGCCCTGAATGGCAAGCCTGAAGAACTCTTACAAGAGAGAAGAAGCTCAGAGTTTCCTTTTTAAAGACTCACCGCAAGGTACTTTCTTGCTAAGAGTTATGCACTAATGGAAACTCGTGCACATTGTTTGCCCCTAAGTGTGGTGGTGAAAGGTGTGTAACTCCCCCTTCCCCCAACCCCAAAGGCATCTCCCCTTCTGCCTCCCTCCTTCTGTTTGAGCCCCCAAGCTCATTCCTCTGTATTCACTAATCCCAGAAGGAGCAGTGAATCTGGCTCATAAAACAGCTTCCACAAGGGAGAGCTATTAGAGAGGACTCAGGCTGTGTACTCACTGGAAACAGATAGCCAGAGGAAACCTTAGGGTCAGAAATCTAAAACCACAAAGAACCTCAGAGGCCATGTAGACCAAACGGTCATCCTGTTAAAAACCGTAAAAGTAGAGTTCAAAGAAGGTTGAGTGTATCTAAGACCACACAAATTGTAGTAGCTGAGACAGGTCTAGAACCCCCTCTTCCTGCCTTTTATGTAGTGAGGTTTATCCAGAGCTTTGTGTCAGGAAAAGAGTTTTACCCAGAGATTTGTACATGATCACAGATTTGGAGGAAGAGTAGGCGGGTTCGGTGTCCAGTGTTAACACTTTGGTCGGTGGGTCATTCTTTGAGCAACTGTTTATTGAGTGTTTTACAGGTAGTTCCTGTTAACTACCTCTTCACTGATTTTTAAAGTGTAACAGAAGTTTTGCCAACAAAGTCAAGTGGAGAACTGGGATTGCTGACAGCAATTTATTTAAGCAATTTCATTGCTCTACAAAGAAATTGAGAGCGGAGAGATGTTGCAACACTGAGACACAAACATATTTATATATAAATATTTTGAAATACAGTTTGCTCATGCAATGCATTTAAATATTAAGTAGGATTAAAAGTTCTTTTCTTTTTTTCCTTTTAAAATATTAAGAGTGGACATCTGGCCAATATATTTATACTTTAAAAGGGTGAAAAAGTTAAATAACGCAGTCACATTTTAATTGGCTAACATTTGTTTGTTATGTTAAATGTCAATTTCTTGATCTTACGCACTTGCAGACAATGTAAAACAGAGTGAAGGGTCAGTTCTTATCTTAATTAAATTTATGGGAGTTAAAAACTAAAATCTTTTGTAAGGAACATGTACTCAGAGTACATAATGTCTTCTTATTGGGAAATATGTCAGGAAACTCAATGAGAAAATTGTCTAGCCACAGGAAGAACAAAGAGTTAGAACAGGCTACTGTAATGCCTATTTGTTTAGTTAAATGATGTATGTGAATATGCTCAAGATTTGCAGACAAGGAAGATGGAGGAAAAAATAGCAAGAAACACATGTAGTTTGATGACTCTGGCATCAGTTTAAAGCACACAAAGTAAAGGAAGCATTTGTTCACATCAGAAGAGAAATTCATCAGATACCACTTAGGGTGTTCTTAGGAGCGAAGCTTTCCCACACTCACATCCTCTGACCTTCAACATGTGGCAAGCAAAACCCCAAATCTGGGAGAGTTGGTTAGCTTAAGCCTTCAGAACCTTGGACACGGAGCCAAAATAGCTAAGAGCTTGCCCAGCTGGGCAGGAACATTTGTTAAGCAGACTTCCTTAGAAGATTTCCTGATTTTTGTAGGAACTTTATTTTTTCATTGTCTGCTTACTGCAGTGTCTTTTGCCAGATTATCAGAGACTTGACTCTTGCTTGTCCTTAGGTCTCTGCTAAAATGGCTGACTTCCTGAAGGATGTCCTCTGACCACATTATCTAAAATTACAGTGCCACCCCCACTGGTCATTCTTCATCTCTTCTCCTGTTTATTTTTGTATAATTCTTATTACTATAAACATATTATTTATTAACTTATTGTTGTCTGTTTCTCCTTCTTTAGTGAATCTTCCACAAAAGCATCAACTTATTCTGTCCTGTGATCTAATAAGAAATTAACATGTAAAAGATGAATAATAAAAAATTAATAAACAAATAAATAAACAGATAAATCGCTAAAGAGAGACCTTAGAGTTAATGTTTCAATAACTTTGTACATCACTGCCCTTATATTTAAGTGGATAATACTATTAAAAGTTAATAAATATAACCAAAATCACACTCATTCATTACCTTATTTAAAAAGACCTTTGGGGGCTTCCTAGGTGGCGCAGTGGTTAAGAATTCACCTGCCAATGCAGGGGACACAGGTTCGAGCCCTGCTCCAGGAAGATCCCACATGTCCGCGGAGCAACTAAGCCTGTGTGCCACAACTATTGAGCCTGTGCTTTAGAGCCCGTGAGCCACAACTATTGAGCCTATGTGCTGCAACTACTGAAGCCCACCTGCCTAGAGCGCATGCTCCACAACAAGAGAAGCCACGGCAATGAGGAGCAAGTGCACCACAATGAATAGTAGCCCCCACTCACCACAACTAAAAAAGAAAGCCCACGCACAGCAAAAAAGACCCAACACAGCCAATAAATAAATAAATTAAAAAAAAAAAAGACCTTTGGGGTCTATATTATAATTCTACTCATAATTTTATGTGTTTGAGGAAACCAAGGTTCAATTCTCATCCTACCACACTCACCACACTGTGCAGAAATAAGTAAGATTTGTAGCATACTGTTGTAGGACAAATACAGAGTTATAAAGGTCCAAGTGAGAGAGTGAGATCACATCTTACCAAAGGTATTATGTAGCAGGCATTGCTAGAGAATTGGAGGGGACAGAATGAGGCAGGATAACATTGGAGAGAGCACTGGAATACTCAAGGAAGAGTAAATAATCCAATTTGGTGGAAATAGCATACATATTGAAAAACAGTTATAGGTAAGAATGGAGGGGTAATTGATTGACTTCCACATTAGAGGGCCTAAATATCAAGTTAACAAGAATATACATAGGTATGGGAAAACGTAGGAGCCCTGCAAACTTTTAGAAGGTGAAATAACATAACTCAAACCCTCCTTTAGAAGCATTTAGAAGATAAACAAAGGCTTGTTGGATTGGAAAGGAAAAGTTTGGAAATAATCTAGAAGAGACGGATTGGAAGTTAAAGGTCTCATATATTTCTCTTAGTAGTTGTGGGTTATACTAAGAGCAAGTCTTGTTAACAGAGATTTACAACTAGGTCACCATTTGGGTAAGAATCCTATCTGGCCTCAGGAAAAGTATGCTTGACCTAATTTACTTTGACACTTCTCTTGCTCTAGCAACGGTTTCTTCTCATCTGCTTCCTATATCTGAAATGTACTACCTTGCCCTCTCACAGTTAGTATGTTCAACACAAGCATGTCCACTGGGCCATCTTTTCAGAACCTGGCCATCCTTCTTTCATTGCAGCATTTAACCTTAGCTGAGTTTTTGTCCTCCTTCCTATGCCTGAGCTTTTCTACATCAGTGCCATGGAGCATGTAGATTCAGATGCAATCACTTCTAAGGGAATTGGAGTTAGGCTGATTTAGAAGGACTGAGAGAACATATCCCAGCTCATAGAACAGGAGTCTACCTAATTATAGTTATCAGTAATTACAAACTGAGTGGTTATCAAAACTTTAGCATACATCAGAATCACTTAGAGGGCTTAGAGGGCTTGTTAAAACATAGGTTTCTGGGTGCCACCCCCACTGTTTCTGATCCTATTCAGTGATGGGGACCATTACTCTAACAGAAGACTGAACTGCAGCCTCAAAACTTGCTTTTATTGATGTCTCCTGAATTTAGTAGTAGAGAACTCAAAGGCACATGTTGTTTTTCAGTGACTATAGATGGTATGAATGGACAAATTGTCATCCAAAAGCTGTCTTGAATAAGAATTTGTGATCTTGAGGAAATATACCCCTTTACTATTCATACTTTTAAGAGGTAATAGGATTAATTGTGTTTCTCTTAAATAAAGTTTTAACTCATTAATATTTGGAAGAAAGAATGCACAAATTCATGAGTTAAAATTGTGATTATAAGTACATACTCAAAGGTTTCTTAGATTAAAAGAAATTGTAATTAATGAGTGGTAGCATGGAAAATGTTGGTTAAGGCTTCATTACTAGCTTTTGTGAATCTAAAATGTCATTGGCATTCAAATAGCTTACTTTTACTCATGAACAAAAATGACTTTATTCATATCAGTTCCAAAGTGATTAGCTTTCATGTTATAAAGTTAAGCAAAACCCCAGTCAGTTCATCTACAAGTCACTCTTTCCTGCTGTGTACGGTGAGACAATCGACACTTCAGATTGATTCTAACAACACTGGTTTCTGTATATAAAGAGAAAAATTGAGAAGAGAAAGCTGTTGATGCAGAGAAGCAATAATTAGGTCTTAGTTGAAAAAAATACAGCTCAAAATTTCCAATAGTACTCCGAGGGGAAATAACTCAGTATATGTCATACCACATCTAGGACAACTTCACATTAGATTATAAGCCCTGCATTCATTTTCAACATATTTTAATTAGCAATTACATTTACTACTTTTTTCCATGTTTTTCTTCCTATAACTATTTTGACAGCTAATTCTTTAAATATTCCTGTAGATAAGTAGAAAAATTTTAATTTGTCTTTAGCAGGGAACTCCAATGAAAAGAAACAATAGAGCACTTCCTTAAGAGAGTAAGAAAGAGGGAAATTCTGTTTTGATTTTGACTTGTATACAGCTGATGGAAGACCTCTTTTCCTCCTATGGGTTAGTCAGGATAAGGTATGGCACAAGGCCAAGAGAGAACTGTTTCTCAGTTCATTCTAAGACTGTCTCAGGATAGTTCTCCCAGTTTAAGTGAATTTCAGGTGCATTAGCCTTAACTATATTCAAGTGAAAGTGTAAAAATTTATCTATCACAAGGTAGATCAATTATATATCCATATACAAAAAGTTGAACTAAGACCGTTTCTTCACACCATAAGGAAAAAATTAAGTCAACATGGATTACAGACCTAAATGTAAGAACTAAAATTATAACACCCATAGATGAAAATATTGAAGAAAATTGTCAAGACTTTGTGTTACGTAAAGAGTTCTTAGATACAACTCCAAAACTAAGAGCCACAAAAGACAAAACAATTGGTAAATTGGATTTTATTAAAACTAAAATTGCATTTCAAAAATCACAATTAAAAAACAAAAAGACAAGGCACAGATTGGGATAAAATATTTGCAAATCATATATCTAAGAAGCAACTTGTATTCAGACTATATAAAGAGTTCTTACAACTCAATAATAAGACACACTACTAATTAAAAAATGGGCAAAGCTTGAATAGAGATTTCACCAGTGAAGATACATGGAAAGTTAACATGCGTATGAAAAGTTGCTCAACCTCATTAATTACTATGGAAATGTAAATTAAAATCACAATCAGACCATTACTTAGACTTAGAATGGTCTTAATCAAAAAGACAGACAATGTCAAGAGTTAGCAAAGATGTGGAAAAACTGGCACTCTCGTACACATTGGGTAAAAATGTAAAATGACACAGTCTCTTTGGCAGTTTGACAATTTCTTAAATAGTTGACCATAAACTTACTATTTAATCCAGCAATTGCACTCCTAGGAATCACCCCAAAGAAGTGAAATCATATGTCTACACAGAGTTGCAGGTGACTGTTCACAGAAGCATTATTTGTAATAGTCCCAAACTAGAAATAATCCAAATGCTCATCAATTGGTGAATAAATAAAATATTGTATATTCCTATCCTTGAATATTATTCTGTAGTAAAGCAGATTGATACTGATACATGCTGCAACATCAATGAATTTCAGAAACATGATAAGTGAAAGAAAGATTCAGAAGATTACATAATGTATGCTTTCATTTTATGAAATATTCCCCCAAAGTGAATTTGTAGACAGAAAACAGACAGTGATAACTTGGGGCTGGGAGCAGAAGCTGAGATTGATTGCAAAGATGTTTGAAGGAATTTCCTTAACATGATAAAAAGTTCTAATGTTGGGATTTTGTGATGGTTACACAATTCTAAAAGTTTACAAAAAATTCATTGAATTGTATACTTACCATGAAACAATTTTATGATATGTAAATTAGTCCCACTAAGACTAGAAAATATATTACAAGGTCAATATAAAGTACACGATTAACCATCATTTTTGTGAACTCAAAACTCTGAATTAAAGTACCCTATCAAGTATTCAGCATCATCACATTAACTGCCGACATACAGCTTCCTAATAAATAAGGAAGGAAATGTGATTCTGTTTCTTTATGTAACTGGCCATTAAAATGACCAAGTCAGTGATCCACACATTTATTTAAGTTTTTTGTTTGTTCATTTGTTTGTTTTAATGTATTGTTTTTGAGAAGTCTCAATTATAGTGGCATAACTTCAACTAATATTAGTAGTACGAAAGATAAAATATCTCCTGATTAACATATTCATATTCATTAATTCAACTAATATTTATTGTGTATTCAATTAGCATTTATTGTTACCTGGCTTAGTCCATTCAGGCTGCTATTAGAAAAGACCACAGACTGGGTAGCTTATAAACAACAGAAATATATTTCTCACATTTCTGGAAGCTGGAAGACTAAGATCAGGGAGCCAGCATGGTTTGGTGAAATCCTTCTTCCAGGTCTCAGAATTCTCATTGTATCCTCACATGGTGAAGTAGGGTAGGGAGCCCTGTGGGTTCTCTTTTATAAGAGCCCTAATCCCATTCATGAGGGCACCACCTTCCTGACCTAATCACCTCAAAGGTGCACCTCAAAATACCATCACACTGCAGATTAGATTTTCAACATATGAATTTTGGGATGACATAAACATTCAGACCATAACATCCACCATACACAAGTCAACTTTAGAATTTATGACCATATACGTATTTCTCAAATATGCTTATCTTGGCCCACCTCTATTGTATTTTCATACATATTGGTGTTATTATACTTAAGTCAGATTGAAAAATATGTCTTCATTCATGATCTAACACATATAAAGTGTCTTGATCCAATCATAAATGATGGACCATAGGACAAACACTCCTTGTATACCTTCCCCTTCCATTAAATATTAAAAGTGAACTCACAGGCTAAGTAGTAATGGATGATTGAATGCATAGCATTAGTAGATAAATGAAACCACACCTGATTAGCTGCCAGGTCATTAGGGAGATAAATATTTCCTGATAGTTATTGGCAGCACAATAGTCACACATTTCATGTTTGAAATCTTTTAACCAATGTAGGAGTGAAAAAAATAGAGGAAAAAACAAGTGCCAATGATTTGCTCATCCAATTAGTAAACATTCTTTTAGGTCCCTGACTCAACCTTTTCTCATACTCTCAAAATGAAGATTTTCTTGGCTTTAGTTTCAATAACTTCAATTATACTACTCCTTTACTTTAGACTCTCTAATTAGGATACTAAATATCATCTGCTGGCCAAAAAAGTTTTTTCTAAATTGGGTCACCTACCTTCAACTGTTTCCCAGTGGTCAGCATGATGAATTAACAATGAATTCTGTCATATCCTGAATCTATATAATTCTTTTGCCGTTGTATATATTAGGTTAAATCATTTGTTTTTACCAGTGAAACCAATCAACCAACTAATCCCTCAAATCTGTCATTTGCTAGTCTGAAATTAAAAGTATAAAGCATTTTAAAGTATAAATATTATAAAGTCAGAATATCTTTACAAAGATTACTTCATTGATAGGTATATACATATTATGTATGCATTATATGCATATACATATACTTACATGTATGTCTCTCTCTGTAGAGATAAAGACAGAGATAGATATATTCATGCCCTTGTGTAATCCTTTCCCCTTGAGTATAGATGGCACCCACGATTTGCATCTAACCAACAAATTAAGGCAAAAGTGATAGAATGTATGTGATTATACACATATGATTATGGGAATATGTCATATAAGATTGCAGCACCTGTCAGGCTGGAGTCCCTCTCTGTTGGTGGCTTTGAGGAAGGAACACTTCATGAGTCAGGGAACTGCAGGTAGCCTCTGGTAGCTGAGAGAGGTTTCCAGCCAATAGCCAGCAAGAAATTGAAATCTTCAGTTTTGCAACCAAAAGTCAATGAATTCTGCCAACAACCTGCATTAACTTGGAAGCAATTCCTTCCCCAGCAGGACCACAGGTGATATCCCAGGCACAACCAACACTTTGATTACAACTGAGGTATTGTGACCTATGTCTTGCATTGGGGCCTCCAACCAGCTAAGGGATACCCAGACTCCCGACACATGCTGACAGTGACATAATACCTGTGTCTGATTTTAAGCTGTTAAATTTGTGGAAATATAGTTATGCAGCAATTGGCAACTCATGCAAATTTTAGTACCTGAAAGACGATACTACTAGAACAAACCGAGCTAAAACTTGTGAGATTTATTTTGGAACCAGGCACTGGGTGGAAGCTGGAAGAATTTCTGAGGAGTATAACAGAGAAAGCCCAAATGTCTTCCAACAGACTGTTAGTAGAAATCTGGGCTTTTAAGAATGCTGCTACTGAGAGCAGTTCAAATATTTTCTCATCTATGACATCAGGATTAATACATTCAATTATTTTGTCATGAAATTAAAATTAAACATCTGAGACTACTTATTATTAAAGTGTTCTTTTCTCAAGGATGACTAAAAATATTCCTTCTAGTTCAAGAATGACTAAAAAGGACAGCTTTCTGCCCTTGGGCAAGGCATACCACAGTGAACTGAAGTTAAGTTCTCATATGTAACTTGAAGCACTGGTTAACTAAAGCAGTGATTTTTCAGATGATGCTGGCAACTGATTTCTCTTTACAAATGAAAGCTGGGGCAGAAATGCAGGAAGTGTTGAGGAAGCATTGGTCAACCCATATTCCTACCCAGTTAGCCTCTTTCACGCTATTCCATGGCTTCATTGTCCCTCATGAAGCTCTTTGGAAACAGATTAGTAACAAATTGGGAAATCTTTAAACTATATGATCCAAAGTCAGGTAAAATGTCACCTAACTCATTTGTGTTTGGGTGTAGAGGACACACACACACACACACGCGCGCACACTGTGGATCATTTAGTACCTAAGACATGGTCATGGAAAAATTGTTTGTTATCTGTTTCCAAGTAGCTAATTCACCCCCAGCCTGGAGCAGCTTGAGGAAACACAGTTTAAGAAAGTTTGCAAGTGACATGTCTGAAGAGCACGTCAGATCAAATGGCAATTCAAAGTAGTTCTGAACCTCAGAGGTCACTCAAGACCTAAATTCTTAGCTTAAAAATTTGATCAATAATTCTGGCAAAATACCTTTTTTCTAGGTCTAGAATATTAATCTTGTCATCACATTATGTGTCTTGAAGAAATTCTAACAGGTTTATTGTGACACTAAGGTCACCTGTAAAGAGGGAAGTCTATAATTAAATGCTTTGTAGTCTGCTGATCCCTTCAGGCAGTCTGCCCTCAAAATTAATCACGAATCTCTTTCCAGGGAGTCTCTTGCTCTCATAAACTACTAACCTTCTAAATATGGAATTAAATTATTTTATTGTATCAATATTACTGCTAGATCTACTTAAAAAAAAATAGCTGCTTCTAAATAAGAAGGAAAACCACAGAGCTGGGACCAATATATACTCATATAAGCCTTGCTTAATAGTGAGTGAACAGGAAAAAACCCACCCCTGAAACTCCCATTTTCTCCTTCCTGCCCTGGTGTTTATAGTGATGAGGTTATGACTAGGTTAGTGTGGATTCTGTTGCTTAGTCTTCATGGTTACACTGCATGAAACCGTTGTTATAAACATTTTATACAAAAGGAAACCGAATCTCAGAGAAACAGAAAAACAGTCACATAGCTAGTACATGCCAGAGCTAAGTTTTTGATTAATCAGAGTGAGTAAAGAGAGCTATGCATAGAAATAGGAAAAAGCAGCTTTGAGAGAGAGAGAGAGTGTGTGTCTGTGGATGAGACGACTCTAGCTGGTTTGATTTATATGATACCTATGGCTAAGAATCTTACTAGATATCATAGAAGATGCCTATAATGGATACTCCATTCATTCATTCGATAAGGATGTACTAGGCACAGCTATGTGCAGTATTAACTGTTGGGAGCTTCCTGATGAAGAAGATGTACTTGACTTTATGTAAATTAGATTTCAGCTGGAGAAGCAAAAATATTAAATCAAATGAGTCCTGATGAGGTGTGACAATTACTGTGGTAACTAAAATACGAGATGCCTAAGGAACACAGTCCTGGTTACTAAAACTAGTTTGAGTATAAAGGGTTTGTGATAGTCACATTGTTTCACGCATACACATACGTACATCCACAGGTATCTAACAGCTTTCTGTTTTCAACATTTGTTGTAAGAATGCATCTCATCATAGAAAAATTGCTCAATTGAGTTCCTAAGTGACTTTAGATAAGTGCGCTACAAATATGTCTGAGGTGACCACAGGGAGCCATCGTCAATCTTAAGTTAAAGGCTGTTTACTGTGTGGCTGTCTACTAGCTTTACATAGCCTGGAGGAATAGGTTCTGTGGCCATCACCTCTTAGCACCTCCTGTTGGTCAGAGATAAATTGGCTGTGGCATTCCAGTTGCCTTCTGAAAACACACTCCAAAATGTTCTTCTGCACACCCTGCAAAGAGCAGTGAGGAATATTCATCCTAAAGGCCATGGGGACACATTGACATTGCTATCAGGCTTCCATCAGTTTACTGGCTCACACCTTTGTGGATGTGGGGTCTCATTGTGAGTAACTGCTGGAATCTTCAAGGGTATATCACGTGTGTTCATGAGATACCCAAGGGAGCCTCTGGACTCACGATGTTCCTTTGAAGTCTCTCTCCTGAGGGGAATCCCTCCTGACGACAGTTTCCTGGGGATGTTCTGGCTCCAGAGACAACTGTCTGCTCTGAAATGTGAAGGATAGTAATTTTCTCACTTCTGTGTTATTTGTTCTCCAGGGTTTTATCCATTTTGACCAGATTATAGTTTTTGCTCCCCACATACAGCTCTCTATCATCAGGTGCTTGGATGGAAAGATATTCGCTAAGCACTGCCCTGTTAAACAATAACAAACTATCCTTTCAACTTCAGAGCCCCTCCCTGGACCCACCTCAGAATTCCAGGGTCCTCCCCGCTTGGTGAATCCTCTCAGCGGCTCCACGTGCTCATGTTTGTGACTGTGTCTCTTGCACTTTTAGGTCCTCATATATCTCAGCTCAAGTTGGGGTGTGGCCCTAGTTCTTTCCCAAAGTGCTTCCTAAGCTCCCATGTAAACCAGTATCTGCAAAGAGATGATGAGAAAAAGACAGAGGGTATATGTCTCTGTGTGTGCATGTGTGTGTGTCTACAGAGAGAGAGACAGAGACAGAGACAGAGAGCATCTTGAGCAAGACACTTTGAAACAATGGTCCTGTGCTTATCAGGACATCCTGTTCACATAAGATTTCTGATTATGGTAGAAATTAGTGAAGACTTCAGCATCCCAGGATCTGAAAAAATAACAATTCTTTATTACTCACAAGTGTATTAAAATTCTTCATATGTACTATGGCGAAGGGAGATTGTTAAGTTGCAGTAAAGGAGGAGGAAACCCTGAGCTGAGAGAGAGGACAGGTCACGTGGAGGGTTGTAGAATACTGGCCTATTAAGGAAAACTTCCCAGAAAACTAGGAGGAGGAGGAGGAGAAGAGTGAAAACAATAGCAACCAGCAGGGGATCACAGTGGAATCTGAGATCGAAAATGAAGAGGCCAAGAATAGCCTGCTTCCTTGCTGTCCAGAGAGGAGGACTGAAAGAAACCACAAGGTCCCAGGTGCTTGGGACCTTCTCATCTCTCTGACTTCAGACACCGTCTCTCCCTTGCTCACTCTACTCCTGCTATTATGCCTTCCTTATCCTCCTCAATTGTCCACTGTGTTTCTTCCTCAGACCCTTTGCTTGGAATTCTTGCCCCTTAGATATTTTGATGGCCAACTCTCACCTCTTTTGAGGCTTTGCTCAGTTGTCATCTTCTCAACAAGTCTTAACCTGGACACCATTTATACAAGGGTGACCAGCCATTCTCCTAACACCCCAATGACCTGTACCCTACATTTTCCACAGTGTTTATCACCCTTTACTATACAGTATAACATCCTCGTTATTTCTATCGTTTCTGTCTAAAGCTCCAAAACTTGCTCACACTGTCCTTGCCTCACTGATAACATTCCCGGTGTCTAGAACAGAGAACATTGAGTGTCGATCACTATCTGGTGAATGAATTACTAAATTTCTGGGGTAAGAGCCAGATGTACTTCTGTAATCACAATAAGGTGGCTCTGGTTGTTGGGTGACTGAGTCAGAGCCAGTTTTTTCTGAGAGATGACTAACTAAAATTTTCTGGTTTGGGTTGGTAGGACTTGGAGGGGAAGCATGGTTGTGTAGCTGTGGGCCCAGATATCTGCTCCCTTCCCAGCAAAAATCCCAAGGTTAGGTCAACAGGTGAAATTTCCTTGGTAGGTTTGGGGAATTTGAAAGTGAAGTGGACTGTTGTGGCAGAAACAACACTAGTCTGTGGTCATCAGACTAGTTTCTTCTTTTTCGAGATTCTCCTTCCTAGCTTGCTTTCATGTCAGCGGGGATTCTAGGATCACACTTCCCGATGGAGTGCGGGTAGAAGTAGTATGTAACGTCTCCTGGCCTTCTCACTGAGGGGTGGACAGCCAGTGTCCTTCCTGGTCTCCTTTTCCTTCATCTCTTAATTACAAAGGACCCACTGGAGGCCCCCACTAGAAGGAAGGCATTCATATCCCTGAATAACCGTATGTACATAGGATGATGACATGAGAAAGAAACAAACACATCCCTGTTACATTACTACACTGGTTTTATGGGGTTATTACCCAGTGATGCATCTAATCTGTGCAAGCCTTCAGAGTTTATGGTATATCAGAGTTTATAGGGCCCAAGACTCCCACATTGAGTGAGTTAAAAGCCTAATATAAGTGAAGTAGGGATTAAGCTTGCTTACAGAAAAAAAATATATATATTTCTAAATATTCTGAGTTTCTGGACTGAGAGTACTGTAGTCATCCCCTGGTTCTTAGATACCTTTGTTTAGATAAGTCTACTTCTGTCCCTCTACATCTGTTCTTTCTATGCTCATATATAACAAAAATAGAATTCTAACATTAGAAAACATGAGCTCTGTGTAGAGAATCCTTTATTTGGTAAAATACATTCTTCCTTAGACAAATCAGCCTATAGGCCAGATATATAGACCATCCTTAAGGAAAGGGAGAAGTTAATTTATTAAGTAGTAATAAGAGATATTGACATTCTCATCAAAGATTACAATTTAAGCCCTAGAATAGAAACATAAGGCACAAGACTAATAATGTACAAGCTAAATGCAAAAAAGAAGATAAACGTGAAGTCTATGAGAAATTAAGATTAGAATATCCTAGAGAAGACACTTCCTGTTGATATTGTCTACTCTTCTTGATGTTGTGATGTTACTTGTCTCTGTAAATGGGTGGAGTGCCGCACTGCATTGTATATTCTACTGAAGCTTGTGCTTCAGCCTCAGCTGGCTTATAAAACTGTCTCCTGCAACCAGATTTGACATTTTTGTTAACTGATCCTCTAGAGCCAGGGTCAGCAAACTATAGCCTGATGTAGAACAGAAAAGATAGAGAGTGGAGGTAGTACAAAACATCTGCCTGTTTTTGAAAATAAAGTTGTACAGGGACACAGCCACACCCATCTGTTTATGCAGTTTCTGTGCTGTTTTCACACTACAACTACAATGTTGAGTAGTTGCACAAAGCCTACAGTAGATACTCTCAGTTCCTTTACAAAAAATTATGCCAGCCCATCCTCTAGTGCATGTTATTTGTTCATATCTTGCCATCTGACTCTGTTCAGTTCAATAGTCGTGTCTGTCTTATGCCTTGAGTTGATTTTAAGCCACTGGTAGTTAGAGTCTGTGTACATACAGGTGTGTCCTTTTTTAATATCTTTCCACAGAAGAACAATAAATATTTGTTGAGTTAAATTGAATGAACATCCACAACAAAGTCTTGCAGTCTTATTCTAGGAAAGCTGTAGTCAGGCTCTAACATATTTCACACACAATATTTGTTTAAACTTTTTATACAAAGTGCAAGCAATCACTTTTTTCTGGTATTTTGTATTTTCTATTTAATCAAATAACTTATTTTATCCTTTTTTTTTTATTTCTAATAACTAGCTCACTGTAACTCTTACTTTACCTCTCAGAGTGTAGTGTTGGGAAGTGGCCACCCAGAGACTTCGGTGTTGGTGCGACAATGTGACAAGGTCTCGCCAATAAATGCCACCTCCAGGGAGATCATTTTTTTAAGTTGGTATACTGCCTCCACTCTCTGTCTTTTCTATTCTGCCACCAGAGTTCAGTGGATCCCAAGGCCCTAGGGGGATGGCAGAGTCACAGATGGAAAAAGCCTGACCAAGACATTAGCACTGAGTGGTTAAATGAGTGAGGAATGATGTTTATTCTGTAAAACTTGGAGGTTTCTTTGTTCAGGAGCTTAGCTACGTCAATGAATAATGTTTCTTACACAATAGGATTTTCTTCATCTTTTCCCAACAACTGACTGTCCTTTGAGATATAACATTCATTAACTCATTAACAGGAGAGAATTTTTTTCCTTCAAATGACATCTTGTATTTCTGGGCTAATTCAAGACTCATATGAAATATATGTAAGAGAAGTTCATGAGCACTTTTAAAACCCCAGTGATGAACTGTCATGCAGCCCTCAGTGCTTCGCAAGTTGTCTTTCTCGCTCCACGGGACAGGTTCTTACCAACGTATCTCTGTGTGCACGTGCATCTGTGTGAATCAGCACTCCCCTGAGCCCCCTGTAACAGAGCCAGAACCAGGGTCAGGCAGATGGGCACATTTTGTGCTTTGTAGATCTCTTGCTTTCTTTAGTTTTCTTTGTCTTGAGTGCATTTGATTAAGCCACAAGCTATGACAACAAAATGAGTAAAATAACAAATCCAGTTAAACAAATTTGATTTTTTCATATGATAGTTGCTACCTACTTTTAATTTTTGGTGTAAAATTTTGATTTTATTTTTACCAAATTATTCTGATTAAGTCATTTTTTTTTCCCGTTGGCAAAAATAGAATTCTTATTTCTATAGATACCAAATGATGTTCATTTGGCCTACACTTAATAACAGACAATTCAAACAGCTTTTATTAGCTGCAAAACTTTTTGCTTCAGTGAAGGGGCTGCCTGGTGTGAGAAAAGGATGAATGTGTACATCCTCTGGTTAAGAATGGGAGAGCTTGTGCAGAGGCAGACCTTTCTCCTGCTGTCTGTGTGGAGGCACCACACAGGTCCCTCAGAGACCCCAGCACTTTGTAGGGCACGCTCTTAAATCCACAGGAGTAGAGACTTAAATCAAATTAGTGGAATTTCTATCAGAGGTGTGCGTATACTTCTTTGATTCAATATCTAGTGTAATATATTAATAAAATAAAACAAATAAAAACACTGGCCAGGCTTTATTCAAAAGAACATGTTTTTAGCTTTGGATATGTCAAAAAAAATATTTAAGTACCATTTACCAGAAAATTCATACCATTACTCGCCTTACCATTGCTTATGGATGTAATCAAGACATTTCATTTTGAAGTACTTAACTTTTTAAAAATCCAAATAATTCCTTTAGTCAATGAGGAGAACAGAAGGTTCTGCTGAATGGTAACATGACCCAGAAACAGCATTATATTCTCCGCATTCCTTTACCTTTGAGTAGAAACAGAAATGTAAAAGTGCTTATAGCCCTTTCTGAACCTTCAGTCAAAGTCAAATTTTTTAAGTTTATTAAAGTTTCTTTGTCAGTTATATAAAATAGGAATATCTAGTGGAATAGGGTTTATTTCTTATTGATCTTATCACCATTATTATATCATAAAATATTATTCCATTTTATCATCATTTATTTAATTACATATATGTGCCTATAATAAAGCAAATCTTTGCAGGGTACACGGTTATAGCACATATTTGGTAGATGATCACTTCTGCTGTCCTTGTTTATAAAGACTTTACAGCACATCAGAAGTCTAGAATTTGAAAGTAAATGGAGCAACACTACGTGCTCTACCCAAAGGAAAGACTTAGCAACAAGGGGCCCTTTTCATAGAAATAAAATGGAGGACTACTCCGCCATCTAGTGGATATGTTGAAAAATGGAAAGGTGTTTGTTTTTGTTGTTTCAAATAGAGTCATATTAAATTTCACCAAAAGTCTGAGCAAAAGAACACCTGCTCTTTTTATTGCTTTTGGAAGATATTATGAGGATTTATGCATGCATGGGATAAGATAATTTTCAGAAAGTAGTTTGAAAAAAATGGGATTTAGGGAGTCCAGGTTAGAAGCTAAAAAGTGTACAGTGTTAAATGAATGTTTTCATATAAGGAATATCGTAGAGCCAGAGCAACAGAGACTGCAAGACACACACACACACACACACACACACACACACACACACACAGAGAGAGAAAGAGAGATAGGAAGGAGAGAGAAATTGATCTCTTTATTGAATTGTTTAAAAGGGGGAACAAGTAAAAAAAAAAAAAAAAAAGAAGAAGCATTATTTAGCAATTTTTTTAAAGCTTAAAACCAGAAGTCCCCAGAATTCAAGAAATAATTCTTTAGTCGAACATATGGAAAGTTTGGCAAACAGGGAAAATGTCTTTTGGAAGAAGTTCCAACGTCTGGGAAGAGGGAGAGAAGGGTAGGTGAAGAAGAGCTGCTGAAAGCGAGTACAGCATGTACAAGGCATCCTGCAGCTCTGCAGCCCAGGGAGAGCATCGCCGCTGAGGACAGTTTCCCTCAATTTCACCTGAATGTTACTGGGTTGTGCTGGGAGGGAAACCAGAAGGGAAGAGAATAATTAAAGGAGACCTTTCAGTAAACTGGATGCTAACCATTTGTATTGCCTCTTTAAAATGAAATAGTGTCATAGAAAGGAAGACTGGCAAATCACTTCTTGTTACACCACATGGAGAGTTATTCTTTGAGTGGTGAAGTCCTGTGCCCTCTGCCAATTCAGTCCTTGCAGGACCTGTCAGTGGGTAGCTTTTGATGGGCCTGATAGGGTTCTACTATCACAAAGAACAAAGGGGTTGAAAGGAAAACAGGGAGTTGAGTATTTTAAAACTTTTGGTAGCCAAGTCCACTGTGCTAATAATTCTCAGCATGTTAGAACAGCGTGCAGTGTATCAGGTGGTAAGGGGAGAGTGGCAAGGGAAGGAGCCTTAGTTTGAGATAACATTCTTGGGCTGCAGCAGTAAGGACAGATTAGGTTCTGACCCAGTTCATCTGAAACAGTGCCAGTCTTAGATAAGAGGGTGATAATAAATAGGGAATAAAATAAAATCAGGACAACTAGCATTCGTGAAATGGAGGGAATACTTTTTGAGACCTAACAGGTTAGGGTCCTACTGGCAGGAAAAAGATAACTTCCCTACCCCCCTTCTATTTATAGCCTTTTGAAAGGAAAAATAAATAATAGTTCATAGAGCAGTCAAAATGGAAGAATTTTACAGTACTACATGAATTTTTGGCCTGAAAGAATAAGGTGAGTTCTTTAGATAGTGGTGGGGACATAGATGTATAGGGTGGGAACTAGGAAGACAGGTGGCCCTGTGGAGTAAGCCTGAGGGCGTTGAGGACAGTGGGACCGCAGAAACCTCCCACTGTTTTACAGAAATGTGGCCCTGAGTGTTATATGAATGTAGCTTATTGGGTCAGATGTGGGCAGCTAAGTAACACTGAGCCCATCAAGTTCTCTCTTTCAGAGATTTAGAGTTGGGACCACTTCCAACTTGGACCTGAGGCTACAAGGCTAGACCTCCAACATGTAAACCAAAGAACTGTGCTCCATCCATGGTTTGCTTGTGGACAAAGCAAAAAAGCCAGTCTGCAGAGGGATGAAGGGAAACAATGCAAGGAAGGAGCAGAGATAAGAAATATTAAAAGAAATATTTGAAAAGTTTAAAATTATTTGTTCTAGTTCCTTTCTATGGCCATCCATATTTCTGCCCTTGGATTTCATTAGATACCTCTGTGTCCCTATAATACATTCCCATTTGACTTAAGGAAGCCTACATGAATATCTGTTACTTGCACAAAGATTCTTAACCACATGGTAATTTTGCCCCTACACTGTCCAAATTTAGTCATTTGAGCCAGAAAAAGGAAATTTGAAAAGTGAGACTTCCTTAGGTCCCTTAGACTCCAGGTAAATAGGAACCCTAATCTAGGCATGACCTTTTGAGTGCTTCCTCAAAATTTTTAGATCTCCTCCAGTGCTTGGGACCAGTACATCGTACAGTTCAGGAGGGGGACTCTGGTGTTGGTCTGTTTCTTTCCCTGGAGAACTTTCTGACCCTCTGTGATCCTCAGTTGCTCCCAAGTGAGGTGATCAGTTGCATAGAGGACCTCCAGTACTAATGCTTATGAGGTTCTCCTGGGAGCCCAGGGCTGGATCCCCATTCCGGGAAGGTGGCTCAGCAGGTAGATGCCTAGTGGTGGTTGGGTGGAGGCAGTGCAGTCAGGCATCCTGAAAGAAATAGCATCTTACTGGAATCTAAAGCCTGAGTGGGACTACCCATATGAATTGATATAGATTCTCCTAGTTAAAGGGTAAAAAAATTAAAAAGCCAGTCAAAAAACCCAAAGAAGAGAGAATTGTGTGCTTTCAGATGAGTGAAAGATTTCCACAATGACAGAGAGAGAAATACAAGGAGAGAATAGAAAGGAATGACAAAGACAGCCAGAGTTCATACTATGAAGGGTCTCAAGAAATTGCACTCTCTCTTCAAGGAAATGGTAAGGCATTGAAAACATACCTTAGTAATTTGTGTTAGAAATAGCTGCTCTGATTGTAGAATGAATGCAGAGGAGCAGTTAGGAAGCTGTTCAAAGGTGGTGGCCCTCCAGATGAAGAGAAATGGACCAATTCTAATGAGCTATATAGGAAATGGGAATTACGGTAGATTTGATGAGAGAGTGAAGAAGAGGGGGTTGCCAGGGTAACCTCTGGCTGAGCTGCTAAGTACACAGCAGCACGATTTCCTGAAGAACAGTGTTATGAGTCAGGCTGAAAGTGGAGGTGGGGGTGGCTTATTGGGAAGAGGATAGGATGAGTGCAGGTTGAGTTCGAGGTGCCTGAAGGGCCTTTGAAGGGGGGAATGCACATCATAAATTTGAGGCATGAGACTGGAAAGTCCATGGTGAAGCTGGCTTGTTTCCCCACTGCAAAGCAATATTGTTTGGCTGCAATTTCCCATCTAGAGAGCAGAGCTTTGAGCCTGGACATGGGCTTTCTCTCTTTAAAAATGGCTTTCAAATGCAAAAGTGTAGTAATGCAGAAGTAGCTGATATGCACCAGAGAAAATGCCCATTTACTTTACAGATTGACTTTGCCCCAACCCATGCCTCAAAACATAATTCAGAAACTTCAGACATGATGAGCAGAGAAACTATACACAGGAGTATTCCTCTTGCACTGGCAGGAAAAATATGTAACCTTGCCCTTCACAAGCTGTAGTCTGCCTTTAGTGTTGACACATTAACTTTCTTAACACAACTGGGAGAAATAGCTTCTTATCATCATATAAGGCAGCCATGTTCATATAAAAGAATGTGTCTCTTACCCATAATATACACCTCAGTATAGCCAATTAGCTGTGCAAATAGCCACACAGACTACCAATATAAAATTGATATATTTTAGAATTTACTGAAACATTTTTATATGTCTTCTGAATCTTCAACCTGACTGTGTAAAGTAGGCAAATGTATGTATTTATTCTCCATTCTGAGAGAAACGTTGGCTTGGGAAAAAGTCAGGGGATAGCTCAGAAACAAGAATTTCCTTAAAAACTGTGTATTATCAGCCTGATCAAGAAAGATTGTTCAATTCTGAGTTTTCCTTCTGAGTTTTTATTAATTGAAAATTTTAGAAATTTAAACGGCTTTAAGTCTACAACAGATCTCCACAAATATTAAACAGTGTTATAAATATAGCAGGTGAAGTGGCCTGGAAAGCATATGTTCTGATTATCTCTTATGTGACAGGGCATATACAAAGGAACTTTATTTCCCTTTATTTAGTGGCTCTCATACTTTGATACTTGGGGGGTTAAAAAAAAAATCCTCTTGACCTAAAATCTGATTCTGAGAATTCTAGCTGGAGGTCTCCTGTCTCCATTGCTTTACCTTGGACTTTGTGTACCTGTGGAAGAGTAGATGTGAACTCTGATGCTTCTGCAGGTCACAGTCTTTCCAGCTCAAAGTCAGAAAGGGAATAAAGAGAGGGAAATAATATTTATGAAACTTACTGGAAACACAAGCTTTAAATGATACAATAGACCAGCTAGATTTAATTGATATTTATAGAACGTTCCATCCAAAAACAGCAGATTACACTTTCTTCTCAAGTGCACATGGAATGGTCTCCAGGATAGATCACATTTTGGGTCACAAATCAAGCTTTGGTAAACTTAAGAAAATTGAAATTTTATCAAGCACCTTTTCTGACCACAATGCTATGAGATTAGAGATCAATTACAGAAAAAAAAAAAAAAAACTGTAAAAACACACACACACACACGGAGGCTAAACAATATGCTACTAAATAACCAACAGATCACTGAAGAAATCAAACAGGAAATCAAAAAATAACCTAGAGACAAATGACAACAAAAACACAATGATCCAAAACCTATGGGATGCAGCAAAAGCAGTTCTAAGAGGGAAGTTTATAGCAATACAATCCTACCTCAAGAAACAAGAAAAATCCAAAATAAACAATCTAACCTTATACTATAAGAAACTGGAGAAAGAAGAGTAAACAAAACGCAAAGTTAGCAGAAGGAGAGAAATCATAAAGATTAGAGCAGAAATAAATGAAATAGAAACAAAGAAAACAATAGCAAAAATCAATAAAACTAAAAGCTGGTTCTTTGAGAAGATAAACAAAATTGATAAACCTTTAGCAAGACTCATCAAGAAAAAGAGGGAGAGGACTCAAATCAATAAAATTAGAAATGAAACAGAAGTTACAATGGACACTGCAGAAATAAAAAGCATCATAAGAGACTACTACAAGCAACTATATACCAATAAAATGAACAACCTGGAAGGAAATGAACAAATTCTTAGAAAGGTATAACCTTGCAAGATTGAATCAGGAAGAAATAGAAAATATGAACAGACCAATCACAAGTAATGAAATTGAAACTGTGATTAAAAATCTGCAACAGAGAGATAGGATTAAGATGGAGGAGCAGGAGGATGTGCACCCACTCCCTCTTGCAAAAGCACCGGAATTACAACTAACTGCTGAATAGTCATCGACAGAAAGACACTGGAACTCACCAGAAAAGACACCCCACATCCAGAGACAAAGGAGAAGCCGCAATGAGATGGTAGGAGGGACGCAATTGCGTTAAAATCAAATCCCATAAATGCTAGGTGAGTGACACACGAACTAGAGAACAGTTGTACTGCAGAAATCCACCCACTAAAGTGAGGGTTCTGAGCCCCACATCAGACTTCCCAACCTGGGAGTCCAGCAACAGGAGGAGAAATCCCCAGAGAATCAGACTTTGAAAACCAGTGGGATTTGATTGCAGGACCTCCACAGGACTGGGGGAAACAGAGACTCCATTCTTGGAGGGCACACAAAAAAAATGTGCTCGCCAGGACCCAGGGGGAAGGAGCAGTGACCCCATAGGAGACTGAACCAGACCTACCTGATGGTGTTGGGGGGTTGCCTGTGGAGGTGGGGGGTGGCTGTGGCTCACCAAGGAGACAGGGGCACTGGCGGCAGGGGTTCTGGGAAGTGCTCATTGGTGTGAGCCCTCCCAGAGTCTGCCATTAGCCCCACCAAAGAGCCTGTAAGCTCCAGTGCTAAGTAGCCTCAGGCCAAACAGCCAACAAGGTGTGAACACAGCCCCAGCGATTAGCAGACAAGCAGATTAAAGGTTTACTGAGCTCCGCCCACCAAATTGGATTAAAGTCTTACTGAGCTCCGCCCAGCCAGCCCTACCCACCATCAGTCCCTCCCATCAGGAAGCACCCACGAGCCTCCTAGATAGCTTCCTCCACAAGAGGGCAGACAGCAGTATCAAGCAGTATCAGCAGTATTTCGTCTTGTGGAACTAAAAACCACAACCATAGAAAGATAGAGAAAATGAAAAAGCAGAAGACTTTGTACCAGATGAAGGGACAGGATTAAAACCCAGAAAAACAACTAAATGAAGAGGAGATAGGCACCCTTCCAGAAAAAGAAATCAGAATAATGATGGTGAAGATGATCCAGGACTTTGAAAAGAGACTGGATGCAAAGATCCAAAAGTTTACCAAAGACCTAGAAGAATTAAAGAGCAAACAAACAGAGATATGCAACACAATAACTGAAATGAACAATACACTAGAAGGAACCAATAGCAGATTAACTGAGGCAGAAGGGCGAATAAGTGACCTGGAAGACAGAATGGTGAAAGTCACTGATGCAGAAAAGAATAAAAAATAAATAATGAATAGAATGGAAGACAGCCTAAGAGACCTCTGGGACAATGTTAAACACACCAACATTCACATTATAGGGGTCCCAGAAGGAGAAGAGAGAAAGAAAGGACCTGAGAAAATATTGGAAGAGATTATAGTTGAAAACTTCCCTACCATGGGAAAGGAAATAGCTACCCAAGTCCAGGAAGTGCAGAGAGTCCCAGACAGGATAAACCTGGAGAAACACGCCAAGACATATAGTAGTCAAACTGACAAAAATTAAAGACAGAGAAATGTTATTAAAAGCAACAAGGGAAAAATGACAAATAACATACAAGGGAACTCCCATAGGGTAACAGCTGACTTCTCAGCAGATACTCTGCAAGCCAGAAGGGAGTGGCATGATTTATTTCAAGTGGTGAAAGGGAAGAACCTACAACCAAGGATACTCTACCCAGCAAGGATCTCATTCAGATTCGATGGAGAAATCAAAAGCTTTACAGACAAGCAACAGCTAAGAGAATTCAGCACCACCAAACCAGCCCTACAACAAATGCTAAAGGAACTTCTCTAAGCAGGAAACATAAGAGAAGAAAAGGACCTACAGAAACAACAAGAAAACAGTTAAGAAAAGGGTAATAGGAACATACATATCAATAATGACCTTGAATGTAAATGGTCTAAATGCACCAAGCAAAAGACACAGACTGGCTGAATGGATACAAAAACAAGACCCATATATATGCTGTCTCCGAGAGACCGACTTCAGACCTAGGGACACATACAGACTGAAAGTGAGGGGATGGAAAAAGATATTACATGGAAATGAAAATCAAAAGAAAGCTGAGTAGCAATACTTATATCAGATAAAATAGACTTTAAAATAAAAAAATGTTACAAGAGACAAGAAAGGACGTTACATAAAAATCAAGGGATCAATCCAAGAAGAGATAACAATTAGAAATATATATACACCCGGTATAGGAACACCTCAATACATAAGGCAAATGCTAACAACTATGAAAGTGGAAATGCAAGGCAGAAATAGAGACACAGATGTAGAGAACAAACATGTGGACACCAAGTGGGGAAAGTGAGGAGGGTTGGGGGTGAATGAATTGGGAGATTGGGATACCAAATTGTACACTCTAAATATATGCTGTTTATTATCTGTTAACTGCATCTCAATAAAAGTTCTTAAAAAAAAAATCTCCCAACAAACAAAAGTCCAGGACCAGATGGATTCACAGGTGAATTCTATCAAACATTTAGAGAAGAGCTAACACCTACCCTTCTGAAACTCTTCCAAAAAATTGCACTCCCAAACTCACTCTATGAGGCCACCATCACCCTGATACCAAAACCAGACAAAGATACTACAAAAAAAGAATTACAGACCAATATCACTGATGAATTTAGATGCAAAAATCCTCAATAAAATACTAGCAGACAGAATCCAACAACACATCAAAAAGATCATACACCATGATCAAGTGGGGTTTATCCTTGGCATGCAAGGATTCTTCAGTATATTCAAGTCAATCAATGTGATACACCATATTAACAAATTGAAGGATAAAACCACATCATCATCTCAATAGATGCCGTAAAAGCTTTTGACAAAATTCAACATCCATTTATCATAAAAACTCTCCAGAAGGTGGGCATAGGGGGAACCTATCTCCACATAATAAAGGCCGTATATGACACATCCACAGCAAACATCATTCTCAATGGTGAAAAACTGAAAGTGTTCCCTCTAAGATCAGGAACAAGACAAGGATGTCCACTCTCACCACTGTTATTCAACATAGTTTTGGAAGTCTTTGCCACAGCAATCAGAGAAGAAAAAGAAATAAAAGTAATTCAAATTGGAAAAGAAGTAAAACTGTCACTGTTCGCAGATGACATAGAAAATCCTAAAGATGCCACCAGAAAACTACTTGAGCTAATCAATGAATTTGGTAAAGTTGCAGGATACAAAGTTAACAGACAGAAATCTCTTGCATTTCTATACACAAACAACAAAAGATCAGAAAGAGAAATTAAAGAAACAATCCCATTCACCATTGCAACAAAAAGAATAAAATACCTAGGAATAAACCTAACTAAGCAGGTAAAAGACCTGTACTCAGAAAACTATAAGACAGTAATGAAAGAAATCAAAGATGATACAAACAGATGGAGAGATATACCATGTTCTTGGATTAGAAGAATCAACACTGTGAAAATGACTATACTACCCAAAGCAATCTACAGATTCAGTGCAATCCCTATCACATTACCAATGGCATTTTTTAGAGAACTAGAACAAAAAATCCTAAAATTTGTATGGAGACACAAAAGATCCCAAATAGCCAAAGCAATCTTGAGGGAAAAAACAGAGCTGGAGGAATCAGCCTCCCTGACTTCAGACTATACTACAAAGCTACAGTAGTCAAGACAGTATGGTACTGGCACAAAAACAGAAAGATAGATCAAGGGAACAGGATAGAAAGCCCAGAGATAAATTACAGTCAACTAATTTATGAGAAAGGAGGAAAGGATATATAATGGAGAAAAGACAGCCTCTTCAATAAGTGGTGCTGGGAAAATTGGACAGCTACATGTTAAAGAATGAAATTAGAACACTCCCTAACACCATACACAAAAATAAACTCAAAATGGATTAAAGACCTAAATTTACATCCAGACACTATAAAACTCTTAGAAGAAAACATAGGAAGAACACTCTTTGACATAAATCACAGCAAGATCTTTTTTGACCCACCTCCTAGAGTAATGGAAATAAAAACAAAAATAAATAAGTGGGACCTAATGAAACTTCAAAGCTTTTGCACAGCAAAGGAAACTGTAAGCAAGATGAAAAGACAACCTTCAGAATGGGAGAAAATATTTGCAAATGAATCAACAGACAAAGGATAAATCTCCAAAATATATAAATAGTTCAAGCAGCTCAATATCAAAAAATCAAACAACCCAATCAAAAAATGGGCAGAAGACCTAAATAGACATTTCTCTAAAGAAGACATACAGATGGCCAAGAGGCACATGACAAGCTACTCAACATCACTAATTATTAGAGAAATGCAAATCAAAACTACAATGAGGTATCACCTCACACCGGTTAGAAAGGGCATCATCAGAAAATCTACAATCAGTAAATGCTGGAGAGGGTGTGGAGAAAAGGGAACCCCCTTACACTGTTGATGGGAGTGTAAACTGATACAGCCACTATGGAGAACAGTATGGAGTTTCCTTGAAAAAGTAAAAATAGAGTTACTATATGACCCAGCAATCCCACTACTGGGCATATACCCAGAGAAAACCATAATTCAAAAAGACAGATGCACCCCAATGCTCATTGCAGCACTATTTACAATAGCCAGGACATGAAAGCAACCTGAATGTCCATCAAAAGATGAATGGATAAAGAAGATATGGTATATGTGTGTGTGTGTGTGTGTGTGTGTGTGTGTGTGTACAATGGAATATTACTCAACCATAAAAAGGAATAAAATTGGGACATTTGTAGAGACATGGATGGACCTAGAGACTGTCATACAGAGTGAAGTGAATCAGAAAGAGAAAAACAAATATTGTATATATTGTACGTATGTGGAATATAGAAAAATGGTACAGATTAACCAGTTTGCAAGGCATAAATAGAGACCCAGATGTAGAGAACAAACATATGGACACCAAGTGGGGAAGGGGAAAATGGCGGGGGTGGGTTGGGGTGGGATGAATTTGGAGATTGTGATTGCCATATATACATTACTAATAAGAAAAATAATATCAAACTGTACACTTTAAATATATGCAGTTTATTGTATGTCAATTATATCTCAATAAATGTTCTTAAAAAAGAAAAGAAACACTATACTGCAGGGACTTTTGCATTCTTGAGTTTATCACATAAATACATTGAGCAAGGGATTTCTAACCCCATTTTTGGTAAGGAAACTGACTCTCAGAAGGGACATTTGCCAAAATTTACACTGCTAAGTGACGAGTAGAAATAAAAGACTATTCACTTTGCCTCAACATTCATGCTGTTTCCACTCTGCCAGAGGTTTCTAGATTGAGTTCCCCAGAACCCAGGGACAAGAGAAGACACCTTGGCAGCCACCTTGTGGGGAGAGTGTGGAGAAGGAAAGCTGCCTGACTAGATGTTGGTTCCCTGTGTTCATGTCAAGCAGAGCAATTCTGCTTTTAGTTGTTGCACTTACTGTGTTTGCTTAAAATTATTACCTAGGAAAATGGCTCCTACTACTTAAAACTTATTTATAAGTTATTGTACCGTAAAATTAACTCTGCAGAAGCTCATGAATGACAAAACTAGAGAGCCATATAGTCAAAATAAGTTCACTTCTGGACATAGTAAACTGTACATAACACTATTTATATTTAAAATTATTTGGGGGTTTTTCTCCAGTATTTATTGACCAATGATTAATAGAAAATTACTTTCCTATCTGTTTCTCTGTTTTTAAGGTGAATATATAGGACTCTGGAATACTGAAAGAGGGCTGTCTAGATATGCTTGAGAGAGAGCTAATAGATAAAGACCACTGCGGAGTATAAAGGGAATGGAGCCATTTTCCAGAAAAAATCAGAAAATTGTAGATTAACTAACCTTGGTTCAGAGACCAGGGAATGCATTGAAGATCATGATTGTGATTGAGGGTAATTCTCAGTGGATGTCTGGCTGGAATTCCTGCTGTAATCTAGCTTTTAAGTTTTAATCAGCTTTATTGAGGTGTAATTTACTTGATGCTTTATAATCCTGACTTCTACTTCCAAGGAAACTGCTTCTTTTATATCCACTGCAGTTGGATGTGACCCAAGTTATTTCTTGAGAAAAAGATGATCACCACTCTGTGACAGGTGTTCTAAAGTGAGGTCCCTGGAACAACAGAATCAGCATCACCTGGGGGCCTTTGATAAACGCAAATACTCAGGCCCCACACACAGACCTACAGACAGGAAACTGTGCATGGGACCCAGCAACCTGTGCTTTCATAAGCCCCCAGGTGATCATGACATAATTCATGGTAAAGTTTGAGAACTCCTGCACAGGAACTGGCCTTTGACTAGTCATAGCAGATCTGGAGAGTGGCCAGAGGAGGTTTGGCATTGCCGAACTTGTCCTAGAGGTAATGCCAATGAACAAAACTGGAGCTTCCTGAAATGGCATGAGAAACCTAGAAGAAATTAACCAGCTGTTAGAAAAAGGCAGAGGAGATACTTAAATAGAAGCAGAGACCAGGAGTCATTAGAGTCACGCCAATGGCAGGCTGCTAAAACTCCTGTTGATGGAAGGGTGAGGTCCCACACATATTCTTACAATAAGCTCCCATTATGTGAGGTATCTCATGACCAAAAGAGCTTAAAGCATCTTGTCCTCTGCAATTCAGAGTTTACATAAAAGGGAGAGAATAATATATATTAGTAATCGTTTGAGCCAAAAAGTTGGAGAGGGGGCAAGAAGCAGTCTTCATTTATATACTGAGAAAATAACGACATGCACACAGAGAGCCTCAGACCTGTCTCTTCAAAGGAAGGTCTCATTCAGACATAGAAATGTCTTCTGCTGAGCAGGTAACCAAAAGTTACAAGTCTTAATAATGACATGGACTAATAAATACTACGTATGTCTGAATTCACTTAAATCATGTAATAACCCAACCTGTTTGCACTATTACTTGCTTAATAGATAGTAACATTAAGGTGGGGGAAATTAATTACCTTGCCCAAGGACGCACACATCATCTGTTATGGAGTGGGGATTTGCACCCCGGCAACCTGGCACCAGAGCCTGTGCTATCAACTGCGATGCTATATTGCTTCTTGATGAAAGTTATTAAAATTAATCCTCTAGGTTTGAGATTCTATAAATTGCTCGTTTGTCTCTATGGCAACCATATGCAAAGCTGTGCTTCTAGACTCTCATTTGAAATCACCACTAACCATAAGAGCCACATGGCTCCTGCATGTCCCACCAAACATGTGCATGTGATTAGATTTTATATGTGACTCCTAATGTCTTCATCACACAAATGTTCCATATTGAGAATTCTGGTTTTAGTTCATGTAGTAATTGTTTACATCTGATTTCCTAGTTGTAATCCTGAACAAAAGAGGGAGGGAGGAAGAGAAGAAAGAAGGTACTGTCCTCCCCTTTCTAGATCATGAATGTCTTCCAAAGTTTTGTGATAGAACAGTGCGAAAGCTAAGAGGTTTTCCTCAAAGATATAGGGAAGGCCCTCACCTCCCTAAGGACAGAATACTCCTGAATCAATTCTGAGAAAGGCATGCCCTTCCTAAGCTATTGGTGATCAGTGGTTTCATGTATTTTTTTAATACACACAGGCTAGTTCAGGGGAGAGATATATATATATATTATATATATATATATATGTTTTCATGTGTTATACATATAAATACAATGTGTTATATATTTATATATATAAGTGTAAATATATATATATATATATATATATATATAAATGGTTTTTATGTGTTAACTCAAAATGAAAAGGACACTGTTACATAGCAGCTCAGTGATAGAGCAGGGGCTAGGGGCTGAGTCTTTAATTTTTTTTTTAAATGCAGTCTTCACTGATCATCTGTGATATGCCAGGGACTACACCTATACAGGGGACATGGAAAAACAGTTTTCCCCTCCCTATCATCACTCTGTCATTATCCAGGCTCTCACTGATGTGGTTGTAGCATCATCGCGCTACTCAGGTGGGGCCAGTGAACATGCGCTGTGCAGCTCCAGCAGCCGCAGGCTCGCTGGGGCTTTGGGAGGGTAGATTGCTGTACCATCCGCCTAGTCAGAGCCACGTGGCAAGAGCTGGATGGCTCCTGGAAGCCATACTAGGTTATGCACCTCAACCTAGTTCTGGAAGGGCTGAGGAATGACCCCATTAAGAGTGATGTACTCCACTCATCCACGGCCTCCACCCTTGGTTGCCCTAGAATGTTCTTTACATCATTCCCTCCCTTTCGTGTGAGTTAAAAGGCTGAGTATGTTTTAATAGCGATTAGGAAAGCTAGGAAAACCGTGTGTGTGTGTGTGTGTGTGTGTGTGTCCTTGTTCACGTGTAAGTGGGTTGGTGAATGAATGGAGGGGATATCAGAGAGGGACGTGAAACAATTTAAAGTACAGATAAAAGGAATTGAGGATGAGTATCTGGCTCCTAGCTCAGGATATGCTTATCAGAAGTTCTGTGGAGTATTTAGAAGCCCTCCCTAACATGTCAGGTAACTCACATTTTCCTCATGGTGTGACCTAGTGGCAATGGAATGTGATTTCTATAGGCTGCTCAGTCTGAATCCGTAAGTATCTTTTTGTCTTGTGAGCAAAATGTGATCATTTCAGAATTCCTAATTGGCATGTAACAAGTGCCTATTTGATCTTAATGTGAATCATATGCAATTATAACTTTTTAAATGAAAAATAAGATACTTTGGTGAAGAAATTAGATGTCTCACCATCTAATGGTTGCAAAGAGCAATGATTTGCAAATAAAAAGCTGCAGAGAACTGAAAACTGTGATCATGAGCTCATTGCTTTGTATAATTTATATTATGGAATCATAATGAATTCATTTCCTTCAACATAATATTAGAGATTATACAGAGTGGTTAATGGACTCCCTTTTTAGAAAATGCTATCATATACATCTCTCCACTTCCGTACCATTAAAAAAAAATGATCCCATTTTCTTTCCATTTAGCATAAATCAAATGAAAGCATGATGTTAAGTACCCTAGTAGTAAGGTGTATTTAGAAAAATGATGAAAACTACAGCTCTGTTGAATAGTATTACATTAAAGTGTTACTTTATCTTTATTAAAACAATTTAATAAAAACAATGATGTCATGAACAAAAAACTAAGTGCTAGATTTAAAACCAGAATAGCAAATGGGAGAAATGCCACTAGGTGGAGCCCATGGCTTCTAAGGTTTAGGGTTCATGGTCTCAAGCGGTCCGGGGATAAGTGTTTTCTAGCTATTGAATCACAGTGTTGTGAGGGATCATCGTTAGGCTGATATATTGGACAATCCCTTGGCTACTACAATTAGGAAATGGGTAATTTGAAGATGGGTTAATCCATTTTTCTTTCTGAACAAGTACATAAAAGAATGTAACTGCTCTCAGCCCATTTCTGGAAATTAAGAGTAATCGAAACTGATTTTCTGGAAAATAATAATCAATAATTGGATAATGTTATAGCAAAGAAAGTTAGCTATGGGGAAGATTTATTGAAATGCAATTTTCTCTTATTAGTGGTCATCAAATGTCCACTTTAAAAACACTTTACAAGAAAATTATAACAGGAATACACTCTAAAATGTATTAGTGGTAGGGCAGATAAAAGAAACCCATTTAAAAAGATTATTTAGATTACCTTCATCAAGCAGTTACAATCCGTTAAGTACATTCCAGGAAAAAAATGTAAATGCAGTGCAGTTATACTCTAGTAGCTATTGTAAAATAACAAGCGAATAGCTTTCCATACTGATGATACACAGCTAAGCCTATTTAAAAGGGTTTTAAATCACTGCCTTGATAGTCATTCTTTTCACATTGAATTTATTTTTTTTAAAGTTTAAAGCTTGATTAAGGAGTAATTGACATAAATATACTGTGTAAACTTAAATTGTATAATTTGATAAGTTTTCACACACACACATACACAGGAAAGCATCACCACAAGTCTGTGAACACACTTCTCTCCCTTAAAAGTTTCCTTGTCTCCCTCCCTCTGTTCACTGCTCTCCCCGCTCCCCCTGCCCTGCGACCACTGTTCTATTTCCTGTCACCATAAATTAGTTTACATTTTCTGTGTGAATTCATACAGTATGAGCAGGTTGTTTGCGGGTAGCTGGCTTCTTTCATTCAGAATAATTATTTTGAGATTCATTTACATTGCTGAATGGATCAGTAGTTCATTTTTATTGCTGAGTAGTATTTCAAGGTTTGGACATACCACAATATGTTTATCCATCCATCAGTTGATGGGATATTGGGTTTTTTTTTTTTCAGTTTGAAGTTATTACAAATAAAGCTTCTATGATCATTCATGCACAGATTTTACAGACATATTTCTGTACAGACATATATTTTCTCTTGGTTGAGTGAATGGAAGGCATCTGTTTAACTTTTTATGAAACTGAAGCTGTTTTCCAAAATGGTTGTGCCATTTTTTCTTCTATGTATAATAAAGCAGATATCTTTATGGATATTAATAAAAGCAATGAATATCATTTTATTAATTTAAGTTAGGAGTAAAAAGATACCCTTGCCTTTCTTTCTGTTTAATAGTGCACACTGTACCACAATATTGAATTTGTCTCCTGTGCATTGTGGAGGGGTGGAAATAAATCCATCATCACTACCTTTAAAATACTTGAGCATGATAAATAAACATCATTGGGCAATTTATGGGAAAAAGAAAAGAACAAATAAGGTTTTTATTTCTCCAAAATACAAACATGATGAAATACCCTAGGATTGTAAGAAGGTTGTATGCCTCATAATTTTGTAGCTTTAGGTTGTAATGAATAGACATTGCAAAATAAAAAATTAGAACAGTTTCTATTTCAATGTTCTATGCTAATTCAGGCCATGTGTTTTTATTCCTTACTGAAAAAAATTCAATCACTGTATTGTCAGCAGAAAAGTTTCTCATAAAACTTCTCCAGCTTATTAACTTCTCCAACAATGAGACATCTTGTCCTACTTGTAGCATGTCGTGGTCTTTATTCAAATAAGTTACGCTGCTCACAGTTTAAATTGTACATTATTATCTTTTTGGAAAATGAAGCTTTATATTTTTCAATTAATGAAAATGCATTGTAAAAAATAAAGTGTCAGTTAAATATTTTGAAAATATTCCATTATTTGCCAGCTGTGTGGCCTTATATAAACTACTTAATTGTCTATATTGGCATCTGTGAAACAGAAATAAAACTTCCTTACACATTTTTTTTGAGGTTTAAGGAAATTAAAACATATAGAGTACTTGAGAAGTGCTAGTCATATAGTAATTACTCAATAAATATTAGTTTTTATTATTTCTCAAGATCACCAACTATATATATATGTGTATGTATATATATGATGGTGATACATAAGTGTATATTGAGAAGAACAAAAATATGTATAAAGAAATACGTTCAGGGACTTCCCTAGTGGCACAGCGGTTAAGACTCTGCAGTCCCAATGCAGGGGTCCTGGGTTCGATCCCTGAGCCTGAGAGGCACAACTAAGGAGGCTGCCAGCCACAACTAAGACCTGACACAACCAAATAAATAAATAAGTAAATAAATAAATATTTTTTAAAAATAAAATTAAATTAAAAAAGAAATATGTTCAGAAACCCTTCCTTGCCTTCTTAGCTGTGGATTCCTGTAAAGACCATCCCTGTACTACCCTTAAAATAGAGTTAGATCTTTTATACATCTCTAGGTTCCCAATGACTAGAACAATTTCTTAAATATGTTTCCTGACCCACTGTGATGAATTTGTTGTGTTAATCCTCTGAAATATGAAGATTACGTATGTTAAAATGAACTACATTTAATTTAGGATTTATATAAATGTGTGAGTATGTATTACTTTGGTTACAAAAATGTTAGATACTTCTTTCAAAGACAGAATAAGCCTATGCATAATAATTCCTTTCATTCAAACCTATTGGATTGATAGACAAAATATTTAAGTACTAATAATTAAATAAATGAATGAAAATATTCAAAACAAATGAGAAGTCTCTGTGACCCAGGACTAAACAGGAATGGTAAGAAGTCTGTGTACCCAGGAAATCCCTGGTGGTGAGGTGGGACTCAGTCTCTGTGGCTGTAGAACGCTAATTCTGTATAAGACCAGGGGGCTAGGACTTCAGTGGGGAGGGTGTGAGGGGACAAGTACCTCACCTGATGAAGGGCCACAGCCTGACTCCTTGACTAAAGCTCCTGGGCCTCAGCATCTCAAGTCCTACAATTTTTAAAATAGAAGGTAATCCAATATTACTACATCACTTTTGCAACTGTAACTGGATTCTGTTTTAAGATGATGTCAGAACAAGGTGAATGTCCAAATTAAGACCTTTTCATATTGTGAAGAAAGTCAGCCTTGTGTGGTGGTGAAGAGCACAGACTGGGGAGTCAGATTGTCCAGGATTCAATCCTTGCCCTGCCACTTCTAGTGTGTGGCTCCAGGCCTCAGTTTCCCCCTTTGTAATATATGAATAATAGCAGTACCTACAGCACAGTGTTGTGTGAGTATGAAAGGAGTCTTCACTTAGAACTCAGCCCATAGCAAAAACTATGTAAGTTTGTTATTATTAGTTAAAAAGTGTTCATCCTCTATATGGGAAGCATCCTATATACGTCAAACTTTTGAGAAACTGACTAGGACATGGAATACTGAATGTGGCTACTTTAATATTCAGTTGTAAATATCATCCTTTCATTTATTATTTTTTCCCCTAGACTTCAATTCTCATTTTTTAAACTCCTAAGTGAAGCGATGACCCTGGATTGAAGCCTCGGCAAAATAGACATCACCTTTCACAGTCAGGTGAGAAAGTTTATGCATAACTTTACCTTTGGAATATATATTTCTCTTGGATAGAATTTATTAGCTGCAGCAAATTGCGAGCAATTGAGAGTTCAGGCCCCTAACCGGGCTTTGTTCTCCCTCAAACTTGCTTTGCCCTTGCTCTCTATTCTCTCCTAGGCGGCATCATCCCTCACCCCGCTCCTCCCGCTGCAGATTCAGGCATTTTCCTTGTTGCTTCCTTCTTCCTCCCCGCCCCCCTCCCCTGCCCGCCCCCCCACCCCACCCCCGCCAGGCCAATCACCCATTCTAAACTCTGCCCGTTTTACTTCTAAACACTTTTCAACCTCGAACCCTCTTTTTCATATCATCAGTATGCTCGTAGAGCTTCTCATCGTTCCCCAAATGGCCAGTGTTCCCAGCCACGCAGCCGGGCCCTCTGCCAGCTGACCTGACCCCGGTAGCCATCTGCCTCCCAGCTGCTAGAAAAAGCTCCGCAAACAAAAGCCTGACAGCGGCTCTGCGTTGCCGCTCTGGGATAAAGTTTCATATCTCTGTTGGAGCATCCAGCCTCCTTTTCCAGCTTCTCATGTGCTGCTCTCACATCTACAGGAAATGAAAGTTACCCACACTCTCGGTTTTTTCTCATGTGTGTGCCTTTTCTCATTCTGTCAATCCGCCTGGAATGCCCTCGACCCTCCCTCCCACTCCCACCACGGTCATCCTATCACCATCGTGCCTAGCTGATTACGGTGGCTCTTTGAAGATTTGTTTCCTGCAGTGACTTCTATAAAGAAGCCTTCCTTGAAGCTCCAAGGCAGGTTTAGGTGCCCTTCCTCTAGGCTCCCAGAGTACTTGGGCGTTTGAGTTTTGCCCCGTGAGTATTTTTTTTTTCTGGCAAAATGACTTCCAGAACTAAACTATTCTTGATCCTTCTCCACGACTTAGATTTAATTATTAGAATACAGTATGCTAGACTTTGATGTTTAATCATAAAACGCAATGTATTATTAGCATTTAAATAAAAATACGTGTAAATGAGAGTTCAAAATATATAAAGAATTTACATGTTAACACTGTTTCTGTATATTTTAAATGAAAGGAAAAATATGGTGTCAACAGTCACATGATGCTATGATACTACTATTTGTGTGTGTGTGTGTGTTGAGAGTGGGGAATAATGAAGAGCTCCAACAAACTGTAGGCATAAAAATGCTGAAAGAGTTTTTGGCTCTGTTCCCCTTATCTGCCAGTCTTTCCTCTATCCCAGCTGCAGAGAGGGTTAGGCAGAACTCCTCCGTCCAGTGATCACTCAGATACATCACATCACAAACTAATAAAAACCTATGTCCCGCACCCTCTCCTCTTTATTGGCCTTTTCCCTGTGTTATTTACTGTGGAGTAGAATGACTTCACTTCATACTGAGGAGAATGGAGGGGTTTATAATATCTTATGAAGGGCTTTGGGGAAATTTGATTCTGTGTGTCATATAGCAAGAAGATATAAAATACATACAATTAAGCATGTTTTATTTCATGTTAATTTGAATAGAGAAGTTCTAAAATAGCTTCCATTTTGCCTCATTCTACAAAAACCTGTATTGACACTTAGCATGCGGCAGTCTCTGTTCAGTATTTGTCAGTCTTGTGTTGACAGCCAGAACTAAGGGATGTGCATTTTTGTTTCCTCGGTACTCTGTGTTGTGCTTGTGCATAGTAGGTTCTCAGTTTGATTGTTGAGTAAAAAAAAATTAACAGATTAAATAAATGCATGAGTGATTTAGTAATTCAAGGATCTCTGGTGCTTCTTTAATAAGAAATTAAATAGCCAAATGCTATACTATTAGTATTCATGCCAGACAACAGGCTAAATGAAGAAATTTCAGAAATGTATTCAAAATTATCCCATTGTACTTGTTGAGAGTTCTTGAACTCAGTCATTATCCCTGAGAAATGAAGAGTTGGTTCTGAATTCAATTCAATTTTCAAATTATTGAAATTTACCCCAAACAATACAAAATTCTGATTTGCTTTTATCTTTGCCCTTCAGTTCCCTAAGGGGAAAGTTGGATGAATAAAGCATGCACAACTATAGGCTTTTACTTAACGTCTAAGGCCCTAAACTTGTCACAGTCTTCCTTTAGTGTTCTTTAACCCAAACAACTAATCATTATTTTCTTCTTTTGAGTAAAGGAGGAAAGAAAAATACTTAGAGGTTAATTTCTACCATCAATTACCCCTTTTTAAAAAGTCATTCTTTGCCTAAACGAAAGCTATTATAAGCAGACAGAATAGCCTGGGGGAATTTCAGAGTTTCTAAATTTATACCAAATATAAAGTGCACTCAGTCAAAACTCACATGTTGAATCCAGACTGCAAATGGCTCATTTCAACATAAGATGGCTTATAATTTCAATTGACCCTTGCTTAAGTTTTTAAAAAATAATGGAATGTTGCTCATCTTGTGATACTTTTTCTTTGTTTCTGTGTAACTGAAATAATTATTAACTACGGAATTTGAGATTTTTTTAAAAAATTGCAGACATTTAACAACGTACATGTTTTCCTTGTTGACTACTTGATGGTCACTCTTGAATTCCACCCCTTGCCCCACCACATAATCAATTCGCTTGTAAGGTCGGAATATATAAAGATTTAGTAAAAGCAGTTGAAGTTTTATGGATGATCTTGTATATTTTGAATTATTGCTTCCCAAGATGTTAACAGAAATTATATGTCCTTGTAAAAATTCTAGCATTTTTTGGTTTTATTAAGAAGGAAAGAAATTGTGTTACTGGATATACTAAAAAACTTACTTTTATTTTTCTTCTTTGAGAAATTGGAGGGTTTATTTGAGTCAATATAGTAATTAATAGCATGTATGTTTCTCTTCTCACTAGACATATAACTAGGAATGACTAGAAATTTGGATATTTATTTGTAATTTAGAAGAAAATCTTAATAATGTTTTAAGTAATTCAAATAAATGACTAGGGATCAAAAAGCAAAACAAAACAACGCCCCCCCCTCAAAAAAAACCCTTTCACTCTATCAAAATTAATGCACCCAAGGGATTACAAAATTTGCTTCAAAATATATCATCATATCCTAGATTAAGGCTACAGTTGTATTAAACGATCATTAAAGTCCCATCAAATCCTGAGATTCAAAGAATTTATGAGCAGTTTATCTGGAAAACCTCAAGAAAACACATTCAGGCAAGACAGATACATAGGTGATTTTCAGTCAGTTATTTCATGTTTCTAATGAAACAGTTCCTCCTTGTTTAAATACCATTTGTGTATGAATTTGGAAATTGTCTCATCATAAGTAGCAGAAAATCCTACAAATAATAGTTGGAATAAATACATCCAGAAAAACCTACTAGAGCTGGTGTGTTTGGTCCACATTCCCATTCCTTCTGTCTCTCTACTCTGCTGTCCTTGTGTGTTCATCTGTCCTCTTCTTGCGAAGGGCTGCATACCTCTGTGCCTTCTCACTGTCTACTGCTGAATACCTCCAGCCATCCTGAACCATTTTGAATTCTTTGGTCAAGACAGGTTTATCTCCAAGCCCTTGTGACAATTTGTTTTTTTCCTCTTCCTTTTACTTCTTTGGCCAACTCCTACTGATCCTTCAGCTCTGAGCTCAGACAGTGCTTCCTCCAGGAAGTCTTTCCTGATTACCAAGTTCTGGATTCAGTGCTCTCCTAGTTCTTCATCTTTTATAGCACTGTATTTCCATTGACATATTCCTTTTCATCGGGCATACTAAACTACTTGTTCGGTGAAGACAGAGACTGTGCTCATCCTGTCCACTGCTACATCCTCAGTGCTTAACTAAATAGTAGTAGATATTTAGGAATTTATTTAAGTGCATTCTTACTTTGTAACATTTAGAATAAAACTCTAAATAGGGACGTGATAATTCTGAACTCTTTGTAGCTTTGAGCCACTCAATCATTCATTCTTCATGTCATGAATAGGTATCGTGCACCTGTCATGTGACAAGATGTATGTTTAGCCATGGGGTTCATGGATTGTGCATTATGAAAGTAACTAATAGAGATATATACAAAGTGCTAGAATTGTTCAGAATAAGTAGCCAGTAGCTGTACTTGGGAAATTCAAGGACAACTCTCCAGAGGAAGGAACATTTAGGTCATGAGAGCAAAAATTTTCCTATCTTCATCACAGAATGCCAGTACATTGAATAATGCCCAAAATGTTGTAGCTTACTGTCTGTTAAATAAAGGAGTAAATCATTGAAGTGTAAGAGTGAAAGTGGGATGGTTTCACAGTAACACATAAACTGCTTTGTAAATATAAATCTCTAAAAAATGTGGATTCAAGTGTACTGTACTTAATTTAACTATATGGATGCTTGAGGCAAACAGACGTCCCCAGTTTAAGATACCTGGGTAATTCTCTACCTTATGACAGAACTGAATTTCCTTGCCTGTTTCCGGATTATGGATCTGTGGTATAAAAATAATATTTATGCTGGATAATATTGATATTGGCTTTTTATTCTGAATGTAAAAATCTCTGTGAGAAGAAAAGCATTTCTAATGCCCTATTGATCAAACCATCCCTTTTGTTAATAACGGCCATGAAAGAATTGTCAGCTTATTGTGCATAGCGTAGGGGTCAATTTGAGGCATTATAAGCAGTAAGTCTTAGACTGTATAATCTAGAAGACTGGTTTATTGAAAGAAAACTAGAAAAAAGAGCATCCAAAGCAATGGAGCACAGATGTATGCTCACTTTACTGTACATAAATAAATCCAGATTTATGTATCAAGACATAGATATTAATAGCCAATAGTCAACACCGGTAGTTATTTTAATTGTGCAAATTCATACCGCTTGGAGAAGGCACAGTGTCATAGTGACTTTTCCATGGTTATATGAATAATGAGTGGCAGGTATATTGGACTTTTAGACTTCAGGTTTTATATTAATTTTAATATGTTCTGCAGACCCAGGGTCCGTGGGAAGCTCACTGCATACACCTTTCTTGTGTAGTCATAGTGGGTAACAGCCAACTGTATTTGTAAGTCGATGTCAGGTGAATTCTCCTACTTCTCTGTGTTGAGATCTGGCACCTCTAATGCTGAAGGAAAGAGAGGCTTCGAAGCTTCAGGCTAAGCTTAAAAAGCTAGGAGTTTTGATCAGTGAATAGTAGGGTGGAAGAGGCATGATAGTTGGTATAAGGATTGGCAAAAATTCAAGGCCTTTTGTATTTTTTTTTCCTTCCTAATCCCTGCCCCCAGCTTGCCCCACTGTTAACAAGTTTTAAAGCTGTTTTAGCAGTCACTAAATCTTGCTGGGAAGTTTTGGACCACTCTAAGTCTACAAATGAAAGTTCAGGGCTGGGAGCCATTGAACATTTTCTGGCTGAAACAACTCATTGCTTTTGGTCCTGAGTATAAGCTTGGCTCAGGAACAGAAGATGGAAGGTTTCTTTACCCTCCATGCTTGAGAATTCATAGCCCCTGAAGTGAAGAGAGAAAAGAGTAGTATATGAGGGAGAGAGTGTAAAAGTACATTCTTTTATTAAATGTGAGTTAAAGTTTAGAGATTTATTTTGTGAGTTTTTTTTTTTCAGTATTTTGAAATGTGTCCTGAATAAGTTTAGTTTTATTGTAATGATACACATATGTTTGTGCTTGGTATGTTGAAAAGATTATTAAGAACATTTGGTTCAAGGGACTGAGGCCTTCAGAAAGACAGTAAGAAGTCCAAATGGACATTGGATAATTATATTAGGTACTTCATTGAATGAGTCTTATTTATGTGAGTTTCACAAGATAGTTAAAAGTACACAAAGCCTTCCCAAGTGCATTTTCTTGAGGTTTCTTGAGATCAAATTCCAAACAGCATTTTCTACATTAATGGCCCTTTTGAAGCCAATTTTCCAGGTGTTCCAACTGTTTTCCAGGAAGTATAATTCATGTGGGAATGTGTGTGAACTCCTCTTTAGCTGTTTTATGTTCAAGATGTGCTGGATTTTATTTGTTTATTGTTTCCTCCATTGTTTTTATTAAGATTCTAATTATGTATTTGGGAAAATGAGTATGTCTGTTTCTCTTTCCACAAGCAAATCTGATATGCGGGTAATTTCTCAATCATTCTCTCCCATTATACAATAAATTATATTTTAACATGAGACATAAAATTGGAGACATTTTTCCCCCAAAAAATAATATAGCAGAAAGAGAGAGAATCTTGTGGCTCTAAAGTTTAGATTTTTAAATATCTTTTTAGTTTATCAGATAATAATTACTTTGTATTTAACTACTAGGCCTATGGGCAGACAACTAATAATCCCTATATATTTTAAAAACATTTTCAATATTAAGCAGAATTTCTAAGTATCCAGTAATTTCTGAAAACAGAAGTAAGTATGAGAATTGAGATTTTTTTCTTTTTTGGGGGGGGGATGCTATGTTAGGAAGTTATTTCAAGTGTTGGGAAGATTTTACAACTAACAATAAAAGTGTTTACAGCTAAAGTTAGAAAGAAATCTTGTCTGAGCAGACTGAATTCTCTTGGATTTTAAGTTACAGTCCCCCCTCAGACATTTAAATTTCTGGCAAGAGAACTTAGTGCAGGATTTAAAGAAAGGCAACAAAACATTTATCAAAATCCTACTATGTGCTAGGCACAGTCAATTATTCTAGTCAGTTAATACTTCCAAACTGTTATGAAGACTTTCAAACTGTTTCAGTGAGAACTATTCCCAACTTCTCCTTTTTATTAACTTCACATTTTCCAAGTGCAGTATCTTCTCTCCACTGTCTTCAGTGTTATTCAAGGACATCATGCTCTTTCTTCCATATTCATGACTCTTTTTACTCCCAATTCATCACCATCCTCTCCTGATCTCATCTTCGATGGCTTTAGTGTCACAATTAATAGATTTTTATTACTACAAGCATATAGCTACTTGATAGTAAACTCAACTCCATTCCCCAAACCCCATCCTAATTCTTGTTGTCACCCATGGAAAAAAGAAAATTGAAAGTCATACTATCTGATCCCAGCAGTGGTGTGCTGGTAAATGTTTAACAACTAGATCTCTGAGAAAAAAAGAAAAGAGAGGGCCTGATTTGTAGCTGTTGCTGATTACTGTGGTGTAAATACTTCCACTGTAGCTGATCTCAAGTTACCACCATGATTTCCTTGAATACAGAGTTGGGAAGAAATGCTCACAGTCAGCTCTTTTTAGCTGGAAATAGCTGACCCCAGCACACTACTGGATCATATATTCATATTTCTGTGTTCCTTATGCCTCCCCCACTCCTCCATTCTTCTAACCTCACATCTCTTAGTTATTGCTGTCTTCACTTGGTTGGTCATCCTAATTTTCTTGTCTTCTGTATTAAGGCTTATGGGCAATCCCTTCAAACAAAATTCCCAAAAGAATAAAATCTCCAGCTCCTCCTTTTGTACCATACATGCTTATCAAAACTAACCCAGGTTAAAACAAGGTTTTTTGTTTGTTTGTTTGTTTCCCCATATCTCCCACTCCTTTCCCCTGGCAGTAAAGGAGTCTGAGAAAATTGTGTATCTGTACATCAAGATTGTATCTTAATCCACAATTGCTAAATTGTGGAGAATTTTTAGTGCTTTTATTATTCCTCTTAGTTATCTCAATCAGTTCCTTATATTGCTCCCCATAACAGCTCTTGCAGCTCTTCATCACTCGCTTTAGGTCTGTGCTTTAGTTCCATTCTTTCAGCAAACCTCCCTCCAAGAACAGAGAGCTCATGAGTAACATTGCATAGTCCTCTCAATTTTACTCTTGTTCCTATGCTTCCCTCCCTACTTTCCATCAGTCTTTTTGAGAAATAAATACCCTTGTTTCTTTCCAAAACTTAATCTTTACTTTTGCTTTTTTTTTTTTTGAGGGAATCCCATCTTGTTTTCTTTATGTGCCTTAATCCATCATTACTCCAGTTTCCCCAGAATATTTTTCAATTTTACTCTACTCTCACCCTCCACTTTGCCTAAAACCTGATGGAAACATTCCCTGCCTTGAAACTAAAACTGTACCAAAGAAGACTTGGGTCTATTTGCCCAACGCACAGTAAAGCCAGTTTATTTTTGTGGTGAAGGAAAGCACAATGTTTATTACAGGGCCAAGCAAGGGAAACAGACAGCTCATGCCAAAAGACCCGAATTCCCCAGTGGCTTTCAGGGAAGGGTTTTCAAAGACAGCGTGAGGGAGAGGGTGGCAGGGTGCATATCCGCTCATGCTTAATTCTCTGATTGGTTTTTGGGGAGGTACCGGTGATGTTTCAGGAATCTCAACCATCAGTCTTCTGGTTCCAACCAGTCTGGGGTCTACATGCTGGTGGTCAGCATGTAGTTAATTTCCTTTACCAGGTGGGGGTTTTAGTATCTGTAAAACAACTCAAGGATATGGCTCAGGATTCTAATCTATACCCCTTAGGAGGAAATAGAGGTCCTTGACTTTGTTTTATGGCTAAACTATTATTTTGTATTGCCTGACTGTTTTCCTTTGTTTCTGCATTTTTTCATTTCTCTGATTAAATTTGTTCTTTGGAACTCCGGGAAGGCCTATGAGGCTAAAGCTTTTTTACAAACAAGAGGCAAGGAACAAGGTGGGTGGGGTGGGGATTGATCCCCGGGAAGGCCCCCTTAGGGTTATGCTCAGTTTCAAAACAAACAAAATCCTTTTCTCAACATGTCTTCACATAAAACCACCAAATGTTACTTCTTTCTTTTATTGTCACCCTGTAAAGAATTTTTATGCCTTACATTTTTATTTTCCACATCATCCATTCTTTTTTTCCTTCATGGGAATATAACTTCTTGTGTTTGCAGGACCGTAAATTTCAGAAAGGCTGACAGTATATCTTGTTCATAGCACTTTGCAATATGCCTAGGCAATCAATAAATATTCATTGAATAAATATATGCCATCACTGCTCCTGAAACTGTCCTTGCTTAGGTAATCAGGATTTCTTGTAATTTTCAAAATGACCTTAAATTTTTCTAAAAACCCATCTGTATAGCTTTCTGTAGCATCAGACCCTACTGGAAACCTTTTCTTCTTAAAAACCATTCGTTTCTTACTTTCCATACTTTCTTTGTGTTTTCACCCTGTTTTCTTAATACCCTTTATTTTCCTTTGGTAATTTTTCCTCTGCCTGCTCCACAAAGTTTGATGAGCTTCAGTATCATTTCCTTTCTCAGTTTTACCTTCTTTTGTGTGTGGTTTGCTTTGGACACATATGAAGAATGTATATGCATGAGCTTTTTTATACACCAATGACCAAATCTATATTTTCAAAACTGCATTAATTAAGATAGTGTGATATGGATGTGAGGATAGACAAATAGATCAATGGACCAGAATAGAGTACATAAATAAATTCACCTATGCAAGGTCAAATAATTTTTGACGAAGGCACCAGTGCAGTTCCCTGGGCAATCTTTTTAAGAAATGATGCTGAATCAACTAGATAATTCCTACATTAGAACATACAAAATATTAACTTGTGATAGATTTTTAAACCTAAGTGGAAAAGGCATGTGATTTTTAAGCAAAAAAAAAAAAAAAAGAAAAAAAAGAAAAGAAAACCCTAAATATAAAAGAAAAAAATTAACTGGACTTCATAAAAGTTCAAAATATCTGCTTATCAGAATATATCATTAAGAAACTGAAAAAGTCTACAGACTATGAGAAAATATTCTAAATGCATATATTCAACAAAAGATTCCTTCAAATCAATAATAATTTTAAAAAATTACAGTGGCTAATGTACTTATACTATTTCAAAAAATAAAATATGTGAATGGCCAATAAGCACCTGAAAAGATGATCAATATCATTAGTCATCAGAAATGCCAATTAAAATCACAATGACTATTGCCACACAGCTAGTAGAATGACTAAAATTTGAAAGATTAACACTAAGGGCTATATGTTGGAGAGGATACAAAACAACTGGACCTCTCATCCAAAGTTTTTCTAAATGTAATGTAATATGGTACAATTACTTTGAAAAATATGTTGGCAGCTGTTTTAAAAGTTCAAACATGCTCCCATGTTACCATGCAGCAGTTCCAGTTCTGGTATCTACTCAAAATGAATGAAAATATCTGTATCCTAATAAAACTTGTGTAAGTATATTCACTGCAGTTTTACTTATGATAGCAAAGTATTGGAAACAACTTAAATAACCATTAAGGTATTGAGGTATATTCACATGATGGAACATTACTCAGCAATACATTAAAGAATGAACACCTGTTGTACATGGTTAAGTCTCAAAAATTTCATGTTGAGTAAAAGAAGCCAGATCCCTAAAGCCTATATTATTCCATAAGTTCAAGAACAAGCAAAACTAATTTGTGGAGACAGAAATCAGACTAGCTATTGTCCATGGGAGGAGGGTGATTTTCTCTGAAGGCAAATTGGACCTTCTAAGGTGATGACCATGTTCTGCATCTTGACTGGGATATTGGTAACACAGTTGTATATACTTATCAAAACTATTAAACTCTATACATAGAACTATGTATTTTACTTCATTTACCTATACCTCAATTAAAATTAAAGTAAAATATTAATATTTTGAAGTCTCATGTCTCTTGAAATCCCAATCTATATTACTAATTGTTTACTGAATGTCTCAACTTGCATAACTATATTTGAAATGTAATATATTAAATACCAAAACTCTATTTTTTTCCAAGTTCTCAACTTTTCTTTTCCTCCTGGCTTCCGTCTTTCAGTTGATAGCATCACCATAACCTCAGTTAATCAGATCTCAGGAACTTTGAGTCATTCTTGTCTTCTTCTCATCTATCCCTCTGTTCCTTTTGTCATGATGTCCTATGGCTTCCACTTGCAAACCATACCTTGTATCTTATCATCAGCTTAGTTCCGCCGTCACTTAAAATGCGATGCTACTTGTACATCAATTTTGATCTAATCCTCTCACTTCAGGTATCACTTCTTTCCATCCGTCTTTCATACAGCTTAGGCAAACATGAGATCAAGTGAGTACCTGCCTAAATGTCCAATTGATATTTTATTGTCTACAGTAGAATATGAAAACTGCTGCCCTCCAAACTGGATTCAGCCAACAAGTGTGTTGACATTCGTGATGTTTTTTGAGATTTTTGAATTTGTTAACTCTTGTCAAACTGAAAGACATCCCATAAAAATCTAAATTGCCAGCTCCTCTGGAAAAATCAGAAGATGTAACCAAACTGTACTTGAATCCTCACTGAGCAATTGTCTCACGCTGAGTTAGCGGCTCTCCCTCTGTAGGCGGGGGGGACACACAAGTTGTTCTCCACTTGTACCCACCGCCCCATGACATGTTTTGCTTCCCTCATCACTTTGCTTGCTTGGTGAGCAGGTTTTAGTGAGACATAACAAAAAAGAATCTTCACAGATTGACCCCAGTGTTCTTTTAAATATATAGTCACATGTTCTTTGCAAGTTCACAGGTTTCTTTGGTTACAGTTGACCCTTGAATAATTAGTGTTTGCATGGTATATCTTTCTCCCTCCCTTTTTTTTTAAACTACATGTGTCCTTATGTTTAAAGTGGTTTCATGTAGACAACACATAATTGGGTACTGGTTTTTTTGGGGGGACGGGTCCATTCTGAAAATATGTCTTTTAATTGGTGTATCTAAACCGTCAACCTTTAAAATTATTATTGATACAGTTGGATTAATATATACTATATTTGTTACTGTTTTCTATTGTTGCATGGTATATCTTTCTCCATCCCTTTTCTTTTAAACTACACGTGTCCTTATATTTAAAGTGGTTTCATGTAGACAACACATAATTGGGTACTGGTTTTTTTTGGGGGGCAGGTCCATTCTGAAAATATGTCTTTTAATTGGTGTATTTAAACCATCAAACTTTAAAATTATTATTGTTTTTTTTTTAATCTACACTTTTTCTGCCTTTTGGGTTTTATTGACCATTTTATATGATTCCATTTTCTTTCCTTTCTTTGTATGTCAATTAAATGTCTTCTTTTAAATTACTTTTTAAAGTGATTGTCCCCTAGAGTTTGCAATATACATTTACAACTCATTCAAGTCCACTTTCAAATAACACTATACTACTTCACAGCAGGAAAGGACTTTGTAATAAAATATTCCTAACTCCTCCCTCCCTTCTCTCGTGTGATTGTTCTCATTCATTTTACTTATACATAAGCATATATAAGGCTATATATGTGTGTGTCTATATATATATACATATATGTGTGTGTGTATATATATGTGTGTATATATATATATAAAACAGTGAGAAAATAATAGAAAAAATATATACCTGCCGTTGGTTCCTGACACAAACCTCTTAAAGCTCTTGTAATTTCCTAAGTCATGAAAGCATTAGAGCATCTTTTGTTCTAATTTTGGTCTTTGACCTTGGTTCCTGGTACTAAACTTCTAAATCCCTTGGAATTTCCTAGGTGGTAAGAGTGTCTTTTATTCTAAGGAGTTGACTCTGGGTGGGCTCCTGGATGAGGGTTAGTCACTGGGGAAAGCAAACCATGATTAGAAGCTTGGAATTTTCAGCCCCACGCCTCATTCTCCAAAGCAGGGAGGGGGCTGGAAGTGGAGTTAATTATTGATCATGCATATGCGATGAAGCCTCCATAAAAATTGCAAAAGTACAGGGTTTGGAGAGTTTCTGGGTTCATGAACATGGAGGTGCTGGGAGAGTAGAGTGCCAGGAGAAGACAAGGAAGCTCTGCGCTCCTTTCCCGTTCTTTTCCCTGTGCATAGCTTCCATCTGGATGCTCACCTGTATCCTTATTCATATTTTTTATAATAAATTGGTAAACAGTAAATAAACTGTTTTCCTGAGTTCTGTGAGCCGTTCTAGCAAGTTAATGGAACCTGGAGAGGGGGTACTGGGAACCTTCAATTTATAGCTGATCAATCAGAAGCAAAAGTGACAACCTAGATTTGCATTTGGTGCAGTCTTGTGGGACTGAGCCTTGAACCTGCAGGATCTGAGGCTGTCTACAGGTATTCAGGGTCAGAATTAAGTTAAGCTGGTGTTGCAGAATTGCTTATTGTGGGAAAAATCCTACACTACAGGTAGTGTAGTAGCATGAGAGTAACGGAGACACAAGAGGAAGACAGGATTTTCCTTCTCAGTTATAGAATACGTCGTTACTTTTATTACTTTGAAAAAAACGTTGTTAGATAAATTAAGAATAAGGATAATAAAATTTTTATTTTACCTTAATTATTCTTTCTCCAATGTTCGTCCTTTCTTTATTTAGCTCCGAGTTCCTGACCTATATCATTTTCCTTCTTTTTCAAGAACATCTTTTGACATTTCTTGCAAAGCAGTTCTACTGACAACACATTTCCTCAATTTTTTTTTGAGAAAGTCTTTATATTTTCTTCACTTTTGAAGGATAACTCTGCAGCATACAGAATTCCAGGTTGATTTGTTTTTCCTCTCAACATTTTAAAGTATTTTACTATACTCATATTGCTCGCACAATTTCTGAGAAGTAGGTTGCAATTCTTATCTTTGTTCCACTATAGATAAGATGTTTTTCTCCCTCTGACATATTTCAAGTTTTTCTTTATCTTTGATTTCTACAGTTTTATTATGACATGCCTAAGTGTGGGGTGTTTTTTGTTTGTTTGTTTGTTTTTGCATTTATTCTGCTTGTTCTCTGAGCTCCCTGGATTTTTGGTTTGGTGTCTGACATTAATTTGGGGAAATTCTCAGTGACCATTTCTTCAACTATTTCTTCTCTCTTTCTTCTCCTGGTATTCCTGTTATGCATATTTTATACTGTTTGTAGTTGTCCCACAGTTTTTGGATATTCTCTTCCTTTTTTTTTTTTTGTTTTTTTTCACTTTGCTTTTCAGTTTTGGAAATTTCTACGGACATATGCTCATGCCCAGAGATTCTTTCCTTAGCCGTATTCAGCTTACTAATGAGACCATCAAAGGCATTCTTCATTTCTGTTACAGTGCTTTTGATCTCTATCATTCCCTTTTTATTATTTCTTAGACTTCCCATCTCTCTGCTTTAATTGCCCATCTGTTCTTTTTTTATTATTGAATAAATTTAATATGAAACATTGTGTAAGTTTAAGGTGTATAGCATGTTACTTTGATAGACATATATTGTAATATGGTTGCCGTTGTAGCAGTATTTATCATATTACATAATTATAGTACAATTGTATTATCTCTGTTCATTATACTGTGTACCCATCTGTTCTTGTATGTTGTCTATCCGTTATGTCTTATCCCTTAGAATCATTAGAATTAATCATAGTTGCTTTAAATTTCACTCTGATAATTCCAACATCCTTGCCATATGAGTCTAATTCTCATGCTTTCTCTGTCTTTAAACTGAATGTTGTGGGGAGCTGTACATAGTGTACTAGGGAAATGGAACTTCATTAAAGAGGCCTTTATTGGTGTGTTGATAAGATGTGGAGAGAGGGGAGTGTTCTATAGTCTTATGATTATGTCTCAGACTTTAATGAACCTGTGCCCCTGTTCTGTGAACTTTACAAATGATTATCAGGTTTTTCCCCTACTTAGGAAGGACAGGGTGGCTACAGGGGTCTAGGTTTGGGTATTTTCTTTCTCTCGTGTGGAAGACTAGAGTGGACTCCAGTTGGGTGGTTCCCTTTACCTGGATTGGTTAGGCTCTGACAAAACCCTGATGGTTTAGGCTTTGGTGAAATAGCATCTCTGAGGGCAGGGCTTGTTAAAAAGAACCAAAGGCTTTGGTGTATTTCACAATGGTGGTGTTTTTCCTCTTCCTGCTGGAAGCACAAAGGGATCTTCCTCTGATCTTCACTTTGGGAACATTGTAGGGCTCTTGGAGGTAAAACTCACAATAGTATCTGGGCCCCTCTATGACTAGGCTCCCCTGGAGCTTCTGTCTCTCTTGTCCACACTGATCCTATTTCAGTTTGTCAGTTACAGTTTAGGTTTTCCTGCCTGGGTACTGGTTTCCACTGTGGCTTCTACTCATGAGCTTCTGTTCCAGTTACATTTGATTCTCTGTATCCATGTGTCTGTCTCTCCAATCTGGGGGACAGCAGTGTGTCCTCTGACATCACATCTGTAATTGATCTGAAATAAGTTGTTGATTTTCTAGTTTGTTCAGTTTGTTAATTGTTGTTAGGATGGATTGAAGACTTCTAAGCTTCTTACATGCTGGCCCAGAAGGTGGAAAACCAAATTCTGTTTTTATACTACTGAATTGACATGAGTTAGTGAATTTGCTAAATTAGGAAAGACCTAATTTTGAAACTGATGTATTTGTTTCCTATTGGTGCTGTAACACTTTGCCACAAATATGGTGACTTAAAATAAAACAAATCTTATAGTTCTGGAGGTCAGAAGTTAGAAATGGGGCTTACTGATAAAGTCTAGATATTGGCAGGTCTACATTCCTTCTGGAGGCTGTAGAGTTCTTTCTTCTTCCCTTTTTCAGCTTCTGAAGACCACCTACATTCTTTGTGTTGTGACCCAATTTTTCCATCTTCAAAGCTAGCAACATTGGGCAGAGTCTTTGTTAAACTGCCTTCTCTCTGATTCTTTCATGTGATTTTCTCTTCCACTTTTAAGGACCCTTGTGATTATGTTGGACCCACTAGAATAATCTGGAATAATCTATTTTATTGTCAGATGATTAGCTATTTAAGTTTGTCTGCAACTTTAATTTCTCTCTGCCCCATAACATAGCATATTCACAGGTTCCAGAGTTTAAGATGTAGACATCTTGGATGGGAGCATATCTTTCTGCCTGCCACAACTGATATTTTCTTGCTTTAAAGGCAAATGTGAGAAGGATGAATCAGTTTTATCAGTGTGCATGCAAATATTAAAGGAAAATTATTTAGTGAAGGGAGGCTAGGGTCAGAATTTAAAAACATGTTAGTATTTTTGAAACAACTTGGAGAATATGAATTTACTATTTTAAATATGAATTTTATGAAATCTAAATATAGCTCAGGTGTTCCTCCTGAAAATTTAGCACCCAAAATGAGATGTGCTAAGGTGTAAAATAAGTACTGTATTACAAAGTCTTGGTATGAAAAAATAATGTAAAATATTTTATTATAATGTTATGTTAATTATATTTTGAGTTATTGGTCATATAATTAGGGTAAATAAACTGGATTGTTAAAATTAATTTATCTTAAAACAATTTTTTTTCTATAGTTATTAAGATAGTACATATGTAGCTTGTATTGTAGTTCTACTGGATAGAACTGTGGTAGAACCATCAGGGTTACACATTTTCTTTACATTGTTACTTGAGCTTCCCCATACTAATTCATAATGAAGACTGGGCTGGAGTGTATACAGCTGGCACAACTGCTGTTGGCTGCTCTTAAAGAAGAAATGTTAGAAACAGCACAAAAGTCATCAGGTCTCCTGCATGGGCTAGATATAGCCTACTGGCAGCCAGAATTCATATCCATTATCTTTAATATTTTCTTTATTTTACATGGATTGGAAAGGCGGAAAGTAAATTTTCCAAACTTCTTGGCCACTAGGCTTATGAATGTGATTGAGGTTCTGCCAATGAGATGGCAACTGGATGACTTTTTGCGGGGCAGAGACCATTCCCTTTCCTGTGTCTGCGATTTTGAGGGAGGTCGTACTCTGCATTTCATTCCCCCGTCACCGGCTTTTTGGGTAGTGGCAGCCATTAAGTTGACAGCAGTTCCCATTTCCTGATCTCTGCATGGCAGCTGTGGTACTGTTATTTTGACACTTAGTGACAGCCTTCTGATCTTCTTGTACCTAGCCCTTCCAAAAATGTTCCAAGCATCTACTGATCTGCATAAAGAACTTCTTTGTTAAAATGCCTGCAATGGTTTCTATTCCTGTACTAAATGCTGCAACACACCTCATTTTCAGAAGAGGAAAAGGAGTTTCTAGATTTGATTCAGGCTAGATGAAGAGTCAATGGCAAAAACTGGATTGGAATTAAGCTCTCTCATTTCCTTTAAAATATTCTACATCCACGCATATTAAAAAGTTGCATAGGACTTCCTAGGTGGCGCAGTGGGTAAGAATCCTCCTGCCAATGCAGGGGACACGGGTTCAAGCCCTGCCCCAGGAAGATACCACATGCCGCAGAGCAACTAAGCCCGTGCGCACAAATATTGAGCCCATGTGCTGCAACTACTGAAGCCCACGCACCTAGAGCCCATGCTCTGCAACAAGAGAGGCCACCGCAATGAGAAGCCCACGCACCACAACAAAGAGTAGCCCCCTCTCACCGCAACTAGAGAAAGCCCGTGTGCAGCAACGAAGACCCAACACAGCCAATAAAATAAATAAATAAATAAATAAATTAATTAATTTTAAAAAGTTGCATAGTGTAATAGAATATGAATGCTTGGAGTTAAGTAGAGGTCTGTTTGAATTCCAGCTTTTCTACTTATTAGCTGCATGACCTTGGGCAAGTCACTTTATTGTGATTATCAATCACTTGATTATTATCTCAGTTTCTTTATCAGCCAAGGTTACTGTAAATATTGAGATATTTATTGAATTTTTTGAGATATTATAAGAAATTAATAAATACTCAGTATTATTCCTTATGTCGTGGATATGAGCAAGAGATGATTGGGACACTCACACAGAGATAGGCAATAGATGAAATTCTGTGATCACTGTATTTATATACAATATAGCTCACAGAAATCTCACACATTGGGTGATGAAAAGACAATGTAAGTCCTTATAAATTATGTTCAAAAGGCAGAGTCCTTCCTTTAAGAATTAAGTAATGTGATAGTTCACAATATATTTTAAAGTTAAAAAATTCCTTAAAAACCCTTTGTTAGCTGGGGTACCCTCAATTAAATGTTATTAAATTTTTAAAATGTACTTTACTAGTATGCTGATACCAGTTCTTATAATGTTGATTCTGACTTCCAGACCTTCAAGGAAATGAAAGATAATATTTACTCAGTCAATATGTACCTGGAAGCCTCTAAAGTTTTTTGAAGAGGAAGTGACATCGTTAAAACTGTTCTTGTCGTCGTATAAAGCAACTAATGAAGTGTAGAGATTAGAATCTTAAAGAGCAGTTAGGAGATAATTGCAATGGTTCAGACAAATTATCACAAGGATTTAAGCTAATGTGAAGAAAAATGAATGAAAAGGAAAGACTGGAGTTAAATGAGATTTTGTCATAAAAATTGACGTAAATCAGGGCTTAGTAAACATGAGTCACTGGAGAAAGGCCAATGGTGAGTTCAAGTTTTCAAAATTAATGTTTGTTCAGATGGCAGGTGGGCCAGCAAGAGAAGGAAGAGCAAGAATGTCCTTACAATTCAGGTGTGGCAGATATAATGAATTAAGTTTATGGTTGGTGGAATTTGAGATTCTTATGGAATATTCAGATAGAGATTCTTCTGTGGAGCTGAGAGGGAGCACAGAGACCCTGAGGACCATAGGTGATTCTGAAGAAGAGTAGGCTTAAAGAAATAAGGGAATATGGCCAAAGACAAAATCTTGGTGTCTTAGTCATATTTTGGAACCCAGGCAAAGTAAAGGACATGAAAAAGAGGCAAAGAGAGAGTAGTAAAAGACAACAGAATAGGAACTGGGATAATCAAATGTTAAAGGCAGAGGAGATGAAAGAAAACATTAAATAAAAGGAGATCCTGTACAGAAATGAGGAAAGTAAGACTCAGGAAATGCTAATTGATTTGGCAATAAGAAGATTTAATTTCTTTTGAATTCTGAGAGTAGAAACCCAAATCTAAATGGTAAAATGGTGACTAGAGGCACTACATCCAGACATTTTTTAGTTTAGCATTTTTAGTAGGTCAGAGTATACATTATGGCGTGATGGGCACGGACAATATTGTGCATTGCACATTTGGGTACCATAATTATATATGTCACATCAAAGTGTATTTCTTTTCGTTTGTTCACAAATTGCATGTAAATAGTGACAGTGTTAACATTTTTGTGCTTCTGCAAATTTTCAACTGTAGTCAAGCTTCCATAAAGGGGAAACAAGAAAAGTTTGGTTATTGTTTTGAAATGCCATGTGAGTCAATAGATTTTGTTTCTGAATTCTAAGGTAGTTTATCAACACTAACCAATTTAAATTTCACCCTCTTCCCTTAAAAAATATGTTAGGTAGCATCAAGAAAGTAGTCATGGAGAAAAAAGAGAAATGTCCAAAGATCCAGATGTTTCTAGCTGAGGGGGTTGTTTGTTTGTTTCATATGGGTTTATTTTGGGGGGAAGGATAAAAAAATCAATAACATAGGACTAACAGAACTTATTTCTTTTCTGTTATGCCTGCTGGTGACACAGCTTATCAGTTTAAGTCATGCCATATTGTCATATTACATTTATTTCCACTTGTAGCCTTAGGCAAAGCTACCAAATACCAAAGGCTTATATTACATCTCTGTTTAGATATATTTCTCCTAGAAAGGAGCAAGAGACAAAGACTGCCATGATACCCTCAATTTTCAGACAATATTTCTGTATTAAAGAGGTCATGACCATTATTCTTGAAGTTGAAAATGATAAGCAAACACTTCCAAATGTTACCATTTATATATCTGGTAACTATGATTACTCTTGTAGTTACGTGATATTTCAAAAACATGATACCATGAGATGCAAATCATTAAAATAAAAATGAAATATAAACTGAATTTATGATAATTTTAGAATTAAGCATCTACATTGTCATATTTTAACGTACCTAAGAATACTTGAGTGATCATTAAGATATATTGTAGAATCTACTTTTTAAATATCTAAAGATATTTAAATGTTTTGATTAAGCCTAATCAGGGATTTCAACTTTTATGCTAGATAAGTTAAAGAAATAAATTATTTCACTTTGTAATGGCTATTTACTCTTGCTGCAGCATTAGGCTATTTTTCTAAGAATTGGGAACATACTATGTCATTAGAACTTTTTCATGGTGAGAAATATTTATTTTGTTGGAAATGTGTGAGTTTAGAGAATTAAATGGAAATTATGAAAGGAATTTGGCTCTTTCAATTAACATGACTCCTGAATACTGACTCACCATTTTATTCCACTATTTTTAATCAGGCAGGATTAGGGTGGAAAACCTTAATTTTCTTACACAAATAAGAAAAAGTATAAGCTTTGCACATCTGTAATTCTGTAGGACACTATTTCAGTTACACAAGGAAACCACTATAACAAGGCAGAAATCCATCTGTTGCTTTAATAATGGACTCTAAGTGTAAGAGAAAAGTTCATATGAAATTATAAATGTGATATTTGGGCACGGGGGCAAGATTTGACTCAAAGGAAAATTAGGTATAAAATCTGCATTTAATAAATCCATAAGTTATTTCTGACACAAAAGAAAAAGCCAACTTATTTGAAATTATTTTCCACTTTATTTTCTGATTAAAAAACAGATGCTAGAATCTCTAAAGTTATAGCAAGATATGCCACAAGCCTTCAGAACAAAAATTCATATGATTATCTCTAGGATGATCACTGAGAGAATAAAAACTAAATAACTAAACGTTAATAGAATAAAAAGTAAGTAATAAAGTACTTGATTAATCAAATATAAGGCAAAAAATAGGGGAAGGGTGACACAAAACAGGTAAACCAAATTAAAAGCAAGAGTAAGATGATATATATAAATCCATATGTCAATAATTACATTAAAAGGTAAATTGCCTACTCTTAGCAGTAGTTTAAGATTGTCAGCTTAGATAAATAAAACAAAATCCAATTCTATGATGCTTTAAAAAGTCACTCTTTAAATATAAGGGCATTAAAACTTTGAATATAAAAGAAATGAAAATATACAGTGCAAACACTAACAAAAGTAAAGCTGATAAAGCTGTAGTAATGTTAGACAAAAATAGACTTTGGGAAAAATAAAGAGGGATATTTCATAATGAGAAAAGATCAGTATATAACTGAGAGACACCACAATCCTAAATCTGAATCACAGAAAGTATAACTTTAAACTATAAAAATAAAAATTGACAGAACTAAAAGAGAAATAGACAAATCAGTAAACATAAAGACAAATACACCTCTTTTAATAAAAGAACAAATAGAAAAAACTATATCCACAAGAATATACAAAATCTAAGCAAAAATTTTTGAAAAATTGGCCCAATGGACTTATGAAGAATATTGCATCCAACAGAAATAAAATTCATAGTTTTTTTCAAGGGCCCATGCAACATATTATGTTTTCAAGTGCATATACAATAAATACACCAAACTTGGGGCCACAGAGAAAGACTTAATCCGTGATGATAATGGAGTTAATCCAGAAAATAATAAAAAATAAGTAGAAAAACACAAACTCACTGAAAATTGGAAAATTTGTGAGCTATATTAGTCACAAAATATAGCTTTAAATAAACATGTTTAAAAGAAAAAAGAACTGTTAAAATAAAAACAATTTATTTTCAACAACATGGATGGACCTTGAGGGCATTGTGAAAAACAAATACTACATGATCTCACTTACATGTAGGACCTAAAAATTGCAAACTTACAGTTACAAGAAATATAATCATGGGGAATGTAATGTACAGTTAATGATACTGTATTGCATACTTGAAAGTTGGTAAGAGAGTAGATCTTAAAAGTCCTCAACACAAGAAAAAATGTGTAACTATGCCTGGTGACTGATGTTAACTAGACTTATTGTGGTGATTGTTTTGCAATCTATACAAATATCAAATTGTTATATTGTACACATGAAACTAACAATGTTATATGTCAATTATACCGCAATAAATAGAAAAAGAAAAGAAAAACAATTCAAACATGGAAAAACAAAGAAGTTATAAATTTTAACTACAGAAATCAACGAAATAGAAATATCCAAAAGAGAAAGTCAGTGGAGAGCTAAAAGTTGGTCCTGAAAGATTAATAAAATTGATAAAACTTTAACCAAGACTGATCAAGGTATAAGCAGAAAACAAAAGGTTGCTAATATAAAGAATGCAGATTCTATAGATAGCTAAAATATAACAGGGAAGAGGCAAAACTGAGATATGCTCTTAAAAATCAGGGTAGTGTCTAACTTTGGCCAGGAAGGGGGGCTGATTCTAGCAGTGAATGAGAATATGGGGGGAACTTCTAGGACTGCTTCCAATATTATTTTTCTTAATCTGAGAGCCGATATGCGGGTGAATTCCATTTGTTAACGTTCTTTGTAATGTAATTTGTCACATATGTACTCTTCTAAACATATATTATGCTTCGTTAGAAAAGTTAAATTCAATTTTGCTGCTCCAGGAAGAGTTTGAAAATGTAGTTTAACTGTAAGATATTTATTAGAGGAATTTAAAACATAAAATACCTGGGAATAAATCTAACAAAACATGTCTAAATTCTTTATTGAAAAATTATAGAACTTCATTGAAAGATACCAAAGAAGGTCTTTCCTAGAAAAGAAAATTCAATATCATAAAATATTCTTTTAAAAAATTGTCTATGTATTCAGCACAACTACAATCCAAATCCCAATAGTTATTTATTTATAATTTATTTTTTAATTGAAGTAGAGTTGATTTATATTATATTAGTTTCAGGTGTACACATAGTGATTCAGTATTTTTACAGATTATGATTTTACTCCATTAAAAGTTATTACAAGATAATGGCCATCATTCCCTGTGTTGTGCATATATCCTTGTTTATCTATTTTATACATAATAGTTTGTTTCTCTTAATCCCATACCCCAAATTACCCCTCCCCGATTCCATCTCCCCTCTGGTAACCACTTTTACCAGAGGGGAGAGGGAATCTTTGTTCTTTTTGTCTGTGAGTTTATTTCTGTTTGCTATATACATTCATTTCCATTATTTTTTACGTTCCACATATAAGTGATATACCATACCTGTCTTTCTCTGCCTGACACTTCACTAAGCATAATATTCTCTAAGTCCATCCATGTTGCTGCAAATGGCAGAATTCTATTCTTTCTCATGGCTGAGTAATATTCCATTCTGTATATATACACCACTTCTTCTTTACCCATTCATTTGTTGATGGACACTTCGGTTGCTTCCATATCTTGGCTATTATAAATAATGCTATTATAAATTTTGGGGTGCATATTTCTATAACTAGACATATTTTAATACAAGTATATGTAACATGTAAAAATATATTTCAGAAATGCAAGGACCCCACAATCTTGTCCTATGCACTCCTTCTTAGAGAGTGATTAGATGAGGTAGTAATATAAATCAAGACAGAGAAAGATGTTAGAACCAAGAATGGGTAGATCTAACCCAGGAGAATAATGAAGAGAAGCCTTATGATGACTGGGAGTTGGGTCGATTTTTAAAATAATCAGGGCAGTTTTAGCTTAGGGAAGAAGAACGAGCTCCAGGAAAATAACAGACTCTGTAAACAGATAATATGAGAAGTGACTTATGGGTGATTATTTGTTGATAATTTGGTGGTGGTTACATGCAAAGAGAGAGAGAGAGAAGAGAAAAGGGGAGGGGAGAAGAGAGAGGAGAAAGAAGGAAAGTTAGATAAGGGAAAAAGAAGGAATTATTGATTTAAGGAAAACAAGTTTGTACAATTAAAAATGCAATCATAGTACAATACTTGGCTCTGTAGTCGACAGTAGTATGTAGTTATGATGACATAAACACTGATGGTTTAATTTAATAAATCAGCAGTCATTTGGGAGGATGGAGAAGACAGGTTGAAGAGAGCTATATTTCTATCTGGCATAACAAGGAGTCAATAGGTAAATGCCAAATTGCTAATTACTAAGTAGCAATATAAGCATATTTTATTTAGAAATGTGGAAGTAATTACCAGAAAAAAAAAAAACAGTTAAAATTGTTTCTTTGGGAAAAATTGAGAGATGGGAAGACATAGGGTTAGTGACCACACTCTCTATATGAGCCTTTTAATACATTAGAAAAACTACTTTGTGTACTAACTTTTGATAGTTAAAAGATTAACTACAATAATAAATAAAAATTGTAAAATTTCAAGGTTTTACTTTATTTTTATGCTCTAAAATTCCACTAATGTTAATTGATCTATTTGGTAAATAAATAGTCCTTCAAAAAATGTATAAGACCCACATACAAGGTACTAATTTTTTAAATAATATACTTACTTTGCAATAGGACGTCAATTTAGAATGCACTCTACCATCCAAGGCTCAAATCTACACTAAACACTCCATATAGATGAAGTTAACTGATGGTAGAACTCCAGAAATGGTAGAACTCTCTGAATGGGAAATCTAGGCCTGAGTGTTCAGTCTCTGCCAGAAAAGTGCTGCTTTCTCTGAAATTCTCATTCTTCCACCCTGTTCTCCTTTACCAGAGTACATTCTTTCCATACAGTTTTACCATACAATCCTGGTAGCTTGATGAGTTACAAGCCCTAAATGGTAACAGTTACTGTTGTTCATAGTTTGCTGTCATGGTTACAGAAACACCAACTACAGCAGACAATTAAACTGACTTCATGATATGCCTTTCCTGCAAGATTGAAGTTCTAATTTTCCAGTTGTACTTGGATCTGAAATTTGGCTTCACGTGAGTTCAATCTGTCCCAGGACAAAGAGAAGCCAAGTCTACATTGTGTGTTAAATGCTCCAATGGTTGACACTATTTTTTCAAACATGGGACACACTTTATGGACTGGAACATAACAGTAGGTAATAAAATCATGGGATTTAGTTAAAAGGTTTTTTTCTTTCTCTCTTTTTTTATCCCAAGGTTTTTCTCCTAACATTAGATTATCCTTAGTTTTTCAATAGCTATTGTTTATCTAACAAAGAAAACAGATAGCTTAAATTCTGGAAAGAAATGGTCGAAGATAAGAACTAATCAATCTCTAGTAATTCTTTCCATTCATTTTTTTTACTCTGTTTTTAAGTTTCTCACCAGGAGTCTCTGCAACTTTAAAAATAAGAGTTCCATTGACCTTGTACAAAGAACTGCTCTTCCTTAAACACAGAAGCTCTAGATGTGAGGTAGACTGTCCTGAAGCTGCCATAAGGAACTAGAGCTCCAAAAAGATGGGACTACCGTTTCCTATTCCAAGAATTACACACAATTCTTGTCTTGTCTTAGAGGTAACAGTTTGCTACCCACTAACGGGAAAAGTCGATTAAACTGTGGAGAATTAAAATCTGATTTTAAGGCCTGTTATGAGATTAGCATACAACTGGACAAATTTGGCATATCTGATTATACCCATGAGATATCAGTTTGAATTTGTAAACGTTAACAAGGGACCCAAAGTTACCCGAAGCAATTTATAGACATTTATCACTATCATAATTTGAGATCTTGGAGCCTCAGTTGAAGTTAAATCTGTACACATGCCTGCTAAATTATCTGGTATTTTCAGAAAGAAAATGAAACATAGTGCACTTTAAAAGAAAAGGAAAAGAGAAAAGAAGATTTTCAGTTTGCTTTAGACTCAGGATATCAAGCTTACCAGTAATGTTGTTTTGACAGGAATAGAATGATGAGTTTTCCTGAAGGTTTGCTTAGTCACCCCAGGTTTTATCTGATACTTTTGGGGGGAATGTCCGCAGTCATGAATGATAATTAGTTGCGTGCTTGTGCATTACATTCAATATTGGAACCCAATTCAAAATTAACACTGCTTCAGAGATCAAGTTGGGATGAACTCTGTGGTCCTACATCAAACAAATCCCTGTAGAATGAGAAGGGGCTGGGGAGTAGTGTCATTGCCAGAATGGGGAAGCGTGAGGGGGCCACGGTCACTCCACTTTCTCATTAGTTCTGTAAGCACTGGTTAAATTGGACATAGGTCATTAAGTTAAAATTCAACGTATTAGCTAACCAAGCTCAGCATCCAGAGAGGCGTACTTCTCTTTCAGTGCTCCTTTTCAGTGCAAAAGGGACCACCATCCCCCAAGCTAATCAAACTTAAAACCTGGAAGCAAACCTTGATTTTTCATTCTCCCTCATAGTCTACATCTAATCATTCATGAAATTGTTTTTCCTACCTCAGAAATATGTCTAGGATAGTAAAATTTATTCTTGTGTCATCATCATTGTAATTCAAAGAGTTATCACTGTGGACGTTTCCTAATCACTGTCTTCATGTCTGTGTTTGCCTTTTCAATTCATTCTTGGCCCTGAAACCAGAGGAATCTTTTTTTGAAAATACAAATCTAATTGTATTGTATGGTAGCTGTGTGGTAACTTCACATTGTTTTAGAATATACAAAATCCTTACAAAACTATCCATAGTCTGGGTCTTACAGCTCTAGCCTTATCTCACTTTACCTTTTGTGGGAAGACATTGTGGAACCTTTTTGAAACATTGAAAATGTTAAAGTATGTGGGCCGAGCGATGGGATTCAGAATGTCCTGCTTGAGCAGTGGAGGAGCTGAGGGTGCAGGGCGTGGAGACTAATATCACCCTGTTTGGTCCTGAGGGATGGCTGGTTAGCCAAAGACGGGTAAGATTCCTCAGAGGAGGAACAACCTAAGACAGGCACAGCCGCAGAGGGGCCAACAGGGGTGGTGCATAGAGCCTTCCTTATATCACCGTGTTTGGCCCTGGAGGATGACTGGTTAGCCAGAGACGGGTAAGATTCCTCAAGGGAGGAACAACCTAAGATAGGCACAGTCGCAGAGGGGCCAACACGGGTGGGGCACAGACCCTTAATCCTTTTGAGAGAGGTCTCCTGCCCCCAGGGCTGCTTTGCTCTCCACACCCAGCTCAAATCAGGACCCAGGAGGCAAACAAAGATCATTGCCCCCAGTCATGTGAGGCCTTTGATTGTTTATGGGATTAACCTGGGAGTGTTAGACCCTTAGGCTATGCCGAGAACTCAATAAAAGAACTCAATAAAAGCAACGTGGGATCAATCAGCGAGGCTCTTGATCCTAGAGGTCTTGAGTCCCCCGGTCCCATCTTTCTCTTCAGTCTGTGTCTGTGTGTTCTTCAAGCTTGCGGCACCCGTCACTCACCTCGAGTTGCCGAGTTGATCCCGGCAACCTTTGTGCTATTGAAATCTTCTGATATTCTTTCAGATTTCAAGCATTACAGCAAGTCCCCTACATACGAACCTTCAAGTTGCGAACTTTCAAAGATGTGAACGTGTGTTCGCATGTCCAATCACATAAGTTAGTTCATGCGTCTGGTGTACATTGTCAGGTGCAGGCATCCTCTACAAGTCGTTGTGCTTTTGTGTACTTTAAAGTACAGTACTGTATACAGAGTGCAGTAGTACAGTATCTTTATTTCAAGCCTAGGATGTCCGGAAGCAAGCATAAAAGCAGTGGTGATGTAGCTGGTACTACTGTACTTTTCAAGGTACTGTACTGTAAGATTAAAAGTGTTTATTCTTTGTGTTTGTTTTTTACGTATTATTTTTGTGAAAGTATTATAACCTATTATAGTACAGTGCTCTATAGCTGATTGTGTTCGTTGGGTACCTAGACTAACTTTGTTGGACTCACGAGCAAATTGGACTGGCGAACGTGCTCTCAGAACAACTTATTCGTATGCAGGGGACTTACTGTATTTGCAGAATCTATTGGTTCTGGGATTGTGCGTGGGGGGGAGTATATTTATATGAGATGCTATTACTCCTTCATTTTCACCCTATTCCTGGTCACCCTTCCCTGTCAGTTTAAGAGTTAGTTCTTTAAGGAAAACTTCCTCATTCCTAGACAAGTTTAAATCCCCACATTCTGACCCAGTGCTTTGTGCCCTGAACCTCTTCTCCACACTTCAGTTTCCAGCTCAATGTTCATACCCGACTTTAAGCCCCATGTCTTCAGGGACTTTTCTATCTTGTTCATACCTGGCCTCCTTATTTCTACTAAAAGTCCTGAAATGCAGTAGAAACATGGTAAATATAGATGTATACAAATTGAAAGAAATACATTAGAATGATGAAATCATGTGCCTCAGCTTCCTTTCAAATGCTAAAGACTAGAGATTTCAAAGTGTTATACCTGATACGTTACACCTATATCATAATCCACATTTTACTTCTCTTGGTTTGCACATTAGAATTGTTTATGAGTGTATATGCATGTGTGCTTATGTATAAGTGTGTGTTAAGGGGTAGAGAGCAGAAAGAAATAAAGTATGAGTACCAAGGACCACCCCCACCAATTTTTTTGGCCAACAGTGTGAAAAGCAATTTGCTTTCCTTTTATCAAAGGCCTGCCATGTTCTGAAGTCTTTTCTAGGCTTCTTGGTAGAAGAACATATACCAAAACAAAAATGCTTATAAAATGCAAATAGGAATCCTCTGGAGAATAAATCACAGCCTAGCCCGATGCCTTTGTCTGCCTTTAAAGACGTGAAGATCTGAGAGAATATGTAAAACCTAATCCCTTCCTGTGTTTTTAAGAAAATATTGAGAACAAAATACATGTAACCCTCAGCACATACTTGCAGTCACTCCAAGTAAATGTTTCCTCTATACCTTGTGGAAAAAGTGATTTTGTGACTCTCTGCTTTTGAAAACGAGCTAGATTTTTTTTTTTTTTTTTTCAGAAAACCACTTTGTTGAGAAGTGTATATGCTTTGGAAGAAGTGCCTTTATCAAATTCTGTACCTGAATAGTATTTCTCTGGAGATGTTTATAAGTGCAAAAAAGGAAACCCTACATCTTTGGTGGGTGGATGGGTTACATAGCACCTTATCATACTATTAAAATTTTTGAGAAGTATTGCCATGAAGAAATTTGAGCAACATATATTAACCTAGATTATCCAAATATTTTATCTTTTTGTTTGTTTGTTGGGTTTGAATGCTTATTAAAATCCAAGTCACTCAAAAAAACTGACAAAATTCTAGTGCGATAGAAAATGAGTTCCATTCTAGCAACCTTGTCAGTCTCTTTTACCCTTCAGATAACCTAATATATCCTCGTCTCAGTTTGTAAAATGACAATAATCACACCTACTCCCTAGGAGTATGATGAGAATTAAACGTGAAACATATACTAGAATTCCTACTCAAAAATCTCATTTTCTCTTCTAAGTTCCATACCAGAGGAGAAAAATAGTGACAAAGCATCTTACATGAAATATACATAGCAGCATTTATTGTAACATATTATAACTGTGACATTTGTGTAAATCCTTAAACAGCAATGCTCTTTGCACTGGGGTAACTTTAAAAATGGAGGTTCTGTACAAATTCCAGTTGTTATCAAAAGTCACATAGCGGAATGGCAAGCAGTACCATGCATGTGCACAGGGAGAACCTGATTGGCACTGCATCAAAGTGCAGGGAGATGCACTTTACAGATGAGCAAATCAACTGCAGAAACAATGACTCTGAATGCTCTTTTATATTCACATCACTCTCAGCATGCCTACAGACCATAAGCAGACTTTAAAGAATGAAACGTCGGAAATTGGAGCACATAGCATATCGGTTTCTAGACAAGTCTAGGCTAGAAATTGGAAATGACTGATTTGAATTCCTTGTCAAATTTGTACCAGCATAGGAACCTGACCTTTATCCCCTTACCACTCCCTTCCCTGCACCCAGGACCCACCACTTGCGTTTAAGTAAAGGCAAATTCAAGCTAAGAGGAAAATTCAGACAGCACAGAGTAAATATTCACAATATCCTCTGCCTAGAGCCACACTTCAGAGAGAACAAATGATTTTTCTCCCTGGGGGAATTGCTGTTAGCAAATATATGACAGCTCACAGACTTTCATTCTAGTGAAGCTATCTGAAAATGGAAATCACTGAATCAGACTGGAAATGGGAATTATCTGCAGGAGTCTCAGTTACTCCAAGTTTCAATGATTTCCCCACATGCATTTTTACTGAATTCGTGTATAAGAAATAGGAAAGTCAAAGCACGATTTCTCTTTTAAAAAGACAAGAAAGTAATGCTAAATTTTAAGGCTTTGGAATCATGCACTGCTTTGTCTGGGTAATTTCCAAGAACTGAACAGAAAATTAGCAAGTAGCAAAAGTTGTGTGTAGATTTTCAGAATGGATTAAGAACATATTATTTGATATTATGGTGAGAGGAAACATGAGGCCTGGGAAACATACTACTGTACCAAGTGTGCTGGAGAAGAAGTTCAACTGGGCAATGAACTGCTACAGCTTCTCAAGCTAACATTTTTCTTTTAGGAAGAATCACAAGTCCGTTTATCTACATTATATTTCATTTTCTATATTGAGTTTTAGTATATGAAAACTATCATCATTGGTCCAAGTGTAAGATTCTTTTTATATTACTTGTTGATTTCTTCACATTTTTTGTTACTCACTTACTAATGTAATGAATCACTGTGAAACTACCTCCCAAACCAAACACTAAAGCTCTACAGATAAGTTACTTTCTAGGGGCTCCTCCATGATACCATTTCTCTGTCTTCCCCACTCCCACAGGTAAATATTATTTTGAGTTTTAAATTTATTATTTGCAATGGATGCTGAAGTTAGCTGCCTGGATCATCTATTTAACACTGAGGAACTTGTCCAGCCACGCTGGGAATGTCGGTGATTGGCAGGTCTTCCTGCATCTCCCTCTTGGAATTATCAGAGACTCTTCACATCCAGGGTCGCTTCTTTACTCAGAGACAGTATGCATTCAGTCAGTGTGTGTGTGAGTGTGTGTGTGTGTGTGAGTGTGTGTGAGTGTATGTGTGTGAGTGTGAGCTGTGTGTGTGTGAGAGTATTTGTGTGTGTGTGTGTGAATGTGTGTGTGAGTTGTGTGACTATGTGACTGTGTGTGAATGTGTGTGTGAGTGTGTGTTTGTGTTTATGATTGTGTGAAAGTGTGTGAGTGAGTGTGTGTGTGTTTGTGTGTGAATGTATGAATGTGTGAGTGTGTGTAAGTGTGTGTGTGCGTGCTGTGGGGAGGAGACTGGGGCAGGCGTGTAGCTCCAGCTCCTTGCTCCAATGCAGGACAAGTCTATGGAACCATTCCAACTCCGGAGCTCTCTATTGGGGGCTGCTGAGCCTTTTTTTTTTTGAGACTGCATCTCAGTCAGTCCAACCTCTCCTCTTTCTTCATTTTTTACACAGAAATCTCCCTCTCAGTTTCTGTTTTCCAGAGAACCCAATCTTTGACGTTATTCCTATGCTTTTTTCAAACAAATGATGCAGAAGCACGTGTACATCCATAAGTAAAAAAAAAAATCATGACTTAAACCTCATTCCTCATACAAAACAACACAAATGGGTAATGGAATTAAGTATGAAACTTTTAGGAAAAAACATAGAAAATATTTGGCAGATAAAAAGATTTTCGGGGAAACAAGATGGCGGCGAAGTAGAGAGACGTGGAGTGCATCCCTCTCCACAGATGCACTGGGAATGCACAGAAGGACGCAGTAATTCCCACAGAGAACCAGCTGAACACCAGCAGACGGCCTCGGACACCAGTAAGGGCTGCGGGGAGCCTGACATAGCCGGTAGGGAGGCATCTACGAGGGCTCAAAGAGGGTGAAGCGGCGGAGCTGTGGCAGATGGGAGGGAGTGAGAAACATACGGAGGGTCCGCAGCGCAGCTCAGCGTTCCCGGACCGAGACATCGATCCGCGGCTGAATGGAGGGTCCAGGAGCGGGAGCGTGGGAACCGGAGAGCTGGTTCAGGGTGAGAAACATTGTTGCCGGTAGGGTGACGGACCAAGAGGAAAGGAGGGAGGAGGTCCGCGGAGAGGAGTGCCCGTCCCTGAGAGCTGCCCGGCCATGATGGCGGCTGGAGGCTGCAGGCTCACGGGTGGGGGGGGGGGAGCCTCACGCATAGCCTCTCCCTCTCTTTTGGCGCCTCTGCAACAGGCAGTGGAGAGACGCCCTGCGGGCCACCTAAGGTGCTCAGGGATAACAAGCACCCTCAGGCACTTGGGCGGGGCTACATTAAAACCCCTTGCAACGCCAGCAGCAGGGAGGCTGCCGAGAGAAAAAAAAAAAAAAAAACAACAGCATCAAAAAGAAAAAAACCCCGAGAGAGGCCCAACTCTAAGACTTTCTGTTTACGCCTGAGCCACCAGCGCCTTCTGCAACAGGCACCCCCAAGCCTGACTGAAACAACAGTGCGCCACTGCTCACTCACTCCCAGGAGAAGGAGCCACTATTGTACCCTCTCCCTCCACACACACCAAGGCTTACAGACGAACAATAAAGGAACCTCTGCTGGTCACAGAATAACGCAAAAAAAAAAAAACCCAAGGCAAGGAGGACACTTACAGCTGAGACGCTAAGGAAACAGAAATAGTAGTATCAATACCTATTGAACTGGTCCATTCTGGGATCAGTTCTGGATTTTTTTTTTTTTTCTTTTCTTTCTCTCTCTCTCTTTTTTTTTTTTTTTTTTTTGATTTATTAAATACGATCTTAGCCCTAAGGAATCTACAAGTTTTATAACATAATTTTTTAATGATATTTTTTATTCTTTTTTTTTTTTTTTTTTTTGCCTTTTTATATACTTCTATATCTAGCTAAGTTTTTGGTAGTACGGACAAAATATCTCTCATACTTTCCTTTCATCCCTATCTTTTATACATTTCTATTCCTTTCTTTTTATTTGCATATTTCCAACCACATTATGCTCTTCTGTTCCCCTTTCTTCCAGCCATTTTAAGTTTATTTTATCTTAACATACTTATAAGCAACACTATCAGTCTGCTCAGACTCCTTGCTCTATTCTCCAGATGATGCACTGCCTTGGTATTTAATATTAGGCTTTTGTCTTTATCTTAGTTCTTAGTACATTTGTCTAATTACATTCTGAGAATCTCCATTCTCTCTGGTGGTACTCCAGCTCTTTTCTATATTTGATCCTAGCTTACAAAATCTCCCTGGATTGATGTTTGTATATGTAGGGTGTTATTTGTTGTTTGTTTGCTTTTGCTTTTGTCTCTGATTTGTTCTGTTTCAGTTGTCAATTTCTGCTGGGTTTCTCTTTGAATATCTGATAGCACACTGGGGTTCTGTCAGGTCTTACTAGAGCCTTATGTCCTAATGGTTTCAGTAATTGTGTGTCTTATACATGTATGTATTTCCTAGACTTAATATTTGTTTAATCCAATACTTGGACATTAGTCTGAGGGTTGGACAGTCTTCTATAAACACCTCTATCGCCAGGACAAGCAACCCCAAAAGTTTGGACAACCATGAGGAAACAAAGAAACACCATGCAGGCAAAGGAGCAGGAAAAAAACCCACAAGACCAAATAAATGAAGAGGAAATAGGAAAAATGCCTGAAAAAGAATTTAGAGTAATGATAGTAAAAATGATACAAAATCCCGATAACAAAATAGAGAAAGTACAAGAAACAGTTCATAAGAACTCAGAAAAACAAACAGCAATGGATAACAAAATAACTGAAATTAAAAATACTCTAGATGCTATAACCAGCAGAATAACTAAGGCAGAAGAACGAATAAGTGAGTTGGAAGATAGAATGGGGGAAATAAACGCCACAGAGCAGGAAAAAGAAAAAAGAATAAAAAGAATATAAGACAGTCTCAGAGACCTCAGTGATAACCTTAAATGTACCAACATTCGAATTATAGGCATCCCAGAAGAAGAAGAAAACAAGAAAGGGTCTGAGAAAATATTTGAAGAGGTTATAGTGGAAAACTTCCCCAACATGGGAAAGGAAATAATTCACCAAGTCCAAGAAGCACAGAGAGTCCCATACAGAATAAACCCAAGGAGAAATACACCAAGACACATATTAATCAAACTAATGACAATTAAACACAAAGAAAAAATATTAAAAGCAGCAAGAGAAAAGCAACAAACAACATATAAGGGAAAACCCATAAGGATAACAGCTGACCTGTCTACAGAAACTCTGCAGGCCAGAAGGGAATGGCAGGATATACTGAAAGTCCTGAAAGACAGAAACCTACAGCCAAGAATACTCTACCCAGCAAGAATCTCATTCAGATTTGAGGGAGAAATCCAAAGCTTTCCAGACAAGCAAAAGTTAAGAGAATTCAGCACCACCAAACCAGCCTTACAACAAGTGCTAAAGGAACTTCTCTAAGTAGGAAACACAAGAAAAGGAAAACACCTACAAATACAAACCCAAAACAATTCAGAAAATGGTAATTGGAACACACATGTCAATAATCACTTTAAATGTAAATGGATTAAATGCTCCAACCAAAAGACACAGACTGGCTGAATGGATACAAAAACAAGACCCTTGTATATGCTGCCTACAAGAAACCCACTTCAGACCAAGGGATACATATAGACTGAAAGGAAAGGGATGGAAAAAGATAGTCCATGCAAATGGAAGTCAAAAGAAAGCTGGAGTAGCAATACTCATATCAGACAAATTAGACTTGAAAGTAAAGACTATTAAAAGAGACAAGGAAGGACACTACCTAATGATCAAGGGATCCATTCAAGAAGAACATATCACAATGGTAAATATCTATGCCCCCAATATAGGAGCACCTCAATACATAAGGCAAATGCTAACAGCTCTAAAAGGGGACATCGACAGTAACACAATAATAGTGGGAGACTTGAACACCCCACTTACATCAATGGACAGATCATCCAAACAGCAAATCAATAAAGACACACAAGCTTTAAATGACACATTAGACCATCTCGACTTAATTGATATTTATAGGACATTCCATCCAAAAACGACAGACTACACTTTCTTCTCAAGTGCACATGGAACATTTTCCAGGATAGATCACATCTTGAGTCACAAATCAAACCTCAGCAAATTCAAGAAAATTGAAACCATATCAAGCATCTTCTCAGACCACAACGCCATGAGACTAGATATCAATTACAGGAAAAAACTGCAAAAAATACAAACACATGGAGGCTAAACAATTCACTCTTAAACAACCACGGAATCACTACAGAAATCAAAGAGGAAATCAAAAAATATCTAGAAACAAATGACAACGAAAACACAACAACCCAAAACCTATGGGACAGAGCAAAAGCAGTTCTAAGAGGGAAGTTTATAGCAATACAGTCCTACCTTAAGAAACAAGAAAATGATCGAATAAACAACCTAACCTTACACCTAAAACAACTAGAGAAAGAAGAACAAAGAAACCCCAAAGTGAGCAGAAGGAAAGAAATCATAAATATCTGATCAGAAATAAATGAAAAAGAAAGGAAAGAAACCATAGCAAAAATAAATAAAACTAAAAGCTGGTTCTTTGAGAAGATTAACAAAATTGATAAACCATTAGCCAGACTCATCAAGAAAAAAAGGGAGAAGATGCAAATCAACAGAATTAGAAATGAAAAAGGAGAAGTCACAACGGACACCTCAGAAATACAAAACATCATGAGAGACTACTACAAGCAAGTATATGCCAATCAATTGGATAACCTGGAAGAAATGGATACATTCTTAGAAAAATACAATCTTCCAAGACTGAACCAGAAAGAAATAGAAACCATGAACAGACCAATCACAAGTACAGAAATTGAGGCAGTGATTAAAAATCTCCCAACGCACAAAAGCCCAGGACCAGATGGATTCACGGGTGAATTCTATCAAACATTTCGAGAAGAGTTAACACCTATCCTTCTCAAACTCTTCCAAAATATTGCAGAAGGCGGAGCACTCCCAAACTCATTCTATGAGGCTACCATCACCCTGATACCAAAACCAGGCAAAGATGTCACAAAAAAAGAAAACTACAGACCAATATCACTGATGAATATAGATGCAAAAATCCTCCACAAAATACTAGCGAACAGACTCCAACAGCACATTAAAAAAATCATACACCATGATCAAGTGGGGTTTATCCCTGGGATGCAAGGATTCTTCAATATACGCAAATCAATCAACGTGATACATCATATCAACACATTGAAGGATAAAAACCATATGATCATCTCAATAGATGCAGAAAAAGCTTTTGACAAAGTTCAACATCCATTTATGATAAAAGCTCTCCAGAAAATGGGCATAGAAGGAAATTACCTCAACATAATAAAAGCCATATATGAAAAACCAAAAGCCAACATTGTTCTCAATGGGGAAAAACTGGAAGAATTCCCTCTAAGAACAGGAACAAGACAAGGGTGTCCACTCTCACCACTATTATTCAACATAGTATTGGAAGTTTTAGCCACAGCCATCAGAGAAGAAAAAGAAATCAAAGGAATCCAAATTGGAAAAGAAGAAGTCAAATTGTCACTCTTTGCAGATGACATGATATTATATATAGAAAACCCTAAAGACTCTACCAGAAAACTGCTAGCACTCATTGATGAGTTTAGTCAAGTAGCAGGATACAAAATTAATGCCCAGAAATCTCTTGCATTCCTATACACTAACAACAGAAGAGCAGAAAGAGAAATTAAGGAAACTCTCCCATTCACCATTGCAACCAAAAGAATAAAATACCTAGGAATAAACCTGCCTAAGGAGGCAAAAGATCTGTATGCAGAAAACTTTAAGACATTGATGAAAGAAATCAAAGACAACACAAACAGATGGAGGGACATACCATGTTCCTGGATTGGAAGACTCAACATCGTGAAAATGTCTGTACTACCCAAAGCAATTTACAGATTCAATGCAATCCCGATCAAATTACCAATGGCATTTTTCACAGAACGAGAACAAGAAATCTTACGATTTGTATGGAAACGCAAAAGACCCCGAATAGCCAAAGCAATCTTGAGAAGGAAAAATGGAGTTGGTGGAATCAGGCTTCCTGACTTCAAACTATACTACAAGGCCATAGTGATCAAGACAGTATGGTACTGGCACAAAAATAGAAAGGACGATCAATGGAATAGAATAGAGAACTCAGAAGTAAGCCCAAACACATATGGGCACCTTATCTTTAACAAAGGAGGCACGAGTATACAATGGAAAAAAGACAGCCTCTTCAATAAGTGGTGCTGGGAAAATTGGACAGCAACATGTAAAAGAATGAACTTAGAACACTTCCTAACACCATACACAAAAATAAACTCCAAATGGATTAAAGACCTACATGGAAGGCCAGACACGATAAAACTCCTAGAGGAAAACATAGGCAGAACACTCTATGACATCCATCAAAGCAAGATCCTTTTTGACCCACCTCCTAGAATCATGGAAATAAAATCAAGAATAAACGAATGGGACCTCATGAAACTTAAAAGCTTTTGCGCAGTGAAAGAACCATAAACAAGACTAAAAGGCAACCCTCAGAATGGGAAAAAATAATTGCCTATGAAACAACGGACAAAGGATTAACCTCCAAAATATACAAGCAGCTCATGAAGCTTAATACCAAAAAAGCAAATAACCCAATCCACAAATGGGCAGAAGACCTAAATAGACATTTCTCCAAAGAAGACATACAGATGGCCAACAAACACAGGAAAAGATGCTCAACATCACTAATCATCAGAGAAATGCAAGTCAAAGCCACAATGAGGTATCACCTCACACCAATCAGAAAGGCCATCATCACAAAGTCTGGAAACCACAAATGTTGGAGAGGGTGTGGAGAAAAGGGAACTCTCCTGCACTGTTGGTGGGACTGTAAGTTGGTCCAGCCACTATGGAAAACAATTTGGAGGTTCCTTAAAAAACTACAAATGGAACTACCATACGATCCAGTAATCCCACTCCTGGGCATATACCCAAAGAAAACCATAATCCCAAAAGAAACTTGTACCATAATGTTTATTGCAGCACTCTTTACAATAGCCAGGACATGGAAGCAACCTAACTGCCCAGCAACAAATGAATGGATACAGAAGATGTGGCATATATATACAATGGAATATTACTCAGCTATAAAAAGGAATGAGATGGAGCTATATGTAATGAGGTGGATAGAACTACAATCTGTCATACATAGTGAAGTAAATCAGAAAGAGAAGGACAAATATTGTATGCTAACTCACATATACGGAATCTAAAAATGGTACTGATGAACTCAGTGACAAGAACAAGGATGCAGATACAGAAAATGGACTGGAGAACTCGAGGTATGGGAGGGGGCGGGGGTGAAGGGGAAACTGAGACGAAGCGAGAGAGTAGCACAGACATATATATACTACCAACTGTAAAATGGATAGTCAGTGAGAAGTTGTTGTATAACAAAGGGAGTCCAACTCGAGGATGGAAGATGCCTTAGAGGACTGGGACAGGGAGGGTGGGGGGGACTCGAGGTGGGGGAGTCAAGGAAGGGAGGGAATACGGAGATATGTGTATAAAAACAGATGATTGAACCTGGTTATCCCCCAAAAAAAAAAAAAAAAAAATTAAAAAAAAAAAAAAAAAGATTTTCAACATCATTAGCCATTAGGAAAATGCAAATTAAAACTCCAGTGAGATATCCTAACCACACCTATCAGAATGGCTAAAATAAGAAATAATGACAATAAGAAATACCATCAAGAATGCAGAGAAGCACTCACTTGAGCATTGCTGGTGGGAATGTGAAATGATCCAGCCCCTTTGGAAAAGAGTTTGACACTTTCATATAATACTAAACATATACTTATCATACAGCAGAGCGATGGAAAGCTCAGGCATTTATCCAGGAGAAATAGAAACTCGTTCATTAAAACAAACAAAAATCTGTACCTGAATAGCAGCTTTATTTATAATAGCTACAAACTGAAATCAACCCAGATGTTCTTCATAGGTGAACGGTTGAACTAACTGAGGTGGTACCTCCATACCATGAAAAACTACTCAGCAATAAAATGGAAAATGACTGATGCAGGCACCAAGGTGGATGAATCAACAGGGAGTAAGAGAGGAAAAATTCAGTCCCCAAAGATTACATACAATATGATTTCATTTACATAAGATTCTTGAAATAACATAACTATAGAAATGTAGAATAGATCAGTAGTTGTCAGAAGTAAGGGATAAGGTTGGGGGCGTGTGGTTATAAAAAAGAAATAGGAGGGATCCTTGAGATGGATTTTTCCATATCTTGATGACAGTGCTCCACACACAAACGTATACATGTGATAAAATTACGTAGAACTAAATACACCCACAAAAAAGAGTACAAGTTAAATTTGGGAAATCTGAATAAGATTGATGGTTTGTATCAGTGTTAATATCCTTATGATACTGTGGTATGGTTTTGTGAGATGTTGCTAATGGAAGAAACTGCATAAAGAGTGCAAGATTTCTCTGTATTATTTCTTACAATGGTATGTGAATCTACAATTATCTCAAAATAAAAAGTTTAAAAATGTAATGCTTGTTTTTAAAGTGTATGATAGTATACACTGCATACTATATGGGGGACGTTTTCTTTCTTTCAGATACTCTCTAATTTATTCTACGTGACAGATTAATACCAAGATGTGTCTGGCCTCTTGCATGCAGATTTCTTTCATTCCTTTTTTCTTCTGTTTAATATTCCAATGTGATTATAACAAAATTCATGTGTATATTCTACTAATGATTAGCATATGTGCTTTTTCCAGTTTTTGTTATTATGGACTGCCTTGCCTTGGTACACATGGTACTCGTGCAAGTGTTTCTAGTTCATTGATCTGCTCACATCATTCCTTCAAATTTGGAATTTAACCTGTGTTCCTTTTATAGCTAGTGTAAAGATTTAAGCTATACATTTCCTTTAAAATATTGTTTCTAAGAGTTTAATGTACAATGTAGTTATCCTTAGTTAATTATTTTTAAAAATTTACATTTTTCCACAAGTTGTTTAGATAAGTTTTTTTTTTAATTCCAAATATATGGGGGTTTATTTATTCATCTTTTGCTGTTGTTCTTTTGCATGTTTAACTGATTTGCATAGTCCTGAGAGAACATGAGCTGCATCATATCTATGCTTTGAAATTTCTCATCACGTGATTCATGACCTAGTAAATAATTCTGTGCATGTGCCATGTGCACTCAAGAAAAATTCGTTTATTTTGAGGGCACATAGATCTGGGTGATTCCATTAGAATAAAGTTGTCATTTTTGCTGGTCACATCATATCTTCAGTTATTTTTTGGCTATTTGCCTTTTTAGTGATTAATAGAAGGATGTTGAATGCTCCCTCTGTATGAGTAGTTTCACCTTAACCTCCCAGTAATTGTATCCATTTTAAAAAATTTATACAATTTGAGGCTAGCTTATTAGAGGCAAATGCAGTTAAAATTTGTTATATCTTTTGGGTGAATTTAAACTTTAATCATTTTTGTAGAAATCCTAAAAACCTGTCTTGCTTCAGTGTCTGAAATCATTATACCTGTCAGCTTCATTTTTTTTCCTAGCCTAAAAAGTGAGCTAGTTACTATGAATGTAGATTTTTATTTCATTTCTTCTGAGAATAGAAAACAATCAACAGCCAGTACCTTTGATGACACTAAAGTTATCACTTGTGGCTCAAGATGCAACACGACTTACTAAAGATTTTACAGTAAAGTTACTTTACATTAAACTTTATTATTTCTATATATTTGTAAGGACAGTGCATTAAAATGTAGTTGCTTTTTATGTATCTCTTCAATTATTTATCAATCACGTATGAAACAGGGTAAGTCCCCTTTTTTATTTCCCTCTAAGCAATTTTTTCTTTTGTTATGTGTATGAAAGCAAGCAACCCCCTCTTTTAAAAAAGTAAAGGAAATATATAGCTAAAATCTTTATAGATTTTGACTCTCTTAGAATGAAGAAGCTCCTGAATAGGGAAAGTAAAGTAGATATATGCACAGTATCACATTCTACATTCTAGTATGTTTGATAACATCTTTATAATGTCCCTTAAGCAGGCTTTACCCTGTCCTATATTGCTGTGTACATTTTACGCAGATAAATATAGAATTAAAGATTCTAATGACTTAAGGTCATTTAGAAGAAAAAACAAAAAACGGAATAAACATTTAAGCGGATAAGTAACTAATGCATTGAAAAGTACAGAAATAAAATGGTCATTTATTCTTTTAAAATAAATCAGATAGATTAGAAAGCATTCAAAAACAATGTTTAGGGCACTGTAAAATATTTAGCTGATGTCATTAGGACCTATCCCAGCTGTAGAATACTGATCCTTTTAGGAGCAACAAATTTGGGCCTCTTGACAAATGATTGGGATATTCTGAAGCTTTGCACTTTGGCAAGATTTCAGGAAAGTCTAAGCAGAAAGTAAGGTCATTTCTTTCCCAATTTAGTGGATGTTTAAGGAGTCAGTAAGATTTCTGACCTTGTTTTCTTTGGGACATTTTTTTCATTTGTTTAAACTATTGCATTTTAAAAGAAACCTAACGGAAAAACAACAGACATTGACCATGAATATGTGTCTAGTTGAACCTCCCTTTCCAAAGCAAGATCTTTCACAAGGTTGACAACCATAGCTGGTCACAGCCTTTCAGCTTTGTCTCCCAGGCACATAGCTGCCTCACCCATCTTTCAAAAGCATAGTTCTAATCATGTAATGCCTCTCACCTCCCATCTTAGAAAAACATCAATGGCTATCCATTAATTTCAGATCTATGTCGGCAATGTTTGACCCATATCTCCAAGCTAGATCACTTCCTAACAAGGTCTGAATTTACATTTACAAGTTCATTTCACTCTTTTCCTTTCTTGTACCTATGATTCAGCCAAACTCAGGGATGGTATATATTCTCTCCTTTAATCATGCTGGTTTCTTTCCTTGGCTGGTTCTTGACCTCAGCCTCTACCAAGGATGGCTAACATTCTCTACTCTTCTGCTCCTTTTAACTCTTTAATGAACACTGCCTTAAACCCCCTCTGAGCTAAAAATACGTACTCCTTCTTCTGAATTATATATTAGCACATTACAAGCGGAAAATAGAAAATATGACTTCTATTATATTATGTATCTATGTCTTCAATGTCCCAGCAACCTTTCAATAACAACTGATCAAGTGAGTACTATGCTAAGAAATGGAATAGAATGGTGAGCTTATTTAACAGCATTCCATGTGGACCAAAAAGTTCATGCAAGAAGTGTGGGGAGACTAAATCTTCTCTAGGACAATAAAGAGTAGTACAAAATAATGAATGGTAAAACAGTAGGCTGGATCACAACAAACTGGAGAGTGAAACCTCCAGTACAAAACTGTTAACCCCTGTGGTCCAAAAAAACAAAGAAAGTTAAGGAGGTGTATTCCCCAGGTATCCTCTGTTCCAGTTTAGACTTTGGCTAAAGACTATTACAGTGTTGACAAAAGCTTTTTAATGAGACAGACATTGTTTCTAAAGAAAAAAAATGATGAAGAGTTATATACATATTTAGGAAACTGGCCTCATGAGTTCAAGAAGTCAAGATTACAAATTTGGACTTCATTTTGTAGACTTATTTATCAGACTGAGTGTCCTGATACGTTCTCAGGTGTGCATGATTCTGAAAGAGGTTTTTAAAAATTAATTTTTAAATTTTGACAGTGATCTAAAATGAATGAATATTCTGGCACATTTGATGACCACTTTAAATGCTGACACAGTTGCTGCCTCCTTCTATCCTACACTTGTTTTTCTTCCCTCTTGATATAGTTAAGGAATTTTTCCTGCTTCTATAATGGGCTAAATTTTTCCTGTGTGCCTGGAATATCATCCTCTTTTGCTCTCCAAGGACTTCTTTGCTGCCAGTAACTCTTTTCTTTCTGATTCATCAGTTGCTTCCTTTCTATTTACTCATCTCCACCTGTACACAAATACGATCTTTCGTCTCCTGTCTTACAAAATTTCACCCATGGTCCAACATATCCCTCTACATATTATTCTATCTCTCTGCTCCCTTTCTAGTAAAAAAAAATCTAATGATATCTAGTTCCTGTCTCTACTTTATCACCTCTCATTTAAAGTCTATTTCAGTTGGACTTCCGTACTAATAATTCTACTACAACTGCTCTTGTGAAAATCACCAGTTACCTCCACATTACCAAATTAGTGCTGCTCTTCACTGTATACCAACTTTCAACAGTATACAGTACAGATGAGAAATCACTTCCTATTGGAACACTTCTGCTCTTTGTTTCTGTGAGATTATAGTCTCCAGGCTTTCTTTTATGGTAGAGGCCCCCTAATCTAGGGCTCAGTCTTTCTTTTCCTCTCTTCCCTGACCTATTCTCCTCTCCCTTCTCTCCTTCACTCCCCTTCTCCTATTCTTGTCTCTGTTTTCTCTGACATTGATTTAATCCAGTCTCATTTCTCTAACATCATCTACATGCTGATAACTCCCAAGTATATACTTTTAGTCCTGACCTCTTCAATGAGCTTTTACTTCATTTATGCAAACGTCAATATGTCACTTTTACTTGAATATCTAATAGTATTTTAAATTTCACATGTCCAAAGCAGAACTCTTAATTTTCTCCCCTACAAACCTATTATTCTCTATGTTTTTTCTACCTTCAAAAGGATGACCTCATTCATCCAGATTTGTAAGGCCAATTCCTCTTTTCCCCACTTCTACATCCAGTCTAACAAAAAGCTGTACTACTTGTACCTCCATAATATGACATTCATCCTTCCAGTTCTTTCCACTTTTTCCTCCTAGTCTGAGATTCAAATTCATTTCTGCACTTCCTTTTGATGCCCTCAGTGAGGAATTTAAGTAATTTTTCACAAAGCAGAGTGATTTTATTTTTATCAAGGAAATCACATCATATCACTCTCCTACTTAAAACCTACTAATGATTGTGCCTTGTGCCTAGACTAACACCTACACTTTCCATCAGTGCCTGCAAGGCTGTGCACAGCCTGGCCTCAAATACCTTTTTCTTCTAATCTCCCACACTCTCCATCTAAAATGCTGTTCTCTCACTTTGCTTGAGTGGCTGCTACATTTTATCCATTTCCTGCTTAAGAATCATGTCAATGAGGAGTTTCCTGACCATTCATTTGAAAGTAGAAATGTTTGGCACTCTGGTTACACTCTATCCCATGAACCTATGTTTTATTTATAGTCATTATGACTACCTATAATTATCTTACTCATTCTTCCCACGGATATATAAACTTCAAAAGAGTGGAGATTGTACCAATCGCATTTCTGATGTACTCCTAGACTACAACAATGTCTGGTGCTTAGGAAATACTCATTGAATGCAAAACCAAATGGTGACAAGAATTTGCACTATTTCTCAAAAAGGGTTCCATGGACCCTAGGGGCCTGTAGAAATATTCATAAGGGTTTATGAGTTCTTAAGTTTGAGAAACACAGTTTTAGATCATGGAGATATAACATGAATTTATAGATTGAGAAGTATATTCATTTCGTAGGGTTGCTGTAACAAATAATCATAAACTTGGTGCTTTAAAACAACAGAAATTTATTTTCCCACAATTCTAGAGTTCAAAAGTTTGAAATAAATGTGTTGGCAGGGCCACAGTCCCTCTGAAGACTCTAGAAGAGAATCCTTCCTTGCTTCTTCCAGCTTCTGGTGACTCCTAGCATTTCTTTACTCATGGTTGCATAATTCCGATCTCTGCCTCCATCTTCACGTGGCCTTCTCCTCTTCTCTGTATTTCTCTACTCTGTGTCTGTTTTAAGGATACTTGTCATTGGATTTAGGGCCCATGGGGTTAATCCAAGATGATTTCATCTTAAGATTCTTAATTACACTAGCAAAGGACTGTTTGTTTGTTTTGTTTTTTTCAAATAAGGTTACATTCACAGGTTCTGGGACGTGATCATATCTTTTCAGGGGACCACCATTCAACCTACTACAGAAAGTGATATTATATATTGGAATTTAGGCAGTTCAACCTGACCACAATGTGTCGTTGTTCTAACTGGTCAGTAAGTAGTGATGGAGGCTACCAGGCTATTGCGAAGTGTCAGGCAATGATGGCTTGAAATAATTTGAAATAATTCTGTGGCATAAAACATGCTAAAGAGAAGGGACTGAATTTAAAACGCATTTATTAGGTAAAAAACAACATGATTTTTGGATCAATCTTAATATTGAAATTTTCCTGTCTCTTGGAAATTTTTATTCTTTTATTTATTCTATAATAAGTACCTAGTTCCCCTCACCCTGCTACAAATGACAGCAGTGAAAATACACCTAGACAACTAGACAGAATGTAAAAAAGTGCACCAAAGGGCATCAGGGAACCAGCTCCCCCAAGCCAGTCCATATTTTTAGTAACAGAAAAAGACTTTAAAGATTGAAGCTATTTCTCTGTTATGTTCAGGCCACACTTCCATTAGTAGATGTATCTTGGATAAACCCATTGCTTTGTTTTGTTTTACATACCATCCTTTTTTTTGTTGTTATGAAAGCTACACATGCAGATTGAAGAAAATTTGGTGAATCTCAAGATTTTTAAAGAATTTTTTATCACCAATATTACAACTACACAGAATGAACCAATATTTTTATCTATAAAAACAAAAATAAAGTCACTCTCCATCCATTTTCCTCTTCATTATCATGCTGTCAAAATGGCTGTAAAAATGGCACCAACACTTTAACTATCAAGGCATAAATGAAATATACTGTGGAGCACCTCTATTGGAGCATCTCAAATAAGTTCATCATCCATATTAGCTAAAACTTAGTTCAGATTTTAACCAAAATTGGAGGATATGTTTAAAATTGTCTGCATTAATACAGTAATCAAGTGGAGTGTTATACATAACCTTGGCTTGAAATCTCTGTGGCACCTTAAAAGCTAGGCCATCACCTCCCAAAAACAAAAACTGATATACAGTGAGCAGACCATCTATTGCCAATCAGGGGACACCACCATTTACAGTAGCATCAAAAAATACTTAGGAATAAATTTAACAAAATAAGTACAAAACTTATACTCTGAAAACTAAAAAACCAAAGTAAAATAGCCAAAATAAATTGAAAGACATCCCATGTTCATGGATTGGAACAATTAATATTTTTAAGATGGCAATTCTCAAGCTGACCTACAAATTCAACACAATATCTATCAAAATTCCAGCTGGCTTCTTTATAGAGATTGACAAGCTGACTGATTAGATTCATATGAAAATTCAAGGGAGTAAGAATAGAAAAAAAAAAAGCAACTTTAAAAAGAACAAAATTGGAGAACTCAGAGTTCCCAATTTCAAAACTTCCTAATGAAATTACAGCAATCCAGACAGTGTGGTAATGGAATAAAGATAGACATATAGATCAATGGAAAAGAATCAATAGACCAGAAAGAAACTTTCACATTTATAGTCAATTGATTTTTTTTTGTTGGGGTATCCAGACAAATAAATAGGAAAATAATGTCTTTTCCACAAATGGTACTGGAAAAATGGATACCCACATGCAAAAGAATGATGTTTGGATCTCTACTTTATCCACAGGCAAAAAAAAAAAAAATCAAAATAAATCAAAAGCCTAAATGTAAGGGCTAAAACTATAAAACTCTTAGAAAAAGTACAGGCATAAATCTGCAACCTTAGATTAGGTAATTTCTTAGATATGACACTAAAAGTACAAGCAACACAAGAAACAATAGATGAACAGGATATTATAGTGTTCTTCAAAGGACAATATCAAGAAAGTGAAAAGGCAGCGCGTAGAATGAGAGAAAATATTTACAAATTATCTGATAAGGGACTTGTGTCTATAGTACATAAAGCATTCTTACAACCCAATAATCAAGATAAATAACTCAATAAAAAAGAGGAAAGAACACATGCAATGATTAAAAAGCACAGAAAAAGAAGCTCAATATCATTATCTATCATCAGATAAATGCAAATCAGAACCCCTGTGGTACACTTTCACATCCATTAGGGTGGCTGTAATGAAAAAACAGATAACAAGAAGTGTTGGCAAGGATGTAGAAAAATTGGACCCTTCATTCGCTGGTGATAAGAATGTAAAGTGGTGCAAGTGCTGTGGAATATAGTCTGGAAGTTGCTCAAATGATTAAATATACTGTTACCATATGATCTAGAAATTCTACTCCTAGATATATACTCAAGAGAACTAAAAACATGTCATGAATTTTTATAGAACCATAATTGTAGATGAATGTTTATAGATATATGTTCAGAATAGACAAAAATAAAAACAATCCAAACATTCCTCAACTGATGAATGGATTAAAAATGTGGTATTATCCATATAATGGAATATTATTCAGCTCTATAAAGCAACAAAGTAGTGATACATGCTACATGGATGAACCTTGAAAACATTATAAGTTAAAGAAGCCAGTCACAATGGAGAGTGATAGTTAAGTTTTGTGCAATTTCTTTGGAGAGTATTAGACTGTTTTAATATCAGTCAACTGTGGTGATAGATGCACAATTCTGAATACATGAAAGCTGTTGAATCATATACTTTAAAAGGATGAATTTTGTGGTATGTAAATTATATCTGAAAAAAGATGTTTAAAAATAGAACAACAAGATAAAATCACTGTCACTGTTGACTGCCATGTGTGAGAAAATATTCTAAGATTTTAACCATAGGAGTAGGGTAAGGGGCTGGTTCATTTCAGAAATCAAAAACCTTCCAGGTATTTCAAGTGAAATAGATTTAATACAGGGAGTTGGATGTACATAGAACTGTTGGAAGGACTAGGGAAGCAAATGTGAAGTCACAGATGCAGCTATTACCCAGAAAGTCAAGAAGTTTCTGCCACTAGAGGTCAGGAAAATGCAGAAAATGATTGCCAGCATCTCAGATGCCCCCACACCCCAAAAGTGAGTGATTGGCAGGGGAATGGATTCAGACTGCCCTGGTAAGACCTCACATGTGCCAGAGCTGTGTGGCTTTCACCTCTGGCAAAGGAAAACTGGGTTTTATGTTCTGCCTTTCAAATTGCATACAAGCCCATCTCCTTGGCAGAAACTAAACCATATCCAGAAACACAGAAGCATGCTGCAGTCATTAAATAAATAAATAAATAAATAAATAAATAAATAAATAAATTAATTAAAGGCACTTGTCTAAAGGTCAGCATAACACAGATGCCAGCGGAACTGTAAATGGTAATTTAATTCCTGATTGAACTGAGGCTGTATTCATTTGAGTTATTCAGAGCCTTGTCAGAGGAGTTTACAGGCTAATTTTTTCTGGGGACACAAAAGCCCCAGCTACAATCTAGGAATGCTTTACCCTTATCTTAGAAGAATAGATTTAAATGTCATTAATTTCCCCTGATGATTCAGAGTTGATTTTTATTTAGGTCTCAGTTAATGCCAAGCAAGCAATCCACACTATTCTCAAATCTGTTAGTCATGATTTGTATTGCTTTAAGTGGTATTATCACCTGCAATAAACTATTCTTTTTAGTTCTTTGAGATGCCTGGGGGTGTTTGTGTCCCAGCTGCCATCTGGCAGTTTTTGCTAAGCCAGTGGCCTTCTTTTTTTTTTTTCATCAGATTAGTCATCATAGGAAAGTGCAGTGTTCTTATGAATGCCTGTTCTATAAATGAATGAAAAGGAGCAACTATGCTTAAAGCTTAAAGTATGAAAATAGATGAAATTACTTTCAGAAGAAATGAATAGGATTTGAATAAGAGAAACTCTAGATTTACACATAACTTCCCAACTTTTACCTGATAATCAAACAGTCGTGTATACTGTTTTATTTTCATTGCCTTTAGGTAATTCATAGGCTCTGTGTCACTTGATTTCTATTTATTTCCTTCCTTCAGCCACTACCCCTACACCCTCTGACCTTCTGTTTTTATGTCTCCTTCCTACTTGAGCATGTTTGGCTTGCCTATGTGGTTCTAATCTTTAGTAAGCAGATGATTTTCTCAATAGGATGCCTTTTAGTATTTCCCTGACATTGTTTAGCATCCTCTCCAGAGTGTCAGCTTGCATCCTTGTAGCTCTAATACACAATAGAATATACCCTTGGGTGAGATGGAAAGGAAACTCTTGTCTGGCAGAGACAAAAATACCAGGGCAGGTTTAAGGGTGGTATGGAAGTTAACTAAGTGGTGCAGCTTTTGATCCTACATGTTTATGCAAGGAGGATAATAAAAGAAAACAAACAAACAGAAATGAATGAAGCAGAAAGAAAATCAGAGTTACCTCTGTCTGTGAAGAGGTGTCAATTAATGGTTTCCTGAGTAGAGAACTGGCAGGCAGAGCTTTTGATCTTGGCAGGTCCTAGGAGTAGGACTGTGAATTAAAGTTCCAGGTTGTAAGCACCTAAACAAGGGTTACATCTGTGTGACTGGCTTTGTATAGCCTAAGACCATGCTTGGGTGGTCACTTAGTAATAACTAGTGACTGATGTGGTAAAAGGCTTCCACTGACTCTAAGACTACATCCAATGAGACCAGAATCTATGTTGTTTAGACAATGCCCTAGGTTGCTCTCTCTCAACCTGAGAGCAAATGGTACTGCCTATATTTATATAAAAACTTATTTATGAGATTAAAATTGATAAAGATAATTCAAGCTGCTGCCAGCACCAGAGAATAAAGGTATTACAGGTAATAAAGAAAACCAAGAAATCATATGAAAAAGGAAGTTGAACGAAATATCATGAGGAAAAAATTTTGCGGTTGCCTATCCTATTCTTTCATCCCTAACTTATTCATCCATTGCCACATAGTATATTTTGTTATGTACTTGCCGACCACCCCTGCAGAACTGTGACCAACTTGAGGTTGGAAGAAACTAGATCCAAATGCTATGATACCGACTAGAGAATTTCGACCAGACTAGACTGTTTTATTTTATTTCTTTTATTTTTTTAAGTTATTTATTTATTTTTGGCTATTTTGGGTCTTTGTTGCTGTGTGCGGGCTTTTCTCTAGTTGCAACAACTGGGGGCTACCCTTCCTTGTGCACGAGTTTCTCATTGCAGTGGCTTCTCTTGTTGTGGAGCACAGGCTCTAGGTGCGTGGGCTTCAGTAGTTGCAGCATGTGGGCTTAGTAGTTATGGCTCGTGGGCTCTAGAGAACAGGCTCAGTAGTTGTGGCACACAGGTTTTGCTGCTCCTTGGCATGTAGGATCTTCCCAGGCCAGGGATCAAACCTGTGTCCCCGGCATTGACAGGCAGATTCTTAACCACTGTGCCACCAAGGAAGTCCTAGACTGGATTATTTTAAACACAACCTATGCTAAACAACTAGTCATGGATCCACAACAAAGAGCAGAACAGTGACAGTAATTTTGGATAGTAGTACACAGGATATAAATTCTCTTTTTACTGGAGACAGACTTTTAGCAGCCCAGAGGCACCAAAGGAATTTGCAAACAAACCTTACTAGGTTAGACCCCTCCAATATATTTACATTCCAGCAGTTTGCCACACTTGGAGGAGTAAAATTGCTTTTCTTTCTTCTGTCATTTCTCTACAAGTGTATTATTTGTTGAAGATGTTATAGAAAGCCAGAGTTCTAGCCATCACTTTGAGTTACTTTTCTCAAGATTTCTCCCATGTGATGTATGCAGCTGGCATTAATAAACTTTGGTTTTCATCTGTTAATCAGTCTTTTTGTTAAAGATCCCCAGCTAAAAACCTAAGATGGGTAGAGGTAAAGTTTTGCTTCCCCTACAATAGTCAGAGTACAGGGTATATAGGAAGGGAAAGAGGTATAACCTTGGCAAGGTGGTTTGGGATTATGTTATGAATGGGGAGGAAGGAGCAGGGTAGAAGTTAATTCTCATTTGAGGAGTTTAAACTTAATTTGGTATGCAATGAGGGGCCATTAAATAAAGGTTTTAATTGTAGGGAAATGATCAGGTAATAGTTGTGCTTTTAGAAGTTTACTCTGATAGTGGTATTTACTCATTCACATTTGTTTATTCACCAATTATTTTAATAATAAAGAAATATACATTAAGTGCTGTGAAACAGAAAAGTGTAACATGATAAACCTTCTGCTTTAATGAGAGTGCAATTTAGTGAGCCATTACAGAATGTGTGCTGCAGCTGTACCACCTACTATAAGTAGTAGATATCCTAAATGTATGGAAGCTGCTTCCAGCCATTGGAAAGAGCAAGTTGGAGGCTAAAGACAGAGGCCAAGCAAGCGGAATTTAAACCACCAAAGTAACTGCAGTTGGAATACAGAGTGCAGAGCGAATTGATGCTGTAAAAGTAAACCTAAGAGACTTGGTCACAATTTTGATTAGTGAGGTAATGGAAATAAGAGTTTTTCAAGCCTAGATAACCAGGATTCATCCATTTCTTCTCCCATTCAGTAATTTGGCATGTATTTATATAATGGTGACCATGTACGAGGATGATTTAAGTTGTTAGAAGAGAGAGATGAACAAACTAGTCCTCATGGAACTTACTGTTCAGTAGAAGAATGACAACATAAACAGAGAAATAGTGATGTATGATCAAAACAGGAAACTAGGGGGAGAGGTTCATTGTAAAAGAGGATTTCATGTATTTTATAATATTTTGAGTTTGAGAAGATGATGAGGTATGTGTTTAGAAAGAAAGGAGGACCAGAGACATGTACTGTTATTTGTCCAATAGAAATAGTTCAAACCATGACAATAAATGGGCTCACTAAAAGAGAAAGCAAGGAAAAGAAAAAAAAAATAGGGCTTAGCATAGAATCTCAAGAAATACCTATATTTAGGAAATAGGGTATTGAATAAGAGCCAATTAAGGAGACAGAAGAAGACGAATGAAAAATTTGGAAGCAACCATGGATGCTATAAATAACAAAGAAAATATTTTTTAAAAATCACAACAGTCAAGGAGCTCATCTTGTTCCATGCAGTAGAGAGTGGGGATACAGACTGACAAGCATGGCAGTTATAATACTGTAGTCAGGGCAGAAGCCAACCTTAGGTGTGAAAAGAAGCAGAGAAACTGGATAAGAGCTTGAGAGAGAGGGGTAAATTATGAGAAAGTTGTTTTAAGACTAATAGTCATATATGGTCACCAGCACAGCATGTAGGAATTTTTAGAGTCAAAAAGAAGGAGAAAGCAAAGTGAGGAACTAGCTCATCAATGGGAGGAAGTGTGAGGGGGTGAGATTGAGCACATACACAGAGCCTTGGCAAGGGAGGTGGGAGCCCCTTCCTCAGGAGTGGGTCAGGTACGCAGAAAGGCACGGTGAATCCAAAGTACAGGAGTCACGAGAGGAAAAGCTGAGGAAGCTGCTGTCAAGTAGTCCGGATATTCTTGATAACTTAGAGGGGGAATGAGGCACTGATTTGGAATGCATTGGGTGAAGATTCCCATGATTGCTTACCGGCCAAAAGGCTCAGTTGAAATCAGGGAGCATTTACTAGGAGTGGACTGATACATACGATTTTACAATTCCCTCTCATAAGCATTGGCTGCCTGGTCATGGAGGAAAAGCGCTGGGCGATCCCAGTTCCCCTTTCTCGTATTCTACCAAGCTTGCTACTGGCAGGGCCTAGGGTGATCCATCTGGTGTCAGATGAGATACAAAGGGTTTTTCTCTTCATATTCTTCATGGTTTGTTTTACCTCTTTGATGAAAAGAAGCTGTATGCCAAAGTGTAGAAAGCAAAGTCACCAAAACATAAGCCCACTCATCTATCACTGACAGCGTTTCAGACCTATTCAGCCCAGTTGTCGTGCTGATGTGTGGGGATAGAATTGCCAGAAACCTGAGGAGAAAAGTTCTCAGAAATTTAAATCAAGTGGGAGTAATGCATTTTCCCAAACGTGGAGTGAAACGTCTCTCCAAGCGCAGTAGGAGGTCACATTCGACCTTCAGAAACTCTCTGTATTTCGTGTCGGGAGCCCCAAGTAATTTCTGTCCCTTTTCTAACTCCTCCTGAGGGAGCCTGGAACACCTGATGCCAGTCACTGCGAGTTGTTCCTTGTAGACATTCCCAGCTCTGGCCTTTGGTGGATTTATATAATATAATGTGTTGAGCTTTAATAGGTGTGCTTGTGACTCAGACCTTAGGCTCAACCTTAGAACCCAACTGGGAACAGGGTCAATACAGTCTCTGATTGCCAGGAGTCAATGAGTCAAAAACATGTAATTCATAGAATAATTTTGCTGTCTACTAAAATAGCCCAACAAAATAGGTTAAAAAAAAAAAACAAACCTTTAAGGGAGACCTTTTTGACAATACCAACCTGAAGGGAGGTACCTAATCATTGTAATCCAACCACTTAAAATTAGGAGAAATCTCTCACCAGAGAAGTTTTAAACCCCTATAGTCTCTGTTTTTGCGATTCATTTTGCTAATGGTCAAGTTGCTAAGTTAAGCAATATCATTCAAGCTCAGCTCTGTTTTTTCCCAAGCAAAGGATCTGTTGAAAGGATGCTGTAATAAAGCAAAGATAGGGCTCCTTTGTGCCTTTTGATGAAGTGAGACAGAATGGCATCAGATTGGGGATAACTTTAAGCGCTATCGCTGCTACATGAGGAGATAAAACAGAAAGCAGTCAGTGTCTCTGAGTTGTTTTGAAGCAGAAGCCTACACTTGAGCAAGGAATATTTGTAACTGGAACCGGCTATGGTCTGAACTAAGAACTGCCTTTGGCTGTGAGTAATGAATTCTGTGCCCGAGGTCTGTTATTGCTTCTGCTATCCAATATCTTGATTCCAGGGAGTATGCTGTTGGATTTAAGCACGTTTATGAAAGAACAGTGTAGTATAACTTTCTAGAACCGATGGCAACAAGGAAAAGGAAGGGTTACAGTATGAAGCACTATCAGCCACTTCCTCAGAAGGGTGGAAAGGAAGCAATCTAATATGTGTTAATGACTTTTTGTGTGTCTGGCTCTTTCTGAAATATTATATCATCATAACTCTGCCACTTCAGTATATTAAGCTAATTTTTAAAATAATAAAGTATTTAAGAACTTCATTCAATCGCATAGCTGAAAGTAGCAAGCCCCGTAATTGAACTCATTAAATTTATCCTTGTTTAGTTTGTCTCAAAATGTGGACTTTGGGCCAGCAGCATTGGCATCACACAGAGATTTGTTAGCAATGAAAATGCTCAGGTCCCATCCCAGACCTACTGAATCAGAAACTCTGAGAATGGAGCGTATTCACAAGCCCTCCACGTGATTCTGATAAATACTAAAGTTTGAGAGTCACTTAACTAGTATTTTTACTTAAGTCCATGTTCTCTCCCAGTTTGCCACTCTCTCCCCACTATATAAGAATATTAAGAATTGGAATATTACACTGGCATGTATTGAGGACACTTTGTCCATATTATGTGTCCACAGTTTCATCATCTACTTAGCCATTTACTTATGCATTCATTCTTTCATTTATTCATTCAAGTACTATATAAAGTGTTTAATACTGACAGTAAATAAATAAAAGATTTAGACAAACCCTCTGACGTTAGAGAAATAGGGCAGGCACACATAAAGCAGTTATGCAGCAATATGAGGCACTATCCAGTAACTGACAGAATGCAGAATCAGAGAATTCCTCAAGATTTTGGATGAGAAGATGAAATTGTCACAGCAGGATTTCATGGACAATACTGGACTCTAGTATGATCCTGGGAGAATGAGAACATAAAAAAGTGGTGGGGGTGGGGGGGTATTCCAGGTGGATAAAAGCCTAAAATAATATGTTTGATAATTTCCAGAGCAATATCCTGTTTTCTTAGATAAGGAAATTGCCACAATGGTTTAAGTGTTCACAGAAGGCAGCTGAGGTATAAAGAATCTTGGAATCAGAATGAGGAGACCTGGGTTCTATCCTCTCACAGTTGGTGACATTTGGCAAACCCTCCATTTCCTTATTTGTAAAACAGGACTTTCAGTATAGTACGAGTACTTTTAACAGAATTGCTGTAGAGATTAAAGGAAATAATCTCTGTCAGGGTTTCTCAATCTGGCCTTTATGTATGTGCTAGAAAATAAAACCAGCTCAATTTTCAAATAAATTTGGTGATTGATTGGTTAAATTACGTGTTCCAGAGATCATGACTTTTTCAGAGGAGAAATCAGTACGTACTGTACCCCAAACTTATCGTGCCAATGAATTCCTTTATTTGAGGAGACTCTTTTAACATCTTTTAGGACAAGCATTTCAGAGAGTACAATCTGAAACATGGTGACCTACGCGATAGTGTCTGAGCACAGAGCGGTGCTCTTGAATATTGATTTAACTGGAGTTTATGCAGACCAGTTATAGTTCATCTTAGCTCTCAATGTACAATAATGGAAATGGCACAGTAATATGAATACAAGGCCAACCATTCTAAAGTCCCAGAACTATAGGTCAGCATTTATATCTTAAAACTTGTGCCCTTAAATTTTGCACAAAATGTATTTGTTTCTGAAAGTGTTAAGCCGTTTGACATTCTGAAGCCTTAAAGATGTAATGAAATTGCCCCAAAAATGTATTTCATAATTGATGCAGTCAACTGATAAATGTAATCTATTATGGTTTCATATGTAATAAGCAAATAGTTACATAAAAGTTATATACATGTATAATTATACACACACATATACAATATGTTTTATAGAGAGAGCTATATTCAAATGAGTGTTGTGATAGGTGTACAGAAATAGGACAAAAATTGCATATTCTGGCTTGTAGTCAACAAATATTTTTTATCCTCACTATGTGTATCAAACACTAGGCAGGAAAGTTTGAAAACATGACAGAATATTTTCCCACAAGGTGTGCATGAGCTAGTGGAGATAGCAATACCCATGTAGACTGTAAGTGCTAAGAGAGGGCCAAACATCCCATGTAAATCAAAGAAGAAGGCAGTTCTTTCTTCTTCAGAGCTATGAAATGCTCCAAAGAAGGGGGAGGAGTTGTGAAATGGTCCATCATGAAGGCAGCGGTACTCGATGCCAAGGACTTCGTAAATACTCTCTCCTCTAACACTCTTACAACTACAACGGGAGGTAGAAATTCTCTTCCCCAATATTAAAGTCGCACAGCTTAAAATTATAGGGGAGAATTCAAATCCAAATCTCTGTACATCAGTGATCTTAGCAACTATTCCGTGCTAACAGTCATCAAAAAACAATGAAATAAGCGGAAGGAAATATGGTGAAGGTTTTTTTTTTTTTTTTTTTTTTTACATTCTTGAGGATAAGAAGAGACTTCCTAAACATAATATAAAAGTAAGAAAGGAAAATGATTAAGAAAAAAAGGTAGGTTTTATTACATCAACATTGACATCTTCTATATAGAACAATTATAAACAAGGTAGAAACATAAGCAACAACCTAGGAAATACTTGCAACTGACATGACAGAAAAAGTATCTTATAATATGTAAATATAAAATACTTCTAAAATAAGTAAGAAAAATATGGACTCCGCTAACAGAAAAATGGGCAAAGGATACAGACAACTAGTTCAGAGAAAGAGGGATACTATTTGGAATATTTAGGAATAGACAGAGTGTGAGAGAATAAACTTATTCACACAGAATTGGTTGGGGCATAACTTTACACCATCTTTCTAAGGGAATTTTAAAAATATGCATCATAGTGTAACAATGTGCATTTTTTGACCCAATAATTTCATTTCAAGATATTTTTCTTAAGTAAATAATAAGATATAGTTTGGCAAATGAAGGCAAAATAATTAAGTTGGTTGGGAGAAAAGGGACGTTGCATGGGTAAATCAAAATCTGTGGACGTGAGATATTACTCTTGCTCAGATTCTTTTTTTTTTAAAGCTCTTTATTGGAATATAATTGCTTTACACTGTTGTGCCAGTTTTTGCTGTACAACAAAGTGAATCAGCTGTATTTATACATATATTCCCACATCCCCTCCCTCCCTTAACTCCTTCCCACCTTCCCTATCCCAGCCCTCTAAGTCCTCACCCACCATCGAGTTGATCTCCCTGTATTATACAGCAGCTTCCCACTAGCTATCTATTTTACATTTGGTAGTGTATATATGTCAGTGTTACTCTCTCACTTCTTCTGGGCTTCCCCTTCATCCTCTCCCCCTCCCCACCCTGCCCCATGTCCTCAAGTCCCTTCTCTACATCTGCATCTTTATTCTTGCCCTGTCACTGGGTTCATCAGTACCATTTTTTTTTAGATTCCATATGTATGAGTTAGCATATGGTTTTTTTTTTTTCTCTTTCTGCCTTACTTTGCTCTGTATGATAGACTTTAGGTTTTAAATGTACTCAGCAGACTCTGTGGTCCTTGGTGTTCCTCTGAAATGTAACAGATCTCTGGGGAGAGATGATGGTTATTACAGAGCGCTGTGAGCTAATGAGGGACCTTTGTAAAATTTGGCTTGGAGACATGGAATTCAAAGTCATGGCCCCCTGTTCATACGGGATATATTCTGCTACCCTGGAATACTCAAAAAGTTGAAGACTACTTGGGATTGTAAAACTGAATGCATTTTTAAAATACCATCTTCGCCTACTCTCAAGCATATTAACCCAAGGTCAGAACTTTGAAATTCAGATTTTTGGATGCATTTGTTTGAGTCTCACAACTTAAGTTTACAAGCATTAACTCTTTAGTAAGAACCTGTTTGTTCAATAGGCAAATACCAGGTACTCGGCACCTTGTTTGCTGGTTTCCAGTGACGGCTGGGTAAGTAAATATCAGTGTAATCGTGTCACCTAGATATCACTATGAAGTTTCACAATTCTGTGGTCTTTTCTCAAAGACACAACTAAATAAAAAATGAAATCAACAGTATTTGAACTTGAAAGGGACTAGAGTTTATAACCCTGATGATGAAGGAGGTTATGGACAAGAGACATTTAACAAGCTGGAAATGTTTTATTCTCTTAAAGTGCTGTTTCAGTTGTTAAAAAATAAACACAACGGATATTTCTCCTTAACTTAATATCCTCTTACTGTATCTCTTAATATAACGTTCTCACTCATTTGAATTTCTGCCAGTCACTGTCTTTGGCTCCTTATTATATTTTCTATTGAACTAGGAGAAACTTCTAATCTTTGCTTTTCTCCAAGAAATATGAATACTACACAATAGTTGTGTTTCCTCTGTATGGAGGATGGGAAACAAGGAGTCTGCAGTAAATACATCTAATTAAAGCTTTACTCTGACATCTAGGAAGCAGCCCTTTCCTGACTGTGTACCCAGGGCCATTTTTATCCATGTAAGGCAGTAACCAAAATCTCATCAAGAATCGAATACAGATGTGCACTTCCTACCTGAATCTGAGATGCTGTACTGGGGTTTAGACATTTAGATCCAGCCACTATGGGATTGTGTTTGAAAAATAAATATTAAAGTGATAAAAATCAATAAGACCAATAGATAATATTTTATGTTCTGTTTCAGTCTTGGTTTTTAATTCTAGGATGTTGTTTTCAAGCAAAAGAGTTATATCAGCCAGGAAGTCTTTCATGTAAACATAATTTAACTACTTCTTTTCACAGACTACTGACACAGAAAGGACATCAACCCAATTCAGTATCTCAACAGTTAGTTTTGAGAGATGATAGAGATGGCTCTTGTGTGCTCACCAGCACATCTGGCCAGCTGCCATGTGGCTGCTCCTGTTTCTTTCCTTTTTTTTTTTTTGTCCAAATCACCTTTCACTGAGAGAATTTGTCGTCACTACCTGAATGTCGCCACTTTTGCCGTCTCTACTGGACATCACTATTTTTTCTAACAGGATCTGCCACCCAATATTTACTTTCCTCTATATACTGTATCAGCTTGTCTTTAAATCTTTATATCTTCTCTTTGAGCTTTTATTTCAAAGAGGAAATAGCTTCTCTAATTTCACAGAGAATGTGCAGTCAAAAATGTAATCTATTTCATGGAGGAATTCCTCTTGTTTTCTTCTATTTCCTGCCTCTCTCATGTTTGTTATTTTTCTTTGCTTCTTGTTATAGTTTTTTTCTTGGCACATCAGGTCCCATGAGCAATGTTTTCTAGCTATTCTGATCATGATGTATAGGGGTTTTGTTTCAAGACCACCTATTGACTGGCAAAGAGCTGGTCTGATAGGAAGCTTGGATATAGATCTCTTATCTCAGAATACTTCCCCCCCAACTTTCCTCTGTAATTTAGAGCAAAGATTTCTTAGTGCAAGCAGATAGATGGTTGTCTGGCTTGCAGTAAATCCCAGAATGGTACAAGTCCTTCATGCAGAGATTTAGTGTTTACTTCCTTTCAGAAACTTTGAAAATTGTTCTCACATACAATCACCCCTTTATCCTGCCTCACTAATAGTCTGCTTTTTGCAAAATGCTTGTTTGAATGAATGAATGAACAACGGTCCCGTGGGGATGGCAGTTTGATATATCCCTCAGAGACGTGGTTCTCCCAGCTTCTCCCAATCCTTCAGTATTCATCCGGTTACTGTTTAACCTAAGGAGGCACCATAACCTAGGCCCTACCCAATGTGTAAAGTTTTCAACCTCATGTACTGCAAATTTAAAACAAAACTTCTTAAAAGAATGTGAAGCTACAGCAGCATAAAATAAAGGGGAAATGTTATTTGCCAAGATTTCTACCATTTTGATATTACATGCTTTAGGTTTTTAAATTAGCTTCATGAGGCTTTTCTGGGTCCTGTGTTCACATAGCCTACCAGTAAGCATGTGGAATATCCTAAATCACTAAACATGAAACTTTGAATTTTAATTCTAATAGTAATTTCTAACATTTATAGAGTTTACTGTATTCCAGGCACAAGTGCTTCATATGAATTACTTTTATTTAATTTTCACAACAACCCATGAGTGGGTATAATATTTAGAATTGAAGTAAATGTCTAAGCTAGTAAATGGTGAAGAACATGATTCAGCCCAGGCAATCTGATTACAGAGAACACCACGTGGACACTTACAATATGGTACCTTACATTGTTAAAAATAAGGACATTAGCCTTCTCAGTGTTAAGTAAAAAGTTGACTAATGATATCTTGCACAAACCTGCACTAGTTTTCCACATCAAAGTCAACCTTTCCTAGTTTATCTAGAGCCCTTTGTTTATGCTTACATTTATTGAATCATTTATAAAGCCTTATTTTAGGCACATCTTTCTAGTTGCAAGCTCAGTAACCATGCTCAGAAATGGATGTAATCCTTAGATAATCTTTACTCAATGTTCATTTTTATGTCAAGGGATGTATAGGCAGATAATACAAAAAAAAAATCTTCCTATGTCCAACATTTTAGTTTGGTTTTTGGTGTAGCCAGGAAATTGCGTACCTAGGTACAGTTGGACTCAGAATACTGCTTTTGTCAAATACCAACAGGTGTCCAACCTTCACTTAGGACAAAACATGTGGAGACAAATGTATTGGGTGCCATGAGAGAAGGGAACTCTAATATGAATCACCCTGTTGGGCTCATATTCAACCTAGACACACAGACACACAGACACAGACACCAACATGACCCAGTGTGATCTAGCAATGTGACTCTTAGGTGTACTTCATGCCAGGAAGGTTCCGTCTTGAAGGAAAGGATTTGTGCTGCTTGGGAGATGGATTAGGGAGAGTTTTACAGAGGGGGTGACTTCTGAGCTGGAATCTGAAGGATGAGAAAGGGTTTAAAAGACACAAAGGAAAAGCATTCTAGGTCCCGCTATAAAATGTCATTAAACAGATTGGATCATCTTCCAGAAAATATGCCTCTAAACAAAGATATCTTGAGAAAAAGTCAGATAAAACATGATTGAAGAATCAATTTATGAATTTTATAAAGAATTTAGGTTTTTGTACCTGGTGTAAACATTTCTAGATTTCCTTTTATTTTGATAAAACAAAAATAAGTAGAAACTAATGTACGGTGGTTCAGAGTGCATACTCTAGAGTCAGAGGGAGATGGCTTCATTTAAATTCTGGCTTTGCTACTCAAGTAGTGGTTGGGTGAGGTGACATACATTACTTCACTTCTCTTAGTGTCAGTTTCTTCCTCCCGAAAATGGGGAGAATAATACTTATCTTAGTGCATTCACTGGTATAGGGTTTGACATGTCACTGATTCTTTAAAAACCTATAGATTAGATTACTAATTACCTAGCAGATTTTTAAAGTCCTCAAAACAGGGAAATATATCACATCTTCTTAACACCACTATGCATAACAAAGTAGTCAAAAAGTATCTAACATAAGAACGAATGAGTGGATGAATGAAGAGAGAGAGTCGGGGAGTGGATGCATTTGGCAGTGCTTGAATTCTGCCAGTTATTTTCTTCAAAAAAAGAAAGTTTAAAATCAGAAATTTAGTTTGTGGTCACTACAAACTGCTGTGCTGTGAAGGTATGGTATTATTCTGATATTTTGAGAACATCTGGCCAGGCAACCAGAACTACTCATAGCCTGTCCTACTCTATCTATCCTCTTTTGGAATTCCCTAAAATTTTACCTAGTTCAATTGTATATACATAAAATTATTCGAATATTTTCCCTTAAAACTTTATATGGATTTAAAATAAGAAGGCAGTGACTGAAAATGAAAGGTGACATTTAGGGATAAAATTAGCTAATATTCTAAAGTGGCATATATCAGAAAAGCGGAATCTGCAGTAGGACATAGAAGCCTGACAAAAAGAGTTTTTTCCTAGGAAAAAGTGGATAATTGCTTTTTGGAAAACATAGCTGATACTCAACAAGGTCTCCTGTAAATCTTAAAATATTATATTACAACGCTCCCCAAGGAGCACTGAAATAGACGGACTTAAGCATAGACATTTAGTGGCAAGCTTACGTCCCTAATTGTGTGTATTGCTGTTATACTATCTATTTTTTAACCTCAGTTTACCCCACACACAAATACACACCTCTCTTCGTCATGCTGAAAAGAATGTAAGGTGAGACTAATTCTGTGTTGCAGCAGACAGAAAGATAATGGGAAGGATATTGGCATGACTGATAGGGAATGCGATTTAAACTGAGTATAAAGCTGCTTGCAGGAGGAAGACTAGAGAGCAGGTATGGATTCATTTAAGAAAGTAACCAAAATAAAGATTTATAAAAGTTAAACAAGTTGAAAGAGTGAAGAAATTAGATAAAGAAAGTATTTGGTAGAGTAGATGCTGAGTTGAGAATTGATGGAAAGAGGTTAAGACTTAGGTGGCTATGGAAGAACAACATTATCTGTATGCTGGGGGTTATATGTGGAGCTCTGTAAGGAAGGGTCCAGAGTTAGTGTCTCTAAAACTCAGGACTAAAAACAAACTTGCCAAAATGAGAGCAGAAAAAAATGGAACCATTAGTGCTAAGGTTTACCTATGGAATTCAGTGACCCCGCCAGACCCATGAAACTAACTTATTTGTATAGAGCATGCACTCTACAATTAGCGGTAGCTTAGCGGACTGTATTTTCCCACCTGAAGAGCACACAATAAGCTGATGACACTTACAACCCTGGTTAACGTGCTGTGTAAAAAGGAATGACAAATGTGTTCTTGCCAAGGGTGAATATCCTTCTGCATACTTCGTATATGTCCTTATATGTCCTCCTCATTACAAACACGTGCGGCAGGCACTATTCTTTCCCCATTTTCCTGATTGAGGTTGCGGAACCAAGAATTAAACAATCATCCTAGGTGATCTAGGTAGTTAGCTAAGGAGCTGGTCCAACTCCAGGCTTCGGTACCTTAACCACTAGCACACTGCTTCGGAGGGGTACCTCCCTAAGGCAGCGCAACTCTCTTCATGTTTGTAGAATAAGAGACTGAGCTTTGTATATAACAAGAGCGTCTACTAGTGTATGTGCGCAGATGTAAACCTGGAACTTTTCTCTGTGTTTCCTTTCTGAGAGAATGCCGTCATTCAATTACTGAGTGTCCAAAGCCAAAGAGAGCAGCCTTTGTAAATACTTCCTTCTCAATTTTTCACATTCAGTACATTACCAAATCCTATCAACATCACTTTAGATCTACTGAGTCCACCCATTTCTCTGTTTCCACTGCCTCAAACTTCTCTCGCTTAGACTTCTGTGATAGCATTTCTGTTTGTGGTTTCCTGATTCTTTCTCACTCACCCTAATACATTCTCTACTTTGCAAACAGGGGTATCACACATTTGTGCATCACATGGCTCACACCCCTTTATCTTCTAGCCCTTATCACAGTTTTAGTTTTTCCATTTTGTGTGTGATTGTTTTCAAAATATTGATTTTACCATACATCTCTCTGTTTAAAATTTCTTAAATGACTTCTCATTACTTATGGTCTAAAGACCACACTCCCTAGCATTAGTTAGGATAAGCAAAGATCCTTCCAGCATTCAGTGACTTAATGCTGAAGTTTCATCCTCTCCAGTGTGGCAGTCCAGGGCAGGAGCTCCAGGTGGGCAGAGGATCTCCTGCGAGCAGTCATTCAGGGTCTCAGACTGAGGGTGGTGCAACCACCCTTATCACACAGCTTCCAAAGGTACCCTACTCTCACCGCCGGAGCCCACAGAATGGGAGGTGAGCAGGTGCAGGAAACACACCCACTGACTTAAAATTCTGTCTGGGATATAGTGACACCACTTTTGCTTGCATTCCATTGGAGGGAAACACATCATGAGGCCACACAATGCAAAGGGCACTGGGACATGTAGTCCCTGGTGGGGCAGCTCCACACACGACTCTGGAAAGAACAGATTTAGCTCTTTCTGACCCACCTTTCCCCCAGCCTCATTCTCTACCATCATCCACCTCACTCTCTACTCCAGCTACAGCTTGACATTTGCCCGTGAAAACATTAGCTGTCCCTAGTAATGCAGGTGTCAGGGCAAATATTACTTCTCAGGAAGGCCCTTCCTCACCAGCAAATTAGGCCAGGTCCGCTTGTACATCACATGGCTCATGTTCCTGTCTCTCATAGCGCTCACCGCAGTCTTCATCTTCCCGTTTTGTGCTTGATTGTTTATTTAGTATGTTTCTTTGTCACTAGATTTTAAGCCTCTCGTAAGCAGGGTCCCTGTTGATTTTGCACACCGCTGTATTCCTGTTTAGCACAGTTAATGACTAGGTACATAGCAACTTACTGTTTCAACATTGTTTTTGACATTTCCCTTAATAATTTTGTCACATGACATTGTGTTATTCTTTTCATTACATTATCAATTACCACAACCTACATTCACTTGTTCAATAAATATATGTTACACAACATGAGGCACATGGATGACAAGTGTGAGAAATGGAAAAATATGGTCTTTAATCTAAAAGTTTTTATTTTGTATTTGGGGCAAAGGCACAAAAGGTCCCTGAATAGAATACACTTGAAAACAAAATATTGCAGAATAGTATAGGATTAAATACTGAATGAGTAATATTGACACAAAAATGTTATATAATCTCAGACATTCAAATGAATGAGGGCTGCTGTGCTGATGAAAATTTCCTAAAGAAAGTAAAAGATGGAACTAGATCTTCACCTATAAGTGGAAGAGCAGTGCCCAGACATTTTGAACACATGTGAGTTTTTAGAGACACCAGATAAACACCAAACCTGAACTTATTCCCCAAGAGTCCCCAGGAATCAGGAAAGTCCTTAGGGAACACCCTCTTACCTCCTGTGACCTCTTCTAGGAAGCAGCTCAGAGCCTGGACTAGAGCCATAACCACCAGTGGTTCTGGCTTGTACCCAAGCGATTGTGTGTAGAGTGGTTGGCATTCTGTACTGTTTAGCCCAGAGGCCCGTTCTCTTGTCCTTAGTGGCATATAAAATCTCCACAGTGGAGTGGATTTGTTATAGCTTGGCCAAAGTCTGCAGCTCAAAGGAACTTTCATCAACATAAACATGTCTGAAAATTCTTAGATTCTGCAGGAAGATCTGTGGCCATTGTAGTTGCTAGAGGGCAAGACCAAAAAGAATGCAACATACAAATGGTGAAAATACAGATGTGCTTATAAGCATAGGTAAACAAAAGATGAGAAGAAATACAGATCCCACCTCATCAAACCAAGATGTAGCAGTGGATAACTAATAAAGGCTAACTGTGACAGACTTTGGTTGTTCAGTTTACATCCATCCTCCTGACTCCATCTTTCCTGGCAAAGCCCACCTACCAGTTTAGAGGCTGAAAATGCCAGGCACAGCCCACTGGGAAAGCTTGTAGCTCTGGCATGATCAATGCCAACCAACTGGGACCTGAATATAGGGGGGGCTTTGGGAAAAGCTTTTTTTAGTAACAAAAACAGAGACCATAGAAGGGATCACCTCTTTCTCCTGCACTGGAGAGGTTGTGTCTGCCTGTGCCTCATGGAACTATCACAGCTACACTGAAAGCATTGAATCCTAACCACTAGACCAGCAGGGAGCACATTATCACAGCTGTATTGAAATTATGAACTGTGACAATGCTGACCTGCTGAAGATGGCATGGAATTCAGATGAAAAAAATGATAATGACATTAGTGAGCCAGCCCTCCATCACTGAGCTGCCTGGCCCTGTCTGGTACCCTGTTAATGTGTGATCATAAATACCCTTATAATTTATGCCACTTTTTCTTGGTATCCTATTACCTGCAGCCCAAAGTTCATATCTGATTGAGTATCTAGTCAAATAAAATATAAAATGCGTTAGTCAGCTGCCTTCTTTATGACAATTTCTTTATAAATGATATTATTTGTACAATCTGAAAAGGAATCAAAATTACAAATGCCAAAACAGGTGCAGGACCTTGTAAGGGCCAATTCAGGTGAGAGACCCTGAAGTTTCAGCTTCAATAACTTCACTGTACATCCACCTTGATAATCAGTTTTGAATATAAAAAATAGATATCAAAAGCTTCAGTCTAGTTCTTTAGATATTGATATCAAAACTCACATCTTAGGTTCGAGTTCTGAAAAACCAGAACAAACATAATTAACCTCAAAACCTGATCTGCAGGAAAAGACTGTTGGGTGAACCGGGCGCAAGGCAATCTTTCTTCTTTTTCTAAACCTCTGTGCCCATAATTTTTCTTCCTACACTGTCTTCTGTCTGAAGTTCAGTAATAAAATCTGTTCCCGACAGAGGAGAGAAATGAGGACATAATGGTATGATCTATGCTTCCTGCCAAGGTAGCTACTTTGGTGATGGAGGTGCTTTGTACCCTGTTGGCTATTGGATTACAGCCTCTGCTCCTGTCCACATCCACCAGGGAGCCCAGTGCCCTGCCTTTATTTCTTGACCTCTGTGTTTACACTATTTCCCCCTCTGTGCTATGTTTTCCTCTGAGCTATCAAATACTTGTAATTCCTATCTGAAGCCTCCGAGCTTCCTGCCAACTCCCAGAGGCCATCAGGACACTCCTGGCTTCAGCTCTGCACGCCACACTTCCTGCCCAATATTTAACTGTTTTTCTACATGTATATGCAATTTCTACGTCACTACCTATACTGTCGTTTCTGAACCTGAAAAGCTTTGAAGCCATAAAATGTTTGTCATGTCTCTTAACTTCCAACCCTGCCAACATTTTTTTAATGCACATTTTTTAACTCAGAGCAGCCAGCCTCAGTGCCTGTATTCTTCCAACATGATTCATTTCAAAGTGGAAAGTTTTCGGGAAGATTGGGCTTTACCTATTTGTAGACTCAAACCTCATATTTTATTCACTTGGAATGGAATTTTGAAAAATGAGTTACTAATTTGTTAGGCTTTTTGAAAGTGATTTAAATAAAATAACTTTATTTTCCTCTGTTCTCCCCTAGTGCCCCAAGTACTTATCACATTGCTCTCCAATTGTTGTTTTGTCCTCTCTCTCCCCACTTATAAAAGAAAAAAGTTATCTAGTTTCTTTTAAAGAACATTTTTCTTAACTATCAGACCAATTTATATTATAGAGATCAATTCTTGAAATATGAAAAATTTAAATATTCTGTATAATCAGAGTAATTATTCAGATTTTCCCCATATATGATCCCTGAAGTCATAAATATATGTTTAAATGTGAGTTTGTTTTATTTCATTTACTATCTAAATTGCATGGACTGATGATGGCTCATTTTTTACTAAGTTCTGTGATCCTGGTTACTTTTTAAGTAAAATGCCATTTTATTTATTATGTATCATAGAGTTGATAACTAATTTATCATTTGAATTTTCTTCTTTACATGTCACCCACATCTCTCTACACTCACCTAATACCTCTGCTCTTTTCTTTCTTCTCTCTTTAATTTTTATCGCTAGTATCATAGTGTTAAAATAAAATATATGCATTTCTTATTTCCAACAGATGAGTCTCACTTGATATATTTTTAATTGTTAAATTCAAGCCTAAACAAAAAAGTGGATGGATACAAATAACGAATCTCTACTATTTTACACATACATCATGAGTTTCACTGAGGTAATCAATAAGCAGAGCAAGGTAGTAAGTTCCATACATTGTCCTCCAAAAGAGAAGGGAATTAGAAAGTTTTAAACACACTTGACTTCAAATCCAGCTCTGACATTTTGTCGCTGGTGATCTTCAGTAGTTACCTAACTTCTCTGTACCTCAGTTTTCTCATTAGGAAAATGGAAAATGCAGTGATCTTAATTGGTTGTTGAGAGGGTTAATGGTATTAATATACAAGACATATGTAGACATAATAGATGACACATCAATATTAATTCTTTGCCTTTCATTGCATCTATATATAGTTTTTTGAAAGTCAGATAGACAAGTAACTATAAATATCAGAACTTGATTTTAAACTGGAAAAGAAAAGCTATATTTCAATAATATATTCCAAATGGTTTTTCTGTAACTAACCTAGGATATTAAGATTGTTCATAAGTTCATGTTCTTATGTAAAAGTTTGGTACTTTATGGATAAAAAATAAATTACATATGTACTAAAGTATTATTTCTATTTACAAAGGACTTTGTAAAACTGAAGAAATTGCTCAGGGAAACCAAGGGATAAAATCTACCTCTATTTATATTGGGTAGGCGGTTCAGGCACAAACAAACCTCTATGTAGCCCAAACAGTCAGTGGCAGAAGTAGAAAATTTGAAGTTCTCAGAAGCTCAGACATTTAAAAAGAATTTTGGCTCTATGTTATTGTTTTAAATTTTAGCACGGATAAACCTAGTTTCTGCTTATGACATTTCAACTCCATGAGTGTGGCAAATGCTTTGGACTGACTGTGGCAAAGCCACCTGCAGCTCCTCTCTTATCTTCTGCTACTATCGAAGCTCCAAAGCTAGAGTTCCAATATTCATGTTCCTACACTCACTTCCTGTTAGGGGTGACCACGTGACCCAGTTCTACACAAAAAGATTGAGTTGAGTCAATGGGCTTACCTGCTGAGAAACTTCTAAAAAGGGACCTTTAAAAAGGGCACTGTCTCTTGTCCTTTCTCCCCCCACTTCTTCCTGCTCCCACCTGGAAAGCACTTGCAAGCCTGCTGAAGCAGTGGACATCTCACAACCTCACAGGGACAACATCCGTGAGGACCTACCTGCACATGCTGAGAATAACTGAAAAGAAAAAAACAGAAAGTTCCCTGGAGCACTAGACTACTACCCGCTGACTGCTGGCTGTCTGAAATAAATAACCCCTATTTGTCTAAGTCACTGAAAATACTTTTGTTTGCTTAAATCTGAATTCAGTCCTAACTGATACAAGTTTCCGCTTGAACAAAGAAGATAGAGAATGCTTTAAAGACTATTTTGTCAGTTCTCTCAAGGAAGGTACATAACTAATATTCTAGAGGCATGGAAGTGAAGTTAATTTACTACATAGTATGAATGATTAGGGCTGTAGGACTTGCCTCCCTTCCGCATCTGGTTAAGAAAAAACCTGCACTAAACACTTGCTATATGAAATATTGTCTGCAGACCAACAGCATAATCATCATCAGATAACTTATTAAAAACCTAGAATCTCAGAACTCCTCTTCACCAACTACAGAATCTGCATCTTACCCATGATCCCCAGGTGATTCATATGTACATTAAAGTACATTATATTTTTATTTTTTTAATCTTTTCATTTTCTATTATACAATAGATTGTTTTGTGACAATGTTGAAGGTGTTACAAAATAGTAATGGAAATTGCCAAAAGACAAGGCATTTTTCTACATCATTCCTATCCATACCTAGAATAGTTTCTTTTATAAATCTTTAAACTCAGTTCCTCTGATTCCTAATCTCTTCTCTTTCTTTGATGATGTTCTATTAATAAAGTACATTTTAAAATGCTGGATAAATTCTGGGCTCTTTAGGATGAGAGGACTAGCCTTGGTTTTTTTTTTGTTTGTTTTTAAAATCTTTTATATCTCTATTTCCTGATACAGTGTTTAGATAGAACATAATAAAAGCCCAACCAAATATTTGATGAATGAAACATAACACTGGCTCAGTGTCAATCATTAAATTTCATGATATATTTGATATCAGAAACCTAACTATTATTTGCAAAGGTGAATTTGCGACTATGAGGAAATGAGTAATGGGCCAGACATGATGTGAAACAGGAAGAGTAGTTGAAAAGTTACAAAGCTTAGAATGGAATAAACAAAAAGCTCTAGTTGTCCACTGGAATTAAAGTTTTGAAGAATGTTGTCCCTCTCTAACAGAAAGAGTTAAAGATAGAAAATTGAAGGGTAAGTCACGGAGAAATGCCCTTGCCAAGATTTATTATTTTGCCTGGACCAATCTAATTTATCTATTCTAGGTCAGTGGCTCTTAACCCCATCTAATATTACTAGATATTCCATTCCTACAACCTCCAGGTATTTAAAGCCTGTACCTAGGGATGTTTTACTGAAATATAAACAAGGCTTTTCAGGTAATTTACAGCATCAGCCATTTTCTTCTACCTTCCAGATGTGGCCACTCTCTGCTGCTCACACTGTATCTTCCAGACTCTGCCTTCACCTGTGTTGGGTGTCCCCATTCATCCTGCTTGGCATTTCTACCTCTACCATGCAGACCAACCTGTCTTTATGGCTCTTAGCATGTACACCATTTAGCCTCCTTAGCTAATGCCACTGCTGTTCCTGTTGGGAGGCTTTGACACAAGTGAAGTACTTATATTTCCACTACATCTAAAATTTAAACATAAATAAGACTGTTCCAGAACATCTGTGTGATCAAGTTGTACCATGTTCTATGTAAGAGTGCAGAGAATGCCTCTATCTCTGCCTTCGCTCTCAAAGAATAAAATGCTGCAGTTAATACAGTAATATTTAATTTTCTACACTTTAAGTGATATACATATGACATTAAAAAATAAAGCAAGAAGACATAAATTAATTAAACGCTTATGGGTGTTGAAATTTTTTTTAATGTTAGGAATTACTAGGTAATATGATAATATCATATTATTTTCCATATTATTCCTAACATCATAAAACACTGAAACAAAGTTTATAGTCAAGTCACAAGCTTTTAATCAATTCAGACCACATTTCAGAATGCCACTGTGAGCTGTCTGCACCAGCTGTTTTGCAGCTGCCATGAATTTGACATGTTCTGAAATCACCATGCAGATCCTTTGGAAATACAGAGGAAAGCCTATGGAATGAAAATTGTAGCCTGCCATGCTTGACAAAACCAGGGAAGACATGTTTTAGAGAGTATGCGTGCGTGATTATTTTAAAGAAGTCCAAATATGACTAGCTGTGGTATTTAGAAGATTTAATTATATCACATACATGCTACTGATACCTTTTTCAATAATTTATTGTACAATTTTTTCAACATTGAGGAAAATTGAAATAATTTTACAGTGAATACCTGTATATCTACTACCTACTACTACTATTTTACCATACTCTCTTTATCAAATATCTATCAAACTATTTATCCTTCTGTCAATCCATCAATTATCTCATTTTCTATATATTTTTGATACTTTCTTATCTACCTAATATGGAAGTACCCTATTTAAAAAAGCCAAATGTAATCTTTCAGAATATAACTGTTAGTCTCTCATCTGAGAACTATGGATTTTTAACACTGGAAGAGACCTTTAAATCCCTGTATTGTGATCACTGATTGTTTAGTTATAGAAATTAAGGCATACTCATTTTAAAGAGTTTGAGTAAGAGTGCCCAAGTTATTAGTAACTAAACCTAGATGAGAAATCTTACTCTGTATTTTACATACACATTGACTTGGATAGTAAGAGAAAGTCGTAAGGTGCTAGTAAGATGAGGAGACTGTGTGCTCTTTGTTAGAAAATTGAAGTGACTCTCTTAACAGAGCAATGCACAACTGAATTAGCAGTGAGGTTTCAGAAGGAACTAGAGTTAAGGGAGTTAGGAGCTGAACACCGATGAAAATCCTCCCACTGTGTAATCAAAAGAAAAAAAATCTGCTGGAAGAGCCTAATGGTAGCAGAAGTCTTATATGTGTGCCCAGTTTCTAAAATGATGGAATGCCAAGGGGATGAAGAATCTAAGGCTAACTGAATATTGGAAGAAGGGAATTTGAGTGGGAAACAAACAAAGCATCTGCTGCTTAAATTCAGTTTGACAAACTCACAGATTGTCCTAATCAGCACAGTTTAGAGTGCAAAGAAAGAATATATACTGTGGCTTACACATACTCTTGAATAAGAGATGCATTGCTAGAGTGGCGCTTAAAACTAACTTTCATCTTGCCCACAATTAATATGCATCGTTTCCAGGCATTTGCTAAGATAAGAGTTGAAACTCTATTCAGAGAATGAACGTGTCACTATTTAATCTCTTTGTCACTTTTATGTTTCCATGTTATGACACAAGTTTTAAAAGGTAATTTAAAATCAGTGGGTGAATGAATGTTAGAGAATTGTTCAACTTCGGAAAATGCAAAATTCTTTACAATTTGGTTCATAAGTAAAAGTTGGTAAAGCAGAAAATACAAGGTTTTACTCTTTTTTTGCTCTTTTTTTCTCTCACATCCTGTAAAATGTATCTTCTTCAGGACTATTTTCTTAGATACCAGCTGAATGGCTAAAATATTTCCCTGAGACCATAGTTTTAGTAATTTAAAGTGCTTAAGAACTTGCTGGGAAATGTTTAAAATTGACCTTCCTGAGCCCTAATGTAAAAGAGTCCAACCTTCTATATTTTTAACAAACTCTCCAGGTAGTTATTTAGGTGACCGATATTTGAGAACTACGGGTATGAAGAATTCTACATTAGAAGTCAAAAAGTCTGATTTCGAGTTCTTGTCCTATAGTGATTATTATTGAGTAACCCTGCATAAGTCACTTACCTCTAGAATTTATTCTCTGTGGTGCTGTAGATGATAGACCCATCCAGGAAAATAAAACGAAATTTATTTTTCTTTTATGGAACTCTTCTCTGCACTACAAACAATACAGTAATAATGATTGTAGGACATATACAAGATTTAAAGCCATGTATTTAAGAACCTAATACAGTATCTAATACTAAGTAGTGTTCAGTAAATTATGGTTATTATTATAATTATAAAATTGTTCATACTATTAAGAAACAGGCATTAAACTCATCTGTTATTTAAGACTAACCCTATAAAGTGCTAAATTGATTAGAATATGTCTGAACAGCAGGGTCATCCTCTCTTAATGTTCCACTGATCGCAGTTTATCAGATGATTCACTCAGTTTAGGGTACCAGAAATGTGTGGTCTACTTAGGGAAAGCAAAGGGTAATAAAGAAAATGTTTATGTCAATAGGCCCTGGAGGGAGACCACAGGAAATGAATACATTCAGCCTCAAAAAAATAAGGTAAAGGGTGTATCAGTCTCTTTGACTCTCAACTTCCTTATCTTCAAAGTTGGACTAATGATTCCTATTCTCAGGCTAATGAATCAAAAACAATTGTAATCAAATTCTGCCATGTCCTAGTTGTGCAGATTTGGCCCAAATAATTGACCTCTCTGAGCCTTAATTTCTTAATCTGTGAAATATAAAACTATGCTGGGAAGTACCTTATAGACTATGAGAATTCTTGGTGCCTGATACCAGTTTAGCACTCAGTGAATATTTGCTAGTGCCATGACCTCCTCTATTGGTTTCCTAGGACTGCCATAACAAAGTATCACCAACTGGGTGGCTTAAAACAACAGAAGTGTATTATCTCATAGTTCTGAAAACTAGATGTTCAAAATCAAGGGCCATTGTTGACAGGGCCATTTTCTCCATAAATTTGTAGCAGAGTTCTTCCTTGCCTCTTCCTAGCCTGTGATGGTTTGCCCGCAATCTTTGACGGTCCTCATCTTGCAGCTATCTGACCAGTTTTTGCTTTTACTGTCTCATAGCGTCCTCCCTGTATGTCTCTGTCTTCACACGGCCATCTTCTTATAAGGACATCGGTCATGCTGGAACAAAGGTTCACTCTACCATCCAGCATGTCTTCATAGGAACAATTATATCTGCAACTACTCTAGTTCCAAATAAGGTCACTTTCATAGGTACTGCAGGTTAGGACTTCAACACATCTTCTTTCAAGGGGAACACAATTCAATCTGTAACAATGCATCACCGTCTACTTTACTGGTTATAGTGAGCATTGTGACAGATGAGAGCACTCCATACACAAAAATATAAATGTTACATACAGTTTTCTTCATAAAAGCCTTCACATAGATGAAGAGAAATTCTTGGAATGAGAAGGGACAGCAAATATAAACATATTTAAAGCTAACCAAAAACAATTTAAGTGACACTTTCGAAAAACATAATAGCTATGATGTTTCTAAAATGACAGAATATACTCTAGTTGTCTTCTTTGGAAATACATTGTAGAATGCTGGAGTTCAGTGATTTATTTAGTATTGGGAGATTGTGTTGGTCTAGAAAGAGCAGGTAAGACTAATACTTCAAATTGTAAAGCTTATACCTTATCCTACTAACTATATGTAATAAATAGTATTTTACGGATATATGCCAATCATTTTTCTCATTAGTGATATAAACAAAATTTCCCTTGTGCTGCACAGGGTAATGATTAGCAACCTGTCTTTCTCTCTTCTATAAAAATGGGAAATCTGATGTGAAAAACCTTGCCCACAATTCCATGGTTAATAAATAAAAAAGGTCGAAATTCAAGCCCATCGTTTTGAATGAAAATCTTGTCTTTTTCTTTGGTTGTTCATCTGTTTTTATTTTTTGTGTTTTTGTTTTCTTCTATTCATGACACTGGTAGTACTATACATGAAGGGCAGTCGTAGCAATGACAGAGAATGTGACCAAGATGCTCATTGTAATTGTCCATTGATTAGAAATCCACATGGGAAGATAAAACCAAGCATTTGTAGTTTCTTTCTGAAAATAAATGTTTCCCATCAAGTTTTTATTCTTAATACATGTCCTCAATTAATATCCAGTTACCTTAAAAGAAATATAAATGATTCTGTGATAACAGTTTCTTCCATTGAAATGATGAAACATATAGCACTAACCATTTCATTTGTGTGCAGCAACCAATTATATATGACTTTGAATTTACCTGAATCCAAATATAAACTCACTGGATTATAAGCTGAAATCAGTAAATGTAGGTGCAGATAGAGGAAACAGCATGTCAACTTAACTCTACTTGTTCTATTGCTTCCCTGGAGAGCACTCAACCAGATTTATGTCATAATTTTGCTGTAGTGGGTTGACTTACAAAAGATTTTTCCTGTACCAAAACAAAAAAAAATTATGTTCACCTTGGGAGAACACAAAGATTTGTCTCCAGAAGCTATTTCCAGCTGGCCTTCCCTAACCAAATCCCTGTGATTGGACCAAAGACATGTGTTACATGCTAAGATCTAGCAGAAGTCTAAACTTTCAAAGTAACATCTGCAGAGAAATTACCAGCCAACATAAAAACATGTTCATTGTTATTGAAATTGTGAAGCTTGCACCCTTTTGAATTTTTCTGCTTCAGTGGGTATTCTTTATTCATAACCTCTTCAAGGCATTATTTTTTGGAACACAAAAGGATGGCTCGTATTCTATTTTTTATTCTCATAAGTTATTCCTCAGTTGTCAAAGTCTGAAAAGTTCTACAATGATGCTTTATTTCCTTTTACACCCACTCACCTAAACCTCCATTTCCAAAAGAGAGCAGCTGGAAAATTTATTCACTATACACTCTTTTATATTCCTAAAGAATTGATTATGAAAACATTGATCGTATTTCTCAAGGTCAATGTGATATGTTTGACTATATGTGATTCAGATAATTATGCTTGGCTAAAATGTCAGAGATTAAAAGATGTGACCCAGAAGTCTTAGCTTAGAAGAAACCTCCAGTCCTGTTGATCTAGTTGATTGGCCTATCTTCACATGGGCTTCACCAAAGTTATTCCATTTGACTCACTTTAATTTATTCAACAAATGTGGACTTTGTGCTTACTCGGTACCAGGAGCTGTGGAGACTGTACAGGAAGTAGAAGTCATGATCCTAGTCTTAGGAAACTTAAAATTTCTATAATGGATTATTTTCTTTTATGGTCAAGACATGTAAATATCTTGAAACAAACAAATAAACAAAAAAACAATTGAAACCCTTATGAATATCAGACCCCAATAATGAAATGTCAAAGTGCATGACACAGAAACATATGTAAAAGAGAATTGATATTACTTAGTTCTAATGCAAAACTTCGGTGGTCTGAGTCTATTTTTATGTGCTAAAGCAGTATGTGAAAGATAATTCATTAGTTATCTTTATTCAAAATGCCTCCTTTGTTAATATTTGATATATAAACTTATCTGGGAAAATTTTCAATATTGAGCAAGGACAAAAAACATTTTAGCCCTACACAGAGAAAAAAAATGAATAAAAATTTTCTCTTTTGTATGTAATTTACTTATATGCAATTTATATGAGTGAAGGAGAAGAACATAGGAAGGTTTAAGTTAACTCTTATTGAGTCTGTGATATGTATAGTTTTTAAGGCTTTCTGCTGGGTTTTCACTTTTCACTACAAGGGACAAGTCCAAGATATAAACCATCTATTTCTTCTAACCACATCTTAGCATGTTAGTAATTTAGTCTGATTCCTGGTGTGAGGGAATTGCTAGACGTTGATTTGAGAGGTAGCAAATTTGAGGGAAGCAAATTGACCTCTGGCTGTTGTTCTTGTTAAGAGTCTTATATTTCTTTCCAGAATTATCTACAAACTTTAGACATTTGTTTAGTTTTGCCATCCTCAATGTTCTGTTTTATTCAGTCTCACTCAAGTCCAAAGTCAACCCCTTCTATTGTGCCTGGTTCTTGTTAGATAAGACTGTCAAGTCAGGAAGGGTTTATCTCTAGACCTCAAATCTCCTTTTCCCATAAACACACACACACACACACACACCACTCATATACCAAGAGATGATTTCAGCACTTAATCAGTTTCTCTCCTACACCACTCCTGAAACCTTCCCTAAGGAAAAGAGCTCATACATTTACTTCCACTAATATATTACTGACTGAAAAATCCAAATTTTTACTACTGAATCATTAGATTTGAATTCTGCTTCTTAGGACAAGGATCTTGTCTGTTTTACCCACAGTGAATAGAGCAATGACTGGCATATGATACATACTCAGTAAATGTTTGTTGAATGCATGCATGCAGTGAAGGTAAAGTCTTCAGCCAAACATATTGAACAACTGCAGGCATCAGAGAAAATTTTTAATTTCTATCTTTTTGCTGTCCCTGAAATACCTCTCTCAAAGCTGCTTCCAGTTTAATATAGGGTCACACATGTAGTATCCTTCCCTACCAGCTGCCTGCCCCTACTTTCCTATCCTGGAAGTAAAGAGTAGAAATCTTCACCTCCACCTGACTCTATATGCAAACATTAGAAACCCCCCTGGGAATACTAGAAATGCAGTGTGTTAGGTGAGTTTTGGCAAAGACTGAATTGCTAATCCTCTGAGTTCCCCAGCCCCACCAAGCCTTCAACTACCGAGGATTAGGCCTTTGCGCAGCACAGAAAAACCTCTGTGGGGTGCATGAGATGGATAAAAGCAAAGCAACTCCATGGCCCTCCTAGGACCACCTATTAGAGTCTTCAAAGTATTTAATTAACTGGGGACCACACTGAGGCAGAGAATGTGGAATTTAAGTATTTTTGTGTGTGCCACTGGTTCTTGACTCCTGAATCATAGGAGCCAAAGGGAAGGAAGTATCAAGAAATCTCATGGTGTTGATCCAACCAGGTTATATGAGAGGAACTTTTACCATTGTTGTGTAAGTGGCAGTACACAGTCATGGGACTGGCGCGCACTCACACACTCACAAAGCAGTCCTTTATTTTCCTACTGATTTCTGGGACTAAATTCCCCCTCCTGCACCACCGTGGGACCTCCAAGAAACAGAGATACTAACATTCAAGTTCAGTGTTTTCTGGCTCAGGTTACAGCCATGTAAGCCAAGTTTTCTTTTCCATAACAAATTCTAATCTTGAGTGTCTATTCATCTTAATACACCACACACACACACACACACACATTTTTGAGCCCATGGAGGTAAGCCTTCTGCCCAAGCCAGCTTTTAATCAGTTACTGACACCCTCCCCCTAGCCCTGCATTGTCTGAGAACTGACAGCAGGAGCTCTTAAAGGAAACCATTTCACACACACAATGGAAAGCCTTGAAGTCCCTGAGTGTCTGTGTCTGCTTTTGTCACGGGGAACACAGCATGTTTGTAAACATGTGGCATGGAAAGAAGATTCAGGCAATGACAGCAAGCCTGTGGCCCACTGATTTCCTGTTTGTCTCTGACAGTGTGTTACCCGTAGCAACTGATGGGGAGATAATCTCTGAGAGAACAGTCAGCACTCCTTTTCCTTATTATAAATTCCAAGTTTGGCAAGTAAGGTAAAATAAAACCTTCTAAGTGCATTCTTAATTGCAAGAATTTTGTATACTCCTCTTCTTGTCTTCATTCACTTCCCTCCTTCCTTCTCTCTCAAGAAAAGAGAAAAAGAGATAGAGAGGGAGAGGGAGTGGGAGAGACAGAGAGAGAGGAGGAGAGAGAGGAAGATGTGGAGAGGGAGATGGAGGGGAGAGAGAGGAGAGGAAATTCTGCTTTAGTATTTTGATCAGCTGAAAACTATACTATAGTTTATATAGGAGAAAACTTATATATAGGAGAAACTTCTGAAAAAGAAGTTTATATAGGAGAAACTTCTGAAAAAGAACACACAGTACCTGTAGAGCTGCAACAAGTAAGCTCCACCTTCACATCATAAAAGTGGCACAGCTGGGTAGATCAGTGTACCTTGGATGCCTTTTATTTCTCATACAGACAGGCAGAAACAAGTGACATAAACCCATTCATTTATTCAGTTGTCACTTGCTGCGTATGAAGCACAGTGGACACGTACAGTATTGTATCCCCTTTGCAGTGGAGTTTAAGCCACAGGGAAACAGAACATGAAGATGTGAGGTAACTTGCCCTTGGTCACACTCTGGCCGATTTGGGACCTGGTCTGTTGGATTCCAAAGTTGGCGTGGTCCCCATACTATGAAGTCTCTCCATCCTGAGATGCCTAGTGTCTAAGGTAGAACAGAAATTAGATAACACAGCCTTTGAAGGGAGTAAATCAACACAAGGAAATTATCACTGAGAAAACTGAGCAATTAAACACTTATCTGCCTTGTTCACTGCTCTTTTAATGAGAAGCAAGAAAAAAGATTTTAATCAGAGGGCGATGGCTAATAATGACCTTGCAGAATCTAGCACGTATGTTAGTGTAAAATGGAAAGAGCATTCAGTAAAAATAATCATTTGACTCATTTTTATGTTTATATTCATGGCCACACAAAACAATGAGCAAAATCTAATCTTGGAGGAGTGATTTTCAGGCTACTGTGTCATTAAACATTTTATATTCTCCATCTCACAGCAGCCATTACTTAACAAACAGCAGCCAAAAAGATTTTACCTCTATGCCAATCTCCTCCTAGTGTATGTCATCTCTTTGTCAGAAGTCCTCAAACAATATTACTTAAAGATATTTGGGCCTTAAGTTGCTGTTTGTACATTTTTTTTAACCCTCAAAGGGTTATCTTCATATACTGAAAAGTGCTCAGCTTTCTCATTAAGCTGGTCAAACCCTTAAACATTTTATTAGTTAATGGGCCGTTTGCTCTGTGACCTCAGCCGTAGGTTTGAAATTTTTTTAATTATTAAAATTTAATTTGGTGGATATTAGAATCCGCTAATTTTTAAAAATATTACCATTCCTTCATAAAAAAATCTTTCCTTAATATTATCAACATTACCATTCATAGTTCATATTGCTACAATACATGTTACTAAATTTAACTGAGGTCATTAATTATTACATAACCAAAGAATGTCTATCAGGATGTATCTTAATTTCTACTCATATTAGTACTCTAAATTTTACATAAATCTGTAGCTTCATTAGTTTGTTAAATTTAGTGGGGGCAAATTGACTCATGATTTAGCCTTTCACTTACACAGGCTTCTGCCCAGAAGGATTCCTAGAAACATTCATAAAATCTTAATAATTTTTGTGATATTTGCAGAGGTAAGACATTTTAATCACAGTTAAGGCTTCTGTCTCCCTCCATCTCAACATCCCCCACCCCAGTGTCAGGCAATGTTGGAGTGGCCACCAACATATTTGGAATCTAGCTAAAGAAAAGTGACCTTGAGGATACTTTGAGTTTGGGTTGAGTGGCATAGATTTATGTGGTTCACAGTCACTTAAGGGTTCAGGTAAATAATTGCTAACTATCTGGATGCAGAGATGACTTACGGGAATCCTCTTAATGCTCTTTGACTCAAAGGGACAGAGTTAGACGTCCTTTGATTGTGGGCGATTCAAAGAGCATTGTGACTACACTAATTATGGAAACTTAAATGCCCTAAAATTGTAAAGTCTTATATGAAAGACATTGAGTAGAGATTTCTCCCTATATTTGACACCAATTCTTTATAATGTTAGTGATATATGGAACTAAGAGAAACTTTTTAAACTATCAAAAAATACATCTTCAGCTATGCTAAAACAAAGGCTAAAGTATCTCCCTATTCTCTATAGAAAATATTACAAAATTATTGTCATATAAAGAGTACATCCAAAATTAGGGATAAACAATAAATTAATAAAACTTTTATGCTTTGGGGGGGATTTTGATGCTTATTGTTTTTGTAATCTTGAAAAATTGGGTCCTTACTGTGACTCTTTTCTTTACATATATCTAATTTTACATTTGCAAGTTTGTGTTATCTTTCTTTGAGGCATCCCCAATTGTATTATCATCCATTCCTGCAAAACCTGGGTTCAACTCTGCATGACAGGAAACCAAAATAATTCAACGTATTTTCCTAAGAAGATTACATATTTATTTCAAATTAAATTTAGTTACCAAAAATAAAGTTTTGTTTAAATTTTTCACTTCTTATTTTAATAGATTTTATCAAGATGGACATTTATATAGTTGCTTTTCATATAGCAATTCTATTATGTTACTTCATAGCCTGGCAAACTAACCCAAGCAAATAGTTTAGAAATTTTCAAAGACTCAGTATTGCTGTCTATTAAATGGGTAATAAATTAGATTGCCTACTTTCACTTCCCTCTGGTCTTTGGTTATGCATTTTTCTACATGAGGAAAAAAACAGGTATATGTCACAAATAATATATAGTAGTATATTATAATATATATTAACTTAGGACGGGTTTCCAATTTCTCTGTGGTTTAACTTATTCAAAAATAATGTGGGACAATAGATACATGCCTCACAGGGGAGCTTAGAGGGTTAGAAACATAATACCAATATAAAAGGTTTAGAAGAAAAGTGGCCCCTAAGAGTGAGGTAGAATTATACATGATGTGTCCCGAGCAAATTGGATTATTCCAGAATAGCTATAGGCCCTTAGTTTCATGAATAATCCTTTAAAAGCAAAGAGATAAATCCTGAAGGTTAAGTTACAGCTTGATAAATACTTGAAATCACCAAATTTGAAATTCAGACTTTGTTGTTCCTCAGAGATATGGAAAAGTTACAACTACCATTTCTTACAGCTTGTCCAGAATAATGTCTTATTATTCTCTCCTCTCTCCATAAACTGGAGTTTATTAGGCTAAGCAAATTTTTACATAAGTTCTGCAGGCATACATGGTGGCTGCCACCAGATAAAAGGGTGAAGACATTTTCATGCATCACTGGTCATGGCCTTAAATTCTTAGTCATTTCTGTTTCTTTCCTACCCATCCAATATCTTTGTTAAAATAACAAAGCACAGCAGTTAACATTTTCAACATTTACTCATATTACTTATATATTATAAATGATAGTACTGAGAACAAATTTCAAGGAAGTAAAATTTTTTAGTACATATTAATTCTTACCAACTATTGCAAATTTAAATTTTGTTCTAACTCATTCAAAGCATTTTCCTAAATTCAAAGTCATTCATCGACACTCTGTGGACTCCCAGCTTTAGTACTTTGGTGCTTGAGAATAATTTGGATAGAAATAGCCCTCACAGAAAGCTCTCTTTAAATTTTTTGGGGAGAATAATTTTTATCTTTTATAAATACCACTCACAAGTGATCAGAAACAAGGTATTAAGATGCCTTTTTAGGATTAGCTCTTAGTTCACCTAGACAGGATTTCCAAATTTTCACAGCTTTCTGTTCCATGTGGCCTCAGTAGAAGAAAAAATATTCACCTCAGTTTATAAATCTTTTCAGGAGGCAATACCATACCCTACACTTGCCCAAACCTCTCAGATTGTCTCTTTCTGGTAAAAAAGTATTTGTTTTCTCTAATTTCTATATTTTTCTAAGAGATTCCTATTCTTTAAAATGACCAACTGGCATAAAAGCTAATGTATACTAAAGTACTTTCTTTTATAAGTACCTCAGGCTTCTGCTATTTCATAACTATTCCTTTCCAGAACCTTCTGGCACCAATTTTCTTCTTAAGGGAACCTTAGATTTTTGTCATAGCCTTTATTTTAAAAATGACGTGTGCAGCAAAGTTTTGAAGAGTTTATAGAAGTTTCCTCACTTAACTAAAGAGCCCATAGTCTAAACAGAAACTCAAATACAAAGGCTCTCTTGATAACCAGAAAAATGATATTGCTGGAAATTGTTTAAATTCTACTGATAATGCATCCCATTCCCAGCAAAACAAAATGAATGTTCGTATGGATGTTCTGTTATGAAAATAGATTTCCTTTTGTCTTCCCTGGTATTTATTGTTTTGACAGCTCTTGGTAAGAGAAGCACAGCTCCGTGTATGGATATAATTTACTTTGGTGTAAATTTCTCTTCTGTTACTTCTCTTACCTCCCATTTGCAATTTTGTGTTGCTTCATGGAGCATCTGTGACACTGTTAACTTTATTTCTCCAAACAAATAGGGTCATTTACTCTAGTTCTGCTCCAATAGCTTAAAAATCCCCATTAAACACCCAGGTATTCCTAATTAAAGCAAATACCGAACTCTTAAAGGGCCATTGGAAAATTCCACTGATGTTTGACACTGTGGGCAAATCAGCAATGAGGACTTTTGGTTAAGCTTCTTTAAACTACAAAGGCATTTCTTAGAATGTGAGCCAGGTTCTTAACTGGTGTAGCTTTTCCAAAGAATTCCAGAAGTAACTCTTAGCTTCTTGAGTTGATAAGTCAAAAGCTATAAATAAGACCTTATCTTAGGAAATTATCTCTGATGCTTACTGCACAATATTTTGTTGTATAAACAAACAGTTTCAAAGAGAAAACCATCCTTAACTGGAACAAACCTTAGTGTGAGTGTTGAAAATGGTCTATCCTGAAACTCTTAAAGGAGCAATATCTCAACCAGTATATTTTTATTGATTCAAGTAAACATGACCTCTGCCATAATCCTGGTTATACTCCCCTTAATGGAGACAGCCAATTGATTTTGAATCACCTCTTCACTTAAGGTAATCACGAATAATGCCAGAGAATAACGTTTCTCTTTGAGATGTTGACAAGTTTTCCCCCAAATGTAGAAAAGGTGATTGCTGGAAATGCATTGTGCTGATATAATGAAGTGCTATTTTTCTTCAACTTATGTATATTTCAAAATAACAATTAAAATAATTGTAACAAAAATGTGTGCACATACAATACCAGAATAAAAATATATAAAAAAGAGTGGCTTCATCAGTTTGGGCTGGCAGAACTAAGTACTATAGACCGGGGTGCTTATAAACATCAGAAATTAATTTCTCGCAGTTCTGAAGACTGGAAGTCCAAGATCAAGGTGCCAACATGGTTGAGTTCTGGGGAGGGCCTTTCTAAAGATTGCACAGTGCCAAAGAGCTGTACATAGAGCTCCGTAGAGGATAGACTTATTTGCTTTACGGCTTCCTTGAGTTCTCAAATTATGCTGGTGACTGAGTCCTCTATGCTGCCTGGTCTCTAAATAAAATAAGATCTCTGATATCAGAGAAAATGAGGAACAGAGAGTTCTGGCATGAAGAGCATTTCCCATTTCCTTTGACATTTGGGACTTTGAGGGAGTTCTGAGACCTCACCTCTGGTGATTCGATGACAGTATCCATTTTAAACAATGTCCTCTCCTCTCTTCGTAACATAAGACTACAGCTTAGGACATCATTATCTTATCTGAAAGATAGCTAAGACTACCAGGATTATCCCTACTTCGTTATAGATTTTTATATGAAAAGTATTAATCGTTTAAACTCAGATATAATGGAGGGCTTCCTATAACACCACATCTGGTTACTAATCAACTAAGAAATGTTGATGGCAAAATATATAAAGCTATTACTACTGTAATAGTTTATTCTAGGTAGTTTGCATAAGAACAGTTAATGGGGGAGAATCAGGGCATTAATTTGAAAGACTAAAAAGAAATTTGACCTTCTTGTTTCTCTGAGCTGGCGAAGCAGGTCTAGGTATCTGCTGACTCAGAAGAGGTAGAACATCCATGGGAGAAATCAGTTCCTTGAGGATAAAATTAATTTGCAACACGTCAAGCTCCATCACTGGAAATTTGCCAGAGGCATGGGATCTTTCTTCACATATTTTATACTACCTTTTATCCATAGTCTGACTGTCCTGCCAAGCATTTATTCAGTATCATTAAATTGATAAATGGTCTTCAAGATATTTTCCACAACCATTCTGTAAACTCTGCTGAAATAGCCTTTCTCAGAATGAAGAGCTAGGAAAGGAGTTAGAATGCCAGTCAAATGTTAAGATTTAGTCAGAAAAGAGCCACAGACATTTAAAGCTATAAATTCTACCAAAGGCAATTTCTTTTCACTTTTTCCTTTGGAATTCTTAGTTGTCTTTGCTGAAAGATGCATGTATGAAAGCTGTACGAACGTAATAAGGTCAAGTCAATGTGGGGGTATAATGGAATTACACTTTAAATTTAATAATTAGCTGTTCTTCATGGAGTCACCGTGAAAAACTACAGAAGCTAGAAAGCTGTATTTTTTCTATTGTGTTTCACTATGTTTCCTCCAGTGCGGTTTGATTTTTATCAATAGGGTGTTTACATCATTTCCTTTCTAAGTGGCCATTGTTTAAATCTGGTGGAGAGGGACAGGAAGAGGACAATATATTTGTTTATATAAAAGGTTCTTGTCAGCAAAATGTTTTCTTGGGTACTTTATTCCCTCGTTGTCAAATGTAAGGTTCTTATAAAAAGATAGTGTCAGGGTTTTACATCTAACATAGAAGCATGGTGGTTTGCTTCTGTTGGTGGAGCTTTTCCTTACCTTCATATCACTTTTGATAGACATGTTTTATTTTGGATATTACTTTTTATCCTCTCATAAATTCCAGAAAGATATTTTGACACTAGAATCCCCTGAAATTAAAAAAAATAAAGAAAAGAAAAAGCAAAAATCAATTACACTCATGTTTAGTGAAGATTGAGTTGTCTTCCATAATTCAACAGTCTAGTCTTAGGGCAAATCCAGCTAAAATGGAAAGGATTAAACTCTGAGTTGATCAAAAGATTGGAGGAGGCTTGGGGTTTCAGTTCAACTTAGAGGCTGAGTTAGAAAGGCGCGAGAATGGAATAATAATGAAAAAGTATATGATTCCCTGAAGTATGCTTTAATCCCTTTTTTTTCTTCTCATTGCCACGGTCTCTTTTTCAGAAATGAGGTTTAGAAAATAAGGACAAAATGTGATCTTTTGGATCAGCCTAGAGGTCATTTTTCTCTGCATTTTTAATGATAGTGTAGGAGATATTTTCTTGGGCATTAGTGAATCTAAGGTTAATTTTTTCAAATAGTAATATTAAACTTTTACTGATGCATAGCATGTTTTAATCACTCAGCTAAGTACTTTACTAGCATCAGTCATTTTATCCTCATAAGAACACTGCGAGAGGTTGGTTCAGTTATCAACCCATTTCAGAGGACAAGGAAATCTCAGCCTTGCCTAAGATTTTGCAGTTGGTAAATTGTAGAGCTGGGATTTTAACCCAGGCAGTCTGACTTCAGAACCTGCACTCTTTTTAATGCTATCATACTGCTTCCCTAATGTAGACACTATTCACTAAGCATACCTGTTCTCACATTACTTTAAATATATTTAAGAGAACAGCATATAAAAATATATGTGCTTCCATCCTCATTATCACCTCTACCTTTAAGAAAACAAAATATTTATCACCAGGGATCCAGGCACTGTGCTAATAAGCCTTGGAGACACAGAGGTGAATCACGTAGAGATTTTTCTGTCACATCTCAAAGCCTGGTGATGGAGGAAACTACTCTATATACTTATTTGTTGGATTGTATGTTTTTTAAAATAATAACTGCAGGTTCACCTGAGATAATAAATTTAAATAAGTTCAAGAATAATTCTTAAATGACTTTACATATGGCCAACATGAAAATCTTATTTTTTTGTGCAGTAAACATAAATGATGTCTATGCATGATTACATAATGGTAAATTATTCATATTGTTCTATAAAGAAAGTATGCCATTTCATCAAGCAGACTATAATATCTGACTGACAGGTGCATGGCAATTTTAATCCTTAGAGCATCCTAATGAACTTTTCCCTCAACTCATAGTCTCGATAACACCACAGGTACTGACAAAATAGCCTTATGATGTGGAAGGCATTGCAGTGGAATGGGAAAAAAAACATAGGCTCAAGGATCAGAAAGCAGTGTTTTCATACCACTCTGATCTTACAAGTATTGGGACTTTAGACTGTGTCTTCATTTGTCAAAACATAGATACACGTTTCCTATCTCAAGGAGTAGGTAGTTTTCAGATAAAATGAGGTATAAGGAAAACACCTTACAATATAAGGGGACTAGCACCGTGGCTGTCATAGCGTGGGCGCGCAGTGAACACCATTCACTTTTGCTAACCCCCCAGATCTTTTAGCATTCATGGCAACAACTGGGCTGACTAAACAGAGTTTCTACAAGGAATACTGTTGTTACTATCATAGTGGTAATGTACTTGATGGGAATGATATTACAAAGCTAAAGTAAAGCAGACTAGTCTCATCTTTCTTGTTTTGTGTTCCCTCCAGATGTCTAGAGGTGAGGCTGTTATCTGCACTCCTGCCATTGTGTCTTCCTACGGGAATTTCATAATAAGAAATGGATATTCAGCTGGTTATTCCTAGCTTCCAGGGCACGTGGGTGTTCCCTGTGCAGATATTGTTCCTATAAGGAAAGCATTTCAAAAGACTAAAATTAAAGAACACACACACAAGAGAAGCTCTGGCCTGAGCCCTCACCAGTTCATTCTCTCTCCTTGTCTGTGACCACTGATGTCTTCTTCAGAGGTTTGAAAATCCAACTTCTCATAAAAGTACAAACCCAGAAATAGAAAATGTCTTGCTTAGAGCCTGGTGTGCAACTCAGGTGTCCTCACTTCCAAACCATCTTTCTTCCCAGGCAACACAGTGTCAGTAATGTCCACATAACTGCATACAGATAAGCAGACCTGTGGTCTAATCTCTGTGCTATTCACATTTAATGGACTTTGACAAATCATATCCATCGTTATTGTGGTTTTTCCTTCGGGAAAAGTTCAGAGGATTTATAGGGCACTTAAATAAAAGCATCTTCTTAAATATCATCTGGAGACATTTCTCCCATCTCCAAAGTTTAATTTTTGGAGCTAAAATTGTGCGCAATCCCCAAGTATTGGGTTGGCCAAAAATTTCCTTCGGTTTTTAAGTACAAGTAAAATATACATTTTTCATTTTCACCAGGAACTTTATTGAACAATGTATTTACCATTTTGTTCCTCGGCCTCCTGCCATTTTTCAGGCAACTTCATAATTCTGTCTTCCCAAAACTTTTTATCTTTTTGAGCAAAGAATTCTTCCAGGTGTGTTTTACAGTTTTCCAGGGAATTGAAATTTTTCCCATTAAGAGAATTTTGTAAAGACCAAAATAAATGGAAATCCAAAGGGAGGTACAGTGTCTGGTGAATACGACGGATGAATCAGAACTTCGCAGCCAAGCTGTAACAGGTTTTCCCTGGTCATCAAAGAAACATGCAGTCTTGCATCATCCTGATGGAAGATTACGCATTTTCTGTTGAGTAATTCTGGATGCTTTTCATCAAGTCTACCTGGGAGCAGTACTTGGAATTAATCATTCGGTTTTCCAGAAGGAACTCATAATAGAGGACTCCTTTCCAATCCCACCATATACATAACATCACCTTTGGATGAAGACTGACCTTTGGTGTCGTTGGTGGTGGTTCATTTTGCTTGCCCCATGGTCTCTTCCATTCCACGTTATTGTACAGTATCCACGTTTCATTACCCGCCACACTTTGTTTTAAAAGAGGAACATTTTCATTACATTTCAGTAGAGAATCGCATGTGGAAACACGGTCAAGAAGGTTTTCTTCGCTTAACTTGAGTGGAACCCAAACATCGAAGCAATGAACATAACCAAGCTGGTGCAAATGGTTTTCAGCACTTGATTTGGATATTTTGAGTGTGTCAGCTATTTCCCGTGTGGGTATAACGTGGGTTGTTCTCAATTAATGTCTCGATTTGATAGCTATCAACTTCAGCTGATCTACCTGACCGTGGAACATCGTCCAGTGAGAAATCTCCAGCATGAAACTTGGCAAACCACTTTTGACGTGTTCGATCAGTCACAGCACCTTCTTCATACACTTTTCATGCTTTTCAGTTGCATTTTTACCTTTCTTGAAATAATAAAGCATAATATACTGAAAATGTTGCTTTTCTTCCATCTTCAATATTAAAATGTCTACATAAAAATTCACCAATTTTGATGTTTTTTAGAATGCATGCTGATATGACAGCTGTCACAATACAATCTAACAAAATTGTTTCAAATGAAGTTCAAGACAGCTGAGTGCTACTAGAGACATCTTACAGGAAAACACTGAAACGAATCTTTTGGCCAGCACGATATATAGTGCCTCATCGCTTTCTTCTCCATCCCCTTCCGTTTACCTCTCACTCTTAACTTGTCCCACTCCCTCTAACTGGAAAAGTCATCCTTCTCTGAATCTGATGTTCTTATAGCAAGGAACACCTCCTATAATCGGGAATAATGTCCTTCATCATCTTGTTATGGTCACTCATATTTATAATTAGTGCTCATTTTAACTCTCTTCTACAAGCTCTTAAATGTTAACAAGGAAAATAAAACTAGTCAAGTAATTATTTTCTCAGGCAATGGTCAGGGCAATGTAGGTTGTTCCAAGGAAACTCCCTCCACTAACCTGGAGCCACTAAAACCTCACTTTGAATCATTGCTGACAAAGGAATAAAACAATACACAGGTTGTAAGAGTATAGTCAGGGTTACTAAGTCATATCTAGTTTGGAGTCAATACAACTTACTGTGTTTTCTCTTTATTTTTTTATTGTCTTTCTATGTGTTTGTTTCCTCTACTAGGCTGTGAGTTCCTTGGGGCAGAACTGTATCTTACCGATTCTTTTGTGCCACTGGCCTGGTATTTTACCTATGATAAATTGGCCACTCACTAAACATTCAAGAAAGGATAAATGAAAGAACAAATGAAAATCTCTATGGACACTAAAATTTTGTAGGTATTGAGTACAGGGGAGAGCAAAAGGAGAAAGAGTTGCCTTCTTAACTTGCTAACCCAAGCTGATGCCAAATCTGAGTTAAGCTGTGTTAAAGATATCCCTCCCTCCCAGACTCAACCCACTCCTCCACCTTTAAAATCCATACAGGGACTGAAGCAGAGCCATCTCATTCCCTGTCTGGGAACATCAAGGAGGCTTTCCTTTGTGGTCTGTGGTTGGCGACAGCAGAGGCTAACAGATCCCATCTACCTGACTCAGGGCTGTAATCCCCTTTGCTGGCCTCTCGACTGTGAGGACACCGCCCAGCAAGGCCAGTGGGGAGCCTTCATGCCTTCTCTTCTCTGCTGTGTGTTTCCTGAAAAAGCATGACAGGTCTCTATCACTTCTTCTCTGCATAAATAGCTAGTCTACCAGACCAGCAAGTTCTTTAGATTTTACACATCATGCAGTGTCAAAAGTAGCATAAATCTGAGTCTTCCACACCTGATCTCCCCCCTTTCTCCACCTCCACCATCACCAACTAACACAGGGCCTTTCTTTACATTAAAAGCTGCCAGCTGTGCAGAGGAAGATAAAATTAGCAGCTCTCCCAGCCAAAGAGCTTAGTAAGGATGAGAGCATATTCATCAGATGGGCTGTGGCTGTAGCACCTAGATGACAAATACAGTTTGGAAATTGCAAAGCTGCTTTAATACCATCAACAAACACTGTGAACTTTAAAAAAAATTCCATCTCCCTTATCTGATTGCAACTGATCCAGGTTATCTCAACAACTAAATGGCAATACATTTTAAATGAAACAGGAGGCAAATCCAGATACTTTATGTAAGCACAAGAACAGAACGGGGGGGAAGAACACTCTAGTGCCTTATCTCACTCACAGAACCCCCAGGAAAAAATAATATTATTTGCAAAGAAAAATTTTAGCTGACAAGAGTGGCCAGTTGATAACTCTGTTGCCTTCAATAATTTGTGTACCTAATTTTATCTTAAGATGCAATGACATAAATTTGATTTTGAAGCTGAGTGTAGTTTGAGTCAAGATAAACTGATAAAACACAGCAAAATAACTCCCAATGCTCTCAAAATTGCTTTCCACTGATATCAAAATAAAAGTGAGATTGAACATTAGATAAACTAATTTGAATTTATAACATTTTGCTCCCAAAGAGACAGTCTCCTTTTATAGATGAAGGACTAACTGCTGCATACTTACATTGTGAAACACACTGATGTGATTTCAAGGGTTTCTCACCTGGATGCATAGCAGACATACCTGGCCCACAGAAATTCCCAAGAAACAGGTTTTCTGTCTCCTGTTTTTTTTTCTTTTCCCAGTCTAAAATTAACAATGCTGCATTTTATACAAAGGCAGTGGTTCAATGAATTAGCAATTACCTGTGTTCAAAGAAAACTGTTATTGAAGAATTAAATGTATCATTATGGAAGAGACAGAATCAAAAAGCCAGTCATTTTCAATGCTAACCTAGTCATGCTCTAATTTAGATTTGTTTATAATCATCTGCTATGATTCGTAGTCATTTAGATAACATATCACAGTACTAATAAATTTATAAATCATCACATGTACAGCATAATGAAAACTATCTAATTGAGAATAGAATTAATAAAAAGCAAAGGTATTTTTAAATATTTCTATAAAGAAATTGTGATCATTTTATGTTTTCTAGAACGTCATTGGAAGCAGCGGTCACTTATCAGAGCAATTTTGTGCCATACTCAGTCAACATGAATAAAAAAGAAAGACACTTGATTTGCATGCTGTATAGATCACTGAGTAATTTTGGAGAACTGCTAGTCTGGTGCAATAGGAAAATGAGCATTACAGTCTTGAATAAAATTCACAGAAATAGTCTCAGGACAGTAAATTGCTTATAAACCCTTGCCTAGTAAAAAGCACTCTGAGGTACTGAATAACATCAAGTCTAAAATTGACCTATCTAATCAGTTCCATAATTCTTTCACTTGATGATGATTACTTTTCACATTAACTTAATTCTTAGCTCTCATCTTCAGGTCTTTTCATCTCTCTTCTATCTGCTATAACTTCTTTCAAGATAATTTTCCCAAATCATATCCCTGTTGTATTGCGTTAAATTAAATAACTATTCACCATCCAGCTGTATGACATTAAATGATGCAGTAACTATCTGGACCAATGTTTCTTTAGGTAACTGCCTAAAACATCAATCTTACAGCTTTTACAGGCAGTTCTACAGCTTTTCCATAATATTATTCTTCATAAGGATACCCTTTAGGTGGTACAGGATTCTCAAATGTTTTTATCTCTTTTCCAGTAAACATTTGTCAGTTACCTGATGTGCAAAGGCATAATATTGGTATTATCACAGAAAGACTAAATTATTTTTAAATTAATAATTAAATAAATCTTGTAATTTGTGGAAAACACAAAAACATGGGGAAGGTATCTCCAATTTTGATATTAATCAAATAATTGCAAGTTTTAAAAATGAGTTGCTATTGTTCAAGTATTCCCAGTGATTAAACAAAATGCTATATTTAGGAGAATTTGAGATTATTATAATTGGCCCAACATTCTTGGAGAAGCAGTTGGTCTTATATTTTAAAGGCACTGAAATGTGTGCTACCCTGATCCACAGATCCCATCTCTAGGAATATTTTCTAAAGCAATATTAACAGGTACACAAATATATATTTAAAACTTTCATTAAAGTTTTATTTTTATAGATTATAAATATGGATATATATATGTGTATATACATACATATCATGTTTCATTCAAATAATAAAGTGGTATGATGAAAAAGTAATAATTTGGAAGTATATACATTTACTGGTATGGAAGGATGTTTATATTTTATTTTGACTGATAAGAGTAGCTAATAGCAGTTGGCAAATTATAAGCAATTTGTATAAAAATTGCTATACATGTTAGGGGAAGTATCTAAAATGTATACACTAAAATATTGACAATGGTTTTCTCTGAGTAATTGAATTATAGAAGGTCTTATTTTTTTCATTTCTGTTTAACAATATTTTCATATTTTCTATAGTAACTATGGATGGTATGATTTTTAAAAACATTCTAAAATAAAAATTCACTTAAAACAGGAATTATTACAGGCATATTTATTCATTATCTACTCATTAAAGATAATGAGCAACAATATTTCATTCCTCAGCTGAGCTTGAAAAAAATTCTGTATATACTCTGTACATTGTATTTTTCCAGCTGGGTGACAACACATCCCTTACTTCTAATGAGCACCATTAAATTATCTTCTTCCAGGTAGTCTGTGTAGAACCATTGATAGGAATTGCCATTTGTAATCGGAAGGGCAGGCAATAGCAAAAGTAGATCAACTCTAAGGAATTATGGGTGTTTTCAAGGAATTAGCACAGGGAAGAGAAAACATATTTCCAGGGCTGTGAGGAAGCCCTTCAAGGCTGCCATCAGTGCTACAGTGACTCTTCAACCTATTTCAGTAGGAAAGGGGCCACTGTCACCATGGGACATGATAAGGAAAAACAGTCCAGTCATCTTAGAAGTGAGAGTCGTTGGCTGATTAGTACAAGTCCACCATCCTTATTAGTAAAATGAAAGCACATCTTCTGCAAGTGGTCCTCTTGACCTGTGAGGTAGAGCATATCATTCTTTCCTCAAGCATTCCACCGTTGTTCCATCCACTGAATGCTAGACATTTTCTTGTGATGAGACGTGTTTTGTTCCTCTAAATAGATCCGTGGAGAAATTTATAAATAAATGTTGAGCACTCCTTGCTTCTATATTACGGCACTCTTTGTCCAAGGCCATGCCCCTATGAACTTCAATCTTATAGTTAGATTATTCATCAGAGAATATGCAAATTCTATAAGAACTGGAACTTTGTCTTATCCACCACTTTATATCTAGCACTAGATACAAAGAAGACATTCCATTAATGCTTGTTGAATGAATGAAAGAATGAATGGTGAATAATGAATGAGCACATGAATTAAACAATAGTAATTGAAAGTGAAGTGTTTATACATGAACAATCATAGTCATGAAGAACTATGAAAATTATAAAACACCAGCTAGACTCAATTACATGTGACCATTTAAAGGATCATGAATGTGATGTCAGTAAATAACAGGGAATATTAAAATTATTTTCTAAAAGGTGGTAGATTAACTAGATAGCAATTAGATAAAGCAATTTAATCCACATTATATGCCATCCTATACAATTCCATATGATCTAAAGTGCAACAGAAAAAAAGAAAGTGAAGTATTCATCAGTTCTCTAAAGAGGTAATGCATATGTAAAATGATAAATACCTAAGCTTCCTAACATAGAAGCAATAAAAGAAATGCTAAACTAAATAATCAACATTCCATGACATAAAATTTCTAAACTACTGTAAAATTTTAAAAGTTGGAAAACTTTATTTTTTAATACAAATTGATTGGAAAATTGGAAAAAAATTATTCAATGACTAGGTATAAAATATGATTAGTCAATTCCCTCAAGAGAAAGTGCACTTAGTAAACCAACATATTGAAAAGTCTGCAATCTCAATAATAAGGAATAAATAGAATTAAGAAAACAACAGCATGTCACCATTTTTCACCTATTGAATCAGCCATTAAAAAGTGTAACAGCTAATGCTCTTTCAGAGCACACTGAAAATGATACAGTAAGTCATGCTTTGCCCATAGCAAAGTAAATTAGCAATATCCTTTTGGAAAACAATTTGGCAATATGTTTCAAGTCTATAAAAATGTTTTCATGCTTTGTTCTAATATTCCCATTTTGTAAGACTCACCCATTTGAAAATAACACACAAGAAATACCTCTCTGTAAAATTCATTGAATTTTTTTTATAGAAGTGAAAACAGAGACAAAAATGTCCAAGAATAGGGGAAAAGTTAAGTAATTTTGGAATACCAATTCAAAAGAGTATGAAGGGAAGAAAGATGGCAGTGAAGTAGAAGGACATAGAATGCATCCCACTCCACAGATGCATCAGGAATACACCAAAAGACGCAATAACTCTCACAGAGAACCGGCTGAACACCAGCAAATGACCTTGGACATCAGAAAGGACTGCAAAGATCCTGACATAACTGGGTAGGACAGAGGGAAAAAAGAGAAAAGGAGAAAGAGGAGAAGAAAGGAAAGGGACAGGTCCCACAGCCTGGGGCGGGGGGATCTGAAACAGAGGGGAGATTGCTGAATTCAGGGAAATGTCCCTTATCTCATGGGGAAACCCCTTCTCCAACGGGAAATTTCCCTGGGTCAGAAGGGAGACATTTGGGACTGTTCAAAGAGGGTGAGGCAGCTGAGCTGTGGCAGATGGGAAAGAGTGAGAAACACACAGAGGGTCTGTACCACAGCTCAGCGTGTCCAGACTGAGACATGGGTTCACAGCTGAACAGGGGGTCTGGGAGTGGGAACGTGGGAACTGGAGAACTGGTTCAGGGTGAGAAACATTGTTGGCAGTGGGGAGACAGACTGAGAGAACAGGAGGGAAGAAATCCACCGTGGAGAGTGCCTACTGCAGAAAGCTGGGTGGCCATGGTGGTGGCTCGATAGTGCTGACTCACAAGCAGGGGTGAGGAGCCATGGGTGTACCCTCTCTCTCAGCACCTGCGATGGACAAAGGAAGGACCCCTCTGGGCCTGGCTAATGCACTCAAGGATAACAAAGGCCCCTGGGCAGGGCTGGCCTAGAATGCCTGCAGCCAAGAGCCAAAAGTCCACAGAGTGGCCCAGCTGTGGAGACATACTGTTTACACTTGAGCCACCAGTGTCCCTATGCAACAGGCACGGCCATGGCTGACTGAGATGCGGTGACCCAGGCAGGGCACCCCGGTGGAGTTGTAGCAGGCGGGAGGAACCATGGTTATAGTCACTCTCTTGGCCTCAGCTGCCCGAGCCACCATGACCCAGGCAGGGTGTCACTGCTCACTCACTCCCAGGGGAAGGAGCCACTATTGTACCCTTTCTCTCCCCACACACCGGTGCTTACAGATGAACAATAAAAGAAGCTCTGCTGGTCACAGAGTAATACATAAAGCTCAAGGCAAGTAGAAGGACACTTACAGCTAAGACCCCAAGGAAACAGAAATATTTTTATTAATTCTATTGATCTGGTCCATTCTGGGGTCAGTTCTAGTTTTTTTTTTTTTTTCCAATTAATTACATTCTTTGTCCTAAGGGATCTACATGTATTACAACATATTTTTTTATTCTATTTTTACTTTTAGACATTTTATATATTTCTATTTATAGACTTTTAACATATTTCTATTTCTAGCTAAGTTTTTTGTAGTGCTAACATTATCTCTTCTACCCTCTTTCCTTCTCTATCTTTTATACATTTCTATTTTATTCTCTCTTTTCTTTTTCTTTTCATATTTCCAGTCACACTACACTCTTCTATTGCCCTGTCTTCTATCCTTTTTTAGTTTATTTTATCTTAATATACTTATAATCAATATTATCACTCTGCTCTGTTTCCTTGCTTTACTCTCCTGATGACAGACTGCTTTCGCTTTTATTATTAGGTTTTCTTTTTATCTTAGTTCTAAGTATAATTGTCTGATTTCATTCTGAGAATCTTCAGTCTGTCTGGTAGTACTCTTGCTCTTTATTATATTTGATCCTAGCCTTCAAAATTTCCCTGGATTTGTGTTTGTGTGTGTGTGGTGGTTTTATTTGTTTTGTTTTGTTTTATTTTGTTTTTGAATTTCTGTTGGTTTTCTCTTTGATTGTCTGATGGCATACTGGGGATCTTCTGTCAGGTCTTTCTAGTGCCTTATGTTCTATTGAATTAAGTATTTGTGTGTCTTATACATGTATGTGTTTCATTGATTTAGTATTTATTTCATTCAACAGTCTGCCATTTGTCTGGGGCTTGGACAGTCTTCTTTAAACCCCTTTATTGCCGGGACAAGCAACCTCTGAACTCTGGACTACTCCATCAGAAGTCAAGTAGGAAGCTCTGGGGAGGGAGCACTGAATCCAGGATGCTAGACTACTCAGGAGTCCTCAGACACAGACGATTAACTGCAGAGAACTCCCACAGAGCCCTGTATCAGAGTCTAAAACCTGGGAAATTGACAGTAACACAATAATAGTAGGAGACTTTAACACCCCACTTACATCAATGGGCAAATCATCCAAAGAGAAAATAAATAAGGACACACTAGCTTTAAATGACACATTAGACCATCTCAACTTACTTGATATTTATAGGATGTTCCATCAAAAAATTACAGAATACACTTTCTTCTCAAGTGCACACAGAACATTTTCCAGGATAGATCACATCTTGGGTCACAAATCAAGCCTCATAAATTCAAGAAAATTGAAATCATATCAAGCATCTTCTCTGACCACAATGCCATGAGACTGGATATCAATTACAGGAAAAAATCTGTAAAAAATACTAACACATGGAGGCTAAACAATATGCTATTAAACAACCAAGAAATCACTGAAGAAATCAAAGAGGAAATCAAGAAATATCTAGAGACAAATGACAATGAAAACACAACAACCCAAAATCTATGGGACGCAGCAAAAGCAGTTCTAAGAGGGAAGTTTATAGCAATACAGTCCTACCTCAAGAAACAAGAAAAATATCAAATAAACAACCTAACCTTACACCTAAAACAATTAGAGAAAGAAGAACAAAGAAACCCCAAAGTGAGCAGAAGGAAAGAAATCATAAAGATCAGATCAGAAATAAATGAAAACGAAATGAAGGGAACAATAGCAAAGAGCAATGAAACTAAAAGCTGGTTCTTTGAGAAGATAAACAAAATTGATAAACCATTAGCCAGACTCATTAGGAAAAAAAGGGAGAAGATGCAAATCAACAGAATTAGAAATGAAAAAGGAGAAGTAACAATGGACACCACAGAAATACGAAAGATCATGAGAGACTACTACAAGCAAATATATGCCAATAAATTGGATAACCAGGAAGAAATGGATAAATTTTTAGAAAACTACAGTCTTCCAAGACTGAACCAGGAAGAAATAGAAAATATGAACAGACCAATCACAAGTACAGAAATTGAGACTGTGATTAAACATCTCCCCACAAACAAAAGCCCAGGGCCAGATGGATTCACAGGCAAGTTCTATCAAACACTTAGAGAAAAGCTAACACCTATCCTTCTCAAACTTCCAAAATAGAGCAGAAGGAGGAACACTCCCAAACTCATTCTACAAGGCCACCATCACCCTCATACCAAAACCAGGCAAAGATGTCACAAAAAAAGAAAACTACAGACCAATATCACTGATGAATATAGATGCAAAAATCCTCAACAAAATACTAGCTAACAGAATCCAACAGCACATTAAAAAGATCATACACCATGATCAAGTGGGGTTTATCCGCGGAATGCAAGGATTCTTCAATATATGCAAATCAATCAATGTGATACATCATATCAACAAACTGAAGGATAAAAACCATTTGATCATCTCAATAGATGCAGAAAAAGCTTTTGACAAAATTCAACATCCATTTATGATGAAAACTCTCCAGAAAATGGGCATAGAAGGAAATTACCTCAACATAATAAAAGCCATATATGACAAACCAAAAGCCAACATCGTTCTAAATGGTGACAAACTGAAAGTAATCCCTCTAAGAACAGGAACAAGACAAGAGTGCCCACTCTCACCATTATAATTCAACATAGTTTTGGAAGTTTTAGCCACAGCAATCAGAGAAGAAAATGAAATAAAGGGAATCCAAATTGGAAAAGAAGTAAAATTGTCACTCTTTGCAGATGACATGATACTATACATAGAAAACCCTAAAGATTCTACCAGAAAACTGCTAGCACTAATTGGTGAATTAGTAGAGTAGCAGGATACAAAATTAATGCACAGAAATCTCTTGCATTCCTATACACTAACAATGAAAAAGCAGAAAGAGAAATTAAGGAAACTCTCCCATTTACCACTGCAACAAAAAGAATAAAATACCTAGGAATAAACCTGCCTAAGGAGGCAAAAGACCTGTATGCAGAAAACTGTAAGACACTGATGAAGGAAATCAAAGACAATACAAACAGATGGAGAAACATACCATGAATCAACATTGTGAAAATGACTATCCTACCCAAAGCAAATTAAAGATTAAACGCAATCCCTATCAAATTACCAACGACATTTTTCACAGAGCTAGAAGAAGAAATCTTACGATTTGTATGGAAACGCAAAAGACTCTGAATAACCAAAGCAATCTTGAGAAGGAAAGACAGAGTTGGTGGAATCAGGCTTCCTGACTTCACACTATACTACAAGGCCATAGTCATCAAGACAGTATGGTACTGGCACAAAAATAGAAAGGAGGATCAATGGAACAGAATAGAGAACTCAGAGGTAAACCCAAGTACATATGGACACCTTATCTTTGACAAAGGAGGCAAGAATATACAATGGAAAACAGACAGCCTCTTCAATAAGTGGTGCTGGGAAAATTGGACAGCAACACGTAAAAGAATGAAATTAGAACACTTCCTAACACCATACACAAAAATAAACTCAACATGGATTAAAGACCTAAATGTAAGGCCAGACACGATAAAACTCCTAGAGGAAAACATAGGCAGAACACTCTATGACATACATCAAAGCGAGATCCTTCTGGACCCACCTCCTAGAATCATGGAAATAAAATAAAAAATAAACAAATGGGACCTAATGAAACTTAAAAGCTTTTGCACAGCGAAAGAAACCATAAACAAGACAAGAAGACAACCCTCAGAATGAGAGAAAATACTTGCCAACAAAGCAACGGACAAAGGATTAATCTCCAAAATATATAAGCAGCTCATGCAGTTTAATACCAAAAAAGCAAATAACCCAATCCACAAATGGGCGGAAGACCTAAAGAGACATTTCTCCAAAGAAGACATACAGATGGCCAACAAACACATGAAATGGTGCTCAACGTCACTCATCATTAGAGAAATGCAAATCAAAGCCACAATGATGTATCACCTCACACTGGTCAGAATGGCCATCATCAAAAAATCTAGAAACAACAAATGTTGGAGAGGGTGTGGAGAAAATGGAACTCTCCTACACTGATGGTGGTTACAGCCACTATGGAAAACAGTTTGGAGGTTCCTTAAAAAACTAAAAATAGAACTACCATATGATGCAGTAATCCCACTACTGGGCATATACGCAGAGAAAACCATAATCCAAAAAGAAACCTGTACCATAATGTTCATGCAGCCCTATGTACAATAGCCAGAACATGAAAGCAACCTAAATGCCCATCAACAGATGAATGTATAAAGAAGATGTGGCATATATACACAATGGAATATTACCCAGCCATAAAAAGGAATGAAATGGAGCTATGTGTAATGAGGTGGATAGACCTAGAGTTTGTCATACAGAGTGAAGTAAGCCAGAAAGAGAAAAACAAATACTGTATGCTAACTCATATATATGGAATCTAAAAAAAAAAATTATACTGATGAACCCAGTGACAGGGCAAGAATAAGGATGCAGATGCAGAGAATGGACTGGAGGACATGGGGTTGCTGGGATGGGGGGCAAAGGGGAGTCTGGGACAAAGTAAGAGAGTAACAGACAAATATACACTACCAACTGTAAAATAGGTAGCTAGTGGGAAGTTGGTGTATGACGAAGGGAGATTAACGCAAGGGTGATGCCTTGGAGGGCCAGGACAGGGAGAGAGGGAGGGAGTTGCGGGAGGGAGGGGATATGGGGATATATGTCTAAATACAGCTGATTCACTTTGGTGTACCTCAAAAGCTGGTACAAGGGTGTAAAGCAATTATATTGCAATAAAGAGCTTAAAAAGAAAAAAGATAAATAAAGAAATAATAAAGAAAAATTTAAAAAAGTATGAAGGAGTAATTTCAATGAGTTATGATTATGAAAAAATTATGGCTAAGAAAAATAGTACATTATACACATAATATGATTACAGCTATGTACAATATACGCATCTGGGAAAAAAGTGGGATGCAATTGTTTTCATATGAGGAAGGGAGGACACCTTTATTTCTGGCTTCTTCCATCCTGTTGCCTGGAATAGAGATTTATGAGTTCCAGAGGCTTCTTTCACCTTGAGGGGGAGGGTGGCACTGAGAAACAGTGAAGCCTCGAGCTCAAGCTTGAAGTCCGAGATCCTACAGACAGGATGAAGCTGCCACACCGGCCCTGGGCCGAATACTTCAGATTTTTTATCTCAGCTTTTATTATTTAAGCTTCAACTGTTTGGATTTTTCTATTGTTGTTTGTTAGTTTTTGTGTTTGCTAAATACCTCTGAGCCTAATCCTAAACCATATGTAGTAAAAAAATAATCTAGGATTCATTCTATATTTAGCATGAACAAGCAATTCCAAGTTCTAATTAAAATTTGGAGCTAAATATTAATATTTTTATTTAGAACCTAGTCTGTTATTCTGCATCATTGAATATCATACATTATTTTTTAAATGTCCTAGTCATCCAGGTGTTTACCAAAATACGAAATGGTATACTACAATATTTTGTTATTATTAATAATCATTAAATTCAAAAGTTTTGTAAGTAATCTGACTTGATTCATATTTTTTATTGTTTCCAGTTCATTTCCTACCGTAACAAGGAAGGCAGTCCTCTGTTTTCAGTTTTTTTCCTCTTTGTTTCAGAACCATCACGTTCCTCTCACGGGAACTAGCTAACTCTGTTTAGTTTTGGCAGCCACAAAATATGTTCCCAGGACAAACGGCCCATGTACACTGTGAAGTGTACATAATTCCCAGCTCAGAATAATGCTACATGCTAACAAGCAGATGCAGACAGCTGGCTTTTTAAAAGACTTGGCAAAGTTCACTCTTTGTTCAGCTTTCTTACAATTAATCCTTATAAGAGATTTTTGTGAAAACTTTATACTGGCTTTATTTTATACAAGAATATCTAAATTGGGAAGAAAATTGATTACAAACACATGATACATATACAGTGATTAAGTTCCAGGGCTTTTTGTTTTGTTTTGTTTTTTTCACGCAAGTCATCAAAACCTCAGTTTCGTCATTTTTAGAATTAAATATTGTGGATGATACTTAAATCAAGTATAATGAGGCATTAAGAAAAGTCGGAAATGTTTATTGAAATAAGTGCTAAGTCAATGAAATAAGAAGCAAAAAGTAGATTTTATTTTGGCAGGTCAGCTAGAAAATATGTGAACGTGAAGAAAAGCAAACTTTGCAAAGTTTCCATTTGACTATACCAAGAAAGAATAGCATGCAATTAAAAATGTTATTCTGCACCAATTCTAAGCTATGTGGTCAAAAAGAAAATACTTCTACTTAAGGATTTCTAGCCTAATTGGTCAACAGCTCAAAGAGACAGAGAAAAGAGAAGGAAATAAGGAACAGGGGGAGGAAGGAAGGAAGGAAGGAAGGTGAGAAAAAAAAAAATAGGTGCTACTATGTTCGAGGAATGTTACAGTTAATTTCTCTAGCAAACCATTGTGAATATCCAGTAAATGCTAAAGACAACCATATTTTATATCTGCATACACACACGCATGCATACGTATACATATGTGTGTATATCTCTTTGGAAGAACCACAGATGTACTCCTCATCATTTTAGGTTATATACATTAGCAATTGAAAAATAAGAGCTTCAATTCAAAGACAGTCAATGAAGTATTTTTTAAATGGGGTAAATTTTGTCAAAAATTGTACACAAAAGTCTGATTCAATCAATTCTGCACAATTTTTCATGATAGAATATTCAGTTGAGAAACTATTCACTAGGAAGATGGATAACTCAGTAGTCACCATTTATATCAAGCTACAGTCAGGAATTTTTCAAAACTACAATCAGGACTTCCTAGGTGGCGCAGTGGTTAAGAAGCTGCCTGCCAATGCAGGGGGCACATGTTTGAGCCCTGCTCTGGGAAGATTCCACATGCCACGGAGCAACTAAGCCTGTGCGCCACAGCTATTGACCCTGTGCTCGTGAGCCACAACTCTTGAGCCTGTGTGCCGCAACTGTTGAAGCCCACGCACCTAGAGCCTGTGCTCCACAACAAGAGAAGCCTCTACAATGAGAAGCCTGTGCACCGCAACGAAGAGCCGCTCCCGCTCGCAGCAACTGGAGAAAGCCCGTGTGCAGCAATGAAGACCCAACACAGCCAACAAATAAATATAATAAATAAATAAATTTATTTAAAAAAAAAACTACAATCAGGAATATAGTCAGAGATAAGTAAGACATAGGACAGTAAATTAAGAGTTAAAGTTACAGGTTCAGCTCGAATGACCTCTGCTTAAAGAGCCTATTTTAATAGCCTGACCTGCTTCCTCTGAACAAACGTGGCAGTTGGTCATGCCTCCGATATGATGCCTGAATCTTCTAGCTCATGTTGTAATTTTTTTGTGTAATCATACATAAGTTATTGCCCTAATCTCTTGCACAGTTCCTTTTCCTCCAATCTTGCTTCCCTATGATGTAGTGGTTCTCCAACTTGAGTGTGCATTGGAATCACCTGAAAGGCTTGTGAAACCACACATTGGTGAGTCTCCATCTCCACAGGTTTTGATTGAGTCGCTCTGGAGTGAAGTCCAAGAATTTGCATTTTTAACAAATTCCCAGGCGATACCTACTCTGCTGGTTCTGAGAATATTTGGAGAACCATTGACTGGTCTAATCTTTTCTTCATCAAGGAGACAGAGCTTTAAAAACAGATACCCAAAGATGCTTAAAGAGTTCTAATATCTTAAGTAGTCTATACTACAAGATGCTTTCATTCATATGATACTTCCCTACTGGAGCCTATTTCTTACCAGCCCCCTCCTTCACACTCCAGAAACAGCCATGTGAAACTTTGTTTGGGATCCTCAAATGTAATCAGCTTTCTTTCCTTGCAAGGCCTTCATGTCTCTTCCTCTGGGAACACTTATTTCTTCCTCTACCTGGATAACTCATACTGAGGTTTCAGGTAGCAGAGTTTTCTTCTTTCAGGAAGCCTTTCTGTCTCTATTAGAGGTGTTGCTCTTATGTATTCCCTGAGTGCTCAACTCCTATGGTAGCCTAGTGATAACACAGTAGCTCTTTACTCAGAGTCTGTAATGGAGAGTGGCAGCATCTCTTTAGCTCACTACTATCTAGCACAGAACTTAACATGTGCCAGCTGTTCAATACAAATCTGTGGAACGGGTGAATAATTTAATGAATGAATGTCCTGGTTTACCTATCAGACTTCAAGCTTATGGGATAAGAATTTAGTGCTTGGATCTTTTGTCTTCTTCATGGCATCCAGAATAGTCCCCTGCACATGGTAAGCACTGTATAGTGATGATTTGGTTAAAAGAAGAGATGAATGGATGTAGGGATGGATGAAAGGAAAAGGGGAACACAGCCAAATACCTAGAAGTAAGTATAATATTTGGAAAGATTAAGGGAATCTTCTTATATTTGCAAAAACAGACAACCTCCCTGACGTGGATTCACTGAAGCTAGCCCATTAAAGGAAAGTGGTGGCAAAATATCTATCATAGAAAATTGAAAAATAAATTTTTAAGACAGTATTTATTCCATCATCGGAAAGTTTGATATTACAAGACATTAAGCCTTACTAGAAAATGTATAGGGAGAGATGTTCCTGACAGAAACAACATTCATATGAATAGAGGAAATGGCGATATCCCATTACATTTGTGTAAGTAAAGAGCCATAACACAAGAATATTCAGACGCTGGCCTCAGCTGTGGCTGCCATCTGGTAGGTCACAGTGTGGGAAAAATGAGAGCTGGGACATAGGAAAATAAATTATAGGCCTGGGAACTGGAAAATCAGATTTGTTCTTGATTTTAGCTGCTGAATGGCTACATGAACTTGAATATGCTGAATGCCTTAGTTTCCTCATCTATGAAGTGGGGCTAATAAAATTTCCAGCAAGGCTATGCATGAATGAATATCTGTCAATACAGAAAGCCCTCTGGACATATTACTATTCTGAAGAAACCTCAGGTACTATTTTTCCCCAGTCTTAGTTTTCCCCTGTATTCAAGTATGGCTAAACTTCCTGTTATTTTGCAGTTGTATGAAGTCTGTGTTTGATATAGAGCTACATTTCCCAAGCTGCTGAGTGCAGTGATTATTCTTGCCTTCAGTGAGAAATTCTGCAGATAACAGAAATAATTGGAATGGAGCAGCTGCTAGCTTTCCCATTTTTTAAACAATTATGAATGGTTTCATTTTGTGTATTATTTGCTGCTTTTCCATTCTCTTTGCTTGCAGCCTAGAACTAAAGACTTTCTGTTATAAGCCTATAGAGAATAAGAATATAATTAAGAAGTAGCAGAACTTGTAGTTGGCACAACCTCTAGCAAAGATGGCAGAAAAAACACCATGGAGCAGGAAAGACAACTTAAACTAGCAATCATTCACAGAAAGGCAGTACAAATATAGGGGAAAGGAGACCTGGAGAAAAATATCTGACACACGAGAAAGACTGTCCAACCCCTCGGGGGAACTCAGCAACAGAAACAGGCAAATGCAGCCCAAATATAACTTGGGGAGATAAATGTGGGCTTTGGCATACACCTCTAGCAACTGCTATATTAATTGTCTTTGGTTTCGTGGCTATTCAGATGGGCGAGTCTTGCAAAGCATTTACTGTCTACCAGGTAGAACTTTTCAGTAGGAGCTTTGCTTATGTGATTCGCCTAGCCTGAAATACCATTTCATTTCCTCCCCTTTCCCTAATTCTTCAGCACCTCCGCAGAGATGTCTCAAACTCTTCTCAGGTGGAAATATCTGTTCTGTCCTGATGTCTATAATAGAACAAGAATCTCATTATGTAGAAATTATTTTCTCTTTCCAGCCTTATGTGAGATTCTTGAGAATAGAGATCTTACTCTTCTTCATATCTGTACTGCCAATTCCTCACCCAGTGTTCCTGCCACATAGTAGAAGCTATATAAACGTTGGGTGGCATCTCAGCCTTTGGATAAAAAGAGAGAAATGCATGACTCAGTGCCAGCTGACATCATCAAGTGCCACTGTCTTTACCTGACATAAGACTAAGCACATTTCCGTTTTATCGGGAGTATCATCTGTATTTATGGAAGCCTGCTTACTGCTTCTTTCAGAATTCATAAGTAGCTGTTCTCTCCTGATATTACTACAGAGTCAAAGCAACAAAAACATCTTACATCACAGATTTGGCATTAGATTAGCTCAATGAGAGCATTTTCCATATAAAGATCAATGAAGAGAAATCCAGAGCAATTACTAATTAAATGGAGACAAAATGTTTTTCTGACTCAGAATCAGCTGATCATTTCCACTGGCAAGATGTTCAGCGTTTCCCTCCAGCAAAGTGACCTGATTTTCAGGGAACTAAGGTTATTGAATTTTTAGAAAGACTTGGGGTCCCCTAATTTAAGAGATGAATCTGGGGCAGGTAGTTGTCCAGTATTGGGGTAGCAGAATGCTTTGCTTTTTGTAGTGGACACTAAACAGATCCTTAGCAAATACATATAAGATCTAGAGGATACAAATGTTTTGAGGAAAAAAAATCTGTTTGGGCTAATAATCTGGGTAACTTCAAATTGAAGCTACCAGATACATTATAGTCTTCAGCCAGGTCACTAACAGCAGTGCACTGTGCCAAATGCTGAACTGTGGAAATTATGACACTCATTTATGAAACGAAACCTACTAATAATGCCCTGGTTTTCAAAAATGACTAAGGAAACAGTAGCACTGGCAACTTGGTAACTTTACCAAAATTGCATCCTATCACAATTTGTCACCATTCAGAGACACAATTCTATAGAAGTGACGATTTGGGATTTTTTTTTACATTTTTCTAACTTTATCACATCTTCAAAATGCTTTTTATCCTACATTCTATGCTATTTGAGCCTCATCTCTCTTTTAAGTAATGATAAGCGGTAGTTTAAATAGATTTCAGCTAATGTCTAAACTAGTTTTTGTCTGTTCAGGTGATTTCTGGAGAAATCCAGATTTCTCCAGAACTGATTTGGAACTGAACCCGCAGTATCTCTGAGTTATGCCCCTATAGCTATGACATTAGTGATAGTCTGCTTATATTCTCCAGGCATTAAAACAAACAAAAATCCTGGGTGGATGGTGAAGTGTGGAGGAAACCAGAATTTATATCATGTTTTCTGACAGTTTCACTGGATAAAACAAGTTTTAGTCAGTAGCTCTTCCCTTTCTGTCTCATTTGGGTTTGGCTTCTTAACTTAGGGTGAATTACTATTTATTTCATAGAAATTGTCCCACAAATCTACATTTTTATTGCCAAGTCTCTGATTAATTTAAGTAAAATTTTTGAATTGGAGTAGATGTTTTTCATCTAAATACATACATACATACATACATACGTACATTCTATAATCCTAAACTTTACATTAAAAATTGTACTTTCTTAAAATAGTAGCTGATCCTTAGGATAAATAGTAAACTTCAGTTGTGCCAGTTACCATAAATGTTTTCTGACCCAGATTTTTTAAGTGAATCTTTCTTTCCACACTTTTACTGCCAAGCAGGTTCTTGTTCTGGCCAAGAAGGGTAAAGAAACCTTTATGAATATTTTAGATATTTAAGTCACAAAAAATATACCCCAAAAAAGAAAAAAAAGTAAAGAAAGACTTTTTAAGGTATAATGTATTGATTTTCCTCTATAAAAAAAGGGAAAACCTCCATGAAACTCTGTTCTTCAAACCCCTTCCCTGGTTTACCCAGTAAACTCAGCGCGTGCATGACAGAGCTTAAAAGAATACGCTCCCTAATTCCTCACCCCACAGTCCTAAAGCCCTGGTGAATTTTGATTTAGCTTCCTTTATCCCTCGCATGGCTAAGTTAAAAACAAAACAAAACTCTGCCCTGCAAACCATTTTAAAAATATAATTCCTTTCCTTGTCACCCCAATTCCCATTTTCTTAATCTTTACCAGCACACACACACACACACACACACACACACACACACACACACACAATGTGATGAAAATGCAAGGGGGCACAAAATAGAAAAAATAAGCAGGATCTGATTTCCTTCTCCGTAGACTGCAGAACAGGATACATTGGGAAATTAATTTCAGTTACCTCATGTGATCCCAGCTTTTGAGAAGCAGTAGCCCAGAAGTAAATCACTTTCCCTAAATGTAATGTGAGAAGATTCCTCCGAGAGACAAAATGCCAGTATTAGAATGGCAAGGAGCACAAGGGTGTCTGCATGAAACCTGTCCAGAATCCCTAATGTGTCTGAAAAGCCCAAGTGTTGTTCAGCAGCCCGAGTCCATGGCTAACCTGGAATAAGGATTAAAGCCTGCATTTGAAGCTTCCAGAAATCACCTTGTGGATGTGTCATTGCTGAAAACATTTTTTTTTTCCATTCTGTAGTTTAAAAAAGAGCTGGCAAACACCAGGAAGAAGTACATCATAAATCAAAGCTACAAGCATGGTACGAGTTAAGAGTCAGGCCATTGTGATAAGAATTTCCACAGCAAAAACCCAGCTCATCAGAATTCAAATGGATGAATGTAATCATTAACATGAGCACTTAAAACAAAATTCTCCTGATTTTTCAATTAGTACATTCACTCACAATTAGAGCTATTGTGGGAATAAACATCATACTCCCAGAAACTCCATTCACAGTGTGATGCATGAATAATCCAGCAGGAAAAAGAAGTGGGAACTTTGCATCTCAGTAAAGAGCAAAAGTTCTTGCCTGTTTAATCTAAGCTCTGTCACTTATTGAATGAAATTAGCAGAATTTTCTTCATGTTTCCCTATCCCAAAACATAGGAAAACACAACAATTAAAAAATTAAAAATAGCAAAATCTGCATCATCTTCCAAATCAATTGAAAAACTGCCACATGTTAATTTCAGGTTTAGTTCATATGTGGGCAGTCAGAAGTCTTGGAGAGGGCAGAGTGGGCGCTAGTGATTTCAGCAACCCCTGGCATCTGGAAGAAGATGGTTACAGCATTGAAGGTGGTAGGGCATGCAGGGTAAGGAAGAGAAGTCCTTGGGGACCTTCATTTCTGTCTCTACATAGAGTCACCTCTGAAGAGGAACTAATGGAGCCTTCCATCATTAGCCCTGAGGTGTAAACACAATGCTGTTCTAAACCAGAGGTCAGAAGATATGTTCTGTAAAAAGCCAGATAGTGAGTGTAGGCTTTGCAGCCCACATGATCTATGTCACGACTGCTCATCTCTGCCGTAAGTAACACATAAATCAACGAGTGCATTGTGTTTCCATACGATTTTGCTTAGAAGAGCAGGTGGCAGGCTAGAGTTAGCCTGTGGATTATGGTTTGCTGAGACCAATTCTAGATTGTTTTGTCTTGAACATATTTCTCAGTGCTACTGAAGAAGATTCTTTATGCATTTTCTCCATGTACCATAAAGAACAGAGGAGTGGGGATTCTACAGAACAAATACTAGGACTAGGGGAAGCATGGATGCATACAGAGATCAGAAACCAGGGACACAGAGAGCTACAGCACCTCACAGCCATTTCCAAGTATTGAGCAGAGAATAAGAACAGTCTGTAACGATTAATAAGGTCTTTAAAGCAAGCAGCTGCCATCATAGATCACGTGTAACAACACATGACGAGGCACAGTAGACTCTTTATACGTACTGTCTCATACCCATTCCCTTAACTTCACCCATTAAAGTTTATCAACAGTTTAGACTCCGAAGGAATTAGAGGCAAATCAAAACACATTACCATTATTCATAGTTCATTGTATATGACATAATAAAACACAGATCTTATTAGGAAATTTCTATTTAGCCATTCTCACATTGTTATTTCTTTTTAAATTCTGAATTAAAGATTCCCTTTAAGATATTGTTAGACGTAATCCCTTGATAAGCCATATCCTGCCTACCTTAGTAAGAAAAGATTTTGAAGTCCAAAATGGACAAAATTGACAAGTATTTTTTAAATTGTTCAATAGTGTTTCAGTTTCTTTTTTATTTAGTTATTTCCCGACCCACCACTATAAATACTTCATGAAAGCATCTTTATTTACCTGTCTTTCTGATGGATTCATTTTAGAAAGCCCTACAGGGATTAAATCCAACTATGTGCTTACTCTATAACTGCACATATTAAATGATGAGACTTGGCGAGAGAAAATTTTGCATTTTGATTCTACTCCCTTCAAATTTAAGAGCAAAATTTCAGAAGAGCAATTAAAACCAAGACAGTCTACCTACCTAGTAAACTCACTTCCTTCCTCTCTAAAACAGCTAATTTTTACCTTCTCTGTTTGGTAGATTAGGAAACCATATGAGAAACCAACATATAGAAGTCTATATATCAATACAAGATTGGACCAAAAGCTTAGGCAATACCTAGAAGGGGATAGAGTTGTCGATGAGCACATATTTAAGAGTAATGCTTAAATACACAGGCTGCCTTTTAAAAAGAATCTCTGTACATACATAAACTCTGCTCTTCTCTCAGGGAAATGCATGAATTACTAAAGAGGCAGCTGTAGTTTTAAGGACTATGCCCAGCAGCTGGGCATAAAACAAGCATGAAAAATAAACCACATTGTCTTGTCATGGAAGCAATTCGATAGTTTTAATTTCCTACATGAGCAAAATATTCTCTAAAAATGACCACAGTATTAGAGGAATATTTTTGTGGGTATTAGATAGTTGTTCTTTTTGTAAGATTGCACTTGCAATCAGGCAGGCTCTCATATCCTGCTCTTCTTATTGCTTCCTGCTCCTCCATTTCTCTAACCCAGTCCATAGGGTAGAGTCAGGCAGAGTTCTGAGCCTCCGTTACATGGTCATGCTAAGATCCATCAAGCTTTTATCCAACAAATCCCTGCTGAATCTCAGAAGACAGAGGTAGTTTTCAGGCACAGCATGTTCCAGGGATGGCTTCCTTTGAAAGAGACTTTCTGGGTAATATAAAGAAGACCAGAGAAAGGAGGGAAAGGAAAGGGAAACACCCCTATCTAAGCTTATAGCAGCTTCACTCTATCCAGCCTCTTGTGATGACAAGCAGGGGCTCTGGAGCTAGACTACCTGTGTTTGCATCCCGGATCTGACACATTTTGGGGGACCTTGGTCAAGTTAGTTTTACTTCTTTGGCCTCAATTTTCTCATCAGTAAAATGGGAATAGGAATAGGGTTTATTTTTAGACATGTTATCAAGATTAAATTATCTAATATTTGTAAAATTCTTAGAACAGTACCTAGTAAATAATAGGTACCACTTAAGTGTTTGTTAAATAAAACAAATATTTTTTAGCAGAACAAAGTGCAGGCTACTGTGAATATTATGCTTCTTACACAGCAGGTAGACAGGAAGATAAAGTTCAGCCAAGGTCCTACACAAATCAGGGTCAGTTATAAACAATAAACATTGCTATATCCTTGGGTCCCGGAATAGTACCTTGTAGAGAGTAGACGATCGATGGAAATTCACCGCATGAATGAGTGTGATCCCAAGGCTTGGATTTGGGCCAACTGGCTACCATTCAGTCTGAAGCCAAAATTATAATCATTCAGATGAAGTAATTGAAGGGCTACTGCATCTAGGAGCAAAATCCTGAAGATAGCTGTTAGGACTGTGTGGTGAGAACTTGCACCATGTGCTTGTGTCACAGGAGATTACTACAAACCCAGAGAGGCCCCAGAGTAGGAACCTCGGGAATTAATGCTGGAAACCAGTCGGCCCAAAATGAAGATTGGGTTCCGTGAGTGGTGGTCGCAACAGAGACAAAATAATACAGTCTTGGCATTTACAGGGACTCAAAGGTCATTTAAGTGTGTTTCCTTGTTCTTCAGGCAGTGTCCACATATCTAAAAAGGTGGACATACCTCCTTGTCTTGATTCTTTCCACATATAGGAAAAGCTCCTTCCCAAGGAAATATGCTTTGTTTTCAGATAATCTGAATCAGTAGAGTATTATTTGTTTTAATATGCTAAACCCTAACTCTGTATGTTTCATTGACCCATTTTCCCTAGTCCTGTTTTCAGAAACTTCAAAATACAGCAAATATCTTTCATATATTTGAAACTACAACTATCTTGTTTTCCGTAAATCTTCTCTTCTCTAGGCTGATTATTCCCTGTTTATTTACTTCATTCAACATGGCTTCTCAGCAGCTTCTTTACCTTTCCCATGACTCTCTTCTGGATAGCTGTTAGCGTACCCAGAAAAATGTAGAACCTGGAACTGAAAGTTTTAATAAGAATAAAACTAAGAAATAATGCAGAAAACATTGGGAGTGATTATCTCCCTATATGTGGACCCTCTGTATGTATTAACAGAAACTGTCGAAACAGTTTTTCTGTAAATGTCTAGATAGTAAATGTTTTAGGCATTGAGGTCCATAAAGTTCTGTTAGGGTACTCAATTCTGTTGTAACATGAAAGCAGCCATAGACACCATGCAAATGAATGAGGGTGGCTTTGCTTCAATAAAACTTTATTTACAAAAACAGACAGTGGGTTTTGGTTTGCTAATTCCTGCATTAGATATTCATATGCTTCAGTCAACTAAAACCCTTAGATTTTCTTCAATTAAATGACTCTGAGCTATAGACCTTCATGGTTTACTTTCAAAAGAGTTTATGTTTATCCCTATTAAAATTCTGTATGATTAGATTTAGGCTGTACATCTAATGTACCATAGTCATTTGGATTCTGATTCTGTTAGTCATTTCATGTGAAGGCTCCTCTGCTCTACATCATGCCACTTGCATATTAATTAGATATGTCCTTTCTTCATGTTAATGCAAATTATTGACAAAAATGTTAAATGGAACAGGGCCAGGAAAGAACCTTCTGCAATGAAACTCTGAGTTCATAGAAATCCATTAATAAACATTCTTTGGGGACATTTCTTCAATCAGAATATTTTGGGTTGCTTTTGCATCTTGCCCATATTTTCACATCATAATAGCTCAACAAAAGGATCTAAGTCTGTCTTTCTTTGTATCCTAGTATTAAGTATCTCAGTAGTCAGCTAGGTAAGGTTTTCGGTTTTGCCCACCTATTTATAGCAAGACTAAGTGCAAAGTTTAAAATTTCAAGAAGTCAAATTGCAGCTTATAGAATGAGCACATTTCTAATAAATATTGAGCATTGGAATGGATTGTATCATAAGGAAATGGGGTTTCCAGTCATTGAATGTATTCAGAAGATGAAAGATAAAATTTGAGGATGAGTTAGAGAGATTCATGTATCAAATAAATAGTGGAAGAGATGACAAAACCATGTCTGCCTCTGAGAGTCTGTGAATCTGAAAGTTTGTTCGGCCAAATAATTATCAAGGATTTAGCAAGAAACATCCTCTTGACTCTCTGCTGCTATCTTCTAACTGGAAGGGAGGTTAAATACACAGCAAATAGCTGCAGCTCATACCTCACTTTCATTGTCAATGCCTTGTTATCTGCAGCTCCTGAGATTGTGCTGGCAATGGCCCCACAAGACAGGATATAGAATGAGATTGAATTTCTGACAGTCTGAAAGTCATGAAATATTTATTTCTACACAGGAAAAGAGGAAGTAGAATGATTCTTTTACTACCCATATTAGAAATTCACCCGTTTAAATTACGCCTTTAGCCTAAATAGGATCAGTCCACAAAGGACACCATATGTCCCCGTCTCTGGTTCATTCAGAATATTTCCCTGATCACAACTTGTTTCAAGGATATTGTCCTATTTAAAATAATAGCACTGTTGTCTGAATTGTGTGTGTAACATGTGGAGCGAAGAGAATGGACAGAGATAAATCTTTCATTAAGATGTAAAAGTTTGGCTTATGATTATGTATAAGAATCTAAGTTAGACAATTGCTTCTAAAAGTTATTTTCATCAAAATCCATTCATTGGATGAAAAGAGATTTTTCTAAGAGCAAAATAAACAATATATATATATACACACACACTCATTATCTACACCCTGAAATTATGACAATTCAAAAGCAACATAGTAACATGATTAAAATGCAGTCATGAATATAGTTTTATCACAATTTCTAACCAAAAAAATATTCTGCTTGATTGCTTTTTTTTAAAATTTATGTAAGAAGATAGACACTTGGCAGCATATCTTCTGCAATTATTTTTTACCATCCATGAAAAACCATGGTGTATATTTCCTGATGGGAAAAATGCTTTTTACTTTAGTATTTCCTCCTTCTCCCACCTTCCTCCCACCTGAGACCCTTATACCATGTTCTTTGGTGTTATTACACATCAGAGAAGTCACCATTCCTAAAGTTCATGTGTAGAGTTTGGAGTGTGAAGGTTGTTACAATAATAGTCATGGAGTGTAGAACAAGAAAGAAATCAATGCAGAATGACAAGACTATATAATTTCATTTACTGACTTTGCCATATCTTGAATGACCAGAACATCAGAATTCCTTTCTAAGAATGACGAACCTGATTCTGTGAGGTTCTGTGTGAATCTGACTCTGATTCTATTTATCATTCATGGTCTGTTCAGAACAACATTGCTCTATTTTGGGAAAACTGTTTCTCCCTGACTCTAATTAAATGGGCCAGGTGGAGCCTGCCAAGCACAGTTTCACTCCTACTTGCATCTGATCACAACCAAGGGACCCCACTCTCTTACCCTAGAGGTTGTATAGGACATGGGTAGATGATCCGGGTTCTGTTCACCTAAATTTACTCGAGGATTTTATAAATTAGGAGCTATGTCTTCAAAAGGAGATCTGAAGTCAGAACTGAGAGCCATGAATTATACTGAGTGGAGAAGCGTTTCAATTAAGATGCTCTTGCTTGTAATCCAGAGGAAAAAAAATAAACTCAAATTCTTGTACATAAGGTGGCAGATGGGAGGTAACATCAGTAGGAAGGGCAGAGTAAGAATCTTCAAATATTCTCTGCTCAATAAAAGCAATAAGAACATTGGCAAAAAAATTTTTAAATCAACTTTTTTAAAACCGTGGAAATTAACCAAAAGCTTGCAACAATCCGGGGAGTGTTTATTTGGGAAAAATGCCTGAATGTTAGTAACAGCAGTGAGTCTTGTGGCATTTTAGTCAGCCCTGTTCCCAGCTCCCACTTCCAAATTCCAGGGCAGCCTTGAAAACCAACAATCCCACTATCATAGTGATAACTAGCAATCTAGCAGCCACTGAAAGGGGCAGGATGGAGCTAGAGGGCCTTCAAAGGCCCATTCCCAGAGAACTGCCATTATTCCATTTATCTGGAAGTTCCCTGGGAAATCCCATCCCAAAGCTTGCCTTTAGTTAATCAGAATCAGAGTTCATCCGGTGTGTACAGTGATCATCCTGGGCGCAGCAATTGTTCTCATGTGGCCAAACAATTGGGACACACAACAAGGTGACCAAAAAACTTAAAAGAAAAAGCTGCAGAATGCAATGTGTATAGAGGGCTTTTAAAAGCTCCAACATGGAGAATAGCACTGACATATATACACTACGAAATATAAAATAGCTAGTGGGAAGCTGCTGCATAACACAGGGAGATCAACTCGACGATGGGTGATGACTTCGAGGGCTGGAATAGGGAGGGTGAGAGGGAGTCACAGGAGGGAGGGCATATGGGGATATATGTATAAGTACAGCTGAATCACTTTGTTGTACAGCAAAAACTGGCACAGCGGTGTAAAGCAATTATATTCCAATAAAGAGCTTAAAAAATTAAAAAAAAATAAATAAAAGCTCTAACGTGTTCCTGGGAATCTAGAAGGCTATGTGTATGCCTAGGTCTGCATTCAGGCTCAGGAAAGATAAAGAAGGCTCTGACTGCTCTTGAAGCTCCATGTGAGCGGGAAATAAGGTTTAAGGCAAAGTTGTAAACTGCCGGCCTGAACATTGAAGGCATACCTCCACGTGTATACAGAGCCACTCAGGAAAATGGGAGATTTACTGATTCGAGTCATTTAAGGAAATCTCTCTCCAGTCATCACCTGACCACTGAATTAACCATCCAAAGATTCCAAAGGCTACACACAACAAAGAATATGAATGTTAAAGAGTCAGTTTAGGAAAGTCACTGAACAGTCACAACGACAAGCAAGCAGCCCACAACAGTAAACCCTGCAGATGGGAGGGAATCTCATTTCCAGAGTTGCCACATTGTATTATTTAAAATGTCCAAATTTCAAATAAAAATCATAAGACATGGAAAAAAAACAGTATGAACTCTACATAAGAAAAATAAATGACAAGTCCATAGAAACTGTACCTGAGGAAACCAAGATGTTGGATCTACTGAATGAAGATTTTAAGTCATTATTTTACACATGCTCAATGAACCAAAGAAAACTATGTCTAAAGAACTAAAAGAAAATATAGGAACAATGTCTCATCAAACTGAGAATATAAATAAACAGAAATCTCAAAGATAGTTCCATTGAGATTATTCAGTTTGAGTGTCATAGTACATTAGGGTTGCTGTTTAAAAACAACAACAATAACATAGATTGGGTATCTTATAAACAACAAAAATTTCTCTCTCACAGTTGTGACGGCTGAAAGTCTGAGATTAAGGTGCCAGCCTGTGAAGACCCTCCTCCAGTTGTAGACTTCTCATTGTATCCTCATAGGGCAGAAGGGGCTAGGCAGATCTGTGGAGTTGCTTTTATAAGAGAACTAATCCTATTCCTTAGGGCTCTACCCTGATGGCCTAGGCACCTCCCAAAGGCCCCAGCTGCTAACATGATCACATTGGACACTAAGATTTCAACATATGAATTTTGAAGGTATACAAACATTGAAGCCATAGCACTGTGAAACAACACAATCAAAATTGTACACTAGAAAAATATATTTAACACAATAGAATGTAGTGAAGGAAGAATACAGGATAAAAAAAGGTATATAAAAACAAATAGCAAAAATGGCACTCATAAATTCTACCTTTTCAGTAATTATATTACATGTAAATATATTAAAATCTCTAATCAAAAGGCAGAAATTGGCAGAATCGGTTAAAAAAATATTGTCCAACTATATGCGGTCTGTGAGAGATGTACTTTAAATTCAAATACACAAATAGGTAGAAAATAAAAGGATGGAAAAAAATACACCATGTAAACAGTAACTAAAAGAGAGCTGGAGTGGCTGTACTAATCTCAGACAAAGCAGACTTCATGATAAATTGTTATTAGAGGCAAAGATTGGTATTTTATAGTAATAAAATAGTCAATCCATCAAGAAGACAGAACTATTATAAATATAAATGCACTGACAAGAGAGGCCCAAAAAAGCATGAAACAAAAGCTGACAGACAGAATTGAGCAGAGGAATGGACAATTCAGCAGTAGTAGTTGGAAACATCAATGCTATATACTTTCATAACTGATAGAACAACGACACAGAAGGTTAGCAAAGTAATAAGAGATTTTAACAACACTAAACCAACTAGACCTAGGTAGCCATCTATAGAATGGTCCACCCAACAGCAGCAGGATGCATGTTCTTCTCGAGCACACGTGCACATGGAACATTTGCAAGCCCTCTACCTGATAAGGGACTGATCTCATACATAAATATTCACACAACTCAATGATAGAAATACAAATAAGCCAATAAAAATGCGCAAAGGATAAGAACAGACATTTCACCAAAGAAGATATACAATGGCCATTAAGCACATGAAAAATAGCTCAATCATTAGCCACAGGGAAATGCAAATCAGAACCACAGTGAGATACTATTTCACACCCACTAGGATAGCCAGAATCAAAAAGATGGACAATAACAGATGTTAGCGAGGATGTGAAGAAATCAGAACCCTCACACATTGCCAATGGGAATGTAAAAGAGTGCAGCAGATTTGGAAAACACTTTAGCAATTCCTCAGAAGTTAAACATAGAGTTGCTATGTGATCCAGCAAGCTGACTTCTTAGTATATACTCAAAAGAAATGAAAGCATGTCCACTCAAAAGCTTGTACACAAATATTCATAGCAATATTATTCATAATAGCCAAAAAGAAAAAACTCAAATGTTCATCAACGAATGAATGCATAAGCAAAAGTACATACATAGACTATTATTTAGGCATAAAAAGAAATGAACTATTGATGCATTCCACAACATGGATAAAAACGTTATGCCAAGTTAAAGATACCAGACGCAAAAGATCTCCTGATGTATGATTCCATTTATATGACAGTTCCAGAAAAGATAAATCCATAGAGACAGAAAATAAATTAGTGATTTCCAGGATCTGAGAGAAGCAGGGGAATGGAGAATAACTGCTAATGTGTAGATTTCTTTTCAAGGGATCTAATGTTCTGAGATTATCAGTGGTAAATGGTTGTAAACTTTGTAAGTATAATAAGCGCTGAATTGTATACTTTATTTTTTTTAAGTGCTTCTTTTTTTTAATGAAACAAATCCAAAAGATGTGTACAGTCAGGCTCAAGTTGTGCAGTCCACAAGAATTGAGAAAACAAAGAAACAAAACGACCGAGTTCAGGGCAAACGGAGCTAACCCCGGACGAGGCTGGACTCGCCGCCAGGGGGTTTCTCCGGGACGGCACGGGCGTCGGTGCCACCGGGCTGGGCACAGGGGCGGCGGGCATGGGCTTCTCCTCGCTCTGCCCCAGGCTGGCCTGCAAGTCTGTGTCCACGTTTTCATGAACGTCACCGTCTCCAGAGTTTGCTTCAGAAGAGTTCCTTCTCTGGGGTCCAGATGACTCCGAATCTTCCCTGCCACCACTAGACTTGGCACCTGCCGACTTGGCCCAGGAAGGGGGATTTTCCTCAGGTCTCCCAGAGATGCTAGAGGCCATTTTGTTCCTCCTCACGGGTTGTTCTGTTGGTTCATCAAAACCTAAGGAAAAATTGGATCCACCACCCGGAAGCTGAAAAACCCAGGAGCTCTTCCTGCTGTTGGGGTCGACGCCCTTGAAGGTGGTGGTGGAGGTGGTCACGGCGCCGAGGAGAGGGTAGGCGGGTGCCGGAAAGGGTCAGGTCTGAGGGGCTCAGAGCACTTCCACCCCCCAGAGCCCGCGACCGCTGCAGGAGGTGATTTTTTTTGTTATGTGAAATGTATCTCAATTAAAAAAGGAAAAACCATCTTATACATAAAAGGCCAATGGCACAAGAGGCTAATAGCACAGTCTAAGGCTTCCTGTTGTCAGGGACATAAATTTGAATCTGGGGTAGAGTTAGCATTTCCAAAACTACACAGGTTGCCAAGCAAATCTGGAAGAAGGTAACACGCTGGTGAAAGCAAGGTCCTAAGAGACGGAAGAGAACTTGCAATTAGAAATAAAGAAAGGGACACAGGGAGGAAATCTGAGACTGAGAATGGGTTCAGCTATTGCATTCTTTTTCACGGTTTAATTATCAGAGCCAATAAAGTTTCCTTTTTTCCACTTAAGCCATTGCGTTGGGTTTCTGTCACTTGCTGGTAAAACTCTGGAATAATAGCTGTATTTAAAGAAAAACACTACTCAAAATTACTTAAACCATTATAACACTAAAGAGACGAGTATATTGCATGGTGATGAGTGAAAGTGAAGATAGCAGAGTGTTGTATTTCAATGCCATTGGCCAGAAAGTTGTTAATGGATAATTTAAGCTCAAATCTTTAATACGATGATTCTGAAATGTGAGTAAAGAATCTTGATAGGATCAAAGATGAAAATGTTCAGGAAGAATATGATTGCAAATTATCAAGCTTGATTGTTATAAGCAATCTGTGCTTGACTAATCTATGTGTTCTAATGCAGTGAGCAAGCTCTTATATGACTGCTACTGAATTATCTTCTAAGATACAGAATAATTTAGCCCAAACAGTGGATATCTTTCCACATATAAATATGGCTTATATTCCAGTTTTTTGAGAAATGAAAATTTATTTTCCACTATTACTTTCTTTACTAAATTATTTCACTTGGCAGAATTTTTTAAAATCTTCAGATATTTTTGATATTAAGAAAATCAGTTAGTCTAGTAAATAATGCTAGGAATTTTCATTACATTTTCTCAAAAACTATACTTAAGAGGTCATGGTTATCAAATTCATTATTTTAGTATAAAATGTGCCTGAGGAATGAAATTATAAATTATTTACTTATAGAATAACCCCTTTTATACTACATAGGTACAATTAATTTTAAAGAATAAAGAAATTGAATTGAATTTTTATGCTCCAAGACTTTAAGAGGAATGAATCCATCATATCCTAAATTGGTCTGGTTAATTTTCTAGTAATAAGAGGGTATTTAATAATTTCCTGTCCCTAAACAAACAACAAAAGAAATACAAGAAATGAGTGAATTTTCTTAGTTGACAAAAGAAAATGCACAACATACACAAAGAGTTACCTGATTCTAAATGATATCTAGAATAAGCAATCACTGATGAATGAATAGATTAATGTGTAGATATACACATTCACACACAAAACAGAAGCAGATTTGTAAATCAACTATAATTCAGTAAAAAATAAAATAATAAAAAAAACAGAAGCAGTTGCGTTGGTCAAATTTTAATGAGTTATGGAAGCTCTATAAAAGAAAATTGTCTTCCAGAATTATCTGGATTACCTGAAAATCAAAACCTAATTTCCTATAAAGATATGTATGTGTTTGAGAGAGAGACAAAGACATACAGAGACAGAGACAGAAAGAAGAAGAGAAAAGAGATGTAGAAGAGTACAGTTATCCCTCCCTCCATATCTGCAGGTTCTGCATTCTTGGATTCAACCAACAATTGAGGATGGAAAATATTTGGGAAAAAAAAATTCCAGGAAGTTCCGAAAAGCAATACTTGAATTTGATGTGTGCTGGCAATTATTTACATAGCATTTACAATATATTAGGTATTATACACTAACCTAGAGCTGATTTAAAGTATAAGAGAATGTGTGTAGATTACATGTAAATATTACAACGTTTTATATGAGGAACTTGAGCATCCATGAATTTTGGTATCTGAGGGGAGTCCCGGGACCAATCCCCAAAGGATACCGAGAGTGAATGTATTTTGAGAAGTAAGGTTTTCATCATGGGCTCTATAGGATTCCTGTGGTACCAGGAAGTTCCTAATAATAATAGTCTGACAATACTTGCTAGACTAAAAGTACAAAAGATCCTTTACTTTTTGCAGGCAGAATATACTGCAATTTGGGATTAATACACGTTTATTTTTTAAAACATATTTGAACAATTTCTTCCTGAACTAAAGTAGAAAATAGAATTCATCCAATATACATGTAGAAATTGCTTACTGTGTACCACATAATTTATTGGTATCTTGGGAGTTCTGTGCCTATTTAATCTATGTGTATTGACTGATTCATAGTGATTATTTAGCATTTGGCCATTTTGTATGAAATTGATCGACCAGTCTTCTGGTCAACTGGAGCACATAGAATATTTCTATTCAGTTGGATTTTTGTTGGGAAATAGATTTAACATATATTGTGCATATTTTGGCCCCACATGAGCCTGCTCAACCAGGATTTCCAAAAGTTATACTGACACTATATATGTCCATGGTAAGCCTAATGCAGCAGTAAAAAAATTGAACAGTACCTGTAGCATAGAAAAAATTGCTTTAAATATTGGAAAGAAGAGAGCTGAGTGCTAAGGTGGCCCCTGTCCCAACCTAATGGATGGAAACACCTTCATTTCTTGGCTATCATCACTGGGCAGGATTCTCAGTTCTACCTGTAGACTGCCAACTCCTAAACCACGAGCATGTCTCCTTAAGAAACGGAAGGTGGCCTTGCAGAGCCTTTTCTAGTCAATTATATGTATCCTTATTTCATGCAACTTTTGCACTACTTGTTTGCTATTTCAGTGGTAAACTGAAATGAGACACCACTAAAGCCAGTCAGAATTAACATTCTTGCCAATCTTCAAATCCAATCCAGCAATTTGTGGTGGACAATTCTACAAAATAAGTAGGATGGGTTAAACTCATCTTGTAGTCCCACTGCATTTGTCACAGTGAAGTTCAAATAAATGATCACAGGCTGTATTAAGGATAATAATCATATAAGTCTAAATACATACTTTGATGGAGCAAATGATATGTCATACAGGGAAGCAAAAATGTACATCTAAGAAGTCTTCAGTCTGCTAGATGCCTCTACTAGTAAAACACAATCTCTATAGCTTTAACATCAACAAAACGTTTTAATGAATGACAACAAAAGAAATAAGGTCAACCTTGTTTCAATCTTGCCCCTGTGATTTAAAAAGCATGAAAATATTCATAGAAAATCTAGCTCCCTCAGATTATCAACCACCTGATGCATATGGGGTAGATATGGCTAGTCTCCTACTCTGTAGCTATTGTACATAGGTAAAGGACATTTACATATAAGTTTAGGGTATTTATACATAGATATAGGATGTTTATACATAGGTGCTTTAGAGTAAGCCACAAAACAAGTCTTAGGTATCCTCCTGACACATCAACTTTAATCAAGTATTTGGTAACAAGCTAAATATTTTAATCATCTAATATAGTATATATCAGATATTTTCTCATCAAAATCAGCATAGATATATGTGCAGTAGAAGATGACATTTATTTGAATTTTAGAGATAAAACACAGAGTTTCAAAGAAATGCCAGATGTTCAGGGAGCAGTTTGCCTGTGCTTCACAATATCTACTCCTGTGACATTAGAGGTACGTCAATGAAATGTTTGAGTAGCATTAATTCAGGATTTAAAAAGTAATATTATCAAAGAGTAATTAGTAAATACTTCTGTTACTAATTAGAGAGACCAGAGAAGAAGGCATCACATTTAGTGAAAAACACATTATAGTAGATGTGGCTGGTGTCCCATCCGGATGTTCTTCTCTTGACAGTAACCACCCTGCCTAGCTCTTATAATTATTTGATTGCTAGTAGCTCACAGATGCCACCTCTTGTGGACAATTGCTCTCAGCTAACAAATGCCATCTTACCTGGAATGTTACAGTGGCTCCCAGGCAACAGCTGAAGGCTAAGGAAGGGCTGGCTCTGTGGTGGGATTCCTGTTCCAGAACTGCCTCTGCAGGGGTCCGGCTGAAGCTAGACTCCAGCTGAGACCAAATCCATGCCCTGTCCCTCTACACTCATTCTCTTTCTCCTGAGAAGATTCCCTCGATAACTCACTTGCACAAGATTCCTGTTCAGGCTGTGCTTCTAGAGAACCAATCATAGGAATCATGTTTCTGTCTCCACACCGCTTCTCCCGTTAATAGTGTGAAATGCTTACAATCTCTGTAGTTTGTCCTTATTGTGCCCACCCAGTGTCTTCTGAGCTTTTGCCTTTTCCTCAGCTGCATCCCTGTGAACCTTCCCCTCGGGAAATTTCCTGGATCTTTATAGTTTCTTTATCACCCTGTCTTTGACTAGGCTTTTCCATTCTCTTTGGATTGGATTGGGAGGGACATTATTCTCAAGGGTCTGGAAAGGAACTTCAGAGATAACTTCAAGTAGAAGAGTGTATTAAGTATATGGAAACTCAACCCACTTCAATGTTTTAACATGTTCAAAATTAGCACTTTTATCTTTACTTCCAATTAAAATTTGCCCTACTTTACTTCATATCCATTTTTTGGTTTTGGATCTGGTCTTTTGTGGACATAAAGAATAACTCCTTATCAAGTACTTCATAAACAAAGACTGCTCACATAATCTAAGACAGTCAAAATTGACCCATCATCTTGCTCAAAGTCAGTTTTTTAAAAGCCACTTCACCAAACAGGCAGTCCCCATAATGACCAATTTGCCAAAATACTTGTATCTTTAACTATTTAGTTTTAATTAGATGGTTCTCATTTGGTTTTCAAAACAGGTCCAGGGGCTAAACAAATAGAGTATTCCTTATACCATTATAATGAGGCAAAATGCAGAACAGTCAAATAAAATTAAATGATCAGAAGAAACAAGTAAATTCTGCAAGTTGATCATTCCAAGGATTGTATTTGGCTTCTGGGAAATTGTTGACTACTTGGCTTATATGTGTTAGATATCTAGGCTACATATACATATTTTTTTTTCGTTTCCCAATATTTCAGAACTAATTTCCATTCATTCATAATCATTTAAAAGTCCTTAATGTTGAAAATATTGGGAGTTAATCTGTCCCCAAAGAGGTTCAACTTCCTGTCATTCTTCCCACTTATTAATATACAAATCACTTCCACCTTAAATTGTAGTATATCCTGTAAGTGACTACTTGAGAAGCCCAAGGCAGAGGTTTTGTTTTCACCTTTAGAATTGTTTTTGGTTTTTTTTTTTTTTTTTTTTTTTTTTTTTTTGAGCTGGGAATGGCACTCATCTGTTGATGGTGGGAATAAAAAATACTATCAACAGTCTTGAAAACAGTTTGGAAGCATGTATCAGAAGATTTAAAAAATGATTTTTCCCTTTGAAACATTAACCCAATTTTAAAAGAAATAATCAGATATATTAGAAATACTCAGTTTGGTCTATATCCTGTGCCTTTCTTTCCTATGTGTCTCTTTTACTCTCACACTACTATCACACTCACACTTCTGACACCAGATGCATGTGGGTTTTTCCCCACACCAAGCAATTCTCTGACACCAGCTGTGTGTCCTACAATTTATTGGGTTGGCCAAAAATTTCCTTTGATTTTTAAGTAAAAATAGAAGACACATTTTTCATTTTCACCAAGAACTGTATTGAACAATGTAGTCACTGTTTTGTTCCACTACCTCCTGACATTTTTCAGGCAACTTCATAATTCCATCTTCCCAAAACTTTTTATCTTTTTGAGAAAACAACTGTTCCAGGTGCCTTTTACAGGCTCTCAGGAATTGAAATTTTTTCCATTAAGAGAATTTTGTAAAGGCTGAAATAAATGGAAATCTGAAGGTGCAATGTCTGGTGAATATGGTGGATGAATCAGAACTTCCCAGCCAAGCTGTAACAGTTTTTGCCTGGTCATCAAAGAAACATGCAGTCTTGCATTATCCTGATGGAAGATTGTGCATTTTCTGTTGACTAATTCTGGATGCTTTTCGTCAAGAACTGCTTTCAGTTGGTCTAATTGGGAGAAGTACTTGTTGGAATTAATTGTTTGGTTTTCCGGAAGGAGCTCATTATAGAGGACTCCTTTCTAATCCCACCACATACACAACATCACCTTCTTTGGATGAAGACTGGCCTTTGGTGTGGTTGGTGGTGGTTCATTTCGCTTGCCCCATGATCTCTTCCATTCCACATTATTGTACAGTATCCACTTATCATCACTCATTACAGTTTCAAAAAAGGAATCTTTTTTTTTTACATTTCAGTAGAGAATGACATGCAGAAACACAATCAAGAAGGTTTTTTTCACTTAACTTAGGTGGAACCCAGATATCAACATAACCCAGCGATTAACATAACCAAGCTGGTGCAAATGGTTTTCAAAACTTGATTTGGGTATTTTGAGTATGTCGGCTATCTCCCATGTGGTATAACGTGGGTTGTTCTCAATGAATGTCTCAATTTGATCTCTATCAACTTCAACTTTTCTACCCGACTGTGGAGCATGGCCCAGTGAGAAATCGCCAGCACCAAACTTTGCAAACCACTTTTGACATGTTCTATCAGTCACAGCACCTTCTCCATACACTGCACAAATCTTTTTATGCGTTTCAGTTGCATTTTTGCCTTTCTTGAAATATTAAAGCATAATATGCCAAACATGTTGCTTTTTCCCTTCCATCTTCAATATTAAAATGGCTACACAAAAATTCGCCAATTCTGATAAGATTTTATTTTAAATGCATGCTGATATAATAGCTGTTACAATACAATCTAAAAATATTGCTTTGAATGAAGTTAAAGACAACTAAGCACTGTTAGAGCCATATTACAGGGAAAAAAAATCAATGCTTTAGCCAACCCAATAGCTCATTTCTAACCCTATCTACCTGGAGATAGTGTCAGATCCCACAGGTTAAGGGATCAGTCCCACAAGACTGCTACCACCATTCTCCAGACGCCAGAACTTCTGTTTAGTTGACTACAAATCAGAGGTCCCTACAACCTCCTCTTCCTTTGGATTTAATTAATTTGCTAGAGCAGTCCACAGAGCTCAGGGAAACACTATGTTTATGAGCTTATTATAGGATTTGATAAAGGATACAGAGGAAGACATAAATAGAACACATAGAGTGAGGCCTGGGAGAGTCCCAAAGACAGGAGCTTCTGTCCTGTGCAGTTGGGGTGTGTCACCCTCCTCGTTTGTAAATGTGTTCACCCGCCTGACAGCTCTCTAAACCCCATACTGTTGGGATTTTTATGGAAGCTTCATCACATAGGCATGATAAATTATTAACTCCATATTTAGCCCTTCTCCCTTCTCAAGAGAATTGGGGGGAGGGGGAGGGGGAGCCCACAGGGCTAAAAATTCCAAGCTTCTAATCATGGCTTGGTGATTCTGGTCAGCAGCCTCCATCCAGGAGCCCACCAGAAGTCACCTCATTAGAACAAAATACGCTCCTGTCACCCAGGTAATTAAAGGCTTTCAGGAGCTCTGTGTCAGGAATCGGGGTCAAAGACCACATATTAGAATTGCTGTTATCACCTAGGAAAACAGAGGGGCTTCAGGAGTACTGTGCCAGGAACTGGAGTCAGAGAACAATATAGATTTTCTTTTACCTCACATCAGACAAGAGGACAAAATTAATTGCTGAGATATTAATTGCAGCATTTTTTATGAAAATATAAATGAAAAGGACAGAACCAGGACTAATTTTGGAAATGCAATTTCAAAAATTGTTGTAAAGAATTCAACCTTCCTTTGCCTCTTGATTCTGTTCTTCTTTATTTTTTATATGATGGTCCCTAGGACAATATTTCCATGTCTACCATTCAGTGACTAAAAATGTTCAGATGTCCCCCCTCGGGCAATTTTGTGGACAGGGAGCAGAGAACTCTTGAGTAATTTAAACTGATAGGTTCTACCTCTGCCCTTTAGAGTAGAAATAACTCCACCCAAATCACAGGTTGAAAGTAAAGGAAAATTGATAGTTGAAAGGACATTTATCATGAGAATGTTTTCTAGGTGACAGAAACTAAAGATACCCCTCAATGATGATTTGAAAATGTGATAACTTACTATGTATATATTAAAAGTCATATTGTTAAAAAATATTTAGTTATATGAGAAAATGCTTAAGGTAAAATGCCACAATCAAAAAGCAGAGGGAATAGCAAGTGTGAACACCTGAGGCAGAATCAAGTTTGACCTGTGAAGAACAAAGAGTTATATGAGCTGAAGCATAGTAAAGAAGGGGGAAAAAATCTTTATAAACAAGCCTGGAGAATTAAGCAGAGTCCAGGTCATGAAGCATCTTATAGACCATAGCACTGATTTTAGTATTTTTCCCAAGTTCAATGAAAGACACTGTAGGATTTTTAGCAAGAAGTTTGCATGACACAATAAATATTTTTAAAGAACAATGTGACAAGTGTGTAGAAAATGGATTAGAGTAGGGCAAGTGTAGAAGCAGGAACTAATAAGATTTTTCTGGGAAAATCTTGTATCTATTTGGTTCTGCATTTAATCCACATCCAATGAGCTCACCACTTCTTTATTACCTGTGTTCTGCCATTTGGCACTCTACCATGTACTCACCAATTCCAGGACAGCAGGGACCATGTCTACGCATACTTTACACCTCTTTCTGGACCTAAGATATACTAGGCACTACTTGCTTGTAAAATCTTTATGTGTGTGAGCTTCAAGACAAAGTTCAAGATCACAAAGACTTTATAAGTCTTTATGTTTTATTAAAACATTGTATTTAAAATATTAAATACAATATGTTTACATTTTTTCCTATTAGCAAATATTAATTAAATAACAAAGTGATTCTATCTTACTAAACAGAGGGTCTCTTTGGATCCTAAACTATTGATTCTGTAATTTTTGAGAAATTACTGAACTCAGAGTATATTTGTGAGAATACCATCGTGAATAGTTTAAAAATAATAACATTCAAGTGAAAATTGACTTGAGTTACAGTGTTATCCGTAATGTTTCTCTGTGATTCATGAAATTTTTACAGACAGCTTCAATGCAAAATCACCAAAAAGATAAATAAAACAGTTTATTTTTTATTGGTTCTTATGATGTTTAGGTTGTTTTCCTGATATTTAAGCATATATGTAGAGTTAATTTTTATTACTTTTATATACATTCAAATTTGAGAAAAAAAAATATTGAGTTTCTTCTAAGCAAAAGGCCTCGGCACTTAATATTTAGCAAAATCCTTTGTATTCAATACCAGATAGTAGTATTCCTATTAAAAAAAAACTAAGAAGATGAGAAAATTTCTCAAACTCATCTAATTTGTGAATTTAGCATTGTTCTGTACATATATTGACAAATCATAATTTAAAACCCCAGTGATCTTGCTCTGGTTTCATATATTTTCAGTGAACATTAAGCATCTTTTATTGTTTAACGTTGGATTAGAAGCTTCTCTCCTGAACTCTTATAGCATTTCTTTCATACCTCTGTCACCATACTTGTTCTACTGCATTTTAATAATCTATAAACTGTCTGTCTCCCAACAAGAATATGAACTTGAGAGTAGGGATTGTTTCTTAGACACATAGTAGACATGTAATAAATGTATTAAAATAAATGATTATTTAAAATAATTTATTTTTCCAAAGTAGCAGATAAGAATATCAAAGCCTTGTTAGCTATGGTAAATCTTCAGTGACATAGAATAATTTGCTAGTACTACTCCCTGGAAGGAGGAATTTGGAGTATGTTAAAACACACACACACACACACACACTATATATGGCGTATATTTTTTTGAAACGTAACCATTATGGTACTACTTTAAGGAAGCCTCCTTGGGACTGATCTCAAGTACATGTTCTTGAAAAAAAAAAAAAAACAGTGGGACTTGGGGGATGAAGTGCATATAGGCAAATTGGCATCATTTGTCTTTGGATAGAATGTCAGCCAAATGAGACTCAAGACTATGTTGACATGGCCAAGTATCATTTAATGCCACTTGTGGGCATTTCAAAAATTTCATGGAAAGTATAGTTCTCAGGTTTCTTATTTAATAACATGGGCAGTTGCCAGTGATGGGAAAATGCCAAACCTATTTCAATTGGAGGTTAAAAAATCTAATTTACTCAAAATCAAATTTTATCATATCGCCTAAAAACAGTTGCTACTGAAGACTTACAGAAGTGTGTTACTTACACATACATTTATACTTGCAGAAATAATGCTAAAAACTTATTTCAACCTCAGTATTGTTTTGTTTATGCAATCAAATTTAGTTTAAACGGCTTTTGGTTCCTTAGCAAAAATATGATATGTAGAAAAAGGGAAGGTGAATTTTCTAATGAAACGCTGGAAAACTCAGGTTTTGAGTTAAATGACACAAGTTAATTCATTCAATGAATATTGCAAAATAGTTTAAGTTGACTACCTAGTAGAGTGTTGCAGTTCTAATTTAGTCAACATGTGCTTTTTAAATACTCACCTGATACTTTGAGTTCTGAACCAAGGAGTTATTGGTACCACAGAACTATGTTGTCACAATTTTTCACCTGTCTATGGGTGGTTTTGATTGGATTTGATTTTGATTTGCTATAATAAAGTTGAATAGAATGGATATATGGATATAGTATTTTTTCTCACAAAATAACAATCAATCACATTTATTCTTCAAACTGCTCCAAGCCAGAAAAAAAATCTCATTTGAAGGTTTCCTAGTAGCCTCTGAGGAAATAATTTGGTGGCGTGAACCTCCATGTAATATTCAAATTACTCTTTTCCGTTTTTGTTTTATTTCTCCTTTCATCTCCCTTTTCTTCTGGCTTTCAAAGGCCTTTTGATTGTTTGTTTTCTTTATTTACCTTCTCTCCTCCTCTGTGTGTTATGATTTCTGGGAAATCTTGAGTTAACGTAACTTAGTGCTTTCTATAAAGTACCGTGCGCAGTACAGGCTGACCAAAATCATAAAGTCATTCAATAGGCAAAGTCCATAGCTGGGTTGCTTTGCTTTCCTTGATGTTTCCACAAGCTGTCAGTGCTGGGTGGGGCCCCATAATTCTCATGTTTTCTGTCTTTTGTCATTCCTGGGAGTTTCTCTGAACTAATCCTACTTAACAGGGCTTAGAGAGTAAATTTCAGAACAGACCCCTTCAAGCTGACTGACAGGAGCAAAGGCTTGCTAGGAGAAAACTACAGACAGTGATGCTGATGGCACTGCTCTTTTCTCTCTCTCTCTCATGTTTACTCTTCATGGCACACACACCCCCTTCACCCTCTGTGCAGAGCTGACTGCAGATTTTCTCTAGCCTCATCCAAAAATGGACACTGGGTGTTTTAACTACATAACTTTATTTTTGTCCAATCAGTTCACTTTGTCTGATACAAAAGGCTCCTGTTAGTACACAGTTTTCACCCCGACTTATTTAATAATGTTTCCCTTTCTTATTCCCAGAACACACACACACACACACACACACACACACACACACTTGCACACCTTCCTCTTAATGTCTTCACTCTTAAGGCAACCTGCCGCTACAAAGGCTAGTAGTGAACGTTTCTTGCCGTTCTAAGCACTGGTCTACCATCCCTTGCAATGTCATGGCCACTGGAATCTTTGGAGAAACCAATGCTCTGGGTTTTCCCACGCCTGTTTCAAGGTATGTCCTCTAGTCCTTGGGGTTGCCACACACACGCATTCTCATCTGTTTGGTGGTTCATTCTGTCAGCTTCCACAGCATCAGCCACAATCCTACTCAGCTCCTTTGGCTAGCGTAATGCTTGTGTTTTAACTGTTGCCTTCTGGAGATGGAAATCTCAGTTTTGATTTTCAAGCCAAAATAAAGGTTAATTTTTTAAAAATTCATTATGTTGGAAGAGATAACAAAGTTTATCTGTATCTCTTTAAATCACATCATGTAGGTAGGTTTCATATCAGCTATAAATTACTAACAGGCATAAAAAGTAATATACTTATAATTACATAAAATTAATATACTTATTAATTATTATTTTTAAAGTCTTCTAAAAAGTTAAGAAGGAGTAATATTACAAACATTAGTAAAATTTCTGAGCTGCAAGATGGAAAAGGAACATCTCTAAGACGGATGCCGCAGCAGCAGAGTCTTAGCTTTTAAAATTAAATCGCTTATCTTCTCAGAGTCTCAGTTTCCTAAACTGTGAAAGGAGGTTAATAGTTTTGAAGCTTAAAAGAAATAATTTTTATCAAAGGCCCCAAGAAAACACACACATATGCTTTTTGTTGTTATTTAGCAAATAAGTTTAAATGACCTAGCACACACACAGCACAGTGCTAGCCTTACTAGCAAATAGAATAATAGAAATAAATCAAAGCCCTCCTCTATGCAGATATTGTACTCACTCTAGTGGGAGAGACAGTGTATGAAATTTCTCAAATACAACACAGGACACATGAGAGGAGGACCTCTTACAGAAGTGCCATAAGCTGCTACGGGAACCGAGGCTTGGAGAGAGAGACATTTCTCGGGCTTCTGGGAAGTTTCATAGAGGAACTAATTTTCTATCTGAGCTTTAAAAGGGAAGGAGGTATGGGGTGGGAAGTTTATTTACATAATGACAATTACAGCCAGCATGCCAGTAACATCAAAATGATGAAAGTCAGCTAGCCGACTGGCTCTAGGCAGCCAACATGCTGTCTTTATTATTTTCAGGATGGAGCTGAGACTAGCACACGGGAAAAAGACTGAACTGAAAAAAAGTGTTTACTCATAGTAAATATACACATGGCATTGTCAAAAGATCAACCAGTTTTGATAGAGTTGGTAGAGATTAAGGTGCCAAATCGAAAAGATTTTTACAGAAATTATTTGCCATTATAAGTGTAACGCCATTAGGTCATACAGTAGAATAATTAAATAAAAATGGTGAATAGTTGTATGTGTGTTTTTGTACTCATGTGTTTATAATGGTCTATTTCTAGTCGCTGCTCTGGCCGCAGACATAACTTGGGCTATTATGTCCTAACAGCCAACTGAATAAATTTGCCTAAAATTGCTTTAATGACTTAATTTTCCAACTCCAGCATGTGTACAGTGATTTCCTTTACTTTCTTGCTGAACTTTTCTCCAAGCGGTTTGCTAAGAAGCAATCTTCTTTTTCTGATTCTCAGAAAGTCCTGTACTGGCTTACACATCTCTCCTAACAGTCCTTGAGTTCAGACAATTTGAATCCCACATGTGGAAGAAACATTTTTAAGTGAAAACTGATCTGCCCCTAAACAAACCAAGCAGTACAGGCAAGGTCTTCAGAGGAAGAAGAGAGGGCAGAGCCCAGAAAATGGGGGCCCGGCTCTAGGATGCTGTTTCTCAGGGCAGCTGCCTACTGATTCCAAAATGTACATGTATACCCTTAGGTCGGTATATCCAATACGTATTATGCGTATGACATCAACAGGCCAAATCTGACACCGAAAAAGACTATCCTGAATAATTGCCACTTTTACTTTGAGGGGAGAGGAAATGCTGCAGTCTATACTTACAGCATTGTCCCAGCTGGGAGTGCAATGCAGTAAATATCTAGGTGCATGCAAGCCTTTCTTCTTCCTTTTGTGATGTTGTTCAAATAATTTAAAATATTCAAACCTGAGTGTTCTTATGTTATTATGGGAAGGATATTCACACCAGGATAGTAGAGCTATTGGGATTGTAAAATGTGCACAAAGCACATAGCACAGTTCCTGGGGCAATAAAAGTGAACCAGCATTATAAAAAGTGATTATTAAATATAAATATCATTTTAATTACAGTGTGTAAATGCAGGACCTAAATGTTGGAAAGATAGGACAAGGGATATAACTTTGGGGAAGTTATATGGTGAATGATATAGGAGGGAGATACCCACTCATTCTACTATTGAAGTGGAGAGTATATATCAGTTATTTACCCAGAAGTAGATGTCTGTCATGCTTTAATTTTGTCTTTCTCATTACAAAAATCATATAAATTTTTTGCTGTTAATTAAATAGATTATTCTATTTGCAAAGCATTTTTAAACTAAATTCTAGCGAAATAAGAGCATCCTTGGCATCAGGTTTAGAAATGAAGCCATGAAATTTCTCTTGACTTTGAGAAAATAACTGTCTTCCAGTTTCTTTTTTCTTAATTTTTATTGTATATTGGAGCACAGTTGATTAACAATGTTTTGTTAGTTTCAGGTGGACAGCAAAGTGACTGAGTTATACATGCATGTGAATCTATTCTTTTTAAAATTCTTTTCCCATTTAGGTTATTACAGAATACTGAACAGCGTTCTCTGTGCTATACAGTAGATCTTTGTAGGTTATCTATTTTTTAAAATGTATTTACTTATTTTGTTTATTTATTTATTTTTGGCTGCGTTGTGTCTTCGTTGCTGCCCTCGGGCTTCCTCTAGTTTCCGCTAGCGGGGGCTACTCTCCATTGCAGTGCTTGGGCTTCTTATTGCAGTGGCTTCAGGAGTTGTGGCGCACGGGGTTAGTTGCTCCTTGGCATGTGGGATCTTTCTGGACCTGGGATCGAACCAATGTCCCCTGCATTGGCAGGCAGATTCTTAACCACTGTGCCACCAGGGAAGTCCCTGATTATCTGTTTTAAACATAGCAGTGTGTACATGTGAATCCTAAACTCCCAATCCCTCCCACCCCCCCACCCCCCATTTCCCCACTAGTAACAGTAAGTTCATTTGCTAAGTCTGGGAGTCTGTTTCTGTTTTGTAAATAAGTTCATTTGTATCATTTGGGGGGGAGGGGACCTGCACCCTGTGACATGTGGGATCTTAGTTCCCTGACCAGGAATCAAACCTGTGTCCCCTGCCACGGAAGCGGGAAATCCTAACCACTGGACCACCAGGGAATTCCCTGTATCATTTTTTTTACATTCCAAATATAAGTGATATTGTATGATATTTGTCTGACTTATGTCACTTAGTATGGTAATCTCCAGTCCATCAATGTTGCTGCAAATGGCATTATTTTATTTTTTAATGACTAATATTCTATTGTATATATGTACCATATCTTCTTTATCCATTTATTTGTCGATGGACCTTTAGGTTGCTTCCATGTCTTGGCTATTGTAAACAGACCTGCAATGAATATTGGGGTGCATGTATACTTTTGAACCATGTTTTTCTCTGGATATATGCCCAGGAGTGGGATTGCTGGATCATATGGTAGCTCTATTTTTAATTTGTTAAGGAACCTCCATACTGTTCTCCATAGTGGCTGTACCAATTTACATTCCCACCAGCAGTGCAAGAGTGTTCCCTTTTCTCCACACCCTCTCCAGCATTTATTGTTGTAGATTTTTTGATGATGGCCATTCTGACTGGTGTGAGGTGATATCTCATTGTACATAGATACCTAACTAATTCTAATAACTAATAATAATTGCAATATTTCAACAAAGTTTGTCACTGTACTGGGTTAAAATTATATAGTATCTTCAAAAAGTTACAGTTTATTAAAGGCCTTAGACTTCCCAATGTATTTCCTCCAAAAAAAGAAAAATCTGCTCAGAAAGAAAATGTTAATGTAATCATCATAACATCTGAGATTCTTTTTGAAAATTAGGAGAGACCATATGTTGAAAGTACATTAACCAGGTATATCTCACTCACCCTTGCTTAGCAGACATCTCAGGAGAAAAATAGTGGCAAGAGACTTGGCTGACTGAAACATTGAGAGAGATCATACACAGAGGAAGTGTTCTATTTCCTTTGTTCTTTATGTGTTCTATAAATATTTCATGTATTTATTAAAGCTGTGTTATTGCTGGAAGCCAGACTTCTCCTTTGTTTAAATCTTCTCCCATCCTTGAAGGCTAGAAATTGTTTGAAATATAGGGAGTCTGCATTCCATGTGCATGTTATCTTAATAGGCAACACATGAAAATTAGAGATGAAAATTTCCTAAAAGGAAGAGAAGGGGAAATATTTAGGATGACTGGAAAGAAAAGTCTCACAATACCCTGGAGCTGACCTTGGAGCAATGGCATTTATCAAAATTCTATGAATTGAAAATACATGCAGTTTCAATAGAAATGAGAGTCAGCTTTTTCTTCTCACAAGCTATGTTTGTCTTCCTTGGCCCATGTGGCAGGAAAGTCGTGGTTTGAGGGGCTTCATTAGAAAGCTGCCTGCGGGTGGTTCATCACCAGTTGTATTTACTTCAGTGCTAAAAGGGCAGATTTCCTGTTTAAATAGTATGCATCTTTGAGGGTGAGGGACTACTATTGGAAACATCAACAAAACCATTCCATTCACTAACATTTAAACTCAAAAGCTGGAATAATGGAGGGAATCGATAAATCAGGAGTCAACATGGAGTTCTCTTCCTTTGGGGACCCTGACGATCCTGTTGTTTCAATCTTGTCCGGGCTGTGAAATGAACAGAAACAACTGGAAACACTCCATCTGGTCTTCGGCGAACATAGGCTTCAGCTTCCCTCTTTCACCCATGAGCATCACAGAGGGACTATGTGCTATTCTCTTTAATCTCAGCATAATATCACTTGTTTCCCAAAACAGAGCATTGATAAGTTGAAAAGCTGTGATTTGCTTCACATTGGGGGAAAAATAGTGCAATATAAAAGCAGATACCAAAACCAATTCACATAATTAGAAAGTGCCAAAATCTATGATGAATTCCACGCTGTGTTGTGTCTTCTGTAGAAAGTATCTATGCTACTTAATATGTGCCAGACAATGTGACAAGCCTTGGATGTACATTATCTCATTTTTCTTCAAACAGCTTTATGAGTCTCAGTTTTACGGAGAAGGACCCTGAGGCTTAGAGAGGTTGAGCTCCTATCCAAGTTACAGAGTTAATACATAGGAAAGCTGAATTCCAACCTACGCTTGTCGGATTCGGCAACTGAGCGCTCAACCACTACACATCCTCCAGTTAGAAGTTATTTAAGAACAAGGCTGGTTTAACCTTTATTACCAAAGTTCTACTAAAGACATCTGTCCTCACTGATCAACACACCTATATCCTGGAATCGCAGAAACACAGAAGCTCAAAGGTATTTAATACTAGTTTTATCATGTAATGCCCAGTCTTGCAAACTGGGACACTTTTGCGAAGCGAAGAGTGTTATGATAATACTTTGCTGAGAAAATAGGTATAAACCAGGACTCATCAAAAGTAAACTTGGAATGTTTCTTCATTCTACTTGTAGGCAATCTTGACCAATCATCTTACGATTAATGAATTTTCTAGCATTATACAATATTAAGAACTACAATTTAATGCTTGCTGCTAAGATCCAGATTTTTTTATATACACTGTCTCCATCATCTGCACCGATTCTTCAGGTAGAGATTATCACCTCCATTTTACAGATGGGAGAACGGGATTCAGAGCAGACAGATGAGTTGCAAAAGGGCACTTACTTGTTAACAGGCAAAACTGGAATTCAATACCAGGTTTTGAACATTACCCCTTACTGCTTTTCTTTTGTTTTCTCTTGTTTCCTGTATCCCTAGGAAAATTTTAGCCATGTAAAATTCATTCCTTCTCAAGGGGGAACTTTGGTAGATAGTCCCTTGAAAACATTGTATCACAATGGCTGAAAAAGAAAGTGCCATTATCTTCCTTCCCACTTCAAATTCTTAGAAATGACAGAACTTAGTTTTTTAAAGGAATAGGTCAGTACTATCACTGGCGAACTATAAATAGTGCCACCAGCAGACTAAACATTTTGGGGAATTTTGTAAAATATGGAGTAAGTGGGATCAGAGTGTCAGAAGATCCGCAGCTGAAACCATTTTGGGGAAAGGGCTGCTGCAGAGGTGGGAGTGAATCTAGGGCACAGCATGCTCAGAGACAAAGGATGCAGAGCACAGGGTCCCTTTCGGCAATTGTCAGGATGAATCGTTGGGGCACTGACTCAGGAAAGTTAATAGGCTGGCACCTATGTTTTTGCTGATTAATAGGCAATGGAGTTTGGACTTCCTAGGTGGCACAGTGGTTAAGAATCCGCCTGCCAATGCAGAGGACATGGGTTCAAGCCCTGCTCTGGGAAGATTCCACATGCCGTGGAGCAACTAAGCCCGTGAGCCACAACTATTGAGCCCATGTGCTGCAACTATTGAAGCCCACGCGCCTAGAGCCTGTGCTCCGCAACAAGAGAAGCCACCCACTACAATGAGGAGCCCGCGCACGACAATGAAGAGTTGCCCCCGCTCACATCAACTAGAGAAAGCCTGTGTGCAGCAATGAAGACCCAATGCAGCCAATAAATAAATAAATAAATAAATTTATTTATTTAAAAAAAATAGGCAATGGAGTTTCCCTTCCAAGTTAAAGTGGCTACCTGGGAGGAAGGACACTGCAGGACTGATATGCAGCTGGTACAGACCAGGTAGACCAGTTGTTTAAATACTGTAGGACTTCTCGGACTTCCCTGGTAGTGCAGGGGTTAAGAACCCACCTGCCAATGCAGGGGACGCGGGTTTGATCCCTGATCTGGGAGGATCCCACATGCGTGGAGCAGCTAAGCCCGTGTGCCACAACTACTGAGACTGTGTTCTAGAGTCCTCGAGCCCTCAAGCCACAACTACTGAGCCCTCATGCTACAACTACTGAAGCCTGTGAGCCCAGAGCCCCTGCTGCACAAGAGAGGCCACCACAATGAGAAGCCCATGCACTGCAACAAGGAGTAGCCCCTGCTCACCACAATTAGAGAAAGCCCACACGCAGCAATGGAGAGCCAACACAGCCAATAAATAAATAAATAAATAAATAAATTTAAATAAATAAATTTGTATAAATAAATAAATATTGTAGGACTTCTCTTACAGTTATTTAATCGATGTTGCTCTCAGCCCCCTGAATATCTCCAGTGCTCCAGCCTCCCAAGCATTTCTTCCAGGACCCACAGGTCCCCTCATGATTCAGCACCCAAAGGGTAAACCTGACACTGCAAGGGGCTGTAAGACCCCAGTCGCTTACACTGGGCAATGTCCATTCTGACTGCTCAGTACCTATGCCACGTAAGGGAGAGTAGACAATAACAGACTTCTCAGATGTTTGCTTTCTTCTTTCTTAGTACCTATCCCTTTATGGCTGGAAGTGGCTATATAACTTGCTTCAAGCCAGTAAAATGTGTAAGGAAATGACATGTATCACTCCAGGATGCAAACATTTAGAAAATGTCCTTTTCACCTTCCATCGTGAATCCTGAAGCTTCACATAGAAGTGTTAGACTCACAACCTGAGTCAGCCGGGATGTCTAAGGGACTTTGATAATTATGTGTCATTTGATGTCTTGAGATCTAGAGATTGACTGTTAAAACACCAGAACAAAGCCCCACTTAAATCTACTAGCAGTTAAATACTTTGTAGCCTCTAAGAGGAAGACGGTTGCTACTCACCCAGAAGCCAAGGTCAGTGCCATCAGCAGCCTACCCCGCCTTTCCTCTGAAATAACCCTCAGAAGCAGCAGCCAATAACCAGGCGTTCTCTAATATAAAGATAGCCAATGAATAAACAGTGACAAAAAGAGATGAAAAATATAAGGAAGGCTTAATAGATAGATTTGAAAATTCCAACATCCACTTGAGAGACATCCAGAAAAGCTGAACAAAGGATATAAAGCAAAAGAAATAATTCTCAGGGCTTAGAAAAGATCTAAGTCTTTGATTTAAAATGACCCTTTAAGAGCTACACAATAATAAGAATAAACAAAGACAAACTCACTTATACATTTTTAAGAAATTACAAAAAAATGATAAAGAGAAAATACTAAATGCATCGAGGAGCCTGAAAAAAACCACAGGCTCAACAAACAAGAATAAGCAGTTTTTGTTGTTTTTGTTGTTGTTGTTTTATTGGAAGCTCTGGAGTCTAAAAGACAATGGTTTCAAATTTTTGATGAAAGATTTCGATCCTAGAAATCTATCCTTAATGGTGATTGCTGCAGATCCACTGAATTCAGCAGAAATTTAAGTCTAGTGACTTGAATAAATTTCATAGTAATGCAACAACTTCTCAATACCGTTAATACCCCAAGCTCCTTTTGTCTAAAGACCACTATCCCTTGGTTTTTTTTAAGAACTTTTATTGAGATATAGTTGACATAGAATAAACTACATATATTTAAAGTGTACAATTTGACATTTTTTTCTTATTAGTAATGTATATATGGCAATCCCAATCTCCTAATTCATTCCCTCCCAACCCCCACCACCCCTACTTTCCCCCTTTGGTGTCCATATGTTTGTTCTCTACATCTCTGTCTCTATTTCTGCCTTGCAAACTGGTTGATCTGTACCATTTTTCTAGATTCCGCATATATGTGTTAATATACAATATTTGTTTTTCCCTTTTTGACTTACTTCACTCAGTATGACAGTCTCTAGGTCCATCCATGTCTCTAAAAATGTCCCACTTCATTCCTTTTTATGGCTGAGTAATATTCCATTGTATATATGTACCACTTCTTTATCCATTCATCTGTTGATGGACATTTAGGTTGTGATTCTTCACTATCACAGGCTCTCACAGTCATAAGATGGCTGATCATTCTTATTTCGCATCCGCGTTCCAGGAAAGAAGAGCAAAGTAACAAAGGGAAGAAGGCTTATCTTACACTGGAAACTCTATTCAATGTGGTGCCTACAGTAAAAAGGAAACTTTCCTAGACATGCCCAGAAAACTTTTACCTACAACTCTGTGGTGAGATCTGTGTAACAAACCACCCTTAGTTTCAAAAAAGGCTGGAAGTTAGAGTCTTTAAGAAGACACATTCTACATCAAACACAGTTGGGGTTGCAATAGCAAGCAGGAATGAGAGAGTGGATATTTGGTAGGAAATTAGCAGGGTCTGCTTGTGATTTTCCTTAGCGGGACTCAGTTCTGATCTTGCTCACCTTCAGGGCACACACTATCAACAAATGTTGGAATTATGACCTGCATGTTTGGAAATAAAGTTACATGGCAGTCTCACAAAATATATAAAAATAATTCCTTTTGAATCATGCAGTGGAACAAAATTATGAAAGTATAATTTTAAAGTTAAATATTTTACTAAAAAAACGCAAAACAGAACGCTTAAGTAAAAGGATTAACATTGTTAATACTGACAAATATAAAACTTTTCTATAATGAAAGCAGAAAAAAATGTAACTTGGAATGTTGAAGAAGGATTCTCACATTTTTTTCATGTACCTGTTGCTGTTTGAGTATTTTATTAAAGAGGACATATTCTTGTATTCTTTGTGTCATTAAACACACAAGCGTTTTATTCTACTGGGTATGAACCAATAACTTTTTCCACCATCTCATCTATTTTAGTTATACAGTCTAACACTGGGTCAAAACAAATCTAATATATCTTGTAAATTGATGGCCATCCTTCAAATATTAGATGAACACAATTACAATGTCATCCCTGAGTTTCCCCTTATCTAAACCAAATATTCTTAATCTCATCAGTCATGGCTAATGTGGATGGTATTGAATTGCTTTCCTGTTCCCTGAATGTAGCAGCTCTACATCTTGAACCACAGAGGTTCAAACTCACACGTCAAGTGTGTTTTTTGACAGGGGCGGAATAAATCAGGAGTATCACTCCTCTAATTACAGGTATAATGTTTCCGCTAATGAAGACTAATCATGCATTTACTTTTTAAAGCAACTCAATCATGCAGTTAGTACGTGTAAAGTTTACTGGTTTTGCCTGAAAGTTCATTTTCTTGGTACTGCTAATTAGCTATGCCTTTTCCTTGTATTTTTCTTTATGGAGAGAGTATGCTTTTCTGTCTTTCCTCAGCTACTCTATGAAGATTCACTGCTGCCTATTATCTACTTTTGAAGAAGTCTGAAGGCAAGTTTCTTATAATTAAGATTGGGCTGGCTGTATGCTCTGGAGACTGTGCTTTGATGTTTTGACTGTTTACTTTGAAGGCAATATTTGCATCTGGATCAATTCTGATGTCTCCATGGTTATCAAGGTAGGTTCTAGATCCCTGACTTTTGTCCCTTGATTCACGTTATTGTGTGACCAATCTGCATTGCATCAAAAATAGGCTATGACTTACATATCATGTACTTGTGTAACTAGACTTTTTGTTCATAAATACAGGGCCTTTTATTTATCCCTGTTTAATTTCAATTTTTGTGTTGAACACTTATAATAGGCAGAGCTTCTTATTCTTTATATTCCCAGCATCGCATCAGGCCTGTTCTTGATAAGAATTGTCAATATAAGTACATCTGAGTTACTGGCATAAACATTGAGCAGAGCCAAGGCCAAGGACAGAACCCAATAGCACACTCATCAAAAGCTTTCTCCAGAGAGAAATGTGCCATTTCAAGCACTTACATTTACTTATATTCTTACAAGAATAGGTGTGTATTGGATTTACATTTTTGTGCTTCTTTTTCCTGTTGTAGGAGAGCACTTCATAAAGCTTAAACTTCTGGATTATATTATGATTTATATCAACCCCAAGATACTAATGTGTGTTAGGTTTTATTAGGCAAGATGTTTTGGGAGAGTACGCAGCTTCAAATTAAATAGTAACTTCAAGACCTCAATGTACTTATTTTATGATAGTATTCTGCTTCTTTAAACTCTAACCTATTGATTAAAACATGGATATAAATTTTCAATGGAATTTTCCCAATTGTTTGAAAAAAACTGATTGGAACTTTGCATTTACCTGAATCAGAGCAATTCTGTCAACTGTAAAAAACGCTCAGCATATTAATTTTCTTTTTTTTTAACTAACCAGTTATTTTAACATTGCATAGATATAGCTAGATCTACTTTACTTGTTCATCCGGTGTGCTTAATATGATTAATTGATTACATTCTTTATTTTGTTTATTCCCCACAAAAACTTAAAAGGAAGCAAATAACTCAGTGAGGTAAAGTAATTTATCTAAAATTGTACAACTTGTAACGGAAAAACTAGGGGCTGAGTTGAGGCGTGTGACACAAGAACAGGTGCAATTATGTGCTAAACCACTGGCTCCTTATATACATTATTTCTACTAAACTTTAGAACAGTTAAAGGGGAATTTTGTTATTGGTTTTGCTTTTCCAACATTTAAGAGACTTACGCGGTTGGAAGAGCTTGTTACCCTCTGAGTCTCGGTGGGGACGAGGCAGCATTCTTGGTCTGGCGTCTGGCGGAGCTTAACAAGCCAGAAGCTCTCTGTCTAGCCTTCCCTGCAGCCTCTCACCCAGCTTGCCTACTCACATCCAACCTCACCAGAGCCTGACTTAGGATGGAGAGCTTCGTTCTTCTTTCCCTGGGATGGTAGCAGTAACAGTGACCACCGATGATGCTGACAGGGGTAGAGGTGGAAGCTGTACAGAAGTTACAATGCCATCAACTTACAAGCTTAGAGTTTGGTGGCAGCAACGATATCCTCATCAGCATGGATCCGAGCATTGCTTCCGGCAGCTTAGCCTTGAGTCTGATATCCCAGCACCCCCAACATTTCTGTGAGCTACCCCGTATTATTTTAATAAGCTAAAGACTCAGTTTAGAGTTATTAGTTAAAAGCACAGGCCCAGATCTGACACTCCTAGCTGTGTGTGACCTTGGGTAAGTAACTTACTCCCTGTGTGCTTCGGTGTACTCCTCTGTGCCAGGGAGTAATAAAAATGTGGGGATTCAACGAATGTAGTACTTTGAAGACTCCATGACAGGTGGAAGGCACGCCATAATTGTCCACTGTATCACTAGACTAATTTTCTCATTAATCAGGCATAGTCTGTTTCTTTCAACTAAGAACTATGACTGATAATTATTAATATTTCTGGTTTTGATAAGGATACAGGCCCAGAAGAGCTACTTAAGGTTATAAATTTGTAAAAAAAAAAAAAAAAAACAGATGTAAGAATTTTAGAATAAAATTTAGCCCTAAATGAGCTCAAAACTTAGTTCAGTTATTTGCATTTTCCTACTTAACAAAGGATGGCTTAAAATATCTTTATACCAAACAAATAGAAATGTCCTCATTCAAATGCAGTTGACTAGGAAAAAGAGTTTGACTAGAAAATTTCTCTTTCTCAATCATAATTACGTATAGGAGACCTTCTACCAGGTTGAAATTCCAATCCTCAATTAAATCACAAGAAAAATGTGTCCGTGTATATAAGATATAGCATGAACTCAATAACTTAATAATTCTGTTTATTAAAACTGTCTTGAAGTTAATCCTATTATAGCTATCTAGTGCCCTGGAAGCAGACAAGATTACTAAAAAAGAACGTGTGTAGTTTTTCTTTAACATTTTTTTTCCCTTCCATCTCACTTTCTTGGCTTCAGAATTCAGTAAGCTGCAAATCTCCACTTTCTTTCTGATACTCAGTGTAGCAAGGTTAGCAGAAACTCCTGATATAAGGGCTTATCTTTCTCCTTTACACTCACCAGGCAGAATTTCATCTCTCTCACTGTGGCTGCAAAATAAAAATGTGTGTTCCAAACAAAAGTCAAGCATTTCACTTTTGCACTAAGTTTCTTTTGCTGTAGTGGAAAACTGTTTGTACCTTCATCAAGGAAATCACCAGAAAAAGAGCAATCATTTTCAACCTGATGTTTCCCTTTGTACAAACCCAACCTCAAATGAATGCATTTATCTTTTTAAAATACTGCTAAATGGGATGATTTGATGGGAAACCCAGGAAATAGCTTTTGATAGTACACATTATAATTGCATCATTTACATACTTGTATGCAGAGCTAATCATCAAGCATCACATACAAAATTTTTATAAAATTATTTAATTTGGAAATTGGGACATGGTTCTATTCTTTTGCATTCTAAATTCAAGTTTTAATTTTAACAGAATACCAAAATATAGCATTTCCATTTCTAATTGTAACTTTGAATATGTTTTAAATGGGTATTATTTGCAATTTCTCTGCATCACATGGTATTACTTTTCACACATTCTTATAATCACCAGTAAGGCATACATTTAATAACCAAAGCAGGTAAATTCTCAACTTATTAAACGAAAGCAATATAAATTATTTAAAATATTAATTTTCATAAAGCAACTATGAAACACATTTGTGCAATACTTGATTAAGTAATATTCCTGGAATAGAATCTATTTTCTCTTTTCTGACCTTGAAGAATAACTTTGTTGTTTGCACTGTGTTTAAAAATACATAAAGTGCTTTTACATTGATTTTCTCATTTAATTCTAACAACTGTATGAGCTGTATATAGAGGGTTTTATTGTTACATTATCAGTTGAGAAGATTCTGAGATGAGAGGTTAAGTTGTATTGCACAGCAGGAGAGAGAGGGTGGGGGACAGGGTGGAAGGAGACAGGCAGTAAATGCTGGGACTTGAACCCATTATTCTAAAGTGCAGCTCTCGTGTCTTTCCTATTACAGCCATTTCTCTCATTCTCTCAGTGAGTTCATGTGAGAGTTTGAAAACGAAATGAGTTGATTTATCTCAGGAAACTTGCTCTGATTGCTAGCCTTGCAGCAGAATACGAAGCGCTAAGTCTCAAGCCCCGCTGGACACAAACCCCTATCCCAGGATCCCTAGAGCCGAATGTCAGGTTCTGTGTGTGTGTGCACGCGCGTGTGCGTGTGTGTGTGTGTGTACGCGCGCGCGCGCATGTCTTCTCCCAGCTTCTCTTGCTGGGTCAGAGAGGATGGGGTGCAAGGCAGAGTGCTGGCACCAAGTACCTGTCCAGTATCTGGTTGTTAAATGAGTAAGTGATGCCTGGACATGCTTGTGATCTCCTGGAAAGAACACTCGACTAAGATTCAAAATGTTTGCCAGAGGCACAAGAAACCTTCAGAGCTCTGTAGCGCAATGAAATTCTTTTTCTCTGAATGGAAGTTTGTTAGGTGGTGAGTGAGGCTTGACGGAGACTTTTAAATATGTTATGAACATGTTCTGAGGTTTGTGATTGCTGTATATGACTTAGGGAGTGCTAATCAGGGTCTCGTTGTACCCTAGCGGTGAGCAGTCTTATACCCTTCATTTATCCCACAGTCTCGTTTGGCTGTTTATTTCATATAATGTTCTTCCCCCTTCACCTCAGCAGTTTGGAGATGGCTTTGGTGAGCACCATTTCTATGTTTGTGGATCACTGGGAAAAGTAAACGCTTCCCATCTGTTTAGATCAGCTCTTATTACTTTTATAAAAGGAACACTGCAGGCTAACTTGTAAGGCCAGGTTTACCGGGCTCAGCGAATAATGTCTGCACCAGAAAACTGATATTTTATTAAAAGGTGGTATTTTAAAAATGGACTTACTAATCTTGGCACTGCTTTTGTGTTAAAACATACACACACACCCCGCCCCCCCAAAACAACTCTTTCCCTCAATTTAATTTTTAGATGAGTAATACAGTTCTTGCCATAGTTTAAGAAAAGCTCACATTAATGCCTGTAGCATAAAAATGTAAGAGAGAATTAGGTCTTTGAGGTATGAAGTTGCTTCTGTGTTTTGAATAGCTTAAGTATATAGATTGAGCACAATAGTACAGGAGTAGAATAGGATTTCAAGTTTATAATGAATTTGATGCTCTGTTGTATAGCAGATAAATGTAGAGATAATAAGGACAGATTTCTTATTCCTGAGAAAAATGGTTTTCTTTACATCCCTTTATCCCTATAAACCAACCAGGATTATATATTCTCAACCTATTTTCCTTTCTGGTTCAAAAGTGAATCTTCATGTGACAACATAAATTACCACATTTTGAGTTATAATTGCACGGCCTTTCCACAAAATCTTTAAGAGCGAAACATATGCACCTTTTTCAGAAAGAAAACATGGAATCAGAAATCATTTTCCTACTTCAGAAAGAAAATAGCTCATAGTCAACAAATTACCTCAACAGCTAAATTTATGACAAGCAGCGATGTAAAGATAAGGAACTTCTAATGGCATATACAACTCATATGTGTCTGTTATGAAGTACACATTAAAATCATTTATATTTATTTGAAAATTTGTCTTGATTACATTCATAAAATGATAGCTAGTTGTCTGATAGGAAAATTAGTGATGATTTATATATTGATTCTTGTTGATATGTAAAACCTTTCTAGGCTCCAGTTTTCTTGTCTGTAACATGAAACCTTAAACTAGATGATTTGTTTCTCCCTTTCCAATTCCAAACTACAGTGATTAATCTCTCTCTCAGAAGAGGCAAGTTAATTTTTTTTTGTTCTGCCCATTTATTTCACTATTTTTTAAGAACTTTTGTTGAGCTATAATTGACATACAATAAACTGCATATATTTAAAGTGTACAATTTGATATTTTTTTCTATTAGTAATGTATGTATGGCAATCCCAATCTCCCAATTCATTCCCCCACAACCCTCCCCGCTTTCCCCACTGGGTGTCCATATGTTTGTTCCCTACATCTGTGTCTCTATTTCTGCCTTGCAAACTGGTTGATTTGTACCATTTTTCTATATTCCGCATACATGTGTTAATATATGATATTTGCTTTTCTCTTTCTGACTCACTTCACTCTGTATGACAGTCTCTAGGTCCATCCATGTCTCTACAAATGTCCCAGTTTAATTCCTTTTTACAGCTGAGTAATATTCCATTGTATATATATGCCACATCTTCTTTATCCATTCATCAGTTGATGGACATTTAGGTTGCTTCCATGTCCTGGCTATTGTAAATAGTGCTGCAATGAACATTGGGGTACATGTGTCTTTTTGAATTATGGTGTTCTCTGGGTATATGCCCAGTAGTGGGATTGCTGGGTCATATGGTAACTCTATTTTCAGTTTTGCAAGGAACCTCCACATGGTTCTCCATAGTGGCTGTATCAATTTACATTCCCACCAGCAGTGCAAGAGCGTTCCCTTTTCTCCACACCCTCTTCAGCACTTACTGTTTATAGATTTTCTGATGATGCCCAGTCTAACTGGTGTGAGGTGATACCTCATTGTAGTTTTGATTTGCATTTCTCTAATAATTAGTGATATTGAGCAGCTTTTCATGTGCCTCTTGGCCATCTGCATGTCTTCTTTGGAGAAATGCCTATTTAGGTCTTTTGCCATTTTTTGATTGGGTTGTTTGCTTTTTTCATATTGAGCTGCATGAACTGTTTTTATATTTTGGAGATTAATCCTTTGTCTGTTGATTCGTTTGCAAATATTTTCTCTCATTCTGAAGGTTGTCTTTTCATCTTGCTTATATTTTCCTTTGCTGTGCAAAAGCTTCGAAGTTTCTTTAGGTCCCACTTTTATTTATTTTTGTTTTTATTTCCATTACTCTAGGAGGTGGGTCAAAAAAGATCTTGCTGTGACTTATGTCAGAGAGTGTTCTTCCTAGGTTTTCCTCTAAGAGTTTCATAGTGTCTGACCTTGCATTTAGGTCTTTAACCCATTTGAGTTTATGTTTGTGTATGGTGTTAGGGAGTGTTCTAATTTCTTTCTTTTACATGTAGCTGTCCAGTTTTCCCAGCACCACTTATTGAAGAGGCTGTCTTTTCTCCATTGTATATCCTGAGGCAAGTTAATTTTATAAGTTATTTTCTTGTATTGTTTCTTAAATACTTCCAAGAGAGTGTATCGTGTACTCCTGGAAACCTCATGAAGCTTGTCATTCATATAAAAATCAATAAATATTAATAGTACTCTGATTATGTATAAAACAGTGTAAGCTATAAAAGACCCAAAGAAAAATAAGAAATCGTTAATAACCCTAAAGAGCATACAATCTAATTTTAGAGATGAGAATATAGGAAAAGTCAAATAATACCATTCAATCATTAGATAAATAATGTCACAAGGGAAGTAATGAGTATTGTCTGATTTAATTGTATGTGTAACAGGAGCTGAGTTCATTCATTGAGGCTGAATGGAACCAGGGATTCTTATGAAAAAGTAATTTGATCTGTGTCTTGAAGGATGAGGAGAATTTGAATAGGTAAAGGGAAGAGCCATGGCCATCATAGCTATGCTACTCTTAGAGCTTTTACATTATGATAGGTGCTTTTAAACAGTAACTGGATAAGATACGATGACAAATATTCTTATACCTATTTTAAATGAAGAAAACAGAACTATAAGAACTGAAACTCATATTCTGGTCTTTTGATTTCCAGGCTTTTGTTCTTACCTCTACTTTTACTGGAATCTTGAATATGTATTATTTCTTAATTCTACTATTATTTTGTTTCGTTTTAGTTCTGTTTAGGAAGGGATTAGAGAATTAGTGTTTGAATTGCCAAAACTTATTCTGCATTATCTTTTTAATATAGATGACTGTGGTATTGTTATTCTTATTTAGCAGAAGGGGAAGCTGAAACTAAAGAAATTAGGGATCAAAATCAGGAATGTTGAAAACTGGAAGGCATTAGACTGTGAATTTTGTTTTAAACAGTTTATAGAAGGAAAATCTTCCAGAAAAGTTGATTGTACAGCTTCTCTTTCACAAATGGCTAATTGTTATCCTTTTGACCTCAAAGAGTTCATGAACCTTTATAAATCCTTAACATACATGCAGGAACTAATGTAACTAACTAGAAACTCTAATTGCTATTATTATTTAGAAATCAATAAGTAGTTTTTAAGTGCTAGCCTTGTGCCAGATGTCAAGCTCATTTCCCACCATCATCAAGAAAAAAATCAAGAGTTGAGTGATTTTTAAAATTATTTATCCATATGTTCTATAATTACTTGGAAATTTTAGTTTCCATGGAAATTTTAGTTTCCAAGTAATTAGCTATGTAGTGGGAGAAAAAATATTGAAATAACAAACAATTCTTTTACATCATCTAGGAATTCTAAAGGTCAGATTGCTAGCTGAGTGTCTGCCTTTCCCCTGGAAAACAAGGTGGGTCCTAGAGGAGGATGTGTTAGCAGCTATTGTATACATTTACAGAAAAATACAGGAAGGCATTTTATGAAATCAATAGCTGAACTCCTTGAAAACCCTAATGAGGGACTAATGAAATTTCCAGGCCTCTCCTCAATCAAAAGAAACAAGGGAAGTGTCACTCTGACATCAAAAACTAGTTTCTACATCCTTGAAGTAGTTTTCTTAAAAAAGAACACAAAGCAGGAAGTAGAGGAGAAGCTGGGGAAATGGATAACAAAATTTCTGCAGAATGAGGTGATCAATTTTAACCCTTCCAGGTATTTGTGATACCAAAATTTCATAACCTTTTATTTCCCCGATGCTAAAAATTCTATAATGTACTTTTATAATTTCACTTTGAAGAATTCTTTCATACTATAAATTTTCTTTTTCAAACCAACAATTTCTTCCTTTCTCTGATAGAAAACAGATTTTCTTCTCTCTGTTGCTCAGGTCTACATACCAATGAAAGCTTTCTTCGTACGTTTAATCAAACAATAAAAAAAGGACCCAGCACAAAGAGGACAAGCCAATGAGAACAGCTCTTGTATTCAAGGATCATTTTAATCCTCCACTTTTTTTTTAACAGCACAGAATTTGGCATACAGCACCTCAGCTTTAATACTTTACACTTAACAGGCAAAAGTAAGAATAGTGTCTCCTTTTGTGCAGTTGTATCACAATTATGGGGCAGTATTTACACACTTGTGCTAGCTTGGTAAGAGAACTTCTCGCTAAAGAACCTTTTACTGTAGGTGTTTCACCTCCCTTTGCAGATCATATCTGGGTGTGAATAGGAACTTTCAAACAGTCTAAATAAGTTTCTCCCTCTGCATGCTTCAGCAATGCTGCCTGAACTATCTGTCTGTGGCAGCAGTTCTCAAACATACTGGTCTCAGGACCCTTTTAATAATACTCTTGAAAATTATTGAGGATCCCCAAAGAGCTTTGTGTACGTAGATTTTATCTGTCAATATTTACTATAATTTAGAAGATAAATTTTAATTAAAAATAACAATAATAAATCATCTGTAGGTGAATATAAATAACATAGTTTTGTGGAAAATACCTACAATTTTCAAAACAAAAAAGAATATTTGGCAAGAGGAGTGACTTTTTTACACTCTCATGTGCTTTTATGCTTACAAAATTTTTTAAACGCCTGTCCTATGGAGGACAGCTGGTTTCTTATATCTGCTTCTGCATTCCATCTCTTGAAATATAGTTTTGGCTGAAGTATATGAAGAAAATATGACTGCATCCAAATTTTTAGTTGGCAAAATAAAGTATATTTAAACAGCCTTTTCAGATAATTGCATATATTCTTCTTTGACAGGTGGTAGTTTCTCAAACATTAGTTGCCCTATGAAGTCTGTCATCATATCAATCAACTTTGAACTCTGTTACATTAAAATCCATTAGTTTAACTTGTACTTTGAATATTCTACCATGCATGATTTTGTAAAATTATACATTGGTGGTATAGAAGATTTGCTGAGTTATACAGATCTTCCTGATGTTGACACATTTCATTATATAATATAAAAAATTATTAATATTATCACCAACCTTATTAAAAAGTCTAGGTATTGGCAGCTATGGAATCATAGTGAGAATGCAAGTTTCTTCAAATTCTAATTTTTACTTGAGAGCTTGAATTTATTCACTTGCAACAAATGCTGTCAGTGTTTTCCTTGAAGGGACAGGCTCACTTAATTCATTTTTGAGAAACTATATGCCAGATACATATATATATACATGTCTGAATCATCATAGTTTGTCTGCCTGTTATTTATTCAAGAAAAAATGGTCTTGCATGAAAAGAGAAAAAAAAAAAACTAGTTCAACTCAAGCAGTTACCCTAGTGCTTTAACTTGTTCACCTGTTTCTTTGTATGTGTCCAAGAGAAGTGAGCTCTATGCATACTCTAATTTTATCACACAGATATTAAAACTCACATGTTCTCATGGATGAAGACTTAATAAAAATCAATCCTTACTCTCTCATCAGGACTTCCTTAAGTGAAACCAGCATTTTTAAAAATTGTGACTGTGTGGTGATGAGGAATATGAGTATAGGACAGATGGATGCTGCTGCCTTGATTCACCCTAAGGTACCACATTTCACACATCATTGCTTTTGCATCATCAATGGAGATGTCACCACAATAAAATAGGAAACTAATGTCATCATATTATTATGAAAATAGTTTGAACTCACTCTTAAGAGTGTCTCAAGAGCCCCTAGATCTATAACGTGAAAAGGTTATAACCTCAGACCTTTTCATTCTATGTTCATTGAAGGAAGTGTATGAATTATACACAAGTAAGAAGTTTTCTATTTATACCTACAAATAGATATATAATATCCACATTAATAATAGCTCACAAAATTGCACAGGGGATTGAAAATTTTATGAGCCTAAATGCAGCTAGACTTACTTACGTTTGCATATATCTGTTTATTATTTTATTAGAATAATGTTCATCCAAAGGTAATGCTTCGTAATTTTTTTCCACAATTCATGAAAAATACAGAGCAAGAAACTATTTTTTGAGACCCCCCCATTGTTGTTCACATTAGAGAGTTAGATAAAATATTATTCACAACTAATTAAACATAAGTGCTTTAGATACTAACTGAATATCTGGAAAAGCTAGATCATTCCATATCAATGATATTTATTTTTCAGTTATCAAAGAGGACTAGTTTCATAATCTCATTTTAATTCATTCACTCAATAATTTTTTGAGACCATGAGCTGGTGGGAGGGAATGTGGCTAGTGTGCAAAGATAAGGTACATCCTCTATTTACTGCCACGCAGTGTTGGATGTAATTTAAGGCGGTAAGTGCTATAATAAAACTAAAATACACAGAACTATGGAATTACAGACATAGAAGGACCAACTTAACTCTGCATGGAAAATCAGAGACAGCTGCCTAGAAGAGGATAAACTCAGAGTTGATTCATGAAAAACAAATAATTAAAATTCTAATAACTACCATTCCACTTATGTGCTAAGACCTGTTGCAAGCAATCTATACTTTTTTTAAAAAATTACTTTATTTATTATTTGGTCTTAGCTGCAACATGCGGGATCTTTGTTGCAGCATATGGGCTTCTTTCTAGTTATGGCATGCAGGCTCTAGAGCGTGTGGACCCAGTAGTTGCAGTGCACAGGCTCTCTAGTTGAGGCATGCGTGCTCTAAAGTTCTTTGGCATAGTTGCCCTGTGGTGTGTGAGATCTTAGTTCCCCAACCAGGGATCGAACCCACGTCCCTGCATTGGAAGGCAGATTTTTAACCACTGGACCACCAGGGAAATCCCAGTCTACACTCATTTATGGACTTAGTCCTCATAATAACCCAGTGAGTAGGAACAATCTTTATCTCAATTTTACAGATGCTGAGTCTGAGTCACAGGTGGTTCAAAAAAACCTGCCCATGGTCAAACAGTAAACAAACATTTGGAACCATATTTGAACCCAAGATGTCCAGCTTCAGAGTTTGTGCTCTTGTTCAATGTATCATTCGACAATTTCAAACCACGTGGAATGTTTACTCAGTGCTGGGATCCATGTTTTTTAGCTTCATTGTGTGTGGGGGAGGAAAGGTCATGCTAAGCAAGAAATATTCAGAGTCTGGTGCGAAGGTGCCATATTCTGCTCTATTTCCACTCTGAAATAGGAAGCAAGGTCATTCTCCTTAGGAGGGAGAGGTGGGGAGATGGCTAATGTTGAATTTGAGTAGATACTAAAGATTGAGAATAGCCACTGCATTACATGCAGAAAGGAAATAACTATACATAGAGCTAATGTTACAATTTTTAGTGGTCCAAATTTTCATTGTTGCTGATTTTTTTCCAAGCAGATCTCAGAAATTGAGATAGAAGAAAATATTTGGATTGGCTCCAGGGTTAGCAATCAAATAGGGTTTTAGGATATTTTTGAAGGAGTAAGTAAAATCATGGACTTTGGGGTTTAAATTAAATAGAAGAAGTCCTGAAAGAGAAAGTGCAGAGCTCTGCTGTTTTATCTCTGACTTTTCTACCTATGAGAAGGACATTCAATCTGGAAATAGCAGAATACCATCGAAGCCCAAGATAAATGAGAAGATTTGTTGAGCCTGTAGAGTTTCCAAATGAATGTATGTTGCCTGTTCCAGAAAAGAAAAGAAAATTAGGATCGGTTCATATTTCGAGTTTCACTGCCTGTGTTGAAGTGCCAGTTTTTGTGATAGTAAGCAGATTAAACTCTCTGTACCTGCACTTCCTATCTATAAGTGAGGATAATAGCTGTAATTTACCTCAGAGTATTACTGTAAGAATTAACTGTGTTAAATCATGACATGGACAGATCAATGCTTGCCCAGAATAAGTACTTAATAAGTACCCACTTTTATTACCAATATTGATATTGTTATTATCATAGACTAGAGAAAAAGATACAGAATTTCTGGATGAAGAGCTCACTATATGAACAAAAACTGTAGCTCTGTTTCTTAAGACATTCATTCAGAGCCTGAGTACTTCAAAAAAATTTTAAGTACGTCATTCAGGATTCCTAATTTCTAGGATCTGACTCTCAGAGTGAGTCTGTATCAGTACATTTTAATCTTGTATATAATTTATTGGCAGTATCCTCAAACAGAAATACTAGTTTATATTGCAATAATTCTTCAAGGTATATAAAGTCTTTTTCCCTGAAATAAAAATAATCAGAAAGCAGCATGGTGGACAGGTACCAAGTCTGATGAGACTGCCCAAGCAAATCTAATCCAGGTATTTTGGAATCTCTCTTCCATAATCACCAAAATGTCCTATATCCTCAGAACTTTAGCTAAATAATTCCCCTTTCTCCTGCCTTAAATAAAATCTAGTTCTTCCCAGATTTGTCAGAAACTGTTAATTATCCCTCAGGACAACTAAGAATACTTGGATTACCCACTACTGGACATATACCCAGAGAACACCATAATTCAAAAAGACACATGCACTCCAATGTTCATTGCAGCACTATTTACAATAGCCAGGACATGGAAGCAACCTAAATGTCCGTCAACAGATGACTGGATAAAAAAGACTGTGGTACACATATACAATGGAATATTACTAAGCTATAAAAAAGGAATGAAACTGGGACATTTGTAGAGACATGGATGGACCTAGAGACTGTCATACAGAGTGAAGTGAGTCAGAAAAACAAATATCGTATATTAACACATATATGCAGAATATAGAAAAATGGTACAAATAAACTGGTTTGCAAGGCAGACACAGATGTAGAGAACGAACATATGGACACCCAGTGGGGAAAGCAGGGAGGGTTGTGGGGGAATGAATTCGGAGACTGGGATATCAAATTGTACACTCTAAATATATGCAGTTTATTGTCTGTTAACTGTATCTCAATAAAAGTTCTTTAAAAAAAAAAGAATACATGGATTAATGTGCAATCTAATAATACTTGTGTTTTATCATCTGAGTCCTATATTATCAATAAAATACGTAAGAATTCTTTATGATTCAATTGACTTTTTTAAACTTGTGCAAAATAGCTAATGTCCATAACTACAAAGTGTCTAAGATAGAAAACTGATAGAAAGTGGAGAATAACAACAAAACAGCTACTAATTATTGAATGTTTACAGTGTACCAGGTATATCCTAAGAAATTGTACATGTATTCGTACTTATTAACATGTGGGCACTACTGATCTTTCTCACCTTAAAAATGAGAACGCTGAGTCTGGGAAAGATTATACAACCACTTAAGGGCACACACCTAGGTTTTATAGGAAAGGAAGTGTCAGGAATTTAAAATGTGATTATAATTACATCTTTTGGGGATAATCTTCGTGTAGTATACATTTCTGCTATTATAATGGGACAAAGGTTATGATATACTTTTTGTTTTACTTTCAGATATAGGTGATATAAAAATCTGAACAAAATTAACAACTTCTAGTTTTTGATGGCTTCACAGTATCCTAACATGGAACTTTCTCTGCCTTTTTCTTTGTAAAGACTTCTTACTACCACCATCAGTGACTTGAAACTTCTCTTCTTTGATCATCAGGGCACATTCCACGTGGAATCTTTAAGACATGCTCAATTATGAAGACCTATCTATTTGCAGACTGTTTCCAAGGAGATATTTTGTAGGTAAATATAAAACCTCATCACTGTATTAGCTTATCACTCTTGCAGAATTCTGTTCTATATATCCCCAACAGTTAGGCTAACTTTCCTCTCACCTGAGAGACTTGTCTACATCTTCAGCATTAAAGTAATGCTGGTCCTTCCTCGATTAGAGGTAAATCTCAGCAGCTAACCAGAACCAAGCTTAATTTTTCTCACCTTTTTGATTCCTGACATAATTATTTTCTTAGGTGACTGTTTTTCAAACTTTTTGACTATGCCCAAATAAGTTGTCCCCAGGAGCAGTTCCTCATTTCCAAGTTTAGCTGACCTGGCCATGATCATTAAAGAGATGCTTTTTCTTACTGCATGCTACGTTGCTTCAACCTTGATAAAATCAGATATACTTTCTGAAATCTAGGTTTCCATACCAGTACATGACCCTCCAGAAAATGGAGTTGCCAGTAAAACCAGCTAAATTAAATATCTTTATATCTGTGGTCATTTGTAGACAATGTTCACGACCAGCATGCTGCTTCTGTTTCTTATGTAAACTCAATACTCTAAATAGTTATTAGATTTCCTAAATGTGGTAAGATAAGCCTGTGACTGGTTAGGAGTTTCTCATGAATGTCTAGACTTTAAACAAAGAAGCTGAAGTAAATACATTGATTTTTCACACTTAAGCAATCTTTATTATGGCTACTATTTAATGATTGATGAGGAAATTATTGGTTCATGTATATTATCTTTATCCTTTTAAATCATAATTAGAAACTTTAAAATTTCCATTTATTGAGTTTTACTTTATATCAGTTAATAAGATGGAGATCCTAACTATAATACTAATTGATGACTGAAATATAAAATATATGAAAACAAAGTTCAGATTTTCTATCTTCCACTTTAACAAAAGCTATCTTCTCTGTCTTTTGCCAAAGTATAAAATGTCTTATATGTGAAGTTTCTATGGGATAAGACATTGAAGAGAAGCCCAATAGCCAGTGGAAACAATTTTAAATTGGATGTTTTGAGTATGAAATTTGGAAAAAACACAGTCAGGACTCCTTCTGTATTTTTATTTACTTTTTGAAGAGAATCAAACCTGAACCTAGAAAATACAGTTACTATGAACAGCTAATGATTGGCAAATTAGCAAATATTAGCACAAGAGTTACAGCATGGGCAGTGTAAAAATCATTATTCCCATTACTGCTTTCCATAAAACTAGGAATCCAGTGATCCATGATCCATATAAGAAAAACTTGATAGATTGGACTTCATCAAAAAGAATTTTGCTCTTTGAAAGAGCCTGTGAAGACAATAAAAAGACAAGCCACATGGTGAGAGAAAATATATATAAATCGTATATCTGATAAAGGATTTGTATCCAAAATATATAAAGAGCTCTTAAATCTTAATAATAAGGAAACTGCCTCTATTCACACACACACACACACACACACGCACACACATATGATGGGCGTAAGATTTGAAAGATACTTCATCAAAGAAGATGTGTCAATGGCAAAGGAGCACATGAAAAGACACCCAAAATTATTAGTCACTTGGGAATGCAAATGAAAACCACAAGAACATGCCATATCTATTAGAATGGCTAAAAAAAGAGCAAAAGACAAAGAAAGGAAGACACTGACAACACTAAGTGTACTAAGAAGGATGAAGAGCATTGCATTGCTCTGTTTGGAACGCAGAATGGTACAGCCACTTCAGCAGTTTCTTTTAAAATTAAATATGCCATTATCATATGACCCAGTAATATTATTCTTAGATATTTACCCAGTGAAATCAAAACTTATGTTCACCTGAAAATCTTTATTCATAATTGCCCCAAACTAGGAATAACCCAAATGCTTGTGAGCTGATAACCTATGGTACACACGTGCAATGCAACACCACTCTGCAGTAAAGAGGAACAAACTGTTAGCACACACAACAATGTAGATGAATATCAAATGCATTATATTAAGAGAAAGAAGCCAGATTCAAAAGGCCACATACTGTATGATAGCGATTATATGACATTCGGGGAGAGGCAAACCTATAATGACATAAAACTGATCGGTGGTTGCCACGGTCTGAAGGTGGGTGGGAAGCAAGAGGGTAATTGTGGAATGAATGGAATCCTTCTTTATCTTGATTTTGGTGATGGTTACATGACTGTATGTACTTATCCAAACTCATGGAACTATGTATAAAAAAGAGTGAATTTTACTGTGTGTAAATTATACCTCAATTTTAAGAAAGCAGAATCACAACTACCAAGCTCTCTGATTAATGGGACAATCTAAATAAATCTATACAATGCATTTTTATCCCAATGTATTAGTCCATGGCCTTCTATTATATAAAACTAGAGAAATTGTTTTGGTAATTCTAAACCAAAACCTTGGTCCTTTTAAAGGTGCTAAGGCAAAAGCTGTTTACCTGCCTTAAATACCATTAATGTGATTAAGAAAACATTAATGAATGTTGAATACATTCTTCATTGAATAACTTTTTCAGAATAAAAACTTTCAAAGATTTACTTTTTTTTGTTTTAAAAATCACGTTCATTTAATTTTCTTATTATAAAAGTAAAATACGCACATCTTATAAAATATGAAAATTTATGAAAATATCAAGAACTATATACCCATAATCCCTCTACACAAGGACAGATATTAGCAGCTAATGCTTCTTGATGGCAATTAGATTTTTTTTTTTGGCCTCACCATGCAGCTTGTGGGATCTTAGTTCCCTGACCAGGGATCGAACCCTGGCCCCCAGCAGTGGAAGCACAGAGACCTAACCCCTGGACCACCCAGTGGAAGCACGGAGACCTAACCACCGGAAATTCTCAGTTAATGCTTTTTTTTTTTTTTTTTTTTTTTTTTTTTTTTATTTTTTGGCACACGGGCTTAGTTGCTCCGTGGCATGTGGGATCTTCCTGGAGCTGGGATCGAACCCATGACCTCTGCATTGGCAGGCGGATTCTTAACCACTGCGCCACCTAGGAAGCCCTCAGTTAATGCTTTTTGAATGAACTTCTTTGTCTATAAAATAGGGGGTAACAAAAGAACATTCCTCATTGATTGGCTATGAGAAATAAATGATTTAATGCTTATATTTTGCTTAAGACAGTGCCTGACACAGAGCAATTGTTCAATAAAGATTAACTATTGTATGATTTTCAAAATACACCAAACATTTTCCTTTGCAATTTACGTGACATTTCATTATGTCTTCACGCACTAAAAAATAATCTGTGCGAGGTGTTCACCAATTTTCCCGTGTTACAGCTGAACTGAATAAATAATCTCAGAATAAATTGTTTTCACATTTTATAGCTAGGATATGGCAAAGCCAAGATTTAAACTCGTGTTTGCCTTCCTATGAATTTTTTTTCCTGTAACACACCATGTGTGTAGCAACATGAAAAGATTTTTGAACCTTTGCTACTTCCATATATTTGTGATCCTTTTTCCCTTCTCATAATTTCTCTCTAGTTAATAATTAGTAGTAAAACCACTAAAATGAAAATGACCAATATACTTCTCATTCTTGACAACATAACACAGGAGAACAGAGGATCCTGTTCTGGGTCACTGCCTTCTGTGCTGCAGGGAACTTGCTTTAATGATTATCCACCCTCTCATTTGCTTTCCCCATTTATCTCCTAAGGCATCATCCCCTCAACCTCCAAATATAGTCAAGGCTTTCCCATTCTAAGAACAAAATGTTCCCTTGAATTATATACCATATATATTACTTAGAGTAGACAATCTGCTTTACCAAAGAGTTCCAAAATCTCTGTGGTTTTAAACAATGATAATGATGTACTTATTGCTTGCATCAGAGTCCAGGGTAGGTCAACATGGAGGGTCTCTGTGCCACGCAGTCATTCAAGGATCCAGGCTCATTCCATCGCACAGTTCCACTATGTTCCTAGTCCTCGGGCTCCTCTCTATTCTGCTGCAGTGTGGGGGGAAGATAAAGTAGATACTCTTGATGGATGGTTTTATAGCCCAGGATGCACATCCCTCCTGCTCACATTAGACTGGCCGCAAATCCCACCGGTTATGTTGGGATCCTTGCGGTCCTTTCTGGTGTCCGAGGCCATCTGCTGGTGTTCAGTTGGTTCTCTGTGGGAATTATTGCATCTTTTGGAACATCCCCAATGCATCTGTGGGGAGAGATGCATTCCACGTCCCTCTACTTCGCCATCTTTTTTTTTCAAGATTTACTTTTTAAGGTAAAACTGCCCCCCTGACTGGAAGGATTCCACACAGAGAAGTTGGATGATCTTTGGTGGGATCCTTTTTAGGGATCTGTCATCCATAGCAGTATGTAAATTAGATATTTTTCAGTTCTCCTCTACACTTTTCCACAATGGTCCTAGCCAATGGCTATTATCTATCTGATGCTCAAAGAGTTTATTTCGAAATAAAAAGGATTTATTGCCTATACAAATGAAACCTGCATTTTTTGTGCTGCCTGTTATTTCATTGTGTGATGAAAAGATCAGAAAATAATGTTTGTATCACTTTTTTTAATTAAAATAATTTGGGCATATAAAACTTTGATGGTGTTGGGAGAAGATGGAGACATTGAAGCAGCATTTCAGATTAAACTTTCACCAAACCTTGGCATCTCTTTTCTATCAAGCACAAACAGCACTGCTAACCAACAGCCTTTATTTTTTAACTTCTTGTCAAGTATTCTAGTGTTTTTTAGACATAATAGAATTCAAAAACTTAATTGGACATTTTGGGTAAAACTTAGTGAAAAGGGAATGCTTAATGCAATTCCACTTATATGTAAGATCAAGATGATTTCTCATCAAGCAGGTTGAGAAATAATGCTATAGAATAGGAACTTGGTTTATGACCTTAGTTTCATTCATTCTGTATCTTTAATGAAAAAACAAATTTAAGGTCTGAGTCATGGAGTTATCTCTCATCCCTTATAAATTAGAGCAGTGTTATGAAAGGTATCTGTTGAATAGCCATAGAAAGTTGAGCCTGGCAACTTTTTGTTTAAGAGTAAATGGCTCTTTTATGAATTACAGGAGAAAACTCACACATACACACACAAATCTTACAGAAAACTTCTGAAAGTTGAATTGAGATCACAATAAATTACATTGAATTTTGGATCAATTTTTTTTTTTCAGTTTTGAACTAGCACAAAATAACATCTATCTTTAGGCTTACTAGCTTCAGGAGAAAAAATGTGCATGCACAAGGCCTGTCGTTTAGGGAGATAGAAAAATATGGCTACATAAAAGACCTTGTGTGATGTATCAGTCTTTGAGAAAAATAGTGCACTATCTAGCCAGAGATTTCATATAACCAAGCAGAGTTTTGAGAGGACTGAAGAGTAAAATTCTAACTAACTTAATTAAAATGGATAATTAGATAGATTAGATAGATAGATAGATAGATAGATAGATAGATAGATGATAGATAGTGGTAAATGTAGTTTGAGCCTATATATATAAGCTTAAAATATCTGACTGGCAATTGTTCTTCTTTAACAGCCAATTAATAACTAGTTAAAAACATCAGAGTGAAGTTATTTTTTAGTATCTGAAGGAATTTCTAACTTTCTTCTTCTCTATAAGTTTTTAAAACAGTGTGAACAAGACAAAGTTATCCTGTTATTCTGGATACCAACCCAGCTCCTAAACAGCTCCACTCTCATGGCCTAAAGAATAGCAGATTATATGGGAAATGACCTAAACGCGACATGAACGGCCATTCATTTGTTTTGCCATTTTCCTGAATCAAATTGTATGTGTTGAATGATAGATAGGAGAATTTGTGTGGTCATTTGTACCAAAAGATCTTTTGGCTTTCATTAGTCACCAGTCAAGTATTCTTCCTCAAGGAAAAATTATTTCCAATAATCTACTCTTTTTTTCCTGTATTCTCTCGGTCTTTCTTGTATTTCCATTGTTATAAAGACAGGAGAAGCTGAAAGGCTTATCTTTCTGATCTATAGAAGATCATCTTCAATATTTCCGAAAGGCATTTGCCAGCCATCTTGAAAATCTAATAGAAGTAGTAATCTTTTTATTTTTATTTTTTTTGCTGGAATTACATCAGCACAGTGTGTTTGTCATAATAATAGAAGACTAGATTGAGAGTAAAAAGATTTGTCTTTGGAAAAGAAAAATGAGGAAACAAAATGTAATCAAATAGAGGCATTTTATTAGGTAGACCAGATCTTTCAACATATGGAGTCCATGTGGGAAAACAAAATAATTAAAGAGTCACTGACGGTAAAAAGTTAGGGAACCGTGTATTAGGCCATTTTCCTCTTCCAAAAAGGAAATGTTTAAGAGATGGTGTTCAGAATGTTGAAAGAAAAAAGGAAACTTCAAACATCTATGCCTTCTTTAATTCAACAGGTTTATGGAAAACTTTAGCCCCTGTGCTATTATATTTTGAAATATTTATTGAATTGTTATCTCAAATTTGACAAAATTGGCAGAGGGCTTTATTTTTAAGGAGCTTGAGATTTTTGTTATAATTTGGGTATTTCAGTTGGATATATATGATATAGTCAATGAAATTTTGTAGCCTTCAGAAAAGTTGGAAGTGTCATTAATCAAATTATCTAAATCGTATTTTATGAAAAGTAAAATATGACATATTTGTAATCATTTTATTCAGGAGTCTTGGATATTTAGTCATCAATTATATATCATATATTTTCTTTTAGCTTCAAAAATAAATACAATTAGGACTTCCTAGGTGGCGCAGTGGTAAAGAATCCTCCTGCCAACGCAGGGGACATGGATTCGAGCCCTGCCCTGGGAAGATTCCACATGCCACAGAGCAGCTACGCCCGTGCGCCACAGCTATGGAGCCTGTGTTCTAGAGCCCGTGAGCCACAACTATTGAGCCCATGTGTCGCAACTACTGAAGCCCACGCACCTAGGGCCCATGCTCCACAACAAGAGAAGCCACTACAATGAGGAGCCTGTGCACCACAATGTAGAGTAGCCCCGCTTGCAGCAACTAGAGAAAGCCCGTGTGCAGCAACGAAGACCCAACACAGTCAATAAATAAATTAATTAATTAAAATAAATAAAGAAATAAATACAATTAATATGCATAAGTTCTTTGTAACTTAGGGTGTTACAATTTTTATTTTTCTCAAAAGCTAAAATATATGACAGCAATGCTTTTAAACATCTTTTTTTGAGGTAAAACTGATTTTCAATAAACTGTACGTGTTTAAAGTATAAACTTATATAAGCTTTGCAAGTTTGTGCCCTTGTGAAATTACCACCACAATTAAAATAATAAATATACTCTACCACTCCCAAAGGTTTTCTCATGCCCCTTTGAAATCCTTCCCTCCCACCATTCTTTCTGCCCCACTATCCCTGAGCAACCACTGATTCGCTTCAGGACCAGCTATATAATTTGCAGGACCCAGTGCAAAATGAAAATGTGAGATCCTTTGTTCAGAAAGCAGAGACATTTTTCTCTTAAAAGTACTAAAATATAACACTTTTTCTTTTTTTCTGTTGTCTCTCTTAGCTTGTCATGGCGGGGTTTTTTGGTTTGTTTGGTTGGCTTGTTTGTTGGGAGTTTTTGCTATTTAATGTCGTTCTAAGTAAAGAAAAATTGAATTTTGAGGGAAAGAGTTCAGGATAGCAGCACAGGAATTCCCTGAAATCACCTCCTGTTGTGAACACAACAAATTTACTGCTACTTAGAGAATAACTTTCCTCTAAAAGGGACCTGAGAACTAGGTGAACAGTGACTCCATAACAGAAGATAAAAGAGACTCCTTGAGATGGGAAGAGAGGCAGAGACTTGGTCTCTCCCAGAGCCCTACCGCAGGCACGGTGTCCCACAATCAGGAAGGATCCCCAAAGTGTGGAACTTTCACTCAAGGTGTGAGTGGACTGCGTCTCACATCAGGCACCTGGACTGGGTCCAGCATCGGAACGAGGAACCCCAAAATGCCTGGTTTTGAAAATCAACAGGGATTCAGTCCAAAGGAACTACAGAACTGTAGGGAAAAGAGAACTTACTTTTTTTTTTTTTTTTAACTCTGTATACGGGGATATATGTATAAAGAGAACTTACTTTTAAAGAGCTTCTGCACAGACCTACTCTCCCTGAGACCTCTTGAAAAAGCAACAGTTTGAAAAGCGCCTTGACCGTAAGTGAGGGCAACCCATTTACTAATCCCAAAGTGGTTGCTGAAGAGGCAGGAACCTGCAGTGACTTTCTCTGGGACCAAAAAGCTGGCATTTTTTAGTCTCAGTTTCTTCATCCACCAAAGAGAACTAATAAAACTGACTTCATAGGACTGTTATAAAATCAAATTAGATGTTATATCTAGCATCTGGCATGTGACAACTTTTAAACAAAAGATAATTATGATTATTATTAGATGATTATGTTTCTAGAAGGAAAGGGTCATTTCAAGTTTCTCTACAATTCCCACAACACCTCAGAGGGAAGATACTTATTCACTGATTGATTGATTGTGATGACATTTGAATACTTCTCTAGGTAATAAAGAAAAGAAATAGAAGCTAATGAATCTACTTCCAGTGAGTACAGTATATGACTCACCGAGCAGTCACAACCACTGAAAGAGAAAATAGACGCTCTCTACTTCTTTCATGTTTAAGGGCAGAATTTGTTCAGCCCATTGGTTTTCAATGCTCAAGACAACTTCATGTGAAATTAATTTCACCTACTTTTTGTTCTTGTTCCATTTCAAACAGCAAAGTCACTCTGCCTTGGTGAAAATTTTATTAAATACTCCTGCCAAACTTTAACTGAATGTGCAATGACCCTCATTGTAGTGCCACAATTCACCTGAATATTATTGTCCAAATGATATTTTTGAGAAAATGACAATCTAGATAAGAGAGAAGGGAAATTCACCCCAACACATCATGTTTAAGCGTGTGTTGCTCTTTAAATATAAAAATGATATCACTGCTCTATGATTTCTGTGACACTTATTTAAAGATTTTGTTTCTAGACTTCTCTTCTTCCCAATTTTGATGAAATACTAGAGCTCATCTACTGCAGTCTTTCAGGTTGTCACGCTTTTATGATATGGGGGAGGCATTTTTGAGAGATTAATGAAAACAACATATATAATCAGACCATAGTGGACTGAAACAATGATTACAACCACATTAAGAGAATAATCTGACAAATGGCCATTTTAGGTCATGAGAAAAGTTCTTAAGCACTATTCAAAATCTGTGTACAAAATAACATACAAGAAATATAAAAATGATTTTTAAAATTAATTTAATCTTTCAAGTTATTTTCTAAAAGCAAACACTTATAAAATTATTTTAAGGTTAATGTACTTGTTTACTTGTATTATTATAAACAAAAATTGTATCTTCTAATTGACATTAGGAATGTTTTCTTTCATCTGAAAAGACTTTGACTTTGGAAAAAAAGATCAAATATAAAATTTATTGTCTTCAAAAGAATCACATGGCAAGATAATTAGTAACTATTAAGCTTTTATTTGAAAACTTGGTCTCCCATAAATGTGAAAAATATGCAGAGCCCTTTCCCTGTACTCTTACTTTATTTGCATCTTCTTAGTCACATTGCTGTTAGGGCCTATGAACTGTTAGAAATATGAGGCTCTGAATTTGAAGTTCTCCAGATGATAACTAATACCTAATATGTGCTTTATCCTTCATGGGACTGATTGAGACCCTGGAGGATCTCCTTTAGAAGGATCCTAGACAAATATCAGAAAGCAATACATCTGGAAAGCCTGGGGAGCAGAGATCTTTCTTCTCAGTACCCTTCTCTAGCAATAGCACTGACAAACTTGTTGCCTGTACACTTCCAGCCTAAAATGGAGTGGTTTCAGCTTCCTGTGGGACTAGTGCCATTGATAGTCTTCCAACAACCAGCTCTCATACTCTGTGGATTAATAAAGGAAAAAACCCAGCCATTTAGGGAACCCCAGCAAACAGAATGATCAGTCAGTATCTCAATCAGCATCCAGTTAGGAGACAGAAATCATACCAATTGTTTTAACAGAGAGAATGTGAAATAAAGATGGTTAATGATGTATAAAAACAATTTTAATTAGGTAACTGAAAGGCAAGAGGAGAACTCCTGGGTCTCATGGAAGTAGCAACTTCAAGGAGCAGGTCCTACCCATAAGGTTGGGGGGAAAAGGAAAACACTTAGAAATATTAAAACTTGGAGGAGAGGCCCCACAGAGCTAAATTACAGACCTCTGAGGAAGGGGTCCTGTTCCACTGGTCATGGGTTTTTGAGCTGGAGAAGGGGTCCCATGAGGCTGAGACCCAGACTTCCAAGGAGGGGATGTCAGCTGTCTGGTGCTGGTCTATCTGAAGCATGCTGATAAAGCTGGTCTTGTCATAGTTGGAAAGACTACAAAAAAGATTCAACTGCCACTATGGGTGAACACAGAAGCTACCAGGATGATGAAGCATTGCTAGGGCAACACAGGAAAAAGAAACTCAGAAAGCAACAGGAAGCCCTCAGGAAGAAAACAGAAAATAACAAGTCCCTTCTTACTCCTCCTGCCTCACAGACTCTCTCTCTCTCTAGCACCCCCTATTGACAAAGCTTTAAGGGAAGCAGTTGACAAAGCAGAATGAGGTTAGTTGAATTGCAGTCCCAGCATCAAAAGCTATGTTTAGAAAGGTGGTCTGGGAGCTGAAATGCAATATCTTAATAACTGACAGTCAAAAAAAAAGAAGAGAGAGAGAGAGAGAACACACATACAAAACTAGAGCAACCAGAAGAGACAATTGGAAATGGAAGAAAGAAAAATTTTAAAAATGAGGTAATTCAAATGTAGCAAAAAAGAGTCTTTAGATTAAAGAAATAATAATTTAAAAACAGGGTCTTCTAAACAAATCACCTGATGAATTGAAAGAGAGCAGTTTCCACTGAGATCTAAACCAGTGGCATGGAAAACCAAGTGAAATAAGTACCACAAAGCATAGGACAAAATATAACTAGATTGAAATGACAAAAAAAAAAATGCAACTGATGTGGAACAGAGATCCAAGAGAGTTAATGTGAGTAATAGGAATTCTAGAAGAAGTAAAATGAAGAAATGGAGGAGAAGAAATAATCAGACAAATAATAGAAGACAATGTATTTGATCTGAGGAATTCAGGTCTGCAGATTAAAAGTTTCACTAAGTTCCATAACTGCACTAATGGTAAAACCTAGGAATAAAAGTCCTAAACCTAACTTAAAGAGACATTTACAAGTTTCCAGGTATATAGAAAAATTACCATCCAGAGAAAAAGAATTGAAAAAGAGAGAGAGAGAAATAAAAAGCACTGGGCTGGCATCAGAATTCTCACCCAAAACATAGGAAGATAAAAACTAAAAGAGAGTTAAGAGTCTATCCATTGATTATGAAGGAAAAGGACTGTAACTCAAAAAGTCAAATAACTGAAGAGTAAATACAAACAATTCCTCATTAAAAATGCAATGATAAAATAACATTTTCAGCACCAATCAAGTAAATAAACAAGATAGAATGATCTAATTATCTAACAGTGAACTATTCTAACCAAGGTGAACTCTCACAGACTAATTGGAATCCAATTTCTCAAGATAAGATAAGGAATCAGAGAAAATCTAAGAAGGAAAAAAAGCCACACAAAAATTAAACACCAAAGGCTAGTTTACATGTTTTTAGTGTCTTCAGTGTATTGATTAATGTCACAAATGTTATTTTAAAAGAAAAATAAAATCCTACAATTTATACAAATGAACAAGGTTATCAGATGTTGGAGAGATCTTTTTTAATAAGAACAGAAACTCAGAAATTAAGGAAAATATAGACAAACATTTACCCTTATATGAATGTCTTTTTTATATAAAAGACAGAAAACAGTGCACAGAGAGTCCCCATCTGCATGTAGAGCTATCTGTAGAAGCCATTTACAGCAAATACTCTGAGACTTAAAACATTAAAATTAACCTCTAAATTAGTAAAATTTGATGAGTATAAAATGGAATTACTGGATCATGTGGTAGCTCTATTTTTAGTTTTTTGAGAAACCTCCATACTGTTTTCCACAGTGGCTGCACCAATTTACATTTCCACTAGTGTATGAGGGTTCACTTTTCTCCACATCCTCACCATTTGTTATTTGCATTCTTTTTGATGATAGCCATTCTGACAAGTGTGAGGTGATATCATTGTGGTTTTGATTTGCATTCCTCTGTTGATGAATGATGTTGAGCATCTTTTCATGTGCCTATTGGCCATCTGTATGTCTTCTTTGGGGAAATGTCTTCTGTCCTTTTTTAATTGGGTTCTTTAATGTCAAGTTGTATGAGCTGTTTCTATATGTTGGATATTAATCCTTTATCAGTCATATCATTTGCAAATATTTTCTCCCATTCAGTAGGTTGTCTTTTTGTTTTGCTTATGGTTTCCTTTGCTGTGCAAAAGCTTTTATGTTTAATTAGGTCCCATTTGTTTATTTTTGTTCTTATTTTCCTCGCTTTAGGAGACAGAGCCAAAAACACATTGCTACAATTTACATCAAAAAATGTCCTACCTGTTGTCTTTTAGGAGTTTTATGGTTACTGTCTTACATTTACATCTTTAATCCATTTTGAGTTTATTTTTGTATATGATGTTAGAGAGGGTTATATTGATAATTTCATTCTTTTACATGTAGCTGCCCAGTTTTCCCAATACCACTTATTGAAGAGACTTTTCTCTATTGTATATTCTTTCATCCTTTGTCATAGATTAGTTAACCGTAAGTGTGTGGGTTTATTTCTGGACTCTCTATTCTGCTTTATTGATCTATATGTCTGTTTTTGTGCCAGTACCATACTGCTTTGATTACTGTAGTTTTGTAGTATGGTTGGAAGTCAGGGAGTGTGATTCCTCCCGCTGTGTTCTTCTTTCTCAAGATCGTTTTGGCTATTCAGGGTCCTCTGTGTATCCATACAAATTTTAAAAGTATTTGTTCTAATTCTGTGAAAAGTGCCATTGGTATTTTGATAGGGATTACACTGACTCTGTAGATTGCCTTGGGTAGTATGGTCATTTTAACAGTATTAATTCTTCCAATCCATGAACGCAACATATCTTTCCATCTGTTTGTGTCATCTTCAATTTCTTTCCTTAGTGTCTTATACTTTTCTGAGTACAGGTCTTTCATCTCCTCAGTAGGTTTATTCCTAGGTATCTCCTTTTTTTATTGTTTCCTTCCCATGTCTATGAAAAATTTTAACCTAGTTACCATTCTGCTTTACATCTTCCAATGTCTTTCTAATTTTATTCACCATTGTTTAGTTTCCTAAACATACGTAGGAACAGGAGTTTGGGAGCTAGCTTTCCTTGCTGTGTTCAGGAACGTAAATGTTTGAATTGGAGGGAACAGACTGTTCATTCACAATTGCTCACTGCTGAGTCCAATATACCAATGAAAGCATTCTCATTTTGTTTTTTTGAAAGGTTTTGATTTGAGGTTTGTTTTGTTTTAAATGGTAAGGGATGCCTGCTTATTTAGAAGGATTGCACAAAAAGAAAAGAATAATTCCCAGTTTTATGAATACAAGGTTCAAAAAGTTATATTGCTTTTAAATTATATGTGAAACTTAGGGGAAAATAAATGAAAGACTAAGGAGCAAAGGGCTCTAATGGGAAAGCCATACTTAACGATCAGCTAAGCTGCATGTATTATTTATAAGGTGCTGAGGGCAAAATTGTGAGAAGGAATTTTGCCTTTTCCATTCTCTTTTCATCTGTTATTTTCTTTTCTTTGCGAAGTATGTGTACTTAAATGCTACCTGGTACAGACCAAAGCCGTCAATAAAACTATTATTAATTACTACATAATCCACCACTATAGTCTGCCTTTCATATTGCTTGGCCTTTAGCCTTGACTTCCTGTTTATAGCTCTAAATCAATAGAGCATTCAGAGACATTGAATGTGTTCACTAGGCTTTTATTTTAATTTTTGCATGTATTGCTTTCATTTTTAACAAATAAGAAAAGTAATAATGTCAACAATAATTATACTTTGTTAACATTGTGAAATATGTCATTCTAGACTTGTTTCTAAGCACATGTATATACATAAATGAATGAGGTATGAATAAATGAATAAATGAGGAGTGAGTGAATGAATAAATGACTAATTTAACAAAATGAGAAAGTGTATTTGTTTGTGTGTGTGTTTGTGTGTGTGTATATATAAAATATGTGAAACCTGTTTTTTCATTCAACCACAAACTCTGATTATCTCTTAATGCCAGTAAATTTAGAAACAGATTATCATTAGATACGTTGTTAATTGTAAAGAATCTCACATCTTTTCCAAACTGCAATCTGGCCACCTCTTACTCATGATTTGATTTTACTTGATTAATTGCACATAAAATATGCAGCTTTTATAAACCTTTTGCAATGACACAAGAGCTACTAAGATATGTCTATAAAGCCCTAGTCCAGTGTTGCTCCTCTATCCTGAAATATCAGCTTTTATTTTTTGTCCTTCTCCAATTCTAATGGTATATCATCCCCCCCAAAACTCTAAATATACATTTTCATTCCCAATATTCAATTTATCAATTCTATTTTCAAAATATACTTAGAACTACTTCTGAACACCTCCCCTGCTACCATCGTGTTTCCACACCACCCTCATTAGTCCCTTGGGTAACTGTGATAGCCTTGCATCTCTGTCTCTGCTTCAGTCTTTGCCCCACTTCAGTCTGATTTTGACAAGGAAACAAGAGTGATGCTTTAACAGAGGAGTCAGTGCCTTCCTAAGCTGAATAAATCTTTATCATTGCATTAGTCCCTCCATGATCTGGCCGCCTATTGCCTCTGACATCATCTTCCACCACAACCTCCTTAACTCTGCCTCAGCAACCCTGGTCACCTGGCTTTTCCTTGAAACACTCCAGGCCTCAAGGACAGATATCCACACTCCTCATTCCCTCACCTTTCCAGATGTTTACTCGAATGCCACATTCTCAATGAGGTTTTCTCTGGTTGTCCTGTCTAAGTTGCAGTACACCTCACCTATACATCTCACACACACACACACACACACACACACACACTTTGTATCTTCCTTCTTGCTTTATTTTTCCACTTTGCATGTATATCAGTATTTTTTTAGGTGTGTATCTCCCCACCCAGCAGATTTCAAGCTTCATAAGTGCAGGGATTTTCCTCTGTCTTATTCATCACTTCACTCCACTACTTAAACCAATGTATGACATACAATGATTGTTCAGTAAATACTTGTTTAGTGAATGAATATAACCATCTGGCTGACTCTCAACTAACCTTGAGTGTTGAACATACTGAGTTTAAAGTTCAAAGTAATTTGAAGTTTTCTTCCCTTAATGGTCCAAGAAAGAGATCTGAAACAACTATTTATATATATATAGGAAATGGTGAAGAAATGAGGGGTGTGGGAATCTGCCCCCAAGACAGGTGTGCCTGGAGTGTTTGAGAGAAGATCCGGGTGACCAGGTTGCTGAAACAAAATTAAGGATATTGTGGTAGCAGATGAAGTGAAAAGGCAACAGACAGCCAGATTGTGGAAGGCCTCAATGCTGTGATAAAGATTTATTCAGTATATATAAATAATATTGTTAAAAGTCTCCAATTTCAAGTATTCTTTCCTAAAAGACACTTGAAATGATAAGGATGGTAGAATGGCAAGTTCATTCTGAATCTCCAATAAACTTCATTTCTTGAAGACAGGTACACAGTTCTTAAGAAGACTTATCTGAGAAGTAAAGAGCCTTACTCAACTTTTGAAGGTACATTCATACAGATCTAAAGATTACAGATGAATTTGAGGACTATAGAAATCTTGGATTCAGATTTGGAAAGTAGTTTCCTGAAATGTGCACTAAAAACACTGCAGTAATCCAAACACAGTTTGACCTTTTGGATGAAGGGGAGGGAGGAGTGCTATAGAAATCACCCTGCAATCATGTACCCGTGGTACTTTGCCACGTTTAATTTTGAAGGCATTTTCTGGCTTCCTTCTCAGATTCTTCCACACACCATATTTACGTTAATTACACTAAGAGACATAATTATAACTCATGGCTAATTTGCTTTTAAAAAGAGGGGAGAGAACGCACAACGAGAAGCATGTTAAAAATAACCCTGAGAATATAATTTAAGTATTAAACTTAAACCATTTAGTGTCAAAATACAGGCTTCCATCCCTAAGCTACTTTAAATCTACATCATTACAACATGACTTGATTTGCCTGAACAATAAAAGACTAAACTTTTACATGAAGTGACCCTTTAAGAAATGTATCTGTGTTTTTATAGTGTTTTAAGGAAAATAGCTTCATCTGAGTGTTTTCCATGTGTATACAATTGCACTTTTGAAAAAGATTTTTCATTCATTATGCTTATTCTGAAGCCAATCAATAGCTTACCTGAAATTAACAAATGAATTTTCAGATATTGAAATAGAATAGGGGACTTCCCTGGTGGTGCAGTGGTTAAGAATACGCCTGCCAATGCAGGGGACACAGGTTCAATCCCTGGTCTGGGAAGATCCCATATGCCGGAGAGGAACTAAGCCCTTCGCCACAACTACTGAGCCCACGTGCTGCAACTACTGAAGGCCAAGAGCCTAGAGCCCTGTGCTCTGCAACAACAGCCACTGCACCGAGAAGCTCACACACCGCAATGAACAGTAGCCCCCACCTGTCGCAACTAGAGAAATCCCATGCACCTGTGCACAGCAAAAAGACCCAACGCAGCAGAAAGAAAGAAAAAGAAAGAGAGAGAGAATAGTTTTGCACCAGACGTACAGTACAAAAAAATATGCAAACCATTGATGTTTTTTAAAGTTGTTTGAGGTTTTGAAGTGTTTTTTTAATATCATAATACACTCAATATATAATACATTTTTAACTTTAAATTTATTGTATAATAATTTTTTAATCTTATTTGTGTCATTGTGCTATGTTTATGAAGATTAGAATGCTCAGTTTATTTTTTACACATGGAAGTTTTACATTATATATTTTCACATTTAACAGTTTGGTATTAATGTTTCTAATTGGATTTATTTTTTTCCAACGTGTGACACATTTAATATCCTCAATATATATAAATTACTCATACCAATTGAAAAGAAAAGCATTACAATTACCTAATTTTAAGGTTGCCATATATCTGTGGGCATGAACTATATTCTTTTACCAGCTGAACCATTTGAAACCACTGCTTGCTCTTGCCAGACAGCTCTTTAATATTTATCCCTAAGTGGGGGCCCCTTTCCTTCATTCTAGAAATTAAATTCTAAAAAAAGTTTACTGTCCTTAGGTATGGCTGCCTCTAAAACTATAGTGATATCTGCATGTGCACACTTAACAGAATACCTGAAAAGTCTAGTTGATTGAAAATACACTAATTATCAAAATAGATAATACAATATTATTGTTTTTAATAAGCTATATAAAATGATGCATATACAAAGCCATATGTAGTAGATATCTAGAGACAAAAGCATAGAAATTGTGTTGATAAAGCATGTTTTTTCCCCTTAAGAAAAAATTAAAGTGCTGGGTTTCAAGTTCTTATGATGAAACAAATAACCTGATAACTTAATATTTATCATTTAAAAAAAATTTAACTAGGTTCATTTCTAGTTTTTCAGATCCAGGATAAGGAACTCTGGTTACCAAATGATCAGTGATGTGAGCATTATATCAATTGAAAGTAGGTGTGTGTTAAAAATTATAGAAAATACAGGGAAAATTTTTAAGACAAACTTGAAAACATTCTTGAACGAGAAGTAATGGCAATAAAGTCACGTGACTTAAATTCAAAACAACCTGGTTATAAAGAAAAATAAAATTCAATTGAATAAAAGCCAAAGGGCTCTTATCATAACCGCCAAAAAAATGGGTGAGAACATTTTGTGTAAAAACGAACATTTTTAAAGCTGTACAGCTAGGAAGAGTGCTCTGTATGGATGTTGGGGAGATAAGGCCAGGCACCAGCGCACTCTGAGACGGCTCCCTCCATCGCCATTCTGCATGTCACCCACTGAGCAGCCGATATAGTGTTTAAAGAATTAATATCAGCTTAGGAGATAAACTTGATTGATCTAAGGATAAATGTATCCCCTCAACACACCTGTCATTGATTCATTTAGGTACGATCATGAGTCCTAATCCTGACCAAATTGATATGAAAAAACCCCAGCCAGTTCCATGATAGTAAATCCAGGTCTGTGTTGGCCCAGGGCAGGAGTGTAACATCCTCTGTGTCTTGTGTGTTTGTACACTTACTTTCTTAACCAGTGTGCTAGAGGCCACTCTGTCGTCTTCTGGTAAGTGTGTGTGGGGTCCTCTGTCCATACCTCCTGGGAGGGGCCCCTTCCATCTTGATCCGTGTGAGCCAAGATTGATCACCTTTCGTCAGTAATGTATTCATCGGGGTCCACAGCAGGCACAGATGGGGGCTTGGAATGTTTTGCTGTGTTTCTTCAGTACCGTGGATTTGAAATGAACTCATCCTTGCTGTGAGCATCAGAATCCTTGAAGAGTTTGTTCATGATTGGGAAACATTTGCAACGTCACCCCAGAATGAGAGTCAGCCTTATCCCCCTTCACTTCCACGTAGAAATTAAGAAGTTTCAAAACAAGCAAAGAGCTCTACTTTTAGAAGAAATATGTTACACTATGAACTGGTGAGATTTCTGGAAACTTCTCCACTCAAAGATAACAATAGGAAGCCATGAACTTTTTCCCCACTTTACACAAAGAAGAATTCAGCTGAGACCCTAATGCCACTGGCGATAATAACCATAAAGTCACTCAGACTTAGGATGAAACCAACTTTTTATATTTGAACTGAAGAACCAACTAATCCTGTAACAAGGCCTGCTTCTGGAGTACTGGTCATATGAGTTAAGAAGCGTCTTTATAAATCAAGCTGCTAGTGTATTACTTGCAGCTTCGGGCATTGTAACTGGTATAGAACTCCGTGGATATGTGGCTCAGGCGAGAACTAAGCGTGAGTTTGCAAAAGCTATGACCCATAAAAGAAAAGCTCAGAGTAACAATTTAAAAGCATCTAGAATCTGTAAAATAAAGCATGAAGTGAAGGCACATGTTCCTTCTTCTCTCTAGAGAGTCCTGGAAAGCTACTTAAAGCAACAACTGCCATTTGATCCTTAAGCGATCACCAGCTCTGTGATTACCTCCTACCTGGGATTTAATGTGCATATTCAACCTCTAATCTGGATTGCAGGGAGAATTTCATGGTTTGCATTTTAAACTCTGCTTGGAAACCTCTTTGAAGATCAGCCAGAAGATTACGGCAGTGCAAGTAACCTGCGGAAGTTTACGGCGGTCCTCCTGTCGGTCATGCTGGGCAAGCAGTCATTTTCCCAACGTGATAAAAATCGGATTGCGTTGAACATCACCTACTACAGGTGATTATGTTCTCATCACCAAAATACACTAATCTCTTCTCTAATTTTTCTGATTTTCACAGCAGGGGTGTGCTAAAAGTATGTTTTCCTCTTAAAAAGTGCACGTGATTCTTACTAAGAGGGAAGTGTTCTTTTTAATTGGGGGTAGCAACTGACATACATGGTTCTACCACACTCAACATTTGCTATTTTGTTTTGCTTTATGTATAGACGGTTGACTACAATACAATTGCTATTAAATTGAGACACGTAACGTGATCCTTATAATGGTTTTCTTTAACAAAGTACTATAAATTTTTTTCTTGGCCCAATTTTGAAAATCTGTTGCTTTCAGAGTGAATAAAAATGCATTTTTATTAATGCATATTTGAGTATTTTTATGACTACTATTTTCTTCAAAAATTGCTGCATTTTAAAGCCAAGATTGTGTGAGTGCAGAAAACTATGAGTAGTCACAATGGAACATGTTTAGCAAGTGTAAATGTATAGTAATTTAAGTCTAACTATATTAAAACAAAACATAATTAAAGGCAGTAGTCAAATTAAACTTCCAAGTAATTTCAGTTCCCAAGAGGAATGTCCCTTTATCACATATTCCATATCAAAACCCAAATTATTTCCTTTATTTATATCATAAAACAAAAGTAACAATTTAAAAATCAGTGAGTTCTATTCTTAACAATACAAACATTAGGATAACAAATAATCCCCATAAAAAACAAAAATGAAAAAATAAACTATTTTTGTAAATAGAAGTAGTTGATTTTGCACACACATTCAGGTTTTAGTGACAGAAAAATGAACGTAACTCTATCTGTATTTTATTTAAAGAATAGGTTACTAAAGGCCAAATTTACAAAAATTACTGTGCATAGAAGTTATTGAAAGTATATAATTACAAAGTATGTAATTATTTTTGTATTTTTTTCCTTACAGCACTAAACATGGGACTTCATTAAATCTCAGCATTTATATATTAATCATGTAAATAATATTTTCATTATGAGTTACCAGTTCATATTAGAATCTTCTTTGGGAGGGAGGGAAAGGGAATGTTAGCATTTTGTAAAATACCTAGGTATTGTCTCTCTTCCATTAAAATTAATTTTATTATTTATTTATTTACTTATTTATTTACTGGCTGCATTGGGTCTTCATTGTGCTTTCTCTAGTTGCGGCGAGTGTGGGCTACTCTTCATTGCTGTACCTGGGCTTCTCAATACAATGGCTACTCTTGCTGTGGAGCACCGGCTGTAGGAGCACAGGCTTCGGTAGTTGTGACACATGGGCTCAGTAGTTGTGGCACAGGGTCTTAGTTGTTCCATGGCATGTGGGATCTTCCCGGACCAGGGATCAAACCCGTGTCCCCTGCATTTGCAGGCTAATGCTTAACCACTGTGCCACCGGGGAATCCCATAATAAATTTTAAAATTTAAAATCCGACATAATCAGTATTATTATCTACTGTTCCCTTAAACACTGGGGAAAAAATTACCTGAAAAGTTATTTTGCCTTGTAATATTTACCTCTAGTGTGTAGAAACACAGACTCTGTAAATATGAAAAATAAATATTAATAATGAATAATTTTATGTTGGTTCTTTTACTGTCAATTAAAAGCAGTATTTTTAATATAGACCAAAATTATTTCATATTAGGAAAACAGATATGTATGTAAAAACATAATGAAACAATACACATTTTATAGGGCATTATTCGTCACATTGCTAAAACTTATAAGAATAAAAACAGTGATTTGCTTGTGGTATATGAGGCTGATGTTACTTGCTAAACCTCATGTGCTGCATCTTCTTCTGCCAATATTGATTAGGGGTTTCATCCATCATCCTCCCATAGGGACAGAAGATGCAGCTGCATCAGAATGGCTAGGAGTGGTTGTATATTCCCTAGCTAGCTTCTCCAGGTGAAACAAATGACCTCATACTGTTATCAAATCTATATTTGATAATATAGAATATCAAATAATACCACACATTAACCAAGCTGCCTGGTGCAGCTTAGCATTACATACACACATATTTCCAACTACATCAACAAATAAAGTGTACTACTTAATCATTAGATATATGTTAAAGTCAGAAGCAGATGAGTTCTAAGGAGAAAATATGCATAATTGAAAACAGAAGAAAACATCAATCAATTGTGGGACATTAAAGAGATATGAAGATACATTCTGGAAAAACAAGAAAACAAATTAGGTGCCTAATAAGCATGTGAAAAGATGCTCAATCTCATTCTGTCAAAAAATAAAATAACCTTCCATAACAGCAAAAATTTTAAAACTTTATAATATCCAGTATTGGTCAGGATATAGGGCAACAGTCATTAATATACACTGTTGGTGAGATTTAAAATTGGTGCCATATTTGGGAGCAGACTATATAGGCCAACTTCCAATGGTAGAGATTCCTTTACCCTGTATCTTGCAAAGGTTCATGTATCTTTGCAAATAAATCTTTGCAAAATTATGCCTAAATGCATATAATAGATATACTCATTCAAGATTGTTTAAAATAGCAAAAAATGGAAAAGCAACTAGTTAGATTTTTTCCCCCCTCTCTCATTTCCTTCTTCCTTCCTTGAGTATAAGGCACTTTGATAATTTCATTCATCAGCTATTCAACAGAAAGTTTACTCTATGTCAGGTACAATAGAAACTCATAAGGAGTCATTGGTGGACTTTACGTAGTGCCTTACATTTTTTTTAAATTTTGATTTTCTCTTTAATTCCTAAAAGATCACTGCAGCTGCAGCGTGAATGCCATATTTGAGAAAGCTGGTAATGGCAAGGGGATGGAAATAGTGGACACGAGCAGAGCAGTTGTACAAAATCAAATCTTCGGAGAGTGTGCCGATAATAAAAAAATAAAGTCGATCTGTACATGTTGACTTGGACAAAGGGCCGTGTTATATTAAGGTTATTAAAGCAAAGAATACACATAAATGCATATGGAAATACGTAATTATTTCTTTTCAGGAAGGGTAACACAATTTAATATTAATTACTCTTCATGAACAGAAGTAAAAAGTAAAGAAACTGGAGAAAAGTAGATATTTTATTTCTCTTAATTTCAAATATATCTGTATCGCTCACATTCTTACTGTGCTTCTGTATAACTTTTACAATTTTGTAACAGAACTAACTAGTTTAGGATTATACACAATTTTTTCTGTATATATTATAAGTTAAAAGTAATTATAATCACCATTTTAAATTTTTCTCCAATTTATATCATCCTAACAATTTGCCTCAAAATATTTTATAATTTTTAAAATATTGTGACAGTATTTTATTAGGCTTCTTTTACTTTAACTTTTCCTAATAAATAAATAATTGACAACAGCTAAGAAAATACAACTTAAACTTTAAAAAATAAACAAAGGAAAGAATTTCTATTTGTTTGTTTGAAGTTTATTGAGTTATCAAAGTCTGTGGAATATATACCCTCAAAATGGGGCATAACTTTTTGCAAGAATTAAATTTATTTATTTATTTATTTATTTATGTATTTATGTATGTATGTATTTATTTATTTATTTATTTATTCTTTTTGGGGGTACAGCAAGTTCAATCATCTGTTTTTATACACATATCCCCATATTCCCTCCCTTCCTTGACTCCCCCCGCCTCGAGTCCCCCCCACCCTCCCTGTCCCAGTCCTCTAAGGCGTCTTCCATCCTCGAGTTGGATTCCCTTTGTTATACAACAACTTCCCACTGACTATCTATTTTACAGTTGGTAGTATATATATGTCTGTGCTAATCTCTCGCTTCGTCTCAGCTTCCCCTTCACCCCCCGCCCCCTCCCAAACCTCGAGTTCTCCAGTCCATTCTCTGTATCTGCGTCCTTGTTCTTGTCACTGAGTTCATCAGTACCATTTTTAGATTCCGTTTTATATAGTCCCTATAGTCCTACGTTTCAGATACACATCTGGTGTTATTTTTGCAAGACAACACAATGAATACCTTTAGTATCGTCTCTTACACTAGAACAGAGGAGCTTGAAACAAGATAGATTGGCTGAGAAGGAATTTCATGTTTAGAAAAAGATAAAATCCTAAAAAAAAAAAAAAAAAAAAAGAATAAGGCCATCTGCAAGAATCTTTTATGGTATCATTTCTGACTATTTTAAAATTAATTTCCTACAATATTTGTCCTTTTGTGATTGGCTTATTTAATTTGGTATAATGTCTTCAAGTTTGTCTCATCCATGTTGTAGCACATGTCAGAACTTCCTTCTCAAGGCTGACTAATATTCCATTGTAGTATATACCATATTTTGTGTATCCATTCATCCATCAGTGGACACTTAGGTTGCTTCCACCTTTTGGACATTGTGAATAATGCCGCTATGAACATAGGTGTACAAACACCTGTCTGAATCTCTGCCTTTATTTTAGGGGGTGTATATCCAGCAGTAGTATTGCTAGATCGTATGACAACTCTGTTTAATTTTTGGAGGAAACAGACAGTTAAAAGGTAAATTTGGGGTTATGTATATTTTACCACAAAAAACGAAAACAAAAACTCTTAATTTCTGCTTGATATAAAGCTTCTATTTTTATTTATTTATTTATTATTTTTTGGGGGGTACATCAAGTTCAATCATCTGTTTTTATACACATATCCCCATATTCCCTCCCTCCCTCGACTCGCCCCCACCCTCCCCGTCCCAGTCCTCTAAGGCATCATCTTAACTCACTAAAAGCCACCAAATTCTGTGCGTCAGAGAATCTCTGACAACTAAACCAGCTTAACTCTGCACTTCACACAGTCTTGACTCTTCTCTGTCCTAACTTGTACTTTCAGTTCCATAATCTTTACACCGTTCAAGCCTTCCCCATCCCAACAGGATGTGTCCTAATGCACATGCAGCCACTTTTTGAACTGAGAGGGTTCTACCTCCTCAGTTCCAGGAAGTTTGCTACTGTTTATTGTGTTTTCTTCGATTCAAAATAGTTTAGAAGTCAGAAAGCCAGGGTCCAATTTCTATCCCTGCCTTTTACTAAAACTATGAATTTTCAAAAAACATTCATTTTTCTTGATTTGCTATTTGCTCATTTATTCAGTTTTTTTTTTTTATGCGTGGAGCACCAACAATTTTCCAGGAACTATGCCAGGTACTAAAAATGCAAAGAAATCATGACGTACCTCTTCTGTCAAGCAGTTTACAGTTACTGGGGCAAAAATAGCTCTCTAATACCCTTCGGAGGGATAAAGTAAGGAACCTTTAAAAAGTAATCCGTGAGAAAGGGCTTTGTATATTTTAAACATTAAATGCATGCAGTGTGATTCATAATACTCACACGGGTTCCCCGTCGTGCTTCAGGGACTCTCAAATCCATGTAAGAAACTGGAGAAGGAGGTTATAATTGTAAAGTAGAAGAATAGCATTCCTTATTTGTACAGCAGAAACAACACCAATGACCAAGAGCTCTGACCAGTAATTTATATTTTTAATATTAAAAAAATCTCACCGACTTTAAAATATTTGACTTCTCCAAATTCTTGTTTCCTTTCCATGACCCCCATATTATATTTGCTGATGACCCTCAAGGTGTGTTGACATAAAGGGAAGGGCTGCATCGTTTACTCTCCCTTCAATTAAAAATGAAAACAGTAATTAGAAAAAAATAATAGAGGAAATAATCCCTGCCTTAGGAGGACATTCGACATGTCAGAGGAGGTCCTGTAAGCAACCATCTCTGGGTATGACCTTAACTGTCCTCCTACGTAAAGAGCTGAATAAAAAGAGTGGCCATCAGCCAACATTTTTCATTCTTTATTAACTTCTAATAAATACATTTTCTTTTCTGTTTTTTTCTATACAGTCGAGTGGAAATATCACTTATGTGGTGAATATCCATCATCAAAGAGCAATTAGATGTCCCCATTATCTTAATCTCGGGTATTCTATTAAACAATGACAAAACAAAGCAGCACTGGTCTTTATTAAAATGCAATAAGACAATTAAAATGTTTTCTCTTCGTCACTACATTGCTAACATATAAAGATGGCTTGCCACCAAGAAGCCAGGATACAGCAATGTAACTTGGACCAGTCAAATAGCGAATCAGCTTGCACAAGAAGAGGGAAGCAGTTGGGGAAAGCAAAATGTTAGTTGCGTGATTCCACAGAGAACTGTAGAACGGAATTTGCTGCTTGGTTTCAGTTTCAGGAATTAGGTTATTTGGAGGGATCATTAGTAGGCCTGTATTAAAACAATAAAATATGCATTAGTTATGATCAATGTTAAAATTTATCCTCATTCCTTGAAAGAATGTTTCCTGAACACCACCTCTATACCAGCATGTGTCACATCAGCTGCCATGGAAGCACAAGACTAGGCACACAGTCCGATCTTGGAAATTCAAGGAAGGCTTCATGGAGAGAGGAATACACATACTGAGACAAAAAGAGAAAACTCAGAAGAGTGAGACAGTGCTGCAAGCATATACTTAACAGCAGGCACAATGCACGGGAGGTAAGCACGAAGGGACACATCTGAGAACTAGGAATAACTCAGTATTTGAAGACTGAAGGCAAAGGGGAATATTTGATAGATAAAACTGGGGAGTTATCAGAGAGCAGATCAAACAGGAACCTGTAGTCCATTAAGGAGTTTTGACTTTTTCCTCAAGCAATAAAAATATCCCAAAACATATAGCCAAGAGTGACTTTTGACCTTGTGTTACAAAAAGAGTAAGATGATGATTGTGGTTTTTTCCAACCATTTTTGAGTTGCCCCCGCTAACCTGAAACCAAGACACCTAAACTGTGATAACAGTTCAGTGTCCTGTGGAGATGGTTATGTCGGAGGTATTGTGCTTGGAAACTGAGTGTGTCTTTCCCTCCAAAATAACAGAATTTTCGTCAGAAAATAAATCCTCCTCCCACCACACAAAGAGACAGTCAGGAAGAAATTGCAGGATAGAAAAGCAACCAAAGGAAGCCAGATATGCACTTATTAAAAAGGAAGCCACAGAATGGCAAAGATGTCTTTCCAGACATATGTGTCTGACACGTGGTAGGTGTTTAATGAGTACTTGCTCACTGAAGAGCACGTTAGTACAGCCTGTGGAAAGGAGAAATTATAGAGGAGACAATGAATGCTGTGTCAGAGGCTGAGGATACAAAGACTAGAATAAAGGAGTGGTTTTAAAGGAGGAAAAAATAGAAAAGAGAAAGAAGTACTACAAAAAAAAAGCTGGAGGGAAAGGAAATGTGTAATCGCAATTTATTCTTAGAGCAGCAAACTCTTAGCAAAAGAAGTGAGCATTGAGTAAACTTTAGAGGGGCTGTAGTACACGTAAGAAGGCAGGAAATAAAGGTACAGAGCACACAAGAGCCCTGAAGAGCAAGGTGAGCTTATCTGAGAGCTTAACAGCAAGGAGGCACTGCTGCTCAAAATGAAGCAAACCTGAATAATGTAAATCCATTTGGGTTTAACATAAGGGCATAGAAAGTCTGTTTTTCAGTTTTTCCATGAGGAAATTAAATTTATGTCAAGTCCCCAAATTTGGTTGAAAGCCCAAATTTTAGAAATCTAATCAAACTTTGTCTCAAGTGCAAATATTTCAATCTAGATAGATTTTATAGGCAAATTGACTTCACATTTTATGACGAAGCACCCTAGCTCTACTACCCAAAGAGGCCACAGAGACAGCTCGAACAGTCCATGTTGACCCTGAAAATAAGGAACTCCATCACTTCCCAACTTGTGTAGGTGGAATAACTATTGATAGACAATAGCACTAACAGGAGAGATACGGGAGAGAAAACATATTTTCTGAATAAGGGTAATACTAGAGAACTACAGAAACTCACATTCCTATTTTATAAGGAAGCTAATTTTGTATCTAAAATAAATTAGCCAGAATCCAGATGACTTGTCAAATGGATTCTTCTTTCCTAAGAATTTTTTACTGTTTTTTTTTTTCAGGACAATTCTGTTATTATCATTGTTTCTATTTTGATCCTTTATTCACTAAGATTTATCAAGCACATACTATATAATAAGCTAAGTGTTAAGTAACTTTCATTATCTCATTTACTCTTTAGACTCTTCATATACAGTAAATGTTAGTATTATTCCCATTTCAGATGAAACAAAACTAAACCTACTTCTATTTAACTTCAACACTCATGTTGTTAAAACTTACTATGCTCTACTTTCTTTCTTCTACTTACTTGCATTTTAAAGAAATACACTTAACTTTCTTTATTGCAAGAGGAATTGGATTGATTGGATTTCACTGTTGTAATCACAGAGGAGCAGAGGCTAGATGGGAGGGAGCTGTAGATAGATTTATTAAGCATCAGCTTTGCATCAGGCATCGGCTGGATGCTGTCCTACTGTATCTCACTTGTTGTCAACAACAATCTAAATAAATTTTTGAAACTTACTACATTGCACAAATAAGGAAACCAATTTTATGGGTCTGTCACCTGCTTAAGATGCATCAGTTACTAACAACGGAGCTGAAATTTGAGGGAATGTTTTACTTCAAATCCCACTGGTAGAACTATAGGTTTACATATTTCTCCCGAATTAGTCTTATCACATACATTTTTCTAGAGCATTCCAAGAAAATTACACTTCTTAATATCCCAACTCCGTATACACTGATTAGATTTGTCTGTTTTTACTATTTTTCTCTATCAAGATTAGTAGATTTCATCCACACTCTGAGGCCATCTCATTCTCCGTAGTTACCAGAAGTATTTGTTTATTTCACATCCCATCTTGTTTCATCAAAAGGGACCAGAACAAAAAGCTTCTACATCTTTAAACAAAGAAACGATGAATTTGTGAAGAACGTAGAAGATAAAGGGGGTTAGGCTAGGGGTAGTAAAGGGTGAAGCAGTAACTGGGAAGACCAGGATTAGGTTGACATGCTTGTTTCTACTGATTTCTGGGCCCCACATTCCCCATCTCCGGTGAATGTCCGGTACCTTTCACACGACTTGTTTTGGGAAGAAGAGCAAGTGGGGGGGGTGGATCAGCGTGACCTTCCTGCTTCTGCCATTTTCTCAGACTCCTTCAGAGTAAGCTATTTACGAGGCCAAAGTGTCACATTTTGGGGTGGTGTGTCCTGAACCCCACCACCGGCTTACCCTGCCTCACCTCTCCCAGAAACCACGGCAAAGGCACTTGCACACAGTGCCGCTTCCCCCTCAGCCTTGTAACTGCACCCCAGCTTTTCCCTCTGTGGCCCTGTGTGAACAACTGAGAACTGCAAACTCTTTCTGGTTTCTCTCTCTTGATCTATATCCGTCCTCACCAAACCTCACCCGAGGGAATATGGTCATATGGTTAAAATATCTGACCTCTACTCATTAGAGGCAGAAACAATCCTCCCCACCCCAGTCACGACAATGAAAAATGTCTCAAGACGGGGGATAAAATCACCCTCAGTGGAGAACCACTGCTCTCAAATATTCCCTGTCAACCTCTGACCATCCATAGTGCTTTCCCTTATTCCAGCGTCTCTAACAATAGCATAAGCTCTTAATTCTAAATTAAACTCTTTATTTCTGGCTTACACCAGCTTCTGTAATCTAACCAAACCTAACTGAGAGGCAGGACATAATTGATAAATTCTTTCCCCCATGTGGGCAATCCAAACTATGTTAAATTTAGCCACATAAAATATTCAAGTAGAAGTTTAAAATTCACATGGTTTATGTTTTTTCCCCACAGATAATTTTTCAATATAATAGAATCCTTACTTTTTAAAAGAATGCTATTTTAATTTTTTGGAAAATACCATCTTCTACAATCGATTGGTTTTTTTTTTTAAAGAAAATGTGACCTATTTGGCAAGGTTATTTCTTGAGAGATAGCTGCTGGCTTATATTTTTAGAATATGTTTATGCAAGAGTTAGATTATAATTTACCAAAATGTTAAGTATAAAAAGGCTAACCAAAAATAAATGTATTTGATGTGGTTGTGGTACAGATTATTTTGTACTATGTATGCATATGTAAGACACATGAGAGAGAAAGTGGTATTTTCCCTTAATTGTCAATGGCCTAACTGGACTAGAGTCAAGAAGAAATAAACAGAAAAAAATGAAAGCTTTGAGGCTTCCTAAACAGGATTAGGTCTAGTTGATATTAGATCGTATTGACAAAACAGACGAACAAAAAGAGTCCCTTCTTTTTGTTTATTACAATTTCACCTTCAATGCAGTTTGATTAATTTTCTCACAGATAACAGTTTTAAAATTTTACGTATTATGCAATCGTGAGGATGCACAGGTTTTGAAATTCTCCAATGAAGGGTGTTATAGAAGCGCCAGGTAACTAGAGATACAATATAAATCTTGACTGAATGTTTCAAAGTATAGAATTTCATGCCTTTCTTCTCCCATCTGTGCTCTAATCCTGCCTCTGAGAAACAAAGCATCAGGGGCACTTCACAGTGTGGTGCAGAAAATATAAATAAAACTTAAAAAAAAATCTCTTCTTCAGTAAGTCAGCATCCACTGAAGTCATGCCAGCCTGTGAATTACAGTTTGCAGAAGCTTTAGAAATGAGGACAAAATTGCATCGTATCGTATCCCATGTGAAACGAAGAAATGTTTTTTCCTGTATGTGCCATGTAACAAAACAATACTCTGACCTAAATTGATTCACTTTCTAACACACTAAGTGTCTTTCATCCATATTCTTCAGTCTGCCGCACACATTTTATGACACTCAAGCCGTGGACTGAATGTGGTGCCAAACAGTTCTGGCTGTGGCTCCAGCCTGACCCAGGAGCATATGCGTTTTAAGCTTAAGAAGGAGAAACAATTGCAGCATGCTGACATTTACATATTTATTTTGTCCTTGGAATCTGTTAATATGCTAGTTGCTAAATACATGTTGCAGGTCTTACAGACTCTGAACTTGCATAATGATATAAAAGCACCATAGCACGAAATTTCTACTGAAGATATCAGAAACAGTTTCTTGACCTTTAATAAATCCCCACCGTAAAAAAATCTTACACTTTAATGTAGGATATGAAGAGTTTTTAGGATAATATTTTGATATACTAGCCATGGCATTCTCCCCCCTTCATGTAAATCTACGGCTTCCCCACAATCCAGACTTCATTTATTACATGAAGGAATGATGTTACAACAGAATCAGAGAAAATTACTTTAATGTCAAATACATACTCCTTGAAAAGAGTCAGAACATAAAGAGCACAAAAGGAGGAAGAGAAGAAATTCCTTTTTCTCCCAGCCTAACTGAAGTTTCCTGGGAGGAGTCTAGGCGTAAGCAGAACTTGCATGTCCCTGAGGAGGGCCTCACCCTTTTCTGCGCTGAGCCCTCCACCTCTTCTGCTAGGGGACAGTCAGACGTTTTGGGGACAAAGTGAGAAACAGAGGCCCTGTTGCCCTGATTTAAATAGAACCCAGTGGGGAGCAAGAGCCAGGTTACCTTCCTACACTGCGGCAGAGAGTAGAGTAGAAATGATCCACCCGGAACAGTCTCCCAAATATTCCCTCCCCCCCACAGGATGAACCACTAAAAAGTATATTGCTTTAATGTATAAATAAGTTCAAAGTGGAGATAAATGGAACATAAAAGTTCATTGATTAACCTAAGAGAAAACAGAAAGAGGAAAAAGAAGCAAAGAACAGATAGAACAAATAAAAAATACCTTGCAAGTTGGCAGATGTTAATTCAACTATATCCATAATTACACTAAAGTCTAATGATATCAATTAGAAGGGACAAATTAAGTTGAATAAAAAAATTAATTTCCAAATACAGATTTTCTACCAAAAACCCAAGTTAAATATAAAATACAAAGATGTTAAAATTTTAAAAAATTAAGTACTAAATGAAGGCAGGAGTAATATTAATTAATATTAAAATGGACTTTAGAACAAAGCATATTACTACCTATAAAGAAGGATCTTCCATAATGGAAAAGTGGTCAATTAACCAAGCAAGCATAACCATCCTAAGTGTGCATGCACCCAGCAACAAAGGTTTAAAAAACAAAAAGCTTGAACTGAAAGAACTGAAAAAAGAAATAGACACCTTACCGTTATATTTGGAGATTTCTACATTTCTCTCTCTGATCGATAGAACTGCTGAACAGATATTCTGCAGGGATGTAAAACACCTGAACAACACTATCCACCAAATTGAACTAATTGACAAGTATAGAACACTACACTCAATATCATCAGAATGAGTATTCATTTAAATTGCATATGTAAATTAATATTCACAAAGAGACACCATGGTCTGGACCAAAAAACAAAAAAACTAAAAACAAAAGAATTAGAAGTATACTATGAAACAAAACTAAATTAAGCAAGAAATCAGATAACTGGAAAATCCCCAAGTATTTGGAAATTAAATAGCGCATCCATGTATAACTGATGGGTCAAAGTCACACAGGAAATTAGAAAATATTTCTAATTGAATAAAAAATGAAAACACAGTATACCAAAGTTTGTGGGCTGCAGATAAAGCAGGGCTTAGAGGGAACTTTATGGCATTGATTGCTTATATTAAGAGAGAAAGAATCAATGACAAAACATCTACCTTAAGAAATTATAAAAAGAAGAGTAAATTAAACCAAATGAAATCAGAAGAAGGGATATAATAAAGATAAAAAGAAAGCTGAAAGAGAATAACAATAGAGAAAATCATTGAAATCAATAGCTGGTTTTTTGAAAGAAGTCAATAACTTTGATGAACCTCTAGTCTGACAAATGAACAAAAAGAGAGAAGACACAAATTGCAATTACCAGGAATAAAAGAGGTGACATCACTAGATATTCTAGAGACATTTAAAAATGAACAATGTTAGTTTGTTAGAGCTGCCTTAACAAAGTACCACAAGCTAAGGGGCTTAAAACAACGGAAATTGTGTTGTCTCACAGTACTAGAGGCTAGAAATCCAAGATCAAGGTATCAGCAGAAGTCACGCTCCCTCTGAAGTTGCTAGGGAGAGGTCTGTTCCAGGGCTCTCTCCTAGGTTTGTAGTTCCTTGGCTTGTGGAAGCCTAACGCCAGTCTTCACATGGCTGTCTTCTTGTGTGCCTGTCTGTGTTCAAATTCCCCCTTTTATAATGACACCAGATATATTGGATGAAAGGCCCAACCTACTCCACTAATTACATCTGCTAACACTATTTCCAAATAAGGTTACATTCTGAGGTACTGGAGATTAAGACTTTGCTATGGTCCGAATGTGTGTACTCCTTCCCCCAAATTCATATGTTGAAATCCTAACCTCTGAAGGTGATGGTGTTAGTTAGTGAGGCCACTGGGAGGTGCCTAAGTTATGACAGCGGAGCCCTCGTGCATGGTGTTGTTAGTGCTCTTAGAAAAGGGGACCCCGCAGAACTCCCTACCTCTTTCACCATATGAAGACACAATGGAGAAGTCTGTGACCCAAAAAAGGCCTCTCACCTGGCCATGCTGGTACTGACTTCCAGCCTCCAGAACTATTAGCAGTAAATATCTGTTGTTAGTCTGTGGTATTTTGTTATAGCAGCCTGAACGGACCACGGCAGACTTCAACATACGGATTTTGGAAGGCATAATGCAACCCATTACGCACATTCTGTCCATAAATTAGACAAGTCAAATGAAATGGAGACAATTCTCAAAAAGACATAAACTGTCTAAGCTTTCCCAAGAAGATGTAGATAAGCTCAATAGCCCTATAATCTATAAAATAAATTGAATTTGTAGTTAAAAAACTTTAAGCAAAGAAAACTCCACGCACAGGTTCCTATGCTGACCAAGTCTACCAAATATGTAAGGAAGAAATGACACCAATTCTACACATTTTTTCCAGAATAATTTTACTAGTGAGCATTACTGTGATGCCAGAACTGGGCAGAGACATAAGAAAATTGCAGACCAATATCCCTTATGAACATAAAAGAAAAATTTTTCAAAAAATGCTATTAAAACAAATCCAATAATATATTAAAAAAGATAATACTTCATGTCCAAATGAGTATTATCCTAGGAACTTGGCATTTGTTCAACATGCTAAAGTTAATTGATATAATTCGCCATTTAGCAGACTAATTAAGAGAAAAAATATGAAATTCTCAATTCAAAAAAGTCTTTTACAAAATTCAACATCCATTCATCATGAACACTCTCAGAAAATGTGTGTTGTATGTATATGTGCATATATATAGGAGAATTCTCAAAACTTAATAATAAGGAAACAATATACTAAATAAATGGGGAAGAGATCTGGATGCTTTCCCAAAGAAGATAAATGAATAAAAAATAAGTACACTAGTTATTAGGAAAATACACATGTTAAAATCATGAAAAGATATTACTATACACTTATAACAATGGTTAGTATAAAAAAGGGGGCAGGTAATACCAAGTGCTCATCAGGATGCAAAGCACTGGAACTGTCACATAGTGCTGATAGATTTGCAAAGTGGCAGTTACTTTAGAAAACAGTTTGGCGATTTCTTATAAATTAAACACATGGGCCATATGACCCAGGGAAAATTCTGAATCTGTCACATAAGATTGATGTGATTAACAGTAAGGGGAAAACAATGGCTATACCTCCAGCTGGAACTTGGGAGATGTGAAATCGCATACCTTAACATAAATTATCAAGATCCTAGGAGGTCTAAATGAGTCTTGTAGAATCACTCAGACACAGAAAGGAGAAGGTGTTCTCTTGGGAAGGTGATAAGCAAGAGCTTGAAAAGCTCATGCAGACCTGAAGCTTGAAAGCATTTTCATTGGAACCTGCTTAAGTACAATGGGGTCCTGTGAGATTCTCCCTGCGCAGCTGTCCTCTTCCTTCACAGTGTGTTTGATGTACAGAGTTGTGCCTGGAGCCCAGAGCCCTCAGATGCCCACTTAGGATCACGTGCACTTTTCCAGGCTCGTTTGCTGACAGAAATACTAGTGCTGTGAGTCAATTTAGTCAATAAGAAGCACTTTAGTAAGTGTTTTTCTCTGGAACCAGAGATGAGAGGGAAAGAAAAGATTCTACTTGTTTTGGACATTCAAAAAATTATTTGGTGAAAGAGTAAATGGGTGAATGAAATAATCAATGAGAGAATGCATAAATGAAGAGGGTTATAGTTTGTGTTATTTGGTGCTGAAAATAGCAGACGCTATGACATTAACAGTAATGATGATGAACTGGTACCAAAGAGCCTTTTTAGAATTCAAACCTGCTCTTTACTAATCCCCCCTCATTTACACTTGGATTTGCAGGTGGCATGGTCCATTAGCCTCTTCTGTTTTTAGTTTCCAAATTCTAGATAGAGTTATCCCTTAAGAATGCTCTGCTGATACACTCTCATCCTCTGCATTTCTCTGTGTCTTTTTCTCCTGCAAATATATTCTCTTCGCATAACTTTTCAAAAAGAAGGGCCCTTAAGAGCACATAGGCTGTTTTTGTGTTTTATTCTTATGATCCAGGGAAAAAAATAAAATACACTTGTTTTCTTGGTATTTAGAGATTATATCCACTCTCTTTGTGATAGCATTCTTATTCTTACAGCTTTAAAATAAAATAGAGGTCTTTGGCGTTTGAAGCCGATGCTCAAAACACTCAGGTTCCACGCAGTAGCAACAGGAGGTGGCTACAACATTATCACAGGACTACGGTAAATCATCTTTGGGGATCTTCTGAACAACTTCTTATGACTGAATATTCGTCTACTCCAATACTTGGACATTAGTCTGAGGCTTGGACAGTCTTCTATAAACACCTCTATCACCAGGACAAGCAACCCCAAAAGCTTGGACAACCATGAGGAAACAAAGAAACACCATGCAGGCAAAGGAGCAGGAAAAAAACCCACAAGACCAAATAAATGAGGAGGAAATAGGAAAAATGCCTGAAAAAGAATTTAGAGTAATGATAGTAAAAATGATACAAAATCTCGATAACAAAATAGAGAAAGTACAAGAAACAGTTCATAAGAACTCAGAAAAACAAACAGCAATGGATAACAAAATAACGGAAATTAAAAATACTCTAGATGCTCTAACCAGCAGAATGACTGAGGCAGAAGAACGAATAAGTGAGTTGGAAGATAGAATGGGAGAAATAAACGCCACAGAGCAGGAAAAAGATAAAAAAATAAAAAGACTAGAAGACAGCCTCAGAGACCTCAGTGATAACCTTAAACGTACCAACATTAGAATTATAGGCATCCCAGAAGAAGAAGAAAACAAGAAAGGGTCTGAGAAAATATTTGAAGAGGTTCTAGTGGAAAACTTCCCCAACATGGGAAAGGAAATAATTCACCAAGTCCAAGAAGCACAGAGAGTCCCATACAGAATAAACCCAAGGAGAAATACACCAAGACACATATTAATCAAACTAATGACAATTAAACACAAAGAAAAAATATTAAAAGCAGCAAGAGAAAAGCAACAAACAACATATAAGGGAAAACCCATCAGGATAACAGCTGACCTTTCTACAGAAACTCTGCAGGCCAGAAGGGAATGGCAGGATATACTGAAAGTCCTGAAAGAGAGAAACCTACAGCCAAGAATACTCTACCCAGCAAGAATCTCATTCAGATTTGAGGGAGAAATCCAAAGCTTTCCAGACAAGCAAAAGTGAAGAGAATTCAGCACCACCAAACCAGCCTTACAACAAGTGCTAAAGGAACTTCTCTAAGTAGGAAACACAAGAAAAGGAAAACACCTACAAATACAAACCCAAAACAATTAAGAAAATGGTCATTGGAACACACATGTCAATAATCACTTTAAATGTAAATGGACTAAATGCTCCAACCAAAAGACACAGACTGGCTGAATGGATACAAAAACAAGACCCTTCTATATGCTGCCTACAAGAAACCCACTTCAGACCAAGGGATACATATAGACTGAAAGTGAAGGGATGGAAAAAGATATTCCATGCAAATGGAAGTCAAAAGAAAGCTGGAGTAGCAATACTCATATCAGACAAATTAGACTTGAAAGTAAAGACTATTAAAAGGGACAAGGAAGGGCACTACATAATGATCAAGGGATCCATCCAAGAAGAACATATCACAATGGTAAATATCTATGCCCCCAATATAGGAGCACCTCAATACATAAGGCAAATACTAACAGCTATAAAAGGGGACATCGACAGTAACACAATTATAGTGGGAGACTTGAACACCCCACTTACATCAATGGACAGATCATCCAAACAGAAAATAAATAAAGACACACAAGCTTTAAATGACACATTAGACCATCTCGACTTAATTGATATTTATAGGACATTCCATCCAAAAACGACAGACTACACTTTCTTCTCAAGTGCACACGGAACATTTTCCAGGATAGATCACATCTTGGGTCACAAATCAAACCTCAGCAAATTCAAGAAAATTGAAATCATATCAAGCATCTTCTCAGACCACAACGCCATGAGACTAGATATCAATTACAGGAAAAAAACTGCAAAAAAGACAAACACATGGAGGCTAAACAATTCACTCTTAAACAACCAAGCAATCACTACAGAAATCAAAGAGGAAATCAAAAAATATCTAGAAACAAATGACAATGAAAACACAACAACCCAAAACCTATGGGACGCAGCAAAAGCAGGTCTAAGAGGGAAGTTTATAGCAATACAGTCCTACCTTAAGAAACAAGAAAATGATCGAATAAACAACCTAACCTTACACCTCAAACAACTAGAGAAAGAAGAACAAAGAAACCCCAAAGCGAGCAGAAGGAAAGAAATCATAAAGATCAGAGCAGAAATAAATGAAAAAGAAAGGAAAGAAACCATAAGAAAAATAAATAAAACTAAAAGCTGGTTCTTTGAGAAGATTAACAAAATTGATAAACCATTAGCCAGACTCATCAAGAAAAAAAGGGAGAAAATGCAAATCAACAGAATTAGAAATGAAAAAAGAGAAGTCACAACGGACACCTCAGAAATACAAAACATCATGAGAGACTACTACAAGCAACTATATGCCAATCAATTGGATAACCTGGAAGAAATGGATACATTCTTAGAAAAATACAATCTTCCAAGACTGAACCAGGAAGAAATAGAAACCATGAACAGACCAATCACAAGTACAGAAATTGAGGCAGTGATTAAAAATCTCCCAACACACAAAAGCCCAGGACCAGATGGATTCACAGGCGAATTCTATCAAACATTTCGAGAAGAGTTAACACCTATCCTCCTCAAACTTTTCCAAAATATTGCAGAAGGCGGAGCACTCCCAAACTCATTCTACGAGGCTACCATCACCCTGATACCAAAACCAGGCAAAGATGTCACAAAAAAAGAAAACTACAGACCAATATCACTGATGAATATAGATGCAAAAATCCTCAACAAAATTCTAGCTAACAGACTGCAACAGCACATTAAAAAAATCATACACCACGATCAAGTGGGGTTTATCCCTGGGATGCAAGGATTCTTCAATATACGCAAATCAATCAACGTGATATATCATATCAACAAATTGAAGGATAAAAACCATATGATCATTTCAATAGATGCAGAAAAAGCTTTTGACAAAGTTCAACATCCATTTATGATAAAAGCTCTCCAGAAAATGGGCATAGAAGGAAATTACCTCAACATCATAAAAGCCATATATGACAAACCAAAAGCCAACATTGTTCTCAATGGGGAAAAACTGGAAGAATTCCCTCTAAGAACAGGAACAAGACAAGGGTGTCCACTCTCACCACTGTTATTCAACATAGTTTTGGAAGTGTTAGCCACAGCAATCAGAGAAGAAAAAGAAATTAAAGGAATCCAAATTGGAAAAGAAGAAGTAAAATTATCACTCTTTGCAGATGACATGATACTATATATAGAAAACCCTAAAGACTCTACCAGAAAACTGCTAGCACTCATTGATGAGTTTAGTAAAGTAGCAGGATACAAAATTAATGCACAGAAATCTCTTGCATTCCTATACACTAACAACGGAAGAGCAGAAAGAGAAATTAAGGAAACTCTCCCATTCACCATTGCAACAAAAAGAATCAAATACCTAGGAATAAACCTGCCTAAGGAGGCAAAAGATCTGTATGCAGAAAACTTTAAGACATTGATGAAAGAAATCAAAGATGACACAAACAGATGGAGGGACATACCATGTTCCTGGATTGGAAGAATCAACATTGTGAAAATGACTATACTACCCAAAGCAATTTACAAATTTAATGCAATCCCGATCAGATTACCAATGGCATTTTTCACAGAACTAGAGCAAGAAATCTTACGATTTGTATGGAAACGCAAAAGACCCCGAATAGCCAAAGCAATCTTGAGAAGGAAAAATGGAGTAGGTGGAATCAGGCTTCCTGAATTCAAACTATACTACAAGGCCATAGTGATCAAGACAGTATGGTACTGGCACAAAAATAGAAAGGAAGATCAATGGAATAGAATAGAGAACTCAGAAGTAAGCCCAAACACATATGGGCACCTTATCTTTGACAAAGGAGGCACGCGTATACAATGGAAAAAAGACAGCCTCTTCAATAAGTGGTGCTGGGAAAATTGGACAGCAACATGTAAAAGAATGACATTAGAACACTTCCTAATACCATACACAAAAATAAACTCCAAATGGATTAAAGACCTACATGTAAGGCCAGACACGATAAAACTCCTAGAGGAAAACATAGGCAGAACACTCTTTGACATACATCAAAGCAACATCCTTTTTGACCCACCTCCTAGAATCATGGAAATAAAATCAAGAATAAATGAATGGGACCTCATGAAACTTAAAAGCTTTTGCACAGCAAAAGAAACCATAAACAAGACTAAAAGGCAACCCTCAGAATGGGAAAAAATAATTGCCTATGAAACAACGGACAAAGGATTAACCTCCAAAATATACAAGCAGCTCAGGCAGCTTCATACCAAAAAAGCAAATAACCCAATCCACAAATGGGCAGAAGACCTAAATAGACATTTCTCCAAAGAAGACATACAGATGGCCAACAAACACATGAAAAGATGCTCAACATCACTAATCATCAGAGAAATGCAAATCAAAGCCACAATGAGGTATCACCTCACACCAATCAGAATGGCCATCATCACAAAGTCTGGAAACAACAAATGTTGGAGAGGGTGTGGAGAAAAGGGAACTCTTCTGCACTGTTGGTGGGACTGTAAGTTGGTACAGCCACTATGGAAAACAATTTGGAGGTTCCTTCAAAAACTACAAATAGAACTACCATATGATCCAGTCATCCCACTCCTGGGCATATACCCAAAGAAAACCATAATCCCAAAAGAAACTTGTACCATAATGTTTATTGCAGCACTCTTTACAATAGCCAGGACATGGAAGCAACCTAACTGCCCATCAACAAATGAATGGATACAGAAGATGTGGCATATATATACAATGGAATATTACTCAGCTATAAAAAGGGATGAGATGGAGCTATATGTTATGAGGTGGATAGAACTACAATCTGTCATACAGAGTGAAGTAAGTCAGAAAGAGAAGGACAAATATTGTATGCTAACTCACATATACGGAATCTAAAAATGGTACTGATGAACTCAGTGACAAGAACAAGGAAGCAGATACAGAGAATGGACTGGAGAACTCGAGGTATGGGAGGGGGCGGGGGGTGAAGGGGAAACTGAGAAGAAGCGAGAGAGTAGCATAGACATATATATACTACCAACTGTAAAATAGTCAGTGGGAAGTTGTTGCATAACAAAGGGAGTCCAACTCGAGGATGGAAGATGCCTTAGAGGACTGGGGCAGGGAGGGTGGGGGGGACTCGAAGGGGGGGGGCGTCAAGGAAGGGAGGGAATATGGGGATATGTGTATAAAAACAGTTGATTGAACCTGGTGTACCCCCAAAAAAATAAAATAAAATAATAAAAAAAAAAGAAGACAATAAAAAAAATAAATAAATAAATAAATAAAAAATAAAATAAAATAGAAAGAAAAAAGATCTCCTTTTTACAAATTTACTGACTTTAGACTTCCATTTTATTTATCAAGAAGACCACGATAATAACAGAATAGATGTGTTTGGAACTATTGCCCAAAGGGAATTCTGTTTACCTCATGAGCCAAAGTTTAGCCCATGTTACCTTGGCCTTAAAACAGAAATCATGAACTGAAATAAACTCAATGCCTACTTGAGACAAGAAGTAAAAAAGCATGGTAAGCTGTATAAACTAGTTTTGATACCATCTAAAACTGTAGCAAGTTAGAAATTCAAAAAAAAAGCGTTTTGTGTTATTCACTATTGAAAAATAATAGACTAGGAATGTGATGGCTAGGGTCATGAATTAGAAAGCTTTAGTTCTATTTTAATTTTCTGATTTTCTAATTGTACTAATTTCAACAGGAAGAACAGTCAGAACCCTGTAGTACAATTGAAGAAATGTGGTAGTATTTCATTCAGTTACTGATTCATCAGGGAATGACTCACAACTTCTCTTTTCAATTTACTTTCATTGGAAAGTAGATAATAAGACCTGTAACATACAGACCCTACAGAACTATCAAGAAGGTTTAATGAAAAATGAACAACACTTTGAACTCACTAAAGTGTGCTACAGAAGAGGGAACTACACACACCATTTAGGAGATTTTAATCTCCAAATATTTTAAGTTCTGATTATATGTTAAGGTAGTTGCAACAGTTGGCATTTCTAACTGATGCCTTGTATTACATGTAAATAGATATTGATATCCCTAACTTTAACCTTTATGCATGATTTTTCCTGTTCAAGTTCTCATAACAACATAGGAAGTAAGTTATTAGGTTAAAAAAAAGTGAGATTCAGAGATGAAAGTTTGCTCAGGTCACACAACTGGCAAGTGGTAAATAACTTATTACGACTGTCTCCTCCAAGTATATCTATCTTAAAAAGTAGTAAATAAACAGAATTATCAGTATTATCTGAGGAACTACACTAATTTTAACACTGTCTTGCTCTTTATATGGTATTTTTTCCCTAAGAAGTGGCAACGATTCAGTACACAAGTAAGAGCATGAACTATTACCCTTAGATCTGATTCTGGTTTTTTTGTGTGGGTTTTTTTTTTTCTTTCTTTCTGATAATAGCATGCTTCCACATTTACAGTACTGATTAAGAGGAACTCTGGAAGATTTTTGTGTTTGTGGGTTTGGATAGTACAGAGAATCATATTATCTTCTCTAGTTTTTGTTCCCACTGAAACTTTGACCTGTTTTCCTGAAAACCTATGAATTTTCATGACTCTCCTAAGAGTGGAAGAACTAGACCCATTATTTCTTTAAAAATATCACCTACAAGTCAGCAAAGAATTTTAATTAACACAGTTTTGAAAAATTTGGGTAGTCCAATTCCTAAAGAGAGGAAGCATTTCTGAATCTGAGGCTAGAAAACAAACCAGACTCTTTTGACTTCCTGAAAGTGATACAGATGGCTTCCTGCTACGTATTAACCTACAATGGTGAATACAACTTCTAGGATTTTTAATGTGTACATCTGACAAAAGCTAATATCATCTTATTTTGCTAAATATGGATAGCACAATGATTTAAAAGCTTTAGAGAGAATTTCATGACAGCATTATTAAATTCTCTGACAGTGAAAGATCCTTACTGTGCCCACAATGCTCTGGGTCATACTTTGCCACTTCCTCTGTCCTTTTATGGCCTCATATTTTCAACTTTGGCTATTGGAACAATGATCACTTCTTGTTTTTTAACACTGCAAAGATTTGAGGATTTTTTTTTCACATTGTGTCTTTTCAGTGGTTCACTCCCAGAAAAATTAGGCATGTTTATATTAAAAATGGGTCCTTTAAAAATTATATTGATGTGGGGTGTGTCAAAGGGCACAGGAACCAACTGAAAGAGCTCCCAGTGGCCAAAGCAGCAAAAATTTGAGCAACAAAATAAAGTAGTATTAGATTCTAATGCAATATATAAAATAAATATCCATGAGTTCATACCGATATGAATAAATTAATAAATGAAGGAGAACAAGCTCCTGTGCAGAAGAATTCCAAATAAATTACATAGATACTTCTTCACCTTAGAGAAGGTAGAGCCTTACTCTACACTCCCTAAATTTGGGCTTCCGTCCAAATGAGGAAAGTCACAACCTGTCATATCCTAAGGAGAAACTGTCACCACCAAAACACATCCTAAAGAGACATGATAACTAAAAGTAATGTGGAATCTTAGATGGGATCCTGAAACAGAAAAGTATGTTAGGAAAAAACTAGGGGAATCTGAATAAACTATAGAGTTTAGTTAATAAAAATGTATCAATATTGGTTCATTACTTGTCAAAGGTACCATACTAATGTATAAGGATAAAAATAGGTGAAATTATGTATATGGAACTCTATTTTCTCAATTTTTCCTTAAATCTATAACTCTTCTAAAAATAAAATCTATTAATTAAAAAAATTGACTATATTGAGTAGAGTGAAACTAACAAAATACTTTAAGCTTTGCGGAAGGTCGAAGTCAGAGTATTACACATAGTGAAACCCTAATTAGATGGCAGATTACTTGAAAATCATGTCTCCTTGTTATAGATTTTTAACATCTCTTTGTTACATTCTTTTAAAAATCTTTAAAAAATTTTTTTTTTTATTTCTTACAGGATACTATATAGTGACACTAAAGGCTGTTTAAATGGGGTAGAATAAACATCTCTTCCTTGAGACTTTTCCTGATATTACTTTTCTTTGTTTCTTTCAATCTTTGTTTATACGCATATAGTCACAAAGTGGGCTTAAGTTTAGAAATGTCTGGCTTGTTCACTAATATTACGTATTTCCCTGTTATATACATCCCTTATAATTATGTTAAGTAGCTGAATAACAGTCATTCCAGGTCATTTAAAAACCAAATTATTTTTGAAAACTTAAATAGAAAGAAAATGAGCTGAAAGAAGCATGGGATCATTCAGGAATGAATTTTTATTTCATATGACTTTCGAAAGTAAGGGCAGCTTCATTTCCTAAGGTATTTTTCTTTTGCTTTTTACTGAAACTACGTTCAACTCATCTTCTTAATAGCTGACTGAAAAAAATTCAGAACAAATGATATTTTTATTTACTATAGACCTCAAAACATTTGTGGTCACTTTGAATTACAATCTTGCTGCTCTACTAAATAATGTTTTTGATCTCCAAATTATTCTTATATTATTACATTGTGGGAAAAATTGGTTATAATCAACTTAGAAATAAAGTAAAGAAAAGAAAAGAATAAAACAGATAAAAGAGTAAGTCAAGCCAAAAATACATCCTCAGATCTATGCTTTTTTCATCATTGGACATTTATTCATATTTTCTACATATTTGGAAGATGCAGCCTTGTGTATGTATTTTAAATTGGAATGATATATTATATGTCTTTTCTTAATTCTGCTTTCACTGGTTTTGTCATACTATTTATATACCAGAAAATAAAACAGTGGTTAAGTTCTGAATATCAGATGCATGTTGATTTCAACATACAAACCAAAATATTTATTTTTCAGAACTTCTTTGCAAGGCAACGTTTTAAAAATGCTGCTTTTTAGTCATTTGGTATTCAATGCTTTTAGAATTTAGAGAGCATAATATATGAATCATAAAACTTTTGTAATATATTATAAAATGCTCTGCTGCTATTAGCCAAGGACTTTTTTACATAATCCAGTTATCTTGAAGAATTCATAAAAAATGACAATACCATTTTTTAATATTATGTGTCAGGCCCTCTGATAAGAGTTTTTCTTTTTATACATTATTCTTTTAAATCTTAACAACAACTTTGTAACATCAGCACTGTGTTACTCATTTCATTTAACAAATGAGAAAACTTAGGTAAGAGGGGCTAAGTAACTTGCCCAGATAATAATTAGAGAAGTGATTTCGTAACAGGCTGCAAGACTCCAGAGCTTACACTTTATTTCTTCACCAAATGTAAAACTTTGAACACTATAAGTAATTCTATCAAATGAAAATACTTATAAAGAGGCCCTGAAAATGTCCCGGCCCCTGGAACTACATAGATCACTGACAAAGTGATTTTGTCTTTGTGACTGACAAAAGAATGAGTTGAGTAAAACTGTGCTTAAGTTCTCTGCTATTCAGTCTTACAGCGCACAGACTTTAATTACATTTTTCACACTGTTAAATTCTATTTTGATTTTTTTGTATGCTTAAGGTCTCACCTCCCTCATGGCTCTGAAAACACCATGAAGCACCATCCGTGTGTGGCTCACTTTTCTACTCCTATATTTTAGCAAAGTGCCTGGCCAGGGTGAGCCACCTCATTCGTCAGGACGCCTTCAATTTCAAATAACAGATCTTGCTAAGAGTTCTCAGATGATGGGGACATTTAATTTTATATCTGAGAACTAAAGCTTAAAGAAGTTAAGTTACTTACACAAGATTATAAAATTAGTAAATATTAAAGCCAAAAATTGATCCTGGTCTTTCTGACAAGTCTGTGCTCTTAGCCATCCCGTGATCTAAGGCTCATTACCTTATTAGTAGAACCTTTGTTTACTGCCCGACTTTATTCTTCAGTGATTTCAGCTTAACTGTAATAGCTTACATGATTCTGTGACATAATATACATCAAATCCTTTAAATGGAAACCCTTTCCTATTTAGTGCTGCGAATTTCATTGCAAAATTGTTAGCAAAGTTATTGTAACCTCAAAGAGTTACTATGATTTCTTATTACTGAACTATATGCTGCAATCTGTTGGGTACCTTTGTTTAAGCTTGTGATTGTGGGATACATATGAGACAGAACAATGATTTTCTCAGAATTCTCGGTTAATACAGTTTTAGGCAGTCCATTCAAAAGAGATTATAGATAGCATAACTCAAATTCTAATTTAAAAGCAAAAATTGTTCTATGTTTACATTTTCCTTACCTGGCATTTACCTTCTAATTAGTTACCAGTTATAATATTTATGCTAATTTCAAAGTCATGCAGCTTTCTATGCCCTCTAGCTCAAATCTTCCACATCATTTAATGGAAAAATTGCAACCCGAGGCATACAGACAGAAATGGATATATTTATAGTGAAATTTTTCTCTTCATCTAGATTTTTAATTATGGGGTTGTAAGTGGAATGGTGGAAATAACCTCAAACAGTTACTAAGAATAAGCATAAAAACTTTTTGGTTATTCAAATATATCAAACCCCTTTATCTGGAAATACAGATGAAAACCGTAGGAACCAGATTATTCAACAGTTGATCCTTCCAGATTTTTTTTAGAAATAGTCCAAGTATAGCTAGTAAAGTTGTTTTTCCTTTTTCCCCTCCAAATCTAATTATTTTAAAACACTGCAATATTTTAACTTAAAATATTATTCTTAAGTTGACATCTTTATACCTTAAGAAAGCTATTATGAATGAGCTAAATGAACTCCAGAATTTTTAATAACCTTTAATCTTTGGACTCAAAGTTCAAAGATAATTGAAAAGAGAAAATTAGATGGAATTTCCTTAGAAACAGGAAAAGTAAACGTAACTGACTCTACTAGTGTGCCAGTTATGGGTCTGGGAAAGGTTATTTGCTCTTTGAATGTACATTCACTTAAGAACATAGTAATTGCCAAGCCGGAATTCACCATGTAGAGCCCAAAACCCTTTAGTCATTAGGAAGGGTATATTGAAAACAGTCAACTACAATCAGTTATGAACTTTTCTGGGATCATGACTGATGAATCAGCATCCAGTTTTATTAGAATACTTTATATTACAGTTCTTTTTAACTTACGCTAAAGAGTCTATAGCTGATCTATATTGAATTGAAATTTTTGTTTTATAAAAAGCATTTTATTTTACAAAATTTGAATATTTTAAGATTTCAGAGAATAGATCAAACTCAACTTAAAATATTAAGAGAATAGTCTTTGGACTATTCCATGGCAAATTTTAATTCTCCAACATAGCAGTTTATTTCTACCTGTATCAGGTAAGATTTGATTCAGCTGCAAGGGTTAAAAAGTTCAAACTAGCAGGAGCTGAAACAAGAGAGAAGTCCCTTTTTGGTTGTAAGCCGTCCTGGCCCACAATTACCAGGCCATAAGGCCCTTCACATCTTGTTGCTTCCTGTTCTCAACAAGTGGCTTCCATTTTATAGTTTAGATGCTGCCCAAGCTCTAGCAATCACATTTAGTTTCAGCCAGCAGAAAAGAAAAAGCGACAGAGAAAGACATTTCACTTTCATTTACGGGCACTTTCCAGAAGTTGCCCACAAATTCTGCTTACTTTCCATATCAAAAAGTTAAGTCCCATGTCTGTATTTAAATATAGATGAGTGTGAAAAACGTATTCTTTTTTTCCAGACAATCCTGTGCTCAGCTAAACATCAGTTCTGTAGCCAAGGAAGGAGAGAGCAAATATTAGGTTCTAATCAGTAATCAGATTACTTCTTATTGTTAACTCTAGGTCTGTTACATAACTATGGCAAACTATCCCTCCCCCATTTCAATGATGATTTATTATTCCGAAGTAAATGTTAATTACATGACACCATCTACCTATTTGTCCCTTCCAAAATGAGTCCAGTTTGATGAAGTGAAAATGAGTTTTTTCATATAGAAATTACATTAAGTTTATCTTAATAACATTATTGTCAATGACTCCTGCATTGAAGACTATGAACTTGGGCCCCTGAGTAATAGTAGTTTCTATAAATGGGTGAGCATGTGTTTCCACCATGTCCCCCTGATGCTCTGCTTATGACCAGCTCTATGTCTGCTTAAATAACCAGTGGTCTTACACTTTAGTGTACACTCCATCAAATTGCATGATGTTGAGTTAAAACTCAATAATAACATAATTGCAGAAGTTTCCCATTGGAGGTGTTCATACAATTTCCGAACACCCAGTAAATTTGCTTTCTCTGATTTAATTAGTCTTGTTCTAAGCCGGCCAGTTGCTCCACATCACATCTAGAATAAATACATCAAAATCCAGTCACTTCTCAAAAATCTCTGCTGATAGCCACCATCATCTCTCCCCTGGATTGCTGCAAAAGCCTTCTAACTGATCTCAGGTCTTCAGTTTATGTTTCAACCCTGAGAGTTATTTCAACAATGAGCCTTATTCTTTTAAACATACAAATTAGATCATGTTCCTTCTTGGCTCAATACCATCTCAGTAAGAGTAAATGGCCAAGCTCTTACTTGGACCTCCAAGACCCTACGTGACCTGGTGCCACCACTTCCACCCACACTGTTGCACTAACTCTCCAAGTTCATCTCCTACTTCTTTTCTCTGACTCTCTGTATTCCAACCAAGAAAGACTTCTTGTATGTCAAACACATCAGTCATGCTCCTACCTCAGGGCCTTTGAATCATTTTTTCCCTTCCAACTAGTATGCTTTTCTTCCCGTTATTTGCGTGTCTCAAACCATTACTTCCTTTTCAATTCTCTACTCGAATGTCATCTTACATAAGATGTCTTTCTTTACCATCCTAAATAAAAATATAAGCCCCTGCCAAGATATCATACTCCTCTCACCTTTCTTCACTGTTCTTCACAGCATATATCATTATATGATGTTTTTATTGCTTTGTTGAGTGATTTGTTCCTTTGCTGTGCCTCTGCTGGAATGAATGCGCCATGAGGACAGGGACTTTGTTTTATTTACTGCTGTATCCAGTGATTAGAATAGTGCCTGGCATGCTGGTGCTTAAAAACAGTGAATTATTAAATTTAAAAATGGTACTGATGAACTCAGTGACAAGACAAGAACAAGGACGCAGATGCGGAGAATGGACTGGAGAACTCGAGGTTTGGGGGGGCAGGGGGTGAAGGGGAAGCGGAGACGAAGTGAGAGAGTAGCATAGATATATATATACTACCAACTGTAAAATAGATAGCCAGTAAGTTTTTGTATAACAAAGGGAGTTCAACTTGAGGATGGAAGATGCCTTAGAGGACTGGGACGGGGAGGGTGGGGGGGACTCAAGGGAGGGTGGGGGGGAGTCGAGGGAGGGAGGGAATACGGGGATATGTGTATAAGAACAGATGATTGAACTTGGTGTAACCCCCCCCCAAAAAAAAAAGTTATGTGCAATACTGACTTATATTGGCAAAAAGGAATTTGGATGTTTACATAATCACAAATTTAACATAAGTTAATAGTGTAATCCTGTCGCTCAAAATTAATAAATCTTTATAGAGTTAGCGAGTATTTGGAGTGTGTCCACAAAACAGAAGGTGATAACCCCACTGACCTGGGCATGGGTCAGACAGCATCTTCAGTGTCCATTAGATTCTGGACCCAGGCAAATGGGTGAACTAACTACAACTATGTTGAGTTGGAATTTCAGGAGCCAAGTCAGGGTGAAAGATTTGAGTGGGACTGGCCCAGAATTACGAAGGTGAGATGGTTAATTTTATATGTCAACTTGATTGGGCCATGGTTTGCCCAGATATTTGCCTAAATATTATTTCTGCATGCGCCTGTGAGGGTGTTTCCAGGTGAGACGGGCATTTGAATCAATAGACTGAGTAAAGCAAACGGCCCTCCCCAATATAGGTGGACATCACCCAATCCATTGAGAATCTGCGTAGAATAAAAGCAGAGGAAGGGAGAATTTGCCTCTCTGCCTTCCTGCTTAAGCTGGGACGTTAATCTTGGTCTTCTCCAGTTTTAGGATTGACATTCACGCCATCGGCTCCCCTGGTTCTCAGGCCTTCAAACTTGGACTGGAAGTATACCACTGGCTTTCCTGGGCCTCCAGCTTGCAGACAGCAAATCATAGGACTTTTCAACCTCTAAAATTGAGTGAGCCAATTCCTCATAGTAAATCTCTTTAGATAAGATATCACCTATTTGTTTTGTTTCTCTGCAGAAACTTGACTAATACATAAGGTGTCAGTAAGTGGAAATATAGATCAAATTGGGTATCCAAAAAAGGTTTAATCCAAGAGGACCAAAGCTTTACAAACCTGAGTCACACCTGTAGCAGGAAAGTGCACAATTGCAAGACTCAGTAATTAAAAAAGAAAAGGAAGGGAGGGAGGAGGGAAGGAAGGGAAAAGAAAAGAAAAGAGAAGAAAGGAAAGGAAAGGAAAGGAAAGGAAAGGAAAAGAAAGATAAGAAAAGAAAGAAAAGAAAAGGAAAGAAAAGGAAAGAGAAAAAAAAAGAAAAGAAAGGAAAAGAAAAGGATAGGAAAGAAAAAAAAAAAAAGGTAGTAGATTTGGCAGATACCTTAGCACAAACAGCACCATTTGGCTATGAAAGAATAGTTGCCCGAGAGCACCTTGCCTGCAGAGAAATGCTGGGTAAACGCAGATGCTCTGAGAGAAAGGAAACCTTTTCATTAGTGACAATACAGAGTATTCCAAATCTTTCCATTACATACAGGTTATAGATATGCTTTGCCAATAGCAAATGTAACTGCCAGTAAAAAATAATATTCTCCATATACAAGAGATCTCTAAAGACACGAGTTGCACACTCTTCTTTAAAAATATTTCAGCAATTCCATTGGATTAGGAGCCTTTCCAGACTTCTGTTTCTCCTTTTTGAAAAAAAAAAAAATTGACTCATGCTACCTTGTGTGGTCTGACACAGGAAACAACCTGGCATTTGTCAGCACTTGCACTGGGCAAGCGGGTAGCGTCATTCACCGTAGTTACCCTAAGGCTGAGCCCAGATAGTGTTCCCTGGGAAGAGCTTGGCAAGAGCTCCACAAATAGCAGGTTCACTGCCTCTCCCTGAGTCAGGAACAAACCTTGAAAGGTCCTCCGCTGAGTGTATCTTCTCTAGCTCTCCAATCACATCACTCCTTTGACTCTGTCTCCGTCTCTGTCTCTATCTCTGTCTGTCTGTTTCTCATCACATCTCTTTTCCTGCAAACAAATCTGCTTACATTCCCACACATTCAGTCTTCTCCCTAAGACTCCTATTTGGAAATCCGTCTCTCAACCCACATCATCGTCCCTCTTATAGGCTCATCCAATATTCATTTTCTCTGGAAGAGTTTGCCCTGTGATCACTCATAAGGTGTGCACTGCTGCACCACACAGGGGTAGTCTGGAAGGTATTGTCAGTTAGATACACTAACGGTATTGTTCTTGTTCTCTCTATTATTTTCTTAGGCAAAATCTCCAAAAGAGAAGGAGTAACTCTTATGCTTTCTTTTTTTATCTCTTCTCTTTATTTTCTTATCATCCCAAACACACACACCCCCGCACCCAACCGCCCCCCACACACTCTCGCAGACACACCCATTCTGTCAGTTTAGTCTAGTATAGTGTATTTTATTTGGGGACAATGAATAAGTAAGGACACAGGATTATCATTATTTCCTCCATTCTTTTTTGTAACTGAGATTGTATTCATCTCAATATAGAACTACTCTCCACTGTCAGGAGGACATTGAAGGAATATGATTCATTTGATATGGCTCAAAAAAAAAAAAAAAGAATCTCAGATTGGGAAAATTAAGTACTACTACTTTAATTCTCAGGAAACAAGATATGTAATAGCAATACACCTCTGGAGGAAGTATTTTACCTTCTCCCTGAAATTCCTAATGAGAATTCTTTCCATTTGGTCGTATCAACTCAATCTCTTAGTGAATTAGAGACTCTAGCTATTACATGCACATAATGTGATTAATATCACATAAGATGGGTAAAGCAAGTAAGTTTTCTCTAAATTCACTGTGTAAAATGAAAAAAGAATTAATTGTTTAAGGAATATTTCTAAGTCATGGGCATTTTTGAATGGGTAACTTCTTCAATAGCTGTCAAGAATATTTTACCCCTTTGCTTTTCCAAGTGATAAAATGGGGTCTAAATCAAGTTACAAAAATGTCCCACCCTCGTGCAGATGGTAGGCAAAGGAACTGAGATTCAAACTTGTTCTTTTTACTTCAAGCTCAACTTTCTCCATAATAATCACAGCTGCCTAAAGAGAAAACAGAGATATATTTTTATGACACAACTTAAACAAACAGTATGCTTTAGACTTTGTTGCTTAAACAAGGATGTGGTAAGATGATTAGATAAGAGTCATATACAGGTAGGCTGATATTTAAAAAACAAATTCAGCAATGTAGAGAAAGTCAAATGCAGAAAAATAAAGTTTTTAAAAAGTTGTAGGTCAGAAAGACCCAAATTTGGAAAAGAAGTTAAAACGCTGTTTCACATTAGTCAGAAAGGTGATGCCATCTATTCCTCGTTAAGAAATAAGAAGGACGAAAGGATTAAAAGCAAAGGTTTTCTTTCCTACCATAGTCTGCTTCAGTGTGCTGCTTTTGAAGATTGCTGATGAAGTGCTCCCTGGTAAATTCACAGTCTTTGTTTGTCCTAAGAGACGGCAGAAATGACTCCCAGAGTAATCCCAGATTTCTCGCTTTCTCCAGAGCCTTTAGGAACTAGGCTTCCTCATACCATTCACTAGGACTTTAGTGAATATCCTGATATTCACTGAGAACTCAGTTTAAATACTTTTCAGAGAGAGTGACTGAGAGGCAGAAGATGCAATCCAGAAACACTGTTGGTATGAAACATATGTTGGCAGGGGTGGGGATGGGAGGGAGCATAGAATATTCTGGTGATCCTTAAAACCAATAATTTTAAACACCAAAAGTAGTCAAAGTTTTATGGGCACTATCGTCCTTTTCTCTATTTTTCTGAAGAAAACCTGGCTCCAAACTTGGATGCCCCATTCAGCAAAATAGAGTTAAATTGACCCAGCTGCCTCTGGAAATAGATTACTGACTGTTGTTACCAGCACATAGCTGCTGTGGAGAGAGGAGTCTGGGAGAACCTCCTCCCACTGTCCTTCTCCTTGAGAAGCCTGATAGTTAATAGGAAATCTGTAACACCCTTACATGTCCAACGCTCAGAGTTCCAACAATGATTTGGCGACTGTTATAGGCTGAGCCTGGGGAGCTGCCAGGCTGGCCCATCCCTTAGTCACTCTGGGTGCCTGGGTGTGCACACAATCCCTTCTTTGGGGAAGGAGGCCAGTGTAAACCCAAGTAAGCACCTAAGTATCTTAACAGATTCATATGAGGTGGTTTTGAAGTTTTCTTATTCATCATTCTTCACTCTTCCCAGTTTCCCGTGGTACCTGTGATCCCGCTTTGGATCTTACCTCTAATTGCTCCACTCCCCAAACCCCTCACTCAAACAAGCCCACTCAGACCACACCTTCCCTCCCTCCACTTGCTGGTCCAGCCACTCTTGCCATAAGCATTGCATGTGAAATGAGTCCTCCAGGTTTTTGGAACCTTTACTCTTTCCCAATCCATGTTCCTAGGGCCATACTCCATTTTGATTCCATAATCCATCATTTCAACAATACTCTTGACAATATCCTAAGGTCCTTTAATGCAATTAAAGATGTCTATTTTTTATTTATAACCTCTAGTTTTCTAGTCTTGCTTAAGAAGCTCAACCTCATTTCTAAATTGTACCTGTAGTCTCCTAGATTTTCTCACAAAACTTTAATTTTAATTTACCATTTTAATTCCTCTGAAATTTATCTTCACTTATTGTAACATAAAGGCTAATATTCTATCCAGATGGAAGTTTACTTTTGCAAGCACTCTTTATAAAATAATGATTGTGTACTTTATATATAATTTATAATGTATATGATTTATACATTATAAAATACTTTCCCAATGAATTTAACCACCACATTTGTCATACATTAAATTATCATACATCTTTGGACCTAATTCTGGATTTTCTATTCTATTCAACTAAGCCATTTGTCTAATACCAGGCAGATGCCATATTGATCTGTTTAAAGTGGCTTTCTTGTATATTCAAAGTCTGCGAAGGCCTGTCTTTCTTTGTATGTTACTGTTTTTCAAAATGTTCCAGGCTAATCTTTGGTATCTGTTCTCCATATAAATTTTAAAATTGTTTTATCCAATTTTACCTACACATACACAAAACACATTATCAGAATTCTAATTAATAACTTTTTTCCTTTTTTTGATCTTCAGCATTTATTTTTTTCTTATTAGTAATCTATTTTATACATATTAGCATATATATGTCAATCCCAATCTCCCAATTCATCCCACAATAGTTTCTTAAATACATGGCTTCATTGTGAGAAAGTTACTTTTCTAATTTTAAATCATTCTCTCCAGAGCATGTCTTCCCATATGCCTACTCAAAGACACAGCTCCATTTCATCTTCCTGTTCTCTCCTGAAACACCGTTTCTACCACCCCCCACTTTGGGAGACTATTCCCATCCTTTTACAAACGCTTATCTTAAATCAACCTGTTTGATTGTGATTTCCCCTTCGTTACCAATCCATTCCTCTGCTCTTATGTATAATAAAACCCCTTCATGAATTTTCTCTTCCCTCTATAATTTCTTTGCTCTCTGACTTCTAACCTCATTCCAATTGGCTTTATTCTCAGGCCATTCCATGGACACAGTTCTTTGCTGGTTCACCACTGACCGGCATGTGTCTAAGTCCAGTGACCAGTTCTTCATTCACACCTTACTTGCCTTGTCATTAATATTTGACATAACTGATCACACTTTATACTTTACTCTTTGGCTTTCACAACAACATTTTCAGGTGAATTTTCTCCTTTTTAGGTCTCTAACCTCTGAGAGCAACGTGGCTCACTCCTTGAGTCTCTTCTTCTGTCTAAATACTCCCACTTCCTTGATGATCTCAGTGTTTGAGATGATAACTTTAAATGCCATCCACGTTATGAAGATTCTCAAATGTACATACCTCTGACAAGTACCCACCCCAGATTTGTATGCCTAATTACCTCATGACCTCTCTACCTAAATGTCTAATATCTCATATTCAGCAACCTTACTAAATTTTCTTATTAACATAAATCTGATCATGAAATTTCATGGCAATCATACCTTCCATTTCTTGAATCCTGCTTACTTTACCAGACTTAGCCCTTTGTATTTTCAGCCACAGCTGTTACTCACTCTACCCCAAACATTTTCTGCATGTACTCTAATGCCTCCAGTCTTGTCTTAATCTAGTCTTTCCTAAAATGACATCTCCTCCTTTCATCTGTTGAATCCCACCCCACCTCTCAACTCTATCTCTTGCAACTACATAATGCTTTTTTTCCATGTAATTGAGCTCTCCCTTCCTCAAATTCTAGTATTATTTATTTTGCATTTCTTGTTTACCATATACTATTTTAAATATGGGCACTCTGTTTTGTTGAAATGATCTGTAAACTCTTGTGGGACAGGGAAAAGGGCTTTATTTTTCTGGGTTTTCAACATACCCTTTATCTCAGGGTTTTGAAAGCAGCAAGTGCTCAATAAATTTAAATTAAAATCTTCCAGGGTTTTTATTGATAGTGTAGACATATTTGTCTCATTTATATAAACAATAAAGCAAAATCACCCAGAACAAGGTCATTTATTTACACATTTTTGTGACCTACCAAGAAGCTGTGTAAATCAGTTTTATTAGACGTACAAAAGAAATCGCTGTATTGTAACATTATAGTAATTCACATCATACACCATGTTTAAAATTCTGTCAGTCACCCATCTTCTCTCAGTTAATATCGTCAATGGTACACCACCGTGTAGTAGGAACCATGTGAAAAGAAACAAGTGTATTGCCTAGTGTGCTTTTATTACAAATAGACATGTATTAAATGATTTAATACAACATTAGGTCAGATAAATCACTATATTACAATGATAAGTATTATAGACAGCCTGAAAAATTGCAGCTTCTCATGATGAACCAATATATTTTTGGAATATGTGTAAGTACCCATCTGCACAGATACTACTTAAATGGGAATTTCTGAGAGCCTATATTCACTTTCTCATCTATTTTATCTGTCTCTCTTTCAGCTTCCTTTTTTTCTAAAAATTTTATTAACTTCCCCCCTTATTCCTTCTCCCTTTCCAACCCTTAGCTTGAGCAGAACACAGATGAAGGGCGCCAGTTCCCCAGTGTGTGCTCAGGGGCAGAGATTTAAATGTCCATGGTCTGGATCACATTTCACTGGTCTCCTTGGCACCTACCTGAGGGTTATCAATAAGTTGTCTCCGTCATTAAAGCTGAAATATAATAAATGAAAAAGTCCCATAAATGGATTATTCCAAGTTAATTCAGTGGCCTCAGTAACTGCAAATAAGAGAATTCTTGACATTCTCTTTATTTTTTTCATGATGAAGATTACTTTATTGCCATAGGAAGTAGATTATTTTAAATATGACAGGCTTTTTAAAAGGAATTTTACACATTTAGGGCACATATAAAATTATTATATAGTAAAGAAAATAGTAGGTTGGACAGTTGTTTTCTGAATAGGTACAGATGTGAAAATATGCTCTGCAAGTTTTTAGCTGAAACCTTTAAAGTAAAACTTTTATATAAGCTTATTTGTTGTGTGCTGCTTTTTTTTTTTTTTTTGATTTTTTGAGAAAAAAATTGTTAATTAAGGGTTCCAGTTAGATGGGTTCAAGTTAATCAGGATTGACTGTACTGGAACTAAATTCTTGAAATGACACACATAAGCTTGGTTAACTTGTTTCTTTTGAGGCCGCGTATGGCATTAAAGTCAGTGGTTACATAACTCATCCATGATAAATGACAGCTTTCTTTTGCCAACATCATTTTAATTGTAAGTTCCAGTTTCTTCAACATTTTTTTGTTTGCTGGTATGAGGCCAACTTACACAGCACCTTGGTTTGCTGTTCCAGGTAATGTGTTGGTATTCTCTCTTGCCCATAATTTAATCCAAGTAAATATAGCCCCCAACCTACAGCTTATAATTAGTAGTTAAGTATATGAAAATTTTCCAGTAGTTATGTTTCTATATTTTAAAAATTTTAATATAAAAAGTTGGGTTAGCAATCCATTTCTTAAAAGTCTAATTTGTTATTTCAAATAATAAACTTTTTTATTTTATCACTTAATGTAAACTCAAATCCTTTTACCAATAGTTATAGCTTTCACTTTATGCCAGATAAGTAATTTCAGCTTTAGGGACAGAAATTCCAACCCTAGTATTATTTTACAGCAATGCAATTTACATTTTCCAATTTTTCTTTTTCTTTGCCTCTTTCTGCTAAAATGTAGACAACATCCCTCTTTATTTAAACAAACGGTGGTTATGAAAACAGTCTTGAGTTTCTCTTTACTTGATTCTGCTGTGTATTTCTTTGGTGTAAAATATGCTTTACTAAGGAAAAGTAGTTTTCCCTTCTCTGCAAGTGAAATGAATCACTCACCAAGCAATGACAAAAATATAGAGTTAGTTTTTAGTTAATATATATGACAAAGTGACACAAGCCCACCATGGCTGAGGCCAATGAGACAGAAGTTTGGCTCCCTGAAAGAGATCTATCACCTTATTTGCTTCTCTGCTTATCTTACCATCTTATCTGCTACTGGCTCAGATAGAGTACTCACTAGCACCACCCAAAAAGGAAAACTCCCAAGGAGGGGTTGGTATATGGGCAGAATAGCCACTCATCTGGCTTGCTTGCTATAAATACAGATTCACAGACCTCACCTCTAGAGGTTCTAGTTAGAAAGCTTGGAGTAGGGTGCAGTTAACACCACTTCAATAAATTTGTTACTCCCTTCTACGTCTGCAACGTGTAATTCTGAAGCAGATGGTACATGGACCAGACCTTAAAAAAATGCACTAGACATCAGACTTCTGTGTTGAAATTTTTCCTGCTGTTCTGGTCAAAATGGCCAACTAGTAGCAACTTCATATGACTCAAACTAATATGTTTCCTGCCATATTTCTTATATTGAAGCATTGAGTTGGGTTGTTGGAGAACTCAGTGTTGTGGTGGAATAATATTTTGAAGTATTAGATAACATGTATCCCCTATATTTATGCTACCTTGTAACCCTTTGGCATTAGGGCAGCTAACATGCAGCAACTATTGACTTCTGGAAGATGTGTACTTATAGAATCAAAGAACAGCCTGTTGAGGATCAAAAGCCCATACAGGTATTTTTCTTACAGGCAAAGTCTAGCCAACAAGTAAACTCAAGGCACAAAGATACTAGATGACTCAAGAGAAATTTTACGGCTTTGTCTCGTCTTTCCTCTTTCCTCACCCCAAGATGAAAAGGAGATCTAGGAGTGGGTGGACATAATAGGGTCTAAGGTGGAGATATCCAAGCCCTGCTGAGCAAAGTCTTGAGGGACTTGTCTTGAGGGACAGGAGGACCCCAGGTATTTTGTAGAAAACAAGTGTAGAGGGAACCTTTGCTCATTTTTCCTGGTAGAGATGAAGAAAGGAAAAAGTCCTGAGACAGACTGGGTTCAAATAAATCCATGAAGCCTCATACAATTTCTTGATACTAGGTGCGAATGATTTCCTTTTCCCTGGTGATCAGGAAGGGGTAAAGAGCTATATGAAGCCTCACTGATTTTCTGTGGTCTAAGCGTAGACAAGAATAGCAGAGTGACTGTGTGCACCCAAGCGGGGCCCAAGCACTGAGTCATCCCATGACCCATGGAGCCTCTGGACAAGATTAAAGGATATCGCAGCAGCAATCTGCATGGGCAGACTCAAAGACCAGACTAAACAGGCTGCTGCGGGAGATGCTGGGGTGGGGAGAGGGTGGATACAAGCCCAGAGGAGGGGGAGGGTGGGTGGAGGGATGGCTACCTAGGGTTCATGTTAGATACGTCGGTTGGAGAAAAAAAGATCGTAATCTATTTCTTAAACATCTGAATTTTGTGGATAACATGACAGCTTATTATGAGAATCCAAACTATCCACAGTAGCCATACATTTCAAACCAAAACAGATAATTAAAGCCGTTAACTGTCCCTTTTAACCCTGGATTGGCAATACTTTTAGTCCACAGTCATTCTGAACCTCTTAATGAGAAAAGGGGTTGTACTTGCTATGTCATCCTTATAGTCCATCTTCCAGCTCAGGACTCTACTTATCATGTCTTAGCCACATTAGACACTAGCGAAATCGGTTCTCTTTTTGACTTTTGAGGAATACATTGCTTCCCTCACTACTTTAGTGACTGCCATCAAGAATCCAGATTGTTACCACTTATTTTCTCCTCCTGTTTTACCGTGTGTGTATATATATGTATGTGTTTACTCTTTATTTTTCATGTTTCTTCATCCTGCTTTACTTGATCTAAGCCGACTTTTATTGAAGTCGTATATACACAATGAGGAGAGATACTGATTTTTAGAAACTAATGTACAAAAATTCAGCTTACATACATATTATGAAGAAATTCTTTACGCTTATGATTTTTTAACAGTTGGCCTCTTTGTAAAACACTTTGAAAGAAACAATTCTTGCCATTCCACTGAAAGCACTGCTCTGCACAGCACATCCCTGCCTCTCTGGCGGGAAAAAGGAATCCTTCATATTTCTAAAAGAACTTTCTTTTCTCTTGAGGAGATACACAAAAGGGTTTTACTTGGGTAAGTGTCGTCATTGTTGTTTTAGTGTTTTTAGGGGAGTGTAAAGAGCAGGTGTTGGCTCTGCTGAATGTTTGCAAGAACTGGAATCCAATAAAGTTAAAGGACTTCTCTGATCTGTTGTTACAGAATAAAAATCAGAGACATGAAGCCACCTCCTGGAAAGCGTGTTTGCCCTGTGTCACATTCAGCATTAAATTCTATCTCACTATAAGGATGTCATTGACCACGTCAATTTTATGTAGCATTAACTATTCTAATAGGATCGCCTAACTTCCCAAACTACAAAATGACAGCCACCTGGTTGCTGTCTCTCCCTGCCTTGGTGTAGAGGTTTCACGTGAAATCTTGGCTATAACCTCAATTTTTCAAAACCCAGTGTCTTTTGCAACCGAGATTTACAGTAAGAGCTATGTTGTCTGCTTGTAATAGATATATAAAAATCAAAGAAAATACACAAAATTTCAAACAGATAATCATCTTTCTCACATAAAACTATTTTTTACATGTCTTCATAGACATATAATTGTCCTTGCATGTACTTAAATATTTTCATCAGGTGTTGCCTAGTGGCAAATAAACACTTGCATGTCTAAATTAGAGAACAGAAATAACTGAACAAGCCTAGAGGGAAAGTGAAATTGCATTTTTCAACATAATCAGCTCTTTAATTGTCAGGCCCAGGTTAGTCAATATATCTGGAAACATAATTAATTATGATTTACTTAAACACTGTTTAAACTACATTACTCTTCATTTTCTAAAAGCTGAATTACAGAAGGAAAAATTCAATCTTAAAATCAGTAGTGTTTACAAACATCTTACTATAATTTTTTAGTGATAATGCAGTAATTATAAAGTTAGCAGCAATTGCCCAAATGTAATTTTAAAAAGAAAACATCATACAACATAAAGTATTATAAATTACAAGAAAAAAATCAACCTGTTTATATCAAATCATCTCATAATAGCAACATTTCTTTTTAGATAAATCCAAATATTTTTATACCAACACCCTCTAATCATAATTTACGTATTGTGGTTAAAAAACACATAACATAAAATTTACCGTCTTAACTATTTCGAGTACAGTTCAGTAGCATTAAGTATGTTTACACTGTTGTGCAACCAATCTCCTGAACATTTACATCTTGCAAAATCAAAGCTCTATACCTGTTAAACAACAAGTCCCCATTTCTGCATCAAACCCAAACCCCTGGCAACCATCATTATGCTTTCTGTTTATATAAATTTGACTACTCTAGATTCCTCATCTGTGTGGAATCATATCGAATTTGTCTTTTTTGTGACTGGTTTCTGTCACTTGCACACAATTATTCATGTTATCACACTTGTAAAAATTCCCTTCCTTTTTAAGACTAAATAATATTCCAGTATATGTTTGTACCACCTTTTGTTTATCCATTCATCCACTGATGGACATGGGTTGTTTCCACCTCTTGGCTGTTGTGAACAGTGATGCTAGAAACATAGGAGTGCAATATCTCTGAAACTCCTGGCTTCAATTTTTTCAGATATGACCAGAAGTGGAATTGCTGGATCATATGGTAATTTTACTTTTAATTATTTGAGGAATGACCATACTGTTTTCCATAGTAACTCCACCATTTTACATTCCCACTGACAATGTACAAAGATTCCAATGTCTCTGCATCTTTGACAAAGCTTGTTATTTTCTTTTTTTTTAATAGTTGCCATCCTAGTGGATGTGAGGTGATTCCTCATTGTTATCTTGATTTGCCTTTTTCTGGTGATTAGTGATGTTGAGCATCTTTTCACATGCTTGTTGGCCATCTGTATATCATCTTCAGAGAAATATCTATTCGAATCTGTTGCCTAAAGACAACTTTTTTTATCAGCCTCATATATTCACTACATTTTCTAAACAAAAGACAGAATAATTTTTTTTTAATTGGAGCTATTTAGGTTCAATATCAGAATAGAAGGAATTTGTGAAATTTTATTTTGCTTTACTTTTTATTTTGTCTTCAATACTAACTGGTTAAAAAGAGGAAAGGAAAAGAATTGTGCATTGGTCATTCAATTAGGTTTGCAGAAAATAAAATCGGACCTAGGTTTGATTTGATAAGGTAATTCTGGCGCCTGTAAGTGGTTAAGCAGTGGGTAGTAACACCACAGTCTTGAGTACTTTTAAGATCCAGCAGGAAGTTCCACCAGCCCTGAGGCCGGGCTCCTTTGAAGACCACTAGGAGTTTCAGGGAAGTCCTGAGTCACCACAGTTTGAAGCCCTGAATCACTCACTGGCCTTAACTTTATTTCTAAAGAGCAGTCTTTGTTGCTCTTTTTTCTCTCTAGCCTGACAATTCCCTAGGCGTTTGTTATGATCACATGATCAAGATAATGTCTGATTCTTCCCTATCAGAAAAATTAGTCCCATTGCTCATCCCACATTTTAATCTCTGCATTCGCTTCCTTGGTCCTCCATCCCCCTTATCAAGGATTCTCAGTTTGAGCACAGTTGTGCATTGCTCTTCTTATTCTAAGGTGTGTTCTCCACCTGCATGTTGGTTTTCTGCACAGTATTAATCCCTTTATTAATCCCAATTGCAGTCCTTTTACTTGCAAAGCTATTCGTTTTTCCACTTTACCCTGAATTTCTCCAGCTGTTGGCAACGACAGTTCCCTACCTTCCTCATCAGTGTTGATTTATCCAAGAGTGGGCCATTCTGAATTCTTCCCTAGGAAGAGAAGTCCCTCTCTAGTAGAAGGTTAAGGAGATTTGAAGAGCCCAACTTATGAAAGAAGCTGATCTACAGACAGAAGAGGGACAGTCCAGAGGTTGTCAAGTTCCTGGGTTCAGTCACCCCATGGGCTAAACTGCATCCCTCCATTCTATGGTTAGGCAATCCAGCCTTTCAATAAAGTCCCTTCTTTGCTGGAAATAATTTGAACAATTACTTGCAAACCAAAAGACTCAAGAGGAATATATTTGTTACCTGTGGCCATTAAATCACTTTCCTTTTATGGGATCCTAGCTCTGGCCAGGTAAGGACTTAGCTTTTCTTTATCTGGTTAACATGACTTTATTTTTTTTTATATATATATATACCACAATTTTATTTCAATCGCACAAATGAAGCTAGCATGTAGGAAATTTAAATAAAATGGTACGTTAGAAATAGCAGAGAACCAAAAAAATCTAAAAAGGAAGTACACCTAAAGCAGGAGAATTCAACATTCATTAGTGTTCCAGCTTCAGTTTTGATTGATGCTCGATGCTTGCAAATTTTGAAACAAACTTTGAGATCCCGATGACTATTCTGAAGAGATTTCAGCACCAGCACTAAGGTTTGTACATTCAGTTGGTTTGCAATTGACTTGCTAGCCATTTACATAGTGTATAGTACAGATTTGTCACAGGTCAGATCACAGTGTTGAAGGAAAGAAATACCTTCCTGTAATTAGGAAGGATGCCCTAAACGGCACTCAGCTTAAGACATCCAGTGTACAAGAGCAGGAAAACCATCATAGTAACGTGGCTCCAAGGAACCTAGTTTTGATAAGGAAAATAACCTAAGCTTCTGTTTCCCATTTTAATTACTGAAATCTCTAACAATGACAAAACTGTCACATTGGACAGTAAATGTATACAGTCATTCAATCAAACTGCTCGGAAAGAGTGCATTTAGCAATCTGAGATAATGTAGAAAGACAGGAAATAAAACATGATTCATCTCTGGTTCTTTTTGTCCTTTTACACAGGCATCGTGTTAATATTAGACCAAGGCACAAAACATTTAGTGCATAAACCAGTTTCTTTTTTAAGATTTAGCATTTTTATGGTTATCATTTACCTAGCATTTTTATTAAATCACCTTCTTTTTATGGGATCCTAACTCTGGCCTGGTTAGGACTTAGCTTCCTTTTTTGTGGTTAACATGACTTTTCTACAAGGCTCTACTGAAACCACCTGAGGCAATGTGTCACTGCTGTCCCGTGAAAATGTCTCCTAGGAAGTAGGTTTTCAAAGATATTTCAAGACTTACATTTTCCTTTCAGAAGGTGTTCCTAAAACTGGCCCTTTATCATCCAGTTTAGAAGGCCTTACACCTATCTCGACGCACATTTTCTAATGAAGGGTCTGTGTACATCACCATTGCCCTCTCAATCAAAGAACAAGTTCATTTTAGATCTGGAATGAGAGGTCCTGTCTCATCTTCTTCTAGGTCCCTCAGAATCAATCTGAATTCGGACTCTGATCAACGAAGACTTATATTCAGATCAGCTCAGGGAACTAAGGGTAAAGATAAGAGAGCTGCCTTAATGTCATGGTTTCAGCGCTGAAAGGTCAGAGTAGGTTTGGGGCATTGGAGCTGTTTTGGTTTCCTTATGAATTTTACAGTGAATGCATATCTGTGAGTTGTAGGGCAGAGTACAGCACAGTGCTGTAAACAAGTCATCTACGTGGAAAAGTAGATGGAAGTTTGGAATAAGTCTACAACCCAGGGGCTTTTAGCAGCTCATTTCACAGAGCTCCAGCCTCACTGCCTCGCCCATGTCCTTATTCTGTTATAAGGAGATAGTTCAAATATTCTGTGAGAAATACAGCTCAGTACATGTTGAGAAAATCCTTTGTGTTCTTTTTGCTTATTAAGGGAATCCAAAACAGCCCAGAAAAACCCAGGGCAACACCTCTAGTCATGAACTAATTATTATTTTACACCTCAGTATGTTCATGCCTGCTTCAGGCAAATTTCCACGAGAACTCTCAATGTTTGGTTTGCTCAATAAGCACTGACAAAATGCAAGGGGGCTGAGCAGCCCTAGCAGCCCTCCCCAAGTGTGAATTCCCAAAACCTACTTCTTTGCCAGCAGCTGCTCTCTTCTGATCTCCAAAGGTACCTTTGCTTGGAGCCCAGCCTTTGTTTAGATCAATTAAAGCGCCTTGGGCAAAATGTATGTCTTTTCCTTTAATGTACTTTTCCATCTGAGTTGCCTGAAATGTATTTACTATAAAGAAAACTTAACAATATGAAGAAGCTTATTTGGGGGATTAAAAACAATGCTATTAAAAACCATTCTAGAAATTCATCTTTCCTCTCACTCTTTGATTCATGAATTGGAAATGTCGTTGGAATCTTCTTTTGGGGGAATTTGTTCTTGAATCCTGTGTCAGTTATGAATTGAAATAGATCATTTCATAGTAAAGGAGATACAAGCATATTTTGGGGGGAAAAAAGTGTGTGTTTAAAGCCTCTGGGTGTTCCTGTTTTGACTGAGCGTCTTCAGGAAACATATGCCTTTTCCAGTCTTATCAAAATTAAGGAACACTTTGAAACTGTTAGTGCCGGGTGCAATGTGAAGGGTGGGTATGGACCTCAAGTTTAAGCTGGAAGAAAAGAGAGAAGTGACAGGTTAACTGTAGGGATCCAAATGATCAGGTCGTCTCCCCCCAGATCAGGATGGAAAACACAAAGCAATATTGCCACAGCCCAGGGTTATAGGAAGGCTGACCTGAACAAAATGCAAACAGATTATCAACTACTGTCATAAAATTAAATTTTCAATATCGAAATATGGTTTTAAAATTTTCTCTTTTCATTTTGCCTACTTATTTTCTTCTTTATAAATGTTCAAGACTTCGTATCACCTAATTATTGGGAATATGCTGAAATTTATTACTACTCAAATTTAATTCTGAACATTTTAATTTTATTAAAATGTATAAAAAATTTTAAATTGAGTGTCTAGTATTACCAATCAACAGTATCTAAAATTTAAGTATACTAGCTCTCATTTTATGCTTTGTAAAGTATTTTCATATAATTGTATGAAGCGCTAGAAGATGAATTATTATTTCTAATTTATAGATAATAGAACAGTGGCTCAGAAAGTAATGTGGAACAAAGGACAGCAAAACATAAATGACTTTTTCAGGTCTCCTGGAAACTCAGTGCTTTTTTCAACACATCATGTGCCATTTGAAAATATTTCCCCAAAAATTAAACTACCAAGGGAATGGTCCCTATAGAAACCTAGGTAAAGAAGTTTTTCAGGTTTTGTTTTCTTTAAGTGTTCTACATACAATTATCATTGAGGCTAAAGATAATTTTGCCAGGAATAAAGCATACATGTAGGTGCAAGAGATTTTGCAATTTAGCATTTGAGTCCTTAGTGGATAGAATTCATGTTTCATGTGAACAGAAAACACAATGCTATTAATCCTTCAGTGTCACTGAAAGGCAGCTAACAATACTGTACTTGTCCTTGATAGTTGATGGGTCACTGTGAAAAGGTAGGATTACATTTTTTTGTTGTAGTTTTAATGAATGAAAACACTTTCCGTTGTGGATTGGTTTTTTAGGTGGTATTTTGTTTGTTTTGCTTTGTCTTGTTTTGTTTTGGTAAAGGCACTGAGTGTGTATCAAGGCCTTGTTCCAAAATCAGTTTATATATAATAGCTTATCATATTTTCATCTTAGTTCTTTCCTATATTCAAAGACAACCAAATGCCCATGGCAATTGTTTCTCTCCCTACACGTTCAAAGCCCTGTTGACAACCAGCCAGATTCTCACTTTGAAATTTGTTGGGAATCCTCCTGGAGGTTTTCTTGAGGACTGAAGGTCTCTGCCTGTATTTGAGAAAACAAGAAGAAACTCACGTGATCATCTGGCCTGTGGTTCACTTCCACTAGTGTGTATTTTCCCATCTCATAATTAAGAAATGATAATTAAAACATCATTTCTTTCCAAATCTTCCCTATAGGCAGATATTTTCCATCAAAATCATGTGTGTGTGTGTGCGTATGTGTGTGTGTATATATATATATATATTTTTTTTTTTTTTTTTTCTGGCTGAGCTGGCCTGTGGGGGTCTTAGCATGGCACGTGGGATCTTAGTTTCCTGATCAGGGATTGAACCCGTGCCCCCTGCATTGGAAGACTGGAGTCTTAACCATTGGACCACCAGGGAATTCCCAAAATCATATATTTTTATTTTTGTAATTTTCTAAGGATTGTCGCCCTTAAATTCTTCCTATTACAAAATCATTCATTAATACTAAACATTTTTTAATGTAAGTTGTGCCCATTTTTCTTCTTCTCTATGTGAAGGTATGGAATAAGCACTAAACATTTCCTCGTAGATTTTATGAATTTGTAGGTACTATTAAGTCACCCTTTACCTTTTCTTTTCTACATTTTCTTTTCCGCAATCTCGGTGTTTGGCTCTTGTCCAAAGACCCTAAATTGCCACCTTTTTCTTCAGCCTTTCCTTCAACTTAATATTCTATAATGACAAATACACACTCTTGGCTTTTTTTACTTACTTTGTTGACAATGAATAAGTTACTAAAGCTCTCAAATATTTCCTTAATTCATAAGCTATGGATAGTAAAACTTATTTCATGAAATTTTGTAGGGATTAAACGCAAAGTAATTGCATACAATGCACTTAGCACAGTGCCGGGCGTATAAATACTTGGTAAACAGTAAACTCTCCATAGCTCCTAGGCTGAGGAGGAGAGCACCCCGGAGAGTTTGTGACTTACAAGATATTTCTTTCTTGAAAGAAGAAAGAAAACTGCTAAGTTAGCCTGTAACCAAAATTCATGGATTCCCAAGGAAACGATTTTCTTCCCATTCGGGTCACTCCCAAGCACTGCGTGTCCTCTAACTATCCACCGTGATGGTGTTTGCCGGACAGGCTCTGTTTCTGGCTTTGACGATTGGCCTTGTCCTAAGTAGGCTATTTCTTTGCAGACGCGTCCTCTGATTGCTTTACACCCATGTGTTCTGCCTGCTGTTCTCATTTCCCCAACTCCTGAGCTGATGTTACTGTTCCTCAAATTGAGGGCACCCTGAGGATGGAAACCTGCAGGGCAGCAGAATGAATTTAATCCCATTGTTAGTTTCTATTCTAAACTGCTCAGCAAGCAAAGAGCAGCTCCTTACAGAATGCGTTGCTCCTGAGAGTGAAAGGGTGATGAACTGTAAAACCAGATGTTTCCATCCCCTAAAGCCATTACAGGGTTAACGTCCCACAGTGATGGGAGCAGCAAGGGTGCCATCTCCTGCTGATCATCTCCTCAGGTTCCCAGGATAACTAACCGTGTGTCTTACAAGAACTCTCTTTATATTGGGAAAAATATTAAAATTTGTTGCAATGAACAAGAAAAAGAAAAATTCTCAGTTCCTTCCTGTAGAAAACTCATAGGTACTGCTAAATTTTCCTCCCCGCAATTCCAAAGGGTTGATATTTTAATCTGAGAAGGTAGATGGGAGTTTTTGCCTATGGATTGAAAGAGAATACGAGTACAGGTGATGCTTCCAACCATGTGCTCTGTAGGAGACTTCATGCCTCTTACGTGATTTTTACTGTGACTTTTTTCCCCCTCTTTTACTATAGCTTTTCTGTTTATAATTTGATTTAAAGAATTCACCTTCAGTGCAGGCACAAGTTGCCTTATAAAAGGCTAACAGGAATTGCAAATTCACATCAAGGGAAGGCTCTTTTCATGAAAAATATGAATAAATAAAGCTTTAACTACAAATAAAAGAAAATTGAAAAGAATAACCCCAGTCCTATCTGCTTTCTATATATTCTATTTTTTTAAATAATTTTTTAGGGACAATGAATGGGCCAGTTATAATATTACTATCAGTCAGAGTGAGTCTAAAGACATCTTTTTTCTCAGAACTTGGTGAAAAGTGCCTTCATCCAATAAAGGCAAAATGAGAAGGAAAGAGAAAGCTAGGTTTGTTTATTTGGTCCATATTACAATTTGCATTGTCCTTTGGTTTTTCAAATTGCAAAACTGTGCTGACTCAAACACAGCTATAAATCTTGCAATACTATTTCCCTTATAGATTGTTCTCAGCGATAACCATTCATTTATGACTTGAAATTTCAGAATACTTCTTCAGAAATTTAATTGGGGGAGCAAGTGCTATCACTTAGAAGAAGTGTATACCTATGTCTCACCTGTAAATCTCAATTTAATAGCTGTAAGTTTCACCACTAGTTTCTACAAGTCTCAGCAATCTCTTTATGGGGATCCCCAAATAAATCACAGGTTTCCACTGAAGGACCTAACCTGAGGTTTCCTTTTCCTAAGTAGAATAGTTCAGAATATTTATTAGTCTTTGAAGAGAAAGCTTTTTGCTAATGCTAGTTTGGCTTTTAATCTGCTTTTGTCCTTTTTATTTATTATTATTTATCTCTACTTTACCTTCAACACTGCATTTATGAGGTATAAAATTTCATGCTGTCCTAGTCACTAAATCAAAGCATATAGCTGTGTACACTGCAACTAATCCTGATTAGTCAGGGGGAAGAAAAAAGTCTGCACACAAAAATCCATTTAGTTGTTTTGATGGAATTAACTTGTCCCAAGAAATCCATAAACCAGCAATCAGTCAACATTTTATGAAGGAATATGCTCTTCATTTCAATTAGTTACTGAGATTGAACAGGTATAGGCTGTATCTATCATCTTAGTCATAATAACAGAGAAAGCAAAAATTCGATATGGCTAAGGGTTAAATCAGAACTATTCTCACTCAATCAGATCATCAATCACTACAAAAGTTATTAATGAATGAATATAAGGGACAGTTATTTGATTCAAGCCAGTTAATGTAGAATATCATTTGTTAAACTTGGCAAGTCATTTGGAAAAAAAAAAAAAAAGGAAAAAGCAGCTAACATTTGTTTTGTGCCACAGCAGGTGTTTTATATATTAACTCCTTTACTCTTCCCAACTTTGTGGTGAAGATACTATTATCTTATTTTTGGGAAAAGGAACTGAAGCTAAGAGAGGTAAAGTAATTTGCCTAAGGTCATAGTGCTAGGAAATAGTAGATTTTGGATTTGAAATTAAGGCTGATTTGAGAAGTTCACACCTTTCTCCAGCCCTGCCACCCAGGCAGGAAACAGTTTCACATCCTTAGCTAATTCATGGGGTTGCAACCAGGGTACGCTGAAGTGATGCCCTAATGAGTCATTGTGGCATGGTTCCCACAGCCGTACAAATTGGTAAACGGGACCTACTTAACATGCGGGAAAAAGAAGAGATGGGCTTTGAGTAAATGAATAATAGTTTTTAAAATGGCTCCATAGAATCGGTTCAAAAAATTTCTATTTCATTGGATTTACTTTTTGAATTGGGAATAAACTCACTTGGTAGGTAAATAAGAAGTGTTTAGCTTAAAAGCCTGCCTCCACCTTTCCATTCTTCTCCTCCTGTGTGTGAGCCCAACAAGGACTGTTTCCTGCAGATCTTTCTTATGCAAAGGTAGCAGGCACATTGTTCTGCACGAAGCTTTTTCCTCACAGGACAAAATATTTTAGAGATTCCTTAGTGTTAAGTTCCTACAGAGAACTGCCTCATTCTTATTTGCAGTGTCCATTGTATAGATAAGCAGTAATTTATTTCATCAGTCTCCTATTGATGGACATTTTTTCAAACTTCTTGACATTTCAATTTTCATTTCTTTGCAGTGCTTTCATTTTTGTTCCCCACCTCTCTTTCGATTATTCAAACAACGCTTCAGTGAATAAACGTGTACCTTCATCATTTCAAACATGTATGGGCACATCTGCAGATAAACTATAAAAGTGGGATTGTGGGATCAAAGAGTAAATGAGTTTGCAGTTTTCTTATTAAGTAAATTGCTTTCCGTAAGGATTGCAGCAGTTTTATGCCCACCTGTGATACATGAACAGCCTACTTTCTCATGGACTTTTAAAGGTCTTTTAAAGATCACATTTGGGGATTTTTGTCATTCTGATAGGTAAAAAGTGCCATTTTAGTGTACCTCTTTCACTATACGCTCCACTTGGTTATTTTTGTGTGTATGTGAAAACTACTGAAAATATGTGTTAAATGTGTGCCTTATTGCTTTATTGAAATCTCTAATCGCCTACGGTGGTTTTTCAGTTGATTCACTTGGGTTTTTCCAAGTCTATGATGACACTGTTTGCACACAGTGATAACTTTACCTTCTTCACAAACTCAGCCTTTTTTGTCTTTTTCTAATGGTGTTGGCTGCTAACGTCAGGACAATATTAATAATGGTGGTGATAGTGAATTTGCTTCATTTATTCTGACTTTAGTGGGAAGGTAACATATTTCTCTATTAAGCATAAAGCTGACTTTTATACTAAGAAAAAAGTTTTATTCTATTTCTATCATGTTTTTTATCAAGAACTATTGTTATCATTTGTCATATGTCTCTTCAGCCACCATGAAATATATATGTTTTTCTTTTTAGGTATGTAATTAAAAGAACTATGATATTAATAGCTTTCCAGATATTAAATCTTGCTTGAATTCCTGGAATAACTCCACGGGTTATAATAAAATATTTTTTAACGTGCTGCGGGCTTCTGGTTGCTGATATTTACTTAAGATTTTTGCATCAAAAATCGTAAGTGAGATCAGTCTATTGGTCTGTTATTTTGTCGCGTTAAGCTTTGCTATGATTTGGTATCAGTTTACGCTGGCAGTCCTCACTTTGCACTGTAGTGTGAAACTGTAAAAATGACCATGCACACTGAAACCCTACGCGGGGATCTTAATAGTCCTTGGAATCTGGGTGCAAATTTCATGGCAGCATACATATTTGTGTTAGTTTCACCAGATAACTTCACATAAGTCAATTTACTTACTTCTGAGGCAACAAAAACCAGCCTTTACTGGCAATGAAAGATCTTTTCAGGTTCCTCACAATCCCTGTTTTCTTTCAATGTAGCAACTAACTTTAATGCTTTAGCTTGAATCCTAGCTAAACTTCTTGGGATTTTTTATTACAGTCTCCACTTAAAAGCAGAAGCAAATGCTATGTTTCAATCACAGTGGCTTTCTGTTCTCAGTAAATTTTAAACTAAAAGATGTGAAAGCAACTTAGCTTGGTTTTTATATTCATCAAACTTTTTCAACATGGTTTGTACCATAACATCATGCAGATCTAGATCGCATCCTATCTTTGCTTTGCTGTTGCCCTTTTCAAATCTTCTAATTACATCCAGTTTTACTCCAGCATCATCAATGTCCATGTCTTTGCCACACTTTAATTTTTGTTGGCCAATTTCTTCTTTCAATAATCCATTTGAGAAAAATGTTGCATGGGTTTATCATTGGGAGATAAGGAAGCAACACAATTATATGTTTTGCTGTCTGTGCATGAAAGGAGTAACAGATACTCAGTGACCAATCGACCAATCACCAACAGACTTTGAAAGAGGTGACATAATGTTCACTGATCATAATTCTTATCTGTTATGTACTTAATGATTTGTGGACTAACGAGCTAGCAATGAAGTTTTTACTTTATACAGTTACTCATAGTTAATATATCATGGTGACTGAAATTTGAACCCTGTTGTTGAGGAACTGGTGTTATTTAACTAAACACTGAAATTCATGTGTATTGGAACCATGCAATATGAAGCTGCATACAAAGTATTTAGAAATTTTTTTTAACAGCATTTTAGAACAGGTGTAAAAGCATTACAATTTTCTGCTCAATATCAGATAGAATTTCCCTGTGAAACCATCTACTCTTGCTTCTTTTTTTTTCCCCCAAGATAGCTATATTTCTTCTATGGAAATAAGATGCTTAAATTTTTAAGACTCTTTCCAGGGTCAATAATGGTATATTATATTTTCTAAGGAAATGATTCATTTTATCCAGGTTTCCAAATTTATTTGAATAACATTAAAGGTTAGATCTCCAGGTGTGCAGCAAATATAGGTTGGTTACCTCAGGTTGATCCCTTACCATAAGAAAGTACATTTTTGCTGCCTTTTTTTTGTTTGTTTTTCGGTTATCTGGGATCTGCTGTCATTGGGCCATCTCGCTATCCACTTTCCCCGAAAGAATATTTGCTGCTCTTCATTCCAAGAATTTTGGAGGCACTCTTACCTGCTTATGGCAGACCCTACCCATTTAATGGAATCTAAATTATCTGTCTTCTAATTTCACTGAAAATGAAGCATGCAGATTTTGTTAGTGTTCGTCTTGTAACTTTTGCATGATATTCAGAAGAGAAAGGGGAAATTGCTGCCTTGAACTTCATGTTTATAATAGAAATAATCACTGGCTTTTCAACACAAAGCTAGATAATTTCATTAATGAATGTATACATCGAACTCAATGACATTGGGTTTTTAAATCAAAGTTGTTTATGAATTCTTTTGTCATTGTAGCAACTAGGGGTTCGGTTTGTGGGAAAAGGGTGGTTATAAAGGGAGAGTAGATGCCAGTTTTGGGGGGTGATGCAACAGTTCTGTATCCTGATTGTGGTGGTGGTTGTATGAGTCTATGTCATGACAAAATTTCATAGAACTATTAAAAAATGAAGAAAGTGCATGAAAGACTTGTGAAAGACAAATAAATTCTATAGCCTTTTACAATTGTTTCAATGCCAACTTCCTGGTTTAGTAGCTGTGTTGTGGTTATACGATATGTTATCACTGGGAGAATCCAGGTAAAAAATACACAAGAACTCTGAACCATTTTTACAAGCAAAATAAAAAGTTTGCTTGCATTTGGGCAAAGTCTTGCTCTAATTCTTAGATTGATTTCTTCATACAGAAACTTAGACCTTTTAGATATTTAGATATGATTACAGATAGTAGGAAACTCAATAATACTGTTTAGTCTGTGAACATTCAGTGTTCATAATGTGTTTCATATGTGTCATGGTTGTAATTTCATATAGCGTGGTTATCTCTCTTCACTTGAAAAATTGGATTAAAAAAATCACAAACAACTGGGTTATACACTGCTGTTTTCTATACTGATCTCTGACAGGAAAACAGAAGCATCTCTGTTCATAGTGTGACAGGTTGAAAAAGGACATATGATCCACTCTCCTTTGAAATAATCCAGGTTCACTGTGGATTCCCTTGTGAGGAAGGAAGAATGTCAGAATAATCAATGTGAAAAGTGGAACAAAAAACCTTAGACATTGGGGTGGGGATGGGAAATCATGCAGCTTGGCTTAAGAAGATCTGTCATATGATTGAGACTAAGTTTTCTGAGTCATTCTGTTAAAGGAGGAAGTTGAACTAGATGACCCAAGGCAGTGCTTCACAAGCATGGCTGATTTTCAGAAAATATTGAGAAGCTGCTAATGTGATTCTGATGGCCAACTAGGTCTGGAAATCCTTTGATCCAAGATCAATTTTATATTTAAAAATATTGTTTTAAGCAGGACTACAACAACATTCATTGCAGAGATAATGTTCCCAAATAACAATTAATTGAAAAATGTGAGTTTTTATACCAATCCATATATGCATTTTCAGAACTTAGAGGAATAGTTATTCTTACTTAAAAATTGTTTTTTATCCATTGGAAATTCTGGATCACCTTCAAATCTCCAGTCTCAAATGAAGAGTGTATTTGACTGAAATATATCCTAAATAGCAGCTTTAGTACAATGAAGTCAAAACTCTCCTTCATATATTACTAAGTACTGTGAGTACTTCATTACTCGAGATTTGAAGAGGGTCACTATCGAAAAATGGAGGAAATACTTCAGATAGAGCTTCTATATGACTTTATAAGTGTTTACACATTTCTTGCTTAATATAAATTTTATTTTATATTCTCATTAGCTTTTCATTGCTTAATTTAAAAAATTGACTGAGAAGGTTTTTTTCCATAAAATATATGTTTTCAGTTGTTTAGGTAGAACAATTTTAAATTCTTTAGGTAGAAGAATCTGCCTACATGGGGGTTAACTGCTTTAAATCCTGCCTCTTCTCTTCAATCTTTATCACTGTATGCTTCAGTTACAAAAAATGTTTACCTTGAGATTGTTTTTTTTTACTTGAATACTAAATTTTACCCTTAAGCCATTGACATATTTTTAAAACAGAAACCAAGAACCGTTTCTTCAAATATTCCTAAGAGGCACGTTACAAGAGAGATAATAGGTAGGATAACGGGAGAGGTTGTCCACACTTGGCCATCTTCTCCCATTTAGGTTCTAGGGTGTCACTCTTGGCTCAAGTCCCACACGTGTACTCTCATCACTTCCCTGTGGGAAGGGCTGGGATCTGCGCTGACAGAGAATGGCTTTTTTTTTTCCTCCCAAGAAGTACCTGTACGCTTGGACAGAGAAGACATCCATATCATACATAATTAGGCTCCATGGGGAAAATATTTCAAAGCACAATGACCACAGTCTTCTTCCTTCTTAGGAAATGAGGAAGGACCCAAATGCTATGCTGGGAATTCATACTGAACAGCCGCTCATCCAATGCAGCATCACACGTAAGTGCTCTGTCATTAGGCAATGGCAGAAAGTTGATCTCGGTTGAATCCCAAACTCAGCTCTGCCTGATCTCAACGTGTTCCTGTATCTGCTTCATAAATATATTTATATAATTCTTCAAGTTCTACCAAACAGATGGAGGCACAAACTGACAAAATGTCGACCCTGTTCTTGCTGTCATAAGCCTGCCTGACCCATACCAACAACAAGTGACAATCGGGGGTTGAGGACAACCCCGACACCTGCACCATCACCACCACCTTGGTCTCTCTGAATCTACAAAACCCAAATCTTTCGGCTCTCTGTCCTTAATCTTTATCCTCTAGCCCTTTTGAACTTGAGTTTTAATATGTTTGACATTGGCTTTCTCTTCCATCTTTGATCTGAATCAGTCGTTCATTTATCAGTGTTTCTTTGCCTCTGTCAACTCATCCTCTGACCTTGTTGCTGGACAGTGGTCCCTTGATCTCTCATGTTTCTGCCTGTTTTGTGACATATTTTGTTCTGGACTAGCTTTTCAAAGAAGTTCGTGTAGCAGACAGCCTTGGGGATAGAATATCTCCTTCCAGTTCAAAGGGCAGATTTCTTTGCTGTCCAAGGTAATAAAGACAATGGCTCTCTCCAGGGTAAGGATTGGGCAAGTTTGCTAGCAGCCTCTTTATAAGAATGAGGGTTCCCAGGCTCTGGGTTCCTTAGCTTTGATGCACAACCACTATGCATGTAGCATCCTTCTGGACCTGCCTCCACATCATCCCTATAGAGCTTAGGGACCGGGCGAACCAACACAAACATGAAGTTCATGCAGCCTGCTATGGTATGCGTAATAAAGTCTTTTGTCTCTGACCCAGAAGCCTTGTGTCTTCTGCTGGCATCTGGGAAACTGTGGCAGGCTTGTGACTTGTGAGCTTACAAGTGGAATAAAATCTCAGCGCTTTCACAGTTCTTGATATACCTCAGTTTACATAAGCAATATAGCTGGAATTTCCTAGCACCTTACTTTTCTTTCCTAATAACACCCTGATTCCCTCTTGAGAATTCTGTCTTTCCCATTGGATACTGTCTTCAGGAATATAATTAGATGTCTGTCTCTCCCCATTAAGAGAGGGGGTATGACCCAGGCTAACCTCACTGGAACTTAAACAGAGTAACAAAGACAATGAAAACAATTAGCATTTATTCATCCGTGCAGTGGCTCCCTAAACAAACATTTCCTGCTATTTTTGAATATGCTTTTTCTAGACTCTATGGATAACTTGAACTCTGCTTATGTCCAGGCCAGGTCTTCACATTTCTCATGAATTTTTTTTAGTTTCTAAAATCTGCCAAATACATCACCTTTGGCTTAAGTTGACACATTTTCTTTTACTTTCCATCTTGATACACATTTTCTTCTTTTATTTCACCAATTTTATTTCATTTTTAATGGGCTATATTCCCCACTGATCCAACTATTTCCATTTTAGCTTTATTGAAATTTACTTCAAATGAGTTATTACCAGGTCTCAGATCGAATATCTATATTATTGCACCAAAAGAACTTATGGTGGATTCTCAGAGAAAGGGGTGGTCAGCCAGGGAAGTGATGTGTTGGTGATGTAGAGTGGGGCTGACAGCCCACACCTGTTCTTTTGAATCAATGAAAACTGCTGTTTTTCCATGTTTGCTGAATAATTAAAAGCCACATGGATATTTTCTTGACTTTAGTGACAGCTATTAAGTTCTTCTTAAAATAATTAACTGAATTCAACCTAATTGTCTCCAATACAAAGAAGTCAGGTCAAGTTATCAGCTAATAGCAATCAACCAGTCAACCACATATGTTCAAACTAATAAGTGATGAATAATTGGCTTGTTTTTCTCTTATATTCAATACAAACAGTGAGTACAATCCAAACAGATGAGAAAGCAGGAATAAGAAAATACATACTATTTTGTACTGAGTTTGATCCCCAGTTGAGCTTGGTTAAGCCAAGAATGTGTTTTAACAAGTGGCCTAAAATAGCAGAATTGAAATGTTCCTCAATACCATGCAGCTGTTTCTGAATAAAGAGAAAGTACAATAAAAAGAATAGTAATTGAACACTTACTATGTACAAGACAATCTAAAAGATACAATGATGAGTAAGACTGCATTCCTATCTAAAACAAGATTACAGCAGGAGAAAAGAACACAATTTGTTTAGCACAATGAAGAAAAAGAACCGTAAAAAAACAAAAAAATAAAACACAACAGTAATGAAAAAGAAGTGCTTCCTGGCTGAGAGACGGGGACAAAGATCAACGTTAGCAGAGAAATACAGCTGTAAAGGAACATGGAGGGTTCTAGCAATAGCAAATATTTCTATGGAGCTGGGGACCAGAGGGTTTGGTGCATGTGTGTGGGGTGGAGTGATAGAAGAAATGGGAAAAGAAGCAACTGCAAAGAGAGATGAAAGGCAGTCTGTGAAGGGCTTTTTGTACCATGTATTAACTGGCATTCTGAGAAGTGAGAGCTGCTGAAGGTTCAGAGGCAGGCGTGTAGCACAATCAGAGTGAGGTTCTAAAAAGATAACTGGTGGCCACATGAAGGACAGACTGCAGAGGAGACAGACTGCAGTCTGGCTCAAGTCATGCTGTAAGAGAATGTATGGGTGAAGGTACAGCACACAGAAGAGGAGCACTGGTTCAGACAGGGTTCTGGGAGAGTTGGTGAGGCCATAAACAAAGATGGTGGAAAGTCTCTTGGGGGAGAGACTAGGAATGTCACAAATGAGGTGGAGTTAGTGTCCATAGGTAATGACTGGACTACTCAGATGTGAGCAGTGAAGAGAATTAAGATGATGCTGGGATGTATTGGCTAACCCATGTTTTAACAGGCTTTTTTTTTTTAAGTGCAGAGCCAGGCACTCTGTTACCAAAATTTTTTTGAAAAAGCATGAGTTTATGCGAAGTTAAATTACTTTATTTTTTCTTGAAGGACCTCTTAGAGACTTTAATATGATAATGTGCTTTATGATTGTTCAAGAGAAAAGACTAGCATGCAGCGATTTCTAAGCCTTGTAAAACATAAAAAATCTATCTTAGACCTATTCATACAACGTGGAAACAAAATGCAGGGGTTTTAAACCTATGTGCCTGGAAGAGTAAATTATAAAATAGAAGCGTTCTTATTAATTCAATCAGGATGGATATTTGGTTTTCTAATCAAACTGTTTGGTTAATTATTTAAAATTTCTAGTTACATTTTATTTTAACGTGAAGCATGTAACAGTCCATCCCTTGGCTAATTTCTTGAGGAAGGACCAAAGCCTTTCTTACCAGTAAAGACTCTGAGAGAACTCCACTGTCTTCTTTCCTGCATAAACCACACCCATATAGCATCATCTACAATATCCAATTTCAGTTTCTTTAAAATAAAATGGCAAACTCTACTTATTCACAGAGCAGTTAAAAAGAGGACTGGTGCTTGGATGTGGAGGTTGATGGCTTTAGGTTTGGATATATTGAATTTACAGTGTTTTTAGAATATGAACACAGAGTTTTTTAGCAGGTATTTAGAAATTCATAAATTGCCTTTCCCTATGAGAATTAATCACAGTTAAAATATTAAATTTAATTTTTTGCATGTATACAAGAGCGTTTGTGTTGTTTCTTTATCTACCTACTGAAATCTGTTAATGAGGTTATTAAATCACCATCAAATCTCATAAAATCACATGGTTTACTTTAACATCTACATTCACAAAAAACGTTTTTTCAGACACAGGAGGCTTACATTTAGATATAAAAAACACACATGGATACATTAGCTCTTATCTCCACTAAGAATCACAGAGAAGCACAAACAGGTGCCGCACTAGTAATAACACACACTTCATGTTGAAAACCAATCTGCCTCACAGTTATAAGAATGTGGGGGAAAAAAAAAAAACTTCCATGAGAAACTCTTGAAACTCTATAGAAAAATATCTTGAAAATGGTTATTTCTTTGGCAATGATAGCATACCATTCTATTATACATCCATTAAATTTGACACCCTTGCTAAGTAGTAGTATCATATTAGAAGTTTCCCCTAAAAGAAATTGAGGTTTCCATTTACTTGGAGCTAACCAGCTAGTTTCTGAAAATGATTTGAATCTCCTTGAGAACTAATGATTTGTGTGAGTGGGTGTATGAGTTTGATCTATCATTATTGTACCTATGTGAATAGACCCTCATGTTGAATGCATGTTTTGTGCACACTTTATTTTCTGAATTCTATGTATTGAGTTGAACATTCATGCACATATAACTAACTTGTGGCTTTTCTTCACATATAATTAATCAAAGTAAATTACAAAATTCAACTTATTTTATCTTGGAAATTCTGATAAAATGTAATGTTAGTATGAGAAATTCTCAATTATTATGGCTATTTAATCTCCTTTATCATGTTCTTGAATTCAATTTTTGAAAAATTTTACTGTATTGGTCAGGATACTTTAGAGCAACAGAATGAATAAGAGAGAGGGACAGAGAGATACAGAGATTTATTTTAATAGGTTGGCTTATATGATTGTGGGACTGGCAAGTTTGAATTCTGCAGATCAGACCAGAAAGGTAGAGAAAGGAAAGATTAATGTTTCATCTTGAGTCCAAAGGCACCCGGAGACAGAAATTCTTCTTTCTCAGAGGACCTCAGCCTTTTTCTCTTAAGGTCTTCAACTGATTAAATGAGGTCCACCCATATTATGGAGGGTAATCTGCTTCATTCAAAGTCCACTGATTGAAATGTTAATCACATTTAAAAAATATCTTCACAGCAACATCTAAACTGGTGTTTGACCAAATATCTGGGCACTATAGCCTAGCCCAGTTGATACATAAAATTAACATCATGTGTAATAATGGTGTTGTATGTGTCCAACATAAAATTCATCCTCAAATTCTTGAGAGAAAAAGTTCAGGTTCAAAGTAACGCGCAAATACCTGTTATGCTCCAAATTCTAAACGATTGAGCTAGGCTAGATGACAAAGGCGAGATGTGGTTAAAAGACTGACGAGAATGATGAGTGATGTGTTTATCATTGCTTCCGCTTAGATATATTACCAAGTCAGTAAATAAGCAGTACTGGAAGTACTCAAGATCAAGGATGTGAACGGACATGACTCCCAGCATCTCCCTTCCCTCCTACAAAAGCATGACTGATGTGGTTTGTGTAACACAGAGAGTCGGGTGTTTGCACCGTCAGTGCTGCTCAGAGCCACACACTCACCTTTCACAGCATTGGTCTTGGAGAGAGCCACATCCACATTCAGTGCTCCACCTTATTATAAGGAATTTCTTGCTGTGCCATTTATTTCCGTGTCATAATTCTTATAACGTCTGGCCATGGCTGATCTTCACATTTTAAAAAAATTGTCCAAGGTTCAGAGTGGTGATAATAGTCAAAACCTCAGAATCTGTTAACGTTAGATACACATCTAACTCCTTGTAACTATTATCACCAGCGGGGTTTTGAATGAATCCACAAACACTCCTTAAAATTTCCTCCTCCGAATTACGTTATTGTTTTTAACATAGTACATTATTAAATAGCGGATTTAAAGATGAGCACTTTCATAGAGGTTAAAATTAGGTTCTCAGTGTTGAGTGAGATAATCAGATGCCTGAGTGGAATCTTGAGGAAATTTTAAATAGGCTACAGCAAGCAAGTTATTAAAGAATTATTTATTAAGAATTTTAGCCTAATACACCGAGAAAACCTAACATACAATATTCCATTTACCATAATGATGCATTTATCAAGTATTTTTGGTAATTGTTAGAATCTTAGGTCTAGAGAATCCTTTGACCTAGCATTTGGTCACTTCATAATACATAAAGATAGAGCTACTTTTCATTTAAAGCAAGATAGTATAGCCACAATGATTAGTCATATAAGTACTAAAGCTAGACTGCTGGGGTTCACTCCTAGCTTTTTGACACATCTACTATATGCTCTTGGGCAAATTACTTAAACCTCAGTACAAACCTTGGATGTCTCACACGTAAAATGAGGATGATACTAATGCTTACCTTTATTGTGAAACTTAAATGTGTAGATAATAGAAAACATGCAAGCCAAGTTTCAAGTTGAAATTTCATATTTTATTATATAAGAACTATGATACTTAGAAATGGAAGATTCTTTCCACAGGATTATCAGCAGACTATATACTGTATAAGAAAGAGTTAATGAATTTGAAGATGGTTCAACAGATATTATCCAAACTATAAACTAACAGAAAAAAAATTAGTGAAAATAAAACCACAGAATAGAGGATCCAACTCTGGGACAATATCAAACAATCTAATATGTATATAGAATTGAAGCCTCAAAAGAAGAAAAGAAAAAGGGGGGCAGAATAAATTTAAAGATGGTATAGTCAGGATTTTCCCAAAAGTAATGAAGAAAAACAAACCATATGTGCACAAAAAGCTCAGAAAGTTCCAAGCAGAGTAACAAGAAAGAAAAACACAGTTAGAGACAGTCTCCTTAAACTACTAAAAATAATACGTAAAAGATAATCTTGAAGGTAGCCAGAGGTTGTCAGGGGGAAGTAGTAGGGGGGGTCAGGGGAGGAATTAACAAATGAAGAATGACAGTGTTTGTCTCACTAGAAACTTTGGAAGCCAAAGGACAATGGAGCAACATCTTTAAAGTACTGAAAGAAAAAAAAAATCAACAACACAGATGTATATACTCAGAAAAAATATCTTTCAAAAATTAAACAAAAGTTAAATAACTTTTCAAACAAACAAAAGATGAAAGAAATCATTCCCAGAAGACATGGGCTATTGTTAAAGGGCTTCTTGATCAGAAGAGAGATGACAGTAGACAGGAAATTGGATCTGAAAACAAAGAAATGAAGAATGCTAGAAATGGTAAAAAAAAAAAAAGGGGTAAATATAAAGGTTTTCTTTTAATTTTTTAATCTTTAAAAATAGTAGAATGTCTAGAGCAAAAAATATTAAGAATGCATTGTGAGGTTTATGTCATGTGTAAATATAAAATATATGATAACGGTAACACAAAGTGTGGAAAAGATAAAATGGAAATATGTTATTATATGGTTGTTAAACTATATGTAAAGTGTAATCTTATCTGAAGGAACACAGTGATAAGTTAATGATGTGTATAATAGACCCTAGAGCAATCACTAAAAAACAAAATTAGGAGTTATAAATAATAGCCAATAGTTGGAAAACATGGAACCATAAAATAATACTCCAAAATAAAAAAAGAAAACAGACATACTTAAAACAAATAGCAAGACAGTAGACAAACACAGTCATGGAAAATGGAAATGATCAAATATTCCAATCAGAAGATAGATTATTAGTTGAATAAAAAGAAGCAAGGACCAGTTACATACCAAGGACCAACTACAAACCCACTTCAAATATAAAGAAATAAATAGGTTAAAAGTAAGGAGATTAGGATTGACATATACACTGCCATGTGTAAAACGGATAGCAGTGGGAACCTGCTGTATAGAACAGGGAGCTCAGCTTGGTGCTCTGTGATGACTTAGATGGGTGGGATGGCAGGGGAGTGGGAGGGAGGTCCACGAGGGAGGGGATATATGTATACATATAGCTGATTTACTTCGTTGTACTGCAGAAACTAACACAACATTGTAAAGCAATTATACTCCAATTAAAAAAAAAAAGTAAAAGGATGGAAGAATATACCAGCAAAAAAGTCTTAGAAGAAAGTTGTACTGGTTGCATTAATATCAGACAAAAGAGACTTCAGAATAAGGAACTTTGCCAGGGATAAAAGGGTACATTGAATATTAATAAGGGGTCAATTCACCAAGAGGGCACAATGATTCTAAATTCATAAATGAAATCTGAAAGATCTGAAAAGAAAAAGACAAATCTGCAATTATAATTAAAGATTTTAGTACTCCTCTTTCATTCATTGATAGAACAAGTAAATAAAAAAATGTAAGAGCTGAACAATACTTAACCAACTTGACATAATTGGCATATATATATAAAACATTTCATCCAACAACAGCTTGTTTTTTTCACCTGTACATGGAACATTGTTACGATAGATGTATTCTGGGCCATGAAACAACCTCCACAAATTTAAAAAGATTGAAATAATAAAAGGTATGTTCTCTAATGCCAGTGGAATTACTGGGAATCGATAATCAAAATGTATCTTTCTAGAAAAACTTGAAAGTATACCCAAATATTTAGAAAGAAAACAATACATATCTAAATACACCTGGGGGACTTCCCTGGTGGCGCAGTAGTTAAGAATCCACCTGTCATTGCAGGGGACACAGGTTCGATCCCTGGGCCAGGAAGATCCCACATGCTGTGGAGCAACTAAGCCTCTGTGCCACCACTACTGAGCCTGCACTCTAGAGCCCACAAGCCACAACTACTGAAGCCCATGCACCTAGAGCCCATGCTCCACAAGAGAAGCCACCGCAATGAGAAGCCTGCACACCACAACGAAGAGTAGCCCCTGCTCACTGCAGAGAAAGCCCACTGGCAGCTACGAAGACCCAACACAGCCAATAAATAAATAAATTTATTAAAAAAAATACACTTGGGTCAAAAAGAGAAATCAAGTGTAATTAGAAGATATTTCTGACTGAATGCAAATGAGAACCAATATGCTATTTGTAGAATGTGGTTAAAGCAGTGCTTAAAGGAAATTTTATAGCATTAAATTATTATATTGGAAAGAAAATTTCAAATAAATAATCTAATGCAATTTCTTTCTGTAAATGGAAAGATAGTAAATAATTTTGGCTTAATGGGTCATATAATCTCAGTTGCAACTATTTAACTATATTTTCATAGTGTGAGAGCAGCCATAAGGAATATGTAAAAGACGGATATGACCTTATTGGAACAGAAAGTTCTTTGTCAGTCTTTTAAAAACTTTAGCCATTCTCGTGGATATGTAGTTAAATCTCATTGTGATTTTAAATTGGTTTCTCCTACCAATTAATGTTGAGCCTCTTTTCACACGTTTATTTGCCATCTGTATATCTTCTTTAAAGGAGTATTTTTGAACATTTTGCCCAGTTTTTCAACTAGGATGAAATTAGGTTTTCTTATTATTATATAGCACAAGTTCTTTATTTTAGACACAAATGTCCATTTGATGAAAATACTATCCTTTCACTATTGAATTACTTTGGCATTTTACTGAAAGTCAATGGATCAAATATGTGTGGATTTGTTCATGAACTCCTTTCTGTTCCATTGATCTATCATTACACCAATATCATACTATCTTGATTACTTTTACAGTAAATCCAATTTTTTTTCTTTTTCAAAGCTATTTTGACTACCCTAAGTCCTCTGCATTTCCATGTAAATTTTCAAATCACTTTGCTAATATCCACACAAACAGCCTGCTGGGATCTTGATTGGTATTTCAGTGAATCTATAGATAATGTGGGGAGAATGCACTTCTTATGAATATTGAGTTCTCTGATTCATGAAGACAATATATCGCTCTATTTCTCTCTGCAATATTTTGTAGTTTTCAATGTACAGTTGTTGCATATATTTTGTTAAATTTGTCCCTAGGTATTTGTTTTTTTCTGTTGCTTTTGTAAATAATATTTTTAAAATTTCTTTTTTCCAATTGTTTGTTGCTAGTATAAATAATATTTTTGTTTGTGTACTGACCTTGTTAAATTCACTTAAATAAAAACAAGTGAATTCTGCAAGATTACCCATAAAAATCAATATATTAACAAAGAACATGTGGAAACTGAAATTAAAAGCACAATCTACAATTGCTTCAAAGAACATGAATTACCTAGATATACACTTAACAAAACATTTACAGGATCCATAAATGAAAAATTACAAAAGCTGATGAAAGAAATCAAAGATCTAAACAAATTTATTTAGCTCTAGACTAGCTAAGATTTCCATTGAAAGGCACAGACCCTAGAAAAGCTGAAAAAAGTAATATGGGAGGAATCATGCTACTTCATATTAAGGCTTACCATATATCTACTGCAATCAAGACAGAGCGATACTGGTGGACTGAGAGACACACAGATCAAAAGAACAGAATAGGGAACCCAGAAATAGACCCATACAAAGATGCTGAATGGAATTTTGACAAAGGTGTGAAAGCAAATCACTGAAGGACGAATAAGCTTTTCAAAAAAAGCTGCTGAAGTAACTGGACTTTCACAGGCAAAAAGATCAACTCAACCTAAACCGAAATGTAAGATGCAAAAACTGTAAACCATTTAGAAAAAAAGGACAAAAGTCTTCGGGGTCTAGGGCTAAGAAAAGAGTTCTTAGATTTGACAGAAAAAGCCCAATCCATAATAAAAAAAAATTGATAAATTGGACTGCACCAAAATTTAAAACTTTTGCTCTGTTAAAGAGTATATGAAGAAAATGAAGACAAGCTACAGACTGTGAGAAAATATTTGCAAACCATGTATCTGACAAGGACTAGTATCTAGAACAAATAAAAAAACCTCTCAAAACTCTACATTAAAAAACCCCAAAAATCCAACTGGAAAATAGGCAAACAACATGAACATTTCACTGAACAGAATATCTAGATGGCAAATAGACACATGAAAAGATGTTCCACATCATTAGTCATTAGAGAAATTCAAATGGAAACATGAGCTACTACTATATATCTATCACAATGGCTGAAATTAAAAAGTAACACCACCAAATGCTGGCAAGGATGTGAGGAAATTGGAACACTCACACATTGCTCATGAAAATGTAAAATGATATAGTTACTCTGGAAAAGTCTGGCTGTTTCTTACAAAATTAAACATGAATTTCCCATGTGACCCAACAATTGAAGTCCAGGTATTTCTTCTAGAAAAATGACACCTTATATTAAAAAAAATCTATACACAGATACTGATAGCAGCTTTATTCATAACAGCTCAAAACTAGCAACAGTCCACATGCCCATCAATGGGTGAATCATCAAATAAACTGTTATCCGTACATAACATGAAATAGTCATCAGTAAAAAGGAAAAACAACTACTGATACACACAACTTAAGATAAACCTCAAGGGAATTCTGCCGAGTGAAAAAAAGCCAGTCCCAAAATGTTGCATACTCTCTGATTCCATTTATATAACAATTTTGAATTAATAAAATTATGAAAATGGAGACTGGATTAGTGGTTGCCAGGAATCAAGAATGGAGAGGCTGGGTAGGAAGCAGGTGGGTGAAGTTATAAAAGCAACACAAGAGATCCTTGTAGGCGCGGAACTGTTTTGTATTTTGGCTGTTGTGTTGGATATAGGAACCTATACAAGCAATAAAATTGAACTAAATGTGCGCACACACAAGAACATGTAACACTGGGGAAACTGAATAAGTACAAGTAAAACTGGGGAAATTGGAATAAGATTGGTGGATTGTATCAATGATAATATCTTGCCTGTGATACTGGTATGTAGTTTCTCAAGATGCTACCATTGGAGGAAATTAGAGAAAGGGTGTATAGGATATCTGTTATTTCTCACAACTGCATACGAACCTACAATCATCTCAATGACAATTTCAATTAAAAAAGACTGACAATTTCAAGTGTGGATGAAAATGTGGAGAAACTGGGAATCTCAGGCATTGTTGGTGAGAATGCAAAATGGTACAGCCACCTTGTAAAGTGTTTCATTAGTTTCTTATAGATGCAAAGGTATACTTACCTTGCAACTCAGCAATCCCACTCCTAGATATGTACCCAAGACAAATGAAATCGTATGTTGACATAAATATCTAAATGCAGATGCTTATAAGAGCGTTATTCATAATAGCTAACAACTGGAAACAACTCAAAAGTCTATTAAGTAGTGAATAAATAAACAAATTGTGGTACAGTCTTACCCTGGAATAAATACTACTCAGCACTAAAAGCCAAGCTACTCATACATACTACAAATGGGTGAACCTCAAAACCATTAAGCTAAGTGAAATAAGCCAGGCACAACTGCACCTATGTGATTTTATTTATAAGATATTTCTAAAAAGGCAAAGCTATCAAGAAATCAGACTAGTGGTTGTCAGAGGCTGGGGGTGAGTACAGAGAATTGATTTCCAAAGGTCATGTACAAAGGAACTTTTCAAAGTGATGGAAATATTCTATATCTCAATTGTGGTGGTGTTTATATTATATACGTTTGTCAAAACTCATCAAACTATCCTTAAAAAGGATGAATTTTATTGTATGTAAGTTATACCCCAATTAAAAAATTCAGCAAGACTTCTGAATACATGATCAATATATTGAAACAATTTCTCTATATAGCAACAAATAGAAAATGAAATAAAAATGCCATTTACAACATCAATAAGCAACAATTTATCTAGGAATACATCTAATAGATGCACATACCTCTACACGGAAAACTATGAGACATTCCTGAAAATAATGGAAGATGTACAAGTTTATTGATTAGAAGACTAAATGTATAAACAGATCAATTCACCCAGCTCCAAATTGATCTGCAGATGCAATGCAACCTCAGTCAAAATCTCTCAGTAAGTTTCTTTTTGCAATGATAACTGAGAAGCTGATTTTAAAGTTCTATGGAAATGCAAAACAATGCTAAGGAGAGCCAAGGCAATCTTGAAGAAGAGTGGGAGGATTCACACTACCAGATATTAAAACTGCTGAAGCCACACAGTAATTAAATGTGCCTGATATTGGCTCAAGGATGGACAAAAAGATCCACGCATATAAGAATACCTGATTTATGACAAAGCGATACTAAAATACAAGACATAGATAATGCTCAATTTGATACTTCATCAGGGTAAAACAAAAACCTATTAGAAGAAAACACAGGAGACTATCGTCATGACTTTGGGCCAGGCATATATTTATACAACAGGACACAAAAAAAGCATAAAATATTAAATAAGAACCTCTATTAAAACACACCATTATGAGAGTGAAAGGGCAAAGCACAGAATCAGAGAAGATATTTGCCTTGTATATATTATAAAAAGGATTTACATCCAAAGTATAAAAGAATTTCTAAGAACCAAGAAACCCAAGGGGGAAAAAAGGCAAATTTCTGCACAAGACGGCATATACGAATAGACAAAGATCATATGTAAAAGTGTCTAATTTCTGTAGTCATCTGGGAAGTGCAAATTCAAACTTCAAATGCAATACTAGTATACAATCAAACAGAATGACAAAAAAAAGAAAAAAGAAGAAAATTAAACAATACCAGGTATTGACAAAGATGTAGAGCAATAAGAGACTATTGTACATGGTTGGTGTTCACAGAAATTGATATCACCACTTGGGAAAATTGTTTGACATTATCTATTAAATCTAATCATATGTATAAGATACAGTAATCTCACTTATCATGAAAAAGTAATGTATACGTATGGACACCAAAAATATGCACAAAAATGTTACTGCATGCAGAATTTCTAAGAGCCCAAAACAAAAACAATCCAAATGCCCATTGGTGGTAAAATGGATTTTTGAAAGTATGGTAAATTCACACAATGCAATATTATACAACAGTTTTAAAAGACAAACAAAACAATACTATAGCAATGAAAAGGGGCAAACTACTGTTACACATAGTGTGGATATATTTCAGAAACATTAAGGGCAAGACAATAGCACAAAAAGGACATATTGTTTGATTCCATTTCAATGAAGTTTAAATAAATAATCAATACTAATCTATGGTGAAGAAAGTCAGAAAAGTGGTTTCCTTTGTTGGGGGTAATGTCTAGGAAGTGGCAAGGGAGGTGTCTGAGAGTATGATTATGGCCTACGTCCTGATCAGGGCAATGGTTAGACAGGTATGTTCACTTTATTAAAATGTATAGGACTGTAACTTAGGATTTGTGTATTTTCCCGTATATGTTATAGTTCAACCCCAGTTTACAAACAAAATAGGAGTAACACTCATTAAAAGGGTAGCATCAGTTCTTTTGAGACATACCTTTGCATCAATTTAGAACAAGAAAAATTAGAAATCTAGATGTACAGAGGCTTTTTCTAAACATTAAAAATATATTCTTCTAAGAGTATGGTTCTTAGAATGTAGCTAAATTTTGCCAGTGTGGTAATGACAGTGTGTATTTAAGAGTGTCAATCTAAATATGCAGTAAACTTCAAATGACTCCATTTTAATATTGGATAATGTTAATTTTACTATATTAGCAAGACAAGCAGAGACCCTGTCTTAAAGATGAGATTAGTGCATATATTTGCATGATGAATAAAATTTTCCCAGAAATTCAGGAAGCTATGCCTTTGGTGTGTATCTCACTACTGTTAGTTGGATTCCCTCCAACTGTTAGGGCAAAGGAGTGAAAACATTAGTCATTGCCAAGTTCCCAGTGTACTTCCTTGGACCACCAGCTAGAAAATTCCATGTAAGTTTATTTAGTCAAGCAGTCTATTTTAAGATTCTTCTATGTACATCACCCATTTGTGTTTAAAAAATAAGGTATTAAAAATTTTTAGAGTAAGACTTTTGTTATTCCAACAATTCTATAAAGAATGTAAGATAATGACTATAGAACCTTGCAATTATTGTAAAAATTACCTAACAGAGCATGCCTTGCTGCCTTTTTAGGAACCTCTTTGGAATACAGACACACACATACACACACAATTTACTGGATTACTGCAATTTCAGAGGCAGGAAACCTGACATGGTGAGATACAGTATGTTAATGTGGGGAGGGGAGAATATTAAGAAGCTTTAGGAAGATACTAAGCCTAGATCTTTCCTTTGAAAGTTTTTATATGTCATTTTTTTCTTTGTAAAAATGTTTCCAAAATTCATTTGCTCAGTATTTACTTAAAAGAAGTTAACTTAAAACATTTGTTTTACTGTAAGCACGTCATGCATGTTCTCTTGGTTCAAGGATAAAATTAAAACAAGATATCCTCTGTAAAGCAAATATATTTATTATGCACTTTCATATACATAGGGATTTTTGCTTAATATAATACAAGGAATAAAATAAAACTTTTACAATGTGAAATTCAATGTACATTTTAGGCTATTTACAGACCCCAAACCAAGGGAAAAATTAAAAAAGAAAAAGCATTTGTCTGCAACTACATTTGCTGAGAAGTGTAAATGGAGGACATTAAAGTAAAACAAACATTTGCATAGGCAAACAATATTGGAAAAAGTACTTACTCCTGTTTTTTAAGCAGTGAACTATTTTTGGTGAGGACTCCGGCAGGCATGGGGGTGAAGGTGAGGGACACAACATAACTGGCTGTACTTTGCAGGACACACTGAGTTCTGGTCAATTTTCCTTCCGAAACTTTTCCTACAAACATGGAGAGTTTATTTTTCATTGCTGTATTTTTTTTTTATCACTTCCTTTACTGTCAGTACATGACTGTTAGGGAAGGAGCACACATGGAATGGTATAAAACTGTTATAAAGCACATGGCATCATGGTTGTGTCGTGATTTACAAAATTTAAACCTTTTTATTTAAAAAATAGCTATTTAGGAGTTTTATATTTGCGGGACTATTTTTACTCTCTTACTGGAGCAGAAGCTATTGTCAGTCCTAGTATTAAATAAATCCCTAAGGAAAACAAATAAGCAAAGCAGGGCATCTTTGGCCCCCTTATCATCCTTATTCTAACTGAAAGCCATTGCTGTTCTATTCCAAAATTTAATTAATATAAAAACATCCAGAGGAATATTTACTTTTGAAAATCACATTTGTCCAACAGGTTCTCTTCCTACCAACTGTTTCAAGTGTATATAGTATGGTTATGAAAACAATTAGCTTTTCAGAAAACAAACTCCTTATGCAATGAGTTGTATCTTTGCCCTTTGGCCACAAGGTGCATTTTTGTAAAAATAATAAAATTAAATAAATATAAATCCAATAATTCAAGGTTTAATAGGAAAACTGGCAGCTTTCAGGGTTCTCTTTCTAAAGAAAAATACACCTAACAAGAAATTGGAGCTTCAGCTTCTAAAATTATGTAAATGTACTGTATTGGAGATATGAGTAAAGTTGGTTCTAATAATAGGATGTGTTCATATTATTTAACAGAATCATTAACACTTTTAAGGCTACTTTGCAAGAGTCCTATTAAGTGTATTTAATAAATGTCCCATGGGGACAAAAATTCAATACTTGAAACGTTCACATTTGAGTTATCAATATTGCCATGTCAACCTTAATGTTGATTGAATGTATCAACTTATCTCCTATTCTTGATTATGACTCACTGATGACATAAACACATGAGTTTGGCTGACTTTAAAAAACAGAAGCAAAAGTAAAAGCCTTACAGGAAGATCAAGTGAAACATTTATCACAACCAAGCACACATTTCTATTTCTGTGAACAATGTATCATGTATATGTCCTTCATATATGAAGATGACATTACTGACCTCAGTTACTAAGACATTTTCTAAAGATTTTTTCCAGTAATAGCAATGATTTTGTGCTGAATCTCCAAATCGCTTTCCTTATTCCTCCTTATCAACAACACAAGGAAAGAACAGAATTTCTGAGTTTTGTAAGATCCCAGGGCTTTTTCAAAGATCAAACCTACAACCTTGGTTTCTAAACAATAAATTTTAACCTTTCTGGACATGCACACAACCCACTAAGCTAGCTCAATTGGTTTAGAGTCCATCCAGAAGGCCAAGGCTGTGGGTCACATGCTCATTTGAGTGGTCAACTTTGTTTTCCTTGGTTACAAGATTTCATCCTTAACCCTGGCATCCATCATTCTGGGAGAGATTGTCCAAAGAGGAAAACAGGAAAGAGTATGTGGACAGAAAAGCGCAAATCCATCACTACCATTTATCAAATGGCAATAAAAAAATACACCTGTGCTATGGCCGATAGGTTAGTGGTGTCATCTGAGAAGGAAAACACATATTATATTCATCAAAAATATTCATCCAACTAATTACTAAAATTGATCCAACTGATTTGAGTGGGGGCTGTTTCGGTCATGCAGTGATTTACAAAATAGAAACAACTGAAAAAGAAGCCAGCATCACAATTTACAGTAGTAGATTATATTTTATTTAACTGGATGGAGGAGAGAAGGGTAGTCGGATTGTTCAGGGATCAAAAATCTACCCTCAGCTAGACAGGTGCATCTCCCACTACCACATGCCTCTGAGGCCTGGCTCTATCCCCGAGAATTTTCACGTCTCAGGAACGATCGTCTGTCTTCTTGCAGGTGAAATGACAAGTGAGTGGAAGGTGAAACTGCATCCCAGTAAATGAAACAGAACTTTGTTCTGCCTATAGTCTGTGTGTGTGTTTTCTTTTCTTTCTTTTTTCTTTTTTTTTTTTTCTGACACCTTTAGCCGAAAATTAGGAGGATTCTACTGGGAAATCCAAATTTAAACTACTTAGAGCAGCTCCCTAAAATACTAGACTTTTAAAAAATCTTTCATGAAACTACTTTTTCACCTCGATATGGCATTAAGTAGAAACACATTTTTAACCAATGCTGAAGGTGTAGTGAACGTAAAATAGCTGCATGACTTATTTTATTGAGTGACATTTTTAAGAATACAGGAAACAAGCCATACACTACAACAAGGCAAATACGACGGAAACAATATGCTTAAGTTTCGTCGGCCACAGAAAGAAAAAAATAAATACAACGAACACTGCCTTTTCATGTATATTTGATCATGGCACATGCACATTTCTCAAATCTTAACTTAAAATACTTTACTCAAAATTTTTTTTAGCTTTTATCAGGGAACTGCAGTATATATCTGCATTTTTTTTTTTAAAAAGTGCTTATTCTTGGGTAGTGAATACAAAGCACACAAAATGAAATTTTTTAAGCACAGAGGGTTACACTGAGAAGGCAGCCTTACTATTTAGGCACATTACAGTATTTAAGGTAACTGTACTGCAGATATCACATTCTTCATTCTTTTTTTCAGCAAATCAACAGGCATTTTATGTTTTCATCCAGTAGCTGAAGAATCACTCCGATCACGATGTCTTCTGTTTCACAGAATAGGAAACTGATGAAAAAGTTAAAAACAAAATTAATTTCTATATTTATTATATAACTACATCTAGTTTTAAAACCCTACCTAAGAATATTTATATATATTTACTATGTAAAGCACAAAAGTAGACCTATTTGAGATTCATTATTTAATGTATGAATCACTTTTAAAGATTCCACAAACTGTTTACCTTAATTCATGTGTTTTACTGTATAATATATATCCACACTTAACCTTTACAAAAGACAGAATGAGAGTTGGAGGGCTGTACCCTCAGAACTAAATATTTTTAAAATAAATCACATTGGAAAATGCATTAACTATTTTTAGACAAATTATTGTTGAATGAGATTTGCCCCGCCGTCCGTAGATTCACATTGAAGGGTGTTTATTATTAGAAGGTATAGGAAATGTATTTATAATAATGTTTTACCTAAAACATTCCTAAAATATATCTCCAAAGACAAAAAAGCAAAAGAAAGATTTCAAGTTTGTTAAAGAAAAGAGTACAATTTTGCCAGAGGATAAAATATGATTAAGCAAAGTGGGATCAATATACTTGTAATACAAGTTAGCAAAAATTCTTAATGAAATCTCTAAATTTATCTCAAATATGAGAAATGTACTTCTGAAAAAGTATCCACAATATAAAATTATGCATCTGTTTTCCCATTAACTTCCCCCATGTAATGAGTGTAGCATCCACTGTACTGAAAAGGAGAAAAAACGTTTTTATTTAATATATAACTTTATTTTGAGGTTGAAACATTTAATTCTTATGTCTAAATATACTGGGTCCTAAATACCCTCTTGCCAATACATCCATTTGTCATCTTTCCACACCTATTCTTGTTATGTGTAAATTTTACTTGGAAGATTCTTAAGAGATCTGTCATAATAAAAATTACCTTTTATGATCAAATCTTTTATTTCTTCCAGGGTGAAAAAGAGGAAGGAAATTAACTTTCACTAACTACCTATTAAGCACTATATACACTATATCCAAACCCAAAAGGGAGTATTACTGAACTAGCCTCCACCTCTGTTACCATCAAAGAACTTTTAAGAGGGGAAATGACTGTATAGGAAGGAATTCTTAATCTGAGATCCATAAATAGCATATTCATCCACCCACCCACACACTCATTCACTTATTCTACACATTTCTAGTGAGAAACTACTATAGGTCCAAGCAGTATTGCAAGTACATGGAATACAGTGGTGAACAAAAGATAAAAATCCCTACTCTCACAAAGCTTACATTTCAGTAGAGAGGAGACAAATAATAAGTATAATAATAAATAAAATATATAAAGCACGTTAAATAATAAGTACTGTAGCTTATGTAAAGCAGCAAAGGGGGAAAGGGAGTGCGGGAGGTGAGAGAATTCAAATTCCAAAGAGTGACCAGGGAGGGTGTTGCTGAGAAGACAGGAATAGAGGTGAGCCGAGGCAACCGGCCGTGTGGATTGGGGAAAAGAGTATTCTAAGTAGAGGGAACTATACTTTGGACATTTATTCGTTATGTTGATGAAATGTTACCTTTTATAATGGTGTTTCCTTCTTATAATTGAAACTTGGGTCAGAACCCTCAATCTGAAGCTTCAGGGCTTGTTTAAGGCTTAATTCCGTCTCTGAGGAAGGATACCCTTCTAACACTTCCTGATGCCCTCTGTCTTGTATTGTTCGTGGGACTGAAACCCTACCAAGAAAAACCTGGTTGCTCTGAAGATGATAATTTGGATTTGTCATGATTCCGTTTCTCTTCTTCTGTTCCCCACTTTGTTGGTGAATAAGAAACTGCTGCTGCGATCGACCGATTTCTTGCTGAGCTGAGGGTATCATAATTTTGCACTGCGGTTCTGCTGGCATCTGCTTAGATGGTGCACTAGTCCCAGATTTGGCGGTAGGTCCTCTTTTATCAAACTGAGTCATTTCATATTCTAGAACCTTTGGCTGTGAAGGATTGTTTTGTTTAGCTTTTTTCCCAGCTGACCCAGATTTGTTGGAATTGTCTGATTTCCCCCCTTTATTTGTTTTAGTTGACTTCAAACTGGGCTTTACTTGGCTCCACTCGAACTCACTGCTCGGTGAGTGATGGCTCTGTCCCAAGGACTGTGTGGTGGACGACGGCGAAACAATTGACTGTCGACTTCTACTGCGCGGCAATGAATGCTGCTGAATTTGTTCTGTAAATGACAAGCTGTGAAAGCTGTCAATTGGCACTGTTTGAGCGGTTGCTGTAGATGAAGTAGTTCTCAAAGATGAATTTTTTGAGCTTTTCAGGGAATTATTCGACAATGACGACTTCTGCCGATCAACTGTTGAGTCCGGCGACTCTGAGGGAGAACTGAATGCGTGAGCAGGCCCATTGGGTAACCCACGCAGCGAAGGCTGCACGTCCCCTCCGCCAGTACTGCCAGAGCTATTTGATTTAATGGTTAGTGACTGCATTTTTGAAGACACTGACTGTAGCGGCTTCTGCTCCATTGTGTGGACAGGAGATGGAGAGCAGCCATTCAAACTGGATGCACCATATTTTTCTAATAACTTAATTATTTGAGAATGTCCATTTTTGGCTGCAACACGCATAGCGGTGCGTCCAAATTGATCAGCATGGTTTGGGTCGGCACCATGCTCTAATAAAACCTGCACGACATCGATGTGCCCTTCCTGGGCTGCAATGCAGAGCGCAGTTGCACCTTGGTTACAGGTATGGTCCACCACGGCGCCATGCTCGATCAGAAGCTGCACCACTTTTACGTGGCCCTGCCAGGCTGCAGACTGCAGAGCAGAGCGCTTTTCATTGTCTGCAGCATTGACATCAGCATGGTAGGTGATGAGAACCTGCACCATTTCTAAATGGCCCTGCCAGCAGGAAACATGCAGTGCTGTCCTTCCTTCAGCATCACTTGCTTCTACATTTGCGCCATTTTCTAAAAAATATTCAGCCATTGTAAGTTGATTTTCTAAGGCCAAAATATAAAGTGTAGGCCTCCCATCAGCATCTTTGTAGTTCACATCAGCTCCATGGCTAAAAAGTAACTCAACAATGTCCCTGTGTCCTTCTAATGCAGCAACCCGCAGTGCATTTCTTCCATCATAACCTCTTTGATCAATGTTGGATTTATTTTCCAGTAATATTTGAACACAATCATAATGACCCTCTTGCGAAGCTAATATGAAAGGTATCCGCCCATCATTATCAATCTCATTTGTTCTAGCACCTTGTTCAATAAGTGCTTCACATATTAATCTGTGACCTTCAAAAGCTGCCATGTGCAATGGTGTCCATCCAGCATCATCCCTGTGATTTTCATCTAACCCCCTATCCAGCAGAGTACGTACTACTTCAACATTTCCTTGGGCTGAAGCTATGCTGAGGACTGTCCTCCCTTCACTGTCAATGCTGTCCACAGCAGCACCCCAAAACAGAAGCGTGTTTACAACCGAAGCATGACCCATAGAAGCTGCTGCTAACAGGGGTGTACGACCATTGTTATCTGTATGGTCGACATCTGCCCCACCCTCTAGAAGCAAGTCAACCACATCGACGTGTCCTTCATAGGCGGCCACCAGCAGTGGAGTCATGCCGTCTTTATCACAATGATCCACTTCAGCACCTCGATCGATTAAAAGGCTAACGACCGATGCATGTCCTTTACTTGCAGGCACACAAAGTGCAGCCACAGAGAGTGCAGTCCTGCCATCGACATCCTCGTGATTCACTTCTGCTCCGTGGTCCAGCAGGTGTTCCACGATCTCTCTATGTCCCATGTAGGCTGCTGCTATCAGAGCAGTTCGACCTTCGTTATCAGCTTTGTTGACTTCAGCACCATGTTGTAGCAAGTTCAGTACAATATCCTCATGTCCTCCCCAGGCTGCTGCTCTCAGAGCTGTTCGGCTATCGGCATCTGCACAGTCCACTTTTACGCCAGCATACAGCAGTGCAGAAACAACCTCAGTATGACCACCCCAAGCAGCAGACCTTAATGCTGTCCAACCATCCTGATCAGTATGATTAATATTTGCTCCACAACCAATCAAACAATTAACCACCTTGGTATGTCCTTGTCTAGCAGCTAGGGTAAGTGGTGTGTGTCCGTGAGCATCTTCAATCTCTAAATCTGCTCCCCTAGAGACGAGTAAATTCACTACATCAAGGTTGCCACTGTAAGCAGCATTAGCCAGTAATGTTCTCCCATTTGAATCACACTGATTTACTGAAGCTCCATTATCTAATAATGTCCGAATGGAATCCTCTCTCTCTAAGGCTTGTCGGACTATGCATGACGTGCGATCATCTTCACTGTTGACGTGAGCACCAGCTTTCACCAACAGCTGTAGCACTTCTTGTTCCTTGGGTATTAAAGTAGACAGGGAGTCTCTGACAGGTGTACCATTCCATATCATCCACAGAGCTAACTCAGCTGTCTCTAACTGTAAGTTTGAATTAATTAAGTGCAATGCAAATTCTTGTGCTTCCAAGGGTGTTAAATTCTTGGCTTGACAGGTATAACTCATAGCCAACATTCGGTGTCCTTCTGCTGCATTACATAAATACTTCTGAGTGCAATGTTTCACATCCAGAAGCCACTCTGCAAAACTATAGTGAAACAGTATTTTAGTATTTCCTAGTCCATCAACAAGAAGTTTGGAGAGGACATCTAACTTGCGTTGAAAGTCTTCCAAGGTTAATGACATATTTTTGGTCCATACTGCATGATATAATTCCGTTATGGTCAGAGGTCGGCAGGCTGCAAGAATCACATTCAAGATAGGCTGAACCTTTGCAAACTGTTTTCTTACAAAAAGTCTTTGACACAGCCATAGATACAGACCGTTTAGAGTTCCTGGGATGTCACGAATCTCTCTTAACATAATAAAATTTTCTACAACTCCATCGAGAACTCGTTCTAGATAAAGAAAGCATCCGCTGCTTTTAATGTGCAATTGATTTAACATCTCTGCAGTTTCTTTTGTGAGGTGTTGTCGCAAAGCTTCCTCTTGATCTAAACGATGAAGAATGTACTGCTGAACATCCTTAACGATATATGCCTTCCGAAGGTCATCTAAACTTATTTTACGAAAACCTAAGGACAAAAAAGTAGATGTCAACTGAAAATGATTATCAAAGTTGCCGTATATTCAAAGAGAATATCTTCAACATGTGACAAACTGAGAAGCGAATAAATCAACAATAAGTCAATTAATACTAATAAACAAGTCAATAAATAGCTAGAAGCATATGAATCAGTTTTCATTTCCTTCTGGGAAAACACACTGATGGCATATAAACGATTTCATTTTCCTATCCACAAATGGAACTATTTTTTATTCATTTAGTGGCTCAGTGCTCCTTTCAACTTCAATGTTAAAAAATACTAAGCTGAGCACTAGACATCTTACATACATATCCAAGCACAACGGGAAGATTTTCTGATCCCCCAAATGATTAGGAAAAAAAGTTGCAGAAGACATAAATAAGGTTTGTTTGTTTTTATAAGCTGATCTTTTCCATGTGAAAAATTTACATATTTCTATCCACATAACTGGATGTCCACTAGTCTTAATTATGGAATTGAATATTTGCAGATAGTTAGAATATCATCTGTCACTGCCTTTAAATTACATTATTTTACATGTTACCAAATTAAAATAATTAAATCTTAGATTGTCAATAAACAACTTGACTCTGAAGATGCAACTTGGTCAAATTATGCTAACAAAAATTCAGCATTGTGAAAATAAAACAACTTAATAAACCTCAAACCAACCCCAAAACACACTAGTTAACAGCTATTCAAAACTCACTTTAAGTTCTTTAAAGGGAACCATAATTTCATTTTCCAAAGGGAGATGATATCCTGTTTTATAGACATGGGTTTATTAGACAATTGTGTAATTCATCTTCCAGAAGAAGAAACTGCTGAGTGAATGAACTCTCTTAAGAGGAATAAATCTAGAAATTCAGCAAAGATTAATGATGGTCAATTAACACTGAGTAAAATATTCTTCCTCAATTGAATACAACAAATGTATACATCACCCACTATATGCCAGGTACTATGTGAGGAGGTGAAATTTTCATTCTGTGGTAGAAGTGAGTGAGGAGCAAGGCAATGATGTGAGTAGATCTGCATTCTGAAAGACTATCCTAACATCACTAAAGATGAAAAGCTGGAGTGAGTCAACACTAGAGGCAAAACCTTTATAGAGGCTGTGATAAAATCTACTCAAGAATCAATAAAAACCTCAACAACCAAAGCAGTGGCAGCAACAGATAAAAATAAAAGTGGGATTTGGAAATTACTAATAAGAGCTGGATTGCACAGAGCTTATTAAGTGTGGAGAAGGAAAGAGAACAGGAGCCAAAATTGACATTCATTTCTTGTATGGCCAACAAGATCGAAAAAGAGACCATTTAAGGACAAATAACAGGTTTGGAGAGAAAGTTGATAAATTCAGTTTTGTGATACTAATCTTGAATTACCTGCATGAAATGGAGAAATTTATTGAAAAACACAACCTACCAAGAATGACACATGAAGAAATAACAAATTTGCATACCTCTAAATCTATAAAAAATGGAAACTGTAATTATATATATTTACATACATACAGTTGATTGATTAAACATATAACTGATTAGTCTCAACAGAATTAATTTTAAAAGATAAATTTTAATTACAAAAAAAAAGATACTCCTGATGTGAAGAATTTAAAACATGCCTAGAAATGTATAACATTCTACATTTATCAGTGATATGAGATAACTTGCTTCCAAACCTTTACTGTGTGTTCATTTGCTTTTGACTTTATAAATTCATTCAAACAATTTAAGCTGGAAAATACCTGGCATGTTGCTAATAAAAAGGATTTTAAGAAATAATAACTACCTTACGTTGTACAGTGTTTTAAAGTTTCCAAACTGATCTTGTAGATAATGATTTGCATGAAAGATCATATTGCCCATCATGAATAACTATCTATAATTTAAACCTATGTAACTAAGATACCATGATGGAAACTTGAGGTAATTAAGACAGAATCTAGGCTAACCTTTCACAATAACAGGTTTGGTTCCTAAGAAAGAAATATAAGAGATCAACACTTATTGAGAGTCAATTATTTTTAAAGCAGCACTTTCAGTACTCATCATACATGATATTTCTTTTTACGTCAAGCTTCTGAGATAAGCTGCACCTGCCAATTCTAATTTGGAATGCCTACTTCTCAATTCAAAACCCATACATTTCAACTTAAAACATCAGTAGAAAGCAGAAATGTGTAACACGTATGTAAGGAACACTGAAAAAAATTTTTAAAAAGTTGAGTTAGTGAAAAAACTGTTATGTTCATGGACAGAAAGAAAGCATATTTTAAATGTCAAACTCTTCCTAAATTTTAACCAAATTTAATAATTTTTTGTTTACATCATTGGTAGTTATAGTTTTTAAAAGCAATTAAAGTCATTCTAGAGGAATAAAAATAAAAACATATTTAAGAATAATACTGATGGCAAGGACTGGAGAGTAACTGTACAAGAAAATTTAAAGTATTTAAACCAATGTGACAGTTGCATAAAAATGCCAAAAGATAGTTTAGAAGAGCAGACAGATGGTTTAGAAATGTATCAATAACACACACACACCTATGCACATATACCTACACTTAATATACCATAAAAGAAGTACTGACAAACTAGTGGTAAAAGGAGTCAATGAATAGTGCCGAGAAAATTTGTGATTTGATAAAGTATCTAAGTTAGTCTTATTTCACACCACTCTGTACAATATTACTATAAGGATAAAAATCACTAAATGTGAAAATAAGAATATACAATAGTAAAGGACAATACACGAGAGTGCATATAATGGACTTCAAAAGAATTACTACAATTTTAAAAAGCTGAAGAAAATACAAAGAATAGAAAATTATGAAATAAAAGCCCTCTTAATAATCAATAAGAATATCACTAACTTCCTGGAGAAAACCTATGTAAAGGTGAGAAAGTAATAATTCACAGAAAAAAAAAGACAAATTGATAAAATAAGCATAAGGGAGGAGAATTCAATAGTAAAGAAGTGTAAATAAAAATGAGATACAACTTTTCACACATTAAATCTACAAATCTGAAAATATATAATTCAATCCTTGTGGAAGTTCCAGGAAACCAACACTCTCACGTAGAAATGTATGACATATATCTTTCTGGAAAGCAATTTGAAAATATGTATTCATAACCTCAGTAATATTTTTCAATGTTTACTCCCAAATTCCAGATCTATCATCAACAGAAATGTGGTTCAATGCTTCTAACAGCACAGCATTTTTAATAATCAACAGCATTTTAGAAGAAGGAATATGGTAAAAGGACGAGGCCATACTCAGTGCCTCCTTATTCCTTCTGGGTTCACAGCTTTTTCCACCAAGACGTAGCTCAAAGAAACATGAATTCACTCATTTGCTTTGTTCCAAGCTCTGCTCTAGATGCTGAGGAGATACAATGGTGGACAAGACAAGCAAATCTATTCTTATGCGGGCTATAACCTAGTGGAGGAGACACAAGTAAGAAAAGAAATACAAAATATAAACAATTTTATATAGTAATAAGACATAGGAAGAAAAGTGTGTGACTAAGTAGTTGAGGTGGCAAAAACAGAAATAAGATAGAAAAATATAGTGAAGCCTGCACAAAACTGGTATTTGAGCAGAGATCGAAATGTTAAGACCGTAAGAAGTTCAGGAGAAGATGATTGCACTCAGAGGGAACATCAAGAGCAAGCCCCTAAAAAGCAGAAAACGCAGCTCTGAAAATAACAAATGTTAACTGGCGAAAATACAGAGAAAAGGGAAACCTCAAACGTTGTCGGCAGAAGCGTAAATTATTTCAAGTACACTAGATAGCAGTTTAGCAAAATTAACTAAAGCTCAAAGCTGTACACACTCTATTCTCTAGTAATTCTGTTTGGGTTTATAATGTAAACCTTCAGCACATGTGCACAAGATGTGTTCAAGGATGTTCATGAAGCAATAATGAAAAACTGAAATACTTAAATGTCCATGAGTAGGTAATGGGAAAACTGGATATTTATCCATAGGAAGGAATAACATACAGCAGTTAAAACCAATGAACTGGGTTTACAAGTAGTAACAGGAATAGTGCTCAAAAACAATGCTTGCTAAACATCATTCTCAATGGTGAAAAACTGGAAGCATTCCCTCTAAGATCAGGAGCAACACAAGGATGTCCACTCTCTCCACTACTATTCAACATAGTTCTGGAAGTCCCTGCCACAGCAATCAGAGAAGAAAAAGAAATAAAAGGAATCCAAATTGGAAAAGAAGAAGTAAAACTGTCACTGTTTGCAGATGACATGATACTATACATAGAAAATCCTAAAGATGCTACCAGAAAACTACTTGAGCTAATCAATGAATTTGGTAAAGCTGCAGGCTACAAAATTAACACACAGAAATCTCTTGCATTTCTATACACTAACAATGAAAGATCAGAAAAAAAATTAAGGAAACAATCCCATTCACCATTGCAACAAAAAGAATAAAATACCTAGGAATAAACCTAACTAAGGAGGTAAAAGACCTGTACTCAGAAAACTATAAGACACTAATGAAAGAAATCAAAGATGACACAAATGGATGGAGAGATATACCATGTTCTTGCATTGGAAGAATCAACATTGTGAAAATGACTATGTTACCCAAAGCAATTTACAGATTCAATGCAATCCCTATCACATTACCAATGGCATTTTTCACAGAACTAGAACAAGAAATTTTATGATTTGTATGGAGACACAAAAGACCCCAAACAGCCAAAGCAATCTTGAGAAGGAGAGACAGGAGTTGGTGGAATCAGGCTTCCTGAACTCAAACTATACTACAAGGCTACAGTGATCAAGACAGTATGGTACTGGCACAAAAACAAAATATAGATCAATGGAACAGGATAGAAAGCCCAGAGATAAACTATGGTCAACTAATCTATGACAAAGGAGGCAAGGATATACAATAGAGAAAAGACAGCCTCTTCAATAAGTGGTGCTGGGAAAACTGGACAGCTACATGGAAAAGAAAGAAATTAGAACACTCCCTAACACCATACACAAAAATAAACTCAAAATGGATTAAAGACCTAAATGTAAGGTCAGACACTATGAAACTCTTAGAGGAAAACCTAGGAAGAACATTCTCTGACATAAGTCACAGCAAGATCTTTTTTGACCCACCTCCTAGAGTAATGGAAATAAAAACAAAAATAAATAAGTGGGACCTAAAGAAACTTCAAAGCTTTTGCACAGCAAAGGAAACTGTAAGCAAGATGCAAAGACAACCTTCAGAATGAGAGAAAATATCTGCAAACAAATCAACAGAGAGGATTAATCTCCAAAATATATAAACAGTTCATGCAGCTCAATATTTAAAAAGCAAATAACCCAATCAAAAAATGGGCAGAAGACCTAAATAGGCATTTCTCCAAAGAAGACATACAGATGGCCAACAGGCACATGAAAAGCTGCTCAACATCACTAATTATTAGAGAAATGCAAATCAAAACGACAATGAGGTATCACCTCACACCAGTTAGAATGGGCATCATCGGAAAATCTACAAACAGTAAATGCTGGAGAGGGTGTGGAGAAAAGGGAACACGCTTGCACTGCTGGTGGGAATGTAAATTGAAGAGCTAGGATGGTGTAGGCAGTATGCATAGTTTACACTTATGTAAACTATAAAAATGCACAGAATATAAATATGAGTTGAAAGGACAGAAAATAAACTAATAATACTGGTTATCTCAAATGAAGAAGGAAAGAAATGGGATGACGTAGACGAAAAGGGGCTTCAACTTTATCTGGATGTGATGTACTAAGAGCTACATAAGTATTAGCTGTTATGCTGCTAATCCCCCAACCTTTATCAACTAGATTTTCAATAACAACAGAACAGAATAGTATCGAAAGTGCTGTTATTAGTAGCAAGGGAATCTAAAAGAGAGGGAATAAATCTGGTTAAAGGAAACCACTGTAACAAATTAGTAGGATTTCACCGTTCTGTAAAGTGTATAGACTATTTAAAAATGATATGGCTAATTAACCAATAACTTAATTATTTAATCTTCAATTACACTATAAATCCTGTGAGTGGTCCCTGTTGTATGCTCCTTTCATTTCCCATAGCACGAAGAAAAAGTGCTTTACATAATCTAACAGGAGTAACCACAACTTGATTGTGGTAGTAAAAAAAGAAAAGTAAAAAAGTATAGTCAGGAAATAAGAAAAGTAAAGGAAGAAAAAAAACTGATCATGTACTTTTATACACTGTATAGACTGTTTTCTCACATCAGAAAAGGGTTAAAAAAGGATCTAAAGAGGTAACTTAAAAGGCTGTCAACTCTGTCTCTCTTCTTAAACCAGGAAAAACGTCTTAGAGAAACAACCATTTATTTTTAAACAGGCATATTCACTACTCTCAGGATACTCAGTCTAGTTAGAAGAAATATCATATGCTGATCAGGACACATCAGCATAAAAAATGCAGCCCTATAAAAAAGCAGCTAATATGGCATGAAATACTCGTAACCTTTACTAAGGAAGTTAGATGAAGAATCTTGGGAAAAAAGGTACTATTAAATGATCTTATAATATTCTATGGCTTTTTTTTTATATACATAAATTTATTTATTTATTGGCTGTGTTGGGTCTTCGTTGCTGCACACGGGCTTTCTCTAGTTGCGGCGAGTGGGGGCTACTTTGTTGTGGAGCACAGGCTCTAGGCGCATGGGCTTCAGTAGTTGCGGCACATGGGCTCAATAGTTGTGGCTCATGGGCTCTAAAGCGCAGGCTCAACAGTTGTGGCACAGGGGCTTAGTTGCTCCGCGACATATGGGATCTTCCTGGAGCAGAGATCGAACCTGTAACCCCTGCATTGGCAGGCAGATTCTTAACCACTGCGCCACCAGGGAAGCCCTTCCATGGCTTTTTTTTAATACAACTTTGAAAAAGTACAGTTGAAAAGAGCTGACAGAACAGACAGAACAGCTGACAGAATAGCAGAAGCAATGACCAGATTTTCAACTGTGTACTCTCCTCTAAGAAAGAAACATACGTATGATTCAGTTCAATGAAAAACATTTGAGGATGGCAGGAATTACGCTTACCAGTAAACATTTTAGTCACAGCTTTGCTCTGTTTTCGGGCAGAACAGAGAAGTAATAGCCACGGTGGAAAGAACTCATGGTGACCAGCTAAAAGCTCTGCCACAGTCCCAGATAAGCTGGTAGATGTCTGTTCACCTTCGGTAACATTACACCCTTCATCCACAGAATCCACGAGCAGATAGAGGCTGTGCTGGGGAGGCTTCATTCCCAAAAGAGGGAGCAGGACACACCTGTAAAACACATCCGTATGAGCACTTGGAATGCTCATTCACTAGGATATTAAGATTTATTATCCAAACACTAGAATTACAGGTTATAAATATTGTTTTAAGAAAAAATAAATTAAGGTTCTGTAATAAAAATACTGTACAAGTTTCAAATCCTCACTTTAATGAGAATACTGGTCCTGAATAGTTCACATTTTCAGTAACAACATTTTCCACAATAAAGTGTGTGCGTGTGTGTGTGTGTGTGTGTGTGTGTGTATTAGTGATCAGCATACTTAAGGAGGGCAGTAGGAACTTGAGGAAACAAGATTTCAATATTCCTTTCCTGATTTTTTACTAATATAAAACCTTGAATTGTTTATAACAAAGCTAAAATGTGTTCAAAAGGAAAACAACAACTGGGGACCACTTAAATAATAGAAAAAATATCAAGGGTTCTCTAGAATTTAGAAGATTTTATCATCATGTCTCTCACAAAATGACTGTACTTTATCTACTTTTTCATACACAAATTTTATTTTAAAAGACTTTTCAAAGACAAGCTACGGTCTAGGTGCCATTTGATATATGTTCAAATTTCAATGTAAAGAATAAATTATTAGGTTTAATCCCACTGCAGAACACATTTCCTATTCAGATAATTTATACTGAAGTTGAATGTAACTTTTTCATAACTAAAACAATACTCATTCATTTTCAACAAATATTTACATGAGCACTCCATGCGCTGAACGAGGTGCTGAAAGATACAATGGTGAAGAGAATAGAAACCATCTAATTATGAACATGAGAAACTTACAGATAATCCTTTCTACAGCTCTCTTCTTCATCTTTCAATCCCAATAGCAACCAAGATCCAATTTATCACTAAGTCCTGTCAATATTTCTTTATAAAAATCTCTCAAATCCACCTTGGTCTGTATCCTCACCCTACTCCAAACTATTGTCACCTCTTTCACCCAGGAACCATAATAACCGACATGCCTCCAACCACTCCCCTCCAGAGTTCCTGCTGCAGCAGAGTAAACTTTTCACAATGTTGCTCCAGCCATACTAGCTTTCTTTCCATGACTTTTAATAGATTCAATTAGACAAGGGCCTTTTTGTTTGTAGTTTCCTCTGCCTGGTAAGTGCTTCCCTTCTCTCTTCATGTCATCAACTCCTCCTTGATCTTCAACTGTAAGCTTGAGAGTCACTTTCTCAAAACTGAGACCCTATAATATGCTTTCACAACATCAACTATTTCTCTTTCACAGCATTATCAAATTGGCAATGTCAAACTTACTCATTTAATGTCATTAATTCTTATTTCTCTCTTTAGAGGTTAAGCATCAAAAGAACGGGGACTATGTCAGTCTTGCTCATGAGTATAACCCCAGAACCTAGCATAATGCTGTGCCCATAGGAGATCCTAAGTAAAGACTTCACACTGTTGTAGCCTAGAATGGAAAACAAGTAACTTCAATGTAGGGTGCTCAGTGCTACCAAAAAAAAGCAGTAAAATTACTAACATTGTGGATAAGAAATGATCAACTCAAAGGAAGTAGATAAGAAAGGCAGAAAATGTCAGAGAAACATTCAAATATTAAGTGTTCAAGATGAACTAAGTTTTGAAGGACCAATTAGAATTCTCCAGGAATTGTAATAAATTTACAATAAATTTCACAGTAAGTTATAATAAAGGGAAGGCAGGGCAATCCTGGCAGAAGGAATGTGCTGAATTGAGGAAAATTTACTTTATTGTACCTTATGTATATATTTCCTCTACTATGAGAGCAAAGAAGGTTGACGAAAAACCAGTGCTATATATTTACCTATATATATAGTACATGTATACATACACAGTATATATATATATTCCTACATATAGTATATATGACATATACTATCATAATATACTATAGTAATCTCCTATAATCAGTGCCACTTGAGGGAGACCACACAGTGTGTGGGAGTGCATAGAAGGCTAACCTAACCTACTTCTGATCAGGATAGAGTAGGGGAGAAGTCAGCAAAGTTAGAAGGAGCTTAGCCAGGAGAAAGTGCTAGGGTAAGGCAACAGACACAGGAAAAAAAAAAATACAGTTGAGGCAAAAGGACATGCACAGGCTTGGAGAAGAGAAAGACCAGGGAACGGAATTGATATGTTAATATTTGTGTTTAGAACGATAACTGGCTACAGTTGAAGGAAAGCCTGAAACACCATAAGTCTAGGAAGAAAGAGTGAGATAAGAGGCCACTGCTCAGAATTTAAGGGGGAAAAAAAGAAAAAAAATCTCCATCCTGAACTATCACTAAGGCCATCACTGCTAACTTTAATTCAGTGCTTTATTTTATTTAAGTACTTAACATTTGCATCAAGCCACTTGATTCTCACAGTAACTCTTGAAGATGGGTACTATTATAATACCCATTTCCAGATGAGGGAAACAAGACACACGAGGAGAAGTCACCTATCCAAAGTTAAAGGAAGTGATTGAAGTTCAGGGTCTGGCATCAGAACCTACACAAAGGTAGATCATTCAACCTGGTTTGCCTGGGACTTTCCCAGTTTTAAGCACTAAATCCTGAGAACCAGCTATTCCTCCCTCCTTGTCCATCCCCCCCGGCCCCCCCCCCACCCCCCGTCCTGGGCAAACCAGGATGGTCAATCACCCGTAGTCTACACTCTTATCCATGACGGTCTACTGTCTATCTAAAACTAATATTATAAAAAAGGTAGTAGCAGCAGGGTCAGAATGAAGTAGACAGATCTGAGGTAAATTTGGTAGGCGAAATTGATAGGATTTGATGATTATTTCCATTCCATAGTTTACTCCAGGTTATATGTTCTTTTTCTAGTTCCTTATAATACAAACTGAAATCGTTTCATACTTCTCTTCTAATATAATCCTTCAATGTCATGAATTTCCCTCAAGTATTTTCACTATCATCCAATTCAAAATAATTTCCCTTTGATTGCTTCTTTCAAACAGGTTATTTAGAAGTGAGTAACAGAGTTTTCAAATATTTGGGGATTTCCCAGATATTTTATGTTCCTGTGTTATCATTATTTAAATTAAACTGTGATTAGATAACATACTTTGTATAACTTGCACACCTTTAAATTTATTAAGCATTGTTCTATGATCCAGAATGTCTGACTTAGTAAACATGTGAGCATTTGAAAAGACTGTGTGTGCTATTATTGGATGGGCTGTTCTAGAAATGTCAGTTAGGTCAAGTGGTGATAGTGTTGTTCAATTGTTCTATATACAACTGACCCCTGAACAACTTGGGGGTTGGGGCACTGAGCCCCTGTGCAGTTAAAAATCAGCATAATGCTATCTCTGCCTCAAAAACAAAGGAACCCATGGGCAGAAAGCTAAAACAGTCAGGTATATATTTTTTCAATTTTTTAAAATTAAGCTATATGTCTCTTTATATGTACTTGTCTTAGGAAACATATAATTAGATCTTGCATTTTTATCTAAACAAACTGCCATTTAAATTAGGATATTTACCATTTACATTTAATGTGACTATTCATATGATTCATTCTAAATCTACCATGTTCTTATAGATACCATTTTAAAATATACAAGTGTATCTGTAGGATATGTTACTAGAATTAGAGTTGCTAGCTTAAGGGGCATATCTGTGTATATTTTGACAGATATCACCAAAATGCCCTCTTTAGAAATTATATAAATATACACTCCTAACAGGTGTGGAGGAGTGCCTTTTACCCTAGCGCCTCCATAACAGTGCTTAACATTCTTTATTTTCCACAGATATGCAGAAAATGGCATCATTATACTTTTAACTGACATTTCCTTATCATGAGGTCAATCTTATTTACAAATGTCTAGGAGTTATAGTTCTTTTTCTTTAAACTGTGTCTTCACATCCTTTATCCATTTTTCCAAAAGATTAATTTTTCTCTTTTTGGTACTCTTTAGTATTAAGAAAATAATTTTGTTGCTAATATTTTCCATCATTCCTTATTTTTCTTTTGCCTTTTAAGGGCTTTTTTTTTTTTTTTTTTGAAATGTACAATTTCTTCTTTCTTACTTTTATATACTGGATAACATATCAGTCTGTTTTCTTTTATGAATTCTGAATTTTATGTTACATTTCTGAGAGGACTTCCCAACTCTAAAAGTTAAAAATATTTCTTCATGTTTTCTTCAATAGCTTTGAAAATTTTATTTTTTAATCAAATTAATTTTGACATAAGATGTAACCTAGGGTTCCAATTTTTTTGTCACATGGCTCCACTGTTATCCCCAAACTATTTACTAAATTATCTTTCTCTTATTGACTTGATTTGAAATAGCTCTCTTTTCACAGAGTAAATCCCCATATACCCTGGGTAAGTTTCATCTCATTCTGTTGTCTCATCATCTCTTTTCCAAGCATTTCTATCTCTGCTTCATGCAATTGTCTAAGTCAGGCAATTGCTCATTAATTATGTTTTTATTTAAGACAATACGTTTGGCTACAGGTTTCTTTTTGCTCCATGGCAATATTTTTCTGTGAGCATTTCTGGTGCTGTTTTTTAGACCCCTTCTCCCTACTGTTTCTGACATATATTTTTATATATCTTGTGACAGCTCTTCAATAAGATAACTTCTTTCTGGAGCAGCAACTGCAGGTTAGTGTGTCCAGTGTCCAGGCTTCTAAGAAATCTCCTATGACTCAAGAGTTACCGACATGAACAACTTCTTTGCACTTCTACTTGACTCCCCAGCCAATTAAGAAGAGAAGCTGTGGGGATGTACACAAGGCAGCCTTTCTCACCACAACCCTTCCCCATCACCCCCAAATGTCTGACTCTTGCATATGGCTCATCTGTGTGACTCATTCTCCCCAGCCCTCTTTGTTCTTCCCTTCTGCTTAACTGGGTCCAGGGAAACTTCTAGCGTAAGTCTATAACCTGTTTCCATGGTTCCAAATGAAAGCCTTTATGCTCCTGATGATGTTCAGGGTATGCCACTTATTTTAAAGAATAAATGTTCCGTCAATTTTGTCTAAATCTCAGTTCGATATTAACTTCCACATTTATCTTGAGGTTGGGGTTTATAGGTCTCTCATATTTTCACTTTCTTGCTATTAGACTACTTCCCAGGCCTTAGTCATGTTAAAACCAGAAGCCAACCTATGGCCTTAAAAATGTTTTTAAATTTTTTCTAGCCTTGACCTCACCTCTAAAACACTGACAATCCCCAAAACTGTCTATCTGCCATCTCCCTGTGGATGTCCTACAGGCATCTCAAATTTAACATGTTTACAGAAGCATTACCCCCTAAAATAAGTTCCTCCCCACCCGTCTTCCTAAGGTCAATTAGTGATATCCCATCACCCCCCCTAGTTTCTTAAGTCAAAATCCTAGGACTCATTCCTGAGTTCTCCCTTTTGTTCCAGCCACACTGTTCTCCTCTCAGCTCTAACACCAAGCTTTCCTCCAGTCAGGGCCTATGTACTTAGTACTCCCCCTGCCTAGAAAGCTCCCCCAGGCAGAACTTCTCTTCCTTCAGGTTTCAACACAAAGTTTCTTCCTGAAAAGGCTTTCCTTGATCACCATATCTTACATATCTTAAATGGCCTTCATCATGTATTACTGTTACCTAACACCTCACCGTGTTGTGTTGATCATATCCTCAAATTAATTTATTGCATTATTTTGTGTACTATTTTCGTCGTAAGGCTAGAGTGAAGCTCGTCCACTTCCATGCTGCCTCCCCTGAGGACAACACCTGTCTTGTGCACTGCTAGATTCCCAGCACTCAAAACCATTATTTGCACATCACAAACACAATAAAATTTGCTTCATGAATGAATGGTAATTAATAGGAAAACTGCTACTTTAAAACACTAGATAGATAAAAAATTTACCAGATTCAAAATTCCTATATTCAGTTCCCTTTCATTTACTCCAACAAAATCACCATATGGGGAACACCTACACCACTAAGTGACACATAGATCCACACTCCTACCAGGTTACATTTTATCATCTTATAAATGACAATCCCATCAAAGTATACACACACAAAGCAAGAGTACTTAAGAAGTCTAACACAGATTTTCCTCTGTTTGTGAATATATGTACATATTATCTTCAAAACGAGATAATGTAATAGTATTAGGTTATCACATTCATACAAAAATAACCACCATCTTTAAAAGCAGCAGTGTGTCCACAGGGTTTTACCTTGTAGATATATGTTATTAAGTGTCTTACATTTCTTAGCTATATTATTAAAATTCAGGCAATATATACTACATTCTTAATATTTTTATGAATTTAATTTAAAGTCCTTGAGCTAGCTTCCCCCCATTTTCAATTCTCTCTTGAATATAAGCACTAGCAGCAGCATGCTTCTATAGCTGGCCCTCTGATTTTCAGGCAGAAAAGACCATTAGGGCAATTCAGAAATTCATTCTTTTTTTTTTCTTTTTTTTAAATATAGTGAATTTACTTACTGTCTCTTTCTCAGGAGGCTAATTAACTTTTAAAAGCTGCTACAAGTATTTTAAGGACCATACTATTAGACAGAAACTACATGTACAACAGTTTAAGGTTTTCACTATTGAACCCTGGCTTTCACCTCGTTCTCTGGCTCATTCCTTCAGGTGTAGAGAACTAGTTAAGAGTCTCCCTCCTAGTCTTACAACAAAATAAGCCAGACAAACTGCAAGTTCAAGACTTCATGAACCCATAAGAGAGCTTAGGTCACAGGGCAACCAACTAGCCCCAAATCCAAGGTGACACAGACATCCGCAGGCAGACTCAGAAGGCAAGCACTTGTTTACCCGGGGCGGATGCATCTGGACATTGGAAAACAACCTGAATAAAAAACAGGCAAAAGACCTGAACAGACACCTCACCAAAGAAGCTATACAGATGGCAGGAAAGCATCTGAAAAGAAGGCCAACATCGTATGTCATTAGGAAATTGCACACTGAAACAAGCTGCTACATACATGTTAGAATGTAAGGTAAAATTTCTCTCTAAACTTTGACCAAGATATTGTAGTAACTTCACGCTTTTATGAACTGTTTCCCCATTCCTAAAACATAGCAGGGAATTATGGAATATAAGAACAAAAAGAAAAATACAACCAGAGTCAAAAATGAAAAAAGTATCAGAAACAGAAAAGAAACATAATGCTGTGAGTGAACTGAAAGCTTCAGCTTGTCAAACAAGTCTGCAATGGTAGCCTGGGGATTAGATGGTGGAAGTAAAAGGGGTGAGGTAGTAGTCCTGCCCCTACTAATAGGACTCAGACTCACTGTTTGAAACTAGGGGCTGGAGCAGGGGCTCTGCCTATTAAAAATGCAAGAAGGAAACAAAAAGCACAGACTACCACCTAGGGCTATGGCTTTTAAGAAGCAGCAGGGAGGGCAAACACTCAGCCTCCATGGAGACAGGAACTGAACCTAAAAAGATCATGGGTCAGTGACTAAACCTACAAAAATCACTTGTATTGGCTTGGAGTGTGAGTGTCATATCTCAATTATTGGCCCTCATCCTAGACTGCATTGAGGGTGGGGAGTGGTAGACGAAATTGGCAGTTCAAGCAAGGACAGCAGAGGTAGAAGTGGTGATCCAAAACGGAGAATGAAAAAAAAAAATTACAAAATTTATAGTGCTCAGAAAGAAAGCAGAAAACTCAACAATCAGAATACGTGTTCATGTCCAGATGAAGGTAACTTACAAAACTGCCAAAGAATTTAAAGAAAATGTATTTGTGATATTCAGATAAATAAAAGCGGGAATAAAATCCATTTTTTAAAAAATGAAATTATTTAACAAGAAAAGGCACAAATCAAATAAAACAGGGGAGAACGCGAGAAATCTTCCTCATAGGGACTTTCACTGCCAGATAAAATGCGGTATGTGGCAGCAGCCCAAAACTGCCACTGCAATAGCTAGAAAAAAGTTATCCATTACAAAATTTATATTGTTAAAGATATGAGAAGGCTGTTGAAGCAAGAGAACAAAATGAATTAGAACTCCAGAGGATGGGAGCTGATTCAAAATGAAAACAAAAAACCAAACCACCTGCTGATTTCTTCTCAGGGGTCATTTGCTGATTTGAGGCACATAGTGATTTTAGGTATGGACTGAGAAGCAGGCTTGGGCCACCCTGAGGGACTCTACCAGAAGAATAAAATCAGCACAACTTATAGAGGTCAGTTGTGCCTCTTTCAGAGAGAATGCAAATCTGACGTGTCCCTCACAAGAGGCTGATTTTCTCCAAGGTACATTTGCTAAATTCTGGTTTGTACTTAAAAAGCTCTGGAACTAGGATGAGTGTGTCTAAAAGCCAGCATGAAATCTCCCATAGTCTGTATGTTGAAGACAAAACTCTGCAAAAGGGAAGGTACTTGCTTTAAACACAAAACCCATCCTCTTCAAGACATTTGTTAGAATTCGAACGTATAAAAGGCAGGAAGTCAAAGGACTAAATAAATATTTCTTGGGGAAGAACTGAATTACCAATAGTCCTTTTGGAACTCTCAATCAAAAGCTTAGGTCCACACCAGAATAACAGAAATAAACTAGCAGTCTTACTCAGACTACAAAGGAGGCCCAGCCCAGCTCCATCCCTGATTACATCAGCCCCTCACTCTTTCTGCCCAAATGAGAAAAAACGAAAACCTTCTCTGATGAAAGATATTATCTGGAACTCTAGTAATTTAACACACTGTTTGCCATACAATGAAAAATTATCAGACAGCAAAAGGGCAGAAATACATGACTGGTAATCTACAGGAAAAAGAGACAATAAATACAGACCCAAATAATCTAAGTATTATTGTTAGCATAGACTAAAATAATCATGATTAAAATGTTAAAGAAAACAGACTGGAAAATAAATGGATAAAAGATGAAGAATTTCAACAAAAAAACTCACAATCTACAAAAACAAAGAATTAAAATTTCATTTAGAACTTAAAAAAGTATGTATTTCATAGTAGGAATTATTTGGATATATTCAACACCATCCTGATTACACCAGAAGATATTATTAACAAATTCAAAATAACAGACCAATAGAAAATACCCAAACTGAAGTCTGAGAAAAGAAGGCTATAGAACAAACAGAATTGTGTGGAAAATACATGTGGGATACATTTAAAAGGTCCCCAAAGAAAAAGAAAGAATCAGCTTGAAGCAATAGTGAAGATAATGAATGAGACTTTTCCAAAACTTCTGAAAAACATCAATCCACAGATTTCAGAAACTCAATAAATCTGAAACAGAAAAACCGCCAAGAAACCACACTTAAGCATGACAGTCAAGCTGCCAAAAAAACAACAGCAACAACAACAAAATACAGAAAATATTAAAAGGAAGCAAAGTAAAAAGACATCGTCATCAAAGAAGCAAAAACAAGTCTTCAGGAAACTTTTCAACAGAAATGAAGATGTTTAAGACATGTTAAAGATATCCTTAAAATGCTGAAGAAAATGTATGCACGCACACACACACTCACACAACTTCTAAACCAATACCAAGTGGAAACAGCCTTCAAAAGTGAAAGTGATTAAAGAATAACAATTAATGAGTGGATTGAACAAGGCTGCTTTGTGCCAAGGTCAGTATAAAAAATCATTTGAATCCCTACACATTAACAACTTAAAAATACATAAAATAGTATTTACAAACAACAGCACCAAAAAAAAAAATCAAATACTTGAAAACAAATCTAATCAAAGTGTACTGGACCTATACACTGGACACTATAAAACACTGCTGAGGAAAACTGAAAAAAATAAATAAATAAACAGAGGGATATACCATATTCATGGATTAGGGGATTCAATATTGCAGACAGGTCAATTCCCACAAATTAATCTAAAGATTCAATGTAATCCTAATCAAAACCTCAGCCAGAATATTTGTGCACTCAATCTCTCATGTGGCCTCCACCACACCCTCAAAGGAGAACAAGTGTGAAAAAACAAATACTGTGTTATGTGTTAGTATTATTTTACAAATAATTTTGACCTTGCAGGGGCCTACACCACACTTAGAGAAACACTAAACCATCTATGTCCACTTGCCTAGATAATATTTTACACTTCCTTCTTCTCAAACCTCCAAGATTCCCTTGCTCCCCATGTTCATTGGCAACTACTGACCTCGTTTCCTAGATAACAAAAAATTAAATAAGTATAAATAACATTTAACATATAAATGTATGTATGCATACACACACACACCTCTAAGTATATACAATTAGAAGAGAACTTCCACTAACTCACTGGAACATCTACTCCACCAATCCACCTGCATTTATATGCACATAATCTGCCTTCCCTCCTCTAACTATGGATGAACCATCTGTGCTCCTATCCCATCCACTCTAATAACAGATCCTTCCCTATCTTATCTTCTCAATGATGTATTTCCAGCAGTTTACCCCTTCTCTCTTAAATCACCAATCTCATCTCTTCTTCAAACACATATCCTTCTCCAGCTATTATTCAACTTTGTTGCTCCCCTTCTTTACAGCAAAATGCCTCAAAAATTCTGCAGTATTTACTATTTATTCCTCTCTCTTACTCATGACCTTATTATAATCAAGCTTTACTTTCCACTCCACCTATACCTTAAGACCTCCATGTTACCAAAATCAACCCTCAACTCAGCAAATACCTGACTTAGCTTATCACTTCCTCCTTCTAGTGACACTGTCTTCACTTTGTCACCTGGCTTCTCCTGCTATCACACTAGCTACGTTTTCTTCATATATTCTCAACCTTTGAATTCTGAAGTACACTAAGGTTCAGATCTTGGATCTTCTCTTTTCTCTATTTACATTCATTCCTTATAGAAGTTAACTAATACTCTTAAATACTGTCTATATTTCATTGAAACCGAATTTATATAGAGAGACAGTACCTCTCCTCTATATCTAGCCTTGTAAATCTAACTGCTTACCCAACTTCAGATGTCTAATGTTGCATAAATGCAAAACTAAACTTCTGACCTCAAACTCCATCTTGCTCTTGTTAGTCTTCTCCTTTTCAGTAAAAGACAACTCCATTCTTACAATTTCTCACACCAAGTATCTTAGAACCAGCCTTTACTCCTCTGTTTTTCTCATATTCCACTGTCCAAAGTGCTACCAGGTCAGTTTTAAAAATAATCAGAATACGACATTTCTCACTACCTCCACCACTTAACCTATGTCCAAGTACATTGTCTCTCACCTTGACTGCTGCACTAGCCACTTATTGGTCTCCTTTCTTCCACATTTACCACCCCAGTTCTCAACACAGTAGTTAGTGTGATCTTTTAAAATCATAAGTCATATGATATTTTACTGCTCTGTTTAAAAGACTTAATGGCTTCCAATCTCCTCAAAGTACAAATGAATGTCCTCACAACGGCCTCCAAGTCCATACAGTATGTGGCTCCTAATTACATCTCTACTTGTCTCATATTACTCAACTACTTGCTCACTCTGTTCCAGCCACACAGGCTCCACGTTGTTCTTCTTGGATAATATTAAGTCAACTCCCACCTCAAGACTTTGCACTTGATATTTCCTCAGTCTGGATACTTCCTCCAGGATGCCCTAACCTCCCCTATATAAATAGCAACCCTCCTCCCCCAACCTACTCAGCACATCACTTCTGCCATTCTTACTCTTCTTTGATTTTCCACATAGCACTTATTGTCTAGTGATATGCTATACGTTATCTTATTAACTCTTCATTTTTCTACTAACCAGCCACCCTAAAATGTAAGCTCAATAAAACACAGATGATATTTGCCACTTTTTGTTTTACTAATATGTCCCACTATTAAGAATGGCATCTGGGGACTTCTGTGGTGGCAAAGTGGTTAAGAATCCCCCAATACAGGGGACATGAGTTCGATCCCTGGGCCAGGAAGATCCCACATGCTGCGGAGCAACTAAGCCAGAGTGCCACAACTACTTAGCCTGCGCTTTAGAGCCCTCGAGCCACAATTATTAAGCCAGCATGCTGCAACTACTGAAGCCCGTGTGCCTAGAGCCCGTGATTCACAACAAAAGAAGCCACCACACTGAGAAGCCTGCACTGTAACAAAGAGTAGCCCCCACTCATCACAACTAGAGAAAGCTTGCATGCAGCAATGAAGACCCAATGCAGCCCAAAAAAAAAAAGAAATAATAATAATAATAATAATAATAATAATAATAAATATATTAAAAAAAAGAATGGCATCTGGTGCATTCCTGGTATCTAATATATATTTGATAAATCAAATGAATGAATAAACCAAAGTAAAATAAGAGAACTCAGAAATACATGCATATCTCACTGCAGGAGTATAACAACCAATAGTGAAAGACGAGCCAGTCAACAAATGCTAGTAGAACAATCAAGTAGCAAACAAGTTTTTAGATATTAAGACCCAAAAAGGCCAAACTATAAAGGAAATAATAAAAAGAAAAGATTGATATATTTGACTATATTCATTTTTGTACATTTCAAAACAAAAATTCCACAAGCAAAATGACAAGCCACAGGATCAAGGATATTTAAAATAAGATATCACTTCACATTCACTTTCCAAAACGTAAAGAACTCTGATAATATGGCAAGTGTTGACGACCTAGTAGAATAATGGAAACTCAAATTACACAGTACTACAAGAGGATAAACTGATATAATTTTAAAGGGTAGTTGGTACTATCTCAGAGGTGAAGATGGTTATACACACCTTATGACCCAAAATTTCACTTCTAAGTATTCAACCTGGAATCACCCTTCACTACTTTAATCCTAATCTATGCACACCTGAATACCCAAGAAAGTTCTTAACTGTTTTGTAAAGTTGAAAAGTTGAATACATCTTAAATGAGTTTCAACATGACAATGAATTATAGTATAAAGAATGAAATTATATACTATATAGTAAAGTGAATCACGTAGATCCACATTTAACAACATGGCTAAACAGAAAAAAAAAAGTTACACAGAAAATGCTGCAGAATAGTGCTAGCAACACAATACTATTTATATTGAACAATGGTTTTCAAAGTGTAGTCTGGGGATCCCTAGGAGTCCCCTATTCAGGGTCATAATAAAACTAAGATGTTATTTGCCTTTTTCACTCTTGTTCTCTCCCAAGGATAAAGTGGAGTTTTCCAGAGACTGCATGCAGAAACAGGGCCATGATAATCCAGCTGTCTTTTATTAAGCCTAATATTAAAAAAATTTATGAAACAATGTAAAACAACACCACTCAAGTGTTTTGCTTTTCTCTTTTTTTGGTCTTGGACAATATAGCTATTCTTTCATTGAAATGTTATTTATGTTAATATATAATAGATTTATTATTATTAAATATATTCATAGTTAAATATCAATTTAAATTTCAAATAAGCAAATACTGATAGATATAATCCACATAAATTCTTTGGTGTCCTCAATAATTTTTAATAGTATAAAGGGGACCTAGAATAAAAAAGTTTGAGAACTGTTGATATGGAATCACAAATGTACAGAACTAGAGCATGTAACAAGTATGTGTATATACATATATCTCTCCCTATGTATATAAACTAATCAAACTACATAGGCATAAAAAATAAATTCACAGGAGGGGTCACCTGGGGGTGTGAGTAGATCAGAATTAAAATGAGATACCTGGGTAGCTTCAAATGTGGAAATTTTTTCTTTAAAATAGAAACAGGAAACCCAGATTTAGAGTAAATATGGCAAAATGAGTAGGTACATACATGTTTGTTTTTCTATTTTATTAACTTTCCTGTATAACTGAAGCATTGCGGGTAGGAGCAGTCTATCATTTCTTTTATAAATTTATTTTCTACAACAATTTCTTCCCCTTTAGTATCATTATTTTTTCCTTTTCAATTCCTGTGAAGTCCACTGTTTGCAAGTTGCTTCTCTCCCTAAAGTAGCAATTTAAAAACATATTAACTGACATTTAAGTTACAAAAGTTCTCATTTCTAAGTAAATATGAAATTTAAATGACAATGTCTGAAAGAATGATAAGAATTCTACAGATGAAACTATGGATTTACAGAAGAGAGGCAAAAGGTGACGTCGTATGACTCATATCATATAACATATCTGATGCTATTAAAAAGATTCTCCATTGATAAAGATTAATTTCAACATGAATTGTAAAAGACACTAATAAAATCATCAAAAATACTGGTTTTAAATATTTTTCATCTAAAACTACATAATCTATATGTATAGATTATTCCACAGGAAAACGGGATATTTCAAAGCTGAATATGGTTAGAGTAATGCAAATTATCAATGTGACAAAGTTATAATGTTTTAAATTATAGTTATTCATTAATTCAGGAAATACTTACTGAGTCTCTGCTACATTCTAAGCCCTGGAGATACAAAGACACAAGACAGACAGGTGCTTTGCTCATTCCAGAAGGTAGACAGAAAGTCAAAGTGAATAAATGCACAAAATAACTCCCAATCATAACAGACACTGAAAATTAAGAAATAAAGACAACAAAGTGGGATGATGTGATTTAAGAAAATGACTGGGTGGGGAGACTTCTAAAGATTCAATGGACAAGGGAAGCTCTCAGAGGAGGTAACATTAAAGCTGGTACACCTAAGTGATACCAGAGCAAGTAGCCATACAAAAATCTGTTGGCCAGAATGTGACCTATTTCAGAACAATAATAAGGACAATATGGATGAAGAACAATGAACAAGGCTGACAACAGTACAGGCTGAAGTCAAAGGCTAGTAAAGGCTAGACCATGTAAAGCTTAGATTTTATTCTGAAGGCAGTGAGAAGCTATCTGCAGGTTTTAAGCAGAAAGTTAGTAAGATCTGATTGCCCTTAACTGCTTTGTGAAGATAAGAGGGACAACAGTAGCCACAAGGAGACCAGTTAGGAGTGGCAGCAATGGAGATGAAGAAAAGTTGAGGTATTTGTTTTATTTTGGAAACAGAATAAAAGTAGCTGACAGATTGAGTGTAGGGGGTGAGTAAAACTGAGGAATCAATGAGGACTCCTAGATTTTTGATGAAAATTAATGATTTCCTATTTGAAATATGATTTCCTTAGTTTTTGTACTGTTAGCTATTTCCACAACAGTGGTATACCACAACCACCCCAAAACCCAGTGACTTAAAATAACAATCCTTTATACTTTCTCTTGTGTCTATGAGTTTGTTGTACTCCAGGCTTGGAGTCAAGCTTCAGGTTGGGTGTCTGGTTTACTCCACATCTCCCTCATTCTCTTTGGACCAACAAGCTCACCAGAACATGTCCTTCTCAGGGTAATGAGGCACAAAGAGGACAAGCCCAATCACTCACACACATGTTAAGTCTCTGTTTTGGGTCATGTCTACTAACATCCCACTGGCCAAAGCAAATCACATCGCTGAGCCAAAATCAAAAGGCAGAGAAGCACCCTTCTCCTCTAGCAGAAGGACTGCAATATTACATGGCAAAGACCAAGGGTAAAAGGAGAGAAGAAGAACAAAAGCAAATAATTCAATCCACACCAGTTTCTATGTACTCAAATCATGAGTCACAATTGTAAAAGGTCACCAGTTTTTGGAAGGTTCCAAATTGTTTCTCAAGATAACCACAAGTAAGATATAATTAGTTCTTTTAATTAATACTTATTTTCATTAAGTAATTACATGAACATTTCATATTCTACTTTATTACCAAAGAGTATATTTAGCTGCATGTGTTGTAGAAAAAAAAATGACATTAGGGATATTTCTGAGATTAAGATAACATGAAAGAAAGAAATTGGTTTGAAATTTAAAACAATCATATAGTACGGTCAAAGACATCACTAGATCAACTAGAGGGTAAAGAGAGGCAACTAATTAGAACATACTGCAAAGAATTTTTTGTGGGGAGAAAAATAATTATTTACTTATTTTACTTTATAAAATCAAACCATCTCACTGTATAGAAACCATTATACTTCACAGATATTTTTTAAAAAAGCAGAATTGCTAAAAAAAAGTTAAGGGCTAACAAACACACTAAAAAAATCTGCAACATATATAACAAACAAAAGGTCCATATCCTTACTATGTATATGAAGTTCTTACTAAACACTAAGAAAAATAAGACTATTCTTATTCATATCTCTTGTCGACTTTAACATTGTCTCATATGCTTATAAATATTTCTTGAAAGAATAAATGAGCTTAATGTGTTCCGGTGAAGTGTGGAAACATGATACATACTTTAGATGGAAGACAACCAAATTATGAAGGGCTTTTAAAGTCCAGCAGAGAAATTTAAATTTGTTGTATAGGTTATCACAGGCTCGGAGGAATGACCTAAAGAAAGCACTGTTTTACTACAGTTAACTGGCCAACTGTTACCAAAATGAATTACATATAGAGAGGCTAAGGTTAACTAGAGCACCGAGGAGGTGATGAACAAAAATTCTAGATTAGGGTAATAAGAATTCAAGAACCATTCCAAGAAAAAGATTAAATACTGCAGAACAGAGAATTATAATAGAAAACAGTCAAAGAAAACTCTAGAATCTAGCCTGGGCAGTGCTTCTCAAACTTCAATGTGCACAGAATTCACTTAGGAATCTTATTAAAATGCAGATTCAGTTCAGCAGATTTGAGATTCGGCATTTATAATAACCTCCCAGGTGATGCCAACATTGTTGATCTTAAGATCATACTTTTTAAGTAGAAAGGGTCTCGGAAATAAGTGTAATTATGGAACAACTTAGATAAGAGAGTCAGTTTTCCCAGACCCAAGATAACGATCAAGCCTCCTTTTATAAGCTCTCTTATCAGCCTCTGTCCCTCCTTCTTAGCACTTACCAGAGCTCCATTTTTACATTTATTTTTGTGATTATTTGTTCAATGTATTTCCCCCCACTTAACTCAGTATCCTGTCTGGCTCACCACTTTAGTCCTGTTTATCTGGACATTAGCCACACATCTGGCACATAGCAGGTGCTGATTATTTGTTTAAGAAACGAGTGAATGAGTCAATGAATAGAAATGCTAAAAGAGATGCTGGACTGAACAGAGGTAGGTAAGTGTGGGACATGCCAGTGGAAAGATATATGTTGATCAAGAATGAAGAGAAAGGCTGTTGATGTAGATTTGACTGCTATCGTGTTAGACACAAGCACTGGTAGCCATGTAAGTAAATAAAATTATTGAAGGAGTGCACATACAAAGAGAGAAGATCTAAGAAAGTTTTGCTGGACAAACAGCCAGAGAGAACCTAGAGGAAGTGCCACCAAAGATCAGACAGTGGATTCTGAATGGAAGAAAGTACAAATAATGAACAAAGTTCTAACATACAGCATCTAAGGCTAAACACAGATTGAGTAGTGGATTCAGAAGCTATTATATTTAAGCATCTTTCTGTGAATATGTAGACGCAGAAGTCAGATTTTAGTAAGTTAAGAAAAAATGAGGTGATAGGGAAGAAGCAGCAGTACTTGCATATACAAATTCAAGATAATATAACAGCAAACACTATAATTTTTATCTCCTTTTGGGGGGAGATAAAAATTATAGTGTTTCTCTAATCAGAGAAGTAGAAAACATGTTCATGTTAGAAAATGCCCATAGGAGCCAGGCTGGCATATATAAACAAATGAAGTGATCTTGGGATAGAATGATGAGAGTGGAGGAGTGGATCAAATTAGAATGTGTAGGCCCCACATAAAGACAGCAGCTGACTCAGGGCTCAAGGCCACCAGATTATTGCTTCAAGAAAATGAGAATCTAATACTGTCAAAATTTCCAATTTTTTTTTTCCCCAAGAAAACCCTGCAATCTGGATAGGTGTGTGGAATTTTCTGAATTGGAAAAAAACCATATTCAACCTATGGGGCACTACTTTACTCTACTCTTTCTAATCCAAAATAAAATCGGAGTTATCAAGAAGTAAATTAAAAAATGGCCAAGCAGAATTAAGAATGTGGCTAATGTTAAACAGTATAAATATAGAGCAATATGTCATGCCATTACAGAACTGATTAAATGTTGAAGACTAGTTCAGCAAATGATAAAGGTACCAGGAACCAAAGGAAGCAGCACTTAGACATGAAGTATGAAAGAAAGAGGAAACCACCTAAGGTAGGCAAAAAAGACTTTAGGAAGAAAAAAGGTCTGAATGCATGGAAGTCCATTTCAAAGCCAAAATAACATAAGAATTGGAAGCAACAGACAATTCAGTGAAAACTGACACTATTACACTAAAAGAAATGTAGAATTTTGATTATGAAAATTATATTTTCATTTATTTTATTCAAAATGTGAACAGCAAAGACTCTTTTACAAGACCTTTTAATCTGACAACATTTAAGAGTTAGATAATGATAGTTATCTTAGTCTTAGATATTCAAGATAGATAATGGAAAGGAAATACTTTGCCTTGAAACTACCCCACAACTGAGGGTAAGAAGGAAACACACATTCTAGTCCCATTCTGTTCTTTGTCCCTTTGTTGAGTTTGCCAAAAATACCTGCAGCCAGTTAAGACAGACGATAAGACATTTGGCCACTTAAAACTATCTGGACCAACGCCACATTCATACATGCTGAAGAGCAGACAGCAGGTTAATAAATTAATAATCACTATACCAGAATGGTCTGCATTTAAAATTGACCTAAATGATATAATATTCCAATTTCTTTTCTTATGCAAGAACTTCAGCTGTCTTTCAATCAGTTTCAAACATATTCTAGATAGGTAAGCAGTATTATTCACTCATTCAAATGATAATAATTTAGCACTTATGTTATGCAAAGTTTTGTTCAAAGCACTACTGTAAACATAAAATATTAATCAGTCATGAATAATGTCATGAAGAAACATATGCCTAATAGAGATTACAGAACATGTATGCATAAATAATTACAAAAGAAGTTAAGAATCTAAAGAGCTATGAGTGCAGAACTATAAAATGTTCAAGGAGAAGGAGATAAAAAGATTAGAAAGAAAATTTCACCATTCCAGGATTCTTAATTCCACATGAAAAACAAAGGTCACGGTCCAGTCTTCCAGCTCCCAATCCTTTTCTAACAAGCCAGTGTTGCCTTTCACCACTTTTCACACAACTTTGCTCCTAAACTCTCAAAGTTTAGAGTTGTTCATCCTTAATGCTTCATCACAATTTTATTCCATTTACACTTAATTTGTAGTGCTGCTAAAGGTGTTTCATTAATTCCTATCAACATTACACAGAACCAAACTTTTTTACTCAACTTGGAAAAATTGACATCACACACAATTGACTCACACCTGGTTTTGCAGATTGTTGACCAGAAATAAAAGAGAATAGTATCCACCACAAACAAAGCTTTGTACTTCCACTCTACATCCATCTAACTCTCCAAAAACACCCCTGGGGGTTCAAGGACCATGATAGTAAAGTTCAGAAACAAGTTTCTGGTTGAAAAAATAATCATCTTCTCAGTTGTGCTTCTAAACCAATCACGGGATCTAAAACTACTAGCCCCTCCCACATTCCATAACTTAGGTGCCTTGATCCTTTTGTCAAAAACAACAGGAATCTGTTTGACAGAGGACTACTAGAAAACTACCTCTAACACTAACTCAAGAAAAGACAATTCAACACAAAAGGCAAAGTTTTGCAATAAAAGCCTGAAGCAGGGGGCCGAATGAAAGAAATCAGCATTTGGTTCTCAAAACAAGTAAAACTGTAATTGTCACCAACTTAGTTCCACCAACAGAAATAGAAAAAATATATATATTCTAAACATAGAAACAACAGCTTTTCATTTTAACTAGTGAAGAAAGAAAAATGGAAAATAACAAAAATAAGAAATTAATGTGTATTCATTCATCATTCCCTTTAACACGTGATCTAATTCCATTAGTGTTAAAATACTCATGTGCTGCATCTACACTATAATAAGTACTTACCCGAAGTACCAATATTACTTCTTTTTATAGAAATAAGATAAATATTAGCGTAAGAACTTAAAGCTCCATGAAGACAGGGTATTTTGTCTGTCCTAGTCACTAATGTATCTACAGCTAAATTCCACGTAACACACAGACAGTTCTCAAGAAATATCTCCAGCTGAACTGTGCTGAAAACACAAAAGGCTCTCAATAAACATTTACTGTAAGAAGGAATGAATGAATGGATGTCAGAAGAAATTTTTTGACAACTAAATCTCAGAATCAACAGAGTATACTCTACCATGTCAGAAGGAATAGAAGTAGCAATATTTAACATGAAGTTTAAGATTAACATGAAGTTCCTTTCAGTCTTTTTTTTAATTATCATGAAGAAAACGTGATTTCAAAAAACTGGTAATTAACAAGTTACCATTTAGGTATTGATTTCATGTAAGAAGTTAGCTTACCGTACTGGATACTGTATCTAGCATCACCAAGGGTAAAAAAACAAAGATAAAAAATTAGGAAGTAAAACTGAAGAAAAGTAGATAAAAAGCATTAATTACTGAATCACTCTGAAATTTCCCCAACTTTGTGGATGTGTGAAGAACTAAGATCTTTGTCAATTTTCTATTTCTATTAAATTGTTTCACACATGATTATATGACGCCATCAATATTACCAAGTGTTAGATGTTAAGAAAGTAACAATATACAAACTGGTTTGGGAAATTGTTTTTGTCAAAAATGAAAAAAAAAAATTACTTGTCTTTGTTGATATTTCATCTCCCGTCATGTTATTACGTCCATGCTTTGTCTCCCTCAAAATAATGTAACTCTTTGAAAATAATGATCTTTTGCTCCCTTGTCTACTTGTTGAATTACATCTATCCTTGCCTAAATAAAATGTATTCCTATCAAAATTCTCTAAAGGACTTATTTAACAAGTCAATCACTAATAAAACCCACAATAAAATCTTAACTATTTGTCCAAAAGCAGAGGCCTAGATCATCTAATGCCATAGACTATGTAAAAATATATATTTTTTAACTTTTAATTGTGTTCTCATGTCCGCATTTGACTATGGTTATATTACTGCTTCACAGTCCTAAAGGAAATGTAGCTCTATGAATTAGCAGAAAATGCTTTTCCAATACCAAAGTCACATAATCTATTTAATGCTTCATTACTTCAATGAAAAAGAAAGTGACCCAAGTTTTTGAAAGATCCAGCATAAGATTAACAAGAGCACAAAAATGGTCCAAGTAGAAAGAGTAGGCTTTCCCTAACCAAGTATAGACTGGGAATACAAACTGATTAGCTCCTTCTGTCAATCAGAAAATCAATACTGGTGTGGTTTTTACACACAGTTCTATTTGCTTCTTATTCCCCTTCAATGAGTAACTAAAATTTACACAGGAAGAAAAATTATAGAAAAACCATCTGAGTAGAAGGATCTTTTTCAAGAAAATCTCTGATACTGTAGCGAAAGATTTGCTTAGGATCAGAATATATCAAAAATATACAGTTATCAGACAATTTTAAATATTTAAAGGTATTAGAAATTTACATAACTAATTCCAATAAAACAAATTGCATAATTACATAATTTAGTTAGACTAAGTTCAACTCAGACTAAGCTCTTTGAAACATCTTCTAAGGTGTCAATAAAAGGACAGTTTATGAAATTACCTATAAGAAATGAAAATTCCGCTCTTTGACTAATGATACTATCTCCAGAAAAAGCAGTGAGTCAAGAGGAAAAGAGCTGTTTATGTACAGAGACTTAAGTCTCCTAAAGAGTAAAGTTTAATATTAAAGACTGCATTATTAATTTCATACACAGTGATTCCATATTGAACACTGTCCATCAAACCTGGCATCTCACACTTGTGATACAGGTATCGCCTAACAGATTTCCTCATTAATTTAAGAATGACATAACAATTCTAACCCTGATTTTGATGGCTAACAGCAGAAGATAATAGATTTGTCCTGAGTTTTACTGTTGACACACATTAAAAAGTCTGCAAGAATATCACACCTCTCAAATTAAGTTTCTTCAGTGCTTCACATTCTGTTATTAAACAAGTAGAAGATATACTTTTAATCCATATCCTTACAATACAAAGCTTAGATTTTGTTTCCTTCCACATTCAAAGTAAACAGGTGTATTCATAACCACAGATTATCCCCAAATACACCAGCAAAGTTAAGAAACAAACAAAAAAAACTAAAAAAAGTTTAATTTTTGCACAGAACCCAGAACACCATGACATTTTGTTACCTTTTAAACGCTTCAGCTGGGTTTCTTTCACATTCCCCGGGCTGCAGGAAGCTTTGAACTGCTGGATCCCTTAACTTGTCCTCATATCCTTGGAGAAGTCCACTGCGGCAGATCTGGGCAACCAGACCTCTAATAAACCCTCCAACACACAAAGTATCAGAGTCCTGGGCTTTGCAGAAATGAAAGGCCAAAGCCTGGCGATGTAAACCTCTCTGCAAGCTTGTAGGTGAACTTGGCCACAAGAGCTCAGTGCATAAGGCTGTCTTGCCACTGCCAGGCCCTCCTACCAATAACACACCCCAGGCAGCTCCTTTTCCAGAGACAACACTAGCATTATTCCCAGAATTCATTACAAGGGGTGGTGTGTTGACAGCACTGTTGCAGCAGTTAGTTTTCTCCTGGAGGCAATGCTGAAGCTTGTGGAAAACCCACTCCCTACAGTAAAACTGTTTCCCCTGCAGTAAACTCGTTTGAGCCATTTTGCAGACTTTCTCTTCCCAAGGATTAGTCATAATAGGTTTCTTACTGTCAACATTTGCTAGAATCTGGGTACATCGACACAGGTCTTTACATTCACTAGGACGTAACTTGCATCTTAAGTTGACTTTGAATGACAAAGTAACCAGTTACAGTAAAATTCAACAGCCACAGAGTCCTTCGGCCAACAGAATGTGCATGACTTTATCTGGCTCTTTATTCTTGATAATCAGCAAAGAATATATTAGTTTACATTAATTGTTGAACTGGTGGAAAACTGCCTGGTTCCAAACCTTGCCAACACGTTTCCTATATCTTGATGGGTCCCATAACTCCATGGTTACATCTGGAGTTTATGTGATTGTGGATGTTTCAAGCATGCAGATGAGACAATACATCTGGAAAACTGAAGAGAAAGCCCAATCTTTCAATTTGTACAAAATGCTTTTCCAGATTTCAAGCGTTAACTCTGTATCTGAAAATTAGATGCAGAAAAGGTGTCCATTATAGTAAATGCTATCAAAGAGATGACATTTATACTGCAGACTGTTAGTGCTATACTTCTTGTTGAAGGACAGTCACTCAAAGTACTACACCCTGCCAGTTTTAGGTATATGGGCAACTGCCAGGGAGGGAACTGTTTCATATTACTGTCTCTTAGGTGGCAAAAATGACAAACCACTGTTAACACCTCCTTAATTCAAAGCATTCGTAAAATGCATTTTTCAGGATAGATTCTCAATGAACCTGTCCACAGGCTTCTCGGGTTAAGATGTCCAGGTAATCAATAATTCCCACTAGTAACTAAAATAGAACAAAAACATCTTAGTGCAAAATATCACATGCTAAAAGCTTATTTATCAAAGAATACACTTTACCAGTTACAGCAGTCTCAAAAATCCATACACTTCATCTCTGGCACTTTCAAAAAGTTGGACAACTACCCCAAAATCATAATTACATTTTCCTTTCTGTATTTTTCTTCTTCTATAGTTAGGCCTCCCAAACAGCTACATTTTAATTAAGTTATCCTAGATTTTTAAAACCTCACTGCAGAAAGGGGAATAAAAAAATGCACATGCATTAACATCCTTAACTCTAGCCAAAAAGGTCTTTCCCACTAGCTTCATAGAATAGCGCCAGTTAAGGAAGCTCTATTAACTTGCACAGACCAGCCAGTCAAGGGCTCTGTTTACTCGACTGGTCACACTTCTTTGCTGATAGTTTGCAAAATCTAGGGGATGATTATCAGGGTTGCGGCTGGATGGGAATGGATTGAAAAGAAAAAAAAAAGGGGGGGGGGGTGAAATACTACGTGAATCCTTCCTTCCTCTGAGCCAAAGAGGAAGGTTTCGGACACGGGGGTAGGTTAGGAATGAAACCTACAACTGTGGCCGGAGAAAAGGCTGCTGGGGAGAATTCCTTCCAGGCAGGAATGGGATGAGAAGTACAGGGCTTCAGGACTGGTGGGTGTTTGCCTACAGTTCCGGCCTCTGGTTTCAGCTGATAGACAAAAGGAACTCCGGGATTCCCAGCGACGGGAACCACTTTGGGTTTCAGCAGCCCCAAGGAGCCACAGGGGGGCCACCTTGGAGAGGCCACGGATGGAGGTGCAGCCTCCACACGGAGGTTTTCCTTCCAGAAGGCTGGGAACGCCTCGACACCCCGCCCCGCCCTGAGATCGGGGTGTGTCTTTTGAAGGGGGAGGGGGTGCCCGACAGCCTTGCCAATCCTTGACGAGGGGTCGCCTCCGGTCGGTGTCCAGCTCCGCTCACCTACCCCGGCCGCCGCTCCCGCCCCCGCCCGGCCCGCGGCGGAACGACTGGAGAAGTCGGGTCTGGAGCCGGAGGCTGGAAAGGGTAGGTGGGTGGATGGGTCAGGTCGGAGCCTCGGCCACAGACCCCGAGATTCCGACCCGAGGGTGGGGCCTCGCTTCCACCGCCTCCGCTGCTGCCGCCGCCGCCGCCGCCGCCCCTCGGTTACCTCGGTCCCGGCCGCCGCCGCCGCCGCCGCTGCGGACTCTCAGCCTCAGACACTTGCTTCGCTGAGAAGCCGCCGTCGCCAGCGCTCCCCAGACTCCGACTGCAGCCGCCTTCACCGCCCAGCTCGGAGCACGCTCCCAGCTCCAGAGCCTCCTCCTGGCCCCGGGCAACTGCCAATTCCAGCTGCCCCAGCAGCCTCCGCCGCGCTCTTCCCAACCCCCACCGGCCAACCGCCGCCGCCGCCGCCGCCGTCAGGGAAGTGACTGTCTCAGGCAGCCCCGGACCGGCCGGCTCCGCCCCGCCCTGCGGCCCCGCCCTCTCGGCCCAGGCCCCGCCCCTCCCGGCCGCACGGCCTTTCTTCGGCCGCCGGCTCCGCCCCCTTGCCTCCCCCCTCCCCCACTGCGCCGTCCCGTTGCCGCCCGTGCCTGGGCGTGTGCAGCCGCTCGGGACCCGCTGTTTGCGCCGCGGGGAGACCTTTCTGGGGGACAGCCTAGCGGCTCCGCCTTACTCGGGGACGGGGGCGGAGAAGGGGGCGGGGGCTGCGTTCTCACGTCCCAGAGCTCACGCGAGTCGCTGCCCCCACCCACCCCGTCACCGCTCGGCCCTGAGCCTTCCTTTGTCTTCCAGGCCGAGGGACTCTCTGGCTTTTGGGGCCGTATCCGCTGCTAGGAGGGGCAGTTGAGCTGGGAGAGTTGCCCCTTGCCACTCCCTTAACCCTCTTGTCTCCAAAGGCCACTCCAGGCCCGTTGTATTCCTCAGTCATGCGGGTCCCCTTTCAGTAAATTACGATGATGCTTTAACTATCTCAGTTTGGGACTAAGAGAGGCAAGTAAGGACCGGGAAGAAGGTTGTAAAACTAAAAATAGTAGGGGTAGGGGGCGATGTTCCCACCTGCCTTGTGAGATGGACATGGCCTGCACCAGACGGAGGTTGAAAGCAATCACGATTGGGTCTCAGGCACCTACCCTTCTGGACCGATTGATCGCCCGCAGAGGCCACTATAGAAAAAAAAAAAAAAGACCATGGCCCAGGCCAGAATGCCGAATAAAATGAACTGCCCCATAGGACTTGACCACAGGGCAGTTACTTTTGACCTAGACAAGCCAGTTGTTTGCATTAAAGTGGACCTGGATCAGATTCCAAATTTCTGCTGGAAAAATACTGTCAACTGATGGAGTAGGAAATGTAGTATGTTTATTATTATTATTAATGCTAAAACCATGAGTTCTCCTCCCATTCTCCATTAATTTAAAAGTGCTTATTTCTTAAATGTTGAGCCAGCCTCCCATCTGTTTTTAGAAATTTCAAAGTATAGCGATCACTCTTAACCAGAAAAGTGGATTGTGCTTGTGCTTACGCTTCCATTCTGTTTATTCCCAGGCTGTCCATGCCATGTGAGGTTTATTGATATTAATCTTCAACGCATTTGTTGCAACTTCTGAGGTTCTTTTCCAAAGCACAAGCAAAAAAGGCAGAAAAGAGTAAATGCTTCAGAATTAGAGTGATGAAGATTGATTTTTTAAGAGTTACAATTTTGATATCCATTTGCTTAAGCATTTTTTCTTTTGTGGTAGACAAAGCTGCTTAAGCAATTTTAATTACCACTTAAATTGTTTGCCATACATTATTGTCGTTGGAAAAGTTGATTCCTTCAGTTTCAAGGTTGCAAAATTGTATGTTTAGAGAAAATTTTAAATAAGAAATACGTACATCATATAATCATTTCCTTTAGACTATTTGCTAATACAATAATTAAAATAATTTCTGCCCAATAGGGAGAGCAGTTACAGAAACTTGGTTTAGTGAACCTATTTTTTTAAGGTAACTAACCATCATGGAATGCTGTTCTAAATAACTTCAGCAATGACTAAGATGTAATTAATCTTCAGGCTTATTTAGAATTTTCTTTTACTTTCAAGTTTATTTCACGTTTCATTTTTATAGTTTTTTGCTTTCCCTAATAAAAAATCTTCTGAAAAGCAGGGACTATGCCCTCTACACCTTTGTAGGTGTGTAGCAAGTTTCCCTGCATGTAAAGCATGTCTGTTCTTTTACGCCAGGCTCACTTACTTAGAGACTTACTATGTGTATGGTATTATGTTGGGCATAGTGGTAGGTTATAAAGATGGATGCACACAGTTTCTTCAAATCTGAGAGGCTGTTGCAGAGCAAAGGAAACTTGGGACTGCTCTAGCCATTGTTTCTTGTAAGAATATCCATTCATCTTGCCAGTATTTGATATGAAGCAATGATGTTTCTCAAACTCTTTCCAACTCCTCTTGGCCAAATTACTGAAATCTCCACTGTTAAAAATATATATAGCTATATAGATGTAGATATATATATATATATATATATATATATATGGCTTATTGGGCCTGTTTATTGACCAAACCAGGACATTTTTGAGAACAAAAAGGAGACAATAAAAACAATTAAAATTGTGTACTTCTTAGATATATTTATTGATTGAAAACTTTGTTCTATTATATTTGGTAGAGATGTTAGAGTCCTATTTAAACATTATTTTTCAAAAAATAATAAAATATGTATTAAAACATAAATGTATGTTTACATATCAAATTTTAGAAAACATCTTTTTACCGATTACCTGAATGCTAAAAGTGACATAGGCAGAGTACTTACTTTTAGTACCTTTTCACCTACTTTAATCAATTTCTTAGCATATTTTATCCACCATCAAATACAGTAAAACGTTGGATTGCGAGTAACTTGTTCTGCGAGTATTCTGCAAGATGAGCAAACATTTCTAATAAATTTTAACTTGATAAATGAGCGATGTCTTGCAGTATGAGTAGTACATGACGCCAAACATCATATGATCACAACTGAGCCAATGGTTCTCTCTCTCACTGTGGGATTTCTCCAATTCTGCTTGGAGGAAACTGTGGCCTGATTGCGTTCTTGGACATGACTTAGAGGGGCTTGCTCATGAACAGGAGCTGCCAGTCGTCGATGAAATTGTGTCCTTGGGGACGACCATGGGACTGGAGATCAATGAGGACAACATTTAAGAGCTGGTGGAGGAACATGGCCAGGAGCTGACCACCGACTAAATGATGGATCTGCATCGTGAGCAACAGCAAGAGGTTATGGAGATCTTGTCAGCAGAGGAGGAGAAAAAGGCGGAGGAATCCCTCACTTCAAATGAGATTAGGGAGGTGTGTAAGATGTGGGAAACAGTGCAAAATTTTGTAGAAAAGCACCACCCAAATAAGGCTGTAGCAGTGTGAGCGATGAATCTGTTTAATGACGATGCAATGTCACATTTCTGCGAAATCCTCAAAAGGAGGCAAAAGCAAGTGTCATTGGATAGGTTCCTTGTTAAAGTTACAGGAAAAGAAAAAGATTCCATTGAGCCAATAGATAGCAGTGATTCCGTTGGTGATAGTGAAAGTCTTCCTACACAATAACCCTCCTCTCTTATCTCCCTCACATCAGCCACCAAGGTTTTAAAAGGTGAGTGCTGGTTGATTTGTTTTTCTTTATATTTTGTATTTTCTTTATTATTTTGTGTTATATTACAGTATTGTAATCATTTTTATATGAATATTTTTGGGTTTCCATTATTTCTTATGGGGAAATTCACTTTGATATACAAGTGCTTTGGATTACAAGCATGTTTCCAGAACAGATTATGCTCACAAACCAAGGCTTTACTTGTACCAGTATTTTTCTAAAGAATGCATTCTTAAATGTGATTTTCCTTATTTTTAATTTGTTCATTAAATTGACTGAAATCTTCACAGTTGCATAAATTTGAAATTATTGACACCTTCAACTAATGCTTCTTGGTAGGCCATAATGATTTTAATTGAAAAATTTTCTCTATAAGTACTGAGGTACCTAGTAAGTTCAAAGCAAACTCTGATAAAGAAAATATATTCTTGTAAAATATATTCTGATTTCTTTATATTGAAATGTATAATTTTTTCAGCTCAAGTCTTTTCACAGGTGTGTCTTTTTGAAAACAGAGTAACATCTTTCAACAAATATTTTTACAAAACAAACTTCCTCATATAAATTTTCTTTATGTTTATGTTGATGGTTTCAATTAAATTTAGATATTACAAAATTATAGGTCTTCTGATTTTAAACCCATTTGGATACAAAATATAATTTTATCCAATTGAAAACAGCAGGTCCTTCAAAAGATTCTCCCCACAAGTTGAGATATTCCAAAGCCCAAATATAAATTTGAAAACTGGGTCTTTTATAATATTTGTACTCTCATCATGTAGTACATTTAATTCCTTCTTTGACTGGTAGAGATAAATTTCAGTATCTTCCTGTTTGAAACCTTTGTTTTCAGTAATTATAATACTTTAAAAAGCTGAAGACGAATACTTTGATTTGCATTTCAATGATTTTAAATGAAATGCTGTGAAAATTTAGAGGACTCATTTTAGTCCTCTAGTTTAACTAGCATAGGTCACTCAAGTTTATTTACAGGGTAATTTATTTTTTTTCATTGAAGTAGAGTTGATTTACGATATTATATTAGTACAGGTGTACAACATTCAATATTTTTATGGATTATACTTCATCTAAAGTTATTAGGGAACAATGACTATATTTCCCAGTGCTGTACAATATATCCTTGTTACTTATCTATTTTATACATAGTAGTTTGTGACAAAGTAATTCTTTAAGTAGTTATCACTGGCAGTCTTTCAGATTATGTCACAAAGTTAAAGAACTCTGTTCATTGTACAAAAGCATTCAGCCTACTTGATATGTGCTCTATTACAGGGTGACTCAACCTCTGTTTCACATATTTCAGATATATCTTACCTTTAATTTTCCACATTTACCACTGATTCTCAGAAGTGGCATCCTGGTGAGTTCATGCATGTCAAAGGCAGCAGCAGTAGGCCAGGGCACACCTGACTAGCACACCAAGCACCTGGTAGGATCAGCAAGCTTGAAAGTTTCACTGACTCCTACCAAGACCAGGAGCTGGCTGTTCCTAGCCTCTCATATCCAGCTGAATTTTGTTTTATAAGCTAGTGTCCTACAAACTATCCTTGAAAGGAAGGGGTTAGTTACTTTGCATCTGGAAAGAGTCCGGAAAAGAGTTGTTGCTGACAGTCTTCCAGATTTCTCCGCAAATTTAAAGAACTCTGTTCATTGCTAATGTATCTCACACACTAGTAAATACGACCATGGCAGAAGCTGGAAATACATTTGAAGGTCTACCAAACCCATTCCAGATTATTTTAATACTACTATTAATAACAGTGCTTGGTTTACACAAACATGCACAAGGTATGTTAGTGATGTTAACTGGACTTGATGTGGTCCTAGACTATAGAAAGTCTTTGATTGACAGTCAGCATAATGATAGGAGCATCCAGCTGTGGCCGCCCTCTTAAATACCCTTTTTAAAAGAGTGCTTATTTAAGCCTTACATCTGAAAATTGCTGTTGCCTGCTGTATTTGTTCCTGTTCTTGAAGACAAGCCTAAAAAGAGTTTTTTGCTTATAAAATGTGTAAGCTATAGGCCTTTCCTTCAAAGAATTAAACACACTCCAAAATAAGATCTATTTTGCAGAATTATCAGCCAAGGGGAATCCAGACGCACTAGCTGTGGTTATTGAGTAGCTGGTTACAATGCTCCACCTTATCCTACAGGCTTTTAGAACAAGAATTCTCAAGGCTCCAAAATTACACTTACAGTACACGTGATAGAATGAAACCGAAATTCATCTTCTTGTCTACCTCTCAAATACAGCAAGGAATTTAAAGAAGGAAATTAGGATCCTCTAAAATATGTCCCTCCAATGGATTCTCATAATTGCATTTTCCTACTTTTTCTTCTATAAGCCCATACCCAACCACAGAGTCGCCATCATCCTTTTATCAAATCTTTCATCCTGATAACGGTCCTTCATTAAGTATTCTCTGAATCTCATTTTGAATATCTGAGGACAGTTGAAACTGATTTAGCAATATTACCTTCCGACTCCTATGTTACATGGTTATATGTAAAAAATAGCAATAATTAGATATAATTATAGTAATCTGAAACTAATGTTAAATGTCATTGATCAAAGTGGACTTCCATAACTGTATTATGTCCACTATGCATTCTTTGACCAAGTTACAGTGAAATATTAAGTATAATTAATCTCTTGATTTGCTGTGCCTAGTTATTAACTTGATAGGTTCCCAGATAAATGAGAAATATAATTTTATTTGTTGTCCTCTGTCTCTCTGCTCTTCTAGAAGCATTCCTTATTTTGTCTTTTTTCTAGGTCTATTACTTACTAGGCTAGCATGCCTTGGTATTAGCAACCTCTGGGAGGTAGGTTGTATTAATTTGGGAGATAAATATTATATACTAGAAAGCATAAAGAAAAGCTGATCAAAGTGTCTGTGGGAGTAACTTGTCTTGGAAGGCATTTTTCTAAGGTCACAGAGGCTCCTGGGAATCCCATGCTTCCCATCCCACACAGTTGCCAGGGAACTCGTTTATGTTGATGCTGATGGTGGAAGCAGAGGCAGCTGTACAACATAGCAGCACCAAGAGGCCTATGGCAGGGCGGTTAACTTCTCACAAAGCTCGTTTGTTTTATTTTTTCTCCATTAGGCTACATATCAAATGACCTCCATAATGTAACTGATCATTTCCTTACTAGTCAGTTTTATCTGGGTCCTATATTTCTTATTAGCACGCTTCACTTAGCCTAAAATGTGATTATTCCTTTAGATCATTCCTTATGTGTTCATTTAATTTTGAGTAAGCCCTCTCTATTTTTAAACATTTTTCTGACTGAAATGTAACTAAAATCCCAAGTCTGGAACTGAATCGGTTGAGGTGAACAATGTGCCACATCTTTTAACTATGAAACACATCAAGTACCCTATCAGAGATAATTGCTATGCTAGAAACATACTGAAAATACCACCCAAAATTATTTTCTGACAGGCACATGTATAGATCCCCACGCTCCCAAAAAAGGAAGCAATGTTTTTATGCCTTTTTTCCAACTATTAATGCTACCAGTCCAAAGTAGGTAGGACAGGAACCGTACCTGATAAAATTTACACGCTTAGCAGTTGTCTCATATTGTACATGGTCTGACCTGTAACTTGCATTAACCAATAGAATGTGGCAGAGGGATGTTATATTCACTCCAGGCCCAGATCTGAAGAGAACTGGCAGCTTCTGTGTCACACCTTGGAATGCTCATTTTTGGGAATCACTATTGAAGAAGTCTGGCTACCCTGCTAAAGAGACCATGTGGAGAGACCACATAGCGAGGCCACGTGGAGAGGCCTTGAGGTCAGATGGAGATGTAGAGAGGTCCAGCCAACGTAGCATTCTAGTTGGGCTTCCTGATGACTCCAGCCCCAACCACTATTAACTGGAACCCCACGAAGAACCCCAGGAAAGCCCACTGGAAGTGTTGTCCAGCTGAGCCCAGTCAAACCACAGAACTGTAAGACATGTCAAAATGATTGCTACTCTAAGCCTCTGTGGAATCATTTGTTATATAGAAATAAATAACTAAAACACTACCTGATGGAAATAAGAAATCTAGTGTTTGGCAATTACTTCATGTTATTTCTCTGTCTCTTTCTTTATCTAGTCTCTTGGGCAACTGAAATAGTCCTGAAAAACTGAAACAACATTATTTATACCATCTTAGTTTTCTATACGCTATCCATTTGAGAAATAGAGAAATGAAGTTAAGTGAACTTTTTAAAATTATATAGAGTGAATGAGAGTTTATATTTATTTCCAAGTGTCTTTTCTCTCCACCACAAATTTCTTAGCACATTAGAAACCTTTACTCAACAAGAACCTCTCTGATTCTAGCCTGTCAGATAGCCATACGATACTTTCAAACAACAAACATCTGGCTCTAGCAAAGTGCCTTGTAATAAATGAGAATCAGAAGTTGCCCTCCCAGTTTACCAACTGGGATGGTGTTTCAGGGGGTGATCTAAATCAGAAGCACATTATCTCAATAATGTTGATTAAATTTTTGAATGCCTAGAGATTGACTCCTTCAGACTTTAAAAAGAATAAAACATTTTGGTTTAGCATTAGCCTTAAGTAATAAAAGCTTTTGTTTCATTTCTGTTTCTTTTTTCTTAGGGGATTCTATATTTGGCAAAGAACACATTAAAAAACTTACACAGATAAGAGATCTAAATTTTGGGTGAACAAACATAATTTATTCAAAATTTTATTTTTAATACTAGAATACTTAACATGGAGGCAAATTGGTTTACCCAAAGATCATAGCTTTTATTTTTTTATAATTTATTATTTTTTGGGGAGTACACCAAGTTCAATCATCTGTTTTTATACACATATTCCCGTATTCCCTCCCTCCCTCGACTCCCCCCCACCTTCCCCGTCCCAGTCCTCTAAGGCATCTTCCATCCTCGAGTTGAACTCCCTTTGTTATACAACAACTTCCCACTGGCTATCTATTTTACAGTTGGTAGTATATATATGTCTGTGCTACTCTCTCGCTTCGTCTCAGTTTCCCCTTCACCCCCCCCCAAACCTCGAGTTCTCCAGTCCATTCTCTACATCTGTGTCCTTGTTCTTGTCTTGTCACTGAGTTCATCAGTACCATTTTTAGATTCCGTATATGTGAGTTAGCATACAATATTTGTCTTTCTCTTTCTGACTTACTTCACTCTGTATGACAGACTCTAGGTCTATCCACCTCATTACATAGAGCTCCCTCTCATCCCTTTTTATAGCTGAGTAATATTCCATTGTATATATATGCCACATCTTCTTTATCCACTCATTTGTTGATGGGCATTTCAGTGGCTTCCATGTCCTGGCTATTGTAAATAGTACTGCAATAAACATTATGGTACAAGTTTCTTTTGGGATTATGGTTTTCTTTGGGTATATGCCCAGTAGTGGGATTACTGGATCATATGGTAGTTCTATTTGTAGTTTTTTAAGGAAGCTCCAAACTGTTTTCCATAGTGGCTGTACCAGCACTCCCACCAACAGTGCAGGAGAGTTCCCTTTTTTCCACACCCTCTCCAACATTTATTGTCTCTAGATTTTGTGATGATGGCCATTCTGACCGGTGTGAGGTGATACCTCATTGTGGCTTTGACCTGCATTTCTCTAATAATTAGTGATGTTGAGCATCTTTTCATGTGTTTGTTGGCCTTCTGTATGTCTTCTATGGAGAAATGTCTATTTAGGTCTTCTGCCCATTTGTGGATTGGGTTATTTGCTTTTTTAGCATTAACCTTCATGAGCTGCTTGTATATTTTGGAGGTTAATCCTTTGTCCGTTGTTTCATAGGCAACTATTTTTTCCCATTCTGAGGGTTGCCTTTTAGTCTTGTTTATGGTTTCTTTTGCTGTGCAAAAGCTTTTAAGTTTCATGAGGTCCCATTCGTTTATTCTTGATTTTATTTCCATGATTCTAGGAGGTGGGTCCAAAAGGATCTTGCTTTGATGGATGTCATAGAGTGTTCTGCCTATGTTTTCCTCTAGGAGTTTTATCGTGTCTGGCCTTCCATGTAGGTCTTTAATCCATTTGGAGTTTATTTTTGTGTGTGGTGTTAGGAAGTGTTCTAATTTCATTCTTTTACATGTAGCTGTCCAATTTTCCCAGCACCACTTATTGAAGAGGCTGTCTTTTTTCCATTGTATACTCGTGCCTCCTTTGTCAAAGATAAGGTGCCCATATGTGTTTGGGCTTACTTCTGAGTTCTCTATTCTATTCCATTCATCTTCCTTTCTATTTTTGTGCCAGTACCATACTGTCTTGATAACTATGGCCTTGTAGTATAGTTTGAAGTCAGGAAGCCTCATTCCTCCAACTCCATTTTTCCTTCTCAAGATTGCTTTGGCTATTCGGGGTCTTTTGCGTTTCCGTACAAATGGTAAGATTTCTTGTTCTAGTTCTGTGAAAAATGCCATTGGTAATTTGATCGGGATTGCATTGAATCTGTAAATTGCTTTGGGTAGTACAGTCATTTTCGTGATGTTGATTCTTCCAATCCAGGAACATAGTATGTCCCTCCATCTGTTTGTGTTGTCTTTGATTTCTTTCATCAATGTCTTAAAGTTTTCTGCATACAGATCTTTTGCCTCCTTAGGCAGGTTTATTCCTAGGTATTTTATTCTTTTGGTTGCAATGGTGAATGGGAGAGTTTCCTTAATTTCTCTTTCTGCTCTTCCGTTGTTAGTGTATAGGAATACAAGAGATTTCTATGCATTAATTTTGTATCCTGCTACTTTACTAAACTCATCAATGAGTGCTAGCAGTTTTCTGGTAGAGTCTTTAGGGTTTTCTATATATAATACCATGTCATCTGCAAAGAGTGACAATTTTACTTCTTTTCCAATTTGGATTCCTTTGATTTCTTTTTCTTCTCTGATTGCTGTGGCTAAAACTTCCAAAACTATGTTGAATAATAATGGTGAGAGCGGACACCCTTGTCTTGTTCCTGTTCTTAGAGGGAATTCTTCCAGTTTTTCCCCACTGAGAACGATGTTGGCTTTTGGTTTTTCATATATGGCTTTTATTATGTTGAGGTAATTTCCTTCTATGCCCATTTTCTGGAGAGCTTTTATCATAAATGGATGTTGAACCCAAAGATCATAGCTTTATGTAAGAATCCATCAAACTGGTTGTTATAATCAATAAAGGATAATAAAGCTGAATGTTTTCAATCAAATCAGGTGAACTAAGAGCCCAGAGAAGGTGGGAAGAGAAGTGACCAACTTTATCCTGGGAAAGGTACACTTTGAGAAGAAGTAATCCTTTTTTCTAAGAGTTCACATGGAAGAAAGAAAGGGAATATGGTTTGGAGATTTTGAGAAGGACTGTATCTGAGAAACAGCATTGTCTGTAAGGTCAAATCATGGTTGAAATGTTAGGAGGGTGAAGGCTTTAGGGAAATTAGTTTGGGTCAGGGTCACCATATACAGCTGCATAGGCTGTTCACTGCACAACTGTAGGTGACACCATTCAAATGGACTATGATCCACTTCAGATGGATCAGATTGTATCAAAGTAGTGAGTGCATTTAGAGATGGTGTTTGAGAACCCACAGTCAATGGTTTGATACATAAGGGCTTGTTTCTTTTGTGTAATAAAAAGTCTGATGGCATGGCTTATATAGTAAGGAGCTCAGCAGTATTTGGGAAGCCCTCTTCATCTTTCTCTCTGCCATCCTAAGTATCTTTCATTTCATTGTCACGTCATGGTAGGATGGCCAATTTGTCCTGGTTTTAAAACTGAAAGTTACACTGCTGAGAAAACTCCTTAGTCCCTGGTAAGCCAGGACAGTTGGTCACCCTACATGGTCTCAAGATGACCTTCTACCTCCAGCTTCTCATATCCATTGGGGCCAGGAAGAAGATGAGGGAAGAATTAGGGAATGAGAAATAGGTGGCACCTATATCAGGAAAGCAAAACTTTCCCAGTAATTCTCAGCACACATCATATTTACCAGAACTACAAAAAGTAGGCTGGGAAATGTATTGTATTAGCTAGACACATTGCTGCCCTGGAGAAAAAAATCAGCATTCTAATGTAAGAAGCAGAGACAGTTCATTAGGAAGACACTTACCACTATCTGCATAGCTTTGTCACTTTCTCCAGGAATGCTCAGCATCCTTGGAGCAGGAATGAAGAAAGCAGACAAGGATGGCAAACCAGGGCTGGGGGTTGTCAAAGAAAAGTATCAGAAAGCTAAGGAAACACATTATTTTGGTGTATGCATGTCATTGTTGAAATGGCTCATTACGCAGTGCATACTGGGAAAGGAGTTCAATAAAGCTAGGAAAGATGTCACCTACTGAGAACAATGATAGAAGATGGGAAGTTTATAATAAAATATCAAGATTCTTTTTAAGTCCTAGGAAAAAAATTGACTTGAGAAGTCAATAATTTCTTTCATTTTATTGGCATCAGATTATTTCCCTTCAACTTGATATTGACCAAGTAGTTCTATTTTATTTATTTTAACATTTTGAAACTTAGGGAGGAAATTTTACTTGAATTTGTCTTAAAATTATATTTCTTTTACACTGATAATAAATCAATAAATACATTAACAATGAAAATAATATACAAACAGGTGAAGTTGATACCTGAAAGGTTTTTTAAATTTTTATTTTTAATGAAAATGCAAGTGAAAAGCCAAGCATTTTAATGTCACATGACAATTGAATAAATCATGGATTGAAAAGTAACACCATTTATCTGTAAATCATCAGTGACAACTGAATTGAGATCACCTTCTGTTTAAGTTAGACCACATTTAAATTCATATTACGTGCATTTATTCAGACCGGGAATAAACAGGTCAAAGGATATAGAATAAATGATCCAAATATACAATTATTTTTGAGTCAAGACACAGTGAATGATCAATTTCTCAGTGGGAGAATCCTCCTCTATAAGAGCTTTTAAAAGTTCAAACTGGAGATACTATATGTTTGCACAAAGAAGGTCAAGAAATTCCACTGACCATGTGTCAAGATTTTGAGATGAAGAAAAATAATAAGATGAGCTTACTAGGCACCTAAAGAAAGCAATTGCCAGTCAATGTGATAGCTATATCCTGGTCTGCAATCTGCTGAAGCAGGTAACCTTTTTGCTTCTCAGTCTAGAGAACAAGATTTCCTAGATTTAGGCTTTATTTTCTACACTGGGGTAGATCAATTTTACCCCCAAAGGATTTCTTACTTCTCTATGCCAAGGAGGAAAAAAATCAAGAAAAAAGAGAAATCAGGTAATAATAGAACAGAGCAAATATTACCTGCAAAACTGGCTGCCTAACCCTGAGAAGCTGAATATGGATTTAGGCCTGTGAACTCTTGTATCGATAAAATAATCCTGGAAATTTTGACTTCTTCAAAAGAAACAAAATCTATATATAATTTTTATTTAATAAAATTTATTTTTTATTACAAAAATATCATAAAATAATACATTTTTCTGAAACAATGTTAAGTCCTTTTTTTTTTTTTTTTTTTTTTTTTTGGCACACGGGCTTAGTTGCTCCGCGGCATGTGGGATCTTCCTGGAGCAGGGATTGAACTCATGTCCTCCGCATTGGCAGGCAGACTCCCAACCACTGCACCACCTAGGAAGCCCAAGTCCTTTTGACTTAGTAGAAAAGAATATCATCAAATGTTGATAAAAAGTCTCCTTTTTTAGCACATGTGTCAAAAAAGGCTCTGTACTAAAAGGAAAGGTATTTGAAGGTGAACTTGCTTTTTGCCACTAAACCAGTTTTTTGTGGAGTGTTAGATTTTTATCTGAAAGTTATCTGTTGCTACATCACATACCATAACCTAATTGGTGGCTTAAAACCACACTAATTTATTATTTCTCACAATTCTCTGGATCAACTGGATGGGTCTTCTGCTGGTCTTCCCTGGGCTCCCTCATTTAGTTGCGTTCAGCTGACTTCACTCCCATGTTTGGGTCACCAGCTAGGTTGGCTGCAAAGAATGAGGTGGGCTTCTCTGTATGCTTCTTCACAGCAAGGTGGCCTTGGAGTTCTGTGAGAGCTCAGACAGAATCTGGAAAGCCTCTGAGGCCTTGCTCTGGAACTCACCCAGTGTCCCTTCTGCCAGATTTTACAGGTCAAAGAAATTCACAAGGACAGATTCAAGGGGTGGGGAAAGACTCTACCTATTGATGGGATGGTCATGTTTTTTTAAGTACGACAAACAGAAATCTTTAAGAATTTGACAAATGATGTAAACTCTCCATTAAGGAAAAAACATGTACACATACACAAAGTCTGTGTTAATTTTAAAGGAATGATACCCTTCTATGTCCTAGGACTCCAGATTAAGAAACTAAGAAACTCTGATTTAAACAGCTTCCCCTAAATTCAATGTGCCACCTAACAGGAATAAACAGGAATACAGTCAAAAAATTAAAAAAAAAAAGTTTATCTGCATTGACTTTTTTCTTTGCCTTAGGTTTTGTATTTATAAAAAATTATGTTTTAACTCAACAAAACAGGACTTTGAGGAGTTAAGGCTCAGAAAACATGAATATCATAGTTGAACAGAGACTGATAATTTGACCTTGAATGGAATATCACATATAAATTAATACATAGCAAAGGACAATATCCTCTTCTAGCTCTATAAAAATGTTCTTATTTTAATCAACTTGTCATTCTATCTCCAAATTCTTTTAATCTAAGGCTGTTAGAAGCAACTTAATTTTATCTTCTTTAGTCATTGGTGGTTGAAGGGAGTTCCCTCAAATAGGAAAGTGAAGTAGAATTTTTGCTTAGTATCAATCTTTGCTTAGTTTTAGTAATTATTAAAAAATTAACTGGTGTGTGTTGAAGGATACATCAATGTGAACACTTTTCAAAAACAACTTCACACTTAGTAACTGACATCAGCAATATCTCCTCAAGACATTAAGAAATACTAGTTATCATAACCTTTGTAATGTTCACAAGTATTACAAGGCATGGTAATTTAATTTGGCTAACTTTCAATTAAAATGAATAAAGAATATTTTTTTGCTTGTATTTGTTTCTAAACATTCATTATTTGCTTCCAGAATAATTTAGAAATGTTACATAAGTACCTGGCATTTCAGTCTATAATCTGTAATTGCAAGATAAAAGCAAGACTTTCAGATAGGTACACAGGTTACATAAAGGAAATTCTCACACAGTTCCTGACATTCAAGAGGAACAAGGTGCTGTTACTTGATAATAAGAGCAAGAGGCTGGAGAGAAGAACATATTTTAATCACGGTATGTTCTCAGACCAAGGCAGAAATGATTATTGAAAAGTTCACGTAGGGAGGTTTACATGAGAACCAAAGTCCACAAATTATATACTAAATTGAAATGAAACATAACAGTTGAAGCCTCACAGCAGAACTAAACCCAACCACAGGTGATAATTTTAAGGGAGACTTTTTTTTTTGATACAAAGAGATTGAAGTAGAGAAAGATTTAATACACCATTGTTGGCTTTGGAGATGGACAGGGCTGTGTGCAAGGATTAAAGAGTGGCTGCAAGGAGCTGAGAGTGACTCCTGGCCAACCGCCAACAAAGAAATGGAGATCTTAGTCCTCTAAGTGCAAGGAACTGCGTTCTGCCAATAACAAGAAGGAGCCTGGAGGAGGACCTTGAATTCCAGATGAAAACACAGTCAACTGACATCTTGAGTTTAGCCTTGAATTCCTGGAACCCACTTGAGCTTGCCTGGACTTCTGATGGACAGACATTGTGAGATAATAAGTGGATGCTGTTTTAAACTCCTAAGTTTGTGATGATATATTTTGCAGTAGAAAACTAATACAGATCTTGGTAGCAAGGGTGCCACCATAACAAATGCCCAAAAATATGGAAGGGATTTTGAAAGCTGGCAGTGAACTGAGGCTATTAGAATTGTGAAGAGCATGGTAGAAAAAGCCTAGGTTGCTTGGAAAGACTGTGAGTAGAAAGATGAACACTAACCATGCTGCTGCTGAGGGCTCAGAAGGGAGTGAGCAAGGTGTTACTAGAAACTGGAGGAAGGGAGATCCTTATTATGTAGTAGTGGGAAGTTTAGGAAAATTGTTTCCTGCAGTTATATAGAAAGCAGAACTTGTAAATAATAAACCTGGATATTGAATTGTGATTATTAAGCAAAAAAGAACCAGGACATGCTGATTTAGGACATTCTCAGCCTATGGAGATGGCAAAAGATGCTAAAATTAAGAGATTACTCCTGAACATGTGTGGCTCTACAACCTTTTGCTGCAACCCTAAAAAAATCTAAAGGTCAGGGTATTCAATCACGGAAGGTTAAGGTGTGCTTCACAGATCTCAGTCAAACCAGAAAACCTCTAAGAAGTTTATTGGCAGTGTCCTTCAGCCATCTCAGCTGAAGCCAAAAATAGAAAAGGAATTATCTAAGAAAAACAAAAAAACAAAAAAACAAACAAATCTGTGGATGAGTGTTTTGTCTAATGGAGTGATCCCCCAGAAATCCACATAAAGCCATAAGGTACTTGAGAATATTTTATCAGCAGGAGCACTGCCTGCTGAGACTGTCAGGGACAAAAGGAATACGAAATAAAAGGAGACTCTCAGCACCCCAAATTCTCCTGGCAGGAAGCAGGGTTACTACTCAGCTACAAATAAGATCCATCCTTCATGAAAAAGGAAGGATGACTCAGAGCTAAGATCTCAGAAGGCAGAGAGGAAAGCCGCTAAGGCTATGCCCAGGCCTTGAAACCTAATGGAATCTTCCAAGTAAGATTTAACACTGATTCCATCTTCCCCGATTGGGGGCCAGGATGTTTATAAGTGTATTAGTTTTCTATAGCCATGTAGCAAGTTACCTGGAATGTTGTAACCTAAGACAACTCAAATTTATGGTCTACCAATTCTCTAGGTCAGAAGTTTGATGTGGCTCGTCTGGTGGTGTTTGTTAGAGTCTCACAAAGACAAAATCAAGATGTCAGCCAGGCTTGCTCACATGGAGGTTCTAGGGAGAATCTGCTTTCAAGCTCCTTCAGATGGTGGGCTGACTTCAGTTCCTTGCAGGCCCTCATCTCCTTGCTAGCTGCCAGCTGGGGCCCTGTCTTATCGCCTAAAGACCACCCACATTCCTTTGTCTAGGACCCCCTCTTTCTTCAGAGCCAGCAAAGACACATCAAGTCCTCATTATGCTTTGAATCTCTCTGGCTGCTTCCCCCTTTTTTAAAAATAAATTTATTTATTTATTTTATTTACTTATTGGCTGTGTTGGTTCTTTGTTGCTGCACGCGGGCTTTCTCAGTTGCAGTGAGCAGGGCTACCCCTCACTGCAGTGCATGGGTTTCTCCTGTGGTAGCTTCTCTTATTGCGGGGCACAGACCCTAGGCACTCGTGGGCTTCACTAGTTGCAGCATGTGGGCTCAGTAGTTGTGGCTCGAGGGCTCTAGAGCGCAGGCTCAGTAGCTGTGGCGCACAAGCTTCGCTGCTCTGCGGCATGTGGGAATCTCCCCGGATCAGGGATTGAACTCGTGTCTCCTGCATTGACAGATTCTTAACTCCTGCGCCACCAGCGAAGTCCCTGCCTTCTTCTCCTTGATTGCAGATTTTGTCCTGTGATTTGAGTGTATGAGCCCATTTTAACTGTAAGCAGTCAGAAGCACTCCATACCTCAATGATACACATAAAATCTGTCGCCTCAGCTGAAGTTGGGAGCAGGAGCCAATGTCTCTGCAGAAACCACCCTTTGATTTTATGTGTCCTTTTCTACAGACGCACCCTTTTTGCTTTACTAAATGTTATCGGAACAGTATTGATGAAATAAAATGACATAGGAAGTCGTAATCTATTTTATTGGCCACTGGGATAAAATTGTTGGATTCTCTGAGAGAGCAAGCCCTATCAGAAGAGTAAACTAGAAACCCAGAGAGTAGGTTTCTAATTCTAATCTTGGGCAAATTAAATAAGTTTTTGGATTCATTTTTTCATCATAGGATTTTTTTTTTTCAAAACAAAAGCCTTAGAAAAAATTATTACTAAAGAAAGGCAAAGTAATGTATTGTCACTAATTGTTGTTTCTATAATACTGCTGCTGCTGCTGTAGCCATTTCTGATATAAAAGTAGTTTCCACCTTTTTTAAAGATCTCTTTCATGATGACCCCACCGGCTTTCCCTGTCTCACCTGTTATGTACTGACTATACACTACCTGCAGTTCCCCGGACGGGCCATTTGCTCTCATGCCTCCTCATCTTTTCACTCTGCCCTAACTTGCAATTTCATCTTTTTTTTTTTTTTTTCATCTGTACTTTTCAGGCTTTAGATATCAGCTCACTAAATCTCTGACACTTTACTTAATATTAGGTGCCCTTCTGTGTGCTTTTTATAGACTAATTGTGTCTCCTCCCCCTCCCTAAATCCATATGTTGGCGTTTCCATCCCTGGTGTGACTTTATCTGAAAATAGCACCTTTAATGGGGTAATTAAGGTGAGGTCATAAGGGTGAAGCCTTAATCCAATAAGACTCGTGTCCTTATAAGAAGGGGAACAGACACCAGGAATGTCTATGAACAGAAGAAAGGCCATGTGAGAACACAGCGAGAAGGCAGCCGTCTGCTAGCAAGGCAAGGAGGGAGCTCTCGCTAGGAACCAACCCTGCCAGCACCTTGATCTTGGACTTCCAGCCTCCACAATGGTGAGCAAATAAATTTCTGTCGTTTAAGCCCTATTCTGCGGGAGTATGTTATAGTAGCCCTTGCAAGACTGATCCAGCCTGTGTAGCTTCCTGTGCATAGCTTATCAGATTTTTTTTTCAATAGCAAAACCAAAACTAAAAAACAGAAACAATATCCACTTGTAAGCACAACTAGGTAGAACTTTTGGCTGTGTCCTTAATTTCAAACTTCTGGAAATGTTAGGCTAGGTTCAATGTTTCCAATTTCTTACTTTCCATTTTCTTTGAAACTTCTAGTCATCTAGCTTTGACCTTCACATCCCTCCCCAAACTGTTTCTGGTTATGATGCCAATGACCTTCTGAGCCACTACTCACTTCCCATTTAATCAGTCCTACCGTCTCAGAACAACACAGCTGAACGTTCCCTTATTGCTAAGTTGCAGCTCTACTGTCTTTTTCTCATAAACCGTTGGCTGTCTCTTCCAGTTTATTTTCATCTGTATTTCTTTTAAACGTGGACATTCCCCAGGGTTCTCTTCATTGTCCTCTTCTCTCTTTGCATGCCCCCCATTCAAACCTTTGACTTCTGCGACTGTCTGTATGTGAAGGATCCCCTCCAACAGATATGCCTGGGCCATCTCCCTTCTCTGACCATGCTCTCTGCTGCACATTTCCATGTGGATTTCACACAGGATTTCAAATTCATGTTGAAAATGGAATGCCAATCATAATTTTTTTTTTTTTTTTGGCCATGCTGTGCAGCTTGCAGGATCTTCCCTTCCAGGGATCGAACCGTCTCCCCCCCTGCAGTGGAAGCACAGAGTCCTAACCACTGGACGACCAGGGAATTCCCCATATATAAATTTAAAATAAAGGAAATTGCGCTCTGAGAAAATAGAAGGGAGATAATGTAGATCTTAGAGTACATATTTTTCTAGTGTAACTTTGTTAGAGATAAAGAAAGCTAAAGCAAGACAGCAAAGCCCTCAAGTCTGCAGTTCTGAGGGAGAATTGGGAGGGTTGGATGACTGTCAGTTAAAGTGATCTCTAGATTTTGTTATGCTGTTGTTATCAGGGGCAGAACTAAAGCTTTGAAACCTTATATTATGGAGACAGGTCAGAGAGACACCCTTGAGTGTTTTCAAGTAAACTGTAATGTAAGTTGTTTAGATCAGTCACTTACATGTGTTTTTTTTCCTCCAAATCATTTGTGTCAGTTCTTAGAAGTTTTCTACCTTAGTATACCTTTACACTCTTAATAATTCTGAAGAAGCTAAAGACCTGTGTTTATGTAGGGTATATTAATATCTGCAGATATTTACTATAATAGAAATTAAAATGGTATATGTAAATATACTATGTTTAAATAACAACCATAAACCCATTACATTGAAATAGAAATAACATAATTTTATAAAAATAAGTACATTTTCCAAAGAAATTTGCTGTATAGGTCAATGTTTTACATTTTGCAAATGTCTTTAAGCTAGATGGAAACTAGCTTAATAAAAGCAGCTGGATTCGCCTATCTGCCTGTACATGCATGCTACTGTGATATGCTATCTTGGTTGAAATATGTAAAAATAATCTAGCCTTCTACCAATAAGTAGTGGGAAGAGAGAAAGTATTTAAATAGCCTTTTCAGATGTTTAATATTCTCTTTTATACAATACCAAAACTTATCAAGTGGTGACAACTTAAAGCTTTAGTTTCAATATGGAATCTGAATCCATATCAATGAACTTTTCATACTCTGTTATAATACATTTAATTGGTGTCTTAGTCTGTTTGGGGTGCTATAACCATAGCATAGAACACTGAAATTTACTTGTCATAGTTCTGGAGTCTGGGAAGTCCAAGATCAAAGCACCTGCAGATTTGGTGTCTGGCAAGAGCCTACTTCCTGGTTCATAGACAACAATCTTTTCTCTGTGTCCTTAAGTGTCATAACCGGCAAGGGGGCTCTCTGGGGTGTCTTTTATAAGGACACTAATGCATAGAGATGACCTAATCATCTCCCAAAGCCCTCGCTTCCACATACCAAACGTTGGGGATTAGGTTTCAGCATATCAATTTTGGAGGAAACAAACATTCAGTCTATAGCAATTGGTCTAGCTTAAACTTTGAATTGATCTTTTATTCATGCATAATTTTATAACATCATGCATTGATCATTTGGAAAAAATTAACTCACTGAGTTATGCAAACACATTTCATTATACAACAGCAAAAAAAGTCACATTTGTTAATGTCACCACAAGTCACATCAGAAAAGTTGGTCAAGTTCATAAAGGTGGAAACTAGTATTCTAAAATTCTAATTTCAGTTTGAAAGCTTAAATTTTGTCCTTGGCAATAAATACTGTTGCCTAGTTTCCTTAAAGTGACAGGCTCACTTCATTCATTTTTGAAAAAATATCTGACAGATATCCAAGTCTAAATAACCCTAGTTTGCCTGTGAGTTGTTCTTTCCATTAAAAATGGTGTTCCATGAAAAAGAGTGGCCAGTTCAACTTGCAGCTCATACCACACACAAGTGTTTTTTATTGAGTTAACCATCATAGTTTGGTATACAGTAGAACATGTACTCAACCATGAGATTCAATGCAAAATAATATTTTTCAGTGCTCAATCACAAATATTCTTAGGTGAAACTGGCTGTGTGTTTCTTTAAAAAGTATGAGTTGTGGCAGTGAAAATACAGTGATTACTAGAACCGTTTGCTGCTATTGCCTTTGAATCACCTTAAGATGCCAGCAGTTATACTATTACTTTTAGACCTACCAGTGCAAAGGTCAACACAGTGAAAGTCAAGAGAGTCTTAGTATTTTTATGAATTTTGACTGAGACAATACCCTGAAAGGATCTTAGGGACCCTTAGCAGTCCAAAGACCATTTTGAGAATGGCTGAACTATATCACTCTTGTGTCTTTAGAGATTAGATGATACTAGAAGATAGGAGTAGAGATTGTATTCACTATATTTTTCTCTAAATTAGCTCCTCTGCCCATAATACCTGTCCTAGTTTGTGATACCACTGATCAATTAAGGTCCTGGCAGGAAAAATGATGACATATCAAACTGGGTAATCCGAAGATCGTAATAAAGAGGCTAACCAGAAATGTGTACGCAAGATGTATGGAAACAAAGAAAGGACTGAGCAGTACCCTGAGGTTAACAATGGTGGAAATTTTAACTCCCTTGGCCGGAAGGGGCAGGTAGCAACTGTAGTTACTGGAAGCTGGAGGGAGCAGCATAGGAAGAGGGCTGCCTCAAGTTGCCTTTTAGTTAGAGGGTAGAGCCAGCCTGTGGTGAACCCGGAAGAAAAGAGCTGGAAGAATATCCTGACCTCCCATTCCTCTCTTCTCGCATCTCCTGTCCTTCCCTCCCACTTGCCTAACTCAGTATGAAACCAGAGGGCAAGGGTAGAGTCCAGACAGGTTATCAATGGTTTTATCTTTTGTTCTAGTCATTTCTTTTATCCACATAGCTTATTTTCTATTCAGAGTAGACAGCGAGTATCCGTTGCCTCAAGGGAGCAATGATTCCACCAAAAAGGAGAAAAAAAAGTTGTTTTCATTTCTGAAGCAAAAGCTTTTGATGTATAATATCTTAGGTATCAGAGCTTCCAAAACTAACCCTTGAAAGATGCAGAGCATAAATTTTATGCCGATAAATCATAGACTTGGGAAAATGTATGGTGATGTAAAAGCAAAATTTTCCCATTCTAGAGGAAAGAAATATTCCATGGGCTGGGGAGAAATGGGAGAATCAGAATGGAGATGAAGAGAATGAGTTGCTGGCTGCATCCTGAGAGTGGACCCTGAGCCCTATCTTTTTGGCCTCATTTCATAGGAAAATACAGTGGAAAGCCTCAAGGGCTTGAGGAAGATGGAGCATGAGAGCAGAGAGAACATGTGTTTGGCTGCCAGAGTGGAGCTCCCAGGGCTAAAAGTAGCAGAGACAAGATGAATTAATGAGTGGTTGAGTAGAAATGCCTGAAACAGACTCTAGAGTTTGCTTGTACCCGGTGTGGTGTTAGGAAAAACCAGTTGTTTGTTATAAGCATCATAAGAGCTCATAAATACCTTAAAGATCTGGTCTTCTGGATTAGGGTTTAAGTGAGATTAAAAAGGAAGAAGCAGAAAATTGCAGGGACCAATAACTAGGCAGCCAATGAGTATATGAACATTTTAACAGAGACAGGTATGAACAGAGGGTGACAGCTCTTCATCAGATTGTGGCTTTTCTATTTCCTCTTCCTCCACTGCATCTGGGCCCTGAGAGATCCCTTAGAACACAGATATAATTCTGAGCATTAGTGGGAGGGTGGACTCTGAACTGACTGAGAAAATTGTAAAACGACTAAGGGAATGCAGAAAGTTTCCTGAGACTATCTTAAATTCACTGAGATTCTAAGATTAAACTTCTGTTACCCAGCAGAATGGGAGTTGAAATAGAAATAGGCTAAACTCCAAAAAAAACAAAATCACATTTCATGCACCTTGAATTTGAAGACCAGGATTTTTTTTCCATGCTGAATTTCTAATAGGGGTTTTATAACACTTTATTTCATTTATTTGTCTGCAAATCTGTCTTCCCCACCTATAATATAAATATTTGAAAGGCAGGAAATCAGTTTTATTTATTTATTACCAGTACCTGCACAATACTTGCCCACAGTGGTTCTTAAATGTGTGGGGAATCTTTGATCTTTGATTCTTTCCCTAAAAGGAGCTATTCCGGAGTGGTCACTATAATGGATTAAAAATATAATGTTTATCTCTTTTATTCATGCATTTCTCTCCCTTTTTCACTGGACTGCTAATGTGAAGAAAAGGAAATTGAAAGAGTAAGAAGAAGCAGTTATGTTTTGTTTTGGTTTGGTTTTTTTGGCCACACTGTGCAGCTTGTAGGATCTTAGTTTCCTGACTAGAGAGTGAACCTGGGCCCTCGGCAGTGAAAGCTTGGGGTCCTAACCACTGGACAGCCAGGGAATTCCCGCAGTTATGTTTTAATGATACAAAAATTGGATTCTGATCTTCAGTATTCATAGATACATATTGAAAGTAGACAGTGAATCTCTGGCTCTTTTTATGAGGGTGCTATTAGCCTTTGAGAGTTAATTAATAGAGACATAAATTGACTCCACATAAATGAAAAAGGAAAAAAAGATAATGACAGTTACAGTCAGATCGCCTCATGCTATGAGAGTGAGTCAGCAGAACAGCCTAAAGAATCTTGCTCTCACTTTTATTACTTATATCTCTTCACATTTTAATAAGTGTAAAAAAAGTTGAATGCCAAATAGTACAAGACAGGGAAGAGCTATCACGCATATGTACTTTCTTATGAAATTTCCCTATAGCAATTCCTTTATCACTTATGTGGGCTTGGGGGCAAAAGGCATTAATTAGTTATAACGTATAGGCATTTAATAATGTGTGTGTGTATGTGCCTGCATGTACATGCCCATATATATATGCACATAAGTATCAAACATCTCCAACTTTAAATTGAAAACTGTGAATTCATAAAACCTGAAGTCACTCAGCCATTCAACAACATTCCTTTAATAGTCTACTCACAATTCTGTTAAACTTTGTGGGAGAATACAATATTAATTGAAAACTGCTTGACTTGAAGTAGTTTACCTGGTAAATGGAAAAAGAAAACACATGCTAATAAAATAACAAAAGAAAATCTCTAGAATATGACATGAAATAAAGTTACCTCCACATTTAAGATTCTATTCTATGATTTACAAGTTGAAATCAAACAAAATGCTTTACCAGTTGCATATAATTTGATTTATAAATTCAAGATGATCATTGCAGTTTATTAACAATAAACAATTGATTATGTTAATTTTTCTAGAATTTCAATGTATACAATGAGGAATGTTTTTACTTTAATAAATTCATTTATCTTCCATAGTATTTAATATAATTATGGTTTGATGTTTCTATATTGCTTTTACAGAAATAATATCTATATGTCATCATTTTTAATTAAATATATGCACTACCAACAACTGACGTCTAATGCGAAAAAACTGTGCTTGTACTAGACATCTCAATAACACTCAGAGCTTGTAGTGAACAGATAGCACGAAGTGGCCACGTTTTCCATCATGAGACACCCCCTTCCCCATATGATCTTAGTTGACAGGACCGAGAATGAGCAGCTAACCCAAGTCAGGAAATTTAGAGATTAGCCAGGAAGCCTAAAAGGTGAATAAGCCTGAAAAGCTCTGCAAAAGCTGGGATTATGTGGGCCAATAACACTGTGTATTCCGGATCAGATATTAAGATCTACAGAGAAAATCAGGCAGGTAACAACGAGAACTAGAAATTAAAAAATGCAGCGAGCCCGGGAATTCAAATAAGGATCAAAATTTATGATGCTAAAGCAGATGTATAAGAATGCAGAAATTATCAGTAAGAATAAAGTATAAAGAGAGCTATATAATCAGTTTGTAGTGGAAACAAAAACGACTCAAAAATGAGGAATGGGAAAGAAGGTATGGGCTCATATTTATCTCCTGTCTCTAAAGGGTGGAGCCCAAAGTTCTTGCTTCTCCCTATTGCTACCTTGAATCTAGTTCCAATTCCCACATGTCCAAATTCTATTCTGGATCTTTCTCATATATTTCAGTGAAAGCCTCATCTCTCTCACTGAGCCTTATATTAAAACGCTATTACAGGAGCATTTTTTAAAAATATATAAGTTCCCTATTATGTGATTATTTGCTCCAACCCACAATTCTAACCTTCAAGACTGTTTTTTTTTAATTTATTTATTTTATTTATTGGCTGTGTTGGGGTCTTCGTTGCTGCGAGCGGGCTTTCTCTAGTTGCGGAGAGCAGGGACTATTTGTTGTGGTGTGTGGCCTTCTCGCTGCTGTGGCTTCTCTTGCTGCAGAGCTTGGGCTCTAGGCACACAGGCTTCACTAGTTGTGGCACATGGACTCAGCAGTCGTGGTTCGCGGGCTCTAGAGTGCAGGCTCAGTAGTTGTGGCGCACTGGCTTGGCTGCTTCCTGGACCAGAGCTCGAACCCGTGTTCCCTGCATTGGCAGGCGGGTTCCTAACCTCTGCACCACCAGGGAAGCCCTACCAGGAGCATTTTTAAATGACTTTGTTCCTTACAACCAAAAGAGTCAGACCAAACGTTCAGCAATGACAACTACTATGTTCTAGGTGCTTGAGATTTAAAGATACCTCTGCATGTACAGGGTTCAGTCACCTGAAGTAGGACAAACATAAACAGGTGATTCAAAATATTTCAGAAAGATAGAATCATTATTTTTACAGTGGAGACCATATATTTCTGATTTTCATCACACTGCAAGTCTGTAAATCCAGGCCTAAACTCTTTCTTGACTTTTAGTTTTTTGTTTGTAAAAGGCTGCTAAACAACATCATTTGAATGCTTCAGGGCATTCATCCTTGGCCTTTCATTATTTCCTCCTAAATCAAAAATCTTTCTCAAGGTTAGTTAATGTCACTATGATACATCCAGTAATGCTGATTTGATACCCTAATGTCATCATCTATTTCAGTTCTGCCAACTCCGACAATCTGACCCTTTGTCTTCTTTTGTCCATGATAGTTAACCTTTTTTTAGGTAAGCCCGGATAACCATTTAAAAGCCTCCCTGCTAAACCAGCTTCAACATTGATCTCAGTAAGAACAACTCTGGTAGGTCATTCATTCCCCTTCTCAGAAACTCCCAGTGGATTCCCATTGTTACTAAGTCAGGTCCTGATTCCCTGCCTCTTTCAAGGGCAAATTGTAGATTTCCAAAATTACTGCTCTTCACCACTTTAAATATAACTTCCACATCAGTAAAACTGGGTAACCACGAGATATTTCTACATGGTTTGCCCTCCTTGCCCTGTCTCTTCTCTCTACTTAGAACGCCTTCCCCAAATTTTCTGTCAAAATCCTTTTCCTTCTTTTAGATATAATTTAAATCCCATTTTTTCAAGTACATGTACTGGAACTTGCCACGAAATATTATCTCTTTCTTACCTGAATTCTCATGGTAATCCTTTTGAATATCTCGGAAGATGCAAACTGATCATTTGTGCAATTTATTGCCACTCTCCTGCTCAAGGGTAACCTTCCGAGGGGCGGGGACCATGCATATTTATCATTGCACTGTCCACCCCCACACATCACCCTATCTTGGCATTGTTATTCCTCTGCAAGGATGTTGAATAAATAAATGTACTATGACTAATGCAGAGAGCCGCAGAGCTACTTTTATAAAAAGCAACCACATTTAATATACCCACAACATGATATTTTCATTTTAATTCAAATGAACATATCTTCCCATCCCACACAAATCTGTTCCTCCTCCTGGATTCCCTCTGACTGTTTGGCTACATAATCCTCTTGATTGTCCAAGTCAGAAATGTAGGAATCACCCTACCCATCTTCCTTTTCTTTACTCTTCATATTAAATTCTAGTTTTTCTCCTACTTGTCTTTTTTATCTGTCCTTACTCTCCTTATGGTTACTCACGAGCTCGGAGTCGTTCTTCTCTCCTACTTCCAGTCTCAAACCTTCTGCAATCTATCTTCTACACTATTGGAAAGTAATCTCTTGAATACAAAAAAAAATCTGATCATCATGCTTCTTTGTTGAAATTGTTTTCTTCCCCACTGGCTGCCTTTAGATTATGTAAGAGCTGAGCCCCTTGGTGTAACCCCTCATGATCGGGCCCCTCACTAGCTTCCTAATTACTTCTTAGCTTTTTCCCCGTACACACTTTATACATTCTAAGTTGAGATCTTTATACTTTCAGACATTTGGAAGCATTCTACATAGAATACTTCTTTCTTACATCTTCGATTTACCAGAAAAACTCCTACATAACCTTCAGCTTTAAGTTTCTTTGTGAAACCTTCCCTGAATTCCTTCAGCAGTCTTAGCTATTCCTTCCTCTGTGTTTACACTATAGGTGCTATACCTACTCCGTTAAAGCAGTCATGTTGTGTTTGTCTACTTTGCTATTAGACTCCTTGGGGACACAGATTTTTTTTTTTAAAGATATGCCTTAAGACTCTAGTGGAGTATATTTCATGCAGTTGTTCAATAGGCACATGCTAAATTCTTGTGAAAATTTTTGATGAATAAATTAATATAAATAATAGGAAAGGGAACTTCCATATTTATTAAACTTTAATTTGTACCTTCTATTGTCAGTAATTGTCAAATCATCTTTTGGGGTATAAGAGGAGCATTAGGCATAATCTGTGTTCATTGTAAGGGAACAGCCATGAATAAAAATTATAACATGAAGCAATAATAATATAGCCAGAATTTTTATTTTCTTTAGTATTAAAAAGTAAAATGAGTTATCAACACTAAATATAAAATACTAGATTATGCCTAAATTTACAGTTCCATGAAATTAAAAAACACACATATACAACATTCTGTACTTTCTAGATGAGACACACCAAAACACTTCAGTGATGAGGATAATTGAGTTCACTTTTTCAATAATGATTATCAGCACTTTTGTCATGCCAAGGCCCTTAAAATCTATACAAGTTAAAGAGAAAGGATGAAGGAATGTTTGTCCTTAGGGTGATACACAAGTTTTTAAGCCTTTAGCAAAAACTATAATATAATAAGTATTTTTTTAAATTAGACTTTATTTTTTAGAGTAGTTTAGGTTTATAGAAAAACTGAGCAGAAAGTAGCGAGATTTCCATATATCCCCTATCCCTACACATTGCCTTCCCCACTAGCAACATCCCCAAGCAGAGTGGTACATGTGTTAAAACTGATGAACCTGTTGATACAATGACATATCATTAACACCCGAAGCCATAGTTTACATTACAGTTCACTTTTGGTGTTGTACGTTTTATAAGTTTTGACGAATGTATAATGTCATGTATCCATCATTATAGTATCATACAGGACAGAATGAGAAGTATTATACTTCAATAAAAAGTGAATATATTTTATACCATAACAGTTGAATTGGGCAACATCCTATCTATGGCTCCCACTTTGTAAGCCAGAAACACTCAAGTATTTTAGAGAATTAATAAGCTCCATAAATTTATCATCAAGTTATAACCTTTACTTCTCTGTTGTAGTTAAATTTATATTCATTTCACATTCTACTTTAGAGATGTAAGTTGGAATTTTGAATATAATTAATACAATTAACTTTTAAGGATATGTCAATGTGTTAATTATCCAGAGTTAAGACATGTTCTTTGGCATCCAAGCATATATCCCAGTGTCAACAGTTTATGCCAAGGACACTAGAATAAAAAAATGAACAATAGGATTTTTTAATGAAAGAAGAGACCCTGGTTTTAAGGTCTGAAAAGAAATCTTCCAATAGAGTAAACTATAAAATATCCACTTTATTTTAAAATGATTATGAAAGACTGTGATACTAAGACGATTCAGATGTTTGTTTTATAGCTTTATAAATCAAACTTCATCATCTATTGGTATAAAAATCTAATTCTTGAGCAAAGAATTCTGCTGGATGCTAGAATACATTATTTTGTAGTAGTTACCACCATTCTCTGAAGTAGGTACTGTTATCACTATGAGTTACCAGTGAGGAAACTAAGGCACAGATGAAAAAACTTTCCCGTGGTCAAGCAAAGTAATAGTGGATTTGAAACCAAATAGTCTGAATCCAGTCTGTGTAGTTTATCACTCAGTTTTACTAGCCTACGTATAATTTTATTTTAGATCAACACTGGAAGGTGTTCAAGAGGAGAAGAACATAGCAACCTGGTAGTGATTGCGTAAAAGAGATTAAACATCAGATTGGAAGTGGGATTAAACAAAGTGCGCGGGTGATTCTCTCCTTGTAATTCCATGAGGCATCTCTACCTTCATTGTCACCATATTCTTTCAACCGGACAACTGCTTTCACTGCTTCCCTGCAGTCTCTGATTTCACTGTGTTCTACCTGCACTCTATTCTCCGCACTGCAGTTGGAACCATCTTTCTACATCTGTGTGACTTTACAATTTAAACTTCTGAAATGGATGATAATACTGAAAATGATTTTTAAATCCGACCTAGGTTAACTCCTGTCTATCATCCAGGAGGTTAACTCCTGTCTATCATTCCATTCTATTATTGCACTACTACTGTCGTCCTTTTCGGCCATACTTGCAGGACCTTTGCTGTCAGCCATGAAAGGCAGCCAGTGAGTAACTCCAGGGCCACCATTCATGCAATCTACAGGCATGGGGAGCATCTGCCAAGGTGAGCACCGCAATTCCTTCTGTCAAAAAGCCTTTAATGGGAGGACAAGTATAGAATAAAACCGACTGAAGAGATACAGCAACAAAATGAAATACAGACAACTTGGCTGGATCTTGTTCAAAGAAACAAAAACAGCTGCATGCAGAAGACATGTTTGGGGAAAATTAAGGAAAATTGTATAAAAATGATATATTAGTTGATATCAAGGAATTGTTAATTTTCTTTAGTGTGATAATGAAATAATGATTATGTATGAAAATATACTTATTTTTAGGAGTTTAATGCTGAAATATTCAGAAATGTTATATCTGCAAATTATTTCAAACCTTTAGCAAACACACAAACACAAAGAGAGAACTAAACAACCATAAAATATTAATATTTGTTGAATCTATATTGTGGGTATGTTTATCGGACCATTCTTTCAACTTTTGTCCATGTTTATATTCTTTTATAATAAAAAAAATTGGAGAAAAAAAAGCCTGTGCAAAGATTGTTTCCTCTGCATAGACTGTTGTGCCCTCCACTCTTGCTCACCCCTTATATCCTGGTTTACTTGTCATCTTCCAAGGTCAACCTTCTTGAGGCAGAAGTTTAGGACAGGTTCGTTTCCTCCAGTACAAAATTATGGAATTGGTAATGTAATCATCTGATTAGCATCATTCTTCTATATTGGACTCATGAGAACTTGTTGGCATCTGCCACCACTGTATCCTCTATACCTAGCAATGCAGGACAGAGTAAATGCTCAATAAATATGTTGAATAAATGACAATATTATATGAATTTAGGTCTCCTCCTCTATGAGTTATGGAGACCATATCAAGGCTTTCTTTGAAGAATTTAACAGAAAATGCAATAAGAAGGATAAATTGTCTGTAATAACGCACGTCTTGAATAGCATGTATCTTGAATATTTCCAAATGTAAATGGTTTTGTAAAAATGCCTCTCAGAGTTATGTATGTATGATAGTTTTATTTAAAATATAATATAATTAAAATTTATAATTTAATTTATAAAAAATAATGTTTTCAGAAGACTGGGAATGAGCAGGTTATAATAGTGTTCAAAAACATTAAACATCACTGTGGAAATCAATGTGTAAAAAACTTGGTAATTCATGTCAATAAAAAATTGAGGTATTGATGATGAAAAGGTAACATTTTTCCCTCTCTAAGTTTATCTTCCCACTTAAACCCTTACCCAGGGGAAAAACTTAAAATATTTATTACCTCCAGAATGTAGACATTGGCCAATCAAACAGATACTGTCATACCCATAATGAAAGGCAACTGAAAATAATTGCTTCAAGTATACCCACACATCTTTGTTGATTACCAGCCACAATTAAATTTCCTATCTCCCTGGTCAAAGTAGGGCATCTTAAAATAGTTATTTTGGCATTGTTGTATTTTTAATTCATTCCTTCAGTGAATATTCATTGTATCAGGTATTGCGCTAGGGTTACAATGGTAAACAAAACCACATGTAATTCTTGTCCCCCTGGAGCTTATAGTCATTTGGCACACCTTCCATGACTCCCTGCCTTCTAGAAGCCAGCCTGACCATTCTTTAAGTCCTTTCCATCAGCCTATCTGGTAAGAGGCTGTTTTGGAGATCCAGGTGCTCTCTCTCTGTCTGTCTCCAGGTGTCTGGCTGGTTCTCTCTTTATCATGATCACTTACTCCTAAAAACCCTTCCCACCTCCCCCTCCCACACCCCCAATGCACTGCTAAACATGCAGGTCCTAAAATACACATTCAGTGTAAGGACAGGAGGCCTCACTTTGGCCTAAGTTCAGGTCATATTCTCCCGCTGAGCTTTTACCAGACAGCCCCATACTGTCCATCATATCATGCTTGCAGAGATTAATAAAATTAGTTTTCTTTTTCTATTTGGCTAATGATCTTCGTGAGTATACTCTATGGGTTTGGACTGGAAGGGGAGATTGAGTGAGAGGCACACCAAATTCTCAAAGACTTCAGGATGTAGCCCAGGGGTAGAAATTCTGGATCAAAGAGTCTTCATAGTTTTAGGCCTCACTTCCTGAATTCACTTCATTTTTTCCACTCCCTTACTCCTCAATCTATTACAATTTGACTTTGACCTGTACTGAAATGGTTGTCAAGATCATCAGTGATTTGTTAATCACAAATTCCACGGTTAATATTCAGGCCTCAGATGACTTATTCTCAGTTATAGAAATTCAAAGTCTTTATCCCGTTATTCATAACACTTGCAAATCATCTCCCAACCCATTTTCAGTCTGTTTAAAATCTTTCCCACTATTCTTAAGTCATTTTATTACTTCATCTTCCTTCATTATCAGTTGCTAAGGATGTGAAGAGGTAGGAACACTAGGACACTATTGGTGGCAGTGTAAACTGGTATAGCCATTATGGACAATAGTGTGGAGGTTCCTCATAAAATTAAAAATAGAACTGCCGTATGATCCAGCAATCCCACTTCTGGGTATATATCCAAAGCAAATGAAGCCACTATCCCACAGAGAGATTTGTACTCCCATATTCAAAGAGTCAAATATGGAAACATTTTAAGTGTTCCTTCAAAGTTGAATGGGTAAAGAAACTGTGAGAGAGATACATAAATACATATATCTCATACACACACAATGAAATATTATTCAATCTTAAAAAAAGAAGGAAATCCTGCCATTTGTGACAATGACAACACGGATGAACTTGGAGAACATTATGCTAAGTGAAATAAGCCAGACAAAGAAAGACAAATACCGAATGATCTCATTTATGTGAGGAATCTAAAGAAAAAAAATTAAACTCACAGAAACAGAGAGCAGAAGGGTGGTTACTGGGGGATAGGAAGGATGAAGGTAATGGAGAGAGATATTAGTCAAAGGGTACAAACTTTTAGTTTTAAGATGAATAAAGTTCTGGAGACCAAATGCACAGCATGGTGACTATAGGTAACAACAGTGTGTTATGCACTCAAAATCTGGTAAGAGAGTAGATCTTAAGTATTCTCACCACACACACACCCCCGTGTACACACACACACACACACACTCACACTTAATGGTGACTGCGTGGGATGATAAATATATTAGCTTTATTGTGGTAATCATTTTACAATGTATTTATCAAAACATCACATTGTACACTTTAAATATATACAATTTTGTTTGTCAATTATACATAACAGAGCTGAAAAAATTTTTTAAAGAACAAGCTAGCTTTATACTTCACAGATAAAAGTTATCAGATGGATGCCATCTCAACTCTCTTCCTTTCCTGCACCACCCCTTCCCTCAACAAATCCACCTGCCAATGGGTCAAGGTTTACCTCCATCCCACTACCCAATGGAAATAGATGCACCTCCTTCTGTCTAAAACCAGTTCTTACACCATCTTTTCAGGAACTTCACTACATCATCTTGAAACTTTTACTTATTGAACTTCAACATTTCTCTCACTTGTGCATTTAAAATTAGTCAAATATATCAAAGTAAGAGGTGCATAAGACCCATTCAAGATCTCTTACAATTCCTCCCAGATATGAGGCATGACGAAGGCACAGGATGGGGAAACCTTTGGTTTACCCATATCCTGAACACATGTAAGTTGCATATCATCTATGCCAAAGGCACTGTTCTTGGGTTTTACTTGAGATAAACTGCAGAAACCAATCAAATGAAATTTGGGATTCACTGCCCTAGAAAAGGTATGATGGTCAAGTTCTTCTGGTGAAATATTTTAGTGTAGATTTTTAAACTTACAAGGCAGAGTTGTAGCAACAATACTTTCCTACTTATATGTCAAAGCCTGTTAATTGTTATTTTACTTGTATGTGATCCAGCTCAGGAGGAAGAGGTCTTAAATAATAATCCAAAGGACCTTAAAAACCGAAGGAAACAAAAATGCTGCAACAAAAACCATTTTATTATAATTTCATAGGGTGAGTCTGATAAGCTTCTTTACATTGCTTTCAAAAACATGTACAAATAAACTAGTTTTGAAAGAAATCATATTAAAGTACCTATTTTAAAGAATCTTTCAGTGTTCTTACCTATTGTAAAGAGAAACGCACTCATTTATTTCACACGGACATGGCTTATAGAATTTAGTCCATTTTTCATAATTAATATTATCTGGGAACTCATAGTTTTGACGTGAACAATGAGGCAATCTTTTTGGTTTTCTTTGGTGATACTTGAAATTGGATATCTCATGACTAGTTTGTAATTTCCCCTGCATAAATTTTGCATCCCGCTGGACGGTATCCTGCAAGAGACTGTGGCACACCATGGATTAGGACTGGCCTGTTCAGGACAGGGACCTCTTCAACATATTGCTATGTTGATTGCTATAAGTAAAAAAAAAAAAAATTTAAAGGACTATCAATCTTTTCAAAAAATCCCACTTAGCTAACAACAACAACAAAATGCTGGGGTTAGTGAGCTATGTTGGCTCAGTAAAAATTAAATTCTAGTCATTCTAATGGACAGAAGATCACAGGAATCTTTGGCCTTGTGATCTTTGTAAGATTACAGTTGTAAGAACTGTTCCAGTGACCTGTTTCATATGATGCTAAGCTTTGTTGTGACAGTTTTGCACAGAGTACCAGAGTACCTGCCAAAAGAATATGCTGTTACATATTTTCTTTTTTATTTATAATTTCATTTTTTATTAATTTTTATTGGAGTATAGTTGCTTTACAATGTTATGTTAGTTTCTACTATATAGCAAAGTGAATCAGCCATACATATACACTATTGAAACTATGTATAAAATAGATAACTAATGAGAACCTACTGTTACATATTTTCTTAAGAAATATGTGTGTGTATCGTGTAAAAAGAATAAAATATGATTTCTTAGTAAGACATTAGAAAATGAATCACCCAGATATAGTTTTTTTTCATAAGCTTCACATGTGGGGAAAATAGTAAAATATGCCTGACGAGCAACTGAAGTTTTCAACATTATCTGTATGTAGAATTTTAAAGTTCTGTTTAGCTTGGCAGGTGCATTTAATTAAATCAGTGGATTAGAAAATAAAATAATGAAAGTGGCTGTTTCAGGAAAGGCTTTGGATAAAGACATGCATACAAGGTTCAGTTTGCTTTCAGTTACAACCATGTTTTAAAAACATTGTGGCTAAATCCGTGTTACCTTTTCTTGACTCCTTTGGAAGGTCTCTGACTTTTGTTTTCTTAATAGGAAAATACAAATTTAATATTTTTTTATTCTTGCATTTAAATTCTCTTTTCTATGTAGTCAATAAGCGTTCTTTGACTTCCCAAAGGAAAAGACAAGTATAATACAGTCAACATGCTATAAACAATGCTAAAATTTAAAAACACATTTAAAGTGATGTCATTCATAAACACTTAGCACAGACACTCAGAGATAAAGGCATGACATGGTTCCATTTGGTCTTCATGACTCTCCTTCCTCTTGGCCCAAGCAACTTCCTAGGGTGCTCTGATGTCTACAATCTTATCTTTCTATTCTAGGCCAGACGTACTTTTCAACTAGGGCTGTAAATTATTTGCTTTACAATTAATATCTTTAAGGTCTGGATGTCAACAGTAAGAATAACATTTAAACTCCTAAATATGTTGTTGTCAATGTGCTAAAAGTGAAGAGTCATACAACATCTCCAGGCTTGCCATACTATATCTCTCTTTATCTCAGTGAAATATGTCCATTTGGATAGTGGTGTTTTGGGAAGCAAAGGGGTAAAAATGAAACAAACATTTATTTTGTGGTTCTTGCCAACCTCTGTTCAAATATATCAATGTTGATGATCCAATACAAGAAACTTTCAGTCATCTAGGTTGTTCAGGGGAACCAGGAAGATAATTGGAAAGTACTGTGAGGTAGGTGGGAACTACCTAAGACCACAATGTGGATTACTGTCTACTTTGCCAAGAAAACGATTAGCTTACTTTTTTTTTAAAGTTTAGTAGCAACTGCTCTAAATGCAGATGCACAATCAATGATTCTTTGCTGCAAGTGGTATATACAATACTCAGTATAGTTTAGCATTTTATTTTAAAGATTATAAAACATCAATTCACATCTTAAACTTAGCAACACTCAGTTTCTGGTTTCCAACAGCTTATTTTAGATGTTTATAAAAGACATGCCACTGAGACCTTTCTCTTACTCTCTCTTTTCCGTTTTTTACTCTCTTTTTTAGTTGACTTAAACACACAGTGGAGAAAAAGCCAGAGGCTAAAACAGTGGTTCGTGTTCGTTTTTCCCTAGCTCCACTTCACTGAATGCATTTTCTGTGCCACCAGAGAAGTATCTTAACATGGGGATGATCCTGTTGTGTAAAATGTGCTTAAATTTATCTTTCCATATTGGGACCTTCATTGAAAATATTTCAATTACATCATTGTTAAAGACGTTTCTTTCTCTAGATTAGAAAAGACAAACTCAAAGTCCTTTGTGCAGCCATCAAGAAAAAACTTCAAATAGGATTAGTAATGGAGTTAAATGAATGATGCAATGTGTTTGCAAAAGGGAAAACAAATCACAAACCGGTTTCCACTGATTTCTCGTTTTAACACTTAGGCTACAATCCTGCCAATGTGATTGAGCGAACTTTTCCTTTCTCCTTTCCTTTAACTCCATTTCTGTTTGCAAATAAAATTAAACTTAAAATCATTATTTGAAATCATTCTCATTGTACAACCAATGGGGCCATAGACAAAGTTTAAATAAAAGCTAACCTTGGTGGATTCTAGTAAATGAGATTTCACAGGATATGACTTTATGGAATTTTAATTTCAAGTCACAGGAAATGTAAATACCAGGTGGATTTAACATGAAGCTGATGAACCTTCCGCTTCAGGGCTCCTCACTTACACGGTCTCCTTGTAAGGCTCAGTCATTATTTATTGTTGAGTCATATTGCCTACTTCTACGAGGAGAGCTATAACATTGCAAACACGGTCGGTACCAGGTGAAAATGTCCTGATTTTTCACCAATTCCTATACTTTGGAATTTTCTATTTTATACCATTCATTCAAAGAGAAACTACCTCTCACAGAGGCTATTACATTTTTTCTCTTAAGGCTATTACCCTTTTTATTTTAAAAAATCAACTTAAATGAAGTATAATTTGCATAATGTAAAATGCACAAATATTAATGGTACCACATTGACAAATGTATATATCCATGTAATCACTACCATAATTAAAGGTATGAAGGATCACAGTGCTTAAAAATATTCGTAGCTTTGATCTCATAATCTTACTTCCAGAAATCTACCTTAAGGAAGTAATTCTAAATGTCATTAAAGATTCAGGCATAAAGATGTTCAGCATCACGCTGTATAATTTATAATTGCAAAAAAATTGGAAGCAAACTAAATGTCAAGAGTAGGGGAGTGGTTAGGTCATAGCACATTGAGATGATAAAAATTACATTAACGAATGTTATTAAAAGTTTGAAATAAAAACTTGGAGACTGTTTATTTTGCAAAATCATAAGTGGAGGAAGTGAGATACCAAATTGATTGTATGATACGATTTCATCTCTGCAAACAAAAAATGAATAGAAAAATTTTTGAAAAGAAATACTCCAAAATGTTAACAGTGGTTTTTTGGGATGCTGGGATTCTTTCTTGCTCACATTCATTTATTATTTTTATCAATATGCTTTTATTATTATCAGAATAAAATATGATTGGAATATAAAACATCTTTTAAAAAATCAAGATCTTATTCATCTCGGTATTCGTGATGATGTTTCTGAGGAAGCTGTTCATGATCATGGTTTGTTGAGCTGCGCTAATATGCTTTTCAAGTTTCCTGCCAAAGATTTCTTAAGACTCATCAGCTTTCTTCTCCTCATGACAATGGAGCTAACTAAAGCAATCTCTGTAGTAACTAAAAACAGCCATCAGCCCTTGAAATTTTAATTAATTCTAACACTTTGCAGCTATTACATGCAATTCTTTCAAGCATCAAAGTATGCAGTAAATCCAGAGCAGACTCTAGAAAAATTTGTGATGCGGGTGGTTTTTCTTCAACATCCTACCTCTTTTTCAAGACTCATCCAGTTTGCATTCACATTCTTTCTCAGTTTATTTCTCTTCCCGTCTACCTCCTGTTGCTTTCTTTCTGGACTCCACTGGAAGCTGCCCTTCTATAAGAGTAATCCTTACTTTCTAGATATCCTACCCAGTCATCTCCCCAGTTCATTTTCCACTAAAATGATTTATCTTTTTCATATCTTCAGTGAATTAATTTTTGCTAAGGGAAAATAATATATGCATATATTGCAAATGGATATGCTGCTACTTCCTCCACCTAGATAACATAGATATTTATTTAGGCACTCACAATGTAGTAGAAAAAGTAATGGATTTATACAGTAATATTTACTTTGTATAGTTTTTAAACAAAATAGTACATATAAAACCACTACATGTTTTTCTATTTATAAGAATTCTTTCTAAAAAATAATTATAAGTAGAAAGCCTCATTAAATACTTTACCTTATTACTCTTCAAAATTTTTCATTTTGGTGCCGTCGTCTACAGCAAGGGTCAGTAAACTCGTTCTGTGAGGAGCCAGATAGCTAATATTTCAGATTTTGCAGCCTATCTGATCTCTGTAGCAACTATCAACTCTGCTCGCATAGTTTGAAAGCCGTCATGGACAACAATACTTAAACCAGTGAGCATAGCTGTTTTCCAGTAAGACCTTACCTACAAAAGCAGGAGGCAGGTCAGATGTGATCCATGGGCAAAAGTTTACCAACCTTGGTTTATAAGATAAAGACTAATCCATATAACATACATTAATGGCGCTTCCAAATCTGGCTATAGTCTACTGTTGCGTGGATATTCTTATTAATTTGTTCCTCTTTTTGTTCAAGCTGCCTTTTAATTTAAAATACCCTCTGTCTTCTCTCTGTTCTTTCCAACAATTAGCTCTCAAACACTTAAGTTGTAGACAAGATATCACATTGTTTATGTCTGATCCTCTCTGCTCCCTCCTTTCTTTCTATAAGAATTTTTTGTGTCTATACCATAATACTTTTTTTTTTGTGGTTACTATCACTCTGTTCTTTTATATTTCGCCAGGTGTATTGAGGTATAATTGGCAAACAACATTGTATACAATTCAAGTGTACAATGTGATGATTTAATAGACATACACATTGTGAAATGGTTACCACAATCAGATTAATTAACACATCCATCCCCTCATATAGTTACCTTCTCAATTACTCCACTCTGAGCCCCTGGTAACCACCCTCTTACTCTTTGTTTCTATGTGTGTGTTTTTTTTTTTTTTTTTTTTTTCAGTTGTGGCGCACGGGCTTAGCTGCTCCGCGGCATGTGGGATCCTCCCGGAGCAGGCATCGAACCCGTGTCCCCTGCATTGGCAGGTGGATTCTCAACCACTGCGCCATGTAGGAAGCTCTATTTCTATGTATTTTGACATTTTTTTTTTTTAGGATTCCATGTATAAGTGAGATCCTAGAGTGTTTGTCTTTCTCTGAATTATTTTACTTAGCACGCTGTTCTCCAGATTCATCCATGTTGTCTTAAATGGCAGGATTTCCTTCTTTTTTGACGTTGAATAATATTCAGTTGTATATATATACCACATTTCCTTTATCTATTCATCTGTCAGCAGACACTTAGGTTGCTTCTGTCTTTTGGCTACTGTGAATAATGGTATAGTGAACATAGGAGTGCAGATATCTCTCAGAGACAGTGATTTTGTTTCCTTTGGATGGATACATACCAGAATTGGAATTGCTGGACAATAAGGCGATTCTATTTTTAACTTTTTGAGGACCCTCCATACTGTTTTCTATAGTGACTGCACCAATTTACAATCCCATCAACAGTGCACAAGGGTCGCCTTTTCTCCACCTTTTCACCAATACTTGTTATCTCTTGTTTTTGATGATAGCCATCCTAACAGGTGTGAAGTGGTATCTCATTGTGGCTTTGGTTTGCATTTTCCCGAGGATTAGTGACATTGAAGCTGTGTTCCCAACCTCTCCCTGCCCCTCAGTCCTGCAGATCCCCTCAGTATTCTGGATGGGACCCAGAAGAAATGAGCCTCTTTGACAGTATCCTACACAGCTGGGGAAGCCAGATGCTCACAGGCTCTCACTTCCCCCCACGGGAGAAATTGAGGTTCAAGGGATCTCTCTTAGCACTGAGTTGTGCCTCCTTGGGGGAGGGGTGACAGGGGTAAATTGAAACCCTTCTTCTACCCTCTTTAATGGATGCAAGCTCAGATGATTTTTTTGCGCCAATTGTGTGCTAGAACTTCTTAGCTGCGCTTCCAAACTCGTAAAAGATATTCTTGTTTGTGGGTGATTGTCAAAATTGGTGTTTTTCGTGGGGAAGATGGTAGAAAACTCCTATTCCATTATCTTTCTGATGTCACTCCATTGTCTTACTGATGTCACTCCTATTCCATTGTCTTACTGAATAACTCCATTATTTAGGGAGAGATGAACTAGATTTAACAATACACAGTCAAAAGAATAGACACTGAATCATTGAAAAATCTCAAACTCTCATGAATCAGTAAAAACTTTTTTAAAAGCTTCTGTTATTTTGGATTATAAAGAGAAAAAGATGTCATATTGTGGCTAATATAGAGTGTGAAAACCAATCTCTCTTGTCCATTAGATATATAGCTCAATAATTTAAATGCTTGATTCAATAAAAAATATCTAGTGCTTTACACTGAGTAAAATATGTGATAATTTAGAACAATTATAAAAAAGAAGGAACTACTGAACACCTTGAATTAGATTATGACTGAAGTATTGCTTGATTTATTTTTTACTTGGAAAAGGTAATTTATTTCTTCTGCAATTTGGTCCAGTTTTGTAAACAGTTTAAAAAGGTAAAAAATCATGAATTTTTCTTCATAGGATGACTGCAAGAAGGTAATTCTGGTTGGTTTGTCAAAAAATGGGCACAGGAAATTCCAGCATCTGATTTAATTTGCTGTGGAAAGAACAAACTTTCTCCTTCGCACTCTTGGAATATTAGATGACATCTCTAAACTATCTTTTGGCAAACTACCTGATGAAAACGGCATTAATGTGTGACTTGACTCTTATACACATGAATCGGAGTTTGAGGAAGTTGAGACTAATTGCTGTCAACATAATTAAATGATTTTGTAAATCCTGATAATCACCTCAAACAATAATACACTGCTAGGCACTATTCTAAATACTTAACATTTATTAACTCATTTGATCCTCAAATAACCCCATTTGACAGTTAAGGGAACAGGCACAGCCGGTTTAAATAAGTAGTCTGAGGTCACACAAGTCCCAAAAGGCAAAGCCAAGACAGAAAATGAAACAGTCTGGTTCCAGAGTCTATGCTCTCAACCACTGTGCTTTGTTTTCCAAGTAATGTTATCATCAATAAGGTAACACATGGGCCTGGACTTACATATGCTGTCTACATATGGGAGGTAATTCTGATTAAATAGATCAAATCAGTTTTATACTTGCTGAAATCTTCTTTTTCTGCCCTCATACCCCATTGATGAGTTAATTGAAATTTGACTCTGTGATATTATTTCATAGTTTATAGTTAGTTCTGCCTTTTTTTCCCTCCATTAGACTATGGAAACTTCAAATGCAGTGGACGTTCTTATTCCAGTTTTAATTCTTTTGGCATTCAGAACTTTTCCACAGTGCTTGGAATTTAGGAGATGTTCAATCAGATGCTTGTTGAATGGATAAATAAATGATAAAATGCAATGAATAATATTAAGGTGTTCGACAGGGCTCAATAACAAGAATCAAACTTCCCTGCTCAAGTTCTGAAGCAAGCACAAAAAAGACAGAAGATTCAGCAATCGGAAGGTAAAATTTCAACTCTGATGTTTCAAGCTGATGTTGGAGAATGTAGTTTATGTCTGGTAACAGATCTAAGATTGAAGAGCACTTAATCTTTTATATTAATGATCTATGGCTGTGTAAAAATTATCTCAAGACTTAGACGCTTACACAACAATAAATGCTTATTCTGTCACATTTTCTACAAATGAAGAATTCAGAAGTGGCTTAGCTGGCTGTTCTGGCTCAGGGTGTCCTATGAGGTGGCAGTCCAGATGTTGGCTTGGGCCACCGTCAAACTGTTGGCTGTTGGCAGTTTCTTTCCATTAGACTATTTGAATGTTTTCATGATGTTGGCAGCTGGCTCCCCCTAAATGGGCAAGATAGAAGACACACTTTCTCTTATGGCTTTGACTGAGAAGTCACACGTTGTCATTTCTGCAGTCACACGTTGTCATTTCTGCTCTACAAGCCCGCTGGTTTCAATGTGGGAGGGGACTACACGATGGCAAGAATATCATGAGGCCTGAATCACTGACGACCGTACTGGGTGCTGCTACCAAGCTTCTTGCCGCTAGCAGTCTCGGACTGAAGTAGGCCCCCTCCATCAGCTGCCGAGCCTACCCCTGGGAGAACACAGCAGAGGAAACACAGACTTTCTACAGAGCTCACGACTGAAGGAGAGAGGAAGGAGGGGCTACACTATAGTAAGTCTCTACCACAAAGTTTCACCACTTAATAACGTGTTGACTTATTTGATGACTTCCTCCCCAACCCAGCTATAAGCTGTAGGAATCAGGGACCCATTTGCCTTGGGCACCTCTGAATGTCCTGCACTCAGCACGGCCTCTGGTACAGCACACTCTGGTGGAACCTTGAATGAACAAATGAATCTGACCGTGATCTGTGTCCTCACACAGAAATTTCTGAAGTTCAGTGGTTGAGGGAAAGGATTCTCTTCAGTAGCTTCAAGACTTATATACAACATGGATCTCTATGCGTACATTAATCTTTCCTATTTAAAACTTAAAAAACAATAAGTGCAAAATAACGTCAGTTGATAATTCACAGCAGTACCTTGGGGGTATTATTTTATAATGCCATTCTTATAAATGGCCAACCTAAATCCTTTTCATGTGGGAGATGTTCTGAAGTACAGACAAAGAGACAGTAGCTGATAAAACTTATCTCTGATCAAAGGACAAAAACTGTCTAAAAATTCTCAAAATGACTCTTACAAAGAGAAACATGGAAAATTAACTGCACTGATTAAATTAATATCTTCAGAAAAATTAGCCATCCAATTTTCTTGGACTGTTTAGCATCAGAACAAAGAAATGTAATAAGCAGCATCTGAAGAGAGAAACTTGTGACATTAATTATATTCAGTCCTGGCTTAACAAAACACTGCAGTGGCCACTTCCCTCCCATTCTATTCTAAAATGTCAGTCCAATGTATTTTCAAGTTCTCGAATCAACTTCTATTCAGTTCCACCAATACAGTCAAGGCTACTTTTTCAAATTTATCTCAGACAGCCTGTATTACCTGTGGTGAGAGGAACATCTGTTTCAGATTCTGAGGCATCCAGAGAGAATGGTGAAAGTGATGAGCTTAACGAATGAATTTTATCTTTAGTATTATCACATCTTAATGAATTTTATCTTTAGCATTATCACATAAACTAAATTTGTTACTTTAATTCTACTCTTTTTATCCAACTAAAATATGAGGATAATGAAGTACTGTTAGAATTAAATGAGGAAGTCGACATATTAAGTGTTATAACTGCAAAGAACTTTACCAAGTTGGGCGGTTATTGTGGCCATCTTCACCCAAACTCTGTGAATCAAGGCACTAGCTTTAAGGCTTTATGCTCATAAATTGGTATGGTGTGTTCACGGTGGAATTATCATTTCCCACTTTTAAGCCTTTCTTCCACTATGACACTGCTGGCCTCTTGCCACTCTCTTACTCTCTCTGCTCCAGGTGAACTAAGACCACTAATTAGATTGCTGAGTTTGGAGAAAGAAACTTGGCCCAAGAAACTTGGTACTATGCCGAGTGCTGGACATTCAGTGGTGCCCAAGGTAAATGGGTCTCTGATCCCTGTAGCTTATAATTGAGTCGGAGGGGAAGCCATCAAATAAGTAACCTTATTAAGTGGAGAAAAACTGTGGTAGATACTTGCTATGGACTGAATCATGACCCCCCCACCCCACACCCCGTTTGTATGTTGAAGCCCTAACAGATACCCTCGACCCCAACTGTATTGGAGATAGGGCCTTTGAGGAGGTATTAAGGTTAAATGAGGTCATAAGGGTGAAGTCCTGATCTGACAGAAGTGGTGCCCTTCTATGAACAGAAAGAGACAGCAGAACTCTTTCTTCAACATGTGAGGACACAGTGAGAAGACAGCCATCTGGGAGCTGGGAAGAGAGGTCTCACCAGAACTACATCATACTGGCACTCTGATTTCAGACCTTCAGCCTCCAGGACACTGAGAAAATAAAATTCTGTTGTTTAAGGCTTTTAGGTTATGGTATTTTGGTGTGGCAGCCTGAGCTAAGTAAAAAAAAGTACTACACAAAAAAAGTACAGTTTTGTTTGAAAGAATATAAAGGGCCTGCATTAGATTCGGTGATTAGGGTAAGCCTTGCCAAAGAGATGTTAAGGCTGGATCTGAAGAATGAAAAATAACCAGCTGTGAGCATTGCAGACTGAGGTCATCAGGTTAATAAAGATTTTCCTCCATTTGGTTTGACTCTGTATCTGTGAATGTATGGTTAGACGGAATAACATGTTTGTTATCTCTGTTTGGAAAGCCTTTCTAGTTCTTACCATGACATCACTACATTATTTCTGTTTTAGAGATGTTATTACACTGCAGAATAATATAGGAGTTTAAATAGGCCCAAAATCAAAACATAAATCTATCAGAAACATCCAGAAAATGCAGTTTCCAATGTATTTTCTAGGCCTAAAATTGAATAATTTCCCATAAATTTTTCATTTGAATGTATTGTTAAAATGTATTCACTTGGTTAGTGAAATTGTTTTTCAAAATGACTTTAACCTGACCTTGGAAAGAAATTTAAATCTAAAAGTGCTTTTATTTTCATTTATACAAGATCTAAAAGAAAGTCTCAATGTATATATATCTTGAATTCAAATAAATTTTTATGGTCACTTTATTACTTAAAAAATATCTTCAAATAAGCTCTGCACCTGATGCTTTTAATACAATAAACTCTTAACAATAAAAAACAAACAAACAAACAAACAAAGAAACCCCTTGGTTTACCTTGTTTGTAACATCTATACCAGGTTTTAGTTTTTCTGTTTTCTGTATACATGATTTCAGATGTTAGGTGTTGTCTTATTCATCTGAACATTTCCAAACCCTAGCATGGTAATTGACACATGTTGAGTGTTTCATAAAGCTTTATTGACATGTCATTTTTAACTTAAAAGGGTTAATGATGTGACTGTCTTTTTTTAATATAAAAATTTATTTATTTATTTATTTATTGGTTGGTTGTGTTGGGTCTTCGTTGCTGCACAGGGGCTTTCTCTAGTTGCGGCGAGCAGGGGCTACTCTTCTTTGTGGTGCGGGGCTCCTAATTGCCATGGCTTTTCTTGTGGAGCAGGGCTCTAGGCGTGTGGGCTTCAGTAGTTGCAGTAAGTGGGCTCAATAGTTGTGGCTCACGGGCTCTAAAGCACAGGCTCAATAGTTGTGGTACACGGGCTTAGTTGTGCTGTAGCATGTGGCATCTTCCTGGAGCAGGGATCAAACCTGTGTCCCCTGCATTGGCAGGCAGATTCTTAACCACTGTGCCACCTAGGAAGCCCTGTGATCATCTTTTTTAAGTAAAATATAACCTGTTGATGGTGGAAAGATGACTTCTAGGTTTCTATACCAAATAATGACAAGCTTTGGTGCCGTCATTGTTAAATATGGGTCAATTTTCCCTTGGATGAAATTTAATGAAGTGCTTTTAATTGATAATCTGATGTTTTGTTGCTATGTTGTGATATTTTTGGTTTCAAGGGATTGAGTGACAAGAAAACAGGCAGGGAAACGAGAGATATGAGGCTTGGTTCAATTTCTCTTGTAGGATTATAATCTATAGAATACATTTGGGAGATTGTTGGAATAAAATTTCTTAATTAGGAAAGTAAAGAAAGCCACAGCATATGATCTGGATTTTGTGAAATAGTATCTCTCTTCCTTTTCTCAGAGTAAGCATTTCCTGTTACATACACAATAATAATAGTCCTATGTAATTTGCCTGAAAACTATTAAGATCATGTTGTGTTTTGGGACCTTTGGTTGGAAACATGTCAAGGCCATTGACTGTGTAGCTAGATTGCCAAGATTAGAATCCTGGCTTTGGCATTGACAAGCTGTATAAACTTGAATAAGTTAGTTACCCTCTTTGGACCTCATTTCTTCACTTGTAAAGTGGTGATAATACTAGTGCCAACTGAATAGAGTTTACCGAAGAGCCAAGCACTTTGTATATGTAAAATACTAAGAATGGTAGCTTGCACGTAGTTAGTGCTGCAAAGGGTGTTTGTTCAATAAATAATAATGTACATTCATACTAAAATATAAATGTATTACTATAAATGATAGACAAAGGAATTGAAGAATCTTTATTAAGTGCTCCAGATCATTGAATGGAGTTCATGGAAGAACAGCTCAAATCCAAAGCTTCTGGGTTTTAAATCTGTCAGCCATATGTGTGCCTGCTTCTTTCTAATTAAGCTTCAGAGATTTAGAAATTCTCTGCTACAGAGGGCTGGAGTATAAGAAGAGTTATATATAGCTGTATAAAGGATAAAATCAAAGGTCTTTGAGGGAAGCTGTATGTGGAACATAAGGGCTACCCCCAAGAACGTGATGGGCCGCCTCACTGTGAGCTGCTGTGAGCCACACAGAAGTGCATGTGACCTTGACTCTGAGAAGCAACAAAAAGCTTTACGGGAAAAAAACATTGTCCAGCTCATAGCAGAAGGACATACAATTAGCCAAGTCGTTGAAATCAAGTGATCAACTCTTTGCCACTTAACATTCCTTTTGGAATGAACAAGATATAAATCAATGACAAATGGATTAAGTTATTTATTACAACATACTTCAAAGAATACTTTTTGAGTGTATAAATTAATGGAGACTCTGAAAAGGTCAGTACAAAGCAAACAAAGAATTCCTTGGGCAACCTTGACAGATGTGAATTAGTAGGCTGGGCTGATGTTCAGCCCCTGGATCATGAGGCTTGGAGAACCAGAGCAGGCGTTGAGAACCCACTGAGCCAGACAGAGTCGCTGAGGCTGAAACCTCACGCTGGGAGGCTCGTCTATCTGATGAAAGAACAGCTGCCTAAGTGCTTACCCTGAACTCTGTTGCTCATTTATGATGTTGTGAAAAATACAACTCTGCATCCCAGGGAGGTGTTAGAATTAGTGAGATACCTAAAGGACCTTTAGGTATTAACTATTACTGTCACCAAAAATAAAAATATGTAAAAAGATGTATGATGATTCTTGACCCGAGGTATGAATAGGTTGCCTTCTGACATGTGGAAATGAACATGGAATTGGAATTGGAATTGAGTCACATCTGTGTCCCCTTAGCCAATTCATACTTTAATGAATTTGGGTAATATTCTCTTTTTTTTCACTCTTAGCCTTACTTTCTTGAAATCTTTATCCTTCAAATATGTTTTAGGGCGTTTAACGGCCACTAATTTTATAGGCTAGTACAGGCTAGATACATAAAATAGAAGAATTCAGTTTAAGTGTTTGAGTTAATTCAGGAAAGTTTTTTCACACATGATTAGACTGGACGCATTAGGAAACCCGAATAATGCCAAGTGCTGGCTAGGAGGTGGGGCTATGGGGGTCTTCAGCCATTCAGGAGAACAGTCTGGCACTATTTTGAAATACTAAATCATAAACATGGCTTAATTGGGAGATTGGGATTGCCATATATATACATTAATATGTATAAAATAGATGACATAAGAAAAAATATCAAATTGTACACTTTAGATGTACGCAGTTTATTGTATGTCAATTATATCTCAATAAAATTCTTTTCAAAAGGAAAAAAAAAAAAGAAATGACCAAACTTTTTCCAAAGTGCTACCATTTTATATTCCTTTCAGTAGTGAATGAAAGTTCCAGTTCCTCACAGACTAAAGTCTTTTAATTTTAGCCATTCTGATAGATATGGAGTGATATCTCATTGTGGTTTTTATTTGCATTTCCCTAATGACTAACAATGTTGAGAGTCTCTTCATGTGCTTATTTGCCTTCTATTATCATGTTCTGTAAAGTGTCTGTTCGGGTGCTTTGCCCATCTTTCGAAACTGAATTTTTTGTTTCCTTACTGTTGAGCTTTCAGAATTCTTTACATATTCTGGATATAACTCCTTAGCAAATATATGATTTGCAAATATTCCTAGAAGCCTTACAGTATTAGGTTTCACGTTTAAGTCTATGATTCCTTTTGAGTTAGCATTTTATATGGTACTAAATATGATCAAAGATCCAATTGTTCTGACACCATTTGTTGCAAAGATTATCCTTTCTCTACTTACTTGCCTTACGCCTTTGTCAAAAATCAGCTGTCCATATACGTGGCGGGTCTGTTTCTATATATTTTGTTCTGTTGATCTATATATTTATTTTAACATCAGTCCTGAGTACCATAGCTTTATAATAAAAGTTTAAAAATCAGAAAAATAAAATAAAATAAACATGGCTTATCACGCAGCCGTTCTCCTTCAGGGTCCATGTACCAAAGACATTCATACATGTTCATCACTGGGCAGGTAGAGCATCGTCATTGCAACATTTATGCACATGTGTGGTGAATGTGTATGAGTGTGTGTATTTATGTGGTGTGAGTATATGCAAGTGTGTATGTATGAGTGTGTGTGAATGTGTGTGTGTGTGTGTGTGTGTGTGTGTGTGTGTGTATGCGCATACACATGTGATGGAAGATTCCTCTAGGCAACCCAAATGGCCAGCACTGGGAGAGTAGACACACCATGGATTACATACAACAATTAGATATAAAGATTACTTGGAGTAAGAGCAACACAGATGGATCTTAAATACACAGTATTTAGTGAAATGTAGAAACAAGGAGGACTTTAAAACAGCACATTTATATACACTTGAAAATACATGTGTTCGACTCTATACAGTTTGTAAACATCTACAGATAAAATGATTCGCATTCAACGTGATGAATAATTGCAGCAGTTGCATGTGGTAGAGGTAGGAACAGGAGTGGATGAGGGGTAATAAATACATGTCTACAACAAGAGGGGAACCTTGTTTGGACCCATAACATGGCACGGACTGAGCACAGACACAGACTTGAATACATAAATAAGTAAAATGACTCTCATGAGGGGCCTCCCAGAGGAAGTGAGGTTAAGATGGGTTTTGTGAGGGTAAGTAGGAGTTGACCAGGCAAAGTGGTGGAGCGGGAAATCTTACTAGAAAGAAGAGGACTCGAGTATATTCTGAGCAGGAGAAGCTTCAAATTCAACAGTCTGGAGTCAAGAGCACTTGCCTTCTCCTTGGGGTTGCACAGAGCTGTGTATGGCAAGAGTATAGACCACAAAGTAAAGTGGTGGGATGAAAGGACGGAGAGGCAGACAGGCTCTACATGAAGCAGGACCCTATACTCTGCATTTCCACCTCTGCATAGGGTTCTGAAGGTGATGGGGAGGATGTTCAACTAGAGAGGGGTGTGATCCTTCTTTGTATTTTAAACCATTCTGTCTCTAATCTGGGGGAATCAATCTATGTATAAAGCCAGTTCAAGTCTCATTTCACCCACAAAGGCTTTTCTTCGTCCAATTTCTAACCAAATTGTATAGAGTCTCTTCTTGGGTAATTCTGCAGTATTTAGTACTTTTGTATGCACTTAGCTTATTCTTTCTTATAATTATGTGTTCTTTCCTTATCTTTCCTTTCGACATCTGGTAAAGTAGACTATGCATTTATAGATGGCAGAAAATGCCAAATCATCCAACATTTAGTCTGGATCAAAACGAATTAAACAACATGGGAAATGGTTTAAAGGCGAGTGAAGAAAGACTACTTAAGTGTGATGGCTCAGATGGAAGCAAAAAATGATGTAGGGAAATATAGTAAGGTTTCCTTGGGGTATGTTATCAAAGAAGAAGACAATTACACTGAGGGTTAGAGGGCAGAGAGTAAAACTGAAGGAAAATTTCGTTTTCACAGAATGGCTTTTTATTTTATTTATTTATTTATTTATTTATTTTTATTTATTTTATTTTTTTTTGGGGGGGGTACATCAGGTTCAATCATCTGTTTTTATACACATATCCTCGTATTCCCTCCCTTCCTTGACTCCCCCCCCCTCAAGTCCCCCCCACCCTCCCTGCCCCAGTCCTCTAAGGCATCTTCCATCCTCAAGTTGGACTCCCTTTGTTATACAACAACTTCCCACTGACTATTTTACAGTTGGTAGTATATATATGTCTGTGCTACTCTCTCGCTTCGTCTGAGCTTCCCCTTCACCCCCCGCCCCCTCCCATACCTCGAGTTCTCCAGTCCATTCTCTGTATCTGCATCCTTATTCTTGTCACTGAGTTCATCAATACCATTTTTAGATTCCGTATATGTGAGTTAGCATACAATATTTGTCCTTCTCTTTCTGACTTACTTCACTATGTATGACAGATTGTAGTTCTATCCACCTCATTACATATAGCTCCATCTCATCCCTTTTTATAGCTGAGTAATATTCCATTGTATATATATGCCACATCTTCTGTATCCATTCATTTGTTGATGGGCATTTAGGTTGCTTCCATGTCCTGGCTATTGTAAAGAGTGCTGCAATAAACATTATGGTACAAGTTTCTTTTGGGATTATGGTTTTCTTTGGGGATATGCCCAGGAGTGGGATGACTGGATCATATGGTAGTTCTATTTGTAGTTTTTTAAGGAACCTCCAAATTGTTTTCCATAGTGGCTGTACCAACTTACAGTCCCACCAACAGTGCAGGAGAGTTCCCTTTTCTCCACACCCTCTCCAACATTTGTGGTTTCCAGACTTTGTGATGATGGCCATTCTGATTGGTGTGAGGTGATACCTCATTGTGGCTTTGATTTGCATTTCTCTGATGATTAGTGATGTTGAGCATCTTTTCATGTGTTTGTTGGCCATCTGTATGTCTTCTTTGGAGAAATGTCTATTTCGGTCTTCTGCCCATTTGTGGATTGGGTTATTTGCTTTTTTGGTGCTAAGCTTCATGAGCTGCTTGTATATTTTGGAGGTTAATCCTTTGTCCGTTGTTTCATAGGCAATTATTTTTTCCCATTCTGAGGGTTGCCTTTTAGTCTTGTTTATGGTTTCTTTTGCTGTGCAAAAGCTTTTAAGTTTCATGAGGTCCCATTCGTTTATTCTTGATTTTATTTCCATGATTCTAGGAGGTGGGTCAAAAAGGATCTTGCTTTGATGTATGTCATAGAGTGTTCTGCCTATGTTTTCCTCTAGGAGTTTTATCGTGTCTGGCCTTCCATGTAGGTCTTTAATCCATTTGGAGTCTATTTTTGTGTATGGTGTTAGGAAGTGTTCTAATTTCATTCTTTTACATGTAGCTGTCCAATTTTCCCAGCACCACTTATTGAAGAGGCTGTCTTTTTTCCATTGTATACTCGCGCCTCGTTTGTCAAAGATAAGGTGCCCATATGTGTTTGGGCTTACTTCTGAGTTCTCTATTCTATTCCATTGATCGTCCTTTCTATTTTTGTGCCAGTACCATACTGTCTTGATCACTATGGCCTTGTAGTATAGTTTGAAGTCAGGAAGCCTGATTCCACCAACTCCATTTTTCCTTCTCAAGATTGCTTTGGCTATTCGGGGTCTTTTGCATTTCCATACAAATCGTAAGATTTCTTGCTCTAGTTCTGTGAAAAATGCCATTGGTAATTTGATCGGGATTGCATTGAATCTGTAAATTGCTTTGGGTAGTACAGACATTTTCACGATGTTGATTCTTCCAATCCAAGAACATGGTATGTCCCTCCATCTGTTTGTGTCATCTTTGATTTCTTTCATCAATGTCTTAAAGTTTTCTGCATACAGATCTTTTGCCTCCTTAGGCAGGTTTATTCCTAGGTATTTGATTCTTTTGGTTGCAATGGTGAATGGGAGAGTTTCCTTAATTTCTCTTTCTGCTCTTCCATTGTTAGTGTATAGGAATGCAAGAGATTTCTGTGCATTAATTTTGTATCCTGCTACTTGACTAAACTCATCAATGAGTGCTAGCAGTTTTCTGGTAGAGTCTTTAGGGTTTTCTATATATAATACCATGTCATCTGCAAAGAGTGACAATTTTACTTCTTCTTTTCCAATTTGGATTCCTTTGATTTCTTTTTCTTCTCTGATTGCTGTGGCTAAAACTTCCAAAACTATGTTGAATAATAGTGGTGAGAGTGGACACCCTTGTCTTGTTCCTGTTCTTAGAGGGAATTCTTCCAGTTTTTCCCCATTGAGAACAATGTTGGCTTTTGGTTTTTCATATATGGGTTTTATTATGTTGAGGTAATTTCCTTCTATGCCCATTTTCTGGAGAGCTTTTATCATAAATGGGTGTTGAACTTTGTCAAAAGCTTTTTCTGCATCTATTGAAATGATCATATGGTTTTTATCCTTCAAGTTGTTGATATGATGTATCACGTTGATTGGTTTGCGTATATTGAAGAATCCTTGCATCCCAGGGATAAACCCCACTTGATCATGGTGTATGATTTTTTTAATGTGCTGTTGGAGTCTGTTAGCTAGTATTTTGTTTAGGATTTTTGCATCTATATTCATCAGTGATATTGGTCTGTAGTTTTCTTTTTTTGTGACATCTTTGCCTGGTTTTGGTATCAGGGTGATGGTGGCCTCATAGAATGAGTTTGGGAGTGTTCCACCTTCTGCAATATTTTGGAAGAGTTTGAGAAAGATAGGTGTTAACTCTTCTTGAAATATTTGATAGAATTTGCCCGTGAACCCATCTGGTCCTGGGCTTTTGTGTGCTGGGAGATTTTTAATCACTGCCTCAATTTCCGTACTTGTGATTGTTCTGTTCATGGTTTCTATTTCTTCCTGGTTCAGTCTTGGAAGATTGCATTTTTCTAAGAATGTATCCATTTCTTCCAGGTTATCCAATTTATAGGCATATAGTTGCTTGTAGTAGTCTCTCATGATGTTTTGTATTTCTGAGGTGTCCGTTGTTACTTCTCCTTTTTCATTTCTAATTCTGTTGATTTGCATCTTCTCCCTTTTTTACTTGATGAGTCTGGCTAATGGTTTATCAATTTTGTTAATCTTCTGAAAGAACCAGCTTTTAGTTTTATTTATTTTTCTTATGGTTTCTTTCCTTTCTTTTTCATTTATTTCTGCTCTGATCTTTATGATTTCTTTCCTTCTGCTCACTTTGGGGTTTCTTTGTTCTTCTTTCTCTAGTTGTTTTAGGTGTAAGGTTAGGTTGTTTATTCAATCATTTTCTTGTTTCTTAAGGTAGGACTGTATTGCTATAAACTTCCCTCTTAGAACTGCTTTTGTTGCATCCCATAGGTTTTGGGTTGTTGTGTTTTTGTTGTCATTTGTTTCTAGATATTTTTTGATTTCCTCTTTGATTTCTGTAGTGATTCCTTGGTTGTTTAAGAGTGAATTGTTTAGCCTCCATGTATTTGTCTTTTTTGCAGTTTTTTTCCTGTAATTGATATCTAGTCTCATGGCGTTGTGGTCTGAGAAGATGCTTGATATGATTTCAATTTTCTTGAATTTGCTGAGGTTTGATTTGTGACCCAAGATGTGATCTATCCTGGAAAATGTTCCGTGTGCACTTGAGAAGAACGTGTAGTCTGTCGTTTTTGGATGGAATGTCCTATAAATATCAATTAAGTCGAGATGGTCTAATGTGTCATTTAAAACTTGTGTGTCTTTATTGATTTGCTGTTTGGATGATCTGTCCATTGATGTAAGTGGGGTGTTCAAGTCTCCCACTATTATTGTGTTACTGTCGATGTCCCCTTTTAGAGCTGTTAGCATTTGCCTTATGTATTGAGGTGCTCCTATATTGGGGGCATAGATATTTACCATTGTGATATGTTCTTCTTGAATGGATCCCTTGATCATTAGGTAGTGTCCTTCCTTGTCTGCTTTAATAGTCTTTACTTTCAAGTCTAATTTGTCTGATATGAGTATTGCTACTCCAGCTTTCTTTTGACTTCCATTTGCATGGACTATCTTTTTCCATCCCTTTCCTTTCAGTCTATATGTATCCCTTGGTCTGAAGTGGGTTTCTTGTAGGCAGCATATACAAGGGTCTTGTTTTTGGATCCATTCAGCCAGTCTGTGTCTTTTGGTTGGAGCATTTAATCCATTGACATTTAAAGTGATTATTGACATGTGTGTTCCAATTACCATTTTCTTAATTGTTTTAGGTTTGTATTTGTAGGTGTTTTCCTTTTCTTGTGTTTCCTACTTAGAGAAGTTCCTTTAGCACTTGTTGTAAGGCTGGTTTGGTGGTGCTGAATTCTCTTCACTTTTGCTTGTCTGGAAAGCTTTGGATTTCTCCCTCAAATCTGAATGAGATTCTTGCTGGGTAGAGTATTCTTGGCTGTAGGTTTCTCTCTTTCAGGACTTTCAGGATATCCTGCCATTCCCTTCTGGCCTGCAGAGTTTCTGTAGAAAGGTCAGCTGTTATCCTGATGGGTTTTCCCTTATATGTTGTTTGTTGCTTTTCTCTTGCTGCTTTTAATATTTTTTCTTTGTGTTTAATTGTCATTAGTTTGATTAATATGTGTCTTGGTGTATTTCTCCTTGGGTTTATTCTGTATGGGACTCTCTGTGCTTCTTGGACTTGGTGAATTATTTCCTTTCCCATGTTGGGGAAGTTTTCCACTAGAACCTCTTCAAATATTTTCTCAGACCCTTTCTTGTTTTCTTCTTCTTCTGGGATGCCTATAATTTGAATGTTGGTACATTTAAGGTTATCACTGAGGTCTCTGAGACTGTCTTCTATTCTTTTTATTCTTTTTTCTTTTTCCTGCTCTGTGGCGTTTATTTCCCCCATTCTATCTTCCAACTCACTTATTCGTTCTTCTGCCTCAGTCATTCTGCTGGTTATAGCATCTAGAGTATTTTTAATTTCAGTTATTTTGTTATCCATTGCTGTTTGTTTTTCTGAGTTCTTATGAACTGTTTCTTGTACTTTCTCTATTTTTTTATCGAGATTTTGTATCATTTTTACTATCATTACTCTAAATTCTTTTTCAGGCATTTTTCCTATGTCCTCCTCATTTATTTGGTCTTGTGGGTTTTTTTCCTGCTCCTTTGCCTGCATGGTGTTTCTTTGTTTCCTCATGGTTGTCCAAACTTTTGGGGTTGCTTGTCCTGGTGATAGAGGTGTTTATAGAAGACTGTCCAAGCCTCAGACTAATGTCCAAGTATTGGATTAAACAAATATTAAATCTAGGAAATACATACATGTATAAGACACACAATTATTGAATCCATTAGGACATAAGGCTCTAGTAAGACCTGACAGAACCCCAGTGTGCTATCACATATTCAAAGAGAAACCCAGCAGAAATTGACAACTGAAACAGAACAAATCAGAGACAAAAGCAAAAGCAAACAAACAACAAATAACACCCTACACATACAAACATCAATCCAGGGAGATTTTGTAAGCTAGGATCAAATATAGAAAAGAGCTGGAGTACCACCAGAGAGAATGGAGATTCTCAGAATGTAATTAGACAACTGTACTAAGAACTAAGATAAAGACAAAAGCCTAATATTAAATACCAAGGCAGTGCATCATCTGGAGAATAGAGCAAGGAGTCTGAGCAGACCGATAGTGTTGCTTATAAGTATGTTAAGATAAAATAAACTTAAAATGGCTGGAAGAAAGAGGAACAGGAGAGCGTAATGTGGTTGGAAATATGCAAATAAAAAGAAAGGAATAGAAATGTATAAAAGATAGGGATGAAAGGAAAGTATGAGAGATATTTTGTCCGTACTACCAAAAACTTAGCTAGATATAGAAGTATATAAAAAGGCAAAAAAAAAAAAAAAAAAGAATAAAAAATATCATTAAAAAATTATGTTATAAAACTTGTAGATCCCTTAGGGCTAAGATCGTATTTAATAAATCAAAAAATAAAAATAAATAAATAAAAAAAATAAAAGAATAAAAAATATCATTAAAAAATTATGTTATAAAACTTGTAGATCCCTTAGGGCTAAGATCGTATTTAATAAATCCAAAAAAAAAAAAAATCCAGAACTGATCCCAGAATGGACCAGTTCAATAGGTATTGATACTACTATTTCTGTTTCCTTAGCGTCTCAGCTGTAAGTGTCCTTCTCCTTGCCTTGGGTTTTTTTTTGCGTTATTCTGTGACCAGCAGAGGTTCCTTTATTGTTCGTCTGTAAGCCTCGGTGTGTGGGGAGGGAGAGGGTACAATAGTGGCTCCTTCTCCTGGGAGTGAGTGAGCAGTGGCGCACTGTTGTTTCAGTCAGGCTTGGAGGTGCCTGTTGCAGAGGGCGCTGGTGGCTCAGGCGTACACAGAAAGTCTTAGAGTTGGGCCTCTCTCGGGGTTTTTTCTTTTTGATGCTGGTGTTTTTTTTTTTTCCCCTCTGGGCAGCCTCCCTGCTGCTGGTGTTGCAAGGGGTTTTAATCTAGCCCCGCCCCAGTGCCTGAGGGTGCTTGTTATCCCTGAGCGCCTTAGGTGGCCCGCAGGGCGTCTCTCCACTGCCTGTTGCAGAGGTGCGGAAAGAGAGGGAGAGGATACACGCGCGGCTCCTCCCCCCTGCCCGTGAGCCTGCAGCTTCCAGCCGCCATCATGGCCGGGCAGCTCTCAGGGACGGGCACTCCTCTCCGCGGACCTCCTCCCTCCTGTGCTCTCGGTCCGTCACCCTACCGGCAACAATGTTTCTCCCCCTGAACCAGCTCTCCGGTTCCCACGCTCCCGCTCCTGGACCCTCCGTTCAGCCGCGGATCGATGTCTCGGTCCGGGAACACTGAGCTGCGCTGCAGACCCTCCGTATGTTTCTCACTCCCTCCCGTCTGCCACAGCTCCGCCGCTTCCCCCTCTTTGAGCCCTCGTAGATGCCTCCCTACCGGCTATGTCGGGCTCCCCGCAGCCCTTTCTGGTGTCCGAGGCCGTCTGCTGGTGTTCAGCTGGTTCTCTGTGGGAATGACTGCGTCCTTCCGTGCATTCCCAATGCATCTGTGGAGAGGGATGCACTCCACATCTCTCAACTTCGCCGCCATCTTTTTTTCTCCATGGCTTTTTATTTTAAAGAGAAATTTCCAATCTTTTGAGAGTTAAGTCCTTGTAAGCATGGTCTCCATGCCTTGGATTTTCATTTTATCTTAATAATTCTGATAATCTGGATTGAGAAATGTAGCATCTCCTGAATTGTCAACTACAATGTCAAGACAATGTCCACATTTAGCGTTGGATAGATAAGACAGCTTTCAAAAATATAGAATGCACATTCCAGGTGTACACTGAACATTTAGTTATTTGAAATAAAATGTTAATGTTTTCATTAACGAAAACAAAAATTTGATGAAATAAATATACAGGAAAAGTTTCATCGTTTCCTTGAATTCAATTAATTAGATTATGTATTATAAAAATTTCTGAATCCATCACTTTGAACATTACTGCTGAAGTCTTTTATAAATAAAATGAATGTTCTGCAGGTCAATTTCTTAGTTAAATCTTTCCCTGCCAGCTCAACCACAGAATTCAGAAATAAATATAAATTTCATGTCAAAATTTTCCAAAAGATTTTTAGTACAGTAATAATTCCCAAATAATTTGGCAACAGGCCCGTGAAAATGTTTATTAGTTATCTCCCCATGTCCCAAAGTCCCCACCATCTCTTCCTGCCCCACCTCTTTCTCCTCTAACCCTTCTTATCAGCGAGGAATTCTCATGGGTTTTCAGTGGCTTTCTATTGAAAATGTTTATAAAAACTTATGCGTAGTTGTAGTGATGTAAGCATTTTCAAAAATCTGTGTTTGGTCTCATGTTCTTAGCAGTGATGGGCTTCTGTACAAGTATTTGGAGGAATCTAGTCCCATTTCACTAGACTCCATTTGCCAGTATAAAGGCAGCTTTTGCCAGATTTAATTCCAGCAAAGTGGAGGGCTGCCCAAGTGTTTGCTTCATTTGGAATATTCTTGTAGTCAAATATTTACATGGAGCCCCCAAATCCTCTGGCTTGAATCTTTCATATTATTTCCAACTCAGTGTCTATTTACAAAACCATTTAGTTTGGATGGTAGTATAGACCTGGCCTAGTTTCCAAGGGGAAGCATTGAAAGCACCATTACTGGTCACTGTTAAAACAAGATTAGCCAACACTCTGGGAGTTGTACAAACAGAAGAAAGCTTACCCATTCCAAAGTGTTCTTGTTTCTTCACAAATTTATCTTTGAAATACCCTGAAATGCACTGTTCCTTTTTTTTTTTTTTAATTAGTTCTTGGAATGTTATTCTGAAAGTTTCCTGAAGTTGTGACTGATAAGGGCCACTTGGAACTGTGTAGAATAATTTTAAAAGAAAGACAAAAATCAACAATTTGGGAACCTATGACAGAGATGTTAAAATATTTGAAAACTTGCATGAATGTAGAGAATCATTTTTTGGTTAAGAACATATTCTTTCAAATGCAATTATCTCACTGATACTGCAAAGCCAATATCCAAAGGCATTCTGTAGACTAGGATTTATTATGTGGAAGAAAGAAAAATGTTTTTTATATAACATTTTATTTCATTTTCCGGGTTAATAAGCTAGGCAATTGTAAGTATGCTATGTTCCAACTAAAAGTATAATTCACATCGATGAACTGAAAGAGTTATTTTGGTTAGTGAGCCGATTTAGGTAGCATTGCTGCATGAGAGATTCATAGACTAAGAAAAGTTCTACTCTGAGGACAGAAGATCATGTCTAACTACATTAAAGATACTTAATTACACACATATTTTAAAACAGCAGTGAGCATACCGATGTATAATCTACTACCAATATATATCTATAAGCATTAAATTATATATTGTCTACATATTGTTTATTGTATATATATTGTTCATTCTGGTGCTGTTTCCCTTACATTGTCAACAACTTTTGCTAAACAAGTAGTTTAATGTTTGTTGCTTGGTCAGTACAAAGTGTCACTAAGAGACAGTGTCTCTCTGATGGGGAGCCATTTGTCTGCATAAGGGAAGTCACAACCCTGGCTTTATGATTTAATATTTTTTTAAAAAATGCCATGCAAATAAATATGCTGATAGATAGTGAATTTGCAAAGTAACATTTTTAAATTGCGCTTTTAGATTTTTAAACTAAACTCAATTTCTCTTTATCTTGAACAATTTTCTAAGTGCAGTCATTTTGTCTTCCTTGATCTAGACTCTTTTAATAATCCTCCAGTACTTTGCATTTGCTTCCACTGCTGTGTATTATCTTGTTAGTATATTTTCTTGAATAAATCTGCTCCCCAGTTAGATAGTTGAACTCTCTGTTGCACGAAACTATAAACTCAACTCTTTATTTTCAATGTAGCCTAGAATCTGGTACACTGTAGAAATCTGATACGTGTTTCATAAATGTTGAACACAAATTATCTTTCGAAGCAAAGCTACTTCCTGCTCAAATATGCATATAGTGAGGATGAACTCTATTAATTGCTGTGCTGATTTAAATTTGATGTTCTCTCATCCATTAATTTGTGTCAATGAAAGTAAAATAAAGGAAATACTGCTACTATTTTGAGCTGCTTTTTCTTGAACTTTCTAATTAATTAAACTGTGAAAAGTTTAGACAAAGCAGGTCCTTGAAGCAATAGTTTTGCAAAGTCATTAAGTATTAGACCCTGGAAACCTTACATTTTCTGCAGAACAGTAAACTTGCTTCACTGATATGCTTAAGACAGCACATAAATATTATTCTTGGTTCCTTTGATAGCAGTGGAGTGTGCAATCCTTGCCTTTCTGGTCTCTAAGCATTTTAACAGATATTTACACGGAGAAGTTTGCCTTTTTCCTTTCCTGCTTTACAAAAGGAAAAACTTGGCACTTCTTAAAAATAAAAGTTTCCTGTGCCCTCCTGGATAAAGATTTTTTTTTTAGATGCTAAGATATTTGGAATTTTACAAGCCCCCTAGAGGATTCTTATTTTAGTCAAGTTTAATAAACCCTGGACAAATGAACTTAAAACTTTTTCTCTCTTGTGTCTTAAATGTAACACCTTAAGTAATTGTCATCTGTTGATGGGGACCAGAGAGTGGAGGAGGGAGACAGAGAGAGACTGAGATATACTCAGTATCATGAGGGTGAAGGAAAACGTTCTCAAGCACAAGCAAGGCTGGTAATCTGGGATTTGTTACTTGGTTATAACCTTTCCGGAGGATACACAATACAAGTGAGAAGCCTCCAAATGGCGCACATATTTTGAATCCTCAATTCCTCTTCTAAGAATTTATTCTGAATCAATTTAATCTGAAATTATGCAGATATTCAGCTCTAAGGATATACATGGGGATCAGTTTTTTAATTTACAGTGAAACCTTGGAAACGATGTGAATACCCCAGAATTTGATTAAAGGAAATATGTTACGACATTAGGTTTCTCTTTCCTGACCCCGGAAAATGTTACATCCTATACCCTCTTCACGTGCACGCTGCTCATCTTAGTCCTCTGTTAATAGTTCTTTGTTTATATTTGTTTCCCTTCTTACATTATAAACCCCATAGTGGTGGGGATTGGGTTATTCTATCTGCAATACTTAGAATAGGGTTTGGAAAATAGGCAACTCTAAAATATGCATGTGTTAAATGGTAAAGAGGAACTATGTTGCCAGAAAATATTCTAGAAAGATATTTATTGTCTTGGAAAGTTAATGATCTTTTCAGTTGTTGAAAAACAATTGGAAAACAGTATCTACATTGTTATGTCCTTGCCTTAGGAAAATGGATTTGTGCATAAAAACTTGAAAGTTTAAATACTAAAAAGAGAGCATTTGTTACATTATAGGCTTGTGCTTATTGGTAAGTTTTGTGGAATCAGGTATTTAAAGAAAGACAAAGAGGAGCATCTTGCTGGGTCTACAAGGTCGTGAATCCCCTCACACACTGGGCTCAGCATTTCTCCGGTGACCATTCATTCATTCCATGCCGAGGTGTCCAAGAAGCTCCAGGAGGAAAGCAAGAGATTGCTCCTGCAAGAATCTGTTTGAAGCCTGTTGAAGTTTTCATGGACCTGATCGCTGCAGTGGGGGCTGGAATAAGAGGTACAGCCACAAGATATGAAGGAGAACACGAGATGTCCAATTTGCAGGACCTGGCAAAACACAAACTGAAATTATTCTGTAATTCTCATTTTCCACTCCCCATCACACACACACACACGTGTGTGTGTGTGTGTGTGTGTGTGTGTGTATTTAGCTGTATTATTTAGATAAATAGTCACATGACATAATTAGGGGTACTGGTAGCAAGTTCAGACCTTTTCAATGAATTACAGAAAGTGCTCTTGTGAGTAGATGAATAACAAAAAGATGTCCCTTTCTGAGGGTACCTCAGTCCCATCCCAGGGAGTAAGTTTTATAATGTTTACAAAATACAGCAGCCCACTAACAACACAGTATCAAGAGATAAGACTGAGTATTAAACTAAACAAATGGTGTGTAAAGAAAGACTTTTGGATCTATATGTCTAGCTCCTACATATGAGTGTATAAATTAAATAGATTCAAATCCTATTGCTCTAACTTCTACTGGAATTGTGGTGCAATTTTCCTTGTAGCGTTTAAATTAGGTTGTTTTAAAATTAGTTTGTATGTATCAGTCTTTTTATTTCACTAGATTATAGTTAATTGACAAAATGATCTTATTCTTTGAATTTGTCATGAAATGTGAGTTTCTCTTTAAGCTTAGAATCGGTTAAGCCCTCTGGCTCAGACTCAGAGAAAATTTTCTAGAAAGGCTGGTGTTTTAATGAATTGGCTACAGTAGCCTCTACATTCTTAAAAGGTTTGATGTTTTGTTTGTTAATATCTGTAGTCAGAAACATACATGTATCAAGGAGTTGCATCACTGTATACGCCTATATATTTTGGAAATTTCTTTTTTGATTGTTGAATGTAGTTAGGAAATATATAATAAAGAAACCATTATATTTGGACTAAACTTTAAGGCTCATCATTATAATTTAAAAAAACTATTCTTTCGTTAGCAATAGTCAACATTATAAGCAAAGATACTCATTATCCCAGTGAGTATTTAAGTGACACTTGTTACTATTAACTCAATGTATACCCTGGATCAAACATTTTTAAATATTCCTGCACTAACTTGTCTTCTTTCTCTCTCTTTCTCTTTCTGAATATGTGTGTGTGTTTATACAGTTATCTACAAACATGCACTTTGGAAAAATATGGACTCCAATAATGACTTGTTGGATGCTTTGACTCTATTGTTTGAGCATTAATATTAGTGGTCCCTCTAGAAATTACCGTCACCACCACGTGTTATTGGGGTACACAGAATCAGTTCTCCAACTTTTTCTTATATGAAAAACAATAAACAATTTAATCCCAGATACTGTTAAAGTAGCTCCTGTGTGCATGTGTGTGTGTGTGTGTGTGTGTGTGTTCTTTCTGTCTTTTTTTACTAGGTATGATTATCTTAATAACATTGGAAGGTCATTTTCCATATTCATTATTAAAGATAAAAAGTGGGACTACATCAAACTAAAAAGCTTCTGCACAGCAAAGGAAACCATCGACAAAATGAAAAGGCAACCTACTGAATTAAAGAATATATTTGCAAATCATATATCTGGTAAGGGATTAATATCCACGATATATAAAGAACTCATGCAACTCAATAACAAAAAATAAATTATTCAATTAAAAAATGAATAGAGAAAAAAAAGAGAAAAAAAAATGAATAGAGGATCTATTAAGTAGACATTTTTCCTAAGAAAACATGCAGATGACCAACAGGTACATGAAAATATGCTCAACGTCACCTGTCATCAGGGAAAGCAAATCAAAACCATATTGAGATATTATCTCATATCTGTTAGAATGGCTATTATCAAAAAGAGGAGATAATAAATGCTGGTGAGGATACAGAGAAAAGGGAACCCTTGCACACTGTTAATGACGATGTAAATTGGTACAGCCACTATGGAAAGCAGTATGGAAGTTGGTCAAAAATTCAAAAATAGAACTATATGATCCAGCAACTCCACTCAGGAATTCTGCTGTTATCAGAAGAAAACAGAAACACTAACTCAAAAAGATATATGCACCGCCCCCCCCCCCGTTTATTGCAACATTGTTTACAATAGCCAAGGTATAGAACAACCTAAATGTCCATCGATGGAAGATGGATAAAGAAAACTTGGTATAAGTCTATATATATTATTCAGCCACAAAAAAAGAATGAAATCTCGCAATTTCTAACAACATGCATCGACCTTGAGAGCATTATGCTAAGTGAAATAAGTCAGACAGAGAAAGACAAAAAATATATGAACTCACTTATTTGGGGAATTAAAAAACACAAGCTGGAGAGGGTGTGGAGAAAACGGAACCTTCCTGCACTATTAGTGGGAATGTAAATTGATACATTATGGAAAACAGCATAGAGATTCCTTAAAAAACTAAAAATAGAACTACCATATGACCCAGCAATCCCACCACTGGGCATATACCCTGAGAAAACCATAATTCAAAAAGATATATGTACCACATTGTTCATTGCAGCACTATTTACAATAGCCAGAACGTGGAAGCAACCTAAATGTCCATCGACAGATGAATGGATAAAAAAACTGTGGCATGTATATACAATGGAATATTACCCAGCCATAAAAGGGAATGAAATTGAGTTATATCTAGTGAGATGGATGGACCCAGAGTCTGTCATACAGAGTGAAGTAAATCAGAAAGAGAAAAACAAATACTGTATGTTAACACATATATATGGAATCTAGAAAAATGGTCTGATGAACCTAGTGACAGGGCAGGAATAAAGATGCAGACATAGAGGACAGACTTGAGGACACATGAGGGGAAAGGGAGGCTGGGACACAGTGAGAGAGTAGCATTGACATACATACACTACCAAATGTACAATAGATAGCTAGTGGGAAGCTGCTGCAGAGCACAGGGGCATCAGCTTGGTGTTTCGTAATACCCTAGCTGGGTGGGATGGGGAGGGTGGGAAGGAGGGAGGCTCAAGAGGGAGGGGATATGGGGATATATGTATAAATATAGCTGACTCACTTTGTTTTACAGCAGAAACTAATACTGTAGAGCAATTACATTCCAGTGAAAACGTATAAAAAAATACTAGGACTCTATAGTAAATCTTCAGTTCAACTCACACTTAAAACAAAAAACAAAACAAAAAACAAAAAAACACAGGCTCACAGACACAGAGAACAAATTGGTAGTAGACAGAAGTAGGGGGACTGTGGACAAAAGGGGTGAAGGGAGTCATAAAATATAATATTCCAGTTATAAAATAAATAAGTAATGGGGATGTAATATATAGAATGGCAACTACAGTTAATAATACTGCATTGCATATTTGAAAGTTGCTAAGAGAGTTGCTAAAAATTCTTATCACAAGAAAAAAATTCTCTAACTAGGCATGGTGATGGATGTCAACCAGATTTTTTGTGGCGATCATTTTGTGATATATAAAAACATCAACTAACTATGTTGCACACTTGAAACTAATACAATGTTGTATTTCAATTATACTTTAATTTAAAAGATACAAAATTCTAAAAAGCAATTTAATAATAAGCACAAATATACATAGGTCCTGTCACATATGTGAATGTAAGGAGATATGACAGTTTGTATTTATAAATCATTAAAATACATAAAACTCTCATAAATATACTAACCCATTTATATACCTGAAAAACCAGTCTCTTAATTTTTTAAAATATTTACTTAGCAGTTCACCTCTACTTCTTTGCAACAAAATGTTCATGAGCATATGTTTTTTGAAATTAAAAAATTTGCAATATGCTTGTGAATCCTTTCCAGGAATGACAATGCCATGAAATGCAAAGAGTAATGATTTAGATTCATAAAAACTGAAATGTAGTCCTAATTCCGCCTCAGATCGGCTGTGTGAGTTGAGAAGTCATGGAACCTCTCTGGGCCATTTTCCTGTGAGGGTTCAAACTGATCAGTTCTAAGACTTCTTTCAGCTCTACTCTTCTTCACAGTTGCTTGGTTCCGATCGATAATGCAAGTTGGGAGTAAAGAAGGAAATGTGGTTCAGTCCCTCTGTTCTTTACCATTTCCCTCTGACTTCATGCCTCGCTCTGCCAACAGCAACAACAATAATAATAGCCATTGTTGACGGATGCGTAATTCGTGCCAAGTTCTGAGTGGAGCCCTTTGTTCACACCGACTCCTTTTCTATCCTCCTCGCCCTCTGAATGAGAGCCTACTGTGCTATTTCAGACCTAAGTAAACTGGAACACGGAGGTAAGCATTCCTCTGAAGCTTATGCAGCAGTGTGAGAGCAAGGCTGGTGCTGACATCTGGTTCCAGAGCCAGATGTCTTGACCGTTAACCGGTGGACCCTTTGCCAGCCTGGGGGGCAGGTGAGGCCCCCACAGGCAGCAGAAGAGCCTCTGCCTCTACATCCGTCAGAGATCCCTAACTCTGCTGTAGCCTGCAGGCTATGTACATCGGCAAAGGGGAATGTTGTAAGAGGTCAGAAAGGTGGAGGAGAGAATCTCAGAGATAGTGTCTGCTTTCATGACTGTGGGTGGACTCAGTTGCTCTTGGGCTGTGGGCTGGCCTCCGCATAACTGTGTAATGATCTTGCACCCACGTTGGGAAAGACATGAATAGGAATGAAGCTAAATATTTACAGTTTCCCTTCGGTCTGCTTTCTAACCCCAGTGCTTTCGAAACGCTGGTGCATTGACCAGCCAATTGAAATCAGTTTAGTGATTTTCATCCAGCCTCCAAAAATGAAATACAATCAAATATTCCATAGTTTATTGTAAATAGTAAAGATAAAGGTTATTTTTTGAAATGCGTGTTTCATGGGGATGCATGCGTGTGTGTGTGCCTGAGTTTGCTTACTGGGTCATAATTTAAAAGGTATTTCTCACTGTGAGTAATATTCAGAAAAGTTTGGAAACTCTGTTATAAAGATAGAAAGAGGAAGGGGTGAAGATCAAGCTTACTATGTTTGTTTATACAACGTGATCAGCAGTGCTCTGTTTACACATGATGAGGGTCTGAATGTGAACCAATTATGCCTTCTCCATCTAGATTTAAATTCTTTCTCAAACGACGTCATTTCAATGATCTTGGTCAAAAAGAAACAAAACATTATTATTCTCCTACCAACTGGATTTTCGGAAGATCTGAAAATATCACTCTCCTTCTATCCATTTTGCCATGAAAAGAGATTCTTTATTGTTAGGTTATCTTTCTTTTTTAATTTTTGTTTTGCCAAGTTTTTCCTGTCATTTTTTCCTCAAGTGTAATAGCATATAGCACAACTTCCCTCAAACATCACTAATGCTGTACAACAGAAATTTTACTAATTATTTATTTTAAAGCAAGAAAAGAAAATACATGGAAATAGCATGGGTGTTTGAGTTCAGAATGATTTGTTTCTGAATATATCTATTCCACTTACAAGCTATGTTACCTTGTATAATTTTCTCAAGCTTCCCAAGCCCAGTTACCTCCTCCATGAAAGCAGGTCAATAACAATCACTGTCCCACCTCCCTCTGTACCACCCAAGTTCCCGCCTCCAGCATCTTTCTCCTGTATCACTACACTAGACTCCTGATGGCATGCTAACTTCCACGCTTGCCCCCTTCCAGTCAGGCTCTCCTCAGGGGACATAGTGATCTTTTTAAAACATGAATCAGATCACTTCCGTTTGCTGTCCAAAACCTTCCAACGGGTGTATATTCCTGTATCATTTAGTTTGGGTTGCGTCTGCCACCATCGCCTGTCTTGCCCAGACTCATTCTGTCCCAATAATTTCTAGCCTTCTTCATGTTCCTTCCACACCTGGAACTCATTCTTACTTCGGGGCACTTACCCTTGGCTCTACCTGTATCATTTTCTCCCAGATGTTGTTGTAGCTCATGCCCTCACATCATTTCTGTATGCCATTTCCTTAAAATACACCACCTCTGCCTTCACCTTTTATCTCATTACCTGCTTTAATTTCTTCCTACACGAATCACTAACATTATGTCACTTATTTGTTTGTCTATTGGTCTATCATCTGTCCTAACTCCCTAGAATATAACTTCCAAGGGAACAGGAACAGGGACTTTGCCTTGTTTACTGCTGTGTGCACAGCCCGCAAGCCATGCCTGGCACACTGTAAGCGCTAAATAGTTGTTGAATAAATAATAAAATATTTTTAATTGCTTGCAAGGTTGATATGTGGATTAAATAAAATAATTGATAAAAAGTGTCTGCGGTAAGGCTTGGCACAAAATTAGCACGTAAGGAATGACTGCTAATTTTATCGTCAAAGCTGAATTTTATTTTCCCATGCAGTTGGTAGTTATTACCAGGATAAAACATACAAGACATATTTATTTTTTTGTAGCAGTTAGGCTGCTGTGATGATTAATTTTTGGTATCAACTTGTCTGGAAAACGATACTCATATTTGGTCAAACATTATTCTGGATGTTTTTGTGAGGGTAGTTTTGGATGAGGTTTACATACAAATGGACAGACTTTGAGTAAAGGAGATTGCCATCTATAATGTGGGTGGACCTCATCCAATCAGTCTGAAGGCCTACAATGGAAAGGCTAACCTCCCCAGAGCAAGAGAGAATCCTCCAGCTGACTGCCCTTTGGACTTCCTCTGCAACATCGGCTCTTCCTGGTTCTACAACAGAGTGCCTTTGGACTTGAACTGCAACGCTTTCCTGCGTCTCCAGCCTGCTCACCCACCCCATGGTATTTTGGTTTCACCAAGACTCTACAATCACATCCTCCAATTTCTTAAAATAAATCTCTTTCTATATGTATACACACATCATATTGGCTCTGGTTCTCTAGAGAACCTTGACTAATACAGACACTTTCAGCTGCAAATATGATTCACCACCTGGTCTCTACTATGTTGATGAACATCAGAGACTAAGACATTAGGGATTTTTTTCTCACGGTGCCACGTGTGTGTGCGGAGCAGCTCAGGGATGGCAGCTGCAGGTTAGCCTCTGGGCCAGTCTCCGTTTTCTCCTCATAGTCACAGTACAGCAGCTTCGCTTCTAAACAATTGGGTTCTCACACAGCTACATCAAAGGTAGGAAGAAGCAAATGGTGTTTCTCCTCATATATCTCTCTTTCATCGAGGAGGAACATCTTTTACAGATGCCTTCCAAATTACTTCCCTTTATGTCTTTGCCGAGACCAGCTCGGCGACTCGAGGCGAGTGACGGGTGCCGCAAGCTTGAAGAAGACACAGACACAGACTGAAGAGAAAAGTGGGACCGGGGGGCTCAAGACCTCTCGGACCAAGAGCCCCGCTGACTCATCCCAGGCTGCTTTTATTGAGTTCCTGGGCTAACATTCTCAGGTTACACTCATAAACAATCAAAGGCCTCACATGACTGAGGCAATTATCTTTGTTTACTTCCTGGGTCCGAGTTGAGCAGGTGTGGATTTGAGCTGGGCCTGGAGAGCAAAACAGCCCTGGGGGCAGGAGACCTCTCTCAGATATTAGGGGTCTGTGCCCCACCCGTGTTGGCCCCTCTGCGACTGTGCCTGTCTTAGGTTGTTCCTCCCTTGAGGAATCTTACCCGTCTCTGGCTAACCAGTCATCCTCCAGGGCCAAACACGGTGATATAAGGAAGGCTCTATGCACCACCCCTGTTGGCCCCTCTGCGGCTGTGCCTGTCTTAGGTTGTTCCTCCTCTGAGGAATCTTACCCGTCTTTGGCTAACCAGCCATCCCTCAGGACCAAACAGGGTGATATTAGTCTCCACGCCCTGCACCCTCAGCTCCTCCACTGCTCAAGAATCCCATCGCTCGGCCCACATCAAAAAGGTTCCCGAATGTCTTCCCACATGTCTTACCAACATGAGTGTATTTACTTTCCCACATCTTACCTGGAAGGGAGGCTAGGAAGGTGCCATGAGAGCAAGAAAGAATGATGGGAAAATAGCTTAATGCTCTTGTTAAGCAGCTGTAGCACTGGTCGTGTGTCATAAGAAAATACGCCACAACATAATAGAAAAACTGTTAGAGTCCAAATGAATCAGATATAAGCTTATTATCGCTACATAAATTACCACAAATTTGGTGGCTTACACAATATGCGTTTATGATCTTACCGTTTCTGTGGGGCAGAAGTGTGAGCACAGCTTAATCAGGTCCCCTACTTAGGGTTTCTTGAGGCTGAAATCAAGGTGTGCACCAGGACTGCAAACTCAACCTTAGACAGGAGTCCTCTTCCAAACTCTTGGAATTTTGGCAGAATTCTGTTCCTTGTGGTTGTAAGGCTAAGGTTTCTGTCACATAGCCCTCTCCAGACATGACATTTGCTCCTTTCAGACTAAGAAGGGAGCACTTGTGCTGTTTCTTCCTGTCTCTTTTTCTCTTGAAGGCGTCACCCTTGTAATTAACTTAAAGTCAACGGATTTAGGATTCTAGCTATATCTGTCCAATCCGTTCAACTTTGACACATAACATAGTCGCAGAAGTGATGTCTCATGACTTTTGGTACATTCTGTTGATTAAAAGCCAGTTGTAGGTCCCTGTCACACTTAAGAAGAGGAAATTGTACAAGGTGCGGATCAATGGTGATCATCTCAAAATTCTCCTTACTGCACTTGGCTTCACACTTCAATTCCATTACTTTTATCTCTATAACCTTTACTAATTCTCTGAGGTTCATCTTTTCCACACAGACATACCTTCTTTTTTGTGCTTTGCTTTATTTCATTTTTTACAAATTGAAGGTTTGTGGCAACTCTGCTTTGGGTAAGTCTATTGGCACTATTTTTCCAACAGCATGTGCTCACTTCATGTCTCTGTGTCACTTTTTGATAATTTTTGCAATATTTGAAACTTTTTAAATTATTAGTTTCTTTGTTATGGTGGTCTGTGATCAGCGACCTTTGATGTTACGACTACGATTCACTGAAGACTCTAATGATGGTCAGCATTTTTTAGCAATAAAATGTTTTTTAATTAGGGTCTGTGCTTTTCTAAAAGATGTAATGCTATTACATACTTAATAGACTACAGTTTGGTGTAAACATAATTTTTATATGTACCGGGAAACCAAAAAATTTGTGTGTCTTGTTTCACGCATTTTATTCCCTTTGTTGTGGTGGTCTGGAACTAAACCTACATTATCTTCGAGGTATGCCTGTATATAGAATGGGATTAATAACTATGAGATTGCTTTTAAATGTGTTGGGGAAAGAGGGGAAAAGTTCCAACCCTCTAATCACTTGAATGGTTCCCTTGGTACCTGGACCCCACCCTTAGAGGCTTTCCAAACTCACCTCATTAACATAAACTCTAGTGTGACTGAAAGAGGCTTGTTATGAAGAATGAAAGAACACCCATTTCACCTTTATGCTATGGAGCTACTTCAGGAAATGAAAATAAACTAAATATTTTAGCAAAAGATGCCCCTGTGCCTCTTATAGAGAAAATTAGAAGGGTTTTAGGAGCTATGCACCAGGAATAGTGGAATAAGGCCAAATATATATTTCTGATTATAAATCAAAACATCATAAATGCCTAATTCAGTAGTTGGTACGTAGAATGCAAATGTTACCCTCCTGTCTAAACACCTACAGAGTTGTTAAATAAGGTGACCTAAGTAAAATGCTTAGTACAGACTCTGGTCCATAGAAACTATGGACAGTCAAATTCCCCTCCCTTTCATTTTTACATGATGCCAGTTTAGAAGATATAATGCTTTTTTTTTAAATGATGTGACATCATAAAAAAGATTTGTAGTGTATTTCTAAGCGAGTTATTTAATTTTTATGAGTTTTTATAATCCTAATTGTATCATAAAGGAAAAATGGAAACACTAATCTGTTTGAACTTCTGACACTATTTAATTTGAAAATAATTTTTTTACAATAAAATTTCTTAAAAAAACTACAAAATTAAATTTTCATAAAATGCCCTTCATTCTTCATGGTAATACTTCTGAATGTTTTCAGTGCCTAAAGATAATTTGATTAAAAATTTGGAAAGAAAATATTATCATAAATTTTAATTATTGCAAATGTTACATTTAAAATGTCACCTATTTACAAAAAAAAAAGTTCAAGCAGCTTAAAATAAAAATAAACAGTAAAAACATTCTTTTAAAGATTTAAAAACAAAATCAGAGACCATTTATTTAGAGAAATAGACAAAATTGTCCTCAGAAATTTGTTATTGGAAGAGAATATAAAATTTAGCCCTATATTTCTTAAAGTAAAAATCAATCAATTAATCAATGAAGGAGCAATGAGTCAGATCACTAATATTCTCATAAGAAGAAATACATAAGCATCTTTAAACTCTTTTAAAACAGGGAACCAATTATTTTTCTGTGATTGTATCACTTTTGCCTGGCCAAATTCCTTGAATCTTAGGCCTTAGATACATGTTGAACTGAACGGAACTGTCACCAAAACTGTCCTTTATGTGATACTTAATTGAGAAAGATATTGCAGGACTTCCCTGGTCGCGAACTGGTTAAGATTCCTCCTGCCAATGCAGGGGACATGGGTTCGAGCCCTAGTCCGGGAAGATCCCACATGCTGCGGAGCAGCAAAGCCTGTGCACCACAACTACTGAGCCTGCGCTCTAGAGCCCTCGAGCCACAACTACTGAGCCCACATGCTGCAACTAGTGAAGCTTGCCTGTCTAGAGCCCGTGCTCTGCAACAAGAGAAGCCACTGCAATGAGAAGCCCATGCACCACAACAAAGAGTAGTCCCTGCTCACCACAACTAGAGAAAGCCTGCACACAGCAACAATGACCCAACACGGCCAATTAAAAAAAAAAAAAAAACATATTGCATGGTTACTGACATAAAGGACACCAACAAATATAATGGGTAAGATATTTCAATGTAGGTTTGAGAAGATGCAGAAATGTTCTTCTTATAGTCGTTCTCATGTCTAGTACACATAGAATTTAATCTGGATAAAGCCATTTATTTAAGGAGCTAACTATGGTCTTAGAAATCGTTACTCAAATATAATATTGCTGTTGAACATTTGTTTACTATTAGGATTGGCGAAGTCATTGAAGATTGAAATGTTTTAGATCTGGTCCCTGCATCCCAGGAATTCACAAGGCAACTAATTTGGGATTGGCTTCTCTGACAAGCTCTGAAATGTTGACATTCTGGAGAAGTTTGACTAAAGATAAGGGGGTACAGTTTGTATTGGCTGTTGTGTTACTGAGCCTAACACACATTTCACCCCTACTCAAAGGACTGTCCAAATTCTTCATGGAAGGCTATGCCTATGAGTCCAAAACTGTCCACAAAATGATGAAACTGCTTGAATTCTTGATTTTGATCCCAAGAAGAGAAAAGCTGGCTTAGAAATTTAAAAGCAGGTGTTGTCAATTGGCCATTTCAATCATTAAAGATCCTCAGCAAGGCTCCCAAAGCAATTTGCTTTTGAATAATATCACAAAGTAATGACCTTACCCAAATAAATTAGTAGAAGCATATATATCCACATTTGACATGAATTAATGGATTCAGTATTTGTATTTATCCTTGAAATTTGGAGAGTATCGAGCCATAGTCAACAATTTTTGTTGCTGTCCCTTTTGCCAAGAAATAGTCAACAGATTTAACTGCTTCTGAAGGACTGTTTGCCTGTAATAGTGAAATATGTCAACAGTGCTGAAAATAGTGGAAGGCATGTGTGGCAGACAAATTCTAAACGGCTTCCTAGGAGTCCCAGGCCCTAGTGTTTACACACCTTCTCCTAGTTATTCAATTAAACGCTGAGTAGGTACTGCTATAAATTGATTTTATAGATGTAATTAAGGTCCCAAATCAGCTGATTTTATTATAGGGAGATTGTCCATGTGGGTCCTTAAAAAGCAGAGTGTTTTCTCTAGATAGTTGCATTAGGGAAAGTCAGAGACACATTTTAGTTGGCCTGGAAGAAAGCAACCATCCATGTTGTGATGGGCTATGGCAGCTACATGGCAAGAAACTGCAGGAGACACCTAGGAGAAGAGAGTGTCCATGGTCAACAGCTAAATGAAAAATAGGGACCTCAGTCCTACAACCACAAGGAAATGAATGCTGCCCAAACACGGTGAGCTTGGAGGAGGACCCAGAGCTTCAGATGAGAACTGTAGCCCTGACCAACACCTTGATTTCAGTCTGGTGAGACTTTGGGCAGAGAATTCATTCATGGTGTACTAGACTCTGACCTAGAAACTGAGACATAACAAATTTGTGCTGTTTTATGCTGGTAAGTTCATGGTGATTTGTTACACAACATGCATTTTAATGCAAAATAATACAATATGCATTTAATTAATTTAACATACAGCCAAATTATTAGATACATTGAGATAATAAGATTCATCTGTTTTATATTTTTTTAGAATTTATGCCTAAAATATACAGAGGTAATTTCTTCTAATTTTAGCTCTATGTATAGTAATTCAATTCCACATGAAAAAAAATGCACAGAGAAAGAAAAGCAGAGAACATATTTAGAGTCCACCAAGTAGTCTCATTAAGTCGTTGCCTGAGTTATTTGAAAGTAATTGTAAACAATACTGGAAAGAAAGGAAGCAAGCAAGCAAGCCAGTTCGGGGGCATGTCAAGGAGGACCAACAAAAGAATTTATACATTACTCAGTGGTAATGTAAGCCACTGAACATTTTTGAGTGTTGGGGAGGCCAATTACAGCTGTACAGCAGGAAGATTTCTCCTAATAGTGTGAGGCATAGATTGGGAGTGGACCATGAAGCTATTGTAATAGACCATGTTAAATTTTGTGCAATGAGCCTTCATGAAGATAACAGAATGGACATGTGGCTTCAAAGCCTAACATGTAGTGTTTAAGCCTGAGTGTGATTATGGTGATTGTAATGCTATTAACAAATACATCTAAGTCATGAGGTAAAAAGTTTTAGGGTAAAGATGGTAAATTTAGTCTGGATAAATCAAATTTTAAATGCTGGGAAATCATCCAAATGATGGGATGGACAAGCAGTGGGCCATTGACAAAAATTCCAAAGGGAGATTGTTGCCTGAGAAATAGAGTTGAAGTTATCAGGATATGAGTTTATGGCAGATGCCTCCTTCAAGGGAAAGAAGATGAAAAGTGGAGGAGACAAAAACACGCTAGCGCTGCAATGAACATTGTGCTACATATTTCTTTTTGGATTATGGTTTTCTCAGGGCATATGCCCAGTAGTGGGATTGCTGGGTCATATAATAGTTCTATTTTTAGTTTTTTAAGGAATCTCCATACTGTTTTCCATAGTGGTTGTACCAATTTACATTCCCACCAACACTGCAGGAGGGTTCCCTTTTCTCCACACCCTCTCCAGCATTTATCGTTTTTAGATTTTTTGATGATCGCCATTCTGACTAGTGTGAGGTGAGACCTCATTGTGGCTTTGACTTGCATTTCTCTGATGATTAGCGATGTTGAGCATCTTTTCATGTGTTTGATAGCCATCTGCATGTCTTCTTTGGAGAAATGTCTATTTAGGTCTTCCATCCATTTTTGGATTGGGTTATTTGCTTTTTTGGTATTGAGCTGCATGAGCTGCTTGTATATTTTGGAGATAGCCAGGACATGGAAGCAACCTAAATGCCCATCAACAGATGAATAGATAAACAAGATATGGCACATATATACAATGGAATATTATCCAGCCATAAAAAGGAATGAAATTAAGTTATTTGTAAAGAGGTGGATGAACCCAGAGTCTGTCATACAGAGTGAAGTAAGCCAGAAATAGAAAAACAAACACTGTGTGCTAACTCATACCTATGGAATCTAAAAAACTGGTACTGATGAACCCAGTGACAGGGCAAGAATAAAGATGCAGATGTAGAGGACGGACTTGAGGACAATTTAATTATTGTCTATTTAATATTTTTCCTGAGGATTCAAAATGCTTTGCAAATATCAATTCATTAATCCTTGTCATAATTTCTTGAAAAACAATAATTTTACTTCTCTTATTTTAGTATAGAACTATGCTTAACCTTAGGCTACTTCTTAAACTTTTACAAAACCAGTGTATTTTTTTAAACCTCAAACATATTTCCATTACGATAGTTAAATTGTGGACATTTTGTATTCAATCAAATAGAGGTTATGGCCAGCATAGATTCCATTGTAAAAGCACTTAGATGATTAAAAATAGTCAGGGTAAACTCATAATGGTCTGAAAGATAGACACTCATATTCAAGCTCTTTTTAATATATTCACATAAATCAAATACATTTCCATTTCCTCTAACAGAAGAGAAGCTTTTTCTGACTCCAGGTTTGAAGAAAGACTATTCATAGCGTCAGTGAGTAAAGACTGCACTCATTGAGGAATATCTATAGAGGAAGAACAGGAAGCATCCTTCTGCTAAATATAGCACAAAAACTGTATTCAGGAGACAATTTTTAGGTTCATAATGTAGTGCATAAAAAATGATGGCTAAAAGCTTGAGAATCTGAAGAAAAAATAAAGTATTGTATGAGAAGTTTAATTCAAGGCTAAAGTGGGGATTGTTAGAATTTCAACCTTAATGATTTATATATATGTTTATAATCAGAAAACTTCACAACTCACTACTGTTCTGAATTAACTCCTCTGAAAGGAGACTTCCCTTTGCTAACAATCCAGGGTAGAATCTTGCATTTAACCACAGAACTCATCCACCCATTAGCCTCAGTAGTTCTCACCGCCAAGCATAATTGGGAAACAAGTAAAGTTCTGTACCATGTGCAGGGTCTCAAACGTCTATGGGCAGTGTATCATTAGTTTTTTCTCAAGTTGCTTTATGCTTTACAATAGGAACTTAGACTACTAGTGATACTTCACCTTCCATTCCACTAATAGAACATCTGTAGGCTTTTCTGCACACACTTTACTTTCCAAGGTGACACAGGCAATTTTTGATGGTTTTATCAGTGCCAAAGCATTCACTGGGAAGGTTACAATTTTATGAACTTTCAGAAGGAGTCCAGTGGTTTCCAATACCAATTAAAAAGTTTTCTTTTAAAGTCTGAAACTTTCAAATGTCCTCATATAAGAGTAGTTGTATTTTTAATACACCCTGATTGAACTGATGACAGAAATCCATTGCCCATGTAAACTCAAGGATCCCTTGTAGTAACTCATGGTCCCCGTAGTTCATCAGTCTAACCTAACCCTCTCATTTTGCATTTGTAAATACTGAGGCATAGAGAGGTTTAGTGACCTTTCCAAAATATCCCATTGAATTGGACTAGAACCTAGGTCTCTTTAACGCCTAGGAATGTGTCAATTCCACTGAAACACTTTATACATTCTCTCTTTCATGGTGGAGACAAATGGCGTAATGTGACGTGAAAGCCCACTGGTCAGAGACCACCAGGAACACACCTATTGTCGAAGTTTCTGCAGCAAGAGGGACCATGAGATTTCTGCAGCACATCATAGAGACCAGAGGATGCCATGCTAAGAGGCAGTAGGAAGGGGCTTATTACAGGATTTGGAGTTATGCTGCTGATTCTAAACAGGATTAAAGGAAGCTGAGTTCATTCTGCACTGGGTGCTGTCTGCAAGTAGGGACATTTTGGTAACTCTTAACTAGAAGGAGGGGCTACAGCAGTGGGGTTGGAGTTGTCTTTGGTAAAGAAGCACTGTAGTCACTCGTTAGTAAGAAGAAGGGTTTGTTTAGTTAGCCTTGTGGCTTCAGGGTCCTTGTCTTTACCTTATTTCAGACATGGTCACCAAGGGGCATGTTCTCTGTCTTGTTCTGTCCCAGTCATAGCATGACTTTCTTGGTCATTGTTTATGTTGTCATGTCCCGGGACCATGTTTATGTTTGTTAGGGAACATCAGAGCTTAACTGTCATTTGCCAGAACCGTTTTTCATTTTCTCTGTCATGTGTAGGACAGACTATGTTGATTCAGAAAGCACATTGGAATCAACAGACGAAGTTGTGCAAAGGAGCACGAGCTCAATACAAGACACATTGGCACCTAAGAATGAAATGAATTGTCTCTCAACACTGTGCATGTCCTGATACTGGAAAGATGGGCAAGTCAAGTTCTGTTGGTAAGAGGATGATTAGAATAAATGTGTAGCTCTAAGATTTTACGCTTTTAGGTCTAATGCACAAAGTTGCCACAGTCATAAAGATTTGGAGCTCAGTTGGAAGAGACAGTCATGGCTGAAAGAATTTTTAACAGACATTAGCTTTCATTTCACATTTCCCAGGTAAAATATTTTGCCTTCATAAGGGCTTGCACTGTAGCTCAGACGTTGGCATTAAATCACATATGATTTTGTCCCTTACTATCTTACACCCAGTATTTCATGAAAAGGAGATCTTTGTATAAGCAGCACGTCTACTAAAATTGGAAGACTACACAGAAATGTTATCAGGGTCCCTTCTACTAGGATGAAATGTACATTTATAAAAAATTAACTTTCTTGAGCATTTCTAACTCTTTCCATTCTCCATGTATATGATTAAGTTGGTTTCTCACTTTCTCCCATCTCTACCTTAAATTATTATCCATCCATCAAGATCCAACTTAAGAATTCAAATGTAACCCCCTGAATGCAGACTCCTCTGATTCTACCCCCTTGATTGTGGTGTAAGGTCTAAAATTCAGTCCTAATATTATATGCTGCCTTAACATCTGTAGAAACGGAGAGGGCCTCGAATAGCCTAACTGCAAGTCCCTCTCCCCACCTTGCTCCCACAGATAAGGTCCCCTCATCAAACAACCCTCCTTATCAAGGGGACCAGGCACAGTTCCTGCTTATCCCTGAGTAGCTGATTTCAGTTCCCTGTGAACTCATGGGATTATTCAAACAAGCCAATAACATCCTCCCACAGGAACCATGGGACATCTCACCCTTTTGATGTGATAAAGCTTGCCTCCCACAGCCCCTAATTGTTTACTATGTCCCTGAGTGCAACTCCCACGTGGCCCTGTGTGCTGTGTAGTCTCCTCTTTCCCACAGGCTGTGAGTGTGTGTGACTAATAAACTGCTGTTGATCTCATTTGCACAGCGTAGGTGTTGTGTGTTTGGCCATCTTCATGACCCTAGGGCAGGAATCCCTCCTTCACCAACAGGGTAAAGAGGAGGCAATTAACACACAGATTCCTCCACTCTCCCTAAAGCAAGAATGAGTAGTTTTCTAACATTTTGTATGCCCCAGGACTGTTTATAATACTGTGGCTTAAATTATAGCTATAATTTCACAATAGTGACTCCTTACTGCAAAGTGGACAGAGATCTGAGTCTTACTCAGCTTTGTACTTCCTTTAGGGTCTACCATGGCATCTTATAGACAGTAATGATTTCATATTATGTTAGTATGTTAGTATATTAGTACATTATGTCTGTTCACATTATATTAGCACATTTTTGCCTCCTTTCTAATTTTAGATCAGTTTGTATCTAGTTTTTGATCATGAGAAACATCTTTGTTCTTTGTATAATTGAAACAGTTTACACTAAAAAAGAAGCACATTAAAAAATAAATCTTTTACTGGATCAGCCTTGAGGCTGGCAATATAGCTGTGATAGAGAGCCACATCAGCAAATTTTATTAGTTCTGTGTCCAGCTGGAGACTGATGCTAAGCTAGCTGTTCATTACCAGCCCTGCTGTGGTGACACATTTCTTATTAATACTTCTTGATTTTGATCCTACTGGATAACATACACCACTGATAAGGCCAAGACTATAACTGCCACGTTATTGTTAGAAATGGAGCCCATTTTATAAGTTTAGGCCATCTCCAAAAATTGTCTTTTGCTATTAGATTTTGCTTTAGTGGCAAAAAGTAGTTAGGCACGCCCACAGCTAAGAGATCAGCCTCTTATTCAGAGAAATGATGGGAGAAAACTCAAACTTTCTGGAGACCATGATGGATTTTATAGGGCAAGGGAAAAGTAATACTAGTGTAATAATCTAGAAGTGAAGGAATTCGGCCTTGTGGTGAGATGAGATTGAAAAATAAAGCTGTTTCTCAAGATCGAGGAAATCCTGCCTTAGAATTTCCCAGCAAGCTTCCAGTTTCTAACAGTTGTATGTTTCCTCACCACACCTGTCGAATTGTAAAATTTTAATGGTGTTAAATAATGCTCTCTAAATATTTCCTGTGTGTATGCTTTGCTTCTTTAATCATATTGGAAAATTGAGAGCATAAATAATATTTCTTTTTCATTCTTATAATATCTGGAAGGATGTAAGTAGGGACTTCATAAGTTCTTACCAGAATTGGAAAGGTAAAGCAGATTTTGGAGGAGTTTGAAAAATGAATTTGAGAATGAAAGAGAGAAATATCTACATATCTGCATATAGATATATAGGTATACACACATATGTACACATTTTATGTATATGTTTACATTATACACACATATTTATATATCCAATATATTATATACATCCTATTATATATATTTATATTTATATATTTAAAGATATGTATATTTTTTCCCTGTACATTTCTATATATATCAGAAAGATTCCTAAAATGTTTTTAATATGTTCTGTCAATTGGTCTTCACAGTTATCCTGTAGAACATTTGTGTCTCTTTTAGAGTAGAGGAAACAGGTTTAGAGAATTTGCCAACTATGTTATATGTGCTGAAATCTAGAAGGAACCCAAACCAGGCTGACTCATGATGTTCTCAACAACAGACTACAAATGGATTTTATTGTCTCCATGTTATGAAACTATACTAATCTATGTCATCCTTTTCTCTTTTCCCAAAATATATGATAATGATTTTTATCTTGATAATTTAAATAGATGATAATTTTGACTAATTTTTACTAAGATGAGAAAGTTAGATGTGAAAAACTTATAGACAACTTTATTTTATAGTTTAACTTAAGACAAATGTGATAATCACAGACATATGCCAGTTATACAGCCAGACTGTGAAAGACTTAAGGTCTTAGAGGTTAAAAATTCTCCAAAATAGAATCATGTATAAGTCACAAAAACTTTTCACTTGCTTGAGATTCTGCAGTTTTCTGCATAATTATTTCCTGAAGGCTCACACTTGCTATGTGAGAATGGAAGAGAGAAACATTTATATAGATATATATTCTGTCTGTCTATCTATATATGGCTCACATTGACTATGTCCAATAGGAGATTCAGAGCTTGACACTGCAGAAATATGTTTAATTGAATTAAGCATGAACTCTGATCAATAATCGAGAATTGTGTTATTAACATATTTCACAAAAATATTATCTACCTATAGTTTTCATCTTCTAAACTGTAGGCATAGATTTTCCAAATATCAATTTACATTCATGGTGAACTAGAAGCTTTTTTTGTTTCATTTCTTTGAATAATGGATATTGAACATTTAACAGTCCTCAATCCTTAGCTATTCCTGCTGACTTCTGAAATGTTGAGATATGAAAATTTTGATTAAATGTTGCACCAGGGGAGATTTTATATATATATATATATATATGTGTGTGTGTGTGTGCATTAACAGTGCATTAGTCTGCCTATTATAAAATAAAAGCTGGCATGTACCTACCATATAAGACTATTTTAAAATGGGTCATTTAATGTAACATTTAAAGATTTAGAAGGTTGGATGGCAGTTATGTAAATATAAATCATTATCATCATTGCTATTTTCAGCTTTTAGTTGGAGTTGTAAAAAAAAAAAAATCTCATCTCTCTTGCTTTGCTCTGTAATCTTAGGCATTCTTTAGTTCCAAAAAAGAGGAGACAGCAAAGAAAAAAAAAGAGGTAACTGGCATCAGTAAGAAGAGAAAAACCCTTCTCTGCATTCCAGTGTCTCTTACTTCTTCTGCCAGCGAAGCCATGTGTTCTTGTTACTCAGATTGGTTGCAGGTGTGTGTCCATCCACGCTCTTAAAACCACATAACAAATGGAGAAAATGGAGCAAAACAACAAGCTACTCAGAGACTTTGGGAAAGAAAAATGCCCAGCAATGAAGCTTACTTCAATTTCCTTACAGTACATCCAGTCAGACTTCTAAGTGTATGCAATTAAGTCCCCAAATCCTGGTTTTAAGATTAGGCTCTCTTGTAAAGAGAGCCAAGGGAGCTCAAATCCCTGATGGATGGTATATTTGGTGGCCTCTTTTAAACGCGTATCATCTTTTTTTTAACTTTTGCCGTCGTCGTTATTATCCACAAAGGCCAGGCCTATTTCATTACTATTTTGCTAACTGCACTAGTCTATTTCTGAATACTATACTAAGCCACTTTCACTAAAGTGTAAATATTTCATATTATACATGACATAGGATCTATTGATGCCCTTATATTCTACACTTGAGGGTTTCTGGAACTTCCCCTTTTTTGGGAAAGATGCATTATGCTGTGACTGTTTTAGCATTCTTAAAAGGCACTTGCACATAAAGAAACCAAAAGAACTCCTTGTGTCTTTATTCTTTCTCAGAGCTCACTAGCTTTGCTAAAAATTGCACCATTCATCTAACTCTTTGAGCACATAGAGCATTGTTAATTTTTTATTCTATTTTCCATATGACACTTATTTTGGTGCCATGTGAAGAATGTGTCAGACATTTTGAGAGGGGAGATTTGATCAGCTAGAATGAATTATTGACACATTTCTATGTTATTAGTCTCTATAATTTGACTTCCATTGTATTTCTCAGTTGTATATTTGAACTCTTTTTATTTACATTTATTTTCCTTTAAGTTACTCTTGGTGTTCTACTTCAATTAATGGACAATAGGTTTTGCGTATATCTGTAGCTAGTTAAGTAACTAAATATTATAAAGTATATACCCCTGTCTGTAAAATAAGTTATGAACAGTGTTAAAGACAGAAGAGAAATTGAAGAGATAACGCAGGAGATCACGATTTTCTTTGATAGGTAAATATTGTAAGAATTAACAGATCAACTGTGTAACTTGTAAATCATACCCTCTGAAAGGTTCTTGGGAATGATACAAAGCTACAATTTCTGATGTGTTTGTACATGTTCTACGATAAAGTCATAGACTGCTCATTCTATCAGAACATCTACCTTTTTCTCACAGCACCATAACCACATAACCACATGCAAAGCCGTATTGCAATGGTGTATTCTTAACTTTTTCATTTTACTATTCATTTTGAAAATAATTTAACATTAATCCTTTTCAAATCATCTATAAATTGAATCTGTTTTTTAAAATATATTTTTATTCTTGCTGACACTTAGATCTCTCAACATCTGTATTTTGGTACCAACACAATAGGCCGGTTATAAATTTGCTTGCCATTCCCAGGTTCAGTTCAACAACTGGCTTTGGAGCCTCTGTCATTATGTTGTACTTTAGGTTAACTGTACATTTATTTATTGTGACTTAGAACGTGTTGGAATGTATTAGTTTTCATATCACTCATATTAGGAGAAAGAAGGTAAAACCGACATTAGTTCAGTAAACCAGTGATTTGGATCTGGAGCTAATGAATTCCAGTTATTAATGAATTCCAATTTAGAACAAAGAGTTTGAAAATTTGGTTCATAATCTTATGTCTTAATTTGGGATGTAAACATGTGAGTAAGTTAAGGATGATGTGGAATCAATAAGGCAAGTCTCGTATGGACTGAGATAGTTGATGAATATCAGTAACTACCATACTTTAGCTCATTTTTTTGCAAAGGAAATGAAAATAGAGCAAAGCCTAAAACAAAAACTGTGCATTATAGTATAATTATGAAAAATATGTAAGGTCAAAAATTCTCTTGTCTGGAAAGCACATTCTAGTTGTCCAGTTTCTATGAAGCGGGGGCATTAAACTCTGTTAAAATGGTTATACAAGGGAAGACTCACCTGCTGTGGCCAGAACAGAACTGTCTTTGCTCTTGGTCTTAACCTCTTTTGATAGTGTATCATTATCTTATACTCAGGGCAAGTTCTGCTCAGTGGAGTCAAAGGTCTAGATACGAATATTAAGACAGAGCAGAGGAAGCCGGATATCCTAGCCTTATATATATTCACGTCTTGACTGCTAAATGAAACCCAGGTTTGCTTCCTAAGCAGAAGTAGTAAGTTTTGTAGGAGTTGAAAAAGAAGGCAAGAAGAATGGGAGGGAGAAAAATGTGAGATGTGGGCAGGAAATGGAGAAATATTTAGTGAGGGAACAGACATTTTAATATTATGAATGCAGAAACATACTCTGAGTCATCCTTTGTATGTATGCTTATTTTCTGTTTTATTGTTGATAGAAATGAAATTCTCCAACATATATTTAATTTCTATGCTTGATTTGGTTTTATGTATAACCATTTTATATATTCATTTACTTTCATTTTTAAACTATATACTTAAAGCAAGATTTTTAGGTGGAGATTTTATGGTATTTGAAAATTTCTTTTCTCATATTCTTGAAGGATAGTTTAACTGTTTATATAACTCTAGGTTAGTAGTTTTTCCCTCTCTGTACATTGATGATGTTAGCCCAGTGCCTCATATAACCTATTGTTACTGATAAGAAGTTGGCTGCTGTCTGTCTGAAGACAATATTTCTTTCTTTTTCCTTTTAATAGAAGTTTTACTGAGATATAATTGACATACAATAAACTGCATATATATATATATAAAATGTACAATTTGATTTTTTTTTCTTATTAGTCATCTATTTTATACATATTACTGTATGGCAATCCCAATCGAAGACAATATTTTTCTCAGTGGTAGCACTGAAAATTTTCTTATCCTAGCATTCTCCAGATCTCTGTGTTGTGTTAAGGTGGGACTTTTATTTCTCTCTGCTCTGCGCTTTCAAATCAAGGACCACTTTTTATTATGTTGCCTTATTTTAATTCTTGACAGTTTTCTGCCAATTTATTTTTTTAATAAATTTACTTATTTATTTATTTAATTTATTTATTGGCTGCATTGGGTCTTTGTTGCTGCACACGGGCTTTCTCTAGTTGCTGCAAGTGGGGGCTGCTCTTCATTGTGGTGCGCAGGCTCCTCATTGTAGTGGCTTCTCTTGTTGAGCACAGTCCCTAGGCACGTGGACTTCAATAGTTGCGGCACATGGGCTCAATAGTTGTGGCACACAGGCTTAGTTGCTCCATGGTATGTGGAATCTTCCCAGAGCAGGGCTCGAACCCATCTCCCCTGCATTGACAGGTGGATTCTTAACCACTGAGCCACCTAGGAAGTCCTCTGCCACTTTTAAAAAAAATGTTCCTTTTGTCATTTCTACTATCTTCATCTTGAACTTATGTTAGAAATATGTTGGAGGTTCTTTATCCTACCTTCTTTCTGTTTCTTAACAGATTTTAGCTTTTTTTTTTTCTCTTTCTGGTAAAATTCGAAGGTAATATGTTCTAATTCATTAATTTTTAATATCAATATATGGTGGACACAATCTAAGCTAACCCCAGTAGGTCACGCCCTTGTATGGGCCACCTCCTTAAGTATGGACTGAATCTAAGACTTGCTTTTAACCAATTGAATATGGCAAAAGTGATGGAGTATTGCTCCATTGATGAAGTTATATTGTACAAACTCTGTCTTAGCAGATTACAGTGAAAGGCTCTCCTGGTGACCTTCAAGCAGTAAACTGTCATGCTATTGAGTGTCTATAGAGAGGACCATGTGGTAAGGAACTGTGGGCAACCTCTAGGATTTGAGGGCCTTGGTCCTACAACTGCAAAAAATTCTGCCAGCAACCACATGTTGCTGAAGATAAGCCCCCAAACCAGGGAGGACACAGTTCAGCCAATACCTTGTTAGCAGTCTTATGAGCTCTGAGCAGAAGACATAGCTAAGTCTTGCCCAGACTCCTGATCTGTGGAAACAGAGAATAAATGTGCATCATTTTCAGCTGCCAAATTTATTGGTTACACAGCAATAGAAAATTAATACAAACTAATGTTTCCTACCTTATGTTTATAATTTTAAATGTGTTCTTTCACTTCAATGAATGTATTTTTCCTTTGCCAAGATTTCTAATTTACTGTTTTAATATAATATCCATCTCTTTTTAAAAATTTCCACTTGGTTTTGTTTCTACGTTATTGCTCATTTTTTAAATGTTCTTCTTTCATTTGCTTCAACGAATATCCTAACAATACACACTTTAAAACAGTTTTCAAGGACAAAGCCTTAGCATGGTGGCACTGAGACTTCTGCCCTGGGTGATTCTGAAACTATCACAGGTTTGATTACCAAGTCAAGAGTTGGATTGATTTATTTCCTGGTAGAAGGGTTTTGTTTTTGATTTCCCACTTTTCTAGACTTGTACTTGCTCTAAATAACAGCTCCACAGCAATTGTTAAAATCTTTGCACAAGAGGGGATTGTACCTGGTCTCTAGTTTCAGACAGTAAGTGTGTTTGTAGCCCTTGCATCTATGTAGCTTCTTTAGTCCACTTAACCTAAGGCTGCTAAACATCTCATGCTTCTTCCTTACTTCTCCTAGTCAGCACAAGACTGTTCATTAATTTGCATTTCTATTCCTCTTCCTATTTACAAAAATATTTATCTCATTTTGATCATGACTTATGAACCTAGTTTTTTTTTCTTTTAATACTATTAATCTAGCATTGTGAGATACTTGGAGTGCACTCGGGGGAGGAAGCAAAAGGAGGCATTTTTTTTCAGTTATTACATGCCGGTGTTTACTTTTAAGTGAGCTGGAAATTCATTTCTTCAGACTCATCTTCTTTTTTTCTCCTTTTTAAATTCAAAGCACATTATGTGCATCTTTTTTAATTTATACTTCTGATTACTTAGGCTAAGGCTCTATTCATTCTTTTGGTTATACAAGCTTGGTGTGTTATTAAGGATGGTAAACAATTTGGAATGGTAAAAATTGAGATCATACACAGGATGAGATTTAATAATTTCAAATTTGTGCCATGTGGTTTTTATTAATGGATGCTATAATGATTAAGATTTGACCAAGAGCAGGAAAAACCACATATTGACTCCACTTCATCCTTTTCATTTACTCTAAATCTGGATGGAAGTAAGGGACTATTTAGGGTTACTCTTATTCTAGTTTGCTACCCCTTTTGGAAAACTTTGAGCTTTGAAATTCATACTCTATTTAATAAAACTACCAAAATTATATAGCAAAATTCAAATGCAATATTAATTAAAATGTAGGTTTCCTCACTTGTCTTTCTACCTTCAGCTATTCCTGGATGTCTAGAGCAATTATTTATATAAGACTTCCTCTGATTATGACAAAGAAGGCAAGAAGTGCAGTTAATCAAAGGGCTTCTGGGTTTTTATAAATCACTGGCTTTTCAAATTTCTGCATTAGCTCTGGAGAAGAGGCACCAGTGCACTCCCAACGTTCCTCTGGCATCTCTTAATAAGATGTTAAGTGTATTGATAGGTCTGTTGCCTCTACCCAAAGAAGCTAGATAAAGCTGAGAATGGAGGGAGCTGTACAAAAGAGTAGGGTAGAGAAATGAGTGCCAACCAGCTCTTATCTCTTTCACTCTTTCCAGTAGTGAGCAGATTACTATTTACCAATGCACTGATTCTAAAGCATTTTTTTTCTCCCCACTTCTAATGTCAGGATATCTTATTAATGGCATCTTACAATTACTATTGACCAGAAATGGGTAAATTTCTAGAAACATACACCTTACCAAGACAGATTCTTGAATAAATAGAAAATTTGAGCAAATCATTAATAAGTAAGGAGATTGCATGTCATCAAAAATTGCCAAAAAACAAACAAAAACAAACAAAAAACCAGGACTAGATACATTCCCTGGTGAATTCTACCAAACATTTAAAGAAGAATTAATACCAACAATTCTCAGGCTTTTCCAGAAAGTTGAAGAGGAGTGGACATTCCCAAACTCATTGTACAAGGTCAAGATTATCCTGATTCTGAAGTCAGGTAAGGACACTACAAGAAAAGAAAACCACAGGCCAATATCCCTGATGACTATAGGTGTAAAAATCCTCAACAAAGTGTTAGCAACCTGAATCAATAGCACATTATAAGGGTCATACACCACAATCAAGTAAAATTTACCCCTGGGTTGCAAGCATGGTCCAACCTATGCAAATCAATAAATGTGATATACCACATTAATACAATGAAAGACAAAAAACATATGATGCAGAAAAATAGGTGTATAAAAAGCATTTGACAAAATACAACTATTTTATGACAAAAAGTCTCCACAAACTGCGTATAGAAGAAATATACCTCAACATAATAAAAGCTATATATGACAAGTTCACAGCTACTATCATAGTAATGAAAAGTTAGACTTTTCTTAAAAGTTAAGGATTAAGACAAGAGTGCCCACTCTCACTTTCCCTATTCAACATAGTTCTGGGAGTCATAGCAAGAGAAATTAGGCAAAACAAACACAAAAACAAACAAACAAAAAGCGTCCAAATCAAAAAGGAAGAAGTAAAATTGTCTTTTTTTGTAGATGATATAATATTATATATAGAAAATCCTAAAGACTCCACTAAAAATCTGTTAGAACTAATAAATAAATTCAGTAAAGTTGTAGGACGCAAAATCAACAAAGAGAAACCAGTTGTATTCCTATACACTAACAACAAGAAATCTGAAAAAGAAAGAAAAAAATCCATTTCAATGGCATCGAAAACAATAAAATGTATAGAAATTTAACCAAGGAAATGAAAGATTTATATAGAAAAGTTTAAGACTGATGAAAAAATAAAAAAAGACACGAATAAATTGAAAAATATCCCATGTTAATGGATCAGAATAGTTAATATTGTGAAAATGTTCATACTACACAAAGCCATACATAGGTTCAATGCAATTCCTATCAAAATTTCCATGTCATTTTTTACAGGAACAGAAAAGAAATCCTAAAATTTGTATGGAACCACAAAAGACCCCAAAAAGCCAAAGTAATCTTGAGAAAGAAGAACAAAGCTGGAAGCATCTTACTTCCTGATTTCAAACTGTACCACAAAGCTGCAGTAATCGAATTAGTATGGTATGGGCATAAAAATAGACACATAGACCAATGAAACAGAGTTGAGAGGCTAGAAATAAACTTCTCGTTATATATAGTCAACTAATATTTGACAAGAACGTCAATAATACTCATTAGAGAAAGGATGATCTCTTCCATAAATAGTGTTGGGAAAACTGGATAATCACACACCTTAATGCCACTCACAAAGATTAACTTAAAATGGATTAAAAACTTAAACATTAGACCTGACACCATTAAACTCAGAAAAAATAACATAGGGAAGAAGCTCCTTGACATTGGTCTTGGAAATGATTTTTAGGATGTGATATCAAAAGAACAAGCAACAAAAATAAAAACAAGTGGTACTATGTCAAATGAAAGAACTTTTGCATAACAAAAGAAACAATTAACAAAATGGAAAGGAAACCTACAGAATGGTAGGAAATATTTTCAAATCATATTTCTGATTATGGATTAATATCCAAACTGCTTATATATAAGGAACTGACTAGTACAACTCAATATCAAAAAACAATCCAGATTAAAGACTATGGGCAGAGGAACCGAATAGATATTTTTTCCAGAGGAGACGTACAGATGGCCAGCAGACACATGAAAAGATATTCAGCATCACTAATCATCAGAGAAATGAAAATCAGAACCACAGTGAGGTATCACTTCACATCTGTTAGAATGGCTATCATCAAAAAGATAAGATATTCAACAAATTGAAGGATAAAAACCATATGATCATTTCAATAGATGCAGAAAAAGCTTTTGACAAAGTTCAACATTCATTTATGATAAAAGCTCTCCAGAAAATGGGCATAGAAGGAAATTACCTCAACATAATAAAACCCATATATGAAAAACCAAAAGCCAACATCGTTCTCAATGGGGAAAAACTGGAAGAATTCCCTCTAAGAACAGGAACAAGACAAGGGTGTCCACTCTCACCACTATTATTCAACATAGTTTTGGAAGTTTTAGCCACAGCAATCAGAGAAGAAAAAGAAATAAAAGGAATCCAAATTGGAAAAGAAGAAGTAAAATTGTCACTCTTTGCAGATGACATGATATTATATATAGAAAACCCTAAAGACTCTACCAGAAAACTGCTAGCACTCATTGATGAGTTTAGTAAAGTAGCAGGATACAAAATTAATGCACAGAAATCTCTTGCATTCCTATACACGAACAACAGAAGAGCAGAAAGAGAAATTAAGGAAACTCTCCCATTCACCATTGCAACAAAAAGAATAAAATACCTAGGAATAAACCTGCCTAAGGAGGCAAAAGATCTGTATGCAGAAAACTTTAAGACATTGATGAAAGAAATCAAAGACGACACAAACAGATGGAGGGACATACCATGTTCCTGGATTGGAAGAATCAACATCGCGAAAATGTCTGTACTACCCAAAGCAATTTACAGATTCAATGCAATCCCGATCAAATTACCAATGGCATTTTTCACAGAACTAGAGCAAGAAATCTTACGATTTGTATGGAAATGCAAAAGACCCCGAATAGCCAAAGCAATCTTGAGAAGGAAAAATGGAGTTGGTGGAATCAGGCTTCCTGACTTCAAACTATACTACAAGGCCATAGTGATCAAGACAGTATGGTACTGGCACAGAAATAGAAAGGACGATCAATGGAATAGAATAGAGAACTCAGAAGTAAGCCCAAACACATATGAGCACCTTATCTTTGACAAAGGAGGCGCGAGTATACAATGGAAAAAAGACAGCCTCTTCAATAAGTGGTGCTGGGAAAATTGGACAGCTACATGTAAAAGAATGAAATTAGAACACTTCCTAACACCATACACAAAAATAGACTCCAAATGGATTAAAGACCTACATGGAAGGCCAGACACGATAAAACTCCTAGAGGAAAACATAGGCAGAACACTCTTTGACATCCATCAAAGCAAGATCCTTTTTGACCCACCTCCTAGAATCATGGAAATAAAATCAAGAATAAACAGATGGGACCTCATGAAACTTAGAAGCTTTTGCACAGCAAAAGAAACCATAAACAAGACTAAAAGGCAACCCTCAGAATGGGAAAAAATAATTGCCTATGAAACAACGGACAAAGGATTAACCTCCAAAATATACAAGCAGCTCATGAAGTTTAGCACCAAAAAAGCAAATAACCCAATCCACAAATGGGCAGAAGACCGAAATAGACATTTCTCCAAAGAAGACATACAGATGGCCAACACACACATGAAAAGATGCTCAACATCACTAATTATTAGAGAAATGCAAGTCAAAGCCACAATGAGGTATCACCTCACACCAATCAGAATGGCCATCATCACAAAGTCTGGAAACCACAAATGTTGGAGAGGGTGTGGAGAAAAGGGAACTCTCCTGCACTGTTGGTGGGACTGTAAGTTGGTACAGCCACTATGGAAAACAATTTGGAGGTTCCTTAAAAAACTAAAAATAGAACTACCATATGATCCAGTCATCCCACTCCTGGGCATATCCCCAAAGAAAACCACAATCCCAAAAGAAACTTGTACCATAATGTTTACTGCAGCACTATTTACAATAGCCAGGACATGGAAGCAACCTAAATGCCCATCAACAAATGAATGGATACAGAAGATGTGGCATATATATACAATGGAATATTACTCAGCTATAAAAAGGGATGAGATGGAGCTATATGTAATGAGGTGGATAGACCTAGAGTCTATCATACAGAGTGCAGTAAGTCAGAAAGAGAAAGACAAATATTGTATGCTAACTCACATATACGGAATCTAAAAATGGTACTGATGAACTCAGTGACAAGAACAAGGATGCAGATACAGAGAATGGACTGGGGAACTCGAGGTTTGGGAGGGGGCGGGGGGTGAAGGGGAAACTGAGACGAAGCGAGAGAGTAGCACAGACATCTATATACTACCAACTGTAAAATAGTCAGTGGGAAGTTGTTGTATAACAAAGGGAGCCCAACTCGAGGATGGAAGATGCCTTAGAGGACTGGGGCGGGGAGGGTGGGGGGGACTCAAGGTGGGGGGAGTCAAGGAAGGGAGGGAATACGGGGATATGTGTATAAAAACAGATGATTGAACCTGGTGTACCCCCCCAAAAAAATAAAAAAATAAAAAATAAATAAAAAAAGAAAAAAAAAAGAAAAAAAAGGAAAAAAGATAAGATATAGCAAGTGTTGGTGAAGATGTAGAGAAAAGGAAACCCTTTTCTGCACCATTTGTGGGAATGCAAACTGGTACAGCCATTCTGGAAAACAGCATCTAGTTTCCTCTTAAATTAAAAATAGAACTACCATATGATTCAGCAATCCCACTTCTGGGTACTTACATAAAGGAAATGAAATCAAGATTTCGAAGGGATATATGCAATCCCATATCCATTGCAACATTATTCACAATAGCCAAGATATAAACAACCCAAGTACCTATCTTTGGATTTATGGATATAGGTGTGGTATATATATACAATGGAATGATATTCAGCAATGGGAAAGAAGGAAATCCTGCCATCTGTGACAACATAGATGAAATTTGAGGGCATTATGGTAAATGAAATGTCAAACAGGGAAAGACCAATACTGTATATCACTTACATGTGGAATCTAAATAAGCGGAACTCATAGAGAATGGAATGATGGTTGCAGGGGCTGGGGGTGGGGTGGGAGAAATGAGGAGATATTGGTAAAGGTACAAACTTCCAGTTATAGGATGAATAAGTTCTAGGGGTCTAATGTACAACATAGTAATCATAATCAACAATACCGTGCTATACACTGCAAAATTGCTAAGAAAGTAGATCTTAAATGTTCTCACCACAAAAAAGAGATGGTAATTATGTGAAGTGACAGAGGTTTTAAGTAGTGCTACTACTGTAATCAGTTTACAATATATAAGTATCAAATCAACACATTGAGTATATTTTAAACGTATGTAATGTCATGTCAATTATAGCTCAGTGAAGCTGGAAGGAACTATTGAGCAGGGGGTCATTGTGCTGCACTTGGCATTGAGTATATGTGTATAAATATTTGCTACTTGCTTCTCCATAGTCCTATACTTTTATTAGTCACCTTTTCCTTTAATAGCAACAGAAACAAGATTGCAAATCCCATTCCACATATTAGACTACAGCTGCCAAACTCTCCCTTTCCTTCCAGATGAAAGGCTATAAATTGTCTTTAGCACACACATTATTCTGTTCAATTCATGCTGTGACAGCTTCTCTCGTGTCACCTGTGGTTGTTAGTGGGTTTTCAGATTATTTTCTTCTCTCTATGCATGAAAGATAAAGCCCTCTCTGCCATTTCTTACACGGAGCACTGCTGAACCAAGACTAATACATAAGACAAGCTTTAATGAAGTTTTTTTTTAATTTTATTATTTATTAATTTAATTTAATTAATTTACTTTTTGGCTGCATTTGGTCTTCATTGCTGTGCACAGGCTTTCTCTAGTTGTGGCAAGCAGGGGCTACTCTTTGTTGTGGTGCGTGGGCTTCTCATTGCAGTAGCTTCTCTTGTTGCAGAGCACGGGCTCTAGGCATGCGAGCTTCCATAGTTTCAGCTTGCGGGCTCAGCAGTTGTGGCTTGCAGGCTCTAGAGCACAGGCTCAGTAGTTGTGGCCCATGGGATTAGTTACTCCGCAGCATGTGGGATTTTCCCTGACCAGGGTGTGAACCTGTGTCCCCTGCGTTGGCAGGTGGATTCTTAACCACTTCGCCACCAGGGAAGCCCATTAAAGAAGTTTTTGAAGTAAAGCAAATCAATTAAAATACAAAGCAACACATTACAGATTCAGTAAATTGCACTTTTTCTTATGGAATTTATCATGGACCCCAGCCTCCAGCTATGTTGCTGGGATTTTACTGTTTCTGGCCTTTTTTTTTTTTTTTTTTATCTTCTATGCCAGGACATTGCTTCTTTTTCCAGGTACCAGCAGACAGCTCCAAATTTCCTGTGATTATCAGCCACCTACATGGCATCTGTTTGGATATATCTAATGGTCCTTGTAGTTCTTAACTGATAACCGAGACCAAGACTTTTGCCTGTTAAAAGAATGATCTCTTTTAGAGATAGATTATTGCCACTCTTTTAGAAAGCATTTACAACTATGATTAGTTTTTTTAAAAAAATACTAAATGGTTTCTCTTTACCTATTATTTTCATGTTTCCAACTGCCTGTAGGCTTTACCTCTTGGATGCCCCACAGTCAACGCATATTGACAGTGTTAGAGAATAGAACTCAAAATGTTAAAAACTAAACTCCTCATAAAGACATTCAAAACCTCTTCCTCCCTTTTTGTCTCATGTTTCAGTGAGCAGCACCCACCTGATTGTCCAGATTTATAATCTAGGCATCATCCTAGATTCAGTCCCCAAATTCAATCACAATATTTTATTCATTCCACCTGGTAGAAATTTCTGGAATCTGATAAAACTTTCTTCACCCCCCTGTTTTTGTGTAGGTTGGTATCCACTATACAGCTCAACTCCACGTCTCCATTATTTTCTCCCTCCAACTGGGTGAGATTCTGGTCGGCAGAACCCAAGGTTGTATCATGACTTCCACCTTCAGGTGTTAACGTCTTGTATAATCCCCTCACCTCAAGTTTGATGGGATCTGTGACTTCTTTCACAGTAACACGTAAATAACATGAATAACAAGAATATGGCAAATGTGATGGGATGTCACCAGTTCGATTATGTTGCATTATACAAGCATGTCTTCAGACTCGCAACTCTCTCTCTCGCTTCATTACTGGCTTTGAAGAAGCAAGTTGTGATGTACCCTACAGCCACAAGGAAGTGATTTCTGCCAGCGACTTGGGAAAGCTTGGAAGAAGACCTTTCCCCAGTCAAGACTCTGATGAAAGCCTAGTCTTGGGAGACACCATGATTGAAGCCTGTGAGACCCTCAGCAGAGGCCCCATCTAAGTCATACCTGCATTTCTGAGCCACAGGATTGTGAGAGAATAATGTGCATTGTTTTAAACTGCTAAGTTTGTGGAAAATGTGTTATATAGAAATAGATAGCTAATACATATTTCTTACATAAAATATGTGATCAGGTTACTCTTAAGCAGAAAAAGTCTATTAATGACTTATCATTTCCCCTAGGACTAAGCTGAAACTCCCTGACCCTTACCTAGATTTCTCTAAATGCTAAATTTCTGTTAGCTTATTGAATGAGGCATTCTTCTCCTCTTTAGATCTTTGCACATATTCCTCTTTTTACTTTGACTATTCTCCTCTGGCTGCTTCTCTTTCCCTAACAGACTCCCTTCTTTTAACTAATTCCTTCTCTTCAATTCTGGTTTAGATCTGACTATTTCTGGGAAGCTTTCTCTGACCCAGGAAGTCGGGGGCACCCCCTCCTTGTTTTTCCTATCAAAATGCTTCCCATAGATCATTATAATTGCTGGTTTAATTGTCTATTCTCCTCACTGGGAGTCAATGAACCATGAGAGAAAAGATCATGTCTGTTTTGCTCATAAATTGTATATCGTCTGTATCTGATCCAGAGTTAGGGCTCATTAATTATCTATTTCGTGAATAAATGAATGACTTACTACAAAAAAGAGGCTTCTCTTGCCAAATATCACATATAGTGCCAATAATTAGAACGACAGGATATTGTCTTGATGGGGAGTCACAGGAGCATCTATATTATGCGTCCCTAAGGTGACTCCTAAAGCTCAGACCAGTTTCCTATCCTCTCCTGTCTTTCCTTGTAGACTCAGCTAGTCTTTATCCTTCTCTCTAAAACTTCTTACGTCCACCCTGTTCTTTGGAGTTCTCCCTACTAAGATAGTATCCATTTCTCCTACAAAGGCATGTCCATGCATCCATTTTTCTTTTTAAGGCAATTATCAGTAGTAAAAAAGCTGGGAAATTGCAAAACCTAAATAGTCTGATTTATATAGTTGGTACAGTCATAGTCCACGATCGAAATTTACAAGTTTCCTTTTGAAATAATAACTGGAACTTCGAGAAGTTCCCTTTCTAGTCCACTTTGTACTTCTAACTTTTGAGTCTATTCTACAGACAAAATCTGATGAAACATCCATCCTTAAATTCTGATTTCAAAGATAAGGATGTACTGATTCTTTTTTCCTGTCTTTACAATAAGAAATCAAAAAAGATCAATAAGTGACTTTTAATCCTAATGGATAATTTTCATCTCTGAAGGTTTCTGTTTTCTCAGGACCTCTGCTTTACCCAGAATAATCCTTTTGAACAATTTGTCTTGAATATTTTCTGGAATTACTGCTAAAATTTATTATAAATGGCTAATGTAATCAGAATGTACTTAGAATTCTTTGAATAAACTGTGATTTTAGTTATATCTTAGTGAGATTGTGTTGATGGAATTATATTAAAGAATACAGAAATTAACTAGCATAATTAGGGACAAATAGAAGTATGGTCAAGCATATGATTTACTCCCTAGTGGTTAGAAATTAAAGGACTATTAAATTAATAAAGTGATGAATTCACATTTGAAAACAAGAACATAGTCTTCTATAAAATATAAAAGGAAAAAAATCACATTCTTTGTTATATGAGCAGAATGAACTATTCTCCATCGGTGACTAACTGCGATGGTATTACAAATCAGGTCTGGGAAGGACATGTTAAGCAAAAGTAAATAAAACCTCATTACAAAGAATTCCCTTTCCTATATGTTATTTTTGTAATATTTGAAAAATAAAAATTAATTATCTTAATCTTCTAAAGTGTCAAGGGTTTCATACTCTAAAATAAAAATTACGTATCTTATTTTTATTGCTGTCATTTTTTATTGGTGACTTTTTTGAATATTATTTTTCTTTTTGACACTTATCAACATCTGATAGTCTAGCCAGTAAGATATTGTGTTTCCTTCTTTCCTGTTTCAATAGTTAAATATAGAGGTGCATATTTTACCTTGCCTTTAATATGAAGGGCCTTCTGTGCCATGATTTATTATATATATATAAAAGAGCCTTGGCCAGACCATGAGGATTACATTTTTAAATAACAAAGGGATCAGTGTGAGTACCTCTAGTTTTCTACTTTGAAAATAAATCATGTGAGTCAGAGTTCTTAAACCACATGCTAAATTAAAAATATCATTGTCCTGGCAATGGATATTAAATAGCTCATTGACTTATTTTCAACATTACCATTTTTTCCCAGAGGATTCAAGCACTCTCAATTGTGATTTGTAGGCAATATACTAAGTATTGATTGCTACTATTATAATCTGTATTGTATACACATTACCTAGCATTAAAGAAAACAAAACCCTACTAGAGTAAAATCCATTTTCAGATTGTTGTGATTTATTTTTAAAGAAAGATTTCAAATAATATTTTATTTGTATATATTCATTGAGTACATATTTTATACCAGACACTCTGCTACCTATTGCAGATTTCAAGTCGTATGGTACACAATTCAAGTACTGATGGGATTTATAATCTGGAGAAGTAGTAAAATTACTCTGTTGCAGTTCGCACCTCTTGAGTAGTTTTAAACTATGCATACAGAAGAGAAGGAATGCATCTATGACAATTCAGGAAGTTGCATTGAATCAATGATAATCTGAACATTCATGACACCTTAAAAGAAAGGGGTGGGACTTCAATGGATAACTGGGAATACAGTGACAATTCTAGGTAGAGAGAAAGGCTAAAGCAAGGACATAGAGGTGGAAGATGTTGTGGAATGGGAATTTCATTAACGGGTTAACACACAAGTTCTCTGCTCTATAGTAGCCTTTAAATAAATCATTTAGATATAATGGACAAAGCCTTATCCCAATGCATAAACAGAAAAGCCTGATGCAGTATTTCCTGAGGCTTAATCAAAAGAGATCCATGTTTTCTACGCGGTAAGAAATCCTTGTTTGTGTCTGTAAATGCATACTCAGGCACAATTATAGAAATATCAATAAAAAATGCAATAATATATGGACTGGCTGGGCATTTAGAAGTCAATAATTTGGAGCTCAAACCCCAATTCTGAATTCATATTCCAAATCTTTCACAGGTTCAGACTAACACCAAGGCCTAATAACCGCAGCTTAGTTGTTGTAGACAAATCAAAATGAATGCCAATTGAACAGCTGTTTTGAAATCTGTTACTTTGGAGATCCCAAGGGGCTTTCTGACCCCTAATCTTGCTGAGTTAAAATGGATACGCTGAGCGATGTCTGCGTTGCTGATTCCCTTGTAAAGCAGGGTAATAAATATCAGGAAGGGGCAGGATGTTGGCAAAGGTCATTAGCTATACTTATAGGATTGGAAAATATCCAGTTATCAAGCAGAAGTATGGTACTGTAACCAACACTCTTTCCTTCTTCCATATTGCAACTTCCTTGCTTTCTCATAGATAAAGAACATTGGAACATCACATAAATCGGCTTGTTAAATCTCAAGCGATATGCAAACACACAACGATCCATCAAAGTGTTCACGTTCATGGTTGCGGTCTGCCTGTGTGCTTTCAAACCATCTGCTCTTAGCACAGGGAGATCAGTTCCACACTTGGTGATGACCTAGAGGGGTGGGATCGGGAGGGTGGGAGGAAGTTCCAAAGGGAGGCAATATGGAGATATATGAATAAAGACAGCTGATTCGCTTTGTTGCACAGCGGAAACTGGCACAACAGTGTAAAGCTATTGTACTCCAATAAAGATCTGAAGAAAGAAAGAAAGAAAGAAAGAAAGAAAGAAAGAAAGAAAGAAAGAAAGAAAGAAAGAAAGAAAGAAAGAAAAGAAATACCCTGGGGGAAAACAAAAAAAAACAAAACCATTTGCTGTAGAACAAACCATTATATAGTAAAGTCTGTATAATCAGGAAGTATTCATAATAACCTAAAATTTCTACGTAGTTTATATTAAATTAGGGAGATGGAGGTAGTATTTGCACATACATACCCACCCAAGCTGAATTTTTTTTGTTTTAGAAAAAATAATTTGTTTAAAATTCCATTTAACTAATATTTTACATCCACTATGTCTTTTCACCAAAGTTAATTGCATATTATTTTGCGCTACACAACATTAAGTTGTCATATGCTAGTCAGGCCACTAAAAGTGAGGCTTATGCTTCTCTAAGTAGTAATTTTACAACCTATATCTGATAACGTCTTTTACTTTTGCCCCATCCTAACTTCACTAGGAAATATTTGACTTTAGGATTCATGCATTTCTCAGATATGGAAATAAAGAACTCAATTTGGCATGACAAAAAAATCATCAATCTGCATTCAGATTATGTAGTGAATCACTCACTTCAACTGAGTGGAAATTAAATTAATTGACTTCAGGATTTACGAGTCCTTGCTTATAATAGCTAACCTAATTGGGATTGGTAATATTTTATAGTAAGCTAGAGATAATGTATGTTTACCAAATGGCATATTCATTCTTGACTAGTTCTTTTCGTGTGGAAAGCAATAAGATTCAGAAAGTGTTAAATCTAATTAGGATATAGAATCTCTGGAAACATTGCAAAATAACATATGTTATGATCCAGGATTTTGCCTGAAATATTTTTATTATAAAGATTCAGGTTTCAACTTATATTAAGATTGAATGCTACCTCTACTGTCTTCTTTTTAGTAGTTGCAACTAATGCAAAATAAATTGCTAACCTTTCCCTTTTGCTCATTGTTACTTCTTGGAGAATCTATTATTTATGAGTTTATAGTGAATGAGTCTGCAGTTCTCAGAATATCCACCATGGTAAAATTGGTTAATTTAGTAGACATAATTTTAGCCATGAAACATCAATTGATGTTATTAGCTAACACTGTGATGTCCCCAAGGACAAGATTCAAGTCTTTTTTGTCTTTGTGACTCAAGTCCATGCTCAGCACAAGGACTGCCACATGATAGACACTTAATTTGAATATTCAAAATACTAGAGACACATGTTTAGCCTATTTCATAATATTTCTGAACGCTTATAGGCTCAGTACAAAGCTGGCAATTGTCTTACTGATGTGATGGGTAATTATGGAGTCATCAGGAAGTAATTTAGAAAGAAACCCTTTTAGACATAAGTTCAAGTCTGTTTCACAAATAAGGTCTTTTAATGTTTTCTACTTCTTAGGATGCTCAATTTCAAGGGCTCCCCTAGAGAAAACACATTTCCTTTACTTCTACTTCAAGATAGCAGCAGTGAGAGTCTCTAAAAACTGGGTTTTATAAATTATTATGCTTGGATAAGAGCTTGATATTGGCATTGAAAATCTTTGATGAATTATCAGTGATCTGACATATATAATTACTCATTTCTCAATGAGTAACATAAATTGGAAAATACATTCTCTGAAATTAATAATCTTTATTATAAACATATGACATTTGCTTATGAAAAACCAGCTTTGAATCTAGTGCTTCAAAATAGGCTTATTTTTCTGCTTTTAATTTATTTAAGGTATTTAAAATGTAATTTCACGCAAGAGAGTATTTTATTGTTATAAATATGTTGTATCATATTTCAAATAGCATATGATTACGATTAGTCAAATTCAGTAGACAGAATTCACTCAGAATTGTTATTTTTTTGAAATGACATGTAAAGTCATTTCAAAGGATAATTTGCCCTAGAAAATATGAAAAAAAAGGTTCATTTATATGCATGATAGTTTAATAGTGTTTCAGTTTAACATTTTTACTCATCTAACCATATGCCTTTGTCTCTGACTCAAACAAAGCAAAATAGTAAACAACAAAAATGACAAATTCTTTTTTTTGTGGAATTGTTAAGGAGAGGAAGGTATTTTTGTTTGTCATTAAGCTTAAACTATCTTTGTCTTTTCAGCGAATCTCAGTCATGTGTAGGTTGTTGGGGCAGGTGTCGCTGGGGACAAAGATGAACCTGCCTCTGTCCCACCAAGAGTTCACACTACAGGAGGGACAGTTACATACACATGACCACACGTGATCGTTTTAACAGGCCGACTGTAAGAGCTTGATGGAGCTACAGCAGGTACTGTGAAAATGTGACAGAGAAAAATATGAAGTTATTTTAGGGAAATCAGAAAAAAATTTCTTGGAGGCAGTAGGATATGAGTAATAATATATGTAAGGAAAGTCAAAATATGGAGTATGTTAAGCATAGGGAAACTGAGGAGAAGTGAAAACTATGATTCAGATTGGGAAAAAACCCCAATGCATGTATATTCTGTATTCTTTGCTGGGGACAAACAGCAATAAAAAGATATATAAATCATTATTTTCCAAAATTTAGCTTCCTTGGTGCTGAAGCAGCATAATTTGTTATTTTCCTAATAAAGAGAATTTGCATATGTTTGGGGAGGATGAGAGGAGAGAGTTGAGCACACTGCGTTTAAAACCCAATAATTTTCAATAATTACCACAATTTTCTCCCTGCTTAGTGAATGCGAACTGGAATCAGCATTACCTATGAAGTACAATGGTGGAAAATGTAGTGTGCCTTAGTCTAATTACTATGCTGTAAGCCTTTAGATAAAAAATTTATTCAGGCAAGTGTGGTTTAACTGTGTGCAGTCTATCAAGCAGAAAAGAGCATGCTTCTTAACAAGTTACACTACAGGAATACTTTCCAAGACTAGAAAAAGTATGTTATTTGGTCAAAGTCATTTTTTATGTACTTCTCCTGCTTTCAGAACTCATGCCTCCCAATTTTTCAGCAGTCTTATGAGAACTAAAATATTTATCACTTACTTCCTGAGTTCCTGTTATATCCAAAGTATCATAAATTGTTCCTAACCCCAATATTAACTACTTAAAGAACAAATAAATTACACTCACTCGTGCTGGACATAGAAACCATGATTGCTATTCAGTTTTTCCTGGGTTTAGCCTTTGATAATTTGTTGTATTTGATAGTTTCACTAATATCGATAGCCTGTCTCTAAGGAGGAAGAAAGTATGCTTACTGCACTTGAATGAAGGTAAGAAAAGTTATCAGCATTCAACATATATTATTTACCTTTGATATTTTAAAAATGGTCTCGTTTAGTGTTTCATTTGATTATAATTTTTATATATACATATATTTATTTATAAATATATAATTTATTTATATGCATATATACATACACCCACATATATACATATTATATACATATTTATACATGTAAATATACATAACATATAAATATGTAAGTGTATGCATACATAAATCTATTTTGATATGTTATAAGTAATGAATATTTATATTTTTTGTAGAAAACTGGGAAAGTTTGGATAAGCGTGACAGAGAAAATAAAGGTCATACATAATCCCACCATCCAAATATAACCAATTTATACATATTAACCCAGGTGATGCAATTGGAAATCTCAGTGTTAGAAATGGTATTTGATAACACAAGACCAAATGTGTTATATCAGCTTCTTCTTTATGTTTAAAATAATTTCAGAAGCAATTTTGGGCTAATTTAGACTACCATGGACTAATATCGTGTAGAATTTTCTTCCTGATAGAAAATTTGACCAGTGTCCCACAGTGCAATGATCAAAATTGCTTTACATGTGGACCAGCTAATTTTCATAGACATAATGACACGTTTATACCAGCTGTATGTAATTTGTTGTAATGACAACTTCTACCTAACGAACAATATTTTTGACTGAAATGCATTAACTTTCATCTTTCCCATTATGGCATACTGTTCTTGTGTGTTTTTATCTTCTGTGACATATCTCACAAATAATATTAATAGAAGTTAAAATACTTACAAGTACTATTCAAAAACAACTTAAAGCTTCCTTTAAAAGAATGTCATCCTTACTTTCATTCAGGTGTCCTTTCTTGAGAGTAAGAGAAAGAGCAACGGAAAGAGACAGAATGTAGTGTAACCCACATGTCCTAATAATACTACAGCTGTTAATATATCAATTATATTGACAGTTGCTTACCAATAATCATAACTAATTATTAGAGTGCTGGCCAAAATATTTTGGGTGTTCTATTAAAATCTTGGCATGTTCACTGGGTTACGTTTGCTCCTTGTGAATATAATGTCATATGTATTGCACTAGGAAATTCACTACTCGTGAGTGCTTTTCAAAAAGATGGAATCTTGAAGAAATCAATACACTGAACAGAGGAGTTTAGTTTCACAGTGTTCACCATCCCTTTCTAAATTCAGATCAAGCTATTTCAAGTTGTGTCCTAACCGAAATGTGGAATAATCCTGAATAAGAAATAGCACGATGGTGCTTTTTAATGTATCTTTTTAAAAGCAGAAATATTATAATATTTGACTTGGCCTTTTGTAATTTAATCGTCTTTTCCATTATAAGGCACAGAAAGAACAAGTGCTCCCTTCAGTTTGAGGTAATGAGACAGAATGCCCCTCATGCCTCGTGTGATTAAATCCCCCAAAGTAAAGATGATTTCTTGAGAAAGTTTAATCTCTATGTAAATCAAGCCATGGCACTTAGTAAAAGGTAGTCCTTTCCCCTCGGACAAAAGAGGCCAAATAGTGGCCAACTGTGTGTTGGTTTTCTCACTACGTTCATCTTTTGGATGCCCCTTAAACTTAGCATCCCTTACTAAGTTTAGTGCTTTGCTGGCCTTCTATCATCTTGGGTGTTATACCTTATTCTACACCCAATACTATATTAATGCAAAACCTGAAATTTGTTTCCTTGCTGCAAATTACTGAATACATCAATAGAGTTACATAGATCTGTTCAGATTTTCACTGGATTTTCTTGAAACGATGTCTGTGATTTTTTTTTGTCGTCTCTTAAAAACACAACTTGGAGAAGTGTTCCATAAAAAGCAAACTTCTCCAAAAAAATCACAATTCCCCAAGCCCTATGGATATAATATCTATTTTTGTTAGGGCAGACGAAGAGAAGAGGCTTTTCTTGAAGGATTCCTATAGCATATGAGAAATAAAACTATTTTCTTTTTTTTGTGTACACATAACCTTTTCTATCATACACACAGTATCCTAGATATGATTGTTATTTCTCTTATTCCCTGTCTCCTAAATTTAAAATATTAATCTAGAATACACCATTTGGTTTTCTTAAGATTATCATTTATTTCAAACTCATTCTGAATTGATGGTAAATTCAGGTCAATTCAAGAAATATTTATTAAATGCCTTTATTCATGTATCAGATATTATTCATGGCATGGGGTATGCACTAGGAAGATGAAGTCTCTGCTCTTACTGTCTAAAAAGTTTTTAATTAAAAGTTTTAAAAATTATCCCTTTGAACATGTTACGAGTCAAGTTATAGAAATGGTTATGACTTATTTGCTATAGTTTTATGATTTACAAGTAGTGTAGAAAAAGCTTTTAAAAATTGATAATTGGCTGGTTTTTAAAATAGAGCTTTACTCAAACTTAGTAGACATGAAACTGTCTTAAAGTTCAAATACAATTTGAAGCAATTTGGCAATGTCTTGACAGTCCCAAGGAAAGACTAAATATTTCTCGCTGACAGTTAAAGATTTTGAACTGGAATATCCAAGTTTAGAAAAAGAAATAGTGCCAAATAGCACAGTTCTGAACACTGAGCAGATGCTCCATAAATACTTGTTGAAGTGGACTGCAGATAATCCCCTCTTACATTTACAAGGGGAATTTTCCCCAATATGGTCCCAGCCACTGTGCTTTACCCTTTCTATCCTCTGTTTTTACTTGGCTACAACCGTAGTTACTACATAAGCACCTATTCAAAATTATGGTGTGTTCAGAGACTGAAGGGGTGCTCAGATTATTATTTACATCCCTCCAATTAGTACATAAATAACATATCCCTAGGTATTTCTAAGGTAACTATGTGATTTGTGAAATAAATTTCACATCGTTAGATCTGTCATTTTGCAAAAGCAAATACATCTCATATGACTTTATATAATTAAAAAAGTTAGTATAGTTAGTACGTGAAGTAAACTTATAGTCCATATAGCTCAACTTTATTATTTTAGATACCTTATATTTAACAAAATTAGTATGACTTTTTTTCATCAAATTCTTTCCTTTTTATCTAAATGACTGCTGGCTATTTCTGGTTAAAAAAATATTCACGCATAAAATGTGAATATTTAATACTGCTGGACAACTTTGAAAAAAATACTGTGAAGGAAACTTCAAATGAGAATTTCCAAAGTTAGTGTCATTGGAATACAAGTATTCCCTGCTTTTTGAAAGTTCACTTTATGCCATTTCACTTTTATGACAGCCCTATACAGTGAGTCCCGAACCTTCACATTGCAGGCTTTCAAAGATGCGAACGTGCATCTGGTTCCAGCGGAGAACCACAGAACCTGTGCCATCAACATCAGGCGTGAGTGAAATTTCAGCTTGCCCTCTGTCTCCTATTGCTGACCATCCTTCAGCTCTACCATCTCCCACCTCCTCTCCCTCCTCCCATCCTCTTCTTGTCTGTTCACTCGATGCCAGTCCCTGTATGTCAGCTGTTGTATTGTACTACTGTATTTTCCAAGGTGTTGTACTGTGAGATTAAAAATGTTTATTTTTTGTGTTTGTTTTTTATGTATTATTTGTATGAAAAGTATTATAACCTACTATAGTACAGTACTATACAGCCGATTGTGTTAGTTGGGTACCTAGGCTAACTTTATTGGACTTAGGAACGTGTTCTGAGAATGGAGCTCGTTTGCATGTAGGTGACTTACTGTATTAGCACCTGTTTTGCTAGTCAAAAGAAATCCAAAGAGGGTTTCTGTTTTTCTGAAAAAAGTGTTTGTTTTGCTGGGAGCCAGTATGGAGGTGTAGCGCACGCTGAGTAGCACCGAGAGTGGTGCTCCCAAGCTCCTTCTCCAGGAACTACACTCAGCATGTCAGCATCAGGCCGCCATACTTTGAACTGTGTCTGTGAGCATCTGCTTTATCTCAGTTTATCTTGGGCATCCCTGAGCAAGATGTTTCCTAAGGTAATGGCTTCTTTGCTCTATGTCATTTTGGCTTATTAACGGTTTCATAGGAACACTCTACTTTCGAATAGCTGGGGAAACCCGTATGTGACTAATGTCCTAAAGTGATAACTGAAGGTAGACTGAATAGGTGTTTGTGTGTGTGTTGAGTTTTATTACCTGTTTGTGGATAAATAAAAGTAGTTCAAAAAAAAATTAAACCCATGGATTTCCAAGCTGAAATTTGGATGATAGGATACCAAAATAGTCTATTTTAAAAGGTAAACAATAAAGAAAAGCACAAATTTTTCTCTATAGAAGGGAAGGATAGCTAATATTCATTATGCGCTAGTTTTGTCAATTATCCTATTCATCTGTTTGCCTTATGAATGCTTTTTTTTTAATTACACAAGGTGGCTTTACCCTCCATTTTACCACTGAGGTCTCAGATAGTTGTACGGGTACCTGCAGGCTGTATAAGTAAAACTGCAGCTAGTCATTGGAGCCAAGATTGAAACTCAGGGCTTTTTGTCTCTAAGACTCTTGCTCTTTGAAGGTTCCCAAGAAGCCCCTTGAAATGTGAATATATGAATCATTGACAAGCTTATACTTATTATTAGGTTCTGGGGTCTAGGTGTATTAATTTTTAAAAAGTTGACCGAAAACTTAAGTTTGACAGAAATACTTTAATAACAAAATTTTGCAATGAAAACCTTAAGTAGGTTTTAAAGGCTGGAATCCTAGATTTATAATGCAGAATATTCAGATTTTAATTTTGTATGGTGATCACCAAATTCTCATGATCTGATTATAAGAGCAAACTTTTCTGAGAAAAGGACAGTAGTCAGGAAGTAAAGCAATAGTCAGGATCAGAAATGAAGACTCTTAGAAAACCTTAAACCTATATGTGAGGACAATGGGTCAGCATAGGTGGAAGAAACAGAGAAACAACAATTACGATTTTATCTCGGAATTTTAACCAAAATCCTCCTTGTCCAAAGCCAGGTTTCTTATTGGTCTGAACATGTAGGCTTCTGCTAATTTGCCTATCTCTTGTATTGAGTTTCCTTTCTAGAAAGATAATTTTAAGAGTTCTATAACACTGAAATCGTTTTCACACATATACCATCAGGAAAATTCTGTGTATCACCCTGTTTATTGCAAATGATATACCGTATGTAAAAAAAAATCTGCTTCGAAATACTGAGTGATTTAGCATTCACTTAGTAAAAGTTGTTGACAGCTTGTATGTCATATATATACGATTCAAATTTTTATTTCTGTCAGTCAATCAATGATGATTTCTTGTTACTGATTGGGATTGTATAATCTAAACCTAAAAACATTCATATTCAAAAATTTATTTTATGTCTGTGTTGGAATAATTTAGATGTTCAGCACAGAAGTATGTTTTGAAATACAAATGCTTGCATCAATTAGTCCTATATTTTCCAGTCTTAAATTATGTTGTAAGTTCATGTTATTTTTCCTTTAATTTTGAAAATACTTTTCTTGAAGTCCATGCTGTTTTCCATATGAGGATTACTTTCCTATTTTTCTTCTTGTTTTGCTAGCATCATTTTAAACCCCACTGCCTTCAGGAAATCCTGACCCAGTTTCTTTAATCCCTTTTTTTTTTTTTTTTTCTAATTTCTTTAGTTCTTTGTCTGTACTGTACTATCAAATTATTAGAAGCTATTTTTAATTATGCTGAATGGAGAAGTAGAACTTTGAAATAACTTCGGCCTTACCACTCTGAATATGCCTGATCTCCTCTAATTAGAATAGCTTCTCGAAGAAGGAACTTCAGGAAACAAGTGAACTGCAGGGGGATTTTGTAAGCTGTGTATATTGTTAGCCCCTTGAGGACAAGGAAATTGTTTTGCACATAATAGATTTCTAGTGTCCAGACTTCTGAATATGCTGTCTATCCAGCAAGGGTCTTTTAACCCAAGAAGATAAAAAGTTACATTGAAAACAAAGGCAAATAACTGTATAGAGAGGAAGAAAGTTAATCATTGGGAAGCAAATCATTCTCCAGAGCTTTTGACTTAGATAATATGGAGGGTAGGATTTTTCATTTTAGTTCCTCAGTACTCCAGCTAAAGGCTATAAATGATATTGCAGAATTGAGGGAGGGGGTACTGCTTGAAGCAGATAAAAGGACTGTACAAGGAAGTATATTTAGAGTCTTTGTGTTTTTTCTACATTTCATGCAACTGTAGAGTATTTTCACAATATAATTATTTTGTGATGACAGTGATGGCAGTTTTATAATAATAAATGTATAGTATATCATATTATACTTCATAATAAATTATAGTGAAAAATTTAACTATGAGAATTTATATATAATCTTAATATTTCAAGTGTTTATGAGTTACGAACTATAATCTTGAATTAGTATAGATTACTATTTTTGATACAGAGAAAGAAACAGTTGAAATTACTTTGAAGAAGACAGCGTTCTTCAATAAAATCATTAAGATCTATGGTGCTATTAGTCAAGGTAGAGTATGAGTTGCTGTAAAGAGATTCCAAAGAATAATGGATTAACAAAGTGGAAATTTATTTCCTCTGATGTAACAGTTTGGCATCTCAGGCTTCTGGAGCAACTCTGTTCCACAAGGTCATTTAGGAACTCGAGATTTCTCAGTTGTATTATGTCTGTCTACACCTGGGCCATTGGCACCTCCGTCTGCTCAGTGAGAAGAGAACAAAAATGGACCTCCAAGAAAAGTCATTTCTTTTTAAGCAAACAATGTGAAAACTGTAGATATCACTTTCTTTCCCATTCCATTGTCAGGGACTTAATCACACAGCCACACCTTCAAAAGGAGGCTTGAAAACATTTTCCTATAACTTGGTAATTACGGGAAAAGGAGGCAATAAACTGGAAAAAAAAAAAAACAACAACTAGCAGTCTGCTAAAAGGAATATTGTTCATTTGCCTTCTCTCTTTAGAAACTGTTACTTCAAGTTATAGTGTTTGAAGTTTTGGCAGAAAACTTGTAATTTATTTTAATATACTTTTCTCTTGGGATGCATTTTTAACTAAAATATTTCGAAAATCTATTTGATATTCTTTGTTTCACATTGTTGGCCATAACTGCAATAGAAAAGTAGGAAAGAAGATGGTCACCCGGGATACTACAGGCTCTTCTTATATATGGAATCCAAAATGAGTTGTTTCACATCAATTAGACAGAAGAAAGCTTTTATATAACAAATTTTCTCAAAACATTATAATTATCCTGTTAGCTCTAAGATAACTGAGGAAGATCACTGTTAAAAGGACATCCTATAATTCTGTATTCAATTTTAAAATAAATAATAGGTTATAATACATTAAAATTAACTTTTTTGTGACTATATTTTACTGTCATTCATAGATGTTCCTAAGTCTGTCTTTGAAAGCTATCAGTTCCCATGCTTGTTTTTAGCATGAAAAAGAGTCATTTGGCAACATTTCAGACAAAAATGGAAGTTCTAAAATAATAAAATACATCCTTACGCTTTCTGTCTAAGCTGACTCAACTCTAACGGTAAAAAAAAAAAAAAAGGGGGTGAAACCATAATCAGTTGAAATGACATATAGAAAAATACTAAGAAAGGAAATCTGGAAAATTAATAGTTCAACAGAAAATAGTCTAATTACAAAGATCAACAGAATGAGCTCTTATATCATTTAAGATAAAAACTAAGTTCAACCCTAAAAATATGTGTGTATAACTCTAAAAATATCTAATATACTAAGTGAAAACTTAAAAGGATAGATTCCACATTCAGATAAACTTTTAACTTTGGAATTTAAGGATCATGATCTGCTATATACAGTCTACCAAGAGTTCATCATGAAAAATCAAATCAACAGAGTCACTTGGGAGAAACCAATCTAGGTAAGTCAAATTATTCTGGAAACTTAATATGCACATTTTTTATCTTCAACATGCACATGGATTAAATAAAGTAAGCAATTTGGACTTTTATTTAACACAATAACATTTGTAACTACAGAAGCTCTATTTACAGGTGTATCTGAGATATTGCAGGTTTGGTTCCAGACCACCACAATAAAGTGACTATTACAATAAAGCGAGCCATATGAATTTTCTCATTTCTCAATGCATAGAAAAGTTGTGTTTACACTATGCTGTAGTCCAGTAAGCATGCAATAACATTATGTCTAAGAAAACAATGTACACGCCTTAATTAAAAAGCAATTTATTGCTAAAAGCTGTTAACTATCATCTGAGTCTTCAGTGAGTCCTAATCTTTTTGCAAGTGTAATATTGAAGATCACTGATTGCAGATCACCATAACAGATATAATAATAGTGAAAAATTTGAAGAAATGTAAGAATTACCAAAATGTGACAGGAGACACAAAGTGAGGAAATGCTGTTGGAAAAATGGTGCCAATAGACTTACTTGACATACTTTCAATTTGTGAAAAATGCAATGTATGTGAAGTGTAGTAAAGCACAATAAAAAGGAGGTCTGCCTGTACATGATTCCTGAAGGATAATTATACGCAGTAACAATAGCTGGAATAAATGTCCTACGATGCTCAAGAAATAGAATAAGGTATAATACGCAGTGGGAAATATTGCAAAGAAGGGAACGAAACTTAGGTTTAGACACGAGAAGAAATGACCCTTGTCCTTATCAGGACTAATCCCTTGAGCATGCCTTCCTCACCCTTCCTCCAATGCCCGTTTCAGGAACCCTATCCCACTGGTCAAACCTTATTCAAGATATTAACTCTTCCCTTTTTATTCCTATCCCTCTGGCTTTTAACATGAGTAGCTTCCCTGATTTCACGAAGTGGAAGATTTTCACCAGATTTAAGCACAATTGTATGAAGGGCTTTCACTGTCTTGTTCGCCAGCTGTATCCTCAGCTCTCAGAACTTGACCTTCACTGTTCAATAAATACTGAATTAGTAATACAATCTTACCATTCCTTCTTCCTTAATAGTAATACTGCTCACATGTTTGCCTGTACCTTCTGGTTCCATTCATTCACAACAATTCACTTCTGAGAGCCAATCTGGCATTCCTCCTCCTCACCACTCAGTGGGAAATGTGTTCTCGGTCATCACCCAAATCCTCATGAGTTACAAAAAACTCCTCAGCTCTCATTCTTCCCCAATGATCCTGCTGCACTTGACACTAAATTCAGTTTTTCTTGATCATTTTCTGTCTCCATGCTTCAACTGCCATTCCTTGTAGTTTAGTTTCTGATCTTTTGTTCTTCTCTGTATTATAAATAACTCAGACTCTCTTTCACGCAGTTGTCTCTCAAATCTAAATTTTTTATTCTAGTACAAGGTGATGAAGCATTATATATTTATATTTTTTCTACTTAAAATGCTCTCTGTCTCTACATTGAAAATTCTTGCTTCTTCACTAAGCTTTAGATCAAATAATGAAGGCATCAGCTTCCTTACGGAACGCTTGCTTCATCATGGGAAATCTTGAAGGGGTTTTAAGCAACGACTTGCATTACCACATCCTCTGCTTCCTTTTGCTAGCTGGTACTTCATTATTCCAGTTTCACTTTCTCCTGGATGCACCTGCAAAATTCTACAGCCTTTTCCTTATCTGGAAATTTATAGCACTTATTACCAGTAATGCTCTTTATTTTTTATTCATATTTATTTATTTATTTAATTTTTGGCTGCATTGGGTCTTAGTTGCGGCACTTGGGATCCTCGTTGCAGCATGCGGATACTCTGCTGTGGCGTGTGGGCTCCTCGTTGCAGCATGCTGGCTTCTCTCTAGTTGTGGCCTATGTGCTCAGTAGTTGCAGCACCTGGGCTTAGTTGTCTTGCAGCACGTGGGATCTTAGCTCACTGACCAGGGATTGAACCTGCGTCCCCTGCATTGGAAAGTGGATTCTTAACCACTGGACCACCAGGAGAGTCCTAGTAATGCACTTGAGATATTTATTGTAAAAAAGCTTACACAGATTTTTAGTCATACCTGTCCTCTTTTTCTTAGTGAATTTTAAGTTTCTTAAAGTTTGTAAATCCTAAAATGGATGGCAAATTTGTATTAGCTTAGCAGCTGATATTTCTTGGATAAATTACTTAGTGAATAAATGAATGAAGGGACCCAAATGTTGGCTTCTGTTACTTTTTTTCTTACAATTATAATATAACCTTATGGATATGAATCACCTACCTCAGAAATACAAATTGTTAACCAGATCTGCCCACTGGGCAGTCAGCTCAACCCTGCCTTCCCCACCTTTCTCTGGCAGTGAGTGAGGGAAGCAGAACCACCACAGTGACTCACCTCACTCCCTACATGTCGTAATACAACCTTAACAGTCAGGTTTAAAACCGCTCATGTATATTCAGCCGCCATTATTCCCATCTGACCTGTCTTCGTTTTTCCCTCTATCATCGTATGAGCTCTTGCTTATAATTTCCTAAGATGATGAAGGGCTAGAACATTTCCTAAAGTAGAAGCAGGAATTCAGTAGCACTCAGTATCTTGCATAACAAGGACAATTTGTTGGCCTCCTTTATAGTATTAATGCATTCATTCTGATTCTCAAAATTTTCATGATGGTCTAAGCACCCATCATCAGAGTAATTTTCTGTATTTCAGTAAGAATTCAGGAGGAGGCTTTGCAGACAGATGTGCTCACAAAGGGGAAGTCGGAAATGTTAAGTTTCACAGCTCTGCGGGGATGGAGGGTAATCAAGCCCTGCCCACCACACCTGCGGCTGTCTGCCAAGCTTCGTCCTCCTGGTAGGCTTCCCGGAGGGCCGAGGTAACCTCATGGCTATTGCACTCTTCTGCAGGTATAAGAGCTTTGGATCAGTACGGCATTGCATCGCAAGGCTTCCTGGGTGCTTATGCTTGAATTCCTTCTCCTGCCTGCTTTGCCTTTCGCTGACCTGTGAATCATTTTGTTCTCGGCAAAGGTCCTTTGATCTCCCGTTTTGCTCTCTGTCCTCCCTGTTCACATCTATCTCCTGGTTTTTACCATTCACAAACACCCTGATTCTACAAGTTATTCAACTCTATGAAATGAGTCAGAGGCTCGCATGCCTATAGGCGCTAGGTCAGTGATACAAATGAAGAAATTTGGCTTGAGTGAAAACAGAGGAAAGCTAGAGGGGACATGACTGCATTTATTTCTGATTGACGGTTGCCACTGGGGAATATGGGCCAAGTAAAGCCAAATTTAAAAAGGAAATTTTAAACTCTGCAGACTAATTAGAACATGTTTGTGGACACATTTGTCTGGTAGCAGGCCTTTATTTTTTTAATTTTTATTTTTTTTGATACTCTGGGATTAATCCTTGAATTACACCAGTATAACTGTAGGGATTTATGTCTCAATGCCAACTTTATTTTAGTTAATTCTCTTATTCTTATTGAGTCAGGCAATTAGGTTTCTCACTGTTCACAATTATTTTTACCTCCATATTAGAATATCATTATGTGTCCAAATCAATAATTACATACTTTAAATTAAACAGAGTTTCTGATACTCTGTTATATGCACCACTTTAGCCAATATTTACTTCAGCTCTGATAATTGGCAGCACAATTGTATTTTTAAATGGGCAAGGGTGATTTCCAATGTCACAGAGCTGGCAGTAATAATTCAAACATTCTGTCTGAATCAAGGCTCAGAGCAAGATCTTCTGTTTCTGATCTACTGACTTTTCTATTCTGCCATGATAGTTTCTCAGCTACTACTTTCTAGGGTAATTTACCATTTAGTTAAATTTTAAATACTGATAGTGGAGCTCTGTCCTATAATTCTCATGCTTTTTTTTTTTTTTTTTAATTTCTCAAAGGTTAAGATAAAAGCATCAGTCATAAGCCTAAGACTCCTAATAACATTCAAGTCATTGACCCTGGTGATGAGATGTGTACAGATGAAGTTCTCATATCTGAAAACAGACAAGATAAGTCAAAGGTCTGATGCATGGAAATTGCTACATCCTTTGCTTTTGTGTTACAAGAAAGATTTTTTTGTAAGAGTATTTCATTCATAAGATAATGTGTTAGGTTGGATTTTTTAAATTCCTAGCCAATAATAATTACAGCCTTAAGTGAGCACCTATTATGTGCAAGGTATATGATAAATACATTATAGAATTAACCATTTTATCTTCACAACAACTTAGTAACTTAGACACTATTATTTTACCTATTTTAAAGATATGAAGACTAATACTTTCAAAGGATAAGAGATTTGCCAAAGAGGTTTGCTTAGTACCTGGAATTAGCCAAACTTGGGGTTATGGGCAGTCCTCCAGACTACCGAGTTTTCCCAAGACTTTGACACCAATTGCAAGTTTGGTAGTTTCCCCAAACCACAGAGAGTTTCTATAATTTGCTAGAAAGATTCACAGAAATCACTGAAACCTACTATATTCACAGTCCTGTTTGTTACAAGCAAAAGATGCACATGAAACAGATGCATAGGGTGGGATCTGGGACTGAGAAGTGTCCAAATATGAAGCTTCTGAGTCATCAGGGATGCTCTATCCTCCTGGGATCAATGTGTGGCAATACATGCATGCAATACTGCCAATGCAAGAAGTTTTTATTAAGGCTTCGTTATGCAGACAGGATGGATTGAATCTTTGTCAAATGGTTGAACTCAATATCCCGCCACTGAAGGTCAGGCTGATATCACAGTAGCTCAAAGCCTCATCTCTCTAATTTTTTTTTTAGGGGGGGGGGGGCCTGGCCAGACCCCTTCCTGAGACATCTCATTAGCATATACTTTCCTTTCTAGAGGTCCTGGTCAGATGTGGTCCTAGGGGCCCACCATAAATAACAAAGACACTCCTATCACTCAGGAAATTCCAAGGGTTTAGAGGCTGCCTTCCAAGAACCAGAGACAAAGATCAGCCACATTCTTTATTACACACTCAGTTAATAAATATCAGAATCAAGATTTAATCTTAGATCTATTGGGCTCCAGATATTAGTATGTGCATTTTCTTCTCATTTGCCTAGCATAACTCCTGACACATGGTAAATGCCCAATAAATCTTAATTAAATGAATGAACAAGTCAGATTTTTTTTCCTTCTGCACAGACAGATAGGGTAAGATTTCATGGCAATGGTAGATATTCCCAAGAGTGGGTAATTCTGTCATTTTATGAATGATATTCTCACAGGCAGTTATTAATTATGAAACCCTTGAAACGAGCTTTTGTCCTCCTGAAAACAGCTTACTGTTGCTGAATAGAATCACCAAGAGATAAAAGAGGGACTGGGGGTGGGTAGAATGCTTGTGACTTAAGTGATTACAGATGAGACTGAGTATAAATTGGTTTAAGGCTATTCTTTGGTGGGAGAATATCATTTCTTAAGAGATGTTACTCTCCCAAGTAATGCTTGAGTGTGATCACATGAGATTTTCTTTTAGATAGGATATAAGCTCTGCCGTGTTTTTGAAAAAAGAGTACTTACATTTAAGTAAGATAAAAAATATAGTATGAAAGACAAACCAAGAATCGGCCAATTAGGGTTTGTGTGTGTGAACTCAATGGAGAAATGAGAGTGAGGAAAGTATTTTTGACGACGGAAATCAGGATTTGTTTAAATTACCAAATTCAAATCTATCTTAAAAATCTCTATATGTGGCTTTAAAGAAAGGATCTGATCCAATTTAATTAAATAACCTCTATTAAGACCTTATTCAGAAACAGATTATGGGAAAGCATATTTGTTTTTTATCTTTTCTCTGCTTCATCTATTGTTCTTTTCATTTTTCTGGATTTTACACTGTCAAAATGGTATTAAAGGAAACAAAGCCTAACCTGTAATTCAAAGTGGATGGTTCATTTTAAAATAATGGCCTGCAAAAGAAGAAAGATGGATGGAATAACCTTTTTGTATGATATATCCTTGGAAATTTTTCTGACTATATAATCACTAACATGGGAAGTTAAAGTGATAGTGTCACTTTAGGTGTGTTCCCAGACTCCTAATAGTTATGGTTTTTTATTTCTTAGTGTATTGAAATTATTTTATTTATGACTTTGTGTCTAAGAATACATCTAAACATAAGGCTATACTACTGCTATTTTGTTCATTTTGTCTATGACAAAGAATGGAAGCTGGAAACGTTGTAGTTACTGAACCATATCTCTTACACATTTCGTATAATTGTACTTTAACCTAATGCTATTTCCACTGAAACAAAATGTAGTAATAGTATATTATTAGGAGGGAGTGAACTTATAATGTCAAAATACTGTCATATTCACTTAAAATCCCATGTAAAGACAGAATTCAAAGGACCACATTTATACGTGCAACAACAGGAGTTTCTAGGTCCTTGAAAATGTTAACTAGAAGGAAATGTAGTAAGAGAAACTCACATATCATTTTACCCAGAATCTATTTTCCTTTAATGTTCAATATATAGCTTAATGTCTGCATCTGCTAGCAGATAACCTGTGGGTATGCCTTTCTCTCAAGTTTCTTTCCTATATTTCCAGGAATAACAAAGCAATTCAGGACTGAATCTTCAATCCTGACCTCCTGAAATGGCCTTCTAACTATAGTCTTGGGCATACCTACCTTCTACTCTCCTACTCAAATGGCTTTATCAATAGGCCTGTATTTTACAAATCTGTAGTATCATCTCCCTCTACAAGAAATTGATCGTAGAAACATTCGTCTCTCAATATAGAATATATTTAATAAATACAACAGTCCCCCCTTATTCATAGGGCATATGTTCTAAAACCCCCAGGGGATGCCTGACACTGCAAGTAGTACTGAACCCTGTATACATATTAAGTTTTTTCCTATACATACATACTTACCATAAAGTTTAATATATAAATGAGGCACGGCAAGAGGTTAATAATAACCAATAATAAAATAGAACAACTATAACAATATACTGTAATAAAAGCTATGTGAATGTGCTCTCTCTCTCTCAACATATCTTATTGTACAGATCTGACACCTTTTCCATCTTAACTAAGCCCTTAACTGCACTGTAATGTTTGCTGTTTGAGGTGCGACAGAAAAACTAACACATATTTCTTTTTCCCTCTCCACAATTTCACAGATAGAAAATTTGTTCTTACCATAGACCTTAGCATCCTCAACATACGATTTTTATCCTTTCTTTACTATGTACAGAACTTTCACCTTTTCACTTAAAGGAAGCACTTTATGGCTTCTCTTCGGCGTAAATTGCCAACATCACTCATCTTGTACTTTGTGGTCATTATTAAGTAAAATAAGGGTTACCTGAACACAAGCACTGTGATACCTGAACAGTCCATCTGATAACCGAGATGTTTACTAAGTCAAAAATGGGTGGGATCCTCTGGACAAAGGGATGATTCACATCCCAGGCAGGATGAAATGGGATGGTGCGAGATTTCATCACACCACTTAGGATGACACACTATTTAAAATGTATGAAATGTTTATTTCTGGAACTTTCCATGTAATATTTTCAGATTGCAACTGACCAAGGGTAACTGAAACCTCTGAAAGCAAAACTGCAGATAAGAGAGGACTGCTGTTCTAAGGAAAAATAATTATAATTATTTTAAAAAATATTATTTTAACAATTCACCAAATTCTTAACTGATGCTTCCTGCAATAATGTTTCAGATAACTGCTCTCACAGTCATTAATAGGTACTTATTGCATCATGCTAGGCATTTTAGAGTACAAATAAAGATCTGTTCCCTGACTATAAGAGGCTTGCAAGGTTTATTTTGCTACAGTATATATCTTTAGTCTGAATCCAAAAATAAAAAAGTAAATTCTCACTGGGAATGATGTGTGATTTGGCATCTGGTGTAGGTAGAGGCATGAATAAACATTGGAGGGAGGTGTATTTTAGCAATATGTGTAGGGGAGGGAAAAAATATATTTTTCCTATATGCAATTTATGTTCTCTGGCTGGGACCTTGTAAATTAGACTAGAAAATCAGATTAATAAGAGAAAAACAAGTAGAATTTTATTAACATGTACATTACACACACTCATGGGAGCCATGGTGATGAATAACCCAAAGGGGTGGTAAGAATTGGGCGTAAATACCTTCTTGGGCTAAACGAAGTTTTGTTTTGCAGATTTAACTTGGTGCCTTCTCCATTAATGAGTTACTAACAGTTCTTGTCCTCCTAGTATAGGAGAGGGAGAGAGATACCTTTACAAATGTAAATTTCCTTTACTGAAGAAAAACTTAGGCACTGTTTTTAGAGCTTCTTCTGCATCCACCTGTTCTTAATGGCCTTTAGCTCAAAAAATCCATATGCTAAAGAAACCTGTTTTGGGGTAACATATTCTGGTACCCTTCATATGGAACTGGTAGAGTTGTTTGCCAGTTTGTTATGAAGGGGTATAACTTTGGCCCAAACACAGTTCTTCAGTTAGAGTTTAATTCATCTTTTTTTCTCTTTTATTTCCACAGGAGATAAAGGATTTTTTTTTATCCCAGTCTTACTTTACATATGTGTTGTGTCCATTAAATTTTTCTGAAATACTTGAAAGTGAACAGAGGAATTTTGATTCTATAAAGCTGATTGCCTATGCCAAACTGCAATGGAATATTTAGCTAAAATGACTAATAGCATAGTATAAATATAAGTGGCAAAGAGAAAGGAAACAGAAACCTTGACAGTTGCTATTCAATATTGAAAGTTTATCTTATGTAAAATATTCAGAGAAGTCTAAGGGTTTAGTGAGTACTGGCAAAAACCATATAAACAAAAACAAAATCAATAAATTATATTTAGGTCATCACAAAGAAGAATGACATTTCAGAGATAGTTATTATTATTGCAGTTTTTAACTGTCATCTTACCAGTAGGAGTAATGAGATTGATGAATATTGCTATTGACACAAGGTATCATTTTTGTCTTATTAAAGGCATATTCTAGATGTTCATCAGACCGTATTAAGTCTGTTCCCTGGTGTTTCTGCTATAGTGATTTTTTCCCATTATTTTTCTGTTGCTAAGAATACACATTGTGTAATGATGGTCTCTTTGTGACCACTGGCTGTCAGTGCCAATTATAATTTAAATAGCCCAGGCAAAGAAAATTTAAATTTGAACCAGCAAATAGCTGTCATCAACACATTATTGAAACAAAGTCATTTAGACTCAGCAGGCTAAGAATGAAAATAACTGAATTTAAAATAATATTTTTTTCTTTTAGTAATCTTGATAAATGTACTCAGAAGTAAGATAATATGGGTTTTGAGCAATCAAAAAACGTTATCCATAGCATGAAATAAACTCAGGTAGGCTTGAGGGATCTTAGTTTCCTGACCAGATATTGAACCGTGCCCCCTGCAGTGGAAGCACAGAGTCCTAACGACTAGGTGGCCAGGGAATTCCCATGGGTAGGGAAATAAGCTATTTAAAATAGCAGTATTCAAGGAATGATAATAATTTCCCCAAGTTTCAGCAGACAAAGCTCAGTTTCTTTATCTACCTATTAAAACAAACACTGCTTTTAACAGTAAAAAGGATGCTTGGCTCTCTCAGTAGAAATGCTTTTAGCATTATTTGTCCAGTAGGGGTGATGATTTTGCATTAAGTATCCCTAATCTCAGCTCATTTCCCTCATTTTAAAGAACAATGGCTATGGAGAGTCGGCTAGTGAGTCAGAGGGAGCATTGACAGTTTGCAGAGGACCAGAAGAGCCCACCCCAAATATGCCACTTTGGAATAAGAATTATGTTGAGCTAAAGGTCATTAAAAACCACAGGTGCAAAAAAAGCTCTTTACCTCCTAAAAACAAAGCATAAATTTCTGCTAACTGCCTAAAAATAAAGCATAAATTTCCTCTTTTGTAAAGGAAATTTAAATTAGTAAAATAAGTTTCCATGTGCAAATCTCTCTCTGTACCAGGAAGAGTGCTACTCCTAGAGACAACACTTATCACCTGAAAGACTCCTACCTGCATAACAAGACAGCCCTTACTTACCACACATTTTCTCCCCTCACCTCCCCACAGCTTGCCTCCCCCACCCAGAAGCCCTAAACCCCTCATCCTTTGTGTAGCCTAAAATGGTATACAAGTCTCAGTCATCTGGACTCCTCCATGAGTCTCTTTTTTTTTTGAAACTCCTATGCATATACATATAATTAAGCTTCTTCTTTCCTCTTGTTAATCTGTCTTTTATCAGTTTGGTTCTCAGGCCCCAGCTATTGAACCCAGGACAGTAGAGGGAAAAAAGTCCCACCTCCCCTACAAGTTCAAAGCCCATGTGGTACATAAAGAAGGTTGCTTCTAGAAGTTGTCAGGGAGGAGGAAAGGAAATCCTAAAAAAGAACATCTCTAAACTGGGTTCTCAAGATTGAATAGTTCTCCAATAGGTGTATTAAGGAAGGACGTACGAGAGGGAAAGCATGTTGTAGTGGCAAGGGATTGTGCTAGGGCATGGTATGTTTCACCTGTTAAAGAGAAAAACCACAGGCCCCAAATGGTGTCACTTGCGCTGAAAGCCTATGATACCAAATCTAGATTTAACACCTAACTTAATTGCAGTTTTGACCTTCCTCAGAAATGTAATCTTAATCAACCAGTTTGGAATTTTCTGGTGGCACCAACATGGTGATCTGTCACATGGACCCTCTCCATCCCTGAGGAAGGAGAGGCCATCTGCATGATTCAACCCCTGCTGATCCTTTCCCCCTAAGAAGATGTCCTGGCCTAAAAATAATCCTTTCTTTTATTTTCAGCTCCCTTACCCCACACGTCTTCCTATAAAAACCTTCCATTTTGTATAACCCTTCAGAGCGTGCTTCTAGTTGCTAGCTGGGATGCTGCCTGACTCATGAATTGTTGAATAGAGCCAATCAGGTCTTCACATTTACTCTGTTGAATTTTGTTTTTTAACAAAAGAAAGCGGACTGTAGTTGAGGGTCTCTGGGGTGGAGGGTCTTGGGAAAGCAGTACAGATTTTTCAAGGTTATACTTGCTCATATACCATCAAGAAGATAATAATGTCTTTTGACCAAATCATGTGTGTAAGAGGTTATATGATAAATTTTTAAAAATTTATGTTATGACTTTTTTATTAAAATTACATATATAAATGCTTTTAAATGACACTATTTCTAGAAAGCTTTCCGTAATAAACAAGTTATTCTTTGTTCCATTGTTCTCCATAACTCCTTTCCCCTCCCCTTTCTACCATTCCCTGAAAGTAATCCTGGAGGTGACCATCTTCGACTCTTCATTGTTTCCTTTTGTATTCGCTGTGTTGACTCTAAATTCCTAAGTAATGTGCTTATGTTAATTTTTAAAATTAGTTTTATATATTAACTTTTGATTTTTAATAGAGAAGGTGAAAATTTAATAGTTGTCTTAACTCATTCAATCTGCTATAACGAAACATGACAGTCTGAGTGGCTTAGAAACAATAAACATTTATTTCACACAGTTCTGGAGGCTATAAATCCAAGATTAGGGTCAGCATGGGCCAGGGAGGGTCCTTTTCTGGGTCCTAGATTTCTTGTTGTAGTCTCACATTGCAGAAGGGCCAAGGGAGCTCTCTCAGACCTCTTCTATAAGGGCACCAATAATCCTAGTCACCTCCCAAATACCCCACCTACTAATGTTACTGAATGCAAGTTCATGTGCCCTATACCCAGTGAGGCCAAACAAGCCTAAATGTTGGAGTCTGCAGCAGAGAAAGGCTTATTGCAGGGCCAAGCAAGGAGAACAGATAGCTCATGCTCAAAAACCCTAACTCCTCCATGGTTTGGGGGGGAGACGTTTTTATAGGCAAAACCTAGGGTGAAGGCGGCAGGATATGTGACTTTCTTCTGCTAGGTTGGTGGTGAGGTAACAAGGCAATGCTCCAGAACTTGTGCTCAGCCTGGATGTGGGCAGGTTCCTGAAGAAGAACTCAAAAATTCTCTGTTAGGTATAATCTTTGAGGAGGAACCAGGACCCTGCCCCATGGCTGCACTATTGTTTCTTGGCTGCTCCCCCCTTGTGTCTGCTTTCCCTTCCTTCCCTGATTAGCAACTGTTCGAATCTGCCCTTGGAACTCAGGGAGGGTCAAGGAGGCTGAAGGAAGCCTAGAGTAAGAATAAGGGGGACACAGAAAGATTTGTGTCTAGGAGGGCCCCGCAGTGTCCTGCTCAGTTTCAATCAGAGTAACAGTATGTGGAGAATTCAATCTCTATTCTGGAAACATGAGTAGATGGTGTTTATATCTACTCTCATATTCAGCCTCAACCCAAACGTGCCTTTGACTACTCTGTTCTGTTAAATTTTTCTCCCACTTCTAAGAAAGCAGTGATCCTCTAAAATCAACTTCGTTCTTGCCCCATGAGTCTATCTTTTCCTGATTCCTGATTAGACGTCTCTTTGATTCTAACATCTTCAGGCACATAACTGGAACTATTTTTAATACTCAAAAAACATATTTCAAAGGCATAAACCTTTTATTAAAAACTGTATATAGTAAAATCTCATAAGATGAAATTCAAATGTTACAGCCTGGCAATTGTAATATCTGTAACTTTTTAAAAATGAACCTATTCTATTGATTTGACATATGGAAATTTCTATAGGGCTACGCAGGGTTTATAGATAAGTAAAACCTGTGGAGTGTGATAAACATCAATGGGAATTGTGGACAACTTCAGAGTGAAAGCTCCATCTAAGAGTGGACAGTCTTTGCTTAGTGCCAGCAAATTTTTGACATATGGGAATTAGGCCTAATTTTGTCAGATACTTTGAGAGCTAGGTAAAGTTTCTCTCTCTCTCTCTTTTAAATATGTGACAACTAGCAAATATTTGAAAACTACTCTGCTTGCCAAACAAAACCAAAGGTAGAATTCAGCTACCAGTTGCAACCTTTGCCTGCTCAAAGTCAGTTTATTGACTCTGCCCCAGGCAACTCTTCATTCCTATTTCCTTAGCCTTTCTCATGATATTTATTTAACTTTGAGTACTTCTTCCTCTGTACCTATTCAAATACACCATTTTTCAATTTCTAGGTCAATTTTCACCTCCTCCCCTACCCTTTCTGCTTCAATATCACCCTCCACTGGGATAATATATATTTATTATATGATGATCTAATTTGTGACTTTATAATGAACTACCTTTAATTTCACTGTTAGTCCTGCAATGATTTTTAAATTAAAGATGAAACTTTCTTGTGTGGAAAAGGCCTTAGGAGATTATAGTCCAGCTCCAATTATGTGGAGACTTGAAGAGGGTAAGTAAATTCCTTAACCTCATATTGCTAGTAGGTTACAGGTTCCAGAAGCTTTTTTAATTGCCTTGAATATAGTGGGTGTTGGGTACATATACGCTGATTGACTGAAAAATGTCTATCATTGTAATAAAGGCCTTCTTTAGACTTTTGTTGCAATTTCTTACCATTTAAACACAAATTTCTAGATTCAGCAATGAAATCATGTTTTATAGAGTGTTATCTTTAAACTATAATCTTCCTTAAAAAAATGAGTTATGTAGTTATTTGCCAAAAAAAAAAATCCAAAACAGTGGTATGTGTTTGCATTCCATGTTAAGCTGCAGAAAATGAGTGTGCAAATTGCTTTCGTTTATAAAATGCAGCTATGCCTCTGTTTAGACTTAGAGGCAGTTTTAACTGAATTAACCATTTTTCCTTCAGAATTTTAAAGTTGCTTACTCACTGAAAATGTTGGTATTTAATTTTTTCCCAGGTGACTATTTGGTAGTGATGGATGTTATTCTTTAAATTATTTCTAATTCATAGGAAAGTATTAAAATCATATCAAATATGCCCATATAAACACTACTCAGATCTAACATAAATTAAGATTTTGCAATATTTGCTCCAATCTGGAAAATTTAAGGAGACATTGTCATACTGACTAATACTATTCTATTGAAATATATATTATGATTACCAAGGAAATATTGGTCATAATATTTAGGCAGAAAAGAATGGGCCTAAAGGAATAATTAGACTGAAGCCAAACACAGCATTATAGGATTCTCCATCCTTTAAAGTCTGAATCTGATTTTTTTAATACCCCTTAGCTCATGGCACATGATCATCCTTTTTTTCTAGACTTCCTTTTATTTAGTATTTATATTCTCTTTTGTCTCCATACTGTATTCCCATTTCTCTTCCTCTATAGTCAGCAGTGACTGAATAAAGATGACCAAAAATACCATGGCACAGCTCCTATCAGAAGATGGTATCTCCTTCTCCTTACCTGGTCTATGACCAACTATGTGATCCCAAATATATGATTGTAACCGTGATGGTTGTGATGTCACACAAACTCCAAGACTAGCCTTTAAGAGTACTGCTCTCCTGATCTGACTACCTTCTGGGGAAACCATGTAGACAGGCCGTGAGTATACAATTCAGCAGGAGGGCATCCCAGTTGAGCCAAGACTTCTAGTGTCTCTGCTAAGGTGTCAGAAGTGTGAAAGGGTAGGTCTTGGTCTCAGCTACTAATATAATAGTTTTAATGCCTTCTCTGGATACCAAGTAGGCACAGGTGTCACCTATTCAAGCCACACTTGAGATCCTGACTCACAGATTTGTGAGAAAAATGGAAGATTGTTGTTGTTTTTAGCTGCTAAGTTTCAGAGTGGTTGGTTACTCAACAAAATAACCGGAACAACAACCATATTATTGTGTTGAACGTACATATTTTTTTCCCCAATGTGTGTATTCTTACAAAATATATGTGTTTTGTGTGCAGGGATTTTGATTTTTTTTTAAAGTTATTATAAAACATGTCTTATTTTATTTTCAACTAAGGACAATGTTTTTGATATTCATTCGTGTTGTAATGTGTACCTCTATCTGTTACTTCTATTTGTTGTGTAAACTCATGTGTTCATCCAGACATTTTATTTATTTATTTTTCTTCTAGTGAGAGATACCCAGGTTGCCTCCAACTCCCAGCTGCTACACAAAATGCTGTGATAAATATCCCGGCAAATTCTCTTTACCTATTTGCATGAGAGTTTCTTTAAGTTTATAGGATCAGAAAGACTCTATCATAGGTTGTGTCTACACTTTATTTGCCTAAGTAATGACAGATTCTCTCCAGTATGGCTGTACCAGTCCATCCTTTCATGAGCAATGTGTGGGAGTCTTATATTACGACATTCTCTCCAATAATTAAAAATTATCCAGCTTTCTCATTTTTTCCCTGTATAATATTTTAAAATGAGATCTATTTTTAATATACATGTTTCTGATTACAATTGATTTTGAATGGCACTTTTGTGCATGTTGGCCTTTTGTGTTTCTATTAACTTTATGTTTTTATTTCTCTCACTTCATTTTTTTTTTTTTTTTTTTTTTGTCTAGAGTGCAGCATAACACTATGTAACACATGTAAAATTATATGCAGTGTTAGACTGGAATCTCATCTTATTTTTCTCCATATAAGGAGCCCTTTCCCTCCTCTCTTTCCACCCCCAAACTCTACTAAACAATGTGTCCTTCCTGCTTTGATGTGTGATGTCATTTCTATTTTATAATATGTTGTTATATATACGATGATGTATCTCTAAAGTCTGTTCTCTTCAACTAATATATTTTTCTGTTCTTTACTCTTTTTAAAAGTTTGATTTAGTTATTGTCAGAATGGTATTTCTTTGTTATAAACATTTCAATAATTTTATTTTGTTTCTTGAAAAATTAACTGAATTTTTATTTAGATTATATTGAATTTACATTTTAATTTGGGATGAGTTGACGTCTTTACAATTTTAAGTCAAGATTATACAATGCTGTTCATTTATTCAGAGCATCCTCTTTGATTTTACATTAAAAAGATCTTTCTGATTGGGTTTTCGTAAATCCTTCTGTAAGTTAATTTGTAAATACTATATATTTTGTTGTTATTGTGAATGATATCTTATTACTACACTTTCTGGTTAGTGTACTGGTCAGCAATTGCTACATAAGCAACAGCTAAAAAAAATCTCAAGGCATGTAGCAGTAAGTATTTTTCACTCATGTGTGTATTGATTGTCTTGAGTGAAACTTACTCAGTAGGAGGCAGGGGCTCTCCAAGTCATAGGCTTCATATGGTGGAAGATAAGACAGTATCTCCCAGATGGGTGAGTGGAAGCAAGCAATGCTCAGAACTGTCGCACACGTTGTCACACACACTGTCACTTCTGCCCATAGTTTATGGTCTAGCCCAATATCAATGGAATGGGGAAGTATACTCTCCCATGGAGGCAGTTCAGTGTGGGAGTGAAAATTAGCTACACAGTAACTGAATCAAATACAATTATCCAATTAGCCTTCTGAGTCAGCAAAATGAGTTGAGATCCTCATACTGTTAGTTTATAAAAAGATCATTTGAAGGAAAGTGTTTGATTTCAATTAAGGAAATTTCTGAATGACATATGTAAATTACGTGCCTCAAGTTTAATTAATTGATTCTTAGCTTTATTCCAAAAAGTATTTATATTTTAAACATGTTATTAAATAGTATCATTTTTTCTGGTTTATTTTGATCAATTTTACATAAGAGCTTGAAATTGTTCTTTTAATATTTGCTGCACATTTAAGGGTATTTGTTACTGTATACAGTGTCAATTATACATATATATATATTTTTTCTTTTTTTCCGTGGTGAGGGGTATGAGTAAACATATCTATCATCTAACCATGAACTCCAGGACTAAAAGCTTCTCAATTTGATATTAGGCAGCTTAGTAGACGGTATTATGTCATGTGTTCCCATATGTCTCAGCAAGTGTACATAATGCTAGTTATAAAGTGAGTACTTTATTTTAAATTAAATTAAAATAACCTAGATAAATCAGAACACTAGTAAAACAAAAAAAATAACAAATCTTCTTAAATTTGATGTAATAAAATGTTGTCTGTAATAAGTCACAGTGGTAGATAATATCTTTGGACTTTATTGCATATTTAATATATGATTGTTTCTTAAATACTGTTGCATAAGAAATTCAATGTGAGTTATTTTATTTGATAACTCATTGAACCAAATTCTTTCAAGCAGTCTTATTTTTTGTCCTTATACCAAACTTTAAGATAATTAATTATTTTATTGGGCTGGAAAATATACTGTTTAATTTATTTTATTTTTATTTGCCTTAACTTGCCTTTATAGACATAGTTGCTCACTTGTGAGTTCTAGAAATATCCTAGATCCAAATAAAAATGTATTTGGTGATATATTTCAGGATACTTTAATAGAGAATTAAGAGGTTTTTTTACCTATATGCAGTATACATTTTATATGAAGGCATTCTCAGAATCATTTAAGCGTAATTTATCTATATATCACATACTAGAGCATATGCTTAAATGATACTTAATAATGCCTTCATATAGAGAAGACGAGTGAAGACACCTTAAAACAACATCAAACAGTCTTAGAAATACAAGTATAGACTTGAAGAACAACAGCAACAAAATCTGTCTTGGAAATGTCAATTGATTTTTAGCAATAATTTGGGGAACACTGAAGACACAACCTGAATTCATGTGTTTTCAGTTAAGTGAGACATAAATAAAAGCACAAAATCTAGGAATGTGATTAATTTGTTAATAGTAATTCTAGACTGCCAAATTCAGAATACCCCAGAATCTTTCCTAACACTGACCTTTTGAACTTCAACAATCCCATCTGCTGAGACAAATCGGCAATATCCCTAAGCCTGTGGCCTCTATTCTAGTGGCTTGAAAGTGAGAATTTGAGGACACGAAGTCTAAGTCTTAAGGCCTTATAACCTCCTGGAGGTCATCTTCTCCAATGATATGTTATGCAAAAAAAACCCGTTTTCATTGTCATGTCTCTCAATGGTGCTAAAGATTAATATGGTTCAATCGTAATATTATCTGTTTGTTTTACACTTAAAAATAGAAATAAACACTAATGCAATGCTTTGTTGGTATTGCTCTCCAAAAAATCAGATTCTATGTTGTTCGCTATATTTGATGGCTTTCATTTTTCCTAAGAACAATAATGTTTGATGATAATAAAGAGTGGTAACACTGGAGACCAAAAATCCATTCATCTATTGGATATGCATGACTGAACCTGGGTTAAAAGGGTGTATATTAGAGAGTCTCCAGTTTAGATCTGTACTATAGTATTCCTTCCCTATGTTTCTACAGGACTTAATACCAAATTGAAATCTAGGTAATGATGAGCAACTGCTTCCCATAAAAAATTACATGGTATGTTTTCAAGCTTGTGCTAACAAGCGAACAACAAATGACAGCACATCTTTAGGTTTTATTTCTTTTTCCATGCAAGCATATGACTTTAATTCACATGTGCCTTTGGAACGTTGCCAGTGTTTGTGTACTTCGTCAGCAGCATTCCAATAGAGCATTATAGTATTTCTGCTCTATTATTATTGGCAGGATTAGAAATGAAAGAAAATAAAATAGTGTAAATGTGCTGTATCTGGGAGTTCTTTCAATAGAGCCAATTTTACAGATTGTTTGCAAAAAAATTTTCTTTAAACTTGCAGAATAGTGTTATTTATTGTTTTTCAATCTTATATGCTTTTTGAGTGGCTGAGATTTTTTTCCCTTTGCTTAGAAGCAGTCCAAACCGAAACTGGCTTTGTTTCAACACTTCAAAATGAATTCCACCAAATGGAATATAAATTGAATTGCTCTCAGGAATAAAATCACTTAGCTCCATGAATCAGAATTTGAATTTTAAAGAGCAAAACATTCTGATGTGTGTGTATGTGTGTTCTAACATGTATTCCTGCTTATATACGAGAAGGAGGAATAATACATTGTTGACTGAACTTCGAAATTCACTTGGAATTCTACTTGCTGAAGTGGAAGACAAGTTTTATCTTTGCCTTGACTGGTTTTGACAATCAGAGTTAGTAGTGTGTGATATTTTATAAGATTCTCCACTCTCCACTCATACCCTAAGATTTAGTATAACAAATACTATACTATTGTATTATTTTTGAATATTTAACATATTTGAAATATTTTAGGATGCAAATGACTTCAGCATCACCACTATTTCCTTCTTTTCAGGTATTTCAGTAACAACTAATGTTTCATACTTTGGATCATCAACTTCATTTAAACACATATTACTCCCAAACTTGTGAAATACCAATGGTGCTATCAATGAAGTACCAGTATGCTATATTTAAATAGCTATTCCAAGAGTAAAATTCTTCAATAAATACTTGTCTTTCTAGCAGTTGGAGGCTCCTTTCCATTATACTATCTTCAAAGTTATTATTTCTAATTTTTTCCATCCTCTTTCTTGGAGAAAGATTTCCAGGAAATATTTAGAAGAGGGTATCAACTAAGCAGATTGAGTTACCTGGTTTCATTGTCTGAATTTCCTAAACCACCGGTGTCTTTCAAAACATATTGCAAACAGAATTAGGTACTTCAAAATTCTTAGATTGCATTTCAAATATGTCCCTCCTTATTATTGTTCAAGTAGATTTTTGTGTTTTTTTTCCTACTTTATTACTTTTCAGGTAATTAATGAATTACCTACACATGTAATCAACCAAACTATAAGATACTACTATTGTAAAAATGTTTAATCTCTTGTATAGTTTTTCCTCTTTCTATAAAGAAAATATTAATATTGCTTCTACAACTTTGTTTTGATTAGTGTTTGCATTGTGAATTTTTTCATCCTTTTATCTTGAACCTATGTATTTATATTTATTTATATTTATTTTTGTAGACAACATATAGTTGAATTTTGCTTTTTCAACTAACCTGATAACTGTGTTGTAATTGGTTTGTATAGGTTGTTTTTAATAAATGTTATTATTAAAGTGGATGGAATAAAATCTACCATCCTGCTGCTATTTTCTATTTGTTCTATTTTTTTGTTTATTTTATCTGTTTTTCTTTCATTTTTTAGCTTATAAAAGATGTAATTTTCAGAATTCCATTTAATCTTCTCTATTATTTACATCTTAAAGGGTTGTAATGATTGCCTTCAAGTTTATAATATACATCTTTAATTAGAACATATATTCAAATCATCTTTATAGATGTGTAGAAGAATGTTAAAACAGTATGCTCCCAATTCCTCCATCCCATTTTTTGTACTATTATTATCATATATTTTGGATGTATATGTGCTACCAACTCAAAATATCTTGTTAGCTATTTTAGCTTTTGACAGTTTTCTTTTAAAGCAGTTAAAAATTAAAAATGAATTTTATAACACCTTCACCTATTCCATTTTCAACACTCTCCCTTTCTTTTTATAGATCCAAGTTTTTGACATATCATATTGCTCTGCTTACAGAATTTCCTGTAACATTTCTTGTAGTATTAGATAGTATTGACAATACTTTCATTCAGTTTTTGTTTATCTGAAAAAAAGCTTTATTTTTTCTTCTTTTTGAAATATATTTTCATTGCGTATAAATTTTGCATTGAATTTTTTTTTCTATCAGCACTTTAAAGAGTCACTTTACTGTTTTCTGGCTTGCATAGATTCTGGTATAAAATCTGCTATAATGTGATATATGATGTGCCTTTTTCTCTGGCTTTTTTAAAGATTTTTTTTCTTTCTTTTTGGTTTGGAGAGAATACACCTAGATTTCTTTGTTTGTTTGTTTGTTTCCATATTTATCCTAAATTTATCCCCTGAGATTCTAGGACCTGTGGTGTAGTATCTACCTGTCATTAAGTTTTGGAAAATTCACAACCACTATTTTTTCACATATTAGTTCTGCCTGTTCTCTCTTCTCCTCCTGGGGTTCCAAACACATATATATTAGGTCACTTGATATTATCCCACTGGTCTTAGATGATCTTTTCTTCTTTTGAAAAATGTGACTCTTTTGTGTGTGTGTTTCATTTTAAGTACCTGTTGACCTATTTTCAAGTTTATTGATTAACTCCTCAGCTATGCCAATCTACTGAGGTGCCTATCAAAGGCATTCCTCATCTTTCTTGGTCTTTTGTTTTTTATTCTAGCATTTTCATTAGATACGTTCTTATAAGTTTTCAGCTCTGCTGAATTTACCCATCCAGTCATCCATGGTGTTCACCTTTTCTTCTAGAGCCCTTAACCTATTAATAGTAGTTATTTAAAATTCTGTGTCTAATGGTTCCAGTATCTGTGTCATAACTGAATCTGGTCCTGATGATTGCTTTGCCTTTCAACTATGTGTTTTTGTTTTCTTGATTCTTTGCCCATCTTGTGATTTTTTGATGAAACCAGACATTTTATGCAGGACTGTAGAGATGGAGGTAAATAATTTGTAACCCCATTTCTTCAGTGGACCTTTCTTGGAGTATTTAGGAAGTCTAATCAGTAGTTGAGCCAGGTTTGGTATTTTTTATTTCTATGGTTATCCTCAGTGTAGCACTCTTCTAATTTCTCTAGCATTATGTTATGTTTCAGTGGAGCGGGGTTTTCTGAGGTATTTTCTTGATATCTTTTCCACTCCCAGCTTTAAGTCTTCTCTTTGCCCTGTTCCTCGGAGAGGATTTCTCTCCATGCTTTTGCCCCCTCTTCCAGTAGTAAACCACTGTTAATCAATACTTGGCTCTTGTTGACTTGGTGCTGGAGAGTTTGTATAAGTGGTGGTGGTAGAGGGGTTGTTCTCTGTTGTTCTGATTAACTTGAGCCTTAGACAGGCACTGTACACCTGGGTCTTGAGGGTGGGTCTTCTCAGTGGTTCTGTCCTGTCTCAAGCTGCAAGTCTTGCCTCAACATATATTCCTACTCCTCCCCAAGGGGTAGAGAGTATTTCACTCTTCCCTTTCCCTAACTGCAGTGGTTTTTCACCAGGGGCTGGCAGCACAGTGTCTTTGCCCTTCTCCCAGTGGTTGATCCACAGCAGGGGTAGACAAGGATGCAGATGAGCAGTGTGCCTTTCCACCCGTGGCTGCTGGCTCCTCTCCCCTAAGCCTGCATCACAACGATGTTGTTGTTGTATGTTGTCTCCTCTTCCCTAAGCCTGCATCACAGCGATGGTGTCATTGTAGTCACCCTGTCCCCAGCTGTTCCTGTGTCTGGTGAGATCCATGGCTGTGAGTGGATACAAATTCTCCTTTTGTCTGCTGTTTCTAGGAGTTTCCAGGAGTTCAGTGTTCTCTCAATCACCTACAACTTTGCCATTAATATCTTTTTAAAACTTCTGGCAGAATTCTTCATACTGGTGTCCAGTGGCACATGCCCCAGTAAGCAAGTGCTCATGTCTCATCACTCATTTGAGGCACCTGAATTTCCCTTAGATTTAAGCTTAGTTTGTTGACCTCTGACTTAAGCTCTTTAAGAAAAATTGTGCATTTGTAAGTTATCTTTTGCTATTTTTGTGGAAATAGTGGGACTTTTGCTTTTTCCATATTTCCCTCAGCAGAAGCCAAGAAACCAAACTCTTTTTTAAAAAAAAATTAAATCTAATGTGTTCTTGCAAGAAAAAAAGGCCCTCTTCATTCAAAATATTCCTCACTTTGACCATAATAACATCACTTACTCTTTGTTAAGTATTTACCTGTATCAGGTATTTTGTATATAATATCTCCTTTAATTACTTCTGATACCCTGTGACACAAGTTTATAGTGTAAAACAATCTTTGTCACCCTAACAGCATCTCTACCATTTCCCAAGAATCATTTCCTGCAAGACTAGAAATATAAAAGAGCATACAAATATGTCTCCTGGGCTTGAAAGCCATGGATACAAATTCCCACATATTTAAAAAAGTTATATGTCTTGTCTGTTACATCTTCTAACATGACACAGAAAATGCAAGTCAAATTTTACATGTTTTTTTTCACAGAGTCTCACATGGGAAGCTAATTCAATTCTTAATTACTTTATAAATTTCAGATTCCATTAGCTTTCAATAAAATAAACTATCCTGACAAAGTTATTTTGAATACCAAATGGAAAATATCAAGAAAAAAAAACTCTCCTTAAAATTATTAGTCTATAGTTTACAACAAAACTTTGCTAGCTGAATTGTAAAATATGTTTTGTACAAAACAAGTAAACCTTTTAAAGAAAATAAACTCAGTTTTCCATAATAATACATTATAATTTATTTCATTGAAATCCAAATGCAATCCAAAATAAAATTTAGAGGATTCATGGGAATTTAATGTGCAAACACATTCATGACAGCCAGAGTTCCCTACAGCTCAGATCATTATTGCCCAGTTGAGATTAATGTCCATCAAATGAGAGCTTTCTGTAGGACAGTTAGAATAATTTTCACTTACAGAGAAACTGGAAAATTTATTATGTTTATACATTCAATAGTGCTTCAAGATATGATCTGTTTTAGTTTAGTTTTTTGGTTTTTCTTTTGTTTTTTTACACACGCACGCTTAGGGAAAATTACTGGAACTATTTCTAATTATTTTTTAATAGCACAGTGTTGGATTGTACACTCCTTTGCCTGTTGGGACAACGCAGAATGGGTGTTTTGTTTTCTTTGATAAAAGGACTCCCAGACAGATAGTTAGATGAATATATGAGCAATCAGGTGTGAGATAAGACTCCATTATTTTCCCAGCACTCCCAACAAACTCCTTTTCAGTGTAACAAGAAGGGAGAAGATGGAAAAATGCTATTTTGTTATTCTTAGATTTTAAGTAGACTCTACCTTGGTATAAATATCGGACTGTTACAATGTAGAGGAACAATTCCCAGCTTGACTTACTTCTTTGGCTACTCTACTTTCTTCTTCTAGTAGATTATTAACTCTAGGTTCCACTTTTTTTTTCTGCTTTTTCTTGTTTCTCTGAGACTGGCTGGGTTTTCCTATCTCACAGTTAGTATCTGTGGTAGGGTGAGTTCTCCAGATGCAGATTCTGTGATGGAAGTTATCATTCAGGAGATTTACTAAAGATGCTCCTGGAACCAACACTTACAGTCAGGAGGGAGAGGAAGCAGGATTGGACAAAGAAAGTGGACTGTGTTGGGGTCTCCACAAAGTCCTCAGAGAATCCCATGGAGAGATCTGAATCCCGAATGGTCCTTCAGAGTTGTCATCAGTTGGGGTGAGGAATTCAGCTTTAGGTTCCCATGTTGATTAATCATTGAATGTGAGTCACCTGAAAAGTGAATTTGCCTTGAGTGAAGCAGATCTCTTTAACAAAACACCTCCAGATTAGGGCTGACCATTGAGGGATCTCTACATGAAGCCCTCCCAGAAGACGGACGAGTAAGTCTCTCATCCCCAAAGGGGGATAGTTAACAGTCACAGCATGCACAAGAGTCTACCCCTTGTGCTACTCAGAATCACATCTTTGTATGAAATTTGGGAGCAGATCTTTCAGGTTTCTGGGGGCTTAATCCTGTACAATTAGTGAGAGGAACTATAGCTCATACCACTGTAGTTGGTTTATGGGCTACAAACTGATGCTCACTGTCTCCCTGCTTTACTATCCTTTTCAGATTTCTTTGACCCTAAGCTAGTATCTTTACTATTCTTGGTGGTTTACCTGGTGATATGACATAGACCCACACCCTTGAAAATTTTGACCCCTATACAATGTACTTTTCTGAATCAGGACTGCTGCATTTTTTTTCTATTTACCATGAAAGGTGTGGATAGATTTCAAAGACGTATCCAAGTAGATTACCTTGATTGAAACACATTTCTCCCTGACTTGTGTAACACAACCATACCTGATGATCAGGATCAATTATCCTTTCTAACATGGTGAGTCCTCTTCTTGCTTCCTGGTCTCTTGGTAAAAGGAGTCCAAAGTGACCTGATTGCAACTGATCTTTATAGTTAAATAGAACTGTTTTATATTCCCTTATTGCAGTGTCCCCCCTTGGGGGACCAGAACTTCTAAACCCTCACAGAGTTGTAGGAATGGAAAACACATATTCTCCAATAATGCCACTAATAGTGTTAGTAGCAGAAGGTCTCCTCTTCCTACCCCTTAGATTCTGGGTCCAAGTAGTCCATCCATTGAAGACGTGATGCCAAATAAATGTCCTTGATTTAGAATGTGCTCTGTGTCCTGGAAGATGGTACCAAATCCGCTTAAGTTACCTTCTCTAGGCTGGTGCTTCAGCTGTGTTTTTACCATCTTTCTGTTATTTTGTTAGGCCAGAGCTTCTGGGTAGTATAGTATGTAATAGAACCAGTGAACCCCATGGTCAAGCTCACACTAACACTTCCTTTGCTGTGAAGTAGTACCCTGTACTGGTAAACTAAATTCTTTAAATCCTGGGAAAGTGTTGTTGACTGAGACCCTGTCGTCAGAAAGTACAAATCCATAATGAGAATGTAAGTCTATTCTTATCAAAATCAATTACTGCTGCTTCCTTTGTAGAAGATGTTCAATGCACTCAATTTGTCACCATGGGGCTAATTGGTGACCTTGAAGGTTTGTGCCTTATTAGGACTCATCATTGGTCTCCATCACTGGTTTTTGACCATTCAGCAGTGGCAGTATTTAACCTATTGCTGTAAGTGGCAGCTAGTGCTGTTTGATCCTTAATAGTCTCCATCCCTGCCATTGTGATTATTTAATTATGCACCTACTGTTTAACCACTGGCATGGCTGATGACCAGGAATAGCTAAGGTCACTGGTTGATAGTTTTGTCGACTTGGTTTTTTAATGCCTATTCTTTTTATACACAGTGTGGCTAACCAGCTGTGCTGCCTAGAACTCTGCTTTTTGGAAACATTTTCTCTTACCACCTTCTGTCAAGGTTACCCTCTTTTAAGTGCAACTTCTTGGCATTTCCAGCTTGCAGACTTATATGGAGCCAAGCCATCTGTGATTCATGATTGCTTTCTGCTTCCTCTGTCAGTTGCTCACAAGGGAACCCCTTTATCAGTTATTAAATATAAGCTGCCTCTGGGCCTGTAAATTTGGGAGAAGTAGCTCTTCTTAACAGAGGCAGTTCTCCAAAATGGCAAACAGTTGATGAATGTTTGCCATCAGTACTCCCATAGCTGCGGAAATAAATCCTTCATTCTTGAAGGGAGATCTAGGTGGCTAAGATATTATGCGTATTTGCAAGTAGGATAATAATTTTCCAGAATAGGAAAGTAGAAAATATGACTGAGTTTTATCCTAAGATGACAGGTATCTTGATTCTTTGCCCCACTAAACTTCAAACTCAAGAGCTTAACAATGAACAATTATCCTCAAAATGTAATTATAACAAATTATAGAACGTTGGGCCCTCTGAGCCATAGCATTTCTGTATTAATGGTCTTCCTTACCTAAAAATCAAGTGCAAACTTCCATGGTTTGAACATCAAACACTGTCTATAGTCTGGTCCCAATTGGTTTCAAACTAATTTCTCATTCATCTCAGCCATATACTATATATTCTCAGTGCCATCAACTTCATCCTCACAACAACCCTATAAATTAATTTTATTATCCACCTTTTATAGACAAGGAAGAAAAGGCTTAGAGAAGTTCAGTAAATTGCCTAAAGCTACACATTTTTTCTAGTGGCAGAACTGGGATGTCTACCATTCTTCATAACTCCAAATTTTTATTCATATTGCCTTCCACATTTGACAAATATGTGACTGACTTAGAAATGGATGCATAGTCCAACTAATAAGCAAAAATATTTAACTGTAGAAAGCACCTTCTCCTAGTTTATTAATATGTTTAGCTTTCTAATTGAACTAACAAAATCAATCCATTCCAGTAGTCTTTTAATAAACTAACCATATGGAAAGTAAGTTTATGAACAGGTATTGATACATTGTTTTCAAAGTTCCATAGTTCAAAAAATAGCTGCTTATTTCATATCTTTGACTTTATTATACATTATATCCAAAGTAAATTCCCTGCAGAATTTATATGCTATGAGTTGCAGAATGATAATAGAAAGAGCAGGGGTGTTTTTGGTCTTGTTTTTAAAATTTTCCTTAATTGAATCTCTGTTGTGATTTGAACTGATGACAGTGCACATATTATTCTGGTTTCCAGGAGGTTCAGCTTTGGGAGGTTTATCCACAGTCAATTTGTAAATCAATGGTAGTCCTTTCTTTCCTCTGAAGGGCATTTTGTGCTTAGGGTAGTTTATTAGTTTGCTAAGGCTACAATAACGAAGTATCACTAACTGGAGGTTGTAAACAATAGAAATTATTTTCTCACAGTTCTAGAGGCTTGAAATCTGAGACTGAGGTGTTCAGTAGGGTTAATTTCTTCTGAGGCCTCTCTTCTTGTCTCCCAGATAGCTGTCTTCATGTACACAAGTTGTTCTTCCTTTATGCATGTCTGTGTCCAAATTTCCTTTTCTTGTAAGAACCTGTCATACTAGATTAGGACCCACTCGAAGGACTTCATTTTAATGTAATTACCTCAAAAAAACCTCTGTCTCTAAATACAGCCACACTCTAAGGTAATGGGGGTTAAGACTTCAACATTTTAATTTAGGGGGAGACAATTCAGCCCATAACAGGAGGGGAGTGCTTGTGGAAGCCATGGTATTGGTAGGCAATTCTGGGTCTTGGTTGGCTTCTGGGTTCTCTGGCACGCCTCAAGGTGCATATTGTTAAATCTGGCCATCAGCCACTCTTGGAGCTCTCGTTATAAGATACACACGGCTTTCTGCCAACACCTTGTCTCTCCATGAGACTGCTGGGTCTGTGGACCCTTCATCTCAGTTAACTTCTAGGTCCTTCTGGAGTTTGGGGGAAGGTTTGAATTTTATGCAAATTGCACAGGCTACAGGAGCCACTGACTCTTCTTTGGTTTTTCTCTTTCTGCAATACCCTGGTAGCCTTTGCAGCCCTGTAACCCAGGGAGCTCCTTCAAGGCTGTGTCTTCTTCGGAGCAGACACCAGACCCCTTGGCTTTAAAATCCCTGGCCTTTGTCTTGTCTGCCCATTTACCTTCTTCCTCTTGGAGTGAATATTGATCAAGTCAATGTTTTCTCCAATGCTGTCCTTTCTTCCTTGTCATGAGGGATTTTTTTTTTTTTTCTCTTAATGTATAAAGGCAGAAGAGGGAATGGAGAAATGAAGAAGTAGTTCTCCCTAAATATGGAATATTCTGTAATCTATTCTTCCTTTCATCTGGACCATGGCTTTTGAGTAAAAAACTAGGAATTTGTTCCCCTTGGATTTTGGTTCCTTGAAGATGGGGTTGCCTCATGTCTTTCAACCTGAATGGAGTGTCTTACTTAAAAGAATAGAGCAGGTAAAATATACATACATAGTTTAATATTTTCAAAAGATTTTCCTCTACACAGTGTCTATCAAACAAACAAGTAGTAGTAGTCAAAGCTCTGGTATCTGATTGCAGCTCTCCTGGTGAGTTTAGGCTTGGCACTTATTTTTTATAGACTTCAGTTACTTAACTATAAAATGTAGAGGTTGGTGTAGATAATGTCTGAAGTCCTTCCCAGCATTAAAATTCTATGCCTCTGTGATGATGTATTTAAGTTTACTCAGTCTTCTAAATGTCTACTTTCTATCAGCACTTTAAAAAGAATAGAAATGAAATGCCTTATTTTTTTCCAGTTTTTAATTTCATGATTGCCCATGGGTTTTTACAAATACTCGTTTTCTTTGACTGTTCGAGTTACAAATGATTATAATTTTATGTGACTTTCCAGGCAATTCCACTGCCCTCAAAATTTTTCATGACCTATCATTTAAGAAAAAAATAATACATTATCAATGCACAAAGTTCTGAGAGTCTTTTTCTCTAGGAGAGCCCAGATAAATAAAATTACATGTGGTCAATAATTCCAAAATCAGCTATAAAGAAGTCATATTTCAAAATAGTACCTTATTCAGTTACTTGTTTTGAATATCTTGGAGGCCAGCCTTACTTTTGTTGACAGTATTTCTGAGAAGGTTGACATTCCAACAGCAGCACCCATCAATTTGGGGGTAAGTGTTTGGAGTATGGGACAGTGTAGGAGATTGTAACTCACCCTCTACAAAATCTGCTAAACTGGTTTTACCTGATTCTAGTTCTTATGAAGTTTTGAAGGGAAAGCTCAAGTGTCTGCCTTGAGCAAAATGTTAAGGTTGAACTATAAAGCCTTCAAAAACACATAGAATCATAATTAGTGATGATTAGTGAAGTTTTAAATGGTTGAAGACTCACTCTGTATGAGCACGTTGAAACCTGATGTGATGTATGCCATTCCTTTTGACAATCGCCAGAAAACTTCTCCGTGTCAAATTTCTGTGGTCACATCTACTACTGCCGTTTGCTGGCCAACGAGTTGACAATATTTCAGTAAGAGATTTGCCTGAGTCCAAAAGTTGTCCCTGAGGATACAGTGGGAAAATGTAATGAGATTGTGTATTGTGTTATCTGGAGGAAAGCAATATAAAAATTTAACAGTTAACCACCACAACAACAAGTTGACACTTTTTATTGGTTCTATAAGTAAAGATAAGAAAAACTTGTCCATTGGCTCTTATCTTTCTCCTCACTTGAAAGCCTGGTCGACTGTCCATTGATAGACTAAAGCATTTCTCCATGCTTCTATCCATGCTGGCCTTACATGCAACCTTCCATCCTCCATCATGTCTTCCTCTGTTCTCTGCGTGACTAACTCCACGCATCCTTCAAGATCTGGAATGTTGCTTCTGGTAGGTGATAACTTTCCCAAAGAGACTTCATTGTGTTTCCCCCCACTGAGTTTTTCATAGCATTTTTACGCCTATTTTGAAATATGTATCACATCACACTACAATAGATCTATTTTTCCCCTTTCTTCCTCACTAGACTGGAAACTTCTCAAAGGTAAAGCCACGTCATTCCCCGCCTTTATCGTAGTATCTTGAATTTAGCCAAGGCTCAAAGTGATGATGGAGTGAATGACTTCTTTCACAACAATGGTTTGTATGTCTGATCAAAGACTAGTTCAGCGTATAGGTAGGAAAATGGTTAGGTTCTTGATAGTGCTTAGTAAACATAGTACTCCCTGCATAGTCTTAGGGCTGGAAAAAGGAGAAGAAACAGAAAAGGAAGTGATGATATTCCAGATTTCATTCAGTTTAAGTGTGTTCATGGGTGTGAATACAACCCCAGAGCACAATTCTTGAACTTGGCATAAACCACAACAAAGAAATGCAACATAGAAATAAACGTTTTACACTAAATTTATAAAATTCAGTTCAGTTCTTCCTCATGGAAATAACTTTAAAGATCATTTAATTTACTGTTTTTCACATTGTTTTCCTTGGAGGATCCATAAGCATGGTTCAGGAGCCACCCACATGGTCTGAGCCTGACCAATGGATAGACGTCGAGGCCCCACATACATTTCCAACAGAGAGGTCAGCTTTCTTTCATATATTTTGAATGTTAGCTTAGGCCTACCTCCCACTCAAAACCTAAGTAAAATTGGCTCAAGCCCACACCAAGTCGAGAGACTTTGGTCATTTAAAACCTGTTACATGTTTTTGGGCTCTTGAATTCTACTGTGTGCTGATTCTGACCTCCATGGGATAGTAAGATTCATTGATTTCTACAGTTAAAAAACCACAGAACCCAAGCATTTATGACTATAGTAGGTCTCCTCTCTCCTTTTTTTCCTTCCCAGACTGTCCCAGGAGCACAGACCTCTTTCATTGCTTCTTCTTCTGCTTGGTTCCAGCCAACACCCAAACCTTCTGTAAGAGCAGGGGAAGTGGACAATTCCCCAGCACGGGTCATGATGTATTTCTCAATAAAGCAGAGAGTGAGCCTGTCCCCTAACTCTATCACACTTTGTCACTTGAGCCAACGAACCATGCTAGCACTTAGAGGTGTGCAGAATATCTTTGCTTTAATCCCCACCCCATTGGGGATGTCAACCTTCTCATACTGAGTGAGAACCCATCATTCACTCAATTCTTTCGCTTTTGCTTGCCTCCCCCAGACTAGCCCTAGTACTAGTGCTGAATACACACACACACACACACACACACACACACACACACATTCTCCTTTCTCCTTTAGCCTGAAAATAAAATTCCTCCCTCACGATAACACATATAAATAGATTTCTGGAGTAGTCATCATCTCTCTGATTTGGTAAACTTATCCTAACTTAGTTTGGGCAGGGTACAACTGGGAAGTCCGCTTGCCTTTATGTTTTTATAGCATGCTACCATTTATAAGGTGTTTTCACATACTCAATTCTCTTATTAACCCTAAAAATACTATGTCCTTTTCTATCACCAATTTATACATTAGGAAACTGAGGCCGAGAAGATTGCCAGGGCCACAAAAGGACCCTGTGTGTGATGTGTTATTTTTATGTGACTGGGCTAAGGGATGCCCAGATAACTGGTAAAACATTATTTCTGGGCATATCTGTGAAGGTGTTTCTGGAAGAGATTAGCCTTTGAATATGTCAACGGAGTAAAGAAGATCGCCCCCACCAATGCTCTGGGCATCATCCAATCTGTTGAAGGCCTGAATAGAACAAAAAGATGGAAGAAGGGCAAATTCTCTCCCTCTGCTTGAGCTGAGATAGCCATCTTCTCCTGCCCTCAGACGTCAGAGCTCCTGGACTCTGACCAAGACTTACACCAACAGCCCCACATTTCAGGGTTTCAGACTCACTGAATTACAGAACTGGCTTTCCTGGGTCTCCAGCCCATAGATGGCAGATTGTGGGACTTCTTGGTCTCTAAAACCATGTAAGCCAACTCCTACAATAAATATTTTCTGTCTCTATCTATCCTATGGGTTCTGTTTCTCTGCAGAACCCTGACTAGTACAAAGTGCATCTGCAGCTTCGACTCAGGTCTCTGGGCACCCCACGCGAAGTCAGTGGTGATGATGGGATGACTTTAATATGGAATAGCCTTTAAGAACTAGATTTACTTACGTGTTCTATTTTCTTTTTGGCCAAGTTTTCTTTTTGCCTCCTCTCTCCTTCTCCCCACTTCTCTTTTTTTTTTAGTTTTAACCACTTAAAGCCTAGTGGGAGGGAAGAGGAAGAGTAGAGGAAGAAGAATCACCTGCCGAACCTCAGTACTCTCATATCCCCTGAGGACCAGGCAGGCTTCTTGGACCATAATTTGGAGACATGCAAGTTGGGCTTTAGTAGTACATAATGAGTCCCAAGGGGGTGCCTTTAGGAGATACCCCAGCTAGTGGTTCCCTGTGGATCATCTGTTATTGGCAGACACAGTGGCTTCTTGGGACTGCTTTATCACCAGCAGCTCTGAGCTCACTGGGAGCAGGCCCATCTCAAGGATTTCCCACAGTGCCTTGCAAAATAATTATTTGCTAAGCTAATGGAAATTGAAAATGAAGGATGAGCATGAGTGTTGTTCATATTCTCTATAAAATTGGGAGAGTGAGGATATATGGCAGGGAGAATTAAACAAATACATGTTTTTCATTTATCACAAACACTACCTAGACTATAAACTTATAGGGAAAAAAGGTGTAACATAAAGGTCTTAGGTAGGTAGAGGAAAGTTATTATTTCTACGTTTACTCCTTAAATAAAACTGAATAATAAGGTGATGTATAAGAGATATTCTCATCTCTTTAGAATAAATTCATACAGAAAAGTGACATAGTATAATTTTTATTCCTTGTTTTAAAACACACAGTTCTCTCTCGGAAGTATGTCTGTTGAAGCTCTGGTGAACAACAACAAAAATATGTCGGCCAACTTCAACTCTCTTCCCATGGTTTGTCCTGATGGTCTTAAGTAGGCATTGTTTATGTGACATATAGGGCAATTCTTTACTTCTTATTTTGATTTTTTTCACATAAGTCATCCCCATTTAAATAAAAATAGTATATGCTCACTCATTACAAAAAAAAGAAATCAAACTATATAGATAGTAGAGAGAAAAAAAAAATCAAATGCATTGCCTACTTCTTCCCAGTCCACATTATTCCAAATGGAAGATTTCAGTGAGAGTTCAAAGAATTTTGTAGAGTCATTTTCTTTTTGGGGCGGTTGATTCTGGGAGCAAGGAAGCTGGCTCAGGGCCCATCCCATACCACCTGTCACATCAGAATTCTGTTTCTTTCCTAAACTCTGCTTTTTGAGGTTAATAGCTTTCATTTGTTCTTATTTCCTTATTTGGTTGCTGCTTGTGAAGGAATTTTTTCTTCTTTTTTTCTTTTTCCATTTAAAAACTATTTTTGTTCATTTTATTAGTCTGGGGAGGGTAATTTTATGCTGCTGTGTCACTCAGCTAGTAACTTCCAAACTCCTATTTCCTTTACCAAGCTAAGATGTGAGGTAGATTGAGATTTCCAAAGAACTTTAACCCTCTGTTTTTGCCTCTTCAGAGTTTGTGATTGATATGGAATGAACAGACAAGTAAAGGAAAAAAGGTTATATTTTGTTTTGGTCTAACTCTGATGAGCTGGAAGAGTATAGAATTAATCAAACCAATCTTTGAGTTCCATTTCCAACTTGGAAAATAATTAGCTTTCAGCGTTCAACCAGTGGACACAGTGTATTCATGAATATAGACTGGCTTCAAGAATTGTCCCCCCTGCAGAGAACTGCCAAAGTCCAGTCCCTTTCCCTGCAGCCACATCCAATGGCGGGTCTCGTTGGGAGAATAAATACCTGGCTATTTCCACCCAATTGAGAACAACTCTCAAGGGCATTGTAGCTTCAGAACTCCTCATGAGAGCAACCAAACCTGTCATTGGCCCCACTGCTCTGCCCACACTTGCTTCCTTTCCCTTCCCAATGCAGGTATTGACCCCAAGAATACTGCCTAAAAAAATCCTGAATATTCAGCCGTCTCTCAGAATTTGCATCCAGGGAACCCAATCTGTGACAGTGAACACTGTGAGTTTTCTCACCAGCATCTACTCAATCCCTATCCCACTATGTTACAACATTTCTTTTGGTGGGATTAGCTTAGCACTCAGTGATGGAGTGCGTGCTTTATGTAAGACAGTAGGGGTATTCCTATCTAACTTGCCACAGTCAAAGGTTCAGATAATCCAGGGCCAGAAAGTTAGCACATTACAATCATCTGATCATAGGGAATGACTTAAGAACAGTTCAATCAGTGAATTTCAGGACTTGGGTGATTATGGGAATTAATGCTGCTCTATACCTAGATATGAACCATATTGCCTTCAATGGCTGCTACTATCCAACTTCCAACAATGATGGAAACCAACTTGTGATGCTAACACACAAAAGGACAGAAGAATTGAAGAAGATTTTGAGAAACTGAGCCTGACCTGGATGCAGCTATGCCTGAATCCCATATGGGTGTAGGTACAGATGATTAGTCAGGATGGCAGTCTTCTTCTAAGAAAAACCACTTCAAAAACACCATATTAAACAGATCTGAGTACTCTTCGAGGGTAACTGACTCTTAAAGAGTGAACATTTTAGCCTGACTTTAGGTTGGTTTATGAAACAAATCTGTTAGTGTTCAGGATAATTCTTATTGCCCTATTATTTGAGTTAGACCCACATAAAAGAAATAAAACATTGGGGATAGTTAGTATTTCAAGCAACTTGGCCACATATATGTGTACATGTTGGTCATAATTTTATTGCTTTTAGCTTAAAGCCATTGCAAATGCATGGTGATTATGTTAGTGAGCTAATGGAATTTTTTTTGCATTCTCTGTCTTTCACCCATTAAAATAAACCAGTTATTACCAAAAAATGGCTCAAAGCTTAGAAGTGCAGTATGGCAACATTATAGTAATTTCTGTGTAGTTTACTGACACTGGAACAGTGCAGACTGTGTCATTTGCATTCTCAATTGAACGTCACTTAAATGCAAATTTATTAATAGGTTTTTATGTAATGAATGAGGCATATAGATACAGGCCTGAGATCTTGGTCAACTTTTGGGTACGTTTTGCAATATTGTATTTTTAACTTTATTCTGTCTCATGTACTGTAAGAAAATGTATAATAGAAATGGAAAATACTGGCTGCTTAGTAATATTCATATGACAAAATTCAACTAACAAATGAGAATGATATTTCTGGAGATCTAGCTCAAAATTATGTACGTAAACCAATAAAGGACAGAAAAGAATAACAGTAGCAGGAATATAAAAAATATTCACTTATTCTTGAGTTTGTGTATGATATATTTATAAATGATATAAAAATCTACAAGAACTATTCTCATTTTAACACTAGTGAAGAGCTAAAATCAGAGAGGAACAATAACCCTTGTTCACTGATAATTCAACAGACTGCAAATAAATTTTCCAGAACGTACTTGGGAATTTACAGACAGCAAATTGTTTCAATTATTTTCCAAATGAATTCCCATATGAGTTCTGAAATGGCAAACTAAAATGTCACTGAATAGTGCCCCCCAAAGCTTAAGAGTACATCATATATGTAAACTTTTCTAAATTGTCCACTCATTTTATATATTTTATTTACACTGGAAACAAAATTCTGGTTATCTATAGGGATAAAATAAAAATTAAGTTTGTACTACCACTTCAGAAATGTTTTGTTTTGCCTTGTTGTATTTTTCTTTTTTTTTGGACTGGCAATAGCGTTTTTTCAAGTAAAAAAGGGGATATACAATATATTGGGCAGTAAATTTCCTGATAATAAGACAATTCATAAAAATCACGAGAGGAACTTAATTTACATTTCCTGTCAGTTTAAAACTACTCTAGATAATGAAAAGAAAAAAAGAAAGTACAATTTCCAACACAGAGAATTTTGCACTCTTATAAAGTATTGAGATTATATTTTAGCTTAATGAATGAGAAAGTGATATAGGCTGAAACAATTAAATATGGAAAGGGAAAATAATTTTTATTAACTTATACAAAATTTGCTTTTAAATTATACCACTTCGTTGCTTAAAATCACTCAATAGCTTCTAACTGCCTATGGGATAAATTTTCAAGGGTATTACTGTGCATTTAAGCTTCTCCCTAATGTATTCCCCATCCAAACTTCTACATTTATTTCTCCATCCACATCTCTACATTCCCCCAAATTACCCAGCATCATCTCATTCCCATGCCTTTGCTTTTCCTGTCTTCTCTTGGCAAGAAAGTCTTGTGCAATGTCCCAGCCAGAACACATTCTTCTTTCTCCTCCAAATCCTCATCCTATGTTGGAAAGGGCAAAAGAAACATTACCTTCCTGCATATTCCAGAATTCAACTGAGGAAGATAACTGTCTTTGCATAGAAACAAGCAAACAAGCTTTATAAAATTACTGAGAAAAAAGGTGAGACTCTAAAGTTATGAAAATGAATCCCAAAACAAAATACTCTGCTCAAGTATAAACAGGAAGACAGAGAAATGAGAAGGATGTGTGTGCATGGTGGTGGTGGTGGGGCGGCTAGCGATAGAAGAGAGAAAATAGACGTGCAACATAGCTGATTTATTTTGGACATTTTAGAAGCCAGAATATATGCTATTCCATGTTAGACAGTGTTTCTGTGATATTTTATTCTCTTACATCTTTGGTAGATTCTGCCACGCACGAAAGGCCTTTTGAGCATTTTCTTTGCCTTTTCTTTTAAAATAGGAGAAAGAGTATAAAGTCCACATTTGTTTAAGTGTCAACAAGGAGATGAGTGAAGAGCTTCAAGATTTAGGGCAAAAAATAAAACTTCAGGGTGAGCAGGAAATAAGATCAAGGGGTGGTGAGAGAAAAATCTTTTCCTTAGGATTTGGCAGAATTCTTAGGGATGGCATGGACTTTCTACAAGGCGTGAACTGGCAGTGCTGCTCCGTCTTAGTGTAAGGGGACCGATCGTCTCAGTTTGCCCAGCACTGAAGGCTTTCCCGGGATGGGGACAGTCAGTGCTGAAAAGTCTCAGGCAAACAGAGATGGGTTATCTACTCTCGTAAAAGACAGAAAGCCACTCACCTACATCCTTGTGTCACAGACTCTCTCTGGTACATATATGGCACCTAACACCCAATATCTCGAACTGTTAGTTATCGTTCCCTTTAAAATATGTGATGAAAAGGTAATATAACATTTTTTTTGGTTCAAAACAACCCACACACCTGATCTAAATCTGTACCCCCTCCCCAATTATTACCTAAAAATATTTTAACCTTAATAATTACCCTGATAATTTATTCAACGCATTTTTGTCACTCTTCTTTTGGAGTTACCTTTGGGTCATTCTCATCTGGTAGTGATTTTGTCCTCTTCTCCCAAAAGACATTCTGTCGATGTCTGGAGAAATCTATGATTGTGTGTGAGGAGGGGGGGTGAGGGGTTGGCCACTGGAATTTAGTGAGTAGAGGCCAGGATGCCCCTAAACCTCCTACAAGGTAAAAGACAGCACCCCCCTGCCCCCAACACCACCCCAACAAAGAATTTTCTGACAAAAAAAGCATCAATGATGCCCGTATTGAAAACCCCTGGTTTAGATCCTGAATCATATATTTTTTATCAGAGTGTTCGCAAATACTTAGCTGGATATGAGGATTTGATACCTGAAAACTATCAAAATCATTTGAGGAGAAATTGGCACAGTGAAAGTCTGTTTTAAATAGCACCGCTTCCATGCCAAGCCAGAGCAATGACAGGTAAAATAGTTTTAAAACATCAAAAGAAGTGTCCGTAAACAAGATAACAATCTTTATGGACCAGAAATGGAATAGAAACACACAGCTGTAGCCCGGCCTTGCTGGGATCTGACTCCAAAAGCAAACAAAAGCAGCCAGAGTTCAGTTCTGCAGGGAAACAGGATCCCAAAAGCCCTATGCCTGGCAGGGCACCAGAGCCAGATTCAGCTCCGAAAGCAGTGAGGCAGTGGTTGTTGCAGCATTCCATGAGAAAGAGAACAAAAACCTCTTGCTATAGCTTTTATAAGAGCTGCATGTGTCGGTATAGCCTAAGCTATGTTGTTGACAAGCAGCTCCAAAAGCTATTTGTCTAAAGCAGTAAAAGCTTATATCTGCTCAGCTACATGGGCATCACAGGTTGATAAGAAGACCGTGCTCATTGCAGTTTATGTCACTCCAGGCTTAGGCTGACAAAGAAGCCACTGCTTGCATATGTGCTGACATCCAGGTCAAGTGCTAAAGGGCTCTAGAAGGTCTGGTATCAGTGAATCTATGGTCTGGCCTAGTAGGGAAACATCACTTGAGGCCAAATGTTATTGGCTAACATGAGTCACCCGGCCTCAGGAAGTACAATTCTATCATGTGCCTGGAAAGAGGGTCAGCTACACTAACAATGCCACAAGGTCTTTATCTAAGTTCTAAGAAGAAGCATAAAAAGCCAAGCACCAGGTCGCCAGCCAAGTTGTTTCCTCGTTCACTGACCATATCTCTGATAACTCCAATTTCCTAATAGGTTAGAAAAAGAGTTGTCAGATGAGATTGGGACATAACGAGAGGGCTCCTGACGAGGCCAGGAGGAAGCCAACTATATATCATTTAAACAGGTGGGGAAGAGTAAAGAGAGAGAAAGAAAATACACCCCAATTAAGATCAGCCCTCACTTCATCTCAAGGCACATGAGGAAGCATAGCCATATTTGCAGTTCTCCTCCCGGACAAATGGTAGGATTTCACAACCTTGCTCTCTTACAGTTAGGGCTGGACTGTGAGGAGAAGGGATGTGTTTCAATTCCAGATTGAAGACTGTAAGAGCTGGTGCGTGATGTTCCTTTCTTTCCTCCGTAGAAACAGGTGTATTGCAAATAGCATCGGGTCTGATAGCCAGGTATCTGTGTGAGGCGAAGGTAGAGCGGATCCCCCTCCAGACTTGAGATGGACATGTAGCTTAAGAGAGTTATCTACCTGTACTGTTTTAATCCACTGCGATTTTGATGTTATACAGCAAAATTTATTTTATTCTGACTAATACGGTAGTTATACAAGAAATATTTATTGAGTGCTTAGAAAATCTTAAAGCTGGTGAATGTTTAGCTGGGCTTTTAAGAGAGTGTGAAGTGTAAGTTGATGAAGAGATCGTGGTAGAAGACATTCCAGACTCTTGAGTAGCAGAGGTAGAGTGCTCGCATAGTGTGCTGATGTGATAGAGCAAACAAGGTTGTTTTGCTTGGGTGTGCAGGTGAAGAGCAGCTGGAAAGAAAATTTCATGGGAGAAGAAATATGATGTAAATTACAGCAGGCAGACGGGTATTAGTTAATATAGAACTTTTCATTCCAGTTTGAAGACTTTGAATCTTACCTTTTTGAGAATAATTTAGGTTACTTTAGAGGTGAAAGCCACATGGAATGTTAGTTGTTTTTAATGATGATTAATCTAGTAGTCACATTTAGGATGGTTTTGGATGTGGAGAAGTTAGGCAAAGAAACTAATATAATAAGTTAAATGTGAAATAAAGAGCATAGTTCAGTATGGATAGTAGGAATGGCGTAAACTTGAGAGATAAGTAAAAGAGAATATTAACAGGACATTTTGATTAGCATACACGAGAAAGTTAGGATTGGGGCAAATTTAAAAAAAATAAATCAAAGTCAGAGATGAATAGGGACACACACCTGGGAGATGAATAGGTGTTTGGTCTGCAGGAGAAGTTGGCAGATTGGACTATAGATTTTAAGGGTGGGAAGACATTTCGTAGTGCTATCTGGATGCAGTTATAATTCTATGGCTCATATGGGAGGGTAGGTCTGAAGATGTAGATTTATTTACAAACACTCCACTTATTTCATTGGTGTGGTTCTTATTCACTAACAGGTGAGCAAAAGTTTTGGTGAGTCATGTGTGATACTCAGCAAAGGTAAGAGCAATGCCAAGTGTGTAATTATGTTGTTAGATTTATCACTGAGGCTTTAGAGTTTCAGTATTTTAAAAAATGGCTACCATGCAGATAAAGGAGAAAAGGGATTGCCAAAATATACGGATTTTTACAATTTATACTTGCTCCTTTTTACCCAGTTTTAAGGAGCTTAACTTTCAGCTACAGAATTGGCTTCAGGCTGATCTGAAGAACAAATAAGAACTTATTCTGGGAGATGATCCTTTTTTATTAGCTCCTTAAAGGTTTTAAGTTAGATGTGTGCACTGTGAAGTCTAGTCACTGTAGTTACTGCTTTTGAAAACTTCTGATCCCTTTTAATTCAAGACTAGATTTATTGTCATTATGAGTATCCAGAAATAGGCTGTGCTTAAGTGAATTTATATTTGAGTTCACAAATGTTAAAAAGATGAATATTTTCTTCTTGGGTCATGGCATTTTATGATCTCTGTTGCTATGATTAGAAGCTCAAAAGCACAGTGCTGGCTTTATATAAAAGACTTAATGCAACATAGTATGGTCTTAAAAGTGCTTCTTACGAACTTGATAGCTTAGAACTAATTAAGAAGCAGGAAACCAATTTGTGCAGGTTTTGTTATGCTAACAAAGGAACTAGCATATATACAGGCAATTACAGCAATGAGTGTTAAAGTACTTTTTATTATCTCCATAATGCCTTTATTGGATCAAAACATAGAGCAATTTCCACATTAAGATTTCAGGAATCTTGAGAAATGCTGCACCATCTTATAAAAGCTAAAATAAATGTTGCTGAGAGTACCATGTAAGCTAAGTTATGTAAAATTTCATGTGTTGTGATTGAATATATATTAATTTTGCTTTTTGGGAAAAAAAGCTTTTTCTGACAAAATTTTTATAATTAGTGAAGAAAGAAGTCTAAGCTATAAAATCTAAGAAATAAGCAAATCGTGCACAATCCAAGCCTTTAGGATTCCTAATGTAAACATTTTGCTGAGTTTTTACGCATATTAAATTATACAACAATTTCCAAAAATGTTTCCACCTATTAATACAGTTTCCAAACAGTGAAAATGTCTTGAGAATTGCATGTTTTTTGTTTGTTTTTTTTCAAATTTTCCTAACAAATTTATACTTAGCCATCAGGGCAATTAAAATGCTGTAAGACCCAGATGGACCAGATTCTGCTCCTCCATAATCCTCTAAAAATTATCCTACTTTCACACAGTCTGGGAATCTGTTTGGGGAGTATTAAACTACTAAGAAACAAGTGCTTAAGCCATGTCCGAAGGCAGATGTTTGGAAAACTGATGGCTAATTTCTCATCCTATGTGGGAGAATTCTTTGTGTGTGACATAGGATGAGGACCAAGCCAAATGATCTCAAAACAACATCACTGGAACATTTTCACTCCATGAAACACTTATTTCCAAAGGGAGATTCTGAACACTGTGGAATTTGTTTTTACTCCTTTGTGGGGCAAAGAAAACATTTTCCTTTTTCTCCCTTTTTTTTCCCTTTAATGTTTTTAAAAAACAACTAAAAAGAAGCCATGCATGTTTTTTTAGTAGGATCATTTTTCTGATAGCTGAGACATTTTTAAGTCTTACAGTGCAGCATGACAGAAAGAACATTATTGATTTTATATTTCAGGTATGCTCATGATTTAGGCTTCGCTTTGGCCAAGGGAGGAACTTGAAAAATGTTATGCCAACAAGAATTACTGTGAAAGTCAAGAATCTTTCTGATTGCTTAATGAGGTTTTCCATTTTGAATCGTAAAAGAAATATGGAACTTTGTCAAAACAGGGTGGAAATACCAATCATGTTTTCTGTTGCTAACCTAAATGCCTAGGTATTTAGATGCAGAAGCACTCTGGCCCCGGCTGGTTGTTGTGATGATTGGGTAGAAACTGTCAGGATTCAAATCTTATAAATGCAGAAGAGAGATGAGTGTTTCTAAATCACAATTTACTGATTATATAGCACTTATATAGCACTGTTTTAAGTAGTTTAAAATATTAAATCACGACAACCCTATGAAATAGGGAAGGAAGATGCTTCTCATAGCAGTTAAGTGACTTGCTTAGGTCTTAAGGTCAGGAACCAGCCAGGTAATATTTGCTTTTTGTTTTTTTTAAGATTTATTTATCATTTGATTTCTTTATTTACTTTTGGCTGCATTGGGTCTTTGTTGCTGTGTCCGGGCTTTCTCTGGTTGTGGTGAGTGGGGGCTACTCTTTGTTGTGGTGCACGGGCTTCTCAGTGTGGTGACTTCTCTTGTTGCAGAACACAGGCTCCAGACGTGCAGGCTTCAGTAGTTGCAGCACATGGGCTCAGTAGTTGTGGCGCATGAGCTTAGTTGCTCTGCGGCATTTGGAATCTTCCTGGACCAGGTATCAAACCCCTGTCCCCTGCATTGGCAGGCGGATTCTTAACCAACTGTGCCACCAGGGAAGTCCCAGCAAGGTAATATTTGAATTGGGCAGATCAGCACCACAGTCTACGCTTTGAACCAGCATGCGTGCTGCTTCAGAAGAAAGCTGCAGTCTATCATGCAGACACCAATGTTAGGGCTCCTAGTGAATTTATCACCTTCGAAAGCGAATACTTTCCCCCTTAGTTTTGTACAATATAAGGAGAAAATTGCTGTCAAACAATATGTAAAGCTTCTTTATTTTTGATCAATGTGAAAAAAGAATGATTGTCAGTTTTCCTGGTTAACAAAGACAGCTGAGAATGTGGTAAGCTGGACTGAGAATTCATCCTTCTAGAACATTTAAATGCATAGACAAGTATTGTCTCTATAGAGAAAAGTCGTTTCCAAGTAAGTGTTGTCTTGAAATGATAGAATTATCTAAGAGAAAATAAAAACTTATGAAGAAAGTATATCATCTTGGTGCTAATCTTGACAGAATTTTATCTATAACTGTTTACAGGCCAGTGGGAATGATTTCTGATGAGTTGCCGTATATGTTACCACACATATATCACATACTGTACATGTATATACACTGATACCCAATCACTTATATAGCTAATGTAATATAATGTTTTCCAATTAACTTTTATGGGAAATTTTGGGACAGAAACTTTATTCTCATGAATATATTACAGTGAGTGTTTTGGTTCCAAGGACTATAGTCTGAATTCATGTGGCTCTTGGAGGCTTACCAGAAAACAACACGATTTCCAACCTCGCGGAATATTCTATGCTCTCAGCAATCATGTTATATATGAAGCCATAGGCTGAACTATTTCAAAAAAATCTCTGGATTGAGAAATGATTTATTCAAATGGCAGTCCATATAAACCAGTTATCTCATGGAAACGGCCTCCTGTATCACGTGAATGATATTTAGATAATTCTGTAGTTACAACTCCAGCAAATTAATGATGCCAAAGCATATATAATATTGTTCAACATATAAGATTCATTGTATTTTTTAAGAAGCAAAGCCCCTGTTCTCTCCAATCAATGCGATTTCTCAAAAATAGCGGGAAGAGGTCCTTTTAGTTCTCCTTCAAATTGAAGGATGGAAAGGGTAGGACATGTGATGTACCAACTTCTGAAAATTGTTTCCTGGGAGATCTGAAGCATGTTTATTTTAGAATATTAAAAATAAAGTGTCTATAGATGAAATGAATGTGATCCAGAAATACTTAGTGTGAAAACTGAAACCATAATTCTGAATCAATGAGTGTACATCATCTACATTACTCACCAATGGAAGCAGGTGTGGGTGGGGGTGGTTGGAAGGAGGGGGCATAGGTGTGGTGCTGCAGGCAAGGAAACTATCTTCTCTTTGTTTCTCAATTGCAAAGTTCTTCTTCTGGTGCAAAGGTTCTCATCACAACATCTTGGGATAACACAGAAGCAGTTGCTGAAGAAACTTGCCCTAAAATTAGAGAAAGATGGAAAACTTGAGGACCACACAAATAGAAAGAGAATAGTGAGTCCTGTGGTTATAAATATTTAGTGACAGGCCTTTTGCAGAGAAAATGAGAAGCCACTCCCCGCCCACCCTTAAGAATAGAATTAATAAAATATGTTATTAATGTACACAACTGGAAAACTTGTAAAACTTCAGAAAATGAAGAATCCCACTCAGAAATCATTCACCTAAAAACACCAGGCAGAGAGAGAGAGAGAGATAGAGAGACTCAGTTTTAACTTACGAAAGAGGAAATTAGAAGAACCTTATACCATATGATCAGAAGTTTGTGATATACAATTTTTCTTATATTAACTGCAATAAAATCTATGTCGTTCTCTGTTCATCCTGTGCTGCTTAGGTGCGGGACAATATTCCGATGGTGCACTCAGAAGGGATAATTGAAGAGAGTTTTATAAAGGGACTATTTATAAAGTGTGGTGAGATCCAGGGGAACCCCCACTGCGTGGTTAAGCACCCTAGAGCTAATTCTAGCTGGACAGCTCCCAGACCCATTGAGAAGAGTGGCAGTGGGAGAGTGACCACCCAGCAGGAGTTGTGGTTCTAATTAGAAAAGAATCAGCTGGTGTCTGACCAAGGGTCTGAGGGAAGGTAGCCTAAGGAATAAATGTCCAGTGTGTCTCTGATCTCTGACCTATGCCTCCTATTGCCTAAACCCAACCAGAATCCAGAAGGAAAGGGAATTTGGTTGATAAATCCAGAAGGAAAGGGAATTTGGTAAATAGAAGTGAGAATACCCAGTGCTACAAGAGGATGGACAAAGTTGAGAGTAGGTGTGGAGGGGAGAATCTTGGGTACATTCAAAAAGCATTTTTGTAGTTTTCATGTCTTGAATTAAGACAGGATCAGTGGAGGAAATCCAGTGAGGTCAAGAGTCTGGTACTCAGAAAGCGTAAACCTGATCTCAGGTGGCCTCAGCCTGCAGTGACTTGAAGCAGGGTTTGGATTCCTGGCCAGTGATTGAGGTTGGGTCGTGGTGGTGAGAGCACCGAATCCTAGCCTCTAGACCAGTGGCCAGTGACAAGGCCCTGGCCCTACAGCTTTGCAGAAAAGAATTCCCACAAAGACAGAAAGTAGTGAAACAAGTAAAATATTTATTAGGAAAAAAAAGAGCAGAATGCCTGTGGATAGACACATGGAAGGTCTCAAAGAGAGAGAGTCGCGCCCTCATGGCAGTTTGAATCACTTTCATGGGGCATTTCTTCTGTGTTTCCTTTGACCAATCATTTTGATTTGCCTGATTCAAAGTCCATGTTTGGCGTATCTTAGGATTTTCTCATGTGTGCGCACGCATCTCTTAGCCAAGATGAATTCCACTGAAGAGGCCTATGGGTAGGTTTGGCCACTTGGCATCACTCCCTTTTTGACCTCCAAGGAGGCTTTCTGTGCATGTGTAGTTGGGAGCGGGGCGGGGGGGGGTGGTCTCCTGACTTCCAGAATGAGGAATATGTGGTCTCTTATCTTCTCTCTGGGCATGGCCCAATCTCTTCTCCCAACTGTCCTGTTATTCCTGTCTCAGAGTATAGGTCCACAGGGAACTAACTCAGACAGTTTTCCTTGGGGGCCCATCTGTCTCCTGCCTCAAAGCCAGTCATCACCAACGGCTATAGAAAAATTGCTTTAACAAGACTACTTCTTCCTAGGTGTACTTCAATATTCAAGGGGCATTTTTTTATGCCCTGCAAAAATCAGAATTCGGTCTTAATTATCCTGGGAGAAGACTTCCTGTCCTGAGATTTTTTTTTTTTTTTCACTTTGACTAATATAGAGAATATTTAATTTGGTTACTTAAAAAAATACATATGTTTGAGCCAATAGAAGCCCTCATTTAGACTGTCAGGGAGAAAAGTTAGAGTGAAGGAAGATATCTTTTTATACTATCATGAAATAATCTCTGAGGCCCCACATATATGCATACATATATTTTTATGCAGAGGAATTTAATCAGGTACTCTGCCCTAAAGAAAATTTACTTGGAAAGTACAGTCTGTTCAATTTTAATATCTTTTTAAAGGTAAAATGTGACAAAAAGTTCTACATGAAGACAGGCACATGTACCACTGTCTTGACAAAAAAAGGAAAAAATCCTTTTACTTTTGTAAAGATTATGTATTACTTTTTGACCATTTTCCAAAAGACACACAAAACTCCCTGAGAATTCAGTTTGATCCTTTAAATCAATCTCACCATAATAGTTGATAGAGCATTTTATCAGTCGCTTCAAGAAGTGAGAAATTTCAAACAACACGTGAAATGATCTTTTCCTTCCTTTTTTTTTTGTTGGGACTCCAGGCTCATGTGAGTAAAAGATGAGACAAGCTTGAGTCATACATCTTCTCCACATTCATCACTTTCAGATGGTTCCTGACTCTTTGGTGGAGAGCTTTTATCACCACTAACCAGGGGAACACACAGAACACGTTTCTATGCTATGTCCTGGTGGTTATTCAGCCGTTCCATGGAGCGCTCTGTTTTTTTGCTTGGTTATAACAAACCTGATGATCTTTCGACCTGACAATAGCAAAGGTCAGTACTTGCTTCTGTGTCTTCAAAATACACCTGGCACAAAATCTGGCCGAAGAAGGTTGAAAAGAACAAGCTCTTCCTGAAATTAATGATGTTGCACATTTTGGCCTCCTATCTATCCCCTAAAGAGATCGTTTTATTGGTCTCCTCATGTGCAGGGCTGTATCAGTGATATTCTCTAGATTCAGCCTGATTTACTTTTCATGCATGAAACGTGTATAGTTATATAAAAATATTATCTACTGTAACTAAAAATAGCCTGGCTATTTGAATTGATGCCATATCAGAGCAAGAAAGTAAAACATGACCACTAGTTTCCTTTTAGTCTAACCTCAGCTTTAAAGAAATCACTATGAATTATATATTGATATGTAGCTGCAATGGAAAATAATAATCATAATACTGAAAGCTGATATTTTTTTTGTGCCTGTCTTTTTTTTTTACCCCCAGGACCTAAGAAGAATTACCTCTTTCTCTACGTAGGGATCTGAGGCTGTTAAGACGTGTTGAGAATGGAACTCAGAGCAATGCCTGAGATTTGTGATTCCAGATCATGCATGTTCCAGTAAGCACATGACCTTGGTGGGGGACGCCTGGCTACAATTCTCTCTGCTGAACTCTAGCAGCTAGTTTTCCCACACAATGACTTAGAAAACACATGATGATCTGAAAAGCAAAGCATAGGTTTCTTTCAAAAGGCATAAAATGATGTTATTAATGAAGGTTTTATTTATTTGGACAGGCAGTATAACTAGAAGAGAAAACACAGAGGTCAGAGCAAGGCATGCCCGTGTGAAAGCTGCCGCCTCTTCAGGTTAGAGAGATGTGTGATGGTGTGATGTGCAGGCAGCTTATGTTTGATGAGGAGAGTAAGCTCATTAGCAAATCAATTCCTAGAGTCTTTGGAAAGCATTTATGAGAGCCAGTAAAGCCTTCAGTGTTTTTTATATGACATGATATAGTTTTCGCCCTTACTTAAAGAAGTCTCACAATTAATGGCTAATACCAGAGCTCAAATCTCCTGACCCTCTTTTAGTGACCCTTCTACTAGCCTCAGTACCACTCTATTTACGTATTTACAAAGAGATAGCCAACACTTGAAAATGCAAATCAAAGTCTTTAGGAATTTGATTTGTAAGCAAGTCCAGGAGGGGACTGGGGAATTTGGCGGACAGCTTTGCTTATTCGGAATTTCTCACCTTCAACTGTCTGGTCTGATAAGCCAGTAAAAAGGCTTATTCTCTCTCCTCCCTCAAAGGCATGACATCTGATTATTCCTCTGGCTGTCATAACATAATGATGTGTTTAAGAGATACAATTGAAAATGGAAATTATTCAGTGTGTCACATGGTAAAAGAGAGGTAAACAAAGGACACAAGTTAAATGCTCAGTAAATTAAGATAATTTTTGTGAACTTGGGTGGTTGATAATTTAAAATTTAAGTAGAGGATCTGCAAATATATTTGTTGCTGTCTTTTACTATTATTCCACATATTTAGATTTGGGGCAACTGTATTTTTTTCTTTCTTTCTCTCTCTCTCTTTTTCTCTCTTTCTTTCCTTCTTGGTATAACAAATGCTTTAAGTTTTAAATATAATAGAAAGTTCCAACCTCATGTTTAACTTAAATAATAATTTTAATGAAAAACATTTTTTACATGTCACATTGTATCTTAATTTAGTACATTGCATTGTAAACATAGTTTTGAGCCCTACAGCTTATCAAAGAGAATACATGAGAATTCAAAATCCTCTGCTTTCAATGAGAGGCCAGGAAAACCAACGTGAATACTATTACAGTGATAACTTTAAGGACTTTGTATTGATTGAAGTATTGGCTTGCTGTAAATGGAGTCTTGTTTAGTCTGCCCAGCTCACCTTATCTGGCTGAAACACATTGATATACTTTTCTTTAGAATTTGTTTCAGCTTGCTCCCCCTTCTCCCCCTCCATCCTTAGCACATATTTCAGATTACCCATAAAGGACTGTATTAGGAAAATACCATGATTTAAAAAAACAAAAAACAAGAAAACTTTTAAAATTAAGATATGACTCAGTAGAGTGGACCACTTTATGAATTGCTGCAATTGTGTAACCACCACCAAGATCAAGATATAGAAATATCCATAATTCCAGAAAGATCCCTTGAGCCTCTTCACAGTCAACATTCCTGGAGGAAAACTACTCCCAGATCTCTGCCATCATAAGATTGTTTTGCCTGCATTTGAAATGGAATCATACCATCTGTATTCGTCTATGTCTGGTATTATTTGCTTAGTATTATGTCTGTTAGATGATGTTTAAGAGTTATCCTTCACTCCAGTTTTTAAATGTAACTAATCTTTAATATACTATTCTACCTTTTCTGAAAGTGTCAAATGTGAGTCACAAAACCACTACAAAAAGAAAGACTGTTCATTTAGCTGTAAGATCAAATTGATAGTAACTTCACTTTGTAATGGTTAATACAAAGAAAAACAGCTTCAGATCCTCACATCTCCCTACCCACCCCTGCCTCGTGCCCATATTACAAAATAAACACACCTAATTAGGCACCAGATATATCCAAATTCAGGAAAGACTCCTTAAAGCTTCAGCTTGTCACAAATTGAATCATCACAAGTTCTCAATTAGCTCAAAATTATTTTGATCGTAAACAAATAGCAAAAATTTGAGCAGAGCTTGGGTAGCTGTATCGGTTACTTTTATGTGAAACTTGACTGGGCCACAGGGGTGCTCAGATATTTGGTCAAACATTCTGGGACTGTCTGTGAGGGTGACCAGGAGGAAGACTCACATCTGAGTTGGTAGATTGAATAGAGACGATTGCCCTTCCTAATGTGGTGGTCCTCCTTCCATCAGTTAAAGGCCTGCATAGAACAAAAGGGCTGGCCTTCCTGTGAGTAAGAGAGAATTCCTTCTGCCAGACAACTTAAGCTGGGACATGGGTCTTTTCTTGCCTCTGGACTCAAATTTAAACATCGGCCCTTCTTGGGTCTCAAGCCTGCTGCCCCTCTGGACTGGAACTATACCTTAGCTCTCTTGGGTCTCCAATTTCCCTAATGGAGATCTTGGGACTTCTTCGTCCCCATAATCATGTGATTATTATATTCCTTATAATAAGTGAAACTCCCCCTCTGTCTCTCTCTCCATACACACACATTCTTTTGGTTCTGTTTCTCTGGAGAACCCTAATACAAATTTGTACTGAGAATTGTTCTAGAAAAGAATTTCAAGTTAGAAGTTTCTCAATTGATTCTGTGGTCTCCGGTATTGCCTCGCCAATCCGATTAGATTTAAAGACACCAATGACTCTCTAGTAGTAAAAAAAGCACTGAGATTCCATGGTGTGATGTGGAAATAGACACAAAACATCACTATTGGATACTCCTAACCAACCACTTATGAGAAGCAAGGATCTGGGTGACTGTGTATATAGTACTTTAAAACACTTTTGGTAAACTCATAAATATGATGAGATTGACTGGTTGCTCCTAAAGCTGCTGGACAAAATGAGGAAAGAAGAGAATGAGCTCAGGGATTCGAATTCCCAATTAAAGCACAATGTAAATTATCTGACTGCTTCTATGTGTGTCCTGAAGGAGATCCTTATTTCCCGTAGCTTTCGGACTGAAATTATTGAAAATTAAACCCAGAATCTCAGCATGACTGGCTGAATTACAACATAAATTGAATTCTTAACCTTGGAGGGTGTCTACTGTTAACGTGAGGTCATTGATTGGGAAGGAACAGGATCCTCAATTTGAAATAGGGACATATGGGAAGACTCTGATGAGGCTGGCAACGTTGGGCCCCTACATTCTGATGAGTCTTCTTTGCCAGGAGAAGGAGACTCTCAACCCACCTCTGAGGGGTTAACTCTGCATCATCTGCGGGAACTGTAACAGTCTCCCCCCTCTACTTTCACCCCCACCCCCTGAAGCACTTGCTATGTAAGTTGCAACTCCACATCTCTTCCAGACCCACCTCTACCATCCTTCTTTGCTTCTATGGGTTTCTCTGGAGAACCCTGGCTAATAGAGTGATTGACATTGTTTAGAAGACTACATACAATACTCCTCAACTTTTCCGCAGATTGGCTAGTAAAATACAATAATCTGCAACATCAAAACAATTTCCTGAACAATATTAACAAAAAATTACCAAACTGGACTAGAGAAAAATTACTTTTCTAAAGAAAAGCACAAAATTACAACTGGGTATAGAGCAAATTAGAAAGACATAATGGGGCAAAATTAAAACATATATTCTGTTCTTTCAGGAAGTATCTTTTGTGGGGGAGTTGAAATACAGTAGTCCATAGTCGGGCTTGAGATGATGTGACCTGAAATGCAGTTGAACAGAATAATGACTTATATTGAAAAGGAAGGGTTGTATGTAATGAAAAGAAGGACAATTACTGCTTTTTAAAGAATAAATTTCCACATTTGGAAAATCCTGAGAAAAATTAAAATATACTCACAGAAGATTCACAGTAGAGAAGACATAGATATTGGTATTGAATTACAAGTTGTAAGTTGAATGGACATTATTTTTCTATGAAAAGACTTACCCTCTGACAATAGTGTTAAAAGGCACTGCATTTGACCAATTAGAAATGGAGGCTAGTTTGAATTAGGAAAAAAACTTAATTATAGAGTTTTTGAAAGTAGACATCTTTCAAGTTAAAATCTTATATCAGAGATGAAATTAAGATTGATCAACAACTGGTAACACATAGAACCAACCATTCAGGATGGTTGGTAGCTGTATCCGGGGCAGAGGTCCATGGGTCCCCTGCTCTGCTGGACAATGATTCTTGAGTTATTTCAGAAAATATCTAGAAAGCCCTGGAGAAGAAACAGTATTGGAAAGGGACAAAGGGGAACATGGCAGCTCCAGGCAACCAGAATGAAAGTGCCTAAATATTTTAACAAGTGTTTTGGCCTTATCTGAGGTTAGTAGTTGACTATCAGCTCTACCTTAACTTCACTGTTTACACAATCCTTGCTGGCATTCTCCCTTTTCATTAGATAAGGAGGAGTCTCTAAAGTTGAAATACTCATTTGTTTTTGAACACCAGTGTCCTTGAAGGAGTTTATTTATTTAGATTGAATAAAACCATCCTCTATGACAATGTGTATTCTTTTCAAGCTTATCAGTCTCTCTTTTTTCTATGTAGTATAAAGTGAAACCAAGATAAAAACTTTAATTTCTCTATTAAAAAATGTTATTGTAACTAAGTTGTAACTAATGTCATATCTATCTGATCATTTATTTATTCATTCATTCATTCATTCAAGGATGCATTTTCAGGACTTCCCTGGTGGTGCAATGGTTAAGAATCTGCCTGCCAATGCAGGGGACACTGGTTCGAGCCCTGGTCCGGAAGAATCCCACATGCTGCGGAGCAACTAAGCCCGTATGCCACAACTACTGAGCCTACACTAGCCCACACAGCACACCTGGAAGCCCCTGCTCCACAACAAGAGAAGCCACTGCACTGAGAAGCCTGTGCACCGCAATGAAGAGCAGTCCTTGCTCGCTGCCTCTAGAGAAAAGCCTGCATGCAGCAATGAAGACCCAATGAATGAATTTATTTTTAAAAAACAGGATGCATTTGCTCCTGCAATTATTCATGTATTCAACATAATTTGAGAAAAGTGTGACTGTCTCTTCAATGTTGTTGTTGCTTCTGTTTTTTAGAATATTTAATAGTCTACATTTTCTAATCTTTTATATATAAAATATTTCTCTGGTTATTAGAGGAGTATTTATTCCACCTATAAAATATATTGGAAGCACAGAAAGTTTTTGAGAATATAAAAACAAATACCCCTGCTAACACTTGATGATACTACTTGGTGGACTTGAAATGTTTTTAGAAATAAGCTTGTAAGTCAAATTGAATACAAAATTGTAACAGCATTTTGGCATGGGCGTTTCATGTGATGTCAAAAACAGCGAAACCATTATTTTAACCTCACATAGTATTTCATAGTATGAATACTTTACAATTTACCTAATCGTCCCTTTCATGTTGGACATAGAAATGATTACAAACAATATTATGATGATTAGATTTATGCTTACATATGTGCATGTATTTATGAATATTTACTTAGGAAGGATTTTAAATTAGATGTATTGAGGAAGCATGATGGAAAATTTAAGAATCTTGACACACATTACAAAATTAATTTCCAGAAAAGCTGTATTGATTTCTATTACCACCAGTAGGTTATGACTATTCTTATTTTACCACATCCTCCCCAACTGTTGCATATTATTATCAATAAAAATAAAAAGTAGTCTTTGATTTTTTTGTGGTGTGATAATGATCATTAACCCTAATTGTTGATGAAGTCAGGTGATTTGGGGGCGGTGTTTTAATTCTTTTATTTTACTATTTTTGTTTTTATTCTTGTCATTTTCCAAAGCAGCTCATCTCCTGCTCTTCCTTTGTGTTAAATACGGTTGATTTTTACATTTTCCTCAGCAGACCTAAGCTCTTCCTAAGTAAGATTGTTTTGTGATCTTTGTATTAGCTCTCTACTCCTTCATACTCAGAATATTAAGAGACTGAAGAAATGAGTGAATGAAATGGATAAGTTACAATCATCAACCAAGTAATAAGATGTTTCATATTATGGTCTACATTTTTATAGCATAATATTCCTCCAGGTCTCCAAGTCTTGAAACAGTAAGGGAAAGCTGGGCTACTTTAACTTCAGCTGGTTCTCATGGAATATTTTAAGAGAAAATAAAATATAGTATTTATTTACTACTGCTTTTGAAGATTTATGCAGAATCATTAGAGGAAAAAAATAAAAAACAGAAACACAGACTCACAGAGACTACAAGGCATCATAAGAAAAATATTTGCATTCCAAAAAGTCTGGAGTGATAGTTGAGAAAATATTACATCTTCAATGTAGTATTTATGCTCTTCTTATCACATTACTTCAGAATACTTTGGTTCGGATTGGAATGCAACTCAGTGCTTTTCTGTATGCTCTTGAGAAAAAAATAGCAACCCCCCCCAAAAAAAATAGAGATTACATAATCTCTGATTTCTACCTTGTGCTTTAAATCTTTTTTTTTTTTCTCTCAACAATGGCAGTTTCCCCTCCTTTTCTTCAGCCACATTTAGGTTGAAATGATGCTTTTTGTATTGGAACTTCCCATTTAACAGTGGACTTTCTGCCTCATTCAGAATTCCTCAAAATTTTGACAGTCACTAAAACAAGCTGAGGAAGGACTTTTTTTTTTTTTTTGCTCTTTATTAGAATATAATTGCTTTACATTTTTGTACCAGCTTTTGAGGTACACCAAAGTGAATCAGCTGTATTTATATATATATCCCCATATTCCCTCCCTCCCGCGACTCCCTCTCATCCACCCTGTCCTGGCCCTCTAAGGCATCACCCATCATCGAGTTGATCTCCCTTTGTTATGCAGCAGCTTCCCACTAGCTATCTATTTTACAGTTGGTAGTGTATCTATGTCTATGCTACTCTCTCACTTTGTCCCAGTGAGGAAGGACATTTTGATACATAAATTTTATTATGACACATGAAGGGATATTATTAGTTAATTTCCTTGCAAGTTTGCTGTTCTTTGAAACTTGTTATATGTATTATATGATACTTTTTGAAAAAGGTTATAATAACACAATGCATAGTGAATGTACGTCAAACATTTATATCATACATTAATGAAGGAAGCAGCAGAATGACAATGTTGGTTCAAAAGAGGACACAAGAGACTAAAATATATAGCCAGTGAAAGAAAAATAGCTGAAATAAGTCATCTAACATAGATTCAAAACTGGTTAATGCTCCACAGGGCAACAAAACCATAACCTTTGGTTTTATTTTTATTTTTTTATCTTTTTCCTATTGGATGGAAAGCATCTGCATCTCTACATTTGTTAACATTTATTTGCAACTTACTCATTTTCTGTAAGTTAAACTCCAACTTTTCAAAATCTGAGCTCTAAGAATAGTCAAATAGTAAATCATGCAAAGTTACATTTTCTTAGAGCGTCTGATGACTTTTAGGTTGGATTGTTAGAGAATGCTCTTGTAAGATACTGAAAACAACACAGAACATTTTTGCCTTATTACCAACTTTTGGGTAATTTTTATTACACAGGAATTAAATGGATATATACGTAATATGAGAAGAGAGCCTATTCTCATCTTTGATTTAAGGTGTATTTTCATTTATGCTTCATCTTTTCTAAAAAAATTTATTTATGTATTTATTTATCTACCTTATTTTCGGCTATGTTGCGTCTTAGTTGTGGCATGCGAGATCTTTCATTGTGGCACATAGGCTTCTCTCTAGTTGTGGCCCGAGGGCTCAGTAGCTGCAGTGTGTGGGCTTAACTGCTCTGAGACCTGTGGGATCTTAGTTCCCCAACCAGGGATTGAACCTGCGTCCCTTGCATTAGAAGGCAGATTCTTAACCACTGGACCACCAGAGAAGTCCCCTGTGCTTCATATTTTGTTGGATCTTTTTTCTTGTCTTTTCCCCTTTTCTCTATATTTTTTAACTTTTTAATTATCAAATGGTAGAGATTTTTGACGTACGTTGCTAGTACTTAGTTTTTGTTGATTATATATATCTTGTCTTTTCACTATTTCCTTAATAGCATCGTCTGATGACAAGAAACTTTTATATTGAAATACTTTCAAACTTACAGAAAAGTTACAAGGATAACAGTGAACTCCTCTGTACCTTTAACTAATTTTTCTTTATCACTTTATATATAGATGCATATATTATTAGTAGTAGTAGTATTGCTGAAACATTTGCAGTTGCAAAGCTTGTATCATGTATAACTATGGTGATCACCGTTCACAAAGATCACAGTAAAAATTGTGCCTTTTGTAGATGTGAAGTCCAGTGTCATTAAGTATATTCTCTCCCCAAGTAGACTCTTGTCTAGAATTAATAAATGCTTATTCTGATAAAATAGGAAAACTGATGATCTGATGCAATGCCAGTCTGCAACCTAGTGGGGCATTTTTAGTGAGATGAAATTGGCTAAAAAGAAGTGGTGTGGTTGTCATACAACTTACTGCATTTCACTCACAGAAGCTGGATATCAAATATTCCCACAATTTTCCTCTTGGAGGAATTTCATCTGATGCAGTTCTTACCTGATGACTATAGGAGTGCAGTAAGTCCCCTACCTCTGAACCTTCAAGCTGTGAACTTTCAAAATGTGAACATGGAGCTTAATAATAAAGACCTGACGGAATTGGAGGCCCAGAGAAAGGAAAAAGAGAGACAAAAGGAAGAAGAAGTAACTGAAGAACTGAAGCGATTCATGGAGCAGCAAATGGCAAGGGGATCTTCTTTATTTGAGGAGGAGCTGTTAGTTTTTGAGGCACAGGACTGGAACGTAGAACAGTACAGGAAGGTTGCAGCAGCCGTTCAGAATGCAATCCAGCGCTAGCGTGCTATCTATGATGAGAACTACTACTAAAAAGAGCTACTACCCAGACATCACTGGACCTTTTACTCAAGAGGGTAGATAGCATTGAATCCAGCAAGGAACCAGAACCTGTGCCATCAACGTCAGGCACGATGAGTGAAATTGCAGCTTGCCCTCTGTCTCCTACTGCTGAGGAGCCTTCAGCTCTACCATCTCCCACCTCCTCTCCCTCCTCCCGTCAGTAACCCTTCTTGCCTGTTCACTTGATGGCAGTCCCTGTGTGCCAGCTGTTATACTGTACTCCTGTACTTTTCAAGCTACTGTAAGATTAAAAATGTTTCCTTTATTTTTGGTGTTTGTTTTTTATGTATTATTTGTGTGAAAAGTATTATAAACTTATTATAGTACAGTACTATATAGCCAATTGTGTTAGTTGGGTACAAAGCTAACTCTGTTGGACTTATGAACAAATTAGACTTAATAAACACACCCTGAGAAAGGAACTCGTTTGTATGTAGGGCACTTACTGTATTTCATTTAGAGCTCTTGCCTCTTCATTTTCCTGCTTACTTTCCGCATATGTTTTTGCGTGCTAGCCTCTTTCAGTTACATAGAAACCCCAGGACGCATATAAAGCTATTTGGGAAGTGTGGCGATTGTTTTATTCCTAGGGGTACTATAGTTCAGTCTCAGCGCTTTGTCCCCAGAGCTGAATGGTGAAGTGCTTTAGGGTACAACAGACTAAGGTAGTTTATAACCTTATACAAGTCTGTTGTTGAAGGTCTGCTTAGATTTTGTCTTTCTCTTATTTTTTTATTCCCCCTCTTATTTGCAACAAAAGAATTATCTAACATTTCTTTAATACCAAGTATTACATATCTGTGACCCCTTTACCTATGTGAACTAGAATAGAAAGTATAGCTGGAGAAAATTGGCATCTATTTTATCACTTCCTATTTGCAGCAATGTCTATGAGCACTAATTTTAAAAGGTTTTCCTGTTTCTCTTGGTGTCCTAGTATTGATGTGGAGAATCTAAATATAAATCTTTAATTTCTTATTAAGAAAATATGACAAAGATATCAAAATCATGAAGGCAATATTAGAAAGAACATAATGTGTCGAAATGACTCATTTATAAAGACGGTAAACTCTGTAGTAACGGTTATCCCTGCTGATAACCAGGTTATTAGAGTGGTTATTAGAAATAAATCCTATTAGAAGAAGCCAGAACTTGTTAAATTGGATCATAACCTGGCCAGAAAAGTAATTTTGATCTATACACCATGCCCTCTAAGTTCCATTTCAAGGAAAAGGTAACTGGGAGAGTTATGGAAAGTCTCCAGCTTATTAACGCAGGCCAAAGTTAGGGAGAATCACACCTTGAAAATCATATTATCAATTTGTACATCACCCTTTAATTAGATGCTCAAGATCTAAATTTTAGCAAAATATGCTCCTCACTTCAGATGCCTGTAAATAATTAAACCTCACTTCCCCCCCTGAGGCTTACACAACAGTGACAGAAGAACACTAACAGGGAATTACCAAAGAGAAAGTGAACCATATGATTCAAAGGTAACTGGACTCAGAGGTGAGAAACCCCTAGATAGGTGGGAAGCTTTCACTCATTGCCAGGATTGGAAGATCTGGGTTTATTTTATTTATTTTTATTTTTTTCGGGGGGGGGGGTTATTTTATTAGGGAAAGTAACACGTTCCTTATACCTCACAAATAGATAAAGAACCTTTATGTTGCCTTCTGAAAGGTCATCAGTGCTATTAATTCTTCATTGTTTCAGAAAGAAAAAATCAATTGAAATGTAGTTGGTAATAATGAGAGGAGAGCCTTAGGGGAAACCTGGAATTAATTCCACCCTTTCTTACCTTGCTGCTAATACAAATAATCCTGCCATCTGCTACATCAGAAGGAAGAATGGGTGCCTTGTAGTTACTTACCTATCAGGAAAGTGTTAAAATAGGCTCCATCACTCTGCAGGGACTGTCAAAGCGATTAAAGCACAGAAAGGGCAGGTTGGAGAAAGTTGACTTTTATGCTCCTTAGTCTGATATTTTGTTGCTGTATTTAAATGCATATAGAAAATGCTGTATTTAACTAAAAGCTTTATTTTTTTTCTTTAAAAATTAATAGTGACTTTTAAATATAATACAATTTTCTTTGGAAAAAGCCTGAATTATTTTGTTTTTATAGCTCATTCTTATTAAGGCCACACATCTCCTACAAACAAAAAATCTCCACAAAAGTGTCCCATGTAATTCCAATAAGTTAGAGTAGAAAATCTTTTTATTGTTTAATTAACGAGATTTTAAAGAAACTTGTATTGATTTATTTAATATTATTGATAGATTTACTGTGATTCATAGGAACTTAAATATTATAACTTATAATTTGCATATGTTCCATGATTTAATGTAGAATATTGAAATCAAATAAAATGAGAGAATAGGGTTGTGGTAGAAATAAAAAAATTAATTATGTCATGCTTTAAAATTTTTACACATGTATCATATAATTGCCTAAGTCAGTGCTCGTAGCACAGACAGGGAATCATCATTCTGCAGAGCTGAATGGATTTATATTGCTGACTGGTGGCATGTATAATTCTCTGAATCGTGAAATTTATTAGCTGAATTATATTGAGTTGGGAAAAGTGGAGTTTCAAAGCATTGGTGCAAGAGGAATGGTTGCTAATTGAATATCATTTTGACTTTTGAATTACTGTAAGTCCTCTACAGCAAATCAGGAGGACAGAGCCATTAGTTTCACAAATTTCTTTCTTCGAATACCCAACGTGCTAAGGTACGTTTTCAGAAAATTCTTCAACTTTCTACAGTTTGTTTCTCTGTCTCTGCAATCTTTTTTCCCCCTCCATCTTTCTCTTGGCATTTCAATATGTCCAGCCTTTACTGTGCACCAGTTAAAATATGGACACCATCTTAAATTAGGCAGAAAAATACTAAGAGAGGAGAAGAGCCCAAGTTATTTTACCCTGTATAGCTCCTTGACAGCATCAGAAAAAGAATTCCATGTACACTGGACATATGAGACACATTAATGACTGAATTTCCAACTATTTTGTTGAATTTAAAGGTATTAATTGGATTGTAAGTTTAAGAAACTTAAAACTTCAGCTGGGAATCTTCAAAGCCAAATCACAATGTACAAGCAAGGGATATATAATGTGCAAGGGATACTGAGTGATCATTGCACATGTAAATATGTTTTTAATATCTCACTGTATATATCAATCAGGCCAGCCAATAACCTCACCTCTTGTAGCCTTTCTATAACCTTGGAAGTCTACTTAAATTTTATTGTTAATTGAATTAAATGTACGTATACGTATACAGACTTTATTCGTATACCGTGCAATGTCAACCACTTCCAACCTTGACAATTTCCTGAACTTGGTATCAAGTAATAGGGTTTATGTGTATTAATTTGGCATTCTAGTTGCAATTGATTTTGAACATTGTTTTTCCATCTTTTTGTACAAGACTTTTTAAAAAAAGAAAATCAAATTTCGACAGAGCTTCTTATTTTTGTAAATAATTTTAGAACCAGAAATCTGTCTCTGCTAAAGAAAGCTAAAAGTTTTGATGGGAATATTAGCAATTAAATAGCAAATCTTTAGGATCCAAACTAGCTGGAAGAGTTTTCAAGATAAATGCTTTGTTTCATCTTAGTACTATATACCTGAGGGTCATAGAAGAGCTATTTTTTTATTCTTCTCCGAAAACGAGTCTTTGAATTCTCCCAACCATCCTCAGAGAGCTATTTTTTGGCACTAGAGATAACACCTAGAAAACAGAACACTTGTGGGTCATATACTATTACCTCTGGAGAATGGATCTTTCTTACAGAAGAGAACTATTTTGCCAGGTTTAGCTTATGCCTAAACATTATGATACTGTATATTAGTCAGATTTCTCCAGAAAGAGAAAAGTAATAGAATATATTAAAAATATTTATGATAAGGAATTGACTTACATGATTATGGAGGCTGAGAAGTTCCATTATTTGCCGTCTGTAAGCTAGAAACCCATGGAAGCCAGAGGTGTAGTTTCCAGTCTGAGTCTGAAGACCTAAGAACCAGGAGGTGTGTTATGGTGTAAGTCTGAGTCCAAGGGCAGGAGAAGACTGATGTCCCAGCTCAGTAGTCAGCCAGGGAGAAAAAGAGTGAGAGAAGGGGTGGGAGAGAGAGAATGAGAGAGAGAGAGAGAGAGAGAGCCTTTTCATTCTGTCCAGGCCTCCAACGGATTGGGTGATGCTCACCCACTTTGGGGAGGGCCATCTGCTTTACTCGGCCAACTGATTCAAATGCTAATCTCTTCTGGAAACAACCTCACAGAGGCACTCAGAAATAATGTTTTACCAAATATCTGGGCACCCTGTGACCCAGGCAAGTTGACATACGAAATTAACTCTTATGTACTAGCATTTCAAAAAGTCAGACTTCAGAGTGTTCAGATATGAAGTATTTCTCGTGTTTTAAAAAATTTTATGATTTTTATGAGACTTTTCATTATTTCAGACATTTGGATTAGGTCTAACTCAATCGTGTTTTCACAGCAATGAGTATTTAATGAATGCCTCGTGTGTGCTTCTATTATGTACTTTAAGTTATCGTCCTCAGGTAAGTTAAATGTGATTTAAATTTGGTAAATTTGGGAATGCTTGTAGGAAGGTGGGACGTTGTATCTCACTGTGGTTAAAAGTGCAGCTCCCCTAACACATAATGTCTGCATCTGAATCTCAGCTCCAGTACTTCCTAGCTGTGTGCTACTGTATAAGCCAGTGTACTCTCCAGTCTTCAGTACCCTCATCTGCACAATAGAGATAACAAAGGTGTCTACTCCTTATGATTAATGTTAGGAATAAATAAATCTATGTACAAAACTGAGCATTTTTGAAATTAATTTATTTATTGGCTGCATTGGGTCTTCGTTGCTGCACACAGGCTTTCTCTAGTTGTGGTGAGTGTGGCTACTCTTTGTTGCGGTGCACGGGCTTCTTAGTGTGGTGGCTTCTCTAATGGTGGAACACGGGCTATATGAGTGTGGGCTTCGTTAGTTGTGGCACATGGGCTCAGTAGTTGTGACTCGCAGGCTCTAGAGCTCAGGCTCAGTGGTTGTGGCACATGGGCTTAATTGCTCCGCAGCATGTTGAAATCTTCCTGGTCCAGGGATCAAACCCATGTCCCCTGCATTGGCAGGCAGATTCTTAACCACAGCACCACCAGGGAAGTCCCAAAACTGCGCATGTTGAGTGAGATGATACAAAAATAGACTTCCTTACCAAATGTAACTTTTATAGACCTTTAATTTTCACCTATGTTATTTAGCCATTATCTGAATTATGTTAAGTTTTCATCTTATTGGTTGCGTTGTGTCTTCGTTGCAGCACACAGGATCTTTCGTTGCAGTATTTGGGATATTTGCAGCAGCATGTGGGCTTCTCTCTCATTGTGGCGTGCAGGTTTTCTCTTCTCTAGCTGTGGCACGAGGGCTCCAGGGCACGTTGGCTCTGTAGTTGTGGAACGTGGGCTCTCTAGTTGAGATGCATAGGCTTCGTTGCCCCGTAGCATGTCAGATCTTAGTTCCCCAACCAGGGATTGAACCCATGTCCCCTGCATTGGAAGGTGGATTCTTAACCACTGGACCACCAGGGAAGTCCCAGCAGTGCTTTTTAATCAGGAGTGTTTATCAGAATTACCTAGAGAGCTTTTTGTTTTTTCCCCAATTACACATGCCTTAATGAATGACATTCCTGGAGAACGGGATGTAAGCATGCATGTTTTGACAAAGATACACAAGTTGTTCTTAAGGGCACCATTCAGGATCCAAGCTGGGTGGAAGAGAGTTCAGAATAAATGATGTGTTTTGTTATTTTACTATACACCTGAGTAACATGGAAGTGTTATTTTTCATTCTCTAAAAATGAGTCTTTTGATTCTCCCAACCATCCCTAGAGAGATTTTTTTTTTGCAGATAAGGCCTAGAAAATTGAACACTTGTAGGTCACTTAAAGTTAGATTCATTCATACTTAATGTACAACTGAAACTTTCAAAAGTATATTTACCATTCCCAAGTTGATAATACAATTAACTACTTCTGATTTATTCAGGTATGATAACATGCAATATTAAAAACACATACAGTTGAATGGGCAATGGTCAATAGTTTCCTACTATTTCTTATACAAATAGAGTTTTATCAGCACATTTATTTCAGACTTAGGTTTCACTGTCGGAAAATGGCTGGGGCCTGGTGAGAGGGAGAGAGAGAGAACAAAGTGACTGCCAGAGCAATGAGTGGTTTTCGAAGTGGGTAGATTTGAAGTCAAGGATATTCTCCAGTTAATATCTCTGACTCTAAATAACCAAATAATTTAAGGTACATTTGCCCTATTCAATGCATTCCTTGAGGGTAGGCTCACTTCCTGCTGGAATCTGTCTTTACTCTGAAGTGTAGTTTGTACTTTGCTGCAATTTCACCTGTAAATTTCAGAAAATCCTTGAAGATATAGAATGGAAAATGAAGGCCAGCAAATCCATATTGAATAACAAGTAAAATGAAGTCATACATCTTTTAATTAATTAATTAACTTATTTTAATATTTATTTATTTATTGGCTGCATTGGGTCTTCGTTGCTGCACGCAGGCTTTCTCCAGTTGCGGTGTATGGGGGCTGCTCTTTGTTGCCGAGCACAGGCTTCTTATTGTGGTGGCTTCCCTTATTGCGGAGCACAGGCTCTAGACATGCAGGCCTCAGTAGTTGTGGCATGTGGGCTCAATAGTTGTGGCTTGTGGGCTCCAGAGCATAGGCTCAGTAGCTGTGGTGCACAGGCTTAGTTTCTCCGCAGCATGTGGGATCTTCCTGGAGCAGGGATTGAACCCATGTTCCCTGCATTGGCAGGCAGATTCTTAACCACTGCACCACCTAGGTAAAATATTTTTATCATTCAGGAAAATATAGAAAACGTGGCTTATAGTGAGATAGTTAGGCATTTGGGAAGACCTTGCCTCCTTAACTTTTCTAGACCCAAATAAAAGGGATGACAAGATGAAGCCTGGTCTCCCCTGGACCAAAAGAGAGGGTAAGCAGGACTGTGTTACTCTTCAGTAACACATGGTTCTGGGCCCCTTGATGTCTATCTTATTTTACTCCAAAAGCCCCTTTGGATTCAATGTCATCCTGATAGTTCACAAATAAAAGTTCTGAAGCTCCACTAGGTGTAGATTCACAATTTGGCTGAAAGATCCATAACACCAGGAACTGGGATGTTTTTTCCTCCACTATTTTATCTCCAAAACCTGGCAGAGTATTTGACACACCATAGGCACAGTATAAATATTAATCAAATAAGAAGTCTGAAGTGAAATCTCTCTTATTTACCAGCAAAATATAAGTTGTGTATCTTGCGGATTTATACAAAGGTATGTTGGTGACTTCCCCCAAGCTAATTATATAAGAAACAGCACTTCTGGGGAGCAAGGAATATTTCTGTCATTTTTCTATTCTAAGGTCCATATTGGAAAGGAAAAATGGAGACCTGGCTTTTCTCTTTACCCTTTTATACCTTTAATTACAAATTTTTATTTAGCTAGTAAATAACTTATAAAAACTTTTCTAAAAACTTTTCAAAAATTTGAGCTTGGCATTAAAACATATATGTAGTATACATAGTACCAGTGTTCTTTTAGGTCAATCTCCCAAGGCAATAGAAATAAAAACAAAAGTAAACAATTGGGACCTAATTTAAGCTTTAGCACAGCAAAGGAAACTATAGACAAAAGGAAAAGACAGCCTATGGAATGGGAAAAATATTTGCAAATGATGTGATCGACAAGGGCTTAATTCCCAAAATATACAAATCACTCATACAACTCAAAAACAAAAAACAAATGCAATCGAAAGATGAGAGGAAGACCTAAATAGACATTTCTCTAAGACACACAGAAGGTCAACAGGCATGTGAAAACATGCTCAATATAACTAATTATCAGAGAAATGCAAAGCAAAACTATAATGAGGTATCATCTCACACAGGTCAGAAGGGCCATGATTAAAAAGTCTACAAACAGGAAACACTGGAGAGAGTGTGGAGAAAAGGGAACCCTCCTACCATTGGTGGGAATGTAAATTGGTATAGCCACTGTAGAAAACAATACGGAGCTTCCTTAAAAAACTAAAAAAAACAGTTGCAATATGATCCTGCAATTCCACTCCTGGGCATATATCCAGAGAAAACGCTAATTCGAAAAGATACATGCATCTCAATGTTCATAGAAGCACTATTTGCCATAGCCAAGACATGGAAGCAACCTAAACATCCATTGACACAGGAATGGATAAAGAAGATGTAGTACATATATACAATGGAATACTACTTGGCCACAAAAAAGAATAAAATAATGCCTTTTGCAGCAACATGGATGGACCTAGAGATTATCATACTAAATGAAATAAGCCAGACAGAGAAAGACAAATACCATATGATATCACTTATATGGGCAGTCTAAAATATGACACAAATATACTTATTTATGAAGCAGAAACAGATCCACAGGTACAGAGAACAAACTTATGGTTACCAAAGGGAAAAGGGGTGGGAGTGAGATAAATTAGGAGTTTGGGATTAGCAGATACAAACTACTATATATAAAATAAACAATAAGGTCCTTTTGTATAAATATATTCAATATTCTGTAATAAACCATGGAAAAGAAAAAAAACTGTATGTGTATTATCAAAATGAGAAACCTGAAGCTCAGAGCTCAAAAAGTTTAAGTAAGTTCTCAAATTGGCACCTCTTACATGGTGAAATTGAGGTCAGGACTCAGGAAAGAATGATTGTACAGCACATCATATCCCACGATGTCATGATGTCATGTCTTTTTTGGAAGGTACTCCCTTGGGCAATGTTCACCAAGCACACAGCCATTTACTTAATTGCTGAATTTTTAAAAAAATTTTTTTCTGAGAAGTCTTTAGTGGAGAATGGTCTAGTTCCTTACAGAATTTTGAGATATGACCACACTCTTTCTCTTATCAAGTCTACTCTTATCAAGTCAAGTGTAGACTCTTAATCAAGTCTACACTTGACTCTTACAGAGTCAAATTTTGATAAGAATCTGCTGGAATAGAAATAAAGTCTATCTTTGAGATTTTTTCCAGTGTTTAGTATTATTCAGGAAGTTCTTTTGCTGCTAAAGTGCTCTTCCCACTATTTTCCTATGTAAGCTTCTCCCTTACTTTTCTGTTCTCAGTAGACAGTTCCTAATTTTTCAATTCCAATTTACATAATTGACAATTTGGATGACAGTTTCAATTGTCATAACTTGCTAATATACTTTCTAGTCACATATTTTATACAGAAGTAAAAGAGTCCTGGATAGAAAAAAAATGCTATGTAAATGTTTTCTACTAGTAATTTCTCTTCATTATGCAAATCATAGTAATGATTGAGAAGAACAATGGTACTCCATTTTAAAAGTAAACTTATAGTTGTTCAGCTAAATATTTAAAATGTTGTATACATATTCCATAGCGAAAGTTGAAATACAGTCAGTTAGGCCATCTTTTATTACATTAACACTTGCAGTCAAATTTAAATGGTCAAGATAAAAGGAAAATATTTATTTTAAAATTCTGTTATGAGATTTGAGATCAAACAGCATCAAAGTCCAGACTTTTACCCTGATATCTCTTATTGATTGCAGACTTTTATTTCTAGGTATCTTCTTTTAAATATAGTATGCTTGCTTGCCAACCTAGGTTTCTTGGTTTTTTTGAAACTGAAAATAGTTTGATATATGAATATTTCAAAAAGACTAAGGCATTACTTCTTCAGGACTGGATTTAAGTTTAATATTTTTGTCCATGTTTTGGGCATACCTTTTATAAAATGCCTCCCAAATATCCCATTATGTTAATATTTTACTACAAAAATTAAGATACACATCAGTAATATATTCACATCTGAGCACATTTTATGTGCTGTATATGTTAATGTCTCTGAGTTCTGATTCTTAGATCAACATCTGTATTCCTAGAAATGTGACCCTTTGGATGGGTGTCTGTGGTGTGGCCTGATGTGGCTGGAGAGAGGTCACTACTATCATCTGAGTTTGCTGTATTGTTTGAGGCTATTCAATTCTTCTATAAAGACAAGAAAAACAAACAAGATGTGGGAGACATATAAGAAATACAAAGTTTGGATTATGAGTAATAGGCAAAAAGTGTAATAAAGGGTAAACATACATGATAAAAAAACTAGTAGCTTGTAAATTAAGAACAGAATTGATGTGTAAAGTATGAAAAATAAGTCATAATATGTGAAATGTAGCAAAAATAGAGTCAGAGAATATGACAGAACAAACAAAAAAGTGGACGATGGATGGAAAGAGATGGGAAGAGCAGGTACTGGTCCAGCCACTTCTGGGCCAAGAACCGTCTCACCCCTACATCAGCCCCCATCAATGCATCCAATATGTTCTATTCTGACTCCACAGTTGCCCCACCAAAAAATATTAAAAAAAAAAATCCCAGGGTGTTCAGCTGGCTGGTCACAAGTTCCCACCTTAGCATCTCTCTGACAGAGTATGTATCACTGGTCTGGGGAACTTAGTGTCCGTGAGCTCCTTGCTCAAACCTCAACTCAGGTGCTTATAATCACACCCGCTGCAAGGAAAATTAATGCATCAGGGAGAGAACCAGGACATAGAACTTTGTGCAATACCAGATCAAGGTAGTGTGGACTGTTCACCACCTACATGCTATCCTAAGTGTGTTACTCTACCCCATCTTTCTCCTTTGTTTCTTGCTGTGTGACTACATTAATTTGATACACTGTGGGATTTGAGTATTTTAATTGGGCCTGCAAGCATTTTGGTTCTTTGGCCTCTGGGATAGCTTACCTGGTAGTATGCTTGGAAGCTATTATTGCTTCAGTGTAATTTCCTGCATAGCATTCACCTTGCTCATTACGCACAAGGAAAATCTATGAGCTCTGGGCAGAAGAGTCTAGAGTGAGCTGGGAATCTAACCAAGTAAATCTTCAAGGTCTACGTATGGTTTGATCTTAATTTAGCTTCTGTGTAAATCCTGTTCAAACATAAATAGAACCAGTATTACTTATTAGGTCAGTTAGTCTGTCATCTCCAAGAAAGATCTGGGGGAAAATAAACAAAATCCAATGGTGAATAGGATAGAGTTGTGTAAATTGCTCCTTAACTATCACTTTGATTATTATGTTATTATTAAAAATAGACCAAATTTATATGCAATATACTATTATTTCATAGTTACTATTGAGGCTTCCTCTATAAAAAATAATTTGAGTTATCATTTTAAAGAAATCTATTTCTATAACTTAATCACCAAGTAATAATAACAATAAAAACAACACAATATTTCCCACAAGCCCCTTTTTCTCTCAAGAAGCAAAAGAGCTGATTTTCCAACTTATTTATGAATCCAAACTAAAGAAACTCACACATTTTAACAAAGTTTCTGTATAAAGCTTGCTCGTAGTGGTAAGCCATATTATTTCTTTGCATTACTTAATGGCAGGCTTGGTGTTCTCTCTGGAATAAGAACTTTGTTTTTAATGTGATTCTTGGTCCTGAAAGACATACAAAGTAGGATAGGGAAATCATTTTGAATTCAGAATATTTGGTCTGTGATCAATGCTACTATTTTATGAAGTATAAAGAGACCATAGGTCATAAAGTGGCAGTCTTGGTCCAACAGAATGTTGTTTTATTTGATTTTAAATTCCTCTGGGCTCCAGGGTGGTGGATTCTGTACTTCATCACAGTTTCAACGATTCCCTTCTGTCTTGCTACCTCTCACAATTCCTACTTGACCCCAGAAGACATTTGAGGCGTCACAACTGAAAGCATAGCTAATGGTCAATGGGTATACTGAGGAAGACAATGGTGACAAATTACCTTTGGGACAAGTTTCATCAAAAAGATGAACTTTGAAATCCATCAGCTGGTTGTAGTAGGATTGTACCCTTATTTTCCTTATCCTAGGAGTTTGAAATTTTTGTTAAATCTGTTTGTATAATGCAATGATTTAATGTTATAAAATACATTATGTTAATTTGCTTATCTATTTTTTCTACTTTGAAGTATTTTTATAAATGTGTTTAAAATCTTACATTGAATATCATTTGCTCAAAAATAAATGAACCATTACTCTTTATTACTGAAACCCTTTGTCATCTCCAGAAGAAAGACCAGGGGATAAACCTCGAAAGCCCATGGGAAACTCCTGCTTCTGGGGACATAGAGTAAATGTACTTTTCCCTATTCCTCCACTAAATACAACTAGAAGCCCTGGAAAATTTTATATATATACACATACATATATATATGTCTCTACACATATATGAAATTTACATACATAAATCAAATAATTCAAACATAAATATATAAAAAATTCACATATGTAAATTACATATAATTATATATTATATATAATTCTTCTTAGGTTTATTTTCCATACATGTAAATATATAATATAAATGTGTATGTTTATATAGTATATACACTTATATTTATATGTATGTAAGATAAACATAAGAAGAATGAAAAGTGGAGCCATGGATGCAGACTGGACTGGTTAGGGACCCTAGGGCTCACGGACTAACATGGGGCTGAGTTCCCTGGATTTTCTTTTTGCCTTACGTATTCCAGAAGCCAGTAACCTCCCCAACAGTCCTTGTTTTCTTTACCTAAAGGACCAGGAAAGGGAAAGTCTAGCAAGAGAGAATCTTTTAGATGATAATTCCTCTACTCCAGTCAAACACCACGGAAAAATCAGAGGCCTCACTGCTACCCATACCAGCAAAGGTCTAGGCCAGGTCTAGCCTTGCCAGGGACCCCAGCACTCCCATCCTTTTCCCTCCAGGTGTCAATGAAGACCAACTACAGAACCAGATAAGCAGACCCTCCACCAGCACAGTATCCTCGGAAACCACGTGGGGAGCCTGGACTTTCAACCCCACCCGGAAGTAAGAAAGCTTCCACTGGTATCCCTGCTGGAGGGTTTCCAGAGGCTGCATAGGGGCAAGTCAGGACCTTCACTAGTGTCAGTGCCTAGTGGTAGAGGCCACTTTCTACTCTTGTGTCAGAGAAGATGAGGGAAGTGCAGGAAAGAGACACACCTGCCCCTCAGCCAGGGTCGCATCAGGGGAGGTCTCCTGGGGATCTGAGACTCCCGTCCTCATCCAGGAGTAATGAGTCTTTCTCCCCATCGGGTGTCAGTGTAGGTTGATGGGGAACTTGGACCTCTACCACCGCCTGGCAACAAAAAGGCTCCACCTTCCCCAAAGCCTACTAGAGCAGCGTCAGAGGAAACCAGAGGAGGATGAAAGTAGACCTGGAGCCTAGTAATACACAAAGTGTCCAGGTTTCAATGGAAAATCACTCATTGTACCAAGAAACTGAAAAATCTCAACTTAAAAAAAGAAATCAGTTGATGCCATCATCAAAATGACAAAGATGTTAGAATTACCTGTAAGATATCTGAAAGCAGACATTTCATCAAAGAGTATATAAAAATTGAAAATAAGCACATGAAAAGATGTTCAATATCACTCGGTATGAGAGAAATGAAAATTAAAACCGCAATGGGCTGTCACTACACACATATTGTAATTGCTAAAATAAAGAAGTAACAACAATGCAAAATGTGGGTGAGGATACAGAAAAGCTGAATTACTCCTATCTTGATGGTGGGAATGTCAAATGGCACAGCCACATTGGAAACTGGTATTTTCTTCAAAAAAACCCCTAAACATACCACTCAGGAATTGTCCTTCTGGGACTTCATTCCAGAGAAATAAAAACTTATGTTCACACAAAATCCTCTACAGGAATATTCATAGCTATTTATTCATAATATCTAGAAACTAGAAACAGCCTGGATGTTCCATTTCGGATGATTAGCTGAGCACAGCACAGACCATACTTATCATGGAATATCATTCAACAATAATAACTAAAAAAATAACTATTGATACATGCAACAACTTGGATAAATCTCCAGAGATTTATGCTGAGTGAAAAAAACCCAATCCACAAATGTTACTTACTGTATGATTCCACTTATATACCATTCTTGAAATAAAAAATTTAAATGGAAAACAAATTAAGTGGTTGCCAGGGTAAGGACTGGAGGGGACATGAGGAGGGGGACAGAAGGGGCTTCACTGTGGTTCTAAAAGAGTAAAACAGAAATGTTTTGTATCTTAACTGTATCTATGTCAATATCCTGGTGGTGAAATTGTACTATAGTTTCCTAAGATGTTACCACTGCGGACAAGGGTAAAGGATACATGAGATTTCTCTGCATTACTTTTCTACAACTGCATATGAATCTATAATTATCTCAAAATAAAAATTAAGGTAAAATAATTCAATAATGAATATAATATCGCTGCAGATTATCTGGCTATATAACTTATACCTTAACTTCCCCTTTAGTCAGCATCCTTATTATTAAAATAGACCAAATTGATATGTAACCTATAATAATCACTCATACTAATAATTACCAACTAATTTGTGTAAGTTAATTTATTTTTCATGATCTGAGTTTCTATCAGGGCAGTGGAAAGAAAGGGATAGCCACAAATTGTGGTATTTCTTGGGCAACATAGCGTCATTGAAAGGAGAGGAGTTAAACCCAGGAGAAACACAAGTGCAGTCCAAGAAAACGTTGACGAAGAAGCATCTCGAACTTTTACTCTACCTGCTGTCAGAAAAGATCATGGTGAGACCCAGGAGTGTGGCAAAGTCCAATATAAATACTGAATATAATCAAAATAGGAAGATATAGGCTGAGAATTGTTTGGAATGCAGTGTTACTTTGCTGGAAAACTAAGACTTATCTTTGGGAACCCACTAGAAATAGTCAGGATTGGAAGGAATGGCTTGAGAAATTAGGCTGGGGGAAGTAGTCCAGCCCTACAGCTAAAGGACCTGGAACCCAAGAGGCCTGGAGAGAAAGGAGTAAACACAAAGACATGCCCAACCTAATGAGGGTACACATGAGCAGACTGTGCAGGCCATGGGGGTTTAGGCTTTTGGCATGAGATAACAGAGGATTATTTCCAAATTCAGGTTACATTGTGGGGAAGTACCGAACACCACACCAGAATGGGATCGTAGTGGACCAGAATAGAGCAATTGGCACGCTTCTGAGTCATCTTTTAAAACCAAGGGATACATTTAGAATGAAGCAGAAACTGTTTCTCAGCAAAATGAGGTGGTTGGATGAGATGGACTTCAGGATCCTTCCACTTTAGGATTAAATGAACAAATCTACGCGTGAAGAGAATCTAAATTGTGTTTCTTCTTATTGTGAACTTTGTGAAGTAGAATGGTTAGAATCTGCTTTGCTTTGTTTTGAAAGTTAATAAGGAGGTCAAAATAAAATCATTCAAAATAACATACAAACATTATGAAATAAACATGAATTCTGTTTTACAATAATAATGCACTTTTAGTCAACTACTTATGATATTTGGAAGGTATAATGATAAAACTTCGTGTCAGGAAAGGTACACATTGGGCTCTAATGTTTCTGCAGATAACAAAGTGGAAGGAGAAAATTATCCATAAATTATGATCGTTCTGGTGTCCAAAAAAACATTTTGTTGATAGAATGAGACCAAAAATCCAATAATAAATGACTAAGGAGCAAAAATAATTTATGATTTTCACTTTTTAGAAACCATGTTTAATCCAACTCCAGGAACTGGGACACACTACCCTATACAATCAGTTGTATGCATTAACTTTTTGCTTTTTTCACTCCGCTGATTTTGGATTCACATTATTAACTCCCTGGTGCTTCTCTTTTAAGCACAATGTGTTATCATGCAGAATTAATTTTAAAAGTACTTTCTGAGTCTTACCAGTGTTTATTCATGCAGAAAAACTGAAGACAAATAAATCATTATTGAAGAGCTATTTTAAACTGGGGGGGGGGCAGTAAGATTGGGTATTATATGAACGTATACATACATATATTCATGTGTAAAGCAACATTTAAAGATCCAAAAGCTGGCAGTTGCTTTCTTTGGCTTTTCAATTCTGCTTACTCTTAGTAGGGTTTCCCTAAACCTTATAAAATGTTGCTGTAATAACTAAGGATTATCTTTTATCATTTAAAAAATATCATTTGATAACACCACCTGAGATTTATCATTTCATTTCATTTAGGTTGATGAGCCCAAAGACAGGATGTACTTTTATTTCAGTATTAAGTTAACCTTTGTGTTAAAAGGATCTTTAGTCAAGAGGGTTTTTTTTTTTTTTTAATTTTTTAATTTTTTTGGCTATGCTGTGCGGCATGTGGGATCTTAGTTCCCTGACCAGGGATCAAACCAGTGCCCCCTGCAGCGGAAGTGCAGAGTCTTAACTACTGGACTGCCTGGGATATCCCAGTCAAGAGTTTTAAATTCAATTTTCTTGTCTGTTTAAATGCAATAGTTAATGAATCAAACACTGATATCTTTTCTTTAAGAAGAGCATAGCAGGGCTTCCCTGGTGGCACAGTGGTTAAGAACCCGCCGGCCAATGCAGGGGACATGGGCTCAAGCCCTGCTCCAGGAAGATCCCACATGCCACGCAGCAACTAAGCCCATGTGCCACAACTATTGAGCCTGTGCTCTAGAGCCCGTGAGCCACAACTATTGAGCCCATGTGCCACAACTACTGAAGCCCATGCACCTAGAGCCCGTGCTCCCCAACAAGAGAAGGCACCACAATGAGGAGCCCGTGCACCACAAGGAAGAGTAGCCTCCTCTCACCACACCTAGAGAAAGCCCATGTGCAGCAACGAAGACCCAACACAGCCAATAAATAAATCAATCAATAAAAAAAAAAGAGTATAGGGATAAAAATTTAATTCAGAATGAGGGAAGACAGGGCAGCTACTGGGCCTTGAGTGCTGTGCGTTGGTCTGGTCACTGAGCTAAACGCTCCATATTTATGAAGCTATTTAATCCTCCTGACAGTCTAGAAAGCAAATGCATGTATGCATCCCATTTGACAGAGAAGGAAATTCTCGAAGAGTGAAAGGAAGTTTCTTTGTGAGGTATCAGAGCTAGAAAATGCAAGTGTTCCGTTGTTCTGGCTACAGGACAAGCACTGCTGAACTATTCACTTTTCTGTTCACGCTAAGATAATACATCAAAAGAAGGGGAAAAAACCTCACGTGATAGGATTGACATTTAACTATATTCTCGATAGATACTTGGCAATCTCCTGTCAGAAATTATATTGAAACATAATATTTTCCTCAACACTCTCCTCACCATATTTGTAGTCAATTTACATGCTTACAATTTGTGAGTGAGATATAGGAAAATGCTGAGTTGACCTATAAATAATATTTTAATTTTCTCTTGCGTAGTGAAATTAAGTAGGCTTGAGGATAAATCACATATTCTGAATGGTTACCTGTCTTTCCTTGGATAAAAGAAAGGTGACTTTGCATATGAGTTTAAGAAATTATGTGGGCCAGTTGGTCAGGCTGCCAATGGTGTGGTTATAACATCATGGCCTGCAATCAAATTATGATGTTTTGCTTGTTCCATTCAGCAGAACTTTTCTCTCCTCTTCTGTGGTAAAGATTGCTTCTGTTTCTCAGGAGGCCACTCAGTGGCAGAGAAGCCGATTCAATAATTCAGAGCAACTGCTTCAAACGTCCCAGGTTAAGACCTCTCCCAAAGGTCAAGAGCTAATCACAACAGCTGCTTAGTTACCCAGCAGAATAATAAATAGTTCCCAAGCCCAATCTCTCTGTATGTAAACACAGAGGTCTCCCTCTCTTCACTGCAACATTTTCAGGTGAATAGTAAAGAGTGTTCTTGTTTACCAGGCAGATGTTAGAGCATTAATGGTATACTATTTACAACTCCACAGTGGATGTCAAAGTTTGTGTTTGCTTGCCTTGAACCTTTGTTATCAACACAGCTGTCAGAGATGGTCTGGGAGATGTTTGAAACTTTGCTGAGGGCTGGTGCTAGGAACCACCTTCTCAGCACAGGAACTAACATCAGCGACATGCGTTTCACGATGATACATGTATGTTGGGCACCTTATCTTTCAATCTCTTTTCCCACATCCAAAGGAATATGTCCTATTCTTTTTGCGAATCATATGAGAGGGTCTCCTTCCATCCAAGATGAAATGAGGCAATCAATAGGTATTGTCTTCACTGCCTACAGCAATGACTGTTCAATATTTAATGGGTCTCAAGCTGTGTGGGACCGACTGCTCTAGCCAAGAGAGTGGGCACCCTCGGCAAGCAATGCTTGTGTTAAAGCTTTCGATCTGTTCTACCAAGACAGAGACAACAACATAGGCTAAAGAATAACGGGCCAGGGGTGTTTGGGGTGGGAGAAAAAAAATCAGCAACCACCAGCTATAATAAATAAATGAGTCTGGTTTGTAAGGAGGAGGCATTTGCTATTTAATTTTCAAAGGGAATGCAGTAGAATTCACTCTGGCTCTTCCCTGGGAGCATACATCACATTATATATTAAGAAACAACTCTTGACATCTAACAAAAGCTAATATTGAACAATGTTCAAGCATATGGTGAATTATTTCTATTTTGAATTGACTCATTCAGTTGTGGGAAGATAAAATACATGATTTTATAAAATTTCTGGATTTCCTTCTATTGTGCATGCTAGGAAATTAGTTTTGCAATAATTCAAGGGACTGAAATGCTCTCCAGTTTTGTTTTAGATTATAATCATAAAATTATGTGGTAGTCTATTCATTACTCTTTCACTGTGGTCATCATTTAAAAGTCTATTTTTCCCTGTGATTTCTGTAAATGCAGGGACAACTAAATATATTTATCCATCAGGACGATATTATATTACAGAGGAACTAAGTGAGCACTAAGGTTGAGTAGACATAGTAGACTTGGAGACTATCAAGCCACTTCCCATTTACCATAAAGTAAAAGTAAAACATAAATATAAGAGGGTTTTTTCTCTCTCTTTTGTTTCTGTTTTCATTCTGTATATCAAGTGAATTACTAGATTTGCAATATAATGGAAAGAAAAAAAAGGAACACAAGTTCTCCAGCCATCTTGGTCCAAGGGGAGGAGCTAAGCAAGATCCTAACTGGACTTCCCATTTTCCAGAAGCTGGTTGCTGACCTCAGAGCCTGGACCCCTGGTCCACATCCTTATACATGTGTGTGAGCTACACTTTCTCTTGGACCTGGAGTTGCAAGAGTTCGACTGTTCAGACTATCATATGGGTCACCAGTGTTCTTGGTTACTATCAAAAGCTTACATTTTGACAATATTCTTACTTTTCTCGAGTGTTTTTTTCAAACACTGAAAATTAGTTCATGCCTCAGTAAATCGCAAGTATGTTTTCAGGGTCCACCAAGGGCTGGGTTTCTATTTAGGTGGCGCAAACAGCTGCTGAGTGGTATGATCTCAGAAGCCCCGATTCCTCCCCCTTCCTTGCCCCATTCCAAAATCTGCTTTCCACACCTGTTCACCAACTTAGGACATTCCTTTAACAGGGGACAAAAGCTTTCGATTTATAATTAGAAATATGACTTAGGAAACCCCTCCGCCAGAGAGGTCCAAGCACAGCGGCCCAGGTTACTTTATGAGGTGTCAAATTTCTCTCTGCTTCGGCTGCCGCCCAGAACACTCAGAAAATCTTTCCACTGGGCTGCTCTCCAGCCTCCGCCAGCATCTTCTTGTTGCGTAAGCCGATGGCAGTGAGGATATGTCTGTGGGAAGCTTTATTAAAACAGACAAAATTCAAAAGCTGCTGTGCATCTTATAAGTTCCGTGACACAGAGCCCCACAGGATTTTTGTTCCGCGTTACAGATGTGCAGCTCTCTCAGGAGAATCCTCCACGAATCACTAGAACAAAGTCTGAGGTAGTGCCCCTGGCATAGCCTACTGCCCAGGTGACCTTCTCCCTTTTCTTTCTACATCAATAGTGTTCAAAGTGTTGTGACAGAGGCCCATTTTCAAATGCAAAGATTTAGGTATTTTGTTTGAAGAAAGTGAAAAGTTCCACACCAGTTTTTTAAATGTTTCAGAAAATTGAAGGGAAAAAAACTTACTTTCCAGAACTTTTGGGAACTCGCAGTCTCTCACAGCACTGGGTTTGAATAGAAGCATACACTTTCCTGACCAAACTCTCCTATGTGTCAGGAACCTAAGTTATTGAGCGTTTCAGTAAACACATGACTTTTCATCAGTGCTTGTTTGACTAGTACTCCATTCACACGGCAGTTATACCCACTCATTACTGCATCATCTGGTCCATGCATTTAAACAGTATTAGAAAACATTACTTTTGCTATCGTTGTAAATTTGTCAGCACGTGAGAGATAGAGTTTATGGTATATCAGTGTGGCTAAGAATTATTGGGTGTATATTTCATGAGAAATCCTTGATGTGTTTTTACCGGATCTATGGGTGGATTATGATTTTCCAATCGTTTAGTGATACATTTTATACCAGGAATGTCTAACTTGAGGCTATTTTACTTTCAACTTAACCGCTCTAAAGAGGTTGGGTCATCATTGCTCCCCCTTTCAAGCTGAGAGCCCCTCTGCTTCCAACTCTAGAAGTAAAATAGCACCTGCTCTATTTGCACAGATGAGCTGAGCCCTTACCGCAAACTGATATAGTTTTCCACTGTCCCCAAAGTAAGGAAACATCTTTCCTTCTTTCAGCAGAATTTTTTGTCCGTTTTCTTTGAGCTAACAAGTGTCCCCACTTATCATTTCCCCATTAGACACTGAGTTTGAAAAACTAAGATGATTCTCAGTGAGAAATATGAACCACGGTGGCGACCCATCCTAGGGGAAGAGTTTTCAACAGCTCCTACAGATGGTGTATGTGGAGATATGCTTTCATTTATGACCAAGGAGAAGGGAGAGTTGCCATAAATGTTCTGGTACCCAGCGTGGAAGGATCATAATTAATTATCATTATTATTATTGTTGCTTCTGTGAGGGAGTTTCCTTTGAGGGTTGCTGTCTGTTTTCATTTCCTGGAGGTGGAAATTTTGTTTACTTTTGTCATACACACACCCCCTTTCTTTTGGGAAAATTACTGGGCGGAGTCTGCTAGGTTCACAAAAGTGAAGCAAATGAGCATTGTGGTTGTCTATTGTTCTTAGAGAAAACATAAAATAATTTACACATTCAAATGAAGATCTTAGAGGCTAAAATGTGTTCAATGTAGTATCTAAGTTGGGCAAATAATCAGCTCGACTGTTTTTTGGTTTCTTTTCTTTTGTTGTATTATTCTCACGTTAATCTTCCCACCAGTTTTAAAATCTACCAACTTAACAGTTAAGGTTTTGTTTTGTTCTTTCTCCCAAGAATTAAATTATATTGGATTATTGGGTGTTCTACACTGGTGTTACTTAAGATTTCATAAGCCAGATTTGGGGACATAATTGTTCTTTGCATCTCCTGTAGTGGGTTATAGAGGTCAGACCATTTCCTAGGGATTTGGTTGCAAGAGGAGATTGGGAATGGAAGTATTCTCTGAAGGAAATGAATGTCTCTACTTTGTGAAAATAAGTAAAGGAAACCTCATTTTAAATGGATTTGGGAAGCCCTGATGAGGATCTCTCACTCACAGACCACTCTTGCAGTGTGCTGAACCAGCAGAAAGAAGGAAGGTAAGAATGTTACTTTTCTTCTGGTGCAAGGAGGGCATTTAATCACATGGGGAATTTTATCTCCTGCTTTTAAGAAAAAGAAAGATCCCTCCCTGCCTCAGCAACAACACACTAACCAATGCTTGCTGCCAAGGAGAAACCGGCACAACCTTGAACTCTTGTTCTTCTCCAATGAACTTTTATTCAAAACAATCCTCCCCAATTTCTTCTTAAAACCTAATAAAAGTAAGTTCCCCTCCTTTGTTCCACAGATGTTCCTGTGATTCACCATACCTTGCCTGTCCTGAATGCCATTCTCTGCTATTCGCAAATAAACCCATTTTGCTGGTAAAAAGAACTGGCCATGTTACCTTTGAGGTTCACATCTTCATTGAACACACCTTAGACTATGCAGAAGGCAGGTTCTTCTTCTCTTTTTGCAATTTAAGAATGAAGTGTTGTTAGATTTCACGTTTAAATGGCTGAGAAATACTTGATGGTAGAATTAAGCAGGGATCTAGAGATTAAGTTGGGTTCCTGCAGGCACTAAAAGTTGCTTGTGATATTGATGTAACTTACACACGAATTTTGTGTGTTACCCTCTATACTCTAGATATTCTGGAAATAAAAGTTATGCATATAGTCTGTCCTCATCTTTGCTGAAAGTTTTCAGAGCTACTCTGTCCATGCTCAGAGTAAACATCAATCAGGATTTGAGTTTAACAGCAAGAACAACTCATTATATCCTGTCAATAATCCTGTGAGGGCAGTGATATTATTATCTCTGTTTTACAGGTAGAGAAACAAAGGGAAAGAGAGATTGGATAACTTCCTGTAGGTCATACAGATACACATCTCAAGAGCAGCAACGTTTCATTTGTTCACTCTTTCTTTCATTCGTATATTGACTTTGTACTTTCTATGTGTCAGTCATCATTTGAATTGCAGGGTTACAACAATGAATAAGACAGAAAACAGCCTTGCTCTTCTGGACCTCATATTTGGGACAATGGCAGTGGGAGAAAGAACCACCCACCTGGAGGAATTCACAGAGTAGAGAAGAATTCCTTAAAGATACTAAGAAATTTCTTCTGGAAGGAAATACAAGAATGAGTGGACTTGGGACTTCCTAGGTGGCACAGTGATTAAGAATCCGCCTGCCAATGCAGAGGACATGAGTTTGATCCCTTGTCCAGGAAGATCCCACATGCCACGGAGCAACTAAGCCCGTGCATGACAACAATTGAACCTGTGCTCTAGAGCCCGTGAGCCACAACTATTGAGCCTGTGTGCTGCAACTACTGAAGCCCACGCACCTAGAGCCCATGCTCTGCAACAAGAGAAGCCACCTCAATGAGGAGCCCACGCACCACAATGAAGGGTAGCCCCTGCTTGCTGCAACTAGAGAAAGCCTGTGTGCAGCAACGAAGACCCAATGTAGCCAACTAATTAATTAATTAATTAAAAGAATGAGTGGACTTGATGTGAGTCTAGGCATTTGGGTATTTTATTTTGAATACTAAGAAAATGAATTCAATTACAATTAGAATCTAACATCAGCTTCAAGGTGATGCTTAGAATGCAGGAGCTTTTAATAGAGATAATGCACTAATTACTTTTCACACTAAGATTATGTGTATGCAGTTCTTTTCTAGAACAGTTTTTTTAAGGGAAATGAATACACATAAAAGACCTCAAGTTTGGATGGGGGGACAAAAAGGGAAAGCGAGAGGCTATATATTCTTATATTCTGGTATAATAGTTGTCATGCAGAGACACTAAGTGATTTTAAATAAATTTTCCATTCCTTGTGTTTATGACATTTGGATATTTCCTCTCTTTGAGTGTCTTTTTTTTTTTTTTTTCCTGGTGAATGTTCATAAGAGTTGTTAGTTTCATGCAGTATACTTTACTATTTTTATTCTTACCATAGTTTTCCCCTCTGAGTCTTTAAATCCACAAACATGTCAATTTCTTTCTCTTTTCTCTCAGTATTTCCCCCCGTCTGTGTGATATAGTTGGCTTAATTTCCTCAAGTTCACTTTTTTATTTTATATGAACAAAGTCAGAGAAATTTTATGAGAGCAAAACCCCTGAATCATTAGGTAACTGATTTTTTTTTATTTGCTTGCTACTTGACAGCCTTAAATGGCCTTAACACATGGTAAATACAATATTTTAAAAAGTCAAAACTATTGTGGAAAAAATGAAAAGCATCAGGAAGTGACTGGAATGGTCTAATTCACAGTAGGAATTTTTAATGAATTTTCTAAGAATTTGATCCTCAGCTCTTCATTCTTTATATGTTTCTTTGGAGGATATAAGTTTATTTTTCATATGGAAAATTGGAGGAGAAAGTTCTTTAAGTAGAATTTGCCAGACTCAGGCAGTGGTAAAAATAATATATATATACACCCTTTCTAAGTTATGTTCATGTAACTTGCCCATTTCTCATTAAGGTGAAATTATGTCAGTATTTCACATTCCTCTGACTCTCAGAACTCACTGTTGTTCTTTTCGGCTTTTTCACATGGTGGTTTGATTACCAAGAGTAAATATCTTTCTACCAACCACAGATTCATAAATTCCGTCAATACTGAATTTATTTTTACTCACTCTCCTAAAAAAGATAGAGAAAGAAAACAAGAAATAGAAATTTCAGGTATCTTTGCTTGGAATAATAGAGGGTTTTATGTTATGTTTGAAAGTTACATTTTATATAAGTATCTATATATAGAGAAGTTCAGAAACGTGTAAGGTAAGTCCAGAAAACTGTGTCTATTTAGGAGATGTTCAAAAAACTAAAAGGACAGTCTGCAGACATTTTTGCTAATGATCATAGCTAAAAAAATAAACCAGTACCTATTCTCCTTATAGCTCAGCAAATGGCCTGTTTCAGTGAACATGGCTGTGCATTTTTTTTTTAAATGTATATTCTGCAGTTATTGAGTGCGATGTTCTATGTATGTTAAGTTGATAATGCTGTTCAAATCTTCCATAACCTTACAAACTTTTGTCTAGTTTTTCTATCAAGTATTGAGAAAGGGATGATAAAATCTTGGGTTAGAATTGCAGATTTATTTAATTCTCCCTTTAATTATGTCAAAATTTTCTTCATGCATATTAAGCTCTGCATATACATTTAGGATTATTGTATCTACTTAATGAATCGCCCCTTTTAACATTATGAAATATCTCTCTTTATCTCAAATAATGCTCCTTGTCCTGAAATCTGCTTTGCTTGATATAAATATAGCAATAGCAGTATTTTTATGCTTAGTATTACTTGGTATTTCTTTTTCCTTCTTTTACTTTCCGCAGTTCTCTGTCTTTAAATTTAAGATTAATCTCCTGCAAACAACATTTGGTGGGATTTTCTCTAGGCATTACAATAATCATCCTTATCACTAACTTTATTTAATGTTATGATACTTTGTGTGTAATGTTAGGAATTTATAACATCCTTTATGTTATTTTCATCATATATTTCATTTCCACAAATTTTTGCTTAAGGAATTAACTGAACTTTCTGTTTTCTATTTTTAACTGCTTTAACATAATTCAATAAAAGAGAGAAAAACATTGTTGCTTATTCACCCACCTGTATACCATTTTTAGTGCTCTTCGTTTTCTCCGGTAGATCTGAATTTCCATGTGGTACCATTTACCTTCTGTTTGAAGAAATTTCTTCAGAAGTTTTTGTAGAGTGGGTATGTCTATTAGCAAAGAATTCTTGGCTTTTGTTTGTGTAAAAGTGTCTTTATTTCATCTTTAATTTTAAGGGATATTTTTGTTTAATATAGACTTATGTTGACAATATTTTTTTTTACAGCACTTTAGATATATTATTCTAGCCTCATTGTTTCTAATGACATCACAGCCACCATCATTCTTATTTTTGTCCTTCCTGTATGTAATGTGTCTTTATTCTCTAGATGTTTTTAAGATTTTCTCTTTACCTTTGCTTTTCAATGATTTAACTATGATATATTTGTGTGATTTTCTTTGTACTTATTCTGCTTGGCTATTACTTACCTTCCTGAATCTACATTTGGTTTTTAAAAACATTAAACGTTTTAGCTCATATTTCTACAAATATTTTCTGGCCCCTTAACTTTCTTGGCTCCTTCAGAAACTCCAGTTGCATTTATCTTATACCAGTTGATAGTGTTCATTTTTTTCATTCTCCCCTTGTACCCTTCTTCCCTCACAGTACTTCAGTTTGTGTAATTTTTGTTGACCTGTTTTCAGACTTACTGGTCCTTTTTTTTTAATGTATCCATTTGTGATTATGCAATCCAAAGATTCATAATATATCATGTCACATGACTAAACATGTTTTCTGACCTCATCTTCTGAATTTTGTTTCAGAACTTGCTTTTCTATTACATCGGTGAGGTACACAGGACAAACCAGAGACCCTTTGTCTGGAAAGTTAGTTAGTTCAATAAGAAAACTAAATATTTTAGAAATAGAGTTAAATACTATTATAAGTAGCTGACCCCAAAAGACTTAAACATGAATGTTAATCACACACACACACACACACACACACACACACATATGTGCATGAATGCTAAAAAGGTGCTGGAGTGTTAAAAGTGTCTGGAGCCAAATAATTGATGTGCAAACAATGACAGAACTAAACAACAAAAACAAAATGGCAACAGTATTTCCAAGAAAGATTTGATATAGAGGAAGGAGAGCATAAACTTCCAAAGTTAGGAATATCGTTATGTACAGGAATTTTCTTTAATTAACTTGGTTTTTATTTATTCTTTAAGTCTATTTAGAAAAATGAGATTGAATGCATGCTATCTTATCTGAAAACACATCCTGGTGAGAATATACTTCAAGAAACCTTTCCTTTTAGTCAATTCTGCTCATTTTCTTTGCCTTTCTACATTCTGAGGAATACATTTGTTAGAAGACTTTTATGCACTCTATAAACCAAAGATAGTCTTAACTCAGATAGGTCTCTACTGTCTCTAGAGCAAAATACCCCTGATTCCTTAGGGATTTTATAACATTTCGCCACACTCCTAATGGGAAACTCTGGTTTATTTTTCCTAATTAATGAAGGACTCTAGTGGTTCACTGTCCTTTTTCACTGTCATTGAAAGGAGAGAAATGAAACAGTAAAAATAAGTGAGTATCTACTTCTGTTAATATCTTCAAAGCCTTGAAAACTCTAAATATACTTTTGAGATAATTGTACAAAAAAGAGAATCGAGTAGGGAGGACTGATTGGTTTCTTACTCAAATGCAAGAGTATACAGACATACACAATGAGTAATATACAGGCATCCTAATATGAGAATTCATTAATCGTATAATTCCTATCAGGAGAAACTTGATAGGACCTAGACTATATTATCATATTACCTTTGAAAGTGAAAGATGAGGATCACAGGTATTCAGGCTTTTGTCAGAAGGATTAAGGATAAGTGATGATGAGAGGCATTAAAATGAGCAATGTTCACTTATCAAAAATGACTATTTGCTTTAGCTAGCAAATGCTTTCAAGACAGACTTCTTATCTACCAAAACAATGTTGAAGAGAGTCTGAAGAGTTTGGGAGTATGAAAGAATTTATTATGAGTCCAGTGAGAAAGTAAGAGTGATATAAGAAAAACTGTTTTCATTTGGGGAAGAAACAAAAGATTTTATAAAAAATTATTTTGTTTTAATTAAAAAGATAAATCATGGTTGTAGGATTGTTGCAATTTTTTATTGTTATTCTTAAGAATTTTTCAATTTTAAAAACCATTTCTTAGCAAAAAATTGACAAAAATATTTTCTGTTATCTGTGTCTGTCATTGAGTACTGGAATTGTTGATGAGTTTTGTCTCTAAAACTTCTTTATACTCTGTTAAATATAAAATATAAATTTTCATAATAGCATGTACTTTCTGTCTTATTAAAAATATAAAACTATTTTTAGGAAGAAGCACATATATAAACAACTAGGATAAAATATTTTAAGTATTGACTGATTTTATTTTTATTCATTGGACTTTTATGTTATTAATTGGGGAATATTTTATATCTTCTCCAGTAAGATCAGTCATTTAAGTAGTTAAATGCATCAGAAATATTATTTTTATTTCCTTAACAATATGGGACTATTTCTTTGGATTTTCACTAAATGAAAAAAAAATTTTTTTTTGGTCCTATAGCCGTAAGGTTTTATTCCTATGTCTGTACATTTAAATGTCTGGCAAAATAACAGTGTGATAGGTAGATATTTAGATATTTTTAGTTTTTTTCATTTTATTTCTTTGTATTTTCTAATTTTTAAATAAAAATGTAAAAAAAAAATCTATGGCAAAAAGCACTGACTTATATCCTTAAAACAAAAGACAACTATGTCTGAATACCATGAAGGATTTCAGATTGTACCAATGCCAGTTCTGAGAAGGACACTACTTTGGAGACCAGAGGGTTTTTGAGCAGTGGCATCACAGTAATTTAAGAACAAACATAACTCGATAAATTTGTCAAACTTGGCCTATCATATAGCATACACGTATGTTTTTTTCTCATATTAAAATATATTTTTCTCAGTGTCACTCAGTATCTATTTTTTTGCTTCTCTTCATATTCTGAGAATGGTTCTGGAGACTCTCACAAATCTGTGTGTTAATAAAAATGGATGGTTATGGGCAACTGTGGTACATTTTGCGTTATTAAACATTTCATATTTCTCCTAAATTTTCAAATGTAAAGTATGTAAAATATAAAGTATGATACCAATTCTACATATTAGTATAGATATTAAATCCTAGAATTAAGAATGTTTTTCCTTATAGAGATTTTTAATGATACTGATTAATTTTTTAAAAATAAAATGGTCAGCTTTTTAATAAAAGGTCATTGATACAGTCTACAATAATGATGCTAGCATAGTTAATAAAGCAGAATAGAAACCAAAATTTCGGCCAAAGAGCCAGAGTATTCTTTGCGCATAGTTAGAACTTTTGCTAGAAAGCATGTCCTCAGTGGTGCCAGAATTAATTATAATTTTGCAACAATTCCAAGCTTATAATCTATATTTTCTGGACCTGTTCAAAGAAAGAAATCTTAATGAATCCCATATAAAATTTGACCTTACAATTACTTTTGGATTTATGATTGAAATATCATCTAAACATTATTATAGCAGCCTAGATACAAGATGCATGAAAACAGGTGAAACAACAGCTGTTCAACTAAAGAAGTCATGCTTTTTGTTGAAAAATGAAATTAATTTTGAATATGCGTTAACCATATTTTTGGGGTATGAACTATTACAATTATTAGTTTAGTAAAAGCTTACAGAAAACCCAGATTTAAATTTGGCTATTTCTGTTTTAAAAGAATTAAATATCTTAAATATTTTAGATTAATTTGTTTTGTCCCTAAGTCAAAATAGACTGCAGGTAAAATATGCAACAAACATTCCATTAAAATGTAACAAAATTAGAAGAAGGAAACCCCAATGTTTGCATGACCAAGGAGTAGGACATCCACTAAAGTAACTGCAGAGTATTTTTCTAGATATTATTTTATAACCAATATGGTTCAAGGAAGAGTTGTGATTGAGAAGCATATTGCTATTTTTTTCTTCTTATGTTATCTAAGCTTTCAAAAATTTGGAGAAGAACTTAAGAAATACTGTTTGCATCCAAGTATTGCTGTAAGAGATAGTAAAATTAGAGATATTAAGTGATAGCAATTTATACCGTGAAATTAAAGTATTTTTCAACTTACGAGGGAGAATAATAATTTATTATTTGGGACCCTATTTACATGACATGTTTAAATCAAGGCTCATTCCTGAATCAAAGTATTGATTTAAGAATTTTATTGATATTTCCAATTCCTGCAACCTCAGTAGAACAGGGCTTTTTTTCAATTTTGAAATTAATAAAAAAACTAATTAATAAAAGTATGCCCAACAAATGTCTAATTTGGCATTGCTGCCAATAAACTACAATATATGTTAAACAACCCTTGCTAATAATAACATAACTGATGATTTTACTAAAATGAATGGAAGAAAAGTGATTTTGTGGGATAAATATATACTAATTCAAGTTACGTTAGTCTTTATTATTTTACTTAGCAAAACATTTCAGACCTGATGACAGAGCATGCAGACATGCACAATAATAACTGATTTCAGACTACTCAATACTTTGTCAACTTTCAATTGTATATAAAAAGTCAGCTCATATTTTTAAAATTTGTTCTTATACAGTATATTTACATATATAGTGTGTGGGCCTGCATTTCTGTTCTTGTTCTGGGTCCTGAAAATATTAGAGAACAGCCTGTCTCCATTATACAAAGCCATTTAGGAATAAAGAGCAGAGTTAGTATCAGTAACAAAAGGACTAATGGAGGAGAATGGAAAATCAGAGAAGCTAATCTTTGTTGAGCAGCTAATGTGTGCCAAGGCCTATTCCATGTAATTTAAGTTCTATAAATGTCTGAGGTGGGTGGAGCTAGTCAGTTTCAGAGCTGAGGAAATTCAGTAATTTTTCAAGTTCATTTTGCTCATTATGTGAAAGAGCCAGAATTCACAGCAAGGTCAGTCTGGGTTGGCTCTAATTACCAAGCTGTTTCTAAACTTAGATTGTAGAAGTAAATGAAATGTGTCATAGTAGAAGACAGATCATAGTAGGCACAGAAGCTACTGATTGCAGAAAATTGGTAGAAATAAAAAAAACTTGACAGGAAAAGTAGATAAAAAAATGTTTTGGGGTTTTAGAAATACTAAATTTCTAAACTGTAGTGAGAATTAAAACATTTAACAAATATCAAAAAGAATCTGCAAAGTCTCTCCACATTCTAGGAGTATGGTAGCTAGGTATGATGAAAAGTGATGGAGTTTTCAGGAATTAGTGTTGAATATTTAGTTTTAATCCTTTATTTATAAAAATAAATTGCAGATAGGTAAAATTTATAAAGTTGACATTTGAAAACACAAAAATGAAGATCCTGAAGTATATTTCTACAATTTCAAGGGAGAAAGACTCTTGAGCATGATACCAAGTCACGACTCAAAGCCAACACTAACATACTAGAAGACCTTTTTTAAAAAAGCTAAACTGAGGCAATATTGGAAACACTGGTGAAAAACCAGTATTCTGATAATTTATATTAAAAGAATCTTACACATTAATATGACCCTTTCTCAGAAAATGGGCAAATGACATCAATGGGAAATTTATACAAAAAGAAATACAAATGTCACCTGCCCACTGGGAAAGTAACATGGTTGTATTCTCTGTGTTGCTTTTGGCACTTTATCTTTCTTAGGATATTACAGTAAAGGCCCTATTGTGGAGATATTATCCAAAAGTAGCTCACATTTGTTAGAATATGTTTATATTTAGCTGCTTATTAAATTTTTAATTTATCCACAGTGTGACATTTGCTCAAAGAAATTCATCTTGGAGGATAATCATAAAGCTCCAATCCAAGGATCATAACCAGGACTGTTTCTAGGGATGAACCTAAAGGTAGGTAGATGCCACTGGCTTTCTGATCACTGGGCTGAAACTGATGCTGGATCAGATGATCAGTGACTGGGTCTATTTTTATGTCACCCCCTAACAAGGATGGGGGTTGTGTCTGATTGGCATACTCAACAAGGCTTCAGTCTGGCTATTGGGCGAGCACCCTAACCTCCAGCGCGGTGATAAGGTTCCATGTTTATCCTCTTGCAAGGTAATTTGTATTTCAATAAGTAATAAAGGATTAGGCCAATTAATGAGGAACTAATCTATAATACTGGGACTTCATGCAGCTGAAACCAATGGGTGAGGCATGCAGGAGGGCTGGAGGCCTTTCACAGTCTAAACTGGTCAATGGAAACACAGGCTTCCCTGGATCACACAAGTAAGTAGGTGACCACACTGAGGGTTTCTTAGACTGGCTCTTCTATAAAGGGGGTCTTACTGATGATCCCAAATGGGTTATTTTAGATAGACAAAGTATGAGAAAAATCTGAAGTGCGCTAACCAGTATCTGCTTAGTAAAGAGAGGTGAGCAAAAAATAGTGCTCAATAGTGTAAATACATAAAAAATTTGAAAGCCTTTGAAATAACAAAAAAATTAAACTAAAGATAGTTTGTCCTAAGGTAAAAAGCACATCATTTTCCTAAATAAACTCCTCAGTGAAGATCTTTGGTGCTCTCACTAGGGCACGTGGATGTGAGGGCTGGATATTTCCACATTGTTTTCAGACACATTCTTGCTAATAATCCATTTCAGTTAAAACTTTATTTCCAACAAAGCACTCAATATTAGTGTCTTAGAACAAAGCTTATCCTTTAGTAAAACATCAGTGAGGTTTATAGAGCGTTTATTGCACTTTTCTGTGATTCTTTTGCTGCAAACCTAGTGCAGAGTATCTAAACTAGTAGCTACTTGATCAGACATCTTATGTGGTTATTAAATAGCATGCTCTAAACAGAACATAGAGTAGGACAAGATTTGATTTGGTCTTCACTATTTGTACCACCTATGGAAACTTGGATCTACAATTAAAATATAGGGGTTTTTCATTAGACATTGGATTTAACTTGAAAATATAATTTTTGTGTTATTTATTAGGGAAAAGAGAAATATAGACAGAAAATTTCTAATTTATATAAAAATAGATAAGTGCAGTTGAACCCTGAACAGTTTGGAAGAGTTAGGGACACCAAAATCCACTACTCAGTTAAAAATCCACATACTGCTATCTCTGCCTCAAAAACAAAGGAAATGACTAATGACTCACCCAAGGGCAGGAAGCTGAAACAGTGTGGATAGGACCAGGACTCAAACTTTAGTTCTTTTAAATCCACATATTGTGATCTCAAATCCAACACAAACTCTTCTCCACGCTTACTTAACTTAAAGATCCATAAGGTGAAAATACAGGTACTATATTTATTGAAAAACTTCTGCGTATAAGTGGACCACACAGTTCAAGCCTGTGTTATTCAAGGGTCAATGGTTATATATGTTAGGAGAAACACAGACTGAAACTGCCCACCCTGGCCAGGCAAAGACAGTAACAATCTGCATGAGTTATTTTATGACAAGAAATCCTGGTAAGGAACACAGAACTAACAAGCCACCACCAACCAGAAGAATACAGGAAAGGTCAAAAGAGATGCCAGCCCACATGTCCTACCCATCTCCCAGAATCCTCCTCTCTGGTGTCCATCTTGGCTGAGAGATGCACGTGCCACTGGAAAGGACCCTGAGTCAGAATGATTGGTCAGAGACAACCGGGAACTGATCCCATCACCATAAACCCCGAGACTGCGAGCCATGTGGCAGAGCAGTTCTCCTGGGTTCCCTTATCCCCCTGCTTTCCGCCTGGGCACCCCCTCCCTATAAAGTCTCTTGCTTTGTCAGCACATGTGTCTCCTCGGACAGTTCATTTCCGAGTGTTAGACAAGAGCCCACTCTAGGGCCCTGGAATAAATGGCGACTCTGGTGGAGCCTCTTCTTCGCTGCAACTGACATCCTGACCACTAGGGGTACTCAGGGACCAGCTCCCCAATGATGGACCAGACCCAGTGGCCGCAACTGGGACCCTTTTGTCTCCTCCTGACGCGGACGACTTGCCAGAGTGCCCCGACTGGGTAAGGAACAAGAGACTTTACTGAACTCTTTCTCCTACTTTCTCTCTTTTCTCTTTAACCCATCTCTCCTACTGTTTTTTTCTTTTATCCTTGTCCTTGTCCTGGAGCCTGGTTGAAGGGCCTCAGCCTGAGCTGAGGGTTGGAGCCTGATCACCTCTGGTGGGCAGAGAACTCGAATTCTGGTTCTGGTCTGGTATCTGGTTTCTGGTAGGGCTGAGTTCCCATCCTCCCTTCCTGGAAGCCCAGGGAAAAGTCCCGTGATGCCTGGGCATCTGCAGGTGGCAAGAGATGTCTGTAAGTCCACCCCTTTTGTCCCCCTCCTTCCCCTCTTACCTGGCCTCCTATTTTCTCTTTGAAATCTTTGAAGACCTGAGATATGTCCAGGTACTCTATTAGTACTCAAATCTGAAGTTCTGTGTCTCTGAAGGAGGTTTTCTGAGAGACTGCAATCTTGTATTTGAGGGAGTGTCTGACGAGGATGACCGGGCCTATGTGTGTTTTGTACTTTGTGTTCTGTGTTGTGATTTGTGATGGCCGTTTTGCCTTGTAAAATGGGATAACACTGTGTGGCCACCATTTTGTTTTGACTCCAGAGAAAGCTGGTCTAGGTAAAACTCTTCAAAATTCCAAAACTGTTCTTTTGCATATATAGTTAGTAAAACCAAGCTTGATCAAACGTCTTTTCAGAATTCTGTCTCTGAGGAAACAAGTCCTCCTAGGAGAACTTGATTTTCTCTCCCTGTGCCTTGAGACCAGGGCTCTCAGGATCAGTTATCTTATCTAAATGATCTCTAATTCCTGAGATTGAGGGAAAAATGGGAAGAAGCCTTTAAAAATTTACTTATTCCAACTGGTATTTACAAACTAGTAAATAGTATATTATGATATCTGATTCAGGACTAAGTCTAGAAAATGAAGTTACATCTCTCGTGTCTGTCTAGATATATGTATGTCTTGGTTTGCGTCTTTGTCTCTGGATAATATTGCTGAGGTTAATTTATAAACAAGCTCTATTTAATTGGCTTAAAGAAAAGTAAGTGCTTACAAATCAAACAATTCTAAATACAAGAGAAATTAAGCTAAATGAATTTCAGGTTCACATGAATTGAGAAATATTCAGTATTAAATTAATACTTGTTATTAATATTTGTTGATCTAATTAATATAGATGTCTTCAGAGTCATCAACATTAAGTACAATACTTTTACTGTACCTAGGTTTAATAGAAGTTAAATAAGATCTTATTATTGCTTATTGCTGCAACATTGTTATCAAGGAAAGCAACTCGTGAAGAAACTTTTAAGGAAAGAAAATGCAAATGAGATAAGAGCTTTGGATGAACTTCTTAGGAATAAAATAAGTTACTGAAACATTAATTACTGAACATTGGCTTCCTTTTACAGAGAAGCAAAAGGTTTAGAACTATTAATAAATATGTTTGGTGCCACACTGAGATATTTTCTATTAAAAACAAATGTTTTTAGAAATTATCACTGGTATTTATGTTTACCATTCCACAAATTTCTAATATAAAGAACAGTTCACGAATGCTTAAAAAATGTAGGTGGTGTGTGTTTTCAGTAAAGAAGGTATGAGGAATGGGACTGCATTTCATTAAGGAAAAAGGAAGTAGGTCTGACTTATAGGTGGCTGTTTCTGAATGGGAAAATAAAGTGGTTATAGGAAGTAATAAAAAGAGTTGTGGAAAGTGGACCCCAAGAAAAGAGTTTTGTGCACAGTCAGGATTGACTAAGGTTAAAATAAATTTAATCGAATAAATGAATTTTAAAAGTAAGTGGGTGCACAACTTGAATTGGCTTTTCTCTCTCTTGAGAGGACAAGATTTCTTAAAATGTTGAACTGCATTTAATAACAGAATTTGAGTTTCTTTTCCTTTTAAGTGATCTGTTCAGTATTTGCCTTTGAAATCGTTTACTGTTACTTTGGTTAATTTACAGTGACCTGACATCCTATCTGACCAAGTGTTCTAAACCCTTTTTGATATTTTTTGACAAAACTTCCTAAATCAAATTCTCGTGAAGTCCTTTTGACCTCTAGCAAACTTGGGGATACTTCAAGGGTCCCTGAAACATCCCAAAGAGAAATATAAACTAGATTTATTTGATACATTAAGTTACATGGGAAGTATTGTCAAATGAGTAATAAATCTTTTTAGGTTATATCGTATGGTAAATGTTAATAATATAGATAGTCTAGAAATTACATGGAATTCCTAAAAATCTTGTATATCAGTAAAATGTTTTCAGTCATAATTGTAGTTATGCTGCACACCACAGCAATAATAGTTTCTTTTGTTAATCCCATTGTGATCAAATGTTCAACTGTGACTTTTTAAGTCTTTCCGTGACTTATAGACAACTATTGTTGTATTTTGATAACTCTCAGGTTATATTGGGGAACTGGGTAAGGAAAAAAAAATCCTAAGGGAAGACCTGATGGCTTCATAAAAAGTCAACAAGAGGATTTGTTATGAAATGGACTCATAAATATGGTTATAATTCTATGGGTTTTGTCTTAAATGTTACTGGGTTTTGATCTGTGTTTTCCAGATATAGTGAAGCACTTCTCCTTGAGTTGGTTATGATTTACAACAATTTGGTAAGTTATACCTCTGTGAGTAAAACTGAGATATTTTTCTTTTCCTTCTGCCTGTCCCCTTCAAAAATTGGAGACTCTTGGGTGGGTTCTGAGAAGCCTTATTAGGCAAATGAGAAAGACTGTCTCCTGGCCTGTGTAGGAATCTTGATATTTTGGGGACTTGCAGAAGGAAAAAAATCCACCTAGGCAAAATCTGATGACAGGCCTTTGATATGGCTTTCTTGGCTTTGAGAGGCCTTTTGAAAATTTAGTCTGAGACTTCTGAGAAATTACACCAGAGTCAATGTGGAAGAACCTATGTGGTCAACGGACCAAACTTATTTTAGAAACAAATTAGTCTTGGCTGTACTTGATGAAAATGGGAGAAACTTATATATATATATATATAAGTTTCACTGAATATTCTAGTTTTGTCAGTTAAGATATGTGTTTACCAAGATTCACTTGCTAGATAGTTCATTGCTGTTATGGTACACTGTAATTTTTATTTTGCCTATTTACAAAATTGTTGTTTCTTGCATTACCAAATGTGTGACTGAGCCTCTGATAAAATGGTGATACATAGTTCCATATGAGATCAAATATTGTAAGATATGGGAAGAAGCAGCAAGAGGGACTATTTTCCTGGGCCATAAGCGACTATAGTAAGGCAGGTGTCCAGAGACTTTTGCTGCAAGAAAGACCTAGTCCAATAATAGCACATTGAGTGGTCTATCAATAAAACCTTCGCCAGACCTGGGAATGAGCTTTCCTAGCAAAATGGAACAAAATGGTCATGAAGTATCCCCCAAACCATGGTCATATCTGGAGGGACTCTGCCAACTGAAAAATTGCCATCTACTACTGCAAGGATTAAGTCAATGGCCACTGCAGCCACTGACCTCCAACGCCCCCTGAAAGGAATTCAGGGTGGAGATCAGGAATGAAGCACTCTGTGCTCTAAGAATACCTGGCAGAACAGGCCTTCAGATAGATATTTTCTGAAGAAGATTTTTGAGCCCAAACTCTTACATCTTCTCATACCTAAAGAAATACTAACATCATTAATGGTGACATCTGCTTTGGCTATTAAGGAGAAGATTACAATTAAAGTCAAAATGGAGCACCTATGGTTCAGACAACCAACTAGATGATACTATGGGTATGATTTCAGACAAGTCCTAGTATTGATAAGAACTTGAGTTTTCTGAGCTGTGTCAGAATTAGATGCCACCAGCCATTCTTAAAACAATGTCTGCTAGCACCTGGTAACTGCAACCTTACTTTTTAAAGGTCTCCCTTTATAACTGTTAAATTTTTAGATAATAAAATTGCTTTAGATCAGATATTAACAAAACAACAAAAAAAGAGGCATATATGACGACCAATAGCACCTGTTATCTATGTGTTAATACCATATATAGGTTAAAACCTATTTAGATAAAACTAGACAACTGACTGCCTGGCTACAAGTCGCCCTTGAAGTGCCAGGTCCAAACTGGTTTCAGTCTTATTCTCCTGAAAAGAAATAAGATTTATTTTCCTATTAAAATTCCAGTTGTCACTCTTCCAACTATTTCTAATTGGATCTGTTACACTAAAATGGCAGACTGAAGGGTCGAGATTTTAATCGTACTAAACTCAGATCCAGGACTCAGAACTCAAAACTATTTCCAATTCGGTATCTATTCTCCAAACTGAGGCTGGACTATTCCCACTTTTACCAGAAAGTAGCCAGAGCCATCATCACCCAGTTTCCTGAATTAAAACTACACAGGACTCTGGGGCTCTGGAATACAAATCCTTTCTGGGTCCCCTATTTCTTGTTTGTAGGATATAGTCTTCATTCAGCCTCCTTGACCTTCCCTGAGTTCCAAAGGGCAGATTCAAGCAGTTGCTAATCAGGGAAGGGAGGAGATACAGAAGCAGGGGAGGAGCCATCAAATGGTGGTACAGCCTTGGGGCAGGGTCCTGGTTCCTCCTCAAGGAATATGCATAACAGTATCTTTGAGTTCTTCTGCAGAACTGGGGCTCCCCGCCAGGTGGAGAATGGTAACTTCAGGCTGAGCGCAAGATTCCTAGAGCACTGCCTTGTTACCCTACCAGCAACCAATCAGAAGAAAGTCTCACATCCTGCAGCCCTTGCCCCAAATTTTGTCTTCCTTTTCTCGGCCCAGTGATGACCATCCTGTTTGGCCCCTGTCTGTCCATCTCCAACAGTTTCAGGCTAAATTGTTGTGAGTGAATGCTGGTTTTGGGCACAGAATACTTTGATTTAGATCAGATAGAGACTTCTGCTCTTCTAGGCAGGACTATGCCCACCCTCAGCAGGAAGTGGTTACAAAAGAAAGAGATCTCTGCCCCAATTCCCAAGAAGTATCTTGAGTGTGAAGTCTCTCAGGGGGAAGTTGTTAGTGGAAACACGGATTGAAACCACCTGCCCTGGAGGCAAAGAAAGTAACAATCTACATGAGTTGTTTTATGACAGGAAATCCTGGTAAGGAACATGGAACTTACAAGCCACCACCAACCAGAAGAATATGGGAAAGGTCAAAAGAGATGCCAGTCCACATGTCCTATCCACCTCCCAGAATCCTCCTCACTGGAGTCCATCTTGGCTGAGTGATGTGCACACCACTGGAAAGGACCCTGAGGCAGAATGATTGGCCAGAGACAACCCAGAAACTGATCCCATCACCATAAAACCTGAGACTGTGAGCCACGTGGCAGAGCAGTCCTCCTGGGTTCCCTTACCCTCCTGCTCTCTGCCCAGGCACCCCTTCCCTATAAAGTCTCTTACTTTATCAGCACATGTGTCTCTTCGGACAATTCATTTCTGAGTGTTGGACAAGAGCCCACTCTTGGGCCCTGGAAGGGGTCCCCCTTCCTGCAACATGTATTTTTATATAAATAGAAATATAATGTGTATATGTGTACATATAATATCACAAGGGCATTCATGTTAAAAAGTGAGCCACTAAGCCATGTATGTGGTGTAATTCCTGCCCTTTGCATTTTGCTACTGATAAAGAGTACATGTAGTTCACATGGTATGGTAGAGAGTATTTCGTACTGGGTCAGGAGGCCTCAGTTCAAGTAGGAACAGAGAAGCTTCCATGTTCTCCTCTCTAAAAGTGGCTCAGATAGAACTCTTTGATTCCAGAGGCCTTTGGGCTCTAATATTCTGCAATACATTTTATAATCTGACATTCATATGACTCTATAACTAAATAAAAATGAATCCAATTTAAACAGCTCCAAATAAGTATTAAATTTGTGGAGAGTGAAAAGCATATTTTTATTAGCTTTGGGATAATATTTAGGGACTAAAAAATAATTTTTAAAACAGAAGAAAATGTAACCTGAAATATATAACCTGCACTCAGGCAAAATTATAAGGACCTAATGATTACACCTACAAAAACACATGATATATGCTTAACGAAAAGAGAAAGTAGAACTCCACCAAATGATTGAGTGGTGATAATAGGTCTCTGAAAGGCTAATTTTTCACCTTAATACTCTTTTTATTATTATTTTATTATGATTCTATTTATTATTATTTTTCATTTAGAATAAAAAAGACAAGGGATAAGAGTGCTTGGAAAGGGTTAAATATCACAGTTTACCTTGATGTATTTGTGATTGGTCATCCAAATATCAAGGTGAAAATGATTCAGTTTGGAAAGTTGTTCTTTCTTGTTATTCAAAAAAAGAGAAATCTTGTTGTATCCTTTAATGTAGTTACATCAGAATTTATTTTTTTACCAAGGATTTCAACAGACTTATAAAAACTGATGATTGGTGCCTGATGTAGACCAGCATCACTTTGAGGGTAAGGGTTGGACTTTGCCCTCATTGGACTCACATGACTCCAGACCCTCCGCCTGCCGAGAAATTTGTCTGCATTTGTGCAGACTGCCTAGACCCAGCTGGGACTGTGGACTCCTCCTTCCCCTCAGTCTAGAGTATCTGTGGATATGGTACAAGGGAGAGATATATTTTGGAATGGTAAATGAGAATCCTCTATATTTAATTGGTTTATACAGGGACACATATTTTGGGGAAGATAACGTTTAGTGATCTCTTGAAAATGTTGACCAAGAATGTCATCAATTACACGTAAAATGAAACAAATGCAAATCGTATTTCAGTTTTCTGGTTACTATAACAATCATTGAACCAGATGCATGATGTTTACAATTTGAGACCTGAAGAACAGCCGGACTTCAGCTGAAACCTCTAAGTTTTGCCCAGTGTTTCCTCAGAATTATTAATTGGTCCAGGTTCGGCATGCCAGTAAAGTTCCCGTGAAACTTAACTAGGGCTAGCTGAAAACTTGGCATTTGTCCTTGGGGGAAAAATCACCTTAAGTTTGCTTAAAGGTCTGTGAACCTCAGGAAACCTCTCCGTGACCCTTCCTACAGTGTGGTGGTTTCTAGTGATATCTGAAACCAAGAATGTTTTGTGAAGGATTTGGGTTTCATTTGGAAAGCCATATCTAATCCTAGGTACTGCCTAATGAATTAAAAGTCTGGTCCTCCTTGGATCCTCATAAAGGCAGTGCTATGTGTAAAATTCATGACTTTTACTACAGAATAAAATAGCACCTCTCAGTTAGTCATTTAAAAACACCTTCTTGGATTTTTTAAAATGTTCTTTCTGTATATATGTGTATTCATATGGAATATATGTATTCTGTCATCACTGTTATCTAAAATATAAGCATACTTGAGTCTATCACGTGAAGCTGTAGCACAATTTTCCTTAAGTAACATAATTATTATAACAGACAACTATTTTATTGATACTATTACACACTCTAGAAGTATTTCATGTATTTTGTAGACCAAAACAATCCCCAAAATAACAAGTTTTGACTATGTGGAGCTGGGGAAAGTAACTATCTCCCAAATAATAACTGGATGGTCCTCCAGGTGCTGAGTGGGGCATTGGTGGACCTGGCCTTCTCACTCTCCTTTTCTCCCTCCCAAGGACACACAGAGACCCACATATACACACTTTTCCACAGCCTATGGGAATTATCTCCCTAAAATGGGGGAAATGACTCAGTGGATATGAACATTTAATAATAAAAAATATTTCCAAAAGGTATTAGAAAAATAACAGCTAAAGCTGATTTTCAAGGAAAATATGCATTCTTAAAAAATGGCTAAGAGATGTGAGCTGGAAATATCCTCTCTGTTTTCCTTTTTGAATCATCTTAGTGAATTTTTGGTCTAGGGAATTCACAGCTTTTTTGTTCTAAGATTTTGCTGTGCACAGTTTTCTTGTTGTTGTTGCTGTTTGTTTTTCGGTTTTTTATCTCAAATTCTCAGATAAAATGTCTGAGAAGTTTTGACATTCTTTACGCTTCTAAGTCTGTTTAGACATCATTATTTTAGGGCACATCTCTCTTTTAGGAATAAGTAGAAATGATTTAGGAAAGGTAATCTATATGAGTATTGTTAAGAAAATATGTGTATATATATTTCTTTAAGTTATTCTGAGCCACTACGCAAATATAAAGAGGAAAATTTTTATATTGATAATGACTGATTCTGACGGCCAAAGAATTAAGGACAAAATCCAACTAGGGCCAAAAAAAGAAAATGGAATCCTACTGAGAAATAGCCTTCCAACCTTGATATATAGGCACTAATACTTTCTTTTCTACTGAGTTTCTGATCGTGTATAGCCATGTATAGTTCACTGTATGATTGTTTTATTTGAAAGTTTTAATGATAAATTTTAAATAGATTTATCAATTAATACCTTATGAGGTATGCTCTGTATTTACAGAGTCCTTTCCTCTTGGATGGCATATCTGTGGACAGACATATCAGGGGCACAGTGTCTAATTTTAGGGCCTCCAGTTAGATTTTCTTTTTTGACCAATGAGACTTTATGAGCAAGTAGAACATGAACGTCACAAGTCATAGAGGTGCTTCGGACAGATGCGACCCTGCTGTGATCTGTATTACCTAGTCTTTTCAACATCACAGGCCGTGGAAGGGAAAGTGCGTCTCTAGTAAATTTTTAAGAAAGAAGATCTTTCTCCTTTTTCAATGATAAGGCAGTTGTTAACAAAAGGGAACAGATAACCAAGTAAAAGGAATGCAGTCCATGAACTTTGGGCATGCTGTACTCCAGTAGATGCTGGGAGGAGTCTAAGCCATGTCATCACCAGTGATCTTAAGCTCCAGCAGCCGTTATGATTATAGATCTTTCTAAATCACCTCTAAACAATCACTCGTGTGTTCCAGGTCTTCCAATAAGCAGTTAACTTCCCAGGGGCTCATCATTCATATCTTCATTTTCTTGTAACATCTTAGCTGTAATCCATTTTAGCAAATCTCAGTCATTTGTGGCTTTACTTCTCACTGGTTTGTTGTCAAGGCAAATGCTTTGTCTTTCCACCCAGAAGTCATGGATCTGCCTATCTTACTGCCATTGGTTTCTGATTCCTGCTACACTACAACCTCCTGATACAAATACTCATATGACGTAGTAGTTTAATCCTTTTGCATAATTTATTTGTACAATTCTCACAACATACATTTCCATACAATCTGGTTATTAACTGATCGTGTGGGTCACACTGCAAACTTTCTTTTCTTTATTCTATTAAACATGTTTTAGTTATAAGCAATCTACTCATAGATATATACTATGGCAGAGTGTGGCTAATTGATATGAATTATAATATAGTGCTACATTTTGCTAAGAGACAAAGTTATTCCTAAAGAAATAAATTTTTTTAAAGAATGTTTGCTCATTTGCAAGAATGAAAGTTTGGTTTTTGAGGAAAGCATGAGAAGATGCTGATATGCGATGAGATACTGTGTAGAAAACAGACAAGCCCTTTGAGCTTGTTTTTAATGATAAAGATGCCTTTACTCAACAAACAATAGATGAGGCCCATCAAAATGTCAGCGTCAATAATGTCATGATCTCCTGCAGTTGCTAGCAAAAGTGATTTCATTTCAGAAAAAGATATTATGAGAAAGCACTGTTTGACCGATATGCGATCATTAAACTATCCAAAAATTTTTTTTCTTTTCTCATTATTTCTCCCAGCTAAATTCACTTCTCCTTCATAAACGTTGTCATTTTTTTCTCCTTTGGCCATACAGAATCAGAAATATGTTGATGGAGGGGATCAAGCTCACCAGGAGTGCAATATCTAGAGAGAATTTTTCTTAAGGCAGAGTGCTCGCGTACTCACGATACCGGGTCATCCCAAGAGCAGGGCTTGCAAGAGATTGCATTCAAAGAAGCTTGGTATTGGGAGAATTTGCCTACTACAGTCTATGCACTTATGATCAATTTTGGAGCAAGTTACTTATCTACACTTCTTGGAACCTAGGGAGATTTTGGAAGGAGTAATTTAAGGATTCTGCTTCTTTTCAGTTTGTTTCTTCTTGGCCCAGAGGATTTTGTGCTATAAGAATAGGCAAAGTATACCATTTATTAAGCTCATCTAAATGGCAGCAGAGTTTAGGAAGTTTTTCATGTATTTTCTCAGTTAATTCACAAAGCAAGCTCTTGAGATAGACACTAATTATCATCGCCAGCATCCCCGTTTAGAGATGAAGAAGTTTACGTAGCTTGCTTAAGGAGATAAAATTCGTAAGTTCCAGAACAAGAATTGTGACTTAAGCCTTTAGAATTTCACACAAATATAGAATAAAGAAGTGTGGACTCTAGAGCTAGACCCTTGGATTAAAAATCAAGACCTCTTGTTTATTAATTTTGTCACTTGGGGTAAATTAACTTTTCTGTGTCTCAGTGTCTTCAAATGGAAATGATTATTTCACGCATGCAAAAGACTTGGGGCTTAGCACAGGAAATGCCTAATACATATTAATTAAAATGCTAAGCTTTATTCAAGGAATTTTATTATGTATTAATTCAATATGATCATAGAAATTATATGTATAAATACAAGTATTCAGACTTTCATATTTGAAATAATTTTTTCACGAAGGACTTTATTATATCCTAGGCACAATATATGTCTATATTTTTATGCTGAATATAAGAGGAATGCTGAGTTTCTCTCTGATAGTATAAAATGTCACATTTCCTTAGAACATGCAAATGCTTTATTTCAAAAGGCCAAATCTAAAGGTGCTGTCTAGCATGATTTATTTGGGCCTATGTTAATCAGGACTGTTTTGCCCTACAAACTAAATTGCTTTGAGGAGGATCTCTCTCTGGGAAGCACATTGTCATTTTGACACCGGATGTCTGTTGAAGAGGTCCTCATTTATGCTCACACAGCAGGATGCTTCCTTCACTGTAATCGGGCTTCTTTTAGCTCCTCTTCTATGCATAGGGCAGGATCTCGGTGGGAAGGAAGGGAAAAGCAAGATCTGACATTGTCATGGCACAGACAGTACCGTGACAATGGATAAACAGGTGCACAGGAGTGCAGGCATGCATACTAGTTCGAGAGAGTCTGCTCATGCAACTCAGAGTTAGGTTGTCCTTGGGCAGCGTCCCAAAACATTCCAACCTACGCCAGTGCTTAAGACTGTAGGACTGGAATAACCACGAGTAATAAATACTGCACGGAATTTGGTAGAACTTGCAACCTCCACCTCCAGCCTCTTCTTGGATCCAACATTCTAAGAAATAGTAGCTATCTTTTACAGCTGGGCCAAGGAGTTTGAGAGCAGCTACGGGACTCATGTGAGCATCTGTACCATATTAGTTGTAGAATCATCGATCCCAGAGCCCAATTCTTTTCATTACATAATGAAAATGATTCTACCGCTGATCAAAATTAAAATTAAAAGCGCTTTTGGATCATTAGCCAAGGAGCCTGTAATTCAATGCTTAAGGAAGATTAGTGTTATATGATAAGAACATTCAGATAAGACTTCATTGACTACCAGCTCGTAAGCTGGCATAGAGCATGGATAGGCTATTGTGGATAGATGTGGTAAAGGGCAAAGGTAATAGGACCTGACTTTTTGTCCTTTGAGAGTTGATTTGAGTTAGGGAGGTCAAAGTTAATATACATTAGCAGCAATTTGGAAGCAAAAATGAGCATGTCAGAAAAAAGTCTGGTGACTTGGCTGGTTAGAGTTGGATGTGCACATTGATGAGTGGTTGGGGGAGTAAGACAGAAGAGGTGGGGCCTTTTTTGCTTTCTTCTTGGGTCTCCTGTCTTTTGGTGCCCCAGCTGTTTCTTAGAGGGAGTCATAATACTGGCAATACTGGTTGAATGGATGGGCTGTGACTCAGCCATGTTGTTTGGATAAGTAGTTCACATGTCTTTAAAGCTTAGCATGACTTTTTTTCTTTTGTGTCTAAACCAAGAAGCAAAAGGGTCAGCATATGCATAAAGTTTGCCAAACATTAAGGGCAAAATAAACAGCTAGTAAACAACCCATATAACCAAGGAGCATATTTCCATACAACAAGGAAAGAGCAAAGGGAGGTCAGGAAAGTGCATGTAAAGAAATACAATGATTTATCACAAAATGTTAAGACTCAACATAGCTACTGGAGAAAGGAATACATTTTCATATGATGCATATGGAGCTCAAGATTTTGTGGCAGATGGAGCACCTAACCTGTTCCTTCTCTCTAGTCTGTCTTTCTCTTTCCAACACTCAAAATAAAATGAAAGCACTTACAGAGCAAGAGAAAACCTGAGGGGAAACCGTCCATCTCAAAGCCAGACAGGCACAGTTGCTGCTGGCTGCACACATTTCACAGCTTGGTGTTGAGTTCTGCACCTGCCAAGTACATCTCAAATGTGACTATAAACACTCTTGGCCCCAGTGGAGTCAGGGATCCAGAAGGCTGACAGAGAGTCCGTGCACTGATTGCCAGCCGGACGGGGACACGCCAAATTCTGATCGAATTACACCCGTGTGACACTTCCTACTGTAATCACACCCTCATTTTGCAGAGGCCAGGCTGCCACGAGAAGAGCAACCGCTGAAATCAATGTCAGCAGAGAAGGCTGGTGTCAGTGCACAGCCCAGCTCGGCAGTTAAGAGGGCTGGGGCAGGCATATGCTTGCTCCAAGAGGGGTTCGCCTAGGAGGACTGCCTAAGCTACCAGATGGAAGAAAGAGAAATGTTTTTGCAGAAGCGTGCCCTGTGCTTAATAATGATTAGGTTTTAATGAGGTATAGCAGGAATAAAATGCTTTCAAAAATAAGAGTTTTGAGAAATCTCATTGAGCAGGGCAGGCATAAATACAGAAAGCAATACAGGGAGAGAATGCTATTAAATATATGAAGAAAAGATTTCAACTTCAAAATAGTTTCATGTAATCAACTTTCAAATATTTTTTTTTGGCTGCACCACCCAGCATGGGGAACCTTAGTTCCCCGAAAAGATTGAATCCACAGCCCGTGCAGTCGAAGCGTGGAGTCTTAACCACTGGACCAGGGAAGTCCCTTTCAAATATTTTTAGTACACATGCTCTCTCTTAGAGTTTCTTCTTTCTTTCCAATCCCCTCCTTCCACTCTGTTAGCCACAGCTTTCTGATCCTGGGCATGATCTCATTAAACCAGAACAGTCCCTGGCTGGCAAGTGTGTGCACCCCAGGGAGCTTAGCAGTGTTAGACAAGGAATAGCACTAGGTATATTTCAGTTCAACTGGGAATGGGAAAGGCCTTTTTCAGATTGAACTTCAATCATGAATAAACCCTTGCTTCCAACAGGAAGGTTGCTTATGTCGGGAAATGGAAGTACAGAAAGCAAAGATATAGAGTTCATAGATTACAAAAGAAGCTGCTCTTGTGTTGGTTGGTATATCAGACAACCAACATTTTATTTTGCTAGGAAGAAAGGTCCACAGAAGTTTCTCTTTTTCTGTCTCTGTCTCTGTCTCTCCCTGTATATATACATATGTGTGTGTGTGTGTGTGTGTGTGTGTGTGTGTATACATATACACACTGGGAAGTAAAATATTCATAATGTTTACATGAGACTTAGTAAAATTCCAAATTGAATAACTCCTTCTACTGTTGTTTTACATAAGACTTCAATTTGTAAATATTAACTGATGGTCCCAGTTAAGCATTGAGATGAATAGAGTGGGGTGAATTCCTGCTTCTCAGAATACGTTTTGCAGACCAGCTGGTCCATCACAGGCCAAGTACAGACTTTGAGAGTAAGTAGTTAGAAACTTTTATAGCACTTTGAATACTTTTTTTTATGTCTGTTAAATCAAATGATAACTAACTTGGGCTTGTGTTTCATGTGCATAATGTTATTTAATTTTTCAAATATTCATTTTATATCTTACACAGTGATCCATCCATAAAGGATGGGGAACAAAAAAGTCCTTGACCGTAGTTGCTTACATACTGCTGATGGAATAAGGCTTTAATAAGGCTAACTGTGCATTCCACAATTATTTGTGTACATATACATGCTTACTTCAAAGGCCAGTGTTTAAAGAGGAAAACCAAGATGAAATTTATCATGTCATGATCCCATGGAAGAGGTTTAAAAGGCACAAAATCTGCTTCCTAAAGCTGTCTGCTGAGCTAGCTCAATGATGTTGGGGAAAAAAAATTAAACTAGAGGGTTTGAGAAAGTGGTCACTATTTAATGATACAAACAACTGCCCTTGTGGAAACTTCTCCATCTCAGCATCTGTGGGCACCATGGAAGAACAGGCTATTGGGGAGAAAACTTTATTTTATGCCATTTAAAATTGGAGATATTAACACTTAGTGTATCATAAATACTCCCTTTCTTTCTGGATAGAAATCCCCACTTCACTACTTTTTTTAGCTATCCATAACAATCTTTTAGCAAGATTAATTTTTTCCTTCCCCTTTTCTATATTTTTCTTGCCTTCTGTTGCTCTCTTTCTTCTCTGTATCTGTGCTGAGTTGTTGGGAGTTAGAGAATTGTGGGCTTAAAGTTTTATTATTAACAGGAAGTGAATTTGGAACAGATTGTCACTTGTTAAATATGTCATAGGTGATACAAAGTTTCACATTTTTATGTCTCTAAATATAAATATATGGTTTAATACTTTCCAATGTCTGTTTGTTGGAAATCCTTGAAGAGGGGTATTTGTAGTTGTATAAAGGCACAATAATATGAAAAAAAAGAAACAATAGAAAGTAACAAGATAATCAAGGTGGAAAATTAACTTTTAAAAAGTCACTTAATTTTAAGTTATTAATGAGAGAAGATACAGATATTTTATTTTGATATGTGTAGATTTGTAAATATGAGGACTTGGTTCTTTTACTCTGTTTTGTACAAAACTGAATATGTTGAACCTTGCAGGCTTACTTTTTATTCCTGGTCAAAAAAGTTTTTCTATTAATGTTCATGTTATCTCCAGCAGTTGTTCCCAGGCTAGCTAATTATCAGAGTTCCCTGGGGAGCCACCAAATAAAAATCTCTGGACGTGAGACCTGGAAATCCCTAAACTTAAAATCCTCTATAGGTGATTTTAATGAGCACTTTAGTTTGGGAAATATTTGTCTGGAGGCAATAGTTCCCAAAGGGACAAAAACTAATTTAACATTTTTAGAAGCATCTTAATTCAAATGTAAGAAGTTCCATTCCTTCTCAAAGTTCTACGGCATTCTCTTAAGACATGGGCTAAACCATGGAGCGTGTATCCTGCACAGGTCCTCTTATCATCTCCTTAAGGATGAGGACACATTTTCTTTTATTGCTCTCTCCCACATGGTTAATGTATTGCACTGAGAAGAGGCATTCAATTAACAGCACTGAATAAAATGGCACTCCCAAGAGAAATTGTGGCTAAAAACGGGAATGGAGCATTAATAGGAGGTGGTACAAAGTTATTACACACCAGAGGTTTTCTTGAGCAGCCAACTGCCGGTAGAAACTGTCGCTCTTCTGAGAAGTCCTTACCCATGGGAAATTGTTAGGACGCTGTATATGCTATGAAGTCCTTAGATATCTCAGAAGAAGGACACAGGATTATAAGAACACTAAGAGATTATCCAAAGCATTGTCTTCTGAAAAAAAACACATTTTAAGTGAAACAGATGTGTAACTCATGTATTCTAACTTGAAAAACCTCCAGGGAAGAATCCTCAAACTCATACAAATGCCAACTACATCCAGGTGCCAACACACAGTCATTATTTAAAAAGCAGTCACTGAGCATCGGCCACTGAAGTTAATGTTTTTCCTCTAAAAATCAAGCAGAAAATCACTAGAGATATACACACCACATTTTGCAAAATGTTGAGTCAATTCCTCTCCAAAAAATATAAAAAGCTTTTGGGTAACATTTTAGGAAATTTTGAGACTTTTATGTTCCCATGACTAGTTCATAAATAAAATGTAAAACTTAAAAAATAAACAAACAAATAAATAAGTAAATAAGAGACAAAAAATATACTCAATCCTGGGGAATTACACATGTATAACAATAACTAATAGGGACAATCATTTTAAGAATACATCCTAATCCCTAAAGCATCTGTAATTTCATTTCAAGATGTGGGAATATTGTTTCTATTAAAATGGCAGTGTTAAGCTACACAATATTTTTGATTATTATTTTTAATTTTTGATCATAAATAGTTGCTAGTAATGACAAAATTAATTATGGCACTGTTTAATATTGCTGTATTTGGCAATTAACAATTGTGCTCTATCATCCAAGAAAATTCTTCTTACAAGGTATTAGACCCAATTGAAGGAGACTGGTAAGGATGAAAGAATTGCATTGCTACTAAAAGTGATCTAAAAATGGCAGGTAGAGTCTGAAAGCTGTATTTTACGTTTCCCCTTTTTCATATCCTTCTAAGATTGTACCTTTAAAAGACCACTTTCATCTGTTGTTCTTATTCCTATTTCATCGGATTAATCAATTCTCAAGGATTTGTAGAACGATAGAGTACATCACATCCTGATGAAAACCACTCATTCAGCTTTTCTGGCATTTACTTATACAAATATTAACCTCATTACTTGACACGAATGAAGCGATAAGTCTATATTCCCCACAAAAACCCTGTTTAAAACACCTAACTGATCTCATCAGACTTTTCAACACAAAGACCTCGGTTGAGTCTAGCAGTCTCCTTCTTCCTCACGATACCTCTTGGATGTCTATCATACCCAGGCAGCAAGCCATCCCACCTGCTCTCCCTGCTTAGAATTTTGGTTGCCATGTTTTGAAATTACCTGACTTGTAGCTTATTATATGAACTGGCTAATCAATTTCCTCCATGTAATAGTTTAAGGGCTTTACACCCAATTAATATATGCATTTTATGTTTTTTTGGAAAGTATTTTTTATGAAAGAAATATAAGCCCATGTTAAATTATATATTACAGAAGGGTTTATAATGGAAAATGAGAATTCTTTTTCCCAATTTATTCTCATTTCCATCCTGCTTCTCAGGGGCAACTGTTTTAAAACATAACAGCATTTAGTTTTCTTGTGGTTACCTATCTCTCAATACATCTTCACTACTATATCTTTACAAAATTTAGAAATTTTTAGTGCTGTCTTCTTTTGTAAGTGAGGATTTAGTTTACTTTTCCAACTTTGATCTTCCCTAACACCTTTCCCATTTAATAGTTACTTTACTATTTTAGTTCTTCTATTGTTTCTTTTCTGAGCATAAATAATTGTTGAAAACTTTATTTCATGTTGCATCACAACTGACTCGATCCTTAACTCATACATTAAGGATATTGGCACCCTTATCGTTTTTGGCACTTTTCCTCCCTACCTTCTCTTTTCCACCATTTGTTGAAGTTACATTAAATTTTATATTGCTAAATAGATAACATATTTAGTTCTGTATTCCAAATATAATCTTAGGTGCTTAATCTATAGAATGAGTTTAAAAGTTGAAAACCAATAAGCTAAGCTATCGTAATTTTTTTTGTTTTTACATTATTGTGACCACAAAAATTTGGCTCACCCTGTAGCAAAATTGTGGGCTATGCTTATATCCTCTTCTTAGGTGTTCTCATGGGTCGAATTTGGCAGCATTCAAGGCAGAATATTACTACAATTATGTTCAAATGTAATATCTTTTTTTATACTCTACCAATTATTCGAAAATTTAATTTGATCCATATTTTCATATGGATTTTTTTGTTTGATTTTTAAAACTTTTCCCTAGTTTCTATTGCCTTTGTTTTTTTCTTACTGGGATAAAGACATATGCTCTTTTCATTATATCTCTAGTATGATCCAGGTTCTTACTCATTTTAGTTATTTATTGAACTGTATTATGTTACTCTTTTTGCAGGCATTCTTCTTCAAGGCCACTACCTTCCAGTTGAATTTTAGACTATTATTTTTTAGGCTGGTTTTGAAGAAATTAGAATCATTCTTAATATTTCAGTTCTTCTGCTGGTTCATTGGTAGAATTGCATTAACTTGAAATTGTACATGGCCATATTACTTGCTTTGGGCAACAGTATATGGGTGAATGATCCTAAAAGCCAGTGGGCAATATACCATGTTTTCCCCTGATGCACTGGGATGGGTGAAGATTCCAAATTCTAGATCCCAGAGAGAGAAGACATGAACCAGAGCCCTCATCCATTAGTCATAAGATAGTCATTTGTTGAAAACATAGTATGTGCCAAGTTTTATGTACGTATGTTTGTGTGTATGTGTATATATGTATGAATGCATGTCTCTAGCGAAGCCTGGACAGTTTGTTAGGTTTTTGAAGCTATGAATTGCATATTCAGGCACCTGAGACTCTGGGGCAGAGCTATGTTGCAGAGCCTGACAATGGTTCTAGAATTGAGCAGAAGATGGTGTAAGAAAAGTGGGGCTTGCCAAAGACAAATAGGAGGATTTGGGGGACCAGCTATTAGTATTCACAGTCCCATGACTGGTTCAGGTGATAGATCCACTCAGGCAAGCTGGTGCTTTCACAGGGCTGCAGAAAGCTCCTCTTTGCTCATTTTCTAAACGGGTAGTAGATCTAAGGTTATACCCCCTTAGACGGTACCACCCTAAGAGCAAACTTTGTGGATATTAAAGAGACACAGCATGGTTCAGGTGAGCCTAGGAGAAGCTGGGACTAAGGAAGGCAAGAGTCACAGCCTCTCATCCTGGAATATTCCAAAGCAGAGCCATCCTCCACCCTTATCGAAGGTCCGTTCACTCAACCATTCATTCCCTCAACGAACATTGATCGTCTACTTGCCACGTATTATTTAGATACTGGGGATACAGCCAGTGATCAAAATGGCAAATTTCTTGCTGATTTAACTTTAGATTCTAGAAAAGAGAGAAAGTAAACAAATATGTAGTATATCAGGTAAGGAGAAACGCAATAAAGAAGAATGAAGTTGGGTAAGTGGGAGACAATAAGACAGAGGGGCCAGGTTTTTTCATAGTGCAGTTAGGGAAGGCATTCTAGGATGGCAACATTTGGGCAGAGATAAGAAGGACATGAGAGAGCCGCTTATTTGAATATATGGAAGAAGAATTTTAAGGCTGAGAGAACTCTAAGAACAAAGACCCTGAGTTAGGGGCAAGCTTGGCTTGAAAAAGGAGCTGTGAGAACTTCAGTGTGGCTCGAGAAGGAAAGTAGTCTAGTAACCTTAGCAGTAAAGGAATCAAGTGCCAGATCGTTAGGGACTTACGGGTCAGGAAAGGTTTGGTGTTTATTCTGTGTGAGCTGTGAAGCTACCAGAGGATTTTAAACAGAAAATAACATGGTCTGACTTGCATTTTCAAAGGCTCTCTCTTTTTGTTTGCAGAATGAGAGGCAAATTTATGTTCAAAGTCATTTTTTCTCAAGACTTTAAAGTCTTACTCAGCTGCATTTTAGTGTTCTCTTTTGCCAATAAATTTGATATGTGTTATTTTCATTCTTTAATTGGGAAGATTTTTTTTTCTTACTAATAAGCTTTTAGGATCTTATTCTCATGCTCTGAAATTTCATAATGATTTGTTTTGCATAATGATGAGCTTGTGTTTAAAATTTATCTTGCTCAACATTTTGTGGAGCTTTTCAGTTTAAAAGTTTTTGTCCCTCTTCAGCTCCTGGAACTATCCTCTGTCATATTTTTGAAAAACTCTTTCCTCTCATTTTCCTCTATTCTTTTTTTCCAGAAGTTTTATTAAAAATATTTAACTTTCTGTTTTAACCTTCTACGTCTTTTATATTTTTATTTTTCTTATTATGGAGTTAAGATTCTTTTTGTATCTCAGCTTCTATTAAAAGTAGGAAAAACCAAAGTTAGAATAAAAAGACTATATGTCTCAAGTAAAAACGGGAGCTCTCATAGTTTTCATGTGAAAGTGAATGGTTTAATGTGTTTAGTATGTACGAATTTCATTAACTTGTACATACCAATTTACTCCTTTCTGATCTTAAATTGATGGTATTCCTTCTCCTAACTTTTAAACTATCATTACAGTGGGATCTCAGAAAATAGGGGTAAATTTGTCCTATGAACCTAACTTATTTTAACGATGTCCTTATCTTTAAGGGAGAAGAAAATGGGTATTTGCTCAGTCATTTCAGACTATTCAGATAATAGCACAAACTTCTTTTGACTAAAGCCATCCCTGAACATTACCTCCATGTTTCTCAACTGTGAATCGTTCAGTTTGTATGATGTAATTGCTTCATCCAAAAGCTGCCTTTAGATGCCAACTAAATTAAAATTATTTAATATAAAGAGTAAACCCTGCAGAATTATCTCAGAAGAGAGTTCTCTCTTGGGGTTTTGAATATGGACTTGACTTTGTGATTTCAAATATGAGCCATCACTTAATTAAAAATAAAACAGAAACAACTCTTAAAAAGATACATTGATACATTTTGAATAATGTATAGGATTTTAAAATGAGTGGACAAATATAGACAAAGTAAGTTGAGAACAATTTTTTGTAAGTGGATTAAGCTTAAGGGTATAGATACATATTGCTATATGCATACATCAAAGATATAGTTAGGTCATCTGTGATGATGTAAATGTATGGATATGCACCAGTTTATAGACTATGCCATCAGATCTATGGACATTTGATTCTAGAGAAAATAAACAAATAATACTTTGCCAAGAATCCCCTGCTTGTAAGAGAGCCCATATTTTAAATTTGTGAAGAACTATCAAAATAGCACTCATCTGTTCCAGAAAACTGTTATAACTTAAAGAAGCAAAATATCAGAGACAGGTGCTACAGACTAATAGAGCTTAAAAATGAATCCAATTCTGTTTCCAGTTTTAAGAGCAAGGCAGTGCCTGATCTCTAAATATCCAATTGGGTTTTAATTCAGGTAGTAGAAATATCTATATAATAGAATTATATAGTACAAGGGGTTCTATATGATTCTATACTAAGATTCTATAAAATATGTCTCCTTTTCCCCACACAATAATTAAATAAAAGAATCTAGACATGTATTTATTCTAAAAAAAACCATAATTCTACATGTCTGGGTAGAGTTAAAGTTGCTTTAGGAATGATCCTGACATATTTCTAAGGAGCAATTTACAAGATTTTTCAAGTGATGATATGGTAAAAAATCTTTGTCTTCATTCTCATAAAAATTATATAAGTACGTGGTTTAAAGATGTTGCACTATCCTCTACCCTACTCTTCATGCCAGCCATTTCCTACTCCTAAATAGAGGATTTTCAAGGGATTGAATCTTTTCATATGTTTATTTGCCTTCTGTATAACTTCTTGGGTGACCTATTTTTTAATGTTTGTGCTCTTATTGTTGAATTTTAAGAGTTCTTTGTATATTTTGGATAGCCATCCTTGATCAGAGATGTCCTGCAAGTTTTTTCTCCCAATCCATGGCTTGTCTTCTCACTCTCTAGTTGTTTGCTTTGGCAGAGCAGAAGTTTAAAATTTTAACAAATTCCAGCTTACCAATTATTTCTTTCATAGATCTTGACTTTGGTGTTGTATCTAAAAAGTCATTACTCTACCCAAAGTCATATAGGATTTCTCTTATGTTATCTTCTCATTTTATAGTTTTGTATTTTACATTTAGGTCTATGATTCATTTTGAGTAAATTTTTGTGAAGAGTAGAAGTTCTGTGTCTAGATTCATTCTTTTTCAGGTGGGTGTCTAGTTGTTTTCAGCACCATCTGTTGAAAAGACTATCTTTGCTCCATTGTATTGCCTTTGCTCCTTTGTCAAAGATCAGTTGACTATATTTATGTGGGTTTATTTCTGGGCTCTGTATTCTGTTCCATTGATCTATTTGTTTATTCTTTTGCCAATACCACACTGCCTTAATTACACTAAGTCTTGAAGATGGGTAGTGTCAGTCTGCCAATTTTGTTTTTCTCTTTCAATGTTTTATTGGCTCTTCTGGGTCTTTTACTCTCCATATAAACTGTAGAACCAGTTCATTGATATCTATGGTTTTGTTGTTTTTGATGACTTCAGTAATGGTGGGTTGTGACCTTGTGTGTTTTGTGAGTTTTTTCCTTCTAGATTATATTATTTGAAAATTAATGAGCAGGAACTCTTCAAAAAGGTCTCAATTTAGAGTATTTTCCTCTGTATGAGGATTCTATATGCTTCTGCCATGCATTAGAGAGTAATAACAATCTATAATCAGTTATCAGATTTGTTGTAGTTTTTAGCTTCTATGTGTTTCTATCACCTATCATCAATTCGATCATATTTTCATATATACAATTAAATTTTATATCCACCATAAAGTACTCTTTACCATAAGAATTTTTCTAGATGTGTAGTCTGCCATGTTGATAGAAATAGAAACCAGGGAAAGAAGAATGAACTATTCTGATTAGTGACTTTGGGAAAGGAGCTAGTCATTCAAACTCAGGCACTTCTGGTCCCTCTATTGGGAGGCCTGGAGAGAGGGTGCATGCTGGTATTCCCTCTGCAAGATGGTAAGCTTAGTCAGTGTGGCTCTACTCAGTATTTGTCCAGGACTACCTGCGACTGGGTGGAGGATATGTGATGATCTTGTTTTTTATTTATTTATTTTTATTTCTTTCTAATTCAGAAGAATTAGAAGCACATATTTTTGACAAAACTTAAGCCATTTCCCCCCCGTCCTTATGAATTATAAAGGTGACAATTTTATGCTTACCTTACTGACTCCTATGTGCATCTCTCAATTGGTTCTGAACATGAGAGAAGAAAGGGGTGATTAACTTGAGCAATTTCCTCCTTAAATCTTATTTGTTTGATATTAACATTGATAATAGGTAAATTTTGGTTAACAGTTTTTCATTCTGTCTTTCTTATTCCTATTTTTAACATTTCAGTATCTTAACTTTCAGGTTTGTTTCTTGTAAACAAATTTTTGAATTGTTTTTTTTAAAGTCTTTGTGTCTCTTTTTGATATGACTAATTCATTCACCTATGTTGAGATTACTGATGTTCAGATTTATTTTTATCATCTTATTTTGTATTTTTTCTTGCTATGATTTTTCTTTACTTAGTCCACTCTTTTACATGAATTTTCGAATTTTATTGCTATTTTAATGATTATATTTTTATTTCCTAAGTTTATGCTTGGTTCTATTTTAAATCTGACATTTTCTTTTATGAAAATATCCTGCTGGTGTCTTATGTTCTTATTCCTTTCTTCCATCTTTCTTCTTTTATAGAGCTCTTCAGATTTTTCTATAATCGTCTGTTCCCTCAGTTGTTGTTTTAGCTGACTTCTTCATTTTTCAACCTCAAGTGGTTACGATTTTTTGACTGTTAACTAAGCAGAGACTGTTTTCTGTGTTTTAAAGCCAGCACTCCTGGCTTTCCCAAAAGGCTGGTCTTAAGTTTGTCTCTGTTCCAGATAATTTTTTTTTTTTAATCCTTACAAGGGCTTGAGCCCTCCGGGGACATGGAGGCACGGGTTGGGGTGCGCTCCCTCCAAGGCGGTCACTTCCGAGGGGGGGCGCTGCCCACCGGGTTTCCACATCTGAACTTGCTGTGGCCTGGCCTTGGTTGCGACCCAGCCCCCGCAGCTGCTGCCGCTGCCCACAGGCACCCAGATCCCGCACGGGCCCTGCCCAGGCGCGGGAGCCCAGATCCATTTTTCTATTAACATCTCACCGCAATATTCCTGCCTGACAAGGATTGTGTATCAGTATCTTTGTGCATAACAAATCCCTCCAAAACCTAATGACTTAAAATAACATCAACCATGAATGTATCTCACAAGCCCATAGGTTGGTAAGTTGGGCAGAGCTCAGTGGTGTGGTTTTGCTGCTGGTCTCAGCTCGGCTTACTCCCAGGTCTGTGGTCAGAATCCAGGTCAACTGGAGTCTGGTTGTTTGGGAGGTGGTTCAGCTGAGATGGACGAGCTTGCCCTCCATGATCTCTTGCTCTCGCTGGCTAGACTGACTTCTTCATGGGGTAATCACCCCCTAAAGAGAGATGGCAATTCCCAGAGGGGGTAAGCATTCTTTCAGTCCCTACAGGAGGCATACTTACTACTGTTCTGTTATTCAAAGCAAGTTATCTGGCCAAGCCTAAATTCAAGGGATGGGGAAACAGACTTCACCTCACCATGGAAAGAGCTGCAAAGTATTGTGGTTATTTGTACCTCGTACCATAAATTATATGAATTTGGTCTCAGAGTGTGGAGTTCTAATTCCTTGCAACTTTCTTTAAGGTTCTGATTTCCTTCCTACTGCTTTAGGAACAAAGCCAGTTTTCTGACGGTATTAATTTCTATTTAGTTGTGACTTCAGTGACAATTTCCAACTGGAAATCTGGTCTTGCTATCATAATTACAATTCAGGAATAGTGACTCTGCAGTTTCTAATGGATAGGTGACACATGGTCACAGAAAATACATGTGTGGCCAATGCAGTTAGGCAGGTAGAAGATCATTTGGGGGAATATCAACTAGGATCAGGGAATCTCTAGTGCTGCACTATCTAATACGATAGCTGCCAGCTGTATGTGACTATTTAAAATTAAATTAATTAAAATGAAATACAATTTACAAATTTTGTCCCTCAGGTTCACTAGCCACATTTCAAATGCTCAATGGCCACATGTGGCTACTGGGTACAATATGGTGCAGCTCAAGACAACATTTTCATTGTTTAAGAGAGTTCTACTGGGCAGTGCTACTCTAGTGCATTTGCTGAGTATCAGACTAGAAAATGGCAAAACTGAGCCCATATATCCACTTGACCTGTGAAAGGAGATTACTTATAAGCCCCATGAAATAGATGGTGAGAAAGGACCTGGATTATTGATACTTTTACTCTATCTTGATAAACAGTGACTCAGAAAATGAGGAGAGATTGAGTCTGGCTGAAAGTGGTATCTGTAGATTCAATTACAAAGAGTCAGAGCAAAGCAGAGACATTGTCCAAAACAAAACAGAACAGAAAAATACCAGACAGAGGCTTATAAACTTCTCTGTCTTTTGTTTGTGTGCTTTTTTTTTTTTTTGGCTGATAATAAAAGTAATATATGAGTGCTGAGGAATATTTGAAAAATCATAATGACTTCCTTGCCTTTTTATGCAGAATATACCAAATGTACTGTTTCTTTTCCTAATGACTGTGAGTCATCATTATTGAATTATAGAATGCAGCATCTAGACGAGAATGGAGAGCAATGTTCTCACAGACTGTGAGGGCATTCAGAGAGATTTAATGCATACATTTCTCCCTATATTAGATGCCCCTACAGAATAATTATTTTTCATCCTGCCATTCCTTTACGTTTTATCTTGTTATTATCTGTAACTCCCTGATTTATGTGCTTGGAGTAGTTGCCACTGCAGTACTTCTACTTTGTTGTCTTCTGTACCTTAATACACAATAAAGCCTGTTAGAAGCCACCAGGTAATCAAACTGGTCCAATTAAATTTTACCTTAGCTATCTAAATGCCTCTGACCTGCTCTGCCACCAAGTAGAATGTTATGAATATTACATCAGGTAACTCCTCACTCATCATATCCCATCTTCTCCTTGGAGATTCTCAATGAGGCACAATTGAAAGAGCTTAGAATTTAAAATAAGAAAGTTGGGGGATTAGACTCACATGGCTCAGCTATATGACTTTGGCCTGAGCCAATCTCATATCTCCTTAAGGATTAGTTTTCTCATTTGTTAACTATCATCTTCAGTATTATCACCACTAACAGTAATGAAGTACTGAGCATGTGTGAAGCGATGTTCTAAGTACTTTCCATACGTTCACTCATTTTAATCTTCACAATACCCTATGAATTAGGTGCTTTTATTTATCCACAGTTTACAAATGAAGAAACTGAGATATGAACAAATTAAATAGCTAGCTCTCAGACCTATGTTTCCAAGTTGCAAGTGTTTCATTTCTCTGAGAGACATTGAATTGTCCTTTGGGTTCGTGGTTTTGTTCCGGATGATTTACCTTTGGGGTAGTAGGTTTCTAGATAACAACACTTCATAAATCTCTTTGGAATATCTAGAGAAACTGCAGGCAGCATTCATTATTCAGTAAACTGAGTGGGGATCCTTCCTTCTCTAATGAAGGAGTGGTCAGAGCAACACAGCCTGAGGACAAGCAAAAGAAATTCAGTCAGTTTGGCTACAATCTGTCAGGGTTTTGTAAAATCTGTGTGTGGTATTAATTTAAGCTTGGGATTTGGAGAGAGTCAAGAGTCATGACAAAAAAGAGTCACTAATGCATTGGCTTACGAGGGAAAATCTAGGGTTAGTAGAATTTTTGCTCAATTTGATTTTTAAAAAGCATTTTCAAGATTTTTTTTTTTGATTCTAAATATTTATGTTAATGTGAGCTCAACAGCCTTGTTCTGGAAATAAACTAGTCTTTTTAACGATATTTCTATGGGAATTCTCCCAGGTATAATTTGATGATTCAAGCAGAGTTCTGAGTATCTAAATGTCTTTTAAACTAAATGCCTCTGTGGATAAACAAGGGACTTTTATCACGGAAAGGAATTCACACCTAGCTATTTTTATTTTAGAAAAGACAAAAATATTGTGAGGAGATGCCATTATCCTGTAGGCATCATCAGTACTGGAAGCTGTCTTTGCTTGAAAACTGACTCTTATTGTAAGTCGGGTAGTTGGAATTTCCACTGAACTAGTGAACTAGAGACAAGATCACTGTAGTGGACTCACATGAGCTAAATTTTACATGAAAGTAGATAGCAAATAGTAACATCAATAAAGATTTTCAGAAAGCCCACTTAGTGTTGCTCAGAGCATTGAAGCTGTTTTATCATCTTCTTTATGCTTCTTCTGCATACATTTTCTCACATCCCCTTCACCATCATCACCACCCTCAGCAAAACATTCAGACTAATTTTAGCATTCATACATTTACGAAAGCTTAGCATTCAAATTATGATAGATTTTAGTTTAGGTGAAAGAAAAGCCATACATTGTTTAGCAACATTTCCTTTCAAATGCTGATCATAAAATTGAATTTCTCCAGTGGTGCAAAATTACAGAAGTAATTTGTAGTACTGTCTGATTCTTGTCCTCTAGCGGCCATGGATTTGGCGATCTGGGGGGCCTTTGTTATGCTGCGCCGGGAAACAGAGGCACCTCCTCAGCACCTCCGGTTGATCTGCTTTTAGGACTAACCACAGAGCTCAGGCTGGCTAGGAATAGGTCGCTTCAGGATCTTTCAAACAGGTTTCCTCATAACTCACTTTTGTTTTGCAGGTTTGAGGGTAGCAGCTAACATATCCACAAAGCAAACCTATGTTCATTCGAAATTAGCAGGGGCTACCAATGCTGGCTGCTACTTCATCTTGCTGGAAATTCCTAGTCTTCTTTCCTTCTTAAAGTATCTGTAACCTGATTAATGACAGGGCAGTGACTGCCCAATGAAAGTAAATGGCTAAAGACCTATGGTTGGCAACATTCGGAGTGATTTAGATTACAATGCATCCACAGTGCCTAAATGCTAATTTGGCACTGATTTGTATTTAAAATCTTAATAAGATTTTGTAAATTCTTTGGGAAATCCTGGAAGAGAAGCAGAAAACTAAACAATGCCATAAAGTAAAGCATTACCATGGAACACAGGAACTGAAGGCTGTGGCAGCAGAGTGTGAAAAATAAAACTCATTTAAATCCTGTTTGTTTACAAGTTTGCATCGCATTGCTTAAACTCTGGGCTCATGTTGTTAGAATTCTGTGAAGTAAAAATATATAGGCTGGGTTATCTGGGCCAGCACTTATTAAGTGTTCTGCTTTGTTCTCATGCATGCAGCCTGGTTTTGTGAGGTTTTGTTGTTATTGTTTTGGGGAATTTTTTTTTCACAACGCATTCCAAGCTTTACATAAGTAAATGAAAGCACTATTATTATGGCCGTACCTAAGGATAGCTAAACTTATTTGGGAAAAAAGAAAAAAATAGTTTTAAAAGCACGCTAACCCAAAGATACTACCTTTTTTTTTTCTTTTCATTTTTTTTTTTTGGGTGCATGGACTTAGTTGCTCCGCGGCATGTGGGATCTTCCTGGGGTAGGGATCGAACCCGTGTCCTCTGCATTGGCAGGCAGATTCTTAACCACTGCACCACCTAGGAAGCCCCAAGATACTACTTTTATGTCTTTAAAAATCTATTTTGAACAATATCTTGGTTACATTAACATAGGCATATAATTTTATAAGAATCAGCAGATTCTCAAGTGAGACATGCCTAGTACAAACCGTATAAATATTTAAATTTCTGGAACTTCACTTTACCATATCTTTCCATGACCATCTGAATTTTACCATTTTAGTTTCCTAATTCCTTGCCAGTGGTCATCACTTCTGCTTCAACTGCTGCTAAAGTTTATCCTATGTAGCTAATTCTTTGTCTGCAATTTTTTCATTCTGGCAAGGGTGGATTCTTTCTTCAAAATAATGTAATTAACTTCCTTATATAATATTTAGCAATAAAACAAAAATCCCTTTTTTTATCTTTTGAGAAGTTAGCACTGCATGGGGGGGAATGATAAAGGAAAGGAGACATTCTTTTTCTTAAATCCCAGGATCAGGATTTGGGGGCATAAAAACTCGAGGGAACAATCTCGGTAGAGTGGTTTCCTTCTCATTTAGTATTATGTGCCTCTCTGTAATTCATCAGTTGGCAACATTTTATAAGACAACATTCTGGAAGTCAGTGAATGCACCTGGATTAATAATGCCTAGAGTCTAAATAGAATTTATAAGACAGATTAAACCTGGAGACATGATGTTAGGTAAAGAGAGTTGAGAAGAAGCAAAAGTGAGTATACATTCTGACAAGTGATTAAGGGAAAGCTCCTTTAAAGAAAGGAGCAGCAACACAGTTTAATGGTTGAACACCAAGAGGTAAACCTCAGTGCTGATTTTATGTTCATAGAAATTATGTTAGAAAAGTGTGGCTAAAATTACCTTTATATTTTCATTCTAACCTCCTAGTTTTCCCTTAATTCTATCATTAATAAAAAAAATTGAGAGTGAAACTTCTTGTTCTTGGACTTGGAATTCAGCCCAAAATGAATTCCTTTCTGCATTCTTGATTAACATTCGCTCATCTATTTTTGCAATCTTTGGATACGGAAAGAAAGAGATTTATCAGCTTCACACCATATAACTCATGTAACTAAAAAATAGTTTTCTGTTCACGCTTCAGGCCTGGCAGACAGTCAATAAAGAACAGGAGCCTGGGCTCCTTAGAAGAAATGTTGCATTGAGGAAACAAAGTATGACACTTGCTAAATTTTTAAGAAACACAGCCATAGAATCCAAGCATATGCCTGATAATAAAGTACAGGATATTCCATGCTTAATTCCCATTAAATTTATAAAGACATACCTGGGATGTTAATAGCTGTGCATTCCTGAATATCTTTGTGTGCTGAAAGGTCATACACAAAAACATCAGAGCCTACGGTAAAAATAGGACTTGGGGAAAGACTTCCCAAAACTCATGCAACTTTGTAACCAATCAACAATAAAAATAAAAGTCATGTCATGAAATAACTTAGCCCAGGGGTGCCATCTTAGGAATTCAAATAGGTACAAAAACAATAATGTGGAAATGTGGGCTTGGAGGCCACGGAGACAATGCAGGCAGAAGTAAGGTCTGTATTCTTGGAGGAAGACCAACCAGCAGAGAGAGCCATGCCATGCTCAGGAGCACCGCTCTAAGGTCAGAGCCCCAGGGCAGCAGTTGCTTACTAATTTTCTAATAATACAGCTAAACATTTCCTTACCCTTGCAGTAGCCAAGCCAAGAGTTTTCCCCTGTACTAACAAAGAATATCATTGTATTCCTGCTACACCAGTCTCTCTTGCCTAGGAAAATTTATTTATGAAACTACTCAACTTCATATGACACTGATGTCATCTCTCCTACTTACCAATCATGTATGAACTAACTTGTGTTAAAGAAATACATATTGTCAATAGGATCAAGATGGCAGAGTAGGAGGATGCACGCTCACTCCCTCTTGCAAGAGCACCGGAATTACAACTAACTGCTGAACAATCATCCACAGAAAGACACTGGAACTCACCAAAAAAGACACCCCACATCCAAAGACAAAGGAGAAGTCGCAATGAGTCGGTAGGAGGGGCACAATCGTGTTAAAATCAAATTGCATAAATGCTGGGTAGGTGACTCACAAACTGGAGAACAGTTAACCAAAGAAGTCCACCCACTAAAATGAGGGTTCTGAGCCCCATGTCAGGCTTCCCAACTTGGGAGTCCAGCAACAGGAGGAGGAATCCCAAGAGAATCAGACTTTGAAAACCAGCGTGATTTGATTGCAGGACCTCCATAAGACTGGGGGAAGCAGAGACTCCACTCTTGGAGGGCACACAAAAAAGTGTGCTCACCAGGATCCAGGGGGAAGGAGCAGTGACCCCATAGGAGACTGAAACAGACCTACCTGCTGGTGTTGGGGGTTGCCTGTGGAGGTGGGGGGCAGTTGTGGCTCCCTGAGGAGATGGGAGCACTGGCAGCAGGGGTTCTAGGAAGTGTTGATTGGTGTGAGCCATCCCAGAGTCTGCCATTATCCCCACCAAAGAGCCTATGGGCTCCAGTGCTAGGTGGTCTCAGGCCAAACGACCAACAGGGTGGGAACACAGCCCCACCCATTGGCAGACAAGCAGATTAAAGTTTTACTGAGCTCTGCCCACCAAATCGGATTAAAGTCTTACTGAGCTCCACTGCCCCAGCCCTACCCACCATCAATTCCTCCCATCAGGAAGCACCCACAAGCCTCCTAGATAGCTTCCTCCACAAGAGGGCAGACAGCAGTATCAAGCAGTATCAGCAGTATTTTGTCTTGTGGAACTGAAAACCATAGCCACAGAAAGATAGAGAAAATGAAAAAGGAGAGGATTTTGTACCAGATGAAGGGACAGGATAAAACCCCAGAAAAACAACTAAATGAAGAGAAGATAGGCACCCTTCCAGAAAAAGAAATCAGAATAATGATGGTGAAGATGATCCAGGACTTTGAAAAGAGACTGGATACAAAGATCAAAAAGTTTACCAAAGACCTAGAAGAATTAAAGAGCAAACAAAGAGAGATATGCAACACAATAACTGAAATGAAAAATACACTAGAAGGAACCAATAGCACATTAACTGAGGCAGAAGGGCAAATAAGTGACCTGGAAGACAGAATGGTGATAATCACTGACGTGGAAAAGAATAAAGATAAAAGAATGAAAAGAACTGAAGACAGCCTAAGAGACCTCTGGGACAATGTTAAACACATCAACATTCGCATTATAGGGGTCCCAGAAGGAGAAGAGAGAGAGAAAGGACCCGAGAAAATACTGGAAGAGATTATAGTTGAAAACTTCCCTAACATGGGAAAGGAAATAGCTACCCACGTCCAGGAAGCACAGAGAGTCCCAGGCAGGATAAACCCAAGGAGAAACACGCCAAGACATATAGTAGTCAAACTGACAAAAATTAAAGACAGAGAAAAGTTATTAAACGCAACGAGGGAAAAATGACAAATAACATACAAGGGAACTCCCATAAAGTTAACAGCTGATTTCTCAGCAGAAACTCTGCAAGCCAGAAGGGAATGGCATGATATACTTAAAGTGATGAAAGGGAAGAACCTACAACCAAGAATACCCTACCCAGCAAGGATCTCATTCAGATTTGATGGAGAAATCCAAAGCTTTCCAGACAAGCAACAGCTAAGAGAATTCAGCACCACCAAACCAGCCCTACAACAAATGCTAAAGGGGGAACTTCTCTAAGCAGAAAACATAAGAGAAGAAAAGGACCTACAAAACAATTAAGAAAATGGTAATAGGAACATACATATCAGTAATCACCTTGAATGTAAATGGACTAAATGCACCAACCAGAAGACACAGACTGGCTGAATGGATACAAAAACAAGACCCATGTATATGCTGTCTACAAGAGGCCCACTTCAGACCTAGGGACACATACAGACTGAAAGGAAGGGAATTGAAAAAGATATTCTATGCAAATGGAAATCAAAAGAAAGCTGGAGTAGCAATACTCATATCAGATAAAATAGACTTTAAAATAAAAAATGTTACAAGAGACAAGAAAGGACACTAAATAAAGATCAAGGGATCAATCCAAGAAGAAGAGATAACAATTGTAAATATATATGCACCCAATATAGGAGCACCTGAATACGTAAGGCAAATGCTAACAACTACGAAAGAGGTAGTCAACAGTAACACAATAATAGTGGGGGACTTTAACACCCCACTTACACCAATGGACAGGTCATCCACTCAGAAAATTAATACGGAAACACAAGCTTTAAATGACACAATAAATCAGATGGATTTAATAGATATCTATAGGACATTACATCCAAAAACAGCAGATTACACGTTCTTCTCAAGTGCACATGGAACATTCTCCAGGATAGATCACATTTTGGGTCATAAATCAAGCCCTGGTAAATTCAAGAAAATTGAAATTGTATCAAACATCTTTTCTGACCACAATGCTATGAGATTAGAAATAAATTACTGGAAAAAAAATCTGTAAAAAACAGAAACACATGGTGGCTAAACAATACCTTGCTAAATAACAAAGAGACCACTGAAGAAATCAAAGAGGAAATCAAAAAATACCTAGAGACAAATGACAATGAAAACACAATGATCCAAAACCTATGGGATGCAGCAAAGGCAGTTCTAAGAGAGAAGTTTATAGCAATACAATCCTACCTCAAGAAACAAGAAAAATCCAAATAAACAATCTCACTTTACACCTAAAGAAACTAGAGAAAGAAGAGCAAACAAAACCCAAAGTTAGTAGACAAACTGGGACATTTGTAGAGACATGATAGACCTAGAAACTGTCATATAGAGTGAAATGAGTCAGGAAGAGAAAAACAAATATTGTATATTAACACATCTATGTGGACTATAGATAAATGGTACAAATCAACCAGTTTGCAAGGCAGACATAGAGACACGGATGTAGAGAACAAACATATGGACACCAAGTGGGGAAAGAGGGGAGGGTTTGGGGGGAATGAATTGGGAGATTGGGATAGCAAATTGTACACTCTAAAACTATGCTGTTTATTGTCTGTTAAAAAAAAAAAAAGAAAGAAAGAAATACGTATTGTCCCAGATCAACAACAGGCATCTCAGGAGCTTTCTCTATGTACCCATTACTTAATTAAGTTGTGATGTCCATGTCTATATATTTCTTCCTCTATTTTATTATCCTGGTGTGGTATTAAGAACACCTCACATATCTCTCTCTATATATGTCATATTTTTTTTCCCCAAATCTAAGGCTGAAGACAAGCATTATGCAAATTTCCACTTTCCATTACCATCTCTCTTGGTGCTTTGTAGCTGTTCAGAGGTAGAGAAAGATCACAATATAAATGCAAAGAAGGAACCACCAAAGAGCTGAGAGGATGACTCAAACCGTTCAGCAACATTGAAGGCCAGGTGAGAGCATGTGTCAGAAGGAGGAGAGGTCAACAGCCTCAGACACAGGTCACAGTTCATGGACGATAATGGCTGATGGAGACACAGTCTTTGGATTTAACAATAAAGAATTTGTTGGTGGTTTTTTTTTTCTTTTTTTTTGTTGGTGGTTTTAACGGGAACAGCTTAAGTGGAGTTAGGGTGCCTAGAAATCATAATTCAAGAGTTTGAAATATGTATAAAATAGATGACTCATAAAAAAAATCAAATTGTACATTTTAAATATATATATAGTTTATTACATGTCAACTGTATCTCAATAAAACTTTTTTAAAAGGAAAAAAAATAAAAGTGTGTGTAATATAGCTCTTAACATGGCCATGAGAATTTGTGACTGAAGAATCTGACTTATTTTAGGGGAATATATTGAATAGATATAGATAAATTACAAGTTATTCATTTTATGTGATGTTCAGATTGTTTTACATGAGTACCAGTAAGTTAAAAGTTAATCAAAAGTTTTCTCCTTGTACTTAAGTTTTGGTTCTAGAACTTGCTTAAATGTTATATAAATTGAGTATCCTTAATATCTAAATTGAATTTCTGGAGGATCATCATTTTAAGGCAATTAACATAATTGTTATAAAACATCAGTATTTAAAATCATTTAGTTCCATATTTAATATTGATAGCCAGAACGGTAAATCTCTCCTTCTCATTCTTCCTTTTCATAAATGTCTTGGCTATTCCTGGCCCTTTGCATGTCAGAATAAATTTTAGAATCAGTTTGTCTGATTCTGAAATCATCTTTTGAAAATTGCATTTACTATGTAGAAATACTGATATCTTCATGATTTTGAGTCTTCTAATACATTTGGAATTGCACTGAATCTGTTAGGAAAGTATTAGTATGTTTATGGTGTGTTGTCTTTTAATGAACAAAAACATGGTGTTTCCATACATTTATATTAAGATTTTTTTCATTTAAGTTGTTTCCCTCATGATGCTTTTTGTACATTTAGCTTGGCTGAGTTTATTCTCAGGGAATTTTATATTTTGAAGAGATAACACATCCATGAAACTAGAAAATCTGGAAGTATAGAAGGGTATGCAGAGAAGGGTCTCTTTTCTGCTTTTGTCCCCATCTGTGTACTTCCCCAATAAATAACCTTTACAATTACTTATTTATATCTACAGGGTTACTTTTGCACAAATGAGCACATAGAAATGTATATTCTTATTTTGTCTCATTTTACACAGTAAGTAGAACAACTTTTTTCACTTAATAGTTACACAATATTAAAAACAGTGTATGAAGATACATACACTAGAGCTATTTCTTAGTAATTAATATGGATATTTTTCTCAATTAGTACTTAGAGCTCCCTCCCTCCCTCCTTTTGCACTGGAACATTCTCTTGTGCACTAAGTTTTGTGAAGGACAGTTTTCCTTGCAGTTCTTTGAGGATGGAACTGGAGAGTTATTGACCTTACTCTTACCTTGGGTCCTGGAGGACTTGACATCAAAGCTCAAATTTACCAAGTTCTGTAGGCCCTCAGAATAAACACAAACTTCAGAGTTCTGTTTATCCCTTCATGCTTGGAGCTAATTTTTGGCTTGATTATTCTTTATTTTCTTGTCAACTCTCTGAGACATTTTAAGGATGCAAAATAAAACTGCTTTCCTTAGAAGAGTTGTCAGGTTTCTCAGACCACAGGAAGAGTGATCTCCCATCTTATCATGGATAGGAATGTAGTCCGATTTTTTTGGGTGTGTTTGTCCTATTTTTTTTTTTTTACCTTCCCCCCCAGCTTAAATGAGGTATAACTGGCATACCATAAACTGCACACATTTAAAGATTAAAAATTTGATCAATGCTGATATATGTATACATCTCTGAAACCATAAAAAAAAAAAAAAGTTTGAAGACTCACCTGGAGGAAACATGTAGAGAAAGAGTGTAAATGACTCATGAAATTTGATTACAAAAGAGAAGAGAAAATTAGCCCAGTTGCTGGAGAAGGATGGGGCTTTGGTTGGTTGTTTTATTATGAAAAAATCAAATGTTTAAATGCTGTTGTGGGGGGTGGGGATACAGAACATAGACTAGAAAATGAGTCTATTGTAGAGAGTGGTCCCAGAGAAGGCAGGAGAAGTTAGACAACAGTGATGTAGAAGAAAGGTGGGCAAATTTACATTGTAATAGGAGAGAAGAGGAAATGACTGCTGCACATGAGTAACGTTGGAGGATTAGAAGAGGGAAGCTGAAAAAGTTTTTAATTTTCACTATTTTTTTGAAGTAGAAGAGAAATTTATAGTGTTGGATGTTTCTAATAATTGCTGTTGAGGACAAGAAAAAGATGAGGAGAAGAAAAGGATGCAAAGCCTCCCCAGAAAGCACAGAAGAGCCATAAGATGAAGGGTCCCCTTTCCTAATCATTTCTGGAACTTAGTCTGAACTGACCCATGTGTGACTCCCATGCCCAGGAAGATGACTTGAGACCCATGTGCTTCAGGAGAGAGGTCCCTTTCCCTGTATAATTCTGATGAGACCTACCCAGTCCAGTTTGGTTCTAGTTGGACTCTTGAGGGAAATAATTCTGTAAACCTTCTCAGCACCTCTTTTGTGCATCTTTCACCCAGGTGAAGTAGAAAGAACATGGCTTTGGCACAAGCAGACACAGATTGGCCTATTGCCTTCATGGCTTCTTAATGATATAGTATGGATTTAACTCTCTGGATTTCTCTTAATTTCTACTCAAAGAAGCGTTAAACATCTACCTTTCACAGTTGTTACAAGGATTAAAGGCAGTAAGTGCAAATTTCCTGGCGCAGAGTAGATACTCAGCAAATAAAGCTTCACTTCCTTCTATAGTTAAATGCTGCCTCTAGACTTTTGTTAGCTTAGTAGGAGAGGAAATGACTAGATTGAGAATTTGGAACAAGACTCTGCCAACATTAAAAACTTTTCTTTGCTTTTCATCATTAAATTGTCAAACAATATTCACGGAAGAGGTTTGTTTTATGTATTCAGGTTTCTCATGTTAATAGTAAGTGTGTGTTTGAGAAAGAAGAGACATTCTAGCGCTGCTAAACCCTGACAGGTTGGCATTAATGCAAGGCAAAAAAGAAAAAGAAAACTAACAGTTCTGATGGGGATAAAGATGAATCATAGCTTTTTTCTTTCTCAGATTTCAACAGAATCATTCAGGTAGATTAGATCATGGCTTATAAGATGAGATAAAACACTATCATTGACAAAAAGTTCCTCAGAGTTAAATCCCAGAATTTTCGGGTTTTATTTTATGTACAGATGACCCTTGAACAATGTAGGGGATTGGGAGAACCAGCCCTCCAAGCAGTAGAAAATCTGGGAATAGCTTTAGGGTTGGCCCTCTTTGTCTGTGCTTCCATATCTGCGGATGCAGCACACTGCAGATTCAACCAAACTCATGTCCTCTACCAGGTATTTAGTGGAAAAAAATTTGCGTGGAAGTAGACTCACCCGGTTCAAACTCATGTTGCTCCAGGGTCAACTGTACTAAGTAAATTTGATGGTCTTTTCAGACACAGATACTTTTGGGGATCTACTACCAAGCATATCAAATACCAACTAGAAGACATAAGGTAGAGGCCCCCAGAAGGTGTTTGCTTCATGTCACATTTTAGCAGGTGCTGTAGGGCCTGTTTCAGTGGATAGAATTATAGCTGAAGAAGGTTAAGTTCTTAAAGATGTTTTAAACAGAAGTCACAGTAGCTTACACATGTCTATGTTTACACATATGACATTTTAGAGAGTTTAATAGCTATTTTTCCATTTTGCTGGCAATTTATATTTGTTCAAGAGCTCTCAAAAATAACACCTCAGTTTTGTCTGTTGATGCTTTTGCTGAATAACAAGCGCGCTTCCACGGAAACAGAAGTAAGACTCAACCTGCCTATCTCCATTACTTTAGTGGACTGCTTTGCTTTTTTCACTCTAAGAAATATTTTTAAGTCACCAGAGAAATCAACATAGAAGTATAAGCAAGGATCCAACTGCCAAAGAATGGCTGCAAATGAGAAGCTTGGCCTCATGAACACCTCACCTGAATAAAGGGATGGTTGGTCTCATCCTGACGCTTGGTGCGCCCAGCCTGAGAAGCCTTTTATTTGTACTATGAAGAACCCTGGGACTGTGGTGCCACCTGACCCAAGGACAGTGTTTCCAGGATGGGATAGAGACTACGGGTCTACCTCATCTTTTAACATTTTTATAAAATGCTTTGAGAGGTCAATCCTGTGAGACAACTTCAAACTCAGAAAAGGTGAACTTTTCAGATTATAGATATCTGGTTCTTTCTTTCGTGTTTATCAGAATCTTCTCCAAGCGACTTACTATACCGGAGCTTTTATCACACATTTCATATCAATGATATTAAGGTGCATAGCATAATTACATTTAAAAGAACTTTTTAAAACATATAAGGTTTATCAGATGAAAAACACTATATTTTACATACCAGTGATTTGAAACAGAGCACATGATATAATAAATTGGATCTTATGGACAAATTGACTCTAAAACTTCAGATGATGAAACTTGTTGCTAACCTTGCAATTTATGGTGAAAATACTATGGAAGATACACGAGTTTTACTGAGGGGTAAAAGAAAATAAAAGAGAGTATGAGACAGGAGTAAGACTTTGAGACTTTAATGACAGCTTAAGAAGACTCAGAAAAGCTATTAGAGGCCATTCTTTAATACTTCACACTGACCCAGAGCTAGTGATGGTAGAAAAGCCTTAAGTTATTACTCAAATGGGTAAATGAGAATCACTCCAAATGAAAGAGCGTGGATGGTTTAATTTAGAATTTATTTCTATTCCCTGATGTCAGTAGAAAGCTCCAGCAATCAAAACAGTGACAAATTAGATTTCTGATCACTTTTAAGGATTTTAGATGTTGAGGTCACACTTTATTATCTCTAATTGCACTTTAAATGTATTGCTTTATTTCCTTAACACTTGTGTAGGTTTTTTTTTTTTTTAATATAGGATAGTACCACTTAGGATGCTGTTGAAACAGTTGAGATGAGAAATGGGTAGCAATGAATTAAAGAAGTAACAATGAGAGTGGAGAAAAGGGACTGATTGAAGAAATGTCTGAATCTTTATCAATGTTATGTATGTAATTAATTGGATATTGGAGGCAAAGGAGAGGAAAGCTGTGAAGGTGACCTATAGTCCTTTTATTTGGATGAGTCATGGATAAATGGCAAAGCCTTTCACTGCGACTGGGTATATAACACAAAAGGGAGGTTTGGGAGATGATTTCCCCAAAACCATGTCACTGTGTGAGGCCCTGCCCAATGGCAGATCAGTGCCCACCCCCCCACAGTGACATTGCTACCATCTTTGATCTCAAAGAGCATTTTATCAATCCAGATGTTGATGAAATTATACAAAAGATGAACATCATTTACACTTTTCTTTCTGATCCCATGCTTTAGGCTTTCCCCAGTTTTAGTTAATGTCTGGTCACGCTAGGCCTCTGTTTCTTTTCATGGCTGCAGTGTGCCCCATAGCTAGATCATAGCTGTGCATTGGTAATATTTAATTCAGTCTTTAACATGCTTCTCATTTTCTCTTATCCTAGAATTTTTTTTTTGTAAAGGGAAAATAACTAAACATAATTTCTTAATTTCTCTCTCCAAATCAAGGGAATAAAACAAAGATTCAGTCATGACCAGAGGCCCTCTATTCCATAGAAATTTGATTTCTTTGATGATCTGAAAGCTTGGCTTTTATAGTTCAGATACAGGTATGGTTGGAATCCAAGATGAAAATTACATTTTATATGTCTTATAAATACTAGAATGGTAAATTAAGTGCAGGGTAAGCAAGAATCGAAAATGCCAGCAGGAATAGAGAAAATGTTCAGTGATTTAAAAAAGGGAAAGAAAATTTAACTTTTAAAGGATTGCTGATGCATTTTGAATAGAAAACTAATGAGAATCAAGAGCTATTTTTTTCTCTAACTCATTATCTTTGAGGGTATTTTTTTCCCCACAGATGTTGGTTAAATTTCTTATTTTTCATTCATTTGTACCTTTCGTTTAGAGTCATTATCTCCTTATGGCAATTGCTTGAAGGATAACAACATTTGATACCTATGTGGGATATAACCATAGCACCCGTTTTGATAATTCTCAGTTTAGAGACAGATGGCCTTTAGTGGAAACAATTGTGGAAAAAGAGAAATTTTGTGTAACTGTCAAAGTTCACAGAACTTGAAAGCAAGCTGTTGATTGTATATCTCACAGTTCTCTCTTCACATAGGTAGCTCTGAAAAACAGGAAGGGCTGGTTGTGGAGGCATCTCAGGTAGTACATCCTGGTTCAAAGCTTAGATAGAGCTAATACACACACTACACACACACGGAGAAGAAACCTTTCCCTTTAGAGTTACGATTTGTCAACAGTTAACATAAAGAGAGGCAAAAGAAAGAATCTTTAAATGAATAAAACATATCGATTTATCATCTCTCCTTTGTAAGCACTGATCTTTGGTTACTGATAGATGAGTAGAGAGAGGAAATAGAAATTTAACAGAGCCAGATCGTGGGAAGCTGAGAGAAGAGTTTAATGTTTATTTCATAAGCAATAGGGAAACTGTACTTTCTTAAACGCGAATGTACCATGAAAGTCTGTATTGTTTTAAGAAAAGAATTAGATCAATAGTTAAATTCTCTTTCTATTCACAGGACTCACCCCTGAGAAGAAGTCACCAAATATTTGTTAGTAATAATATGACATTAATGTCAAGACCTGCCATATGTCACATTTCTAAGGCTTATGCAATTTGTTGAATTGGACAAAGGAGCGAGCTTGCCTAGGGCTAGCGCTTGGCTTTGGTGAGACCGGTTGCATTAACAAAATCCAGTGTTCTCCCCCAGCTACCACCCGAGATTTAGTGTGTGTTTTTGTTTGTTGGCATGCATACTTTTTTCCACCCTTTTATTTAAGTTATTTAAATTGGGCTTAAGCGTTTTAAGGAAGCTCATAAAGGATATTCAAGAATAGGCATTGTTCTTACATTCAAAAGTATTTAGAGCTTCCTTCATTTTTTCATGTCTCTATGGTATTTTAATGGGCAGTTGTGAGGATGTGTAACAGGCACTGGCTGACTATTGCCATCCTAACTTAGGAGTTTTGACAATTTCTGAATTTTCAATTGATCTATTATGTGCAAAGCATTACACGTCTCCAAGATGGGAGAGGAGAGTGAAGCCAGGGAGATAACTGTGACATGAGACATTGTAAGAAACAAAAAGGAATCATTACTCCAAGGAACAGGTAGTTGAAGATAAGAGCAAACTTTTTCCTTAAAAAGCTCTAATCATCAGCAAAGCCCTTGCCTAGAGACGTGTTTTGTTATTCACAAAATACATTTGTTATAGTTATAATCGACTCTCTCTTTTTTATGTTCATTGTTTGGAGTTTGCAGCAGAGGATTCTGAGCTTTAAACATTAATTTGCTTTTCAGGACACCACCTTATCTTTGTTTTGTCCATCCCAAACTTCTAGTACCATGTTTTGCGATTACTGTCAAGGGCTCTGTTTTCCATTATTCAAGTTATATGGATGCTAAGAAAAATGTACTCATTATTTTACAGGACAGAAGCCCAACTCATAGTTTACTTTGCTTCATGTTGTAATATTTTAAGTAAAATACACGAGTGATCTTTATATTTTTAATAATCTCATTTGACTCTTTCCAAAGGATGTTAGTATGAGGCTTTCTGATGGCCAGAGCACCATGTAAATGCAAAACACATCTCTTGGGCTGGGGTGGGGAAATCTATGTTCCTGGGCCTGCAGGAATAAAATACAAAATTACTTTATTACCTATTTCTCCATAGTGCCCAGCTGTCAATATCTAGACATTTATTGTCCCTTTTGACGTCCAAGCAGATGGGTATTACTTACATTTGAACAGTGTTAAGTGTATTACAATGTTCATATTGTCAAAATCCTTATGAAATTAATTTCAGTAAATGTATAGAAATAATAATTTGTTTTAAAGGATTATTTTTACAGTTTATATAATTATGTAACACATTTTCTATCTTGATTCTCTTGGAATCCAAGCATGCCTCAGAAGACCTGAAGGGCAGGTGGAGCAGGTCAACTATGGTCTATTTGCACAAAACAATGAGATACTTTGCAGGAAGGAAAAGACACGACTGAGAAGCCAAAGGTATTTGGGGATAATGGGCCAGAGTTAGTAGAGAAGGATCATTCTAAAAATAGCCTTGTATTCAGATCATCCTCTGATCTGGTCCTTATAACTCATGCTTGAATGCTATCAAAGGCAAGTGGCAAAAAATGTATGAGAAATGTTTTAAAAGCAATTAAACTTACATCTTCATGAGACATGAAGGGTACAAGAGTGTCTTCTGGCAGAGCAGCTGGCAATGAACCTGGACGGGATAGAGCATCTTTGGTACAACATCAGTACCTTCACACTGCCCCATCGCCTTTCTGGGGACATGGGTAGGCTTTACTGGGAGCAATGGAAGCTTTGTGGTCTAGTTATGGCTTTTCACATTAGGAGTATTAAAAAGCAAAATTTGACTGAGTAAAATTAAAAGATCTTACTGGCTTTATTTGATAATTCATGAAGTAGGCAGCATCCAGTTTAGCAGATAGAAAGGACCTCCAAGGAGCTGTGCAAAGTGAAAGACTTGCAGAGGCAGAAGGGAGAGGGAACAAGGAAATTATATTAGGCAAAGAGGGAATCGGCTGTGGCAAGGTCACTTTCCTTTAAGATATGGCAGGGTCTATCAGGCAGGTTATCTAACTCGTACTGATCAGGTGATTCTTGTTTGACTGGTTTAAGATTCCATTTTTGGGGGGGAGGAGGGGGCGAGGGCCGTACTGAAACTGTAATTAAGTCGTGGTTTTCAGACATGGGGCTTAGCATAAGTGCCTCTGTTTTGGAGGTGTTATCTTGTTTTTAACAGGAACAATAAAGAAATTTATACCCGGGAAGAACTTATGAAGGAAGAATGTTGTAGTACTTAAAAGACAGATGGAGACAAAGCCAGTTCAACCTCATATACTTGTGTTTATTTTTACCATGACTATTATTTTTTCTAGATTAACCTAGCTTGGAAAAGTGTAGTTAATTATTTTATTTAAAAAATTTTTATGTTAATTTTAATGTAGCTTCTTATCCCTATGTTCAAAAAAGATAGAGATGTGAAATATGTAATCAAAATTTTTTCTGTATTATGGAATCACTAATTCTGTACTATGTGTTACTAATAATCCCAAGATTAAAGACTCTAAAACACAACATATTATTTAAAAATAATATGCTTCTCAGATGTATTCCCAAAGTTGACTCATAGAAACATGGTATATAATACAAGTCTCTGCTGAACATCACCCTTGGATGAATACGTTTCTAAAATTCACATTCTTTTTTATTAAGTGACTATGGTAATCTGCCTCCAAACAGCTCCCAATTTTCTACACCTTTTGGTATTCATGCCCCCCCACCAACCACCGCGCCTCTTCTTGTGGGCTGGACTAATGATTATCTTCTTTGTTTGTATACTTTATATATACATTATATTTTATAATTATTAATATTTTTGAATTTCTCTTAGGTTGAATAGACCCTAATTCTGTAGTGAATTGATGCTGTTCTTTGTCATCTGGTACCCAGTATAAAAAAACAAAAAAATTAATGGACAGTGTAAATCTGTTCCATGGAACACCAGCAGCATATGAGATGTTCACAGAACAAACACACTCAGTCCGGACCTTGGCCATATATTTATGGTCTAAGAAACCAAGAAGAACAAGTACACCATCTACAACTAATCGTGACTGTACTGCAAGAGGAAGCTGGAATCATTAACAGAGCAGAGAAATTAACTATCTTGTGTTTTAGAGACAAGAATATATTCTTTTGACCCTCACTTGATTGAAATGGATTTCCTGGAGAACGTAAAGGTTCACATGGACTTCTGGGTCAAAGAGTCTTTGGCTGGCGGGTCTTTGCATAGAGAAGGAACATTCTGCAAATTGGCATTTCTATTTTTAGAACCTATCCAGACAGGGAACTGACCATGTTCTTTTTATCTCCCTGAACCTGACCTTGGCTTTGTTGATGAGTCTGTGAGTCTATCTTATTTACTAAATGACCACAAAATCAGCACACTAACCCTCCACAGTCAGTTCAAAAATATGGAGAATTTTGTTTACTGGGGTTTTAAATATTTCTTTCCACAAAGAAATAAAACAGTGTTCTTTAGGCTCCTGAAGGGTAGAGATTTGTATTTGTCTTATTTCTCAGCACCAAAAGAGTGCTGTCACAGAGCAGGTCCTCATTAATATTTGTCCAAATTTTACTCCAACCTAAGGATATCAGGAAACATGTAAGGCATTTGAAATTTCTTCCCGTGCATCAGAGCCTGATACATATAGTGGGTGTGCTAGCTTGCTTTCGTAACACCGTATTCTGAGCAGGCCCTGCTTTAGTAATATTATTAAATAAGCAAGAAGACCTGGAAAGTCTCTTTCACTTCCTGGGAAACTTAAAGACTGCAATCTTTTTTTTTTTTGGCACTTTGCTTATACTTTATGACACTTGCTGCTTTCCTCTCCTCTGTCCTCCCTGTGGCTCAACCCATCCCTCTTTATCCCATGAAATCTCAGAAGCTGGAATAACACTTGGAATAGGACTGATATTAACAATCAAACTCTTAGTGGAAAAGAGAAATGAAGAAAAATCAGACTTATAAGGAAGCTATAGTACTGGGCAATAAAAAATTGACCAGAGCAAGACCAAGGGGAGGGAAGCACAGGAACTAGGGCCAAAGAGTAGAAACAAAATCTTGCTGCTCCTTAGAGCCTGCTCAGTCAACAATCTGACCTCCCTCTAGAGTCTTGCTTCCGTTTTAATCCAAAGCGGAAAAGAGGTGTGATGGCTGAGCATATCGGGAAAGTTGTTAGCACTGTGTCAAACGTGGTACATTGACACTCATGTTCTCTGGCCTTGTTCTACACAAACTCTAAGATCGGCATACTATTGATGTAATAGTCCACAGTTAAAGAATGCATGATTTATTTTCAGCAACCATCTACACATTTAGTTAAATGCTTTGTATAAAGGAAGTCATATTATGTGTTGGAAGGTTGTGAGGATTTTAAACCATGAACTTGTCTGTTGTGTGTGTGGTGTGTGTGTGAGTATGTATGTATATCTATTTACCTAGAAATATCTTATGTATTACCTAGAATTACCTTATGTACCTTATGTTAAGGTAGTTATATATATAATATATTAATATACATAAAAATATGAACATACAAGGTAATTCTGGGTAAATACTAAGGTTATATATATATGATATATATTGATTATATTTACCTAGAATTACCTTATGTATTATATAGATTATATAAGGTAATTCTTTTTTTTTTTTTAGAACTTTTATTGAGATACAGTTATCATACAATAAACTGCATATATTTAGAGCACACAATTTGGTATCCCAATCTCCCAATTCATTCCCCCCCAACCCTCCCCGCTTTCCCCACTTGGTGTCCATATGTTTGTTCTCTACATCCGTGTCTCTATTTCCTCCTTGCAAATCGGTTGATTTGTACCATTTTTCTATAGTCTGCATATATGTGTTAATAATTTTATTACCTTATGTATTATATAATTACCTTATGTATTTATATACATACATAATATATATGTATGTATATAAATACATAAGGTAATTCTAGGTAAATATATAAGGTTTTATATATATGTATGATATATATATTTATAATGAGGCATGAGTTTTATTTCCTTCTTTCATTAAGCCTATTTGGTACCACAAAACCATAACGTTGCCCAATAAAATATTAGATTTTCATTTGGCGGTAAGCGGTGCTGTGCCCCTGGAGGGTAGGAGGCAGTATGAGAGCAGGGGTTTGTCAACATATTTAAACAGAGTAGGTCTCTAACTCATTGGAATTCCAGTCATTAACTCAGTGAGTTCAAGAGTTCACAAGAACATAAAGTCCTCACATAATACTTGGTATGTTTTATGAAATAAGCAATGAGTTATGTAGATGTTAGAGAGAAAAAAGTTATTTAATTGTCTACGAATTCATCTGAAGGTGTTGTATTTAGCCCGAAAGTTTTTGTTCAATTTTATCAAATTTTACACCAATTACATAATGTAAAATCAGATTGTGTACATCAGATGAAATCTGAAGAGGATAAAATACAAGATATCACATATAATCTGGGTTTTCCTGAGAGTTAAAATATTTGAATTTTTAAGTAAATGTTCTAATTTCAATTGTAAAATATGAGGGTGTGAAATTGGATTTGAAAAATAGAATGCAATGTATTTATTTAGTCATCCATCACTTCTTTATGCACTGCTTTATTCCAAAAGGACTTGACTCATAAAAATTAATTCTATGTGAAAGATTGAGGAGGAAATTGCCAAACAGCTCATTAATTAAACTTTATTAAATGTCATTTAGGTGTCAGAAACTTTCACATCCATCACCTCATATATTCCATTCCACAAACTCTGTCAGGCCTATTTTTATTTTTTAAAGGACATTGAAGGAATTTAGGTGAAGTCATTCACTTGCCCATAATGAAAAAATAGGTAAATGGTAGAGCTTGGGTTCAAGCCAGGACTTGTGACTCTACAACGGTTTCCCCAATACCTCCCATCACTTTCTCTTCAGCTTAGCATCATGATCAAAGTTATATCCAAGCTGTGAAAGGATTAGACACAAGACAAAAATTTCCTGGTGAATTAAATAGAAAACCACAGCTTCAATCCATTACCAACATGCAACAGGTCTGGGGTAGGAGAAGTGAAGCAAATGTTCTACTAATATGTGTTGTCCCAGCTTTAATGATAGATTTCACTGTATGTGAATTGTATTTAGGGAGCTGCATCACTATCACAGACTATTTTAATTATTCTAAAAGAAAGAATACGTGCAAATTGTTATTGACTGGAGAAAAACCTGAAGGCCAAAGAGTTTCTGGAGACAGTCTCAGAACTGTTCAGACAAGGCTCACTCCAACTGCAGAGCAAAACTGTTGGTAATAACTGGTCACCCTCAAGCACTGTCGCCACAGTGTTTCACATCTGTTTCCTCTCTTCCCAAGTCCAAATCCTATCTGAGCGCTGACACTTTTTAGCAGAGAGCCACTCCTAAGTTACTGAGGAATCAGTACTGCTGAGGTGGTTTGCTTTCATCCTGCATCCAGGTCGCTTTCAGATGGCTGCTCATACCTTCCTACCATTGAGAGGAAGTCTGTGCCTCACATTTTGAGGTGAACGTGTCTAACTGTGTTTGCAATCTCTATTTCCTCTGTCTCCCCTAGGACCTTGCTCTGTTATTTATACCTTCTCTCTACCATTTTTTATTCTTTATAAGAAAATACATGGAATTCAAATAATTTTTCAGGCGACGTTCAGATCCCCACACTCAATGTTCTAGCACCTTCGATTCCCATCTACATCTTAGCTCTTCCCATTCAGCCTCCAAGTGCACAAGTATTACTAATTAGCATGCAGTATATGTGTCTGTGTGTGTTTCTGCATTTCTGTACATGGAAAGGTCTCTTCTGTAACGGACTCATTGCCCTTTGTTTAGATGCTACCAATAGTAATTTTAGGCAAGCCAGATTCTGCTTTTTATTGTTTTTTAATTTTTTAAATTTTTTATAAATTTACTTTATTCATTCATTTATTTATTGATTGGCTGCATTGGGTCTTTGTTGCCATGCGCGGCCTTTCTCTAGTTGCGGTGAGTGGGGGCTACTCTTCATTGCGGTGCTTGGGTTTGTCATTGCAGTGGCCTCTCTTGTTTCGGAGCATGGGCTCTAGGTGCATGATGAGCTTAAGCAGCTGTGGCACTCAGGCTCAGTAGTTGTGGTGCACGGGCTTAGTTGCTCCTCGGCATGTGGGATCTTCCAGGCCCAGGGCTTGAACCTGTCTGTGTCCCCTGCATTGGCAAGCAGATTTTTTAGCACTGCGCCACCTAGGAAGTCCCTGCTTTTTAAATAGTGTATTAAATATTGTGTGTAGGAATAAGGATCATGAACTCTGCACACTTGATATGGGCAAGTTATTTTCTTTTCTCTGTGTCTTAGTTTCCTTATTTAAATTAGTACCTACTTCATAGACTTCTAAGAGAATTAAATGAGTTGAGTGTAGGTTGCTTAGAAGAGCCACTGTCATCTAATAAGCTCTGTGTGATGCAACTGATACATTTGTCCAGTCGCCTGTCTCCGTTGGGTCTGCATTGTCTGTACTGACTCTCTAGTCCCCACTTTTCCCGAAGATGGATGCATCATTCAATTTGATGCTGTATAATCATGACTCCAGTTCTATTTTAAACAAATTACAGTGGAATGTTGTAAAACGACATAGCTATGCCAGTGCCACTGTTGGGAGATTATATTTTTAAAAACCACATCCTGTAGATCATTTTCTGTAGTATTAAACCAAACAACAAATAGTCTCATATTTTTCCCTAATTAACATCTTGATTTAACTTTATGACTGAGTAATTCTTATTTGCTAGCTAAGAGCTAGAGCTGTAAAACACCCACAGTCAAAAATCTGTGAACTTACCCCCTTTTTTCCCCTCAAATACCTCAAGGAAGTGATATCCTCTTTCATCTTCAAGAAGACAATGCCTTGCCTAAGCTAGCACAGAGGTGCGAAATATTTACCCACTATTTATTATCCTGTTGTCAGGTACTTAGATTCGTCATCGATGGGGCAGGAAACTTTCATATTACTATAACAAGGAATGTAATGTTTTTTTAATAGATACAACAGCTTACACTCTCATGTTAAAGTGATTTCATAATCTTAAAAGGCTGAGTAAAAGTAAGCAGGTGGTATGGGAAAACAAAAGTAGAAAGAGAGAGGAAAGGAATGAGGCAAGATAAATATAAGGTGATAAATACAGGTGAAGCCTCAGGCAAACATAAGGGCATGAGTTAGAGATTCTCACAAGAGAACATCTGTCAGTGGTGGTGGGCTGAGTAATTTGTAGAAACTAGAAAAGGAGAGCATCTCACGCAGGAATCCCAGAGTGAAATAACTAGATGGTTCTTGCTTAGAGTCTCTCTCTCACAAAGTAGCAATCAAACTGACAGCACTGCTGTCATCTGACGGTTCAACGCGATGAGGATCTGCTTCTGAATTCATCCACAGAACTTTTGGCAGACTCAGAAAATCTACTTTCAACCTTCTTCGTGTGGGTCATTCTACAGGGCTGCTTCATGTCATGGCACCTGGCTTTCTCCAGAAGCAAGAATTCCAAGAACGTAAGAGAATGCCAGAGCACCCAAGATGGAAGTCACCATCTTTGATAATCTGATCTCAGGAGTGACATCTCATCACTTCTGCCATATTCTATTAATTAGAAATGAGTCATTAAATCCAGACCACACTCAAGGGGAGGGCACTGCACAAGGACACAAATACCATGGAGTGGGATAATCAGAGGCCATTTTGACACTGCCTTTTACACTGAATTTAACACTATCCCTCAGGCCAATCCCAAACTTGTGTACAGATGCCTGGAGAACTCAGGTATGTGTCTCTAGAATGATAATGATATGGAGGAAAACCTTTTCTTTTGTTAAAGTTCTCTCCATCTAACAATTCAGAAATACAATAACAGCAACAACGAAAATGTTTTCTTTCTTAAAGGTATACATAGAATTCTTTTCCAATATTTAAATTGCTATATCTGGTATTTGCTTTAAGCTATCTTGATTTTAAAACTTTGGCATTTAAAAGAAACAAGATGGCAAAGATAAGTGAAGCATTGTTGAACTGTATTATGGATACTTAAAAAAAAACATAACCATAGGTACTTATCACACCTAACAAACTTAACGATAATTTCTTGGAATGATGTAACACCCAGGAAATATTCAAAGTTCCCAGTTTGCCTCCGACATACACATATCTTTTTACAGTTGATTTATTTACCCAGCTTCCTAATGAGGATCTGCCTTATTGATTGAATGGAGTATATGCTTGCAGTTTCAGGTCCTGTATTTTCCGTAAGTTGCTTTTTATTATCATTATTATTTTTTTGAGGTACACCAAGTTCAATCATCTGTATTTATACACATATTCCTGTATTCCCTCCCTCCCTCGACTCATCCCCACCCTCCCCGTCCCAGTCCTCTAAGGCATCATCCATCCTCAAGTTGAACTCCCTTTGGTAAATTGCTTTTTATAACTAGAGGCTTGACTGCATTCCGATTCAATTATTTTGGAAAAAAATAGTTTATAGGTTATTCTGTGTACTTCTTCTTCTATGACATTAGGAGATGCATAATGATATTAAATTGACTGTTTTGTTCAAGTGTCGTCAGCTTGAATAATCCATTGTAAAATTCTCTTTCACCTAATTACTCGAGCACTGTGATCACTTTCCAGATGAAGTCTTTCATTCTTTGCTGCACAATAGTAATTTTCAAATCAGATCATTTCTTTGGCATTTACAGGTTAGAATTCTTCTGTAAGAATACATTTTCTTCTCCTCAGATATCTGGTTTGCCTGAAATATAGTTTATATAGAAAAGGCAGGATAAATGAATGAAATACAGATTTTAAATTATTTCTGAAATTTCTTGCTTAATTTTTGACCACAAAAATGTGCATAAGTTTATTTACACCTCAGTATTTTTTCAAAATATTTATTTATTTTGTTTATTTATTTTAGCTGTGTTGGGTCTTCATTGCTGTACATAGGCTTTCTTTTGCTGTAGTGAGTAGGGGCTACTCTTCGTTGCAGTGTGTGGGCTTCTCATTGCAGTGGCTTCTCTTGTTGCAGAGCACAGGCTCTAGGTGTGAGCTTCAGTAGTTGCTGCATACGGGCTCAGTAGCTGCGGCTTGTGGGCTCTAAAGGGCAGGCTCAGTAGTTGTGGCGCATGGGCTTAGTTGCTCTGCGACATGTGAGATCTTCCCAGACCAGGGATGGAACCTGTGTCCCCTGTATTGGAAGGTGGATTCTTAACCACGGTGCCACCAGCGAAGTCCCTACCTCAGTAGTTTTTTTTAAATAAATGAAGCCATATTTACCACCTATTAGTTAAAATTCCAAAGAGAATCTTTTGCCAATAGCATACATACCTGATTTGAAATTTAATGCCTTTTAAATGAGAATTCCAAAACAGATGTTGGGCAAATTTGCGTGACTAATGAAAAACTACCACAACTCCACAATCATTGAACTGGCATAGCCTTTGGATAATTCTCTTTGGGCTTTGAAAGTGAATTTTTTTCTAAAAGAAACAATCTAAAATAAACACCTTTGAGAGAGTAAAGGAAGAACATAAAATTAATATCATTTCTCAATCATGAAAAATGACTTACATATCAGATGTTTTATATGTTAACTACATGGAGTTTTCAAGACACGGTTGTTTTAACATATGGAAAGCGACAGGATGAAATGTTTGACATTTCTCTTTCTGAGTTTTGCTGCTATTAAAAGCCTCATGCCTCTAATAATTTGGGGGACATTAAGAATAAATTGCAAAGTCAATCATTTTTGTAGTGTTTTCTCTTTCCAGGTTCAATACTTACAAAACAATACAAAACTCCATGATTAGAAAATGATGTTACAGCTTTTCATATTTTTTTCTGTATTATTTATTTTTAGGTAATCTGATTTGCCTTGCTTAGTCAAGTTTAATTTATTTAATAACAATCATCTGTTGAGTACCTTCCATGTTCAAAGCATTGGTCTAGGGCTTGTAAGAATCAAAGATCCACAAGGCATGATTGTTGGGTGTTTCTGAAGTGCAGTGGTTACCACATTTGCCTCACATGAGGCATGATTGTTCCCTTGAAGAAAATCTCTTTCTATTGGGAATCACAGACGTATATGCCCTGTGAGTAATGAAGTAGGAGATGGAGAAGGCTATGTGATCTTGGCTTTGGGGCAGGTAACTGCGGGAAGCTGGGAAATGACAAATGTTTTGTGTTACTGCTGAAATGGTGGTGCACTGATATGGAAAAATGAAACTATTCAAACTCACTCTTGAGTGACTAAGTCTCTTGGATGGAAAAGCAGTACATTCTCTTTTTTGGACTCCTAAAGTCAGCGATTAAATACAACTCGTCTCGTTAGTTGACTCATTTGGCCTCTCACATGAAAGAAGAGCAACTGTATCTCTTCCGTTCATTGGAAATGACTCTAGCACTGGGAAAAAATAGGATTCATTGTTTGAATTTCACAGAAAATCCTTTTCTTTTTGTCTGGGTGACATTTATAGTAACGACGTGACTTATTCTGGTTTTCCAGCCATTACGTTTCTGATTTTACTTTTTTTTCTTCATCAGAAGTTAGAAGAGTGTAACCTTCCAGAGGATTCCAACTTCAGCATAGATGGTTTGATTGCCAGCTCTTCAAATGGATCATTTAACCACCGCCAACAAAAATATGAGACTAAAAGAAGAACCTCACACAGAACAGAGAATTTTGAATTTGGAAAGTTGCTACTGCATTAGCTTGCTAGGTAACTGTAGAATGCAGACTTAACATTTGCATAATAGCTGGTTTACTACTATCAAGTTGAAAGGCCAAGAGTGGAATAACTACCCAGTGGGTTATTGGCAGAGTTGTGGGGAACAGTATCTTGTAAGTACTCTTACAGTTTCAGTTGTTTACAACCAAAAAGAAAGTAATTGCTGCCCTAAAATGTGGTCTCACACAGCTTGGCCTCTATAAACCTTGGGAAGGACGAATGTGTTTGGACCCGGTGTCAGCAGTCCTGTGGAATGAGCTTTGGTCGTCCAATTGAAGTAGGCTATTCATACTGAATGGGGAGTGACTTCTCGTTGTAAATACCCTTTACCAATTATGGATGTTTACCTGAGAAATCAACTCACATACCTGCTGTTTTATTGTGCCATTCTCTCCTAAATTGCTTTTAGTGTATATATGTTTAGTTCAAGAGGAAAGAAAAGGAAAATGTGAAAGCATTCCAGTTTGGCCTTTACTTGCCAAGCTGCCAGCTGACAGCCAACACCAAGTGGTTTACTGATGTGTTCTGAAGCTCTGTGTTAGCTAGTTTACATAAATATTGGATTCCACACACTCTCTTCTCAGCGTGAGATTCAGACGCATTACTGTTTACAGCACTGCATCCTCATTGCAAAAACAAAGTCCTGGTCATGTTCCTTCATTGAAACTACCTTTGATGAGCTTTTGGATTTACTGTTTACTCCAAAATGAGCCACAGCTGGAAGTTGACATTAACTGTATTGAAATATGGTCTCTCTGTTTCTCCCCTTCATTTTGGCTATCTTTGATAAACAGATTAAAATAACTTGGCCTTATTTTCAACATAAAATGGGGTTATTCAATCAATGTTTGGTCTAGACTCGTTTTTTAATTGATAGTTTTGTAACTCAATTAGAGACTGGAAACAATATATATTCTTGAATTTTATTGCCCTTAGAGAGGCTTTTTACCCCAACAAGATTTTATTAACACAGCTGATGGAGTTAATGCGATTTTGGTGTTTACTTCAAATGTCAGCTGTTGGGTTTGCGGTCCCTGCCTCACCCTGAAGTGTCCTCTACTTCCACCACCTCTGAATACTACTCCAACCCACACAATTCAGAAGATGGGACTTCTGAGTAAACTGGGGTTGCAGGAGGTAGAGAATACCAAATTATTTCACACTGAAAACAAATGTGAGCATATGAAAGGAAAAAAAATAATACCCTGGATAATTTGTAATGACCACAATTTGTCTTATGATGCTTTTTCTAAAAAAATAAAACCACTCTACTTTATGAGTCATCAGATCTATTCTATAACTAGTTTTGATAGATTCCCACAAAGGGTAGGAATACACATTCAGCATCCTCACCCTTATATTAAGTTGAAAATTGCTAAATGGGATATACTCAATTACTTAATTTTTAGAAATAAAATAAAGATTTGAGAATAAGATTAGGTTCTGGCTTGGATAATAAAGTACTGTTATCCTAAATAAATAAATAAGGTCATCTTAAATACAATTTTTCATCTAATTAATTTGTGACTTGCTACTCATAGTCAGAGGTACCCTTAAAAGTGAGATTATCAAATTTCCTCATTACCCTATTTTCAGTCCCCTGTTTGGGGTTTTCCACTTTATTCAATGGAAAGATATTTAATGTAATGCTTATACTTCCATGGATTTGACCAAACACAGCACAACTTGGCACAAAGTAGATGTTTAATTAGATTGTGATTGAATGAATAAATGAATTGTTGAACCAAAGGTTAAAATTGGAATTACTATAATAGCTCTTACATTAGCTTTTATGAAGGTACAGTAATACATTGGTTTGCATATATAAAGTAACTTTTATACTCAGCTGATTCCTCCAGCAGTTTGCAGATGTGTTTTTTTAACACATTACTAAGGTATTCCAACAAATCTTTATGCGTGTCATCAAGTCGAAAGAATGATATAATTTTGCATTTATGAAATTGTATCCTAAAATAAATTAACATAGAGAATTTAAAACCTAGTCTGTCATACAGAGTGAAATGTTAGAAAGAAAAACAAATACGGTATGCTAATGCACATACATGGAATCTAGAAAAATGATACTGATGAACCTAGTGGCAGGGGACACGGGGTCAAGGAGGGGAGAGGGGAAGCTGGGACGTATTGAGACAGTACCATTGACATATACACACTACCAAATGTAAGATAGATAGCTAGTGAGAAGCTGCTACAGAGCACAGGGAGATGAGCTGGATGCTTTGTGATGAACTAAAGGTGAACTAAAGGGGTGGGATAGGGAGGGTGGGAGGGAGGCTCAAGACGGAGGAGTTAAGGTGATATATGTAAACATATAGCTGATTCACTTTGTTATACAGCAGAAACTAACACAATACTGTAAAGCAATTATACTCCAATAAAGATGAAAAAATTAAAAATAAATAAATCAATAAATAAAACATCCGGTATTTCAAAAGGGCTAAGTTAACTGTGAATGAAATTTTTATTAGATGGAATTTGAAGGTAGGATTATATTTTTGTTGTTGTGGGTTAGAATTTTCTCTTCCTAAGGTGAGTAAAATTGAAAGTAAAATGTAATCTGGCATAATGGTGATTTTAATATAACGAGGAAAATATTTTTTCCAATAATACAATTTTTTTTGAGGAGAACATAACATTTAATGGTTATTTCATTTCAAGTTTTGATCATGTTTTAAGTGGATTCAAAAGCTGCACAGAAAAGTGTTACCCTCTGGTGTTCTGCAAAAATAATTTTACACATCAGATTATGACTCCTCTAGAAATAATGTGAATGAGCTAGTTTCAAACCAGCGTTTCAATCTGCTGGCTTTTCTAGCAGTGTCAGATGAATTTGCTCCACACTTGTGATTCCAGCCTTAGCATTACTATTAATCAAGAGGAATTTCACATTTTTTTTCCATTGCCTCAAAAATTTTGGTCTTATCCAAGAAAACAGAAACAGATGATTTTTATCTTTCATCCTTACTATCATTTTTCCCTTGTTTTGGAACGAGCGCCCAGTTTCCTGAAATACCTTTTACAACAGAGTGGCCGCTTTCTAATTAAGTGGTTAGTTCTACAGAGGCACCGTGCGATTTGTCTCTTCCTTTGATGAGTTAGTAGATTCAGTGTTACCGCCAAGGAGCGTTGCTAGCAGCAGCCTCTGCAGCAGGCACTCGGGTGGCAGATCAGCAGCAGCGCTCACACATCACTGAAGTCACAATTTCAGTTTCTATAAATGAACAGCCTGAGCATGAAATATAAATGACTAACAATTAAATTGAAGCTATCGTATTTTGCCCTAAGACTGACTGGAAGAACCTGAAGGTATAGTTATGATTAAAGCTATGGATCTTCACACCAAGGGACAAGGGCATTTTATGGTATTTCTATAAATTGAATTCAGAAGCCCGGTGGAGTTAGGGTAGGGATCTCTAAAAATAGATGATGACCTTCCACATTAAATATACATATACACACCCCAGTGATTGTTTGATGAATTATTCATCACAGTAACAAAGGGCATTATATATTTAAAACAGAAGTGTTAAACACAAACTTCTTAATATTATCCCCCACCCCGAACACACACACACCTATACTCACACACATGCAGTGCTGTATTGTGGAGTGACATTGGGTTGTACTCTTGATTTGAGCCTTCTGCTCAAATATTACGATAGGTGCCTTTTTCACATTTCATCACAAACAAATCTATGTTGATTATTGACTCCATTTAGTAGATTTTGGAAGACTGAACTATAGTTTTAAATCTATCTCAGATCCTTTCTAGGTCTGAAAAATAACGATGTGTTAGTGTCACATAAACTATGATATTTTTGATCAATTGGAAACATTTATTATAGGAGTTACTACTAGTTTTTAAGTGCACCCTTCAAAAATAATAAATGTCATTTAGATTAGAGGAAAAAAGAAATTGGGCAAACATTATTGAATTGCCATTTTGTAAAACTGTGTTTTATATTCAGAGGCAACAACTGTCTCAAGTAACTGTTTTGAGGCTAAACCATTCTTTTCATCTTGATTACCTAGGTCATAATTACTGTCTATCTTGAGATCTGCTAATTCACCCTATCACTTTCCATTCTGGCTGCCATGTTCTTATTCTTTATTAGTTTACCCCCATATGAGCCAGGATTACTGGTTTCTAGTACATATTTGCCATGAAGTGTTTGTTCATGGGTGAAAGCTGAACGTTTTGCTTTTTGGAGAATTCATACCAGTCTTTGCACTCTGACAATGTCCAAGCTTTTGTGATATGTTTTTCTGAACATAGATATAGGCATAGAGTTTTTTTTTTTTTCTTTTAACTTCAGCCCTATAATATAAGAGGAATTAAAAAATGAGAGAAATAATTTGCATGCCTCCATTTATAAGATCTTGGGCAATTTGTTTATTTTTTGGGGGGAGGGGGTGTCTCTGTTTCTGTGTATATAAAATGAGTGAGTAGGCTAAAAGAAGTGAGAGCAATTAAACTAATTATTTCCAGTGTTCTATTCAGCTTGAAAATTATAGGATATTAAGGCTTGGCTTTAAAATGGCATGTTTTTGATGTTTATTTTTAAAAAAGAAAGAAGAAGAAAAAGATAAGAAAGAAAAGAATAAAACAACTTTGGATTAGGTCTTTTATGTAACAATTCATTTTTATATTTGTTGAATGAGGTCATATAAAAAATGTTTCAAGCTTATGTAACAGGTTCAGAAAATCAATTGTCAGGATAAGTTAAGGTAAAAGAGACAAGCGATCCCATTTCAGGATGTAACCCTAAGGTGAAGGTGAGCACACAGTTGCCTTAAGCAAGACCTGGGCTGCAATATTGGCTGTTGCCTTGAAGTGGAAATGTAATGATAAATTACTGTGACTTTTAACAGTGGAGAACTTTTCATTGCTGAGGAGGTGAATACATTAAAAGAAGAATTAGTAATATTTTTAAGGAAAAATTATAATGGGAGAGAATACAGCAGGCCTTAGTTATCTTTGTACAGAGATACTCACTGATAATTTTGCCTGAAATGAAGTGCTGATTGGGCCAAATAATTGGGTCAGTTAGATAAGGAATTTAATGACTTCTTTTTCATTGAAGTGACTTTCTATTTTAGTGTCAATAGCCAGATTTGGTTTATATTAAATTTAAAGGCAGAAGGAGGTGGAATAGGATGAAGCATTTGTCCCATAAAACTTATTTTACACCATAAAGAAATCGCGAAAAAGAATCTTAAAATCGCTGCATGATTGTAATGTTTGTAGTGTATCTAGCAACTTTGGATTCAAGTAATTTGTATTAATTTGTATCATCAGGAAGAACAGTGAACTGGGATGTAGAATTAAGTTGGAAGTGAAAAATCAGAGTTAGAGCAGACAGAAATAGCCAAAGCTATTCTCTATGTAATCACTGGGATATTGGTGTGAATTGTGTGAATTGTACAAGACTTTACAGAATATAAAGATAAGGTGATAACAGAAACCTGAAACATTTAAAACATTTGGTTACACTTACTGAGTCTCACAATTTTATTCTATATCTGAACGCAACTGAAACAGCATATCAACTAGTACTTCAACAAAAAAAGTTGTGATTTTTAAAATTAGGATGAATATTTGAAATTAGGAGGACAAAAAGGATGAGTGGTAGTAAAATAGGAAGCAAACAAGGTACGTGAGTATGAAAATTATAGTATATCAATGAAACAGGATATTTTGAAACTGTAAAAAAAGTAAAGTACCTTCGTATGTGCCAATATGAAAATTGTCCAAGATGTCGTATTACGTGAAAAACACAATGTGCTCAAAGATGTGTTTAGAATGATTCCCTTTATTTTAAAAAGACAATACATATTATCATGCTAGTTTATGTATTTTTGAAAAAAAAAAAAAACATAGGAAAATGGTGCTACCAGAAGCAGGCACCAAATTTTCCCCTTTTTACATTACACCTTTATTGCTTGCCTGGATTTTCTAAATAAGAACATATTTTACTTGTGTTATTTTAAAAATAAAATGTCAATAAATATTATCTCAAAGGAAGGTTTATGGGCTATTTTCGCTTCATATTGTCTTCAATAAGAAGAATGTTATTAATAAGTCAAAATTAAAAGTTTTTAAACCACAGGAAAGAACTTGCAGAATTTCCATTTGATTATAAAAATCCCACTAATTGCATCAAGATTTATCTGTGTCTTGTAAGTACTCTTTTTAAGTTAGTATCACAATTATTTGAGGATTTCTTAGGTCAATTGATAGTTCCAGTGAATTACACTAAACTCTAAAATAAACCTACCTCCATACAAGCCTTAAACTTGCCTTCAAGTGTCAGAGGAATGGCCTTGCTCATCAGTACAGTGTCTTATCAGAGGGTCTCATTGAACATATTATGGACCCACCAAGAATAAAGTTCAAACTAAATCAGCTCAAGATTCTCACTAGCTAAAATGCTGGTATCAGTTTGGCAAGTACCAGATATAAGTTAAGGGGGAGGGTTCTAGTTTCACTACCATAAAACTACAATATCCTGATCAATGATATTCAGCTATGTGACCTTGATATGTATTGTCCATTGCAATCAACTTCCAAACTAGAACCAAGAATCATTTATTATAACTTAAAATTACTTCTACCAATGGTGTATGAAAATTGAATTCTTTACGTCACTACTTAGAAAAAAATATTTCTAGCATTGATGGTTGGCTGGAAACTATAGTCAGATGGCAGTGATTGTACAACTAGGTATCACTACAAAAAAATAAGTGATGAAACATTAAATAAAAAGCATTCTATTTTTTAATTAACGTGGCTAGAGTTACTTGTTTTTCTTGATCAGAGCCATGAAAATGGTTTAGATTAGCCACATTTTCAGTCCCATGGCTGAATCAGCAAGATTGGGGGTCTCTACTGCCATTCCCTATCCCTATGACCTCCCATTTTACTACCAACTCTGGTTCATGTACTTGCTACCAACAACCTGAGGCCCAAAAGATAAGATCCTTCCTCTTTGGGCCAATGGAGTCCCCACTGCATCTCAAATAGAAAATGTGAATTAGGTGTTTAGACTTAATTCATTGTAAGGAATGAGGATTTCAGGGAAAGTGTTCATTTACAAACCAACATTTTAGCAAGGAATGTGACTGCAAGCATAAGCTTATGGTTACAAGGCAGAACACACCAAATACCAGTTTATCCTCCCAAGGTTTTTCAAGGATGAACAGTCTTATGGCCCACTCCGGGAGGGCTCTTCCTGCACCAAAAGTTGGTTAGATGCTGTCCTTTCCTGGTCTTTGGCTCTCACATGCTGGCTCACAAAGTTCCTGACTCCTAGAAGGATCTATTCTTTCCATTTCTGTTTAAGAATAATTTTCTGAGTGCATTTTGGTGGTATCTAAAAGATGACAGTTCTTTCCTTCTGGATCTGAGAATTAACTTCTCTTTTCAAGAGGAATAATATGCATCCTGTAGTTAGCTCCATTACTCTCTCATCGTGCCTGATTTCCAGCACCTGGAGAAGAGTACCCCTCCCCCACACACAGCTTTTAAGCTCCAGTTTATATCCTTGAATTTTGGTTAAGACTGAAATCTTTGCAATAATCTCCAGCAATCTTTCCCTGGCCTAATATGTCTAATCCAATCAATTTGAATGCTTCCTAGATCATCAAATCTTAGATAATTTTCTCAATGCATCTTGCACATTAGTTCAACTTCTACGTTTTTTGCTTTTTGTTTTTGTTTTCTTTTTTTTCTGTTTCAGTCATTCTAAAGGGATCAGACCTCTGCACTTGCCTTCCAGATGACTCACACTTTGATCTGCCATGTTGTTCTTACATCTATCCTCTGTAAAGGAAAAAACATTCTGAAGTGGTCTTAAGAAGTGTCTATGAATTCAAGGTTGTCTTTGATCCTTGTTGCAAGGTTTTTGTTCACAAACAATATACTTCCCTTGGGTAAAACAGAAAATCTCTAATGCAATTGAACATATTTGGAAATAAATATATTGAAGAGATGGTTCATGGAATCAAAGCTAAATAGAGAGGGACTGAAAAAAGAAGGGGCTTAATGAAGAGCAATGAAAGGGGTTTGTAGGTCTTCACGAACTCAGTGAACAAAAGTAACTGATGATGAGGGGATCAGAAACTGAATCGTTATAGTACATACTGAAATCACCCAAGGTGCTATGTGGAGAATTTCACGGTCTGGGAAGTCTTCTTTAGAGGGTGTGGCCAGAGAAGAATGGAAAATTAATAACCCCCTTGAACTTTTAACTAAACTGTTCTGGACTTTTGAGGGGGGGGGTTATTTGTTTGTTTTTGGTTTTTTGTTTGTTTTTTAATTGCTGAACTTTACTTGCAAGGAAAAAATTGGAATACTGTTAAAGCATAAAGAATTATGTAGAAAGGCAAGTTACATCGTAGGGAGTCTGCCCATGTAAATTCTCTCTTTTCTCCCCCATCAGACCAGTTTCCCTGCATCCAGAGGTCATTCTGTCAGTCAGAAGTTGCTCCCAATTGGCATCTTCTTCATAAGACTGAAATAATTCAACCTTAAACTCACTTCTCATTGGTTTTTAATTCCCCCTAAGAGCCTAGTCAGAGATGTTGGAGCCATCATTTCGGGCACAGCTATTTTATCACACTTAGGGATGTAGCTTCCAAAAAAAAGTAATAGAAATCATAATTTATCTTGATGCAGTCACATTGACGAAATGAAAAATTGTCTTTCAGTAATTGTTCATTTTGAACCAAAACAAAGTCACTGTGTACCCTCAATACTTATTTAGTACTACTTTTTTGCTTGCAAAAGTTACAACAATTACATAAGGATACAGTCCAAAAATATAGGCTGATACTACTTTATCTTTTTCTTTATTCAAAGTGAAAAAATCACAAAACAACCTTTGAGAAAACTCCTAGATACTAGACAACCCCTATGACTTATGAAATATGTGTAGCATTTGGTTTATCTTTCCACTTTCACAAGGCCTCATAGAAAGCTTTCCCCTATTATGCAAAGGAAAGAATGGAGCTAATTGAAATAGTTTAATTCATCATTTGAATGATGGCAAAGAGAAACACCCCAAATTTATTTTTCCTGGTAATCTTCTTTAGTCATCTTTATTTTTCATGAATTTCTCTTTTCTTAAATCTCCTCAAAGTTTGTTGGCCCTCTATCAATCAGTAGCAGAAAACAGAGAAATCATTGGATCGTCTAATGGAATGAAGTAGAGGCTGTATGGAAAATAGTGAGGCCAAGACAACCAAGCACTCAAAATAGAATTAAAATCTCATGATAACTACAGTGACAATATGCCAAGAAGGAAACAAAAAAGAAATTGTTCCCAAATGAAAGAGGAGGGAAGGCAATGTGGAGCAGTCACACTCTTGGTTCTTTGAATAACCTGCATTATGTCCTTGGGTGATTCACTTAATTTCCTTGGGTTTTGGATTCCCCTCTGTAAAATGAGAGGATTGGACTAAATCAGTATGTTCCAAATTATGAACCTTGGAATAATTGCAAGAAGGCCTTGAATTCATATGCTTTATATACTTCCACAATTACTAGGGTCCAAAAGTCCAATAGTAGTCATGTGGCAGTTGGAAAAATATGTTTATATTTTTTAGAACAGTCCACATTTGAAAAACTTCAAGACACACTGGTTAAATGATGTGTGAAGTCTTTTCAGACTGTAGAATGCCATTATTTTATGAGTTAGATATCCAGATGTCGAGGTGTCTGATTCCTGATTGAAATCTTTCTCCCAAAACTGTATTGTTATTGGAAAGAGCAGTGAGATTGCAGTTAGGACTGTGGTTTTCCAAGCCAGAATTTCATTCATTAATTGTTACCTTAGGCAAGTTATGTAAATGATTATTTCCTTCATTTGAGATGACTATTTGGAAAGACCTAGAAAAAGTTTAACGTGTTCTTCAAATTCAAGACGCTTTTATTGCCTTTACTCTCAGGCATCTAATGCCACATTTGCAGAGCAGGAATCAAAATCAGCCATTAGGTCTGTTTATCCTTGTAGCTGTTTTAGCTTCTTTCTCTTTCACCCCCTTCCGTATTATTTTGCTATTCAATGCTCTAGTTATTTTTCTACTTCCAGACTGATCTATTATTAGTGTTTTAAGGATCTTTAGTACTTAGTAACTCCAGCAGTAATACTTGCTATTTTTAGAAGAGAAATAATATCAATTCTTATAAACAGTTAAAAGCAAGCCAATAGATTGCCTGGAAGTTGCACAGCATAATAACAATCTAATATTATTTTATATGCATAGAATTTTTCTTCTTCCTCTTCTTGTTTGCCAGTTTCTGAAATATGTGATTCTTTTTTTCTCAGCTCTGTCTTGTCTCTGTGTGCCTGAGTGTAAGTGCTTGTGAGCATGTCCATTTATCCTTCTTTCAGAGTAGTGCTTAGTCAAAGGCTCTCATTTATATTCTTGTCAGTTATTCATTTATCTCTGAGTCCCTGATGATTGACTCCATGACCACTGAAACTGCTCCCGTTCTGTGAGAACTGCTCAATTTGCTGAGGGAGCAAAGGAAGTTCGTTTCTTGTCCAGTTATTGGATTTCACTCCTGAACTCACGCCATGTGAGCAGATGGACTCACTTGCAAATGGAAATAAATAGTTATCTCTTGAAACAGAAGGGATTAGGGCTTTGCATGTCTGAACGGCTGAAATACCCTGTTTTCAGAATTATTAAAGACGCTCCTTGAAAGTAACAGAGATTCCCTAATGCTCAACAATCTTAATCTTCAATTAACTTTTAATCACTCTTTTAACCATGTCTTACAGACATGGATGAATGGTACAAGAGGCCAACTAACTTAATATGCATTGGAAAATATAATTAAATAAAGGCAATCTTTTTTTTTACTTCAGTAAAACACGAACTATTTTAAAGGAAAGAGGGAAAAAAAGTTCTCTATGAGCTAATATCAAGGAATCAATTTTTTTATATTTGATATGCTTGCCAAGCAGGCACAGGATTATTTTGGTAAACTGATATGTTATCCTTAAATGTCATCTAAACCCCAGACTCATATTTCCAAGCTCCTACTTAACATCCTATTTGAATGTTCACTGAACATGTGTCAAATTGAGTTTCTTACCTCTCCCTCCCCCACACGATCCTACTTTTCTTAACATCTTTGACATTTCAGTTCATGGCAGTTCATTCCTCCCAGTTTCAAAGACCAAAATCTTGGAATCATCCATCCTTGATTTTTCTCTTTCTTTTTCACACCAAATCTAAAGGTAAATTCAGGTAACTCTACTTTCTTTTTTAACAACAAAAAAACAAAAAAAACAGTAAGTCCTGAGCAACAGACCCCATTTTTTAAAAAAATTTTTATTTTGTTTATTTATTTCTTGGCTGCATAGGGTCTTTGTTGCTGTGCGTGTTCTTTCTCTAGTTGCAGTGAGCAGGGGCTGCTCTTCGCTGTGTTGTGCAGGCTTCTCATTGCAGTGGCTTCTCTTGTTGTGGAGCACAGGCTCTAGGCACACAGGCTTCAATAATTGCAACACGTGGGCTCAGCAGCGGCTCATGGGTTCTAGAACAGAGGCTTAGTAGTTGTGGCACACAGGCTTAGTTGCTCCGCGGCATGTGGAATCTTCCTGGACCAGGGATCAAACCCATGTCCCCTGCATTGGAAGGCAGATTCTTAACCACTGTGCCACCTGGGAAGCCCAACTCTACTTTCAAAATATATCTTGACTATGACCACCTCTCTTCACTTTCAACGAAACCACTTTTATGAAAGCTTATATTTTGCCTGGATTGTTTCACCTTTCCGCACATTTTTGTCTGTTCTCAGAACAGCAGTCACACTTGCCCTATTAAAACATTAGCCAAAACGTCATTCTTGTCCGTGAAAGTCTCTAATGACTTCCAATATCACTCAGAGAATAAAGCCAAAGTCTTCAAGAGCCTAAGAAGATCTATGCCACTGGGCACTCTTTCCTATAAATTTCCCATTGATAGAACTTTTGCATAGGGTGTATCAACCTTCATGGTACCCTCATTCTGTTACCAAATTGGTCAACTGGACCAGCACTGGGGTTTTAGCCCCGGCTAAGACCTGCTATCTCAGCCAGGGAGTTTCTTTTCCCTGATCAGAGTAACACAGCCAATAACAAAACTGATGCTGAGACTGGAACAGCACATTTTTTTATTCAACGGCCAAAGAATGAAGAAGCGGGAACATAGTTCACAAATCAACCTCTCAACCTAATTCGAGCAGAGACAACACATATATAGGAGGGAATTGGAAAGAGTGAGAGGAATATTCACGAGTTATTAGGAAACAGGGGTGTGGTTTGGACTCAGAACTGATGCAAGTCTCCTTTTCAGTCCTTATGTGGGCTTTTCTAGTTGTTGTCATGGGAGTCATCAACTGTCAGGGCGCTGGTGGGAGTGTCATTTAGCATGCCAATGCATTACAATGAGATATACGGAGGCTCAAGGTCTACTGGAAGTCAAATCCTCCACCATCCTGGGCCTAGTTGGTTCTAACTGGTTCTTATTATTTTTCTCTTTGCAGCTTCCTCATGAAACTTATATGAGTAATTGGTTTCTATTTGAGGGACGGGCAGGGATGTGGTTCTGGGGCCAAAGCCTTGGTAACAGTTCCATTTGGAAAGCTAGAATCTAGATTCTCTAGAGTCCTGTAGATTCTCTGGAATCTGGGGTGTGAATAGAGCCCATCAATTAAATGCAATCGCAGCACTTTAAAATATGGAAGCAAGGGAGAGACCATCTTCTTTTCTCAGCATGAATACCTTTAGGAAGTTGCATGGTAGGCTCAGTATTCTTGTCTGTCCCCAGTTCACACATATCTCGACATTGGTGGTATGATGGTGACAGTAGTAGCCATTATTTTCTGCTCTCTCCATCACAGCTAAGATGATGAGTCCTTCAGCTCCTTAAATCAGTGGCAGACCTCCTTGATTCTATTAACACATTATTCCCTGTATTGAATATTTGTTCTGTCTGATGTACAAAGAAAAGTGTCTGTTTCCTGTGTTCAACTTCTATTGATATACACTCTCTTCCTCACTTTAGGAAAATATCATTGCCTCAGTGAGGTCTTCATGGGCCACCCTATGTAAAATTTCACCTAACCCAACACACTTCCTATTTCCTTCCCATGATTTATTTTTTCTTAGCACTTTCCTTTTAGTATAGCTATTTCATATATTTTACCATCTTATTTATTGCTGCCTCCCCCAAGACTGTGAAATTTATAAAGGCCAGGATTTTTTATAATGACTGCTGCATACCCAGTGCCTAGAACAATGCCTTGTACATTGAAGATACTCTGAAAATATTTGTTGAATGAATAAGAATCAGGTGACTCATTCTGTACTCCCAGTGACACCGTTATGTATATGTGCAAAAGCCTGAGAATATATATATACACACACAGTCTGTTGGTTGGTATGTGCATTATTCGTAAAAAGCTAGGTTTCTTTAAATATATTTTGTGCCATGGTGTAAGTGGAATGGTATTCAGTATTTCAGCATAGTTTCTCTTCTTTTCTTAGAGGGTTACAAAGCAGTGCTATGTTTCAGGACTATACTGATAAATTGAAACAATAGCTACAACATCGGGGAAGTATCCTGAATGGAAGAAGGAGTTCATTGTTATGCTTTTTGACCTCAGATTCCATTTGAAATAACATGAGAAAGGCATTTTAGTTTTCTAGTTGACCCCAGATATTTGGTTGGTTTGATCAGGACTTAAAGATTTTTATTTTTAGCTGCTCAGCTGCATTAAATCTAAGTTTCCAGACTGTTCTGAAACAATCTCTTCACTATATTCAGTATCAAGTAAAAGAGCAAGGCAGAAGCAGAATCTATAGGCTCACTTGCCTCCTAGCAAATAGGGAAATTAACATTATGAAATGCTGCCTGCCTCACTCTCATTCTTGTCCTCAATGGCTGTTTTCAAAGGCCTTGAATAGTCCATTGCAAATAATTGGTGCCCTTTCCCCCCATCCGCCTCAGAAACGTAGACACAAACACACTCAGACATGCATACTCACAGGCAAGCACACAAAAGTTGCACCCCTCCCCCAACCACTAAAAAAAACCTAAGAAGGAAAATCAATACTTGACCTTTTCAAACAATGGAGACATACAGGCTTCTATTTCTAGTATCTGATTTTTAACAGGCAACTCCATATTTGGGATTAGTCAGAAGATACCAATAGCTCATTTTATTATAATCAGGCATCAGAGAAGTTGAAAACTTCTCCAGGGATTATTTTGGGGTAGAGCATCCAAACACAGAAATTATTTTCTGTTACACAGTTGGGTTGAATTGAAGAATTCTTCCTTTCTCTTGTCATACTAGATCACAGATAATTTGAATTAAAGCAAGAAATTTAGTTCCTAAATTTCTAAAGGGCCTTAGAATTGTTCTTACTGACACTCTGCATCTACCTTCTACTCCCTAGGTTTGTTTGGCTCTTAATACCCTCAGAATCATCTTATAATAATTTTTACAGAAATAGATCAAAGCCTCTGGAATCAATGAAATTGAAAATGTGAGGAAGATTAAGGGATCTTAAAACTGGCATAATATTATTTTCAGTAGTAGCACATAGTTATTTAAGAATCTGTGAGTATCACAGGGACATCACACTTTTACTTTGTAAGAACGATTTTAGGGTATTTTTTTTTTTCCAAGTAGGAAAGTGCTTCAAATCAGAATAGAGGAGTGTATCTCCCTGCCCTCCCGCCCCCCGCCCCCATATACACATTCCATTGCATTGCTTTCAGGTTGCCACCAAAATTCAATACATCTATTTGTTTTGATTAGTTTATTATATATTTTATAGATTTTACTTTAAAAAGATATTTTTCATTTGAAAGAGGCAAAGAAAATTGACTTAAGGAGCAAAGCATGGTTATTTATTAGAAATATTTAGTTGACAGCAATGGAAATCTAGATAAAATTATTACAAAACCGACATAACTTCTTTGTGGAATTTTCAAACTATTAGCCCTAAAGAAATCCAGTTAGTTAACTAATTAATTAATGTGTCTTTCCACCCATCCTTTCATTTATAGTTGGCTTTTACTGAAGATTTACTAATTATCCAGTACCATGAAGAAAGTAAAGGATACAAAAATAATGGTTCGCAGTGAGTCACAGTTCAGTGGGGGAAATAGACATTCAGTTCCATCACGGTATAGTAAGTACAACAGCCTAAATGTATGTGGGTACACAGAGAATGGCATTTAAGTCATTTCAAGCTTGGGGTTTTGGTGTACATAATACTAAATTTATATTATTGGCTTTGTCTACAGTTTCAGAGTCTCCCTCAATTAAAATAAATTCCTTTCAGGAATTGTTATTTTTTTTAAAAATTTATTTAATTTATTTATTTGCTGCGTTGGGTCTTTGTTGCTGCACACGGGCTTTCTCTAGCTGCAGCGAGAGGGGGCTACTCTTCATTGTGGTGCGTGGGCTCCTCATTGTGGTGGCTTCTCTTGTTGCGGAGCATGGGCTCTAGGCACGTGGGCTTCAGTAGTTGTGGCACATGGGCTCAATAGTTGTGGCACATGGGCTCAATAGTCGTGGCACATGGGCTTAGTTGCTTCCTGGCATGTGGGATCTTCCCGGAATTGGGCTTGAACCCGTGTGCCCTGCATTGGCAGGTGGATTCTTAACCTTGGCACCACCTAGGAAGTCCTAGGAATTGTTATGCTTAAGCCTCAAAAAAAATTTTTTTCTTTTATAGATTGTGTCAAATCACAGCTTTAACTAAAATGTTGCTAGTATGCATAGAGAGAACAAAAGTTTTGGTCTATTGCATATTCCTGAGGAGGACTGAAATGAGGCTACATAAAAGAGTGTTTTTCTGTAGCATTGATCTCTGCAGACTATGTAGTTTGATAAGAGTTTGCAGAAACTAGCCAGCTGGTTGTCTGTTACAATACAGCAATGACCATAGTTTCATTGTTGTCAAACCCAGGTTCCTGTGCCTGATGTACAGTGAGGCCAAACAAACTGAAACATCATAGCTTGGAGCAGAGAAAGGTTTATTGCAGGGCCAAGCAAGGAGAATGGGTCAGCTCATGCTCAAAAGACCTGAACTCCCCCTTGGTTTCCAGGGAAGTGTTTTTTAGAGGCAAAGCGAGGGAGGGGAGTCCCAGGGTGTGTGATAAGCTTGTGCGCAACTCTCTGTTTGGTCAATGGGGAGGTAACAGGGTGGTATCACAGAGGTTAACATTAGCAATCCTCAGGTTCCAGTAGGTCTGGAGGTCTGGAGCCTACGCAGTTATGGTCATCAAATAGTCAACTTCTTCCATTGGGTGGGAGTTTTAGCATCTGTAAAACAACTCAGGAAATGTGCATCAGACACTGTTGTGTAGGTACTTCAGATAGGAGCTAAAGATTCTGTGATGCCATATGGCTGATTTACTGCTTAAATTTATCAGTTCTCCTGGTCCAAAACTGCTATTTTTGTCAATATGTGTTTGCATCCTTTCAATCATTAATTCTTGAAACAGTCTTTTGTAACTCCAGGGAGGCCTGGGAGACTGCAGATTTTTCTGTAAAGAACTGGCAGGCAGAGGAACTTGGGGGGAGGGTCTGTCCCGGGAAGGCCCTATAGGGTCCTACTTGGATACATCATGACAAGACAATTGTTTTATCAATTAGGAAATCATCAAAAGGACATAATTTTAAACAAGCTCTTTGACATAAAAACATTATTAATATGCCCATGCTGAAGATGTAGTCTAAAATTTGTATTATTGTTTTAATTTACACGTGCATTATAGCAATATAATATGATCCAACAAAATAATTCAAGTTTAATGTCCTACAAATAGAAGATGTGCTATCTCAGGGAGTTTAGGATATGCTTCTAAATTTTCCTTATTCACAATTATTATACTTTGGACATTTTTTCAAAACACACTTGAGGAACATTGAAAATTAATGGTGAAGTTATTCATATTTCTTTTTTTTTTGTCAATTATGTAATATTTGCTAAATATGTATAAGTTGCAAAACATAATAAAAAATTTAGGAAACGTCTACTTACTCCGCTAATTGTTATGTTATTTTATTGCTTATAAGATTCTATCATATATGTATGAATATTTGAGTAACATGTTGTTTGATTTTGATTGAATTTTACATTTGCAAAAACTGTATGCTTATTCTACATTTTCACTCAGTGTTATATTCCTGAGATTTATTAATGCAGTTAATTATTTTTCATTATGCCAAATTTGTGGTTAAATAAACCACAAATTTTATCCATTCTCCTGTGATTGATATTTAAGATGGTTCCATCTGGAGACAGTGGATCACACATAATGCTGTTGTGAATATTTTTGTATATACTTCCAGAAGTACACAGGTGGGGATTTCTGTAGAGTATGCACTTAAAAAGAAATTCTGGATCATAATGCAATGCTCACGTTTAACATGATAATTTATTTTTCAAAGATACTGAGGGGGTAAATGGGCCCCAGGCTGAGCAGCTGGAATCTGTCCCCTGTGGACAGATCCTCCAAGATAAAGATAATAGCAAGAACAAGATGGAGCTGAGTCCTGCTTGGATAGAAGATAAAGAGACCACATATTTCTCATTCTTGAGGTCAAGGAGACCTCCCAAACTACACATGTGCAGATAGGTGCCTCAGAGGTCAGAGACGGGAGGGGGCGCCAGACTGTAATATTTTCTCCTTCCCAGAAACCCTTGAGCTGGAATCCATCTTGGCTAAAAGATGCACACGCACACAGGGGAGGGCCCTAAATTAAACCAAATATGGACTCAGAGCCAGGCAAAGCAAGAAGGTGGGCCAGAGGAAACGCAGAATATAAGAAATTTAAACTACCCAAAGGTGTAATTCTTTCTCTGAGCCTGCCCCTGTGTGTCTATCTACACGTACTTTTTCCTCCTAATAAACACTTTACATGTTTCCGTCTATTTGTTGAAATTCCTTTCTCCAAAGAGAAAGAGCCAGGGCCTTGTCACTAGCCACTGGCCCTTGTGGTCTAGCGGTTAGGATTCAGTGCTCTTACTACTGCAGCCTGGCTTCAGTCTCTGGTTGGGGAACTGAGATCCTGTTTCTAGTCGCTGAAGGCCAAGGCCACCTGAGATCAATACTATATTCATTTAAAATGCTACCATAATGTATGATACATCCCATTGGGCAAACATTTTTGCCAACATTTCATATTGTCAACGTTCGTAATTTTTGTTGGTATTTCTTATTTAGAAGGGCACAGGGAAATACTTTTAATCAAAATCATAAAATAGGTAGATGATAGCAATGAACCAATGGATAGATAATTTATATATCAATATTGGAATTAACTTGAAAACATCCTTTTTCATAGGTGATTATTGTCTCTCAGCAAATGTTTATGAGCACTTTACATGAAAAATACTTCATACTTCACAAACCATGTGAAATTTTAAAAACTAATGAATTTGATGCAAAACTATAAAATATGATTTCATTAAATGCATATTTTATTTTTTGCCTCTATTATGAATTGACCAATATAGTGAAAATAAATTAATAGAACTGTGATTTTCTAAAAGTTAATTTGCAGCACTGCTGTCTTGAACTTAATGGGTATATTCATCACCAACATGAATACATTATGTAAACATTATGATCCATCTGTTTTGTCTGGGCAGAGCAACTAGTGTTTATTCTGTTGACTATTGAGAACATTGGATACCTCTGGCTTTCTCTTCTGCTTAAATTAATAGCTGAATGCATAAACATCACCTGTTTTATAGAAAATGCAGAATTAAGGTAATGTATATATACTTCAAATGTTACTATCTTTAAATGCCTTTCTTTTGTATTCCTAACATAAATCTGTATCTTTGAATTAATTAATCATCCATTTTGGTAAGGAATTCAGAAAGAAAAAAACACTTCAATAAAACAGGAATAAAAGGTAGCTTCTAATAGCAGAAAAGAATGGTCACTATTACAAGGAAAAGTCCTCAAAGCCTTTTATAAAAATATCCCATTGCATTAAATATTTCAAAAATTTACGCTCAACAGAAATAACTTTTTGTTCTTTTAATGTCTATATGCATTCTGGAAATAATATTTTGCCTTTCCATTCACAGATAAAGAAATCTGTACAAAGACTAGGGATTTCTAATATAAAAATGTAACTCTCTGAAAATATGCAGGTTCCAGGCTTATACTAACGTATCCAGATAAAGAGCAGTAAAGCGAAAAGATCTGCTCGAGTCACTAAAATCAAGCTATTTGTCATTTCCTGGGTGACATCCCCCAGCTTTATTGAGGAGCCCCTGTTTCCAAAAACAATCAACTCAGCATATTTCTATGAGAATATCTGTACCCCAAGTACCCTTGAACTATTTTTTTTTAATCTGAGAAAATGAAATAAATTATACGTTTTTAAAATGCAAAAATATTTATTAAGATGTCAAAAACAGAATAAGGATTTTTTCCATGAATTACTTACTTCATAAAAAGATGAACAGTCATCATATTTCTCAAAGGTTCACAAAGTCACCGTCATTGTGATCCTTCTCCTCAGTGCCAAAACAAAGAGAAGAGCCATATAACTTTCCTGTAATAAGCAGCCCCTGGAAACCAGTCCATAGAAGTGAAGCCAAAGCAGATTCCTTTTATCAGATTGCTAGTTAACTGTATAAGCCTCTGCATTTATCATTATGGGAAATTTGCCTTATAAAATAAAGCAAGCTGAATGGCAGCAGCACAAAAATTTAGGTAATTTTCTTGGTGAAAAGTATCATCTATGTTTTATGGCTTATTCTTAGTGTACAAATAAATATAAAATAGAATCCTTTAATGTCTAGATGTGTTTCCCCCCAAGTGATTGTATCTGTTCAGCTCAGATGGTCTATGCTGGATCCACTAGGCTGTGAGAGAACCTAATAAGCATTTACAAAAATTTGTGTTAATCATGATCTTGGGCAAAGAAATAAAGATGACTGTGAAGGTTTTTTTTTGGTAGTCATTTTTATTTTTCAAGTATTGTCAAACCTTAAAACCATTAAAAAGCATCTAGTTCATAGCAATCTAATGTGTGAGCACCCAATATCATTCCACCTAAAACAGTTAGTGAACGTTAAAATGAACCATGTTTGGATTTAATAATTAAACACAAAGCCATTCCTTCAGTTTTGGATTACTCTGCTGTGAAGAAATATAAGAATAGTATATGAGTCACTAAAAATTTTTGACATCTGAAAAATGTTTGGTAAATACCTTGACATTCTTAAGGTCCTTTTCAGACTTTTGTTAATTTTATTAAACTCAAAGTTTTAAAATTATTTGTAGATTTTCATTTAAAGTTCTTTCAGAATATTTTTAGAGGGGGAACATAGATGGGGGTTTTCATATATGATTAAATTTTTTTTCTGGTCACACTCTTGAGACAAATTATTTCTCCCTGTATAGGGAGAGGCTAAAAGGTCTCTAGAAATCTTCTCATGGAAACATGTTGTCAAGAGGACCAGGGTTTGCCCTAACATTACCCAGATATTTGTTTTCTTAACCCATGGAGTTTAACAATCACGACTTACTCCAGGTGTGTAGCTCTCCCACTCAGGGGAGGAAACAGGCAGGCTCTCATTTTCAATCACTTCTACTTTGTGTTTTCTCTTGGATCCACTGGTAAGTATTAGAGAAGATACTTGTTCCCCACTTTTTGTACTTTTATAGTGGGGAGGAAATTTCCACTATGCAGGAGTAACAGGGTAGGGAAATATGTGGACTATCTTCTCCAGGGAACATTGAAGAGATTAGGGAAGAAACTGGGTATGAGTGGCTCAATCCTTTCTTTCTCTTTCTTAGAGAAACCTGTGCTCAGCAGGTAGCCATTCTCTGCTCATCGATCTGATGTATTTTCCAGGTGGACCAGATGTCTTGTGTTCACTCATCTAGTTCCACTTTCCACTTCTGTTCTGCCAGGTGTCCATCCCAAGACTAGGATGCAATATATCAAGTGATCCTTTCTCCTCTGGCTTCTGGGTGGATATTGCTAACAGGGAGTTGTGGTTTAAGATCGAATAGAAGCAGAACATGGAGTTCAAGTTGTCTATTACACACTGGCTTGTCTCTTGCAGATTTGCCCATCTCCTTTCATAGTGACTCTATATGACTCCCTCCTTCTGAGTTTAAAAACGTCTTTGTGCCTATGGCTAAAAATAGATCTGCTGCTGACCAGCCCAAGGTTTTTCAGCATTCCTATGCCTTGTCCATGCAATTCTAAATAGTTCCTATATTTGACTTTATTTAAATGACTCTAATATCCTTCTGACACCATGGCTGGTACACAGAGCAGAGATCTGGGGGATATAGGTTTAATTCAGAGACATATTTGAAGCCTGATTTTGCCACTAATTCCAACATTCATTTTCTGATTTAATCATAGTCTATTGATAAGCGCTCTCCATTTCTCTTACACCAAGGTCTAATTTCAGAGTTGGTTCAGACCTCAAAAGTAGAAGAGAGAGGAATGTTAATTTTATGTCCCTATGATACTCCAGTGTATTGATGCACAGCCAGTATCCTCAAAGAATGGAGAAGTCTAGGTATTTGAGGCCCAAAAGAATACGTGGAGTACGAAACTGTGCTTGTGCCCAGTGTGGGAGCATCTACTTCCCAGTAAGTAAGATTTAGTTTTCAGTGCTTAAGTTAGTGTGGTCTTGGTTATATTTTTTCCTTCAACAATTTGCCTATATTGAGTTTCTGCAGCTATATGTGTTTTTCAAAACTAGTATGATCTCCAGTAAGGCACCTGGCCTTATTCTGTAGACTGCTGTGGTTAACCTTGAAAGACATAGAGATATATATGGCCAGGAAAGGGTTTAGATCACAGGAAAGTCTCAACTCCAAACAGGCAGTGCTTCAGCATGCAGAATGTTTGAGCAGTGGTGGGTATGACACATTTATTGTCATCTCTGTAGAATGTTTCTCAGTTAGTTCTTCAGCTGTCCAGCTCTCTGCAGATCAAAAGGCAGTCTTCAGTATAGACTACTGAAAAGTATTAGAATATTGAAAATTATTAGGAACTGGCCTTTATGTTACTAAGTGACAGGAATTAGATAGTGGCAGATGATTAGCTGACACATATTTCTCAATCTTCCTTGGAAATGTGTAAAGGTCAAGGGCAAAGGATCTGGACTCTTTAGTCCTGTGACTCCTCCTCAGGCTCCTGGTCACCTTTCTCTCCACTTGCCCACAACCTGGGTTTACACATTTATTCTGATTTATTAGTAATATAATTTATGACCACTATTTTGGATTTCAGAGATTCTAATTGTGGCTTCACTCACAGAAATAAATGAACAAATAAGAAGGAGTAGAAACCTTACTGAATAGGAAATATTCCATTTTCTTGGAAAGTATCACTAACCCAAGGCCAAAAAGTAACCTGAAAAAGGATTGACACTGCAGAAATCAGTTTGTTCAGGGAAGAGTTAAACTGGCTTTGAACAGAATGCTTTGGTTTTTTTGTCAGAATAAGAGAAAGAGAAAAGAAAGGAAAATAAAGCAAAGCAAGGTAATTCCACTGGAAGAATTATTTATTTATTAAGCACACACTAAGCTCTGGGCCAACAGTGGCCAATGAGACAGATCCTCTCCTCATGGGTCTAATAGTCTAGTGATAGAAACAGGTAATGCATATATATTAAATTAAAATGCATATAAAATACAGTATCTGAGGAGGGACTTAAAAGAGCATTTAAGGAGGGACTTAAAAGAAGCAAGAAAACCAAGCATGCAAATATCACTCGGGATATATTTCAGGTAAAAGGAACAGCATGTGCAAAAATCCTGAGGTAGAAATATATTTGGTTTGACCAAGGTACCAAAAAAAGGCAGTATGATTCAGCCAATGAATTGTGGAGGAATAATAGAGGATGAGGCTTGAGACACAACCAAAAAAAGGTTTTTCTACATAATTTAATCTCTGCCCTGGCTGCATCTGTCCTGTCCAAGTCTGCTACTGGGGGAGGATGCTGAGGTCTGCCTCCTCAGGCAGTCCTGTTATTGGTCAGCCCCAGGACTGTATCACCAATCACAATGCACATAACTGTAAGGTAAGAAGGTCAAAGATATCAAGACCTACCCTGAGTAATGCATTAGAAAGTTCTGTTTTGGTCCCACCTGAAAATTCAGCCCTCAGCATGTCTTAACAATCTCCAAATGATGCTCTCATGTTCCTAAACATGTCCTGGTCTATGCACGAATGACAGGAATAAATGTAACCATATCTTCCTCTCTGACTTTTGACCCAATGGAAAATAGGTGCTGAAGTTAGAGAGTTGAAGAGCAATCCATCTGCTTTATGGCCGCTGAAGCTACTTGAAGAGAAGTCCACTTGACCTGTGGCTACAATCAGTTTTCCTAATACATTACCCCTTGGGTTAAATTCACCCGTCCAGAGCTGTTGGCCAGCCTCCTGGTGCAGCAAAGCCATCCCTCATGAGCTTCCTGCGTGGAGAAATAAGGAATGGGAGTGTTCTAATGACAGTTGCCTTGCGAGGGAGAATCCATGAGAGATGGAGCCTTCCCCAGTCTTCCAGAACCCATTGTACATGCTCCTTCTCCTTTATTGGGAAGGAGTACGTGAGTGGCGGGTAGAGAAGGACGAGACGTTGCACTCTCGGAATTCTGCTGTGGAAATCTAAGGACATGGGAGCTGGGTCCCCATTCATAACTGTACTCTGATCCATCAGAACTCCGAAAAAGAATGTGGAGGGATGTGAGGCTCCCCCACCCCAGGATGGCGTTCAAGTAAGTTTCATTTAGCTCTCAAAGAGAAGAATACCTCAGCTGATATCTGCATGACATGTGTCATACTTCCTTCGTAGGGAACACCGTTTAGTTTTTGCCAGGTTGGATCATATTACCTTGGACAATTAAAATTCTAAACCTAAATTAAGGTTGGGACCATAATTACATCTCTCACATACTTCTTACTCACAGGGTAGCTATTTCTTTCAAAAGAAAGCAATCTGTCATTTTAGATTCCAGTCGTCTACCATAAGCAATAACACCTAATGGACTCAAGAAGCACTTACTGTGAAGATAGTTGTTCAGTGAGATGATAGTTGAATACCAGAAGATCCCTACCCCACCCTCCAATGGCCCTATTTTTGCCATTAACATTATTACCACATGTTTTAAATAGCAGGCCATAATCTGTTACAGTAAAATACATCCTTATAGCCTCTGCCATGAGCAGTATTTTATATACAACACGCAGTAACTAAGAGAAGAAACAATTTAAACATGGAAGGAAATATATTGCTAAACACAAAATTATCACTCTGTGTTTATATGTGTATGTATATGATACTGTAGCAACTGGGGGCTCTTTTTTGTTTTAAATATTCTGAAATTACATTTCTATATTTAAAAACAGTCCTCTCCCATCGGATAAAATTATCTCCAAGACTGTCCGAAATTAGAACAGAAGCAGATGTAATGGGATAGATCTCATCTCTAAAGCTGCTGACAGTGGAAATTAACTCAAAGCTTTCTTTCCGTCTCCCTTCACATGAAAAGTGCATGTAACCATGGGCCGCCAAGTGCACACACAGACACTGTGGCCTCCGATGCATGCGGTGCGTGTCACCGAGCAGATTCATCCCCAGCACCTGTGACACAGCAAACTGCTCACCTGGGAAGGCGTGTGCCTGGCAGCTTCAGGCACGTGTGAGCACATGCAAGGAATTGTTAGCCACCCGCCCTTCCTGCCTTCCCATGTACCCTCAATCCACTGAAAATAGCCCATGGCATAGCTGGAGTGAAATTGTCATAAAGAATGACAGATGATATTTTCTCCTTTCAAGGCAAATCTGGGCAATTGAATTTTAGAGGAAATGAGCAATGAAAGGAAAGTGTACGGTGAGCCTCTGGGATGCCTGTGAACACTGTGCTCCACTGAATCCAGCCCCCCCACCCCCACCCCGCCCCCAGCACACACACACAAAGGTTTGGTTTCCAAGGAATGGCCTTACCTCTGCCATCTATGCTTTTGTTTTAATTGCATGTAATTTTGTGTGGAGATTTAGTCTTTATAATTAGTGACAGAGATGATTGCTAATGAGGCAAAACTCAAGTAAAAGCTCCAGATAATTCACACTGTAAAACAGATTCTGCTTCCAAACAGCTGCCTCATTTTGCTCCACTCAAATTGCCAATTAGTTAGAAGGTGCTATTCGATACTGTGTAAGCAAAATTTGTTCATTTCCCAAACTCTGCCTTCTTGATCCTTTTTTCACCTTAAAAGATGTCAAAAATACTGGAAATAAGATAACGAATGCTTATTTAATCTTGCTCTCCTAACTTAACAAGTCAATATTTTGCTGCATCTTTTTGAATCAAATGCTACAGATAAAAGTTGAATCCTTCTTTGTGTCCTTCATTGATCTTCCCTCTCTCCCCAGATGTATCATTGTCTTCAAATTGGTATCATTTCTATTCATATGTTTATATTTGTATAATATATGCCAGGTATTCATAAACTAGAAATAACATTGAAATTTTTTTTCTTAAAATTTCACAATTTTATCACACGACATATATTTTTGCAATTTGCTTTTTACATTTAACACTGCTTTTTAAAAATTTGTTCTTACTGACTGATGTTGCTCTAATTTATTTTTTTAACTGCTATTCAATACCCCACCATCTGAATATAATACAATTTATTTGTCCATGTTCTTAACAATAAGTGCTAAGATTTTTCTATTATAAACAATGTTGCAATGAAGGTTTGTACATACCAGTTTTTACACATGTGTTATTTTCTCTAGGGCTTTTAACTGGGGATAGAATTGCTCTGTTACAGTGAGCTGCTTCTTCACATTTACTAGACATTTACTGTGTGAAATTGCTCTCTAAAGCAGTTGTACCAGTTTTTACTCCCACCAAACAGTGTGAGAATTTGCCTGAGAAGTTGTATTCTCAGACACTTTAAAATTTTTTGTATTTGATGGGAATAAAATGCTATTACATTGTGGTTTTGATGTGTGTGACTATAATCACTAGTGGAGTTGAGTTTTTTTCATATTTATTAGCTCTTCTCTGAATTGTCTGTCCATATCATTTGTCTGTTTTTCTATCAATTATTTGCCATTTTTCTCTGGTTTATAGGAATTCTTTATATATTCTCTGTCCTATGCCTTTGTTCACTTTTGTCCCAGGGAATGTTGGTAGGAAACAAATGTAAATTAATTCTAATGAGAATGACATTCACTGAGCCCCACCAACCAAAGTCAAAACGTTCTTTAAACTTAAAACTAATGAGGCCTTGGTAAATGTAAACCAAAATCTCCCCTTCCTGTTACATACATCAGCATATTCTCCACTTTGTTTTCTAAGTTTTGGTTTTCCACCAAATGATTGTTTCTGACAAAATCATTTTTTTATATTGGGCAAAACCTGAGGAGCTAGCTTATTTTCATAATCACAAGTTGGTACTGAAAGTGAAACAATGACAGAACATCTCTGCCTTCAACGAAAATTCAAATCTCTGATATAAGAATTGTGGTAAAAATTTGATACACATTAAGGTGCATGTTATATGTGTATATATAATTTAGATTTTGTTTACTGATCTGTAGTAAACTAGTAGACTGTCTTCTTTTGTTTTCAGAACTGCTGCATAATTTGTAGGCCCAGTGCAAAATGAAAATGTTCAAAATCAATGAGAATTTCAATACAGAGATAGCAGAGCTCTTCTGAGAACAAAGCTGTGTGCTGCACATGTCACAATAACTTGAACCTGACCCTGCCTACATTAATGTTTGGATTAGATTTTCTGTACCCTTATCACATTCCATCTATTATCTTATGCTAGACGTATTTTTCTTTATTACACAATTGCTTTTGTATGTTAAAAATGCTGGACTCAATCTTTTACTTAGAAACTTATTTTCAACCATTCTTAGATAAACTGACTAATAAAATGTATACACTATTTTGACAGTACTTATGACTGTGAAAATAGAAACAGAAATGAAAATCACAGAATGCTGATATTTATCAAGTGAGTATTTGAAAAGTACTGACTTTATGATGATTATAGTCAGATACTTTTGATAAAACTCATCCAAATTTTCTACTGTGAGATAACTAATTAAAGTTCAAGAGAACACTAGCAATACCACATTCCTAAGGACAACCAGTAAAACCTGCTTAACTAAGGGGGAGACAATGACCAAACACAGTTGAGACTGAAACTAAGGAAACACTGATGGTAATTTAGGATAAGGACTGCCACAGGGGTTAGGGGGAAGCCTAGACTAGGCAGATAGACAATTCAACAAAGACTCACTGTCATGTCTCCTTGAAAGTTGGGAATACAGCTGAGAACAGGCAAAAGACTGATTTTTATTCAGCTGAAAATAAATGTCTCTGTAGCTTAAACAGTGTCAGGATACAGACAGAGGATGTAGGTATATTATGTAATACTTGACGCTTTTTCCCTTCCTGTAAAAGAAAAAAAAAAAAAAAAAGAGGTCCAATAGGTTAGTGAGGCACCTAACAGGCAAGTGGAGCTAGCATAATTTAGAATTTGCTGAAAGTCAAAGATTGAAGCTGCTAGTCAAACCCTCTACTGCAAGTACAAGCCTGAGCAGGAACTAATACGTAAAGTTCTCCATAAGATTTCCAATTGAAATTGGAATAAAGGTGTTAAAATAAAGCATTAGTTGTAAATATCCTGTTTATCATTTTATTTCTAGATAGCTAATGCTGTTTCACTTTAGATATTTAATTTGCTTTTAAATTGTAAGCATTTTGAATAGAACTATTTTTAAAATGCGTGGCACACTACCTAACTTCTTAAACAGAATATTTGCATAATGTATATAATAGAACAGGTGTGTTCACTATGAGGGTTACTGGACTATGTGACACTGTACTTACACCAGTTGCCCAAATGTGAGGATGTGGGTGGGAGGGTTGTCATCCCCTGATCTTTGACGTGGCTTTGGTAAATCTGACAAAGGTATACTCTTTCTCCATCATTTCTTCATGCTAGTCTCTTGGTTGTAAAGAATGATACTACCATATAAAAAATGGCACAGACATTTTTCTAGCTCTTTTGATCCATCTTGTACCTGATTACCAATTTTCTTCTATTTCCTTATCACTGTTGTCACGTGTCACTTCCTTCTACTGCATGTCTGTCAATAGTAAACTATTTCCCTACTTCAGTTTTCAACATTGGTATTTTTCCCCTTAGAAATCAAATACCTGTATTTTTAAACTGTTAGAGTAAAAGAAAATAGATGTCAAGCGACAATCTGAGGGCTCCTTTTGTGAATAAATGCAGAAAATTTGATAATTTTTTAGTTTTCAAATTATTTTCTATTTATTTAAAACATTTTAGTAACATGCTTATTTTTAATTCGAAATATCTCAGAAATTTTTACATTCTAAATGGTACAATTAAAGAAACAATTGGATGCAACTTGAAACATTTGGAATTCTCTTCAATATTTTGAGCAGAAAAAAAATGCAACGTAGAAATGACCATGTTACTAGAATGCAGAAAAAATGAGTATTTCAATCACTTGCAGATTAAATAGTTTATCTATCAAAATGTGATCAAATAGTTTATATATTTTAATAGTTTGCAAGTAGTGTACAGCATAATATATTAAAATACATAAGTTGTTTCTATATAACAGTTTTATTATATACTATATTATATATTATCGTGTATGAAATAGTTTATACTAAAAGTCACAAATAGCTTATGTAGTAAATAATTCTCATATTTATTTATAGTAAATAGTTCACAAATTGTTTATATATTATACTATATATTTATTATATATTTCCATATAATTATAAGATTATATATTATAAAATATGTTATAGTTTATACATTACAATTACATAATTTTTATATTATGATACATAATTATATATTATAAAAAGACACTTGCTTTATCTAGTAGTATTCTTAGTGTATTTTTTGAAATGAATACAGTAGCAGCTTACCACCCTGGTAAAACATCTGAAATATTTCATACAGATAGTCAGCTGTGTTTGAGAAAGCATTTTCCGATTTTGTCAGTGTTCCAATTTGAGGTATTGGCATAGCCACAATATAGGATGGAGAATCCTTAACAATATTTTAATCTGTTAAATTTTAAAATGGCTTTCTATTTTATTTTTGTCTCCAATTTAGTTTAAATAAAATTTAAAATTATCTGTATGGTCCTACTAGAGATAGGCTTTTTTTCGAATAAAGCACTGAGGCTTATTACATTTCGTACTCATGGGTCCTGAACACATCACTTGGTTTCCTTTCTTTGTAAAGTAGCATGGATGGAATGGAAAGAGATTGTGGAGTGGAAAGAGACATAACAGATTAATGCTAACTTCATCGTTTTAAAAAGACATGGCTCTATTATAAAAGCCTTGAGAAATATGTCTGTTCAAAAGCATGTCCCTGCTATGCCTAGTTTAGCCACTGTTCCTAAGGGATTACTTTCAAATGTCAATATTTAATATTTTCTCTTCTCTTCTGTATCAAGCAGGTTTACTTTTCCTCTGCTTGCTAAAATCAAGCATAACAGTCCCAAATATTGTTCCATAAACAAGAAGATATTTATTCTCTAATAAAAACTTACTTTAATAATAATAATAATGTGTGCATCAAGCAACGGAGAGAGAAAAATTGGAGACTAGTGAAAATGTGGTTGGTGGATCTGTAGTCCAAGATCATCATCACGGTGAGAACCAGCTTCTACTTTGATTAATTTTATATTTTCTATAGCATTGGCAGACAGTGTTCCATGGGTCACTCAGTCTTTCATTGTTGCTTAATGTGCCAAAAATACAGAGCCCTGAATCCTTTTTCAGGATTGTCTTTTCATAGAGCATCCTTGAGGGATGAAGTATATCTCCCATTGGGTCGAATAGAAGCCTTCTTTACTGTCTGCTATAAAAGAACTAGATTCCCCAATCTTAGTGCCCTTCTACAATGCAATTCAATTTCTTAAGTGGATCATCTGCCCCCTTATCCTCCTCAGGAGACTTGGGAGCAAGAGGAACTGAAGCAAATATGCTGATGCTCATGCTGCTTGCTGTGTGATGAGTAACACTTTCCTTTGTCTCTGACGGAGAAGTATCTTCTACCAGCATCCAAAAAACAGTGACAGACTAACTTTTTAGCTCGTCAAGACAAGGTAAAATGAAATCTAAGAGGCAAATGTTTTCACAATGAGGATGCGATCCTGAATAAGATGAATTTCTGGAAGAGAAAGTAAAAGGCCCCACAAGCAAGGTTCAGAGTTAAGAGAAGACATCCTAGGATCTGAGAATGCTTTCACCCAAGTGGTGGGCAACGGAGAAGATGGTAGTGGTCCCAACCGCCAAAGAGACTGACTCAGAGCTCTCCTTCAACCTCAACTGCTTTTAGGAGAAAGATCATCAGGGATGAGGCCAAGATCTTAGGCCTCTCTTCAAAAGGGAACCAAAGCTAATGCATTTGCTTGAGTGTGTTGGGGAGCTTCGGGGAGGGCTAATGCTTATGGTTCTACTGGATCCATGCAGCAAAGTCACTTCCTACCCAGTCTGCTAGGCAGAGAAGGAAACTGAATTCAACCTATAAACTGTGGGACAAAGTCACTGTGGGACTTTGTGGATGAGCACTTTCAGCTGATTCAATTCACTATTGCAGTGGCTTTGACATCAGTACATACCATTCAACTGATGCATTACATGCTTCTACTTCCTGTCCCATAAGAGTTACAGAGAATTGCCCTTTTCAAAGACTGCCGCAGGAGAAAAATGATAGTGGGACAGATCAATCCCTTCTCCCCTCCCGCTTAACCCTCCTCCCTCTCCCTTCTTGGTTTGTCAAATAGAAACAAAATGAACTACAAGAAAGATAAATGAAAATCACAGTTTTAATTAAAGACTTAATGGCTACCAGAGTACTCAGAGGTTGTTTCCCAGAAGAACAGTGCCTGCTAGATGAAGCTATCAATTACACTTCTTTTTTATAAAAAGGCACATTTCAACCTCCTACTAAGCTTTTGTTGAAACTGTATCCATGTCTCATGGAGGCTTGTGCCTCTAGACTGACATCCTTATTTGGGAGTGCATCAATTTGAATTCAATGACTAACAAAATGGAAAGTACTTAGTAGGTTTTCTTCGTTAAACAGGTACAATCTGTTCAAGGGTGCAACTGGTCTGACCCAAGGACATATCAGCTTTGCATGAAAACATGTTGCTCCTCCTTTTAGGGAAACTTCACCCCCACCCCCAACTTGACTTTCTAAAAAAATGCCATTGGCTCAATAGGGACCTTAATCAGTGGGCATTGTCCCATGATATTGTTCATCAGTGAAAGCTAATGGTGTCCGTGGATAGGAACAGCAATCTCGCCCCAGTGACAGCTCTGAAGACCAACTTTGGTAAAGGCTGGTCATCACAATGGGTTGAATTGAAAGCTGTGACCCTTTCCGTAGACAACACTCCAGTGGCTCATGTTTTATTTTTATACAATATTATGCATAACATGCATACATATAACAGTCATATTGTCATCTTTTTTTTCTAACTCTTAAGCTGTTGCCAATGGCCTAGCCATCTGCTCTACTACTTGGAAGACTACAAAATAGCAGATTAAAGATGATCCTCATTATGGCTGCAAAATGTAGAAGGCAACTGTGGTTGCTCAGCTGATAGTCTGGATTGTACACTAGATGCTCACAGTAAGGGCTCATTCTCTGATGAGACTGAATGGAATCAACTGCCATTGAGCCTGCATTACTCACACTCGTACCATTGTTACCTAGATGCATCATCACATACGGCATGACTATTTCCACCATCATAAACAGGACACAATGTAAAAAGGTCAAACGTTTCTGATACAGAAGCTAACCGTAACAAAGACTCCATTTTTTTGATGTTTCATTACTGCCAGCTTTTAAGCCTCACCACTTCACTCTTCCACTTCTGCCCCACATCTGGTCAAGCCGATAAGAAGACCTGTGTGATCCCTGCTTTGATGCTGGCAGGAAGTTCAAACCACCCACAGGAGCACTTACACTGGCCCCACCACCTAACCATCAAAGCACTCCCAAGCCAGTCTCCTTTCCTACTCTCTCAAGCCATTTCAGAACCTACTTGAGAGCCATCTTGCTCTTCCTAGAGATCCTTGTCATATGAGTAATAAAACTTTTCCTACCCTTTTGGTGTGTCCGTGACACCATCAGTGTCAAAAACCAAATCAAATTTGGGGGTGGGGAGATATAGTCTGTTTCTACAGAATCTCCAAAACAGTTGGAGGAGAGAGCAGGGTGGATATCTAGACAACGAGCACCACCTCTCAGCATCTTTCTTCTCTTTCTTTGACTTGGTAACTGCTGGTGAGTGTGCTCTTTGACCTGCACTGCTGCCTGTTGACAAGCTTGAATTTAATTTAGGCTGTTTTATGTTGCATTTGCTGAGTTCTACTGAGCCTCTGTTATAGATTGAACTGACCCAAGTCAGAAGTCTGGATAATTGGAATTTAGAAGTCTGAACAGGAATATGAGCCTGGAGCTCTCCTTTAAATAGCTTTGGATTCTGTATCTCAGCCTCAACTCATCTGTGTGTATGATATTGAGCTGTCTTCACTCCAGCATAAATTGTGCCTGACCCTATGCTCAGGAGGAGGACTAACTCTGTAACCATCGGTCATATGTCTCAACCAGGCACTGGCCCCACCCTGTAAAGAGCTCAAGGGAAAGATCGATACTCTGTGCAATATGGGCACACCAGTGGTTGCTGGTGAGGAAGAGGAATAGCAACTGTGTGACACTCTGAAGTCACACTCCTAAAAGCAGAGGACCTCCTGAGACCTCACAAAATGCCTTTTCTGCTGCTGCTGTCTATATTTCTGTCACCAAAAAGGATCCTGATCCTCAGGGTTTAGGGATCATCATATGACCTCTGCAGCACAGTCAAAGGGTTAAGTCAAACACTGCCTTTCGAAGGCCTCCAGCCCTAACAATTCGGAGTCAAGGCATCTTGGTTACATTTCTGAAAATCATTTGATAAACCGAAGTCTGCTCCATCGCTGACCTGCCAAAAAAAGTTTTTGACATCTCTGTACCCACAACGCAAAATAAAAGCCCAACATCTTTAGGTCTTTTTGTGTTCTGAAGGCAACAAATTGCCTTCACACAAATTTTACTGAATCCGGTTACACTGTTACATGCAGGTTGGCCCATCTTGAATGGGGCTTCCTCCAACCAAAGCTCTAAAATCTGTCTAAATTGCAATATAATAAGCATTTTGTTAGTGCCAGCTAGAGATACCTTCACTACAAAGGCTCTCACACCTCCTGGAGTCTCTGAAGCACCTATGATGGCCATAAGTTGCCCATGGGCTTCTGATGCAAGAAATTATGCTATTTGGCCCCATGTTATATACCATTAGAATGACAAATGCTGATCCATGCTGGGCTGTCCTGGAAATAGAGGCTCTCATAAATCCTAAACTCAAGACCCTCCATATCTAGATGCTCATTATACCTTGGATCGTGAGAGCAGCACCCCAAAAGCACGGCCACTCAGGACTCCTGATGCAGGATAGAGCCAAACCTGGGCTCCTGGCATATTCCTCCTGCAGGAGGGGGTGGCCTTCCCTGTCTTCAGTCCTTTTCTGGATGCCATGGTGCTAAAGGAGATCACCCCTCTCCTAGATCATTTGGCTATTTATGGAGCTCCTTGGGATCAACTGAGTGAAGAGAAAAAGGAGTTTGCAGACCTTATGGATGGCATCATCGCCCTCACATATGATAAAGCTTGCTGAATTGCTACTGCTATTCCTTCCTTAACCAGGATGTCCTTGATAAAGGAGGAGACCCGAGGGTCACTACAATTGGCCAAACTTTAGGAAGTCACAGTAGCACTGGATGACCTGGTCAACAATTGGCCCCATGTGTGCATTTATATAGACCCATGGGTCATTGCCAATGTCTGACTAGTAAAGTGCTTCCTGATGGGAGGCACTGGTGGTGGGTAGGGTTGGGTGGGCGGAGCTCAGTAAAACTTTAATCTGCTTGTCTGCCAATGGGTGGGGCTGTGTTCCCACCCTGTTGGTCATTTGGCCTGAGGCTACCCAGCACTGGAGCTTACAAGCTCTTTGGTGGGGCTAATGGCGGACTCTGGGAGGGCTCACACCTATGAGCACTTCTCAGAACCCCTGCCACCCATGTCCCTATCCCCTCAGTGAGCCATAGCTGCCCCCCACCTCTGCAGGCAACCCTCCAACCCCAGCAGGTAGGTCTGGTTCAGTCTCCTATGGGGTCACTGCTCCTTCCCCCTGGGTCCTGGTGTGCACACTATTTTTTGTGTGTCCTCCAAGAGCAGAGTCTCTGTTTGCCCCAGTCCTGTGGAGGTCCTGCAATCAAATCCTGCTGGCTTTCAAAGTCTGATTCTCTGGGGATTCCTCCTCCCGTTGCCAGACCCCCAGGTTGGGAAGCCTGACGTGGGGCTCAGAACCCTCACTTTAGTGGGTGGACTTCTGTGGTATAACTGTTCTCCAGTTTGTGAGTCACCCATCCAGTGGTTATGGGATTTGATTTTATAGTGATTGTGCCCCTCCTACCGTCTCATTGTGTCTTCTCCTTTGTCTCTGGATGTGGGGTGTCTTTTTTGGTGAGTTCCAGTGTCTTTCTGTCGATGATTATTCAGCAGTTAGTTGTAATTCTGGTGCTCTTGCAAGAGGGAGTGAGCGCACGTCCTCCTACTTCACCGTCTTAAAACAGTCTCCCCTGACTATCTAGTATAATCAGTGCAGCAATAGCAATTTCTTACCCAAGGCTGCTTCTTTAGTATGAACAACTCTGGGCATCTCTTGCTTGGCTGATACACAAAATGTAAATCAGGGTCACACATGTATCTATGCTTACTAATGCCACAATAGAAGCCCTCACCAAGATACTCCTTATCCCCTTGGAGGTCTTAGACATCATTGATGATAACCAAAGCACTCGTTCACGTCTCAGGGTACAAAACACTGGACTTTTGAGAAAGGCATTTGATGGAAATTTCACCTCTCTTAATCATCTCAGGCTGCAGGCCTCATAGAGGGCTGTGATGGCTTACTTAACAAGTTCAAATTCAATTAAGTGAAAAGTGGCACATTTGAGCCATCAGCCAGCCATCAGGCGTCCATTGTAATATGCCATCATTTTTTAATGTTTGGCTGCTGACAGCTTTTAAGCTTCCCTCTCCCCTCTTTCCTTTCTTCCCTATTTCTGGGCAAGATGATGAGAAAGCCCAGGTGCTCCCTCCTTTGGTGTTTGTAGGATCTTCAAAACATATGTCAGAACCCTCACCCTGGCCCCATTCTGTAACCACCATAAAATCCCAAGCCAGTCTCCTTTCCCTGTTCACTTTTTCTTTTTTTTCAAACCTGCTAAGGAGTGACCTTGGTCTACCCAGAAAGTCTCATTGTGTAGTTAATGAATATTTTCATATCCCTTGGTATGTGTGTGGTATCATCAGTCTCAACATCTGAACCAAATTTTGAGTGGGGTCCACCTTGTTTCTGAGCAGTGGCTATGATGCCAACCCTACATGCCTGACTTGTGACTCCTGCGAAATTGGCCCGTTTGCCTTGGAATGATGAAGCCACATTGCGGGAGGGCATTGTCCCCACCAGCTCTTAACAAATGGACTGTATTGGGCCTCTAACCCTTTTCAAGCCCACCATCTGCGTCTCGCTGTTGTTGAAACTTTCTGTGTATAAATGGTTGATCCCAGCTATAGCAAGTGGCCCTTGAGACCCTTGAAAATAAACAGTCATGTTTTCAACTTTCCTGACCATCCACAGTTTGTAACAGTGAGCCTTTTGTTGAAAACCATCCAACACTGGTCCAATAGTCAAGGTATTCAAGTGACATTCCATGTTCCCTAACATTTGCAGACATTTGTTATTACAGATCACTGGACAGACTCCTCAAAAATCAGTACAAATATTTCTAACACTTCCTCTCTTACTTCCTTCTGGTTTACATTCTGCATGAGGGCAGTTTGTCATTGAATGCAGCTGTCCCCAGACTGGCTTATCCTCTTTAGTCTGCCTCCTGGATAATGTGAAGAATGAAAGATATAAAGTATGTAGAACCATTTTGAAAAGTCATGTTTCCTACTCTGACAATGTTTGGGCATGATGAGTCTTTCTTTCCCCTAACAGTGACCCCAGGTGAGCCTGCCACCCTACATCTTCCAGGTGGCAGCCTAGCCATAAGGGGGCCTAAAGAGCTCAAACTTAATTTTGGTTCAGCCACTTGGATTCTTTTGTTCCAATTTACATGGTCTTAGATCATAAAGACACAGACTTATATGAATGAGTGCACTGCTCCACAAGTCTTCCTTGTCTACTTGGACCAAGGTAAGAAGTATAATATGTCTTTGTAAGTTTTACAAAATCAATCTTGTCCCACTTGCGCCTGACTGCCTAGACAAAGGTGTAGCATGAGTAGAAAAAGATTAGAGAAAAGGTATATTTATAACACTGGGGTGGGACACACTAGTTTTGTGAGCAGCAAATAAGCAACTCCAGTACCTGGAGGAGGAGCACCTCAGATCTCAGAAGCTGCAAGGAAGTGGAATAATAAATGCTCCCTTTGTCACCTAGATACAACAGTGGAGCCTGGTAAAGCCATGATAGGGTCTGCCTAAGTAAAGCAACATCTGCTAGGGACAATCTGACACTTCACTGTAAAAACAGAGACACCCATGTGGACATGGCCAGTTCTGAACCATTCTGCTCCCTGATGCTATCCATGTCAATGCCTGAACAGGGATGCCCTCCCTCATATGTCTAAAAAAAAAATATGGCCCAATCTGTTTCAGTTTGGTTGATACAAATTCATATTCTTTTCCTGATGTCTAAGTGCCTTTGAATTATGTCATATAGGATGACTGGGGCTACACCTTCTGGGTGACATTGCTCATGTGTCTTAACCAAACTGATGCAATGTTCCATATTAGACTTAAGAACATATCCAGAACAGGGATGACCTGTGTACATTTGGGTTATATGTTTGTATGTGGGAGATCTTGGACCATTAAATGTCTCTCCATTGCAGACAGAGGCTGCTTTTATAGCCCATGTATTGCTCCCTGTACTTATTGACAAGGACTTCAAAGATCAGCAGGTCAGTTGCAATTCCCTTGCATGGTTCATAATGGATAATAGGCCTGACCTTAGACTACAGTCTGACTACCTAAAATATGACTTGCTGATCCCACTGGAGTATAGTCACAGTTGACTGAGTCTGAGATCCTGAGGACGTGATTGAGGACAGTACTGCAGGTTGCCATCATCCTGCTTTTTATCCTGTTAATTAGATGCTATGACAAATTGAATAGATTTGGGTGCAGCCTCTGTTAGTTAGGTTAATCACAGTGGCCAATGGAGTAGTAAAATCATTTAAAAATTTGTTAGAAGCTAAGGTCAAGTAGGACTAAATGTTGGATATTGTTGGGAGATACCCAACAGTCTTGATTTTTCATGTTCTATGTCTTGCTAGGTGTGCCAAGAATAAAAGGCCCTGTCTACTCTTTACCTGGGCTAATTCTCAGGGTTACATTGCTTAAGAGATTAGATTCTCAAGGGTTTTTTCCAAAGGTACTTAAGGGTTGTGATCTTAAGAATTAGTTCAAGGGATGAGGTAGTATCCCCCACTGGAACAAAGAAGAGACTTGATTACTGATTGTTATTAAAGGGTGGATTCTCCCAAGCTCAGAGATTTTCTCCTCTAAAACATTTCACTGTTTGTGCTAGTGTTATCTGCGACCTTCTTGTTGCAACCACGCCCCCTCGTCCCACCCCCTATTGGATTCGGGGACAAGCAGAAATGATGCAAATGTTGATGCTTATGCTGCTTGCTGTGCCTGACATAATAAAATCTTTGTGTCTGACCTGGGAGTCTTGTGTCTTCTGCCAGCATCCTTGAAACGGTATCAGACGAACTCATTAGCATGTAAGTTAAAATCAAATCCTAGACTCAACATGTAATACCACGCATGTGCTCTGAAACTACTTCTTTTCAACTCAGCTATTGATTGGCCTACATATTAGATACAGTTTTTACTTTAGTCACTAGCATGCAATAAAGAACTGAGATTATCCGTTCTTTCCTAATCTTTTGGGAAGAGTATAAGGAAACATCTTGAGCTGGGATTGGTTGCTGAATGACATCTGCTAGAGGAAGACTTGGGTGGTTAATAGCAGTTAGAATTAATAACAGCCAATGAATTCAAAGCAACGGGAAATAATACTTACCCATGTTTTCTCTTTGTACAGTAGTTCCAAAATCTCTCTTTAAGCTGGCAATCAGATTTGTATCCCTGGTTACAAAGACCAGCTTACTCAGACGATTGGAGAAGAACCATCTTGACTCAGACTTAAAGAAAAAATTCACATTTTGCATACACGTAGGTATTTATTTGCTAAGCTTTTGAGACTAGTCTTACTAGCTGTTAAGGCAGCTTTTAAAACAGTACTTAACTTTCACTTAAAATGACGTTAAAATATCAATTCCAATAAAACTGTCATTATTTGAACGTTTACTGTAAGCTAGAAACTATATTGCTACATGTGTATATTTTTTCATGTATTCCATTAAAAGAATCTTATGAAATACAGACTCTTATGTTCATATCCCAGAAGATGAAATTGGGATTATCAAGTTTATGCAATGTGGTGATAGTGCAGAGGTAATACATGGTAGAATTTGCATTTGAAATAAGATCATTTAAGCATATACTATTTAAAATTGGTTTATTTAAAATTAAATTATACAAAGCATGTAAATGTCTTCAAAATGAAAAAGAGTAAGATGACATTTTTAGCACCCTATTATTTCTTCCTTAAGCTCTCAACTGTATGAGAGAGAAAGAGAAAGAAAGAGGGGAGAGAGAGAGAGGCACCAAATGTGGAAGAAACGAGTCAAGCTTCATAAAATATGACTTTTATTGCTTGAATGATAAGACAGTAGGATTCACTTAATCAATCATTGATTTAATTTATAGTTCCCTTTACTGCATTTCATAAAATAGGCAGTTTGAAAAATTATCCTCAGAACATGTCTAAAGAACTTTTATAGCCTTGAAGACTTCCTAAGGATGTGAAAATATATAATAAACAGATTTTATTTTGTATCAATTTATATTTTATAATGAGAAAAACCAGCTGACAGATAAAATAAAATTTTAAAAGTCAAAAAAGACAGACTTCCAAAAAAGATAAACACAGAAAGGCCTGAAACCACTAAATTGTCTAATTCTGCATCAGGTTATGAATATAGAATCAAACTTTATGTCATCAAATAACACATTACTGAACTCTGATATATTTTCTATAATTTGTTACCAAAGATAATGGAGAGGGTTCTTTTAAAAATGTGGGTAGGGACTTCCTAAGTGGCACAGTTTAAGAATCTGTCTGCCAACGCAGGGAACACGGATTTGATCCCTGCTCCAGGATGATCCCGCATGCCGCTGAGCAACTAAGCCCATGCACCACAACTACTGAGCCTGTTCCCTAGAGCCTGTGAGCCACAACTGTTGAGCCCATGTGCCGCAGTTAGTGCAGCCCACGCGCCTAGAGCCTGTGCTCCGCAACAAGAGAAGCCACTGCAATGAGGAGCCCATGCACTGCAGTGAAGAGTAACCCCCATTCGTTGCAGCTAGAGAAACCCTGTGCAGCAATGAAGACCCAATGCAGCCAATAAATAAACAAATCAATAAATAAATTTCTAAAAAAAATTAAAATAAAAAAATTAAAATGTGGGTAAAGAACATGTGAATTTATACACTGGATTGTATCCGTAAAGGCCTCGTCGGGAAAAAGAAGCCATTCTGGTTATTTTAAGAGATAATTTAATATAAAAATTCTTAATTAGGTACAAAGTTATACTATTTACTGCTAGAAATTTCCTGCCTCCTCAGGCATCAAACAGTCAAACTGTTTCTTCTCATAGAAATTTCATGCCTTTTAAAAAAGTTTTTAAGAAAAAATTGAGGAAGTAAAAATTTAACCTGAGACCTGAAGGGAGAGTGGATTTGTTCAGGGGAGGGGGAAGGAGAGGGGAAGAGAGAGCTTGTCAAGGAAAGGGTGCATTATAAGTCAAGGCAGCCTGGCAAGAATAAGCAGGTAGCTTACTGTGGGGGAAGAACCTCTCCCACATTATCCTACTTAATCCCAAACCCCTTTTTGGAGCATGTATGCCCATCTACTCATTATCTCCCTTTTTAAGAGATTTAAAGAGGACAAAATAAGGCTTACTGATTCGCACAAGACCACACAGCCAGCAAATTGTGGCTAGATTTGAATTCAGGTGTATAAAGCCCACATTTTAAACTAGTCACGTGCTTCTCCCTGTGTTATAACACATCTTGAGGTTGGCTTAACTGGCAGAGGCACAGAATTAATTGCTTTCCCAACCACATCAACAGTTGATGAGTACTTGAACTTCATGTTTGGGGTTGTTGTGTATTAGATTTGTCAATCAAATATTCATACAACTTTGATTTGCTCTTGATCCAGTGAAGATTTGATGAAGAACAAATTTGTGTTTTGTCTAGTGGTAAGAAAAATGCAAGGTACTACAAATTACTATTAAAAGCTGTTAGATGCAAAAATCTAGAATTTGCAGGTAAATATTTTTCTGCAAAAGGACTCTGGTTTTTAGGAAAAAAGTATCATTTCTCATGCCATAACTTAGTATTTTTCTCTAATACTTTAGGTAAAGAGAAAGAAGCTCAACAAAATACCTAAACCTTTAGCAAGTATCCAGGTTGGAAATGTAGAGATTATTTTTAATAATTCATTAATTGGGCATTTGATTCTTGGTGCTGTCACAAAAAAATTGTTTTTCTATCTATAGTAACAATGAGATTTTGTTTCTCCCATCTGGAAAATTGAGATAATAATACCAATTTTACAGGCTATTGAGAGGATTAGGGAATACATATGAGTGTGGAAAATTCTCCAAGATGAATCTGAAGAATGAGTAGGTGTAGGACAGATTAATGGGCCAACAGAACTTCATACATAGAGGTCAGATGTAAGAAAGATCGTGATGTTCTCAAAAATTAATTGATGAACAAATAGTGATTTTTTTAAAGGGTTAGGTGCTCTCCTTTTCAGTGACTTGAAATGATGTAGCTATTCAGAGTCTTCACTCTCTCCAGTTTCCTGGAAATAAATTATCTAATCCAGTTCCAAAATACTGCATGAATTATAGCTTCAATAAAAATTTATTTCCACCCCATAGGAGTAACTACCTACTCAGGAAATGCTATCTTTCATAGAAGTTTGTGAATCTTTCCCCATAAAGATATTGTACATTGCAGGCTCCTCAAAGGCAAAAGATGGGAAAATTTCAGAGAAGGGAATATGGTTTTAATCCCCTGGTCTCACCATTTTCAAACGGGATGACAGTCAACAATTATGGTGCTTTCATCAAGATGATGGAAATAATTAATTCCTACCTTAGAGAGATTGTTTATGTTGAATTAGATAACGTGTAAATAAATCACCAGGTAGTAAACTTTTATTCAACTCCCCCCAAGCTTCTTATAAAGGAAATACAAAACTATCCTTCTCTAACCATTTCAGTATCACAAAATGTCTGGAATACATTGTTCTTGGTTTTGTGTTTATGATTTATATTATCATGATTTGTTTTGTACAGTTTCCCAGTAGCACAGCTAGACCAAGACAGGAAATAGCCGCAATGGTATAATTTATTGTGCAGAACACCTCAAATACATGTAGAGAATATTGAGATGAGAAAAATTATCCCTTGTGTGCATTATAAATCTTATTAGGATGGAAAAGATAGACTCATTATAAAACGCTGAGGTAAATGAACAAAATGATGGCAGGATCTCTACGGCACATCAAAAGAAGGAGTAACAGTTTATGTGGATTCTGTCAACAGCAATAGTGGCAGGATACGGCAAATAACATCAGATAATTTTAGATGATGAATTGACTTTTCCTTATCACAATCTAACTGGAAAAAGCAAATAATCTTTGAATAGAAACTAAGAATTGCTGCCAAAGAAAGTTGGCCCTGCAGCTGTGAAAACCAAGGTGGGGTAGATGTAGTTGTATAACATAAATACACTTCTTAAAAACTTAAAAGCATCTAAAATGCCTTTTACATAGGAACAGGTCATCGTGCGCCATAGATCTAAACTTTATTATGAAATATACAGACTATGAACCAAGAGGTGCACCTATTTTGTTAAAACTAACCCCAAGTAAATCAGGAAAATTCTCTCACCTCCCTTTTTTTTCACTAAATGGCGTGAGAATTCTGATATCCTATACTGAATTCTTCTAAGATATTTCTCTATTATCATATCCATATTAATTAGACAGGTTTAGTTTTAAATAGTTTGTACAGCCTGAGAGTAGCAAAACAATACAACAAACAGAGTCCTCTGATAGCCAGGCTGGCACTTTTGAGGAATTGAGGGAACACTTTTGGCATATTATCAAATGTTCTAATTTAATTATTTAAACTGAAGCTTGTAGATAGTCAAGATAAACCTGCCATACTCATGGTTCTATATGCAAAGGCCCGTAGCAGGCTACTTCTTTCCATTAAACAAACAAACAAACAAAAAACTTAAATAGGAATCTTTAAAGTAGCAAATTCATAGCATACTTCAGCATTCATTGTGCTTCTTCTAGGTAGGAATGTAGTAAACTTTTCCAAAAACTCTAATATTGTTCAGCAACTTCAGTATTAATTAAGAATAGGATTCCAAGAAACATAGATAAAATGATGGTTTTACTTACTGATCTGAGATTTTTTCATTTATACTTTCCACTTAAATTCTTAGAGAAGAAAAATGTTCCAGTGAGATGTTTAAATGGTGAAGTAGCATAACATAAAACATGGTGCAATTACAAGAAATAAATCTGTGTATCTAAAGATGGGAAGTGGCAAAATACAATTAATGACTCATTAAAAAAAAATCACTGATTTATTTTTTATTACAAGAAGATGAATTTCATGGGATTAAAAGGAAAGTATCATGCAACATTTCTTTTAAAAGCCAGCTAAACTAGACATTAATTTCTCAATACCAAACTGTCTCTGTAAGTGCACAAAAGTCTCATATTTTTAAGTAAAACATTTTCTTTGAAGTATTAGCATATATAAAGAAAAGTTCATAAAACTTAAGTGTAAAGTCCAAAGCATGTGTACATCCTTGTAACCTCCTTGTAATCTCCGCTTTGATCAAAAAATACCAGCACTTCAGAAACCTTCTCTGTGTTCTCCTCTAGTCATGACACCCAAAGCAATCATCATTCTGATGTCTGTTGCCATAGACTGGATTTGCCTTTACAGAAATAGAATCCAGCAGTCTTGTTTCCTACTCTGTCCAGCTTATTTTCTTCAATGTTTTATCTATGCAACTCAGGCATGATATTCATGATATTGTGTGTTGCAGTAGTCTGTTCATTTTTATTGCTGCATAGCATTTCGTTGTATAATTATGACACCATTCATCCAGTCTGAGGTGTATTTAATTTTTTTTCCAGATTTGCCTCATGCATAATATATTGCAAATATTATCATATATGTGTTTTGGTGCATATATGTATTCAGTTTGGTTGAGTATATTCCTAGGAGTGAAATAGCTAGATCATAGGATGTATGCATGTCAAGTAAGCTTTGGTAAACACTGCCAAACAATTTTCCAAAGTGATTCCATTAATTTATACACCAGCATTGTAGAAGGGAACTGTTGCTCCCATTCTCTCCTGCACTTGGTATTAAGAGACTTTTTAATTCTAGCTCTTCTGATGGGTATGTAGAGGTGTCTCATTGTGGTCTTAATTTTCTTTTCCCTAATGACTAATAAGGTTGAGCTACTTTTCTTAAAAAAAAATCACTGCTCACTCACTAAGTGAGCAAGTCTTTTGGTTGTTCAACCTTTTATTATGTATCTTCTCTTTAAGGTGTAGGAAATCTTTTATATTTTAGAAACTTTTTTCGGTATATATAATACAGACTGTGTGCATATATGTAGCTTCACATTTCCTCTTTTAAGAGTGACTTTTCTCCACACCCTCCCCAACACTTATTGTTTCCAGATGTTTTGATGATGGCCATTCCGACTGGTGTGAGGTGATACCTCATCGTGGCTGCAGCCACTATGGAAAACAGTTTGGAGATTCCTTAAAGAACTAGAAATGGAACTACCATATGGCCCAGTAATCCCACTCCTGGGCATATACCCAGAGAAAACCATAATCCAAAAAGAAACATGAACCATAATGTTCACTGCAGCAGTATTTACAACAGCCAGGACATAGAAGCAACCCAAATGCCCATCAACAGGTGAATGGATAAAGAAGATGTGGCACATATATACAATGGAATATTACTCAGCCATAAAAAGGAATGAAATTGAACTATATGTAACGAGGTGGATAGACCTAGAGACTGTCATACAGAGTGAAGTAAGCCAGAAAGAGAAAAACAAATACTGTATGCTAACTCATATATATGGAATCTGAAGAAATGGTACTGATGAACCCAGTGACAGGGCAAGAGTGGAGATGCAGATGCAGAGAATGGACTGGAGGACATGGGGCTGGGGTGGGGGGCGAAGGGGAAGCTGGGATGAAGTGAGAGAGTAGCATAGACATATTTACACTACCAACTCTAAAGTAGATAGCTAGTGGGAAGTTGCTATATAACAAAAGAAGATCAACTTGATGATGGGTGATGCCTTAGAGGGCCAGGACAGGGAGTTTGGGAGGGAGTCACGGGGAGGGAAGAGATATGGTGATATATGTATAAATACAGCTGATTGACTTTGGTGTACCTCAAAAACTGGTACAGGAGTGTAAAGCAATTATATTCCAATAAAGAGCTTAAAAAAAAAGTGACTTTTATGTAAAGTTCTTAATTGCAATGCAGGCCATTTAATCAATATTTTTCTTTATACATAGTTTATTATATCCTGCTGAAGAAATATTTTTCTACTCCTAGGATCTATTCTCCTATATTATTTTCCAGAAGCTTGATCTTTTTAACCATTCAGATTTGGGTCTAAAATTCTTCTAGAATTGGGTGTTCTATATGATATGCCACAGGAATCAAGATTTATTTTTTCCTCTCTGGATACCTAGTTGACCCTGGTAACCAATGATCTATAGTCTCTATCACTGAAAATTAATTTTGTATGCTCAAGAATTTTATATAAAACAAAGCATTTAAGATATACTTTTTATGCCTGGCTTCCTTCATGCAGTATATGCTTTTGCAATTCACTCATCTTATAGTGTGGTCAATAGTTCACTCGCTATTTTTGTTGCAGGGTAGAATTCCATTGTATTAATAATACCACATTTTGTTTAGCTAGTCACCTCTTGTTAGATATTCAGGTTGTTTCCAGTTTTTGATTACTAGGAATAAAGCTGACATGACCATTTATGTATAAGCCTTTTTGTAGACATCTGTTTTTATTCCTCTTGAGCCCATACTCAGGAGTGGATTTGCTGGATATCATAGTGAATGTATGTTTAACTTTTTAAGACAGTATTAAACCTTTCCAAAGTAACCTTAGGGTCTCATTTGCTCCACATATTCTGCAGCATTTGGTATTTTCCAAGCCCTATTTACCACATTATTTTTCTTTCAAGTTTAGTGATCTTGGGTCATGACTAGGAAATTTTTGCCTATCTCAAGGTCAAGAATATTATATTCTAAAATTTTGTAGTTTTTGCTTTTGTGTTTACATCTATGATCTGTTTTGACTTAAATACTGAATGTGGTGTGATGTGAGGATTGAGGCTGAAATTTTATCCTTTCCCCTTGTCACCTTTGGTAAAAATGGCTACATCTATATATGTGGGACTATGTCTGGACTCTTCATTCTGTTCCTTTTGTCTATATGCTTATTTTAACACCGATAAAACATTTTCTTGATTACTGATTGATTCATAATAAATCTTGATATCAGGTAATCTAAGTTTTCCAACTTTATGCTTTTCTTAAACTGATTTTGCTCTTCTAAATCTTTTGCATTTCCATATAAATTTTACAATCATTTTATTAATCCCTACTTAAAACCAGGTGGGACAGTGATTGGTATTACATTACAAAATAAATAGAACAAATTGGGAAGAATTCATATATTAGCATTATTACACTTTCCAATCTGTGAAAACAGTTTATTTCTTCATTTAGTTATTCTCTCTCTGTCCTTTAGTTTAAAGCCAGAAAAGGTGTCTGCTCCAACTCAAAGCTTTGATTTAAAATGCATGTCCTTTTTTTTTAGGATCAGGGTCCTAAAGTTGGCTTTGTCCTCATCCAGGCTTGAGAGTTAAGAACATATTTTATTGGGGTGGTGTGTTTAGGACATGAGATTGTGATGATAATTGCATACACATTGTTCACATATAACACACAGGAGGATGGATTTTGTATAAAAAGGAATCCTTCCTTAATTATCAAAATGAGTACTTATTTCATAAGCCCATTTAAGGGAGTATTTATGTACAGACTCACTCTATTTCACTTGGCATGTGGCAATTTGATCCTTAGGAAACCATATATGGCAAATTTAGTCACTGCAAAAGATGGCACTGTTTAGGAAAGAACACATACACATACACATATACACAGAAGATAATACCAAAAAAGGCAACTCCTAAAATTGGGCAGGGAAAAACCAGCAAAATTTATATCTATTCCCTTTAAATAAAAGCTGGACAAACTTTATCACCAGAAGGACTTCATTTGGGAAATCTTACTCTATATTTTATTGAGCATACAAACTTTGGGGTGAGTTAAGTACAATTAGTTACTGGATTTTAATAAAAACCAGTTAAAAAGGCAAAAATCTTCACTTCACTCTTTATCATATGGTGTCTTTTCTAACTTTGTTCAGAATGTGGATACTTAAATCATGACTGAACACAAAGAAAACAAATGCTGTGTGTTTTTCTTTTTTCATAGAGCAATATACTTATTCCTAGTTGGTCATTAGTAAGTAAAATATTCAGGGTATTCTAACACACTCTATCATGTTTTCTCTTCTCTTTTATTTATTTGTTGGCCATGCCCCAAGGCTGGTAGGAACTTGTTCAATCCCTGACCAGGGACTGAACCCAGGCCATGGCAGTGAAAGCTCCAAGTCCTAACCACTGGACAACCAGGGAATTCCATTTTCTAATAAATAAAAATCTGCCTTCATTCAGCAGTATAAAATATCATGCTATCAGGCCATTTGAGAAAGATGAACACATGATCTCTGTGGAGAAAGTTTAAGACTTTAGTAAAGATAAGAGAATATAATTTGATCCTATCAAGAAGCTTCAATGATATTTGATGGCTGGAATTAATACTCTAAGGATTTAGATCCTTCTCAAATTAAAGTATTAATTCAATGAAAATATATTTAAAATTGAAGTACACTCTTGTTTTGAGCAACTCAGTAAGTTTTCTCTGAAATTAACCTGATGCCAATAGTCCATGAGTGACATCTAATTTTGGCTATGACACTGGATTCAGGAAAGAACTAATACTTCCACTGATAACAACTGCAAAAGCTGAATAAAACACGTTCAGTAAATGTTGGAAGGTATTGGAGGACTATCAACAGGCATGGCTTAAAGAGCTATGATCCCTTAAATTGGAGGAACACATAAGGCGAGCTCCACACTCACCTTAGCTTTTTTCTCCCGGGCATTGTCCAAATAACAGTGTCAGGGGATGGAGCAAAGAGAAAGCAGCAAGCTTACAGGACAAAAGAGAAAACTGCTGGCCTTCTGGGCTGCCAGATGATTGGATGCTGAGTGGTAAAATCCCTGAGAGGAGAGAACTGCCGACAGATGCCCCAAATCTTCCCTGTAAGTCATAACTCTGTCCCTACATTGGACATGCCCAGAGTAAGACTCTAAAACCTCCACCAGCAAAAGCAGCTAGGAAGCCAAAAACCTGGGGAGATATCTGTGAAATGTGTGGTGTTGGGAAGAGAGACTGCAGTCTAGGTCCTGTAAGTAGAAGCAGCCTTCCTAAATGCCCGGGTTTTTGAGTCAGGACCCCAGAGAACCAAGCTTTAAGAATAAGAGGGGAATGAATTGGGAGATTGGGATTGCCATATATAAATTACTAACAGGAAAAATAATTATCAAATTGTATACTTTAAATATATGCAGTTTATTGTATGTCAACTGTATCTCAATAAAATTCTTAAAAAAAAAAAAAAAAGAATAAGAGCTACCCCTTGGAGTCAGAATAACATCCTAGAATAAAAGCCTTAGACCTAAAGGCAATACTAAAGTAGACCTATCCAGCAAAAGTTAACAAATCAAGCCTTGGAAGAAAGATATACTGCATGTTATTACTTTAGAAACATAACTTTTAAAACCATGTTCCAGAATGGTATTTTGGTGTGTATGATTCTAAGAAATCTAATAGACTTCTAGTACAATCCATCACAATAATATATCTGAACATTTTTAATGTGATTCTCTCTAAACTTCCTGTAAACTCCATGAAGGCGTACATTCTATGGTATAATTGATCACTGTATCAGCAATAAGCTATACAGCACTATTATATGCATTCGATAAAAACGTGTTACATAAGTAAAATATTTCTTTCCATTCATAGTACCCACCCTGTCTGATGCTTTTAGTCCTGGCTATTCCTTGAGACCTTGTATCGAGTTCATCTGACCTTCCTTGCCCAGCTGCACAAAGAATGCTGGTTTTAACTTTAAACTCAAGTCTTCACTGTCTATTCTTTTTCTGATAAATTTATTGACTCATCATGTATAAGAGCCATAAAGTCAGAATAAACCATCGTATGCTAAATTATGATGGTACCGTCCTAGAAGGTATGAGTAAATATTGCTTTCATAACTAAGTAAAATTAGTTGTTTACAGAATTTAGAGCAGCATCTAGTGCATGGTAACTATGTTATCTTATTTAGATTGTTTTCTTTAAAATTAATTTAGCTGAAAGGACTCCAGATACTTACAAAGAAAAAGCAGAGGACATGCATTGCTAACTTCTGATGATTAATATTTTTAATCAGATGAACTATAATAGAAGTAAACACAACATTTAACAATTTTAAGGCTACAGCAGCTGCATATATGAAACAGGAATGCTTATCTTTTTGGAGAGCATTTAAAAAAAATCAAGCTGGGTAGTTTAGCGCATCAAATTCGCATCTTCTGCCATGATTCTGTGCTAAAAGACAAGCTTATAAAACCACATTTGTAATCCCTTACTGCTGTGATCCATGTGTTGCTTGCATCTTCATGCGAGACATCTAACTGGCTGAATTGATGCTCATTAACTATAAAGTCAGTTGTTTCCCAGAAAAGAAAGACCTATGTTATTATATATGTAAAACATATAATAGTGAAAATGTATAGTATATAGTGAGAACTTAGGTAGAAAAGTGAAAAATGAAGCATGCTGTCCTCAATACCAACCTCATCAATTCAGTATCATTCTACTAATACCCCCTATCAGTGACTAAGTGTGTACATACTAAGTGAAAGCAATTCTCTTATTTTCTTTTTCTAAAGAAAGGCAAACCATAAAAACATAGTTATAATTTCTCTGCTCTACATTGATGATACATTTCAGCACAGTAAGCTTGCTTGGAGTAAAACATTTTTAGATAAAATATGAGTAATGTGTTATCTAAGAGCTTTAAAAATTTTTCCATATAGCCTTCATTTTATGGTAAATTGTATTTTCCTTGAAGAAATTTCATTTTACCAAGGAAAAAGTTTCAATATAAAAGATACAAATACACATCTGAATATTTCCTTTGTTGTATAATAAATTGACTTTACAAAGCTATAAACTATCCTGAGTTTAAGGGCTTTTGGAAATAATGACCTTCATTAAAGTTTGTAATGCATACTGGGTGATATCATAAAAAAATGTGTCAGCGGAGTAATTTCTCCCTTAAAATGATCACCTTCACTGTGTGATAAATTGCTTGCATATATTCATAAAAGAATCTCTGTGGAATATTTCAAATTCGTAAGCATATTTCTTCACTTTGAAATTTTATAGGAAATGTATAGGTTACTATATTTATGACCAGATTATAGTTACTACATAAAAGGATATCTCTGCTTTGAAAATTGTGCTTATGTAGCTATAAAAAAGTACTTACCAGTTACTTAACAGACTTAAGTCTATCAACTTAGCAGAAAGCCAGGTCTTAAATGTTTATAAATTAAATTATTTGAATACACATTTTAGCTGGTCTTGCCACGGCTCTCTTGTTCTTATATAACAAGTATTATACTTTCATGTGTTCTCATTTCTTCTCATTAAGGATAAATGATCTTTTATGCTATGATGGAAGGTGAAACTATATTTTCTATCACTAATAGCAATAATAAATAGTGAAAGTGTGATGGTCTCTTCTTAAATAGACTCTTAATTATCTATAAGTATAAATAATCTTATTAAATAATATTGCAAGAAAAATCTATTTCCTGTATATTAAGAATTAGAGTGACTTGAAAAATTGAGCTATTTTTGATATTAATGTTTTATTGATTTAAGCATAATCACTACTCATTGCAAATATTATTAACTGAGAATATATCTCTTATATAATTCATTAAGGGATTTATGATAGTATACAGGATAGAAATACCAAACATGAATGCCTAAATAAGTCCTTTAAATTGAAATATCATTATCATGCCTTTACATTAAGAAATCTCAGCTTCTGCACTTTCAAACATTATGTCCCATTGAATTCATTACTCTCTGCCTTGTATTCTCAATCTAGCAATCAATCATATAGTATTACATACACATATATATGCATATATGTGTTTATATAGAAAAATACAATAAAAGAAATTTGTTTTATATGATGTATGTATATATATATAATGTATATCTAATTTCATCTTCTAGGAGGTAAGATCTTTATGCACAAGATTTTGTCTGTATCTCCCTCAGCTGCTAACACAGCAATATTCACAAAGCAGTTTCAGCACATTTTTTTAAATCAATGTTTAAATCAATATTTCATCTTACATTTCAATTAAAGGTCAAATAAGTAATAATTAAAACTAATATTTATTGGGTGGTTTCTATGTAGCAGCCATTGTTCAATCTGCACTAAATCCCTAAGGTGCCGTAGAATAGAAACGCTAATAAACAGTTTATGTGACTTGTCAGTTCCTGATGACGGTCTAACCTAAGTTAATTTTATTTTCATTTAGAAAATCTAGATAGGAATTTTGGGAAAATATTCAAAAGAATAAAATATGAATTTTAAAAAATGAGATTTATTATTGAAAAGAATAAAAAGTGGAAAATAATATCAGCTTCTTCAGAGTTTAAATTATCTTGGAAATAAAGCCAACCAAATTAAAGCAAATAGAAATAAAAATGTTTCTAATACTTGTGTTGCTTAAAATCCACTAACTAGATATTCTCTCAGATTCATACTATGGGACCAATTCAGCACCACTGTGAAATAAATGAGGTGTATTGTTAAATCTACTCAGAACTGCATGTCCTGCTTCCATTATCGTTCTCTTCTACAAAACATGTAACCATCAAAAGAGTGTCTCTGACATCTTACCTTGTAGAAACTATTGCTTCCTTGAAAATATATTACTTTTATTTATTTTGCTTTTGAAAACAAATGACTACAGATTATTTAGATTTTCTCAGAAATTAATTTAGATCATTTAGATAATTTAATTTTAATTTTGTTTTATTTTCATCCAAGTAAAAATAGTATGTATATAATGTACCCACGGCTTTGCAAATTATCACAGTTTCATATAGAATGGTTTAACAAGAACATCCTTCTCTTGATTTTGAGACATAAATTATCTACATTCAAATCCAATGAAAATCAATATCTCATTAGATTCTAAGAGGTAAATTAATGTCTCTTCAATGCTTTATTTTGGAGCAGATGGGAGTGCCAAAGCAGAAGCTGAAGAAGTGCTTTAAAACAACAATAAAAAAAACATGGTGTCGAAGATTTGATACAGCCATTTAAGAATAAAAAGAGAAAACTCCTCAACAGGAGGACAGTGATATTTTCAATAAAGAGATTACTTTTCCTTTAGAAGTATAAATGGACAGGAATAAAGGGAAGAAAATACCTCTAATGTCATCCTTTTGAATTGCAGGAAGAGTTGCTTTTACTGCAGAAAGGCTATGGTGGCCTATATATTCATTTAAAAGCTGTGGCTTTTATTTTAAATATGATTATTTCCCTCTGTGCCCATAAATTAAGGGGAGCTACTATTAAATTTAATTACTTTCTGTAGCAGCATACAGCTGGGGAATATTTCCCTCTCAAGAAAGACGATTATAAAGAGAGAATTCTTCTAAACATAGATCATGCTCTCTTGTTTACGTTCATTCATAGAGCCAAGATTGAAAAATGTAGTCATAAAATACAAATAGAAATTTGGTTAAGAGAAATAAAGGCCAAATTACATGCAATACCTTGACAGAACTGCTGTTAGTAAGTCTGAGTATTTTCTTTATGGAAATACATTTTGCGCAATGAGCGACAGTGACTTTTATCATTTCCTATCTATTGAATTGGAAAATAAATTATAGGATCTGCATCAGTAATAACTACCACCTAAAAAATGATCATGACATTTGGCACAGTTTTTTTCAGCATTTAGTTTTCAGAAATCTTGCAGTGATTAATCAAAATGACCACGAACAATATTCATAATTCTCTTGAAGCAATGAGGTCTTCTTTGTATCTATATCATAAAAATGAGAAAAACATGTTTATGATGCTTTGGAATGTATACTAAACAGTGATACAGTTACACAAAGATACGAACCAAATTGAGTGATTTTTCCAATAACTGCAAGCATCGTTCCTGATCTTTTTCATAAAATTATGAACTTAGTTGTGTTGAGAGTGACAAATGTTTATTGAGAATTTACTATCTTCACTTCTTCTATTCAAAATTACCTAATTTTTTCTACCCCAGACCATATCAAATAAAGTAAGTCTCTTTCATATCAAGATATAAGGAAAGGTAAGGACAGGAATTTTGCTTATTATATTAAAATATATCTAAGTGTGTTGTGTTGTATATATAAATGTAAAATAATATCAGGGTTTTTTTTTAGCGTTTAATAGAAAATAGTAAGTTGAACATTTTAAGATAGTTCACACTGAACTAAGGACAAGAATCTTGATGGACAGCAAGAGAGAGAATGAGTGTCAAAATAATAAAAATAGCAACAAAAACAATAATAAACAGAAAAAACTATAGAGAGTTTTTTTTTTTATAGTAAGAATAAAGAAAATAAATACATTGAGGGGAAGGCACAAAAGTTTTGCCTTTCTCTTCTGAGAAGGTAATTGACAGCCCTGCTTATGAATCAGTTTCCAAGTAATCCAGAAAGTGAGCCACTGCTGAGAACAAGGAGAATCAGGAAAGCCACGAATCAGTGGACAAGCCAAGAGACTGCAGAGCTTCTAGAGAGATGCTCCAGAATCAGCACAGCAATGCTCTCCACAAGGCCCCCTCCTTGCCCAGATAAGATTGGAGTCTTAACAATCTCAGCCACTATAATGGAGATGAAATGTGTTTAAATAACTTATACTTGCTAGCCTATGGACCAATTCCTTGTATTATTACTTTTAATGTTTGTTTTTTTTTTAATTTAGTTAGGTATCTCAATTAGAATTCAAAGATTCATGAGTATTGCCTTCAAAATTGTCACACAGTTGGTTATGTGGAATTTTTGAAACATTAATTACTGCCACTTATCAAGACATTTGGAGAGAATTTCTTTTAGAATTATTTTCAGAGTCACTTTGAAGTCATTTCACCAGTATCCTACTTCCAAAACAAATGGGAGAAAATAGGTTTGTGGGATACCTCCTGGCAAAGGCAGAAACATCTTCAAAACTCGTTAAGCTACCTCTTGGAAGGAGCTTCTGTTCAAATCCTTTTGCAATCAGAAAGTCTAGTCTATCTCCAAAGAAAGTCCATCCAATTTTATGTATAAGAGTTTTAAAAGTCCAATCACATCCCCCAGTCTTTAGATACCACAGATTTGGGGATATTTCCAAAACTCAAATTCACCTTCAAAGGATAGCTCTTCGCCACTACTTAGTAATGTCCAGTGAATTAGTTTTTCCTGCTTAAAGGTAGATAATAGCTTTACAATAAACTCACAAGATCATGTACGGAGAATATCTCTTATTGATATACCCGAGACCTTTTTTTCCCACTTTTTAATTGTACAGATAGATTCTCTACAGGAATAGGGATACTGAAATTGTGAATTACCACAAAGAAAATTAATATCACTATATTTTATATAAAAATAGATATTTTCAAATACTATTAAGTGTTAAGTATAAGGTACTAAATACAGTACAGTGTAAAGAAATTTCTGAACATTTTAACTGCTTCAATAAAAACAATTTTAGTAGCAATGTAATTGTGAAGTAAAAATAGAAAATAAAAATATTTTCATATCAACCTGATATATCACCGTTGAATTTTTTTAATATTCCCTACCAATGCTTGTCTATATGCATAAATAATTTTATATAGTGGTCATTATCATTTAGATATAATATCAATCATATCTTAATAAATACATTATTAACATTTTCAAATTTACAAGAGCCTTTAAAACAATGCCTATAACTAAACGTAAATGAATCTAAATTTTTTCAAAGGCTTTGACTTCTATAACACTAGCACCAATGACTTAAACTAATTTGGAATTATCATCATAGCCAAACAAACAACAAGAGCTTTGAGAGTTGTACTTGTAAATAATTATTCATGGCATTTTCTCTTTACCAATTCAGTTACCTTATACCTGTATTTTTCTATATAACCATATTCTAATCAGCATTTCTCACTAACATTTAGTTCTTTTGAATTTTCTTCCAGATTGTTAATGACTTTGTGTCCTATTTTTTTCCTCTCAATGGATTTTTATTCTTTTAAATACTTGTTTTATTTTTATCATCAAATCACAAAATAGTAGATATCTTTCTAAAAATTTTTGATTTTATCTTCTCTTTGTCTCTCTGCTTCGATCATATCTCCCTCTTATTCAAACCCACATAATTATACATCAAGACAAAAACAAAAACAAAAACCAACCCAGCACAACAAAACCAACCATCCATGTGGCAGGGCAATGAGAAGAGCTGGAGTGTGGACCTGCATTCCTGCACTGAATTATGAGCTAATGATACACAGGAGCTGTTTTTCCTGGATCAGTAACCTCATGATTCAGTGATAATTCCACAGGGATCAATGAACAAATATGAAAGAAAACAAAATGAAAATGTTCCTGTCATGAGACCGTTTTATAAGCAATATTTGAAAACCTTGCTTGTTTTTAAAAGAATGTTGCTCTTTGCTGTTCACAAACTGTAAAACTATCCAAGCAATTTGCTATTATAAAATTGACTCTGGCATTACAGGAAGATTTTTATCAATGGCTATGGAAGTCAAATCAATAAAGATTTCTAAATGAGCATCTGTAAAATACGTTACAGAGAAGCAGCCACAATAAGATCACCTTGTATTCATATACGCATATGTGTAGAGATGCATATCTCATTCCAAAAAGACTTAAGAAGGTTCATAAAATTACATGAAATGAAGCAAAATAGAGTGTAAAGTACAAAAATGACATAAACAGCAAATCTATACAAAAGGAAAACAGAGCTAAGAGTGAGGATGGTATAAAAATCCTATTTATGAAGATGTATGTGTGGAGAAGTATTTTTCACTTCTCCCAGGCCATCTTTAACTCCTTTCTGTTCTGTGTATTCCCAGCCTTTTAGCTAAGATTTGCACTGGTGTAATTCTGGTCAATGAGATTGAGCAGAAATATTCTGAATGACATCAAAAATAATGCTTACTTTCTGATAATTGTCAAAGAATTTTATATTACTCTCTGACAAAGACCTTTCTCCCTTGCTTTATGTCTTTGGTTATGAAATGAGAAGGTAATGTTCAGAGCCCTTGCAGTCATTTTGCGGCCATGAGAACTACAGAGATTTCAGCTTCACGCCTTGAAATCATAAAGCTTTTATAAAAATATCAACAATAATGTACCATAGGATTGTTATGGGAGAAAAAGGCATCTCTGTTTTTATAAGCTGTAACTAATCTAGTTTTTGGTTTCTTGTTGCTGATCACATATTAATTTAAACAAACTATATTATGACTAAAGTGTGACCACATATTTGACTTTGTTTCTAACAATCAACATAACCAATTATAATATACATTGCTTGTAAAAAAAACAATAATGTTCTTCACACATTGTGTGATGTAGTGAGCCAAATCCTTTCTAAGCACAATGACACTAAGGAGAAATCCAGGCACCTTTTTAAGAATTTTGATCCTTCGTAGACTCAGGTGAGAATAAGGGGTTTACATGGTTAATACTTAGAGATTGTAAAGGAAAGCATAACTTACTATTTTCTCCATCATCACCCAAGAGAGTCATCATTCTTGCATGAAAGCCTTTAAAACACACAAAAGTTATCAATCTATGTGGCAGAGTTAATTGTTATATCACTGTTGGGAAGCGGAGTCACAATTTTGACATAAACATCAAACACTGGTCCCACACAAAAGTCACTCTTATCATGCAAGAAAGCAAAGAATTTTTTTTCCCTTATTTTTACTGTCTATGCTCTAGAAATGCAGAGAAGTATATCTGAAAGAGGAGCCTCTCACGTATCATTTCCACACCATGACTGCTGACAGAGCAGACAATGAGATTAACCATTTTTGTCTACAAGTAAACAGTTTGCACAAAATGTACTAGTCAAGAAGAAATTATTTGTCAATCCAAAAAGCTAAACTTGTGGATATGTAAATAATGCTTCTTTTACTTAATATCTGAATGCTGATGGGAGATAAATGGAGTGGGAAACTATCCTTACTTTTGATGTGGAAAAAATGCAGAAGTTATAGAACTTATTTGTAGATCTTTCCTTGGATCATCAATTCCCTCTTGAGAAAAGAATAGTTTCAATATTGACTAAAGAATTAGCCTTTTTTATGAAGTCTTGTGAAAGAAGTGGTGCAGAAAATATAATTGTCCTTTAAATCATTCTTTTAATTAACTCTCAGGAAAAAAACAAGAGACTAACAAAGATTCTGGAATGTTAAAACTAGAGGGGACCAGAGAAACTACCTAGTGCACCCTCCGTGTATCTTAGATAATGAAAGAGAAGCTTGCCTAAAGCTTCTACAGCTGATGTCAGAAAATAAGTTATGGTAGTTTAAATTAACTCTTTTCATATACAGGCATATGTATATCTTTAACACTAGAAATGATGTTTTTATCAGTCAACAAAATTGAAAGTATCTAAAACACAGTATAATTGTATTTACATAATTTAATTCGAATTAAATTGTTGATGTCAACAAAAGATTAATCAATGTTTTTTAGTCTGTCAACAGTTGGGAAAAGCCAAAACTAACAGATACTATTTTGAGACTGCTGTTGCTTTCTTCCTTTTAAGGAACTGTCCTCGACAGAAGTTTACTTGATACTGAATGAGCTATTCTAAGGCAATTAACTTACATCTGGGATGCTTTAAGTTAAAATTAAAGGATCACTAGATGGACTGTTAATTCCATGAAGGAACTAACTCTTTAAACAAAGATACATGCTGCCAGATACGAATGAAAAGAGAGTCGATAACATACACAGTATTAAGAGAAGTGTGGAATGGGTTTGGGTAGAGTTTCTTTACAAGTGTAAAGTTACTTAAGAATTTGATATTCCTCCTTTACTCCAGGATGCTTTCTTTGAAGAGCAGAGATTCAGAGTTTATTTTCTGTTGTTACTATTTGCTTGTTTCAGTATTACCTTTCCACCTTATTCATTTTATTATTTATTTATGAACTCAGTTGGGTATCAATAACTAGACTTCTTTCCCCGCCTTGAGTTTTCTCTTCCTCATAAACTCAATGGAAAAGATTCTTCTCACATCTCTAAGAATATTATAACTGGCTGTTGAATCAATTACAAACACTAATTCTGTACCTGTTATATGTCTTTAATGTCTAGGACTCTGTTTTTTCTCCACTTTCTAATAAGTATCTTGGCTCTATAAATACAGATAAGAATGTATACATTCTACCACCAAGAAGAAGTCAAAAATTTCTCAGTCTAATCCCTCTCTGTTTTTTCATCTTCCCATATTCTTCCCACACTCTTCCCACTTCACTCCTCTTAGTCAGTTGATTCAGGTTTTGCCTATATTAGCCAAACAAACCTTTTCTGAAACCCGTTTCCTACCTAAAACTATCATCTTATTTCCTTTAACTTTTCATGCCAATTTGTTTTAGTCTTCAACAAGAAAAAAAAATGTGAAAAAAAAGTAAAAAAAAAAAAAAAGAAAGAAAGAAAAAGAAAGGAAGAAAGAAAGAAAAAGAAAAGCTACTGCCTTATTTTCCATTTCCCATTCATTCTTTCAAACAGCTAAACTAATAAAATGGCTCTGCCTGAAATTAACAAAGTTCTGGATGTCCACAGTCTTTGGCTTCTTGCCTGTCTTGTCTATGACATTTTGAAATGTTAATCACCTCTCCTTTCCTTATCACTTTAACAGTTTTCTATCATTTATCTTTATTGTCTTCCAACTTCTCTAACTCTTCTCTCTCTTGAGCGTCTCATTGAATACTTATTCAGTCCCTTCTTGTTCTAGACATAGAGTTTATCACCTTATGAACTTTCTCATTCTGCCATCATGTGTAGATTTTCCTCCCAAATCCTGTTTTTAGCTCTTTTTCTTTTCTTCCTTACACTGTACCATGTACTTTAAATTCACCTCTCCATAACTGAATCTCTAATCACTGATTCTGCTCTATCACATGGCATAGTGCAGCTCAAGGGATAAAGCTGAGATCTGCACCGAGGCATACCTGGGCACACTCCTACTTTTGCCACTGGTGATTGGTGGGATATTGGGCAAGATTCTTACCTGTGGGATATTAGATATGTTTTTACCTTTCCTAAGACTTATCTTCCCTAGTAGTATAACGGGCATAATAGTCATACTACTTCAAGTTTGTTTTAAAGACTAAAAGAAAGAGAGTTCCAAAAGGTAGAAAATGAATCAGGAAGTGCAAAGGAGTCAAAGCAAATTGAGCAGAATGTCCTAAGATACGGATGGTTCACAAAGACAAAAGTGAGATGAGGACATTTGGAAAGCAGTTACATCTGACAAATGACTCGGCAACCTTTGAAAGTTAGTTCCTATTTTATCTCTATTTGGTAGGATTGTGTCTGCCATTTGTATGAAATCTTTATTTTGGTTCATAGCCCAGCCACATATTTTATTCATCTCTCTTAATACAATAATTCAAGTTCTAAAACAAAAGAGGAAATTAGTTCACTCTCATATCTCCAGGTTTGTATATATACCAAAGCCATTGTTTCATGTAGAAAAACATGGCAATACTTCAGATTCATAGATATATTGGTGCCATAGATATATTTGTTTTGTAACATACAGTATTTCATGATTATATATTTTAACCTGATTTGTTTATATTTTTTATCCCTATAAAACTGGAAACATTTTTTGACTAACAAGTTTAGAAAAGGTAAATGAATTAATTTAGTGAATCAAATATGCTATACCAGCCAACATTTTCTTGGAAAATGTTCTTACACTATTGTAATTGAATGAGAACAAAAAGAATCACATACATTCTATGGAGAAATGAATTATTTATGAAGTTAAGAAATTCTCCAAGGTACATAAAGTTTTGATAGAAATCATTCTGTATTCCAACTTTTTTTCTCTGTAAATCTTAGATAGCTATAAAATATAAATGCACATACTATATATATAATAAAATATAAATATAATGATATATAATGTATGTAACATAAGACTAGCTATATATTTGCCCATCAAAATTTTTAAATTCATTTTCACAGATGAACTATTTAAAAGCTTAGAACAAAAGGTGGACTGCCACACTTTGATGCAGTATAAGTCATATTTAAGTGCTTGTTTATCCACTAAAACAATTGCCTTTAATTATTTATCTTAAGCACTTGACATTTAAAAAAGGATTTTTTTTCACAATTTATTTATATTATCTGATTGATTCTTAAACTATATGCACACATTCCTATTGTCATGCAAATTTCACTTTTTATCACTTCATGTTAGTTCTGAGACAATTTCAAGGATAATAACACCATATAGACAAATATCTGATTAAACAGTCTGTCACCTGTGGTTGTTTATTCTCAATTAAAAAATTAAGCTACCAAAATAATTTAATACTATTTCTCCCTTTCTCTTACTTTGACACATACATTTATTTATTTTCAATCTTCTCTGACTTCCGTAAAATTATTTGTGGTCAGGAAGAAGTATTGGGCTAGGTGATCTCTAAGGTCTTTTTTGGTTTTGACATTTTACTGCCCTGTGCAGTTCAGTGCTTGCATCAAGTAGATACAACACTTGCTTTTACTTAATCCAGCTTCTTCTGTAATGTAAATTTCCTTGACAAAGACCTAACAGATCACTGGTACTTTTAACTTTTGGCTACAATAGCTTTATAAATACACAGAACCTAAATAATTCTTAGAGATTTAGGAATTCAATTTTTTTTTACCTCCTGAGTCTTTTAAAGAACACTTATTTGATGCCCACCAAGCATTACAGCTAAAAGACTTGGCAACTAAATGAGTGCGCTATTGGAAGTAGAATGGAGGGGCTCAAAGTCAAGCTGGAATATTTTTTCCTATTTTGTGGGACCCTGAGAAGGTTCTAAAGAGCAAAGTTTGAAAATCACAGACAGAATAAACCATTTACTCTATTTCAAGCCATCTGTTTGTATGTTTGATTTTGTATACACAAACACTCCTTTTTAGAATGAAGAGGGAGCTACCCCTCCTGAGATGATGCTAAATCCATTGACAGGTTTCAAAGGAGACTGCAAAAAAGAAGCACTGCATCTAGAAAGTGATTGATAAATAGTAGGAATTTCATAGTTATTGTTCTTATGTTCTTTGCTTTCCCCTTACTGTTTTTTAGACTATTTGCCTATGCTATTATTCAACCTACCCTTTTGAAGTTCACTCATTCCACTTACACAGCATTCTCATTTTCCTCCTCAAAACCAAGACGCTGATGCCACTGTTACACAATCTTAAATTACATAAAAATCTTTTTCTTCATTTTAGTGTAACTTTTGATATATCACAAGAATATGTGCTAAACCCCTATACCTTATTTATGATGCATACTAATGATATGGATAACTGTGAACATACAAGAACTAGAACTAGAACTGTCAACAGAACTAGACACTTACACGTATCGTCCAAACCTGGAGAAGTCATTTGCCAGCTGCTAATCTAACTCATTCATTGAGCTTTATATTTCAATCAGTAATGATTTACCTCCTCAAGTCCAGTATGATTCTTTTTTTGGCGGGGTGGGGTGCCGAGACCAGCTCGGCGACTCGAGGTGAGTGACGGGTGCCGCAAGCTTGAAGAAGACACAGACACAGACTGAAGAGAAAAGTGGGACCGGGGGGCTCAAGACCTCTTGGATCAAGAGCCCTGCTGACTCATCCCAGGTTGCTTTTATTGAGTTCGTGGGCTAACATTCTCAGGTTACACTCATAAACAATCAAAGGCCTCACATGACTGAGGCAATTATCTTTGTTTACTTCCTGGGTCCGAGTTGAGCAGGTGTGGATTTGAGCTGGGCCTGGAGAGCAAAACAGCCCTGGGGGCAGGAGACCTCTCTCAGATATTAGGGGTCTGTGCCCCACCCGTGTTGGCCCCTCTGCGACTGTGCCTGTCTTAGGTTGTTCCTCCCTTGAGGAATCTTACCCGTCTCTGGCTAACCAGTCATCCTCTAGGGCCAAACAGGGTGATATAAGGAAGGCTCTATGCACCACCCCTATTGGCCCCTCTGCGACTGTGCCTGTCTTAGGTTGTTCCTCCTCTGAGGAATCTTACCCGTCTTTGGCTAACCAGCCATCCTTCAGGACCAAACAGGGTGATATTAGTCTCCACGCCCCGCACCCTCAGCTCCTCCACTGCTCAAGCAGGACATTCTGAATCCCATCGCTCGGCCCACATAGTTCAACATTTTCAAGGTTTCAGAAAGGTTCCCGAATGTCTTCCCACAGTGGGGGGCATGCTTATTTAATGCCACCTTCATCAGCAGACATTGAAGCAGGGGCCTGTTCCCAGCTGCCCCAGATTAGAGACAGGTTATGGGAGCAAGTCCCTCACAAGCCAGCTACGGTAATGGGATGCCTGGGGTGATCCCTTCTTAGGCAGGGCAGCAGCTACCCCCTCAGAGTGGGAAACCCACTTCTGCCTTCTGCACTTGCTCACTCTTGTGGGTACCATCGCAGTAGGGGGGCTCCTGGGTCGCCTTGCAGGTACAGAGTGCCACCATGCAGGTCTCCTGGGCCTTGAACATGAGTAGGGATAGACCAGCGAGTTGGAAGAGTCATCACAGAAGGGCTGCTTTTTGCTATGGCCACACACACACCACCTGTAGGTTTTCCAAGCCATCAACTCCACCTTGATGGGTACTTTTAGGGCCACCATGGCCTCAGCTGGGGCTTTTGGGGAACCATCTGGCCAGCCAGGAAGAGATGTACTGTCTCTGGTTCAGCTTCCAGGCCGCCAGCTGCAGGAGTGCCCCTACACCACCCATGCTGGTCCCGGGCCACCACCCCACTGGCATTGGCTCCGCCTCATGCCCTCGTCACCCATTTTGATTCTTTAACAAAGTTAATGATCATTCATCGTACCCTCTACTTCTCTGTTCATCTTTGTGATTCCATCTTTTACTTCATTCAGCACAGTCATATTTAGTGTGGCGTATATTTTGCATGATCTTTGGGTGGGGGTGGAAATCTATTCTTCCTTTACCCATTGGTTTGTGTGCAAGCTCCCTGCTCGATGCTAATCTGCTGATCTCTACCAGGTCTCCTTTGGCATGCTTCCCTCTGCAATAGACTTTGGTCCACTTTTGCAAACAGCTAGGGTTTGCCAAAGACCCAGGAAAGCTTTACTCCCTTTCCCAGCAGTAGGGTCCACAGCGATTGGAAGTCCCAAATTCAACCCCTTACCTAAGCAGTGGCCCAAGGCTTCTAGTACTGTGGCTGGGCCACTATGAGCACCTGCCGTAGGGGAAATTCTTCCCCTCCTGTCTATCTATCCACAGTTTCATGGCCCAGCTCCAACTCCAGAGGAAGTGTTTGGGGAGAGGGAGGCAGATGCAAGAGATAAAGTGGCAAAATGGGTTTGTTTGTTTTTTTTTAATTTTATTTGAACTCCTCTACGATTTGCAAGTCTAGAATTTTTTTTTTTTTTTTTTTTCTGTTTAGGATCTGGTTTTCTTGAAGCAGGAGGCTTCTTAGGTCATCTAAACCACTGTAATGTCAGAAAGGAAAGTATCATCTGGGACTATTTCATTGTCTGTGTGTTTATTCATTTATCGGCTGTGTTGGGTTTTTGTTGCTACGCACGGGCTTTCTCTAGTCACAGAGTCTAGGGGCTACTTTTTGTTGTGTGCAAGTTTCTCATTGCAGTGACTTCTCCTGTTGCGGAGCACGGGCGCTAGGCGCGTGGGCTTCAGTAGTTGTGGCACGTGAGCTCAGTAGTTGTGGCAAATGGCCTTAGTTGCTCTGCGGCATGTGGGATCTTCCTGGATCAGGGCTTGAACCCATGTCCCCTGCAATGGCAGGCAGATTCTTAACCACTGCAGCACCGCGGAAGCCCGTCTCTGTGTTTTTAATATGTGTACCTGATTGAGAAATTGCTTCTTATACCCAGATGCAGAGCTCCAATTTCTCCTGTGACATTTTCATAAGCTTTTTGTCCGAAACTAAAAATGTATTTTGAAAAATATTTAAAACTTATTTATAAATTAAACTAATTTTCTTTCACAAGCTGTTTATTCTCCCATATTACTAACTCTGCAACTAGATTACTGTAACTTCCTATACTAATAACTCAAATCTGTTGATCAGTACTCTCTTATATTGGCTGTTGAGCATTGAAAACATACAAACTTGAATTATATTTCTTTAGGAATCTGATGGAGGCTAACTCATCCTAAAACGTCCCTTTCTGCTCACAAAGAAAATAATTTTATGTCCTAAAGAAAGTAATGACTTTTTGAACTTATTCAGATCATTCACTGTGTTTGAACCATGATTCTCATATTTCTACATTTTGGAACATATTTTGGGTAGTTGAATCTGGAGGCTTGAAACCGTAAGTGGGTCTCATCATTCTTGATGTTGCCTAATAAAATGCAGTCCACTTTACCATAATTTAGAATTTGTTTTAGATCAGTTAAACCTTTAAAAGCAGCATTCATTTGAAGGATTTAGACAACGCCATTAAATATTGCTTTCAGCATAAAAATTGCTTTCAACCTTAGCAACCTATGGAATAATTAAACTAAAAAGCTATCAAATCAGAAGCTAGCAGTTTATTATAGGATATAACAGCAATGTAAATTAAAGCTTAATTAAATAAAACTAGTGAATAAGAATTTCATTTTTTTTTCTGTAACCCAGGTGAGTAAATTATGTCCTTGACAGATTTTTTTTTTTTTTTTTTTTTTTAGTATCAATAACTTCGGGTATAATACATTGTCAAATGGTTTAGTCTGGAATATGTTAAGAAAACACCTTGGCTGGGATGCAAGCCCACATAGATGAATCCTTACAGCCCAAACAAGAAAATCTGTTACATACTTTCAGGAGAAGAAGAAACCAGTATGGAGTCAAGGCTATCATGGTGTAAGTGTTTTATGAATAGACGGATCAGAAAGTAAAAGGAGAATGTCACAAATTTGGTAACAAAGTGACATTGATCTAGCTAAGAAGCTAAGGAAATTTTAGATGCATCAGAATAATTTAGGTTGCAAATAATCTAAAATCCGATTTAGATCGGCTTACATACCAAAAGGGGATCTATTGTATTCACTCATAAATTCAGTAACTCCGCAGTGCTGTTAAGGATCTAGTTTCTTTCGATTTTGTCTTTGGGGATAAAAGCTTTAACCTCATTCAGGGCTCCTTCATGGCCACAGGATGCCTGCAAAGATTGATAACCAGTGGCCAAATGCTTCCTTGATGATATCCCTGAATTAACTACTGTGGGAGGAGGATGGACTTTCCTGAATGACTTAAACCAATCAGGGTCCACCTTTGGTATTGAAAGTAAGTTCATGGACTTTACATGATAAGACAAGTATGCATCGCTCAATGGAATATTGGGAATATTTGGCAGAAGAAGAGGAAACAGTTTGGGGTGATAGAAACAGCAGGTATCTACCAAGCATAGAAGAAATGCTTGAGTGTGAAAGTTTTCCCTAAGCATGTACCTCTATTAAATCCTTAGTCCCGACGTCACTTAGTTGTGCTTCTTCCCTCCTATAGAATGGCTGTATAGTTTGGTGGTTAAAAGCTGATCTCAAGCCCTGGTGTGAGTTCAAAGCCTGGCTCCATCGCTTACTAGCTACATGACCTTGAGCAAGTTATTTAATTTCTCTGTGCCTCAGTTTCTTTAACTTATATATAATAATAGTAGCTACCTACTGTCATTACTAGGCAGCTTTTATGAGTCAATTCTTGTAAATTATTTAGAACAATGCTGACTGTATAATTATTATTAAATCAAACTTAATGATTGCCACAGGAGATAGGATTTTGATATATGGTATACATGTATGTGTGTATATGTATGCATATATAATACAGATTATAGAATATAAATTAACCTTTGAATCATCTGTCAAACAACAATCTTACTTTTTTTCCTATCATCATTCTGTTTAAGCTTTTTGTCTTTGCTTTAGTACATCAACCCATCTAAATTATCTTATGTTCATATAAGATTATTTCTTTTTTTTTTTTTTTTTTTTTTGTTTATTGGCTGCATTGGGTCTTTGTTGCTGCATATGGGCTTTCTCTAGTTGTGGAGAGTGGTGGGGTCGGGGGGGGCTACTCTTTGTTGTGGTGTGCAGGCTCCTCATTGCAGTGGCTTCTCTTGTTGCAGAGCATGGGCTTTAGGCGCATGGGCTTCAGTAGTTGTGGGCACACGGGCTTAGTTGCTCCGTGGCATGTGGAATCTTCCTGGGGCAGGGATCGAACCCATGTCCCCTGCATTGGCAGGCGGATTCTTAGCCACTGCGCCACCTAGGAAGTCCTATTGTTCATATAAGATTATTTCTTAATGTACTGTGTTCCTGCTCACCCATCTTCCATTTCCAGCATTGCTTAGGAATTAAACTCTGTTGACCTTTGTATGACTGTTAGCATAACTGACACCATCCTGGGTCTGTACAGTTCCTCCTGTCCTGCCATTGACCCTACTTAGGGCTGTACTGTGTAGTTAATCTCTTCTCTGTCATCAAGGGCTTTATAGTTAATAGATATGGTTTAATGATCATTAGGTCCAGGTGCCCTCTATGCTCTGTTAGTCTCCAAACAATGATGAAGACCTTCCCTGATGTATTCCCAGTCCCCGTGAGACTAATTACCCATTCATAAATCTTGACTTAGGCATGCACTTCCTATTTCCAAGCACATACTCCCATACCCTAGATTAACCATAAAATTGCCCCAATGGCTCCTCGATGGTGAGGAGTGTGCATGTGAATGCTTCCAAATTGTTGTCCACCGGCTCCTACCCTGTGAGTAAGTTACCCTATAATAAATGGATCCATTGATTATGTGGAGCTGCCTGCCTCATCTGTTGGTCTGAAGATTTCTTCTCAGTTCAGTGGGCACTTTTCTTTTCCCCTGTCCTCCAACAACTATTTAGTATTCAAGGCCTTTTAGAAAACCTCCATCTTCATATGTTCAAGTTAGACTAACTGCTGTTCCCCAGAGTCACATGTTTTCTGGACTCCAGGTCATTTCTCAGATTTTTTCCTATTTCTTGTATGTCTCTTTTTCCATCTTTACTCTTTTTCTAGGCCTACCTTAAATAACACCTCCTCTGTAAAGAATTTCCAGATTCCTGACAACCAGATGTACACTAGCAGTTACTTTAATAGACCTCAGTGACAGAACTTAATTACTAATACTCTCCATTCTCTCTCAAACATTCAACTACTGCCTGTGTAGCACTCAATGCCCAAACCCAGGAGTTTGCAGAGTTGGCTCATGTGTTTACAGAGTTCATTGTCTTTGTTCCCCCAAATACGGCAATTACATGCGTTATTGTAATTCTGAGATTTAAATTTCTTTCTAATTGATTAAATTTACAATAAATTAAATTAAAAATAAAGTGTTATCTCCAAAAAAGCTAATTAAGTTTTTTTGAAATATAAAAGTAAATAACTGAAAACACTACTATTGAATTAGATGTTGAGGATGAAATTTAAGAAACCAGGAAAACAAAGCAAAACAATCTAGAGGTATTCTGCACTCAGCTTGTTTCATTAGTATTTTAAACATCGTTAGAGAAATAGCAATAAAAATTCTAGTTAGTGGCTTATGACTACTGTTTATGCAAAAAAGACCTTGTAAAACAGAAATAGGACAGCTCTACTCAGAGGCGAGTCCTGCACTCTATGTTAAAATGTAAGCAAATTAGTTTTCCTTTCTCTGTTTAAATTTGAATTTAAATATGTAAGGTGAATGTGTACTTTTAAATAAGTCCTTGCTTTAAAAAGATGAATCAATTTCCTGTACTAATCTCTCAGAGGAATCACCAGAAATTATATTATTACCTATATGTTATTTTTGCATACTTTATTTCTTAAATGTTCAGGACCTGGAAATATCAGAACCATAAAAATCTCTTTCTTAAATGAATTCAGTTTCTATTGAAGAGACAAGTATAAACAGAATTACAAAATAGTGGGGTTGATGCTAATGGAGACTTTCATAATTACTATTTCTCTGTGAGTATCAAATCCTTCTCTAACATGGAATTTCCTGAAGGCTGGCATGGTTTTTAGTTCACATTTTACTAAATAAAAGGTGCTGAGTGGATGAATTGAACTCAATTTGGGACAAGTTAACCAAGTTGACAAGAGTTTATAATATCTAGAGAGTTGGAAAAATGTGAATATCATTTTGCACTGTGCATAGATAGACAAGAACATATTACCTTATTCAGCACAGCTTCATGCAGAAATATGCTTTAACAGTTCCTTATATTTCCTATATTGAACAATAGTAATAGATGTTGATCAAGTTCTTGCTAAGACCCAAGCACTAGTCTAAATGCTTTACACGTATTAACTCAATTAACAATAAAACCCTATGAATTTAATTTTATTATTATCCCCACAAAAAGGCTGATTTGTCAAGGTAACACGGTAAGTGCAAAACCAAGATTCAAACCCACCCAGAGACGCTGCTTCCAATTTCTACTGAGTATTTGTTCCTTCAGTGGGTAATTACAGAGGGTATGTTTCTTGTCAATTACTGTGCTAGGTTTGGGGGCAAAGGAATGAATAAAATATGATTCCTCCTTTCAAAGAATTTGTTGTCTCATGAAGGGAGGCAAAATAAATGTTAAAAAATCATACAGGTTTTATTTTAGATATAGTCACAAAGTGTAAAGCAAGGAATGCTAATCCATGGGGACGTGTAGCATCTAAATAGAGTCTTATATAAGCTACTACAATTTTATTACAATCTGAGCTTCAAAGAAAAGTTAATTCATCCATGATCATTGATTAAGATGAGTAAAAAATAAGTGGAGAATATGGTTACAAATCTATATTTTTTTTTCATTTCTTAAGGACATTTAATGTGCTAATATTGAACTCCTCTAACTATATGTGGCTTTTATAGATAATATAACATTTTGCAAGCTGCTTTATCGTACAGACTAGTGCCACTAAAGAAAATGCACTTCTGTGATGTGATGTGTAGTAAACAGACATTACTCTCCCATATGTTGATGTATTCTGAGTCAACTATAAATTTTGATCAGGAATTAGAAGGGCCCGTCTTCCTCTCTTAAAAGCATGCAAAAGCTAACACAAGTTGCTGGAACTGGAGAAAAAGAAGACTAACTTTAAAATTTGTTTATATTGCCAGTATTTTATTTCACTGTGAAAGATGAATTTTAATAGGAGTTCTATCAGGAAAGCAAAATAGCAAAACATATCTATTTTAAGTACTGCCAAAGGAAGTAAAAATAAAGTATGTGCTGACATTACACTTAAAGCTTTATTTAAAAAATATTTATAGTGCTTATCATGCTGCTAGTGATTAATAACTATGAAAGAAGTAAAATACTAACCATAACTTTCATAGAAGGTAGTAAAAGAGTTTGAAGCGAAACAGCATGCGGTCCTGGCTGTAGGCAGACACTGCCATTCCCACAAGGACGATATTTTGTAAGACAATATAGCCACTAAGTTCTAGCAAGTCAGAAAAATGACCTGCTTTTATTTTACCTGTTAAATATACACATTGTTTGAATTAAGATTTTCAGACTTTTTGGTGCTAGGCAGTTCTTGTGAATGATTGCCAACTGAGTTAATCAAACATCTTAATTTTTATATCAAGAATTGATGTAGACAGAAGTCTAAATGCATTTCACTCTGCATTGATACAGTAGTCCCCCCTTATTTAGGAGGATACATCCCAAGACCCCCAGTGGATGCTTAAACGCGCAGATAATACTGAACCTTATATAAATATTATGTTTTTTCCTATGCATACATATCTACGACAGAGTTTAATTTACAAATTGGGCATCAAAAGAGATTAACAACAACAATAGAATAGAACAATCATAACAATATACTGTAATAAAAGTTATGTGTATGTGGTCTCTCTCAAAATATCTTTCTGTACAAATTCAATGCTTTTTTCATCTTAACTAAGCACTTATCACTCACTGTGGCCTTAACTTTTGCAGCTTGAAATGTGAGAGCCAAACTAGCATGAATTTCTCCTTCTTCACAATTTCATGAGTAGGAGATTTGTTCTGACCGTAGACCTTTGCAACCTCAGCATATGACTTTTTTTCTTTTCTTATTAAGCCAAAGGCTTTCACCTTTTTCATTTTAAGGCTTCTGTTGAGCATATTCGAATTGCTAACATCACTATTCTTGCACTTGGGGGCCATGATTAAGTAAAGTAAGGGTTCCTTGAACACACGCGCTGCAGTACTGGGACAGTCAATCTCATAACTGAGATGGCTACTTAGTGACTAAGTAGGATGGCAGGATACACTGCACAAAGAGATGATTCATGATCCAGGCTGGACAGTCCTCAAGATTGCAACATACTACTCAGAACGGCACACAATTTAAAACTTATGAATTGTTTATGTCTGGAATTTTCCACTTACTATTTCAGACCGTGAAATCTTGGAAATGAAACCATGGAAAAAGGGGGACAAATGTACAACTTAGTGTGCAAAGCAAGCGTAATGTTCCCCAGGCTTCATACAGGAATGCAGTCCTCAGATACATTGTGTGTTTATTAGGGAGTGCAGTTGATTAATGGTCATATATTTTTATTATCAGCAGAAACTCTCTAAGATCAAGGATGAGGGTCATATAGAGTAGGCATTGGGTTTATTTCCTGTATTGGTATGCTCTGGCTACCATCACCAAATACCATAGACTGGGTGAGTTCAACAACAAAACTTTGTTTTCTCCCAGTTCTGGAGGCTGGAAGTCTGTGATTAGGGTGCCAACATGATCAGTTCCTGGTGAGAGGCCTCTTCCCGGCTTGCAGGCTGCTGCCTTTTCTCTGTGTTTTCACAGAATGAAAGAGAAAGATCCCTCTTCCACTTTTTACAAGACCACCAATCCTGCTGGATTAGGACCCTACCTTTATGACTTTACTTAACCTTAAATTACCTCCTAAAAGCCTTATCAGCCAATACAGTTATACTGGGGTTTAGAGCTTCAGCATATGAATTCGACAGGGGGTAGAATGGGAGGAAGGGGCGCCATTCAGTCCATAACACCTTCCTTTTCCTAAGTAACTACCTTTTTATCATTTTCATCTTTTCCAAACAAAACCCACAGTGGACGGTTGTGAGATCATTAGACATTTTTCTGTTAAAGGAACTGATGGATCTCAAAAGACAATGCTATGTAAGATAAACACGTGTAAGTTATCTCACTTTCAAATCTAGGCAAAAAAGGATTCCCATTGAGGTTCTTCCCTTTCTCCAATGCCTCCTTTTGCATCATCTCCTTTTTCAAGCACCTTTGTCCAGGACTCTATCTTGTTGCTGTTCACACTCCAGACAGGAAGAAATATGCTTTAGCAGTTCTGGACAGAATTTTTCAGTTGAAACATCACAGGATTTATCCCTGAGCCAAGGAAGGCTCTCCTTTGCTCAGACTCAGGTGGACCCTACAGGGAACTGACAGTGGGTGCAAGTCCTCTGAGCTGAGCTGATAGTTAGTCCCCAGATTCTGGTTCAATCCCCTGACCAGTTAGAGCTACGGCCTTACTAGTTACACGAGACGGAAGCCCATCTCACGTGGGCAAGTCTCAGTTGAAAAAACAAATAATTCCTGTTAGTGTGATTTTGACCACACACTTTAAGAAGAATTGATTTCTAGAAGTATTTGACTTTTTTCTCAGCCATAACAGCTGTAAATAATGTCATCTCTACTTATTTCTTCCTTATTTCAGTTAACTCCCCTGATAGAAGAGATTGGAGCCTGGTTTATCTTATCTCACTGGTGGATCTAGAATTGGCTTCTCTGTCTTTTGTTCTGCTGGTCTCCTTCTGAAGTGTATTCTCTAATTTCTGCTTTTATGCTCTGTATTTTCTTTTACATTTTGGTGATAGTTAAGATATATATTCTGTACCATGTGTGAAAAGGAAAATTTCGTATTGGGGTGTGAGAAAACAATGGATTTCATTGTATATCAAAGTGACATTACTGTGTAATACAATTCAGCACTGACCTAGATGAGGCTACTTAGGGGACACTCCTACTTAACTATCTCTTGTCCTTGTCATAAAAACTACACCATCATCTTATTTCAAGGCATTATAAACTTTTGATCAAATTATTTTAATACCTTTTAAAAGAACTTCCTGGCTTCTCTCCCATCAACCAATTTGAATTTTGTTGTTCAAGTTATCTTTTTTAAAAGATAGCTTGACTGTGATACTTGCCTACTCAAAAGCATTCAGTGAATCTCATCATCCTCAAGACTAAATCTCTACATTTCAGTTGGGATTCTATATTTTCTGCCAGCTGGCCCCTGACTTTTCAAGCTTTATTTTTCATTGTGATATGAGATCAAAGTTCCATTCTATGCTAATCTGAGCTACTCAGTCTTTCTAACTAGAATTTCCATCATGATATACCTCTCTCCTTCCTTTCTTCCTCTTTCTCTGCTTGGTCTTCCTCCTCCTTGTCATCTTCTTCCCTCTCTTCTTAGACAATTAACCATATATATTATTTCATAGAAGCCTATTCTGTGTATGCAAGGTTTTACTATTGTTTGATTTAATTTTTTTCCTCAGATCACATCCCTACTCCCAGTACCCTTTCTTCTTGATAATCTAGATGTGTTACCTGTTCTAAGTTCTTTACTCACCCTTACTTCCCAGGTCTCATAGCATCCTTTTGAACTTATTATTTTTCTTGATATAGTATGTCTTTGAAAACTCTTATCAAAGGGGATCTGTTTTTGATAAACTTTCTGAGACATTTAGTGTGTTCCTGTTAATAGATTCACTGAGTTTACAGATTGACATGATGGTTTAGCTTGTTATAAAATTGTGAATTTGGGGGCTTCCTAGGTGGCGCAGTGGTTAAGAATCTGCCTGCCAATGCAGAGGTCACGAGTTCGATCCCAGCTCCAGGAAGATCCCACATGCCGCGGAGTAACTAATCCCGTGTGCCAAAAAAAATAAAATAAAATAAAATTGTGAATTTGAAGTTCTTTTTCTTCAACAAATGGAAAATATTACTTTTTTGTCTTCTTTCATCCAATAATGATCTTGAGAATATGCTTTGCTTATTCCATTGTAGGTTATTTCTAACACATATTATAATAATTTTATCTGTGTTTAATGGTTTGAATGTCAGTATAATGGGTGATTCAAAAAATGATTAATTTTTTTAGGCTTGCATTTCTTCAATTAACTTTTCAGTCTGAAAAGTTAGATCTTTCTCTAATTCTAGGAAGCTCTTGGTCATCATTTTTTTTTCAATTTCCTTTACATTTATTTATAATTCTTCTCACCTTCTGGGACACATATAATACACATTTTGATAAACTTACTTTTATATCCCAAATCTATTATCTTCTATTTTGAAAAAGGTGCAACAGAGTCTTTTTCAGGTTTTGTTTTCTTTTATTTTTCAGTTGCACCACTCTGCAATTCACTCCATCTACTGAGTTTTTATTTTAATTTTTATACTTTGAAAATTCTGCTTCACATTTTAATTTTCCATCCTTAATTTTTTGAAGATTTAAGTATGCCTATAATATCCTTTACTTCTGTCTGATTCATTAATTCTGCCATGTTGAATCAGGTATTAAGTTATGGTGTCTCCATGACAGAGTCCACACTCCAAATGGGTTGTTATATTCCTTGTGAACTGAGAGATCCCTGGAGGTGTTAGTACCTCAACTGATAATGTGTACTTGGGTGAAAGTTATAAATCCTATACCCTATTGTAAGCCCCCTGTGATAAATTTAGAATATCTATTAGGAGGTGGGAGAATGCTTCAGTGCAGAAAACTCATGTGTTTTAATATATACTTCAGCTGAGGTTCAATTTTTTTTTTCCCAAGAGCTTCTCCTTGAATTTTAATCATTTACTCTCTAGGATGTGGAAAGGCATGCTGAAAGGAAAACATTCTCAGGGTTGGCTGATCTACCTGCACCTATTTTAGAGTATTTCTATCCCAACCTCTATGAAGTTTCCTCACTGACCAAGACTGCTTGCAGAGTTCTTATTTGAAGGGCCTTCAAGGTGGCAAAGATCCATCCAGAGCAATGTAAATAAGAGAAAGGATACACTTAAAATATCATTTTCCACCCAATAGTGCATTCAGGGACCCAGCGACTTCAGCTTTGCCCACTGTTTTCTGCTGTTGCAGAGATTTCTCACCTGTGCCTATGCTAGTTTTATTGATCCATCCAATTCTGGATTTTGTGACATCTCTAGCCCAGATGAGTGCACCATCTTATCAAAATTACTCATTGCTCAAGGCCTAGCTCTGGAGCTTCTCCCTGAAAGCCATAGTCAACCACTTCAAGCTATAGTGACTGTATAATTTAAACAATAAAACCAGGTATTTAGTTAATCAGAATATTTAAAAATATGTATATCTTGGCTGAAATTGTAATTAATATTCTAAGCAATATTCACCATCTCAGAAGTGACTAAAATGTTTATTCTAGCCGGATATGCTATATGTCACACTGTTATGTAAGGGAAGGGGTCCAGAGAGTATGTCTGGACTTAGTCACAAAAGGAGCCTCAAAAATAAGGAGAATTTAGGAATCAAGTTAGTTATCAGTCCTATGGAGAAGGCCACCTCCCTTGAAACATTTATTAGTCCTCTAATATGTCCCAGATACTATAACAGATTATTTTTACCTTTATAATAGTTCAGCGAGGCTCATTTCTCCAATTAACAGATGATTAAATTGATAGATGAAGAAATCAGGTAACCTAGCAAAGCTCACAGAGCCCGTGAGTCACAGGGGAAGGATTTAAATCTAGCTGTCTTATCCCCTTTGCCAAGCAGTGTGCACATCCCTTAGGAAATACTAGCTTTTTAGAACTGATGTGAGTCCCTGGGAGCCCAAGCTTGAGGAGTTAACTTTTCTGACCACTTTAGAATGACCTTCCTCTAGGTACGGACTGTTTCAGGTCTGTAGCAACTTTAGTAAAAAAGTGCACAGTCAGAACAACTTTGAAAACTTTGTTTCCTTAAAGGCTCAGTTTTAGCTTCTAAGGCAGAATCAGAGTTTTGCTGATCTGCCTGAGTCATGTGCTTCTATTTAAGGAGGCTTGAGTTTAGCTGAAGAGTAAAGCAGGATGCAGGAGGAAGATGGTTAGAAACACCCCTTTGTCTCCTTTTCAAAGCACACCAGTCTGCCCAGATCTGGTCTCTGAAGTTAGGAGAACAGACAAGGAGAACAGATAACCAAATTCTCAGCATTATTTCATGAAACATAAACAATTTGGGAGCTCACCTAATTGAAGTTGAGATAAATCATAGTCATGTGCATTTTGAGACTAAGTGAAAAAAATTCACATTATTTCCATTTCTGACTTTAAATCTTTACTATCTAAATTTTACTTTAAAATTCAATACTATTCTTGACTCCAATCTTCTATTACCACTAAAATGCGTTTCTTTAATGCAACTTGTGAATTCTATTACCTATAATAAAAACATGTTTGAAACAATCATTTTAAAAATACCATAAATTAGGAAATATTTTGGATTCTAATTTTAACTGTGAAAATTTCACTATTTTTAGAAACCCTCAACACATAGGCCCATATAATCAAGAGGTGCCTAGGCTTCCTCTGGAATCTCACTATAGCAGTTGATTGTTGTAAAGTAAATTAGTAGATATAAACTACAAATTCAGGAATTTTTGATAATTAAAAAAAAATAACTCTGTAATGTGCAAGGCAGGTGGTAACTGGCAGGCAGAATTTGAGTGTTGCTTTGTAATGAGTGCATTTATTATATCTCTTTATCTCTGATGCTGAGTGTTGCAATTAAGGAAGGAGACTTGCTGGCACTTGAGTTCACAGGATCTGATTCTCAATTTTCTGGGTTGAAAGACTAAAATCTGTCAGGGTAATCAGAATTTACCTGGATATCGGTCTTCCCTGGTGGCGCAGTGTTAAGAATCCACCTGCCAGTGCAGGGGACACAGTTTTGATCCCTGGTCCGGGAAGATCCCACATGCCGCAGAGCAACTAAGCCCATGTGCCACAATTACTGAAGGCTGCGCATCTGGAGCCCATGCTCCACAACAAGAGAAGCCCCCACAATGAGAAGCCAGTGCACCGTAATGAAGAGTAGCCCCTGCTCTCCACAACTGGAGAAAGCCCGCGTGCAGCAACAAAGACCCAACACAGCCAATAAATAAATGAATAAATTTATATTAAAAAAAGGATTTACCTGGATTTCAAGTCCTAAATAATGACTGATGCACGTATCAAAATGCCAATAGAATGTGTACTTCAATTCCTTGACAAGAGTTAAACGCTTCTGTACAGTATTCATGTCATTCTCATTTTGTTTTATGGGTATCTGGCAAGCAAACTAGTAATGAAAACATAGCTTGGGTAGTGGCAGTGAGAAAAGGAGAGAGTTGAACTGCCCAGCACAAGACATAGAAATGTAATGGGCCTAAGTGTGGCAAAGCTGAGGTGTTTAAGAAAAAGTTCAAGTTATTATTGCAATCAATGGTACTAATTATATAAATTCTGCTGTATAATTGATTACATACAATTTCCTAGACTACTATAATTATCTCTGATTTGCTTTTTTTGTCTTACACATGAGAAAATGTGTTTGGATCTAACTAAGCAATGAATACAACCAGTTTATACATTGTGGACTCTGGCTCATGAGAGATTCTATTTTTCCTTTGTCTGCTTTGAATCCTGGGTCTTGTTTATTTTAACAATGAAACAAAATAACCAAATCTAAAATAAACTAAAGAAGAATTTGTTCTACTAATTTTTAATAAAAGAATGAGCTCATCCTATTTAATTCAGACCACACTACCTGGTCAGATTCTCTCCGTTGCTCTTACCCTTCCTGTTGTTCCCTATTGTACAAATCCCCCCCTTTGTTTCCAGCTGGATTTGATTAAATCATGAATATTGCTAAAACACCTCCATTATTGAACATTGATGCTGATTTTTGCTCTTTTGTTCTAGAAATACTTCTAATTTACCACCAAGTGTGTGTATTATCCATGCCCAAACTGCCTTATTAGAAATACCTTGTTTTCAGACTGAAAAAGGATGCTACACCAAATACGTTATTTGCTCCATTGCTTAGCTGCATTAAGCAATAAAGAACATTTGATTCTGCTTAGGAAGCTGGTGATATGAATGCAGTGTTAACCACTATCATGGTTATAAAAAGAGACAGATTAAGTTCATAACTGTGGCCATAACCTTGGTCTAATAAAATAAAACAAAATAAGGCCCATTACAGTGTGTTTATTGCCATCTGTTACTAAATACTTCATTTAGATGATTCTGGAACAGCTTCATAGCATTCCCACTGAGCCGGCTCTCTGAAATGCAAAACTCAGAGGAATTAGAAAAACGTTAAATGAATTCATATGACAAATGCAAATCCTCTATGTTCAGACATGTATACTTTCCATTTATGATCTCTGAATTTTCCCTGAATGCTGATTTCTATTCTGGTGAGAAGTCAGCAAGAGATTATGGATGATCACTTGCTATATTCTACATTTTATGAGGCCCATGACCTTTACATGAACACTTAAGCACAGCTCTTCTTCATCACTCATCTTTCAAGAAGCTCCCCTCCACCCCCCAGTTTATGGAGGATAAAATTAAAACACAGGCAATATGCAATGGATTATAGCATTGAGCTAGAAGACACCAAAATAATGTATCTTTGTGGTCCCAGGATTAATGGTTCACCAACTAGGCAAGAGTAGACTTAGCTATACCCCGTTCACGGGGGAGTCCGTAGACATTGCTGGGTAAGAGACAAGACTTCTGAATTTTGCCCAGTTATTTGAAGAGCAGTAGAGATGGAATAAAGAAAAGTGACCATGGAAAAGAATAGGAAAAAAAAAAAAAGAATAAGAATATACATACACATATAACCAAAATCACTTTGCTGTGTAACTGAAACTAACACAATATTGTAAATCAACTATACTTCATTTTAAAAAAAGAAAAAACAGACTAATTTCTTCTCACAGTGAATCTGAGTACTCTCCCCCCCTTGCTCTGGACCCTTTGCACTAGACCTTGTCCATTCCTCCAACACTGTATAATACAGGAGTAAAGTGAGTATATAATGTAACATCCAAGACAGGACACTTTCAAGAGTTAAAAGAAAGGCACTATTCATAATTACAATGGGGTGACAAAGCCATTGGTGCCATAGGTATAAGATGGATGACACTGTATTTTAAATCATTTTGGATTCAATTTCCCCTATTTTAAGGATAATATTTATCTGTTTTACCTCCTAGACATCTTCCAATTATCCTTCTTTTCTGAAAAGAAACTATGTTAAGATACAGAATTTACTATTTTTGTTCCAAAGAATATTTCCTGTTAAACACCTAGGAATTGAAGAATAGTGAAAAAAAAAGATAAGTGGTCATCATACTTTAATTAAAATTTCTGATTAAAATATACATATACATATATATGTCTATGTCTATGTACGTGTATATCTATGCATGTATATGTGTATATACACACACACATTAGATATGTGAACCCACAGAACTTTTATCTCTTGTATAGGTGTCGTTGCTTAACAAAATATATTTTTTCCATTTGCTAACTGGCTTTTATTCTCAGTATTAACCTTTTCAAAAATAACGCTCTCGAACTAAATAATTTATTCAAACTTAGGACTCAAGCTGGGATATCTTCACAGAAGGAGATATGAAATATTTGTTTGTTTTTTAATTAGAACATATGGTTTGAAATGGCAGGAAAATATCCAATTACTGGCTCTAGAATACCTTGGGAAAAATAAGAAAAAAAAAAAAACAGAAACCCTGTTGCTAGAACTAGAAACAAGGGCAGAAGAGGAATAGGATAAAATTTGATTCAATTCTGAGCAGTCTGACTTTAAAAATTAATACTTCTTTAATTTCTACTGATTAAAGACACAAACGGTCCCCAAACCTAAGGTAGGTTGGTTTGCAAGTGTGAGTTAAATGATTACAGCTTTTGAGAGAGGATGCTATGAGGTTTGGTGACAGCAAGTTTAGACTAATCATCTGTTCTGCATTGTCAAATTTAAATCTGTTTGCCAATTTTACACTACTTACATTTTTTTGAAATTTATTTTTTTAAGTTATATTTAAGATAATTTAAATCTCTATATAAAATTCTTAGTCTCAATTTATGTATATATATTATTATTACCATCTTTAAATTCACCTCATTAGAGGTGGAAGCAAAAACTTTTCAGTAGACATAGAATTTGAGAGCTGGAAAGACTCAAAGCTATAATTAAATCTATTCCCCTCAAGCTACTGGCAACAAAAATCATGTCCAGAAAATTTAATTGATTTGCCCAAAGCCACAAAACTAGTTCATGGCAGAGTTGGAACTAGATTCTAAATCTCTGAAATCCTAATCCAGTCATCTCCCTGGTATATCATGAGGCCTCACATTGCCCTCATGTGTCTGTCCTAAAAGATGCCTCATTTTTCTCCAACTTTATATTTCTGAGGATATATTTTGTTAGTTCTCAGAAAGTCTGTGCCATTTTGTGAAACGCTGGAGTAATTCAAACACCATCCATTTCTAATATAAATAATGTATATATATAATACAATAAAGTATATACTAAAACACATATTCATACATGTGAATATGTCTATGAGTATGTTTAAGTATATATATTTTATATATACTCTGTATGCTTTATACATATATATACATTATAACCATTGTCAATTTTGTATGATAAAAGCCTATAGAATTCTTTTAATTGAAAATAATCTGAGAACATTTTTATTATATTTAATGCTAATAAAATATATCTGATCAATGAAACTCATTTTACTTTTATTCATTAATTCATTCATTCAACAAAGTTACAGAGCTCTTGTTATGTGCCAGACAGTCTTTCAGGTACTGGAAAAAAGGCGATTAAAAACAAAGACAATAATTGCATATCTGTCCGTAAAGAACTTATGTTCTATTTTTTTTCCTCTCTTTTTTGGGAGAAGGGTATAAGATTTTTCTTTCAAAAGAAAACTGAAGAATAAACATATAGTGACTTCAACCGTGAAGTAAAAACAGGTAGTTTATGTGATTTTTAAGAGTGTAATTAGTGTAATTAGGTGCCACTTTAGATTTACTAAATAGCCATCTTGATTTGAATATTTAAACTGTTCAATATCATTTTCATTTTACTACAAGCATTTAAAAAATTTAGTTTAAATATTACATAATATTTTAAATCATATGAATAATTAATATGTTCCAGAATTCTGTTAGTCCTATGTCCACTTTTGAATGTTGAAAACAAGTTACACATTCTGCCACCTCATTTGTCATTGCATACAATGGGATACCTTGATCATAAGCTGTTTCATTTAAAAATTTTCATATATATTGTGAAATTTTCTACTTATGATGTAGATAAGTGAAACTTCTCACAACTTCAAGTGAAAATGGTATCATGTTGGTTTGAGTTACTTTTTTAAAATGAATGAGATTGAATACATTTTCATATGCTTATTGCTCATTGGTATTATTATTCCTTATGTTTGGTAATCATCCATTTTCCCATTTTTTAAGATAGGAATCATGATTTTTCAATTTTTCTGTGTGTGATATATGTTGTAATCTTTTTTCTTACTCTATCATATTTTTTCATAGAAAATTTAATCTTTTTAATATATAGTGAGTTGTTTTCCTCATGAATTTTTATTTTGCTAGAAAAACCTCTGTCTCTGATATTATAAATACTTACTTTTGTTTAGAACTGTTCAATATTTTTGACATTTATATATTTACCATTTAAATATCATCTGGTAAATGGATAAAGAAGATGTGGCACATACATATGATGGAATACTACTCAGCCATAAAAAGGAACAAAATTGAATTATTTGTAATGAGGTGGATGGACTTACAGGCTGTCATACAGAGTGAAGTATGTCAGAAAGAGGAAAACAAATACCCTATGCTAATTCACATATTTGGAATCTAAAAAAAATGGTACTCTTGAACCCAGTGGCAGGGCAAGAATAAAAATGCAGAGGTAGAGAACGGACCTGAGGACATGGGGCAGGGAGGGGAAACTGGGATGAAGTGAGAGAGTAGCACTGACATATATATACTACCAAATGTAAAATAGATAGCTAGTGGGAAGCTGCTGCATAGCACAGGGAGATCAACTCGATAATTGGTGATAACCTAGAGGGGTGGGATAGGGAGGATAGGAGGGAAGCTCAAGAGGGAGGGAATATGGGGATATATGTACAAATATAGCTGATTGACTGTTGTACAGCGGAAACTGGCACAACATTGTAAAGCAATTATGGTCCAATAAAGGTTTAAAGAGAAATAAATAAATAAATAAATAAATAAATATCATCTGGAATTTATTTTGTATAAGAAATTGTACAGAATTATAACTTTTTGCAAAATGAAAAGAAATTAGAACTATAGATTAACAAGTTAAAGTGCAAATATTGGTTCACACTTGAATTATTTTACCTGAATTAAAAAATATTTAATATTAAAATTTATTCTTATTTTTAAATTTTAAGCTAAAGAATAAATCATGACAATAATAATTGTTGACTCTTACATGATTATTACTGAAAATAACTGTTCATACAGAGGAGGCATTTCAGTATCAAATTATTTACTCCACATGTAAAATACTCTTTTTGCTTTGTAGCTTGGAAAGTTTCTAAAGGGTTTTAGACCTTTGCAATCTTGTTACTGCATAGAAATTAATGGGACAGACCAACATTGGCTACAAGAAGTCTATTTAAGAACTTGTCTTAGTAGATCATGTTGAGAGAAAATGAGAGCTTGAACAATATTGGTGGCAGTGTTGATGGAGAGGAGTAGACAAATTTGTGTAAACTGAAAACTTAAAAGTCTTATTAATTGATTAAAAATGGTGAAGTAGAGACGAAAAGAGAGAGAAGTGTCAAGGATAACTGACGTGTATGTTAACTTACATATAACGTGTATGTAACATATATAATATGTTACATTAATGGTGAAAATTTAACCATGAGGAAAGAAGAGATTTATATATAGAAAGAGATGAAGAAATCTCTTTGCAAAATGATGCATAAGTGATAGTGTAATGATCTGTAGTGCATACAGATGGATCTCCAGGGAAGAGTTAGCTCTCTCCTAAAAGAAACCCTTCCAATTCAACTATATAGTTTCTGAAATGGCATTTACACACATTTACTATATTTTCAGAAATATTCCTCTAGAATGTTAAAAACTCCACAAAGGCTAGAAATATTAGTTAACAGCAATTAATACATGATATTCTAGTAAGAGGTATTTTTTTTTCATGGCAAAAAGAGAGTATCAAAAAGCACTCAGCTAAGGGCTTTCTCTATGAATAAGGTCTGAGACATATACGTTTTAATTGGTTTGTACTTAAGAAAGAAATTTCCATATGAATGATCTGTCCTATGGGAAACTTTGGCCTACAAGAGGACACTAGTTCTTGTAAGCAGGAGAAGAAGATAACAGTAAGCGAATAAAGAAAGAGAATTAAGAATCAGGCAGATATTGAAGAAAGTGTCACTTCATAATTTCCCCAAGACTGACAGTGATTCTATATTTACAGTTATCATATTAAAATTAATTATTGAATTTTGAATGTTAATTTTTGAAATATTTAAGATATTTTGTCAAGCATCAAATTATAATTTTTAGCAATAGAAATAGATGTAACCATTCTTCAATGTTTAATTTTCATGCATTTAACTCTTGTAATACCATTGCTATCTGTCACAAAATAGACTGACACACGATAGCAGTTTACATTTCATGCCATGACACATTGAGAAGATCAGGCTGTCAAAATGTTTCATAGAGCTCACAGACTTAAGGAGGTAAAGAAAGTACTGGAGACTTCAGTGAGATTTTTTTTTCAACTGCTTAATTTTAGTACTAACTAGACTAGAAGCAATAGTTCAAAGTGTTATTAAAATTTTGATTTTGTATATCTTTGCTACATTAAAGGTGTGAAAAATGACTTAAAAATAAATTATGTGTATTGGATAGCACTGTCCACTCTACATACATATTTTCACCTGCTGGTAGAAAATAAATAAAGAATAAATATTTTAATAACTGCACAAAAGAAAATTTCCCTGATTCATTCTAAGAGTGAGTGGGGAGATGCTGCTTTTCTTATTTAGTTCAAAGCAGATATTTCTTTCCATCACTGACACTTTTTTGCATTATCTATGTTAAAAAAAAATGCCAACAAAACCAGTTTTCTTAAATATTTGCAAGTGACTATAAAATGTTTTCAAAATAAAATGCTTCTCATTACTTTGGAAAATGATCATTTCTACTTATTTATTCATTCATTTATTCACTCATTTGTTCATTCTTTAAATACCATTTTTTAACCTATAATTTCACCACTACACAGGTTTGTCATATGGCAGACACTGTTACAAACTATTATATTAATGTTAAAATAGCCCTTTTAGTGTATAAATATATGTTGTAAAATAAAATTTAAAATATAAGCATTGTAACAAATATTGTCCAAAATTTTTAGCAACCAAAATACATCCTAATACCCTATAGTCATCTTAGAGAAATACTGTGATGAATAATAACTTTTCTTCTATGTAGGTTTAAAGTTTTAACGATTCTAGGATTAGTCTATAATTAATTTTTATGTATATGGAGTGTCAGTGTCATCTAATCTGGTCAATTTCTTAACATCAAGAAATGAGATACATTTATAAACACGGCTGTTGTATGAAGCTGAGTTTATATTTCTATCCTCAATGATACGATTAATCTGAAATTTGCACTTTCCTCCCCAAAACACATATACAAAGGCGCACACACACACTCAGAGTACAGAGGCTATTATCCTAAGCTTTTTGTGCGGAGATAGTACTCTTGGAAGGTAATTCGGAAGTAGAAAGAATACAGACTGTTTTGTATTGGTGAAAGTACTACAGCTAAAGACCTAAATAAACATTGAAAGCCTTCTAGAATGTGTTGACATTCTAGAAATTGATGATGTCACCAAATACGTGGCAAGCATTCTTATCCTCCTTTATTTTAAGCACAAGTAAAATAAAGGAAAAACATATTCATGAAGTTGGTTTAGTTTAGTTTTGTTTTAGCAGGGGATAATTTTTGTGAATACAACAAAATATGGCCTCAAACTCCAAGAATGTATAGTCGACCATAATACTGTTCATGTATCTACATAGATGATACAGAATATATCACAGATGCTAAGGAGCGCTCCTGATAAAAGTAAAGAACATTTTATTGGGAAAAGGCTTATATCCTATATCCACCACTAATTTTTAGTGGGTTCAAGTGCTAGACACTTAAGTCCTCTATAAAAAGAAAGGCTTTGATTTGTGTGGTCTCTTCTCTTTCAAAGTTGTTATTATATAGAGCGCTAGCTACTTGAATCACAGGATGGGGTCCATTTGAAAAAGTTTCTTCATGGTTGATCCTGGGGAGTCTAACAGTCACTGCATCACTCTCCTGCCAGGCTGAATATAACAGAACAGGTAATAGCACCAGGAATGGAAAGACACTCATGAAAGCGGGGATCGATGATAATTTGATATCCCATCATACTGACAGATTGTGAATACATTTTTAAGGAATTTGAGTGCACCTGAGGACAACAAAGGAAGACTAGGTGGCTGTTTTCTGATGGCTCTGGGAAATTCAGCCCTAACCCTAATTTGCAAATCTTACACTAGTGCTGCTCATCAGAAAAATGGTGATCCTATTGGCAAGGGATTTTTAGAAATGAAGCTCTAAGTTTTTCCTCTGCAATTTATGGGCACCCTATTCCAATGGAGCTTGTGAAGGGGAATAAAGCTGAAAAAAAAGTGCAAAAAAATGTTTAAAGCGGCAAAAGCAAATCTTTGTCTTTAATAGGATCTACCCTTGGTAGCTATCTAGTTATTGACCGGTGTCAAGCAAGTCTTTGGGGGATCTGATGCTCTAACTGGATGGGTTGCCAATCTTTTCCTTCCAGTTCTGTGCTGCTGTACTCTTCTGGGGAGGCGTTCTGGTAAATACAATTTTGTCTCTGAGAATACATCCTTCAAGATTGTTGCCTCAGGCATCTGCTTTACTGACACATTCCTTGATCCACATCTGTTGACAGAAAATCGAAGCTGCTCACAGAAATTAAGCTGAGCTGGAGAGAGAGAGAGAAAAAGGGCAGACATATGTACTAATGACAGAATCAACGATGCAATGAGGTAGTATGACGGAATTCCGGGAAGAAAAGCAGCAGCAAACAACTCACAGAGCAGTAATGAAATGAATCTATTTGACTGGGCATCTTGTGCAGTCTCTGAGGCAGAGTCCAGAGGAAAATGATGGAAGACAAAGTTATGCACTCCAGAGTGTTCAACCCCAGCTGAATCTACTAATGGAAACATCAGTTAATGGCATCACCTCTGACACGATGGACCGTGAAATAGTAGGCATTGTGATCTTTCACTTGAAGGAAGGATTCATCATGTTTTGTTATCTTCTTTTTGTTCAGCCCCAAATTAATGTAAGATTAGAACAACTGAAGAAGAGAGTATTAAGGGGAAGTCAGTTATTTCTATCCCGAGTGTTACTTCATAAGATAGAGGAGTACTTTTGATATGAATTCGAGTAATAATAGACTGTATACATTGTAAAACAATCAGCCTTTGAAAGTTATGCTTGTGATTCTGTCTAAGTGGTGCTAAATTTTTATAATGTTTAACTGATCTAATCTCTTAAGTGCAATTGTGTTTATTCTTTCTCTCAATATTCACTTCCAAGGTACCTTGAAATGTGACACTTTCTCATAGCACTTGATCTTTGTAATTCCAGTTCTAAGCAGCAAAATCTGCCAGCAGTTTACAATTCTTGCAGTGACATATTGAGAAGCTTAAGCTGTCAAACTTTTAATGCTTTTTTTTTTTTTTTGATAGCACTTTTCTTTTGGGAAGCTTTAAAGTAGGAATACAGGTTTTAGTCAGAGAATTATTATACCCCTTCAGTTAAAGGAGGTACTATTGACAAAAGTTCGTTCAGTAATATTAACTCTATTCATGTAATTTAGTTCTGAGTAAAATAATATGATAAGACAAGGCAGATTTTAAAGCATAAATAATGTTATGAGATAAGCTGTAAAAACAAATCAAAATATTGAACTTTCTTAAATTAGTACACCTAACATTTCGCCATCTTAAAGCTTATATCTTATATTCTTCTAATAATTTTTCATCTCCATTTTGTTGATTCTATCCAGGAATTTGCTCTAACAACTCTGCCAATAAGTACTCAGAAGGAAATGAGAAGCAAGGTAGAGATGATACATTATATTATTTTTTTATTGGAATATAATTGCTTTACACTCTTGTACCAGTTTTTGAGGTACACCAAAGTCAATCAGCTGTATTTATACATATATCTCCATATTCCCTCCCTCCCTCGACTCCACCCCACCCTCCCCATCCCAGCCCTCTAATTATTATATTAGAAAACACCTAAGTTACCATAAACACACTGTTGGTAGAAATATGGACCATAAAGGTGATGCTAGTGAGAACTAAGATGGAAATAAGGAACACATTATTGGGAAGTTGAGGTAATATTATCTAGTGTTGCAAAGTGGCAGAAAGCTTTATTTTTTTATTAATTTTTTATTTTTGCTCTGTGGGGTCTTAGTTGTGGCATGCCGGATGTTTTGTTTTTGTTTTGTGTTTTTTTAGTTGCCGTATCTGGCCTTCTTAGTTGCAGCATGTGTGTAGGATGTAGTTCCCTAACAGGGGATCAAACCTGGGCCCCCTGCACTGGGAGCGCAGAGTATTACCCACTAGACCACCAGGGAAGTTCCTAGAGTGGCAGAAAACTTAACTAACTTGTGTTCTGCAGTAATATGGCAAGCAAAACATGCTGAAAACTCAGATATTTAGCAGAGATTTCAAAAAATAAGGTTGAAGTTCTGACTGGTTTATTCTTCCTGCTTAGGGTAAAATATGAGAGGAAAGAGATTGAGGGAAAAAAAACTGTTAAGCAAAGATGACCTAGGACTCGATGATTTGGGAAATTCACAGCCTATCCTGATTGCTAAAATTAGGAGATTTGTTGACAGAAAACCATGCTCCAGAGAAAAAGCCAATGATATAACCGGACAACCTTTTGCAGTATCTCAGAAGGATTAAAAGCTCAGAGTATTCCTTCACACAGAGGGCATTTTGAAAGATTAGGTGCATGGCTCATGGATTTCCTTCATTCATTTTAGCAAAAGTCAAAAATAGAGATGGGATTATACAGGAAAGATCTGTGGAGGAGCCTCTTGTCTAATTGAGTGAATCCAGGACACATACACTGGAGATATACAAGGCTCCTGAGAATGTTTTCTCAGCAGAAACACTGCCAGCTTGTACCAAAATGGAGAGAGGACATGATAGAACAAGACTATCAGATTCCTCAAATTCTACTTGAAGAAACAGGCTAGTAACACTACTCTGCTGCGAAAAGAATGTGCTATCCTTCAAGAAAAAGGAAAAGTAAATCCAAGGTCAGAGATAGGGGCTCAGGTGGTGGAGACTTAAGATGCAAATAATTACACTTAGGTCGTGAAACCTAAGGGAGTTTGTCCTACTGGGTTTTGAAATCATTTGGGACCAATGACTCCTTTTTTCCTTCCATTTTCTCCCACTTTGAATAGCAATGTCTATAACTGGTATCTTATACCTGTCCCATCATTGTATTTTGAAAAACATTAAGCTATGCGCAGGAAGCATAACATAAAATAAAACATCCTGTATGGTTCCATTTATATGAAACTCTAAAAAGTTAAAATTCTAATTACTTGAAGCAAATCAATGGATATCTGGAGTTGAAATTTTGATGCTGTGTGTTACTCAGAAAATCTTGTTAATAAAGATCTCTTCCTTACAATATACAAAAAAATCATCTACATATGGATTATAAGTTGACCAAATACTTTGTCATCCAAACTGTGATGTTGTTAAGAAAGAAAAAGGAAGTAGCAAGATGGAGGCGGAGTAGAAGGACATGGAGTTTGTCTCTCTCCACGGATGCATCAAGAATACATCAATAGATGCACCAATTCTCACAGAAAACTGCCTGAACACTAGCAGAAGAGCTCGGACACTGGAAAAGGACTATAAAGATCCCTGCATAACTGGGCTGGCGCCTATAGACGAACGAGAAAGGAAAGCCTCACTGAGGCAGACCCAAGAGTTCCAAGGCAACCTCAGGACCATACGCCTGTGGGTGGACCACATGCAGAGGCGGGGAAAAAACCAAAGCTGAATGCCAGGGACAGGAGGACTAAGAAAGAGGATTGAAACTCTTTCCATCAGCTGTACAAGCTGCAGATTATATCCTTGCAATCAGCTAGGTAGACCCAGTGTCTTTGGAATATTGCAGTAGGCAATGAATGTTCCCGCAAATGAAAAAGGTCTAGCTCTGGCAGCTGTGGACTTTGGAGGCAAGCACATGCAGGAATTGGGCCAGATCAGAGCCTAAGTGGACCCCATAGTGCCCACAACAGGTCCAGAATCCAACCCAGAGGCAGAGGAGGGCCTCTTGGGGAGGCGGGGCGGCCTATGGCTCAAGGCGTATACAAAGACCCTTACAGCTGAGATCCCAAGGAAACAGAATTATTATTATTAATTCCATTCTTTTGATTCATTCTGTTGTTGGTTCTGGCTTTTTTTTTTTTTTTTCCCTTTTTTTTTTTTGGTTTTTGTAGTCTTATGGAATCTTTGTGTTTTATAAACACAATATATATATATTTTTTTTTGACGTATCTCTATTTCTAGTTGGATTTTCTGTTGTGCTATGTTCTTTTCCCTTATCTTTTTTCTTTTTTCTTTTTCTTTTTACATTTCCATTTATACTTTGCTTTTCTCTTGTTCTATATTTTATCCCATTTTATTTTATATTATTTTATTTTATCTTATTGCATTTTTAATCATTATTATTGGTCTGTCCTGCTTGCTTGCTTTATTCTTCAGTTGACACATTGTTTTGGCTTTTGTTTTTAGGTTTTGTCTTTTTCTTAGTTCTGATTCTAATTGTTTGATTTCATTTGGGGGTTCTTCAGTTTATCTGGTTGTTCTCTTGCTCTATATTATATTTGGTCCTTTTTTCTATTTTTGTTGGTTTGACTTTGTTTTCACCATTTCTCTGGGGTTTTGTTTGTCATTTTACTCTCTCTCTCTCTTTTTTTTTTTTTTTTTCTTTTTTTTTCTTCTCTTTTCTTTTCCTTTTCCTTTTTTATTTTTTTTAATATTTCCATTTATATGTTGCTCTTCTGTTGTTCTGTCTTCTTTTCCCTTTCTCTCCCTCTCTCTCTCTCATATCATTCATTGTTTGTTTTGTTTCTTTGCATCAGTCTTTAGTTGGCACTCTCACTTTGGTTTTGTTTTTTTGGTTTTGAGTTTTATTGATTTTCTTTTTGTCTGATTTCATTCTGGGGTTCTTTTGTCTGGTTGTTCTAGTGCTTTATGTTTTATTTGGATTTATTTTGTTTCTCTTGTGCATGTACGTGTTTCCTTGTTTCAGTATTTGTTTGTTTGATTTAACATTTTACCATTAGTCTGGGACTTTGTTAGTCTTTTTTAATCCCTTTTATTGCTGGGATGAGTGACATGTGGGGTCTTGATTCCTCAACCAGAAGTCAGGCTTGAGTCTGTGGGGTGGGAGCACTGAGTCCAGGATGCTGGACCATGAGAGAATCCCTGGCCACAGGGAAGATTAATCACTGAGAGCTCTCACAGAGGCCTCTATCAGAGTCCAATACCCAGCTCCACCCAATTGCCTGCAGCTCCCAGTGCTGAATGCCTCACACCAAACAACAAACAAGACAGGAACACAAACCCACCCATCGGCACACAGACTACTACAAGCAACTGTATGCCAATAAAATGGACAACCTGGAAGAAATGCACAAATTCTTAGAAAAGTACAACCTTCCAAGACTGAACCAGGAAGAAATAGAAAATATGAACAGACCAATCACAAACACTAAAATTGAAACTGTGATTAAAAAACCTTCCAAAAAACAAAAGCCCCAGGCCAGGAGGCTCCATAGGCAAATTCTATCAAATATTTAGAGAAGAGCTAACAACTATCTTTCTCAAACTCTTCCAAAATATAGCAGAAGGAGGAACACTCCCAAGCTCATTCTACAAGGCCACCATCACCCTGATACCAAAACCAGACAAAGATGTCACAAAAAAAGAAAATTACAGGCCAGTATCACTGATGAATATAGATGCAAAAATCCTCAACAAAATACTAGCAAACAGAATCCAATAGTACATTAAAAAGATCATATACCATGATCAAGTGGGGTTTATCCCAGTAATGCAAGGATTCTTGAATATATGCAAAGCAATCAATGTGATACACCATATTAGCAAACTGAAGGATCTAACCACATGATCAACTCTACAGATGCAGAAAAAGCTTTTGACAAAATTCAACATCCGTTTATGATAAAAACTTTCCAGAAAGTGGGCATATCTCAACATAACAAAAACCACATATGACAAACCAACAGCCAACGTCATTCTCAATGGTGAAAAATTGAAAGCACTCTCCCTAAGAACAGGAACAAGAAAAGAGTGCCCACTCTCACCACTATTATTCAACATAGTTTTGGAAGTTTTAGCCACAGCAATCAGAGAAGAAAATGAAATAAAAGGAATCCAAATTGGAAAAGAAGAAGTAAAATTGTCACTCTTTGCAGATGACATGATATTATACACAGAAAATCCTAAAGATGCTACCAGGAAACCACTAGTGCTAATCAATGAATTTAGTAAAGTAGCAGGATACAAAATTAATGCATAGAAATCTCTGGCATTCCTATACACTAACAATGAAAAAGCAGAAAGAGAAATTAAGGAAACTCTCCCATTTAGCATTGCAACAAAATGAATAAAATACCTAGGAATAAACCTACCTAAGGAGGCAAAAGACCTGTATGTAGAAAACTATAAGACACTGATGAAAGAAATAGAAGATGATACAAACAGATGGAGAGTTATGCCATGTTCTTGGACTGGAAGAATCAACATTGTGAAAATGACTATACTACCCAAAGCAATCTACAGGTTCAAGGCAATCCCTATCAAATTACCAATGGTATTTTTTCATAGAACTTGAGCAAGAAATTTTACAATTTTTTTGGAAATGCAAAAGACTCCAAACAGCCAAAGCAATCTTAAGAAGGAAAAATGGAGCTGGAGGAATCAGGCTCCCTAACTTCAGACTATACTACAAGCCTACAGTGATCCAAACAGTATGATACTGGTACAAAAACAGAAATATAGATCAATGGAACAGAATAGAGAGCCCAGAGACAAACCCAGGCACATATGGGCACCTTGTCTTTGGCAAAGAAGGCAAGAATATGCAATGGAGAAAAGACAGCCTCTTTCCCAAAGTGAGAGAGTAGCATAGACATATATACACTTCCAAATGTAAACTACATAGCTAGTGGGAAGTTGCTGCATAGCACAGGAAGATCAACTTGATGTTTGGCAACCTAGAGGGGTGAGATAGGGAGGAGGGGAGGGAGGCTCAAGAGGGAGCGGATATAGGGATATATGCATAAATATAGCCAATTCACCTTGTTGTACAGCAGAAACTGCACAATATTGTAAAGCAATTATACTCCAATAAAGATCTGAAGAAAAAAATAAATAAACAAAAGTAGAGTTATAAAAAAAATAAAAATTAAAAAAAAAGAAAAAGTACAATTACATATCCTGGATAATAAGCATAAAATAGGAATGTTAAAGGGAAACAAATATAGTCACCCTAATTATTGACTCAATAATTGGAATATGCAATTCCAAGTCATCTTTTAGAAAATTATGTGATTGGATGTCTTCATGATCTCATGATAGAAAATTTTTCTTGACATAAAAAAGCCTTAAACACAAACTTAAAAAGGAAATTTCTACTGTATAAACATATAAATTCTCTTTGATCAACAGACACAATAAGTAAAAAAGAAAACATTAATTGGGAAAACCAATTTATAGCATATATAACCAAAAATGGACTCATATCCAGAATACTTAAAGATTCCTTATCCTGTTAAAAAAAACTACCAAGTGTAGAAAAATCAGAAAGCTTGAATAAGCACTTCACAAAAGAGGAAATATGTAACCAAAAAAGATATAAAACATGATGTACCTTCAGTAAGAATAAGAGGACACAGTGAGATGCCAATCTACATTCACTACTCTGGTACAAAATGTTGGCAAGGCTGTAGATCAAAACAAACTCTCATGTACTGTTGGTGGCAGCATGACTTGGAATAAGCTTGGAAAACAGTTTGGTATAGTTGGATCCTACTCTTTTATCTAGCAATTCAACCTGCAGATGTTTGTCATAGATAGACACATGTACATTAGTTGGTCCAAATTTAAAATCTAAAAACTCTGATGAACATGCAGATTCTATTCCCTGAAGCTCTTTATGCAGAAGTAGTGTATATAGTAAGATATGAGGTATTTTTTTAAAGTCCTATCAATTTCTAAATGTGAAATTAAGATGAAGAAAATCTTCAGTCATGAAAATGCTTATTGTGCAAAAAAAAGTGCCTAAAAATTAAGTAGATATAGTGATATATAGGCATATTAATGGAGCTTCCTACTTGATGCAGATTCAGCTCTATTCTTCAGTTTATGATATGTGGACCAAGTGATATTGCTATATCTCTTTCACTCTTACAAATAAGTGAGAGGCAGTTTTTATTTCTGCCTCCCAATGTCACAATAACAATATTTTAGAAGAGTGGTATATAATAGTTCTTGACATTTCTTTAATAGAATTACAAACTGCAGTGAACTTAGTGTTACTGAGTCCTCAAACAAAACACTCACTGTAAATAATAATATGAAGTTCTTTAGACACACAAATATACAAAATCTGTAATGACCTGGGAGCCTATTTTTGAACCTATCTGTACTAATTTCTGCAAGATACTCTAAAGAATCTTAAGTCTAGTATTATTAACTGTGTTCCCTACCAATCTGAAGAGCATCTATTCAGATCCCTCTTCTATGTTTTAAATGGAATGCTTTACAAGGTTCAATAAGCTTCTCAGTAGGTTAGGTAACTTTGCCTCTCGAAAACTCAAGTTAAAGATGATAAACAAACTGGTCAACATTCAGCGTAGCTAAAAGACACTTCACATGTGTGTGGAAAGAGCTCAGGGCCAACAGTCCGAAGACTTGGCTTCGCAATGCAAGATACATCAGTTTGCTTGAGTCCTTGTTTCCTTCTCCATAAACTGAAGGTAAAAACACAAGCTCTTTCTACTTCTTGGGATTTTTGTAAAATCAAATGAAATAATGTGAGAACATGTTTAAAGCTATTCATGAAATATTTCCTGTTATTATTGATATTTTATCTTTAATGTCATGTTTTGGAAGGAACAATTTTTTTGTTGTTGACATTGGATCATTTGTTAAGGTATGCAGTCAGGGCTTTTGATTTGTACCTCTAATTTCAGTATTCAGTCACAAACATACATGATTTGTTTGCTAATAAAATAAGGTGACATGAATATTGATAATATGCCCTGATACATGAAGTTATTATGCTGGTATATGTATATGTTTATGTTTTTATGTACTTACATTTGTGTGGATATATTTAATAGATTTGGAGACTTTGTAAAAAAGGTAAAAGCCAAAGACTGCTTCAACATATCAACAGATGGCATTTGTGAGAAAAGAATGAGACACTGGAAGATTAAACTGTCATAAAACAAAGAAAATGCCAAGGACTGTATGATTTTAATTTTTCAAAATCTTTCCAAAAGAAGCAACTTCTCTTTGTTAAATGACTTTAAAGATTTAGAGGAAGCACTTCATAACTTCTGACCTCAGGTTTTATTTTCTCTTCCGTAATATGGAAATCAAAAAAATTACTCCTTAATCACTTAAAATAATTCTAATTTGCAAATAAAATCTGCATTTTTATGCAGAATATTTATGAAAAAATCAACTATTCAAATTAGAGCAGTCTGGATTAAGTTAATTTTTCTTAAAAAGGGCAGGCTATGAAGAAACAAAAATGGTATTTAGAATGAAAATAGTTTATCTATAGTATTAGGTGTGCCCTTCCTTAAGCAAACCATACATATTGCATTTTTGTATTGATACGCTTGTTAAGCATTTAACAGTAGTTTGAAGATTTTTCAGTACTATGACAATTTTTAGCAGGATTACAAACCTTACTAGTGAAACTCTGGTATTTCCCCATTACAAAGGTCTAGTACAGAGAGTCAACAGGCAGAGTTTTGGGGGTGAATTTGATGTGGAATTGAATTTTGGCTTCTCCTTTTTTACCTGAATAGGGACAAGTTACTTGAACTTTCCAAATCTCAGTTTCTTCACCTGAAAAATGAGGGTGATGATATTTATCTTTATGTATTTGTTGTAAATTATATATTAAAAATGTGTAAATTGTGCAGGCCATTTCCTGGTCCATAGCAAGCACTTGGAAACTGGTAGTATTATTCCTGAAAATGAAGGAAAGAATATCCTTTTTGCAGTTTACCAGTATATATCAATAATTTGGATATAATAGAAAGATATTGAAATGTTCTCATTAGCTAATCTGAAGCCACAGTTTTTCTTCCCTGACTCAAGATGTTTGAACTTGATAGTTAATATTTTAAAGTTATCCATTGTCACCTAAGTAAAATTTATATTCTTAGTATTTCCATGATGGTGACCTATAAAGTACTCCTTAAAATATAAGTAAAATACAAATATGAACATATTCTGCATTTGTAGAAATTTTGCCAACCTCACAGTAACTTCAGAAATTAGAAAATTAAAATGTCCTTGAGAAAGTCATTCACTGTGACTCATTTGTGTAGGTAAAATACAGCCAGAATTGTGATATGTAAAAGTCAACCCTGAAGAAAACTTTCTAAATTTATATTCTTCTGATAGCATTCTGGATATTAGAGGAAAAGATAATATTATGAGAAATATTTATCTATAAAGCTTCATACAGTGACACAGTTCACATTAGATTTTTATGGAGTAGTACAAAGTATTCATCAAAATGCCTCAGCAAGACTTAGGCATTCACTTGCCTAAGGGTTAGTGTTAGAGGATGCAGTTGCCATAATCTACACCAAGGCAACACTGGCAGATCAAGTCTCACTTTTGTGGATGGTACTATCTACTCCTCCTCTGAGTCTTTGGGGAAATGAGAAATGCAAAAGCACTTTTTAGCATTTCGTGGCATTCTGCACATAGTGATAATAATTAGAGGATGAGTCAAAAATTATCCACACTCTGGCTGTAGAATTTATTTTAATTATTCTACTTAAATAGAATAATTGTTATTCAATACACATTGTCCATCTGTCAACAAGCTATCGTATTCCCTCATTAAAAAAGTGTTTTAGGCTGAGCTGCAAACCACGAATGCACCACTGTCTTCACGTCTTCAAGTGGACGGGCATCCAGTTCCTTCTTGAGGGCCAACACTTGTGCGATCTTCCTTAAACTTCTCTATCCATTCACACACATTTCTTCGCGACAAAACACTTTCTCCATACTGCACACAAAGACTTTGATAAATAACGGCACCAGGTACACCCTCAGACCACAAAAAACACATCACTGCACGCTGCTCTTCTTTCGTGCAAATCACAAGTGGGGCATCCATTTTTGCTCACACCGCAGTTACAAATGAACTGATGTAACATGTTCACACCTGCACAGCAGTGACTGGGGAGACAGTAGCCTTGAACAGAAAGTGCTGATAAGACAGTGTGGCCAACAGAAGTTTTAATATAACCAGAGTGTGGATAATTTTTGACTCACCCTCGTATATCATTGTTGACGTATTATATCATTTAGTAGCCATGTAGATTGCAAACAACAGAGACTAAACCTTATAAATGATTTTAGAGTGTGTAGTATGCTGGTAGAAATGGATTAATCATTATTAAAAATTATGAAATCGAACTGATAATCTCCATAGTTTTTCCTACCACTGCCCTTCCCCCGCCCATGACCGCCACCCCTGAATCTGCCAAAAGTTTCTTTGCTGTTTGATTCAGCAGCTAAGTAAATGCAGTCTTTTCCTCAGGCTGGTTGAAAAACAGATTTAAATCATGCTCTGCCCTGAAGACTTGATCCATGTAGGAAGGGTTTACAAGTTGTTTTCTGCCATGTGACTTTGTTACCATAGATTAAAAAAATTTTTTTTACCTTATTATTTCACCTATAATATTGAGGTCAAAGCATTTCTATTCCACTGATGTCATTACAACAGTAGTTCAAGGAACTGTTAATGTATGACAGACAAAAAGATGCAAAAGGTATAAGGTTGAAAAAGTGATTTTACAAAGTAACAGCTGTGTAACCAGAAGTACCTATTGAAGTATAAATTTAAATACAAAAATGTAAGCTTTTAGTAATAATACTTTATGACCCTTTGCTCTAGGTTTCCCTTCCTCCTTCTAACCATTGAGAAGTAATCATTGACAAATGGCAACTGAAAAAAAAAAAGAAAAAGAAAAACAGTTGTCTTTAATTGTAGAGCTATTATATTTTTAAAATTGTTGTGGCCTCTTTTCAAGGAAGATGATTAATAGAGGAGTATTATTATTATTGAACCGTTTCAAACAAAGGGCATTTCAGAAATGAAATAGGATGTAACAATAAATGTCTACATATTTTTCTAATATTTGTCATGCTATAAAATAAACATGACAAATGAAAAGCTTATTTTTCACTTTAGTCAAGTTTACGGTTTTCTAAAAAAAGAGTCAACCATAACCAAAAATTTCTTTGTAATGAGGCAGATGATGCAATAGCTTGTATTCTTAATAGACTCAGGTCATTATCAGTTACTATGTGAAATTGCTAAAAAGAGACATTCTACTTTATATCATTAGACTACCCATTGCAATGGAATATATAGTATACATTATTAGAACTATAAGTGGTTCTTTATACAGCACAGACTTGCTTTTTGCTTATAAAGTGCTTATTTTTCATTTACTACAATATTAAAGGTAAATAACATGATGGTAATAATTGTTTTGAGTATCTTTGTCTTTGTTGCATCAAGATTATCCCACATGATTATTCTTTTGCCTTGATCCAATTTATGTGTCCTTTCTCTACTAGTTGCTTTCCCTCTGTCCTTGCCTGGCACATGTATGCCTGCTACAGGTACTTTAACAGCAAGACAGAAGTAAGGGCCTGAGGATCCCAATATAATCTCCATGTTTCTAGTCTCATCTTTCTTCTCCACCTTCTGCTGTCCTTTGCATCTCTAAATCCAGAGTGCCTGTAGGAGAAATTAAAAATAAACAGCTGCAAGAAGTATAAGGCAGGTGAAGACACATACATTAGGCTACCTTAGGAGGGAAAAGGAATCTGCATGTTGAACCCCTCTATTTACAATCTACCTTCTACTATTTTCTTATGCTTCCAAGTCTTGGGTCATCCTTGTGGTTCAAAAGTTAATTTTCTTGCTACTTTCTCCATTTCCACTCTGAAGGCTCTTAGGTAACAACTATTTCCACTTTGCTAAGCAATTTACCAATTTTTCCCCCACAAGCTGTATTTCAAAGCTTTACTAAAATCTCTTGTGTCATCTCATTTTCTCTTTGTCCTTGTGGGTTTACACCTTTTTATTTCATCACTCTCCCTTTATGAGCTTTTGAGAAGCAGACGTGATAATTCTTTATAGTAAATCTGCCACACTTACCTGATTCCTATTAGAACTTTGGGATAACTAATTTCACTGAAAATCACTTCATGCTTCTCACATCCTAAATATTTAATACTATCTTTGAAACTGTATATAAATGTGAATTAGCAAGATTCACATCTCTCCTTGGAGGAGAGAGATGAAGAACGGTACACTGTACGCCTTGCTATTAAGACAAGTTCAGAAGTATTTTAATGATCTGTCTCTGACCTTGCGAATACCTTACAGGCTCTCAGGTCACACGCTCATCTGTTTACCTCCTATCTGTAGGGTATCATTGGGATAATTTCTGCATGCTAATGAGACTTCATCTATTACAAAGGCATCTTCAAAAAATTAGCTGAAGATAGGGGCAATTATATTTTCAGTTTAGTTTTATAATCTAAGAAACTCCTATTGAAAAAGCAAATATAGTTATTTTGAGTAAATATATTTGACTCAAAAACAAAAACGAGTTTACTAGCCATTCAAAGAAAGAAAAAGTGAGGTGCCTATCTTCTTGGTTACTTTTGTGTTTCTTCACCTTTAAAGGGCAGACAAGATCAGAAGTGAAATAGAATGGCTGCTTTTGTTAAGACAGTAATGAGCTAGAATGAGACTAGATAAAAAAGACTGTAGATATGGGGTCACAGAGCAGTGAGACTTCATGAATTTATTCATTGAAATGTAGCCATGTCCCCATAAAATAAGATGTCATCATTACAATTGTGGGTTGCTTTGTTGCACAGTGCTGCTGTCTAACTCTGCTATAAGAAGTCATCCAAAACTGGTTTATATATTTGACTGAAAATAGGAAAATTATTAAAATTTGAAAGAGAAAAGAAGCATGGGGTCACTCCTTAGAAGATTTAGCATTTTGCTTTTTGATATCATGGTAATAATAAAAACGGATGTTTCTGAAAAAGAAATATGAAATGAGATTTTTGTGGATAAAATGTTAAATTGAGTTATTCTAAGAGAAACAAATAAGATATTTGTTCTAAATCTGAGGAGAGTTATGTTCAATGGAGCTTTAAAGCTGTCCATTTCCAATAGACATACTTGTTCTTAAAAAGTTGCATTGTTTTGATGTCTTGAGGTATATGCTATTTTTATACACATATTCATTCCTTTGGCAATCTCCAGCATCTTCTGTTTCTTATTTTCTACAGCTCAACCTCACAGTTCACAAATAAAAATAATGATTGTTGCCAAAATTTTAAAAAGCACAGATTGGAAATAAATAAAAATTAATGTTTTGTAAATACTCCAAACTTTAAAAAAAGCAATAAATTTGAAGTCTGTTATGATGTTAGAATACCCTCATCTCTGTGCTTTACTCAGTCCTTCTGAAAGGGTATTGTTTAGGCCTTCATTTCTACTTTCTAACTTAGAATCTTTTTTCATGTGATAGAACTAAAGGACAAATGTGTTTTAAAAATATATAGGGACATATATGCAGTTTATTGTATGTCAATTGTATCTCAATAAAAGTTCTTAAAGAAAAAAATATGTAGGGACACCATAAAAACTACGCATTCTACTGTATTTTCTTTTAAAATATATGTACATATTTTTGTTATACCTATTTAAACCATATAGAAAAGTACAAGGTATTATATAACAAATATGCATGAACACACCGTATTTTCTTCAGTCATTCAAAAAAAAAATTACAGATATAATTAAAACCTACTTAATGTCATGTCCTAATACAACTCTCCTATATAACTCCACAGAAATAATCAAAAATCTGATGTTGGTTTGTACTCTGCTTTATAGTACTTTTAAATCTGTAGCTACTTCACATCTTTCTCCTATTTATTTTCTACTTTAATAAATTCTATTCTCATCTTTATTATTTTTTTTCAGTTTTATTCTTTTAGTTTTATTTGTATTTGTTGCTTTATTTTCTAACTTACTAATGATTAACATATTTGCTTTCAATATTTATTAAAAACACATTTAGAACAAACAAAAAAAAGAATGCCCACTTTTACCACTACTATTCAGCATTGTACTGGAAGTTCAAACCAAAGCAATCACACAAGAAAAAGAAATAAAAGAAATCCAAATTGGATAGTAAACTCTTTTAGTTGGTTGTCTTAAAATGTCCGTATCTCCTTTTAAATGATGCTTAGCTGAGTATAGAAATATAGTTTGAAATCTTTCCTTTGCAGATTAAAAATATATTGGCATCATTGTTACTATGGAGAAATCTATTGTCAATCTAATTGTCCATCTACTGATCTTTACCCTCAAGTAGACTTAATGAGTTTTCCCTTATCCATGATTTTCTACAGTTTCACTAGGACTGAGAGGAAAATTAGAAACTTGCACTCAGCTAAAAATAACTTCATACTCGTTCTGCCTTTGTAAGATATGCTTGCTGCCTGGAGAAAGAAACAAGAGGACCTAGCAATCAAATGTAACCATAAGATGTTTTGATAAATATGGAATATTCTGCACCTGCTCTTGCAAGTTTCTGTTTGGAAACTCCCATGCTCTGTAACTGCCGGCAGCCCATAGCAACCAAGTAATGATGTGCACTGACCCCTATAAACGTAAAGCTCATCCTGAGCTCAGGGCCCAGAACTTTAGAGCTTTAGGCACTGACCCCTATAAAAGTAAAGCTCATCCTGAGCTCAGGGCCCAGAACTTTAGAGCGTTAGCTCATCTGGGGCTGCTGGCTAAATAAACCGGAGTTCTCCAACCCTCCGAGTGTGGTGCTTGGTTTCTCGATGGATGCATTTCTGAAACAGGGTGAATCTAGGTAACAATTAAAAAAAAATCCTGCTCAAAAATTATGATGTATTTTCAGTATGAGAACACAGTTCTGGAAATTTTTTAGCTATTATCCCTTGAGTTTTACTTTTCTGCCATCTCTCCATTGTATTTTTGAAGTACTTCAAATTACTCATTACATCTTTACGAGCTCTTCCATATTTCTTGTCTCTTTGCCTCTGAGTGCTCTTTGCTAGGTTCACTTCTCTATTGGATCTTTAAATTAACTGCTTTTTTTTTACTCTGTGGAAACTATACTTCATTACAGAGTTAATTCCTTTAATAGATTATTTTCAGTTTCAGTGATTATCATCTTTAAAAATATATTTTAAATAGATGTTTTGTCTTGTTTTGTTTTTCTGAACTTAATATCTAGCAGGTCTGCAGCTGCAGTTCTTCTCAGTTCTAAGAATTTATTTTTCGTTTTTGCTTCATGGAACTAATAGCGTTTTGAGTATGAGAGGTTTTTAATGTTTCCTGTTTTGTAATTTTTGTATCATTCTTATTTGTTCAGGTGGAGGAACAGTACTTTCAAAGTGTAAATGTATAATGCAATCTTCACTAGAAGTGTGAACAATTTTGTTTTGTGTAAAGGTATTGTAAAGGGAGACATAAAAGAGGCAAAAATATAGACAGTTTAAAAATTTTTTGTAACAGAAATTGTTAGTAAAATGTTCAGATATTTTTCACTTTTAGTTAACATAAACATGTTTTTCAGTTTATTAAACACTTTTTGATAAACAATTATTTACTAGTGTATCACATGCAATATAATGTTGTAATGCCATGATGTTCTTGGCTCAGTTTTTCATAACAATTTTTGAGTGTAACATTTTAAGACAAATTAGTAGAGATAATGATCACTGTTTGGTAAAAAATCCTTTCAAACAGCAGACTTTCCTTGGTTATTCTCCACAGGTGACATTTCTGCTTGGAGGACACAGAACAAAGGCTCATGTGTTTCTTTTAGCTGTGAAGTGAGTGACTCTACCAAATGCTGTAATCAACATGAATTCCCTTTTGGCAGCAGTACTGGCTCAATAGTTATTATGATTTGGAAGAGATTATGAACCACTAAGGAACGATTGCTTGTTTTATTCTTCTTTCTCTAGGAGTGAAACTTTGTACATATTAAACTTTGTTTCCAATCATAAAGAGTAATTGTTTTTTTAGTTATGTGTGCAAAATTCTAAGCAATTTCACTCCATTATAAAGTTATTTGAAAAAAAATACGATATTGATGAATTTAACATTGTCAGGTGTTCTTTTCTATGTATTAGAATTTCAAGATAAAGCGCACTAAAAATATTCAGTGTCTTATTTACAGATTTTATAGCCACAGAGTCAAACCACGATTTCCAGAACAGTGCTCTAGCATTGTAAAAAGAATGTGGGAGAATGAGAGAAAATGTGACTTTCCTCTGTGAATCAACTGGATACAAGCTTCAAGTAATTTAATCTTCTCTCTGTTCTCATGTTTTCCACTATGGACAGAACTATTAATGCTTTCAATCTTTCCACTAAAATTGTGTAAGAAAGACTTGCTTTTCCTAATCAGTTAGGGGGAGAAATAAGAGGCTTTGCTTTTATCACACATGGAAGCATTTACTGTTCAGCTAGCTGATGCTGAGAGGTCGATTTCTCAAAAGATTTAGCTTTTAGTCAAATGCTCCCAGAATGAACACTCGTGCACACCAGCATGCAAAAAAGGAAAATACTTGATACTACATTAGTGTTCTTTAGATTTCATTGCTCCCTCTCAAAAGTAACTCACAGAATTTGAAAATCCACTATAAACTGATTCAAAGTTATACTTTAAGATGTGTTCACAATGAAGGCAAATACTTCTGTACGAAGTAAAAAGAGAAATATATTCTTTGTCATGTTTTCTGACAGAATGATTCAAATGCAGGATAAGAGTGACCAAATAGGAATTATTTTTTGGTGGCAAAGTAACTAAAGTCATTTCTCATAGCTGACTTTTATGATACACTTCATATATGGCTTAATAGGCCCATAACAGTTTCTTTATGGAAAAAATCTTTTCCAAGGCATTCTGGGATATATAATAATATAAAAGTAATTATGGCTAGGCCTTAAAATGAGCTCTTTTTAGACAAAGCTTTCCACATGAAGTTAGTAAAGTTACATCTGTTTTAGATAGAGATCTTTAAGCATCAGCCCTCAGCAGCTACTTGATAACAAGCAAACTCAAAGGCCTCCAGGGCTCCTGATTTCCTACCACAGCTGGCTTCAGTCAAAATGACTATTATTCTTCATATTTTTGCAGAACTCATTTTATTTAGCTGAAAGTCAAATGCTACTGAAAATCAGTTTCAATTGGGATAGCCATCCAAGGCTATAAAAAAGAAAAAATCTTTGCAATCAGAATAAACGTTTCTCAAACATCTAAAGTCATCCAAATGAAGCACTTGTTTTGAGCCAGTGCCCACGCTGGGTGCTGATGGTAGGTGGTTATCACTGCATCTGCTTCTCAGTTTGTATGCCTCAAAGGAACGGAAGGACTGGACTCCTGAGATTTTTAAATGATGCCATACAACATGGACAGAAGCTCCTTAAGGTCAAGGGAACTGTGTTTTAAATTTGTTTACATGCTCAGTGTCTTTTTAAGGGTTCTACACTAAACCAAATGAATTATAATTACCTGAATTTCTTGAAGTACCATGTCTTTTATAAAAATTCTATATTTCTGTTATGTATGTATATATATAACTATGAATGAAAAGGGGGAGATTTTTCTCCTTAATAGATAAGCTAATAAGATGAATCTCTTTCTTTTACAATTTTCTTTCTCGCCCTAATTGCACTCATTACCATCTGTATCTGTCCCTCCCTCCCCCAACCAGAATGCAAGCTTCATACAGGCTGGGATTTTGTCTGTTTGGTACATTGATATTCTCCCAGAGTCTAGACTAATTATGCATGGCATATAGTTGACATTCAATAGATAGCCATTGAGTAAATCAGTTAGCAGCTATTCTGCATTTTGGGAGGGGTTAATACAGTAGTTCAGTTGACGTCTCATGAAGGGATCTTTAGGAAGAGAGGCAGAGATGAATAGCAAGCCCTCAATAAATATTAGCGATTATTAGTGTCAGGTGTTTATGACCCCCACTTTTGCTGGTGAAAGGTTACTTAAGAATCTTAGTCTCAAGAAGAGATAAGGAGGGATTCATGACACCTAATAAAAATTATTATAGAAAATATGCTCAAATATTATTTCTTTCAGGGCTTCACTGCTGTCACAGTGGTTGAGAATCTGCCTGCCCATGCAGGGGACACAGGTTTGAGCCCTGGTCAGGGAAGATCCCCCATGCCACAGGGCAACTATGCCCATGCACCACAACTACTGAGCCTGTGCCCTAGAGCCCGCAAGCCACAACTATTGAGCCCATGTGCCACAACTACTGAAGCCTGTGCGCCTAGAGCCTGTGCTCCACAACAAGAGAAGCCACCGCACTGAGAAGCCCGAGCATTGCAACTAAGAGTAGCCCCCCTCTCCGCAACTAGAGAAAGCCTGTGCGTAGCAACAAAGACCCAACACAGCCAATAAATAAATGAATAAAAAAATAAATTTAATGAAAAAAATATATTATTTCTTTCAGCAGGGTCCATTTCTTTTTATCAAATATGTGAAGTCCTTTAAACAAAACAGTGATTCTACCATCTCAGATGCAAGCAACAAGAAGATATGTCGATGGATAGTTATGCATTTACATACGTGCAGTGGTATATCTGTATATCTTGATCAGCATCTATCATATATACATATATATGTCTACATGTTGTATGCATTTTCACCATTGTGGTTGTTTTTAAAATCTGATCCTTGCTAAATTTAATTATCTGAGTTCACTGCAAGTTATCTTCCTGTCAATTCCCAAATTAAGTATTGATATAATTATTTTAAATGAATCCTTAAGAGAATGAGGAATAGAATACATACCTCATCTCATAGATTTACTGGTGACAAAGCTAATGTGGAATCTTACCAAGTTTGATTTGCTTGCATTTTATTTTCCACTCTACCTACAACTAGTGTTCCTTTTTGTATTAGTTGCTAAAGCAGGAAGTTATACTTTGATCTTTGGTCATTCATTTCACAACAGCAATTAAAATTCCATTATATTTGTTTAATTGAAATTTTTTTAATACACTCTTTGGAATGAAATAATCTAATTTTATAGTTCAAACTCTGCTTTGAAAAAGATATTCTAAAATTGTATGTAGAAGTAATAAGTAAGAATGTATTACCATTCTACTTAAGACACTACCCAGGCAATCTTAAGTAATCCAGTGTTTTCAATAGAACCTATCAGCAACTTACATGCCATGATCACAGTAAGATACATAGTAGGAAATACAGTAAATAAGCACAAGTCATTTCCGATAACTGGAGCTATTAAGTATGCCTATAATGCTGTATAATTTAGTACTCTATAAATTAAAGGTGCCCACGACAAAACCCATATTCTTGTATTACTAATTTTTTATAAAAGTAGCAGTAAATAAATAAATAAATAAAATTGCATAAATGAATAAATAAAATAGAATAATAATTTCAAACTTTCTTATATAAACAGTTTCAAGTGCTCAAAAACAAGAGACAATAGAAATAAGGTTTCTTTACCGGTTTGTCTGTCACCTCCAGGATACAGCATCAGATATATTCTTTCTTAAGGGATAAAGTCATTTAAGGAATTCCCCCCAAGAACGATTTGCAATAAGTCTTCTGCGTCATATCTGAAAATCCTGAAATAAGAGCTGTGTGGAAATGCTGATTCTGGGTATTGTGAGTTGTGAAGGATTCATTGCAATACTGTCCTAACTGATCTCCAACATGCTTGATGTGAAGTATATGATAATTAAAAGCAAATGTCAAATTTACTATGTTCTTTTTCTAAGCAAAGAGAGAATACTATCTTAAATGGGACAAAATTCTTTCCATGTAGTTGCATGTAGCATTAGTTTATTTTTTACACTGCTGTACAATATTCTATTGTATAAATATGCAGTTTATTTATCCTTACTATTATTGATAGACATTTAGATGTTTCCGGTGTTTGAATACTACAAATAATGTGGCTACAAACTTTCTTTTGGTGCACGTATAGGCACATTACTTTCAGGAAAATATCTTAGAGGTAGAAGTGTTGGTATGCATATATTAAGTCTTAGTAGGTGATGTCAAATAGTGAGTCCAAGTTATTATATCAAATTACATCCCCACTAGCACTTTGAGATGACTTGCTTCACATTTTACCTATAAAACCTATCTTTTTTTTGTTTTAATTTTAGTGATTCTGGAGACTGCATAGTGAGTGGGGGCTACTCTTTTGTTGCGGTGAGCAGGCTCCTCATTGTGATGGCTTCTCTTGTTGCGGAGCACGGGCTCTAGGCACGCGGACTTCAGTTGTTGTGGCACACAGGCTCAGTAGTTGTGGCTTGCAGGCTCTAGAACATAGGCTCAGTAGTTGTGGTGCATGGGCTTAGTTGCTCTGCGGCATGTGGGATCTTCCCGGACCAGGGCTCAAACCCGTATCCCCTGCATTGGCAGGTGGATTCCTAACCACTAAGCCACCATGGAAGTCCTATAATGTGCTCTTTTCTGATTAAGGCTTTGAAGTTCCATGTCAGTAATTAAATCACAACTGTCTAATATTATACAATTATGACTCCATCTTTTTTTATGGGTTCTCCAAACCAAATTATATATGTTTCAAGTGCTAGCATAGAGCCAGAATTCTATATTCAAAGAAACTGTCCTTCAAGAATAAAGGTGAAATTAAGGCATTTTATTGAAGAAAAATTGAGAGAATTTCTTGGTATTAGATTTTCTCTAAAAGAGTTCCTAAAGGAACTTTTTCAGACAGAGAAAAATGATAGCAGAAGCAAACTTGGACTATCAGGACTGATAATACCTATGATGGCTAGGATTTGCAGCAGCTAGAACTCTTGGACATTGCTGGTGGGAGTGTAGAATGGTCCAGGTCTTCTTACTAAATAAAACATATATTTTCCATATGGCCCAGCAATCCCACTCCTGGGTTATAGTCACAAAAAGACCTGTCCAGGAATATTCATTGTAGCACTATTCACAATGCCAAGAACTGAAACAACCCAAAAATCTTTTGATAGGTGAATGGATCAACAAACTCTGGCTTATCTATATCTGCACAATGGAACACCAAATAGAAATATAAAGGAACAAACTTTTCCTTTTGACCTTGATTGTAGTAGACATTAAACACATTTATAGATATATTAAGATATTAAAGCAGTTTTAAATTCATATTCTTTGTGAGTGACTGTAGAGGAAACTCAGAGAAATATTGGAGATGTTAAAGCTCTATAATCAAAATCTATCAAGACCAAATAGCACGGCTTCTATTTGAACCTCATTTGTTGATGTCTAATTAAAAGAATCATTTGCATTTGCTAATGAATGTGTTTAGCTTCTAGTCAAATCATTATTGAACAAGCATGTGATTTAATTTTAATCTCAATTCTCCAGTGGCTCACTTTTCATGCGTACTTAAATATTACCCTTCAAAATGAGTGTTATTAATGTCTGTGGCACGTGTGCCTTGTCTTTTCATCATTATTTTATTGGCTTTTTCTCCCCTTTCTCTTGTACCCTGTTTCCAGCATTTATTTAGTGCACTAACTCTGGATGAGCTTATACCCTGGAAAGAAACGCATCAAGTTCCACAGAATCAAGCCTTATTTTTCCAAAAATTGGGTGAGCTCCCAGAAGACATTTAATGCTTCATAGCTTTATAGTTTAAGCAACAAAAGAGAGGAAACTTATTCTCTCTCCATTCTCATGCCCTCCCTCGAAATATAATTGAAAGGGAGCCTTCTGTATGCTTGATGATTTGTTTTGACATCCATGAACAATCTTTCTGATATGCATTTCTTATTCTTTCCTCTGCTATATCCATTATTGATTTTTATTAATCTTCTATTCCATATTATATAGCATAAATAGGAAGTTATGCAGCTGTTAGCCAAATCAACAAATATTTGAATGAGAAGCAAGGTAATTGATAACCAAGAGTGTAAAGTATTCCTGAGAATAAGAAGCTTTTATAAGGATGTAATGCTTCTTATTTTTAAATTATTTTATCTTCCTGTGGATGTGGAAATTCCGTCTGAACAAGATGTAAGGTTGTACTTTTCCATACCAGAAAAATCCATTTTACTGACCAAATATGACCAGGAATATAGCAATATATTTTACCTAGATTATTTCTGAAATCTCCATTTCTCAATTTGCTATTAAGCATGGAAAATGACTCACTTTTTTGATATTTATTGCCTTTAGCGGTTGAATTTGTGTTTCTATGAAATTAATGGCTCATTATTTAGAACAATCTTAATAAAATTACACATTTGGATAAGGAATATGGCATGTGTCAGTAATGAGGACACCAATAATGATTTTTACAGACTTTAGCTTGGGCTCTGCTACTACAGCTTTTTCCCATTAGTTTTATTTCACTTCATGAAGTTTGGAAAATACACAGCATAAGGCAAGATGCACAATTTCCAGATCCAAGAAAAGAAGAAAAGAAAAAGTGTTTTAATTTCATTTTCATAATACTTCTGTATTATTATCACTATTTTATTTTTTCTGTAGAATCAATTTGTAATTACTTGAGGCAAACAAGGGGAAATGCTCAAATGATTAGTTTTTTTCCTTAATTTGTAAGAACAAGAGGGAGATCACGGCAACCACATTGCTAATAGGAACTTTTAAAAGATGCATCCAGATTATATGATTTTTGTAGATTAATTTTGCCTTTTTCACCTTCTAGATTTATCACCTCCTATAGAATTTGATCATAGTATCTGGAAAATGTCTTAGAAGTCATCAAGTCCATCAAATTGCTATTTTCTTTTGTTGAGACACTTCAAAGTACTAAAAAAGCAAGAGAGATTAAACTACATTTAATATATGATAGGTAGGAGAATAAATTATGGCATTTAAAGGTTTTAAATTACTTTTTATAGTTTATATAAATATGACACATCATGACAGGGGAAATCTTGACGATTCAGGAGAGGATAAAGAAGGGGAAATTATTTATTCTTTAACTATCCACACATGGTTCTGATTATATACTGTTATTCAATACTCTGCTCTTTACATATTCATTTAATCAGCAACTATTTACTGAGCACCTGATATGGGCAAACACTATCTAGACAGTCAACCTCCTGCTTTTGGAGGTAGGAAGGAATCCTACATTGTGGTAGGAAGGACACTAAAAATAAAATAAGAACAACAAAAAATCTGATAATTATATTGTAATGGCAAGAAAAAACACAACAGGATACAATGAAGGATGACAGGGGAAGGATGAAGGATGTGTAATTCAGTTGAGCGGTCAGGAGAGGAGGATCTGAGGCTTGAAATAGAGCCTAAGTGAAGAGATGGAGCCATCCATGGGAGAAAGTCTCCAGGCAGCATTAAAAAAGTGCAACCCCCTAACAGGGGAATAAACTTCAATATAATGGAAAAGAAAAAAAGAAATGTCTGAAGTTGTGGGAAACATTGAGCAAGGGGGTTTGATAATGATGTGAAGATGGAAAAGCCGTTGTGCCAGATTGTGTAAGTCATGGTTAGAAGTTTGGATTTTATTTTATTATTATTTTTAATTGTGGAAAGAATGCTTAACATGGGCTCTATCCTCTTAACAAAATTTTAAGTGTACAATACAGTACAATGTTGTACAGTAGATCTCTAGAACTTACTCATCTTGCAGCGCTGAAACTTTATACCCATTGAGCAGCAATTCTCCATTTCCTTCACCATGCAGCACCTGGCAAGCACCGTTCTACTCTGTTTCTATGAGTTTGACTATTTTAGGTTCGTTATATAAGTGGAATTATGCAGTATTTGTCTTCTGTGTCTGGCTTATTTCACTCAGTATAATGTCCTCCAGGTTTACTTATGTCGTTGTACGTGGCAGGATTTCCTTCTTTTTATGGATAAATAATATTCCATTGCATGTATATATACACCAAATATTCTTTTCCATCCTTCTGTTGATGGACATTTAGGTTGTTTTCATATCTTGGCTACTGTGCTAATGCTACATTGAACATGGGCGTGCAGGTTTCTCTTGGAGATGCTGATTTCAATTGTTTTGGATCTATACCAAGAAGCGGGATTGCTGGATCATATGGTTTCCTTTTCATTCAAGGTAAAATAAAATTCAACCTCAACAATTTTTTAACTTAAATAAAAGCTAATTAAATAATTATTAAGCAAAAGAGTGCTGTGTGTGACTTTTGTTAAAAACAAGTAACTTCTGGGTGGAGAATGGGATGTGGTGGGCTGGGAGAGGAGCAGAGGCAAGAGAGTTGAAGTGCGGGTTACTCTTCAGTCCGGATGAACGGAGAGGATGCCTTGGATTGTGAGAACATTAGTTAAAATGAGGACAAGGAAGTAAAAATACATTTTTAGAGATAGAGTCACAGGACTTGGGGACAGGATGTATGATGTGAGGAGGTTAAGAAAAGAGTGTGGAATCTAGAACACCACCAAGGTTAAGTAGATGGTGGTGCTCTTTTCAGATAAGGGGTAAATTGAAGAAAATCTTAGGAGGGGAAGAACTCTGTCCAAAAGTTTCTTTGTTTAAAGCCCCTCATTCAAAAGGTGTTTGTTAGATTTTCAAGTGGAGATATCAAGTATATCTATAACTTTGGAGAGATGTACGTATATATGTATGTATATACACATATGTATACCATATATGTATATATCATGTTTTATAACCTTTTTGTATTTATGCATAATTACTTATATAAGTTAATATATTTCCAAAATATCATTTTTATGACTACATAGATGTACATTATGTAAATTAGCATAATTCATATGTAATCATTCATGAAATGGTGGACATGTCTGTTCCTATGTTCCCGGATTTTATTTTTATTATTTACACTCTATGGTGGTCATTATTCAAGGTAAATAATTATGCATATCTATTTTATTTCCCTGAATAAAATTTTTTAAAATGGAATTGCCATAGCAAAGAATTTCCACACTTTGAAAGATTTTGACACAGTTCCAACACTTCCATCACAACTTCCATCAATGGTTCACAAAAGTGCCGTTTCTCAGAATGACCAGCTAATCTAATTATTTTTTTTTGTTCCTCTGCCATCTGCCAGAGGAAAAATATCATCTTATTTGTAGCCTTTAAAAATATTTCTTTGATGCTCTTGAGGATGTTTATTTTTCATGAGTGTTTAGCCATTTGCCTTTCTTCTTTTGTAAATTAGGGGTATATGGCCTTTATTTTTCCTTAGTAAATTTCACCTTTATCATGTTCATTTGTCAGAAATTTTTGTTGTTATTAACATTTCTATAAACACTGAAAATATGCCTGTACTTCAATATCATTCATTTTAATTATTAAGGGTTTTGATGGTTTTTGAATATTATAAAACTATATATCAATGATTTCTCCCTGTGACATGTATGTTTGAATGAACACTTAATGTAGTAAAAGCCCTCCACTTTTTGGTGTTTGACTTCTGACAACTTGCAAGCCTCAGATTTAACTTCTCTCCTTCTGCTCCACATCTGGGCAACTTGATAAGAAAGCCTGGGTGCTCCCTCCTTTGGTGTCAGGCAGTGAAGATTCAAACCATGAAAGACCCTCCTTGCACATGGGAAACCTCATCTAAAGGCCACTCCTGACCACAATCAAAACCCCAAGTTAGCCTCCTTTCCTTGCTCTCTTGAGTTATTTTCAGACCAATTTGGGAAGCTTGCCCCACCCTCCCCTCAAAGCCTCATTATGTGAGTAATAAGCGTTTTCCTATCCTTTTGGTGTGTATGTGGCATCATCTGTCCTGACATCTGAACTACATCATGGTGGAGGGTCCATTCTGTTTCTGCAGTGTAGCCACAACACCAAGAAAGGACTGCTGCAACCATAAGTCAGATAATTATTTGCCAATATTTTCTTCTATTTCTTAAATATGTTAAAAAAACTAATTCCTTTGAAGATTAAATTATTTTGGATTTTGACATGAAGTAGGATGTTTATTATTTTCTTCAAACATTAACCCTGTTGTTTCACACTTTTTGGAAGCTATTAGGAGAAAGACAAAAGAAGTAGAAGGAAAAATAATACTTCTTTTAATATCCTTTTAGATCTCCAAGGACATGATCATTATTTTATTTTTAGAAATTTATGAAATTCTAGAAAAATCCTAGATACAATTTTGATGGTCACTGCAATGTGGAAAACTTAGTTTAACAGCAATTCAATTTGATCAATTATTATTTTGCCATTATATGTAGTTAAAAGGAAAACTATTTGGATTAAAAGGAAATTTCTGTTAATGAAACATAATTGCAACATTAAATGTGGTGAACACACTCTTAATTTATAGCATTGCCACTGAAGCTGAAAAGAATTTCCAAGATTAAAAATGTGAAAAACAAATGACAATTTTCAAAGGTAATCGAGAAGGCATTCATCTGTTTGCCACTTCTGAGCTAATGTAATCGGGTAGAAGTCTTTGATAATTTGCTATAGGCCTGAAACCATACTACATACTTTTATTCAATTATCTCATTTAATACTTAGATCTTCATAGAAAATGGTGTATATAATGTATGCATGTATGAAAAAGAGTATATTCTCCCTCTTTACAGATTAGGAAATCAAAGCTTAGAGAGACTACATAAAATTGTAAGCCATAGAATGTAGCTTGGAACTCAGTTTATTTAAGTGGAAATACTCCAAAAATATATTTCCTTGAAATTATTTCCATGCATTCTCTCTGCAAAACCTATTATGTACTTAAGGCAGCTAAAGGAAATGCCAATTAATGTTGTCATCATTGCAGGTTACATTACTTCAATCTCCAAATTTGAAGTAATTTTAACCAACAAGTAAATTTTTATAGAAATCAAGATTGTATAACACGACCTTTCTTTTCTATTTGTAGGGATCTTTATTTGGTAGGAACTTGTTAAAGATATTTGCTACAGGCACATATTGATTTCTCTTACTCGCCATTAAGAAGGAAACAATTCAAGGAAAAATGAAAGGCCTTATCAAGTATCAGCTGTGCATCTGTTAATTGAGGGACAGAAGTAAGCCTTGGCAGACCTGTAATGGCAAGACTCTTATGAAGTTCAAAATAAACATGGAACAGGTCAGTCAAAAATTGTTAGATGAGATACCTAGAGATAAACCTATATTTTAAGTGCCATGTTTGTCATCATATGTCGTTACACTTATCATTACATATCACAGTGGTTACTTTAGACAAGTTTCCAAGCTTTGATATTCTACTTCATGCTTTAATGAATGAATAAATTTCATAAACATCAATGTGATCCTTTAAGTAGTATCTAGTGATAAGTATATCATCTACAAATGCATTATTTGTCATTTTATTGCTTGAAAAATGTTTCATTGTATATATTTAATCAACTTCAAATAGGAATCACAATGATTTCTTTATTTTCTTATCAGAGAATTGTACTTACAAAAAGGAAATCTGTGTATGTATTTAAAACCTTATTTCAAGTACACTATAGATAAGAATTATTTTTTTCAGATAAGTGTTCATAGTAATACATTTTCTGAACTAGAAAGGAGAAATGTGCATCACCCTATTAAGAGGTTCTATTTATTTTTGTTCTTTTGTAGGACTGTATTCTTTCCTGAGGTCTTTCTTCTTTTATCAGTATACTCCCTGTCTTAATCTAGAATAAATAACTGAATATTTAGGGTTTTATTCTTTTTCCTGGAAATTTTTGATCGTGCCTTCATTACATTGTCAAGGTAGCTGGCAGCATATCTTTTCTCCTTAAGGAAAATATATGTCCATTTTATGAAATAATATATACATTATCATGATATGAACTAGGGAGTTCAATAAAAATGTGTTGATTGACCCATGTTAAATAATAATGTCTTAAAATGACATTTGTACATATATACATACATTCATGCATGGACACACATGCACACAGACATATGTTTCCACTTTGGAATACAAATGAGATGTAGAATAAATAAGATGCTTTCCATGATAAAAACTTTACACCATAAAGGCTGTGTTATAACTACATATAAATATATATCTGTATATAAGTTTGTATAAACTAGATCTGCATAAAATAGCTATATATTTATAGTATATAATAGCTATAAATTTATCCCTTTCCTGAAATGCAATTTTTCTCTTTGACTCTATCTAGTAGAAGAATGTAAATGACTACCTCTTTTTTTTTTTCCCCTTTTGGTTCTACAAATCATATATAACTAAGGTTAAGAAATAAGCATTGCATAACTTAGAACCACTCAACATGGCCTGTTCTATAGCATTTCCTGACCTACTGCCACTATTGTGACTTTTTAGATGAATATTCTTATTCTTTTTCCTTATAAATTTTAAACCTATGTGAATCATCAAATACATTAAATTTTCATACTTTAAAAATTTATTTAAATTGACACACTATTTAAAAATTCTTCTGTGACTGCTTTTGTACTCAACATTTTCTTTGTGAGATTTAACCATTATGACTCATCTTTCTGCAGACTGGTCATTTTCGCTGTTTCATAGTATTCTGATGAATAGATTAAACTACAAGGTATTAATCTATCATCAACAGGCTTTTTGTTGGATTCCAGTGTTTGTTATTATGAACAAAGCTACTACGATAATTCTTCCATCTATTTCCTTCTGTGTATGTACAAGAGTTTCTCTAGGGCACATACTTAGAAATGAAATTGATTAAATATTAGGTATATGGATTTTCAACTTTATTAGGTAATAAAAGATAATTCTTTTTGAAGTTGTAATTTACATAGTCACCAACAGTAAAGAGAGTTCTCATTGCTTGGAACTTTCTTACTAATACACAATAATGTCAGACTTTTACATTTTTGCCCATCTGGTAGATGCATAACAGTAGATCTTTGTAATTTTAATTTGCATTCCCCTGATTGCTAATAACATCCTTCTTGGTTTATTGGCCATTAGACTGACTTCTTTTGAGTTATTATATTTTTTCTTTGCAATAGATACATAAAACTTTTCCAAAATCTCTGATTAGAGTATTGTCAGTTATGTGTGTTATCAGTAATTATTGCCACAATAACATTGCATAACAAACAAAAAACTTTTCTTAGCGGCATACAAAAAAAACATATATCTATCCCCTCAGTTTAAGAGTCATCAACCTAGGCTAAGCCTGCTGGGGACTTTCCTGGTCTCAGGGGGTCTCACCCACACATCCAGCAGTCTGATGGGATTGACTAATCTATTAGTTACAAAACAGTTCATGTACAAATGTATTACCTAATTAACCCTTCCTCTTTATTGAATACTTAATTTCTAATTGTTTGCTATTATTAGCAGAGCTGTAATGAATATTCTTATAGAGAAATTTTTTTGCATGTGTCTGAATCATAAAATCTTTAGGACAGATTCTTAACATGGAATCATTGCAGCAACATGAAGGCAAATTTTGACAATTTGTATACTCTGTCAAATTGCTTTCAAGAAGGGTTAAAACAGTCATTCTTCCACAAATATTATATGAAAAAAATCCACTTTTCCCATTGCTAAGACTCAGTATTGTCAATTTTGTGTATTTTGGCCTAGGTAATTAGTTCAAAATTGATCCCAGTTTTGTCTTATCATTTTTTTATTGCCAACATATTTAAGCATCTTTTTTCTATTTTCAATGTCCTTTGTAATTACTTTTTCATCTTTTTGCAAATTTATCTAAGTCATTTGTATTTTTCAAGTTGATTTGTAGGAGTTTCAAATGTTCTTTCACTCTATGGCTTTATTTGGACATTGATTATGATGAATCTTGACATGAACAAGACTTTGTTCTTATACAGCTACATTTTTCTTAAGAGGTCTTTTTTCCCCTTTTTGGAAGGCCCTCCACATACAAAGTATATTTTTTAAAGACACAGATTTATTTTTTCTTTTGAAAAATTTTTACTACACAAAGAATGAAGTCATCTTTTTTTATTGAATTGCTATTTATGCCATTGGGATATTTCTCATTGAAATCTTAGGTTTACCCAGAATTTGTTGTCTCATATGCATGAGTATGAATTAGAAATGTACATTAAACTTTTTTTCAAGTACAGAAACAAATTTTCTGGCAAATTTTCATTTATGCATAAGAATTGCTCTGAACTCTCCATTCCACAGAATTCCATATAATTAAAAATAATACTCTCAATCCAATCTTACAAGCATCTTAGTTCCATTAGAATTAATTGTCAATCTAACCTACTTTCATTATTTACATTCTCAGAAATTCTTCTTTTTCACCAGCTAATGGCTTCCTTCCACATTTTCCAGTATTGGTAAAGATTTATTTAACTTTTATGTTTTTTCCCTCATTCAGTGAGATTTTGAAAGAAGGAGATTAAAAAAAACCTTTCATTTGTTTGCTCACTGTGAAACAAAAATGGGTATTTAATTTATATTTTACATTTGGATTTTAAATTTTTTCATATATTAATATATTCATAAATTATTTTGAAAAGCAAACAATCATGCCATAATCTACTTTTATAAAAGGAGTTGTACACTTATTAAATATCTATTAAATAGCTAGAATTATTAAATACACATCTAATAATCAAAATGATCTTACAAGGTATTTATTAGACTTATAGAAAATTATGTGAGTGTATGTGTGTTTTCTTGTTTGTATTTATCCAATAGCCATCTCCAAATACCTAGTTCCTTACAAATAGAATTCCAATTTCCTTTGCCCTATTCTAAGTGAATATGAGTGGCTTAAAATCTTCCCAGATTCAGGGCATAAATCTTTATATGTTCAAGCCTTTCATTCCCTTTGCCTCAAATTGTGAGGCTCTGAGATTTTACCTTACTTCCTAGCTAACACATTAGCCAGCCATAGCTTCATAGTTTCTGGAAGAAGAAACTTTTTTCAGATATGTTAGATGAAGCACAGTTTAATATCCACTACAGATAAAATTACTATTAGAGATAAGAAATCCAGAATTTATATATAATATTTGTATTGAGTATATTTAATTATGCTTATTTTTTTATTATTGATAAATAATATGTGATTTTCTGAAATTTAACAAAGTTTACACTTTTGTATGTATGCATTCTATGATCGTCCTTGAGATTTTAGGGGTTGTATTCTCACACAAGTTCATTAAGTAGTTTTGTATATTGGCTCACAACCTTTCTATGACCCTTCATTTCCTGTGTCACAGGTACAACTAAACTTGACCACCAAACATTTCACCAAATGTGCTTAGTTTTTCTCGTGCTCCTGCCTTTATTCAGACACAGAATGCCTTGGATTCCATGTGTCAAAACCCATGCTATCATTCTGGAAGCTATATTTTTGCATTACATTTTGCATGTATTCAACATTAAACTCTTCGTACTTTGATAATGCTTATATTTGAATAAAATGCCTTTAGAAATGTTTAATTGCCTTCCTGTGAAAATTAACACCCAAGGAGCCCAGTATCCCACAATTTTTTTAAGAACTTTTATTGAGTTATAATTGACATACAATAAACTGCCTGTATTTAAAGTGTATAATTTGATATTTTTTCCTTATTGGTAATCTCCCAATTAATCCCACCCTCCCCCTTCCTTGCTTGGTGTCCATATGTTTGTCCTCTACATGTGCCTCTATTTCTGCCTTGCAAAACAGTTGATCTGTACCATTTTTCTAGATTCCGCATATATGCATCAGTATACGATATTTGTTTTTCTCTTTCTGACTTCACTTTGTATGACAGTCTCTAGGTCCATCCATGTCTCTACAAATGTCCCAAATTTGTCCCACAATTGTTAATAATAGTAGTCATGTATTTTTCTATGCTTAAAATATTCCACATGTAATTTAAGTAGATGCTCTTTATGCCCTACTCATTACCCCTTTTCCAAATGCATTAAGAGACAACATGTTTATCTTCGTGCCTGAGAGGTTTTTTGTTTTGTTTTTTTCTTCCCTTGAAACTGCTGAAAGATGTAATACCCACCATCATCACCACCACCAGCAGCTCTCAATGAATGACCGTCAGGAATTGGTACATTAGCATTTTAATGCCTTTATTCTTTGGGCAGGATGATTTTTAGATATATGGTTTTCATCTTTTCGCAGAATTGTATGATGCTCTAGACCAACACTTAATAGCTCTGCAGCACATTTGATACTTCACCACTATTGACAACTTTCCCTTCCTATATTGCCTTCCACTTCCAAGTATTAAGTTCTTTGCACTTCCAAGTAATTATCTGACCTCAAATTCTTGTCTTTGAATCTGCTACTGAAAGAACCCATACTAAGACAGTTTATCGAAAGTGGTCCCCAAATGCAGTTCATGAATCACTGTAGCCAAATGACAAGAAGCCCACTCCAGGGAATATAACCCATGGAATGCTATAGTATCACAATTTTTAAGCCCCAATTAAGTGAATTGGGATAGGATAGAGATAAAGGAGAATATAGATTATGTAATTTTTTTAAGACTTTGGATCTTACAATAATAATGAGAATTTGCAGAATGATGGAGTTGGTTGGCTCTCATTAAGTGCCAATGATACAGTAAAGAAAGGAAAAGACCAATTTAGTTTAGCAAACAACCAATTCAGGTCACAATTTGCGAGCCAGAAGTTTTTTATGTCAGAGCCAAAGACCTCATTGCCTGCAGCTGGTGGGCAACAGGGCTAGAAACAAGGCCCAGCGTCAGATTGTGAGTGAAGCAAAATTCTAGTGTTTGTTTTGCTTTTATTTTTTTCTTTCCTAGTCCCAGGAGCCTTTGTTGATAAAGTAAGAACTATGATACAGACGTCCTAGGACCTTGAAACTTAGATAAGAACGTCTGTGTGAATGTACTTCACAACCTTGAAACTCCAGACTCCATGACTGTCCCGGGACTGTAGAAGTGGCTCACTGCCCCTCAAGGATGGAAAATTAGCCTTGTCTGGAGACTATGCAGAGAGCTCACAGGAGGCAGATGCTTCCAAAAACAATAACTGCCCTCTTTGAGATATGACCCCATCTCCTCTTGTACATTCTAGGCAAATAACTAGGATCTTGTTTCAGCATGGCCCAGGAGAAGGATTTTTTTTCTCCTTCAGAAGGAAAACAGGGCAATGGCTAACTTCTTTCTACTGCCAGGAAACATTAGAAGCTTCCTGGGAATGGATCATAAGAGTGCCTGACTAGGATGCCTTGTTAGAGTATTGAGGAAGGCACAAAAGGGGAAGAGTGAAAGGGGTTTATTTCCAAAGGCCCTATGACATACCGGCTAACCCTATTCCCTAATAGTGACCAGAAACACCTACTTTACTATAACAATAACAATGGTGAGGAGGATGCTAGCATTATTAAGAAGCTCACTGTTGGCTGTTTTTTGTTTTTTTTTTTTTCTTTTTGCACGTCAGGAATGACAGTAGGATAAACCTCTATGGTATTGGGCTCTCTAGGGTCAATGGAGATAATACAGTTCTGGAATAGCATGGGTCACGTAGCAGCATTTAACTGTCAGAAGCAAAGTGGATGTCATCTGAGGGAACCCGGCTTGCAGTAATCTATGGTAACAGCTGAAACACCATGATGTCTCAAGAGGTGGTGTAAGGTGAAAGGTGACAAGTTTTTTCCTTGACTTACACAACCAGCAAAGATCAAGAATGAGAGAACTGAAGGCTAAGATCAGCAGCCACAATGGAAAACCAGTTTCCAAATACAGAGCAGTCCTATGACCCCTAGCTCATTGGTTAAAGTGGAGGCCAGTTCATCTTGTGAAAGAATGTAAAACACCACAGCAAGTATATTGAGTAGTGATTTCCAACAATATTTCCCAAAGGAACCTTTAGTCATTTATCAGAATATTTACGCTCGAGAAAATGAGCATACTAAACTTTTTAGGATATTTAAATACACAAGATGACAATCATACTTGGAGACTCAAAACACCACTATGGCCCAACTCTTAGAGTGGGGAAATATAGAAGCCAGGTGATAAATGATCCTGGCCAAATCCTATCTCACAGTGTGTCAATTGGTTCTCCACGACTACCAAGTGCTTCCCCAAGATGTATATACTGCATAGCTAGCTTGATTCATGCATTGGTTTCTTGCCTCTAGAGTGAAAGTCATAATGGTAAGAATGGCCAAGAGGAAGCCTTCATACTACTCTCTTTTCTCTGGCCAGTGTGGTAAATTGGAAGTAATTCTATCCTCTGGATAGAATGGTAAAGATTAGTGCCACTCAATAACTTGAAGGACCTAGGGGTCATAGTTCCACTTAATATCTCTGTTTATTTTACTAGTCTAGTTCCTAAAAAAGGTCACATAGATTATAACAATGACAGACTACCATAAATTATTCAAGTGACAATCCTAATCACAGCTATTGTATTGTATGTGATATATTTAGCAGAAGATTTTACAAAAGCTCTGGGAGTTGGTATCTGGTTATTGATGTAGCAAATATATTCTTTCAGTTCCTGTCATGGAGAATCAGAATCATTTACATTCACCGGGAATATACAGCAGCATAGATTCAGTTTTGTCACAGGATAATGTTAACTCTCACTCTTGGTCACAAAATCAGAAGGGAACTTGATCATCTGGACATTTCACATTATATCACACTGATCTACTATATTGAAGGCATCAGGTTCTTCTGACCTAGAAAAAAGTAAGTGGCAAGTGTACTGGCTGTCATGGTAAAACCATGGGTATCATACGGTATAAGAAAAATCATAAAAAGGTCCAGAATATGTCACATAAGTATAGTTTATGTGTCCAGACATTAGAGGTATGTCAAGATATCTCCTCCACGATAAAGGACAAGCTATGGCAACTTGCACCCCCTACCGCTAAGAAAACGGCACAGAGTTGGTAGGCTTCTTCATATTTTGAAGACAGCACATATTATGCATGAAAATACAGCTCCATCCCCATTTATTAGATCATTTGGAAAGCTGTCAATTTAAAGTTATCCAGCACATTAAAATGCTGTGCTAAAATATCTGGCAAGTCCAAATAAAAGGGTCATAGCAAAGACCCTTGGAGGGGAGTGAGTTAGGGCAAGGACATGCCAACGACAGCAAAGAAGTATCACTGTTTTAACAGCAGCTTTTGACTTGCTATTCAGCCCTACTACATGCCGGGTCACTAAGCATGAGGCATTCATTAAGTGACTTTGTAACCAGAGCTGCCCATCCTGAGCCAGGTATTATAAAAACCACCAAGTCACAGAGGTAATCAGATGCAAAGCAATCCATCACACAATTGAAATTAAATGTTATGAATCGGACGCAATTAGATTAGAGGGTACAAGTAATTTACAATGCAGGTGACCATGTATTCCTGTCTCACGGATGCCTCTTCAGCAGCTTCTACCTATGGTCTCTTAGGGGCTCTCCATGGCCAGCTATTGGAAAAGAGAAAAACTAAGGCTTGATTCATAATTGCTGAGTGGATATATTGGCACAAGCTTATGATGCACTGCTGCTGCATGAGAGTCCCACTAAAGCGTGCCTCTGATTGCCAGTGAGGAGAGAAATACGAGGGTGAGTCACAAATTATCTGCACTCTGGCTGTAGAATTTATAGAAGCTGTAATATAACCGGAGTGCGGAGAAATTTTGACTCACCCTTGTATATCTCAGTGGCAGAGCCTCAAATAAATTTGTGTAGAGGGTGAGCTGACCTCACATAAATATGTTCCCTAAATCCTGAGCAGCAGCAGATGGCTTAGCTAGTTGGCCAGGGACTTGAAATAATATTTAAATACGAAACAAGCTGTTCTTGGAGAAGAACATGTGGATGTACCTACAGGATTAGGCACAGAGATGGTGAATTTCTGAGTCTCTCGCTGAGATTCACTAAAGGGCGACCACAGCTGGGGAGGTACTGTAGAACAAAATAGAGAAGGTAAATTTTCTAGCAGAGATCGCAGCACCACTAAATTTAGCACACCGAAGTGAGAGCTATGACCACACCTGATTGGTCAGTAGACCAGCAGGCAAAGAGGAGTTCTTATGTTGGAATAGGAAATTGACCCTGGTTATTAGGAGGAAGTAAGGCTGCTGTTGTATAATGTGGGAAAGGAGATTTACTTGGACAACACTTTTGTGCTTCTATGTCTGGTAATAATTGTAAATGGGCACCCGTAGCAACTTCAGCCTAATAAGGTACATGATAGCAAAGGTCTCTGACTCCTCAGGCATGAGGTCTGCATTACACCATCAGGCAAGTATACTAGAACACATGTGCTGGCTGAGAGTAAGGGGAATCTGGAATGGGTGGCAAAGGAGGAAGATGAATACCAGTTGCAGTAATGGAAACTAGAATTTGTCCAACTCCCCCTCTTTTTATTACATCTCCTCCTCCCCAGAAATTGTGACTGGCAACTATATTGAAGAAGCAGTAATAAGAAAGAGTGAATTTAACAGGACGCCTGAATGGATGTGAACAGTACAAAATGCAGACTCTAACATCCACTATGTATTTCATATCGCTTTAATCCTTTTGTGTGTTCTGGTAGGCTTCCAAGTGCCAATATCTGAAGACATGTGCCTGAGTGCTCTTTTCCTTTAAAAACCTAAAAGCTGTGGTGCCCACAGTTGCAAGGCAGCCATCAGAAATGCCAAGGAACTAGTGGCCCTGGATCAGTTCCTCTCAGTTGGTGTTCAGTTACCCAACTTCCTCCCTCCTTAGCAAAGAGAATTCTGAGGGCTAGGGCTTGGACCATTTTCTCAAGTTTCCCCAACATTTAACATATAATAGTTCACTTAATAGTTCTCCACTTAATAATTTACCCTATTCTGTGTCATCTCATTTCTTATTAAACAAGAGTTCTCTGCACTTCCCAAATGAACTACTTCCACTTGAATCCTTGACTCTGAGTTGACTTTTGGGAAAATCCCAAATAATACACTAGATATGGAGATAAAAGAATAGAAGATAATATCCATGCCTGGAGAAATTTATCTTGTTGAATTCAATATTAAGATATAAGAAAATGAAATAGTATGATAAGAATTACAATTAACAACAAGATGCTGGGAGAGACATAAGAGTAATATACCTAACTTCCTACAGGAAGTTGGATGAATCAGGACCAACAAAGTGGAGGAGTTGACATCCCTCTAGAGTCCTGAAGAAATGAATACTAGAAAGTTTACAGCCCAATGAAAACTCGTTTTAGGATAGAATCAAATAAAACCACATATTGATTATTCATAATAGTTATTCAGTCCTTTAAGGTAACCTAACTCAAACTTGGGAGTCTCCAATGAGTCATTTCCTGTAAAAAGTTTGGTCTTGTGGAAACTGTCGTAAAAAGCAAAACTTCTGCTCCCTTAGATAGCTGATTAGGCAAAGAACCCTTTGCATTTGTTCTTCTTGAGCCTATGCAACTGCCACTCAGACAGAAGTTAGTTTCCTTCTGTTACTTCTGAAGAGAGGTTAATGGATTTCTTTTGAGTGCTTTCTATGAGCAGGTTGCTGGAAAATGAAATTTCCCAATTCCATAGTTCATCACCCTCATACCTGATTGCAGAAATTAGTGTTTAGAAATGGGAATATAAAGTGAAAGAAACGTAATTTCCTTCCATCTTTGAAACTGCTTTGAGATGGGAAACATTTTCCTGCTTCACAATATAATGTTTTCTCATATAATATGCTGTCAGCAGTAATGAGTTGAGTGAAAGCATTTTTTTTCTCTCATATAAAAAAGTGATATGAAATATTCACAGGGTAAAAATTATCCTTGAAACAAAATATATATTTCTGTATTTTCTTGAAGATTAATGCACTGGATGCCTAAAATTCTTTTTTCTCTCCTTTCTAGACTTATAAAAAAGAAGTATAGTTTTCTCTAGGGACCTGTGATTCACAACTAGTCATTTTTTCCCTAATATGTGCTGGACTACTTGACATTGCTTATGGAAGGATTTGTTCTTCCAAAAATGACTTGCCCAGTCTGGTACAAAATGATTGTATATAATGTTTCAATAGCTATTTTTAGGTGAATAAAAGAATGATCCAATTAAGACTGTTAAATAGTGCACTAGCCAAATGCAAATCAAGACTGTGTAAGAAGGATAATGAGGGAAAATTATTTATGCCTTACTTTCTATTACAAAAGAAGCAATTCTGGAAGACAAAAATAATCATGGTTTCTCTCATAACTGAGTAGTTCCAGGGAAACTATAAAGTCACTGGGAAAGGTTATTTGTATATTAAGGCTCAGGGGCTGCCTAGCTCTGACGAGAATAATGTTCTTTTCTACTTTTGAACGCTGAGACTTCTATTACTGAATTCGCATGGTCTCACAATGTGACATATTAAGTATTTATGAAAAAAAGAAGTCTTCAGTATTTGGATCTGTGCATAGCCAAGCTTCAGATGTTTATATGTTTCTTCAAAATCTTTTCTGAAGCATTTACCATTTAAATTTTCTGTAATGGTTTTCATAAAATACTTTCTGTGCTAAATTGTAAGAATGAACAAGAAGAATGTGTGAGTAAAAATATCTTTACAGATATAAGGAGGATGTTCAATTACAAAAAAGTTTAAAAGTGAGGAGAGTATATGGAGTGAGTATATAGCTTTTTGATGTATGCAAAAAATACTCAAAGCAAAAAATGCTCAGTAAGTCTAATACATTCAATGTCCCTAAATATATGTTAGTTTTAAGCAAAAAGAAAAACTATAAGGAAACACCCATCAAGTGACAGTTCAAAGTACACAGTAGCCAAAGAGTAATATAAAAACAAAATAATTTTAGGCAGTTCAATTTCAAAATCATAAAATATGTAACACAAGATCCCTTACCTTATGTTGCTGAGAATTAGAGCTTTTTCAGTAGGTAGGATTAAACAATGTTAATAATGATAATGTTAATAAAAATAATTTTCAGTTGTGTACAATCTGCGATCTTTATATGTACTTCACAGAATCTGCTGCACTAGCGTCAGGGCACTCTAAACGTGAGGTGGACGTAATCGAGAGGTGGCAGAGTCCCAGCAGGCTTTGGAACACCACTGACACGTTGAGGTGGCTGAGACCTGGCATCTTCCACCCTTGACCATGTCTCGTCTATCGTACACTGTGTTAATGTTTTAAATATAATAGAAAAAAGGATACCAGTTTGAACATTCAGACATATAGAGTTAACAATTGTTCTACAAGAATATGGCAAGCCACCAACAGTCATGGGACGCAGAGAATCTAAACCCTAAAAAAGGCTCACACTCCAGGAGAGCAAGAACAGTGTCTCTCAGTGAAGGGCGCAGTGCCATAGTAAGTGCTCAATAAATATTATTGCAATAGTGAGGAGAAGTAAAACAGTCATCATAAGGACCACTAGTCCATGAACACTGCTTCTAAAGTATTTGCTTATTTCTAAATGAGCCTGATGCATTCTTTCAGAGCAATAATAAATGTGAATATAATATATAACACGCATGCCTCTATAGAATGGAATGATTTGTTCAATAGTTATCAAAAGGGATATGTTTGTGTTTACAAAATGGCAGTTTCTTTAGTACCTATGAGTATTGTATACAGTTATGATTTCTAAAGTCAGACTACCACTGTTCAAAATGGGTAACCTTACCAATTACTAGTTGTGTGACATCGGGCAAATCTATTAACTTCTATATGCTTTCATTTCCTTACCTGTAAAATGGGGATAAAAATAATAGCTACTCATAAATTAGTTGTGTGGATTAAATGAATTGTCTCATGTAAGTGCTTGGCACATCATCAATGATATATCCATGTGGGCTATTATTACTTATTATACCATAAGAAATGGAAATAACATCATACCCTTATGTCATCTTGCCAGAACTACTATTGCATTCTCCCCATCTCCAGTCTTTTCCCTTCTAAGCCATTCTACATACATTTCATTCAGAAAAATCTTTCTAAATCCATGGTCTTGTTCATGTCAGACCTACACACTAAAAATGTCTACTGCCTCCAAATATGTGTATAATTCTTAGCCTGGCATTTAAGGCCACTCCCAACCTAATTTTACCATATTATTTTCAACTGCTCCCTTTCTCTCATCTTTCATATAAATTAAGTTGAATTGCCCATTTTCTGAAATGACCCTGAAATTTTCTTTCAATGATTGGCTGTGCTGGCCTTTCTCTTTGCTTACAATGTTGATATTTCATCTCCCCCGTGAATATTTAACCAAGTCCTATAGTTTGAATTAGCATATTATACTGATCAGGGCATTATAAGGATGTGTACAGAAGTGTGAATAGACCCTTCAATGGTACTGAAACTACTTATCCATTAATTTCGTGCATCACAGCAGGACTAGAGCTTACGGTATGTGTTTTTAAAACTATCTAATATTTCTTGGCTTACTTATTAAGACACTTCATCTCTTCCTGGATTTATGGATGAAAAATCCTATTTCATCACCTCAGAAACCTTGTGCCACTGCTATGCATTGTTTACACTAACTGCAATGTGACATTTTACATTATTGAACAGTCTTGCTGAGGGATATCTTGTCTTTGACAACAACCCAAGACTACAATACAAGATTTATCCTACGTGGTGGTTGTTCAGTCCTAACTCAGGTTTGCTAAATCATAATTAGCTGTGTGATCATGGGAGGCTAATTCTTTTGATAAAATGCTTCCTATGTACCTGTAAATTGTGAGAATAAACAGGAAGATGTAAGTGAAATATATCAGAGTGAGATAAAGGAAGTGGATTTTTAATCAGATTATGCAGAAAGGAGTAGCTTTTTAATTAGAAGCTGTGGATTTGGGTTCTTGTTTGTAGTATAAGGTGGGTAACTGGTATTTTACTTCATAGCTTCTTTATCTGTTAATTGGGGATAAGGCTGCCTGAGCAGCCTACTAATAAAGTTATTGTGAGGAGCAAATGAGACCCTGTACTTCTAAACACTTTGAAATATTGTGCTACACAATGGAAGGGATTATTACTTTAAAAATTGAGATAATTTCTAAGCATTTTTGTATGTTTAAATTCAATGAAATTGTGACTGGTTAAAACCTTAAATGCAGTAATTTTAATGCTTATTCAATTATTAATTACAATATAAATGTAGATAATCTATGATAGGTTAGCTATCTTCTGCCCGCAACTGAGTTGGTTTATTATAAATATGGAAAAAGAAAAGTCTGTGTCTTTTCAGAGCCTTGGAGGTGGAAGGACCACTTGTGAGGAAGGATGTATGAACACCTGGCCACTGAATCCTAATATCTAGGGTTTAGAAGTAGTAGGTATCAAAGAAATATGTATTGGTTTTCTACTGCTGCTGTAACAAATTAACACAAACTATGTGTCTTAAAACAATTCAAATTTATTCTCTTTTAATTCCTAAAATGTGTCTTATGGGGCTAAAGTCACAGTGTCAGCAGGGCTAGTTCATTTTGAAGGCTGTAGAGGAGAATCCATTTCCTTACCTTTTTCATCTCCTAGAGGCTGCCTACCTCCTTTGGGTTGCAGTCCAGCATCACATCTCATGCAAGATCCTTAATTTAATGACATCTGCAACACCCTTTTCCCATGTGGGGTAACAACCACAGGTTCCAGAAAGTAGAATATGGCTAGCTTTGAGGGGGGAAGAGTGGGGCCCTATTCAACCTGTACCACAGAAGGGGAGCATCTCACCTTCAAATGGCCCATATGCTACTGACTACTACAGCTCCATTAAATTACTTAATCTTATTGCCTTAGGACACTCACTACTAATTAAAATAGGGACAAAAAATATGCATTGAATACAGAAATTATTTCTCTAATTTCAATGCTTTTTTCCTATGTTTTGCAACTAGAGAATTCCTAAATAGTGCAATACTCAAGTAGGATGACCAGAACTTCCTTATCTAGAATATTCTGATGGACTTTGTTATAGGCTTGGTCTTCACTTGGAGTGAAACTGCTTTTGATGATTTTACCATCTTCAGTCCTCATACCCACTTGGATGAAATTAGTTTTGAATCATAGCATCAATGACTGAAAGCTTTCAGCTGGGAACACTGAAATGGGATCAAGTGATAGCTGTCTCTATTACAATGTTGCCTAGCAACGTAGTTGCAGGTTTCCATTATAAGAAATGATACTATTATATAAAGGCATCTTAGAAAAATATGAATGATAGGAAGTTCTAAGCTTACAAAAAAGCTATTATTTCAGACTTAGGTGAGAAAAGTCATTGAGCCATCCAGTGAAGGTCAGAGAATTAAAAGGATACATTATGAGTTAAAGCTTTTAAAATTCTGAAGTTGGTGTCTCATTTTCTTTTGTTTGTGTTCCATTGCTTTTCAGTTCTTTACAGCCTAATGTCTTGAAAAGGCAAAAAAAAAATCATTAAACACTATGAGTAAACACACAAGTATCATGACATGCTATTACCAAAAGCTACAGTAATACTGAAGTCTTTTTTAAACATTTTGACATTTATTTATGCGAACTTCATAACATTCCAATTTTTGCATCAATAAGTAGAATTTAAGTACTACTAAATGCTCATTTTAAATCGGATGAAATGGAGACATAAGGTTATAATAGGGGGTCTTTCGGTCTAAGAAAGATTATGCAACCTAAAATCACATTTAATTTCTGAATATCTGAGAATATAAAAGTATTCTTTTGGGAAAAATTATATTTTAGAAAGATGTCTTATCATAAAAGTAACAAGTAGAACTCATAGAAAAATGATAAATATTAAAAATGTAAAAGGAGTAAATAAAATCCCTGTAACTCCTCCTACCAGAGAAAGCCACTGTTAATACGTTAATATTTTTGGTTGTGAGACTTTTGTTCTGTTTTTTACTTAATGACTTATGTGCATGTCGCTCAATATTATAGATACAATCTAGCAGAGCAAACAAAATAATATTTATTACTTATGTTACTGGAAAAACTTAAAGCAAAACTTATGCCAGAGACAAATCTAAATTTCCTACAATTATTTTTATTTGTTTTTAATCGCATTTGTCTTTTTCAAGGCCTTGAAAACATTAACTCAAACACTGGGGTTTATGTCTCGATTTCAAAATCTGCAGAAGTACTATTAAGATGATGAATATTTTATAGCCCTTTAGAGTTCACAAAGCACTTTCAGAAATTTATTTCTTGTATATAATCTCAATGGCACCTGTAACATTTAAATGTTATCTATAGAGTCCTTACCAAAGCTGAGCCTGGCATAACGTCTTGCAGCTTTTGTGTTGTGACAGCTCTTTACCAAGAAAATAGAGCAGCTTCTGATAATACTAACTGCCCATGATTTCAACAGTGCAATCTTATTTGCCATAATAAGTAGATCACACAGGGAATTTCACCTTAATACGAACGCTATGGCTTGTGGCCAGTGGTTGTTATAATTTTTATCCCTCCAAGGTCATTGTAGGATGTTTATTTCACAGCCCATTCTTATACACATTCAAGGATGGTAGGATTTCTTCCCACTAAACTAAATGACTAGTAGTAGTGAACAAGGAAACGAAGACAAAGACCTCAAGAGGACACTGTTGCCACCCATGCTATTGTGGAGACTAGCAGATCGCCCTGGAGCTCTCTCTGGGTTGTCTAGGCACTGCTGGCAGGAGGGGCTGCACCTAAATTCAATAGCTCACAAGGCTGGAGCACCACACCTTCTCCAGGTGCTGGGCAGCTGACATTTATTTCCCCGTATCCTCCTAGGGTGTTGGCACCAAAATTCAGTCTCGTGGGTTCTTGTCTCTCGAACATTTACAATCTCCCTCACAAATCCATTCTTTTGCTTGTGCACAAAAGGGAAATCCACAGAAAACTGGAATCCCTCTCCTAGAGAGAGCCCAAGGGAACCCTTTTGGGTCCTGCCAAGCGTGCCTCTCTGCAGATGGTGAGACACCAGGGGCGCCTCACTGCTGTCCCTTCTGTCTGTGATTTCCAACCTGTAGAACGGATGTCCCAAGGCTCCACAAGCACTTAGATAAATGTAAGGCCTTACCTGGGGTTGGAGCCAAGGAAAAACAAATGTCTGAATGAATTATAGTGAGAAGAAGGCAAAGTAAGAATAGGAAAATAGAGGAACTAACACTAAAGAAACTGTATGCAACTGCCGTTTTTTTTAGCATTAAATGAATACATCCAGGGCTTCCTTGGTGGCGCAGTGCTTAGGAATCCACTTGCCAATGCAGGGGACATGGGTTCGCGCCCTAGTCCAAAAGACCTCACATGCTGAGGAGCAACTAAGCTCATGAGCCACAACTACTGAGCCTGTGCTCTAGAGCCTGCAAACCACAACTATTGAGCCCAGGCGCCACAACTATTGACCCCTGTACCACAACTACTGAAGCCCACGCACCTAGAGCCTGTACCCCACAATAAGAAAGGCCACCACAATGAGAAGCCCGCACACCTCAATGATGAGTAGCCCCCACTCACTGCAACTAGAGAAAGCCCGTGCGCAGCAACGAAGACCCAACACAGCCAGTAAATAAATAAATAAATAAATAAATAAATAAATATAAACAAACAAATAAATAAAACTTTAAAAAATGAATACATCCATGGCACTCTTCAAGTATTTTTTCCTCTTCTTTGGAAAATATTTGAAAATAATATGTTGCCACTTAATGGGTGTTGACTAAGCAGCAGACACTATGTGTGTTAAGAACATAAATTGTCTCCAACCATCATGATAATCCTATGGGTAGACTTTATTATACATATCTCCATTTTATAGAAAACTGAGGCTGGAGAGTTTAATAACATAACAGTTTAAGTGGCTGAGTCACGATAGAAACTCACTCTGACTTTAGCTGATGTCTGTTTTCCAGGGGAAAAAGTATTTTAACGTTACAGCTCTTCATGGGAAATTAAGATATTTATATTCAATGGTACGATTTGTGTAGGAAATCTATGAAAATTTGAGGGAATGACTAGATGTCAGAACATATCTGATTAGAAGGGGCATATTTACATTAAAATGCTATCTTAGGCAGTTAAGGGGAGCTACATATTGAAATAATCATAACTATAGTAGATAATTCCAGTTGATACATACTTATAAAATACAGACTGCCGGGCTTCCCCAGTGGTGCAGTGGTTAAGAATCCGCCTGCAATGCAGGGGACACGGGTTCAATCCCTGCTCCAGGAAGATCCCACATGCTGTGGAGCAACTAAGGCCGTGCTCCACAACTACTGAGCCTGTGCTCTAGAGCCCATGAGCCACAAATTGAGTCCACATGCCACAACTACTGAAGCCTGTGCACCGGCGCTTCACAGCAAGAGAAGCCACGGCAATGAGAAACTCAGGCACCACAATGAAGAGCAGCCCTTGCTTACTGCAACTAGAGAAAGCCCGTGTGCAGCAATGAAGACCCAATACAGGCAGTAAATAAATAAATAAATAAATAAACAAATACGTTTATTAAAAAAATACAGATTGCCATTTTAAAATATGGATCATCCTATAAAATCACTAGGCAATCACTACTAATTCAGCGTAAGAGCTCTTTAGTATCAAATAATGATGGCCAACAAATTTATTTTCATTATTATATCAAAACCCAGTGTTCACGAAAATTAAAAGAAAAATAAAAGCTAATCTGTGAGAAATAGACTTGATTTACAATTAATTTTGTATTTGCTAGTGGGAAAAATCTTCAGAGATAAAGTTTACAATTTATTAATTTTTCAGAAAAATTGTTCCTACTGAAATATTGTCAAGCAGTGTTCAAATTTCCTCATCTTTTCTGATTTGAGTTAAAAAGAATTAAGTCTGGAGGTTGCCATGAATTCTCAAATGAGGTACCCTGCTTTAGAAATAATCTCTTCCTAGTTAAGCATCATTCCTCTGAATTAGCTCTTCACCTGCCAGCCTTGGAGTTTATTATATTGATATAATACAGTATATGTGTGAAAATTATATTGATATTACATATATTGATAATCCATATTATATGTGGAAATGTAGGTAATTTTGCTTAACAGTAGCTCAAAAGTAATAAATAGTTTTTTGATAGTCTAAAATCATCATGGTAACAATATATCCTTCACTGTATGCTCTTTTTTTCTTCCTCTGGCCCTATAATTGTTTTCAGAATACTTTCATAGTTTCCTTTGTTTGTTTGTGATAAGGAACGGTTATTTAAAAGATGCAGAACAACTTCATAATTGAAATTTGCTCACTTCTAATCATGCCAAGTGATCAGTGTCTCTAGCACTAGACACAGTTATAATGCTCTACAGCACTTACTGCTTTAGTGGCATTATGGACTCAGAAGAATTAAAATGAAGAAATAAGCTTAATGCAAATTACTCTTACCACCAAAATACATAAACTAGCTGTGAAGACAAAGACACCAAGATTTACACATAAAGGATACTCTGTCTCCCAGAAGGTTCTTAATGTGTTTTCTGATTCTATGTTATGTGGCAGTTCACATACAGGAAGAAATATAATGAAACCATAAAAAGAAAAAAAAAAATCCTCCAAGTCTGGCCATAAAAGCACTCATATTTCATACTTGCCTTAGTGAGAAGGTTACACAGAATTTGCTTCTCTCTAATTCTTTAAATATTCCAGATCATTTAAACAATTTGATGCTCTCTAATTCTTCACACATTCTGGAGAATTGTTTTGCTCTCTCTTCTCCATGCCTTAGACCATATACAGCTCAAGAAGTGTGACTAACCTTTGAGTTCTGCTAAAAGACTTGCTGCAAATATTTACTTGGAAGAGTTCTGATCATCCTTTGGGATGACTGTTTTAAACCCAGTCTCAGTACAGTGCCTTACATTTTAATAATGACAATTGGACAAATATAACAAAGAAAGCTGGAGGATTTGGTAATAACAAATTTGGTGAATGTATAGGAAAATGACTATAGGGAAGCCATTGTTTTCCCATCTCATGTAAAATCCATCATCAATATTTCTAATGTACTATCAACTATATTATAGCTCAGATGGGCCCCATATTCTTTATTATAATTTAATTGCTCTGTTCCTGATTCTGTTTAGTTTTAACTCCACTGAAATGTTACTGTGTTTCTAATGATGCAAGTATTTTACTGGAGACATGATTTAAAACTGATACTTTTTCATAGATTTTTATTTTTTATTTTATAAAAGAACAATTGACACATGCATAAAATATAGTATTAAAGTTATAAAATTATAAACAGGTTTTATGGTGTTAGCTTTTTGGTCTATATTTATTGTCATTCTGTTTTGAGCTAAATATTTGATATATGAATTTAAAAATAGATAGAAGATTCAAGATAAGGTGAGAGAGAGAAGTGAGACATAGAAAACTCGTATAAGAAAATTAAATACTGACTTTAAATTTGTTGTCTTTACATTCTGAAGAAAATAATCTTGAATTCAGCCAAAAAAGAAGAAATAAAACAGCTTTTGGCTTCATGCCAAAATTTAAGGACAAATATTCAATTTGAGCTATTTAAAATTTCTGAGATGATAGAAATCATGTCATCATCTTATTATCTTATATTTCTTATCTGAAATAACACATATCTGAAATTTTGTCTAATTATTTTTGAGAATCAAAGAAAATGTATTAAAAGTTAGTGGTATTACCTTATCTAAAGATTTTAGTTGTGTAGATACCAGATTAATAGGTTTCACAGTATGACTAATTATAAATTTACTTATTTATTTATTTATTGGCTGCGTTGTGTCTTCATTGTTGCGCACGGGCTTTCTCTAGTTGTGGCGAACAGGGGCTACTCTTCTTGTGGTGTGAGGGCTTTTCACTGTGGTGGCTTCTCTTGTTATGGGGCATGCGTTCTAGGCACAGTGGGCTTCAGTAGTTGCAGTACATGGGCTCAATAGTTGTGGCTTGCAGGCTCTAGAGCACAGGCTCAATAGTTGTGGCGCATGGGCTTAATTGCTCTGTGTCATGTGGGATCTTCCTGGTACAGCGATCAAACCCGTGTCCCCTGCATTGGCAGGCAGATTCTTAACCACTGCGCCAACAGGGAAGTCCCAGTATGACTAATTATAAAATAGGTTTTTAATTTGACATTTTGGGTTGCTAAGCTTATTGACATTTTGGAAGTCCTCCCTCTCAATGGTCTATAGGGGAAAAAAACAAACTGCTTAAGTCTCCCTTTCTAAATGAGTTGACAATACAGACATTTTGCTTTTTTAATAAATTTCACACAATGAAGTTATTTGTAAATATTCAGAATATCATTGGAATCTTTTGTTGGTATCATTAGCAATAATTCTCAGTTTCCTTCACTCTTGCCAGCTTTTTGCTCTGCATTTATGATGCTTTGTTTATCTCTTTATATGTTTCCACAGACCTGGGAGACTTTTTGTTGATAATATATTGTTCCTCATCTTCAAAATTTTTCCTAGATAAGTGAAGACTTGCCTAAAATTCACCAGGTGGTCATGACTTCTAGTATTATTGTTTCTTTTTAAGTCCCACATATATGACCTCTTTTTACTTCCAGACTTAGAAACCAGTAGAGTGAATGAGATCCTCCCTAGGTCAAGGTAGCTTATACATGAAAAAAAATTGCTAATTTTTACAAATGTAAAACAGTAGAAATCTAGAAAATATAAATACAAATGGATTCTAAAGGTTTAAGATCAGGGAGGAAGGAATATAACATTAGATCTAGCCATGCTTAGCAACATAGGAATAACACTCAGCATACAGTCAGAATTCCACATTAATTCAAGCATCTAGGAGTGGCAGTAATAGCTCACTCAGTTGGTTAGCCAAAACCTGGACACCGTAGTCACTTACATTAGAAAAAGGTGAGATGACAGAGATCCTTTGGTACTATTTAGAGCAAGGAATCCAAAGACTAGAGAGACAGGTGTGTTAATATGGAATAATGATGGTGAACTGCTTATCTGACTATTTCCCTAGGAGGGCCCAAAGAACTGTACTGTAGCGTTAAGAACATGGGTGATACAGCATCATTTACAACCTCTGAGACTGTACTCAGCATGTGGGAATAAAGGTGAGAAATATCACCATGGATCGGGCCTTGCTGACATTTATGTTACAGATAAGATTCTAAAGCGGCAGAGGCCATGTGCCAGAGCTTAATTGCAAATGACACGATAAGCAAGATAGCTGTCATGAAAGTAGGGCCTGAGGTATAATCAGTAAGTGGGGCAAGCTGCAATTTGGCCATGGCTAATTAATCATGGGGTTCATGGAAACGAAATACATGGATATGCTATTCAATTCTGTCTTAATTCGGTAATAGAAAAAAAAATGCTTGGTTGGTGAATGTACCTCATTGAGCCACTATAATGGACAATCATGAATTTTCACCCAGTTCCAGACTTGAGACAAATTATGGTCCCATATGCCTTGAAAGAAGAGGATGATGGATCTGCTTAAAGAACCAGTGACACTGCCAAGAACATGTTTTACTCTAAATCTTCTTTCTGTTTCCCCTAAAATATTCCTGTGGCCATTTAAGAGGGTGGCTGTGGTCTGAGAAAAAGAAAATTTCCAAGATTTTGAAGAATTAATAAACACTGGTTTTGAAAATAATCTTTAAAGATAAAAAAAAAATCACTCTTTGGGTCATAAATCAGAGAGGGGATTGTGGCAGTCTGGTGATAAATGGAGTTTTGGATGGAGTGTATGTTAAAGTGAGCTCAGTGTATTTGTGGATTTATCCATGAGTTTTTTTTCCTTATTTGGAAACTCACAGAATTCTTCCTTTGGCTAGTTGTCCCTTGAATCAACATCTATCATATTAGAAAGAACCAAGTATAAGTTCCTGGGACTACTCTGCCCTCTACCAGTAATTTATGTTTTAGTAAATTGAAAAACATAAACCAGTACTACATCCCTGGAAGAATGACAGAATTAGTGCTACCATGAAAGACTTGAAAGATGAAGGAACATTGATTAGTGGTAGGTCTTCTTTTAAGTCATGTATTTGGTATGTTTAAATATGATGAAGAATGATGGGGATTATCGTAAATATAATTAATTGATGACCCCTATATCAGCTGTTTTACCAGATGTGGTTCCTTTACTTCAGCAACCCACAGAATACTTCTACCCTGATATGTGGGACTTGATCTGAAGTCAGTGTTATTCAGACAGAAAAATAAAGATCATAGGCTTCAGCAGGCAACAGAAGTGAGATTTTCTTGGAGGTAGTGTATGAATAACTTCTTCTGAATCATTCATGTCGCTGCTCCAGGAAATTGAGATCATTGGTGGCAATTTCCTGTGATTTTTGCACTCTCTGATATCTTGAAGCTGGTAGCAACTTTCTCTGATCCTTGTTCCCTGGGTCCTTCCAGTAGTTTTGTTATCTTCTGATTCGCTGTATTAAATCCCATCCTGCTGCTTTCTTGTGAGTTGTAAAATGGTATCTGTTTTTGGTTTTGGGTTTTTTTTTTTTTTTCAATCTTTATTGGAGTATAATAGCTTTACACGTTTGTGTCAGTTTCCACTGTTCAACAAAGCGAATAAGCTGTATTTATACATATATCCCGATATCCCCTCCCTCTTTAGCCTCCCGCCCACCCTCCCTATCCCACCCCTCTAGGTCATCAGCAATCATCCAGTTGATCTCCCTGTGTATCTGTTTTTTTGACTGAACTTGGACTAATTTAATCCAGAGATTTGCTCTCTCCAAGTTTTCTTAGGCTCTGTAATAAGACTTTCATTTATCCAATAGTTCAAGTCAAAGGTCTTTCAGACATTCTTGACCCTACCTGTATTCCCACCATTCCTCCCACATAGACTTCTTATCCCCTGAATTCAGTGTTTTCTTACCAAAGGGCATTTGCAAGGCACTCTCCTTTCTATCTCTAGCACTTTCTCCTCAAGGTTCTTGTAACTCACTCCCTCACTTCATTTAGGTCTTTGCTCAAATCTCACCTGGTAGGAAAAGACTTGCCTGACTACTGTTACCTACTCCTCTTACTATTGGTTTTACAACATATATTGATTTTGATTTTGACTGATGTATTAACTTCCTCTCTTCTCAACTAGAAGAAAAACTCCAAGAAAACAAAAACTTCATCTCTTTTAATTATTAATATATCCATATCACCAAAAATGGGTTATACAATTAGTAGGATTTCAATACATTTTTACTAATATAAAAAATAAATCTCATATATAAATTGTGTATTTGTGAATCAGTTTAAGTTAGGTATAAAACTTTAAACATATAAATTATGGTAAAATAGCCTTATGTGGAGCAGTATTGAATTCAATGAATATTGTTACAAGTGTCCTCAAGCACACAGAACAGAACATCCAGATAAAAGTCAACTTATTAACACAGCAGTCTGTGGGTTTTGCTGTTTGCCTGGGCTGACTTTGTCTGCTCTGTGTCTGTGAAACTTTATTGTATTATTAAGAAAATGTCTTCCATAGTATGTATCTCAATCCTTGAAGTGATCATTTAATTCATCTTTTATGAAACCAGTAGAAGATTATCTTTTAATGTTTGACCCAAATTCTGAAATGGAAAGTATGTACTCTATTGAATCATCGTCACAGTAATTGAAAAATATATAAACTATATACAGTATTTTTTTTCTTAACTGAGCATCCAGTAAAGCTTATAATCAGAGGCTGAGGTAATATCTCTGTGCGTTGAAGTCCAAATTCCTCCTCTTCCCTCTTTGTAAAAGTTCTGCTGCTCCTTTTCTGATGACACATAGTGTTCCCATTTCAATTTGGTCTGCCCTGGGTGTCACTTTTTTGTATGAGGACAGTAACTGCTCAGGCTATGCTATCTGCTGTCAGATTTTAAATGAAGGAGAAACAATTGTTCAAAAAAAATGCATCTTTCCAATATGCTGTGAAAAATGCCTATCCTTAATTTCAGGTACCATGAAATGATATTTCTCTCAGACTTTTGATATGCTAATATGCTTGGTGCCTTTTACATTCTTTGTCACAATGCAGTGATAGAGAAGTTTATTATATTTCATTTTTATGGTAGAGGAAGTAACTTCATGATGAGGTCTGAGTTAAAAATCAGCTCATTCACTGGACAGAAATAATATAATTCAACCCTTTATGTTCAGTACCATTAAACAACATCCTTCTGGCTTCTGGAGACATTTCTGTTTTATCATTTTATCCTATCATTTTTCTTATGCTCACAAATCCCGGCCATCAAAGGTACATGCTTATTTCATGGTAACACATTAAAGCAGGAGAGTCATTTACAAAGAAATTAGTTTGACCATTACCAGACATTTCTTTTTTCCAAATTTCTCAACTTCCTGATCCCCTTCTACTCAAGACATTCACAGCATTTCTTCAGTCAATGTGCACATCACCTTTAGACTCTCAACTCTGTCTCTGAGTATAAAACCCAGACCTATCCCAGGTACCCAAAAGTAAACATACATAGAAAAGCTTTCAAGCAAGTATATGTATACTATGTCTAGAATATATGATGAAGATCAGGCATAGGTCTGGACTCGAGATGTCAATCAGTGTGTTAGTAATTGAAACTAGAAGAATAGCAAAGGTGTATGTGCTTTTTGGTGAGTGACGAGGGACACCAAAAATGCAAGGATAAACAATGGAAGATGTGTTCATAAGAGATGCAAAGATGTGAAAATAACCGGGAAAGTATGTGATAATGGAAACTAAAGGAATATGGAGTTTTAAGGAGGATGGAATGTTCCATGCTGTCACATGGAATAGTGAGTTTACAGTGTGATAAGGACTCAGATTATCCTAAGAATCTGACATTGGGAGATTTTTGGTGACTTTAATGAGAATGATCTCAGTACAGTGAAGTTACAGGACATGTTACAATGGTGAGTTAAGGAAATGAAGACAAAGTATGTAGCTCACACATTTAAGAAATTTGAGTGGCAAGATTATGAAGCAAATGATATCAAATGGCCTAAATAATTTCAAAATATTAGAATAAGCATGCAGATAATGCTCTGAAATAGTCATTTTCAGGAATAGAAGAGGGTTTTGACCAAGGATTATGAAATTTGGTAATAAAGATTCAAATGAGTTCTCATTGGATATAGTAACAAGCTTTCATTAGAGCTTCATGAGCTTGGGCTTCATAAGGCTTTCTTATGAAAGTTAAATGAGGTACTGGACCAGAGAAGGTATTTTGTAATGTAGATTTACAGTTGGGTGTTCCTGGGTGACGGTATTAGAAACATAGAGTAAAGAAACACAATCAATCAATCAATAAAGTATCAAAATGAAGGCATAATAAAGTTTTTTGTTGTTTGCTTTTAATTTTTTTAAATTAATTAATTTATTTATTGGCTGCATTGGGTCTTCATTGATGCACACGGTCTTTCTCTAGTTGTGACAAGCAGGAGCTCTTCATTGCAGTGTGTAGGCTTCTCATTGCGGTGGCTTCTTTTGTTGTGGAGCAGGAGCTCTAGGTGTGTGGGCTTCAGTAGTTGCAGCACGTGGGCTCGGTAGTTGTGGCTCGAGGGCTCTAGAGCACAGGCTCAGGAGTTGCTCCACTGCTTGTGGGATCTTCCTGAAACAGGGATCGAACCTGTGTTCCCTGTGTTGGCAGGCAGATTCTTAACCAGTGCGTCACCAGGGAAGTCCTAGGCGTAATAAAGTTCCTGATGAGAAAGCAGGTTATATGCTCAACCAAATGCTGCTACTAATTGTAATAATAGCAAATATTCACATAGTATTTACAGTGTGCCCAGCACTCCTCACAGAATCCTCCAGAGGTAGCTACCAGTTCTCAGCTTCACTTATCAAATGAGGAAGCCAAGGCACAAAGAAGGGAAATAACTTGTCCAAGGTCAAATGGCTACTGAGTAGTGCAGCCAAGATTTGAATCAAAGGGTCCGAATCTAGACTCTGTACTCTTAAACGCCAGCAGAGGAATGCCTCCACAGTGGGTATAATTAGTTGAAATCCATTTGGTTAGTTTAATCAGAACCAGAATTTGTTAAGGATGGGCCAGAATGCAGGGCTTAGAAGCTGCGCAAAGCAGGAAAGCAACCAGAACCATCCTGCCAAGTGGCAGAGGAAGGTACACGGCTGCCTTTCCAGTACAGATAACACATAGATAACATCACAGGTAAATGCTATGATGACACAGATCTACACAGATGACATCACAGTGAGAACCAACACTGGATATGAGTTGTTTGAAGTAGAACCTCAGTTACAGGCTCCATTGAAACTGGACGCAGTTCAGGCTACCTTTGCCAGCATAGATTCCATGTGGTGCCGCTTTTTCTCATCACTTTTTACATCACTAATTTCCAATTTGGCATGATATGTGCTTGACTAAAACAGGCTAGGAAAAACCCTATCTGTACACTCGTTTCTGGGAAAGCAAGTGTCTGGCTCCTAGGCAAGTGGCAATAGGAACACGTCCAAGGATCTGTGCAGCCAAAGAGAAACAAAATGAAACAAAAAGGCAAGTGTCAGCTGCATAGGTGGTTCCAGCTGGCTAGGATGGAAAAGAAGTGAGGTGGGGAGCAAATGGGGAGCTCAAAGGACTGTCCGTGAGGTTAAAGAGTATGTAGAGAGGAAGAGAGGTTGTCAGAGAGCAAGGGAAAAAGTGTGCTGTCAACAGAGTACATTATTTGAGTTTAAGATAGGTAAGGTAGAGCTACTTCAGCTAATGACCAGATCTCAGGTTTGGCCCTGGAGGTTGTTTGCCAAAGTTAATGGAGGTAAAGTCATCACATTAAACAGTGTTGCACACTTTAATACTAGCTTGTTAGATGAATTTTCCCCCATGGACTTGGAAATCTCTCAGCTCTGATAAAATGTCAGGATGCAAAAAGGAAGACGCTGCCAGTTCTCAAAGGCTTCAGTGAATGATGGGTACTGATTTTAAGTGGATGAGTGACAATGAGGAAAAGTAGGGACTGCTAAAGTCCCAAGGCAGGAGCCTCAGACAAGAGTGAGTGCTTCCACAGCAATGGAAGCACCTTTGTCTGGAGAGGAAGGATTGCAGCTATGGGAGTTATATACACAGTTGATGACCCTTACTTATCCCATCATTCTGTTGTATACACAGTTGATCACCCTTACTTATCCCAAACGATCTCAGCTCTTCAGGCTCTATATGACCTGGCTCTATATTCCTCTCAAAGAAAAGTTGAAAACCACTATATGGCTGTACCTCAGGAATTCCCACCATTCTCCATTTTTTTATTTCTTTATCTTTTTATTCATTAAATGATTCACATATTCACTCTAGCAGGTAGATAGTTAGAGAGTTAGAGAATATTTATGATGAGCTAGTGCTGTGAGAGGCACTGGGTACACCACTATGATCAGATACATTGATATACTTTATATAAAGGAAACTTATAGTACTAAGAGAAGAGGTAAAAGAGAGACATAATTTAGACTGAAAGGTCAGAGAGGACCTCTCTGAGAAGCAACAGTTCAGCTGAAACCAGAGGAAAAGCAAATGTAAGAGATTTTCAGGTGGAGAGAGCATCATGTGCAAAGGCCCTTAAGTAGGAAAAAGAATGACTTGTTTGAGGAATTTTAAAAAGTCCATTGTCTGAAGCATTCATGTGTCTGTTTTCCCTAAGTCATCGATTATGTATAAGTATCTTATGACCTTGGACCACATATTATATATAACGGGAGGATTTAGAATCACAGTCTGTCCTGAAGAAACCCTGTAATTTCCTAAATCAGAAAAAAAAAAGGTATATTCTATATACCTTTCATATGTAACATAAATATATTACTCATGCATAATTATATAATGTATAATATTTAATAATATGTATTATAAAGGTTAAATCAATAACCGTATATACACATGTGCATATTTTGCAACTATATTTGTATCTATGATCCGGTTTGATGGGTCAGGGTATTCCCCTCAACTTACAAGACATTATACTCCTCTTATAAGTCATGTAGGAAGTCTATAAGCTGATATGAAGAAAGGAGAGCTCTCTCTGTATGCAAATTGAGCATTAGCTCCCCCAAAGCCAGCACTTATGTACCATCATTTTGTTTTGTGTGTGAAAGGCAGGCAGATGTGAAAACATGATATGAAAGCACTCGGATGAGACAGGCAAAAAAATCAATAAGAGAGAATGCAAGTGCAAGGGAACAACAATTCAATCTAGGTGAGAGGGCACTGAAAACGTAAGGGAGGCACAGTCTGTATGGTGGAAAGCTTGCACGGAAAATCTCTTAGGACATCAAAGCTCTGCATTAATGTGCTATGAGTAGTGGAGTTCTGAAGAGTTTCTCTTCAGCAGTAGATTTTAAAGACAATGAATCTTGGTTGTTTGGAAGAAATGCCATCTACAACTTTTATTTGCTATTTTAAAATATATTTAGCATTGTTTTCTCCCAAGCTTATTTTCTATGAGAATTTAATCTTACTTTCACGCTTAGAGACACCATAGTACTTTTTGAAAGGCAGCAAGGGATTCATGTCTTTTTTCTTATCGCAAATGAAATAATCCTTGAGCATTAATATTTCAAAGCATTAATATTTTATGTTGCATTATAAAGTAAATAAACAGATTTGCTTGGTGCAATGATCTTGATGGAGAGAAGAATCAACAGATAAGATAAGACACCTGGTGAAGGTAAACAGAGTTGCTACTCATTAAAGAAATGGCCCATGATACCCATGTCCGGGACAGCAAGGACATATTTTACAATTTCTAAAGTGTCTTATTAGTGAAATGATAAAATATTTTGTATGATAGCTACTAAATGGATGATTACTATATCCTTCATCTGCTTATGGAATACATATTTATAGATTGCCTCTGTAATTCTCTTTTGTAGAAGTTGAAAGTTGAATACCATGAAAACCATGACGCATTATTTTGGGTCACGTACAGACAGCTCATATTTTTAATATAAACACAGCATATCAGCCCAAGCCATCGGCCATTCATTATTTGATTCAAGTGTATTGTTACACAGACCATAATTACACTGCCTTCTAAAGAGACCTTAATTTCATTTGTTTTGGTTAGAATGTTTTGTTTGTAAAACAGAAACCTAGTGACAAGCAAAACAGGAACTTATATAAAAAAGAAATACAGGGCCTGAAAACAGGAATGCATCTGGATTGTAAGAAATATCTGAAAGCAGAGAATTAAATGTCTTCTAGGTCCTTCTATTACTTTATCTCTGCTTCTGCCTGGGTATCCATTTACATCTCAACACAACCACCAATCTTTTTGGTTCTCAAGCTCAGGTACTAGAAAAGGAAACCCTTAATGCTTTTATATCAGAAGTCACCCTGGACCCATAACCATGGCCAGGAGAGCCATGTAATAAGTGCTGGAGGTAGCTCCACTCACATGGACAGAAAATCCTACAGAATTGTTAAGGGGAAACCACCCAATAAGTTTCCACTATACCATTCAGTGCAAACATGAAGTGAACTAACACTTGTCAGCACTTAATATTCACCAAACACTACATGGATAGTCTCTTTTAATACTCAATACAACTCACTAAGTATATGCAGTTATCACTATATAGGTGAAGAAGCCAAGCTAAAGGAAATGTGAAAGAAGAGTCCAAGATCTCACACCTACACATTTAGTTGAAGTAAATTTAGATACAATTATTGTGCTTTCATTTTGCAAAGCAGTGTTCTAAGGTTTGAGGATTCAAAGTTCTCAGATATGATCAATTCATGAATTTGGAGAGCTCATGGCCAATTGGAAAAGAAGGGGAAAAAAAGATAGTTATAACACAGTGGTTAAGCTTTATATTTTAAAGAAACAATGATGCTTTAGAGGTTTATGTGTGGGGCATCAGATACATTGTGACCCAGGCCAGCAGAAAAAAAAAAATGGGGGAAAGGAATATTTGAATTTAAAAGAGGAATTGAGATTAACTGGATGAAGAAGAAAGATAAGTGAATCCAGGCTTGTGAAAATGTGATCATTTTAAAACAACACAATATGTTGATGGTGAAACATAGGCAATTTGGCAGAGATGGAATGTAGGAAAAAAGAGGCAGAGAATGTCCAGCAGTGAGAATCAAAAAAGAGGTGGAGGTTACATTTTGATTAGCATTGAATATGTGTAGAACTTAGTTGCTACGAGGAAGCAATGAGAAATTGTTGAAAAATTTTTAAAATGGTATTGTTATTACATGAATTGACATTTAAAAACAAATTTTTCTGGCAAATATTAATAATTAATGGGTTGGAAAAAGGAAAAACTATAGGCTAAAAACTAAATAAGATTCACTGGTGGAAAACTGTACAAAAGGTATTGAAATTCTGTCTGAAAGAAGTTGAGACAGTTGGTGAAGCTAAAATTCTAATCACAGTGTGGGTCTTTAATAACACGACACCCACCCCTTCAAATGTTGAAAGTAGGGAAAGAAATGCAACAGAGATTGAATTCAATTTGGAAAATTAGGAAATTTAAACCCCCAACCACCAAAGCAAAAAAAAAAACAAAAATTATTACAATGCCTGTCATTTATTTTAAAATAATTCATCATACACAGTAATTGAAAAGTGAATATTCATTAACAAAATCCAGGCAATAACTATCTGACCTAGTGAGAAATTCCCTCTCAAGAGGTAGTGATACACATCATAAGTAATTATACTCTGTTATAGCTTCACTAGATAATTTTTTCCATCCTGAACATTGGGGAAAAATACTGTTTGAAGCAAAACAAGAGCTTTCCATTAGAATTCTTTGAATTTCTCACCCAGTTCAGCAGTATGATCTGAAAGTTATCAAATGTTTCCATGTAATTTAATGTACCAAACAATACTGGTTACTTTAATATTTCTTCTGAGATGCCTAGGGGCCCTTTGGAATACTCAAAGTTAGCTAGAGAAAGAAATTTACAATCTGTTATCAAAAGCAGCTCAATATTCCAGGAAATTTTTTTTTACCTTAACAGGGAGAATAAAAAACAAATTCCAGTCTTGTACCAGCTTACTATTAATAACAATGTTCATTTACCTAATTAACTCCAATCTAATCTTAATCACTCCTGACAACATACAAAATTCTTTCTTCAAATCCCCTTTTTTCACAAACTTTTTATCACTTTTTGTATCCCTATGACTTGTCCCATATTTTTTCCTATCCAGAAACAACAACCTCTAGGAAAAAATTATTTTCATCATTTTTCCTTAACAAAAATATCTCCATTTTTATACCTTCTGTCACCAACAACACATACCCTACTTGCTTCCCTTATCATTTTTAGTAGCTTTAATTACATAGTACAATTTTTAACCCTTAAAAGCCTTAACAAAACCAAGAAACAAGTAATTGAATTGTTATACCACCATTTACTGATTGGCAAACTTAAGAGTATATTCCATAACCTCTAAAAACATACATTTTTCTCATAGCATAATTATTCTTTAATGTGGTACAAGATGCATGTTTAATAAACGCAAACATCTTTAGTGTTTTTTCTCTCATGAGAAGGCAAAAGTAGGTAAACTTAGATTTGTTCAGCAATGTATTTTATCAGTATTTTATCTTAAAAATGATTTAGACATTCAATTAACTTTCATTAACATAAGTTAGCAAAACTCTAAAATTTCAAGTTATCAAAAATCTGGAAAAACTATTTTTAGATAGACACACCTGGTACATATGATTTTCAAAGACTTTATCCAAAAGCTTTTGATCTGTTTATGACAATATCACATATAGACATATGATGTTCAGAGATCTCAAACCAGATATTTCAATACAAACCTTATCAGCTTATAAATAACAGTTGGAATAAGTTCAATTTACTCACTTGAGTTTAAAAGGCTTCTCCCAACCCCACCCCCTCTTTTTTTTATTTTTTTACCTTGGCTTGAAGTTCTACTAATTAACCCAAGGCTGAAGTCTCAGGCAAAGTGGGGTCATTTCAAGAATATGATAAGAGTTAACTTCCAGCTTTCTCCTAGGCATGTTTTTGTTCTCTCAGGGTCAGAATTCTAAAAACAGTATTTATCAAACTAGCTTTCTCTAACTGCATATGCAAAAGGAAGCAGTTTTGGAAGTGCAAAAGAATTTCATCTTAACCATTTTTCTCTGGAGTCTGAAGAATACTGTTGGCAACAGTGTTAAAGTCATCTTTCTTTTTCTTTAGTCATAGTTTCATAGCTTAAATTTTTCTAATAAATTGAACCAAATTTCCCATTTTACAAAAAGCAACAAGAATACCAGTCATACAAATGGAATATACAGTCATGCACCAGAAGACAGAACGGTCACATATCCTATGAGAGGATGACCAATGACCAATACAGTGTCCCAGACAAATACTTCCCCAACACAAATGGTCCCCAAAGTCAGACTTATGTCAGAAGTAATTGGCAAAATGTCCAAATAGCACTTCATGCTCAAAAGAAAAGTTTGTCCAGGTGCACACCAGTGGACTTACTTGGTCTTGGAGCTCATCAGTTCAGCCAGAAGCATGTTTCTGTTCCACCAAAGAAAAGCATTAAGTTGGCAAACAGTGGCAAATAGCGGAGAAACAGGGAGGATCCCTGAAACAAATGGTTTTGGCAGCTGCTAGGAACATCTCCCCAAATTTCCTATGAGCAGCAGGCCCCTCACAGCCATCCAGGCACACCATCACAGCCTCGGCTCTACTGGGGAAACTCCAGGGAGCCAGATATCACCAGAGCACAGTAGCCACACATTGGGCGCCAAAACACTTACTGTAAGTGGGGTCCGGCTGCTTGCAGCTCTGAAGCCAATAAAGAGGCAAAGTTGGTGGAAAGGAAAGCTTGTTTCGTTTTGGAGGTTGGCAACGGGCGATTCCTGTCCAAATGCTGACTTTCCCCACTGACAATCAGTGGGCAAGAGCTTTTATAGACAGAAGGAAGGGGCTATAAGCAGAAAGAGCACAGTCAGCTCTGACAGTCATCTTGAATTGGTCATGCGGTGGTCTGATCAGCATCACCTTGATTGTTTTAAGTACAGTTAGTCTTTAGTTCCAGGGTCAGTTTGTTCCCATTTCTTTGAGGCCAGTTCTTTGAGGCCAGTGGTAGCTTATGTCATGGCTACAGTCTGGTCATCCTGTAGTTAGCTCCTTCCACCTGATAGAGCTTTCAGTATCTACAAGACAACTCAAAGGATATGGCTCAGAATATTATCTATAGCCCTTGAAGAGGAACTAAAAGTCCTTGACCATGTTTAATGAGTAAACTATTCTTACTTAGTCTTATTGGACTATTTTCCTTTGTTTTTGCTTTTGCTTTTCTTCTTCTTCTTTTTTTTTTTTCACTTCTCGATTAAACTTATTCTTTGGCTAAAGTGTTTCCACAGACAAAAGGTAGGTTGAGAATATAGGAGGGCAAAGACCATAGGGTCCTGCTCCATTTCCAGAGGACATTTCTTTATTATCTATTCCTTCTCATGGGTTTTTCTCATAAAAGATAAAATCTGGCCATAATCTTGATAGTGTGTGTAGAATTAATATTAGATGCACCAAGCTAGTTTTAAAAGAGAACGACATAAACATTTAAAATTCTTTTGTAAAGATTGCCTAAATCGTATCCAAAAAAATTAAACAAAACTCACATGCATCTATTGGTTAGCTACGTGAACAGAACTGTAGAATGGTTTTATTTGCTCCTGCCCTCATTTTTTCAGTCAGAAACAACCTTGTCAGATCTATTTTTACTGACCTTAGATTGTTTTCCTCTGAGACTTCTATCTTGTATTTTAGTACTAAATAGTTTGTTAGAATTTTTGTGACTCCTTATAAAGGACTCTGAGAACATTTCACACTAATGAATATTGAGCCAGTATTGACAACCTTGAATAGATGAGGCAAATCATTATAGTGTATTTGCCACTTTTATAAACTTACTGAAATGCTGAGAAGTCGTTGGAACACAAAACACTGATTCAGTATAATATATTCTGTCACTGATACATTTTCATGTATATCTTATTGTGAACTTTCTTTTTAACTCATATTTCAATATATCATGTGATATAATTCTTATTTTTATAAAGGTCACAGTTAGAGTTGCTGAAAATAGTAATTTGCACTGATTGTATATAAAATACTCATAAGAAGTCTGGTTTGTATGCTTGTGTGAATATTATTTCTATCATCATTTTTAACACGGATATCTCATAAATTTACACGCCTCACATGCCTCCAATAGTATGGATACAGGTTATTTGATATTCATCAAACATTTAATCTGTGACTCGTATGTTCAATTCTAAGTTATTAAAGGAAATATTATTCATCATTAATGATAGACAAATTCTTCTGCCAATTTCTTATTACCAAAATAACACATATTAGTTGTGAAAAATTTGAAAAATGTTACAGAAACTCCCTTACTGAAGTCTGCTTAACTGATTACCAAATATAACTTTTTGTGTCCTGAGACCAATCTCTACTGTGAGTGGGGAGAGGGTTCCCCACACGACCAAGCAATTCTACACCAGCTGGACTTCCTACAATTCAACTCCATTCTGTCATCTACCCAGAACCAGCATCAGATTCCAAAGGTTAAGGGTTCAATACCACAAGACATCCCCCCAACCTACTTCAGCTGCCTAGCCCAAGCCCAGGTTGTTACCTATGCTTCTGACCAGCTGGCTGTAAATCAGAGGTCCCCAAGACCCGCTCCTTGGGTTCAATTAATGTGCCAGAGTGGGTCACAGAACTCAGAGAAATAATTTACTTACCAGACTGCTGGTTTATTGTAAAAGGATGTAACTCAGGAAAAGCCAAATGTAAGGAGTACATAGGACAAGGTACATGGTGGGAAAGGTCTCAGAACTTCCCCACCATGTACCTTGCCATCTCCAGGCACATCACTCTCCCAAAATTTCCACATGATCACCAACCCAGAACTCTCCAGACTCAGTGTTTTGGGGGTTTTATGCAGGCTTCACTACAAAGCACGATTGGCTAAATCATTGGCCATTGGCGTTTCATTCAATCTCCAGCCCCTCTCCCTCCCTAGAAATCAGGAGGTGGGATTGAAATTTCCAAACCTCTATTCTTGGTGGTTTTCTCTAGCAACCAGCCCCCATCCGTAGTGCTGGCCAAAAGTCCCTCATTAACATAAACCCAGTTGTGGCGGAAAGGGCCTTGTTATGAATGCCAAGACATCATTTTACATTTATGACCCTAAAGCTTTTCTGAAACTGAAGACAAGAGACCAAATATTATGACAAAAGATGCTCCCACTGCTTTCAAGCCCAGCAAATTCCAGTTTTGGACTGTGATTCAGGAACTGTGGATGAAGACTGGTCTTCGAAGTGACCAAATATATTTTTTTCTTATAAATCATAATATCACAATAACCAAGTCTCCACTGCCTCTATAAAGTGCTGAACACTCAAGGCTAGTAGGCTCCAAGCCATTGGAAATGTTTGCTTGCTAGAGTTTGCTGAATATGGGTTCATTCTCCAAACTGTGTGTGCCAGAATTACTTAATATTGCAATTATGCAATGTAATTCAATAAATATGATTGTCAGAAGAGAATTACTTTCATAAAAATTAAATTTAAACTATGAAAATAATAAATAATAGAAATTTTCTTGAAATTAAATTGCTGATGAAATGGGTATGGGTGAGACAATCATAAAATATTGGCAGGAAAATTATAAAAATCTCCAAAGAGTCTCAATTCAGATTTCTGTACAGATGTCTACAGTTCTTGCTACACATAAGAGAAAGAAAAACTTGAAATCATAAACATAACACAGATTTGACAATGTCAAATCAGTTGTTAGTGGTTGATTCTGCAATATTTTGTTTGATTTTCTTTTTTGTTTTCCCTGGTAATAACCGATCTGAATAAAAACAACAGACTTAGTCATGATAAGTACAATAGACATTTTTTTTAATGCTGAAACACTAATCTTACTTAAATGTTTACCAAAACAGTCACTAAGAATTTTTGACACATAAAATATATTACTTTAATGTTGTAATGGCAATAGTTATTCAGATGACGAAAGCTGATGTTACTGAATGGTTGCAAAATTGTCTGTCTTATTTTCATTGTATTCATTTCTCTATCTGACTCTGAGAAATTATACTTCTATTAGGATGGCAAGACTCCTTAACGTACATGTTACTCGTGCTTAATTCTAGCTTATAAAATATAGAACTCCAAATCTGGTGTTTTCTAAAAATACATGACCAAAAGGATAGAATCAGGATGCTTCTGCCAAAGTACATGGGTCTTTCCATGTCATATTAATGAAGTAAATTAGAATTTAAAAAATTCTCTGGCCAGCAATACATGAGTACTGAAATACACGCCATTCCAGAAGATATAAGCTCTACCTAAGCTACCTCTGCACTAAACGATTTATTTAACAAACATTCATTGAGTGCAGTGTGTCCACCAGGTTCTGCTTAAAGAACTAATAACAAAAGAATTGAAGACAAGCAAGCAACATGACAAAAACAGAGTTCAGCTCTCAAATCTACCCATTTGTCATCATTGGTTTGCCCACTGGAAAAACCATCTGCAAGATATATTCATATATTACCACTAAAGAATATACCATTCTCAATTACTATCTTTAGCTGTTTTTTTTTTCTTTGATGTCTTTGTAATTATTTCACTCTTGAAACCTTGCTCAAAGCCTAGTTTTGTTTTATTTTGTTTTTAATACATAGGAAATAACCAAATATCAAATACTTTTTTCATTTCATTCTATTGAAAGCTATGGGATATACTTGAAAGTGTACCATATCCTTTATTCTGCCAGTGTCAAAGCAGGACGTTCTCTTTCTAAAATTTGTACTCTTTATTTAGGTTACTTTATACTCTTAAAAATTTATTTATTTATCATTCAAAGTATTTATATGCAGCCAGGCAAATATTTTTCTGTAATTATTTTTAATCATTCTGTAATTTTCTGTAATCATTTACCAGTAATTCTGGCAGATAAACCAGAGTGAGGGGCACATGTTCCTAAGTTATTGTATAAAAATCACCTTTCCAAACAACATTTATAGTTTGAAATCATGGAAAAAATTAAGAAAATTTGACTGTGTTTTAGAGGAAGGGCATCCCATATTTCATGACACTAATCACCAGAAAATACAATTTAGATTTACCTCTACATTTAAAAAATATCATTAAATACTAAAATGTTTCATTATTTTTAAAATGATGATATTAAATGGAAAACCCAACTATTGCACACATAAAGTTTATGAGACATAAGGGTATATTGACACAACTTTATTACTTAAATGGCTAAAAATAAAGACCCAAAAGAGACATTATGATACTTTGTAAACATGTTATTAATAATATAGATTCACTTGCCATTTTATTAACAACTTCATTATTAAAAATTATGCTATAATATAATGAACATAGAACAGTTTTTATATCAGAGATTCCAATTACTAAGGATGGACGAGGATTCCTCCACCTTTGTGGAAACTGAATTATTAAATCTACTCTACCCTACTAATGCCAGAAATAGCCTCAAAAAACCAATATCACATAATCAGGATGGCATGGAAAATAAAACCCATTGTTAATCCTGTATAAGGTAAATCTTTCAGAATTAGGGTTACTTAGGGTATATATTTCTGGCCAAGTCCTTTCCTTTCCTATATCAAAGTCATCCCCATTCTTCCTCTGTTATACAAAGAAAGCTCAATCATGTTGGAATTTGGTCACTCTCACCCTTAGCCCTGCTATCCAGAAATTACCTAAAAGGGAACTGTGACCCCAAAACTCACTGTGCAGAAGTGGCTGGTGTGAGTGTGCAAGAAACTAGTGCATGAGGGAGGAGACCAATGATACCACAGTAACTAGGTCATCCCAGAGAAAATGGTGGAGGCAATATCTAAGATCTCTCAGTACACCACTCTCACCTTGCTCTTCTGCTGTGAACTGAATTGGCTGCATGGCCTAGCTGGGTTTCTGTATTTATGCCCGGTACTCAAAATGCAGATTGAAAGAATCAAGTGAACATATCATAGTTATCTGATAAAATGTCAGAGTAGTTTTCTATACTTAGATAACCAGCCCAGTGCTTCCTGTGACAGCCCTGGAGAACAATGTAGGCCTTATGGGAAAGGCCAGAGAAAAATGCTGCCCTCACATTGGAGAAAGAGGGTTTCCAGGAGGTGTTTCGAAATTCATGAATGCTTCAAACTATGTAACCTTTCTATCTTTTTAGCTATAATAAAATCATGATGTATTGAGAGTGATTTAATATACCAAGGTTAGTTTTCTCCATCAAAAAAATTTAATGTGATAATTTTGAGAAAATGATTTAGACTTCCCTTCCTAGGGGTAAAATTTTACTTTATTTTACAAACAATTGTTAATGAAACACAACATATTGTTTAAGATACTATTTGAGGCTTTTACTCTGTGAAGAAATATCTCTTTAGTAATAAGTGCATTTTAAAATTATGCTATAGATATAATAATTTTTTAAAGTCTATTTTCATTTATAAGCCAGCAGTATAGCTTACTATTAAGAAATGCTAATATTAAACTTTCATTATCTCCCTCAATCTTAGGTGGTAGTCAGATAATTTTAAATATAATTATTGAACTATTTCTATTAGTAAGGTCCTTAATTTTATAAATGACAAAACTCGCAACTTGGAATAAAGTTATTTATTGTACACAAACAGCTACAGAAAATAAGTAAGGATCAAAAGTGCCACAGTTACTATATTAAATATAAATATAGACAAAATTAGAAAATGATATTGAATAAAATCTGTCAATGTTTTACTTCTCTTTGATGGATGTTTAAAATGTCCTTTTTGGTGCATGAAATTTTATGATACGACAGTCTGTGTGTGGGTATGTTGTAGGGGTGTGTGTGTGTGTGTGTTTTAAAAATTCATTGTGCACTTGGAAGGTTTAAATTTTTCATTATGCTATGATGTCTTTTTGTCCCTCTTTGGATTTCTCGTATTCAATATCAGGTATTGATAAATTATTTATTTTCATATTCTCTTCATATCCTGAATGGATAGTTGGTCCTATATATTGCTACCATGAAAAAATATGATACACTTGATTTTGTGTTTCTTTCTTAAGCTCAGCCTTTTTTTTCCTATCATTTAACAATCACTCTTCCAAACTGAGCTCATTTCCTTTCTTTTTTAATTATTTATTTATTTATTTTATTTTCAGCAGCATTCGTTGCTACACACGGGCTTTCTCTAGTTGTGGTGAGTGGGGGCTGTTCTTTTTTGCGGTGTGTGAGTTTCTCATTGTGGTGGCTTCTCTTGTTGAGGAGCATGGGCTCTAGGCATGCAGGCTTCAGTAGATGCAGCACATGGGCTCAGTAGTTGTGGCTCACGGGCTCTAGAGCACAGGCTCAGTCATTGTGGTGCATGGGCTTAGTTGCTCTGAGGCATGTGGGATCTTCCCAGCCCTGGGATCAAACCCATGTCCCCTGCATTGGGAGGCAGATTCTCAACCACTGCGCCACCAGGGAAGCCCATTTCCTTTTCTGAGTTTATGTTCTCAACTCTTTCCGACCTCCCTGTACACCTGCCTAGACTTATTTTCATCCTAAATTTGCCATTGCCTACTAGATTTCAGAGGTTCTTAATATAAAAGACTGGAAAATGTCGAAAATGCTATTATGAGCTTATTTGGATTATGTTATGTTCCTAATCTGAGGTTTAACCCCTTAAAACATATAAAATTTTAGGGGGAGAGGCAATGGCTACAGAGGCTCAATGATATAAAATCATTAAAAATAATATCAACAGGAATCTAAAGGGATGAGGGTTGATGTGAGAAGGCCATAGGAAAATCTGCAGAAGAGTCTACAATTAAGAACAAAACTAGTAAAAACCAAGCAGTAGTCGGGGACAGGGTAAATGGCTGAAGTTAATTAAATATACAGATTGGACTATATTTAAAAATGGTGGGTGAAAAACAAATAGTTGGTAGTATTTTCCAAAAAAAAATTTATTAAACAGTTTTATAATAGTTCAATTTTATCTGTTTTCTAATCCTTTTATTTTATACTTAGTTTATGAATTAATAGTATTAACGATATTCGGCCTCACTTTTTTCACTGTATTATTTTTTCTGCCTTTAATGCTTGGTCTTATGTCTTTTGCAACATAGATTGTCTCTGCTCCAGGGCATGTGTAAGGACGGTAAGTGTGTGTGCACAGATGTGTGTGTGTGTGCATATATATACATACGGCTTCTTTTCACTTACAATTATTTTTTCTCTAGCAGTAGTCATGTCACTTATGTACTTTATTTTTTCCCATCAGCTAAAAAAAGAGAAACAGGAAGGAAAAACTCGTGATCCTTCTCTTTAGAATACTTCCCCTAAATTTCACTCACTTCTTTCATCTATACCCCACTGTCCAAAATTTAGTTATTTTCTCTCACTTAGACGCAGAGAGGACAGGTGGGTGTCACTTTTTCTTTGGCAGTCATGTTCCCAGCTATAATTTTGAGGTGCAATTACTGAGCACACAGGGGGAGGAGAATAGGAAATGAGCTAGCTGCCTGTCACACACGGCTACAAGTATGTTATAACAATCTGGAAGTTAGATTACGTACTTTTAATTGAATAATCAAAGTTTTCACAAACATTCCTAAGTTTGTATTCATTTAATCACCTCAGCATAAAACACAACAATAATTTTTAACCCTCTGACAAAAGACATTGTATTTCTGCTTTTGTTCTTTCCATCCTCAACTCTTCCAACTTTGCAGATTGTTTTTAAGATCATCTAACATCATAAATCCCATTTTAAAAAATTTCTCTTTTTCATGTTAATTTTAGAACAAGATATTCCTCCTTCAGGTGTGGACACCAAATGTCTTAGGTAGACGTGAATCTAAGCCCAGGGAGGTCATTGGAAATCAAGCTCCATGAATAAAGATGGGAATAAACAATCCCAAATAAGTATTTGTGTTTCTCAAAAATGTGTACAGGTGGCTCTTGCCCTCGGTGGATTCCTACCAGAGCAAGAGTAGTGTCTCTGAGTTTGATTAAGGGTCCCCTCAATGAAATAAAACTAAAAATTAAATAAAATCTTCACTTGCAAACCCCATCTGTGCGGTCTTTTCAGTTTCAGGATCTTTTCCCTGCCTGCTTTATACTTTAGATTATTTCTGTTTCTACGGTTTAAAAAAATGCAGATTTTCCACCACTGACCTTTAATTCTTATAATTATTAGTTACATAAAAAGTTATTTATGTATTTCTGTATCTTTTCATCCTTATTTTACTACCCATTATCTTAGAGAGAACTATATTTTCTGATTTCTCTTACAGTGATCTCAAGTGTGTCACTGAACATTCACCAGAGGCTTTCATTTCTGAACACCTGTATTTTCAAATGCTTGGTAGTATGTGAAATGCTCATTACTCAACTCTTGATTCAGTGAAAGTTTTATATATAGTATACAGTTTTCTTCAGAAATTTATTTTACCCAAGGAAAGATCTGAATCTAACTTGATTTTAGTATCCTATAGGCAATCATTTCTAAAAAGTGTTTTAAGTGTTTACTATTATCTCTCTTACTCATTTTTTTATTTTTATTTTTTTTAATATTTATGTATTTATTTATTTATTGGCTGCGTTCAGTCTTCGTTGCTGTGCACGTGCTTTCTCTAGTTGTGGCGAGCAGGGGCTACTCCGTTGCAGTGCACAGGCTTCTCAGTACAGTGGCTTCTCTTGCTGTGGAGCACAGGCTCTAGGCGCGTGGGCTTCAGTAGTTGTGGCATGTGGGCTCAATAGTTGTGGTTTGTGGGCTTTAGAGCGCAGGCTCAGTAGTTGTGGTGCATGGGCTTAGTTGCTCCACAGCATGTGGGTTCTTCCCTGCCCAGGGATTGAACCCGTGTCCCCTGAATTGGCAGGCAGATTCTTAACCACTGCGCCACCAGGGAAGTCCCTCTCTTACTCATTTTTGATAACTGATTCATTTTCTTGTATGTTCCCACACCTTTCACAACTACAAATAACAGCTGTCCACCTCAAACTCGATGTTAATGGCACTCTTCAGAGTTGTACAGTGTACAACAGTTGTACAGTATAGTTTTCAGGCCATAAGAGCTGGCCCAACTTCCAATCCAATCATAAAAGGCTCCTTCACTTATATCTTTGATTATTTGTTCTTTTTTTTTTCAGCTCTTTATTGGAATATCATTTATTGGAATATAATATATTGGAATATAATTTATTGGAATATAATTTAATTGGAATATAATTGCCTGTTTTTTCTGTACCAAAGTGAATCAGCTGTATTTATACATATATCCCCATATGCCCTCCCTCCCACGGCTCCCTCCCACTCTCCCTATCACAGCCCATCATCGAGTTGATCTCCCTATGTTATACAACAACTTCCCACTAGCTATCCATTTTACAGTTGGTAGTGTATATATGTCAATGCTACTCTCTCACGTCGTTCCAGCTTCCCCTTGTCCCCCTCCACCCCGTGTCCTCGAGTTCTGATAATTAACTTACATTTAAGTTTTCTTGTTCTTCTTCAATCATATCTTAGGTTGCTATGATTAATTTTCTGCATACACTCACTTCACTCAAAATTTTCATTTCTATTATTTTTTAGATTCTGGAAATGCTTTTAGGTCTACTTCATTATTGTTAATTTGAATTTCTTCAGTGTAAATCTGCTTTTTAGTCTTTCCAGTGAACATTCTATTTGGCAGTTATTTCTCACTGAATTTTGTACTTTTCTTATCCAGGCCTGCCCTTGTTTAACAGAACTAAAGCTTTCTTTTATATTACTAAGAATAAGAAACAAATGTGTTCTACATTTTCTTTTGTGTCATGAACTAAATTCATTTCAGGGGAGGATTTTCTTCTGAGTCATGACCATTTTACTTCTCTTTCTGTATCTCATAATTCCTTCTTATATACCAGTTGACATTTTCTATTAACTCCTGTTAGAACTTGATTTGGTAATATTTGTTCATGCCATGAGGATTGGCTGATGCATCTTATTGATGTCCTTCCCCTGGATCTTATTGCGAAAGAAGGAACTGATTCATGCTCACTGTTGGGGGAAAGTAAGGATGTGGGTTTTCAATACTCTTTCCACGGTAGTTTCCTGGATGCTGGCAGAAGCCCCCAGTTGACTTGAAACCAGAGGACGGAGCATCAAGTAATGTAGGTAGCACACTGATGCCCACATCATAGCATTTAGCAAATGTTAATCTCCTTAGTAACTCGTGTGCCTTTTCAAATTGTTCAATAAATACAAAGACCTACTCAAAAATAGGTGAAAAATAAATTTCTATAGACCTGTAGTCATGGTTCAGAGAACAATGAGAAGTAGGCCAGAGGTTATTGATGCTGCTCCTGGGTATATACCTTACAGGATTAAAGTTGTGACTAAAAGGCTTAAAGGCCAAAAAGCATAAAGTACTGGAGATTTGTCATTATGTGGCTTCCTATGTCAGTGTTAGCCAGAGGCAGTTAAGGTCACAAGCCTGGAGAATTAGTCGTGCAGAGTTTCATGAACAGAGGCCAATGCACAGACTGTCAGTGGAAGCTGGGAATGACTATTCCTACTATATTTTGGTCAAGAAAAATGTCAAAGAAGTAATAGAGGGATGATTTCTAATTCCAACTCCTCTGTATAAATATGCAGATAAATCTGAAATGTGCTCACTTCTTATTTCTCATTGCAAAGATATTAACCTGTCTTTCATTTCCAAATAGAATAAGAGCTGTTATATTTACAAATAAAATGAAATAAAACACCAGGAGTGAGTGTTCCTGCCAGTTCTACTCACTCTTCCATCTTTCTTTCCAAAGGTAAAGTATGCAGAAAATGTGTATCTCCCAGTTCACACTTTGAATCCTTTCCTCCAGGACCTACATCAAAAAACCAAGACTGTGGACTCCAGAAAAACAAAGATAACATTCGAAGATCTAGCTGGAAGGAGGGAGCAAAACTGCCCTTGGAAGAAGATGAGTAAGCACATACTGAAGAGTTTAAAAGCCATGGTACCTGCAGGAGATGAAAGGACATTGTGAAACCTAAAGTTGTTCCTAAATCATACAAAACACCCTTCTGTGAGCCTGGAGTGACCAACAGAGGGGAGGTTGGCAGCCTAAGGGCTTCATCAGTTAGACACTGAGCTCTTCCACACAAAGACAGGCAAAAAGGTGTCCCAGAGATCCAGAGAATTCCTCTCTGGTACTCATAGAGGTGGGATTACATAGAAGACTGAACTACCTAGAAACTCATAGATCTCAGCAAGGAATAGGCAGGCTGGATGTGCCCTAAGTAGGTGTCAGATTCAACTCCAAACCAAAGGCAAATCATGAGGCAGAGTCAGGAGGAATATTAAGGACTTGGCCAGAGAGCCTAGAAACTTAATGGGGAAAACGTCAAATGCATATCTAAGGATGTAGCTAAGAACCAAGGAAAATTTAACCAGAGACAGAAAACCATTATGGGATAAAACTACAGAATTCTATTAATTTACTCTCTCACCCAGAGCTAATTTTCTTAGTCTACTCATGCATACAAAAGTTTTGGCTTGATGACATCTTAGCAATGATGCACAACATTTGACATTCACTTTGTCTTAATTATTTTTTATCTTTGATGGGATCATCAAAAGGAAATGAAGAGCCCCGGATTAAAATATTGTGAAAAATTTTAAGAGACATAAAGAAAATTCCCCTGAGCATATAAAAGACCTTTCTGACAAGAGGTGGGTATGCACGTGTGGGTATATAGAATTCAACTTGCTTAAGGCGAAGGGCTAGAGGCACATCCTAGACATAAATGTTTTGCAGTAGAACTAAAATGTCACAACTTGTAGACTGAGGAGAGGCCTGAAAATAATTCCTGAATAAAATATAATAATGTAATATCCATGCGATTAATAATAATACTTAGCATATTGCATGCATTCAGTACACCAAGCTTTGTAATTTTAGGCATTTTATAAGCCTTTTTATGTCAGGTTTCTAATGATTTTTTTGAAATAGGTATTACTGCTCCAGTTTTACCCATGAGGAAAATGAGGTTTGTAGAGGGAATATGATTGCTTCAGATAACAGAGACTGCAGGTAATAGAGCTAGGATTTTACTTAGGTGTTTCTGAATAGAAACCCCATGATTTCACTACTACATTATAGCAGCATAGCTGAGGAGTCACCTTAAGTCTCCCAGATGTGAGGTAAGCCACAAAATTTGTCCACAGTTTTTTGTATCTCAAGTATCCAGGATACCCAAGAACACAATGGAAACTTGGAGAGAAGAATCAGCATCTTAGCGAAGCTAAGAAGAATCGTAAACACCCCTCACGTCACACACCAAAAAATGCCAATTCAGCCATCTGGAGAACAGTTTAACAATTGCTTCAGGGCCATGCTTGGCAAAGTTCTCTTTAGGAGCTCTTTACCTTGCCGTATTCACTCAGGAGAAATGGATGCATAATCGTGGTGATGATGCTTTTTATGAACTAGATCTGAGCTGGGCACACAGGTAACAGAGAAAACATGGAAAAACGTTAGCGTAATTAGTGCAGGAGGAGTCCTCATATCTGCACTGGAGGCCATTTGTCACTTTGTTCCTGACACTGCAGTGAAAGAAGAAACAGGCGTTATTTCTTAAGGAAGAAATCCTCTAACATATAGAGCTGGACCAAAAGCAAGCACGTGGAAACAAGAGAGACAAATAAAAGAAAAAACTGGAAGGAGAAAGACACAAATCCTCCTCATGTATACAGAAGGGAAAGTTCTCATAGATATCAGCAGCCCCTCATAGTCCATCTATAGGCAAAGCTACCTTGGAGGAGGGATGTGGAATCAGATGTGAGCCGAACAGTAGTAGCCTAAGTCCATTATTACCACCAGTGTCACCTTCTGTTGCTATGGCAGTACTTTGACACCAACTCAGCTTCACTCCAGCCAAGAAGCTAATCGAAGCAGAGATTCCAATAGCTCCATTTTCTGACTGGGCTTTTTTTTTTTTTTTTTTTTTGCAATTTAATTCTTTGACTATTTTTCATTGAACCATTGTTAATTCAAAATTTCACACTGTAATGAACACTCCCTGGGTAAATATATTAGTAAAGCAGAATCTTACCAGATTCTTCCCTCAAAGTACCGAGGGAATAAATGAAGTTCATTAAATTATGGCACAATTAAAAAATGTACCTATTCATTTAATATGAGTATCTTGTGGGATACAACAATAAAACACTTTTTTTTTGTCTCCAACGGTTCCTTTGATTTTTTTAGTAGGGTTAGATTTTTGTCTGTAGATGAAAACTCAAGGACCACCTAAAACATTTCTGATCATTCACAGGCATTATAATTTTCTTTTCTTAGTTCTGCTTATTAAACATGTATAAATTCAGTATTTAAAAGACTCAGACTTGAGAATTCCAGTTTCAGGGCAGTGATATAGAGCTTGAAGGAACATCACGTCTATCCTCACATAAAGAAAAAAGATGAAAAAAGTCTGCAAATATTAACAATTTTTCTTGCACCTATTAGAGAAATGAAGTTTCAGGGAACTAATTAATCTGCTATCTGGAGAAAGACAAATGCTTGCAGTGAGAAACAGAATCTGATCTTAAATATAGTAAAGATAGTGCTAATATAATATTTGGCAGTAAAATATCCACAAGTTCTGTTTTTAAAATTCTCTTATTGGTAAATTGATGAATCTATTAAAACTGAACAAATTTAACTAAAATGTAACAAATTTCATTGCTTCTTTTCAGATTCATTATTTACAAATATATAAATCTAGACAAATAAAAGTTACTTTCTGCTACTTACAACTTTGTATATCTATTAAAGTTTTGATTTTAAGCCGATTTTTATTCTCATGAGGCCAGACCATTTACGAATTTACTAGACTCAGTCATATTTAATGAATAAAACACATACTATTGTCTTGCATACACATTCAAACATTTCTGCTACCATTACTCCCAGTATAGTCTTAATCACCCACATTAACTGTAATTTGTATTCAAAATAACTACATCTACTTTACAGAGGAAACTGGGAGGTAAGTGTCTGGTAATTGTCATAGAGAGCATCTTAGCAAAATAGTAAGACTCATAAGCACACACCATATGTTGACCTAAGTCCACTCATAGTCCTCCTACGTCTTTTTAAAGTGGCAAAACATGAACACATCCATTAACACGAACCATAAGAATAAGCACTCTGTAACATTGCAAAGTAAAGAACAAACACACATGTGTGCAAGCACACACACATACATAATCAATTAATTACATGGTGACCAAGGTTTCCCTATTCTATCTAACTTGGAAAGTATCTGATTATCAAAACAACATCCATGAATTATCTTCATTTAATATTAGTTTGGGATCTTAAATTAACAGAGGGTCTTGGAAATTACATTTAAGCCCATTTGCTTCTAAACCACTCTTCATGTAAAATATTTTTATAATTACAAATAAATTTAGTTCAATAAAATTTAACAATTTTCAAAATCATAAACATTATGTAGAAATTATCTTACCTTAACTGATAATGAACTAATATACTAAATTTAAGGACTCCACAGGTTAACTAGTCTCTTAGTGAAAATACAAACCTTATTTTTAAAAATTTTTATCTTGTACTCTATACAGAGAAAATCAAAGAAAAACATATAGCTAGTCTCTTGAAAGAAGAAAATATTAAATCAGTCTGATTTGTTCAAAGTTTTAACCTTTCTTACATGTATTTGGATTCTTACATAAAACTTCTGAGCTAGCAGAGTCTTTAAAATGCTATCTATTTTTTAAGTCTATCACATTTAAAGAATTAGAAGTTTATTTCCTAGGTATTTGGTGGGAATTATTAGATTTGTGTATATATACATAATAAACTCTATATGCTTGTCAGAACATAGCTTGTTTTTTAGTAATAATAATAGTAATTAATAATATGTATGGAAGTGGAAAACTATCTCACACAAACACAAAAAATGTAAACGCTTTTCTGACTTATAGACATACAGGTGAAGAATGCTTATAGTTCCAGTTGTCCAACCTCCGACATGGGTCAAAAACAAACACTAAACATAAAACTAACTGGATCAGCGTGCAAAGAGCTGTGCTCATTTCCAGTCAACATGAAATATTTTCTTAATCAATTTGAGCTCACAATAAGGAAAATAGACAAAATAACCAAAAATAGATTAACAAGTGATATTCTCTCTTGTCCCTCATCCAACAGAAGATAGGCATCTATTTTCCTAATAGAAATCACCAAATTGCCAGATGATAAAACCAGATTCCCAACCCCTGCTGCCACTTATGGGGAATAACTTACTAGTCTTGCACAGATCCAATTTTTCTAAACATAAGATGCTCTCTCTGTATATAGTCAAAACCAAGTCAATGTTCTGAGACAAGACACAGACTCAATAAGTCCCTGTTGTAGAAAGAGACACATCAATGACCTTGACTTAGACAAGAGAGGGAGAGAATAATAGACTTAACCAGAAACAAAAACAAAATATTGGAATATTAATAACAACAACAACAACAACTAAAGAAATGGAACGTCAACAAAAGTAAATTGCTAGTCCTACTTGGGAATCACTCTTAAAGTCAAGAAAACATGCCTGAGCATCAGTTGCCTGTGAGGTACACCCAGTCAATGAACTTTAACTGTCTCTATCAGGTAAATCCACTGGGAGAATTTCAGCATCTTGAGGAACTGGACATTTACAAGCATTATTTTTAAATAAAAAAAATTAGAATAACACTGTTAAGTTAAAAATAAAACAAATCAATGGCATACAGAAGGATAAAACTATAACCTTTGGAATTCTCTTTCCAACTAGAAAGAAGTATGCAAGTTGACATATAATCTCTCAGTGTGTGGGCTCTGAGCAATTAGAATACAGGTGTATTCACCTAGATTATTAAATAATCTTCCAGTGTGCCCATAAAAAATAAATGCCTCAGTATGGTACGTACTCTCTGTTGTCTTATTTCCAAATTCTTGGTAACTTTCCTAAACACTATAATTCAGTCTTTCTAGTTAGTGGTCATTTGTATATTTTATTATTTAAATGATATGTAATAGAGATTCTTTTTAAATGACTGAAATTGGAATATGTTTCTCAATATGTTCATTTTTATGTTCTGAAATTATTACTTTCATCTCATTCAAGATTTCATCTTATACACTAATCATTAAAAAAATTCAAGAATTTGGGACAAAAATTGATTTAAATTTAATTCAATTTGAATTACCATACTTTTCTAATTCAAAGGACATCAATGTGTCCTTCTTGGGGAATGAAAAGTAATTACTGTAAAACCCATAAAAACAAAATTTAGTGATCACACTATTTGATATACACACACAGTCTGCCAGACTTTTTTATATATATGTGCAGATATATATCAATATTATCTACATATATATCAAAAATTCAGGCACACTTTATATGTACATGCTACATAGAGATATAATTATGATAAACACTTATATCATGTATACATGTAAATTAGTATTTTAATATATAAATTTAGGTGTTTAGTATAGTTATATATATTTATATATTATAAATTTTGTGTATTTATATAAATTTAGTATATAGATTTAGTATATTTATATATATAAACTTAAGTTTCACACCATTATTTAATACTCATTAAACACTAACTTTCACTTTTGTCATTTTCTTTCATTCAAAATATTGTAAATTGAAAGTAGCCAAGAATTTTCAACTATTAAAACAATATGTTCACAAAAATTATTTTGCAAAGGTATCTTCCTTCCTCTCACTGACAACATATGGAGGTAGGTGTCTGTTTCTGTCATTTATGTCTAATGTGTTTAAGAAACAGAGAAAGAGATAATCCCTGGAGGTACCGTCCTTAATGAACACTTGACATGTTTCACATATCAGTTTCATTACTTTGTCAAGAGCATTATTCTAAAACAATGGAATCCTGAAGGAAATCTCTTGCCTTTTTGAAGAGAATAGATTCTGAGACTAAAAGAAGCCACAGAGAAGGAATACTAAGTGTTTTTTCTTATCTCAAACTTACACACATAGAGGACATGCTTCCATAAATAATTAACCATTTTTAAGGTGATTTCTACATTTGCACTATTATCCTTTTATTCTTCCTATTCTTTTTATGAGAATTGAATAAACTGAGTCAACTAAAAGTAAGCAAATTCTGCCTATCAATTTCCTAATTATTTTTTATATACTTGCTTGCATTTCAAGTTAGACACTCCCATACTTACTTCTTGAGAATAATGGGAGATTTGCTTTGGGCTGTATATTGGCCAGTAATCACCAGTTTAGATGAGGGAGGAGAAAGGAGAAGGGAAGGTACTAGTCAGTCTCCTCTACATTGGTGGAATTCCAAGAAAGATGAAGAGGGGGTGGACTGGGCTGGAAAAAACACTCTATGAAGTTTTTATAAAGATCAAAAATAAGAAGAAATGAAATAAACTAGGTTAAATACATTAGACTTAGAGGTTTGCATGTCCTCCTACAGTTGGTGGAAAATTGCTTCTTCTAAGCAATGCTGAGACTTTATTATAAGGTTGCAGAAAGCTCATTAGGCAAGAAATTCTTGGAATCTCTTTTTGGTTTATAGCAATTAGCTGTTTGAATGCAGCCTTATTTTTTGTAGCAATTAACTTTGTGGAAAAATCCCCTGTTAAATTATCTTTGGACAATATTCACAAAACTATCAATGATTATTTTCCTATAACCAAGTCTTTGTTATTTCTTTGGCTCTTGTATGGTCATTGTTACAAAATAATTTTTCCACATAAGAGGGCCAATTTCCCATTGTTTTTGAAGTAAGTCAGAGACTAGAAGGATGGGATTATAAATGCATTCTACATATACTTCCCTCCCTCTGATGGGTCAGCTGTGAAAAACAATGAGGTATTCTGACTGCCACAAATTATCTTGTGACTTGTCATTTCAGTGCCGTTCCCTATGAATGCTGTTTCCTGGAATAGGGAAATCAAAAAAAATGTTCTTTTGAACTCTGAGAACTTAATTCATATTCATGAGACCTCAAAAACTCCTTCTCGGTTATGAAGATTGATTGAGCTTAAGTCTTCCAAAGATGAGAGGTGTACCTCCTAATCACTGAGACATTCAAGAATGTCATTTATTTATCCATATCCGTATCTTTATTAGTTTGCATCTATCAATATGCAACCATCTACTCATATCTATAAGGGCTGATTCTGAAATATTTATCCACTATATATCTATCATAATTAATCTATAGTTAGCCTTTTTCCTTTTGCTCCCTGTGCCATTATGGCTCCCAGACAGGGACAAGGCTACTATCACATTGGAACAGAGAAAGACGTGCTGTAAGGTGATTCCTTCCAGTGGGAAGCAATGGAAAGTATACGGGTCCACTTAAGTGGACTTTGGAAAGGAGAGGAAGACAAAGGCAGAGCTAGGAGATAAGGTGCCACAAGCTTTTCTCACAGTCTTGTGAATCAATCTTGGGTAGCATGTACGGAGCTAGGCAACATTAGATAAAAATTATGAGGCATCTGTGGACATTGAAGCTACAGGCTTGTTTCTCAAACACACTTTGTGTTGCAGACCTCTTGAAGAAGCCCAACAAGCCCAGATGGAGGTGGACAGAAGAACTGGAAGGCATGTTCTTGGTTCCCATAGTCTGCAGTGGGGTGAGGATTATTGGTGGTTGAAGTTCCTGCTTCTTTGGTGGGGAAATAGGAGATGCTGAAATGATCAGCGGACCAGTGGAGGATTGATGTAACTATGAAGGCCTGGGGTTTCAACAAAGACCATACAAGGCACAAGGACTTTCCCAAAGTCAATAGGCACCTAGGATCACACCGTTTAGCTGCAGATGTCTAAAGGGCGCCCCAGAGTCAAAGAGGATCTTAGACAGAAAACATCGTATTGAAAATTGGACAGCATGTGGGTCTTCTTCCTCCACAAATCTATAAAAACCCCATCTACCTGAGTATCATTTTACAGAAGAACATGAGGAAGCGGAGATTTTCCATCTTTACTTTTATGTTTAAAACAATGCTCTGAAGTTTCAAATGAAATGAGATATAACAGGTAATTTAATATCTTTTTTATGTATAAATTTGGGTTAGTTTTTATCATGACAATTTCACTAAAGTCCAAGTCATTCTAAAAAGAAGGTTGTAACTAAAAGAAATATGTAAACTGAAAGAAGCTAAAATACTGGCACATTTTAAAAGTTCTTTCCCTCTTCAGTCACTACTCAGTGATGTAGGGATCATGAGAAATGTTAAATAAATTGTAGAGATGATTGGAGCTAACTCTCTTTTCTTACTTGAATGGTCGTAGATGTAAATTTGTGATCTCACATATGCATAATATATATGAAAAGTTTAGAAATCTGTATGTATGGTGCAAGATGAAGAGATTTTTTTAAAGTTGTTTGAAAAAACTATTTCAAAAAATCTCTGAAAGTCAAATTAATATATTTTCATTGTAAAAAATTTGGAAATACAGAGCTTCACACAGAAGAAAGTAATCTACGGATACAATGTGCTGTAATCTTATTTGGAATAGTGTGGATGAGAGACAATACTATATTTCAGAGAATTTAATAATTAGCCACAAAATTACTGTCATTTTTGTAGCTTTTCTTTGTTCACAGTTCAGGTAAATTCAGGCTCCTTTTACACAAGCCAATAATCTGTTTTGAGCTATTTTAAGACTTCCTTTGTATTTTGAAAGCACTTTTGCTGAGTATGAAAATGTATCCTCATCACCATTCAGTTTCTCCTTGATGAGTTGGTGCTGGATTTGCAGGCATTTCTTTAAAAGTGAAGTCATAAGAGTCATCACCTGCAGAAGAGGAGACTGGTTCTGTAGGTCACTCAACAACTTAGATGTGAGCTAAAGTCACATCTGGTGTCTCCTGACCACTTGTCCATGTCCTTTACAGCACACTGTCTGTCCAACAATTATATTCATGAAATATAAATTTCAAGCCCAACCCAAGTTAGAACTTTCTGTTTCAAAGAATGAGCCATTCTCACCTCTGGTGATGCCTGGGAAAATCTATCATCACTACTGGTGGCTTTCTGATAACAGGAGAAATCTGCTCTAAATTGACCTCAATACACTGGTATGTGTGCTTCTTTGAAAGGTCAGGTTAATCTCTGCAAGCCTGCCAGTAGAGATGAACCAGAGGAAGGAACCTCATTTCCTTAGACCACATGGGGCAGATAGTATAACAGGCTTTGTTAGTGCAATAGCTGGGAGAGTGTCCCGTAGGGAAGTTTCCTCTCCCAAACATTCTCTTTTCACTATTGCCTCCACTTCCATCCTCCTCTTCCTAGCCCCTTCTCACCACTTCATTCTAGAATCCTACTTTCATTAGGAATTATTACCCTTCTCTATACTAACAGAAGAAACTCTTTTAAAGTCCAAAATGGCTCCCCTAATAGAGTGATGGGGATTGCAGATGTCTTAATTCAACCCTCCGCACAGAAATAAGTAGTTTTCAAGCATAGACTTAAGTATGGACAAGATTAAACAGGTTTTTCTTTTACTGTTACATATTAAACTGTGTACTTTCCTGCATATGTATGTGATATAGGTGTGAACATTCTCACATAATTTCTTAAATAGTTAATGAAACAAGTACCATAATGTATTGTTCTAATTAGAAGCTGAACAATGGTTACTGATGTGGGTGTGCTTATTAGAAAGACCACATTATCCATATAAAAGTGATTAAGGAGAAGTTCACAACAGATCTATCTCAGTGTTTTGGTTGTCTTTATGAACAATGACACTAAATGCTATGCATTGGAGTTTCATGTCACTGCCTTCACAGTTCCAGGACAAGAGAGCTGCAGCACCATCGGCGGTAATTTGGATTCCGAATACCATCACATATGTTGTTCAATAAGCATACAAAGGATAATTTTCTGGTACTCAAATACAATATTTTTCTTAAAAATCCCATAATACTCTCAAGGTTCATACAAAATAAAATATAACAGTACTTTAATGTAATTTCCATGCATTAATTTGCTTCAGTTTTTACCTTGAGAGATTTTAAGTTAATATGGATTTAACCTTAGTAGCTATGCATGGAAGCAACTGAAATGTCCATCAACAGAGGAATGGATAAAGAAGATGTGGTACAAATATACAGTGGAATATTACTCAGCCATAAAAAGAACAAAATAATACCATTTGCAGGGACATGGATGAACCTAGAGATTGTCACACTGAGTGAAGTAAGTCAGACAGAGAGAGACAAATATCATATGATATCGCCTATATGTGAAATCTAAAAAAAAGGGTACAAATGAACCTATCTAAAAAGAGAGAGTTACCGACATAGAAAACAAACTAATGGTTATCTGGGGGTGAGAGGGGGGATAAATTGGAAGACTGGGATTGACATATACACACTACTATATATAAAATAGATAAGTAATAAGGATCTACTGTATAGTATAGGGAACTCTACTCAATACTCTAATGGCCTATATGGGGAAAGAATCTAATAAAGAGTGGAGATATGTATATGTGTAACTGATTCCCTTTGCTGTACACCTGAAATTAACACAGCATTGTAAATCAACTATACGCCAATAAAAATTTAAAAAATCAAGTAAAATAGAATCTAGGGACTGACAGATTTAAATATATATATATAATAGTACTTTAATGCAATTTCCATGTATAAATTTGCTTCAGTTTTCACCTTGAGAAATTTTAAGTTCATATGGACTTAACCTTAGTAATTATGCAAAAGCATTGTAATTGGTATGAAAGGTTCCCTGATCATATTATATACACATAAAACAACAGTCAAAATAATAGCAAGGGAGAGTAATAAACTCAAAATGACTTAAGAAAAAAAAAAATAGGAACAAGAGAGAAAAAACTAATTTATTCCTTGGCATGCCTGGTCAGATTGCCTTTAGACTGGCTAGACATGCAGACTTAAACAATGTCTTCAGTACTCTATTAGCTTTCTTGGTGTTTAGCTCTGACCATATGCTAGCAGATTCAAGACCAGTAGAAATGGCTTCTTTCCAACAAAAACTCCACATTTCTCACTGGCTTTTATTGGCCTGTCTTGGCCCTCGTGCCCCCACATTGATCACTGTAACTGGAGATAGGCTATGTAGGGCACAGAGGTCCCTGGACACAGGGTAAGTCATAAACTCAGAGTTAGAAAATAGTGTTCCCAAAGAAATTTGGAGTACTACTACAAGAGGAACGAAAGATGGTTGGTAGGAAGGAGGGAATTGCTGTTCATTCATTCATTTATTTAACATTTATTGTATGTCTGTTATGAGCAAGACACAAGTCTTGGCACTGGGAACTAAGCAGTGACTAGAACAAGAAAGCCCTGGTCCTCCAGACACTTTCATTTGTGTAAGAGGATGGACAGTAAGCAAGTACTCAAATAACCACATAGATGAGGCTGAGGGGCGTGAAGAAAAGTGAGAGACCAGAGAGCAACAGACCACATTATTTTCAATGTTTAACAGTGGCTGTTAAACAGTATTCAGAGAAGAAGTCACAACAATATTAAATGTAAGGTCTACTACTATTTTTAACTTGTAAATTAAAGTGACCCAATTCAAAATTATAAATATATTTCTACTAAGCCTAAAAGAAATGTTTGAATACATGCGATTTGTAGTAATTTACACAGATTTTTCTGCACATGTGTACACATACACATATATTCCCATATGTATGTATGTATATAATTGAGTGAAACAGAATTTAATATAAGCCCATCTAATAAAAATTGTATTATGAATCATCTTAATCATTAGTGAGTTATTTGTAATAAACTGTCTGCGATGGCTAACTTGTCTTTGACACAGAACAATTAACTGGCCTTTACATGTAAAAACCCTGTGACTAATGCCAATGTGCTCTCCCAAAGAAGTAAATTTTGAAAATATTATTGATGAGTTTACTTCCATTAAGAGGAAAGTAAAATTGTAATAAATTCATTTGGGGGCATATATAAAATCTTTAAATTTAATGATATTAGTTTTAATAAATTTACTTGAGAATTTTTCAATATTTTTGAATTGCTATAATGTTCTGAAAAAATTAATCATAAAAATGCATATCAACACTTATATCATAATATATATTTTTCCTTTGCCTTATTTTCCAATATGATTTGAAAGGGCACTTATACCTAGCACAAAGAAGATGCTCAAAATGTATTTGTTGAATGACTGAATGAACAGGTAAATCATAGCCTCCAGTTACATCATTCATAGAAAGGTATCCTCAGCTTCTATTGAAATGGTATTTTTTGCTTTCATTTCTCTTCTTAAAAGCCCAAGTAGGCCAGATATTCAGCTTACTAAAGAGTAGCTAATGCAACAAATGGTCAGAATAGCATCATAGAATGAGTTAAGAAAGTTTTATGATAATATTTTCTTCCTGGAATATTATTTTCATAGTTCTTTTTATGGTACTACAGTACATTTTTGGTATTTTAATCTTACTATTAATTAATATTTATTGAGCATTTACTACACTGTCCTTAGTCCTTTACACACATTAAAATATAAAATCTTTATAAAACTTTAAGAGATGAGGAAATCAAGTTACCCAGCAGCTAAATAACTTCACACAGTTCACATACTTGTTGGGTAAAGTCTGGTACAAACTTAGAGAGCGGAGCTTGAGAGTCAGCAATATTAACCATGTTGTTCTTATTCTGCCTAGGTGTATCCAGCTTTTTAAGTAACAATAAAATATTACACAAAATATTGAATCTTGCAAAAAAGTCCATATTTTCTTCTAGTGACAAAAAAAAACAACTTGACTTTACCAAAAAAAGACTAAGGGCTTCCTGCTGAGTATGACTAATCCTCTTAGAACTTCATAAAATTTTAATAAACTAAACAATCTGTTAAATATTATACCGACTCCAAAGTCAATAATATTTAGTAGACATACCTGGATAACACAGGAGCTCTTTTCTTTTTCTCAGTAGAGCAAACAGGTAGAACCTAATAGTTTTCATCTATTTCCATAGCATTTTTCACATGGTGTCTGCAGAATGTTGCTTGCTGTTGGTAAGATTTAAAGATAGCATTGCAGGGTTGTCATAGACATACCTGAATAAATGAACTAAGAAAGTTTTCTGATGGCAGTGTTCTCCTGATTTATGATATTTTGTGGCTCTTTGTAGTCTTAGGTGAGATACCCTAGACTCTTTCAGATTTGCCCTCAGGCTTTGTTGTCGCTGTTACATAAGCTATTTCAAATGAGTTTCTACTTGAGTACAAAAGAACACAGACTAATACGTGAGATGCTCTTTACACTAACTTAAAATTTTTATAAAATTAAAAAATGTCTTGAGCACTATGTTAGAAGTTCTACACTTGTGTTACTTCATCTGAGAAAGGTATAACTCAGAGCCCATTTCACAGATGAAGAAGTGGACACTTGTGAAGCAGCAGGCAAAGATACAAGATTTGGGTCTCAGTCTGTCACACTCACATTTCAGAGCCCAAGTGTTTAATCATCAAGCCCTACTGTCTTTTCAAATTTTTGAAGTAAAGGATGGAAGTCTTTCATCACTGAACAATGACGTGTTCTCAGATGTTGGTTAATGAAACTAAGGCAATGTTTTCTCTGTAAATGGGTGCAGAAGTTAAAATCCTTATCATTTACAGAGGTTTAAAATTTCAAGAACTATCGTGACTTGTATGTGAAACTAGGAGGTAGAATTAAAAAAATAAAAATGTAAGAACATATATTTCATTAAAGAGGATGGGGTTCCAATATTACCTCCCTAGGTGGCCAATCTTCTTAATATCTATGAGCCTTAACTTCGTTTTCCACAAGAGGGGTGATAATGAAATCTATATGATGGATTTCCTGAAAAACGTAAACTTACGGAAATAGATTAAATGAGTGTTTTGTGTACCAAGCACACAGTAAACACCCAATAAACATGATTGTCACTCTTCCCCTTTTCCTTTCTTCGCTATATAACTTGAATTCTTGTATATGGAATTTCTAATTTTCTTGAAATCCAAAGACATTGTTTTAATGCTTAAATAAATGCACACTACATTTCAAGTATCATACAAAGCACCTAAGTTATTTTATATAATCCTCTAAAGCTATGATGTTGGCACTGTTCTCATTTTACCAAAAATAATCTAAACCTTACAGAGTTTAAATAACATTATCTAAGGTCATTCACCTGTAAATGTAGGCTTGGATTTAATATGCTTACATAGACAGGCATTTATATCAAAACCCTGCCATTTGCTAGCAGATATCTTGCATACAAAACATATGAAAGATATATGTTAAATGCTGATTCCCTGCTCCAATAAGTCCTCATTGAGGAATTGATTATAATCGAATTAAAATAAACATAAGAATAATATTAGGCTAGCATGGGTTTGGTTTCTGTGTATCCCATTTTGTTTTAACCCATGTTTTATTCTCTGTAGTATCTATTTTTGGGGGGCAGCAAAACCTTTTATTACCAATTACCAATTTGCTTATGTAACTTGCTTATAAAATATTATTTTAGAATTAAATATTTACCTATTTATTTCTAAAGATATACTTCCCTACAATATGCTCTGTACTATGTTTATTATTACCATGTAAACTTTTGGTTTCTCTAACTTTTCATTTAAGTGTACATTTTATTTACTATGACTAACCTTCCTTTCTTGATATAGTGATTAATCAGTATTTTAACTCTTTCTTGGCTGGAAGAATATCATACTCAATCAGAGATTACACAGCATGATATTATAATCAAAAGTCTCAGCGAATTTTCTGGAATAGTTAAGACATGTTAAAGAACTCTCAAGTGTATCGAAACAAACACTATTGTCTTATAATGCATTGTAAAACAGCTAAAACAAAGTGGGATTTTCTTCATAATCCTATTATAGGATTGAAATATAGTTTAATTTACACGGACTGTTAAATCTTTGATTGAAGTTGGAAACTCTTCAGAGTTTAGAATATTAACTTACCTGAATGTAGAAGAAATCCTCACTGTATTTCAAAACTCAGTTATCCTACGTCACCTCTTTTTATGGCTCAAGTAGAGTTATTTGCATTTCTCCCCTTTAAAATCTATGATTTTTTCACAGACAAGTTATGTCATTGTGACTGAACCTTTTCTCAGAGACTGCCATCACTTTAACAACTTGAGATTTCCAACAAACTTTAAGAAATTATTTTTAATCAAATTTCTGTCAAAGACGCAAGATATACCAAAAGCACAAGAATTTCAAACACATTTGTTTTTAAGCACTTTACAAATGATAGAAACCTCAGTATTTTCATATATTAACACAAATATTAATTTGTTCATAGGAAAATACCATTTTAGTTTAATGTAATTAAACACATAATAATTATAGGCAAATTCATTTTTTAGGATCTGAGTATAATGATTTTTTAAAAATCACTCATATTTAAATTCTTATGATTTTAGTGTATATTGAAATGATCTGTGAGACTCAAGATGAAAAATGTTTGCGTCATTTAAATTTCTTTCAGAAAATGGATTCATCAAGAAAAACTTAAAAAATCACTCTGACAGAAAAAAATAGTCCTTTACAAAGCACTGATTCTTAATCTTTTGGGGTCATGGATCCCTTTAATAACTTATGTATTCAGTCACCACATACATAGTGAGTCCCTGCCATCTGCCAGCTCCAGAGCTGGCTTCGAGGGTGTACAACCCTTGCAGTCACATGGGGCCCCATCCTCAGATGCACCTCACACATGATTTAATGCTGTTACTGCCTTGAAATTCTTAGTAACTTCTGAACAAGGAGCTCCACATTTTCATTTTGCACTAGGCTTAGCAAATTATGTAACTGGGCCTACCTGGCCCTGTATCCTGCATGAGGTCTCACCTTAGGAAGTTCCAGTCTACTCGAGAAAGACAACAACAAAGTAAATAAATCTGTAATTAAAAAATTACAGTGAGTATCATGAGAAAAAAAAAGGAGTGTTATTATAAAGATTAAAGAGAAAGAATGTTAACCTACTCTAATTGTGTGGTCTAGAATGCCCTATCTAAAACAGTGAAATTTGAGGTAATACCTGAAGCATGAACAGGAAGTAGTCCTACGATAAGTTAGGGAGACAGCCTTCCACGCTTAGGAAATACATTGAGCAAGTGATTTAAGACAGGTGTGACAATCAGAGAGATGCTCTTTCAAGCAGCTGCCCACCTGTTAGACTATTCCGGCCACCAACCCCTAAAGAGCCTGCCTCAGCTTCAACAAGCCACACCTCCCAAAGTCCATCTCCTTTGCAGGGCACCCTATATCTTGCATATCAAACTCCACCTTAGCATCTACTTCTGAAGAACCCAACTTGTACCAGTGGGTACCCGAAGTGGTCCAAGAATTCAGACTATGCATGTTACTACAGCCCATGTATTGGAAGACATGAAAGCTGATAGCTTTGAGTGGGACCCAGAGCAGAAAGTGTCTCTATAGCAAGTCTAGGCCACAGCACAAGCAGTCTTGTGGTTCAGGCCATAAGATACATAAGACCCTATGTTGTTCGGAAAAGGTGCCTATGGGGAGTTTATAGCAATCCCAGGTGAGAGAGCTAGATTGGCCACTGTGATCCTGTACCAAGGCCGTGATATCCGGAACAGAGAATTATATATTTTTTGAACAATAGCTGCTGACATACTACTGGGACCTGATAGTGATGGAATGTCTGACCAAGGGACACCAAGTGACCATGAATCCAGAACTGCTTTCCATGTATTAGGCCCCCTCAGACCCACCAGAACATTATCAAGAAGACCCAGCAACAATCCAATGGAAGATGGAAGTGGAACATTAAGTATCGAGGACAAACAGGACTAGAGCACACAGGCAAACGGCCTGAGGAAGAGGCCGGGTCCCCATGGCACTCACCAACATTGCTGAACTCAGCGGCTCTCCCTCAGCTCATGCCTGTGGCTGTACAGAGGATCCTGTATAACCAGCTGGGAGAGGGAAAAAAGCCTAAGCCTGTTTTAGAAATGGGTCAACTTGGCATGTGAGTACAAGCCAAAAAGGAACAGCAGCTGCACGACAGCCTGGTCTTGAAAGACAGCAGCAAAGGGAAAATCCCCCATAGGCCGAGCTTTGGGTGGCACTCTTGGTCATATACTTTGTGTGGATATAAAAGTGGCCTGAGTTTAGAATATGTATGGCTTGGCTGGATTAATTATTTCTTCATTTCACATAATTTAATGAAATATAACTATAACTTAAAAAAAGCACACTGACGGTTTTACTATCCAATCTTATTCACCATTTCATATTGAGAAAGATCTAAAGGTACTCTACTGTATTATACTATATATAATATGCATGCTAGCATAATATATATACTATACACATTATACTGTACCTATATAATTGACTATGTATGTTGAGAATTAATTTTTGCATAAAAATTTGTGAGATGTTTACACAATTTAAAAAGAAACTACATGATTAAAATTGATCACTTTATGAGCTCTTTGAATTGCATAAACTTTTTGAATAGGGCTGATTTGGTGGTAGGACAATACAGTTACAACCATACTTTGTTAGTTACCTTAGGATTTATTAATATTATCTCTTTTTTCCTTTTTTTTCATCCAGATATAGTCTCTCTTTTAATTTCAAATGAATTTTCCAAAAGTGAAACAAGCCTCCAATTCCACTGGCCACAAAGAGTGAAATATAAAATCTCTTGAAATGAAAACCTAACTAACTCCAGCATGGAAAAATATTTGAATAATAATGGATTTCAGTCTCTGCTTTGTACAAAACTTTGTTTTGATCCAGAATTTTAAACTTCTAATACCTTGAAAAGGATCACTTTCATACAGATGACATAAAATAATAAACATGTTTTCCACTTAGTCCTTGGGGTATAAGTATACAGTACATATGCAATCACATGCACTTACTCAGTAGAATATTCTTATACCATTGACACAGTGTTACATGGATTTCGATGTAAAATAAATCCTGCCTCAAGAAACATATTGCATATAGAAAAAGTAAAACAAACGATATTGTGTTATTTTGATCTTAACTTTAATCAGCAGTATGAACTTATCTAGACATTTGTCATTACTGTTATCATGCTTGGAGGTTATCGGGTTATTCTTCAGTAGTTATACGTACTTCCCACACACGCCACCGCCCCCCATCCAAGTTGCCTATAACCTCTTTAAAACCAGAGGTCAGCTTTTTTATATTTACTGGATTCTTTCATTCCCACCACAATTCTTTGCATTTTGAAACCGTATCTTATTTAATACCTATAGCTACACTTAACGTAGGTACTATTATCATCCTCATTTTACAAATGAATAAGCTATTGCCTCTCTGAGGCTAGGTCACTTGAATAAGCTTGTAAATAGCAAAATGAAGATTTGGCCTAAAATCTATCTGATTTCAAAACCAATGTTATTTTCCTTCTTTACCACAATAATTTTTACATCCTTCCCGATATTGACAATGGATCATAGAAAACCAGAGCCATACATTTTTTTTTTCCCCTAGTGTCAGGGAACTTGTCAGTCTAAAGCTATAACTGTAAAGTCTAAGGTTACTTTTCCTTCTTTTCTTCCTTCCTCCCTTCCTCCTTCCTTCCTCCCTTCCTTCCTTACTTCCTTCTTACCTCCAACTAACATTTGAGCATCTATTCAATGCTAAATACTGTGCTGGAATGGACAGATTATTTATTCTATATAGGTCCCATTAGGATTTGAAAATGATTCACAAGATTTAGAAACAAAGCACCGTGTACTATAGCATCATTCACATGCATTGTTCCCTTGTGCAGAGGTTAGATTGTCATCTTAATTAGACATCATATTTTAAATTATTTGCAATAGCAGAATTGCTTTGGTTTGTACACCTATTGTCCACAAGGTTTTCTTTTAATAACTAATAATTAGTAGAAAAAAATCCTTAATTTTTTTTTTTTTTTATTATTTTATTTTATTTTTTTGGGGGGTACACCAGGTTCAATCAACTAAAATCCTTAATTTTTAAGTGACTTAATGTTAAGGAAAACATTAGTGCTGATGGGTCGTTCTTTACTAGTGTTTTTCTTTGAGTGTATAGTAATGTTAGCTATTACTTCTCGCACTCTCACTATTTGCCAAGTAGTTGGGATTTTATAATTCTTGTTTTACAAAGGAAGAAACTGAGACTTAAGAAGCAATTTCCCAAGATTATACAGCTGGAAAATGGTAGAATTGAGACTGGAAACATGGTTGTCTTTGCCAACGCCTGTGCCCCCACGTACTGTGCTATTCAGTGCTAGTATGGGGAGTCTGAATGGATTTAACCTAATGTAGTTAGGTAAATTCTCAGCAAAGACCTCATAATCTAAATAATTCCCCAAATTGTAATGTTTAAACAGAAGGTACAACTCTAATAGAATTAATATTTTCTCATTATAACTGTAAATTTATAATTAGAAAAGTAAATATATTGGTATAAATGCACCTTCAAAAGACCCACAATATGATTAGATTATTTTTCTGTCCTAAGGAAATTGGGGCTTTGAGAGGTTTTATTGCGGCACATTCGTGAGTTTTGTAATTTCTCATAAATTGTTCCACATTTCTCTTCGGGGTTTGAGTCTTGTTTGTTTCAGGAGAGAATGAGACTTTCTTTCACACTGACTAGAAGACTATTGTGTCTCATTTCCCTGAAGGGTGAACTATCTTGCACCATAGTACTAGTCACTGTAAGAGAACATGGAAGAAGATCTAATGTCTGTTTCCACCATTGTTTCTATTTAAATTGTTGTAGGAGGTTCTGAGTAGCCTCCAGATCTTAGAAACTGTCAAGGTGCTAATGGCTTCCCTCATAAAAGCATCATAGAGAAAACTGAAATACACAGGAGCAAAATTTCTTGATATTTTCATGAGAGTCGATTAGTTACTTAGCAATCTTATAGCCATCCCTAAACTTACTTTTTTGCTAGTGTTTTTCTAAACTAGGTAACATAACTATTTCCAGATACACCAAAGTCTTAAGCAGCAAGTGTGGCCATGCACAACCTTGAAAGGCAGTAAGGAATTCTGATTCCTTGGGCCATATATGACAACATATCCAAGACTATCTCTTTTGTACAATCTCCTTTGGCACTTTTGGAGTTTCAAAACTATCTTGATCCATCACTTCAGAAGTGAATATTCTAAGTGGAGGGTGTTCTTGAAAATAACCTTTCGATGTGACTCAAAGAACCTCTAATACAAGCTGTAAAAGACATGGCTCAGTAGTGGTTATTTGCAATATAGTGCCATGTCTTATAAGGAATCTTTACCTGCCTCAGCTGAGCTTGAGAAATTTGTGAATACAAATCTTATCCAAACTATCGCAATGATATCCAACTCCTCTGTAAGAACTGTGAAAACTGTGAAGGTTATAGTCTACATGAAACAAGCTGTCTGCAAGACAGCACAAACTTCTCCTTCCAAACCAGCGAGAGAGAATGATTTTTTGGTGTTCACATCACAATGTCATATATGATCCCCTTTTATACTGAGTCAGGAACACCTAGAAGATTGAAAAAGATACATTAAGGCCATGGCTCCACTTCATATTATTGTTATTCATTGTTATTGCTGGAGTAGCTTTTACTAGAATTATGAGTTACATGAAAATAGATTCTTGCAGTTATAACTGGGGGCACAAAATGTTTGTAATAGCAGACTGGAGTAAACTTGAGTCAGTCGCTAAGTAAGGGGGGATTTTCAAGATGATTGGATACATATAAAACCCTTAGAAACATATCTGAGGACACATATCTAGTAATGGCTTTTGATTATGCATGCTGCGGTTTTACAAAAGAACTGTTTCTTCTGTGATAACTCTGGGGCAAATTCTGAAAATGTAGGTACTTGATTTCTATTTCTATTTCTATATTCTATTTCTATTACTTATAACAAAGAAATGGCTTTGTAAATGTTTAAAGAGTTTGCTCAGCTAAGCAGAAACACTAGTTTACAGTACAGGGATTCACAACTAGAGCTCTTTTTTGTTTTTTGTCATGATTACAGGTTTGTTGTTTGATTTGGTTTATATTGGCTTACGGATTATTTTACAAGTTATAGAGTTTTAAGTGAGGTTATTTCAGAGTACTAGTTGCAACAATAAAGCATTGTTTTCTTCCAAATTGATCTTGTTCTGAAGTTAATTCCAAACAGTATCTATAAAGAAATATTGCTTGTCATTTTGGGAGTGCTATTTTGTGAGTATGTTAAGTTTAAAGATCCTGAACATACCTTTAAAAACAAATTTTTGAAACTTTCATTTCTTAAAAAAAAATCATTTTATATTTACACCATCTGTTTCTGTGTTAGAAGCAGAAAGCCAAGTTGAGTAAAAGAAATGACTGTTGAAAATCAACAAATTACACTTGATTTCAAAATCAGAATTTTCTCAACCCATCAGTCAAAATTCCAAGAAAATATTTGTCACATATTGAAATACTCATTGGAATATGTCTTCAATTTGAAGCCAACCCACCACTTTCAATGTTAATATGTTAATAGCTGCTATAAATCTAATAATGTAGACACAGAGATTTTTGAAATAATTTTATAGGGTTGAAACAATATTAATAACAAATTATATATCTTTGGGACACAGATAAGTTTGTTTTAAGTATAAAAATAGATTAACATTCTGTAAATTTTTTAAAATTGAATTCAATAAAATATGTTTTAAAACTTATCCCATCACATATACTTAGTTTTTCATTTATGCTGAAATCTGCCTACAGATTTATTATTCAGCAGGAGAAATGTAACATTATTATTATGGGCCTTGAAATCCCTCTTATAGCTTGTAATATTGTATGTGTGCAATGCCTCCAAAGAGGAATGTGTAATCTACTATTGTGCTACCATAGTCACCTGCAGATCTTAGAAAGAGTGAATGCTAGAGGGCATCTACTCATTCTTGATATTCAAGTTCATTTAAGTATATCTCCCAGCATAAATCACATAGCCCCTCACAAACTTTTTAATAGAAAAGGAAAGTCATGAGAAAAATGTTTCTTTCTCTGGCAGCCTTGAAAAGTGAACAATTCAATAGCATTTCTAACTCCTGAATCTTAGTCTTTGTTTTGATTTTTCTTTGAATTATTAATGCAATAACATTTAACTTTATGTCTTTGTTCTTCCCCAGACTGTGTGTGTATATTCCATCTGTACCTCAATACCAAGAAACCAAAAATGTGTTTAATTTTAGAGATATGATGAGATACATTTCCAATCTCTATTTGCATACTTATGTTTATGTGCAACAAGTGGTTTCTAAAAAACTATTATCACCTTCACATTTAATATCAAGGTGTTCCAGTTATCTAATTTTTTATATAATAAACCATCGCTAATGTAGAAGCCTACACAACAACGTATTATTATCTTTCAGAGTTTGGAGGGTTGACTGGGCTCAGCTGGATGTTTCTCATGAGAGGTGTCTCATGGAGTTATATGCAGGTGGAGGGTGGGGCTGGACTTATTTGAAGGTTGCACTGTATTAAAGATTCAAGTTGCCTTCTTCACTCAAATGTCTGGATCAGAACTGAGATAGCTGGAAGAGTCAGGGAGTGGCCATTCATATCTCTAAGTGACCTTTCCAGATGGCTAGCTTGGCCTTCCTCACAGCATGACAGTTATAGGGTGGTAAGAATTATTATGTGTCATCAGCTAAATTCTCCCAAAGCTGGCTTTCTAAGAGACTTAATGCAGAAGATTCAAGGTTTTATTCTGTCCTTGCCTTGGAAACCACACAGTATCATTTTCCCTGTATTGAATTGTATTGTTTCAAAAAAAAGAATCTAAAAAAATGATACTGATGAACCCAGTGACAGGGCAAGAATAAAGATGCAGATGTAGAGAATGGACTTGAGGACAGGGGGTGGGGGGGGCAAAGAGGAAGCTGGGCCAACGAGAGAGAGTAGCATTGACATATATACACTACCAAGTGTAAAATAGATAGCTAGTGGGAAGTTGCTGCATAACATAGGGAGATCAATTCAATGATGGGTGATGACTTAGAGGGCTGGGATAGGGAGGGTGGGAGGGAGTCACAGGAGGGAAGGGATTTGGGGATGTTGTATAAATACAGTTGATTCACTTTGGTGTACCTCAAAAACTGGCACAGCAGTGTAAAGCAATTATATTCCACTAAAGAGCTTTAAAAAAAGAAAAAAGAAAAAAATATTACATAGTCAGCCCTGACTTCAGGCAGTAGAGGAGAGCACACAGTTGAATACCAGAAGGTATGATTCCTCTGTGGAGATGATCTACTACCCATGACATGAATAAAATTAAAATCTGATCGTTAAAAACCATTCAGAAACTCAAAACAGCTTAAATACTTTCATAATATCCAATTTAACTCATTAAAAGAAAAAAAAATTACCTTTCCCTATTTTATCAATGATACATTGTAGCAAAGAGGATGACATAATCTCATTGAAATCAGGGTAGAACCCAGTTTTCAACACCTACATTAAGGATTTAGTTGAAATTCATTTAAAAAAAAATGCTTGGTGTACTTTAAAATTTGGTTAGTTTAAAAAAGAGTTTGTTAAATAATATTTTGAATTTATTTTATGTATTCGCATGGCTACATGCACTCTTTGTTTATTTGACAAGGTATCTTCAGGGTTACTGATCCTGAACTTTATCTCATTATGATACTGGGCAGCTGCTAGATTCACTCAGATGCTACTCAGCACAGGAAAAGACGGAAATGTTAGCAAAGATTCTCCCTCTCTCCCAGGGCCCTGGACTAACTACTGCCTGCTCAGGATAAATTAAACTCACTTCAGGTTCAATTCTTGTGTTCTGGTCATCAGATGAGGGAAAAATGCCAGAGTGCCAAACAATGAAACTAAACTCTCCAAGTTGCTCGTTCCATTTTCTAAAATGAAAAAGTAATGTTTTTACATAACAAAAATGTGTTGAATAACAGCTGTGGAACAGCTCATGAAGTAAGAATATCAAGCTTTTAATAACCAGAGTAAGTGGTAGAAGTAGTGCTTTCTAAAATTTTTTGCCCTCCAGGGAATCAGAGGTAATGAAAGAGACTTGAATGATAAACAAGTGAGCCTCCATTCATGTACGTGTTATGAAGGGTGGGAAATTTTGGAAACTGGAGACTGTTTCTCCACCTTCTTGGTCCTTGGATGTAGATTTTCATGGGAGGGAGTGATGAGCTCTACAGTTGAAAACCACGAGAGTCCACCAAGAAAAATAAAGGACTTCAGTCGCTATGATCCCAGGGTAATTGTGTGGCTAGTGGCTTGCCTCCGAGATGAGAAGCCCGAATACTGTGAAACTTTATGGTGTTACAAAACTGCTTTCCTAATCCTACTCAAGAAGGCTATAAACTTAATCTTTCCAAGCTTTAATTTATTTTTTGATTAAACGGAGCTAGAAATAATACTGCAGTTAATGACACAGAGCATGTAAACGAGCTTCATGCAATGGCTAGAAGAGAGTTTACACTAAATAACTGCTTGTAGCAGTTATAGGATTAATTCATTAGTTCTTCTAAAGAAAGACTGTGCTCTTAGAGAAATATCTATTTTAAAAAGCTGTGTGTTGAAGACCTGTGAAATACCCACCAATGTAGACCAAAGGAAATAAATTCATCTTTAAAATGTTATTCATTTATCTAGTATTTATTGAATGACTTCTTTGTGCCAAGCTGTGCACTTGGTAAGTAAAACAAATTTTCTTCCCTTTTGGAGCTGAAGACAATGAGTAACCATAAAATCAGCTGTGAATGCCCAAATGCTATGAAGGACACAGATTGTCCTGAAAAAGTAATAGAAGGAGGTTTTGTTGTTGCTGTTGTTGTTTATTTTTTACTGAAAGTGATGAAGGAAGTTTCCTTAGAAAGTGATATTTCACCTTATTCAGTGATTTGACAGTTGCCTAACGATAGTTAATTGAAAGAAAAGCTGTTATGAGAGAAAAAAACTATTGTCAAAGGCTCTAACAAGAGAAGTAGCTAGCACATTTAAAAACACAAGCAATGCTTGTGTAGATGGAATGTGGAAAGAGGGAAAATAATATGAGATTGAACAAGTTAAAATGAACCAGAGCATTCAGGGTCCTGAATGCCAATACTAGAAATTCAGATTTTCTCTAAAGGAAAATAAAAAGCCATCGATAAATTTTACTAGGATATCATATGGTCCAATTTGTGTTTTTTAAAAAATGTCATTCCACAATTGTTTGAAGAATGAGTAAGATAAATGTAATAGAGGAAGAATGCTGAGACATGAAGAGGTGACTAGCATCATGTGGGGAATGATGGAAAAATGTGGAGAAGTGAGATATAGTTTAGAGGAAGAATTGACAGGGCTTGATAGATTGGACATGGGGATAAAAGTAAAAAGAAGAACAATTCCCAGGTGTATATATTTTGGAACTGAATGGATTGTAGTGCTATTTGCTAAAATACAGTAGATGAGACTTTGAGTAAAAGCAGAAATTCAGTTTAGAATTTTAATTTTGAGACCCTAGTATGACATCCAAGGAAATTTTCAAAAATACAGTTTTCTGAGTCTGAACTGTAGATATAAATTTGGGGATCATCAAACTCCAGATGGTCTCTAAACCCACAGGATTAGGAGAGCTCAGCACAGGAAAAGATGTACAGAGAAGAGACCTCGTACTGAGTCCTGATGGACTGCTTGCTGATTTAAGGAGAGGGGGTGAGCTCAAAGATAAAGAATAACCAGAGCACTGGAAGAAAAACTAGGAGAAAATAGTGTTATAGGATCTGAAAGAGGACAGTATTCTGGAAGGAGGGGGTGGTATATCCCGCCAAATTCTGTTAGGAGATCAAAAGACAGATAGAGAAACATACTCACTGAATTTGACAACAGGCACAGCGGTGATGATAGGTCCATATCATAGAGGCCCCAGATGGACTCCTGAGTGGTTTAGGCTCATTTTAGCAACCCAATTAAAGACATTATCAAGTTGCCAACAATAACTAATTAAAAATCTTGAAGTTCATTTATATAAGAAAATTAAAGGATATCTAGTTTATAACCCAACATGAAAGTTCTTAAAACCCTGTTTTTCTCTCTGTTTCCACTCTCTCACAGACTTGAACTTTCTCACATACTTCAAATCCTCACATCAGTTGCTCATCTTCTCATACTCTCTGTCTCAGTTCTTTTTTTACTATAATAAAGTTAAAAATCTCTGATTTTTGTTGATTTTTTGTGTGTGGTTGTTGTTTGTGTTTGGTTGACTTTATTCTATGTTTTGAAAGAACAAAACTTTACTTTCTCTTATTATTTGTTTTCTGTTCCCATTTTCTGCCATAAAGGAAGGCCTGGGTAATATCACAACAAATAATACTATTATAGTCTTTCCAACTCTTTCTTTGATCTCATCTTACCCTGCTTACATTTTCTACTTTCTGCCATCAAAAGCTTGAAATGTAGGCCGGCAAGAATAGACCTCTTAGAGGACAATGAGAGAGAGGCAGAATGAAGAGCCAAAGGCACAAAGACAAAATTCATGCCATTATATAGGAGGAAAGCCTGTAAATATGTATAAGTTAATACATTTTGTGATTGTCACATGACAATCAGGGAGATTTGCTCCTCTAGGGTGACCCAGCCAGCAAGAAGCATCAATGTCAAACTAGCTTCAAAGAGCCAATTTGTTGCCAAATTCAAGGGGAAAGGAGAGATATGTGACCTTTCCTTATAACTCATTTTAATGGAGTGCAAATAATAGCTTATTACAAGAACACTTGTACAGTTAGTTGATGGTCTTAAGGCTGAGTGATGGCATAAGCTACCTAAGAAGAAACAAAACAGCACTGTGGCAAGCAATCTGTGTCAGGAAAGTATAGCATAAGTAAGAAAGCATATTTAGTGGGTGTTGTATCAACTCAAAAGTTAGAAATACAGTTTTTGAAATATATTCAAAGACTAAAAGCATCCTGGCATTCAGTTTTTGGGTTTTGGTGCATGTTCTAGAATACGGAAACTCTCAGAGCAGTGAAAAGCCACACTTACTTGGAATATGATCTACTGCTATAAAAATGGGATTTACCCCTAGAGCTCTAAACCACTAGCCTCTGGATACCAACTCATTATCAAAAATAGTATCCTAATGAGGGTTATCAAGTGGAGTAAGCTGTGGCTGATTTTAGATTGAACTCTGAGTTGTATCAAATATCTATTTTGACACAACATTAGAAATAACATATTCTCTAAACCAAAGATTTAAAACTTTTATAGTTTCTCTCATTTTACAGATAAGAAAACTGACATTAAATGACTTGACTAAGAAAACAAGACATTTATCAATGACTTGACTAAGAAAACAAGTTTGCAAAACAAGAAAAGTGTTAAAAATGTTCAAGTATTCCTTAACTAAAAAAGAAAATTGATTGGTGAAGAAGAAAAACCAAAATAGAGAAATCTTGTATGATTATTGCATCCCTGCAGGATTTATGAATGGGAAGTATGAAAACTGTGAGAACTAGGAGGTCGGGATTTGTGATTCTTCTGCACAGCTGTTAGTTACAACTTTGTAGTTAACTAAGGTAACTCAATAATGATGTTCCCAGATACATAATAGCTCTTATCAAAAGCTCCTTCCTAGGTGTCTACTATTTTATTATTCTAAGTCTCTTAATTTTATTCCTATCCTCATTGACTAGCGTTCTGAAGTTCTTTCGGCCCTGATTTTATTCAAAAGTTTTCAGATAGCAATATGACTCTAACGTTGACAGAGACACAGATTTTATACCTTGTAATTGTGAGTTTGTTAATTTAACTCAATGAACATTTTATCATCTGTAGCCCATCATTTCCATATACAGGGAAGACAGAGAGAGGGTTTGATGGCAAAAAGAACTAGAGTAGGAAATAAATTACATGTTATCTTAAGCTCTATAGTTCTTGTATTTTTAACAAAAATTTGTGGAAAGAGGAAGAGCCAGGAAAATGTGACTGTTAATTAAGAGAAAAATAGAAAATAGAAGCAGCTCCACAGATAATTCAAAAAATGGATTTAAAATAATTATAACTCACATATTTTTAAAAATGCTTTAAAATAATTATAACTCACATTTTTAAAATAGAGAAAAAGATATACAAAATAGATGAAAATAGAATTTCGACGAGGAATTGAAATGTACATAAAAAAGAGGAACAAAAGGACATCCTAGAACTGAAAAATCCAGAATCTAAAATTAAGACCTCAATGGAGGGGTTTAAAAGGAGAATAAATAAAACAGAAAATTGGTTAGTAAATATATGACAGATTGTAAGAATATATTTCAACTGAGACACAGAGAAAAAACTGGAAAGAACCAAGTCTGAGATACGATGATCAGTCAAAGGGTCTAACTGGAGTTCCAGAAGACAAAAGTAATGAAAGTGAGACAGAAACAATTTTTGAAGAAATATATGTGGAGAATTTTTCAAAGTTGATGGAAGACATTTTGTCAATCCATGAATCCAGAAGTTCTGAAAGCCTCAAATAGGATAATTACAAAGAAAGCAAATCTTAAGTATGTTACGGTCAAACTGCTAAAGCCAACTGAAAATGAAAAAAAAGAAAGCAGCTAGAGAAAAAAGAAACAGTAACCTCAAAGAATAATAATGAGTGATAATTGATTTTCAATGAAAGCCTAAAAATATGTAATATTAGTATTACAATGCTAAAAGAAAGAAAGATAAATTACTAGCCTCAAATTCTATAGCCAGCAAAAATATCATTCAAAAATTAAAATAAAATGAATATGTTTGTATGCAGACAAAAGCTCAGGCAATTCATCACCAAGATCTGTAGCAGAAGAAATATTAAGGGAAGTTATTCAGGCTGAAGGTAAGTAAACCCAGAAGGAAACACAAAACTTCAAGATGGTTGTGGTGAGCAGGTGAGCAAGAGATGTCACTACAGAAGACTGGTCGGAGTTGCAAAGTTGCCGGCTTTAAGGAGGAAGGAAGGGGCCATGAGTCAAGAATCTGGGCAGCCTCTAGAATCCAGAAAAGGCAAAGAAACAGAAACAGATTGACCCCTGGATACTTGTGAAAGGAATACAGCTGATACCTTGATTTAAGCCCAGTGAGAGCATGTCAGACTGCTAACATACAAAACTGCATGATAATAAATGTGTTTTTTAAACTATTAATTGTGTAGCAATTTGTTAGAGCAACAGTAGAAAACCAATACAGAAAGGCAAATTGAAAATACAATAAAATACTATTACGCACCCACCAGAAATGCTAAAAACCACGTTTTGGCAAGAACGTGGTATGACTAACACTGTCCCACTGCTGGTGCCAGTATAAAAATGGTACACATTCAAGAAAATTGAAATTGTATCAAGCATCTTTTCTGACCACAACGCTATGAGATTAGAAATAAATTACTGGAAAAAAACTGTAAAAACCACAAACACATGGAGGCTAAACAATATGCTACTAAATAACCAAGAGATCACTGAAGAAATCAAAGAGGAAATCCAAAAATACCTAGAGACAAATGACAATGAAAACACAATGATCCAAAACCTATGGGATGCAGCAAAGGCAGTTCTAAGAGGGAAGTTTATAGCAATACAATCCTACCTCAAGAAACAAGAAAAATCCCAAGTAAACAATCTAACCTTACACCTAAAGAAACTAGAGAAAGAAAAGCAAACAAAACCCAAAGTTAGTAGACAAACTGGGACATTTGTAGAGACATGGATGGACCTAGAGACTGTCATACAGAATGAAATGAGTCAGAAAGAGAAAAACAAATATCGTATATTAACACATATATGTGGACTATAGAAAAATGGTACAAATCAACCAGTTTGCAAGGCAGACATAGAGAAATAGATGTAGAGAACAAACATACGGACACCAAGTGGGCAAAGCGGGGAGGGTTGGGGGGGGGATGAATTGGGAGATTGGGATACCAAATTGTACACTCTAAATATATGCTGTTTATTGTCTGTTAACTGTATCTCAATAAAAGTTCTTCCAAAAAAAAAAATGGTACACATACTATTCAGAAGTTTGGCATTTTTCTCCTAAAGCGAAAGTGTACCCAAGTTAGGACTTAGTAATTTCATTTCTGAGCGTGTATCAATGAAAAATGAGTAAACATATCCACAAAATACATGCATATTATCAATTGTTTACAATAGCCAAAACCGAAGAATGGATCAAAATTGAATTATACCCATAAAATGGAACACTACATAGCAATTACAAAGAATGAGCTACTCATATACACATTAACATCTCTCTCTTTATATATCTGTATAAATATGTATGTGTGTGTGTGTGTTTTCTTGTGTGTGTGTATAAAATCAAGGTGAAAACCTAAGATTAGAGAATTTTGTGCCCCTTTATGTATTTTATCCTTCAATAAAAATACAATGTCCTATGGAATTATAACTTACACAGCAATAAAATAAATAAAAAGGAAGGGGAGCAAAATTTGCCACCCCAAAATATGTCACTTTAGCATATTGATTATTTTGAATTAGAGTTACTTAAGAAACAGATAACATGAGACGGACACTCTGAGCCTCCTTTGTCTTCCTGAAAGCAGGAAATAAATCTCCCATGTGAAGATGCCTTCCTATACCAGGAGGGTAGAAGGCATCCTTATCACCAGAGATAGGGAATTCAAGGCTGAAAAGGCTGTATAAACAATTATGTTACTTCTTTATTAATTTGCAACCACAAACCCAAACCCCTTTGTTAATTCTTCACAAATATTTGTTTGTCTAAAAGGTATAAAAGCGTCCTGCTTTGGTCACTTCTTTGAGTTTCATATTTTTATAAGCTCCATATGTATGAAATTAAATTTGTTGTTCTCCTGTTAATCTTCCTCAAATCAATTTAATTATTAGACCAGACAAAGAACCTTAAAAGGGAAGAAGGGAAAAGTTTTCCTCCCCTATAATAACAACAACACAAAGAGCAAGAAACAATGCATGAACTAAATCATGTTAAGTTTCTTGCAGAAAGCCGTCAAAAATATTTAAGGCAGATTGTAGTATGTCAGGGGAATATATTAAAGCATAGAGAAATTATTGAAAGAGTAATATAAGAATAGATTACTAAAAGGCTAACTCAAGGAGAAAAATAGAATAAAAATACCTGATTAACCCAAAATAAGCCAAGAAAGATGAAATAAAGAAACAAGTCACAAAGTGAAAACAAATTGCCAGATGATAGGCATGAATTATTACATCATTATGATATTATTACATTGAATGAGAAGAAACTAAAGAATCCAATGAATATTAAGCACTTTTGAATGAGTAGAAGCTGAAAGTAGATTAAAGTTAGATATAAGCACATAGTACAGGAAAACTACTCACAACAACAAAAAAAGCATCGTCATTACAAAGTTGAAGACAAGGGCATTATTTTAGTAGTGTAGCAGGATAATGTTAAACCATATTATCATAGACAAAGAATACAGAATTAAAACAAGAAGACAGGAGAGTTTTCCTTCAAAGGAATCATTCAAGTGGAAATCAAATTAAAGTTCTATAACATGGTAATTGTAGCCAGGCATCCATTATAGTTCCATTTCTTAAAATAGTTTTGAATATCAGCTCTGGCTTTCAGAAATTGCTTTCACTGGCCTAACTTTTGTTAGCAGTTAGCAGTACCTGCAATCCATACTAACCAGTTAATCATTTTTTATTTTTTTGTAATTGAATCCAAAACATAAGCATTCAGTTTAAGAGTTCCATCCTACCTTAAGGCATATGCCAGAAAAAGTTGTCTTTTGTTGACCTCATTGATAAAAATCCAAATTTACATGAATAAAAGTTAAAAGCGGTGATTAAGGAATATTACAAAAATATTATTCATGTTTTTCAGGTGATCGATTTACATAGCATTTTTAGTTACAGTGAGCAGTGAATTAATTTTAAATCTACCCAAATTTGTGTACACATAGGAGCCACTACACTGTGAAAGGGAAGCAGTGACTTTTTTCATATCACTGAGTTTACACTACAAAAAAAAGATCTACTTAGAGTATGTCCTACAAAATTATGGGTAATTAGCATAAAAGCATTGACCCTAAAGTTGAAAAGAACCTCAAAAGATCAACTAGCTAGAATGTGTGAAGGTCTGAGAGATTTAGCAACACACTCAAGGTGACAAGCAGCTAATTCGTTGGGAATCATTGTTGGGAAAGAGACATAGACCCCTAGTCTCCTCTCTTTCACTGTGGAGTCTTAGAACAAGCATAATTCTATAACAGCCATATAAGTTAGCAGGAAATTTTAGTTGGAGATACAATGAGGTTTACTGCAAAAGGCTAAGGAAGATGCATTCCTAAAGGCTCTTGTTTTGTTTTGCTGCAGTGTGTTTTTGTATCTTGTTTTTTGGTTGAATGATTATGAGAAATCCTATTTCTTCCTCTGTTCAAGGACATACTGTTCAGGTGGTGCCTGCTTCAGATTCACATTCTTTCTTCCTCCTTGCATTGTTCAAATTCAATTCAGCATCTTTTCATGCTTAAGGAGCCTACTTATCAACATAGCTCAGTGCTATACTGAAAAAATGCTAATGCACATTACTCACGGAGAAACAGTACTTTTATTGTTTTTAGGGATCAAATAGATCTCTTAAAAATAGGATTCTAGTTTTTGTTTGGTAAAAAGTAAACATTTTAGGAGTTAAAATGAAGTTAGACTATAATCTTGGGTGTTACAATGTTTCCATGGACATTTTATTGTATTTATATGTGGAATTTTTCCAACCAAAGTAATTTATTGTGTAGCACATTTTGTGAAACTATAATATATAAATGCAAAAAAAAAGCCTTCACTTTTTTAAAATATTAGATATTATTTATGAAAATACTGAATCTCATAAATTGGCTGTTAAATAGATACTAAATAATCCCTAGTGTTGCTCTGGCAGTATAATTGCAGGATATGTGGAGCATTTCCTTTCGGTCTACTTTTACTGAAAACTCTGGGATCCGTTTTTCTGTGACTGAATGGAGTCGCTCAGCGCTGCACTGGGGTCTGGAGGGAAGGGGTTTCAGACAGAATGGCTGAGCAAGCAGCAGCTGCTCCCCTCCACTGGCTCCATCTCCGAGTGTCACATGTCAGGGTCTTGAACAAATAATGCACCATTGTCCACACTTACAAAACTGAGGGTCTGGCCTTGGGAAGTAGCAGGGCATTTGAGCTGAAGGAATTGTGCTCACACACACCAGCGTCCTACTCAATGCCTCACTGATGAACTTTAGGGAGGAGAAGGGAAAAGCAGTCAAACCCCTCCGAAAAGTCCATGCTTGAGCTGTGTTGTTACTTTCTTTGCTATTTGCATAGTAATTTTTTTTATATCATGGAAGGTAGCTAATAAATATCTTTGTTTAACTGGTTTGACTGAAGCAATTTTTCTAATATTTGTAGAGTAGTTTAACAAGCACAATATTTAAGAATGATCCAAACTAACTGCTTCGTTCATTCTACTTTTCTAACTAGTTCGCTGGTTCATCCACAGTCACCACCACATGGATAGCTGGAGGAGTGCGACTTCTATTCTTTTAAGGCTGGAATTTAGCTGTTGGTAATGTAGCAAACAGAACTTATCAATTTGACCTAAAAGTCTCTGTAACTATATGGCAGGAACTCCTGCTGACTGTAGAAGCGAGTGCTACAATTATTTCTTTTGTTTTCAGAAGCTCCTGCAAAATTCGATATTCACAGCTGCTAGGCATCAATTTGGTTGAGAAACAATCTCACCACAAAAAAACAAAAGTGACTGATTCCAGATTATTGCCAAATCATGCATTGTAGTGCTGGAGAGGATTCAAGTTTAAGTGCTACAAAAGTAGTCATGACCCAGGTGGGCTATAAGGTTTCCCTAAGCCAGGCCAGACTCCTGTCTGCTGATACTGCTTGATAACATCTAGGAATTCCTAAGAGGGGAGTTAAGTATGGTAGCTACAATTTTTTTCTCCTCAGAATGACTGTGTTGAAGCAGACCACTGAGAGAGGAATTACAAGACTGAAACTAAAAACTCAGTGTGTTTGCTGAGAAACTCAATCAAAATTCCTATTTACGATATAAATAAAATTGAGACTGGACATTACAACATGAAACCTGTAAGTAAGCATCTTTTCTACAAATGGATCTGCACTGAGTTAGGAAACCACGTATAGAGAGCGCCCTGAATACAAAGCAGGAACATTATTTAGAAAGCATTTTTATTATTATTTTAAAGGCATCTCTTTAAAGATCACTCTGAGCATTTCTTAACAGTTTAAAAGAGGAACAGTTATACGGGAAAGTCATCCTAGCCTCATAAAAAGGTGGAAAGTTATAATGGCAAACAAGAAAATGGGAGAAAAAGTATTTAGTGTACTCTTTGGTATTACAATAGGAATTCTTATCAATAACTTCAAGAATTAGGTCTGTTTTAGGGATTACCCATCTCCAGTGGTATGTGTGTTGTGTTTGTTGTACAAAAGACTTATTGCTGTAAGATAGATTAAACATGCTAAAAATAATCAATATAGTTTAAAACATCACAAATCTTTTAAAACTTTAAGATAGGCATTAACTTAAATGAACATATTACTGAAAAGATTTCTACATAAACATCATTTTGTTTTTGTTCAGTATGTGCCCTGTGCCCTTAGGAAAAGAGATCTACTTCATTTTCTGTCCTTCTGTTGTTAAACAGAGATTTCCAAGCACTATCGTTACCATTTGCACATGTTTATGGACATTACTCACATGCATTTCTTGTGCTTCACTCCCCACCCCCATTCTAGGCATGTCTGAAAATAGTTATATTTCAATATTAGTTTGCACCTGTGTACTTCCACCTCTGCCAAGCAAGATTACTCTTGTAGCAGAATAAGCATTTCCTAACTCTCTATGTGGCCTTTCTTCAGCCATCTACCTACCAAATACAGCAATGATAAAAATATCTAGGATAAGAAATATTCAGAAACACTAAATCTAGATTCCCAAACTCCGCTATGCTGTGTCCCTTGCTTTAAAGGCAGAGTGATATTTCAAATAAAATAAACTGAAAGCGCACGTGGTTGGAGGAAGAGGAAATCAGGAGATGAAGTTGCTGTGTGCCATAAGCAAATCAGTTTCCTTACGTGAATCTTACATGATTTACATGAAAAATGAGGAAGAGGAAAAGATAGACTCAAGTCTTTTCCAACTCTAGGATGCTGGATATCATTAATTCAACAAACATCTTTATTTACACAGCATTATCATGACTTAGAGAATTCAAAGATGAACAGGATTTGGTCCTGCCTTTGTTAAGCTTTACATATAGATAGATTATAGACATAGATATAGATATAGATATAGATATAGATAGATATAGATATAGATATAGATATAGATGACATAGATACCTGTCTTCTTTTGCCTTTTCTCCACTAGGTTTCTATTAAATATCCATCCTCTCTTTTTTCTTTAATGAGAGACATGATTGTATTCAGGTTTGCGATGTGTCCTGTTAAAATTCTTAATTCCCAAAGCCTCCTTGCTTCTAAGTATAGCTGTATGACATGATTCCGAGCAATAAGATTTAAGTTGAAGTCATCCAAGTGGATTTTTTTGAAAGCAAATTATTTTTCGTATTGAAAAGTGACAGGTCTAGCTAGCAAACATCACCTTTGCAATCCAGTTTCCATCTGGGGTATGGGATCAATGTTTGGAGATAAAGCAACCACCTTGCACCCATGAGCAGGGAGTGAGGTAGAGTCTGTATCTAAGTGTCTCCACTCGGATGGATGTCCAGTTCTGGGCTGCCTACAATTTGGACTTCTTTCATGAAAGTTAAGATTACAAGTGGTTCTATATTTTCTATTTCTGATGTTCGCGGCCTACAACGAAATTGATATCGTTGTTGTATTTCTCAAGCAGAAGTAGTTCATGTTCTGTGTACAAGCACCATATTAGGTAAAGATAGATTCTTTAGAAAACTTAAAATCTAAACATATACACACATCTTTTATGCTTTCACTAAGTTAATAGTTTTTTTTAATCTCTCTAAAGTTTCTGTCTTCATTCTGTTAGTTGCTCTTATATTATTTCTCATATTTTTCTTTAATTCAATATTCATGTTAGAATTTCTAATGACTATCAAAAAACTTCACTGGAGAATTGCTATTTTATTTGCAGTTTTGTCAAATACTATGTCTGTTTCCTCAAGGAACAGATGACTTGGATTTCCTGTACTTTGCCATTTATCCCTTTCTTATTCTATTGATTTAATATAATATCTCACAGATCCATTTGCTTTGCTTAGCAACTAGATGTACGCTTTATCCTAATCAAAGAATTATTCATAAATTTTTATATTCTTACACCTTATTTCCAACCTTTATAATCCTTGGCTCTTATTTTTCTACATTGCTATTTCTTTCCTATGTAATTGTCACCTGTTTTCTCATTTCCCTTTGAAATTATCTCTGTGTGACTCTGATCATCTGCATACATGGCCACATTTTTCAATTTGACATTTTGGACTATCTTTATTATGGATATTGTGTTTTAAGACAATAGACGAGCAGAACGTATATGAACATTTTCTGTGGCTTATGTACTAAGAAGGGAGTGCTTGTCCATTAAAGATCTTTGGTGGGTAGCACATAACTTAAAAGGATTGTTGTGGTTTTCTATCTTGGAACTATTCCTAAAAAATGTTGATAAGAAAGATGGGATTATCTAAGGTATATGCTCCTAATAGCCTAGAAATTATGTCAAATGTTAGGATATATATCCCGAGAAGTATAATAAAATTCACTAAAATGTATTAGTATGTTCTGAAGTATAGCTATTGATACAAATCAAGTTTAGTATGAAGCAACAATTTGGAGAATTATTAGAAACTATTTTATAGCGTATACACATTTACTTTTCAATTTAACAAATTTTATCAACCCCTCCTATATTCCAGGTTCTATACAAAACTCTGCAAATCTGAGGGTAAGCAGGACAGATGAGGTCTCCATCTTCATGACACTTAAGTTCAGATAGTGTACATAAGCTAAAATGCTGTGATTGGTCTAATTCAAGGATAGGTATTCTTCTTGGATATGAATCCAAGTCTGACCTGCTAACTGTTTTTTGGTAAATAAGTTTTATTGAAACACAGCTAAGCCGATTAATTTATATATTGTCTCTGACTGTTTTCATGCTAAAATGGCAGAGTCGACTACTTGAGACAGAGAAAAAATACTATCTGGTCCTTATAGAAAATGTTTGGGGACATCTAATCTAATTGTTCACTCAGTAATCAAATAACAGTAACTGATTATTTTAGTCAGCTGTTTAAAATATGACCTGCACGTGTGATAGCAATGGCCATTGCAGGTTTAGTTAATCAAAAAGTCATACCAGCTTGTACAACAGCCTTTATTTGGTGCAACCATTGCTGCATTAATTTGCTCATAACTCTTTCCCAAATATGCAACATCATCAATCCAAGGACCTATGATTTATCTTACCAAGTTTATGATCCTCCCATTGAGGTGCAGACACAATACCATAATTAACACAAGAGCTTGTACTTATAATCATTATATTAAGTATCCTGGAGAAATATCCAATAAGGTTACTTTGTCAATAGAGCACCTGAGACAAATTCATTTCTCTTAGAACTCACAATGACTTTGAGGTGTTTTAATCTGTAAAGATAAGAATATTTAGGGATCTATTTTTGGTTAAGCAAATTTGCTGATGTTTATGGGATCTTATAGATTCTAGTTGTAAAATATGATTGACAAGAAAATAGCCCTTTTATGGAATAAACTCTAAACTCCCTCACATTCTCAGGAAGTCTGTAGTCTAAAGCACATTCTTCTTCCTTCTCCTAGTAATTAGCTACTATTTGATAAAGTCTCCCAGGTGTTCCATCAACTCCCTATCTAATTTTATAGCAGGGGGTTTTTTAATAAAAAGTATACAGGGGAAAATCAATTATTCCTTTTGTTTTCAAAGGAATGTATGTTGCTAGCATTATTTAATCTTATGTCACATTAGATTTCCAAAGAAGTAAACTTATGCAATTGATAGAAAACTTGCATGGAAATAAAAAATAGTCATAGCTTTATCATCATTAACTAAGAGGTGAAAAATCCCTATCGTCAAAATGATAAGTTTGTGGTTGACCCTCCACTCCTTCAAAGAAAGAAATATCTGGTGAAATATTTTTGAATTATGTTTACTGATACAGAAAGAAGTGAAGGTTCTGTAAATATTTTAGAATAGCTTAATATGGTTATATTTCTTTCTTTCATCATTTAGAGGGCTGCTATTAATGATATTATTTAAGATCCTATATTCTCTCTGTGCACCAGATAGTATATGTGAAAGCTATAGAATTACCTGGGACTACAAAGGCATCATAAAAATTGATATAAGAGGGATAGCAAAAGAAACAAGAGTAGCTAACATTGACTGATTTCTAGGTCCCTAACCTGTGTTATTTCATGTGATGAAGAAAGTTTTATCTTTCCCTCATCTTCACTCTGATATTTTAAGGATAAGAAAGAAATTGAGAGAATTGAGATTCAGAAAGTATAAATACGGGAACTTCCCCAGTGGTACAGTGGTTAAGTATCCGCCCGCCAATGCAGGGGGCGTGGCTTTGATCCCTGGTGGGGGAAGATCTCACACGCTGCGGAGCAACTAAGCCCATCGTCACAACTACAGAGCCTGTGCGCTTAGAGCCCACGCACCTCAGCAAGAAAAGCCACCACAATGAGAAGCCCAAGCACCGCAACGAAGAGTAGCCCCCACTCGCCACAACTAGAGAAAGGCTGAGCACAGCAACAAAGACCCAACGCAGCCAATAAAATAAATAAGTAAAATAAAAATAAAATAAAATAAAAAGAAGAAAGTATAAATACCAGTATTTTTGGTTAGTAAATGGCAGAGCTAATGTTGCAACTTGTTCTAAAACATATATAGTTTCCTCTACAGCATGATGCTACTCTAAATTATTTAAAATTTTTGAATGAATTAAAAATATTTGAATACGGTATACTTGTATTATACAAAAAATAAATTTGGACAATTTTCATGCAAAGAATGGGTGGTGACCTCATAAGTATATTTGCAGTATTTGCAGCCACATCTTCCTCTCTGAATTATGTGGACAAGTAGAATAGCAAATCCTCAAGGCCTCTACTGATTACAAAGATCTATAGTTTCTCAAAAAAATTAAGTTCACAATTGAAATTTAATAACTTAAGAAGTGGAATATCGGAATTTTGATTAAAAGTGAAAAATCTTTTACTGCACAAATGTATATTGAACAAGTTTTCATAATAAAATACATAGTCTTTTTACCAATAGATTAATTCTATTTTTAAAATTCCAGAAAAACTCTTCAATAATAGTTTCAAACTTTACTTTCCCAGAATGGATGAAGAAAAGCGTGACTTGAACAACCCAGTGTCATGTAACTAGTGTCTGAAATGTAGGATTAGATCCTGCCATTTATTTTTATCAGAAAGAATGATAAATTAGTATGGATTTACATAACATTTGTTATCAATTCCAGTATTAAGTTGCCACTATCTAAAATGTATTCTATTTTCAATTACATTCTCTGATTTTTGAATTTTGAGGACATTTAGAAACCCATTTGCGAAGTCAGCTTTCTTATTCTATGATTTTCACTAAAAGACAATGTTATATTACTAAAGCAGAATGTAAGAGAATGGTAACGTAAGAACTATTTCTTTTGCAAAATTATTATTAATAGTGATTTCAAATTATTTTATCTTGAAAAATACTTTTTTTTTATGAGGTTTATTTTTTATTTTTTATTTTTTTATTTTATTTTATTTTTTTTATTTTTTTTTGGGGGGGTACACCAGGTTCAATCAACTGTTTTTATATACATATCCCCATATTCCCTCCCTTCCTTGACGCCCCCCCCTCGAGTCCCCCCCACCCTCCCTGCCCCAGTCCTCTAAGGCATCTTCCATCCTCGAGTTGGGCTCCCTTTGTTATACAACAACTTCCCACTGACTATTTTACACTTGGTAGTATATATATGTCTGTGCTACTCTCTCGCTTCTTCTCAGTTTCCCCTTCACCCCCCGCCCCCTCCCATACCTCGAGTTCTCCAGTCCATTCTCTGTATCTGCTTCCTTGTTCTTGTCACTGAGTTCATCAATACCATTTTTAGATTCCGTATATGTGAGTTAGCATACAATATTTGTCTTTCTCTTTCTGACTTACTTCACTATGTATGAGAGATTGTAGTTCTATCCACCTCATTACATATAGCTCCATCTCATCCCTTTTTATAGCTGAGTAATATTCCATTGTATATATATGCCACATCTTCTGTATCCATTCATTTGTTGATGGGCATTTAGGTTGCTTCCATGTCCTGGCTATTGTAAAGAGTGCTGCAATAAACATTATGGTACACGTTTCTTTTGGGATTATGGTTTTCTTTGGGTATGTGCCCAGGAGTGGGATTACTGGATCATATGGTAGTTCTAGTTGTAGTTTTTTAAGGAACCTCCAAATTGTTTTCCATAGTGGCTGTACCAACTTACAGTCCCACCAACAGTGCAGGAGAGTTCCCTTTCCTCCACACCCTCTCCAACATTTGTGGTTTCCAGACTTTGTGATGATGGCCATTCTGATTGGTGTGAGGTGATACCTCATTGTGGCTTTGACTTGCATTTCTCTGATGATTAGTGATGTTGAGCATCTTTTCATGTGTGTGTTGGCCATCTGTATGTCTTCTTTGGAGAAATGTCTATTTAGGTCTTCTGCCCATTTGTGGATTGGGTTATTTGCTTTTTTGGTACAAAGCTGCATGAGCTGCTTGTACATTTTGGAGGTTAATCCTTTGTCCATTGTTTCATAGGCAATTATTTTTTCCCATTCTGAGGGTTGCCTTTTAGTCTTGTTTATGGTTTCTTTTGCTGTGCAAAAGCTTTTAAGTTTCATGAGGTCCCATTCGTTTATTCTTGATTTTATTTCCATGATTCTAGGAGGTGGGTCAAAAAGGATGTTGCTTTGATGTATGTCAAAGAGTGTTCTGCCTATGTTTTCCTCTAGGAGTTTTATAGTGTCTGGCCTTACATGTAGGTCTTTAATCCATTTGGAGTTTATTTTTGTGTATGGTGTTAGGAAGTGTTCTAATTTCATTCTTTTACATGTTGCTGTCCAATTTTCCCAGCACCACTTATTGAAGAGGCTGTCTTTTTTCCATTGTATACGCGTGCCTCCTTTGTCAAAGATAAGGTGCCCATATGTGTTTGGGCTTACTTCTGAGTTCTCTATTCTATTCCATTGATCTTCCTTTCTATTTTTGTGCCAGTACCTTACTGTCTTGATCACTATGGCCTTGTAGTATAGTTTGAAGTCAGGAAGCCTGATTCCACCAACTCCGTCTTTCCTTCTCAAGATTGCTTTGGCTATTCGGAGTCTTTTGCGTTTCCATACAAATGGTAAGATTTCTTGCTCTAGTTCTGTGAAAAATGCCATTGGTAATTTGATCGGGATTGCATTGAATCTGTAAATTGCTTTGGGTAGTACAGACATTTTCACGATGTTGATTCTTCCAATCCAGGAACATGGTATGTCCCTCCATCTGTTTGTGTCATCTTTGATTTCTTTCATCAATGTCTTAAAGTTTTCTGCATACAGATCTTTTGCCTCCTTAGGCAGGTTTATTCCTAGGTATTTTATTCTTTTGCTTGCAATGGTGAATGGGAGAGTTTCCTTAATTTCTCTTTCTGCTCTTCCGTTGTTAGTGTATAGGAATGCAAGAGATTTCTGTGCATTCATTTTGTATCCTGCTACTTGACTAAACTCATCAATGAGTGCTAGCAGTTTTCTGGTAGAATCTTTAGGGTTTTCTATATATAATATCATGTCATCTGCAAAGAGTGACAATTTTACTTCTTCTTTTCCAATTTGGATTCCTTTTCTTTCTTTTTCTTCTCTGATTGCTGTGGCTAACACTTCCAAAACTATGTTGAATAACAGTGGTGAGAGTGGACACCCTTGTCTTGTTCCTGTTCTTAGAGGGAATTCTTCCAGTTTTTCCCCATTGAGAACGATGTTGGCTTTTGGTTTGTCATATATGGCTTTTATTATGTTGAGGTAATTTCCTTCTATGCCCATTTTCTGGAGAGCTTTTATCATAAATGGATGTTGAACTTTGTCAAAAGCTTTTTCTGCATCTATTGAAATGATCATATGGTTTTTATCCTTCAATTTGTTGATATGATGTATCACATTGATTGATTTGCGTATATTGAAGAATCCTTGCATCCCAGGGATAAACCCCACTTGATCGTGGTGTATGATTTTTTTAATGTGCTGTTGCAGTCTGTTAGCTAGTATTTTGTGGAGGATTTTTGCATCTATATTCATCAGTGATATTGGTCTGTAGTTTTCTTTTTTTGTGACATCTTTGCCTGGTTTTGGTATCAGGGTGATGGTAGCCTCGTAGAATGAGTTTGGGAGTGCTCCGCCTTCTGCAATATTTTGGAAGAGTTTGAGAAGGATAGGTGTTAACTCTTCTCGAAATGTTTGATAGAATTCGCCTGTGAATCCATCTGGTCCTGGGCTTTTGTGTGTTGGGAGATTTTTAATCACTGCCTCAATTTCTGTACTTGTGATTGTTCTGTTCATGGTTTCTATTTCTTCCTGGTTCAGTCTTGGAAGATTGTATTTTTCTAAGAATGTATCCATTTCTTCCAGGTTATCCAATTGATTGGCATATAGTTGCTTGTAGTAGTCTCTCATGATGTTTTGTATTTCTGAGGTGTCCGTTGTGACTTCTCCTTTTTCATTTCTAATTCTGTTGATTTGCATCTTCTCCCTTTTTTTCTTGATGAGTCTGGCTAATGGTTTATCAATTTTGTTAATCTTCTGAAAGAACCAGCTTTTAGTTTCATTTATTTTTCTTATGGTTTCTTTCCTTTCTTTTTCATTTATTTCTGCTCTGATCTTTATGATTTCTTTCCTTCTGCTCACTTTGGGGTTTCTTTGTTCTTCTTTCTCTAGTTGTTTGAGGTGTAAGGTTAGGTTGTTTATTTGATCATTTTCTTGTTTCTTAAGGTAGGACTGTATTGCTATAAACTTCCCTCTTAGAACTGCTTTTGCTGCGTCCCATCGGTTTTGGGTTGGTGTGTTTTCGTTGTCATTTGTTTCTAGATATTTTTTGATTTCCTCTTTGATTTCTGTAGTGATTCCTTGGTTGTTGAAGAGTGAATTGTTTAGCCTCCATGTGTTTGTATTTTTTGCAGTTTTTTTCCTGTAATTGCTATCTACTCTCATGGCGTTGTGGTCTGAGAAGATGCTTGATATGATTTCAATTTTCTTGAATTTGCTGAGGTTTGATTTGTGACCCAAGATGTGATCTATCCTGGAAAATGTTCCGTGTGCACTTGAGAAGAAAGTGTAGTCTGTCGTTTTTGGATGGAATGTCCTATAAATATCAATTAAGTCGAGATGGTCTAATGTGTCATTTAAAGCTTGTGTGCCTTTATTTATTTTCTGTTTGGATGATCTGTCCATTGATGTAAGTGGGGTGTTCAAGTCTCCCACTATTATTGTGTTACTGTCGATGTCCCCTTTTATAGCTGTTAGCATTTGCCTCATGTATTGAGGTGCTCCTATATTGGGGGCATAGATATTTACCATTGTGATATGTTCTTCTTGGATGGATCCCTTGATCATTATGTAGTGCCCTTCCTTGTCTCTTTTAATAGTCTTTACTTTCAAGTCTAATTTGTCTGATATGAGTCTTGCTACTCCAGCTTTCTTTTGACTTCCATTTGCATGGAATATCTTTTTCCATCCCTTCACTTTCAGTCTATATGTATCCCTTGGTCTGAAGTGGGTTTCTTGTAGGCAGCATATAGAAGTTTTTTGTATCCATTCAGCCAGTCTGTGTCTTTTGGTTGGAGCATTTAATCCATTTACATTTAAAGTGATTATTGACATGTGTGTTCCAATGACCATTTTCTGAATTGTTTTGGGTTTGTATTTGTAGGTGTTTTCCTTTTCTTGTGTTTCCTACTTAGAGAAGTTCCTTTAGCACTTGTTGTAAGGCTGGTTTGGTGGTGCTGAATTCTCTTAACTTTTGCTTATCTGGAAAGCTTTTGATTTCTCCCTCAAATCTGAATGAGATTCTTGCTGGGTAGAGTATTCTTGGCTGTAGGTTTCTCTCTTTCAGGACTTTCAGTATATCCTGCCATTCCCTTCTGGCCTGCAGAGTTTCTGTAGAAAGGTCGGCTGTTATCCTGATGGGTTTTCCCTTATATTTTGTTTGTTGCTTTTCTCTTGCTGCTTTTAATATTTTTTCTTTGTGTTGAATTGTCATTAGTTTGATTAATATGTGTCTTGGTGTATTTCTCCTTGGGTTTATTCTGTATGGGACTCTCTGTGCTTCTTGGACTTGGTTCATTATTTCCTTTCCCAGGTTGGGGAAGTTTTCCACTATAACCTCTTCAAATATTTTCTCAGACCCTTTCTTGTTTTCTTCTTCTTCTGGGATGCCTATAATTCAAATGTTGGTACGTTTAAGGTTATCACTGAGGTCTCTGAGGCTGTCTTCTAGTCTTTTTATTCTTTTTTCTTTTTCCTGCTCTGTGGCGTTTATTTCTCCCATTCTATCTTCCAACTCACTTATTCGTTCTTCTGCCTCAGTCATTCTGCTGGTTATAGCATCTAGAGTATTTTTAATTTCAGTTATTTTGTTATCCATTGCTGTTTGTTTTTCTGAGTTCTTATGAACTGTTTCTTGTACTTTCTCTATTTTGTTATCGAGATTTTGTATCATTTTTACTATCATTACTCTAAATTCTTTTTCAGGCATTTTTCCTATTTCCTCCTCATTTATTTGGTCTTGTGGGTTTTTTTCCTGCTCCTTTGCCTGCATGGGGTTTCTTTGTTTCCTCATGGTTGTCCAAGCTTTTGGGGTTGCTTGTCCTGGTGATAGAGGTGTTTATAGAAGACTGTCCAAGCCTCAGACTAATGTCCAAGTATTGGATTAAATGAATATTCAGTCTAGGAAACACATACATGTATAAGACACACAATTATTGAATCCATTAGGACATAAGGCTCAAAAAAGACCTGACAGAACCCCAGTGTGCTATCAGATATTCAAAGAGAAACCCAGCAGAAATTGACAACTGAAACAGAACCAATCAGAGACAAAAGCAAAAGCAAACAAACAACAAATAACACCCTACACATACAAACATCAATCCAGGGAGATTTTGTAAGCTAGGATCAAATATAGAAATGAGCTGGAGTACCACCAGAGAGAATGGAGATTCTCAGAATGTAATTAGACAACTGTACTAAGAACTAAGATAAAGACAAAAGCCTAATATTAATACCAAGGCAGTGCATCATCTGGAGAATAGAGCAAGGAGTCTGAGCAGACCGATAGTGTTGCTTATAAGTATGTTAAGATAAAATACACTTAAAATGGCTGGAAGAAAGGGGAACAGAAGAGCGTAATCTGGTTGGAAATATGCAAATAAAAAGAAAGGAATAGAAATGTATAAAAGATAGGGATGAAAGGAAAGTATGAGAGATATTTTGTCCGTAATACCAAAAACTTAGCTAGATATAGAAGTATATAAAAAGGCAAAAAGAAAAAAAAAAAAAAGAATAAAAATATCATTAAAAAATTATGTTATAAAACTTGTAGATCCCTTAGGGCTAAGATCGTATTTAATAAATCAAAAAAAAAAAAAAAAAAAGAGAGAGAGAGAAAGAAAAAAAGAAAAAAAATCCAGAACTGATCCCAGAATGGACCAGTTCAATAGGTATTGATACTACTATTCCTGTTTCCTTAGCGTCTCAGCTGTAAGTGTCCTTCTCCTTGCCTTGGGTTTTTTTTTTTGCGTTATTCTGTGACCAGCAGAGGTTCCTTTATTGTTCATCTGTAAGCCTTGGTGTGTGGGGAGGGAGAGGGTACAATAGTGGCTCCTTCTCCTGGGAGTGAGTGAGCAGTGGCGCACTGTTGTTTCAGTCAGGCTTGGAGGTGCCTGTTGCAGAGGGACGCTGGTGGCTCAGGCGTACACAGAAAGTCTTAGAGTAGGGCCTCTCTCGGGGATTTTTCTTTTTGATGCTGGTTTTTTTTTTTCTCTCAGCAGCCTCTCTGCTGCTGGCATTGCAAGGAGTTTTAATCTAGCCCCGCCCGAGTGCCTGAGGGTGCTTGTTATCCCTGAGCACCTTAGGTGCCCCGCAGGGCATCTCTCCACTGCCTGTTGCAGAGGCACCGAAAGAGAGGGAGAGGCTATGCGAGCGGCTCCTCCCCCCCGCCCGGGAGCCTGCAGCCTCCAGCCGCCATCATGGCCAGGCAGCTCTCAGGGACCGGCACTCCTCTCCGCGGACCTCCTCCCTCCTGTCCTCTCGGTCCGTCACCCTACCGGCAACAATGTTTCTCACCCTGAACCAGCTCTCCGGTTCCCACGCTCCCGCTCCTGGACCCTCCGTTCAGCCGCGGATCGATGTCTCGGTCCGGGAACGCTGAGCTGCGCTGCGGACCCTCCGTATGTTTCTCACTCCCTCCCGTCTGCCACAGCTCCGCCGCTTCACCCTCTTTGAGCCCTCTTAGATGCCTCCCTACCGGCTATGTCGGGCTCCCCGCAGCCCTTTCTGGTGTCCGAGGCCGTCTGCTGGTGTTCAGCTGGTTCTCTGTGGGAATGACTGCGTCCTTCCATGCATTCCCAATGCATCTGTGGAGAGGGATGCACTCCACGTCTCTGTACTTCGCCGCCATCTTTTTCTCCTCGAAAAATACTTTTTAAACTATTGAGAATAAAGTTGTTTTAAGAAAATACTACCAGATTTCAACAAAGAGGTAGTTAAAAGTTAAAGCTATTTTACAAAATAAAACAAGAAATAATTTTAATGAAAAGATGTTCATCATCGCTAATTATTAGAGAAATTCAAATTAAGACAACAATGAGATATCACTTCACTCCCATTAGAATGGCTATCACCAAAAAGTCTACAAATAACAAATGTTGGAGAGGATGTGGCTAAAAGGGAACCCTTGTACATTGTTGGTGGGAACGTAACTTGGTGCAGCCACTGTGGAAAACAGTATGGAGGTTCTTCAAAAACTAAAAATAGAATTACTATATGATCTAGCAATTCTCCTCCTGAATATATATCTAGAAAAAATGAAAAACACTAACTCAAAAAGGTACATGCACCCCAGTGTTCGCAGATGTGCTGTTTACAGTTGCCAAGTGCTCATCAACAGATGAATGGATAAAGAATTTTATATATATACATATAAATATTTTATACATGTATATATATAAAACTCTGCCATAAAAATAAATGAAATTCTGCCATTTGCAACAATGCGCATGGACCTAGAGAATTATATTATGCTTAGTGAATTAAGTCAGACAGAGAAAGGCAAATACTGTATGATACCACTTAAACGTGTAATGTAAAAAATAATATAAACAAATGTATGTGCAAAACAGATAGACTCAGTGATATAGAAAACAAATTAAGGTAAGAGGCAGGTAAGAAGTGTGGGTTAAAGATACAAAGTACTACGTGTAAAATAGATAAACAACAAGGATAGTTGTATAGCCCAGGGAATTATAGCCATTATCTTGTAATAACATTTAATAGAGTATAATCTGTAAAAATACTGTCTTTGATATGTGTACTTGACATAACGTTAAAAAAAATATTGGGACCTTCTCATATATTAGATGTTTTAAAAATTACATCTTAAATAATTAGATGAAATAAAATTTCTATTTTGAGATTATGAAAATGTTCTTAACACAAAAATTTTACCTACACAAAGTAGGCACTGAATAAATATTAAATGAATGAGAATGTAACAAGACAGAATGGAGAAACAAAAACACACTCTGAGACTGACAAGCAAAATTAATACAGACTATGAGAAAGGCACAGAAATGCATCTGAGGGAAATATATTTATCTTTATGTTGCTTTTATAGCACTGCATATATTTTCCATTCCTCCAACCTTTGAGGATTGAGGAGTAAGCCATAAAAAATGTGTAAAATAAAATAAAATATATAAAAAAAATAAAAACCTCATTTTATCAACAATGAATGACGACTATTTGGAGAAGCAATCTGCCCTGGTATCTACATATTCTTGATGGGTATTCTAAGAATTTAACACCCTGACAAGCTCTTTACCTGAGCCATTCTTCAAGGTTGTGACTGCAGTGGGAAACCTTGAGAGATGAGGTAGCATGTCTCCCTCAACAGAGAGCAGACTTGTCCTCACTTGCTATAAAAGCAGCAAATCCCCCAAACTGGGTGTTCCTCTGCTCTAATGCAATCCACTGCATGTGCAGGAAACCATGAGACCTGGAGGGCATGGGGAAACTGACACAAATGTGAAGCTCCAGCTATTGCTTTTGCTGTGAGTAATAAAGTCTTTTGTCTATGACCCAGGAGTTTCATGTTCTCTGTCAGCATGTATTACACAGTAACAGGTTAATTTTCTAGCAGGTAGGGTGAAATCTCAGACCCTGCACAGCTCTGGACAATGATATCACTATCAAATTTGTGAGTGTGTGTGTGTGTGTATGTGTGTATGTACACATATAAGTCTATACATATAGCTTCCTATACACGTACACATGTACAGCTGTATCCCATATCTACTTTTTTTTAAGGTAGCCTTTGTAACATACAATCTTTAGCCATTTATTTAAATTCTCTGTCCCCTATTTTCCTCAACCATACATTGAGAATACCACTGGTAGATAACTCACAGGGCTGTAATGAGAACAAAATGATGTAATGAATGTAGTAGTCTTAGAACAATACTTGGCACTCAATAACTTTCACCAGACTATTTTACTTTTGATGGATCTTGTAGAATCCATGACTTTTCAAAGATATTTCACTAAAAATAGGTTTATAATCCTTCTATAATTATCAAAGAACATTGACTTTGGGCAAAACAAATGCCATGTGAGGAGTAACATCTATATTTGGTATCAATATAATGACAGTTTTTAAACTTTCACATTTTGCTTTAAGACTATTAAAGATCTTTTTTTTATTTCAAATAGGCTGACGTCACAAAAGATAATACACATTTTTCTCCTATTTCTAAAATCTATTGCTTTTGAGATTATTCAGACAGTGTATTTAAAAACTTTCCTAGTCATGAAATATATCAACAAGACAACAGTGGCCTCTAGTGATACAAAAACTAACATCACAGGATGGAAATCTAAACCATTCAAAGGAGAATAAATTTAAATGATTTGCTGAAATGTTTAGTCTAATTGATGAGAGAGTAATACAGTCTTTCACAGAAAGGCCCCTCCCTCAAGAAATCACCCTTTACCCACTGATAACTTAATGTACAGACTTTTTAACCCAAACAGAAACTATCTTCACTTCTACTGTTCATAAGGGACTATAGATTCATACATAGACAAATTGTACATAATCGCAAGAATACAAATTTACTTTTCAAGCATATTTGATTAGCAATAAGTTAGGTTTTGCTTGTAAATACTAGTATTACACCAGGATTTGGAAACTCACCTAAACTTTAATCTGTTAATACTTGTTCAGAAAAAAAAACTGTCATGGAGTTCCAATCTTTAACTAAAAAACTGTTTATGTAGATTTTAGAGTCAAATAAATTTATGATTATTTTGTCATATGTAAATATATATCCATGTATCATGCAGGTATATATACAAGAATCCTATATCTACATGCTGTATAATTGCAGATGTACACACATGTATCACATCCAGACATATTCTGGCATAGATATAAATATCTCTTAACAACTATAAATCACTTTTTGAGAGTTAAAAAATACTTTCAGCTTTTCTAAGAATTATTCTATAAGATAACTGGAAGTTAACATTTACTCCTTCAAGCTGAAGAGTTTCTGAAGGAAAAAAATAAACAAAAACCTATGGAGGAGAATGAATATTTGATGTATATCTAGCCAAAAACTAGACCAAAACAATACCTAGACTAACAATAAATCAGCATTATCAATATTTTTATTATCCTTTTATCTGTTCCAAAATTTATTTTCCACTCACTGTTCTTACGAAAATGAATTTTTATTTTTTGTCATTGTTTTTTAAAACAGTAAAATGAAACTGACGGACTCTACCCTCTCATTAGACCTGAGAGGTTTATAGAGCCTGAATTTCATTTTGATAATTGATATCATAAATATTTGCTGGACACATTCTAGGGGTCAATACTGTGCTAGGAGCTGAAGAGGTAAATAAAAGATCAAACAGAATATGTCCAGTGCAATGGTCTTCAATCACCTGGAACGCCTGAACACGGCTGACTGCTGAGCGCCACTCCCAGCATTTCTGATTCAACAGGTGGTGTGGCACAAGGTCTTCCAAGACTAACGAGTTTCAGAGAAATGCTGATTCTGCTGTTCTTGGGAAGGCACTTCCAGAACAAGTGTTTGAGGGTGTTATACTGTTAGGGCTTAGCAAGGATGCTATAAAATGGGCACTAGCTGAGATTTGGAGAAGTTAGGGAAGAATCCCCAGAGGACCTGAACACTGAATCTTGAAGAGTGATAAACAAAGCCAGGGGGAAGCAAGGCAATTGTTACTGTTATAGGAGCCCTGTTGATAGCCAAGCTTTAATAGACTCTAATCCAGAAGAAAGCAAGTCTCCCACTGAGCTGGGAATTTTATTCACTTAAAAAGAATAGCATTTATCCTTTTCTGACAACTGCAGTTTCAATGAGGTTGAAAGTATGCATGATAGACATAAATAGAAATATGATCTCATAAGCTTTGGCTAAGCTGGGGGTATTTTTGGTCTCAAAGAAAATTTAATACTCAACTTTTTCTGAGAGTTGTAGTCCCAAATGGCTAAACAGGACTTTTGAATAGAAATTTGACCTTAAAAGAGGAGGCTTTTGTATCTCTAAACAATAATTTGCTATGTTTCCTCAAACAAAAACAATGATGAAAATACTGTTAATAAATTAACCATTTTTTTCATATGTTTGTGCAATGCAATGTGTAGCACATGTACAAGTCACTAAGGCAAAATAGACGGAATATAAAAGCAAATTTGCAAGATACTCAAGAACCAGAAAAGACCATGAAAGGAATTAAGATTAGCAATTTATTTAGTAAGTTTCTTTAAGTCTGTTCTTGGCACAGAGCTCCTAAAACCATTGGAACTTTGTGATAAGAGCAAGAAAGCTATCTTTTGTTATGTTAATGAGGGGAATCTTTGGATTTTATCTAAGGATGGGGGTTGGTTGCCTGGAGAACCAACCTGCGATTAGGGGGTTGGAATTTTCAGTCCCACCCCTTGACCTCTTGGGAAGGGAGAGAGGCTGCAGGTTAAATCCATGGTCAATGGCCAATGATCTAATCAGCCATATCTTTGTAATTAAGCCTGCACACACACAAAGAAGGGGTACCTAGAACTTCCAGGTGGGTGAACGTACAGGGAGATTGGGAAAGTGGCACACCTGGAAAGATGCATCTCTTCCATCTGGCTCTGCCTGAGTTGTATGCTTTTATAATAAACCAATGATCTTGTAAGTGAAATGTTTCTCTGAGTTCTGAGAGCCACTCTCTAGGGGGGTGGAGGGGTCGGAATGTCAAGGGAATGTCCAATTATAGACAGTTGGTGAGAAGTGCCGGTAACAACTTGGACTTGGGACTGGCATCTGAAGTCTAAGGAGGAGATTATTGGAACCGTCAATCTACAGCAAGTCAGTCAGAAGCACAGGTAACATCCTGGGTTTGCTATTGGCATCTGAAGTGGGGGAAGGGGGAGAGCTGTCTTGTAGGACTGAGCCATTCACCTGTGGGATTTGATGCTGTGTCCAGGTGGATAGTGTCAGAATTGAGTTGAATTGTAGGATACCCAGCTGGTGTCACAGAATTGCTTGGAGGTGTGGGAAGCCTCCCCAACTCCACCATTAGAATTGGGTGCATAGTACTTGCCTTGTTATTCTCACGTAGTCATAGTATCCAATTCTGAGTTACAGAAATGCAACTTCCGAAAGATCAAGGAGGATGCTAGGCACTGAATTTGACAACGGCCCAGGGAATCCCTGTCAGAGGGAAGTTGCACTTAACCTTTAAGTTTTGTCCAATACTCAGAGTCTCTGATTCTACTATAGCTTCCCTATTGTCTATCACACATTTTTATTCTTAAGTTACCCATGAAATTTCACATGTATTTTTTTAATATAAGCTTTTTTATTAATATGAAAGTACAATTACATGAAAAATATTAAAGGGAAAGTAACCTCAACATTCAAACAGATTTCTTGGCCAAAACTAACATCTTGCAATTATTTGAGTGGCTTTGGACAAACTATACCAAAGAAAAACAAAAATGAAATGCTTCTGCATGAACTGTTTATAAATCTGAACAAATAATTTATTGAATAAGGTAACATGTGGAGTAAATACCCATGATAAACAACTACTTATTAATATCTAATAATCTTACTGGGAAGAGCTTACTAACAGAAACTATAATACAATTTTTATATATGATTTTAAAACCTCCATATATCAAAAACTACTATAAATAAAGAGGGAAAAACCTTGAAAAATACACACAGGTAAAAGGTTATAAATATTAACATACAAAAAGCTTTTTACTAAGCAATACAAAGAAAACCACTCAATTGAAAAAAATGAGCAAAGGAAGAAAAATGGCATTTCATGTAAGAAAATAAATAAATGGCCAACCAAGATTAACCTTAATAGTAAAAAAAGACATGAGTAAAATAAGATATTTCATATACAGTCACAAATTTCAAAATTAAAACTCAGTGTTGGTGAGAATGTAGAAAAGAGGCATTCTTTAGGCCTGCTAGTAAGAATGAAAATAAAGTGAAATATTTTGGCGAAATTTGTCAAAGTATACTAAAAGCTAAAAAGATATATCCTTTGGCATAAGTAATCCTAATGTTAGAAATTTATCCTAAGGGAAGTAATTGGACAATTGTACAAAGATTCAGGCATATTAATCATAATATTGTTTATATAAAAATAGTTAAAGCAATGCAAATGTCCAGTGATAATGGATTGGTAAATAAAATTTGGTGTATGCAATATACAAAAAATCTAATAATCTTCATTTTTTTTTCTATTTTGAGATGCTCCATCTGTTGTATTTTTTTTTGAATTTTTTTATACAATAATCAGCCTAAGGCTTTATAAGCAATTTCCATGAATTCATTTGAGGTATGTCTGGACTAAAAAAGGTATGAAAAGAATATCCCCAAAAAAGGTGGGGACTATATATTCCTTTCCTCACTGAGCAAGTCTAGGGTTGTGATAGCAAACAACCCCCCTCCTTCCTAAAAAAGGCTCTTGGGACTGTTACTGCTAGTTTACAATTGTATCATGGGTTAAATTTTCTAGAAGATCTGGGACAAGAATTATCTTTTTAAACAAAAATGCACACACATACTTATTTTGAAAATATGGCCTGATTTGACTCATTGTTTTATTGATGTGTTGTTTAGAAACCTGAGCAAGTACATGTTTAGTCATTATTCATACTCTCTTGTCTCAAAATTTGTTATAACCTTTCGTTCCAATCTCGAGGAAGCACATTTCTTTACATACCTAAGTGAAATAAGTAACACTTATTTTCAAAAACCATGGCAGCATGTAAATTCTTATCTATTAAAAAATAAATATTAAATTTTACACTTCAATATTGTAAGGAAATATTTTATATCTTAAGTTTCTTCAAGTCTGTAATTTAGACATGAGATACACACATCCATTCTAATATTTTATTCTTTGCTTGTTTTCAGAGCAGCCCTTCTGATTTTCCAGTATTTAACAGAGATAAAATGTTTAGGTTTTTCTTCAAAATGCATGCCATTCCACTATTTATCTATACAATTATTGAAAGCCTATCTTATGTACACATTGTGGTAGGATAATGGAGGTTTGCAGATATAAACCCTATCCCTAAGGAACTTCTTATTCATTTGGAATGAAAAATAAGACATACATAACTAATTTAGGACTGTAAAAGGCAGAAACTAATAAATTCTAGATGGAGATATTGATAAAATGCTGTGAGAGTTTAAAGGAGGGACAAGATAACACTCAGCTGAAAGAATGAAGGATGGACTCGTGGAGGCCATGATATTGCAGACTGGACTCAAAAACAGTGACATTTGCATAAGCAATTGGTGGGATGGAAACTCCAGGCAGAGATAACAATGTAAGAAATACCAGTAATGAAACTAAATAAAGAAAAAAGAAGGGAGTTACATCCAGCCAGTGCAATGTGGTAATTGTTTTATATTCACCATCAGCTTGAAATAATACACTTTCAATGCCTATGGCCACGGCTCTATAGAAAGGATTCAAGTGGCAGTCAAGGATGCTGTATTGGTCCTTTGCCTATTCTTCTACCACAACACCACTATCCACTCAGGGACCATCTGCCTTGGGATCATCAAGACTAATACCTTTACTCACTTTTCTCCTGTTTTTACAGATAACCTCATAATTTGCAAGTCTGATGGGTAGGGTGACCATATAATATAGTTATATGAGATAGTTCCAGTGTATGCTTGTTCCCTTGGTGTAATTTTTATTGGGGTGTCTTTTTAGGTTTTGATAATAAATTATATGGCCTTGTTGCAGGTAAAAAAGGGGGGCATGATAGGATGGTCACATCCCAGGTCTCAAGTGGGTTCCTGGTACAGCCACCAAGTGTGGGTTCTTGTTTTTGCACAGGAAAGAATTTAAGTGCAAGCCACGGAACATGAAAGATTTATTCAGGGATATACACACTCCATAGAGAGAGTACAGGCCATCTCAGAAGGCAAAAAGCCCCCAAATATGGCATGGTTAGTTTTTATGGGCTGGGTAATTTCAAAGGCTAATGAGTGGGAGGATTATTCCAACTAGCTAAGGGAAGGGGCAGGGATTTCCAGGAATTGGGCCATTACACGTTTTTTGACCTTTTATGGTTAGCCTGGGAACTGTCATAGCACCTGTGGGTGTGTCATTTAGTATGCTAATGTATTATAATGAGCATATAACTTGGCTTAAGGTCTACTGGAAGTCGAATCTTCCACCATCTTGGACCTAGTTGGTTCTAACCAGTTTATATCGTGTCCTCAATGGCTGTCATTCTTTTAAAAGTTGTGCCCTGCTCCCATCCTGTCTCATTCTTGCTACTCATAGGTTCTATAAAGAGCATGTCTGGCCTCATTTCCCATACCTCCCCAAACTCCCAACCCTACTTCGATACCTTCTGGATTAACCAAGGTCAATTACCTGAAAAATCCCCTCAAAACTTTCTCTGCATGCTTTCTTCCTCATTTATTCTAACTGCAACCAGGCTCTCCCCTGAGTATATATTTCCACTAAAGTCCCCTCCACTGGTGTGGTGTTGAAGGCATCCTTTTTTGTTCTCACTGCTGTGTCCAGACCCTTCTCCCTTATTCTTCCCTGCAACCATCACCTGCGGATGTTATGATGTGGGATTACTACCACAAGACTATCCCTCATTGTCATAGTCATCTACCAACTCCTGGTTCATTATCCCTTTTCCCTGAAATATTTAGTATTTTGTTTCCCTGTACATATCTACAGGCATAATTCAGGGAGGGAATCTCCCAAAGCATGACCTCTCAGTTTCCATCCTCTCTCCACAGATTAACTTTCTCCCCCCACCCCCCACACCTCAGCCACACACTCTCTTAGTCATAACCTAGACCTTGTCAATTTTAGTAGCTATAATCTCTCCGTAGCCATGATCTTAAGCATCCTAAACTTCAACCCAATCTTCAGTTCACTTTCCACAGTATTCTGATTCCAATAATTTGTTAACCCCACTGGGGCTTTGACACTGCCACCTTTCATTGTTTCTTACTCCTTTCATGTTCTCATGTGCCCCATACGCAGTTTAAGTTTCATGATCAAGAATTACAATCACTGCCTTACTTATACTCCAATGCATGTTCTATTTACTCCATGCCCACAAACCTATGATATTTGGGATAAAGGAAACACACACACACACACACACACACACACACACACACACGTGTTGACCTGTCCCACCTCAAATTTGTGACCACTGACTCAGATTGTACCCTAACAATATGATAATCAAGTTTTCCTAATCTATTCACTCCCCTCTCTTCAACAACTTCATATTTACTCCCCATTTCTTATTTTCACTGAATGATCTTGCTTCCTGTTTTGATGAAACTCTCTGAAGCCTCAAAAGAGAACTACCACCATCAAATCTCTCCATCTACATACATCTCACACACTTGCTATCCCTCTTGTTACTGTGTAAGAACTGTTGTTCCAACTTACAGAAAAAGCTCCTTATGTACACTTTGTCCCATTAAACCTCCTCACCATTCAAGGGCATTTCTCCTGCAATTCATGCTTTCTCCTGCATCGTAAAGTTTTCCTTGTCTTCTGTATCTGTCCATAAAGTGCCACAACTTCTTCTATCTTTAAAAGAAGAAAACTAAATAAGCCAAAAACAAATCCCTTCAAATCCACTTCCCTCTTCAACAACCACTTCAATTCTCTTGTCCCTTTTAATAGTTCCTTGAACCTAGTTTTTTATGTTGGCTCTTTCCAATTCCTCACCTCCCCTTCTTCTTGGAACACTTGGACCAGGCTTTCACCATTGCCTTCCTCCTGTAACTGCTCTCATCAAATTCCTGAGTGACCTCCACATTGCCAACCCCTCAGTCAATTCTCAGTCCCCATTTACTTGATCTGTCAGCAGTACTTGATGTAGTCAGCTACACTTTTCTCCTTTGAAACACTTTCTGCTCTTGGTTTCTAAGACATGACCCCCCTCATGAATTTCCTTTCAACTCACTGGCTTTGTTTATTCTCTTCTTCAACAAGTAGCTTATCTCCGGCACCTGCTAGTGTTGAAATGAATCATGCCTTAATCTTAGGTCTCTTTTCTACCTACACTAAATTCCTTGGCAATCTCATCCTTTTTCTATATGCCAATGACTCTCAACTCTATATCTTCTGAGTAAATCCATCCTCTAAACTCAAGACCAGGTATCCAGCCTCTTATTCAACATCTTCACTTAGGTAGGTATCTCAAATGTAAACGTCAAAAAGTGAGCTGCTGATTCCCTCACCTTCAAGACCTACTTCTCTCTCAGCCTATATCCCATTTCACTTACAGTCAACTCACTCCTTCATGTTGCTCAGTCAGAACTGTAAAGTCATTTTTGACTCCTGTCTTTGCATTTCTCTCATTCAACAAATATGTGTATTATGTGCATACTAAGTTCTGTCTATTCTTCTATGTGTTGAAGCTACAATAGTGAACAAATCAGACAAAAATCTTGATCTCACAAAGCATATATGCTAGTGGAGAAAGTCAGAAAATAGACAAACAAAATAAAATTGTAAAATATAGTACTTTATATGTTACCGGTAGTATGGAGAAAAATTATTAAAGACAGGGGATGAAAAGTGTTATGGGTATAGTTTGAAATTTTAAATAGGATACCATGGAAGTCTTCACCAAGAAGGTGATAACTGAGTAAAGACTTGAAAGATGTGAAAGATTGAGGCATCTGAATACTTAGGGGAAGAACATTCCAGTTAGAAGAAATACTAAGTGCAAACATTCTGAGTCAAGAGTGGGCCACATATTTTCTTGAAACAGCAAGGGGACCAGTGTGGCTAGAGCAGTGGGATCCCAAGGAAATGAGGGTAATAAATTAGCTGAGAGCTAGATCATATGGGGACTTGCAGGTCCTTGCAAAGACTTCAGTGTTTACAGAGCAAGATAGAAAACTACTGGAGGGTTTTGAGCAGAAGAAAGGCATTATTTTACTTCTCTTTTAATGGAGTTACTGTCTTCTTTGGGAAGAACCTCTATGAGAGCAATAGTGTAACCACATGCGTTTCACAGCTACTGAGATCACTTTAACTTTATATAGTTCATTTTATTGAATTCTAACAACTCATTGGAAGGGATATTATTTTTCAAGAATCTTGGTGGAGGAATATTCAAAATATGTAATAAAGAGTTAGTCCTGAGCATTCAATAACGGTTAAGAGTCACCAGTCTTAACCACCTAAGAGAGCCATGCCACGCGAATGAGGTAAAGACCAGCCTCACTTGGCTAAATGTAGAAAGTATGGCCTCCTAGATAAAAGAGATTGGAGTTCCTGTTCTGTAATACTTATTAAAATATTTTTTCTTGTATGGCCTTATAATATATAGCCAACCTCAGTTCACTGCCTAAAGTTGAGCTTTCATAACAATTTGATAATCTCTAGAAGTTTAAATGTCCCACATATGCTAAAAACCTAATCAATTCATAACAAAGAGGCAGGGCATTTAACAGAATTATTAATTTTTAAATTTATCAGTCACTTAGAATTGGGATTCTGTACTAAATAAGTTTTTAACATTGTTACATTAATTTTTTATACTTTATGCTATTTTATATACACATCACTAAATGAGATTTTTAACACACACTGCACCGTACACCATGATTCTAATGATTTCAGACAAGGAGGATTGATTCTTTACAGGCTACAATTTCCTTGATCTAAATGTCATTTCTATATTTAGTTAAAGGAACTTATTTTGTCAGCAAAAATAGATGAATACCCTCCTACCTTTTAATTACTCTCTTTGCAACTTTAATTGAATTAATGCATTTTTGCACCTAAATGTTAATCACACATTTTGTGAATTGCTTGCCTCGCCAGGGAATTTAAAGCAACACTAACTATACTCTTGGCTACAAACTCTATAAATAGCCAGATTGCTACAAGTCAAGCATGTGAGGTCAAGTTTATGATACACTCAGTAAGTCCTACTTTATTTTTTAAACTTCCTATTATATTGTGATGATTTAAAATTATATTGCATAGCTATCTTTTGTGCAAATATACTTCCATACTTTTCCCCATGCTTATAACAAAATAAAAATGTAGAGATGCGGGTGATTTTCTCCACAGAAATGGAATTATACTATTCATACTAACCTGAAAAATTATTATTTTTCCCTTTACACAATACATCACAGTCATTTTTCCAGGTCAACACTTATAAATCTAACCTAGTATTTTAAATAGAAGCAAAACATTTTCAATAGATATTCAGATTGTTCCTTTTTTGAAATTTAATTATAGGTTCTCAATAACATATTTGCAATTCCAAAATTACTTTTTTTCTAATTTATTTTTTGGGAAACCTGACCTGAAGCAAAATGAGGCTATTTATAATCTTTATTTAACCTACTTAATTTGGATATTCATACATCTTGCTGCAGAAATATAAATGTGTTTGATTACGAGGCACTGCCCCAGGCCCCCTAGGGTTATTAATAATATATGGAATATGCTTCAGAGTATTGTTATAAAAATCCCTAAACATCAGCATTCTTAAACATATTTGGCCCCAAGGCTTTTAGTTAATGGTTTCTACGTTTGTATAAAGAATGATGCAATAAACATCCTTTGACCTATCCAATTAAAGACTGGGACTTTTGTTTTTATAAATTAGATGTCTAGAAGTGAAATTACTGGATCATAAAATATGCACTGCTTCAATTCTTACACGCCCTAAATTGCTTTCAGAAATGTTGCAATTCATACTTTTACCAAATATGTGTTAATATGTTTCTATTTCTCATGGTTTTACTGGCAAAATATTTTGACAAACTGTGAATATAACTTCATAGACTACCTTAATTTCTATGCTGCTATCTCCCACGGTGAATCTGCCCTTCCAGAAGTACCATGCACAACATTTCATAAACAGTCCTGATAACCCGCAGACAATTTAAAAGAGGCAACTCAGTGGGTAAAGCATAAAATGTCATTTGTTTTAGTAGTTATGTTACACAGAGATTTCTTCTAACTATTTCCAACATCTACTTGTTACTTCATGTCATTTATTTTTATGCCCTGGGTTACTGTCCTCTTTATGCTGTTGTCTGATAACTGTGAGACAAAATAATAACCCGTGTTAGTCTGTTGTCTCTTCTGCCCTTCTGCTTCTCTCCCTCCTTCATTTACGTTTCATTTGGAGATTACTCTTCTTCCAAAGCACCTTAACTTTCTTTCTTTTTCTTTCTTTCTTTCTTTCTTTCTTTCTTTCTTTCTTTCTTTCTTTCTTTCTTTCTTTCTTTCTTTCTTTCTTTCTTTCTTTTTCTTTCTTTCTTTCTTTCAACATCTATTGGAGTATTGTTGCTTTACCATGCTGTGTTAGCCTCCACTGCGCAACAAAATGAATCAGCCATACACATACAGATATCACCTCTGTTTTGGACCTCCCTCCCAGTTAGGGTACCACAGTGCATTAGGTAGAGTTCCCTGTGTTAAACAGTATGTTTCCATCAGTTGTCTATTTTATACATAGTATCAATAATGTGCATGTGTCACTCCCAGTCTCCCAATTAATTCCTTCCACCTTATCTCTTTCCCCCTTGGTTTCCATACATTTGTTTTCTACGTCTGTGTCTCTATTTCTGCTTTGCATGTAGGATAATCTATACCATTTTTCTAAATTCCACATATATGCATTATTATACGATATTTGCTTTTCTCTTTCTGACTTACTTCACTCTGTATGACACACTCTAGGTCCATCAGCGTCTCTACAAATGACTCAATCTCATTCCTTTTTGTGGCCGAGTAATATTCCATTGTATATATGTACCACATCTTCTTTATCCATTCCTCTGTCGATGGACGTTTAGGTTGCTTCCATGTCCTGGCTATTGTAAATAGTGCTGTGGTGAAAAGTATGATTTTCTCTGGGTATATGTCCAGTAGTGGGATTGTTGGGTCATGTGGTAGTTCTATTTTTAGTTTTTTAAGGAAGCTCCATACTGTTTTGCATTGTGGCTGTATCCAAAGCACCTTAACTTTTGATGTTCCCTATTCGCATCCCAATGGTCTCCCTACGTGAGCATTTTCACTTGCCATGATACAGAGCTAATAAGCCCACATTTATTTCTCTAGAGTGAACTATTCTCTCTGTTTCACATGCATATCGCTATAGTATGTGCAGTAGAGTATGACTGCGATATAAGCTATTAGAATATGCCATAGACATTTCATACCCATCTTTCTCTCAACATTTGCCTTCCAAAAATGCCCATTTTATATCCTATATACTCCAAGAGGTAGCAGTGTCTGGCATTTAATAAACTCATGAAATGTTTGATAAATGCATTGATGAAAAACAGTAGTGCTTTAATTTTCTAGAAAACATTTTCATGGTCATAATTAAAACACAATCACAATAATTCTTTGGTAAGGGCAGAATATAATTTCAAAGATGTTGAGGAGCTGGAAAAAGGATATAAGACTCAAATGTGATAGAATCAGGAATAAAATCGAGTTTTCTGGTTTTAAATCTACCTCTATTTCATCTTGTAGATTTTCAACTGATAAGCCCTTATTTTACTCATTTTGATAAATTACATAGTAGTTTTTGTGTTGCCCTGTAGCTTAAACACATTGTAAAAACTAAATGCCCAATAGACTAATTGAGAGTAAACAATGTGAAACATTTAAAAGTATTGCATATATTGTGAAAACAGAAAAAATACGTGAATATGAGCATGCATACAAACTTTCATTTTTCTCGACTTCCAACAATTTCACTGGAAACCAAAGTCAATGTGGAGCCTTCTGAGCTAGAAGATGATGCCTTTCGTGTTCATCTGTCTGTGTAGTATCTAGTGATTATGTGGACATAAGTATCAATAGATGGATTTGATTTTTCAAAGAAAATGTATTTTATTGTATGTAGCATGAGCTTGCAAAGAAATACTGCTTTACTTTTATGACGGGTACATATGAATCATAATCAGTTCTTTGAATTTTTTCAAAGAGGTCAAAATCAATCCAAGGATACAGCCTTTCCTTATTTCATAATATACCTGAAGGTGTGTGACCAGCAGCCATCACTGTGCCTGTTGCTACACGTGGGAACACTGCAGCACATCCAGGAACCAGTTGCTTCTTGCTTCTTCCCTCCATTGATGGAATAGAATTTTCCCACGCTGGGTTTCTTCAGATGACTCAGTAAATCTTTCAGTTCATCCGTAAAGCTCTCTCACACCACCCCCTTGCCAGAGAGCACAGAATGCACACCTGCAGTGCATGCATGATAGGATTTGATCAAGAAGCTAAATATGGCACTGTGCCTGGTTGTATTTTACAGTCACAAAAGACATGGAGCAAAACTATTATTCTGCAGACCTTTTACCTGCCTGGAGCGTCACGCCACTTCTGAGCTCCCTGGAGTTCCAGAGAACTCCTTGGCCTTTTGAACTGACTTCCTCTCAGCCTCTTCCAGGTCATCATTTCTCAGAGCATTTTCAGAGCTACTGCTTATTAACAACCTTCTCAAAAGTCAGGGAATGAAAAAGATCCATAATCCCTTCCGCAAATCTAACAGAAACTTATTTGACGATAGAACCTAACCTGACTAGACATGAAGTTATTTATGATCTTGATCCTATTTCATGTGACTATGCATTCAGGTCCCTGCAGAAATATGAATGCATTTGATTACAGGGGCCCCGCAAGACATCATGGGAAACGCTATAATAATATACAGTATGTGTAGCATGATACCTTTCCAAAATTAAAAAGAAAATCTGAATTTCAAAACATATCTAGTCCCAAGGGTTTCAAGTAAGGGAGTATGGACCTACACATATATATTGAGTTACACCTATGTATTAGCCTGCAAAGATTATCATGATATATTAGATCTTTAAAAATTCTTAAAATGTATGGCATAATCCCATTAAAAACAAATACATGTATATCTTTGTGTGCATAGGATGTATGTATACATATAACTATGAAGACAGAAATGACTAGAAGTATACATTCTTCTATAGTATATCTTATTTTATATTGTTTTATGCAAATCAATGCCTTCATATGCAAGTATGGAAATTTTCCTTGAGCAGTTGGATTAGGTTGGCAGGGTGGTATGCAAAGGGGTGGAGGCAGTTACACAATTTTCTTTTACTACAAATATATTTCTAATTCTGCCACTGTTAGGAAAAACATTTATGAAGCACTGACTATAAGGCAGATATTAGAATAAGCATTTGCATTGGTTATTTAGTAGTCACTAAAATTTTTTAGAATAGGTACTATCATTATTCACATTTGATTTATACACTTTTTACTTTCTGAATATCTTCGAGGTGACTAAAAAGCATAGAACCTAAAAACTGGAAGAAATTTCCATTTTGATGGCATAAAATTATAAAATTTTTTTATTATTTTAAGCTGCGTTGAAAAGAGATTTAAATTTTTAAATGCAATACATTTTCTTAACATATTTATCTGCAAATATTCATAAATAAAAGCAATAAGTAGTAATGTTTAACAACCAGCTTGCAGGGTGTTTGGGGAGGGAGGTGGAGGAGGAGAAGGTAAGGGAACCCTGATATGTTGCATTTTTTTCCTTTATGTCGTATAAGTACTCCCATTACACTCAATTTCAAGCTATTTCAACATGACGCCACTGAACACGCAGTTGCAATGAAATGTGAACAATTGCTTTTGGGACCCAGTGCAGCCTGACTCTGGTGCCCTTTGGAAGGATAATTCAATAACGCTAGAGACGATGAAGTTAATTTTACAGCATAAATATAAAGGCCAGGGCTACAATGTCTTAGGTGTGTTCATTAAAAAGGGAAGAGAGATACAAGTAAGACAAAGCAAAGCAAACAAGTACAAGCAAGATTATTCTGATTTGTAATTAAGTTCATTGTATTTTTTAACATACAAATATAATTTTTAGACGAGATTTTTTTAAAAAAACAAACAGCTATAATTATTGCATATAATTACATTTATCTGAAAAGCCAACATGATTAACTATGTTAAGGAGATTTAAGATGCGAGTTCCTTTGTGGTAACACCATGTACTTCGGTTCACAGGATGCAGGGAGTGAGCACATACAGACCATTTCAACAGCATTTTCAAAGCTCTGGTTCCTTAGACATTGCTTATAAAGTTCTGAAATATGTCACCGAGATTCTCCATAATGGACATTTGGAAGCTTCTTTTAAGTAGAGTGAATGAGAAGTTTAGGAAAGAAAAGAAATTCTGGCTGTCATATAGACTCCTTAAGGTAAAAATAGAATTGCTTAGATCTTTAAAGTGTTATGGATGGAGTCATGAATTTTAGCATCCAGGTAAATTTTTCAAGAGAAAAGATATGTAATTATTAATAAGATACATGAAAAATAGAATTCCCTTATCCAGAAATTACTTATGAAATGTCAGGTTAGTACATATTGATTTCTTCTAAATAATTTATATAGAGAAATATTCATAAGAAATAGCACTTATGAGAGTTAATGTTATATGTCAACTTGACTGGGCCATTGGATGCCCAGGCGTTTGGCCAAACATTACTCCAGGTGTGCCTTTGACAGTATTTCTGAATGAGAATAACATTTGACCTGGTAGAATGAATGAAGCAGAAATGCCCTCCCCAATGTGGATAGACCTCCTCCAATGAGTTGAAGACTTGGATAGAACAAAAAGACGGAGTGAGGAAGAATTCCACCTGCCTGACTCTGTTAGAGCTGGGACATTGGTTGTTCTTGCCTTCAGACTCAAACTGAAACATGGTTTTCCTGGGTCTCCAGCTAGCTGACAGCAGCTTTGACTTGTCAGCTTCCATAATTGCCTAACGTAATTCATTATATATATATGTACATCGGTTGGTTCTATTTCTCTCGAGAAACCTGACCGGTAAACTATTTATTTTGTTTGAAAAAATATCAGTGCGGAAGATTAAAGTGAAGATGAAATCCGAAGTCCTTACCATGGTCTGTAACGGCCTACATGATTCACCCCCTTCCACATTGTTAGCTCTCTGACCTCATCTCTTCACTCTTCCTCTTGTCTGTTTCACTCCTGCCACATTGGCTTCCTTCCTTTCACTCATGGCAATCAAGCCCTGGTTGCCAGGGGTTGGGACAGGGAAGGATGAATAGGCAGAACCCAGAGGATTTTTAGGACAGTGAAACTATTCTGTATGATACAACAGTGATGGATACATGTCATTATATATTTGTCCAAATCCAGAGAATGTGTAACACCAATAGTAAACCCTAAAGAAAACTATGGACTTTGAGCGACTATGATTTACCAATGTAGGTTCATCAATTGTAACAAATATACCACTGTGATGTACAATGATAATAAGGGAGGTTGTGCTTGTGTGGGGACAGGGGTATGTGGGATTTTTTGCACTTTCCTCTCAATTTTGCTGTGAACATAAAACCGCTCTATAAAATAAAGTTTATTGAGAGAGAGCGAGAGAGACTATGGAGAAGTCATCAATGAAAATATTACCATTACAGTTTCAAACAGACACTCTGCCATGAATATTGTTCTCTATTTGTTCTTTGGTTCTCATTTTCCTCATTTCCTATTCCAAGAAACCAGATCTCTTTCTAAGCTTCTGTTTTGTCTTTTAGTATATTGATAGTAAACTTGTATAGATTCAAACAATTTCCTCCATATTTCTCCTAAATTTTATTTCACGTATTCATCTGTGTTGTGTATAGCCTAGTAATTCAAACACAGCCAATATCTATTAATTAAGTATTGACTGATTTTTATAAGTCATATACACATGTTCACTGATTCCACTGCTTGATACTAACTTATAAGTTAACACTCGGGTGTATTCCGTATTGTGATGGTTTTACCTTACAAAGTACATTTTAAAATATTAGGTTTAAAAATAAATCTTTATCAGTGTCCAAAGAGCTCCTTATTTCTTTAAAACCGCCTCAAAGGAGGGTCTTTGTTTACATTTTCTTGGCCTTATTTCTAAAATTTGGCATCACCAACTCCAAGTTGTATTACATGATTCTGAAATATACTCCAAGTTCTACAATGATATAATACCATGATAATAGGACACTTCACATTCATTTCATTTTAATTAAGCAACTGAAAAATGATGATTTACTTCACAGGGCACCATACTATGCTTCAGGATTTGTGAATTCTGAAACAAGTTCCTGCACTTACTAGCTGAGTGGTTTTGGTGCATTGCTTTACTTTTCTCTGCTTTACATCTTTCATGTGTTGGTTGGGAACAGGTTATTTCTAAAGTTCCTCCAATGCTAATGTTCAATTATTCCATTTTAAGAGACTGGACATTTCTAGGTATTGGCCTGCAAACTATGTTAAAATACCATCAACCCAACATGATAACATGTATTCACTAGGTTTAAACATCTCTAAATTTTTACAAAAGTCATTTTCTTGTCTTTTGTAACTTTCCAGAATTTACAAATTCAACCTACAGCAATGTAAAAACAGTGCCAGAGAAATTTTAAAAGTGCCTTGTAATTGAGCAATTTTCTTCCTTGGCGTGTTTGTCTTCTTTATTTGTCTTGCTAAGAGCCTCCTTTTTCTATTTTATTACCTGCAAACGCTATGCCCTCTATTCCCCGCTCACTACCATTACTTGCTAAATGTTGCTTTCTTAAACTTTTGCTGGATCACTTTTGGGGCCCTAAGGTAGTAAGAATCAGAGAACTATAAGTATGATTCAAATAAAGATGTTCGCCTTTGTCTTTAAGAATATTTGAACCTTAAAACTCTGTAATTATTGTGGGTCTATAAACAAAGAGAAATAAGTCCTTTTCAAGGCAGTGAAATTTCTATTTCTAATAGAAAATACAGGTATAACTGGTATAACCAAATGCTATAAACAGAGTTCATTATTCACATAATTCTTATTAAAAATATACAGTGAGCTTCTTTCTTGGGAATAATGTTACTTGGCAATGTATTAAAGAAAAAACAAACAAACAACAATGACAAAAAATGATATGAATTCTTCCCATAAAGAAAACATAGTCTAACTGGTTGATGGAGGCATTAAAAAAAGGGTAAATAACAATACACACACAATCTTAGAGCAGAAAGTGAGTGTTAAGTACAAATGAGTATTGTAGACATCATATGATTTTAAGCATTGGGAAAGAGATTTTTCACAGTTGTCTAGACCTAGGTCCTTTAGAAAGTAGACCCTGAGGCTTAGATGACGTGTTGACCCCTTATTTGGGAGGTGTAAGCCCAGACAAATGAGGATGATGAAACAAACAAACAAAGAAACAAAAAGCAAGACAGGGAAAGATGAAAAGCTGTATAGTGTGATAGGAAGCATGACAATATTACAGTATTGTCCCAGGACAATCTCTGGGACACAGCACAGGTGACACTGGTAAAAGAACTGTAAAATGCAACTGCTCCTCAGAGGGGTCTACAGGATAGAGAAAGGAGGTGGAATTTATCTCCTATTTTTCACTTCTCAAGGTTCAACCCATGGGGAACCCCTCCCCACATGTCTGCCTTGCTCAGCCACCAGTATCCAAGCTCCCAGGGGTGTATTTCATCCGTACCTGCAAGAGGAGTGACTCAGCTGGGATGGTGTGCCAACTAAGAGACAAAAAGGAAGTCATTAAGGTGAGAAGCCCGAGAATACAACAGGTTTGAAAGGTCAGGGAAAGTGTATGGGCTCAAATATGGGCTTTCAGATGAGAGAAATTTGGATAATTAAGGAAAAGAGAGAATGTGTTTAGGAGGGAAAACAGTACAAGCAACATGGGAAAGAACAGAAGGCACACATGGAACATTATAAACACACTGGGTATGGCAGAGAGAGGGTGTTGGGTAAAAATATGACTGCACAGGGGGTTTGGTAGAGTTTGGACAGCATTGAGTGTTAAGCTAAAACATTTACATTTGACTCAGGCCAGGGAGGCACCACTAATTCCTAAGTAAGCTAAGCATGTGACGAATGTGGGATGTTTAGAGCATCTATTTGACAGTAGCATACTGGACTCGTTTGAGGCGGGAGGACATAGTTGCCGAAGAACAGTGAAATGGAAGTATTTTTAAAACCATCATTTATTAACTATGCCTAATGTGCTAGGTACATGCTAAGAACTTTTTTGCATTATCTCATTTAAGTCTATACGATAAACATGTGAGGTAATTCCCTCTTACAGATGAGGAAAATTAGATTCTGAAAATTCAAGGTCACACAGCTAATAATCTCACCTTGCATTCAAACCTAGAACAACTGCAAAATTTATATTTTCACTATGACATCACTGGTCTAAAATTTTTTTTATTGTACATCATTTTTGGTTTAATAAAATCCTAATATGCGTAGCATAAAGTTTAAATATGAAATTTCCATTGTATTACAATTTCATCAAAGTCCCAAATACAAGATCAATAAGATACATCCTCAAAACCTTTATATTCTAAGTGAGATCATAGACCACCTACTCAGAACATTGTCACATCAGCGCATTGCCCACACCTAGCCTACAGAAGAGAAGTTCAAGAATGAATGTGAAGTTCATTCTAAAAAGCCATTTGTGTCTTGCCCTCCCCAGTCCCCTGCCCACCATGGAGAGAAGGAGGGTGTGCATTTTACCCTAGGCTAAGCCAGAGGGAGAGCTTGGGGTGTGTGCTCTGGAATTTGAGTAGGAAAGAGACAGATCTGGAAAGTCTGAAATCAGGGTTTGTTTCTAGAGTATGTTTCAGGAGAGCTTTCTCGGCGAGTGAGCTACACTTCCACTGACAGAGAGGCAGAGGCACGAGAGCTGTTCACGGACATCTGGAGGAAAGCAAGCATGCTTGATAGGATGCGTGCAGAACGTTTTCCTGACAGGAGGGAGGTGACCTCAGCAGAGAGGGCATGCACCTTAAGTGAGATAATGGGGCAGGGAGTTGTAAGTGAGAAGCCAGAAAAAGCAGCACCCACACGAGAACTTCAGCTAGAGGCCACGGCACGGAGTCCCTAAGGAGCTGAGAAAGGGGCAGCTGTGGACATCTGTCACCTCTGATCACAGTTCTGTCCCTCAAGAAGACTTTTTCTGTGCTTCACTGCTGCTTCTCCCCACGCTCCAAACCTGGAGATAAAGTAGCACAAACAGAATGGAATAAAGAAACAAAGAAATTGTCAACCACAACTCTCTCACTGCACTGCACGCACTTTTGAGGCAGGCCTAAGGTGGGGCAATGAAAGGGCTTTAAATTAGTAGAGAGTCTGAAGACTTTATATTAGACTGGATTAAACTTGCAAATACCCACACCTCTACAACCCACCAAAATTTTATCCAAATGACTGAAGAAATGGTAGACTAAAGATGGCGTCCATGGAGTGAGCAGACAGGAAAAAGAATGAAGTTGCTTTGTGCTAGCATCCCGCAGAGACCAGAGTTTTCACTTGCTGGCTAAGATGTTGACTTACTTATATTGCAGTTACTCCTCTAGTACTTTTAAAACCATACTAACATATAAAGCATAAATAATATATGTCTTCAGTATATTAAATATAAGGTTAAAAGTAGTAGAAATTCTAACATTGTAATTCCACTTTGAAAGTGAATCTATTGTAATAATCCTCATATATATTGACATATATATAATACTTTGTAATCGTCCCCATATAAGACAGGGATATTGTATATATGGCGGGGAGGGTGAAAAAAGATGGGAGAAAAAAGATGATTGTTACATGCATATGACAGAAAATACTGACAGTTGGTTGGGGAAAATTACTTTGATGCAGCAAAAAGCAAAATCTAGACCAGACTACTACTAGAATGTATTGTGATACATTGTGACTATATGTATATAGTTATATATGTATGGAGCATTTTTAAAAAATTTTAATGAAAATAAGAGACTCAAGTGTGTAGGTAGTAAAGACAGATTAATAACCTACTAGTCTTTGTGATTTTAACCCCAATATTCATGTTTTTAAACCCTTATACTACAATTAATCTTTCTTCTTAGGCAGAACCTGTCTTGACCTGGTCAAAAGAAGAGATTCAGAGTAGAAAAACTATCCAGTGAAAGGAAAGACCCATCTCTTTCCACTCTACAGGACAACTTTTGGGGAGAGAAAGAGGCCCCCTATCTGATACCAAAACAGAACTCTCTGATACATGAAATCCTATTTCTAGGTTTTTAGACTATAAAGATGAATAAGATATAGTGCCTCCCTAGGTTTAATTTTATAAACTTTTGTCTTTTATAAATTGTCTAAAGCAAAAGATGATATTGCAAATGATTTAAGAAACATTTGTCTCTTTTTGGTTAAAGCCTGCCACCAAGTGGCTACCTTGAAAAACAACATTTTTAGAAGTGATTTTTCTTAAACATTTAGATCTAGAAGGAAGAATAGGATGGTATGCAACATACAGTGTGCACTTCTGTCTTTGTTAATTTAATTTAATCAACATAGAGCATCTGTTTGTGATCATATTATTACCATGCAAAGCATTCCACATGAATTATTTATTTTTTCCTCACTACCAGCCTTTGAGGTAGATACGCATGACATCTCTATTATTTCTTTCACCTCTCCCGGAGTCCTGACACAAGCTCAGGACAGGTGTCTCTGGATTCTAGATTGGTCTCTAATGTCAATGAACTGTATGCATAGCATCACCTGACTACTATATGGCAGAATTGGATTTTAACCCACCTCTGTCTGACATTAGAACCATATATATCAGGACCTAAAATTTTTTCCCTGTGTCTTGAAGTTTCTAGATGTTTTTTAGAATAGTAATTACATTTTTCAAATAACAAGAATGTCTAAGCTTCACCTTGTAGTAGAATGACAAAATTAATAGTGGTACTAGTATTAGTATAGTGTAGCATTAGTAGTGAAAGGACAAAATTATCGTCTTATTAAGAATTAGTGCCTATTTCAATTTTTTTCACTTTATGTCAAACAAACCACAAGAGAAAGATAAAAATAAGACCCGTATAGTAAATAAAAATGGTATCAATAAATACACATAGAATGCTTTTTTTTGTTATCTTCTTACTGAAATGAGATGAAAAATTATCACTATGTAAAGAAGTATAATTTTACATAATAGCAATCCATAACAATAAACTTTGATTAAGAAGTCTTACTAATTGTTGAGATTTATGTTTGGGACATAAAAACCAATTTTGTAAAGGCAAGGTCAGCTATTTCTTATCCTCATAATTATTTATACCACAATGGTGCCTCTCCTCTCATAGAATCACATGGATAAAAGAATCTATTTCTATACAAACTAATTTTATATGCTTCACATTTCTTTGTGAAATTATCTCAGTTATAAAATTTATGTAAAGGATCAGTCAAGGAAAAGATAATTTACTATTCCAAATGCATTTTCTTTCTTCTTTATAATGTTACAGCAGAAAGGCATAGAGAATGGCTACCACCCTGTTTCACTCCCTGTTAAACATTATAGGTTGAGGAAAGTCCAAAACGTCCTACATAAGAATTGAGTTTTTGTTGACCCCTTTGCCCAAAAAAATCATTGACAAGAACTGTGGACTCTATAAAAGATATCTGAAAAAAATTGAATACATTTTTTTGGTAAGTCACAATGAAAAATCACCAAATCTAAAACTTACTGTTCTGATTGGATCTTTTTCCACTTTTTTAAGCTTAAAATATACACTTGAAAAGTTAAGGTAAAACACTGTTGCTGTTAGTATTTGCTGTACTCAGCATTTAAGTTGATTTGGCCCTAGAGACATCAGTTGCCAAAGCAATCCTAAGGAGAATGAACAAAGCTGGAGGCACATACCTCCCAGACTTGAAACAATACTACAAAGCTACAGTAATCAAATGGCATGGTATTGGCACGAAAAAAGACATAAGAGTCAATGGAACAGAACAGAGAGCCTGGAAATAAACCCACACACCTATGGTCAATTAATCTTCAACAAAGGGAATAAGAATATACAACGGAGAAAAGACTGTCTTCATCAAATGGTGTTGGGAAAGCTGGACAGCCATATGCAGAAAAACGAAGTTAGAACACACCCTCACACCATACACAAAAATAAACTCAAAACAGCTTAAAGACTCAAATATAAAACAGGACACCATAAAATTCCTAGAAGAGAACATAGGCAAAGCATTCTCTGACATAAATTGTACCAATATTTTCTTAGGTCAGTTTCCCCAGGCAATAGAAATAAAAGCAAAAATAAATGCGACTTAATTAAACTTATAAGCTTTTGCACAGCCAAGGAAACCATAAACAAAATGAAAAGACAACCTATGGACTGGGAGAAAATATTTGCAAATGATGTGACCATCAAGGGATTCATTTTCAAAATATACAAACAGCTCATACAACTCAATAACAAAAAACCAAACAACCCAATTAAAATATGGGCAGAAGACCTAAATAGACATCTCTCCAAAGACACCGGCACATGAAAAGATGTTCAACATTGCTAATTATGAAATGCAAATTCAAAACTACAATAAGGTATCACCTCACACCAGTCAGAATAGCCATCATTAAAAAGTCTACAAATAACAAATGTTAAAGAGCATGTGGAGAAAATGGAACCCTCCTACAGCTTTGGTGGGAATTTAAATTGGTACAGCCACTATGGGAAACAGTGTGGAGGTTCCTTAAAAAACTAAAAATAGAGTTATCATATGATCCAGCAATCCCACTTCTGGGCATGTATCTCGAGAAAACTCTAATTTGAAAAGACACATGCACCCCAATGTTCATAGAAGCACTATTTACAAGACATGGAAGCAACTTAAATCTCCAAGGACAGATGAATGGAAAAAGATGTGGTACATATACACAATGGAATACTACTCAGCCATAAAAAAGAATGAAATAATACCATTTGCAGCAACATGCATGGACCTAGAGATTATCATACTAAATGATGTAAGACAGACAAATATCATATGATATCACTTATATGTGGAATCTAAAATATGATGCAAATGAACTTATTAATGAAACAAACAGACACAAACTTATGGTTACCAAAGGGGGAAGGGAGGGAGGGATAAATTAGGAGTTTGGTATTAGTAAATACAAACTATTATATATAAAATAAACAAGGTCCTACTGTATAGCATAGGGAACTATATTCAATATCTTGTAATAATCCATAATGAAAAAGAATATGTATACATATATATGTACAACTGAATCACTTTGCTGTACACCAGAAACTAACACAACATTGTAAATCAACTATACTTCAATTAAAAAAAAACAAGAATATCAATATTCTAAGTATTAAATGACATGATCTAAGTAAATGATCAGTATCATGTTTAGCATAAAGTAAGTACAGAAATAGTATTATGTTATTGGGTTTTGGGTATCTGAACATATTAAAGAAATATTTTCAATTTATTTTTTAAGTGTGATAATTTCATACTGGATATGTAAAAATAAATAGCCCTTAAGAGTTAGAGATACATATTGAATTCTTATCAATGAAATCACATAATATCTGACATCTGTACCTGATAAAACTTTAAAATAAATTTTTGAAGAGATAGATGAAATAAGATTAGCACAATGTCATTTTTTTAGCTGGTGATAGATAATATTATTTCTATTTTTGAGTATGTTTTAAAATTTACATTAAAATCAAGAAGAATATATTCTGCAAGCTAAAAGTGAGCACAATAAATCCCATAGTTATTCACTTTTAAGGAGGGTGATAGAATTGAAATCTCTATAAGATTGGAGATAATGTTCAAAATTGAACAGTTTAATATTAGCTTAAATTACATCCTTGTAACTTATTTATGATATAACTGGAAGTTTATACTTCTTAATCCCCTTCATCTTTTTTACCTCCTCCACCCACCCCCACACCCCCCCCCCAACTCTTCCCTTCTGGCAATCACCCTTTTGTTCTATATTTGTGTCTGTTTTCATTGTTTTGTTTATTCCTTTGCTTTGTTTTTCAGATTCCCTATAAAAGTGAAGTCATACAGTATTTGCCTTTTTCTGTTTGACTTATTTCATGCAGCATAATACCCTCTACAGCCATCTATGTTGTCACAAATGGCAAGATTTAATTTTCTTATGGCTGAGTAATATTCCACTGCATGTATATGTGTGTGTGTGTGTGTATACACACCACATTTTCTTTATTTATTCGACTATAGATGGACACTTTGCTTCCATATCATGGCTTTTGTAAATAATGCTGCAGCAAACTCTGGAGTCCATATTGAATTAGTATTTTTGTTTTCTTCTGGTAAATATCAACAAGTGAAACTGTTGGATCACATGGTAGTTCTATTTTTAATTTTTTGAGGAGCCTCTATTCTGTTTTCCATAGTGGCTGTACCAATTTACATACCTCCCCAGCAGTGCACAAGTGTTCCCTTTCCTCCACATACTTGCCAACACTTGTTTGTCTTTTTGATAGTAGCCATTTTGACAGGTATGAGGTGATATCTCATTGTGGTTTTGATATGTATTTCCCTGATGAATAGTGATGTTAAGCATCATTTCATGTGTCTCTTGGGCATCTTTAGAAAAATGTCTATTTAGGTCTTCTGCCCATTTTTAAATCAAATTATTTGCTCTTTTTTTTTTAATGTTGAGTTGTATGAGTTCTTTGTATATTTCTGAATATTAAGCCCTTTTCTTAAGGTTTCTTAAGGTGGAAACTTTGGTTGTTGATTTTATATCTTCTTTTCTAGTACATGTATTTAATGTTATATTATTTGTTGATTAATGCTATACAAATTTTCCTCTAAGTACTGACTTTATTGCAGCCCACAGATTTTGATGTTATATTTTCATTTTCATTCATTTCAAAATATTTTAAATTTCTCTTGAAACACTGATTTGACCCATGTTATTTCAAAGTGTTGTTTAATTTTCAAATATTTTAGGATTTTCCAGCTATTTCTCTATTTTTTATTTCTAGTTTAATTCCATTTGTAGTATGAGAACATATGTTTTATGACTTCCATTCTTTTAAATTCATTAAGGTGTGTTTTATGACCACTTATGGTCTACTTTAGCAAATGCCACGTGAGCTTGAGAAGAAGTCATTGGATGGAGTCAATTGCATCAAGTTGATTGATAGTGCTGTTCAAGCCAATTTTATCTTATGTTTTTTCTGCCTTTTCTGCCTCTCACAATTGCTAAAAGAGGAGTGTTGAAGTCTCTAACTATAGTACTTGTTTGTCTATTGCTCCTTTCAGTTCTATCATATTTTGCTGCTTTGTTGGTAAGTACACATGTTTAGGATTTTTATATCCTCTTGGAGAATTAATTCCACTATCATTATGTAGTGTCCCTCATCATCCCTGATAATTTTGCTTCTTCTGAAGTACTCGCTCTGTGAAATTATTATAGCTACTCTGGTTATCTTTTAATTAGTGCTAAAATGTTATACTTTCTCCATCCTTTAATTTTTTTCTTTAAGAACTTTTATTGAGATACAATTGACATACAATAAACTGCATATATTTAAAGTGTACAATTTGATATTTTTTTTCTTATTAGTAATGTATATATGGCAATGCCAATCTCCCAATTCATTCCTCCCCAACTCCATCCTTTAATTTTAACTTTTCTGAGTCTTTATATTTAAAATGGGTTTCCTGTAAACAACATACAGTTTTATTCACTCTGTCAATCCCCACCTCTTAATTGGTGCATTTAGACCATTATCACTTAAATGATCATTGACATAGTTGGATTAATATCTACTGTATACATCTTTTTACTATTTCTTATATTTATTCCTTGTTTCCCTTTCCCCTCATTCTTCTGCTTTCTATGGATTTCACTGAGCATTTTATATAATTTGAATTTTGTCTCCTCTCTTAGCATATCAATTATACTACTTTAAAAAAATTTTAATGGTTCCTTTAGAGTTTGAAATAAGCATCTTAAATTAATCTAAGTCACTTTCAAGTAACACTGTACCACTTCATGTGTAACACAGGTTTCTTGTGAAGAATATTCCCAGTCCCTCTGTCCCTTCCTTATGACATTTCTGTCAGTCATTTCACTTATCCATATGCTCTAATCACCTAACACATAATTATTATTCTTAAGTTATATTTTATATTTATTAAAATAAGAAAAATAAAATATTTTTTTTCATTTGTTCCTTCTCCAACCCTCTTTCTTATTTTTATAGATCTGAGTTTCGGACTTACATCATTTCCCTTTTCTCCAATGAACTTTTTTTAATATTTTCTTCAGAGCAGGTCTGCTGGGGATGAATTCTCTAAGTTCGTGTGTATGTGTGTGTGTGTGTGTGTGTGTGTGAGAGAGAGAGAGAGAGAGGAAGTCTTAATATCATTTTGAAAGACTGTTTTGAAGAATAATTTCAGTAGATATAGAATTCTAGGTGATTGTTTTTTTCTTTCAATACTTTCACCCTATTCCTCTTGTTTGCATAATTTCTGATGTGAAGTTCACTGTAATTCTTATCTTTTTTTCCCCTATAGGTAAGGTGTTTCCTCTCCTTCCCTCTGGCTTATTTATAGATTTTTGTCTTTGTTTTTGATTTTCTGTAGTGTGAATATGTCTAGGTGTAGTTTTTGTGAGTTTGTTTGTTTTGTATTTATCCTGTGTTGTTCTCTGAGCTTCCTGGATCTGTAGTTTGGTGTCTGCTATTAATTTTGGAAATATTTTATCCATTATTACAAAATTACAAATATTTCTTCTGCTCCATATTCTCTTTCTTCTCATTCTGGCATTCCTAAAACACGTATGGTACCTTTAGAAACATCCCAAATTCATAGAGTCGGTATGCTTTTTTTAAAAAATTCTTTTTACTTTTTGCATTTCAGTTTGAGAAGTTTCTATTGGTCTGTCTTCAAGCTCACAGAATCCTTTCTCTATGCTGATGTGTCCATACTGACAAGACATTTAAAGGCATTCTCCATTCCTATTACAGTGTTTTGATACTTAGCATTTCCTTTTGGTACTTTCTTAGAGTTTCCACCTGCCTGCGTACATTAGCTACCTATCCTTGGAGATTGTCTTTTTTTTTTTTTTCAATTGAAGCACTTACATAATTCGTAGTTATTTTAAATTCTCCTTTTAATAATTCCAAAATTTGTGTCATGTCTGAGTCTGAAACTAATGCTTGCTTTGCCTCTTCAGATTTTTTTCCTGCCTTTTGGCATGCCTTATAGTTTTTAGTTGAATGCCGGTGATGCTGTGTTGGTGAGTAGGTATTGAGGTAAATAGGCCTTTAGTGTGAGGATCTGTGCTAATCTGAATAGGAGTTGGGCATAATTAATGTTTGCTGCAGCTGTTGGTGCCAGCTGCTTCGTATTCCTCTGGGGTCCTGATTTTTGCCTCCCTTCCTCACTGTGGGCTTCCTTCAGTACTCCCTCCTCAGGGAACGTCTGCCTCTTACAGCTCTGTCCGCTGTATTGCACTGTCACTTTACTGGAATCCAGTGTGAGGGGTGATACGGTGTGCGGCAGGAGCCCCGTTCTGTCATCTTATGATTCAATCTCAGCCTTTTCGTGTGCCTGCAACCCTGCGCTAAAACACTGACTGATATTTCCGCAGTAATTGTTTAGCTCCCCTCCACACTTCAGGTTAGGCAGGGAGGCGAGCGCGAGCTAGGTCAGGCAGAATTCCCTTCCCCTGCCTGGGATAAGGCTCTGGGTAAAATTTTTCCCCTTGAAAAGTAGGCCTTTGTTATGGAGAATCCTCCGGACATACTGTACAATGAGTACTCTTCCCCTCCTCCCGTTAGAATCACAAGGTGAGAGAATTTGCCTGTGTACTGTGAAAACCCAGGAGGGCTCCCGGAGATAAAACCTGTGAATGTATGGGGGTCATCCAAGACCACAGCCCCCATGGGCTTTTCCCTCTCATGCAAGTCCACACTCAGCCTCCAGCAGTTCATCAAAATGATCATTTAAGTGTCCTTACCAGTTTATGGCTCCAGCAGCTTCTGCTCCAGGTAAGCAGATCTCATCTATGACTCTGAACTCGCCTGTCTCTCCAGATTTCAGGGTGACAAGTTTCCTTATAATGTCAGGTCTGATGAGTCCAAGTGAAGTCACTGATTTTCAGCTTCTTCTTCCTTTTCTTGCAGGCACCAGAATAACAGTTTACAAGCTTTTTGCACATTGGAGCTTAAACATTAGAATTCTGTAGCCTGAAGACTTTTATTGCGGTGTTCACCAAGCTTCTTTTTATGAGATAGCATCTTCTCTATGAGTTCATCACATACAGAAGGATTTCGTGGAGAAAAATTAATTATACAGGGTCTTCTAATTTGCGTTTATCAAACAAACACACGGTACACACTCTAATACTATCAAGCATTTTTCTTTCACAAAGCTAAATATCTTTTTATACAGTACTGCAGCCTTTGGTTTTAGGAGGCTTGCCGTTTCAACTCTCCGTGGATACATAAATACTTAACAACTATGTTTATGCTTCCATCTGCATTTTGCAAATGCTGTCTGAATATCTAGTTGACCTGAGTTGGAATCAGCTAGTGGGTGAAAGATAGAAATATAAAACCCCATCCTGGACAGTCACCATCTGGAGAATTATCAGTGATAATTACTATAGACTTAAATGTGCCAGCTTGATAAAGTCATCACCATATGAATATTACTCTGTACCACATTAATAAGAGCTATAAGATGGCTATTCATAGACACCAAGTAACTTCTGCTTCACAAGCAAGAAGAGAATACTTCAGGAAGAGAAAATTCCAGAGAGGAGGGTCTGTAAGAAGCATGGGTGGTATTTGTTTACTCCTGGTGCAGGAGATACAGTCTTAGTTATGAGCACAGCAGCTCTGAGATTAGAAGGCAGCTGTGTTTTCAAGCTGTGCATGGTATTCTGGTTTGTATGTGCCTTGTGAAAATATTCTCTTGACCAGCAGGTCTTTTGCACACAATGCTTGTAGACATGCTCCAGAAAATGGTTCATAACATATATTTCAAACAAAGAAATGAAATGATCTGTGTCACCAATTTCATTCATGCTTGGTATACATTTTCCAGTTGACCTGTGGCACCCTTCATCTTGATGACTTCAATACAGTGCCCTCTGCACTTGACTCTCCCGGCCCAACAGCTTATCTGGCCACAGTGCAAACCGGCCACTGCCCACTCCCTTACCCACCATTCCATCCAACATGAATTATTTTTAAGAAGAAAGTTATTTAAAAGAATGGCCCAAATCAGGAGAGGTGCATATTGAATTCATCAACAGATACACAGCAGGATGCTGTAATTAAGGCTTCACTTGGAGCCTAAACTCTGTGTTGTAATCTTGAAATCAGTATCAGTTCTCCCCTCCATTTTCTAGTCTGAAATAATAATATTTATAAATATCAATACATTGTGAACTCTAAAGAGCTATGCAAACCCAAGATATTATCTCCTTCCAGTGCTATAATATTTAAAAATTACAATAGAGTTTTTTCCCCTCAACTGTTTTAATTAGAAAAAATTATCTTTCCTTATATAAGGGCAGCGAGAAGGATATTAATGAATTTAAACAATGAAATATAGCCACTACTTTGTGATTTTTGTTCTCATGGAATGTGGTCAGCAGACTCTAAGGTGGCCCCATCATCACGCCCCTGATATTCATGCTTTGTCCGACACCCTCCCCTCCACTGTAGGTGGGACTTATGAATTGCTTCTAACCAACAGAATATGCCAGAGGTGACACAATGCTCTAGATTATGTGTGTATATTACAAAAGATTGTAACTCATCTTGTTAAGAGACACTCTCTTTCTTTTGCTGGATTTGAAGACATAAGCTGCAATGTTGTGAGCTGCCACGAGGGGAAGAGAATGTGACAAATTGCTGAGGGTGGGCTCCAGCTCAGAGCAGGCAGGAAACTGAGGTCCTCAGTCTGGCAAACTGCAAGGGACTGAATGCTGCCAATAACACTGTGAGTTAGGACGCTGATTCCGCCCTAGTTGAGCCTCCGATGAGATCACCACTTGGCCGACACCTTGATTGCAACTTTGAAAGACCCTGAAGCAAAGGACTCAGCTAAGCTGCGCCCAGACTCCTGACCCAGAAAAACTGTGAGGAAATACATGTGTGCTATTTTAAGCCACTGAGTTGATAGTATCACTGTTCAGCAGCAATAGATAGCTAATAATACACTGCGTTTTACCACGTTCTTTTTAATTTAAAGACTGAATATAACTCCTGTGATTGATTTTATTCATTTGCTCTAAATGAACACGCCTGTTGAATTTTGCCACAATGAATACGAAAAATAGCTAATATTTATTGAACTCTTTCTTGCACTAAGTACTTTACAGACATTAGCTCATTGATTCTATTTTCAATATTTTGCAGCATGGAAGATACAGCTGTCTATCATCATTTATTAAATCAATCAATCAATCTGAAAACCACAATGTACCTCCAGGACTGACAGAAAAGAAAGCACTTATTGCTAAGAGGTTTCTGGTAGACTGTAGGATTAGATAGAATTCACTGAGCACAAAACTGTGCTATTAATGTTACAGAATGTTGCAAACAAAATTATCGCAAACCTTGCCAAAAATTATTAAGGACATAAACAATTGGTTATGAATCAGTATGGCATTTACATCATCTTATTCAACCTTTTCAATGGCTTCAATTTAATGTCTTGAGTTATGTAATTATATGATAAATGCAATTGTCAAAAAGTGATGAAAAACAGAGACAGATTTACCATTTGCAAGCAGTAGTCTGCAATGAGGCAATAATCACCCTTCAACAGGCAAAGATGAAACACAAGTTATCAAAGCAAAGATGCTTATTTCAAATCACAGTGTTTTTTAAAGAAAATCCTTTAAAAAAGACCCACTGGGGATCAGAAAGAGTTTGGACTATCACTTTAATATGAATGATGTAAATTTCTTATTACCAATCTCCTGAGTCAAAAGCAACAAAACATTTTTTAAAAATATTGTCCATATTTAATATGCAGATTCCAAAATAAATCCTAACAATAGGACTATAGAGTGGTACTTTGGTTGCACTATAGTAATATTCAATGACATATTTGGTTCTACTGGAAGTATTAACGTGACATTAGAATGTCTTCAAATGTATTTTTTTTTAATTTGGAGCCGATAAAACTTTTAGATTTTCTGAAGTATTTGTCTGTGTGTAACTATGACTACTTATACAGGCTCTGTTTCAACTTTATATGGTTTATTGTTTTCTTTGAACTAAAATTTTAACACATTGTTCTGTCTGAATCTACTCCATTGAATTTGTTCAAATTCTTTTAAAAATAAATACACTCACTCAGTATTGTCTTTCACACAACCATATTATAATATTTCACCTTACCCATAAACATTTCAATGTTTATTTTATATTATTTTTATCTTTTGCTCCAAGGTTTTTAGAAATTACTATAATTCTTGAAATTATATATATATATATATATATAACTATGCAATGCTGTTTTTAAATAAACAAAATTGTTTCCCTTCCAAGAAAATTAAAATTATATTTTCAACTTTCCCCCATTATAGGTATGATTAACAGTATTTAATTTTTATCTACAACTTTTCCTAATTAAATTGAAGTATTGTCTCTTACTCTGACAGATAATCGCTTACAGTTACCATGTGAGCTGATTTCTCTCATTTTACAAATGGAGAAGTCAATCATGGAACGCTGAAATGACTTGCAGTTGACCCTGTAAAGAGAAAGAAGCAGAGTCAGTAGGATTGGATCCAGTGATTGTCAGATTCTAAAACTGATCTTTCTTTCAGGGCAAAAATTGAGTCTTAACCACAATAATACCCTATCTGTGATTGCCTATGTTATTTTAGACGAACATTGTTTTGTAAATATTAAACTGTCACTTTTCTTTTGTTTGTTTCTTCTGAAACCTCTCCTTGGTCTAACCACATAAAGTATTTGAACTGAAAAGTAGTTCATTTTTCTATGCTTTGCTTGTTTCTTTTGTGTTTACTGTTTCTTTGTGTCCTGTTATGAGTTCATGAGTAGGGTGGAGAGGAAGGGGTTAATATGTTCTGCCACTCTGAAATTACTACCCATAACCAAAATCACAGCTTAGCTTCTCTCAAAACACATGTTTGCCATTTTTAATCACAGACTCAGTGATTAAGAATGGAATGAAAAAGAGACATAACTAAGGAGCAATTCAAATAAACAAAGAATTAAGATGTTGTGATATGTTTATAAAGACTAGAGACATCTGGAATATTCCAACTAAATAGTACAGATAATGCACTCTTTCGTTTAATAAGGGCTTTGAGTACCATAAAATATCAAAATGCTTAAGTACTACTGAGATCCTCTGTTATTTTTCTTTTGTCTTCTATTATATGCCAAGTTCTGAGTTTTTTTTCTTTTTTCCAACTATATTGTGCTCACTACTTCTAACTCACTTTATATTTTAATATTCTTTATTAGGGAGACTCCATATTGTGTTCAAACAGTATCATGTTAATCAAATCTCCATCAATTATGCTTGTCCAATATATCTATTCACTTAGAGAACTCTCTATTCAAAAAGAATACACGTGAAGTTACATAGGAGGTAAACATTCTGATTCCAACCATGGAATTTCACCTTTATTTGGAAGAGAAATGAGATTGGAATAATTTTTTATCACTTGGGATTGTATCAGTCAATATTCAGTTGCAGGAACTATTTTAAGGCAGTCCAGCTATTTCAAGAAGAATATACAGCAAATTAGGTGCTTTCAGAACTGTTGGGGGTACGGTGATAAAACAGAAACACCTGGGGCTTCCTAGGTGGCACAGTGGTTAAGAATCCACTTGCCTATTCAGGGGACATGAGTTCGATCCCTGCTCCAGGAAGATCCCACATGCCATGGAGCCACTAACCCCAAGCACCACAACTACTAAGCCTGTGCTCTAGAGCCTGTGAGCCACAACTCTTGAGCTCGTGTGCCGCAACTACTGATGCTCATGTGCCTAGAGCCCATGCTCTGCAACAAAAGAAGCCACCGCAGTGAGGAGCCCATGCACCACAATGAAGAGTAGCCCCTACTCACCGCAACTAGAGAAAGCCCGAGTGCAGCAACGAAGACTCAATGCAGCCAATAAATAAATAATTAATTAGTTAATTAAAAAAAAAAGAAATGCCTCACCATGGGCACTGTGACTTCTTCACCAACACTCCATAGTAACTACCATCCAGGGGTTAGGAATTTGTGGCAACTGCAAACGATACAATTGTTGCTTCTCCAAACACACGGATTGGACATTGGCACACCAGTGTGGACCTGCGTATATAGCTGTGCTGGCTGGCAGAGAAAGGGCTAAAGTAAAATGAAGTTGGCCTCTACCCATGTTTGCCTAAGAAAATTCTAAGTGCTTGCATTTAAATAGGGGACCATTGCATGAAGAACCATGGATGAGAGTGTGTCAGAAGAAAAGCCTCTAGAAATGCACACGAGAGGTAAGCTGGAAGGTTTGAATGGAAGGTGAATGTCAAGCCACAATACTCATCATAGTGTTTTGATATTTTAAAAATGTCTCATGTTTTTCACTGTTCTCAGTATCCTCTTCTGAGCCCCCTGTAATCATCTGTGAGTACTACCCTTTACCACATTTTAGAAAACAATGTTTTAGACTGCAGAGTTCGAAACACTTATTACTGCTTTTTAAAATTACATATATTTTTTAAAATTTTAGGCATCCTATCTGGGATGAAATTGAGCAAACATTTGTTGAAGAGTTCCTGAATTTCAGACATGATGCTAGAGTCAGAGAAAAGAAAATTATTTATCTTCCCTGCTCCAGGTGGCATTATGCCAATTGATACAACATAATTAGGGCACAGAAGTAGAAGGAAGAGTAGAAAAAAGAAACTATAATTAAAGTTTTATGAATAGTTTCTGGATAAAGGAAAGAATTACAAACTTAAAACAAAGGTAGGTATTTATAAAGGGAAACAAATTGATTTAACAACAATAGCAGCAACAACTGAAAAAAATAGATCTGAGACCCCAATTGATTTAATTGACAACAAACAAGAAAAGTTTCTTTTAAAAAAGGAAAACAAATAGCTAATATATGAAAAAATATGATAGCCATATATGTTGAAAAAGGACACCTTTTTAATCTCCCATAAATAGACCAGGATTTAAGACATGTTATATTCAAATGTATTTTTTCTTTGTTTTGCTAGGAGGAGAACTCTGATATACTTTGGTTTCAATTATACATTGGTACATTATTTCTGGAAGGCAACTTGGCAACAAGTAATAAAGGTCCTCAAAAGTTTAAATTCTTTTAAAAATTTATGCAATTTGACTAAACATGGCAGCAGCTGTGTCTGTCTTATTCACCATTGTCTCCCCTCTGTAGCTTTTAAAGTACCTAACACACAGTTACTTTTCAATAAGTGTTGTTTGGAGGACTGAGTGATAATTACCAAAACACAAATTTAATAGCAAAATAACCTGGAAAAATCCTGAAGGTCAACATTGCAGGAACAATGAATAATTTTTGGCCTTTTCATATTACAAAATAGTATCCATCCAATAAAACAATATTTACCAAATTATTATAGTGGCAAGGAAATACTCATTAGGCAATAACACAAGGTAAAGATGCCTCATAGTAGTCTATATTTCATCATCTCAAATAAAGTTAGAATAGAAAATAAGAAAAAATGTTAGCTCTGGATCAAGATTATTTGTTTTCTTAGAATCAACTCTTCTGGTAGGACTCTCCTAATTCTCCATACACCTATGGAGATGGAAGTTACAGTTCAAATACTTCTATATTTTCAAATGTTTTCATACATACGGATGGTCAACAGACACATGAAAAGATGCTCAGCACACTAATCATTAGAGAAATGCAAATCAAAACCACAGTGAAGTATCACCTCACACCAGTCAGAACGGCCATCATTAAAAAAATCTAGAAACAATAATTGCTGGAGAGGGTGTGGGGAAAAGGGAACCCTCCTGCACTGTTGGTGGGAATGTAAATTGATACAGCCACTATGGAAAACAGTATGGAGGTTCCTCAAAAAACTAAAAATAGAACTACCATATGACCCAGCAACCCCACTACTGGGCATATACCCAGGGAAAACCATAATTCAAAAGAGATACATGTACCATAATGTGCATTGCAGCATTATTTACAATAGTCAGGACACAGAAGCAACCTAAATGTCCATCAACAGATTAATGCATAAAGAAGATGTGGCACATATATACAATGGAATATTACTCAGCCATAAAAAGGAATGAAATTGACCTATTCATAGTGGGGTGGATGGACCTAGAGTCTGTCATACAGAGTGAAGTAAGCCAGAAAGAGAAAAACAAATACCGTATGCTAACACACATATACAGAATCTAGAAAATTGGTTCCCATGAACCTAGTGGCAGGGTAGGAATAGAGATGCAGACGTAGAGAACGGACCTGAGGACACTGCAGAGAGGGGAAGCTGGGACATAGTGAGAGAGTAGCATAGATATATACACACTACCAAATGTAAAATAGACAGCTAGTGGGAAGGTACTACAGAGCATAGGGAGTTCAGCTCGATGCTTTGCAAAGACCTAAAGGGGTGGGATAAGGAGGTTGGGAGGGAGGCTCAAGAGGGAGGGATATGGGGATATATGTATACATGTGGCTCTTTCATTTTGTTGTACAGCAGAAACTGACACAATACTGTAAAGCAATTATACTCCAATAAAGATTAAAAAAAAAAGTCTAGTAAACCTAGACTGAAGATCATGTCATTTTACTCATCACTTCTCCAAGACAAATATATATTTGTATACATATATTACAGGTATATATTTTCTTAATTCTCTTTATATTCTAGCATGAAATTCAATGTCAGATTCATTTTGATGTTAATGGAGCCATTAGCTATTAACCATATTAACATATTTTTAATTTGAGATAAATTGTATACCTACACCTAGCAAAGATCAAAATATAACCAACTCATGACATATTATACATTTCAACAAAAGAGTAGATTGTCACAAACAGTTGTTGGACTGAGCAGTTTCTCCAAATTATGGTAGGTAATTACTAGTTTGTGGCAAATGCCACAATATTCAGAAACCTACTCTCACATTTAGTATAAGCAATTTCCATTCCAGTGGGTTTGCTCACATACTCACATGTACTATATTATGAAGGAGTTTAAAGCTAACCCTTCATTTTGTTTCTCCCATAAGTGTGATGTTAAAAAACATGATTTTAGTTTCCATCATGTAGTTTCAGATTTATTTACATACAGTGGTGGTTCCACAATCTTTGAAAATTGAACACTGGCCAGAAAAAAATGGGTAAACATATGTGTATACATATAATAAAAAGGAGATATGGAAAATGGAAGGAGAAAGGTAAGTATCAAGTAATAAGGGCCAGAAAATTTTTACAAAGACTAGAAAGAATAAGTGTTTAGAAAAAAATAGCTTTACCTCTATCCTATGTTGCCTTGAGGCTATTCTTGCCTGCTTCCCTGCAGAAATTGGCAGCAACAGCCAAGACATCAGTGTTCTCATGAAATAAATGCATTCTGAAGAGTTGCCCTTAGGTATTGAATATCCCATCCTACTCTCTAAAAATCTCTAAGACTGTGGATTACAATTTAGGGAGATTGTCACTTCCCAATCATGCTATACCTCAAAGTTTAGAATTTAAGATTACAAAAGGTCAGAAGGTAAAAAGAAAAGAAATGAAGTTTTTGTAAAACAGACAAATTTTGAATCATATTCAAAATACTGACTCCATATACGTGTACACATATATATTGAAGAAAGATTACAAGTGGCAATGATCAGCAATGGTCATCTGGTAGAGTTTTCAGCATAAGGCTTGTCTCCTATGCTCTAAAACAATGGTCAGCAAATGACAGCCTGCAGGCCACATTGGGCCTGGTTCCTGTTTTTGTAAATAAAATTTTATTGGAACACAGCCATAGCTGATAATTTCCACAGTACCTATAGCTGCTGTCACATTATAAGGGGAAGTTTAAATGGTGTGACAGAGATGGTTTTTAAAGCCTAAAATATTTATTATCTTCTCTTTCATAGGAAAAATTTGCCAACCCCTACTTTAAACTCTCAAACTGAGATCTGGCCTTTGATCCCTCCCCAGCACAGATGGACAATTAATGGATAGAAGATATTGTGAATATAAAACAAGAATTAGAATACCTAGTCATCCTGCCTTATCCAAAACACTGAAAGTAAAATTGCCTTGGCAATGATTAGACTGAGGTGTGGAGAAGGGGGAATCCATCCCTAAGAATCTGAAGCCGTAAGGCAGCACTCAAAATCACAGTACTGAGGAGGTGCAGAGAAAAACCCTCAAGTTGTAAATTCGCCATATTTAATTATTCTAAGATTCAACTTTTTTTTTGGTCTTATTTTAATATTTAGCAGTTAGGATGTGTATTATATCTGCTCAAGGCCTGGCAGCAATTGGAACTTAATTATCACTGACTGTACATCAAACATGCAGTGTTACTGTGTTAGAAAAAAATCAGAGACAAAATGGAACACTTTTTCAATAAATGCTTTACCACTTTGAGCTGGATTTTCAATGTGAAAAAATCTAAGAGTGCCACATTCAGTTTATTTTGCTTATACTTTCCTTTTTATATGTATAGAAGAATGACAGGACAACAATCTAAATGAGTATAAAACTGTCTTTAAATAAAAATTCAAAGTGACGAAAAGCTTCTTTATGGTTTACTTGACAGTATTACTTAGAGATTCATAAAATGTTGTTCTTTTGCTGCTGGCATCTTAGCTTCAACAAAAACAGTAGTCGTTGCAGACTAATAGTAACCCACAAGCATCTGATGGAAGCATAATCAGCTCTTCTGTACAGGAGTACACCAATCCTAAGCCTCAAGGAACAGCACAAATAACTTACCAATTAAAATGACCAGTTCATATTCAAACACAACTAATCACACAAGGAAACAATTTACTGTGAGCTAAAACTAGCAATAAAAATAGAAAGCATAAACGATTAAATATGTTTGATACTGGAATCTTCAGATATCTATCTAAATAACATCAAAAACTCTGTTTAACATGCTCAAAGGAATGAAAAACAAGCTTCAAAATATCTGAAGGGGATAGCAAACTTCAAAAACACATCAAGATGTTAAAGCATAAGAATTCAGTAATTAAACTGCTAATTAAATAGATGAGTTTAAAAGTAGGTTAGACACAAGCAAACACAGAATTACTGAACTGGAAGACAAGTCATAGAAATTGTTCAAAATTAAGCATGGAGAAAATAAAAGAGAAGATATTAAACTGATATTGAGACATACAAGATATCATGAGTAGTCGTAATGTGTATCTGAGTTGAGTTCCCGAAGGAAGAGCAAGGAGAAGGAAACAAGGAGTAACATGTGCAAATACAAATATAAAGGCTGAACATTTTTCAGAATAATGAAAGAATGATTTGCTTCATGAAGACTTCAGTTTCCAAGCATGATTACAAAAACATTTTACACCTACACACATACCAAAGCAACACTGCAAAACATCTAAAATAAAGAGGCATTTTAAGAAGAATCAATGAAAAGTGACAGATTACCTTGAGCAAGAGATTAAAATGAAATAAAAATTAGTTTGACAGCAAAATGAAAGTCAAACTTCTGTATAATTAAATTGTTCTGATAAATATAGTGATGATTCTGAAAAAAAGTGAATTAAATGATCAATCTGTAGTACTAGATATACCCTAATTTATTTCCTTTAAATATCCTTTTTCATATTTGCACTAGAATGACATGACAAAAAATTATGTCTAAATAACTAATTAATTTTGAGTTTATAATTTTATTCTTAAAGAAAAAATATTTCAAGAACAGGGCACTATAAAGTGTTTCTACCAACAGCTTCCATTCCAAAGGAATTCAGAAGAACATATTTCAGGCAGAGTGCAAGAGATCCAGAATAGAACGTTTGTGATTGAGGAAAGACCGAAATGCAACAAACTATGTTAAATATATTATTGCCTTTTTAACAGTAAAAATTTTATGCAAGATTAAAATTAAAAAAAAAAAAGAATTAAAAAGCAACACCAAATTAAGATGTAAGCTGAGAAGTAAATGAATGTATTTGCAATGTATTGTTCAAGAAGTGTCATTTTTCCTCAAGGCATTGAATTATTTTAGACTTTGAGAAGAATATTTTTGCAATTTCTTGAAGTAAAATGAAAATAGCCAAAAAAGAGCATCTATCCCCCAAAGTAGTAGCGGAAAGTGAAAGAAATACCTAATCAATTTAAAAAACAGGTAAGAAGCACAGAAATAAACAAAAAGATAAAACTAGAGAAAAATAGCAAAACACAAAGGTAGATAGGAGATTTTAAAAGAAATATGAGTAGTTATATTAAATGTAAATAGACTAAAAACTCCAGTTAAGAAATAATGATGACAAAAACAAAACAAAACAAAAAAACAGGGAAGGCATTTTTAAATATAATGCTGTATTAAAAAGACTTTTAAAACATTAGGATACACAGAATAGGAGGTGAAAGGGTAGGAAAAATCTGTCATGATAGTACCAAAGTATGCTGATTACTTGTACTTTTATCAGACAAAACAGACTTTAAGAAAACTTACACTACTTGGGATAAAGAGTCACATCTTAATTAGAAAAGGTTTAATTCATGATGAATATATAAAATTATATAAGTATTTATGAATATAAACATACAAAATGAGAGATAAATAAAATGCTAAATATATATATATATAAATACCTTAATATGTAAAACAAGAATAGCTACATAACTATAAGGACAATTTAACTTTGCAAACATAAATGCAGATTTAACATGCCTCCATTATTCTTTTAGTATCAATACATGAAGCCAACAGAAAATCAGTAATGATATATAAGATCTGGATAGTATAATTAACAAACAGCTTAATGGATGTGGACAGAACACTGAACCCAAGAAGAGTTCACATTCTTTTCTGAGTGTTGTCAACTTCTTTGAAGCCTCGATACAGGATGAGATCACCAAGAAACAGAGTTTAGAGGATGGACGGTGACAATTTGTCCCATGGGCCCTGGGGTGCTACACAGTAAAATATCTGAGACTGAAAACATGAGGCAGGATGGCATCCTGGAAGGAAATGAGTAAGGTTAATCAAGGAGAAGGAAGTGATCAACTGAGACGTTGATAAGAAAAGTTTTGGTGGGTTGCTTTGGGTAAAATTGATTGGAAGTGGGTTAGGACAGAAACTGGAGACAATTTATCATAGATACTTTGTTTTGTTTTGATTTTTTAATACTTAACCCCCTTTTTTTTGAATTTGTGTTAAAAATGACTGTGGCACACCTGCATGCTGAATTCTTAGACATGCATAGTTACTGTTTCATTTGCAATGTGTTCAGCAACCTTGCAATTAAAAAATGTTTGACAGTCCACCTTTAAAAAGGAAGAGATGCAGTGAGTGGGAAGCAGAAGTAAGTGGAGATCACTTACAAATTAAAATTGAGCACTTTTCATTGCTATCATATATTCCTTCACATGAGTATTCTGTGTCATTTAAATGATAGGATTCCTTGAAGAAATGCCACCAGATGGCAGGCACCTCCCTTTTGTATCACAGATACTTTGAATATAACACAGCAAATAAATAGTAACAAAGGGATACACATTTTATGTACCAAGGAAGGTGCTGAAAGGCAGCAGGATTGCTGAAGGAGAGGGCTCTTTATTAGTCTACACATATTTAGAAATGTAATTTTATATTCATAAACAATCTTGTACTACAGAGGAAACCACAAAATGTTACTATATATTTAAAGCTGAATAAAAATGGAATCATTACATGTAGCATTTTGTAATTAATATTTTGTGGAGTAAGGCTAATACAATACTTTGAGGGAAATTTATAGCTTGAAATATATTTATCAGGAAATATGAAAGTCTAAAATACTGGGTTAAAAATTTAGCAAAGAAGTTGGAAAGCAACAGAGCCAGATATAAGAGCAAGGGAAACAACGTAAATAAGGACAAAAATCTCATCCACCTGTGTCAATGATACCAAAAGTAAGTTATAAGAACCAGCGTTAAACCCATCCCAAATCAGTTAAATTCATATCAGTACTCACAAATATGAAATTTAGCCAATCTGCAAAAACTACAGTCTACTAATTTCAATTCCACATTCAAAAGTTAACCGATATCTAAACTTTCCCACTTCTGAAAGTTTGCTATCTCTGAACTCCATGCTTCTCCATCCTAAGATCTGTTCTCTTCTTGCTCAGAAACACTGTATCCCCCACACACAACTCTCTTCTTAGCAAACAATCGGTTCTTCAGTTCGGATATGGCATGGAGGCCTCTTCCATTCCCCACTACATATCCTTAAAATAGTCATTTCCTTTTGAGGACAATTACAAGGATGTTCATTGCAGACAAATCTGTGATGTCAGGGAGTTGGAGGCAACCTGGATGTCTGTAACTGTGTAAGCAGACAGGTTAAGAGTAATGGATACACACCTTACGGTAAAAGTCAGAAACAATAATTTAGAGGAACACATAACAACATGTATAAACCTTAAAAATAGTGCTTGGTGAAAAAAGATAAAAAACAGGATGATACATGTACACAATATTACCCAAGCCATTTATCTCAATTAAAAATACAGGACAACTAAATAATACATATATTGCAAAAACATGGAACCAAAAAGTACACATTCCACTTATTAGAATGTGTGCCTCTGGGAGTCCTGTAACAGGAGAGAAGAATGATAAGGAGAGAAGAGTAAGGTAGAATAAGGTAAGGCGAGCAAAGTATAGTAAAGAGTAAAGTGAGGGACAGGAGGGGAAGGATGGGAGAGGAAGGGAGAAGAGGGGAGTGGAGGGAAGGGAAAGAAGGGGAGGAATTGAAAGGGAAGAGGAAAGAGAAGGAGAGGGGATGAGAAGAAGGAAGAGAGGGAAAGGGAGGGGAAGAGAAAAACAGGGAGAGAAGGGATAAGAAAAGAAGGGAGAAAGGCAGGAAGAGGAAGGGAGGGAGGGGGAGAAGAGAGGAATGGAGAAGAGGACAGACAAGGAAGAAGCGGGGGGGGTGGGTGGAGAATCCTTTTCTGGGACAATGTTGCTAATGTCATGTGGTTTGTAAAGTATGATAAACCTAAGCTTCTTCACCTAGGGTCTAAAATATGAAAGTAATTTCAGACATTGAATGGAGTAATGATGTGTACAGATCAGGGTAACAAATTAAAGCTATTTGTTTTAATGTATGCTCTAAAGTTCAAATCAGCTGTGCGAGGTCTCTAGTTTCTTTCATGCCTGGACGTAAAAAATATAATTTTCCCTTACAATCTATTAAAATTGATGAATATCTTCTTAGAAGCAGATAATTTCATGTTTATTGAAAGCCTTCACTAAATAACACTTTTCTTAAAATAATTAAGCTTTTGGTGGAAAAGCAAAAATAAACTCTGCTTTTTCACACATACAATTACAATATGTTTTTACTTGATTTCATTTTGTTGGTGGCATTCTTACTTTTTATCATGCATTTTATTACTAGAATTTCTGAAACCCAAGGGAGAAAAATTAAATATAATAAAAGCTTCATTCCTTGCCTTTATTAAAACCATTCTCTATATTATACCTTAAATTATTTACTTATGTGTACATAGTTTGTAATTTTATGTGTAGGTTTTATCTATAAAAGAATGTGTTACTTTAATGCAGTTATCATGGACAGTTTCCATTTATTTGAATAATCATGCCATTGTCTAAATAATTTTTGATAGTCTTCCTTCAGAATTATTCAAAAAAATTTTATGTACTGAATATATGTACATTTTCCTTATTACTTAACTTTGTCATATCTTATTTCTTTACTTAAAAAATATATTACGCTTCCTATTCCACAAAATGAATGATTTTCATGCATTTCCCAAATATTAAATTCACTCATAAGTGATGCAAATTTAATACTATTGAGACTAAATATGAAGATTCTTGCACAGGCTCTCCAAATAAACAAGAAAACAGAAAAAAGTACCTGATCTCCTACAAGAATCTAAATGTTTTCTTTCTACTCTTTCCTACCTGAATGACTGAACTGTGGTGCATTACTAAACAATAACAAACAAGTAAGAAAACACTGATATTCTCTTAAAATCACACATCATAGCCACCATGGTTTGTAAAAATTTCTGGTTTCACTTTTGTTAATCAACAAATCTTTGTGGGTTAAATTACATCAACATAAAGATTGTAACTTATTGGCAGAGATATGAGTTTTGAGGAAATGCTTAAAAATATCTCTCTTTTAAAAGAATAGCTTCCAATGCTTTTACAATTTTCAAGACCTAAAAACACAAAAATGATGAAATGTAACTTTCTTGTCTGTTTCCAATTCACCCATTATATATACTGTATATATCAATATCTACAGTAGAGGAAAGTGCAGAAGTAAGTGTTCTAACAAAGGAAATGGTGATAACATTTTTACCATTCACGTTTCCATGTATCAGTTTTGGGTTACAGGCAGTCTGGATCAGAGGACTTGAATTTGCTATCTGTCTCATTGCTTAAAACATTTTTTTTTCCGTCAGTAAAGAAAGGCACTAGGAGATTCCTAAAGATCTTTTCCCTTTGCTGCTATCCCTAGGCAAGACGGAGGAATTAGCCTTGTAACCAGATCCTTCTAGACTCTGCATTTAATTTTAAGCAAGAAACCAGGCGACTAAAAGTGTAAGATTGATAGAGAACAGCAGAGGGCAGTATTTACTCATGACTGAATCATCTCCGAACTCAAAAGTTTTAAAATTGGAGGGGTCACTGTGGCTGAAATGGACGACATATGCCCTATATTTGCATTACTTGGCTTAAATTCTTACTTTGGAAACGGTTTTCTTTAAAGGAGAAATAATACTGACCTGATTGCTTGTCACTTTTTTTTTTATTTGAAGTGATGCATGATACCACAAAAATTAGCTACAGTACATAGCAGGGAAATTAAACTGGGTGCCTTGCGTGGCACGTGGGTAATTTTAAAATTTAAATTTCATTCTATTTATTTCTATTTTCTCATATCTATCTTTCTCCCAGACAAAAACCAAACCAAAACAAAAAGAAACAAACCTTCATCAGGATTCCTTTGGCTTTAAAATATCTAGGGGGAAATACTCCCAACAGAGATCAAAATTCCAAACTCTGCAATAGGAAAAGATCTCCATCTTTCCAAAGGGCTACCATTGTTATTGTTGAAAGGCTAAGGTTTGGCTACCGGCACCTGGGATCCATTTGGGAAAGGAAACAAAACAAACAGAGTTCCCCTGGCTTTTCCTATAGGAAATCCAAAGTGCGGTCCGTACCGAGGCCTTGGTGCCCCTACTCACCTGGAAGTGGGGGAGGGGCAAGTGGAGACAGGTTTAGGGTTAGACCTGGACTGCAATTAGCTCGCTCGGTAGACAGAGGAGGAATGGGGAAGATCGGGTTTGGATGCTGTCCGATCACACTGTACAGCAGCTCCCTCCCCTCCCATCGAAAGAGAAGGGGCAGGAAACGGTTAAAGCAAATCTGCGCTTTGCATTCCCAGACAGGCTTTGCTTAATCCTTCCTCCCGCTCTAACAGACCTCACCCCCTGCCTTTCTTTTATTTCTCGCGACCCCCTTACCCCTGAGTTATTACTAGCATAACAACCTAACGGTCTTCCCCCAGACCCCGTCACTAAAGTTATTTATCTGCAAACCTGACCCCACCCCCATCTATTCGGCGGCAGCTTTTTGCTGTTATTGCTCAGATGCCGGCCAAGATTTGACCACAAGGGAAAAAAGAAAAAAAGGAAAAAAAAAAAAAAAACCCAGCCCCCTTCTCAGCGCCTCCTACTCGTCGGGCTCCCACACCCGACCGCCTACAGTCCTCGAGGAGGCTGGAGTGATTAGCATCCCGAGAAGCCAGTCGGAGGCCGAAAAAGTCGGAGGAGCGCTGGCGGTAGGAGTGCCAGGCGGGGCTGCTTTAGCTCCGGCCCAATGGGGCTGGGGCGAGGGAGGGGCAGTAGGTGACAGCACCGGGAGCTGGGGGGAGTCCGGGCGAACTAAAGTGCAGGGATCAATGAGCGGCGAGCAAAGTTTCTGAGTCCTGCTCCAGCTCGCGGTCTTCCCTCCCCCTCTGTTTGTGTTTCGGCAACGCGCTGTGTGTGTGTGTGTGCGCGCGGGCGTGTGTGTGTGTGTGTGGCGCGAGCGCGCGCGTGTGCGGCGGGGAAGGGGCGGGGAGAGTGCGAGGGACCAGCCGGAGGCGGAGAGGGGCTCGCGGAGCCCCAGCTCCACAGCGGTACAGCCTCCAGCCGGGGCAGGCGAGAGGGAGAGCGCTGACAGCCGCCGTCCGGAGCTGCTGCGGGCGCCGCCGCAGCCCAGCGCCGACATCCCCGCCTCCGCCGCCTGCGGTGAAGGAGAGAGAGGGACCAACCACCACCCCCACCCCACCCCCGCCCCAAACAAAAAGCCTTGTGGATTACAAAGTGAAACTGACACGGGACAATAAAAGCAAAGGGCGCGAGGTCAGGGGCGAGGCGCACTCGAGTGGGCTTCTGACTGCGCCCGCCGCAGAAGGAGCCCCCTGGCATGGTGAGGGGAGGGGACTCGGGGACAGCGCGCTGCTCCTGCCCGACCCCGGAGAGGCCGAGAAGAAAGGGGGACCTGCGCTCGATTTGGATGTACAAATAATGGGTCGGCAGGCGTCCCGGCAGAGGTAAAAAAAAAAAAAAAAAATGCTGGGGAGCGCTGGATCCTGCCTGTGCCCGACTCCGGGCTCGAAGCCGCAGGAGGGGCGGCGGAGGCTCCTGCTGGAAGAGAAGGGACGCAGCTGAGCGCTCCCGGGTACCGGAACCCTAGAGCCGACGCGAGCGCTTGGACGCAGTTTGCTGGCTGCCAGACGCCGCCGCCTGGGCCTCGGCGGCCACTTCTGCAGCCCTGTTGGAGGGGCGTTGCAGCCTTGTTCTTGGGGAGAAGGGGGACTCGAGAAAATCCCTCGTCTTCAGCTTTTGGGAAAGGAGTTTGATAATCTCTCGGTTCCCCATCGCCCCCTCCCCAGTGCGCAGTTGTTGCTTCCACACACCGCCACGGACGCTTGTCCTTCCCTCTTCAGTTTCTTCGCCGGTGGGTAAGTTCTAAAGTTTCTGAAGACAATTGTTTGCGATGATTCCTCATATACCTTAAATACAGGCAACCTCTCACCACTCACATCCCCCCGGGCGAAAACGCTCAGACCCTCTGGATTGGAAAACAAAGTGAAGGGGGAAAATAGAGCTTGGAGAAACTTTTCTGGGAACTCGTCAACAAACAGGAGTGCCCCGAGGAATGCGCTGCCGCTTTTCCTCAAGGCATCTCTCCCTCCCTAAGCATCCAGATGGCTACCTGGAGACTTTTGCTGATGCGACATGCTTCTGCTGGACTGGAGGTTCTTTGAAATAGCAGAGCTCTCAGACAGAGCCATCGACTGCGTGTTTGCTGGTGCTTCTTGATCCCTGTCATTATCACTCTTTTTTGCTTCACCTCTTCCTTCTCTTTATCACGCCGTTCCTGGGAGCCAGGACCATGGACTTGGCAGCAGACAGGGCTCCTGGCCGCCCGTGGCTCCCGCTGCCCACTTTATCATTATTTCAGCTCCTTCGCGTCTTTTGGCTGCTGTCACTGCTCCCGGGGCCGGCACGGGTCAGCGGGGCTGAGCAGCGCCAGGTGTTTCAGGTGCTGGAGGAGCAACCTCCAGGCACGCTGGTGGGTACCATCCAGACGCGCCCAGGCTTCACCTACCGACTCAGCGAAAGCCACGCCCTGTTTGCCATAAACAGTAGCACCGGGGCCCTGTACACCACTGCCACCATCGATCGCGAGAGCTTACCCAGCGACGTGATCAACCTGGTGGTTCTTTCCAGCTCGCCTACCTACCCCACCGAAGTGAGGGTGTTGGTGCGGGACCTCAATGACAACGCCCCGGTCTTCCCGGAACCCTCAATTGTGGTCACTTTCAAGGAGGACAGTAGCAGCGGGCGGCAAGTCATCTTGGATACGGCCACCGACTCGGACATCGGCTCCAATGGTGTGGACCACCAGTCCTATCGCATCATCCAGGGCAACGAGGCGGGTCGCTTCCGCCTGGACATCACCCTGAACCCGAGTGGTGAGGGCGCGTTCCTGCATCTGGTGTCCAAGGGCGGGCTGGACCGCGAGGTCACGCCACAGTACCAACTGTTGGTGGAAGTGGAGGACAAGGGCGAGCCGAAGCGGCGGGGCTACCTCCAGGTAAACGTGACTGTGCAGGACATTAATGACAACCCCCCAGTTTTTGGTAGTTCCCACTACCAGGCGGGGGTGCCTGAGGACGCGGCGGTGGGCTCCAGCGTCCTCCAGGTGGCGGCGGCGGACGCGGACGAGGGCACCAACGCGGATATCCGCTACCGGCTGCAGGACGAGGGGACCCCCTTCCAAATGGACCCCGAAACGGGGCTTATCACGGTGCGGGAACCCCTGGACTTTGAGGCCCGGCGCCAGTACTCGCTTACCGTGCAGGCTATGGACCGAGGCGTGCCTTCCCTCACTGGGCGCGCCGAGGCGCTGATTCAGCTGCTGGACGTCAACGACAATGACCCTGTGGTAAAATTCCGCTACTTCCCTGCCACCTCACGCTACGCCTCGGTAGATGAGAACGCTCAAGTGGGCACTGTGGTGGCTCTGCTCACCGTGACGGACGCAGACTCCCCCGCGGCCAACGGGAACATCTCTGTGCAGATTCTTGGCGGCAACGAGCAGCGCCACTTTGAGGTGCAGAGCAGCAAAGTGCCGAACCTGAGCCTCATCAAAGTAGCCAGCGCCCTGGACCGGGAGCGCATCCCTTCTTACAACCTGACAGTTTCTGTCTCAGATAACTACGGGGCGCCCCCTGGCGCAGCGGTTCAGGCGCGCTCTTCTGTGGCGAGCTTGGTGATTTTCGTCAATGACATCAACGACCACCCTCCCGTCTTTGCACAACAAGTGTACAGAGTGAACCTGAGCGAGGAGGCGCCCCCAGGAAGCTATGTGAGTGGAGTGTCTGCCACTGACGGCGACTCTGGTCTCAATGCTAATCTGCGTTACAGCATCGTCTCTGGTAATGGACTAGGTTGGTTCCACATCAGTGAACACAGCGGCCTGGTGACCACTGGGCTTGCTGGGGGCTTGGACCGTGAACTTGCTTCCCAGATTGTTCTGAATATCAGTGCTCGGGACCAGGGGGTTCACCCCAAGGTTTCCTATGCCCAGCTTGTAGTCACCCTCCTGGATGTGAATGATGAAAAGCCAATATTTACCCAGCCAGAAGGATATGATGTGTCAGTGGTTGAGAATGCCCCAACAGGGACTGAACTACTGGTGCTTGGGGCAACTGATGGGGACCTGGGTGACAATGGCACAGTGCGTTTCTCTTTACAAGAGTCTGAGACTGACCAGAGGTCCTTCCGCCTGGATCCTGTATCTGGGAAGTTGAGTACTATCTCTTCTTTGGACAGGGAGGAGCAAGCTTTCTACTCCTTGTTGGTTCTGGCCACAGATCTGGGCTCCCCTCCCCAGTCATCAGTGGCTCGTATAAATGTGAGCCTCCTGGATATTAATGACAACAGCCCTGTGTTCTACCCAGTCCAATACTTTGCTCATATTCAGGAGAATGAGCCTGGAGGTAGCTATATCACCACAGTGTCTGCCACTGACCCAGACTTGGGTCTCAATGGAACTGTCAAATATACTATATCAGCTGGGGACAGATCTCGGTTTCAGGTTAACGCTCAGAGTGGGGTTATTTCTACAAGAATGGCCCTAGACAGAGAAGAAAAAACTGCTTACCAGTTGCAAATAGTGGCTACCGATGGTGGCAATTTACAGTCTCCCAACCAGGCAATAGTAACCATCACTGTATTGGACACTCAAGACAACCCACCTGTATTCAGCCAGGCTGCCTACAGCTTCGTGGTCTTTGAGAATGTGGCTCTGGGATATCATGTGGGTAGTGTGTCTGCATCCACCATGGATCTCAATTCCAACATCAGTTATCTCATTACTACTGGGGATCAGAAAGGTATGTTTGCTATCAACCAGGTCACTGGGCAGCTTACCACAGCAAGTGTGATTGACAGAGAAGAGCAATCTTTTTATCAGTTGAAAGTAGTAGCCAGTGGGGGCACAGTGACTGGAGACACTATGGTTAACATAACAGTTAAGGATTTAAATGACAACTCCCCTCATTTCCTTCAGGCAGTAGAGAGTGTGAATGTGGTAGAGAATTGGCAAGCGGGCCACAGCATTTTCCAGGCCAAAGCTGTAGACCCTGATGAAGGTGTCAATGGCATGGTACTCTATAGCCTGAAGCAAAACCCCAAGAATCTCTTTACTATCAATGAAAGAAATGGTAGTATTAGTCTGCTAGGCCCCCTGGATGTTCATGCTGGTTCCTACCAGATAGAGGTCTTGGCATCTGATATGGGTGTTCCCCAGCTCTCCTCTAGTTTCATCTTAACAGTTTATGTCCATGATGTAAATGACAACCCACCAGTGTTTGACCAACTTTCTTATGAGGTCACCCTTTCTGAGTCAGAACCTGTGAATTCTCGATTCTTTAAAGTGCAAGCTTTTGATAAGGATTCAGGAGCAAATGGTGAAATTGCGTACAGCATTGCTGAAGGCAATACAGGGGATGCTTTTGGCATCTTCCCTGATGGTCAGTTGTATATAAAAAGTGAACTGGACCGTGAACTTCAAGACAGATATGTGTTACTGGTTGTTGCTTCTGACAGAGCAGTGGAACCCCTTAGTGCTACTGTGAATGTTACTATAATTTTAGAAGATGTAAATGATAACAGACCTCTTTTTAATAGCACCAATTACACATTTTACTTTGAAGAAGAACAGAGAGCTGGGTCGTTTGTGGGCAAAATAAGTGCTATAGATAAAGACTTTGGGCCAAATGGAGAAGTCAGGTATTCTTTTGAAATGGTGCAGCCAGATTTTGAGTTGCATGCAATTAGTGGGGAAATTACAAACACTCATCAGTTTGACAGGGAGTCTCTTATGAGGCGGAGAGGGACTGCAGTGTTTAGCTTTACAGTTATTGCAACAGATCAGGGGCTCCCTCAGCCTCTCAAGGATCAGGCCACAGTACATGTATACATGAAGGACATAAACGATAATGCTCCCAAATTTTTGAAAGACTTTTACCAAGCGACCATATCAGAGTCCGCAGCCAACCTGACACAAGTTTTAAGAGTATCTGCCTCGGATGTTGATGAAGGTAATAATGGACTCATTCATTATTCTGTAATAAAAGGAAATGAAGAAAGACAGTTTTCTATAGACAGTACCTCTGGCCAGGTGACACTTATTGGCAAATTAGACTACGAAGCAACACCTGCCTATTCCCTTGTAATTCAAGCAGTGGATTCAGGGGCAGTCTCTCTCAATTCGACCTGTACCTTAAATATTGATATTTTAGACGAAAATGACAATACCCCTTCTTTCCCTAAATCAACCCTGTTTGTTGATGTTTTGGAAAACATGAGAATTGGTGAACTCGTGTCCTCTGTTACTGCAACTGATTCAGATTCAGGTGACAATGCTGACTTACATTACAGTATTACTGGGACTAACAACCACGGAACTTTCAGCATCAGCCCAAACACTGGGAGTATCTTTCTTGCCAAAAAATTGGACTTTGAAACACAGTCTTTGTACAAACTAAATATAACGGCAAAAGACCAAGGAAGGCCTCCTCGTTCATCTACAATGTCAGTGGTTATACATGTGAGAGACTTTAATGACAATCCTCCTAGCTTCCCTCCTGGGGATATTTTCAAGTCTATTGTTGAGAACATTCCCATTGGGACGTCTGTCATTTCAGTGACTGCACATGACCCTGATGCAGACATCAACGGGCAGCTCTCCTATGCCATTATCCAACAGATGCCAAGGGGCAACCACTTTGGCATCGATGAAGTCAAAGGCACTATCTACACCAGTGCTGAAATAGATCGGGAATTTGCTAACCTCTTTGAGTTGACTGTAAAAGCCAACGATCAAGCTGTGCCCATAGAAACTAGACGGTATGCTTTGAAAAACGTGACCATTTTGGTTACAGACCTCAATGACAATGTTCCAATGTTTATATCACAAAACGCCCTGGCTGCAGACCCTTCAGCTGTGATTGGCTCTGTTCTGACAACGATTATGGCTGCCGACCCAGACGAAGGGGCGAATGGAGAGGTGGAGTATGAGATCATCAACGGGGACACAGACACCTTCATTGTGGATCGTTATAGTGGAGACTTGAGAGTGGCTTCAGCGCTGGTCCCTTCTCAGCTGATCTATAATCTCATAGTTTCAGCAACAGACCTTGGCCCAGAAAGGAGGAAATCAACCACTGAATTGACTGTCATTCTTCAGGGCCTTGATGGACCTGTTTTTACGCAACCTAAATATATAACTATTTTGAAGGAAGGAGAACCCATTGGCACTAATGTGATATCAATAGAAGCAGCTAGCCCGAGAGGATCTGAAGCCCCAGTGGAGTATTATATTGTTTCAGTCCGTTGTGAAGAAAAAACTGTTGGACGTCTCTTTACTATTGGACGACAAACTGGCATAATTCAGACGGCAGCCATTCTGGACCGCGAACAAGGAGCCTGTCTTTACCTGGTGGATGTTTATGCCATAGAAAAATCAACTGCTTTTCCCAGAACACAGAGAGCAGAGGTAATGATTTTGTCATCCCTTATGAATTATTTGTTGATGTGTTTTTTAGGAAGATCATTCTGTGTATATTTACTTTCTATAATGATGACTTTCATTGTGGATTGTTCATTTTACGGACAGGGGCATATAAAAATGTTCTGTAACACAGACTAACAAGAATTACATGCAATTTAGCTTTAATCCCAATCAAAACCCAATAATGAACAGTTTTTACCTTATATTTCATCTCATTACCATCATATGTGTAAGGCTAATGAGAACTCCTTAACCATTTCAGAAGTGCAAAAAAAAAAAAATTCATTTATCCAAGTTGAATCACCACACTCAACTAAACACCTCACAGTAAGGAAGTCTACCAGAGGATGAGCACTTTCAGACTTCAGAAATCCCTATTCCAAACTGAAGAACTTTGGTAGAAATCAGCATTATAGCATGGCTTTCTGGGGGGTGTGGCAATGGACTGACAGTTTACATCAGGACAGTATTAACTTTCACATCCTCAGCAGTCTTGGCAGTTTCTTTATAGACAGTGACTAATTTTAATGTGCTGAGCCAAGTTTGGGGAGATTCCTGATTTCATCTGCCTTCACATTTTAGGCACCATCTTTTGACTTACAGCAATCCTTTTTCTTCCCTCTTGAACTAAAGCATGTAATGTGCTGTGAATGATCAGAGATTAGAAGCTGTTTCTTGAGACAAAACTGTGTTGTTCAATGCCATGGTATAGGTACAAGTTGTTCTGTCTGCTGATGGGTAAGAAACTAGTGTTTCACAGCATAAGCCAAAAGAATTTCAAGCTTGGCCTTTCCTGGGGTATATTTTTGGCTGTTACTAGCTCCGTGTTTCATTGATTTGCTTTTTAATTGAACTGCTTCCAATGCCGTCTTGATAATCAACTAGAAATGATATAGCTATACTCTGGGAAGCTCATTTGCCATTTCCTAAGTTCTCTCTCCCCTCTCCCTTCAAAGACATTCTGGTGTCACTCAGCCAAAAACACAAAATATCAAATGTGGTTTGTGATACTTGGCAGGAACCCAGACACAACATGCTAGTGAAATTGAGGCTCATGTATTTGTTTTCTTGCTTTCTTTTCTTTTTTACAGAGGTGAGGGGGTTTCTTTATTTAAAAGGTCCATTTATTATTATTATCTTTTGGAATCTCCTGTGATTTTTTTTTTTCATATTAGCTAGCTAGGTCTGTTCTGTGGATGCAGCAGTATATTCGTGGCCTGGAGGATATTAGAGATATAATTAGAGATATAATTCTTAATAGAAATATAATTCTTAGAGATATAATTCTAAGTGGAATTCAGTTTTACCTTATACACATAGCCCTGAAGAAACTTTTAACCCATATGTCCTCTTTTACCTAATTAGTTTTTTAAAGATCTTAACATAGGTCTTACATATTGAGCTATTTGGTGTAATTCAGGCTATGATTTACATGTAATTTTCTTTTGATGTGGAGTTATTCCTCTTCTAAACCCACTCCCTGGCTCTACCTTCATTCTATGGAATCATTTCTTAGATGAAGAAACTTAATTAGTTTAAAAATTGAAATACTAATTAAAGTCAGGCAGTTAAGTCATTCTAGACTTTAGATAAATTTGTTAAACTGCAAAACAAATTATGTACTTGGTTGTTGTTTGGTTCAATGCATTACGTTTGCTCCGCAATGAGAATAAATGTCCATTGTTATCATTAGAGGATTTATTTAGTCTTATTATTTACCCATTAGATATGCAAAGATTGGCTTAGCTTAAATTTATAAATAGTGCTGTCTCTGCATTAGGCATAAGGACTGAAAAATGATTATAAGTCATTTTGTTGGTAAGAAGGGATTATATCTGTTACTTTTTTAACCTCAAATAACACTAATATGAAAAGTTATTAAAATTTACTGTAACCTGTATAAAAATCTGGAGAGAATTCATCATGATGATTTTTTTTTTTAATGAGAAAAAATTGTTTGTCAGGGTATCTTCTGTGAACTAAAGTGCTGAAATTGTAAACCAAGTTTGAGTTCCCAAGCTCCAGCCACTCCTAAAATTAAAAGCAAATGTTTTTCTCCAAAGAATATTGAAAGCAGTAGTTGGGAGCTAGAATTTCATATTATTATTGGTTGTATCTTTCAAGTGTATACAATAAAGTTCTTTTTTTTTCCTTCTGCTCAAACAATTAATTTACCATGATTCTGCAAAAAGAAGCTATATACCTGTGGTTGTCAGAGGTGATTTTTCGATTGTTTGCTTGCAAGTGCAAACTTTGCTCCAATGCATTTTTTAACAATTTATTCATGTACACTGATAGCAGTCTGGGTTGCTTACTCAGGTTTCTGGCTAGAGTCATGGCTGATCACATTCCATGGGCAAGCAGAGGGTCAGTGGGTAAAAGAGAAATGATTTAATCTGCATTCTTTTTCAAGCTCTGACACTTTTTCAAGCTCTGTGTGGGGGCGGGGACGGGGTCCTGGGGACTTGGCTCTAATACTTCTCATTCCAGAGGTCTGTCCAGTTGTGCACCTTCACTTCCCCTACCTATCATAGCTGAAACTTTGGCATGAATGAGAGTGTCTTTGAAGGATGGCTTTTGTGTTGCAAACACAAGGTTTATTATCCTTTTATTTTGTATTTTTGTATTCTCAGAAGAGTCTTGATTATGTTAAGAAGAGCTCATATACATTTTGTACCACTTTTCTAGGTTCAACAAAAAAATTAGAGATGTAGCGCATCCATAAGCATTTCTCTTTGAATATGTGTTTTACGGGAACATGAAACTTAGGGAGTAGTTTGGACTTCTTGAAGCTCAGAGACTTTGTCTCATTGGCCTTTATTATCTCCTAGTATAATATCTCCTTGATAACAATAATATCTCCTAGAGCCTGGGATATTGCCTGACGTGTAGTAGGTGCTCAGTACATGTTTTCTGAGTGAGATGGTAGAAGAGCTAAGACTGGCACTTGCGTTCCTGTGCCTCAGGAATAACCAACAGAGAGAGGCAGGGGGAGTGGAGAAGGCTAAGTAAATTTGATCTTGATCATTAATTGAACTAAGGACATAAAGACATAGCAATGATGTCTGTTCTACAAATGAACTGAGAATTGTCAGGACACTCAAAGAGGAAAGAGGAATTTAGGTGGGTGGTCTCACATGGAACTTAGGGTTTAAATGGAAGGAAAACAGTATATGCTTCCAGGTTGCAGTTCTCAAATTTGTTGGTCCCAGGATCTGAAAGAGCTTTTGCTTAGGTGTGTCTTATCTATTGATATTTATATTTTGAACATTAACATTGAGAAAATTTTAAAATGTTTCTTAATTTCTTTAAAATTACATTAACCATATACCATATTTTTATTTCATTCTATTAAAAGAACTTAATTTTGCCAAACTTAAAAAGTAACAAAAAGAGACATTATTTTACATTTTCATCAATCTCTTTAATATCTGGCTTAAGGGAAGACAGATTTTCAGATCATCTTATTCTGTCTATTGCAATATGTTTTTTTGGTTAAAGTATATGAAGATAATTCATGCTCACTCAGGTAGACAAAGCTGGATAGGGGAGAGATATTTGGATATCCTTTTCAGATAATTGTTGATTTTCTTTGGCTACTACACCAGAATTCTACACGTGGCTGTTTCTTAAAACTTACTTGCAGTGAGGGATCTGAAACCCTACCAATGAACTTTTCCTACTTTGTGGCATGAAAATATTGACCTATCTTGCATTCTGAATGGAACTTTTACCTATGTGTGACTTAGAAGCATCAGGCATTGATCATTTGGAAAATATTGGTTATAACTGATAAGGATCTTATCAAAAGAGTCTTTAAATATGTGGACTCACAACCACGTGGTAATGGTTCGATGTTTTCCAAATTTGAATTTTCACTTGAAAGCTCAAATTTTATCATTAGTAATAGGTATTAGTTGTTGTCCTAAAGTATTAGGCTCCCTTTTTTCATTTTCAAACAAACAAAAAATGTCTGCCATGTACCAAATCTAAAAGCACATAGTTTCTCTGTCAATTGTTCTTTCAAGTAAAAATTGTATTCCATAAATAAAGTAACTAGATCCACTTACAACTCAATCCATCATACACATGCTTTTCTTTGAGACTACTGTACATAGGTATAGATTAATGGTTCTTTGTGCACGTTTCCCTATTTGTCACCAAAAATATTGAAAAGACATCAGGATTTAAGGATCTAGCTTTAATAAAATTAATAATTTTACTATTTCCTCAAGGCAAGTTCTTCAGTTTTTAAGTGAAACTGGCATTTTATTTTTACTGTGATTAGTAAGTGAAGAATGCAATTACAGCTAGAATACTCTGGAGCTACTGCTTTGCTTTGTGCTAAGGCACCGGCAGTTTTACCCGCCCTTTGCTTTTGCACCTCCAGTGTAAATGTCAACACAGTGAAAAGGCAAACAATGTTTTGTATTATTATGAGCACAGTTTTGATTTCCCAGATGTCTGTAATGGGTCCCTGGTATGCCTAGGGCCCCATGTTCCACACTGGGAGAACCATTAGTCTAGGTACTAAGATTTTTGCAATTCAGTAAAGAAAGAAAAAAAAAAAGGAACTAGAAACATTCGATTAAAAGTTGTTTAGAATATTAAGCGAACAAATTATGGTTGCTTAAAGATTATAAATGAGTTTTAGCAATTGATAATAAGTAAATTTATTTTCACAATAATACCATCAAGATTTCCAAGAGAAATGATGGAGACATTTGTAATATCAATACTGAATATCAAGTTTAGAAATGATTTTCTTCCAGAGGCTTTAGAATAAGAGTTAGTGCACCTTGTATTAAATGTCTGTATATCTTGCATGTCATTCTCACAGGCAAAATATAAGCAGCATAACTGCATATTTAATAATAATGGTAACTTATTACTATTATAAAATTTATTGAATATTACTATGTTCAGTCATTGAACTGAGTGCTAAGTGTTTCTTTAGGGATTTTATCATTTGAGCCTCACAACAACATTAGTCATATCACTCCCACTTTATAGTTGTGGAAACGGTCTCAGAAAAGTTACATGATTTGCTTAAGTTCATACTGATAGAAAGAAAAATCACATCCAGACTTACATAATCCATTATTTGTGTTCATAGCTACTGTCCTATAAAGCCAGGGCAATCTGTGGCCTTAGTTAAGAGAGGGGCTTTTTACTCGATAGATACAAGTATATATGTATGCTGTTGATAATCTTGTTTTCACACACTTTTTGGTGTTAAAAAGTCTTTGAAAAGTAGTATTTTGTGTGGTCTGAACCAAGAGAAGCATGATTTTTGCTGCCTCAATCAAAGCCATCAGCAGGTACTGTACGTTCCTGTGGGTCAGTTACTGGTAATAGTAAGGATGCCAAGTTGAGGACATGTGGAGGTGCTCCTGGAGCAAGGAAGAAGGATGAGAACATGACAGAGGGTCACTGGAGACAGAGGAAGGGCAGAGGTACATTCAGTGACTCTCCCAATTTATAGTACTGTACAGATTAGAAACAGTTGCTGTACTTTATGAAGGCAGAGAATCCAATTTTGGATTTTCAAATGATAAATCTTACTCACCTGAGGAATAATGATGAAATTATGTGGATGGAGTGTGAAGATTATATTAAAAGGAGGAAAATATTTTCTTACTTCCTCGGCTTTTGACATCCACAGTGTTTTTTTTTTAAACAATCTATGATTATTTTCTGATTTTATTTTTTCCCTGTAGGTATATTTTTAAATGTATTACATATATTAAACTGTGACTTAAAGGGCTCTATAAATTTTGAAGACATACGAATGTGTATCACAGACAGGAATATTGATGGATGTTTAAGCTCATGCTGCATATTTCATATATGGCTTCGGGATGATTTGGTCTCTCTGTTTTGTTGATAGATTTCCATAGTTATAATTTATTTTCTGGCAAAGGTATGGTTTATTTCTTTTTTTGCCTTTATTAAAACCCAAATTTTTTAATCCTTTATTGTTCCATTAGATTTTGAGGCAACTACTCTAAGAATAGTTTTGAAAAGATATTTATGTACTTCATATTTTGTGGAATCAATTTTTCATTGCATTGTCTGCAGCTTGCACTTTGTCATCATTATAATGAAAAACTGCCAAAGAACCTCATTAGCTGTTAGGGACTGTTGAGTTAGTGACTATAAAGGATTCCACAGGCCCTGAGGTATGTCCTCTCTTCCAAGAATTAATAAACCTAAGGTTCAGCTCTTTATAATACCAGTGAAATTAGGTAGTATTCAGAATAAGGAGCTTGGGAGTGGAAGTTAAAGAAGAGTAACTGGCAAGTGACAAGGCCAAAATGAATTAAAGGGTTTTTTAAAGTGTCCTAGATATGGAATATGGTGAATAGTACTCTAATAGTAGTCTGTGTCAACAGTGGCCAATTTTAGTAGTACAATAAATAAGGAGGCAAGCGTATGAAGAATGCAGAAAAGTGAACATTTAAAAAATTCTATTAGACAAATATTATTTATAAAATATATACATGTAACATATTAATACTATATATATAATACCGTGTACTAACATGTATGCAACCATTGTACAAAGATTACTGGATTTTCCCTGAGGTTACAATCCTGAGACAAAGGGGGACAATAAAGTCATGAAGATGACAGAATCTAATTGGAAATAATTTATAATGGTAAATCAAGACATATAAATTTATAGGGACGCAGTTTCCAAACATGCATCCATATTTAGGAAACAATTAGAGAATAAAAACCAAGTTTTAAGGTACTGAGAAAATGATGAGAGACATTTGTAAGCCCTGTTTGACAACTGGCAACTGGAAGCCAATGGCAATGTGATTGATTATTTGTTTCATATTATTAACATTTTTCTGAAATGTTTTATCATGTGTAGATTCTAACATATCTGAAGTGTTTACATGATGTCAAACCCTGGTGAGCACCTGGCAGTATCATGCCTTCACAATAATCCACAGCATCTCATCCTTTGACAAATGAGGATACTGAGGCTAATGGAGGTCAAGTTTACGGAGCTGGTTTATGGTGGAATTGAATTTGAACCCAGCAGTCTAATTTGAGCATGTATATTTAATCCCAACACAACATGTTATCAGAATGGTTGATACTTTCTGTACTCTCATAGGCATGTAAGTTTTACTATGTAAAAAGTTGTTTTCACATTTTTATATTTCTCCATACTGATGACCGAAGAAATATAGGGTAAAGTGAAATTCAGTTAATGACCCAATAGTAGGATTACCTTAGGTCCCTATTAATCTTTATTTAGGGTAGGCTTGAATAAATAGACCTATAATGTCAGTTCTCATTTTATTTTTTTTGACATGCTGTGAGAATATATTTCCATTCTTCCAGTTACTGCCTCATTTACTTTCTTCCCTTTTCAGCAAAATTTTTGAAAGAGTTGCCTATACCTGTCTTCTTCTCATTATCTCTTAAATCCACCCCCATCTGACTTGGCTTCTGCCACTGTAATGACATTGCTCTTATCAAGGCCACCACGATAGCCGCAAGTTTACATCCATTGGGCGGTTCTCAGTGCCCATGGTATATATACTTCTAAGTAATCAGACTCTCAGGATTTTTATTCTGTTTCTTGGATCAATTCTTTTTCAGCCTGCTTCACCGGCTTCTCTCCATGCCCTCAAATTTTAAATGTTGGAGTATCCCTAGAATCAGTTCTTGAAAAACTCTTCCTTTTTAATCTACACTTATTCCCTTGAAGATCTCAATCAAGCTCATGATTTTAAATAACATATGCACAGGTGACTCCAAAATTTTGTCTCCACCCTGTATATCTCTCCTGAATTCCATATTCATATGACCAACCACTTACTCGTTATGTTTGATTAGTTTCTTAACAGATATTTTAAATTAACATTTCCAAATCTCAGTGCTTGATATCTTTCCCAATAAAATCCAACTCAACCCTCCGCCATCTCCTCAATTGATGGCAACCCCAATCTTCTAACCACTTCAGGTCAAAAAGCTTGAAGTTGTTGTTTGACTTCTCACTTTCACACCCAATGTGCAATCCTTCAGTTAATCTTGACTCTCTTTTAAAAATATGTCCAGAAACTGATCTTTTCTCATCACTTACACTGTTACTCCCTTGGTCTAAAACATCATCATCCCTCCCTTGGATTATTGAAGACATCTTCTTCCTGATCTCCATCATTCTTTCCCACTCTCCTCTTTTCTTGCTTATTTTCTTTACTCATACTGGCTTTTTGCTAGTCCCAGAACTAGCTAGGTGCACACCTGCCTCAAAGCGCTTGCTCCTGGCTCCTCCCTCTGCATAGAATGTTCTTTCCTCCAGAGCATCTGCTTGGATAATTTCCTCCCACGCGTCAAGTATTTGGTCATATCCCACATTCTAAGTGAGAACTCACCATCCTTTACTGACTTATTACTGTACCTCCCATCCCCAAATCCTGCCTGATCTCCATTTCTCTACTGTAGTGTTTCATATTCCCCCTCCCCCATAGAATTGATCAGCCTCCTTCACCAGCTTCTTCTCATCTCCCAAAATGTGCTATGCTGGAATGCCCCTGGAATCAGTTCTTGAAATTCTTCTCTTTCTAATCTACTCTATTCCACTGAGGTGAGGAGGCCAACCAATCTCATGACTTTGAGTAATATATATACATTATACAGGTATAAGTGCGTGTGTAATATAATTTGCTTAACTGTAATTTTGATTGTGTTTTATCTGTCTCCCTCCTGCTAGAATGAAGTTCCACAGGGCAGGTGTATTTATCTGCTGTGTTCACTGATGTATCTCAAGAGCCTAGAACATTGCTTGGAATATAGTGGGCACAAAGTGAATTTTTGTTGGATAAATGAATGAATGAATGAACAACTAATGAATGGATGAATTGATTTCCCTGCTTCTGTCCTCGATCCCTTTGATCTAGTCTAGCCGCTGGAGTGATCTTTTAAAATGTAGGTCAGATCATTTCAGTCATTTGCTCAAAATCCCAGGCTTTCCATTTCACTTGTAAAAGCCAGATCCTTACAGTTAGCCGTAAGGCCCTTTGTGGCCTGCTCTCATCAGTCAGTCATTTCCTGACTTCTCTTCTTCCTGGCTCTTCCTCCCTGAGCTTGCTCAGCAGCTTCATTGTGGGTTCTGGCCCGGCCTGTGCTCCTGCCTCACAGTCTTGTGCTGGCTGGGCTCTCAGCCTGAACTGCTGGCTTTGCGCTTCTCTCACATCTTTTCTCAAAGTCATCTAGCAGAGTTCTCCTTCCCTCGACCTTCCTTTTTCTCTTTCCTTCTTTTTGTTTCTTCTTAGTCCCTATCATCACCCAGCATAACACATATGTTACTTTTTTATTTTGTTTATGGGATGTCTTCCCTCTAAAATATATGTTCCACTGGGGGAAAGGTTTTCATCTGTTTATTATTGCTGTATTCCCATCACCTTCAATAGGGTTGGCTCAGTGCAGATGCTCAGCAAATCTTTGATAAACTAAGGAATTACTGTTGAACATGCTGCAAATATGCTGCTTAAGGGCCAGAAGCTCAGTCAGTGATGCGTGCTGAAGGAAAGGAGTCATTTTTCATATCTCAAGCCAAGCCATGGAGCTTCTTCTGAAATGAGAGTGAAGCTAGCTAATTGGCCAAGACTGATTTTCCTGGATAAAGTGATCGCGGCTGCATGACTTGACTAGCTAAGAGCCTGTAACTCAATCTCCAGAAATCTGTATTGACTAAAGTACAGTGAGATTGCTAATGTTTATTTTATAGACATTTTGGTAAAGTAGAACATTTTAGAGTATATATAACAATGTATGCTACTCTATTACTGTGTCTTATTTCCTTAGAACTTATCAAATTTTGCTTTAGAGAGCAAATCTTAACTTGCTGTAAAAATCTTAACTTACTGCAAATCTTAACAACTGTAAGCCATGTTGCTTTTTTTGCAAAAAAGCGGGATAACAATATTCTATTTTGGATATTGATAAGTTCAAGTACTGTCATTCTGTTTTCAAATTTACCATCTTTGTTCAGTATTTAACATCAATAGTATTACTAAACTTGATTCATAAAATGCAGCAAAGAAAATACTATTTAACACTTCATTCTGACTGAAGTTTAGGTTAAATAGCGCATGCTTTTGATTTGGAAAAAGCTTGTTTCAAACGTTGTCATGGTTACTCTCTGAATTTGATTTTCCTCAACTGTAAAATGGAAATGATTACCTATTTCATGGCTTCTTGCGAGGGGGGAAAAAAAGGTGCTCACTAAAGTTTGTCAGTTTCCTTCCTTCTTTTCCAAAGTGCAGATACACACAGAACTATTAACATTAAAAAACAAAAAAAGCAAAAAAACCCCACTATTTCCAAAATGTTTCAGAGTGCTATCCTTTTTTTTTTTTTTTTTAATTTCCCTAACAAGTCTGTAAGGCAGCAGATCAGGTGGTTTTGCTTCATTTTAAGGAAAAGGCACAGAGAATTTCATGGTTTGCATGTGATTACAAATCTAGGCTAACATATCATTTTTTTCTGACGTTGGTCCACATGTTTGACACTAAACCACACTGCCCCGTCTGTGGTTAAGTTGATGCTATTTACCCATCCATCATTTTATTATTGTTGACATAATTCAATAATAGTTATAGTCTCTTAAGTGAATTAATTCACTAATCCAGAAACTTTGTTGAGAGGCTTAGTTGCTTACGAAACAAGCAAATTAAAGTAGATTATTCAGTATCTGTTTCATTTGAAAGCCTTCTCTCTTATTTAGATGACAACTGTTCATCTCAATTGTCAAATATTGACTGCCATGAAATCGTGTGTGTTTATCTGAGAACTTATTTTGAAAAATTTTTTTTGTCAATTACTTAATGCAGTTCTATTAATTGAAGTCAAATTGGCTGGTCCCATCAAATATAGGTAAAACTATCTTTTCTTCAAAACTACTTTGCTTTTTACAAAACATAAATTCTGGTAACTTCTTGAGTGAGAATTTTCTAATTAAAATATTTTCCTGAAAAAAAAAAGTGTTCTATTACTTTCTGAAATTGTTTTCAAAATAAGCAAATACCCAAAGAGGATGTGCTTCCCTTCTGCTTGACATAGTGTTCTACAGTATGTAACTTTGATTTTTGGTCAAAATATTTACTCTTTATGTGTATGTGCGTGCGTGCGTGTGTGTGTGTGTGTGTGTGTGTGTATTTCCACTTCATGCTACAGTGCGTTTGAAGCAGGTTACAAAAGTATATATACAATGAAAGGAGGATAAAATAGTTAAATTAACATCTAGGAAGTAAAAATAAGTGTAGCTAAAAAATAATCCTGGAATATATAAGATTAGCAGACAGAAATGTATGACTTAGGTACTCCACTAATTTTATATTTAATTTTCTAAAGGCCAAATCAAACAGAGAAATGAGATCAGGTAGATAAGTCATGGTGTCCTAAACTAAACAAACACATACATACATAAGGCAATTAACAAAAGAAATATAGATTTTCTAAACCTTAAAGACCTAAGAGGAATTTATCACACAGATGCTCAAAAGAGGTCTATTTTTAAGTGATGATTTTCTCAATGGAACTTTTACTAGTACAATGACAGGTTTTCAATATCTCCAATTGTGGTATCTTTTAGAATGTGCTTGTGACAAATTGTAAAAGTGTGATTCTAACAAATAATTTATTTATGGATCAAGAGAAACCCCCCATTGGTAAAGTGCTCTTGTTTGGCTTTATTTCATATAGTGGATTAATATTTTATAATCACATGAAGAACATTCCTACTGGAGTTTTCACATTAGCATATCTGCAGCACATCACAAGGATAACCTGACACTAGGGGTTTTGGTATGATTTTAGCTTAATCCATGAGGAGACTTTACTTGTATTTTTTTAAAGGTTCATTTAAAGCAGTTGGTTAAAATACTTGGTCCAAATCTAGCAACCTGTGTCTTAGATTGTGGCCATTTCTTAGAAACATAATTGAGTTACTCTACTTTACTTGAATTAATTATATTGCTTTATTCCTTTAATTGCTACAAAAAGTTGACTCAGTCTCTTTTTTTCAAGATAGTAACTTCAAGTCTTCACTAAAAAGATTGATATACTAGTTCATGCATAGGACTAAATGGGACAGAACTGCCTGTGTTGCATCTACAGCTTAGTATTTTATTACTTTGCATAATAAAATAGGGAAAGTTATTTGTTTATCCATTGAGGTTGTAATTAATTACAAGTAAGTAATAAAGCCTTAGTATTTCAAGTCCAGAGGCTGGCAGATTTAGAACACACTTGATCCCTGACTTGCTGGAAAATGAAGGAAGTGGGAGTAAAAATTTTCTTTATAGGACAAGATGCTACGGGATGGGAGGGACCGCATAAGCTTGCCAAAACTTTGGGTCAATCTGAGCACAGATGGCCATAGCTGATAGAAGTGTCTATTATTGTATTTTCTTCTAGGAACTTTTGTGCCTATGTAAGTGTATTTATACTTAAATGAAGAATTTTTGTTGTTTGGCAACAAAGAGAATATACATTTAGAGAATACATTTTTGCTAAGGAAAAAGAAATGGTAGTTTTAAATATTGGATAGTGGAGGACAGGAAGGTGTTGCTTTGAACAGTATTAACATTAAGCAAAGGCAATTTTCCAGGAGACATGTGTTTGCTAAATATATCTAAAATTAAATAAATCACATTGCATATTTACTTCTTAGCTTGTCTCTATCTTCTACCTCAAATACTATTTGAGAAAATAATGGTCTAAGTACATGCATTATATTAGTTAATATAACTTATACTGCACAGGGTAAACATTTGATGAAGTGAAACTCTAAATTTTATTTTCTGACTTTATTTTTTCTAAAATTATTTTAAATCCTCAATTAAAGGATTTAATATGTACTTTAATTTCTGAAGAAGTTCTGTGTTATTCTTAATATTGAATATAGTTATGCACTGCATGATTAAATACTGAAATAAACATAAATTTGAAAGACTAATTTTGTTCAAATCCTGGCTTTACCCTTTTGTGCTATGTGGCCTTGAAGCAGCAGTTAAATTTCTCTGAGCTACAGCACCTTCATCTGTTAAAGGGAGAGAATTCTAACCATTTATCTTAACCACTGCACATAGCAGTGCATATTTTCCTAAAAGTCTGTTTGGTTTACTTTTATTGATGCTCCATTCAGTTATTTACTGCTTGTGTGGTCCAGAAGGCAATGATTACAAAGAAAAAAAATGTAAACAGCTACTGGGCATGTAAGTAGCTACTGTTCATGCAGGAATTGTGATGACATTTCTCATGATATCATGTAGATGGGAAACAAAACCAATCTTACAAATTATATTTCCTAGTTTTAGGGAAATTACTAAGGAAGCACATTAAAAAATACCTCTTTGGTTATTTTCTTTATTATATATATCAGGTAGAAAAATAACTTTTAAATGATGGTGACTAGTAAGCTGAAAGATGTAACCCAGGAAAGAAAGGTTATTACCTAAGATAAGGAAGTAGATGTAGTTTTAAAATTATTTATTTGCATATAATTTAATTTAAGTAAATTGCAGGATTCTTCTTTTAATTTTAATAGAATGCAAAACCAGATAAGCGTCACCCAATTTATGGACTGTGTTCTGCTAAGAGTATCAAATGTTGAAGTTATTTTAAAACACAGGCAGCCTAAAAGGAGTGGAGTAGATCTGTAAATGCATAGGCAGATAATGTATATTAAGTGAAAACAATGTTATAAAACAGTATGCAAAACAACAACAACAACAATAACACAGGCAGTCTACCTAGGGAAAACAAATAAAATAAAAACTTTGTTGGAAAAGCAGCCTGTTAGAAATTAGACTTCAGAACATATTTACGCTCTAAAACACTTTTATTTCAATTTAACACCATATTTGAAACATCTGAAAGAGACATAATTTTAAATATTCCAACAGTGCATTGTAAGTACTGCAATTTTATGAGTTTTATCTCTAAGAAAAATTATTTTGAAAACGTACTCATTTTACATGTGCTTTTCTGAATGAGTCTTCTTTCTGTTCTAAAAGAGGAAATAAAAGATGGTACTGCTCTCTTAATGTGTTTGTTCTGCTGTCAAGGCACTTATATTGGAGCAATTTAAAATGTACTATAATTACGAAAGCAAATAAATTTAAGCAGAACTGGAGTGATAGGAAGATTCCAGTCTTTGTTGATTTCCAGCTGTGTCACGCACTGTATTGTACGCTTGACAAATGTATCATTTACTTCTCTGGAAAATTCTTTGAGGTACATAACAGTATCTCCATTTCACAGATGGAGTATCAAGGACCACAACAATTTGAGTAAATTGGTTTGTGGTAGAGCTGGATTTGAGTTCATTTGGTTTCAAAGCTTTTGTTCTTTCCACCACACTCTACTGCTCTTTAATTATTTTAAATCTTGTCTGTTAATGCAACAGAAAGAACGAGATTAAAAGAAAAAACCCGTAAATATAAAAAAAAAAGCTTTTGTTTGAATCTTGACCTATGTCATAACCAGATCTTACTTTTTGGCTTGGAGTATTGATGTAATGAATATTCACTTTTTAAAAGCTAAACAATATAATCAAATAACATTTTTAAAGAGTTAATAATCTTGCTTCAAAGAACATTACTTGCTTCAAAGATTAACCATGAATCACATTAAAAGGAAAGACATGCTGAGAAATCCCAGAAAATTTCTTTAACTGAATTAAATTAGATGTTAAAATAACTTTGAAAGGGATATCTCTATCTTTGATATACCTAAACAGATTTCCTAATTAAATACTTTAAAATGAATGAATCAATTTTTGCTTTTAATAATGGCTCTAGAAGGAAGAAAAAATAGGATAATTGTCACTTTAGTCACTGGTAATTAATATGGATTTAGTTATGGAAGAAGGGGTAATACGGAGCCCACACGTATAAATACATTTTTATATTAAAACACCTATGTACATATAACCAGGTATATTTATATACAGGTTGCATTGAAGATTAGTGCTATTTCATGTGTAAAGTTTTCCTTAGAAGAGCAGGTGAGCAGGAAAAGACTGTTGAATTCAAATTTAGAAAACAGTGGGAAGAGCAAGGACTTTTGGTATAGACATACTAGGGCACAATTCATGATCTTAGGGAAGCTGTCTAATGTGCCAGTGTGTCAGTTACCTCTTTGTGAAGTCTATTTCACAGAGATGTTTTGAGAAATAAAATAAATAAATGTACCCAGGATGTTCACCCCAAAAAAGGATTAGTTCACTTCCCTCTTACCTGTTTTCACTGTCATAGATGCTAGTTTTGTCATTGATCAGGCAAGATAGCAAGGTTACAGCCCTGAGAGCTGCATAAATGACACCTCATTTTTTCATCCCTGCTCTTAAATGAGAACAAGTTTGAGAGCTTTCTTTCAGTGTTTCTCAGGAGAGAATTCAAGCAATTTAGGATTTCCAGTTTTCTCCTGAGGTGGAAGATGGACACAGAAACAGAAGACTTGTTCATCTTTTTCTTGGCCATCTGCCCACATGTATATGTTCACCTCGCTAAAATCTTTTCTGCACATTGTCACTTAGGCAGTAATCAAGGACTTCTAAATTAGAAGGGATAAGTAGTAGGACCTTGTTCTTCTTTTTTATTGGGAACAACTTATTTGCCTTTATATTTCCTTCCCGTCCTTAACGTTCATCCCAGTATCCAATATGCCAGACAGGGTGTTTAGTACTGGAGATTCAAATTCACATTTTACAGATCTATGCCTTCAAGGGACAAACAGTCCAACAAGAAGACAAACATCACATAGGCTGTTATCAGAAAATGTAGAAGATTGCTATGATGAAATAAAGTTTTACTAATTACTATTGGTAATTACCAAAATTACCAACTATTGATTATAGTAACTGGTTTCACACAACTGAGATGATTTATCTTACTTAAGAATACAGTTATTGTATTTCATAAGGGGTTGTCTGCATATTTTAAATTATTTGAAGTGCAATCACTTTCTTGGTCTATAGGCTGAGAAGACAGGTGTAAAACAATACTTTTTTTAATATTTTCCCATTTTTAAAATATTTGATATAAGATATGATTGTGTAACTAAATAGAATTTGGTTTCAAGTGTATCCATCTTGGCCTCATCCCAGAGATAATCTAGTATCTAAGATACTCTTAGAAAGTCTAAGGCTGCTACTAGTCCTAATGTGCCTTTCCCCGCTTCCTGCTAGGACACTGGTCCATTCTGGGCTACATCTCTGCCCTCAGGAGCTACCTTTGCCTAAAGATGCTTCTATGCATGCTTACATTTGATGAATGTGTGTATGTTGGTCAGGAACTATATTTATTCATCCGTTGTCAACTTTATTCCTATCTTTGATAATGGTTATTAAACAATAAAAGCATGGTTATTAAATAATAATTATTGAACAAGGGCAACCACCCCTAAAACAATACAAACTATTTATTAAGAAAAGATGGCTATCTATGCTTTTAAACTCAGATCTCAAAATACTGCCATGAAATCAATGCTGTTACTGCCTGAGAAAACTCAGGCCTAGGGAAAGATAAATTTACTTTCTTTGGGTCATACAATTAGCAAGGCATAGAGCCAGGACTGAAGCTCAGGCACTAACTCCAAAACTCATCCCTACCCACAGCACATTCTGACAAAGTTTTTGACAAAGATATCAGTATGGGAAATTTAAGTAAGTAATTCCTGTTTTCACTGTATGTGGTATATTATTTATAATTTTATATGTGTTTATGGCATAGATGGTTTTTTTGTTTGTTTGTTTGGCACACGGGCTTAGTTGCTCCGTGGCATGTGGGATCTTCCTGGAGCAGGGATCGAACCTGTGTCCCCTGCATTGGCAGGTGGATTCTTAACCACTGTGCCACCTAGGAAGCCCTGGCATAGATGGTTTTCAAGATCACCTGAAGTCTTTTTTGGAGTGAATCATAAATTAAAAAATAGATTGAATGTAGAAGCAGAATTTTAATCAAATGAATCTGGAAAAACATTCTTTAAAATATCACTGACATACAAAATATGAGAAAATATGAAAACATTTTCTTTAACATATTTTTCGAAAGGCTTTTGTTTCTATTTTGTATATTCAATAAGCAAGATTCAGACTTTTAAAATGTTCCACTTTCATATAGTGATACGTTTTAATTTGATTAATTCTCAAAACAATGCACGTGAGGATTCCTTATGTGGATGCTTATTTAAAACGCAGATTATTTTTTAGAAGATTCAAGGAACATCCTTGAATCATGTCATTTTAGCATATCCCTCAAGTGATTCTGATGCAGATGGCCCCCTGACCTTGTTGTAAGAAACCTTTCTTCTTTAATTGGTTAGGTTTTTTAGAAGAGATTAATTATACTTTTGCAAATTTGGAATCTTCTCTGAAGTAGTAGTAGTGGTGGTAATAGTAGTAAGATCAACACAGGGAGCCCCAGTGGATAATTACTTTTACTCCTTAGACAGCTACTCAAAAATTCTAGAATACTTGGACTTCAGTTGACAAGCTATGACAAATACCTGTGGCAACCAATGAAACACTAAAATGTAAATTGAATAAATAAAAATGTATGCTGCTCTATTTATTGATTAAGTAAGCTTATGTAAATGTGTTATAAATAGCTACAGTAGTGTTCAGAATCTCCTTCCTGCCTTCTCAGAAATTACCTTTCACAAGATAGTTTTTATTTATTCACTTATTTAATTTATACATTTATTATACATTTAGAAAGAAAATGCTAGTGATGGATTTTTGTTGGGATAAGCCAAACTTTCAGAGATTAAATATTCTTATGAAAAGCAATATTTTCCAGAGAGATACAGGAAAAAAGAACAATATGAAAGAACTAAGTAGTGTTCCAAGTACAAGGGGATGACTCTGTGAGTCAACCCTAGGAGAGTATACTTAAAAGGACCTAAAATAAGGACTTTTTGCTTTGAACAGAATGTATGGGGTATTTTTTAAAAATATGTAAGGTGGCCTGAGGCAGTAGGTACATGACATTTTATGCTAATTTTAGAGATTTACATTTAATAACAAATAATATATTATGTACTTTAATGACTTATTTGAGAGAGACCTCTTAGTTTTCATATTATGGTTCTATAACTGTGGAATTACTATTAGCATAGAGGCCCGAAGTATTTCTTATTTCTGAAGTCTTCTGAAAAGTGAAATGCAAGGTATAGTAATGTCCACTTATAAGAAAATTGATAAATAATTAATAAAACTAACAAAATTTTAGGATCCCTCATTTGCTCAAATATCTTGTTAAACTTTTGATAGTATATTGCACAGTGTCTTTTAATTCATGTATATTTTCCCTTATCCAAGAAGCATTTACATTTACGAATAAGAGTATTTTTACCTGCCCACTCAAGATACAATCAATAACATTCTAGATGTAAAAGAGTAAGAGAACACTTGAAAAAAACTGCAATTTAGCATAATTGAAACATGTGCCTAGCCATCTGGGGCACTTCTGCATAATATAAAGACATTTGGCATTTTAAAGAAAGGATTTTGAATTAAACCAGAAATCTTTTGTGTCTTCCAAAGACATTGATTTATTGAGACTATGTATGGCTTTCCCTCATATCCAAAAGATTAATGATTTCCTAAATGTTCTTTCATTCCTTCTTTTTATAAAATGAATACATACAGTTAAGCAAAATGACATCTTTGAGGCTATATGCACAAAGGTGACAGAAATATTGCGAAGTATTTTGTTTCAATGAAGGATACAAAATATAAATTTTCCCAAAGTAAAAGAAATGAGCTGGCATTATTGAATGTTGATTGAATGAATGAATGAGTAAATATATGATTATCTTAATATTATATGTGAGTGATTTTTATGAAACACATTAAAGAGTAGTATAAAATAATTCTAACTTTTGATCTAAAAATTTCTAAAATATCAGCATGGTGATTGGTGTTGACAAATTTAAGGCATCAAACAGATCTGGTCTTACCAATGTGAAGTAGTTTACTTCTATAAAGGAATTTTTAAGAATGAAATATTAAGTTCAAATAATTCAAATCTTATACTTCAAATGATTAAAAATACCTTTTATATTATAGAATTGAAATTGCTATAGTTTTTACTTAATAGCTCTTGGTATTTTGATTTTTGAAAATTTAGAGATTACATAATTGACATTATAAATTTGTTATTTACAGTCAAAATTAGAACTGAGCTACTTCTTCAGTGGCCTCCATTAATGTAAAATGTTTATGTGGAGTGGTCACCAACAAGATAGATTTTTGTTATTTCTTGTCTAGGACTCATGCAAATCTCCATAGTTAAACAAATTAGATAGTTTTATGTAACTACATATACACAGGGTTGGGCAAAAGGATTAAGCCAAGAAAAATGGGAAAAAGAAATTTAGGACCACTAACAAAAACCTGAAAACCCACCTGAAAGTGAATGAATTTTATCAATTAGTTCTTTCTTGGCGGATCAGAGCTCCCTTTCACTGACTGACATTTATATATTCTGAATAAAAAATAAAACAACTATATTATTATATTAAATCAAGGTTTTTAAACAGAGAACTGCTTCATCTGTGTGCAATTCTTTTAAATATGTATTCTGAAATAAATCAATGCTATATGATTTTGAAACTGCACAGTGGGTTGTAATTAACTATACAGGCCAATATTAGTTGTCTGAGTATTTTATTTACTAGATAGCAAAATTCTGCCAGACTTGAACATAACTTAAGTAGAAGGTATGTAAGCTTTAGGTGATCAATCATTGTGCAGTTTTAAATCCTATGCAGTGGATTCTTTGTAAAGAAACGCATGGTTTTTATAATCAGGTCTCCATATTTTCATGTATAAGCTGACACACATCTTTAAATTCTCTGTGTCTACTCTTCTACATATTGAGAACGTACTCTCCTGTGTCAGTGCAGACATTTCAGAAACAAGTGAGTGTTTTATCCCAGTTCTGTTGAACTACATCTACTGGTTTAAAAATAGTGATGAATTGAGCACCTTCAGTTCATGAGCCTGGTTACTTTCCAGCTGTCAGGGCTGGAGACTCCCCTGCTTCACTTCCGGGATGTATTACCATCCACTTACTGTTCTATTTTGACCCCTAAATCAGTCAAGAATTTCCATCTTATGTACAATTCCATTTGGTTAAAAAAACTGATGAAATTTTAATTTTATTTCTTGATATTGTCTTAATAGCAGTTCTTCATAATTTTATCTCAGACTTTTGAACCAATTTTTAAAAGTCTGTTTGAGTATTGACTACCTAATATGTGAAGAACTTCACTGCTCAAGAAGATACATTGAAAATAAACATTGGCCTTGATCTGACAGAAAATTTGAGAAGCCACACTACAGAAAAAAAGAAATGTACCAAAAATTGTGTGCGAGTAGGCAACATAAATTAGCTAACCATATTATTAAGCAGGTTAATTTAATAGGGCTTATTGAAGAGAAGTTGATCTTGGACTTACATGGGTTGCTAAACATAAATGCTCAGGGAAGAAACACCAGGCATTTTCCAAAGGCGAATTGAACCGAGGACTGTGTGTAAAATGAGGACCAAGAACAGTTAATTGAGGTGGTCACAGGACCATATGCTGTTGTATTGGAGGAATTGATACAGGTGTGGTTTGTGATGTGAGTTAGGCAAAGTGAGCAGGAGGAATGCATTAGGACTAAGAGATTTTCTTGACAAATTAAGCAATTTATATTATTGAAGTTGGAGGGATTTCTCATAGCTCAGTTACTACAATGTGGAAAGTTTCTGGTGAACGTTGAACAGTTCTGTAAGTTTTGCCAGAGTATATCCAAGACATATAGTATGTGGACTTTTAAAAAGATTATTTGCTTTTTAAATTTATTATTTTAATGTATTTTACCCTTCCTGTAATGAATGAAATTCCCAATCACCTTGAAAAATTCAGAAGCACATTTATTAGGTAAATTATTTCATTTTTTGTTGTAACTGAACAAGCAGCAAGTGCATAGCAAGAGTAGGAGGCCTGGTACCAATTTAATTTACTTTTCCTTGTGAGCTTATTCAAGTGGAGTTGCTCCATTAGAACCAAAATTTTCATACTGAAAACTTCGAGAGCATACCCCAAACACCAGTCCCCAGTTTGGGAATACCTAATTACTGCTGTTGCTTCCTTGCATGCTCTAGCTGATGGACATTACTTACCTTTCCTGTTTGGAAGATTCCTTCTTATCATTCACTATGTAGGTCAAGAACAACCCTATGAAAAAAAATCCTCAGTTGCCCTTCAGGTAGAATTAATTATTCCCTTCTCCTAAATCCCTTAACATTTTATTCACATTACACATGTAATGCTCACTATATTGAATTACAGTGACTAGCATTCCCAACTGCGTCTCTTTCCAGATTATGATATCTTTGTGCCTGGTCTCACACATCCCTGGATCTTCATGTCTGTAATGGTGCCTGGCACATGGCCATGATCAGTAAATGCTGAGAGAACGAATTCATTGAAGTGAATTGTGTGAATAACTGGGTTTAGTTTTCTTGGTACTGTTGTAGCTATAATTTTCAGATTATTTCCCTTTTACTGTGGCAGGTACATTTGTAATTTGGTCATATGTAAATTGCTAGTAGAAAAAAAAAAAGATTCTCCTTTATTTAAAGTCCTATAGTAGCTGACACTTTCTTTTACACAGTATAAGTGATCAACAAATGTTTATGAAATTTGTGAACTAGGTGAATTTCCAGGTGCCTCCTGGAGGAAATAGTGAGTGGAGCAGGTCACTGTCCTGCTGAATTACCTCAGTGTATTTTTTACGTTGGAATTGGACTCTGAAAAAATCTCTTTAAAAGAAAAATATTAGGCAGTGAAGGTGCTGCTAAGTTTGCTCCTTCTGCGTTTTTGAGTTGAAGACTCTATGTTTGACATGACACTGTGCACTTCCAGTTTCTTCCCTGTTAACTTTCTGCTTAAGGCCAAAGAGAAATGTCTAAGAACCTCTTAGGAACCATTGGAAAAGAAAGGGAAAAGTGATGACAATGATACATATTGTTTTCCTTTTAGTAAATTATTTTCCTTTAATTTTTTTTTCTGGTCCTTTGTGATGTTGTTATTATAACTGTTTAAATATAGCTAATATTAGAGATAACCGATGCCACAAAAAGAAAAATTATAGATCACTTTTGTGTTATTTTTTCTTCACTTTTTTAATCATGGGAGAAAGCCTAGGCTTTTCCAAAAATTCTTATTTCTCAAGCTTATGGCTAGGGTGTAGGCTTTTGGTAGCACTCCTGAATATTATTCTAGCATGCATTATTAATGGACTTTGATTTGCATCTGTATGTTGGGATTTCTTTTTGGCTTATAATTAAGTTAGAATGCATTTAGGATTTCAAAGGGTTGTAGTTTACACAACTGACATTATTAGCTATAAATGAAGTTATAGATAACTTATTTTAAGTAAATCTATACATATAGTGCTTTAAAAGACAGATTTTCTCAGCTGCCCAGCCAAAGAGCACTACTCAGTATCACAGTTCAGCTGAGCTGTCGTTATCTGTATGAAATCAATCTTTTGGAGAAGGCAGTGAAGGTTTTTTCTTATTTAATTTGCTTTCAACCAGACCTTTTCTTTTTTTTTTTTTTTAATTTTAAGAAATGCTCTTAGTAGGTCATTAGACTTTGCGAGTTACTCACTTTGTTAGGCCAAACACTAAAACCTTCTGTCTTTTAACTCTGATTAGTGACACTTTAATAAAGTCATTTGAAGTTCAGTGGACTGAATTTTCCAACTTTTCTGATGTTTCTATGGTCACGGAAAAACAACCTGTATTGAAGCTTGTATACAATCTTTTAAATGCAAATCTTGGAAAACTGTGTAATCTTGTATATCTGACTTCAACACTGACTACAGAATGTGAGGGATTAAAACAAAAGTGGTTGCAGTGTTTTCGTTCTTTTTGTTTTTCAAGTTGGGGTATAGTAAGTGCTGGGAAATAGGTTGTCACTTGAGTAAACTTGAGTCTTTGAGGATAAAACGTTTGTAGGTAAAACTTTTATGGTTATACTTTTTTTTTTTTGACAAAACAATAGGACAAAACCATAGTTTTCCTCACATGATTAGATAATAAGGATAATGCAAAACTACTGAATGAAAAATTTCTTAGTGCTAGAGTCTTGAATTATTTTGTTTTAGAAAAAAATAAAGGAAAAGTATGTCCAGTTGGCTATAATTAAATCATGCACGGTAAACTCACTTTGGAGGAATTAATGCATTTTGTATTGGATTGTGGACTTGAGTGAACATTTACAACACGTGAGAATGGAAAGGATGAAAAATTACGGTTGTCTTTTGGTTCACAAGAAGCCAGAGAGGCAGGTCATTGACTTGATTTTCATGGGAAGGCTGATTCTCGCCTGCTCGCATATTCAGGGGCTCAACAACCTGGTATTGACAGCCGCAGTTTGGGAGGGAAACGTGCAGCAAGCATTGTGCCATGGTTTGTTGAGGAAAAACAAGGGAAGATTTAAAACAAAGCTGTGAATAGGAACAGTAGTCCTTGTGTCCTGAAGCTGACCGATTTTCCTCTGTAGTGCTTCATGAAAGTGTTAACCCTTTTCTCTAAGTAAGGTCTATATTGTGCTAAGAGAAATATTTAAGTTGTAATTCAGTGACTCTCAAGAGTGGAAGCACTTACACTCTTTGAAGGAAATAAGGTGGGAGAAATTAATTGCAAATGCTATAAAAAAGCATGAGCCTGAGAGGTAGGCTCAAGGCTAATCAAGGAATATATAAAAATACGAATACGAAGAGGTTCATTTTTCCAAACCAAAAGAATTGGTAGCCTTGCATATTTGGGGGGGATTTCTAAATCTTGACATTAATAAATGTGAATATTTGTGTTATATTCAACTACATAGGAAATATGGCTCAACATTTAGTTATTTCCTTAGTGAATTTTAAAAGGCATTTTTTTCTTTTATATCAGCTTAATCTATGGATGTTTTCTGTGAATTAAATTTTATGGAAATTCAACAGAAGTGTTATTATGTGGGTGAGATCTAAAACCAACAATATCAATATATTCACTAGGGACTTAATCAGTGTTTGTGTTTAACAAGTGAGAACATCAATAAATTATGACAAGGTAATAGAGAAAGTAGTGGCTGACAATGGATATAGAAATTTGTTGCATTTTTAATGAGTAATAGTGTATTGTGCAATGATGAAAATGAGTATTTAGAATGAAGAAATTTTCTGAAAACTGATAAAAAAACAAAGGTGTTCTTTGAATTGATATCTTGTGAGAATAACTGATAAGAAATGCTTTACTTTTGGTTCCTATAACTTTAATTAATGAACATCAACTATAGATATATATTACCAACTTTATATACTATATAGGTTATACCATATACATACATAATATGCAACATATATTCTCTCTATATATATTTCTTTTTTTATAAATTTATTTATTTATTTTTTTATTGGCTGTGTTGGGTCTTTGTTGCTGCACACAGGCTTTCTCTAGTTGTGGTGAGCGGGAGCTACTCTTCATTGTGGTGCACAGGCTCCTCATTGTGGTGGCTTCTCTTGTTGCGGAGCACAGGCTCTAGGTGCACGAGCTTCAGTAGTTGTGGCACATGGGCTCAATAGTTGTGGTTCATAGGCTCTAGAGTGCAGGCTCAATAGTTGTGGCACATGGGCTTAGTTATTCCATGGCATGTGGTATCTTCCTGGGACAGGGATTGAACCCGTTCCCCTGTATTGGCAAGCGGATTCTTAACCACTGCACCACCTAGGAAGAACCTATATATATTTCAATCATATGAGCTATTTTATATGTAGAGAGATAGACGTATAGATAGGAAGACCTACCAATTGACAGTACTAATTTAAAATGATTTAACAAGAGTTAAAAGAAGAAAAATAAGAAAAGCCAGTTTAGTAACATTTGCAGATTTGCAATATCTAAAGTACTTGCTTCAGATAAGTTGGGCATCCTTTCTGTGCTCATTTGTCCTCTCATCACTGCATCCCCTTCAGAGTCCAATACCTGATGGCTGGTGGGCAGTCAATAATGATATATTGAGGAAGTAAATAAACAGCACAGGATTAGAGTAGGAGAAAATTCACTAATGTGAAAATTATATTCTTAACCTAGATTGCATACTGGAAGGGCTGTATTTTTATTGTGTAATTATGTAAAGTAATAATCCTGGAGAATATGCATAGATGATCTCAGTAAATATTCAAACTTGGAACTATATAATGCTGTCTACATGAATAATCTCAGTCAAAATGACATTGATAATACTATGTTTTACTTGTAATTGAAGCAAGGTATTTTTTTCCCTAAAAGAGTATGCTAAGTTTATTTGAAAATTGAGGATAATTTATCTTAAAATTATCACATCTGAGAGAATTTTATGAAGTTAAAGAATATGAAGGAATCTGGGAGTTCTGTATAGATAATTCTCTGATCTGAAAATAGTAGTTATTTTCCAAAATTCCAACCAAATTCAGGAAGAAGATTAGAACCTGACTATATCATCATATAAGTAATAATGAATCTGTGCATTAGGAATATTATATATAGCTTTGGTTGCTATAATTGTGAAAGATACAATGATACTGAAAAAGGGAAATAAATTATCTAACAGGATTAGGGAAAGTGTAATAAAATATAAAAATTGGGGCTTTTAAGTCTAGGGAAAAAAAGAAAAGGCATTTTTGTTGAAATTTATAAAATGATGTAAAGTATTGCTGAAACTGGCATTTGTTCAGAATTTCCAATATAGTAAAGATAACAGCTAACACTTGTAGCTTGAAAGAGATGTATTGAGGAAAAGTAATATAATACACGGTATTCTGTTATATACACTATATTGACACATGTTATAGCTTGAATTATACCAATATGAGATGAAATAGGTTGAAAGTATTGTATCAGTTTAAAAGAGGTTTAAATTAGTTTATGAATGGCTTTCACACTCTTTCACAAATGTCTCAGTGCTCCCGTAGCCAGAGGTGGAATAATGGGTCTAGTGCACTGAAGATCTTGTATGCTATGCTGGCTTCATACCTAGAGAGGTTTACAGGAACTTAAGCAGAGAAATAACACAAATATAATTATATATGTAATGTATGAAATGGCTTGATTTAGTATATGTGCCCACATTAAAACTTTTAACTATACCAGCAATGTATTTTGGAGTATAATAATGAATTCATTTAAGATACTATTATTTTGTTAGACATTCATATGTCACATAGCTAGGTTCAAATAATATGAAAATGTACAAAGGCTCATTTCAGAAATAAAATAACAAATACCATTAAGTTTTACAGAGGTGAAGGACAATAAAAACTGATTAAAATCTGCCTTAATTCAATTCAGAGTGCTTTCACAGGACCCTAAACTCAACGTGAAATTTCAGATATGCATGTTGAATTTATACTTACGGACTATATTACACTGATTTTACGAGTATAGTCACATTTTCATGTGCAAATCCATTACTTTCAATTAAATTTGGATTTAGTAAATTTTTGGTTGTTTGGTATTTCATAAAAAACTCACATTTCGTGTAATAAGTGAATAATTTACATTATGATTTCTTTTGGATAGGACAGCTTTTTTGAAGGAACACAAAGGAATTGTAAATTTTGACCCTCTCAATTCACACACTTCAGAACCAGTTGAATGCCAAAGTAACTTGGTTGTGCTTATCTTTGGTCACACTCAGTGTTTTCTTTCTTTCTCCTCAACAAGATGAGATAATTGAAGCATTTTCTCTACTTGGGCCATATAAATTCAAAAAAACCTGAGAAAACTATAGATTTTGAGTTGGCCCTAAAACCACTCTAATTTTATCTTTATATCCCAAGTACCAAAATCAAAACTTCATCCTACTTTATTTAGATGATCTTCCAAAGTTCTGTTCCTTCATGCTGCTTAAAAAAAAAAAAAAAAAATCAGTTCAATGACTTAGTTCCTTTTGTAAGCATTGAAAGAGTAGGAAGGAAGTATGTGTTGTATAGCCAGTGTTTCAAGTTGGTAGTTTTTGCTTTTGTTTACTGTGTTTCTCATTCAGTCCGAATGTCCCTATCTATAACAGCTTTGGAGAAGCACCTTTGTCCCCAGAGTTGGCCTCCAGGAAGGCTTGGATCCTTACAAGTTTGGAGAAATGGGTACTGGCTGTCATCCACAGGAAAACAGAACAAGTTTACAGAGCTCCTGCTGCTTTCCTTGAAAGTTCTCTCTCCTTATGCACGGCAGTAAGCCATTTAATGTTACTAGGGACAGACACTAAGCAGAAAGATTTCTGAGGTATCTATTCATCCTTCCCAGCTAGGCAGTCCATTAAGCTTGAAGAATAATGCCAGCCCTTTAAGGCAGGGTGGTTCCTCATGTTTTCCTCTCTGATGATTTGGAATGAAAAGACCCTTAAATGATTATTGCTATTAGTATTAGTGTTTTTGGATTAGGGGCATGGAGGTGGTGACTGAGGTTTCTCAATGGAAGATTCCTGACTCCAGGCCTTGCATCACTGTCAGCCAACTGTAAGCCAATACTCAGTGGATTTGCATATGGTCACATGATATGGTCGATGGGTCAGATTGGATTAAACCTTGCTTTTTAAATTGTTTTACATCATTTTTATTTAATGAACTTAAAGGCAGTGAATCATTAATTTCTAATTTTAAGAATAAAATATTTATGAAATATTCTTGGTGCCATTAATTTGGAATTCAAATGTAGAGATAAAACATAAGAACTATTGCTGATGGAGTGACTACTTTAAAGTGCTTCATAACTTTCATTTCCTGTTGATTTTGGTCAATGTTTTTGTTGTTGTTGTTTTGTGTGTTTGTTTACATTTAGCTTGGCAACTTTCAGTTCCAGCAGTATTGGTCATAAATAAATGAACAAAATACAATTTTACATTTTTGAGAAACCGTGAATAATGTGATGCACTTTCTTTTGTTATCCTCTGCCATCTTGTTAAGAAACTACTTTTTCTTTTCATATTATTTGTATCAGCCAGTCTGCAATATGATGAATCTTCACACTTCATTTTTTTTTATAATAACTTCAATTTTATTGTATATACAAGAGCTCTTGTTCATGCCACAGCTTTTTAGCTGTTTCAGGTGACACCTTGATTGGGCTAATATATAGACCTGAACTGCATATAAAGTTAACAGGTGCATAATGACTGAAGGGGCAGAATTTTGTTATGATTTTTCAACATTGGTTAGTGAACATCAGAAACATGTGTACAACTTTTCTCTTGATCATGACCGATAACTCAATTTTTGTATTCACAATTCTCCCTACCGTGAGATATTATTCTTTATTCTGAGAAAGATGAGTTCTTCAGAATTCTTCAAAATTCCTCCACTTCCTACAGAATTCTAGACTCTTCCCAACTCAGGATAAATTTATTTTTGAAGGATACCTCACTTTGGACACCAGATTTGGTGCAACAATTCAAACCATTTCAGAAGGGTGGATTCTACCTGTTGAAACATTTTTTATTGAAATATAAATTGTAGATATATTGAGTAGATATATTAAGCTTTTAACCTTATTATAGTGTAACTCATTTTCTCTAGCAAAACTTTTTAATAAAGGAATTTAGGTTGTTGCAGAAAGTTCATTTTCAGGATTTGTATAACATATAGAATAGTTACAATGATGACTCATTCATTGAAGTGCTTGCTGCTCTTAAATATAGTATATTTCTAAGTGATTATATGAAGGGAAATTAAAATATTTTGGAAGCATTTTTGATCACCTAATGCAGTGATTTCCAAACTACAGCTGAGGAAGCCCCAAGGGCCAGGCAGAACTTTGTCACCAATATTTCTCTCCCTCTTGATTATTTCAACCAGAGTAGCTTCAAGTTTAACTGTTTCAAATGTTTTCTTCCACCTAACATTTATTTTTAGTATATTAATTCATTTTTCATTACCCAAAAAAAGTTTGAACAGAATAGGTCATCACTAAGTGTTTTGTTTGAAAATGTACCAGCATGCATGTTGCCAACAGATTTGGGAAATACATCTCCTCTGCTTAACTGTTCCTCTTAAATAAAGAATTCTTTTTCATTTGTTGGTTTTTGTGCCTATCTGTCAGTCTTTTCAAGTACTCCATTTTTTACAGTAAGAATATTTTTAAAGTGGGATTTTGAGGTCCCTGATTTCAAAGAGCGGTTTTTCAGATCACTTCCCCATATGGGCAACTAATGACAGGGGCGCTTTCCTCTGTGTGAGCCCTGCCAGTCTTCTCCTTCGCGTGTTCAACAAGTATGAGTTGAATGAAACAAAACTGGGGCTTTCTTATGCTTTTCCAATATGCTGCAACTTTGGCACTAAAGGAAAAAAAGCTAGCACCAACTATATAGGCCATAAGACTGTAAAAAATTCTATTAGATGCAATGGTGGTATTAGAAAAAAATGATTTATTTCTCTATTTCCCTGTCCCCAGCAGAGTGCTTTGCACATAATAGGCCTTTGATGAATGTGTTTTTAATTCATAATTAGCCCTCTTCTCGTATGGTAATGTTAAAATGTGATTCCACTCTAATTCGAAGATGTTAAAATCCTTCTGAAATTTAAGAATGCTGCAAAATTTAGAAGGATGCAAAAGGTGCATTCTTAATAACTAATAAAGGTTTTAAATGACCCAAACCAGACCTCATTTTTCAAGAAATGTTCAGTTCTGTAGAAAGTTTGGCATTCAGTTAGAATGACTTATTTATTCAAACAGTTTTACAATGATTTGAAAATGAAAACCAGCCAGCATTTAGTGATGATAGTCTACAGAAGTTTCACCAAAACATTACTGCATCACAAACAAAGAAACTATTCATTGCCTGTTAGGCATCGTCTCAACATCTGTCCACTATTGACTTGTCCATTTATATTGTTTGAGAATATGATATAAATTAAAATTTTCATTGTTTTCTTTTTAGTTTAAAATTGTATTTGCCCCATTGGAATTGGCCTAGAAATGAGATAAATATGTTTTAAAATAATCCTTTTCATAATATGTTTTCTGTCCTTTGTCAATCTGTTAGTTGATCTAGGATTTGATGTTATCTTTAAAAACAGGAATTGATATGTCTTTAGAATAAAACAATGCTGTAACACAGCTTATGGTTACATAGATTTGGGAGGACCATGGGTCAAATTATATATATCACTAAATAAGAAGTCTCAGTGATGGTATTGTGTTATAAAGGAGGTCTTTTGTTTCTGTAATATGAGTTACACACACACATCTTTACTTATAAATGAACACTTGTTACATTTTATTCATTAGAGCAAAATATTTAATGACTGAAAAACTCCAAAGGAAGACTAAGTAAAATATGCTTTGGCTGAGCTGGTGTTTGAGAATTTGCAAAGCCATCATGTTCAAATTGATCCAAAGGTCTCAGAAATGAGATAAATTATACAATTCATAAACAAGAAATTATGTAATCAATCATCCTTTCTTCAGATTGAATTCAATTTTAATTATCATAATCAGATAGATATTTATACTGTTATTCAACAAATCTTTCCAAAGTGTAATTCATAAGGTGAAAAAGTAAATACTGAAAATATGCTATTTAGAAAAAAGTGATGTCTGTGTTTCAAAGACAAAAGTGGGAAATTATATTGCATCTTACAATATTTTAGAAAAATCCTATACATCACTATACCCAAAGTGGTTTCAAAAGATTTTGTACCATATTTTCACAGGTATTAAATGAGAAAATAAATTATCATTTTCTGTAATCACCTGGTGTTAAAATTAACGGAAAATTTTAATTTATAGGGGATTTTTATTTAATGAACATTTCTATTTGTGACCCTCAAAATGTGTTTTATTTGCTTTTTAGTATAGTTTTTGATTCAAATGCAGAAAGGAATACCAAGATATTTTTGGATTATATGTAGGTATAATTAACTTTCAAAATCCTACACATAGACTCTTTTTATCGTGGTTATCTATAAATTAATTGCAATTATTTCTTTTTTGATGGAATATTGAGAAAATTCTCACTCTTTTTTCTTATCCAATGTGCAGTAAAAGCATATGCCAGATAAGAAAAGAGAGTCTCAGGCCAATTTAAACAGTGATGGAGTTCACCCTTCTTAGTCTTAAGAAGCCAGTTCAGGGAGAGGAATGAAACCACAGTCTGGAGGGTCAAAGGCTGTAGCTGGGAAATCAGCGTCAAGTCTCAAATTCAACAGGAAAATGGAAATCCAAGAACGAAAGAAAGGTTGATAGGTGGGAGAATAGTGAACAAGCCATTCAGGATTTAATGAAAATAACTTATTGGAACAATTGGCTAAGAGGAAAAATAAATTTAAAGTTTAGTTTTTAACTTGGTCAGGGTCCTGGCTCAAACATGGTGTCGTAAAGGAACTGTTCAAAGTAGTATTCTTAGAACGGTTTCTGAGACTTCTTGAATTCTTGGACTCAAGAACTCGAGAGAAAATCATAATAGTTTAGCTTCAATGTACATTTATATCATGGCAGCCTTTCCTATGATCCACGTATTTTTACATTCAGATATGCATCTAAAGAAATGCATATAGCCTCTACTTATTAATAATGTTGATGCTTCACTTTTTCCAAATGATTTCCTGCATATCATCAACAATTTATATTTTTATCCCCTTCAGCTGTAGAGGACCTTCATATGATAAGAAAGTTAAAGGCCTTTTTAAAGAAATATTGATTTCCAAGCAAATGATTTTTAAATGCATTTATTAATTTTCTCTAATCCTAAAACATACTTCTTTACAGTAAAGTTAAATAGCTTCTGAAATATCTATTAGAGTATGGCTAGCTATAACAGAATACTTGGAAAGTACTCTCAGTACATTGACAGCCTCCATATATTTTAGTATAACAAAATATAACAAAAATAAAAATTCCTTTGATCCATCTCATTACCAGATCCATTCCAGATCTGACTCCAAATGCATTTGGAGAAATTAAAACAAAAATTTGATCCTGGTGTGGTGATGGTACGATGGGAAAATTATTATAGATGTGGTTTGAATCTCAGCTTTTTACCACCTCTACGCTCTTAGTCAAGTTACTTAACTTTTGTGAACAATTTTCTCATCTGTGAAATGAGGAAGACACCTGCATTTAGGGTTTTGTAAGGATTAAAGGATTTAATTTATGTATTGCACATATAACAATGCCTTTATGTTATAGATTAAATATTTTACAGCTTTATCTCACTTGTTTCTGGTGATGTGGAGATGGTGGTTCAATCTTTTTTTTTTTTTTTTTCTCCTCCACAAATCAATGGACTCAAGTGCATTGGGATGCATGGTGCTTTCCTTTGTGGAGAGAGAAAAATATATGATAATGATGGTGGTGATGATGACAGTGATTTCCAGGATTTTTAAAATACAGATCGTCTTGCTACAGGGCCATTGACAATTTGCCTAACACTGATATATAAAAGCACCAATAGTCCCCTCCTAGCCCCCAATATATTTGCGTTAGAGGATTTTCTCTATCACAGCTGCATCCCTTGATTGACATCATAATATCCTGTGAGTAGCAGCCCTGCTGTTTGGATCATGTTTTGTTTTCTGTCAGCAGTGTATCACAAGTATTTTCCTCAGTGGGCTAAACAGACCCCGAGTGGGAGGCTGATAAAAGCAGCCTCGTCCTCATGCATCACTTTGAATGATTTCAAAGAGAAAAGAAGCAGCTGTGACAGTGTTCACACGAGCCACTCAGGGTGGTCTTATCTTTGTAGTCTAACAATAATAGTACACCCTGGCTTGCATTCCTCAGCTTGAGAAGAGCAAAGTCGCCTAAGAGTCATACATTTTTATTCCTTGACATGTCTTAAAATTGGATCTGTGATAAAGGGGCTGACATCTTTACCTCCCTGGGCAATTTGTCTTCAAAGTAAATGTAGAGAAGTGCTGTTTGTGAATTTATTGCACGTCTGAATCAATATTTATTTTAAACAGATACTTGAGCTAATATGTAACAGATTGGTACCTACATACACAATCTGAAGGGTTTTTTTTTATTTGATTCATCAAAGGGATAAGAAAAGAAGTCTTCTGTGTATGTAGAAGATCACTATAGTAATAATATTCTGCTCTAAATTTGTAGATCTAATTTTTTTTGCCATTTTATAGATCATGAGTCACGTTTACATATTTGGAAAGGTCCTGTGTGAGAATTATTTTAAAAGGGACTGTATAATACAAGTGATAAGACCAGATAGTAAAGTAAGATATAGTTGAGTTAGAGAATATTTTATAAATTTAGCCTAACACCCATACAAATGAAAGTCATTCACCAAAGATAGGCAGTGGGGCATTGCATTCAATCTTTAATAGTTCCATTTCGAACATTCATGAGTCTAAAAATATGAAAATTAAGTTCCCTGAGGGTGTGACTGTGTTATTTTGTCTTCTCACCCTAACCACTCACCCCAACACCAGCATCTCCCACTGCCCACTGCTATACAAAGCACATGGCACTAATGAGGAATGACTAAAATAAAAAGTGAATACATCATATGATGTGCTGTATAAAATGCAATATAAGGCAATATTCAAATAAATGGAACAATTGATCAACAATGTGCTCAAGTGTGAAAGTCAGTGTTTTTGAGCATCTGTAAACAACAAGAAACATTAAAACTTCTCAGGTGTGACAAGTGATCACAGAGTAAAGCACTAAATTTGCTTCTAGCAAATAAATATGTGTGAATAAGATATCCTTGATTCCATTTTTTATGAATTTAGGCAGATGTACAATCTCTTGCTATATAATAAAAATAGTTGCTCACTTAAATTGGTATAGATTCCTACAGAGCAAAAAAGACCAATAAAACAGGATCCGGGATGGATTTAACTCAGACAATTTGGGACCTTTAAGTAATAATAACAAAACAAGAGAATCAAATGGAATTTGAATAGAAATTATTTTACCATTGTGCCCTCTGGCATTTAACTAAGGGAAATCTATCGAACATTCCAGCTGTATTTGATCACTTTAGGTTTTCATACAAAGTCAGGAGAGTTGTTATTTTACTGCTCATTCTGGTGGATTTTACTCCTTTTACTGAAGAAAAACAGAATATTTTATCTCCTCGTTGCAGCTCAGATCTGAAGTGTAACAGCTAAAGCATAAATTGTAGAACACTGCTGGCATGTGCTCTGTGGGTATGTTTGAATCAAGGGATTTCACAAAAAGCTCAGACCTTCCTCCTAGGGAGGCTGTCATTTACTACAGATGCTCTTGTTCATTGTGGGGTGTAGCCTCAGAGAACCTCTCAACATTGTTTGTCAAATCCTTTAGATTAATAAACTGGGCCATATATCCCTTCCCCTTCACTTATGAAAGGGATAGCTAACTGCTTCATAGAGCGGTAAGATTATTTCCTTTTGCCCTTTGGAATTAGTTTCTTTTGTAGTTATTTAATCTTTAAATGCATAAATCCAACTAGAGTTCTTTCAAGTAAGCCAGCAAGGGGGAAAAAGCCCCACTATTATTATGAGTGTGTAGCTAGGAAAAAAGTAAATGGAACTTTGGTTGGCTGACATCAGCCTTTTTTTTCCTTTAAAATAATTATGTTTAATTCTACGTCTCCATTTTGAAATAATTGGGACTTATTATAGAGAAATCACCTCTTATGTTGTGAGATATATGATTTTCTGCTACCATTTACATCCACATGTTCTGTCTTTTGTGAGGATTTGTTGTGAATTATGGATTCAGGAGCCAAAAATTGTATCTGTTACAAGAAGGAAGCCAACTCAGAATGGAAAGTAAGGCCATGTACATTGTCCTTTGTTTAGAACCCACATTCTGTGTATTATAAATCATACAAACTTGTTCACTATGCAAAACGTGATTATTTTACCATTGTTTTATTTAAAGGTAGTTAATTGTGCTTGAGTGATAATCACCATTGTTGATTGGTTTACATTATGTTTATTATCAAACAGAAGTTAAATATTCAACAAATAATAGAAGCAGTGGTGCAAACATCTGTACATACAGCATTTACCAGGTTCTGCTGCCACACGTTGGCACATAGTAGCACGTTTAATGCCTTCAACAGTCCTGTGAGTTAGGTACCACTATTGCCTCCATTGTGCCGATGAGAAAACCATCATAGACAGGTGGCAGTAACTAACCCAAGTTGTTAAGGCCAAATGAAAATTCATCTTACTGTAGTGACTTAGATTATTTGTTAGATATCCTTGATTGTAAGGATATTATTGTTTTCCTAATAAGTGAGTTATCTGTATTAAAATGCTAAACTGGCAATACATGCTGAAGACCAATATATCCCCCAAATATACTGTGTTTGTATATCTTTGCTAAATGGGATATTTCAAGGCAATACACTGTTTATTTTTTAAATGCAAATAATTTATTTCACTGTAACTTGTAATATTGCTCCTCGATGAATCAGCTAATGAGTAGTTTAAGATTTGTCAGTCCTGAAAATATAAGTATTTATGAGATCATTATTTATAATTCTATTGTTGTCCAATTTTCCTTTTAAATAAAAAATATGTGCCTTCTTGTTGGTATAAGCATAGTAATGCAAAAGGAAATAGAGGCTTCAAAGGAAACACTGAAATAGTGGAGAGTAATTGTCAGAAGAAAATAATACTTGCATATAAGTTAATATTGAAACATAAGTGAGGTATTAGCATACAGGTAATGAATGCCCTTATGTTTTACCTGGTTTTGTGTATTGCTTTATTGTTTTATTTTCTCATCGTTTTATCTTTTTTTAACTCACGGGCCCTGTCCTGGATCTCCGGGGAGAAATAATCCAAAATGTATGCTTCTTAACCTTACTCTGAAAACACTACGTATTGACCCTCCACTGGAATCCACTCACCCAAGTATTCCTAGATGGGTTTTCCCTTGGAACACAGTAACCTAAATTTGAGTGTCTTAAAGCTCTCTCTTTCTTTCCCCCTTGCTATTGCCTGTCCCTCGGTTTCACCACTCCAATTCAGCTTATCTTTTATTCTTTTCTAGTAACGCTCGGACATTCACAAAGCTATCCTACTCCTTCACAGTGTTTCTCCTTTACACATTGCCAGCACCAGCACTTCTGACACCCTAGGAATTACCACCTCCTTCCCTCTTTCCTAAGCAGTTAAGAGATCTGGAGTCATAATGTCTGGTTTCATCTCCCACTTTCACAATTTATTGGCTTTGTGACCTTAGCAAGTTAACTAACTTCACTAAGCTCCCATCTCTTCATCTGGAAGACATGGATCACAACATTTCCCTCCTAGGCTTGTAAGGAGGATAAAATTATGTGACGAATACACGGTGGTGCATAAATTCACGTTAGCTACTATTATTATTGCTCCCACAGTACAAGCCCTCTGTTAAGTCATTATTTCTAAAATAATTAACTAATTCAGAAACTACTTAATCACATCTATTATGTCCAAGGACCTGAGTAAACAGGTACTGTCCTCAAGGGACTCACAGTGTGGTAGGTGAGGCTGATCAGCTCAGGGATAACTATAATGTGCCTGTACTCTTTGCACTGAACTACAGTACATACACCCTCAATTGTAGTCATACCCCTGAATGTACTCTAAACATTCAACATACCTTTAGGGGAGGGGGATGGATCACAGGTACAATGTGGGAGGCATAGCTAACTTTATTTCATTAAAATTTTAACTTACTAAAAATGATAAACATGTAAAATATGATATGGCTTAATTCTGGGGTAAATATTTGTGGATATACTATAAATATAAGAATGTGTATTGTTTTAAGTACTTTCATTAAATTTGGTGTCAAATTGCTAGTTACAGTATGGCTAAATATTGCATTTTTTCCCTATGGGGCCAAGTTCAAATCAATTAGCTGTAATAAATATGCATTAGATCTCAGCTCTCTCACAGAGGTACTGTGATAGATGTTGGAGGGAATTCAAAGGTAATAAAAAAAAGTGTCTCTGCTCTTTGGGATTTCAGTCAATTATTAGCTAAGCATGTAAAGCAGTTACACATATGAAACAGGTCAGTAGGACACATACAATGAACGAAATATAACAAGGTGCAGTGGGAATAAAGGGAATGAGATTCATCATATTGTGGTCATCTGGAAGGCATCGTGAGGGAGATGGCATTTGACAGAGTAAACAAAGGATGATGCATTTTCAATAGTTAGTGACAGAGTGGGGATCCGCATGCCCAAGAGAGGTTTGGAAAATCTGGTCATGGTCTTTGTTTTAAACCTAGGATGGTGAGCAGGCAGTGATGCTGAGAGGCAATCTAACAACCGCTCATTCAAAACCCGCTGCCTTGAACAAATGACTGTGTTAGAGGATATAAAAAGACATTAATTTTGCCTTAATAGGGAGAACAGACAAATAAATGATTTTAAAGTTGTGATACTTACAAACTTTGGGAAATCGTAAACCACAAAGCCACACAGAGAAGGGGTTATTCACTTCGTTGGCGGGACAGGATCTGACAAGGATGACTCTGTGTGACCTGGATTTTGTGATACAGAATAGGGACATAAAGTAGGGGAGATGCTGTGCGAAGCAAGAACACCCATATAGGCAAGTGATCATTTTCTTCCTTGTAATTGTTGCTGGTTGCCTGTCCTTCTCCATCATACACCAATCATGAGCACCGTTCATGTATCCTCATGTACACATCCCAGACTCACTGGGATGAACTGCAGTTACCCATGAAGCACAGGGACTCCCACAGGAAATGGGAGAAAAGGACCATTGGGTTCAAACCAGACTTTGATTGCTAGGGTAGAATGTTGCCCTGTTTACTTTGAGTTTTACCTTCTGTTGTATTCCTGACTAAGCATGGGTGAACTTTGCAGTTTTCTGACATCCAATTGCTGGTAAAGTCCTCACTCTCACTAGAAGCTCTTGGTTGTTGCCCCACACTGGATTCGTAACCTGCTGATAATACCATTACATTTCTTTCCATTGTTATTCCACAATATTACCCCCTCTATTACCAGGGGTTACTGATTAAGAGTGTGTGTATTTGTGTGTTTGTGTGAATGTGCAAACATGCATTTCCCCCTGTTCTCAACTCTGTAGGGAAATGCAGTCTCTGTATGTCCTTTCAAGAAGACAAGAGTCAAACTCTTTGAAAGCAAGCATTGGATTCTTTCCAGCATCGTATTCTTGAGAACCTAGGCAGACATCAGGTATATGTTGAAAGATGTTAGTTGAAAGAGTAAGTAGAGATAGCATTATGACATAAGGAAGAATATTTTATGAAGTTCGGTGAAGAGAAGTGATTTCTCCCTTTTGATAAGATGTGTAAAAGGAATAAAGTTTTTCAAAATATGAAAGTGAAGAATCTGTTAGAGGAACCCTTCAGTTTTTGAGCATATGTAGAGATGAATAGACTTACTATTTGACCTCTATTAAATGGTTGAAAGCAATATAAATTTAGCAGTAAAATACCCAAAATTACTATTGATAGAAGATAATTTATTGAATTACATATTCTTTGAGCAGAGAACTTTGTCAAGTGAAAGAAGAATAAATACAGCAAAACTTCTATTAAATATATAATATTCACAATCTATGTGAATGGCTCTAGCTATTGTGACCAAGTCAGAAGAGAAGATAATTTTTTTTCTAGCTTAACATTAATTGGATGGTTTATATAGAGGCTGTAAAACTCTTATTAGAGATCATTAGAAAAAATTCTTCAATTAAACAAATATAAATTTCTCCTTCAGCTAAAAATAAATGACAATTTATCAAAATAAATTTCACAGTAATTGAAATACTGGACAATGCAAACTATATATATATATACACATTTAGATAGATAGGAATAAAATACTTTTCAAGAAATATAATTTTTGTATATTAGTTATGTTCTCAGCTGCACTAAAGCAATATGTTAATGAAATTAGCTACTTATACTATAATTATACAAAACTTAGTTTGAAAAAATAAAATAGAAGCACCTATGTAAGTACTTTTGCAATATGCATATTCAGCTATAATTTCTTCTAATTTGTTCCTTGTTTTAGAGTGATGTTCTGAAGTAGGGTCCTTCAGTTTTAGGTCATCCTATTACTTTATCTAGTTCAATTGAGACTTGCGTTTACTTTGGTTACTTCTCGAATGTTTTCATTTATATTCTCTCTCTCTTTCCCTTTCTTCTCTAACCTCCCTCTTGTTACAAACTAAATGGAGGTTTTCTCAAAGACTTTTCCTTGGACTCCCCCTCCTCTCTCTCTACAGTGACTCCTTAGCGGTCTTATGGTGTCAGCTGTCACATTTATGCTGGTCACTATTTACCTCTCTCTCTTTATTTCAAGAGCATCACATTCTGAATATTTGCTGGATTTCTACCTGGAAATTTAGCCATCAATCCACTTCAAGTTCACTCTGCCCATTAAGGAAAACAGTTATTAATGAGGTAGTTCAATAAATTATATGAGTGTGTGATAGAAAAACAGGGCACTTTAAGAAAATACTGGAAGGAAACTGAAACTAGACTATAGATCTCTGAAAGAGTCACTATGGAAGTGATATTTACACTGTAGCTTGAAGGGTCACTTGAAATTAATTAGGCCGAGTTCAGTGGTTAGGAAGCAGTGTTCCAAGCAAACGGAATAATACCATGCATAAATGCCCTGAGAAAGTACAACTCTGAGTAACTGAAAAAAAAAAAAGAGAAGTTTATTGAACTGACATAGCTGAAAGGAAAGAAGTGAGAGATGACACTGGGGAATTAGCCTGGGTATAAGTGTAAAAAACTCCAGCAGTCAGGTTAAATGTTTGGTATTTCTCATGCCAAAAGAAGAAGCCATTGAAGAGTTTTCATCCAGCTATTGATTTGATCATATCTGTGTTTCATAAAAAGTCTTCTAGCTGAATGGATGCAAAAAGACAAGTTAGAGGTCAGTGGTGTTATGGCCTTAGTAGTTCAGCATGGAGAACATGGAGCCATGGCCTGGGAGCTAGCAGAGAGGTTGAAGGTTTGGGCATTGGTTTGAGATGTATTGACGAGGTGGTACTGGCGTTTCTTGGTGATGAATTGGATGTGAGTGTGGAAGATGATGGAAGGATGTTGGAAGTGGCAAGATGTGGCTAGGTTTCTGCCTTAAACAGTTAAGGGATGGTGAGTTAGGGGATGTGGGAGGAGGGGCAATACCTGGAAAGTGATGAATATAAAACTGAGGTTACTCTGAGACACCCAATGGAAATATCAGTTAGGTGGCTATTTGCATCTGGAACACAACAGAACAGCCCAGGTTAAAATTTAGACCTGGAGTTCAGTATTCACGAAAGTAGCGATGAGAGCGGATGTGTTATCCCAAAGAGAGTGGGCTCTCTTTTGATATTAAACACCATCACGGCAAGTTCGAAACCTTAACTTTATCCTTTAACTCCTCTTCCTCTTTCTTTCTTGCTTCCTGTATGAAATCAATTGTCAGGTCTTATCAGTTTAGCTTTCCATTTCCCTTCTTGTTCACACCACCATTTCTATTCTAATAGTCTAACTAGGCTATTTTTATTTCTCACCAGAACTATTACATATTTGAGGATAGCAAGACTGGTTGCCAGATTAATAGACTAGTGCAGGAGAATTAGGAGACTAGACTAGGAGAGTTACGACCGTCATTCGAACAAGGATATTAGCTGTGGGGAAGGAGGAAAAGGGATAGAATTAATAAATATAAAAAAAAATATGGAAAGGAGGAATGGAAAATGGATGTTTGATTAAAACTAGTAGGGGGACATTTGAAATGCCTCAGCATGTACATTTACTAGAACTTTTCTCGCCTTCATTTTTAGCATAGCAAATATGCATCAAATGATATCAATTTATTTTACCATACTGCTCTACACAAGCCTCATCTAGCAATACCAATTCTTTCAGGTCAAATTGATTTGAAGCAATTTTTGACAGATCTAGGAATAAGTATTTGCCAGACATTTTTTCTAAACACTTCACATATATTAAGGCATTTAATATTTATACAAATTATATAAGACACTTTCTTATAGTCCACATTTAACAGATGAGCAAATGGAGGAACAGCAAGGTTAGGGTATGTCTATCCCAGGTCATACAATTTGTAACTGCCAGAAATAGACTTAAACCCAGGGGTTCTGCTTCCAAATTCTGTACTCTTATCCAGCAAAATAAAAGATTTCATATGGCTTAAGAACCTGCTAATGTACTAAGGAACACTGGGGTATATGAAAAATGCATAACTTAATATTTAAGTATTCATAGATATCTAATATATATTTTAAATATCTATTGAAATAGATATTTAATATTTAAAAACTCAGAAACAGAGAGTAGAAAAGTGGTTTCCAGGAGCTGAAGTGTGGGGAGAATAAGGAGAGGTTGGTAAAATGGTACAAACTCTCAGCTATAAGATGAAAAAGCTCTGAGGAGCTCATGTAAAACATGCTGACTGTAGTTGATAACTGTATTGTATCATTGAAATTTGCTGACAGAGTAAAACTTAAACGTTCTTATCAAAAACAAAAAGATAAACATGTGACGTGATGGATGTGTTAATTAGCTAGGTGGGGGAAATCCTTTCACCTTGTATATGTATCTCAAATCACCACAATTTGTCTTTTAAATATCTTACAATTTTATAAGTCAATTGTACCTCAATAAAGCTGAAATTAAAAAAATACTCAGCTTAAATATCAGGTTGGGGTAACAAGAACATACTCTATAACTAGTTTTAAAACCATATATCATAGAAACTTAAGTTATTTAGTTGTTCAAAGTGAGTAGCATTTAAGGAAAGATGGTTGAAATGAAAAAGGTTTCCTGTAGGGAAATTCAAGGGTAACCATTACCATTTATACCCAAACATCTACAGCATTCACCATTCCTTAAGTAACAAATAAGGAACAGCTGCAAACTGGTATATACAAAATTGAGTTTGGAGACTTTTGCCAACAAATCTACCATAATTTTAAATAAGAGAAAGGGTGTCTGTGTGTGGAAATTCCACCCTGTCTCAGGTAGATAGGTATGAACAAAAGAGGAAAAGGCAATTTCCTACCTGATGGTGTAGAACTCCCTAAATCTGCCAATCCAGTTTTTTCCCCCTTCTGTTTTAGGTTTTATGGGGCTTTCTGAATAGTCAATTTAGTATTTGTCACTAGTTTGGAAATTATTTTTCTGGAACCAGTATGAAGTGTTAAGTATTTATAGACAGAAACTTTGGCAAAGACTATAGAGAATCTTGAAATGGCCTTTCACTGTGGCAGAAGAGCTTGCACAGATTCAAGTGCAAATCCTGATTTGTAGAGAGTAAGTGTAGGCTTATGGAAATAAAGTATATGATTAAGAAAGTCGGTTTTTCCATTGTGACTGAGTGATTATTAAAGAGCTGTATTTTTTATCTGAGTCACTTGGAGGGAAGCTCCATAGCATTCGTAGTAAACAATTTATGCAATTAAAATATGAAAAAGACAAAGAAAAGCAAACTAAAAAGACGTTTTAGAGTAGAATGGGAATCGAGCCAATGAGCCCGACTGGTAGAGTCTTTGGAAGGAAGCCAGGAAGTCTGTGATATTTCTCTAGTTAGGATATATATATGTGGTATTGGATAAAAAATGTTAACCCTTTCCATTGAATTTGAGACTTTTCTGATTCTGAAACTGAAAACTGAATGCAAATTAAGATGTTTTTAAAAGTATGATTAAAAAATACCACATGCACACATGACATTTGGCAATGCCTTAGATCTCTCTAAAATGTCAAGGTAGGAAAATATCCAAAAGCTTTCTTTCTTTCTTTTTTTTTTTTTTTTTTTGAGAAAAACAGAAACTTGGATTCTAGCCAAATGCCTGCTGAGGAATTCTTATGAGAATTTCTGGAAACTGTACTTTTTAAGGTAATCATGTTCTCCACGCTTGCATAGCCCCAAATGTTCCTTGAGTGAATTTAAAGTCTCATCTATCTGTGCCTTTTTGTTGTACATCTTTTAGACTTTGGTGGTCAAGTTTCACTTTGGCGAAGGAACGAAAAAAAATATTGTGTTTGGCACTACACAATCTTAGAATGCTTTAAGAGAGTATATGCCAAGAGAGAATCATATTATATAGTTTGAATTATATTTTTCATGTATGATATGTATGTTTCCTTATGTTAGGTAAATCGATATCAGCCTTTTGCTTTTCCATTAGCATAAGTACACATCATATATCTGATATACATGTACTGTGGTTGCAGGGCATAAGTGAGATATGATTTCAGGTAAATAACGTAAAATCAGAAGAGCTCTTATCTAAACGTAATGTTTTAAATCTTATCAACATAGTTTTTTAAGGAACCGGAAACAACTGTCTACAAACCAAAGTGGCCAAGAAGAAAAATGCCTAACTTTCCTGCAACAATTTGGGAGATTACTATCACTTGAATTCATTCATTCATTCCTTTGTTTAATATAAATGGTGAAATTGTGGCCATACCATTGAGGGTTGTTTTCTTTTTTTAATTCTGATAAAATGTACATAATATAAAATTTATCTTTAACCATTTTAAGTGTACAGGTCTGTCACCATCATCCATCTCCAGAACTTGTTCATCTTCCCAAACTAAAAGTATCCATTAACTCCTCCCTCTGCATTTCTCCCAACTCCTAACTCCTGGCAACCGCGTTTTTGTTTTCTGTCTCCTTGAATCTGACTTCAGGCAATTTTTATAAGTAGACTCATACAATATATGTCTTTCTGTGACTGACTTATTTCACTGAAAGTAATGTTTCATCCATGTTGTGGCATGTGTCAGAACTTCATTCCTTTTTAAGGCTGAGTAATACTCAGTTGTATGTATATATCACATTTTGTTTATCCATTCATCTGTTGATGGACACTTGGATTGCTTTTATCTTTCGTTATTGTATGCACTGAGTTTTAATGTTATATGATCCTTAAAGAAAGCAGGTAGGGGGCAATAAAATCCATAGCAGATTTGGAAACAGAAAAGCTAAACTTAGTTATGCCATAACTAGGTAAATGAGTTAATTTCTCTCTGACTTAATTTTCTCATCTGTAAAGTAGGGATACAATTGTATTTTATAGTATTATACCCTAGTATTATATATTATACTAGAGAATTATTGTTATAGCTAATAATTATTAAACCTTTTTTTAATGTATTCTGACAGAAACCCTATAAAGTAGGGAAAGTTCCATTTCCCAGAGTTTCTGTGAAAATGTGACATATGTTAGAAACTTCCTGTTAAACTGTAAAGCACTAAACCATGCAATAGGTTATCCTCTATAATACCTGGCATACATAAAGATTCAAGATATACTATTGGAGAATAAAAACTGTTCTGTTTCATAGCCATAGGTGGCACACTTGGCAGGCGTTTGAAAAAGGTGTGCCTTGATAAGAGATTTTTGCATTTGGATTAATATAAATAATCACCGTGAATGAAGAATAAATGAAAGCAAAAACTCCAAAAGCATACATATAGAAAATAATCAAAATGTTATAATATTAAAATTGTGTAAGGCAAATCTTATTTCCCAATAGAATCAAAGTTTTCATGGTGATGGTGGGGCTGAAGGGGCTGGGGCGGGGGAAGGGTGGGTATCATCTCTCTAATATCAAAATTTTATAGGAAGCATTATGTCTATTAATCAGCAGTTGTAAAATCTCCTGATATGTTTCTGAGTTGTTTTATAGGAGCTTCCTTTTTTATTCTAAACGTCAAAAATTTAATACAAATATTGGGGTGTGATGCATATTAATTATATTAATACATCTTAAAAAAAAAACAGTGCACATGCCTTTTAAGAGACTTCCTTCCAAAAACCAACAGTGGAGAGTATGGCGAGCCATGAAATCTCACATGATAGCTGTTGTGAAGGATGGCAGGAGACTGAGAGCTAACGCCTGGTGGGGTGGTGGGGTATACTTACCAGAGTACATCCAACTGAGAAACTGACTTGATTTCCTGCTGTCTGCTATAAGTACCATAAGTCATAACATAGAAATAGTTGGCTCGCAATTTCATTTATTCAGGGAATAATGAAAGAGCCTCTAGTACTTACTAGACTTTGTCCCAGAGGCTGGGAACATAGAAGTGAATAAGATGAAAAATATCTCTTTTGGGGGAGGATCAATTGTGGGAGAGTTGGAGGATGGTCCTACAAATATATAAATTGGATAATTATGGATATGACCTATTTTATGAATAAAACTAAGCATAGTGATGTGCTGGAGAATGATGGAGGTATGTGGAGAATACCGTTTATATCAATATAAGGTCATTTAGAGAACTACCCCCCTGAGAAGGGGACATTGTAAATGTCAATCATTCAACTGTCTGCTCCATCAGGATGAGAATCATGTTTTCCTTGCTGGCTAGTATATCCGAAGTGCCTAGTACAGAGTCTGGTCCTTGGTAGACACACTATGATAATGCTTTATAAGTGTAAATCACTTAAAAAATATTTTAGTAAATGTCATGTTACTCAATCTTTAGAATGACCTGAGGTAGTGTGCCTAGAATTATTAACTGTATTTGGTGAGTTTGAGATACTTAGGTCACACAACTAGTAAATGGCAGAGCTAGCCAAAAAAAAGGTGCAGAGGGAGATTTTCAAACAGTCCTCTTCTTACATATGACACAGTGATTCATGATTAATTGTATTGTTAATATTGAGTATGGAATTTTTATGAGTGCAAATCACATTTATTTATATAATAATAGTGGACTGATTTCAAGTCAGTTTTGATATACTTGTACCCTTACAATGGTCCAATGAGAAAGACAGTATTATCACATTCATGATTATAGACACAGAAATAGTAGTTGAGAAAAGTAGTCTTGATCAACATCACATACACTAGCAAGTGGAAAACCCATGCTTTTCATCTAAGATCAAATAGGAGGAATCTTTGCTTTTATGGATTTCTTTATGTAGTTAAAATATTTTTATTTTAAATTCTAAATCTAACACCTTTACTTTTAAAATAGTACGTATCTTTCCCTGTTTACAAAATGGTAGCTTTTCATTGTATCAAATTTGGAAAATGTGCTAATGAACAAAACAGAAATAACCACCATTAATAATCTGGTTTGAGTAATTGAACTCCTTTTTTTTCCTAAAAAAATTACAAATGTGAAATATGTTTTGAAATTTGTGTAGAAGCTAGAGTATTATTTGATTTAAATCAATTATTAAGTTTAGTGAAGAATGGTAATTTTATGAACTGTTCAAATCAGAATTATAGTGATGTAGCTTCACATATATGAAGTAAGTCAACATGAGGAATATTTTGCCTATAGTTTCCTTTTTATCCTGATTTTATCTTAATTGCTCTAACAGAGGTATGTTTTATCTAAAAAGATCCGAAAAAGGGTCAGAGCTCTAAAAAATGTTGATATTTGTTACTGTGAACCTGAAATATGTTCCTTCTAATAACTGAAGTTTTATTTCTATAACTAGACTATATTTCTCTGTGTGTGTGTGTGTATTGAATGTTTGTGTTCTGTTGGTTACAAACAACACTTCTGCAGTGTACTGTTCAATACTAGTACTAACATCAGCTTTCTTAAGGAGCACTAAATGTGTGCCAGACACTATTCTATGTACTTTACACCCTTTATCTCATTGAATCATTACAACAACCCACCGAATGTGGTACTTTTATTATCTCAGAGTTGCTGATGAAGAAACAGGGGCACATGCAGGGTAAATAATTTTCTAAGTTCATATCGATAAAAATGACAAATTCAGGATTTAAACCCACTAATAGCATCCTTATCTACCTTTAAAAATAAGTTAAGGGCAAGGAATAACCCTTGTTTAATGTCTAATTTTATTATTATTATTATTTTTAATTCTTTATTGGTATATAATTGCTTTATACTCTTGTGCCAGTTTTTGAGGTGCACCAAAGTGAATCAGCTGTATTTATACATATATCCCCATATCCCCTCCCTCCCTATCCTGGCCCTCTAAGGTATCACCCATCACTGAGTTTATCTCCCTGTGTTACACAGCAACTTCCTACTAGCTATCTATTTTACAGTTGGTAGTGTATATATGTCAATGCTACTATCTCACTTCATCCCAGCTTTCCCTTCGCCCACCCCTACCCCGTGTCCTCAAGTCTGTTTTCTACATAATACCTAATTTTAAATAGCATCTAGATGAAGATAACAAATGTATTAGAAAATAATGGGAACTATATGCATTCTATTTGACTATTTTTTCATTTTAAATAAATTAGGATAAATGGCATATTTGTTAAAGTGTGAAATGTTAGGAAAAATCTTAGTTCAGGTCACAGATCTCTAGGAACCCTGAAATTAGGGATACCATTTTAACTCTTTGACCTGGAATTCTTTATTCAAAGGAATCAAAGGAGATGATCTCTAAAGTCTTTTCCAATTATAAAATTCTATTAAATCTCCTTCTATGTTATCATTTGATTGTCTGTGAGTCAGTGAATGTACTCATGGCTTCAACCTTCTCCACATGTTTCTCTTGCATCCTTACTTGCAAAGTGAAGCTGAGTGTCATGAAAGAATGATAAACTTATAGTCACACAAGGCCCTATTTTCAAAGCTAAGAAGCATCAGTGTAATTTGACAAGCTTGACAGTATTTCATAACATATAACTAAAAATATTCTTTAGAAAAACTCAGGAAGGAAGGTGCTGTCTATAAAGAGCCATCTTGCTTGGCTTCAGTACAAATAAATTATATAAAATAAGCATCACCTCCTTATTCTGTAGGTTTACTGGTTTCAAAGGCCTCTTACCTATTTTTTAAGAATTTTAGCAATATATAATTCACTTTTCATAAAGTTCATCCTTTTAAAGGGTACAAATCACTGGTTTTTTAGTCTATTCACAGAACTGTCCAGATTGACCCTTATTTTCTCTCTTTGCTTGTCCAAGAGCATCTATCCCAACAAAGTGTGTGGTAGTGGCATTCTACCAGTACTTGCTGAAGAAACCACTTCATGAATATAAGGATAAAGCAGAGGGAGTCAGATAATCCTAGCTAAACGAGATGAAATAGCTTGTAAAACCACAAGGAATAATTACATATTCAGATATAGATTCACAGAAGCATGCAAATAGATGATTAAAATAACATGTTTGTTTGTAATTTTAGCACCTAGAGAAACAGTGTAGGCTTGTTACCATCATAAGTTGCCAAGTATGACATTTGTCTTATATATTTGGAATAACTTTATGTGGGACTTAAATTCATAGACATATCTTAGCATCTTCAGAGCAAAATGAATTAACACTCAGGAGTAGTTTTTTTTTTTTTTTTTAAATAGATTATCACTTGAGAAAGGGCAACATCATAACATTTAGTGGCAAACGTTGAAATTTTTCTATGGGCCTTAGTGATTTAACAACTCATAAAACCAACAAAAAAAGTTTCATCCTTATTTTAGGTTCCTTCTTGTTGATTCTAAGTTGAAAGTATAGCAAGAACATTTTCTCCGGCAGCCTGCTTTATCTCAGATTTTAATGGCACAACACATTTGTCAAAAGCAGCTAAATTATTTCTCATGTGTATATTTGATTCAGGCAGTTATTGCTATAGAAGAGACCAAAAAACTGAGAATTTTTTCCCCTATCTTGTTTCACCCGTAGCTCCAATGAGCATTTGCCTGACTGTTCCCCTTCACTGAATGATTTTTGTTTACTCAGGATTTGGCAACCTGCGTTCGTGCCCTTAATGAGTGGGTTCCCTGGGGTTTGGGCCTGGAATTGTGTATTATAAAAATTCTGTCTGGTGATTCTAATTTGTAAACCTAGTTAGAAACAACAGCACTGAAAGTAAGTAAGCTCTTTTTTATCTCTGCCCTGGGTTCAGTAATTTTCATTATCCAGTAGATGGCTTTTTAACTTGACTCAAAAGATTTTCCTGACTTTTGATGCTGTCCACAAAAGCATTTTAAGGAACTACTTAATCACTATTTTTTTAAGCTCTTTATTGCTTTACACTCGTACCAGATTTTGAGGTATAACAAAGTGAATCAGCTGTATTTATACATATATCCCCATATCCCCTCCCTACCGTGACTCCCTCCAGCTCTCCCTGTCCTGGCCCTCTAAGGCATCACCCATCATTGAGTTGATCTCCCTTTGTTATACAGCAACTTCCCACTAGCTAGCTATTTTACAGTTGGTAGTGTGTATGTGTCTATGCTACTCTCTCACTTCCTCCCAGCTTCCCCATCACCCTCCGCTCCCCCATCACCCTCCGCTCCCCCAATCTCGTGTCCTCCAGTCCATTCTCTGCATCTGCATCCTTATTCTTGTCTTGTTACTGGGTTCATCAGTACCATTTTTTTTTTCGATTCTCTATATATGAGTTAGCATACGGTATTTGTTTTTCTCTTTCTGGCTTACTTCACTCTGTATGACAGTCTCTAGGTCTATCCACCTCATTACATATAGCTCCATTTCATTCCTTTTTATGGCTGAGTGATAGTCCATTGTATATATATGTCACATCTTCTTTATCCATTCATCTGTTGATGGGCATTTAGGCTGCTTCCCTGTCCTGGCTATTGTAAATAGTGCTGCAATAAACATTATGGTACATGTTTCTTTTTGGATTATGGTTTTCTCTGAGTATATGCCCAGAAGTGGGATGACTGGATCATATGGTAGTTCTAGTTGTAGTTTTTTAAGGAACCTCCAAACTGTTTTCCATAGTGGCTGTACCAACTTACATTCCCACCAACAGTGCAGGAGAGTTCCCTTTTCTCCACACCCTCTCCACCATTTATTGTTTCTAGATTTTGTGATGATGGCCATTCTGACCAGTGTGAGGTGAGACCTCATTGTGGCTTTGAGCTGCATTTCTCTGATGATGAGTGATGTTGAGCATCTTTTCATGTGTTTGTTGGCCATCTGTATGTCTTCTTTGGAGAAATGTCTATTCAAGTCTTCTGCCCATTTGTGGATTGGGTTATTTCCTTTTTTGGTATTACGCTGCATGAGCTGCTTGTATATTTTGGAGGTTAATCCTTTGTCCGTTGCTTCATTGGCAAGTATTTTCTCCCATTCTGAGGGTTGCCTTTTTGTCTTGTTTATGGTTTCTTTTGCTGTGCAAAAGCTTTTAAGTTTCATGAGGTCCCATTTGTTTATTCTTGATTTTATTTCCCTGATTCTAGGAGGTGGGTCAAAAAGGATCTTGCTTTGATGGATGTCATAGAGTGTTCTGCCTATGTTTTCTTCTAGGAGTTTGATAGTGTCTGGCCTTACATGTAGGTCTTTAATCCATTTGGAGTTTGTTCTTGTGTATGGTGTTAGGAAGTGTTCTAGTTTCATTCTTTTACATGTTGCTGTCCAGTTTTCCCAGCACCACTTATTGAAGTGGCTGTCTTTTTTCCATTGTATATTCTTGCCTCCTTTGTCAAAGATAAGGTGCCCATATGTGCTTGGGTTTACCTCTGAGTTCTCTACTCTGTTCCATTGATCTTCCTTTCTATTTTTGTGCCAGTACCTTACTGTCTTGATCACTGTAGCCTTGTAGTGTAGTCTGAAGTCAGGAAGCCTAATTCCACCAACTCCATCTTTCCTTCTCAAGATTGCTTTGGCTATTCGGGGTCTTTTGTGTTTCCATACAAATCGTAAGATTTCTTGCTCTAGTTCTGTGAAAAATGCCATTGGTAATTTGATAGGGATTGTGTTGAATCTGTAAATTGCTTTGGGTAGTACAGTCATTTTCACAATGTTGATTTTTCCAATCCAAGAACGTGGTATGTCTCTCCATCTGTTTGTATTGTCTTTGATTTCTTTCATCAATGTCTTAAAGTTTTCTGCCTACAGGTCTTTTGCCTCCTTAGGCAGGTTTATTCCTAGGTATTTTATTCTTTTTGTTGCAATGGTAAATGGGAGAGTTTCCTTAATTTCTCTTTCTGCTCTTTCATTGTTAGTGTATAGGAATGCAAGAGATTTCCATGCATTAATTTTGTATCCTGCTACTTTACTAAATTCATCGATTAGTGCTAGCACTTTTCTGGTAGCATCTTTAGGGTTTTCTATGTATAATATCATGTCATCTGCAAAGAGTGACAATTTTACTTCTTCTTTTCCAATTTGGATTCTTTTTATTTCATTTTCTTCTCTGATTGCTGTGGCTAAAACTTCCAAAACTATGTTGAATAATAATGGTGAGAGTGGGCACCCTTGTCTTGTTCCTGTTCTTAGAGGGAATTCTTACAGTTTTTCACTATTTAGAATGATGTTGGCTTTTGGTTTCTCATATGTGACTTTTATTATGTTGAGGTAATTTCCTTCTATGCCCATTTTCTGGAGAGCTTTTATCATAACTGGATGTAGAATTTTGTCAAGAGCTTATTCTCCATCCATTGAGATTATCATATGGTTTTTATCCTTCAATTTGTTGATAAGATGTATCACCTCAATTGATTTGCATATATTGAAGAATCCTTGCATCCCAGGAATAAACCGCACATGAACATGGTGTATGATCTGTTCAATGTGCTGTTGGATCCTGTTAGCTAGGATTTTGCTGAGGAATTTTGCATCTATATTCATCCATGATATTTTCCTGTAATTTTCTTTTTTTTGTGACATCTTTGCCTGGTTTTGGTATCAGGGTGATGGTGGCCTTGTAGAATGAGTTTGGGAGTGTTCCTCCTTCTGCAATATTTTGGAAGAGTTTGAGAAGGATAGGTGTTAGCTCTTCTCTAAATGTTTGATAGAATTTGCCTGTGAAGCCATCTGGCCCTGGGCTTTTGTTTGTTGAGAGATTCTGAATCACAGTCTCAATTTCCATACTTGTGATTGGTCTGTTCATATTTTCTTATTCTTCCTGGTTCAGTCTTGGAAGATTGTATTTTTCTAAGAATGTATCCATTTCTTCCAGGTTATCCAATTTATTGGCATATAGTTGCTTGTAGTAGTCTCTCATGATCTTTTGTATTTCTGCAGTGTCAGTTGTTACTTCTCCCTTTTCATTTCTAATCCTGTTGATTTGCGACTTCTCCCTTTTTTTCCTGATGAGTCTGGCTAATGGTTTATCAATTTTGTTTATCTTCTCAAAGAGCGAACTTTTAGTTTCATTGATCTTTGCTATTGTTTCCTTCATTTCTTTTTCATTTATTTCTGCTCTGATCTTTATGATTTCTTTCCTTCTGCTCACTTTGGGGTTTTTTGTTCTTCTTTTTCTAATTGTTTTAGGTGTAAGGTTAGGTTGTTTATTTGATACTTTTCTTGTTTCTTGAGGTAGGGCTGTATTGCTGTAAACTTCCCTCTTAGAACTGCTTTTGCTGCGTCCCATAGGTTTTGGGTTGTTGTGTTTTCATTGTCGTTTGTTTCTAGATATTTTTTGATTTCCTCTTTGCTTTCTTTAGTTTTTCTTGGTTGTTTAATAGTGTATTGTTTAGCCTCCATGTGTTTGTATTTTTTACAGTTTTTTTCATGTAATTGATATCTAGTCTCATGGCATTGTGGTCAGAGAAGATGCTTGATATGATTTCAATTTTCTTGAATAGACCGAAGCTTGATTTGTAACCCAAGATGTGATCTATCCTGGAGAATGTTCCATGTGCACTTGAGAAGAAAGTCTATTCTGTCATTTTTGGATGGAATGTCCTATAAATATCAATTAATTCTAGATAGTCTGATGTGTCATTTAAACCTTGTGTGTCCCTCTTTGTTTTCTGTTTGGATAATCTGTCCATTGATGTAAGTGGGGTGTTCAAGTCTCCTACTATTATTGTGTTACTGTCAATTTCCTCTTTTATGGCTGTTAGCCTTTGCCTTATGTATTGAGGTACCCCTATGTTGGGTGCATAGATATTTACCATTGTGATATGTTCTTCTTGGATGGATCCCTTGATCATTATGTAGTGTCCTTCCTGGTCTCTTGTAATAGTCTTTACTTTGAAGTCTAATTTCTCTGATATGAGCATTGCTACTCCAGCTTTCTTTTGACTTCCATTTGCATGGAATATCTTTTTCCATCCCTTTACTTTCAGTCTATATGTGTCCCTTGGTCTGAAGTGGGTTTCTTGTAGGCAGCATATAGAAGAGTCTTGTTTTTGTATCCATTCAGCCAGCCTGTGTCTTTTGGTTGCAGCATTTAATCCATTTACATTTAAGGTGATTATTGACATGTAGGTTCCTATTACCATTTTCTTAATTGTTTTGGGTTTGTATTTGTAGGTGTTTTCCTTCTCTTGTATTTCCTACTTAGAAAAGTTCCTTAAGCACTTGTTGTAAGGCTGGTTTGGTGGTGCTGAATTCTCTTAACTTTTGCTTGTCTGTAAAGCTTTTGATTTCTCTGTCGAATCTGAGTGAGATTCTTGCTGGGTAGAGTATTTTTGGCTGTAGGTTTTTCTCTTTCAGGACTTTCAGTATATCCTGCCATTTCCTTCTGGTCTTCAGAGTTTCTGCAGAAAGACTGGCTGTTTTCCTTATGGGTTTTCCCTTATATGTTATTTGTTGCTTTTCTCTTGCTGTTTTTAATATTTTTTCTTTGTGTTTAATTTTCATGAGTTTGATTAATATGTGCCTTGGTGTATTTCTCCTTGGGTTTATTCTGTATGGGACTCTCTATGCTTCTTGGACTTGAGTATTTCCTTTCCCATGTTGGGGAAGTTTTCCAGTATAACCTCTTCAAATATTTTCTCAGACCCTTTCTTTTTTTCTTATTCTTCTGGGATGCCTATGATTCGAATGTTGGTGCACTTAATGTCACCAAGGTCTCTGAGACTGTCTTCCATTCTTTTTATTCTTTTTTCTTTTTCCTGCTCTGTGACAGTTATTTCCCCCATTCTATGTTCCAACTCACTTATTCATTCTTCTGCCTCAGTTATTCTGCTGTTTATAACAGCTAGAGGATTTTTAATTTCAATTATTTTGTTGTCCATTACTGTTTGTTTGCTCTTTAGTTCTTCTGAGTCCTTATTAACTGTTTCTTGTATTTTCTGTATTTTGTTAAAGAGATTTTGGATCATCTTTACTATCATTACTCTGAAATCTTTTCCAGGCAATTTTCCTATTTCCTCTTCATTTATTTGGTGTTGTGGATTTTTTCCTGCTCCTTTGCCTGCATGGTGTTTATTTGTTTTCTCATTTTGTCTGATTTATAGGTTTTGCTGTCTCCTTTCCCTATGCTGCTTAGTAGTAATTCCTCTTGCTTCTGCCCTCTTCCCCCTGTGGTGGGGTTTGTCCAGTGTCTTAGGTAGGCTTCTTGGTGGGGGGGTCTGGTGTCTGCTTTCTGGTGTGTGGCTCTGTGTCTTTTCTCTCTGATGAACAGGGCTGTGTCAGGAGGTGTGTTTTAGGGTATCTGTGAGGTTAATATGGCTTTAGGTAGTCTGTGTGCTGATGGGTGGGTTTGTGTTCCTGTGTTGTTTGTAGTTTGGTGTGAGATGTCCAGCACTGGCAGTTGCAGACAGTCAGATGAAGCTGCATCTTAGACTCTGATACAGAGCTCCATGAGAGTTCTCTGCAGTTAATCTTCCATGTGTCTGAGGACTCCCTAGTAGTCTAGCATCCTGAATTCAGTGTTCCCTCCCCAGAGCCTCCTGCTTGACTTCTGATGGAGTAGTCCAGACTTCAGAGGTTGCTTGTCCTGGCAATAAAGGGGTTTAAAGAAAACTGTCCAAGCCCCAAACTAATGGTAGAGTGTTGAGTCAAACAAATACTAAGTCAAGCACACACATACATGTATAAGACACACAAATACTGAATCCAATAGAACCTAAGGCACTGGAAAGACCTGACAGAAGAACCCCAGTATGCCATTAGACAATCAAAGAGAAAATCACCAGAATTTCAAAACAAACAAACAAAGCAAATAAACAAACAAAAAATAATAAAACAAAAACAAACAAACAAAAAACCCACACATACACAAACACAAATTCAGGGAGATTTTGAAAGCTAGGATCAAATGTAATAAAGAGCAAGAGTACCACCAGACAGACTGAAGATTCTCAGAACAAAATCAGACAACTATACTTAGAACTAAGATAAAGACAAAACCTAATAATAAAAACCAAAGCAGTGTGTCATCTGGAGAATAAAGCAAGGAAACAGAGCAGGCCAATAATATTGCTTATAAGTATATTAAGATAAAATAAACTAAAAAAGGATAGAAGACAGGGCAACAGAAGACCATAGTGTGACTGCAAGTATAAAAAGAAAAAGAAATAAATATAAATGTATAAAAGATAGAGATGAAAAGAAGGTAGGAGACATATAGTCAGCACTACAAAAAACTTAAGTACAAATAGAATTATATAAAAAAGCTAAAAATAAATATAGAATCAAAAATAGAATCAAAAAATATGTTATAAAATGTGTAGATCTCTTAGGACTAAGATTGTAATTAATAAAATAAAAAAAAAATAAAAAAAAATACTAGCACTGACCCCAGATTGGACCAGATCAATAGAATTAATAATAATATTTCTGTTTCCTTAGGTCTCAGCTTTAATCGTCCTCCTACCCGCCTTGAGCTTTTTGTATTACTCTGTGACCAGCAGAGCTTCCTTTATTGTTCGTTTGTAAGTGCTGGTGTGTGGGGAGAGAGAGGGTACAACAGTGGCTCCTTCCCCTGGGAGTGAGTGAGCAGTGGCACCCTGCCTGGGTCACAGTGGCTCAGTTGGCTGTGGCAGTGCCTGTTGCAGAGGGATGCCGGTGGCTCAGGTGTAAACAGAATGTCTCCAGAGCTGGGCCACCCTGTGAACTTTTGGCTCTTGGCTGCAGGCACTCCAGACCAGCCCTTCCCAGGGGCCTTTGTTATCCCTGAGTGCATTAGCCAGGCCCAGAGGGGTCCTTCCTTTGTCCATTGCAGGAGCGGAGAGAGAGGCTACACCTGCGGCTCCTCCCCCTGCTTGTGAGTCAGCAGTATCGAGCCGCTGCCATGGCCGCCCAGCTTTCTGCGGTAGGCCCTCTCCACTGCAGATTTCTTCCCTCCCGTCCTCTCAGTCTGTCTCCCTACTCCCAACAATGTTTCTCACCCTGAACCAGTTCTCTGGTTCCCACGTTCCAGCTCCCAGACCCACTGTTCAGCTGTGAACCGATGTCTCAGTCCAGACACACTGAGCCATGTTGCGGACCCTCCTTGTGTTTCTCACTCTTTCCCGTCTGCCACAGTTCAGCTGCTTCACCCTCTTTGAATAATCCCAAATGCCTCCCTTCTGACCCAGTGGAATTCCCAGTTGGAGAAGGGGTTTCCCCATCAGATAAGGGATGTTTCCTCAAATTCAGTAATCTCCCCTCTGTTTCAGATCCCCCCACCCCAGGGTGTGGGACCCATCCCTTTCCTTTCTTCTCCTCCTCTTTCTCCTTTTTTTTTTTCCCTCTGTCCTACCCAGTTATGTCAGGATCTTTGCAGTCCTTTCTGGTGTCCGAGGTCTTTTGCTGGTGTTCAGCTGGTTATCTGTGGGAATTATTGCATCTTTTGGTGTATTCCTGATGCATCTGTGGAGAGGTATGCATTCCATGTCCTTCTACTTCACCGCCATCTTTCTTCTCTTAATGACTATTTTTAACTGATTATAATATTTTCTTTACAAACATTTTAACATGTGATAGTTACTAGTAAGCTTTTCATTTTAGTAAGAAAGTACTTAGATTTATACTCACTGGCATTATGTGATGACTATGTTTATAGTCACCATCACTGTATGATGATTTTACATTTGTCTGTCATTATGCAAAACTTCATTATTTTTGCATTTGGAAGCTTCATATTATATATGAAAAAGCTGAGGCTTAGAAAAGTTGACAGGTGCCTGGATAACAGCATCAAGATTAAAATCCAAGTAAAATAGAGGTACCTTTGCTAAATCTCACTCTGCTAATTAAAAGAGATCTTATTTTCAGCAAACCAACATCTGTCTTATACAATTATTGCTATTAATTTGGGTTTTATTAAGTATACATTTAATTTGCAAATTTTTACTGTTTTCTCTTTTGTAAATACATTTACAAAATTTTTACCAAGCTTATATCTTTACATATTTAAGAATGTACTGTTTCCACTCCAGGTTATGTTGTTCTTCCTCTCCTTATGTTTTCTTGCTTTACACTTAATATTATTACTGAAACTAGAGCCAAACAAGCTAATTTTGATTTTGCTAAGATTTTCTTAAATATAAACCACCAGTATTGCTTAAATATGATATTTTATGACTATTAACTAATAAACACTTGAGTGGTTATTTATTCTTTTGTTACATATGTTCTGAGTAATCATGCACATTTTATTTTACTTTTTTTTTTTTTGAGCTGGTTTCCTTTTTTAAAAATTTTTATTGGAGTATATTTCCTTTACAGTGTTGTGTTAGTTTCTACTGTACAGCAAAGTGAATCAGCTATATGTATACATATATCCCCTATTTTTTGGATTTCCTTCCCATTAGGTCACCACAGAGCACTGAGTAGAGTTCCCTGTGCTATACTGTAGGTTCTCATTAGTTGTGTATTTTATACATAGTATCAATAGTGTATATGTGTCAATTCCAATCTCCCAATTCATCCATCCCACCCTTTCCCCCTTGGTATCCATATATTTGTTCTCTACATCTGTGTCTCTATCTCTGCTTTGTAAATAAGATCATTTATACCAATTTTTTTCAGATTCCACATATGTGCATTAATATACGATATTTGTTTTTCTCTTTATGACTTACTTCACTCTGTATGAGTCTCTAGGTCCATCCGCATCTCTATGAATGACCCAATTCCATTCTTTTTTATGGCTGAATAATATTCCATTGTATATATGTAGCACATCTTCTTTATCCATTCCTCTGTTGATGGACATTTAGGTTGCCATTGCATCAAAGAGGATAAAATACTTAGGAATAAACCTACCTAAGGAGGCAAAAGACCTGTAAGCAGAAAACTGTAAGATACTGATGAAAGAAATCAAAGATGACACAAACAGATGGAGAGAAATACCATATTCTTGGATTGGAAGAATCAATATTGTGAAAATGACTGTATTACCCAAAGCAGTCTACAGATTCAGTGCAATCCCTATCATATTACCAATGGCATTTTTCACAAAACTAGAACATAAAATATTAAATTTGTATGGAAACACAAAAGACCTCAAATAGCAAAAGTAGTCTTGAGAACAAAAAACAATGGAGCTGGAGGAATCAGACTCCCTAACTTCAGACTCTACTACAGGGCTACAATAATCAAGATAGTATGGTACTGGCACAAAAAGAGAAATAGATCATGAACATTTTAAAATACAAGTTATTAATGAAATTTAACTTTTATATTTTTATAGGTAAAATTTGCTTTTCCTGAGCACTGAACTTCTGAGAATTAAAATCTACTCTAATCATGAATAAACAGATTCAAAAATGTCGGTGAAGCCTTGCAAACCAAAGCAAAATTAGAACTTTTTAGTTGATTTTAATATTATCTTAGCAAATAGAAATAAGAAGTTAGATGTTTTAAAAATATTCATTAAAATTAGAGAAAACCTTGTTCATTTATTCACACAACTATTCTAGGCAATTGAGTGTGAATTATATGTTGTGGTTTCCTTTAACAAATAGTTTGCTCAAGCAGAAAACTTGAAAGAGTATTACAGGTACATACAGGGTTGTAACAGCTTATTGAGACTTAGAGCATAAGGCATGAGCACTCCTCTACTCAAACACTTATAATTTAAAAAAAATTCATGAATGTGAGAATAGCCCTTGCCAGATAATAAGTATACCTACTCTTTTCCACACTTACCAGATATATTACTGGTTGCATATATTGTATTGAATTGGACATAAAGACCAATGAAGTTAGGAATATAGTCTTTTAAAACCTAGACTGTTTGCCACAAAATGTCATTGTAAGAGCCCAAAATAAAGGATAACTTTATATCATTAGGTCTATGAGCTCAGAAAAGATGGTTTTGATCATTGTTATGTATCTGTCACTTAAAGCAGCACATAGTAGGCCCTAAGTAAATATTTATTGGATAAATTAATGAAATACAACTACAGAAGTATAGCTTTTGCTCAGAAAAATAATAACATATGACATATCAATCACTTAATATGACAAATAAACTGTAATTTAATATTATTTCTTGAGATGGGTATTGGGTCAGAAACTTTTTTTCTTATCACAGATGTGTCATAAAACTAATTTGAAAATCATAGACAATCTCAAATTAGGTCCCCAAATAGATAATTATTAATTGTAAAGTATCCTCTTTTAAGGAGGTAATGTTTGTGTTACAGATTCATGGCTCCAGAAATTTTATACACATCTTCTAATCTTTGGTTTTGCAAATTTATTTTTTCGTGACTAAATAAATATTTATTCTTATTCCTGCTCACCAAATATTGCAATGAAACTTTTCAAACAGATATGAGCGTATCCTCTAAATTTAACATTCAAAACACCATACAATAAAATAAGAGAAAAAATTTCATGCTCAATATTCACCATTGTAATATAACAGATTACTTTCTCGGTTGCTACTATGAAAAACTTAACTGTAGGAAGTTAACTGCACTGAGAAGATTAGGTTTATCTAAAGGGTGGTTTCATTGGACTAACTGGGAACTATGTCTTCTATTGTAAATTGTTTATAAAAATTGCTTAATTTGCAATTTCATTGGTTTTATTGAAAATTCATGATGTACAAAAAAGAAACAGAGATTTCCTTTGTGAATAAGAAATGTGTCTACACAAGGATCAACAGAAAAACCTTGATTAAATGAAATATGGCAAATGGTTACAGGCTCTTTCCAATATCTTTGAGTTTGAAGTTATTTGGATGCATAAAGTTTGTCATACCTTAGTTTTGACAAGGAATATACTTTTTTTAACAAGTGAGAACAAATTTTATTTTATTGACATGATTAAAAACATGTCAAAGAGAATGAAAAATATTAACATATGAAATCAACTTTTGAAAAGTGATTTAATAGATTGTACTAAAACAAACACATTGATATTTTCTAGTAAATAAATTGTACATATTTAATCCTTTTCTTCACTGAATTTTGAATTTTAGTTTATACTTGGTATATTTTAAAGAACAAAATTTCCAACTTGTACTTCCTATGCTTTTATGGAGTTTATTCTTAGGGAAATTAGGTGGGTGACAATGCTTATCTACTACAAAGACATAAATTCAAAGAGGTAAACTTAGCTGTTGTAAATACTATTAATACATTCAGATAACACTATTAACTTGCAAGGGTCTTTTTTGTCACAATCAATAGTCTAATTTGAGGCTTTTTTTTTTTTTTTTAGAAAATAGTTTAAAAAGAAAGCCTATACAGTGCAATGTACAAATGTTTTTGATAAAAGGGAATTTTTTATGAAAACTTGCACAATGATTTTTTATATATACATAGAATATTAAAAATTGTTGTCAATAAAAACGTGTTGACAATGCTTAATCATACTTTAGTATTAGTAAAAAAGTTAATAAAGACTAATAAAACTGTAGTTTATTCTCATATTAAAAACTACTGTCTCATTAACTGAAAAAACACTCACAGGCTCTAATATCTAAATATAATCACTAGAGGAAAGGGATAGATTTCCTGTAACATTTATTAACATAAGCAGACTGTGAGAATTCTATTAGTCTAGACAGGAGAACTGCAATGTTTCTTTTGTTTTTCTTATTAATTTTGACAGATTTGAAGTGCTTGTAATTCTGCACTACCAGGTTTCAATGAATTCCTTACTCTGATTTAGTTTAATTTTAACATACTGACCATGGGTTTAAAAAGTGTTTTAAATGAGTTTTAAAAAGTTTCTTAAATATGAGTGCAGAAAAAACTAATTAGTAATGGAAGATTACATGAAACATTTTTCTTTTGTTTTGGTTTTAGTGAAGAGAGTATGCCTTTGTTTGAAAAATAAAATCAAAGCATCTATTGATGTCATCCTACTCATGGTTATAGAGTCATAAATTGAGAAAGAGTGAGAGTATATTTGGACAAAATAATCAAATCGTTATTTCATGGAGATGATTACTTGTAGTCAGTAAGTATTTATAATTGGCATATCTTTTTCATTACTCTTGAGTCTAATCTCATATGTTTTATTGCACTTTGCACAATTTTTTCTCTGCTGAGAGAGTATACTTCTGTAACAGTTCCATGATTTCTTTAAAGTGAAATATTTTTTTAAAAATGTGTTAATCTTCTTGTGATACTGTTATTACACTAAAAATCTTGGTACTTTGGCTTTGACAATGAGAAATAGAAGACAGCCTTCCATACTGAAATGTCTGTGTAAAGAAAATGTATTTTGCCATTTATTTCTTTATCTTTTACATTTAAAAATATTCTTTGCTATTAACTAGTTTTTACTCTGGTAAACATCAGGGACTCATTCTTAGGACTTTTGGTACTTAGTGTAATTGTTACAGTTGATGGTTCACCCTAGGTGATGTCCTCTGCTCTTAAGTTTGCATATAAAATACCATTCTCTTCATTTCTATGTATATAACTACAAAATGTTCTACTGCAAAAAGGCTTTAGCTTTCACATCATTGACTAAACATATATGAAGTGCCTACTATGTGCTAAACACTATGCCAGAAACTAAATGTTCCATTGAAACTTAGAGGAGAAACAGTCTTTCTTAACTCATTGAAATAGGCTTTCTAAATATAATTAAAACACAATGCATTGCAAACAATGTTTACTTTGACAGTGAGTTCAAAATTTTCAGAAGACATATTTTATATTTTAGATGAGATAAAAGTTATATTCATTTCTAATTATTGATGAGCTCATGCTGTTTCACCTGAATAAAAATTGTTAAAGTTTTGAAGTTAAAAAAACCCCACGAAACTCTAAATGGGACTTTAATTTTACAGTGTGAAATAGTTGTCTAAAATATATAAAGAAATATAAGCAATATAAACTAGTAATCAACTAAAGTAGAATAGAATAGCTATAAGTCAAAACACTGTGTCTTTTGTATTGAGTAATAAAAATGTCTCTAAAGGTGAAAACTAATGTGCAGAGGTGAAATGGGGCAGAGGGATCATTTTGGCATTGTAGCAATTCCATAAGAAATGTCTAGCCAGGCCTCCTGTGGGCACTAGAAAACCACTAAAGATGGGGCCAGTTATTCCTAGGAGCTGCGTTGTCTATTATTGTAGTTGCGCCATTCTTGTTTTCTTGTAGTGTTTCCTATTTTTTCATAAATTTCTACTCTTAAGAAAGACAGTTTCATTGACTCAACCCAGTCATGATTTCTTCCTCTCAGGTCAAGTATTCCCACCCGCTTCCTCTAATTTTTGGATTGTGGGAGGGGTGGGGGAGCTGGAAAATCATGTCTTGTTTTGCATTGTCCTTGGAAAGGGGCATGGTGTGTGAAGTAGGAATGGGAAGTTATACAGGGTAGGAAGATTTGTTAGTAAGTTCGTAGCATTAAAAATTACCTCATATATAAGGTATCAGTACCTCACAGCTATCAGTATACATCAACTTTTTTTTCTTCTTTTTGCCCCTCATTTTAAACAGGATAGTAATCCATTATTTAAAACATAAAAATTAACATAATCAAAACTGATTCCATTTTTTGGCTTATGTATCTGTTAGCTATTGCCACAATAACGTTGCATAACAAAGAGCCTCACAATCTCAAAGGCCTACAGCAATGCACATTTATTCTCATGCATCTCTGGGTGGGCAGTTGGGTTGATCTAGGCTGGGCTCAACTGGAAAGCTCTGCTTCAAGCTACAGGTCTCTCCATGTCAATCTCTCCTCTATTCAATGTCTGTTATCTCCCTTCTGGTTCTAGTGAACTAGCAGGGATATAGTATTCTAGTGACCATGGCAGAGGTACAAGAAAGCAAATACATTTCAAGTCTTTACATGGGTCATTTTTGTAAAGATCCCATTGACTGAAACGAGTATCATGGATGAGCCCAAAGTCAAAAGGAGGAGAGAGAAACTCCACCTAGAGGTGGGAGGGAGTGTGAAGTTGCTTATAGGGAGGGGTAAAAAATTGGGATCAATAATTCAATTTACCATAGTTTGTATCTTTAAACTACTTTTCTATTTTTCAGCAGTCTTAATAGAAGCCTTTTCTATTTAAAAAAAATTCAGGATCTGTTAGGTCCAAAAAAAGTGAAGAAAAATTTGGTGCAATATCTTTATTTGTTTTTCTTGTACTACATTTTCCTTTTGATGTATGTTTACCATGTTCTGATGAACAACTGTTGAAAACTGTACTCCAGGATGCTTTTGCAGGGTGTTTGTTTTGAAGAATAGTATAAAAATTTCCATAAGTTTCATGTGCAACCACAGATATTTTAACTTGATCCTTCATTCTGCATTTGCTTTTAGGCGTCCTTAAGAATCTGTTAAAATGCAGAAATTATGCAGTATTGATTTCAGGAAAAGTTGAAGTGGTTACACATGATTGCCTTTGCCTTAAAAGAACTCCTTATTTGGTTCTAATTTGAACAATATTGAAAGCACAACAAAACTAGCTTTTTATTATGTCACCACACATTTGGTGAGTTATGGAAAGCATTTTATTTCAGGAATGGAGTTAACTATGTCTTGTCCGCACTTCTAGCCATTCTTGTCGTTTCTGGCTACTGTCCAAGCCTGCCTGTGACTCATACGTATTTCTTTCCTGGTAAGAAATGCATTGAAATCCCGGGAACATATGCTGCTGACTGCTAGAGGAGTTTAGTGGTGAGAGATTAATGTAATTGCTTTTGTTTGAGAAATATAATTGGTCACAGTTATATACATGTAGCTTATATGTAAAACATGTTCTGTTATAAAACTCATTATAGTCATTTTTACTTTGCTTTTTACAATGATGCTGAAAAGAATCTAAAATGTGTATGCTTCCTTCTTTCCTCTTATTCCAGAATACTTGGAATAGAAAAAGTACAAATTTATGTGAAGCAAATGCATAGATATCTAAATATACACAAAACAATTTAAATTTCAGTATAAAGTTTGAAATGACAAAGTGTTAGCCTAAAATTCCAAAAAGAGGAGTATTCTAATTCCTCAAATATTATCATTATATCATGTTTCTTTTACTAAAGTGTTTTCTATTTAAAAATATATAACTCTTTAGTGCACAATTTCTGTAAAATACATGATTTTTCTATTTCTTGTCATTCTGAAAAATGCTATATTTAAATGCAAAGATTTACTTTCTGATGATCCCTGAAGCTTCAGTGACGTTGGGGCCTGCAGCAGACCTGTGTTCTCAAGAATTTCTAGTTCATGTATATGTACAGTAGTGACTCTGTTAATTTTCTCTAATAGGTCACTCTGTTAATTTTCTCTAATAGGTCACGCCTAGCCTCAACCGGTCTTTCATAGTGTGGGATCATAGGTCATTTATCTGTAGCTTGATTTCCCCCATTTTCTTCAAGATTTCAGTTTCAAAAGTTCAGAAATACCATCAAGATGAGACAGTACACTACTATACAGCTACCGCAGACTCTTGTGAATAAGGTTGGTTATACATCATAAATAAATAAATACCACAAAGCATTGTTCACAGAGTATGACTGGACCTTCCATACCTATGTAGTCCAAACATTACATTCCTGACATTTAGGACTTTTAGATGTAAACTGTTCTTTGCTAGGGCTCTCTCATAACTAAAGTATGAGTCACTTGCAAACCATAATAGATTTTGGCTCTGCAACGTGATGAAGTGTTCTGGATGTAGTGAAACATTTCACCCAGACTTGTGGCAGCAGAATTCCCAGTGGTCACCCGAAATAGGGAAAGAAATGAAGAACAAAATTAAAGGAAATATGCAAACCCTGGCACCATCCCTTCATGGCAATACAGCTCTTTATTCTTGTTAAGAGATGGAAGTACTTGGAGTTTAAACCCGTAAATGATAGTACAAGTAGGTGTTGAATTTTCTTGTTCCTAATGACTGAACTTAACCTCATACTTGAAATTTTAAAAAGGGGTAAGATATATGCCCTACCAAAGAAAATTATTTTGTTAGTTCTCCTACAAAAAAGCTAATGTAGAATGTCAAACTTTCTGCTGAAACGTAATTAGACCTTCTGCTATGTAATCTGAATATATAGAGGCTTTGACATAAATTTACTAAATAAAAAGCTTGTTATTGGAAGCCAATATAGCATGCAAAATGTGTCAAACCCACTGAATTGAGTGAATCACATAGTATTTGGCTTCATTTGAAGAGAGCGAATGGGAAGTTCTTGCCAAACATTTAAAATATAAATTTATTTCCTTGAGCCACAGTTTAGATATTTCTATCCTGATGTCTTTGTATAATGCATGTTGCTCTTGATTCCCAAGTTTAATGTCAAGTTATAGAATGTTCCTTTCCACACACCATCCTGATGTCCCCCAGCACAGAGCCTCTCACTGCATTGCAGGCAGACTCATACTTCACACACAGCCTCATCTCAGACAGGAAAGGTGGAGTTTTCCTTTTCAGAGCCAAAGGAAGTGACAGCTCAGGCGTGATGGTTGTACTGATCCTGGTGTGCATTTCAATTTGGTTACTTTGCTTTCAACTTCAGTTTCTCACTTGAACCTCCATACAGAAAATTAAATGTTAGATTTCAGCATTTTGTTTCACATGGATGAAATAAAAATTGTTTCAAGCGTAAGATTAGACTGTGTCCTCACTGAATTTCAGTAGCACCTACACAATATAAACTATTTAGTATCATTTAGCAAAGTGTTATTGGAATGACCTATTAAGGGTAATGCACCTTGGAATGACCTCAGTTATTTTTTCAGGTTTATTCATGACTTTTGTGGTGTTTAGTGTATTTGCTTCTGAAGCAGTGAGGTGCATTTCATAGGATCTTGTATTCCAATCTCTCAAGTGGGAGATTGCCTGAATTGTTATTCTATATGTTTATACATAAGATGTTTTTCCGTTTAAATCATCCTTCTGAGTATAAAGTTACTGAAGTATCATAAAATATGGTTTCATATTATAAAAATTATACATGAAGGCATCATGGACACACAAGAACTAGGAAATCAATGGGACTGGATTGGTTCTAAATATTACTGTGATACAGGGCAACTTTGATGAATACATTCCTTTTATACCAGTAATATACCTAATTTATTAAATTTGCTGAACATGTAATTCTAATAAAAATGTAAAAATAACCTGGGTTTGCTTTTAAAACCAATATCTCTGGAGAGAAAGTTACATGCTAGAGATGGAGTGAGAATGCAAAAATGAGAATGACAGTTTTTGCCCTCAAAATTCTAGAAGTCACAAATTTGAACAATGCAAATGATCTGGTAACCTTTACAGTGACCAATTTCTGTAATATATAAATGTATTAAAAAATTAGAGCAAAAAATACTTCCATTGAAATAAATATTTTTGGACAGAATTATTAATTAAAAAGGTGTGTTTAAATACAATCTGGTGGCATTGTCACAATATCTTTGGAGGTAATACATGTGAACTCCAAGCATTATTTTTTGTACAAAGCTTTGTCAAAATTTATGTGGTAATAGTAGTATTTGAGAAACTTGGAGTGTCAGTTTCACAAAAGCAAAAAGGCAATAATGTCAGTAATTACATTTGCCACTAAAAAAAGCAACTAATCAAGCACTATTTGCTGTCATACGTCTTTTACAGTTTTATAGTTTATGTACCTTATGTCTATCCCACCAACCATTTGGACCTTAGTCATTTCTGAAAATGAATATTATTGCATCTTTTGAGAAAAAGAAATAGCTTCTTTGTAGACATTAAAGCAATAACTTTTACTGATATCTACAGAGAATTTAGCTATAGTTTCTTTACTTGTCATGTATACCCACCACCTTTTTGCTGAATGTTTAATACTCTTCCAGTGGCATCGATAAGGAAAACCGTCACAGATTATTTTCCCTTAATGTAAATATATATAAAAGAACTAAAAATGAGCAAGAATATGGATAAAATAATATTTGTAGGATAGATACTCGGACATTAATTTCTTCAAAAATTATTTCATGTATACATCAAATGCATATTTTGTTTGAATGATCAATGTCTTCGTGCAAAGATTAGAGGCAGGAATCTAAGGCATATTGTGCTGCCGGCTCCCCAGTCCTGGGTCTCTCCACAGATCTCTGTAAAAATCAGTGGACTAGAGTTAAGAGGCTGACAGTATTTTTTCTTAGATGAATTACTTGACATGTCAGTGCCTTGCTTTTGATTAGGAGATGAGCTTGATGATATCTAAGATTCCTTTTAAGAATTTTAATATTTCTTCTTGTAAATGAATGGATTTCTAAACTTTTGTTATAAGTTCTACAGTCTTTCAAAAGAAAAACAGGATTGTTTTTCATCCTTGTTTATTAAGAACATTTTATGTAGGTTGCAGGACGATTGTGAATTAAAAATATGTTTGGGGGCATTTTTTTCATCCTGATTCACTAAGAACCACTTTATTTAGCTTGCAGAGAGATTATGAATTTAAGAATATGTTTTTAATTGTGGTTGAGATAGTGACCACAATGCAATTATCAGCTTATTAACTGGTGAATGAGCTCATAATGGACCTTGATATTTTAGTCAATTCCTTAGCCTTGAATATAGTGTATTACTTTCATAATATCAACTTAAATTAGTGAAAATGTTTTATATTTATACATGTGTAGTGATTTGATAATTGCTATTGCTAATTAGCAATTGCTCATTTATGATGTAGTTGTATTCTGATTTATTGATTCAAAAAATTAAAAGTAAATCCCCGAGATATAACATCATTCCTGATGCAGTGCAAAATAAAATGATAAATTGCCATATTTTTAAATTAACTTTTACCGTCACAAAACTACCAAAAGGCAGACCATTTTTTAATTAATTGGTCATTAGCTCCCTTAATCTCAGTCATGTTTTTGTCTTTAAATATCATCATTTACCAGGATTTCACTGCCTAGGGATCAGGTGTCTCAGCCAAGAAAGTCATTATTCTGAAGGTACCTAAATGGTAATGGAGTGATGGCTATAGACAATACCTATGGTTCAGCCACTAGCTGTAGCTGATGTTTTTGTTATGAATAAGTCAACCACAAAGCTACCAACTGCTCTTGTAATTGCAGCAGGTGAAACCACATATGTTCCTTAAGGGACAGATATCTAAGCACAAAGGTCAACATTTGATATGCAGGCATAAAATATGCAAGTACCTTATCTTCATGGTGTAATGTTTCTTCCATCTTTGAGGGTTAATTTTCACAAACTTACAGAACTGATACCTTGAAAATGTCCCCGGACTTAAATTATGGAAGCTACTGGCAGTTTGTATGTGTTTTGTTTTCATTTAAAATACAGCCACTTGTAAAGGGAAGCTTCTGAGTTCAAAATGTGATATTTTGCGGACTTCCCTGGCAGTCCAGTGGTTGTGATTCCACACTTCCAATGTAGGGGGCATGGGTTTGATCCCTGGTCGGGGAACTAAGATCCCACATGTGCATGGCATGACCAAAATAATAAAAGTAATTTTTTTAAATGTGACTTTTTTTTTTACAAATAATATTTAAATGCAATTATTTTGCTTATTTCAGGTCCAAACAAATGTAAAAATAAATGTAAAACACTAAAGGGGCAGTGCCGGCACTAAAAGCTTAGCTATGCAGTCGTTTTTGGTATGTCTTCTAAAAGAATGGAATGTACTTATCAACATATACATCTTTTTAGTTTAGGAATTATATTTTAGACAATTTTTAAATCCCAGAATTTTAAAATAAATCACTAACAGCCATTATCCGTATTGTTTAAAGTTATCTAATTTGTACAGGAAGAAAGGACTCCTTAAAATTACAGTGTCTTAATTCTTATTTCCAGATATCTTCTCTAAACTTTTAATGTTTGACTCCTGTGTTTTACATGATAATATTTCAAAACAAATCATACCAAATCTTAGTACAAAAAGAGGGTAGTAATGGAATAGGACTTTTAGACTGGTCACAGATCCAAGAGAGTGAGGCAAGGGCATGTTAAGATCTGGACTCATCAAGAAGAGATGGTTACTGCCAAGGGCAAGATGCAGGGCAGTTCAAAGAATCATCCATGGTGTGGAGGACTAACTTCTTGGAATCAAGATGTCAGCAATGTGTTTTCCCAGAGGTAGTTGTAAATGTTTCCATTTGTACGTTTCCATTATCAAACTTCATTTCTTCCCTGCAAGGGATGGTGACCTGTCTTATTTTCATCAGTATTTTTAATGACTAACATATACCTTTTATGTGATAGATTCTAAAACATGAAATGAATAAATATTGGAATTAGTGACCACCTCATAGGCAAACAGGGTCCACGATCTTGGAATTATTGGTAGTAGAAACACAGCATACCAAATCAGAATGACATCTACTTACACCAATGAGTTCAAATCTCATTTTACCTAGATAATTCATACCCCAGGCTATTGAGGGACACTAGAGAAGTCATGCTGAAAGCTTTTCAGGGATACTTGAGGAAGTATGTATTGGAGAAGAGAGGCTGGACAATTAGAGAAAATATCTAGATTTTCCTTTAAAAGGGAATATGAAGTTTCAACGTTTTGATTGACAAGCTGACACTGATTTTGGAAAAAGCATAGCCTGGCTTATTAAATGGATGACCTATGGTATCCTTAACCAAAAATATAACCTTTGCGTAATTCAGATCCAATGATGAGATGTACATCTGTGTCTAGAACTGGTTGATTATAGATACATTCAGAAATATTTAGTTTTGAACTCATTAATATTTAACTAAATTTATTCTTGCTAATAAAAAAGGAAATACTCTTCTGTACCTGCAATGATGGAATTGGCCAAAATTTCATAGAGAGTACATGATTACAGACTTCTACAGCTATATCTAGGGATCACCTAGTTCTTTATTTTTAATTCTGACAAAGATTTATAGGCTGACCCAAGATTATACAGCTAGTTAGTTCATGTGTAAGTGATCCAAATTCCAGACAGGAATAATATGCACATTTATAAAAATATATTTATATAGCTGTGACATACTTTGCAAATATGATTCATTATGTTTTACTGACCACATACACCAACACAGAGGGAGGTATGTGTGGAGAGAGAGAGACAGGTTTGCATTGCAGTAAAGAAAACTTACTGACTTACTAGCTCTCTGACATTGAGTAATTACTTAACCTGTGTACCTTGGTTAACTCATTTCTCTAATGGGAAGATAATGGTACTTGCCTCATAGGACTCTTTTGAGGATTTCATATGTATATATGTTTGTGTGTGTGGACGCATGTGAGTATGTGTGTACACATACATATAACTTAAAACAGTGTTTGGATAAATGTTGGAGAGGGTGTGGAGAAAAGGGAACTCTCCTGCATTGTTGGTGGGAATGGAAGTTGGTACAGCCACTATGGAAAACAGTTTGGAGGTTTAAAAAAAAACTAAAAATAGAACTACCATATGACCCAGCAATCCCATTACTGGGCATGTACCCAGAGAAAGCCATAATCCAAAAAGAAACATGTACCATAATGTTCACTGAAGCACTATTCACAATAGCCAGGACATGGAAGCAGCCTAAATGCCCATCAACAGATGAATGGATAAAGAAGATGTGGCACATATATACAATGGACTATTACTCAGCCATAAAAAGGAATGAAATGGAGCTATATGTAATGAGGTGGATAGACCTAGAGTCTGTCATACAGAGTGAAGTAAGCCAGAAAGAGAAAAACAAATACTGTATGCTAACTCATATATAGGAATCTAAAAAAAAAAAAAAAAAAAAAAAAAAAAATGGTAGTGATGAACCCAGTGACAGGGCAAGAATAAGAATGCAGATGCAGAGAATGGAGTGGAGGACACGGGGTTGGGAGGGGGGCAGGTGGCGGAGGGGAAGCTGGGACGAAGTGAGAGAGTAGCATAGACGTATATATGCTACCAACTGTAAAATAGATAGCTAGTGGGAAGTTGCTGTATAACAAAGGGAGATCAACTCGATGATGGGTGATGCCATAGAGGGCCAGGACAGGGAGAGCTAGAGGGAGTCACGGGAGGGAGGGGATATGGGGATATATGTATAAATACAGCTGATTCACTTCGGCGTACCTCAAAAGCTGGTACAAGAGTGTAAAGCAATTATATTCCAGTAAAGAGCTTAAAAAAAAGTTACAAATGGGCTTTAAACATGAAAAGATGCTCAATGAAAAAAAAACAAAACAAAACAGTGTTTGGCACTTGCATGTCAGTTATAACTATTAAAATATAGGAGTCTTGCTCAATTCATGCACTCACTGTCTATAATGAAGAATCTTTCTTTTATACCCAACATGTTTCTAACGTGTGGTACAGGTCCTAATGTATCTTCGATGTCATGTTTAATTGATGACAATCTGGATTGACTTTATCCTCAATTTAGTGTTCTCCCTGCCCCACACACAAACATTCATATACACTTACATAAACACACATTCATATATGCATACTCTGTCACAAATACAACCTCTCTCTGGTTCTAAGGAACACCTAGTTCTGTCCTGATAGCTTGAAAACCAAGATCTACTTTTAATTGAATGCTTCCCTCTGTTCCTAGCATTTTGCCAGCATCATCAAGGTTTAGTCTTCATAAAAGGCTCTAAGATAAATGTTATTATCCTAATTTTAAGATAAGGAGACCGAGGCTCAGAGAAATTAAGTGCTCAAGTTTCCACAGTTAATAAGTTGCAGTGACAGAATCTGAACTCTGATCTTCTAATTCAAAAACTCATGTAGTTTACAACCTTGCAAGGAAGTTGGAAAAGCTCCTTATAGACTGCAGTTTCAGCTCTTGTGCATCTTTTCTAAAGATGAGAATGATGTTAGCCAAAAAAGAAGTGGCAGATTTCTAACTACTGAGACTTAACCATTTCCTAGACTAATTTGAGCCATTATCTATGGTCAAAACTGTCCTGTTAAATGGTGGGACTATAATAATTATTTAGTACTGAATTTTATACATTGTTTTCTGGGTTATTCTTTTTTATCAGTTGCTCGTCCATTTACTTGTCTAGCTCTCCTGTATTTCCCACTCACTTCTTGTTAGAGAATAAGGACAATCCTACCTATTCTCTCTCCCTCCTCCAAGCCCACCCTCTTCTCTTCCTGGACAAGAAGAAACCAGAATTCTTTTGCTCTCTGCTAGTATTCTTCCTCATCACTCTTGGCTCTGATGGCGTTTTTACAGTATAACTATAAAAGATGACATTTCATCCTAGGAGAAAAATGTCCTGGTTGTATCCGAGCTACATGGATGGGTGGATTTTTCTCCATGACTTAATTTTGTGACCCAACTGGGGAAACTTTCCATTTTATTAGCAGCTGTCTGCCCTTTTCTTATCAGATATTCAGCTTTTAGCACCTAGCTCAAAAGAGAAAACACATGGTTTGAAGTTCTTGTTTAAACTTCATAAATCGTTCTTTCTAAACAATTTTTCTTAGGTAGGGAAACAAACAAATAACTCTGACGAGGAGCTTTCAAACAAAGTTGTTAATATTTGCAATTTGTATGAATGCTACATCTGAATGGAATGACTGTTTAGCTTTAGACACATTAAGAAGTGTTGATAGGAGTGGAAATTGAAAGAAAAGATATGTGTAGTTTTCTTCCCCCAAAGGTTGAGAGTTGACTTTAAAGGGGAAAATGCTGAGTGTTTCTTAAAACAAAATTGAACTTCTTTATTTTCCCTGGACATTAGTTGCCAATATGTAAACATTTCAGGAAGAAATTTTATACCACCTCATCTGTGTGTCAGGCAACATTTAATGGTTGAAAGACAGACAGGCCTAAGTTTAAACAATTCTTCACTGGTGCACAAATCTGGGGATCGAAATGACAGTTGATCCATGGACCTATTTTATTATAAACTCCAAGGTGATCATTTAAAATCAGTTTCTATCAACAAGTCAAATGATCTTTATTTGGCTTCTGTATATTCCTACAGATGTTTCACAACTTTAGTGTATTTTCTGGTTTTGATGTTATATATAAATGTTCTGATTCTTTTTGGAAGGCGAATTGAGTGGACTCTTGGTATACAATTTAATTGGTATCTTGCAGACATATGCAGCTTTCATAGTGTTTCCTTCTTTCCTTGTAGGTAGAAATAACACTTCAGGATATCAATGACAATCCACCAGTGTTCCCAACGGACATGCTCGATCTCACAGTGGAGGAGAACATTGGAGATGGCTCTAAGATTATGCAGCTGACGGCCAGGGATGCTGACGAGGTAGTTCAGACCCACTCTCTGAATTTTTGAAACCTAGTATTCCAGTGATCTATCAGATTTCCCCTGTATGTGGAGAACATTTATTTCCTAATAACTAAGGTTAAGTATTGTGTGCTCTTTTCTAAAGAAATTAATTAATTGTTGAAATGTGATATAGGAATGCTAAAATAGAGACTGTCTAGAGGTAATTTTCCTTGGTCAGCTTTAGATTTCTTATCCAAATTGTTTTAATTGCTCAGATAATAAAAAATACCTACAGAAATATCTTATTTTTAATGCTATATCACTTCCATTTGCTGTCTTATAGCATATATAGCTAAGAATTTGTTTTATTTTATTTGTAATTGAAAATAGGCAAATTATTTAATTGAAAATTAAAAGGCAAATTAGTTAAAATTAAAAAAAATTTAAGGCTACCTTACTTTTCATTTAATTTGAATGTATACGTATATGCAAATTTAAATATATATAATTTAATAGTAGCCTTATGTATTTTAAGGAAATTATATAGGAAGTTTTCAATTCCATTAATAAACAGAAATTTCTTTCCTAGTGGTAAATTGAAATTTGGGGGCACAATTTAGATTTCTATCATCTATATTTATGTTTTAAGTTTAGCTAATGCAATCATCATGCTTCACATGGCATGGCAGCTTATATAATTTGTAATTTACATTTGTCCCATGGAAAAAAATAGCATTACTTGTTTTCTCCTTCTTGCTAGGTTAAGGGCTTAATTAATGTTCTAGACTTGTGGAAAGAGGAATAATGTTCTCATTCACTAGTATCCCCTTTCCCTTTAAGCTAAGCCCCAAACAGATCAGATAACTTAATTTCCTTACCCTCAGTTAAAATCCAGAAGTACCTGAAAACTTGATTTTTGGCCTATTTCTTTAACTTTAAAACGGTAAATAATTCAATAACAGACTAATTTTTAACAGCCAATACAGAAAGATAACGACTTAGTCATTTATACATTGTGCCAAAATTGAACTAAGGAAAAGGAAGCAAAATAAAGGAAGGGCATTTAGGTATTTGTAGTTTTCTATTGAAAAAGATTTGTTGTTTTAAGTTTAGTACCTTCTACTCAATTTTATATAGAGAAAAGTTTATTCCTAACTCCAGCGACCATTAAAAGAGTTCCGTGCAGAATATTTCTGTTATTATTGATAGATATGAAATATCATCAACTATAATTTGGTAAATACTGCATTTTCATAAAGCTCATTATTGATAATATGTATTTGGAAAGCTCAATTCATAAAATTTCATTCTCCTATTTAGCAAAATAGCTAAAACAAAAAACAAAAAAAGAAGCTCATGAGATTGCTGTAAACCCACACAAATGATACATCAAATAATTGTAATTGCAGCAACAACTCTGTTAACTTTGTAGGAATAGAACAATAAACCTCATTTATTTCAAGTGATTTATTCAAGGTTGGAAGCAATAATCATGTTAAGTATAATACATATATATTCTAATGGGATATATGCCTGCATGTTTATTTTCCTCTCTTTGACTTTTCTGTGTGTGTGTATGCCCTCATGCACTTGCATTGTCTTCAAGTTCATCTTTTGAGATGTGTTTATATTTACGATGAGATTTGAAGAAGGCTGCGAAGGTCCTTATGTCCCTAGGTATTTACATCAACATGGTTTCAGTGTACTTTGTTTTATTTCTATTGAGCTTCATTTTTTTTAAATTAAAAAAAAATGTAAGTAACCATGCTGGTGTTATCACTTAGACACTCTATAGTGTTTTTTGTTTTTGTTTTTTTAAAAGTGCTAAATGTAAGGTAATGATATATAGGATATAGAAGAAATGCATTTGAGATGAGAAAGGGTAGGGAGCTAAAGGGGCAGAAAGGGGTAAAGTTATAAAGCAGAACTAACTAGGGAAAAGGAGGGAGAATTGTTTGCTGTTCAGGGGGCAGTAGGGATGTTGACAATTTGTGCAGGATGTGACTGCACCTGAAGGCAAAAAACCCCACTGAGCATTTTGTAATAGGACCTGTGTGTAGAGGCGGGGAGAGTGGAGGTGGAAAGGGGAAAAAAGCAGCAGAGGATGGAAGGGAGGAAGTAGTTTCACCTGCAACTGTAAAGAAAGAAGGACATTTTTGTAAAATTGCTTTTGGACTATTATTTTTAACAGATTAAGCTCATGAGGTTGCTTTCCTTCTTGAATATGTTTTCTCTTAACTTTTTTAGTAGCGTTTTAATGACTACTGACTATTTCCACTCCTAACATGAGGAACCAACATTTCTTTGGGTGTATGCCACACAGAATGGATGCCTAGGCTTTCTATGGCATTCAGAATTATTGGCTGTTTCCTTTTTTGAATGGTTTACAATAAATTAATATTAATGTTTTTAGATAAACCTTCTATCTTCTACTCTATTCTCAGCTCCTTACCTCTTAGTTAAATTTGAAAATATGAATATATATATATATATATACACACATATATATATACTTGAAATGTTTTCTTTCTTACCAAATCATGGCTCTGTTTTCTTTCTTCATCTAGTTTTGAGTAGGAATCAGTATTGAAATGCAAGGAGATTCTTTTATTTTGTGGCCAGCATTAAATTGTCACACAACTGTCCAGTGGATTGATGTTGCAAGATTAATAGAATTCTTTAAAACACTAAGATTATGTAGGTCATCATCAAGTTATGTCCATATTTTCTTTAGTTTATACACTTTCCCTTAATTACTAAATCGAACATAGAAGTATTAGTATGTTAGAGAAACTCTAGTAGGTCACTGAAGAATAATGCCTGGGTAAAGGAACTGGTTTTAGAAAGCAACCTGTATATGTTGAACGTAATTTAAATATCATTTGAAACATATGTTGGATCAAGATACACATCTCTCAGAAGCACGTGACTTTGTCAGTCTCTTGTTTCCTTTGATAAACAGAATTATTGTGCTTGTAATGAGCCCGGATACTTCAGCTTTGTTCCATGGTACCATACGTGCTTTTGAAAATACTACTTAAGGTCGTAAAATGCATTTGCAATTTATAGCTATTTACTTTTAGAATTCCTTCCACGTACTTTTGTCTCTGTGGTTCCTCAGGAGAGCAGAGTATTTTTAAACAGCATTATTTCCACTGTGCTGCAGCTGAAATACGATATTTGTTTCTTGTAGCATTGCTGATACTGCATATTTGGGGTATTAAATAAATAAATAGACTTTTCAAAAGACCTAATTAAATCATTACTCTTGGCTACGCATTTTCAGACATTCACTAGAACTACTAATGCACCACATCAGCTGATTTTGGAAGTGAAAAAGATGGTTTATCAGCATAGTGAGATGCTTTTGCTTCTGTTCAGAAGAATTATCATAAGTTTAGGAGTATTAATTATCATAGTCATTTTGCAGACAGGACATTTCTAAATTTTGAACCATTTGTGTAATAGCTTGAAATATGTTTCTGTATCTTGGCTCGCCCCTAGTTTCCAAATTCCATTTTAATAGGTCAGAATTGAGTGTAGCTGTTTTCCCCTGGACTGTTTTACCAGAATAATGGAATTCCTCATGAATAGAACACATGGTACAGAATGTGGTCAGAAGTCTAAATTTTTATTGAATATTTTTGTAAACCATACAATTACAATAAATACATTAGATACTCTATGTACACCTGAATATACAAGATAAATGTGCAAAGTATGTTAAACGCAGCTGTTCCATTACTAAATTAAAATGTTCTTTGAGGCATTCACATTACTAAATTTTAAGATTGGCTTAGGGAATGCAGTACAAATATAGCAAATGCCATTAAACATAAATTTTGAAAGAGTATTTTTGCCTTCTACTGTTAGAAATCATCCCCTTATGTGTTTGGTCATGAAGATAAAATATATTTCATCTATGATGGAAAAGACGTATGGAAACTTCAGCTGCTGAAATTTCCCAGCATGTCAGCGTTATAGTCTAAACACCCTAAATTTATGTTCTTCCTAATATCTTCTTGAGATATTAGCCTGTGTATTTTAATAAATACATTGCTAGAGCTTAATATGGTAAAAAGCATATCTGTTTTATGTGAGTATATGTAAATCAAAAAGCAATTTTTGAAGTTGACAATTCCAAAACTGCTTATACCTCAAGGTCAAGACTCAATACTAGATATTAATAGGAAATCAGAAAATATTTTCCCTGGGCTATATAGCAACTCTGATCAAATTTTGACTTTATTTATTTGCAAACATCTCAGTCATCAAATACATTTAACTTGTTATAGTCCTTTTATAAGAAAATGATTAAAATAGGAATAAAAATAACAATTAGCATGTCATACACTTACAATTTCTCAAGCATTATTCTAGGTCCTCTACATGTATGAATTCCTTTAATCCTCACAACAGCCCTATGTGGCAGGTATTACTACCCACCTGGTTGTCCAGGTAAGGAAACACAGGCTCATAGAGGTTAAGTAGTGGCCCATGACACACAATTAATAGGCAGCGGAGCAGAGATTCAAGCCCGAAGCTATGAACCCGGAGCATCAGATCTAAACCAGTACAGTGTATAATATTTAACTCAATATTTCAATTATGGTATACAAGTAATTAAACATATCTAAATCAAACTGCTCATAATTTCAATAATATATAGGGAAGTTTATGAGATTTTTAAGTACAGTAAAGTTAGCATCCCTCATCATCAAATGCAGATGAGTGCTTCAATTTTGACTTGCCTTAATTTCTTTATTTTTGACTCTGCTAAAATCTGTTCTTTCTTGAAACCTTCTCTTTAACCTCTGTGGCGGGCTGTCCTCTGGGTCTCCTAGGTCCCTCTTCCTCTTCCTCCCTCAGTTCCTGCCCCTGCCCCTTCTTCTCACTCTCTAAATGTGATATTCAGTCTTTATGCTGCCATTCCTTTCTTGATCTATTCTAATTTAAATCCCCAACAAATCCTGTGGCTTCAATTGTTACATACATATATTTACTTTCACATAGTTTTATCAAACCCCCTTTCAAATCTCTGACCACACAACCATTCTTATGGTTATAACCATTGCCACTTAACCATTTCTATGAAGCTATCCTTTAATCGCTTAACATACCATACATAAAATTATAAAATTTCACTGCATAATTTCTCCTGCATCAGAGCAGATCCTGTCCTGACATGTCTTCAGCAAGAGTATTCTCCTAATTCCCAGCCAAAGTAATTTGAAATTAAATTTTTTTCTTCTTTCACTTTTAAATCCATTGCCTAGAGTTGTTAAAAGAAAGAAATGAAACTGAGTGAAGTCAGACACAGAAAAACAAATATCATATGATATTGCTTATATATGGAAACTGAAAAAAAAAGGGTACAAACGAACTTATTTACAAAACCGAAGTCAAGTCACGGATGTAGAAAACAAACTTATGGTTACCAGGAGATGGGGGGGAGGGATAAATTGGGAGTTTGAGATTGACATATACTCACTACTATGCATATATATATAATAGATAACTAATAAGAACCTACTGTATAGCACAGGGAACTTACTTAATATTCTATAATGGCCTATATGAAAAAAGAATCTAAAAAAAGAGTGAGTATATGTATATGTATAACTGATTCACTTTGCTATACACCTGAAATTAATACAGCATTGTAAATCAACTATACTCCAATAAAAAAAAGAAAGAATGAGAATATAGGGGAATGTTGAACAAATGAAAGCTATTGTTACTGTTATTTCTATATCCAGTAACCTATCAGATCTTACTAATTTGTCCTGTATATCATGTTTGGTACCTAATGATTGAAAGTCTCACTTCTGGGGCAAGATAGCCAGGCTTCATATTTCCTTGTCTCAGTTTCTTTAGCTTCAAAATGGGGATAATAATAGTACTTACCTAACTAGATTGCCTTTAAGTATCAAATCAATTAGTGCCCTTGAAGTGATGTGCTCAGAGCAGTGCTTAGCACTTAAACACTTAACAAATGTTCTATTTTTCTCAACTTTTCCATTCTTTCTGCCAGATTCCTAGTTCATACCTCAGATTTTGAGTGCTACAGCTCAAAGATCTGAGAGAAAACAAGAATGGATCCCTGCTTTCATTTTATAAAACAGAGACTTGGAACCAGAAAATAATACAGATTGTATAGAGTTTCATCTTGAGGAAATGAAGCCCCAGTCTCTTGGGGCCAAACTTTACTCACTCTCTGCCTTCTCTGATGTCTCCTCGTTCTAGTCCATTCCTACACTATTGAGAGCCTTACGAGATTGTTTCCAAGTAAAACAAGAAGAGTGGTCAAAATGACTCCTCTCTTTGGTCCTTTTTTTTTTTTTAGGATTTATTATTTATCTATCTATTTTTGGCTGCATTGGGTCTTTGTTGCTGTGCACGGGCTTTCTCTACTTGTAGAGAGTGGGGGCTACTCTTTGCTGTAGTGTGTGGGCTTCTCATTGCAATGGTTTCTCTTGTTGTGGAGCACAGGCTCTAGGCACGTGGGCTTCAGTAGTTGCAGCGCGAGGCTCAGTAGCTGTGGCTCGCAGACTCTAGAGTGCAGGCTCAGTAGTTGCAGCGCCGGGGCTTAGTTGCTCTGCAGCATGTGGGAGCTTCCAGGCCCAGGGATCAAACCCGTGTTGCCTGCATTGGCAGGTGGATTCTTAACCCCTGCACCACCAGGGAAGCCCGCCCTCTCTTTGGTTCTTGCACTGCTTATTGCAAGCCTCCGTTTAGTGCATGCTTCATATAATGACCTTTTCATGCTGAACCAGGAGGAACGTGAGCTCAGAGTCAGGCAGACTAGGGTTTGAAATCCACACTCACACTTATATAAGTTAACTAGCATCTCCGAACCCCATGTCTTCATTTGAGAAATAGTATCTCATGGAGCTGTAAATTGAAGCGAAATAATGCATCCTTAGTGCTGTCACTGGGCCTGGCATAGAACAAGCCTTTAGCAAACCTCTGGTTATGTGGTTAATAGTATTAGCATCATTTGTATTTTCCACAGTGACAATTTTACCCTTTTCCGTGTGTATATTTTAAGAATTAAAAAAAAAAAAAGGTTGAGATTAGTTGTGTTATTTAATGGAGTCAATGGTGAAAGACCATGCAATATACTACACTGGCTCGTGACCTTCTCAAATCTTACAGTATCATATGAAATTAAGCCTGAAAGCTTCACTTTGTCAAATACATATTCAGCACAAGCAGTGGTACCCTTACTGTTCTACTTCTAGCAGTTCAGATGCTTATCTTTTTTCCCTAGGGTGCAAATGCTCTTGTCACATACACAATCATTAGTGGAGCTGATGACAGTTTCCGAATTGACCCTGAATCTGGAGATCTGATAGCTACCAAGAGGTTGGACAGAGAACGCCGTTCCAAATATTCCTTGCTTGTTCGAGCGGATGATGGTCTTCAGTCCTCGGATGTGAGAATAAATATCACTGTCAGCGATGTGAACGACCACACACCCAAGTTCTCCAGGCCTGTGTACTCTTTCGACATCCCAGAAGACACTACCCCAGGTATTTGCAAGGGTCACATTTGACTACAATTACGGACTATGTTTTGGCTACTCTTAAATTGTGACTAGTTTTTACCATATGCTACTTAGGTATAAATGCTGGATTTTAAAATATTTTAATCAACCATCTTTGCTGCAATTCCCAAACAAATTTCTAGCCTTTTGAGAGCAAATGAAGTTTGCCAATCATCTGACTACTAGTTACAGATATTTCTGTTTCTGAAAGTGTTTGTGACGTGCATTGTGAATTTTCCTGGAGACCACAGTTTTGATAGTATTTTTCCACTTTCAAAATGTCTGATGTGATTATGTCGCTGTGCATAGGAAGAGCAAAGAAAAGCACATGAAAACCTGTGAATACTGGTTCTAACACTAGCTGTGTGAACCAGGGCGATGGATTCATTTCTCTTAGCTTCAATTCCTTCTTCTGTATATGAAAACAATAATTCCTGTTAGAATTAGGGTAAAACATATATGAGTTTGCTAACATAGGGCTTGAGGATTGACGGATGCTCAATAAATGTTAGTAGAATAGGAATCCTGATTTCTCACCCTGTTTCTTTGAATATATTATGCTGTGACTGTTGAGTTTGAGTACCCAATATCCATGTAATACCTGATGTGGGTGCGGTTCATTCCCACTATTGGAAATTCTTATCTAAAACATGTGGAAGGAGTTTGTACAATAAGGCATATGTTTTAGAAACTCATTTGACAAAGGAATGAAACATTTATAGAAGGCTACTTTTCACCGCAGTCTGTTCCCCAAGATGAGTTGTACGTGTCCTTCATGAAATTCCCATCACATTTCTTCCTCGCCTTAATTCTAGCAATGGTCATGATACCAGCCAGGGTTCTTGGCCTTCCCCAATCCATCGAAATTGACTGGAAGACAGACAAAGAATTCAGGCAAGTCTTCACTGGGGCCCCTGCAGGCGCAAGAAGGAGCAAAAGCACGTAACGGTTTCCCTTGCTCGCTCCAGAATTTGCCCCAACAGCGCATGCACACAATTATTTTTAGTCCCACGTAGTTTCTTTGTATTTTGTTGCTTGTGGAGACGTTTGTCCAGGTGCTAGCCCAGCAGCACTGCAGCAAAGGGTCCCAGGTCCCAGGCCTGTCTCAGCCATAGGAGCTGTCAAGTGGTGTCCCCTCAGCATAAGTCTGTATCATTGCTTGGAGTCCCCAGTTCCTGACACTAGCAACGGGCCCCAATATATCTTGCCTGGATTCATCATTATGTTTGTAAATCGCTAGTGCCAGGTAGAAAAATACTGTCAGAAGTAGTGTTGGTTCCCCAGGACATTTACATTGCAACATAAGATCTCCTGGATATCTAATATGCTATACATTTTGTTACTATTTGGAAATGTTGGTATCGGTGTTAATGTAGAAATCTGCAGGATGTTGCGTTCATTATGTTTTCATAGTGATTCTCTAGTTAAAATATTTTACCGTATAAATGAATTTTTGGATAACGTGAATATTCACTTAGCAATACCCTCGCCCATTAATTTTAGACTCAATTTATTCTTTCTGATAGGTTCTTTGGTAGCTGCTATTTTAGCTACAGATGATGACTCTGGTGTGAATGGAGAAATTACATATATTGTAAATGAAGACGATGAAGATGGCACATTTTTCCTGAATCCAGTTACCGGAGTCTTTAATTTGACTCGAATATTAGATTATGAAGCACAGCAATATTATATTCTCACTGTTCGAGCTGAAGATGGTGGGGGACAATTTACTACCATCAGGGTTTATTTCAATATACTAGATGTAAATGATAACCCACCCATTTTCAGCTTGGATTCGTACAGCACATCTTTAATGGAGAATCTACCTCTAGGATCTACTGTTCTTGTGTTTAATGTTACCGACGCAGATGATGGTATGTACTTTATTTTATATACTTAAACTTTATTAAAAAATATCATCAGCTTTATCTCGTATTTATTTACTGTGTGCAGCTGTCACAAAATTGCATTTTGTAAATATAGGTCCAAAGTTGAGGAATAGATTTATAATTTAACTATAGAGGATGAAAAGATTAAGTATTTTATTAAAGTTCTTATTTATTACAGTTACAGAGCATACGTTGTTATCATCTTATAAGCTTTATAAACTTTATCTTCCTTTTTTTCTCCCTAAATGTGTGACACTATTACAGTTTAGTAATGTAGAAGTCATTAAACAACTTTTTGGTAGGTTTTTGTCAGATAAATAACTGTTTGCTTACATATATATTTTTTAACATAAAAAGGATAAAATATGGATGTGAAAGGAAAACCAAAGGAAGTCTCAAAAAACACTTAAGAATGCGTGATTAGTTTTATATTTCTGACTGAAAACTGCTCAGAGTGTTTTAGCAAGCTTTCATGCTTTGTCTCAAAGGACAGTCTCAGATCTCTTTAGTTTATGCTATATAATCCAGTTGAGATTTTACATTAAATCTAGACTTTACAGTGTTTGATTTTTGTTTAATTTTTATTTATTTGAAAATCTTTATTTTAAAATAGGACTCCCTTTTTCTTCAAAGACCTATTTTATAAGTACAAATATCAGATAATATAGCCTGAGAGATAACATTGTACAGATTATCAGCCTTTAACTAAACTGTTTGGAAGTTAATACCTTGTTTTCCCTTCCATTGGATGCAGCTAAATATTCATTCAGTTGAGAAAACAAGGGACAGTATTTTAAGAGGAAATGGGTCTCTAGCCCAAGGATATGCCTCCTGACATAGGCATATCAACCTTAATTTAGAATTTCCTGGTTCTTGCTGACTTAAATGATTTATGTAATCTCAGAGTACCATTCTGTCTCAACATTCTGCTCTATACTTAGTTTCCTTTCAGGAGTGTCCAGAATTGCCACTTAGAAAGATAGGAGAGGTAAAGAGCACAGTATTTTAATTCACAAAATTGGAAATGCTTTCTTTAGAACTCACTAAGTGCATTTTGAAGTTTTCTCCTCTTATTTAAGCACAGTTAATATTGGCCACATAAATATACCTAAAATAGAAGTGCCTATAAATGTTAGTACTACAAATTGCTGGTAATATTAATAACAATAACCGACAGTTGTCAAATACAGTCCCTTGGTATCTGCAGGAGATTGGTTCCAGGACCCTTACTGATACCAAAACCCAAGATGCTCAAGTTCTTTATATAAAATGGTGTGATATTTGCATATAACCTACGCACATCCTCCCTTATTCTTTAAGTCATCTCTAGATTACTTATAGTACCTAATACAATGTAAATGCTATGTAAATAGTGGCCAGTGCATGGAAAATTCAAGTTTTGCTTTTTGGAACTTTCTGGAACTTTTTTCCCCAAATATTTTTGATCTGTGTTGGTTGAATCCATAGATGTGGAACCAGCAAATATGATGGGCCAGCTGTCCTCAGTATGTACCCAGTCCTGGCCTAAGAAACATTGCTCAGTCTATTTCATATACATCAGCCCAGCTCTCTAACTGGCTCCCATTAGACTTTATACACAATTGAGGTTAATCTTTATTTTGGATGTTGATTTCTCTATTATTGTTATAAACTTAATTAGTTTACCTCATCCCTGATCATGAACATTTTTTTTATTTGTCCCAGCTTTTCTGTAGTGAAGAATTATCTGCCAGGTTTCTTTGTGACTTATTTATTATGTATTAGAGAGAGCCTATTGTATCATAGGATTGTGTGTAGCTCTAAAGTAGGTTTCATTTATCCTCATACCTTAATTGTAGGGAACTGGGAAAATAGCAAATAAGAGACTTTCTTTGTGAAACCTGCTGGAATATTCCACAAGCATATACACAGAAATGTATGAATCATTGACTTCAAGTTATTTTTATGGATTTTTTTCCTTTAGTTGTGTTAGATAAAAGTTTCAAGCTACATTTTTCCATTGTTTTAGCTTTGAATACTTTTATCAGTGTAATTTCCTGTACCTTGACCTAAAATATAGGACATGGTTTCTATTCTCTCTGAATTTCAAGGATTATGATAAGACAGTACAAGGGTAACCTTCTTTGTTTAAAATTGCTAATGCAGTTATACTAAATAGTTCTGAACGTATTTCACAAACAGTATTAGTTAGACATTTTTAACGAATAAATTCATTTTAATCTCTGATCATGTGAGATGAGATAATATTGTCATCTTAAATGAAAACATTTTATATGAAAATAAATTTAACATTTTCTGTTATTTATATCTAGATTCTCTTGAGTTTAAGCTAAAATTTTAGATTATATAATCATTTAATAAAGATAAAGTAAATATTTTACTGTGTTCACAAGGTAAGTAGCACATGTATTAGTCTCAAGGCTTTCATGCATACAGTTAAGAAAGGATTATATTGAGGCAAATATATTGACGTTTCATGGAAATAGTCTGGCTTTGATAATTATCTTGGTATTATTCTAGAAATAGATTCATATACTCTTCAAAATATTGGGGAATCATAGAGTGTTTTGAGAATCAACCAGTCATAATTGTTGCTAAATAAATTTACTGATGTATGCATGGTACACAATGCAGATCATTTGATCTGTGAATGGGTTTCATACTCCAGTGACCTGATGACCTCATTGGAACTGCTTCATAAAAGTGAATGCTGTTTGCAAGAGTTCCATGTGTTACAGCTGTATGATAAGTTGACAAATACTAGTTCATCACAGAAATAATGAGACAACATTTATGGATTGTGAATAAATATACGTTTCATAACAGAGCTACACATCTATAGTTATATGCTGTATTTCCTGAAACTAAATTATTCTCAAGGCTAAAATAAAAAAAACAACCAAAAAAAAGAACAAAAACAAAACAAAACAAAAACCCTAACACAACCACACACACACAATAAAACTGCCAGAAAGAATCATGTATAATTAAACCACTTTCAGAACATTGAACACAAATGCTTAGAAATGTGGACTGTTCTAAGCTTAAAGATCTGGTGGGCTATAAAAGCCCACTAAGTTCAAGTCCCAACACATATGAATAAATCATAGAATGTTAAAATAATATATCTACTGATCCATGATTGAAATATTTGATGCAAGGAGCAGAGAGAGAAGAATGGCCTGAGCTCTCTGTTTTTTAGGATAGTACAAAGGTTCAGGGAGCATTTTGAGTTTCAATATGTCTGCATGTATTTTCTAGATGTAGAGCACATGCCCCAAGTCACTTAGACTTGACAGAATTGAAAAGTCCTTTTCTTTACAGCAAAGTCCATACAGATGGCTTCCATCGCCTGTCATTACTCAGTAAGGTTTCTGTTCCTGAGATGAGAGCTGTTTCTTAGATGGCGCTGGAGTATTTTGCATAAAACTAGTTGTATTTCTGTGTTTATTTTCTCAGATAATGATTATTATTGTCAGCTCATTTTTAATGTTATCATTGGATTTATCTGTCATTATGAATCCGAACATAAAATCAAATTTTTCTGTTTTCATGATTCTAGTTAAAGTTTAATATTTATTACTTCCACCACCCACCTACCCCACCAAACTTTTTCCCTAAAATGGAGGCTGTCCTGCTGTTTACAACAAGGCTATAAAATCTTGGTATCATGTTCCCTTTTTGCCTTTGCAAGTTAATTGTTTACTCGGGGAAGCAGCCTACACAGTGGACCAAGGGTGTTCAGATCCTTGATTTAATTGCTTGCATTCCAGTTGATTTATGTAGAAATGTTAGGCCATCACTTTGTAGCCATGTGTAATTTTGTAAGTATTTTAAATTTCTTTTGATCTTGGGCATGAAAGGTTTTATATACTTACATAGAACTACATCTCTGCTTGTTGGTATTATTTTTATCCAGACGTCTTCATAACTTTTTCCCAATAATAATTGGGTATGAATTTGTGCCTCAAAGAACAGGAATTAAATATTTACTGGTGGAGTTAGCCATTTTAAAATATATTAAATACATATAATATGAGTGTATATATCTTTAAAATCAAATTAGTTTCTAAGTAATATATCCGTATATTGCACCAGTTGGTGAAACTTTTTTTTTTTTACATCAGTTGATAGAACTCCTCTTCCCCCAAACCTATGGAATTTTAAGTCAAAGAGTTGAAGTAGGCTGTTGACCTTGTTCTATCCAGATCTTAAAATTCTCCTTATCTCCTGCTGGTGAATTGACCTGTGGCCTCCATTAGCTTCATTTCTTCATATTTTTCCTGATCCTCAGAGTCCTAAGTATTTTGAACTTTATAACCTCTGCTTTGTTCTCTTGTGGACAGTCTTAAATAAACTGAAAAGATTAAAAGCCACAACTCTTCATGAGGAGAAAAATCCTACCTTTTCAAAGATCTACTCCACCCTTGTTTGCCCTAGAAATTTCTGTAAGTAACCCAGTGCCTGAAAGTTATCTCCATAAATATTTTTCTCTGAATTAACATATAGACAAAGGACATTAGATAAGAGACTATCAAATCACAGGAAAATAATAATTCTAGCATTTTTGTTAAAAAAAAAACAAGCAGACTTTTACTGGTAGAAAAAAAAAATCTTATTACAACTAAAATTTGCCTTTATAAAGAACTTGAGTTTCAAGAAAAGGCAAAAGCAAACTCAAGTATTCACAGAATCCTGAAGAAGAGTATTTTTCAAGGAAAAAAAAAAGGAAAAGGGTGATCAAATTGTCTAGGAGACGTTTCTGACACCTGAATAATTAAAATTAACTTCAGAAATATAGGAGCTGTATGTAAGCAGTTTATGTAACTCAATAGATTTTCCCTGGCAGAAGAGCCCAAAGTATAACATGTTATTAAGGATGAATTATCTAGATATACAATATGTTTCTTAGAAATTCTTATCCTATAATTTCCCAACAGCTTCACGATAAAATATAAAAGTACACATGACATTATGGACCAGTGACGAAAACGCTATTTGGGGGCAGAAAATATGATTTTCCTTTCTGTTTGCACTCCTTATCTGTTGTTTACCTTTAAATTATTTACTTAACTAATAGGTTCATCCATTCTCCACATCATCTTTGTTAGAAGAACCTCTGCAATCATTTTATGAAATGAAGATTTATATATAATTTTTTTTACTTTTTATTTTATACTGGAGTATAGTTGATTAACAGTGTTGTGTTAGTTTCAGGTGTACAGCAAAATGATTCAGTTATACATATACATGTTATCTATTCTTTTCCAAATTCTTTTCCCATTTAGGTTGTTATATAATATTGAGCAGAGTTCCCTGTGCTATACAGTAGGCCCTTGACACATATTCCTCAGAAAAACAAATAAAATATTATCTAAAAATAGCCCAATAGTAGAGTGAACCTTTATATTTGGAGCCTTTTATGTATACTTTTACTGCTAATATTTCTTTCAAAAATACTTTTAAAACACAATACATATACATAATCAAATTTGAAAGAGAATTATTTTCTCAAAGGCCATTAGCCAGATGCTTAATAGGAATTAAAAAATATTTATTGGTTCTGACAAGAAATGTTAAAGTAGACTTAAAGCATCCATGACTAATGCCATACATCAAAAAATTTTATTACCCTTCTCTGAAAATTGGTGTCAGCCTCAATAAATTACTAAAGTGATAAATGTTTGGCTAGTAGTATAGTGTGGCACTGTTAATGTTGAACTCTCAGCAATTATGTGACAGAAATAAGGGTATGTATAGAAAAACATCCGCTCTCTGGAATATTTTTTTCCTCTTTACATTTGTAATTTAGCATTTCAACACCATGGTAAATAGCCAGCAGTATATAGATCATTTGTTCACCAGATTGTAAACATCTTTTGAGATCAAATGTTAACAAGAAAAGAATTATGGGTTATGCATTACTTATAAAGAAAATTAACTTTGGCCAGAAAATCCATAAGGTGTGTTTGGAGGCTTCATATATCAAATATGCAGTTTCATATCATGAAAAATGTTGGTCCAGTTTAGTTTGCAATCAGCACATGTTTCAGAAAATTTAATTTTCCCCTTCCATTTCAGGCATCAACTCCCAGCTGGCTTACAGCATTGCTTCTGGTGATAGCCTTGGGCAGTTTACAGTTGACAAGAATGGGGTACTGAAAGTCCTGAAAGCTTTGGATCGGGAAAGTCAGTCCTTCTACAATCTGGTCGTTCAAGTGCACGACCTGCCGCAGCTTCCAGCCTCCAGATTCACAAGCACTGCTCAAGTCTCCATTATTCTGTTGGATGTAAATGATAACCCACCAAAATTTCTTTCCCCTAAATTGACATACATTCCAGAAAACACACCTATTGATACTGTTGTTTTCAAAGCACAAGCATCTGACCCAGACAGTGGCCCAAACAGCTATATTGAATACACCCTACTGAACCCTTTGGGAAACAAGTTCAGCATTGGGACCATTGATGGAGAAGTGAGGCTTACTGGAGAATTGGATCGAGAGGAGGTTTCTAATTATACTCTTACAGTGGTGGCTACAGACAAAGGTCAACCATCTCTCTCTTCATCTACAGAGGTTGTAGTTATGGTACTTGACATCAATGATCATAACCCTGTTTTTGCTCAGGCCATGTATAAAGTGGAGATTCATGAAAATACACTTACCGGAACGGATATAATACAAGTATCTGCAGCAGATGGAGATGAAGGTACAAATGGACAGGTTCGCTACGGCATTGTTGATGGTAATGCCAATCAGGAATTTCGGATCGACTCAGTCACGGGTGCAATCACTGTGGCTAAGCCTTTGGATAGAGAGAAGACCCCTACTTACTCTTTAGCTGTTCAGGCAGCAGATCGGGGCAGCACCCCAAGAACTGATACCTCCACTGTCAGCATTGTTCTGCTAGATATTAATGATTTTGTTCCCATATTTGAGCTATCTCCATATTCTATAAATGTCCCTGAGAATTTGGGGACACTACCCAGAACAATTCTTCAGGTCAGTATATTTAAATAAGACAAATATTGTGTTCATCGTGACCTCTCATCTGATTGCAATGTTCATGTTTCCCCCACTCTCTTCCTCTTTCTCATCCAAAAATGCTTACTTGCAGATACAGCACATCTTGAAATGGAGAGGTTTATGAAAATTATACATAAGGACCTGTTGATTTCCTTGTCGATTAAATACTGCATTTCGATTCTATTCTTTTGTGTTTACATGTTGCACATAAGTATGCATTTGTGTATTTTGGAATTTTGTTTCACTATAATAGTGATATCTGCACATGGTAAGAAAGTAAAATGATGTAAAAGTGTGAAAACTGTTACAAACACTGTTCTCCCTTCCCTCGTTACAAACCCAGCTACTTGGATGAAGCTGCTGTTAAAATTTTTTGTGAAGCCTTCCAAAAATGCAGTGTATTGCTTTTATGCCTAGTTTTACACAAATAATGCATAGTACTCTGTACTATTTTAATTTTTTTACTTGAAGCTTATGAACATGTCTTTGAAACCTTTTAATATTGGAACGTATGGCTCTACCTCATTACTTTTAATGATACACTTTATTTCATGATATACATTTTGTTAGTTTTACTCATGGCAGGTGTTATTCTCAACTCTAGGTCGTGGCAAGAGATGACGATCAAGGTTCTAACAGCAAACTCTCATATGTTCTATTTGGTGGTAATGAAGACAGTGCTTTTACTCTCTCAGCTACTGGAGAACTGCGAATAACACAGAGTTTGGACCGGGAAACAAAGGAGCATTTTGTCTTGTTGATCACAGCTACAGATTCAGGTAAGTCCTAATAACCTTGTTCAACCGTGAAGAATTTCTTCATAATATATATAAGTGGAAGTGTTTTTGTCTACCATTAAATTAAATATTTGCTGAAATGTACTAATGCCTGGAACTCCAGTTGTGTCTACACCATTTATAGAATGTATATCACTTTATGAAATTTATATGTAAGTGGTAAGAGCTTAAGCCCATTACAAACAAAGCTCTATTCCTGTAAGAGAAAATGTGTCCTTGCCTGGAAGAATGCCCCAGTACCTCTGGGGGTGACTTGATACTTTAACCCTTGAGCTGCAGGGCATTTCAAATACTTTAGCTTTGAAAACATCCAGATGGTTCTAACTGGTCGTGGAGATAAGAGAGTGGGTCCAGAGTTTTACTTCATTAGTTCTTTAGGTTCTGCAAAGTTGTAAGTAGCTGTAATAAGCATTTGATGAAGCTTCACAGAGCTACAAAAAGAATGTCAGTGAGAGTCCCAGGTTCCACAGAGAGAAAGAAAAGCAGTATGTGTTAGCTTTTAGTATTTGGAAATAGTAATTACATAGAATGGTATAGCAAGTAGCATAAAATACAATCTATTCAATAAAGTAACATTACTGTTTACCACTACATTATTTTGCATATGTGGACTCTATTCATAAATATTGAACACTTCTAATTAAAAACTGAAACAACTAAAGATTTGTTAAAGAACCTTTATGCCTTGAAGAAAGTAGGTATTGCTTAAATATTTTTTGAATGAGTGAATGACTCATTGATTTTGTTTTAAGCCAAGGGAGATTTGCTGGAACCTCGAAGACTGACTTTTTTTGTATATGTTTATTCATGTAGATATATGGCTCCTGCTACAGAAGAACAATCCTGAATTTTCAAATGAGCTGATTTTACTGTGGTTGAAATGTTTTTGATGACTATAATATATAGATATTTTTGTTGTATAAGACCAGTTTCAGAGTATACAATTTCATGTCAGCACTTCTCATAAAAAAAGGAGATTTTAAGATTGAGTAATTATAAATTTATGTTAAGTATTCAAATGATAGTGCCATTGCTTATTAATCAAGGTGGCTCTGTCTATATATTATTTGCCATTTACTTTTGGGAGTATAGTCATCTGAAACTATTATTTTATGAAAGAAAGAACTATTCTCTGTATTTTTTAATATGTGTGAATGACCATGTTACATTTCATGCAAACTATAAAAACCCAGGGAATGATGAACAGAATGTGGTGTGATAACCACATAAAACTTAACCTAGTTGATCTGAAACATGTTCCATTATATGTGTAGGCAGTGCTTCTTGGTTGGTAGGTAAGCATTTTCATGTGAACAGGGCAGTCACTGCCACATTATTCAAATCAATCCCGTATTTCAAGAGTTACCTGGAGAGAAAAGAGGATGAAATGGAGTAGAAACTGTTAGAGGGTCAGATATTTAGAACCAAGGTTTTATTAGGAAAACACCCCAGTCTCAGCTCTCCTCTCCAGTTCCTAGATGTGTGCAGTCCATTCTAGGCATGCACAAAAACAGAGTCTTTGTGGAGGTTAAGTGGGGGAGGAGAAGCCAGAGCCAGGAATCTGGTTGCTAAGGCATCAGTCACTATAAAACTTGCTACACAAGGTGGTGTGTCACAGGTAGGTCATCCCAAGGTGAGGAGCAGATTGCGACTGTAAGACTCAGGGATGCAGGGCTGGGCAGAGCATAGCCCACAGAAGTTCTCCATCAGATGATTTGTACTTTGGAACATTCTAAGTCAAAAGCCATGGCAGAGAAAGAATGTAATCATCTAGACAAGAGGGCCTGTTTTCAATTAAATCATTCTGAGAATTTAAAAATCTTTTTGTGTGCCTACAAAACCAAGGGGGGTTCTTGTGAAAGGGAAGGGAATGGTTGTTTCTTGACATTTGGCAATCCAAGTCATGCAGTTTGCCAGGTTTTACAGATATTAACCCATTTCTACACGTTACTTTTCTTTATTATCTCAACGACTTTGCCATTTTTATTTCCACCCTATTTACAGTAAACCCCAGCTCAGAGTGGTTAAATAATTTGCCCAGGATTACACAGCCAAGAAGTAACAGAGCAGTATTCAGACTCTAACATATCTGACTTCCAAATTTAGCGTATTTGAAGGTTTTAGGGTGGAGGTAAAGTAAAATTTGAAAAATATATTCATTTCCAAAATAATTTTTTTTTTGCAAAGTAAACTCAGTACTATTCTATATATACAATATAATGATAAAAGTTTTTAATATGAATTGATCTTGATTTGAATTCTGGTTCTGTCATAATGTTCTCCATGATTCAGGCAAAATGTATCATCTCTCTCAATCTCAGTATCTTTCTCAGTAAAATGGGGATAATGGTAATTACAAAGTAGTTTGTTACAAGGTTTAATTGATACAACATGTGTTAAATTGCTAAATATGCCTACTACATTGTGCATATAATGGTTTTAATAAGAATTGTGCTCTATACACTTTAAGCATTTTAAAATTCTTAGAAATATTTGCCCTGTTCCTTACTACATAAGTATTCTTATTAGAAAATGTGTGAAAAGCATTTTTTAAAAATTGCAGTTCATATTTTTTCATCTTATACATTACTACATTAAGAATTTTTATTGTGGTATCAGATTTTGTTTTGAAACTTCCAAAAAATATATTGCATAGTAAGTGCTTAACCATTTAAAACCTTCAGTTCAGCCAAATTATGATTAAGGAAGACTTCGTGGGCTAGCCAGCAAACTTAACCACCACTTGTAATGCTAGGAAGGAAGGAAAGAAGGAAGGAAGGATGGAAGGCAGGGAAAGAAAACTTGAAATGACAGAGTTAAAATTATTCTCTTCTAATACCCATGGGTGAGTCAGCCTGTTGGGAAGAACTTTCACAGGCTGGAGATTCAATAGAGCATTGGTCTAAGTGTGCAGACCTCACAGGAACCGAGCCCTGGTTCCAGGGAGCTGAACTGTGTGCATTCCTGATGCCATCAGTCTCAATCCTGGGGGAAATTAGGCATCTAGAATTTTTAACATAGGGACAAATAATGCAAGCGCAAGTCTAATTTCTATGAAGGACTGTTGCCATTAAATGAAAAATGTGAAGACCAAGTGTGTGCATATTCTACCCAATATTGAGATAGGAGAGTTCAGAGTTATAGAGAGTGAAAATTCAGATTATCAATAAAATGAAAGATCTGGAAGTTTGTCATTCAAGTTCTTACATATGGTGCTAAGGAGCATGGTGGGAGGTGTGAATGAGATTCAGGGACTCTGGTGCCTTGGTCATAGTATTATGGCAGTCTTGGAATTTAGAGAATTGCTTGAAATTTGCCCCAAAGCACAGATTTTTATGAGTGCTTTTTGGGGGGTTGCCTTGAAATGGACTGGTGTTTATGAGGACACAGAAGTAGAAGTATTAGGGTCTGAAGGTCATTTCATACAGATCACTTATAAAGTAATCATGACCCAGCAATCCCACTACTGGGCATATATCCTGAGAAAATCATAATTCAAAAGAACACATGCACCCCAGTCTTCATTGCAGCACTGTTTACAATAGCCAGGACATGGAAGTAACCTAAATGTCCACTGACAGATGAATGGATAAAGAAGATGTGGTACATATATACAATGGACTATTACTCAGCCATAAAAAGGAATGAAATTAGGTCATTTGTAGAGATATGGATGGACCTAGAGTCTGTCATACAGAGTGAACTAAGCCAGAAAAATAAAAACAAATATCATATATTAATGCATATATTGGAATCTAGAAAAATGGTACAGATGAACCTATTTGCAGGGCAGGAAGAGAGATATAGACATAGAGAACGGACATGTGGACATGGTGGGGGAGGGGGAGTGTAGGACGAATTGGGAGATTGGGATTGACATATATGCACTGCCGTGTGTAGAATAGATAGCTAGTGGGAACGTGCTATAAAGCACAGGGAGCTCAGCTTGGTGCTCTGTGACAACCTAGATGGGTGGGTTGTGGGGGGGCAGTGGGAGGGAGGTCCAAAAGGGAGGGGATATATGTATACATATAGCTGATTCACTTTGCTGTACAGCAGAAACTAACACAACATTGTAAAGCAATTATACTCAAAAAAAAAAAAAAAAAAAACCACAAAGACCATAAGAGGGAATAAAAGGAATATTTGTGTACAAAAAAAGAAAAGAAAAGAAAGAAAGAATCGTGAAGTAAGTTAGACTAGATGCTTTTAAAATGATTAAAACTCACATGTGACCATAATTTTGTAATCAATTCCTTTGTATACTTTTGGTATCATCCATATATCCACTTGTATGGAAGAATGTGAGTTTCAGATACTGGGCTTCAGAATCTGCAGTTTAATCTTATATTCCAGGGATGAAGTCTCTGACGCAAGATTTAGAATTCTTATTGACTGCTATGAGTTAAAAGTCAAATTGGTAGATGACATGAGAAAGTTCAGAAAAATATGGCAGCTTTTATGTCCCAGATGCCATGTTATTCTCAAATTTGCAGTGTTCTAAGAACCAGGAAAATATCAAAGTGTTCTAAACAAGAAAAAAATTTGACAGTTTTATTCCTTAGCTCACAAATCACTTTTCCTTTGCTCTTTTAAAATTCTTACCTGATGGCGGCCCAAAGATGGGTCAGCTTTGGCAATGTGGCAGCAATTGAAGCAGCAGCTTACTTTTATCAGCAGACCTCTAAATCTTTGAATCTTTTTTTGGAGAAAACATTAGCATTCCACTATCATCATATTTTTATTTACTGACTGCATGGCTGTAGAGTAGCACATCTGGAAACTCTCTAACTACTCCTGTCTACTGCTTAAAGTGAACTACAACCATGCTATCCTGTGTGTGTGGGACCAAGTATTACAATGTTAAATAACAAAACCAGGACATAGTGGAACAATTCTACCTCATTTTTTTTTCCCTGTAGGATTTACTTACTAAAGATGAATTAAATGAGTTGAGACTCCAGCTCAGTTAAAGGTGATATTTTGTTTAACTGGTATAATGAAACATATGGATATTCTACCTTTAGTCTGTACTACTCATTGTTACTTCTTCTAGAAATATGTACCAAGTAGAAACTCCTAGAGGCTAAGGCTTCACCCAGGTGTAGTCATGCAGGACCTGCAGGGAACCCAGCTCCAGGGGATCCCTTCTAAGAGGGGAACTGGCCCTAAAGCAAGTAATGTCCTTCACACGGTTTGGCATTCTGTTCCCAAGGGCCCTTCCTTACAAAAGTTTCCCTTACCATTTTCTCATCAGTGCAATAAATAAAATAATATGTTTTAAAGATAGTAAGTAGCAGGGAATTATCAGGGAACTCAGAGCAGTATACTTTCAAAAGTTAATCCTAAGAATTAATTTGCAAAATAGAAGTATATCCTGAAGGTAAATGCATAGCTTTATAGTTAAAAAGAGGTTCAAATCCCACCTCTGCCACTTTCTAGGTACATGACCTTGAACAAGTTACCTTTGTGTTCATGTCTATAGAATGGAAACACTAACTCCTACATGAAAAACATATTGACAGGAATACATAACGGAAATAACTTATTTTAATCATTATTTATTTATTTAATTTTATTGGGTGTGTTGGGTCTTTGTTGCTACACAAGGGCTTTCTTTAGTTGTGGTGAGTGGGGGGCTGCTCTTCGTTGTGGTGCGCAGGCTCCTCATTGTGGTGGTCTCTCTTGTTGCCGAGCCCGGGCTCTAGGCACATGGGCTTCAGTAGTTGTGGCACATAGGCTCAATTGTTGTGGCTCACAGGCTCTAGAGTGCAGGCTCAATAGTTGTGGCGCATGGACTTAGTTGCTCCGCGGCATGTAGGATCTTTCTGGGGCAGGGATCAAACCTGTGTCCCCTGCATTGGCAGGCGGATTCTTAACTACTGCGCCACCTAGGAAGTCCCAGAAATAACTTATTTTAGCTATTAATATTAGTCAGTGTACTTGCTGGACATCTTAAGCTTAGTTAAGGCCAAATACAATTTTTTCAATTCTGTCTGTCCTAATCTCCATAATTTGTTCTCTGTCCCCGATTTCACAGTTGCTAAAGGCACACCTTATTATCATTCTTCATTCCTCTTTCTCTGTACTCTGTATTCAACAAGTCCATTGACAAGTAGACTCTGCCTCAAAAAAATGTCCTGAATTTATCCACTTTCCTTCATTTCCACTACCACCACCTTAGTCTAAGCCAGGGCTAATGTGATAGCTTGCTAACTGCCTTTCTCCCCCACGGTACGTTCTCCAGCAAGCAGCTCATGAACTTAAAACCATAAATTAAATCACTGCCTGCTTAAAAACCCTTCCCTGATTTCCAAGAAGAAAAACTAAATGTCTTACCATTGACCACATGTCATTAAATGACCTGGCCTCTGGCCACCTATCTCACCCCTTCTGTCACCATCCCCTGGCTGCCTTTATCATATGCCACCATCGGCCAATGTGACCTCCCAACTCTGTGTGCAGTATCTTCATGTTGGTTTGGCTGAGATCAGCCAATGTAGGAGTGTTTACACCACAGAAATCAGCAAAGTTACGAATCAGGTGGCTTGCTTCTGGAGAGCATTTGCTAAACCCTTATTGCAGGTTGCCAGCGCCAGTTAACCTGGCCCCTGTAAGAATGCTAACCTTTTCCTGCCCTTGGCCCGTTGCATTTGGACTTGTAGTTCTCTGCTGTCTGGGGTGTTCCACATTGTAGCTGGCTGTTTTGTGTTGTGTTGTTTTGTTTTCCATTTTTTAATGGGGGGGCGGTGCACATTCATGTCTTGGTCATTTTGTCGTTACGTTTAGGTAAAATGTCAACTTCTCAGAGATGGCTTATCTGACTATGGTTCCACTTCCTGTCTCTCCAGTGTCTCTATCACTTTACCTTGCTGTGATTTCTTCTTCACACTAATTGCCATTTAAAATTATATGCTTATATAGAATACATCTGAGTATGTATAGTTTGTTTACCCCATCAATAGCTGTCTTCCTTCCAGTAGCATGTAAGCTTCCTAAGTCTTGTTCAAAACTGAATTTGCAGAAACACTCCAAACAGAACCTATAACATAGCACCTGCTTAATAAACATTTGTTGAATGAGTGAATGATTTAATATGTAACTGTTATTTCATATTTATTTACCATACTTTTATTAAGTTTATTATTATGTATTTAATCGCTTGCAGATTTTTCAAAGGACCTACCAAAAGGAAAAGTGCCAATCTTTTTTAACTCATGGCTGAAATTCCAGAAGTTTTTGCTACATTTGTTGTGGTCATTCAAATTGACCTCTGCTTTGAAAAGCAGCGCAAGTGTTTTAAGGCTCTGTGGTGTTTAGTGTGATGTGATAAATTGCAGTCATATGTAAAGAGCCACTGAAGCATTTTATGACTTTAATTCACTTTCAGATGCTTAAAATACTGCTTGAGCTATATTCTCATGACTCTCCCCTGAACCTTCTGGCTCTTTATTCAATTCTGTTATCTAGTAGATGTTTCTAGGTAGGTCTTATCTCTGCTTTGTGCTATGTTGCCTACCTTTTCTTAATTTGGTTCACTAACTTAAAATCTGCATAAACAGACACTGAGCTTTTGAAAAGTTTCAGCATTTGGCAATTCTTTTATATCTGGGCTTCCCAAAGTAAAAAAGTGTAAGCCTTCTGTATCTCCCTAATACCCAATACCTTTTTAGCTCCAAAAAAATATATCCTACATGTGGTATTTGGCTTCACAGAGTTTAGTGATAAAGGGCTATGATTCTTCACATAAATGTAATATGAACAATTTTGCTTGTTTTGAGTTTTGTCATGAAGATTTTCAGTAGGTAGACAAGCTATTCCAATTGATATGCATCTAAACATGTAATTTTCCAGATCTCTTAGAATTTTTTTTAACCTTTGATGATCTTCTGCCCTCACCAGTAAATTCAGAGTCTGTGAGCCATTAAAATCTGCTACTACTCTTGCAAGGAACTGAATGAGTATACAAGAAAGCAGTAAAACAAAATGATGTGACAATAAGGGATTATTGCAATTGTAACACAGTGTGTAATATGGAAGGATTTTAAAATAGAACTGTATATGAAAAAATTTCTAAGTTAGAAAAATCTGACTTAAAATGATAATTTTATAGCCAGAAGACTTCTTGGAGATGAGCCAGTTGATTTCCTTTATTTTTGAGGTAAGAGAGTTGAGGCCTGGGATAATTAGGCAGTTTGCCAGAGCTTGCAGACTCAGAGAGTAGCAGAGCCAAGAACAATATCCAGGATTTCTGCCTTTCACCTGAGTTCTTGCCCACTTATACTGTACCTAAAAAATCAGGATCTGATGAGTCTTTGCCAAACATAGATTTCCAAAAATGCAACTTTAAGAAACTTGTCTTTTCTGCACCATCGATGCTATTCATTGTACTCTCACGAATAAAACATTCTACTGTTATTTTTCTTTTTCCAGATAAATTAAAAAATGTTTCAAAATATTTTAAGTGAAGTCAAATCAATTAGAATCAGTAATTTCAATAGTGATTGTGTGAAAATGAGCTTCAGTTTAGGCATCGTTCAAATTAAGTTGCTAAGTAAGAGAAGATATAAAAAATTCATAAGACTTTACAGGTAGAAGATGATAATATTGCCAATTATCCCTACCAGTTGTCATTTTGTATTTATTAAAACCAAACTGTGATGGTAATTTAATAGACCTTATGAGTGAATTATGATTAGAGTCAGTGAGACTCAGATGCTTCTATGGGCTGTATTGATGTGTGAAAAGCCTCCTGACAATGTTTTGTCAGAAAATATGTATGGTGCAGTCTCTACCAGGTATTCTTCTAGGAAGTGAAGATACAGTGGTAAAAAGTGACAGTCTCTGTCTTCATAGAAGTTCCATTCTAGTCAGAAAGATAGACACAATAAAATACCTAGGACTAGAGTTATGCAAGATGCTGTGACTTTAAATAAAGCGGGTTAAGTGGCTAGAAAGTGAGGAACTGGAGGTACTATTTTTGATAGCATAGTCAGGACAGTGAAATGTGAAGATCTGGTTAAACTTGCAGATGAAATAGCCCTGAGGCAGAGATCAAGTTGGCTATATCCAAAGAAGAGTGAGAGGGCCTGGATGGCTGTACCAGAGTAAAAGAGGAAGAGTCTTGGAAGATGAGGTAGGTGGAGGCTGGATCATCTAAACTGTTTAGGCTAGGGTAAGGAGGTAAAATCTTTAATTTTATTCAAAGAATGAGGCCAAGTCTTGTTAAAGCTTTGGACAGGGAGTGACAAGGGATTTTGGAGAGATCTGGCTTTGTTAGGAGGAGATCTGGTTTTGCGGCAGTGGTGAAAACAACAGTGGGAATAGAGATGGTGATTAAAAGGCCATGACAGGGACTTCCCTGGTGGCGTAGTGGTTAAGAATCTGCCTGTCATGCAGGGGACACAGGTTCGATCCCTGGTCTGGGACAATCCCACATGCCAAGGAGCAACTAAGCCCGTGCACCACAACTGCTGAAACCCACTCACATAGAGCCTGTGCTCAGCAACAAGAGAAGCCACTGCAATGAGAAGCCTACACACCACAACAAAGAGTATCCCCCGCCGCAACTAGAGAAAGCCCACGCGGAGCAACAAATACCCAACTCAGCCAAAAAAAAAAAAAAAAAAGGCCACGACAGCAGTCCCTGAGAGTGTGCAGGTGGTGTGAAGAAGCTAAATATTTTATCCATTTTGAAGGTTGAGCCAATAGGACTTAATGATGGAGCTGGAAACTAGGAAAATAGACAAATCAAGCACAAGTCCTAGAATGTCAGCCCGAGAAATTTGCAGATGGAAAACCAAAAGTTGTTTTTTTGTTTTGTTTTGTTTTTGTTTTGTTTTTGTTTTTGTTTTTGTGGCTGTGCTGCATGGTATGTGGGATCTTAGTTCCCCAAGGACCAGGGATGGAAGCTGCGTCCTCTGCATTGGAAACTTCCCTGGACCACCCGTGAAAAATTTTTAGGGTGTATTATCCTTAATTATTTTTCGGAAGTACTGGTTTTTTTTATTTTTTTATAAATTTATTTGTTTAATGGCTGCGTTGGGTCTTCGTTGCTGGGCACGGCTTTCTTTAGTTGTGAGCAGGAGCTACTCTACATTGTGGTGCATGGGCTTCTCACTGCGGTGGCTTCTCTTGTTGCGGAGCACGGGCTCTAGGGCACAGGCTCGGTAGTTTTGGCTCGCAGGCTCTAGGGCGCAGGCTCAGTAGTTGTGGCGCACGGGCTTAGTTGCTCCACAGCATGTGGGATCTTCCTGGAGCAGGGATTGAATCTGCGTGCCCTGCCTTGGCAGGCAGATTCTTAACCACTGCACCACCTAGGAAATCTGGAAGTATTGTATTTTAGATATTATGAGATCTCCAGTGGGGATGTCAAGTAGATAGATGTAAAAGTTTAGTTCCCAGGAAAGACGTTTGAGTAGAAATACAACTGGGGCAGTCAAACCTTAGAGGATGTTCATTCTGTCCATGCTGATGCTGTGTATAGTACCACAATTTGTACTATAGAATCTCATTTAATCTCATAACAGACTTGTAAATTGGCTTCCAACATTACATATTAAAAGTAAAACAAAAACAAAACTGAGTATTAGAGAAGGTAAGCAACTTGCCTTAGGGCTGCTGCTGTTAAGCAGTGGAAACAGGATTTGAAGCCATTGAACCTGATCAAGGAGGCCACTTCTTAAGCATTACTCACTGTTTCCCACAGATTAACTCATCTACCATATTTTGTTTTATGCAAAATATGTTTAAAGAGTTTCTTCTCTTTAGATGAAATATTATTTTTGTATTAAAAATAGCATTGGTTTTATCAGCAAAAAGAAAAGGAAAGAAACAACTTTTGGTTCTCTGCCATTAAAACAGCAAGTAAAATAAGAATATTCATGAATTCAAAATCGAAGGATTGCTGTTCCCATCAGATCAGGAAATGCATATCCAAGGGTTTTATAGAGCATAAAGCAAATATTAAATATTATGCTAAGAATATACAGTATGTACAATAAACACATACATGCACATACAATGTTAATTAGGCAGTATGTGTTTGCATTTAATTTGGGAGTGGGAGATTAATTTGTGCACCAATTAAGTACATTACCTTTATTTATCTGTTCTCAGTCTAATAAACTAAAGGGATATAGAGATATTCTGGCTATAGATTTGGCCAAAAAGTCTAGTAATGAACTGTCTATGTGTCAGCATAATTAATAGGTCTGAGGGGAAAAGTTCAGTTATTAGCATTCCTAATTAAGGGCATTTATCATCTGACTGAAAGAAGGAAAAAAATTCATTCTTATGCAGGGATTGGAAATTACTTTTTAATGGAGGGGAAACATGATGCTTTTGCAAAAGTTAATCCTAAAATCTAAAAGGGCTAATCACTATGCTTTATTTTCTTGGTGAGGTTATGATGACATTTTGAATTAATACTATCTGTCACATTGTTCAGCTAAGAGGGTCACTACATTGCAAATGTCTCTATAATCAAAAGAGAGGTCAGAAATGTGGAATATGACATTTTACATCTGAAGAGAGTTATTTTTTAAAAGTTCCAAGAAGATTGCCTGTTGTCAGTATTATTTGTGGGAAGATGTTGAAGAAGAGCTTGCCTTGTCTGTTATGATGAATACTTTTAATAATGAAAATTGCTTGAAAACTTTCCATAAGGCACCAATGATTCCATAAATCAAATTGTGCGAGGGTGATCTTCCGTTACCAAAAGTCACTTGTATTTAACTTAATTATATATTTGAGTCGAAGGAAGTTTTGGTTATTTCCATTGGAGTGTTTGTCTTAGATGAGAATTTTGTTTCCAAGGTTGGTAACTGGTTATTGTTTTACTTCCTCTTATTTCTAGTAAGTCTTTGTACAAAATCTGTTCGTGACATAAGTATTATCATAAATCATTTATTTAAATAATTTTCTTTAAATCAGCTACTCTTTAGTAGGAACAGTTCTTCCTACATTGAATTGTATTTTTATATTCATAAGATAAAAATACAAAAATAAAGATGACCTAACTTCCAAAATGCCATTAAATAAGAGCTAGAATTGCCATCATGTTGCATGGCATTAAAATTTGATAATTTCAGTCTACTTTTCATTTACTTAATTTAAACTATAAATCTGGGTATACAAAGGAAACCCAACTCTGAAATGGAAACAAACTATCTGAAATATTAGAGAAAATGTTGATATTGCCTAAAGGATAAATATTAAATATAATAGAAAATACTGTAGGCTTATTATGAGGAAATTTCTTCTTTTCAAAATTTTTCTAAATTTTATCTCATTAAAACTTAATCTTATTTTGTGGCCTATTTTGATAATTATTCCATAAATATATTAATTTGATATTTTAAGTAAGCAGGAGGCAGGTTATATTTCGAATTTGGTGGTAGCCTCTTGTATTTCAGAGTTTCAGCATATGTTGAGAGGTGTTTTTTTTTTTTTAATGTTCTCCACAAAGTAACGCCTTATCACATGCTTTGTGTGTGTGTGTGTGGCGGGGGAGATAAAATATTTAATTTGCATTATATTTTACTTTATAAACTTAAAAATTGTGTATTCATATAATATAAAATTTACCATTTTAACCATTTTTAAGTGTTCAGTTCAGCGGCATTAAGTACATTCACATTGTGTGCCACTTTTCAGTCTCATTTTTATAACATTACTAAGTTATTTTATAACAGTACTAAGTTCTTCAGTTTTACTTGTCACCTCTATTTAATATAAGAACTTATATTAAGGCAATACAGTGTTTTTGATAAAGATTCCTGCGAGATGATTAAAAATAAAATGTTACTTGAGTGTGTATATACCTAATTTATATAAACATATTTATAGAACTATTTAGTGGTAATATATTATAAAATGAAATTTTTAAGATAAAAGCTGTTGGTCATATTTAAAATGTTACATACGTATTTGCTTCACATATTTTCTGGATTGAAATTTAAATCTAGCCACATAATTTAATGTTTATATTGAATGGCTGGTTTCAATACATTTTCAGGATTTGCCTTACTGTGAGAAATATGCGTTTACTTCATGGGTAAAAAAGAAGCTAATACTTTATTACAATAAACACACACCCAGTCATGGGACCCTTTCACCAAATGTTTGATGTCAAGAATGAAATCAGCTTTGTTGCAAAGCAACAGATTTCAGTTAAGCAAAAATTCTGTTTCAGCTGAATAGTTTTTCATGTTTCAAAAAAGTATGTTTAATTTATAGGGGCTAACATTAAAAATGTAAAATGCCTGCAGTTTGAACTTTAATTAGCTATTTAGACTTATTCATTACATTTATTAAAGATGTATTTTCTGATAGAGCATTTGCCTGAAACATTTTTATTTTTAAAATCTTATTTTAAGTTTTTTTGAACTTTACTTTGATGTATTTGATCTCTTTAGGCCACTAGTGTTAAAAAGCAATACCAGTTTAATCATTTCCCAAGTTTAAGAGTGTAAAGTATGGCTCAGACAAAGCTTGAAACTACCCATGTATAACGGACTATCAGAAGATTAAGCTGTGAACAGTCTGTGTGTGTGTGTGTGTGATATGTTTTTGCACATTTTAAAAAATGCTTTGCAGAATCATGTGTATTTTTTGCTACTTGCTCTAAAATTTCAGAAGGTTCCTATCAATTTACCTACATTTATTTATTTTTTTTTTTTTTTTTTTTTTGGCACACGGGCTTAGTTGCTCCGTGGCATGTGGGATCTTCCTGGAGCTGGGATCGAACCCGTGACCTCTGCATTGGCAGACAGATTCTTAACCATTGCGCCACCTAGGAAGCCCTACCTACATTTATTTTATTTTTATATGTGTATATGCATGTAAACATACATACACAGTTATATGATATATACAATACATATATTTTTACAAAATGCAATTTGAGGTTCCTTTTATCATCTGACTTCTAATTGTATTTCAGATGTCCACTCAACCCTCCTAGCCTCAAGAATTATAAAATTTCTGGGATCTTGTTCTTTCATCTCATTTGTATCTTCAATTCCTTTCATTGGCTCACTGTCATTTACCAGGAGCCTGTGTCATTACATCCTACCTCTTCTTCCTGATTGCATCTGGTTCTCATAAATCAATTCCAGATGAAATTGAGTAATCTTGCTCTATTTCACCACTACCTATATAATTCGTCATTATCAGATCCATCTGAGCTAAACATTGGCCCCTAGTATTCTGATTCTTCTCATGGGATTCAGGATTAATTGGGACCCTCTGTTATAAGTAGTAGACTATCTCTAAAACTTTGACCTTTGTCGGCAGTCTTGTTCTCTGATCCCAGCCTTAGGCTAAAATCTATATTCCCAGCTGTATATTTCTACAAGTGTTCAGTTTTTTGAACTTTCAGGCATGTGACTAGTCACTAGATCAGATTTCCATATGTCGAGTCAAAGGAGAAGTTAATAAACATTGAGGACAAGGCCTATTGGTATGCATTATAGGTTTATATAAAGATGAATTAAATAATTATTTCTGCTCTCAGTTTTTAACAATAGAGAATATGGCAGAAGTACATTAATAATAACAATAATATAGAGTAAAACATCTGCAACAAGAGCCGAATGAACTGAGAAAAGACTTTTTTAAGAGTTCAAAATTGATTTCCTTCTGCCCCTACAGCTGAGTATAAATAAACTGCTTAAAGTATTTGGGTCTAAAGTTCTTTATTTAAAAAATTAAATAGTAATACTTCATGAATCTGTATACATAATGAGTAATACATATAGAAGATACTCATACATATATCTGTCACCAAATGTGTTCATTAACGTACTAGTACTGAGGCTCTCTAGTAATTTGCAAGAGGAGACAACAAAGAGTCCGTTGGATGTACCAGCCTGGAACCAGCAGAAAGTTCTGGACTGAAGATAAAGTAATAAAGAACATCACGCAGCACTTCACATGGGCTATACCCAAAAAGCTGTTGGGAAGCAGGAACATATGCACCAGGACCTCTTCTTCACATAGTTAAGAGGCAGGGTTCAAAAACAAGCAAACAGAAAAGCAGCAGCAATAACAACAAAAACATGACTTCATCCTTCCATTGGGAGAGGAGGAATGCTAAAATCTGTGCAGGCCAAGGACTAGGGAACTTGTGTCCTTCATCCGAGAAGAGTGTGTAGAGATGAGGCTTACTCACTTGAAATCCGGGGACATTCCTGCTTTTTGTCCCTTGATTTCATCTTTCTGCCTAAAGCTGAGAGGCAGGGCCTTGTGGAGCTTCTGCTGTAGTGGACGAGTCTGGAGCTGGAGTAGGGAGTGCGGTGGAAAGTCCCACCCCCAAAAATAAATGAAAAATTTGGGAGGCAGAGTTCAGAGTTAGTTAAATCTCAGTAAAAGACTTAGAAATGTAGAACGTTGTTTTTGTAAAGTTTCCTTGTAAAACTTTAAAAAGTAAATAAGACCTTCATGCACATCCTCTGGGGCAACAGGAAAGTGAGGCCACTGTAGAGATTGTGCTTCACTCTACATTAATTCTTGAAGAAAATAGGAAGAGAAGAACCCCAAGTGCTCTGAAAGTGAGTTGTGGCTGCTACTAAGGGGAGAATAGGGGACTCTGGGGATGGTTCTTGGCTTGAGAAGATGTCCCATGTGGATATAGGATTCCCTGTGGGGCCACTTCTCAAGCCAGGACCATCTGTCGTCTCTGGTGTGCTTTTAAGATCTTGTGAAAAAACTAGATATTCTCTGGTATGGAGGCCAGGAGATTGAACTTGCTGAATATTTTCCTGAGTAAATGATGTTTTTTCCTTTTTGCTTACTAATTCAGAAAACACATTGGCAACAATATTTATGTAGTTTATAGACAAGGAAAGAAATCACAGGATCCTGACCAAATGAGTTAGTCATCATTTTATGAGATTTTTCCATATGTGTGTCATCAAACACTAGAATACCAAAGATAACTGTTTGGCAGTTACTGAGTTATTTCTTAACAAGTTTAAGCATTGTTGATTAGAGAGCATATCAGACATATTCAGGTCTTCGTTAAACTCTCACTGTAAATTTTTAGATTTTGCACTTTTAAGTTTTCAATTCAACGCCTTCCACAAAACTGTGAAAGTTTTGAAAGCTAAGTGTCTCATATACTTATAACTACAAAAAAAAAAAAATCATTGAAAGGAAAGAATGATTCAAAATCTTTCCCTGAATAATATTATCATAGGAGTGACTCAAAAGTTTTGTGGGGGAACAAAAATCCTGAGAACTATGTCACAAAAGTATGTAAGATTAAAAATGGACCTTTTAAATGTCAGTTGTCTGTTTTTTGTCTGTTTGTTTCTAAAACAAGTACAACAACAGAGTACTATAGAATACGTTTTACCTATGTACCGGACGCTCTCCTAAGCAGGTATATTCCCCTCAACACCTCTTTGGGGTAGGTTCTATTCTGATTATTCCCATTTTGCATATAAGGAGACAGATTTAGTGAGTGGAGTACAGTAAAAGAGGTAAAAATGTCAGTAAAAGAGATAAAATAGCCCTTCATGTCCTGTGGGACCTTGATTTAGTTATCCCCTCTCTCATTTCATCAGATGTACAGCCTCCTTCCCAGGACATCCCCTTCTGTCCACACAAATGCACGGATATCCTCTAGTTAATTTTTTTAATGCAACCAATGGGAGGAATAATCAGAATAGAACCTACCCCATCATTAACTTCCATTTCATCAAACTGTATATAATTAAACACATTCAAGAGCTTTAGGCCAAACATTGACCATCCGTAATACCCCAGAAAATATTGATCTTGGTTTTAACATGTGCTATGAAAAATTCAAAATTCATGGCCAGACTGATGCCCCAAAATCCTCCACAAACTTAACCTGGACCTAGCTAGGGTCCCTCACAGATGGGCCTTTTTCTCGAGCTTGTGCCTTGTGTTGTTCCCTGGGACCAGCTTGTCCAGAGTCCCAGAGCATCTCTATTGAGCAGCAACGGTCCAGCTGCTAACATCTTCTGGCTCTTTGCCGTTGGTCAGCAGCTCCGTGTTCAAGTCAAATTCCGGTTCCATTCCTCACTAGGTCGGTGGCCCTAAAAAAAGTTGCTGAACCTTTCTATCCCTCAGTTTATTTACATATAAAATGGAATAACAGCCTTACAAACTTATGAAGATTAGACAAGACAGTTCAAGTAAACTCCTTAAACCAGTACTTGAATACCTAAAGACTCAGTAAATATTTGCAATTATCATTATTTATATGTTGAGTGAGATTTTAAAAGTATTATTGTAATGTGCTTCTTCAGTGTTTATAATACTTCCAGATCTGTCCTGAGTGTGAAATATTTTTGACATCACCCTACCATTGTTTAAGTGACTTGTGAAAGGGCAATTACAGTATTTTACTATTTGTAGTTAATTATGCAAAAAGCAGAGTGAGAACTAATTTTCTTTCCTTTAACGTAAAATCAAACACCTAAAAGGTAAGGTTTCTGCAGTCATGAATTTTAAGATGTGTTCATGTAAATGGAATGCTTAATATAAATTATCTCACGGAGAAGGATATATATGGCAGCAGAGATCAGCTTGCAGCCTAAATTTAATTGCATAGGTTTCCAGGAGGTAAAATGCCTCGTTACGGTGCCCAGTTCAAGTGGTCATACACATTTTTCATCTAACATAGAATTTGACCTTCCTTGTGTAGGGCACAAAAATACCAGATCACCGGAACCACTGCATTCCATAATTTTCTAGTCTGTTGATTTTGGTTCCTATACATTTGAGCATAAAAGCTGATTGGTACTATGCCATCGGTAATGACAATCTAAGCATAGGAAAAAGTTTGAACAGTAGTAAGGAAGTATTAGCAAGTCGCAAGAATATTATTACAAAAAATAATATTGGAAGGCTGTGAATCTCAACACCATTCTGTGATACTAAAGAGATACTCTATAAACATTTTACAGAGAAACAAGTAAGTGATTGAATGGATGGCTTTAACAAAATGCTAAGTCTAGAAAATAAGTAGAATGTAAACTTCGTTTAACGGGAAATAGTTCTATGGGAGAAAGGGTAGTATCTTAAACAGAAAGTGAGAGTATCCAGGGCTTTATTTTATTTTAGATAATTACAGTTAAACAGACCTTCATTATTTCTATTTAGAGAAATTAAAGCTGGAAAAATGATTTTGCAGATGATTTGCCATTTACCTGTGGGACAACCCACAGAGTCTAACCAAATATGGCATCTGACCTTGACCACAAGGAGGCTGCTAATTTTGTGTAGTACAGACTGTGGACTCCAAGGTTTTGTTAAATGCTGAGTTTTCACTATATGCGGATAACAGAACTGGAACAGGAAATAAAAATGAATTGTTTCACAATCACCTTGAATATTAAATGCACCAAAAATGATTTCAAGTAAGCTCATTGACATGATGTTATTTCCAGCAAGCGGAAGATTAGAGTTTTGATGTTAACTTGAAGCTTTTGTCTTTAGATTCTCTACAAACAAATACTGGTTAGTACAGAAAAGGGTATTTAAAGGCCTCAGAAACCCAGTTGAATTCTTTTGACAATAGCATTGATAGTCACATCTAGGAATACAGTTTTTAACTCTGTCTTGTCAGCTGGCCAGCTATTCCAGGCCCAGGGGTATTCTCCAAATCTGGCTTGAGGTATTTTACTGTAATTTCAGAGAAACCAGCAGTGCCTCTTTTGTGGCATTTAAATGATATTGTTGTGTTCTACATTGCTGAATCAGCACCTTTAAAATAGAATAAGCTGTATTCTTTTCATGCAATATCACTAGGAAAGAGTTGGAATACTAGTCTCTAAATAAAAATATTTTTCTTGTAACAAAACTAAAAAATAACTCAATCATTTGTCTATGTGTTCACAAATTTTACTTTGGGATGTTTTCTAAATCCTCTTCAGTAGTTCTGTCTATAGCTGATTGTTAAGTTTGCTATAATTTCTGTTACTTATGAACATTAAGACTTGAGTTTCTGTTCCTTCTAGGATCCCCTGCCCTGACTGGAACTGGAACAATCAGTGTCATGGTGGATGACGTCAATGACAATGTCCCCACTTTTGCCAGTAAAATGTATTTCACAACAGTTCCTGAAGATGCACCAACTGGGACAGACGTTTTATTGGTAAATGCCTCAGATGCTGATGCTTCAACAAATGCAGTTATCAGGTCAGTACATTTTCCTTTGTAAATTTTGATTATTTTTGTCATGAAACATTAGTCTTTGGACTAAATGCATATAATGCTTCATTTTGCTGGAAATTCCATAGTATTAATTCATAGCCCAGTTGTAGTTATCTGTTGCTGGATAACCAACTATGCCTAAAATGAGAATTAAAACAATAATGATTTTATTTATTGTGCTAAAATTTTATCTTATTAATTTTATTTACAAAAGGTGAAGGAAAATAGAGACTCAGAAATCACTGGACTTGATAAATTTCAGTAGAATCTTCAGATAGTCTTTTGTTGGTAAAGCAATGGGGAAGAAAATTAAATTGAGAGATTTTCATGAATAAACGGTCAGAGAAATTTTTGAGGTAGTAACCCACCCTCCCAAAAATGTGGTGTAAAAAAATGTGAGTAAAAGCAACAGATCTAAAGAATATTAGAAACATTCATTTAATGCATTTATATAGGTGCCAGTCACTATTATGTTGTAGATGTTTGTCAAGGAAGAATATATTAGGAATAAATTCGATGTTAGAATGATAAAATAAAAAAAAACCCATAAATTTAGTGATTTTCACATCCCAATAATGTATTAGAGAATTTGTACGTATTAACTGATTCCACATACAATACTTGGCACCTAGTAGGTGGTCAATATATATTTAATTCTCACAGATTGGAAAGTAGCAATTCTTTTTAATTAATTAATTAATTAACTTATTATTAGCTGCATTGGGTCTTCATTGCTGCACATGGGCTTTCTCTAGTTTCAGCGAGTGGGGGCTACTCTTCAATGTGGTGTGCAGGGTCCTCATTGTGGTGGCTTCTTTTGTTGCACAGCATGGGCTCTAGGTGTGTGGGCTTCAGTGGTTGCAGCACATGGGCTCAATAGTTGTGGCTCACAGGCTCTAGAGCACAGGCTCAATAGTTGTGGTGCATGGGCTTAGTTGCTCTGTGGCATGTGGGATTTTCCTGGACCAGGGCTCAAACCCATGTCCTCTGCACTGGCAGGCGGCTTCTTAACCATTTCACCACCTAGGAAGCCCCTGGAAAGTAGCAATTCTTAACTCCACTTTTACTGATTGACATACTGAGCCTTAGAGACACTAAAAGGTCATCCTTTCTTATTGGCATTTTTTTTCCTCAGTGTCTGTGTAAACGTTATTTCTTATTTCTCACCCTGCATCTCTAATCACACCTTCTAATTTGCCTCCTGTATCCCCTGTTTCTCTCTCTTTGGAGAAATCTGGACCTTCACCACAGCATTTTTTTCTCAGTCCTTTCCTTTATTTTCGTGTGTACCTGCTTGTGCCTGTGGGTGGGGATAGGGGAGGAGCGGAGAGAGAGACAACAGAGAATCATTCATTTCCATGGCTGCAACCATTGCAGAAAACGTACCCAGAAAATTAGGCAGAAAACCCTAAACCTTGCTATCAACTCTGATTCCATCCCAGAGATCCCCACCTGTATGAATGGATAACTCTCTAGGAGGCACCTCTACCTAGAGGCTCTGTTAGAATCATAAGGACAACATATGAGAAACTCCTAACCTTTTCTGTCCCTCATCTTGGCGTTCTGCTCTCTTTGAATGATACTGCCTTGCTTTCTTCATCCTCCCATCTTGATGTTAACGGTCATCCACTCCCCCTATACTCATTCAATGGACAAGTTTTCATGTTTCTTCTTTCCTAATGCCTCTGGCACTCATTCTTTTCTGTGCATCCCTCCTGCCAAGATCCTAGTTCAGTCCATAATTACATCACGCCTGGACTATTATAATAAAAATTAACTTACTTTCCTGACTCTGGTTTCTAATCCTTCCAATCTATGTACTATATTATCCAGTATAATTTTGGAGCCCTTATGACGTCCTAGGTGCTTTGTTAAGTTCTGAGGAGTTCAGCGCTTCAGTTCTCATAAGGAGAACACTTATATAGAAGGTAATTTTGCAATATTACAATTATAGTACCTTGTAACAAGTACAGTTTAAACACAGAATGTGTGGAAAGAACAGCATATTCAGAGATACCTGAGGAAATAAGCAGAAGCTTCAAGTAACTGATGATTCTTGGAAAGACAGAGGAGTTGTTTATGGACAAATAAGGAGAGAGATGCATGAAAGGATGAGAAGTGAAACAAGACTCAAATAATACAAGTAGGGAAAACCTGGGCATATGACCTTGGCAGTCTATCCATTTATATTGTCACCTGTGTTTCTTTTATCTCTTTCTTTTTTTAATTTACAAGTATAAATTTGATTGAAACTGGTTTTATAGATATTGTGAGATATTAAAGAATATCTCATATTTAAAATACACTTTTGATACACTTTAGAGAAAAGTCTAGAAAAAAGTGATCACATGTTAACATGGCAATTTATTCTTTAATTTTAAAAAATAGTAAATATATTACCTACTTTTAAACAGACAATTTTATGTACAATAGTGTAAAATAAAGAATAAGAATTTATAGTACCAAGTTACTCTATGGATTATTTAGTTCAACCTGGGCCAGAACTTACATCATTTGCCTTTCAACACATTGCTCATTTTAATGTACCATAATCTTCTCACATACAAAGCCTCCAAATCAAATTTGTATGCATTTTTCATCCTTCTTATTTTTATTTGTGAATGCTTAAGGGAACAAATATTTGATTGAACCCTGACCTTTGCTGTTATAAAGCTATAAGAAAACTTGTGGTACTACAAAGCACTTTTCCCGCACTATCTGGTAATTTCACACCCACTGAGAGAAACAAAGTTTCCCAAAATAAAATCACATAATTCTCATAATTCAGCTTTCTACAGACTTTTTCCAAAAGATGAGGCAATATGATTATTTCATGAATCCTGATTTCTGACTTTGAGAAATCATTTATAAACCTCTGATATTTTTATTTTGATAAAGGGAATAGTTATCTTCTGCTGTGTAAGGGTAGTAATTACACTTTATAGACAGTTCCTCCTGGTCCAGGAAATGGAGTCAGTGCTGTTCTCACTCCAGATCCTGGCACATGGGTGTGTCAAAGGGTGTTCAAATCTGAGTGATACCAAGTACTTTATCAATATCGAAATCATTTCTCAACCAAATTCCCTCTCTGTTCTTTTCCTATTTAGCTCTCATTTTATAGCACCTCTTTTTTTTTTTTAAAAAAAGCTCCCCAACAGTTTATTATGTCTCTAAAAAAGGATGAAGATGCCGAAATGTTTGTTTTAAACGACGGACTTAATGGGAGGAATGTGCACCGGCTGCAATGCAAGGATTTTTCCTGCTGTTTCTATTAGACACTTGCTGTTGCTATGTTTTTATGGACACAAACCAAACTATAGAAACACCAGTTAGTTCCAACAAGGGCATTTCTTTGTTGGCATAAAGGAGAAAACTTTGAAAGACATCTATTTCCTCACTACCCTCCAACTTAAAAAATTATGGACCACAGCCAACTTCTGAACCTTCAAGCTTAGCTACTTCTTTCCTAGCTGACCTCTCAGGAATATATACAGATAGCTTTTTACTTCAGAAAGAAGAGAAGCTATTCTCAGTGGAAACACCTGCCCGCTAACCAATCTGGTTAGCATCAAAATATCCATGAAGATGTCATACCTCTCCTTACAACAAGAAAGCAAAGCTGCATGGCCATATGAGGAATAGCAAATGAAAGAATTAGTAACTAGGAATGTCTCTGTATAAATAATCAGTTCTTGAGTTGTTCTGTATAGTCAATAAGTGTCAGATACAGTGTTTTATCTTTAAAGAATAAGATCTTCCACTGATCTTTCCTGGTATATTATGGTGCACAGCAGAAAAATAATTTTTAGATTCACTTAACAGATGTTCATTTGTGATCCTGGCCACTGACCACAATATTAGAGCAAGGCCCTGATTTATGTTTTCAGGCTGGTTTATTTAAAACACAATAGTCTTCTGGGGACTTGCATGATTTAAGAAGCCCACAAACCTTGTGAGGACCTGCTTGAGGTCATAGGATATCTCACAATAAAGATTGTTAATGTGATGTTCACATAAAATATGAACTAACCATCTTCTTTCATTGCTGTGTGATCTTACTTGTAAGGTTTTTCTGGACATTTCTGCCTTGGTCGTTAAATTATAGTAAATAGATGTTGCAGCATTAAAACTGGAAGAAATATGCCCATGTCTGCTCTCTGCTTTAGTTATAGGATCATTGGTGGAAATTCCCAGTTCACCATCAACCCATCCACAGGACAGATCATCACCAGTGCATTGCTAGACAGGGAAACAAAAGAGAATTATACTTTAGTGGTGGTCGCCAGTGATGCTGGGTCCCCGGAGCCTCTTTCCAGTTCCACCAGTGTGCTCGTCACAGTGACCGATGTCAACGACAACCCACCAAGATTTCAACATCACCCTTATGTCACACACATCCCATCTCCTACTCCTCCAGGTAACCAAACCAACTCTGAGCTGTCAGAGATACATAAAAACTGTACATTGGACACCTTCTGTAATTACATTTCTGTTATTTTTATATGTGTATTTCTGATACAGCCAAAGTTTGCAAATCCTCTAAAATTCAATTCTTACCTAAAGAAATTGAAGGAGTATCAAATCTCGCAAATTAATTCTTTCTTCCCAGACCAATTGTATTTAAGAGTTTATAATTGCCGCACCTTTCCTAGTGCTGATTCTTCACTATACTTGAATATTATTAAAGATTAGAATACATTTCACTTTGTAGTCAAGGGGGGTTCTGTCCGGAGATGTAATTTGTGTGTTTCCTGATAGGAGGGACATGATCTCCTTTTTCACACCATATCCTAGTACCTGAAACATTATCTGGGCGGTAATAGGCCTTCAACTGTATTTGTTAGTAGAAAATGAATAGTTTAGTCAATGCTTCATAGATAAGTTTTCAAAAGGTTTAATGAAGGAATCCTTCTAGTTAATTATTACTATAAATATTTTACTCTAGTTTTGATGGGGGCAGTTTTCTTTCTGTTAGTATGTGTAACGAACCTTTGATGAACCTTTTTAACATTGACAACATGTATTTATCTTTCTGTATCTCTTGTAAATTTAGTTTGGTTTTATTTGCTTCTTTGCAAAGAATGGCCTACTCTCTTAGGCACGGCACAAATCATCTGCCGTTGGTAATTTTTGACATAAATTTTGAGACAGGAAAATATACCAAATAAAAGGCCATAATTAATTTAATTTTCCTTGCTTTAAGATATTTTTAATTAGAAAAAAAGACAGATCCAGGATTTCTCCTCTAGTGATCTTTGATCTTCTCTTCACTTGAGAAGGTCTAGTTGATACCAGTTGAAAGTATAAAATCCATAAATGTTTGTGCCAACTTCCTATCAAAAGGAAATGTCAATATCAAAGTCATAAATGCCTGAGGAGGCCCTTCAGCTGCAGAGATGCTGGCAGGCAGGATGCTAATTATACCCAATGTGCAGTGATGCACTATAACATCTCCTGTACAAAGTGAGTGAGGCTTAAGCATTTTTTTTCCCTCATTAGACATAGGGTAATTAATCAGAATCACTGGCCTTTTTTAAATAAGAGACTCTTCACTTATGTCACAAACTCTTCTGTAGGGGTAGGAGTGCAGGTTTGGGAAAGGTTTCTGAATAAGTTTATGGAAAACACATCCTTATGGCAGCTTTTCAGCTTATCTTCTCTACAATCTGTTCCATTGGCCCTCATCCCAAGCACTGACTTTTGGAATCCAAATTGAGTTCATTCTTCCTCAATTCTTATTTCTTACTACTTTATAATTGTGTGTGTGTGTGTGTGTGTACTTTATAATTGTTCTAAGACATATATATACACACACACACACACATATATACACTTTATCTTCATATGAGAATAGCTCACAGATAAAAGAGTTTTGCTATAAAACAGTGGGTATAAGGAATCAACAATAATTTTTAAACATTATTTTTGTTGACATGGTTACGTAAAAGGTAATTCAACAATATTTTAAGATATAACAGAGCAATTATCTTTTTCTTCCCCCATTGGGCAGAACATAGTTTTTAGCAGAACTCCTGTGTTATTGTATTAGTTGGAACTTATGTTATGTACATATTGTTCTCCTAGGAATTATAATTCGGGAAGATTAGCCATTGCTCTTGCCTGTGCTTCTCTCAAAGGCACACTGAAAATTATTAAATTCAGTAGACTGTATGGGTTTTAGGTAGATAATGGTAGGTCAGTCCCTGTGGACTATTGCTAAGTAGATTTGACTGGGGAACTTCAGAGACAATATAAGAGATACCGTGCTCCCCTAGTAGTCATGGGAAAATAAAGTTATGCCTGGTAGCAATGTAATGTTTTATATATAGTTTTAATATCGTGTTTTAACTTACTGTCAAATGTTTTATTGGGGTTCCACGAGATTATAACTGCACACTCCCTCTTCTATAGGTTCCTTCGTCTTTGCGGTTACTGTCACAGATGCTGATATTGGACCCAATTCTGAACTGCATTATTCTCTTTCGGGTAGAAACTCTGAAAAATTTCACATTGACCCATTGAGAGGAGCTATTATGGCAGCTGGACCACTAAATGGCACTTCAGAAGTGACTTTTTCTGTACATGTAAAAGATGGTGGCTCATTTCCAAAGACAGATTCTACAACAGTGACTGTTCGATTTGTGAACAAAGCAGATTTTCCTAAAGTCAGAGCCAAAGAACAAACTTTTGTGTTTCCTGAAAATCAACCAGTAGGCACTCTTGTCACTACCATAACGGGGTCTTCCTTGAGAGGAGAACCTTTGTCCTATTATATTGCAAGTGGGAATCTTGGCAACACATTGCAGATTGATCAGTTATCGGGGCAGGTGTCCATTAGTCAACCTCTGGATTTTGAAAAGATACAAAAATATGTTGTATGGATAGAAGCCAGAGATGGAGGTTTCCCTCCTTTCTCCTCTTATGAGAAACTTGACATAACAGTATTAGATGTCAATGATAATTCCCCAGTTTTTAAGAAAGATCCATTTGTATCTGAAATATTGGAAAACCTTTCTCCTCGAAAAATACTTACTGTTTCTGCAGTGGACAAAGACAGTGGACCCAATGGACAGTTAGATTATGAAATTTTTAATGGCAACAGAGAACATAGTTTCAGTATCAATCGTGCCACTGGTGAAATTCGAAGCATCCGACCTTTAGACAGGGAAAAGGTATCTCAGTATGTGCTAACCATAAAGTCCTCCGACAAAGGCTCCCCTTCTCAGAGTACCTCAGTAAAAGTCATCATTAACATTTTAGATGAAAATGATAACGCTCCTAGGTTTTCACAAATATTCAGTGCCCATGTTCCTGAAAATTCCCCATTAGGGTACACAGTTACCCGCGTCACAACTTCTGATGAAGATATTGGTGTAAATGCAATTAGTAGATATTCTATAATGGACACAAGTCTCCCATTTACAATTAACCCCAGCACTGGGGATATTATAATTAGTAGACCTTTAAACAGAGAAGACACAGACCGTTACAGAATCCGAGTCTCTGCCCATGATTCTGGGTGGACCGTAAGTACAGATGTCACAATATTTGTGACAGATGTCAATGACAACGCTCCAAGATTCAGCAGACCATCCTATTATTTAGATTGCCCCGAACTTCCTGAAATTGGCTCCAGAGTGACTCAGGTATCTGCAACAGACCCTGATGAGGGATCAAACGGACAAGTGTTTTATTTCATAAAATCTCAGTCAGAGTACTTCAGGATTAATGCCACCACAGGAGAGATTTTCAATAAGCAGGTCTTAAAATACCAAAACGTCAGTGGCTTCAGTAACGTGAACATCAACAGACATAGTTTCATAGTGACATCTTCAGATCGAGGTAACCCCGCCTTACTTAGTGAGACAACAGTCACCGTCAACACAGTGGACAGTAATGACAACGCACCACAATTTCTCAGAACTCAATATTTCACTCCGGTCACCAAACATGTTAAAGTTGGGACAAAGTTAATCAAAGTCACTGCAGTAGATGATAAAGATTTTGGATTGAATTCTGAAGTGGAGTATTTCATTGCGAATGAGAATCATTTGGGAAAATTTAAGTTAGACAATAACACAGGGTGGATTTCAGTGGCAGCTCCCCTGATATCTGACTTGAACCAAAACTTTTTGATCACCGTCGCCGCAAAGGATAAGGGAAACCCTCCGCTTTCATCCCAAGCAACTGTCCAGATAATAGTCACGGAGGAGAACTACCACACACCCGAGTTCTCTCAGAGCCACATGAGTGCAACCATCCCTGAAAGCCACAGTGTTGGGGCCACCGTCAGAACCGTTTCCGCCAGAGATAGGGACACGGCTATGAATGGCTTGATTAGGTACGGTATTTCCTCGGGAAATGAAGAAGGCATCTTCGCAATCAATTCCTCCACAGGTGTATTGACACTAGCCAAAGCTCTTGATTATGAGCTGTGCCAGAAACACGAAATGACTATTAGTGCTACAGATGGAGGCTGGGTGGCAAGGACTGGTTACTGCAGCGTGACTGTAGACGTGATTGATGTGAATGACAATTCTCCAGTGTTCCTCCCTGATGAATATTTCCCCACTGTTTTGGAAAATGCCCCCAGTGGGACCACAGTTATCCACCTAAATGCAACAGATGCTGACTCTGGAACCAATGCTGTGATTGCATATACCATACAGTCATCTGACAGCGACCTCTTTGTCATTGACCCCAACACAGGAGTCATCACCACACAAGGCTTCTTGGATTTTGAAACCAAGCAGAGCTACCACCTTACTGTGAAAGCTTTCAATGTCCCCGATGAAGAGAGGTGCAGTTTTGCCACGGTTAATATACAACTAAAAGGGACAAATGAATATGTGCCTCGTTTTGTTTCCAAACTTTACTATTTTCAAATCTCAGAAGCAGCTCCTAAAGGTACTATTGTTGGAGAAGTGTTTGCCAGTGACCGTGATTTGGGCACGGATGGGGAAGTGCATTATTTGATTTTTGGTAACAGTAGAAAGAAGGGTTTCCAGATCAACAAGAAGACTGGACAGATTTATGTTTCTGGACTTCTTGATAGAGAAAAAGAAGAAAGGGTATCTTTGAAGGTACTGGCCAAGAATTTTGGCAGCATTAGGGGTGCAGACGTAGATGAGGTCACTGTAAATGTCACTGTGCTCGACGCCAACGACCCGCCCGTTTTTAGTCTAAACATCTACAGTGTTCAGATCAGTGAAGGGGTCCCGACTGGAACTCATGTGACCTTCGTCAGTGCCTTCGACTCAGATTCTGTTCCCAGCTGGAGTAGGTTTTCCTATTTTATTGGATCGGGGAATGAAAATGGTGCCTTTTCCATTAACCCACAGACAGGACAGATCACGGTCACTGCAGAATTAGATCGAGAAACCCTCCCCATCTATAACCTCACGGTTTTGGCTGTGGATTCAGGGACCCCCTCAGCTACAGGAAGTGCCTCCTTATTAGTCACCCTAGAAGATATCAATGATAACGGGCCTATGCTGACCGTCAGTGAGGGAGACGTTATGGAAAACAAACGCCCAGGAACTCTGGTGATGACCCTTCAGTCCATGGATCCTGATCTCCCTCCAAATCAAGGCCCCTTTACCTATTACTTGCTGAGCACAGGTCCTGCCACCAATTATTTCAGTCTGAACACTGCTGGAGTTCTGAGCACGACTAGAGAGATTGACCGAGAGCAGATTGCTGACTTCTATCTGTCTGTGGTCACTAGGGATTCCGGCGTTCCTCAGATGTCTTCCACAGGGACTGTGCATATCACAGTGATAGACCAAAATGACAACCCTTCACAGTCTCGGACGGTGGAGATATTTGTTAATTATTATGGCAACCTGTTTCCTGGTGGGATTTTAGGTTCCGTGAAGCCACAGGATCCCGATGTGTTAGACACCTTCCACTGCTCCCTGACTTCGGGAGTGACGAGCCTCTTCAGTATTCCAAGGGGCACTTGTGATCTGAGTTCCCAGCCAAGGTCCACGGATGGCACGTTCGATCTGACTGTCCTTAGCAACGATGGCGTCCACAGCACGGTCACGAGCAATATCCGAGTTTTCTTCTCTGGATTTTCCAACGCGACAGTGGATAACAGCATCCTACTGCGTCTCGGTGTGCCAAGTGTAAAGGACTTCTTGACCAACCACTACCTTCATTTCTTACGCATTGCCGGTTCACAGCTGACGGGCCTTGGGACCGCTGTGCAACTGTATGGGGCCTATGAAGGGAACAATAGGACGTTTCTTTTGGCAGCTGTGAAGCGAAACCATAATCAGTATGTGAATCCCAGTGGTGTAGCCACCTTCTTTGAAAGCATCAAAGAGATCCTCCTCCGGCAGAGTGGAGTGAAGGTAGAATCTGTGGACCATGACTCCTGTGCTCCCGGCCCATGTCAGAATGGAGGGAGCTGTGTAAGGAGACTGGCCGTCAGCTCCGAATTAAAGAGCCACGAGAGCCTTCCAGTCATCATCGTGGCAAATGAACCTTTGCAGCCTTTCTTATGCAAGTGTCTACCAGGTTATGCTGGCAGCTGGTGTGAAATAGACATAGACGAATGCCTTCCGTCCCCTTGCCACAATGGTGGCACCTGTCACAATTTAGTGGGAGGATTTTCATGTAGCTGCCCAGATGGCTTCACTGGCCGGGCCTGTGAGAGAGATATCAACGAGTGCCTGCCTAGTCCCTGCAAGAACGGTGCCATCTGCCAGAACTTTCCAGGAGGCTTCAACTGTGTTTGCAAAACTGGATACACAGGTATGACAGTGTTTGGCTTTTCTTTTTCCACCAAGACTTTAACCACGTTAAGTATAATAGAAAGTCATGAGCTTTGTCATTTTCAAATGATTTTCCATAAAGAATAGGCAGAATCATAGCAAATATTTTAAGCATTTACTATTGGACCGATACTGTTCTAAGCACTTTATCTGTAGTTATTTCACTTATGTCTCACAAGAAACCTGTGAAGTAGGGATAATGATTTTCCATGTTTTACAGAAGAGGAAGCTGATGTGGAGAGAAGTTGAGTTGGTTTTCTAAGGTGACTCTGTTGATTTGTTGTAGAGTCGGGATGTGAGCTCGCACAGTTTATTCCGGAATTTAAGTTCTTGTCTTGTATAAGAGCATCTTATCTTCAAAAGGTGTTCTAAAGTTAACGGACATGGTGTACTTAAAGTATAAGACCTGGACCATTTTATGTCCTAAATACAATTATCACTTATTGTTGCTGATTCCTTCATTTTATCATCACCATTTTTATGATTTTTTTATCATAATTATCATTAGGATTATTGAACTTTGACCCACACTGTGAAGAGAATGCAGCAAAAGCTGTGACTTAGATTGAGGTTAAAATGCCTTGTTTTTTGTAGTAGTTGCTTAGAAAGTATCATAGGCTGATTTCTATGGTAACTGAGCCACAATGTACCTTGACATCTTAGAAACAGAATTAAACATATTGAGCAAATTTATTTGACTAGTCTTTGGCATCCTAATAGGACATGATGTATGTTTATAAATATATCTCTGTTTCTATCTCTATCTATCTATCCAACCATCTCTCGATCACCTATTTATTAGCTGATATGTAGTTAGTGCACCTTCAAATGTGTGATGTATGTTTATAAATATATCTCTGTTTCTATCTCTATCTATCCATCCATCTCTCGATCACCTATTTATTAGCTGATATGTAGTTAGTGCACCTTCAAATGTGTATAAATTTATGCTGTTGATAAGTTTGAAGAGAGACAATTTCTCTGCTGTAATTTGCACAGTATACATTTTTATTTTGTATTATTTTTAGCTCTTTATTGGAATATAATTGCTTTACACTGTTGTGCCAGTTTTTGCTGTACAACAAAGAGAATCAGCTGTATTTATACATGTATCCCCATATCCCCTCCCTCCCGTGACTCCTTCGCACCTTCCCTATCCCACCCCTCTAAGTCATCACCCATCATCAAGTTGATCTCCCTGTGTTATGCAGCAACTTCCCACTAGCCATCTATTTTACATTTGGTAGTGTATATATGTGAATGCTACTCTCTCACTTCGTCCCAGCTTCCCCTTCACTCACCTCCACCCCTACCCCACATCCTCAAGTCCATTCTCTACATCTGCATCTTTATTCTTTATTCTTGCCCTGTCACTGGGTTCATCAGTACCATTTTTTTAGATTCCATATATATGAGTTAGCATATGGTATTTGTTTTTCTCTTCCTGGCTTACTTCGCTCTGAGTAATACATTTTTAGAATATATGTATTACATTAGGTTGCCCTGTAGTGTTCATAAACACAATTTAAAGTACAGTGAAATAGGTAAAACCAAAAAATGTTTTTTTTAAATTTTGTATATATTTTGCAGAATACAATTTTAAAAGAAGTTTTTCAGAAAATGTATTTGGATATCATATTGTAGAATGATGCCCATTGTATATATACTTACAGCTTTACATTTGGAGAATTGAATTGCTTCATGTTGATACAAGGCAAGTTTGAATAAGCCAAGTAGGTCACATAAGCTTTGCCTTCTAACAAAATAATTGTCCTTGAAATATAAATGAAGAAGAGCAGCAGCAAACATATATTTGGAAAGAATCGAGGAATTTGACAGAACTTGATTTAGCTATAGCTTTGGGGAAGTCACCTAATCCTGCTCACCTTCAACTCCCCCATCTGTAAAATGGGAATAATCATACCTACTTATCTTTTAGGATTGTTGTAATGAGTAAAAATAATGTTTGTAAAACACCTAGCATGGAGCCCAGCTTTCAATAAGTAGCAATGCTAATTAGTAGCATTAGAAGTAGTGTTAGCATAATGGTAGATGTAGAGGCATGTCATAAGATTTCTGTAAAGACAAGCCTCAGTGGCACAAGGTACTTGTGAGTCTTACCAGAGTTGTACTCTTAGGATCGTGAATAGCAGGCTTACATATATGCTATGAGTTCAGAGTCTCTAGAAAACCTTCCTTACTCTTCCCCCCCCACCCCCGCCCCCCCAAAATTACTTCCTCTGTTGGGAATTCAACAATCAAGATTATTTATTTGTCCCTTTTAGTATAATACACCCATTCACACTTAGAGTGAATTTACACTTAGTCCTAGAATGAAGAAAGGGTGACTGCATGGGTAATAGATGGGGAAGAGGGAAAGTGCCGTGAGTGTGAGCGGGGCACCCTGTGCCGATCTCAGCATGAACGTTGCTTACTGCGTGATGGGGCACAGAACTAGCCCTTTCACTTTACTTCTCTCTAATTTGTTTCTTTGTTTCATGTCATTTAACAGACAGTGCATCCTTTTCTAAATGTAGTTGTTGAAACTTTTAGGTATATTCTTCTTTCATCATGAAATATTAATAACATTTATCAAGTGACTATTTAAAACACTGCTTAAAACTCTTTGCATTAGAGACATTATTGTTCATTTATTTATTAGTTCTCACAACTCTATTAAATGATTATTTTTATCATTCCCATTTAAAGACAAAAATAATTGGATCTTAGAGGAATTGGAGATTAGACGACTTGCCTCTGGCACAGCACAGAAAGTGAGCTGAGTTTTGACTGTAAGCTTTACTTCAGAGCCTTTTCTCTTTATATGCCTGTCACACCTCATCACATTTTGATCTGTACTTGCTAGAGAGTATTATGGCCAGCCTGTGATATCTTCTAAGAATGTTTTGTCCCATTCTAATTAAACTGCACAAAAAGCCTATGAGATAGATATTGGAATCTTCAAACTGGATAAGAGTGAAGGTCAGGAAAATTCACCCCTAACTTCAGCAATAAAGGCATTGCAGGTATTTCCAGAAACCACTGCTGATCATCTCTGCAGTGCTGCAGCGAGTGATTCTCAGGACAACAGTCTCTGCTTTGTTTTCACTCTTCAGATATCATTCAACTCACCCACTGGCAGAGGCTAAACCTGCGTCTTGCTGGAAGGGAGTCGGAAAGATGATAGTTTCCCAACTTCCCGTCCCTTCAATGTAGAAGGATAGGAGTGGAGCTGAGTGTCGACAGAGAATGTCTGACATAGAAAGATCCTCTCATTGCTGCTATTTTATGTTGTGTTTAGGAAGCTGAGCTGACTCTGATGACTCTAGGTCCAGAGCTACCAAAAACTAGATCATAACCTCTTTCTGTAAGGAAAGCCATTTGAAATAATCTATTAATTTTACATATGGTCTCTCCTCAGAGCTCACTTTAGTCTCTGCATAATTAGAGATAATCTGATTGATCAGGAATGATGTAAACAAACATATAATTGAATACTTCATATAAATCTTATGTTTTTTAATTAATGTAATCCTTTGTTTCCAAATTCTGTATTCAAAATCCATCCAGTAAAACCAGCAGATAAAGTCTGATAGTTTTATTTCTTTGTTTTGTTTTGCAGAAAACAGTGTATCAAAAACCATGGTGACATTGTTAACCCACACACTAAATTAGAAATGCATTATTTAAATGTCTGTAAATGCTTAATGTTCTTGAGGGAAGGTAATCCCTCAAGTATCATTTTGAGTTACTTTTATCCAGCTAGTCTTTACCAGGTAATCTGACTCAAGAAGGTGGAGCTCATGCACCAAAACATCTTAGAACCAATCAGAGCTAATAAGTCAGAAGACAACATTCATAGTTAAGCCCACGTGTGCCTCACAGAATGAAATTTTACATATTCATTCTGGCTAGATTTTACTTCTGTTAACATTAAGTATTAGTGCCTTAGTGAAGACTTCTTTAAAGCCTGTATGTACTATATTCAGATATTTTTGGATCATCAGAATTCTTTCAAAGCACCTATATTTTCATACTCTATTAACTTTTGTGGCCTTTCACTGAATTTCTTTCAGTGATTTTTAAAGTCTGTGGCATTACACATTGGAGCTGTGAGAGTTAATGAACTTTCTGCTTAAAATAATTCTCAGCCATTGCCCCCCATCTCTCTCCCTCAAACACACAGACACACACATACACACAGAGTACTGAATAGTTCATGTGAAGCTAGAAATTGTGCTAAAGATTAGGAGAGTAAGTGTTTATAAATTGATATAAGTTGAGAGACATTATCCTAAGAATACCCCACAGGGAGTGGTTAACTATTAGCTCAACAGGGAATCTTTGTGGAGAGCATCCTGTGAGGATACAAGTATAAAGATAAAAATTATAGAACAATTGCAACAAAAAGATACGAAGAGATATAGTTATTATCATATAGCCACAGTGTCCCTGATATATTTATTTTTTAAGTTTATTTTCAAGTTTGTGACTATAATAAATATGGAATACGAATATTTTTTATTTAATGACTTTAGAAAAAATTAGTTTGTGTAAATTGTATTTTGAATGGGTTTTTCTTAGTTACTAGAAAAAGAACCAAAATGAAATAGAGGAAAAAAAATAGTGAGCCTTCATTTTCCCCTTAACAATCACTTCATAATTCACTGTTAAGAACATTTTCCTATAATTTAATTTTATATTACTAAATGGAGCTTTGATTAAGTATATGTAGTGTATATTAGAAAAGATGAATACATTTTAATATAGTCTAGAACATGTGAAAAATTAATGTCTAGATTTTCACAGAGGTTAATAGTATAAGAAATTACATCAACTGTCAATATGCCCCAGTAAATTGAAAGAAGATATATTTTGCATTATTTATGCCTCGGAAGTTAAGAAAATCCTGGAGGAAAACATCAGCTTAATAACTACAAAGCTAATATTTCTTTTCCTGTACCAACGGACATTTCTTTCATTTAAGAGAACACTGATTAGAAAGCACAATTACAGTCAGTAACCACACAGCATTGGTCTTCCTGCTCCCGGGTTTCTGTGTGCAGCACCCCCTGCATTGTCTTTCATATTAATGAATGGTGTTGTAAAGGGCAGCATGTATATGGAACTTATTTCTAAATCTGGGTCTCTCATAATAGAATTAGTTCATAGCCCCTTTAACCTTTCCTGTTCACTTTCACACATCTGGATGCATTTTAGGTGTGGTATTTGGAGGAATGCCAGGAGTTTATTCCCTCAAGGAGAAGTTTTCCTACGCTCTCTAGTAAGTCCTGATTTATCAGGGGAGGATGAGATTTGTCCATTCATCACTTTTATGTCACTTGACAGTATAAAAAGAAATTTTTTTCCAGGCCTGTAAAGTTATGTACAGGTTGTGCATAGTAATTTTACCAAGAAACTTGGCAAACGTTTGCTTTCACGAAAATGGGAGTTGTGTCGAAGAGTCATTCTTTTAAAATCACAGCCGTCATATATTAATGTTGTCAGTGATCATGGGACCAGGAAACCAAACAATATAAACAAATTTTAGCGAGTGGATGTGAAATGAAGATTTCTGTGAAGTACGGAGGAGTGGCTCATACCAGGCAGGATAAAGGGCTCAATTCTTGTTTTCATTTTATTTCCAAAAGTGGAATTACACAGTTTGCCTCAAATGATACATTAACTTATTAAAGTATTAATAACAGTTCTGGTAGCTTAAAAGCATCTTATTTCTGTGGAATATAAGCATGTATTTGTAAGCTTATCGAGGATATTATATGTGTCATTATACATCATCATTTGTAGTCTCATTGAGATTGTATTTGTGTATGTTTTAAAATACAGAGGTAAAGCATTTTTTTCTTTTGCTTTTATTACTAGAAACTCTCATTTGAGCATAATATTTTTGCTTTGTTTCCATGTGAAAAACCATAATACTAATTGATCAGGATATTTAGATGAGCTATCTTCATAGTGCCTATCATAATAATAGGAAATACAGTATTTACATAGCATACAAGAAACAGCTACTTTCTACTAAAATAATAAAAAGGCTTATCAGCATAAACTTTAAGAATAAATAGTGTGTATGTATTATGGAATTATGTTTGTTAATAAAATAATTAATTTAGAGATAAAATGGACTTAGTTCCACATGGTCTTCCTTCTCCTCTATGTATAAATACAAGAGGTGCAAAAATACCGCTTGTGGTGATCTAACATATGTACGATCTAGGCTATTAAATTGAAGCCTACACAAACTATGGGATATCAGAAATCATCGTATCCCCATAGGGTGGCTAAATTTAACAGGTAAGAATAAATTTAGCTTGGCTCTACCTAATCTAACACTAAAATGTGCTATTGGAACGAGTGAAACTTGGATATATACCCTTGCTGAAAAGATCATAGACGATCACATCAGACCCGATTTATGTTCAACACTTCATCACACCTTCTATCCCCAGAACATGAAGACACATGGTAAATTTTTCCTGTAAGTTTAAACCATAATCTTGGAAAGTCTGAATATACCTTGGCCTCCTATTATGCATTCATTTTCATCGTCAAGGACTCCCATTCTCCACGTGCTAGGAGCTTACACTTCCCAAAGCACCTCTCCTTCTATCTATAATAAATAATGTATATCAACACCATTAATTGATGAATGTCAAAGCAATGAGATCAGTTTATTCCTCTAAACAGCTACTGTGACAGTTAACATATCTTAAGAGAAAAAGATTCCTTGAGTTCCAGACATAAATGCCCTTCTTTGTGCAAATCCTATCAGCATACTTCCAAGCCTCAAGGCACTGACAAGTATTAATTGACTTGCAGCATTAATTAAGTTAATGATGCAAAATTGTGTTTCAGGGTGCTCCAACACATCAGATTGTTTGTACTAGAAGCATATTAGGGTAATTCAAAATGCTGCATTCTCTGATAATCATTATGCCATTAACACTAAAATTTAATACAGAATTTGCTGCTGACTTCTAAGTGGGTAATAGAGCATAAACTTTCCAAACTTAGAAGTATGCATTTAAAGGTTTTCTTTTGATTCTAAGTAAAATTATGACATCTTTATTATACATAAAAGAAAAAAAGTTCTTTTAAAAATAACTTAAATTGCAACCTTGAGTTTTCAAACTGTGTCTTTGAATCTAGTATGGCAACCTCTTTGAAATTGACTAATTGTAAGATAAAATATTACCCATTAAGTGGAGTACTCAAACTAAGTTTTTGAGTGGTAAATAATGTAAATACTCTAACACCAACAAATAAGACTATTTTACAGAAATTCAACAATAAATTCAATTTGCATAACCCCTAGAAAAATCATTTCTTAAATTTTTGACAAATAAGAAAATAAAACTCTGGCTTAAAGTAAAATGTCAGATGAAAGACTGAAATTTTTTCTCCTACCAGTGTCTATTTATATTGTTGTATACTCAAAGAATCAGATTCTACTGATAGTTTATTTTAACTTTTAAAAGAAATTCATTTTCAAACTACTATTTTCTCAGTTTGTAGCTGCTTTTATTTATGTAATCACTCTATGTTTTAATATGTGAGTAAGTCTTACTCGTTTTCAGGTTTCTTTCCACCTCTCACTTTGGACTAAGTGAAATAGCTTATAGTTTGTGTTTGAATTAAACTCAGATGTCTGTGTTAAAATCTTATTTTGTAAGAGGTAAATAAAATAACTAATCTATATAATTATTTTTAAAACACCCTAAATTTCTTTTGTTTGTTGTTTAAACCAAGACTTAAGGTGGTCTTTTCCAATAGGATTCAAAAAGATATGTAGTTGTGATTTACAGGATCAATGATTTGGGTTTTTATAACTCATACATTTTTCTTGGAGAGCACGTGTCCAAATATTTGAGGAAGTGGACGTGACCACTCTCCCTCAATTGATTAGCCTTTGTTCCCCATTTCCAGTCTTCAGGAAGTGAAGTTTGTGATTTTGTAACCTGCATATATGTGTTCATAACATGAAGGTTATACTGACCATAGTTGTAAAGCATATTAATCTATATCCTTCATATATGCTACTTTTGACACAACTCTAAAAGAAATTTTCAAAAAAAAGGAAGCAAAAGAAGAAAATAAAACTTTACTTAGTACAACAGCGCTTGTGAGAATTATATATAATCTTACAGTGGGAAAAAATGAAAAGAGTGGGATGTGACTTTTTACTCAATAAATAATCAATAGTATAGTCCATAGATCTTCTTTTGTTCTCTATTAAGCGATACTGGTATTGTATTAAGGGGAAAAAATTCATTCTCTAGAACGATCTGTCACAAATCCAGTTAGAAAACACCAGAGAAGAGACATCTCCCATGACACGGCATCTCTCTGGTGTGAGAGCTTCTACAGGCTTAGAATAAATTTGTCCTGACTGTTTCTCCAGTATGATCCATTGCTAAAATACTTAAAACTTAATTTCTGTGTTTCTAGACTGGTAACTTGTTTATTTTCATTATTTCCCCTTAGAATAGTGAGATATTCTGAAATCGTACTGTTTTGCCTTGTAAGGAGATCCCCAATTTTATTTATAAAGGAAAAAATGTGTTTATGACCCTATGATGTAGAGATTTGTGTCCAGTTAGCAGTGTCTTGAGATCTGACTCACACTTAGAATTTCAAACAAACCAGAACAAGTCTGGCTACAAAATCAAGCCACGAAAACAGAACTAAATTAAACAAAAACTTTGAGTGTGTTTCAAGCATAGGTTTTATGATGAAATGAATTATCTATGCACAACATTGTCTAGTTGTGCATATAAAACTTACGTGTTTTCATGAGACACTTAATAAAGGCAGTAGTGCTGTCATGCTGGCAAGTAGGAAAGAGCTTTGCAGCAATAAACTCTCCCTTCTGTCAATGAATGGAAATTAAGAACTCTAAGAAATGCATTAGTTTCTTAGGAAATTAAGAAACATCTCCTTATTTCTTCGAACTGGAAAAAAAAACTATTCTAACAAATATGTTATTTTAATAAATCAAAGTTATGGAACAGTGGTATTAGAACAAATTTATATTTACATTTTAAAAACCACATAACATTACAACACTAACAAAAGACCAATAGGACTGGCCTTATAACCAGAATTGTGCCTAGTGATTAATTATTCAATCATAGCTGTCTGAAACTTGGATATGGGAGCAGACCTAAAACGGTCCATACCATAGATTTATAATTTCTTAGGCAAAAGATTATCCTCCAAAGGCCTCTTTTCCATCTGTGAAATATGTTTCCTGTTGTGTGAATCAATTTCTCCCACTAAAATGGAGACACCATGTAAAGGCACTTGTGTGCTTTTTGGCTATCATACCTTCATCTTCTAGCATGCCTGGTCCATAATAGGCACTTGGTCAATATTAACAGCCTCAGTTAACAAGATGATGTATGAAAAGTCTTCGTACACTGAAATATATGCTGGTTAGGTATTATCATTTTAGAAAAAAGACACAGCATACATAATCTATAGTCAAGAATAAATTTTAATAAGTATTTGAAATGTGTTTGATGTGTTTTTTTATCTCTTATTCTACTTTACAACACGTTAAGTCAAAGTTAAGGAATATTCATTGAGACCGAAAGGATTGTAATTTGGCAAATAGGCTGAGTGAGATTCATTCTTACCTTTAAAAAATCTGAGTTAAGGAAACCTCGATGGTAAAAATTATACTGTAAAAGTTTCAACTCTCAAGTTATAATATATGAAAAATGAAATGGCATCGACAAGAGAAAATAAATTCAGTGAAAACATTTAAATATGTTCACCATTTGTGATTTCCCTGAAAACAGTATTTCCTTCCAAGTTGATTATGTAAATTACTTCCTAAATATTATAATGCACATCTTTACAGTAGGACAACTGAATAAGACTTTGAACTCTGATATAATATTCCAATGTCCTCATGTCAAGTAGAATGTTCCTATATTTCTTTTCTCCAAAGATAGGATCTCTCAGGATAAATTATCACATATGGTTATGCAATAATGGTGTTAATATATTTATGTAAAAATTTTTTTAAACAAGTTTGATACTTTTCAGGGAAAATGTGTGAATCTTCCGTCAATTACTGTGAATGCAACCCCTGCTTTAATGGTGGTTCCTGCCAAAGTGGTGTGGAGTCATACTATTGCCATTGTCCATTTGGTGAGTATAACTTAGTTGTTGATATAAAAATATCAACCTATTTTGATGCACAGCTTAGCAATTTTGTTTTATTGTGTCTTGGAGTGATTAAGAAAATGTTAGCTGTTTTACACAGGAGGTTTTAGCAAAATAAAATCTCAAAGGTTTAATATTTGCTAAGTTAATTATGGAAATTCCATCGAATATATTGTTTTGTTCATTATTAGAAAAATAATCAACCCAAGAGAATTAAATCTGACATTGTCTCCTTAGGACGTTTCCTCTCAAAAACTTGTGGATGCCTTCTTTTTAGCCTAGAACCTATCAAACGTAAAATCCTTTAAGCACTACTTGATATCACTTTCTACTAAAATCTTTAAGAATAGTCAAAACGTTTTTGTTTTGTTTTGCTTTTTTTTATATGTATATTTGTTTTTTGCATTAATTCAACCGCTTCAGTTAGAAGGATTTGGTAACTTGACATGCAATTTTTAATATAGGCTTTGTAGATAGTATAGTGTAACTAATCAAAATTCAGCATAATGTCTTCTGTTAAGGAAGAAAATTGTTAAGGAGAATTTTTTTGTATGCATATATATTTATTCATCATACTGGAATGAATTAAAAGATTCCTTCCAGGTATCACCCAAATGTTACCCAGCACTGAGACAGCCAAGAACTATAACAGTTTTGCAGGAAGCTTTTATTTTAATTGGGTTTCATAGGTTGGTGATTATTCCATTTATTTAAAGGAATGCTCCACATTATGGTATTCCTCTCCAGAGGTCCTGCAGTAGTTAGAGACCCTGTCTTTCTCCGTAAGCAAAAGAAGAGAAGGCTTTTTTCTAGTCTTTCTTTGAATATATATAGTATAGTGCTATATGGACCTGAAAAGTGAATCTCCATATATAGTAGAGAATAGAACTTAAAAATAATCTGAGATTTCTAGTAACCAGTAAATGTAACATTAATTCATTTTCAAGTAATTCCATGACTATCTAGTTTTGTTTTTCTAAAGCACAATATCAAAAGAATGATAAAGAAAAACAATATAAAAAGTCTAATTGTGAGCCTTGTATTTTAGCAATGGTTCTGAGGCCCAGAATTTGAGGGCTTTGTCTACAGTCAAACAATGAAAACAAAAGTACCCCCAAATGATATAGTGACTAGAACACAATTTTACTTTCAGTCCAGGATGATATTCATAGTACCTCTCTTTTTTAAAATTTCCTTGAGATTCTCACTAACAATGCCCTTGAAGCAGTAAAAGGTAGATCAAGGTCGAAATAGCCACAATGTTAGAGTTCCTAATACGTCTTTCTTTCAATGATTTATTTTTATTTTTAACTTTTTATTTTATATTGAAGTATAGTAGATTAACAATGTTGTATTGGTTTCAGGCATACAGCAAAGTAATTCATTGATACATATATATGTATCCATTCTTTTTCAAATTCTTTTCCCATTTAGGTTGTTACATAATATTGAGCAGAATTCCCTGTGCTGTTCAGCAGGTCCTTGTTGGTTATCCATTTTAAATAAAGGATGCTGCTTTCTACAAATAACCACAACCAAGTTTCATGGTTTAACTTGTGTTTTGGAAGGAAGGATAAGGGGATTGGAGTGGAAAGTGGAAAAATTATTTTCAAGTGACTGAACAAAGGATTTTACATTTTTAGGGATTCTTTTGCATTCCATTTGTACGTATGAGGATAAAAGATAGTTGATAAGAAATAAAAACAAATTGTTGCTGCAATGTGGCTGATACAACAGTGATTGCCTGTTGGGTGAAAGTGGTTTGGTGTCCAAATAAACCTTCTTCTCACCATACCAGAGATCCTTGGGGGTAGGGGATTAGCACAATAACATAAATTAAAATAGAGACAGATCACATGTAGCTGGCAGTGCATGTTTACCCCCCTATTCTTTCCAGTGGCAAAGTCAAAAAAACATTGTTTAAACTTAGACATTGTCAGTTGGGAACAGAAGCCTTATAAAAGAAAACAAAACAAAACACCTTGAAACAATACAGATTTGAGAAAAGAGAGATAGAATTGAAAGGAAGAAGTATTGTCTTTTACAAATTGAATGTGGATGAAACATACAAAAAAATGGCAGATGGAATGCTTCAAATAGATAGCTGGAGGTAGTCACATATGCATCCTATAAAATAACATCTTAACTATAATTTTAAAGTTGAAAAAAATTTGCACTGTTTACCTTCTCATCAGTGAAAGATTTGCTGTTTGGACTTAATATTTTTTAATTTTTAGATTTTTTTTTAGCTTATGTTTTAGAAAAAACATAAAGTGCTTAAGACTTTATAAAAGAGAATCTGTATAGTTATAGCTTTATATATGTATATAACTTCGTACACACACAAAATATTTCTTACTAAAGTAATTTAAATAATTTCTTTTCACCTTTATGTAGATTTATTTCATGGCATTCCATTTGGAAGGCAGTTTTGAAATCCTCTTTAAAATTATTTCAAAGACAAAAATTTACATTTCTCTAGAAACAATAACAAAAACCTTAAAAAATACTATCATATTTGAAAGTACAGTATCAATTTAAATAAAACATAGCACATCTTTCCAGTATCCATATACTTTCTACAGATATTTATATTCAAATTTTAAGTATTTTCACAGACTTATTAAAATTTAATCATAAGAGACCTGAAGGAGCACATAGTAAAAATTTCTAATAATCTATTTTATTTGTATGCTTTATTTTTCCTTTCTATTTAACTTTGACTATGCATTCTGCATATATAAATAATGTATATACAATAAAAATATATTTAATATAAATAAACTTGGAATTTCATTATATACAAATATAAATTTTATATAAAATATGAATACTGTGTGATAGATATATTTTTGATATATATAAATAAACATATGCCATATATAATATATATGATGTATATAATACATATAATTCCTATATTTTCTTTATCTTTTCTTTAACTTTAATGATTAAAAATAAATTATATAGATTTCCTACTCATTTATGATGAATATTATCTAGGCCTTTACAGATAAAGGAAAGATAAATGACACAAGGAAATTCTAGGCCATTTTAATTTAAAGAACATTTGGATATAAAATGTGCTGTAGTCAAAACAACTAGACAATCAGTAGATCTGGCCTAAAATTTTGGCTCTGTCTCCCATAGTTCTATGACCTTGGACAAGGTTTAAGTATTCTGTAAAATGATGACATTGATTTCTTCTAACAGAACAATTCCCTGCATCTAAATTTAATGCATTTACATGAGATGTACAGCCAAAATGAAGGAATGAAACCTTTGCAAGTTAACAAGAATTGTGATGTATTGGCATGAGTTAATTTTCCGATCATTTGCTACAGTCTATTAATATTTGTGGGAAAAGAATTTTGGCGTAGCATTGTAGCATCAATAAAACTCATTTTCCAAGTTTGAAAAAGAACCAGCACAAACAAGTGGGAATGCTGGGTTTCAGAAAAACAGAAAGCTATTTCAAAGTAGCTGCTGTAAATCATACCCAAAGAGGGTATAAGACAAGAAAGAGATAAAAACTTACAACAGTTATTTTCTTCCCTAAAGGCAGCGATTCCTTTCCTTAATTTTGTGACTTGAAAATACCACAAGTACAGGGACTGATTGTTTTTTAAGTCAAAACAAAATTTACCATCTTTAACTGAGTTAAAATTGTTTTCAAGAATTTGTATATTAAGAAAGAAATAACTTGGTTGAGAATTTCAGCATATTAAACTTTAAAAAGATTGATAAATGAACTTTGAAAGTTTTTCAGAAAAGAAATCTCTTCACACCTACTCCATTCTACTATTCGAATTTTTTAAAGTGAGGCATATATTAAATATGTTTCCATATTGGCCAAAGAAAAGTAATTACACCAGTTTATCATTTCTTATATGCTTTAGAGATCATCGTTTTGTTTTCTATTTCAAATAAATTTAGACAATATTCTTTGGAGAGTAATAGAAAGTTATTAAAAGCATGATTCATTATTGTTACCTAAAGATATTTTAATCAAAGTCTTTTAATAAAACTTTAAATGTGATGTGTCAATTTGTCAATTCTCCCATCTACAGGTGTCTTTGGAAAACACTGCGAGTTGAATAGTTACGGATTTGAGGAGTTGTCATACATGGAATTTCCCAGTTTGGACCCCAATAACAACTATATTTATGTCAAATTTGCAACTATTAAAAGTCATGCTTTATTACTTTACAACTATGACAACCAGACAGGGGATCGAGCTGAGTTTTTGGCCCTTGAAATTGCTGAAGAAAGACTAAGATTCTCTTATAATTTAGGCAGTGGCACCTATAAACTCACCACCATGAAGAAAGTGTCAGATGGACATTTTCACACTGTGATTGCCCGGAGGGCAGGGATGGTAAGATATTCATTCCACAGTAAAATTTGTCTTACTGTATACCCAGTCAATCAGGCTGGAAACGAAAAGTTCAAGCATGAATTGTGGTGGAAAGTGAGTTCAATTATGTGTATTCATTATGTGTCCAATTTTGTTATGAACTACAGCAGCAAATGCGTAACATTCTTCTTTTGCTCATGAGAGCTTTGTCGCAAAAACAACTCATCTCAAAAACAAAAGGGAATGAAGGAGAGAAAATATCCTAGTGCATAAACATTCCATTTGGTACATTTCTTATATTGAATACATTTTTAAGGCCGTGGCAGAACTGTACTTGAAATGGCTCCTTTGCTTTTCTAAGTATCCTTGCCCAAACTGAAGAAATGATTTAAAAACAAACAGGGAAACTTTTCTACAAATAAATTACTGATAAAATATGACACAACACATATTTCAGAATAGTAGGTAATAATCCTTATTGTACCAGCACTCCAGTATCCTGTGAGGTCTATGACATGAAATTGTGTTAGGATGAAGTATTGGTTTTTGACTATTCGGTATTCTCAGAATTATAACGCAGTAAAATCCAAGATTTCCTTATTATATTTCATTGCATTATATGGCTCTCGTTATAACGAGAAGGGTACACATTTCTCATTTGTGTTCATTAAACAAGTACTTTTCTTTATAAAGGGAAATGCATCATATCTTTTCCCTGTTAATGTTTGAAAACATTTGACACAGAATAATAGAATGGAAGGATTTATTTATTTATTCATTTATTTATTTATCCCAACCCTCTCTCCATAGTTCCCTCCATCTTCAACAACTATCAAAGATTTTTGAAAAAGTAACTGGTAACAAAAGTGATCCTAAAATATTTTTGGATCTTAACGCTGACCTTTTAAAATCATAACTGCTCTTAAAAATTTCTGTTTCGCTGCAAAAATGGAATAGAATGGTTAAAGTATTAAACCAGTGGTTAAAGTATTAAACCAATGGTTAAGGGATTAAAAGAAAAAGAACAAAATAAATACTCTGAAATTTTTTTAAATGAAAGTTAGGATCTAAATGATTATAGTTTTACCTCTTGGCTCTATGGTAAGCTAGAAAAAATGTGAAAAATATGGTAATTATATAGTTCTGAGACGGATCAAATGAATCATGTGAAAGAAGTATTTTTGCCACTAAATTTTGGGAATACGTTCTATTGTCGGACTCCATGTAAGCAACTTGCAGAAACAATATTGAAAATGTTTTTACCATGTTTTTGCTAGCTTTTTCTGTGACCCATAGTTAATTTTAAAAGCTAAAATTGTGTGCCCTCTATAATTACCAACTTCATAAAGATACAAGACAGAAGCTACCTTATAGCATTACATTTTTTTCTGACAAATATGGATAACAAGTAGTCTTTATCAAAGGACAAAATTCTCCATTTGTTCTCAAGAATACTTTAAATCTATGTTGAATTGGCATCACATACAAGGGCTTTTCTCTCCTTCACTCTAATTATTACATTAAAGAAGATCTAAACCGCTTTTAAAATACAGAACTATTTCCAATTATGGAACAAAAAGAGACTAGTAATTAGCCCTAAAGTGACCAGATGATTGTGTCAGCATGATCGAGCCTAGCTGTTCAGATGTTTTATTGGTTGATATCACCACATCCATTGTGTTGCTTTCAGGACCCTACTAGATTATTAGATGTATGCTATTTGAATATAATGAGAGGTGAGAAAACAGAAAAAGGACTACAAATTTATGAATTATTTAAATTCTATATTGTTTTTCATTTCCTTATGAACTTGGTGTTAATATTCTATAACTGCAACTTTTTTCTAATACATTTAATTTATAAAGTGTTTACTTAATAAAATTACCCCAACACTGAAAATGAGAATAAAACAAGAATAAAATTTAGTCATAATAATTATAATTAAGAGAATTTAGAGTCTAAAAATAATCTATTTAAAAAAATCTATTGAAAAGTATTCATTTGGAGGCCTGATTTGATAGTAATTCAGGATGGCTTTGTTTATTGGAAAGGAATTGGATAGAAAATCAAAATGTGAAGATAATACCTCCACATTTTAGTATTATTACAAATATTAATATAAATTATATCTAAAATTGTATACATTTTATATGAAAAGGTGCTTAATAAATCTTAGTAGAGGTATAACAGACACATCTTAGAAATAATTTTCCAGATTAATAATAGGTTACTATGCTCATTTCTGCCTGAGATTTTTTTACACCAAGGTAATATCAAACTAGTGTGCTTAGAGGAAGATCTCTAGGAAAATAGGGATTTAGAAAATTCCAGTGTCCCTAATTATTGATGTACCCAGTCATATTGGATCTGACAGAATTAGAACAAACGTGGAGCCTGGCTGTGTATATGTAGATTGGTGCTTACATTAGCCATAATGATTTTCTAATACTGACAGGGGAGCCTAATGGTGTAGTAGATACCACTCACCCCAACCCTCTAAGCATATGTACAGTAACCATGTTGCTAAGATGTTGTCAGTGGGCTCATGTAGAATAGAGGATTTTACCTGATGACCTCTGAGGTCCTCTTACATTTCATAAACATTTAATTTTATTAAAGAAGGCCTTGGGAGCAAGAGGGAGAACAGAGAAAGAGGCACCATGAGATATGTCCAAAGGGAGAGAGAAAAAAGTTATTTCAGTTCATTTGTAATATGTCACCAAAGTCATCAGGTTTTGTATAATACAAAATGTGGGGAAAAAATGCCTTTGTAATTATTACTTCAGTCATAGGAAAATTCTGTCCCTATTTCAGAAAACATCCAAAATAAGGCCCCTACTGGATTTTGAATCTGTCGTTTTCTACAGTTCAAAAGGAATTTTTTTGGAAACTGGCAAAATCATTAACTTCTCTGCTTTGAATTGTTGCATAGACAAGATAAAAACATCTTAATTTACAGCGGTAGTGGTAGAAAAATTCAACAGTAAAAGAAGGTGCATTTAACTCTGAAGATTAAATTGAATGAGCTATTATTCAAATAAAACTTTCCCTCAGGTATTTTTCCCTTTGAGTTGTATCACCAAGCTTTTAGGAATAAGAAAAATATATTAAGTATTAACACTGATGAAGATATGATACCATTATGCCAGGTTTTTTTTTTCCTGATTAAAGCATTTATAGATATCCATGTGATACTCTCCAGCTTGTAATAACTTTAGGGATCTCTAGAATGTATGGTTACCTTACATAGTATACGTAGAGATGGGTTAACATTTTTTTTTTAGAAGTAAATTGAAAGGAATTGTGCTTAAATTAATAGTCAACATAAACATACATTGCGTTATAGAAACCTAATACCTCTTTTGAGATTGAAAGTCACTCAGTTGTATATATCCCGGGAAAAAATTAACTATGGAAAGAGTTAACTCAACAGGGCATGAAAGTCTTGACATAGAATTGGAAGTGTACATGTTCCCTATTTATTATAATTTCTTCAAGAAGGTGGCAAAAAAATTATGTGGCTTATTAGAGTTTGTTGTATGGAGTTTATAATCAGTTACAATAGTTAACTTATAGAAATATTTTAAAATAGCCAGTAATACTTGATGCACAATAAGTATCAATTGGTCCTGTTTATTATTTCTGAAATGTGAGGTATTTAAGATATACTTTTACAAGTCCTAAATATATATATTTTATGGCCAATCCCTCAAAATCATATGCAATACCAATAAAAAGGTGATATTAAGGAAACAAATCATTTCCATACATAATGAAAGAAGACAGAAAACCTGATACTTTTGCATTTAAGTCAAAGGTAATGTTAGTTAACTTGCTTAACCTCCCTGTGTTGTTTCCTACATTTGCTTTGCTTTCATTAAAATTAACCTCAAATGACAATTATTCTTATAAATGCTTTCATAGTATTTATTTTTCTGCTACACAAATGGACAAAGTTGGATTAGTCTTGTCCTGTGGTATTCAAATACATTTAGGTAGAACTTTTGATTTTCTGCATCAGGAGAAACCCTCAGTCCTTTTGTGTTTCTGAATTTGGGGTTAGGCCTCTTCTATGAATTACTGGCCATGTTCTGAAATACCACACTCTGAATATCAACTTTATAATCTCAACAATTAAAATATCCAGAGTTTTGCAGAATTTCACTGCAGTCTGGGAAACAAAGGAAGAGCATCACAACAGCCTTGCAGAGCACAGACTAACATGGATATGCAACAACCTTGGTCTTAAACTGCACCACAGCCATCCCCAGTGGCCATTGCCCAATATAGAGAGTCCTGACTTCCATCATATTCTTGGTCCTTGATGATTTTGTTTATTGATCAAATGGAATATTAATATGTCCTACTAAATAGAAGACTTTTGTCTCAGGGGAATATGCATCCCTGTAAAACAATTACTGTTAGTTGTGATTTAAATATTATTGGTGTCTACTGTATAGCAAAATATATTAATGCACTCAGATTATACATAAATATGCTATAATATGCCATTTATAATGATTCTTATAAATGAAAAGAGCATCTAATTGACTTGTTTAAATTATCTCCAGCTCTATATTTGATACAAGTATTACTATCTTCACAGATCTTTTAGTGAATCTGACTGAACTATTATTGGAAGTAGACTTTTGAAAATTAGGAATCATTTTTTTTTATTTGTTGGAATAGTTGGATAAACACTTAAGATTGTAATCCCAGGAAGCTATCCCAGAGCTAATGTATGATATCCTAAGAGACGTTAATGACATTTTTATTCTTTCTTCTATAAAAGAAGGGGGCTGGAGAAGATTTTTTTAAAGTACCCTCTCACTTCCTACATGTAATAATTTCACAATTTTAGCTTTTAGATACATCATAGAAATATGTACCCTTAATTTGAGCGTATATTATAATTATATTATACTACATCAAAAATTATTTCAACCTTAAAATCATATCCACATAGAAACAAGTCCTGGGTGGTGCTGGCTGAAAAGAACAATGGGGACAGTAGAATCCAAACTGAGCATTTCTTTCTCTTGCTTTACAGGCAGCATCCTTAACTGTGGACTCTTGTTCTGAGAACCAAGAACCAGGATACTGCACTGTCAGTAATGTGGCCGTTTCAGATGACTGGTAAGTAAAATTAGTAGTTTGATCTTTATTATTACTTGACATTCAAAGTGAAATTATACCTTAAAAATCATTGTATTATGCTCAGTATTATACAAAAGTTTAAGATATTTTCTGCTCTCCAAAGGGATTTTCCCCATGCTGTAAAATAAAAAGTTAATAATTAGTCTACAAAATGTGTAAAAAGAGTGTAAAAATGAAGTGATACAGATGAGGATAAAGCTAGAGAAAGGGAAGGTGAACACAGCCTATCTTCTTTAAGAAGCTTCATGAAATAGTTGCATGTGACCTGGGTTCTGCAAGAAGGTTAGGATAAGGATCCCACTTCTTTTAAATGTATTTTCTGAAAGTTGTATGTGACAATGATTGGCAGATATTTTTCAATGGCACCTGAAGGTGAAATACATTACCACACCTAAAACAGGAGTGATTTTGATAGAAACAGTAATAGAGAAAAAGAAATAGTGACACATCATTCATTTGCTTTAATCAACTTATTGGCATTCCTTATCATCTCTGTAGTGAAGGGAAGGTGTAATCTGGTGTTAATATTAGGGTTGTTACTTCCACTGCATTTTATTGTCTTTCTGATAGTATGCTCCTTCTCTAGGAGTCTACATTGTTACACACATCTCATTGTTTTTATTAACCGAAAATTTTATTTCCATGAGTTTTGTTATTTTTCGTACCCTGAAAATCTAACAATCCTGTAGGTATCTATTTAGAGGACATGCACCTATAGGTAATGTTTCCCATTCAAATGTGCCATGCTTTAATACATGCCAGAAAAAGTTAGAATCACCTATTCTTTTGTTTTTAATTGGGATATAGTTGTTTTACAATGTTGTGTTAGTTTCTACTGTACATGGAAGTGGAGTTCTCTGTGCTGTACAGCAGGTTCTTATTAGTTATCTATTTTATGCATATTAGTGCATATGTGTCGGTCCCAATTATAGTCACCTCTTCTTAGACTAAACATTCTACTGAAATCTATTGTATTGGTCCTAATACATGTATCTTTCGTTCCTTGTGTAGGACTCTTGATGTTCAGCCAAATCGAGTCACAGTTGGAGGTATCAGATCGCTAGACCCAATCCTTCAAAGGAGAGGACACGTGGAAAGCCACGATTTTGTCGGGTGTATAATGGAGTTTGCTGTTAATGGAAGGCCTCTGGAGCCCAGCCAAGCTCTAGCAGCGCAAGGCATCCTGGATCAGTATGGCAACTTTATTTCTTACTATTTCAAAGAAAAGTACCACAAGTGTATGATAATCGAGCATCAAAAGATGAAATTCTTGTCCCCAGCGCCCTGCAAATACCAAATGTTTTATGCTGTTTTGAATGTTAATTATTTATGTGTCGCTGTGAAATTTGGGGAAAACATATAACTGTGTGCATATATGTATGTATATACTTTACCTTACAGAGTTGTGAAGACTATATGAGTTAAGTAAGTAAATCACATAGAAAGGAACTTGGCACATAGTAATATATGTGTTAGCAATAATATGTACAGAAGCTATTTGAAATTAAATAGTTTTCATATAAATGTACATATTCTTTTGTCCTGGCGCTAGAGTCAAATAAACAGACAAGGCTGATCCTTGCTCTTGAGGAGTTCATAGTCTCTTTAAATTCTTGATTACTAGCTCCTAGTGCAGCCATAATTAATGCCTGGCAATATGTTATATTCCCCTAGTTTAGTCACGTTCCACTTCCTCAGTAACTATACCATGCCTCTTCTCTCTACAAACCTCAAACATCATCTCCCGCATGCTTTTCCCAGCTAATGAATTTGCTTCCTAACTTACTCAGAAAATTGAGGCAATCAAAACAAAGCTCCCAAAGCTCATTCCTCCACCTCTGCCCATGCAGCCTATATCTACCCTATATCCTATTTTTGAATGAACTGTTCTCACTCCCACCTTTTTATATGATAGGCTCCATCCCCCCAAAACCTTCTTAAAACAGTACTCCAGCTTTCTAAACAGTGTTTCTTTTCTCATTTCAATTCAGGCTGCTATTTCTCCCATTTTATTTTATTTTTTTTAAACTTGGTTAATCCCATTTTCCCATGGTTCTATCTTTGTCAAAGTAATCAATAACCCCTGTGTTGCTAAAATCAATGGTCAAATCTCATCTTATTTGAACTTTAGCAACACTGAGAACAACTTTACTAATTTATGCACCAGCACACGGTACACCTCTGGTTTTCTACTCTGATTCTCCTTCTCATCTCCTTAACCTCTTCTCTTTTGTATCTATATTCATTTTTTTAAGTCATCTTTTATAGTCCTTGGTTTTAAGTACTTTCTCTAAAGCTGATGAGTCTGAGATGTTGATCTTAAACGTGACCTCTCCTCTGAACTTTAGACTCTGATATCCAACAGCATACAGAATATCCTGTGTGTATTTCTAACAAGTATTTCAAACTTAAGTTTAAAACTTCCTTCCTTCCTTCCTGACTCTTCCCAAACCCACTCCTTCCAGGTTTTCCAATCTCAGGTAATAATAACTCAGTCCACCCACCAGGTCAGCCACAATTTTCAGACCACTTTGACTCCTCTGTTTCTGACAAACCACATTCAATCCACCAGCAAACAGAATGACATTTTAAAAACAGAAGTCATGTCAATCTGCTATATTTAAAATAGATAACCAACAAGGACCTATTGTAGCATAGGGAACTCTGCTCAGTGGTCTGTAATAACCTGAATATGAAATGAATTTGAAAAAGAATAGATACATGTATATGTATAACTGAATCACTTTGCTGTACACCTGAAACAAACACATTGTTCTTAATCAACTATCCTCCAATATAAAATAAAAATTTAAAAAAAAGAAAAAGAAATAAAATAAAAACGAGGTCAGTTCTTACCTTGACTCATAAGGCTGACCTCCCTCTTGTCAACCGAAAGGACCGAGTAAAAAGGTATAAAGTCAGTTTATTTGGGGTCTTAGAATTGCAACTCAGGGATCACAGATTCCAGAGGAACCCAAAGTAATGTCCCACCAGAAGAAAATGGGCTGGGTTTTTTTTATCGGGAGAAGAGGGAAATTAATGCAGAATTTGGACTAGAGGGTAAAATTATTCTGTACATATGATTGGGTTATGGAGCACATCTCATTTGTTACTGGGGAAAAGTTTGTTTTCTTTAGTCCAGGAAAAGTCCCGGTTCTCAGCATTATTCTCTCCTTTTTGCAACTCAGCAGCTATCCAGTGGTTTTAATTTAGAGTGTTCAGCAGACGTCCAGCATGGGCGGCAAATGTGGAGGTCCTCAGGTCACGGGCCCAGCCATTTCTGACATGGTTCTTTTCACACCCTTAACTTCCTCACCATTATCTACCTACTCTTCTCCTTGTTTACACTACTCTGACTATATTGGGCCACTTGGTGGTCCTCAGACATGCAAAGGGCACTTTCACTTCAGGAATGCCTCACTTGGCTCTTTCCTCTGCCTGGAATGACCTCCTATCAGATATACTTTGCTCTCTTATTTTGTTTAGGACTTTACCAAAACAGATCCTTCCTTCACTGCCTAACCTAGAGATCCAGCAATCCCCCCAAAAATCCCATCTCCTTTCTCTGCCTTAATTTTCCCATAGAACTTCCTTCTTTCTAACATACACATTTATCTAATTTTTTTTTTGTCTGTCTTCCCCGTAAGGAAAAATAAATATTCTGTGAATACATGGATTTTTTTCATCACTTTATCTCCATGCTTAGAACAGTGCTTGGCATGTAGTAACCATTCAGTAAACATTAGTTGCATCTCCTCTGGGGTATGCAGATAAACAAGTGGGTATTCTAATAAACAAGTGGCCCGAGAGCACATGAACCAAAGTGTTTATTTGACCAAGAAGTTTTGCTCAATTAAGAATTGACTTAAAGAAGAAATCACCACCTCTTTTTCTTTATTGTGTGAGATGTTATTGTGCTTAATCTCCGTTATGAATGAGACAGGGCATGTGTTACAGGACAACTTGTAGTTTGATTAGATGCTTCACATAGAGTTGTAACCTAACTTTCAAAGAATTCAGTTCATGAAAACTAAGCAGGTAAATAAAAGTTTATGTATAATTTTAACAAATTTCCCCCCCAGCTGGTTTTATGCTTTATGTGTGTTTATTCTGATTTTATTTTAGATGCCCTAGACTAGAAGGCGCTTGTACTCACAGTCCCTGCCAACATGGTGGCACGTGTACGGATTACTGGTCATGGCAGCAGTGTCACTGCAGAGAAGGACTGACTGGGAAATACTGTGAAAAATGTATGCAACCTGTTTCATCTTCCAGTGGAAATTATAATAACCATGGAAAGTATAAATATATGCAAATATATGTGATAAACATATGTAATTGAATTAAAACAATTATGTTTTGATTCTAAATATTAAAAATATTAAATGGGCAGTAATTAGTAAAATTCAGTGACATTTTTTAATTCATGTTTTTAACCTGAGGAAGAGTGAAATCCTTTTAGAATTATTTACTAAATATGTCCTTCATTTCCATTTTATAAATATATCGTTTAGTTATTTTTGTTTTACCCATAGGAATGCTAGGCAATTTACAAGGCCAGGGGCTATATTCAGGCTTTGGCTTAATATTATCCGCCTTAAGGGGATATTTCTCTGGTGAATATGTTGAATTTGGTTGAAAAGTATAAATACTAAATCACTGAACACTGAGTTCAAAACATCCAATGGCAATAAAATCTATTATAGTTCAAAATTTTAAATTTCAATTATTGGACTTGGTTTCAAATATTGCTTTTTAAATTCTTTTATTAGTTACTTGTTTCTAAGTCCTAATAATACTGTTAATAAAGACATTAATGATGTTCAGGCCTTCATTAGAGCATGGCATTCTCTAATTTCAAGCTGTATATGCCACTAAATAATCCTAATGGAGTCTCTTTTATAAAAATTGCTTTATTTTCAGATAAGTAGTTACTACTTAAATCATGGCACTTATCCAACCACTTTTTAAATAGTCATTTGATTCTATTATAATATGAGGGTGAATAGAAATTTGTGATTAAATTAAGTGTATACTATCATCAAAAAGATCTTAGTAGCAGGGGTATAATTGTGTTTATTTAGGATAAAATCAAAACATAGAAAAATATATTGTCACATGATATTTTTTAAAGTAATGAGTATTTAGTAAGAACCCAATTATATTTGGAAAATAAAACGTCACTCACTTCAGAAATGACTGCAGTTCTTTTTTTAAAAAATTGAGATATAATTCACATACTACAAAGTTTACCTTCTTAAAATGTACCATTCAATGCTGAAATCCTTTGAACTCATTTTCTTTCTGTCCTTTCTTTAGCTCTGTTAGCTATAAAACACATATATACTTCAGAAGTGTGAACATTTTATCAGATTATGAAAAATTGTAATTATATATGATGATTATACATGATTACAAATTAAATTCTATGTGATTATTACTACTGATAAAGTTTGTTACAGATATGAATATTTGTACACTTCTTTGTTCAGATTTTCCATGTTGGAGGCCTTAAAGATCACAAAGAGTATATTTCTAACATGTGGCTGCCTCTTAGGGTATCCATAATGTATATAGCATGTATCGAATATTTTAATGAATATTTTTAAAATAAATAATTGTCATAAAATGTTTTACATTTCATGGTTCCGAAATGGATTGAAGCATTTGAAATCAAGTTACACAGTAATTCACAGGTGGAAATTATTTTTTCAAAGAAGGATTGGGGGACACTAGTTTCAAAGACTTAATATTTTCATTGTTCTTTTTTTATAATTTTTGTCACCAAAGAAGCTCTTTAAGAAATGCCTGCTGGATGCGTTCATGTTTCTCTTTCTTCATTGGTTTTCAGCTATTACTCCTGACACAGCCTTGTCATTAGAAGGCAAAGGGCGCTTAGACTACCACATGAGTCAGAATGAGAAACGGGAATATTTGTTGAGACAGAGCATCCGAGGTGCTGTGTTGGAGCCTTTTGGTGTGAACAGTCTGGAAGTAAAATTCAGGACAAGAAGCGAGAATGGCATTTTAATCCATATCCAAGAAAGCAGCAATTACACTACTGTGAAGGTAAGATGAAAGCTAATGGTGACTTCATTTGATTAGACCGCCTGCTGTGTCATGGTTTAAATCACTTCTCCCATAATTTCCATCCTTTTCTTCACAACCCATTAGAGTTCCGACTGATGCTGGGCACTATTCCAATATCATCTATCTTAACTATTCCTCAGGCATTGGCCAGAGTAACAAAGATCTGAATGGTTTGGTTTCTAAACACTTTTGTTTAGAGTAGAGACCACTGCTGGGTAGGCCAGCAAAGCAAGAATTTGTTGCAATCTATTTTGCCAGATAAAAATTTATATTGTTTTTACCCTACTTTTAAACAGAGTGAAACAAAAAGATAATATGTCTTTGAAATGGAAAAAATATGTTTTTCCAAGAATTATTCCAAACACTGATATGTATATATTAATTGGCATGACTAGAATAAAAAAATGTTTGAAATTTTCTGGCTTTCTCCTGGAACATATATTCAATTCAGTATTCAGGTAAATCCTATAAAATTAAATACCTTTGCACTTTACTGTAAGTAAAATGTCAGTTAACGTCTCCAAATAATTTCTAAATAAATACTTTTGAAACATTATATTTCATGATTGATTTATCATTAGGCTTTTACACATTTTTTTTTCCTCAACTGTAAATGAGTTGCCAAACTGGTGGATAATTTCATTGTATATGCATTTCCAGTGAGCTCTTGGCTTTCTTAATTTCTAGAATGATTATTCTGCTTTCTTTCCCACAAATAAGACTTCATCTTTCAGACCATCATTTTTTTTTAGTTTAGTTATATTGACTACTTTTTATTAATATCATTCAGTATATTATAAATCTGCTGGTAATTTTTATATGCATTTTAGTAAATTCTTAAGAAAACAAACCCAGATTTCCTGAATTATTTTCACTTATAAATCAATATTTTGAAAATTACTGAAAGCTTAGTTTATAAAGTAAAAAGCAATATACATAGATAATTACTAGGTTTAATTTACATATAACACTAAAAATAGAAACAGACTTTCACCTGTAAACTTCAGCTTCTTTATTCTGAAAATTTCTCTCTGTCCAAGCTAACTCTGGTTGTTATGTGGCCTGTACATACCTTTAAATAGTACAAAAAACAATCCTTTCAGAATTCTCATAATCCCCCAGCCATTCTCAACTGGGGGTGTTTTTAACCCCTAAGAGGATATTTGGAAAAGTCTGGAAACATTTTTTATTGGCATGGTTGTTGGGGAAGGGGGAGGAGGGAGGGCACAGCTACCAGCATCTAGTGGGTGGAAGTCAAATATGCTGCGAAACATCCCTTGGCACGCAACACAACACCCCACAAGAAAGAACCATCCAGGCCTAAATGTCAGTCATGCTGGGGTTGAGAAACTCTGCCCTAATCCAATTGGAGAATATCTTCAGGTTATAATTTTTACCTCCATTATTGAAACAAAGAGCCCAATTCCAGAATTAATAGAGTAACTGCAAAACAAAACATCTAAGTCACTGTATAATGTTATTATTTGATGTTTATAGTTTTCATTGAAAAGTGTATGGGAAGTAAAGAAAGTAAAGAAAGAAGCAGACCTTCATATTCTACAAGAAACATTTTTTATATGCATTGAGAGCCTTTGACATGGAGGTCTGTGCATTGTTAGGCTGCTTCCAAGTTCTCGTGCCATTTAAATGACATATGGAATATTTCTGTATGTTATCTCTTTAAGCCAAGAGATACACAAACAATGTGCTTGAAGAAATCGGAGATGGAATATTTTTCTTCCTCAAGGAAGAAGCTGAATGTCAGGATCCTTTTTTGTCACCATAAAATGTTGCATTTCCAACGGGACAGCAGCATGCAACTTCTCCAGATTTTGTTGCGTTGGTAGCAAGCACTTAGAAAGAGATTTCTTTTTTTCTGAAGGGAAAATGAATAAAAATAATGACTAACAAGCAGACCAAAATTCACAATTCTTTTGTATGAAAGTTTTGAAAGGCAATTTTTCAGAGATGAAGGGATTTGGCAGGTGGGATAAATAGATTAAAAAGAAACAATGATTAAGGAGAACTGAATAGACAGGAAGAGAGTGGCTGTTGTAAGTAGACAAGTTACTTGGATGACAGGAATCCGATCTGCTTATCCAGGCAAGGAAGCGAGTTAGAATGGACTGTTATTTATCAATTAGCTTATCAGTGACCAAGGCCCCTGGTTTTCTTCTATCTCTTTTGGCTCAGTTCTGATAGTTGCTTTTTCTCTCTCTCTCTTTTTTTTCTCCCCCTTCTTTTCTTTCTTTCTTTTTTTTTTTTTTAATTCAGATAAAAAAAGAAACTAAGGTGAGAAAATTTCAGAGAGAAAAACAAAAGAAAAGCATTCTTATCTATAACAGTTCCTGCACTGTTTTTAAAGTGTTTCACAAATCTCTCTTCTTTCACGGCACTTTGTGTATCTCCATAATTGGAAATGTAATAATGCCAGATGATGGACTTTGTTTCTACTCCAAATCAATTCTAGTTTTTGGTGTATTTGTTTGTTTGTTTTTGTTTTGAAGTGAGGCCAGGTATGCCGACCAGAATTGGGATGATTCCAAGCTGTATAGAGTCAAAAATAAAAAAATGAGCAAATCCGTCTATGAATAAATAAAACCGGGCAAAAAATGAGCATGGTGTTTTGAAAGTGAGGGGGGATAGAAGAGTTGGGTAGAGTATTATTGGGGAGAAGAGGAACCTGAAGAATGTTGTAATGGAAACGTGTATTCTTATTCTTCCCACTCCATGGTATGTTCCAAGGACCCTTTCATCAGAAATTGGTCGCATGAAAGGATGACATGTTGTAATCAATGAGAAGAGAAACACAGAGCTTGGAGAAGGCTCTTCCCAAGGCTTCTTTCCAAAAAGGACTCTGGCTATAACCACAGAGGAGTTGCTGTTTTTACTGTGTGTTTCATGAGACGTTGCCCATTTGATGAGATGTTATTGTCATTTAACCACAACTTTTTTTTCCTGGGTTCAGTACTGGAATATATTATTCTCTGGAGAAACTGCTTTAATAAAATATTACACTATGAATAACGTATGTAAATGTGTTAGGCATATTTTCCACAAAGAAAAAATGAACTCATTTTTAGTTCTACCAGATGTGTTTGTTGCATGTAGAAAAAGCATTTGATCTGAGTGACAAAATAAACGGATCCATCCTTTCATTGCCACTTTATCCCCCCGGCCCAGGCACCGGCTCTGTCTGGCAGTAGTGATGGGATTATGCTCTTTTCATCCTGCCTTATAAATTATTTCATTTTCTACGTGTCTACTTTGAAAAGTGGAAACTTGGGAGCTGGAAACTGGAGTAAGAGCATCCTGTTACCCAATGTTCTACTGGGCAAAGTAAAAGAAACCAAATACTCCTTAGATAAATTTTAGAAGACAGCCAAAATAAAGACTTGCCCAGACACCTCATTATTAAGAACTCACCCTTTGTTCATCACAGTGGTCATCTCAATAAATGATATAAATAGTAAGCATGATTTTTTAAAATAAAATTCCAGTGTGTAATAGATGACAGGTAAGACAATTTATTTGTCTTCACTTTTCCAACTGTGCTTCATTTATAGTTAAACCTTGATTTCTCTGTTTGGATATAGTTTTAATATTTTTTGATAGCTATGGGCCATTTATTAAACAATTTTTTTTAACTTGCAATTGCCGTTAAAATATAAGCACTCATTAAAAGGTGTGATTTACCTATCTTAAAACGAGTATTCACCCTGTTATGATCTCAATTGTGTTCTGGAAAATAAATCTATACATCTTGAAAAATTAGTTATAAATATAAGAATATCTATTAAATGTGAAGGTATATATTACCTAAAATTGTAAAGGTATACTCTAACACAACTAGACTCCTAAACCTTTCTCTCTGCTTTAAATTGATCAATGTTTTCAGGTTTCTTTACACTTTTATTTTTATTCAAGTATTTCATAATTTAACTGTGCATTATTTTTAATACATTTTACAGATTAAGAATGGCAAAGTACATTTTACATCAGATGCAGGAATTGCTGGGAAAGTGGAGAGAAATATTCCTGAAGTCTATGTTGCTGATGGCCACTGGCATACTTTTCTAATTGGAAAAAATGGAACAGCCACAGTATTGTCTATCGACAGAATTTATAACAGAGATATCATTCACCCCACTCAGGATTTTGGTGGCCTCGATGTGCTCACTATATCTCTTGGAGGAATTCCTCCCAATCAAGCTCATCGAGATTCTCAAACAGGTAAATGCTTATGTTGAGTAGAGGCACAAAAGAAAGGTAAAATTTTTCCTCTAAAAGTAGTTGGATATCTGATAATGTCCATTAAGAATAACTCTAAGACTATCATAACTATCTTTAGAAAGTTGGTAATAAAGTGTCAGCCATCACTTTTTTTAAACCATTTTCTACCAAGTTTGTAATCAGCCAAGAGCGTTTTGATCCTTTCCTTGTGCACCATTTATTTATACATTCATTCATTTACTCATCTGTTTGTTCATTCACATAACAGATATTTACAGAGCCCTGTAGGTACTTGGCACGAACTACAATGGTGGACTAAATAAATAGCCACTCTTTTCATAGAATATAGTGTCCCGAAAGGAAGAAAAATGACAATCAAATCATTACACAAGTAAATATGTTATTTTAACTTATGATAAATGACGTAAGGAAAAATATAGAATTCTAAGAGATTGTCAAAAAAATGGAGAAGGGGAAACTTCTCTGGAAATTGACATTTGTACTTAAATCTGAACTATGAAGATGAGGATGGGAGAATATGAAAATTAATTTCTACTGATGAGAACTGAAGAGAAGAAAGTAGATTAAGTCAGGATCACAGAACCCAGAATGTTGGGGGCTGATGTCACAGATGAAAGATGAAGTTTTTGGAGAATGAAAGGTCTTCTAGACCATGTGGCAATTTTGATCTCATTCTTGGAACAATGGGAAGTTACTGAAAAATTAATCACAAGAGTATCAGAATCAGATATACAGTGACCTTAAAGATCTTTCAGCCTACACCATGGAATATGCATTGGAGAAAGACAAGAGAGGATTTGCCTAAATAAGCTGGGAAGGTATTGCAGTGATGTAGGCAAGCTATTGTTTGAGCTTTGACTAGCTTGGTGGCAGAGGAGTTTAAAAGAAGTGGATAGGGAAGAATATTTTAGTAATGAAAATCAATCACAGTGTTGATAATTTTGATAAAATTCAGGGAATTTTCTGAATTTTCAACTAGAAGAGGTGTAGTTCCACTAAGAGAGAACACTGCAGAATAGTGCAAAAAAAATATATAGCCATGGGGAACATCAAGATTTTGGTTTGCAGCTTTCTAAGTTTGGAGCACCTTTGAGAAAGCCCATTAGGTAGATGTGTTAGAAATCAGGAGTAGACCAGTTGGAAATACTTATATAAGAGTTATCAGTGTCAAGCAGGTAACTGAAGAACTGGGCATGAATGTGATAAGCAAATATGAGAGTGTGGAGTGAAAAGAAAACCCAGGGCTTTGCCTTGAGTAACTCTAAGAGCCAGTGGTTGTTTAGAAGAGAATGAGACAGAAGGGGGACTAAGTCATAGAAAGAAAACCAGGAGAGTAGGAACAAAAACAGATGTCCCAGGAGCTCATGGGAAAGGAGTGTATCAGGGATAGAAATGACACTAGGATGGAATGATGTGTCAAATAAGAGGAAAATTGAAAAACGTGTGGCAGAGTAATGGAGTCAAAGCGTAAAACTTAAAGCCTAGGTCATAATTAATTCTTATATGTTTAGCTTGTTTTAAAATATGGATGCTAATTCATTTGTAAGAAAATAAGCCAATGTAGATCCTGGCTTTTTGTTAGTGTGAAGATATATTCTTGAGCTCTGTGACTGGAATATTAGCAATATTAGCACACAAATATTAGTGTAACAAAGTCTTTCTCAACTTTTTAAAAATCATCACCCTCTAAGGAGCTGCTTTAAATCTTCGTTTCCAACCCCTGCCATCATATTGCATGAAATGTTAATACAATGAGTATCTTCCATTTTTTTATTGAAGTATAATTGATTTAGTGTTCTGTTAGTTTCAGGTGTACAGCAAAGTGATTCGGTTACATGTGTGTGCATATATATATGCATTTACACATACAGATTCTTTTCCCTTATAGGTTATTACAAAATATTGAGTATAATTCCCTATTCTATACAGTAGGTCCTTGTTGGTTATCTATTTTATACATAGTAATGTGTATATGTTAATCCCAAACTCCTAATTTATCCACACCATCCCCCCCTCCCCGCCCTCCCAGGCAAGAGTATACTCTTTCGAGTATGCGCTATATCTGCCCTTTGGAGGCCCACAAGCCGTGGTAAGAGCTAAGATTTTTCTTTTGCTCCTCAAGAAGCTATGTTCAACTCCCTCCTTGGGAACAGTATCACCTCCATTGAGAGTGCAAGATCTAATGCTTGAAGCTATTGGCTTATTTTAGTTCTTTTTAAGTAGCTTTAAAATAAAATTTATTTTTATGTATGTAATTCTTGGTACATACACTATAAAAATAAAACCGATAGATAATTAGATAAATGAAAGGAGGGATGAAACGAAAACCCAGCCTGTCGAGCCCTTCATAAATCTTCAGAAAGAGCAGGATCCCAGCAATCTACTCCACGTTTTCTTATGGAAATCTTAGGCATCTTGCTAACTTCTGTTTTAAGATGCACAGATTTATTGCCTTCCAACCAGATGATGGCTCCGAGACTGTGGTTTCTAAACTCTGGTGATGTGATTGCCAAGCTTCTCTTTCCCAGATTTGTGCAGCCCGGTATCCTTTGGTTTTCCCTAAAACGGCTTCCCTGCTCCTTCTTGCCCCTGCAGGGTTTGATGGCTGCATCGCTTCTATGCTGTACGGCGGAGAAAGTCTTCCTTTCAGCGGGAAACACAGCTTGGCCTCCATTTCCAAGACGGATCCCTCAGTGAAGATCGGCTGTCGTGGCCCAAACATTTGTGCCAGCAACCCCTGCTGGGGCGACCTGCTGTGTATCAATCAGTGGTACGCGTACAAGTGCGTCCCCCCCGGGGACTGCGCCTCCCACCCTTGCCAGAACGGCGGCAGCTGCGAGCCAGGCCTGCACTCCGGCTTCACCTGTAGCTGCCCGGAGTCACACACAGGCAGGACCTGTGAGACGGTGGTGGCCTGTCTTGGTGTCTTCTGCCCTCCGGGGAGGGTGTGCAAGGCTGGAAGTCCGGGAGGGCACGTCTGTGTTCTGAGTCAGGGTCCCGAGGAGATCTCCCTGCCCCTGTGGGCCGTGCCTGCCATCGTGGGCAGCTGTGCCACCGTCCTGGCCCTCCTGGTCCTGAGCCTGATCCTGTGTAACCAGTGCAGGGGGAAGAAGGCCAAAAATCCCAAAGAGGAGAAGAAGCCAAAGGAGAAGAAGAAAAAGGGAAGTGAGAACGTTGCTTTTGATGATCCAGACAACATCCCCCCCTACGGGGAGGACATGACCGTGAGGAAACAGCCCGAAGGGAACCCAAAGCCAGATATCATTGAAAGGGAAAACCCCTATCTCATCTACGATGAGACCGACCTCCCCCACAACTCAGAAACCATCCCCAGTGCCCCTCTGGCTTCACCGGAGCAAGAGATTGAGCATTACGACATCGACAACGCCAGCAGCATCGCCCCTTCGGACGCAGACATCATCCAACACTACAAGCAGTTCCGCAGCCACACCCCGAAATTTTCCATCCAGAGGCACAGTCCGCTAGGCTTCGCCAGACAGTCTCCCATGCCCCTAGGAGCCAGCAGCTTGACTTACCAGCCTTCCTATGGTCAAGGTTTAAGATCCAGCTCCCTGAGCCACTCGGCTTGCCCAACTCCCAACCCTCTGTCTCGACACAGCCCAGCCCCTTTCTCCAAGTCCTCCACTTTCTACAGGAACAGCCCGGCCAGGGAATTGCATCTTCCTATAAGGGATGGAAATACTTTGGAGATGCACGGTGACGTGTGCCAACCCGGCATCTTCAACTACGCCACGAGGCTGGGAAGGAGAAGCAAGAGTCCTCAGGCCATGGCATCGCATGGGTCTAGGCCGGGGAGTCGCCTGAAGCAGCCCATTGGGCAGATTCCTCTGGAATCTTCTCCACCAGTAGGACTCTCCATTGAGGAGGTGGAGAGGCTAAACACCCCTCGCCCTAGAAACCCAAGTATCTGCAGTGCAGATCATGGGCGGTCTTCTTCAGAAGAGGACTGCAGGAGGCCACTGTCCAGAACGAGGAACCCAGCGGACGGCATTCCGGCTCCAGAATCTTCGTCCGATAGTGACTCGCATGAGTCTTTCACTTGCTCAGAAATGGAATATGACAGGGAAAAGCCAATGGTCTACACTTCCAGGATGCCCAAGTTATCTCAAGTCAATGAGTCTGATGCAGATGACGAAGATAACTGTGGAGCCAGACTGAAGCCTCGAAGATACCACGGCCGCAGGGCTGAGGGGGGACCCGTGGGCACCCAGGCGGCGGCACCGGGGGTTGCTGACAACACACTGCCCTTGAAGCTTGGGCAGCAGGCAGGGAATTTCAACTGGGACAACCTTTTGAACTGGGGCCCTGGCTTTGGCCATTATGTAGATGTGTTTAAAGATTTGGCATCTCTCCCGGAAAAAGCAGCAGCAAATGAAGAAGGCAAAGGTGGGACAAGTAAGCCAGCCCCCAGAGATGGGGAAGCAGAACAGTATGTGTGACCTTTGCGCCCTGGCTTTACAAACATCGAAAAAACGAGAAACACGCAAACCATTGTCAGGTTGTCGACTAGGGTGGCTCACGTGTGCAAAACAGGCCAGTATGGACCGGTGTTGGAGGGAAACTTAAAAATAATAACCACATGCTGCTGAAACAGACTCACACCAACTCTTTAATTTAAATGTGCTGGGTTGAATTTCTTTTCCTGCATGCATCGTATTTTGTAACTAGTCATGTGGCATGCAGCATTTTGGAAAGTTTTTTCTCATTTACCAATGTTTGATTTGTGACTTTTAAAATGAATACTGTTGCCATTGCAGAAATGAACTTGTGCTTTCCCGGTGGGGGTATGTGTATTGTTTCCATTGTATTATTATTGTCATGTTTTGCATTGCAAGATCCTTGAGGTTTAACCCATCTTTGTAAAGTGTAGAAAGAGCCCTCCTATCCTTGAACGAACGACTAAGTATTAACACTTTTCAGAATTATAGATTCCGTATTCGATGTTACTCAGAGATGTCTGAATATTTGAATATGTTTTTCATGACAGTGGGTACTAAAAGTAAGTCATTCTGTTCAGCACTTTAGAACTTTCTTACCAAGTTTTGCTACAAATTCCAAATCTTTTTTGTAAACAGTTTTGGTCTTCTGAATTTCATCAGGCTCTACTTGGAACAAAATGTTGTCCCCAGAACACTGCCGCTCTCCTGCTGTGGAATGATGTCCCAGCAGCGCTTCTCAGAGACGCTTTTAAAAGTTATTTATTGAAAAATGTTCTATGCTTTTAAAATTTTAAAGAATCAACCTAAAAAAACCCTATGATTGGACTTAGTTCTCAGCCATTTAACATTTACCCCAAGTACCCAGTTTTTATAATTTATATAAAGTCAAATTTCAACACTTCTTGCTTTCTGTCATTTTGTAGATCCTTTTTTTAATACCGTGTAAAAACTTTTTTTTTACACCGAAGCTGTGTTTTTGATACTGATATTTTCCTATGCTGAATGGTTTTCTTACTTTCAGGGAAGGTAAGAAAATACTTTTTCTACATTTGTTACTTATGTAACGTTCATATTTTTCACAGTTTGATATTTGTAACATACTGTATGCTTTCTACTTTTAAATGCCAACAATAGAATTAAAATATTTATTTAAAATACTTTGCATTCATAGTGTACTATTAATTTTTCATTTACCCATACTCTTTCCATGCCCAATTGAGAAAAGTCTTTACTTGTCAATAGGGTATGGCAAGTTGAACGATAAATGGGCAACATCATTTTCTTTTAAAAAAACATGAGTATGGATAATTGCCAGAAGAGATATTTTAAGGTCACTTTAGTGCATTCCTACCTGTCAGAGTTCTTGGACTTCCCTAGAGCATAATGAGTCTAGACTAGGTTGGGCCTTAGGGGACTAACTTTGTTATGAACCTGGTTTAAGCATTCTGGCAAAACATGCCTGGAAGTTCCCAGTAGAGCATGTTCACAAAAGGCCAGCTTTGGACCAAGCTTATAATAATAGGAGTGGCAATGAATTGAAGCTAATTATGGAAAAATGTCTGCGTCTCATTTTCTCCAAGGATGTAGCCCCAAGTTTTCTAAATCCAATGGTGGGTAGGAGGAATGACAGTGAAAGCTCTGCAGTGCATACCTGTGTTTAATTTATTGACCACTCTGCTGCATAAATTCTAAACAAATTTTACAAGCTATCTTAGCCAAGACAAACTATTTTCACATAGTCACCCAAGAGTGAAACAATCCAGGAGAAGAGCCAGGCCCAGGACAAATCCATTGGTGTAGAAATAGTTACATCTGAAATCACAGGACTTCTGCAAATGATGTCACAACCTCAGAACTTTTTCTAATTAAATACCTGCCCACACCTAATATTTGCTGAGAATATTATCCTCTACCACCAGTTACCCCCTAATGAACAGAGATTTTAACCATATGTAAAAGTTTTTAGTACATAAAATATGGAAAAGCTTTTAGTAAATAAAGGATTTTAAATTAATAACAGATCGAGATCTGTGCCAGAATTATTTTGTTATATAATAATGTTGAGATTATTATTTTTGCTTCATATAGAAAATAAAATGGTATAATCTAAATTATAATATTCATATAACATGATTTAGGGACTGAGTGTAAGATGCTGATCTAATTTGGGGTTTTTTTTTTTTGTCACCTGTGATGAGCCAGCATGCTTTAGTATTTCCCTATGAATTTTAAGATTATGAATCTATGCACCAAATATGGGAACATGTTGATTGCTTTGCATAACTCAAAACAGGATACATTTTTCTTTCTGAGAAATTCTGAAGCATCTCAATGTCCTCAAGGACATAGACTCTGTAATTGAGAACAGAGCTGAAAGTAAAATGATGAACATGGGTGTAGCTAAGAGTTAAGTGTAAGGAATCTGATGCCAAGATTCTGTGTTCCAATTCTCTAGGAATCCTTTGTGAGATGGAGAATTACTACTCCCTCGATTAATCAGTCCCTGTTTCGGCATAAGATAGGGTTTTCACTGGAAAATTTCTAGTCTTTGGTTCTTCTTTAAATCTTTTCCTTGGAAACAAGAACAATACTTATATAGCAAAACAAATCAGAAACGCATAGAAGGAAATTTTCACTCAAAATGAAAATGAATCCCTACCGAAATAGTGAAGTGACATAACATCCAGTGGAATGGGGACTGAAGACAAAGTGACAAGGTAACAATCTCCACAGAGTAATCGCTAGAGGTGACCTGCAGTTTCCCATGTAAAATCATGCCCTCAGAATTTTAATCCAGCCCCTGCAAGGGTCTATTGGATTGCCTGGAATACAGTCAGTTTGGGGGGCTCTTCCTGCATGTCTGTGATGGAGAAAACATTACTTTCCTTCAGATGCACAATACAGAGTACCTTAGTGGGCGTGTTGCCAGGAGAAGGAGCTTGTGATCACTCAGCCACAATATCTGTGGGCTTAGACTGGAGACATGGAGTAGGACTCCAGTCACCCAGCTCTTAAGGAGCCCATTGCTGTCGCCTTCAAGGCTGTTTCCAAAATTTTCTAGGTTGGCTGATTTCATCGATCACTTGTTTGGATACGTTAAAATCATTTGAGGAAAACAGAGCATTCAGAAGAAGTGGAGCACAACTTCTGACTCACATGTTGCCCTTAAAGTGTTTACCCACATGGAGGGAGAGGAGAATGATAACAGATTTAAACTATTGAAAGCTATGTTCTTTATAAATATTTTATTTATAAGAGAAAAATAAAACATATCACCCGGTGACTTTATTACTTCAAGACAACCCATCTAAGAAATCAATATTGTCATGCAAATGCATTTTTATTAATTTAAATTCAACATTATGATAAAATTAATGTGTAAAATGTGAAAATGATTTTTAAATTTTGAATTAATAATTCAGCAACGCACTTTTTTTTCCCATTATTTTGTCATAGATTCAATTTTAAAAGGACTAACGTTCCAAGATGACTAAGTTTACATTCCCCTTAGGAAAAATAAGCCTAGAAATGAAATGTATTTTGGTGTACATTTATTAGAGCTTTCAGTGTGAAATAAAATATTAAAGTCTATGATTAATCTAGTATATATTCCTTAAAGATATTTTGAGTGAAATAGCACATCGTTAGTAATTTACATGGTTACCATTACTGAGCCAGCCAGCAGTTTCAATAGTTTATCAGTCCAAGAGTCATAGATCAATATTATACATGACTCAGTATTTTCATTTATTGTTACTGAGGCGAAAGGCACTAAGTTCTAACAAATTTTGGTGACTACTATTTTCCTTCATACAGATGAATATCAGTGATTCCATTCTAACATAACCTATGTATCTATGATAATCGTTGCAAAGAAATATATTGTAGACCAAAGAGCATGGAGTACAACATTCTCAGTCAACAAAGAATAAACTGAGATATAAAGAAGTTCAGCGTCCTGGGTAAATCCACTTAATCACAAACAATATCAAGTGCTCTTTACATGTCAGGCACTCTTCTAGATCATGGGATAAAACAGCGAAGAAAATAGACAAAGACCTTCCTCAAAGGAACTTACATTTTGGTAGAGGAGCTAGACAACCCATCAATAAATACCAAATACAGTAATAATTATGTAGTGTAATATCTACTGGAGACAAGTGCTTGCAAGCCAACGAAAGCAGTGTAAGGGCTAGATGTTGACTTGGGAGTGTGCATGCTATTTATTTATTTATTTGGCCATGCAGCACAGCGTGTGGGATCTTACTTCCCCAACCAGGGGTCGAATCCAGGTCCTCAGCAATGAAAGTGCAGTGTCTTAACCACTGCACCGTCGGAGAATTCCTGCATGCTTTTTCAGATGGGTTGGTCAGGGAGGACCTCTCTGGGGAGGTGACATTTGGGCAGAGCCCTGAATGAGGCAGGAAAGCAAGTTATGGACACACTTGGGTGATACTGTTGCAGGCAGAGGTGGTGGCATGGGAAATCCCCAAGTAGGAGAACATTCCTTGTTAGAGGAACAGCCAGAGAGTCGGTGAGGCCAGATCATTGTCAACACATCCACAAAGGCTGCACCACAGAAACCTTAGGGTCGAATGGATGTGAGGATAAAGAGTAAGAATGATAATTCAGAACAGGCCCAGAAACAGAATGATTGTTGAAGCAAACCTCCATTTATGTGTATTCTCTTGCACAATAAGTGCATCTCCAAATGTAAAGCAAACCCTGAGAACGTGGACATGCACTCGGTCTGTATCGATGTCTAAGATCCAGAAGACAAAAGGAGAGATGTTTTTAATTGAGATGAATATCTATGCTAACACTGATTGATTCATGCAGCCCTCCATGACCAATCCAAATCTGTAGGCATGCTAATAAGAAGCATGTTAAGATATATAATAGTAAAGCAGTCCATTTCCTTACTGCTGAGGCATTAATATATACAAAGTATGTAATACTTACTGATCAGAAGGTTGCATAAATTTTAATTTTAAAAATTGACTTACATTTTTACAAAATGGATCATTTGCAAGGAAAATGTTCTAAGTGGAATGAGACAGATTAATATTGGTAGGAAACAGTGGCAAACAAGATACCTCTAAGACATGACGATAAATGCATGCCTAAATTTAAGGCAACTAAAGCTTGTCCAAATATCTTATAATGAGTCTTCGTTTGTTTGTCATGAGTGTAGTTAACCTCCATCTCTGCATCACTAATAAACCTTTTTCAAAATATGTTAGAATTTTAATAAGGATCCAAGTTGAGTGTAGTGAGATAGGATTAAGATATAAAGACATACTTTAGGTATTCACCAGGAAAACTCTGGAAGTTTTTTTCATGTACACGTGACATATGTGCAGTCAGACTCCTAATTATGTTAGAATTTACATAGGTAATTCTGACAAAGGTGCACCTGACATCACATAAGTAACTTAAGCACTTGCATCTCTTCAAAGAATCCTCATATGTCTTGTGATATATTCAAGGTAGAAACACTGAAAATATTTGTGAGAGAATTTCCATATCTGAAGATATATAACTAAAATGAAAAGACCCCAGAATGTTTAAAAACACACTGCTTAAAAGCAGATAATTTCCAGGTGACCCATTTGGATACTTCCAGTTTTATTAGTTTATGAATCAATTTGCCAAAGTCCCAGATCAGTTTGCACAGTACAAAGTGCAATCATCATGGTATTCTGGCAGAGAGTTGGAACCTTAATCTGTGTACCATTCTAGCCCAAATAAAATAACCACCAATGTACAAACTTCTTTGGCAATGTCAACTAGTTCCCCGTTTCAAATTAAAACCATATTGTGTGTGGTACAGATGTTGATGAAAATAAGATTCTGTTTTGCCCGAGCAGTCTGCTCATTTCAGTCATCCTTCCCTTACTCTGTTCGCACAGTCTTAGGCCAGAATGCTGCAGAGAACGGCTATTAGTACTTGACTTTGATGTCGCAAAGTAAGACCTCTAAGGAAATATCTCTTTAGAAAAACAATATGATTGAGACGATAAGTGCGGCATAACCTACTCCAAAAGTGGGTTAATTCTTTTACAGCTATGAGTCTGTAGAAAGAGATCCTGTACTGAATCTGGGGTAATGCTCAACAGAAAGTCAGATGATGAGACGGACTTTTTATGGGAAACTGATAAATTTGAGAAATGGCTTTGGATAAATAGAAAATGAAAAGATAGCTGCCCTCTTTCGCTTTGGGAGAACTGTCATCATGAAACTTGATTTGATGATCTTTACTAACAGGAAACCATTCATGTCTTTAACATATTTCTTCTAACTGACGCAAAAAGCTTATGATAGCATGTGCTGCACACACTGATACATGGGTCTGGAGAGTGAATCAAAACCAGAATTTTTTCTTTTAAGTTTTATAGATAGTGATTATAGAATAGTGTTTCCTGAAAGAGAATGGTTTGGGCTGTCAGCGTTAGAAGATAGACAAAGTACATTCACATTTGAAATTATCTTCATTTACGCAGCTTCAGATCAGGAGCAGAATGAGTCCAAGAGATGTTCAAGAGATTTTGAAGTGGCAAAGTCAATTATCTATAATTTATAGGTAGCTTTTTATCCACATTCAAGCACTATTCCTGGCCACTCTGCATTTAATGGGCCCTTCTAAATAGATATTTGTGGGACATTGAATTAAAGTATAACGATTGCGTGTAAATGTATGTAAGTGAATCTTGGTAATGCAAATTTTTAAAATTTGCCTGGCATTTTCTGCCAAACACTGGAAAGAACTTGGTGAATAAAGATAACTTTTGCCTTCAAGAGGCTTGTGATTTTTGGTGACTAGACTTTTCCTTTCCCAAAATACATTTGCATAGCTCTGTTTTCAGAGAATTATTTCAATATTTCCAAAGACATTTCTATTTGTACCCACATGTGCTTCACACACATTCTTTTGGACAATTGATATAATCAATAACTTCCTAGACTTTGGTAATCTACTGCATTTTCAAAAGTGACAAAATAATGTTTAGTGAGTTTTAAAGAACACAAATTCTTGAAGTAAGGCAATTTACTAAAAGTTTTCAGCAGTCCCTTCATAGTTTAATTGTGTAAGACTTAGTTAAAATTCCTGGCATTTGAGAGCTTTTGCCCTGAACTAACCATTATCAGCTTTGTCTTATCCTTTACCACTTATTTTGAAGCTACTTCATTTGGTTTCAGGATTATACTCTTTCACAGAATTTGGTGTCATCCATTTCCAGCAAAAAGAATAAATATGTTATCCAGATTCATCATGTTTTGCTGAGTTTGTGGTAAATAAAGCTGAAGTATCATTTGGGTAAAATTGCTGAATAATTACCTCTGACAAGTTGTCTGGCTATCTCAAAATTCCATTTGCCTTCCAATTCCAATGCTTTTAATTTTCCATTTTAATTTCTCTGGACCCCATTCAAATTGTTATAGGATCCATTTGTGGCTATATTCCGTGGAAAGGAAACATTCAAAACTGTGAAGAAAAAAAGAATAACCAAATGGTTCATGTTTTTTTCTGACATTTTTGTTTCTCCAACCATATATTTTTCTAATTATTCATAAGAAACTGAATAAAATACCTCTATGTCCTGTTTTTTTTCTAAATTTCCCCTGGAGTATTCATATAATTTCATATTACATTTTAAGACTTTCATTTAAGCAAATTACATATCTCCTAAAAGGTACTGCATGAAATAACTGGGAAAAAATATTTTTATAAACTCAGAAATCATCATGAGATAACTTGAAAAATATAATCTAATATTGTGAGAGTATAAATGATATTATCACCATTAATGTCACAAAACAAAAGAAATATATCTTTGTACACTGAGTGCTACTCTGAGTGCATTTTAGCTAACTCATTCCTGCATTTTTTATAGTATTAATCAAAAAACTTAGTTTTACTTTATCATTCTACCAACCTTAGTTATATTTTGTTTAATAAGTACTAGTAAAGGCGAGTAAGAAAGTAAAACACTGTAACAGTTTAACAGTAGTACTCTGTAACAAAGACAACATGGGAATTATGAATGGAGCAACCTGATGTAGAAAAACACTTTGCCTATAGTATCAAACACTGAAAAAATGTTTTGATGTTTTTAAAATAGTCTCTCATAATGTGTTCTAGTAAAGTCTTTTAACTTTGGGAATAATTGAGAATTTTGGAGCAATTTCAGAGATAAATACAAGAATATTAATTTCTGGTTTCATTAAGCTAAGGTGACCTCTTTAATATTTCCTTGATATCAAAATTGATTTTAAACTATCAGCATACAGACATGATTAGTTAACAAAGGAAGCAAAAGATAGCAGTTAATCTAACAGTTGAGATACACTCTCTTGCGACTACACTCCTTGACACAGACACATGTTCACACACAGCTTAACAAAGCAAATTGTGACCTTGTTTAAATCAAAGCTTCTTGACTATTTTTGCCAATTTGATACTGTTGAGACTTGAGGAAATAGTCTAACCTTCTCAAACAAGGATTTAAAAAGATGAATTTGCAGTTAATATATTGAGTTTTCTCTTAATTCTAAAAGGATGTGATATGACTAGTAAGTTACAGACAGGGGTGGTTCAGAGAGATTACTGAAGCTAAGGTTTAGAACTGGCTCCTGTCAGGTGAAGAGCTGGCCGAATGGAGCATCTCACACAGAGGGAAGGGAATGAGCAAAGTCATCACAGTGGGAGGAGTTGCTGTGTTTCAGGACCTGAGAAGGTCCAGGGTGTTGCCACGTGGAGGGAAGTGAGGTGAAGCAACCTTCAAATCACACTGAGCCTGGGGTGATGCATTTGCATCTTATTTAAATTCTCTTAAATGTTCTTGACAAAACAGTCCAGTTGGGGGCATCCCTGGTGGTGCAGTGGTTAAGAACCCACCTGCCAAGGCAGGGGAGATGTTTTCGATCCCTGGTCCCTCAAGATCCCATATGCCACGGAGCAACTAAGCCTGTGTGCCACAACTACGGAGCCTGTGCTCTAGAGCCCTCAAGCCACAACTACTGAGGCTGTGTGCCACAAGTACTGAAGCCCATGCACCTAGAGCTCGTGCTCTGCAACAGGAGAAGCCACCACATTGAGAAGCCCGTGCACTGCAATGAAGAGTAGCCCCCACTTGCTGCAACTAGAGAAAGCCCATGCATATCAATGAAGATCAAAACACAGTCAATCAATCAATCAATTTATATTTTTTAAAAGAAGCATTCCAGCTAATCTCATCTATATCTTTAGTTGCTCAAAGTAACTTTTTGTTTTAATCTTAGAAGCTACATGTAAGATTTTGATAACAGAAACTTCTGGCATTAGGTTTACAAAAAATGTGACAAGCAGGTAATACACAAATGCAAGTTACTTATGTACATCTTTTTTGAAGAATGAGCACTAAGAACACATTGTGAGTATCTTTCTTCCACATGCTCACTGCACATTCACTGATCACTTCATTTGTGTAAACTGCAGTACCATCAGCCTAAGTCAAGACTGATTACCCAGCACTTGATTTCTATTACAAAATCTCTAAGATGCATGAAATTAAAATGTAACTCTAAATTATAGTTAATTCTTTTTTTATAGTTAATTCTTCATTTGCTTTTGTAAATCAGTTTTGTCAGTAGTTGAAATAAATGTCATCTCAGTAATTGCAATAGGTGTACCAATATGATAGTTTAAAACATAAATCATTTGCTCACACAGTTTACCTTCAGATGTTTGTTTGCTAGGCCATCGTGAGCCATTGCTCTTTGAGGCTGTCATATTACTGTCACTGTCATCCTCCTTTGTGACCCTGCCTTTTGCATTCAGTATCATTCATGAGGGATTCTTAAGCTTAAAGTGGTGAACTAATGCCTTCCTGCTTCAAACCAGGCTGGCTTGTCAGCTCTTTTTATTTCTCTGAAGTCTATGGCTAAGCCAGTGTTTGATGCCTGCCCTCACTGCTGGCAGCCAACCCATTTCATCCCATCTTATGACAGCTGTCTAGGCCTTACTGTCATCCATTCTCTACACAATTCAAATGCAATGAAATCATGTCATGGTAAACAAATTTCACTCTTTATAATTGTGCTACATAATTAAATCATCATGGACTACAAAAGAACCCCCCTTTTATTTTTATTTAAGATGCCAATGAATTTCCTTCCTTTGGAATCAGGAACCTATTAGAATCATGGTAGCCTCTGGCAGAAAGTTTGGAGAATAATGATCACTATCCTATCTGGGTTTTTTGTTTGTTTGTTTGTTTGTTTTTCATTTTTGTTTTGTATTTACTATATGTTGTCTTGTGCTGATCATAGTGGAGCATGTAAGAATGGTACAAAGTAATGTCTAAGTCCTATAGACAACATGATTTATCCATAAGACATACTTATGTTGAAAATTACAAAAACCCACAATATTTAGCAGTAAGATTTTCCTTTGAAAGTAGAGATTATTCTTCCCAATTTTATTTATAAATACTGAGTATCAAAGACAATAAATGACTTCTAATCTCCACAAGATTGGTAAGGGTCAGAGCTAGAATCTGAACGCAGTTTGAACTAGATGTCGAAGTTCCTTATTTTTCCACTACTACCTAATACTTGTATACGTCTTTTCAGCTTTTAAAGAGTTTTCAAATGAGTTATCTAATTTGAATATTATACCACATCTATGGGGTTGATCAGACAAAAATAATTATCACATTTTACTGAAAGGAAACCAGAGACTTAAAGAGACTTGCTCAGAGTCAGTTAATAACTGACTAAGTTTATGCTTGTCTCTAAATAGACGAGCCCCTTTTGGAGTATTTTTTCCCAGTGTTTTATGATAAATTGTGAAGAGACTGAAACACAGGCATGCCACCTTTGATACTGAACTATAACTATTTGAGAAACATTGAGCTAGGAATTATCATACTAGAAATAATGGTGTTGGGGTGTGAATCTGGCAATAGTGAATATTACTGGAAATTAGGAACCAATATTAAAGAGTGTATAAAGAAAATATGACATCAAAAAGCTAAAAATACAAAGCAATATATATAGAAGCTCTCCAGAACATGTTAAGCTCCTTATACATATTATTCTATTTAATTTAATTAATTGATTTTACTTAAGCCTCACAACTACCTTACGAAGTAGTCATTTCATTCTCTGATTTATATACAAGGAAATTGATGGTTAGGGCTTTGTTCGAAGTCATATAACTGAGGAAGAGTAGAACTGGAATTTAAATCCAGGTACCTTTGAGTTTGAAGTGAACTTTACTACTAAGTATACCAATAATTTTCAAGTTAGTCAAGGTTCTCTCCTGGTTGCTATGCCCTAACTTTTGCCTGCAGTTCTTTTTTTTTTTTTAATTTTTATTGAAGTATAACATTGATTTACAATGTTGTGCTAGTTTCAGGTGTACAGCAAAATGATTCAGTTTTATTTTTATATATATGTATATATATATATTATTTTTTAGATTCTTTTCAATTATAGGTTATTACATGACATTGAGCATAGTTTCCTGTGCTATACAGTAGGTTCTATGGGATTAAAATATGCACAGTACTAAATATAAAATAGATAACCAACAATGACCTATTGCTTGCAGTTCTTAACATGGTATGTCTTTGCCCTGTTTTCCACAGCAGGGCTTATAATACAACTAAACATTCCTCCTGTTTCTCTTTACTTAAGATGCTGATCCTGCCAAGGTGGGGAAGAGGGGGGGAGGGGGGTTGGGGAGGGATGAATTGGGAAATTAGGATTGCCATATATACATTAATATGTATATAAAACAGATGACAAATAAGAAAAAAAATTACAGAAAAAAAAGATGCTGATCCTGAACCAGTGTGCTTCCCCCACGACTTCCTCTTTGCTATTTCTCTGTGTGAATAATGAGGGTGATAATAATACCTACTAAAATGGTCTGAGATTAAATGGATTAATTTATATAAAGCGATTAGAACTTAAAGTGACCCATATGTAATCAGAATTCCATTAGCAATGAGAAGGATGAAACTGATAATTTTTCTCCAGACTTTTAGTGAGCACCTACAATGATTTTAATCCTGAAGTTGGAGTTTCTGTCGTCGAACTAGTAGGATTTGATCTGGCCTCTAGTCAAATGAGGAGAAAAGATAATATCTAATATTCCTGGTATAAAAGTATAAACTCTTTACTGCACAGAAGAGGCAAACAAATCTGAAAGATCTTTCTGATATTATTATGAGCCTTCAAGGCAGTTCATACATAAGATTCTAAGTGGACAAGCTTAGAGGTTTGTATGTAGAATACAATGTGAGTGACTGTGAGATATCGCTAAGTCAGGGCAGGCAGACCTTGTTTTATTGAGCTTCTCTTCGTTGTGCTTCACAGATATTGCCTTTTTTTTTTTTAATTTTAAAACAAATTGAACGTTTGTAGCAACCTTGAGCTGAGCAAGTTTTATCAGCACCATTTTCCAACATCATTTGCTCACTTCATGTCTCAGTGTCACATTTTGGTACTTTTCAAAATATTTCAAGCTTTTTCATTATTATTTTATTTGTTATGGTGATTTGATCACTGATCTTTGATTTTACTATTGCAAAAAGATTATGACTGAGAGCTCAGATAATGGTTAGCATTTTCTACCAACAAAGTATTTTTTAATTAAGGTATATGCATTGTTTTATCAGACATAATGGTACAGCACACTTAGACCACACTTATAGTGTCAACATAACTGTTATGTGCACTGGGAAACCAAAATTTCTTGCACCTCGCCTTATTGCTATGTTTGCCTCGTTGCAGTGGTCTGAAACTGAACCTTCAATATCTCCAAGGTCTGCCTGACTTTCCATTAGACCTGAGGTAATGATTTTAAATTTTCAAATATTTCTGGTCAAAAATGTATTCTTTTCAGAAAGCTATTGTAGCTGCATTGTTTTACCTTTCTAAATCTGAGGTTTCTCTTACACTGAGATGGAATTGTTTACCCTTACAGTTTGCAACCAGAAAAGTCCCTCTCCAGGCATAAATAACAAGCCAGTTCAGTTAACATAATCATTTCTAGAGCAGCCAATGTAGTATCTTTCTCATGTAATAGAGTTAAAAATCATCACATGATTCCTGGTGGAATCATTGCTCTTGTGAAGGGGAACCATGTGTATATAATATTATTGCTCATCAATTTTTATTGTGAAATAATAGAAGACTTTAAAAAGCTTCAAGTGAAATAAGTCAGACAGAGAAAGACAAATACTATATGATCTCACATATGTGGAATCTAAAAAAACTGAACTCATAGAAACAAAGAACAGATTGCTGGTGGCCAGAGACAGGGGTGGGGGGTGGAAGAAATGAGGCAAGGTGGGCAAAATGTACAGACTTCCAGTTTTAAGGTAAATAAGTTCTGGGTACATAATGAACAGCGTGGTGACCATAGTTAACAATACTACATTGCATATTTGAAAGTTGCTAAGAGAGTAGATCATTAAAGTTCTTATAAGAAAAAAATGTGTTACTATGTAAGATGATAAGTATTAACTAAACTTTTGTGATAATCACTTTACTTCTTATATATACATATATATGTATCTATACCAAACCATTATATTGTACACCTTAAAATAGTCATATATTTATTTATTTGAATGTTTTATTTTTTAATTAATTTTTATTGGAGTATAGTTGATTTACAATGTTGTGTTAGTTTCTGCTGTACAACAAAGTGAATCAGCTATACATATACATGTATTCACTCTATTTTAGATTTCCTTCCCATTTAGGTCACCACAGAGCACTGAGTAGAGTTCCCTGTGCTATACAGTAGGTTCTCATTAGTTATCCATTTTATATATAGTAGTGTGTATATGTCAATCCCAATCTCCCAATTCATCCCACCCCTGCGTTCCCCCCTTAGTAGCCATGTTTGTTTTCTACATCTGTGACTCTATATCTGCTTCGCAAAAAGTTCCTCTGTACCATTTTTCTAGATTCCACATATAAGAGAAACCATATCATATTTGTCTTTCTCTTTCTGACTCACTTCACTCTGTATGACAATCTCTAGGTTCATCCATGTCACCACAAATGGCATATTTTGTTCCTTTTTATGGCTGAGTAATAGTCCATTGTGTATATGTACCACATCTTCTTATACATTCCTCTCTCAATGGACATTTAGGTTGTGTCAATTAGATTTAAATACAACTGGAATATATTATATAATATTTAAATACAACTGGAAAAATAACATAATATCTACAAAACATACAAATGAATCTTCTCTGAAATATAAAGCCCTTTTATAGGTTTATAGGCCCTTTTCTAGATTATGAAAAACTATGAAAGACTCAGTTACTCGTTAATGTATAAATTCTTCATCTTTTCCTTAAGATATTTTATGCGGATGTAGCCATCACTCAAAAATTTAGTTTTTAATTTAACCTTTAAAACCTAAGAATGCTGATTTTTTTTTAATGTTGCTATAAGAGTACATTATAACAAGGTAGTGGCACTCTCAAGACAGAAAAGTTTCCTTGAAGTTATTTACAATAATTAGGTAAATAACAAGGCCTTAGAAAAGTTAATTTTAATTTCCCACAGTGGTTTTCCTCTTATGACGTTTCAGATTTTACAAATAAGTTCTAAAGAATCAAAATGTGCCAAACAAAGAAAAGGAACACTTCTCAGGCATATCACAAAAAGAAAAATTAATAAGGATTAAGCATTTCCACACATTGTTCAAAAGTGCATATTTTGATTTTGTTCTCACATAAGTAATGCTAAATTATAGTATGAAGCCCACCTTAGTAACTACTCTTCAAAAGCCACATTATCCATAATTACTGGCATTAAATACTAAATTAGCATTAGCTGACTGCTATTGTATATAAATTAATATTTTTCCTGTTTCTCTGAGTTCTATAAATTACATTGTGTAATCTCCTTTCTCTCAAGGGACAAAGGGTGTTAGGGTGAAAATAATTGTGGCCTAGAAAGAAACAAATAAACAAAGCTTTAATTCATTATAGAGCACACTTATTTAGGTAACTGGATTGTTATAAAATCTTGAGTTTCCTTGTGCCCGATATCTGCAACTTGAAAATGTCATTGAATACTAATTTCAGTAGAAGCTGGGGTTTCTAAATAAAAAGCAGCATTTACCTTCCATGAATTCTTATAACGCTGTTGAAATGTTGTACCAGAATTCTTATTTCTCTCTCCCTTATTTGGTTACTGTGTACTCTCTGTGTTCATTTATTTTTTTCTTATTTCCTCCTGAGCATAGTTTAGTCAATTGATGTTTCACAATAATTACAACTATACCTGAGAAGCCCACCATGGGGAAGAAAGAATGAAACATTTGGTTCAAATGATATTTGAAACAGTATATAAAACACATGAACAAAAATGCCACAGCTTCTCTTGCTCAAGCTTCTCTCTTGGGTGTAGGTGACAGTAGGGGACTTGGGAAGCTGGAGAATTGGGGGGACTGCTCCCTTGACACTTGCCTATTGGACCCCTTTTGCACCCAACACAGCCTCTTAGGAACCCAGGCTGCACAGCAAACCCTCGGCTTAATGTCTGCTTTCATCTCACATCTTCCTTTAAAAATCTCTTTGCCACTCTACCAAGTTGCTCAAGTTTTCTGAATGATGGTGTCTTTAATACTCCCAATGATTGATAGACATAATTAAACAGAATATATGAAAACACAAATGTATACTGTAGAGCAAAATACAAATATATTTGGAATTGCCTCACAGATACCTTACTTTCAATACTCCATTCTTGCATGTGTGGATACTTTCTTCTAAATCTTTCTAAAGACTAGATAAATCATTTCTCAATGGAAAAGATCATAAGTTAAAATATCTAGTTAGAATTTGCTTCGAAGTAATAAATTATATTTTCCTATTTTGATTTTCTATGTGTGTGTAAGGAACAGAGTCTAATATAGAAAATGTACAGTATAATTCTTACTGAATTCTGCCTTTCATGATGTAATATGTGGTCCCTAAGTACAAGAGGGAGAAGATATTTTGAGATGTAGTTATGGTATTTTTTCTTTTTGTTTTGACTAAGCAATATAGATGATTAGGGTATAGTGTTTTCAGACAAGAAATAAAGCATGTGGAGATAGGCTATATGATTTACTGGAGTATTAAGATAGTTTTGCTATACATGAGGTGATATAAATTAAGACATTAATAAATGTTATTCTTCTGCGAGTTTAAAGACTCAGAAAACGTTGCTCTCAGGCATTGGGAGTGAGCTCCTGGGTCATGTTCTGACTTTAACAACAGCCAATTGCCAATCCCACTTCTTTGGCTTGAAGCTAGTCTTGATTACTTAGGGTGATGAATTGGTAGACTCTACGGATGACTTCATAGCTGGAGCAGTATCTTTCTCCTCTGACATTGCTTTGGTATTTAGTAAAGTGTGAGCTGTTCTTAAAATATTGCCAATGATTCTAAAGAAGCCCAATGCTAGGATTCAAACAGGGTTTAATATAAAGATTTTTTTTATCACAATTTCTTTATTTACAGTAACAGGAGAGCCATGTCACTGACCCTATTTCCAAAACTATTCACCCCACTGGTACATGATACGTAAGTTTATTTGTGTATTTCTCCATGCATTAATCCATGTCACTGATTAAATTTCAGAATAGGAAGTGAACTGATTCTCATTATAATCTTTTGATATAGTCATATAAATCTGATATAGATCAGATTTGATATAGATCAGAACTACAAGCAGAATAGCCTAATAAAAATATGTATCCTTGTATGGAAAATACTTACGTGATGATACCAGGCTCTTCTGCATTTTAGCCAGACTAGGAAACATGTAAATACATAGCAGCATATTTTATAATTGGCTGAATTTTTCCTCATTTTTCTGACATGACTACACAAAGTCTTTCTGTCAGCCTTAAGAACTTAGTTTCAGTACTGGTGAAAAGTTTTATAAATTTATTTTAGAAAAAATAATTATGAGACTGATTGTGTTATCATCAAAATTTTTGTTGCATCTTCTTGCAGGGATGATCCCTGCAGGAAAATTTTCTCATCCTCATACGGCTTGGCCATGTGAGCTCCTTTTGCTGATTAAAGTGAACGGAAACAATGATGTTTTTGAGCAAACGTTTTAAAAGAATCGCCTAGATCCACCATCATTCCTTTCTTTCTGCCATGAGAACAGCTCCTTTGAGATAGTGGCTGCACCTTCTACCAGGTATTGGAATGGTAAGCATATGGAGCAGAGCTTCAATGAGCATTAATGAGAGTCAAGAAGGAAAAAACCTTTCTCTGTTGTAAGCCACTGAGATGCTGGGGTGATGTGTTACTGTAGCATAGTGTACTGAAAGCTGACAGCTACAGACAAGCTCATGAAACAAAGATTTGAATAGTTGTGAACTTCAAGTTTAATAATGTAAGATATTCTTAGAACTAACTGCAATGAGGATATTATGTGGTATAGAAATTGCAGAATAACCCTTTATATTCTTTTATCACTTAGATTATTTCACTGGAATATCTTGGCATATAGGTAATGTAAATACATTAAGATAGAAAGTCATAATTCTACTTTTACCTCCCAATAGATGAGAGCAAGTGAGAATTAATTTGTCTGCATTTTTCAGAGGTACACTTAGCCATCTGTTGATTGAATTATCAATACTCCCATTGAATCCATGTGTTGTTGTTACTTTTCCTTTGGTGACAATTAAGAAGCACCAGTTTGTAGATTCTCTTTCTTCCTGTAATATAAGTTTAATTTATTCTCTATCATTAAAAATTGTATTGCAGAGGATCATATTAAAATATTCAACAGAGGGTAATTAGCCTTCTATGCTGTATATGCAGTAATAATGCTTGAAACTACTTCGAAATTTAGTAAGTAAACTCAGACTAGAGCAAAACAAACTTGATTGTCTTAACAGTTAATTCAGACAAACCAAGAGACTTATAGTCCCCTGCAGACATTTTTGTCTTCTCCTATTGCTCAGTTTTCTAATTAATAACAGAATCAAAATTACAGAATTTGCGTTTGCTGAGATAGAAATTTCCCCAGTGGCTCTCAGCAAAGGGCAGAACCATCAGCAGTGCTCCAGAAAAGCTGATAACAGATACTGCTGTTTTAAGAAAACAGAATTTAAATTCGCTAATTAACATTGTTACTTAAAAGTCAGGGACACGAAGGTGCCAAAATGAAAAGGCTTAGAACAAAACTTCTCCAAAAGAGTAACTTCAAAATATTTTGATTAACTAGTCTCTTCCTGCTTTTTATAAAAGAGAGTACCTGGAGCAAAAGACACAATTTAATCCTGTTGCCAGCTGCTCTTTCCCCCCCCTCATTTAGTGGCAAATTAACATTCTGACTATTCCAAGGCACAAATATAATTTGAGTCAGCTGAAGTTGTATAGCTTGGCAGCAAACTAGATAAATTTTAAATGCATAATTGTGCGTTTGTTATAATCTTTGAAGATTTTGGATTCTAGCATCTTACACTCAACTGGACTTCCTGTAGAGAGATGAAATCTTTCTTCCGCCAAACACTTTATAAAGGCTGAAGGTTTCTAAGGAAAAAGAAAATAAAGCTGAAGAAAACCTGATACTTTGCACAACACTGATGGAGCACTGACAAAAAGTTTAGAACAGAACCGAAAATCCATTTAAATGCTCTGTGCCCCAGGGGGTGACCATGGCTCATCTTGAATGCGCAACAGACTTTCCATTACAATTTTTTGGGATGAGTATTTTATCCTAATAGTAAAATAGTTCTCTGTGTCCCTGTGACTCTCATTAAGCTACTCAAAGAAAATACTTGTTCACTGCCCTTTATCCTCCTTAGGTAGAAAAATCTGGATTTAAGTTTTTTGTTGTTTGTTTATATTTTTTTGTTTTGTTTTATAGTCATTCTCCATGATCAAGAAGTCACCATAAATCCCCATGCACTCTTAATAGAATTTTTTAAAAGATTATAGTATCTTGTCTTTAGATGAGAGAACTTCTGGGAAAATATTATTTTTGTAAGACTTGATCAAGCAATAAGGGGCTCTGAGATTTTATGATTTCGTGAGTTTTCATAAATAATCCTGAAGAAAACTATTCCTAACTTTTAGTTCATTAACAAGAAATTGTATAGTATGACTTTTATAAATGTTAACGATTTTAAAGCTAGACAAAAATGAACAGTATTTTTGTGAAATTTATATGAAAGCATTGCTTTCAAAAAAAGAAATATTTTTCATACATCATTGTGAAAGAAAAGACTTATACTTTTAAAGCTGGCATAAGTAGTGTTCATCAAATAAAATAATGTGTCTTCACTATATTCATACATTGCTTGCAAACATATTTAATTATTAAAATCATTTCTTTGCACAAGGAAAGTATAGTTCACATTTTTAAAATAACCAAATGAATCTATAAAATCGTAGGTTAAAAAAAAAAAGAAAATTATATGAGAAGATATTTAATAAGAAATAGTCAAGATCCAAAAGTTTATCTTTACCTAATGTATTGCATAAAAAAGAATAGCATATACATTTTCATATAGGTACTCATACTTGCATAAATTAAAATATAGCTTGTAAAATAAGAGAAGCTCAAATTCATCACCTTCTGACTGTGATAGTATATGCTAGCAATGTTTCTAGGAAGAATTTTGTGTAAAAAAATAATAAAGGTCAATATGTTGTCTGATGGAGCTAACTGAACAGGAAGTTATTTCATTAGATATAATGTGATTGTAGGAGGAGGTATAAGAGAAGATCCTCGGCACAGATTGGCCCATTTGTCCTAAAACAATTGGGATTAATGTGCAGCGTTTCTAAAAAACATGAAGTAATTCCTCCTTGTAATATTTTCCCTCATCAAAGGGATATTTGATAGAATAATGACCAGCCAAATCCTCTGCGAGTTCAGCAGTTAGTGACATCACAGTTAGTAATGGGGGTGGGTTGCTTGTATTCGTAGCGCAGTCAGTCCCCTACATACAAACCTTCAAATTGCAAACTTTCAAAGATATGTGTGTTTGCGTGTCCAGTCACGTTAAGTTCACATGCCTGGCGTACATTGTCAAGTGTGCATCCTCTACAAGTGGCTGTGCTTTTGTGTACTTTACTGTTTGTTTTTTATGTATTATTTGTGTGAAAAGTATTATAAACCTATTACAGCACAGTATTATACAGTTGACTGTGTTAGTTGGGTACCTAGGCTAATTTTGTTGGACTTATGAACAAATTGGACTTACGAACTCGCTCTTGGGATGGAACTTATTCGTATGTAGGGGACTGACTGTAATCAGGAACTTCGTTATCACTTTTGGATAAAGATGAGTGATTCATATCCCAATGCTTTCATCACTTCCTTTCCATATGCTTTCAGGAAAGGGCATTATGTATGGAACAGAGTGAGGGGAATAAAAGCTGAGAATGTTTCCAGGGAATCACAGGCACTGGGTACTTACTAGTTTCCTGCTTACCCTTTTCTAATGGATCCTGTATGGAATGAGAAAAGTCACACTCCTCAACCAGTTTCCAAGTGTATACATTTACCTTCTGACATTCTATTTCAATCATTCATTTCTTTAACACATTTCAGTCCAGCTCCTTGTTTATGCAAGAGACAACTTTGAAGAAGAGAGAAAGATTCTCCTTTATACATCTGAGAGTCCAGAGACATTACAAATCCCTAAGTCAAGGAAGGGTTTTGTGTATGTGAGAAAATGAAAGAGGACATTTTTTTTCTGCATTTGTTTCCTAATGCTGCTATAACAAGTAACCACAAACATAGGGGTCTAAGATAAAATAAATTTATTATCATACATGTACAGAGGTCAGAAGTCCGAAATCAGTTTCCCTGGGCTAAAATCAAGATGTCAGCTGGCCTGTGTTACTGCTAGAAGTTCTGAGGGAGAGTCCATTTCCTTGCCATTCCCCACATCCAGAGGCCTCAGAATCCTTGGCTTGTGGCCGCTTCCTCCACCTGTAAAGCCAGCCTCATGGCATCTTCTCTTCCCTCTGATCTCTGTGTCCACCTTTACATCTTTTCCTTCTGACTAGATTCTCCTGCCTCCTTGTTATAAGGATATATGTGATTATATTGGGCCCAACTGAATAATCCAGGATAATCTCCTATCTCAGGATCCTTAACCTGACCGCGTTTGTAGCATTCCTTTCGTATGTAAGGTAGTGTACTCACGGGTTCCTGGGATTAGGATGTGAACATCTTTGGGGACCACGATTCAGCTACCACAGTGACCAACGACCTGAGGTTGAGTGAAGAGTGGTACAAGCAGAGGTTGATGACTGAGGCAGGGATCAGTTCTTCTAAATTGTTTGGACTCCTGTGTAAATTCTGGATTTATTATTAACACCATGAGGAATCCTTGAAGTTTTTTTTTTAATCAAGATATTTATATGGCCTAATGTATGTCACCCGTTCTGTCAGCCATGGATGGGAGTGGAGCAAGAAGAAACATAAAGATGTACTTGTTTTCTATATTTTCATATCTTCCTTTGGAAAATGAAATAAGTAACAATTAGGCTGGTGTTTGTGAGGTAAAATACTTTATTTTACAAACTTAATTCACTATAAAAAGGAGCATTGACTGTTAGCCACTATACTAGGAAAGTTATTAACTGTGAAATTTGAGAAATTAAGGCCATACTACACATTAGATTTTACATGAGTTTAGAATGCAGTGAGAAACTCTTAGAAAACTCATGCATTGCTGCACACAATTAATTGAAAAAAAAAAATTTCCAGCATTATGTAACTCAAACCAATTACTCTAAGATACCATAGTCACAGCAGTAGTTCTCCACCATCATTTAAATTACCTCTTTAAATTTGAATATTGTTCCAGTTCCATTACTTAGTTGAATACTCATCAAATTTTGAAATGCCCTCCTAATTCTTCTTCACTTGGTTTTGTGATGAAATATAGTCATACTACAGCTTGACAACCCCAAATACCTAGGTCATGTAATTTCTTCCTGGGATATATCTGAAAGGTATTGATACTTTTCCTGAAATTCGAGCATCCTGTGAATCCTTGATATTGTTATCTAAGATTGTCAAATCTAGATCCTTAGAAATAGCATCGCTAGACAGATCCTGTGTTGCAAACTTGCTGTGGCTCCTGTCATTTCAAAGCGGCAGGGTCTGCACAGCTGTAACCATTCTCTCACCTCGCAGTTCTGCCACTGGGTGATTTCCCCCAGGAAAAGTTACGTTCACTTCTAGGGCACAGGTTCAGCTCTGATCTCTGTTGACTAATTTGAACCATGTGAAGGCTGATTGTTGACCTCTTCTTAAAAGAAAATAAAAAAATAGAAACAGTGGTTTTAAAACAGCTTTTAACAAATGAAACTGTAAAAAAATAAAACAAAAACAAAACTGAAGAAAAGGCATGGAGGGTCCTATCATAAAACTCAAATGCTTCACGAGTGTCATGCATCTGCCCTCTAAAAATCCTTACTGAACTCGGGGCCGCCTGTGCCTGCGAGTCTGATTAAACCCTGGAAGGAGCATGGCAACAAAGTTCCTCTGCCCCTCGATGTATCTGAAGCAGTATAAACCTAGTTATGTAGCGCATGGGACCTAGTTAATGTGGGCATTCAGTCCTGAATGAATATCCATCTACACATTACATCTATGTCAGTAAGTAAATACCTGCAAATCTAAATGATACTTAGAAATCATGATAGAAGGCTAGGCATAAACATGAACAATTCCAGTGTGTCAGGACAACCTTCCTTTAATCAGCTTGTAAGAAAATCGAAACTATTAGTCAAGGGGCCAACGGGGACACATTTTTTGACACTTAAAATTTCACAAATATTAAGCCCATTGATGTAATTTCTTTTTACCTCTCAACAAATTTTAAGGAGCTCTTGCAGAAACAGGGATGGTGAGAATATTGCAGCTTCTCTTGGTCACCAGTCTTTACTTAGTGATTAAATAGTCTGGCTCCAAACCACCCAGCTCATTGTTTTTTTTACCTACAGTGTGAAAGAAAAATCATCTCTGTGCCAACCCCACATCATATAAAACCCTAACAATGTGTTGAGTGTGACTTAAGAGCCCATAATGCATTTTTCATGAAGGTAAGGAAAATCCATTAAAGAGATTAATTTGTGTTTGGAAAGCCTACCTCTCTACAGCCAAAAACATTTGTTCTGTCAACTGTGGTTTGCTGATACACTGTGATAGTACTGAGGCTCAGTGAGGGCATTGTTATTGTACTGTTACATCTTCCACAGATGGATCATTTATAAATTATTTAAGCAGTTATTCTTCAAAGGGGACTATTGATTTGATGCTAAACTTTCTTTTTTCTTTTTGGTAATTATTGCAGTTAAAGGTTTTTTTAAAAAAGGCTATTCTGGGCCTAGTAACTTTTTTCAGGAACATTCATGTTGTAGAAGCTGCTCTTTCACACCAAGATAATATTTATTTGCTGTCACTTTACAGAACTTTCTAGAAAGAAAATTGTAATTTTTTTTCTATGATGCATTTTAAATTGATTAGCAGCAACACAGATTTAGCCGTTTCAATAACCTTGTTGAAGAAATAAAGGAATAGGCTTGAGTTGAATTCCGTAAACATTTTGAAATAATAAAATGCAATCTTTACGTTATAAAGGATTTAAGTCACACAAACTCATTACGAGGAGGTATGGTCTAAGGGAAGGGAGCAGAGTGCACAGTTTTATCCTTACACTACCTCACAGCTCAATTATTTGCATCTGCAGTGATTCTCAACTTAGCTCCTTGGAATCACCTGAAGCACTTAGAAGATATACATGCCTGGGTCCTACCCTTATAGTTTCTGATCTAACTGGTCTGACGTTAAGCCTGAGGATCAATTGCTGTCCAAGTTCTCTAGGTGATTCTAATATCCAACCAAACTTGAGAACCATTAACCTAGAGGAAGAGTAAAAGATCCAAAAGTGGAATGCCCTTGTGAGAAACAGGAAGGACGAATGGAAGGAAGTAAATTTTATTTTATCCTCAAATATTTCCATCAACCAGCCTGGTTTTATATTTTCCACTGAGGACTCAGATTCTAACTATGAAGCATTCCCATTGAATTGTTAACCAGAAATGAAAGCCTCTGAGACATGAGGTCCCATTCTGTGTAGCTGCCTTCATCTGCAGATGTAGCTGCTGCATGTGGCGCGCGGTGTCTACGGCGCAAGGGCACACACCCAGTGATGAAATCTAGCCTGTGCTTTCCTCTTCAGGCTACACCCCGATAGAGGAATTTTCCTCCCAGAAGGAAGGATGACCTTTTTCTAATTCATACAAAAGTGTTGCACGAGATAGTGGTAGACCTGGAAGAAACGGAAGATTCATGTTGGAGAACAGATTATTGGGTTAGCTAGGAGATGCACCCTTCTCCAACATATAGGCTGCCTCAGAGGCGAAGGTGCTGCTTCAAAGGAAATAGCAGATCCAGCCTGGCCTTCATACTCGACTGGACTCCAGAGGCCAGAGTAGGAGGAGCGAGAATTGTGCAGTCATGGCAAGAAAAGAAAGGAGCTGGAGAAAACTCCTAGTCTTCTGAGGCAGCATAAGCAGAGACTTGCTCTTCCCATAAGGGATACTGCTGTAATAATTATCCTTTGATATATGAGTAATACATTTCATGTTTAAGAGCTAGGTGTTGCGGATGGCTAATTTTGCTCTGGGTAAACTCATAAAGAAGAAAAGTGATCCTACAGGGTCTTGACAGAAAAGATTAGGTTAGAACATAGCATACTGCAGGATTTATGGAAACACACACACACAACAACAAAACACACACCGCACATGCAAAAACTACAGAACAAGCACACATTTATTTTATTAGACTTCTTGGATGTTGCAACCAAGCTGACCAAGCTGTATTTGAAGCGTGGAAAAGGGAGAGAGATAAGACAGCAAAATAGTTAAGGATATGGGGCCTAGAGTCAGATTAAATGATATTTTAATTCTGTATGCCCTTGCGGAATTTACCTAACTTCTTAAACCCTAGTTTCCTCAATCCGGTAAAAAGGATGAGGATGGTAGCATGTTGGTTGTGGTGAGGGTTAAATGAGGTCACCCATGTAAGAAGCTGAGCTCGGAGCCTGGCATATTATGAATGCTTACTAACAATTAGTTATTATTATGTTTTTAATTAATCAGTTCACAATCTAAGTTTAACAAGAGTGAGCACCTTGACATTAATTCTGTGCCAACATATTACAAAATGCTTCAGAACTGTCCTCATTACAAAGTAGTCTTCTTCACTGAGGGAGCTCTTCTTTTTTAAAATTTTGTAGTTAAGTAGAATTATAAGCTTGGAGAGAGACAGGTTTCTAAAATATTGGCAGGGAGCCTGGAATTTTTAAAAATAATAATTCTTATCACCCTTTCAATCATCAGAGCCACTCCAATCACTGCCAAAACACTTCTTTGTTACCATAGAGACCCATAGAGATAGTCATATATTAAATAACAAACATTGCTCAACAAGAATAGAAATTAGAATGAGAGACTCCTGTTTAAATTCCTGAATTAGATTTCTTTTCTGCCAGAAAATGGGCATGAAGGAGATCTGAACATAAGGAGGATTCTGCAAGTTTAATTATAAAGCAAATTTTGGTACTTGAAATACAGTATGGTCAGTACATTGAATCAGTGGGGTTCCTTGGATGTAATCAGAAGTTGTATTTTCTTCTATAATGATTCCCTCTACATAGCCATTCCCTATGGGGATGATTTTTTGAATTAATTAATTAATTAATTTTTATTTTAGGCTGCATTGGGTCTTCATTGCTGTGCACGGGTTTTCTCTAGTTGTGGCGAGCAGGGGCTGCTCTTTGCTGTGGTGCATGGGCTTCTCATTGTGGTGGCTTCTCTTGCTGCAGAGCACGGGCTCTAGGTGTGCGGGCTTCAGTAATTTCAGCATGCGGGCTCAGTAGTTGTGGTTGTGGTGTGCAGGTTTAGGTGCTCTACAGCATGTGAGATCTTCCTGGAGGAGGGCTCGAACCTGTGTCCCCTGCATTGGCAGGCAGATCCTTAACCACTGTGCCACCAGGGAAGTCCTAAGGGTTAAGATAATTCTTGCCCACCTTTTTAAATAAAATTAAGAGATTTTCCTGGATGTTCTCAGACAATAAAATACCTTATGGTAACTTTAATCCCCCAACCAGTCTCACTTCATAATATACCATTTAGTACTGGAAATTTGTCAAAATTCCGTACTCCTTTCAAAGGAAAATCTCTTGGTGTCTACCAACTTTGGGTGTGTTGCGGGTAGGGTGGGATTGCACCATAATTTTACTCTAAAGAAATCCTCCCTATTCCCACTGCTCATGCCCCTTCCATGTTACCCTCTGTTATATTCTAGAAAGGTGACAACATTAAGAGCCCACAGCCATAAAGGAGTTCACTCCCTTCCTTTGCGCGTCCACCACAGCTGTTCTTGAATGTCTTTTTGGAATTTAGGAGAAGCTGGTGTTTAATGTTTTGAGGCCTTGGTTGAAATTCTTTCCTTTTGAATACTCTTTTGTGTAAACGGGTATGCTGGAAGGTGTATCTTCTTAGAAAGAACAAGGGCCAGATATTTTAAGGCGTTTTTTTTTTTCCAGTTCTTGAACAACTGAAATGTTCAGTTTAGCCAAACTAGCTTTGTTTGTGTGTTTTCTAACTAGTAAAGTACCATTTAATACAATGTAGCCATTCTTCAGTCAGTGATGTTACCAGAAAACATGGGAGGTTACCAGGAAAATTAATATAGCTTCCCTAAATCACTGAGTGCTGTAGGTATTTTAAATCTTCTACTTCCTCCCCCATCCTCCCTCTCTTTCTCCTTCTTTAACAAAAATAGCAAGAACAACTAGTAACTTAAGACTTTCTGTAACACAGGCAAATTATTCAGGCATACATAGTATTCCTGGAAATTTGGCTAAGCATAATACTCAACAACACAAAATATCCCCTTATAATGTACATCCAGAGAGTGAAACCCCCAAATCAAACATTAAAGGTTTTAGCCAATACTTCAGAAAATTGATTCCTCTGACACCATTCCGTCAGCACTAGTGTTATATTATCAGCTTCCATTTTCTGAAGGAATTCTGGGCCAGTCTTGCGAAAGTTGCCATGGGTCATTCTTATTATGTCAAAAAGAGTGGAAAGGCACTTTGTTCTTGTAAGAATCCAGGAAATGTTTTTGTTCAACTGAAAATATTCCATTCATTCTTTACAAACTGCGGTGGCAACACCTCCCACCTGTCAGAGTTGTATGTACACCAGCAAGAGGCCTGAGTCATTTTCCCAAGCCTGTGTGGTGGGCGGGCCCCTCCTCATCCCGTGTACAATGTGGAGGGAAGTCCATATGCATGAGGAAGAGACTCATTAACTCTATGGCAAGGCTGGGATTCAAAGTATCTGTTTTGTGGAGGGTCAAAAAAGGTTATGTAACTCTCATTTTCATCAGCATTTCCAAAATGTTAAAGTAGGCTTGTTTTCTTTTTAAAAGGATGGGGGCGTGGGGGGGGGGAGTAGAGATAATTCCTCTAATAGTATCAAATACACTCACAGGCAGACATTTGGGAATAAAAAATGTTACGTGCAGATTTTCAAGGGCTTAAAGCTTTTCAAATAAATGTATGCCCCATTAGCATTCACTCAGCTATAAAGCCTTTGATCTTCCTTTAAAAGAAGCTAGAGGAAAAAAGAAGGGAGGGAAAGAAAGGAGTGAGAAAGAGGAGCTGTCAGCAGTTTGAATGCTGCCAATTATTACACGACTTATAAAGAGCTAATTAAACATGATTGCTTCCAAAAAGAATCATCTTTACTCTTTTTATGTTCTCTTTTTATTTATACTGTAAAGAAACGTGATTATTGATAAGCCCCACGTTGCAAGCTGAATGGGAATGTCTTTCGACAATAATGGAACCATTTCTTTAGTTTACTCGAGGCCAGTCTATATGGTATTTTGGGTTTAGGAATTCTATTCTCATGACTTCAGCTTTAAGTTCAGTTTCGGCAGTTTGCAAATAAAATGTAAGATTACTGGATTTCTCTATGTATCTCTAGTTCTTTCTCTGTATTCATACCAGGACATAAATATAATCTATTTATGAATATTTCCAGCAATTAATAATTATTCTCCAGCCACATACTCAAGACCTACCCATCACTCTAAATAAATCCTTTTTTTCTGTCTCATCTTCCCATTTTCAATCAGTCCTCAAAGCTTAGTTATAACTCCCTTGTAACCATCTCTACAGTGGCTTCCTTCCTCTCTGTCTGCTTCCTCTGTCTTTGTTAGGTCCTCATTCCCTTTCCCCGGCATTAATGAAATGTGTTCTCAATCGCTGGTTCCCTCTTTGTTTTTGAAGACACTCCTTCAACAAGTATTTTCACACTGGAACCTAAATAATCTCGCTTATAAAACATTTCCAGTGAATACACGAAATAAAATAATACAGAAAAATGTTCAAAACAAAACTGTACAGCTTCATGAATTGTATCAGAAACCCAACATCCGTGGAACCACTACTCAGGTCAAGAAATCAAACGTGGCCAGAACCCAGAATTTTCCTTGTGATCCCAACTTCATAAACACAGTGACTCTTTCAATATTTTGCTCATTTTCTGTGGGCTTATTTGTCTTTTTGTTTATTTCTAGGAGTTCTTTATATATTATGCACATAAGCCCATTTTTCATATATGTAACACATGACTTCTCCCTCTCCTGTGCTTGGCTTTTTATTCTCTTTATATTCTCTTTTAATGAACAGAAATTTAAAATTTTGATTCCGATTTATCAGTCTGTTTCTTTATGGCAACTGATTTTGGGGTCCTGTTTGAGGTATCCTTCCTTACTCTAATAGCGTGAAGACATTCTTGTATAGTATATTTTAGAAACTATTTTTTTAAATCACATTGATCTACAATTTACCTCAAGCAGACTTTCGTGTCTGGTGTGAAGTAGTGGTCAAGTTTCTTCCGCACTGATTTCCAGTTGTGCCATCACCATTTATTGAAAAGTCCGTCTTTTCCCCACTGCTGTGTAGTCCCAAATTTATTTTACGTCCTGTCTTTATATGTTTAATCTGTGCGTAGGCGCCCTAATTTATGTATTGTTGTATTATTTGTTCTTACAGCACAATGTCTTAATTACTTTAACTTCATAATAAGTTTTAAAATCGATTGGAGTAAGTCCTTCCCATTAAAAAAAAGGTTTTGTTGGTGCTTTGCTATATAACATTTTAGATCAACTTATCAAGTATGATGCTTGTAAATGTCATTTTACCCTTTATTATAATAAGGAAGTTCCTGTGCATAGTGTTTTATAGTCTTTATCATGAGAAGCTGTTGAATTTATCAAATGCTTTTCTGTACTTTCATTGATCACATAATTTTCTCTTCTGTTATATTAATGTGACGAACTTCACCAATATTTTTTCAAATATTAAAATAAGCTTATAATTGTGAAGTTAACTCCAAATAGTAAAACAGCATTATCTTGTTAAAATATTTATTGGGTTTGATTTAATATATTTAAAATGTTTGCCTCCAAATAATGAAGATATTGCTGTGTTAACTTTTTTTTTTATAATATTTTTCATGTTTTGGTATCAAAACCTGACTTCATAAACACAAAGTGGGGAAAGTCTTTCTTCTATTTTCTGGGAGAATTTCTGGGAAAATGGCATTTTTTATTTTTTAAGATTTTAGTAGCAATTGTGAGTGAAATCATCTAAGCAGAGGGCTTTCTTTGTGATAAGTTAATAATGCTTATAAATACTATCAGTTTAATGGAAATGTTCAGCTTTTCTCTTTTTACTTTGTTAATATTTGTTAGTTTTGTTTTCAAATTGTTCAGTTTCTTCTAAATTTGCAAATTAACTTGCATAAGATTATCCATATTATTATTTTGTGTAATGCATATATCAATAATACAATAATGTAATAATTACTATAATATGTTATTCTTTTGTGTGGATGATTTGTACTGTTCTCTCCCATTCATACTGACATTATTTTTGCTTTTCACTTTTATTCTAGTAATAATTTCTTAGGGGTTTAACATTTATACATTTATATATACATATTCCTGTGTCCTAATTCTATGCTGATAATATGCATATACATGAGTTCATATTGTTTCATACTGTTCAGATCAGGAATGGGTTAAGGTTTTTTTTGCAACAGAAAAGTCAATATAAATTAGAGCTGCATACATTTATACTGATAAGAAAATAAGAACAACTATAAAAGATATTTGAAGCCAGAAAACAAATTGAATAAATACAATAAAATTATGCCGCTGGCTCTTCTGACATATCTAACAAACATATAGACACACACACATACACATATATAGCTATGTGTATAAGCATATAACTACAAAGAAAGTTAAGGTGGTTTGTGTCAACACTTAATATTTGATCTTTTCTCACACATAATAAAAAGTATTTTTTTTATTAGAACAAACACAACTAAAATTCAATTCCAGGAGATATTTTTGGAGATAGAGTTAACTAAATATATGAAAAAGAACATATTTACGTATGCATTCCCGTTTTACTTACATTATGAAGTGACAAACAGCCAGTGCGAGGTGGGTAATGAAAAATAGTTCAAAGAATGTCTAATTATGATGCAAATTGGAGGGGGGGTGGGAATCTCCATTACTTTTTAATAAGATAAGCCTCTACTGGACAAATGGGACCATAGATTTTCTTTAAATAACAGAAACCAAGCAATAAAAATAATCTTATCAGCACAGTCCCTGAGTGCTCATTATCTGCCAAGCGCCACTCCAAGCTCTTTACCAGCATAAACTCATTGTTCCTCTCCATGGCCCATAAGGTAAGTTATTAGTATTATCTTCAGCTACAAATTTAAAAAATAAGTGTTTGGTAACTTACTCAAGTTCACAGAGCTAGTAGATATGGGAGCTGGGTGTTAGATAGAAGGCAGATTTGTTAGAAATGTTTCAAAGTCTGAGCTGTTAAAAATTATATTGTATTGTTTCAAACAATAAAAAGAGTTTGCGTTTACATAATTCAGTGAGTCCTGGAGGCACTGGGACCTCAATGGAAGTAATAGATGTCTCTGAATAATTTTCATGTTTCTAACTAGCGTGATAATTAACTCATATATTCTCCTGTGAGAAAGTGTGTCTGTTTACATATTTCTATGTATGGAACTCTCTCCTAGGCCCTGGTAATACACCAGTGACGAAAACAAAATTCCTCCTCCCAAGGAGCTTACATTTTAGTAGAATAAGAGAGATGATAAGTAAATAAATAAATATAATAGACGTATGGTGGGTATACGATCAATAAGCTAAAAATATAGTAGACAGTACTGGCTCCACCACTTTCCAGATGTGTTTTCTTGGGACAATTACTTGAATTCTCTCACCTCTTTTACCTCTTCTGTAAAGTGTGGAGAATCATAGTATATACCTCACTGAGATGTTATGAAAACTAAATGAATGAATATTTATAAAGATCTTAGAACTGTGCCTGGTGCCAAAATAAGCACTACTGAAAGGTATGTTAAATATATTTTTAAAGTATGTTATTAAATGCCTTAAAATAAGAGAGAGTAAAGAAACTAGGTATTAGGGTAATTAAGGAAGGAGGAACTTGGTATTTTAGGAAAAAATGATCAGGGAAGGCACCTCTAATAAAAGTTCCATGTGAATAGAGACGACAAAAAAAAAACTAAGGAAGTGAGCCTTCAGGTATGGAATATTACAGGCAATGGAAACAGCAGACACAAAGGCCTTGGACTTGTGGTTGTAGGGCTTAAGCAGGCTGGTTTCAGAATGTCCGCAGCCCAGGGTGAAGGGAGAGAATGGTGCAGGTTGAGACCAGAGAGAATGTTATGGGCCAAATGAAAGAGACCATGGTAAAATCTGCTTTTCAGGTAAGGGAGTTTAGAGGCCATGGGAAGGTCTTGAGCAGTGGAAGTGGCATAATTTGACTCCGTATAATTTTCACACTGAATTGCCACTAAGAGCTGACAGAATTGATTGTAGGAGGCAAGAGCAGAAGAAAAACATCAGTCAGGAATAATTGCAGCGGTCCATGGAGAGGTGACGTTGGCCTGAACTAGCACATTACTGGAGGAGGGCGTGGGGAGTGATTGGATTCTAGCAGACTTTTCTGCTTTAAGCTTAAATGCCTAAACTGAACTCCTCATATGTCTCCCACTGACCTATCCTCCTAATTACTCCTTTACTAATCTTTCCCATCTCAGAAAATGAGGACTCCAATCTTTCAACTGCTTACTTCAAATAGCCTAAAAATCATCCTTGACTCTTCTGTTTCTCCAACACCTTGTTTCATACTCATTGACGAATCACATCAGTCTAGGTTTAAATCATCCCTTTCTGGCCAACTCTCCTGCTACCTTTGGAGTCTAAGCTGCCATTACATTTTTGCCTACGTCATAACAATGACATTTCAATGTCCTCCCTTCTTTCATCCTTCCCCCTTAAATATTTTCTCAGTAGAATGGGCAGATGGGTGGTGGGTGGAGAGAGAGAGAGAACAAGAGAGAGAGAGGACCTATTCAGGCACCTCAGATTTTATCAGTCAAAACCCTACATCAGTTTCTCACCTCCCTGGGAATGGAAGCCAAAGTCCTGCTCATGGACCCCAGGGCCCCACATGCTCTGCCCATCTCTTATACCTGGTCTCCTCTTCCTCTCACTTTCACTACTCTGGAATCTTACCGTCTCCTGAATATTCTAGACACATACCACCATCATCTTTGGAATTTCCTTTTTTTTTTTTTTTTAAAGATTTTTTTGATGTGGATCATTTTTAAAGTCTTTATTGAATTTGTTATAATATTGCTCCTGTTTTATGTTTTGGGTACTTTTTTTTTTTTTTTTTTTTTTGGCCACAAGGCATGTGGGATCTTAGCTCCCGGACCATGGAATTGAACCCACAACCCCTTCCCCCACTGCATTGGAAGGTGAAGTCTTTATCACTGGACTGCTAGGGAAGTCCCTTCGTTGGGATTTCTTTCTGCTCTGCTTAAAATATTCTATCAAAGATATTCGTATGACTGCATCTCTACCTCCTTTAGGTCCTTACTCAGAATCATCTCCATGTAGTCTTCCCTGGCAACCCAATCTAAAGTTCCACATCCCTACACCTACACACACACACACACACACACACACACACGCACGCACACGGTTTTCTCCCTTCTCTGCTCTCCTTCTCAGAATTTATCACTATCAATACTTATTACCGTACGCATTTTGCTTATGTTGTTATGTTGTTTATTGCCTGTCTCCTGTGTGAAAATCTAGATCCTATCAGGCCAAAAATTTGTTTTATTAACTGCTGTCTCCCCAGTATCTAAAAGTGTCTGGCATATTCTAGATGTCCAATAAATAGTTGTTAAATAACGAACAAGTTATTAACAATGGATCCAACTTCCTAGAATAAAACCATACAATTGTTTTTTGTTTGTTTCTTTGCTTGTTTGTTTAATATGTAGAGAGTGTGAGGTTGTGAGGGTGTGCGTGTGGTTTGTGTGTGCCCAGGTAACTTGATATAATCATAACTCTTATTAAAATAAATATTCTGTTTTTCAGTTTGGGGAAGAAAAATGAGAATTTTTTTTCTAAAAGTATGCATGCATGTATCTGTATGTATATACAACAAAAAAAATAATTTAATTTACTCAACATTTATTGAATACTTATATGCCCCAAGTCCTTTGCTAGGAAGTGAGGGATATAGAAATTGATAAACTATGTTTCTGCACAGAAGTGGTTCAGAATTTGTTTTTTTTTTCTTTTTTAAAAAATATTTATTTATTTATTAGATGCATTGGGTCTTTGTTGCTGTGTACGGGCTTTTCTCTAGTTGTGGTGAGTGGAGGCTGCTCTTCCTGTGGTGGGCAGTCTTCTTATTGCAGTGGCTTCTCTTGTTGCAGAGCATGGGCTCTAGGCGCATGGGCTTCAGTAGTTGTGGCCCACGGGCTCTAGAGCACAGGCTCAGTAGTTGTGGTGCATGGGCTTAGTTGCTCCGCAGCATGTGGGATCTTCCCATTTGTATTTTTTAAGATGCTATTTTTGAACATTTCATGCATACCAAGAAAGAAGCTGTTTCAGTTACTTACATAATCTCATGTTATATTCTCAACAATGTCATGTGCTTTGAAAAGCATTGGCTTGAGATGTACCTCTAGTTTTGCCTCTAGTTTTGTGAATTTGGACATAGTATCTACATTCCTAGATCTCATTTATATCGTTAGGTAACAAAGCAGAGTTATTGAGCATATGCAACGCATTAATACACAGAATCTACTTAGCATAGTGGTTGTAAAATAGGAAATTTTTAATTATATTAATCATTATTTTACATCTATTCTTTAAGTTTACTGTCAACTATCCTGCAAACTAAGTAGTTTCTGAAAATAACTATAATATGAATCCATAACTAGAAGATGGTATTTATTGAAAACACCCAAAGTTATGCCGTTTGGGCAATGATATATGGAAACACCTCCACTGCTGGTGGGAATGGCATTTGCTACAATACCTCAGGAAAAATTTGGCCACAGGTATCAAGAGACTTAAAACAGTGGAACATATATATGAGGGTCAGATAAAGTTTAAGAATGGAGAATTTGTTCAGAAAAAAAATTCAAGATAAATTTAGTAACAAACTAATTGGAGGAATAGTTTTAATTGTGACTAAATGCTATGATCTTGATCTGCTAGACAATGGAGTTATTAAAATTTTTTAAAGGTTTATTCTCCTAGGACTATGTAATTTGTATTAGAAAAAAGGGACACTGAAGGAACAAAGAGCCTATTAACAATTTATAGCAATTGTCCAAGTTTTTAGTGAAATGGTATTAAGCTAGGGATAATGAAAATGTTTAAAAGTGAATAATTTGAGAAATATTATAAAAGAAGGATTAACAAAAATTCGATTTAAAAATTTTTTGCTTTTTAAATTTCAGTATCACTGAACTTAAAACATTAAGCATCTTTAACTTTTTCCTCTTTACAGAAGCTCTGAGTCATCTTCAACTAGAAGGGATTAGAAAGATCAACGTTTTCTTAAAGGCATATAATCAAAAGCCTAACAACAACAAAAGCCCCATAGGTCTCTTAGAAAATGTCACTAATTCAATGTAAATTTTAAAAGTAAAAAATAAGTTAAATAATTTAAAAATTAATGTTATATGGAGTATTCTGTTGAATCCAAACCATTAATTTGATTTGAGAAACTAAATTGAATTATTGAGCTCACTAATTTAATCCAGAAATGGTTTCCCTGTCATAGAGAAAGTATTCTCCCTTTTTAATAGCACCAATATTTCATACAAATTTGCATTCCTTAATATTGTGTGTGTAAAAGTTTTGTAATGTTCAAAATATTATGAAATTTTACTTTTAATTAATGTTTAGTGCCAGTAGCAAGCAATTAAATGTAAAATGCACGTTTGTTTGGGATACCGGTGATTTTTTTATTACGAATGGAAAAATTTAACAGAAGCTTATTCTTATAAGTTTTTTCACTCCAGAGTTTCAGTTTAATCAAACACAGATGGTTTGTACAAAAGAAAAATGTTTATCCCTCTCTTTTATTTTTATTTATTTTTTTTGGTGTTTATTAGAATCTAAACCAATTGCTTACCAGTTGAGAATCTTCCTTTAAGGATGCACTTGAATAATAAACTATTATAGCATAATAGGGACAGATGGATGTTTACACCTAAATTGAATGATATATAATTTTCATGGTCATCGTTTTCCCTTTCAAAAGTCTATTTTGGCTTTTTTCCAGTTTCCATCCACTTCATTAGTCCTTCATGAATTGTCCAACATGACAGTTATTTGATTTAACCAATTCAAAGGCATCCTACTGAGTGAGTAATCAAGGCCTGCTGATTCAACACTATACTGTGGGGAATAACTGTTTCAAACTATATTATTTCTCAGTGTGTAATAAAGAACACTTGGATTTTTAAGTTGAATAAAACCTGACAATTTTTCAACTGAAGATTCCAATTAGGTAAAGGTTTATCCTCTTACAATTAAAAATCCAAAACCCTAACAATTTGCTTAGGAGACAAATAAACATCCTGTGTTCATTTTATATTTAAAAATTTTATGCAACTTCATAGTTTTCAGGAAAAAAAAGCATTCTATATATTCTATTAAACTGTTCTTAAATTCCGAAATAATACCCATATTTAACAACTGTCTTCATAATTAAATTGTTTTTTTTGTTGTTGTTTTTTCTTTTTGTTTTGTTGTGCATTTGTTTTGTTTTGCTTGAAGTTCTGGGCACTGTTCCACAGTTCTACGTAGTTCTAGCAAGATGTGAAAGTAGAGATATTTCCAAAGCAACAACTGTATGCATATTAACCCTTTTTGTTTGGAACCAAACATGATAGAAATGATCTACATATGAATGTACCATCTTTCTACTCAAACCACATTTCTTAAACACATTTAAAGACCGTCAAAGAAGTATTCTTATATTTTGTATCAATTGGTACCCAGCACATGATGTATATTTCCAGCCTTTAGTTCATTGCATTTATGATCCTCTTGCACCTCAAGCTATCATTGTCCATTGGCCTCATTATCTTCATCAGGAGAAAGGGAACTTCAGAGTATTATGGAAGGAGCAACAATTCTTCCTTTTAGAGTCTGGCTCAGTCTAGAAAGTTCTCTTCCAATAAAAAGAAATATTATATTAGGCCCCTTCCCAACGTTTTAATAGATTCAGAAAATAGTCAGAGAAAAAAAGAATAGGTGGCACAACCAAGAATAATAAGGAATAATATGTCTAGATACTAATCCAGATATGCCTGGTATTTTGAGTACAAGGATACAATGCAATGGAATTAGTATTGAATTCTTAACACAAGAAATAACTATTTCTGATCTATATGACACAAGACTGTCCTAAAACTTTCAACAGAATATGACCAAGAAGAGAAGTGAATTAGGAGTTAATGTGGGCAGAGAAAATAATTTGTAGAAAATTAAATTTAATTATTCCAGAAAGTGTGTTTTGTCACTCTCATTCTATGTGCTGTCCTTATAAAGGCATAATTTAAAAGAATCTTTTCATTATTGCTAATAAAAATACAATAATGGAATGTGAAATAGCAATTGTAATCAGACTCATGTGGTCAGAAAAGACAGCCATACTTCTTATTGAAGAATTTTCACCTGATATTGGGTATTATTGTTTGCTTTCTCTAAAGATTGCCTCTTCTTATCTATCTGCAATGGAATGAAAATATTCTTAGCATTAATTATCTAAAAATTTAAGGAGACTGTACCAATTTACATTCCCACCAACACTGTAGAAGTGTTCCCTTTTCTCTAAACCCTTTCCAGCATTGATTGTTTACAGACATTTTGATGAAGGCCATTCTGACCAAAGTGAGATGATACCTCACTGTAATTTTGATTTGCATTTCTCTAATAATTTGCAATGTTCAGCATCTTTTCATGTGCTTTTTGGCCATCTGCATGCTTCTTTGGAGAGATGTCTATTTAGATCTTCTGCCCATTTTTTGCTTTGTTTGTTTGCTTTTTTGATATTGAGCTGCATGAGCTGTTTGTATATTTTGGAGATTAATCCCTTGTCAGTCACTTTGTTTACAAATATTTTCTCCCATTTTCCCACCCACTGTGGAGAACAGTATGGAGGGTCCTTAAAAAACTAAAAATAGAACTACCATGTGATCTAGCAATCCCATTCCTGGGCATATACTCAAAGAAAACCATAATTTGAAAAGCTACATGCACCCCAGTGTTTATTGCAGCACTATTTGCAATAGGTAAGATATGGAAGCAAACTAAATGCCCATCAACAGAGGAATGGATAAAGAAAATGTGGTATATACATATATGTATACAATGGAATATTATGCAGCCATAAAAAAGGAATGAAATAATGTCATTAGCAGCAACATGGATGGACCTAGAGATTATCATACCAAGTGAAGTAAATCAGATAAAGACAAATATCATACGATATCACTTATATGTGGAGTCTAAAATAATTATGCAAATGAACTTATTTACAAAACACAAATAGGCTCACAGGCTGTGAAAACAAACTTGTGGTTACCAAAGGGGAAAAATGGGGAGGAGGGATAAATTAGGGGTTTGGGATTAACACAAATACACTATTATATATAAAATAAATAATCAACAAGGACTTATTGTATAACACAGGGAACTCTACTCAATATTCTGTAATAACCTACTTGGGGAAAGAATCTGAAAAAGAATGGATATATGTATATTTATATGTATAACTGAATCACTTTGCTGTACGTCTGAAGCTAACACAGCATTGTAAATCAACTATACTCTAATATAAAATAAGAATTAAATTAGAAAACTTTTCAGGGGAAATGCACCTCTGGCATCATAGATTATATTGAAGCTTCTAAATCACTGTTATGTTCCAGATTTCCTTCATCTTTGCTTTTTCTCTTGCCATAACATAAATAAATAGAGCATATCAAGCACATTGTTGCCTTATCAGTGCATTTAAGAAAAGGGAATGTGTATATTTGTGAAATTATTTTCAAAAACATGAAATTAAATACTTGCCTGGAAGTTTATAACTTGGAATGGAGAGGGAATTGAAACATAAGCAAAATGTTCTATTAATTTTACATAAAGAAGATTATGTTCATTTAAAAATCTGACTGTGGGATCTAAAAGTAAAGTCTTGAAACATAAAGAGAAGAAATAGTAATTGAAAGAATGATATATAGGACACTGGGCTTAAAAACCTTGGTTCTGGGCATTGCCCATGCATTTATCTAAAGAAAATTAGGTGACTACTAAGTTCTAAAAATATGCAAGACATCAACATATCAACACCTTGTAATTCACTCTCAAAATTATGGAATGCTGAATCCTTTTTTAAAATAATTATTTCCAACTATTCATTCATTCTTTCTTTCTATCATTAGGGGATAACATTAGAATTTAACATTTTCATCTATAGTAAATTTCTTGAAGGTGCGTTTTCAAATACAGATGTAAAACAAACAAAATTAATAATGTAGAAATTCCACTTCATACCTAGTTTTCCACCAAATATAACTAGAAAATTTATCATCCAAAGCTGGTATATTCTAGGAATGTAGAACTGATTTAACATACAGATCTGAATAAATAATTACATTAATAAAATAAAGGAGAAAAACCATAGGATTTTCCCAACAGATGCTAGGGAAGCATCTGATTAAATTCAACATACTCTCTTTATTAAATAATTAGCTAAATAAAGCTTTTGGTAAACCAGAAATAAAAGAGAACTTCCATAATATGTTTGTTTGTTTGTTTGTTTTTGTTGGCTGTGTTGTATCTTCCTTGCACCATGCCAGCTTTCTCTAGCTGCGGCTAGAAGGGGGCTACTTGTCATTGGTGTGTGCAGTCTCATTATGGTGGCTTCTCTTGTTGGGGAGCACAGGATCTAGGCACATGGGCTTCAGTAGTTGTGGCCTGTGGGCACTAGAGCGCAGGATCAGTAGTTGTGGCGCACAGGCTTAGTTGCTCTACTGCATGAGGGATCTTCCTGGACCAGGGATTGAACTTGTGTCCCCTGCATTGGCAGGCAGATTTTTTTTTTTAAGCTCTTTATTAGAATATAATTGCTTTACACTCTTGTACCAGTTTTTGAGGTACACCAAAGAGAATCAGCTGTATTTAGACATATATCCCCATATCCCCTCCCTCCCGTAACTCCCTCCCACCCTCCCTGTCCTGGCCCTCTAAATTATCACCCATCATCAAGGTGATTCTTAACCATTGTGCCACCAGGGAAAGAACGTCCCTAATATGATAAAAAACATATGACATTAAAAGTCATACTCAAAGATATTATACTGATATTTTTCTTATAAAGAATGGGTATGAGGTAAGGATATACTCTGTTATCTCTTTTATTTAACGTTATACATTTCCTAGTCAGTGAAAAAGTGTAAGACTAAGAAATCAAAGGTTTAAGGGCTGCTTAAAGAAAGAATAAAATTGGCATTGTTTATAGATAATATGATTGAGTACATACAGATCTAAAAGGCCTACAAGAAAAAAAATTAGTACAAATTAATGTTCTTAGCACTGTTTCTGGATAAAAGATTAATATACAAAAAAGCAATTTTATTTCCTTCTTTATTTCCTTGTAACTATCCTTACAAACAATAATTTGAAAATAAAATTTTAAAGGTGATAAACTATATAGGCGTATCATAAATAAATTAACTAGGAATAATTATAATAAAAGATGTACAAAATATCTACATAAAATTTTATTAAATATTATTGAGATAAATTTTAAAAATAAAAATAAAGGGAAAAGTATATCATACTCATAGGGTATGAAGATTCATTATTTTAAAGATGTCAGTTCTTCAGAAATTTTTGTGTAGATTCTATGCAATTCCCCTAAAATTTCTGCAAGATCTTGCATGAATTCACAAATTAATTCTAAATTGCATATAGAAATTCAAAGAGTCAAAATTAGAGAAGGCCGTTTTTAAGAACTGCTAAATGGGAGAGCTTAGTCTACTGAGTATCACACTTCTTTGTAAGTTTACATGAATTATAACAGTGCAGCACTGGCATGATAATATTAATAAACCAATGGATCAGAATAGAGTCCAGAAACTGACCCATTCATTGTTGGATACTTGAATTTTGACAAAAGTCATACTGAAAAACAGTGAGAAGGATTATCTTTTCATTAATACTTCCAGAACGAAGGGTATAGATATGAAAAATAAAAAGTAGTCACATCCTTCACACTGTACTCAAAATCATTCCTGTTGAATTAAAGATATAAATGCAGATGGTATAACAATTAGCTCTTAAAAATTAATAAAGGAGAATATTTTTATGAACTCTGAGTAGGGAAATATTTCTTAAACCAAATACAAAATGCATTAACATTAAAAAGAAGATTGATAAAATGGACTACATTAAAGCTAAGGGATTCTATACATCAAAGGATAGTATTTAAAAATAAAAATAGAATAAGCAATTGCAAAATATAACAACAAAAAAACCTCATAATCTGCAAATCAATGAGAAAAACAACCAGTAAATAATGGTCTTAGAACTTGAATAGGCATTTCACTAAAATTACCCACTTGAATAATTAAGATAAGAAAAAATGTTTGACTTCATTCATAATTAGGGAAATGCCACTAAGAACCAAAACAAGATACCAAAACAAGATGCTAGAAGAATAGCAAAAATTAGAAAGATTGCCTATGACCAAATTTTGTCACCATTGCCATTGGAAGTGTAAATTGGTACAACCACTTCGGAAATTATTTGGCTGCATCTATTTCATTTGGACATATATACATACCTTATAATCCATAGGGAAGGCATTACTTTTTTACTCCCAAATAAATGAATGTAAATGTGTACATAATACATGTATAAAATATTGAATGTTGAATTATATATTAAGAACACACTAAGACTTGAGAAGAAAAGAAAGAAAAATATGCTTCATAGGATAAAGTACAAGGAAATGAGTTTAGAGTCTTTAGCTCTGTATTCAAATAAAATACCAAACTAGATTCCCATAAGAAGGAGAGAATTTCAAAGTAGAATTAGTTATATCTACCAAAAATATCTAAAAATTAGAACTATAAAAGGATCAACTCTATCTCTCAGCACATCACTACTTAATCACTTCATGTCCAAAGCACCTTTCATATCCTAGCAGAAAAATAATTAGTTATGTATTCACATACATTCATCTTCCACAGTTCTACATGCTTCTTTTAATATTATCTGTTTAAGAAAATACTGCTTTGTTGGTAGTCAAAAGAGTAATAGTTTATCCTTAACAGGTCAGCATGTAATATTGTTTTTCTCAAATATGAAAATGTTGAAATGTAAAGAAACTTCTACAACTTTGGAAAGAGAAAATGCAGAGTTTTTTGAGACTGTTTTCTCTCATCCAACTTCAAGTTCATAGTGCTGACAAGATCTTCCTTCCTTGCTTTGGTCCCAAGAGTTAACTTGAAACAATGTAGGATAACCATTCAAAGTGAAAGGTCTAAAACTCTAGCAGTCTACTTTCCTGGAAAATAAGGATAATCTGTATCTACATTCCAAGGTACAGTTAAATAGTAAAGCATCATACGGTAACAAAGAGATTAAACAAATTTTGTCTCTCTGCTGTTCATGTACGGCTTTAAGGAAACGACATGGAGTGGGTGTGTGTTTTCTTTTTGGAAACTTTAAGTATACATGCCGATAAATATTACTCTATGATAAATGTAAAATACATAATTTCCTTCAAGCTTGAAATTGTCTGTTTTCTAACTAAACTTATACTGTTCATTTCAAAGTGTATGAAGAGAAGATATAATTAGCTTTAAAGAAGTGAAATTTATTCAGCCAGAGTTATAATAATGTGATGGAGACACTTGCTTACAGTGTTAAAATCTTAATTTTTTTTTAAATACTAAACTGATAGCAGTATGGCTGAAATAACAATTTGAATTCAAATATAATAATTTATCCAGTTTCTTGGTACAGTTTTAAATGTTTTGCAATTTTGGTGAAAAGTTTTTGGAAGGGAGATAAAGTGGATTTATTTTCAAGTAAATTTCTCAATACTTTTTTTTCATCTCTTTCACTGAATCTATCCAAAGCGATAATGCAGAAGTTTGTTTCTGACCTCATTTTATGAAGGAAACACTACGATATTCCTTAAAAATTTTTACTTATTTGAGCAAAAAAGATAAAATATAGTATCTAAAATTTGGCTTTTTAAACCTAATAAGATTCTAAGGAATTTAAATAAATACTGCAGCTAATTAATGTACTTGTCTTCTATTTAACATAAAATATTCAGTATGTATCTGGCATTGGTAAACACTAAAAATTTAGTCCCTTGAGTTCAAGACGTTAACGTTTGCTATGATCTGAATGTCTGTGTCCCCCACACCCCTGATTCATGTTGAAATCCTAACCTCCAAAGGCAATGGTATTAGTGGGTGAGGCTCCATCCTCAGGAGTGGGATTAGTGCTCCTATAACAGAGATCCCACGAAGCCCCCTTGCCCCTTTTGCAACATGAGTATACGAGTTGAGGCACTCATCTGAGCACACTGGCATGCCCATCTTGGTCTTCCAGCCTCCAGAACTGTGAGAAGTAAACTTCTGTTATTTATAAGCCACTCACTCAGTGCTACTTTGTTGCAGTAGCCTGAACAGAGGAAAAGAGTAATGAATGAGAAAATTCGTTCAACTATTTTTGATGAGGTAAATAAAAATTATCATTTTAAAGTGTATTGGGAACACAAAGTACTGATTCCAATGAAGTAAAAGAGATGATAAGAGTCTGCATATATGGCAGGATGGGTCTTGTAAGAAGGGGATGAGATTTGAATTGATCCTAAAAAATGAATGTTTTGTAGGAAAGAATGATATGGAGCTATTCCAAGCAAGAATTAAATTTAGAGTAGAGACATTATGGAATGAGTAGGTGATATGCTTCTGCTGACATTCAGCTGGTTAAAATCATCTCATGGACATCCCTGAATCCAAAAAGATCTGCAAAATATAGCTCATGGCTGCACAGCTACTTCTAGCAAAAATAACACAATTTTGCAGAGACTATGGATATTGTTGGACAGCAACAAAATAAGACAGTTTATTTTTCCATCTGTTTGCTGCTGTGTTATATACTTCAACAAAATATAGTGGCTTAAAACTAGAGTTTGTAATTATTTCTCATGGTATTGAGGTTTGACTAGGAGCAGATGGGTGGTTCTTACTTGGAGTCTCTCAGGAGGTTACAGTCAATTAGTGACTAGGGAAGAAATCACCTGAAGGCTCCACTGGGCTGAATATCCAAGATGACTCACTCACAGAGCTGGAGTGAATTCTGACTGCTATTTGGGGACTCAGGGCTGTCTACTGGGGTACCTTTATTCAGTGTTTCCGTGTGGCTTCAGCGTCCCACAGCATGGTAACTGGGATCTAAAAGCAAGTCTTTCAATGATAGGAAGTATATACTGCTAGTGTCGTAAGGACTGAGTCAAAAATCTAGCACAGTCTCACTTCTGTCTTATTCTGTTGGTCAAAGTACTCAGAGAGTCCTCCTACAGTCAAAGGAATAGGAAGTAAGTCCCATCTCTTGAGATTTCTCTTGAGGAGAGACATCTCAAAGAATGCTTGGCCATCTTTAATTCACCATGGTTCCATCTCTAGGCATGTTATTTATATTCTGGCCTCCTTCCCCTAAAAATATACATTCACTCCCGCCCAAGGTCCTTAAAGTTTCATTCTAATACAGCATTATTATCTCAAAATTCTGAATCTTATCACCTAAGTTGGGTCCAGGTACTTTGATGCTCCTTAAGTATCATTTCATGAGAACAGTTCCTCTTACTCTAAAACTGTGTGAACTCAATGTTTTCTATACCCTTTTTCCCCGTCTCACCAAGAAACCTACTACATAGTGATAAGAACGAGACAGGAGAACCACAACAGACATTCCTAGCTAAAATGGAAAAAAATAAATGCTTAAGCACATAGCAGCCACTGTTTGATAAAAACTCTGAGATTCAGCCTGGAAAATGTCACCAAATCCTCGATTGGTTCTGAATCCTGCCTCTTGGGAATATTTTCTGTGGCTCTTAATTCTATCCCATTGGCTCTTGATTTTTTCCTCTGAATTATCCTTCTTGGCACTTGTTTGCAACCATATGGCTTTCTGTGATGGTTTGGAAAACTAGGGGAGCATAAAATATCTTTTCATTTTGTACTTTCTCTCTGTCCCTTTTACTCGAAGCTATTGTTGCTTCTGATGATATGATTCTCTTAAAAATGCTACAGGTTTTCAATGAGTATTATTAGGTCACTAGAGTAGATAGACAGAAACTTTCAAACTTGTGAAAGACCGTGTGTAAGGCATCTGTGAGCCAATGTCTTTAGGATTCTTAGAAGCTTTCTGTTTTAGACGAGAGGATTAATAAAGTAATCCCTTTGGCTTTTGACTAGCTGAAAGTGTGTTGCACTGCCACTGATCTTTCTGGGGTCTTAACAAAGAATCTTTCAGCTCCATGCTGGATTTGGTATTTATCCTGATGCCATTTTTATTTTTCCTTAAAAATTTTTTTGCTGGAAGAGGATATAGATAAGAAACAGAATGGTTTCCCAACCCGGGAAGACTTTGCTCCTTTATATTTCCTGTATACTATGCTCAAAAGGTGAGCAGGTCCTTCTTTAGTTCATATCTGCTTTTCATATTTTCTCATAGAAATGAAGAGAAATGATTGGCACCTTTTACCTTCTGCTTGAAAACCTCCAGAGTGAGATCCATACGCTAATTTGGTACCCTTTTTATTTTCCACATTATTGCCAAATTTTCTGCTACACATTACAAGGATATCATTTTCTCTAACCACCAACTGCAAATTCCTCTCTGTCCTCCCAGGCCTAACCTATAATCTCATTGAGATCCTTCCAGATTTTATTCAGAATTTCCTCTAGGCCCATCCAGCTTTGCTTACCACCTGGTCCAAAAGTCAGTGATATTTCCAGATTCTGAATTCCATCTCTTGTTGCACAACAAATGACCTCCAAAATTAGAGGCTTAAAACTCTAAGAATTTTATCTCATCTCATGATTTTGTGAAGCAGAAATTCAAGCAGGGATCATCTCGCCAAATCTTCTGCTTCATGTGATATTGATTGAAGCCACTCAATAGTATCCAGCTGGTGGACAGGCCTGTCTAGAGGAACCAGAGCAGCTTCACTCACATGTCTCGTGCTTTGTCAAAGAGGACAGGAAAGACAGGCTCGGCTTGGACCATGAACTCTAGTTACAATTCATGGACCCCAAGCATGTCTGTCAAGATAGTCAGATTTCTTACATGGTGAAAGAGGACTCCTGGAGGGAAAATTTCCAGGGGCAGACATGGAAGCTGCCAGTCTGTAAGGACCTGAACCTGGACACTGGCGTGATGTCATTTCATCATTTTTCACTGGTGAAAGTAGTCACAGAGCTTATCCAGATTAAAGATGTGTGTGTGTGTGTGGGGGAGATTTGTAAAGGAACTAACACCCCTATTTAACCCATCATATACATATTTGGAAAACAAGGCAGGAGAGATTTACACATGATGTTAGGCTTTAAGGAAAGGTGCCAGTGAGGGAGGATACATTGATGCATAAGAGTAAGAGGATAATTGGTGGAACAATTGGTGAAACCAGAGGAAATGAGATCACTAGTACAGGTATTAGGATTAGTCTTGCAAAATAAGTTTGTTCTTTTCCTGCGGTCCAAAAGAATATGGTAACTATGGCGAAAATGTTAATAAATTTGAATTGGAGTATGTGATGGCTGAAACAAAATCATTTCCTGATTCTTGGATCCTGTCAATGTTGCTTTATGTGGCCAAAGAGTCTCAGCAGATATGATTAAAGTAAGGATTTTGATATGATGAGATTAACCTTGATTATCCAGGTGGGCCCTAAATGCAATCAAATGTATTCTTATAAGAGAAAGACACTGTGATTTTACTATACCCAGAGGAGTAGGCAATATGAAGACAGAACAGAGAGAGAGAGAGATTTGAAGATGCTCGCCTGGAAGACAGGAGTGATGAAGCCCCAAGTCAAGGAATGCAGACGGCCACCAGAAGCTGGAAGCGGCAAGGACAGGATTGTCTCCTAGAACTTCCAGAGGAAACGCAGCCCTGCCAACACCTTGATGTTGGTTCTCTGGCCTCCACAACCCCAACAGGACAAATTTCTGTTGTCTTAAGACTCAAAGTTTTTGGTAATTTGTTATATCAGCCACAAGCCACTGAGACAGAATGGATTAGAATTACACAATTATATTTTGGCATTCTGGTTTTTGAAATCCCTTAGGTGGACTCCTGCACAGACTTTCATTTACAAATATTCAGAGACACCTCAGATTTGGTCGGGAATGAAGCAATGGCATGGAGTCAAAAGCCAGGGTTTGGAGTCAGGAAGGGCTGGCTTCAGACCCTGCCTCAGGTATTTATTCACCAAGTGACTCCAGACAAATTAACTAGCCCTTCTAAATCTTAGGGCTCTGGATTTATTCACCTTTTTTTTTTTTTTTTTTTTTTTTGCCTTTTGATCCCTTTCACCAGTTCTTCCCATCCCCCGTCCTTCACCTCTGGCAACCACCAATCTGTTCTCTGTATCTATGAGCTTGTTTTTAGGTTCCACCGGTAAGAGAGAGCACACGGTATTTGTCTTTCCCTGTTTGATTCTTTCACTTACCATAATGACCTTGAGGTCCATCCATGTTGTCTCAAATGGCAAGATTTCATTCTTTCTTATGACTGAATAAAATTCCATTGTTATCCATTTATGTGCTGATGAACTCAGGTTGTTTCCAGTCTTGGCTTGTGTAAATAATGCTGCAATGAACATGGGGATACGGGGGTGCAAATGTCATTTTGAGTTCGTGCTTTCCTTTTTTTCTAATAAATACTCAGAAGCGGAATCTGCTGAGGCATGTTGTAGTTTTATGTTTAATGTTTTTGAGGACCCTCCAAATTGTTTTCCTTAGTGGCTGCACTAATTTCCATTCCCACCAGCAGTGCACAAGGGTTCCCTTTTCCCTGCATCCTCACCAACACTTGTTATTTCTTATTTTTTTGATGATAGCCATTTTAACAGGTATGAGGTGATATCTCTTTGCGGTTTTGACTTGCTTTTCTCTAACAACTGATGATGATGTTGAGCATCTTTTCACGTGCCTCTTGGCCATCTGTATGTCTTCTTTGGAAAAATGTCTGTTCAGATCTTCTACCCATTTTTAATGGGATTGTTTGTGGGTTTTTTCCTATTGATTTACATGACTTCTTCACATACTTTGGATATTAACTCCTTATCAGAGATATGATTTGTAATTATTTTTCCCATTCAGTAGGTTGCCTTTTTATTTTGTTGATAGTTTCCTTTGCTCGGAAGAAGATTTTAATTTAATGTATTCCCACTTGTTTATTTTTGCTTTTGTTGCCTTTGATTTGGGTTTCAAATTCAAAAAATCATGACCGAGGAGCTTACCTATGTCAAGGAGTTTACCACCTATGCTTTCAACTAGGAGATTTATGGTTTCAGGTTTTATGTTCAGGTCTTTAATCGATTCTGAGTTGATTTTGTGTAAGGAGTGAGACAGTTTCATTCTTTTGCATGAGGCTGTCGAGTTTTCCCAACACCATGTATCGAAGAGATACTTTCCCCATTGTATGTTCTTGGTTCCTTTGTCATAAATTCATTGACCATGTATTATGTATGGGTTTGTTTCTGGGCTCTCTATTCTGTGATTCTAGATGTATTAATTAATTTTTCTAAATTTTAGGTTTTTTAATAGTAAAATGGGAAGAAAATAATACTTATTTTACAGTGTTACTGGCAAGATAAAAATACAATGTATAATATAGTAGCAAGTATAGTGGCAAAGATGTTTTTAAAACAACTGAATGTGTGTGTGTGTGTGTGTGTGTGTGTGTGTGTGTGTGTGTGTATGAGTGGTTTGGGAGAGGGAAATATATAACCTAGAGGCGGTGTGCAGAACACCATGGTTGACTTGGGACTTTGGAGTCAAGTTCTCTATGTTCAATTTCTGGGATTACTGATTTATGGATTAATAACATTGTGACAACTTATTTAACTTCCCTGTTCCTCAGTTTTATTCTTTGAAAAATGGTGTTAATTATAAAATCTACTTCATGGAATTGTTTTGTTGCTAGAGTAATGTATAATTATAATCCATTTATAAAGTGCTTGAACTTTGTACAGACCTAATTTTTTTTAATAACTTTATTTATTTATTGGCTACATTGGGTCTTCGTTGCTATGTGCAGGCTTTCTCTGGTTGTGGCAAGTGGGGGGCTACTCTTTTTTGTGGTGTGTGGGTTTCTCACTGCGGTGCTGTGGCGTCTCTTGTTGTGGAGCACAGGCTAGGCCCATGGGCTTCAGAAGTTGTGGCACGTGGGCTCAATAGTTGTGGCTTGCAGGCTCTAGAGTGCAGGCTCAGTAGTTGTGGCACACGGGCTTTGTTGCTCTGTGGCATGTGGGATCTTCCTGGACCAGGGCTCAAACCTGTGTCCCCTGCATTGGCAGGCGAATTCTTAATCACTGTGCCACCAGGGAATTCCCTGTACAGACCTAATTTATACATTGATAATTCACTACGGCATAAGGAAGTTCTAAATGTTGTTTAATAATTTTGAAGGTTCTCTTTCTCCATTCCAGAATTCTTAATTTTAATTTGAATGATCCATATCTATATGTTAATTCTATTTGTTCTGGTTCATACACCAGTTTATGGGTATAGTTCAAGTCTGGGAATATAAGGTCTCTTATAATTTTATGAGCCAACTAAAGCAACTGATAGAGCTAATGTGGAATATTAATTCATTATTTTGACATCTTGTACAGTACAGAAAGGTCTTCATCAAAATTTAAATTACCCTTATGGATTCTGTGAGCTGAGAGGTAAGGAACCTATGCAAGCGTTAGGTTTTGTGGTTAATTCTTCAGAAACCTATAGTATTATATATAAAATTATCCTCATCACTAAGGATAATTTGTTCTCATTTTATCTTCAATCACACTCATTATGACTGAATGATCAGGAAACCTTTAAATAACATGTGGGTTTTCTTATATTTTTTCTTTTAAACACCCAATCAATAAATGGATATATTGTGATAATTTTATCACAACTATTAGCACATAATTTAAAATACCTGTGTTACATCTGATATGTGTATATTTCTCCTTAATGAAAACAATGAAACTTCAAATGTTGACAGAGAGTCATGAATTTGTAAAAAAATACTACATCTGCAAAATTTCAGTCTCTAGTTTCCATACTTTCCTGCTCACTATGACCACTTTTATTTTTTTTATTGAATTATAGTTGATTTACACTGTTATATTAGTTTCAGGTGTACAACACAGTGATCACTTTTATTCTTCTGAACACCTGGTTACTCCACTCTACTGGAGGAAGGGAATGCAAGCTAGTAAGAAACTAGGAGAAAATTATCTACATTAAACAGTAAGTTTATACCTCTCATTTCAGGAAAAGGACAGGGAATGAGGGAAAGTAATATTAAAAAAAATAGGGGGGAAAGAAGAGTTAGGTTTGAAATTTTGGTAGTAACATAGATAAAAACAAATGAATAAGACTAAGAGGGCAAAAATCCTCCGTATAGACTTAGTAATTATAATTATTGCAGGTTATTAATTAAGGTGGTTCGTGGAAGGCACAGTCCACTCTTCGAAGCTACGGGGCCTCCCACTGACGGGGGGATGGAAGAAGTTTGTCTAAGGAGGAAACCGGGCTGTCAGAGCCACACAGGAAGCCGGAGCAGTGTGGGTGGGTTGGGGTAGAATACAACTGCCCTTTCAAATATCCTGATAAAAGGAAGGACGAAATAAAAGACTTGTAAGCGTCGGGGATCTGATGATGAAGAGGAAAGGTGAAAGGGCCAGAAATACATGTCCTCTATTCTTTAGCCTTTGAGTTATAGTGAAGATATGATTTGTTAAATAAACGTGAAATTGCATAAAGCAAGGTAAGCTTCAGTGTTCATCGTGAAGTGTAGCAAATCATTTAAGCATGATTCCCTGAGAGGGAGGAGAGAAATGGAACAGTACATAGTACACCACCAAAAGCCGGACCCTTAATTTGGCCACATCTTTGGTTAGAAGACCAAAAAAGCACAGAGGGGTGCTTGGTTCCAACATTCTGCTCTGCTAAATGCAAAATGCTAAATGCGCTTTTAAAGAATAAGATTATGGGAGTGTGAAAATTCTACCCTCTGACTGAAAATGGAAATAAGTTACTTTCACCAGCTTTGAAAAATATGACTTCCTTCCCGAATTTCCCACTCTCTAACCAGTGTGCCACTTTAATGTATCATCTTTTCCAAGCAAAAAAAAAGCCTCAGAAGTTGATGTGTGTGACCAGAAGAGATTAATCAGGCAGTTTATCAAGAGCTCATAATGCCACTTAGTACTTTTTTTTTTTAACCTTATTATTTTTCCTTTATGGGATAGTAAGTTTTGTTTTTATAGTTAAAAGTTAATGCCAAGTTTGATACTTTTGAGATAAGAGAAGCATAAATTCAATTTCAAGGACTTTACAATTCCATTTATTTAAGAGTTTTACATTATGAATCGTGATTATTTTTTCAAAGCATAAATTTTATTTTACATATTTATTTACATATTCAGAGACTTTATTCATTCAATAAAAGATAATTCATAAGCACCTACTAGATGCCATGTACTCAGCTAAGCTTGGGAGTTACAATAAGGCACACACATTTCTCTGTCTTACAGGTTCTATATTGCAGTGGGGGAGAGAGACAAACAAGTCAACCGATACATCAATGAAATAAACAAGATGGTGATTACTGTTATGAAGGAAAGAATGTTGTGATGGGAGAATAAAGTTTGAGGTTGGGTATAGTTACTTAGATAAGGTGATCAAGAAACACCTCTCTGAAGAAGTGATGACTGGGACTTGAAGGAAGAGAAAGAACCAAATGCGAAAAAAGCTTGGGTGAGAGCTCAAGGAGGGGGGACAAATAGGCAAAGGAGACCCAAGGAAAAGGTTTTGTTTGACAAGCTGGTGGTGGTAGAATCAGAAGATGGCCCATAGCCAAAATTCCTGTCCCCTATTTATCCAATTGAACACTAATCTGGGTACTGTTGGGAAGGGAATTTTCAGACGTAATGAAAGTCCCAAGTCATTTAAACCTTAAAGTATGGAAGTATAATCTAGGTGAGCCCTTTCAAAGCTGAAGGTTTTCTCTGGCTGGTGGCAGAAGTCAGGGGGATGAGCTTGCTGGTGTTGAGGAAGAAAGCACAAAAGTAAGTTCTGAACTGCTGGTGAAGAAGGGAAGTCTCTAGAATTGAGAGCAAACTCTTGTCCACAGCAAGCAGGGAAACAGGGAACCTGGTTCTACAGTCACTAGGGAGTGAATTCTGCCAACCATCAGCAAGCTTGGGGAAGGATCGTCAGTCTCAGATGAGGATCACAGCCCTAGTGGCCACCTTGATGGCAGCCTGTGAGACCTGAGCAGAGGATCCTGCTAAACTCTACCTGAATTCCTGACCAATGGAAAATGTGAGATAATAAATGCATCCTGTTTTAGGCTGCATCCACTAAGTTACAGCAGCAGTAGGAAAACTATTACAAAGCTCGAGAGCCTAACAGCAGATTACTGTGACTGGAACTTCCTGGACAAGGAAGTATAGCCTGAAACAATGTTGGAAAGTTAGATGGTGAAGATAAAATCACATAAGCATATTTCATGTAACTAATACTCAACTGTTAGCATCGATTTGATTACATAATAGTGTTAAGCGTTATATAGATACAACCCCTTTTTTTCATCCCAAACAATCATGCCCTGTGGCATGTAATATCCAGTATTAGATACCAAAGATGCAAAGGGGTGAATGTACAATCAATAAGAAGGAAAAACAATCAAGACAACAGAATATGCACAGAAAAATAGTTCTAACTGGTAGGAAGACTTATTGATAAGAGGCCATGTGTGTTCAGAGGAGTGGTGGGAGAATTCAGGAACGTGTCCTGGAGTGGTAAAATAAGGAATGGGCCTCAAAATGTGAGTTGAAGTGACTCAGACAGATATTATATTCTTCTTGATGGAAATGTAATAGGAAGTACACAGCACGGCCTTTGGAATAGTCTTGCCAGAAAAAGAAAAAGGAAAAAGAAAAAGACTTTGATATAGTCAAAACTTTAGAGCTAACTACCAGTGTGCAGGAAATACGAGGGATGGAAAAACATGTTAAATGACACCAGGGGGACACATTCAACCAAATGCAGAATGTTAAAAATTTCCAGAACAAATGATGCAACTACAAAACCAAGAGTTACCATGAAAATTGATTTCAGAGGTGTATATCAAGCAATTGCAAAATGGATCTTACTGAGATCCTGATTCAAAAATATTGATAAGATTAATCAGGAAAAAAAAAAAAACATCCTTAGGAAAAATTTATGGGCCCAGCTGTATACATTCCATTGGAATTTATGACCCCCCCCCACCCCCCAGAGTGGAGTGGTTAACACATGCAGGGAGGCACTCATTGGATTATAAAGCTCTTTGATGATCATTTGAATGTTTGTGCTAATTAACTCCTAGAAAAAGGTATATAATCATGGGACTTATAGCCTGTTTTCTGGTCTTTCTTTAACCCCTTCTGGTGTCTGTGCCAGAAGCTGTTGTACTCTCTTCTTAATAAACTGTTACTCTGTTACTTATACCTGAGCCACAGCTTGTTACTGATCTCAAGGAGAAATTCTTTTCCTTCCAGGATCAGGAATCCACTCCCTAGATGATTTTACGGCAACAATGTCACTCTACAAAGGTATTTTTGACATGGTTGTGAAAAAAATAAAAACAGAATAGCCATATGATAATACTGAGGGACTAGTTTTAGTGTGGATGGTTAGGATAATCGTGAAAATGTCATATCCATTAAAGATACTTATTGATGTGTTTATGATTTAAATGATATGATACTAGACCTAGTCACTTGTAAATTATACAATTTAAAAGTAAGTTAAAAGGAAGGAAAAAAAGATGATGAACCAGAGACAGCTTTTTGTTTGTTTTGTTATTTTTTAATGAGCTTTAATAAAAATGAGCTAATAAAGCTCATTAAAAAAGATGTTGAGGAAAGGTATTTCACAGATAGATTATTGATAGAGCATTTTAGGAAATTTAAAGTAGTTGTGCTTGTGTAATACTTGTATTTTAAGTCCACATAATGAAGTCCTAAACATTGAAGAAGTTAGGGTTTCAGAGCATACAGGCACTTCTGAATATTTGGGAAATGCATATTATTATTTCTACTGCCTTATAATGACTTTTCCCTCTGGTAAATGAATTTGCTTTTTCAAAAGTCAAAAACAATCTTAGCTGAATTCTTCTAAACAGTCATCTGCTCTCCAAAACACTTGGCTTTTGTTTCTCTCTTGGACTGAAGCTGGGCATTGGTCAAGTTTTAATTTTCCTTGTTTTGCTATCTAAATTATTTCCCTCATAGAACCATCTACTCTATACCTTTAAGCATTACTAAAGTTTTAGTTTTCAAAAGTGAATCTAAAAGAATTATGTTCTCTCCAGAATCTGCTCTACCCTGACTCCATCTTTCCCACAACTCAGGCAGGAAACTCAGAGTAATGAAAGAATCCTGTCTTTGCTTACATGTTCCCACATCTAATTTACTGTCAGATTTTACAGATATTAATTTCAGTGTTTCTCACATATATTACATCTGTTTTATTGTGACTGTCAACAATCTTTTTAAGATAGATGATTATTTACTGCAAGAAATGCCTAACTAGTCTCTCTCCTACTTTCCCCCAATTTTAGATTAATCTTTTCTTAAGTGAACCTCAGAGTTCTCTGTTCAAAATGCCCTAACAGCAGGCCAATTTTATTGATTTAAACACAAACCCACTAACCCTGACATTCAAGAAGCTTACATTTATTTTCCTGTTATAATATAGTGAGGACTATGTATGCATTCACTTACACTTTTTAATTATATAATAATAATTATTATTATTGCTATTAATAGCAGTAGTAGAGGTATATTCACTATATTCCCCTGTATTTGTAGTATTTTGGGGTTCAAACAACCCAACTATAGTATTCCAAATCTGCTTTCTACTTTTAATCAACCGTCAAAGTATTCCATCAGTTTTCATTTAACTGCCTGATCATTTGAGTTGAAGTATGGTAGTGTCCTTATAGCATCCTCTCCTTTCCTTCACACCTTGCTACTTTTTCCAATAGCCCCTGAGGCATTTTCTCTGAAGTCTTAAAAGTCCTGATCACTGTTTTAAAGCTACTTGTAACATTATGGGCTTCTCTCTTCTAGTGATATTACCTATTTAGATCATACACTCCTTCACATTAAAGATTGTGTCTCATTTTTTTTTGGATTCTCTTAATATAATGTAAAATAGCATGCTGCACATAATAAACAGTTGATAAATATTATTTGTTATTAAATAATATTTAATAAATATTAAAATATATATAATTTGTCATATTCCCACCTTATTTTATAGAAACTTTGCTAGCTAGAAACATGCACTGACAAGTGAAGGGCAGAGCATAGCTACAGAAATCACTCCTTTGATAAAAATCTATAATTTCTTTACATTGATATGCATTTAAATATCTGGAAATGTGACTTTTACAGATGTGTATATTTTATGGTAGCCTCTTTCTTCCAGATTACTCATAAAAATCCCAAATAAAACCAGATTCAGTATCCAAGTATGGAAGATATTTGAGGAATATATCTCAAGACAAGTTCTTGTTGATTTCTGTTCTGTTTCATACAGTTTAGATAATTTCCCATCCATGAAAAAGACCTTTTTACTCATAGTTTCACAGAACTTGGCTATATGTTAGGTTTATAAAAATCTGTTTAAAAACTTTCTTTTTTTGCCAAAGCTTTTCAAGAATAGAAATTTGTTGTGTTTTGCTTTATATGGTGTGCAGTATCAGAAAAAATTACAATTCAATATCATATTATTTTTGAAATGAAATATAATGAGTAATTAAGCGACTGTCAGAACTAATTGAAGGAAATTTGCTTTGGGGAAAACCGAGTCACATTTAAAACATGATTTTCTTGTATAGTATTTCACAGCAGATAATGCCTCCTAAATAATAATTTACTATTTTTAACTTAAATCTACCAGGATGAATCTGAAGGTTGATGATCATATGCCATTAGTCATAGCAAAAAAAGTTGTGAAAACTAGTTTTCAGTTATTACAGAATGCAAATCTAAACATTCCTGTTTAGAAAGTTTAACTTGTGGTTTTCATTTAAAAATTGTATTTTATATATGTTCAAGACTATTCTAAGTGGGGATATTTAACCCTTTGTTAAGATGATTTTTTTGTGAATCTTTTTTTTTTTTTTGCTACACTGCTTGGCCTGTGGGATCCTAATTCCCCAACCAGGGATTGAATCCTGGGGCACAGTAGTGAAAGTGCGAAGTCCTAACCTCTGGGAAGTCCCTGTGACTCTTTAATAGTCAAAAAGCACTAGTAGCTTTATGATACATATTTTGAATACCAGTGTTATTATTATTTTGTAATTTTATGATTTCTATATACACACATTTTTATTTCTATGTATTGCACATAAATTAACCCCATATAACTTTTTGTGACCTTAAGCACTTGACAGTAGACCTCTGTTCCTCAGTTTCCTCCTCTATAATGTGTGAATAATATTACCTACCCTACTGTATCATTGTGAGGAATAGGCAAAGTAGTACATGTAAAATCCTCAATAAGATTCTTGGGACAAACTTTCACCAAAATAAACTGTTATTACAGATTCTAATATGAACGATAAGAAAACATGTATCTTCAAACATGTAAGGTGACATTTTGAGTGCCTTCCTTCCTGCTGGACAGAAAATATTGAGAAAGATGTGTGCATGTCTATTTAAGTCACCCCAGAATCCCCTGGTCTAGCAGAGTGCCTAGCTCAGAGAACTCCTAATGGCCATTCACTGAGTCAATAAGTGGTTTAAAGACCAAACTGGTTAGACTATGGGAAGATTGTAGGATTAAGAAGGAGTTCCCTCTTACTTGCTGTGAATCCATAGCCAGTATTGTATATTGTTTGATGTATAATTGTTAGTATATTAACTAAATTAATTTAAATTGGGAGTTAATAACTTGAGCAGTTTTCTATACTCTGAGTTAGTCTTAAGACAATAAACAACCAAAAACGCAAACTCCATTTCACTGCATAAGAAAATTATGCAACTTGATAACAATCTAGAAGATATTTTAATTTACATTCAATGGGTATTTCACACTTTTTGTGAATATTTGTATTTTTATTATAAAATATATGTGAAACAATAACATATTATTTATGTCATTTATTTAAATTATGCATTTTGATATATAAAGACTAAGAGTTTTAATAAGCTTATGTCTAAGACTTTACATTCATTTTTATCCCCCACATTTAAGATCTCTTCCTTTGCCTTGCTGTATGACCAAGTATTTAACTTTTTATAAGATGATAAACCAAAAATAAAACTTTTTATGAGCAAAGAGATATTGTTTATCTTATAATTACCAAATATGTGCCTCATTTATCATTTGTGATTATTAATTAATCTTTCAATGTTTGCTCTTTTTGTTGATATTAGCAATACACTGTTAAAACAAAATACTGTCTTTTAAAGAGCAATTCTTCATATTGTTATGCCTTCAAAATTAATGCATGTCTCATAAGCAAAATATTTACACATAATGTATAAAACCAAGAACTTTCATTTTGAGTATCATCCACATTATAGAAGGCTGTTATACAACATGACACAGTAAATGTATGTTTGCAAAGTGAAGAGCTGCCAAATATTTATGTCACATTATACAGGGTTATCTGATTGTGTAATGGAAAAACCCTGTCACAGCACATAACACCAGTGCTAGTTTCAAGTTGCTGTGAGAACCTGACTTCTGAATCTTCTGATTTATGTGGGCTTCGACATCTCAGCTTAACACTGATATAACTTTGTTCCCTTTAGATGTACATGCATGTGATCTATTAATGGGAGTACGTGTGTATGAATACATAGGTGTGTGCTCACGCATACAGGAGGCCTCAAATACACACGCAGCCCTGGAAATCCATGTGTGGGTTATCACCAGCAATTGCAGGGAAGATAGTCTTGTAAAAGTCGTTGGATCCTAAGGTAGGTATGAAAGTTAAAATAACATGAGTCAAAGAGAAGAATAGCCTCATATGCTGTTTTTACATATGGAACAGATTAATTTTAGTAAGTTGGCAACAAATGTATTCTTGCAATCAACTGTCAATCTACTAAATTTTTATTAGCTTCGTTAGAATTTGGCTTCAATTAGGATCCTCTGAGGGGAACAGAGCCACAGACCCCCAAAACTCAATTTTCTAGCAAATATTTCAATATGTTCTGAAATTTAAACTAAAAACTGTATTTCATTGGTTGAATGTGCCCTTGAATTTAGAAATGTAATTTGTGAATCAGAGCCACATGCTACATTCTCTATCCAGTAACCAGCAAAGTAGCAATAAAGCCTTACAAAATTGTATTAAATAAAATTTCCTTAGGCAAATTTGTCATCATTTAAGTTTCTATCCCTAAATGCCAATATGAACATGGCCTGGTAGGGAAAAGAATTGTATTAGTATTTGGATTTTTATTTTAAATGATTTGCTTATAGAACTGAAAAGCAAAATCTGGGTTGTTATTCTGAAAAAGTAATAATGTTAGGTTAATTTCTAAAGGAAATGAAATTTGAGTTAGAACAAAGCACACGAAAGACCAGATTTTCCATAAAGCCTTTGTTTACACTGTTCATTTCAACAAACATTTCCTGAGATTCTCCTGGGGGTAAGACTGCCCAAATGGCGTCAGATCCAGGAGAGTCCTCTATAAGAGAAGAGAAGAAGGGAGAGACAGTTTTGAAGGTGGAATGGCCAAAAAATGACATACTCTGGAGACTATGAAGATGTGATCCTAAAAATCACCAGAGCAATGGTTCTTAAATTTTGATGCGTCTTAGAACTACGTGGGAGACATACAAGTACAGAAGTCCTAGCCTTATCCTCTTGAAGAAGCCTGTGCCTGTGTGTTCTTTACTGGCTTTCCAAACCATTTATGACACAACTTTGAAGAACCTGTGCATCCGAATGCCTGAGCCAAGTAAAGAGGTGGAGCAGAAACACCAGCACAAGTCTAAGAAGCAACTGGATGTTTGAACCGTCAGCAACGTAGACAGCTCTTTCGATATGGAGGTCAGTGAAAATTCAACGAGAAAGGGAATAATGTCAGGACCAGTCGTCCCATCACATGGAGAATGATGGGAGTGATGTCAGGACCAAATGCTCTAGTCAAAGATGGGTGTACAATGTCAGGGAAGAGATGGTAAAGAGGGAGAAGTATTCCAGAAAGAGGAGGATTCAAGTGCTAGAAGAGATAAGAGGTAATCAAACCCAGAACTCCACTGCAAAGACTAACTGGAGAAAGAAAGCCATTTTTTTTCCCTTGAGGCAAAAAGGAGGAGAAGAAGAATAAAGACAATGAGATTGAGACATTGGGGGAGAATATTAAGGAAATTGTGTAAAAACGCCTTCATTTGCTGAAGATAAGGGGGAACAGCAGTGTGTCTGCTGTTAAGAGACAATAGAAACAAAGATGGTTGGTTTTAGGAGAGGTTGTTAGTGATACAGCAAGAAGACTTAAAACAACATCAAAGTCTGAAGGATCCTATTCTATCACATTAGTGAGATCACTTTATTAGGCATTTTATACCATATCTGAAATTTACTGAAATGAAAGACATGCTAAATAATTATTAGCTTATTTCCTAGTTTGCAAAGGAATGAAATTTGTACTTTTCATCCCGATTGTGTTTTTCCAGTCGTCATCTGAGATTGTTCTTCAGCTCATTAAATTGTATGGATGTCCGGTGTATAAAATTCACAAAATAAGCAAGAAAATGGAGTATTGGTTAGAATTTTTACACTTCAATTAAATACACATAATGGGGAGTAAAAATACACTTCGTTTTCTTCTTGATTGATATCCTTTCATGGCCTTTGATTATCAAGGTTGATCTAAGCATTTTATTTGCTCAAAAAAGTAGAATAGTCTCACATGGAGGGGTCAATAATCAGCTTGGTGTCTCAAAATGACTTTCTAGAGTCCATAAAATAAAAATGGTTTCCATATTTCATTGAAAAGATAATGGTTTTTTAATATGACTTGTATTCTATTTAACATATCAAAAGCAAGGAAAGAATCCTATTATATGAGAGAGAGCTCAGCTTTTGGTAGGAAGAAATATGAAAAAATCCAGAAGTCCAGCCCAATGGAATTATAGGGAGGAAGAGGGGACCAAAATTGGAGGAAGGGCAGAGAGAGGATAAGTACGTGACCACAGAATTGGACTCCTATGTGCCTCCTCATTTGCAGTCTGGAACCCTAGAGCTGGGACTGGGAAAGTTCGAGTAGTGAGTGAAAAGAAGGGTCTGCCTTGCAGGGTTCTCTGTTTATTAACTGGTATAGGAAAATTTGAGTAAAATTAATAGTCGACAAGGTTGAGCAGATGGAGCACATATGATTATTCCCTAGCCTCCCCCACTCCAACCCCTACATATACACACACTCTTGAGTGGCATGGAAAAGTCAAAAGTCCACACATGTCTTGGAGTAATAGCTGACAGTGCTGGGCTGGTGAGTCTACCAGGGAGGATAGAGCATCTGGAGTGAAATGATCCTGTAATGAAGGTACAAAGTAGCGAAGCAGAAGCTGAGAAGAATCATATCAAAACCTCAGGGATAGGAGGTAATTCTATCCAGAATCAAGATGCGGCAAAGTCAATAGGGGTAACTACTGAGTTGTAGCCAATCTGGGAGTGGAGATAAATTCATTCATTAAATATTTATTGACTACTGTGTGACACTGATTGTTCTAAAAAGTGGGCCTATAGCAGTAACCAAATCAGTTTTCCCCTAAACCATAGAGCTTATATTCTGGTGGTAGGAAACAGGTAATTTTTGACACAAGCAACTGGGGAAGATTGTGATGTGAATATTTTTCTGAGAAGGACTTGGATGGAGGTAGGGAAGTAAGAGTCCTAATGTACGTTTACCATTTTCTGTCAGTAACTATATATCCTTTAATGCCAATAAGAAGCAAAGCTAATAGGTGTACAGGGATAGTTCTATAAAGTTCAAAGGAGACAGAATACATATAAAAACATATTGTCATAAATCTGAGGGCCTAATTCTTCCTAAACACACAAAGAGAAGTAGACCTGTCCCCCATTCCATTCAGATACCATTTGAAAAAAGCACAGAGGAGAGGAAATTTAAATGGCTAAATACATATTCAGAAAAGCCAAACTATTAAGGGTCTGAATAATTTATTGGAGTAGTCCGAATTTACCTTTAGTGCCTCAGTAGGAACTTGAATTAAAACATTACATAACATTGTGCAAAACAAAATTTAGCTTCTGTATTTCCTATATCAAATCTCATCTTTTTTTCGTGTTTCCACTTCAATGGATAGTGGGTAAAAAACTATATGTCTTCCTATTTATCAAATGTTCTTATGTTATTTTAACTGCTTTACATTAATAAGTTAATTGAGCCACATAGTAAAAGCCACCATTTTTATTTTGCGTAGATAAACAATATAAAAGACCAGTAAAACCTAATAGTACTTTCCTTGTCACCAGCGCATGAATTTACACTGATGATAATGTTAAGAAGGAGAATAAGTAGAGGAGGAAGAAGAGGAGTAGAAAAAATAAAATAGGATGGTGGCTTTCTTGGAATAAATTATTTTCATCTTTCATTCATACAAAAATATTTTTTGATTGATATTTACTGAGAATGGACCATTTACCACTATAGTTCCAGAGGATCAAATATGGTGATGAATAACTTAAAGGGATTTCCTGCCTTTATGGAATTTAATATTTTGTCAGTGAGACAGATAATAAGTAACTAAGTAAACATGTAGGCAAATAAAAAATTATAATGTCAGTGATAATTGCTATAAGAATAGAATTTAGTAAGGGGATAGAAACTATGAGGCAGGGTACAAATTCTTCTAGATAAGGTAGTAAGAAAAGGCTTTTCTGAGGTGGTGGCATTTGTGAATGATACCAATATGAGACTTTATTCCTATTACAGGCCCATGGCTTTATTTCTGTTATAGATAGATAAATAGATGATAGAAATAGGTAGGTAGAGATATTAGAAAAACTAGTTGAAGAATTTTGTTAGCCATAACTGTTCTTGTCTTTCTAAGTATTAGGCCATAAAAATGTGTTCTCAAAATTGCGACATACATTCTTGTTTTGTGACATAATTTCAGTTCCTAATTCTATTTGCAAAGAGCTTGGAAGTTGCCATTCAGTCCTAACAACTAATAAAAAGCTGAATTTATTCAATTATGTATGCTTGTGTATATATCATATGTATAACTATGCTTATATATGTGAGATGAATGACAGCAATGATACCAGGGATGGGAGGGAGGAATAAGGATTAGTTTCTTGTTATAAGGTACTCATGCTCCCATGAAGTGGCATAGTGTTATTTAGAAATGGACTGCTAAAAATAGTTTTTTAAAAACTATAATTGATATGTTAAGAAAACCGAGAAAATGGAACCTTATGAATTTCACATTTAAAACCATAAAAGGCAGATAAAGAGTGGAAGACAAAAATAAAAAAGTGGAACAAAGAACAAGGCAACAAATGGAAAACAGTAATGAATATGGTAGTTATCAATCAAACAATATCAATAATCACTTTGAACATCAATGGTCTATATACACCAACTAAAAGGCAGAGATTGTCACAGTGGATCAAAAGCAAGGCACAACTACATGTTGTCTACACAAAGCCTACTTTAAATATTAAGACATATACAGATTAAAAGTAAATGGATAGAAATTGTTTGAGTGGAGTAAGTTTTGTCAATCTTTAAAAACTTTGCTTATATGAAGCTATAATATGTTTTCCTGCTAATTGTTTTATGATCTATTCTATGAACTGACAAGTAATCAATAAAATTATATTTCTACAAAGACAGTAAATGGATAGAGAAAAAATGTACCATGCTAACACTATTAAAAAGGAACTAAAAGTAGCCAAATTAATTGCAGACAGCAGACTTCAAACTAAGGAAAGTTATAAGGGATAAAGAAGAGTATTACATCATGATAAATGATTCAGTTCTCCAAGAAGGCATAAAAATTCTTAATGTGTACACACCTAACAACAGAAAATCAAACTACGTGTGGCAAAAACGGATAGACCTCCAAGGAGAAATAGATGAATCCACTATCATAGCTGGAGACTTCAACACCGCTGTCTCAGAAATGGACATACACAGCAGGTAGAAAATCAGTAAGGACATAGTTGAACATAGCAACGCTATCAATCAATTGGACAGAATTAACATTTATAGACTACTTCATCCAACAACAGCGAATTACACATACTTCTCAAGCTGATATGGAACATTTGCCAAGATAGACCACATTCTGGGACACAAAACACACTCTAACAAATTGAAAAGAATAGAAATCAGACAATTTCTGCTCTCAGATCACAAAGGAATTAAACTAGAAGTCAACGACAGAAAGATAACTGCAAAATCCTAAAATACATGGAGAATAAGCAACACACTTCTAAATAACACATAGGTCAAAGAAGACATCTCAAGAGAAGTTTAAAAATATTTTGAACTAAATGAAAATGAAAATACTACTTATCGAAATTTGTGGAATGCAATGAAACCAGTGCTTAGAGGGAAAAATGTAGCATTGAATGCATATAGAGTAGTCCTCCCTTGTTTGTGGGGAATTTATTTCTCTTGAATCCCCCAGTGGATGCCTGAAGCTGTGTATAGTACCAAACCCTACACATACTATATTTTTTCTATATATGCATGTCTATGACAAAAATTAATTTATAATTTGGGGACAGTAAGAGATTAACAGCAACTAATAATCAAGTAGAACAACTATAACAATGTACTATGATAAAAGTTACGTAAATGTGGCCTCTCCCTTTCTCTCTCTCTCTTAAAATACCTTGTTATACAAATTTGATGCTTCTTCCATTTTAACTAAGCATTTACCACGTACTGTGGTTGTAATTTTTGTGGTTTGAGGTGCAACAGCAAAACTAGCACAAATTTCTTTTTCCTTCTTCACAATTTCATGGATAGAAAATTCATTCTTACTGGAGACCATAGCAACTTCAGCATATGAAATTTTTTTCCCTTCTCTTATTTAAGTTGAGAACTTTCACCTTTTCCCTTAAAGGAGGCGTTTTATGGCTTCTCAGCATATATGAGTTGTTAGCACTATTACTCTTGCACTTGGGGCCTTTATTAACAAAAACAAAGGTTACTTGAACACAAGCACGGTGGTACTTGGACAGCTGAAAAGGCTACTAAATGACTAAGGTGTGGGATACATTGGACAAAAGGGCAATTCACATCCTGGGTGGGAACATGAAGGAAAGTGCTAGATTTCTCCACACTACTCAGAATTAAAAATTTATGAATTTTTTAGTTCTGGAACTTCCCACTTAATATTTTCTGACCATTGTTGACACCAGGTAACTGAAACCATGGAAAGTGAAATTGAGGAAGGGAGGGGCTATGTATTAGAAAAGAATAAAGGTCTAAAATTAATTATCTAAGTTTCTATCTTGGAAAACTAGAAAAAGAAGAGCAAATTAAATCCAAACTAAGCAAATGAAAAGTAAGAATAATTAGAAGAGAAATCAGTGAAATTGACAATAGGACATCAGTAGAAAAAAACAATAAAGCCAAAAGCTGGCTTTTTGAAAAGATCAATAAATCAATAAGCCTTTGGCTAGGGTAACTAAGGAAAAAAGAGGGCACAAATTAATAATATCAGAATGATAGAGGGACACCACTACTGATCCTATGGGCATTAAAAGGGTAAGAATAGAATATTATGAATAACTCCATGCCCACAAATTTGACAATTCATCAAAAGACGAAAAAGATAAACAGGGAAAAGTCCTTGAAAGACACAATCTGCCTAAACTCCCATCCAAAAAAAAAAGTCTGAATAGGTCTCTATCTACAAGGGTGAGTCAAAAATTATCCTCACCTTGGTTGTAGAATTTATTTTAATTAACTTTTAGAAAAGACGAATACATCACTTTTTGATGTAGTCTCCTCGCTTTTCAATACACTTTGTCCATCTGTCAACAAGTTCTCATATTCCCTCATTAAAAAAATGTTTTAGGCTGATCTGCGGGCCACAAATGCACTGCTGTCTTCCCTTCATCGGAAGTGAATCCGGCTCCTTGATGGCTAACACTTGTGCAACCTTCCTGGAACTTCTCTATCCATTCACACACACTTCTTCACATCAAAACACTTTCTCCATACTGCCCACCAAATCTTTGATAAATAACAGTATCAGGTACACCCTCAGACCACAAAAGGTGAATCACTGCACGCTGCTCTTCTCTTGTGCAAATCACAAGTAGGGCATCCATTTTTGCCCGCACTAAGTTACAAATGAACCGATGTAACACATTAACACCTGCACAGCAGTGACTGGGGAGACAGTAGCCTTGAACAGAAAGTGCTGATAAGATAGTGCAGCCAACAGAAGTTTTAATATAACCGAAGTGTGGATAATTTTTGACTCACCCTCATATTAAAGATGTCAAATTGATAATTAGTAGTAACCTTCTAGAACAGAAAGCACCAGGTTCAGATGAGTTCACTGGTGAATTCTACCAAATATTTAAGAAAAATGTATGCCACTCACTACAATCTCTTTCAGAGGTTAAAAGCAGAGAGAAATACTTCTTAATTCATTCTATGAGGCCAGTATTACCTTAAAACCAAATACAAAGACACTAACAAGAAAACTACAGAATAATATTTGCATGAGCATGGATCCAAAAATCCTCAACAAAATATTAATACATCAAATCTAAAAATGTATAAAAATAATAAAAAATAATTATAACCAAGTGGAATTTATCTCAAGCATGCAAGGCTGTTTCAACATTTGAAAATCAATCAGTGTAATTCATGACATCAACAGACTATGATTATATCAATAGATGCCAAGAAATCACCTGACAAAATCCAACACTTCATGATAAAGACTCTCAGTAAAATAGGAACTGGGGGAATCTTTCTCAACTTGATAAAGTCTGTCTACAAAAGACCTACAGCTAACATCATACTTAGTGGTGAGAAACTCAAAGCTTTCACACTAAGATCAGGTGCAAGGCAAGAATGTGTATCCTCACCACTCATTTTCAACATGGTACTGAAGGATACACATCATTATATATTTGTCCAAACTCACAGACTGCACCAAGAATAAACCCTAAGGTAGACTATGGACTTTGGGTGATGATGATGTATCAATGTAGATTCATCTTTGGTAACAAATGTACTATTCTGTGCTGGTGAGTGATGTTGACAATTGTGGAGGCTATACATGTAGGAGGCAGAGGGCATATGGGAACTCTCTGTACCTTCCCCCAAATTTTGTTGCTCTAAAACATCTCTTAAAACAAACAAGCAAAAAAACAAAATGTCCTCAATGGCCATAACTGGAATAAAATCTTTTTACAAGTGATTTTTCCAAAATCAGTTTGTTGTTGCTTTGGTCATTGAGAGAAAGATTTTCTAAAACTTGCTCGCAAATAGGACAAATGCTGGATGTTTAAATTCCAAACAAATAGATGTCATAAATTAATACAGTTTATTTTCACTTAAAATAACTTTGGATCATTATTAATTTAAAACACCAAAATTATTTAATTTATAAAAGCTAGGTTTTATTCATGACCATTTATTTATAATTTAGTTTATCTGGGCCATATTTGGGAAACACAATGACAATAATTGCTGTAAGTAAGTGATTATATAGTTTATTGTCATAATTGTGATTCTGTTGATACTCAAACAAAGCACTAATACCACACTAAGAGAACAGAAAATAATCAGGGTGGTCATGTAATTCACAGCATGGTCAACCTAGCTATAACAGTTTGAGTGCTCAGACTGAATAGGTTAAAAGATCTGTAGTTGAATAGCATATATATTTTGTGTCAGGCGTTAAGTTACTGTGATGTAAATTTTTCTCACTCTGAAAAAAACTATTGGGAATTTTTTAGGAGAGTACAAAATCTTGTGAATGTGTATATAAAAGTGGAGTTATATGTCCTCATGTAAGGATGTCCTTGTCTATAAAACCTTAGAAACATAATTTGTCTGTTTGATAGTATTGTGGCTATTTATAATTGGTTATTAGTAATTTATTGGTTATTTACAATTTCTATGTCTAATTGCCTATTATGTTTCAGAATTATCACTGAGTTCCAAAAAGCATACCTCTAGCTCTAAATCTTTAAAATTGTATTTATAGTATGTAGAAATCTTTTTTTTGGGAACAGACATCTCAAAGAGTTTCAGCCTCTTTCACACCTTCTAAATGGCAAGATGGAGATTCAATAGATATGCTAGAACATAGCTTTAAGGATATAATCAGCAGTCATTGTGTTTCTGGCTTATTAGAAAAGTAAGGCTGTTACAGATGGAATCACAATATTTCTTTACAAAACCAGACTGGGGAAAATGAAATTTGGCTGCTGATCAGAACTAGTGGAAGAAGAGTTTTTATTAATTAGACCAGACGGAGACCATTAATAGTAATAATGCAGAAAAGAGTTAAGTTGATAGCTATTAATTAGCATTAACTAAATGCTTCTGATATTAGAAACTTTTGAAAAGTTTACTTCTTGAAATTAAATTCTTCCATGACTTTGCTCTTAGATTTTTTTTCTTTTAGTGTAATGATACAAGCCATTGTGATTTGCTCAAAGTTTGTGGTTGCCATGATGAAGTGCTTCCTTCATTAAAAAAAATAAATTAAAAAATATTCATTAAGCATGTACTGGGTGCCAGATAACTGCTAGGAGCAATGTTAATTAAATATCTTGCAGGAGGTCAGGAACTTAGGTAACAGCAAATTTCAGAAGGCAGAGAATTCAGGATATTAAAAAGAAAATAAATAACATAAACATAGGTTATTTTTAATACATGACAAAAGTATCTCTATAAAATACACATATTATATATTAAATTGCCCAAGATATGGCTTGGTATACATAGCCAAAGCACCTGTACAAGTCTAATTTGTTGTTCAGTAAGTTTTAAGTCTCTTCCTTCCTTCCTTTCTCCCTTCCTTTTCCCCTTCCTTTTCCCTCTCTCTCTCTTTCTAATTATTTTTCTGAAGGAAATCAAGTACCTGCAAAATAAGGGAAAATTTTCTTGAAGTCATTAGACTCACAGCCTGGGTTCTTTAAGAAGAATAAGATAGCAGTCTGGCAAGCAGAGTTTTATTTCTCAGAGAGCTACAGGTTACATGGGAGGAATTCGGATGGTAATTTTGGAAGGAATAAATCTAACCTTCTGAAACCAGGAATAAGTTAGTTAAGGCAAAGAGAAGAACTGATGGCAGTCACCTTAGTCCTGAGAAGATGTACCTGGAGATAAGAGAGAGCTGAAAAAGATGCACTGCTCTCAGATGCAGGCTTGGAGTAGTGAGGGACATCTGGTAATGGTGCACATATTGGTGCCATCTAGCAGAGGGGGCTGTAGAATAAAATAAGTATAATCATTTGGAGGTCAGGCCATCCAAGCTTAGCTGGAAATCCTGGCTTAAAAGAATGTTGCTGTCATTGGCGAGACCAGCCATAGTGGCTTTGACTTTACAAGTTAAGCAGAGCAAAGATTTGTAGGGAAGGTCATGATACTGATTTTGTCCAGATTCATAACAGAAAAATTAGGGTTTTTAATAAACACACAGAGTTAAATAAATAATAAATTAACAGACAAGTAAAATATTTTTGATACTCAGAATTAATAAATGAAAAAGATTATCAATTAGGTAGCATTTAAAATTAAGTAAGGCAAATATACAAACAATTACAATAAACTCATGGATAAAGAAAAACACGGAAAAAGTAAAACACAAAGCAAAAGAGTAATTTCCTTCATTAAAGGCTTTTAACAAATGATTAGAAAAAGGTTTATAACATTCGCATAATAGACAAAGATATAACAGCTGTTCAGAAAGTTGTCTATTCCCTCCCCTCAACTAAAAATTTTCAATCTAAAATAATGAACTAGAAGATCAACTTCTTGCAAGATAGCGTGGGAAGCTTCACTGACCCGTTCACCTGTGAAACTGGTAAAAATTGTTTTAAAAACTCAACCATTTAAAGCCTGTGGAAATGGTCCTAAAAGGAAACAAACAAATGAAGAAAAATCTATTCAAGAAAATCTAGGGAAAATTCAGTAAGAAAGGCAAGAGACTGTGATATCTGAAACAAAGTGACTCTCTGCTTCCCCACTCCCAGCTCGGCAAGGCAGACACTCCACTCCTGGTAGCCGCGTGCAGCTAAAAACACCAGGCTCCCCACCTCCCCCCCTTGAGCTCCTAGTCAAAGGGCTTTCTTCCTGGGAGGAGCGCATCTTCAGAACGTTTCCTCCTTCCCCAGCTGAGCAGTGAGTCCTGAGCAAGTGGTCAAGAGGAGATGGCACCCTTCTTTTGTCCACATCCTACTCATGAATCAGGCATGGTGCACTGAGATTCCTGGGGTCTCCATTGCTGTTGCCCTGGCCCGAGACTAATTTATTCTTCCCAAGACCTATCAGAGTATCCCACACATAGTTGGTGCTCAATAAATATTTGGTAGAAAGAAAGGAGTTAGAGAAGAAGGAAAAATAGAGACATACAGAGAAAAGACATACAGTGAACATTTGAGTAGCAACCAGAAAGTTTATAAGCCAAATGTCAACATCCGTTGGATATTATGTATAGATGATGTTTGAATCCAATTTAAAATTTGTTCTGGAAGAAAGGGCCAATTGGCTAGTAAACTTAAAGTTTATTTTTTCAACATTGTGACAGAATTGATGGTCTAGTGAGCCTTTATAACACCATTTTCACAGTAAAACTAGTTCTTGGCTTTTCTTTTCTTGTATACAAATTTGATTTACTGAGCTGAATTGTGCAGTTCTAAATTGAAAACTTCATGAACAGAAATATTCCCTTTGGCATTTACATTCTCTTCTGGTAACAGGTGCTTTCATTTCATTTCAAAAGAACAAACTTGTTCCTGTAAATCAACATAGCATTTATTCTTTCTTCATTACATTGTCAGCTTCTAGTTTTATTACATTCTGTTAGATTACACTCAGTACGGGTGCCTAATATATGTATAATATTGGCGGATCAGTTCACAGCATTTGTTTATTTTTTTTCCCTTAATGAGACAAGTACAGTGTATATTCTTTTTAAAAACTGCCAGGAAAAGTAATTTTAAGTGGCTTATCAAAGGGCTCACATCTTTAACAAGTTTTCAATTTTATCTAAGAGAAGCAGATTCTTCTAATACACAACTTCTGCACTTAATTAATTTACATATCTTTGTAAAACTAATTTGCCATCCTTATGGAAAATGAGAGAGTTAGACTGGGTATGACATAGCTGGTTTAATTGCTTCGGAGACAGTCTATTCAAGATTAATTAAATCATGCTTAACACGTTGCAGTAGTAACTGTGACGTTCTTGAAAAACGCCCTTACTCTTTGAAACATTAATACTGTGAGGTTTAATCAGAAGAAACCTTAATACCAAATGACAGAACTGGGAAATAAAATTTCCAGCCTCATAAATTAGATAGCTGTGCTCTTGTATTTCATGATAATGAAAACCTGAGATTTATAGATGGTAATATGATGTATGTATGCCTCTGGGCTTTGGAGGGCACGGAGATACGTCACATAACTTATGACAAAGTATCATTTTAACTTATCATCCTGAAAAATATTCTGTTTGGAAGATTCAGTTACTAAAAAAGAAATCCCATATTTGACAAAACCATGTTGTTGTGATATTTATAATGAAGTGAACTAAAGAAGACATTTGCAATGCAACACATGCTGTCTCCATCAGTGACTCTGCCTAGTGCTCCGATCTTCACAGTCTACCTAGAAAATGATAGTAGTATGTGTAGGGCACATATGGTAAACGACAAATCTGCTGCTGGAAGAGAAGGAAGCTGCTGGTTGCTGAGAGGAACCCTCCTCAGCATGGGTGAGACCCTCTGCTCCCTAAAATATATGTTCTAAAACATAAGTATGATTTTTAGGCAATTCTCCCAAAAGGTATATAGGCAAAGAGTATTTGCTACATATGTGAAAGCAACATACAATAAGTACATATGATTTTCACAAGTCATCTGAGTTTATTTAGAATTACTTCCACTATGATGTCAGTTTCTTGTTCTAGAATTCACAATTACTATCAAGTTCTTCTCGTAGTCATTACTATCCTTCCTTTTTATCATCTCTAGTATCCCTATTTTCTTTGAACTCAGGTGTAGCATTCACATTTCGATTTATGTAAACCTTTGAAAAACGTGCTGTTTCTTTTATCAGTATTTTAACACAACTCCCTGAAGCTGGCTTGATATATACTTTAGGACAGTGGAACAGTGGGTAAAGGTAATTGTTTTCTTCTTCATGGTGTCATGATCATAATCTCTGTGGCATTGAGAAGATCTAGGTAGAGAGGTCCTGCACTCTAGGGTCAAGGAAGACTTAATTAATAGCGTTGATTTAGCGTCCTCTAAATATGGGAGCACAGATTATATAAATCCAGGCAAAGAAACATAGGGACAATGATTTAGAAGCAAGATTCTCTGTTCTCTCCACTGGAGTTCAAGATCTTATTATCAAAATGGGGAATGACAAGTAAACAGTTAAGGCAGCCAAAATCAGTTGTCAATTCAAGAAGAAAGTAGGCTTTAAGGGCAGTCTGTATCTAAATAGTATGGACCTGAGCCTCAAGAAAAGGAACCTGTCAGTGGGTGATTGATGTCCCCAAATCAAAGCATCACCAGCATCAAGGATGACCCAATTCTGATGTGGAGGGCTAGTGAATGACATTCCACATGTTAGGTTGTGACAGGCCCAAAGTCTGGTGACAGCATTGAGTGAATTAGTGGGTGAGTAAAAGCTTATTTGAAAATGTCAGGCAGATAGAGGCCAGAGATTCACATCGGGAATTACACAATTACCCAGTTTGTGATTTAGAGCAGTATAAGGGAGGCATGTTGACCTGGGCTGGCCTTTGAAATTCCACTGAAGAAAGAAAGGATTGGTAAGATTGTTTCTTCATTTGTTTCTCTCTGCTATCACTAGCTATTTAAAAATACCTTCCTGATTATTGAATACAGAATATTTTGCATATTTGTGCATGAGAAATCAATATTATCCTAAATCTTAACTTAAACTACTTAGAAAAAGAAAATCAAAAGCTTTTCTTAATTACATTTATGGAGTACAAATAGTGTATTAAATATCAGCAGATAAAAATGTACAAAGAAGGAGAGCAAGTAGTTTTCAAGTTCATGACCCATGACATGTATCTATTTCTATTTCTATTTCTGTTTGATCATCTACCTACCTATGGGTCAGCACTTGTCATTCCTAAGGCATTTCCGATCAATAGAATCTATATCCACCACTAAAATTTACTTTTTGATAGATTAAATAAAAGGAATAGAGGACAAGAAAAAAAAATCAAGATATTAGATTATTTTAAAAAATTAAAAAAAAAGACTGTCAGTTTTAGACAATCAAATATCATGCATATAACACACACTAAAAAAATCCTCAATCTTTTGCACAGGGTACTTTTTTACTTAACAAATAACTACAAGTTGTTAATTATCTAAAGCTTAGCATGTGAAAATTCAATCTCAAGAGAAATCATCCCAAAATATTCTAAGTATTAAAAAGTTACCTCTCACATATAGCCCTAATGATAAGATTGTCTTAATAAATTCTCATATTCTCTCCATTTTCTTCTCTCTGTGTGTGTGTGTTTGTTTCTGTCTCTCTGTCTCTCTCTATGTGTATTTAAGCATGTGTATATACGCATGCCTGTTTGTGTTTGCACATGCATACATATATATTTTTATCTCCCCACAGTTTAAATTGTTTATTTTCTGGAACTATACATTAAATAAAAATACAATTACTCTGTTACTCTAGTCAGTGTATTTACAATATTACAGATTCCTGAGAAAAGATATACAATTTAAAATATATATTTTTAGAGTGAAAATGATGGATATTTAGCAGATATAAAATTGCTTTTCCTTTGTTTCAAACATAAACATACTTTATTATTTTTATTCATATAATAGATTCATAACAAAATAACTGCCATAGTATGAATATTTCTGTGAATAAGTATTTTTTTGAAAATAATCAGTTCACTCACATACATGCAGGGGTTCTGTTTGTGCATTTTGAAAAGCCTAGAAGCTGCAGGTAGTTGACATTAAAGTTTAATTTTTCCCTCAAAGTGTCTTTTGCTTATATTTAGTTTTAAGAATTTTATGTAGAAAAAGATGCAGCATGGCAACATGGTGTAAAAGGGATATTAGTAGATTCCGACTGGACTTGATAAGATGGTGGCCTGAGAACAGGTCAAGGATGCAATGGATGGCCAAGGAGATTTAGGCTGGGGCCAAATCACAGAGTCTTTGAGGACTGGAAAAACGTCAGGATCATTCATCTGATGTAACAATTTCTCCTTCTGCTTCTCCCACACATATGTATACCTCCTAGAAGAGGAGTATTGACAGTAACATTTGAATAAACAATCCTGTTTCTATATCTGTTGGGTTTGGAACAAGTAGATCTCGGGGGATTCCGAAAATTTAGGCCAACTGAGAAAAGCCAGAAAAAGGATGGGAGTAGAAGTGAAGAGGAGGCAAAATGTACTGCAGATGTTGGCACCTGGAAGGGAGGAGGCCGTGCTACATAGACCATGTGTGCATTGCACTCAAGATGGACGGGTGGAAAATTGTATCCCCGTAATCAGGCAACTAGTATAGGGACCCAGAAACAGGCAAGGAAAAGGAGGTGTAAGAACCAAGTACATAAGAGCTGGACATTCCTATTGAAAACATAAGCCAAAAATAGTCTAGGCCAAACAGCAAGCCCAGGCTACCAGGAAGGGTAAGGGGGTTTTCACCAGCGTGTTCCAGACATTCTGTCTGCGACGTACACATTTCTTGCTCATTCGTTCTAGGCTGCTCTAGAAATTCTCTAGAAATTTAGAAATCAGACAGGCCTGGCAGCTTCCACTCCTCTCCAATTGTCTAAACTCCTATCCTCTGGGAAATGTTGGGGACCTGAAAAAATGAAACCCAGTGCTCTTCCCTCTAGTTGAGTTCTCATTTCCAAGATTTAGGGTGACAGTAAAATGTCATTGCGGATGGTGGTGATGGTGATGATAAATAAAAGAACAAACAAGACAAAATCTTAGTGTTGCAAGACTACCTGAAGCTAAAGTTGTACAACTTCTCACTCCACATATTACATCCTTAGTGACAAGACCTGGCAGAACAAGGTTGAGGGAATGTGTTAGCAAAGCAATATACTATGGGATAAAATGTACTATGGGAATAAGCTTAGTTTCTGAAGATTTCCATCAGGATGTGGCTTCTATTTCAGTTAGAATTTATTGCTTTAGATTTCACTCTAGAGCATCCTAAAAGGATCATGTGGTTTTTGGTATAAAGCAGAGATCACATATACAACAATACTAAGGAGGTTATCCAGAATCTGCCAAAATTTAACTCATTTCACTTTAGCACAGATGACTTTTTTTATTTGGTTGAGGACAAATCCATGTATTTATAGCCTCTATCCACCAGTTCAAAGTCTTTCTTCCATAGTTAGGCAGAATAAGTCCAGATGATATCCTTTCAAATATTTTAAACTCTCTTCTTATCAAGCCTACTATAGGATACTTTAATCCCTAATCTGACCCTCATAACCACCTATATACACACACGTATACACATACATAGTTTTCTTCAAGCTGTGTAAGGCAGAGTCTCCAGATTGTTCATCATCTTGTTCAACTGCCTTTAAATGTTCTCAAAGTCCTCAGTATTTCACTAAACATATTTTTATGTTACCCAGAATGGAACACAATATGATCAGGAGGCTATTACTTCTCTGAGCTTTACATAGCCATGTTATTGTTGTCATATCAAGCTTACAGTCAATGAATTCTTTGCTTCTGCTCCCCATCCTTTCCTCTACATGAAAGGTTTTCTTCAACCATACACAACATCTCTTTAGAGACTTGCCTGAATGACTTAGTACAAACTTTACCTTATATCTCCTTAGGAATTTCTTGGTTCTTTTAACTATTTACCTTCTGGTTCAATCGCCTTCTACGACATCTTATAAATAAATGTTAGTTACAGTTTTTGTTTTTTCCTTTAAACTTGATTCTGTGTTTCTTTCCTGGCATAACTGACTTGTTTGGTTGAAAAAAAAAAAAGATGAGCTGGTTCTCTAGACTGTTTAAGCTTGAATGTTGTGTTCCCAAATCATGGTAGAAGATTCCTATTGGTAAGAACAGAATCCAAATTATTTTAATTAAAATATTCCCATGTTGTACTGGCACATTTAATGTTGTGATGTGCCTCTAGATTTAAGAACACAACATCACCCTATCACCCCGAATTAGTCTCATGAGAAAAGAAAACAAAAACAAAAAACTAATTCTGATTAAGCCATTAGACCCAATGCTAATATAAAAGTAACAAAATAGGGAGAAGAAATGCTATATTGTACAGCAAAATCCAGATAGTGAGAAACCCTAAATGACAAATATCAGTACATTTCAAGATAAAAGATATGGGTTGGTAACCTATACATTAAAGTTGAAAACGTTTACTTCATTTATTTTTAAATTGAAAACTTGAAAGAGATGACTAATACAAAAAAGATATCTAATTTTACACTTTAAATATATGCAGTTTATTGTATGTCAATTATATCTCAATAAAATTTGTTTTAAAAGGGAAACAAAAGAAAACTTGAACACTAGTGAATGTTTGATGATGTCAAGAAATTATTGTTTTTAATCATGGTAATGACATGGTAGTTACATTTTTAAAAAGAGGTCTTGCCTTTTGGAGATCATAATGAAATGTTTACAGATTAAAAATATCACTTCTGAGATTGGCTTCAAAATAATCCATGAAGGGAGAATTGTGTGGGTAGAACTGAAACAAGATTGGAAGTGAACTGACAATTGTTTGAGCTGATTGATGGTTACTTGGAATTTCAGTGTATTATTCTGTGTATTTTTTGTATATGTTGACGTTTCCCATAAAAAGTGTTATATACGTCATATGATTTTTAAAGCATCTTATTGGCTAAATGCTGATGTAAAAGCACACACACACACACAAATACATATAAGGGATCATATAAGAATCTTCTTTTTATATTTAGGGTTCTAAAACACTCCATTTCTACCTCTAGTGGCTTCAGGCAATATTGAGAAAAAATAACTTTGAAATGAAAATGTAATACTCGCGTGCTGAAACAAATGCTGGAGAGTATGAAGTATGAAATATATGAGGTGCTTGTCTCTGACAAACTAATCGTATAATGAAAGGAGGCAGATAAGCAAGTAACCAGAAAACAATGTGTTTAATATTCTGATACATCCAGATTGACTGTGCTGTGGAAACAAAGGGCGACGATGACTAATTCTGCCTAGTTAGATAAAGTAAGAGATACTTGGAAGGAGAGACGGACTAAGAGGACAAAAAAGCAGGCTAATACTTGATTTTGAAAATTTCTGAATAATGTGCCAAAAATTTGAAGTTAATCATGCAGGAGACTCCTAGAGGTCTATAGTATAGCAGATTACCTTAAAAAATAAAGAGAAAAGTTAAAATATTCTGGTGATTTTGTCGAGTATGAATAGGAAAGGGAAGGGTGAAGACAAGGCTTGGTTGAAAGGCTGTTCTGAATACACACGGGCAGGCACACACACACACAATGCATAGGTATCACTGGATCTCCCCCTCCCCCGCCACCACCACCACGCCCCGTTCTCTCTCTCCCCCTTTGGTCTTGGTATAGTGCTCTACATAATAACAGCTGAATAATGCATGTCTACCAAAAATTATAAGGATAAGACAAACACTATGCTGTTGAAACCTCTGTAGTGTAATGGATTTGAATTTGAGAATCTTTCCACTTAAGTGATAGTAAAATCATAAATACTCAGATTTGAATAATATGTCTTGATTACTTTTTTAGTCTGCTAAGAAGTATACATGTAAATACATTCTGCAAAATTGTACTTCATTTTTCCACACAAATCTGTATCTCTATTTTTAAACTAATAACTAATTTTATTTTTCTAGAGAAATTTCTCTTAAAGGAGAATTATTAGTAAATCATATTAGTTGATTACAGTCCCACCAGGAAAGACATCCCAAATTTCAGTGAGTCATGCAAGATGGAAGTTTACTCTCTCTCATATGACAATTCACTGGTAGGCGAGCATCCAGAGCTGATAAGTGGCTCTGCCAGTGCCTTTACACGGCTAACGTGGGGGCCCAACATGGCTGTTCCAGTTCTGGCATCTCCAGGTTAGTGAAAAAAGGGTGAGAAACTTAGGATGTGATGCCTATTCATTTTAGAGCATTATCTGGAAACAGTGTGTTTTCTTAAAAAAAAATCTCATGTTCTCCCTCTTTCTGAAATGTAAATTGTGCTTATCATGTACCAGATATTGTTTTTTTTTTTTTCTTTTTTTTTTGGGGGGGACACCAGGTTCAATCAACTGTTTTTATCCCCATATTCCCTCCCTTCCTTGACGCCCCCCCCTCGAGTCCCCCCCACCCTCCCTGCCCCAGTCCTCTAAGGCATCTTCCATCCTTGAGTTGGACTCCTTTTGTTATACAACAACTTCCCACTGACTATTTTACAGTTGGTAGAATATATATGTCTGTGCTACTCTCTCGCTTCTTCTCAGTTTCCCCTTCACCCCCCGCCCGCTCCCATACCTCGAGTTCTCCAGTCCATTCTCTGTATCTGCGTCCTTGTTCTTGTCACTGAGTTCATCAGTACCATTTTTAGATTCCGTATATGTGAGTTAGCATACAATATTTGTCTTTCTCTTTCTGACTTACTTCACTCTGTATGACAGATTGTAGTTCTATCCACCTCATGACATATAGCTCCATCTCATCCCTTTTTATAGCTGAGTAATATTCCATTGTATATATATGCCACATCTTCTGTATCCATTCATTTGTTGATGGGCATTTAGGTTGCTTCCATGTCCTGGCTATTGTAAAGAGTGCTGCAATAAACATTATGGTACAAGTTACTTTTGGGATTATGGTTTTCTTTGGGTATATGCCCAGGAGTGGGATTACTGGATCATATGGTAGTTCTATTTGTAGTTTTTTAAGGAACCTCCAAATTGTTTTCCATAGTGGCTGTACCAACTTACAGTCCCACCAACAGTGCAGGAGAGTTCCCTTTTCTCCACACCCTCTCCAACATTTGTTGTTTCCAGACTTTGTGATGATGGCCATTCTGATTGGTGTGAGGTGATACCTCATTGTGGCTTTGACTTGCATTTCTCTGATGATGAGTGATGTTGAGCATCTTTTCATGTGTTTGTTGGCCATCTGTATGTCTTCTTTGGAGAAATGTCTATTTAGGTCTTCTGCCCATTTGTGGATTGGGTTATTTGCTTTTTTGGTATGAAGCTGCATGAGCTGCTTGTATATTTTGGAGGTTAATCCTTTGTCCGTTGTTTCATAGGCAATTATTTTTTCCCATTCTGAGGGTTGCCTTTTAGTCTTGTTTATGGTTTCTTTTGTTGTGCAAAAGCTTTTAAGTTTCATGAGGTCCCATTCGTTTATTCTTGATTTTATTTCCATGATTCTAGGAGGTGGGTCAAAAAGGATCTTGCTTTGATGGATGTCAAAGAGTGTTCTGCCTATGTTTTCCTCTAGGAGTTTTATCGTGTCTGGCCTTACATGTAGGTCTTCAATCCATTTGGAGTTTATTTTTGTGTATGGTGTTAGGAAGTGTTCTAATTTCATTCTTTTACATGTTGCTGTCCAATTTTCCCAGCACCACTTATTGAAGAGGCTGTCTTTTTTCCATTGTATACTCATGCCTCCTTTGTCAAAGATAAGGTGCCCATATGTGTTTGGGCTTACTTCTGAGTTCTCTATTCTATTCCATTGATCTTCCTTTCTCTTTTTGTGCCAGTACCATACTGTCTTGATCACTATGGCCTTGTAGTATAGTTTGAAGTCAGGAAGCCTGATTCCACCAACTCCATTTTTCCTTCTCAAGATTGCTTTGGCTATTCGGGGTCTTTTGCGTTTCCATACAAATCGTAAGATTTCTTGCTCTAGTTCTGTGAAAAATGCCATTGGTAATTTGATGGGGATTGCATTGAATCTGTAAATTGCTTTGGGTAGTACAGTCATTTTCATGATGTTGATTCTTCCAATCCAGGAACATGGTATGTCCCTCCATCTGTTTGTGTCGTCTTTGATGTCTTTCATCAATGTCTTAAAGTTTTCTGCATACAGATCTTTTGCCTCCTTAGGCAGGTTTATTCCTAGGTATTTGATTCTTTTGGTTGCAATGGTGAATGGGAGAGTTTCCTTAATTTCTCTTTCTGCTCTTCCGTTGTTAGTGTATATGAATGCAAGAGATTTCTGTGCATTCATTTTGTATCCTGCTACTTTACTAAACTCATCAATGAGTGCTAGCAGTTTTCTGGTAGCGTCTTCAGGGTTTTCTATATATAATATCATGTCATCTGCAAAGAGTGACAATTTTACTTCTTCTTTTCCAATTTGGATTCCTTTAATTTCTTTTTCTTCTCTGATTGCTGTGGCTAACACTTCCAAAACTATGTTGAATAACAGTGGTGAGAGTGGACACCCTTGTCTTGTTCCTGTTCTTAGAGGGAATTCTTCCAGTTTTTCTCCATTGAGAACAATGTTGGCTTTTGGTTTTTCATATATGGCTTTTATGATGTTGAGGTAATTTCCTTCTATGCCCATTTTCTGGAGAGCTTTTATCATAAAGGGATGTTGAACTTTGTCAAAAGCTTTTTCTGCATCTATTGAAATGATCATATGGTTTTTATCCTTCAATTTGTTGATATGATGTATCACGTTGATTGATTTGCGTATATTGAAGAATCCTTGCATCCCAGGGATAAAACCCACTTGATCGTGGTGTATGATTTTTTTAATGTGCTGTTGGAGTCTGTTAGCTAGCATTTTGTTGAGGATTTTTGCATCTATATTCATCAGTGATATTGGTCTGTAGTTTTCTTTTTTTGTGACATCTTTGCCTGGTTTTGGTATCAGGGTGATGGTAGCCTTGTAGAATGAGTTTGGGAGTGCTCCGCCTTCTGCAATATTTTGGAAGAGTTTGAGAAGGATAGGTGTTAACTCTTCTCGAAATGTTTGATAGAATTCGCCTGTGAATCCATCTGGTCCTGGGCTTTTGTGTGTTGGGAGATTTTTAATCACTGCCTCAATTTCTGTACTTGTGATTGGTCTGTTCATGGTTTCTATTTCTTCCTGGTTCAGTCTTGGAAGATTGTATTTTTCTAAGAATGTATCCATTTCTTCCAGGTTATCCAGTTTATTGGCATATAGTTGCTTGTAGTAGTCTCTCATGATGTTTTGTATTTCTGAGGTGTCCGTTGTGACTTCTCCTTTTTCATTTCTAATTCTGTTGATGTGCATCTTCTCCCTTTTTTTCTTGATGAGTCTGGCTAATGGTTTACCAATTTTGTTAATCTTCTCAAAGAACCAGCTTTTAGTTTCATTTATTTTTCTTATGGTTTCTTTCCTTTCTTTTTCATTTATTTCTGCTCTGATCTTTATGATTTCTTTCCTTCTGCTCACTTTGGGGTTTCTTTGTTCTTCTTTCTCTAGTCGTTTTAGGTGTAAGGTTAGGTTGTTTATTCGATCATTTTCTTGTTTCTTAAGGTAGGACTGTATTGCTATAAACTTCCCTCTTAGAACTGCTTTTGCTACGTCCCATAGGTTTTGGGTTGTTGTGTTTTCGTTGTCATTTGTTTCTAGATATTTTTTGATTTCCTCTTTGATTTCTGTAGTGATTCCTTGGTTGTTTAAGAGTGAATTGTTTAGCCTCCATGTGTTTGTATTTTTTGCAGTTTTTTTCCTGTAATTGATATCTAGTCTCATGGCATTGTGGTCTGAGAAGATGCTTGGTATGATTTCAATTTTCTTGAATTTGCTGAGGTTTGATTTGTGACCCAAGATGTGATCTATCCTGGAAAATGTTCCGTGTGCACTTGAGAAGAACGTGTAGTCTGTCGTTTTTGGATGGAATGTCCTATAAATATCAATTAAGTCGAGATGGTCTAATGTGTCATTTAAAGCTTGTGTGTCTTTATTTATTTTCTGTTTGGATGATCTGTCCATTGATGTAAGTGGGGTGTTCAAGTCTCCCACTATTATTGTGTTACTGTCGATGTCCCCTTTTAGAGCTGTTAGCATTTGCCTTATGTATTGAGGTGCTCCTATATTGGGGGCATAGATATTTACCATTGTGATATGTTCTTCTTGGATGGATCCCTTGATCATTATGTAGTGCCCTTCCTTGTCTCTTTTAATAGTCTTTACTTTCAAGTCTAATTTGTCTGATATGAGTATTGCTACTCCAGCTTTCTTTTGACTTCCATTTGCATGGAATATCTTTTTCCATCCTTCACTTTCAGTCTATATGTATCCCTTGGTCTGAAGTGGGTTTCTTGTAGGCAGCATATAGAAGGGTCTTGTTTTTGTATCCATTCAGCCAGTCTGTGTCTTTTGGTTGGAGCATTTAATCCATTGACATTTAAAGTGATTATTGACATGTGTGTTCCAATGACCATTTTCTGAATTGTTTTGGGTTTGTATTTGTAGGTGTTTTCCTTTTCTTGTGTTTCCTACTTAGAGAAGTTCCTGTAGCACTTGTTGTAAGGCTGGTTTGGTGGTGCTGAATTCTCTTAACTTTTGCTTGTCTGGAAAGCTTTTGATTTCTCCCTCAAATCTGAATGAGATTCTTGCTGGGTAGAGTATTCTTGGCTGTAGGCTTCTCTCTTTCAGGACTTTCAGTATATCCTGCCATTCCCTTCTGGCCTGCAGAGTTTCTGTAGAAAGATCAGCTGTTATACTTATGGGTTTTCCCTTATATGTTGTTTGTTGCTTTTCTCTTGCTGCTTTTAATATTTTTTCTTTGTGTTTAATGGTAGTTAGTTTGATTAATATCTGTCTTGGTGTATTTCTCCTTGGGTTTATTCTGTATGGGACTCTCTGTGCTTCTTGGACTTGGTGAATTATTTCCTTTTCCATGTTGGGGAAGTTTTCCACTAGAACCTCTTCAAATATTTTCTCAGACCCTTTCTTGTTTTCTTCTTCTTCTGGGATGCCTATAATTCGAATGTTGGTACGTTTAAGGTTATCACTGAGGTCTCTGAGGCTGTCTTCTAGTCTTTTTATTTTTTTTTTCTTTTTCCTGCTCTGTGGCATTTATTTCTCCCATTCGATCTTCCAACTCACTTATTCGTTCTTCTGCCTCAGTCATTCTGCTGGTTATAGCATCTAGAGTATTTTTAATTTCAGTTATTTTGTTATCCATTGCTGTTTGTTTTTCTGAGTTCTTATGAACTGTTTCTTGTACTTTCTCTATTTTGTTATCAAGGTTTTGTATCATTTTTACTATCATTACTCTAAATTCTTTTTCAGGCATTTTTCCTATTTCCTCCTCATTTATTTGGTCTTGTGGGTTTTTTTCCTGCTCCTTTGCCTGCATGGGGTTTCTTTGTTTCCTCATGGTTGTCCAAGCTTTTGGGGTTGCTTGTCCTGGTGATAGAGGTGTTTATAGAAGACTGTCCAAGCCTCAGACTAATGTCCATGTATTGGATTAAACGAATATTCAGTCTAGGAAACACATACATGTATAAGACACACAATTATTAAATCCGTTAGGACATAAGGCTCTAGAAAGACCTGACAGAACCCCAGTGTGCTATCAGATATTCAGAGAGAAACCCAGCAGAAATTGACAACTGAAACAGAACAAATCAGAGACAAAAGCAAAAGCAAACAAACAACAAATAACACCCTACACATACAAACATCAATCCAGGGAGATTTTGTAAGCTAGGATCAAATATAGAAATGAGCTGGAGTACCACCAGAGAGAATGGAGATTCTCAGAATGTAATTAGACAACTGTACTAAGAACTAAGATAAAGACAAAAGCCTAATATTAATACCAAGGCAGTGCATCATCTGGAGAATAGAGCAAGGAGTCTGAGCAGACCGATAGTGTTGCTTATAAGTATGTTAAGATAAAATACACTTAAAATGGCTGGAAGAAAGGGGAACAGAAGAGCGTAATGTGGTTGGAAATATGCAAATAAAAAGAAAGGAATAGAAATGTATAAAAAATAGGGATGAAAGGAAAGTATGAAAGATATTTTGTCCATACTACCAAAAACTTAGCTAGATATAGAAGTATATAAAAAGGCAAAAAAAAAAAAAAAAAAAAAAAAGAATAAAAAATATCCTTAAAAAATTATGTTGTAAAACTTGTAGATCCCTTAGGGCTAAGATTGTATTTAATAAATCAAAAAAAAAAAAAAAAAAAAAAAAAGAGAGAGAGAGAGAAAGAAAAAAAAAAAAATCCAGAACTGATCCCCGAATGGACCAGTTCAATAGGTATTGATACTACTATTTCTGTTTCCTTAGCGTCTCAGCTGTAAGTGTCCTTCTCCTTGCCTTGGGTTTTTTTTTTTTTTGCGTTATTCTGTGACCAGCGGAGGTTCCTTTATTGTTCATCTGTAAGCTTCGGTGTGTGGGGAGGGAGAGGGTACAATAGTGGCTCCTTCTCCTGGGAGTGAGTGAGCAGTGGCGCACTGTTGTTTCAGTCAGGCTTGGAGGTGCCTGTTGCAGAGGGACGCTGGTGGCTCAGGCGTACACAGAAAGTCTTAGAGTTGGGCCTCTCTCGGGGTTTTTTCTTTTTGATGCTGGTTTTTTGTTTTTTTTCTCTCGGCAGCCTCCCTGCTGCTGGCGTTGCAAGGAATTTTAATCTAGCCCCGCCCGAGTGCCTGAGGGTGCTTGTTATCCCTGAGCGCCTTAGGTGGCCTGCAGGGCGTCTCTCCACTGCCTGTTGTAGAGGCACGGAAAGAGAGGGAGAGGCTATGCGCGCGGCTCCTCCCCCCCGCCCGGGAGCCTGCAGCCTCCAGCCGCCATCATGGCCGGGCAGCTCTCAGGGACGGGCACTCCTCGCCGCGGACCTCCTCCCTCCTGTCCTCTCGGTCCATCACCCTACCGGCAACAATGTTTCTCACCCTCAACCAGCTCTCCGGTTCCCACACTCCCGCTCCTGGACCCTCCGTTCAGCTGCGGATCGATGTGTCGGTCCGGGAACGCTGAGCTGCGCTGCGGACCCTCCGTATGTTTCTCACTCCCTCCCGTCTGCCACAGCTCCGCCGCTTCACCCTCGTAGATGCCTCCCTACCGGCTATGTCGGGCTCCCCGCAGCCCTTTCTGGTGTCCGAGGCCGTCTGCTGGTGTTCAGCTGGTTCTCTGTGGGAATGACTGCGTCCTTCCGTGCATTCCCAATGCATCTGTGGAGAGGGATGCACTCCATGTCTCTCTACTTCGCCGCCATCTTTTTCCCAGCCCCCAGATATTGTTTTAAGCCTTAACAAGACTTGACAGGTTGACTTGAGAACATGAGGTGCACAGCATTGGAGTGGTCATGACTAGTGGCAAAGGAAGCTGGGAAATATAGCCTTTAGTTTGGCAGCCATGTACCCAACTAAAAGAAAGCCTGTTGCTGTGGAAGAAGGGGAGAACAAATATCAAGGAACCTCTAAGAGTTTGCTATATAAATTAAGATATAAATTACATAAAAAAGAAAAAAAAACATGGAAGTTGAAGAAATATGCCTTACTTAATCAAAGAAAGAAAACAGAGCACCCAACACATATGTGATACTTTACCAAAGTTCTTCCTGTTCTCTTAAAATTTACTCCTGGAGTGTTTTATTTCATAAATAGAGTATTGTTCAGCTGACCCAAAAAAGGAGAAAAATAGATGGGAGATAAATGATTATTTTTTTCTATAATGCTCATTTTTTCTCCTTTTCTCCTCTTTAAGAAGGAAAAGTTCAAGATATTTAATTCTATCCCCTTAAAAAATACATGCATGTTGTTTAATTTCTTCTTCCAAATATTTCGATAGGACTGAAGTGTAACTAATATATATTTTTCTTATTCTAGAATTCAGTCAAATTCAGTGTTATGAATTACTGTGAAAAAAGACCCTCAAGAAAATTGCTCAAATGGTCTTGTCAAATTGGATGGTATAAAAGAAAATTACCTTGACCAAAGTGAATATAAATGTATATAAACATTAAAATTAAAAAAAATCTTATAGTATTTGCCTATAGGAATAGCACTTGAGACTAAAGGTAAAATTCATTTGATTAACTGTGCTTGTGGCTGGAAGCAGATAGACCAAGAAGAGGAAGAGAGAGCTATCAAATTGCAAATAACTGCCAACTTCATAGCAGTGTCTAGTGAGAAACTCTTTCTTAATCACCACCCCCTATCCTGACACTGAGTGTACAAATTACTCAAAATATTCAACTACTTCTGCCTTTCAGTTAAATAGATATGAAACACATAGAAATGGAAGGAAGACAGACTTTGAACTTTTGATACTTCATGTGAACCTCCATTTTAAATATACATTTCTCAGCTGTTATTTCTCACTTCAGTTTCAGAACAATATTTTTGACCTAACCTCCCTACCAGTTCTGTTATAATGAAGCGAGTAAATGTACTCTCCCCTGGGATCCTTGAAAAATGACTTAATTTGACAAAGAAATAATCTCTCTCTCTCCTCTCTCGCTCTCTTTTTCTTTTTTTCTCTTTTTTTTTGACTATAAGCCAATGTTAAACCTGAAAAATGATACTCTCTGCTTATATCAGCAGACTTCCCAAAGCCAAATAACTAGAAAAGGCTTGCTAAATAAACTGTTTAAGGATGCTCTAAGATTCCTTTATGGTACTTTTAGCTGTCTAATTAGGCAGGTACACTAAATCCTGCTGTACAATAACAAGTAGGTATAATAATGCAGATGTCTATTGTTTGGCTCATAAAATTAAGGAAAAAAACATAAGCTCTATGTTATTTTTAAAATGCAGCAAAAGCTGAATTTTGAACTTTATATAAATCTCAAATCAGTCTGACATGCCATTGCACAGAGTAAAATGCCAGTTTTCAGCTATAATATTTTCTTGCCTATAAAAGAAAACAAAAGCAAAAATAACAGATATGTTTGGTGTCTAATTATTCTTTTCTTTTACTTTTATCTGTTACCAATAAAAGCAGATAATTGCTTGTTCTTAAATTAAAAGTGGAAAGAATAAATGCTTGGGAAAGCTTCATTGTCATAAGTCTACAAATGCAGAGGCCTCTAGAAGTTTTGTCATTTCACAGTATTTCCACCCTGTGAATAAGATGAACCCACTTGTTTTAGTTGATCTTTCTTCTTTTCAGCTTTCTAGTCTATGAGAACATAATTGTCCAATTGCAGAAAATAGATCTGTGTACAATAAATACTAGTAAAAACTTCCAAATACTGTGATTAAGGCATTTTTACTTTTTATATTTAATAATTTTTCTTGGTTTCTCTTGTAAAAAAAAAATGTCAAACAATTTTTTTTTCCTTAATTGACAATATCTCTATTTTTTTTTTTTTCTGGGAGGCCAAGTTGGGTGTAGGAAGTAATGATAAAATGAAAAAAAAGTTTTACAGTTAATCTATTTTCTTTTTATGTGTTGTGACATCTGTTTTAATCTCTTGTTATATTATTTATACACATCTCACCTTTATTTTCCAATAGGATTTGAAAGCATCAATATGAGCAGGAGGGAAAGTCATGAGAACCTCAAACTTTAATCCAGTGATTTTTGGATTTTTTTTAATCGAATGCCACAAATCTTTAGAGGTAATAAACTAAATTTAACAGGTTGTATGCTATTTTTTAATGAAATAAAATCAAAATGTAAAAAAAATGCATCACATGTGGTAAAAGTAAATAGAGTTTCAGGAAATTTTGTTTCAGTTTGTATAGTCCTTTCTTTAAGGCATGGTTGAAAGGTTTAACAAAACTAAACTAGGTAAGTTTCAGAGGCCTTTCAGTATACTCAAGTTGCCTCCTGATCCTAGCTACTTGCTTTTTAGTCCACCAAGGAAAGTTGAAAACCTCGTACCTAAATCACTGCTTCTGGTAACTGGGCAAAAATAATGACTGCACTTTCCTCCCAGGAGAATAACAGACCCAGCCTCCAAACAATACAGGATAACTGTTGGAGGATTTCAAATGTGAATTTAAAAAATAAATAAATAATCCACTAGCTTTTTTTTTTTAATGATTTAAAACAACAGTTTCTACCTACTTTCCCTCAAAATATCTATGAATAAAATGGAAAAACCAAAAACATCTATATCAGAAAATGAGTTAAATAAAGTAATGCTGGGATCTGGGAGATGGAGTTAGACATTTCAGAAAAAAATTGTCTTAGGTTTCAGCCTAAAAGAAGGTAGAAATTCTCTTTACAGTTTGCCCCATTTTTGAAGGAACTTAACCAGAAAATTAGGCATTCTTTTTGATTGATTCCTGACATTTTTAGAAAGCCAGGGTAATTAACTATATTAATAGCTACCATTGAATAAACAATATGTGTAGTGGCATGTGTTTTAAGTGAATTAGTATCATCTGCATTTTGTCAACCAGGAAATTGGGAGAGAATTAACTAACATGGCTAAAGTCACATTGCTATTAAGTAATGGGGCAAAATTTGACCCCAGCACTCTGACTCCTAGTCTGCATGTCAAACCACCACAGTATACTGCCACATCTATTTTAAAACCCAAAGTAAATTTCAGGAAAAGGTTTACTATTTTCAATAGACTTCAAGAATCCAGGGAAATAAAACCCATTGACTAAAATCATTCTTTGAGTCTTCACAAGAACGAGGGTTTTATATAAAATATCTTCAACAAACTAATAATTACAGCATTTCAAAAATTGTAAGGGGAGAATCTCTGAGTCAAAAAGTCAATTGGAAGAAATGAAAAGGGAAATTAATAAGCAAAAGAGGTATTCAAAAAACCTAAAACAAAGAACAATAGAATAAAATTATATACCAATGGTTATAAAAGCAAGACTAATTGAGAAACCTGAAATACAGAAAAAGTGTAAAGTAGATTAAGCAATAAGATAGGATTTGATAGATCTGGAGGAAAAAAATGGAGACACATGATGTTCTGGAAAATATAGAAGTAAGGCAGCTTGAAACAGAAGAAAAATTTTCCTTTGCTGACAAAAAAATATGTATCAACAAAAACGGTATGCTATAAATCAAGAAAAGCTAAGATATAAAGACCCTTAGCAAGATAAATGCTGGCAAGATATTTTTACAGACAAAGATATAAGAAAGAGGACTATCATACAGGCATATAAGCAGAAAAGAGTTCCACTGCAAAGGAACAAGCTTTCAATGTGTACTTTTACTGTGCAACTTTAAACAACAAAGTGCAACCAATAGACTAGCATCTAGATAATGTTGTGGGAAAAAAAGTGTGTGCTCAAATTTTCATATCATGCATTTAATGCAGGTATTAATGCAAATACATGAATCCTTAGTGATGCAAAACTAAGAAAGGCATCACATATGTATCTTTAAAAATTACTATCTAAAAAATTTACTATTTCTCAAGAAGGATTGCATTATCTCTTTAAACAGAAAAAATATATATAGATATAGATGCAGTTACACTATATACATTAAATCTACAAAAGCTAAATATGAAATGATATGAAACATATTTTTAAATTGGCATTTAATAATATGGATATGCCAGCAAATTACATTTATATAAAGTTTAAATTAGTGCACTGCTCATTTAAACTATATTATATAAACACAACTACACTTTAAAAGAACACAGGAAGGGGCTGATGGTGCAGTGGTTAAGAATCCATCTGCCAATGCAGGGGACACGGGTTCAAGTCCTGGTGTGGGAAGATCCCACATGCCGCGGAGCAACTAAGCCCGTGTGCCACAAGTACTAAGCCTGCACTCTAGAGCCCGTGGGCCACAACTACTGAGCCCAAGTTCCACGGCTACTGAAGCCTGTGAGCCTAAAGACCGTGCTCTGCAACAAGAGAAGCCACTGCAATGAGAAGCCAACTCACCACAAAGAACAGGAGCCCCTGCTTGCCGCAACTAGAGAAAGACCTTGCACGCCACGAAGACCCAAGGCAACCAATAAATAAATAAATAAGTACCTTTTATAAATAAATAAATAAATAAATAAATAAATAAATAAAATAAAAGAACACAGGAAGAAGTGTCCTAAAACACCAAGAGCATTTGTTTGTTGTAGTAAGTCTATGGATAGTTTTTTCTTTTTTTTCTTTCTTCTTTTGGATATTCTAAATATTCTGTTGGGAATCATTTACCATTTCCAAGCAGGAGGAATTAAAACACATTGATAAATAGAAAGAAGCCCTCCTTGTCCCACCCACCGTCCAGCAGAAGCACTGTGAGACAGCTGAACAACAGTCTTAGGTATCTATAACAGTCCAAGAAGCTCAAAAATTGGCATCCTCACTCCCTTGCTTTTAATCTCAGTTAACAATTTGTCCTGAATTCCCCCACAAGACTTCTTGGAAGAGAGTATAAAAAGCATAAAGAAGGTGTAGCTATCCTTTCTTTGTATCTTTGTTTCTGCTTTTATTTTGTCATGTTGTGCTCACTTTACCTGGTTTTATGTGCCTTAGGATGTGCCTGGTCTAAAAATCTTCCAACAACTAGGAACTTTTAAACTAAACTATTCAGCCCAAGTGAGTTATCAAATATCTATCTGGTATTAGAAAATAGGCAACCTTGAAATCATATAATCTCAAGTTCCAAAAGTTGAATTATTGCACTTTTTTTGACCCTTAAGTATATTGAGACACACATTTATGGTTCCTGAAAAATCCTCCTCTGGCATGTGGCAGAAAGAGATTTAAAAGGCCTTTTTTAGCTAATGTTTCTCCTGGGCTTTGTTTACAAGAATCCTAGTTTCAATAGAAAACAAATTACCTCATGTACAAGGCTTTTGGTCCAATTTTTTGATCCAGCCACATGGTGTATAACTTGAGTAGATAAAAGGTGAGCAATCCACAGTGATATCCAAAGAAATGAGAAAATTTCTGAGACACCAAAGTCATAAATGTGTGTTAACACTGACATTTGAGCTGAGTGAAATTGTAACTCCTGATAAGACAACCATTTTCGTAAAGTGCATCTAGAGCTATACATTGGAGGGTCTACTTTGACAGCTTTTAGAATGTTATGTAATAATTCATTAGCAAATAATTTTGGGGACCTCGAATGATTGAATAGTTCTATTGACAAAAGATATATCTGAATAAAATGAGAAATAATTGGCTATACCAATTTATATTCTAAACTATACTGTTAAATTTCACTTTTAGGGAAATATTGAGATGTAGTTACAATCACTAACAATTGAGGAGCCTGCATTATCGAGTATTTAATAAAAAGTTATAATTTTCATATTTAAATTTTCAGGTTATGTGTCTTAAACTTCATTAAAAGTAATTTGCTTCCCTTTCCACTTACCCTGTTCTGCCAATATTTCTATCCACGAGTTTTGTATAAAAATACAATAAGCCAAGACAAGATGTTGAAAGGCTTTGTGTCTTCTGTTAAAAGGAGTGCTAGTGGGGGTGGGGAGGGGGCTGGGAAGGGGAGTAGATGAACAACTTCTAACAAGAGGAACAAGAACATTTTTTCCACTTTGTTTTGTTGTTCCTGCTTGGATGGAAGTTTATGTCAGTTCAATGGAAAAACGGGAAAAAAGTGTGAGATATATGTTGGTAGAAAGAAACAGTAATATAGTAGAAAGGGAGCTAAGAAAAATGTTTCCTTGCTAGAATTTTCCTTCATACTGGGCATTCTTAAATGACAGTGACCGATCTGTGAGAACTGTGTACATATATATATAACTGAGGACCTGCTGGTTTGGGGTCCTGGAAATCTGGAATAGGAGCAATGTTAAAGCTCTCTGGGAAAGTGAATGTGAATAGATGTTTTAAATGCCTGCTTACTACACGTGATCCCTAATCTCCATTGATAAACATAGAACATACTTACATGTCACACACATATTTAGTGAATTATAGCTTAAAATATTCATCTTTGTGCTTTTCTTTCCACACTCACCAGCCTTCCACACTGAATCAAGAACAATTAAGATTTACATAGCAGAAAAGGTATAAGAAAGAAAGACTCAAATGTTTTGAATATCAAAATAATATCTAAAGAATTGAAGTCCTTGAAAATGCGACTATCTTGGGTTTTTTTAAAAATATTATTTAGTAACAAATTATATTTATTTAGTGCTGACTATTTAGTAAATTATAAAAGGAATAGATAGAAAGCCACATTACTGCGTTGTGCCCTTTGGCTGGGAGGAAATAATAGAAGAAACCCTGGATAAATTTGTGCCATGAAATGAGACAGATACGGAGGACCATGCAGAGAGGAGGGAAATTAGTATGAAGCTCCTTGTATAGCCAGCACTGGAAAGTCTCATGGAAAAGTATTTCAGGTATCTATTGCTTTATAACAAATCATCCCACAATTTAATGGATTAAAATGAGAAAAGTGATTTGTTACCTCTTAACTGTTTCCGTGGGTCATCAATTTGGAGAGGGTAGCTCTGCTCTGTGATTTTGGGGGTCTTAATTGTAAGACTTGAAGGCTGGAGGCTATCATCTTCTAAAGACTTTCACTCACAGCTTGCAGTCGATGCCATCAGCTCAGACCTTAGTTGGGGCTGTAATAGGAATACATGAACATCATCTCTCCATGTTATCTGGTATTCCTTACAACATAGCTGAGTTCCATAGGTGAGTATCTTAAGAGAGGAAAAAAGAAAATGGGAACACCCGGCAAAAGCTTCTTTATTTATCCAAAAGTACTGAAATCAGAATCTTGAAGAGATATTAGCACTCCCGCATTCACTGCAGCACTACTTACAGTAGCTAAGATGTGGAAACAACCTAAATGTCTCAATGGCTGAATGGCTAAAGAAAATGTGATATATATATATTCAATGGAATACTGTACAGCAGTAAAGGAGAAGGAAATTCTACAATATGTGATAACATGGATAAACCTTGAGGTCATTACGCAAAATGAAATAAGCCAGTCACAGAAGAACAAATTCCACCTACATAAAGTATCTAAAACAATCAAATTTATACACTGAAAAAGTGGTTGTCAGAGGTCAAGGGAAAGTGGAGATGGGGGGTAACTTATCAATGGACATAAAGTTTCAGTAAAGCTACCTGAGTTAGTTCTAGAGATCTGCTGAAACATTGTAACTGTAGTTAGCAATACTGCATTTTACACTTAAGAATTTGTTAAGAGGGTAGATCTCATGTCAGGCGTTCTTATCAGAATAAAATAATTCTTTTAAAGAAAAAACAAGGTCACAAAGCATTGCTTACATAGAACCCCAATGATCAGGGCAGTTATAAGTCCCTGCCCAGGTTCAAGAGAGGGAACAGGTCCCATCAGTTTATATACATATTGCTACTTTTGGAAAATACAATCCGCCAAACTGAGGTGATCGTAAACCACTCCTGACCACCAAAATGAATACATCATGGTATCCGTGGGGGAAAGCCACAGCAGGTGTTCTCTTGGTCACAGTTTGAATGAGAACATTCGTTGATAGTGGCTACACAGAATTTCCTGGGGAGGTTGAAAGCTTATACCTCGGGACTTTGATGAGCCCCATCCAAAAGCCCCAATGGCACTGCACACCCTCAGCCCCATGAGTCTTCATGTCAAGTCTTAGTCGCTAAAGGTGTGTTCAGAGTTTAGAGGGAAACTCCCAAGCTCCAGTAATGGACCTACTACAGTAAAGAAAATTGCATCAAGGATGCTGCTGCTAGAAAATGCCTCCACATTTTACCTCTAGTCACTTGATTTGTACTGGGATTTTACAACTCATTGTCACCAAGTCCCAAGACAGCCCTCCTTATATCTGGAGTTCCACAGCTGTGCTTAAATGAATCCATCAACATCAGTTTTTCAAAACTCCTCTCCTCACAGAGACCTCAAAAAGAGTTCAGAAGACCACATATGGGAAAGACATTACTCCATTCCTCTCATTGTCTGTTTCTCACCAACTCATCTAATAAAATCTGTTTTTTTCCCAATTACGAAATAATGCTACTAAGTAAATAGAGATATATGTCCTTAGGTTAGAAGATTCAATACTGTTAAAATGTCAGTTTTATAAAAATTGATCAGAAAGACAAGACAATCCCAATCAAATTCACAGTGGGTTTTGTTGTTAGAAATCAACAAGCTGATTTTAATATTTGTATGAAAATGCAAAGACCCAGGAATAGCCAAAATTGCTTTGAAAAGGAAGCTTCAAGTTGAAGGATATACACGACTTAATTATACGGTTTAGTATAATGCTATAGTAATTTAGCCAACATGGCACTGGGTAAGAGATAGCCTTGTACATCAAAGGAAAAAAATTGAGCATCTAGAAGTAGACCCACACAGGAAATGGATTTCCCACAAAGAAGTCAAGGTATTTGACAATGAAAAATTATTTTCAACAAGTGATGCTGGAACAACTGGATATCCTCGTACAAAACTAAACCAATTAAATCTTGACCCTTACATCATACCATATACACAAATTAACTCAAAATTGATCATAGACCTAAAGGTTAGATCCAAAATTAGAAAACTTCTTAGAAGAAAATATAGGAGAAAGATTCTTGTGATATTGGGTTCTGAATAGATTTCTTAGAAAGCACACAAAAAAGCATAAATCCTAAAAAAATTGATAAATTGGACTTGATATATATTAAAACCTTTTAATCTTCCAAAGATACTCTCTAAATAAATGAGAAGACAAGCCAGAGTCTCAGAAAAGAATATTTGCAAAACATATCTGTCTAAGTAGTTGTACCCAGAATATACAAAGGAATTTTACAACTAAAGAAGATATGAAACAACTTGACAAAAAGAAGGTATAATGCTGACATCAAAGGGGCTAGAGAAACATTATAGGGTGATGGACATGTTCTATAACACAATTATGGAGATGGTTACAAAACTATATGCCTTAGACAAAAGTAATCAAATTTTAAATTTAAAATGGCTAAATATTATTATATGTATATTAAAACTGATTTCATTGTTAAGAAGAAAATATTACCCATGGGTTGTTATTGTTGAAGCTGGTGATGATGGGTACAGAGGACTCCATCATACTATTCTCTCTACAAGTTTCCATATTAAAAAGTTAAAAATTATATGTGGTTAAATGCTAGACAGGAAAGTTACATGGTTCTCTCCAAATATATGACAAACCAAATCACATATAACCTGAAGGGGGTGATGTTTAAGGAAAGTTGGATGTGAAGGATGAAATGGCGTTAACTAGGTGAAAAAGTATGCTAGGTTTTGGGAGGAGAAATTCAGCACAAAAACAGCTTTGTAGCAGGGTTGAGAATAGCATAATTGAGAGACAAAAAAGGAGACCAGGATGGCTAAAGTTCTGAAAATAGACTTTATTACAAAGTTCCAAATGCAACAGATCTGATCATTAAAATAGTCAAGGCATAAATTTCAGCTGGCATTTCATGATGCAAAGAGCAGAGATGAAGCCAGTCTCCTCAGTCTGAAGAGAACATAAAATTGATGACTTCAGTCTTGTCTCATTTAAATTTGATAAAGTAAAAGAAAAAAATTTAAACTTTAAAATAAGTTATTAGATAAATTCTGAGGCAATCTGAAGATAATTCAAGGGCTGGCAATATTCTGGTTCTAAATTACAAATTATTAAAGCATGCAAGGATGAATATCTTTAGCTTGTACCTAGATCATGTGTGAACTTGAAGCTAATTTTTAAGGAAGATAACAGAAGTAAAATTCTTCAAATGGAACTTTATTAAAGAGAGTGGAAAGAATTTCCAACTTTCTCATATTAAAGTTTTGATAAAACTTCTTTCAGGCAAATATCAAGCCATCAGCTAATATCAGAGGTTTGGGGAGAGAGGAGAGACACCTATCCCTGACTCCACACTTTGGGCTTTTAAAAGGTTTTTGCTCTGCACATTGAGGGAGAAAATGAAAACAGACCTTTCTTAACTCGTTGTAGCCAATTCCTCACCAGGAAATCAGCAAGGACAGAGAAGAGGGCCAAGCCAGTTTCCTCCTGTTCCACATATGGTAATTCACGCACCACTATGCCAAATGCAGTCAGGGACCTCTACTTTCTTTTAGGCACTAGTTTCTTCCTAGTAGGTCCGACACTGAGGGAAATGATCCAATATTATCTCTCTCTGTCTCTCTCTCTTTTTTTTTCTGGTCTATTTTCCCCTCTTGTATCTCCAGTGTCTGAAAGAGTACCTGACATATATTAGGCTCCAATGAATATTTATTGAATGAGTGAACAAAATCCTTAATCTGAAATAATTACTGCATTTAACTGAGTGTAAGGAAGAGACTTGGCCACCTGGGCCCCTTTTTTCTCTCATTGCATTGTTGCCTTAAAATTCTTCATCCTCTGGTCAGCAGCATTTGTTCTTAAATTGAATTACTATTAATATGAATCACTACCAAATAAAGTTTTATTTGTATTATTTTATATATTCTTGAAGGAAAGTGGCTGAGATCTCAATTTCCCATGCACTGATATGATTTGCTCAAGTGAGTGTTTCTATTGTACAATACTGCATTCTGTATTTTTCTTAAAAAAAAAAGTTAATTTTTTTTTTTTAAGCTCTGTATTGGAATATAATCGCTTTACACTTTTGTACCAGCTTTTGAGGTATACCAAAGTGAATCAGCTATATTTACACAAAAAGTTAATGTATTTTAACTAAAAAATTTCCAGCTAATACATATCAACTAGTAGATATTTGTTTCAGTATAAAAAAACAGTTTGTAGAATCATGTAAATTACCCAGCTAATAAATTATAAAATAGATAAGAATGCTAAAGTTTTACCTTATTTTTGAACATTCAATATGTTTTAGTATGGTTTTTGTATGACTGGACTGATAAAAAAATGTTGATGGAATAAATAGCTTTAAGCACTGTATAAAAATATCAATCTGAGAGAAAAATATTACAAGACAGATCCTCTGCAAATCCAAATGGATTGTGATTTAGAGAAATTTCTCATTTTTATAATTTTTTGACATCAGGAGCTAATGTAATAACTTGTTACAAACTACAGAGAGTCCAGACAACTGGCTTGATGTCTGAGCCAGCAGTCATTATTCTACTATCTCCTGTCCTCTAAATCTTTGGGACTAGGAAATCCTGAGGCTTTTTCCTATTGTTGAAGAAAGTCTGTGTGGGGTCTAGAAATTGCTCCCTTTTCTCCCCTCCAGGCAGCACTCAGGCTATTTTTCTTAACTTCCTGTTTTCCTGTCTTTAGCCTCACTCCCCACACCACTGCCTTCCCTCTTGTCATACAGGGCACTAAGCAGAGCATTCACAAACTGTTATTTTCTGCAAAAGATAAAACACAGGCCATCTGGATAATAAACAAAGTCACTTCTGAGTGATCTTTTAATTCACTTATACTCATTTCACTTGATAAAAGAAACTCCCACCCTTTGCTTCTGGAACAAGCCTTTCATCCTTTATCTCCGAATTCTCTACGGCTAGATAAACTATACAAACCACTGCAGTCCATTTCATTTCCTTCCTTTAATTTCCTCATCATGAATTCCTCCAAAAGTCTGACATTGGTCAGTACTATAAAAAAGAGTAAGAGCAGCATTATAATTATGTACCTGCCCGCAGAATATCTCCATGACATGATTTCCTACTACTACTCTATTTTCCGTGAAAGGACTAATATAAAATCTACCCCCGGGGTCATTAGAAGAGCAGCTGTTGCTTCTGAGGCTGCTGCTACGACTGTATGTGTGCCCAGCAGATACAAAATACTGGGTGAGCACTGTGGGGTCGGGGATCATGCAACTGGATTCCAGCCCCACAGAAATCATGCCGTGAACCCACTATTCCAAATTTCTCGACATAGAACATGACTTTTACTATGTTAGAAATCTGGAATGCCCAGGAGTCATAAAAAATGTCATATATGACTGGGTAGTCTCTGCTCAAAAACTGAAAATAAATTCAGTTGTAGCAGAAACATGGGAAGTTTCAAAATGGTTCTCCAGTGCTAAAGATACAGGATCAGTGGTGTATCGCTAAACATTTAACAGCAGCTCTCAGGGGAGGGGGTAGCCCTGATATAAAGCGCTTGCTGCTTCCTATGGTCTAAATACTCCCTCTATGGCCAGTTTTGAGCTACCTGGACGACATCAGTAAACACGGAGTAAACACCAGTAAGCATGGAAAGAAAAGTGTGTAATTGGTTCTTGGGAGCAAGTCTGAGCAGTCTCCAACATTCCACTGTGAGATGAAAAAAAAAAAGTATTTGAATCTGGACTTAGATATTAGTTTGAAATCAGTGCCTTAGAAAACATACATACCAAGTTTTACATGTTTTTGCTACTGCAAGAAAAACGTTGAATATTTTCGGGTGAAGCATTTCAAAGCAAATAAATGAACAAACTTGAAAGAGAAGTTTGGATTAAGGAAAGCATTGTTTCTGGCGAAGGTTTAAATTCAGTTCCTGTAAGTAATGCTACCTGTTTGTAGTTTCTACCACTCAATTTCTTTTTCTGTCCTCCATTTCTTTGCGGTGCTAGAAATGAATTTCAATCAGTTTGTGAAACAAGTCCTCTTCTTAAGAGGCACACAATATTAAGAAGGCTTGTGACATAACAAGCATTAGTAGTGACACATCATGGTCGGTGCCATTTGTCCTCTTTGGCATCTGCTGAGATAGCTACAGAACATTCTGGAATTCACTCCTTGATCCATGCTGTAGAAACATCCCAATTTCCACTTGTATGGCTTCTAGGTCCCACTTCCACCCATTATATTTCTTGGCATTGTGGAAACCTAGAAGTGGGTCTGTTATTCCAGCATCTCTCTGTTGTGATGTCAACTAAGGCTGTATCTGTCTAGAGACAAGAGTTTAACACCTTTATCTGAGAATGATTCCTTATTCTCCTCGGCTCTCAGTACCCACAAACCTATGCATTTTGCTCTTTCCTCAGGGCTTCACCCAAGCATTCAGGTGCAGGTCTCTCCCTCTTTAAGACGCACGTTTATCCTCATGATTAAAATTTGTCTTCCAGCTCTCCCCCTCCTCTACCAGCTCCAGCTTTGGGCACCTGTCCTCTGTCCTGGGTTATGTGGTGGGACAGGGAAGCCTTGGTCGAATTTATCATGTTTTCTTTCCAGTCTTTTTCCAGGTGGTGTGAACTCTGTCTTCTCTTAAGTGGTTTACCATTTGGAGTTCTCGAGTTGGGGAGAGTTCCCCTTTTCCCTTTAATAGTGTTACTTTCCTCTTTAAGTAAAAGAGTGCTAAATGCTATAGCATTTCGATTTGTAAGAAGAGAGAGGAGCAGGGAAAGAAAATACAGGGGGAAAAAAAACCTTTCTTAATATAACAGCAATATCATACCACACTGCATTATTGGAGCAGTAATTCTTATATTTTTACTGTTTCTGCTCCAAGCATAGAAGAGCTAGTGGCCTACTCGCGAAGAAATTCTTTCTTCAATATTAGATTCCAAGAAACACTAAAATCATAAACAAAAACTAAAATTCGAAGAACCCACGGGAAGACTGAAATGACTGAGGAAATTCAGTGGGGGTTAATACTATAGCAGCCAACAGCATAATGGATTGAGCTAATAGTAACTACTGCGCCCAAGTACAAATACATAGAAAGTTTGCATTTTTAACCAACACAAAATCTCCAAAGTCCCCAGAAGCCAGAGATGAAGAGGAAACTTAAAATTGGAGCCATAAACTTGCAATAAGCTTGCAATATGCTCTTAAACTAATACCTCGGTGGTTGTAAGGGTATCAGAGCAGAGATGAGACCTAAGTGCCAGGGCGTGAGATGGTAATGCCCGTTCTGAAACAGGAGACATTGTCTCAGGAGTGAAAGCCAGACTGAGATCACTCCATAAATGTGAGGCCTGCCACTACCCCAGGAGAATTAAAAAAAAAATAGTGAGTCAATTCCTGGGAGAAGAAAAAAATACATATATGTGTGTATGTCTGTGTGTTTGTGTGTGCATAATCTCTAGGTATTATATGTGTATGCTTTATATATATACACACATATATAATATACTTGAATACATGTACATAGAGTATATACACATTTTTATATAAATATCTTTATGAAAATTCTGGAACCCCAGTGCTACTTTGCCACACAAGTATGAAAACTGAATTAACATTATCCGTATGCATGCCGTGGAAATCTCTAAGTCAAGGACTTAACACAAATTTGAGACTGGTTAGAAGATATTCCTTTTAAGCAACAGTTTTCTTCCCCTTGTATTGCACTATTTAACCTGCACTATTTTTTTTCCCTAAACAATATTATTTAATACATTTGAGGCATCATCCATACAAAGTGAGCTTTCCTTTATTTACTTCTTAATTTAATTAATCAATTTATTTGTTCATTTACTTCTGGTTGCACCACGCAGCATGTGGGATCTTAGTTCCCCCGACCAGGGATCGAACCCATGCCCCCTGCCACTGACAGCAATGAGTATTAACCACTGGACCTCCAGGGAAGCCCTGGCTTTACTTTAAAAAATTAAGACCATAATACGCGTATAAACCAGTGAAAAACAGGCCTGAGTGAGCCTCAGGTAATCCCTGGGAACAGGTCCCTCGGGGTGGCCCTGGCCCAGTTTGGTGTGGAGTGAGGCAGAGGGTGGTTGGGGGGCCTTGTCAGAGCCGTCCTCACGAGGCAGAATACTGACTGCAAGGGAGGGCCACCAGGGGCTTGGAGGGTTCAGCCTTTGCTAAGGACAAGCAATGGCTCTTGGCTTCTTGGTTTAGCTGAGTCTCCTTGCTCTTTCTCTGCCCCAGGCCATGGCCAAAGCCTCTCCTATTATATTAGGTCCAGGAGCATTCTGGGCAGGTTCACCAGGCCACTGATGAATGCAGGGAGTGGGCTCAAAGGACAGACAGGGGAGGAGAAATAGGAAGGGGGCATTGGTGAGGGAGGGGTGGGGACCTGGCGGGAACCCTGGAGTGTCCCCAGGAAGGCCATGCCCACAGTGATGAGGTGCTGGAGTTAACTTTCAGAGCAATTACTGCCAACGGACACACAGTTTGATTTTATGTTTGTTTATGTATTTTCTGTCTCTTCTACTACGTGTGATCTCCCAGAAGTCAAAGATTTCTTTTATCCTCACCTCCTAGAGAAGAGGGCCTAGAACTGAGCAAAAATATGATCAGTGCGCTTTTGGTCGTTTGGTGTAGCAGCTGCTGTTGACACAGTCCACTAAGAGGACCGTCAGCAAACTGCTCAGGATTATTATTCCAAAAAATTGTGATAATAAAGAGATTTTAAATCAGAGTTTTGGCAAGAGTCTCTTTTAGAAGGATCAGCCATTAATAAATAAAAGCAGATACGAAAATAATTAGTAAAAGTTCTAAACATGACTTACACATGCACGCACACACGAGCACGTGTTTGTTTAAATTAAAAGCACTCTATAATGCAGAAGTAAAAGACCTATGCTCCGTCTCTTTGAAGTCACAGATGGGAAGCATTGGGAATCCTGAAGCAGTTATATATTAAGGGCTAAAGAAGGCGGGCTCTGGAATCATACTCCAGAGGTTCAAGTAGAAGGAGGGAGAGAGAGAGAAGGAGGGAAGAAGGAAGGAATGGAGGGAGGGAGGCAAGGATAGAAAAAAAAAAGGGGATGAGAGTGAGTCAAAGAGGCCAGTGGTTTTCAAAGTTCCCAGTAGCAGAGAAGAGGATTCGACTTCACCAGTACTCTTTGTTTTCAATTTTTGACATTCCCTGGTCTAACTTACCGTGTACTTTCCAATGACTTCTGCCTCTCCCGTCTCTAATATCCTATCCTTTAGGACACTGTTACAGCCTTTCTGCTATGGAGTTCCTATTGAAATGCTCCTTGATTTTAAAGGTAAGTGTTGGTGGGCATGTGTGAGAGTGTGTGTGTGTGTGTGTGTGTGTGTGTGTGTCTACTGGTTCCCTAAAGACAAGGAAACAGAAGAAAACTGAATGATAAATCTCTTCTTCCTTTTCTTAACTTTTAAATGATTGTGTGCATAACTTCATATAATCTCTCAGCTACTTTGGAAAGAGATAGATCATAAATATACACTCTTAGTGTGCATATATTCCAAAATGCCTTTTAGATTATTGTCTGAGTTACCTACCAAAGAGATTGTGATTGCTCACAGGATGTTGTTGTGCCTTTAGCAAAATGGGGATGAAGAGTGTGGTTTGCGTCTTCAGCAGAAAAACATATATATTAAATTCATTAATCTAACTCTTCTCTATGTACCTAATCCCAAGATAATTTATTTGGTTGGGTGTGTCATCTCCATGGATGTGAATTTTGAAAATAGAAAAGATTTTGTCAACTTTAGCCTCGGTACAAGACATAAGATATTTAAACTCTGAATAAAATTGTGAATGGAGTCAATTTCCATCAAATAGAGCCTCTAAATAAGGAAAGAAATAATATTTTTAAAAGTATTTTAGAATATGGCAAAGAAATGTACATGATAGAACAATGTGTGATATTATACAGGGTTTAGATTGAAACTGCTAAAAACATAAATATATGCACATGTGTATATTTGATAGTATCATTTGTTAAACTTATAAATTAAGATATTTATATAAATATTTAGAATTAGAAGGAACAAATAAATAATGCTTTCACACTCTTCAAAATGATAGTTTTTAGTTATCAATCAATGGATAAATAATTTAAAACAGAAATACAGATTTGAAATATTAAGAATTAAGGACTGTCCTGAAATAATTTCCATGATTATTTGAAAACTTAAGCTGATATCACCTTTCTAACATGCTGAACTTTCTCTAGCATTTAGAAGTAGTTATTTGTACCTCTCTAATATGAACTATAGTTATTCTTTGGTTTTTATCAGCAATATTCCTTTACTTAACTGTTTCATCCTATAAATGCTGGTAACTATTAATAGCCAAAGAAATAGTCAAAGAATGTTTTTAAGGCATTAAAAAAATAGGATTGTTACCATATGTCTAGAAGGTTCATATATATTGAAGAACTTTCCATAAATGACCCATGAACTTATAACCAATAGTTCATGGACTAGAACCTACAGAAGGGTAAGATGCAAAACCTTTGGCTTAAGCATCTGTTAATTCAGAAGGCTCATGAATGGCACAGTGTCCTGAAGGTACCACTAGTTTATTGGGTATGTTTTCCAAAAGTTGAATTATTTTGACATAGACTTTGAAGATAGAGGGGTAGAGTAGTTTCCTAGATGTGGGGTTAAAAGGAAGAACATTTAAAGCTGTTATAAAATAAATGTCTTTGTTTAATATTTGTAAGGAGTTTCCCCCGCCCAGTGTTTAGAAAGGCTATTTTCTTCTTTTAGTTTTCCAAAATGTAATACTTCAGTTAATTAGTATGAGCAGACACATTAAATTAGTTTTCTGGCTTCTTAAAATCAGGTTAAACAGAGGCTAAATCATTTGCTTTTCAGTGAATCTTCTCAAAGGAAGGGTTTTTGTTTTTTTATTGCAAGTTGGAACTTGCCTCAGGACACTCATTCATTCATTCATTGGATTACTTAATGAGTTGTTTATCATACATAATGTTATCTGCCAGGCAGAGGGCTACTATTTAAGGATACAGTGACTGGGAGCAGAGGATTCCTAGCTCTGAGAATGTCTCCTGATAGGCAAGCAGGTTAGCTAATTTTGTTCCTTTGTGTTTTAATGTAGATGCATTGCACACTTACTCAAATATGTAAGTTTAACTTTTTCCTACCATAAATCACAAACAAGGATTACAATCACTAAAGTCAACATATTTTAGAAGATACTTCACAGAAAAACAGAAGAATAAGTTCAGAAGGACAAATTAGAATATCACCCGAAGAAAGAAGATAGCTTCAGAAATGTTTGATTAATGACAGCCATTTCCAAAATAAAAGCTAAGTTACACAAGAAATTGGAGGCAGGACAGAAAGAAATACAGTAACCAAAACAGAATTTCTTAATTATTGATACAAATAAAACAGGAAATTGTCCCTAGACTTTTTAGCCAGGAAAGAAAACTTGGATTATATACTGGGCTGAAACTTTTACTTATCAGATAGGAAGTACAGATAAGAGAGCTAAAAATTTAATCATTCTTGAAAAATGGCATGCCTGACTAAAGAATAATCTATATAAATTTTCTGAGTTTGCTCCACTGGATTCAAATATGTTAATCAAACGAAAGCTGACCTGCCAGAGTTGGTGAGGAAGGACTTCTTTGTCAGGTCTTGAGAGGAGGTCCCTTCCATTTTATTCACATATGTCTCTTAGGGTTTTCATGGGAGAGCAGGGAGGACGTTGGCCTTGAACCTCACTGTGAGAGTCTCATTCTTCTGCAGCTACACTTGACACTGACAAGTGCTGGTCTTGCACAATTTCAGTTTCTCAAACTAACACTGTAGCTGCTTTCAAATGAGCCTGATTTTGGAAGCACGCAGCAGGAAGCAGCAGCTCACAGCAAGCAGCAGCTCACAGCAAGCAGCAGCTGCAAGTGGCTGGAAGCAAGATCTTAGTTCCCGGACCAGGAGTCCTAACCACTAGACCACAGGGGCCAGCGGCTACGGCCTGGATCCCTAGTTCTTGCCTGCCTCGTCGGGAAAGAATTCAGGCAAGGAAGCAGAAGGTAAAGAGAAAAGTAAAAAGTTTATTGGAAAAGCAAAGTACATGCAGAAAGACACAGGGGTGAACTCAGAGAGAGAGTCATGCCTCTGGGAAATTTAAATTCTTGATAAAGGGGCAGTTTTCCAGGTCTTTGTCTTCCTTCTGGCCAATCATCTTGTTTTGTCCCCTCCGGCTAATTTGTCTCAGGACCCTCCCCTTAGGTGCGCACGTACCTCCCAGCCAAGATGGATCCCAACATGAAGGCATCTGGGAGAAGCAAGAATCACCATGGCCTGGAGTTGTCCCCTGACTCTTGATCCCAAGGAGCCTTTGTGAGCATGTGTGGTGTCTTGCTTGCCCCAAGAAGGGGGGAAGCGGAGATCCCTTGATCCTTTATTCAAACAAGGTTTTGCCCCTCTTTATTCTTGCCATGACTGTTATCTTAAGGCATCCACAAGAGTTTAGACAGCCCGGCTGTTTACCCTGTCTCTGTCATTGCTTCCATTTCAGAGATTAATCAGGAGACGGACTGTAAATGCTGAACCTGCAGCCCACCTATCTCCTGTCTTAGGAAATGCAAACAGGAGCCTAGTTGTAAGTGTCCGGCCTGACACATGTTTCTGCCTCAAGAAATGTAAAAGGGAGGCTAGCTGCAAATGTCTAGCCTGGGGCCCATCTATCTCCTGCTTCAGGTCTAGTGTCTAGAGATTTACTACAACGATCCAGCCATTCCTTCTCATACAGGGCACTGCATGTAGAAGGTACCTCTTCCATGTAATACCTCACAAATACCTGCCTCTGCTCTCTATCTGGACGTCGCCTTCTGAAACAGGCCCAGCAGCTGCTTCTCGTGAAGCTCCAGCCCCGCGTCCTCTCCCAACAATCTAGTTCTTTGTCAAGAGCCTAAGTCTTGGAAAACATAAGCTTTAACTCTCTCCCACAGGAAGAATATCCTCAGGCCTCCTGGAGCTAAGCCCCGCTGGCCCTCTTTACAGGGGAAAGAGGAAAATGTATCTCATTCTTTCTTATTTGGAAAACACAATTAAGTTCTCCTCCCAGAGGGTTGTGTGACAGACATACTTACTAAACCTAATTGCTCCCTCTCAGGTAACACAATTTTTTGCAATAAAAGCTAAAAATAAATATCAAATTCTCAATACTGCAAAGGAAATTAAAGCTGTGTTATGGCTTTTGGATATAAAACTTATACAAAATAGCAAACAAAAACAAGTAAATAGTAATAAAAAACAAGTAATAAAAATGCCTTTGGAATGCTTTCGTTCAGATACATATAATTATGGAAGTCAGTTTCCAAGGATGGTTTTCTGGACAGAAGTTTTACACAGAGTATAATCCTTACAGGCTCTTTTTTGTTTGATTTCATTAGATTTCAACGTCAAAGTGTTGTTGCAGTTTCATTCCAACGCCACATGATTGTACTGAGAAAAGTATGTATCAAGTCACTGAGTGAGTGACTAGGGGTTCACGTGTTGACTATTTTTCAATAGATGTAGAATTTTTACTCTTCATTTTAAAAGGAAAAAAAGTCTGTTGAAATTCAAAGAGGTCACAGTCAAAAGACCAGATTATTCATTATTTTTGTTCCCTTAGGAGACTGTATGGAATAATTGTGCTGACCACTTTGTTTTGTTCAAATGAGAGGTTTTGGTTTTTTGAACAGAAAAGTGTCAAGTTGAAAATGTTCTTTTTCTTTTCTTTATCACTTTGAAAGGACCACTCAACCAAATCAAGCAATTGAAAAAAACATGGCACTTTTTATGTGAACCAAAACTTCTTCACATACCCAGAAACAAATGCAAAATTCCACTTTAATCAGGCCAGATCAGTTACACAGAATGTCCGGACTATTATCACAGTGATCTCTGAGAGCCCTGATAATTTGATTCTGTTATAAACTTTTTAAGGCTGTTGCCCTGTATTCTATTGCTAAATTTCACATACTATGATCTTCTAAATAAGCACAATCACAGCTTAAAAGAGGAAACCAATAAAAAAAGCAAAAATAAGTGCTACTTCGTCTATGTAACTTTTTTTTTTTTTGTACTTAAACCAAAAGAAGTCCAAGAAAGAATGGCTCCCAAAGGATGCTGGTTGGCCAACATGTTTTGAATTTTGAGGTGCAGATCCTGTCTAGATAAGTGTAGTCTTGGCTTCAAGGATATAACATCTATTTTTGTCTTTGCCTCTACTGGTTTTTGCAACACTTCACTCCTAGTCCATTGCATTTAATGATTCCCACTTCTGTGACTAGAATTCATGACTGAAGGTAGAGATAAAGAAACTAAACATCTTCCTTATCCACATTTCATCTTCCCATATAAAAATTTATTTCCTAGCAATATGCTGATGTATTAAAATATTTTAATGGATAGTTGCTACATATTTATACTAAAAGTGTAGACTATGTCTTAAAATATAACTTTCCCTGGATCTACATCTATTTACACTCTGGAATTTAATCATCCATTAATAAGCATATTTTAAGTCTATTCACTATAAATAAATGCTTCTTAAAGTCTGCAATATTAGGGATTGTGAAGGGAATGAATTCTATGTGACTCCAGGGTCCAAACTCCTAATCACTGCGACATACGTCATTGGATTCAGCAGGCGCCAGTTAGAGAAGCTGGTCTTTGAGATGTTTGGGAACTCTGTACACAAGAGGAATGCTTAATAGACCAGGGCAGCTATGGCATGAAATTACATAGAAATCTATCTCTTCTACTGCCCAACCCCCAACATCTATCTGGAGCTCATATCTTCTCTAGAACTGTGATGAATTGCCAGTAATAGTTCTGGGCATCTGGAGACCATAATCCGGCACAGATGCTGATGTTCTCCTAAGAGACACTGTTAGCAATATCAGTGTGGAAGTTTCTTTGTTTTGTGAGCAGTAGTTGTGAAATTGGTACGCGAGAGGGAAAACATAATGAGTGCTTTGGGGTGACTGTGGCTAAGGAGCCTTTGGGGAATGCTCTTGGTGGAGATTCTTTACATGCAGCCTCTGTATATAAAGATACCATGAGTACTCTATTAATATCAAGTGGATCCAGTGATATAAAAAGGTTATTTATATTAATGTAAATTTATTTGTTCCACATATTAGGAAGATCCAATAGACACACACAACCTACTTCTATGTGAATATGAGATGATCTCTCATATATAACTAATTTTTCAATGAACTAACAATTATATTATTTTTGCCAACTGCATACATATAATATGTATAATATGGATCTCTTTTCAATTTATCTAGGACCTTGCCGGAGAGTTCAGTATTGAATTGGATACACATTGGTTTCTATCTCAAGCTTGACTGATTCAGTTTTTCAGAAAAAGCTTGTCAACCTCCTTCTAGACTAATCTTCTACTAGAACGTCACCTCATGAGGGCAGTATCTGGTCTGTACGATTCACCATTCCCATATCCTTAGTACGTAGAACACAACTAGCTATAAGCATTCATTAAATATTTTTGAGTTAATGGATTTCCTTTGACCTTAGATGGCCCATGCTTTATTGCAGTACAAAAGGAGATAAGTCTTGCATCTAAATATTCCTTGCACCTCACTCACAAGATCTTATCCTCCTTCCTGATCTACCCTTCTACTCCCATCTTCCTACTCTAATCTACATCTCCTCTAAAACCTCAGTTTCCAACATTTGCTTTCCATCTACTACCTCTTAATCTTCAAATTTACTTCTTCCAGTAATTTGTAAAAACATCCCAATTCATATTTCCACCATCACTCCCTGTCCACCATGACCTTCATGTCTTTACTCTCCTTTTACAACTGTTCCATAGTATCTGTCCTCTGCTCTCTTGCCCCTCTCTCCCTTTGAAAAACTCCAGTCCTCCTTAAACCCACAACTTAATTCAAGCTTTTGAATGTTCTGGGAATAAAAAGACATGTAACAATACTGATTGGATATCTTCATATTCTTTACCACTCTTGGAAGCAATATGTTTTTCCTATTCCTGATGTTTCTTTCCAAATGAGTATAATTCAGTTACCCTAATTCCAGATCTCACTGATTGCCTTATAAGAATTAAATGAAAACAAAATGACATTATTTCAAATTAGATTGTAAGAGAGGAAAGAGGAGGGGAGGAAAAAGAAGTTATAAGAAAATTTCACTATTTATCATAGATAGAAAAATGAAAAAAGTCAATATCCCCCCATAAAGGGGATGCCTGAGGATATTATATAAAGGTATTAGAATAACTGTAACTGTGTTAGATTGCAAAAATGACCTCCCATTCTTCATTCCTCTCTTTTGCCCGCCACTATTCTTCTGGGCTTTGTCATATTATTTCCTTTGGCCCATGAGAAGTTAACGAATATAATTCAAATAGAAGTTTGAAAAAGTACTTGCTTGTTGCTTCTTAGGCTCTTGCAATTCTGCCTTTGCCATAAGAAGTCTGGTTTTGCCTGCTGGAGGAATGGAAGAGGAACATAAAATACAGAGCTAAATTGTCCCAGCCAATAGCCAGCTTAGCCGCAGAAGTGAAAGTAAATCTAGCTTAAATCAGAGGAACCATCCAGCTGAAATCACTGACCCATACACTGATGAACCAGGTTGATGCTTATTGTTTTAAATATTGATTTCAATTTCGGGGTGGATTTTGTTTTGATTTGTTTTTTGTTTTGCTTTTCTGTTTGTTTTTGTTTTTATCCAGCATAACAGTGCAAACACAACCAATACTGTAACCATTTAGAAAAACACAAACCTCTATAAATGCCAAAAAGTATACTGATATACACACACAGAGAAAGAGAACATATAAAACTAGCTATGTAACGAAGTTCGATGTGTATATATAACGTACAATAGTATGTAAGAAACCAAAGTTATTATTCATATCAACAGTTGTGTAACAGCTTAAATTACCTACTGATAGAAAAAAAGAACTTCAAATTACCCAAGAAAGCAAAATTCAATACTCTGTGCTACATTCACAGGACAGAGCTGAAATAAATATTCTGAATGGGTAAAAAGTAAACAAGCAATATTATACCAGGCAAATACAGATAAAAAGAAAGCAGGTAGACACCTGACAGGTAGATTTAGACCAAAATACATTAAAAGGAGAACACAAAAGAACACTTTATAAGGCCATAGATTAAAATTCAAAATGAAGATATAGAATATATTAATATTTGTGCACTGATCATTCAGCAATACTATGCATACAAGACAAATTAAATTTGTGAGAAAACATGAATAAATAAATCCTACTCATGATTCTCTAGAAAAAAATTTTTTGAGAAAGAAAGCTGCTTTTGAAAAACAGCCAGCTAACAAATAGTGGCGGCCGTGGAAAAATTGAGGTGGGGGAGGGACAAAGCATGATATACAAAGTGAGAAATAACAAGGGTAAAGTTATCGTCAAAATAGAGGAAATTATAAAAATAATAATTAAGAGACTTACTTTGCACAATAATGAAAATTAATTTTTAAAAAAAGCAAATGAAAACCTAGATAATTTCTCTCTTTACCGAAGGGCTGTCGGGGAGGAGGAGAAGATGGGCTCCACAGATTAACTACCATTGAAGAAATAAAGAAAGTACTTGAAAAGAGTGGAGAAGTGTTAGTTTATTTTAATTGTCGACTAAAGTGTTCTCTGTAGGTCAGTGAGGTCAAATTGGTTAACAGTTATTCAAATCTTCTACAAGTTGTTGAGATCTTCACATACGATTTTCAACACTTCTATTTCTCCTTTAAATCTGTCATTTAAAGACAAATACAAATACTATTTGTATTTCAAAGCTCCGTTATTGTATACACTCTGATTTTGGATTCTTGTGTCTTTCTGTAGAATTGGTTCTTTCATCATTTTGAAATGTCTTTCTCTCTAGTAGTACCCCTTGGCTTAAGTCTTCTTTGCCTGATATTAATAAATACTCAATAGCTATCTTTTTGGTTTGTGCATGCAGCGTATATATTTATTTCATCCTATTCAAGTGTATCTCTAGTAAACAACATCAAATTGGTTTTGATATCTTTATCCAGTTAGACAAATGTGGTCTTTTAGTAGGATTTTAGTCAATTTATATGTATCACAATTCCTGATATATTTGTGTTTAATGAACATATTGCTATTATCCCATGTATTCATTTTTTTTTTTCATGCATTAATCAACTTCTAAAAATCCTAGGTTGGGTTTTTTGTTATATATTCTTACACAATTCTTTTAGTATTTCTCTAAAAATGGCATCACTGATTTCTATTTTTAAAATATTATTTTTACTTTACTCATGGAAAAGATAGCTAGTACACCTTCATGTATTCCAGATGAATTTCAGGTAAGAAGAAGCAAAAGGATCACATCAACCATCAGTCTTTTTTTACGTAAGGGGGGAGCTTTATTGAGGAACATTTTGTACACAATAAATCACACCTATTTATGTGTGCAATTTGATGTGTATACATGCACCCATGGATCTATTAGCACAATTGAGATAATGAGCATATCCACTGTCTCCCAAATTCCCACTTGCCCAATTGTGATCCCTTCTTCTTGCCCATTTGCCAATACCCAGACAGTCACTGATCTTCACTGTAGTTGAGTTGTCATCTCTAGAATTTTATATAAACAATAATATATATATACTTTTTTTTTATACTGGCTCCTGCATATCTATTTTGAGATAAATCTAAATTGTTCCATGATTCAATATTTGTTCCGTTTTTTTACTGAATAGCATTTTACTGCATTGCATATCACAATTTATTTTTCTAATTCCCTTGTAGATGGATCGTTGGGGGTTTTTTCTAGTTTGAGGCTATTACATATTAAGCCTCCAAAAACATTCAGGTACAATTCTTCATATGAACAGGTGCTTTCACTTCTTTTTGGTAAATACTTAGAAATGGAGTGGCTAATCATATACTAGGTGTATGTTTAATGATTTTACATGAAGTTCAGAGACATGTAAAACTATGACAGAGATTGTCATAATGAAGTACTGCAGACATTTTTTCCTCACAGTTCTGGAAGTCAGACATCAAGGTGTCAGCAGGGTTGGTTTCTTCTGAGGTCTCTTTTTGGCTTGTAGATAGCCTTCTCCCTGTGCTTTTACATGGTCTTCTCTCTTAACTTCTAATCTTGATATTTGAGATACAGGATGGGAGGCAAGGGGCCTTGTGAGTTTGGTGGATGCAGGAATGTCACAAAAAGCTGGTCAGAGAATGCTTTGTGGCCATGTATAGCGGAAGATGAGATCAAGATGATCCAAGAAGTTGATGATTTAAAAGTCTTTCACACAAGTTCCAGAGTTTGGGCGATAGAAAGACATGTTAGTGCTACTCTAAGATCTGCTGCCTTTAGGGCAAGTATGAAGCATATAGTTTGTGTGTTTTTGTCTTAAGAATTTTTGTTCTTCTTGTTGAGCTACAGTTGATGTACAATATTATGTGGGTTTCAGGTGTGCAATGTGGTAATTCACAGTTTTTGAAGGTTATGCTTGGTTTATACTTATTGTAGAATGTTGGCTATACATTCCCCCTCCCAAAAAAAAAAAAACACACACACACACACACACACAAACTATGACAGAGATGAGAAGAACAGCTACTTTGGAGGTACATTAATGGGAAAGGAGCACAAGGAGCCTTCTTGGATGCTGGAAATGTTTATATTTTGACCTGGATGGTGTTTAGATAGATAACGTTTTGTATAACATCCATCTATCTGTATATTTAAGATTTGTGTGCCTTACTATAAGTTATAGTTCAATTAAAAAACAGTAATAATAATTAAATATTTATGAGATGGGGGAAATTAGAACACATGACGAGTATTTAACGGTATTAATGAATAACAAATACTCATTGAGATGTAATAAGAGCATGTGTGATTTTATATAAAGTATCCATATCTTTTAGAGATGCATATTGAAGTACTGTACTTACTGATGGAAAGATACAATCCCTGAGATCCATTAAAATAAACCAGTGGGTGTTGGTATCACTCAAACAAGACTGGTTATATTTGATAATTATTGAATCTGGATGATGAGTACATTAGTTTAATTATATAATGCTCTCAACTTCTGTCTATACACATTTTCAATAATGAAAGTTTGTTTTTTAAGGAACCATTTCGTTCATATTTCCACACTCAGAATGCTAACTGCTGGGCTTTTTCCCAAAATGGGTTGGTGCAGTCTCCCACTCTTCATGTTGTGCCTCTCTCATTAATAACAGTAACAACAACAGTTGTTGTTTGTTGACTCTTAGCAATCACCAGGCTCTGATATAATTTTATATACATATATATAGTAGATAGATAAAGTTTAAATTAATAAATACACGAATTAAGTTCTTGTCTCTTTCAAATTAGCTTAAAAAAAAAAGTCAGCCTTTACAATAAGAAAAAAAATCTGAATCTTGTGAGGGTTGACACAATAGGCTTGGAAGCATTGAAAGCATCCAGAAAGTATTTGGTTCACTTAATAGTTAAAAGTCAGGGCTTACCCTTGGAAAATACTGGAAAAGGTGGGAGGGAAGGATAGGAAAAACTAGAGCCGGCAGTAGCCAGTGGATTCAAGGCAGAGAATCACAGAGTCTGGGAGAGAAGACAGGAATCGGGGCCAACCAGCCTGCTGGGCTATGTGAGAGGCACTGGGGAAAACGTTTCTAAAAAAATTGCGCTCTGTGTCATGAATGAATCCTCTCTCGAGCTTTGTTTTGCCCTGCAGTAGATTTTAAAATTCACTTTAGAGAAAAGAAAAAAAAATGTGTTGGTCCGTACACAATGTATTTATTTCTTTACATTTCCAAGCAAGTATATTAAAGTCTCTGAGGAGTCCTGATAGAAAACAACACTCACATTTTTTTAACCCAGAAATTCCAGAATTGTTTGGTCACCCCTCCCTGCATACACACACTCACTTTTTGGCCCCTATGATCATCTTCTAAGTCTAGCACTTGGAACACTGTTTGGAAGTGTTTCCTCAGATTTACTATCCAATTCATGTGTGCTTTGGTTCAAAAGCTCCCTCTTGCTTGTTGCCAGGACTCTGCCTGATCTTCCCTCTCCTGATCTGCTGCTCAGCCTGTGACTATCCAAGTTCTGCTTATGAAGCAGTCTTTTCTCTGATATTTTTAACAGTCATGTTTTGCAATATTCTATTTTATGTTCTTATTTTTATTTTGTATCAGTACCTATTCCAATTAAATTACCTTTCTGGTGAGTTTCAACTCTGAAATCCTACAGGGTTTTTTTGATTTTATGGAAAAGTGTTGCTTCCTAGGAGAAAAATGATGCTGGAGGAGAATGCTCCCTGGGAATAATATTTCTAAGGGAGAATTGAAGGTCTTCCTTCCTTTTATGGAATAAAAGATATGTTACTACAATAGATTTACAACTCAAGTAATTGTGGGTGTGCCCTATTCTAGATCATCTTAGGAAATTGTTTTTAAAATAGCACTAAGAAAACTGGTACTATGTCATTCAAGAAGCTGAAATAAACTTTTGGAGACTTAACAGCCTCTGCTCAAACACACAGATGCCTAGATCACGAACAGTTTTGGTGGCAAAAGTCCATAGTCACAGGAATAATGCTAATCCTTTTACAGTTTCAGGGTGATTGCTGTTCCGTAAGCTGAACTTACCTGAGTATTTCAGTTAGGTCTTTTTTTACAAGACTGCAGGGAAAGATTTAACAACAGGAAAATATAGAGAGTGAACATATTTTACTAAACTGGAAAAAGCCAGCAAACGGCTGTTAAAGAGTTTCTTAATATAAAAAAATGGAGAGAAAGACAAATATCATATGATATTGCTTATATGTGTAATCTAAAAAGAACAATATAAATGAGCTTATTTACAAAACAGAGAGAGAGTCACAGATGTAGAAAATAAACTTATGGTTACCAGGGGGGAAAGGGGGGGGGATAAATTGGGAGATTGGGATCGACATGTAGACACTACTATATATAAAATAGAGAACTAATAAGGACCTACTGTATAGCACTGGGAACTCTACTTGATACTCTGTAATGACTTATGTGGGAAAAGAATCTAAAAAACAGTGGATAGATGTATATGTATAACTGATTCACTTTGCTGTACAGTAGAAACTAACACAATATAGTAAATCAACTATACGCCAATAAAATTTTTGTTTTAAATGGAGAAAAATATTTTAGTACTACAAAATTGACCCATTTACTGAGACTTTATTTGCTGCCTTGTGTAGGTATCTATATTTTCATACATGGTTTTTCACTTTCCTCACTGAACTATAATAACCTGAGAACAGGAACCATATTTGATATGGCTTTGCTTCCACTGAATTGTCCAAAGCAGAGTGCAGTAACCTTGAAACACATAGTTAATGACTGGGGGAATGAAGAGGAGTTTCAAAACTCAAAAGACAAATCAACCGTGTACCTAATGTCCAAGGAATTATGACAGATATTAGGCAAAAGGTGCACTAGGAAGAATATGGTGAAGAGCCTAAAAGACAGGAAAGTGACTGTAAAGCACTGAAAGAGAGCCTTTGGGTTTGAACAAAAGAGGAATGATATAGTGGCTTCAATAAAAGTAGTTTAACTGGAGTTGGGAAATAAATATATGCTTATGTTCGAGGTCAGGATAATGTGACGGAGAAAATAGATGATTATTCAAGAATTATTATAGGAAAAAAAGAGGAAAGCACGCTAAAGTTTAATAAAATGAGATTATTGAATAGGATATTGAGAAATTAAGTATGTCAAAACCTGAATACTTGGTGCTATTTAGAATAAAAGGGGAAGAAACTGATGAGAAAAATGTGAAGTTATTGTAAGAATGATTTTGATCACTGGAGATTACAAATAAAATTCAGAGTGTGTTGAAGTTTAAATTCAGCAGTGGATAGTCTATCTGGCTGAGTCTTAAAAAGGAGAAAGGTGTAGTTATCATTTGGAGTAGAAACTTAAGTTTCTTGCTCCTTATAGTAAACTTCGATCTAAAAACAGCATTGACAATGACATTGTATTTTGAGGTAATTAAAACCAGCCATTTGCACAAAATTCCTTATCCATTATCTCATTATATAATTGACTTTTTCCTTAACTTAGTTTGAAATTCTTAACATTAGAGTCACTTCTTCAAATTAGACATGAACACTAGATAAATTTTTTGAAGGCGTCATTTACAAAGCACGTAATTTACAAGGGCACAACACGTCTTCTGAATTTCTTCCAAATGTATTTATGCAATATATCTATTATTTGAAGTGCTAATCTTGAGATATTATTAATTATACTCTTCTCTTTCCAAAAGTAGTTTGTTTTGACTAAAGTTGATGTTGAAGTCCGGAAAGAAAGTAGAATGGGAGAAGATGAGAGCTGAGATGTTTGAGTTATTAAGTAATCTTGGTTGAATTAGAGATAGCAGTAGAATTGAATATAAGACAGAGGAGGGAGGCAATTTGCAAGAAAAACAAAAATAATTGAACATAAGATCATGGCATGAAAAGAAGGAATCTATACTGGATTCAGCAAAAATTGTATTGACAATCTTATATCTATTAACAGTTTACATTACACAGGTATGGTACAGTCTACCTCCTAGAAATGATGCCAGGAAAGCATTTTCCTTACCATCAAACTACAGAACTTGATAACACCGCCACATTTCTGCACTCAGTCTGAAGGAAGTGTGTGACCGTTCTCTCTTCTAGAATAATATATTTGTGCCTGGACAGAGCTAGAAATTCTATAAGGAATTTTAGGAATGTATGTGAAAGGAAAAAATAAAACAATCAGTGATTTCAGAAAACAACACACAATGCCATATTCTAGTATCATTTGTATTTTTACACTTAGATTAGAAATTGTTTACTTCTTATGCAATATTTTATCATTCTAATAGGATTATCTTGCTCTGTTCATTCATTAATAGTTACCTGAGCTATTAAAATGTAACTTTGATCAATTATTTTTCTATTGCAAGTTAATGAATTATTAATATTTCTGAGTAAAATGCAACAATTCTGGAGGGACATTTACTGTATAAATTGACTGAGTACTCTTTGGATAATTTTACAGAATTTGTCTTTGGATATTTTACAGCAGTCATAATAAAACAATTCAGTTACTTAGGAATGTGTTTCTTATAATTAAATACAGCACATTCAATAAAGTGTAATGAATGTTAACAATTTTGAATTTTTATTTTCTTTTCATTGCTGAGATTTTAAACCTCTATTCTTGAAACAAGTTATTAGCATTGGATATTAATTAATATAACCCTTAGATAGACTATTAAGAAAACTATTATCAGTAATCAGCTCATTTAAAATAATTATTGCAAAAAAATAAGGTATTTCACTCAAGGTGGTATTTGCCAAAATTTAAATTATAGTATGGTCACGTGTCTTTTAAAAATTCCAATAAGAAGCACTTGCATTTGAAATGTATCAATTGTCCAAAGATTAACATTTTATCCAATTTGAGTGAAACAGAGACTTGAGAAATAGAGACATGAATGTACCAGTAGGTTTCTTGCTTTCTTCAGCTCTGCCCTCTAGGTTTCTCACTGTGGCCCTCAGCTCAGGCCCAGTCCCTTTGCCATCCACCTCAGTAACTACACCTCTTGCCACAGCCCAGACACAGCAGTTCAACATTGCTAGCTTCAATCCCACCCTTGGTGTGCTGTCCTGGGTGTTCAGCTAACCAGTGGACACTTTACTTTTAAAAATGACCACATATAAAACGTCTAAAATTCAACCGATTACCTCCTTCCTGGCAACACAAATAAGCCTCGCCACTGCTTAAATTTCTTAAAAAAAAAAAAAAAAAAGTCCAAAAAATATTTATAAAGTCTTGGTACTTTTTGGTGCAAGTTGTAGTACTTCATGTGCAAAGAATGACACATAACTACATAACTATACCCTGAAGGAAATGAAAGCCTACCCCCAGGAGGGTGACGTTGTTTTGGATGTTCTACCCAGGGGACGTGACGAAACACCACAGTTTTCAGGTAAATATTACAACTACAACTTTATTTTTATTTAAAAGAATAGCAACGGAATCTATACAAAGTTGCTCAAGGCACTGTTTCCATGGTAAGAAAAAATATATATAAACAATTTCTCCATGGAAGGAGATTCTAAATAAGTAGCCAAAAATTAACAAAATACTGTGTTTCTATTTTCAAAGTATTTCATGTCAGGAAGTCCCAAACTGTCACTCTTAAGGATTATCTACTTTCTAAATTGTCATTTGATAGCAAAGAAATGCCTTTTGTGGGTTCTTGGTTTTAGGAAGATATCTTATAACCAATCCTTCTCCAGAAACACCCTCACATCCAGAGCCATGTAAATGTTCTAACAGAGTATCCTTTCAAAATAGAGATACAAATATCTTATGGCTTATCCGAACACAGACACAGGGATAACAGACGTAACTACATATTTTTATGTGATTTGAGGAAGCATTTTTCTTCCAATGGAGAAGATATAAAAATATGAATCAATTTGTTTTAAGAAAACAATTTATTTTCTTGAATAAAAAATTTTCATGTTTGATCTTACAAATAAACACAAACTGTGCTACCAAATTTCCTAATATTTTCCTTGTCAATCTCTTTGTGAAATCATTCAAGGATTTGAAGAACCTTTTCTCTAATGTATAGAAATGCCAGCAGTGTGAGTGTCATCTGGGTGCTTATTGCAAATGCAGAATCTCAGGCCTCCACCCAGAGTGACTGAACTAGAATTTGCATTTTAACAAGATCCTCTGGAGATCGGAATGAACATTAAGCATGAGAAGTGATGGTGCAAATCACAGTGGTAGTAGCAAGAAGAAATCTGGTTGAGGTGACTTAAAAACTTGATTAGGAAAGTGGGTTTTAGACACAATTGTTGGACAGAGTCATTTCTTGGAGATACACTATTTAATTTTGGCTTAAGTCTTATACTTAACTGCCTTCTCAATTTTACCATACTATCTAACTTGTAAATATTTCCTACATTATTTGGCTTTCATTTTTTTCATATGGGAGGTTGGAAAACCACAAATTATCTTTCAAACATTTCTACACTATATTGTGCTGCAGTATTTTGAGATAATAATTGTGAAGAATTATCAGGAATCTTAAATAAAAATGGTCTTAAATTTATTGTTTGTTAGCCTTCAGTAATTAGGTAAGACAGTTATACCACTAGAGTATTGTGGAAAGGCACTAACTGGGAGAAATGTGGATTATCACCTCCTTTACATTTTTATTATGTTCAATCTGACCCTTGCCCTTCAGCCTCCACTCTGATGAACAGACACAATTCCTCCAAAAGATGAAATATTATTACTGTCCTTTGTTAACACATTTTTCTAGTCACTGACGTGGAGTTATGTACACATGGGTAGGAGAGCAAATAAGTGTTCACTTCAAACCCTTTCCTAGCGTCAAATGCACAGCACTGCAATGTCCTGCAATGTTATGTAATTTCCCACTCTTTGATCAGTTCTGTGTAATCCCAAGAAAAAAATTACTTTCTCAGCTTTGGATATCCTGACTTTAAAATCTCCTTCAGTCTCTTGCCAGTTCTAAACTGGAATAGGTTTGAGTGTGAGTGATACGAATGAGAGGTGACTAATCTCTGCCACCCATCATTTTGAAGGTTGCAAAATTAACTCACTTTCTCTTTGTCACTGTAGATGGAAAGAGTGAAAGTCACAAAAATATGCATTAATTCACTATATAGTTTGTTAATTATGCTCACTTCTATTTTCTATTTGTAAAGATATTTGATAGCCATTTCTGTTAAGAGTAGTCCCAGTTTTCATTAGTGAGTTTTGCAGCTGGTTGGAATTCCTGGCAGGCAACACCATTTAAGTCTGTGTAAGTCTAAAATGTTTTCCCTAATGTTTCAGTTCATATTGAAAACAGACACACACTCTTGAATGTTTAAAGCAGAATTATTTCTGGCCAAATTTTCAGTGTCAACACAAAATACTGCAGAAGAAATTACATTTTAGTTTTCTTTCTTTTTTTTCTTTTTGAGGATTTCAAAAATCAAGAGGAAAATAAAGGAGAAAAGAGATGAAGGAAAAAAAGAAGAAAAGAAAGAAAAGAAAACTCACTATATATTTTAACCCAAGTTTAATAGATTAATTTTCAGGAAATAATAAAAATCTATTAAGTTTTCCCAAGGAGGTTAATAGAAATTGAACACTTAAAGAGACTTGCTTCTAAGAATATGAAGCAAACAAAATTTTTATAGAGACAAGTTAATCCTTAAGTATCATAATTCACCCTCTAGTGCCTAAGTGATTAATCAAAGAATATCATTTCAATGATTTTCTTCACAGAAAAACTGGAATGGATTGACTATCAAGAACAGCAGAAAAAGCTGATCTTAAAACTACCTCACTATTGCCTGTATCATTGTACAACTGATCCTTAAACAATGTGAGGGTTGGAGATGCCAACACTCAGTGCAGTGGAAAATCCACATAACTTAGAGTTGGCTCTCATACACAAGGTTCCTTCATAACAGGGGTTTCATGTCTTGGATTCAACCATTGACAGATCATGTAGTACTACAGTATTTATTGAAAAAAAAAAAAAAGACATCCATGTTTAAGTGGATCCATGCAGTTCAAATCTGTGTTGTTCAAAGGCCAACTGTGTGAAACTAAATTATGATGGGAACCCTTTAGTTTTTAAGACTAGTTTTAAGATAACAGAATAGTTTTTTTTCAGAAGAAGTTATATTCATATACATCATGCCTCTTAATAAAATTACCTTGGGAGGAAGGACTTTAATTGTTTAAAGGTATGGAAATGCATATTCAGGAAAGAACAGAAAAGAGGAATATTTTACAAAGAGGAAAAAAAATTCTTATTGAAGACAAATACAATTTCAAAATATTTTATATTTGACATTTGTTTGCACTATTCTCAAGAAGATTTGTGTCGTAAAGCTTGTTAATATTTCATAATAAAATGATTCCTTTTAAAGAATGTTAGTAATACCCCAAACCATGTAGTAAGCGTGTCTCTCCTTAGTATCAGAAAATACAGAGTCTTGTTTGTATAGGCAGTTGGCTTTTGGAAACCACAGTCAATCATTCCTATTGTTTTGAAAAATTGCTCTTTTTAATTCTGTTTTTATAGAATAATGTAGTAGGCAATTTAGAATATACATTTTTTCCTTTAAAACATAAAGTGATAATGTATTTGCTATGAAAATCTAATGACTATGAAATGACAAGGCAAATGAAGAACTGAAATCGTACAAGTGATACCCAATTAAGCCCATGAGAATGGCCAAACTTACATTTGATAAATGTAAAAATGATGAAAGATATTTGACTATTACCAGAGAGTAGGGTCACATGCATATTTGGACTCCAGGACTTAAATATGTGGAAGTTGGAGGGGGGGAAAGAAACTGATCAGTAACAAACTATAGAGCTAGGATGGATAAAAATGTTACACCTTCAGTAAAAGGGGAGCAAGACAATATCTATCAGTTGCCGAAATGAGACCAAAAGCATCCCTGTTTTCTCTGTTGTGCTCTGAGCGGAACACTTTGTCCTCGTCATCAACATCACCATCACGATCACCATCACTTTTCACCATGTTTGAAATTTTGTCACCCCAGTCCTGCTCCCAGATAGACCAGGAACTCTAATATATATTATCCCAGCACACACTACCATCTTTTGGGAAAACCCAAACCAAGCAGTGTTCCTTGATGCTAGGAAGAAACAAAACTAAGGTTTGCCTGAGGAAAGTGTGCTCAACTGTGGTCCCTTGGGATTACTACATGTAAGTTCTCAAGGGTTAAAATTGAGTTCAATTACATATGAATAGGAAAAATATATATATATATATACATATATATATATACACATACATATGTGTGTGTGTAAATGTACCACCATAAGAGAAAATCAACAGAAAAAGAAGAAACTTATTTAAACCAACCTTAGGAGAAAATGAAATTATGAGATACAGGATATAAAGTAGATCTACACAAAGCAATTTAAAGAGATAAAATAAGTCAATAAATATAGCAGAGGGACAACCAAAATGAACAGTCAATAGAAAATGAGTTAAAAAGAATTTCTAGGAAGGAATGGGAGAAAGAACAAATGATGTACAGCTGAAGAGAGAATCAATAACCTGGAAATTAAAGCTGAAGGAATTCCCCAGTATTCAGCATAGAAAACTAAAGAAACAGAAAACATAAAAGAGATGCTGAGACAAGGAATATAGAATGACAAGGTCTACTGAGATATTGTGATATAATAAGAACTATGTATTTGATCTTTGTCCCTTGTTCCTGGCACAGAGCTCCTAAAACCTTTGTAATTTCTTGAGTGATAAGGGTGACAGAAGCATTGATTGCTATAATATTTGGTCTTGGTCTCCAGTTCCTGACACAAGAGCTTCTAAGACCCTTGGAATCATCCAGTGATGAGCTTCTTTTTGTGTGCTAGTGAAATGACTGGTGGCTGAGGACCCCTAGATAGTTTCAGGATTGGATCCAGAAAGACTAACCTTGTGATTCGAGGTTGGTGATTTCAGCCCCTCCCCAACCTCCAGGGAGGGGAGAGGGGCTGGAGATTGAGTTCATCACTAACAGTCAATGATTTAGTCAATCATGCCTTAATGATGGAAACTCCATAAAAAGCCTAAACAATAGGGTTTGGAGAGCCTTTGGGTTGGTGCACACACCCACATGCTAGAAGGATGGCTCACCTCAACTCCGGGGGACAGAAGCTCCTGCACTTTGGGACCCTTCCAGATCTCACCCTATGTATCTCTTCCTCTGGCTGTCCATCTGTGTCCTTTATAATATTCCTTATAATAGCCCAATAAATGCAAATAATGTTTCCCTGAATTTTGTGAGCCATTCCAGCAAATTATTAAATGAAGGGAGTTGTGGGAACCCCCAACTTTGTAGCGAAGTTGGACAGACGTGTGAGTACTCTTGGGACCTGTTTACTTGGAACTGGCATCTGAAGAGGCGGGGCAGTCTTATGGGACTCAGACCTTAACCTGTGGGGTCGGTACTAACTCCAGGTAGTGAGTGTCAGAATTGAATTAAACTGTTGTACACCCAGTTGGTATCTTCAGAGAATTGGAGAATTGGTTGGTGTGGGAAGAACAAAACAAAACAAGCATTTGGTGTCAGAAGTGTTATGAGTAAAGGAAATCGATTTCCTTTACCTACATAACTGCAGCAAGACTTACAGAAGGAGAAAAGAGACAATATTTGCAAATAGACAATATTTACAAAAATAATGGCTGAAAAGTTTCTAAAATTAAAAACAACAATTTTGTCCCACAGATAATGTAACACAGTAATATATCTAAAGAATAATAATCCCAAAGAAATCCACATCCAAGCTCATCACAGTGAAACACAGAACATCAAAGGCAAAGACATGAAGAGCCTGGAAAAAACGAGAGCACATTACCTAAAATAAATGAAATCCATGTTCCTGGAAGATTTCTCACCAGTAACAATGGAACATAAGACTTCAGAATTCTGTGGGAATGTATCCACCTGGACATTTGTATCCCAGAAAAATAGTCTTTCAATAGAAATTGCAAATTAAAAACTTTTTTACATAAACTAAAATAGAGAGTTTACAATTAACCAAACCTCAATAAATCTATAAATTGTCTAGTTTAAAAGGAAGGAAAATGATCCCATGAGGAATATCTATAGTCAGAAACAAATGGTGATAAAAGACATGGGTAGATAAAGAATAATCTAACAAGCTTTGACTGAATAAAAAATAAATAATGTTCAGTCTGTGAGGTTAAAATAATACATGATGAATGAAAATCTGGACAAACATAACATTTTCAGCTGGGATTTACAGCTGAAGTATTCTAAGATCTGTTATCTGTGAAGAGAATATATGACTATTAAATTCAATGGTAGACTTTGTAGGACATGCCTGGCAAAATTCAAATTTAACCACTGGAAAAAACGCACAGAGTATATATTTTACAAACTAGTAGGACAATGTGAACTTTTAAAAAAATCATAACAAATCAAGGCAAAGAATAAGTAGGGGAACATTAGAAAAATGAGAAAGCACAAAATATATCAGAAATATATCAAAATATATTGATAATCACAAAAATTTAAATTGAGTATACTATTTTAAATAATTAGATAATACCTTTTAAACATCTATGTAATATTCTGTAAAAAATTCAGATCTATGCTGTTTATGAGAGGCACACAAAATATGGGCATTTTGTAAATAAGTTGAAGACATAGAAATGTTAAAAATAAATGTTTTCAAAAATACTAGAAAAATATTTACAAAAAGAAAGTTGAGAAGGGTTGTGTTAATATAAAAAAAAAAGTAGACTTCACCAAAAAAGGAGAAAAAGTCACTGTAAAATAATATGTTTAAAAAGAAAGAGTTAATTATAATTCAAAATTTGATTATATCAAATTAAACAGCCTTAAGGTATTTGAGAAAACTTCAAGGAGAAATTAAAAAGTCCAGGATCAGTGTTAATAATGTTATTAATTTATAATATAATCGCATTATAATACAGAAGATAGACTATTTCAGTGTTTCTCAAATTTTAATGTTCATATAAGAACCATTTCAAGATCATGTTAAAATGCAGACTCTGTTGGAGTAGAACTGGTGTGGGGACTGCGATTCTGACGTTCTAAGAAGCTCTCTCCTGATGCTGATGCTGCTAGCTGGTGGATTACAGTTTGACAAGCAAGGGCAGTGGAGAGGGAAAATCCTCTCTGTAAGCAGAGTCTCAAGAAGTCCGCTTAATCATTAGTTTTGTATCGATACACATGGATTCCTGGAGGCTGGCAAAATGAATGGCTAGTGTTGCCCAAAAGGAGGAAAATTGGTAACAAGGAGATCTTGCGGAGAGGTGTGTAGATAGATCCACGTGAGTGGACATAAAGTGTGTCAAGTGAGTGCCACCAGAAAGAGCCACTGCTGAGAAGTCATTTAATAAACAGGTGGAAAATGTAACTTATCTGGTGGGTGTCAGCATGTCTCTAATCCTGAGCCCCTGAGACTTTGCTGAGACCCATAGACAACGGGTCTATGAAGAGAATGGCCATAGAGGTGGAGGATGTGTATGGCCCAGCCACATGGGTCCTCTCTCAACAAGGTCAATCTAACTATTGCCACTTCAGAATAACTACCCTGCTAGTAGCAAAAACTGATGTTGAGTCCTTGATGTGGAACCACTTCACAAGAAGACATGGTAGTTCCTTAGCAACAAGTGAATGGGACTTCACTCTACCCTGAAGGGAGCAGCAGTGTGAACTCCAGATATACATTCTCTTTTCTTGCTTGTAGTGCTTCTGCCAGCATTATTATCCAAAGTTTAGGAAAAGCTTGATTTATTGACAGGTGATCAATAACTCATAATATCACCTCAGTGGAAGGACATATCACACGGTAAAATAAGTACATCAGTGGGTGTATGACCAAATAACCAATCAGAGTGCTGTAATGACCAGTGAAAGTCCAATTACGACGGGGATTGACAAACATTTTCTCTGAAGGGCTGCATAGTCAACACTTTAGGCTTCACGTGCCACAGGGTCTATGTTACACCTAATTCTGCAGTTATAGTGGGAAAGCGGCCAGAACACATAAAATAATTGTAGTATCTGTGCTCCAATAAAACTTTATTTACAAAAAGTAGGTGGTGGGTCGGATTTTGTTTGTTGATCTTTGAGCTTCAGCATCCTCTGGGGAATGACCCTGTGTCATTTGGGCATTATCCTTTAGAACAGGCTAAGGGAAACTAAACCAACAGCTGTGTACCTAATAATATGTCACCCATGGACCGAGGGCGAAAATATGATTGATACTTCTCCCCTTTATCCAAACAACTTACCTGCAGCATTCATGCTTCCAACCTTTGCAACTTTAGATACTGCTGAGTTTAAGGTGTTGGTTCCCAAGGTGGGGAACACTGCCAACGGTGGGGCACAGTAAGTGAAGCTATCTATGGTTATCGTCTGATTGCTTTGGACTCCTCATTCAGTCCTTGGTTAAAGGACATGGTAGCTGATGTGTGGTCCCACCTTTAGGCAGCTACTATGCACCTGCTTTCTGTATGGTTCTCAGGAGGTTTTAGCAGAATTGTGCCCCTATCACCCACCATGCTGATTTGGATAATTTACACTCACATTGACATTTCTGCTACCTCTGTATCAGTCTGCCTGATTGTTCATCCCTGCTGTTTGGGCTGACCTCCAAAATAAACTACCTGAATAAACATTTCACCTCAGCTTCCACTTAGTAAAAAACTAAGCTGAGAAAACTAATACACCAATAATGCCTAGACCTTAATATAAAAGTGTTTAAAAAAGACATAAATTATAATATGAAATGTGGAAACTTATAAGACACACGTTCTTAAAAAACTGAAACAAGGAGAAACTGACCTCCTGATGTTTTATACCTGGGAAAGGATTGATTTAATTGTTCATTTAAAATTCTTATCGTGAGAGGAAAAAACAAGAAAAATAGAAACAGCCTGTCTGGGTCTGTCAAAATATTAAGAATATTTTTGAAGAGTTTGTCAAAATATTAAGAAAGAAGCAGAAAGAAAAAAAGAAATGGTGTATTTTTCAAATTTGTTAAACAAGTTGATAAAACCCTCACACCAAAACCATACCAAGTTCTCTTAACCAGATTCTTTTAACCAAGTACTTTGATTACTAGTATAACTTTCCATAACAGCATATTAAAGGAGAAAAACAATCATGTGCTTATTTCAGTAGATTCAGCAAAAGCATGGATAAATTTCAGTACCTATTCGTCACAGAGAGTTGATATAAAATTACAAATAAAAGGGAAACTTCTTGAACTTATAAAGAATAATTACTGAAAACCTAAAGCAAATATAACACTCAACTGAACTGATAAAACATTCAAAGCAATGTCTTTAAAGTCAGAAATATGTGTGTTCACTACCCCCAATATTATTCAATGTAATACTTTAGGTTTCAGCTAACATAACAATAGGCACAAAAAAGATGTAAAATAAGTGAGTATAGGTAAATAAACAAATTAATATTTTTAATTGGTGGGATATATTTAGAAAGCCAAAATAGTCCCCCAAAAGTTATCAGATTTAATGATGTGTTTTAGCCAGTATTTTTATGATGCTTATTATTGTAAATTTATATCAATGATTCTGCATCTTACATTTAATGGTATTGAGATATATACTATTAGTTAATGTCATCCAGAATATAATTGCTTCCCAGAGGAACTTATATTTGTGTTGTAAATAAAAATAAAATCTTGTATAACGCCTTTCATCATTTTAGCATGTATATGTTATTTATTTGAAAAATCAAGTCTTTTTCTGCCACTGTCTTAAAGATTCTCTTCATAAAATAACTGAGTGTTAAACAAGAAAAGAAGTTATTCATCTTACTGAATAGTAATTATGAATATCAAACAAGAAAGGAGAATCACCAACGAGCCTTTTAAGAATCATAGCAAGATTCAACAATTTTTGAAATGTATAAAAAACATTCAATATATTTAAAATTCAAATGCTGATGTGATAGTTCTACTAACGATATTTCCTAATATTAAACACAATCAGACACTTTGCTGTCAGGAACAAAAGTAACATCTCTGAGAATAAGAAGCTTATATTTTGACAATAGTTGATTATTACGTAACAATATCAGTAAAACTTAAAATATATTTATGACTGTTCAAAAGTTCTTTTTAATAACTATTATTTCCCTCCTTTATAAAAGAGGTTTAGCACTCGTACTGAAAAAGTAAATGGTGGATTATGTCAGGCATCTCCTCTTACATTTCAAATGATGAACTATTTTACAAAATCAAGGTGTGTTTGTTTGTCTGTTTGTTTTTGCAGATTTTTTGTGCATGATTGATAGGAAAGGATAGTGAGAAAAAGGGAAAAATAAGATTTGGAAGAAAAACGTAAACATAAAAATGCAAGATGAAAGTAGTATAGGAAGAAACTGTGCTGGGTGTGAGAAATGCTGTTTTCTCCTTTCCACTCTATGCCTCTTCTAGTAAGCACATCTTCCAAATGTCCTTAGTGATAAAGTTCTGGATGCAAATTACATTCACTTGTGCAAGAACTTGGCAGATGAAAGTGAGACAGGCCATCGTGTGGCAGCCAGCTCACCGAGATGCTGGACTCAGCAGCAGATGGGGCCATGTAGTTAATGTTGTCACCAGAATCCTGGTGTGAGGGGCAGTTGTGGTCTCAGTTGTAGTGATAGCAGCAGCAGTGAGCTGAACACTGAATTGCAAATAGGGTGCTGTGGCCTTTCACGCAATAATGCAATGGTTATCTCAGCCTCTGATCCTCCAGAACTTTTTAATGTATTTCTATACATGTACTTTCCTTGCTATATCTAGAGCTAGCATTTCCTCTACTAATTCCTGGCCGATTCAGGGAGAGAGTGATATCCTTCTGGTTGATTAATTTCTCTTCATGTTAAGTACTCATGGCTCATCGACTCTCCCATTGAAACTGGGGTACCCTTTTCTAATTGAGGACAGTCTTTCTCAATAACGTAATGTGTTTATCCATTGGAGAATGCTTCAGCTAATGCTGAATTCTACACCTCTGCCCCTTCCCCACATTATGACTTTGTTGTTCTTATGTAAATGCAATTAAATACAAAGCCCAGTTTAGGTAAAAAGGAAAGCAGTAATATCTCGGGCATCAAATCATCTCTTGGTTTGGTGACATGCCAGATTTCAGCACGTATCTGCCAACTATTCATCTCTCTGTGTGCCATGGCTAATGCATTTGCCAAACATTCCAGGTGTCAATTGCTTTACTTATGCTTTGTTGGAAAGGATAAAAAGAAACACACTAGCAAATATTGCCAATTAAGAAAAATAGCTTTTTTAATGGGGACATATTATTTTCTCCTTAAATTCCACTGGGTACTTAGCTTTCAGATTTTCATATGTTTTATAGATTCAAAGATGATTTTCCAGTTTGGCATGTGCATAGTTTGGCCACATTTGAGTATGTGCATAAGAAAATAAATTTACTGGACAGATCAGTCTTGGTTTCTGCCATATCATTGCCTCCCTATGGGAAACTGCTCCATCTCCACCACTGGCTGAGTAAAGCCACAGAGCGGCCCTGATCAGTACCTCATAATCCACCCCAAGAGCCACAGGTGGTAGGTCTGCTGTGGACAGGTGACCCAATGACAGGTAACATAGAGTATTACTAAGGATCTGTAAACTGCCTGGTACTTAACGATCTACCCAAACAAAGATTATGATGATTAGCTTGGCCAATCAGATATTTTTTGTTAAGAATTGAACTAGTCCAGTCTGTTAGTAGTTGGAAAACTGAGAAGACTGACAAACTGAAGCAGAGGAAGTTGAAGAGCTAAGCTTGTTCAACTTCTAAAAATTTTTGATGGTATGATTTGAAAATGGCTTTTAAAACCACTGAAACAATACAGATTACCAGTGAATCAGATACTGAATATAGACATTGAAAAATATCATTTCATTTGAAATAGGCTTAAGATATTACTCTTGAATTCAGGATTCCAAAAAACCCTTGTGATTTGGTTCAAAATAGTCATAGTACAATTTAAATTGCTTCAGTTGATTGGCATAAAATCTTAATTCCATATTCAGAACCCATCATACTCTCTCAATTACTCATCTAGATGGTGCATACTAGTATAGCATTTTGAATCATATGCATAAAATTTATTTATTAGATACCATACTTATGTATGTGCAAATATTAGGTATAATTTGCATATATTTAAGTATTTTACATAAAATGTATACAAGTGTGTATACACACACATGTGAGATATGAGCCTGTTTCTGCACTGCTTTTGATTGTGTCATGTCTTCATATCATGCCCATAACTCTTGGTACCTTGCATGATATACATTCCATATATCTCACATTCAAATTAATTATCAGTTGTGGCATCATTATTATTCAAATATACTTTATGAAAGTATATACTTTTTTTCTCTCTGAAAGGTTTCTCTCTTCATTTAAGCGTGTACAACAAAGAGTTATGTGGACGCCACAGGATGCCAGCCTAGGCTGCCAGATCAGCTTAATCAACCCTGGAAGGAAATGGAGTGACAGTTGTCCGAGCTCGATCACACTTACATTCTCATCGAGTCAGTTAATCCTGTTTAACCAACTGTTATTTTGAAGAGTAGAATGGATCCTACCTTCTGGCAGCTTGCAGTATGGTTTGGAAAACAAAAACAGATACAAAGAAATATAAACCAATACAGGCTATGATAAGAATTAAAACAGAGTTACAGACAAATCACAAAGGCAGAACAAGGGAAGAAGAGATTATTTTGGACTCATAATACAGGCCAAAGGCTTGGAAGACATGTGACCTGAAGTTGACTTTAAAGGATATGGAAGATTTCACTGTTTAAACTTTGCAAGCAGATTATGTATTTTAACTCTGCTGCATACATTATTTCAGTTTTCACTTAACTTCTTTCTGGTTGGACTCTCCCCTACACCCTTCGTGTATTTATAGATAATCCAAAATTTTACAGCATATCTGTTTTTCACCATATTTCTCCCATTACACAGAATCTCTCTTCATTGGATAATTAGTTTGTAAATCCCAAAAAGAGTTTTGAGATATTTATACCCTGCTTTCTTCATATTTTTTCATGGCTCACTTCAAGTTTTTGTTAGAAAACATTATTCTAATTTCCTCTAATTTACTATTAATAAAAAGACCCATATACCGAGCAATTTGTACATAGCTTTCCTTCCCAACTTTGATAAGTTATATTTGCTTCACAGTTTCTAGACCCCCTTCATGTATGTTCTATACACTTGTATTTTTTAGTTCTGTATGTTGTTGTGAGTCAAGAATTTCATGCTAATCACAAGAGTGTTCCCTTCCATGCTGTAGCCTATGCTAATCTGTGACATAAAGGAAAAAGAATAGATGCAAAGCAAAAGCAAAGATCATTGCAGCCTGTACACTGCCTTCAATTATTTGATATTTCAGTCAAAAGAGTTATAGACCTGAATTTCTCAGATAATTTCCTAAATGAAGCAAAATGTCACACTCTAATATGTACAGAAAGAGTCTGCCACTCTTTGTCTAATTTACTAGATGCCGAATAATAGCACTCATTCTTCCAAGGTATAATGATGTCATTTAGCTCATTATTATTGTAGTACATTGAGAACAATCATAGAATTATCCTAAACTACACTGAATTGAATTTTAAATTAAATTATGCTGCAAGTTTTATCATCACAGCTAAAATACTCATTTTCTTTGTGTTTTACAGTCTTGTTATGACGGTCCTAAAGTACTGTTTTGTTCCCCCTGGGCATCTTACCTTATTATGTTTGTATGGTCTTTCCCACTAGTCCTATTTTACTATTATTATTATACTGTTTAATATATTCTAAATGGTAACTTAGTGGCTTAATAAATTTTACAAACCTCCCTGGCCTTCTCATTACTACCAGAGAGGAACTGTTTACAAAAGAGTAATATTTATTGATGTGTGCTCCAGTCTAGAATATCCCCAACATTGTGCAGAACTAAAACTAAGAACTGAAAATATTGCAAAAATAAAATAAATGCTTGAAATTTAAGAAAAGTTTCTTCCAGATTTTTTTTTTATCAATAACTTCAATTTTATTCATGTACATCCTTTGAGTGCATTTCAGTAAACAGCTCATTGAATAAATGAGCTGCATTGGTGTGGAAAGTTAAATATCCACTCTTTGAGGGGTTGTGGAAATGGCTCTGTGCTAACCTTGGTTTGTCAGGACTTGACATGCTCCTCTGATACAGATAAGGTAAGAAGATAAATAGAGTTCTGACCATAATCTGACTCACATATAGGTCCAATGAGACTCCAAACTATCCTGATATTATTACCCTCATTTCTGAGTATAATTGAAGTGAATTTTCTCAGCAACAGCAGAATCCTCTCTAAGTGGAGTCACTGCTAAGTCTGCCACCATAAGAAAATTATAAATAAAAAAATAAATGAAATACTTAGTCTACATAGAAAAAGAGAGTAAAAAAAAAAGACTATAATTTTTTAAAACCCCAAACTATGAAAATACAACATAAGATAAAATATATAATTTTATGGCTATGCTAGATATAATCTTAAAATAATAATGTATTTATGATACTCACATCACTCTGCATGTTTTATTTTTTTTTAATTGTTGCATATGCTTTTTTGGACAAGAAAAAAAATCCTGAAAAGAATCTAAAAGTTTAATAGAATGTAGGTTAAAACTGAAAAAAAAATATTAAGAGTTTTCTGTAGTAGCTGTATTGGAAATTTAGAAAAATTCAGAGGGGATATTTGTGTTTTGTTGAAATTGTACATAACGTTACACAATGTGAGAAATGATAGGTACCTTAGAGTTCATACAGACATTTTTAAGGCTTTGAGTGATAGAGGAAAGACTAGCACTGTATTTTCTAAATCCCAGCCCAATTTTCTTCCCTCAGGTGATAATGCTCTTCAGGGAACAAGTATAAGGTAGGTCAGAGGCAAAATTAAAGAAACAAAGTACATATATACATGTATAGTATCTGTTTGCGCATGTACACATGATTGAAATGGTTGTATATAATAGCAGTGGAATGGAAACAATTCTATGTGATTGATGGTTACCAATTGATAATACTAAGTTGACACCCTGAAAATCTGTTCATTCTCCCAAGAGTCATTAAAGCCATTGTGAATGTGTGAGTGTGTGTATGTATTTAGGGGAGTTTGTATTGTTTTATTTTAATCACTGGGTCCATCAGTTGATAATTGCCCACATATAAAAAGGCTCAATTATTTTTATTGAATAGAAATGATAAAATATATATGAGGATATAAATTCAATTACCGAGAAATATTTCTAAAATTAATTATGATGTTTTGATTTTCCTTATTTATAGTTGACTTCCTAGCAAACCAGTTATCACAGTAAATTTGTAGGACAAACAACGTGGACTCAACAGCAGAAGATAATTCTCCAGGCAGTGGTTACTGCTAGTCATGAAATTTCTTTCACCTGTCAGAACATATTCACGTGCACCAATATTGTAAACTTCTAAGGAAGGAAACAACTTTTGACAGTTCTGCTGACATGTCTCATCTGATTTAACCAAATATATCAGAATAACCAAGTCACTACCTAAATTTATTTATTTCACTGATGTGAAAACTCTTTTATAAATTATGGAAATGACTAAATTTATTGAGACTATTCTGGAAAAAAAAGACTGACAATACAGTATTACACTATTTTGATCAATAGGTGATGCTGTTTAGAAATAAAACCTTCCTTGCTGAATTTCCCATAAATCTAACATGTGACGTAACAGCTATGTTGTTCCTAAGATGTAACTTCCTTCCAAAACACAGGACCCCAATTATATTGCATATTGAACTCAATTTTATATTCTATATTTATCCTTTCCTTTAGAACAAGCTTGTTATTGAAAATGAGAAGTAAAACAATTTAAATACATTTGTAGGTTTATTTTGTCCTCATGTATTAAACATTTTTCAATAAATGTTTTATGATTTTCATTTTTGTTCTACTTTGTAATTCTTTGTGATAAAATAAGCCTTCTTTGTAAAGAAAGGATTTTTTTCTAAATGTAAATTATAAAACTAAATCATACATATTTGTTTAATATAATCCATTTTGATCAGTAATGATGATGTTTAGAACAATGGCTCTTCCTTGTTGATTCCCTCTGTATATACATGTTAAATAACTTTAACATTCCCATGGAGTTTCTTTTCAGATAATGAAATAAGACAAATTATTTTGTATATTAGATCTAATGTCATTTTGCATATTTATATTTTAGGAGCAGTTATAAATTATAAATGAAAAGTCCATTAGAACCAAAGAATCAGACTTTTCCATGATGCACTAATCAAAATGTAAAAGTAAGAAACTATAGCCCAGATTCAGAGACTCTCAGGGAATTCTCATACTGCTTTCCATTTGATTTTACTGCAAGTGTTATAGTGGCTCAAAACTAAAAGAACTGTGAATTTCATGGCATTCTTGAAAGTTTTAAAGAGAATAATATACGACAGCTATTTTAAATCACTCTTTCATTATTCATAATTCTAAAGGTATAAGAAAGTAGTATTTTAAAAATTTATTTAAAAAGTTTTCTTTCATGTTTTTTTATCTTTCCAAGATAAGATAACTGGATATAGGATAAGAAGATATTTTAAATAATGCATAAACTTTTCAGAGTAAATAATTTTGGAGGCAAAATAAGAGTACACAAACAGATGCAAGCTGGAAAAATGTCTTTAAATATTAACTTAAAAGTCTGCTTCAAAATGAAGAATTCAATACACATTTTTACCTTTCTTTTTCCAAAATCCTGTTGCCATAAGGATATAGTACATGTGCCTTCCACTGGGCCAAGTATTTTATAGTGAAAAGAACTGGAATCGAGTTACATATAAATCAGGAAAAAAGGTAACTTCTGCATAGGAGAAAACTGAGGTAGAGGTGGGACTCACTCTTTGTCAGGTAGAGGGTATTTAAGCTTGGAATCTGCACTTCTAAAGCCAAATGTGGGGAAAGTAGAAACCAGGAATTTCCTCAAGAGTTCTTAGAGACCAAGGTGAAGTCCATTCATGCCCCAATTATCCTCTCCAAGCCAGTGACTGCAAAGCCACTGGCAACAAGGTATTGATTTAAGCTAATGTCAGGCTAAGCCCTATTCTTAAAACAACAACAACAACAAAAGCCCATAAATTTCCTAAGGAGGGCCCAGGCACACAACCTGTGGCCTTTGAGAAATCTCTCTTATTTTGACTTGGGAGCTGTTATGTGAAGTGATGAAAGAAAGTCTATCTGCTTTCTTCTTGCAGTTTATTCTGATACAAAGCTGATTGTATGCATGTAATAGAATTTTCTGTCAGTGCTCCCATTCAAGGGAGGGGAATAGGCAGTAGGTTTACAAAAATGAAGCAGAGGAAACATAACCTAAGTAGTAACCTTTGGGGAGTGTGCCTGGTGGGAAGGGTGGGAGATCATGTGACTTTTTAAATTGGCCATAAACATGTATTATTTTTATAATCATAATAATAACTCACTTTGGAAGGAGAAGTACAGAGTATTAATTATGATGTAAAAACAAAATGAAATATACCTCTCTTTTTACAGATTTTACAATATAAAACATTGGCTTTGCAAAATTATCTTCTGCTCAAAAGCAGTATTTCTCACCTTACATGGATTGCATTTTACAAGTAAGTACCATTTTACTGCCTGGTTACAACTACAGTACAGGAAATGCTGACATACATATTTAGAGTAAATATTTAGAGCATTTTTAAAGTAAATGCATACTTTTTCACACAGAATGTGCATATTATTATGTGCTAATAACCAACAGAAAGCACATTTCCTGGCGATCAGGAGGATCTGATAAAAATAACAGTACAAAAGTCATGTTACCTTTGCCAACAGGCTATTTTTAGTATCCCAGGAAAAGTGTCCTCATCCATAGAGACTTGTATTAGAAATGTTGGCACAACAACCTAAACAAGCACCTTTATGAAGGTTATATTGGCGCAGAACTTACCTGAAATGAAGTCTGTTAAATTCGGGCTGTCCCTCCACAGCGGGGTTCTTTCCTCACCTCAGCAGGACCAACATTTTGTCGTGGGGGGAGCTGTCCCGAGCACTGTTTAACAGCATCACTGGTCTCGATCCCCCCAGATGCCACAGTACCCGCCACACTGTGACAACCAAAAATGTCTTCAGACATTGTCAGATGACCCTCGGGGATAGAGAACATTAGTTCCAGAGCCTTAAAGACATCCTTTAATTGTCTTTATTACAACGTGCCCCGTGCTGCCTATGCCCAAGGTTCTTCTTAACTATAATTTAGACATTTTACAGGGCCATAGACACTTGCATAGCACAAGTAATCTTTTCCTAATCTGGGGGTTTGTGTAGCCAGCTTCTGCATTTCCATGTGGTTATTAAAAGAGACAGAAAGAATTCACTACCCTGTTTTACTTGCCATTGTTATTTACCTTGGAAAAGTCTAAAAGGAAAAAGTAAGCATAGAGAGAAAGAGAGAATATATTTTTTGTCTCTCTCCTCCTCCTCAGCTATGTATTCAGACCTGTGTGGACCTCAATAAGCACACCCATCCATCTACACTTGCCCTAAGGAAGCTCGGGTTTCAGTCCTCTGTATATAGGAAATCACTCAATAGTAATATTTTTCCTACCTTTAAATAGGACAATTTTGGTGCTTCACTCACTCACAGAATGAGGCCTTTTTAAAGGAGGTCATATTTAAGAGAATTGTATTAGTAGTGGTAATCATAATATATGTATACGTATATATACATAAATATACATACAGCTCGCATTCAAATGTTTATTATCTCACACACTTTTCACATATAAGCTCATTTATTTATCCCTCATAATGAATCTATAAGATACTATCATTTTCCCATTTTATAAATGAGAAAACTGAAGCATAAGAGACTAACCAGTGGCACCAATTCAAACCCTGACATTCTGGCTTTAGAAACAATGTGCAATGAACCCTCCACTCAGCCTTCCACTGTGTTATGCTTCTTCTCAATAGAAAATCTTGATGCCAAGCATTGTATTGCCTTATTTAACCCTCACAAAAACTGCACAAGGTAAGTACTGTTATTTTCTATGTATTTGCAGATGAGGAAATAAAAGTGCAAGGAATTATCTCCTTTTCTAGTCACACATTTAATAAATGGTGAAGCTAAGGACTCAAAGCTAGGTCTTGATGATTTTTAAAACCATTTAATATCTATGGATCTTAAGTTTTCTCTAAATTCAAGAAACTTGAGGGCTTTCTAGGTGGCACAGTGGTTGAGAATCTGCCTGCCAATGCAGGGGACATGGGTTCAATCCCTGCTCCAGGAAGATCCCACATGCCGCGGAGCAAGTAAGCCCATGAACCACAACTATTGAGCCTGTGCTTTAGAGCCCATGAGCCACAACTATTGAGCCCACATGCTGCAACTACTGAAGCCCACATGCCTAGAGCCAGTGCTCCGCAACAAGAGAAGCCACAGCAATGAGGAGCCCGCACACCTCAACAAAAAGTAGCCCCCACCGCAACTAAAAAGAAAGCCCGTGCACAGCAAAAAAAAGACCCAACACAGCCAATAAAATAATAAATAAATAAATTAATTAATTAAAAAAAAGAAACTTGATTAGGTTACATTTTAAGACTTTGTCCAGCTCTGTATTCTAGAATGTTCTTTGCTGAAATTTCAACCTAAATTTTAGGATTATGAAATGGTATTTCATTCAAAAATGATTTTGCAGATAAAACCAGGATATTAGTTTATAATCTATCAGACACTAATTTTTAATACTCTCTCACAGCTACCATATTTCCCCTTACTAATGCCAACAGGGAACCCACAAAGTGACACAAAATTAGGCCCAAAAGGAGAAAAGATCTAAAATACTAATTAAGTCAGTTTATATGAGAAATAGAACAGAGAAACAGGGCATAATGATGAGAATGGATTTGCTGAATGTTAATTACACAAGTGTATGGATTCCTTTTACTTCCTGTGATAATGTCCTGATCAGGAATATTGTGAGATGGTTTCAGTTCATAAGGGAACTGTATGTAGCAAGCATTACTTATATTAGTGACAACACATGTAATATTGAGGATCAGATGGAATTTCATAGGTGTAATTTTTCATGCTCAAAGAACACATCTAATATATTGTAACTTTTGGTTTATAATAGAAAAAAGAATTCACCACCAACTTAAAATATTACTAATCTGATTACTGAGTGCCTTACTGAAAAGGCAAAGACATATAGGACTGGAATGGGAAAGATTTAGGATATGATGATATGATGAATGTTTAAAGAAAGAGGGAATTCCTAAGCCTAAGAGAATCCTTAGCCTGCGCAAAAGCAGCTTGACAGCAGAGGTATTCAAAGAAAGGGGTGGGAGCAGTCAGTATTGGGTACAAGCAATAATAACATATACAGTTGGTAGAGGATTTAAAAATGATAATAAACCTAACTAAAAAGTGGCCTTAAGTTTTATTTTCATCACACACTGGCAAGCCGAAACATGCCAATAATAAAATATTCTTCCCCAAATAAATTTTATGAGTCTAAATTCTAACCCATCCTTGCCATCCTTGCTGAGTTTTAGTAAAATGCATGTGTCAAATTTTCTTATTTTTATTACTTATTCTTTAATAAACGCTGTATACTATAGCAAAGTTAATTTTGAAAATTCCCAGTTTTATCATCTTCCTGAAAAGTGTAGACTCAGCAAAAATGCTTTTTGAAAAATAATTTCTTAAGGATTCAGAATCATTGGATATTGCATCCCACACAGCTTGCATCTCCAGTCATCATGCCACTACACAGTCTTGCTATTAAAGAGTAATTTTATATAAGAAATGGTAGCACGCTAATTTAAAACTGGGAAACAGAAGTTGAGTTCCTTCAGATCTGTAAGTCCATGTGACAGCTTGGAGTTTTTATTTGCCTTAAAAGTTTTGGACATTTGAAAGCTGCTAGCATGAAACCTGAAGAACAGGTTGAAGAACAGAGGCACGGACAGTATTTTAACGTCTGGAATTGATCATGAAATTGGACTTTCAAGAATCTCTGCCAAAATTATCCTTATATTTAAAAGTGTTGCTAAGTATTCATACACCCAACGGTTCATGCAAAAGGTTCGTTTCAAACTTGAAACCAATAAAAAGTATTATTTTACCCCTATGAGTAATGATAGGTTGGCAAATTTGTCCATACTGTCTATTGAACTTGAATATGTGAAGACTATCAACTTTAAAGATAGAGTGACAAATTGATCAATGTCAAGGCTAAAAACAGAAGCTGTATGGCTTTCTTTCATTGATGCAACAGACCTACATATGTATTTTCCCTCTAATCAAAACACACATTAATGTAATTAAAATATATTAGACAAATACTCTTTTTCTTTTCTAACACTGTAATATTTTAATTTTCATAAAATTCCATATATGAATTGAACAAAATAAACTTTTCAATAACTGTGTTTCTTTTCTGGCTATTATTATTTTTTGTCACTTGATTGCTATTGACTATAATTTTGTTATACAAAGATGGGGCATTAAAAATGATGCACCCTGGGTGTCAAATACATTAGATATGCCACTGCTGGGGGAAAAAAGCCGATTTCTAACATTTTTGGAGACACACTTAGACTCACTTATTTTAAAAATGCAGCCAATAGCTAGCATGCAGAAGATATGTTTATCCTGTGAGAAGAGCATTTCCTTTTTCTGATGAGTTCAGGAAGGGTCTGTGATTGCTTCAGTGAGTTAGCGTAAAGGATTCATACACAAAGAATTTGAACTAAATGGTCTTTCAATTCTGTGTTTCAACTCCTAAAGCAAAACATTTCCTTTTTGAGACTTTCTCAAGTAAGAGAAGATATAAGTGTGTGTCTAATATAAAAGGGGTAGACCTCTTGTCAGGTAAATCTTGCTCTGTTTACTCTAGTTTCATTGACATAAAATACATAGGTGTATCTCTCAGAAGGACTATAATGAGCCCTACATTTGCACAAGGGTATCTAAATAAGTAATATTGCAATTACATTATAATCCAAAGTATTAGGGGACAAAAGCAAAATTTGGTTGATTGCTTGAACCAAACATCAAGTCCTATATCAGAGCATTTGCTTTTGCTCTAGTTTTCCTAGTCTATGTTGCTACAATTCATGTCCCACAGAGGTTTCTGCAAACACCAATTTCATTATAATACCTTTTCACCTACTGTCTCTGATTTTGGTTTCAGTATGTTTTTTTTTTAAACAACCTATATTATTAAAAGAGTATAACATAAGGCCTGCAAATGAGGCCCAATATTATGTGCTGTTTTGACATGTGGTGACATTAGGAAGGCCTCATCTGGCCTAAGTCAAGTTCTCTTTCTCACTCTGCTCCTGCAGATAAGGTCCCCTTGGCTCTCAAACCTTCTTATCAGGAGACTAGGCCCAATCCCTGCTTATCCATGAATGGCAGTCTTCACCAGCCCCTGGAATTACTCAAACAAAGGAATCACATCCTCCTGCAGGAATCTGGGGCAATCTTCACTCTCTCTCTCTCTCTTTTTTTTTAAGTTAATTTTTACTGGAGTATAGTTGATTTACAATGTTGTATTATTTTCAGGTGTACAGCAAAGTGAATGAATTATACATATACATATATCCACTCTTTTTTAGATTCTGTTTCCAGATAGGTCAATACAGAATATTGAGAAGAGTTCCCTGTGCTATACAGTAGGTCTGTATTAGTTATCTATTTTATATATAGTAGTATGTATATGTCAATCCCAATCTCCCAATTTATCCCTCCCTCCAGTTTTCCCCTTGGTAACCATGCTTGTTTTCTACATCTGTGACTCTATATCTGTTTTGTAAATAGGTTCATTTGCACCATTTTTTTAGATTCCACATATAAGTGATATCATATATTTGTCTTTCTCTGTCTGACTTACTTCACTCTCTTGAGGCTATAAAATGCCTCCCACAGCCCTTGGTTGTTCACTCTGTTTCACAGTGCAACCCACACGTGGCCCTCTGTGCCGTGTGGTGTCCTCCTCCCCTAGGCAATGTGTATATGTGGCTAATAAACTGCTGTTCAGCTTATCTGTCCTGTCCAGTGGTAGGTGTCCTGTACTCTAGTCATCCCAAACCCTAGAGTGGGAAGCCCCCATCACCAACAGAGGGAATAGGAGGTAATTACAAAAAGAAACTGCCATAACATTTATAGATACATATGTCTCTGTTTTATTGGATAGTTGCGTCATAGACATTTCAGTGTATTTATAATTGAGTTAATCTTTTTAAAGAATTGAATCTTAAAAAATCCTTCAAAAATATGCCAGTTATCTTTTCAGGTTTTGCAAAAAGTACTCTCTTATGGCGGAAGTCTTTTATAATACAATCATAAAAGGCTCCTTCACTTATATCTTTGATTATTAGTTCTTTTTTTTTTAAGCTCTTTATTGGAATATAATTGCTTTACACTCTTGTGCCAGTTTTTGAGGTACACCATAGTGAATCAGCTGTATTTATACATATATCCCCATATTCTCTCCCTCCCCCGTCTCCCTCCCAACCTCCCTGTCCTGGCCCTCTAAGTCATCACCCATCATCGAGCTGATCTCCCTATATTATGCAGCAACTTCCCACTAGCTCTCTATTTTACAGTTGGTAGTGTATATGCTACTCTCTCACGTCGTCCCAGCTTCCCCTTCGCCTCCCCCACCAACCCCGTGTCCTCAAGTCCGTTCTCTACATCTGCATCTTATTCTTGCCCTGTCACTGAGTTCATCAGTACCATTGTTTTAGATTCCATATATATGAGTTAGCATACAGTGTTTGTTTTTCTCTTTCTGGCTTACTTCACTCTGTATGACAGACTCTAGGTCTATCCACCTCATTACATATAGCTCCACTTCATTCCTTTTTATGGCTGAGTAATAGTCCATTGTATACATGTGCCACATCTTCTTTATTCATTCATCTGCTGATGGGCATTTAGGTTGCTTCCATATCCTGGCTATTGTAAATAGTGCTGCAATAAACATTATGGTACATGTTTCTTTTTGGATTATGGTTTCCTCTGGGTATTGGTACAGCCACTATGGAAAACAATTTGGAGGTTCCTTAAAAAACTAAAAATGGAACTAGCATATGACCCAGAAATTTATCTTTTATCCTCAATAACAGAAAAAAGAAAGAAAACATGTTGTCTTCATGGTAAAAAAAAAAAAAAAAAAAAAGCCACATTGATGGCCATCACTGTAGGGAAGAAAATTAAGAAAAGAATGTCTTTGCCTGTGTGTGTGTGTATCTATATGTGTGTATCTATCCATTTTCTATTTGTTTTTATTGTCTTCATTTTCCTGTATCAACTAAATAACATTGATTCATACTTCCTTACATACATTACTAATTTATAATCTTATTCTGTCCTACTAATAATTTACAATATATTTGCCCTAAGTATTGAGATGTTTTAAACTTTATTTTTTAAACAAACATACCATTAAGCCTAGATATATGTATATGTGTGTGTGATGTGTATGAGTGTGTATATGTATTTAAATTGGCTCTAATTTTTTTAATTTTAGGTTTTTCTTTGGAGGGGGCAAACCATTCTCAATTCTTATTTTTCCCATTAGCAATAAATTTCACATAAAAAGACAACCTTCTGTAAACTTTGTGAGTCAATCTGTGTTCTAGACTGAGTGCTACTTGTTTTATTATGTGTGACATGATCAGAGGCAAAATAATTTGTGGCACTTCAGTCATGTGCAATAATCATTTCACATCAAAAAGCAAATAACCGATTTGACTTTTACTATTACACGGTTCATAAGAAACGTGGTTACTAGACCTGAAGCAGCAAGCGAGCATGAAATGCAATATTGTTTAACACTGGGTGTAAAAATTATTTGTGGGAAAAAAAAGAAAAAAATCTTAAAAGGAAAGGGGGTGGAAAGTTGGTACAGAAATTACGTTGCTACAGGACCAGGTCCCGCTGGTGATTGCTTGAGATCCTGGTACACGGAATTGAGCGAACAGTAATTAACAAACTAAAGACGGCAACTCTGCTGGTCACCCAGTTTTCTTCAAAACAGTGTGTGGAAGCTTTGATGTGAGAGAATCTCTTTGATTAGGTCTTGAGGATACACAAACACTGTACTTTGATCAAGTTTCTCCAAGGACCCTAAATATCTTCTGACTTGAAAGTTAGAGACTTGAAATTGTATAAAATATTTGAGAAGAATAAGATTTAATATTACCTAACCCACTGAAGGAATATATAAGACAGAGAAATAGAATAAAAAACTGGAATGAAGAGAGCCTCTGAAACTTTGTAAAGAAAGAGGAGAAATAAACTCAGCAAAAGCTTTCCCTTTCTCTCTAATGGTTTTAAATTTAGTGCTTAAACATAAAACTTTTTTTTCTAGGAGGATTGGGTGAAAAAGTAGAGGGACATTTATGAAGTGAAAAGAAACATATTCAAATAATTTGCTGCATGAGTTTTGTTTTGTTTTGTTTTTAAAGTGGCAGTTCAACTATTACAAATGAAGTTGAGTTGCTTCCATGGTGAAACCTGCCAATTCTGAACTAAATTATTTTTGATGACTATAATCAATCCATGAGAGAGAAATAAGCTGGATGAGTATGTATAAGTATGAAGCTACTTCCAAAACTATAATTTTTTTTCAATAAATAAGGCATGGACATTTGTTTGTATAAGAGTTAAGCTTAAAATTGCACTGTTTTCTATTAAGCTGCATATTATATTTAATTCAATGAATATTTATTGCACAACTTCTGATATCAAGATGCAGTTATCTTTGGTTGTCTGATAGAGCTCTGGGAGTTTAATATTTGTAACAAAAATCGGAAAATAATTACAATAGATAACAAATGTTTACTGTCATTAAAAATACAAATTAATTCATGTAGGATTACAAAGGAGGGAAACAATAGGTGTATAACAGAAGTTTTAAAACTTTGGGAAGGATGGAACATTCAGGCAGCAACTTGAGGATTAGCTACGACAGACGTGGTGTTGCTCTGAGTGATGCGGGGGTGACTGAATGACCCCGAGGGTAGAGAGGTTGGGTTTGTTTGCCTTGGCTCCAGAATGACAAGAGGTTGAATTTCTTGTCAAGATATGGGAAAAAGTAAATGTTGAAGAAATAAGTATAATGGAAGATGTTGAGTGCCAGGCTGAATACTGTATTAAAATTTTAGTCAATAGAAAACCAATGAAAGCTTAAGTAGAGGGATTTGTGAAGTGCTGATACTCTGAGGAGATTATTTTTTGACCCCACTTTTCCTCACTAGGGACTTTCACCTCGCCTAGCATTGCATGTCTTTGTGTGTGTGTGCACAGTGGTTTGGGGTTAATACCTAAGGGTTTTCTAAACTAGACTCTCCCACTAGGGATTCTGATGGAAATCCCAGACTTAGAGCCTGAAATTTTGAAATTCTTTCCTGACATATTAATTTTTGTCACTCGCATGCCCAGCTCGTTCATCAAGCTACTTTTAGCCACTTAGAATATACAGTGAATTTGGCTTGATCTTTTCCTTATTATTACTAGTATTAATATTATTAATATCATTATTAATTTATTACTTACTCTGTCATCAACTTTACCATCAGATTAGAATACCTTTAATGTAGGTGTCTGTTGTGTCTGTATATGCATCTATTATTTTTTCACATTTTATTTCATTTCAGATTGAAACAACATTAGGAATTATCTTTGTCCCAAACATTGGAAGATGGGTGAAGAATTTTCTCCTAGCTTGCTCTATTAAGGCCATTTAGTCTCTCTGGAGTGAGACTCACTCCAGATAGTCTCTCTGTCCCTAAAAATAGCCCTCTTGGAATGATGCTCAGTTTCTCACATGAAAGAATAGCTTTGGCAATTCAGAATTTGGAAGCAAAATCCTCCTATTTTTCTTGTTTTCTTACTCATTGGAATAGAATGTTAATAGTTAAAGAAGGCTCAGTAGTAACTGGGAAATATTGATCTTTCTAGATGAGCAATATCCAGTAAAAATAGAATGTGAACTTTAGAGGTAATTTTAAATTTTATAGTAGCCACATTAGAAAAAATAGGTGACATTATTTTTAATAATATATTTTGTTTAACCCAATACACCTAAAATATTGTCATTCAATATGTAGTTGATAATAAAAGCTATTGATGAAGTACTTTACATTCTTTCATTCACACTGTCTGTGCAATCATGTCTGTATTTTAAATTTATTGCATATTCTAATTCAGATTAGTGCTTGACAGCCACACATGGCTCATGACTACTCTACTAGACACTGGGGCTCTAGATCATGGTTTCCATTTCCTGGAAGAAAAAAATCTTATGTAATGGTTGAGGTATTAGTGAATTTTCAGTCTATACATGAGAAGGTTATTGAATTAATAATCCTAACTTTAAATCTATACAACAGGAAAGTTATCCTGAAGGAAATCTCTATGCTATAATCCCTCTAAAGATTCAATTCCAATAAAAATCCAAGCAACTTTGACCCTTTTGAAAAAACTCTAGAAGGAGATATCATTAAGCCATTAAATCCTCTTTTTTTCTAGTCTCTTTGTAGAAAAAAGAATGGTGCAAATTATTCACCTTCCATCAAGGGAAACTGTGTGGTGATTTTGCTTCATAGCTTTAGCCAAAAAGAAGCTTGCTGTGCTGGGCAGGCCTCACAGGAGAAGTGTTGATAAATTCATACCCTGAAACCATCTCAATTAGATCTCACACAGAATTGGGTTCTTTCCAATTCTTTATCATCACACATTCCTATCATTTTCATTTCTCTAGTTAGCTAATCTGTTATTTTTAATAACATAATAATGATCCAGAAACCGATCTCCACACATAAAATCTAGAACCTTGACAATAACCTACGGATAACCATACAGTCCAACCTCTTATCTTCCCCAAAGTAAGTGTCCTATCCCGGTCAAGTTAACTATGATTTTGAATCCCTTGTTCATAATTTCATCACTTTCTGTTTTTGTAAAGTTTTATTAAACCCACAAAAATTTCTGAAAATAAATAGTTTAATTGCTTCAATTTTATAGTACAGTGTGTTGTATGTAATAGTTTAGGAACACTTTTTATTATTATATTGCTAAGATTTGTTCATATTGTACAGCTTTAGGGTTCATTTGTTTCAAATGCTATATGTATTTCATTAGGTAACTCTTCAGAGTTTTATTCATCCACTGTCCCATTGATACATGCTGATGTCATTTCCAGGTTTGTGCTATTGTGAATAATGCTGCTACAAGCATTCTTGTATATTTCCTGCTGTGCATATATACCTTATTCCTCTGCGTTTAATCACTCAACACACTTAAATTACCACCACCACCCACCCCCCCACCATGCATCAAGAATATTTGCCTGCTGTTATCTCTATTTAGCAAAGACATGGCTCTCAATATCCTCCTTGACAAGTAGGATGTGCTTAGAATTTCAGGGCTCCTCAAAATATATAATTTTTCATTACTGACTCTGCTAATACTTAGCTTTCCTATGAATTTGTTTAATACTAAGAAACAGTGGCAAGAAGTTTTTGCCCTGTTTGGAAAACTTGTTAAGAACAAACTAAAATTTTTAGTGAGGAGTAATAATACTTTTTAAATATAGTGAACCGTATATGTGTCCAAGATTCTTAGTATCGATTCTTCTAACTTACTATTTCTGATAATCTAAAATCTCAGTTAATCTCTCTGTCATTTATCATTTAAGTACTTCTCTAGCTCAGTGTTATACTCTGAGAGATAGAAAACACAACTCATTTTATCTCTCCCTGAGATTTTCTTTCAAATCTTCCTTCCATTCTTACTTTAGTTGCTCAGGCTAATTTTTGCATAAGCTCTTTAAAGATTCTTATTCATAAGCAGAATAAAGTAATCCCAACATCACTGAATTTGGGACAGAAAGACCAGATCTGTGTCACGTTTCTGGGAAAATATCCAACTTTCACACACCATCTATTCCTCTAATTCTAGGCAGAGACTGGCCCATTCAGGGTGTTTAGCAATTGTGAATCGCCAGGCAGTAGTTTCTTTGGGGCCTGGAGTTTAGATAAGCATTCTTTCTCTGGGCAATCAGGACAGTGAGATCCAGAGAAATGACCACTCTAAAGTTAGTTGAGGACAGCCAAGTAAGCTAAAAATGAGATGAGGGTGAAAGCAAATTGGGAATAAGCACATTGGGGCATTACAAAATGCAGTGGTGCTGGCCTCCTCTTTAGGCATGGATGCAAGCGTCACAGCCCCCATGGTATCTGCAAGGGCAAACAGAAACAGGTCTTAACAAAAAGAATATATTCTCAGCCATTAATTAAGAATACATGCAGAAGCTAGAGGATGGGCTAAAATATTCTTGACTTTCTCCTCTGGAAATGATTCCAGAGTGGTTCATTCAGCAACTGCTTTTTCCTCATTTAGACTCTCTTCCACCTTCTTACTGTCCCAAAGTATTATTCACTACCACCCCAAGGACCCAGCCCCAAGCCAGGGTCACACAACCGATTCAAGTCTAGGATGACTCCACCCTACAAGGGAGATTGTGGCTTGTGGACATTGGCCTATGAGAGCTTCCAGATAAGACATAGAAATAATAAAGGTATCTTTTTCTGTAATAAAAAAAGGGGGGGTGTCTTACCCATCTAAGTAAGAATGTATAAGGGCAAAGATGATAAATGTGACCAAAAGCTCTCCTTCTGCTTTATGTGCATTCATTTTTCTTTAAGGACTGCAAACAGGACAGGTACAAGTTTTATTCCAGTCATACAGCTCCTTTAAATCCGAGTATTATAATTTATAAAAACACTTGAATGCAATTATTTATAAACATGGACCTAAATATCATATTATTTAGGTATATGATAGTAAATGAAAAAAGAGATGGTGGAAAGAGTAGAAAGTGATTACCGAGGAAAGGGATATTTGCAAGGAAGTCGTGGGGCAAATGACTACCATTTTCAGGTGTCTCTTGTTTTGTTTTTTAATTACATTACCCAAAATAAAAGCTACATAAAAATGAAGTAATTAGTATATTTGGTTAAATGTATATGAACAAAACATTGTCAAATCTTTATTATGATACAAAGTAAAAGCTGACATAATGAAACCAATTTGGAATGATTTTATGTAAAGATTTTATGAAGATTGAATATTTTTTCACTGTTATAAAAATGTGGTCATGAATAAACAGACTCAAGTAGTTCTCTCTGAAAATTTATTTTTCAACAGAAATTCACCAAACTTGTAAAATTATGAGGAAAATAATTATATGTGTAAATACATAATGAAAATGTCTATTGAGTCAAATGATTCGCAAAAAAAATGGAACACATCTTCTACTCATTTAGTGATGGTTTAATGGAGGAGATATGATTTGAGGTGGTTCTCAAGCTGACTTAGAGAAAAAGTTCAACATTTTAAATGAAAAGAAAGGGCACTGGCAGAAACAGAAGCTAGAAAATACAAAACTCAAGATGGGAACTGGGCTTAGGTGATTTTTGTATTACAGAATTTGTGTCATGAATTATCATATGATAAGAGTAAAAAAGTGGTTAACTGTTGAAATAATGTTATGTTGTTTCTCGAAAATTGGGGTGTAGTGTATTCACATATGATCAACCGACTGCAACATTACAAAAACCCTGATATATACTCAGCACAGGTAACAGTGCCACCTCATTTTAAGAATTAATTTAAGAGGAGCAACACTGCAGATTTCCTTTTGTTATTCCAGTCCAAAAGGTTCTAATAAATTACACAATAAAAAATATGTCTACAGGCCTGGTGAAGGAACTGCTGGCTTTATCTCTAGTGATAGTCTATCCAGCCTTCTCCAAAGCTGAAGAAGTTATGTCATTCAGAATCAGTTGTGTTAATAAATATTCTAAAAGAATATAACTGATTTTGAATTCAAATTTGATGGATCTAAGTTTTGGGTAGATTGCAGTAAATAAGTATCACAGCCCAAATGATACATCTCAAGTTGTTCACATGAATTAGACAGATATTTTAGAGCTTGCATAAAAATAGCTGAAAGGGTTACCTTAACAAGGTGTTTACTTGAGGAATTTTTCTGGTGGCAAATTCACCATTCATTAGAGGGAACTGATTTTTTATGGAGGATATATCACTTAAGCAAAGAGCATGATAGTCTATGTTTATCATGATCTGGGCAGAAAAAGTCAAATTGTTGTAAAGGAGATACATGTGAGCAGCTCACCAGTCAGAAAGAATAAAAAAGGTGAATTCATTTATTTTTGATGGGTTCATATATCAAGTACTTTTAAGTTGAAACTGTGAAAAACCCAGTGCACTGGGAATTTAAAGAGAGAATTTTTTCAAGCTAATACAACAGGGAGAACATTGATTAATGATGAATGTCACAAAGAAAAGGAAGAGGCAACAAACAAGGGATCATCAGCTTATCTTATGGGATCTTGAAGATTATGTTCAAACTGACATGCTGAAAAACACAATAATTATTTAAATAAAGTCTGTCAGAATAACTATTCAATTTTATATTAACACAAATTTATATTTTTAATAATCTTAACTATTCAGTCCAATTAATGCTAGCTTATTGAATTAGTAAACCTATATAAGTTTAGGAAGAACATACCCACAGAAAATAAAAATCTACATTTGTATTATATTTAATATTTAATAATATTATATCAGAGGAAACAGCTATTCTTTTTTTTTTTTTATATAAACTTTTTTTTTTTTTTTTTTTTTTTTTTGGGCACACGGGCTTAGTTGCACCACGGCATGTGGGATCTTCCTGGAGCTGGGATCGAACCCGTGACCTCTGCATTGGCAGGCGGATTCTTAACCACTGCGCCACCTAGGAAGCCCCAGAAACAGCTATTCTTATTAAGCCAGAAATATTGAACTAATTTTGTTGTTGCCAAAGTTGTACCTAAATTATGTGACTGTCAATTCTTAAAATCTTTTTGAGTCAGATTCCATAAGAATATATTTTTTAGCACATTGAAAATATTAGAAGTCCAATTTTCTTATTCTCTATTTTTTTAAAGAATACTCAATTTATGTAAGCACTTTGTCTTGAAGGCAATCAGAATAGATCTCCTTTAAGGGATTTCATAGTCTACCAGTCCCCAGGTGCCCGAAGAACAATGCAGACCAAATTACTGGAAAACAACAGATCAAATATATACTGCTCTACCTGGTTTCTTTGAGCAGTGTGCTTGCTCTATTTTGAGAAGATTGCTGTACTTTAGATGCTTCTCCACTAACGGGCCCATCCCCATCCCCACCATCCCTCCCAAGTTTACTCTGGAAATGGCAATTTGTCTACGTGCAGAGAAAGGAATGTCTAGGATTTGGACATTGTTCTAAGAATACCCATAAAATAATTGGTCAGTTGCATAATTTTCAGTTTACTGTAGCCCATGCATTTCTAACTCAGAGAGGAACCAGTTGGAGAAAGAGGTTCTCCCTATGCATTTTTATATAGGCTCATACTCTTGGTACCAACATAATGGGATAGCGTATGTAACTTCTCTTGGTGTAGCGTAATCTCACTAGTCAACTGGAATTAACTGAGATTACTTTATTCATTTTTATCAGCCTTGTTAGCTGAATGATTTTCTAGATTATGAAATTTGTTACTAACTAACTCTGTGTGTGTGTGCACGCGCTTGTGTGTATGCGAGTGTGTTTATTCTATCTTGGTGGTTATTTTGGTAGGAATCTAGAAAAGAGAGCCAGTGGATGCTGGCCAGATGCCATTTTAAGCTTGAATTTCCAGGTACCAGGTTTTCAAGCCCAGAGTATCTACTGGTAAATTGTTTTTCCAAATTTTCCCCAACCATATACTACTTTAAAGGAACTGATATTGTCATTCTTTGTTTTTGATAATTTTATCTGTGAAAATGGTAATTATTTTTAAATTTTTCATGCATGTATGTGAGTAGACTAGTGGAATTAGACACTAAAACAATATTGAAATAACTAGTATTTGTGCTTATTATGTATAAGGGATAGCAACTGATGATGTATCATAAAATGACAGTTTTTGAGAGTTTCTTAGAGGGAATGTGCTCAGACACCTAGCTCAAAGTTGTCTATAATGTATTATATGAATCCCATAAATGAAGTATAAGGAGAGATTAGAGGAGGTAGAAATATACTTTGGGCTGTTAGGGAAGACTTCATAAAGACATAATGTCGGACCAGAATAAGGAATTGGAAGAGCGATAAGATAATAAAATGAGTTGTGAGGGGCAGCACACTGAGGGGAAAAATTGATATGATCAACCTTCCAAAGTTGGGATAGTGCAAGACATTCTTATGTCTTTGGCATACTGGGTTTGTGTAAAGGGGATACAGATGATGTTTAGAAATGTGAATAGTGTTTTGGGAGAAAATTTGTATTGGGGAAATAAAAGGAGATAAATCTGGAAATAAAGATAATGGGTAGATTTGGGAGGATACTTAATGAGATTTGAATTTTTTTGTAGACAATATGCCATGTAAAGTTTTCAACCAAGTTATATAACCAAAGTTTTAAAAATGTAATTCTATAATGAGTGTAAAGGGTCAATTACTTGGGACCAAGTGGGAATAAAGAAGCTATTGGAAGGATATTCCTGAACAAAGGTATAACTGTTTAAAAAAAAAAAAAAAGCACCTAAATCAAAATAAATGGAGTGGGAAGATAAAAGTAAATTCAAGATTCATTTCTAAGTAAAAAGCACCAAGATATGAAACATGACTAGATGTAGCAAAAATATAAAAATAGGCTATTGGTTATAATTCTGAGGCTTTAAATCTAAATATGTTGAAATGTGGTGATACCATTAGCAAAATATTTTTAAAAAGGAAGTTTATGACAAAAGCTGATTTGCATTTTATGAATAATAAATTCCTGTATTATTGTGATGGGAAAGAAATTAATTTAGCTAAATTAAGAAATTTTCAATGAAACTATCCAATTTTTGATGAGTAAATGTGAACATTGTTTGAAATGTTTCCTTTACCTATATTTGGAAAGAAATATATAGTGATGATGGTGTAACATTTAAAGTTGTCATTGGCTTGCTGGAGACAGTATGGAGAAAAGGGAACCCTCTTACAATGTTGGTGGGAATGTAAGTTGGTGCAGCCACTATGGAAAACAATATGGAGATTGCTCAAAAAACTAAAAATAGAGTTGCTATATGATCCAGCAATCCCACTCCTGGGCATATATCCATACAAAACTATAATTCAAAAAATACTTGACCTCTATGTTCACAGAAGCACTATTTACAATACCCAAGACATGGAAACAACCTAACTGTCCACTGACAGATGAATGGATAAAGAAGATGTGGTACATATATACAATGGAATAGTACTCAGCCATAAAAACAAGAAGAATAATGCCTTTTGCAGCAACATGGATAGACCTAGAGATGATCATAAGCAAAGTCAGAAAGAGAAAAACAAATGCCATATGTTGTCATTTATATGTGGAACCTAAAATATGACACAAATGAACATATACGAAACAGAAACAGACCCACAGACACTCACTTGTGGTTTCCATGGAGGAGGGTATGGAAGAGGGATGGACTGGGAGTTTGGAGTGAACAGATGCAAACTATTATATATAGGATGGATAAACAACAAGGTCCTACTATATACCACAGGGAACTATATTCAATATCCTGTGATAAACCATAATGGAAAATAATATAAAAAAGAATGTATATATGCATAACTAAATCACTTTGCTGTACAGCAGATTTCAACACAACATTGTAGATCAAATATACTTCAATAAAATTTTTTTAAAAAGTTACATTTCTAAAAAACTACACTTGTCATTTGCTAATCATCATGATGTATGCTTTAAATATCTTATAATTTTGTCAATTATACTTCAGTAAAGCTGAAAATTTTAAAAATAAAGTTATTTATTAAATGACTGAGTTGTGGGCATAAATATTTGTCCATTACTCTGATACATATTTTTAATATTCTGTTCTGTTGTCACTCAAAATTACATAAAGTGAAATGGAATTTATTTAAGATAGAAAGAATAATTTCTTATTCTCAGGTCCCAGGAAATGCTGTGTTCCATGTTAATTATTTCAGTGAGAAAAGTAAAAATAAACAGGCCACCCTTTTAACACTATGGTTTATTATAGTAAATAGAATTATCTGCAACATTTCCCAGTTTCTTTTTTCTTCTTTGACTTTTCCATCTGTTATTTTTTTATGCTTCACACTTGCTAAGTGTGTGAAAACTAGAGAAATCAACTTTTTTGCAAAAATATATATTTATACATTGCTTTGTTCTGAAACTAATATAATTTGAAAATGCTAGTTAAGATTTTGTGTGGTTTCTAATCTGTGGAAAATAGAAACTATCTCAATAAAGTAAACTAAATTACTTATCTTGACTGAAACAAAGTAATATTTGGTATGGCTATTAGCATGTATATATTAGTTGATTCACTTTATAATTTTTTGTTATGAAGTAACATGGGCAGAACACATTCATCTTTATAAATTACATTTAATTTTTTGATATAAGACTATGGTGTTAAACTTTACTGTTCAACTGTGTATAACTGTTTCTCTAAGTTCTGTGAGCCTCTGGCAAATTAGTGGAACCCAAGGGGTGGGGGGGTCGTGGCAACCTCTGATTTATAGCCAGTTAGTCAAAAGTACAGGTAACAGCCTGGACTTGCAACTGGTGTCTGAAGTCCAAGGAAGGGGTCATGGGAAACTCCACTCTATAGCCAGTTGAACAGGAGCAGGTGACAACCTGGACTTGCAACTGACATCTGAAGTTGGGGGGGGTGGCGGGTGCTCTGTCTTGTGGGACTGAACCCTTAAGCTGTGGAATCTGATGCCATCTTCAGGTGGACAGTGTCAGGACTGAGTTGAATTGTAGGACACCTTGATGGTATCTGGAGAATTTTTGGTGTGGGGGAAACTCTACCACAGATATACACACTTGTGTATACACGTCAGAATTGGGTCCCGAACCTTTAGCTGACTAATATAGTAAGTGATTCACTAGTGGGACGAGATACAAAGGAAGGAGGATTAGATAATAGAATCATGGTGATTTGGCATATCGAAGCTATTCAAAGTAATTGAAGCATAGAATACAAGGAACTGGATTATAATGTGTGTGTGTGTGTGTGTGTGTGTGTGTGTGTGTCTTAAAACAACAGAAATTTATTCTCTCATAGTTCTGCAGGCCAGAAGTTCAAAATCAAGGTACTGGCAGACCTGTGCTCTTTCTGCAGGCTCTAGTGGCAAATCTGTTCTATATCTTACTTTCAGCTTCTCACATTTCCAGCAATCCTTGGTGTTCCTTCTTGTTCTAGATACATTCTAAATGATTGCATGTACCTTGATAATGATTTAGGCATTATCATGTGCTATGGTGTGAATGGTTGTGCCCCCTCCCCCACACACCAAATTCATATGTTGAAATCCTAATGCCCCATGGGATGGTATTAAGAGGAGGGCCTTTGGGAGGTGCTTAGGTCACGAGGATAGAGCCCTCATGAATGTGATTAGCGCCTTTTTAAGAAGAGGCTAGAGAGCATGCTTGTTCCTTCGAGCATGAACCAGGAAGAAGGCCCTTACCAGAGAACACAGCCATGCTTGATCTTAGACGTCCCAGCCTTCAGATGTGTAAGAGATAAATTTCTGTTGCTTATAAAAGACAGTCTGGGATATTTTGTTATAGTAGCATGAATGGATTAAGACATCCTAAAAGCAACTTGGAGCCAGCTGGTTTGTAAATGGGTCATGGAGTGGGGTGGGGAGGGCACGGTCAAATTGATTTCCTTTCTTTTTCATCTTTCTCCCCTCTCCCACCCTCCCCTCTACTTTCTTTTAAAGATATCCCTGAAGTAGAATTAGCAAGACATTGTGACTGACTAGAAATGCAGAAGGAAAAAAGGTAAGAGTCAAACATTAGTGCCCATTTTCTAGTTTAGAATGACCAACACCGTAAACTGAAATAAGATACTGAAAACCTAGGACAAGTTTTACTTTTATTGTTATATTTGCAAGAAGAAAGAGCTAGTAGAGATGAGGACATGTGATTTGTGATAACTGTGGCACATTTGGAAAGAGATTGCCAAATGAGATAAAGGTCAGAAAAGAATTTGACACCAAAATATGAGATTATCTATGAAGAGTGTATTTTTTGATACACTGATCAAATTTATGGACCATCTGCCATGAAAAATAAACAGCGTAATCAGTGTTCATAGTCTCTGTAAGGTCATTTCATATGGGACTCAAGTTAAATTAAAAAGCAACTGCAAATGTGGAGAAAAAAATAGGAAAACACATATGAATAGTTTCTAAGAAGCCAAGAAATAGAGGGAAAACACAGGATTGCCAATATTTTCGGATGCTGCAGAAAGGCCGCATAAGAAGATAGTTAAAATACGTTAGGTTAGTATCTTAGAAAATTTTTTTCTTTCTTTTTTCCCCCAATATACCACACTAGCTCTTAAATAATATCCTACAAGCCATCTGAATATTGGCACAGGCGCTGCAGTGTGATGAGTGATGACTAGGAATTGAGTGTCGGTAAGAGACCATCTTTTCCAGAGTATCTTTGATGACAGAAAAAAAGACAAATGGATTAAGAAATATAATGTAGTGGTAGTGTAGTGACTAATAATAGAGAGGAAAGATATCATTGGAGCAATGTCTTGGAGGACTTTGGAGAGGATGTGCTCAAGTTCACAAGTAGAGGGTAATTCTTGCAGAAAAGTTAAAGATATATGCTGGCACAAAGGAAAGGAAACCTTAGAGGAAAGAGGAAAGTTCTGGTAAGCACATATGATGAGCTCAGTTTCCTCTGTTAAGAAGAAGATCGTCATTCTGGTTTTGTATACAGAAGGTCAAATCCAATACAATTTTTGTCAGCATTTCACTCCCAATGTAACCATATTTGTTTTTAGAGTCATGAGTGTTGATTGTAAGAAGAGATGTAAACACCATCTGTACTTTCAAATCCTCAAATTCCTTCAATATCACAAAAGATATATTTCAGATTTACTCTGGCAATATATACCATAAAGGAACTTAGTAGGTGATGGGATTGATAAATCTTGCAGTTTCCCTCATCCTAGTTTGGGCTGCTATAATGAAGTACCATTGACTGGATGGTTTATCAACAACAGAAATTTATTTCTTATAGTTCTGGAGGCTGTAAGTTCAAGACAAGGCTGCCAGCATGGTCTGGTTCTGTTGAGAACCCTCTTGCAAGTTCAGACTGCTGACTTCTTCTGGTATCCTCGCATGGCAGAAAGACAGTGAGCTGGCCCCATGGCCACTTCTTATAAGGACACGAATCCCATTCATGAGGGCTCCACCGCATTGCCTAATTACCTCTCAAAGGTCCCACCTCCAAATATCATCACATTGAAGATTAAATTTCATCATATGCATTTTGGGGAGCCACAAACATTCAGTTCTTAACATCTTATCATAAGTTGTTGTCCTGGGAGAGTACAAAAGATCCTAATTAATCATATCAGGTCTATATGTGGTGTCAAAGATAAACAAAAGCAGACACTAGTTAAAGACATAAGGACAGATTTTAATCAGCACTATACTATTATCATAAGGGAAAAACTCCAGCTTGATTTGAGCTCAACTTCAACTTGTTCAGAGGGGACTCAGAGTTTTAAAGGGAGAATGGGAAAATAGGGAAGAGAGTGAGCAGGGACTCAGGGGCAGAGAGGGAAAAAAATTACAAAAAAATGGGAAGTGGGGAGTTGGGCCATGTGAAACTGGTTTTGTTTTGTTAACTAATGCTTATCAAAGTTAGACTCTTCCTCTTCCACAAAACCTGGGAGACAGGGGCTCTTATCTTCAGGTGTGTTGGCTGGAACAAAGAGTAAATTCTTTTGATAGCCTTGAGTTTTCTCAGACACTTTAAGGTAGTAGTATTGCGGGGCTGGGGGTAGGGTTATCCCAGGGATGTGGCCTTGAGTCCTTAGAAACCATGTTACTGTTTTGTTCAAGTCTCTACAAGCCAAGAAAGGGCGGAGAGGAGACTTGCTAGAGTTCAAAGAGAGAATCTGTGTCGGTGGTTATTCTTGAACTATCAGTGGAAAACAACCTCTCTCAATATCTATGTTTTTCTTTCAATGCCAATAGCGGGATATCCATGCTGGTTAGCCAAAATATTCAGTGTTCCTGTTTCTTTCAAAAATTCTGTAGTATCTCTTTTCTCATTTTTATAGTCTTAGAATTAAATCTTCATTATCTGATTGGACCCCTCTTGTTACTTTACAGGCTTTTTGTCTTAATTTTTTTTTTCTTTTGGCAATTTCTTGAAGCTCTTTATTCATTTTAACAGGAGAAAAGGTATGGCCAGTTTGCATGTGTAGCAAATAATTGGAGATGACTACGAACAGGAAGAGAAAAATACTCTTAGGAGGTCACGAGAGAGAAAGAGAGGTAACTAGTATTCATTGAGTATCAACAATCTACTAGATGCTGTGCAAGCTGCTTTATAAAATATTTCCTTTGTTTCTCATAACAGTCTAATATCACAAACTAACACTCAGAGATAATCTGTCAAAAATTACACAATTCAAAAACAGCAAAGCTTTAGTTTTAAATCTACATTATAAAAATAGAATCCAACTTGTACTGCCTCCCAAACAGTATTCTTCAGCCTGCCTTAGTTCCCAGGTTCCCTTTGTCTGCAGCAGACTGGGAGAGGCAGTGTGTTATAGTAAGTAAAGTGCTTGGATTTCTTCTTTATAATCAAGTTCAGATCCCTCATCTGAAAAGGGAAGGATATATAGTCATAGGACAGACACTCCCCTTCAATCTGTTCTCAATAGCAAATGTACAGAGATACCTACCAGTATGTTCTATTATCTAACATATTTCTAAACATTTAACTTTGATTTAATCATGTAACTATGCTGTATTTTTCCCCATCAACATGGCATTAAGATTAAAAAGAAAATAACAAATATAACAGAATTTATATCCAGGACTTGCTCCACACTCTACACTTAAAATAGGCTACTACTTCCAAACTATCAGGTTTTCAGCTTGTTAAAAGTTAAATTGCTCATATGATTCTCATCTGTATAGGAAAAATTTTAAAATATTCCATTTTATTATCCTTGGGAATAAGCCTAAGTAGTTCTTAGACTGAATAATAACTGCAGAACTGTTTGTTTTGGAATTCAGCTTAATTCAACAAATATTTATTGAATACCTATATTTGGAAGGCGGTATGATTACAATTTAGAGAAGGTGGTGGTCCATTCTGAAATGTCATTTGAAACTCTCTGATTTCTAGTTCTATCGCTTATTTCAAAGCTTAGATAGGAGCAGCATGATATACAAACTGAGAATCAGCTTTTATCCCTGTCAAGGTTTTAAGAGAAAAAAGATCTCTCATCACATTTGGGGCTTGCTTGGCAACATCTGTGAGCTGGTATAACAAGTATGCTGTGAATGCTTGTTACATTGTTTTCTAACCCAAGCACCAGCTCAACAGTGTCTGCCACAGATGGGAAGGATACATTGGCATCCACCTCTCCCTAGTGTTTGGGTTTCTTCTTTGACTACTTATGTATTTTCCATGTAGCTCAGCTGCCAAGTCTCACACCTAAAGGGTCAATCCTTCACTATATGTAGTTTAAGTAAAATTCCACAACTACTTCCAAACTGATGTCTGTACCAAGGGATTTCAAGTCATTTGGAAAAAAAGCTAGGGGGTAGACATATCATTTGGTACTGTCTCACTTACAGATTACTCATGCAGACTTGGGGAGACTTCCTCCACTTGCTAATGACCAGGGCAGATCTTCTCAACTGCCTGTCAGAAGTTTTTCATTCATTATATGATCTGTGTTAATGACTGCAGTATTTGTGAAAAAAGAATACAAGTCTCCAAAACTAGATTTTTTCCCCAGCATTGCTAGTTTTTTCTATAGGGACAATTTCCTGCTGTCACGGCAGTGAATTGTTAGAAAAATGATCCCAAGTTAAAATAGCTTCCATAGTCAATGCAAATCCACAGAGCCACCTGGCACTGACTTTGCCTCAGTCCCCTGAAAGAAATAACAGGGGAGAGGTAAATCCAGTACCAATGTAATGCTAAGCAAAGCAAGCTAAAAAGGAAAAGACATACTTTCCACTTTATTATTGTTATGCTTGTGAAAAGACATAGGTCAGGCTGTCCAGGCTTGGGTTTCATTATACATTTTAGCAAGTACAATGATTTGTGTGTGGCAGTGACCTATTTTAGTTGTAAATGTTTCTGTTTACCAAAAAAATTATATATCTTGCCCCATCAAATAATAGACAATCTTATGGGGGACCTCTTTACAAAAAATTATGAATAATAATTAGAAACTCCACTCACATTATCTTTAGAGCCTTTTTAGGGGTTGATAAATTTCTAAACCAAACCCCTGAGATATATTCAAGCTATGGGATTGAATACAAAAAGAATAACAAAAAGAATTTTTAAAAAAGAAATTAAAGGTTAATGGTGGCTAAGCACCTACAACATCCCAGGGGATTATGTTGTGTATCTGACAGGCATTATCTCTCGTAGGCATAGACAGCAGAAACTTATGAATTGCTTCTAGCTGATATATGTATAACATGTGAGTGACTGGGAAAACGAACAATTAAATTTGTTTTACTTGAGTATAGCTGTTAGAGATAGGCCCAGGGAAGTTCAAAAGGATGAAAGACTGAAGGCTAATGACTCGTTTCCTTATTTATTTTTTCCCATAAAGATAAAGAGAGGAGAAAAGAGAAATACAAAGCAGAGAAAGAGAAAAAAATCATTTTGCCATACATTTAAAAATACTTTGCTGATCAACCTATACGATCTAGGGGAGGAGCTAAGTGCTTACTCCCATGCAGTTCTTGGCTTTGCTGAACGGTTGATTATCTTGGATGGAAAAAGTTCACTTCTTACCCACTTCTATTTTTTCTTATTTTTTTTCCCTCCACAGGCATAGATCTTATTTTTATTTCATTTATTTATTTTTATTTTTTTAAGAACTTTTATTGAGATACAATTGACATACAATAAACTGGATATATTTAAAGTGTACAATTTGATATTTTTTTCTTATTAGTAATGTATATATGGCAATCACAACCTCCCAGTTCATTCCCCCCCACCCCCCACCCCACCTTCCCCACTTGGTGTCCATATATTTGTTCTCTACATCTGTGTCTCTATTTCTGCCTTACAAACTGGTTGATTTGTACCATTTTTCTATAGTCCACATATATGTGTTAATATACGATATTTGTTTTTCTTCTTCTGACTCACTTCACTCTGTATGACAGTCTCTAGGTCCATCCATGTCTCTACAAATGTCCCAGTTTCATTCCTTTTTAAAGCTGAGTAATATTCCATTGTATGTATGTACCACTTCTTTTTTATCCATTCATCTGTTGATGGACATTTAGGTTGCTTCCATGTCCTGGCTATTGTAAATAGTGCTGCAAAGAACATTGGGGTGCATGTGTCTTTTTGAATTATGGGGTTCTCTGGGTATATGCCCAGCAGTGGGATTGCTGGGTCATATGGTAACTCTATTTTTAGTTTTTCAAGGAACCTCCATACTGTTCTCCATAGTGACTGTATCAATTTACATTCCCACCAGCAGTGCAAGAGAGTTCCCCTTTCTCCACACCCTCTCCAGCATTTACTGTTTGTAGATTTTCTAATGATGCCCATTCTAACTGGTGTGAGGTGATACCTCATTGTAGTTTTGATTTGCATTTCTCTAATAATTAGTGATGCTGAGCAGCTTTTCCTGTGCCTCTTGGCTATCCATATGTCTTCTTTGGAGAAATGACTATTTAGGTCTTCTGCCCATTTTTTTATTGGGTTATTTGTTTTTTTGATATTGAGCTGGATGAACTGTTTATATATTTTGGAGATTAGTCCTTTGTCTGTTGATTTGTTTGCAAATATTTTCTCCCATTCTGAGGGTTGTCTCCTTGTCTTGCTTATAGTTTCCTTTGCTGTGCAGAAGCTTTGAAGTTTCATTAGGTCCCACTTATTTATTTTTGTTTTTATTTCCATTACTCTAGGAGGTGGATCAAAAAAGATCTTGCTGTTATTTACATCGAAGAGTGTTCTTCCTATGTTTTCCTCTAGGAGTTTTATAGTGTCTGGTCTTACATTTAGGTCTTTAATCCATTTTTGAGTTTATTTTTGTGTGTGGTGTTAGGGAGTGTTCTAATTTCATTCTTTTCCATGTAGCTGTCCAGTTTTCCCAGCACCACTTATTGAAGAGGCTGCCTTTTCTCCACTGTATATACTTGCCTCCTCTGTCATAGACTAGTTGACTATAGTTTATCTCTGGGCTTTCTATCCTGTTCCATTGATCTATATTTCTGTACCATATTGTCTTGATTACTGTAGCTTTGTAATATAGTCTGAAGTCAGGGAGTCTGATTCCTCCAGCTCTATTTTTTTCCCTCAAGATTGCTTTGGCTATTTGGGGTCTTTTGTGTCTCCATACAAATTTTAGGATTTCTTGTACTAGTTCTGTAAAAAATGCCATTGGTAATTTGATCGGGATTGCATTGAATATGTAGATTTCTTTGGGTAATATAGCAATTTTCACAATCTTGATTCTTCCAATCCAAGAACATGGCATATCTTTCCCTCTGTTTGTGTCTTCTTTGATTTCTTTCATTAGTGTCTTATAGTTTTCTGAGTAAAAGTCTTTTGCCTCCTTGGTTAGGTTTATTCCTAGGTATTTTATTCTTTTTGTTGCAATGGTGAATGGAATTGTTTCCTTAATTTCTCTTTCTGATCTTTCATTGTTAGTGTATAGAAATGCAAGGGGTTTCTGTGTGTTAACTTTGTAGCCTGCAACTTTACCAAATTAATTGATTAGCTCAAGTAGTTTTTTGGTGGCTTCTTTAGGATTTTCTATGTGTAGTATCATGTCATCTGCGGAGAGTGACCATTTTATTTCTTCTTTTCCAATGTGGATTCCTTTTATTTCTTTTTCTTCTCTGATTGCTGTGGTAAGGACTTCAAAAACTATGTTGAATAGTAGTGGCGAGAGTGGACATCCTTGTCTTGTTCCTGATCTTAGAGGGAATGCTTTCAGTTTTTCACCACTGAGAAGGATGTTTGCTGTGGGTTTGTCATATATGGCCTTTACTATGTACAGGGAGGCTCACTCTATGTCCACCTTCTGGAGAGTTTTCATCATAAATGGGTGTTGAATTTTGTCAAAAGATTTTTCTGCATCTATTGAGATGATCATGTGGTTTTTATCCTTCAGTTTGTCAATATGGTGTATCATATTGATTGATTTTTGTATATTGAAGAATTCTTGCATTCCAGGGATAAACCCCACTTGATCATGGTGCATGATCCTTTTAATGTGTTTTTGGATTCTGTTTGCTAGTATTTTGTTGAGAATTTTTGCATCTAAATTCATCAGTGATATTGGACTGTAATTTTCTTTTTCTGTAGGATCTTTGTCTGGTTTTGGTATCAGGGTGATGGTGGCCTCATAGAATGAGTTTGGGAATGTTCCTTCCTCTAATTTTTTGGAAGAGTTTGAGAAGGATGTGTGTTAGCTCTTCTCTAAATGTTTGATAAATTTCACCTGTGAATCCATCTGGTCCTGGGCTTTTGTGTGTTGGGAGATTTTAAATCACAGTTTCAATTTCATTACTTGTGATTGGTCTGTTCATATTTTCTATTTCTTCCTGATTTAGTCTTGGAAGGTTATACCTTTCTAAGAATCTGTCCATTTCATCCAGGTTGTCCATTTTATTGGCATATACTGCTTATAGTAGTCTCTTATGGTGCTTTTTATTTCTGCGGTGTCCATTGTAACTTCTCCTGTTTCATTTCTAATTTTATTGATTTGAGTCCTCTTCCTCTTTTTTTTGATGAGTCTTGCTAGAGGTTTATGAATTTTAATTATCTTCTCAAAGAACAAGCTTTTAGTTTTATTGACTTTTGCTATTGTTTTCTTTGTTTCCATTTCATTTATTTCTGCTCTTATCTTTATGATTTTTCTCCTTCTACTAACTTTGGGTTTTGTTTGCTCTTCTTTCTTTAGTTTCTTTAGGTGTAAGTTTAGATTGTTTATTTGGGATTTTTCTTGTTTCTTTTTCTTTTCTTTTTTTAAACTTTTATTGAGATGCAGTTAACAGGCAATAAACAGCATATATTTAGAGTGTACAATTTGGTATCCCATTCTCCGAATTCAACCCCCCCCAACCCTCCCCACTTTCCCCACTTGGTGTCCATGTGTTTGTTCTCTACATCTATGTCTCTATTTCTGCCTTGCATTTCCTCTTTCATAGTTGTTAGCATTTGCCTTATGTACTGAGGTGCTCCTATATTGGGTGCATATATATTTATAATTGTTATCTCCTCTTTTTGGATGGACCCCTTGATCTTTATGTAGTGTCCTTTCTTGTCTCTTGTAACATTTTTTATTTTAAAGTCTATTTTATCTGATATGAGTATTGCTACTCCAGCTTTCTTTTGATTTCCATTTGCATGGAATATCTTTTTCCATCCCCTCACTTCCAGTCTGTATGTGTCCCTAGGTCTGAAGTGGGTCTCTTGGAGACAGCATATATATGGGTCTTGTTTTTGTATCTATTCAGCCAATCTGTGTCTTTTGGTTGGTGCATTTAGTCCATTTATATTCAAAGTAATTATCGAGATGTATGTTCCTATTACCATTTTCTTAATTGTTTTGGGTTTGTTTCTGTAGGTCCTTTTCTTCTCTTATGTTTCCCGCTTAGAGAAGTTCTTTCAGCATTTGTTGTAGGGCTGGTTTGGTGGTGCTGAATTCTCTTAGCTGTTGCTTATCTGTAAAGCTTTTGATTTCTCCATCAAATCTGAATGAGATCCTTGCTGGGTAGAGTATTCTTGGTTGTAACTTCCTCCCTTTCATCATTTGAAATATATCATGCCACTCCCTTCTGGCTTGCAGAGTTTCTGCTGAGAAATCAGCTGTTAACCTTGTATGTTCTTTGTCATTTTTCCCTTGTTGCTTTTAATAACTTTTCTCTCTCTTTAATTTTTGTCAGTTTGACTGTTATATGTCTTGGCATGTTTCTCCTTGGGTTTATCCTGCCTGGGACTCTCTGTGCTTCCTGCTCTTGGGTAGCTATTTCCTTTCCCATGTTAGGGAAGTTTTCAACTAGAATCTCTTCCAATATTTTCTCAAGTCCTTTCTCTCTCTCTTCTCCTTCTGGGACCCCTATAATATGAAAGTTGGCATGTTTAACATTGTCCTAGAGGTCTCTTAGGCTGTCTTCAGTTCTTTTCATTCTTTTTTCCTTATTCTTTTCCTTATCAGTGATTATCACCATTCTGTCTTCCAGGTCACTTAAATGCCCTTCTGCCTCAGTTAATCTGCTGTTGGTTCCTTCTAGTGTATTGCTCATTTCAGTTATTGTGTGGCATATCTCTGTTTGTTTGCTCTTTAATTCTTCTAGGTCTTTGGTAAACTTTTCGATCTTTGCATCCAGTCTTTTTCAAAGTCCTGGATCATCTTCACTATCATTATTCTGCATTCTTTTTCTGGAAGGGTGCCTATCTCTTCATGTAGTTGTTTTTCTGGGGTTTTATCCTGTCCCTTCATCTGGTACAAAGTCCTCTGCTTTTTCATTTTCTCTGTCTTTCTTTGGCTGTGGTTTTCAGTTCCACAAGATGAAATACTGCTGATACTGCTGTCTGCCCTCTTGTGGAGGAAGCTATCTAGGAGGCTCATGCTTGCTTCCTGATGTGAGGGACTGATGGTGGGTATGGCTGGGTAGGCAGAGCTCAGTAAGACTTTAACCTGCTTGTCTGCTAATGGGTGGGGCTGTGTTCACACCTTGTTGGTTGTTTGGCCTGAGGCTACTTAGCACTGGAGCTTACAGGCTCTTTGGGGCTAATGGTGGACGCTGGGAGGGTTCACGTCAATGAGCACTTCCCAGAACCCCTGCTGCCAGTGCCCTTGTCTCCTCGGTGAGCCACAGCTGCCCCCCACCTCTGCAGGCAACCCTCCAACACCAGCAGCTAGGTCTGGTTCAGTCTCCTATGGGGTCACTGCTCCTTCCCCCTGGGTCCTGGTGAGCACACTTTTTTGTGTGCCCTCCAAGAGTGGAGTCTCTGTTTCCCCCAGTCCTGTGGAGGTCCTGCAATTAAATCCTGCTGATTTTCAAAGTCTGATTCTCTGGGGATTCCTCCCCCCATTGCTGGACTCCCAGGTTGGGAGCCTGACATGGGGCTCAGAACCCTCACTTTAGTGGGTAGACTTCTGCAGTATAACTGTGCTCTAGGTATTTTTTGATTTCCTCTTTGATTTCTTCAGTGATCTCTTGGTTATTTAGTAGCATGTTGTTTAGCCTCCATGTGTTTGTGTTTTTTACAGGTTTTTTTTTTTTTTTTTGTAATTGATTTCTAATCTCATAGTATTGTGGTTGGAAAAGATGCTTGATACAATTTCAATTTTCTTAAATTTACCAAGGTTCGATTTATGACCCAAAATATGATCTGTCCTGGAGAATGTTCTGTGTGCACTTGAGAAGAAAGTGTAATCTGCTGTTTTTGGATGTAATGTCCTATAGATACCTACTAAATCTAGCTGGCTTCTATTTGTTCTTGAACCAGATGGAGACACCTGGTCAGTCAGTCTAAATGTTGTTTCATTTCAGTTTTGGTTTTGTTTGTCTTGCCTTTTATATTTTTTAACCAATCAGATTAAAACATTTCAAAAATTTTAAGATTTAGAGGGTTAAATTATCTCAATAGAGTATAAATATATTATTATGCATTAATATTCAAAGTTTGCCATGAAGACTCTGGAGTAATACTCATGTTACCTTAATCCACCAAATTGTGTCTCACCTGCTGTATTTCAGGAAATTTATGATGACAAAACTGTCATTTTACATAAATTCTCTAGAGAATTATTTGCTAATTGAGTAGTCTACCTTCTTTCAGTGATTTCAGGGAAGAAATGCCTTGAGTCTAAATAGAAATAAAACCCAAAATATTCTCTGGTCATAAATGTAAAATAATTCTTCAGAAACTGTGGTGATTTCTGCCTATAGCAGAGTTAATGTGTCTTCAAAAATAGTGTCTGGAGAAGAACAAAGTGAAAGAAGAGGAGATGAAGCAGCAGAAGAAGAAATATACCACAATATCCAGGAAGGGCCTAAGTTTAATGTAATTCTTCCCTGCAGGTACGTTATAAACTGAAGGAGGGGAATACACGAGTGGCAGTCACTGTGGAAAGACTTAAATTCCTTACAGATTAGATCTCTGAGAGCAGTAGTTCATGACTCAATTCCTAAGAGTGACTTATATCTGCAAAAGAACACTTTTTTCCAAAAATTCCTGATTGAGTGTTCAAAAATAAACCAATTCATAGACTTCAACTGATACTTCTCTGGGAGACACTTAGACTAAATCTTATTACTTTAGATGACAAATGTATCTTAAATGTTGTTTTTGATGAAACATACCTTATATAAAATGCTAATGCACGTACAATTGACAAAAATATTTTAAAAATACTAATTGACCTAACAATCAGTTTAAAACTAAAATTTATTAGTAACTTTGAAAGCCCTGTATATTATTCTTTGATCAAATCCTCTCACTCCTTCACCTAAAAATTAATATCATTTTGGATACTTAATACCCATTCTCTAATTTTCTTCGATGTTATTATGTAAGTATAAACCCCTGAAAACTTTACGGTTTACTTTTCCCTATTTTGTGTTATATATAAAGACAAATACTTTGTCTTTGTTCTGTGATTTTGTTGTTTCATAGATTAATATTTTTGAATATTAATAATTCAGGATGCATGTAGTTGGTCAATGTAGAACTTTGCTGCAATGCTACAATAACTTATTTACCCATTATACTGTTGACAGACATTTGGGCTGTTAACAGTTTTTGCTAATAAAACGATGATGTTATATATATTATTATAAACATCTTCTGGACACACGTGCAAAAATTTTCTGTGTATATATTTTGGAGTAGAATATCTGGAACATAATGTAAGCAAATAGTAAACTTTGTTAAGTTATGCCAAACTATTTTGCAATGTGGTTGTACTAGTTTGTACTCCTGCCAGTAACTTGGTGATTCTTGTTTCCTTGTGTAAGATGTCTGCTTCTGTCTTTAATTAATTTTTTATTAGATTAATTCTCTGATATATAGTTATGGATTAACTTTATGAATATTAATTCTTAACTGGTATATGTGATGCAGATATCTTCTCCAAGATTATGTGGCTTGTCTTTATATTCTCTTTATTGTGTCCAATAATGCATAGACAGTTTTCATTTTAATGTAGTCAAATTAATCATGTTTTTTTTATTTTTGCTATCACATCTCTATTTAAGAATTCATTTTCTATCCCAAAGATCTTAAAGATGTTTTCCTATATTGCCAACTAAATGTTTTAAAGGTTTTACCTTAGACACTTAAGTCTTTATTTTACCTTAATTTTAATGTATATATGCACATATAATGTATATATGTATATATGGGAAGTAGGTATCCATTTTAATTTTTCTCCATACGTATAAGTAATTTTAACACAGTGTATATTAAATAGGCCATCTGCTCCCCGCTAACTTATATTGTTTCTTCCATCAAAAACTGTGTATATAAGAAAGCCTATTTCTATGCTTTATTACGGTCCCCATGATGAATACCACATTGTCATAATTACTATGGCCCTAGCATGAGTCTTAATATCTGACAGGGTAAGTACTTCCATTTTCTTTTTCAGAGTTTTTTTTATTATATTTGGACCTTTTTCTCTTTTATATACATTTCATATAAATGTGTCAAGTGCATCCCCTCCAAAAAATCTACCTGAGATTTTGTTTGAATTGCATTGATTATATTGATCAATCTGGGTAAAATTGACATCTTCACAATCTTTAATAAAATTTGCAAAAGAACATACTATAGCTTTAGATTTAGTTAGGTATTTTTATCTATCTATTTATATCTATCTATCTATCTATCTATCTACCTATCATCTATCTACCTATCTATCTATCTGTTGGTGTATAGTTGATGTACATCAGGTAAAGAAAATTCCCCTTTTTATGGGCACTCTTACTTATTTGACAAGAGAAATCAGCTTGAGCAGTTTGGTCCGTTCTTTAATTTTTTAGTGTTATTATTTTATTCTATTTGCTCACTGTCAAGCTTTGATTCTAGGAAAATGCGCATAAAGTAAGTAGGTAACAATTCCCTGGAAGTTTGAAAAATAGCCATTGGGCATGTAATCCAACTCAAATTAATCTGTAAATGAGTCACTGAAACATAACCCTTAGAGTTTCTGTGTCAGGGGGAGCATGAGGAATCTTTGCTCCAGAGGGTGAGGAACTTGTTTAGTAGGGAAGAAAGATTGCACTCTTCATGTGACTACACATGTACCATTAGCTGAAAGGCAAAGTTAACTAAAATTTACCTGATGCTTCATATTATGAGTTATAGATCCCCCTAGGTTCTATAATATTATCTCCATTTTGCAGATTATCAGGAAGCAAATGTTCAGTTATATTATATGACTTTACCAATATCACATGACCTAGAGACAGGACCAGTGGAAGAAATCAATCTTATTATCTTTAATTCCCTTGTCCTTTCTACACTGCTACACAGCTGACTTCTCCATGTATTAGATTCTAACTTCAAAAGATTACTTTTACAGAAAGAAAGGACATCAATTAAGTTCTCACACAAAATCTCTCTAAATTGATTACTTGATTAATGTGATTAAAATGGGTTTCTGTAATTTGTGGAATGTATTTAATTCTATAAGTTCTTACATTCTTAGTCATTCATCATCCAAGGCATTTGTTTCAAATCTAAAATTCTCTCACAGTCTCCTCCTGATGCTAATTCTTCCAAAATCTGTCACTTCATTAAGCTAAATTGTTCTTTACTCTGCAAGTCAGATGAGAAGCAACTTGTCATCTTCATCTGCAGAAGCAGAACTTTCTGTGGGATTCCTGACTAACCACGTCTAGGCAGCTCCCAATCAGGTTGGCACTCCCTCAATCCTGCTGAATCAGAGGCTGAGAATTGTCCAGTCAGATCATTCTCTGCATGCTGGTGACCTTCACCTCTAGGCTACTTAAATATTCCTAGCTTACCGAGAGCTTTGATAAGGCTTAATAAATATTACCCAACTCTAATTATAATTCTCATGGACTCCCTTCAACTGTCCACTAAATTTCATTGGAAGTGAAAGGAAGTATTTCAAAGCTCTTTGCAAACTTTTAACTCATATCAAAATCTTAAATCTTCATTATAATTACATGATATATATATATTAATCTGCATTAAATGTCATTATATAGTATAATACGCTTGTATATTGTTATATTAAAAATATTATCGTTATCATATTTCTTCAAGTGTGAGCACATATTCCAGAGCCACTAATTAGCCATAGGTGGGTTGCCTATAAACCCCCAATTGCTGAACATTTTAAACTAATGCTGTCTTGTAATATTGTTCTCAATTCACCATTGTCTAACTTCGACACTATAATATTTTTTAATGTAGCACAGAACTTCATTTTTTAACACTTCTTAATAAAATTTTCCTTATAGATGGGTACAGGTGAATCAGGCTAGTATGGGTGTGTTGGTTGACGCTCCCAGGGCAATGATTATAAAGATGCTCAGGTGATTTAGAACAAGTGCCTGCCACTGAGAGGAAGGGACCTCAGAGCACAGACTCTATCCACAGTGGTTCAGAAACATCATCCTGGTCTCTGAAAATCAGTTCATTCATATGATCTGTATGTTTATTTAAGTACAACACTTGAAAGGACTTTTCCATTTTCACTCTGCTCAAATTGTACTTTTATATTTGTGTGGTTGTTTTGGGCCTGAAAATAGTTCACTAAGAGGAATGTTGTCTGGAATTTTGGGTCTATTTTCTATACAAGGCTATTTTAGAGATGTTTTTAAGTACAAGGTTTTCATTCCAGTTAAAATATTTGTACTTTTAAAGATTAATTTTGTGTTAAAGATTCAGGAATATTTCTTATCCAATTCTTCATTTATATGCCTTCATCATTAAGCAGATGCAAATGGATATTAATTCTTTAATTACCATAGCAACAGAAAGAGATTGATTGAACAACATATTAAAAAAGAAAAACCTAATTTGAACAAGCTTATAATTTGAGTATAATTGCTTAGAAAAGAATAAGTTCTTGGAATAACCTTGTAAATGGTTTACTTGAATATCTGAAATATACATTTTCAAAGTTGAATATTTTGCCAAGAGCATACACACCCAAAAATATGTTCTCTACTTGATATGCATCCTTCAGAGCCAAGCAGAAGTCAAGAAAAGGACTCCCATTAACCTGACTCTAAGGATTGAATCGCCCGAAGGGGCAGACAACCAAATCCAAATAAGGAGTTTTGGGCTATATTCCAGAGAGCTCATTAAAAAAGCAAAGGGGGTAAAAGTTCCCTAAAGATCACATACTACCTCTGCCTTAAAACTGTGATTTTAATTCTAGGGTGCTGAAACTGTGTCAAATAGCCTATAGCAAGATATGTACTATGTGCTGCAAAATGATGCAAAATAAACACTTACTGTGTTTTGAGAACTAGCTCATTAGTAGGGGAAATACTATACTATACACACCCTAAGGACATTTGAGTGTTCACACAGGCACATAAATGTTGATGTGAAGTGTCATTCATAGATGATGGTAGCTGTATATTTTTTCATTGACATAACTATTGAATTTCTATTCAGTTGACTAAGGGCTTGATGAGATCTGTTGGTTAAGGGAAACACCTGGATAAAACTAATTATCAAAATGGCCATAATTTAATTTTGAATAATACGTTTCCATTCCAAGTATTTTCACTTTCTCATTTGAAAAACAAAACCCTGTAAAATAGGTGATAGTATTATTAGCCTCATTTCACAGGTAGGAAAACTAAGGTTATCACAGGTTGAACTTCCCAGGATTCTGACATGGAGATGTGTGTGCATGGCATTTATGTGAAAGTGTGCTTGAGATCATCACTTGTGGAGGTGAGGAGAAAGCTGCAAGATGGGCAGAAGGAGAAGTAGAGTTTCAGTGCAGTCCTAATGAAGGCCTCAGTAAACATCACGGAAGGCTCTAGGATCTGGCATGACCCTTCGGAGGTCAGATCCGGCAAGAGCATTGGGCTTGGTTTCTAAAGAGGGTGACAGCAGAGAACAGTTGTGTGGTAGCATTCCAAGAAACTAGGGAACACGTCCTTTATTCATGAAGGGTTTTCTTTGTGGCAAAATATAATATCCACCAGAGGGACCATGCGGTTACACCTGTAAAACATGCTTGTACCAAAATGCAAACTGGATTTTAAAATTAGAAATTCTATTCCTGTCTTACTTTAACTCTATGTTAACATTTTGTAAACTGTTCTATCATTTTGTACCGATTTATGACTTCACTCTCCTTTCATTAATTCGATTAGAACTGAGGTTTAAAATAGCATTCAATTATAAGCAAAGAAGTTTGTTCACATTACAAAAATGAAGTAGTAGTAGCAAGACATTTTCATAATGTTTATTTTCTGAGCCAATGCACATGTTGAAATATGTAAAAATAAGTATTGAATATGCACTTTCATGTACATTTTTCAGTTACATGGAATATATATGAATAATATATATATAATATATATGAAAAATATACAAAAATATATATGAAAAATAATAAGAATATATGAAAATTGAAGACAATATTTTGGTTTGAAACACCCCTAGACATCAGAGGTCTGAACTTTATAAAAAGGCGAATGTTGACCTGATTTAGGACTTGCCTATTACTTATTCCTAATCTTTTTCTCTGACTTCTAGGTAATGATTAAATCATGAACCATATGATTATTTCATATTCCTGGAGTAACAGAAGGGTGACACAAAGTGTTCCAGAGAAATAGTATAATTCATTTCCTAAAAGAGTGTATATGAAGTCACGTTTTGTGCTACAAGTTCTACATTTCTATATGAAAATAAAATTGGCTATGTTTGCTTATAAACTATTTAGTCCTTAGGATTGTTCTAAATCCAGAGAATTACTGGAATGAAATGAATTATTCATGATACAGAAATATGAATTCAAATGACTAAAATTATATTCTAAAACGTTATTTGTCTAGTGGAAAGGATGTCTTCACACTTCTGAATGATTCTCATGGTGTTAGTGGTTCACTGGAATACGTTCAGGTGATACTTGCAAATCATCTCAACATCTGTATCTTGGCCTGTAACAGTAGCTATTGATTATCAGCTTCTCAAATATCACCAATACAACTTGTTGATAATGGAAAGATGACTTTCTTGCTTACTATAGTAAGACAGAATATGACCTCAATAGAACTTTGGCAGTATCTGGAGGGAGAAAGGCAAAGTGGATTTCTTTTAGGATTTAAAGTGTGGTTTCAGGTTAGTCTTTGATATATGGAGACTCAATTAAGATTTGATACATATAATGATATAGTAATTTAAGATTGGTGAAAAGAGAAAGGTGAGAATTTTGAGACAATGGGTTCAAGTAGTCTTTGGGCGTAACCAACAGTGAATGCCATCTATTGAAGAGCTCACAGGACCTAGGGGAAGCTCCAAAAATGAACCATCAAGTTGTTTGCCTTGGCAATAGTCTCCTGAAATTATAGTAAAGTCATGTTAATGTAGACAGAAAGCTATGTTTAGGAGAAGATGATTTCTTTCTCATGGTCAAGAGACTACCTGCTGATGTTAAAATGTCAGCACTGGATCTTAGCTCCTCAATGATTAGCAGTGGGACTTTGGATGAGTTCCTAAATGTCACTGTACGTCATTTTTCTTTTCTGTGCTTATAGCTACATCCTAAGTTTATTATGAGGATTAAATAGACAATATTACAAAGACAATTTGAACTGCAGTTGACACATAGTAAGTAAATCAATAGGTTTTTACTGTTCCCCTCACTCTTTACCACCCATTTGCGCAAATAAGCACAATTTCTCAATTATTTGCCTCTTTCAGGCAAGGGCTAAGAAGCTAAGAATAAAAGATGATTTTATTGGAAGGTATATTACATTCAAGCATTCATTTCATTGACTAACTCTGTGTGTGTGTATGTGTGTGGTGTGTGTGTGTGTGTGTACATACCAATGAAGATACTCTTCGTGTCTCATTTAACTAGTTAAAAATAAAATGTCACACAGATTGCCAAAAAGGAGAAAGTATTTGAAAGTACCTAAGTTTCTATTTAACACATCAAAAATTATAACATCAGATGATACTGTCATAGAATAATAACTCATGATTGCTTGCACTTTTTCCACCTTCATGTAAAAAATATGACAATAAAATGACATTATCAGAATAACAGAGGATCAAGTGACAGTAGAACCAGAAAGCAGGGTCCATGCTATCTAGCTTGTTTATGCCTTTATTCTTCCAAGATACATTTATTGAGCACCTAATATGGGTCAAGTTGGATATTTTATGCTGGGGAGAATATGATAAGCCAAACCAGACAATGTCCCTGTCTTGGCAGAGTTTAGGTCTGGCGGGAGAGGAAAATATGAATCAAATCATCACACAAGTAAATAGGGATAGAGATGTGAAGAGAGGGACGATACAGAAAGCCTTTCAGTAGGAAATGTCATTTGACCAAGATTTAAAGGACGAGGAAGTGTCTACTAGGTTAAAAGGGTTGAGGGTTCAGGGATGAGGGTTCCATTCATAGAACCTGGTATGGTGGAAGGACACACAATCAGAGGCTTGAAAGAAGGACTGTGTGATGCTGTTGCAGAGAGCTCAGGAGAGTACTGAATGAAATCGAGCTGCGCAAATTGGAGGGATCTGACTGTGTAGAATCTTGAAGTCCATTGGGAATCTATAATACATATTAAAGATTTTGACCTTACTCTAAAAGGCATTAGAGGATTTTAAGCAGAGAAGAGAGTAGGGAAAGAAGAAACCATACAAATATTTAAGGTAAACTTTGAAAAACTACCTTTTGGAGAAGTAATTTTAATAAATAACGAAGTTCTTAAAGGGTAGATATTTCTTCTCCTGTGAATTTCCTCCTTTTTTATGTCAGTAGGTAACTTATTGCTCCTTTCTAGTCACTGTGTTTATGATTTGGACTATAGAATTAAATAACTGAGGATCTATATAAAAATTCACACCAGTGTCCATTTACAGAACAGTTATTCGCTGTAACAGAGCTTTAATCTACGTTGTCAACTGTAAATGAAAAAATAGAGAGTGATGAAAACCAAGTAAGTAAAAGAAAATTGCTGTCCTTTCTTATTAGATATTTAATATACTTTGACTCATTTGTGTTGTTTATTTTCATCTGCTTTTAAACAAGTCTCTATTAATAAGCGTTGATATAGCAAAACAACTGACTTTATTTTTCTTGAATTTGGAAGAGCCCTCCTAAAGAAAAGGGATGTTATACAAGACTAAAAGGAGAGAGCAATTTTCAATTCTTTGGAAGTCTGTCATGTTAAAGAGGTAATGGACTCATTTGGTTCATTTCTGGAATACAGATGCAGGGCCTACAAGCAAAATTTATGGACTGGTAAAGTAAATTCAGATTGAGACATGGTTTTTAAGTAATTAGAGCTATTTAACAGTAGAGCTTCCAGTATCTAGAAATGGTCTAGCAGACGCTTCATTTTGATCTCAAATTTTAAAAGAAATCCCAAGTCAAGATTCTGATTTGGGGTTTTTGTTTTGTTTTGTTTTGTTTTGTTTTGTTTTTTGGTTTTTGTTTTTTTTTTTTTTGCAAAACTCTACAAATGTTGCTGCTTGTTCCAAATCAGGTCTTTTTTCCCCCAATAACATCCTTTCACCCCTTTGCAGCTAATGTCTCAGAAGGACTATCACAACCACCTTACTTTCGTTTTTTTGTTTGTTTAAGATTTTTTTTTTTTGGATGTGGATCATTTTTAAAGTCTTTACTGAATTTGTTACAATATTGCTTCTGTCTTATGTTTTGGTTTTTTGACCATGAGGCATGTGGGATCTTAGCTCCCCAACCAGGTATCGAAACCGCACACTCTGCATTGGAAGGTGAAGTCTTAATCACTGGACTACCAGGGAAGTCCGGGAACCACCTTACTTTTAGAAGAAATAAGGTGAATTACTGTGGATATCAAACATGAAAAAAATTCATCAAATGAAGTTAAAGTATGTTTCAGAATTGAAAATAAACTAACTAGGTTTTTTGACATAGTGCTGGTTGAGTTTAGGTGAGTGAGAACATTGCTAGTATTTACTTTTTCATGCAACCCAGTTACTTGCATTTTATTAACCTTGTTTCTTTCTTTCCTCTCACTCAGATATGGTACTTGAAGTAGTCAGAACAGGCTAAGTATCAGAGATTGTGCATCACAAACTCAGAAGGGCTAACAGAAACTTGGCAGTAGTTACAGACTTAATCAAGGTCAAATTGTAAAGTTTGTGAAACTTCAGTTCAGTGTCTGGCTCTAGACACTGTATGGGATAAGTGTGAGCAAGTTATTTGACCTTTATAAGTCTCAGTTTTTTGATCAGTAAAAATGAGCATAATAATATTATTCAGTGTGTGGGGAGTTTGTGAGGATTAAATAAGATAATTCATATATCAGCATAGTACCTGATATATAAGAAAACTCAATAAATTTTCCATATTAATATTATTATGGAGTAAAATATCTTATTCTACTGCTTCCATTTAGCCAGCTGTTAAAATAATTTCCTTGCTTAGAATATCATTTTACTTAAAATTTTAGCACAGCTTAAAGAGAAAAGAGCATTGAGCTGGAACTTTATCAATTTCCTGACTTTCTTCTTCAAGTGGATAGAACATTTTAAGGAAAGAAGGTAAAGAAATTAGTACAGAAATGACACTCCAGATTGACATATGTAATGTATGACACAAGATACACCTAGTCAGATATAAATGGGTTTCAGGCATGATTCTCCGAAAAATATGTTGTTCATTCATTAACTGCAATTTTAGCTCAGAGACTTTGAATAACCCCCGAAAAGAAAAAAAATCTACACATATGAAAATGATTATTTGATAATTCCTGAACCAATGCGTGTAATTTACTAAACGACACAGGCATGCAATCGTATGCATACACCTACCTGTAAACAGTGTGATTTACCAATGGATAGCTTTGTGATTAACTTCAACCATTTGCCACCAGGGACTTGAGGAAGTTTTTTACCCAGGTTCTGTTAAATAAGTGTCTGGATACTGGTTCAATCCATGCATTTCTTCTATTATCATTCTTATTCTGAATATTTTAAATCTACTTTGTGTCTCAACCTGTCTGCAGCACAGTGGGATCATTCCTGGACCTGTCACTTCTATATTCTAGGACTGTAACCACATTAACTTTTATAATTGACATCTATTGAGTAAAATAATATTTCATGTAATTTTCTACAACACTCTAACCTTGCAAGATTGATACAACACTTCATTTTTATTGCTGAAGAAACTGAAATTTGGACAAGTTAACTTATTACCTGAGGTCATCACGCTAATAAATATGAAAGCTAGTTTAAGTTCAGTCACTACAGCAATCCCATCTCTTATCTTTAGCTGAATAACTTAACCATCACTTCAGATGAGAAACATTGTTGATCACTTCTCATCATTCTTACTCGGATTCATTCATTTATTTAGAAACGTTTAGTGAATACTTAATATGTAGTAGGTACTATTCTAGGTTCTGAGATACAGTGGTGAGACCGTGAACAAGGCCTATGTTCTTTTGGGCTTTAAGATTCTTGGATGAAGACAAACAATAAGACAGTAGGTGAAAAAGTCAACAGTATAACTTCAGATATTTACAAGTTGTCTGAAAAAAATAACTAACCATAAAGGAAAAGGAAGTGACAAGAAAGCAGTTAATATTTTAACTATCATGTGAATGTCTAGCATATAAATTGTCTCTTTGAGGAGAGAATATTTGAACAGATGGGTATTAAGAAGGCAACAAATTACATGAACATAGAGGGAAGAAGTTTTCCAAGCAGAGGGAATAGCAATAAAACATCTGAGGTGGGAAACAAACTTAAAATGTTTGAGTAATAATACAAATGCCAATTTGCATAGCATATAATAAAGGAGAAGGAGATGGGTAAGAGGGGGAGATCAGAGAAACAGCAGGTTTAGGTCAGGTAGGGTCTTGCTGACCCTGGCATAGAGGATGCATTTTATCCTAAATGTAACTGGAAAACATTAGAAAGTTTTAAACAGAAGAACCATATGATGCTTCTATTCTAACAGATTTGTAGGAACATGTAAAGTACAGAAACAAAAAGATGAGTTAGGTGGCTGTTGCAAAAGTCTAGGAAATAGCATCAGAACCAGTGGGTTACTAGCTATAAAATGGGTTTTAGTATTTGTTCCTTGAACTGATGGAAGGTTCCTGATGCAGTTAGAGTAGTTTTTACAATCATACAACACTCCTCACCCAAAATTGGCCACTTTTGTGTTATTTAATCCAAGTTTCATTCATTTTACTATGTGGGGGGAAAATTAATAATTTCATCTGAACTCTGGCTTTTATGTAAATCTCCAGTGACACAGCAGGAGCAGAAATGGCTCAGAATTCTTTGTCAACTATAAAAATGTACCCATGTGATCTCCAAAACTTAAATTTACAGCAAGGATGAGACTCTGAAAAATGAAAATCATATGGATGCATTGAAAAATCAGTATGGGGTGGAGCACAGGTGGCGTTATTTATTTAAATTTAGAGGAAAATCTACAAATAGAAGGTAATAATTCAGAAAACAAACAAAGCATTATTCTGGGAAATAGGACAATAATAGCAGACATTCAGATAGCTAGTTTGCTATCATTTATTTATGGAGATATAAAGAAGACAGTGTGTTGGCATTTGTCAATAATTCATAGTTATAAGGTTAATTTTTGAATCGACCATTCTATCTTGAGACAACCTTTAGACATATTTTTCTTCATTAAGAATCATTTAATGAAGATCCCTCTGTCTTACAAAACCCATTCTGTAGGTTTCTCTGCTCCTGGGTCTAGGATTATATCAGCCTCCATCCTAGGAGTAGCCTGACACATGTCCTGCCACCCCAGCCAGAAGACCCCAAAGTCCAAGGCATCAGATGTGGCCACAGCTGCCAGAAAAACATGTTCTTTTTGTGTAGCCTTTAAAGGAGAATCATATGCGTATCTGGGCTTTGGCCAATATGCTAAACCCTAGAGGATGCGTCTTGTCATGAGGCCAGAGTATTCCTGGTTTGTCATTTCCTTGTCCACCTGGTGACCAGGTACCACAGGTGGGTTTGAAAGGTGACCATACCATGTGGCGATTAAACCCTTGGGTTTGAAAGGTGAACCATACCTTGTGGAGATTAAACCCTCACTGCCTGGCTTCCTTGCATGAACATAGATGCTCATGGCAAGAAAATATAAATGTAAAACAGGAGGAGAAGGATGAGACAAGCTATGATAGAAGCACACAATGGAATATTGGGGAAAGATGGTTAATTATTATTGTTTTTTTTTAAAACTATGAATTTCTAGGTATCTATGTGCATAGGGAAAAAAATTGGGTGAAATTAACCAGAATGTTTATAGTAATTATGTTTTGGTGGAAGGATCTGGGGTTTTTTTTTTTTTTAATATTTTTAGTTTATCTGTGTTTTGGAACATTCCTACAATGAACATATATTGCTTGTATAATAAAAAATAATAAATGAGGGAAAAAAAGGATCATTTAAAAGGCTCATTTTACCAACAATTGTGTTCTCAGACTAGATCAGCAGATATGTTTTTAACAATCTTGAAGGAAATATCTATATCACAATGCTGGACAAAGTCATGTCATTGGCATATATCTGTATTTTAAAAAATTGTTTATCTTTGTCACAAAATAATTCACAGAAGAAAATTTTTGGCATAATTATAGATTCTCATGCAGCTGTAAAAAAAAACAATACTGAGAGTATACACATGTATTTTCTGCCCAGCTTTCTCCAAAGGTAACATCTTACAAAAGTATAGTATAATAGCATAACCAGTTGCTACAAAGAGTTCTATCACTAAAAATATTCCTTTCTTCCCTTAAGCTTCTTTTTACTTTTTAATGTTTTCTTTTTATTGGAGTATAATTGCTTTACAATGTTGTGTTAGTTTCTGCTGTACAATGAAGTGAATCAGCTATATGCATACATATGTTCCCCCTCCATCCCACGCATACAGAGTAAAGTAAGTCAGAAAGAGAAAAACAACTATCATATATTAACACATATATGTGGAATCTAGAAAAATGGTAAAAATATCACTTTTATAGTCACATCTACCTCCTCACCCTCTCCTCGAGTCTCTAACCATTCACAACCATTAATCTGTTCTCTATTTCAAATTTTTGTCATTTCAAGAATGTTCTGTAAACGGAATCATACAGTATGCAGCCTTTTGGAACTGGCTTCTTCACTCAGCATGATACCCTAGAAATTCATAAAAGCTGTTTCATGCAAAATACTCTATTCTTTTTTACTGCTGAATAGTATTCAGTGATATGGATGTACCACAGTTTGTTAACCATTCATCTGTTGAGGGATAACCAAGTCATTTTCAGTTATTGGCTATTATGAAACAAGCTGTTGTAATCATTTATATATTAGATTTTCTATAAAAAAAAAGCGTTAATTTCCCTGGGAAAAGTGCCCAAGAGTGCATGCAATTTACATAGTAGTTGCCTTTTTAGTTTTACAGGAAGCTGTCAAGTTGTTTGCCAGAGTGGCTGTACCATTTTACATTTCCATCAACAATATATGAGTAATCCAGTTTTTCTGCATTATTGCCAGTGTTTGATATTGTCACTATCTTTCATTTTAGCCATTCTAACTGTGTAATTGTGTTTCATTGTGGTTTTAATTTTTGCATTTTCACAATGGCTAATGATGCTGAACATCTTTTCTTATACTTATTTTCTATCAGCATATTCTCAAGGTAAACGTCTGTTCATGCTCAATCTTCTAATTGTTTTTTTCTTTTTTTTAACTGTTGAGTGTTTAAAGTTCTTTATATAATCTAGATATAGTCCTTTGTTGAATATGCAATTTGGTTTTCATATATTTATATAGTATATAAAATGTAACTGATGTTTGTGTGTTGATCTTACGATCTGCAAATTTGCTGAACATTCAACACCTCTTAGTCCTAGGAGTTTTGTTGTTGTTTTCAGATTCATCGGTATTTTGTACATAGCCAATCATATAATTTTCAAAACAGGCAGTATTTTTTTTTTCTCCTCACTTGTGTGCTATTTTTTAATTTACTTATTTTTGCCTTCTTGTGGTGGCTATAACTTCCAATGCTGTATTAAATAAAAGGGTGAGTTTGAACATATTTCTCTTCTTTCTCATTATAGTCTTTCATCTTTAATAATCATGAAAGTTCTTTGTAGGTGATTTTTGTCAAGTTGAGACAGGTCCACTGTATTCCTAAGTTGCAGAGACTTTTTTTCAAAGTCATGAATAAGTGTTGGATTTTGTCAAATGCTTTTTTCTTCATCATCTGAAATAATCATATGAGTTTTCTTCTTCAGCCTATTGGTGGTAGATTACGCTGATGGTTTTCAAATGGTGAAATAGCCTTGTACACATGGAATAAATCTCACCTGGTGATGGCTTATAATATTTTATACATTTAAAAATTTGATTTGTAAATATATTGAGCATTTTTTTTTGAGTCAAAGTTCATAAAATATATTAGTCAGTAGCTTTCATTTATTGCACTGTCTTTGTCTAGTTTTGGTGCCATGGTAATACTGTCCTTAAAAAATGAGCTGGAAAGTGCTTTCTTCTCTTCCATTTTCTGGAAGAGCTCATGAAGCTTTGTGTTAAGATAAAATAATTATTACTTAACAGAGAGCAAATAATGGAGACAGAACTTCAAATGGGTTTCAGCTTTGGGCAGATCCTCTTTATAACTCCACTGGAAAATATATCATCTTTTAAAATCTAGGGCTATCTATACTTATCCAAAACATTTTCACTATTTTAATTATTATATTATTATTATAAATTAGATTGCTCATTATTTTCTAGAATTACTTTCAAAACTCCTTATCACAAACACACATGTAATCCAGAAGGTTATGTATAATATTGCTTGATTTATCTCATCAAGTTACCATTAAGTTCTATTTTGATGGAGTCTGCTTTTGGTGGAAATCCAGAAATAGCTTCTGTTTCTTCTCTCCTGCCCCTTCCCTCTAAGTATTCCCATGAGACTCTTTGTTTGATTGATTTTTCGGTGTCCTCTCTTTCCTGCACACTAGTCCTGTTTCTCCTCTGCATAACTAAGTTTCTCAAGGTTCAATATGCTCCAAATGTCATCTTGTTATATACTTTGGAGGAGGTTTAAGGTCTTTCAGATTCTTCAGAGCAAAAGGAGATAAGACCAAATATCTGGTCTCTTACTAATATTGACCATCAGCCATATGCATATTTGATTATGAAAAGTAGCCTTGATTTCTACTTGTTACATCTCCAAGTTTGTAATGGAGTGGTGGGGGGACATGTATGGAGAAGGAGTTATAAAGCTGTTTGAAATGAACAAAAGGAGAAAATAAAGGTAGAGCAAAGTGAAAGAAATTGAAGGTAAACACTAGAAATGAGAGGCAAGACTGAAATCTAGGACAACAGGGACATTGTCTGATATGATATTAGTGGCTGAGCCATAGTAGATGATTAATAAACATTTGTCACATGAAGTAATGTGAATTAGTTAGGCGAGCAGAGTGTTAAGGAAAGGACAGGCATATGAGGCATTGCAAAGTAAGAGCATAGCAAGTTTGCAGACCAGTAGAATATGGGAAATAAAAGATAAATCTTTTCAGTGATCATAATGAACCATTGAGTCTCAGGATTATAGTGGTACTAGACTCAAATAAATGTATAAAACGGTGAAAAGATAATTTAGATATTTGCCGCACAAAAGTGTAGTTTACAGGCAATCAGCAACAGCAGACCGCGGAAGCTCAATAGAAATATAGAAACTCAGCCCCTCCTCATGCCCCAAAATCTAATGGAAAAGAATCTACATATAAATAAAATCTTCATGCGATTCATGCACACATTAAAATTTAAGAAGCACTAAATCTTCATGTGATTCATGCACACATTAAAATTTAAGAAGCACTGATGTATGATTACATAAGAAAAGATAATGTGGATGGCAGCAAATTAAAAAATTCGTCGGCAGTGGTAAAACATTTATTTTAAATTACTTGGTGACATGATTAATAGTCCTGATGTCTAGGAGTTAACATAGTTTTTTTAAAAATTAAAAATACTTGTGGAATAAATGAATGAACAAACAAAAAGCTGGTTAAGTGGGGAGAAATGACTTCCCAATTTGCCCAGCATGTTTGCCAGCACCTGACCTGAATCTCCATGGTCAGACTCTCTGCTCCATTTCTCTTATAACATAAATTGCAAAGTCTCGCTCCTTTCTCTAATCAAGACCTATCTGTGCATCTGAGTCCTGATGCTTTGGCAGCAGAAAGCCCCTATTTTAGATTTTCCTATTAGGATTTAGTAGAGGAAGCTGTGCTGGGCACTGCTTTCTTGTTGGTCCCTTGATCATTCCTAATTGAAAGTGAAACTTTGCATATATTGAGAGTGACTTCAGATGGAAATGGGAGAACTATCTAGACAGCAGGGATCTGGAGGCCAAGCTGCTCTGGGTAATTTCTTCCCCATGATTATGCAGAACCAGTCCATATTACAGCTTTCTGTTACCTTGCAAGTTGTTATCTATTAAACAGGGATGGGGGTTGGACATCCCTTGATAAGCCATACTCATTTTGTCACAGATGATTTCAAATTTTTCAGCTCATTTGTAGAAGTTACATAATTTTTGACACAAGGGAAAATGGAGCAATACCCTCTGGAGCAGATGTCATAATGAATGTCATAAATGCCAAGAGCCCTTGAGGGTTGTGGAATTTATAATAGAAAGGAAACGTTTCTGTGTTAAATAATGTACCACTTTGAGATAAGCAGAACTGTATAATTCTTTGACTTTTCTATGGTACACCAGTGCTTAAAGCTTATAGTAATATTAGAAGGATTTTTTGGTACTGATAGTGAAATAGTGAGATCAATCAAGGTGGTCAATCTCATCAGCCCTGCAGGTCCTCTGGCCAGCAAGTAGGGTCACTACCATGAGTTCCACATAATCAGAAAGTAAAGACTGTAAAGCCATATTGAAAGCCATATTGAAATAGTATAATTTATCTCAATCACTTTCAAATCCTTTAATATGTTTGCTTTAAGTATACTGGGTTTGTTTTTTTAACAACTGATATACTAAATTATATTATTTACACAATGGTAGATTCTGGACAAAGTGAAGACCATGAGAATAAAGACAATCCATTTAAATTCCTATCATGAATCACTACATTACAGAGCTTCTAGTAGTTTAATATATTAAAATGAAAATTACACTTAAAAAGTAAGAAATATGTTTGGATTTTTGCAGACCAACACGATGTCCTTTTAAAAAATTGTGATATAATCATGCACTTAATTCTGACAGTAATCACAAAACACAAAATCACACTTTTTCATACCCTTTTCTACAATCTGGGCTTGGGAACTGTAGTAATAGAGAAGAATAAAAAATAAAGTTCAGTGCTCAGAAACAAATATCTTTGCTAATTTTTAACGCACCAAAGGTGAAAAAATTTCATTCAAAAAAGCCAATCATTGCTATAAGCAGGTAAATAAAACAGAGTTTTACAACACTTTTATAATCAAAATCAACTAATGTTTACTAAAAACGTATACCTACATACAATATATATTTTAGAAAAATAGTGCCCCCTTGGTGAAATGATTTTCAAAGTATTCATTTGATACAATTATCAAACCTGTATGAAAAATTAAACCATTTTCAATGACATTCCATGTTCAGATTACATCAGGAAACTGCACTTGAAAGGGAAATAGGTCAATCTAATGCTTCTCTCTTAAAGGCAGTTCTCTGCCACAGGGCTTTCCTTCCTACACACTCTCCTCTTAATGCTATTACAAGCACATTACACAGATAATAACATTCTGACCTGCCTGGATATTATTATCTGGCTCTCTGGTCACTAGTAAGACTGGGAAAAATTTAGTTAGTTATACTAAACTATATTTTTAAACGTGTTGTCTCTACTCTATATTAAACCATTAAGATATTAAGAGGTATATAAGTCAATTCCATTTGGGATCAATATTAATAACTGTATAAGAACTAATTCTGCATTGGAAGAGCTCATAAAGTTTCTACTAATGTAATAATATGTCCTTCACCTGCATTCAATTTGACTGGAGTGAAAAGATGATTGGTTCATCTTGGATGTGAGAAAAAAGCCACTTCATATAAATGTCCTAAAGGTGATCAATATAGAATAATAAATGGTTGTTTGGCAAGACTCACAGTATTCTTCCTTTGGACAGACTGCCAAAGGTCAAAGTAGAAACAAATATGAAGAACACTAGAGAAAATTAAGTTGAGTCCGCCAAACATATAGGCCAGTAACTATTTCAACAAGTTTTAAAGTGACCAATTTCAGTGACTTGGTACCTGTAAGTCATCCTTCTGCATGCACTGAAGATTTGAAGTTTAAACTGGGAAAAATTAAATGTCCTTAAAAAAGGGGGGGGGGTGATACAACTGAGAGAATTTCTTTCTATGAATTCATACTTTATACATGTGCATAAATGTATAATTATTCTGTACAAAAGATGCCCTCAGTGTGGTTTGAGAGGTCTTTAGCAAAGAACAAATTGATTCTACTATAAACACTAGAGGTCGTTTCATCCATATGACAAATAAATATGTATGTATTTATGTAGTGTCAGCCTTATCAACAAAACCACAGCTATTAACACTTGGCTAAATAAAAGGCTTTGCTGGTCAGAGATGTAATCAGAATATAGCTTACAAATTAGAAGAAAAATACACAACCGGGTTTTATATTTGCAAGAAAAGAGTCATTCAGTATGGCAAGTATTGAACAGAGTTCAAATTTCAGAGTAAGGAGAAATATTAAAATTTCATAAATCTCCTGAGGTTCAATTTAATTACTGGATCAATTTTAGAAAAATAGACTCACAGCACGGTTTGAAGTAAGAAGATATTTTCTTTGATGTTTCCATGTTACCAGAAGTATGTAAATAGACTTAAAGCTCCCCTCTTGGTCATTGTTAATGATAAATATAACTGTTGTTTATTGTCTGCCTTTTTATTCCTCTGCCTATTTTTTGATATAATTTATTTAAGTGAGTGGCTAATAATACTTGCATATAAAACTACATTAGCAAGTATTAGAGCCACTTGCTAAATAAAAGACTTTGCTGGTCAGAGATGTAATTGGAATGTAGCTTACAAAATAAAAGAAAAATATGCAACCAGGTTTTATTTTCACAACAAAAGAGTTGTTCAGCATGGCAAGTATTGGACAGATTTCAAATTTTAGGCTCTTTGTTCATATAGTTATATAAATGTTTACATAATTAGAGACAAGCTATTATTCATCTGTAAAACATCAATAAACTAGTTTTTCAATAAAAAATTAAAATCCCATCTAATAGATTGATAAACCATGAAAGAGTTTGAATATTTGCCAAACAAGGACTTTGAAGGCAATACTCCAACAATGTTTGTGTGATGAAGGGGTCCAATATAGTGGCTTAGGAAGACCCTGAACTCACCTCTACTCAGAGACACACAGAATCTACACCTGTATATAGAGGAATTCCTACTGAGGAATAATTGAGGGCTGATTGAACAGCTTCTGCCTGACAAACCACAGAGGGATCACAGACAGATGGGTAGGAGATATGGAGACACAGTATTGATGAGAATCCCACCCCTAACCCAGTGATATTTATCACTTATCACCCAACCTAAGTGATAAATATCACTTAGCAGCTCATGGGCAGACTCCCCTATCTGGGGGAATAGTGAGAAAAGAGCAGTTTAAAGGGCACTTACACTATATGTGAAGAAAATCCACTTATTAATCTTAGATCATCTGCCAAATGGGTGAGAACTGCTGGACCTCTCTCTGGGGTTGGAGGTGCCAGAGAGTTTCATTTCTTGCCTTCCCCCTCCAGCTTGAGAGCACAATCAATAAGGAAACACTGGACTTTTAATAACACATTAGACTGGATGATCTTAGTAGATATAAATGTTACATTACATTCGAAAGCTTCAGAATACACTTCAAATGCACATGGAATATTCCCCAGGATAGATCACATACTAGGCCACAAAACAAGACTCAGTATATTTAGAATTATGAAATCATATCATGCAACGTTTCTGACAATAACAGTATGAATCTAGAAATCAATTGGAAGAAAAAAAGGGAAAAATACAAACACATGAAGACTAAACAACATAGCACTGAACAAGCAGTGGGTCAGTGAAGAAACAACAACAACAAAATACCTTGAGACAAATGAAAATACAACTTTCCAAAAATCTATGGGACACAGCAAAAGCAAAAGGTAAGCTTATAGTTATATAGGGTCACCTCAAGAAACAAGGACCCCCCCCACCCCATCTAACTTTACACCTAAAGGAACTATAAAAGTAAGAACATACAAAGTCCAAAATTAGTAAAGGAAGGAAATAATAAAAATCAGAGTGGAAATAAATGGAGCAGAGACTAAAAAACAGTAGAAAATATCAATGAAACTAAGAGCTGGTTCTTTGAAAAGGTTAACAAAATAGATAAGCTTTTAGCCAGACTCTTAAAGGAAAGAAAAGGTCCAAATCAATAAAATCAGAAATGAAATAGAAATTACAACCAATTCCATACAAATACAGAGAATCATAAGAGACTACTATGATTATATGCTAATAAAATGGACATTGAAGTAGAGAATTCTTTGAAACATACAATCTAAATCAGGAAGAAGTGCAACATTTGAATAGACAGATTACAAAATAGACAGTAAGTGAAATTGAATCAGTAATTTAAAACACTCTCAACTTACAAAAGTTCAGGCAGACATGGCTTCACAGGAGAAATCTACCAACATTTAAACAAGTGTAAACACCTATCCTTCTCAATTATTTCAAAAAAAAATTGAGAAAGAAACACATCCAAACTCATTCTACAAGGCCAGCATCATTCTGATACCAAAAGCAAACACACACAAAAAAGAAACTTACAGGCCAATATAACTAATGAACATAGCTACAAAAATTCTCAACAAACTATTAGCAAACCAAAATCAGGAATACTTTAAGATAATCACACACCATGATCAAGTGGGATTTATCCCAGTAAGGCAAGTATGGTTCACCATCCATAAATCAATTAATGCGATACATCACATTAAAAAATTGAAGAATAAAAATCACATGATCATCTCAATGGATGCAGGAAAACTTTTGACAAAATTTAATACCCATTTATGATAAAACCTCTCAACAAAGTAGGTGCAGAGAGAATATACCTCAAAATAATAAAGACAATATATGACAAGCATACAGTCAACCTCACACTCAATGATGAAAAGCTAAAAGTATTTCCTCTAAGATCAGGAATAAGACAAGATTGCCCACTACTGCCTTTTTTATTCAACATAGTATTGGAAGTCCTAGCCACAGCAATTAGATAAGAAAAACAAATAAAATACATCAAAATTGGAAAATAAAAAGTAAAACTGCAATTATTTGCAGATGACATACAGCTATATATAGAAAATCCTAAAGGCATCACCAAGAAACTATTAAGACTAATAAATAAATTAGGTAAATTTGCAAGATACAAAACTAATAGACAGAAATCTCTTGCATTTCTATACACTAATAATAAGCTATCAGAAAGAGAAATTAAGAAAACTATCTCATTTACAATTGCATCAAAAATAATAAAATACCTAAAAATAAATTTAACCAATGAAGTGAAACACCAATAATCTAAAATCTATAAGACATTGATGAAATTGAGGACACCATAAATAAATGGAAAGATATACCATGCTCATAGATTCGAAGAGTTAATATTACTAAAATGTTCATACTACCCACACAATCCACAAATTCAATAAAATCCCTATCAAAATATTCATGGCATTTTCCACAGAACTACAATAAATAATTTTAAAATTTGTATGGAACCACAGAGACCCCAAGTAGCCAAAACAATTCTGAGAAAGAACAAAGCTGGAGATATCATGTTCCCTGATTTCAAATTATACCATAAAGCTATAGTAATCAAAACAGTGTGGTGCTAGCACAAAAACACCTAAATCAATGGAACAGAATAGAGACCCCAGAAATAATTCCATGCTTACAAGTTCAATTAATCTACAACAATGGAGGCAAGAACATACAGTGGAAAAAGATGATCTCTTCAATAAATGATCTTGGGAAATTGGACAGCAAAAACAAACAAACAAAACAAACAAAACAACTAGACCACTTTCTTATATTAAATACAAAAATAAAGTGAAAATTGGGTAAAGACTTAAATGTAAACCCTGAAACCATAAGATTGGTCACAGAAAACACTGGTAGTATGGTCTTTAGCATCAGCCTTAGCAATATTTTTTTGGACATGTCTCCTCAGTTAGTGGAAACAAAAGCAAATAAGAATACATCAAACTAAAAATGTTTTGCACAGTGACAAAACCGTCAATGAAACAAAAAAGCAACCTACAGTATGGGAGATGACATTTGCAAATGATATATCTGATAAGGGGTTAATACCCAAAATATACAAAGAACTCATACAACTCAATATATATAAAATAATCTGATTTAAAAATGGACAGAAGAGTCAAATAGACATTTTTGCAAATAATACATACAGATAGCCAACAAACACATGAAAAGATTCTCAATATCATTAATCATCAGGGAAGTGCATATCAAAACCACATTCAGATATCACCTCACACCTGTCATACGTCAGAAAGGCTATATCAAAATGACAACAAATAACAAGTGTTGGAAAGGACGCAGAGAAAATGGAACACTTGCACACTTCTTAGCAAAGACATAAATTGGTAAAACAGTATGGAAAATAGTATGGAGGTTCTTCAAAAAATTAAAAATAGAACTACCATCAGACCTAGAAATTCTACCTTTGGATATATATCAAAAGAATACAAAAACAGTAAACTGAAAATCTTTAGGCAGCCCTATGTTCATTACAGCATTATTTATAATTGCTAAGATATGGAAGTAACCTAAGTGTCCATCAATAGATGAATGAATAAGAGATATGGTACATGTACATATATATATATGAATATTACTCAGCCATAACAGAGTGGTATCTTGACATTTGATTCACATGGATGAAAATAAGTGAGACAGGAAGACATATACCATGTGATCTCACTTACATGTGGAATCTAAAAAGTAAAATGAACAAATATAACAAAAGAGAAACAGGTTCATAGATACAAAGAACAACCCAGTGGTTGTAGAAAGGAAAGGGTAGAGGGAGGGGTGAAATTGGAAAAGGGAACTAAGAGGTACAGACAAAGTTATAAACTAAATAAGTCACAGGAATGTAATGTACGGTGTAGGGAATATAGTCAAGAATATTGTAATAACTTTGCATGGTGACAGAAAATAACTAGACTTATACATGGTGATCACCTCATACTGTATGAAAATATCAAATCACTATGCAGTAATCCTGAAACTAATCTAATAAGTCTATTACACTTCAATAAATATTAAAAACAAATTTTAAAATAATTCTTGTGTGTATACCAATAGCTTTACATATTTATTGGAAAAAGCATTTCTCTTAATGAATTTGGTGCTAGAAACTTTGAATTTGGATGTCAAGTACAAGTTGCAAGCCTTTGGGAAATTCTTTTTTCTTTCTGAACCTTATTTTTTTTTCCTTTAATAATAACTAATATTCACCAGATAAGGGTTTGACATTTTAAATGAGATAATATTTGTAAAGCATCCAGCAGAGAGCTTGACACTTGAGTTCTGTAGATAAATAATTCCTCAGTTTCCACCTTTTATGTAACTGAATCCCTCTTAAATTATGTCAGTGTTATTTTTTTTCTGTGCAATATAAAACTATACTATAGTACTTGTAGAATAATGTGCTGGCCATTTTTTTTTTTTTTTTTTAGTAAAATTTTTATATTTTTATAATGGGACATTCTTCATTCTTGCTTGTTTTCCTTTTATCAATATAAAAGGTTTCTATGAATTGTTATTTCAATTTTTATTAATTGTGTAATATTCTCCTTTAAATGGAAAATAGTAAATACAAAGAGTTCACTTTAAAGCATTATTATATAATTTACAATATGGTCTTTCTATTTGGACATGTTATATCCTCCACTAAATTTTACTAAAGAGTAATCAGATTAGCATTTACCTAATGAAAGTGCTTTTAGTAGCAAATCTACATTATAGAAATAAGAATGTCTCTAGTTTTAAGGATAGTTTGATTCAATTTAAGATCATATACTATGTATTGCCTGCCCTGGTTGTGAAGATATCAATAAAAAAAAACCAGAATTATCATATACTGTGAAACTTACATTCTTGTCTTAGTGGAAGGAATAAAAAATAAAAAATCAACAAATAAATAATCTCTACTGGTGACAAGAGCTTTGAAGAAAAATAAAGCTGAATGATAAAAATATTATCTGATACCAGTGAGAACAGGGTACCTACCAAAGGGAAGCCAAATCCTCTTTGATAAAGGAAACACATCAAGTGAGGGAAAAAGACACAATGATATTGTGTACAACTACACCTCAGGTAGAAACAGCAGCAAGTGCAAAGGCCCTAAGATGACAATGTATTTTATGTATTTGAGAAGCAGAAATAAAAGTTTTATGGCAGGGAGAAACAAGGGTTGAATAGTAAGAGATAATATTGTGGAAGTAGCAGGGCCCCAAATCATAAAGGCCATAGTCTGGGCTTTGGATTTTATTCCATATAATATGGGGAGCTTTTAGAGAAAGCTGAGCAGAGAAGTAGTTAGATCTTATTTTTATGTTTAAAAGATCACTGCCATCTGTGTGATTAATTGACTGTGAAGGAACAAGGGTGGAAAAAGGGAGTCTAGTTAGAAGCCTGTTATATTAATTTAGGTGCTAGCTGATGCTGATCTGCATTAGGGAGACAGGATAGAGATGTGAGAAATAAATAGTAGGATATAAATATATTTTGAAGGTAGAACAAAAGAATTCCTAATATGAGGCTGTACATAGGATGTGAGAGAGAAAAAATTTTCTGAGGACCTGGAAAAAGGCACATAATGGAAATTTACAGGCTCAATTAACATAGCAATCCAGAAGTAGGCCAGGCTCCAAGGACCCTTTGATCAGTCTTCTGGCTCTGTTGTTTTGTGATCCTCTTGGTGTCATCATCCTCTGTTGGCAGGCCTTATCCTTCATGGAGTTGAAATGACTGCAGAAATTCAAATGACCCATCTGTATGTCATACTATTCAGGAGGGAGCAGTTTTATTCCAAACACTATCAAATTAAAATCATAAAATTTCCTCTGTTAGATCCAATGAGATTATATTTCTACATCTGAGCCAATCACAAGGGACAGGAGAATGCCATATGCTGAGAGGGCTTCAGAGTGCCCTGACTATATCATAAAAGAGTCCTCAATACTCACAATGTGTCTTAAAAAATCCCTTTTGTTGCATCAACTATCTATTAAAAAAACTCACGGCCCCTAGATAACCACATCTAATCTGCTAACCTACTTACCATTTTGATTTCAAAAGCCATTTGGCTAGAGATTTGTTATACCTGCCCAATGAGTATGATGTATTCATCCTCACACCAATGCTTTTGTTTATGTTTTCCTTCATTTGGAGCATCCTTTCCTCTTTAACTTGGACTATCTAAATTATAGCCATCCTCTGTGGCAAGCACAAGCCCTGCCTCCTTCAGAAAACCTTCCATGAATACTCAGCACTCATCATTCTTTACATTCATCAATCATTATGTTGTATTGGGTTGGCCAAAAAGTTTGTTCAGGTTTTCCCATAAGATTTTATGGAAAAACCCAAACGAACTTCTGGCCAACCCAATATATAGCATCAATTTGATCTTCTTCCACTTGCTTACATTCTATGTAGTATAGATTTTTATATTCACAAATTGCATTGTGTATGTCTTCCTCTATTAGATTTTAGAGGAGGGAACATGATAAATATTAACTTTGTGTTCATTCATAGGGAATCCTTTTTCAGAACATACCTATCTTTGAATAAGTATTTATAAATGATAAGATAACAGTATAGATTTATTCTAGATAACAGTATACATTTATTCTATCAATAATTAATTTATAGTATTTTACAAATATTGATTTTGATTAATTGGCACATTACTAGAGTATCCTCTGATTACTACTATAGACAGTTTACTATCAACAAGCTAACATACAAATAATCACTAGATCACAAAAGAATATTTCCAACATTTAAGTAAAAAGATCCATAGAAGCAAATGGATGAGGTCATTACCATCAACTTACTAGCTTATCTTAATTACACTCTTTGCACTTTAGCTTATTTATTGTCATAGAGAAAAGAAGGAATAAAAGGAAAGAGAGGGACTTCCCTGGTAGCACACTGGTTAAGAATCCACCTGCCAATGCAGGGAACATGGGTTCGAGCCCTGAGCCAGGAAGATCTCACATGCCACAACTACTCTAGAGACTGTGCTCTAGGACCTGAGAGCCATAACTATTGAGCCCGTGTGCCACAACTACTGAAGTGCATGCTTAGAGCGTGCTCTGCAACAAGAGAAGCCACAGCAATGAGAAGCCCGTACACTGCAATGAAGAGTAGCCCCCACTCACTGCAACTAGAGAAAGTCCACGTGCAGCAACGAAGACCCAATGCAGCCAAAAATAAATGAATAAATATTTTTTTAAAAAAAGAGAGAACAAAAAAACAATGAAAAAAGAGAACAGAGAAAAAGACAAGAAAGAGAAAGAGATTTGAAGCTACCTAAAAACCTATATACTGCTATTAAAAATGTTTTCCTGTGGATAAGTTTTTAGATAAAACACCAAAAAAAACATGATCCAAAATATGACATAAAATAGAGAGACAGGTTGCACTTTATGAAAATTTGAATTTTTGTTTTGCAAAAGACACTGTGAAGAGAATGAAAAGACAAGCCACAGACTGGGAGAAAATAGTAGCAAAACACTTATCTATTAAAGAACTTGTATCCAAAATATACAAAGAACTCTTAAAATTCAATAAGAAGAAAATAACCTTTTTTTAAGTGTGCAAAAGATCTGAACAGATATCTCACCAAAGAAGATACATAGGTGGCAAATAAGCATATGAAAAGATGTTCCATATTATTGTCATCACAGAATTACAGATTAAAATAACAAGATATCACTACAATGTATTGAATGGCTAAAACCCAAAACACTGATAATATCAATCACAGGCAAGAATGCAGAGCAATAAAACTTTCATTCATTTCTGGTAAGAATTCAAAATGTTACAGGCGCTTGGGGAGTAAATTTGGCAGTTTCTTGCAAATCTAAACATCGTCTTACCATATGATACAGCAACTCTGCTCCTAGATTATTTACCTTACTGATTTGAAAACACTTGTCCATCCAAAAACTTGTATGTTTTGTTCATAATTGTCAAAAGCTGGAAGCAACCAAGGTGCCCTTCAATAGGAGAACAGATAAACTGTGTTATATCCATACAATAAAGTATTATTTACAATAAAATAAATGAGCCATTAAGTCATGGAAAGCGATTGATGAATCAAATTGATATTAAGTGAAAAAGAGTTAGTCTGAAAAGGTTCCATAGTCTATAATTTCAGTGACATGACCTATGAAAAAGGCAAAATTATAACAATGGTGATAAAATCAATGGTTTCCAGGAGTTTAGTGCGGAGAAGAGGGTTGAATAGGTGAAGCACAGAGGATTTCTTAGGGCAGTGAAAGCATCACGAATCATACAGTAATGGTAGATACGTGAAATTGTGTATTTGTTAAAATTCATAGAAATCTACATCACGAAAGGTGAACCTTAATATATGCAAATTTCTAAAAAGATTATTTAAGAGATTGGGGGAATCCCAGGTTGGAATGTAGAACATGATAAAAGAATATTACAGATACATGAAACAACTTAGAAATATTGCTGATCTGGGCAATTTTGGAAATGAGTGGAGTTTGTGAGACTAATGTATTGCTGTTCTCTAGTTAATAAATTTATTTGCTATAGGTGTACTGGTTAATTCTGTAACTGCTGTATATGTATACTGAAATTAAGTCAGTGGATTGTATGTTAGTTGAATCCAGGTTTCTTACTGTTGGAGTGGTAGTTTGCAGATAAGCAAGGGAAGGGGGCTTAGAGTGCTCCATCTGGTAATTAATTAGAGTTGGATTTGTAAAAAAATTATAAACAGAAACTTCAATTAAATAGAGTTGGGAAACCAGAAGGGGGAGCTCTGATGCCCTGTGATGATAGCAGAGCCCAACAGGAAGAAGACTCATCTTCTTTTTTGGCAAGGACTCACCCAATAAAAAGCCACAGTCTCTTTGCTTACTATAGCCCTCCCAACTTCCTTTTCCTCTCTATAAACCTGTTCTCCTTCTCTTGAGTGTAGGGGACTTTCATGTTGCTTGCTGTGGTTGCAGACCCTGAGTTGCAATTCTCTGATGATCCTGAATTTTTGTTGGAGAAATATCTGGCAATCTCTTTATTTCAGGTCAACAGAGTCATTAGAATGAAGTCAGAATTAATTTATATAGACATAGATATTTACATATACATATAGTTACAGATATGTATAGATTCAGGGGTTAGTATACATACATAAAGACATTTCCTTGACCTGCTGACTGAGAGGACCTAGAATCAATGACATACCAATAGCTATGTGCACACCTAGCAACCAGATCTTGGTTTCTAATGTTGTCCTCCAATAAAGGGACCCAGACTCCTTGGAGAATGGCTGATTCTAGGACCGGGGCAGGACATATACCTGATGAGCCTGGAGCATCTTGTAATGCCAGAAACAGAAAATGTTTGAAACACACACACACACACACACACACACACACACACGAGATATATCAAAAGGATACAGGAATCAGCTGTAAAGCTTCCAATGGCCAAAGCTAGAACAATTTAAGCAACAAAATAGAGTAGTATTAGATTATAACTCAGTGTACAAAATGAATATTCATGAATCCATATGGATACAAATAAATGAATAAATAAATTGGGAGAAGAGACAAATGTCCTGCATAGAAGAATTCCAAATACTATGTGTAGATGTTGTGCCCTCAAGGAGGTAAAGCATAAACTCTCCACTCCTTACGTGTAGACTGAACATAGTGGCTTTCTTCCAGAGAAGACAATATGGGACGGCAGAGAGAGGGGCAGCAACTTTTCAGTGGAGAAACCTGAGAAACACTGCCTTTGCCAGGTGCTCAAGATCAATATTAGCAGTGATAAGTCATGTATCCTTGATAAGATATGATGGAAATGGTACTTTACTTCTGTGTGGTCTTCCTCCTCAAACTCCAAAACCCTACTACAACCATGAGAAAAAAAAATCAGACATTCTTATTGAGAGACATTCTTCAAAATACCTGACCAGTACTCCTCAAACTGTCAAGGTCATCCAAGACAAGGAATGAAGGTCTGAGAAAGTATCACAGTTATGAGACGTCTAAGGGAACCTGACGACTAGATGCAGTGTGGCATCCTAGATGGGATTCTAGAACACAAAAAGAATTTTAGGTAAAAACTAATCTGAATAAATGATGGATTTTAGTTAAGAATAGCATATTAATATTGACTCAATTGTAACAAAACTACCATACTAATGCAAGATACTACTAACAAGAGAAAATAGGTGCAGAAATATGGGAACTCTCTGTACTATCCTTATGATTTTCTGTAAATCTAAAACTGTCCTATGATAAAATGTGTATTTAAAAATAATTTAACTTTCAACTCTTCAATAAAACAATTCCAAACAAAATATTATTGTCCCTTTAAATATGGGTCAGGAACTCTAAGTAAATTCATTGTGATAACAGGCTACGCAATGCATATTAGTGCAAAAAGAGAACATTGTACACGCAGTTCACCCCTTTAACCCAAATTAACTTTTTAAGAATCCAGGAGAGACTCTGTCTGGATGGCAATGCAGTGACAACATTGAAATTGTGGAAATAACTGGATGGTCATTTTCTGTCTTTTTAGATTCTGCCTCTAAAAATGTCTGACTGAAGATTTCAAGTCAAAATAGTATTAAAACATTATGAACACAAAAATATAAATAATACATCTAGTTCTGATGGAAAAGCATACCAATAAAAATACTTATTAAAACCTAATCTTTAATGATAAAAAACAGCTTTATAATTTAGGCCTATGGATATTTCTTTCATTAGTAAAATCCTTTGAATGCTCTAAAAATTGAGTGTTCAGAAGCCAGAAACTCAAATTTAAGTTAGAAGTGTTGTTTATACAGGTGGTTTGCCTACTGGGAGTCAAAATTCTTACTTCTGTTGTCCTTATCAATTATTCTGAGACTTTGTCTGTTTAGTGTCTGCCAGTTTTTACAGCAACAGAAGGCTCTTTTTAAAAATTGCTGACATAACATTTATCAAATTGTCCTAAGAGTAACATTCTGTTTCCAAATTTAAAAAGTCAGGAGTGGAGGAAAATGCTTGGATGATTAAATATTGTCAATTACATGATTCTCTCAGATTTACATATTTAAAATGTGACAACTAAAATTAATAAGAAATGAAGTTCTTAGAAGTTCACCCAAAAGAGATGAAAAGTATTGTCAGTATTGTCAATTATGAGCTCATGAACTTAGAATCAACATGTAATGAATCAAGACATAAAAGAAATTTAAGTGCTGGGTATGAGAAGTGACCATGACTTCTGCTAGTACTGATGGTCTGCATCTACTTTCAGGAGGGTAAGCTTCCATCTCAGTTACTCACATGTCTCTAGTGGGGGACCTTCTACTTTTCCCCTACCAATTATACAAAGGAAGAAGATGAACTTCCAAAGTAAACATTCAGAATTACCACATTGAAGAAGAGAAGGCAAGGGAAATTCGACAGTCTTTGGATGCTCCAGCCAGGCACACATACCCTCCGTCAGGAGGGAGGGAGGGGCACACTAGGACTTATAACTCATTTTTTTTTTTAATTTAAAGCCCAAAATCTCGTTAGTGTCTCATTCTCATTGACCTCTGTGATAAGAACACTGTGTACACTGGATTTTCCTAAGGGGAAAAAGTTCACACAATTCATTTCAGAAGCTGGAGGCTTCAGAGTGCTTTCTCATTGGGCTGGCAGCTGAGTTCATCTGAAGAGAATAGTAAAAGTACAGAGTTGCATCAGTATAAAAAAAGTAGTGAACCTAGATCACACAGTATAGGAGGAGTTTCTTGTCACCTAATTCTTATTCTGAAACCACACTCACTGAGCAAGCTAGTGAGTACAGCATGGCTTCCCCAGAGGAATATCAGCCGGGAGAGAATGTTCTGGCCAGAGGACTCAAGTGCCTGGTCCCCTCATTGTAAATTAATAAATCAGGGCTTAGATTTTTAAAATCAGTCCCTTGAGCTTATTTAATATCACTAGGCCCTTTAGAAATAGACAACTAGATTTCAGAGCCTGGAAAGGTTGAGGGCCAGACTTGGAGCCAGGCAAATCTACCAAGGTAACGAGACTCTAAGAGGTCTGCTGGAAGACAGCCTGCTGGCATTCCCTAGCAACACTCCCTCTTCTTCATGGTTTGAGCCAAGTCTGATCATTTTGCCTAGGTGAACTCTGCAATGGGTACTTTGCAGTAACAGAAAATTAAAATAATACTATTCATTTGTGCAGCTTTCTGTGGTTTAAAATGTTTTCATAGAGATGATCACATTCAATAAGCCAGTTTTTCAGCATATTTATTCTTCCATTCATTTTACAGATGAGGAAAATAAAACTCGGAAGGGTGTCAGGTGCCCTTACATTTGCTCCCACATTAGATTTTCCTTCAAAAATACTACCCTCTGGAAGGAAGCATGAGCAGGAGGTGTTCGTGATGTTGGTACTTGTTCTGTTTATTGAGCTGGATGCTGGTTACACAGGTGTGTCCAATTTGTGAAAATTCATCCATCTATACACTTGTGAAATGTACATTTTCATGTAGACAAATATACTTCAAAAAAGTTAATGGCAGTGTAAAGCAATTATATTCCAATAAAGAGCTTAAAAAAAGTTAATGAATGTTTAAATAAAAATGACTAAAAGAAAAAATACCAATGCTTCTATTGTTGTTTTATCTATCTTTAAAAAAAATTCTTAAGCTTAGTATAGTCAATAGGCTAGCTGGCACATTTTCAGCTAAAATTTGATCCAGTTCAGTAATCCCTTTCTTGTGAGTAATTTTTAAAGCTTTCTATATAATGGTGCCACCAAATTACAAATTCTTGGCTATTTAAAAATTAATAATAAAGAGTAGGAGAAATGAATGTGGCTCTAGACCTGCTAGCACGTATTTGAAGAAGCTGATCAGCCTTATGAATAAACAAGGATCATAAATTACATTAAAATTCTTAGGATTCCATTGAACTGGGCGAACTGTGCCTAGAAATGATAAATTAATTGTTCACAGTAATATTTCCAAAAGTAAGATGGCCTTGCAGATTAATGTTTGTGTGGGGATGGGTCGGGAGATGAGGGAATTGAGATGGAGCAGTTAACTGAACGCATGTTACTGAAGTAGACTAGAGGGAAAGCACATAAGGGTTTAATAGGAAGATCAGTTCACATGCCCACTTCCTATATTTGAGGTATCTCACAAAGCAGAATTATAAATGCTCTCACTGTTTCCATTTCATTTGTAAAGACCAGTCTGGAAACACCCTACATAGAGAAGTGATTTGGCCTCAGATATTGGACACTGTAAATGTGTCTGCTGGGTCTTTTTAAAGTAACCAATGGATACCAGGCCCTGGAGAACATAGGACTCCATCCGGAAGTTGGGGGCTGTTCCACCCAAACACACAAAGGCTCATTAAATCTGCTCTAAAAAGCAGTCTTAAAAAATAAATAAGTAAATAAATAATTTAAAAAAAATCAGAGAGTCGGATTGTCTGGGGAAGTGACATTTTGGGTGACACTGGAAATTAATAGGACTCAGCACTTGACTAAAGGGGAAGACCACATCTCACTCTTACAAGTAGGAGATAGAGTTGCCCCCAGACCAAGTTCTTCTTTTAAGGAGGTAAACCCCTGACTACAAAGAAATAAGTTATAAATAGGCTCTCTATAAAAACAACCTCTTTTAAAAAGTCTAATTCTTTGGATACTTTCCCTTTGGTTGGCAGTCATACAAAACAAATTTTAAAAACTTTTGCCTCTCTCCCATCTTACATTTAGTGGAAAGATTCTCTCTCAGTCTCAGTGTCTTTGCAACCACCATACAAATTCCAGACAAACCTCCCATTAAAGTCTCCAGGAAAGGAAAATAATTCTTCCAGCTTGGTGACAATTCTATGCTTGAAGGAAACAATACCATCAGAGACTAACAAAATTAACACTGTGACCCTTCAAGAAACCCACCTGTAAAAGCCCATTGGATCCACTTACTATTTGATCATGGGTCTCTGATTCTCTGGTTTATTTTTCTAGCCAAAGTATGTCCTAATGACTGCAGTAGGAAATTTGACATGATTTTCACAAGGCAGACACAAAATGCATGCTTTTTTTTTGTCTCCTTTTTATATATCTGATAATCCCAAGTGATTAAAGTCAAGACACACCCTTCTTCCTCTTATACTTTAATAGAATGAAAACAGTGAAAATGCATAAGAAAGAGTCTTGTAGACTGCTCGTTTCTGGGTCAGGAAGCCTGCATTCAATGTTTGAATTCTCAGACCCTACTCTGAGTAATTAGTTACACCAATCAATAAAGACAAATCCCCTTCTATTAGTACTTGAACATGAAATTGTGGAAAATAAAGAGACAGGATGGTAAAATCATGTAGCCTAATATTTATTATTCCAGTGACACCCACCAAAAGAAAATAGAAACCTGAGGAAAGGGAATATAACAAAGGCATTCAAGGGGTAACTAGCTACAGAATAAGGAGCATCCCATAGCATCTCACTGAATAAGGAGCATCCCATAGCAGAAGTAAGAGCAGAGAGGAGTATTCCAAAATATAGAGGAACAGCTTCTAGGTAGATCACTTAAGAAGGATTAAAAAAATACTCTGAGTTACCTGAATTTATATTTCTTTGGTTATTTTACGTGTTCTTTCCCCAATTCTCTATCTGAATATGATCTTCACCAATGCTATAACCTGTTGGGGGTGTTTCATTATTCATTTGTCATCATCATTACAGTGTTAAGACTGGAAAAGATGGAACAATTCTTCTTTCATGAATAATATATTCAGAATTGAAGACAAATTTTCTTGTGTGCTCTGTATGCCTATATACTCTGTATGTCAAAAGCTTCTCAAAACAATATTGCAAGTTGTATGGTTATTTCATCAAGATGCATAATTTATTTCCCCACTCATTAAATTTGGGCTGGGTTGCTTTTGCTCACTTCTGTGGAAGAAGTCATGGAGCGCTAATTCCTAGTCCGTACCTCAAGAAACTGCGCACACTTCCACTCAAACTTTTGCATCCCTAAGATGATTATGTAGACAGGTCTAGGGTCATCTGATTAAGGACAAGAGGCCCATGGCCCAGTCTATCCTGCTGAAACAGCCAATAACCAGCCAAATAAGAGATCTGTAATAGAGATCATCTTAGACCAGCCAGCCTACAAGTTAAGAAACACAAAGCCCAGGCAAGATCAGCACAACTGCCCAATTCACTCATGACTCAGGGGCAATAATAAACTCTTGTTGTTTTAAGCCACAGAATTTTGTGTTTATTTCTTAAACTGTAAGAGGTAATGGATATAGAAATTGGTAATAGCAGTGCATGCTATTGACTTAAAATATGAGACTCTGGTTTAAGAGCAAAGCAATGAGCAGACAATGCAAACACAATGAACCATTTCACAGAGGTTGGAAAATGGTGAGAGATTGTTATTGGGGGCTGGAAAAGTAGAGTCTCATGTTATTAACTAACCAAACAATTGGCAAGACTATACCGATAGGCATGTTCCTAACAAACTGATAGATGATGACAAAAATGATTTTCAGACAAAATGTTGAAAGTGTCAGTTAGCTCCTTTAAGCAGCACATGATAAGGTAGTACAGGAACAATATGAGTTAGACCAGAGGTCAGTGAACTTTTTCTGTAAAGGGCTAGATGGTAACTTTGTGACTATTCAGTCTCTGTCTCAACTATTCAACTCTCCTATTGCAGTGCAAAAACAGAGCTAATATGTAAATGAATTAGTGTGGCTGAGTTTCAAAAAACCCTATTTATGAATACTGAAATGTGAATATAACACAATTTGTGTGTATCACAAAATGTAATCTTTATTTTGATGTTTTTAACCATAAAAAAGAAAATTTAATGAATAGTCTTAAGTCATAGTCCATACAAAAATAAGAGGTGTCATGAATTTGGCCTGTAGCTCTTAGATTGCCAATCTCGAGATTGCCAATCTCTAGATTGGCAAAATAAGAGAAAGACCTGATCAGTTTTCAAGAAAAATTTAGAGAGATCTAAAAAAAAGAACCAAAAAACAAACCAAAATTGTTTCTTATATCCTGTCTTCCCAGCTAGCAAGGGTTCCAACATAAAACAAGTGCGTTATTATAAAACCCTTCATTAAGACTTAAGTCAGTGCCCAGGCTTCCCTTTCAGCTAGATAAAAGGGTTTCTTAGGAAGTGCTGCGGCGGCCTGAGGCTTGGCTGCAAGTGTTGGTGTTTCGGGTTTTGGGAGACCAGCACGAGACGGGTGAAAAAGACTGAATATTCGTCTAATCCAATACTTGGACATTAGTCTGAGGCTTGGACAGTCTTCTATAAACACCTCTATCACCAGGACAAGCAACCCCAAAAGCTTGGACAACCATGAGGAAACAAAGAAACACCATGCAGGCAAAGGAGCAGGAAAAAAACCCACAAGACCAAATAAATGAGGAGGAAATAGGAAAAATGCCTGAAAAAGAATTTAGAGTAATGATAGTAAAAATGATACAAAATCTCGATAACAAATTAGAGAAAGTACAAGAAACAGTTCATAAGAACTCAGAAAAACAAACAGCAATGGATAACAAAATAACTGAAATCAAAAATACTCTAGATGCTATAACCAGCAGAATGACTGAGGCAGAAGAACGAATAAGTGAGTTGGAAGATAGAATGGAAGAAATAAACGCCACAGAGCAGGAAAAAGATAAAAAAATAAAAAGACTAGAAGACAGCCTCAGAGACCTCAGTGATAACCTTAAACGTACCAACATTCGAATTATAGGCATCCCAGAAGAAGAAGAAAACAAGAAAGGGTCTGTGAAAATATTTGAAGAGGTTCTAGTGGAAAACTTCCCCAACATGGGAAAGGAAATAATGAACCAAGTCCAAGAAGCACAGAGAGTCCCATACAGAATAAACCCAAGGAGAAATACACCGAGACACATATTAATCAAACTAACGACAATTCAACACAAAGAAAAAATATTAAAAGCAGCAAGAGAAAAGCAACAAACAACATATAAGGGAAAACCCATCAGGATAACAGCTGACCTTTCCACAGAAACTCTGCAGGCCAGAAGGGAATGGCAGGATATACTGAAAGTTCTGAAAGAGAGAAACCTACAGCCAAGAATACTTTACCCAGCAAGAATCTCATTCAGATTTGAGGGAGAAATCAAAAGCTTTCCAGACAAGCAAAAGTTAAGAGAATTCAGCACCACCAAACCAGCCTTACAACAAGTGCTAAAGGAACTTCTCTAAGTAGGAAACACAAGAAAAGGAAAACACCTACAAATACAAACCCAAAACAATTAAGAAAATGGTAATTGGAACACACATGTCAATAATCACTTTAAATGTCAATGGATTAAATGCTCCAACCAAAAGACACAGACTGGCTGAATGGATACAAAAACAAGACCCTTCTATATGCTGCCTACAAGAAACCCACTTCAGACCAAGGGATACATATAGACTGAAAGTGAAGGGATGGAAAAAGATATTCCATGCAAATGGAAGTCCAAAGAAAGCTGGAGTAGCAATACTCATATCAGACAAATTAGACTTGAAAGTAAAGACTATTAAAAGAGACAAGGAAGGGCACTACATAATGATCAAGGGATCCATCCAAGAAGAACATATCACAATGGTAAATATCTATGCCCCCAATATAGGAGCACCTCAATACATAAGGCAAATGCTAACAGCTATAAAAGGGGACATCGACAGGAACACAATTATAGTGGGAGACTTGAACACCCCACTTACATCAATGGACAGATCATCCAAACAGAAAATAAATAAAGACACACAAGCTTTAAATGACACATTAGACCATCTCGACTTAATTGATATTTATAGGACATTCCATCCAAAAACGACAGACTACACTTTCTTCTCAAGTGCACACGGAACATTTTCCAGGATAGATCACATCTTGGGGCACAAATCAAACCTCAGCAAATTCAAGAAAATTGAAATCATATCAAGCATCTTCTCAGACCACAACGCCATGAGACTAGATATCAATTACAGGAAAAAAACTGCAAAAAATACAAACACATGGAGGCTAAACAATTCACTATTAAACAACCAAGGAATCACTACAGAAATCAAAGAGGAAATCAAAAAATATCTAGAAACAAATGACAACGAAAACACAACAACCCAAAACCTATGGGACGCAGCAAAAGCAGTTCTAAGAGGGAAGTTTATAGCAATACAGTCCTACCTTAAGAAACAAGAAAATGATCGAATAAACAACCTAACCTTACACCTCAAACAACTAGAGAAAGAAGAACAAAGAAACCCCAAAGTGAGCAGAAGGAAAGAAATCGTAAAGATCAGAGCAGAAATAAATGAAAAAGAAAGGAAAGAAACCATAAGAAAAATAAATAAAACTAAAAGCTGGTTCTTTGAGAAGATTAACAAAATTGATAAACCATTAGCCAGACTCATCAAGAAAAAAAGAGAGAAGATGCAAATCAACAGAATTAGAAATGAAAAAGGAGAAGTCACAACGGACACCTCAGAAATACAAAACATCATGAGAGACTACTACAAGCAACTATATGCCAATCAATTGGATAACCTGGAAGAAATGGATACATTCTTAGAAAAATACAATCTTCCAAGACTGAACCAGGAAGAAATAGAAACCATGAACAGACCAATCACAAGTACAGAAATTGAGGCAGTGATTAAAAATCTCCCAACACACAAAAGCCCAGGACCAGATGGATTCACAGGCGAATTCTATCAAACATTTCGAGAAGAGTTAACACCTATCCTTCTCAAACTCTTCCAAAATATTGCAGAAGGCGGAGCACTCCCAAACTCATTCTATGAGGCTACCATCACCCTGATACCAAAACCAGGCAAAGATGTCACAAAAAAAGAAAACTACAGACCAATATCACTGATGAATATAGATGCAAAAATCCTCAACAAAATACTAGCTAACAGACTGCAACAGCACATTAAAAAAATCATACACCACGATCAAGTGGGGTTTATCCCTGGGATGCAAGGATTCTTCAATATACGCAAATCAATCAACGTGATACATCATATCAACAAATTGAAGGATAAAAACCATATGATCATTTCAATAGATGCAGAAAAAGCTTTTGACAACGTTCAACATCCATTTATGATAAAAGCTCTCCAGAAAATGGGCATAGAAGGAAATTACCTCAACATAATAAAAGCCATATATGACAAACCAAAAGCCAACATTGTTCTCAATGGAGAAAAACTGGAAGAATTCCCTCTAAGAACAGGAACAAGACAAGGGTGTCCACTCTCACCACTGTTATTCAACATAGTTTTGGAAGTGTTAGCCACAGCAATCAGAGAAGAAAAAGAAATTAAAGGAATCCAAATTGGAAAAGAAGAAGTAAAATTGTCACTCTTTGCAGATGACATGATACTATATATAGAAAACCCTAAAGACTCTACCAGAAAACTGCTAGCACTCATTGATGAGTTTAGTAAAGTAGCAGGATACAAAATTAATGCACAGAAATCTCTTGCATTCCTATACACTAACAACGGAAGAGCAGAAAGAGAAATTAAGGAAACAATCCCATTCACCATTGCAACCAAAAGAAGAAAATACCTAGGAATAAACCTGCCTAAGGAGGCAAAAGATCTGTATGCAGAAAACTTTAAGACATTGATGAAAGAAATCAAAGATGACATAAACAGATGGAGGGATATACCATGTTCCTGGATTGGAAGAATCAACATCGTGAAAATGACTGTACTACCCAAAGCAATTTACAGATTTAATGCAATCCCGATCAGATTACCAATGGCATTTTTCACAGAACTAGAGCAAGAAATCTTACGATTTGTATGGAAACGCAAAAGACCCCGAATAGCCAAAGCAATCTTGAGAAGGAAAAATGGAGTTGGTGGAATCAGGCTTCCTGACTTCAAACTATACTACAAGGCCATAGTGATCAAGACAGTATGGTACTGGCACAAAAATAGAAAGGAAGATCAATGGAACAGAATAGAGAACTCAGAAGTAAGCCCAAACACATATGGGCACCTTATCTTTGACAAAGGAGGCACGAGTATACAATGGAAAAAAGACAGCCTCTTCAATAAGTGGTGCTGGGAAAATTGGACAGCAACATGTAAAAGAATGAAATTAGAACACTTCCTAACACCATACACAAAAGTAAACTCCAAATGGATTAAAGACCTATATGTAAGGCCAGACACTATCAAACTCCTAGAGGAAAACATAGGCAGAACACTCTTTGACATACATCAAAGCAACATCCTTTTTGACCCACCTCCTAGAATCATGGAAATAAAATCAAGAATAAACGAATGGGACCTCATGAAACTTAAAAGCTTTTGCACAGCAAAAGAAACCATAAACAAGACTAAAAGGCAACCCTCAGAATGGGAAAAAATAATTGCCTATGAAACAACGGACAAAGGATTAACCTCCAAAATATACAAGCAGCTCATGCAGCTTCATACCAAAAAAGCAAATAACCCAATCCACAAATGGGCAGAAGACCTAAATAGACATTTCTCCAAAGAAGACATACAGATGGCCAACAAACACATGAAAAGATGCTCAACATCACTCATCATCAGAGAAATGCAAGTCAAAGCCACAATGAGGTATCACCTCACACCAATCAGAATGGCCATCATCACAAAGTCTGGAAACAACAAATGTTGGAGAGGGTGTGGAGAAAAGGGAACTCTCCTGCACTGTTGGTGGGACTGTAAGTTGGTACAGCCACTATGGAAAACAATTTGGAGGTTCCTTAAAAAACTACAAATAGAACTACCATATGATCCAGTCATCCCACTCCTGGGCATATACCCAAAGAAAACCATAATCCCAAAAGAAACTTGTACCATAATGTTTATTGCAGCACTCTTTACAATAGCCAGGACATGGAAGCAACCTAAATGCCCATCAACAAATGAATGGATACAGAAAATGTGGCATATATATACAATGGAATATTACTCAGCTATAAAAAGGGATGAGATGGAGCTATATGTAATGAGGTGGATAGAACTACAATCTGTCATACAGAGTGAAGTAAGTCAGAAAGAGAAAGACAAATATTGTATGCTAACTCACATATACGGAATCTAAAAATGGTACTGATGAACTCAGTGACAAGAACAGGGAAGCAGATACAGAGAATGGACTGGAGAACTCGAGGTATGGGAGGGGGTGGGGGGTGAAGGGGAAACTGAGAAGAAGCGGGAGAGTAGTACAGACATATATATACTACCAACTGTAAAATAGTCAGTGGGAAGTTGTTGTATAACAAAGGGAGTCCAACTTGAGGATGGAAGATGCCTTAGAGGACTGGGGCAGGGAGGGTGGGGGGGAATCGAGGGGGGGGCGTCAAGGAAGGGAAGGAATATGGGGATATGTGTATAAAAACAGTTGATTGAACCTGGTGTACCCCCAAAAAAAATAAAATAAAATAATAATAAATTATGCCTAAAAAAAAAAAAAAAAAAAGGGTTTCTTAGAAACTTAAGAGTCCTCTCTCATAACCTTCTGACATGGCCAAAGCTGCCATGAGTAAATCCAGAAAGAGATGCATGTCTTCCAAATAATTGCAGATTTGGTTATTAGAATGGACTTGAGTCTGAATCAGAGAAAGCTACAATGTTTTTAAGCTGTACTTTCAAAAGAGATTCATTCTCTTGAATCCTGCCCAGTTAGTAGATGAATAAACCTCAACTAGGAGAGAGAAACAGGGCACCCCAACCAACACCCAGCAAAATTCTAGAAGCAGAGCTACCAAGGTAATTGACATAAAACCACAGATGAGGAGAGAGCTGGTCCTAGATTGGAACAACCACCTTGCTGACCTATAGACTCAGGAGCAATAACACATACTTCCACTTAAAGGCACTAAAATTGTAAGATGATTTGTTGTACAGTCATGGGTAGCTGATATGGAGTATTCCACTATTCATTGGTTTATCTTAGCATTCTGGCGGTGGCGGGGGGGGGGGGGGGGGGGGCAGGGCTTAAGTTGAAAAAAGCAAACTATATTGAAATAGTTCTTATGGATAATGTATTTAGAATTAAAAAATAATAGTGAACAATAATGATATTTGTATATGCTGTGTATAATAAAAATTATTTTTAGTTTCTTAAAATGAAAGAATAACTTAGTTTTTACTAACTATGTGTATGTGTACACTTGACTGGATTTTTCCAAATCTAGTATAGGGAAGTGAATAAATCTCATCAGTGAAACTGGATCAAGTATATAGTGTACAGTTTTCCAGGTTATGAAACCTGCATTCATAGTAAAAAATAATATATATATTAATTTTCATTATTGAGTTATAGGTCTTCAAATGCCTTTGAATTTTAACATTCATTTGCTTTGCTTAGTTTCATTTTAACCTTACAATATAAACGCAAAAACCCAAACAAACAAACAAAGGAAGCTACCATATATAACCATTTTGCTATTTAAGAGTAAGTAGATCATGCATTGACAGAAATGTTCTTTCTCTGAGGAGGGTAAATTTAATGTTCAGTCTGCATGATTTCAGCAGCTCTGGAGGGCTACAGCTCACACAGTTCTCACGCACATTGTAAACAGCAACATTTTCAGACACTTTAAATTTTGTAGCTAAAATCTGTGACAAGAAAATCAGGATTGACTCAACAGCAGGTCAATTAAACAATCCCTAATTGAACTTGAGTCCATTTTTAGGCTTATATTCATTGCTGATGGGGGAGGAAGAGAGAAGCTGATATTCCACTTACTCATAAACTACCCAGTGTAAGAATATCATTATCTCTACCTGTGGGTCTCTTAAAATCACTGTCAATACCTGAAGAGGGATTGGAACTTTTTTAGGTATTTGGTTAAGTTGTGGGATTCTGTAAAATTTAAACTATTTCTCTAAGATAAGTAGAACTAATTAAAAGGAAAAAGAATTTGTTTTAAATGATCAAGCTGGAAAAAATGACTAGAAAACCCCTCTGGTCATTTTTTTTTCCTGTGTTCTGCTAGCCATCATTTATGGGCCACTTGAGAGATGAAAGAAAGGATGTTAAAGGCCCTGGAGATATTGTAGCTACATTAGCAAAGTACCAGAACACATGTAAAAAGCTTGTAAAGCATTTGGCACTACAAATCTGACATATAAACTGTGCTACAATTGTCTTCATTTCCTCTTGTCTCTGACTCATTCTTGGTCTCTTATTCTGATGATAGAAGTGATGACCTGAAGGAAAATTAGAAAGCATTCTAACATGGAAGTTTCCGGTACTTCAGAATAATTGTAATACGTGAAATTTTTAAATCGGAAGAAAAGCTTATTGTGTCTTCATTGGCATTATCGAATGTAAATATTTTATTAAGGCTTCTATGTTACCTCATCCAATCTTACACATTGCTGTGTAACCCATTCTGCAATAGGGAGAATAACCAGAAATAAGGATTAAAAATATTATGTAAAGGCATATTCAATTTGTAATTTTAAGAAATGTGGAAGAATTGGTTGAAATTACTCAGTGTTAAGGACTAGTAGAAAATTTGTTGCTTGATTCATGCCTATGTGAATGGGATTTAACTGATTATTATTAATGTCAAATATGTTCTGGTATACCCAGTGTTTATCACCATTAAATAACCTTACTGAAAAAAAAGTTATGTGAAATTGCAAGGAAAAGTTAAGAAGGAAAAGAGAAACTATAACTGACTCCAAAATTTCCTAAGGATTTCAAATGTAATGTAAGAAACAGAATAATTAGAAAAAAATTTAGGTATCAATTTTGTTTTTCCAAAATGGAGACATAAGAAGACATCATACATACACAGAACATTATATCAGAGATGATTAATTTTGTTATATTCAAAAGTACACTACAGTTCACTTACCTCTAATGTTATTTGTACAAGTGTTTGAATATCAATCAAGTCAATTCTGGGATATTGAATAGATCAGTTTCTACAAATTTATCGATTTTTATTATTATTCAGTTGTGTGTGTGAAAACTAAGAAATAATCATTCATTGCAGACTGTTTTATGACCAGTAGAGTATTATACTGTAAACACAGTGATTGCCAAATTTAATATATTTTATATATCACAAAATAAACCAAGCTGTATTTTTCCACAATTATGCTTAGGAAATTACTTTTCTTTAGGTAAAACAAATCTCTTAAGTTCCTGGGTGCTCTCATAATTACTTTTTTGTAAAAAACAAAGCACCATTCAGGGAAGACACATGGCTCATACTGTTGTTAGTTTCTAGATATTTATAGATATTTGTATTTACATAAATATATATACTTATGTCTAAGTATATATATTTAGGTAAATCTATATTAAGTACATATATATTTGATATATATTTAGATATTTGTAGAGATCATGTGAAGAAATCATAAAAAAAGGAAAAAAAATTAATAAAGAAGTAGTAATTATTTTCAATAATCAAATGAATTTTGAAATTGAACACTGCAACCAAGTCTTTTAACAGACATTTTAAAAGGCACTGCAGTAAAAAGGTGGTGGAGTTCACAAACATAAATGGATGGTTGTCGTTTGAGATAAAATTTACAATTACAGCATGCACAGATTTTACAGTTGTCATATCCCAAACATAGTAGAAGAAAATTAAAACAAAGCACGCTAAAAAACTGTGTTTTATATTTCAAAAAGAGGCTCTAGAGATGACAATGGTATAAGCCAAACATAGAGGTCAAAATTTAAATACGTTAATTTATACAACCTAAGAATAGGAAAAATGCCATTTTGTAACAATGTGCTATTTTATAAGATATAATTTAAAAATTTGTATAATAACTAAAGCATCTAAAATTTTAGTTCTTAGCTCTTTCGTCTGAAAAAAATGAATAGTAGCTGTAGCTTGACCTTGGAATACACAGTATTGTGGAAAGATTTAGTGAGTATGGCCAGAATATTATAAAGTAGAATGTTGTGGGAATTAAATTTAGAGAATAGTGTTGAAATGAAAAATGACTTTGATATTCTGGGAAGTAGGCAGACATTATGGAAAATACAACCTTTTAGTTAAGAAAAGTGAATTCCAGAAATAAAGATGAGGGAAAGTTGGACTTATTTGAAGATAGTGTAAAAATGCTTCTAGAGACAAAAGGTTAGCAAAACTAATATGAGTCATTGCGATGTTTTTATCACTAAAAACTTAAAGCCTTGACATTTAGTTTCCCATTATTCCCTGAAGTAAATGTTACTTATTAATTAGGGGTCCTTCTTTTGAAAATGTAGTAAGGGTTACAATTATCTTCCCAAAAAATGTTTACCTCAACACATCATTCAGCTAATAACTTCTGGAAAGCTACAGGCCCAGGTTAAGAACTCCTGCTTTTTGCCTTCAAGTAATTAACATCCACTGGAGAGGAAGGTGCCTTGTCTCCCGACCAGGCAAATTAGTTCTGTCTTGGCACTGAAAACTGAGAAACAAGGAATGGCAGTACGGACTTTTTTAAACATACAAAAAAACCATTCTCTTTAATTAAACAATTAGGATGAATACTAATTCTATTGTTGAATAGAGTCTTGGAAAATATAATATTTAAGGCAAAATTTTACAAACCCAAACATTGGCAGACATGCAACTTTAAAATGACTAATTCTGTTTTAAGAACAGTTTGTTTTTTTAACATTAACTTCTGCTTCCCTTCCATTGCTTTTATAATATTACTGCTTTCTTTCTGACCAAACTAAAGACTTGGAAAGCAGGAACCATGCATTAGTTGCTGTAACCTCGCAATTAAAGCAACTAAACTAAAGCGTGCAGTGTGTGCTTCCTCCAAACATGCATGGTTGCATGCACCTCCTGCAGCTGCTTTAACCCTGACCCCACCAGAGAGGTGTACTGCCTTGGCTCTCAAAGCCTTCGCCCCATAGGCACTAAGAGCTAAGACTGTGGAGGAGAGCTGTCCTCCATACTGCTGCTTATTTTGGACAGTGGCTCCCAGTAGCTAGTAAGAGAAAAAGAGCAGTATTCATGCTTTTGGAGTCCAACAGGACCCATCTTCCCAGAGTCCACCCTACAATCTCCAAGTGGTTTCCAGAGCTTCTCATCATTATAGAGGAAGTTAAATCAATATCAAGTGCACATTCAATTGCAGTCTCTGTGTTATCACAGTGGTCCCTCTGATAACAAAACTATTAGAGGCAACAGTCTTATTACTTTATGTATTATTAATTTAAAATTATGTATGTAAAATAAACTCCAGTAAGAAAACAGTAATGCAAGCTAAAAAGCCAAAATGAGAGCATCACAAAGTATGAAAGCATGTGGAGATATGATTGTGACGGTAGGCTTATGAAGGGCGATTAATAACTTTGAGAGCAAAATGATGGTGTTGGGTTTGTTTAATACCTTTATTTTAAATAAACAGAAGAGTAATGTCTGATTATTTCTCTTCACTTTGTATATTCACAAAGTATCTTTTCAAAAAAAATTTAATGACTGGGCCTAATCTTTAGTGATACAACTGATTAAAATTAACATGATTCATTTAGGCAGCAACTGGAGAAGAGATTTTTGAAACTCCCAAACACAAAAAAATGGATTCAGTAAAATGTTTGGTATTCCTATGTCACTGTGATTTAAGAGCTAGTCTGAAAAAACACACTTCAGTGGTTATTTTGTTCATTGTCCCCTTCTCACTTTTTCTTAGTTCCACCCCTTCAGCCTACATTCCTCCCTCTCATCCACCAACCAATATTCCCCAGCAATCTCTCAGACATCTCAAAACCCTCTGCAACAAGCACCTTCACCACCAAACACGTGCACTTAGGCACTTGCTGTTAATGCCTTATTCTTCCTTCTTACAAATCTTATCCTTAAAAAAATTTCAGAGGACAGAAATTAGCCTAGATTCTCCCCTGCCAGGAGTTTTTTTTTCCAATTTAATATAGATCAAAGCAATAATTTTTAAAAATTAAACTCTATAATTGTACTGCCCTTAAAACCTCTCGCTGTGGGTAGTAGAGATATTTGGGAGACAAAAGAGTATCCTCCTACACACTACTATTCTTTTTTTTTTTTCTTTTTCTATCCTCGAGAATGACCCTCATTCCTAGGAGTGGAGTTCAGCTTTTAGAGAACAAGTGTTTTATTTGCATCTTACATTTAAAAGGGTAATTATTGACATAAAACAGCTCAAGTAATTATTGTGGCTGATTGTAAATTACATGAAGAGTGAATATCTCTCTAAATATGAGGCAAAAGGAAATTACTTAATATTACATGGCATTTTAAAAGTTCTCTCTATAGGCAAACAAGTGCTACCAATTTGGCAGGTTTGGGAAGTTAAAAAAAATTAAGATATTATGAAAAATTCATTTTTGTCTTGAGAGGGTCCTCTATAGTTTTGGAAGATTTTCAGGAAACACATCAGTCCAGTTAAACTAATTAGCTACAGATCTTGAATCTGACTAAATTTAATATTTTAGAAAGTTTTATTTCATCTTTCAAAGGTGTAGTTAGTTTCATATCTTAGCTGCTACATTTAACTTTCTAGTAATTTTTTAATGTTTTCAGTTATACCTTTGTTATGGGCTGACTTGTGGCCCCTAAAAATTGCTTTGTTGAAGCCCTAAGCCCCTAGTACCTCAGGATGTGACTGTATTTGAGACAGGGTCTTTAAAGAGGAAGCCAAGTTAAAAAAGGAGTCATTAGAGTGGGCCCTTATTCAATATGACTAGCGTCCTTCTGAGAAGAGTTTTGGACTCAGCCCGCAAAGACAGGGGGGCAACCTTGTGAGGACACAGAGAGAAGGTAGCCAGCTGCAAGTCAAGAAGAAGAGCCTCAGAAGAAAACCAAACTTGCCAACACCTTGATCTTAGTTAGACTTCTAGCCTCCAGAATTGTGAGAAAACACATTTATTTTGTTTAAGCCACCCAGTCTGTAGTACTCTGTTAAGGCAGCCCTAACAAACTAATATAATCATTTAGTCTAAAAGTAATTTAAAATTTGTACTCTGACTTACTATGTTTTCATATAAAAGTACAGAGCACTAAGTCTTTAATTCCTAGAGATCTAATTTCCAGATTGGTTAATAAAACCGACTTCAGATGAAAAGATCCCATAATAATGAACATGCAAACTACCTAAAATATAAGAAGTAAAAGATGAAATTTTTATAGTTTTGATCAAAGACCCAAATTCTAGAGACTATTTTGAGATGGTTTGAGACCAATGCAATTCCTTTTTTTAGTTTTATTTTTATTTTTGGCCACACCAAGTGGCTTGCGGGATCTTAGTTCCTTGACCAGGGATTGAACCCAGGCCAAGGCAGTGAAAGCACTGAGTTCTAACCACTGAGTCCAGACCATCAGGGAACTCCCGAGGCCACTGTAATTTCTTACCTATGGTTTTCCTAAAAAGCTACTAAACGTGTGCTTGGCAGCATGTATTGTAGTTGTAACTCACAGTAGTCTGCGCATCTCCTCCATGATGTGGGAGGTTGTGTCTCTGCCCTTATTTCCCGGATTGGTGAGCTCCAAAGAGGTAAGAGCTTTGAAAGAAGAGATGGCCAGGGGAAGATCACCTGGGTCAAGGCTAAACCAACCAGGGAAGCAGGAACATCTGTTTACATCTGGAAGGATTGTCTTGCCTGCTCCTATAAAATCTCTTGAATGAATACCAGTTCCCTCAGTTGTCTTACTTTGCTCATTTTCCCTAATGCCTGGTATGTATCAGGACTTGATAAATGGTTTAGTATGAAGGAATAGATAAATCAATTGATGGCTGACATTTCTCTATTCATGTGGAAGAGTGGATTGGTAAAGAGTTAGAAGAGGGGGCAATTATGTAAGGAATATGGGATTTGGCAAAACCAAATTAACGGTTTAGTTACTATACTCCTTACTGTATTTCTTGGAATCTGATCTGAGATATTTACTTATATTAAAAAAATAAATCAGAAAATAGTGAGCATGTTTTTCCTTAGATTTACGTGATTGTGTACATATCTATTTTTAGATATTTTCTTGCAACATTAATTTCTGAAGAGTTTAGTCTGCCTGATATACTTTCAAATGACTTGTCACTATTATGAAATCTGAATTAACACTGAGAAAAAATGAGAGTAATATTCTACTTTTTGTTAAAAAAGGAAACACTGCTTTGTTATCAGATTGAATTAGAGCTTTCCTCTAGTGGCACAAATCAACTTTACTGATTTTAGAACAATCTGATAATGTGCACACACAAACACACACTACACTACGTGTAAATTGTCTTTCCCATCTTTCTAAGATTTAAAATTTTGATGTAATAATGTTTGACCTTGAAGGCTGAATTCAAAGAAATTGAGCTCATGACAGGAATATAAAATGTATCCTATCAATGTATCCATCTTTATTTTTCTCATTCTAGCTGTTTTCATACCATGTATTTTGCTTAATGACCAATTGAGAATTGCAATGCATTTTTCGGAGGATAGACCAAGCGACATACAAATACACCTCACAGCATATACTGGCTCAGACATAACAGAAGTATACGGCTAGTGACTCTGCTCCATGACATAAAAAGAGTGTATTTCTCCATATTCTTCCACGTGGACAAAATACTTTTCTTTTGTCATGGGCCAAAAAGAGAACATGAGCTCATTCTCAGGTCTGGAATGCATGAATTCATCTCATCAGATAGTCAAATTTTTATCGCAATATTTAATTTACAATATTACAATTCAGCAAAGTCATAAGCTTTGCCAGGACTTTTCACTGCCTTTTCTCTGGGAATAAGCATCTGAAAACACATTCTTGATACGTGAATGAGAAAATAAATCTTTAAAATAATTTAACCAGAATAAACCAAGTAATAAAATGAATTTCCAGATCTCAAAATGGCATTATCCTCCAGAAATATGTGCCGAATTCCTATATTTCAAAATTCCTATAGTTTAACTCTTTGGGTGGTTTCTCAGAGTAATAGACTGATAACTGCCATCTATGACACATGATGTGGGAACCAGTTCAAAATACTTGTATCACCTCTACATCTGTAGTGACCTTGTGTGAACAACTTTAAACTTACATACATCACTTCCACTTCCAAATATTACATTCTGATTCTAAAACATTTAAGGCTTGTAATGAGTAGGCCACATTTAATAAATCTATTTAAACCATATAATTTTAGACTAGCTTGGTGTGTGACGTATAATAGTTAACAGAGATTTTTGACTGAATTAATAAACTTCAACCTAAGACTGAGAAATCCTCACCATCATCATCATCATCTTCACAGTTCTAGAGTGAAGTTCAAAATCCAAATGTTGGCTGGGCCATGCTCCTTCTGAAGGGAAAAAGTCTTCCTTGCCTCTTCCTAGTTTCTGGTTTGCAATCCTTGGCATTTCTTGGCTTGTGGCAACATAACTCCAATCTCTGCTTCTATTATCACCTGGCCTTGTTCCCTAGGCCTCTCTATATCTCCAAATCTCACTCTCCTTATAAGGACACCAGTATCGTATTTAGGGCTCACCCTAATTCAGTATGACCCTATCTCAGTTTACATCTGCAAAGACCCTATTTCCAAATATAATCACATTCGCTGGGGATTAGAACTTCAACATGTCTTTGGGGGGGGGCACACAATTCAACTCACAACAGTCATAATCATAATCATTAATTACGTTTATATAGTTTCCTAATTGCCAGGTACTAGTCTAAACACTTTATGCATATTAGTTCATTTAATTATCATTGCCACTGCATAACAGAATAGGAAAGTAAACCAGAGAGAGGTTATGTAACTTTAAGGGCCTCTAACCCAGTGTTCAAATTCCTAGCTGAAGAGTTGGTGCTTTTAACCAGTACAGCCTACAGCCTGTCAAATAAGATGCGACTCATTCAATGAAGCAGATGTATTCTGAGTCCCTCTTCTGTAATAGAACCCATGCTTTCGGTTAATGCTAGAGGGATGTTGATAAAAATCTGAGACCTACATATATGCTTATTTTAATATGAGCTTGGGGAGATGGCTTGGATCTGAAGACAGATTATTTATCCCTTTTGTGTGACCTTGATAAATTATTTAACCTTACTTTGTCTCAGACTTGTGAGGTATTGAAGATTAAACAAGTTAATCGTGTATAAATTGCTTAGAATAGTGCCTGATATGTATACCATTCTTATGCCATTAATTTTTATTGTTACCATTACTAATGAAACAAATTCTGAGTTATCTTTTTACATAAGTGAGTTATTTTAAGAGATTTTCTATACTAAAAACAAATACTATTTTAATACATATTTTACCACTTCTATGTAACCTGATAGGAATTGCTGATTTGCTTCAAAATACCTTCAAGCACCTAGACATGGAAGGAAATTCTTCCCTCTCCTACTGTCTGATGCAGGTTCTCCTACTCCAAAAGTGGTGCAGAGGAAAACAGAAGGTCAGGCATGTGTGTAATGAATAATGGGGTCTACAAGTTAGTGCTGTGACAGTCACCTTTGCCACCTTCCTGAGATTCCCCACTAGGCGTAGGAAGTGACCAAGCTGCAGCAATACTTGGCTGAGTGTAAACACAAGTTTTTAAACTGTAGGTGTGAGTTTGCTTGTTATAATGACTCACCTAAATGAGAGAAAACAGTTTCATCATTTGATTTCCAGAGTTTCAGATACTTTACTGATTACACTGTATATCACAGTAGGCCATGTGCCTCTGCCCACCTGGAGTTTTTATGCTCCTTATAGGAAGCAAATATCCTCTGGATATTTGTGCTTGAAACTAACAAGCAACAATTGAATTTCATCTAGAATTTTTTTTTCTGATATTTCACTTGCATTTTTTGCTGTACAAAAAAATAACAGCTTGTATCTTTTTCATATTTCAAAAAAACGAGTTATTTGCCCTCAGAATTAACAAGATGATGACTTTTAGCTAGTAAAGTGGAAAAGTTGGAAATAAGATGGATTTGGGGACTCGAAGTTCAGCTTGATTAAAAGAAATCTTATTCAGCATCTACTATGTGTCTGGCACAGTGCTGTCTAAGTGGTTACAAAGATGAATGTTCACCTAGAATAACTGAAAGGAAAAACACCTGTATGTTATCAGATGCTTACAAAAGCATAGTTATAAAATAAAATAATATTTAAGTGTTGAGGTACATCTGCATTTATTTTTTACAGTAATAACAAAAACAAGGTATGCTGAAAGAGGAAATTTTAAAATCAACTACTTTTTTAAAGTTCACATATAGACTTGTATGCCTTGTAACAGAGAATAAAAGTTTCTAAAAAAGTGGTTATTCATTTTCACTTACCTAATATGGTGAATATGTGTGACTGATGAAATTCTCTCAGCTTGGAAAATATCAGCTTTCTTTGTTCTGCTTCTTTAAGCTTTAGCTTAGGTCTAATGTATAGCAGTTTGGGGGGAAAATGAGAGAAAACTTCTGTCTCTGCCTTTAAGTAAGAAAACAGTTATCATGCAGTAATTTCTAGTAGTGTTATATTTTTTCCTTAAATATATTGTCCAGTGTCTTTTTTTTTTTTTTTTTTTCATTTCAGAAACAACAGCTTAAGGACAAGAGCAAACTCTTAGAGTAAGAAAGGAAAACTTATCCTGTCTTAATAAATATACCAGGGTACAGGAAGGAATGATTCTCATAGAGGCAGAATGCCATGGATACATGGTAAAGGGATTCCCAAGGATACCACAAAGAATTCCACAAGTATATGCTTCCTAAGGAAGATGACTCTGCTACATATTGAAGCATTTAATGCAATTTAATGAAAATAAGCAGATACTATATACTGAAATGCACATATGTGTTACAGATTGGAGCTTTTCATCAGTAACATAATAACTCCCCTTAGATTTCATAGCCCTTTCCCAAACAGGCAGACAGACACACGTGATACCGGTGGAAAAAGATGGCTTTGCTTTTTTGAGATACGTCGTTGGATTAAGCTGATCAAAACAGAGGTTGTCCACTTTGTTTCTACTGGAGAATTTTTGGTCTTCTGACAAATTTGATTCACCTTTTTAAAAACAGAGGAATATCTTAAGTATATGAACTATAATGTGTGAGTTCATTAGGAAAACTGAATAATTTCTCCATGTACACGGAAATTGTTTTATGTAACAAATCTTTTTAGATCATCTGGACATTTACCAGACAAAAATAGATATGTGAAATTATGTTTGCACACATTCTCTAAAATAAATAATTCTCCCTGATGAGTAGGTATGTTTGACCCCAGAGACCTGTGTTGTAATTAATACTGATGGAGAAACCAGAGTCAGGAAATTCTTTAGCAGATACACTGTACCACATTTCCAGCTTGGGTCTCCTGGGCTCAGCATAGGAGGCACTATGCAGGTGCAACACTCACTTTCTGAAAAGAACTCAGCAGGTTTAACACAATCACCTAGAGCAGGGGTCAGCAAATTTTGTCCTTTAACAGGCCAGAGAGTAAATTGTAGGATTTGTAGGCCATATACTCTCTGCCCCGACTCCTTTCCTCTGCTATGACACGCTGAAAGCAACCACAGACAATATGCAAGTGAATGGCTGTAGCTGAGTTCCAATAAAACTTTATTTAGATTCATACTGCTAGACCCTGACCTAGACATCATAAAGTTTTCCACAAAAAAAAAAAAAGAAAGAAAGAAAAAATTACGCAGTTTGGTGTGAATTTTCCCACAAATTTGAGTGTCCTTTTGGATTTCTATTTTTCTAGTTACTTTTAAAAAACATGTTAAACTGTTGATGTAACCACCTTTAAATGTTATTTGTTATTGCTCAAACTGGAACCTTTCCTCTGAAGTTCCTTTGTTGAATTTCTTTAGTTAAATATAATTTATATACTCTATTGTATTCTAGAAAGTTTTAATGGAGACTGACAAAGTTGTCTTCAGGAAAAAAATAAAGGTAAAATAGGTGAGAAAAATTAGGTACGGGGTTATGGTAGGATAGAAAAATAACATGCCGCAGGATGAGATGCACAAAGGACAGGTCATGAAGTTCTGTGCATGTTCTAGAAGTGGAACACATTTATCTCAAAGTCATCCAAACAGCTAATGTGAACAAAGAAAGAAACACAATCAGCTGACATCTCACTGGTGCTTCTGGTAAAGCTCAATGAACGATTCCAAATTTGATACATGAGAGAAATTGTTCTTGTGGTCTCCATCAGGAAAACTATAGTACTGTACTTGTAACTTATTCCACCCTGAAGATTATATTTCCAGTAAACACACTGAATGGTTTCCTAGGACACCTTAATTGAGACTTTTAGTAAAAACATTGGTTATATTATTGTTTAAATATGACTTGATTTTGAGGACAGCTCTGGTTTTGTTAATATAATGGATCACTAGAGAGGTAGCAATTAAAATGTGTTACATAAAATAAAATGGAGGGTTAGGGGCTAGAGCAGTAACTTTAATTAAAGCTCATCTTCAATGTACTAAGCAACGTGGTTCAGAAAACATTATATCCTGAAGAATCTTCAGAAAAGACACTTGATTAAAGCCACAGAAAAATGAACACATTATTTCCTATGATATATACCTTTTGTCACCCAAACCATCAGGCAGAAGAAATTCCTTCTCCCAGTCTACTTAGGAAATGAGAGAGAGGACTGACAGCTGAGAATCAGTCTCAGACAGATCTGAGATTAGTACTGTACTTGGGGGCGGTACCCAAAGAAAACACGTAGAAAGGAATGGAGACAGCCAAAAACCAGAATTTAATGCTACACTGGGAAAATGGCAGCATAAAGAGAGGAACTGTGGTGTTTCTGTATAAGCAAAAAGAAAAGTCTACAACTTTGTTTTACATATAGTAAATGAATATGAAAAGCAAAGCAATAGAGGCAAAAAAAGCAGTAGAACAGAAATAAAAGCAGTGAAGCTCCTTGAAGATTAGAAAAAGAATTCAAGTATTTTAAAAATCTATTTTTAAAAAACTCTCAGGAATTACCTTTCTAGAGCTGTTTCTCTCAGAAAAGATGTTTAGCTTAGCAGTAACAGGCACGGAATCCACAAAGAGGACAAATATAAAATACATACATACTTATGAAGAAAAAGAAAAATAAGTAAATCAAGATTTCTATTGTAAAATATTAAAATATAATTTAATCTGATTTTTTTCTATTTGTAGAAATCTTGGGTGAAACTGTTACCAGTTACATTGTGTGGGAGATAACTGGCATTTACTGAAACCATATACAAGCCCCTGTGTCCATGTCCTTTGAAGTAAAAGGCTTTTGCTTTAGTCTCCCAGGCCTCTCTTGGGTCTCAAAAGGCTGACTCAAGAGTTAATGATCAGGAAATGTGAAGATATATGAACAAAGAATAGCTGTTGGGCTGGGAAACCGGTAACAACTTAGACTGTAAACCTGCCATATAGCAGAATCACCAGACTCACAGTTCCCTGAAAGATACAGATAAAGTCCTGAAACATATTCCTAAGTTGTTTTTTTTTTTTTTTTTACAGGAAGCAGACCCCCACCAGATGAAAACTGCTGACTTCAAGAATATAGACCCAAGACAGGGTGAAAACAGAAGGTTGATGACGCTTGAAACTTTACCTTGATGCCTACCTGAGAGCTGTGCAAGAGCTGATCACACACCCTGCAGCCCCCTCACACTGCCTTTAAAACCTCTTCCCTGAAAGCCATCCAGGAGTTTGGGTCTTTTGAGCATGAGCTGCCTGTTCTCCTTGCTTGGTGTCCTGCAATAAATACTGTACTTTCCTTCACCACAACCCGGTGTCAGTATATTGGCTTCACTGTACATGCATGAGGAGACCCAAGTTTAGATTTGGTAACATTACTAGAGGAGAAATTTTATTTAACATTTACAATTCCTATTAAACTTTGGTAGAATAGACAGTGCATCTGAATCTCAGGAACATTGAGCAGCTTTCTTAAGGCCTCACATCCAGTCAGCCTCACATCTCATCTCTCAGGCTGATTTCCTGCCTGCACACACATTCCCTCCTACCACAGTTCCCTTCCTCTTCTGACACAGCACTGTTGAAAGGTGCTAAAATGAGATATTACATGTTAAGCCCTTCATTGGAGCCTGCAGGCCATATTTCAGAGCTCCCCACTAAATCCCTGGCCTTGTACAAAGTTGCAGGATTGAGTGACAAGTGCATAGTAAGTACTCAACAAGAAATTATTACAAATGCAAACAAAGCAACCATGGGCATAATTTAAATAAGATTTGCTGGCTACGTGTAGCATTGTCAAAGTTCCTTCTACCAAAAAAAAGAAAAAAAGAAAAAAAAGGTAAGAAAACTCTCCAAAAAATAGCTAAACATATATAGTTGGGTTTTTTTTCCCCCATTTTTACGTATATATTTTACATCTATTTCTTACCATTAGAATTCTTTATTTTAACTTTGTTTAATCATCATACTCCAGACAATGAAGGATTGATTTTATTTTCTTAAACTATGTCTAGTAAAAGCTTCATATTCAAATACTCATATTTCATTAACAGTTAATATTTCTTTCAATAAATGAAGGAATACTTCTTCATAATTTACAAAATCCAGTTAGTGTCCATGATTGCTTGGCCTTTCATGAGTACTCTCAGCTCTCGTTCCACACTATAGCTCATACAAAGTTTTGTTGGAAAACCAACAATCTAACCACTGTGCTTATGGCAGGTAATGTAGATTTTATGAAAGATTTCAGGGAGAGATGCCCACCTTAAAGTTTTATAAAATATATTCTGAAATTATTTTAATTTTAGCCCTCCAAACTCTCTGGCTATTAGCAGCTTTGTTAGTATCTTCTCCATACAGGTTCTCCAAATCCCTCCTATTTTCCAGATTCTCACCTCAGTTTAAATAATCTGCTCAGGAAAGCAAAATCCTGAAATTCTAATTTCTTAAGGGCGGTTCCTTAGAAAACAACTCAGCCAAAAAAAAAAGCTGAATCCCTTGTTTCTCAATCATTTCCTGCCTGTTCCTACCCTGAGAGAACTACCCTACTCCGGAAAATCGCCTTTGTCAGAAATAATTTGATGCTTATTGGGGCACACTTGAAGCTACATCCATGCCACCCTGTTTGCATGCTTGGACCACACTGTATTTCCCTCTACCTGAGTGCTCTTCCTTAAAGCAGCATCAGAGTTGGGCTTGAGGGCCCTGCACAGCATCTGTGTAGTCTGTGCCCTCGCCCCCCCAGCCACCAGCACAACCAGTGGCAACAGATCAAATAAGAGGAGGTACTCAAAGATAATTTCCAGTTTGTGTCTTTCTTTTTTTTTTTTTTTAATATTTATTTATTTATTTTAAATTTTATTTATTTTTGGCTGTGTCAGGTCTTAGTTGTGGTATGCAGGATCTTCATTGTGACATGCAGGATCTTTTGTTGCAGCACGTGGGCTTCTTTGTAGTTGTGGCATTCGGGTTTTCTCTTCTCTAGTTGTGGCATGGGCTCCAGAGCGAGTGGGCTGCGTGGTTTGCAGCACATGTGCTCTCTAGTGGAGGCGCGTGGACTCAGTAGATTTGGCACATGCGGGCTTCGTTGCCCCAAGGCATGTGGGATCTTCGTTCCCTGACCAGGGATTGAATCTGTGTCCCCTGCACTGCAGGATGGATTCTTTACCACTGGACCACCAGGGAATTCCCTTAAGTGTCTTTCTTAATCAAGTTTCTTTGCTATTTACATAGTGGTAGAATAAATAGTACTGTGGTATATTTTTTCTCCTGAAAAGTGCATAGCAATTTTAATATATTCATGCTTTATGATCTATTCTATTACATGTCATCTAGTCTGGCATGTCAAGAATATACATATACATATACATATTTTTTCCTCTCTCCCTCCCTCCTGGCATATCTGACTATTACTCTGTGAGCTTGGTGCAAGAAAAGGGATATTATCTCAGTTTCTTAACATTTTGTTGTTGTCTCAACATTTTTTTTACCTGGAAATTACCTACTCTTCTCTACAAACTTATTCAATTGTACAATTCTTTCTTTCTTTTTTTTTTTATAAATTTATTTATTTATTTTATTGGCTGCGTTGGGTCTTTTTTGCTGTGTGCGGGCTTTCTTTTTAGTTGCAGAGAGTGGGCGCTACTCTTCATTGTGGTGCGCGGGCTCCTCATTGCCATGGCTTCTCTTGTTGTGGAGCACGGGCTCTAGGCACGTGGACGTCAGTAGTTGCAGCACACAGGCTCAATAGTTGTGGCTCATGGGCTCTAAAGTGCAGGCTCAATAGTTGTGGCGCATGGGCTTAGTTGCTCTGTGGCATGTGGGATCTTCCTGGAGCAGGGCTTGAACCCATGTCCCCTGCATTGGCAGGTGGATTCTCATCCACTGCGCCACCTAGGAAGCCCTGTACAATTCTTTCTGAACCCTTTCCCTGCCTGAGAAGAGCTGATCACTGTCTCTTGAGAACTTCTCGCTGCTTACATGAATCCCCTATTATTCTAATATAAATTTCCTTCTCCTCAGTCCTTACAGAAGCTTTATATTCCTGTTGCCTAGCAAAGTATCTGCCACACAGAACATGACTTACATTAATTGAATATATTGAAGCTGATGAGACCAATTGCCAGTTTGATTTTTTCAAATGCTAATTTTGATAAAGAGCTGTTTTGCCATTGATTTCTCACCAGTTGAACAAAAATGCGTTTAATGTAGATGGGTACAAGTAAACAAAATTCACTGTTTGACTTGCAAAAAATCTCCATGAGCAAATATTTTTAATACAGGCAAACCGAAAGGATTTTTTCAAAATTGCTATGATGCTGCTAAGAAATGACTTATCACTTATTTCCTACTGGTATGAAACTTAGTTGTTTATATTGTGCAATGTAGATAAGTGATCATAAACGTTTTTGTCTGAATTTTCTCTTCTCAGAACTAGCTTTGTGAATTTGTGTGTGTGCATGGATGTTGGTGTGTGGGTGTGTGAGTGTGCTGGGGGGACAGAAAGAGGCATACAGGACAAAATTAACTCTTGCTTCTTGATCACATTGTAAAGTGCACTGAACAATGGTCAGTGGCAATTATATATGTGAACGTAAACCTATGAACACACGAACCATGGACATCCTTCTAGTGCAATAGGACAGTGTTATGATTTTACTATGACCCATGGAATTCAAATCTGAAGTGTATAATTCCATCATCAATCACTATTTCTCTTCCACAGATATGCTGACAGAGTATACTATTTGTCATGGAAATTTTTATTAAATGCTCTGAACTGCTGCAGAAATAACTCAGGAATATACCAATTAATCTTTATCCAAGGTAATTTAATTCATTTCACTTACAACCATTTCAAGAACAGGCTTTTGTCCTCATAAAAAAGCCTTCCAAAATAGCTTCAAATTTGTAAAAAATATTCTTTTACAATCATCAATATTTCTGTACCTTTCAAGAGATTCTGGGGTGTGTTTGCTTCACTTCCCGAAGTGTTAGGTCAACAAGAAAATTACTTCTAAGTAATAATGTTGACACTAATTCAGTTATTTTTCTACTCTTAATTACCTGGAATTAAAATTCAGAATAATTTACTTAACCTTCTTTGTTTCTTTTTTTTTAATATATTGAGGTCTTCTGTCCTGTTCATTGATGAGAGTATCAGTCTCTCACTACTCTATGAGATTTCTTCCAAAATACTGGCACTGTGGTATTGTCTTGTGACAGTTAATACAGAGGAGCATGGCATAAAAGATTCCCAAACACCTAATTACAACTGAACAGATAATAATGAAATATTCCAGAAATGTGACAAAATGTCTGTATTGATTTGATAGAGAAACTGAAGGTATTTTCTGAAAGGATGAATTTGTGTTTAGAAGTTGCCCCTCAGATTTATTACCCTATAGTTCCTGAGGACTCTAACAACATTGCTGAGTTTGTTAGCTTGGTTTGGTTTTGGTTTCCACAAATCTTTCTTCAAGTCAGGCATCTGCACTGAATATTCTCCACTTTTGAGATCCATCATCACTGTCCTAACCGTGACTGTAAACAATAGGACAAAGAAAAAGGAGCGTGCCTTTCCTTTTGTTTACACTGCTTGCTCTATATGAAGCCTATCTCCTAATATCGTATTTTGTTTACTGAAAGCTAGTGGTTATAGAATACCATGAAGAGGCTTACTACCCCTAAGATAAAATTATATGAAAATGTTGAGTTTCTTCTAAATTCAGACTATATAATCAAGCTGGGGGAAAAGCAGCTCCTCCTGGAGATCAAATTTTTGGCAGCACTTTCGGATGGACCTGGTGGCTGTGATACTGGAAAGCTACTGAACAAGAAATAACATCACAGAGTTTTCAGCCCAGTGCCAGTTTGTGCCAAACTCCTTGTCTTCATAAATATTTATGAGTGGTCTCTGCCATCTCATTAGAATGGAATTCAAAGACAACAGGTGCAGGCAATGATTGCTCAAGCTAGGCCAACTAACTTTGTTACTGTGTTCCAAGTTTTACATTTAGAAGGATCTGTAGAGGGTAGTCTCTGTGACTTCTCTGATTTATTCATTCTATTTTATAAAATGTTGGTTGGGCACTTCTAAAAGCGAGTGACTTGCTTCCAGAAAGCCACAGTCTAGCTTGAACAACAGTACTATATGAAAGATTATGCAAATAATCATTTAATTACATTTCTGAAGAGCGTAATGAAAGGCATGAAAGCTATACGTGTGTATGACAGTGAGATATGCCTCACAGCCTCATGCAGGGTTAAGTAAGGCCTTCTGAGACTTGCAGGATGAGTAGGAGTTCACCAGGCCAAGTGGAGTGGGAGAGGGAGGGAAGGGGACCATTTCAAAGACCTTGAGATGCCCGGGTGAGAGCTCTGAAGCAGGATGGCACTTGGTTTCCCCAGAAAACAGAGAGAAGACAAGAGTGGCTGGGGCATGGTAAGCCCGGAAGGTAGCAGTGCAGGATGAGACTAGCAAAACAATCAGAGGTGAGATCCTATAAGAATTTCATAGGCCATTCATTCATCCAAGGCATTCAATGAATAGCCACTGAAGGTGCGATCTGTGCCAGGCACTGTACCACACTGAGAATAACGGCAGGGATTGAAAGAGGAGAAAACCCCTATCCTCACACAGTTTAAATGCCAATGGAGAGACAGAAAATTTAAAAAATGAGTAAATATAAAGTAGGTCAATATATGCTATGAAGAAAAATAAAGTAGGGTAAGGAAGATAGGCAGTAACCAACACGGGGAGGGGGTTCCTATTTTGCTAAGGTTCTTAAGGAAAACCTCATGATAAGGGACACAAGCAGGTAACTGACGGATAGGAGAAGTGAGTAAAGCAGATACCTGGGAAAAGAATGTGTCATTAAGTAGGAGTTTTTAATCTAGAATTCCCCCTAGAACTCAGGTAGTCCATGAACTTGGTTTAGAAAAAAATTAAAATGCGATTCTCATTAACCTCTAACTGAAAATTAGTATTTCTTTCGATTATAAATTTTATCAAGAATCCAGAGAAGTCCTAATAGCAACTGTAATTTTGCTACCCATACAATTTACAGCTATTTTTACTTACATAACAGTGTTCAGACACTTATCCTCACCACTACTTTTACATTACGGTTATTGTTAGACTTGGGGCTAGATCTTGTTATTTTGATGAATTAATTAAGAAGCATATATGTTCCTGTAAAACACATTTAGCTTAAAAATATTTTTAAGGTTTATTTCAGTGCCACTGGCTGCACTTGTAGTCCTGTGAATTTTATTTTATCCCTTTGGAACAGCATTCAGAGAATGTGCATTGGCTTCCCTCGACTGCCAGACTTGCAGGGAGAGCCTGTGCAGCGGGAAGGGTTAAGGGCCCATGTGAGAGAGGACAGGGGTAAAAGCCCTCTTTTGGGGGTGTCCTTGACGTGTTCAAAGGCTGCTCAGAAGTCGGTGAGGAAGAAGCAGAACAAGTGGTAGGAGTGATAGGAAAAGAGATCAGGGAGGCAGAGGCCCAGATCAGCAGATCATGGTGGAGCTTTACATGTGCACAATGAGAAGCCATTTAAAGGGTTTACGTTAAGGAGTAAAATTAAGAAAATTCGGAAAGTCTTATGATAAAAAATAAATTAATTAAAAACTAATTAATACCCAGAAAATTCTGCCTAACTGGGATAATAGCCTTGCTCCCTCTGAGAGCCATGAAAATACATTGCATTCCTCCGAAGTATGTTGCTTGTTAAATCAAATGTTTCAGGGTCAGGGCTATGCCGTACTTTAACAGTAGAAAATTAAACCATGTGAATTAGAAGACTATCTAGAAACAATTTCCTTCCCTGCTTTCAATTACCTACATACTGAGCTTTCTGAATTTGCATGTTTTTTTTTTCCCAATAAATTTGTCTCCCTTCGTCTTGTCTTAATTTACTTTACATCTGCAATATCAAAGTTTCCAGGGGTAAGACTTGAAGTTAACTAGAAGCATTTATTGTCTTGTATATAAGGAAAGAAAGCAGATGTGTTTTTATCAGCTCTGCCATTGTGTGATTTTTAATGACATGTTTCCTTGGCCAGGCCTGCCCATACTTCAGAGTGTTGCTCTGTTAAGCCTCATCCTCCCAGCTCGACATTCCTACTGAGCTACTTATTACCCACTGTGTGGATTCTAATGGATGTTTCTTTCTTGTGACATGTGAAAAATATATACCAGACCATCATCATTCTCATTCCTAATCACACAACTCTCCCTAGGTTAACTCTTTCGTACATTCATCATGTGCTTATTTACCAGCTTATTTTCTTTCTCCAGACAGGAAGATACTTGTTTTTAACTGTTTTATTTAAAATAACCAAATCTAATATTCTTTATGCTACTCTTCCAATAAAATATTTGTTCTCTTAGATCTTCCTTAGGTTCAAAATTCAAGGAGTCTCTTTATGTCATTTTAGATTTTCTTTCTCTCCGTAATATCTTTGGTTTGTCTTTCTTGCTCACTTTGCTTTTTTGATACATGTATTCTTTTATTAGATGGCACCTATCAGAACTGTTTACTGAATGACTTTTTTTTTAAAGGGAGAAAATCACTTTGAACAGAGATAAATGAAAGGAATTATAATGATTTGCCAAGAGACATTACTCAAGTTTTCTCCTGGCAGCTAAGAATTTTGAATGGACTTCATAAAATTGAAACACCAGCTTGGGGAACATAGACTTGGCCGTAATAATTGTTCAATGATTGTTTTTGTTCACTCAGTTATCAAATATTTTAGTTTTTACTAATATCAGGCATTGCAACAAATATTTTGGGACATAGAGGTGACCACGCTTGGCTTAATTTCACGCATTCATGAAGCTTGCAATAAAATGGGAAGGGTAGGAATTAAGCAAAATTATAAATGATATACTCAATTGTTATGAATTTAAAAAACTATCATGATTAACAATGTGAAACATGGTGTGGGGAGGGGAAGCTGGGAGGAAGTGAGAGAGTAGCACTGACATATGTACACTACCAAATGTAAAATAGATGGCTAGTGGGAAGTTGCTGCATACCACAGGGAGATCAACTCGATGATGGGTGATGACCTAGAGGGATGGGATAGGGAGGGTGGGAGGGAGCTCAAAAGGGAGGGGATATATGTATAAATACTGCTGACACACTTTGTTGTACAGCAGAAACTGGCACAACAGTGTAAAGCAATTATACTCCAATAAAGAGCTGGAAAAAATTATATATGTGTGTGTGTGTATATATATATATATATATATATATATATATATATATAAAGAATGTGATAGAGAAGCATGTAACCAGCAGCCAGAATGAATTCTCTAAGGAGATGCTGTTTATGCTGATCCCTGAAGAACACATGCTGATAACCTAGGTCATGGTAGCCTGGGAGAGCATTTTGGACAAATCATTCGGCATGTTCACACACTATGGCAAAATCTGAGAGAGTACAGGGGGCTGTGCTAAAAGATAAGATTAAAGAAGTAGGCAGACCCAGGTCATGGTGGGAACTGTAGGCCATTCTGAGTTGTTTGTATTATATTTCCATGGGAAATGGTGGAAACAAGATCAAGAATTTATAACATGGAATTGATGCATGTGTTTGTATTTTGTAAAGGAAGTATTCTGAAAATATTATGCAAAATAAATTTAAGAAATAGAGTAAATGCTGGTATTTTTTTTTTAGAAAAGTATTTCAGTGGTAGCTTTTAGCAATGAGAAAAGAAAGTAGAGGAGCGGGCTGCACAGCATAAGGGAGGCATAAACAACAGAACTTGATGTTTGATTGTGTGTGAGATGAGGAAGAGAGAGAAGGTATGTGTGAGTCAGAATTTGGGATTAAACACCTAGATGGATAGGGCTGCTTTGGACTGAGCTGAAGTACACTGCAGGGAAATATTTTTGAGGGGAAGAAGATGGTTCTGATCTTAGACCGAGGTATGTTGCACTTGAGATGTTGATGAGAAATTCAAGTACAGGTGACAAGTGGTCAGTTAGATATATGAACCCTGATCTGACTGGTGCAGGTTTAAGGTTTAAGACAACAAGAAACACAGAACACAGTAACAGTAAACAAAACCATGACTCTGTAGACAGTGAGCCCAGGAAATGGCCTAGAGAACAATGCTGGGCATTTAACAGAGTCAATGAATCTGTGATGCATGAAAAGATGTTTATTTTTTGGTCAGGTTGCAGTTGAATCTGGCTTCTTGTACAGAGATCTAATATAGGCATGGGCCTGTGATTTTGCTCTGGGTTAAGGCTAAATGCAGTCTTGAGGTTGCTGCAGGCACTTGACCTGTACAATAATCACATGTCTGGAATGCAAACTTGAGAGGACTGGAGGGCCATGTGATCTATGACAGTACTGGGCCCTAGAGATTCAGTATAAAACTCAGATGTGGAGGTTCCTGAAAAAAGTGAAAAAGTTTAACTCATTATTGCAAGTTTTCTCCCTACTGTAAATAGTGATAAGTCATTTAGGAAAGGAAATGAGAGGATGGATGAAAAGTAGAGAGGTAAACCAATGGCAGTGGCTGATTTGAGGGAGCCTCTGAGCCTCTAATGAAAAGCAAATTTTCTGATGGGAAGGGTAGAATAACAACAAATTCACTGTTCTCTCTGCTGCATCACACTACATATTAATTTCTGCCTCACTTTGATATGAAGAAAGACAGAGGGAACAGAACCAACCAATGTACTTGTGGACTGAAATAAGCAAAATGTGGGTTGAAATAAGCAAAATGCTGCAGGCAATATTTCCTGGTCTCTCTTCCCTTCAACATTAACCTGGATTGAGGGCTTAACATTTAAGTAGAAATACAATCCTAATAGATTATTGTCTCTTCGATATTTATTTATCTTATTTATAATTTCTACATCTCTTTCTTTTACTTTCTAAGATTAAAGCATTAGAAAGTATTAAGAGCTGGCTGAATGGAGAGATATTGGAGATGTTTTAAATGCCAATCAACTTGGAATCTACTAGTACCTATAACTGACTGCTCAAAGAAAGAATGAAAAACACTGCCATGGATAGATCTGAAAATCCGGGATAGGTACTGGAGGTTTTTAGTAGCAAAGGAGGGATTATGAATACTCTATTACTAAAGTTGGTGACATTGAAAGGGTATTGGTCCTTCGGTATGCAGATGGTTGCATAATCTACCCAAGATGATTTAATGTTAGATTGTCAGGGAAAATAAAGGATGGATGAAGGCAAGAATAATAATGATAGATTAATTATACCCCAGCTCCTTTTGTAGTTTTCAGCACCTTGATGAGTGCATACACACAGAAATTTCCATGTGACTTTACAATATGTAGGTGATATTTTTATATAAACTAGACTACAGTATTCTGCACCATAGCAAATTATTTGGACTATCTGGGTAGGTAGGAAGAATGATAACTGGATTCAAGTGTACACCATGAGAATTTATTAAAGAAGTATCTAGACATTAACTCATTTACCATTCCACATTTGTTACCGAGAGTCTACCTTCTGCCATGGCCATGCTCTCTCCTAGGTGCTTGGGTTGCTACAGTGAACAAAATAAAGTCTCTGCTTGCATGAGCTTTACATTTTTATGAGCAGAAACTATTAATAAAAAGCCACAAAATAAATAACTAAATGTTTAGCATACAGCAATGATGCTAAGGGCAGTGAAAAAACATAAAGTAGGAAAGGAGACGGACACATCGTCAGAGTAGGGTGTGCCATTTTATACACTCATCAGAAGGTCACATTTGAGCAGAGGCTTGATTAAGGAGGGTAGGGAGACTTGGCAAAGTCTGGGAAGAGCATTTTAGGGAGAAGGAACAGCAGGAGTAGAAGATCTAAGGCAGAGGTGTGCTTTGTTTTTTCAAGAAGAGCAAGAAAAAATGCCTCTCATGGCCTTGGCTATTTTTTCCTTGTCTTAAAGCTGATCTGCTTTTTAAAGAAAACTCTCTTAGGGGACAAAAATTATTTAAGTAAGCTAAGAGATTAATTTTTATACAAGTAGATGCGATAGACTGAAGCTATAATACTATTTCTTACAGAGATAAGTATGAGAGAATAAATTCCTTTCTCAAATTACACAATTCCGTTTGTGGTGGTCAGTAAAATATTACATTGAATATTGGTTCAACATTCAGTAATCATGGTAAAAGAAAATGTGTCTCTATTTCTGTGGTTCTCTTTAAAGTGATTTATTTTCAGGGCAGCTCTCTGAAAAATGAACATTCTTTCATCTGTGTAAGTACAGAACACTGAAGTTCTCCGTACCTTCGATACAGTTTCTGTATTTATTTTTTCAGTCTTCAGAAGCCTGCAAAATGTATTGAGTTATAAAATGGGGAACTTACTATCTGTCCAAAACTATGTTTGCAATTGGAGATTTCTCTTACAGCAGTGGCTTGATACCTGGTAAGTGGTTTTGAGATTTGATCTGCCGCAATCCTTATAACGCAGTTGCATTCCCCGGCCTGCTTCATCACATGAAAAGAAGTAACAACTTTCTCTTCCTGTTAGTCTAGCTGCTTAAAAATAACACATTCCAGCAAGGAGGGAGGGAGATTACAAGCAACAGGACATATGAGACTTGCCAAGGGGGCCAGCATTTCCTGGCTCACAATTGCAGGAAAGGCTTTGCTCCATTATCAATGGGACCTGGATGCTTTGATAGACAATTGTTTTAAAAGCTAAACAACATTTGCAGTAGAAATATTGTGTGTGTTATACAAGGCTTGTGTGGAGGAAATATAGCACCAGATGGATCAGACAATAGTCCTGTCTCATGTTTTGTTCCTTTACTGGTAATAAAATAAAAACTAAAAAATATAGCCATGTACAACTTTGCTTTTAATAAAGTCTCTGTTGTTTTAGAAAAGAATAGTTGAATTGTCATGAACAATACAGATTTCCTTTGCAATAATTGCTGATTTAAAAATGTACAGAAACAATGGAATGCTCAAGACATCACAATTGCTTTGAGCAAGGACATTCCTTATATAGCACACTGAACCCATCATCTCCAGTGGAATTAGAACAAATGATCAACTGTTTAGAAATATACTCCCCCTACAGTCGGGACAAAAAAATGACTTCTCAACAATTCTTGTTATTTAGGGAATATCTTGACTAATATTGCCATGCTCTCTGAGTTCCTATAAGAAATTAGATATAGATAGACAGATATTTAATGTATTATATAAATATGTATATGTATATATATATCCACCTCTCAGAAGGTTCAGTAACTTTGATGATCTTTCAGAAGTGCAATCAGGAAAAGTTTTCTTTTTCGTTTCTTTTTTTTTTTCCTTCTGAGGAAGCAGAGAGAAATGGATAAAAATAGATCTATATTAAATAAATACCTATAAAAATCTATTCATGATAAAACCTTACGGGTCCATGCCTTATACTGAAGTGATAGAGAAGTGACAATTTCTCTCTCAAATGCTGTGTGGCGTTTGGTCATCTTCAGGCAAGTGCTAGTCTCCCTTGCTCTGGGTCACTTTGGTTAGAGGGTCTGCATAGATGGGGCACAATTCTCCATCCCTCTCCCCACATGAAAACATACATTGATTAAAATAGGTAGTCAGGCAAATTCTGATGCAGTGTTGTGATTCCAACATGCTCTGATGGTATCCTTAAAGGGCCTCCCTCAGTGTCTCTATATAACTAAAAAGGTAGAGAAAAATGCATCCCAACTAGAGAAAGTAAAATTTAGACTAGATAAATATTTCACAAATATGCAAGCTAAGCTTGTAGTATATGTTTAAAGGAGATGGGAATTCCCATCATACACTCAGCATCCAGTTACCTTCTTTCATATTAAGAATATCGTATGTCTTTTTTGGATGAATAGCTGACATGTGCCCTGCAGGAGGTCTGTAATTCTGGCAATTCTGACTCTTCCCTAGAAGTCATTTTTTTTAGAGGAATAAAGTGATATAATAATAATTTGATTAGAAAATTTACTCTGGTTGTGGTATGGAAGGAAAATAGAAAAGAAACTATTGGCAGAGAGATCAATTAATAAATGTTGTGAAAATAAGAAATATTTAGGGACTTCCTTGGTGGCGCAGTGGTTAAGAATCTGTCTGCCAATGCAGGGGACACAGGTTCGATCCCTGGTATGAGAAGATCCTACATGCCGCAGAGCACATAAGCCCGTGCACCACAACTACTAAACCTGTGCTCTAGAGCCCGCGAGCAACAACTACTGAAGCCCGTGCACCTAGAGCCCATGCTCCACAACAAGAGAAGGCACCACATTGAGAAGCCTGCACACCACAATGAAGAGTAGCCCCGGTTCGGCGCAAGTAGAGAAAGCCCGTGTGCAGCAATGAGGACCCAACACAGCCAAAATAAATAAATAAATAAATAAAATACAAAAGAAATAAAAAAAGAAATATATTTTAAAATGCCTAATTGTATATTGAATATACTTGATAAAGGAGTGGAAGAGTAATAAAGATTTGATCATATTTCCATTTGGGATCGTACCTGGATGGTAATTAAGATAAATCTTTGTCATTTATAGTAGCCGGTATTATGTAGTTTAAAAATTTTCTGAATCTTAAACTGTGATGTTGGAAATGTGTTTTGCAGTGAACAGTGTAATTTCATTTTATCAGCACATGGAAATAATACTACTTTGAAAGAAATTAATAAGTACGTATTACTGCCTTTATATCAGTTTAGTTAATAAATTAACTTTGTTCTTTGCTTGAATTTAATTGATATACAACATTTTAGCAATCCAGAGGTATTTTAAAATATTAAAATTGAGATACTATAAATTAAAATCATGAGAATTATAATACATTCTGATTTCCTCCTTTTTTGGCTTGAGGACAGCTCCTTAATCTAGATGATGATAAAAAACAAAAATGATCAAAATAAATCAGCTAGTCTATTTATTCTATTTTTTCATGTGTCTACCCACTGCAACTTACCATTTATTTAGTAAAGAATATGCTTATGTAACCACATAATAAACGTACACTTATGAGGTGGTGATTCAGTATATGGTTTCAGTTACAAACAGCAAAATAGATTTTTAATAGTGAGGATTTGTTCAGGAAAATAGAAATTACTCTAGATAATTCAAGAAGGAAGGTATTTAATACAGGGAATTAGTGGCTTAAAATTTTTTTTGAAAGGACTGGCAGAACAAAGTTCATGGAAAAGGGTAACATGTTTTCAAGAAATCAGAACATTTTAGAGCAGCCAAGAAGTTACTGTTGATGATTTCATGTGCCTTGAAATTAATTTTTTAAACTGATCATTTCTGCAGAATACAGAATGCGCTAATTGTACATTTTTGGATTATTGTATGTTTACATGATTCACTATTGTTGCTGCTAGGCATTATTTCCTTCTGTCAGCTTGCTTACATGTATGGTTCCTACTGCAAAAAGATAAAATTCTCTTCAGGCACAGCTGCAAATAAATTAATTCCTATTTCAAATTTACCAAACAACAACCAAATTTTCAGCCTAAAATCATTTTCCAATTTGTTTATCAAATAAAGAAATTTAATTTTGTCTTCTAAAAATTAATGAAAATATTTTAAAAATATTTTCCTGGCGTTACCTTTATGTGAGCAAAGAGTTTGAAGGCTGCTAAAATAATAGGGATGAAGTAACTACTCCTAATTAAGGGGCTAAACTGGATGAGTCAGGTTTATGAGTGAGCGATATGTAAAGGGAATTTGCAGTCTTCAGAGATCAGAGCTAGGAAAGGAAGAAGTCAGAAGGCTCTCGGAGAAAAAGGTAATCACTTGCCTTTGAGAGCTATATCTGAACACTTAGTTGGGACCCCACTACTGCTCATGGACAGATAGTATAAAAGCTAATGGGCTAAGAGAACCTTTGGAGACTATAAAGATTACCAAGGAATAAGCATAGTAGAGAAAGCAATATAGGCCACAAATAAGGAGATATAAAATTGTTTGAAAATTAGCTTTGTTGATCACAAGGAGGAAGACTTTGAAGATATTTCTGAACTTTCCCAAGTAAAGGATTTTAAATCTGTAATAAGTGTTTATGTCTTCCACATTCTCTTCATTGTTTTGCACACAAACATTTTTGAGAAAGGATATCCACCCTTTCTGTTTTGAAATCTGATCTGGTAGGAGTGTACATCTCCATTAGCCCAAATCTCTTGGACCATGCTGAATTCTGAGGAACCTACCAAAGCAGCAAGACTTCACAAAGAAGTTTTATAAAACACTTGAGTAAATTTATGAAAAATCACTCTGTAGTTCTCCCATAATACTTCTTTGAAATATCCTGGAGTCCTTGAAGAGTAGAGGTGATGGGTAAAGTAGTGAGGGATGTTCAAAGAATCTTATTTCCAGGGAGAAACATATTTGACATACAGAATAAGGAGTAAAACTATTTTACAATCTAGTGGAAGAAGTTAAATTAAAAAGATAAATCAAGCAAAGTATTTTTTAAAATTAACAACAATATTTGTAAAATAGAATTAGGCTCAGACTTAATATTTACTTTATTTTTAATTCTGGCTCCTAATGGAACTTAAAAACAGCTGGCTTTGTTGATCTAGTGGTTCCATGTAAGACTGAATAGGCAGAATTAGAATCATTAAAGTTCCATTTTCATCAGATTTGTGCTTGAGAAAACTAAGTATACACTCATAGTAATTTATTATAGGCATTTCTTTGTGTTAGATATATTATTAAAATGGCAGAAGGGGATGAGATGAAATAGTACAACAATTACACAGTTTAAAACTTTTCAATTATAGAGAAGCATTCAACTACATCTTTCATTACCACCATCTGTGTTGTATATATCACTTTAAGATTAATAGCGGCAGGATCTGTTTGTTTCTTTGTTTATATGGAATTCAGACCAAGATAGGTTTTTCCCATCGTTGGAGAATATTGTAAAAAGAAAGTTATATTTTTGTATAGCAGAACATTCTCAAGGTCTTTCCCAGACTATCCCCCCACCCCCTCAATAAACCTACTATATTGCCTCAAATCTGACATATTTTTATTCAAAATAAACAGAGCATTATCTTTTTACCTATCCCAGTAAAAGAAAGATTTTTGATATTTGTGTATTCCCATCTTCTTCTGGAATGCTAATACAACACTGGTTTAAATTTCAACAATAAGACTCAGGGTTGGAGAAAAGTCATTTTGGTTTCCTGGAAATAATTAAATGTTCTGAATTGCATCTCCTCCTAGTGGCCTCACAGAGTTATCACAATTTCCAGTGTGAGTAGCTCACTTTTTAATTCAATTCAATTCAGTTCACTTCACCTCACTTCACTTCAATTTAATTCATTTCTGTTCAATTTAGTTTCACAAGAATTTATTGAATACTAATTGAACACAATGAACACTTTGTTAGATGTTGCACGTTGAAAACTGCAAAGGACTTCCATCTTTACCATAATTGAATTAATTTTATGAGCCAATGATTTTAATCACTAGTTGTAGCACATTTATTTATTTTTATTCTGTTCTCTTAAGCTAAATAGTAACAAAATAGTAGTGCATTCCAGTACAGATGGTTGGCTAATCTTCCTCTCCAAAGATGGCAACAAGACTAAGGCCAAGCTAGCATTTGGCAGACAGAATCACTGTGCTGAGTGAGGTATCAAAGTCTAAATACAAAGTATCTGGGGTGCTTGAATGCCGTGGAAACCACGGTGAAACGAATCACTTCTGAGAAAGCACAATGCTGGACTGGAAATAAATTAGCTTTTGGATTGGTGTCAGACACTCCTTTCTAGTCTAAATTCTGATACCAACTGCGTCATCTAAAACACATTATCCCAGGAGATCAAGATGGCAGTGTAGGAGGATGTGGAGCTCATCTCATCCCATGAACACAGCAAAAATACATCTGACTGGTAATAAAGTGCCCTGCTTGGTAATAAAATACCCACCATAAAACCAGTAGTTTTACCTACCCTTGCTTTTACACAATCAGTGCAAATATTAACACAGTGAAATAAGTAATTTGTGTCATCGAATCATTATGAACATAGTTTTGATCTTATAAAGGGGTTGAGGACCTCCAGGCATCTATGTCCTATACTTTTAGAGCCACTGACCGTCAAAGAAGAATGGCATACTCCGAACTGGGTCAACCGCAGGATCCCATGTTAAGTGAAAAAACAAGTAAATAATTAAGGTGACCCACTGACATTTCTCATAGTAATTATCAACCACAGAGGCATGAAGCGCATCATAGTAAGAGAGGCGTTGTGGGTAGCATTTAGATTGAAAAACATCTCTAAATGATTCTCATATATTGAGAATTTTTGCCTCCAAAAAAACAGAAAGGTGAAAAAAAGCTTGCTTGCTATGGTAGATTTCATTATTTACTCTTGCCAAAATATTCACTGTCTTCCCTATAGGAGAATTATAAATTCCTTCTCTGTTGACAGACGCAACTGTATGATTCATTGTAGCGAATGAAATGTGAGCGGAAGTAATGGGTACTACTTCTGAGAATAAGCTTTAAAAAATATTTCATAGTTTCACCTTTCTTTTGCTGCAGACTCAGCAGTTTCCCAGCATGAAGACTATGTGGCTCCAAACACAGCCAAGTTATTATATAATGTGAGCATAAAAAAATATTGTTGACAGCCATCAAGATTTTGGGGTTGCTTTTTACTGTTATATAAGCGAGCCTAAACAGATACAACCTCTATGAAATGTGATGCAACAGTCATAATGAAATCAGACTAAGGTTGAGATGCAAGGATAATACAAAGAGATCGCAAAACAGTAGGGGTTTCTGAGATAAGGAAATATTGTAAGGAAATTAAAATTCAATAGCTGAACTTAAGTTACCATCAAAGGCAATAAAGGGTAGAGTTCATGCTATAGAAAAGGAAGATAAAAAACTAAGTCAATAATTATAGTTTACATTTGTAAACTGCCTACTAAATACTTTGCCTCTAATAGATTGGCATCAAATCGTCATATGATTTTAGGCTATTGATACTATTAATACTATTATTATCATCATTCAACTCATATGATGAGAAGGCTTATAGAGCTGAAAACATTTCTTAATTTGAACCAGGATTTAATCCCAGCCTGATTTAGACCCTTATCTCCTGATCACTTTGCTCTTTAAATGAGGCATTTGCTTTTTTTTTTTTTTTTTTTTTTTGCCACTCAATGTCAATTTTCTCTGTCTAACAATTCTAGAAATTTCCTTTGGAATAATATCCCCCACTCATTTTCAATCATTTGTTTGAAACTGAATTCACCAGATCCACAGCAATTGATTCAAGTGGGCACATTTAAATCTGGGCAGCTAAGAGCCAATCCAAGGATACTTGTTTAACAGTTAAGGCAGAGAAACTCTTACCCATTGGGGTTTATTGGCAACTATCTTGTAGTAATGAAGGGAGAAGTCAGAACCAACATCTGAGAAACCAGAGCTAAGAAACAGAATGAGAAAATCCAACTCTAGGTCACATTGCTTGAGCCTTGAACCAAGTCTCACCTGAAGTCAGATTGCCCCTGAATGCTTTGAATTTGTGAAACTAAATTCCTTTTAGCATTTACATGAATTTGGTTCAAGTTTTCTTTCATTTCCATCTTAATCACTCTTCTCATTTGTCATTCATTGTTTGTTAATATGTGTGTGTGTGTCTCTCTCATTAGTGAATTCTTTGGTAGCAGAGGCCATTGCTACGTCACTCTTTCTTCCTAAGGGCCAAGGGCAGGCTCAAGTAAATTCTCAATAAATGACTGAAGAATGTGTCAAAGAACCAAACTATTATGCCTTGCTTGATATAATAATGACTAAACAGAAATGTCTTTAATTCTACTTTATTTGCTAGAGTGACATTTATCTTATCTATGATGATGGTAAATGGAATGATTTATAATCTTTAACTAAACTGGCTCATTACTTCAGCAGAATTTGAAATCCTGGAAAACACAGTTGCGTGAGTGTGTGTGTGTGTGCGTGTGTGTGAGAGAGAGACAGAGAGAAAAATAGTTTGAGGGTTTTTTTTTTCCATTTAAATATTAAATTTGAGCATGACCACAGCAAACAGTAAGACTCAACATACATATAAATGTGTCAGATTTGTTACTTGAAGGACTGGGCTACACTGCCTGTGACATTCTCATCACCTCTACACAGCCATGGAGTTGTGCAGCTGTTGGATGGGGTTCCGTTAGATAAAATGGAAAAATTATTTGGTACTTTGTTTCCCATATTTTTCTGAGAAGATTAAATTAAAATTTGCTGATTCACTGTTAACACACACCCTCTACCATGAGCAAACTACAGAAGATTTAGAGATCATCTTTAGTGAAATCCTTTATCTTACACAGTTGCTTTCACTGTTAAGTAATGCAGCTAAAATTTTCTATTTTACCAGGCTTTGAAAGCCCTAGAGTCGTAGAATTTTAATGTTGGTAGCAACTTTGGTGATTATCTAACACCTTGGTTTTGCTGACTTTGGAACAAACAGAAGGGTAAGTTGTTTACTCAAGGCTACCCAGGAAGGACACCAGAACTTGAATTCAGTTTCCAAAGTCTCAATCCAAAAATTTTCACACTTGACTTTCTACTTACCTTAGAGTTCATATTAGAGTAGAAAGAATATTTTCTTACATATTCCCTTTCATTTGGAATCAGGTCTCTTTACTTTTACAGAAGAAATAAGAAATAAGTATACCTGATATTGGAAAATAATCTTTTTGAACTATGAGTAGCTAATAGGTTTTTTTCCTAATATTATTTTGTTTATTCCAGTTATTTTACTAAACATTTGCTTTTTGTAAAAAAAAACTATAATTTTCATAATATATTTCCAATTTGTTTTCAGATGACAACTTCCAAAAGCCCTAACTTTGAGAAATCTGAACATTGTCTTATATTAAATTTTTATAAGATGAAATTTGTACATTCCACAATAATTCAGTTTGTGCCTTACCTTTTTAGATTTGAAAGAATTCAATAACAGTAGCCTTGTATACACATTGAATACAATTAAAACTAGTAGAAAATTTACAGGAGAAACCCAACTGAAATTATTCACTTTTCCCAGAGAAACACTGACCTATGCCCAGATCACTCTTCATGCTATGGCCACTTTCAAATTTGCTTGGGTTCTTCTATTTCCATAAATTTAGTTAGATACTTAAGAGTAATTTGTATATGCCCCTGAGCCTGTGTATGCTAGCTATATTTGTTATTATAATTATTATAAAGCATTTTTATTGAGTGCCTACTATCTTGAAGGTTCATGTGTGCATACACATGCACACACATTTTATTATGAGGCAATCAATAATGTAACAAATAAATTATACTGTAAAATAGCCCCCCCCCCCCCCCCCCCCCCCGGTAATAGAAACTTTGCTAATGTGCTGCCATGGCCACTTAAGAACTCTTTTACTGGTGAGATAGGATTCAGTAAATGAATAATATTTCAAAAGCTATTTTCACAGGTCTTAAATCTTCTAATTAGGATAGGTAAAAGTCAATAGGCATTATTTTAATTTCCACCATGCAGTCTGGATATTAAATTTATACTATTACAATTTTGGTGTACTTATGGGTTATCTTCCTAATAGTGTAGGAATTGAAGATCTTCCAGGTCAATTTGGTTCATCCCTCTTCCAATATAGTTATGTTCCAACTTTTGGGGAAAGACAACTATATTTTTTGTTTTTATATAATTTTATAAAAGTTTTATAGTCCTTTTGGTTTAAAATAATTACAGTCCTCTTTTCCTAACGATTACAATCTCTGTTTCTCATGTCTGTACTCATCTACTTATTCTGAATCAAGTAATAGGCAAAGATACTCGATTCCAACCATAAACTTTATTACAGAAAAATATTCTGTAAATAACTAAGCCTGCATCTTGAATCATACGAGTACAGCTACCTAAATAACAATGTAACAATTCAAATAAGAATATAAATAAAGTTATTGATTGGTACCACATAATCTCCTAACAGAACAGTTTTAAGAAGACTATTAAGGTCAATATTGTGAAGCTTGAGACCAAGTATGTCATTTAAACTTTCCTAGTCTCAGGTGTAAAATGATAACTGGGTTATTGAAAAACGTATGCATGTAAAATGCTTAAAAGTGGTCAGTATTGCCAAGGAAATGGATAGCTGTTACCCCGTAGTTCCCCTTTCTAGTTTAGAATATTGCACTAATCCTTAACCTTCGCAAGATCAACGCTTGCTTTTTTTTTTTATGCTCATTTGGGTTGGTGTCACAGAGATGCCACTGTTGCTCACATTGTGATCAGAGGAACAAGAAAAAACAATTTCTTTGTTTTATTTTGTCTACAACAGTCCTGGCTTCCCTTATGATTAGTTGGAAATAAAAAACTACATTTAGTCCAATTTGGTTTAAAACTTAATCCAATCCAGTAATTTTAAGAAAAGACTCAGTCTTTGGAAAATGACTGCTTGACTCTTTTATTTCCACTCTTCCCATGCACTTGATAGTCTCAAAGATGGTGTTAGGTTGAATTCAGGGATAGAGCCAACTGGGGACTTTTATGAACATACAAAGGAAAAGGGAAGAGTCTTTGGATCCATCAGATACTGGTTTTCAGACCACTGCTGAGTAGGTTTTCCACGTCTGCTGCAGTATTTGGTTGGCCTGGTCCTGTTTCAGGATTTTCTGCTGGCATTTGCTGCTGACATCTGGGGCTGATGAACACAAAATGCAATTTTTCTTCACTCAATCACGAGTTCTCTGCTTACTCAGCCCTTGCTGCTTTGCAGATGCTCTGCCACCTCTTCTGTCTGGATCCTTGGTCAAGTCACTCTACTCTGTCATAGCAGGTTCTTGCCACTTGGTAACCAAGAGAAGCTTGGGCAAGCATTCCAGACTCTATTTACCTATGGCCCCTTTTCTTCATGTCTTACCCATCCTGCTCCACCTCATGGAGGCATAAACTTCTCCGCAGAGACAGACTTTTCACGGGGTCCCAAATGGAAAACTGGAAAAGAGCTCCTTGTCCTCAGCTTCCTTATCAACTAGTTGACCACATTCACTTCTGAAGGCCAAGCCTAGAGAGAAGAAGTTAGGACATATATCTGACAGCTTCCTTTCCTGCTTGTGCCCAGAATTCTGAATGTCTGTTTGTTTCTTCCTATCAGCCTAGGGCTTCCCATTATTATCTAGTTCACAGAGTTTGAATCTTCAATGGTTAAAATGGGAGGTAAAAAAAATTTAAAAACTAAATTTTTCCTCAGCCATGCTTGGCTTTCAGATCTAGTGTCTTCTTGAAAATTTGTATTTGTAATATCATGATCTGAATATTGGTGTTGTATTTTCCTTTGCACTCCTACTCTAATAGCTGTAATCACTTTGAAGCAGAGAGGTGCCTAGGGCTAACTAGGGAGAAGGTCTTGTCATGAAAATGCAAATGACAACGATCCTTTCCTTTTTTTTCATATATGAGTTCTAGCATTTACACTAAACTATTGATATCTTTTCTATTTAAATTATTTATACCTATGGTATCAAATCAAAATTCTGAGATTTCAATGCTTAAACCAGGTTACATGACAAGATATTTTCTGTTTCTATTTGTTGCTGTGTTTTTTTTGTATTTTATAGTTTTTTTATTTGTTTTTATGAGTTAATGTATTATCTGTCATCAAACAAGGAACAACACATATTCAGATACTCTGTGAAAATAACCTTTTCTTATGGTTTTTATAACTGTAAAGAGCAAAATGATGATCCTTAAATTGCTCGTGAAAATGAATACAATTTTAAATAAAATTTTATATTTTCAATTAAAATTATTGAAATAAAATATTTAAATACTGATCAAACTAGTCACCAACCTACATTTATTAATGTAAATAATGTGTGAGTTTCTTTCTTCTTTCTTTCTTTCTCTCTCTCTCTTTCTTTCTATCTCCCTTTTTTCTTAATCCATTTTAGGCTCTCACCATGGATTCCAGCATTAATCCCAGCATGATTTTATGCAGAAAGAAGTGGTCAAGGAAAGCATTCATAATATGGTAAGCAGAATGTAGAATTAGCATAGACTCTTGCTGAGAGAACTGTATACTTTTATGCATGATTAAGTATCATATTTATTCCTAAACTGCTTTCTGTCATTATTACTCATTATTAACTTTTTCCCAAAGTGTATATATTTAAAATTTATTTATGTGTTTCCCTTAAACACTTAAACCCTCTTGCATTTAATGTACTGAAGTAATGCACTGCCTTAATACACAGAAATACTCATTTATTACAAAGAAATATGTATTAGTATGCCGTAATAAATACAAACACTCATTTGTTATAAGAAAATATACATTAGAACCTAAAATTCTTTGTTAAATCCCATTAAAATAAAGGATGTAAGTTTCCTAAGTACATGGCAATCTCTTATCCAGAGGACATTGGAGAGGTTATAACTATTGCATATTTTCTTATGCATATTATATACTTCTTTGAAGATGTTCCCATTAAATAAAATTTCATCTCCATATGTTTAAATTTTTTTTAAGAATACATTTTAAATAATTAATCTAATCTAAACTAATGTATTTAATCTTTTTTAGTTCTTGTCTGAATTGAATTCTCTTTCTTTCTACTCTTATCTATGGAATTGGGATTAAAATTACAATACTAATTATAAGACTCTCCCAGGCCTGCATATCTGGAGATGAAAAATGTCATGTTTAAAAATGAAAAGTTAAACAAATGAATGGCAAAAATTGTTGTAGAAAACCTTATCATTCTAATTTGTATTTTACTAAAGTTTAATTTTGAAAACTTGAAATATTTGGTTTTATAATAATCTATACACTATCTGTAAACTAATTATTCATGAGTGAGTAAATTTTACATATATAATAATTTAAGTATTAAAAATGTAGTGGCTATAACTTACCTTATCTTTACAACTTAAAAGAATATTATTGGGCTTCCCTGGTGGCACAGTGGTTAAGAATCTGCCTGCCAATGCAGGGGACATGGGTTCAAGCCCTGGTCCGGGAAGATCCCACATGCTGCAGAACAACTAAGCCTGTGTGCCACAACTACTGAGCCTGTACTCTAGAGCCCGTGAGCCACAACTATTGAGCCCATGTGCCACAACTATTGAAGCCCACGTACCTAGAGCTCGTGCTCCACAACAAGAGAAGCCACCGCAATAAGAAGCCCATGCACTGCAAGGAAAAGTAGCCTCTGCTCTCCACAACTGAAGAAAGCCAGCACGCAGCAATGAAGACCCAACACAGCCAATAAATAAATAAATAAATAAATTTATTTAAAAAGAGCAATAAAATAACTATGCTTACTTTTTTTGAATGAAGAAATGAAGTAAGGAAAGTAAAGCAACTAAGAAAATTAATGAATAAGAAATAGTAAGACGATGCCAAAATTAAGTGAAATACAGAATTTTAAAACTGCTGGATAAAATTTAAGAAAATATAACTATTTGTGTTTTTTTTTCTGTCTGAGCACTTGGAAATACATGATTGATTGATTACTTTTGTTGTTATTATTTTCAAATTTCTAAAAACATATATTAAGTATTTTCCACAGAAAAGAACCATATGTGCTCTTTAAATATTGGCTAAGAAAACTCCCTTGAATAAAATAAATATTAACACTTGGCACAAAATGTAAGTTGTGACCATTTTTTGCTCAAACTATTTTAGTATTTTAAAGTTAAAGGAGGAAAATTATAATTCCTAAATTTATTTTTGTGAAAGTTAAGAGCAAATCAACAAATGAATAACAAATGATCTCTTGTTCCCATGCCTCATGAGCTTAGTCCATATTTAATATCATATCCTTTAAGGAGTTATCCTTGATTCAATTTGTGGCAATTAGATTCTTACCAGAATAAAATAAAGACCTCCTTGGTCTTATTTTCCACTAGAGAAGTACTATGCCTCACCTACACTGCAGAGGTCAGTATACTTCCAGCCTAAGTAGGAATTCATTAAGTTCTAGAATGACTCTGCATTGTAAAATTATATACATAGATCAAAAACATGTACCCATGAAAACATGCAATTATATACAATTGTCATATACTTATCACATATGTATGGGTGTGTCCCATACATACCCATAGAAACATTGAATTAAGGAATAAGTTACGAAGTAGATAACTGTCAAGTATGGCATTCCTTTTCTGGATGTTTTCTAGCCATCTCACCAATCCCTACCTTTCTTTGCAAAATTTGAAGGAACAAAATGCTGTTCTGATTGTTAACCTCAAAAAAGATAAAATAGGTATAAACGTTACACAATTAGTTCAAAGAATCGAATGAGAGAGTAGATGGAGATCAATTTTAAGTCTTCACTTTGAAAAAAATTCTGAAAAGAAATATGGCTTAACATTAATTTGTGAAATTATAAATAATATGGGTTGCAGAAAACAGCTGGATTAAATCTCTCAACCAAGTGGATTGTACCAACTTCAAACTGTGGCCACAAACCTCAAACCCATAACAACTCTTTTCCTATCCTCACTTTTAGATGATGTTCTTGTCATGTATTTTAGTGAGAAAATAAAATCATCCAGAAATGATCTTCCACAAGCTCCTGACGACACTTCTACCCACCTACTAGCATATGCTCTGGCTTTTTTGTCCATTAATATAGATAAATTCTCCATGCTCCTATCTAAAATCAGCTCCTCCACTGGGGACCAGACCCCATCTGCTTTAATCTACCTCCACTGGGTTCCTTTATCACTTTTTCACTCTCTCTCTTAAATCATGGACTTTTCCTCTAACCAATCATTTTCATGTGCATGCAAACATACTATTGTTTTCACAAGCTTAAAATAAACCAGAAACTACTCTTCTCAACGATTTGCCCGCAAACTTCTGCATCATTTCTCTAGTCCCCTTCAGTAATATCCCCACAAAGAGTTGTCTATGCCCATTTCCCATTAATCTCTTCTAAGTAAGAGCAATAGCAGTTTCTTCTGGTGGCCCTGCCTCTACCTTGTCTTCTTTTTCCTACCCAACTGCTTAACAAGGGAGTGCCCCCAGAGCATAGTCTTTAGAACTCTTCCGTACCTATTGTCACTTCTCTCATAATCTCAGAGTTTTAAAAGCTATATTCCAGTGACTCTGGCATTTATATTTCCAGTTCACACGTTTCCTGGATTTCAGATTCACGTATCCGAATCTTCTCTTGGATGTCTATTATTTTTGAACTGAACTCCTGATCTTGCCATCCCACCCCCACTCCAACCCACTCCTCCCCAGAAAATTCTGCTTTTCCATAGTCTGCATCTCAGTGAATGGCATCTCTTTTTTTTCCATTTGCTGAAATCTTGGAGTTATTCTTGACTTCTTTCTTTCTCTCACACTAGGTGTATATTTACAATTATAATAGCTTCTTGATTTATTAACCCTTTAATTATTACATAATAACTTTTTTTCTTGTTATAGTTTTGACTTAAGGTCTACTTTGTCTGATATAAATATAGATATTCCTGCTTTCTTTTGGTTCCATTTGCTTGGAATATTTTTTCCATCTCTTCATTTTCAGCCTCTATGTTATGTGTCGTCCAAGCTCAAGTGGGTCTCTTGTAGGTGACTTATATACTAGCATTACAGTATTAGAGTATTCTGATTTTGACCATATACTTAACACTATCAATGAGCTTTATATTTTCATTTGTCTTCATGTTGTTAATTAAATTCCTTTCATTTCAGCTTGAAGAAGTCCCTTCAGCATATCTTATAAAGCAGGTCTAGTGGTGATGAACCTCCTTAACTTTTTTTTTTTTTTTTTTAATTTGGTCTGGGAAATCTTTACTTCTCCATTTCTGGAGGACAACTTTTTTGGGTAAAGTATTTGTAGTTGGCAGGCTTTCTTTCAGCACTTTGAATATATCATTCCACTCTCTGCTGGCCTGCAAGGTTTCTGCTGAGAAGTCTACTGATACCCAATGGAAGTATGTGACAATTCACTTTGTATGTGACCTTGTATGTGGCAGTTCACTTTTCTCTTACTGCTTTCAAGAGTCTTTCTTTGTTTTGATTTTAAAGAGTTTGATTATAATGTATCTTGGTGAAGTCTTCTTTAGAGTAAAAGTTATTCTGTCATCTTGCTCTTTCTTATTTGTTTTCTGACTGCTTTTTAGTTCTTTGGTTCCTTTTTACTCTTTTGTTATCTTCCTTTATTATTTGATAATTTTTTGTACTTTTATCTTTTGTGTTTCTACTACAGGTTTCTTCTTTGTGATTATCAACAGGCTTACGTAACACATTTTATAGTTATGATAGTCTATTTTAAGTTGATCACAGAGTTTTATACCAAACTAAAATCTATGTAGATATTAAGAAGCAAAGCAGATTTATCAACAGGAGAAAAAGTATAATATTCTATTTTCACATGATTATATTATGACTGAAAGTGCCTTCTTGCTAGTTTACATTAATGTGGAAAATGTTTATGATAAAGGTTTTAGTGAAAAAAAAGAAAACTAGTTACATTTGATTACCAGTAGATAAAAACAAAAAGTAACAGAACAAAGCCAAAAACAAGAATAATAATGAACTACATAAGAAAGAGACTGGAAAAATAGATGATCTTTTTATGAGTTATTTTCTTCGGGCAGTATTTTTTAAAGTTTTTTAATGTTTCTCATGTTCTCTAATTTTTCTTTGCGGGAATAAGTTATACGAACAATGGGAAAGTGCTGAATTTATTTAATTTGGTATAGCATACACAGATGACTTGATTTAATTTAAAATTGTACTTATAGTAGACATCTTCTGCATTCCAAATTATTAGACATGTTTTTCTCCTTTTGGATAAAATACATGATTTTTAATTTAATGTCCTACATCATATGTCTCCATATTAATTCATGTGACTGACATGGAAAATTAACACGTAGACATCTATTGAAATAATTTTCATATATCTGGTAATCTATACATTTAGTAAAGAATATCTATAGAAGAAGACACAAAGCACACCTCTGTCCCTTCCTGTCATTAAACTAGTTTCTGAGATTCCTTTATAATGGAATAAAACTGATAATTTCAAAAGATTTTGAACAAATCAATTCCCTTTTATACTTGTTGGTTCTTCCTTTCCAGAAATGAAATACTGAATGCACTAAAAATTGATTTCAAACATTGGCATTCTTATTAAATGTTTTCTACTTTGGGTATCAAATATTATATATACTTGCCTTAATATTCTTCATTTTTTTTCTTAACTTAATGGCCCAACTTGGCTAGCTTCACTTTCTCTATTCTGCTTCCAATTGACTTCATTTTTCTTTGTTTAACATCCATTTTTCTGCTTAGAGGGAATGCTTCTCAGATTCCTTTACAAAGGGAATAGACTCCTGTGACACCCCAAGTTGGTGGTTTGGACTGTCTTTCTTTTAGCACACTTTTTTTTTCTTCTTATTTGTCATGTGGCATTTTATAAGGTGCTTCCTTTCCAGGAATCTTCAAAAAGCCACATTTTCTCTGTGGTAGAAAACAAAAATTGTTTATTATTTGTAAATGTACTGAAAGCATGACAAGTACTGCAAACTATCTGATTTTTGTAGCAAACAGATTTACTTCTCTTCCAAATGCTTAGAAAAATGTCAGATAAGAGACGTTTTGGGGAAAATGATCTGTAAAGTTGTAACACATCTAAAATCGGAAACAGGAAACATCTTTTGGTCAAAAGATATTTTTGTTTTATGATTTTTTTTTCTTTTGATGTCCCTTCTTTCCATGTGGATGCACTCACTAGCACCTTTAGTCTTTGCCTTTGGAGGAAATCCTTTAGAGTACTCACAGAGCTTTGCAAAATAAACTGATTGTTGCTGATTCTCTGCCTTTAAAGGGAAAGTGCATTTTGGAAACATTAATTTAAAAACTTGCTTAGCAAGATTACTTAATAGCTATAAGACAGAGATGGGCATTTTATAATACTTTCCATAAAAGACAGATTTGTGGATTCTAAGCAAAATGTTATATCAAATGTGATAATAATATAGCAAACTTGAAAAAAAAGTTATAGAATGATGAAATGTAACATATCCATTATTAAAAAGAGACAATGTACTAATAAGTGTATGTTCATTTAACTTCCTAATACATGCTCTTTAAGTAAAATTGTTCCATTTTATGTTTAAACTTCAGTGTTAAAGAGGTACAAATTAAGGCTAAAGATAAGTAACTCCCCTTTGTAAAAAGGGAAGACAGATTTTAAGTGAGCAGAATGAATCTAGGAAACAAAGTACATAATTAAAAAACCAACCATTTTAAGTTCAAATATTCAATTAGCTTTTCGGAAAACATCACTAAAGGTAAAGAGAGTTTTGGAGTTGAACGCATATGATTATATTTAACTGTGGTCTTGTTTAAAGTGCTAAATTGCTGAGAAATATCAAATCATAATACCAATGTTGCAGCACTTTATTGGGAATGAGTCAATTTTGATTTACAAAGAAAAATTAAATGGCATTTTGAAAATCGGTATAATTAGTGTTGGTGTTTCTTTCTATAGTCACCTACTCCTGGTTTAGACCTAAATTTGAAGCATTATAATAGTTTGGTATATAGTTATTACCACCTTGCAGAAGAACACATGTGAGGGCGCTGGATTTTTTCTTTCCTTCTTACTGTTAACTGATCCTTCTATTTTTCATTTTGCTGTCACTTTAAATGAAAAAATTGAGTTTGTGTGTGCGCATGGGGGTTCGGGGGGACACCTAAGAAAACCCTAAGAACTGTGTGTCTGTGTGTGGTGAGATTGAGAGTAGGTGGTCTAAAGGGTCATTTGACCTAACGAAGGGGCCAATGAAAGGAAAATAGTGTGTGAACCATTAATCTCAAGCTTGTTTACACAACTGTAATTTTGTATTGCTTGTTTACTGCCACTCTGATGACAGAAACAGTTCTCCCCTGACTTAGCAGCAGGCTCCTGGACATCATGCTTCAGAAATTATTTGTGATAATACATGATGATAATAATTAATAAAATAGTTTCATATACTATGATACTTTTAAGTGGGAAAGATCTTGACTATTTTAAAGGGCTGACAAATTAACTCTATCAGATAAATGTTATGGCTTTCATATTTACATTTCTATAAAAACAACTTAAATATGAGGAAAGTATGTTTCTGCAATCTAGTGATGCATACTTCTAGAGAACAGTTTTATTTGTTGCACCAGATTATTGGCTTAATATATATTTCGAAGGCCTTTCGTATGCTCACTGTTCATTATCAGTGTGTAAGGTCTTTGGGTATTTTATTCATACTATTTCTATTGCATTGTTATCTCCCTGTGGGCTGTGTTTTAAAAATGCATATTTCGGTTAAGTTGTCTTTTTGGTAAAGTTCCCAGAATTTTTGCATAATAGATGATTAGTTTGTGGTGTAAATAAAGTCCAAAATAAATTGTGAAGATCTAAATTGTGAAAATCTATCTTTCACCCCAACATGTCTTACTTCATTTAAAAATGTCACTATCTACATGCAGCAAGCACTACGCTGAGGATGGAACACAGAATATACACCATTCCAAGACGCCCAGAATTTGTAGCTGTGGTGGAGGCTGGTTTTGACCAAACGAATAATTCCATAATATGAGTACGGCATACTCTGATGAGAGGATAATTTTAAATGTTTACAGTTCTAACAAAAATAATTCACTCCTAGGTATTTTCTTGAAAATACCCCTGTACATGGTTTAAGGTGAATGCCAAGTTTGAATGACAGCTACTCTATATCATAAGAAAATGTGTATTGAATACAGAAAAAGAAAAAAAAAATCTGAATGTTTTATTTACTAATTGTTAAACAGCTAGCTTTGATTTAACACTTTTTTCCTGAGTTGATGCGCATTCTCAAACTTTTGACCATCTCAAAAACTTGAGAAATGAAATATATATTTCCAGCAGTAAAGTCGCTGATGGAGATAGCGATTCTCAAGGTATAGGAGCTTTATATCATTATCATGTGTCTGGGTTTAGAGGAGGCATGTGTAGTTTCAAAAAAATTCAGTTTCTCAATTGACTTTGGCATATTCTACCAATAAGCAGGAAAAGTTTTTCCCTTCTCTCTCCTTGCCATACTTTCCACTAACTAAGAACTAATTAGAATAACTAATTAATTCTAAATAATTTTAGAAAAACTGTATACATGGTAGAGATTTCAGAGGATTCACAGCTAATTAAAAGAGGTCTCTCAGTGGCACTGACATGAGAACTATACCAAGAACTTTATAATACTGATAGCACAATGCATGTAAAGAATTAAAAATATTTAAACACATAATATTTGTTCACCAGGAGTAATTACTACAATTGCTACAATTGTTTACAAAAATTAAAAATGTATTTTTCCCTTAAGTCAGGCTTTTTTTCATGCAAAAATAATCATAAGCTATGGTGCTTATCTTGTTCTTCAATTAGCTGCATTTTCAATTATATATATGTATAAATGTATATATAAATATTCTTTAAAAATATATAAGTTTTAGGAAATTGGGTCACTATTACTTGAAAAGCATAGTTTACTATTTAGAAGTTAGATTTTCCAGCTCTTGTGCGATAAAAAATTAGGTCACATTAGAAGCAGTTTCAATGTCATGTATAGCATCTAACTGTCAAGTGCTTAAGTTAAAGTGGAAAGAAAGAGCTCTACAATGAAGGGTGGAAGAAGTGAGGAAAGAGGGAAGAAATCTGATCCAAAAATCTCTCTGTAGCTTACAAAATTCCAGTACCCATAAGCACATAAAGGGTGGAAACCAGATTGAACCCAAAGGATCCTCATTGAAAAAGGAGAGCTACTTAAAATAATAATTATTCCTTCAGTTTAAAAGATCAAGCTTTACCCTCAGGTATGAAATGATTACACAGGCATAGAACAGCTGGTGGAAACTGAATGAGGATGCTAGCAACCCTGATAACAGAGGGAAAGAAGGGTGGGCAGAAAGCTTCAGAGGGGAATTGACTCCTGCATGAGTGTATGTGCTTAAAAGGAGCAGTATTATAATCATAATCTGATCACTTAATTTTGTTCTTTTATATTCCATTTCTATTCCTAGATGTCCTTAGGACTGGCAAAAACTAAACAGCTTTCTGTGAAAATGAAAGCTGCTAATTTAATTTGCTAGAATCAAATAAAAAGCAAAAATCACACATTCTTCCTACATCTCAGTATTTCTTTTTTTCACTTTTATTTTCCACGTATTATTCCATTGCCATATTAATTTCTTTGATGAAAAGAATATCATCTATAGTTTTTAAGTCAAGGGGTCTGTTTGACATTTACCCTGGTAAAGGACCCTTTATGAATTTATTTATTGTGACTATAGTGTTATTATTTTAAATTTTATTGGCTCAGACTCTTTTGTTTTCCTCACCTGATGGAGTTAATTCTGTAGCCCTACTTCCTCTGTATCCACCACAATAGCACTGGGCACATGGCCCAAACTGGCCAGAGTACTACATTCCCTGGTTCACAGATAAGTATGTGGCCCATACCCAGCCAATTAGTATAATGCTGTCAATTAAAAATAGTCCTAGACTTGTATATTCACTTTATCATAGGAGGGATATTCCCTCTACCACTGTAACCTTAACTTTGGTTTTAATTTAAATATAAATAAGCAGAAAACAAGACCCTGAAAGAAATCAAAATTTAAACTAAAAAAAAAAAAACAATCAAACAATAACAAAAAAAACAACAAACGTCTGTTTTCTAATTGTCATTTAAGGAGCTTGGAAGTGGCCAATCTATCCTAACAACAAGTAAAAGGCTGGACAGACCAAAAAATCCACAACTCCTCTTAGATGCATTGGAGAAGTGATGTCAAAGAGCAAATCACTCTCTCCAAAACTGGAGAGAGACGAACACAGAGAATCATTATTCACCAGAGGAGAAACCAAGAGAAGAAATCTCCACAGGAACTAGCGCTGGAGTAGGAAAATCTAAACTGTAATTGTTGAATTGGGGGAGGCTCATGTGGCCAAATCTGAGAGTTACAAACTCCAGGGCAACCCAGTCATGATGGGTTCCACTTCTGTGAATTTTAACTCCAAGGGCTTGACCAGGTTCTCACAGTGACTATTTGAAAAAAAAATAAAAAATCCCTTCCATTCAGGAGGGAAAAGGAAACATTTTCTAATATGTCAGAATACTGTATTGTTCACAAGGCCTTTCCTCAGGAGAAACTAATTTACCAGAGCATAAGCTATTGGAATATGACCAGAGCCTAACCAAGCTGGGGGAAGGGAAATAGCTAATTCTCTCCTGCTGTAGTCTTCCACACAAGGAAAAGGAAATACCCAACTCCAGCCCACTACATCCATCCTGTCCTACAAAAAGGAGCAGGGAGTGAGAAACAGTAGGGAAGTGCTTCACAGTTCAGAGATGCAGGCTCATTAAAAGACTGAGATCTAATCATAGGACTATAGAATGCTTTTGCTCTCTCCGCATCTTACTACCACTTACTAAAGGTCTATTTACAGCAGTTTCTTTCATTCAACACATCATGCACAGATTATAAAAAAGAAAAAAATTACAAGGTATATACTAAATAGCAAAAAGCACAGTTTGAAGAGACAGAAAAAACATCTGACCCCGATTCAGATTCAGCAGGGATTTTGGAGCTTTCAGACTGGAAGTTTAAAACAACTACAATTAATATGCTAAAGTCTTTATTGGAAAAGTAGACAGCATTCAAGAACATTCAAGATGGACATGTAAATGGAGAGATGGAAAAACAAATGCTGGAGTTTGAAAGTGTTCTAACAGAAATGACAAATACCTTTAATGAATTGATTAGTATACTGGTCACAGTTGAGGAAACAGATGTTGAGTTTGAGGATGTTGCAATATAAACTTCTAAAATTGAAAAGCACAAAGAAAAAAGGCTGAAAAGCATAAAACAATTTCCAAGAACTGTGGAAAATTACAGTATGTGTAACATACATACCAAATAATACCAGAAAGAGAATAAAGGGATAAAGAGACAGACAAAACATTTGAAGCACTACTGACTTAGAATTTCCCCCAAATTAATGTTAGACATCAAAGCAAGGGCCCTGGAAGCTCAGAGAATATCAAGAAGAAAAAAAGCAAAAACAAAACAAAACGAAAACTACACCAAGTATACCATGTTAAAACTGCAGATAATCAAAGATAAAGAAAAAATTTTGAAAGAAGCCAGAGTAGAAAAAGACCTTATCTATAGAGGAGCAAAGACAAGTTTTATATCTGACTTCTCAGAAATCATGCAAGCAAAAAATGAGTGGGATTAAGTATTTAAAGAGAGAAAAAAGCTACCAATTTAAAATTCTATACCCTGTATACATATACTTCCAATTAAAGGAGAAAGAAAGACTTTTTCAGACAAACCACAATTGAGAATTTTAGGGAAATTGGTAATTCGCTGCCCGGAAACCTGCCTTGCAAGAAATGTTAAAAGAAATTCTTTAGAGGGTGTGAAAATGTTATACGTCAGAAACATAGATTTACGTAATAAAAGGAAAAGCATCAGAAAAAAGAATAAGTGAAGGTAAAGTAAAAACATTTATTTTTCTTATTCTTAATTGATCCAACAGATAACAGTTTGTTCAAAATAATAACAGCAATAATATACTCAATTATATATGTCTATATCTATGTAAATATATACAAATAGATATAGATATGCTTATGTATGCTAATTGATAAATCAAATGAATAATAGCAATTATTTGGAAGGGAGGAATTAGGATTATTATGTCACTATAAGATACTCATGTGACCCATGAAGTGGTATAGCCTTATTTGAATGTGGACATGAATTACTTGTTAATGTACATTGCAAACTGTAGGTTAACCAGTAAATAAATAAATAAATAAATAAATAAAAGTGTAACTGGTATGCTAAGAAAGGAGATAAAGATATTCCATAAAATAGTCAGTTAAAACCACAAATGACAGAAAAAGAGTGGAAGACAAAAGTAGAAACAAAGAACAAGGACAACAAACAGAAAACAGTAATAAATATGGCAGATATTAATCCAACTATATCAATAATTACTTTAAACATCAAAGACCCAAAAATATCAATTAAAAGACAGAGATGATCAGATCAGAGTCAATAAAAAATCAAGACTCCACTATATGTTGTCTACAAGAATCTTACTTTAAGTGCAAAAACACATAAAAATTAAGAGCAAAAAGATGGAGAAAGATATGCCATTTTAACACTAATCAAAAGAAAGTGGGAATAGCTATATTAATTTCTGAATAGCTATATTAATTTCAGAAAGGAAACTATTGTTAATGTAGAATATATGAAAGAATTGGAAAACAAAACAAAAGACAAAGAAAAAACTCCCAGAAATCCTGGAATATAGCAAGGTTATAGAATACAGTGTTAATATACAAAAGTCAATTACTTTCTGATAAACCTATATACCCGCAATGAACAAGTGGACTTTGAAATGAAAAACACAGTATCATTTATATTAGCATTCTAAAAAATAAAATACTTAGCTATAAACCTAACAAAATATGTATAATATCTATATGAGGGAAACTACAAAACTCTGATTAAAGAAATCAGAGAAAAACTAAATAGATATTCCATATTCTGGATAGGAAAACAATATTATAAAGATATCAATTCTTCCCAACTTGATCTACAGCTTCATTGTAATCTCAATCAAAAAAATACCAGCAAGTTGCAAGTTATTTTATGGATATCATAAACTGACTCTAAAGTTTATTGGAAAGGCAGAAGGCTCAGAATAGCCAGCACAATATTAAAAGGAGAAGACAAAGCCAGAGTACTGGTACTACCAGATATCGACAAGACTTACTATAAAGCTTACTATACTTACTATAAAGCTTACTATAAAGCTACAGAAATCGACAGAATGTGGTATTTGAGAAAGAATAGACAGATCAATGGGATGGCATTGAGAACCCAGATACAGATCAACATAAATATTGTCAACTAATCTTTGACAAAAGAGTAAATGCAATACAAAGGAATAAAGATAGTTTTTTTCAAAAATAATGCTGGCACAACTGGACATTCACAGGCCAAAAAAATGAATCCAGACACAGACCTTATATTCTTCTCCAAAAGTAACTCCAAATGGATTTTTGGATACAGCACCAAAGGCATGATTCATGAATGAAATGATTGATAAGCTGGACTTCATTAAAATTAAGAACTTCTATGTGAAGGATAATCTCAAGGGAATGAAAAAACAAGCCACAGACTCAGGTAAAATATCTGCAAAAGAAATATCTGATAAAGGACTACTATACAAAATACACAAAGAACACTTAGAAATCAAAAATAAGAAAACAACGTGATTAAAAAATGAGCTAAGGGACTTTCCTGGTGGCCCAGTGGTTAAGACTCCATGCTTCCAATGCAGGCGGTATGGGTTCGATCCCTAGTCAGGGGCAGCATGGCCAAAAAAATAAAAAATTGAAATAAAAATTAGTAAGACAAGATCTTAAAGACACCTCATCAAAAAAGATATATGGATGGAAAATAAGCACATGACAAGATGCTCCACATCATTTGTAGTTATGGAAATGCAAGTTAAAACAATAATGAAATACTACTATGCCACTATTAGAATGGCCAAAATCTGGAACACTGGCAACACCAAACACTGGTGAGGGTGTAGAACAAGAGAAACTCTCATTCATTGCTGGTGGGAATGGAAACTGGTTATAATCACTTTGTAAGATATTTTGGCAGTTTCTTACAAAGTATAGTCATACCATATGATCTAGCAAATGCAATCCTTGTTATTTACCTAAAGGAGCTGAAAATTTGTATCAGTACAAAAGCCTGCACATAGATGTTTATAACAACTTTATTCTTAATTGCCAAAACTTGGAAGCATTCAACAGGTGAACAGATAAATAAACTGTGTTACATCCGGACAATGAAAAATTATTCAGTGCTAACAAGAAATTAACTATCAAGCCATGAAAAGACCTGGAGGAAGCTTAAATGTGTATTACAAAGTGAAGATGCCACTCTGAAAAGGCTACATACTGTATGATTCCAACTATATGACATTCTGGAAAAGGCAAACTATGGAGATAGTAAAAAGATCTGTGGTTGCTAGGAGTTAGGAAGGAAGGAGGGATGAATAGGCAGAGCACAGAGAATTTTTAGGGCAGTGAAACTATTCTGTATGATATTGTAATGTGGATACATATCATTATACATTTGCCAAAACCCACTGAATGTACAAGAGTGAACCCTAACACAAACTATGGACTTTGGGTAGGTTCATCAATTGTAATAAATGTACCATTCTGGTGTTGATAATGTTTGTGGACAGGGATATATAAATAGTCTCTGTACCTTCTCAAATTTGCTGTGAATCTAAAAATGCTTTTTAAAACTGCTTTTTAAAAGTATACACACACACACACACACATTTTTGGTAGTATCTATATGATAGTGGATAATTGATAATGGAGAACCTTTTATTTCTCTGAGGAAACAGGTATATATATACATATATATATATACACACAGAGAGAATATATATATAATAATTATGGTTATTTTCCTTTCACTAATTGTACATATGAAAAGTACATGAATATGCAGAAATAAAATATTTTCAGGTCATTTTTGGGAAAATATAACAGTATCCCAATATAATTAATCATGAAAACTTGTCAGCTCATTACTCTAAGAAAACGCCCTATCTCTAAGAAAGCCATATTGATTATTTCTGGGTGTTCCCAAATGTCATGTGTGCTCAAGAACTAGACATTCCACCAAATTAAAGTCATTCTGCAAGTCATTTTTATTGTCCCAGATGATAGTAGAAGTACTTTCTGCAGCTCAACAGTAACTCCTGGATTTCCACAGTCAGTGAATCTGCAGTGGTGGATGTCCCAACCCCTCAGGGGCAAAAACAGAGGAACTGTCTGTAGTGGACTAGGGGTAGGAGAATGACCACTCTCCTTTGTAATACAGAAATGCTGATATAGGGCATGAATGAGTTTTATAGTTCTAATATTGAAGGAGCCAAGAAAGAAACTGATTTAAATAATATGGTTCTCTGGATTCTTTTCAAGTAATAAAGGTTTAGTTGTCATGTAAAACTCAACATATTTAACTTATCCTTGTCTTAGGTTAAGATAGCTTTCACAAAGCTCCTTGACCATTCAGGTTCTATTTTACTTAGTCTCTTCATATAAGGGGTTCTGTAGTCCCTTTGGGCTGCTCTCACCAAATACCGCAGATGGGGTGGCTTACACATACATAACAGAAAGGTATTTTTCACAGTAATGGAACATGGAAGTCAAAACTTAGGGTGCCCGCATGATCAGATGAGTGCCCGCTTCTGGGTCACAGACTTCACGGCGTATCCTCATGTGGCAAAAGGGGCTAAGGAGCAATGTGGGGTCTTTTTTATAAGGGCCCATTTATGAGGGATCTAGCCTCATGACCTAATCACTTCCCAAAGGCATCACCTCCTGAAACCATCACATTAGGCACTAGGGCTTCAACATACGAATTACGGAGGGAGACAAACATTCAGACCATAGCACAGGGGTTTTGAAAGTAAATTTTTATGTTATTTTATTAAATGAATTAGTTTCAAGTCAAGTGATTTTTGTGACCATTTTAAGATTTAGATTACATTGTATTTAATTGCAAATGGAAACTTGATCATAGCAAAAAATAAAGTTCAGACAATAAATTAATGTATACAAAAAACATGTTCTTTCCCATGCCAGGATCACCAATTTCCCCTTCCAGTGGCAGGGGAGGGGGAAAGCAAAAAATTAAAATGCCAAAACTTCAGTAATTTCTTGCGTATCCTGTCAGATAATATCCATATTTAAACAAATACAAGAAACTGCCCACAGTGAGTCAAATGGTGGCCCACCAAAAGATAGCACAATTCACATTTTACTACATGTGCCTTTTTACACATGTAACATCTATAGAATAATTCTCAAAAGTAAAATTATTTTTGAAGGTATGTACACTTAAATATCTCCCCTTCGTTCTATTAATCTTTCTTCTCTCCTTCCTACCAAACCCAATAACTGTGCAATACACTAGAGGCGTAAAAATCATGTAATTTATCATTTCTGATGTTTTAGAGGAAGATGTATTGATAAATAAGTGCACTAAAAGGTTATACACATAGGCAGTGCTTAGATGGGCACATACAATGTACAGAGGGATGCTCAATTCTCGCTTTAGCAAAGGCATGACAGACAACTTTTGATTTGAGTCTTAGAAAAAATATTTGCTTATTAGGGTGTCCCAGGCTGAATGAATACCAGCGATTAAAAAAAGAAAGGGGAATATGAAAGAGCAGTAAATTAACATACCTGAAGCAAATGTTTTGGTTTTTTGGTGTGTGGGTGTGTCGGGGGGTGGTGTTTAAAGAGTGCAACAAGAGAGAGCCTAGAGAAGCAGGTGGGTCCAGATTGTGGAGTCCTGAGAGAATCTGAGTCTATTTTTCTCTATGTAATATGGAGCCAATGAAAGACTTAATGAAAAAGAATAACATGGTCTGAGTTGAATTTTCATAAGGTCATTTTGACAGCAATGTAGAAGATGGATTTCAGGGAGTATGGGTAGGGACTGGAGGCCATAATATCAGTTTATCAGCTTGGAGATAAATTTCTATTTCACTTGGCATGTTTCAAGGAACCTCAAACTCAATATGTTCAAAATTGTGATTTTCTTTCTACCTCATACTCTTAGGGCACTCTATATCTCAGTTAGGAGAATCCTAAATCTTTCAAGCAATAGGTATAATATAAATGATTCCTTCTACTACCCTCATGCCTTATGTCAATTTGTCATCAAATACTAGAGGATCTGTCTCAGTGATATCTTTAAATCCTGGTTTCTTCTCTCCATCGTTATTTCCACTGCCGTTAGGTCAGATCTATATCCTCTTATAAGGCCTGTTTCAAATGCCTTTCATCTGATCCCTCCTTTCTACACTTTCACCACCTGTTTCACTTTCCACATTACCAAAAGTGTATTGGTGGCTACCAAAGCCCATCTACAAAATAAATCTGATTATGTCATTTCATAGCTTCAAACCACCCTTGATTTTTGGTTGTCCGTGGATTGAGGCCTGCCCTCCACAGTCTGAGTTTTACCCTACCAACTTCTTAAACACCTGTTTGAACCATTTCTCAGTCCCAGCTACAGAATCTCTCATTCCTGGAGTACTGGAGGCTTTGCCATGGATTCCGTCATTTTGTGATCTGTTTGCCTGCCTGAAGAACCTATCTCCTTCATCTGAAAGCTCCAACTATTCAACTTAAAAGGTAGAAACTGTTAGTTCCTCTTGGAGAATCGCCTCACAGCCTACGGCAGAGCAATTGGTTCCATCTTCAGGGTGTTAGGATCACATTTTGGTCTTCCTTATATTATGGCACTTTCTTTGCTGCACTATAATTTTTGTATTTATGTGTTTATTTCCACTGATTTTCAATTTTATACTGAGGAGAGTCTAACCTATTACCCAATACATTTTAGGCACTGAATTTATGATTCTCGAGTAAATAATTAGCCAAGATTGTAACTTTACTATGAGAATATGCCTGTTACAAATGAGACAACTTACTCTTCATATAGCTGAGGTTAACAAATGCCATATTTTTTGTAAATAACTGAGCGAATGGTAAGTCATTTGTTTTAAAATCGTGTTTATGTAAATTGTAAACTTTTATTGGATTTACTTTTAGTTTAAATTTGCTCTTAATGTCAGCAGAGGACCTAATACTGTGTACATAGTCACATAACTTATTTTGGAAGATAGTTACAATCCACATGGTGTTTGAAAGAAATTCTGATCTTACACATTCATGAAGTGAATAAAATATTAGTGAAATTAAACTGCATGAAATTTTAAAAAGCCTAATATTATGTTGCTGTATTTTCAATTTCATTTTAAAAATGCAATAGAAATTAGCAGGAAAAATGTAAGTACTAGAGTGAACTGAGATTTCAGAATGCCAGAGAAATATCTAGATACCTAATGAAGACAAAAAACACGTCCTTCTTAACTTTGAAGTAACAGCTAAATTGGGTGGCATTTATGACTTCTCACAGTCTGATTAAGAAGGATCATTATGCTTTCAAGACATAAGGTAGCAGTGGAGTATGAATGATAACTTTTTTCTTGTTTAAGTAATGTTAGTTTACCAAATGTTTCCTGTTTTTATGCCCATTATGCTACATTCCTAAAGACCTCTAGTAACTTTAGACAACACTATCCCCAAAAGATACCTTAACAACAATATAAATACAGTCAAAGCACACTCAGAAGTTCAGTGTGTTCCACTGATAGCCTGCCTTTCGTACTGAACTCTACTTTTCTGCAAAGCCATGTACGTTGGGTACAGAGAACACTGTGTTTATTTCGCTTCCTATTCTTTTTGTTTCCGCCTCTCTCTCTTACTAGAATATAAACTCTTTGAGAGCCAATTCTTTGACTTTTTTTTAATCTATTTTTTTCACAAAGCTTAGTGCTTTGTATAAGGCCAATGTTCAAGAGACATCATTTGAATAAGCAAGTGAATGAATGAACAACTGTATACCCTGGCTAGAAATTGTTTTAGTTAAGAGATAATAGGATAATTTTTATATCTATATTATTTGTGGGGCTTTAAACATACAATTTGGGGGGCCTCATTTAAGATATATAATATGCAATAATTGATATGAAATTGCTAGGGTCACTCTTACTGCTGTGGCAGTGGTCCATGCAAATGAGGGTCTCTGAAGCCATGGCTTCATTAACCACATGAGACTTTTGTTTAATACTATAATAATGTACTATAATAATGGTCTTCTCTGTGGCTGGATTTGTAATATGTTTTTGGTCACTTTTATCTGAACAACTCTCCTTAGGCTGGATGGAGACCAGAGAGTTGAGATCCCAGAGTTCCTTTGAGGAGACATGTCCTGAAGGAATTCTGTTTCCATTAAATGCAAGGGGACTTCATTTGAAGAGTAATTTCAAAACTTTATGAGAACTAGTGTCATTTTTAGGTAGATTTCTTTAGTTTTCTCATGTAAGTTTAAAATTCATTTAACTACTTAATAAAGATACATCAATTATTAAAATTAATGAGTCAGTTACATTATGGGTAGTTACACAGATACAGGAATAAAATGAGAGGGAAAGACAGATGCCTAAATGCATGTGCATTTAGAGTGAGCGTGGGAAAATTCAAATGTACATATATGTACCCTATTTGCTCCAGGGGTGAGACTTTTTTTATTTTTTCCCCACCTTTACACAAAATGGGCTTACCTCCATTTATTTTAGGGCAGAGCTGCTCATTTGAACTCTAAAGCTTGAGATTTACATCTGGGAAATCTGGGTTCTCTCCAGATGGTTTCACAGGAGGTCTGGACCGCCCATTCCCCATTCTTAATTCCTGCCTTGTTTATGTCCAATTTAATGACGGTCTGGCCTCTGTTACTGGCAAAAGGGTGTTCCAAATCCCAGTGGTCATTGGCGCAGGTTTTAGCCACAGCTACAGAGAGACGAAGAGGGGAATGGAAAGGCTGGATTTGGCTGCTCCTCATGCTGTTTATATCTGAACTGTCTCATAAAGTCTGACACGTATATAATGGTTACTTCTGTTCACGGCAGGCCTGGCTGCTGATCCTGCGTCACACTGGTCTCGGCCTTCATGTTTGCAGGCTCCCTCAGACTTCAGTTCTCATGGACGTCCTCATCCCTCCGTAAACCCGTTCTTCTCAGAGATTAGCATACTGGATTTATTTCAGATTAGGTTTGCCAATTCTTGAGAAGTGTGTTCTAACACAGCAAGTCTAAGTTAAATAAAAGGCTTAGTGACCACTTAGGTCTAATAATTTTAGCGTAAATTGAGATATTTGAAAAAATTTTTATCACCCTTATATCTTCTCCAAATTTGTCCTTTCTTACTAGTAAAGCTTTTTGGTGACAATAGGATGTGAATCAGTTACTCTGAATTATCTGTGCCTTCCAATGTGAAAGTCACCTTTCATACAATCTTCAAATACATATCTTGGTACCAGGGTAAAATTTTTTTCATAATTAAACATGCATTTATTTTTCTAATTTTTTATCCTCTGTTCTGAAACTGAGTTTTCATGTCACTTGGCACTTAAAACTTGACCTGACCCTTTATTTTTGTTGTTTTTCTGCTGTTGCTGTCTTTTGTTTGTTTCCACTGTTTGTTAATTCCATGTACACGGTAATGGTGCCTTATTCAGATTTGCACTTAAGGCCCTGACACAGATTAAGTGTTAGAAATGAAAATGAATTATATGAAAGGTGCTAATATGCTTTGGAGATTTGGCTTCTTAATGGGAAATTGTTTCTATTATCTTTATAAAAAATTTACAAATAGAATGGTGTAGTGAGAAGCATCTTAGATTTTAAATTAGAATTTAGTAAGGAAAGTACAAGATGAGACTAGAACATCTGTACTGTCAAAAAAGACTCAAAAATGATGGGAAAACCCCCAGGAGTCTGCTTGAATGGATTCTTACTGTCCAAGTATGGAATAATCTGATCATCAAAAAGAAGTAATGATAATGGATTTAATCTATCAAATAAAATAGCAAATGGTAAGTCAATACAAATATAAAACAATGAATGGGTATACTGAAAGTCTGATAAGGAATGGGGTATTTATCATTTCAAACTACCTCCTCATAAAATATGTATTAATTAATTACAAAGGGGTATAGAAAAACTTAACAGCTTAGCTGACATTGTCTTAATCAAATGATGAAAGTAAACATGATCAATAATGGGAGAGACTGAAATTGTGTGCCACTTTATAAGATGCACAGAGAAAATCACAACATCTCTTCTATGATAGTACTGCCCCAAATCCATAACCTAAATCTAATCAAATCTATTTCAGATTGGAACATGTTGTAAAAGTAATTAGCTTATCATCTTAAAAATGTCAAGGTCGTGAAAGTCAAGTAAAGACTAAGGAAATATTCTAGACTGAAGGAAAATCAAGAGACATGACAATTAAAGGAAGCATGTAATTTTAAACTGGATTCTTTACCATACAAGCCATTATTTGACCAATTAAGACACTTGAATGGGATCTGAGGCTTAAATGATATAAATGTATATATGTTAATCTCATGGTTTCAGTGTGTGTTGTAGTTATATAGGATAATGGCTTTGTTTGTAGGAAGTATACACTAAAGTATTTGAGGGTGATGGGATGGCAACTTATTTGCAAAAATATTCTTTGAACTCTTCTTCCAAGATTAACAGAGGTTAGTAACAGTTACCAATGCTACAGCAATTAAAATCCAAAAATTAATTTTAGAGTTATAAAAAGTTTGTGAGAAATTGAACTGTATTCTGTTTACAGTGTTAACTTGCAAAGCAAAATATAAACAAATGAATAAATTCTAAGCGCAACCTTAAAAATAATGATATGAAATCAAGAGTTTTTTTTTAATACCAAAGAAAACATTTTTAGAATGGACATAATTTATTGGAGGGAACTACTCATTTAATTAGGATGCCCAAGGAATAATTAAATACAGAAAGATGTAATTCTATGCATAGGATTATTTCTATGTGTGACTGTTGCTTCTCATTCTCATAAATGTTTATTTTTGCCACTGTTTTTATATACTGGAATGTACTTTGTGGCACTTAAAGTACATATATTTCTCTGGAAAAGAATATTATGAAAGGCCATAACATTTATGTTTATTGGCCTTAGTAAAAATCTGGACTGTAATTGGAAAATAGAAAATCCATCTGTTTCACTAGAGTGTAATAGATTTTGACTTCCAGACAGGGTAACTGAGTTACGTTGGCTATCAATATACATTACTACCCACTTGTTCGTTCTCCATTTTTATTAGGTAATCCTTTCAAAACAGTCTCTCCAATGTGAGTTGTAGGCATTCTGTAAAAACATGATCTACACACTTAGTTGCGGACTACCACATTTCTCTTTTAGCAAGACAATGGAAAATCTGTTACTCATTAGACATTTTTTTTATTAAATCATGTAAGGTGAGCTCTAAAATTTTGTATGGGGCCTAATTATTGGGTGTAAGAGCTTGCATTGATTAAAACAATAAAGTATCAAAGTATCAAATTGTTACTTTATCATTTCTGTTCTTAATGAAGTTTTGGACTAATTTTCAGCCTCTTATGGAAAAGAATATTTCATGTTTTAAGATACAGAAATTGCTTTACATAATTATTACTGATGATTACTAATGTGATCTAAGTTTAGCATACAGTTTTGAGAGATTATAGTTTTAATCATTTATGAAGAGAGAAAAGTTCCTTAACGATTAAAATGCCCAAATCATGAAAAGACATGATGGTTGTCTACCAAAGGACAGTCAGATTATCTATTTCCAAAGTTCATCCTTGGCTCTGCATGAGAGAGTAACCTCTCCATAGGATATGAAGCCCAGAGATATAACAACAGGGAAATATTGCCAGTAACTACAGACATTGGGAGAAGGCCCACATCAAACTGAGTCTTCCCAGCATGTGGTACAGGTCGCTTGCCAGTAGACTGCTGATTATAAATGGACTCAATTATTCTAAACCAAACTAGTGGAAATGTTTTCTGCTAACAGTGCACATGGACACCGATTTAAACAAACCCATATTAAATGTACATTTTAGCAACTAAAATACTTAAAGTAATCGGGAATGTTTTCCTGTGTATTAATGATAATTTGAGTGTTAGGGCCCTTTATTCAAAGGCTACAAAATGAAGGCAAATATTCTTTCCTTTACATTTTACAAAAGTCTAGCAACATTAAGTGACTGTTTTTCCAAATATGACATAGCAAATAAAGTAGTGTCACTATACATTGAGTGAGTCAGCTGTAACACAGCTGATGTTATTAGTTCTACCATTTCCAGAGTTCCTGCCCTGAATTGTTCATAAAGCCTCTACTATTTTCTTTACCTATAAACATCTAATTTTACATTTTTCCCATTTCTACCTTCAAGAGAAGTGCAACTTTTCTTGATCCTCTATGTTTTCATTTTTCAAGCTTAGTCTTTTACTCTTTCTTTGAAATGTTTAAATAATGATGGAGAAAATAATTCAGGATAACTTGGAAAGTAGCAAATCTTTACTTAACAGGGCAGTCATATAACTGGGAACTCGATCCCTCCCCCTATCTAGAAATATGACAACACACCACCCTACCAATCCATCACTAAAATTAGCAGCCTAAAAATTCCTGTAGAGGGACTTCCTAGGTGGTGCAGTGGTTAAGAATCTGCCTGCCAATGCAGGGGACATGGGTTCAAGCCCTGCCCCAGGAAGATACCACATGCTGCAGAGCAACTAAGCCCATGCACCACAACTATTGAGCCTGTGCTCTAGAGCCCGTGAGCCACAACTAATGAGCCTGTGTGCTGCAACTATTGAAGCCCACGCACCTAGACCCTGTGCTCCACAACAAGGGAAGCCACCACAATGAAGAGTAGCCCCTGCTCGCCACAACTAGAGAAAGCCCGTGTGCAGCAATGAGGACCCAACACAGCCAATAAACGAATAAATAAATAAAATTAAAAACTCCTGTAGGATAAGAAGGGAAAAATAAGAAGCAAAGAAGAAGTTTGACAAGTTATATTCCAGATTCAGAACCACTAGAGAAGCTTAGATTAAGAAGATTAGAATTGAGAGAAGATGCTAGCCCTGTGAAAAGACACAGGGATTTAGGTACTCCCATTGCAGGCAAAGATAGTAATCTGGAAAGCATGGTGGTAATAACTCAATCAAAAGTAAAACATGGCGAGATCTAGCAAGAAGTTACAATGAGTGCCTGGACCCTGGAAACTCAGGTACTCAAGAAAGAGACTCAGTTATTAGAACTGGTAGGTAAAGTAAGGATGTGGTTACAATAACAATTTTAAAATGTACTTTATAGACCTAAACTTAATGTAGGAAAAAATACCAACAGAGTTGTTTAGACTGAGTCACTTAATCTCTTAAATTGGATATTTTAACATTGTCCCTGGGTAAGCTTCTCCTTGGGGTAGGTGAAATTCTGCTACCATGAGTGAAATTGAGTCTAAATACACTCAGAGTAATGGAAGAGAGCTATAGAGACAAGGAAATATGTTGGTTATTATAGAATTAACGTATTATTGCAAGCTGTTTTCCAATCCTCTGAAAAGTGAAGGAATAGATTCAGCTCTTCTGATAATCAAATAAGTCCATGGGATAAATTTCTATTTTAAGATTTATTCTTTCTGTGTTCCATCTGAATTAGGTAAATTTCTAGTTTCTATTTCCAAAAATAATACCATCTCTTCTTTTTTTCAGACTTCTCCTAGTATATCTGATGGGTGCCCAAACACTCCTTTTTATACACAGTCTTCTTAAAAGTACAGTCTATAGTCTGAACTTTACTTCCTCCACAACTTTTTGAAATCTAATTGATATTACGTAACTCTAGTAAAATCACTCTGATTTCACCACCACCATCCAGTGGGCACTTTCTTACTTCTCATCTTATTTAATCTACCTGTAACATAACATGGAGCCCTCCTACCTCTTAAAATGCATGTTTCTTGTGGCATCAGGTTTCCAGTTTTCTTCCTAGCCTTCTCCCATCTCCAATTTCTCTGATCAGTCCTTCTCAGCCTTCTTTCCTAAATCTGTTTTTTGAATTTTCTTATCCTCTACAGTTTAATCTTGGATCCTTTTCTTTTTTATATTTTACATGTTTTTTCTTGATGATATCCTTTACTCAGTAGCTTTGACTATCATTCTCATCACCTAATTTTCTATCACTGACCTCTCCACTGTAATTGCCAATTTCTATATTTAATAGAATATTAAGCAGAAAACAAATACAAAAGTCCTATGTGGAATTTATTTTTATCTCTGGAAAATTTGTTCCTCCTCATCTTCTTCTTATATTTCCCATGTTACTTAATGGCACCACTATATATTCAGTTCCATGGCAATTACCTCTAAGTCCTTTCTCTTCCTGATGCTCCATGTGCAATAAGTTAACATCTTGCAGCTTCATCTAAATCATATCATTTTGTTTGTTTTGTTACCATCAAAATCTAGGTTTTCATCATTTCATAGTTCTTTTCTGTTGTCTCTGAAACACAAATGCTCTTCTACATCAGATGCTTTGTTTCTAGAATAGTTTAAGTTCCTCTGTCCAATAGCCTAAACAGTATCACAGGTATTACAGTCTAATCAAAGTTACTTGTATCTTATATCCTAAATTGAAATGGCTATAACCCTCCATCTAATATTCAAAAAATTAACTATTGCCCCAGGTCTACCTCCCCTCATTCAACCCTCTTTATATTTGAGAGTATTCAGAATGAAGTGTCTCATGTGGCTTCAGGAATAAGTCTGGCTGTTCCCTTTGTTGCCCCAACACATAAGTTCTTCATAATAATAGTACTTACTCTCCTAGGTACAGAAACCACTTGATACTATTTCTCTGTGTGATGGGTGATAGAAAAATTCTAACTTCAACCTGGAAATGTGTAAATATCTTCTCCAGCTTAGTGAGATGCTTTGATCTCTTGGTATTGAAGTGGCACTGCTTGTGTCCTGATTCTTACAAAATTCTGAACATCAGCTTCATTTTTCTCATCAACAAATGCTCAGATAACACAAAGATATACTCTTATACATGATCCACTAAAACAAATATGGCTAAGTTTTATTTTTTCTTTATGATTTTCTCTGCTTTGTTTTGTTTTACCTTCCTCCTGTTTAACAAGATAGGCAGCCCTGAGTTTTCTTTCTGCACATTATGTCTGTGGGATAATAGCTTGCTATTATTTTAAATCCTAAATCCACTGATGAGATTCAGTGAAGTGCTCCTAAAAGAAATATCAAGAAAAAAGGATGTGTAGAAACGATATTTGGAGAAACTCCATAGGTGTGAGGGTGAAGAGTAAGGATTTCCTCTAGACACAAGAAAAAAAAAATCTCAGGCTAAAGGGAAACAGTGAGAAAGATGCTTGTGGTTTTGCAGAAGATGAGACCCTGGTCCATCCTCTCGGCATTGTGGCAGGGAGGCAGAGATATGCTGAAGGAAATAGCTGTGCAGTATTTCTGGGTCCTGTGAAGCATTGCCTTGCTCTGCTCATGAGAAGAATTCAATTCAAAGCAGTGGGAACTCGAAGGATTAAGCACACAGAGATGATGGGCATCTCAGTGGAAAACTTTGACCCATGGAAACTAAAGACCATGGTATGACCTATGGATACCTTGAAGCAGGAGCCCAAGACCAGCCAGACACCCAGGAAGAATGGAGTTTATGCTTTCTGTCAGCAATAGATGGGGATTAAACCCACATTTTCTACCAAAATTGAATCCTTACCTAGCAAAGTTAAAACTAAAGATGACTCAGTGTCTTATCAAGACTCACTTATCCAACACAGACTAACACAACGTTGTAAAGCAATTATACTCCAATAAAGATGTATTTTTTAAAAAAAAGACTCATTTACCAAGTGAGGATTTCTCAGGGAGACTTATCAAGGAGGAAATACCACCTACTCTGTTATTCTATCTCTGGTTGCCCTGAGGGGTATGGAATGTAGTATATTAGCATAGCACAGTAGTCAAGAGCATAGGCTCCAGAGACAGACTAATTCTCACAGCCAGTGAATCTAATACTTCCTATTGCCGGACCGTGAAAAATTAGGTAACCTATCTAATTTTGATCTGGTGTAAAAAATGATAATGTTACCTTTTTTCATACAATGACTATGAGAGTTAAATGAGATCATGCATATAAAAGACTCCAAAGAGCACATGGCATAGACTGAACCCTCAACATGGTGGTATTATTAGCCCCCAGTGCCATCCCAGGTTGATTGAACGGTCTCAACTTTCCAAGCCAGGTGATGCTGTGCATGTAGGATATGCTTTCCTAAATAACCCATTTAGTTCAGGAATATAGATTCCACTCTCAGTTTAAGGGTTAAGGGTGGAAGCAAAAAGTATTCAATTTTGTTTTAAGAAAGCATGGATTTTAGAGAGGAATGAGTTGTCAAAATAATATTTTGATATTTTAATTCATGTACCGCCCACCCTCTGCCCCAAGCAGTTTTCTCCCTGTCACTTTTCCCATTCAAATAGAGAGCAGGCACATTAACTACTTCCTTGCCCGAAAGACAGTGTATGACGGGTTGCCAATTTCCAAAATTAATTATCTAAGTCATAAATCACTGTAGATACCCCTAAGAGAAATCACAAGAGAAGATTATTTAAAGCTAGAGTTTGCTAGAGAAATTGGTTTGTGAGTGGAGCTTCCCAACTGCACTTGGAAGAAAGTTTCCCCAGGATGGCGAGTATACAAAACAGAGAGATCTCAGGAATGAAAAACAAATCCAAGCTAAGCTCCATTCAACTTCAATCGCTAAGGAGTTTGCAAGACCCTAGAGGGAAATGGTTTTACGATGCAGCTAGACAAAATGTATTTGTCACAGAAGGTAACAATCAACTGATCAGTGAAGTAAAAAGACCCTGGGAGAAAACAGTTTTATGTCGTGGTTATACAGAAGGGACTATAAAGATTTCAGGCCCCTGAGGTGACCCAAAATCGTAAGGCAGTCACCATCCTGAAGAAGTTCTGTGGACAAGGTAGTCGGCATCTCTAAAAACTTATGAAAACAAATGATCAAAGACTAGGGACACCATCCTGTTTCTCCTCGCATATGCAGATGGACTCCTCCCTCCCACTCCAGATATGACCCTGGAAATTAACAGTGAGGAAGACCCCAGAAATAAAGCACAGTGTTGTGGAGAGGGAGCTTGCTGAGAATACTGAAATTTAGTTTTCTGACAATGCCAGAGCTAGGAGTCTGAAATGAATTTGATTTACACAAATAAAACAAAGTTTTGGACTGAGACTCATACTTCTCAAAAAAAAAAAACATCTCAGAGAAAAATCCCTCCCTTCCACACAGACAGACCACACCTCACATTTTTTAGTATAATGCTCCTTTGGTCTACATAGTCTCAAACAAATGCATTTTAGTTCATGGTTTTTCTCTTCTCATTCACAGAACTAGTGACCTGATTAATTGATTTTACCACAATGAAAGAAATTGCTGTGAGAGTAGGGACAAGTCTCCTCTTTCAACAAAACTAAACTTAAACCTCCTCATGGCTTCAAAAAGAAGTATTTGGACTTCTACTTTTCTCACTAAATTATCAGACATGGGTCAAGATTCCATGAAACTCAGCCTCCAAAAGTAGGTTTTCTTAAGTGTGAGGCTTAGGAATGGAAGCCTAGTCCCACAATGATGGCAACAGAATGCCTCCTTGCCCCTTTCACAGCTCTTCTGATACATCATCTCGGTGACATCAGTAGTCTCTACCAAGTCATTCACAAGACAGCCCCATCTAAATTTTCCTTACCAATGTCACTTCTCTAAGCTTCTTTTCACATCCCAGCCATGCTAAACATATTCCAACATATCTTCAGGAGTCCTATCTCCTTTACCTACACCTTTCTATTGCTATGCTTCCTGCTGTCATCCCCCTTTGCCACACCCACCAGCATTGTTCTCTATCACTATGAGCTCTCTTCATTTTCTAAGAACCTACCCAAGACTTTATTTACTTCCTTAGGCAAAAGAGTGCTGCCTTGTCTTCTGAACTTCCGTAAAACTTCCCAGTGTCTGCATTATAACACTTACTGCAGAGACTATAATTATTTATGTGTCCCTCTCTTCTCAATAAACTATAGGCTTCTTAAGAAAAGGGACAAGGTTTATTTTTCTTTAAATCTTCAAAGCTTGCATAGTGCTTGGCTTAGATAGAAGCTCAATATTGATGAATGAATGGCTGTATGAACGAGTACAAACTTCAGAGTCCACTGTCCAGTTATTATTCTGAACCACTTGCATTAGTTCAAGGCTTTGTGTATGTTAAAGCTCCATGAGAAGAGAGTCCATCATGCCTGTGTTTAAAGGATATACATTTTTTGTAGTTTCAGTGAAACACCGTTTATAAAAGGCACTGATATTTCATTGCACAGAGGTGCATAAATGTTGTTCTGTCCACCTTTTGATTGAAACAACATAAAAATGAGGCATCAATAACTGTATAGGGGATTACAAGGTAAGACTACCCCCAGTGATATGGGAACATTTTTCTGAGGTCTGTTAGGTAATCTGACATTTTTTAGAATGGAAAAAAACAAGTGTTGGGAGAGGTCTGCCACCCCTTGTAATTGCCTGCAGGACTGGCTTCATTTGCATTATTACTAAAAAATCTAGTGATTCTGAGCAGACAATTATAGCATTTAAGCAGTTTTTCCTCTGTACTCTTCTTGAAGATGGAGTTTACAATTGTACCTCATTCCTTGAAAAAGTGTCCTCTATAATAATAAGAAATGGGAAGAGGAAATTTTATGTTATTGTTTTTTAGGTCACTGATATAAAGTTGGTTAACTCAAATGACTAGTAGAGGGCATGGCTTGTATAGTTTGGATTACATTTACACTGCCAACTTTAATGGATCAGAAAAATATATGTATGTGAAAAAGAAAAAAAGGTGAAGACTGAAGCTTAATTTCTATCCCTAAAATGTAGAAAGAGAAATATATTAAAAGCAAAAAAGAGCATGCTGACTTAAGACAATGGAAAAAGAGAAATGACTATTCCTCAAGTGAGAGAGTAGACAGATGCTCTAAAGAGTTAGCTTTGGTTTCTGGATATTAAGAAAAAATGTTTTATAAGGTCTGGACTTCCTAGCTCTAATGAAGGATGATTTAGAAGGTGAAGCCAACCCCAGTCATCTTCCAACTTCACACTTCAAGAGCTGCCAATGTCTATGGTTAATGAGGTGGACTTGGAGCCATGCCCTTAATTACTTGACCTTGTGAAATCCTATTTCTTAAACATTCTAAACCCATGACCCTCTCAAGCTTTCTTGTTCTGTGTATTTACAATAGCTAAGAAGATCCTCTCTTGTTTTCTTTATGTACTTTGAATTATAAAAACTAACATGTGTCATAGACAGTTTTTCAATATATTGAGCTTATTGGTGATTTTGACATGTGTTTTTAGTGTGGAATTTGCACCATGTGTCAGCTCTCTTTATTGAAAGTGAGGGTAAAATATGAGAGCTCTACAGCTCTACATGAGCTGGCATGTAATTATATGTTCTTTATGAGTGTTATTGAAGGAAATCAGTAACATCAAACATACTGAAGGCAGAAGGGAAGTTTTTAAACATCTTCATATTTAATTTTGTTTATAACTTATACATTCATTACATATATATTCAAGTATCTTTCACTGAAATTTTTACAAAGCAAAGATTATTTTTGTGGGAGAGAGGCTTATCTGTAGTGGAAGAGAGTGCCTCTACTGTGGAACAGAGCCATAAAATTTTGCAGTTCAGTGGATTTAGAGAAGCTTTTTTTTTTTTTTTTTTTTACTCACAATGTGGTACTATGAAAAATAGGACTGAGTGTGGTACAAATTAGTTACTCTATTATTATTAGGAAAGTATATGAAATTGAAGACAAGAAAATTTAATTTGTATACTTGGAAATAGCTGAGAATAAGCATTTTTATTTTCAGTATACTCTAGATTTTGGCTTATATGCCACTGCAAGATTCATTGGGCTATACAACACTTTTATTTAAAAATATAACCAATTTAAATGAGACACACCCAATGAGGGGGTCTGGTTACAAACTTTAAAATTAAATTAGATTTACTGAGTGCTTCACAAACTTTCTGAACATGACTGAGCCAATTTTGAGAAGACCTGTACTGATTGGTTATTTGAGGTAGAAGCCACATAACTTCATGGTTTCAAATGGATTCAACTGGAAAAGAGACACAGCCCAGCATTTCTACACATGTTAATTTTGAAACTGAAAGTAATAGCCATAAACTAAGGTAATTCTCAAGTAAAACAGAAAAAAAGAAAAGAAAAAAATTTAATCCCAACTTACATCAAATTTTGTACATTTATAAAGATAGGAAATTTGATTTTAATTTGTTTCTACATTGGCATTAAATAGAATCATCTGATGAAATTCTGCAAAGGGACAAGATTTCAAAGTGTGTAAGAAGTATCTAGGGAATTATTAAAATACAGATTTCTTCACTCTACTCTCAATGATTCTGATACTTCTAGGGTAAGACAGAGGAAGTTGCATTTTCAACTATGAAACCAAGACATTCTGATGGAGGTAATTATTTTTAATACATTTTGAGAAACTCAGTCTTCAGGGCAATTCTAGGCACCATATGCTCACTGCTAATATAAGAACCACATATAGTCCACTGTGAATGGTACTGAGCGTAGTCCAATAATGAAATGGTTACTTTTTAGAAATTCAAATCTCTAGTAAAAGATATTGCCTAATTTCTGCTTTTAAAACACAATTTTGTCTTCTTGTGGAAAGAAGGATTGACTATTTGGAGGATTGAGCTCAAGATTGAAAAATTACAGTTTTATCATAGCTTTAGGCTATGGTAAAGAATACTATAGAGTAAAAGTAAACTTGTCTCAATGTTTCTGTCTTTTTCTTTTTTTTGTATTTGGCTGCGCTGATCTTAGTTGCAGCATGTGGGTTCTTTGCGGCAGCATGTGGGATCTTTAGTTGAGACATGCAAACTCTTAGTTGCAGCATGTGGGATCTAGTTTTCTGACCAGGAATTCAACCCAGGCCCCCTGCATTGGGACCACGGAGTCTCAGCCACTGGACCACCAGGGAAATCCCTCAATGTTTCTGAATACCTTTTTTTTCAAACCATTCACCCTACTCTTTCATATATCTAGTTCTAAGTGTCTAATTGCCTTTGCTATCAATTCAGCTCTTCTGGGGGTAATATTTCGAGCATTTAACAACTAGTAAGGCCAGGGCAACTGTCAATCATACAGACTCTAGAACCAGGCAGAATGGATGGAATCTATAAAAATGTAGTCAGCAACAGAAGATCTGTCCTGGTGTCTGCCCAGCTGAATTTAAGCCATTTGGTGTTCCAACTAAGCTAGTTCACCTAAGCTTGAGAGACTTTTTGTTCTTCTTCTTGTTTAGTTTCCCATGAATCAATATTTTTGCTTCTTTGTCAATATGAATTTCACTTATGAATTACACTATTTTCATAAAAACTTTGTGTTTTGATAAATATATTCTTAGAATAAACAAACAAAATGAACCTTAACTGAAGGAAGGTGCTCTACTTATCAAAATTTTCAGTACTGTGGTCTGTTAATTGGAAGTTATGTTAGTATAGATGACATTGCTAGGTTTTTCACTAGGAATTATTTATTTGCTGAAAAAAATTATTATGCCCATTTTATGCCAGAAACTGTATTAGGGATGTAAATGTAACTATCAACAATTTTGTATAAATAATTTTGTATATATAAATCTTTTTATAAAGAAAACCTATCCTTACCTAGTTGACTTATACGAGCAGGTATCAGTTTGTGGGGTGGGGGGAAGGACTGAAAGAAAAGTTTTATCTCCATGTTGCACCAGCTACTACAGAGGCAAAGGAAGTCAAGAGAATATTTTATTTCAAGTATCCTTAGAGTGGAAGATGTGTCCAGGTCTACCTTTATACCCTACCTATAGCCTACATATTAGCTATCCCATATTATAACATGGTGAGCTTGAAAGACCAAGTACCTTCTTTAGGGGAAAGAGGGTTGAAACCACTTTCCCCTAAAAAATGCAGTATAAAATTGTAATGTTTCAGAGGGCAGAAAACATAGCCATGCAAAATAGAACATGATGATATGTGAAACTCGATATTTATTTGTAAAACATAAGGCATAGTTCTTTTGCTCCTTTAAATAGCAAATATTTTCTATATTTTCTCAGGATAAAAAAACAAAACCAATGAATGATAACCTCTTTTCATCCCCCATGGAGTTATCTATTATATCAAAATGTGCTTTTAACCTGCAGACATCATATTCACACAATGGTGAATGAATTTAAAAACTACAATGAAACAAAACACAGGACTCTCCTGCCTCGCATGGAATAGGAGGGAAGAGAAAGCAGGGAGAAAGTTTGGTAACCAGGAAGGTGTGCTGAGAATTAAGCATATATGGAAATTATCTCTATGCCTCTTTTCTATCATCAATCAATCTTTCATTTATATAAGATTTTCTGACAGTTAAAAATAGTAGTTTTATTTCTTGGAGACTAACAATCATTAATGATGAGAAAATTTAGGGGAAATGAGAATATGTTGAATAAATTATAGTAGAATGTATAATGCTCACATTTATCTATATCTCTGGATATAATTATATACGTGTGTGTGTGTGTGTGTGTGTACATACACAGAGATAGATGATAGGTAGATAGTCAAGGTAGAAATGTTTGAAAATTTTAAGAAACAGTTCACAAATTCTAAGTAAAATGTAGAAAGTAGAAGAGGGACATGGCTTTCTTGAGCTTCAGGAGTCAGTTGATATAGAGTTTACACCTGGAAATCCTTAGTTCAGCTTTTTTCAAAAATGTCTTCTCTTTCATAATCCCAAACTAGCATTTGCTGCAAAATGAACCTGTGACCTAATGAGATTTTAAGTCATCCATGGGTTGAAATATCAGTAATAATTTTTTAGGTGAGGGGATTTCTCTAACCAAGAGGAGTAACTGCCTTGCTACATTAATGACGAATATGTTGACTTGTTGCTACTAATATGCAGTTAATACTTGGAGTAGAAAGATATATTGAAAGTGGAGTTAATTTTAAATGATAACCAATAAGGAAAATTGCTAACTTATAAACAGCTAATAACATTAAATTAATCAAATTATTAACTTGCAGGTTGAAGTATAGAGGCACAAAAATAAGGTAAACATTTTACTACTTTCATGTTTAAATCAGTATAAGGCAATTTTAATAAGAATTAATATCTCTGATATTACACCTACACTCATACCTGTAAGTTTTCAAATGCAGTTCTGTCTATTCTGCCTGAGCAAATACTAGTATTTTTTAGCACTTTAAATATTTTATGTCAGGTACCAGTACTATTTTTCCCAGTAAAGTGTTATTTATGGTTAGTATTACAATAAACCCATCACCAGTATGAGAAAGAAATTCAATTTTAATACAGAAAAATATATTTTAAAATAATAACCACAGAGCTGCCTGATTTGATGCAGCATTTTTCCTTCAGGTTCTTTAGCACTCTTCTCCTTCTCATCCTCCACACCCCACCCAACACATGCATAACTTGAGCCATTTTCTTCCTGGTCTTGGGTGGCCTGACTCACTAACAAGCTTCTTCAGAATTAGAGATTTTAATGCCAGATAAATGACACTGATATCTGTTAATTAAACTACTCTGGGGTTTGATAGACCCAGAGATCTTTTATTATATTACTTTATCAATTCTGAGGAAATCCATTGTTTCAGTTTTGGGTTAAGTCTTTTCCATTTTAAAGACATCAACTATATAAGATATATATTTAAATTAAAAGTTCCTTTCTTAAATTGATATTAAAAGAATACTTTTCTTAATTTTCAGGATTATGCTCTGTATGCATTTATATCATTAATAACCTGGAATCTGGAATCAGACTGACTGGCTTTGAATCCCAGCTCTATCACTTTTTAGTGATCATGGGAAAATTTCTTAAATTCTTGCGCCTTGGTTTCCTCACTTGTAAAAATGGGGATAACAGTAATTTGCCACATTAGGTAATTAAAACATTTTGAGGGATTAATTAGTTAAAATATGTGATGTTTTCAGAAGAGTACCTGCCATATAATTATTATTTTTAACTATAATATTAAAATATTGTGTAATAGTAGAACAGCATAATAGTATTGCTCACCTTATTTATGTTTAAAAGTGAAAATTTAAAACCTTAATGCCATCTTTGAATCCCCAGTAAGTATACAAAGAGAAAAGATTGATATTTATTATTTGTCACTTTAAAGTCAATTTTTATCATTTGTTACAAATTTAATAGAAAATCGGTAGAATTGACTTAGAATGACTTTATAAAACCTGAAATACTAAATCACACACCTCAGAAATATTCATATATTTTCTTACAGCAGTAAAATATTGGCATATGAAAAAGCATGTGTGAAGTCAGTATCAGTGTGAATGAGAAGGCCAAGTTCTGATTTTAAAAAAGCAAAGCAAACTAAAAATTCATGGTTCAACTTACTGTCCATAGATTTAAATACTGTTATTGTGCTTTTAGGAGTTGATTAGTTTTAAAATGTGTAATGTAAGACTTTGTCTATGGCTTTATAGACACAGGGAGCCACTTATCAAATCCAGAAAGCTCAGCAGCCCGTACGGCAGTTCTGTGGAAACTTCTCTTGAAAAATCATAAACCCATAGGAAAGAACCACTAGAAGTCATTCAATCTAACTTTTTGACTGTCCACACATGTACATTTAGATTATGTCCGATTTGAAGCACTTATTGCATAACATGGTTTATATTAAATTGCTCTTCCATGTTCAAGTATAACTTATTCATTTCAGTTGCCTCTACACAGATTGTGTGGAGTACCAACATCAATGCATATGGAAAAAATGTATCATTTTGACTCAGTGGAATTCATTCTGATATGCAGTTTTTTCTTAATACAAGTGAAAACTTTTCACACTCACTCCCAAGTCAATAATACTATATAATATGATGTTATAGATCATCAATGTGATGGCAGTTTTGCAAATGTTACAGCAGCCCTATAATTGTTATTTCCTTCATTTAACAGATGATAACACCGAGGCTCAAAAAGTAAGTGATTTGACTACATCTATGTAACAGATTAAGGGAGAGAATAGTGACTTGAGCAAAAACTTCTTGGATCTACAAGTCAAGGTCTTATTTAACACTATGCTACCTTTTGCAAATTACACTTCAAGTATACCTCAAGCTGTATTTCTAAAATTACTCTTAGATGCATGCTGTAAGACTTTTTCATCTCCAGTTAAACATTAAAATTTCCCAAATTTCATCTTTTTCTTTTAGCTATTAAAAATACTGCTTTCTTCCTCTATCTTACAGCTTAATATAGTAATAATATTTATTGTGTACTACAAGGCAAGCATTATGATCAACTCTTTCCAAGATTATTATACTTAATCTTTGTAACAACACTGTCAAGAATTATCTCAATGTAAAAGATGAAGAAAATATGGTTTAGGATAGTTAAGTAAACTGCAGAATTGGTGAATGGTAAGAGGTGTATTGAACCATGTTAGTCAACTCCAAATTCCATGTTCTCAAACATTCCCTTGAATATCTTGAAAAATAAAAATGGAAAGAAAGATGAACAAGGAAGAAAATATAATGGGGTAGCCTACAGGCAAGTGAATGAAGCTACAAGGCCTGAAATAAGTATTTTAAAATATATGTTCCAATAGCTCCTAAAGAAGAAATTTTTCAGAGTAATATAACAATGTAAAATAATTTAAATTACATAGCTAACTAAACTAAAAAGAGAAAACAAGGGAGGAAAACTGAAATATTGGAAATTCTTAATAGAGTTAATAACGGTTTAGAGATTAATGTACAGGATGGGACAATACGGGAACAAAAAGAGCGGAGAGTTTAATGGGAACACACACTTTCTACACGAAGGTAACAAAGATTCTGGAAGACCCCAAGGCTGCCATTAGGAGAGTCTGGTACAATCCAAGACACAAAAGAAGAAAAGAAAAAGAGAGAACATGTTAGTGGTTTCATATTTCTTTTGGCAACAAGAAGTTTCAGAATTACATCTGTTTTTCTGTTTCCCTTTACCTCTCGTTCTGCTGGATTTGAAATTCCAAACCACCAGTAAATTCTACCCTATACCTTGCTAATCCTGCCTAAAACACAGAAAAGTGGCAGTATGATTATTTGAAAATAAAGTCATTCTATCCTGTTCTTCAAAATTGAGAAGTTATGTTGTTAGGATTTGATCATTTGGAATAGTACAATTCATCACCTTTCCTCATTCGAAGTAGGTGAAGGAGAAATGGAGATACAGGAGCCAAAGGCAACAACATTGACTTCATTGTAAGAAACATCTAAACTGAAATTGGTTATTTTCTATGTGTGTACATATTTGCACCTGGGAGTCTTAGGTGATAAAATTGGCAAGTAGAACTATGACTTCTAGAGAAAATCCTGGGGCCCTACTTCACAGCACAAAATGGGCACTGGGACAATAACACCTGCATTTCAATCTTTATATGAATATCTTTGGGTCAGGAAATAGTATTTTTGGCCACAGCCTTTTCAACATTCTCTTAGATGGCTGTGAAAATCTTGTGCAGAGAATGTATTCTACTCCAGAAGTCAAAATAAACTAGAAAGCTCTTCCTTCATGAACTTCATTTATTTAATGTAACTGATGCTTACTACCTCTGTGACTTTGGGCAAGTCACTTTCCATGGTCCACTCTATTTTCAATCTATAGATGTGTTGTTTAAGGCAAGATAATTTATGTTTGTTTTAAGTTTTGGTTATTACACTTATAATAACATGACTGAAATGAATTGTCAGGCAATAGACATTAAGTACTTTTTTAATAACTGTACTGTTTACAGGATAGATGGGCTTCAACCATTTAATAACTAGGTGTATGTCACTTATATGTTAAATATTTGATTACATTCTTAACATGGCAACCAAAAGAGCAAGTTATTAAGGACATGCTTGTATTTCTGCTACTGAATTCAGGATGCCTCCAATATTGGTTTCACACTTTGGTGAAGGATTTGGAGACCCAAGTGCTGCTCCCCTTTCTCTTTTCTTTCTTAGTAACTGCTGCCTCAGAGGATAAAGGGGCATGATGCTTACCACATTTAAATGTTTAATGGCACTCTGGAGTTTCCTTGCAATTTACACTTTAGAAAGCATAGCACTCTTGTAAATTTTAGAACTTACAAGTGTCCCTTTCCCCACAGGAGCCACTAATCTCACAGGAAGGGAAGGGGGGGTGGAATCTCACACAGTTTAGAGATTTACAAGTCTGTGGTGAAGTTTGGGGTGTAAATTGCTGGGAAACCCATGAGTATATTTAAATATTTAAAGCTAAGGGGCACCTAGGTGTTCCTCTTGTTTGAAACTAATTAGATCAGGAGTTAGAAGGGGGAGTAGGAAGACGTCTGGCCTCATCCCAAGATTTAAGCCCTCTGCCAAAAAGAAGGGGGAGTTCATTGAGCTGCCCAAGTCCCATTTTGTATCAAGCATTTAAGTTAAAGAGTAAGAAGACTCTCAGAGCAGGCAGAACCTGTAACTTACATGGTTGATTAATAAGAACAAGGGCCTTGCTTCTGGAATTCAAAAATCTTCAATGTTTAAGTGCCGTGATTGTAGTTTCCATAACATAGTACAGGGCTTTAAAATCCTCCATTTTTATTTTCTGTTAACTGAGAATGTAGTATTGGACATTTCAGAGTAGTCTCTTTCCCTTTTAATCCAGTGGTAACAGAATGTTGCCAGAGGGTCATTTTGACACGTAACCCAATAGAACCACTGCATGACCTCAGAAGAAGGTTTCAGCTCCACAATGTTGTACCGCCCAGCAATTAAGAGCATTTGGAAGCAAAAAGCTCTGGGTTTGAATCTCATCTTTTTCACTTAAGAGCTATGTGATCTGTGCAAATTATTGTTTTCTCATTTATAAAATCTAAATGATAATATCACCTATCTCTGAAGATTGTTGTGTCAAATAAATTAGAACAAATAAAACACTTAGCATTGTGCCTATCTCCAAGTTACTGTTCAATGAACGCAGCTATTGCTATTTTTGTATTTGTTTCTAATGACATTTTTAAAATCCCTGTCACTATTATTCACAATTCTAATTTAAAAAATTAAACCATACTGAAAAATAGCAGTCCTCTGCTCATACTTTCCTCATCCTTGATTCCCTCTCCTTGAATACTTCTTGTTGTTTCTTCAGATATATCACTTCTGACTTCTAAATAATGTGCTTGTATTTCTATTTCTTGATTTGTTAATTTTTCTGTTACCTGTTTTCAGTCCCATATCTTACCTATAATCTGTAGTTTCTAGTTCTCCCATTCCATATTTTCTGTGATTCTGTAGCCTGAATTAGCTTGCTTCTCATTGGTATATTTCATTGCATATGGTTACTCTCATTTTTGATTTTTTTCACTTACATATTTTTATATATTTACTGTCATTTCATTGGGGTCATGAGAGAAAGGAAACAGTGCATGTGTTCAATCCCACCATGTTTAACTAAGAATAACTTTATTGATATTATTCATCATTTTTCTCTAATAATATTCTTATTTCCATGGATAGTTAACGGCATATATGTTTCAGGTCCTCATAAAAAATGGCATTCTCTATACTGACGTCACCAAGACAAGTTATATTTATGACTATTCTGTGTTCCACACTTCCACTTTTTTTAAATTTATTTATTTATTTATTTATTGGCTGTGTTGGGTCTTTCTTTGCTGTGTCAGTTACAGAGAGCGGGAACTACTCTTTGTTGTGGTGCGCAGGCTTCTTATTGCAGTGGCTTCTCTTGTTGTGGAGCACGGGCTCTAGGTGCCTGGGCTTCAGTAGTTGCAGAGCATGGGCTCGGTCGTTGTGGCTCACAGGCTCTAGAGCACAGGCTCAGTAGTTGTGGTACACGGGCTTAGTTGCTCCATAGCAAGTGGGATCTTCCCGGCCCAGGGCTGGAACCCGTGTCCCCTGCATCGGCAGGCAGATTCTTAAACACTGCGCCACCAGGAAAGCCCCACTTCCACTTTTTTAAACCATTCTTTTTCATAAATTTAAAAAAACGCTTTCTTTACTTTCTATAGTAGGTTGCATTGTGCCATACCTCTCTCCCTCAATTCATATCTATTGGAAGCTCAGAATGTGACTTTATTTAGAAATAGGGTCTTTACAGATGCAGTTAAGGTAAAGATAGAGATGAGAGCACACTGGATTTGGGTGAGTCCTAAATCCAGAGTGAGCGTCCTTATAAGAGATAGGACACACAGAAGACACAAGGAAGAAGGCCAAGTGAAGACTGAAGCAAAGATTGGAATTATGTTACGATAACCCAAAGAAGCCTGGATTGAACCACCAGGAGCTGAGAAAGGAAGGAAAGGATTCTCTCTTAGAGTTTTCAGGGGAAGTGTGGCCCTGCTGACACCTTGATTTTGGACTTCTGGCTTTCAAAACTGTGAGAGAATAAATTTCTGTTTTTATAAGCCACCAAGTTTGTCACAATTTGTTATGGCAGCTCTAGGAAAGTAATATGCTCTCCAATCTACAAAAGTTGCACTTAGATCAAATACTACTTATCTCTCATTTGACCATTTCAACCTTCTTTCCACTAAATTTTCCTCTCCAGTGAGTTCTCTGTGCTGTTTCCAATGACATTGGTCCTTTGTTATCTATGTTTTCTGTCTTTCATTTTGACCAGGCTAACCACATTCATGGTGACTTCCTCTTTTGCTAGAGGTCACTTAAAGTTGCCTTAGACTAAGATACTTATTCAAAATTACTTTGAGTCTGGATTCCCTCTCCTTTGAATTAACTATCTTTTTTCTACTAATTATACATCACTTGAAATTCTTTGATGTGTCAAGAAGTTGACCTAAATTACTAATGAGAGGAGATGGTATACATCCAGTGTAAACATGAATTGTTTATCATATCATTAAAGTTATATCTGGCTTACTTTTACACATAAGACAAATACTTGAATATATTTCCATGTTAATGTCTCGTTACTTTATATTTTAGATTATTAGTGTTATAATGTCCATATTTCAAATAGCTAGAGTAAAATTATCAACTTCACATGTTAAATTCTTTCTAACAACCTAATAACTCATATCATGACTTGTTTTACAGATGCTAATAAAGAAAATGTTAGAAAAGTACATATAATTTTTCAGATCTATCTCAGGATTTTTGTTTGTGACAACACAGACCATAGCTAATAGCACTAGAATAACTAAAGTAAGCAATTATAAATCACTTTAACAATAAAAGTGCCATGCAAATGTTCAGAAATAATTCTTCTCTCTAGATATAATAAAATCATATATATTTCATAACTTTATTTTAGTGAGACAAAGATATTTTATGTTACTAATGAAGTTTAAACTAGATTATTTGTTAATGGGTGGAGCTAGAAATAACTAGAATCACATTCTTTAATTTTTGAATTCATTTCAGTGGAAGAGTAAGAATTCCCAGATGTTGTGATGCCATTAAAATAATAAGATATGATGAGTTTTTGTATAAGTGAGCTTTTTTTATAGAGCAAAATACTTTATATTATACAAAACAATGATTCTCACAATTTTTGTATTATATGGGCTTTAAACTTGCTGAAAAAATATTTATGTTTTTAAAATTAAATTGGTAATTAGTTGGTAGGATTTTTTGACCCCCAATGTCCAAATCAGACAGTATAAATAAATCAGAAATCTCACATTTATCCATATTTTACTGATAAATTCAATCCAAAATTCTGGAATCCATGCAGTTGTGGGAATTCTGGAATGCACCATTTGACAATTGAGCATCTTCTACTTAAAAGCAGATAGACAGAAGAATTTAAAAACCTAACTAAGGTGTTTTAAAAGTGTAAGCTTTTTACATGTTCCTGAATTACAACAGATTCATTGCATATGTAAATATGCTTGATGTCTATACCTTTAAAGTGTTTAAGAGTATAGAAGTACATTCCAGGAAATAACAGTTCAGGAGAAAGATCTTTCATTGCTGAAATTTATCTAGAGGGAAAATTCTGATCAGTCTTGTGAACTCTTGTCTGTTATGAAATGAGCCAATTTTAGATCCAAACTGCCATGACATAGATTGTTATTATTTCATATCTAATATTTTCAGTTGTCTCTTACTACAAATAATTACTCACTTTCTAACATTTAATGCAATTTTAGCCCATACACGCAAAGCTCCTTTTGATCAGCAAACCTCATCCCCAATCTCTGTCAACAGCATTAGAATGGCCATGAAGTTAAATACAAAGCAAAATAAAACAGAGAGTTCTTAAAGAACATTTGTGCTCAAATTTGGAAGAAATGAACTCTCAAACAGGAAAATGCCAAATCTCTTCTAAGTTCCAATGCATAACTATCTCATTTATTTCACTTTTTCTTCCTTTTTTTCATGTAAAATTTGCCACATTTCTTGAAATTCTGCCATTTTGGAAAACACAAATGGCTTTAAGAGGAGGAAGGTGTTAAAAATCTTTTTCAGATTAATGTGATTTAACTTAAGCAGTCCCCATTTTATTTACTCAATGCACATTGATTATGTCCTGCTCTGCTCCAAGCATTTTAAGGGAATAAAGGGGTTGAGAATGCCTTGGTTGAGAACACCTAGTGCAGTTTTGAAGCTCTACAATGAGGACCTATAGTAATACATTGGCCCTGTGCATGTTCTAATATTGAGGTTCCTCTTTTGCAATTTTCCAATATATTTAGTTTTGTGTCCATCATCATATAATAGTTAAGATAATTAATACATATATGGCTTGTAAAACACTTTCAAACTTATTCAATACTTTCCACTTATTCTTTCTGCCTTTGTTTACATAATAGAAAATATTTCACGTATTACAGAATAGAAAGTATTTCATAAATGAGTGCTCTATCTCACTGAAGATTATATAGCTGACAAGTTTGGGAACCAGGTTTTTGCATATCAATTGTAGTGATTTTTTCTCTGAGTCCTTCCAATTCTAAACTATGCCCTCAGATTCTCCGACTGGACTGGAAGTTCACAGGGAGTAATGAACTTGTAGAGATACTAGCTCCGTGATGGCATTGAATCAATTTTGCCATGTTGGCTTCTAGTTCCTTCAAAGCTGAATTCATTTCTCTGTTCTCTGCTTCCTGCTATTTACCTCAAGTCTTCTGGTGTTTGGATTCATTCCCCTCAAATCTGGATTCCAATATGTTTTGCTTCAACATTAATAATCCCATTTTCTCTTGTTCATCTTGCAATAGGTAAATTGATTTCCTGCTCCTTTAATTGTTGATAACTGTTTGCTTCTTCAATGCCTGGATGGTCATGTTCATCTTGAGCACAGATAGTTTTGGGTGACCAGATTCACACATTTCTTCACTCTTTTTCCATGGATTTTTCTCCTGGTATCCTTATTTGATAATCTTTAAAATAGCCAATCCCCATTGTCTCTAGTCTGAAACTCTTTGATGCAGAAACTGTTCTCATTTATCTTTTGTGTTCATCCTTTAGTATAATCTTTGGAACAAAATTGATGCCTCAATACATATTTTTTAAATTAATTGTAAAAATAACACAACAATAACCAGAGCTAAAGTTTCCATATTGTTTATATTTTGTCTACCATTGTTATAAGAGCTTGAAATACACTGTTCAATGTATCTTCATAAAAACTTTATGAGCTGGTTACTAGTACTGATCTCCATTTTACAGATAAGTACACAAAGACACAGGATGATTAAATAAACTGCTTAAGGTCATAGAATGCATTAATGGCATTTAGGGCCAGGATTTGGGCCCTAGAAATCTGGTTCCAGATTCTGTGATCTTAACCACTTTTCAAATGAAGGAATGGATGTTTACACGTTAAACCTTCATTTAGTCCTAGGACTTTCCCCACATTTAATGGACCACTCCAGTACACATGAATGGATATACACCTGAAGGTTGAAAAGGAACACAGAAATAGAGATGCTGACCCAAAGGAAAATTTCACCCATCACAATATACTAACTAGTGTTGTACTTTACTTGCCCCTTCTTCCTTCCTCCTGGTTCTCGAATCCTAGAATCCATCTCTTAGATTATGTATTTCTAAAACACATGAGGTCTGTATTAGGCTAACCTAGAAAACCAATATTGCTTTAAGGTAAAGTTCATTTTGAATTCAAAACAAAAACACTCATAAATAAAATTTCATGTTCTCAAGTTATGGTCCTACCTACATATAAACACACACACACATACCTAAACACATACACACACACACACACACAATCTTGTTTCTTTTGAATTAGGATGTCCCTTCTTGCAGTGTACAATCATAGCTTCCCTTTCCTAGACAAAAATTGCTATTACATAATTTTACTTTCAAAGTCTATTGCTAAAAAATTAATTAATTATTGAGGTATTTATGGAAAGAGTGGCCTAACTAAAGTGCAGCAACAGCAAAGGAAGCAAAGCTTCTGAAAGTGAAATGAGATCATAAATGTCCTCCTTAAAGACATTAATGAGGACAGTGAATGGGAATGTAGTATTTGAGCCATTTGGTGAAATTGCAATGCCTTGTTATTAAAATTTTTCTTTGCTATAGCAGAGGGAAAAAAAAAAAACATTTATATTGGGCCAAATTTGCTAGGCTCTAAAGACTAAATTGGTTTTGTGATTCTTATTTTTTGAATTTTGGTGATGATGATGTTGATAATAATTTTGTTTTGGTTTTTAAATCCTCAAGGCCAAACACAGTGGACTTATGTCATCTTTATCACCACTTAGAATCTGTTTATTTGTAGTGATCTACACAGGAGAATTATACTAGGAACATATTTGGATGCTTTTCACTGTAGACATTGTTCTGTAACATATAACAGGAATTAAAATTTATTATGCATTTTGTATATTAACATAGTCATCCATAACCAGTATGTTTAAGGTTCTATATCATTAAATATACCACATCAGATACAAAAGCAGAAATCTTCAAAGGTTTATAAGTCAGTTGCATAGTTAGGCACTTGATAATCAAGAAAATTCATTTGGAGAGGAAAAAAGGCAAAAGAAAAACAGTTCACTCCTAATCATACAAAGACATGAATCATCATTATCATAAGGTATCTAATTGCTTTGAACGTAAAATGAGCAAAACTACATATCTTCCTTTGGATCCAATTGCAAAGGGTCAGATTCTGGCTCTATCATTTGTTATGTGTTATAGTACCAGAAAGTAACTATCTCTCCATGCCTTAGCTTTTCTGAAAATCAGGAACCAGTGAGGAAGTGTGAGGATTATCAATACTTGTAAAATGCATAGAACAAAGCCTGGGACAAAATAGGTCCTCCACAAGTGATAGTTATGGGGTAGTTCTTCTTAGAATTAGACATAATATGATAATCATAAGATATTTCTAATCCCATTCAAATCACTCATAGCTTAATATCTTGAAGAATACTGGATTAGAAACTAATTTTTGAATACCTCCAAATTAGCATGACATCCCTTGATTCAAAATGCTAACACTTTTATGCTAAATCTTATAAATTTATTAATTTTAAAGTTTTTCTTCTTTTCAGTTATTATTTTACATGTATACAAATAAAGATACCTAGAAAAATGATAGAACATAGATCTTTCAGTTTTTATATGTTTAGTGGCACCAGTTAATCATAGAGAGATTATAGGGATGATGACTAATAAATTAATTCTATCATTGGGAATAGGACCTACTGATCAAAGATGCAATGAATTTAAAACAGATCCATTAATCCAAAAACACCAAGTACACACACACACACACACACACACACACACACACACGACATATATTCCATGTATTCGTATATAGTAGCTGAGATCCAATGACATGATAAATATATTCACACAACAGAAATGAGTCCCCAGAATTGTAAAGTTGTTATTGGAGCTATAGCCACTGGCCTTTTGGACTCTAAGGATTAGAAAATAGGTGTGGAAGGAAGGAGATTGGTTCCTAAAAGGAAGCCACGAAGAGTTCTCTGAGTGACATGGTTCTTCCTATTCAGTCTCAATGATTAAATCCTGGGACTGAGGAAAAAAGAGATTCCCTCTACTTCTAATTGTGAAAAAATAGATTCCCTCTTCTTCAATTCTGGAAAAAAAAAATGGCTGTTGACTTGTTGGTTGGAATATGCCACCATAGAAACCTGCTGACCTCAGGAAACAGAGATATAGGAACACAGCCTTTGACCAAGTATTGAGCCAAGTCGCCAGCTGATTCTGTGATTGGATTTCTGATATCCTGGATATGTTATGGAATGGAAACTGCCATTTTAATGACTGCATCTCGTCTGTGCCAGAAGAAGACAATCTCAAAACTTCATAATTGTTAGAAAAGTGGAGAAAATAATGAAAATGCAAAATAAAATCAAAGAAAAACAAGCAAACACATACACACACACTCACCAATAACAATAACAACAAAATAAAATCAAAATGCCAAAATGTTCCCATTTAAAACATGCCTACAAGTCTAAATTTCTTTAAAAATTCAAGAAATTAAATAATAAAGAAGACAGTATGAAATCAAATAATGAAATACACATTCACTTCAGGAGAAATTTATGTTAAAATCAATCTGAGAATTTAAAATAATTGGAGTTTGGATGCTCAAAAAGAGTCATAGTTTGTCTTAAAAATGAATTATACATATGAAACTAAAATTAGCTCTATAAATAAGAATGTTAGATAAGCAAAAGAATAAATTAATAAATAATAAATAGTTTTATAGAAATTGTAATTACTGAAAGGATAAACTTTGTGTGATCCACATATGAAAGTTAACCCCAAACTAGCACAGAGCAAAAAAATTTATATCTGTGACATGATGTATAGTTTCAAAATTCCCACCAGAGATATGAGAAATTGAAGTGAAGGAAATTTCAAAGAATCAATATTTGAAGGAGAATAACCAGGATGGTTCCAGAATTGATGAAGTTTCCTGAAATATAAAATTCAATGCAAGTTCCAAGCAGACAAGAAAAATTATCACCTTACATCTGGTCAAATCAGAGTGAAATGGAAGAATAACAAAGATATAAAGAATAAGTGACAAATTTATGATAGAAAATATGCAGCAGACTTTGCACCACCAATGACTGCATCTTCAAAGTACTGAGTGTAAATAATGGTCAACTTAAAATTTAATATTTAGTGGATATATCATTCAAAGTGAGAGTAAAATAAAGTTAGTTTTAGACTAAAACAATAAAGATTTTAAAGCTTAAAACTCATATATTACTTTAAAATAGTTTCTTTTAAAATAAGAAAGTAGAATCAGAGAAAGGTATGAAATATAAGAAACAAAGTTGAACAAAGTAATTGATAAAGATATAGTTAATAAATCCAACTGTTTAAAAATTAATATTTTTGAGTTTGGTTTTAAAAAGGTAAAAAAATCAAGACTATCATATAAATAAGATAATAGTGAGGATAGAGAATTTAGAGGGTACTTATACTAAAGTCATGTGTGTTTGTTAGGTTACTTTAGTCATGTAATTATATTTAAAAGTATACTCAAAAAATAAAAAGAATAATGTCTGTTTCTTCAAAATGATCTGAGGGAAATAAATGTGGAAACCTCATTACAACAGAAGGCACAAAAATGGAAAAAGTAAAAAAAAAAAAAAAAAAAAGGAAATGAACAGCAATCCAAAAAAAAATTAATAGAAATAAATACAAATGTAAATATTTACAAAAATTATGAGTGGTTAAAATAATCTATAGAAATACAGAGATTAGCAGGTTAATTAAATAAATCAAAATCTAGCTGAATGACTTAAGAACATTATGTTTTAATCTCCTAATTTATAGAGATTGAGGGGATTAAAGAAAGATGAAAATCCATGGAACATACAAAGTCTACTCAAAAGAAAACTGGTACAAAATTAGAATGGCAGACAAGATACAGTTAATAGAAAATGTGCTAATATATATAAAAAATGAACAAAAATAATCTATCAAGAAAATAAGAATTGTGAGCTTGTTTGTACTTAACAGCATAGCCTAAATATATATACTACATATATATTTTTAAAGCTATAAAAAATAACAAAAAGGAGAAATTGACAAATTCATAAGCACAGTGGGAAAGAATTCAACACATTATTTTAGAAATTGGTGGATTAAATAAAAATAATTTTTAAACAAAAATATTCTTTACAATATTAAATTGTTTAATTATCTATAGTTAATATCTTTGCTCACAATTGTTACTTATATCCCATATCTTCCTTCTCTAATTACAGTTGACCCTTGAACAATGGGGGTTGGGGTTGTTGAGGGCATCAAAAACCCCATATAATTTTGGAGTAGGACCTCTGTATCTGCAGTTCCATGGATTCAGCCAACCACAGACCAGGTAGTACTATAGCATTTATTGAAAAACCCATATAAGAGGTCTCACACAATTCAAATCCCTTTGTTCAAGGGTCAACTGTACTTTATTTCAGAAGATCATGCCTTCAAACACATTGAAGTGAGGGTCTGTTGGTTATAAATCCTATGGTTATTTTATGTATGAAGGTACTTTTTTGTTTGCTTTTGAATAATAAGTTCACCTACTATCAAACTTTAAAAACTAGATTTTAACAACAAAATTATCAAGATTGATATAATAGATTAATACTGGATTACACAGGGAACAATTAAATAAACTGACTTCATTTGGTCACAAGAAAAATTTCAACAGAGTTTAAAGACTCAATATCATACTGAATGTGTTCTCTAATTATAAGGAAGTTAAATTAGAAAGAAGCAATAAAAATAACATACATATATTAGAAACCTGTAAAATTCACACCCAAATAATTCAAGAATTAAAGAAGAAATCGTAATGAAAAGTACTATATATCTAGAAGTGAATAGCAATGGCAAGACAGCATATTAAACTTGTAAGAAGCAGCTAAATAATCCTTAAAGTGATTTTGTAATATTAAATCCATTTAGTTACAAGTAAGAAATAATAAAACAATGATTATGTATATTTTTTGAAGTGTTCTTTGTCAGATTTTGATAAAATATTTTTTTTATTTCTGGTTTTACTGAAAATAAATTTTGATAAGTCTATTTCTTCAATTCAAATTCCTTTCCTGAAGAATGAAGGTAAATTTCAGGGATGCCTTATAAGAAGGATGCTCATATAATTTAACATCCAAGCTAGGGTGTTTTTAAGAGTGAAAGCAAAAACTGTTAATAATCACACTAGGACAATAGGAAAGAGCTGAGATTCATTACCATCCTGTTTCTCATAGCTAGAATTTATAACATTTTAATATTTCCATAAATCCGTGTTGTTTATTGTTTCAAATTGTGCCATCTATTTCAAGGATTAATTTTTGTTTTATAATTTTATGTTTAGAACAAAAGTGTTACGACTCTGTTTTAGTTAGCATTTCTAATTTTTTCATAGTTGTTAATTTACTTGAAATCTTTGAAATTATTTCCTTCCAGGTCATTGTCCACTTGGTTTCTAAAATGAATTTTTTATAAACTTTTATAGCTTTTTTATTTAAAATTAAAGATTATCTAGATAATACATACAGACCCATAAATGAATTTGTTTCATTCTGCTATAATAAATGTGTTTGAAATTATGAATACTTTAGAGATGATTCTGAAAGTCCTAATAAACAATAATACTCTAAGTTCAGACAGTTTCTTAATTCTGTAAAACTCACACACAGCAGCAAATAATTAGTGAAATTTCACACCAGGGAAGTAGAAGCAAAAACTATCATTTTGAGTAAAGCATTTTTTCACCTTGTAAAATCGCCAGGTGGCCTACTCAATTCCCAGCTTACATAAATGTCTAACAATTAAATGTGACTTTGAAGAAGCATCGTCTTTAAACTTTATATTTTTACTAGTTTTTAAGCTTGTAGAATGTGAAAATGTACAGGTAAGTTGCATTTGTGAATTTGGTATCACTGATGCCAATATGCACAGATTTATATTTTAATCTGATTGTTTTCATAGGATGTATTCCATGCAACAGGATGAAAGCTCCAAAGCTCCTCAGAGATTGCCAGGTCCATCCTATGTTCTCTTGGGGAATTGCATTAATCTCTGGGACATAGTGAGATGCTGAATTCTAAAATTCTTTAGATCAGAGCTTTTAGAACCTTTTGCCTTCCTTTAATATTCTAATCCTTTTATTTAAATGAGATCTACATATAACTTTTTAACATTTTCCTTATTTCCAGTAGTGCTAAATTTAGCAAACTGGGCCTTCTTAGCAATTATCAACCCAGTTGCCCTATTTGACTGAATTATTGGTACTGCTTTACTCTTTCTTGACCAACAGTTATGCTCCTAAAATAAAGTTTAGATAACATCATTTTCCCTTTTCAAAATTCTTCTGACTTCCCAGAAATAATTCCAAAATTTTCAGGAAAGCGAAAAGATAACCTGACCTGGCACCAATCAACCTTTTCTCTTTTGTTTCCTGCCACATCTTTCCACCACCACCACCACACATTCTTGACAAAACATATTTTATATAATTGAAAAAATCACTCAATTTTATTTTTCCTGTGTCACCTCTATGAGAAAGTAGTCCAGATTCTCTCTCATTCCATCCTGTATGAGTTTCCAGCATCTTGGAATGTCTTATTTTCAAGTTGCTGTAATAAATATTTGTTCTAAATTGTAAACGATTTTTGATTAGAGGTGAGAGTTTGCTTCTCCTCCCATTCATTCTGGGGAATTATAAAGATTACCTATAGCAGGAACAAAAAATTTTTAATTATTTTAGTAATCCCTTAATGAGACCTCAATCTCTGATTAAACTGAAGAGTAAAAGATGACACTTCAGTTTTGAGGCTTTTAAAAATATCTAAAGAATCCTTTAAGCTTTTAACATAAACCAGCCTATTAGAGGTGTCTTCATGCAGTTATCATCTGGTCATTCTCATGTGCTTGGCTCTTTCCACAATCAGTGCCAATTGGTGAATCTCAATCAGTCATATAGCAATTGGAGCCTTTAAGATTGCTGTGTTGTAGCTTCATCATTTTCACTTTATATCCCTTTCCTTAGAGGCAGAATTTGGATAATTTGAACAGAGACATGTAGACATTCATGAATTTGGACTGGCAGAGGAATGTGGTTTTAATGGAGTACATTTTCAAAGAAAAGCAGAACACATGTTCTGCAGCTGAACTCACAGAGATCCTGATTTAATGAAACAGTAGTAGCCACCTCTTCTATAGTCCCTCAGTAGCAACAAAATGGTGGCACCAAAGGGAGAAAAATGTAACCTTTCACACCTTTTTTTCAATCTTAATATAAATGCATTAGTTTTCTGGAAAAAAAATGAGCTGAGGAAATTATAATTCCCTAAATCCACTATAAAAGGGGAAAAATGAAGTAATAAAATTATAGCTTCTATTTAATTCTCTGACACAGTGTATCTCCATGTTAAATATATGATCTTTCATGAAATAACATATAAGTTTAGGCACAGGCTCCTACTGTCTATTCTTAATGGTATTTCATCAGCCCCTACGTGAATAATGTCTTACTTCTTTCAGAACTAACTGAGCTGTGTCTACTTGTCCAGCTGCTAGGAGAGAGGAGGTTACATGTTTTCCTCCAAGCCTTTCTTTGGTAGTCCTTTTTATGGGAGAATTTGACTTTTTCTTCAGGATTACTTATTGGAAGGTTGTAGACAAATTAATGAAGTCTTTTAAGTTATTGTTAGAGTAGCTGATGGGTTTAAAGAGGCTAATTAAGTTTACTTCCTCTTCCAAATGTAGTTGGATATTTCTTTTTCAATTTTAAGAAAGAAAACTAGCTAAATCAATGGATCTCACTGCTATTAATTATATTCTTGTTCATTTGAGGATAAGTGGAGGATGCTTCAGGGTCAGTATTTGGATTTTCTATCAGTTTTAGAGCGTAGGCTGTGTGGAGAACTGTGTCTTTATACAAGTGCCTGTTGCTTACTGCCAAGTGACTTTATGTGATGCCATATCACTTATAAACTGTTACCCATCACGTGTATTTCCCAAATCAATATCCTCAATTTTTCATATAATTCTTCAGGGCAAAAATATGAAAGTAACCACACATAATATATTATTTTGATAAATACCCTGGGATTTTCTTTTTATGAGTTATTGTTATTTTTGTCTCATTCTCCTGCTATTTATATATGCTAGGATAAACTTCTAATAATGCCCTGGAGAGAAGATATTTGCAAGTGATATATCCAATAAGAGTTGATGTCCAAAATATACAAAGAATACATACAACTCAATAAGAACAACAACAACAAAAAAAACCTTGATTAAAAAATGGGCAGAGGATGTGTATAGATGTTTTTCCCAAGAAGATATGCAGATGGCCCACAGACACATGAAAAGATGCTCAACATCACTGATTATTAGGGAAATGCAAATCAAAATCACAGTAAAATAGCACCTCACATCTGTCAGAATAGCTATTATCAAAAATTCTACAAATAACAAATGTTGGTGAGGACGTGGAGAAAAGGGAATCCTAGTACACTGTTGTTGGAATTGTAAATTGATGCAGCTACTATGGAAAACAGTATGGGGGTTCCTCAAAAATCTAAAAAGCTACCATATGACCCAACAATTACACTTCTGGGTATCTATCCAATTAAAACAAAAACACTAATTCAAAAAGATGCATGGACACCAACATTCATAGCAACAGTATTTACAATAGCAAAGATATGGAAGCAACCTAAGTGCCCATCAACAGATTAATGGATAACATACACACACACACCACACACACATACACACACACAGTGAAATATGACTCAGCCACAAAGAAGATGAAATCTTGCCATTTATGACACATGGATGAGCTTGAGGGTATTGTGCTAAATGAAAAAAGTCACACAGAGAGACAAATACTGTATGATTTCACTTATATATGGCATAAAATTAAAATTAATAAAAATAAATAAACAAAACAAACCAAACAAAAGGAAACACATAGAGAGAAAAGAGTAGGAGTTACCAGAAAGGGAAGGGGCTACAGGAGGGTGAAATGCATAAAAGGAATCAGTTGTACATGGTGATGGATAGAAACTAAATTTTTGGAGGTGAGCAAAACAAAGGATACAGGGAAGTAGAAATACAATGTTGTACACATGAAACTTATACAATATCATAAACCAATATAACCACAATAAGAAAGAAAGACAGAAAGCAGGAAAGCAAGCTCTGGAAAATGGAGAGATCAATTAAAAATATATATATTGAGGGATCACATGCCATGGTCCAATTCACTCATAATAGTTTCATGCATTTTTTTATGCTAAGATTTGTTGCTTAGATAAAAGTAAGAAAGGTTTGTTTATATCAACTAAATTTAAATATTAAAAGGTACACATTGAAGTAGACAAAGTTAGAAAATAGAAAAAGTGATGGAAACTTAGCAAATAAAGTCAGTGTGTACAAGGCAATCTAAAGATTCATTGCAATCGTATCAAATCACCAAATGCATTTTTCACAGAAAATTTTTTTTACAATTTGTGTGGAAAAGCAAAGGACCAAAAATAGCCACAGCAATCTTGAGAAAGGAAAACTGAGCTGGAGGAATCAGGCTTCCTCACTTCAGACTACACTACAAAGCTACAGTAATCAAGATAGTATGGTACTGGCACAAAAACAGAAATATAGATCAATGGAACAGGATAGGAAGCCCAAAGATAAACCCATGCACCTATGGTCACCTAATCTATGACAAAAGAATACACAATGGAGAAAATACAGTCTCTTCAAAAAGTGGTGCTAGGAAAACTGGACAGCTACATGTAAAAGAATGAAATTAGAAAATTCCCTAACACCATACCAAAAATAAACTCAAAATGGATTAAAGACCTAAATGTAACATAAGGCACTATAAAACTCTTAGAGGAGAACATGGGCAGAACACTCTTTGACATAAATTGCAAGATTTTCTTTAACCCACTTCCTACAGTAATGAAAATTAAAACAAAAATAAACACATGGGACCTAATTAAACTTAAGATCTTTTGCACAGCCAAGGAAACCATAAACAAGATGAAAAGACAACCCTCAAAATGGGAGAAAATATCTGCAAAAGAAGCAACTGAGAAGAGGAAAAAGATGGCGGTGAAGTAGAGGGACATGGAAGGCATCCCTCTCCACAGATGCATTGGGAATGCACAGAAGGATGCAATAATTCCCACAGGGAACCAGCTGAACACCATCAGATGACGTCAGACACCAGAAAGGATCACAAGGATCCTGACATAACTGGTAGGGAGGCATCTATGACGGCTCAAAGAGGGTGAAGCGGCGGAGCTGTGGCAGACGGGAGGGAGTGAGAAACACACAGAGGGTCCGCACTGCAGCTCAGCCTTCCCGGACCTAGACGTTGATTCACAGCTGAACAGAGGGTATGGGAGTGGGAGTGTGGGAACAGGAGAGCTGGTTCGGGGTGAGAAAAATTGTTGCCAGTAAGGTGACAGACCGAGAGGACAGGAGGGAAGAGGTCTGCGGCGAGGAGTGCCTGCCACTGAGAGCTGCATGGCTGGATGTTGCAGGCTCAGGGGCGGTGGGGAGGAGCCGCGTGCATAGCCTCTCTCTCTCTTCCAGCGCCTCTGCAACAGGCAGTGGAAAGATGTCCTGTGGGCCACCTAAGCTGCTCAGGGATAACAAGGACCCTCAGGCCCTCCGGCGGGGTTAGATTAAAACCCCTTGGAATGCAGGCAGCAGGGAGGCTGCTGAGGGAAAAAAAAAAAACCCAAGAGAAGCCCAACTCTAAGACTTTCTGTTTACACCTGAGCCACCGGCGTCCCTCTGCAACAGGCACCTCCAAGCCAGACTGAAACAACAGTGCGCCACTGCTCACTCACTCCCAGGGAAAGGAGCTGCTATTGTACCCCCTCCCTCCCCACACACCAATGCTTACAGATGAACAATAAAGGAAGCTCTGCTGGTCACAGAATAATGCAAAAAAACCCAAGGCGAGTAGAAGGACACTTACAGTGGAGACTCTAAGGAAACAGAAATATTAGTATCAATCCTATTGAACTGGTCCATTCTGGGATCACTTCTGGATTTTTTTTTCCTTTATTAATTACAATCTTAGTCCTAAGGGATCTACAAGTTTTATAACATACTTTTTTTAATGATATTTTTCATTTTATTTTTATTTTTTTGCCTTTTTATATACTTCTATTTCTAGCTAAGTTTTTGGTAGTATGGACAATATATATCTCACACTTTCCTTTCATCCCTATCTTTTATACATTTCTATTCCTTTCTTTTTATTTGCATATTTCCAATCACACTACACTCTTCTGTTCCCCTTTCTTCCAGCCTTTTTAAGTTTATTTTATCTTAACATACTTATAAGCAACACTATCGATCTGCTCAGACTCCTTGCTCTATTCTCCAGATGATGCACCACCTTGGTATTTAATATTAGGTTTATGTCTTTATCTTAGTTCTTAGTACAGTTGTCTAATTTCATTCTGAGAATCTCCATTCTGTCTGGTGGTACTCTAACTCTTTTCTATATTTGATCCTAGCTTACAAAATCTCCCTGGATTAGTGGTTGTATGTGTAAAGTGTTATTTCATTGTTTGTTTGCTGTTGCTTTTGTCTCTGATTTGTTCTGTTTCAGTTGTCCATTTCTGTTGGGTTTCTCTTTCAATATCTGATAGCATACTGGGGTTCTGTCAGGTCTTTCTAGAGCCTTAAGTCCTAATGGATTCAGTAATTGTGTGTCTTATACATGTATGTGTTTCCTAGACTTAGTATTTGTTTAATCCAACACTTGGACATTAGTCTGAGGCTTGGACAGTCTTCTATAAACACCTCTATCACCAGGACAAGCAACCCCAAAAGCTTGGACAACCAAGAGGAAACAAAGAAACACCATGCAGGCAAAGGAGCAGGAAAAAAACCCCACCAGGCCAAATAAATGAGGAGGAAATAGGAAAAATGCCTGAAAAAGAATTTAGAGTAATGATAGTAAAAATGATACAAAATGTCAATAACAAAATAGAGAAAGTACAAGAAACAGTTCATAAGAACTCACAAAAACAAACAGCAACGGATAACAAAATAACTGAAATTAAAAATACTCTAGATGCTATAACCAGCAGAATGACTGAGGCTGAAGAACGAATAAGTGAGTTGGAAGATAGAATGTGGGAAATAACTGCCACAGAGCAGGAAAAAGAAAAAAGAATCAAAAGAATAGAAGACAGTCTCAGAGACCTCAGTGATAACATTAAACATACCAACATTCGAATTATAGGCATCCCAGAAGAAGAAAAAAAAAGAAAGGGTCTGAGAAAATATTTGAAGAGGTTATAGTGGAAAACTTCCCCAACATGGGAAAGGAAATAACTAACCAAGTCCAAGAAGCACAGAGAGTCCCATACAGAATAAACGCAAGGAGAAATACACCATGGCACATACTAATCAAACTAACGACAATTAAACACAAAGAAAAACTATTAAAAGCAGCAAGAGAAAAGCAACAAACAACATATAAGGGAAAACCCATCAGGATAACAGCTGACCTTTCTACAGAAACTCTGCAGGCCAGAAGGGAATGGCAGCATATACTGAAAGTCCTGAAAGAGAGAAACCTACAGCCAAGAATACTCTACCCAGCAAGAATCTCATTCAGATTTGATGGAGAAATCAAAAGCATTCCAGACAAGCAAAAGTTAAGAGAATTCAGCACCACCAAACCAGCCTTACAACAAGTGCTAAAGGAACTTCTCTAAGTAGGAAACACAAGAGAAGGAAAACACCTACAAATACAAACCCAAAACAATTAAGAAAATGGTCATTGGAACACACATGTCAATAATCACTTTAAATGTCAATGGATTAAATGCTCCAACCAAAAGACACAGACTGGCTGAATGGATACAAAAACAAGACCCTTCTATATGCTGCCTACAAGAAACCCACTTCAGACCAAGGGATACATATAGACTGAAAGTAAAGGGATGGGAAAAGATATTCCATGCAAATGGAAGTCCAAAGAAAGCTGGAGTAGCAATACTCATATCAGACAAATTAGACTTGAAAGTAAAGACTATTAAAAGAGACAAGGAAGGACACTCCATAATGATCAAGGGATCCATTCAAGAAGAACATATCACAATGGTAAATATCTATGCCCCCAATATAGGAGCACCTCAATACATAAGGCAAATGCTAACAGCTATAAAAGGGGACATTGACAGGAACACAATAAGAGTGGGAGACTTGAACACCCCACTTACATCAATGGACAGATCATCCAAACAGAAAATCAATAAAGACACACAAGCTTTAAATGACACATTAGACCATCTCGACTTAATTGATATTTATAGGACATTCCATCCAAAAATGACAGAATACACTTTCTTCTCAAGTGCACATGGAACATTTTCCAGGGTAGATCACATCTTGGATCACAAATCAAACCTTGGCAAATTCAAGAAAATTGAAATCATATCAAGCATCTTCTCAGACCACAATGCCATGAGACTAGATATTAATTACAGGAAAAAAACTGCAAAAAATACAAACACATGGAGGCTAAACGATACACTATTAAACAACCAAGAAATCATTAAAGAAATCAAAGAGGAAATAAAAAGATATCTAGAATCAAACGACAATGAAAACACAACAACCCAAAACCTATGGGACGCAGCAAAAGCAGTTCTAAGAGGGAAGTTTATAGCAATACAGTCCTACCTTAAGAAACAAGAAAATTATCGAATAAACAACCTAATTTTACACCTAACACAATTAGAAAAAGAAACCCCAAAGTGAGCAGAAGGAAAGAAATCATAAAGATCAGATCAGAAATAAATGAAAAAACAGGAATGAAACAACAGAGAAAATTAATGAAACTAAAAGCTGGTTCTTGGAGAAGATTTACAAAATTGATAAACCATTAGCCAGACTCATCAGGAAAAAAAGGGAGAATATGCAAATCAACAGAATTAGAAATGAAAAAGGAGAAGTAACAACGGACACCTCAGAAATACAAAAGATCATGAGAGATGACTACAAGCAACTATATGCCAATAAATTGGATAACCTGGAAGAAATGGATAAATTCCTAGAAAAATACAGTCTTCCAAGACTGAACCAGGAAGAAATAGAAACTATGAACAAACCAATCACAAGTATGGAAATTGAGGCAGTGATTCAAAACCTCCCAACACACAAAAGCCCAGGACCAGATGGGTTCACAGGTGAATTCTATCAAACATTTCGAGAAGAGCTAACACCTATCCTTCTCAAAGTCTTCCAAAATATCGCAGAAGGCGGAACACTCCCAAACTCATTCTACAAGGCCACCATCACACTGATACCAAAACCAGGCAAAGATGTCACGAAAAAAGAACATTACAGACCAATATCACTGATGAATATAGATGCAAAAATCCTCAACAAAATACTAGCTAACAGAATCCAACAGCACATTAAAAAAATCATACACCATGATCAAGTGGGGTTTATCCCTGGGATGCAAGGATTCTTCAATATATGCAAATCAATCAATGTGATACATCATATCAACAAACTGAAGGATAAAAACCATATGATCATCTCAATAGATGCAGAAAAAGCTTTTGACAAAATTCAACATCCATTTATGATAAAAGCTCTCCAGAAAATGGGCATAGAAGGAAATTACCTCAACATAATAAAGCCCAGATATGAGAAACCAAAAGCCAACATCGTTCTCAATGGGGAAAACCTGGAAGAATTCCCTCTAAGAACAGGAACAAGACAAGGGTGCCCACTCTCACCTCTATTATTCAACATAGTTTTGGAAGTGTTAGCCACAGCAATCAGAGAAGAAAAAGAAATCAAAGGAATCCAAATTGGAAAAGAAGAAGTAAAATTGTCACTCTTTGCAGATGACATGATATTATATATAGAAAACCCTAAAGACTCTACCAGAAAACTGCTAGCACTCATTGATGAGTTTAGTCAAGTAGCAGGATACAAAATGAATGCACAGAAATCTCTTGCATTCCTATACACTAACAATGGAAGAGCAGAAAGAGAAATTAAGGAAACTCTTCCATTCACCATTGCAACAAAAAGAATAAACTACCTAGGAATAAACCTGCCTAAGGAGGCAAAAGACCTGTATGCAGAAAACTTTAAGACATTGATAAAAGAAATCAAAGACGACACAAACAGATGGAGGGACATACCATGTTCCTGGATTGGAAGAATCAACATCGTGAAAATGACTGTACTACCCAAAGCAATTTACAGATTCAATGCAATCCTGATCAAATTACCAATGGCATTTTTCACAGAACTAGAGCAAGAAATCTTATGATTTGTATGGAAACGCAAAAGATACCGAATAGCCAAAGCAACCTTGAGTAGGAAAAATGGAATTGGTGGAATCAGGCTTCCTGACTTCAAACTATACTACAAGGCCATAGTGATCAAGACAGTATTGTACTGGCACAAAAATAGAAAGGAACAACAATGGAATAGAATAGAGAACTCAGAAGTAAGCCCAAACACATATGGGCACCTTATCTTTGACAAAGGAGGCACAAATATACAACGGAAAAAAGACAGCTCCTTCAGTAAGTGGTGCTGGGAAAATTGGACAGCAGCATGTAAAAGAATGAAATTAGAACACTTCCTAACACCATACACAAAAATAAACTCCAAATGGATTAAAGACCTACATGGAAGGCCAGACACGATAAAACTCCTAGAGGAAAACATAGGCAGAACACTCTATGACATCCATCAAAGCAAGATCCTTTTGGACCCACCTCCTAGAATCATGGAAATAAAATCAAGAATAAACAAATGGGACCTCATGAAACTTAAAAGCTTTTGCACAACAAAAGAAACCATAAACAAGACTAGAAGGCAACCCTCAGAATGGGAAAAAATAGTTGCCTATGAAACAATGGACAAAGGATTAACCTCCAAAATATACAAGCAGCTCATGCAGCTTAATACCAAAAAAGCAAATAACCCAATCCACAAATGGGCAGAAGACCTAAATAGACATTTCTCCAAAGAAGACATACAGATGGCCAACACACACATGAAAAGATGCTCAACATCACTAATCATCAGAGAAATGGCAGTCAAAGCCATAATGAGGTATCACCTCACACTGATCAGAATGGCCATCATCACAAAATCTGGAAACAACAAATGTTGGAGAGGGTGTGGAGAAAAGGGAACTCTCCTGCACTGTTGGTGGGAATATAAGTTGGTACAGCCACTATGGAAAACAATTTGGAGGTTCCTTATAAAACTACAAATAGAACTACCATATGATCCAGTAATCCCACTTCTGGGCATATACCCAAAGAAAACCATAATCCCAAAAGAAACATGTACCATAATATTCATTGCAGCACTATTTACAATATCCAGGACATGGAAGCAACCTAAAGGCCCATCAACAAATGAAAGGATAAAGAAGATGTGGCATATATATACAATGGAATATTACTCAGCTATAAAAAGGGATGAGATGGAGCTATATATAATGAGGTGGCTAGACCTAAAGTCTGTCATACAGAGTGAAGTAAGTCAGAAAGAGAAAGACAAATATTGTATGCTAACTCACATATACGGAATCTAAAAATGGTACTGATGAACTCAGTGACAAGAACAAGGACACAGATGCAGAGAATGGACTGGAGAACTCGAGGTTTGGGAGGGGGTGGGGTGTGAAGGGGAAGCTGAGACGAAGTGAGAGAGTAGCACAGACATATATATACTACCAAGTGTAAAATAGATAGCCAGTGGGAAATTGTTGTATAACAAAGGGAGTTCAACTCGAGGATGGAAGATGCCTTAGAAGACTGGGATTGGGAGGGTGGGGGGGACTCGAGGGAGGGGGGAGTTTAGGGAGGGAGGGAATACAGGTGTATGTGTATAAAAACAGATGATTAAACTTGGTGTACCTCCCCAAAAATAATAAATAAATAAATAAAATTAAAAATAAAAAAAAAAGAAGCAACTGACAAGGAATTAATCTCCAAAATATACAAATAGCTCACGCAGCTCAATATCAAAACAACAAGCTACACAATCAAAAAATGGGTGCAAGGAGAACAAAGATGGCAGGAAAGTAGAAGGACGTGGAATGCATCCCTCTCCACAGATGCATCAGGAATACATCAAAACATGCAATAATTCCCACAGAGAACCAGCTGAATACCAGCAAATGACCTAGGACACCAGAAAGAACTGCAAAGATCCTGACATAACTGGGTAGGATAGAGGGTAAAAAAAGAAAAAGGAGAAAGAGAAGGAGAAGAAAATAAAGGGATGGGTCCCACACCCTGGGGTGGGGGGATCTGAAGCAGAGGGGAGATTGCCAAATTCAGGGAAACATCCCTTATCTGAAGGGGAAACCCCTTCTCCAATGGCGAATTTCCCTGGGTCAGAAGGGAGGCATTTGGGACTGTGCAAAGAGGGTGAAGCGGTTGAGCTGTGGCAGTGGGAAAGCATGAGAAATACATGGAAGGTCTGCACCACAGCTCAGTGTGTCCAGACTGAGTCATTGGTTCACAGCTGAAAAGGAGGTCTGGGAGGTGGAACATGGGAACCGGAGAACTGGTTCAGGGTGAGAAACATTGTTGGCCATGGGGAGATGGACTCAGAGGACAGGAGGGAACAAATCTGCAGTGGAGAGTGCCTACTGTAGAAAGCTGTGCAGCCATGGTGGTGGCTCAATACTGCTGACTCACAAGTAGGGGGAGGAGCTGCTGGTGTAGTTTCTCTCTTGGCACCTGCAATGGACAAGCAAGGACCCCTGTGGGCCTGGCTAATGGACTCAGGGTTAACAAAGGCCCCTGGGCAGCGCTGGCCTAGAGTGCCTGCAACCAAGAGCCGAAAGTCTGCAGAGTGGCCCAGCTCTGGAGACACCCTTTTTACATCTGAGCCACTGGTGCTCCTCTGCAACAGGCAATGCCAGGGCCAACTGAGCCACCGTGACCCAGGCAGGGCACCCTGGCAGAGTCATTGAAGGGGGAGGAGCCACGGTTGGAGTCGCTCTCTCGGCCTAAGCTGCCCAAGCTGCAGTGACCCAGGTAGGGCGCCCCTGCTCACTCACCCCCAGGGGAAGGAGCCACTATTGTACCCTCTCCCTTCCCACACACTGGTGCTTACAAACGAACAATAAATGAAACTCTGTTGGTCATAGAGTAATACAAAAAAACCCAAGGTGGGTAAAGGGACACTCACAGCTGAGACCCCAAGGAAACAGAAGTATTAGCATTAATTCTATTGATCTGGTCCATTCTGGGGTCAGCTCTAGTATTTTTTTTTAATTTTTAAATTTTATTTTATTAATTATGATCTTAGTCCTAAGGGATCTACACATTTTATAAAATATTTTTCATTCTATATTTTATTTTATTTTTATTTTTAGCCTTTTTATACATTTCTATTTCTAGTAAGTTTTATGTAGTGCTGACTGTATCTCTCCCACCTTCTTTACATCTTTATCTTTTATACATTTCTATTTCTTTCTTTTTCTTTTCATATTTCCAGTCACACTATGCTCTTCTGTTGCCTTGTCTTCTATCCTTTTTTAGTTCATTTTATCTTAATATACTTATAAGGAATATTATTGGTCTGCTCTGTTTCCTTGCTTTATTCTCCAGATGACACACCGCTTTGGTTTTTATTATTAGGTTTTGTCTTTATCTTAGTTATAAGTATAACTGTCTGATTTTGTTCTGAGAATCTTCAGTCTGTCTGTTGATACTCTTGCTCTTTACTCTATTTGATCCTAGCTTTCAAAATCTCCCTGGATTTGTGCTTGTGTGTGTTTAATTTTTTTTTTTTCTTTTTTGGGGGGGGGGGTTTGAATTTCTGTTGGTTTTCTCTTTGATTGTCTGATGGCATACTGGGGTTCCTCTGGCAGGTCTTTCTAGTGTCTTGTGTTCTATTGGATTCAGTATTTGTGTGTCTTATACATGTATGTGTTTCCTTGACTTAGTATTTGCTTGACTCAACACTCCACCATTAGTCTGGGGCTTAGACAGTCTTTTGTAAAACCCTTTATTGCCGGGACAAGCAACCTCTGAAGCCTGGACTACTCCATCAGAAGTCAAGTAGGAGGCTGGGGAGGGAGCACTGAATCCAGGATGCTAGAATACTAGGGAGTCTTCAGACACAGGGAGGATTAACTGAAGAGAACTCTCACAGAGCCCTGTATCAGAGTCTAGACTCAGCTTCATCCAACCATCTGCAATTGACAGTGCTGGACACCTTATACCAAACTACAAACAAGACTGGAACACAAACCCACCCATCAGCACACAGACTACCTAAAGCCATATTAACCTCACAGATACCCTAAAACACATCACCTGACACAGCCCTGCTCATAAGAGAGAAAAGACATAGAGCCACACACTGGAAAGCAGACAGCAGAGCCCCCACCAGGAAGCCTACTCAAGACATTGGACAAACCCTACCACAGGGGACAGAGGACAGAAACAAGAGGAGTTACTCCTAGACAGCATAGGGAAAGGAGACAGCAAATCCTACAAATTAGACAAAATGAGAAAACAAACACCATGCAGGCAAAGGAGAGGAAAAAACCCCACAAGACCAAATAAATGAAGAAGAAATAGGACAATTGCCTGAAAAAGATTTCAGAGTAATGATAGTAAAAATGATTCAAAATCTCAATAACAAAACACAGAAAATACAAGAAACAGTTAATAAGGACTTGGAAGAACTAAAGAGAAAATAAACAGTAATGGGCAACAAAAAAAAAAGAAATTAAAAATACTCTAGATGGTATAAACCGCAGAATAACTGAGGCAGAAGAATGAATAAGTGAGTTGGAAGATAGAATGGGGGAAATAAATGCCACAGAGCAGGAAAGAGAAAAAAGAATAAGGAATGGAAGACAGTCACAGAGACCTTGGTGACAACATTGAGCACACCAACATTTGAATCACAGGCATTCCAGAAGAAGAAGAAACAAAGAAAGGGTCTGAGAAAATATTTGAAGAGGTTATAGTGGAAAACTTCCCCAACATGGGAAAGGAAATAATTAATCAAATCCAAGAAGTGCAAAGAGCCCCAAACAGAATTAACCCAAGGAGAAATATACCAAGGCACATATTAATCAAACTCACGAAAATTAAACACAATGAAAAAATATTAAAAGCAGCAAGAGAAAAGCAACAAATAACATATAAGGGAAAACCCACAAAGATAACAGCTGATCTTTCTGCAGAAACTGTAGGCCAGAAGGGAATGGCAGGATATACTGAAAGTCCTGAAAAAGAAAAACCTAGAGCCAAGAATACTTTACACAGCAAGAATCTCATTCAGATTTGACGGAGAAATCGAAAGCTTTACAGACAAGCAAAAGTTAAGAGAATTCAGCACCACCAAACCAGCCTTACAACAACTGCTTAAGGAACTTTTCTAAGTAGGAAACACAAGAGAAGGAAAAGACCTACAAAAACAAACCCAAAATAATTAAGAAAATGGTCATTGGAACACACATGTCAATAATCACCTTAAATGTAAATGGATTAAATGCTCCAACCAAAAGACACAGACTGGCTGAATGGATACAAAAATAAGACCCTTCTATCAAACATTTACATAAGAGCTAACACCTATCCTTCTCAGACTCTTCCAAAATATAGCAGAAGGTGGAACACTCCCAAACTCATTCTACAGGGCCACCATCACCCTGATACCAAAACCAGGCAAAGATGTAACAAAAAAAGAACATTACAGACCAATATCACCAATGAATATAGATGCAAAAATCCTCAACAAAATACTGGCTAACAGAATCCAACAGCACCTTAAAAATATCATACACCATGATCATGTGGGATCTATCCCTGGGATGTAAGGATTCTTCAATATACGCAAATCAATCACGGTGATACATCATATCAGCAAATTGAAAGATAAAAACCATATGATCATCTCAATAGATGCAGAAAAAGCTTTTGGCAAAATTCAACATCCACTTATGAAAAAAGCTCTCCAGAAAATGGCATAGAAGGAAATTACCTCAACATAATAAAGCCCAGATATGAAAAATCAACTGCCAACATCATTCTCATTGGTGAAAAACTGAAAGCATTCCCTCTAAGAAAAAGAACAAGACAAGGGTGCCCACTCTCACCATTATTATTCAACATAGTTTTGGAAGTGTTAGCCACAGCAATCAGAGAAGAAAAAGAAATAAAAGGAATCCAAATTGTAAAAGAAGAAGTAAAATTGTTACTCGTTGCAGATGACATGATATTATACATAGAAAACCCTAAAGAGTCTACCAGAAAATTGCTGGCACTAATCAATGAATTTAGTAAAGTAGCAGGATACAATATTAATGCACAGAAATCTCTTGCATTCCTATACACTAACAATGAAAAAGCAGAAAGAGAAATTAAGGAAACTCTCCCATTCACCATTGCAACAAAAAGAATAAACTACCTAGGAATAAACCTGCCTAAGGAGGCAAAAGACCTGTATGCAGAAAACTATAAGACACTGATGAAAGAAATCAAAGACGATACAAACAGATGGAGAGACATACCATGTTCTTGGATTGGAAGAAAAAAAATTGTGAAAATGACTGTACTACCCAAAACAATTTACAGATTCAACGCAATCCCTATCAAATTACCAATGGCATTTTTCACAGAACTAGAACAAGAAATCTTATGATTTGTATAGAAACGCAAAAGATCCCGAATAGCCAAAGCAATCTTGAGAAGGAAAGACAGAGTTGTTGGAATTAGGTTTCCTAACTTCAAACTATACTACAAGGCCACAATGATGAAGACAGTATGGTATTGGCACAAAAATGGAAAGGAAGATCAATGGAACAGAATAGAGAACTCAGAGGTAAGCCCAAACACATATGGGCACCTTATCTTTGACAAAGGAGGCAAGTATATACAATGGAAAAAAGACAGCCTCTTCAATAAGTGGTGCTGGGAAAATTGGACAGCAGCATGTAAAAGAATGAAATTAGAACACTTCCTAACACCATACACAAAAATAAACTCCAAATGGATTAAAGACCTACATGGAAGGCCAGACACGATAAAACTCCTAGAGGAAAACATAGGCAGAACACTCTATGACATCCATCAAAGCAAGATCCTTTTGGACCCACCTCCTAGAATCATGGAAATAAAATCAAGAATAAACAAATGGGACCTCATGAAACTTAAAAGCTTTTGCACAGCAAAAGAAACCATAAACACGACTAGAAGGCAACCCTCAGAATGGGAGAAAATACTTGCCAATGCAGCAACAGACAAAGGATTAATCTCTAAAATATACAAGCAGCTCATGCAGCTTAATACCAAAAAAACAAATAACCCAATCCACAAATGGGTGGAAGACCTAAATAGACATTTCTCCAAAGAAGACATACAGATGGCCAATACACACATGAAAAGATGCTCAACATCACTAATCATCACAGAAGTGCAAGTCAAAGCCCCAATGAGGTATCCCCTCACACCCGTCAGAACGGCAATCATCACAAAATCTAGAAACAATAAATGTTGGAGAGGGTGTGGAGGAAAGGAAACTCTCCTGCACTGTTGGTGGGAATGTAAGTTGGTACAGCCACCATGGAAAACAATTTGGAGGTTCCTTAAAAAACGAAAAATAGAACTACTGTATGATCCAATATTCCCACTACTGGGCATATACCCAGAGAAAACCATAATCCAAAAAAAAGCTGTACCAAAATGTTCATTGCATCACTATTTACAATAGCCAGGACATGGAAACAACCTAAAGGCCCATGAACAGATGAATGGATAAAGAAAATGTGGCACATATGTACAATGGAATATTACTCAGCCATAAAAAGGAATGAAATGGAACTATATGTAATGGGGTGGATAGACCTAGAGTCTGTCATACAGAGTAAGGAAGCCAGAAAGAGAAAAACAAATATTGTATGCTAACTCATATATACGGAATCTAAGAAAAAAAAAAAGGTACTGATGAACCCAGTGACCGGGCAAGAATAAGGATGTGGATGCAGAGAATGGACTGTAGGATACAGGGTTGGAGGAGCAGGGGGCACTTGGGAAGCTGGGACGAAGTAAGAGAGTAGCATAGACATATGTACACTACCAACTGTAAAATAGATAGCTAGTGGGAAGTTGCTGTATAACAAAGAGAGAGCAACTCGATGATAGGTGATGCCTTAGAGGGCCAGGACAGGGAGTGGGGGAGGGAGTCACAGGAGGGAGGGGATGTGGGGATATATGTATTCACTTTGGTGTACCTCAAAATCTGGTACAAGAGTGTAAAGCAATTATATTCCAATAAAGAGCTTAAAAAAATGGGTGGAAGACCTAAACAGACATTTCTCCAAAGAAGACATACTGATGGCCAATAGGCACATGAAAAAATGTTCAACATCACTAATTATTAGAAAAATGGAAATCAAAACTACAATGATGTATCACCTCACACCAGTCAGAATAGCCAATGTCAAAAAATCTACAAATGATAAATGCTGGAGAGGGTGTGGAGAAAAGGGAACCCTCTTATGCTGTTGGTGGGAATGTAAATTAATACAGCCACTATGGAGGTTCTTCAAAAAATAAAAATAGAACTACCATATGACCCAGCAATCCAACTCCTGGGCATATACCTGGAGAAAACCGTGATTCAAAAAGATACATGCACCCCAATGTTCACTGCAGCACTATTTACAATAGCTAGGACATGGAAGTAACCTTAGTGTCCTCAACAGAGGAATGGATAAAGAAGATGTGGAACATATATACAATGAAATATTACTTAGCCATAAAAAAGAATGAAATTGTGCCACAGAAATTGTGCCTAGAAGAGTGTCATACAGAGCGAAGTACATCAGAAAGAGAAAAACAAATATTATATAATATCTCTTATATGTGGAATCTAGAAATATGATACAGATGATCTTATTTGCAAAGCAGAAATAGAGACAGACATAGAGAACGGACATAAGGATGCCAGGTGGGGGGTGGGGTGGATGAATTGGGAGATCGGGATTGACATATATACACTACTATGCATAAAATAGATTACTAATGGGAACCTACTGTATAGCACATGATACTCTACTTGGGGCTCTGTGGTGACCTAAATGGGAAGAAAATACAAAAAAGAGGGGATATCTGTATACGTATAGATGATTCACTTTGCAGTACAACAGAAACTAACACTACATTATAAAGCAACTACACTTCAATAAAAAAAAGTCAGTGTGCTTCTTCAAGGTAATATGGTATTGCTATTTCAATGATTACCGAAACAAATAAAAATTCAACACAAAAATGAAAAATATTTTAATGGTAACAAAGTGCTTAATGTTAGTTACATCTACCTACTTCTCCCAGCATTATATTATTGAGGAAAAATACCCAGAAGTCAGGAAAAAAGATAAGGGATGAGCAGAGCATCAGGATGTTTCTTGAATGTCATACAAGGGCGTTTTCATGAATTATTTTATTCCCTAGGAAAATTTACTTGTGCTTCACTTTTTATTTACATGTTGATTAAAGTCAAGATATCATATAGTTCTTATATGTTAACCTGAATATTTGTGTTGAGGAGGAAAAATAATCCCAAGGTTATGATTTTATTGCCCTTACCTAGTTTAGCATCTGACAGGATTTTCTTTTTTTTTTCAATATCTATAAATTCTTAGTTCCTAAAGTGTCCTTACTGTTTTTATTATCCCCTCATTTATGAGTTAAGTAAAATTTTGACACATGTAAGATTTATATTTGTGTGAGATTATTGTTTTTAACTTTTTGAAAATTATACCATGACACTATACTAATTAAATCTAGGATTCAGAAAAATGTTAGATTCCCTCCTCTAAAAAATACTCTCAGACATCTAGTATAGAACAAAATTCTTGGTCAAAATAAAGTCTTTGAAGAGGGACATGATGTCCCTATACTTTACAAAATGAGGAACCAGATAGATTGTATCAAGTGGAAGTTAAACTATATCTTAAAACCCTTCTGATTTATACCTTTGTAGCAGTTTCATCAGGGGAAACAAGGTTCTGCTCTAGGGTCAGCAACATAGGGCAAGTTTATAGGTGTTTTATTCTTCAAGATACACTGCTATTCTGCATTATGCATAACAGCCCCAAAGTAGAAATAATCCAAAAAATAAATTAAGAAATTGTGTAGAACATTATTCAGTAATAATAAGGAATGTAGTGCAGATATATTCTATAACATGGATAAACCTCAAAAAAGTTTATGCTAAGTGAAAAAAGCAAGTGACAAAAAGCTGCCATTTATGAGAAGTGCCCAAAATAGACAAAACTATAGAGACAGAAAGTAGATTACTACTTGCCTGGGGTTTGGGTGGGGAGGAAAAGGGGGAGTGACAGCTAACAGGTATGAGATTTCATTGTGCACTAAAGAAAATGTTCTAATATTAGATTATGATTATGGTTGTATAGCTCTGTAAATATACTAAAAGCCATTGAAATGTTCAGCTAAGTGGGTGGGTGAATATTATGGTAATTAAATTATATCTCAATAAAATGTTTTTTAAAAAGATGCACAGTTATTGCTGGAGAGTCTTCAATATTTCTCTGATTCCCCAATGTAAATCTATGGAGTTTGGGTTATTTTTATTATTCTAATTAGGGCATTAAAAGAGTGAATGGATTACATTTATGAGGTGTAGTCATCTTTATAGTCCTATGAGCATGAAATGAAACAGAAACTGGCAATATTTAGGCTAATCATAACAGATTCCGATGGTATGCAGACATGTCATCAAGATTTGAATTCAATATTACACAAATTACATGGTAATGAGCTACACATTCATAGCATTTGGCTTACTTGCTAATTCAAGACATATTCAGCATTTTACAGATTATTTCTTGAAGTTTCAGCATTACCATGTTACCAGGATGCTGGTAATAAACAGCATCTGAAATGAAAATGAAGAATAGTTGCTGGTAATCCTAAAGGGAAAGAGACTTGTTAGTTGGAGTCTGCTATATAAAGGCAAATATTCCTTGTCTTTATTCCTCCTCCCTTTTTCTTTATCCTTTCTCTTCTAACTCCTCACTCTTTAACTCCTATTGGCCTTTAATTCTGTGCATCCACATATTCAGCACATTCTGAGGCAAACTTTTAGTAACTGATAATCACTTACATCAACTGGACAAATAAAAGCAATTGAAGAAGGATGTAATTTCAATTTCAGAAAGGAGACTTCACTAACTATGTGGCTGAGAAAATTTTACCTATCTCTTTTCCATACTACAGTCCTACAGGAATAGCAATATGTGATTTTTATTGTCACAAAGCTGGAGCCATGAGAATGGAAAGGTAGAGGGTATGCATTATAAACCTTTCCTTACTGAGGGAAAGACTCTGGCTGTAGTACTTCCAAGGAATTAATTACCAGAAAAGGAAATTAAATAGGTTCTAAAATAAATTCTAAAAATTATATAATATGTACATGTTCAATACATATTTTAATAGAATTGATGTTAATTTATATGAGGATTTTCTTTCATGTACTATTTTCCTCAAGTCTTTGGCAAAATATAGCAGAGCCTGAATAATCAATAAACACACATTCCCTATTTCCAGAACTCAAATAGTTTTATAGGTACCTTTTCAAAGGCACAGCTTTGCAGTGAGAAACTGCTTTTCTTCTATATTTAGAGAGCTGTGTGATTCTTATGTTGAGATGCATATTTTGACTGTTGTAGAGTGTGTGATAATGAAAAACTTGCAACTTCTTTGCAGACAGCTACGTCATTTCAGACAACCCACTCTCTTTCCTGTCTGGACTTTTTTTATTTTTGTTTTTATTTTTAAACTTTGTGAAATCTTAGGCAATATTTGTCTTTCAAACATGATTTCATATCTACTGGCATTTTTTCCTCTAATTTCATGGATCAAAAATAACATATGTGCTTTTATTTACTTGGGGACTATTTTCACACTATGAAGTACTGTTTATTTATATGTATGTACATATGTATGTATGTATATACGTACTTTTAACACACGAGATTCTGGAATTTTTCATCTTTGTGACACCAGATTATCTATTCACTTCTCATTAAGAAATTATAGACTAATGAAATGTTAACAAGTCTTCAATGTAAGGTTGTTTAAAATCCATTTCTTATACAGCAAAAAGGTGTACATTAAGTAACATTTTAAAATAACCCACTGAAATATATTTATCTATGTTGATCATGTATTCACAAGTTTTGCCCTTTCAGTTACTAACATTTTCAACTTAAAAAAATCATAAATTACTAAAACTCAAAATAAATATTAGATATTATATATTATCCTTCTTTAATAATTTTACCCTGGAGGAATGGTTTAAACATTTTAAGCCCCTACATAAAATTATAATAACTATACATTTGTGTAATCAGTAAATTATAGAGATTATAATCCAATAATGTAAATTGGTGCAGCCACTATAGAAAACAGTATGGATGTTCCTCAAAAAACTAAAATAGAGTTGCCATGTGATCCCTTAATCCCACTCCTGGGCATATATCTGGAGAAAACTCTAATTTGAAAAGACACATGCTCTAATTTGAAAATACACAGTGTTCGTTGAAGCACTATCCACAAGAGCTAAGATATGGAAACAACCTAAAAGTCCATCAATAGATGAATAGATAAAGAAGATGTGGTATATATATACAATGGAATACTACTCAGCCACAAGAAAGAATGAAATAATGCCATTTGCAGCAACATGGATGGACCTAGAGATTATCATACTAAGTAAAGTAAGTCAGAAAGGGAAAGACAAATATCATATGATATCATTATATGTGGAATCTGAAACATGGCACAAATGAACCTATCTATGAAACAGACGAACTCACAGACATAGAGAACAGACCTATGGTTGCTGGGGGCAGGAGGTGGGGGAGGGATGGATAGGGAGTTTGGGATTAGCAGATGCAAACTATTATATATACAAGGATAAACAACAATGTCTTACTGGATAGCACAGGGAACTATATTCAATATCCTGTGATAAACCATACTAGAAAAGAATATAAAAAGGAAGGTATATATATATGTATAACTGAATCACTTTGCTGTACAGTAGAAATTAATACAACACTTCAAATCAACTATACTTATATAAAATAAATTGTAAAAAACACTGATTGTCACTGTGTTTCCGTGAAAAGAATATTTTTTGTGTGCGGAACTGTTTATTTTGCCGATTTATTGGCCTACTCTATGTGTATAATTTTCTATTCCCACCACAGACATCAACTCTAATGAAGGTCAAAAATGTATGTAAAAGAAACTTCAAGTTCCTTCTTTCTTAAGTTTTGTTTTTTAAAAGTAAATTTCCTATTATATATATTTTTCTTATTCAAATAGGTCTCATTGTCATATAATTTTTTACTATAAAAGATAACTATGGTATGTGGTTTACATTATATGGTATCTGCTAGAGTATTTTTTTAATTTAAAACAAAAAATGGTTTTTGTTTTAAATGGGTTTGGCCAATCTTTCAGGAAAAAAAAGAAACCCATGTACACACACAGAGCCCATAGTTAATTTTTTTTAATTAACTGTTTTCTTTCCTTTTCATAAATTCTATAAATGCATAAGACAACCAACATAGTTTGGTTAAATAACATCTTAAAACAGGATTTAATTTTTAGAAAGATAGACTCTAGAGTAAATTTAAATAAAAATTGTAAATGGATTTTATGAATTTTATTCACAACATATTTCTGGTCATGTTGAATAGTAGAACTACTAAAACAAAAAAACACTTTGAATTAAAATATGGGCTATGACAAATTTTACACAAGGCATTCAAAACAATATTTTCATACCAAATTATGTTTTTAAGCCCAAATAGAGATTTAACAGTACAAAATTACTATTTATAGTAATTATATAGGTGTATACATATATATGTGTGTATGTATACAGCCTTTAATATGTGTATGCATGAATTAAAGGTATTATTTTTGAAACTAAAAATGAAATATACTTCTTTAATATGAAACCTGAGTTTTCATTTCCTCTACAAACACTCACCTGGGGTGAGATTTGACTAAACACATATAGATTTCATTTTCAACTTCAGTGAGATGATTTCTGTCCTTGTTCATGATACTTCTGAAACAAACCAAAAAAACTTGCTCACTCATATAAGATGTGGGAAACTGTGGCCAAAAGTTTATTGTTTTCCTACTAAAGGCAGGATAGACTTCCAGACCTGTTTCAGGGACTCAATAAATCCCATCTGGAGTAAATGGCCACTCTGCAGCTCACAAAGTTCTTCCTCTTTCCTTAAGTTAAGCCCTTTGACTGAACGGAAGATTCAGATAAAAGGTGGTCCCTCACCCAGTTATTCACTTATGTTGAAAAATGGTAGGCGTAGGGGAATTCTCTTCAGTTTTGATGTGCAGTTCCTTTAGGTGGTTTTCAATAAGACTTGGGATATTCTGATATTCTTCCTCCCTGTCAAACCAAGCAGCCTGGAAGCACTTCAACATTTCCTTTTGCAGTATGGTTTTTCCAAAGATTTGGTTTCCTTTTAAAACCAAGACTATAGTCACTTGAAGGCATTTTCTACAAGGCACTATGGTTACTTGTTCTATAGGTTCATGTGATGAAAAATATCTGACAGTAGCCTAGTTTCTGTAGACCTGCCTCATCTTCAAAATACTCAGTAAAACCTGACTTACTATTTTCTTGAAGGTGATTTCTCCAATTCACCTTTTAGCTAAAACACTCTACTAAGAACTTTTCTTTGGCTAAGCCACAAAATTTCTGCATGTTGTACAATATTTATGTACTCCTGGTCCAGGTTTTCACACACTTCTTTAAATGCTCTTGAGTAAAATGATCTGCATGTTTTTTTTTTAATTGTAACATTCTTAAGAAATAATTTCATTTCCAAGAATTTTTGATACTAGCACCTCTCTGGAAAAAAAAAATGTGATGTGATGAATTTTTTTGAAGAAGTGAAACCCTTCATAAACCAATTATTGATGCTGACACACACCTTTATTTCCAGTTATGAAAACCACATTTTAAATATATATTGGTCATTATTTATTTCCACTGGCTTTTCACACCAGGAAATATTTTATTGAATTTAACCATGATTTACAAATCTTGAAAATGCGGTACATTTCCTGGGAAAATCTGTTCACTCCTCAACCTGAATATAGACCTTTTTTATGTAAATTTATTCAGCATATGTTACATGCTATCAATACATCACCTTATTGTTGTACTATTTGAGCATGGAACCATTTTGTTTATTGTACTGACATATTTCCCAGAATTTTACTCACTATATTTTCATGTGGAGCATTATTAGTTACTTACCAACTGTGTGACTTTTCCTTTTCTGAGACTTTGTAGCCTTTTCATTGTTCTTTCCTTCCTTCCTTCCTCCCTCCTCCCTTCCTCTCCCTTCCTATTTGTTTTCCTTTTCTTTTTCTTTCTTTCTTTCTTTCTTTCTTTCTTTCTTTCTTTCTTTCTTTCTTTCTTTCTTTCTTTCTTTCTTTCTTTTTCTTTTTCTTTCTCTTTCTTTTCTTTCTTTCCTTTCTTTCTTTCTCTTTCTTTTCTTTCTTTCCTTTCTTTCTTTCTCTTTCTTTTTCTTCTTTCTCTTTTTCTCTTTCTTTCTTTTCTTTCTTTTCTTTTCTTCCTTCCTTCTTTCCTCTCTCTCTCTCTCTCTCCTCCCCTTCTTCCTTCTTTCCTTATTCCTTTCTCTCTCCCCCTTCCTTTATTTTTTAACCTTAAGTCAGTTTTCATATTGAGTACAATAGTCATTTAAAATAACCAGTACTTTTACTTGTCAAATAACTCTGATTTGTTTTTTAAAGTCTTTTCAAAGTGGTTTTTGAAGACATTGCTTTATTTGTAAGTTGTTTGCCACAAGGCATTGAACAATTACCCACCTATGTAAAAACCACCGAGAATTTATCTTTTCTTTATTATTAACCTTATCAGACTACTCCATAGACCTATACTTAGACTCTTTGTCTTCCATCCCACATCTCTTCTTCAAAAACCACCACCACTAGACACGCTTGCAAAATACAAATGCTAGTAAAATGTCAAACGAAGATTTACATCTATGCAGTATGTAACCAGTATGCAAGAAAAATCTGTGTAATGTAACCTACTCATTTCACATTTTGCAATATTTAAAACAAAATCAAGGTTGTAGGGAAGCAGCTGAGTCATGATGCATAATAACTTTTTCTTTAGAATGAAACTCCATGCTTTCTCTTATCCTACTCTCTTGATCTGATTCTGCAGAATTCCTGGGAAGAAACAGATATATACAAACCCTCCCCTCTACCAAGAAAGGAACTGAGACTTGAGGAGCATGACCTCGACCCTAGAGGGTAAATGAGGTCAAGTTAACAATAACAAGCAGTTTTTCTTTGAGTCTGGTCCTCACCAACTATTATAGTAGTTCCCCTTATTTTTTATTTTTATACTTTAAAATGAGAATCTCCATTTGCTACTTTATATATGTTCAAAAGTAAGTCATATTTAGCCTTTGTTAACAAATGGGTTATCTGCTAGAGTAACTCATGTAAATACACCTCACTTTTGCCTCTACCACCACCATCAGACACCAAAATACTCCCACAACTGGCACTGCCTCTGTCTGCTTCTAAATCTGATAGGGTTCACTACATCTCTTGAGGATACTTTGCTGTTTCTATGCTTTTGAGGACACTTGTGCAACATCTTGCTGGTGCGGGCGCCGATGCTGCTGCTGCTTCACTCCCTTTAACTTGCATGGTGCTCTCCACTGAAGCATGAGAATCTCTTTACTCCAGCTGTGTGCTGTCTCTGTCATATCAGCGCAAAAGCTCTGCTCTTTTATGTTTTCAGAATCACACAGACTTTTTTGTATGAGTGAAAACTGCTGTAACAGATATGATGGGGAGCCTCACCACACACTCTCTGACTTCTTTCTAGGTTGCCTTCTGAATTTCAGAGGCTAGAAAGCTAAGAGGGACATCACTCAGAAATGCCTGCATACAGAGTTTGAGATTGGACATAGCTTGGGTAAGTCACAGGAGACAATGGTTTGTAAATAAATTAAATTGGGAGAGAGACAGAACATGAGACCCAAGTATATTGGTATAGATGGCAGCAGAAGTAGCATGATCCTCAAGGCTGAAGCTGTTTGGAAATTTCCAAATTGTAGCAGAGTAAGCCACTCTCTTGGCAACTTAGTTCTGTGGTGTGATTTTGGGAGTCAGTTTGGATGCTTGGAGTCTGTTTCTTTAGTTCTCTGAACAATTCTTTAAACTACACAAATCTGCCCCTACTCCCTCTGTGTCTATTTTGGTGTAATAAAAAATACAACTTATTTGTGTTTAAACTTGTTCAATAACATTCATTTCACTTCAACAAACAATTCTGAACAAGTAGTCTTTTTTATTTTATGATCTTTTTATTTATGATGTCTCTCCCTTGAACTTAGTCAGAATTCCATAAGGAAGTGGACTGGAAGACAAATTTAATGAGGTACAAACAAATACCTTTTCTGTTTCACTTTTCCCCCTTCTATATCCTTGCCATCTTGAATCACTCATACAGCCACTAAACATTGTTTTAGGCCAAACATTTATAAGGGAGTTTTTTCCACTTCTTTTTTTCTCCAGAAGGCTCTTTAAGTTCTCTTAAGTAAATTAGTTTCTTGTGGACTTATCAAATTACACCATCATCCAGGCAGGTCTGTAATATGCTTTACTGATTGTGATCAATTTTTGTAGGTCTTCCTCTCAAACTCTATCCCAGCATCTCTTAGTTTAGTTTTGTAGGCATTGTGTTTAAGGTAAATCTAGAACTTAAGATAGTACCCTGAATGAGATAAAGAATTTGAGTCAAATGGTATTAAAAGCCATAGTTATAAATAACATAATTCATGGACAATTTACAATCAGAAAGAAGTGGGACGAGGAAAAATACTTGGGTATAAAAATTTTTTTTAATTTGCACAGAAGAAAAGAAACCAGGAGAGAAGACTCAGAAAAAGAGAAAAGATGGAGAGATAAGAGAAAAGCCATGGAAATAAGGAGCCACAGAAGCCAAGGCAAGTTTCCATTTTAAGAAGGAAGGAATGGTCTCATGGTGAGATAATCCAGAGATGTCAAGTAAGAGAATAGAAAAATGACTGATAGAGGTTATTTTAGGTCTCATATTCAATGCTTATTATGGGACAAGTCATTTCAGTGGAATCATAACAAAAAAGCTGGACTAGGATGGGTTGAATATGAAATTGAAAACTGAAAAACAAAAATTAAATTTCAAAAAAGAATAAAAGCAAAAGTATGTGATGGATAATTTTATTAATTTTATGTGCCAGCTTGACTGGGCTGTAAGTGCCCAGACAATTGGTAAAACATTATTCTGGGTGTGAAGGTGTTTCTTGATGAGCTAGATTAGCATTTGGATCAGTAGACTGAGTAATGCAGGTTGCCCTCTCTCATATAGATGGGCCTCATGCAGTCAACTGAAGACTTGAATAGAACAAAAAGGCTAAGTAAAAGTGAACTCCTCTGGCCTGTCTGCATGAGCAGAGACATTGCTATTTTCTGGCCTTCAGACTCCAAGTGAAATGTTGGTTCTTCTTGGGTCTCAAGCCTGGGTGCTTGCAGACTAGAATGTATACCATCAGCTCTCCTGGGTGTCAGGCCTTCTGACGAGGACTGGATCCACACACTGGCTCTTCTGGGTCCCCAGGTTACTAACTGCAAATCTTGGGATTTCTCAACATTCATAATCATGTGAGCCAACTCCTTAAAATAGATTTCTCTTTTTTTTTTTTTTAGATCTCTTTATATATTGGTTCTGTCTCTGAAGAACCTTGACTACAGATAGACTATAGATTGTTTTAAGAAGTTTGTCTAAAAGTGAAGAATTTTATGAGTACGTGTGTTTAAATTTTAAATGAAAATACTCCAGTGGAAAAAGGGTGCTACTTTCTTGTTCTTCCTTGGTTTTCTTACTATTTCCTTTAATCAAATATATAACATTTTATTCCTTTTTATGTTATTTTCCCATGAGCCTCGCTGTTATGCAGAAGACTAAATCATATGTTCTAGTTGTTGAAACTTCTACTCAGAATCTGAGTCCTAGCATGTTATATCCACCTGTTGCATCTCCCCACATATCTGCTCTGTTTTGGGTTCCTTTGCATTTGACATTCAGAGAAAAAAAAAATCTTTAATATAGTCTCTATACTCAACTTATATTAGCATGGTTATCTGAATTCCTTCTTTGTCATAACTTTTAGCAATTTACAAAAAAGAACAGTATGTTCTTAATAATGCAAATAATTTTTGCTCTGAATTTAAATCACCTGCAAAACTATAAACAACATTTCCAAATTATTTCCCATTTACTTACTCCTCTGCAGATATGTTAGCCCATCTGCTGGTATTAATTTCCCACAGCTGCAATAATAAAATACCATAAATGACTGTAACTTAAAGCAACAATTTGTTGTCTCACTGTTCTGGAGGCTATAGGGCCAAAAGCAAGGTCATACTCCCTCTGCAACCTTTAAGGGAAGAATCCTGCTTTGCTCCTCCTTAGTTTCTGGCAGTCTCTGGTGTTCTTTGGCTTGTGGCAGTATAGCTCCAGTCTCTGCCTCCATCTTCACATGGCCATCTTCTCCCTGTGTGTCTGTCTTCATATCACCTTCCCGCTATTTATAAGGTCATACTGGATTAAAGATCCACCCTACTGTAGTATGTTTTTATCTTGACTTCACTAATTATGTCTGCATTCACAATATGAAGTAGAGGGACTTAGGACTTCAACATTTTGGAGGCGGGGGGCACAATTCAACACATAGCACTGTTCTTTCTTGAGCACACCAAGTCTATTCATACCTGTGGACTTGCATTCATTTGTCCTTTCTTGGGTCTGTCATGTTCTTTGACTCCTTCAGGACTATGCTTGAATGTCACCTTATCAGTGAGACTTTCCATGACCACCTCCTGCCACTCTGTGTTCCCTTTTATTTCTTTATGGTATGTAGCACAACCTGCATGCTGCATATTTATTGGCTTATTCATTTATTGTCTGTTTATTTTCAATGATTGACTATACTCTTAAACCAGAGGTGTTATCTTTATGAAATGTGAAGGAAAGTAGGATCAACAAGGAAGACATTAGGGTGGAAGTAGGAGTCTGTGATAACTAAATGTTCTCAAGCACCTAAACTACAAAAATGAATATTGAAGTTAAATCAAAGGAAAAAAATTAGCCATATTCTTCCTAGTATGAGATTTAGGGATAAGGTTTATATTTTAAGAAAATATTTACAGATGAGGAATGTTGAAAAATTAAAATAATTCAATCAACTTAGCAACTATTTATTGAATGACTTTTATGTGTCAAACACTATTCTGGGCACTGATGCTATAGCAGAAAAATGTTTAGATAGATTATTTGCTGTCATAGTGCTTACTTTCTAAAGGAAGAGGCAGAAAATAATGAAATTAAAAAAATATTTACTACAAATACATATAGAGAATATGGCAGATGGAAGTGCTTGAGTAGATATCATTTTATCCTCACTTTATCTAAGGTCAGAGAAGCCTCTCTGTGGAGATGATATTTGAGCAGAGTCTTTAAGAAACAAGCAATGAGCCTTAGAGATCTATAGACACAGGGTCCAGGATAAAATGACGAGCGATTGTAACGAACATGAGATGGAAGAAGAATGTGATTTGCACATTTAAGGAAGAGCAAAAAGTGCAGAGTGGCCAGAGCAGAGTGAGTGAGAACAACAGGAGGGACAGATGAATTTGGAATTCTGTAGGGGGCAGAAGAAGTGAGACCTTGTAGTCCAGGGATGGCAAACTATGACCCTAAAGGCTAAATCCAACTTGATGCCTGTTTTTTTAAATAAAATTTCATGGAATACGGCCATGTCCATTTATTTGTGTATTTTCTATGCCTGCTTTCACATTACAAGGACAGAGTTGAACAGCTGTGACCAGGATGCAAATGGACATGTGATTTGACTCATGTTTTAAAAAGACAACTTTTATATAAAGAATAGACTGGAAAAGAGAAAAAGATGGCGGCAAAGTAGAGGGACGTGGAATGCATCCCTCTTCACAGATGCATTGGGAATGCACCGAAGGACGCAATAATTCCCACAGAGAACCAGCTGAACACCAGCAGATGGCCTTGGACACCAGAAAGGACTGCAAGGAGCCTGACATAACTGGTAGGGAGGCATCTACGAGGGCTCAAAGAGGGTGAAGTGGCGGAGTTGTGGCAGATGGGAGGGAGTGAGAAACACATGGAGGGTCTGCACTGCAGCTCTGCCTTCCCAGACCGGGACGTCGATTCACACCTGAACAGAGGATCTGGGAGCGGGAGCATGGGAACTGGAGAGCTGGTTCAGGGTGAGAGAAATTGTTGCCAGTAAGGTGACAGCTGGAGAGGACAGGAGGGAAGAGGTCCGCGGTGAGGAGTGCCTGCCCCTGAGAGCTGCCCAGCCATGATGGTGGCTGGAAGCTGCAGGCTCATGGGTGGTGGGGAGGAGCTGTGGGCATAGCCTCTCGCTCTCTCTTTCAGCACCTGCAGCGGGCAGTGGAGAGACGCCCTGTGGGCCACCTAAGGCGCTCAGGGATAACAAGTACCCTCAGGCACTCAGGTGGGGCTAGATTAAAACCCCTTGGAACACAGGCAACAGGGAGGCTGCAAAGGGAAAAAAAAAAAAAAACAAGAGAGGCCGAACTCTAAGACTTTCTGTTTACACCTTTACACCTGAGCCACCAGTGTCCCTCTGCAACAGGCACCTCCAAGCTCGAATGAAACAACAGTGCACCACTGCTCACTAGCTTATAGATGGACAATAAAAGAACATCTGCTGGTAACAGAATAATGCAAAAACACCCAAGGCGAGTAGGACACTTACAGCTGAGACTCTAAGGAAACAGAAATATTAGTATCAATCCTATTGAACTGGTCCATTCTGGGATCACTTCTGGATTTTTTTTTCTCTCTCTCTCTTTCTCTCTTTTTTTTTTTCTTTATTAATTATAATCTTAGTCCTAAGGGATCTACAAGTTTTAAAACATAATTTTTTTAATGATATTTTTTATTTTATTTTTATTTTTTGCCTTTTTATATACTTCTATATCTAGCTAAGTTTTTGGTAGTATGGACAATATATCACTCATACTTTCCTTTCATCCCTATCTTTTATACATTTCTATTTCTTTCTTTTTATTTGCATATTTCCAATCACACTACACTCTTCTGTTCCCCTTTCTTCCAGCAATTTTAAGTTTATTTTATCTTAACATACTTATAAGCAACACTATCGATCTGCTCAGACTCCTTGCTCTATTCTCCAGATGATGCACCACCTTGGTATTTAATATTAGATTTTTGTCTTTATCTTAGTTCTTAGTACAATTGTCTAATTTCATTCTGAAAATCTCCATTCTGTCTGGTGGTACTCTAACTCTTTTCTATATTGGATCCTAGCTTACAAAATCTCTCTGGATTAGTGTTTGTATGTGTAAGGTGTTACTTGTTTGTTTGCTGTTGCTTTTGTCTCTGATTTGTTCTGTTTCAGTTGTCCATTTCTGTTGGGTTTCTCTTTGAATATCTGATAGCACACTGGGGTTCTGTCAGGTCTTTCCAGAGCCTTAAGTCCTAATGGATTCAGTAATTGTGTGTCTTATACATGTATGTGTTTCCTAGACTTAGTATTTGTTTAATCCAACACTTGGACATTAGTCTGAGGCTTGGACAGTCTTCTATAAACACCTCTATCACCAGGACAAGCAACCCCAAAACCTTGGACAACCAAGAGGAAACAAAGAAACACCATGCAGGCAAAGGAGCAGGAAAAAAACCCCACCAGGCCAAATAAATGAGGAGGAAATAGGAAAAATGCCTGAAAAAGAATTTAGAGTAATGATAGTAAAAGTGATACAAAATCTTGATAACAAAATAGAGAAAGTACAAGAAACAGTTCATAAGAACTCAGAAAAACAAACAGCAATGGATAACAAAATAACTGAAATTAAAAATACTCTAGATGCTATAACCAGCAGAATGACTGAGGCAGAAGGACGAATAAGTGAGTTGGAAGATAGAAAGTGGGAAATAAATGCCACAGAGCAGGAAAAAGAAAAAAGAATCAAAAGACTAGAAGACAGTCTCAGAGACCTCAGTGATAACATTAAATGTACCAACATTCGAATTATAGGCATCCCAGAAGAAGAAGAAAACAAGAAAGTGTCTGAGAAAATATTTGAAGAGGCTATAGTGGAAAACTTCCCCAACACAGGGAAGGAAATAACTAACCAAGTCCAAGAAGCACAGAGAGTCCCATACAGAATAAACCCAAGGAGAAATACACCAAGGCACATACTAATCAAACTAATGACAATTAAACACAAAGAAAAACTATTAAAAGCAGCAAGAGAAAAGCAACAAACAACATATAAGGGAAAACCCATCAGGATAACAGCTGACCTTTCTACAGAAACTCTGCAGGCCAGAAGGGAATGGCAGCATATATTGAAAGTCCTGAAAGAGAGAAACCTACAGCCAAGAATACTCTACCCAGCAAGAATCTCATTCAGATTCGACGGAGAAATCAAAAGCATTCCAGACAAGCAAAAGTTAAGAGAATTCAGCACCACCAAACCAGCCTTACAACAAGTGCTAAAGGAACTTCTCTAAGTAGGAAACACAAGAGAAGGAAAACACCTACAAATACAAACCCAAAACAATTCAGAAAATGGTAATTGGAACACACATGTCAATAATCACTTTATATGTCAATGGATTAAATGCTCCAACCAAAAGACACAGACTGGCTGAATGGATACAAAAACAAGACCCTTCTATATGCTGCCTACAAGAAACCCACTTCAGACCAAGGGATACATATAGACTGAAAGTCAAGGGATGGAAAAAGATATTCCATGCAAATGGAAGTCCAAAGAAAGCTGGAGTAGCAATACTCATATCAGACAAATTAGACTTGAAAGTAAAGACTATTAAAAGAGACAAGGAAGGACACTCCATAATGATCAAGGGATCCATTCAAGAAGAACATATCACAATGGTAAATATCTATGCCCCCAATATAGGAGCACCTCAATACATAAGGCAAATGCTAACAGCTATAATAGGGGACATTGACAGGAACACAATAAGAGTGGGAGACTTGAACACCCCACTTACATCAATGGACAGATCATCCAAACAGAAAATCAATAAAGACACACAAGCTTTAAATGACACATTAGACCATCTCGACTTAATTGATATTTATAGGACATTCCATCCAAAAATGACAGAATACACTTTCTTCTCAAGTGCACATGGAACATTTTCCAGGATAGATCACATCTTGGATCACAAATCAAACCTTGGCAAATTCAAGAAAATTGAAACCATATCAAGCATCTTCTCAGACCACAATGCCATGAGACTAGATATTAATTACAGGAAAAAAAATGCAAAAAATACAAACACATGGAGGCTAAATGATACACTATTAAACAACCAAGAAATCATTAAAGAAATCAAAGAGGAAATAAAAAGATATCTAGAATCAAACGACAATGAAAACACAACAACCCAAAACCTATGGGACGCAGCAAAAGCAGTTCTAAGAGGGAAGTTTATAGCAATACAGTCCTACCTTAAGAAACAAGAAAATTATCGAATAAACAACCTAATTTTACACCTAACACAATTAGAAAAAGAAGAACAAAGAAACCCCAAAGTGAGCAGAAGGAAAGAAATCATAAAGATCAGATCAGAAATAAATGAAAAAGAAAGGAAGGAAGCAACAGCAAAAATTAATAAAACTAAAAGTTGGTTCTTGGAAAAGATTTACAAAATTAATAAACCATTAGCCAGACTCATCAGGAAAAAAAGGGAGAATATGCAAATCAACAGAATTAGAAATGAAAAAGAAGTAACAACGGACACCTCAGAAATACAAAAGATCATGAGAGATGACTACAAGCAACTATATGCCAATAAATTGGATAACCTGGAAGAAATGGATAAATTTTTAGAAGAATACAATCTTCCAAGACTGAACCAGGAAGAAATAGAAACTATGAACAGACCAATCACAAGTACAGAAATTGAGGCAGTGATTCAAAATCTCCCAACAAACAAAAGCCCAGGACCAGATGGGTTCACAGGTGAATTCTATCAAACATTTCGAGAAGAGCTAACACCTATCCTTCTCAAAGTCTTCCAAAATATCTCAGAAGGCGGAACACTCCCAAACTCATTCTGCAAGGCCACCATCACACTGATACCAAAACCAGGCAAAGATGTCACAAAAAAGAACATTACAGACCAATATCACTGATGAATATAGATGCAAAAATCCTCAACAAAATACTAGCTAACAGAATCCAACAGCACATTAAAAAAATCATACACCATGATCAAGTGGGGTTTATCCCTGGGATGCAAGGATTCTTCAATATATGCAAATCAATCAATGTGATACATCATATCAACAAACTGAAGGATAAAAACCATATGATCATCTCAATAGATGCAGAAAAAGCTTTTGACAAAGTTCAACATCCATTTATGATAAAAGCTCTCCAGAAAATGGGCAAAGAAGGAAAATACCTCAACATAATAAAGGCCAGATATGAGAAACCAAAAGCCAACATCGTTCTCAATGGGGAAAAACTGGAAGAATTCCCTCTAAGAACAGGAACAAGACAAGGGTGCCCACTCTCACCATTATTATTCAACATAGTTTTGGAAGTGTTAGCCACAGCAATCAGAGAAGAAAAAGAAATAAAAGGAATCCAAATTGGAAAAGAAGAAGTAAAATTGTCACTCTTTGCAGATGACATGATATTATATATAGAAAACCCTAAAGACTCTACCAGAAAACTGCTAGCACTCATTGATGAGTTTAGTAAAGTAGCAGGATACAAAATTAATGCACAGAAATCTCTTGCATTCCTATACACTAACAACAGAAGAGCAGAAAGGGAAATTAAGGAAACTCTCCCATTCACCATTGCAACAAAAAGAATAAACTACCTAGGAATAAACCTGCCTAAGGAGGCAAAAGACCTGTATGCAGAAAACTTTAACACATTGATGAAAGAAATCAAAGACGACACAAACAGATGGAGGGACATACAATGTTCCTGGATTAGAAGAATCAACATCATGAAAATGACTGTACTACCCAAAGCAATTTTCAGATTCAATGCAACCCTGATCAAATTACCAATGGCATTTTTCAAAGAACTAGAGCAAGAAATCTTATGTTTTGTATGGAAACGCAAAAGATCCCGAATAGCCAAAGCAATCTTGAGAAGGAAAAATGGAGTTGGTGGAATCAGGCTTCCTGACTTCAAACTATACTACAAGGCCATAGTGATCAAGACAGTATGGTACTGGCACGAAAAGAGAAAGGAAGATCAATGGAATAGAATAGAGAACTCAGAAGTAAGCCCAAACACATATGGGCACCTTATCTTTGACAAAGGAGGCATGAATATACAATGGAAAAAAGACAGCCTCTTCAATAAGTGGTGCTGGGAAAATTGGACAGCAACATGTAAAAGAATGAAATTAGAACACTTCCTAACACCATACACAAAAATAAACTCCAAATGGATTAAAGACCTACATGTAAGGCCAGACACGATAAAACTCCTAGAGGAAAACATAGGCAGAACACTCTATGACATCCATCAAAGCAAGATCCTTTTGGACCCACCTCCTAGAATCATGGAAATAAAATCAAGAATAAACAAATGGGACCTCATGAAACTTAAAAGCTTTTGCACAGCAAAAGAAACCATAAACAAGACTAGAAGGCAACCCTCAGAATGGGAAAAAATAGTTGCCTATGAAACAACGGACAAAGGATTAACCTCCAAAATATACAAGCAGCTCATGCAGCTTAATACCAAAAAAGCAAATAACCCAATCCACAAATGGACAGAAGACCTAAATAGACATTTCTCCAAAGGATACATACAGATGGCCAACAAACATATGAAAAGATGCTCAACATCACTAATCATCAGAGAAACGGCAGTCAAAGCCATAATGAGGTATCACCTCACACCGATCAGAATGGCCATCATCACAAAATCTGGAAACAACAAATGTTGGAGAGGGTGTGGAGAAAAGGGAACTCTCCTGCACTGTTGGTGGGAATGTAAGTTGGTACAGCCACTATGGAAAACAATTTGGAGGTTCCTTAAAAAACTTCAAATAGAACTACCATATGATCCAGTAATCCCACTTCTGGGCATATACCCCAAGAAAACCATAATCCCAAAAGAAACATGTACCATAATGTGTATTGCAGCACTATTTACAATATCCAGGACATGGATGCAACCGAAATGCCCATCAACAAATGAAAGGATAAAGAAGATGTGGCATATATATACAATGGAATATTACTCAGCTATAAAAAGGGATGAGATGGAGCTATATGTAATGAGGTGGATAGACCTAGAGTCTGTCATACAGAGTGAAGTAAGTCAGAAAGAGAAAGACAAATATTATATGCTAACTCACATATACGGAATCTAAAAATGGTACTGATGAACTCAGTGACAAGAACAAGGACGTAGATGCAGAGAATGGACTGGAGAACTCGAGGTTTGGGGGGGCGGGGTGTGAAGGGGAAGCTGAGACGAAGTGAAGAGAGTAGCACAGACATATATATAGTACCAACTGTTAAATAGATAGCCAGTGGGAAGTTGTTGTATAACAAAGGGAGTTCAACTCGAGGATGGGAGATGCCTTAGAGGACTGGAACAGGGAGGGTGGGGGGTACTCGAGGGAGGGTGTGGGGGGAGTTTAGGGAGGGAGGGAATACAGGGATATGTGTATAAAAACAGCTGATTGAACTTGGTGTACCCCCCAAAAAATAATAAATAAATTAAAAAAAAAAGAAAAAGAATAGACTGTACAAAGTTAAGTGCAGAAGGAGGAAAACCAGTTAGGAGGTGTCATAATATGCCAATATACATAAACCACATTGTTAATTTACATAAGTAATTATTCATCATAGGTAATCATAGGTGTGGTCTACCTGAAATAGAGGAATGTACCATTTTTATTTAATTTTGGTATAAATTTTTTAAAAAATCATATACACTATCTTTTTACATTACTTATTGTTAGTACCTCTAGTGTCTCATTTTCCTAAGAGAAAAATTTTAATTTGTATTCTATTTTCACTTTCAACAAGTCTTTAATGTCATAGGTGCTCTCTATTGTTATGAAGATTGCCTTTGCTGTATCTGAATATTTCTTTAGGTTATTTTGGTAAATTTGAACTAGTACTAACTTTTAAGCTCCACTGCAATTAACTGAATCTGAATCATTGAACTTATAATAAGTAATCCTCTTCTCACATTATTAAATTGAAGTTATACACCTTTTTAAAAAACTAATCCTAACAGAGATTTTAAAAAATACATGTAATTAACATTGTTGACTTAATATTGTGACATTCATATCAGAAACAAATATGTATTGGGCACTAACTTTGTAACAGACACTATCTTATGCACTAATGTGAAATGATTAATATACAGACATGTATTTTCCTCACTCAAGGCTATAACATAGGTAAAGAGAGAGGCAAGAACAAATGAGCAAGTAATCAAACAAAAATAAATCAATTACAAACTGAAAATCTGTAAAACAAAACAAATAAGCTACTAAGATAAAAATAATGGAGACCTACTTTAGTTTGGATGATAAAAAGAAGAATTTTTTAGAGAAGTAATATTTAAACTGGAATCTAAAAATAAGATGCAGCCAATTTTGCAAGGAACAGAAGGAAATCCATGATAGACAGTAGGGAGAGAACAGTTAAAGCCCCTAAGATAAGAATATCTTTGGTGTGTTTGAAGAACTTAAAAGCCAACTTTGCAGGAGCACAACCATGAAGGAATAGAGTGGAGGAGATGACCCCAATCCCACTGAACAAATAACGTCTGTGATTCCTAACACACAGGGCACGTTTACGCAATTCAAATAAACTCAGGGGGAAAAGACAGAATATTTAGGGAAACTTCATAAAAATGACTTAAAACATGTACTTTCCTAGTTTAATCAAAAGGCTTGAATTATTTGATACTAATTAAATGTTTAATTTTTGTTTCTCTAGGCACAATCTAAAGAATCTAAGAAATAAGACTTTTCATTAGCTACATCATCCCAATTTACATGCTTCATAGCAGGAAATCTGTTTCTGGGTGTATATGCTTTGATCTTGCCATTTTATTTCATCTTACTAAATTCCTTATAAACTCTTATCAAATATAAGCCTTGGGAAGTATGTATAAAACCCATTTCCATTTTTATCTTATTACTGGGGTCTTTTTCACTGAAAAACATCCCTAAGGTTGCTCTCATTTTTATGCAGTTTGAAGATACAGTTTAATGTCTGCAAAGAAACATTTTATTTATTTTAACTTTGATCATAGCTGAAAACGTAATAGTGTTTTTTAAACATATATTTTCCTCAGGTGATAAAACATGTTTTTTATTTTTACCAAAGAATAATCTAATTTTGATAAATAAATATATATGTTTCCCAGTAAGGGTGAGTTGGAAATCCCTTTATCACATAAAAATATAACCTACAGGGGAATTTACAATACATAAACAGTGATTTACTAACATACAATAATAGCTGACATTTTTCTAGCAATCTCATTTTATGCATTTTATTATAAAAACATAGATAAGTTGGCCTATTTTGTCTAAATATGATACTTTAAACACAACATAAATTATGAATTCAAGTTCAGACTTGGGTAATTCAAATTTTCTTACTCATAATATGCTTTTGAAAAAGAAAAACATTCTTATAGGAAAAACCATCAAATAATTCAGAAACAAACAAACTGAAGGAGGTGTTTAGCAGCTCTTTCACTATAAACTGACTGAAATAATTTTTGTAGATGAAATATAGTTATATTTTTAAACATAAAAAAGATAAAAATAAATAAACATAATTTATTTGTTACCAAATATAATACCACAATGTGACAAAGCTTGCACTCAGTTCAAGGACCAGTCCCAGCCATCACAAACCAATACTTACTGAGAAAGTATAAGATACTAAGATAGGTCAGAATAATGGCACTTAGCACAGTTTGTAGCCATGGAGAGGAAATAGTATTATTCTTATAATGTAGCCAGTGGTACATATCAAAATTATCTAGAGAACATTTTTAAAACACTTAAGCCTTGGCCCTACCTTATATCCTGACAAAATGGGGAGAGTGTCTCTCCTATAAACAAGAGAGTTGTATGATCATATATACCAGGGGTCCCCAACCCCCAGGCCACAAAGGGGTATCAGTCCATGGCCTGTGGGGAACCGAGCTGCACAGCAGGAGGTGAGCAGTGGACCAGCGAGCGATGCTTTATCTGTATTTACAGCTGCTCCCCCTCGCTCTCATTACCGTCTGAGCTCTGCCTCCTATCAGATCGGCCAAGGCATGAGACTCTCATAGAAGCACAAACTCTACTGTAAACTGCGCATGCCAAGTATCTAGGTTGCACCTCTCCTTTTGAGAATCTAATGCCTGATGATCTGAGGTGGAGCTGAGGCAGTGATGCTAGTGCTGGGGAGCAGTTGCAAATACAGATTCTCATTAGCAGAGAGGTTTGACTGCATAGAGACCATAATAAATCAATGGCTTGCAGACTCACATCAAAACCCTATCAGTGAGTGGCAAGTGAAAACAAGCTCAGGGCTCCCACTGATTCTGCATTATGGTGAGTTGTGTAATTATTTCATTATATATTACAATGTAATAATAATAGAAATAAAGTGCACAATAAATGTAATGTGCTTGAATCATTCCAAAATCCCCCCCCACCCCAGTCTGTGGAAAAATTATCTTCCACAAAACCAGTCCCTGGTGCCAAAGAGGTTGGGGACTGCTGTTATATAGCAATAAAGAAGGTCATTTGGGCATCAGAATAAAATTGGATGGGGTGATATAGGAAGGAAGTATTCCACTGGGGAACCTACTGCAGTAATTTGGGTGTGGATGATGGTGCATGAATTAAGGTTGTAGATGTGGAGCTTAAGAGAATCAAGAGGGAGCAAAGATGATATGTGTTTTCCACTAGTAGTCACATGCAGTTTATTGAGCATATACAATGTAATTAGTCTGAATTGAGATGTTTTATGCGCAAAATACACATCAGATTCTGAAAATTTAGTAAGAAAAATTAATGTAAAATATCTTGTTAATAGTTTTCCATTGATAACATGTTTAAATAAAATGTTGGATTTGTTGGGCAAAATATCATTAAAATTAATTTCACCTGTTCCTTTTTACTTCTTTAACATGGCTACTTGTAATTTAAAGATTGCATACATGACTCCCATCTTGGCAAGCATTGTATATCTGCTGAACAGCACTACCCTAGACAATTATCTGGACTTTATAATTTTAAATGTCAATCATTCTAAGACTCTGTTTTCACCTTAGCAGAATGTGAATAATTACATTGTCTGAAAAACTCACAGGCCTGTTTGGAAGATCAGTTGAAATAATATATAAAAGAACAGTATTGGGCTTCCTAGGTGGCACAGTGGTTGAGAATCCGCCTGCCAATGCAGGGGACAAGGGTTCAAACCCTGCTGCAGGAAGATCCCACATGCTGCGGAGCAACTGAGCCTGTGTGCAACTATTGAGCCTGCGCTTTTGAGCCCGTGAGCCACAACTATTGAGCCCATGTGCTGCAACTACTGAAGCCCACGGACCTAGAGCCTGTGCTCCGCAACAAGAGAAACAATGGCAATGAGGAGCCCACGCACTGCAATAAAGAGTAGCCCCCACTCACCGCAACGAAAAAGAAAGCCCGCGCACAGCAAAAAAAAGACCCAACAGAGCCAATAAAATAAATAAATAAATAAATATATAAATTTATTAACAAAATATATATATATAAAAGAACAGTATAAATAACAAAACATTCAAAATAATTCAAGACATAATTCATCAAGACATTAGATTAATAAAATGCACAATTTAACCTAGGTTACTTTGAAAATAATTTTTATATAAACATACCTTTTATGATTCAATAGCTCGCTAATTGATCACTACAAGTAAGCACAGACTATTATTCAAGGAATCTATTTGGGGCAGGAGCAAATTTTTTCACTTTAGATATTACCCAAAGAAATTCAGAAGTATCTCACAATAGCATATGTGTACTATCTAATAATCTTGTAAAAATCCAAGTGTTCTCTATAACATAACATATGGTAATTTTTTCTATCTAGCCTAAAACTACCCCCTTCAATTTTCATTAAGCCCAATATTCAATACCCAAGAAGTCACTGAATAATGAAATGGTTGCCAATCTATAAATTAGAGTAATTTATTAATTTTGATTATATTATCTTTAGCTTTTTTCTTTGCTTGGAGTCTCAGCTCTAAGTTAATAATTTATAGATAAATGTATTTCTTGCAAAATCAATCTCTGAATTCTCTGAAAGAGCATTCTTACAGCCTGGGCTGAGCCAGTGGTAATTTTTAAAGCCATCTTCAATTGAAAGTAACTATTTGCACCTCTCACAATTGGCAGGGTTCTTGTTATTACATACATTACATAACTTGCTTGACAGAATGGCCAAAGTGGCTTTTCACAAAAATAAGTGAACGTTTTCTTATGGTTTTGTTTTCAGAATTAGTCACGGTGGGAATCGATTTCATTTAAAATGTACTAAAACATCAAAGACTTCAAATTTTGCATACAGAGTACATGACCTAAAAAAAACATTAAACACTCAGTTGAATGTAAAGTAAGTATAAATCAGGTGGAAAACATAACTGTACACACTGGTTCTCTTTTATATATTCACACTGTTAATTTGGGTAAGAGGACTAATATCACTTAATACTTTTTTCATGATATGTGAAATGTGATATATTTAATATTTCATTACAAATAGGATTACATTATGTGCCTGATTGCCTGCAGGGATTTTTCTTAAGCCAGAAAACATAATTTAATACTAACGTGATTTTAAAACATGAGACTGAAACAGTTCATAGTGAATTCATGATCTTTATAAAAAATTGTTCTCTTCAACAACTTATTAAATGTTTCCTTAAAATTCATGATAAATCATTTGTAAATTCTTCTTACCTGAAACCTAGCAGATTACTAAGATTACTAGCAATCCTCTCTCCAAACCATCCCCTTCTCTTCCCAATCTCCTCTTCCAAACTCACCAAAAATAGCAACAAGAATAGCAAAAGGTCTTTCCTTTTTTTTTAATTTTACTATTCTCTTTTTTTAAACTTTTAATTTTATATTGGGGTAGAGCTGATTAGCAATGTGGTGATCATTTCAGGTGCACGGAAAAGCAACTCAGGCATACATATACGTGTATCCATTCTCCCCCAAACTCCCCTCCCATCCAGGCTACCACATAACATTGAGCAGAGTTCCCTGCACTATAGAGTAAGTCCTTGTTGGTTATCCATCTTAAATATAGCAGTGTGTACACATCGATCCCAAACTCCCTAACTATCCATCCCCCTACACTTCCTCCCTGGTAACCAAGTTCATTCTCTAAGTCTATGAGTCTGTTTCTGTTTTGTAAATGAGTTCATTTGCATCATTTCTTTTTAGACTCCTCTATAAAGAATATCATATGATATTTCTATTTCTCTGTAAGACTTACTTCACTCAATATGACAGTCTCTAGGTCCATCCATGTTGCTACAAATGGCATTATTTCATTCAATACAGACAATAAATGCTGAAGAGGGTGTGGAGAGAAGGGACCCCTCCTACACTGTTTGTGGGAATGTAAACTTGTATAGCCACTACAGAGAACAGTAAGGAGATTCCTTAAAAAACTAAAAATAGAGCAACCATATGACCAAGCAATCACACTCCCGGGCACATATCCAGAGGAAAGCATGGTCCAAAAGGATACATGCACCCCAATGTTCATTGTAGCACTGTTTACGATAGTCAAGACATGGAAGCAAACTAAATGTATACAATGGGATATTACTCAGCCAAAAGGCATTTTTCATTTCTGCAGTATAAAGAAGAAAACTCAACTGCAGTCCCCACCATTCCCTTTATATTATGAGTCAGGTAATGTTGCCTTTACAAAGAATGGAATGATGATGTGTAAGAAAGAGTAGCAGAGGCCAGCAGCAGAGGGTCAGTCACAGTTACACTTACAGGTGCACACCTGGCTCTTGCTGTATTTTCTCTTACTTTCTTTTTGGAAATTTCCCTCTTGGTGATGTGTGCTCTCTGTTTTTCATCAATATCAAAATACACTCCTGCCTGTCTTGAGGAAGATTTGGCACATAAAAGCATATTGGGGGTAAATTTACAGTATGATTGACTCTTAGAAAGTGAGGGAGAATTTGAATACAATATTAACTAAGGAAATAGAAATATTTAAGATAACATAGGAATAGAAAACATACTTCTATTTTAAGAGGCCATGGATATATTACCAAGGAAGCATGCTATGATATGCAAAATATGGTTAATGCCATTTTTAACAAGATGTTTAGATAATTCTCTATTTTTAAAATTTAGCTACTCACTAATTATACACCGAGCATCTATATGTGCTAGGCTCTGTGCTAGGTAATGAGAAAATATAGCAGTGAATAAAATGGTTCTTACAGACTTTAAAGTGTTTTTGTGAGAAATATATACACTTTTTAAGAAGTCATATTAAAGATATGCTTGCAATTGTGATAAATGGATGGAAAGAAAAGCTCAAGGGACTAAGAGACCATATTTCGGGAAAGATGATAAAGAACTTTGACATTACTATGTAATTATACATGTTAGTGGGAAAGCAGAAGGATTTACCAGGGTATGACTAATGACTACTGTTTGTAAATTGCCTCCAACTCCAAGCAATCTTTCACATAAAAAGAAAAAGGTGGAATTTATAGAAAATCTTTGTAGATTTTGCTAGCTTATTTTCTATATTTTGATTAATGACTCAGAAAAAAAAATTGAAAAATAAACTCCCTAGTGCCTAAAATGAGAAAGATGCAATTAGGTGTTACAATTCAATTTAGTTTACATTACATGCAGGAATTATAACTGAGGAACTTCTATTAGTGACAACAAAGTGAAGTGGTTACAGAAACCCAATCAAATTACAGGCAGAAATTATAACTGAGGAACTTCTATTAGTGACAACAAAGTGAAGTAGTTACAGAAACCCAATCATTGATAACTGTAAAATCTGTACCAAGAAAAAAACCAAACATTTAAAGGTATTAAAAAGTGTTCCAAGTTAGACTGATAGTAGAGGAGAATTTGTTGCTAAATAAAAACTATAACTGGAAAGGGTAAACTTAATATAAAATATTCATACAAAGATCTATATGCAAATATTCATAATAGCATTATGCCCTAGACTGGAAACAGCCAAATGTTTATCAACAATTTTTACAGACATTCAATGTAATAATCCTCAGCAGTAAAACAGAATGAATACACAAGGATAAATGTTATACTATTATGCTGATTGAAAGAATCAAAACACAAGAATGTATACTATGATTCCATTCATATGATATTCCAAACTATATAAACTAATCTACACTATAGATAGCAGATGAGTGGTTGCATGTGGTTGAGTTGGAGGGATACTGAACTATAAAAAAGAATGAGAAAATCTGTGAGTAATGAAAATGGTTTGTGTGTTGATTTTGGTGATGCTTATGTATGCATGCATTTGTCAAAACTTGTTGAACTGTAAATGTAAAATATGTTCTGTAATATGTTCATATATTTTCTTTAATAATGCTGATTTTAAAAGACAAGATAAAAAGAATTATAGACAGAATGTACTTCCACTCCTAAACAAGATGTTGTAAAAGGGACTGCATTTAGTCCCTTCCCTAAAACAACTAAGAAAATGAACAAAATATATAAAGCAATGACTCAAGCTACTGAGCATCAGACAAAAAAAGACAATGATCACTGAAAAATGGGAAACAAACAAGATGAGCCCTAAAACTGCCCCACTTCTGGTTTAGAGAAAGTTGGCAGACCACAGAGCAATGAGAGAGAACTGATTCTTTCCCTGAGTAAAGGAGATGGATCTGTGTGTCTGAAGAGGGCAAGATGGTTTGAGTTCATAGCAGAGTATCAGAGAGGAGAAAACTGAGCAAAGAGAACTCTGGAGATCCACAGAGTGTCCCCTTAGTACTTGGTTGAGTCTGATCAGCAAATATATGTGAGGAAACTACCTGAGTTCCTAAGAGTCAGAGTGAAAATTTCATAATTCCCAAGGCATCAGGTATATATCAAGAAGAGTCTTGTGCTTTAGTGCAGGAAAAAATTTACCTGATATGAAACATTGCTTTGATACTAACAAAGCAAGACCCTAAAAGGATCTAAATGTTTCCAAATAACGAAATTGCACCCAAGTACTATACTCAATAATATTTACGGAAATATGAAAAATATAATCTAACAAAGTAAAAGTCACAATATCAGACATCCAACAAAAAATTATCAGGCATAAAGAAGCAGGAAAATACAACACTGAATAAGAATAAAAATCAATCAATTAAAAAATAACACAGTTGATAGAATTAGTAGACCAGCACATTAAAATAATTATAATTAATTTCATATGTTTAAGAAGCTAAAGACTGAGGATGTTAAGTAGAAACTTTTAAAAGATAAACTACAAAATCTGAGATGAAAAAAACTGTTTGATGTTAAACATTATGGGTATTTAATAGACCTCTCAAAATAAATATGACCAAAACAATTCCTAAGTTTACCAATCTTCCTTTGACTGTCTTTCCCATTAAGTTAATGGAAACGCCATTCTTTCAGTTGCTCAGGCATAAAATTTTAACGTTATTCTTGGCTAATTCTTTTTGTTCTCACCCAATATCCACAGTCAATCTCTTACCTATATTAGCAAAATACATCCAAGACCCCATCTTTTCTCTCAATTTATTGCAGTGCCCTCCTAACTTGTTCTCTTGCTTCCATGCTTGTCCCCCTACAGATTATATTCCACATGGCAGCCAGTGTGATGCTATAACCTAAATCTAATTATGTCCCTTTTCTGCTAAATATTATCACATGGTTTCCAAGTTTACTAGCAACATCCTTATTAAGGCCTACAAGTCTCTACGATTCGGCTCATAACTGATTCTCTTACATTGTAACTTACTACTCTTCCATTACTCATTATGGGCCAATTACTCTGGCTTCTTTGTTAATTAAAAACATCACACTGCTTCATCTTAGGAGCTGCTGCATTTGTATCCTCTGCATGAATTCCTCTTTCTCAATATATCCAAATGGCTCCCTGACTTGCTTCAAGTCTAAGATTATCAGTGAGACTTTCCTTTATTCTCCTAACATAAAATCAGAGCCTCCCCATCATTCATTTTCCTAACCTACCTTGAATTTTCTTACATAACACAGCAACCTGATACGCCACTAACATATTTGCATATAACTCTATATAGTTTCATTGAACAAACTCTGGAGTCATTGTTTACATGTGTTTCATTCAGGAGACTGTAATCTCCTTGTGTACAGTATAGTACTTAGCATATTTTAGGCACTCATTACACGTTTGTTGGATTGCATGTTTTGGAATTAATTAAATTGTGTAGAAACCAATTAGCCAGAGTGGTATTTTAATAGAACAGTGCTCAATGAACAGGATTTCAGAAATGCAGATGGAGACTAAATGGATGTCAGAGGTGCTGCATTTGGAAAAAAAAAAAAAAACACACAATATGGCAGCATTTGATAATTCAGAAGATATTGATCCTTAGAAGTTGGACTTGAGTGACTGACAAAACCAATATAATATTAGAACCAAGAAAATCAGAAAGAAGAGTTAGATATAGAGGTAGAAGATGAATTGTGATCTGTTTGGTTCCCTTTGAAAAGCAAGCTCAGCAATTAGCTTTTGGAAGGAAGTCACATTTTAACTTTTATGCTAGTTATAAGATAGCATTTGCTTAATTCATTTATCTTAAGAATGCAATTGTTAATGCAAAGATTAAGAAATAAGTGAAAGATTTTAAAACCAGGCAAATAAAATTTGAAAATATATAAACTTCTACAAAAATGACATTTGTTTCCATCTGTTCTCTATTGGGAAACTGTTAAGAACTGCTAAGCCAAGGCTCTGGTTATGTGCATATGCATGTGTGTGTACTTTTAAGGCAGTAACAGAGCAGCATAATGCTTTGCATTATGCGTTTGTCTTTTAAAATTTTCTTTATGCTTATTTAATGCATATGCTTTTATTCTTTGAATGATGAAAACTCTTTTATAGTAATTAAGATCATGCTAAACTTCAGACAGCACAAACATAAGGAAAGCTCCCAAAGCATGCTGTGATATTTGCTAAAAGGTAATTTTTCTTTTCCTGTATTGTCTCCTACTCAGTAATGCAATGGAACAAATAAGCATTACATGGGTGTAACTGTCTTTCTGTGCAAACAATTAGTACTAGGGAGGGGAGGATTTGCAACTAAAAACTTAATGGTAATTCCTATCCATTCTTGATTACACACACATACACACACACATACACAGAGAAGGGTGAAAATCATCTCCGCCTAAAAAGGGAATTAGGAAGAAAGAAAGAGAGAGAGAGAGAAGAAAAGAGAAAAGAAAGAAGAAAGAGAGGAAGGGAAGGAGAGAGGGAAAGAGGGACGAAGGAAGGAAGAATGAAGGAAGAGGAAGAAAACTACTTGGAGAAAATGGAAAAATCAGATTTCTGATGACATATTGCTATTTAGTTTGTTAAATATTCTCTACTTCTCTTTGTGGGCATCTAAAGTTTAATCTCTTGCGGATATTCAGATAATCAGTGTAAAAAGAGCAACTGACAGTTATCCCATCCTAGAGGGAAGAGCTGGATATTTATATCCTAAGCCCCATCAGTCATTTGTCAAGGAATACCCATTCCCCCATTGAACTCCCTGGCTCTCCCAGCTTGCTGTGGTCATGGACAGAACCAGTGCTGGTGGCCAGACAAAGCCCTCAGCAAGGATATGCTGGTGGTGGCAGTGGGAAGCTCAGCTGGCATGCACCCATGTGGTAAAGACCAGCTGAATATGGGCAGTGCACTGACAACATCTTTAGAGAAGTTCTATAAATACTTAAATGTATGTATAATAGGTAAATAATAACATTTATCAGCCGCCCTTAAGAAGTACATTTCCTGGTAGTGGAAATACAAAAGTTCAATTTTAACTTGGTGAATTCCCAGTTTTCTGGCTGATAGATTACCTACATGGGACAGATAACATGTAAGGAACATAAAATAATAAAAAGGACAGTTTCCAATGTTAACTGTAAGATCCAATAAAGTGTAAGATAGAAAATTAATTCACTTGTAACCAAACATATCTCCCAGTGTATAAACAGGTTCTGAAAATGTCTTTATCCTTTCAGATGAATTTGTAGGGAGAATCCAGAAATTACACGTTTTAGCTGGCCATTTCATCATTTTGTAAAAAAACTGGAATATGCTAGAGATGAAGATCCAGGAGTAGTAACGGATGTGAGGGGAGGCTGTGGGAAAAGGAGCTGGAAGGAGTAGAGTTAGAAGGCAAAGAGTGAGAAGGAGAGGAAATGGAGAGAAAGAAAAGATGGAGGAGCACAGCAGAGGGGGAGGAGAAGTGGGAAGGGCACTCTCTTGAGGAAGAGGAAGGAGGAAAGGAAGAGAGCAATGGGAAGAAAGGGAGAGGGATGGGGAGAGGAGGAAGACTCAGAGACTGGAATAAGGAGGATGACGGGAAGGAGCAGGTATATCCATGCAAAGATCAGGGAGAACGGCACTTAAGGAAAACACAACAAAGGTAGACGCTCTAAGAATGGTCTTGACATCTTTGAGAAAAATTGCAAGTCCGGTTTGGTGAGTGCCTCCAGGATGAGCAGATGACAACATCATGCAAATCTTTAGCTCCTAAATAGTGGAAAGCAGATAATATTGTCCTAAGTCTTTAAAAGGTGGTTTAAAAATCGATCTCTTTTTCAAAACACTGACATTTTATTTAAGCTGCCTAGGTAATTCAAATACAAATGAGTTTGTGAACCACAGCCCTAAAATATTTAAATAACTAGGTGGGTTTCAACCTGAGGCTAGCGATGGCTCAGAATGACTTCAGGATGCAGCTAGCCACCCCCCCCAATAGACACACAAACACACACTCAAAATTACTTTTTTTTTGTAACGGCTTATTTAGCTTGTTATTTAAAATTTTTTCATTCAACAATTAGAAATAACAAGCAGAAGTATAAGCTTGTTAAAGTCCAAGCTTAACATCAGTAGCTATCTGACTGAGAAGAGATTTATCTAATCTTTCTAAACTCCAATAATCTAATCTGAAAAGTGGAAGTATTTAGGTCACAGGATAGGTATGAAACTAACTGAAATTAGGAAATTTTGAAGATAATGCAAGGACATTTTCTTATCTCAGTCTTAGGGACCTATTGGCCACTCTGGTAGCTATATGTTAAAATAAAATGCAAATATCTGGTGGTGCTGATGTTAGTGTCAACACATTTCAATAAAAGTATTATTAGTAAATGTTCATTAGCTCTGTCCCAATTTTAAAAAGTGGTGATCAGTGAATAAAAGGGGCAATAGTTGTCAGAAACACAATGAGCAAAGAATAGTAATATTTGTTTTACAAGCTCACTTCTATTATTTTAAGATTGCTTTTGAAAAAGTATTGTTGAAAAACCTTCTATTGTAAGCTTTACAATTCACTTTAAGAAATGAGAGAGGAAGGGAGAGATGGTTCAAGATGGTGGAGTAAAAGGATGTGTGCTCACTCCCTCTTGCAAGAGCACCAGAATTACAACTAACTGCTGAACAATTATTGACAGAAAGACACTGGAACTCACCAAAAAAGACACCCCACATCCAGAGACAAAGGAGAAGCTGCAATGAGATGGTAGGAGGGGCGCAAGAGTGATAAAATCAAATCTCATAACCACTGGGCAACTCCAGGTTGATGACTCACAAACTGGAGAACAGTTATACCACAGAAGTCCACCCACTGGAGTGAGGGTTCTGAGCCCCATGTCTGGATTCCCATCAGACTTTGAAGGCCAGCAGGATTCGATTCCAGGACCTCCACAGGACTGGGGGAAACAGACACTCTACTCTTGGGGGGCACGCAAAAAGTAGTATGTGCACCAGGACCCAGGCGGAAGGAGAAGCAACCCCATAGGAGACTAAACCAGAACTACCTGCTGGTGTTAGAGGGTTGCCTGCAGAAGTAGAGGGCATCTGTGACTCACTGTGGGCACAGGGACACGGACAGCAGGGGTTCTGGGAAGTGCTCATTGGCATCAGCCCTCCCAGAGTCCACCATTAGCCACCAAAGAGCCTGTAAGCTCCAATGCTGGGTCGGCTCAGGCCAAACAACCAACAGGATGGAAACGCAGCCCCACCCATTGGCAGATAAGTTTTAAAGTTTTACTGAGCTCCACCCACCAAAGCAACACGCAGACCTACCTAACACCAGATCCTCCCATCAGGAAGCATGCACAAGACTCTTAGATAGCTTCCTCCATAAGAGGGCAGACAACAGTATCAAGCAGTATCAGCAGTATTTCGTTCTGTGGAACCGAAAACCACAGCTACAAAAAGATACAGAAAATGAAAAGGCAGAGGACTTTGTACTAGACCAAGGAGCAAGATAAAACCCCAGAAAAACAACTAAATGAAGAGGAGATAGGTACCCCTCCAGAAAAAGAATTCAGAATAATGATGGTGAAGATGATCCAGGACTTTGAAAAAAGACTGGATGCAAAGATCGAAAAGATGCAAGAAAAGTTTACCAAAGACCTAGAAGAATTAAAGAACAGAGATAAGCAATACAATACTGAAATGAAAAATACACTAGAAGGAACCTATAGCAGATTAACTGAGCCAGAATAACACATAAGTGACCTGGAAGACAGAATGGTGAAAATCACTTATGTGGAAAAGAAAAACGAATGAGAAGAAATGAAGACAGCCTAAGAGACCTCTGGGACAATGTTAAATGCACCAACATTTGCATTACAGGGGTCCCAGAAGGAGAAGAGAGAGAGAAAGGACCCAAGAAAATATTGGAAGAGATTATAATCAAAAACTTTGCTAACATGGGAAGGGAAATAGCTACCCAAGTCCAGGAAGCACAAAGAGTCCCAGGCAGGATAAACCCAAGGAGAAACATGCCAAGACACATAGTAAACAATGTGACAAAAATTAAAGACAAAGAAAAATTATTAAAAGCAACAAGGGAAAAATGACAAATAACATACAAGGAAACTCCCATAAGGTTAATGGCTGATTTCTCAGCAGAAACTCTGCAAGCCAGAAGGGAGTGTCACAATATATTTCAAGTGATGAAAGGGAAGAAGCTACAACCAAGAATACTCTGCCCAGCAGGGATCTCATTCAGATTCAATGGAGAAATCAAAAGCTTTACAAACAAGCAAAAGCTAAGAGAATTCAGCACCACCAAACCAGCCCTACAGCAAATAGTAAAGGAACTTATCTAGGTGGGAAACATAAGAGAAGAAAAGGACCTACAAAGCAAAAACAAAACAATTAAGAAAATGGTAATAGGAACATACATATCGATAATTACCTGGAATGTAAATGGACTAAATGCTTCAACCAAAAGACACAGACTGGCTGAATGGATACAAAAACAAGACCCATATATATGCTGTCTCCAAGAGACCCACTTCAGACTTAGGGACACATACAGGCTGAAAGTGAGTGGATGGAAAAAGATATTCCATGCAAATGGAAATCAAAAGAAAGCTGGAGTAGTGATACTCATATCAGATAAAATAGACTTTAAAATAAAAAATATTACAAGAGACAAGAAAGGACACTACATAAAGATCAAGGGATCCATCCAATAGGAGGAGATATATATTTATAATTATAAATATAAATGCACCCAGTATAGGAGCACGACCATACATAAGGCAAATACTAAGAACTATAAAAGAGGAAATTGAAAGTAACACAAAAATAGTGGGGGTCTTTAACACCCCACTTACACCAATGGACAGATCATCCACACAGAAAATTAAAAAGGAAAAACAAGCTTTAAATGACATGATAAACCAGCTGGAATTAATAGATATCTTTAGGACTTACCCTCCACAAACAGCAGATTACACATTCTTCTCAACTCCACAGGGAATGTTCTCCAGGATAGATCACATTTTGGGTCACAAATCAAGTCTTGGTAAGCTCAAGAAAATTGAAATCATATCTAGCACCTTTTCTGATGACAATGCTATGAAATTTGAAATCAATTACAGGAAAAAAAAACTGTAAAAAACATAAACACATGGAGACTAAACAATACACTACTAAATAACCAGCAGATCACTGAAGAAATCAAAGAGGAAATCAAAAAACACCTAGAGACAAATGACAATGAAAACACAACAATCTAAAACCTATGGGATGCAGCAAAAGCAGTATTAAGAGCGAAGTTTATAGTAATACAATCCTACCTCAAGAAACAAGAAAAATCCCAAATAAACAATCTAACCTTACACCTAAAGAAACTAGAGAAAGAAGAGCAAACAAAACCCAAAGTTAGTAGAAGGAGAGAAATCATAAAGATCAGAGCAGAAATCAATGAAATAGAAATAAAGAAAACAATAGCAAAAATCAATAAAACTAAAAGCTGGTTCTCTAAGAAGATAAATAAAATTGATAAACCTCTAGCAAGACTCATCAAGAAAAAGAAGGAGAGGACTCAAATCAATAAAATTAGAAATGAAACAAGAGAAGTTACAACAGACATTGCAGAAATAAAAAGCACTATAAGAGACTACTAAAACAATTATATGCCAATAAAATGGACAACCTGGATGAAATAGACAGATTCTTAGAAAGGTATAACCTTCCAAGACTGAATCAGGAAGAAATAGAAAATATGAACAGACCAATCACAAGAAATGAAATTGAAACTGTGATTAAAAATCTCCCAACAAACAAAAGTCCAGGACCAGATGGATTCACAGGTGACATTTATCAAACATTTAGAGAAGAGGTAACACCCATTCTTCTCAAAACCTTCCATAAAATTGCAGAGGAAGGAACACTCCCAAATTCATTCTTTGAGGCCACCATCACCCTGATACCAAAACCAGACAAAGATCCTACAAAAAAAGAAAATTACAGACCAATATCACTGATGCATTTAGATGCAAAAATCCTCAACAAAATACTAGCCAACAGAATCCAACAACACATTAAAGAATCATCCACCATGATCAAGTGCAGTTTATCCCTGGAATGCAAGGATTCTTCAGTATACAAAAATCAATCAATGTGATACACCATATTGACAAATTGAAGGATAAAAACCACATGATCATCTCAATAGATGCAGAAAAAGCTTTTGACAAAATTCAACACCCATTATGATAAAAACTCTCCAGAAGGTGGGCATAGAGGAAACCTATCTCAATACAATAAAGGCCATATACAACAAACCCACAGCAAACATCATTCTCAATGGTGAAAAACTGGAAGCATTCTCTCTAAGATCAGGAACAACACAAGGATGTCCACTCTCACCACTACTATTCAACATAGTTTTGGAAGTCCTTGCCACAGCAATCAGAGAAGAAAAAGAAATAAAAGGAATCCAAATTGGAAAAGAAGTCAAACTGTCACTCTTCACAGATGACATGATACTAAACATAGAAAATCCTAAAGAAGCCACCAGAAAACTACTTGAGCTAATCAACGAATTTGGTAAAGTTGCAGGCTACAAAATTAACACAGAAATCTCTTGCATTTCTACACACTAACAATGAAGATCAGAAAGAGAAATTAAGGATACAATCCCATTCACCATTGCAACAAAAAGAATAAAATACCTAGGAATAAACCTAATCAAGGAGGTAAAAGACCTGTACTCAGAAAACCATAAGACACTAATGAAAGAAATCAAACAGGACACAAACAGATGGAGAAATATACCATCTGGAAGAATCAACATTATGAAAATGACTATAGTACCCAAAGCAATCTACATATTCAATGCAATCCCTATCAAATTACCAATGGCATTTTTTACAGAACTAGAACAAAAAAAATCCTAAAATTTGTATGGAGATGCAGAAGACCCTGAATAGCCAAAGCAATCTTGAGGGAAAAAAAATGGAGCTGGAGGAATCAGATTCCCTGACTTCAACTATACTACAAAGCTACATTAATGAAGACAATATGATACTGGCACCAAAACAGAAATATAGATCAATGGAACAGGATAGAAAGGCCAGAGATAAACTATGGTCAACTAATCTATGACAAAGGAGGCAAGGATACACAATGGAGAAAAGGCAGCCTCTTCAATAAGTGGTGCTGGGAAAACTGGACAGCTACATGGAAAAGAATGAAATTAGGACACTCCTTAACACCACACACAAAACTAAACTCAAAATGAATTAAAGACCTACATGTAGGGCCAGACACTATAAAACTCCTAGAGGAAAACATAGGAAGAACACTCTTCGATGTAAATAACAGCAAGATCTTTTTTGATCCACCCCCTAGAGTAATGGAAATAGAAACAAAAATAAAAAAGTGGGACCTAATGAAACTTCAAAGCTTCTGCACAGCAAAGGAAACTATAAGCAAGATGAAAAGACAACCCTCAGAATGGGAGAAAATATCTGCAAACAAATCAACAGACAAAGGACTAATCTCCAAAATATATAAACAGTTCATGCAGCTCAATATCAAAAACACAAACAATGCAATCAAAAAATGGGCAGAAGACCTAAATAGGCATTTCTCCAAAGAAGACATACGGATGGCCAAGAGGCACATGAAAAGCTGCTCAACAGCACTAATTATTAGAGAAATGCAAATCAAAACTACAATGAGGTATCACCTCCCACTGGTTAGAATGGGCATCATCAGAAAATCTACAAACAGTAAATGCTGGAGAGGGTGTGAAGAAAAGGGAACCCTCTTGCACTGTTGGTGGGGATATAAATTGATACAGCCACCTTGGAGAACAGTATGGAGGTTCCTTGCAAAACTAAATATAGAGTTACCATATGATTCAGCAATCCCGTTGCTGGGCATATACCCAGAGAACACCATAATTCAAAAAGACACATGCACTCCAGTGTTCATTGCAGCACTATTTACAATAGCCAGGACATGGAAGCAACCTAAATGTCCATCAACAGATGAGTGGATAAAAAAGAAGTGATACATATATACAATGAAATATTACTCAGCTGTAAAAAGCAATGAAACTGGGACATTTGTAGAGACATGGATGGACCTAGAGACTGTCATACAGAGTGAAGTGAGTCAGAAGGAGAAAAACAAATATCGTATATTAACACATATATGTGGACTATAGAAAAATGGTACAAATCAACCAGTTTGCAAGGCAGAAATAGAGTCACAGATGTAGAGAACAAACACATGGACACCTAGTGGGGAAAGTGGGGAGATTTGGGAGGTAATAAATTGAGAGATTGGGATACCAAACAGTACACTCTAAATATATGCAATTTATTGTATGTTAACTGTATTTCAATGAAAGTTCTTTAAAAAAAAAATCTATTCCTCATATCAAAAAAAATCCAAGAAACTTCGTCTAATGCTAGAGATGTTAGAAACAATAAAAACTCTTGGGACTTCCCTGGTGGTGCAGTGGTTAAGACTCCAAGTTCCTAATGCAGGGGGCCCATGTTCAATCCCTTATCCCCAGGGAACTGGATCTCACATGCATGCCACAGCTAAGAGTTCTCATGCCACAAGTAAGGAGCTGGTGAGCTGCAACTAAGGAGCCACCTGCTGCAACTAAGACCTTGCGCAATCAAATAAGTAAATAAATAAATATTAAAAAATATAAAAAGTCTTCACAAATATCATCCTTTTTTAATTTTGATATGATGTATACAGATACCATTGTGAATTGACTTGCATCTCCCACCAATATATATTTAAATCCTAAACCCTGGTACCTGTGAATGTGACCTTATTTGGAAATAGCAGCTTTGTAGATGTAATTAAGATGAAATCATACTGAATGAGAGTGGACCCCAATATAGTGAGTAATTAGAGGCTTTACAAGAAGAGGGAAATTTGAATACACAAGGTAGAAAGCCATGAAGACAGAGACAGAAATAGAAATGATACAACTACAAGCCAAGGAATGCCAAGAATTTCAGGCAAACACCAACAGCTAGAAGAGACAAGGAGGGATCCTCCCTTAGAGCCTTCAGAGAGAGCATGGTTCTACCCACACCTTGTGCCTTCGTTGGTCAGCCTGCGATAGCAAAAATTCCATAAACTGGGTGGTTTATTGTTGTGTTTTTAAATTAACATTTGCTAAGTAGAGTCTTAAGGTGTCAGATGATGAGCAGTTCAACAAAGACCAGAAGGGAAAGTGAAATAGAGTTTATTACTCTCAGATCCTGGAGGAGGTATGTGGCAGGACTTGAGGGGACACATGGTGAGGTGGAGCCAGGCTGCAGGCAAAATGTGACCAGCAGGACCTGCAGCACATGGCTTTCTTAAGATCCAAAGGTGGAGTACTTTGAAGTTCCCAGGGTGAAGCTGAATTGGTCAATTCAAACCAAAAAGAGCAGGGTTTCCGTAAGCTTTGTGGGGAAATTATACAAAAGGTATACAAGCAGAAGGAAATAGGAGGCAAGGGAGACTGTTTATCACCAGGTGCATTGAGGATGTCATATAAGGATCTTAGACTTACTTGTGACTCTGTGGACTATTAACTAGGGCACGCACTTGAGCGAGGGGCTGTGACAGTTCAAGGCCCCTACAGCTGCTTAGCTACACAAAATGAATGCTGAGGCAGCAATATTGTGGAGTACGTTAGCTAAACCCTCAACATTCATAAACCTCAGAGATTTATGTCTCACCGTTCTGGAGGCTGGAGGCTCAAAATCAGAGTGCTAACATGGGCAGGTTCTAGTTTAGACCCTCTTCTGTGTTGAAGACTGCTGACTTCACATTGTATTCTTATAAGGAGAGGAGAGAGAGGAAGCAAACTCTCTCCTAACACCTATAAGGGCACTAGCCCTATTCATAAGCGCTCTACCCTTATGACCTCATCTAATCCTAATTACTTTCCAAAGGAAGCAATGCTGTCACATTGGGTGGTAGGGTTTCAAAATATGACTTTTGGGGAACCACAAACATCAGACTGTAGAGCAAAGAATGTTGCTCATCATTCGGTTCTACAATGATTAAGTCATTAGCCTCTGCAGTCATTGACAAACAGTGCACCCTGAAAGGAATTTAGGATGAAAACATGGATGAAGCACCATGTGCTTTGGAAAAACAGGCCCGTTGCATAGTAAGAGATATCTCAGCAATAAAGGAAAAAAAGTTAGCGAATGCAGATTCTTGTATCTTCCCATGCATAGAAAAGCACTAAAATCAACTGAGATATCTGTTCTTTGTGACTAGCAGTAACTCAGTAACTTTTTAGCTGAGATGTACGCTTCACTGTACTTATTCCCTAGAAAAAAATCACATATACTGGTTTTATATATGCTGGCATCTCCTCCTGCCTCTCTAGAGCAGTTCCTCGTAACTATCCGAGAGGCTATTTTCTGGGCTATAGTGAGATCCCCAATAAAACTAAAACTCACAACTCAGGTTGTGTATTTTTTCTTTCAGCTGACAGACCAAAAGACCTTGATTTTTGTACTTCTACCTCCAAAACTGTAAGAGAATAAATTTCTGTTGTTGAAGCCACCAAGTTATTGGTACTTTGTTATAGCAGCCCTAGGAAACTAATACAGACTTCAACAAGCCCTTCAGTGAATGGTTTTGAACATCAGTAATCAGTGGTTATGAGAAATCCTCTCAGGTCTCTTGGTTAATATAAAACTAACTGAAAATGGCAAGCATTACTGAAATGCTTATGTTATATTTATGAAATCAAATGCAAAGTAATATTTCAACTACAAGGCACATATATATGTAGATATATATAGTTGTATATATAATATAGTATATATAAGAAAAGATGTGTTTTTATATATTAAGAAAAGTTATATATAAGATTATATTCATCGTATATATATATGGGGGGGAGGGAATGCCAAAGAATCACTTAGTACTTTTGTAAGTGAAAATTTCTCAGCCAGAACACACAATTTAATTCAGGGTTTGGGGCTGACAGGATAGAAATCTGCATATTTCTAAACACCCCAGGAACTTCTGCTACTAGTAGGTGATCCACAAACCACCAGAGGTAACCAACTTAAAGAGTCCCAGATAAGGTCAGCTAACTTAAAAATATATGTAAAATTTATTGCACATACCATAAAATACAAAAATGATACTATTAATAAAACATGACTTTATTTTTGAGGAATCTATAATCGGGAAAATTGGTGAGAAGAAAAATCAGAAACTCAAGCTCTAGCTCCAGATAAGTAAAAATTACAAATCTTTTTTGGTCAGCTGGGAAAGTTCACATCATAGTACTCTATCCATATAATTGTTCTGACTAATTACCGCTGTCTATGTCAGTGGGAATGCCAGCCATAAAACAGCAGGAAAGAACACTCCCCTCCCATTCCACTGGAGCTAAAAAAGAAAAAAGAAAAGAAAATCATTTAAGGTTAAGACTTAAAAAAATCAACTGAAACAGGCAAACAAATGCCAAGGTCAAATGACTTGTTTTTCTGGAAAATAAATAAAAACATAATTTTCTTAATTTGTTTTTTCTTATACTATTTAATAAACAACCAACGGTGTTAAAGTAATAAACCAGCCAGTAGTCACAAATGCCATTGAAAACAAGCTCTTTAAATTTGTTTTAATTCCAGTCTATTCAAAAAAGCATGGTTGTCTGCCACCTTATTTTATTTTTGCAAAAAGCCTTGCTACATTTTCCAACTGAGATCTAGTAAGCCAGCCAACAGCTTACTGATATCTAGTGTGTATTTTGGAGTTTAAAGTGTAAAGTCAGCAGTGACTTGCTGTGGGGTTAAGGAAAATAAGTTATTTCAGATTAAGACTCTAATTAGATAAAAATCACTAAGAAAATAAGTAATTTGGTAATGTCAGCTAAATTTACAAAAGCTCATATTCATCTTTAAGTCAGAGGTTGTGTGTACAATGGCAAGCTAAAATGAAAAATTGAGTCAATTATTTAGATAATTCAGGTCTAAAATTGCTGCCATTTAGGAAGAGAATATTTACTTAATGGGGTCATGATTTGCGCAAATAAACTATCAACATTGGCCAATTAGCAACCTTTCCCATTTCAATGGAAATATACAGAACTATCTTAATGATTTTCATGGGACTATGTTACAAGAAATCCTCCATGTGAAATGAAAACCATAAAAGGTTTCATCAATCAAGCAAAGTAAAAGTAAATACCTTGGGGCATACCTTCTCTTTGTCCCTAATAAGATATTAAAAAACAAAACAAAACAAAACAGAAAAACAAACCAAACCAAACCAAAACAAATCAACAAAAAAATAGTGGGCCAACAGGAATCATTTTGAATGCTGAACATTTACATTTTTCCATATCTTTTTTTTTTCTTTTTGAAATATTGAAAGGACTTCTTCCTTTATCATTTCTTTTTTTGTGTGTGTACAAATTGATATTTTTTATTAGTAGTAATGTATATATGGCAATCACAATTTCCCAATTCATCCAACCCCAACCCCCATGCTTTCCCCACTAGGTGTCCATGTGTTTGTTCTCTACATCTGTGACTCTATTTCTGCCTTGCAAACTGGTTGATTTGTACCATTTTTCTATAGTCCACATATATGTGTTAATATACGATATTTGTTTTTCTCCTTCTGACTCACTTCACTCTGTATGACAGTCTCTAGGTCCATCCATGTCTCTACAAATGTCCCAGTTTCATTGCTTTTTACAGCTGAGTAATATTTCATTGTATATATGTATCACTTCTTTTTTATCCACTCATCTGTTGATGGACATTTAGGTTGCTTCCATGTCCTGGCTATTGTAAATAGTGCTGCAATGAACACTGGAGTGCATGTGTCTTTTTGAATTATGGTGTTCTCTGGGTATATGCCCAGCAACGGGATTGCTGAATCATATGGTAACTCTATATTTAGTTTTGCAAGGAACCTCCATACTGTTCTCCAAGGTGGCTGTATCAATTTATATCCCCACCAACAGTGCAAGAGGGTTCCCTTTTCTTCACACCCTCTCCAGCATTTACTGTTTGTAGATTTTCTGATGATGCCCATTCTAACCAGTGGGAGGTGATACCTCATTGTAGTTTTGATTTGCATTTCTCTAATAATTAGTGCTGTTGAGCAGCTTTTCATGTGCCTCTTGGCCATCCGTATGTCTTCTTTGGAGAAATGCCTATTTAGGTCTTCTGCCCATTTTTTGATTGCATTGTTTGTGTTTTTGATATTGAGCTGCATGAACTGTTTATATATTTTGGAGATTAGTCCTTTGTCTGTTGATTTGTTTGCAGATATTTTCTCCCATTCTGAGGGTTGTCTTTTCATCTTGCTTATAGTTTCCTTTGCTGTGCAGAAGCTTTGAAGTTTCATTAGGTCCCACTTTTTTATTTTTGTTTCTATTTCCATTACTCTAGGGGGTGGATCAAAAAAGATCTTGCTGTTATTTACATCGAAGAGTGTTCTTCCTATGTTTTCCTCTAGGAGTTTTATAGTGTCTGGCCCTACATGTAGGTCTTTAATTCATTTTGAGTTTAGTTTTGTGTGTGGTGTTAAGGAGTGTCCTAATTTCATTCTTTTCCATGTAGCTGTCCAGTTTTCCCAGCACCACTTATTGAAGAGGCTGCCTTTTCTCCATTGTGTATCCTTGCCTCCTTTGTCATAGATTAGTTGACCATAGTTTATCTCTGGCCTTTCTATCCTGTTCCATTGATCTATATTTCTGTTTTGGTGCCAGTATCATATTGTCTTCATTAATGTAGCTTTGTAGTATAGTTGAAGTCAGGGAATCTGATTCCTCCAGCTCCATTTTTTTTCCCTCAAGATTGCTTTGGCTATTCAGGGTCTTCTGCATCTCCATACAAATTTTAGGATTTTTTTTGTTCTAGTTCTGTAAAAAATGCCATTGGTAATTTGATAGGGATTGCATTGAATATGTAGATTGCTTTGGGTACTATAGTCATTTTCATAATGTTGATTCTTCCAGATGGTATATTTCTCCATCTGTTTGTGTCCTGTTTGATTTCTTTCATTAGTGTCTTATAGTTTTCTTTTTTTCTCTCTCCTTTTTTTTTATTCCCCCCCAACTCTCCCCACTTTCCCCACTTGGTGTCCATATGTTTCTTCTCTACATCTGTGTCTCTATTTCTGCCTTGCAAACTGGTTGATTTGAACCATTTTTCTATAGTCCACATACATGTGTTAAGATACGATATTTGTTTTTCTCTTTCTGACTCATTTCACTCTGTGTGACAGTCTCTAGGTCCATCCATGTCTCTACAAATGTCCCAGTTGTCTACTAACTTCAGGTTTTGTTTGCTCTTCTTTCTCTAGTTTCTTTTGGTGTAAGGTTAGATTGTTTATTTGGGATTTTTCTTGTTTCTTGAGGTAGGATTGTATTGCTATAAACTTCCCTCTTAGAACTGCCTTTGCTGCATCCCATAGGTTTTGGATCATTGTGTTTTCATTGTCATTTGTCTCCAGGTTTTTTTTTGATTTCCTCTTCGATTTCTTCAGTGATCTGTTGGTTATTTAGTAGCGTATTGTTTAGCTTCCATGTGTTTGTGTTTTTTACAGTTTTTCTCCAGTAATTGATTTCTAATCTCATAGCGTTGTGGTCGGGAAAGATGCTTGATACGATTTCAATTTTCTTGAATTTACCAAGGCTTGATTTATGACCCAAAATGTGACCTATCCTGGAGAATGTTTCATGTGCACCTGAGAAGAATGTGTAATCTGCTGTTTTTGGATGTAATGTCCTAAAGGTATTAAGTCAAGATGATTCATTGTGTCATTTAAAGCTTGTGTTTCCTTATTAATTTTCTGTGTGGGTGATCTGTCCATTGGTGTAAGTACATTGTTAAAGTCCCCCACTATTATTGTGTTACTGTAGATTTCCTCTTTCATACTTGTTAGCATTTGCTCATGTATTGAGGTACTCCTATATCGGGTGCACATATATTTATAATTGTTATCTCCTCTTCTTGGATGGATCCCTTGATCTTTATGTAATGTCCTTTCTTGTCTCTTGTAATATTTTTTATTTTAAAGACTATTTTATCTGATTTTAGTATTGCTCCTCCAGCTTTCTTTTGATTTCCATTTGCATGGAATATATTTTTCCATCCACTCATTTTCAGCCTGTATGTGTCCCTAGGTATGAAGTGGATCTCTTAGAGACAGCATATATATGGGTCTTGTTTTTGCATCCACTCAGCCAGTCTGTGTCTCTTGATTGGGGCATTTAGTCCATTTACATTCAAGGTAATTATTGATATGTATGTTCCTATTACCATAATTGTTTTGTTTTTGTTTTTGTAGGGCCTTTTCTTCTCTTATGTTTCCCACTTAGAGAAGTTCCTTTAGCATTTGTTGTAGGGCTGGTTTGGTGGTGCTGAATTCCCTCAGCTGTTGCTTGTCTGTAAAGCTTTTGATTTGTCCCTCAAATCTGAATGAGATCCCTGCTGGGCAGAGTATTCTTGGTTGTTAGTTCTTCCCTTTCATCACTTTAAATATATCATGCCACTCCCTTCTGGCTTGTAGAGTTTCTGCTGAGAAATCAGCTGTTAACCTGATGGGAGTTCCCTTGTATATTATATGCCATTTTTCCCTTGTTGCTTTTAATAACTTTTCTCTGTCTTTAATTTTTGTCAATTTGACTACTAGATGTCTTGGCATGTTTCTCCTTGGATTTATCCTGCCTGGGACTCTTTGAACTTCCTGGACTTGAGTAGCTGTTTCCTTTCCCATGTTAGGGAAGTTTCAACTGTAATCTCTTCCAATATTTTCTCAGGTCTGTCTCTTCTCCTTCTGGGACCCCTATAATGCAAATGTTGGTGCGTTTAACATTGTCCCAGAGGTCTCTTAGGCTGTGTTCAGTTCTTTTCATTCTTTTTTCTTTATTCTTTTCCACATCAGTGATTATGACCATTCTGTCTTCCACCTCACTTATTCGCCCTTCTGCCTCAGTTAATCTGCTATTGGTTCCTTCTAGTGTATTTTTCATTTCAGTTATTGTGTTGCATATCTCTCTTTGTTTGCTCTTTAATTCTTCTAGGTCTTTGGTAAACTTTTCTTGCAACTTCTCAATCTCTGCATCCAGTCTTTTTTCAAAGTCCTGGATCATCTTCACTCTTATTATTCTGAATTCTTTTTCTGCAAGGTTGCCAGTCTCCTCTTCATTTAGTTGTTTTCCTGGGGTTTTATCTTGCCCCTTTATCTGGTACAAAGTCCTTTGCTTTTTCATTTTCTCTATCTTTTTGTGGCTGTGTGTTTCAGTTCCACAGAATGAAATACTGCTGATGCTGCTTAATACTGCTGTCTGCCCTCTTGCGGAGGAAGTTATCTAGGAGGCTCGTGCATGCTTCCTGATGAGGGGACTGACGGTGGGTGGGTGGAGCTCAGTAAAACTTTAATCTGACTTGGTGGGCGGAGCTCAGTGAAACTTTAATCTGCTTGTCTGCTAATGGCTGGGGCTGTGTTCCCACCTTGTTGGTTATTTGGCCTGAGGCTACCTAGCACTAGAGGTTTCAGGCTCTTTGGTGGGGCTAATGGCAGACTCTGGGAGGGCTCACGCCAATGAGCACTTCCCAGAACCCCTGCTGCCAGTGCCCCTGTCTCCTCAGTGAGCCACAGCTGCCCCCCACCTCCACAGGCAACCCTCCAACACCAGCAGGTAGGTCTGGTTCCGTCTCCTATGGGGTTACTGTTCCTTCCCCCGGGTCCTGGTGAGCACAATGTTTTTTGTGTGCTCTCCTAAGACTGGAGTCTCTGTTTCCCCCAGTCCTGTGGAGGTCCTGCAATCAAATCATGCTGACTTTCAAAGTCTGATTCTCTGGGGATGCCTCCTCCCATTGCCAGACCCCCAGGTTGGGAAGCCTGACATGGGCCTCACAACTCTCACTTTCGTGGGTGGACTTCTGTGGTATAACTGTTCTCCAGTTTGTGAGTCACCCACCCAGCATTTATGGGATTTGATTTTAACGTGATTGTGCCCCTCCTACCGTTTCATTGCAGCTTCTCCTTTGTCTCTGGATGTGGGGTGTCTTTTTTGGTGAGTTTCAGTGTCTTTCTGTCAATGATTGTTCAGCAGTTAGTTGTAATTCCAGTGCTCTTGCAAGAGGGAGTGAGCGCACGTCCTTCTACTCCACCATCTTGAGTCCTCCTGCCAGCAATAGATTTTTAAAAAAAATTTATAAAAGTTCTTCATTGATTTTTTTCCTCTGTTGATAGAAAGTTGGAACCTAAAATAAAAGTAAACAGAAGCAGCAAGCAAATAATGCTCTCCAAAGATTTGTCATTGAGTGATAAAGATAAAGCATTCATAGATGAAATAGTTAACAAAACAAGCATAGTATTCTGTGATTACTCATTAAACTGATTGATAAAACATTATTCTGGGAGTGGGTTGGAAGTCAGCAAGTAGAGGTGGTTACACTCCATTGGGGGACGGAAGGTAAATATATACAGTTAATAAGGAACACAATTCATTCTGAGAACCATGAGGATATTCATGTAGCTGGAATAATTTGGGTACATGTTAGATATGTTTGAAAGCAATATTAGATTAATAAATTGTAATCAATTAATGAAAACCCTGAATACCAGACTAATGATTTCAGATTTTAACCTATAACTAATGCCACGGTCTAATCCTTTCCCCAATAAACTGGGACCACTGGCTTTTTTCACAACTGTAGTCACAAGCCAGTCCCTAGCCTCGTGATTGATTTTAAATATTGGTTTTCTAACAGTGACTTCACTAACCAAGTTGTTTGCTCCTGATTTTTTTCTTAAAACTGAGACTTTACTTAATTTTCTGAGACTCTATTTTATTTATATGTCCGATACCCCAGGTCTTCTTTAAGACCAGGAAGCTACATTTCTCTTGCTAGTGCCTTCCCTGAGAACTTTAGCTGTGATTTTAAGCTCGAGCCTAAATGACTAAGACTATGCTGATCAAATTAGATGGCAAAAATGACCTGCAAGCCTAAATTTTATTTTTTATATGGCTTATTTCCCATTTCTGTGTCCTACCCTTTTCTTAGGATGTAATCCTACACTGTCTTGGTCAGGAATACCAACCCATTGGCAATGGAATATATATATATATATATATATGACTTAATATTCTTTCAGTAACTATTATTAGGAATCTCCACAAACAGTTGTTCCACCATAGGTCTCCAGTTCCCTACCTGCTTTTGCTATAACCAACCTGAAAATGCCTTGCTTTTTCATATATCTCCCTACTAACTAGCTTATATTGATGACCTCTTGCCTATAGCCATTTTCAATGGGATTGATTGCATTTTCCATAAAGCATTTAGAAATGGAAACAGAGCCTGTTTACTTAAGGATCAGAGACTCGTAAGAAAAGAATGCACTGAGAAACCATTCATATTCTTCATATTCTCACTCTTGAAACAGACGTGGTTGGATGACAGAGGGAATTTTAATCCCTTCTTTAAGTTGTGGCTAAACTGTCATGCCCAGTTTTCCTTACTTGGCTTGTTCACAGGGAAGAGTTGAAACTGTGTTGGGTTTCAAAGCATCTTCTGGACCAATAAACTATGTACTGCAGCACACCATGCTCTGGGTGGGACTCAGCACCCTAAAACACTTCCTGACTCTCTCCAATTCATTAGAAACAAGCTGCTTCTAACTGATCCAACTGTAACACGGCTATTAAATTAAAGCAAAATATTAATTTTCATTGGTATTTACCATTAGGAAATTGACAGAAGAATAGGAGATATAAAATCATGGAATCAAAAGCTTTCATTTAAAAGAAAAATTTCAAAATTCAGAAGTCTTTTAGCTTGAGCTCTTTGGCCAATGCAAAGTAATTCTGAATTCTTAATACTTCTGATGCAAATCCATTCACAGTAAAAAACCTTAACAAGGTATATTTTTGTCTCTTTTATTCAAAAGAAGAAATGTATAACTACAGTTCGTTATTGATTGAATTATGTCTCCCCAAAATAGAAGATGAAAGTCCTAACTTATTGTTCATATAAGGTAACCTCATTAGGAAATGGAAATAGTCGTTGCAATGGAATCAAGCTAATATGAGGTCATTAGGGTGGTCTCTAACCCAATATGGCTGGCAACTTGATAAGAAGAGGGAAGTTGGGACACAGACATTTACAGGGAGAAGAATTCCATGTGAAGACACAGCCACGTGACATGGAGGCAAATTGCAATGATGCATATAAAAGTCAAGGAATGCCAAGGATTGCCTGTGAACACCAGAAGCTAATAGAGATAAGGAGGTATTCTTCCTGCAGATTTCAAAGGGAATGTGGCCCTGCTGACACCTTGATTTTGAACTTCTAGCCTCCAAAACTATGAGACAATAAACATGTGTTGTTCTAAGCCACCCAATTTTTGGTAGTTTGTTACAACAGCTCTTGGAAACAAATACACTATTCCAAAACAATTTACCAAAGTTCTGATGGTCACTTCCTGCTTTTCCTTTTATTTCTTTCAAGTAAATTAATTTTAAACAGAAATATAAAATAGTGGTAATAAATTTGTGAAGTCCTAACATAAGATAGGTACTGGAAACCACTGAGTGTTTTTGAGCACGGGTTGACATGATAAACTTGACGTTTTAGATATATGTTTGAAACTGTTTGGGACTTTAAAATAGATTAAGTAAAACTGTATACATTGTAAAAGGAATGGAAGAAATGAGGGAAAAAGAAAGGAACATATAATACAAATGGTAAAAAGAAGGAAGGAATGAAGCAAGTTTCCTAAATAGTAATGATACAAAGCATTGATGATGATGAAATTGAAAATGAGAATGGAGAAAATTGGATTTGAGAATAATTTTAAAAGAACTGATAAAATTTATTCACAAAATATACATATTTACATTAATCTAGGAAATTAAAAAGGGCAAAGTTAACCATGGTATTCCAAATTTGAGGGAGAAAAAAATAGTTCACTTAATAATGTATTGCAGGCATTTGTAAGAAGTTATTTGGATGAGATAAAAAGGAGAAAATAAAGAGCTATATTTTGATATATTGGACTTAAGATAAGCTGAGTGTGTCAACTAGACACTGAATTCAAAAAGTAGTTGCACAGACCTCGAAAACAGAGGTATGAGTGGGACAGAAGTTGGGACAGGGCTGCCTTGTCCTGGGCAAATATTAACAGGCATCCTGGCTTCTCGGGGCTCATCCAGTACTGTAGTCTGTCATTCTTAAACTTTGATTCCCACTCTCCTGTTTTCAAGGTGGCTTCTAGAGCCCCAGTCTTTGCATCGAAATGCCAGACAGGAGGAATGGCAAAAAGGAAGAAGCATAAGGGGCATGTCAATTCTGTCATTACTTAAAAGTTGTTTTTTCCAGAAACTACATCCAACCATACACCTACGTACCACCTACTTTCAGAGAAGGAGGGGAAATCTAGATGTTGGTGGGACACAAGAGCAGAAGCAGATATTGGGTTAGTAACTAGCAGTCTCTGCTGTTGGGACATCCCTACTTGTTCGCTTTTTTTAATTATTGAAATATGATCTAATTCTGATTCCTTGCCAGTGGATTAGCTCCAGTGCTTTAAATATTTTCCTTTTCAGGCATTTTAGAGAAAGCCTGTAGAATCAAGCTAGTAAATCATGAAATACAGTAATTTTTTTGTCTAAACATTTGCTTGTTTATATGCTTTTGTGTATATTTCTGCTTTCTAAAGAGTGATATAAATCATTTTTGTCATCTGTTTTCAGGAGTCAGTATTTTTTATATCTTACATTAACAGACAATTAAAGGTTGACTTTATCCTAAAGCCATGAATTCATAGTTATTTTACCTGTGAATATGATATAATTCATTTTTTTTTAATTCTACTTTTTTCTGGCAACAAAAGGAGCAAATAGTGACTTTTCAAAATATGCATCATTTGATTGTTTTGCTCAGAATATTATGAGTATATCCTAAATTACGTCAATTACAGCTAACTTTATAGTTTCCCATTGTACAGAAAAAAACTATTTTCTCTTTTACATGTATTCAAATAAAATATAACAATACAGAAGCAGCCTCACAGATACAGAGAACAAACTATTGGTTACCAGAAAGGAGGGGGTGGGGGGAGGGACAAAATAGGGGAAGGGGATTAACAGGTACAAGCTACCAGTTAGAAAATAAATGTCACAGGGATGTAAGGTAAAGCACAGGGAATATAGTTAATATTTTACAACTCTGTATGGTATATAACCAATAAAAATATCAAATCACTATGTTGTACACCTGAAAGTAATATAATATTGTAAGTCAACTATACTTGCATAAAGAAAAGAAAACAGAATAGTTTAATCACCATTCACTCAGAAAATATTTATTTACTTCTTTCTGAGTGCCAAACACTATGCTCAGCTGTAAAGATAGATTCAATAGTAAAAACAAAAACAAGAACAAATTGAGAATCAGTACTTTCTAAGATGTATTGGGCAAGTTATTTTATCCATGGGTCCAAATATATATGTATGTATATACATAGATACCTATATCTATGCCTGCCTATCTATCTATCTATCCATTTATCTATATTTGTTCATAATTTTCTTGGTGTAATGTAAACATATTATAAAGATAGAGACGGCGTGGCACAGAGGTAAAGGTGCTGACTCCTATTTGCACTGGTTAGTGCTTGTCTGGACCACCCATTTAGCCTGTGATTTCATACTGGGTGGTGGTATGTGTCAGAATGAATTGACCCTCCTGCAGAAAGTGACTAAGACTAAAAGAAAATAATAATAATAACAGTCAATTTAGAAAGTACTTTCAGAAATATTTTCTAATGTAGAGGTCACTAGTTTGCCCTTAAACTCATAATTCCTGATCTGTTTAAAATATGTCTTGTCTGTTATTCATCACGTTGCTTCACAGGAGCACTTTTAACTCTCATCTAATTTTACTTGATGTAGTGTAGATTCAACTGGCATGCTAGCAAATTTTCAGAAACATAACTCTATTTGGAATTTTCTGTGTTGGCACAAAGAGTAAGATAATGAGACAAGTGCAGATTTACGGCCTTCTGCCTCAACCCCCATATTCATTTGAAATTTAATTCAAGATGATAGTCTTAAAACATATATGTATAAAAATTTGCCTATGTTAGAAGTATAAAGTCCATAATAACACTTTTAAAATTTAAGCAATTAGGTAATCTATATGCATTAACATAAAATTAAATTTGAAAATGTCTTATATAAATAAAAGTCTAAGTCAATGCCAAGAGTTTAACTTCTTCTTTGTTCTTAAAAATCATTGGCAGCATATACTGTGACTGAAATGTGAAAGTTTCCAAATACAAGGAAATTATTTTATCAGTTTTCTACTTAATGCTATGTATTATAAGAACACAAATTCAATGTGATTATATATAGAGAAATATGTTGTAATTCAAAGGCCCAGAAATTCTAATTTGTGCACATATTACACTTTGGTTACTTCCAGTATATTAAATTGTAGCATGTGTAGTGTCCTGTAGAGGCAGAAACTTTTTATGAATTATATATAACAAGGTCAGCCACTTAAGGAAGTTCCAAAATACAATAAGGCTATGATGATACTGAATCAAATCAATCTTCAAGTGAACAGATGAGATGTTATCAGATAGTAAAAACCAAAAATCAAAAACAAAGTGTTTCATTGATGTTATAATTCAAAGTTATCACTGTGATCACTAAATCAAGAGTAAGCATTTGTCCTATTAATCAACTCATAGTTTTTTTAGAGACAGCCAATATGAGATATGGATAAATTAATGAAAATATAAATAAGGTTAGAGGGCTTGGTTGGGAGATATTTTTGCTTTTAGAGAAACTCAAGGATTTGTCTCATCCTCAACTGATTTTCATGTGCAAGATTTCAAGCTTTATATCCTGACCTGATCTGAACCAAAGCAAAATGAAAATTTATGTTACTTGGGAAATTGCTCTTTCCAAGGAAAATGTGATTTAAAAAAATCAAAAAGCTACACGTCCTCAGTTATAAGACAAAGACACACACAATAAAGATTGCACAGCTTAAGTAATTGATAGAATATTGATTGATTCCTGGTTCTCTTTCTTGCAGAAGTACAGAGGCTACAGCATCTCAAAGGAGAAGCATCACACATAAAAGCCATGGTGAAGCCCAGCTCTGCTGGATGACATCTCTGATACATAAATTTGGAGGGATTTTATAAAGGATTATGTGAAATGATGTATATAAAACATGTAACAAGGGCTTAAAAAGTTACCTATTATTAGTAACTTCATTATAAAACACAGGATTAATTTGCAGACAATACTCTGACTCGCATTTGGAGAAGCTAGGAGATAATTCTCACCACTGAAAAAACTTTTAAAGCTGCAATAAAATCTTATTATATAAACTTCTACTAGACACAGGTATATATTAAAAATAACCATACTTGAGGAGAAGAAAGATGGTGGCGAAGTAGAAGGACATGGAATGCATGCCTCTCCACAGATGCATCAGGGATACATCAAAAGACGCAATTATTCCCACAGAGAATCAGCTGAACACCAGCAGATGACCTCGGACACCAGAAAGGACTGCAAAGATCCTGACATAACTGGTATTTGTTTGATTCAACATGCTGTCTGGGGCTTGGACAGTCCTCTTTAAACCCCTTTATTGCCAGGACAAGCAACCTCTGAGGTCTGGACTAATCCATCAGAAGTCAAGTAGGAGGCTCTGGGGAGGGAGAACTGAATCCAGGATGCTAGAATACTATGGAGTCCACAGACACAGGGAAGATTAACTGCAGAGAACTCTCACGGAGCCCTATATCAGAGTCTAAAACCTGGCTTCGTCTAACTGTCTGCAACTGCCAGTGCTGGACACCTCACACCAAACTACAAACAAGACAGGAACACAAACCCACCCATCAGCACACAGACTACCTAAAGCAATATTAACCTCACAGATACCCTAAAACACACCTCCTGACACAGCCCTGCTCATCATAGAGAAAAGACTCACAGCCACACACTGGAAAGCAGACACCAGACCCACTCCCCCCATGAGGAAGCCTACTCAAGACACTGGACAAACCCTACCACAGGGGGCAAGGGGCAGAGGGCAGAAACAAGAGGAATTACTACTAGGAAGCATAGGGAAAGGAGACGGCAAATCCTATAAATTAGACAAAATGAGAAAACAAAGAAACACCATGCAGGCAAAGGAGCAGGAAAAAACCCCACAAGACCAAATAAATGAAGAGGAAATAGGACAATTGCCTGAAAAAGAATTCAGAGTAATCATAGTAAAGATGATCCAAAATCTCGACAACAAAATAGAGAAAATACAAGAAGCAGTTAATAAGGACTCTGAAGAACTAAAGAGCAAACAAATACTAATGGAAAACCAAAAAAACCGAAATTAAAAATACTCTAGATGGTATAAACAACAGAATAACTGAGGCAGAAGAACGAATGAGTGAATTGGAAGATAGAATGGGGGAAATAACTGCCACAGAGCAGGAAAGAGAAAAAAAAAATGAAAAGAATGGAAGACACTCTCAGAGACTTTGGTGACAACATTAAGCACAACAACATTAGAGTCATAGCTATCCCAGAAGAAGAAGAAACAAAGAAAGGGTCTGAGAAAATATTTCAAGAGGTTATAGTGGAAAACTTCCCCAACATGGGAAAGGAAATAATTAATCAAATCCAAGAAGCTCATAGAGTCACATACAGAAAAAACCCAAGGGAGAAATATACCAAGGCACATATTAATCAAACTCATGAAAATTAAACACAATGAAAAAATATTAAAAGCAGCAAGAGAAAAGCAACAAACAACATATAAGGGAAAACCCATAAGGATAACAGCTGATCTTTCTGCAGAAACTGTAGGCCAGAAGGGAATGGCAGGATATACTGAAAGTCCTGAAAAAGAAAAACCTAGAGCCAAGAATACTTTACACAGCAAGAATTTCATTCAGATTCAACAGAGAAATCAAAAGCTTTACAGACAAGCAAAAGTTAAGAGAATTCAGCACCACCAAACCAGCCTTACAACAAGTGCTAAAGGAACTTCTCTAAGTAGGAAACACAAGAGAAGGAAAACACCTACAAATACAAACCCAAAACAATTAAGAAAATGGTAATCAGAACACACATGTCAATAATCACTTTAAATGTAAGTGGATTAAATGCTCCAACCAAAAGACACAGACTGGCTGAATGGATACAAAAACAAGACCCTTCTATATGCTGCCTACAAGAAACCCACTTCAGACCAAGGGACACATATAGACTGAAAGTAAAGGGATGGAAAAAGATATTCCATGCAAATGGAAGTCAAAAGAAAGCTGGAGTAGCAATACTCATATCAGACAAATTAGACTTGAAAGTAAAGACTATTAAAAGAGACAAGGAAGGACACTCCATAATGATCAAGGGATCCATCCAAGAAGAACATATCACAATGGTAAATATCTATGCACCCAACAGAGGAGCACCTCAATACATAAGGCAAATGCTAACAGCTATAAAAGGGGAAATCAACAGTAACACAATAACAGTAGGAGACTTGAACACCCCACTTACATCAATGGACAGATCATCCAAACAGAAAATAGATAAGGACACACAAGCTTTAAATGACTCTTTAGACCATCTTGACTTAACTGATATTTATAGGACATTCCATCCCAAAAACAACAGAATGCACTTTCTTCTCAAGGGCACACGGAACATTTTCCAGGATAGATCACATCTTGGATCACAATCAAACCTTGGTAAATTCAAGAAAACTGAAATCATACCAAGCATCTTCTCTGACCACAACGCCATGAGACTAGATATCAATTGCAGGAAAAAAATGTAAAAAATGCAAACACATCAAAGCTAAACAATACGCTATTAAACAACCAAGAAATCATTAAAGAAATCAAAGAGGAAATCAAAAAATATCTAGAAGCAAATGACAGTGAAAACACAACAACCCAAAAGCTATGGGACACAGCAAAAGCAGTTCTAAGAGGGAAGTTTATAACAATACAGTCCTACCTCAAGAAACAAGAAAAATATCACAGAAACAACCTAACCTTACACCTAAAAGAATTAGAGAAAGAACAAAGAAACCCCAAAGTGAGCAGAAGGAAAGAAATCATAAAGATCAGATCAGAAACAAATGAAAAAGAAAGGAAGGAATCAATAGCAAAAATTAATAAAACTAAAAGCTGGTTCTTTGAGAAGATAAACAAAATTGGTAAACCATTAGCCAGACTCATCAGGAAAAAAAGGGAGAAGATGCAAATCAACAGAGTTAGAAATGAAATAGGAGAAGTAACAACTGACACCACAGAAATACAAAAGGTCATGAGAGACTAACACAAGCAACTACATGCCAATCAATTAGATAACCTGGAAGAAATGGATACGTTTTTAGAAAAGTACAATCTTCCAAGACTCAACCAGGAAGAAAGGAAATATGAACAGACCAATCACAAGTACAGAAATTGAGACTGTGATTCAAAATCTCCCAACAAACAAAATCCCAGGGCCAGATGGCTTCACAGGCAAATTCTATCAAACATTTCGAGAAGAGCTAACACCTATCCTTCTCAATCTCTTCCAAAATATAGCAGAAGAAGGAACACTCCCAAACTCATTCTGCGACACCACCATCACCCTGATATCAAAACCAGGCAAAGATGTCACAAAAAAAGAAAATTACAGACCAATATCACCAATGAATATAGATGCAAAAATCCTCAACAAAATACTGGCTAACAGAATCCAACAGCACATTAAAAAAAATTATACACCATGATCAAGTGGGGTTTATCCCTGGGATGCAAGGATTCTTCAATAGTCACAAATCAATCAACGTGATACATCATATCAAAAAATTGAAGGATAAAAACCATATGATCATCTCAATAGATGCTGAAAAAGCTTTTGACGAAATTCAGCATCCAATTACGATAAAAACTCTCCAGAAAATGTGCATAGAAGGAAATTACCTCAGCATAATAAAAGCCATATATGACAAACCAACAGCCAACATCATTCTAAATGGTGAAAAACTGAAAGCATTCCCGGTAGGAACAGGAACAAGCCAAGGGTGTCCACTCTCACCATTATTATTCAACATAGTTTTGGAAGTGTTAGCCACAGCAATCAGAGAAGAAAAAGAAATAAAAGGAATCCAAATTGGAAAAGAAGAAGTAAAATTGTCACTCTTTGCAGATGACATGATATTATACTTAGAAAACCCTAAAGACTCTACCAGAAAACTGCTAGCACTAATTGATGAATTTAGTAAAGTAGCAGGATAGAAAATTAATGCACAGAAATCTCCTGCATTCCTATACACTAACAATGAAAGAGCAGAAAGAGAAATTAAAGAAACTCTCCCATTTACCTTTGCAACAAAAAGAATAAACTACCTAGGAATAAACCTGCCTAAGGAGGCAAAAGATCTGTATGCAGAAAACTTTAAGACCCTGATGAAAGAAATCAAAGACAACACAAACAGATGGAGGGACAAACCATTCTTAGATTGGAAGAATCAACATTGTGAAAATGACTGTACTACCCAAAGAAATTTACAGATTCAATGCAATCCCGATCAAATTACCAATGGCATTTTTTACAGAAAGTGAAAAAGAAATCTTACAATCTGTGTGGAAACACAAAAGACCCTGAATAGCCAAAGCAATCTTAAGAAGGAAAAATGGAGTTGGCGTAATTAGGCTTCCTGACTTCAAACTATACTACAAGGCCAGAGTGATCAAGACAGTATGGTACTGGCACAAAAAGAGAAAGGAAGATCAATGGAACAGAATAGAGAACTCAGAAGTAAGCCCAAGCACATATGGGCACCTTATCTTTGACAAAGGAGGTAATTATATATAGTGGAAAAAAGACAGCCTCTTCAATAAGTGGTGCTGGGAAAACTGGACAGCAACATGTAAAAGAATGAAATTAGAACACTTCCTAACACCATACACAAAAATAAACTCCAAATGGAGTAAAGACGTAAATGTAAAGCCAGACACGATAAAACTCCTAGAGGAAAACATAGGGAGAACCCTCTATGACATACATCAAAGCAAGATCCTTTTGGACCCACCTTCTAGATAATGGAAATAAAATCAAGAATAAACAAATGGGACCTAATGAAACTTAAGAGCTTTTGCACAGCAAAAGAAACCATAAACAAGACAAGAAGGCAACCCTCAGAATGGGAGAAAATATTTGCAAATGAAGCAATGGACAAAGGATTAACCTCCAAAATATACAAGCAGCAAATGCAGCGTAATACCAAAAGAGCAAATGACCCAATCCACAAGTGGGCGGAAGACCTAAAGAGACATTTCTCCAAAGAAGACATACAGATGGCCAACAAACATATGAAAAGATGTTCAACATCACTAATCATCAGAGAAATGGCAGTCAAAGCCACAATGAGGTAGAACCTCACACCGGTCAGCATGGCCATCATCAAAAAATCTAGAAACTATAAATGTTGGAGAGGGTGTGGAGACAAGGGAACTCTCCTGCACTGTTGGTGGCAATGTAAGTTGGTACAGCCACCATGGAAAACAATTTGGAGGTTCCTTAAAAAACTAAAAATAGTACTACCATATGATCCAATAATCCCACTACTGGGCATATACCCAGAGAAAACCATAATCCAAAAAGAAATATGTATCGTGATGTTCATTGCAGGTCTATTTACAATAGTCAGGGCATGGAAGCAACCTAAATGCCCATTAACAAATGAATGGATAAAGAAGATGTGGCATATGTATACAATGGAATATTACTCAGCTATAAGAAGGAATGAAATGGAGCTATATGTAATGAGGTGGATAGACCTAGAGTCTGTCATACAAAGTGAAGTAAGCCAGAAAGAGAAAAACAAATATTGTATGCTAACACATATATATGGAATCTAAAAAAAAAAAAAAAAAATGGTACTGATGAACCCAGTGACAAGACAAGAATAAGGATGCAGATGCAGAGAATAGACTGGAGGACACAAGGTTGGGGGGGGCGGGGGGTGAAGGGGAAGCTGGGATGAAGTGAGAGAGTAGCATAGACATATATATATATACTATCATCTGTAAAATAGATAGCCAGTGGGAAGTTGCTGTATAACAAAGGGAGATGAACCTGATGATGGATGATGCCTTAAAGGGCCAGGATGGGGAGGGTGGGCAGGAGTCATGGGAGGGAGGGAATATGGGGATATGTGTATAATTACAGCTGATTGACTTTGGTGTACATCAAAAACTGGTACAAGAGTGTAAAGCAATTATATTCCAATAAAGAGCTAAAAAAATAAAATAAAATGTAGCCAGATATAAAAAATAAATAAATAAAAAAAATGACAAGAATTCATTCCAACTCTCCAATTGTTTCTATCCTAAATTAAACCCGAACGCTCAAGACATTAGTCTGCAAATCATAGATCACAGATATTATTTTACAAGGTGAGCTGGGGAAAAACCAATCTCATTTGTTTGGTCAAAGTCTGTCTCAACTCAGGGTCAATATTTTCTCCCACCAGATACTGTATCTTATATAAAGATAACAAATAATTTGCTAGTCAATAACTAAAATTATAAAAATATATCCAAATAAATTCGTTATACAATTTATATGAAGATTTTATTGAGTGTATTTTAATTGTTAGGTGTGTTGGTTTTTTGTATACTTAGTATTTAAAACACAGCAGGGAAATTATGATTATCAAGGAATTATAACTAAAAACTTTGGAGAGAGAACATAAGTTACAGAATGGTAAAGAACAGGGAAACATCACAATAAGAAAGGATATGAGGGGACGTATTCTTGAAGAATTCAAAATAGAGTTTCCAAATAAAAGATTCCCAGTTAAATTTGAATTTCAGATAAATAAAAACATTTTTATTATAAGAATGTCCCATGCAATATTTGTGACATACTCATATTAAAAGTTTTTTGGCTTTTCTGAAATACAAATTTAACTAGGCATCCTGTATTTTTATCTGCTAACTCTGGCATTTATCCTTGAAAAAAATTTTCAAGGAAAGAGAATAAACAGAAATAGAAATTTAAAATGTTTAGTAAATTAACAAATACAAGATGACTGAAATATGTGTGGGCAATTCAAATACTATCATTGAAAAATAAAATGATTCATACTATTACCTAAAACACAACTATTTTCAAGGCAAAAACTCAAGTTAGAGATGGTTATATTTTTATATCACAAAAAGAAGGTCATGGAGATCATATATTTATATATTAGCGCTTTATATATTTTCTGAATATTTCATATATGTCAACCATTTTAACTATCAGTTTAATATGATGTAACAGGAATAATTAATTGGTAAAGTACAGGTGAGTTTTTTGCTAAGAATTTAGTTTGTAGAGAAATGTCATTTGCTTACAAACCACTGGAGACCCTTTTACATTCAAATATTCTTTACATATTCACAGACCATTTTTCTTTATTGATTATGGCACTTGGTAATTGAATTAACCTTTATAAATACAGATGCTACAAGTATGCCAAAGACTCTGAAATTGCTGATGACAGTTTACAAGTAATTATAAATATTTAAATAAAAGTCAAAAATACAGCTGCTGTGTTTATTTGCTAATGCTCAAAAGGAAATATTTATGTTACTTTTGTTTTAATCTGAAGCCATTGTACTCAGAAAGTCATACAGAAAACTGGTTGTATTTTTTTAAAAATTTAGATATTTTATTTCATACTTAGTAAGCAACCTCTCTAGAGGTTTCCTGGACATTTTGTCTATTCTGATTGAATACTCATAGTCCTTTTATATTATTTTATCAAGCAGTCACCTTCTTTAGATCTAACTTGCAGATCCTGGCCTTCTTTTGTGGGTTGTTCTACTGACAGTTAAAGTTTTGGAATTTTTGCAGTATGATTTTGGTCTGCTTGGTTTCTGTAGTGTTGCTGGGACCCCCATTGTTCTCTGCCAGTGTCACCTGAAATGGCATTCCTGTGAGTTAGCATCCTCTCCCATCAACATGTTGCAGAAAAGCATTTATGCATGATATCCAGAGAAGAGGTAAATGACATAACCTGGGGATGGTGTGGGGAGAATAAAATGTGGTTGTAGGGAAGAAATGTGTGTTTAAGTTTGTGTTTATACAATTAGAAAACATAATAATAAAAATAAATTCTGAAGAGAAATTATGTCACTGATTTTTTTTTAGTGTTAGAAATAGCAATGATTAAGGGAACGTAATTTTGTTAAGTTTCAAAATTGCCTACAGGAAGAAATTTAGTCGCTGGTAATGTATCAACTATAAACCTGTCACACAAATTTCTTGAGATTTTAAAAGCTTGTATTTAGTGTATTCAATTACTATTACCCATATACATGACTTTTTACTGCTTCATCAAAAAGAAAACATACTAAATAGTATAAATAAGTAAATAAAGTAGAACAGTAATGAAATGTAAACAAAAACAACTATACGGGTGCCGAGACCAGCTCAGCAACTCGACGTGAGTGACAGGTGCCGCAAGCTTGAAGAAGACACAGACACAGACTGAAAAGAAAAATGGGATGAGGTCTCAAGACCTCTCGGATCAAGAGCCCTGCTGACTCATCCCAGGTTGCTTTTATTGAGTTCTTCCGCTAACATTCTCAGGTTACACCCATAAACAATCAAAGGCCTCACATGACTGAGGCAATTATCTTTGTTTGCTTCCTGGGTCCCAGTTGAGCAGGTGTGGATTTGAGCTGGGCATGGAGAGCAAAACAGCCCTGGGGGCAGGAGACCTCTCTCAGATATTGGGGGTTGGTGCCCCACCCCTGTTGGCCCCTCTGCGACTGTGCCTGTCTTAGGTTGTTCCTCCCTTGAGGAATCTTACCCGTCTCTGGCTAACCAGTCATCCTCCAGGGCCAAACAGGGTGATATGAGGAAGGCTCTATGCACCACCCCTGTTGGCCCCTCTGCGGCTGTGCCTGTCTTAGGTTGTTCCTCCTCTGAGGAATCTTACCCGTCTTTGGCTAACCAGCCATCCTTCAGGGCCAAACAGGGTGATATTAGTCTCCACGCCCCGCACCCTTAGCTCCTCCACTGCTCAAGCAGGACATTCTGAATCCCATCGCTCGGCCCACATACTTTAACATTTTCAAGGTTTCAGAAAGGCTCCTGAATGTCTTCCCACATAAGGGTCTTTAAATTTCAAAACAGGAAAACTCCTGAATCCATGTCTTTACCCCTCCTGAACTGATATAAATGTCTCACATAATAAATGTAGTCAAACTATAATATCATCTATTAATTAGTGTTTGTCTTCAGGTTAATTGTGCATTTAGAAAAACAATAACAACAAAGAAATAAGGGAAGGTTAATCTTCATAAGGTTTTAAAACATATTGATTAAATAATTTTCAAATTAAATTTAAGAATCACGTTAATCTAGAAAAGACCATTTCTTAATAGCACATATTCACTTGAAAGAATTTAATTAATATCGAATAGTATCTCATGACAAAATTAATTGCAGTCTCTGGGGTCTTGAAACACAGAAGAAAAAACAGGAGATTCTTCGTCTAAAATTATACTAGAAGAAAAAATAATGTGGTTTAGAAATTGCCTCAGTTAAAGACTTCTGTAGAACTACTTCAGGTTAAACTACCTCTTAATTTCTGTACATCACCCAGACTGAATTTATTCATAAGAAATTTAATTGCAAAAAATTGATTACATAAAACAATTTTTCGAGGGACTAGTTACTTGTTACTCTCAATTCACTTGAATGAAATTAGTGGTGATGAAGTAAGAAGGACAACTTCCTGGAATCTTCAATTAATGACTGCAGTGAATGAGAATTTTCTCCCAGGTAAACCCATGGCCCCTTGAAGTGTTCAGTGAGGAACTTCGTGGCCTCATGATTTGAGAAAGTGAAAGTCCTGCTCCTGTGATCTACCATGCCCTGCTTAATCACCCCATATTTCCCATGAAGGGCAGAAGCACTCATCTGCATCATGCTGTATATACGGTTTTGTGATTGGCTTCCTTTGCTTAGCATGATGTTTTTGAGAATCATTCATGTTAGTGCATGTATCAGAAGTTCATGTTTTTGTGGCAGTATATTATTGCATTGTATGAATATATCTCAATTTGAGTAGTGTCCAAATTTCAGTTATAAGAATAAAATTGTTATGACCGTTTTCAACTGTGTATTTTGGTGGAAGTATGCACTCAATTCTCATGCATCACATACATCTGGGAGTAGAATTTGTGGGAAATAGGGTAGGTATATGTTCCTTTTAGTGGATTTGGATGGTTATATCTTCTTGATATGCTGATTCTTTTATCAATATGAAATGTCCTTTTTTATCATTGAAATACTCCTTGATGTAAGATCTTTTTTCCCCCAATTCCAGCACAGCCATCCAGATTTTATTTTGGTTAGGAGTTGCATGGCATATTTTCCCATAATTTTACTTTTAATCTCTAGGTGATTTAGAAAGATATTTTTTGTAAACAGCATAGAGTTGGGTCTTTTAAAAATTACTTATATATTTGGGCTTAAGTAATCACCTTGATATTAGTTTTATATTTGTCCCATCAAGGCTTTTTTAATTTTTCCTCATCTAATTACTATTGTATGAACAGGTACTATTTTATTGAACTTTATTTTTAAATTCACATCTGTATGACTCTTAGCATGCTTTTTTCTTTGATTACCCTAGAAATGAATACATCTTTATTATGGTCCACCTCAAATTTGTAGGGTTACATATCCAAAACGATGCAAGAATATTTTAACAGTTAATCTACCCTATTCTTGCCCCTTTTTATTGCTGTCATGTACTCTACTTTTACTACTGTTAAAACCCAAAATGCACTGTCTTTATTGCAGCTTAAGCAATTAATAGTCTTTTATAATTAACTTTATATTTACTTTTTCTTGAATTATTCATTTATCTTTACTCTTTCTTCAATCTGTGATCACTTTCCTTCAGACATTAACTTTCTTTAATATTTCTTGTAGTTCAGATATGCTGGCCATTTGCCATTTATTCACTAGGTCTTGAAAACACTTGTGCTTCAACTTCATTTTGGAAGATTATTGTCCTTGAGGTTGGCATTTTGTTTTTTTAATACGTTAAGAATACATTTCAGATGGCAATGACCCAGTTGAACTTGGCTGCAACCAGGAGCCCTGAGTTGCTGTCGTGGAAAGAAGGAACAAGTCTGAGCGCAGTGTAACTCCTGGCTCAAAATTAAAAAAAAAAAAAAAATAGTATTAAAAAAAAAATCAGTATTTTATGACTTTCACAGTTACTTTACTGCAGGAAATGTGTGTCCTTTCTCTGGTTACTCTTAAGATTGTTTCATTATCTCTGCTTTTCTTCTGCTTGACTATGATGTGAGAGGCTGTCTTCTTAGTATTTACCCTGCTTGAGTTTATCTTACCATTTTTTTAAAAAATTCATGAGCTGGTGAGACTTCACTGGTGGTCCAGTGGTTAATACTTCACCTTCCAATGCAGGGGGTGCGGGTTTGATCCCTGCTCAGGGAGCTAAGATCCCACATGCCTTGCCGCCAAGAAACATAAACAACAGAAGTAATATTGTAACAAATTCAATAAAGATTTTTTAAAAACTTCATGATCTGGTATTTTTATCAAATTAGAAAAACCTCACCATTCTTTTATTAAAAATATTGCTTCCATGACATTCTCTTTGGCATTCCAATTATACTTAGGTTAAACTTATTGATGATATCCTACATTACTTTCATTCCTGATCTTTTTATTTTTTCATTATTTTTCTCTTGGCACTTTAGTTTGTATGTTTTTTCTTGACCAGTTTTTGACTTTATGAATGTTGTGTTCTGTAGTGTCTAGTCTGCTGTTATATTCACATAAGGACTAATATGAGATATTGTATTTGAATTCACAGAGCGTATATTTAATTATTTTGTGTAGATTCTAAATATTTGTTGAATGCTCTGTAGTTTCATTCATTTTATCCATATCTTCTACATTTAAAAACCTAGCAATTACAATTATTTTGAAGTTCTTGTTTGTCAATTTTAGTATTTAAACATTTCTGTACCTGCTTTTAATGACTGTATTATTTTTTAATCATCTTTGAATTATTCATGCTTCTCCATATACCTAGTAATTTTTTAATGTATGTTAGTATTTTGTACAATACATTATAGAGACTTTGGATTTGTTATTTCCCTATATCACATATTGAGTTTTGTTCATCCAGCAATTAAATCACTGGCAGATTACTCTATCCTGCTGAGACTTGCTTTAAAGTTTTCATAAGGAGGATCTAATTCAGTTTTGCCTTTGTTGCTACTGTGTACTCCCTTTCCTTTTTGGGCATGCGTTGCTTTCCTTTGCTGCTTTTAAATAAATCACCTGAAGAGTTGGCAATGTCTTTCTGCTGTGGCTGGGCCTATAACATTTCTCCAGCTCTGTACAAATTCTTGAATCACTTTTCAGCTCCCAGATTGCAGCAGATGTTTGATGCCAGGTCTCCTTTGATGTCATCCTGTGCATCCATCGCTTAAGAGTTGGCCAAGGACCAAGGAGAATCCTTTCAGATATTCTTGGAGTTCCTTATTTGTGAAGTCCTAGTATTTTTTTCAGTTGTATACTCCTATGTACAAAAACTATCTCAAGACTTTTTTGCTTAAAACAACAATATCCACTTATTTGGATATTATTGGATTCTACAGGTTGTGCAGGGCTCAGTGGGACAACTCAGCTTGTATTTTCAAGCGGTATTTGCTGGGGTAGTTCCACTAGAGCTAGAAGATATGAGATGGCTTCACTCACATATCTATTGTATTATCTCGCATATTTGGAACATCTGGGGGTCCCTTTCTCTCTTTTTGTAATTTCTTAACCTTCAGCATCTTTCTTTCTAAATGTTGCCATTGTCTAAAGCAGTGTAGTTGGAATTCTTAACCTGGCTATTGTCTTCCAAGGATAAAATTAAAAACTACAAGGAAGGTCTCTTAAGGCATGAGTTCAGAAGTTCAAGATAATCACATTTATTTCATAAAATTGCTTTAAAAAGTCACATGGTTTGAGAATATAAATGGGAGAGATTAGACTTCATTCTTAATGGAAGAAGCACATGCTTATAGGAATGGCCATTTTCACAGAGAGTGTACCATGATTAGCATCACAGTTAGAAAATATTATTTCTTTGGACTCACACTGAAATACAAGCCTTGCATTGCCTTATGCTTTGTTTGTTTATAGTGTTTTTATATATTAAGATGAGGGTTCTTTAAATGGGTTTTTAGTACTATGTAGAATTCTGCCTCTAACCCACATGGCAGCAAGCCTATACCAAAGGTGTGTTTTACTTCACTAATGCACTTTATTCTAGTGTATGAAACTTGCTTCTCTGTCTCCTCAAGGACCATGTCAGTGCCTGCTGGCCAAAAAGCCCTGGGCCTCTTATTAAATGTTGTTTAAAAAAACACATATATTTGCAGTAATGAAAGCAATAAAGTTCTAGCATAGAAATAAAGAGATCAATGGAACAAAAGAAAATGTCCAGAAACAGACATGAGTATATTTGATTACTCTTTAAATTTTTAATAGCAAAGAGGGACAAAGTGATACTAGGATAATTGATTGTACATCTTATGATAAATTTAGCTCTACCTCACATGACAGAAAACACGAGGTTTATCTTTTTATAAATTAGTTATTACCCACAAATAATTTTAATGAATTCTAGAATATAATTTAAGATGCTATTGTTTTGTAATCATCTTCTAATGGGAAAACTTCTTAAGTAAGATGTAAAATATAAAACAAATAAAAACACTGATATGATTATTTAAAATAAATACAAAGCTCTGAATTTGAATGAACAAAAATTTTAAAAAATTAACATATTGGGAAGGCATTTTTATAAAGTATGTAACTGAAATGGGACCAAAATATTTAATTAGAAAAAGAATGATCCTACAAATCAATATGAACATGACATATAACCCGTTAGAAATAAAGGGGAAGGGCATGAGCAAAGTTATGAGTGGATGCACTTAAAAAAGATCCCTGGTCTCCTAGGTAATAAGATAATTGAATTTTCAACAAGATTTCACCATATTTCTGTCTTTTTTTCTGTTGATCAAGGAAAAAAATTTGAAACATTGAGAAAATTTTTATTATTTAAGAAAATGTGCAGGAACTGTCATACACTATTGATGTACACAAGTTTTAAACAGATTTGTGGAGAGTAATTTAATAATACCTACTAAATATAATAATACTTATAAAATATTTTTGATTAGGAATTTCCATTTATTGGTAGCTTTTCTTAAAAACAACACCAAGAACACATACATGTGTATAACTTGCAATATTGACCTTTTTGGTAAAAACTCATATGGAAATGCTTAAATATGTGCTATATACTGAGAAATAATATTCAATATAAGCCATTAAAATAACAGAGTAATAAAACAAATTTCAGAATGGTATGTATGGCATTAATTTATTTGTTTAAATAAAATTATATGCAGGTATATTAATATATACTTATATATACACATATTTTAATATATATGTAAATTTAAGCTTTTACAAAGGATTTAATTGTTTATGTACCTTTCTATTACTTCAAAAATTTAATTAGCAGTTATTACATTTGTAAAATGGTATTAAGTTCTATTTGTGTTTCTCATTAGCTATCTGGACATGGCAAATCTCCTAAATTTGAGTGTCTTAGTTTTCTAATCTGTAAAATGGAGATAATTAAATTATCCTTGGCTGGGTTTTATGACAATTAAGTGAGCTAAGGTATATGTAAATAGCTATGTTTTTAGTCAAGTTGGTTCTCTTGAGCATTGCTGATTTTGAATGTTCAGAAGGACAGTTGCTTTTTTGTTCATAAAGACATTTTTCTTTGACTTCCATGGAAGGCATCAAGACCTGCCATGTTGGCAGTCTGGTGAGCAAATTAATAGTTATTGCTTAAGAGGCATCTTGTCCAGGAAAAATAATGTCTCTGTTGTTTCAACCTATATAGTTTCTGTTTTTTTATTTTCTATGACACTATACTTTTTTTAATGTACATGAGGAGAAATAATCTATCAAAACCACTTCTCAAAAATCTCTCACATTGCTTATTCTTTTTTATGAGTTCGGTATTATTAGTTTATGAACATCAGAATATTGACTAGTCACAGTGTGACCTTAGGTCAGATCCTGAGATTCCACTGGAAACTCACAGCTTTTGTTCCTGTATATAGGTGTATGTATGTATTTTGGGTAAGTTACCAAGGGAAATGGATAAATATTCTGGTTCACCAATGCCATCCTGCATTTAAAATTCTTAAGGGCAGAGTATCTCTAAGCTTTTCTAATTTTTATTGTGACATAATTGACATAACATTACACTGGTTTTAGGTGTACAGTGTAATTAGTTGATACTTGTTTATATTGCAAAATGATCACCACAATAAGTCCGGTTAATATCTATCACCATACATAGTGCATCTGAAATTCTAAGGGACAGAGTGTCTCTAAATTTCTTTGGTGAAAGTATCACAGTAAACCATCAAAACTTAAAATTTAATAGAAAAATGATCAAACAAGAGAGGTTGTAAAAAGAAAAGAAAATTTACTTTGAAGTTTTATTCTTCAAACAAATAAATGAATTAACTGAGAGTCAGGTTTTCCTTCATTAATCAAAAACTAAAATATATTTTTAAAATATCATAGGGCTATAATTTTCTGGAGCAGAAGAGATCACTGTAAAGATGAAAACAAGAGAAACAGGGAGATAAAGTAATTTTAGTGTGAATCAAACCAGTCACCTTTTTTTGCTTATTGTCTGGATCACAAAGGCTGCTTTATCTGCTCCGGCTTTTTACGTCGTGAGCCATATGGAATTCTCACATGCTGCTGGGTCCCTTACTCTCATGTTTCCCAGAAGTTTAAAGTAAGATGATATATCTTTATTTACATTTATCCAAGAGGTTGCACAGGCATCCCATTTTTGTCTACTATTCAGGAACATATGTAGCACATCGTACCCAGTTAAAAACAAAGGGAGGTGGTGAGAGAGTAGCGTTGACATATACACACTACCAAATGTAAAATAGATAGCTAGTGAGAAGCTGCTGCAGAGCACAGGGAGATCAGCTCAATGCTTTGTGAAGGCCTAAAGGGGTGGGATAGGGAGGGTGGGAGGGAGGCTCAAGAGGGAGAGGATAAGGTAATATATGTATACACATAGCTGATTCACTTTGTTATACAGCAGAAACTAACACAATACTGTAAAGCAATTATATTCCAATAAAGATGAAAACATCTTTAAAAAAAAAGAAAAGAAAATGAGAAAAACAAAAAGTCAATTTTTTGTGCACGCATCTGTGCTTCAATGTAGCTATAACACGTCACTGTTATTGTCCTCACATAAGGGTCAATATTCAGAAAAGAATCAACAAGAGTGCTGGAGAATAAACATTGCAGATAATGACTGCTTGGGTTGATAAATATGAACTACTAATACTGATGAATACTGAGACTCAGAAAATGATATTTATGTTTTTATTGACATAATAGACATGGGATGCAGGGGATTAACCCAGACCCAAATGAAGTGGGAAATTCATGCCTCATGTGTCTCATTCTCTGTTACAGATTTTAGTGATGATTTCTTTGCTTTCTAATCTTTTCCAAATAGAAAACCCATTTCATTCAGAAAGTAATTCTTATAGCTTCCTTGTCATGGGATTTATGCTAAGGACGACATGAAGGCAGTCAAGGAGAATCATGGTTGACATATGTCATAATAGAGCAAAATGAGAATGTTATGCAGAATTAAGTTTGAAGGATCTGACTTACTACTAAATGATAAGTATAGTTAGCTTCTAGGGAAGTAGAGGATGGAAGATAAATCTATCAATAATCTACTTTACAAGTTGATTGAAACAAAAGTTTCAGGAAACATTGATCTCTACAGATAATGAGGTGTAGATTTTAGCTTTTTTTTTTTTTAAACCCCACATTTTCCATTGAGTGAGAATTCATTGTTAAAGCCACATCTGTATAATAAAGGTAAAACTGAGATTTAGTAATAATAACAGCTAACAGTTTTCAAGAGTTTTAAATACATTAACTCATTTAATTTTCATGACAAATATATGCATTTTAGGATGAAGAAATCAGACAGACCAAGAAGTAATTGCTCGAGTCAGAGAATTAGAAAGACCTAACAGTGAGAATTAAACAGCCAGAATGGCCCCAAAGTGTGGCTAGACATTATGTGATGATGCCTTTAAAGTCAGATTTGACTAATCTGATTTGATTAATTTGATTAATCTAGATAATCAGTTTATTTTCTTCATCTAAAATTTTTATCATCTAAAAACATTTGCTTTTCTGTTACATTTTATAATGTTGAAGATGTTTGAATCTATAATTTATCATTTATTACTACACGCTCAGTAACAAATAGTTCTCCAGTTCCACTTATTCTACCTCTTCTATTTTACCAGCTTTGTAATATGTGATCATTACTGCAAGCCTTTTTTAGCTTCCTTCCTTTCTCTAGCCACTCACTAGTACATTATTGCAAAATGTATTTTCTTATTTCTGAGTTACAGATCTGTGCAATTAAAAAAAGTTCCCCAGCTGATTCTGATGTTCTTCTCCTCTTTAATTTTTGAGAAGCTCTGGATTAATTCAACCATCTGCCAACTCTGCTTCTGAACCTGTACCCATGTATTGTGTAGCACTAGAGAAAACCAGATGATCTTGAAGATTAGTACCATAGCAAATTTATGGAATCCAAACTCAGAGGTAACCACAACTGCTTGGCAATCCTATTACATTTTTCTTATCTGGCCTGTTTCCCGTTCCCCTCAGCAATTATTTCAGCCCTTCTTCATTTTCTTTAAATCCCTAGCCCCAATAGAGTCCATCTTACTCCATCAATTATTTCCATACTATGCTGTATTTTGAGGCTTCTCTAAGCACAAGTATACCACACAAGCACACCCACACCCATACAAATATACAGGCATCAAAAGTTGAAAACACACTAAAATATATCTATGCATCAATATATATGTATATGTGTACACACACACGTGTATGTTCAACTTTTGACACAAACTCAGCCACCTTCTTAAAAAACTCTCATCCATTTATTTCCAAATTTCTTTATATTTCTTTCTTTGTATCCACTTCTCAGTTTCTTTTGTAAGTGTCTTCTTTTCTTAAATGATGAAAGTCATCAGGACTGTATTTATAATTCATGTCTTCCTCAGGAATCTGTATTTAAGCTTCAAGTCTTTTTGCTTTAAATTAGAAACTATTGTGCTGAATGGCAATAAAACTCCTGAAACTATATATTTAATATTGTATATGTGAACTTATCTCTGAAGAAGAGATATTGGATTTTAAATTCATAATGTGATTCAGTAAAGGTTATGAATCCCTGTTCTGAAACACTTTACCCGTGCATTTGTTTTTTCTTTTTGCATTGTAATCTTGGCCATTTGTTCTAATCACGAATTGTGTGTAGATAACTTCTACTTTTACCTTCAACTTGGACTTCCGTCCTGAGTTACACCTGTGGCAACTTAATATTTTCACCTCTACATCTCACAGGCACCTTAAATTGAACAAGCCCCAAACTGATTTTTAATTTTATCCATCAGCCCATCAAAGGCATTCTTCAAGTCTTTTACAGTGTTTTTGATCTCTAGCACTTCTTTTTGATTCTTTGTTAGAATTTTCATCTCTGTATTACATTTCATCTGTTCTTGAATGTTGCCTATTATTTTTTTTTCTATTAGAGCCCTTGGCATATTAATCATAGCTGTTTTAAATTTCCAGCCTAATAATTCCATCATCCTTGACACATCTGACTCTGGTTCTAATTCTTCTTCAGTCTTTTCAGACTGTATTTTTTGCCTTTTAGTATGTCTTGTAATTCTTTGTTGAAATCTGGACACGATGTATCCAGTAAAAGGAACTGCTATAGATAGGCCTTTAGTAATGTGGTGGTGAGGTGAGGGGAAGAGGAAGTGTTCTATAATCCTATGATTAGATCTCAGTCTTTCGGTGTGCCTTGGATTGTGAACTTTACCAGTGCTTGAGTATTTCTCTCCCCGCAGGTAAGTTAGGCTCTGATAAAACTCCAGCAGGTAAGGTTCTGGTAAAAAAGTCTCTCCTGAGGTCAGACTTTGTTAAGAAAAATAGAGTGTTCCGACATATTTTTAAATGGTATGTTTTCCCTTCCTACTGCCAAAAGCATGAAGGGATTATTTTCTGATATTCACTGTGAGCACCTGGTAGAGCTCCTCGAGGTAAAACTCACAAAAGTGCGGGTGCCTCTCATGACCCCCCTTCCTCTGGAGTTTTTAACGCTCAGACTTGTCCACAATGAGTCCCCAGCAATTCCTTAATTACAGTTTAGGTTTAGGTTTTCCTACCCAAGCACTGGTTCCTGTGGAGATTCCTACTCTGGTAAGTTGTGATTCTCTGTATTCACCTGTCTCTCTAATTTTTGAAGCAGCAATTTGCCCTGTGATTTTCCAGTTTGTTCAGCCTTTTACTTGTTGTTAGGACAGAGTGGCACCTTTTAATCTCCTTACATGTGAGACTGGAAACCCCATGAACTTTATGAAGATTCTAGTTTTTATTTCAGTGAATGCCACCATCATCATGCATTTGTCCAAATGATTTACCTAGAAGCTGTCCTAGATATCTCCCTTTTTCTCAGCCTGACATCTTACCAGTAACCAAGTCCAGTCAAACCATGTCTTTAATATCTCTTAACAATCCATTCTACTCAATCCTTTCAGTCACTGATTTAACTCAAGTCCTCACTATTTTCCATATGAAATAGTCTCTTCTTCCAGTCTCAAAATTCTACATATTGTAACCAGAAACATTTTTCTGAAACAAAAGTTTAATTATGCCTTTCTTCTTCCTAAAATTTGGTACGTGCCTCTATCAGTTTGTTTAGGCTGCTACAACAAAAAAACAATAGGTTGAGTGGCTTAAACAACAAATACATATTTCTCAAAGTTCTCGAGGCTGAGAAATCCAAGATAAAAGTGGCTGCACCACTTCCTAGTTCATAGACAGCTATCTCCTAGCTGTGTCCTCACATAGTGAAAAGAACAAGAGAACTCTCTGGGTTTCTTTTATAAGGGCACTAGTCCCATTTATGAGGGCTCCACTCTCAAGAGTCCAATCTCCTAATACCATGACATTAGGGGGTTAGGATTTCAATATATGTATTTTGGTGGCCAGGGTGGGGGGGCAGGGGACAAAAACATTTAGTCTGTAACAATGCCCAAGATGACTAATTAGGTTGTGAAAAATATTATAACAATATTCATGTTTATTTTATAAAACTAATAAAGAGATTACATATTAACAATATTTAACAACTAAATTGAGAGCAGAATGCTTTCTTGGTCCATATATCAGATAGTCAAGGATCACAGAGATTATATGGGATATACTAAGGCTGGATAAGAAGACAAAAAAAAGGAAAATGTTAAATTGTTTGTCTTCAGTTATTTTATTACTTTCAGCTCATTGCACTATAGTTGAGATTATGTAAACTAGGTAGATTGATTTATTGATCATATTGTTTAGTTTTGATTAAAACAATCATAACTAAAAGACAAGAAATTGATAAAGTTTTCCTCAAAGAAACCACAATTGGAACAATAACAAAATGCAAGAATCACCAAACAATAAGAAATTGTCATAATGATATTTTCCCTTTGGGTGATACATTTCTTCTTAAGCCACTAAAATAAGTAAAATCAATAACAGTCTAATCTTATCAGCAAGATTTTGGTCAGAAAAATGTGAAATTACTAAAATAATTTGAAATATGGGTTTACATCCTTTATTGTTAATGATGGACTTTACCTAAGTATATACTGTGCCTTGAAATAGAAGGTAATGATTACACAAAGCCATCATGATTAACAAGATTTTGAAAAACATTGTTAAAAATAATATTTATGAAGTAAAATAATAACTTGAAATATTTAATTCATTTTTACTTAAGTATATTTTTCTATTTGTGCATTTTATAATATACACTGGAGTACTAAAACAATACATGTATTGCCTTTGTAAATAATAAAATTATGCTGGTAGTTTGTGCATGAAAATTTTTACATATAGAGGTGAATGATCAAAACATTTTAAGGCCAATTACCTACAGGGTAAATCAATATCTTTGATATAGATGGATACATTCCCATGTCTCCTGAAGTAGCCTTGCTTCCCTCTGTGGTAACACGTATCAAAATGTTTATGTAAGCATCCCTTTTGCTCCCCTCCTCACTCTCTTTTTCTACTTTGTTGATCAGAGATTTGTGAAAAAATCATTATTTTTTTATCTCTTTATCCTCCACAAAAATTAGTGACCACAACATTCTCTCCATCAAACCAATAATGTCTCTGCTCTCTCCTCTTCATCTACGCTTTCAGTGCACACCCGACATCCAGCATCATCCTTTAAGAGATGGGTTGCAACAAAGTCTCTATGCCTTTCCAGCTCCACTCTCCACTATAGACAGACCAGATGTCTCATCTTCTCATGCTACTTTTGAACTATGTTCATATTTGTAATTTCTTATTTTACAATAGTTTGGTTTCCAATCTCCCTTCTATACCCTAACTATTGGAAAAAGAGAGTGATATTTCATCTTTCCCTAGAATAATATGTGATTTATACTAAGGTCTTAGAACATAGTTATTGAATAAAGGACATAAAGGAAGAATAAGGAAGAACATTTTTTCAAATAGTTAACATGATGAAGAACTTGGGTTTTGCTTCCACAAAATAGTTTATAGGTCCATATTATGATATAATGTTTAAAATTATAGAGGTGCTCTCAAGTATAGAAGCGTAGTGTCTGGATTATTAGGAAATTTTCCATGGGTGGGTTGTGCCACACCACTAGTCTTTAGTAATAAAAATTAAAAATGGAAATGAACAACACTGGAGCACACAGAAAAAGTTGATCAAGAATGTAAGAACTTTGCATATTTAGAGGGAAATGCAACTTAAGGGATGTTTAGACATGAAGACAAAAATAAGCAAGGAAGAAATGGGACAGTGCATCTTCCTTAGAATGTTTGCTAAATACAGACACACTAACACACAAGATTTACTCGTTTGCTTCAGATATTATGAGATTATAACTCAAGCCAGTGATTGATAAAGGCAGAAAGGAAGAGTTAGACTGTATAAAATAAATACATAATACCCTAACAAAGTTAACTACATTGAAACTACATCAGAATTTTGCTACTAGATCTATTCAATTGCAGAGTCAGTAATTATTTGACCAATACATAGTAGAATGAATCTCAGCATTGGCTGAGAAATAAAATTTTAAAACTTTGTTTCCTTGCAAAACTAAAATTCTAAATATCCAGTGTTTCACATTAGGATGAGATTTAATGTTATTTTTCTTTTGGAAAAACAATCTGATTCCATTATTTTTTTCATTTGCCTTTAATAGAGAAGAATTAATATGCACAATTAAAAGCCCATTGAATACTTTATTTTGAGACGGACATAATAAAGATTAGACTAGAGACTTGTCAAGAGTCTTTTGTATTGTTTTTGTTGTTTGTTTGTTTTTTCCCATTCTTGCTTTAAGTGTAAATTGAGAAAAGCCTCTGGCTTACTCAGTGAACAAACTGAAGCTATTTCAGAGGTAGTGTAGGTGCCAGTTCAATTTATAATTTGAGATCAATTTAAATGTATTTTCATTATTTTATTTTATCTTTCTCCTGTGAATTTCCAAGCTGTTACTTAACAGTTTCTTGAGTTTCACTAGCCTGTTTTAAAGTCTGAGGTAATACAGAAAACCAAAATTTTTAGAAGGGCTATTTGGAATGTTCCTTTTACTATAAAATGTTTTAATACAGTATCATATTTCCTTTGAGATAGTTCTTTATTAAAAAAAAAAACCTGGTAATCACCAATCGGAAAGTGGAAAAATTAATTTTCCTATATATTTTGTTCAGGTATAAAATAAGAAACATGATATGTCCAAGATATATAAACAAATCAGTTATAGATTGTTAGTTTTAACTCTGTTTCCAGGTTATTTTACTAAGGATTTTTCAGTGTTTACCATAAACTTTTGATAAAACATTTTTTATTATGAATACGATCCACTAAATCAATGACTGGGGGAATAACTAAATGTTCATTTCTTTGGAGAAATGCCATTCCGCACTTGTCTGAGATGTATATGTGCCTGAAGTGTAGCCGACTGAGGAAGGAAGAAGCAAGGGGAGCAAACGAGGAAGGGACATAGATGAGATAAAGAGGAGTGTGCATATTCCAGCCTATCAAGGCAAGGCTCTGTGTGCAAACAAACTGAGACAAGCTGAGAAGCTATTTGGCCTCTATTTATGCTTGGGTTCAGTCCCCTTTAGCCTCCTCTGATAATAAAAACTCTACTTAGAGTGGTGGTGAACAGTATCAGACTTGGCAAATGAAAGACTCTGTAAGTATAGCATTCATTGCCTATTACTTTTCTCCTTTTCCCATTATACTACACACTCTGTAGGGAGTTGTGAGTTAAAATGCCACAATGTGTGTCTTCCAGTGATGCCTAGTGGACTGCCACCAGTGTCAAGGCACCAGTCATCTTTACCTCTCTTAAGGGGACATTATTTTTATGCTTCTGCTGCCTTTCACTTTTTCGCACTGGGACTCACTGGAGTAATAAGCCATTTTGATTTATATCTTCAAGTTCAAAACTTCACTGTACTCTGCAGTGATGCAGAACTCCCATGCTTTCACCTGGGTTTCACAGCCATACTATTTGTGTTCTGGCGCCCTACAAAGTATTTCTTATGGTCATTTTTTTTCATTATCAGAATAGTCTGGAAGAGATTGAGCTCAAGGGTAAATATGAGTACAAACAGCGTGCTGGATGAGTAATCTTCCTTCTTTGAAAACTACAGATTTGTGATTTTGTCTACCTGGAGACATTTGAAACTGTCTGGAACCATTGTTGATTGCTAGAGCCAGGAGACAGGTTCTGCTACTTTCTAGCGGGTAGAATTCAGGGGTTTTGCTGAACATCTAACAACGCAAAGGACAGCGCCTCACAACAAAGAATTCCCTGTCTCACAATGTCAATAGTGCTAAGTTGAAAAATCTTGTACAGACTTATTTGCCTAATAAACTTCTGTTTCTCCTCTATTTTTAAACACTAGCAAGAAACAGAACTTACGCTTGAGCTAGTGAATACTTTGAGTCCTTTCCCACTTCCAGTATGTCCAAGCATACCCACCTATACATTTATTCACACAAGCACAAACATACATAATGAAACACCAATGTAACTACTATGCAGTTACAAGTAACATGACTTTTAGGTACAAATAAAGTGACCCAAAGCAAACTGACCATTGTGGATCTGGATCTGCAGAACACAAAAGGCCAATACTAACAAAAAGAAAGAAAATAACAATCTGTAACTTACTACTGGTATTCATTTCTACAGTCTCGTCCACTCACAAACATGGTTTTCTTGGTGTTTTTAATACATTTGTGATTTTTATATGAAACATCTGATTTGGGAGCAAAGAATTTAGTGACAGTCCCCAACATTTCAAAAATTAAAGTTTATTTCAAAAATTAAAAAACATTATGTAGATTTCATAGTATATTCAATCATAACTGAGTATACTTTTAGTCTTATGAAAATGAGACACTAAGAAGGTTTTCATAGTATTATCTTAAAAATTATTAAAATATTCTACTTACCTAAAACATTTTATAGTGTCAATCCAAAGTTAACTTTTATGACTGCAAGTAAGAACTTCAGTGAAAAATGTTGAAATCTCTTAAATAAATTTAATGAAGCATGTTATAACAACTCCTAGTTAACCTTGTCACATTCAATGGATAAGATGTGAAGTGGTTACATTTGATTATTAAAACATAATTATAGAATTGAAGAGATTCATAAATGCAATTAAGAGAAATTGAGCTAATGCCCAAAATAAATTCAAAATTTAATTATTTTGTAAGGAGTGGTTGATCTATTTTCAAAGATTAATTTTCTTTATTATAACATAAATATATGAAGAATGTTGAACATGTGTTTGCCTAAGTATGTTGATTCACATTTGTAAAAATATTAACAATAAAAAGGCTGAATGGTCTGTTACTGTTTCAGTATATACTTTCATTTTTATTCTTTCTAATTAGTAGTTGAAAAAATTATCAAATGTGAAGAAATTAATATAAAACTTGAAGGACAAGACATAAAAAAAAGCAACAGCTTAATTATCTGCATAATATATTGTGGCATTTTTAAAGTAATGATTCTGTCTTAACAGAAAACATAATTTTTCATCAGCTAGTGATATAACTAGTGAACACAAGATAAACAGTAATACAGCTGGGGAACATAATATATCTTAAACATAACTTTGTGAAACTTGCTGGAAGGTACAGGTGGGACAGAGCTGACCTGTTGAAATGGCCTTCTGGTTGGCTGAGAAAATTGCAGCAAGATGTAGCCCCTAATTTCCTGTTATGGCTTCATGCTTCTGATCCACTCATATCTAGAAGTCTCTTCCCCTTTTACAATCAAGTAGTTGCTCTCCAGGCCCTCTGTTGACAGAGCCTAACAACAAGCCAACTGATAAAAGAGATATCCTTACAGGGTTCTGCCCATGATTCACAAAGGTGAGTGGATTTGAAGCTGAAATGTAATAGTAATTGGCAAAAGATCCAAATACAAACAGGATTTCAGTATACTATAAATGATCAAAAAATTAGAAGAAATTATGGGCCATTTCTTTCATAAAATCAAAGTGTACAAGTGCATTCTAAGAATTGTTTAAAGAAAAAACACACCAGAAAATTAAAAGAAGCCTTTGACATATACAGTGAAGTATTACATAGGCAAAATAATCACAAGCAAAGTCAAAGACAGACAAAAACCAGACAAAAATACTAGCAACTCGTATCACAGACAAATGGCCAATAACCCTAACATACAAAAGAATTTTTACATGCCAATTAAAATAAATGCACCAACATAATAGGAAAAAAAAAAGTATGATCACACACTGCATAAAGTAGTAAATATAAATGTCTGTTAACATGAAATAATGGTCAACGTCACTCAAAATAAGAGAAAGGAAAATATCAACTGCAGTGAAATATTTTCACCTATCAGATAAGCAAAAAACCAAAAGTCTGATAACGTGCTGCACTGGCAAAGAAATAAACTGGTAGGCTCATATAGCTGGTGCACAATTTGGAAATATCTAAATCTGTGTATATACCTATTATTTTCAGTCCCAGAAATTTATCCTAGAGTTATCCCTACATAAATGAAAACTGAAGTATCTACACGAATATCGATTTTAGCTATTTTTTTAATTGAGAAAAGATTGGCAACAACCTAAAAATCAATCAGCAGTTGACTGGTTGAAAAAAATATGACACATCTAGACAATGGAACATTGATCCTCTCAAAAGAAAAATCAAGAAGCTATATCATTAATACATGAAACTAAATAAATAATGCATATTTTAGGAGTAAAAAAATAAATTCTGAACAGTGTGTGTAGTTTAAAAAGAGGAAAATAGTAAGTACTTATATGCATTACATGCAATTTATGTAAAGAATGAAGGATATTTATATTTCTGAAGAACAAACAAGAAAATGCTAACACATCTCTAGAGAGGAGAAATAGGGGATCAGTGGAATAAGAGGAGGCATTCTGCAATGCACTCTTCTGTAACTTTTGAATATTGTATATGTAAAGTGAATATCACCAATTAAAAATACAATGATATTCAAGTTAATCACTTATAAGTACTGGAATATAGTTTTCAATAAGGCATAATCCTCACTCTGAAGTGTCTCACAATTTATAGATATTTCAGACACAAAAAATAATGACATGGATATAATAACTGCTATGGCAAAGTTATATACAAAATACTATAGGAATACACTATTGTTTAGCTTGGCATCAAGGATTCAATGAAGGTTCCTCAAGAAATAATAATTTTGTGGAGATAGGACTAAGATGGCGGAGTAGGAGGACATGAGCTCACTCCCTCTTGCAAGAGCACCAGAATTACAACTAACTGCTGAACAATCATTGACAGAAAGACACTGGAACTCACCAAAAAAGACACCCCACATCCAGACACAAAGGAGAAGCCACAATGAGATGGCAGGAGGGGCACAATCGCGTTAAAATCAAATCCCATAAGTGCTGGGTAGGTGACTCACAAACTGGGGAACAGTTATACTGCAGAAGTCCACCCACTAAAGTGAGGGTTCTGAGCCCCACCTCAGGCTTCCCAACCTGGGAATCCAGCAACGGGAGGAGAAATCCCCAGAGAATCAGACTCTGAAAGCCAGCGGGATTTGATTGCAGGACCTCCACAGGACTTGTGGAAACAGAGACTCCACCCTTGGAGGGCACACAAAAAAGCATGCTCACCAGGACCCAGGGGGAAGGAGCAGTGACCCCAAAGGAGACTGAACCAGACATACCTGCTGGTGTTGGAGGGTTGCCTGCAGAGGTGTGGGGGCAGCTGTGGCTTACCGAGGAGGCAGGGGCACTGGCAGCAGGGGTTCTGCGAAGTGCTTATTGGTGTGAGCCCTCCCAGAGTCGGCCAATAGCCCCACCAAAGAGCCTGTGGACTCCAGCACTAGGTGGCCTCAGACCAAACAACCAACAAGGTGGGAACACAGCCCCACCCATTAGCAGACAAGCAGATTAAAGCTTTACGGAGCTCCACCCACCCAGCCCTACCCACCATCAGTCCCTCCCACCAGGAAGCACACACAAGCCTCCTAGATAGCTTCCTCCACAAGAGGGCAGACAGCAGTAGAGCAGTATCAGCAGTATTTCATCTTGTGGAATGGAAAACCACAGCCACAGAAAGATAGAGAAAATGAAAAAGCAGAGGACTTTGTACCAGATGAAGGGACAAGATAAAGCCCCAGAAAAACAACTAAATGAAGAGGAGATAGGCACCCTTACAGAAAAAGAATTCAGAATAATAATAGTGAAGATGATCCAGGACTTTGAAAAAAAACTGGATGCAAAGATCGAAAAGTTTACCAAAGACCTAGAAGAATTAAAGAGCAAACAAACAGAGATATGCAACACAATAACGAAAATGAAAAATACACTAGAAGGAACCAATAGCAGATTAACTGAGGCAGAAGGGCGAATAAGTGCCCTGGAAGACAGAATGGTGATAATCACTGATGCAGAAAAGAATAAAGAAAAAAGAATGAAAAGAACTGAAGACAGCCTAGGAGACCTCTGGGACAATGTTAAATGCACCAACATTCGCATTATAGGGGTCCCAGAAGGAGAAGAGAGAGAGAAAGGACCTGAGAAAATATTGGAAGAGATTATAGTTGAAAACTTCCCTAACATGGGAAAGGAAATAGCTACCCAAGTTCAGGAAGCGCAGAGAGTCCCAAACAGGATAAATCCAAGGAGAAACATGCCAAGACATATATTAGTCAAGCTGACAAAAATTAAAGACAGAGAAATGTTCTTAAAAGCAACAAGGGGAAAACAACAAATAACATACAAGGGAACTCCCATAAGGTTAACAGCTGATTTCTCAGCAGAAACTCTGCAGGCCAGAAGGGATTGGCATGATATATTTAAAGTGATGAAAGGGAAGAAGCTACAACCAAGAATACTCTACCCAGCAAGGATCTCATTCAGATTCGATGGAGAAATCAGAAGCTTTACAGACAAGCAACAGCTAAGAGAATTCAGCACCACCAAACCAGCCCTACAACAAATGCTAAAGGAATTTCTCTAAGTGGGAAACATAAGAGAAGAAAAGGCCCTACAACAACAACAACAAAACAATTAAGAAAGTGGTAATAGGAACATACATATTGACAATTACCTTGAATGTAAATGGACTAAATGCACCAACCAGAAGACACAGACTGGCTGAATGGATACAAAAACAAGACCCATATATATGCTGTCTACAAGAGATCCACTTCAGACCTAGGGACACATACAGACTGAAAGTGAGTGGATGGAAAAAGATATGCCATGCAAATGAAAATCAGAAGAAAGCTGGAGTAGCAATACTAAAATCAGATTAAATACACTTTAAAATAAAAAATGTTACAAGAGACAAGAATGGACATTACATAAAGATCAAGGGATCCATCCAAGAAGAGGTGATAACAATTATAAATATATATGCACCCAATATAGGAGCACCTCAATACATAAGGCAAATGCTAACAACTATGAAAGAGGAAATGCAAGGCAGAAATAGAGACACAGGTGTAGAGAACAAACACATGGACACCAAGTGGGGAAAGCAGGGAGGACTGGGGGGGAATGAATTGGGAGATTGGGACACCAAATTGTACACTCTAAATATATGCTGTTTATTGTTTGTTAACTGTATCTCAATAAAAGTTCTTAAAAAAAAAAAGAAATAATAATTTTGTTGGAGTTCATCATCCTAAAATGACTTTTGCCCTATTATTTTCCTAGTAAAATCCTTCCTAGTCCTACTTTAATAGTTATTTTCTGGTAAGTTCAGCAAACATTAAACTTCTCCCATCTTTGGGATTCTATCATGTTTACTGTTTATATCACCAGTATGAATACTTGTTCCTCATTGATTATTAGCTGTTTTATGGTCTACACCCAACATCTCTGGTGAATTTTAATGTTCTAAAAGTCACAGATGGCAAATACAGATATCTTGGGAATGCCTGTCAGCACCTATAAAAATGTTCTTCCAAAAGCGAATGCTTACTAAGTACTTTCTGGGAAAAATGAATAAAATACTGCCTTTCTATATCCTTTGAGGCATATTTGATGGTAGATTGAGAAAAACCTCTGCTAAAATTCATACATACAGAAAAATTATATTCACATCAGGCATTCACAAGAAATAATATTAATGAGAAAAATACCTGTGGTGAACTAGTCATGTGATAACCTCCCCCTGGGTTTAATATACCACAATTTAAAAGGAGTTCAGTTCTGCAAACTAGGAGGGTTATGTATTAGGGGCAAAAATCCATTTCCTCTGTCGTTGACTACATAGTCCAAATAGCAGCTCAAACTATCAAGGTGTTTGCTTAAGCTTTTCTATGATCAAAAATATCAGATTATGTCTACATGAAAAATATTTAAGTAATATATCCATGTTGATTTACAAACTGTTAATCCCTCTCCCCAACACATATATGAAAATCTCACACAAACTTAATTAAAGAAATAAAAGGGAACACATTATTTATTACTTAAATAGTTGATGTTAATAAATTTCACCAGATTATTTGACCATACAATAGCTCTTCAGGAGTTGCATTCCAAATATTTAGGTGTTATCTATATATTAAATGCATGCTATATTTCTAAGTTGACTAGCACCAACTGTAAAGTAAAAAGCTAATGTTTACTCTTAATAAGCCACAGGGGATTTTTATATTTTAGGCCCTTACCTGGAAATCTATTCTCAAAAGACTAATTGTGAAGAAAGGAATTTCCATAAATTGAGGACTGATTAACTAAACCTAGTGCTGTTTCCATGTCTTAACCTCAAGAAGCCCAAGTCTCCCAGGTCTTTCTTCATAATACTCTCTCTATCTCCTTTTTTTGGACCCCAACTCTCAGCCTTGTCCTATTCCTGAGCCCTTACACCAGGCTCTTTTAGGAACTCATTGTGCCTGATTAGCAGCATCTCCCAGATCCTTGACCTCTTATCTGCATACTCTCTCCTACTTTCTCTAGGTAAAACCTGGAGCTCCCTTAAAGACATTACAGCTTCCCCTGTAGTTTCTTAAGTGATTTCTGTTTTCTACCCCCTTACTCCTTCCTTTTCCTTGCTGTTTTCACACTATTTGCCTTTGCTTCTCCCTAAAACCCTTTCGCATTGGATCTCTTCTCATCCGACAACTCTTTGCCAACACTCCTCCCTGCAGTCTTAGAATGATTTGCTCATCTCTTCCCTTAATTTCTTAAATATTCTAGCTCCTGACTCATAATAACTCTCTCCACACTGTTCCTTATGACTATTGGTGATTTGAAAATCCTGAGCCAAGTTCTACTCAATGCCTTTCTCTTTCAGTTATCAACCTCAACTCTTTCCAAGATACCAGCTTCCAAACTCTGTCAATCATTCACTCACACAGCCACACCCTTATCACCTAGACCAGTAAGCACATCCACTGAATAACTGCCATTTCCATCATCACATTCTCAGGTCCCTATCTCTTGCCTTTCCAGCTCAGTCCTTTTAATACCTACCCTTCCATTTCACAGGGACCAGGGAACTTCTCATCCATTTCATATGTTTACTTTCCTTTTCACTGATGTTAAATTCCATAGTTAATTTCAATTATATCTTCTCTACACCCTTAACTAACACTTTCTCAGCTCAAAACAGTCTTATGGCCAAATAAAAGGCCTGATAAATTCAAAATACCATCTCCTTTATGCCTTCACCCACGCAGCTTAGCCTTTTTGAAGAGAAAATAAAAATAATTATGACTTGTTTCACTTTAAGGTCATAGTTACTCAATTCAGGTGGGGCTATCAATGGTGCCTAGTGTTCATTCTGGTTTTCTTGGTCAATTCACATGCTCAGACTTTTGACTATTTTGTACCTTCTCCTATCTTATCAAACCTCTAAAACTTTCTCCTTCATCCTCAGTCTCAGCTGATCACCTTGCTTTCTATTTCACTAACTAATAGAAACAAGCCAAGATAAAGTTCACAAGTTCCCCTCTCACATCCACAAACCCGTGAGCATCTGCATCCAGATATTAGGGCTCTGCTTCTGTTACTCATCCTTCTCCCCTCTCGAGATTACTCTTGTCGCAGTTTTCTCCTCTCTCTTCTGAAGATTAATTTTCCACTACCAAATCTTTTCCAACAAAATAAAAATGTTTGTCTCCATTAAGAAAAACCTCTTTTTAGTTCTACTTTTTCTTCTAGAAACTGTCTATTTCTTTCTTTTGCAGCAAACCTGTTCAATTTTATCTCTATTTTATCTCTAATCTATGTCATTATGGGAATCCATTCTAATTAGCCTTTCAACCCCACCATTCCACTGAAACTGCTCAATCCTCATTCTACTTAACATACCAGCAGTAGGTTTTGATACAGTTGATTATTCCTCTCTGAAATCTTTTCTTTACATGTAGGACACACTATGTTCTAGTTTTACTCCTATTTCATTTGCTGCTTCTTCTCAATCTTCTTTGCTGGATCCTTCTCACATCTTTGGCCTTTAGACATTGGAATGTCACAGTGCTCCATTCTTTTACCTCTTGCCTTTTTTATCTGAACTCCTGCTCTTGATCTTATACAGTACCACTGAATTTAAATGCCTTTTATACAGTGACAAGGGTAAAATGTATATCCCTAACTTGTATCACTCCCCTAAACTCTGATTCCTATTTTTATCTCACTGGATGTATAACAGATAAGTCAAAATTAAGGTGTCATAAAATCAGCTCCTAAACTTTCCTTGCTAAATTAGCTTCTCCCAATATTTCTCCATTGTAGTTAATATCAATAGCAACCTTCCAACAAATATAATAGCAAGTAACTAAGTTAATAAAAAGAGAAAACAAACATGTTATAGCTGGTCCTTTGAAAAGTATAATATATACGAAATATATATACAAATATGTGAAATACATATATAGAAATATTATAAATATGCACATACAGACACATATAGATAACACACAAACACCCAACAATACAAATATATTGATACAATATTTATGTATTAAAAAGATGTCACAAAAGATCGAGGCATTAAATTCTTAATAAAAATGCATTAACAATAACTTTATTTCAATCAACTTTAAAGTGAAAAAAAAGTAGCTATATATTTTTTTACAAAACCCAACTTAAAGAAACTGACAAAAAATGAAATAAAAATTCTGAATAGCATTATAACTGTTAGAATTAATAAGAAAAATTTCCACCTCAGAGGGCTACAATGGTGAATTTTGTCACATAGGACTCCTCCTGAAACATTCATCACTACTGAATACATGGTGACAAGGAAGCATCACAGACCATATAAGAAAACAAACCACAGCACTACAGGGTTGTTTAATTTTTCTTCAGCTTATTTTCACTGATTTCATCTCATTTAAATTTTTAGCAGATATACATTTTTTTTACTGTAGTTTAAATTTCTTTTTAGCATTATTGATATTCTCTGAAGGAAGACAGTGATTGTAACTGAACAGTACAAGTTTATTACATTTCAAAATATGATGAACAAGCATGGACTTAGAACCTTTCTTTCAAGGAGCTTTTACAAAACAAGACAATGATCTCTCCTGGAATTAATATAAAGTATACTCATTGTGTGATAAACCTTTTAACATTTTAAAATTATTTTGTGAATATTCATTTGTATGCACTTTGCACAAGAAATTTTAGGAAGTTTGGAAATTTAAAATATATCAAGGTACATATGATTATACAGATAAAATATGGCACATGTATATTTCCATTACTAACAGTTCATACATCTCTATATCTGTAGCAATAAAACATAAGGCACTATCTTTATGTGCATTTTGCTACAATGATCTGAATGATGACTGGGTAGAAATAAAAAAAGATATGTCTCTTGGTCAAAGAGAAAACAATTATTTAGACCTCTATGTTATGTTGACCCGATGTTATGATAACCTCAGTGAGAATATATGGGTATAAATGCGAAGTGCTGTTGATACAACTAGGAGTCAGAAGTAATCTATGTGTTAGTATAATGTGTAATATTTCTCTTCCACTTTCAAAACTGAAACATGATCAGATTTGGCTCAGTCTATTGTCGAATTCCAGATGTTCACAGAGTTAGTATGCTATCACCCTCTTAATCACCTTTCACTAGGGAAAGAAGTCAGAGATTGGTCACTTCAGGCACCTGCTGTCACCAAGGGTTAGTTTCACATGTAAGAAACTGGGTGTTCTTGAATGGTTGAAAGCTTGTCCCTTCTTTATATGGAAATAAAATCCTTTGCAATGTCATTCATTCAAAGTTCTGATATTTGAGATAGCTTATACCACTTGGTTGGATTATATTTCATTTTTGAATCAGTTGTAGCAAATATATTACTTATATTCATTTTACAATATAAAATTGCAAGGGCCAAAAATTCATACCCCATCTGTTATGAACTACTAGGTATTCCCATAGAATGGCTGAGAATAACCATACTATGGTCCAGAAATATAGAATGCCAAATGATCAAGTGAAGTAAGTGTGTGTGTTTTTAAGGATGCTATTACACTCTATGACATAAATGACAGCAAGATCTTTTTTGAACCACCTTTTAGAGTAAAGGAAATAAAAACAAAAATAAACAAATGGGACCTAATGAAACTTAAAAGTTTTTGCACAGCAAAGGAAACCATAAACATGACAAAATGACAACACTTGGAGTGGGAGAAAGTATTTGCCAATGAAGCAATTGACAAAGGATTAATCGCCAAAAGATATAAGCAGCTCATGAAGCTCAATATCAAACAAAACAAAACAAAACAAAACAAAACAAAACAAAACAACCCCATCCAAAAATGGGTGGAAGACCTAAACAGACACTTCTCCAAAGAAGACATACAGATGGCCAACAAACACATGAAAAGATGCTCAACATCACTAATCATTAGAGAAATGCAAATCAAAACCACAATGAGGTATCACCTCACACCAGTCAGATTGGCCATCATCAAAAAATCTAGGAACAATAAATGCTGGAGAGATTGTGGAGAAAAGGGACCCCTCCTGCACTGTTGGTGGGACTGTAAAGTGATACAGTCACTATGGTAAAGTATGGAGGTTCTTTAAAAAACTTAAAATAGAACTACAATATAACCCAGCAATCCACTACTTGGCATATACCCAGAGAAAACCATAATTCAAAAAGATACACATACCACAATGTTCACCGCAGCTTTATTTACAATAGCCAGGACATGGAAGCAACCTAAATGTCCATTGAGAGATGAATGGATAAAGAAGATGTGGTGCATATATATACAGTGGAATATTACTCAGCCATAGAAAAGAATGAAATTGAGTTATTTGTGTGAGGTAGATGGACCTAGAGTCTGTCATACAGAGTGAAGTAAGTTAGAAAGAAAAAACAAATATCTTATGCTAACACATATATATGGAATCTAAAAACATGGTACTGATGAACTCAGTGGCAGAGGAAGAATAAAGAAACAGATGTAGAGAACAGACTTGAGGACATGGGGAGGGGGGGAAGGGGAGGCTGGGATGTAGTGAGAGAGTAGCATTGACATATATACACTACCAAATGTAAAACAGATAGCTAGTGGGGAGTAACTGCATAACACAGGGAGGTCAACTCAATAATTGGTGTTGACCAAAAGGCGTGGGAGGGAGGCTCAAGAGGGAGGGCATGTGGAGATATATGTGTAAATACAACTGATTCACTTTGTTGTACAGTGGAAACTGGCACAACAGTGTAAAGCTATTATACTCCAATAAAAATTGAAAGAAAAAAAAGGAAGCTATTGTGTTTATGCTTTCGTTTTTGTAATATACTTCCAGTAGACAAAAATGTTTGAATGAATGCATCACTATCCAAAATTTTGGACTTTGTACTGAACATATACTTAAAGTAGTATTTGTAACCTACATATATGAAGTGAAAATATAAACCTTATACTTCTTGAAAATAAAAGGTAAAAAAAGGTAGAGGATATGAGAGGACTAGAAACTATTATATTGGGAAAGCAAAAATTTATACTCATTGATTGTTAAATTAGAAAGCAATAGAAAAGAAGGAAGTATTGCACTATGTGACAAGAAAAGATGATCCAGAATGAGATAGGTCAATGGTGGGCTGCAGTTATTGAGGAAGGCTGAATACAAAAAGACTAAAAAACAGTGGAATGGTAGAACAAAAATTTTACAAATGATAAGGACTGCAGTTTAGTTCATGAAAAGTTAGTTTCACTCACTAGAGTAAACTCACAAGAGTTCACAATAGTTCTTGAGCAAGAGATTATGGGACAAAAGTGGTCATTTGTGAAAAATATATTTCAGGGGTTTTATGCAATGTAGTTTCCTAATGGTGAGAAGGTTATTTAATGCAATTGTATAATCCTAACAACTAGAACCTGAATTTCTTTTAAAATCACTTTTCTTTGTTTGAGAAATTATATTGAAATCCTTTTGTGAATTGCATGAGGGAGCTTGGAGACATGGGCTCCGAGGAACCAAGACAACAGAAGATACTGGCTATAAAGCTAGAGTGCAGTCTAGGAAAATTGCAAAGAGTGTAGGAACAAAAGTATCTAACATAGATTCTTCAGTTGCTTGTAATGCTATGTTGCAAAATCTTTTATTTCTGCAAGTTTTAACAAAATGAAAGTATATGAAAATATGTGGGAGTGGAAGGTGCTTTGTAGCCTTCATTTATTATCATCCAAATACATGAACATGAGGGCTAGATAATGTTTCAACTTAAACAATTAAGCAAAGCATCATAAATGAAATGAAGACATTTCCCAATCTGGTAGAGGATATTTGCTTTAGGTATAGGAAAAAAGTGAATATCCATACTATAAAAATATTTCCATAAATTAATATTAAAAAGGCAAATACCTCTAAAAACAATGGGGAAATTATTTTAAAAGATCTTTCACAGAAGAAAAAAATATAAAATAGCCAATAAAAATGCAAAGTGATATATCTAGCTTCTCTAGTGATGTAATTTCTTTTAATGATTAGATTAGAATAAAATAAATAAAATATTATTATATTTATTATTGGCAAAGATGAGATGAAGGGAATAATTTGTACAGAACTGGCAGGATTATAGATTACTATAGACTTTATGGCAATGCCATGGTTTTGATAATGATTAAATATCAAAAACATCCTGTTGAATTCAAAATTATAAATGGAAAGGGGACATTATTACCAATTCTACATAAATCAAAAGAATTATACCAGTACTATAAGTAAACACCAACAAATTAGATGACCTAGATGAACCCAGTACTGTTTATGCAATCCTATTGCTCAAGTCCTATAAAGAAATAGATATATGTAACATAAATTGACTCATGGGTCTTTACTCAAATTCACTACTCTTCCCAAATTAATGTATGGAAAATTTAGTTTTTTTAAACATTTACTATTTCAGTTAGTTCAAGTTGCAGAAGGAAGGGTAAGCATAATTTAAAATGGGACAAGTTACAGATAATATTGTTTTCAAAAACAAAACTGGACTAGAAAGCTCCCGAAATTCTTTGCTTCAGTATTAGGGCTTTCAGTCTATGTTGGCCATGTAATGACTAGACATTAATGTTAAGTAGTCATTCTCTGCGTTGCAGACAGATCGCCATCACCATAAATAATTGGCCCATGTTTGCGAACTGTGTTCATTGTGTTGTTAAAAATAATCTTATCGTTAAAGGTGAATGAGTTTTAAAATCTTTGGGATTCTGAAGTGTTCATAGGTTTCATTATGGCACTTCATATAGGCTATAATTAGCAGAGAGCCCTAAATTAATAGAAAAAAATCCTACCCAAGTGCATAATTTTACATTGTAAACCATTTAGCAGTTAAGGTAGAGTCCATTTAAAGGCAGCTTTAAATGGCCTGTGGCTGGTTTCCAAAACAAATAAATTAAAATTTGGTTGTTAAAGAATGTTAAGAGTTAAAAACAATTTTAATGAAAAGCAGCGGTGGACTCAACACTAGTAAGGGTTTTTTTGTTTTGCTTTTTAACTTTCTGTAGCAAATGTGAATGTGACAATACCTCAGTAACAATTTGAACACTAAAAAGCAACAATTCTGGAGGTCATTTAATTCACATTTATCTGTCCCTTTACGTTTGCATGCCTTTAAAACATCATAATCTATTAGTAATATGATTGGAAACATAAATGGCAATAAAGGACCACTAGGTTTTTCATTCTCCCTTTTTATTCCTTTGGTTTCCTTTTTCTTTTTTTCTTTTCACTGATGTTCCTGTTCCTGATATCTAAATGATGGTAACATTTAACTGTTATCTTGATTTATAAGAAATTGCTAAAAAAATTATAGTATCTATTGAGTCGACATTAACGGAAAGCCATTAGTGTTTCAGATGCCCTTGTTTCCCTCTTCTATGAGAGAGAATACATTTGAACCTGGCAGTAGTGTTTCCTTCACAAAACTTGTCTCAGCTAAACTACTGCATGCTACCTTCATTCAGTACTTTCAGTTATTCCTACTTCCCAAGAAGGGCATTTTAATTGTGGCTGCTGGTTAGCCTTCCACTGTATGAAAAAAATCAAACAGTAGCCTAAATTATTTCCCTGAGCATTCAAATTTCATTTTTAAAAAGTTTCCCTAAGAAAATATAAATAATAAATTTATGGTTGAACAGCTCATTGTAGCTGTTCAATACAAATTACTACTTTTAAGTTTGCTTCTTTATAATTGCTAATTTGTTAAAGCCAAATTAATCACATCAAAACCCCCAAATAGTAACATTTTTACAATTAAAAAACAACCTATATCTTACTATAATTTTAATTGAATTTATTATTTATTTATTTATTTATTTATTTATTTATTGGCTGCATTGGGTCTTCATTGCTGCACATGGGCTTTCTCTAGTCATGGAGAGCAGGGGCTACTCTTCATTGTGGTGTGTGGGCTCCTCATTGTGGTGGCTTCTCTTATTGTGGCACACGGGCTTCAGTATTTGCAGCACACAGGCTCAACAGCTGTGGCTCATGGGCTCTTGGGTACAGGGGCTCAATAGTTGTGGCACATCAGCTTAGTTGCTCCATGGCATGTGGGATCTTCCTGGAGCAGGGATAGAATCTGTGTCCCCTACATTGGCAGGTGGATTCTTAACCACTGTGCCAGCTAGGAAGTTCCTTAATTGAATTTACAGTAACTATTGCAAATACTTATTGACCAGAGAGCATTGTTCTGAAATTGTGTATAATTGAAATATTTTCAAGTTTTTATTATTATTATTTAGTAATAATGTAAAAGGATACTATTTTTAATAAGTAGAAACAAATTGTAAATAAAGTCAGTCTAGAATCAGGCATTATTAATTGTTGAATAGTCAATCTTGTCTCTTATTTACTTATTTTATTGGGTCATAGAAAATTCTGGTAGTTTATTTGACTGATACCATTTTAAAGTAATGTCAATCAAACACTGCTCACTTTTGCATGTGGCACTGGGGTGGGAAATCTTTGTTCAAAAACAGATGAATGACCTCATTTAAACTCTCACCAAATGTTTTTGGCTTTGCTTTTCTTCATTAGATCCAGATGCTACAGCACTAACTGACTGTAGCATTTACACTAATAATCCATGAATTGACATTTTTGCTAATAATATAGCAAGCTAAGGTTTTTCTTTGTCACTTTTACTTAAAATGGTTGGAGAGATGGAGGATGATGGCAATTCTCAGTCCCTATAGTAGCCTATTTCCAAACCTCGCTCTTTGAATGATACCATCCATTAGGAAGTAATGTGCACGGTGTGTTCTTTCAAAACTCCACTGAGTAATGGTCATGTGATTTTAAATAAAGACTGAAGGACATATTTTACTTATTTATGCAGTTGATCAACGTGAGAGCAAACGCCCAACAATTCATTACTTAGTCACAAGACTAAACAAAGACTGCATTATAATAGAGAACATTACTCATAAATTAAATATATTTATATGTATTTCCATAGTATGTTTATAAGAGAAATATGTGGTATGACTTCTTACAGAAGACTGAAGTTACTGTACTTCTCATATTAGTATTGCTATGTAGATGATATCAGATGGACATAGTACACATTTATCAAAATTAGTAGCATCTTATTTTTCAATACATGCCTTTAAAAAATGACAGCCACCTGTGGTCTTTACCATAATCTTTCCAAATCAAAACCTACAATTTTTCTGAGACCTGCTGTTTCTATGGAGACTTTAATTTGCTAAGATGTTTTCTGATTTTGGCTTAGTCTGGGTTGTATTTATTTTTCTCCATTTTTGTTCCATTATAATGACTGACTTTCTTTACTTGCTGGCTCGCTTATTTTTTTTGGAAATTTAATGCTAATTGTTCTCCATCCATTTTTTTAAAATCCTAGTCAGAATGGCACCAGTAATTAGGAGGCCTCACAGAATTTTAGCCTTAAATAAAAGTTATTAATTCTGATGCTTATTTCTACATGGTGACACCTTTATTTGGAAATTCCACAATGTTTACCACAATAATCTATCTATAATATAGTAAGAAATATTGTTATATATAATAAAGATATTTGATATTCATATCTGGTTAGTATCTATATCACACCAGTTATATTTTTATTCAAACAGAAAGTCTGAATTATTGAAAATGTTAAAAATTAATGGAAAAAATTAGCAGAGACTACTGAGTAACAATAATGCATTACATGAAGACAGATTTTATTAGTTAATGTATTCAGTTTTTTATCTACTCTTCAAAATGAATGAATTTAGACATTATAAAAGAGAGATATATAAGATTTGGCATTGTTGGGACATCCCTCGTGGTTCAGTGGTTAAGAATCTGCGCTTCCACTACAGGGGGTGTGGGTTTGATCCCTGGTCCAAAACTAAGATCCTGCGTGCAGCCCAGCTCAGCCAAAAATAAACAAATTAAAAAAAAAAAAAAAAAGATTTGGCCTTGTTGTCAAGGTATTTTCAATAGTTACTTAAAAAAGTCGTTAATAATTTTAGAGAGTATATGAAAAGTACACGGTAACAGTTTCTCTAAGATTCATAATAGAGAAGATTACCATAAGTTAGAGTCAAAGAAGATTCCACAAATTTCTAAAAATCCTGACTTGAGTAATATTTTGGAAATTAAAATGAAAAGAGTCCAAAGATGACAAATTGTCTTAAGAAAGCCTAAAGGAAGATACAGCATGAGAAGTACCAGTGGATATATTCTCCAAAATTTTATTCATTCTATTATTGTCTGGAGACAACTGAAGAAAAGAATGTGCCACTGGAAACTATTAAAAATAAAATGACTCTTCCCAACAACACATTTCTATTAGAGAGGACAACATTTATTAAGAACTTAGTATATGCTAGGGACTATTCTAGGCATGTATTAGCTGAATTTATATGCACACTATTTATGAGGTAGGCATTGTTTGTATTCCATTTTACAGATGAGGAAACTGTCACAAATAGTCTGTCACTTGCCATAAAGTACCCGTATAATTCTGTCCTAGAAAGGCCAGCTCCAGAGCCCATACTCTTACCTACTGCAATACACTCGCCCTAAGCCCTACTTCATACCTCCCAACAACTGACAGCACATATTAGATTGGCTGGAATGAAATTACACTTTCTTGTGTTAGAATACAGTGTGAGTGAGGGCTGATATCCCAATTTCCTTCCCTCTCTATGCTTCATTTATTCCATGTCCATTTTATAGACAACTATGTTTCTCAGCCTCACTTATGTTTCACTTTATTGGAGCATTTGTTTCTCACATCTTTCTCTGAACTGAGTGTTTTTTAAGCTTCAAAATTATTTTTGAAATATTCAAATGTGTGTTTATCTTTCTAGTTATTAAAATATAAACATTATTATCTGCTAGCCTCTTCTCTTTTATTATAGGTAGATTTACATGCATACTAGAAATCTTCATGTTTCCATTTAGAATTCACATATCCACATCTAAGGTTCTCAGCTGTATATTCCTTCCCATCAATTTACACAAACATTTGGATATTGTAATCAATCATATTTATTATTGGGAGCCTCAAAATTTATGTAATCCATTGATGGCACAGATTTTATAATTTAATTAGTCCCCAGAAATTTATATTTAATATTTTTAGAGTCATAAAATGGATTGGTAATTTAAAAAATTTAATTTATATAATATCACATATTTAGCATTTAAAAAATATGAGTAATAACTATGTTAAAAATAAATATATTTGAATTTGAATTTTTATTTTTAATGGCTTATAATCACTTTTAAATTTCCATTAAACAAGAAATTGCTTGATTTCCAAAGGGATGGCCAATTTACCATATAAGGAATTAGATGTAAAAGCAGGAAAAGGAAATTTTTTACTGTAAACATTGTTTTCTTTCTGCATAATCAATGTAAATTTATAATATTAAAAACTGCATTATTTAGCTTAATATCAAGAGTAAAACAGGGCAGTTATTTACTTGAAAACCATGTTTTTTAAATGAAGTCATATTATTCTCTAAGAATAAAACATATTGAGACCTATAACTGGCTACCTTTGAAAGTAGGAATGCATATATACTATGCAGGTTCTAGGAGCATTTATGTAATGTAATCAATGTAAGTTCAATATTTATTGTGTAACTTTAATAATCACTTCCCAAATTTCAATCAACTGAGAGGAAAATGATGTGCTTATGAAAGAAAAATAAATATGTAAAAACAAGAAGCAGGAATCTATATGTATTTATTGTGCATCTGCTTTATTTCTTCATTTTAAGTACCATGGGGACTTTTTACATATATTACCTATAAGATATGTAGTCTGTCTTCATTTTCCTAGTCCTAAACTGTCTACTGAACACTACACCTGCATTTTTATTTACTTCCTGGTTTATATTTTCATCTGGATTTCCTTTGGCCTACAGCTAAATATTAAAATGTTGAAAATCAGAATTATAAATGTGAGCTTCTTCTTGACTTCGTCTCCCACTTGGCACCAATATTCTCCCATTCACTATCCTTGTAGACAACAGATCCTCAGAAGCATCCTTAATTCCCACTTTTCCTTTACTTACTTCTACTAACCTGTCTTCAAATCCTGCAAAGACCTTTTCAGTCCCAATTCCAATGCAATCCTCTAGTTAGGACTAAAACATGTTTTGCCTAGATTGTTAAAATAGAATTCTAATAGGTTTCCCTACATTCAGCCTCTCTTTGCTCTAATTGGTATGACATAATACTTTCAAATTATTTTTTAAATCCAGGTATTTTCCTGCTCAAAAACTATTTGTGCTTCCCAAAATTCACATGATTAAATAGTTGGTCCCAGAAATGAGTTTACCCTGAAGCTACTGAAAATTGAGCATCAGGGCCCTTTGCTTACAAGGTATCCCTGCAAGGCTCAGTACCCAATTTCTTATGTGTAATTTTGTACTATATTATATTTAAAGAAGTGTTTCCAAATTAAATATGTTTCAGCCATTGAATAAAACCTGGATGTATCCCAGGTTGGGTTTCATGATTAACATTTCAAGTTACACTATTATAAACCTTTCAATTACTTGATTGACTGAAATTCACATATGGTTTTTTGGCTAGACCATCGTGTGAGAGAAAATCAACACCTTAAATAGTATGGAAATTCTTGTACGTTCCTCAGAGTAAGCATGAGAGATAAAATCTAAAGCTGCCTTTTCCTCAGTCTCATTGCTCTATGCTCTCGTAGTATAAAACTGTTCTACCTGTGATTCACAATGTATTATGGCTCGGTCTACCAAAACAAAAAGGGGATAATTTTGTGATCACTGACAGAGAAGCAAAATGCCTTATTCATGGGACCAAGTATAAGAAATGATTCCATCTACAGCCTTAATTACTAAGGAATAGTTAATTGAAGGCCAGGAGGAAACTGGAAAAAACCAGCAAAATCATCCTCATAGGACAAAGATATCCGGAAGTCTGTTTACATTTTTCAATATGGAAAACTTTTTAATGTTTCAATTTCTGAGTTCTGTATCTATAGATAAAACAAAGGATGTTCAAGTGGAATTTTGACAATATGTAATTTTTGTCTAATGTGCTGCCTGTTGGATTTGATGACAGATTCCTATTCTTTAAGATCTTATTTTCATTTCCAGCTATATATCCTGCTGTTCCTAAATCTGAATAAAGTACATGCAACTCAAGTTTTGTGGACACACCATAGAAACTGATGTCAAAATATGACTGAGTGATTGTCATGTTTGTTTTTGGTGCTCAATTTCCAAAAGGGACGAGGAGACTAAAGTTAACTACCAGAAAAATTAATGGAAGGCTGTTTAAATCTCTCTTTGAAGTTATTGCTGTGACTAGATCTCCCAGTTTCTTCTTTCACGCCATGCACTAATAATAACATCTCCCCTGAACATTAAAGGGTTGGAGTAAAATTCATGAATAATTGCCCCCCCTCCTTATCAGGTAACTCAAATGTCTGCCATGAATATATTTTGCATTTGCTCTTTTGTGTCTTATCAGTGGAGACACTCAAACTGCAGAAACACAGGCAACTCATGGAGTCAGCTTTTAAACATGGCCTCAAGGGAAAGTGCATGTCATCATATGCCCATTATCTAGAAATGAACTTGTTTACATAGTATTTAGTTAATTAGTTTGGCTAATTCTCATGCATTTTGGTTGCTTTCTATATGTATGGAACATCGCTGATGCCATGTTCATGTTCCCTCAGCACTCGCTGTTCCAGTGGATGACACTAGCATCTTATTAAGAACACCTGCAACTCTCCACCTCAGGACACTCTATTGGCTAGTGGGTGGGGGATAGGAAAGAAGTCAGAAAGTGCTAAGAAGTTGATGCCCCTAAAGCAGCTTCCAGTCAATAAAAAATGTGAGCTGAGAAATAAACTGCCCAGCTTTTTTACTGTTCCAAAATAAATGCATTTCAAAACCAAAGAAAGACTGCTGAATGAAAAAGTTTTATTGCCAAGCAGGAAATCCCATTTGTGGTAGACTGAATAATGGACTCTGAGATGCTCATCTCCTAATGCCCAGAGTCTGTGAATGTTACGTTTTATGGCAAAAGGAACTTTGCAGATGTGATCAGGTTAATGACCTTGAGATGAAGAGATTATCCTGGATTATATGAGTGAGTCCAGTGCAATAGCAAGGATCCCTGCAAGAGAGGCACAGTTAGAGTCTGAATCAAAGGAAAAGGTGATATGACGGTGGAAACAGAGACAGGAGTGATGCACTTTGTACAAGGAGAAAAGGGCCACAAGCCAAGGGATACAGGAGACATATTAGTCAGGGTTCTCCAGAGAAGCAGAACCACTCATATATAGATATAGGTATATAGAAAGAGACTTACAGGCACGTGTCTGAGACACTGTGAGTTCAGTTCCAAACCACCACAATACAGTGAATACTGTAATAAATCGTCACACATATGTTGGTTTTCCAGTGAGTATAAAAGTTGTTTACGCTATAATTTAGTCTACTAAGTGTATAACAGCATTATGTCTAAAACATGTACATACCTTAATTAAAAATACTTTATTCCTAAAAAATGTTAACTATCATTTGACAAGGCAGGGTTACCACAGGCCTTTATTTTGTAAAAAAAAAAATGCAATATTTACAAAGCGCAACAAAGCAAAGTGCAATAAAATGAGATATGTCTGTATTGTGAGGGATTGGCGTATGCAATTTTAGAACCTGAGAAGTTCCACAGACTGCCATCTGCAAGATGGAGACACAGGAAAGCCAGTGATATAGTTCCTGTCCAAGCCTGAAGGGCTGAAAACGAGGGGAATCAATGGTGTAAGTCTCATTTCAAGTCCTAAGGCCTGAGAACCTGGAGCATTGATGTCTGAGCGCAGGAAAAGATGGACGTCCCAGTTTAAGCAAAGAGAGTGAATCTGTTTTTCTTCTACTTTTTGTTCTATTCAGGCCCTCAGTGGATTGAATGATGCCCATCCACATGGGTGAGGGCCATTTTCTTACTCAATCTACTGATTCAAATGATAATCTGTTCTGGAAACACCTTCACAGACACACTCAGAAATAATGTTTTACCAGCTATCCCAGCATTTTGTAGGCCAGTCAAGTTGATACATGAAATTGACCATCATAGGAGGCCACTAGAAGCTGAAAAGATAAAAGAAATAGATTCTCCCCTCAGATCCTTCACAGAAGCCAGTACACCTTAAAACTGCAGTGACACCAATTTCGGACTTTTGACGTCCAGAATTGTAAGAGGATAAATTTGTATTCTTTTAAGTTACTAAATGTACAACAACTTGTTACAGCAGAAATAAGAAACTGATACACAGCCCAAGCACAGGGTGTAGAGAGTTTCCTGGGGATGAAGTTCAGAGAAGGAAAAAAGAGATATGTGGCTATGTTGATTAGGTGTCAATATCTGGGTATATTGATTACACAAGGCCAGATTGTCTGGAAAGGGCCACTATGTAGGAATGCTGTTCTTCTTGGTATCCAGCTGCCTCTGCTACATACATGAGGTCCCTGCCTCAGAGCTGCAGTAATGAGAAGAGGTTAACCACCTATGTTACAAGTTATCATCACCCTCTTAGGTGAAGAGAGATAACTCTCAGGTGTTTTCTACATTTTCTGCCAGAGTTGTTGAAAACAATAATCTGCTCAATAATGCAATATTTATTAGCTTTTTCCCCCTTCCCTTTATTTCCCTGTTCCCAAAGTGGTATTTAGGAATCACTTCACAAATGTAACCCTTGTATTCAAATTTTTATCTCTGGTTGCTTTTGGGAAACATAATCTAAGACACTATAATATATCACAATTTAAAAGATTATTAATGTTAACTAGATATTTTGTCAGTCATGGTTGTTAGTTTCTAGTAAGATAAAGCAACTCTGTCTGACTGAATTAGATAAGGAATTCATTAAATAGATACACAGTAGCTCACAGAATCTTTGGAGGAACTAGAGAAGAAAGATTTCAATTAAGCACTCAGGAACAATTCCCCAAAACTGAGCAGGTACAGCACTGACCTAGTGACAGAACTCCTGAAATTGCCACTAGACAGTAGCTTACCTGCTCTTACTTCTGACCCCTTCTTCCACCCTAAAAATCAAAATTGAGCTGTAACTACCAATGCTGCTGATATAATTGCCACTTCTGTACTAAGGACATAATCTAATTTACCCAAAACCTCCCCAGTACTATGCAAGAGGAAAATGCTCTACTATTTTGTGCTTCTTGTGCCACTAGCTCCTGAGTCAAGTACAAAATGAGTGCATTTGATTGGCAAGACATAGATATGTCTACTTTCTGGCTGCAAGGGAGGCTGTGAAAAAGAGTGTCTGGCATTCTCAACTTTTTAATAATAACAGGCAATTTCCACTCCTCACCAAAAGTCATAAGGAATTCCTCAACTATGAAAAGAGCTCTGATACTATTTGATCAAAAGGGATATCGATTGTTAATTAAAGTGAACATTACTCATCTGAAAACAAAATGACAATTTCTGTCACTCTTAAAATTATATAATTCTCTGAAACCAAACTCAAAGTTATCAGAAACAACAGGAATTTTAATCATTTACTTGACCTGGTTAGGGCTGCATCACCTCTGTAAGAGTAAGTAATTCCAGCTTAATACATGGCAGAGCTGGTGGTCCTACCATGCTCCCTACTAATATCTCCTGAATCTATGAAGTTAATCCAAGAAAAACTTTCAGAGGGAATTGGACTGGGTTCACTTAATCCTCACCCTTACACATAAACTTTTATTATTTGACCATTATGTTGACTGCTATGGTTTGATTAATATACAAATCCCTAGTTTGTTAAAAAGGCAGAAATATCTAGAGCCAACAACAGGTGCCATTGTGTGTACACTCAGAAAGACCATGCTTCTAAAAACCACAGAGAATTCTGATAGATTTTTACCAGAGTCACAGTCCCAATAGGCCATAATTAAGGAAGCTTGGGAATAGTCAGCAGTTTCTAACCTAAGTCTAGACTAAACTGATACCATGTAAAATTGAGACTTATATTCCACACAAATCTTCAAAAAGAACACAATTATTTTATTGGTTAGTAATTTCCTCTTCCTTTAGATTGAATCCTGAGTGTTCTGTGGCACCTAATTATAATCCTTTATTTTCTTTCCAAACCTGAGAGTTTTTTTTTCTGTAGTATGAGTAAAATACAATGTTATTACTCACAAAGTTTTGCAAATCAATAAGAAATCCTTTGAATTCAATTATTTCTCACTTCTTTAATCTTTGCTGCTTTTTTTCCACCTTACCAGGTAAGTCATAAAAATTCCCTCAGAATCAGATATTGTGATTAATGCATCCTGGAAATTCTCCTGGAATCTTCTCTATCTTTTCCATTGCCTTTTACATAAATCCATGTCCAAGTAAGGGTATGCTGTTACTGACATCTTTCTGTATACCTTGAAATATATTCCCTAACAACCTATTTTAGGAGGCTTCTCATGTAATCTTTTCCACATAATAGATGGGTCAGGTATTGTCAACTGGGCAGGCATAAGACATTTTCTGGACCAACCATGTTTCCCTTTGCCCACTTCTGGCATACCTAGGAATTTTTCTAGTCTGATTTACTATTTGGGGGGGACTTTATGTAATGAAATTACAACATGTCATTAAGTGTTACACATATAAACAGGAACAAAAATTTAGAGTAAAATAAAATTCAGATTAAACATTGGAATTTATGATTTATAATACTACTGATTAAAGAAAGAACCAAATTTCACCATGTTTTTTCATTGTTTTCTTTCTAGCTCTTAATATTTCTTGTATTCCACAGAAATAATTCTAAATATCTGGGATGACCCCAAACCTCATTTAAATATCAAAGGAAAGCTACTGACCTCTCTTTATTTATTTTTATTACATAGAAAAATATTTATTGATGTAGGAAAACATTCACCTTTAAAAAAGGTTACCAGTGTATATATGATCTCAGCTTTCCCCCTCTCCACCTGCAAAAAGAATTCTAACTCTGCCTGATAGGCTTCGTTTTCTCCTTGGTGAAAAGGAGAGACATCTGCAATCGCTGCTCGCAATCCGCTCATTCCACTGCGCACTTGCTACTGGACCAGTTAGGTGAGGGTGGAGCTCCTGCTAATTCTCAAGAAATTACCATATAACTGCTCCATTTTACCTTCAAATCTTATATTTTCCCCCCAAAACTTTTGAGGGCTATCACAAGTCCTTACAACCTGATGCCTTTTCTAAGTTGTCAATTTCCTCTCACCTCTCCACCTTTGCTGGTGGCTAGCCCCTTCTCTCTCGAAGAAAGCACTGAATATCATTACATTCTAAAAGGGAAAAAGATTGCCCTTACTCCATTTCTTAACCTGGCACTTAAGTAAAAGCCATAAAAACAGGCCTAAACAGAAATCTTCTTGAGACTCTATTGAGGGAATCACACATCACTGTGATGATTAATTTCATGTGTCATCTTGACTGAATCACGGATGCCCAGATATCTGTTTAAACATATATTTGTGTATATCTGTGGGAGTGTTTCCAGAAGAGATTATTAGCATTTGAATTGGTAAGCTGAGCAAAGCAGATGGCCCTCCCCAATCTGAGTAGGCATCATTCAACCAGTTGAGGGTCCGAAAAGAACAAAAAGGCAGAAGACTACTTGAGCTGGACACCGGCCTTCTACTGTCCTTAGACTGAGACTTATATTGTTTGTGTTTCTGGTTCTCAAACATTGAACTCAGACCAGAATTTATACCTGCATCTTTCCTGGGCCTCCAAGGTACAAATGCAAGATTGTGGGACTTCTCAGCTTCCATAATCATGTGAGCCAATTCCTTATAATAAATCAGTCAGTCTCCATCTCTCTCTCTCTCTTTTGTTTTTCTGGAGAATACTGACTGAAAGAATCACTCCTAGAGTAAGGCTGACGGAAGACCTATAAGCATATAATATTATCATCTACATGTAACAGATTACTTTGTGGCTCCCTAGAGGTTCCCTAGAGGTTCCGAAGCCATTCACCATAACAACACCTTAGAAGGAATCTCCTTTGCTTGGCGGCCATTGTTTCAGTTGTAGCTACAGTGTCAACAGTATGCAAATCAGGCACTACAGGATGTTATCAGCTTTCAAAATCAAAGAAATTAGATGCCTTTGAAATTTTTAGTAACTCTGATACTGGACTTATTTTACCACAAACATTGTTTTCTACAGTACTAAATTAACAGAAAATTATTATTTTAAAAACCTTCTTTGAACTACCTTATTTAACTGAGTCTCCTACTTTTCTTTAATGAAAGAAGTCTGGTATGAGAAACAAAAGATATTCATATAATTCACGTTCATTGCCTCTTCTTCTTACATTAAGTAATCCTCAAATCATGAGAGAGTTGTTTGTGTCTACTCTCTTCTTTTATCTTATTAGCAAAGGAATACCAGAAGTACACACAGGTTTTTGAAGTTGGTCTCTAGGTAGGTATTCAAAGGCAAGTGCTGACTTTTCCATTTCATTTCTGGTCAGATTTTATTCCAAAATCTAAATGAACAGCTTCTTGCTTTTCTGCAAATACACAGCATGGTTTCCTGTCTTTAAGCATTCACTCACACCACTTTCTTTACCCCTCATTCCCATCATCCTCTCTGCGCTGTTTTCAAGCCATCTCAAATCTTTTCTGCTACAAGATACTTCTCTTGGTTCTCTCAACCAAAGGGAACTTTCCTCTCTTAATTATCATGTTACTGCATCAACTTAGCTCATTCTACTTTGAATTACAGCTATATCATGTTTGTCATAGCCTCATTGCTGATCTGTAGGCTACCTGAGGCTTGACTCTGGGTTTATCTCAGCAGTACATATCTATTGAACCACACATTCAAAAAGTATCTGTTGAACTGATTTGAATTGTATGAATTCTAAATCAGATAATTTAAAACAATAATCACATGTCTTAAAAAAGAGATCCCACTCTCTGTAGGATTCTATGGGGTAGTGAGAAAAAAACAAGTACTTTGGAGTAAGGCACATAAGATTGAAATTTTGGCTCTATAACTAACCACCTGAGTGATAAAAGCCCAATTTTTAAATTTGTCTAAGCTTCAGTTTCCTAATATGTAAAACGTTAAGTGGTAATACTTGCTTTTTAGGGCTCTTACTCCTGTTAGGTGCTAGTTTGAGATAGTACGTGTCAATCACCTGACATCTGGTATACAAAGCTCAGAAATTAGAACTATTATATACACCAATGTAAATGAAATACAGTAGGAATTTGTGCAAGAACAGTTCAGCTATTCTCTGTATGATTTAGAAAAGTGGAAATACTGAAAATAAAGTCGATTCTTTGATCCCTCAACATGCATCACAGTATTTTTGTTTGAAAGTTATACACTGATAAACACATCATTAAGCACATTAAAATCAATACAAAGGAGAACTAGTTCATTAACTATTAGGTAGCTGAAGTATATTTGAAATACAGGCATATGTATTGTTCTTTAAGGCAAATGCATAGCTATTAAAGCTATACATCTATCTTTATTTTGTATGCAGAAGAGGACTGATGAAAGCCAAAAAGCTGAAAAGAAACAAAAATTCTGCAAAACAAAAAAACTAGGAGTATTTTTTCTTTAGTCAGTGATTTCTATGGTTTCGGAAGAGAAACATATTTGAATGTTACACTGCCTTCAGAAAGGCAAATGACTATTATACATAGATAAAGTCAATCGAAGCAGCCTAACAATTTTGGAAGAAAGCTGGTACTCACCATTCTGCTGTCCTCAGAAGGATCCAAATGGGGCAATTTGGTTAGGCAGCTGAAGAATAGTGCAGGATACCTCTGTGAGTGCAAGAAATTTTTATTTAATTTAATTTAATTTAATTTTAGTAATCTATTTTCCAGAGCCCATAAATTTGCCTGGCAGGTATTAGGAACTTAATTTTTTTTTTTTTTTTGGCTGCACCATGAATGGCATGTGGGATCCTAGTTTCCCAACCAGGGATTGAAACTGTGCCCCTGCATGGAGTCTTAACTGCTGGACCATCAGGGAAGTCCTCCCTTTTCTTATTCATTTCTTTTTTTAGGAACTTAAGAAATATTTGTTGTGTGGATGAAAACTGTTGACTACCATAACTGCAAACAAAGAATGCTGTGGTCATCTAGCCATTAGCCGCTACCGGGCCCTTATGGCGCGCCCTGAGGGAGCTCAGGTTGGAGACAAAGGGGCTGCCTTCTGCCAAGCCCTCAGCCACTGCAGCCACTGCAGCCACCATTCACCCTGAAGGGACTCAGGATGGGGAAGAACTGGATCCTGGCCTTAGCTAGCCAAGGTATATATCAAAGGAATGATTTCAATGAGCCCAGACTCTTGCATCTTCCTGTACTTAGAAAAGCAAGAGCTAAATTTAAAAACTCAAGGCCGTCTGATTTTCTTTTATTAACAGTAATGTTTAATATTCTGATTACCTGGATTTTGTTGTAAAACTCCTATGTAAACCTGTCTCTTCCCTTACCTTTTTGGAGCAGTCCCTCAGAACTTTAGGGGAGGCTGTCTTCCGGGATTAAGTCCTCAGAAAATTTGCCAAATAAAGCATAATTCTGAACTTCCAGATCATACTTTTTTTTTTCAGTCAACAGTTGAATGAATTGTTGAACAAATATTTGAAATATAAACGATACTCATAAAACTAAAAGAGTGATTAAAATAACAGGTAGCTATCTATACATATGTAGTCTAGAAATTTTGCAAGGTATTAGTAAAAATAAAACAAAGAGTCGGTTTGGGGCTGCGCACTGGGAGGCCTGAGTCCTGGCTGGACGCCACCTGCGAACGCGGAGCTCCCCCGCCCGCACGACGGCCTCTCTAGCCCAGCAGCCCAACTCGGAGACTCCTCCCTGAGCCGGCTGGAAACTCAGCCCCGCCCACTCCCTTGGTGCCCGCCCAAGGGGGCCTCTTGGGCCATGGGGCCCTCCCGGGAGGAGCCCGCCACCTCGCGGAAGACGAGAGAGGCTTAGCCTCCGGCCCCGCGCTTGTGTCGGGCCCTGGACCCTCAGAAGGACCCCCAGAGGCGGCGGCGGCGGCGGCAGAGAAGGTGCAGATAGAGCTGGCACGCCGCCGGGCGCCCAGCTCCCTGAGTTCCCTGAGCCCCCCGAGGGCGGCTGGAGCTGGCGGGTGAGGCTGGCGGCCCTGTGGGGCACCGGGGCGGTGTCTGGCATCCAGAACGCCTGCGGGGTGCTCTTCACGTCCGTGCTGAAGAATCTCCCGTCCCAGGACGATGACAAGATGGTCCTCAAGGCAGCATGGCTAAGTGCTCTCCTCATGGGCATGATTCTCTTTTGCCGCCCGTTGGCGTCTTCACCGACGTGTTAGGTTGTCAGAAAACAGCTGTGGTGGGTGCTGCTGTTGGGTTTATTGGACTCATGCCTGGTTCTTTCCTAAGCTCCATGGAGCCTCTGTACCTTCCCTATAGAGTCCTGTTTGCCTGTGGCTGCTCCTTTGCCTACCAGCCTTCATTGGTCGCTTGGGGACACTGTTTCAAGAACCGCCTTGGACTGGTGAATGGCACTGTCACCGCTGGCAGCAGTATCCTCACAATTTTGCTGCCCTTCCCTTCTGAGGGTTCTGACAGCGGGGGCCTCTTTTACACCCTAAAGGGTCCTCTGCATCTTCATGTTTGTTCTCCTTCTGGCTGGCAAGTAGTACCGACCCCTTGCCTCCCATGCCAAAGATAAAGATGGTAGAACCAAAGGAGGCAACATATTCTCTCTGTTTTGCAGGAGAACGTTCAGTCCTCCCAATTTTATTTTATTTTTTTTTTTTTTTTCCGATTTTGCCATCTCTTCCTCAATCGGGTTACCTCCGAGGTGGAGTGCTTCCTCTTATCCGCCACTCTGGGTGGCTGACAGTAAGCCCACCAACATTTTCTTTGCCTTGCAAGCTTCCCCTCTGTTCCCTCAGAACTAGGACAGAGGCAGAATTGGAACATCCCCGCACCGAGCATGCTGCGCAGCAGCAGACAGGACTCTAGAGGAAATGGGCTAATGTGAATGAGAGGGTATCACATAACCTTTTCTCCAGCTTCCACGTCTCCTCCTTTGGTCTCTAGTACATTGTGAATATGAGAAAAATGAATTGCATTTCAATTTTCTGTGACAGGCAGAACATATACCTAGTTTTATGTTCAATTTCGTTTCCTGCAATAAACATTAAGCATAGCAGAAGAAAACATGGACAAATGTATACATTTATAGCGAGTTGTCTTATATTTGATTAATACTATAAGTACTATTATAGGAAAATGGAAAAAAAAACAAATTGCTTGAATTTTAGAGTTAGGTATAAACTCTTCCAGGCCTCTGGTGGACCATTAGTGTCCTGAGAAAGCCCTAATGAGTTAGTGCATTGGAAAGCTGTTCCTTCTCTCTTGTTTGTTTTTAGCTATATCTGTAATATTTTTCTTTCTTTTATTAATTGAAGTATAGTTGATTTACAATATTGTATTAGTTTCAGGTGTACAGCATAGTAATTCAACATTTTTTTAGATTATACTCCATTTAAAGTTATTATAGAATATTGGCTATATTCCCTGTGCTATGCAATTTATCTTTATAGCTTATTTATTTTATACATAATAGTTTCTGTCTCTTGATGCATATCCCTGTCTTGCCCCTCCCTCTTCCCTCTCCCCACTAGTGACCACTAGTTTGTTCTCTATATCTGTCCTTCTCTTTTGTTAATGTGTAAATTTCACCAGGTTTTTTGTTTTGTTTTGTTTTGCTTTTAAATGTCTCAGGTTTTATTTGTTAAAATATAGTATACTTTTGAGTGATCTCAAAATTTGACAGTAATATGGATATTTGCTTATTCCTCAAATCTTTAGATTCATATCAAATTAAAGTTTATACAAGTTTGAGGAGCCTAAATTTAGCTTATAAGGGTCTTATGATTTTTATATCAACTAGGAAGTAAATTGTTATGATAGAGGGAAAAAAACAAAATAAATATTAAACTGCTTATAAATGATACAATTAAATAGTAAAAAATTCAATTTGTTTCTGTTTTAGGCTGTGCAGCTATTTTTGTTTGTTTTTAATTTGGTGGTATTCGTAAGGACTGACTCATCAAAAGTAGCTATTAATTGTAGAGCTGACCATTTGTAAGAAACTTAACCTATCCTGCACTGTAGTCTGGTTCAGAGCTTTGTGTGACATGATTTCAATCTGTATTATCTTTTGTGAGTGACCATGGTAACAATTTTATTATGCATTTATACAACTATTTTATTTCTCAGTGTCTCATATTTAATCTTTAACAGTTTATGCTCAAAGATTTAAAAATTCTTTTCCTTCCTCAAGGAATTAACAAAGAAATTTTATTCTGAGATGGCCTTTAGGATTTAAAAAACATATTATTGCTGCTTTTGTTTTGTTTTTCAGTATGGATTTTTGTAGCATAAATAATTACCAGTGTTGTTTTTGATGTTACAATTTAATTTGTGTAAAGGTATTTAGCAGTGAACAGTGACAGTCTATTTCCTCTGATAGGTTCTAATTTTGTCATCTTTGGTCCTCTTCTCTTTGATATTTGCTGAGCATTATGGGGTTATTTCATGTTTGTTAGAAAAGTTGTACAAATAAAATACTAATAGACTATGTGTGTGTATATATATATGTATATATGTATGATGGGCACATTAAATTGGCTTGAGTTACATGGAAACATAGAAGCCCCAGAATTGCTAAAGAAATCCTGAAGTAAAAGAACAAAGTAGGAGGCCTAACCATCCAGACTTCAGACAATACTACAAAATTACAGTAATCAAAACAGCTTGGTATTGGCACAAAAACAGAGATATGGATCAATGGAACAGAATAGAGACCCCAGAAATAAGCCCACCCACCTACGGACAATTAACCTTTGACAATGGAGGCAAGAATATACAATGAGAAAAAGACAGTCTCTTCATCAAGTAGTGTTGGGAGTTGCACAGCTGCACGTAAATCAATGAAGTTAGAACACACCCTCACACCGTACACAAAAATTAACTCAAAATGGCTTAAAGGCTTAAAACATTTAAGACATGGCACCATAAAACACCAGAAGACACCATAGGCAAAACATTCTCTAACATAAATCATACCAGTGTTTTCTTAGGTCAGTCTCCCAAGACAATAGAGATAAAAGCAAAAATAAACAAATGGGGCTTAATCAAACTTACAAGCTTTTGCACAGCAAAGGAAACTATAAACAAAAAGAAAAGACTACCTATAGAATGGGAGAAAATATTTACAAATGATGTGACCAGCAAGGGATTAATTTCCAAAATATCCAAACAACTCATACAACTCAACAACAAAAAACCAAACAATCCAATCAAAAAATGGGCAGAGGACCAAAATAGACATTTCTCCAAAAAAGACATACAAATAACCAATAGGCCCATGAAAAGATGCTCAACATCGCTAATTATTAGAGAAATGCAATTCATAACTATAATGAGGTACCACCTCACACCAGTCAGAATGGCCATCATTAAAAACTACAAATAACAAATGCTGGAGAGTATGTGGAGAAAAGGGAACGCTTCTAAACTGTTAATGGGAATGTAAGTTGGTACACCCGCTATGGAAAACAGTATGGAAGTTCCTCAGAAAACTAAAAATAGAATTACCATATGATCCAGCAATCCCTTTCCAGGGCATATATCTAAACAAAACTCTAATTTAAAAAGATACATGCACCCCCATGTTCATAGCAGCACCATTCACAGTAGCCAAGACATGGAAACAATCTAAATGTACATCAACAGATGAATGGATAAAGGAGATGTACACATATACAATGGAATACTACTCAGCCATAATAAACAAAATAATTCTATTTGCAGCAACATGGATGGACCTAGAGATTATCATGCTAAGTGAAGTAAGTCAGAAAGAGAAAGACAAATACAAATACCATATGATATCATTTATACGTGGAATCTAAAATATGACACAAATGAACCTAACTATGAAACAGAAATAGACTCACAGACATAGAGAAAAGACTTGTGGTTGCCAAGAGGTAGGGGGTTGGGGGAGGGGGTGGAGTGGGAGGTTGGGGTTAGCAGATGTAAGCTCATATATAGACTGGATAAACAACAAGGTCCTACTGTATATTGCAGAGAACTATATTCAATGTCCTATGATGAACCATATGGAAAAGAATATTAGAAAAAGAATGTGTTTATATATATGTATATATACATATATATATAACTGAATCACTTTGCTGTACAGAAGAAATTAACACAACATTGTAAATCAACTATACGTCAATAGAAATTAATTAATTAATTAATTAAAAATAGAACTACCACGTGATCCAGCAAAAAAAAAATTGGCTTGAGTTATTATATGAGTTGTATTAGACTAGTCCACAGTTTGGAAATAAATACTTCCAAATAAATATAATAATAAAAAATGTTACAGTAGTTTTTCTGAAACTAGATACATTTTCCAAGGTAACCTATAACATTAGCATACTACACTATTTTACTATAATAGTAAAATCTCTATAAGGTGCCTTTTATACAAATTTCCAAATGATAAAAAGTGGCTTTATTCAAAGGTGATCACTGATAGTTAATTCTGTGGTTGTCCCTTTCTTTGATTTGTACTTCATTATTTAGGTAAATTACTATCTTCTTAATTTGCTCTTTATTCTCATCTACATTTAAATTGGACACAGGAGAAATTAGGACAGCAACATCTGGCTTTAATGAAATAGAAATAGTTATATAACTAAATGTCATCATCAGTCAGATTGTGTTTTGTGCTATTACACAGCCTATTTGAAACAGTCACACCAAATATACCAAACAGAAAGAACAGCATTAAAAAACAAATTAGTCCACTCTACAAAGAATTAGAAACATAAGTCCAACAGTCCTACCATATTTACTTCAGTTATATTCTGGCTGATTGAGAATTTAAAATGTAAATTTATAACTGTATGAAATATTTAGAATATTTTTTCCTTTTCCTTTTATAAAATATAGAAATAATATAGATATATGACAAAAACATTGCTCACATGATGGGAAAGGTTCAAAATGAAAATCTCTCCCTCTATCCTAATGTTTCTTCCTAGAAAATAACCCTGTCAATTTCCAGTATTTTCTGAATTTTTTTTTTTAAATTGAAGTGTAGTGTATTTACAATACTCTATCAGTTTTGGGCGAACAACATAGTGATTCCTTTTTTTTGGATTTATTCAATATTTTTATAAATTATACTCCATATAAAGTTATTTTAAAATAATTGTTATCCCTGTGCTTTACAGTATATCTTTGTAGCGTATTTATTTTTACATAATAGTTTTCCCCTCCCTTTACCTTCCCCCTCCCCCCTCCCTCTCCCCACTGGTAACCATTAGCTGGTTTTTTTTTTTTTTCCTATATTTGTGAATCTGTGTCTATTTTGTTGTATTTATTCATTTGTTTTATTTTTCAGATTCTATATAAAAATAACATATACAGTATTTGTCTTTGTATGACTTATTTCACTGAGTATAATACTCTCTAGGTCTATCCATGTTGTTGCAAGCGACAGAATTTCATTCTTTTTTATGGCTGAGCAAAATTTAATTATATATGTAATATATAATATATATTATATCTACCACTTCAAATATGTATTTATAATTGAATATACGTATAACCCCACTACTTCTTTATCCAATCATCTGTTGATGGACAGTTAGGTTGATTTCATATCTTGGCTATTGTAAATAATGCTGCTATGAACATTGGGGTGCATGTATCTTTTTTGAGCTAGTGTTTTCACTTGCTTCAGATACATAACTAGGAGTGGAATTGCTGGATGATGTGGTAGTTCCATTTTTGGTATTTTGTAGAATCTCCATGTTTTCCATGGTGGCTGCACCAATTTACATTCCCACCAGCAGTATACTAGGGCTCCCTTCTCTCCACATCCTCACTAATATTTGTTATTGCAGGTGTTTTGATGATAGCCATTCCAACAGGTGTGAAGTGATATCTCGTGGTTTTGATTTGCATTTCTCTTATAGTTAGAGATATGGAGTATCTTTTCACATGCCTATTGGACATCTATATATATTCACTGGAAAATTTTCTTTGGTTTTCTGCCCATTTTGTAATCCAGGTGTTCGGCTTTTTGATATTGAGTTGTATAAGCTGTTCATGTGTTTTGGATACTAACTCCTTATTGGTCATATCCTTAGTTGTTATTTGAGGGGTTTTCTCATGATTTTCTTTTAATGAAGCAAGTTCTCTGTCTTCTAATTTTCCTTAACTTTCTCTGTCTCTATGAATTTAGTTGAAACTGTTACCTACCCCAGTCTTGCAAGGTGTCCTTGGGTAGGTGTGTCCCTATACAGTCTGTGTATACCCAGTGACTTTGGTGCGAGACCTGGATCTGAGGTAAACACAAGTCATGCCCTTCCCCAGGGTGTGCTGGCAGCTGTCACCTTGGTAGGAGTTAGGGCTGGAGATGGAGGGGCTGGAGCCAGAGTTAGGTATGAGCCAGGGCTTCTCCTTTGCTCACTGGCCAACACCACCCTACTAGGGGCAGAAGTTGCTGGGGCAGAAGCCCTGAGGTTCAGGTCTGAGCTGGCCCTTTACTCTGAGTGTTTGCTTTCCCCCGCTCCCAGCACCGGCACCTTCACCCCATATGGGATCAGTGCTGGTGCAAGAGAAGCTGGAGTGGGCACTTGGCATGGGTCAGGGCACAGGCTGTGGCAGTCCCTTGCCCTTGTGTGGAGCTGCCTTGCTGACCATGTGGGACCAAGCATGTGCTCAGCTCAGGTGGGGCTTCACACTGGTTTGGTTGCAGAAAACCTTCCAGAGTCACTTGCAGTTTTAATCTGCTTCGTCTGCCTTGTTTTGGAGTAAGCAAGTGTCTGCACACTTTTCATGAGTAGAGTCTAGGTTTCTTACAGCTTTCCTGTTAGTTCCACTGGTTTTCAAGCCAGCTAAGGAGACTCATCTTCCTGGTTTGAGACCCCAGGCCTGGAGCACTTAACACATGACTCAAGCCACTCACTACCCAAGGAATATCTCCACCTGTGTAATCTGCCTCCTATTCTTTGTCTCCTCCCAGGGGCACAGATCCAGACCTGATTGCTTCATTTCCCTTCTTACCCAATTCTGTGTAGATCTTTCTTACAGCCTTGGTTGTACAAAAGTTTTTCTCCAGTTAGTTTTCAGTGAGCTCTTGAAGTTTACTTTTTGGTGTGGTATACATATATCTTAATTACTGAATTATCAATTTTTGATATATCTATTTTTCCTCCACTGTAAAGGACGATACATTTCATTCTTACTACCCTTACCTCCCTGATTTGCTCATAAAGAATTTCACCCTTTCTTTGCATGTAATATTTCTTTTCATGGTGTGCTTGGAAAGCCCAACTCTATTGTTTTACTTTTTAATGCAATCTAGATGCTAAGTCTGTAAAATTGTTCACCAATATCTATTGGAAGTATACTTGATAGAATAGCAAAGTCATAAACATATGTCACGTATGAACTGGCTTTTTCATTACATATTTTTTTTCCATTAGAGGGTATAGAATTTGTAAAACAAAACAAAACAAAACCTGGGTATCCTAGGTGATTACATGGATAGCAGTTTCTTCATGCTATAAATGAGGATTATAGATGGAGTGATTGCTAGAGTAATTTTCATATTCAATGAAGTGAAAATGAATCCATGTGATAGATCTTGGTTTTCTAGCACTATTTCTTGGAATACATACCTTAATTGGATGATTCTCTAAGTCAGATTGCATTGAAATATATATTTCTTCAATAAAATTAGATAATTCTGGTAATTATAGATCAATGACAGTTGCCAGATTATCTAAACAACTCCTTTTCTTTTTCCATTTGCTTTGCTTATGAAATTAACTTCTAGTCACAATTTATCTTCCCATAAAGGATTTTCCACAGAAAATTGATACACACATCTGGCAGGCAATGTTTTTTCCATACATAAAAACATAGTCAACAAATATATTTTTTAGAATCTACATTATCTAGGCACTATATTAGGTGATGGAGATGCAAAAAATATAATACAAATATAAACACTGAATATAATAAAATACAAAAAAACAAAACTAGTTTATGCCAAGGAATTGTAATGCAACATAGCAAATATAATTATTGAAATATGCACAGAGTTATCTGGGAATGAAGAAAGTGGATCTTGATCCAGACAATGGGAACAGAGTGAGAAAGACACATAAAAGGAAATAAAACATTGCATAGGCTTAATTATATGCTATTTGCTATCATTGGAATGTAAGATTTGGTTTTGGGGATTAACATTGAGGCTAAGAGCATGAACTAGAATTTAGTGCTTACCAAAAAACTATAAGCTAGCATAAATGAGCTTCTTACAACTTCTAATTTATAAAAAATTTGGGAGGCTATATTGAGTTGTCAAAAGAGACAAAATATTTTTTAAATAAAAATGTATGGCATTTCATAATGTACATTTGTCATAATTAAAAATAATAAAATAGGAAATGTCAAGAAATTTGACATTTATAAAACACACTGTTGGATAAGTTAAAAGACCTCCCAGAGAGTATATTATTTCCATCAATGATAAAGTAACCAGTATAGGACTAGATTCCCCATGATAAACAACTATAAATCTGTACAAAATATACTAAATAATTATTTTCATACATTAAACATTAGATAATGATGGACTATGATTCAAAGTAGGTGGGAAATAAGAAATTTCGTCCATGTTAATCCTGACTTTCAACCAACACCTTCTGGATTGTGCCACAGTGAAAGGAAGACTAAATCATAGAAGTCCCACTGAGCCGAGACAACTGAGTTCAAGGCTACTGGGGTGACAGAAATTTGCAGGGTAGGAAAATAAGGACCTATACAGAAAAAGCAAGTCCTAATGGTCTTTTCTTGAATTATTGGCAAATACTAAGCTGCAGATGCTGTGGGAAAGAGTCCATTTAAAGTTAGGGAAAGAACAGTTATCAGGAACTGTGAGATGGGGAATAAAAAACTGTGTGTGTGTGTGTGTGTGTGTGTGTGTAGACACAACTGAAAAATGTTCAGATTTCAAAAAGCAAGAGAGATGAGTCCTCACAGAATAGCTGGACATTGAATAGACTTCAGAAGTTATGACTTTGCAGTAGAACTACTCTAGCTCTTCAATAACGTGTCCTTTATTTTTACCCTATTTACACTTAAAAACAACCATTGAGTGGATCAAGCTAATGTGAAATAAATTAATTGACTGCCATTAAAAACCTCAAAACTCTCAAAAGGAAGAAAATAAAATTAGAAACACACAAACATAGCACTGATCATGTCCAAAATCCACTAAAATACTACTAGATATGTGAAGAAGCAGAAAAATGTGTCCCATAATAAGAAGAAAAGTAAATCCATTACAATAGACACAGAACTATCAGAGATAATGGAATTAGCAGGCAATAATTTTAAAAGATCTATTAAAACGTGTTCAACTATTTAAGCAAAAAACATAAAGATAATGAAAGAACAAACATAGAATCTCCTTAGAGAAATAAACACTGTAAAAATAAGCCAAATGCATGTTTAAAACAGAAAACTTAGATACCCAAAGTAAAATTTTCAAAGGTGGGCTCATAAACAAATTAGAAAGTAATAAATAAAATATTTGAACATGAATAAAGGAAAAAATTGAATGCTTCCAACTGCTTCATACTGAAATACAGAGTTGAAAAAGAGAAAAGGACAGTTTCAAGGAACTATGGAAAAACATCAAGTAGTTTCATGTGCATGTAATTGGCATACAATAAGAAGAAGAAAGAAAATTTCAAGTAAAAAGAAAGTAATGGCCAAACATTTCAAATTTTAATATAAATATAAATTAAAAGCCTTAAGAAGCTCAATCCACAGTAAGCCAAATATACATAAGAAGATTAAGGTACACTATTAAAAAATTGCCAAAACCAATAATAAACAGAAAAACTTTAAAAGAACTAAGGGGAAAAAAAAGACATATTACATTTAGAGGAACAACATAAAGGATATGTTTTTTAATAAAAAGTTTTTAATAAAATATCTTTAACCTATAATTACATATCCAGCAAAAATATGCTAAGAAAATGCAGAGGAAATAAAGGCATTTCTAAACAAAGAAAAGCTATGAGAATTTCGTGCCAGCAAACCTGCACTCTGTCCTGTATTTATGATGATATTTACAGGAGACAGATTGATTGTAAAGATACATATGGACTCAAATGAGAATGAAAAATGGTATACCAAACAAACACTGATCATGAAAAATGGAGTGTCTGTATTAATAATAAAATCAATTCCATAACAAGAAAGATTACCAGAAATAAAACAGACATTTCACAGTGATAAAAGTTGAATTAATCGTGAAGAGATAACAATTCTGAAAGTATTTATGTAGCTTCAACTAATGTCAAAATATGAGGACTAAAGTAATAAAGAAGCAAACTGAGATTGTAGTTGGAAGTGTCAACAATCCTCCCTCAGTCATTTATAGAGTAAGTATATAGCAAATCAGTAAGGGTGTAAAAGACTTGAGAGATATTAACCTAATAGAGTTAACTGACATTTATAGAAAACTACACCCAATCACAATAGACTACATGTTTTTTCAACTACATATAGACAGCTAGCTAGAATAGTCCATGTGCCAGACCATAAAATAATTCTCAATAAATATAGAAGTTTTAAGAATGTATTTTCAAAACAATGGTATTGTATTAGAAATCAGTAACAAAAAAAAATCTATAAAACCCTCAACTATTTGGAAATTAAGCAGCATATTTTTAAATAATCTATCAGTTAAAGAAGAAATCATATAAGGGAAATTAGAAAATACTTTAAAATGAATGATAGTTAACATATAAAAATGTGTGGGATGTAGCTAAATTAGGGCTTAGAAGCTAACTTATAAATGCTTATAGAAAAGAAGAAAATTTTAAATCTAATGATCTAAATGTCCACCCTGTGAAGGTAGAGAAAGAACAGCAAATTAAATTCAAAGTAAAGAAATGGTAAACAGAATGAAATCAATTAAACAAAAAATGGAGAAAACAGACATAATTAATGAAAATATAACTTGCTTTTTAAAAAAAAATAAGATTGGTAAATCACCAGCTAGAATAATCAAGAAAAATAGAGAACATGCAAGTGAGTAATTTAGGAATTAAATTTAAAAATCACAATACATTTTACAATGGCAGAGATTTTTCTTGTTTAGGTAACATCCCCAGTGCCTACAATATTGCCAGGTTCATATTAAGCATTCTATAAATATGTGAATGAGTGAATGAAACAATGAATGAATAAACTTTCTAAATATATCTAAAATAGTAGGCATGCATTGCATTTATTCAATTAGATTTCTTTTTACTTCCATTTGCTAAATAGGAAAGAGAAAAAACCATGTTGTCTGTTCTTTTTCTTGTTTTCCTAGCTAACGTTGAGAAGTCAGGGGTGGAAAGGAATCAGAAGTGTGGGATTGTGAAAATAATTGTTCAACTTGGTATGTTTAAATGATCATAACCACACTCTGATTTGTGTCACAGTGGGAATAATTCTAGTTTTGAGAAATGGATTGGAAAAATCTCAAGCTTCATTTCTTGCAATTTTGCATGTAAGTAGATAAGTAGGTTTAAGGAAAGGTCACTGAAATTACAACCATTTATTAAAGAAAAAAGTGCTCTATAGCCAAAGCCTCAAAGCTTTATATCTTGATGAGCAGAGTAAGAGCAGCTAAATCTGGTTCAAATCAGCTTTAGGTAAATGATTATTAGATTCCATCAGCCAGTGATTCTGCCTTCTCTCATCCTGTGCAAGAGAAAACGAAATAACAAAACATCCCAGTACCACACTCTACTCCTCTCAATATGAAATTAATTTTTGTACAAAAAATCATATTAACCCAAAATAATATAGACTTTAAAGACTCCAGATGAGCTTAATTACTCAACAACCTGTTTGAATATGTTCCATCAAATAGTCTGAACAATCATAGTTTAACCAAACAGCAAAAATATTTTCCAAAACCGTAGGTAGGTGCTGGATACTGCTTTAATTTCTGTTAATTAAAAATGTTTGATCTCAGTGTAAGATCTTTAAAATAAAATAATTAATCCATGCATGTCTGAGATAACACCTAATCTATAGAGCTTGTGACCTGATTTAGTCAAGCTCTGTACATTATTGTTGACCCATCCAAAGAAAGATTTTTTAAAAAATCGAAATATAGTGGGTGTACAATATTATGTTAGTTTCAGGTCTACTACATAGTGGTTTGACATTTACGTAGATTACAAAATGATCACCATGATAAATCTAGTGACCATCTGTCCTGTCACAAGGGATATAGTTAATATTATTATTATTTACCATATTCCTTGCTTTATATTACATCCCTGTGGTTTATCTATTTTATACCTGAAAGTGTGTACCTCTTAATCACCTCTACTTATTTTGCCTAACTCCTCCACCCTCCTCCAATCTAGCAAACACCTGGTTCTAGATTTCACATGTGAGATCATGGGATATTTGTGTTTCTCTGACTTATTTCACTTAACATGATAGCTTCTAGATCTACCTGTGTTGTCGAAAATGGCAAGATTTCACGTTTTTTAAAGGCTGAGCAATTACATATATGTAATATAATATATAATTTTCTTTATTCTTCTATTGATGGACACTGAGGTTGCTTCCATATCTTGGCTGTTGTAAATATGCTACAATAAACATTGGGGTGGGTATATCTTTTCAAATTAGTGTTTTTGTTTTTTTCTAGTAAGTACCCAGAAGTGAAATTGCTATATAATATGGTGGGTTCTGTTTTTAATTTTTTGAGAAACCTTTATAATGTTTTCCATTGTGGCTATACCAATTTACCTTCCTGCCAACAGTGCACAAAGGTTCCCTTTTCTCCACATCCTCACCAACACTTGCCTTTTTGATGATAACCATTCTGACAGGTGTGAGGTGGTATCTCATTGTGGTTTTCATCTACATATCTCTGATGATTAGTGATGTTGAGCATTTTTTAGGTGTCTCTTGGCCATCTGCATGTCATCTCTGAAAAATGTCTGTTTAGGTCCTCTGCCCAGTTTTTGAGCAAGTTGCATATGTTTTTGATGTTGAGTCTTATGAGTTCTTTGTATATTAACCCCATACATACACACACATATATATATATCTGCTTTGTAAATATTTGCTTCCATTCAGTAACCTGCCTTTTGTTTTGTTGATAGTTCCCTTTGCTGTGCAAATTTTTTGTTTGATGTAGTCCCATTTGTTTATTTTTGCTTTTGTCTCCTTTACCTGAGGAGACAGATCCAAGAAGTATTGCTAAGACTGATGTCCAAGATTATACTGCCTAGGTTTTCTTCTAGGATTTTTATGGTTTCAGATCCTACATTTAAGTTTTGATCCATTTAGAGTTTATTTTTGTATATGCTGTGAGAAAGTAGCCCAGTTTTATTTGCATGTAGCTGTCCAGTTTTCCCAACACCATTTATTCAAGAAGATGTCTTTTCATTGTATATTTTTTCTCCTTTGCTGTAGATTAATTGACCATGTAAATGTGCTTTCATTTTGAGGCTCTTTTTTCTGTGTCACTGATCCGTATCTGTTTTTGTGCCAGTACTGTACTGTTTTGATTACTGTGGCTTCATAGTATAGCTTGAAATAAGAGAGCGTGATACCTCCAGTTTGTTCTTCTTTCTCAAGATTGTTATGGCTATTTTGGGTCTTTTGTGTTTTCATACAGATTTTATAATTATTCTAGTTCTGTGAAAAATGCATTCATGAATACTGCAATGCGTTATCAAGTTAATTTACTTTATAAAAAATTTACAAAAATTGTGTCCTTTAATAGATACAATTTTACACATTAAGCAGTAGTTTAAATAGTTGCTCTTTGTTAATATCCAAAATAATGAAAACCAATCAATGAATTCTCTAAAGAATAGCTTTTTGACTGCCAGCAGTGAATTTCTGCAAAATAAAATGCAAAATAAATGTGATTTTCTAATAATAAGCAGATGTTTGTTACATATCAGCTATGTGCAAAACATTTTATTTCAGTACTAGAAAGAAAATAGAAATCATTTAAATCAAATATCAGCAAACCAATTTGCCTTTTTCTAATTGAAACAAAGTGATATTCATATTTAGCTGTCCTGTTTGTTTTGAGGTCTACTAATATCCAGTGTTTCTCCCATATGAACATATAGCTAGAATACATAGCTAGAAAGGAACCTAGAATATTTGCTTTTGGTGAAAGGCCTATTTTATAGTTACATATTAACTATTACAATCACTTTTTTAATTCATAGTATATCCAAATTAATATCACAGCTTGATATACCCTGATGTGAAATGGATTTTCTATGTATATTTTAATGCGGTCATGAAGTGAGGTAGGGGTTATCAGGGAAGATATTTATAATGTAATTTACAGTGAATACAATTTAATTTAGTGAATACCCGTGATACAAAGCATACTAGTCAGCTTTCAACCAGAGACATAGAACCAGTAGGAGGTGGATACTAAGAGATTTATTGCAAGAAATTGGCTTACATCAAATTGCTTCCCACTTGCCACCCCCTTCCCAACACAGCTCAGAGAATGATTCCTAATTGTTTTAAGCCAGTTGTGGTGATTCAAATGTCCTTGACAGTAATCGCATTATGCTTGGGACTCTGATACTGGAATTCAGCTGTGAAACTTCTTTAAAATATATGCACAAGAATGCTTTTGTAGTTATGAGTGATGCTTGGGATTCTGCAACCATTTTGTAAACGTAAGAACAAAGGTGAGAATAAAAGAGGAAATATGGCCCTTGATGGTGTTATTAAGCCACTAAATTAACCAACTCTGAAAGCTACCCCATTTTATCATTCATTCATTCATTCATTTCACAATACCTTTTTTGTTGTTAATTCTGTTTGAATTGGAAATGTTCATTAAGTGCAGTTTGTAGCCTTTTAAGTGATATAGAAGCCAAATGAAATCAGAAGTTGGCATGGTAAAGCATGAAAGCATGAAATCAGAGAAAGGGGATTTAAATGATTCAAATGTTTATTGACATCAGGAAAAGGTAGTCTAAATCAACATCTCTTCCTCTGAAATATGACCTTAGGGAACCGAAGTACTTGAAACTGGGAGTCACAGCAATCCTTTCCTTAATGGTTCTCAGGCTTTAGCATGGATTAGAATCACCTGAAGAGCTCACTGAGGTATGAGATTTCAGGCTCCTCATCTTGCATGTATCTCCCATTTTTTCTAAGGGGTTCTCTTAGAGCTACCCTCACTTGGCTTGAGGGGGGAAGCAGAACCTTGTTTTCCTTGTGTGTTTTCTTCTCCTTAAATTTTGTCAATGAATAAATCTCTACCCTGTGGGTAAAAGGTAGGCAGCACTCCTTCCCAGGCCTGATTGGGGGGTGGGGGGCAAGGAGGAGCTGCACTTTATAGTGCGTTCCTATGACATCTGGGCAGGACACTTCAAGCCTGGATCTTGCCTTATGTGAATTCTGCTCTCTGGGAAGCACCTATTTCAAAATTTTCTGTGTTCTCCCCAGTAATTGGGATAGGCTTGGGCTGGCAGTGCTATCCAGGCAGGGTGCCCTGAGCCCATGTCTTTGTTTCTCTCCTTGTGGGGAACTCTCCAACTCCTTATCCCAAGCATGGGGTCTACCAGATGCCCCAAGAGCTCTGAGACTCAAGTTGATAGGGTTATCCCAGGATCCTGGATGGTTTCTGGTCTAGGAGCACAGCATGGTAAGTGGGCCGTACCTACTTACCATGGTAGTATTTCTCTCATGGGATTACATTAGATAGGGCTACCAGGATGGTATTGACATGCTGATCTTGAGTGAATCTAGTCAGATCAGACTCAGGAAAAGTTCAAGACTCTGACTCTGATGACCTTTGGGCTTGAGCCATATAAAGCCTGGACATTAGCTCTCACCTTCCAGTGTTCCAACCAGGGTGCAACCCATGTTCTACAGCAGCAAAGGGCAGTTGGGGTAGTAGCATGTGTTCTTGATCTTGTGCACTCTCAGGCACTGGCACCCAGGGCAGTCACCCCAGCAGCTCAGACAGTCCTTCAGGGATGGCACTGGCAATCTCCCCTGAGTTTTTTCAAGAGTGTTGCTCTTCAACATCGATAGACACTTCTCATTGGTACCCCTTCTGGCTTCAATTGATAAATTGTAAGTTATGAAAACTAGAAGTGGAAGTTTCCTTGCATAAATGGAACTCCTGCTCATGGACCCTTGACTATCCACCCCACTGACAGCACTGTGTATAAGGCAGGTTTGCAGTTTGCATGGAAAGAAATCACATTTTTTTAAGAATTTAAGAAGGTACTGCCTATGACTTAGACAGTTCAAGAGAATTCATAATTAGAAGATGAATATCATACTGCACTTAGCCTATAATACTCAAATGGTAAATTTAACACGACTGGAAAGAAAATTATGATTCATGTTTTCCTGCACTTCTGGGTAAGACCTACATTTGTGGGTATCATCAGCAAAACACAAAAACAGCCATTATAGAGCCACTGGAAGCTGATAGTCTGGCTGTTTGAAGGATGATGCAGTATCATGAGTAATGAGGTAAACAGCATTTTAAAAAAATAAATAAAAATTGCTAAGGATCTGAAGAAGCAAGAAGATCTTAATTGTTTTACATAAATGGTTTCCAAAGGGCACAGCATTGGGAGTAATAATAGCCTTGCTCCTCATAATAGGAAATATGACATTAGCCACTAACAATGCATTTGACAATGAAGATACAGAGATGGCTCCTGGACCTGAGTAAGAAGAAATGGTGCGTGGACACAAGAAGATTCTTACCATGCACTCATTGGGCATAAAATATAAGTACCACTGATTTGCCCATTAATTAAATCCTCATTGATAAATCGGTATATCTCACAGGGGATCATATATTTTGTGATACATATTTAATCAAATTGTTTATAGAAAGAGAAGCCTCATAAAATATATTTGTCTAAGGCTTTGCAAACCATGAGGGCAAATATTCTGGGTATCTTTGAGAACCTTAAATTTAGAGCTTCTCTTCACATAACATGCATTGTCTTCAACTTTGAGCCCTTTGCCAATTTGGATACAACAGAAAAATAATTCTATTTCATATTTATCAATATATCTATTAATATACACATACAGTTACATACACATACACAAACATACACACATTATCTAACCTCTCACTATTTGAAATCTTGCATAGCAAAATAAGGATAGTAAAAGACTTGACTATCTTAAAAAGTATATATCTGTGTATCACATCTATATTTTAATATATATTAATATCCAATATGTATTGTGTATTTACTATATACAGTGAATTATTTTATCTTCTTACAAATACCAACAATCTATTCTCTACAATAGTCATATGATAAAGTTATACTTATTATCCAGATTTTGTAAATAGGAAAGCAAGGGAAAAGGGAGAGTAAGTAACTGCCCAAGGTCACATATCTTATAAATTAAAAATGAGATTTTTAACCCAGAAAGCCAAATTCTCAAACACGTTTTTATACTGCCTCTCATATGGATGTTTTTCTCTCTCTTGATCTTATACTCATGCAGTTTGTCTTGGAATATAGTTTTAAGGACTGTATTATTTGAAATAGTGACTCAAAGAAAAAGTTTTTTGTTATTGATGTTTAGATAGGAGAGATTGTGTTTATAATGTGCATTTTAAAAACAATATCTAACAAATCCAGTAAAGATTTTACTCAGTCAAATAATTCAGCAATGAAAACTTTTTATAAGATAAACTTTGGATAGATGTTCAAATATGTGAAAATGACATCATGAGAAAGACATTTAAAAAAACAATTATTGCCCACACAATAATTGGTTAGAGAATAACTGGAGTTGCACATACATTTCTGCAAGCCAGCACAGCCATTATTTTTCTCCCTGAACTGCGGGATAGCAGAGTCACAACTGACCACCCACAAGTTTGATCAATCTAACAAACACCTCCAGATTTTTCCTGGAGTTCATGACTTTTCATTAGCAAACCCCAATCTTAAGTTCTTGTCTACAAAAATGGTTATTTCCACTTGATAGAAAATTTGAAAGTAGTTTACAAAAATCACAATAACCCACTGAATTTAAAATGGATGTTAGCTGTACTCTAAAAGTAGAAAAACTATGTTGTTTATTAAAACCATATTTTTGAATTAAGCTCCTGCAAGGATTCAGATTGCATGCCGCATTATTGTGTAGGGAAGTGCTGTAATTCTCAAGAAGTGGTGCATTTTCAGTTCCAGACATGAGTTTCTATGACAAATTCACATTTTCATTTGATCATCTAGTAAATAATAACATAAAATCCTTCACAAATGCCAGAATTACAGTTATATAATCCTCTGGGTACTCTTATTTTGGAGAAGCTTATTTTGATCATTTTTAGGGAATGGATATATGATTTTTTTGTGGTAATACTTATTAAAATATTTACATTTTTGATAAACATAATATATATTTAGTTGATTATGTCCCACATTTACTTTTTGTATTTCAGATTATAATATAAAAGCATCTATTGTTCTAAAGATGAATTTGGAATTTGGAAACTCTAGAATTCAGCCAAATTGAATAATTTATTTTTCTATTTCCAAATCTCCATCTACTTTGACATGCATTCTCAATTTTATTAATTTAACATGAATAATGTGATCACAATCCTCCTCTACCCCCTTTTTAAAGCACATTTTCCTTTTGGATTAGCTAACACAGTAAGCTTTTGGCTTCCATCTTACTGTTTTCTCTCTTGTCCCTTCATTTTCTATAAAGCCAGGTGTTGACATCCTTCAAGGCTCAACCCTGGGCCCTTAGCCACCTCATTCTCATGGATTGCTTTAATTGTCACCTAGATATAGAGAATCTGTCTATATAGACCTTCCCATGCACCTCTTTACTGAATTCTTCACTTAACTCACAATCTGTCTCCTATCCTGCTGTGTGGTCTTCTTCCATTGTTTACTATCTTAATAAATAGTATCACTATTTACTCCACTGCAGGAACAGAACATAGATATCATTCTTGACACGCTTCAAAGTCTAGTCCATTTACCCAATCTATCAAACGTTTTATTGTAGCTGCTACATAGACATTTTTGCTCTACTTCTACTGAATACTTCAAAATCCCAGTTACAGTTATGTCTCCCTTGCACACCTTTACCTTCAGTTGCTCTGTTTGTACACACCCTGTTTCCACACACCCTGTTTCTACATTGCAAACACATTCTCTGTATTTCTGTCAGAACAGTATCGTCAAAATGTAAATCTGAATATCCTTGTTTGCCTAAAATCTTACAGTCAGTTCTTTCTGTCCGTTTGATAAAGACAGACTTCTATAACATGTTCTACGAGAGCTCACTTGCTCTATTTCCTACCTACCATTTTGGCTTCTCCCCTACTACAGATCCTTTAATTCTTTTCTCTTCAAATTTTATGACCTTGTTTTGTTCCTCATAGTTATGCTGTTTCCATCAACCATAGACATATTGAAAATGTTGTTCCCTCTCCTTTATCAAAATTTTTTGGCTGCAAGTAAGGGATAAATCCAAATCTATTGGCTTATTCAATGGCAATTTATTATATCTTATAATGAGTCAAGGAAGACTCAGAAAGGGTTAACGTCATCAAAGCCATTTCCAGTCATTCTCATCTATCATTCTCACCTGATATGCTTCCTCTCAGGTTATCATCTCTCAGGATTTAATGATGGATGCAGCAATTCTGGTAATCATATTCCTCTCATAATATCTAAAAATAGAAGTAGGTTGCTATCTTCCTTGTGTCTCATTTTAATATACAAAAATGCCTGAAATTTCCTAGATAATTTACTCACATATGTAGTTGACCAAAACTTACATTATATGCCTATGAGTAAAACATCAATACAAACAATATGGGACATTCCAGGGCCTTCTGTGATATTCGCAATTAAATAAAACTCAATCTATCATAAAGTTTCTGAAGTTTTTTTTTTTTTAATGCACTGTAGTCTGCATTGTCTCCTTTCTACTGTCACAGTACTTAAGTAATGATCAATGCATTTAGAGATATATTTATATATAAAATAGAAAACATCAAGTGAAACTTTTTTTTAAGATTATTTATTATTTGTTTTTTTAGCTGTATTGGGTCTTTGTTGCTGTGCATGCACTTTCTTTAGTTGTGGTGAGTGTGGGCTACTATTCGTTGTGGTGCACAGGCTTCTCATTGCAATGGCTTCTCTTGTGGAGCATGGGCTCTAGGCATGCGGGCTTCAGTAGTTGTGGCACTCAGGCTCAGTAATTGTGGCTTGCAGGCTCTAGAGCACAGGCTCAGTAGTTGTTGCACACAGACTTAGTTGCTCCACAGCATGTGGGATCTTTCCAGAACAGGGATTGAAGCTGTGTTTCCTGCATTGGCAGGCAGATTCTTAACCACTGTGCCACCAGGGAAGTCCCAAAACTGTTAATGACTAGGAAAAAGGAACACGAATTTTATAGTTAGAGATCTAGGTTAAAACTCAATATATCATCTTTGAATTGGAGAGAATGATGACTTCCAAGATGGCAGAGTGAGAAGGGCTACAAACCCACTCCCCAGTGAAACAAAGCTGACTAAAACTGTCAAAGAATAATTATTTAAAGTTTTAGGAATTTTAGTAAGGTCATACATCAAATGAAGAAATAATTATTCAAGAAAATCTACTAAAATTGGGTGAGAAGAGTGATTCTGTGGCATTTGAGCCACAATTTGCTTGTAACCTCCTCTCCCCCCAACTTAACTTGATGAATACTCAGGGCATGTATGGCCAAAAGGCAGGCTATCCCTCTCCTAAGTTTTCAAACAAGAGTTATCTTACTGGGCAGGGCAGATTGCCAGGATTTCTCAACACTTCTCAATCCAATATGAAGAGGCTACTTTCCTGATAATCCTGGTCAGTAGTCCAAAGGTTTCCTTATTCAACCCAGCCCCCATCTACAGAATAGAGACTCTAGGGTATAGAGGCTATACCCTATCTAAGAGGCTCTATGTTTGGCCCTGCCTAGAGGCATTGCAAGTCAAAAGTAATAGGGCCTTGACTGTCCTTGTCCCAGTTGGCTTGTAGGGTGGAGGTTGCATACTGGGAGAAGCAAACAGAAAAGGTCACAGGCTATCATCCCACCCAATGCCCAGAGCAGTGGTTCAGAGATTTTGGCCAAGGATTTTGGCTAGGTGGCAGAGGCAGTCCATGAAAAAAGAGAGATCAAAGATCTCCCCAAAGGAGCTGATTTCATGGGAAGTTCATGCCTAATAATGGTCTCAAAAATACTAGTTCCTCTTGATAAAGAATAAGAAGTAACCAAGTGGGCCATTATTCCCACTTCCAGCTCAGGAGAAGTGGCATAGAGATTATTTTGGGGGGGGTGGGGGGGGGAAGACAGGCCATAATAACATAGAACTCTGAAACTTTCCACAAAAAGAAATGATTTTATTTAGAATAGTGTGGGGAAATCCAAACCTATCAGTGCTTTTGAAAATAATAGAGATTTTGGCTGTAAGTAATTAAAAGGAAGATGGCAGCATCATGAGGGAAATAAGCTAAACTGTAGGCAGTCAAGTTTACCAAAAACAACCAGGGGAAGAGATAGCTAAGTAGAGCCTTTCTGATATCAAAACAAACCCTGAAGACTGACTTCAAAAACTACTTCTGCAAAGGGGTCCAAATTTAATTGGATCAGACCAAGGAGTTGTTTATGCTCCAAAGTATTGTCCAAAACAGTGAAACAATCATCTAGTAGTTTATGCAACTGGCTGTAATACCAAATGAGAGAGATAGTTTAATAGAGAGATCAGAAAAAGCAATATTTTTAAAAAGCCTTGCTGAAACCATTGTCATCTGAGGGTGAATGTGCATATTCCCATAGCTGCATACTTTGAGGTACAATGCCAAATGATTCACTCAGCTGATTTCTTTGCAGAAATTGAAAACCTGATTCAAAAATTCCTATGGAAATTCAAGGAAACCAGTCAACACAATCTTGAATAGCAAGGATAAGTTAGAAGACTTATATTCCTGATTTAAAAACCTACTACAATGGTATAATAATCAAAATAATGTGATGCTAGCATGAGGATAGTCATATAGATCAGTGAATTAAAATGGAGAGTACAGAAATAAACTATTTTAGCTACATTATACATATTCTTCTCAAGTACACAAAGATCCTATGTTAGACCACAGAATAAGTCTTAACAAATTTAAGAAGATTGAAATCATATCAAGTGCCTATTTAGCCAAAGCATTATAAAGATAGAAATCAATAATAGGTGGAAAATTGAAAAATTCATAAATGTGTGGAAATTAAACACACTTCTGAACAACCAGTGGGTTGGAGCGGAAATCAGAAAGTATCTTAAGACAAATGAAAATGAAAACCTAGCCCACCAAAACTTGTAGGAAAAGAAGTTCTGAGAGGGAAGTTTATAGCAATAAATACCTACCTTAAGAAAAAAAAGATCTCAAATACACAACCTTAATTTTCACCTTAAGGAACTAAAAAAAAAAAAAACATATTATGCATCAAAAAGAATAGTAAATCTTGAGAGTTACCATCACAAGGAAAAAATTTTTCTATTTCTTAATTTTATATCCATTTGAGATGATGAATGTTCACTAAACTTATTGAGGTAATCGTTTCATGATATATTTAAGCCAAATCATTATGCTAAGCACCTTAAACTTATACAGTGCTGTATATGTCAATTATATATCAATAAAACTGGAACAGAATAGAATAAATACTTAGAAATAAATTTAACAAAAGAAGTGAAAGATCTATACACACAAAAATATGACACTGTTGGAAAAAATTAAATGAACATATATTCTGTATTAATGGATTAGAAAAATTAATATTGCTAAAATAGCTATACTACCCAGAGATTTACAGACTTTTCACAAATAGGAAAAAAAAAATCCTAAAATTTATATGAAACCACAAAAGACTGCAAATATAATCATTTTTTTTACATTTTTTATTTTAAAGTCTATTTTATCTGATATGAATATTGCTACTCCAGCTTTCTTTTGATTTCCATTTGCATGGAATATCTTTTTCCATCCACTCACTTTCAGTCTGTATGTGTCCCTAGGTCTGAAATGGGTCTCTTGTAGACAACATATATATGGGTCTTGTTTTTGTATCCATTCAGCCAGTCTGTGTCTTCTGGTTGGGGCATTTAGTCCATTTACATTCAAGGTAATTATTGATATGTATGTTCCTATTACCATTTTCTTAATTGTTTTGTTTTTGTTTTTGTAGGGCCTTTCCTTCTCTTATGTTTCCCACTTAGAGAAATTCCTTTAGCATTTGTTGTAGGGCTGGTTTGGTGGTGCTGAATTCTCTTAGCTGTTGCTTGTCTGTAAAGCTTTTGATTTCTCCATCAAATCTGAATGAGATCCTTGCTGGGTAGAGGATTCTTGGTTGTAGCTTCTTCCCTTTCATCACTTTAAATATATCATGCCACTCCCTTCTGGCCTGCAGAGTTTCTGTTGAGAAATCAGCTGTTAACCTGATGGGAGTTCCCTTGTATGTTATTTGTCGTTTTCCCCTTGTAGCTTTTAATAACTTTTCTCTGTCTTTAATTTTTGTCAGTTTGACTACTATATGTCTTGGTGTGTTTCTCCTTGGGTTTATCCTGCCTGGGACTCTCTGCACTTCCTGGACTTGGGTAGCTATTTCCTTTCCCATGTTAGGGAAGTTTTCAACTATAATCTCTTCCAATATTTTCTCAGGTCCTTTCTTTTTCTCTTCTCCTTCTAGGACCCCTATAATATGAATGTTGGTGTGTTTAACATTGTCCCAGAGATCTCTTAGGCTGTGTTCAGTTCTTTTCATTCTTTTTTCCTTATTCTTTTCTGCATCAATGATTATCACCATTCTGTCTTCCAGGTCACTTATTCGCCATTCTGCCTCAGTTAATCTGCTGTTGGTTCCTTCTAGTGTATTTTTCATTTCAGTTATTGTGTTGCATATCTCTCTTTGTTTGCTCTTTAATTCTTCTAGGTCTTTGGTAAACTTTTTGATCTTTGCATCCAGTCTTTTCTCAAATTCCTGGATCATCTTCACCATCATTATTCTGAATTCTTTTTCTGGAAGGGTGCCTATCTCCTCTTCATTTAGTTGTTTTTCTGGGATTTTATCTTGTCCCTTCATCTGGTACAATGTCCTCTACTTTTTCATTTTCTCTATCTTTCTGTGGCTGTGATTTTCAGTTCCACAAGACGAAATACTGCTAGTGCTGCTTGATACTGCTGTCTGCCCTCTTGTGGAGGAAGCTCCACCCAATATAATCTTGAGTGAAGAAAACATCATACTACCTTATTTCAAAATGTATTTTAAAAACTATAGTAATCAAAATAGTATGATATGTTTTCCTCTAGGAGTTTTATCGTGTCTGGCCTTACATGTAGGTCTTTAATCCATTTGGAGTTTATTTTTGTGTATGGTGTTAGGAAGTGTTCTAATTTCATTCTTTTACATGTTGCTGTCCAATTTTCCCAGCACCACTTATTGAAGAGGCTGTCTTTTTTCCATTGTATACTCGTGCCTCCTTTGTCAAAGATAAGGTGCCCATATGTGTTTGGGCTTACTTCTGAGTTCTCTATTCTATTCCATTGATCTTCCTTTCTATTTTTGTGCCAGTACCATACTGTCTTGATCACTATGGCCTTGTAGTATAGTTTGAAGTCAGGAAGCCTGATTCCACCAACTCCATTTTTCCTTCTCAAGATTGCTTTGGCTATTCGGGGTCTTTTGCATTTCCATACAAATCGTGAGATTTCTTGCTCTAGTTCTGTGAAGAATGCCATTGGTAATTTGATCAGGATTGCATTGAATCTGTAAATTGCTTTGGGTAGTACAGACATTTTCACGATGTTGATTCTTCCAATCCAGGAACATGGTATGTCCCTCCATCTGTTTGTGTCGTCTTTGATTTCTTTCAGCAATGTCTTAAAGTTTTCTGCATACAGATCTTTTGCCTCCTTAGGCAGGTTTATTCCTAGGTATTTTATTCTTTTTGTTGCAATGGTGAATGGGATTGTTTCCTTAATTTCTCTTTCTGCTCTTCCGTTGTTAGTGTATAGGAATGCAAGAGATTTCTGTGCATTAATTTTGTATCCTGCTACTTTACTAAACTCATCAATGAGTGCTAGCAGTTTTCTGGTAGAGTCTTTAGGGTTTTCTATATATAATATCATGTCATCTGCAAAGAGTGACAACTTTACTTCTTCTTTTCCAATTTGGATTCCTTTGATTTCTTTTTCTTCTCTGATTGCTGTGGCTAACACTTCCAAAACTATGTTGAATAACAGTGGTGAGAGTGGACATCCTTGTCTTGTTCCTGTTCTTAGAACACTCTTTGACATACATCAAAGCAACATCCTTTTTGACCCACCTCCTAGAATCATGGAAATAAAATCAAGAATAAACGAATGGGACCTCATGAAACTTAAAAGCTTTTGCACAGCAAAAGAAACCATAAACAAGACTAAAAGGCAACCCTCAGAATGGGAAAAAATAATTGCCTATGAAACAACGGACAAAGGATTAACCTTCAAAATTTACAAGCAGCTCATGCAGCTTCATACCAAAAAAGCAAATAACCCAATCCACAAATGGGCAGAAGACCTAAATAGACATTTCTCCAAAGAAGACATACAGATGGCCAACAAACACATGAAAAGATGCTCAACATCACTCATCATCAGAGAAATGCAAGTCAAAGCCACAATGAGGTATCACCTCACACCAATCAGAATGGCCATCATCACAAAGTCTGGAAACAACAAATGTTGGAGAGGGTGTGGAGAAAAGGGAACTCTCCTGCACTGTTGGTGGGACTGTAAGTTGGTACAGCCACTATGGAAAACAATTTGGAGGTTCCTTAAAAAACTACAAATAGAACTACCATATGATCCAGTCATCCCACTCCTGGGCATATACCCAAAGAAAACCATAATCCCAAAAGAAACTTGTACCATAATGTTTATTGCAGCACTCTTTACAATAGCCAGGACATGGAAGCAACCTAAATGCCCATCAACAAATGAATGGATACAGAAGATGTGGCATATATACACAATGGAATATTACTCAGCTATAAAAAGAGATGAGATGGAGCTATATGTAATGAGGAACTACAATCTGTCATACAGAGTGAAGTAAGTCAGAAAGAGAAAGACAAATATTGTATGCTAACTCACATATACGGAATCTAAAAATGGTACTGATGAACTCAGTGACAAGAACAAGGACGCAGATACAGAGAATGGACTGGAGAACTCGAGGTATGGGAGGGGGCGGGGGGTGAAGGGGAAACTGAGAAGAAGCGAGAGAGTAGCACAGACATATATATACTACCAACTGTAAAAGAGTCAGTGGGATGTTGTTGTATAACAAAGGGAGTCCAACTCGAGGATGGAAGATGCCTTAGAGGACTGGGGCAGGGAGGGTGGGGGGGACTCGAGGGGGGGGGCGTCAAGGAAGGGAGGGAATACGGGGATATGTGTATAAAAACAGTTGATTGAACCTGGTGTACCCCCAAAAAAATAAAATAAATTTAAAAAAATAGTATGATAGTGGAATACGAATAGACTCATAGACCAATGGAACAGAATAGGGAGCCTAGAAATAAACACATGCATATACAGTCAAGTAATCTTTGACAAGGGTGCCAGGAATTCATAATAGATAATAGTCTCTTTAATAAATGGTGTTGGGAAAATCGGATATCCACATACAAAAGTGAATTGGATCCTTTTCCTATACCATATAAATTCAACTCAAAATGGAGTAAAGCCTTAAATAGAAGACCTGAAGTTGTAAAATTCCTAAAAGAAAATATAGAGAATAAGCTCTTTGACATTTGTCTTGTCAATAGTTTTTTGGATATGACACCAAAAGCACAAGCAACAATAAACAAGTGGGATTATATCAAGCTACTTGTAAAAATCTTCTGCACAGCTAAGGAAGCAACAACATGAAAAAGTAGCCTACAGAGTGGGAGAAAATATTTGCAAACCATCTATCTGGTCAAAAATTATCAACCAAAATATGTATAACTCAATAGCAATTATACGAAAAAAATTAAAAATGGGCAGAGGAACTGAATAATTTCACCAGAAGAGGACATACAGGTGGCCAACAGGTTCATGAAAAAGTGCTCAACATCACTAATCATCAGAGAAATGCAAACCAAAAACACAATGATAAATCACCTTACTCATGTTAAGGAGAATGGCTGTTATTAAAAAGACAAGAGATAATAGTCACTGGCAAGGATGTGAGGAAAAGGGAACCTTGTACACTGTTGATGGGTTGGTAAATTGATACAATAATTATGGAAAACAGCATGGAGGTGTCTCACAAAATTAAAAATAGAACTACTATATAGTCTAGCAATCCCATTTCTGAGTATATATCCTAAGGATATGAAATTAGTATCTTGAACAGATAACTGCACTCCTGTATTCATTAATGCATTGTTTACGATAGTCAAGATATGGAAATAACTTAAGTGTCTGTTGAGTGATGAATGGAAAAGTAAATTGTGAAATTATAGACATATCAATAGATATGGATACACATATATATTACCCATATATAAGTATATATTATATGTAATATATTAAATGTATATTATGTTATATGTAGGTACATATACATATATGTATATTTATATAATGATATACTGTTGCTCCTTGAACAACATGGATTTGAACTGCGTGGTAGTCACAGAAAGACAAATACTTCATGATTTCACTTATATGTGGAATCTTAAGTCAGACTCAAAATAAGAGAATAAAATGGTGGTTACCAAGATCTGGGGGTGGTGGGGAGCAGATGGAAATGGGAAGATGTTTGTCAAAGGGTACAAGCTTTCAGTTCTAAGATGAATAAATTCTAGAGACTTAATGTATGGCATAGTAATTATATTAATAATACTGTATTGTATACTTAAAATTTGCTAAGAGAGTAAATCTTGTGTCTTCAGCTTTCTCTCACATACACATAAATGGTAACTCTGTAGGATGATGGGTATGTTAATTAGCTTGATTGTGATAACCATTACACATGGTATACTTATATCAAAACATCACATTTTACACCCTAAATATACAGTTTTTTGTTAGTTATACCTCAATAAAGCTGGGGAAAAATTAAGGAAAAACAAAAACATATAAAATAAAATGAAAAATTTGAAATGCATGCATTTCAAAAAACGTGTTATAAATAATGGTGAGTTTGGGTGAATGTTAAATGACATTTGGGATGAAGTTCAAGAACCAAAACCCTCCCTGACCTAACTCACTACTTCTATGAGTTTCCTAAGGCAGCACCAATAAATGGAAAACAAGATTTTGGTGACCAGATATCTCTTCACTCTTGTGAAGTATGTGGCCTAAGCTGAAGGTCTTAGTGGGACTTTCTACTCCCTAATAAGCCTCAATTAAAATCTTACCATCAGTCACTCTCAAATAGAGAAGCACAGATTAGGCTGCAGCTGGGTATGAGTAGAGGCAAAGAGAGGACCAAATGACTAGCATTACCCTTATAGATTCAAGAACCATAGTGGACATTTTAGTACTTAGTGATCCCACCCACTAATAGATGTAGACTCCCTCCTCTTAGGGCAGAGCAGCAGGGCAGTTTAAGATGGGAACAGAGTTTTCTTCCTTTCTAAAATGAACATGTGCTCCTGTTGTGTAGTGCCAGGCTTGGGGGACATCTGGGCCACATAAAGTGATGCATATTATTTATTTGTATGTTTTATTTTCTTTTATTGCTTTGTTTTATTCATGTTCACACCCTTTAATTTGGGAACCAGTAAATAGTGTGGTTAGCAGATTATGTTGTAAGAGAGTCCTGAATTCAGATACTAATGCTTCCTATATTTGCTGTACGTACCTGACCATGACCCAAACCTCTAAAAGCCACAGTTTCCTGATCAGTAAAACAGTGCTAATCCGTAGTATAATTCTAATGTCGTGATGAGTAACTGTTATGGTATAACGTGCTAAGCATAATGTTTGGCACAAGAGTACTCAGTATGTTTAATAAATATTCAGGGATAAATAAAATGAATTCATTTACACCAAGAACTAACTTCGCACTGTTAAAACTGACATATAAATAGTTCTAATGCAAGGTAGAGGCTGCCATGTGCTGCAAAAGACCTTTTCACAAGTTTTAAAACTATGGGCAAATGGGGAGTAATTTTTAAAAGGGATGAAGTAGAGAAGTTGCAAATGCACTTATTTGGGTGAAGTGGAAGATGCATGGGGCAAAAGTGGGTGATAGGCTGGAAAATTAGTTTGGAACAAAATTGAACATTATACACAAGGAGTTTGTATGCTATGAGTATGCAAAATGGCAGTCTGAGGAAACAACACGTCTGAGCTTTCACTTTTTTAATCATAGCCAGCCTAATAGATAACAATTTAATACTAGTATTAAACTGTTAGGAAAATCTGAGACCATAGTTTCATCTAGCAATGTATGTATGATAGCACATGCTATGCCTATAAACAGGGCTGTTTCAAGGAACACATGGCATCATGACCCATGAAATATAAAATATAATACAGAGGAAATTATTATGATGATTTGCTTTACTTTAACAGTAGGAAGACATGCATGATTATATATTATTGTGATGTATTTAAAGAGAATTTTCAGTCAAGACACATAAGCAAAATTGAGAAGAGTATTAAGTTTTATTTTTCAGTGATGATTCATATGATGTTATTTTCACAGTATTTCTGTTATTGTTGCCATATTCTGTGTTTACACATTCTAAAGGTGAGAGAAGAATGTATGAGGGTGGTGAAGTCTGATCACACCTGATTTGTAATCCAACTCTAGAAGTCAGGTAGGTCCAGCCAGATTGCAGTAAACATCTGAACTTGTGAACCTGGTTTAAATTAATCAAATATTCTATAGATGCTTATTTTATGACTAGGCCAGATGCTTACTGAATTGTATTCCCATACTTGCTAATATATTTGATAACTGAACACTAATTTTTTCTCAGATTCAAAGATACAAATAACATTCCTGATAATTAGGAATCAGTTTTAACAGAGCCAATATAAATAATGTAGATTTTTAAATGAAAAGTAATTTTTTTCATCTGAATAATCCCTATGTACTGAAATAAAATGTTTTCCCCACTTACACTTTATGTTCAACTAAGAAAAGAGGTAACAACGAAAACAATAAACAGAACATTTGAATGTGTCCAGCTCATACTCGTTAACTGGCCAGAGAGAAGCAGGTCAACTATCTAAACCATACATGGTATTGATGGAATGTGTTTTGTTTTTGTTTTTGTTTTTGTTTTTGTTTTGACTGATTCATGCAGTAATTTTCAGAGCTTGGGTTGAAAAATCCTATGGCATTTTTTATGGCATATGGCCATTTATAGTATCCTCCCTTCCTGCAGGCTCAAGTAGAAGATGTGTTAAGTATCAGACTACCTCTTTTTCTGGCCCAATTCTCACTTAGTATAGGACACAGGTACTCCTGTGGGCATGTATTCATTTGGGAAAGGTGTGGGGATTAATCACAGGGGGGAAAATGATGGAAATTATATCCAGTGGTTTCCTACTGTGTTTTTAGATATTAAAAGTTACCATTACAGTCTTTGTGAAAAATGTACATTCATTTCGTTTCTCTAGCAAAATGGCCCTTATGTTCACAGGGCTCCACTTCTCATCACCTATATACAGTTGCATATTATAAGGAGGGAGAGCTTACCCACCTTACTTTTTTGTGTATGCAAATAAAGATTGTATTCATGCCACAAAATGGGATGTATTCTGTATAGTGTATTCTTATAAGTAGAGAGAAATTTTATTTTAAAAACTAAGAAAAGCAGGTTATAGAACTGCTGAGATAAAGTAATCTAAACATCACTATTTATTTAATTTGCTAAGTGGGCTTCAGTTAATTGAATCCCATATCTGTTGTTTTTTTTTTTTTATTTCACATTGCATTTAGTTTTCCAGTTGCATTAAATTTGTGAGGAAGCAATTGTGAAAATACTCCGTGATTATTACAAGTGATGGTCAGTAGTACAGAAGGAAAAGTTCTAGATTGTGCATTTGAGTGCAATTATATCATGCATACATTCCTTCAAAAATGAGTTTTTGTCATGCTTTGTACCACAGGTGGTTGCTTCAGGAAAAAAAAAAAGTCTTCTTGCCTTCAAGAAACACGCTGTCACTTAGGCTAGAGACAGGCAATTAAATACATTAAACAGCTGAATAATTATTAAGATCAAGCACATTAAATATAGATAAACCCTGACACAGAAGGGGAATTGGGGAAATCGTCCAGAGGTTCCCACTGAACTGAGGTTTTAAGAATGAGAAGCAGTTTTCCTGTATAGATTTCTAATGTTAAAATTGTGACACCACTTTATGGTCTCAATCCTGGCTGTATAAAGCATCTCTTGAGGAATTTCTAATAACAAAACACAAACAAAAAAAGCAAAACCAGAAACAATTAGTGACCCCCAGCCACAAGAAATTCTGACTCTTCAGGCTAGGGTGGGCCCAGATATTGGAAATTCAAACTTCTCTAGATGAATATAATTTGCACTGAGGTTTGAGAACCACTGTCTATCAAGTCAAAATAGAAGAAAATAACTTTTAATCTCACTTTTGCACTTCTTTTGATTTACTTTAGAGTTGGTAACATCAAATAATTTCAGTGTTTTAGGAACCTGAAGCCTATGTATGTTGGTTGTAAGAACTTCATTTGTCATCAAAATGACTTAGCTGTGTTATTTTTCTCCTTAGTCTCTTGTCAAGCTGGATTTATGTAGGAACTTGGGACTAGATCTTATGTCAGCCTCTAGGAAATAAACCTTGGATATGAGCCAATAAGATAATTCTATTTGGGAAAATGGTACTTGTGCAATTGTTTTTGTTCCTTCAATTGTAATGGTAATTTTTCAAAAGTTTCTTAACTTTTTTTCCAGGCTAACCCAAAATGGAATTTTATTTTAATTGCTTTGTGATTGAAACAATTTGCAGAAAATATGTGCCTTGTTAAGCCAATATCAAGGGAACACTGCATGCAGACAGTTTCTACAACCATATATATAGTTGCATGCCTAATAGAAATAATATGTTTAGGTATTTCTGTTCTTCTCAGATTGAAGGTAAAACAGAACTGTAAATTAGACCAGTAGTTCCCCATCTTTCACTACTTACTTCTCCCAAATATTCTATCAAATAATCGAGTTTCCAAATTATTACAAAGTAACATTTCATACACATAACTTTGGACATTAATATGTGTTCAAAATTTTTCTTTGGAATCAGAAGTACCATAATTTAATTTCATTAAAATATCCATAAAGCTTCATTTATTCTATGAGTTATAGTAAAGGCAATTTGATATCACTTGTAATATAGGAGTAATTGGGGACTTTGATTTAAAACAAGTGATCTTTCTATACCATCAACTTTAAATCCTTCAGTGAAATAAAGTGGCATAGTATTTAAAATTAATGCATTTTCAAGCTACACATACATATATGGTAACAGTTATATTTATACATACATATATATGAATGTAAATTGATGTATACACTATATACATATGTGTTATTGAAAAGAGTTCGCAGTAGTTCTGACTTTCTGAAGTTGCAGGGTGTTGAGATGAATGAAGTGTTTGAGGAAGACAATTTTATCATCAAGATGTAGACAGCTTTGCAACAGGAAAAAGGCTTGGTGATAAGCATTATTCTAAGAGAGAATATTTTAGTCATCCTATTTTCAGTAGGGCTATTGATAACAATGGCAATGACATTCTGAAAGCTGAGAAGCTATAATACACAGGGAATGCACAAAACCATTACTCACACCTATTGAATATTCACATTTGTTTTGCTGAATTTTGTCTTTCAAATTTTGAAAAATCAATTATTTATTATAATTATCACTATTATTGTTACTAATATGTTTCCACTTTCTATATCCAAGTATTATATTTTTCCTATTCCTTTTTTCTCTCAAATTCACGCTTTGCTTCTTGTTTCATAACATTCTTATTGTCCATCTCTACAATACTAGGTTCTATGTAACTGTAAAATGAACACATGGTGTCTTCAACTCCAGCCTTTCTTCCTGTTACAAAGATTTCTTCATATGGGATGTATAATTATCTTCCCCAAATACTTTAATCTCCTTGTGACCCCTCATATCAGATTTATCTCAAATCGCCTATTGTTTAACAGTAGTCACATTACACGAATCTCAGATTAGCTAATAAACATATATGCCTTTACTTTCTGGGCAGTGCAGTTAGAAGTGAATGGAGCTTGGAATGAGATGGACTTTAGGGAATTTCATCATCTGAATTTCTCCTGGCCTCATAATGGTAGTTATAGATGACTGAGTGGTAATTCAAATTTCACTGACTTGTTCCTTCATTTTCAAATCCTATCATCTCTAGGAATTCCATAGAGTATCTACTATGTGTTTATGATGCTTCTGGTGTGTATTACTGATGTCCCACTCTTACTTGCAAGACATAGAGGCCTCTGTTTCACCAGGTCTCTCCTTGATCCCACACATTGTCTGGGCTGGTGGCACAAAGTGCATATTCTCTTCCTTTACTTTGCTCTTTGTTAGAAGAGTTCCAAAAAGGTCTTACAAAGATTTACCAAAAATTATCTATAATCCTGTTTACTCTTGTTGTCCCTGCATAGTTATAAGTAGCTATCTCTTTTGCCATCAAAAGTAGCATAGTTGCAGACTCACAGGTATAGAGAACAAACTAGTGGTTACCAGTGAGAGGAGGGGATATAGGGGTGGAGAAGTGGGAAGTCCAAATTATTGGGTATAAGATAGGCTACAAGGGTGTATTGTACAACATGGGGAATATAGCCAATATTTTATAATAACTGTAAATGGAATATAACATTTAAAAACTGTATTTACAAAAGTAGCATAGTTAGGACAGGAAATTATATGGTCACTTAGTTAATCAGGTCTTTCTGCCTCATTACTTCCCCCTTCCTTTCCAATCACATTCCTCCCCACCCCCGCAAAAAAAACACACAAAACAAAACAAAACAAAGCAAAACAAAACAACCCTCTCTGTAGTTCTTAAAAAGGAATTCAAATATTGAAGACCAAAGAGAAGGAGACTGGGAAACAAATTCCAGTTTCAGCTCTCACAACACTAGCCCACCCTTGGAAGACAACTATACCTTTCTTCCTGAGTTTTTCATGTATTATTGCACTTAGATTTGTTCTTTCTAAGAAGGTTCTTCAGTGTCATATGGAAAAAGACTTCTGGCAAATCCAGGCTCTCAGCAATTCTCTAAGTATGTGTAAATTATTCTCAAACTGAAACACTGTCCCCCATTTCCAAACACCACCCAGCCACCCTCTATAAATCCAAATTTCTCATCTAAGCTCTTACCAGAACTCTAGCCCATGCAGTCTTATTCTCCCACTGCACTATTTTAGCTATTTATTTATTTTAACTTCCATATGGCACCTCTTCCTAAGCCAAATTAATTTGCCTAATGCCCTACAATCCTTATTTTCTTTTTTTCAATTACAGTACTCTTTGCATAATCCCATTCCCTCAGTGTAGAAAATATTTCCCCCTAAATTGTGTCAGTGTATATCTGTTAATTCAACTGACATCTGTTGAGTGCTCAAAATATTACAGACACAGGACTAAATGTTTCTGAACTCTTTACCAATTGTACCTCACATCTTTTCAGGACAATGTCATCTAATGCTTTTGTTACACTCGACAATGGCTCCAGCTCTGGCAACCTGACTTATACATCAATTTCACATAAGTTGGCATAAACATTGACTAACATTTTTTTTTCAATTTTCTCAATTTTCATCTATCATTTTAAGTTATATGACAAGTATAATATATACTAATTAATTCATGTTATCTCATCGTGCCTAGTGCAGTGTTCCTCTCAAACATCTTATACAGCTATTATGGACAATATTTCAGATTACATATATTTCAGGTTAGCTAATGGACAGAAATGCCCCTTCCGTCCAACATCAATCTAGTCAGTATATTTTGCTAAAAAGTGCATGAATTAATGGTTGATGCTAAGGCCAATGCCCAGAATATACAGGTAAGCCTGGAATACCTTGTAGTGCCAGAAAGTAAGGAAGTGCTCAAATAAACAAACAAAATACAATGCACACACAATACATACTGTGATGAGTGCATGTTAAAGGAGCCAAGTGAAAGAGCTCCCAATAGCATAACCCAAAGCAATTTGAGCAACAAAATAGTGTTAGACTATAACCCAAAATATAAAGCAAATATCCGAGTCCAAACTGATATTAACAAATGATTTAATGAGTGAATGAATGAATAATGAATAAATATGAATAGATAAATTTCTAAAGAAGAATAATTCCAAATAATTTAGATAGTGTGAAAGGAAAATCAAAATGGTATTTCTAAATGACTTCTCTAAAATGAAGAAAGGAGGTCATTGAGGAAGTATGACTTATGAATGTCTCATCCTTATGAATGTCAGGATGGAATCTGACCTTTTGACCACTTATTGTCTTAACAAAGACATCCAGAACATTTGCCAGAAACTCAAGATTTTTATCAGACCCTTACCCTAAACTAACTTAAGAACCCTTAAGCGCAAATTTCCTGACTTGCATCAGAGTCAATAACAAGTCTCACTGGCAACTTTAACAATCTTGTAGCTTTTTGTCTTTATAAGCCCCTGACTCTTTCTCTTCCCTGGAACACTCTTCAAGTTTTATCCTCTTTGCAGCCTTGATACTAATTATTGTTCAACAATAGACAGTACTCCCTTTGTGCTAAAGTTCTCCAGAGAAACAGAGCCCATAGAATTGTGTGTAAATATATACAGAAAGAGGGAGAGATTTATTTTAAGGAATTGACTCATGCAGTTGTGGAGTCTTGGTAGTTAAAAAATGTGCAGGGTAAGCTAGCAGGCTGGAGACAAGGGGAGGAGTTGCAGTTTGAGCCCAAAGACAGTCTGCTGACAGAGTTCCTTTTGGCTCAGGGGAAGTCAGTCTTTTCTAATAAGACCTTCAACTGATTGAATGAGGCACACTCACTTTATGGAAGGTAATCTGCTTTACTCAGTCCACCAATTTAAATGTAAATCTCATCCAAAAACACTCTCACCAAAACATCCAGAACAATGTTTGATCAAATCTCTGGGCACACCATGGCCCAGCCAAGGTAACACATAAAATTAACCATCATACTCTTCTAGAGATTGAGGATAACTCCCTTTCCCTTAAATGTTGGCTGTTTATTGTGAATTCCCCCAGTGAGTACAGTTTGGAAAGAGGGGCTAAAGAATAACTTTACAGCAGAAAAACTTGAATAACTACCTGTCAGGTGATCAAGGTCACTTGACCTCTGTGGTCTTTTCCAATACTCAAAATTCCAGTCTAATTATGAGAGAAAGCTCAGACAAAATCCAGTTGATGAGCAGTAAACAAAATGCTTGATCAATACTCCTCAAAACTACCAAGATCTTCAAAATCAGGAAGGATCTTAGAAACTGTCACAGTCTACAGAAGCCTAAAGAGATGAGGACTAAATGTATTATGGTATTCTAGGGGGATCCTGGTACAGAAAAAGGACATTAGGTAAAAACTAAAAAATCTGAATAAAGTATGGACTTTTTTAGTAATAATGTTACAATATTGATTCATTAGTTGTGGCAAAATTACCATAATTAAGACATTAATGAGGGAAACTACGTGTGGGTTTTAGAGGAACTCTAAAACAAAATTTCTGTAAATCTAAAACTCTCCTAAAATAAAATGTTTTTTACAAAGAAAATTAAAAAAACAGAACAAAAATGTATATGGATTTTTACATCAGACAGACCTTTAAACAGGAAGGCCTAAACTCTCGTAATTTTATTATTTGTATTTCACAAGATTGTAGAGAAAATAAATTACAAAATGAATGTAGACTCACTAACAAATTGTATGGCACATAACATGAGCTTTATAATATTAATTTCCTCACTCTACTCATACCTCTTCAACAAAAGGTGTTAGGCTTATTATTATTGTTATTTTAAGTAAAAATGCCAGAAGTTTCATTGCAAAACAATAAGTGATTATTCATTGAGAAAATTAATTTTATTCAAGCCTACAGCTCTACCATACATACTTATTAAAAATATATATATAATCACTAGTGCGAGGGAAGCAATAAAATTCTCCATGGAGAGAACAACTTTTCAATGCAGGTAATCAATATTCTTGGAACATCTCTAAAGAAAAGACTAAAAGGAAAAGAAATCAAATAACCTACCGCTGGCAGCATATGATGCTATATACTTAAACTGATGTGTATTGAATGTGGCAGTCTCTGTGGCATTTAGCAGATAAATCTCTTTAACAGAACTCTCAGGTCAGCTAAAACGCTCAGCAGACACATTAAAGTCAGACTGCTTCAGCAGAGGAAACTCTGTTGGTGGTCACAGACACCAAAGATTCAGGTAAAGGAAATTCTGAATTAGGCAGACTCCAATTTAATTATCCCCTGCACTGCTTCCCTCCCCACCACCCCTCAAACACACACACACACACTATCCCACTCTTGTCTCTCTCTCAGAGAGTCCATGTCTAACATTTTGGATTTCAGGTTGATTCAACTGTACCTATACACTCATAAATTTAAAAACAAACACAGATTAAGTGTGTGTGTCTAAGCTAAAAGTGCTCTTATTTTCAGACAGATGGCCATGAATTCAAATAATTTGCTTTGGGGAAATCTAAACATACTTTATCTGCCTGCATCCTAGGCAACGTGGAGCACTGCATACAGCTGGGGTCAGTGCGTACGCTGTAAGCCATTAAATACCCCATGGTTCTTGTTAAAGGAAATAATTTTCAACTGTGTGCCATGTGGCTCGTCTCCACAGTCCATCAGATGGTTGAAATGATGTGTGAGTAGAGGAGTTTGTATATATGACAATGCACACATACACATAAAATCTTAAATGTGTGCAAGCAATTAAAAAAATCCTAAAAACCTTTAGGAAGGAATAAAAAAAGTATTAGGTGAAACATATGTCGATGTCTCTTCATTTTAGTATCTTTGTTCTTGGTTTTACATCAGAAAAGTTTAATAATAATGTATTTGGAAATTTTACTTTCTAAAGCAAGTAAATACTTTGTGTATTACTAGCTTGACTTACTTCAAGGCAGTCAATTTTAAAGTTTACTAGATATTTTTTTAAAAGAACAATACTGAGCATTCTCAGTTTAGTACTTACATGCTATTTGTACTTAATTGCATATCTAATCAAATTTATATCATTTACTATTGGCATATAAATGTAAGTAACACATATAAACATATCTTAAGTTAATAAAATATTATGTGAGGCACATTTGCAACCACTAACTCACTCATTTATTTCTCTCCACAATCCTGTGAATTAAATGAATGTAGGCATTATTGTTTGTATTTTATAGGTAATAATAGCTTACATGTCTAGAGTTCTTAACATATTCCAAAATTTATTTTAAGTTTTAAAAAATCTTACATCTTTCATCCTTACACAATCCTATGATGTCCTGTGTTATATTATCCTCATTTTACAAATGAGGAAACTGAGGAATAGAGAGTTTAAATATTTTATACAAGGTCATTCAGACAGTAACCACAAGTTCCAAAATTCAGATACAGGTACTATGATTCCAGAGTTTGAACCTGAACAATTATGTTATATTGTTTTTAAAGGATAGGTACAAAAATCAACCAACCAACAAAACAAATACAAAACAATGACATTGAATAAATTGCTTAAATTCACAGAGCCAATTAAGTGATGTTTTTAGGATTTTGTGCAACTCTAAGATTAAGGATACATTTTGACTTCAGGCAGATTTTGGTTCAGATCAAGGCCCTGCCATTTGATAGTTGTTTAAACTTGCAAAGTTGCTTAACATCTCTGAACCTTATTCCTTATCTTCAAAATAAGGGTGCTGATATTTATTTCATAAATTTATTTCAGTAATTAAATGTTTATGTTACCGAGCAAGGGCTCACTGGCCAACAAGCATAGAAGCCAATACTATATAGCACCAGCTTTTAAGGAAAGAAAAGGCTTTATTGTGAGGTAAACTGGCAGGGAAACAGGAGGCAAGGCTCTCAAATCTGTCTCCTGATCTGGGGATCTGGGGTTCAGTCAAACTTTTATGAGCTAAGGGAGGAGGGTTGGTATGCAGAAGCATTGGTGGGGCAGGTTTTTATTGGAGGGCTTTGGAACTTGGCCATTTATGCTAACATGTGGTAAAGGGGGCTTCAGCACAGGATCTTCCTGGACAAGGGATCCTTCACTTCTGAAAGCGTTGGAGTGTTCAGGGGCTGGTCATATCCAAGGTAACATTTTCTTCTCTGAGCATGCTTTAGCTGTATGACTTGCAGTTTCTCTGAAAAATAACTGAGTATCTTGTTATTTATAGAGTAGGACCAGTTTGAGCTGGTCCTGCAGTTACATTAACATATGTAAAACACTTGGCACATAATAAATTTTCAATAAATAGTAGCTAAGTATACTCTTCTAAATTAAAAACTAGTTTTATTTTTCAAATTTGAGAATTGAATTATTTCATAGCAAGTGTAGTTATTTTATTAGATGTAATCACCTACATTGTTTTGTCTTCTAAAGACAGGAATTAAAGATATGATTTTTTTTAATTTGGAAATGTTAAAATTAACAGAGATTCAAAGACATTTCCAGAAAATATTAAAAGTTATGATTGCATTTATAATGTTTCAAAGCAGTTAGCTCACATTCTACATTTTTTAATGTGAATTGGAGGTGAAACATTTAAAGATGAGTGGAGAATTGGGGTGCAATTAACTTGACCCTAATTTTCCTGCCTTATATTGGGTTTACCTTCTCAATGGCTCCATCTTCATATTCTGACTTCTTGGAAAATATGTGATTAGAAAAAATAAACCAGAAGGTATGAAAATTCTTTTGCCTATATCTTAACCAGGAATATGTCTGTTCCTCCAATTGCCCATGGAAAAATCTTATATAATGTGTTTTTTAAAAACTGTTGGTTAATTTTGTTGTAACAACTTTCATTATTTTCTAATTACTTCCTTTAGTTATCCTCTTCAACAATATCCTTTGCTAATGATTCCCTGTCCACATTTTCAGGTCCAACATCATGTAGCCTATTAGTATTTATTCAATACTTGCACGTTTGGAAATAGAAGCATAAACTGTGAGCTCTATACTCAAGGACCTGTAACATTCTTGAATTTAAGAACAATGCACATTAAACACTCATCAAAAAAATCAAGGCAGTGTGTGTGTGTACTTTTCATAATGAAAGTGTTCAGAGAAGAGTAACAATGAAGTTAGCGATAACACGGAACTTTTATTAATTATTTACTCTATGCCACACACTTCTTATGTCCTCTTTCACCTAATACTCTCAACAACTCTGAGTTAAGTATTATTAGCATCCTCATTTCATCATTAAAATAACTGAGACACAGAAAGGTTAAGTAGTTTGCCCTTGATTGTGCAGATATTAAATGGTGCAGTTGGGACTGGAAGTCAAGCAGCTGGATTCCAGAGTCAACACACAGAACTCCATTGCTAATGCTGCAGCTGCCTTATGACCAGAGGGGAATAATAAGAGGAGAGGGATAGAACTTATGATGGAGGAAGGGAAGGGAGGAAAAAGTATGGCAGGAGAGAGGACAAAAGAGGTAGAGCTTAGAAGTCATAGAAATAAGAAATTCTCAAGATATTGTAATGGGACAATAACCCCCCAAACCAGGTAGAGGTGGTTATATTTCATGAAACTTTTGGAGATTCTGTGGAAATAAATTATTTAATGAAATGGATACTCATACAAGAGTCATGTGCAAGCTAATTAAAGATGTACCAAGAAGGCAAGCAATCAGAATTAGAAAAGACAAGTAGGAGGCCATTTTTGCAATATATGTGGGATTAAATTTAGTTGTGAATTTGCATGATAGCAATAGAAAAAAGAAGATAGGAAAGAAGCAAGAGCTACTTGGAATAAAGGTAATTTTTATATAAACATTTGTTTGTGACATAGCATAGGCAATGATCTGTTCTCCATACCTCATTAATGTTTTGTCTAATCGTCATTATCACAGTCAGTGGGGTCATTCATGAAATCTTCTCATTTGGCCCTATATATAATCATGAGAGCCCTGTCTTCTTTAACTTATTTAAAATAATGTTTCCATGTCTGCAGCTTTTCCTTGCTGAGCCCTTCAAGACATTAGAAAAGCAATAATTGCGGTAATAATCTTGTGCTGGATTTTGCTTCCCTTTATTTACAATCTGCTTTTGAACTATTCCTCAATGTTTCTGCATGAATATTAAGTCTGTGATTTCACTATTCTGTTTAATTATACCTAAGAGACGTCATCCATGTACCACAACGTTGCATCCATAGAATTTAATCAATAATATTTACCTCGTATACCTAAAACTGCAATATTGTCAATGAGGTAACCATTTGTCATATCAAATGCACTGAATTGAGTCTGAAACCAAGTTTTTTTCTAGTTGTGCTAGAGCTAATTAGAAAAGTTAATAACTATAAAATATCCACTAAAGTCCAGATATTAAGCTTTGTACTATGAGATACACAAACGATAAGAAAATTTAACTCTCAGAAGCTTTAAAATCTAGAAGATATAGACAGTTGACCCTTGAACAACATGGGTTTGAACTTCTTGGGTCCACTTACACACGGATCTTTTTCAATAAATGTATAAAAATATACATGTACAACGTTGTGTGCGAGACTTGTGTTGAAGCGAATAGCCTATCCTTACATAGGCATAATGTGAATCATATTTAATATAAAATTAATAATGTGTTAGTTTTTTTATTGTTTTATGACTTTGTTTTCAAGGAATTACCTCACTGTATAGTGTGCCTCTTCTTCTTGTAATTGGATAAATTGTCTATCAGCCTATCATCACAAGTTTTTTTTAAAAAGTAACAGTTTCCAAAACTATATTATGAATATGACTATAATACCATATACTACAAATTTTATAATGATTCATTTATTAGTGTATAGGCTAGGCTACCATGAATCATTCATACTGCTGCTTCTTCATTATAAATAAATTGCTATACCTGTTAATAAATATGAATTACTTCTTCATATTATCTTTTTATTTTTGATATCTAGTGTTAGTAATATGTATAGCACATACAGTGTTTTGTATCATATAAGACAATATTGATGTAGGTACCAACGAACAGATGATGCATCTTTATGATATCAATAAATACAGTGCAGTACTATAAATTTATTTTCTCTTCCTTGTGATTTTCTTAATAATATATATTTTTCTATAGCTTATTTTATGGTAAGAATATAGTATGTAATATATATAGCATACAAAATATGTGTTTATGGACTGTTTATGCTATTAGTAAGGCTTCTGGTCAACAGTAGGTTATTAATAATTAAGTTTTAGGGGAGTCAGAAGTTATATGTGGATTTTTCAACTGCCCCTAATCCCTGCATTGTTCAAGGGTCAACTGTATATATGTCTCCAAATGACCATAATAAATAGAAAAGAAGGGATATAAAGTAGTAGTGATACTTCAAGGCTGAAGAAAAAACCATAATCCATTAAGGACATAGACATTATTATGGGAAAAGAGTATCTGGTTGGACCTTAAATAATAGCTAAGATTTAGATAAGAATTCAAGGCTGAGATGAGGAAAGGACTACAGTGTAATTTTAGGGTGCACATTTAGGAGTTTTTGTCAATGTGTAGGAAATGTGTGCAGGAGAGACACAAAAGATAATAACAGCTAGCATTTATGAAATACATTCTATATCCAAAACACTTTATAAAACACTTCAAATGAAATATCTCAAACTCTTGTTCAGCATCCTAATGATGTAGTGACTACTATTATTAATTTGTAAGTAAAGAAATAAACTGGTAAAAAACATAAAGTACTAAGTCACTGAAGCAGATTCTGCCAGTGCCCCACCTATATCATCTTGGCCTACTTGGGGGTAGCATACAGACAATCCCCATAGTCACAGAAATTGTCTTGCATCTGTCTGCGTAAGGGTGCTCTTTGTCTAAAATGTGTTTGGCTCACTCTGGAGCAATGCTCAGTCAACTAGGGACAAGTGCTGGCACAATTCTAAAGCATGTTCCACACAATCTTTCAGAAGATCTCTAGCGAAATTAAGCTTCAGTTACCTTTAAGTATAACCCACCCATTTACACACCCTTTGTGACTTTCTCCCCACCTGTGTCCCATTTCCCTACTGCCTAATGGTTCTTCCAGTGGTTATCTTCCAAATGAGACACCTTGGATTCTGACTTCAGGTGCTTCTTTTGAAATAAACCAACATAAGTCATTGGGCATCTCAAAAGTACCTAGAGGTTGTATTCTCAGAAGAGAATTCTGAAATTGGGCTTTCAGTCGGATGGCTATGAGGATCATCATGTAGATGGTTAAATGGGATAGTGATACTTCTGTTATCCTGCAGTATCGCAGTAATATTTAGATTATTACCTACGGTGGATTGGAGTGATACACAGAAAGAGAAGCACAAGCACAAGCTCTTGAAAGATACTGAGGGGATGTGATTATAGGGATTGTGGAATTGGGTGGCTTTCGTTAAGTGCTACAGAAACCATTAAAAAAGAGAAAGACACTCAGATCAGCTGACTTCAACTCTGTGAAAGCTAGAAAGTCTCCATGGAAACATTTTAAGAGACCATCATCTCTTATATTCAAGAGGGCAGACTATGCAGAAGCTCAGAAGTAAGACTGATCCTAAGGGTGGATGATTTTCAATGGAAAATTAATTCATAGCCTCAGCAAGTTCTTAGTGAAGGTCAGGGATTGTGCAGAGATAGACCCTGAGAACTGGGAGGGTGTCATTTGAATGACTGTGCTTAAAAAACTAGATTTCCCAGTTTCCCCTTGTAACTTGCTATTAAAGACCAGCTTCCCATTTTCTGGAGATTATGCAAAAGGCTCACGTGAGGCAGGTCCACCACAAGATGATGTTTGTCCTCTTCAAGAACTGCCCCTTCACTGCCCCTTCCCCGTTACTTCTAGAACAATAACTAGAGTCAGATCTCAGCATGAGCAGAGACACGAAGTGCTATTTCTGTTTGGGGGAAAAAGTGATTATTTATTGAAAGGGTTGCAGAACGTATCTAAGATATGATAAAATAGGAATTGAGAGAGCACACACAGTAGTGAAATGTTAGAGTGTTGGATCAGGTCAGGGACAGAGTTACACTTAGATAGGGGAATATTTATTGACATGGTGGCATTCTCCCATGAATCAGGATTTAACATCCTGGCAAGGATGCCTGGATTTAATCCTAATACACTCCACAAGTTACTTCTTGAACTTTGTAGATGACATAGAGTTAATGAGATAGCAATGTTGCAATGCTTTGGCAAAATATTGAGGGAAAATATAAAGGTTCAGAAAGATGGGCATGCTAGAATGGGCTAATTATGTAAAGCTAGATAACCAGCAGCTGTTTATGTTTCCCAAGAGAACACAGAAGACTCTCCCTTCCCTAAAATGTTGAAAAAAGAGACACTGACATCATCAAGAAACTCAGTGGTAGCTGTCCACTCTAGGCCAAAATTAATGGTAGAAGAAAGACACTGTGATTGATCTGGGCTACCTAGTGTCTATAGGAATACTATAATTTTGAAAAATCAGAAGCCACGTGGCAGCATTTAACCATCAGAGGCAAGGTTTCATAATTACCATAATGGACAGCAAGGCAAGAATGGGGCTTCAGGAACCTTGATCTTCCAGGATCTCTGGTAATGGCTAAGAGATCATGACATTCATAAAGCGAGATATAATAGACAATGATGTTATTGCCTGACTTACATAACAAAAAATGATTAAGATATCAAAAGCAGAAGAGTAATAGCCACAGTAATAAAAAATTACTCTCTCTCACACACTTTTCAGACTTGAACCAATTCTCAGATCTAGAGGCTGTTGATTAAAAGGGAGATCAGGACCACAGGAGAAAGACTCTGCAGTGCTACAGCAGGAATATGAAATACATATTTTCCAAATCCCTTCCCCAGAGGGCTTTTGACATTTACCTGAGTAACTGGACACTGAGTAGAAGGCATATACATATTCTAAGGGCTCTAGGACACATGATCTGAACTGACACTTATGCCAGGGGAACCAAAACCCCGTCGTGTCCTCTTTGTTAGAACAGGGTATGCAGTGGACAGTTAACAGGTGGATTCCTGAGCCATGTCTGTATTGAAGTCAATTCAGTGAGTCTACCAGACCCACAGTCCACACTGTGGTTAAGTTGCACAGTTCCTGAGTGTATGATTGAGGTGGACATGCTTAGCTGTAGATAGAACTCTCAGATTGTTTCCGTGATACATGAGTGAGAGCCATGAGGGTAAAGCAAAATGTCCGCAGTTTGCAACCTAGTTCAGGGCTCTCATCAGAACCCAGCCATGCTGGCACCCTTATCTCAGGTTTCTAGCCTCCAGTAGGGTGAGAAATAAATTTCTGTTGTTTATAAGCTACCTAGTCTATGGAACTAAGTTGTAGCAGTAGCCTGAAATGATGAAGACATCAACCCATCCAGAACAGTCTGCACACCCGAACCACATGTCCTGTTTTTCACTCCTCATTTATGAGACGGTGTATCGGGTCTGCTCCACATCACCTAGGTCCTTGTTATAGAGTATGACCCATAGACCTACGGCATTGGTATCATCTGGTAGTTTGTTAGAAATGCAGAATCTCAGCTCCCTTCTCCGTACCCCCTCCCATCCTAGACAAACTGAAACAGAACCCACATTACAATAAGATCCTAGTTGATGTTTGTACACTATTTGAGAAGCACTGACCCAGTTTTTTAATGGAATAGTGATATATGCCAGTAATCATCAGAAGCAGATACTTGCTGGGCGTGGATTCAGTGGATACACAGGAGAAAGCTTTCATTAAGTGTGTGAACCTGGGGCATGCTACCATAGGGCCTGTGATTACCAAGGTCTAGTCTAGCAAATTTGTATTCAGTTGCTTCTAGCAGATTTTTGCCCTGTGGTAGTTAGCTAAATGTTGACCAATTCTAAGGTTTTTATTGCCCAGAACTATAATAAGATGAAAAGGCTGTCTCCTTAAGAGTGTGTTAATGGTTTTAGACCTCTGTTGGATTTCATTAAGAATGTGTCATTTAGGCCAATGTCCCTTCAGAAATCTTCACCATGTCAATGACCCTAGAATTGAGACCTCTAGAGAATGGTTATGGGTTGGCTGTGCCTTTTGCCAACATACTTTTAAAGTTTCTGATTAATCTTATTTAATTAACATATATGCTCAAGTAAAATCTCTTTAGAGAGCTCTTCACTCATGGTTTTGTATAAAATAGAATGTGTCTTCTATGTTCTTAGTTCCGAAACATCTTCTTTACAGGAGATAATACTTCTGGACATTATATTACATTTATTTTTTAAAAATTTATTTTGTATCTATACAACTAGATATAAGCTACATGAGGACAAGGAGCTGGTTTAATTCACCACCATACTCTAGTGCCAAAAGTACTGTGTGGCACATTATTTACACTTAATACATATGTATTGAATTAAAAACCAGTGCCATTCACTAGTCTCCATAATTTAGAAGTAAGGAACCAAGAGGTTAGTAGCCTCCCCATGCATGAATAGTCCCCAGCCTGAATGCCGGTTTAGATCAAGATAATTTCAACCTAAGAAGTTTGTAAAGATAGGCCTAAGCCTAATTTGCTGAAACAGTCTCAAGTAGGTGCAATTATTAAAATGCTAAACCTATGTTATGGTAACATTCTTCAAATATCATTTGCTGTGGTTTCTCTCATCTGTACTCAAGGAATTTCTCTACTCATGTCTCAATAGCCTCCATTCTTCCATATCCTTAGAAGGATGTGCCAGTAAGAAACTAAAAAAAAAGTAGCAATGAAAATGTTTGACTATTAATTGTTACATTTACTACTCTAAGTGAAAGAGAAACAACTTGATGCCTGTCTATGAAGTATTTACATCCCATCCCAGACTCAAAAAAAAAAAAAAGAGTTTAGTGATGGCAGAGAGAAAAAGAGTTAAAGAGATCAAGAAGGCAAGAGAAATGCAAGACCAATAGGTAACATGTTAGCTGGTGTGGGTTGTTATTCACTTGGACAGTAAGGAGGACAACTGGGTGCTGATTTAGACTCCATGTGACTCCCAGGCAATGATATTATTTAAAAAATGATGCCTTATGTTCCTTTCTGTCAGTTTTCCCAAAGCACAGCCACGTATTCATAAATATGCTTTCTATTACTTTATTAAGTTCTGGACCAGTTTGTTCCTTCTTTTCTGAAGTTTATCATCATTTGAGCTGAGTTTGCAAATGGTCTATTATCTCTTTGTATGGATTCTTGTTTGTATGCTTTCAAAAATAATTAATCAGCATGTGCAAAATTGTCTTCGTATTTGTTCCAGATTGTGAAGTTAAAAGGTTCCCAGAGGATCAGATTAATCATAACCAACATCTGTTTACAAGCTACCTTGCTATAAACTCAAATGCAGATGTATAAAACCAACTGATCAGAATTTGGACTATCGTGTATTTGTTTATTTTGCCAAGAGAAATGGTTTTGACATGTTGAACAATATTAGAAATGAATGGATTTAATTTTTAAATTAAATTCTTAAGACAGTGATTCTTAAGACAGTCATTTATAGAGATATGATTTACTCATTTTTAAAACACTTTAAAAATCAAATTTATCAAAGTTTAAAAAGTTAACTCATGTGATTAGAATTGGTCATAAGTATTGTCAGAATAGACAGTGGTTTTCCTTGTGCCATTGCACATACTCACATCTGGTATTGTCTCATTGACCAAAAACATTAATAAAAGCTTCATGTGTTTAAGATGTATAGAATATTGCTTTATTTGAGACAGTAAATCTTTCTTCCTTATCAATTTCATTAGTTAATTCATCTAGTTGTCCCTTTAGTTCCTTGGAACACATAACTAGAAATGGAAATTTTACCTTTTCTTTACGGAAAGAATTTCAAGGTCTCGGGTTTCTTTACAAACCAGTATGACAACTGAGTTGGAATAGAAGGTAGACAAAGCCATCAAGTGAAATCTTGCCTGGTTCAAAAGTCTGCCTATAGTGGCTCTATTTTTTTTAGTGCAAACATTATAGTCATAATCTCTTTGTTCTCTAACAATTCTTGAGTGAAAAGGATCATATCTGCCTCTTTAGACTGGAGACTAAAACCACAATTCAACCTCAGCAGTTCTATAAGAAAAGTTTAACAGCACTCTGGAAATTAACTTATTGGTACTGTTAAGCAGTTAGAAGTCTCAGTATTTTCTATATTCATTTTTTCCACCTTAAGATCATAGTAATTACTATACTTGAAATTATTTTGACATCTCTTTGAAACTCCAGAGACTAAAGAAAAATCTGTATAACTGTTAGAGGAGTTATTTCCTATATTGGCTACGATACCCAGAGCAAATACCATTGCATCTAACACTTTATCATCTAACGTACTTATAACTCACTATTGTATCTCTAAAGAATTTGAACAATTTCATTTCTATTGAATATTGGTAGTTTTATTCCTCTTATGGCAGATTTATCTGAAATATTCTAAAAAAAATTCAGATGATTGCTAAGAATTATTTCTGTATGTTTAGAAATTGCATCCAGGCACTGAATTAAGTATATTCCGAGACATCAAGATTCAATAAGTAAGATGGGTAATAAGAAGCAATAATCTGTAAAGATCTAGGGCTAAGTACACTGTTTACAAATCAAACATGTTCTAAACAGTTATAAAAAGTATGCATGCTCAATATTAACTTGTAAGCATCACTGAAAAGAGGGCTTGGGGAATCAAAAAAATGGGAACCATTCTGAGTTCCGAATCCACAAAAGGTAACATAAGGTCTCTATAATGAGGTGGTATGTTCACTGTTACACAATGCAAAATGATGCTCGTGATAAAATCCAGTAAACTTCAATACTTACTTCAGTGAGGTTACCAGCAGCTTTTGCTGTAGACTCTTCAAAATATTTTTATTTAAATATCTTCATTCAAGGTTCAAATAAAATCTCCTTTGGGCAGGTTTAAGTCTTAAGTTCTGTCCCATAAAGTGTTTTACAATATATGATTTGTTTGAAAGTTGTGGTTAATATTCATTTAAAAATTATGGTAGGTATATTAGTAAGTAGTCAATTTATAGCTAGCTGCTGCCTAGAAATTTACTCAGTGAAAATCCATTACTATTATCTTTTTTAAACTTAACATAAAATGTAAACATCACCTTGTGTTTGCAATATTTGGAAAAGATCTAGACCTCTTTTCCTTAAATGTATTACTAAAGTACCCTTTAGAATGTGAACTGTTCTCACAAACCATAATGTAAGCAAAGAATTTAACTGTACTTTTTATATTATGCAGACTACCAAAATATACATAATGACATGACATGAGGAATTGTGTACGTTTAATTAAAACCATTAGCAATCCACAAATGGGTGGAAGACCTAAATAGACATTTCTCCAAAGAAGACATACAGATGGCCAACAAACATGAGAAGATGCTCAACATCGCTAATCATTAGAGAAATGCAAGTCAAAGCCACAATGAGGTATCACTTCACACCAGTCAGAATAACCATCATCAAAAAATCTAGAAACAATAAATGGTGGAGAGGGTGTGGAGAAAAGGGAACTCTCCTGCACTGTTGGTAGAAATGTAAGTTGGTGCAGCCACTGTGGAAAACAGTTTGGAGATTCCTTAAAAAACTACAAATAGAACTACCATATGATCCAGTAATCCCACTCCTGGGCATATACCCAGAGAAAACCATAATTCAAAAAGACACATGCACCTCAACGTTCATTGCAGCACTATTTACAATAGCCAGGACATGGAATCAACCTAAATGCCCATCAACAGATGAATGGATAAAGAAGATGTGGCACATACATACAATGAAATATTACTCAGCCATAAAAAGGAATGAAATGGAGCTATACGTAATGAGGTGGATAGACCTAGAGTCTGTCATACAGAGTGAAGTAAGCCAGAAAGAGAAAAACAGATACTGTATGCTAACTCATATATACGGAATCTAAAAAATAAAAATGGTACTGATGAACCCAGTGACAGGGCAAGAATAAGGATGCAGATGCAGAGAATGGACTGGAGGACATGGGGTTGGGGGGGCGGGGAATGAAGGGGAAGCTGGGACAAAGTGAGAGAGTAGCATAGACATATTTACACTATCAACTGTAAAATAGCTAGCTAGTGAGAAGTTGCTGTGTAACAAAGGGAGATCAACTCAATGATGGGTGATGCCTTAGAGGGCCAGGACATGGAGGGTGGGAGGGAGTCGTGGGAGGGAGGGGATATGGGAATATATGTCTAAATACAGCTGATTCACTTTGGTGTACCTCAAAAGCTGGTACATGAGTGTAAAGCAATTATATTCCAATAAAGAGCTTAAAAAAATTAGCAAAAAAAAAAAAAAATTAAAGGCATTTGAATCTAGTGCAAAGTCTATAACTTGAATATTCTAACAACTTTTCAGTAAAATATTTAATGTTATTTCTTCCAAATTTTCTGAAATTATCTTTAAAGAGAAGCATCTATATACATATAAACAGCTCTGCAAATACTACAATCTCTAGATTTTAAAACATAAACTAGTAGGTTAATGTTGCCAAACCCATAGAAAATTGCATGTGTGTTTGACCCATGTTTAAAAGACTTTGTTTTTATTTGTTCAGGAGATGATCACTCACTTTTGATATTGGGTCTTAAGTAAAATGAATACAAAAGTCTAATGTACTGTTTTTACCTCTAGGAATTATATAATTCAAGCATGTAAAATGAAGCAATGTTGTAGTAAATATCAAAATAAGTCCACTCAAAACTCCCCCCAAAAGAGCAACTTGCCAAAGGAGCTTCTGCTGTAAATATCCAGCAGTGCCAGGAAATACGCGTAGAAAGGAAAAAGCAAATAATTTTCCACTTGAGGAAATATTTGACTTCATCCTAAAGTCTGTACAACTTCTTTGTGCATTTTCTTTTCCTAATGCATTTTACTTTTTCTCTTGGCCAGCATTCCTGATATCTTGTTAATAACTAATGATTTCACACTGAAATATTGGAAGTAGAAGAAATGGTATGAAAAAGAGTTATGAGGTTTTTTTTTTTCTTTAAGTAATTTATGAATTACAGATATGTCCTAAAACGTTAGTTAAGATGGATAATAATTGTCTGGGTTCCTTGCTCACAGTTGTCAGTAATCCCCTCTCAGAAATTTCTGAGGATTGGCCATCCAGGTATTTCATGCCTCCAACAGATGTCAGTCAATCTTAAAGCCATTAAGTCAGTTCTAAACAGTTGTCCTTGTTAGGAAATCAGCATTTCTGAAATATTCTACCTCTGTTCTAATGTAACTTTATGAGCATCAGAAAGTCTGACTAGCATCAGAAAACCTTCAATGTGACAGCCTTTAAAAGTATCTGAAAACTGTCATCATTTTCCTCCTAGTTATTCCCATTCCAATTAAAAAATAGCCAGTTTCTTCAGCAGTATTTTTAATAGACTTTATTTTTAGAGCAGTTTTATGTTTGCAGCAATATTGAGCAGAATGTACAGAGATTTTCCATATACCCACTGCCTGCACATGCAATCTCCCCCACTATTAACATCCCCCACCAGAGTGGTACATTTGTTACAATTGATGAACCTACATTTTCACATCATTAACATGCAAAGTCCATAGTTTACTTGAGGATTCACTTTGTTGTTGTACATTCTATAGGTTGGGACAGATTTCTAACAACATAAATCCACAATTACAGGTCATACAGATTGATTTCACTGCCCCTCAATTATTTTGTATCCACCTATTATCTCTGCTTCCCATGCCTGGCAAGCATTGATCCTTTAATTATCTCCATAGTTTTGCCTTTTCCAAAATATCATATACTTGGAATCATATTGTACTTAGTCTTTTCAGATTGGCTTCTTTAACTTAGTAATATTCATTTGTTTTCTCCATATCTTTTCATGGTTTAATAGCTCATTTCTTTTTAGTGCTGAATAATATTCCATTGCCTGGATGTACCACAGTTTATCCATTTACCTACTGAAGAACATTGTGGTCGCTTCCAAATTTTGGCAATTATGACTAAAGCTGCTATAAACATCTGCGTGCAGACTTTTGTGTAGACATAGTTTTCAACTCCTCTGGGTAAATACCAAGAAGCACACTTGCTAGATCATGTGGTAAAAGTATGTTTAGTTTTGTAAGAAACCATCAAAACTCCTTCCAAAGTGACTATATCATTTTTCATTTCTACCATCAATGAATGAGAGTTCCTTTTGTTCTCCAGTATTTGCTGTTTTCAGTGTTCTGGATTTGGGCCATTCTAATAGGTATGTAATGATATCTTATTCTTGTTATAATTTCCATTTCTTTAATGATATATGATGTGGAAAATCTTTTCACATGCTTATTTGCCATCTGTATGTCTACGTTGGTGAGGTATCTGTTTGGTCTTTGGACCATTTTGTTAATCTGATTATTTTCTTATTGTTGTGTTTTAAGTGTTCTTTGTCTTCAGCTGTTTTTCACTTACAAAGTTTTCCAGCTTCTTTGCAACTCTGTCTACTGTGTCATACTCAGTCCAGTTTGTCAATATTATAATCAAACATTAAAATATTTTCTGTTGACTGAAAAGGAGGTTGTTTGGAGCATATTTTCACTTATGTAAACACTATGGATTTATTGGAAAGCATTACAGTAAAAAAAAATTGTCCTTGAGAAGCCTGCACTAAAGTATGACAATAACTTTTTTATAAAACTCATTATACTATTGATTTTTTTCTGTTACAGTCAAGTGAAAACCTGTCTTTGAAAAATAAATTTATATTATCCTAGTACAGTTGTACTCTGTTTAAACCTAAGAATAAAAATATATAATCATTCCTATTAAATATCATCTTAATTTTCAGCATGGCTTGTAATTTTTTTAGTGTAAATCTGTTATAGTTAGTATTGGTGATCTCAGCTTTTTTTAAATCACCACTTATTTGATAAATAGGACTTTTTGGTGTACTTTCCAGTTGTTGAAGAATATGGACTGGTTATTACTTTTGAATGTAGGCTTTCTTAAACAATAGCTGCTTATAAAATTGCATATGCTGACTATTTTCACATTAGGTCATATAAACAGAAACTGGCAAAGAAAGTAGTAGGGGAAATGAGGTTTATACTGAATGTATAAAATTTATGAAATATTTATTAGAAGTAAAACAAGGACAGTTTACCCATGTCATTTTCTAAATACTTATCAACCATGCACATGAGCTTTTTTCCCATAGATTATGAAAATAATTATAGGAGGGAATCTAAATAGGTAATGTGTGCAGTTTCATAAAAATGATCACGTTGGTGGTAAGCAGAATAATTTCTATCTAAAGTTGTCCAGTCTAACCTGAACCATGCATAATCTCAAGTGCATGAGCAAGTGGGTTTTTATTTGCATTTCTCTGCAGGATATAGCAACCAAAAAGGAATCAAAAATGAACTTTAGAAAGACATTTTCAAGTGGATTGTCACATAAATATTCTTCTTACACAAATGGCAGCTACATCTACAACTAACCAATTACAAAATGATAATGATAATTTCTGGGTAATGAAACAAATCGTGACTTTTATCATTTTTGTTATATCACATTTTTTTAATCTTTTTGCTCCAGTAAAATTGGATTGTTTATAGAGAAGGAAAGTCTTTAAGCTATTTCTAAAGATATTTCAAGTAAATATTTTGATCTAAATTTTCCAGCTGTCTTTTTTTTCTTATTTATTAATATCACTGATACAGAATTTTGGAAAATCAGTAGAGTGATAACTCAGTAGTTTATCTGCAATGGATTTGCCTATAGATTAAAACCAAATGGAAAAAGTAGATAATTAGTATCTTGGTCATTCAATACAACATTAAAAATAATAAATACAGATCAGTTTTCAAAAGTAATAATTACTCTTTCTTCATATCACTAGTTTAGACTTAGACCTTATATTCTTATCCCTAAGAAGGAAAATCAGTTTCATTTTTTCCAAATGGATAGGAATAGAGTCTAAATTTTAGACTAATTTACCTTGGATCTGCTATAAATAGAATGACCAATAGGTATGTCCACTAATCATTTCCAAGCATTTTACAAAATTGTGGGGTTTTTTGGGAGGTTTTTTTTTCTGTTTTTTTTTTAAGAAAGGGAAGATTCTAAATTTTATTTCTGTTTCTAAGAAATTATTCTCCACTTTTTCAACAGGCAAATATAACTTTGGAGAGTAAACTAGTAAAACAGATAAAAATTGTTAGCCTTTGAAAGGTAGTGTGTTAAATGTCAGGAACACAGTAAATATTCAAAGTCAAAGGGGACAAAAAAAAAAAGACAGTGTCTATTCCCAGTTGTAGTACTCAGCATGTGAAGTGTCATAGCCCTTGTGACATTGGGCATCTAAAGCAAAGAACCTGAATTAATATTTTTAAAATGTGGTGTATAATTTAGAACAATGTCCATAGACCTCTTAAGTAAGTCCCATATTCATTTAAGAAGCATTTCAGTTCCTGCGTTGTTTGCACAGAAACACATGGCAAACTTCATGAAGTGGGGAAGTATCTTGCAGAGAGAATAAAAGCCAGTGTGGCCCTCACTACAAGTCACAAGAATTAGCAATTATAGATCCAAAGGAAATGAATGTAGCTTGCCAATACATTACTTTTTCAAAATGTGCAGAAACACAGTCCTTTTTGTTTAGGTATGCAGGATTATCACTCTAGGACCTTAAAATGACCACTTGAATGATATAAAACATAGATAACCCCTTAACTACAGGATTTATTACATCTATCAAAAGAGTTGGTTCTAGCTAGAAAACAAGACTCTTCTCTATCATTTAAACACTATACATAGACCTCTGACTGTTTGGAATTCACAGTAAAATTTCAAATCATTTCACAACAAGTTCTGAAATCGTAGAATGAGAGTGTAGGCATGTTCTTGTGTGTGTGTGTGTGTGTGTGTGTGTCTGTGTTTTGGTTATATATGGCTTTGGGTTGGTTTGAAATACATAAGTCATATTAATTTTTTAAAATTGGTTTTCATTAACTTACTTCCTTTGAGTCTGATTTATCTTTCAATTGTCTGGCTTAATTGCTTTCGCTCTCTCTCTCTCCCCCTCTAATAGGTTTTGCTTCTATTTTTAATGAGCCTTTACCTTTTTCCCCTTAAGTATTTCCCCCCATTTGTTCCCTTATATGTTTTGCCTAACACCATTCTTTTCACCATTAAGAATTTTGGAAAATGCAGTTCTTTGAGGCACGTGACACCCATGACACCAGGCTCCTTCCTTGGTTAAGCTCCCTCTTCTGTCTTCTTTCTTATCCTTGTTTGTGCCTTCTTAACCTGTTTTTCACTGCTCTTTCCTCAACTACTTTTTGAAATCCCCCTGGTGTTTGATCTTTCCCATTTTCTTCCTCCAACCTCATCTTACTCCTTTTTCATTTTGAAATTAAGGCTGTGTCACATAAGGAAAAGATTCTGAGCCTGGGATCCAGAGAGAGCTAGGTTGAAACCTGGCTAACTTATGTATTGATAATTAGAACAGCCCTTTTTTGAAATAGTATATCACCTTTTTATTGCACACTTTAAACCAGAAATATAGTTACTTCTTCTGGACTATGATGACATTATTTTTGTAACGAATTCCCAATGTTTATATGACCATGCATGTTATTGGGAATATTCTGTTATTTTAAGACTAAGTTCTTCATTTGAGTAATTTAAAAACAGAAATGCCCAGAATAAAGTTCAGGGACCTACCCACTAAGCACAGTTTGTTGGGGTTTTATGGTCAGATTCACAACATTCAATCTCTGTGTCAGTCAAAGAAAGACCACTGTTCCTTCAGGTCCCCTCGAGCAAAAAAGAAGCCCAGTACTTTGTTGGGTTCTTGGGTATTGGAGACAGTATGTGCCGCACATGGGCATGTTTTTTGGTTCTTTATGTGGATTAATATGCCCACAGCATCTTCTGAGTGGAGCTCAAACCAAGTGGCTCCACAGGAAGCATTCCATCAAGATGTGCCACAACTTTTACCATTGGAGCCACATGACCCAGTGACCCTTTGAAAGTACAAGTATCTTAGGTGATTTTTCCATTTGGAGACTTTGGAAAAGACAGACATCCTCAAACTGGATATTATCCATTATTTTCCCTACAAATATCATTTCACATCAATGTGCTTTTTTTGGAAAAAAATAGGTTATTATTACCCTGAATGTTTGGTTTCTGGTGAGAGCTCTCTTCAAGTGTTTCAGATGGCTGTTTTCTTGCTGTGTCATCACATGGCAGAGAGAAGAGAGAGAGAATAGTCTGGTATCTCTTCTTAAAAGGCCACTAATCACATTATGAGGGCCCTACCCTCATGATCTCATCTCACCCTAATTACCATCACATTGGGAGTTGGAGCTCCAACACAGGAATTTGCAGAGATATAAACACTCGGCCCATAACAGCCTGCTACTATGTTCTTATCAAAACTGAACACCTGACCCAATACCCTGTTAGTGATGTAGAAAATAGGACCAGTCAAACTGACTGTTCTCAAGCAGTCTGCTATGGTCTGAATGTTTATCCCCTACCACCCCAATTCATGTAATGAAATCTTAATTCCCAATGTAGTGGTATTAAGAGTGGAATGTTATTAGGTCATGAGGGGAGAGCCCTTGTGAATGGAATGGCAGAGCCTTATTGCTCTTATGAAAGAGACCCTATGGAGCTCCCTGGCTCCTTCTGCCATGTGAGGATACAATAAGAAATTTACAGCCTTGAAGAGGGCCCTCACTTGATCATACTGGCACCCTGATCTCAAACTTCCAGACTCCAGAACTGTGAGAAATAAATTTCTGTTGTTTATAAGCTACCCAGTCTGTGGTATTTTGTTTATAGCAGCATGAATGGACTAAGACACAGTCGCTCCAAATCAAGGACCAGACTCAATGATCTAAACAAAGTTGGGAGCTCTAAGGCTTACAAGCCATCTGAGAGGCCATGTTGAGGGCCATTCAACCTGGGTGTCCCTGCTGCTGCATGTGGAAGGAGTGTACAGTAACTAACAGCATTTTCTTTGTGTTTCTTTATATTATACACAATTCTATTTTAATGGTCCATAGCTACATTTGGATATATGAAAACCAATCATCAGCTAACAGTACATGTATAACAGACAGAAAAGAAATCAAACTAGTTGCTTCCCTAGCTTGGCCAACAGCAAGAATCTATAAACAGTTAAATAGTAAAAAAAATTCTACTGAGTATGATAATATTGATCACGTAAGTAGAAAGTAGTTGTACCACTTTCCTTTTAGACATATTGCCATTTTCAAGCTATATGTATTTCTAATAACATAATGGGGAGGGAAAAGAACAAGTCTTCATTCCTAGCAATTACAGTGCACAACTTTTCTTGGTTAAATTGCTGGATGTATAAATCGAGATAATATTTTAATTTCTATAAATAAAAATCAAACTCCAAATAGTATTACATATAAATGACAACACATAAATTCTAATAAAATCTGCTATTAAAAAAAACATTTTCTGAGGCAATGATATACTGTGTTTGCCATGAAAAATATCTATATTTTGAATCACAAACCAACTTCATGCTATTAGAAATAAAAATGTCCTCCAAACCAGTGGAAACTGGCATTCTTGTCTGAGCTGAAATAGCCTGGAAAAAAAACATTTTCTCATTTTATAATCATTTCAGTATATGCAAGATGACATTTGAAAACATCTGGTTTTAATGATGTCCAGAGGACATTCCAGAATGGTGGGGTCTAGATGTGCAGATATGTAAAAAAGCCCTTCTTGTTAATTTTAATAAATGGAATGCAGAAAATAAATAAGTTTAAGCTAAAGAAAAATAGGAATCATTTGGGGGAAGGGTTCTTTGAAAAGAGAATCACAAAATTAATTTCAATACCTGGATTATGTACTGCCTGATGAGCAATTGCTTGACTTGCTGATCTGAAATCAAAGTCACAGTTGATTTTTATCCAAGATTCTTGACAGGCTGAAATAAATGGCATCAATTCAAACTATTCTGGCTCAGCATAATTGAGAATCAGTCTCCAGAACAATAGCCTGTTAATTCACTGTCACGTGGGAGGAAAATTAAACTTGGTCTTGCCTCCAATGACCTTAGGATTTTTATTTTTTAAGTCTCAATTTAGTAAGCTCAACATCCCAACCTCTTCATAGTTTACATAAAATAAAATTGATAATTAGTATAGTTACTATATAGGAATAGTGAAATTAATTTATAATCCCTTTACTCTAGATTATAAACCATAAAGAAATATACCCAATTTGGTTATGAATAACTACATGTATAGATAAGCTAGGTTTTGTAAGATTATTTCAGAATGTACAGCTGGTAGAAAGATTTTACCCTAAAGCATATGGAATTCACTCAGGTTTTCACCCTCCAAAAGAGGAAAGGAAATCTGATTTTTGATTTTATGGGTATTAGGTGAAGTCAGTGTGTGGGGGGGCGGGGGTTATCTCATTTTATTGCTTTACTGTGGGATAATATTTTCTTATTGATATATAAAATATCTATTTACTTGGGTAAATGAACAAAAATTGGGGGCTCATTTCCTGAAAAATAGTACCCCAAAACCATATACATTCATTGCCTGTACTAAGATAGTAAATATTAAATTGTCACTTGAAAAGACTGGAAATGTTTATTTTCAATCTGATGTTTTGTGTTTGGGGAATGGGATGAGCTGGTAGAAAGAGGACATTTTGAAGAATCAGCTGCCTAGGATGTTGAATAACAAACACAGTTTATGGAATAGAAATTATAATAAAAAAAGTATTTGGGGGGAGCTTCCCAAAGATTAGGCATTTAATTGAGATATATACCACTTGTTATGTACCATCTACTTCTTTATGTGCTTTACAGATATTAACTTCCTTGGTTTTCATAACAAGTCTGAGGTACTTATTATTATTTCTACTTTATGATGAAGAAACTGAAGCAAGATCAGTTAGGTAACTTGCAGAGGTTTACAGAGTAAAGAAGTTCCAGAGCCACTGCATTGCTCTTCGTTTGGTGTTGACCAAGACTGGAATTGAAATCTATTCAGTTTATAGACAGACACTGAGAAAATCTAGGGGATTTATAACACTAACTGCTATGGTCAACATCGAATTCTTAGAGTCAATGTAATGATTAACTCTAGTATTTATTCTAGAATTTTATGAGAATTCTGATTACACTAGATGCAGAAAAGTGGCTATTCAAGTTATTATAGCAACTTAGTATGGGAGGTAGAGTAGAGACAGGAGAGAGATGATCTCCACAGTCACTTCAAATAACCCATAACTGAATATGGAAATTCTTGGATGTTTCTGAGCTTGAGAAAATTCAGATACATTCTTCAACACTTGACTCTGCTATAGTTTTGTCAACCATGAAAACACAATAACCTTTTAAAATACATTCTAAGAGAGCATTCCTAGACTTTTGCATCTATGTCAAAATTCAAAGGTATTATCTAGCTTCCTAAGGACTTTAGAAAGTTCAATTCAATTGAGATTTCTACAACTCTTCTCTGATAAGCAGAATCTCTGGGTGAAGACAAAGTTTGAAGCAGTTCCCTCTAAAACACACATGCACACACATACACTCACATCATATATATGATGTGGTCCTTTCATTAACAGAATTTGTAATTTGTTTGGGAGCTAAAAATAAACCTACTGAATAATTATTAGATCAGAACAATGTGTGACAGCAGTAATTTTTCTTTTTTAGTTTTTGTTTTTTATTGAAGTATAGTTGATTTACAATGTTGTGTTAGCTTCTGGTGTACAGCAAAGTGATTCAGTCACATATATATGGAAGTAGGGGAGGGACACTTTAGGAGTTTGGGATTAGCTGATACAAACTACTATGTATAAAATAGATAAACTACAGCAATAATTTTGAAGGTATTTATTTATTTACCTGTTGCCCCAGCCCTTTCTTCAGGTAGACTCCTACTTAGGAACTAAACATGTCAAACATATAAAACACAGCTCCTGTAGTTGAAACAGATGTGGAGAAGCAAGGTTCTCTCATGTGAGCAATTCCATCCTTTAACAAAGCTTCTGAGAAGCTTAACAGGGCCATGGATGGAACAGAGAATGAAAACCTCTGATAGGGGTTCAGTTCAAGGACTGTAAATAACAGAAAGATCATCTGGAATGAGATATGCCAGGCAAACTCCACAGTGGAGAGTTTCAATAGGAACTAAAAAAGAAATGCAGAATTTAGGTATATTTATTTATTCATTTATTGATATAGTTTTATATTCAGATTAAATGGTTGAGATTCTCAACAAAAAGTATTCAATCTGGTAATTATTTATAATTTCCAAGCTCAAGGCAAACGAGTCAAATCTTTCTTTTTAAAATTTACATTTCACAAATTCATTTTTCTGTGTTCAGGAAAACTTAGTAAAGGTACTTAAAGAGTAATAAGTTTAAACAAATAAAAATGTTTTCTTAGTGTGCTTTTTTTTGAAAAAATAATTATGTGCATTTCTCACGAAGAAAAAGTTAAAAATAAACTATTAGGAGTAAAACTGTACTGGTATTTTCCATCTTAAAAATAAAAGCACTGTGTGTACAGATATTTAATAATATGACATGGTTTAAATTGAAAGAGAGCTGGTGAAAATAACTCAAATTATTATCATGAGCTGAAATCACTTAATATAATTAAAGTGGAATAGGAAAACTTAATCTTTGTAATTTGGCATATTCCTTCTAATAGTAAAACAACTTTGTTTGTAACAAAGATGTTACTCATTTATTTCCAGAGTACATCTTAGAGCAACTGCATGGGAAAATATAACAGCATAATGGTAGAAATAAATGAAATAAAAACTGTTACATCTTTATAAAAGTTATAGTATTTTTAAAAGAAAAATAGTAAGTACTATGTATCTAACTTAGACTGCATTCATTTTATTATTAATGTTTCTGTAGGTAGAAGTAGCTATTATTGAGAATTTGCAAAAAGATCCATGCATTCTGCTAAATCTGGTACTAAACTTGGTTTGTAGATATGATCGCCTTAATTTAATATTTAAATCAACATTTAAAAAACATGAGCCATAGAGAGATTAAGGAATTTGTCCTGATTTACAAAATCAAAAACTGGCAAAGTAACTTTACAAATTCAGGACTCTCTGGTTTTAAACCTTGGGCTCTTAAACAATGTACAGTTCTTATCTTGAACCCTTAAAGAGCAATCTTAGAAAATTTCTGGAAACTTCTAATTTCCACTGAATATAATTAGTAAACAAATAACTTCTTCATAGTGTTCATGTATTGCCTGCTAATTAAAGAATGAGTTCTAAAAGTAGTTAAAAACAAAGTCATAGTTGTATATCAGTCTGAATATTTCTTCCAGATGAGTATGTACAAAGTGAAATGGAATAGAAGCGACTAGAATACAGTAGCCCAAGGTTGCAATTTATGAATTGATTAAAGATTTACGGCATTTGTTTCCTGTACTTATGTAAATAGATAGTTATACAAATATTTTCTTCTACCTGATTAACTTATAGCTGTGTAGTAATTATTTTATATTACATAGAATTTATCTTTTCTTAATCATCTGTTTTTATCTTTTAATTCTCATCACAACTCCATGAATAGTCCATTATTATTCTCATTTTAAAGGTTTATCAGAGAGGTCAATTAATTTGATCAACACCACACAATAGCCAAAAGCAGCACAAGGAAGCAAACTGAGCTTACTATGCCCTTTCATCACAGCTGGGTGGCCTGCTGTATTGATTCCAGTGGTGTAAAGCTGGAAGAAGGATCTTGGTTCCAGTCTTTGAAGAAAGAATTCAGCAAAGAGACCAAGGTTGTGAAAAAGATAAAAATATTTATTAGAAGCAAAGTATGTGTGGAAGAAGCAAAGTAGGTGTAGAAAAAAACAAAATATGTGTTGATGAGAACACAGGCGAGCATGAAGTGAGTTTCATGCAACAGGGGCAGCTTAGGTTACTTAAATAGGGGCAGTTTTCTGTTTTTTTTCCTGGCCAATCATCTACATATTTGGTCTTGGTGTTAGCACACATCTTTCAGTCAATATAGATTCCAGCCGGCATTTTCTCCCTCCTTTTGTCCTTCCCCTAGACTGAGGGCCTTCTCTACACGTGTCGGGCCAGAAAATTCACAAGAATACACCCAGTCAGGGCACAATGCTTTGTTAATATTCCATCTCAAAGTGTCAGCAGGAGACTAGCTTCACGTGCTCAGCCAGGAGAAACCAGTTACAGGTGCTCAGCCTGGGGCCTATCTCTTACCTCAGTATCTTTCTATATCTAATACAGTGTGCAGAACTTGACAATAAATTAATGTGTATGTTATTTTCATCATTTGTATTTAAAAACTATATTTACCCACAGAAATAAATTATAATAAATTATACACTTTTGATAAAACATTAGTATTTCTTAGAGTCAAATTACCTCTCCATTTAAGTGAGTAATTTCAGCATTTCGGTAGGGGTAAAGATAATAACTAAACTTTTTAATTTTGTCCAAAAAAGTAAATCTTTGACTTTAGTGTTTCTCATACAGTAGTAATTCAGATTAATGCCTTGTATACACTTAGTAATATTAAGAAATTTTTACGGTAATAATTATAGACAATGTTACTAATGCAATGCCTATGTGGAAAATGTTTATTAATATTTATACATATGTAGGGAAACTTTCATATTGATATTTACTTGAGAAGACACTGTTATGACTCAACCACAAAAATTCAAAAAGTTTGTCCATACATAATGAAACTGCTACTTACTATATAGTCCACCTATTCTTAGACTACAATTCATATGGACCATAGTAAAAAACAAACAAAACACTAAATATTTGAGTCATGTATTTACTTATATTTAAGACACCTCCATGATTCAGTAATTTAAAGAATAGAAGTTGATTTCTCTTTTATGTTTAGTCCTTTCAGTATTCAATGTTATAGTAACCCTACTCCTGGAAATCATTTAAAGACACCAATTTCTTCTGTTTTGCTCCAACATTTTGATATGCTGGAGGCATTATTTTTTCAAGTGGTCACATTTATGGCCATATCCCTGTGTATTCCAAAGGGCAGGGAGGGAAAAGAGTGTAACTGAGCATGTGCCTGATGTTTAAACCTAGATCCAAAAAACAGTAGATAACATGAAATTAGGCATATGGCTGCACCTATCTGCAAGGTACCTGGCTACTAGCTATAACTCTATTACCTTAAAAAAAGGGTAAGTTGATTTGGTGTATACAAATACTAGTCTGCCATGGTCCTCTAACCACTCAAATCCTATGCTCATTCCTTCCACGTGTAGACACAAGCACTCCTTCTCCAGGGCAGACTCCATAATATAGCCATATAATATCTCTGCCTAAGATTTGGGAATTGGGGGCAAAGTATCATATTCCCCATCAATTCCAGATAAAGCTTCTAATGGACCAGTGACTTTCAAAATAAATACATGTTATCTAATTCCCCCCTTCCCAACATATATATGCACATCTAATAAATACAAATTCAGCAATAGGAAAGGAAAATCATAATAAAATCTTCCATTCAGAAATGGAAATCATTAGAAACACCAAGTAGTCACTGGCTCTTTTTCTTTCCTAACTTTATTGGTAAGTGATTAACAGATAACATTGTGTAATTTTAAATGTACAGTATTTTGAACAATGTAATTTGATAATAATGTGTATTGTGAAATGATTGCCACAATAAAGTCAGTTAACATATCCATCACCACACATAATCATCTTTTTTGTGTGTGGTAAGAACATTTAAGATCGACTCTCCAAGAAAATTTCAAGTATACAATAGTCACCATGCTATACATTAGATCCCCAGAGCCTATTCATCTTATGATTGAAAGTTTGTACCCTTTGACCAACATCTCCCCTTTTCTCCCTACCCACCACCCCCCAGCTCCTGGTAACCACAATTCTACTCTTTGCTTCTATGAGTTCCAAGTTTTTTTTAGATTCCAAAAATGACATCATACAAGGCTCTCATTCAGATTCTACAGAGAAATCAAATCTTTATAGATAAGCAAAAGCTAAGAGAATTAAGCACCACCAAATCATTTACAGTAAATGCAAAAGTAACTCCTCTATGGGGGAAAAGAAAAGAGGCCACAACTAGAAACAAGAAAATTACAAATGGAAAAGATTACCAGTAAAGGCAAACATACATTAAAAGTAGGAGATCATTGAGATAGGATCAAGATGATGGAATAGGAGGACATGTGCTCACTCCCTCTTGCAAAAGGACTGGAATTACAACTAACTGCTGAACAATCATCGACAGAAAGACACTGGAACTCACCAAAAAATACACCCCACATCCAGAGACAAAGGAGAAGCTGCAATGAGACAGTAGGAGGGGCACAATCACATTAAAATCAAATCCCATAAATGCTGGGTGGGTGACTCACAAGCTGGAAAACAGTTATACCACAGAAGTCAACCCCACTAAAGTGAGGTTTCTGAGCCCCATGTCAGGCTTCCCAACCTGGGAGTCCAGCAACGAGAGGAGGCATCCCCAGAGAATCAGACTCTGAAAGCCAGCGGGATTTGATTGCAAGACCTCCACAGGACTGGGGGAAACAGAGACTCTAATCTTGGAGGACACACAAAATAGTGTGCTCACCAGGACCCAAGGGGAAGGAGCAGTGACCCCATAGGACACTGAACCAGACCTACCTGCTGGTGTTGGGGGGTTGCCTGCAGAGGTGGGGAGAGGCTGTGGCTCACCGAGGAGACGGGGGCACTGGTAGCAGGGCTTCTGGGAAGTGCTAATTGGCGTGAGCCCTCCCAGAGTCTGCCATTAGCCCCACCAAAGAGCCTGTAAACTCCAGTCTAGGTAGCCTCAGGCCAAACAACCAACAAGGTGTGAACACAGCCCCACCCATTAGCAGACAAGCAGTGGTAAGAACATTTTACTGAGCTTTGCCCACCCAGCCCTACCCACCATCAGTCCCTCCCATCAGGAAGCATGCACAAGCCTCCTAGATAGCTTCCTCCACAAGAGGGCAGACAGCAGTATCAAACAGTATCAGCAGTATTTCGTGTTGTGGAATTGAAAACCACAGCCACAGAAAGATAGAGAAAATGAAAAAGCAGAGGACTTTGTACCAGATGAAGGGACAGGATAAAACCCCAGGAAAACAACTAAATGAAGAGGAGATATGCACCCTTCCAGAAAAAGAAATCAGAATAATGATAGTGAAGATGATCCAGGGCTTTGCAAAAAGACTGGATGCAAAGGTCAAAAAGTTTACCAAAGACCTAGAAGAATTAAAGAGCAAACAAAGAGAGATATGCAACACAATAACTGAAATGAAAAATACACTAGAAGGAACCAACAGCAGATTAACTGAGGCAGAAGGGCGAATAAGTGACCTGGAAGACAGAATGGTGATAATCACTGAAGGGGAAAAGAATAAAGAAAAAAGAATGAAAAGAACTGAAGACAGCCTAAGAGACCTCTGGGACAATGTTAAATGCACCAACATTCTCATTATAGGGGTCCCAAAAGGGGAGGAGAGAGAGAAAGGACCTGAGAAAATATTGGAAGAGATTATAGTTGAAAACTTCCCTAACATGGGAAAGGAGATAGCCACCCAAGTCCAGGGAGCGCAGAGAGTCCCAGGCAGGATAAACCCAAGGAGAAACATACCAAGACATATAGCAGTCAAATTGACAAAAATTAAAGACAGAGAAAAGTTATTAAAAGCAAAAAGGGAAAAACGACAAATTAGATACAAGGGAACGCCCGTAAGGGTAACAGCTGATTTCTCAGCATGAACTCTGCAAGCTAGAAGGGAGTGGCACGATATATTTCAAGTGATGAAAGGGAAGAACCTACAGCCAAGAGTACTCTACCCAGCAAGGATCTCATTCAGATTCGATAGAGAAATCAGAAGCTTTACAGACAAGCAACAGCTAAGAGAATTCAGCACCACCAAACCAGCCCTACAACAAATGCTAAAGGAACTTCTCTAAGCAGGAAACATAAGAAAAGGCCCTACAAAAACAAAAACAAAACAATTAAGAAAATGGCAATAGGAACATACATATTACGATGAATATAAATGGACTAAATGCACCAACCAGAAGACACAGACTGGCTGAATGGATACAAAAACAAGACCCATATATTTGCTGTCTACAAGAGACCCACTTCAGACCTAGGGACACATACAGATGAAAAGTGAGTGGATGGAAAAAGATATTCCATGCAAATGGAAATCAAAAGGAAGCTGGAGTAGCAATACTCATATCAGACAAATTAGACTTTAAAATAAAAAATGTTGCAAGAGACAAGAAAGGACATTACATAAAGATCAAGGGATCCATCCAAGAAGAAGAGATAACAATTATAAATATATATGCACCCAATATAGGAACACCTCAATACATAAGGCAAATGCTAACAACTATGAAAGAGGAAATGCAAGGCAGAAATAGAAACACAGACGTAGAAAACAAACATATGGACACCAAGTGGGGAAAGCGGGGAGGTTTGGGGGGGAATGAATTGGGAGATTGGGATAGCAAACTGTACACTCTATATGCTGTTTATTGTCTGTTAAGTGTATCTCAATAAAAGTTCCTAGAAAAAGTTAAAAAAATAGAAATAAAAAAAAGTAGATTATCCACACAAAAATATGATATCAAAAAAAGCAGCAGTGAGGAGAGCACAAATCAGGAAATAGGAAATGCATTAGAAATTGATACCAGCAACTTAAAACAACCTTGTATATATACAGGCTGCTATATCAAAACCTCATGGGAACTGCAAAACAAAAAGTACAACAGAAACACACACACACACAAAAAAGCTATCCAAACACAACGCTAAAGATAGTCATCAAATCACTAGAGAAGAGAGCAAAGAAGAAGGGAAGAAAAAAACCTACAAAAACAAATTGAAAACAATTAAGAAAATGGCAATAAGAGCATACGTATGGGTAATTACTTTGAAAATACCTGGAATAAATGTTCCAACCAAAAGACATAGACTGGCTGAATGGATACAAAAATAAAACTCTTATATATGCTGTCTACAAGACACCCACTTCAGATCTAGGGACACATACAGACTGAAAGTCAGGAGATGGAAAAAGTTATTCCACACAAATGGAAATCAAAAGAAAGCTGGAGTAGCAATACTCATGTCAGACAAAACTAGAATTTAAAATAAGACTGTTACAAGAGGATACTACATAATGATCAAGGGATCAATCCAAGAAGAAGATACAACAATTGTAAATATATATGCACCCAACATAGGAGTACCTCAATGTATAAGGCAAATGCTAACAACCATAAAAGGGAAAATCGACAAGCTGTAGGAGAGAATTCATTTCCTTGCCTTTTCTAGCTTCTAGCGGTTACCTACGTTCCTTGGCTCATGGTCCTTTCCTCCATCTTCAAAATCAGCAGCATAGAATCTTCAGATCTTTCTGCTTCTGAATAAGGACACTATGGCCCTTATAAGTGAAAAGTCAGGGAGTAGTCACTGGCTCTTATGAATGATAGAATCCTGCAGGGTTAAAATTCCAACAATACATCCCCTGTCCCAACATGGAAGAATTTCCTTAACTGTAGGAAGAACTACATTCACTGTTTCAAGGAGTGAAAATATGCCAGTGTGTCTACAGCCTTGAAATTAAGGGCAAAGGAAAAATTAGATAAACATGGATGTGTGGAGTGTCCAGCTATAAAGAAATAATTAAGGTAACCATATAGTTTGTTATCAAACAGGAACGCATTTGAGAGTAAAAGGTGATACTAAAAATAAACAGCCCTTAATTGATCTACTAGGAGCATAAACCAGATATTTCTAGGCAAATTGCAATCCATGTTTATGCTGCTTAAAAGTAGATAGAATTGTAGCTATGAGAGAAGTCCTGTCTATTGGGAGCTGTGGTTGTAATAATTAAGTAGCTCCTTCCTTGGAGGGAGGTGGATTCTGAATGTAGGGTATAAATACTTGGATATCCAGGCCACTTTTTCAGTCCTCCTCTTGCCACTGCCTTCAGTTTCAACTTTGATGTTGAAATATAGGTCATCCTTCCAGAACACAGTTGGAGAAGGAAAGAGACTGGATCATGGCACAAGGGGAAATCATGGGGGAAGGTATAGTGAATTACAGTAAAACCTTGGTTTGCAAGCATAATTTGTTCAGGAAACATGTTTGTCATCCAAAGCACTTGTATATCAAAGTGAATTTCCCCATAAGAAATAATGGAAACTCAGAGGATTCATTCCACAACCCAAAAATATTCATATAAAAATGATTACAATGCAGTAATATAATACAAAATAATAAAGAAAATACAAAATATAAAGAAAAATTAACAAATTAACCTGCACTTACCTTTTAAAACCTTCGTGGCTGGTGTGAGGGAGATGAGAGAGGAGGGTTATTGTGTAGGATGACTTTCACTATCACTAACAGAATCACTTCACTGCTATCTATTGGCTCAATGGAATCTTTTTCTTTTTGTGCAGCTTTAACAAGGAGCCTATCCAATGACGCTTTTGCCTCCTTTTGAGGATTTCGTGGAAATATGACATTGCATTGTTGTTAAACAGATTAATCACTCACACTGCTACAGCCTTATTCGGGTGGTGCTTTTCTACAAAATCTTGCACTACCACATTTTACACATCTCCCTAATCTCATTTGAAGTGAGGGATTCCTCTGCTTTTTCTCCTCCTTCTCTGCAGACGAGACCTCCTCCATAACCTCTTGCTGTTTCTCTCGATGCAAATCCATCAGTTCGTTGGTGGTCAGCTCCATTGGCTCAATTGTGATCATGTGACATTCGGCGTCACATACTACTCGTATTGCAAGACATCACTTGTTTATCAAGTTAAAATTTATTAGAAATGTTTGCTCATCTTGTGGAACACTCGCAGAACAAGTTACTCGCAATCTAAGGTTTTACTGTATCCAACACACATCTTCTATTAAAAACCAGCAAGCTGGCAATACTTTGTGAGCACACTCACATTCATCCACCATGTACTCATTCACCAAATATAGCAGCTAAATGGCTGCATCCGCACGTTTTTGGACAGAAAATGAATTCTCTTGTTCACATCAGTTTCCAGTCTCCAAATGGGCTCTTCATTTATTTTAGGCTCCTGCCTACAGGTACCTACCTAAGTACCCACAGACATTTGATATTGTAGCACCAATAGTAAAGAAACAAATAACAAATAAGTCAGCAGAAGAGAGTGGTCAATGTAAAGAGGTAGAGAATGGTTATTAGAACAAAATTGGATGGTGTTTATTCAGCACATTCTAGGAAAAAAGTCATTTAACCAGAAAATTCACACACCTGGTTAATATAACCCTAATATAGAGATAGATGTATTAGATAAACTTAGCCTAAAACAGATAAATTTTTAAATTATATAACTCTTTGCCCTATATGAAATCACCAAACACCTTAGTTTCTATAGGGAGGGTCTGCAGTAGTCAAATTGATAAAATTGTCTAGTCTAGCACTGTCCAGTAGAAACATAGTGAGTTTAAATGTGTAATTTTAAATTTTATAGATGCCATATTGAAAAAAGGAAAAGGAAACAGGTACAATTAATTGTAATTATATATTTTATCCCAATATGTAACCGATTTTATTATGTAATCAACAGAAAAGAATTAATGGGGTTTTTGCATTTTTTTTGCACTCTCTCTGAAATCCAGTGTGTATCTTTACTTATAGCATATCTCAGTTTGGACTAGCCACATTTCAAGTGTTCAGTAGGCATATGTGGCTAGAGGCCACCATGTTGGATAAGGTAGGCCTAGTCTATTTAAACCCTATCTTTCTCATTATAAATTTTAAACCATGTACCTGAAAAGTCTTTCACATTTAGTCTCTCTGAGTTTAATGTAACATGGATCACAGAAAATATGGAAATTCTTGGTCTGTGAAGCTAACAACCAGATCTTATTACCTTAAAACTCCCTCTATAGATCTGTCTGAACTACCAACTGATGTTAAATAAGCTATTTCTCTCTCAAAAGCGATACTATATCTCATCACCTATAATATGGGGGTTAATTATCATTGTACATTTTCTCTTTGAATATTCTCTGTAGTTATGTTTGACCATTAGTTTGTTTATTTGAATTATTAATCAAACAAAAAGTGTTGACTATTTCCTCCAAATCATATGAAAATTACTCTGAAATCTTCTTTCTATGCCAGAATATATCCTTAAAAATATTATGGAGTTGTTCCAGCTGTTTCTTTGACCATCACGGTTTGTTCTAAACGTGCAAGACAAATGTTTGTCTCTCCTGCCATTGGTCAAAAGCGTTGCCTGGAGTATTGTTTCACTGCTTTCCTTGTTCAACAGTACCACTGAAAGGGCAAAGGGTGCCTCTTCTCCACCAGCCTTCTGCTCCCTGTCTTGAAATGCTTTGCATTATGTTACTGATCCTCAACAAAATCCAGTCTGTTTAAATTGAAGACTGGCATTATCTACCTTCTTCTGGTGAATAGCCTGCATTTTACATGCTGAAATGTCATTGATCTTGCATTATTTACCACTTGTATAAATGGACTAGTTTTCAAGATGCTGTTGAAACAAAAACAATAACAGAAAAGCTCTATTAGGAAAAGGGGCCCTCTAGCAATTCTTGCTTCACAGTCCATTGCTTCCCACAATCAGTAAACTGTGGAGTTTACTAAAAGTAATTTAAACTAATGGTTTGGTAAAAGGCAATCCAAATAAGGTGCTATTATGGAATAACGCAAATGGCATTTTTTTTCCTGGTCAGTCACTGGAAGAAACTGTGCAGAGATCTTGGAAGGAAAACTGTGGACACTTTTCACGGGCTTTTTTGAAATAGGCAGCCTGCTGTCCAGGGTGAGGGAACCAGGTTTCTAGGATGTGCCTTTACTACATTGTGAGGACTGCCATGTAGTAGGGATTCCCAGATCTGGGGGTCCAAAAGGTTTTATAGATCACACTTTGAGGACTTAGTAAATTGTTAATGACAATGCAGGTCAACAAATATATAAGTATGTAAAAATCTGGGCCAAATCCAGTGAGATATAACATTATAATAAATATGAGCCCAGTCTACCAGAAATTATAAAAGTTAGTAGGGAGATAAATATAAATATCATGAGATGAATAAAAAACTATTCTAGAAAGCTGTGGAATTCTGGAGGAGACAAAGACTGTAAAGAACAGATCATATAAGTAGGATTTTACTGAACTTTAAGAAATATATGTGTATGAATAAATCCAATTTTGTGTCTACTTGCTTTTACATTAATATGAAATGGATAGCTTTTATCTTCATGATTTAAACATGATTGGCTACTTAATGCAAACAGGGATGAAGCACTTGATATCATCTATGCCATCTAATAATAAAAGTTCCTCTAGGTGGTCCTGTACAAAATATAATTGAATCAAATCAAGTAGCAGGAATAATGATGTACTGTTGTCAGAGGAAATTCAATCATTCCTTTGATGAAAATGTAGACAATGTTATATTATTACACTGATATGTTTGGTTTTGTTTTTGTTTTTGTTTTTTTCTGTCATAAGCCTGAATCTCTATCAAGTCCATTACCTTTGGCCTGATAATTAATAGCTTCCACCTGTCAACTGTACCACCTTCTTTTCTGTCTCTCTAGGAGTTCCATTGGGTAGCAGTGGGTGTCTCACTTAATTAGAACTACCATTTACAGGTTTAGTTGGCTGTAGTGCACTCAGTCTTCTCTCTCTCGTGTGTGCACTCTTTCTTTCTTTTACTTTTCAAAGTGAAAAAAGGTTTACTCAAGTCATGTGTTGGTGAAGGCAGCACTAAACAACATTTATCTCCTAATCTTGAGGGGGACTTGTGCGCCCTCAGATATAGCTGTCTAGAGCCACTTACAGCCACAGCTACTTATTTCTATTGCTCTCTTTAAAGAGAAGAAAGAATATTCTTCTTTTTCTACTGTCCAGCTTTTCCAAAGGAGAATCTACGTAAAAGGAAATGGAGTCTCTAGGAACAAAGTTTCATTGATTTATCATGTATCCATCTTCCGTAGGTTTACATAGGAACTCTCATGGCTGGGAAACAGGTGGATGTGAACCGGGTCAGGGTGGGAGAAATTTCCATCCTATACTGAATTTGAAATCATTTTTTTTCTAAACTACTGGGTGCTGGCTTCAAGTCTGCTCCACAATGCCAAACTTTTTTTTTTTTTTTTATCTTTTATAGTAGTGTTTTTACGTGGTTCCTTTTTCTTCAGTCAGATTGATTTATCTATTTTTTTTCTCTGAATTCCAAATTATGGGTGGCTTTCTAATTCTTCCTCATGATGTCTCATGAGGTGTGGCTGGACATCATTTACATGTTTCCTAGATTTAGATGTGATGTTTACTTGCTGGATCCACACAGAGTTACTCTAAAAGGATAAGAGATCTGACTCAGCCAAAACATTTTATGACAAAATTTGTAGAAGTGTAATTTAGACACAAATGCCTATTTTGATGGCATATCTTTAATAAAGTGTGTTTATCAAAACAAGTCTATACATTTCTATCATAATTTAAAATGCTCAGGTTTTTTTGTGTGTGCATGAATTGGTACTGTTTTGGCTTAATAAGGAGATATTATAGTTAGTAATACACTTTTCATGCCTCTTCTCAGCACTGATTAAAGTTACCAGAAGGTGGAAGTTGTTGTATAACAAAGGGAGTCCAACTCGAGGATGGAAGATGCCTTAGAGGACTGGGGCGGGGAGGGTGGGGGGGACTCGAGGGGGGGGAGTCAAGAAAGGGAGGGAATACGGGGATATGTGTATAAAAACAGATGATTGAACTTGGTGTACCCCCCAAAAAATAAAAAAAATAAAAAATAAAAAAAATTAAAAAAAAAAGTTACCAGAAGGTTATATTTATAAGGGTGACTGTGGGTAAGTCACTAAGACAATAAATCCCTTGGTGGAGAGCAGGCTGATCCTGACTGCAATTATTAGGTAAAAGTCTGACTCCTTTGAGAAGTGTACTGAAAAATACTTTATCAAAGATTTTTTATATTTCAGTAATGCTCCACAAACAAATCCTGCCTGGTCTATTTTTATGTAGCTCCTTTACTGAGTGGAGTCAGTCTAGAGACCAGTGGACCCCACCCTAGGAAATCATCAGAATGCTCTTCAGAGTTTTGAAAAATACATATTCCAAAGAAACAACTGATAAGCTTGACGTCATTAAAATTAAGAACTTCTATGACAGACAATGTCAAGAGAATAAGAGGAGAAGAAGAGAAGATGTACAGATGTCAAGGAAGCATATGAAAAAGACGTTAAACATCATATGTCATTAGAGAATTACAAATTAAAACAACAGTGAAATACTAGTACACACCTATTAGAATGGCCAAAGTCCAGAGCACTGACAACACCAAATGCTGACAAGGATGTGGAGCATCAGAAACTCTCATATATTGCTGTTAGGCATGCAAAGTGGTGCAGGCACTTTAGAAGACATATGCTTACCATACAAACTAGCAATCCCTTTTCTTGGTTATTTACCCAAGTGAACTGTAAATGCATATCCACACAAAAATCTACACATGAGTGTTTATAGCAGCTTGATTCCTAATGCCAAAACTTGGAAGTAACCACTATATATCCTTCAGTGGGTGAATGGGTAAACTGTGGCATATCTAGACAATGGAATATTACTCAGCATTAAAAAGAAGTGAGCTATCAAGCCATGAAAACACATGGAGGAAACACAAATGCATATTGCTAACTGAAAGAAACCAACATGAAAAGACTACTTAGTATATTATTCTAACTATATGACATTCTGGAAAATATAAAACTGTGCAGACAGTAAAAATATTAGTCGTTGCCAAGGGTTTGGGGGGAGAGAGGAATGAATGGGCAGAGCACAGAGGGTTTGGGGGACAGTGAAACTACTCTCTATATGATGCTACAACGGTATGTATATGTCATTATACCTTTGTCCAAACCCAGAGAATGTACAACATCAAAAGTAAGCCCTAAAGTAAATCATGGACTTTGAGCAATAATGATGTGTCAATGTAGGCTCATTGATTATAACAAATGTAGCACCCTGGTGAGGGATATTGATAGTAAGGAGGTTTATGTGTGTGTGGAAACAGGGGGTATGGGAACTCTATACTTTCTTTTCAATTTTGCTGTGAACCTAAATCACTCTAAAAAATAAATTTTATTAATTAGGTTCAAAAAAGGACGTTGTATTAACCAGCATCTCAGGTTAAAGGACTGTGGCCTAAAAATTATTGATCTTTGTAAACACACACTCGTAATACTCTATTTCTGCCTCAAATATGACTAGAATCGATATGAGAACATACACACTGTCACAATTCCCTTGGATGTAATTATCTTGTGCCTACACTAGCAAGGGTATTGTATTGACCAACAAGCAAGCTGGCTCCTCTTATCACCAGCAGAAAATATGATGATGTGCTATCAGTAGACTTACCTCTGAGCAGCTATATCTTGCTCTTAATGTCCTGACAACTCACCTTTGCCTTCCTTCTCCTCTGAAACCTGATTACTTTTCTACACCCTTATTCCCAGAACTTCTGTTTATTACAGACAACTGTTATTACCTGGTGCAAAATTTTTCCTTGTTCCGCTAACTCATCCTCATACCGAATGATTTAAATATCCTCTGTGTACAGACCACTTACTGCTATTGACAGATACTATTGATCATAACTAGTAGTGTAACAAAAATTTTCTGGGAAGCTATATGAAAAATAGGTTTGAGTCCAACTCAAGTACACATGTTTTTTTGTTTTTTTTTTTTAAAGTAAAATATCATCTCTCTCACATGCCCGAAATCCATTCCTAAAGTCATTTTTGTATGTCCTTCCTGAAATATTCTGTGAATATTCTAGGAAATATTTGCTTTCATTTTCCTAAAGTTGGGGCCATACTTTGTTCATTAGGTTTGTTCTGCTCAGTACATTTTCCCCTTTATAATACTTTCTGTGGATATCACCACTTTAGATATTTTTCATTACTTTCTAACTGCATATTATTTAAGTGCAATGTATGTATTAAGTGTAATCACCTTTCTTCCATTGGTGGAAAATTAAATTGTTCTAAAACTAAGCTTTTATAAACTGCTACAACAAATACATTCTCCTGTCTTTACACAATTGTGTTAATATTTTTCTAGTGTAAACTCCTAGAAGTGGAATTTCTGAGTCTAAGAATGTATACACATTTACGTTGAACAGATCCTGTCAAATTTCCTGCCAAAGTCTATGCAACTGTTTGCACTCAGTCCACAATAAGACAATGCCGGTTGTTCTGTGCCTTGGCCAAAAATAGGCATCATCACAACTTTTAATCTTTACTAAACCTATAGAAAAAATATACTCTCTAACTGGACTTTCATTTTTAATTCTTTACTTTTGAGTGAGATTGAGAATTTATTTCTCTATGTATAAGCATTTTAAATGTACTTTGTTGCAAACTGTCCATATCTTCTGATGATTTGACTGTTGAGTTTGTAAGCTTTCTTCTATTCGATTTGTAAAACATTATATAACCATATTAGTGATTTGTCATGTTTTGCCATTTTCACTTTTCAAAAACTGAATGTATCATTTATTTCTCTATGCATATTTTTCTTTTAATTAAAGTGGTAAATTTTTAAACTTTTTGTATGGTTTCTGTATTCTGTGCCATGCATGTAAAGGTCTTAACTTTTCAATAATTTCATATACTTTTTTCTGGGCCTTTAATTTTTTTCCCAGTATTTACACACTTCATCCAACTAGGTTTTATTTTGGCTTAACAGATTAGGTTTTGTTTTGTTTTTTTTTTTTTGCATTTTACTATGAATGTTTTCAAGTGCATAAAAAAGACAAGAATTTTACAGTGATATACCCATTACCAAATTCTACAATTACATTTTAACTATTTTAGGTTCATCACACATCTTTTCATCTATCATTTTGAGACAGACATTTAACATCACCTTGTAAAAATATAATATTGCAGATGTTATTGTTTCTAATTTTGCCATCATAGTATAAATTGCATTTGAAATTTATCATTGCTGCTCACTTTCTACCTTTTGCTGGAAGTTCTATTTGTTGTATAAATGACTGGCTTTAAAAGGTATATATACTGCAGTATCTATTCTTCAAAACTGTCAATAATATACTTAAAACTTATGTATCCCAATATATCCATTTTAGCTAATAAAAAATAACTTCACTGTGAAAATGGAGAAAATTTGAAAACCTATATCTCAACCTGCCTCTATTTGTCATTTTTATTCCAAATTTGCCTTGTTCAGTTTTGTAACATTTCCAGTCTTGTAAAATAATTCTCTTTATTGTTTCGTCTTTAATTAGTGGTAGTCAGTGCTCACTACCTTAAAAAAAGAATTTTACTTCTCCATTTCTGAGTTCTTCATTTTGATTTTTTTCCTGTTGGCTGAATATTTTTGCCTAATACTTTGTCTAGTTGTGTGGGTTTTTTTTTTCTCTCTCTCTTTTTTATTTGTTGTTCTGAGCCTCTTTTTTTCTTTTTTAGCTCTTTATTGGAATATAATTGCTTTACACTGATGGCTGATGACTTAGAGGCCTGAGATAGGGAGGATGGGAAGGAGTCGTGGGAGGGAGGGGATAAGGGGATATATGTATAAATACAGCTGATTCACTTTGTTGTACAGCAAAAACTGATACAACAGTATCTAGTTGTTTTAATAGTTTTTCCAATATTAACTTGTTGGACTATGGTCTATGATTTCTTACCTGTTTGAGAACATAAACACATATCAAATTTCTTTTTCCCAAAACTTTACAGACATAGTTGCACTTTCTCCTGTCAGTGATCAGTGCTCTGGGAAGTCTTGAAGTTCTTATTTCCCTCTCTTGAGATGCCTTTACATCTTGGATGAAGATTTTGTTGTTGTTGTTGTTGTTGTTGTTGTTGTTGTTGTTGTTGTCTTGAAGTTCATAATATTTATGAAGATACAAAGGTGTGAGAATTATTTATTAATGACATTTCCTAGTATAAATTGTACATTCTAATCTACAAATTGTATTATTTATCTAAGAACAATTCTTTCTATAACTTAGATTTTTCTTTTAATTCTGTTGTCTTATCTAGAAATGCAATTATAAAGACTAGATCTTTATAAAGTTTTATATCTGTCATCTTTGTTCTTTTATTTCGTGGTTCTTTTCATCTTCATGAAATGTAGCTTCTCCTATCTATGCCCCAACTTAGTTTTCAATAGAATCTACTTTTTCCTTCAAATGCTAGCATTACTTTTTGAAATGATTTAATTCTACTACAGATTTTCCCCAAGCTCTGTTCATTCATTTCTTTATTCCCTTTTGGTGAGCGTTATCATCTCTTCTTTTTTAATCATGTCTCATTTTTTGATCTCTGTTAAAATAATTCATATACTTATTTTTTTAAGAACTTTTATTGAGATAGTTAACACACAATAAACTGCATATATTTAGAGTATACAATTTGGTATCTCAATCTCCCAATTCATTCCCCCTCAACCCTCCCTGCTTTCCCCACTTGGTGTCCATATGTTTGTTCTTTACATCTTTGTCTCTGTTTCTGCCTTGCAAACCAGTTGATTTGTACCATTTTTCTATAGTCTGCATATATGTGTTAATATACGATATTTGTTTTTCTCTTTCTGACTCACTTCACTCTGTATGACAGTCTCTAGGTCCATCTATGTCTCTACAAATGTCCCAGTTTCATTGCTTTTTACAGCTGAGTAATATTCCATTATACATATGTACCACATCTTTTTTTATCCATTCATCTGTTGATGGACATTTAGGTTGCTTCCATGTCCTGGCTATTGTAAATAGTGCTGCAATGAACATTGGAGTGCATGTGTTTTTTGAATTAAAATAATTCATATACTTCTTACTTTGAAATTATGGAGAGGCTTTTCTCTCTGAAAATTTCCAAGGGCAATTCTTCAAATTGAAATACTTCATTGTCTTTTGTTATGCTTTATCCTATCTCTATTTTTAATGTTTTTATTTCAGTGTTGCATGGACACTATTTTTTTTTTTCCATTTTGGGTTATTTCTCTTCTCCAAATTGAGATTTTAGTAGAGCCAGCTAATGCTGAAGAGCAGAGTGGGAGTAAATTGGGCAGATGGGGATTTGGACAGCAGTTTGCACTTTTATCATCCCCGTGTCCACCTGCCGTGCTTCGTCATCCTTGAAAGTTCAGCTTACATTTAGATAGGGCATGATTTGAAGGCAGAGGTCATTCACATTTATCTTATTGTATTACCCAGTTTTAAAAATCTCATTAATTATACTTTAAATAAATTGTTCACATTGATAACCTAGCTCTGAATCCACTAAACCTTTGATTCCCAGCTAGCAATTTCACCTTTTGGCACATTCCTGGCTTTCCTTCAAACCTGGCTCCTCATAAATCCATCTGGGCCCATTTTTATCTTTATCTCATTGTGACGTCAGTTAGAAACTCATGATAATTATAAATGTCCCTAAGTGCACATGGACACAACAAATTAGAGTGTAGTATAATCAATATAAGAAAAAAGGCTGGCAAATATACCAATATGGTGCTAATAGTCATCTCTAAATTGAGAGATTAAAGATAATTTTTAATTGTCTTAACATTAATTTAAAAATATCTTTCTGTGCATTGAGTTTTCCTCCCCCCTTTTTTTAATTGCCTGAAAATTATTCCATATGAATTTCTATTAACTTCAGACAGGGGCATTAGTAGACAAGAATTTCACACTTTTCGTATGTTACTGATACAAACTTTATATAATTTATATTTTCTCAGTCATGCTGGTTCCTTAGTTAGTTTTGTTGCTTCTTTTAAGAATTTTCCAGTTTTTTTTTTAATCTTTCTAGGTAAAGGTACTGATACTACATGTATTATCCAGTTGAAATACATGATGCTTTCTCTCCTTTTGTGTTATTTTAAAATATACTTCAAGGTGAGGTTTAGTGTTGGTTGTATGAGAGTGGTTTCAAAATAGCATATTCAAGATTATGATTTGCTTACACCTTTCAAAATAAATCTTAAAACAAATTAAATATCTTATTTTGTTAAAAGATGTGGTTAATTCGGTGCATTTATATAACTAAAGTCTAACAAGTCTCAGTTAATACTTTGGAAACATTAAACACAGAGTCCCTGGCCAATTTTCTCAGTGGATTGTGTGATATCTTGCTCTGACACTTTGTGTGGTGGGTAAGATCATAAACTGAAGTTTTTGCACATGGACCATATTAAAAGTATTTAAGGGGAGAGGTTTGCCTAGTTAGTCTCAAATTAGAATTTTTCACTAAACTTTAGCAGAAAATAAAAGTTCATAAATTCAGGGTCTTTGACATTTTGTAATATTTGCACATGGAAATGATCATGTGAAGAACTACACCACCCAAGCAGCAGTTGTAAAAAATAATGTTTCAAAGAAAGTTTGGAATTAAAATGAAAATGTAAGACAAAATCAAAATGTAAAAGTTAACATAGCACCAAAATATTGATAAAGAATGCATAGAGTTTTTATGGATTTTAGAGTAAACATTGAAGTTAAAGAGATATAAAAAAGTTTTGTGTAATGGAGCTTCCTGAAGTGTTTACTACAGTGTTTCTAGATTTGTGTGTAAACACATCAAGTCCAAAAGGGTTGTGTGTAAATTTGGGGATTACTTGCAACATGGATTCTGGCTCTTCCCCAAAGCACTTATAGCTTGTAGAATCATAAACCTTTTGTTTTCTGTCATCATTTTCAGGAATTTATCTATCTTTAGGCAGTGATTTAAGTGAAAATGACCTGTGGCATTCAGTCTTATCCATTATTATGGCTTTTCTGTCTCTTGATTTTTTTCTTTCAAAGTCCTTTTATTATCCTTAAAGTGATCCTTTCTAGGGCTAGCTCTCCCTTCCACATTCCTCTTGCATACACCAGTAATCTGCAAGTATACTATAAAATGATAATAATTTAAACATTATTTTGATCTTCTAACAACTAAGAGTATACTGCCTTGACCCTCATAAGTTATATATTGATAAAGTATTAATATCACTTCCAAAGTCATTTTGAAAAATCTTGTTAATAGATATTCATCAGTTATTGGGTATGTGCCATATCCCCTACATAACACTTATTTGACCATAAAAATTTGGTCCACTTCAAAATTCACAATAATTTTGCTCCTCCGTGGAGCTACTCTAAGCTTTAAGATAAAAAGAAATGACCCACACTTAATGTGTGTACTGGTCCCTCTTCTCACGGCCATCACAGTGAATGTGGTTCTGTGTCGTGTCTTCAGAACTCACACTCCCGTTTTAATTGTCCAGTAAAGGGATGGACATGGTGCTAAATAAATATATAGTGTGGATACAATGGACATGCTATACATTCTCTGACAAATTATCAACCACTTTATATATTTTATATATTTTATATATTGAACCTTTGTATGGAAATTTTTTGAATGAAGGAAAAATTGATAATAATATTTGAAAAATACAATTTTTACCCAACTACTATTTTTGATTGTCAAATAACCCATTTTTTATATAGAAGGCTCTTAATGATGTTTTTAAATATGTTAAAATTAAATATTTATACCCAATAATTTTACATGATGATGGAGATGAAAGTAATTATTTCTGAAATAAATTAGTTGCATTACCTTTCATGACCACAGTCTTAAAGAGAAGGTTATTCTTAAACGTTAATTGGTAACCAACAGTTTGTTCTTTGTGGGTTTTTATGAATACTTGTTAAAAAGATAATTATGCAGATGGTCATTTATAAAGAATTATCCAGTAACACTTTTTACATGCTTCTATTTCCATTTGAATTACTGACATTAATCTGTTGATGCTCTCCTTAGAGTTTTAATACTATATTTCATTTTTGAGATAATTATCAGCATGTAAAGGAAAGGATGATTACAATATGTCTGTTTCTATTAGAAATCATCAAGGGTCTCAGATCTACGCACATTCCAGATATAGAAAATTTTTCAAAGGAGAGCAAGAAAAATGTATGAATATGTTTGTACTCTGTAAAAATGCAGGTGTTATTTGTTGCCAAATCTTACATCACTAGATGTGGTTATAAGGTACCCAGAATCATGTTATGATTCCCGCATTCTCAGACAGTTAGATATACTTTAAACAACTTTGAAACTTTTCAGACTAGTAGAAGCAGGGATGACTATTGTTTCATGTTTATGTTTTATATTCCAAAGGAAAATGCTTTCAAATAAATATTCTTTATTACTTTTTAGTAATTTCTAAAGTCAGCAGAATATATTTAGAATCATGAAATGTTTCACAAGTTGTTTGTTCTTGCCTTTTTTTTTTTTAACTTTATGGACCAACCATGCTTTATAAAATATTGCAATCTTTAGAGGAGCATGTGTGTATGACAACAAAATTAACTTCTCTGGAAAGATATTAACTTTACCTAAGGGGATCCCTAACAAATTAAAGGTACATAAAAACAAATAAGTATTTTATTTCATCACATCTAAATTTCATTTATAAGGAAGAGTTGGCTGTTGAATATGAAGTACATGGTGACTGGCTACTAGATAGTCACAAAATGATTCAGTTTTATATATTGCCAGAAATTTAAAAAATTTAAAAATTCCTTTAAAAATTCACAGGAGTAGAATTGTATAATATCTCAAGTTAGTTGTTTTAATTTCAGTTGGTTTTTCTCTAGGAATAAATTACATGAAGTGATTCATCAGTGTATTAAGAAATTGATTGAACTAATGTGTGTGTGTGTGCGCGCGTGTGTGCGTGAATGCATGTGTATCCGTAACTCTTTTCCATGGAAAAGAAGAAAATAAATTATAAAATATACTTCCACTGACCTTATAACTAGGTCATTCTTTTGGAAGTTTTCATATAGATATATACTATGTTAAAGTATTTTGAGATATTTTAATGGTAGTGGGTAAGCTATCAGTTGTAACATAGCAGAAATATTGTTGAATTTGGTGTCATAATACATAGATTTCAGTCCTAACTATCACATAATCACTTACTGGTTTTGTTTCTTAACCTTAGTCGATTCTTCAGTCTAAAGTAATAATTTTTAGCAAATTATCATAACATTCAGCACAGTGTTTTGCGTGGAGCCAAGTCTCAATAAAATGCAAATGAATTAAAGGCGTTGCATTTAGATAGTTGGAGAATTATGTATCTGCCACAATTGTGCAGATAACAGAGAAAAAATACTTCAAAATATTTCTTGTAAGAATTCTTGACCATTCCTGGTGAAACTTTGTCCTTTTGTGTTACTTTCCTCAGATTGGTTGGTGATCATTATAGAGAGAACATTGAAAGAAATTTTCTATTCGCGGACAAAAAAAAACCAAAACACCTCACATTGACTGCCATTTCAGTAAACAGAGAATGTTGTGGACCTTCAAGCGGTCAGCCACCGATACCCACTATGGTATCCCCTGAGGGGAATCAGGATGGAGAGAAAAACAAGCATTATGTGCTTCCGATACTAGCCCTAGATAAAGATGCATATCCAAGGAATAATTACAATGAACCCAGATTCTTGCGCTTTCCCATACATAAAAAAAGTACTAAAATCATTAGCTTGAGATGTTTGTTTTTTGTCATTAGCACTAATCTTTTGATGTGCAACTACATGTGTGTTTTGTTTTGTTTTGTTTTGTTTTCAGCAAAACTCAAATATCCTGGCTCCTCTCTTACCTCTTGGCTCAGTTCCTCAAAGATATCTGAGAGGCTGTTTCCTGGGCTATAGTCCTCAGTAAGTTCCCCAAACAAAACATAACTTGAAATTTTCAGGTTGTGTGTTTTTTCTCCAGTTGACATATTACAGAGTATAGCTAATTTATTTTAACTATATTCTCATAGTTGACTCAGTAATGATTTCTTTCCTATAAAAATATTTTTGACATTTATTAAAAATGTCATCACATAAATCAATTTTGGCAAGATTTAGTGAGCTACAATTGTGAGTCCCTGAATTATTTTTAAATATCCTATAAGGGAACAAGATAAAGGGAATGAACATATTAACTACATTTTTTATTTATTGGGGAACACAGTTTCCTCCTTTGCTTTCTCTCTCTTCAGTCTCCTAAATTTTCTTCATCTTTCATTGACGACCTCATGATTTTTAGTAAGTAGAAATGTTATGCAGTGTACTTTTTTCTTGAGATCTAAACATGTAACTTATTTATGCCAACATGAAAAAAATGATTTTCTTTCTTTTTATTGATATGTATAAGAGAAGCTGAATAGTAATATTCTCTTCTTCAGAGTCTATTCTGTGCTCTCAGCTTTATTTGCTGTGTTTTAATCAAGTGAATTATCTAGTAACAGGTTTAGAACAATACAGCAAATAAAGTAAAAATACATATGAAGTGTGTATTAAAGTAAAAATACATATCACAAGTCTTTCCTTGTTTTGCAGGTACAATAGAAAGGATGCAACACATTTAAATGAATTTCAAAGACCTTAGGTATCTTAGAGTATATTTTCACCTTGTTTTTCCAGAATTGTGTTGTTATTACATTGTTCCACTCCTTTTACATCTGAATCATCCAGGTCAGTACTAATTGATACATATTGCTTGATATCCTATATATCCTATCTAAAAGTACTGAATTAGGAATCAAATTTGATTTTGAAATAAGTCACTATTATAACTTGGGCAGTGTGAAGTTAATTTTTTTTAGTGGTAATTATTTTCTTTCATTAAACTCTGTTGCATTCATTAATGAAGACTAGAAAGGGTACATCAAAGCTTAGGTAGACAGAGATAAACAGGAACTTTAAGTTATTCCTCTTGTTTCCCCTTAATAGGGATTATTTCAGTATTTGAGTGCAATTGACTTCTTCCAGCTTTCATGTTCCTGGTCTGCTTGAGGTATTGCTTATGGTTGTCACATCTCCTACTGTGGCTTTAAAAGTGATTTGAAAAGTCTGTTGTTTAAAACTCTCAGGCAGATGTTACTTTTACCACCACAGTCAAGCATGGCTCCTGTGTGTTTGACTTTCAAAATCCCTGCTAAGTTCCTTGCTGAGATCAGAAATGGTTTGTTTATTAAATCTATATCTTTACATAGTGTGGGGGGTCTAGAAAGAAATACCAGCTCTGTGACAGAATCCCAGGACAATATATACCTACTTAATCTTTCATCCAACACCATTTTCCAGTAACAAAGACGTATATCTAAATTTATGAAATGAACAAATAGTGTTTTGGCTTTCATCAGTATCAAGTTGGTTTATTCACTATCAGGAATTTCCAGAGTAGACTCTATAGTTGTTTTGCATATGAGGCTAGAATATTAAAAAAGCATATTTTTATTGAATATATTTGGTGTAGTCTGATAATTTATAATTGAGTTTTCATCACAAATAATTTTTGTATCTCCAATCAACATAACTGAAAGATGGAAGATGATCGCTAACTTGTGACTTTGTATATTTTATTTAAACCTTGATTTCATTACAAATTAAAGACAGAAAATTATATTATTGTTAAGATATTAATTTACAGGCTTTGAACTACATTAATGTAATTCAGTTACCTGGCTCTGAATACAGAGAAAATAAAAACCAAATCCCTTGATTTAATTTCTGCTACAAAACACACTATAGAACATTAAGAAAAGGTGATTACATCAAGAACATATGCTCCTTAATAATTGGTCATTCTTTAATTTATATTTTCTTTAAGAAACTAGATAAGGCACTTTCATTATAAGATATACAAGGAGAGAGAATTTCACCCTTCAGAGCTAACCACACATTATTTGTTGGTACCCATAATTTCTCCCTCTTAAAAGAAACAAGTTGATTAAAGAATGATATAGGTCTTATTTCAGCTAATCAATCAAAATTAATTATCAAATTTACAATTAGTGAAGTAATACATAATATTATCATTAGTTTAACAGCAACAAGTACACGTTAACTGTAATTAAACATTTAGCAAGAATGTTTAATTACTGATGTTTAATTTTTCTCATTTGTTAAGTGATAACATTTATGTTGAGATTGCTTGTTTGTGAAATATGCATTTTCTGATGCATAATGCCTGAAACCATGATTGAAAAAAAGAGTATTGTTCACATAGAGTAATTTTTAGCCCTAAATTCTCTTTGTAAATTATAAACTAAAATCAGTCATTTATTTCTGATACTACATTGTTTTCTTCTCCTCTAGAGGAAAGTCACCACAAAACTTCCTTCTTTACTTAACTAAAGTTTACTCTTCCTCCAAGAGCAGGATGCTAATTTGTTCTTCGTAAATTTCTGCTTAACATCCTAGGTGCATGCTGGGCCTTTAATCCCATATGAATGGACTGTTTGTAAAAAGAGGAGACAGAGACACACACACAGAGAAGGTGGCCAGGTGAAAGATGCAGATACTGTAATTATTCTGCTACAAGCCAAGGAATGCTAGAGGCTACCAGAGGCTTAAGAGGCAAAGAAGGATCATCTAGATTCTTCAGAGGCAGTTTAGCTTTGCCAACGTTCGTATTTCATACTTCTAGCCTATAGAATCGTGAAGGAATAAATTTCTCTTGTTTTAAAAGCCACACAGTTGATAGTAGTTTGTTATGGTAGCCCTAGGCAACTAATATTAATAGTAAATTTAGAAAAGAAGAAAGTTTAATATCAGTGTTCTAAGATTTCATTTTAAATGGCTAGTGAAAAGATACCACCCAAATAACGAGAAGAAACAAAATAATAAGGCTATGAGCATATATCAACAGAATAGGGAAAAATGTTAAAGTCAAAAATTGGTTCTTTAAGACTATTTGCTATTTTTTACTTTTTTTTTTTTAAGGCAGGGTGCCCACCCAGTGGTTTTATTTATTTATTTTTTTAAGAACTTTTATTGAGATATAATTGACATACAATTAATTGCATATATTTGAAGTGTACAATTTGATATTTTTTTTCTTATTAGTAATGTATATATGGCAATCCCAATCTTCCAGTTCATCCCATCCCAACCCCCCTTGCTTTCCCCACTTGGTGTCCATATGTTTGTTTTCTTATCTGTGTCTCTATTTCTGCCTTGCAGACTATTTTTTAAATGAAAATTCACTGGTAGGAATGATAATTAAATAAGAGAGGAACACAAATTACCATTAAAAGAAAAGAAAAAAAAACCTAAAGGTTACCACCATAGATATTACAAACATTAAAAAGATTGAAGATTTCATAAATAATTTTATATCAATAAATTTGAAATCTTAGATGAAATATGGTAATTCCTTGATAAAACAGACACAAGGTGAAATAGAAGACACAAGGTGAAAAACCCTATACCTATAAAAGAAGTTATATATGCTAACAAAACTTTGTCCACAGAGAAACTTTAGGCCCATGTGATACACCAGTGAATTTTATCAACCATATGAATAAATGGTTCTAAACTTATGAAAAACCTCTGGGAAATTAGAAAAGAAGGAAACCCTTTGTAGCATGTGCTAAGAGGTGAGCAAAAATCTAACATCAAAATATGATAAAGGCATTAAAGAAGAAAGAAAATTACAGAGCTCTAACCCTAATGAACATATGCAGAAACGTCTTGGACAAAATATTAGTAAATCAAATTGAGCAATTGATAAAGGGGCAAGTAGAAAAAGGAACAAAACTATCATGCCAAAATGTGGGTTAGCCCAATACTAGAAAACCACTTTGACATTTGAAAATGTATCAGTATATTCTACCACATTAATAAAATAAAGGGAAGAACCTACATATATCCATTTTAATAGATGCAATTCGGTACCCATTCACAGTAAAACTCTCAGTAAACTGTGAACAGAGGTACCTTCCTCACAATGCTAAAGGATAGCTATGAAAATCCTACAGATAATATTAAACATAATGGTCGAATATTGATTGCTTTCCCTTCAATTTAAGGAAAGTAATGAATGACTACTCTCCTTGCTTTTATTTAACATTGTCTGGAACTTCTTGCCCAAAAAGTAAACAAAATGAATTAAGAAATAATATGAACAATAAATGAAAACTAAAGAAATAAAATAAAAGTTAACAGTATAAAGATTAAAAAGAAAGATGTTAAAGAACTCCAGTCACAGATGAGTCAAACATAATTATTTACACGGAAAATCCTAAGGAAACTACAAAACAACTATGGCATTAATGATTAAAATTAGCGAGGTTGAAAGATTCACAATCATATTTCAACTACAATTGAGTCAAATTCAATTATATTTCAAAGCAATAGTAGTAAAAGTATTGAAAAATCATTTTAAAAATCCAATTCTCAATACTATTCAAAGCAAATAACTAGAAATTATTTCATAAACAAGGTAAAACAAAACACCTGTTTATTGATAACTATAAGAAATTACTGAAAAAAATTTAAATACTTCAGTAAATGGACAAATAAATGTATTCCTGGATTAGAAAACTCAACTTGGTTAAAATTTCTGTTTTCCCTAAAAGGATTTTTTATTGATGTGCAAAGTTTTTTCTAAAATTTACTCTAAGGTTTGTATGGAAATGCAAAGAACCTATATAGCTAAACAATCTTGAAAATAGAAACAAATTTGGAGACCTTAAAATATCTCATTTCAGGGCTTACTACAATGATAACAGAGTCAGGTTAGTTTGGACCATATACTCAATGGAAAGGATAAGGAATCCAAAAACAGACCTACATTTAGGAGGTGAACTGACTTTTGACGTAGGCTCCAGAGTAACTCACAGGATAAGAAAAGCCTTTTCATAGAAATCACATTGAAAAAAATTGCATACTCAAATTAAAAAAATTAACTACTCCTCCTATCTCATATAAGAAACTAACCAGTATTTTGAGATGAATAATGAAATTATACATAAAAGCTAAAATGGTGAAGATTCTAGAAATAAAAAAAAAGGCATGTCTTATCCTGAGAGTAGGCGAAGAAGTATTTTAGAGAGGACACACAAGCCATAACTATTAAAGACAAACTGTAGACTGGGCAAAAATAACTGAGAAAAATTTCATATGCTGATTAAACACAAGCACACACACACACAATTAGTAATTAAAAGACTGACATCCAATAAAGATGCAGGTGAAGGACTGAAATAGTCATCTCAAAAAGGAATATTGGAAAGAAAAGAAGAGCCTTAGAGAAAATAAATGAAGATAAAATAAAATCTTTTATTTTTTCTTATTCTTAACTGATCTAACAGATAAAGCCTTGTTCAAAATAATAATAGCAACAATGTATTTGGTAGTGATACTTTATTGATAAGTGAATGAATGACAGCAATGTTATAAGGGATAGATGGGAGGAATTGGGAAAACTGTTATAATGTACTTAAACTTCACATAATGTGACACAGTTTTATTTGGAAGAGGACTTAGAGTGTTATTTGGAAGATGTAAATGGAACCACTAAAAAAAAAGAGAATAATGTAAAAGTAAAATGCATTTAACTTTTATTGAATAAAATCACTGTGAGTTGATACTTAATTCAAGGACTGAATAACAAGAAAATGCAAGGCTTTTTCTTGCAAATGTGCTTAATAGATAGTGAAGGAATGATGGAGCTATGCAGTCATCAATAGATTCTAAATCTAGTTGATGAAAATTTGACTAGGATTAGGATATTTACATCATTTCAAGGTATCTCCTTAATTTTGTTAAATTATTAAATTTAGTTAAATATCAAATATTAAATTTAAATTGTTGACTAAAATGAGAAAAATTATAATTATGGCTACCATACATCACCATAGCAAAATAATAAAAGATCACATCTGCTATATTGTGACAAACTGACACAATATGCTTTCTGATGGTGATGGACTAGAAAAGAATATATTATCAATTCGATAATATTTCTGCCAAAAATGAATAACCTGAACACATTTATGAGGTAGCTTCAGACAAACTCAAATTGAGAAATAGTCAACAAAGTAACTGGCCTGAACTTCTCAAATATGTTAGGGAAAGAAAAAAAAAGACAAATAAAAGCTGAAGAATCATTCCAGACTGGACAACTGAATGCAATGTGTGATCATGAACTGGATCATGGACCTGGGGGAAAAAAGCTATAAAAGCTATATAAAAAGAGCTATTATTTACACAATTAATGACCTTTGAATTTGGATTGTGGATTAAATAATATATAAATGCTAGATTTTCTGATATTGATAATTATATAATTAAAATGTAATGTATAAGAGAGTGTCCTGGATCTAAGGAAATACACACACAGAGCATTTTAGGGGTAAATAGAGTGTCTTCAGCTTACTCTCAAAATATTAAGAAAATAGACGAGATAGATAGATAGATAGGTATTGAGAGACATAGACTTTGTAAATAGATAGATACATAGGTAGGAAGAAAGCATGATACATGGGGGGAAATGTAAACATTTGGTGGATCTAGGCAAGTTATATATGGGGGCTCTTTGTATTCTTATTAAAACTTTTCTGTAAGTTTGAAGATATATTAAAATTAAAATCTGTGAGCAAAAATCATGCTAATTGGTTCTAATTTCTGAAAATTTGGAAATAGCAAAAATATGCTGTATTTATGGGTGTGGATAAATTTACTACATAGAAAAATGTAAAATATAATAAGACTATGAAGAACTTTAAAGATCTTTCTAGAGAAAAAGTAAATCTATTTCCAAATTTACCACTTAGCAGATCTCCCTGAAAGATCACATTACTGTGGAAAGAAAAAGGGTTTTGAGGGGAAAGAGCCAGAGAGACAAGGAAAAGGTTAGGGATATTTTCTGTATTATCACATTTAATCCTCCGAAGAATCCTTAGATTATGTTTTATTACCCAATTTTCAGATTAAAAACTGAATTCATAAAGGTTAAGTATATTATGAAAGCCACAAAGTTTATAACTTAGTTTGTATCTAGCAATTAAATCCATCTGTTTTGAACCCAACATCCATGCTCTACCCTCAATACCCAAAACAACGAATTTTTAAACTGAAAGGTTTTTTTATTAAAATATATTTTAAAACATTTATTTATTCAAATATATGCATATTTATGCTCATGTTTTTTTAAATACAAAGTCAAAAAGTATAAAAGTGTCTGTAATGAAATATACATCATTTCTATCAATACACTCTGGTCCATGTTCTTATTTTCTTTTAATATTTCTTTTATTTATTTATTATTATTTTGGCTGCACTGGGTTTTAGTTGCAGCATGCATGCCGGATCTCGTTCCCTGACCAGGGATCACCCAGGCCCCCTGCGTTGGGAGTGTGGAGTCTTACCTACTGGACCACCAGGGAAGTCCCTGGTCCACGTTTTTATTAATTCATATTCCCTGTGATAGTCTGACCATATAAAAGCATATAAGTAAATATCACTTTACTTATTTACATAAAAGGTAAATAGTGGTTCCTAGTCTCACTTTTTATTTACTTAACAATATATCTTAACATGTATTTCAGTAGTGTATTCTGTAACTCTTAATATATATTACATCCCATATTTTAAAGTACAAGGTCTCCAGCTGACATTAAATTTGGTTGCTCCCATACTTTTAAAATCAAACATTGCTGCAGTGAATATCCTTTACTCAAATATATTTGTATGTGTATACATATGAATACTTCTATAAAAATATTCTACAATTAAAATTTCTTGTTAAAAAATATGCCTTTGTAGTCTGATATCGTCAAAATGCCTGCTAAAGATAGTGTACTAAAAAAAAATACATTTAAGAATGCCTGTTTCCCCACTCCTGAAAATACAACACTATAGATTGATATGGAATTTTTCCTCCTTGTATTTTTAATTTGCTGTTCTTTCAAATTTCATAAGGAAGCTCATTTTCATTTCATGAATTTAAAAGCCAATATATCTATTTCCTGTTGGGGAAGTCTTTATTCATGACTTTTGTCCATTTTATATTCTTTGCCAATATGTATTTTCTTTTTTTTTCAAATTCTTTATATTTTAAGTATATTTTACTGGTATTAGTCCTCCTCAAATGCATATCTTTAATATTTTTCAGTTGGTCTTTTGTTTTTTTAATGTATACATAGTATCTTCTATGGATAATTTAAAAATATTTATTCAAAAACATTTATCAGTCTTTTCTGTTATGAATTTCGGGGTACCATCCCTAGGAAGGATTTCTTTGCTATCATTATATGAGATATGAGTCTTTGGTATTTCCTTTTATTATTTCTTTACTTACATTTAAATTTTTATTTTTCTAGAAGTTCTTTTAAGTTGGCTAGCCAAGTGTATTTATTTCCTGTGATTATACAGTTGTCCCTATACCATTTCTGTGCTCTTTTGAAGTATTCTCCTTCTTATATTTTCTTTTTACCCCTATATTTGGGTGTATTTCTGGTCTTTGTTTTATCATTCTTTCTACCTCTGCACCAGGAGCAAACAACTTTAATTGCTTTAGGTTTATAATATTTATATAAGATAAAATATATTATCTCATTTCTTCTTTACCTTTTATTCTTTCCCACATGACTACTTTCTAGAATTTTTATGGTTATTCTCATACATTTTCCAAATTAATGCTAGAAACATCTCTTATTCTAAAAAAATTGTATGAATAACTTTAATATCTCATTAAGCTATAAAATAATTTGACAATTCTCATCTGTAAAATTCTAAGTCCTTCATTCCAAGAAAAGCATTTATCTTTCAATTTATTCAAAATTCTTGTCCCATTGGTAGCATTTTATAATTTTCTTATTAAGTTTATACCTGGGGATCTTTCCCTTTCTGCTGTTTTAAATAGTTGCAGGCTTAGCAATTGCCCCTTGGGTTAAATTCAGTAAGTTCTTTAAACTTCAATTCATGCTGCCTTCCTTAGGTGTGGCATTTGGGAAGTTTCCAAATCCCTCAGTAGCCATACAAAGCAGATTAAGAATAGGCAAATCATAGCAGCACTATGTATAAAAGGCAGGACATGGAAGCAACCTAAATGCCCATCAACAGATGAATGGGTAAAGAAGATGGGGCACATATATACAATGGGATATTACTCAGCCATAAAAAGGAATGAAACCGAGTTATTTGTAGGGAGATGGATGGACCTAGAGTCTGTCATACAGAGTGAAGTAAGCCAGAAAGAGAAGAACAAATACCGTATGCTAACTCATATATATGGAATCTAAAAATATGATACTAATGAACCCAGTGGCAGAGGAAGAATAAAGATGAAGATGTAGAGAATGGACTTGAGGACATGGGGCGGGGCGAAGGGGAAGCTGGGAAAAAGTAAGAGAGTAGTATTGACATATATACACCACCAAATGTAAAATAGATGGCTTGTGGGAAGCTGCTGCATAACATAGGGAGGTCAACTCAATGATTGGTGATAACTTGGAAGGGTGAGATAGGGAGGGTGGGAAAGAGTCACGGGAGGGAGGGGATATGGGGATATATGTATGAATACAACTGATTCACTTTGTTCTACAGCAGAAACTTGCATAACAGTGTAAAGCAATTATACTCTAATAAAGAGCTTAAAACAAAACAAAAACAAAAACAAAAGAATAGGAAAATGTTGGTTCGCACTGAAGATGCAATAGCAATGCATTCAAAAGACTCACACTGAGAGATTATTTTCGTTTATTGTTGTTGTTGTTGTTTTTAATGTAGCTGATGCCCATGCCTAAGAAAGAATTAGCAGTATGATACATAACAGCTGGGCTTGAGATCAGGACTTTAGTTCTGGAATCTGGGCATATTAGTTGCTAGCGGACATGAGTTAAAGGGGGTAGTACTTAAGAAGACATCTGATAGGTTGACTCCGTACCTTATTGTGAAAAGAGTTATGATAAGGAGTCCTATGTCTTGACATTTACACAGAAACCAAGTGTATATCACTATATACTAGACATGGGTTATGGGTCTGGTTGGATGGTCCAGGAGGGGACAGAAACCTGAAAAATTTCACAACATCCCGCAACACACAGAAAATCATTGATCTAAAAACAAACCAAGAAAAGATTATTTTAAACTTCTCCACCTATCTTAATACTATCTTAAACTCCCCAAGATGAGAGAAATTGGAGCTAAAAGTAAGTGAAGACTACTAATATTATTCTTTTCCTTGTCATATGTTATGTTGGCTTGGAAACTGGATCAAGCTAGCACCCATTGGTCACTGCATCAAGCTCTGAGAAACTAGGAAGCAGAGGCAGGGGAAACATGCTAATAGAACTATAGCTCTGTCTCTGTGCCTTATTCCTCGTAGCTTCCACAGTGGTCCTTCTTTGCTAGGAACTACAGATACCTGCTTTGCGAATACTTTCAAATCAGCTCCAAGAGTCTCCTCTGTGATGAATTTCATTACAGATCCAAAAGATAAGCCTGAATATGTTTTTGCTTTTATTGCAGTGCAGATTCCCATATAATAAGTTAGAATTCTCCATCCAGACCAAAAAAGCAATTTGAAAAATAAACGTATTTATGTAACTGAAGTCCAAATATGAGCCATTCAAAAATTTGTGTAATTTATAAATACAACAAATATCTCTACATAGAACTAAATTACTTAGTATATAATATCTTTATTTTCAGCTTTCCATGGAATTTAGACATTTCCCATGAATGAACTTTATGAATGAAGTCATCTGTACAATGTCACTTTCTTATGGGACTCCAAAAGTAATAAGGAAAAATAGAGTCAATAATATTGTAAAAAAAAAACATACTTCATTCACTTAATAAATATTTATATTTGGTAATTTTCTGGATTGTAGACATACAGTGTAATAGAAGCAAATCTTTGCCCCCATGGAATTTACACTCTGGTTGGGATAGATATGTAATAATAATTTTTTAAAAGATTAAGTTGAATATATTCAGTGTATGTCACTATGGGGATAAGGGTGGCCAAAGTAGGACTCAGTGGGAAGTTGAAATTTTAATATTTTAAGGAGGGGAGGGAGCCAGCCTGCATTTAATGTGTCTGTCCAACAGTGAGTCTCCAACACCTGCTCCAGCAGTTCCAGCTTGCCTCTATTCTGATTGACTGAAGGCAATGAAGTTAACAGCTGTTAAATACTTTGGACATCATTCCCAGGAGGACATCTATTGTTTTCACAGAAACCACTGTCCCACCCACCCTCTTTTTTTTCTGGGACCAGCAGCCTTTCTCTCTGAATCCTAAATGCATCTTTCTGAGTCCAAAAATGATGGTCCCAGGATTAAGGTTCAGCTTCCTAGGTTTGGAACCAGAGACTTAAGGAAAGGTTCTCAGTGTCCCATGGGCAAAATGGTGATGTATAGAGCACAATTTTTGCCAGTCTCATATCATATATATATATGGAAAATATATATTATATATATATATATATATGAATCTTCCTTTTTACTGTGCCTGGTTGAAGTTGAATTTATGTAACTTGTAAAAAATAATTTTAAATAACACAATTGATTATGTACCAGACACTGTGGTAATATCTATAAACACTGTTAGTATGTCTCAAAAATACTGTAAAGAAACCTGATTTAATTACAAATCTAAATCAGAGAGCACTCATTATCACATTAACCATTTCATTTAATCCTTACAAAATTCACATGTGGCTTACTTCAACTAAGTGACTTCCCAAATTCATACAGACAATTAAGTTGCAGAATCATGATTCAAACTGAGATTCCGAAGCTAAATTATCAAAGCTATAATATTAATGATTTCTAGGTTGCCAGAATTTGGAAGAAAATTTATTGTTCACTTATTTTTTTTAATTCTATAATTATTTATGGAGAAGTCAAAGATGAGAAGGGAACAATAATAAAAATAAAATGCTGTGATATTTCAGAGAAAGTAGAATTTGGCATTTGGACAACTCCATAAATATTGCAGGGAGAAAGGAACTGAGGAATATATTCTGCATGTTTTTTTTTTTTTGCTCTTATTATAGTCTGTGTGACTCTTCGCTCTAATCAGACTTCAATTTTTTAATCTTAATACAAATGTAACAGAGAATTTTTCAAAGTTAACTTTCAACCCAATATAAAATTTGACTGGCATTAACAATTACACAAAGCTTTAGAAAGTGACAAGTAATTTAAAATATTGTCAGCTTTATTATATAATTCTACTTCTCCTAGCTCAGTAATATGGACAGGAGTTTTCTCAATTCATAGAAAACAAAGAGATTAGTGTTCATATGTTTCGGAAAATGATTACTCAGAGCAATTTAGCTAACAAGTGACAGAATCAGAATCATAACCCAAATAGTCTAACCCTTAGTTTTATAGTCTCTTGACCTAAAGTTATGCAAATGTATTATATTTAAGAGTATTATGAGCTGATTATTTTTTGGTTTTGTTTTATTTATTTTTAAAAAATTTCCTATCTATTATTTGGTCACTCTTTCAGGAATTAGCTTTGAGCATTAGGAGTAGAAAAAATGACTTAAATGTCTATTGTTTCAAAGAACAGAAACTAAGACCAGCCCAAATATAGAATTTACTGAAAAGGCAATGGGATGTTCACAGGAAAAGTCACATGTGTGACTTTTGAAGGATTTAATGTCTCAGGATGTGAGGTGGCGACTGTCTGTGTCTGTTCCGGAAAGAAACACAGTCTCTTTTCCATCAATACTTGAGTCTCCAATCTGGGGATGTGATTTCTCTAGTGACTCATAGTCTGTGCTTGTCCTTAACTTTATTTAGGTTTATTGTGGTGCTATTTCAAGCCTTGACTCTCAATGAAGCTTCAGCTCTGGAGCCTACCACTCTCTGTGTTTATGAGTTATTTACTTATTTCTTTTTTAAAGGTCAGGCTGCTCCTTAGCCAGTCAATTTGTTCACTCTTTTAAGTTTAACTATATGCTCTGATCTAATTTGATATGGCCAAAAGGATGGGTCCAATAATATAAACATGAGTGTCCTAGCCTATCTTTTAAAAATAATTTGGCTTTTCAGAGACACTTATGAAGGATTATGAAATTTTGTTAGTTGAGAAAAATTTACCTTAGAATTTTATTCTCCCTAAGAAGATATGTTATCCACATACTTGTCTGTACCCCCTCTTCACTTTTGCATCAGTAGACAGTTTCAGTGCTTCCAGATGAAGGGGCTCAGAAAACGTTTGGTAAGCATATTCGTCTGGATAAGGTCAAACTATTTTGCACTTAAGGAATTTCTAATAAAATCAATAGCCAGAATGATATTTTATAGAAGCAAAACATGTGAACCATGACTGACAAAATTATGTGAGGTGTGACTGACAAAAACATTAGTCAGGATTTCTTGGGAGCAAATCAGCTAAGTCTGGGCAAAACTACTATGATTATAGCAGATATAAAAGTATGATTCATTCAGAACTGACTAGCAACTTCTGATTATCATGGATTTTATTTTCTTAACATTTCATCTAGAAATAATAGGCTTATACATACATTGCAAAATAGTTCAAAGAATCCCTGCTTATACTTTATGCTGAGCTTCCCCAAATGTGAACAATTTACCACATAAAATACATATAGTCCATGAAATTTTCTGAACCATTTGAAAATAAATGACAAACATAACTCCTTCTGATCCTAAATAACTTCCTAGAAAGAAGGACTCTCATGCATAACCAAAATACAATTATAAAAATCAGAAAGACACCACTGACATAATAAAATTACCTAATCTGTAGATCTTATTCAAATTTTGACAATTTCTCCACTAATGTCCTGTACCTGGTCAAGGATTCAATCCAGTCACAACTGTGATGCTGTTAAATCTCTTTTAATTTGGAACAGGTCTTTAGTTTGTCTTTCATGACTTTGACTCTTCTGAGGAATATAGAATGTCCCTCAGTTTAGTTTTGTCTTCTGTTTCCTCAAGGGTATGTTCATATTTTGTATATTGATGGAGTATTACAGAACTGATTTTTGTATTCTTCTCAGTGTATCATATCAGAAAACATGATGTTGATTTCTCCCATTGCTAATTATATTAAATTGATCACTTGGTGCTGATGGTATCTACAAGATTTCTCTACTATAAAGTTACTGCAAGATTTCTCTACTATAAAGTTACTGCAAGATTTCTCTACTATAAGGTTACTGTATTTTCTTTGTACTCAGTTAGTATATTGAGAGGAGATATCAATATTTTGTGACTACATTTAACCCTTGAACAGTGCAGAGTTTAGGGCCCCCACCCTCCACACAATTGAAAATCCATGTATAAATTATAACTGGCCCTTCATATCTGAGGTTTCTCCATATCTGAAGTTTCTCCATATCTGAAGTTCTGCATCCATGGATTCAACCAACCATGGATTGCATCATGTACTACCATAGTATTTACTATGGAAAAAAGTCTGCATATAAGTGGACCCGTGCATTTCAAATCCATGTTATTCAAGGGTCAACTTTGTATAGGTTTTTCATCATGCTTTCATCTCCTAATATTACCAATAGTGATGATGCTGATTTTATTCATCAGTGTGCTTCAAATATTCTGGACTAATCCTAAATCTAGAGCAGAATGAATGTTCCCCAATTTAAAACAATCAACCCAGAATTTTGTTTCAAAGCAATTCGCCATTCTACTTTCTTAGCAATATATGCTGCACTAGTAGTCACAACAAAGTTTTCAGGGGAGGGATCACTCCCTAGCCTATTCAGTAATCTGAAAAATCAATGCAGTTGGCATTTTTTTAAACTTCCTTTTATAATTTTTTTGGTTTTGATTTAGTTGTGGGTTTTGTTTATTTGTCTTCCCTCTACTGTTCTTTTTCTCCAAGTGGCAATTCAGGTGTGAGATTTTACCCATTTATTCAACAATGTCACACCAAACAATGAATTCAGAACATAGCAGAAACTTGTTTAACTTGACTAATCATTTTTCCCTGTAAAGCAAAAAAGGCTTTTGCCTTTATGGGCCCCGTGCTTGCTTTTGGTCTGAGATCATCTTTACATGGACTCCTTTTCCCCATCTATATCCATACAGGAGCAAATGCTTTAAGCAAACTTCCTGAATTATTCTTTGATGTTAACCTGAAATTCTCATTCTCTACAGCATAATTCATCCTTGTAGAATCAGATTTTTCCTGATTCAATGGTAGTAAATTCTTAATCTCATCATGGTTTTGAGTCTTTATATTTCATTTATCAGTAATATGGCAGAATCTGCAAAGATAAATATAATAATGTTTTAAAGCCAAGATACGGAAACATTTATTTAATGAAAAAATATCGCCCTAATCCAAGGATAACAGTGATAATTTAAGAAGATGTGAACTATTTTATACATTGGTGTCACATCCCCTAAGCCTATTTATAGGGTACCACAACCTTTGTTTATAAAGGTAAGCTACAGGATATTCAAAATATTTGCCAACCTGCTTGGGTCAGCATATTCCAGGTCTTAGGGCAGCATAACCAGATGGTGTATCAATCTTACTGGAGCTCTGAAGGGGGCAAGACTGGAATACATACAGAACAGTCACAGTGGGATCAAACAAGTAAGGACTTAGAGATTATTGCATTGAAAAGTTTAAATATATTCATTTCTGAGTTTCACTTGAGAAATGAAAAATAACGAGTGCTTTATTCTTAACCTATAAGAATAAACTGTAATTTGTTAAGGAAATAAAACATAAGCAAAGACTACTCACTCCCCTTGGTGTTCTTTATACATGCATATCTTGTTTCATTGTACTTTGCTTTATTGTGCTTTGCATATACTGTGCTTTTTACTAATTGAAGTTTTGTGTTAACCCTCTGTCAAAAAAGTCTATTGGCATCATTTTTCAAAAGCATTTGCTCACTTTGTGTCTCTGTGTCAGGTTTTGATAATTCTTGCAATATTTCAAATTTTTAAATTATTGCTATATTTATTATAGTGATCAGTGATCATCTTTGATGTTACCATTGTAATTGTTTTGGGACACCACAGACCACACCTATACAAGATAGCGAACTTGATCTATAAATGTGTGTGTTCTGACTGTTCCACCAACCGACCACTCCCCCATCTTTCTCCTCTCCTCAGCCTCCCTAAGACACAATGGTATGGAAATTAGGCTAATGAATAACCCTCTAGTGGCTTCTAAATGTTCAAGTGAAAGGAAGAGTTGTGTGTCTCTCACTTTAAATGAAAGCTAGAAATGATTAAGCTTAGTGAGAAAGGCGTATTGAAAGGTGAGACAGACTGAAAGCTAAGCCTCTAGTGCCAAACACCCACGTTGTGAATGCAAAGGCAAAGTTCTTGAAGGAAATTGAAAGTGCTACTCCAGTGAATACACAAATAAGAAACCGAAACATGCTTATTGTTGATAAAGAGAAAGTTTTTTATGGTCTGGATAGAAGATCAAACTAGCCACAAAGTTCCCTTAAACCAAAGCCTAATCCAGAGCAAGGCCATGACTCTCTTCAATTCTATGAAGGCTGAGAGAGGTGAAGAAACTGCAGAAGAAAAGTTTGAAGCTGGAAGAGGTTGGTTCACGAAATTTAAGAAACGGAGCCATCTCCATAACATCAATGTGCAAGGTGAAGCAGCAAGTGCTCATGTAGGAGCTGCAGCAAGCTATCCAGAAGATCTAGCTAAAATAATTAATGAATGTGGCTACACTAAATAGCAGATTTCAATATAGGTGAAATAGCTTCATATTGGAAAAAAGTGCCATCCAGGACTCTCATAGCTGGAGAGGAGAAGTCAATGCCTGGCTTCAAAGCTTCTAAGGACAGGATGACTCTCCTATTAGAGGCTAATGTAGCTGGTGACTTTAAGTTGAAGCTAGTGCTCATTTACCATTATGAATTTCCAAAATCTACTAATTTACTCTTAAGTATGCTACATCTACTCTGCCCATGCTCTATAAATGGAACAACAAAGCCTGGATGACAGCACATCTGTTTTCAGCATAGTTTACTGAATATTTAAAGCCTATGGTTGAGACCTCCTGCTCAAAAAAAAAAAAAAAAAAAAAAAAAGATTCATTTCAAAATATTACCTCTTGTTGACAATGCACGGGGTCACCCAAGAGCTCTGATGGAGATGTACAGGATTAATGTTGTTTTCATGTCTGCTAACATACCCATTCTGCAGCCCATGGATTAAGGAGACATTTAGACTCAGATCTTATTATTTAAGAAATACATTTCATGAGGCTATAGCTGTCATAGATAGCGATTCCTCTGATGAATCTAGGCAAAGCCAATTGAAAACCTTCTGGAAAGGATTCACCATTATAGATGCCACTAGGAACATTTGCGATTCATGGGACAAAGTCAAAATATCAACATTAACAGGAGTTGGAAGAATTTGAAACCTCAACCATGGATCACTTTGAGGGGTTCAAGACTTCACTGGAGGAAGAAACGTCGGCTGTGTTGAGAATAACTAGAGGGCTAGAATTGGAAGTGGAGCCTGAAGATGTGACTGAATTGCTGCAGTCTCATGAAGAGTTGCTTCTTATGGCTGAGCAAATAAAGCAGTTTCTTGGGATGGAAGCTACTTCTGGTGAAGATGCTATGAAGATTGTTGAAATGACAACAAAGGATTTCTCTGTATCTCATAGATACAGAGAACAAACAGATTGGTGGTGGCCAGAGGCAGGGGCGTGTGGGTTGGGCTAAACCAGTGAAGGGAGTTAAAAGGTACAAATTTCCAGATATAAAATAAATGTCATAGGGAAGTAATGTACAACATGGTTACTACAGTTAATGATATTATAATATGTACTTGAAAGTTCTTAGGCGAGTCGATCTTCAAAGTTCTCATTATAAGTGAAAAACCTGGAACTATATATTATGACAGATATTAACAAGACTTTTTGTAGAGATCATTTTGTAATATATTCAAATACTGAATCACTATGTTGTACACCCAAAACTAATATAATGTTGTATGTTAACTATACCTCAATTTTAAAAAGAAGTGTTATCAAGTTGAGTATATGGTAGATTTATTAGGTTTACTTGACAAAACAAAAACCTGTTATCGTTTGTTTATTTATTTATTTATTTATTTATTTATTTATTAAGCTCTGCATTGGAATATAATTGCTTTACACTCTTGTACCAGCTTTTGAGGTACACCAAAGTGAATCAGCTGTATTTATACATATATCCCCAAATCCCCTCCCTCCCATGACTCCCTCCCACCCTCCCTGTCCTGGCCCTCTAAGGCATCACCCATCATCGAGTTGATCTCCCTTTGTTATGCAGCAACTTCCCACTAGCTATCTATTGGTAGTGTATCTATGTCTATGTTACTCTTTCACTTCATCCCAGCTTCCCCTTCGCCCCCTACCCCCCACCCTAGCACCGTGTCCTCAAGTTCATTCTCTACATCTGCATCTCCACTCTTGCCCTGTCACTGGGTTCATCAGTACCATTTCCTCAGATTCCATATATATGAGTTAGCATACGGTATTTGTTTTTCTCTTTCTGGCTTACTTCGCTCTGTATGACAGTCTCTAGGTCTATCCACCTCATTACATATAGTTCAATTTCATTCCTTTTTATGGCTGAGTAATATTGCATTGTGTATATGTGCCACATCTTCTTTATCCATTCATCTGTTGATGGGCATTTAGGTTGCTTCCATGTCCTGGCTATTGTAAATAGTGCTGCAATGAACATTATGGTACATGTTTCTTTTTGGATTATGGTTTTCTCTGGGTATATGCCCAGGAGTGGGATTCCTGGGTCATATGGTAGTTCCATTTTTAGTTTGTTAAGGAACCTCCAAACTGTTTTCCATAGTGGCTGTACCAGCTTACATTCCCACCAACAGTGCAGGAGAGTTCCCTTTTCTCCACACCCTCTCCAACATTTCTTGTTTCTACATTTTTTGATGATGGCTATTCTGACTGGTGTGAGATGATACCTCATGGCTTTGACTTGCATTTCTCTAATGATTAGTGATGCTGAGCATCTTTTCATGTATTGGTTAGCCTGCATGTCTTCTTTGGAGAAATGTCTATTTAGGTCTTCTGTCCATTTCTGGATTGGGTTATTTGCTTTTTTGGTATTAAGCTGCATGAGCTGCTTTTATATTTTGGAGATTAATCCTTTGTCAGTTTTAGCCACAGCAATCAGAGAAGAAAAAGAAATAAAAGGAATCCAAATTGGAAAAGAAGTAAAATTGTCACTCTTTGCAGATGACATGATATTATACATAGAAAATCCTAAAGATTCTAACAGAAAACTGCTAGCACTAATTGATGAATTTAGTAAAGTAGCAGGATATAAAATTAATGCACAGAAATCTCCTGCATTCCTATACACTAACCGTGAAAGAGCAGAAAGAGAAATTAAGGAAACTCTCCCATTTACCATTGCAACAAAAAGAATAAACTACCTAGGAATAAACCTGCCTAAGGAGGCAAAAGACTTGTATGCAGAAAATCTTTATTTATTTACTTGATGTGTTTTTGAAATGTAACTGGTCCATTAAGGTCTGGAATGATTGGGATAAGTAATAGAGGTACTCAAGTAAAAGAGCTTCCTGAAACTTGACTGTTTGTGAAATAAATGTGGAGATTTCATTGACTTAAGTCTTCAGGGTATAATGAGAAAATCCATGTCTTGGAAAAAGAAATGGAAATACATCAGTATCCTATCATGGCAGAATAAAGCAGTCTTCTATTTTCCTAGTTTTATTGTTTCCTGGACACTCTTTTAGAAAATTAAATAATAATAGTACAAAAAGACTGGAAAATTCTTAACCCTGAAATCAAAATGTGGAAAATTTCATCTGCAGTCATCAAATCCCAGACTTATAGGTGCTCAATACTCAAAGGGACGTTAAAGGCCATCTTATTATTCTCCCCTCTAGTGGAGGTTTTGTTGAAAGTAATGTAACCGTATATACTATTATGTCTGTGCTTTTGTGTGTCCTTTTCTCAGCACACTCTTCTAATATCCAAATCAGTAATGTTTTAAAATTTCTAAACAGATTTTTGTGACATAATGATTTTTCTCTGAGCTAATTTACAGAAACATTTTGTATCTATTTTAATGACCTTTCTTTCCAGAAGGTCATTAGGGTATCTCCTTTGTCCTGGTCGGACGAACCAAAAGTTTCCTAACCTCTGTTGAATAAGCTAGTATTATCACATTCTTGTGCTGCTTTTTGTCTGTTCTTTCTGATTTTGCACATGTAATTCCATAAAAACCAAAGAGAAAAATCAATCCCTAGCACTTCAGTACTCTGATTATTAACATCATTCCACTGATGCATTTGTCTTTAAAGGAGTTCAGAACTTAAGACGCATAATTTGAATTGATGTTGTTTAGAAATATGGTTCAAATAGTCAAGGAAGAATAATACCCAAATCCAGACTATGAAATTGTATCCCGGCACTGTATGTTCTAATAACTATAGACTCTGAAATGAGCCTAGATATAAAGTTTCACGCAATGAGGAATGGCAACATATTACATCTAAAGGAGGCTGATATCAAATTAGTATAGAATGTATTATAAAATGTGACCATTAATAGTAACTTTCTGGCTTTAGTGTCTAAGAAAACCTTTAGCAACCAGGATCAACTTCCAGTGCTTTAAAACATGTTTCAAACTGTTAAATGTGACAAAGTATTGCTCTGCTGACCGTGTACAGTAAATAACCAAAAGCATTGACGGTATCATTGGAGGACCTACTGTTGATGAAATCATCGTGATTTTTATAGCCTAGCTCACTTTTACAGGCAGAAGTGCCACAAGGGTCAAAGCCCTGTTTCATGTCATACGGCAGTTCAACGAAGCTGGACACCCACCGTGAGACACTGAGGCGGCCAGCTGGCACGGTGGTGGCTCTGCAGTGTTGTGTTGCCCACCCACACAGTGTGTTTTAAGCTAGTAAATAAAGAACACGACAGTAGTTTTATAAAATTAGCAACTATAAACAGTTAACTTATCAGATAAAAGTGTTGATAACCAGATAAAAGAAATTACACATGAATCTTAAATATGCTGGAAGAATAAAACCTTTCCAAATGCAATGAACAGGCGAGAACGAAAAAAAAAATCTCTTAAAGTGCTATATGAGACAATGCAGTCTTCTACATTCAAGTTTCAGCCAAGAAATTACAGAAGAGAACTAGATGTAACTACCAGTCTTAGCCATAATATTAACATGTAATACACTGTAGGATATCTTCAGTACCTTTCTTGGCATTCTGAAAAGCAAGCACTCTGTGAAGTAGAACAGGCTATATATTAAGTGGTCTGACATAGAACACTTATGTCATGCTCCAATTTCAGAACCTAACACAAAAACCTGATATTCTGGTAAATGAAAACTAGTGGGTAGCTGGGATGATTTAAATAGTTCGGACCTCTCTAGGTGACACTTTTATATGTTTAAAAATAAATATAATTCTACTTTCAAAAGAACTGTATTGTGCTTTCTGAATTGATTAATAGGTGTATTCGTAACTGTTTTTAGTAACTGTTTTAATAAAATAACTAAATTTAAAAAGTTATTTTAACAAAAATAATAAACATGCGTTGAAAAAAATTGCTTTGGGTTAGATTGGGGTGGGTCAAATATTCCCATATAGAGATTGTACATTTTCTGTGAATAAAGTTTCTAGAAAATTTCACAGGTAAGAGATAATTTTTAAAATGTTGTTTTCTTCACATAAGAACTTATGTGCAACTTTAAGTTCCATTTACTCTATTGTTCAGCAACCACTATTTACTTTTCATTTGTGGGGTATTTCATACATAGCTCTGCTTGATATTTCTGCTGGCTTACTTTGTAAACTATCTGCAAGTTTTTCAAATAAGCTAGAAACTTTGATTCCTAGTAAATGCATGTGATCACCAAGATAAAAGATAATCAAAGAAAATATTATTTTAAAATAGGCCAGATTCTACTACAAGTGTGAATTAATGACTTTAGCCCTCTGTTCTGAGGTTTTACAGATAGCGTTGAGAGCTCAATGAGCCCTCTTCAGTCCAGCCCACCTTCCTTCAGAGCCTCAAATAATCAAGTTTAAGTTTTTTTTTTAACGACAACAACAGCAACCATGCAAAAATGCAAGCTGTGAGGATTGAAGGAGGGGAAAAAAGAGGGTAGAGCAAATTTGGCTTCTATTAGTACATTTTTTACTACTATTAGCATGTTAACATGATTTCCTTTTATCAAATTAGCTTCTAAAGGTATTGAAATTGCCCGACCTCCCTCCAAGTGAGGCTGAGATTCTGCATTCCCATAGTTAGGATACAACCTTGGAATCTGCCTTTGGCTATAGGTAGAGACAAAGGAGAAAGTGAAATTGAATTCTAGGTAATGCGACTTAAGAAACCAAGAATAGGTTGAAATGACCAGCGTTCTTGGGGAAAAGCACTGTCTGCTGTGTCATCATGAGTAAGAGGACAAGAAGGTGGCATCTAGAAAATTTTCCTGGGAAAACATTCACAGGGAACTGGAGATTTTGTGGTGTGCTACTTAAGGGTTTAAAGGAATATTTCTTAAATACACAAATTTGGGACTGATAATCAAACATGAAAGAAAGGGACTGAAATATTGCCTCAGTTTAGGAAGGGGGAGAGAAATGAGACTACAAGAAGCTGAGATCCAAGTGACCTTGATATGGAAGAACAATTTCTGGTGGTCAGCCCACAAGGGTGTGTTGAGCTCTACCCAGCTGAGAGCAGACATGACGGTAGGCGTGCAAGGAAGGCTCGGCCCCTGTGCCAGGAGGACTCAGCTTGGTCATGTGGAATGAGAGTGCTGGGTATAGAACTGGGAAATCTGAATTTTAATCCAGATTTTTTAATTATCTAGAGAATAATTTGGAAAAATTACATCACTGGGTTGAGGTATCATCATCTGGAAATATGTCAAAAGAGAAATACTAAGGCATATTCAGTTCCTGAAGTCTGTGTCAAAACAATGGGGTGGAGTGAAGGAGAGGATCCCCGATATGAATGTTACCAACTCCACAGTACTGCTTAGGTAAATTGCATATTTTGTATACATTTGCCACTTTTAAATGACTTCATCAATGATGTCATATATATATTGGACTTAATCTGTATTGTTTTAAAACTCTTCTTTTCTACCACCCCAGTGAAAGCAAAGAGTACATTTTTTAACTGTATAACATTTGAAACTGGGCATTTTTTTTCTTCTTTTTGTGATGCATATCCTTAAGTGGTTTAAAACAGTCATTAGTTCTGATTTATGTCTTGTATATACAGAAAGTAAACTATTCTCTCACTGTAGTAGTTTCCAAGATACCATTTTATAAATGACAAAGTATCTAGTTAACAAAGGAAACTGAGGTCATTAATAAGGAAAACTGCTTTTCTGGAAACCAAACATCTGAACAGCTAATCTCCAAATAGATATAAGCAATTTAAAGTTTTATGATAAGGCAAGTATGTTACTATGACACCACTGGAGGTACATATGTTGAACTTAATTTTTCCCCTGGGAGGGGGAATCGCCTGCAGAGGGAATCCATCAGCCTGGGGTGTGGACCAGGAAGGAGAAATGACAGAAAGAATGTTCTCTCTCATTTAAGGGTGGGAGCTAGGCGCTGATCCCATAGCCATTGCAGAAGAATCCTGTCCCTAAATAAAAATGTTGATATTCTGAAGTCTGTGGCCTTATTCAGGATCTTCTTTTTGGGGTACACTGCAGGGTTTTTTCCCTAAGGAAGAATAGCCTTCTAGTATAAAGAATGACTTCACATAGGCGTTTTACTGTAATTGTGAATGACCTAATCAAAATCTTAGGATTGAAAAAAAAAACATAAAAATAAATTTAGGGTAGTCATCTCCTTTGTTTATTGTTACTTCCTGCCAGGCTCTAGCAATCATTTTAAACTCAAGGGGTAAAAATGTTATTACGCAGGCTTAAGAATTATTTGCAGGAAAGAAAATAACCTGATATGTATAATCTATAAAGCAGTGCATCACAGAGCAGGTTATTATAAGAACATTGATTTTTTAAATATTTTGATTATTGGAGAAACTATAATTATAGCTGTATATTGCTAATCTAGTCAACTGACTGAAACAATAGGATAAATATTTCATTTGCTTGATAACATGTATTTTTCTAAATTTATAATTTCCCACAATTATAAGTGGAAAGTATTAATAATGAAAACAAAATGAAGTTGAGATATCTAAGGAGTATTGTTTAAAAGCTCACACATGTGATTATAGTTCTGTTCTTGTTTTTAATCTGTTCATTTTAACTGTTTAAACCCAAATTTAGAAAATGCTTATACCTCAAACACTTTTTTTCACGTTCTCCTGTTTCAGATGTAGTTAGTTTTCCCCTCTGGCATGACATTGTAGCTATGGAAGCATGTAAGCTATTAAAGGAAATAGCTGCAGAGAATAAAAGCTTTATACTTCTAAATACTATGAAAATGGTTAACTACTCAATTTGACTGTCCTCAGAAGTGAGATTTTTAATTATAATATTTTGAAAGGAAAGAAAATTTACTGAGCAAGTATGAGATGATCCAGATGTCTTAGGAACAATCTCAAAGTAGTCATGCAAGTGAAGTTACTTGGGATCATTATTTTTCAAACTAATAATCATTTTACAGAAAATCACACTACATCTTTCTATTGCTTTGTACTAATGCATCTTTTAAAATTGCCACAAAATAAGTCTTTTAGGCATGGTAGTGGCAGTGATATTTCTTTGAGTGGTGATGATTAAGATGATTTTTCAAATAATAGAATTTAGAACATCACTGAATACATTAGCATCTTGCTATATCCTTACTTATTGGTTCATGAAACTCTCAAGAGACCATAAAATACACAGTCATAGCTCTCATTAAAATTTAGATAAATCAAAGAACATGTCAGTGAGCACTTTACATTTCGTTACTCATTATTCTTATAGAATCTAAGTCAATGCTCTAGAGCGTAAGCATGAGAGCATCCTGCGTTGAGCCAGTAAGGCCAGACCCTTAGGCCTTATTCCTCCCATTTGCTCAGCCACCTGATAAAGATGTGAGCTGCCCTGGGAAGGGAGTGTCCTTAGGGGCTGGCTCCTTGCAGCTGAGACAGATCCTGAGGAAGTTGCTGACAGGTAGAGGCTGCCTGCTGAATGTCCTCTTTGCCCTCAGGCAGAGTCCTTCCATGAATTGGGATCTGGGAGGTGGATTTACAGGTCTGTCACAAGGGTGGTAACACTGGAGAGTGTAGAAGGAGGTCAGATTCTGGATTTAATTTAAAGGTAGGGCTGATATAATTTCCTGATAGATTAGAGGTGTGCAATGAGAAAAGTAGTCGACAAGAATATCCCTAGATTAGGTATTTTTACCAAATTAAACGCATGAAGCGTGAAATCATTTTTCTTTTAAGAGTACCTTTGGAGAGTGGAGAAATGAAAAGGTTTGTTTGGGACATATTAAGTTTGAGCTGTGTATTAAACATCTCGTGCAAATGCCAAATGTAGGTGTAGATGTATGAGGTTAGTCAGGAGATTGAGGGTGGAAATGTAAATTTGGACATTTTTATAGTTATACAATTAGTTAGGAGTGAGGATTAAGATACGACAAGAAAGTCAAAATAGAGGCAACACTTAGAGTTAATCCAAAATTTAAACATTGGAGTGATAAAGAGGATCCAGAAAGGAGACTAAAAAAATTTTCCAGTGAGGTGATGCAGAACAAGAGAAGGAACAAACTGAAGAAGATATTTCACGTTTGTAAGATAGAGATCAAGATGTTTCTAAATCATTGAATCTGAATTTTTTTCATGCTGTGATGGAAAAACTCTCCCTTGATTAACAGATGGTTCAGCTGACTAAAATAGTGCAGTGTTGTTGAAGTACATTTTCTCTACAAAAATGAATGACTAAGCAATAACCATTGGCTTTCACGAAGCTGCATTTAACTATAAAGATGCTTTTGGAAATGAAATATAAATTAACATTGACAAAAAAAGAGAGTTTAATATGCTTACCTGTAATGATTGCCTAGAAAAACATTCCAAATCCAGTGAGAATGTATTCTCCTAAATACACAAAAGCTGCATTCTCTGCATAAGTTTCTGCTTGGTCAGTAGCTAATTTTGCATGAATGTCTTGCTTATGAAGGAATTTTTGGGGATTGATATAACTAAAAAATAGTGTTAGCTTTGGTTTTCCTTTTCTGCTTTCCTTTTGTTGTAACTGCATATGTAAAACTGAATCTCAAAACAAACTTGTAGATATATTTAAATGGTTTTTAAAATAATAAGTTATTTTAAAGTTTATTACATAAAAAATGAAAATGAACATGAAACCCATTTGAGACTGTCAAGAGAACTTAAACTTTGTTGCAGACGTATTAAATACATGCCTATTCAGCACTTGGGCAAATGTTATAATGCAGTTTTATCACTGTAAACAATTAGTGTTTTCAATTAGTATTATCTTAGATATACTGAAAATACAGGCTACATTTGGACCAAATAATTTTAAATGTGAAACCAATGTGATAAAAAATAATGAAAAACTATTTTGTTTATTTAAGGAAAAACCTCACCTATATAGCATTTATTGACGATTAGTTTGTTTGCCTATCTTCAAAGATATAATTAAAGTTAGTATATTTTACTCTTTCCGTGATAATATTTGGATTTAATATTCTTGAAATTCATTTTTTTAAATCCCCTTGTAAAATTAGATTCTAATTCTTATTCTTTCAGTAACATAATATTTATTGAAAAGAAATCTTTGTTATGAGGAACAGCGTTATATGTTAATTACTGTGTGACCACATGTACCCTGGAAAAATTTTCAAATTAAAATATTTATTTAAGTAAACCAAAATTATATTTGGGTACATTCAATCAGACTAACATTTGTTTCTGGTGGAAACACTTGTTTAAGTTTCAATTTGTTAAAGGTTGTTTCAATCACGGTATTGTTTACTTTAAAGACACTGAGGATAATATGAAATTTTTGTAATTTGCAAAGACATATTGCAAGTTAAAATGTAGTTTACCCATGAAATAACCTCAACATAATTGGAATTTATTTTAAATTGTGAAAATGGTGAAGCCCTGCCATAACTCAGTAAGTTCCAAAAATTCAACTGTACAAAGTGTGGTGTAGTGGTATTGCAATGTTACCCAAAAAACAAACAAACAAACAAAAAACACGTATTTTAGTTCATCTTGCAGTGACCACATGGTAAAAGGAAAAGGGAAGATGCAGCATTTATTTGTTTTTATTTATTAGGCCAAATGGGAAAAGGACTGATTGTTACAAAAAAAAAAAGTAACGAAAAAATGTACCCTATACTGAACTAAGACTGAAATGATCATGAGACAGTCACTTGCTAACACTTCCTTCTGTCACCACATCATCAAGAAGAAATTAGCTTTCACCTGCCCTGCCCCTTTTGGAAAATTTGGCAGGCCAGAACAGTTAGCATTATTACCAACACCACATAATCTGTATTTTGATACTGTGGGGGTTTTATTGTAACTTGAAATACCATCTACTCAACAGTCTTTGTTTGTACACTCATCATCTTGTTCATTGCCAAGGTTTATTTAGTTGATCTGACTGGCTAGTGGATTATAATATCCCTTGCCTCACTGCCTTCCAGAGTGTTAATTAACAAGAAAGGTCTTTCCAACCAAGGAATAGCCTTTCTTTTCAGAATGTAAACGAAGATGTCCTTCTCTAAGGAAAATTCTAAACACATTGTGTATGTGTGTTTGTTTTTTCATCATTCCTAGGGTATGGAAAACTATATGTTTTATTGAAACTGTGTTTTGTTAAGAAGGAAGTGTTTGCAATATTTTCTTTAAAAAATTATAGTACTATCCAAACCCATAATCTACCTACATTTACTTTTTCTTCAACAGATACTGGGGCCTGTGGTAGCTAATGAAGATACAAGTATGAATAATTCACAGCCTTTGTGCCCAAGCTGCTCACAGTCTAGTGGAAGTGAAAAATAAAGAAAAATCGTAATAAGTGTGATACAGGCTATAAAGAAATACTCACAAGACTCAGTAGTGCCACTAAGGAGCAAGCAGATTTGAAGGTAGAACAGGCCTAAATATAATGTTTGAAAGAGTTTTCAAAATTAAAACCTGGGAAGCAGTGAAATAGATGAATAATTTGATCTTCTTTTTAAAGTTACCACTCATAACAGATCAGCAGTTCTTTTCAAAGCCTGATAAAAAGAGGATCCTTACTACCCTTACTAAAAGGAAATTAAGGAGGAGAGGGGGAGAGATCATGAGCAAAAATATCTAGTTACTTCTCTTTCATATATAGGGCTCTCGTATACTCACACTAGGGATTCGTAAGACACACAGCCTGCAATCTCATAATGAAAAGATGATTACATTTCACATATGTCTCCCTTAGGGGAGAAAGCATATTATTTAAAATGAGGTTAGCCAGCAAATACAATTGTTTAATTTCATCCTGGGTTTGGATCCCAGGTGTAGCTTTATAGCCATATTAGCAAGCATTAGTTTTGGTGTGTTTTTCTACCAAATCCTTTTAACATTTCTTTGGGGAGATAAAAATAGAGATTATCAGAGTTCTTTTAATGCCTCAATCCATTGTCTCTATAGCCAATTTCAAGATGAAAATGCCAGAGAGACTTTACAATAAATAGTATCACTGTGCTCAGGGATATTACACAATATGAAGTATAAAGCACCAACCTCAGAGTGGCTCCATCTTTTGTTCTTATAATTCTACCAGCTTATAGCAGTTAAGACAGCAAACCAGGTGAATAAAAGAGTGTCCAAAGTACTGAGACTATAGATAATTCCCTCCTATTCTGGATCCCCCTGTATCTCAAAGTTCAAATTTGGAATCTATTTATTTAAAATGTCTTCAGAAAAGCACTCAGCATGCCTTCCTTTTAAGTCATGTTGAGCACAGTGCTCTTGCGTTATCTACATTTGCTCTTGTTTCAAATCTATGTTCTTTTTCTAAAATATCTGCTCTTAATTTGTTCCACTTAAATTATTAAATTGCACTACATGGCACACAATATCAATTAACATGATTTTAGTAAAGGCCTACTGATGACAATTTTAAAGTATTAAATGAACAGTTCTTGGTTTTCTTGCAAATTTCTGCCCTTATAATACTTTACAATTCTTACTCTCCTACCAATTTATGTGTAATTAACCACTCTCTTCAGGAGCTTCTCCTACGTCCTTGACTGCCTTTTTTCATTGTCTTTTGTTGATATTCCTTCTCTTCCTACCTTGTAAATATTAGTGTTACCTGAAATGTTATGCTTTTCTCTCTACTCATCTCTATGCTTTCTTCCTGAGCCATTTTGTCTGCTCCTCTATTTTCAGTATATTTCAAATATATCAAGCAATTACACATATAATCTTAATCAAGTCTTCTAAAATTTTCAAATGCTATATACCTCAACTGGATATTCAAATATTTTCTCTTATAACATGTTTGAAAAATACTGCCCTCATTTTCCAATTTCATTTGGAAATTCTCTTGTTTTTGTCTTGTTTCCACGCTGTTAATTGAAACATGTTCTTAAGAGATAGAATTAGGAGTGTAGCATGCAAGGAGAAAAATCTTGCTCCAAAGAGAATGTACTTTATGCATTCTTGACTCATGCCAAACATTGTCTATTCTAAATATTAGTCAATAATTGAATTCTTAAAACAATTACTTTGATGGTCATTACTTTAGGGAATAATTTTGCCTATTGTATTCTTTCTTGTATACTTGAGATATTTGACTGATATAAACTATATATGTTTATTCTCTGGCATTTATGTTATAAAGAAAGTCTTTAAATATTATACATAGTTTCACTTTTTCTAATGGATGCCTAATGAACTATCACAAAGAGAAATGAAATTTATATATTGATTCAGTTTACAACTTGATATTGCTGTAAGTTTTCATAAACATGAGTATCTTTCAAGCATAATTGGTGCAAATCAACTCAGAAATAAACTTTTAGAACTATTTAATTTTATAGTGTATTGGAGATATTTTTATAAGCAGATGAACTATCATTGCTCAGTAGAGGACATCCTCTGAATATAGATGTTTATTTATTGAAAATTACTAATGTATTAATCCAGAGCAATGTTCTTGAAACACAGTTGTTTTTGGAAGAGCTGAAGACTTAGTTCTCTAGTAGAGAGAAGTTTTGGACATTTCAAACTTCATTATTCTTCATTATTTTTTGCTACAATCTTTTATTATTTTGGCTGGTCCAAAATAAGCTTTCAGTTTCCTTTAAATATGTTAATTATTTGATTACAAATTCTTGTGTCAAAAGTTTTTTGTTGTTGTTTGTGTGGTACTGGCTTTAATTAAGTCCTTTGGGTCAACACTGGAAAATTTAATCTCATGTAGTTTTGACCTGGTAAAAAGCAAAATCTAATTTCAAAGTTTATTTCTTTATTAAAACCAATTTGTTATGTAGAGCTGATTCACTTTGCTGTACAGTAGAAACTAACACAATACTGTAAAGCAAGCATACTCCAATAAAAAAAAACAACTTATGAAGATAGGATTAAGATGGTGGAGTAGGAGGATGTGCGCTCACTCCTGCTGGCAAGAGCACTGGAATTACAACTAACTGCTGAACAATCATCGACAGAAAGACACTGGAACTCACCAAAAAAGACACCCCACATCCAGAGACAAAGGAGAAGCCACAATGAGATGGTAGGAGGGGCGCAATTGCATTAAAATCAAATCCCATAAATGCTGGGTGGGTGACTCACAAACTGAAGAACAGTTATACTGCAGAAGTCCACCCACTAAAGTGAGGGTTCTGAGCCCCACGACAGGCTTTTCAACCTGAGAGTCCAGCAATGGGAGGAGGCATCCCCAGAGAATCAGACTCTGAAAGCCAGCGGAATTTGATTGCAGGACCTCCACAGGACTGGAGGAAACGGAGACTCCACTCTTGGAGGGCACACAAAAAAAATGTGCTCAGCAGGACCCAGGGGGAAGGAGCAGTGACCCCATAGGAGACTGAACCAGACCTACCTGCTGGTGTTGGGGGGGTTGCCTGCAGAGGTAGGGGGTGGCTGTGGCTCACCGAGGAGACGGGGGCACCGGCAGCAGGGGTTCTGGGAAGTGCTCATTGGTGTGAGCCCTCCCAGAGTCTGCCATTAGCCCCACCAAAGAGCCTGTAAGCTCCAGTGCTAGGTAGCCTCAAGCCAAACAACCAACAAGGTGGGAACACAGCCCCACCCATTAGCAGACAAGCAGATTAAAGTCTTACTGAGCTCTGCCCAACCAGCCCTACCCACCATCAGTCCCTCCCATCAGGAAGCACACTTGAGCCTCCTAGATAGCTTCCTCCACAAGAGGGCAGACAGCAGTATCAAGCAGTATCAGCAGTATTTCGTCTTGTGGAATGGAAAACCACAGCCACAGAAAGATAGAGAAAATGAAAAAGCAGAGGACTTTGTACCAGATGAAGGGACAGGATAAAACCCCAGAAAAACAACTAAATGAAGAGGAGATAGGCACCCTTCCAGAAAAAGAATTCAGAATAATGATAGTGAAGATGATCCAGGGCTTTGAAAGAAGACTGAATGCAAAGATCGAAAAGTTTACCAAAGACCTAGAAGAATTAAAGAGCAAACAAACAGAGATATGCAACACAATAACGAAAATGAAAAATACACTAGAAGGAACCAATAGCAGTTTAACTGAGGCAGAAGGACGAATAAGTGACCTGGAGGACAGAATGGTGATAATCACTGATGCGGAAAAGAATAAGGAAAAAAGAATGAAAAGAACTGAAGACAGCCTAAGAGACCTCTGGGACAATGTTAAACGCACCAACTTTCGCATTATAGGGGTCCCAGAAGGAGACAAGAGAGAGAAAGGACCTGAGAAAATATTGGAAGAGATTATAGTTGAAAACTTCCCTAACATGGGAAAGGAAATAGCTACCCAAGTCCAGGGAGCGCAGAGAGTCCCAGGCAGGATAAACCCAAGGAGAAACACACCAAGACATATAGTAGTCAAACTGACAGAAATTAAAGACAGAGAAATGTTATTAAAAGCAACAAGGGAGAAACAACAAATAAAATACAAGGGAACTCCCATAAGGTTAACGGCTGATTTCTCAGCAGAAATTCTGCAGGCCAGAAGGGAGTGGCATGATATATTTCAAGTGATGAAAGGGAAGAAGCTACAACCAAGAATACTCTACCCAGCAAGGATCTCATTCAGATTCGATGGAGAAATCAGAAGCTTTACAGACAAGCAACAGCTAAGAGAATTCAGCACCACCAAACCAGCTCTACAACAAATGCTAAAGGAACTTCTCTAAGTGGGAAACATAAGAGAAGAAAAGGACCGACAGAAACAACAAAAAAAACAATTAAGAAAATGGTAATAGGAACATACATATCGATAATTACCTTGAATGTAAATGGACTAAATGCACCAACCAGAAGACACAGACTGGCTGAATGGATACAAAAACAAGACCCATATATATGCTGTCTACAAGAGACCCACTTCAGACCTAGGGACACATACAGACGAAAAGTGAGTGGATGGAAAAATATGTTCCATGCAAATGGAAATCAAAAGGAAGCTGGAGTAGCAATAGTCATATCAGATAAAATAGACTTTAAAATAAAAAATGTTACAAGAGACAAGAAAGGACATTACATAAAGATCGAGGGATCCATCCAAGAAGAAGAGATAACAATTATAAATATATATGCACCCAATATAGGAACACTTCAATACATAAGGCAAATGCTAACAACTATGAAAGAGGAAATGCAAGGCAGAAATAGAGACACAGGTGTAGAGAACAAACACATGGACACCAAGTGGGGAAAGCAGGGAGGACTGGGGGGGAATGAATTGGGAGATTGGGACACCAAATTGTACACTCTAAATATATGCTGTTTATTGTCTGTTAAAACAAAAAACAAAATACAAAAAAAAAAACTTATAAATGCAATTCAACTGATATATATATATGTGTATTTTCTTTCTATTAACCTACACTTTTGCTCCTTGAGAGTGTACTAGTTATATTTCAGTATGTAGTAATATAATGTGATTAAAAAGTGAAATATTTATACTATGAAATAGAGTAAAATAATAAAATACCACTTAATTCAGATGTCTACTGTGAGAAAATACATGGTTTCATTATTTATAAATTATGATCAATTTAGAACAAATGCAATAAATTGCAAAGGAGATGTTTACATTAGCTCATAATCTTAAAATAGATATAACCTACATATTCTAGAATGCAGTAAAGATTGCTTAAAATCCCATTGAGCAGGAAATCAGAGAAGCATGCCCTCAGTTCTTTACTTTCTCTATTTTTTTTAAAAAATTGATGCTTATTATAATATCTTAAAGAGACATTCGATAAAATTCAAAAAGATGGAACAGAGGATACCAAAGGACCTTGTGTCAGTCAGAGTCCAGCCAAGAGACATAAACCATACCAGCTCTTTTAACAAAGAGAGCTCAGCTTAAAGAATGGTTAACAAGCTACTGAAATACTGAAACATAATGAAAGAGAAACTAAGGTCTTATGTTGGAAACAGCTGTAGGAAGAAGATATCACTGGATATCTCGTGGAACTAGGAGAACAAAGAGAAGGGATTAGGATTACCAAAGTTTTGAGGTTTGGAGGAGGGTCTTCCTAAATGGAATGCCAACTTCCTGTGGGTGAAGTTTGTCTGACACTAATATCTTGGAGGCTAGAAGAGGGGCTCTAAGAGGCTGGAACTTGGACTTCTGAGAAGGGGATGCTGGCTGGTTCCATGCCAGTGTCATTGAAAGGTCACAAGAGCAAGTATTGGAAAAACTCCAAACTGCTGCAAGTGAAATGAACCTACCACTGCTGGCTTGAAGAAGGTAGGCTGGGTGCCATTGAGAGCCACAGGAAGTCTCAAAAATCAGCCAGAAAGGAACAATTTCCTTCTTTCTCTTCCAGCCTCGCAATCTCCCTTTGACTCCTTGCAGAGCTAACAGAAAGCCAGCTAACAAAGGAGGATTGTAGTTTGTGGAGTTCTAGCCTCCATGTCACAAAAATCATTGTATAGAAGGATGGGTTAAAAGGAAAGAAAACTATCTTAATAGCCAGCACAACTGAACGCTAAAGATGACAATGTTTGGGAGATGCATTTTAAAATTGTGAATCAAATTGAAACTGCAAGTTTTGCTGGCCTGCCCTAAATCCTAAAAGTGACATACTATGATGGAATTTAAAGAATATTTTTTGAGATATAATTGACATATAGCATTGTATTAATTTCAGGTGTACAACATAATGATCCTATATTTTTAAAGGTTTCTGATTCTACTCTTAAATAATTTCTTTTGAACGGTATGGCAAACCTGAACCTCAACAAGGAAAACAAAAAAATTGACTAAAACTGAAAAGAAAATAATATTCATAACTATCTATCCCCCAGTGCACACACATACAAAGTATAAAGATTACCTTTATGATAAAAGGTGACCAAGTGAATTAAAGAAAAGGAAGGCTTTGCAATCTGACCATCAGAAAGAGGTCAGATTTTTCAAAATCTATCTATACAATGTACGTTTATGGCCCTAGGAGAGTATCCACTGCTTACATGTGTTTATAAAGGGAAAACTTCTGTTAGAACGTAAACCAACTACTTATTTCCCCCACAATTCCCTGAAATATTATTACCTAGATTTATCCAAAAATAGTTGGCTTTCCTTTAAAATTACTTCCTAGAAAAGCAGTCACATTTGCTTATTAGCTATGAACATGTCTTCTACATTTTTTTCTTATTTTTTTTAGCAGATGAACTATCCCAGAATATTTTACTAAAAGTCATAGTTCTTAGTTTGGGGTGCAAATAAACTGAATGAGAGAGAAGTTGAGAATTGCTGCAGAGGAATTTTTTTTCAGACCACATCTTTATACTATATCCATCTCTATTGGAAAGTACCAGTCTAAAGTAACTATTACTAGCTTGTTCTAGTATAGATATTCATAACTATATACTTAAGAAAAATAAAGGATCTAGACACACATGCACTTGAATTTGTCTTTTATTGGTATATGTAATTATAAGTAAATTTATTAAATTATCAGATACGTGTTTATACCAATTTTATTGCAGAGTAGCACAAATCTAGAAAAGCCAGATAAACAATTATTTGATTACAAACCATTAAAAAGTGGCTAACATTTATTAAGTGCTTTCTAAGTATCCAGAGCTATTCTAATATTGCAGATGTACAGGTGAAGAAATAGATACTTCCCAACTCATTTACTAGGCCATTAGTACCTTGATACAAAACCGTCTAAAAACAGTACAAAAAACAAACCACAGACTGATATCACTAAGGAACTTAGATACAAATCTCTCAACAAAATATTAGCAAATCAAATCCAGAATTACATAAAAATAATAACAGACATGATCAAGTGATATTTATTCCAATATGTAAAGCTGGTTCAACATTTAAAACTTAATCAATGTAATTAACAGGCTAATGAAGAAAAATTTTATGATCATATTAATGGGTGCAGGATAAATATTTGACATAATTATTAATGTCCATCATCCAACATTCATTAACATTATAAACTATCACCAAGTTAAGAATGAAGGGACCCAGCTAAACTTAATGAGGTTCATCTGCAAGATACTTGTACCTAACATCATAACGGTGAAAGACTGAACATGTTTCCTCTAAAATCTGGAACAAATCACTTGTACTTGTTCTCATCACTCTTATCCAACCTAGTATCAGAAGATCTAACTGTTTCAATAAGAAAAAAGAAATACAGATTAGAAAGATATAAAACAGCCCATAGTTGTAGATGATTGTCTATGTAGGAAATCCCAAGGCATCTAAAAAACAAAAACAAAACAAAACAAAACTCAACAACCAAAAAGAAAAAAAAAAAAAGCCCTTCTAGAGCTAATGACAGTTCAGCAATTTTGCAGGATGCAAGAACACTCAAACCAAAATTAAAAACATAACAAAATCACTCTAAAAACAATTATATACTTAAGACATGCACAGAATCTGCATGATAATTTGTTAATGGTGATGAAAGAAATCAAAGAAGACCAAAACAATGGAGAGAAATATTGGAAGACTCAACCTAGTATACGTGTCACCTCTTCCTAAATTGGTTTAAAGACTTACTGCAATTCCTATTAAAACTCCAGTAAGGCATTTTTTGTTGACATAGGCAAGTTTATTCTAAAATTTATATGGAAAGAGACAGACCGTAGAATAGTTTTAAACTCTTGAAGAATATAATAGGAGGAATCACTCTACCTGATGTGAGACCTGCTATACAGACACAGTAAACGAGACAGCACAGTACTGGTGAGGTGTAGACACATGGATCATTGAAGCAGAACAGAGAATCCTGAAGTAAATGGATCCAACTGATAATTTGTCAAAAGTGCAAAAGCAAACCACTGGAGGAAGGACAGCTTCTCAATAAATGGTACTGGAACAACTGGACATCCAGAGCTCCCCCATCCACCCCTCCAAAACAAAACAAAATGAAACAAAAAAACCCACTTGACTCAAACCATAACTTTTATACTAAAAAATTACTCAAGATGGATCCTGATTTAAATTTAAAATGTAGAAATATAAAATTTTAGGAGGAAACCATAGGAGATAATCTTTTGGATCCAGGGCTAGGCAAAGAGTACGATCCATAATTAGAAAAATTGATGTTAAAATTCTTTTCTCTGTCAAAGATCCTTTTAAGAGCGCAAAAATACTGCCTCCCAACAGGGAGGAAATATTTGCAAATCTCATATTGGACAAAGGACTAATATCTAGAATATATAATGCAAACGACTCTCAAAACTGAATAGTAAAAACAAAACATGCAGTTAGAAAATGGGAAAGAATTATGAACATGTTACTGAAAGGGATCTACAGATGGAAAATAAATCCATTAAAAAGTGGTCAACATCATTAGCCCTTAAGGAAATGCAAACACTAAGCCACAATAAGATATTTCTATATCTTTTACTACCAGACTAGCTAAAATTAAAAAAGTAATAAGACCACATACTGGCAAGGATGTAGAGAAAACATTTTAATCTTACTTTGAAGGTGGGAATGTGAAATGGTACACTCTCTCTGAATAAAGATTGTCGATATCTTCTAAAACTAAATATGTAACTACCACACAACCCAGAAATTGCACTCTTGAACGTTTACCCTAAAGAAATGAAAATTTATGTTTACTCAGACACCTGTGCACAAATGTTCATAGCAAATTTGTTTTATAGCAGCTTAAACTGGAAATAACCCAGATGTCCTTCAATAGGAGAATGGTTAAACAAACTGTGGTGCATTCATACCGGGGATATTACTCAGAAATAAATAGAATGGAACTATTGATACAAGCAACAACTTGGATGAGTTGCTGACATTTATGCTGAGCGGAAAAAAAATCCTACAGTGTTACAGACTGTTTGATTCTATTTATAAAACATTCTTGAAATGACAAAATTATAGAAATGGAAGCAGATTAATGGTTCCAGGAATTAGGGATTGGGGGGAGAGTGTAGCTCTAAAAGGACAATAGAAGAGATCCTTTTGATGAAGGAACTGTTATGTATCTTGACCGTTTAAATATTAATAACCTATTGTGATTTTGCAGTGTATTTTCGCAAGATGTTACCATTAGGGGAAACTGAATTACCTTGCATTATTTCTAACTACTACATATGAATCTACAATTATCTCAGTAAAAAGTTAAATTAAGGAATAAACGTATTTCTTTAATATGGATATTACAGATGATGTTATGATTCAACTGACAGATTGAAAGAAGATGCACTCTAAATTTGAGTAGCACTAATATATAGACTTACAAGAAATTATTGTAGTAAATACAAATAAATAATACATAGAGATATAGGCAAGACATGAACATATAATTTGTATAAGATAATAATCAAATGGATAATAAGTTTAGGGGAAATATGAAAGTTAACTGGAATCAGATACAAAGGATATCCCACCCACTAGGTCTGCGAAATTTTGAAGTTTAAACATTGTCAAGTGTTTAAAGAGCTGTGGGGAAACAGAATTCCTGATGCATGTGCATTTGATGAAAGAACATATTAGTACAGCCCTCTTAGAGAGCAATCTGCAGTACTTTGTAAAATTCAGCATATATATATATATTTTTGTGCAAGGTATAAATGTGTGTATGTATGTACACACATTTATACCGTGCACAAAATTTAAGACAGCAACATAGCAATTATTCTTTGTACAAAATCCACTTTATTCATACACTATTCCATTATGGAACATGTATAAATATGTTCATCTCAGTGTACGTTGTTGTAGGGAGAAATTTAAGACACCTTAGTTGCCTATTAATGGAAGAATAGATAAGCAAAATATGGTGAATACACAGGAAAGAATTCTAAGCAGCCATTTGAAGCATCAAACTAGATGTAGACAGAGTAAGGTGGACAAATCTTAATATTATAGCAATCGAATATTGCCATTCAGTTAATAAAAATTTTGTATATATACATTATATAATATGTGTATTAATATATAATGTATATAATATAAAATCAGTACTGAGAATTTACGAAGATACACCTCTTACACATAAAGGGGTTTGATAATACGTAGGGAGGGATTTAGGAATGGGATTAAAAGGAATACATAATAAACTAAATAAGTGATGATATTGAAAAATTGAATATTTTAGTTGATAATAGAGTAGTAGGCCCTCCTGCTTCAGAAAGGTGACCAGAGTCTAAAACTAAAAACAAAGGGGTCTTAATTACCTGGCATAGAGACCTACCAATAGCTGAGTCCAGACCTTTCCCTCAGGGCTTATTACATGTTGAGAAGTGGCTGAACCAGCTGGACTACCTCCAACCATTACCCTAGCAATGATTTATCCCTCAATTCACAGCTCCTAAAATACCCAAAAAGACCAGAAAGGGGGAGCCTTCTTTCTGGGAGGGGGGCGTATAGTAAACTCTTTCCTGATTTCGCCCATGTGGTAAGACATATCCACCCCATAAGGCAAGTGAATAATTAAAATCCAAAGAGAATCGCTTGTAGGGCTTGGGAGAGCTGAGATACCTCTGCCATACAATCTAAAGGATTCTTTTACTTTGAGGAGTATATTCCAGAGACAAAGATAGAGTGAAGTCCAGGACCAGAGATGCTTTGGGCCAAGTCACTCTGAATCTGCCAGATTGCTTGGAGAAATAACCCTATGCATTTCTGAGCTCAAGAGGCTGTATAAATAAAAAGACTGAGCCATACATTTGATTACGTGAAGTCCAGAAATTATCAATGCAAGGTCATGTGGATCAGGGTGCCTTGAGCATCTGCCTGATTCTTCTTTGTTGGAAGAGCCTTCATTATAATATTTTCATCCAAAGAGAATAAATATAACATCAAGTTGTCTGGGCACTGAGTTTCTAAAAAGGTGCGCACACAATTTAAAACAAACTAAGCCAGGAGGGCAGAACTGAGATAGATTCATCTCAGTGTTTCAAAAGTGATGTTCTTTAGCAATTTAGGGGGAGGAAAAAAGCTTCCAAATAATAAGCATTATGTGAATTAGAAATCCAGGATCCATCTTTGGTATCATATTGTCTCTTATCTCTCGTATTTGCTCTGTCACCATGCCTTATGTATTTTAAGGACTATTTAATGCTTTGAACTCACCCACTTCTTGTCCTATCAACTGTCACCATCCAGGCTAAGCTGCCATCATCTCTAAACCCCATTTTTCTAAATGTCTCTGAACTTCCAGGATTCATGTTGGCTCTTTCCAAACACTTTACTACACTGAAGCCAGAGTGATCGTTTAAAAATACAATTTAAATCACCCTTTCACCCCAGTGCCACTCTCCATCCCCCCACCTAAAATATTTCAAGCGTATTATATTGTATATATATAAAATCAAGGGGAAGATAAAAAACTTCTTGCAGCCTACAAGTCCCCCCATATTCTAACTCCTACTAAAAAACACCAGCAGAATTGTCTGCAGATTCAACAAAATTAAATGTATTGTATATACTGCAATAAGGGAAAATGTAACCTTGGCAAAGTCTTAGTATGTCTCAGAAGAAGAAGACCAGGGGAGAATATCTGTGAAGTTTTGAAATCCGAACTCAAGTGGTATAAGGAGAGTCTTTCAAAGCAGGAAGCTTATTAGGACTGGGCACATTTTGTGTCATGATAATTGTTTCGGATTTGGTGACCCAGTGTAGAAGTGAGTTTTAGGTAAACTGTTTGATAAATGAACTGGTTGTCTAGGAGAGCAATGGATTCTTCTGATCAATCAACTGTTTCCCCAGATTAGTTCAGATAGATTGGTTTGTAGGAATTTCCCAAAGGAACCAGAGAAGTACTTATTGGTTTACAGCCTATTTGGGGGAACAAGAATTTCTTGAAGCCAATAGGAAAGTCTTGTTGACTCAGGTGGCCTCTGTTCTCAGGCCTCAATAGTTAAACTCTGTGGAGGGGGATGGTCGCGGGTGTCATTCTTCAGCTTCAATTTATACTAATTTTTCTCTTTGTCCTCCAGCCATGTTCCCTTGTGTATAATCAGGGAGTTGTATACCCCATGGTCCCTCATTCAACACTGTTTTTCACATGTACATTTCTTCCTGCATAGAATGCTCTTCTTTTCCCCTATCTTAAACTCCTATTTCTTCTTCATGGCTCAGTAATTACTTCCTTGGAAAAGTCTTTCCTGACACCTCTGGCTTGAACAGATCAGTCTATTTTGTGCTTTCATATTTCATAAATTGCTTATTTGTAAACTTATAATTTTATTTTGTTTCCTTGATTATTTGATTAAAGGCTAACTCCTCTACTAGACTAGACTAAGCTTTAAGAAGTAGATTTTTTTTTCAGAGGTGAAACTCCTTTTGCTCTTTATTTTTTAAATATTTATTTATTTATGTATTTATGTATGTATGTATGTATTGGTTGCATTGGGTCTTCGTTGCTACACACAGGCTTTTCTCTAGTCATGGCAAGAAGGGGCTACTCTTTGTTGTGGTGCACGGGCTTCTCATTGCGGTGCCTTCTCTTGTTGAGGAGCACAGGCTCTAGGCGCACGGACTTCAGTATTTGTGGCACGTGGGCTCAATAGTTGTGGCTCGTGGGCTCTAGAGCACAGGCTCTGTAGTTGTGGCACAGGGGCTTAGTTGCTCCATGGCAAGTGGGATCTTCCTGGTCTAGGGTTAGAACCTGTGTTCCCTGCATTGGCAGGCAGATTTTTAACCACTGCGCCACCAGGGAAATCCCAAGAGGTAGACTTCTTATTGCTTTGGCTCACTCTTAGACTCTCAGTATCTATTATACTGTATCACATACGATGAAACGATGAATAGGAAACATCCCTCTACCTAAACAATAGTTATGATTTTACCTTCTACAAAAAGTAATATTCATAACTTAACCCTTGGGCCATGTAATTACCACCAGAAATCGTGAACGTATTGCTGGAATCACTGGAGATGATTCCATGGAGTGAAGAAGTAGTTTCTTCCAGCAAGCAGGGTGGAGACTCAGTGTAAAAAAATTTAAATGTTTACAGAATATGACCCTTTACTTTAAATCTCAGATTGCTGAATTGAAACTTATCAGTCTGGAAGATGTTAACCAAACTGATTCATGGTAATTAGGATTATTCAAAGCAATTTATTATATAAGAAAAAATATTCAAAATGGGAAAATCTTTCTCACTTTGCATTTCACAGTATTTTCTTGGAAGATATTGTGTATCCAAACATAAATATGAAAATCCAAGTTTAGCATCTGTGAACAATAAGGAAATGCTTTTTTTCATTATAATCAGAGATGCTAAAGAAATTGAATATGAGACTGATATTTTAAACTCACGTATTTTTAAATACTTTTTCTCAAATTCAGTTTAGTTTGATGTCATGGAAGAAATTATTGACAGAGTATACAAGTGAACACACACACACACGCACACCACACAATCTTAAGATGTATGAAAGAAAACAGTAAAATATTTTATGTAATTTAAAAACAAGCCAAATAAGCCACTTACTTCTCACTTTGACCACAAGACTGTAGGCTACATTTAAGTGAATTGAAATGAAATAACATTTATTAAGCATCTACCAAGGCCTAGCACTGAACTTAGTACTGTTGGTATCAAAAGAAGAACATGAAGGAGATAAAGTCTCTTTCTTAACTGGTTCTAAACTAGAGGAGATAGATAAGTAAGCGTTTGAATGGGATGCATGTTTATAAGGCCAAGCGGTAAAATAAGCATAAAACACATAGAGAAGACAATGACTGGCATGCTAATAAAGTAGGTAGATTTATGAAAGATTTAGACATTAAGGAAAAATTAGAAAGTGACACTTTGGACACTTTAAAAAAAGATACTAAAACATGTTTGTTTATACTCATCTTAAGTACTTTCTAGGTCAACTTGTTTGAATGCAGTCTCCTAAGAAAAAATATTCACTCTCAAGTCTTATCATACTGTTTATAGAAGTGTGATACTTGTGAGGACTTAATTTATATAATTAAAGGAGCAGATCACATAAATGAGTCACTAAGAGTGCTCTGGCCTGATAAACTGCTGTTTGAATTCCATAATAATGAAAGCTAACCCATCAGAAACCCAGGTACCATAATTGGGAAACATTTCTTCACAGAACCTTCTCATTTCTGCACAGCTTGTGAGAAGAAGCACTGATAGCACTTTGTTTCTGATTATCTTTATAAGCACATCCGTAAAAGGAACAGCCTTTAATAATGTCTCCTTCAGATCAAAGGGCAAGCTTGCTGCCCATTATAAAAATTGGGATTCTCTTAGCTCAAGATTCCTCTCCTTTAATGCAACTCGCTGAATGTGCAGGCATCCATTTGGGCTCTTCTGAACTATCCCAGGAGACCTTTCATCAGGAAACTAATGAAAATTCAAAAATTCATATATGCTTGTGTTGCTTACTGTGCACTAAACCAAGAATCTTGGGTCTTCTGAAAGCATTCATAAACTTATTAGTTTGCAAGCAGGGTAACATTGCAGACCCTTCAACGATCTTGACAGTTTATGCTACTATAACAAAAGTAACATAAACTAAATGATTTAAACAACAGACATTTATTTTCATAGTTCTGGGGCCTGGCAAGTCTAGGATCAAGGGGCCAGCAAAGCTGTTGTCTGAAAAGGGCCTATTTCCTGGTTCATAGATGGCCTTCTTCTCCCTGTTTTCTCAGATGGTGTAAAGAGTGAGACTACTCTCTGATGTCTCTTTAACACTGACCTAATTACCTCCCAAAGGCCCCACCTCCTAACACTGTCACATTGGGGATTAGGATTTCAACACATGAATTTTGGAGAGACACAAACATTCAGCCCATAACAACAGTTTTGGCAATGAGAATGGGATGCTGACAGAGTCATGGCTCTCTGGAAAGGAAGGATAAGGTTGTTATTGACCAATTAACAGGATGTGAAGGAAAACCATCAGAAAAAATAGCAAGTGTGTTGACCATAGTATAAGGCTAATTGGGAAATAAATAGCCCTCTGCTTTTTTTGCCTGTTAGTGAGGAAGAATTAGGTCAGTTGTTATAGGCTGCAAAATAGTTTCAGAGATTGTTTCCTGAATAGTATCTTATTACTTGATACTCTTCAGGCAAGGGGATTCCTTGCCAATCTCCTGGCTGCCCCATTGCAACAATAAATGCTAAGATTCATCCTAAGTGGCCAGAATGTTTCTCTCCCTTTCACACATTAAAGAGATAAGCTCCTATGCTGAGTGAGAAGGGAAGAAAATTTCACCTGTGCTATTGGGCAGAAACCAAACCCATTGTGAGTCCTTTTGTTCTCTTGGAAGATGATTAAGTGTGTTCTATAATGCTTGTTTAGGAAGATGGCAACAGCTGGACTGTCCAAGATCTTCATCTTAGCTTCTCCTAGAGTCTACTGTGCCAACTTTAGATACATTCAAATATAACAATAAAAGATCTCAAAGTTTTATTGCAGTGATTTTTAACTCATTTAAGGGAGATTTGCCTCTCTCTGGGGAACTTCCCTGAGCATAAAAGAATTCTCCTATCCATTAAGATGAAACCCAATATAAATTTAAGAGATATTATCATGACAGTGGGGTAGTTAATACCACAGATAAAGATGGAGTCCTTTATAAAGTGTTGGCATGTGAGTTAATGATGGCTGAGTCAGCCAGCCAGTGGATTCAAGGCCTATGGCCCCAGTGGGAAAGAAATCTAACTGCACATGCTACATCAAGAAATCCCCAAAGCTGAAATAGATAGTGTAGGGAATAATTACCTTATCACCTGATATAGGGCATTGGGTGGACCAAAGACAGTGGAAGTTAGTTTGAGCTGTTAGCAGCAACTTCTGTGCTCAAAGAACAGAAAGGAAATTCATGTGGCTGATTATTCATCTGGCTTTCAGTGAGATCCACTCTAAGAGAGGGCCATTGTACCATGCCCGGTATCTCTCGATCCTCCTCCAACATGACATCAGTTACTTTACGATAAAAGAGGATTGGGTGTGGCAGCAAGGTCTCCCTCTCTGCAAGGTGGACTGAAGACTTTACATGCCCATGGAGTATGCTGAAGACCTTTGGGGATGTGAAGATTTCCCACTTGTATGGCTCTTGCCAGTAGGCTCTCATGGGGTAGAAGTGGGGGAAACAGATGCATGATTTTAGCCCATGGGGTTTGGCCAGGATTACTAGTGGAAAGCGAGGTAAGCGTGATCTTAAAGGTGAGGACTTATAAGATACTATGGAACTAATTCAGTGTACTCTTATTGCTTCTTTATCTGAGTATATCATAGGAACTGATGTGCTACATGTTTATACTTCTTCATCACATAAGTACCATACAGGATTCCCCTGATTGACAATGTTCAACAATAGAAAACTACTAACAAGACAAACTCATCTGCCATTTGCCACCAGTTAGTAGATCAGAATTTAGTGTGACTGCTTGTATCCTTGATATCTAAAGCTTTTCCCCTTCAGTTGACTTCTCTCAGTCACCTTCTAAATTGTCTTGGCAAATCAGAGCCTCAGTGATCCTGAGCATGATGTAATCACACCACTGCCAGCAGGGATGACAGATAAACACTTACATAATTCAAATGGCTGTTCACCAAGACAAGTTTCTAGGGACCACATGGACACATTCATAATGATTAACTCTGCTGGCAGTCCAGAAAAATCAGTTATGAACAGCAAAAATAAGACCTAGTACCTTATTGGAGTTTTGGAGTATTGGAGACAATGCATGCCTCATTAATACATTCTTTTTGATCTTTATATTGGCTGATCTAAAAAGAAGCACCCCTTCAGTGAGGCCCAGACTAATATGCTGTTTGGAACCTGTCCATCTAGTTGTGGAATACTCTTTGTGGTGCCCCAACATAAAGTGACTTTTTTGGACTACGAGTCTCAGACTGAGAGTCTTGCCCAATGAAGTCTCAAAGAAAAGGAGGGCACTTACTCCCAAAGGCACTTCCTAGGGTTTTGGATTCATTGCCTCCCTAACATGGCTCTCAAGTATACTCCTTTTGAAAGCAGCTATTAGATTCTTGCTAGGAGCTTGTCAATCCTGAATGCCTGACCAAGGGGGCTTTGTGACTCTTTTGCCTGGTATCCCCATTATGGAGTAAATCGACTTGTACTTAATATCTAACAAGGTAGAAAGAACCCATAAGCCTTACTTGTCCATTGGAAATGGCATATTCAAACTACAACCTGCCGAGCCCCAGTGACATTTTGGCATTACCTGAAAAAGTAGCAATAATCCTCTCCTCTGCCATCTGGAGCAAATCTGCAGGTTCGTGAGGGCCCTGAGTTCACCAAGGCTCCCTAAATGGCTGGGCTAGATTTAGTGATGATTCACCTTAACTGAAACCCACTATTGTCACAGGGCCTGTAGAATCAGCTTTGTACTGCCAAAAGCAGTCAGGGTCACTCTGCTTAGTGGGCAGAACTCAAGGCCATTCTCATAGCTCTGGTTGGTCCTTTGATGAACCTTGTTATATTTTACTGACTCCTAGGTTGTTGCCCAAGGCCTGGATGCTTCATTTGCCACATGGAAGACTTCAGACTGGCAGATTAAAGATACCCCTTTTGGGGACCATGAACTCTGGAGACAAATGTTGGCTGCTTATCAATCCATCTGTGTCACTTATGCAGATACTCAGAGTAGGGGGATTATTCTGTGCTAAGTCAAACTGGAAGTAAGCTGCTGCTCAAGGCTATACCACTCAAATTGTCATCATTACTGCCTGAGCCCATCATTTTGGGAGACGTGTAACATATTCAGTATTATATCTGGCTATAATGTGAAGGACTCCATGTTTTTCTTTTTGTCTCTGACCCAGGAGTCTTGTGTCTTCTACCAGCATCCATGGGACTCTAGCAACGTAACTTGTTCACGTGCAAACAGCATAAAATCTTAGACGGTCCACAATTCTTGACATCTATAGAGAAACATTTTAAAATCTGTGATTCAGCAGATTTAATAGATTTCGTATGTCATATTTGAATTGTATGAGTAGATGGGTATGCATATGCGTGTGCACATGCCTTGTTGTTTCAGTTAATAAATCTATTTATAAAATTTCATTCTGAGTGTGCATAAAAATGGGAACTTTTGAACTATTAAGAAGAGTAGCTTTTAAGATATGCTTTGTAGAGGCAATGCTAACTGACGTGCTAACTTAAATATTCCCCCAAGTCAACTCTTGCATGAATAGAAACTAAATCTTTAAGATTACTATTATTTAAGAACAACAATATTTCAAACACTTAGTGTTCATATCAGCAATTATTATAATAGGTCAAAAGTTCTATTATCATCATATAGCACCTTATTATTACTGTGTTTCTCCCTGTTAGTATGTTACTTATTTATAGGAATTATCGATTTAGCAGTTTTAATATGCACTGAATTATTTTTTTCAAAAAAATTTATCTTTATAAAGTATGGTAAGTGAATTTGTGAAAGTAAAATATTGAATTCAAAGAATGAGTGGATACAATTTGAAAATCTATGATTTAAATTATTATTAATAATAAAGAATTTTTCCCAAAATTGTATTTCTTTTTCCATGAGAAATAGATTTATTAGATCTACTGTCATGCGAGCTAATGCATTACATTTCAACAGAACAAATGGCAACTGTGGGCTGGTTTTCATTGCCATAGAAAACAGATGCAAATTTCAAAGTTAGCCCTTTTGGACTGTTTCCTACATATACAGTACCACTGAAAGCTCACCCCTATCCTTGATGGTGAGAAGGTTAACTCTCCCTCAACATTTGGCCTATTTTCTCTCCCAGAAGTTGTTTACATGGTAAATTATTGTCACACATATAGCGATTCTAGCATTGCTAAGTGGGAAATGTTTTGCTGTTACTTGGTGCCTTGTTATTCATTTTTAGCAACTGTCCTGTGAGGTTGTGCAACATAATGAAATTCCTTTTTTTTTAAAAAAGGGGCAATAACGATGTACTAAAAGTCAATTTCACTTTTGTGCCAGAGAGTAACAAAGCAGAGTTCAGTGAAGAGTTCTCTTAAGGATTGATTTCACTATTTTGTTGTCTGTCTGTACACAATATGCTAAGTAAAATGTCAAAACTATCTTTCTTTTCATCTATTATTTTCTCATTTATTTACTAGACTCTGTGTTTACAAATTAGAGAGTCTAGAAGTCTTCTTTTACAGATACAGATGTCACATTTTCAGTAAACTTTGCAAAATTACTAGTTATTGTACCAAGTTCATACAGTTATACCAAATTCATTACTTACTCCACCTACACTTAACCAAAATGGGCATGACAGCTTAAGTAATCACTTGTAGATGTGCAGTTTTAATATGACTGAAATGCTGTGTTTCTGAAAGAAGTAATAGAAGAAACTGAAAACACTTGATTGCCAAAATGCTTGACCATTTGGATCCTGTCTCTGTAATCCCTTCAGACTTGAACACAAGAGGCATGAGGGTTGGGCTTTCTCTGTTTATTTAACTGGCTTTCCAAATGGCCTAGAAGAGTGTACAGAGTGTAGTAAGTATACAAGTATACACGCACCTATACTTTGGACTTTACAAAGATTTATTTAAAAGTCTATTTGCCTTTTCACAGTATAATTAATTCCCATCCAAGGTAAAGTGTATGTTGATAAAGTTACCATTTCGAGAAGTAAGAATTCTGCTGGAAAAATTGCTATTCAAATTTTTTTATTCCTTTTTTATTTCAGAAGTGCTAGTATTTCTATGAAGAATATTACTGTGATATTTACACAATAAGGCCTTTGACCTTTGTTTTTTTTTAAAGACTATCACCTTAATTAAATAAGCTTTATAAAGTTCTACAAATGGAGCTTCTCTTTCAGAAAGATTATAATCACTTACGAGCTTCATAAAGAATCAGTAGAATAGTGATTATACTTCAAGTCAAGAAAACAACTACAATCCACAAAACCAATTCAGACTTTCTTGATCCTAAAATAATTGATTTTTCTCCTGAATGCTCAAATAGCAATAACTGTAACTTTTTCTGGTGGTTATTCTTTTCTAATTCAGTTTGTGCTAAAAAAGCCACACACACCCCCCCACCCAGAAAACCTTCCCTTTTTGTAAGTTCTATATCAATTGAGAATTGATACAAAAGAGTGAAATGGAAGGTCGTCTTCATTCCTAAATAAAAGACAAATATAATGCTAGAAGATGCATCTTTATCTCTGGGAGAGTGGGCTTCCTTATAATTAGGGTAACTACATTATGTAGTATTTCAACCAGGGAAGAAAAAAGGAGCAATGTTATTAATTACATTGAGCATAAATTGAGACCATCCTGACAAACCGAGACATATGTTTACACTGCTTGTAATGAACCACAGACTTCAACAAATGCACCCATCCTATAGCAGACCCTGCTGAATGATCCCAGGCCTCTCTTCTGAAAGCAAACTCTTTTTGCCTCATGCTGGAAAGCAGAAAAGGGCATATATTCTCAGCAGGCCAATTTTCTCCCAAGAAGGAAAGACTTGAGCCAAACCTTGTCCGTTTATTTTCCCAAATTTATTGTGCCAAGCGTCTCACGTAGGAGGGGACTGAGGGGGAGGGACAATGAGAGGTCAGGGGCTTCACACCAGTGCATATCTCCCCATATAGAAGGAAACATCAGTCACAAGTATTCCTCCCCCACCCCTCAAAATCTTCTACTACTTTCTAAGCACCAATCCTTCTACATGTGGGACAAGTTCAGTACTTGTGTGTTTGAGCAGAAAAGCAAAGAATTAGAGCAAGTTCTTAGTTCTTGTGTTTCCAAAGACTAATCTTGAAAGAAACAATATAAAATTTATTCTTAAAAAAAATTTTTTTAAAGAATCGATCGCCAGTAAGAGACTGTTTTCATAGCCATGGTCATGGAGAGGAAAGAAAAGAGACTGTTGAAAACAAGATGTTTAGATGTCGATATGTGACCATAAGAGAAATTTTTGCTTCCTGCCCTACAGTGCATGCGTCTGGCATGAGGGTGGAAGGAGGAGGGAAAGGAGAAACCCAAGATAGGTTTATACGCATGAGGACAGGTAAGACAGCGCCTTACTTCTTGAATGGGGGCTTCGTGAATCCCTATGCCCAGTAGTTAAATAGAGTAAAAGTACTGCATGTGGCATCAATAAAACAAGCCTAGGATAGGATATGAAATAGTACATACTTTTTTGAGCTGCAAGGATAAGTCACAGAGACCCAAAGGGCTTTTTGACCATTTGTTTGGGAAAGTGAAATAGGGACAACAATGGAGAGACCAGATGAGGATACAGATTAATGTTCAATAGTCTTCCATTCCTCCCAAGCATGCCAATATAATACATAAATCCCTAGAAATTATAGCAGTCCTAAAGAGAAGGAAATAAATCTTCAACTACCAAGATAATAATTCTGTCTCTTTGGAAAAAAAAAAAAAATAGAGCAGAGGGGAAATTGAGCCATGGAAAAACAAAGTTATATTCATACCTATGTGTATGTTGATGATGTTGACTGTTTACATTTATAGATCCTTGGCACATTTTGAATGATCTTCCCATATTTGGGTAATTTGGATAATTCACCCCAAGAAGAAGTAAAATGTATCTCTTGCAGTCTCTCTTATACATGCACAGGCATGTGACCCAGGATTTCTCAATCAGATGCCCCCCCCCCCCCCCGCGTGAGGCTTTAATTTGGAAATGAGCACTGTTAGGAAGTGGCAGCTGTGTGGAGTAGATATTTTTATAGGGTAAAGGCAGAAGCATACAGCTTTTGAACGGCAATACTTTAATTCATTCTTACGTTCAATCCTAGTTTTATCAGTTTGCTAAAGCTTCCATAACAAAGACCACAAATTAAGTGGTTTAAAGAACAAAAATTTATGGTCTCACAATTTTAGAGGCTAGCAGTCTGTGAAGAAGGGATTGAAAGTATTGGGTTTTCCTGAGAGCTGTGAGGGAGGCTGTTCTATGTCCCCCTCCCAGGTTCTGGAGTTTGCTGGCAGTCTTTGACCTATAGATGCACCATTCGGTCTCTGCCTCTGCCACAGATGTTTCAGTGTTAGTATGTGAGTCTGTGTGCTTTCCAAGCTGGTGGTGTTGTATTGGTTTTTGGTTTGAATGAGTCTGCCTGTGAGCCCTTTAAGAGCTGGTTTTACGGTCTCTGCAGTTCTATGGTTTTCCTGGACACAGCCCCTGCTGGTTTTCAAAGCCAGCTGTATTGGGGGCTTACTTCTTCTGTTCAGGATCTAAAGGTTGGGGTGTCTGATGTGGAGCTTGAATCCCTTGCTTTTCAGGAGGAAGTTTCATACTTTTGTGATTCTTCCCAATTGTAGGTCACCACAGCTTGGATGTGATTTTTCTTTCCTTGATGAGACCAACTTTCTGCCTCTATTATCCATCTCAGTGCTGGTCTTTTAGCCTGTGCTGTGGACGTTCTGGTCATTCAGTTGTCAGGACTCTTTCAGAAGGAATTATTCTATATGTAGATGTAGATTTATGTCCATAGGAGGGGGTGAGTTCAGGATCTCCCTATGCTGCCCACTCGAACCTTTCTGTATTTTTAAATGTGAAACTATACACTAACAAAATAAAGCAGAGAAACACGGTGGCCACAAAAAATTCTCACATTTTTTGAACATTTGTATTTAATAATAAATAAGCAAGTAAGGAAGGCAATTATAGCTAAAGACAGTGAATAGAACATACAGATACATCCTTTCTGAGCTGGGTACCATGAAAAAAGTCCAAAAGTGCTGTCTCCTTACTTAAATTGCACGTAAGTGACAGATATTGGTAATCTGAAATAAAACATGCTTTTACTTTTATCATTTTGATGGTTGTATTAATTATCTGGGCTCTGCGAATGAACTGAGAATTCGAAGCATCTTTAAGATTTGAAACATCAGTCTCCTGAAAATTCCACTAGGGGGCATAAGCTTTGAAATAGGAAAAAAAAACATTGTCTTGGTTGGGTATAAAGTTAACACATTAGAAGAATAGAGGAAATATACCCTCCATCACCAGATGCCACATAACTAATACTCAAACAGGACCTAGATTTTGTTCTAAAACATAAAATCAACTAACCACTCTGTTGGAGAATGTTTTAGACTTAGATTAAAAACAAACAACCACTATGTTAAAAAATGGAAGTTGAATACCTTAAGGTAGAGCAGAACTTCTTAAATTCCAGCATATACCAGAATCATTGGAGACATTATTTAAAAAAATAATAGATTGTTGGGCCAATACTCTCAGAGTTTCCAATTAATCCTGTGGCAAGGCCAGCGATTTTCCAAATGCTCTTTTTTCTTTTCTTTTTTTTTTTTTATTCTACCAACTCTCTGCCCCCTCTGATACCAGTCCAGGAGGCAGTAGGTGGAATACGAGGGGGAGCTATTTGCCCCTCTTTTGTCCTCTGCCCACCAAATATCAATCTAATGGCAAAATTGACTCTGTGAAAAACGTTAGTACCTGCTTTGTTAATTGTGATTTTTATTACTTCCTTTAATATTATTGCATGGTTGCAATAGGTTTTTTAAAGTTAATTTTGAGGTTGTGGAAAAATTTTATTTTTTAATGGCAGATGCTCTCTCAAGTTGCAGGGAGAAAGTCTTGGCTTGTAGCTGAAGCATTTGGGCAAAGTTCTTTATGGCATTTAAAAAAAAACACTACATTTATTTGGGAAAATAACATCGTGTGACAGGACCATAGCAATCATAACACCTCGGGTGCCAGAAAACACTCACTCTGGGTGGCTTGGATGACTCCAGATTCTTAAGAGCATTTTTTTTGGTGGTAGAAAGTCCCTGCAGTGCATTAATGTCTACAGAGAGCTAATAGCAACCCTGTCTCTAAAGCAACTGGTTTGTAGTTTATGAGCCTGCAAGGCAGAAGAATAACAGACACATATCACTGACAGTTAACAAAGCTATCTTTCAGGGTTGTTTTTTTTTTTTTTTTTTTGCCCTTTTACTAAAAGTCTCATTTTGTAGAAAAACACTCTACAGATGATGATTTAAATTGTCTCCGAAGAAGCATTTTCTTCCTCAAATTATTGAAAGTCTTAAAAATGCCACAATGTTATTTTAGCAATTCCTCAGGGCTTCTCCCCCCTTTTTTATGTGTATATGCAACATGAAAAATGATGTTTAAAACATTTTTCTCTTTTTGCATCTGATATGTGTGGCCTTATATCAATCAAGTAATTCTGTAATCTTGGTATTCTTGTATTCTTGTATTCTCTTTGGAGAATAGGCATATTTGATTATATGCAATCTTCTGCAAGAATCTATATAGTAACATTAGTATCTTGCATATATTGTGAATCTGCCTCTGAAAAATAAGATGTTTATTCATTTTTCTAGTTTATTTTCACTCGTAATTGTCATGTGTGAAGAGAGGGGCTGTCAGAGGTGGTCATAATTGTTCAGGTCCCGGAGTTTTACCAGAGTGAAATACCACAGCTTTACCAGGTCTTTTTTCTTTTTGATGGATGTGTTTTATGCCTGGTACCACAGTTAGTTCCTAAAGGCACTCTCTTTTTCCTCAGGTGTCCTGGCTTAATGTGGACAAACATTCCAAAGTAAGTTTATTATGAAGTGGAAAATGAAGACAAATAAAATGTGGAATCTAAACATAGATAGGTTTACAGAGAGTCTCTTCTCTGAAGGTAGCTGGAGTCCTAACCACAGATTGACTTGTCTGGCCAGCTTTCAAGGACTTAAAGACTCTCCCTTAATTCTATCTGGTATTGTTTCTGACCAGTAAGGCCAATTCAGGTTGCTACCCTGAGTGGATGGGTAAAGTCCCCAAGCACTTTCACCGCATTCTTCTGCCCTATCTCCTGTGTTGTGTCGTACTTCAGTTCAGACCAATCTTGATCTCTACTCCATAAAGGAAGAACACCATCCCCCATCTGGTCCAAAGTAACTCCTCTCCCTTCAGACTGACCTGCAATAACTTCCCAGAATTATTGCCCTTGTTTGTATTCCGTCTCCTAGAGTGATTATTCTCAGTTTCAAGTAAGATCTCTCTATCCTCTTTCCCTCACCTAATCAAGCAGAAGACAATTCAAATGTCCTCAGGAACCTTAAAGGTCATGTGAATGTGTGAAATGGTGCTGGGGACGGGGCATGCCAATTGCTTTATTTCAGTGGCTTTTAAAAAAATTCACCACTTGGTGAAATCACAGGCCATCAAAGAATAATGTTTTCTCATCATCTGCCTGACATCAGTTACAGGCAGGAGGTGGAGGCAGTGGAGATATAGAGCTACAACACGTACCTTATAAATATATGGATATAGAATTACCACCTTATAAATATATACATATAGATTTTTTTCTAAATGAGTATATATGCTGTTTGCTTTTAGAATTCTAAAGGCAGGAGTATTTTCAAAATAATACAGGTAAAGGTAGAAAAAATGAGACGTTAAAAAAATGTCTTTTTATAGGCACTAAACTATTAGAGCATTGTTTTTAACAGTATGTTATTTATGTGACATCATGATTCTCTCAGAATTTTACAGTAGACTCTGCAATATTGAAGTGTGTGCTGACCAAGTTTGAGGAAGAAAAATAGAAACATAAGTTTGTATATAGTTTTAGGTTATTCTGGGTCCACTGATTAGCCAGAAATAGTTTCAATTAGAACAATGTGTGGTTTACATCAATATTTTAAATTATCTTGATACAGTGTAGCTCTGTGTTAAAACATAATGTTCTAATAAATTTCTCAGCACTCGTGCATTGCTTTACAACTCTGACAATTGTATATAAGGTCATTTAGCATGGCACATTTTACATCCTGACACAGGGGAGCCCTGTGTCCCATGACTGTAAGCATTAGTGCTAAACATTTCAGAGGAAGATATATGTTATCTACTTTAGTGGACCAACCTAAGCTGAAACTGCGAGCATCAACCCAGCTTGGTTTATATGCTTTAGTGAGATGCTTTCGATAACTTGGTCAGCTAGGAATCTGGTCCTCCATAAAGGAATGCATGGTTTGTTATAACTCTTAGACTGGAGAAGCAATTCCTGTGGTTTCTCAGAAAGCTGATCTTTCTGACTTTAAATTTGAAATAGCTGAACATCTCTGACTGCTGCGTAGTATTGGGAGGGAGGCTGCTAAAGATACAAAGACTGCAGCTGTGCTTATTTTGGAAGATCCACAGTGCAGAGTCAATTGTTGTGCTTAGATTATAATGCGTGGCTGAGATATCTAAGTGTACAAGGGACGATGAACCAAAATTGGCTAACGAGAGTAGATGGGCATCTGTAAAATGAAGAGAAAGTCAATTAAGATTAAAGTTTGTACCCATGCTTAAACAAGCAATTATATTTTTTGTATGGAGGTCCTAATTGTATCTTCTCAATTGATTTGAAGGCAAAATGTGTTCTACTTATTTTCTTTTTAGCTTTTCCATTTATTTGTGGAAAACAAAATGAAAGAAAATAAGTGAAAAGCAGGTAATGATTTTTGACTACGTGTAAATTAAACTTCTTTAATCTTAGAAAAAATATTGTTTCACACAAAATGATTTTTTAAATGACGCCCATATTATCAAATCCCAGGATTAAATGAACAATTATTTGTTCCATGTGCTATGTCAGTGAAAGCCTTATACTTTGACATCATGATCACCTTGTGTTAAATTTAAATGAACAATCACATAGTTCTAGTGCCTTGGTTCATGTTAATCATGAATTTCTATATTATTCTTAAAGGAATTGTTCAAAAAAATACAGCCTTTTCTTCAAAGAATAGTTTTTAGGCAGCTCCATTCCCTATCAGCAATCTATAATATTTACCACTAGGTCAATACCCTGGACTTATTATTCTCTTAAATCGACTCCTGTGAGGATGTGAACAAATGGAGAGAATTCATGTATTGCTCCTTAATATATACTTTCTCTAATGCTTCAGTAAAATCTAAATGCTACAGAAAATATTGATATCATTTAAGAATAAATGGCTTAGTATGAAATTCCTTCCCTCCAATAAACAAAAGTCAAAACAAAAAACAAAACAACAACAACAAAAAAAAGAACAAAACAAACAAAACGATTTCAGAAAGAAAGAAAATCTTAGGAAACTAAAAACATAAAAATAATAAGGCTTCCAATTATATATTAGGCAAGATAGGAAGTATAAACCAAGAACTGTAGTTTTAAGACCTTTATAAAAGTATAAAGTATTTTCATATTACTTATTTTTGATGATCCAGACTGTTTTAGCCTAATGATTAATGATACATTGCTTAAGATGAAACTGCTTGGGGGATAGTTTCCAGGAAAGTATCCATAACAGTTATTTTTTTCTGTGAAAGAAAACTCCAATTGACCAAAAGAGAGGGTAGGTAGTAATATTTAGAAAGAAAGAAAGAGAGAGGGAGAGATATATTTAATGTCACCATATAGATAGATGCCTGTAAGAGATTGCAAATAGTCAAGCATGGCTATTCTCCGTAAAGAATACTGCCAAGATTATAGAATTACTTGTGATTTAAGGCCTTGCACATTAGATGCAAGAAGGGAAAAAATAGTCCCTTCTTGCATCTGGGAGGGAGAGTCATCTGTGTATCTTTTCTTTTACTTCAGAAAAGTAAAGCTCAAGAAGATTACTTGTGCTTGAAAAGTGTTTTAAGATAAATAGAAGAAAGATCCTATATTCTACATTTCAATAGAAGCTAAAATATATTTTGCTGAATACTGCTCTCTTGATTTAAAATACAACAAAACAAAACAAAACTTTTAAAGGAAAACAGAAATTGTCTGTTTCTGGTTATTTTGCACTTAAATCATTAAAATCTTCCTTTCTTAGCTTCCATTAGTTATGCAAAATCATTTTCAACAAGCTTAATAATCACTTTAGCTGCATTTCTCTTAAATGCAGGCCTAGTTTCCAAGTTCAAATAAATTTGAACAAAAGATTTGATTTCTTTTAGAAATTTCTCCAGATGTGAATTTTGAAATATGACTCATGTTATTATTCTGGTTTGCAGTAAAACATGGATTAAGGCATAAAAAGAAGAAGAAAATGCTTGGTAAATAAATAAGTAGATAATTAAACTTTGTTTACCATTCCATCCACAGATTTTGAAGTTTGCCAGAATATAATATTGGCTTGAGAGATGGGGTGTCAGTTAACGTGAAGCCAAACAATTCAATATTTAGGAAAATAATAACTGAATTTTGTTGAAAAACAAGTTACTTGCAGCTTTCACTTAATTCATATTGCCACCATTTTGTATTTGTGCATGCTCTAGCTTAGCATAAGCAATGATGCTAAGCTTAATGGCATTATTTTAGCCCTATGCCTGTCCCTTGAACAATCTTCAGTCCCAGGTAATCGGTATGACCAAATAGGCTAGTCAAATAATACAAATTCAAATAAACAAAATAGTTCAAATTAAAAAACATTTTTCAACATTTTATCATGTCATCCTGACTTCATATCATCAGGGAGACACAATTTATAAACCAACATTTTGTGTTACCGCATTTGAAAATACAGCTAATTTTAAAAGACATTTGTTGGCAAAGTATAAATATATAAATATATATAACCAACCATTTTACTTATCTTTCTTTTTCTCTTTCTATCTAATATTGGGTAAACAAAGTTAAATATCATTTGGATATTGCTGCAACCAGACTCACTTCTGTTTCTGTAATACAGGCTTTCATATTAATATATCACATTGAGATAATTTCACCAGTCAGACTAGCAAGCAATTTAAAGACTTCTACCATTCTTTGAGAAGACAAGGAGGACTACGCACTCACATATTCACAGTGAGCATAAAATTTGGTAACAATCTTCTGGGGAATAATTTGCCAGTGTACATTAAATTTTAATTGTGCACAGAAAGCTGTTTTACAGAAATTACATCATAGTACAGATGTTCACAGAAGCATTGTGCTAGCAAAGGACACCACTTACTTTCCCATCAATAAGGGAATGGTAAAACTATGATAGATCTATAAAAGTGAATACAGAGCAGCCATGAAAAAGGGGAGATGTATACTGAATGCTATGAAAAGATGCACATGGTATGTTCAATAAAGTGAAGATGAATATTAAAAGTCTTAGAAGATTATTCTATTTCCTATGAAGAATAGCTATATATATATATATATATATATATATGCATATCAGTAAAAAAAAAGATGCCTGGAAGAATAGCAGCAAGCTTAGATGGAGGGATGGAAAGTGGACAGTGAGAGGGTTTGACTCCTTGACTTTTATATTTATATCTCTATAACTTAGCAGTAAACTTAGTTTACTTTACAGATTTTTCTGCTCTTTTCTGCTAAAATCCAATCCTGAAAACAGCACTTATTCCTCTTGGTCAGCATTTTTCTTTTTTCCTGAAAACTACTCTTCATCCAAAATAAATATTTCTACTGTGCCACAAAACAAATTATTCAGCTTTAACATTGCACTGTCTTTGCCATATAGTAAATTCCACTAAGCCATGGCAAAACTCCATCTCCAATTCAGAAAACGTTTATGTTTGACCAGGGGGAATGATGATAAATTGTTTATGTTACTCTTTGTCTTCTGGGGAAATGTTTTTATTAAAGTCTAAATGCTATCTAATGATTAAGACAGGAAAGTTCGAGAACAGCTACTACTGTTATTCAATCACTAAATACAGATCACATTAAGATAGAACAAGGAAGAGGGAAAATGGCCATGCTCTATGCTCTTGGGCTCGCCTTGCTACCCAATCTCCTGCTGTACAAGGTGGGAGTAAAACATCTTTCTCACTAACAAGTGACTTTCTTTCTCTTGCAGGAGAATATTATACTCTACTGTTGAATATTTTCTTAGTGTTATGACTCTGTGTGTGTGTGTGTGTGTGTGAATTCACAAGGAACTACAAGGTTTAAATCGGCGTCTGAGAAATATGTGCTTTTTACCATCTCTAATGTTGCCCCACCTCAAATTAATGAAAATTAATTAATTGCTGCAAATAAATCTGTTAGCTCCATTACTTTTATGCTTTCATCATTTTTAAGTATTTTAACAATTTAAAATATTAAGAAATTATAAAAAAGACATGTAATTACATATTCTGCATTTTGAGTTAATGTTACTCATTTTCTGTTTCTATATAAATATGGTTGAATGATATTGAATGAGAAAATCTGTTATATATTTAATCAAAACCAATCCTTCAACATTTGGTATACTTCAATTTTTGGTGTTTTCTATGATGTTGTGATAAATATACTTATATAGCTGGATTTCCTCTATTTTAATGTGTTGCTTTGGAGATATTCCTGTAAATAAAATTACTTTATTGAACAATATGACTTAAGATGCATGGCAAACTGCCTTCAAATTTAGCATTGTATATTTAGCAAAGTATTCATAATATTGTCAACTAGACTATTAAATTCCATAATAATTTAGAATGTTTGTATAAATAGGAAAACAAATGCTAATGTTGAGTAACGAGTCAATTGATTTGAATTTGTTTTATCTTTGAGTAAAGCATGTGTATTTTTTTCATAATGGCTTTGAGGTCCTATCTATCTGGCTAATGAGAAATTCAGTTTAATTTTATTTTGAGGACGTTCTCCTTCCCTACTTTTCTATAGTTGTATGCAAGTCAGTAATTTGTAGTAAATATCATTGGTCTTTAGTTCATTATGGTCTCCACTGCCAATGTCCATTATCTAAGCCAATTTGATCCACTCAGATTTGCTGAATTTTGGTACCTGTACTTCTACCTGAGCTTTTAAGGCCATTACATTTGGGGTTATGCCTTACTAATATATGTATACCACACCCAGCAGAGCCCACCATCTGCAGCAATGCTGAATTTTGTTACATTACTGTATCAGAGATACCCAAGACTACCTTCAAATTCACTGATACACTGGAAGGACTCACAGGACCCAGAAAACCGTTATACTTACAGTTAGAACTTATTATAGAAAAAAGATACAGTTTGAAATCAGCAAAGGTAAAGGCACATAGGGCAGGCAAGGCACTACACTTCCATGTGCCCTCTTCTGGTAGAATCTTAAATATAGTGCTTAACCTGCCAGCAATGATGTGTGACATGTGTGACGTCCTGCCAAGCAGGGAAGTTCACCTGAATCTTGGTGTGAGGATTTCTACTGGAAGTTGGTCGCTGATCCATGGTTACACACCTGAATGGCTGATGTTAGTCACTCAGTCTGGAGCCCCTACAGAGAACAAACTGATAACCTTGTAGCCCAAGGCTTCAAGAAAACAAAAATACTCTTGTCCAGCACAGCTATCCCCAACTCTTTAAAAGGCCCCGAAATTTAAAAAGCCCTAGCTTCTCTTTGAAAGAATGTGATCCTCTTTACTCTCTATAATGCAGGGAATTTCAGACCTTTAAAAACAAATAATTACAATGACTTCCTCGTCCTCTTTTAGGGTATCAAAGAAAAAGTATTCCTCTCATTCTTACCAGATGCGCATAGAAGAAAAAAAAATGACTTCTTTATCAGCTATTCTTCCACAGATGTAATATATTCCCAGAGATATTGTGGTTGTCTCAAGATACTGTTATGAAGTTAATTTGTTACGTAGCAATAGTGATCAGAACAGTTAGATTTACACATATAATTAATAAATTAAATGTGAATTATTTTATGACTGCTGGTTTTCCATTTAGTCAAATTCTGCTACATAAACTAAAATATAGGTTGTTTAGAAAATTTTACAAATAATAAACAACATTGAAACTATGTACTTAATGCAAATACAATTATGAATTTTCTACTGATCGATTCTTTGGGGCGTCTGTTTTGTTTTGTTTTTAAATTAAATATGTCAAGAAGTCATTATTAATTTTTTAAAACAAAGTATATACAAATATATGGACACATCTGTTCATATGTTAAACCCCATGTTCCTCAACCACAGAGTTACCATTTGTTTGTTTGTTTTGTTTTGTTCTTTCACAGAGTTACCTTTGAAAAGTCACAATTTGGGGGTTTTTTGTTTTTTGTTTTTTGTATATTCTTCATGAGGTGGCCTATGCATATACAAGCATCTACTTCTATCTATATTTTTTAAACAAGTTTTAGTAAACTGCACACTATGGTATAACATTTTTTCCTAAAATATATGTATTGGAAATTATACAGCTATTTTCTGTGTCTTGGTTTGTATTTTTATTTTATGTATGGCATTTTAACCTTGTGTTTTTAATGGTTCTGTAGTTAACTGTGTTTTCTTTAATGAAATCTAGAATGTGGGGTCATAGTCTCAAAGATCTTTCTAATATAGAAATATCACAAATAAAGGAAATATTACTATTTTTAAATTTGGATTTTTCCCTTCTTATTTATTCCCACTTTTTAAAGAATCATTTGCAAAATCCTCCCCAGAGATCTACCAAATTATCACCATCATTTATTTTAAAATATAGAATTCCCACTAATTTGTATTAAATTTTTATTATCTTTTAAGTTATCATCTCTGCTTATATCAATTTATGAACTTCATAGATAATTACACTGATATAGTTATGTATATACCATCACAACTGTTTTGTTACATTTTGTCATATATTTTAATAACTGATAGAGCTACTCTATGACTTTATTTTGATTTTTAGAATTTTCTAGGCTAAACTAGCTTGTTCATTTTTCCAAATAAAATAGAACATAGGAAATATAGCTTACTACACTTTTAAATGAATATGTGCCACAGAAGCACAGGCCTAGATTAAAAAGCCTTTTAAAGTTTGTCTCAAAACGAACTTCAGGCCTCCAAAGATACACTAACAAAAGTGGCCATGAAAACTGTGTAGACACAAATGTACACTACATAAAACTCACTTCAGATGTGTCCCTGAGAATAATAATTAAGAAAGTAATCTCCCAAAGTATAGACACAAGGACCGTGGAAAGCATTGAAAAAGAAAATTCTTGCCAGAGGACAGAATTTCATCTTGGGAAATAGAGATAATGCCTCTCTCCATGACAAAGAACAGATCTGTTTTCTCCTCAAGGATTATAATTATGTCATTTTATTGTAATATAAGAATGTCTCCCACTGGGGCAAAGGTTAGCAGAATTGGTGTTAGTGTCATTGTAACACTGGGAGTTTTACAAACTCAGAATTCCTGGGCTGGGATGAAGACCCACTGCGTGAATATCATCAGCCTGTTCCACAGTCATGGGACTTGGGGGGGTCAATAGTAACTGATGCAAACGTGAAGCTCATGGTACCTGTTGTGCCGCCATTGATACAGTTCTTTGTCTCTGACACAGGACGCTTGTGACTTTTTTCACCATTCAATGACACTATAGTAGAATAATTTGTTCGCTTACAACCAGAGTAAAATCCAAAACCCTGGAGAGTTTTTTGATAACAATTTATCTTTTCAGTGTTAGGTCACCTGAACACAGGAAGCCATATTGAATCAGATACAAAGAACACATCAAGTGATGAACCTGGCTTTATGCGTGATGCAATTACTGGAGGAAAATGTGCATTGTTACTCTTGGTAAAAAGGTGAGTATGTTCTATTTATGTAGTGCTATGAGTTGAAGTGTGTCCCCCTCAAATTCGTATATTGAAGTCTTAACTCCCAGTATCTTATAATGTCACCTTATTTGGCAATAAGACTATTTCAGATGTAGTTAATTAAGTTGAGATGAGGTCATCAGGGTGGGTGCTAATCCAATGATTATATCTTGATAAAAACAGGAAATTTGAACACAAAGATATTCACACAGGGACAACGCTGTGTGAAGCTGAAGGCAGGTATTGGAGTGAGGCTTCCAGACTGTGGGACAATATATTTCTGTTGCTTAAGTCACACAGTCTGTGGTAGTGCTTTGTTATAGCAGCTTTAGCAGGAAAATGGTAAAATGGATGTATGGAATTCAGAAGAGCAAAGACTGTTAACTGACTACCCAACATGTGTCCTTTTATTTCTAGGATGACATTTAAACTGCATTCCTATTCTACCTTATATTCCAGTGGGGACAGGCATCTGAATTCTGGATATTATAATGCAGATGAAAAGGATAAAAACACCATTTAGAATCCCAGGTCATAAAAGCCTTTGACTCATTATCCTTTATGACTTTTCATCTTTCAGTGGTTATCTCTGAAGCCATGTTTTGAAAACAAAAGAACCAAAAAAAAAAATTTAAGTGCATCTTAGAATCAATTCAGTTTTGAAGTTTATGAGAGTAAGAACTGTGTTAAGTCATTGAGATTTTGGATTTTATCTATTAAAGTAGCTACTGTTATCTAGACAAATACACAATAACAATTTCCTACCAGTAACCCAATCACATTATACAGATTAATAAATCGGGACTATTTTGGAAAGTTGTGTTGGGATGATTGGAGAGTGAGGATATATTGAACCTTTGTTCTACTTTATTAGGTAGCATTAACTGTTCCGATTTGATAAGACACACTTGGTTGGGTACCATATATACTGGACATGAGTCAGTATAATAGAAAACCACGTTGTTTTGTAAATAGATTATCCGGATTTCCCTGAAGGCGGGTGGGTACTAAGTGTGAGCTATGAAAATGCTAATTCTGAATACTCTATAATCCAGCATTTTCTGACATTAAACTTGAATTGGTTTCCTGTAGGACTCTTTTAAAGAAATGTATGTTCTCTTAAAAATAGTAATTTTCTGAGCACCAGCAGTGAGTGAATAATTTAGAGTTAAAAGTTAAGCACTAACAGCCACTTCTAGAATGGAGGCCTGAGGAGATCTGCAGACTAGCTCCCTGGCATAACTGGTGAAGTTTTTTTTTAAAGCAAACATTAAAGTCTATGGATATTGTCTTAAAGGCGTACACCAAATGAAGTCATGTTTATTCAAGGAAATCTACATTTTGGTAAGAATAGCAATATTCAGTGGCACTTGACCCATAACTGGTTCCCTCTCCCCCAGTTCCACAGATTAGAATGATAACATCTCTACTCTTGGTAGATGTGGTGACGATGGGACTTCCTCCTCCCTCAGTAATCAGTCAAATGCTGCAGTATCTTCCTGGGAGAGGCAATCAACCAGCATTTATTATTCTCCCAAGCTCCATGTTGCCGATCCTAAATTTCGAACTAGTGCAGCAGAAAGGTTGGGTTTTCCTTCCTCTACCTGGCTTTCCTTCTTCCATAGGGTGATGGTTCTACTACAAGAGAGGAAGACTAAGAATACTAGCGCCCTATCCTTGCCACAGGCTGCTTAAAGGGCAGAAGTTCTGTGCAGGGAAAGGCAAGCTGAAAAGACCAAAGGCTGCTGGTTCACATGGTGCTTGCTCATCAAGCAGGAGTATCTCTCTGAGAGAAGTGGACAACGTCTTGCTCCCACCTCAGGATCAGGGACTCAGAGGTTTTGCCCAAAGGGTAAAGATAGATCATAATAACACAGACCTCCAAAGCCCTTCCCTCCAAAAATAACTGTACTTACAACAGAATGTGGGGAACTAAAGCCTAAGGTAATCTGAAAAACAATGGAGATTTTGGAGGTCAGCAATTTAGAGGAGGCTGAGCGCACCATAAGAGCTGTAAGCTAAACTGTAGAGCATCTACTCTATCAGAGAGAACCAGGGAAAGAAACAGATAGGAAAGCCTTACTGGAGTCAGAACAAACCTTGAAGACTGACCTCAAAAATTATTTCTTCTGGGCCTTAGACTTAGTTGGATTAGACTGAGGAGCATGTCACATCCCACAGCATAGTCAAAACCAATAGTGCAGTCAGCTGACAGTTACTGGACTGCAACTGCTATGTGTGATACCAAAAGAGGCAGACAGCCTACCAGAGAGAAGGACAAAGTCATAGAGAGCCCTGCCAAAACCCACTGCCAAACCGGGGTGTCTGTGCCTACACCCTCTGAGTAGTGACATCAGAGGCCTCACACGATAGGGAAATATACTTTATTAAAATAGTCCAGCCAAGTATCTGAACAAAGAAACGGGCCAGCAAACAAATAAGAACAATAATAACAAGCCCTGGAGAGGGAATATCAGTATCCAGAGTTGCTGTAGTATATTATCAAAGATCAAATAGTTTTCAACAAAAATTTATAAAACATGAAAAAAAACAAGCAAACTGGAAGTCGCGACCCATACATAGAAACAAAGCAGGCAACAGAAATTTCCTGGGAGAGGGCTTAGATGTTAGACTTAACAGACAAACATGTAAAACAACTATTATAAACATGTTCAAAGAAACAAAGTAAACAAATAAAGGAAGTTATACTGACAATATCTCATCAAATAAAGAATGTAAATAAAGAGATAGAAATAATGAAGAAAGAATCATATAGAAATTCTGGAACTTAAAAGTGCCATAACTGAAGTAAAATTTTCAGTAGAGGGGCACAACAGTATATTTAAAATAACAAAAACAATTGCCAGTGAACTTGAATTTAGATTCATAAAGATTATGCAATCTGAAGAGTAAAGAGAAAAAAATTAAGAAACATAAATAAATCTTCAGATAAATATAGGACACCAATAAACACATAATGGGAGTAGCAGAGAAGGGGGAGAAAGAGAAGAGGAAAGAAAAAATGTTTGCAGAAATAATAGCTGAAAACTTGCCAAAGCTGATGAAATATACAAATGGTCTTTAAGCATCAGGAAATTCAAATCAAAATCATAATGTGAGGGGACTTCCCTGGTGATCCAGTAGTTAAGGCTTCACCTTCCAACGCAGGGGGTGTGAGTTCGATCCTTGGTCAGGGAGCTAAGATCCCCCATGCCTTGTGGCTAAAAAACTAAAGCATAAAACAGAAGCAATATTGTAACAAATTCAATAAAGACTTTAAAAATGGTCCATATCAAAAAAAAATCTTAAAAAATTGTAATGTGAGACTACTTCACACCTACTAAGATAACCATAGTCAAAAATATAAATAAGTGTTGGCATAGATGTGGAGAATTTGGAAACCTCACACATTGCTATAAGTAATGTAGACTCAGGTGTGCTCACTTTGAAAATATTCTGGTAGTTCCTCACAAGTTTATATATTGAAAACGTATGTCCACACAAAAACTTATAAACAGATGTTCATAGCAACATTATTTTTAACAGCCCCAAAATGGAAATGACTCAAATGTCCATCAACTGATAAACAGAAAAATAAAAAGTCATATATCCATACAATATAATGATTATTTTCACAACAGAAAAGGATAAAGTATGGACACCTGCTACAACATGAAGGGGCCTCAAAAAAATGATGTTGGGTTAAAGAATCCAGTCATAAAAGGCTACATATTGTATGATTCCATTATTAAAAAATGACCAGAATAGGCAAGTATAGAGACAGAAAGTAGATTAGTGGTTGGCCAGGACTGAGAGTGTTGGGGAAGGAAAAGAGTGACTGTTAATGGCTACAAAGCTTGTTTTGGGGTGATGGCAACATTCTAAAATTGATTTTTGCTGCTATTACACAACTTTGAGAATATACTGAAGACTACTGAATTTTATACTTTAAATGTGTGAATTGTATGGTATGTAAATATGAGTCTAATCTCAGTAAAGATGTTATATTTTTAAAAAGAATAAACATAGATCTCCAGAGGTTTACACTCTATTGAGAAAATAAATATGTTTATGGGATCAATCAAATTTTGGTAAGAGCCATGAAACATTAATGAACAAACTGACACTACTAACTTGGTTGTGGAGGTGTTTCATTTGGGAAATCCACATAAGAATTCACATGAAAGGTGAAATTTGGGCTTCAGAATGATATCCATAGATATTGAACGTACACTGTGAGAATGGAAAAGATATAGCTTCTCCTGGAATGGAGGAGAATGTACAGCAGAGAGTGAGCTTTGAAAAATGCAACTTCTAACATGAAAATCAAATCAAATCATGGCAGGCCTTGGGTGTCATGTTTGTTCAATACTTTAGCAGTTTCTTGGTAATAGAAATTTTTCAGTTTTCAACAACAGTTGTTAATTTAAGTACACAACATTTGTATACTTTAGAAGTACAGGTACACAATTTCTAATGGTTGACTTGGTTGTAAGTCTTATTTTTATTCTCAACAGATACTGCTTTGAAACGTGACACAGTTGGTCATCTTTCATGGTCAATGAGAAGAAATTTTAGAGGGTAGTCTAAATGACAGATAAAGAGACTGACCGTTAATCTACAACTAACATATTTACTTGCATTCTCCATTGGTCTCAAGGAATTTTAATTACCTAGATTAAATGAAATAAAGTGATATAGGAAGTTCAGAGATTTTGATTCCTTCCTAGATTTTTACTTAATATCAGTTTCATGCTTTTGGGAAAAGAAAAAGTCTGCACATTCAAATCAGAAGCTTAGATTTTTTTTTCTGTTTTTGAAACTGAGGAAATGTTACCCTAATATATTATCCTGCCATATCAGCAAGAAAATTCAATTCTAGCAAAATGTGTAATATGAATTTCTCTCATTCAATGTCACACTCTCCAAAGTTGTCTTACAATTTCGATATTTAGCTTCAAAATGTAAACATTACATTTTAATAGTGGTATTATTATTTATTATAATTATATGATTTCATTGTTTATTTAAATATTTTTATGGCTACATGGGTGTTTTAAATAAAAATAGCCATAAAAATGACAATTATTTTAGAGAGATGATCTATCACACCTAGCCTTGTCATTTTGTAGATGAAATTGAGTCCAAGAGAGACTGTGAGGGGCAAAAGGGTTTACTACAATTTAGTGCCAAAGCTGGGATACAATGCAAACGTCTTGATTCCAAGATCAGTGACTTTCCTTATATACCATCCAATAGCTTAGCTAACAATAGTTTGGATAATTATGTAGGAAATCTAATAAAATTTATATGACATGGTAACAAATGATTTCTACTTCTGGCTTGTCAAGGATTTGGACTGTATAGAATATAACAAGCCCGAAAGCCATTTATTATATTCTGCTATATGACATTCAGTCACGGGGGCCTGCCTGAACTCAGATCTTCGTGGATGGCAAGGGGTCAGTTAAGACAGTTCAGCCAAGCACTAAGTCCTCACGTTTGGCTGCAGTACTGCTGGCCTTTGTCTGCCTCGGTGTGATCACAGTCTTACTGAGTGCTCTCACAGAGTGTGAGAGGAACGAATTGCATTAGGTTTTAACAATAAAGATGCAGTTACCTTCTGCTGTTTCCAGATTTTCCGTGTGACAAACGTCAGAATTAAACTGTTGCAACATTCAGCACATATTTATCCAGATAAATATTGAAAACATATTTAATGCAATATTGAAGGGATTAGAGCATTCAGAAAAGGGAAAGTCTGACTAATGCAGCAGCTGCACAGCATTCCAGTGCACTCAAGCTATTGCCAGCGTTTATTAGCCAGTCAAGTCTTTGACAATAAACAATCTACGGTCCGGCTCATGCTCTCTAGTGGATAGTTGTTGGAAGTTTGTTTTCATGAGGGCATTAACAGCTCTTGTTTCTGCAGGTTGCCTATTATTACTGCTTAATTAACATCAGAAGGCTTTTAATCGAGCTTTAAATGTACTTCTAGTTGCATTCCAACAGATGATATTTTTATGATAATGATCCACTTGCAAAGGGCAAATAAATTAATATATATTAAAAAATAGAATTTGCAACAGAAAATAGCGTATCTGTTAACTGAAAAAAATTGAGCTGGTTTTTTCTTAATATTTTATTTCAAAAACTTTGTATCTAAAATAAAAGGAAACAAAAGAAGTGTATCATTTTTTCAGCCCTCTTCCATACATAATGCACTGCTTACATCTCTCGATAACTATATTATCTCAGGGGGTTAGAATCAGGCCCGCTTTTGAGTAAGCTCACATGGAAAGGCCACAGTGGATGCAGAAACGGTTTTTTTCCTGATTGGACGGGTTTTGCTCTGAGTGATCTGTTTTCAGGTCATACTAGTTGCTCAATGTCTTGAATCTCACTTTTGGATAGATTGGCTCATTAATATAGCCAAAAATCACTTTTGGTAGTTAAAATTGGAAGGTATCCAAACAATATGCCAAAGAAATAATTAAAACAAGACGAACTTTTTTCGCCTTGGAGAGTAATCTCTAATAAATATTTTGAGGTAAAAGTGGAAATCTAAACTCACGAAATTAATTGCAAATATCTCTAGGAGTTCAACTGTAAAATTGCAAATGTAAAGATAAAATTTAATTCAAAAGATAAAGACTCAGTAATATGTTACTCAGATATAGCATTTTACTAACAATTAATGCACCATATATATATATGCATACCGAGGCTTATGTACTTTGCTATTAAAATTTAAACTTTGGCTTCTCTTATTTTTTTACTTTTAATATATTCCATCTAGAGAGTATTTTGAAATTATGTCAATGACAAGAATGAGACAAATGTGATTTCTGCCCCCATAAATACAGACAGCGTAAAAATGAAATTCCATGTATATAAGCATCCACATTTACATAACATAGCAATGTAATCTTTAAACATTTAATCTAGCCTGTTTTGTTTTCTTTTTGGTCTCTAGGAGCTTACAATGAATAGACATTGTCAATTTAATAACCAAATTAAGTTTGAAGAATTTAAATGTAACCTCTAAAACTTACATTCCTTGTTAAGGGCCTCTACTTCACACTTGTGGAAAGGTTATGAAATTTTCAGGCAGTAAAACTTTTGAGATGTAGGTAATGAAGAATTAGGGTGAAACATTTACGCTGTTCCTATGAAAATAAGTGTATTCAATTAACAGAATTATTTTAATTAAATCAGTATCCTAAGATAGTTTAAAGGACCACAGATAAAATTTAAAGCACAAGTTAAATAAATCTAAAACTATGCCCAAACTAGCTGTTATTGCATATCTGGTATCAATCAACAATTTATATTAATCTGTAAAATGAATCTTTGAACCTGGTAGCAATCTTCTCCTTTTTTAGAAAGACAACTGTCCAGTCTTATGTAGCTTGAGATTCCATAACATAAGTCTTCAAAAAAGTATCTTCTTTATAGGAACGGGAGAATGGGGGAGGGGATACTCTGTCCACCCATATCAGAGAGCTGTGAGTGGTTGTTTCATATACATTTCATTTCTTTAAAAATACTTACCAGTATATAATAGCATGTAATTAATCTGCTGATGTAGAAGCATATGAAATCAATAACCTCTCATCTAAGGCTTATGGTTTATGCTTGTCTCCTACTGATTCAGTAGAATGTGTTATAATTTTGTTTTCTATGACGCTTTCTTCTTAGTGTATGACTTGATATAGTTTTCCATGCCTGCTCAATCCTTGAGGAGCTTGTATTTTAGATAAATGAAAAAAAAATCTAAACAAAAAAAGCATTACCAATTTTATAGGTGCTTTAATAAGAAATAATAAGGCATGAAAGTCTTTTTAAAGAAGACTTTTTAAAAAGTTTTCATAGAAGGGGATCAATCTTCTTTATACATGAGGGAGTATTTGAGCTGAATCTTAGAATACAGCTATTAAATGTTCAAAAAAGCAGTTTTCCTACAAGTATTTAATTGCTAAACAGTATAAAGTATTAGCAGTTTTAAGACCCAGTTGAAAAAAATATCTGTAGAGTTATACACAAACCATTAAGATTAAACAAACAAGAAATATATTTTCAAGTATTCATCAAAGCTCTTTTGGGGAAAAATATAAGTAAAATATGTTTATTTCATTATTGTATTAGGCAAATATACTTTCTATGATACAAGTAAAAGTAAAAAAATATCATTACTTACCTGAAAATACAATGGAACATATATCCAGAAAGTTCATTAAACTTTTCACTTCATTTTGATATTTTCACTGCTGGGACTGCTTGCATTAATTAAAATATGGAATATGAATATGTAATATTGCTGTAGCATGAATATTTGTGTCCCCCAAATTCTTACGTTAGAAACTTAATCCCCAAATATGATGGCATTAGGAGGTGAGGTCTTTGGGAGGTGCTTATGTTTTCATGAGGGTGGAGCCCTCAAGATTGGGATGGTGATCTTATAAAAGGGGCCATGCAGAGATCCCTTGGCCTTTTCACCATGTGAGCACACAGTGAGAAGGTGCCACCTATGAACAAGGAGGTGGGCCCTCACCAGAATACAACTATATTCATGCCCTGATCTTGGACTCCCCAGCTCTAGAACTGTGAGGAATGTTTCTTTTTATGTCACCCAGTCAGTGGGAGTAAATAAGCATCCTGAAGAGACTAAGATAAATATATATGTATTTTTTTTGGGGGGGGTACACCAGGTTCAATCATCTGTTTTTATACACATATCCCCGTATTCCCTCCCTTCCTTGACGCCCCCCACATCGAGTCCCCCCCACCCTCCCCGCCCCAGTGCTCTAAGGCATCTTCCATCCTCGAGTTGGACTCCCTTTGTTATACAACAACTTCCCACTGACTGTTTTACAGTTGGTAGTATATATATGTCTGTGCTACTCTCTCGCTTCCTCTCAGTTTCCCCTTCACCCCTCGCCCCCTCCCATACCTCGAGTTCTCCAGTCCATTCTCTGTATCTGCGTCCTTGTTCTTGTCACTGAGTTCATCAGTACCATTTTTAGATTCCGTATATGTGAGTTAGCATACAATATTTGTCCTTCTCTTTCTGACTTACTTCACTATGTATGACAGATTGTAGTTCTATCCACCTCATTACATATAGCTCCATCTCATCCCTTTTTATAGCTGAGTAATAGTCCATTGTGTATATATGCCACATCTTCTGTATCCATTCATTTGTTGATGGGCATTTAGGTTGCTTCCATGTCCTGGCTATTGTAAAGAGTGCTGCAATAAACATTATGGTACAAGTTTCTTTTGGGATTATGGTTTTCTCTGGGTATATGCCCAGGAGTGGGATTACTGGATCATATGGTAGTTCTATTTGTAGTTTTTTAAGGAACCTCCAAATTGTTTTCCATAGTGGCTGTACCAACTTAAAGTCCCACCAACCGTGCAGGAGAGTTCCCTTTTCTCCACACCCTCTCCAACATTTGTGGTTTCCAGATTTTGTGATGATGGCCATTCTGATCGGTGCGAGGTGATACCTCATTGTGGCTTTGACTTGCATTTCTCTGATGATGAGTGATGTTGAGCATCTTTTCATGTGTTTGTTGGCCATCTGTATGTCTTCTTTGGAGAAGTGTCTATTTAGGTCTTCCACCCATTTGTGGATTGGGTTATTTGCTTTTTTGGTATTAAGCTTCATGAGCTGCTTGTATATTTTGGAGGTTAATCCTTTGTCCGTTGTTTCAGAGGCAACTATTTTTTCCCATTCTGAGGGTTGCCTTTTAGTCTTGTTTATGGTTTCTTTCGCTGTGCAAAAGCTTTTAAGTTTCATGAGGTCCCATTTGTTTATTCTTGATTTTATTTCCATGATTCTAGGAGGTGGGTCAAAAAGGATCTTGCTTTGATGGATGTCATAGAGTGTTCTGCCTATGTTTTCCTCTAGGAGTTTTATAGTGTCTGGCCTTACATGTAGGTCTTGAATCCATTTGGAGTTTATTTTTGTGTATGGTGTTAGGAAGTGTTCTAATTTCATTCTTTTACATGTTGCTGTCCAATTTTCCCAGCACCACTTATTGAAGAGGCTGTCTTTTTTCCATTGTATATTCGTGCCTCCTTTGTCAAAGATAAGGTGCCCATATGTGTTTGGGCTTACTTCTGAGTTCTCTATTCTATTCCATTGATCTTCCTTTCTATTTTTGTGCCAGTACCATACTGTCTTGATCACTATGGCCTTGTAGTATAGTTTGAAGTCAGGAAGCCTGATTCCACCAACTCCATTTTTCCTTCTCAAGATTGCTTTAGCTATTCAGGGTCTTTTGCGTTTCCATACAAATCGTAAGATTTCTTGCTCTAGTTCTGTGAAAAATGCCATTGGTAATTTGATCAGGATTGCATTGAATCTGTAAATTGCTTTGGGTAGTACAGTCATTTTCACGATGTTGATTCTTCCAATCCAGGAACATGGTATGTCCCTCCATCTGTTTGTGTCGTCTTTGATTTCTTTCATCGATATCTTAAAGTTTTCTGCATGCAGATCTTTTGCCTCCTTAGGCAGGTTTATTCCTAGGTATTTTATTCTTTTTGTTGCAATGGTGAATGGGAGAGTTTCTTTAATTTCTCTTTCTGCTCTTCCGTTGTTAGTGTATAGGAATGCAAGAGATTTCTGTGCATTAATTTTGTATCCTGCTACTTTACTAAACTCATCAATTAGTGCTAGCAGTTTTCTGGTAGAGTCTTTAGGGTTTTTTACATATAATATCATGTCATCTGCAAAGAGTGACAATTTTACTTCTTCTTTTCCAATTTGGATTCCTTTTATTTCTTTTTCTTCTCTGATTGCTGTGGCTAAAACTTCCAAAACTATGTTGAATAATAGTGGTGAGAGTGGACACCCTTGCCTTGTTCCTGTTCTTAGAGGGAATTCTTCCAGTTTTTCCCCATTGAGAACAATGTTGGCTTTTGGTTTTTCATATATGGCTTTTATTATGTTGAGATAATTTCCTTCTATGCCCATTTTCTGGAGAGCTTTTATCATAAATGGATGTTGAACTTTGTCAAAAGCTTTTTCTGCATCTATTGAAATGGTCATATGGTCTTTATCCTTCAAGTTGTTGATATGATGTATCACGTTGATTGATTTGCGTATATTGAAGAATCCTTGCATCCCAGGGATAAACCCCACTTGATCATGGTGTATGATTTTTTTAATATGCTGTTGGATTCTGTTAGCTAGTATTTTGTTGAGGATTTTTGCATCCATATTCGTCAGTGATATTGGTCTGTAATGTTCTTTTTTTGTGCCATCTTTGCCTGGTTTTGGTATCAGGGTGATGGTAGCCTCATAGAATGAGTTTGGGAGTGTTCCGCCTTCTGCAATATTTTGGAAGAGTTTGAGAAGGATAGGTGTTAACTCTTCTCGAAACGTTTGATAGAATTCGCCCTTTAACCCATCTGGTCCTGGGCTTTTGTGTGTTGGGAGATTTTTAATCACTGCCTCAATTTCCGTACTTGTGATTGGTCTGTTCATGGTTTCTATTTCTTCCTGGTTCAGTCTTGGAAGATTGTATTTTTCTAAGAATGTATCCATTTCTTCCAGGTTATCCAATTGATTGGCATATAGTTGCTTGTAGTAGTCTCTCATGATGTTTTGTATTTCTGCGGTGTCCATTGTTACTTCTCCTTTTTCATTTCTCATTCTGTTGATTTGCATCTTCTCCCTTTTTTTCTTGATGAGTCTGGCTAATGGTTTTTCAATGTTGTTAATCTTCTCAAAGAACCAGCTTTTAGTTTTATTTTTTTAGTTTTATTTATTTTTCTTATGGTTTCTTTCCTTTCTTTTTCATTTATTTCTGCTCTGATCTTTATGATTTCTTTCCTTCTGCTCACTTTGGGATTTCTTTGTTCTTCTTTCTCTAGTTGTTTTAGGTGTAAGGTTAGGTTTTTTATTCGATAATTTTCTTGTTTCTTGAGGTAGGACTGTATTGCTATAAACTTCCCTCTTAGAACTGCTTTTGCTGCATCCCATAGTTTTTGGGTTGTTGTGTTTTCATTGTCATTTGTTTCTAAATATTTTTTGATTTCCTCTTTGATTTCTTTAGTGATTCCTTGGTTGTTTAAGAGTGAATTGTTTAGCCTCCATGTGTTTGTATTTTTTGCAGTTTTTTTCCTGTAATTGATATCTAGTCTCATGGCGTTGTGGTCTGAGAAGATGCTTGATATGATTTCAATTTTCTTGAATTTGCTGAGGTTTGATTTGTGACCCAAGATGTGATCTATCCTGGAAAATGTTCTGTGTGCACTTGAGAAGAACGTGTATTCTGTCATTTTTGGATGGAATGTCCTATAAATATCAATTAAGTCAAGATGGTCTAATGTGTCATTTAAAGCTTGTGTGTCTTTATTGATTTTCTGTTTGGATGATCTGTCCATTGATGGAAGTGGGGTGTTCAAGTCTCCCACTATTATTGTGTTACTGTCGATGTCCCCTTTTATAGCTGTTAGCATTTGCCTTATGTATTGAGGTGCTCCTATATTGGGGGCATAGATATTTACCATTGTGATATGTTCTTCTTGAATGGATCCCTTGATCATTATGGAGTGTCCTTCCTTGTCTCTTTTAATAGTCTTTACTTTCAAGTCTAATTTGTCTGATATGAATATTGCTACTCCAGCTTTCTTTTGACTTCCATTTGCATAGAATATATTTTTCCATCCCTTTCCTTTCAGTCTATATGTATCCCTTGGTCTGAAGTGGGTTTCTTGTAGGCAGCATATACAAGGGTCTTGTTTTTGTATCCATTCAGCCAGTCTGTGTCTTTTGGTTGGAGCATTTAATCCATTTACATTTAAGGTGATTATTGACATGTGTGTTCCAATGACCATTTTCTGAATTGTTCTGGTTTGTATTTGTAGGTGTTTTCCTTTTCTTGTGTTTCCTACTTAGAGAAGTTCCTTTAGCACTTGTTGTAAGGCTGGTTTGATGGTGCTGAATTCTCTTAACTTTTGCTTGTCTAGAAAGCTTTTGATTTCTCCCTCAAATCTGAATGAGATTCTTGCTGGGTAGAGTATTCTTGGCTGTAGGTTTCTCTCTTTCAGGACTTTCAGTATATCCTGCCATTCCCTTCTGGCCTGCAGAGTTTCTGTAGAAAGGTCAGCTCTTATCCTGATGGGTTTTCCCTTATATGTTGTTTGTTGCTTTTCTCTTGCTGCATTTAATAGTTTTTCTTTGTGTTTAATTGTCGTTAGTTTGATTAGTATGTGTCTTGGTGTATTTCTCCTTGGGTTTATTCTGTATGGGACTCTCTGTGCTTCTTGGACTTGGTGAATTATTTCCTTTCCCATGGTGGGGAAGTTTTCCACTATAACCTCTTCAAAAATTTTCTCAGACCCTTTCTTGTTTTCTTCTTCTTCTGGGATGCCTATAATTCGAATGTTGGTACGCTTAATGTTATCACTGTGGTCTCTGAGACTGTCTTCTAATCTTTTTATTCTTTTTTTCTTTTTCCTGCTCTGTGGCATTTATTTCCCCCATTCGATCTTCCAACTCACTTATTCGTTCTTCTGCCTCAGTCATTCTGCTGGTTATAGCATCTAGAGTATTTTTAATTTCAGTTATTTTGTTATCCATTGCTGTTTGTTTTTCTGAGTTCTTATGAACTGTTTCTTGTACTTTCTCTATTTTGTTATTGAGATTTTCTATCATTTTTACTATCATTACTCTAAATTCTTTTTCAGGCATTTTTCCTATTTCCTCCTCATTTATTTGGTCTTGTGGATTTTTTTCCTGCTCCTTTGCCTGCATGGTGTTTCTTTGTTTCCTCATGGTTGTCCAAACTTTTGGGTTTGCTTGTCCTGGTGATAGAGGTGTTTATAGAAGACTGTCCAAGCCTCAGACTAATGTCCAAGTCTTGGATTAAATGAATATTAAGTCTAGGAGACACATACATGTATAAGACACACGATTACTGAATCCATTAGGACATAAGGCTCTAGAAGGACCTGACAGAACCCCAGTGTGCTATCAGATATTCAAAGAGAAACCCAACAGAAATTGACAACTGGAACAGAACAAATCAGAGACAAAAGCAAAAGCAAACAAACAAACAAATAACACCTTACACATACAAACATCAATCCAGGGAGATTTTGTAAGCTAGGATCAAATATAGAAAAGAGCCAGAGTACCACCAGAGAGAATGGAGATTCTCAGAACGTAATCAGACAACTGTACTAAGAACTAAGATAAAGACAAAAACCTAATATTAAATACCAAGGCAGTGCATCATCTGGAGAATAGAGCAAGGAGTCTGAGCAGACCGATAGTGTTGCTTTTAAGTATGTTAAGATAAAATAAACTTAAAAAGGCTGGAAGAAAGGGGAACAGAAGAGCATAATGTGGTTGGAAATATGCAAATAAAAAGAAAGGAATAGAAATGTATAAAAAATAGGGATGAAAGGAAAGTATGAGAGATATATTGTCCATACTACCAAAAACTTAGCTAGATATAGAAGTATATAAAAAGGCAAAAAAAAAAAGAATAAAAAATATCATTAAAAAATTATGTTATAAAACTTGTAGATCCCTTAGGGCTAAGATCATATTTAATAAAGAAAAAAAAAAAAGAGAGAGAGAGAAAGAAGAAAAAAAAAATCCAGAACTGATCCCAGAATGGACCAGTTCAATAGGTATTGATACTACTATTTCTGTTTCCTTAGCGTCTCAGCTGTAAGTGTCCTTCTCCTTGCCTTGGGTTTTTTTGCATTATTTTGTGACCAGCAGAGGTTCCTTTATTGTTCGTCTGTAAGCGTCAGTGTGTGGGGAGGGAGAGGGTACAATAAGAGGCTCCTTCTCCTGGGAGTGAGTGAGCAGTGGCGCACTGTTGTTTCAGTCAGGCTTGGAGGTGCCTGATGCAGAGGGACGCTGGTGGCTCAGGCGTAAACAGAAACTCTTAGAGTTGGGCCTCTCTTGGGTTTTTTTGGTGTTGTTGCTGTTGTTTTTTTTTTTTTTTTCTCTCGGCAGCCTCCCTGCTGCTGGCGTTGCAAGGGGTTTTAATCTAGCCCCGTCCAAGTGCCTGAGGGTGCTTGTTATCCCTGAGCGCCTTAGGTGGCCCACAGGTTTCTCTCCACTGCCTGTTGCAGAGGCATGGAAAGAGAGAGAGAGACTAAGCGCCTGGCTCCTCCCCCCCGCCTGTGAGCCTGCAGCCTCCAGCCGCCATCATGGCCGGGCAGCTCTCAGGGACGGCCACTCCTCTCCGCGGACCTCCTCCCTTCTGTCCTCTTGGTCCGTCACCCTACCGGCAACAATGTTTCTCACCCTGAACCAGCTCTCTGGTTCCCACGCTCCCCTCCCGGACCCTCCGTTCAGCCGCGGATCGATGTCTTGGTCCGGGAACGCTGAGCTGCACTGCGGACCCTCCGTATGTTTCTCACTCCCTCCCGTCTGCCACAGCTCTGCCGCTTCACCCTCTTTGAGCCGTTGTAGATGCCTCCCTACCAGCTACGTCGGGCTCCCCGCAGTCCTTTCTGGTGTCCAAGGCCGTCTGCTGGTGTTCAGCTGGTTCTCTGTGGGAATGACTGCATCCTTCTGTGCATTCCATGCATCTGTGGAGAGGGATGCACTCCACGTCTCTCTACTTCGCCGCCATCTTTTCTCCTCCTCTATATATATGTATTTTTAACAATTTATTGAGTCTCTTATCTTCACCTTATTCTATAAACAAAAGCTCTATTCCTGGCCTTTGCTGTGTATTCCATAAATATTTGCTTTTGGTCAAAATGAGGCTGGACCAAGTATATGTGATGTGTTACTACTACCATGTTCATCCTGCATAGTCAATGTCCTTCTTGTTTTAATTATTTTTTTGGCATATCCTTTGGATACTTTCCAATCTTAACTACCAAAAATGATTTTTGCCTACATTAATGATCCATTCTACGTAAAAGTGAGTTTCAAAAGATCGAACAACTAGCATGACCTGGAAACAGATCACTCAGAGCCATACCCATCCAGTCAGGCAAGAAACCATTTCTGTAACCACTATGGCCTTTCCATGTGAACCTGCTTAAGAGCAGGCCTGATTCTAACCCCATGAGATAATATAGTTATAGAGAGAGGTAAACATTGCATTACATATGTAAGAACGCTGAAAAAAAATGATAGATACACTTCTTTTGTTTCATTTTATTTTAGGATACACAGTTTTTGAAAAAGTATTAAGAAACATCCAGCTCTATTTTTTTCAGTTAACAGATACCCTATTTTCTGTTGGAATTCCTATTATAGCTGACATAGTGGTGGGGGTAGGAGCTTCTGAATGAAGCAATCAAGCCAGATTACTAAAATAATTTAGTAAGTACTCATCAACAAGGGAGACCCGCAGTTCATAAGACCCACTTATATAAAGAAAGTTTCAAGCCAGATTCAAATGCTCCATTTTAAAAGATAAGCAGACAGCCCTAATCAAGAAATATCTGGGGAGGCCTCCAATATGAAATAAATAGATCAAAACAGATAAGCAGAAAAGGAACCTGTAGGAAACATGAAAGTCAGGAGGAAAAAGTTACTATCATTAATATTCTCAGAGAGATAAAAGAAATGTATCCATGCAAGAAGACCAGGATGTAACAAAAAAGAACTTTCCGAAATGTAAAATATATAGCAGAAAAGGAAACTCAGTATTTTGACTGGAAACTTAAATTAAGGAAGCCTCCCATAAAGTAGACCAAAAACACATGTTTATGGGTAACAGAAGGAAAAAGACCAGAAAATCAGAGGATCGGGTCTGGAGTCCCAGCATCTCAATAAAGAATTCATGCAATGGATTCAATCCCTGATCCAGGAAGATCCCACATGCCACGGAGCAGCTAAGCCCGTGCGCCACAACTACTGAGCCTGTGCTTTAAAGCCCACAGGCCACAACTATTGAGCCCGCATGCCTAGAGCCCGTGCTCCGCAACAAGAGAAGCCATGGCAATGAGAAGCCTGCACACCACAATGAAGAGTAGCCCCCACTTGCTGCAACTAGAGAAAGCCCGCACGCAGCAATGAAGACCCAGTGCCAATAAATAAAGAAATAAATTTTAAAAAAAGATAATTAAAAAAAAGAATCCATGCAAAAGAAAAAAGAGGGAAAAATAAACTAATTCAACAAATTATACTTAGAATGAAAGGATTAGTTTCTTGATTAAATAGACCCATCTAATACCTAGAACAATAGATGAAAATGGATCTATCTCTTCATATGATCCTACAATTTCTGAATGTCAAACATCATTATCAATGAGAACAGTATGATTTTCAGAGAGGAAAATTAATAGTTTTTATATGAGAACTCAAACATCGTATTTGAAGCTAGAAGACAATGGAGGTATGGCTTAAAATATTGAGGATAATTTTTCCAACCTAGTATTCTGTCCCTAAAGGAACTATCAATTAAATGTGATTGCAGATGTTTTGCTCTGCAAAGTGTTGGAAAACTATTTACTTCCAATAACTCATCATCAAAAGCTATTAGTGGATAGTCTTAAAAGAAAATGAAATAATTAACAAGTAATTAAATTACAGGCATTGAATAAATTTTTTATAGAAAGGAAAAGAGAATCTGAAGGTGTTAAAGAACAAGATCTAGAGAGCAAACACTCCAAACTAGAGCAAGGCCGAATTCACTGATGACTTTTGTGGGACATCTGATGTATTTGAATATATTTTTAAAAATATTTTATTTCTGGAGGTAAACTTGGGATCAGTGAGTAATGCATAGAATTGTTGGTCATTGCATTGAAAACTAAGCAAATAGAATTAGCAACTGCAGGAAAAAATAACATTAATAATCTGTATGACTTAGATGTGAATCATGTTTACATAGTCATAATAATATAAATGTGACTATTGCTCTAACCAGAGCTTTAATATATTTAGGAATGAACAGAAGGAAAATGTGTTTGTTGCATTTTGTGGGAAAGAGAGTTCAGTCCCCAAGACTTAGAGATAAATAACAAATGCAAAAACCAACATAGTTAAAAGTAATTACTTCTGGGAAGCGGTAAATGATGAGAGTTTTTTGAGGGGTTAGAAGACTATCATTTTTCATAAAGAAAGGTTTCACTCTTTAAATAACATATAAGTTTGAGAAAATTAAGTATAACTTTGACCCAAAAATGATCATTTAAGAAAGACATTATGTGAAATGGAAGAATAAAATACAATTCCGTTCAAGAGAAGAAACACTATTCTTGAGTAAGTAAGATATGTGGAAAAGAACCATGCTGACAGCAAAGTAATTGGGAAGCACTGAGTTGTATTTAATGCTATATGACCTATACAAGTACATGTCTTCAGTGTTGTTTGTTCCTTAATTCCACTGAGGCTGCTTGCAAATTACTTGCAATTCTCTCTCAATGCTCACCAGATGGAATGTTTATCGTATATTCCATTCTTTTCTTTGATCTGATAGAATACAGTTTACATTTAAATCTAATCCAATTTTATAAAGAGAATGTCTAATGTTAAAAAAAATCACAAAATGCTAAAAGAACATTTACAGTACAATAAAATGCATGATTATAAACACTGTTACAAATCACACCATACATAAAACCACTTTAACTTTTAACCAGATTATCATCTGGAAGGCAATGTACACATTTTGAGATCCAGAGTCATTGCTCCAGTGATTTAAATTAAAATGGAGTTGTGCCAGAAAGGAACACACACACACACACGCACACACACCTCCCCCAAGAGGAGAAACACAAAGAATAAACAGAATAAACCTAAAAGCCATCAAGACAAATTTATTCTAGGAGAGCTGTAATTTGAAATCAAGTATCAGTGAATTATTTTAAAATCATTAGTACTAAATGATCAACCCATCAATGTATTCATTTTGAAGCTTTCCTGTGGAAAGGATCAGATAAGAAATGTATTATAGTAGCCCAGAGAATGACATCACAAATAAGTGTATTCATTTTGCAGACTGTTGGCCAAACAACAACATATTTGGCAGCATAAACAAGTAAGGGAAAAGGACTATGCTTTTTAAACTTCTCCAAAATACTCTTGTTAAACCCGACTCATGACTTCAGATTACGTACAGTCCAGGGCTAAAAAGAACAATGATCAAGCTGGACTCAGACTAAATTTGTGTTAAACTTGTAGTAGTAAATGTTAATAGTCAACATGACTGATTATAAAGAAAGTTATTTTCCGAAATACACTATTAATTTTGTTTCTTAGGAAAAATTTTATTTATAAAATGGAAATAGTTTATTTAAGGTGCTTAGTTTATAAATACAAAAATAACCATTATACCCATACTACTAAACAACTCATTGTATGAAGTAGAACAATGATTCATGTTTATACTTTCAAAGTTTTGCTTGTGTGTGTGTGTGTGTGTTTAAGGTATAGGAGGGTAGCATTTTGTTCTTGAAAGTTTTTCATAATTTTTCCTCATTCAAATACAATTCTGTCATGAAATGGAATTAATACTAAGTTCACATATAAATACAATGTTATATGCTATATGCAACTGACAATAACCAAATAAAGAAATTTTACTTTAGGAGAGATTATCAAATACTTAGGAGCCTCTAGAAGTCTAGACACTCCAATCCATAACCAAGGATGGAAGTCTGATTGAGTTAAGACGCCTACCCAAAACCCCTAGATCAGAAAGATGAGCCTGAACCTGAATACATGCATTTCTCATTTATGAGATCATGAATATTTTATATCCTAACATAAGATTTTACCAAAAATATTCTTTTAGGTCTGTGGTTAACATTTTCTTGATTCTGTGCTCTCAAAGATCTGGAAGGATGTGAACAGTCTGAAGTGATATTCAAAGAGCTTATGCTCTGAATTTCACAGTGCCAACTGTTGAATAAAACTTGGGGAGCATGAAGACATGCGATTTGTTAAATTTTCCTGACTTGATGTTTTGTTACTGTTCTTTGAGATTGCTTTACCTGTGGCACCTTTATGCCTTATTTCCATCTGTGTGCTTTTATGTGTTTTTGTGTTTGTGTGTGTTATTTAATTCAGATTAATTAAAATTATAGCATTGAGTTTAATCACAAAACTCTGTCACTCCTTCTCTTTAAGCTTCACAACTATTTCAGCAAATCTTTAGACTCAAAGATTGACCAATTCAGTCAAATATCAATAGTTGATTCAGTCAAAAAGCTAAACAAATTTATTTTGATTAAAGTAGGTAATTCTGTGTGAATAATTGGATTGCTGGCTCCTTATAAGATATATTTTAAAACAGAAGACCAAAGCATGAGGGAAAAAATCCATAAATCTAGCAATGCTTTTAAATATTTTTGAAAGTGTAAATTTTGGAGCCAGATAGATCTGTGTTCATTACCCATTTGGGAAATATATTGACTCTGTGCTCCCTTATTTGTGAAATGGGATTGATATTACTTATAGAGGTTTTTTTTTCAAACTGTGGCTTTCCACAAGCCCATCTTCATCAGAATCATTAGAGACTTAGATAAAACATGTATTCCTGGGCCCTACCTCAGATCCTGGAGGTGAGTATAGACTCTGCATTATTAACCAGTACTCCAGTGATTTTTAGGCTCCCTAAAATTGAAGAGTCATGACTAAACCTCAGGATTAGTGTTTAGATTAACATTAACAACCAAAACATTTAAGGCTCTGGCAAACCGAGCTAGTTCTGAACCTGTTTTTAATGGGGGGAACCGTGAATTCTAAATGCAATGTTGCCAAGCTTTTTGTTGTAAGGGAGGACCTGGTGTGGAGAGACTAGAAAGCGCCCAGGCTTTCGTGAGCTAGCACATTATTGCGTTGAGCTCTAGAGCTCTTAGAAAGCCCAGCCCTGAGTGTGTGTGGGATGAACTTACATGAACATAATTTTGTAGGCTGTGCAGTTCTGGAAAGTGGACTTGCAGCAGGGAAGACAGGGGACAGCACTGTAACCGCTTTTTCCTCAAGGTCATTCCTCCTCCTCGGACACTTTGCCATTAGGTAACCACTGCCTTTAAAAGACTCAAAAATATCTAGTAAATGCAGTAGAAATTTTAATTTGATTAATCCACGAAAAGGAAAGCAAAACAACACAACTAAAAAGAGGATCTGATCACTCTAACAACAAAAATGTATAAATTCTACTTCTTTCTCTGCAGTTGTCAACTGCAAGACAAAACAACTGATAGTAGAGCTCATTCCATTAATACATGCCTAATTAATTGAAACTGTATAGCAATTATATGGGATGTGAAGACTTATTTAAGGAAATAACCAAAATAACACTATAAACAAAGTATTCCATACCGATGTTTCTGTTTTTTGGAGTTGGTTTTTGTTTGTTGGTTTTTGTTTTTAAATAAGCTGTGTGAATTAGATTCAAGAGTAGTGGTTTGTCTTGTTCTAGATTAAACACATTGGCTAGGTAGAAATGCATTTTTCTTAAGTATCTAATTGTGAACGAGAATATTGCTCTCCCAAGTTTAAAATTTTGGTCTGACTGACTCTGTAGATTTTGTAAATGATTTATTTTTTTTTATCATTCTTTAAATGTAAAATATGAATGTGTTCTAAGGCTATGAAAAATCAGTTAAAAGGAGAAAAGCAGATAAGGTGTTAAGAATGATTAAAGGAAATATTTAATGGGAGGGAAGGTGTAAAAGGTTTCTATTTTATTGTTCCCTAGATAATATACACCTAGGGATTTATAATGAGAATTGAATTACACATTAGAGGTTAGAAAGCACACACAGCTCTCCCTTTCCTGGTTCACCATGTTACAGTAGGAAGAACAAGCTCATGGAAAACCTGGGCTACATTTATTAAAGAAACAAAAAAAAAGCCCGCTGTGTGTTTTGATGCAGATATGAGAGGCCTCGTGGTTTGAGCTTGGTCGGGTGTTCAGCTTCAGTTTAAGGACTTGTTAAATCCACTCTCTGGATTTCGCATAGTTTAGCAGGGTTGGGTATGTGTGTGATTTGTCTACATGCACACCATTTACATAAACGATCTTCTTATTCAACATACAGAAGAGGCAGAGATATGTGGTCCCCTTAGACAAATCAGTTATATTTAATGGTTCAGGAACAAGGATGGATGGGCAGGTAATCTTTATGCCAGGACTAAAGCCCTTAAAGGAATGGTGAGAATAGCATTTCTTATAGGACCACTAGCATTAAAGTTGGAAGAAAAATGGAAAAACATGGTAAATAAGCCCTGTTTCATTTTTAAATAGTTAAATAGAATTAGATTTTTAAATGTAACCCAAAATAATATTAAAAATTAAATCTAGAAAAATTTAAAGGAGCTCTTGTAATTGTAAAATAAGCTTCATCAGAGAAGAGAAAAAATTAAAATAAAAAAGGGAAAGTAACTTATAGTATATGATTTATTTTTTCATCATGGCAAAGTCGGAAAAAAAAAATCAGATAACAAAGCCTACACCCTAAGAGGTAAACACATTTTAGAATATCAGTATTTTAAGTCCTAAACTCTCTATGGAATGTTTATTTTCTAGGACTTTATAGCTACTTAGTTTATGTACATAAGGATCTGAAAGCTGATATTTATACTAGTTCAGTCTGTGAAACATTTTTGATAGGCCTATTTATGATTTAGAACTGGTTAGAATTTAGGTTGCCTACAGCTCAGGTTTCATGTTAGGTCTGGCAGTTTTTCCTTCACGTCACAAAAATTTTTCATCTTGAACACAATAGCCTCAAAATCTTTGGAGGGAAAAAATGTTCACACACACACACACACACACACACACACACACATTAAAAAAAAATCTAGGAATGTGTTATGCAGTTTTCTTGTGCTTTCTCCAAGAGTATTGTTTGTGGTCTTTTAGATCCTCAGTTCCAAAGACTGTATGAGGCTGTGGTCTGAAGACCCTATACATCAATTCTCATACAACCTTGTGAGGACACTGCAGGAAAATTGTTGACAGTTTTGTTTTGTTACTTTTTATTTCGCTTAATACATCCTCTTAATGACATACCAAACAGAAAAATCCTTTAATTTGTCCTACTTCATGATGAACATTAAACTCTTCCATGTCTAAATCATAGTGCTACTGTCACTAGGTAGGGTCAAATTGCTGTAGGTGTCAACACATCTTAATAGATTCTTAGGCAGTAAAGAAACTTTAGAAAACCTCTCACATGTCTCATTTTAGAGTTCAATAAACTGAGGCAAAGAGAAGTGAAATACCTGTATTCATACCACATGCTAGTAACAGAGCTAGTTCCTAATGTAGCCTAATGTCGTTTTCCTTTCTCTTTTCAATTATGACAAATACGGTAGAAAGTGATTATTATAATTAAGATGTATATAGGTAAGTTAAATAAAAATTTCATATTTTCAATTCACTGTACTTGGGAAATATGTTTGGTGGCTTTGAGTCCTGGCATAGTCTCATAAATGGAATACCTGTGAGTGATTTTATTTTATTTAACTAAGACTGGAAGACATGCCTCACACATAGCAAAAAAAGCTAAAAATTCAACATATGCCAAACATATTCTAAGGCAAGCACCATGGGAAACAGTGGCAATTTGAAAATGAAAAAGACAGTGTTTTGGTCTAAAGAATAGTGTAATATCCTGTGGTAGTATATTATCTCTGTAATGCACAGGTTATTAAGGAGGAACCTCCCCAAGAAAGAAGATCAATAAATATTTGATAATTAGTTTATTTTATTAGCTAAATAAAATAGTCTTCCACTTACAACTCTGCATATTTTGTACAATGCAATCAACTTTTATATCATAAAATTTAGAGTTCATTATTAGCACAACAGATGAAAAGGACTAGTCTCTCTACTGAGTTCTTTAAATGTTGTAACAGGCAAATTATTTTGGATCCTCTTACCAGTGACAGAATATAACTTTCACCAGGTAAAATGATGACTCTCAGGCAAATATAAAATGAACACCTGTCAAAAGTTTTACTTATCTCATGAATTAACAAGTGAACTAGTAAAGTGTTGAAACCAGCCCAAAGAACATTTGAAAATCAAAGTGTAAGCAATTTAATAAAGGCATGTTAGGGCAAGATTATTGGGTTAAATACAGAACTGGTTAGTGTCCAAACAGGTCAATAAACCATAACTTTTGAGATTAATTTTTCCGCAGGACAGAAACCATTTGCATAACCATCAGAAAAAGAATATGCAAATTGACCTCTATCCCTAAAAAGCTGTAAAATAGCTCCATCAATAGAAAGCCAATCAAAAGTGTAGGTCCAGCACATCACTGAAAGAACACCCAGTAATCTCTTTTACCTATTTTGAAGTTTTGGGAATCTTTTCTGATACCAGCATGCTTTATATATTGAGGCACTATGCTTCTATACAAGAACCCCAAATAATTTATCTTTTCTACCTTCTATATCATTCACTTGCAGAATCTATTTGACCTCAGTGAGTCCTATTGTATTTTTTTTTAAGTAACCCATTAGCCAACTACCCAACTTCTGTAACAGAGAAAATAATAAAGAAAGTTTCTGAGTAGCAGACTGCTATATTTATTTGGAGAAAAAACTTTCTAAACTTTCTACTATATAGAATACATTCAATTTAACGTTTATTTAAATTTCTGTTTGAGGTTCAGAAAACATAAGGTACCTCCATACTTCAGTGGGTATGTGGGAATTTAAATTTAGCAGTTGAAGTTTAAGCACATTGAAAAGGAGGAAGATGGGGGTTTCCGAAGCAGTTAATCTAGTGTCCCTAGACAACTTAATCTGCCTGTTAAGCCCCTCAAAAGGAGTGCTTTTGGAAATTGCTTTGCTTTGAAGCTTTGCCTCAGGAGATCTAATAATTTTCTTGTTTTTGTAAATGGTCATACAGAGGCATATAGTTGCTATTACTACAGCAGTTTCCATTTTCTCTGATCCATTGCTGCATAAGTGACAGTAAGGGAAAAGAAAGTCTGCTTACCCAATTGGGAGAAAGGGAAAACGTGACTTCTAAATTCTGAGTATAGGGGAGAAGGAAATCCTGAACATGTGAAGTAAAAGAACTTCATGCTGCATGATAGAAATTAAAATTCATCATTATGATATTGCTTACGATTACATAAGACTGTCCAATATGATAGCAAACTATACGGTCTACTTGATAACCTGATTTGAAAAGAATACGTGATTTTTTTTAATAAAAAGCACAAGCCATCTAGTAAGACCTTAGCTATGCACAAGTCTGTCTTCAATTGTGTTATCTTGTTATCCACACTAATGCTGAAGTGCAGTCCTAATGAGAAATGTTGACTGATGCCCTAAGCAATGAGGATAGCCTCTTCATGCTAAATTGTACTGTATTATTTCTTTTGTGTGGTCTTTGCCTTATTATATTTTTAAAAAGTTAACTAAATTTGCAGTTCTAACAAGAATGATTTTTAGCAAAGAACAAAAATGCCCAATTGTGCTTAGGCTTAAATTAACATCAACCTCATAAGCTATGGAATAACTTTCATAAAAAATATTTATTTACCTTCAAGTTTTATTTTAGTGTTTCTCATTATTTAATAATAATTATTATTCTAGTTTTTCCAGAAATGTAACCCCCATATATTGCATTGTTCCTGTGAGGAATTAGGTTTTGAAGAATGGTTTTGAATAAAGCTTATATTACCAGGTATGTGTTTGCAGGTAAAGCTTATATTACCAACAGTTTTTTAAATGACTATTATGTTGAGATATCGAATTTCAAAACAAAATCTTGAACCAAAAAATTGAAAAAAATCATGAAAAAATGGATAAGCTAAAAGGACTTAAAAGTATTTTGAGATTTGATTTTCTTTAATTGCTTTTTACCAATAATGATTATAGTTATTATTATTAAGACCAGTATTTCTCATTCAGCCAAAGCATCATTTCTTCACATAGGAAAATCCAAAGAAGATTTTCATCCTTCCCATAAACTATTTTGGCAAACTTAATTACAGTGTTTGTCAATGAAATCATTTGTAAAATCATTTCAAATTGCTTACTATAATCAGGATTACTCTTATCTCATAATCTAAACTAGTACATAAATTCAGGAATACAAGGACTGTATTTTGCTGAGCACTGTATGTCCAGGACATAGAAAGAAAACCTAGTCCACCGTAGATCCTTTTTGTTGACTAAATGAATTAATGAATGTTTTAAATTTGACAATATTACATTTAATATGCATCACAATATTATTTAAAAGGCTATATAACAAATCACTGCACAAACAGAATAATTCAATCCCGTAATCTTGAATATTTAGGCTTTCTTCTACTCATCATTATAAATGATTGTGCATCTTTGTGCTGATGCCTAATTGTTTTGGGGATAGATTTTTGGAATTACTGTTCCTTTTGATATACACTAACTGACCTTCCCAATGTCTGTACAAATACAATGAACTGTTTCAATGTAACTTTTTCCTTTATAAAAGTTACTGGGAAAAAAATTGACAACATAACATCTGCATCATTTTAGAATTATTTTAAAACATATAGAATGTATTTTTGTATTATTGTGTTTGTTTTTCAAAGAATATTTTAAAAATTGGCTCATAATGCTGGCTAGAAAGCTACTCATGTTTGATATAAATTGTGGCAAATATAATTAAGGCCAACTATCACCCCTTACTGTTTCTACTCTATACATCTCATCAGTTTTCATACAATTGTTGATCTAAAGTTAAAAATAAAAGGGTAAATATAACATAAAAATCTCTCGTTTCTGATATGTGACCCCTTAAACTTGGTATTTTATATAACTTTGCTCATAAGTTTATCTTACCATCCATCTGGGCAAAGCTAACAACTTGCCTTATTTTGGCAATGCTGAATGAATGCATTTCTACAGGAAGCCTTGACATTTATTTTATGCTCTTTCTTGAGGGTTACAAAATATGTGCTGCATGATCTAGAAAAAAATGTCCTAGCAACTAAAAACTTAACTGTTAGAATCTATGATTTTTTCCCTCTAAAATCCCTTGAAAATCTCGTATTTGATTTTCTTAGTACTCTCCCTAATAATATAGAAAGTAAGATAATTCAGCTGTGAAAACACGCAAAATTGCTTCTAATATAGAACAGCTGAGTGCTTCACTGTCTTTACAAAGAATTCACTCCTGTAACCACAGGTATTTTTTTTTAATCAATTTTCTATTATGGGCACAGTGTGCTTAATTAAGGGTTCTCCTTTCTTATTGTAGAAAACTTAGAAGAATAAAAAGGCAGAGGGAGCCTAATTTTTTTTAGTTTGTGTTACATTGGTCTTGAAAAGAAAGAGAAGAGGATAGTTTAGCCAAAAACAACAAACAGCCAGTTACCACAAATTTCAAACCCTCAGGTTTAGAGTGAAAGAGACCCATTAATTCGGGGATGTCAAGGCTGCTGGTGAAACTGAATACCCCAAAATACTGTCCTGTGAGTTGCTCTAGCTAGCTGCCTTTAGGAGATAGTGTTTTGGGGAAATATCTATGCTCATTATTTAAGCTCTTTGTAAAACAGTGGAAAAGGGTGGAAGGAATAGAATCATGTTGTCTAAAGTATTCATCCACTCATTCAGAATCCCAACGAAGTGCATAAACTCTGGCCGCTAAGAGAAAAATAGAAGTAACAGTTTCCTAAGAATTGCTAAGCCAACATGCTATTAAATATACCACCTAACATTGTTCTTTTCCTCTCCTTTTTCACTCTTGCAGCTACCACATGTGATGGAAGGAATCCAAGTTAAACACTCTCACCAGAGCATGTTCCAAGACAGATGACTGGGCCTCAGGCTTGGCCAATACAATGCGCTTCTATTCTCTATTTATTTTTGTAGTTCAAAGACCTGGCAGTAACCGAGTTGATGCCTGCCATAAGGACCAGTGCACTCCTGATTAGTGCCCAGTAATTTTTATATCTGCATGCCAGCTACTCAGAAAGACCACGTATAAAGAGTAGGGGGATTTTTTGAAAGGAAAAGAAACCCCAGCTTCCACTTATGCTTTGAAATCTCAGATGATATACTGCCAACTTACAGACCTTGCTTTAATCAGAGCAGCCACATGAAAAGGCTGTTTCTATTTATCCTAGGTCATTTAGGAAACCAGTGATAAGTAGGCCATGCAAAATTTCAACTTCTCTTAAAGTTGGCATGTTCTCCTCAACTACAGTTGAGTCTTGATTTCATTTTCTGAGTAGAGATATTTACAACCCTGTCATACATGAGGTTTATTCTTCCTTCTGTCTACCAACAAATAGCCTTTTTAAATAATGCTTAGGGTAAATTGGAAGTTGTTTTCCAATGGTGGGCCCGCATAGATTTAAATACTGTCTAAACCAGTCTACTGGTCTGTATGATCAGGCCACTCAGGATGTCTGTTCTCTTGTTCTCTGTATGCTCCCTGCTTGACCAGTGCCTGCTTCACCTACACCCTACTCACATGGTTGACCTGCCTGCATACCTGCCCCTGGCCCAGCTGGTGACTGTTCTAATCTTTAGATAAGAACATCTCCACCTGATAGCTTATCAAAGGGGTGGTGAGGGGCGCATGCCTCTGCTGGTTTCCCTGGTAACCCATGAGCCAACCTGACGTCAATTCCCCCTATAACTGGCAACCTCCCCCTTCCTCTGGGAGAGAAGACTTCTTCCACATCTTGCTGCACATGGTGGGGCATCCCTCCAGGACCTTGCTTCAGACATGTAAGCTCCCCCATCCATTAAACCACTGATGTCTCTGTTACTGACCCCGGGCTTTGCTTTGGTCTTGAGGACATGCAAGTACAGGCCTTGTAGGCCTGTAGAGTGCAGCCCAGCAGTTGGCAGAGCAACCAGGAGGCAAAGGAAACTCCTGTGAGCACCAAGATGTCCGGGAAATAAGGACAGGGGTTGGAAAGTTGCGGGGGCCGTCCACTAGCATGTGGGGCCTGAAAGTTGCAGAGGAAACCCTGGAGTGGCCATCCGTAGCATGCGGGGTCCTGTGGTGGCTGTCCTTGATGAATGGGGGCCGCCAAGAGAGTACGCAGAGCTCATGGACACACCTGAGGCTGCTGCGGAGTTACTGGCCACCATTACAGTGGGAAAAAAGAAGGTAGACAGCAAGGCGGTGGCCACAGCTGTGGGCTGGCCGTTGCTTTTTACATTAAGAAAGGCCACAGAGGCTGAGCTAACAGCCAAGGTGAAGGGTAACTTGAATGCCAATTTTTATTCCTCTGAAAGTGAGGCATGTGGATGTGAGTGAGTGATATGTATTATTGTCTATTACTGTTATTTGTTTAAACTGAATTAGTATTTAGAAACTGAAAAAGAAAATCCCTGAAAATGGCCAAAATGGGAATTTTTTGACATTCTAAAATCGGTTGTTGCATATGCTTTTAGAGGAAGTTAGCTTTCTAGAAGTAATTGGTATTTCTTTTCCTGTGCCTTTGAGATGTAAATGATCCACCTGAGAGTGAAGGGGAAAAAAAAAGGCACTTTAAAACTCTAGGACGAAAACTGAGATCTGTGTCTATATAGACATGTGTGTGCCTGTGTGTACCTTGTAAATATTCAGTAGAATGTGTCTCTGCCCTCAAATGGTGAGGCCAAGATTGGTTTGTGAGTGAGCTCTGTTTAATTAGATTAAAAGAAATTATGTGCTTTATATAAATTCTCAGAAATACAAAAGAAACTGCCCAGAATGAAATTCAGGTTCACGTGATCTGGAAAATATTCAGTACTGAGTTGTTATCCAGTATTGAAGCTACTTAAGCTTGCTGGTTTGATTAATATATACATCTTTTTTTAATAAATTTATTTATTTTATTGGCTGTGTTGGGTCTTTTTTGCTGTGTGCAGGCTTTATTTTAGTTGCAGTGAGTGGGGGCTACTCTTTGTTATGGTTTGTGGGCTCCTCATTGCCGTGGCTTCCCTTGTTGTGGAGCACGGACTCTAGGTGCCTGGGCTTCAGTAGTTGTAGCACATGGGCTCAATAGTTGTGGCTCACAGGCTCTAAAGCGCAGGCTCAATAGTTGTGCATGGCCTTAGTTGCTCCATGACATGTGGGATCTTCCTGGAGTGGGGATCTAACCTGTGTCCCCTGCATTAGCAGATGGATTCTTAACCACTGCGCCACCTAGGAAGCCCAATACATGTCTTTATTTTTTTTATTAGTTATCTGTCATACATATTAGCATATATATGTCAACCCCAGTCTCCCAATTCATCCCACTCCCCTCCCCCAGCCCACTTTTCCCCCTTAGTGTTACATGTGTTTTAAGAGTTATCAATGTTAAAAGTATTATACCTCTGCTGTACCTAGGTTTACTAGAGGTCAAATAAGACCTTATTATATCTGTTGCAAATTTGTCAGCAAGGAAAATAATGTGATGAAACTTTTAAGTAAATGTAAACAAGAGCTTTTAGGTAAACTCCTTAGGAATAATTATGTTTTGGGAATGTCTGTATAAAATAGTCTCTCCAGATTTTGGTAACTTGGAACTAAACTAAGTTAAATGAAGAGAATTCTTTAACTATCTGGGTCATTTCAGATAGGATAAAATATTAGAGCGTTAATTATGGGGTGGGTCTAAATTTACCTACCTTTGCTTCCTTAAGAGAGGAAGACTAAAATAGAAGTTTTTCAATCAGGTAATGCTGGTATGACAATCAATTCACAATTACTTGCTTCTTGGTTTTTGCCAGAGATTAAAGTTTTTAAGGGCTAGGATTATATTCAGTCATAATTCTAGTTATTGTAACCAAGTTTCTGTTGTCAGTTACATTGTGCTCAGGTGTTAAACCATGCCTTAAGTCTTTTGTCATTTATGGAAAGTTGTTTGTACTCCTTAGCTTCTGTAAAAGTGCTTCATGTTCCAGGTGAGTCTTAGAGAGCCCCTTTTGACAAGAACAGGTCTCTGATAAATTGCAGATCATACTGCTGAACTGGCTGAGAAATTCAAGAATCCTAGGGGAAAACCTGATGGCTTCATAAAAATTTAGCAGAAGGATTGGTTACTGAATGAGCTGGTCAATATGGTTATAATGTTTGTAGTTTTTCTCTGGAATATTACTGGTTTAGAACAATTTTTTTCCAGGTATAGAGCAATCCTTCCCCTCAAGTCAGTTATAATCTATAGCAATTTGGTAAACTACCCCTGAGGATAGAATTGAAACATTTTTCTTTTCTCTCTGCCTGGTCTCTCCAGAAAGTGGAGACTCTTGGGTGCTGAGAAGCCTTAGAAGGTGAATGGGAAAGACTGTCTCCTGACATGTGCAGGAATCTCAATATTTTGGGGACCTCTAGAAGAGAGAAATCCACTGACACAGAGTCTGATGGCAGGCCTTTGGCATGACTTTCTTTAATGGTAAACTACTTATGACATTAGTTAGTATCAATAAATGAGCACAAGGATGTAACTCCAGACCGTTAATCCACCATAACTCACAATTGTGAGTTAGAGTGCTGTTGCAAAAGCTTTCTAGTAAGGCTATGATAGCCTCATTGTTGGAACTTGGAGTGAACTTTCTCTTAGAAATCCAGTCATTATCATAGTACAATTTCTTATTTACCAAGGCCTATTAAATCTATAACTTAAACTAAGTGGTAAAACAATACTTAAGAAACAAATTATTTCACTATGGTGCTTGGTTCATGGTTAGTACACAAGAAATATACATTGAGTGACTAAATAAATTAATAAATGTATAACAGTGCTTCTATGGAAACTTGCATAAAATTCTGATTCAGGTCATTGCTACCTTTTGACACTAGTGTCCTTTACACATCCTAGATCCTCTGTTCCTACAGAGACCTATAGATACTAACATGGGAGGAGCAATCTGATGGAGAGTTATCTATGATGATGGCATCTTGAGAGAGAGGAGTGAGTTGGGTAGAGTTCTGGAGGAGGAGTGAGGCCGTGGCTCTGCACAGTGACAGCATACATAGAATTTACTCTGGGGTGTTTACTCTTGCAGCAGCATTTCCAACTCATGGTCACTGAGATGCCAGCGGAACATGGATGCTCTTGCGAGGCAGTGGGAAAGAATGGTCATTTTATTGACCACAGTTGTGCATACTCTTTAAGTAGCCTAAAATCCCCATCTTAAAAGCAGATGACATTTTCAAACTGGATCCAGGTGGATATTCAAATACAACAGGTCTTCGGGGATAGATAAAACTACAGGTAGAAATCAGATCTGGCAGGCAGAGCACAATATTTAAAACAAGTAGCAACCGAACATGGTATCAGAGAAGTCCTAACAAAGGATTTTCACAGCACCAACTGGAAGTCCAGGACTAGGTGATAATAGAACTAGATAGACAGGCAAAGAGGGAGACATGACAGGGCTCTTACATGAGGGGCTGCTAAATAGCAGGAAAAGCTCAGGTCTTAGAGCTATAAAAATGACGAAAATTTACAGAGGAGTAGAGAGTGCCTTCCTCATACTGGGGAAAATACGAGGACTAGGTTTGAGGAACATGGCACAAGTCCCTTAAGCAGAACAGGGACATAAAATTCGAGTCAGACAGGTTTTGTTCTAGAGAATTTGATAGAGTTCCTATGTTTACTTAATACATAAGGTCAAGGTGCATCCCAGAAACTGGGGAGACTAAACTTGTTCTTAGAAACAAATTGTTTTAACTTTGGGAAAACAGAGGGCTATAGATGTTCAAGCCAGCAAGCTCAGCAGTCTAGGCTTGTGTCAATCTATACAGCAGGGCTTTACATTTTCATTTTCTTCCTATTTCACCCCACTTTATTTAATTTTAATGTGTCCTTATGTTTCAACCTTTCTGAAATTTAGCTCAGTCTATAGGCTGAATTTCTTAGACTCTATTCAAATGTAAATCAAGAGGTTTTGATTTCCCTATTTCTGCTTCTATAGTTATCTCTTTGTCCCCTTATGTGTTTATATCTTTGATTTTTAGGCCTTCAAATTGCATTTCTTTCTATTTGTGCCCACACCTGATGTAGCATTTTGTGCAATTAGGCAAATGTTTTCTGAATACAGTTTCATATTTGTAGTCTCTAAAGAGTCATTAGTTTAATTCCAAGTGACACCTTGAATAAACCATGCAAATCACCAAGGTTCATTTAGAACTGGCAGTAAATAGCACTTATGAAAAAATCCAAAGTGCCTGCATACAGAATTCTTTAATAAAGTTTGGTGACCACACACATGGTATTGAACTCATCAGAGTAGAGTTATCCATAAGGATACATAAATGACTTTCCACTGAGTGTTTCCACAATTAAGTAAATGTTTCATGACGAATCTGGAAGAAGAGGAAATCTATGCTCAGGAATAGACGTGAACTATATGGACAATTTGAAAACTCAAGTAACTGCATCTCAGGATTTCATTTGCTTAAACAGGAGCTGTAAAGAAAACTAAATGATCAATAACTGTGGTCAGTTTATCCCTTAGATTCCAGATGCTTCAACATGCCTCTCATAGATCTTCAGGCATTAAACTATGGATCAAAAGTTTTTCTGAATATATGTCTGACATGTAAAGATTTGTTGACAGCTAATGATATAAGAGAAAGTAAATTTTTTAAAAAAAAAGCATACGTGGACCAAGGAATTAAAAGTCTTCCTGACCACTTATGTTTGACGATTTTCTAGCAAATTAACATAAGCTACTATATTTCAGTCAGTTTTCAAATAAAACAGAAGTAAAGGATTCAATATAATCATAGAATAATCTAGGAGACAAAGAAACATAAATGGAGGTTTCATTCTATCAATACTTTCTGTAACTAACTATAGTATGTATCTTAGGACCAAACTACACAACGCCACCTACAAAGTATTAACAAATTTTAAACCAGAATCTGATCAAGCCTCTAAAACCAACTGCCAATTTACAGGAAATATAAGAAACAGAATACAAATTAAACAATACCAAAGGGAAGCAATTAGCAAACTTTATACTCTAGGAAATTACACAGAACAAATGGCCTGGTCTCTTCAGCAAATAAACCTCAAAGAAAAAGAATAGAAATTTAGAAAAAAAGGGACTGGAAATAAGAGAGTTTATAATCCAACTGTAATGTATGGATTATATTTGTACCTTGAGTCTAACAAATATTCTGTAAAAGAAATTTTGAAATCATCAGGGAATTTGAATGCTAACTGGATATTTCATAATAAGAATAATCCTTAATTTGTTTTGATAATAGAAATAGGATTATGCTTCAAGATGAGTGCTTATTTACAGACATATTGAAATATTAAGATAAAATAATGATTCTTGATATTTGTAAAAAATCAGAAGTGGCAGGAATTGGCAAGAACTGTAGACAAATTGAGATTGGTCATGAGCTGAGAAGAACAGAAAGTACCTTTCTTATTATAATAGTCTCTAAATTAAAATTTTCCATAATGAGAAACTTAAAAGATAGTCTCAAACATTACATTACTAAACATTTATTGCTCAGTATAGAAATATAATTAATCATTTTCCAAATTGATATATATATATATAATACATATGGTTACCCTGCTAAATTCACCGATTAAATCTAATAATTTATATACACATTCATTTTGGATTTCCTGTAAATAAAAGAGGTCATCATCTCTCATTTTTTAACTGTTCTCTAACATAGTGATGTTAATGATTGAAATGAACATAAGTTTTTGCTTAGGACTTGAGCAACCAGGGAAGTTAAATATGGTAGAGTTCCTATTGCTAGAATCCAGGCCATATATGCCCCCCAGATTTCTCGTACTTTGGACAGTTTAATATAACAAATTGGGTTATGCTTATTCATGAATGTATTAAAGAACTTTCCTTTTAATATAATGGTTCCTTAAAATATTTTATGGGACTAAAATAATAAGCTGTATTTACCTATCCCTGGGAGAGGCCTTGTCAGTCACACCTATGTATAATTCTTGGTTTGGACTTAAGTAAATATTTAACTATGCAATATTTTACATGTATGTGTATATATATATATGAAACAAAATAAATAAAAATGGCATAATGCTCAACATCACTAATCATCAGGGAAATGCAAATTAAGACTACAGTGAGAAGTCACCTCACACCTATTAGAATTGCTATTGTCAAAAAGACAACAAATAATGTTGATGAGAATATGGAGAAAAGGGAATCCTAGTCACTGTTGGCGGGAATGTACATTGGTGCAACTGCTATGGAAAAGAATATGAGGGTTCATCAAAAAATTAAAAGTAGAACTACAATATGATCTAGCGATTTCACTCCTGAGTATGTAGCTGAAAAAACAAAAACACTAATTCAAAAAGATATATGCACCCTTATGTTCATTGCAGCATTATTTATAATAGCCAAAATATGGAAAGCAACCTAAGTGTCCATCAACAGGTGAGTGGATAAAAAATATGTAATACAATGGAATTACCCATAAAAAAGAATTGTGTCACCATTTGCAGCAATATGGATGGACCTAGAGGGTATTATACTTAGTGAAGTATATCAGACAGAAAAAGACACATACTGTATGTTTTCACTTATATGTGGAATCTAAAAATAAAAGGAATGCATATAGCAAAACAGAAACAGACATATAGATACAGAGAACAGACTAGTGGTTACCAGTGGGGAGAGGGGCAAGATAGAGGAATGAGGATTAAGAGGTACAGACTGCTATCTGTAAAACAAATAAGCTTCAAGGATATATTGTACACCACAAGGAATATAACTGATATAATAACTTTAAATGGAGTATAACCTATAAAAAGATCAGATCACTGTGCTGTACACCTTTAATAACATTGTTAATCAACTATATTTCAATTGAAAAACAGTAAAACCTTTAAAATTAATGACAACTAGCCAGGTAGAATGTGCCTTGATAAGATACATACATATCAGAGACCAATAAAGTCCAATTATTTGGGTGAAAAATTAGAACCACAAAAAACAGGTATTTGCATGCAAGACTCATGTAAATACCTCTGAGATTTCGTTTAGTAATCAGTTAGTACTTGTACTTATCTCTGTCAAAATCTTTTTTCCTCATACACCTTGGAATGAAATAAAAGGAAATAGCCTTGACCATAAACTAGTGATGAAGGGAGAGGCTCTGGAGGCCGATACTTGGGTCTGTTATTCTTAGTGAGGATAAGCTGCTTAACATCTCATGCCTCAGTTCAAGTGTAAAACTGACATCATACTAGTTCATCAACTCAAACGATTGAATAAATGAGTTATTACTTATAAAAGCCCTTAGAACAGTGCAATATACAGTAAGTCATCAACATTATTATTCTGATTATTCTTTTTATTAACTATAAAGGCACATAAAGTTAACACATGGGGGTCTTTAGCTTTACCTCTTCAACTATTGGCTTTTCAAAAAGAAGAATATTAAACATAGATCACTTCCATTTATATATATTTAACAAATAATCATTAAGTGCTTACTAAATGGCAGACATTATGCTTCAGGGGTGCGAATGTGGGTAAAATGTGTCTTCTATCCACAAGGTGCTTTTCACATATAAATTATTAAAGACACCTAAGTGTTACAGGAGATACCAAAGAAGTTCACAGAGCTTACCATACATGGGCAGAGGAAAGAATGGGGAGCTTGACATGAGGAGAGTTCCAGAAAAATTCTTAGAAGGAAGGCAGTATTCTAATATTCTAGATAGGTTTAGGAGGATTTATTCACCAGATAGTTGGGACTTGGAAGACCATGCACTTTCCATGCAGAGGAAGAAGCTGGTGAAGAGACACAAAGATCTGAAACAGCCTGCTAGGCATGATGCATTCTTTTATTTATTCAATTAATCAGCAATAATTTTTGAATCCCAGACCCTGAAGATCCTGTACCGAACAAAGCATACAAGATTTCTGGTTTCATAAAACTTACAAAAGACTATATACACACACACTACCTCAAGTAGAGATTAATTCTCTATAGAAAAGCAAAGCAGAGTGAGGGGGTAAGAGGGGGACTAGGGAAGTAGTACCATTTTATAAGGCTAGTCCATTGAGAAGATGACATCTTAAAGACTTGCAGGAAGTAAGGGAACAAGCAGGGTAGAATAACTTTTTAAGTAGGAGAAACAGCAAGGGCTAAAACTTTGAGGCAGGATTTTGGTTAACATGTTTGAGAAATAGCAAGGAGGCCAGTGTGGCTGACATGGAGTGAGTGAGGGAGAGAAAGTTAGAACTTGAAAGAGACAGGAGAGGAGAAAAGGGAAAGTGGAAAAGAATAGGAATGGCCTCTTAGGGCATGGGGAGAATTCTGGATTGGGGAGGATTTTTGAATAAAGATGTGCTTTAATCTGACTTAAATTTTAAAGAACCCTGGCTAATGTATGATAAGATTACAAGGCAGGGGTGGAAGCAGTGAAAAAAAAAGAAACAAAAACATGAAGTTTTCCCCATAATCTACATGACAGATATCTGTGCTAGAACCACGATAGTAGCATTTATATAATGAGAAGCAAGTCAATTTCAGAATGCATTTTGAAGGTATCATTAACAGGATTGGCTAATGGACATAGAAAATAAGTCACTGAAAGGTGACTTGTAACTCAGCAAACATAGTGTTTCCATTTATTGTGATGATTAGTATTGAGAAAGTTTCTTCTGGGCATGTTAAATTCAAGATGTCTATTAAACCATTGGGACAGGTATATTCTAGTACCAGCAAGCTGTTTGGTCTGACTGGAACATTAGACTCAAAGGAGGCATGTTGAAAGCACATAAGGCTGGGAGGTGAGTAGACTTTGTCACATGGAAGGTTTTATATGCATACCAAGGACAATACACTCTTCCTTGCCAGACTACAATTGGCTTGTATTGCATGAATAAGCATCCCTTCTTTTGATTAGCATTCAATTACTCCAAACTGCTGTCTGTTTCTGGCACCTGCACCTCTTGTAGCCAGATGTATGATGAGTAACCAATAGCTCTGTATTATTCTTAGCTTCCTTGCTCACCTCCTGCCAGGGACTTTGCTTTGGGGGATTTTGTTCTTAATTTAATAAGAGGAATTAAGTTGAAGATCTGTTGGAAATAAAAGAAGACAGCTTGAGACCTATACTTGAGGATCTTGAAAATCAGTATAGTTTTGCCTTTATGGGTAGTTATGCATATTAGTTAAACTAAATAGGGTTATTAAGACTGTAGGTAAAGAAGCCTAATCTAGCAACAATGTCAAAGATAGATTGGACCTGAAGACTGCCGCTAGAACTAAAATCACTCAGATCAGCCATCTGAGACAGGCTGGCAAACAGCATAAGAGACAGAATCACACTCACACTTTTCTTTCCACTGATTCTATAACCAACTGGTTACCAAATACTATATATGCCAGGTTTTTAGTGTTTTTATTTACCTTTCTCTTCATTCTGCTACTTCTGCCCGAGTTCAAGAAATCATCATGTTTTGCCACAGCTTAGATGAAATCATTGCTACCCACTGCTATAGTCGTAGTGCCCTCCATGGTTGAGAGCCTTTCTTGATGATGTATCTCATTTAACCTAGCACTCAGGGCTGTGATTAGATTTGTTCCTGGTGGGAACTGAGCATGTGATCAAAGAATGAATAGATGAAATGAAATTTTAAACTTAGTAATGCTTTTATATTCTTCTAGGAATGTTTACACTTAGTATTCCCCTTTCGCCCTTGGTTGTACCATCCCCCATTAGTAAATATGCTTACCGGCTTAAAAATATGTTATAAAAGTAATTATTTTCTTCCCTTTTACTACTGTGTACCTCTGAGTTAGATAATAGAATTGTTAAATATGTGAGGGGATTAGAAAAAGAGGACAAGTATCAATTGAAATCTAACATTTTCTATTAATAAATGTGTGATTTCTGAGATAGTCATTGGCATTTCGTACTATAATGCAATTACTGAATTTCCATACATAAATCTAGCTCAAGTCATTCATAAACAAGATCAGTAGCCATGATCTTTAGTGGCACATGAATGAAATATATTGTAGGGTGAGTAAATCATTTTCCCTGGTTTCAAACTCAAATTTCATCATTTCTGAATTGATAAAATAGCTGTCATAATAGATGGTAGCTCAGAAATTGTAATTCTCCTTTCAGTAGAGTTTCAAGATTATGAATTAAATCTGTTATTTCTTCTGAGTAAAAATGGCATTACTGAACTTATTAGACTTGCTTTACGCCAATCTTTTGAAATAAACTAAATGAGAATGCCTGAGAGGATCTGAAAATACTCATTTTCAATTTTGAGAAATTATAGGGAATCTCTTTTCTGCTGTCTATAAGAGATACCATGTCTGTATTTAAAAACAAAATAAAAATACATTTTTAAACTTTCAACACTTCCAATAACAAGACCTTCTACATCTTCTTTTTCATTTTTCTGTTTCCAAGAATAAAAACAAAAAAAGTCTTTTTCTTTAACTATCCCATTATTGGGGTAGATTCAATATGATACATCATAAACTTTAACAACATTACATATTTTCAAATGTTTTCCTCATAAAATAACAACTTTTAAGTACAGTTGTTATTTATTATGGCCATGGCAGAGTTGATGATTTTGGGTAATACCCACATGAAACACAAGTTTCAGTTTAAAAGACTAGTTTTTAAAATCTTAGAATTCTTTTTTTTGTAATTATATATAAATATGAGACCTATCAGATGTTTCAGAATTTCAGAAGTACAGTTTTACTGTGAAAAAATTTATATGAAATGTTCTGCTTCTTTATTCATCACATAGAAAATTATAATTTCACAACTATCAAACACTTATTAGTGAATGTGTATAAATTTTATTTACAATTTTATGTAGCTGTATATTTTCTTTTGTGAATCTATTATAGATTAAAGATAGGTGAACAAAAAATGGAAAATGAGTGATTGTAGCAATAAATCTATATCATAAAATGTTCAAAACACATTTGAAGTATGATTACTTTTAGAGAAATTATGTTATATAATTAGAATATAATTATGAATAAAAACTGAAAAGATGATAATACTCTTTTAAAGGACTTAGGTTTTTAGAAGTTTTGTAAGTATATGTTTTATCCTCTTTTGTTGAGGAATTTGCCAGTAGTTAATTTTTGACAATTTTTTGTATATAAATCTTAATCAAATATGATTAATACTTGTCATGATATTAATAAAACCATATTTAAACACTAATTTCCTCCAAATGAAATTTGGTGAAGTGACATATAACTTCTCTAGTAGACCTATGTTAAAAAATTCAGCTTAAAACTAGTGAGTCTTCATTCATTCTAGACTGCCTGTGACTCTATGCTGATTTATTGGAAAATAGATTAAAATTTATGTCACAATACCATTCACTCTTTTGAGAATACCAGATTGCTTGTATTTTAAGAATTTACAACATAATAGAAAAGAAAGGAGAAAAAAAAGAAAGAAAAATGACACTTGGTTCCTTTTTCTCACCATGGAAACAATTTTAAAGGAAAGTATATTTTATTTATTAACATTCATCATACGTATTAAATGGTACCACACTGAGTAATGCAGTGTTATAAGCAAACAAGCAGTTATTTTATTAAACTCTGAAGAAAAATATTGGTTATTCTTTAGTGGGTGGGGACCGTAACTGTTGCTCAGTACCCATTCTCTCTTTGTAATCTTCCTCTTTGTAATGGAACTCCCTGAATTTTTGCCGTGTGTACATTAATCTGATAGCATTAACAGTAGGAAATGACTACATTCCTAACATGACTTGTAGGCAGGCATAGCCTTGTGTGTATGTTTAGCACAGTAATATATCAGGAAAACTTGTGAGCAGCTCTTGATCCATTACTTTAAAGGACAGAGGTGCTCTTGACAAGTGCTTGGGGAAAGGCAACTCCAGAAGCAACATTGGAAATCTGGTAGTAAAGATGGCAGAACTCCTCTTCCAGGAAGTGATTGCTCAACTTAGATTGTTGTATGGGAGGGAAATACGTTTTCTCCACATTTGAACACAGTATTATGTAATCTCTTTGTTACAACAGCTTATTCTACTAAACTTAATAAAGCATTCAAGTGCTATTATTAATGGAAAAAATATTTACAAATGTTCAGTGTACATGGCATAATACAAGTGTCTTGAAAGTTACTGAACTCTATGCATATTTATATAATGCTAAAGCTTTGTCCACATTGCAAGTATAAGTTGACTTTTAATACATCTGGAAAAAGGCCAGGAATAAAAGAAGGAAAGAAAGTGTGGAAATAAAGGAGAAAATAAAGAATCAAATTAGAAAGGAAAGAAAGCTGGAGGATATAAAATTTTGAAATTTCAGTTAGGAAGGATAATCTAATCTATTGGTATGTATATAGAAACAGTTCAAATAAAAATAATTTTAATAAAAAATCCATGTATATATTTTTAAGCTCTTCCATCATCATTTTCTTAATATAAGCAGAAAAGTACCTCCATATAACCCAGGAAAAACACTGTACTTCACTGGATAATTAAATTAATAGTTACTAAAGATATACATGCTGAGTGTAAGTGGAGGCATAAGTAATTGGCTTTCAAGATTAAATATGTATGTCTTTGTTTTTTTTAAATACTTTGAAATTCAGTTTAATATCAAAATAATTTATTTACACATATTTTTGACTGCATGTTTTAAATACTGATAGTTTAAAAGGATAAGCTTCTACGAGTTCTTTGTAGCTCGTCAAATTTTAAATGAACCTGAAATTACTAATTTCATCTGTAAGTAAAGGGTTCAAATAAGAAACCCACAGGCATTTTAAGTAACAGGATTCCTGTTAGCTAGCACTGCTCTGTCACCTATTAAAATGTTACAGAAAGATGGGATCTTTAGACTCAAACATCCTCTTCTCTGAGCACATATCTAGTGCCAAAGCCAAGTTTAAAAAAAAAAATCCTACCCCCTTTCTTTGAGGCTCAACTTTCCATCAGATAATTTTTCATGAATAATGGCAAATTTCACAGCTCTGATTTTCTTTTTTATTTTTCTTGCAGAAAATTCATAAAATAAAACCACATTGCTTTAAAGCAGAACACATGGTTAGTTTTTAGCAGAGAAGTGAAAAATCTCTAGTTTGTCTACCACTGTAATTATTGGCAGCCGTTAAATTCCATATACAACATAAGGCATAAATTAGCTGATCACCAACATGTGTGTAGCCACAAGGTAACAAATATTAAATGTGGGGAAAAGGGAGAAAATGAAATAGGTTAATAGATGATGACAAAGAGATAAGATGTTTAGTTATATGTTGATTAGGTTTTGCCACGTCATTTGTTTTAGTCTTCAATGCCAGTTGTTCAACATTTTTATGAGAAGAGGCATTTTATGATATCAGTTTTCATTTTTAGTGGTCTTATTGCAAGGTAAACTCCTACATTTAGGCAAAAAAAAGAAAACATCAACAAATGCAAATAGGGCAGACTATTTCTAAGAGCATAAAACTAATGTTAAGTCACCCTGTCAACATAGATTTAAAGCCAAAATAGGGAAAAAGAGTAAAGTGCCATAAGTGATTTGTTCCACTTTCCAATTTTACTGAAGACTCTAGTTTTGCAATTAGAAGCTGATGACAGCTCACCATATTTAACTCGAATGTGTGCTTTTTAACAAATTCGTGGGAAAAAAAACAGGGAAAATTTTCACATTTTACAAACAACAATGCCCAAATACTAAAGTTTCAGAGTTATTAAAGAATAACTTAGATGAAAATATAAAATGAATGATATCCTGTCTTTGTAAATAAATGTAATGTTAACGGCCCACTGTCAATACAGCATACACCACTGAAATTTTTTTTCCATTGGCAATGGTGGATTTACATTTATAAATTCACAGCTTCCCTTATCCTTCTGTGATCAAAGATATTTGATTGGGAACTGTGTCATTGAACAGAGGGAAGCTGATTGTAATTCACAAAAGCTGACCGCATCACTTACACTCATAGGTATGGCAAAGCAGCCAACTAGAGACTAAAAACAGAAAAGAAAGAAAAGAAGAAACAATGACAAACATTCCAAAAGTTGAATTTTAACTCGTCAAAACTGACATTTGTTTCATATTTCCAGTTTGCAAATGATTTTTATAACCATTTTCTTATTTAAAAACAATGGTATTCCTAGTAAGCAGGACTTATAATCACACCCATGTTATAGATTTGAAATTGCACTACAGAGGAGTTATGTAGTTAAAAGTAAGACTTAGGAGACAGAATTACATGGTGGCTAAAACCTGGCCTCTGGTCCAAATTCAAGTCCCGGGTCTACTTCATAAGAATCTTTATGTCCTTCTGTAAAGTCAGTTATGGTTTCAGCCTAAATACCTCTATGTATAAAATAGGCGTAAAAAATAGTATCTACCTACCTTATGAGAATGCTGAGAAAATTACATAAGATAATCACCTAAAGTGCTTACAATTGTACTTGATTAGAACAAATGTTAATCTTACTACTATTACTGTTACTTTTATTATTACTATTATTATAATTTCCCAAATATTCATGATCACCTCAGTATGTCCTGCTTGAAGTTGTGATAAGATCATTTAGTTCAAATGAGTATTTTATATAAAATAATATAAAATTTGGGGTACATGATAATCAACTGTGAGTATTCTTATCCTTATAAGTCAAAGATGTGAATTCTAACTCTGACTTTGTCACTTTTTGAAGTGCTGTCAGCCCCATCAGTAAACTTTGAGTATCTATTTCTACTTTTGTTAATAGGCTAATAAAATCTGCTCTACTGTACTTATTGAGTTGTGAGGATCAAATGCATAAGGACATTGAAAACTGGAAAGTACTGCACATGTGTAAAGTATTATTAGTACTTAGGAAATAATCGTTGGTGAAGTCAAATCTTACTGTAGAACTTCTCTAGCTTCTCACCATCTGGTATTGCCTTACCAATCTTCAGTTGAATTGTGCCTGACCACTTTCAAATGAAGGAAAAAGAAAATGTCTTTCAGTCTTAGTAATTTGTGTTCGCAAATATTTTCCTCTCAAAGTAATTTTAACAAAATTAGAGACATTATTGGGTAACCATGGAGCAAGATACTAAAGTATCTGATTCATTTCATGTTCAGTGTGATCATAGGAGTTAAAATGACGAGACAAACTGGAACCTTTTAGCCAGCACATGTGTTTCATTGTATGTTGAGTTGTAAAATCGCTATCTCTGATTTTTTAAAGTAATTTCTCTTTTGACTCTTTTCAACAAAAGTAGTTTTGAACATGTGTTAAAATGTAAAACAATACAGCTTTAGAGGGGTTGTGATTAATTCCAGTCTACCTTGCGGTTTGTTAGCAAATATATTGGCTCCATTTTGATTTGGATCTTTTCATTTGATAAGAGCTAAAAAGAAATGGCTTCAATTTTTAGTCCCTGCATAAGAAATTAGAGCTTCAGCGAGAAAAAAAATTTGACCTTGCTAATAAATTGTGTTTATTTGGAAGTGGTACTCAAGAATACAGTTTACAGGAGAAGCAACCTAAGCATATAATATCATTCAATGAATATTTATGTAACAACTCCTCTGTACCACATACTCTTTTAGGCAGTATAAATACAGCAATGAACAAATCAACAAAAATCTGTGTCCCTATATAGTTTACATTCCAAGTAAACTATTCCCAGTACTATGCAAGGTAACAGAAGAGACAGAAAGATGTGTTTTCATGGTTATATATTAATTTAGCTGGATACTTTAAATTCACTTCCTATGTATGTATGTTCTCAGAAATGTTTATGAAACACTGTTAGTGAAAGGTGAATGAAAACCTGTGGGTTTACTCAGAGATCGCTGAAGGAAATGTTTCTGTGGTTCACCTAGAGCAGAAACAATTAATATGCTTTCAGTAAAATCTGGAAGTCGAGGGTTGTCGCGTAGATGATCCTATGTTCTCCAATCTTCTGTGCATAACCATTACTTTAATATCAGAATTAACTAGCCTGAGCCTCCACCAAGTTCTGTGGTGTGCTCAGCGTTCCTACCTTTCTGTAAATCCCACTGGCATTCTCATGTTGGGGGTTACGCTTGATTCAGGTCTCTGAAACTGCTGAATTCTTGATCCTGATATTATTTCCTTTCCTACGACCTCTACTTCCTATCAATGTGATCTATTCTGGACCACACCCAGTCTTTCATTCATGCATAATTGGCCCACTCAACCTTCCTCTGTGTTCCAGATCCCTTGCCGTTCTCCCCAACATTGCTAAGTGAAGAGACAAAATTTATGATGCTCTTTTATACAAACTATTTTAACTTTTTCCAAATTCCTCTGTTTAAGCCCATCGAGGCACCTTACTCTCTTCTAATACATGAGAATAAATAAGAGCCAATCAAAGGACTTGTTTCAAGGAAGAGACAGGATTATTGCTTTTCCTCCCCTAGAAAGATGTACGATACACACACATTCACTTCCACATGTGTGCGGGCACGTACACACACATGTGTGTATGTGTGTATAATTTAGTAGAACATAAACCCCTTACCACCTACTTAGACTAGCATCTGAATTTGTATGACTGTTACTAGGAGGACATAGAGTAAGTTCTGTCTTTCCCTGCTTATTGTTTAGGTGATATTAGACAAGTTAACTGATATTAGCCTTAGAAAACATCAGAAATACTCTTGGCAGAAGATTTGGGGGAGAATTATATGAGATACTATACATGAAAAATAGATGTTTTCATTTGTAATCACTCTTCACATGCAGGAAGTTTAGTTTTTCCTTCCTGGTCCTCACTTCCCCCTAGTTTGTCTTCAGTCCTGCCCTTTCAGGTACCTGATTCTTCCCTGTAATTTTAGCCGCTTTAGGTCCTTCCAGCCCTCCTGCCTGGAATACTTTTGTTTTTAATTTAGCTGAATTTTTTGAGTCTATTTTCAGTTTACAAAAAATTGAACAGAGTTCACATGTACTTCCTTTTCCTCTCCTTCCCTCAGCTTCCCTGTAATTAACATCTTGCATTAGTGTATATTTGTTACAACTGATGGAGCAATATTTATTATTCACTAAAGTTCATAGTTTAAATCAGGGTTCACTTTGTGTTGCACAGTTCTGTGGGTTTTGCCAAATGCATAATGACCTGTATCCATCATTATAATATCATTCAGAGTAGTTTCACTGACCTAAACCCCCGTGTTCTGCCTATTCATCCTTTCCACACCTGCGCCCTCTGGCAAACACTGATATTTTTACTGTCTATAATTTTACCTTTTCCAGAATGTCCTGGAGCTAGAATAATACAGTACATACCCTTTAAAGACTGGAATCTTTCTCTAAGAAATACGCATTTAAGTTTTCTCCATGACTTTTTGTGCTTGATAGCTCATTTCTTTTTAATGCTGAATAATATACCATTGTATGAATGTAGCAGAATTCCCTTCACCTATTGAAGGATATCTTGGTTGCTTCTATTTAGCAACTATGAATAAAATTGCTGTAAACATTCATGTGATGGTTTTTATGCTTTGAGCTCATTTGGGCAGATACCTAAGATCACAAATGCAGGATCCTATGGTGAGACTATGCTTAGTTTTCTAAGAAATGAATGAGCATTTGAATGGATTGTAGTCATTTCAAAATCACCTGTTTTAATTTGAAATTCCCTAATGACATAGTGTTGAGCATGTCACGATTATTTGATATCTGGGTATCTTCTTTGGTGAGGTGTCTATACTGCTTTCTCTCCCATTTTTAAATTGGATTGTTTCTTACTGCTCAGTTTTAAGAGGTCTTTGTATACTTTGAATACAAGCTCTTTATCAAATATTGTATGTGTTTTATAAATATTTTATCCCAGTCTAGAGTTTGTCTTTTTATTTTCTTAGTAATCTTTCACAGAGCAGACGTTCTAAATTTAATCATATCTAAAATATGAAGTTTTTCTTTCATAGATCACTGTTGTATATGTAATTCCTCACCAACTCCAAAGTCACATTTGATTCTACCCTATGTATTATAGTTTTGTGTTTTCTTTCTTCGTCAATTCTTTCACAAATACCGCAATATCTTGGTCACTATAACTTTATAATTCTGAAGTCTGTAAGTTCAGCCCTTAAGTCTGTTCTTCTTCTGTCGGATGGTGTTGTTTACTCGGGGTCTTTTGTCTTTCCATAGAAACTAGAGAACCCATCTGTACATATTCACAAGATAATTTCCTTGGATTTTGATGGGGGTTGCACTGAATCTATAGATCAAGTGGGAAGAAGTAACATCTTAAAAGTACTGTCTTCCCATCAATGAACATGATCTACCTCTCTATTTAGATCCTTTAATTTCTTTCATCATAGTTTAGTAGTTATACTAATATGTATCTTGTACATCTTTGTTAGATTCATAGCCCAGTGTTTCATTATTTTTGGTGCTGACGTCAATGATATTGCGCTTTTAATTTTGAATTTCAGTTTTTCATTGCTCGTGTATAAGAGAGCAATGCACTTTTGTATATGTATTAATTTTGTATCTTGCAAACTTGCCATAATAGCTTATTATTTTTAAGATTGTTTTGATCAATTAGGTGGGATTTTTTAAAATTAGCAATTATTTCATTTGTAAACAAGGACAGTTTTATTTATTCCTTTCCAAAATGTATGCCTTTTAGTTATATATTATTGCATTGGCTAGGACCTCCAGTATGATGTTGAATAGAAGTGGTGTGGTGAGACAGATTTTCTTTGCTTTGTTCCAGATCTTAGAGGGAAAGCATCTGTTTCCTCACCATTAATTATGTTGCCAGCTTCAGGTGTTTTGGGGATGTTCTTTTTCAAGTCGAACATGTTCCCTTAGTTTGCTGAGAGTTTTTAACCATGAATGGGTGTTGAATTTTGTCAAATGCTTTTTCTGAACCTATATTATAATCATGATTTATTTTTTAGCCCATTGATATGATGGGTTACATTAATTAAATTTTCAAATGTTGAATCAGCCTTGCATACCTGGAATAAATTCCACCTGATTGAGATTATATTTCTATTTAAACATTGGTAGAATCAATTTGCTAATATTTTTTATGTATGTTTGTGACAAATATACATCTGTATTTTTCTTCCTTGCAATATCTTTGTATTTTGGTATTTATGGTAATACTGGCTTCATAAGAGTTAAGACATATTCCCTCTGATTTTATTTTCTGGAATTGATTGTATAAAATTGGTATAATTTTTTCCTTAAATGTTTGGCAAAATTCACCAGTGAAACCATCTGGCCTGGGTGCTTTCTGCTTTGGAATGTTATCATATTGGTTAAATTTCTTTGATAGAGATTGGCATATTCAGATTATCTATTTCTTCTTGTTAGAGTTTTGGTAGATTGTGTTTCATGGAATTGGTCCATTTTCTCTAAGTTATTAAATTTGTGAGCATAAACTTTCTCATAATATTTTATTATGGTCCTTTTAATGTTAGCAGATCAATCATCATGGTCCCTTATTTATTTATTCATTCTCTCCCTCTCCCCCCCAACCTTCCTCCCTCCCTCCCTCCATAGCTTTCATTTTTTAGCCTGGCTAGCAACTTATCAATTTTATTGATCTTCTCAAGAACTAGCTCTGGGTTTCATTGACTTTTCTGTTTTCCCGTTTTCAGTTTCATTAATTTCCAGTGTAATTGTTATTTTTTTCCTTCTGATTGCTTCAGGTTTATATTACTCTTCATTTTCAAGTTTCCTAAAGTGAAAGCTTAGATTATTGCTGTTAGATCTTTCTTCTTTTCTAAATATTTATACATTTATATGATATGAATTTCCCTCTAAGCACTGCAGTTATTGCATTCCACACATTTTTATAAGTTGTAGTTTGTTATCATTCAGTTCAAAATTTTTTTTTTTTGTGATTTCTTCTTTAATCCATGTGTTATTTAGATGTATGGTGGTTAATTGTCAGATCTTTCAGGATTTTCTAGCAATCTTTCTGTTATTGATTTCCAGTTTAATTTCACTGTGGTCTACGTGAACATAGTTTGTATGATTTCTGTTCTAATGAAGTTGTTGGCCCAGAATGTGGTTTGTCTTGGTGAATGTTCCATATGAGAAAAATGCATATTTTGCCATTGTTCAATGTAGTATTCTATGAATGTGAGTTAGATTTAGTGGATTAATGATGCTGTTCAGTTAAAGTGCGTCCTTACTGATACTTGTCAATTATTGATAGAACTGTTTGAAATCTCAGAAATAGTGGATTTCTCTTTGCAAATCTATTGCTTTTGCCTCACATATTTTATTTTTGATGCCCTGTTATTAGGTACATACACATTAGAGGTTTGTATATCTTGCAGACTAACCCATTTATCATAATGTAATGCCCATCTTTAATCCTTTATAAATTTTCTTTGTTCTGAAGTTAGCTTTGTATTAAATTAGTATATCTACTCCAGTTTCTTTTGATTTATATTAGCATGCTATATCTTTCTCCATCCCTTTACATTTTTAAAAATTTTATTGCTTGATTGATTGGCTACATTGGGTCTTCATTGCTGCACATGGGCTTTCTCTAGTTGTGGTGAGCGAGGGCTACTCTTCATTGCAGTACGTGGACTTCTCATTGTGGTGACTTCTCATGTTGTGGAGTACAGGCTCTAGGTGAGTGGGCTTCAGTAGTTGTGGCACACGAGCTTAGTAGTTGTGGCTTGCAGGCTTTAGAGCGCAGGATCAGTAGTCGTGGTGCACAGGCTTAGTTCTGCTCCACAGCACGTGGGATCTTCCCCGACCAGGAATCGAACCCATGTCCCCTGCATTGGCAGGCAGATTCTTAACCATTGTGCCACCAGGGAAGTCCCCATCCCTTTGCTTTTAATCTGTATGTGTCTATATAAAGTGGGTTTCTTGTAGATATCATATAATTGTGATTTTTTTCTTCTCACCTACACTGTCATTCTCTGTATTTTATTGGTGCATTTAGATTAGTGTATTTATTGGTGTATATCAATAATCAGTTTAAATATATTTAAGGTTTTGAAGTGATTATTGATATTGTTGGATTAATATTGATATATGCCATATTTTTTACTGTTTTCTACTTATTGTCCTTATTCTTTTAAAAACAAAATCCTTCATTCTTTTTCTACCTTCTCTGGTTTAACTGAACATTTTATGTAATTCCATGCTTCTCCTCCCTTTGCGTACTAATCATAGTTCTTTTTAAAATATTTTAGTGTTTGCAGTATACATTTATAGCTAATTTCAAATAACACTATACCACTTCTCAGATAGTGCAGGTATCTTATAGGCAAACATTCCCATTTCCTCCCTCCCATGCCTTATAATACTGCTGGCATTCATCTATTTTGCCAATAAGACTGCTGCTATTATTATTTTGGAAAGTTATCTATAAAATCGAGTTAAAAAATAAAATATTCTATTTCACTTTCATTTGTTTCTTCTCACATACTTTTCCTCTCTTTATGTAGGTCCGAGTTTCTGACTTGCATTTTATTCATTCTCTAGTAAAAACTGATTTTAACATTTCTTACAAGGTAAATCTGCCTGCAACATATTCCTTCCATTTTTGTTTGTCTGAGAAAGCCTTATTTCTCCTAACATTTAAATACTTCCTTCCACTTTCTCCATGGTCACATTGTTTGTAAAGAGAAGTCTAATATAATTCTTATTCTTCGTTCTCTATAAATAAGTTCCCCCTGCAAACTTCCACTTCCACTGCTCCCTGGTTTCTTTTAAGATTTTCTCTTTGTGGTTTCCTGCAATTAGGATACAATATTACTAGGTGCTGATTTTTGGAATTTATCCTTGGTGCTCTGAGCTTCTTACACTGTGGTTTTGTGTCTGCCATTAATGTTGGAAAACGCTCAGTCACTATGATTTCAAGTATTTTTTCTGCTCCTTCTTTTTCTTCTCCTTCTGGAATTCCATTATGTTTATGGCATACCTTTCATGATTGTCCCAAAGTTTTTTGATATTTTATTACTTTTTTCTTTTCTTTTTGCATTGTATTTTGGGAGGTTTCTATTTACTTATCTTCAAGTTCACTTATTCTTTTCTCAGCCATGTCTAGTCTGCCTGTGAGTCCATCAAAGGCATTCTTCATTTCTGTTACAGTGTTTGTGATTTCCACGATTTCCTTTCAATTCTTAGAATTTCAGTATCTCTTTGTGCATTACTGACATATTCTTTTATTATTTGTCCATTTTTCCATTCTCTTAGCATATTAATCATAGTTATTTTAAATACCCGGTCGGATAACTCCAAATACCTGAGTCTGTTTATAACGTTTACTTTGTCTTTTCAGATTATGTCTTTCCTTTTGTTTTAGCATGCCTTGCAATTTTTTGTTGGAAGCTGAACATAATGTATCAGGTAATAGGACTTGATATAAATAAACCTTCAGTGGAGGAGTTTTATGTTTATCTGGTATATTAGCCTGTTATGACAGCCATAACAAAATACCACAAGCTAAGAGGATTAAACTGCTGTTTCTCACATCCCTGTAGGCTGACAGTCCTAGATCAAGTTGTTTTCTGGTTTGATGTCTACAGAGACCTCTCTCTTTGGCTGGCAGAAGACTTCCCTATCCTTGTTCCTCACAAGGCCTTTTCTCTGTGTGTATATCCCTGGTGTCTCTTCCTCTTTTGATACAGACACCAGTCATATTGGATTGGGAGTCCATCCTTATCACCTCATTACCTTAATTTCCTCTTTAAAGGCTCCCTGTCTCCCAATAGAGTCACATTGGGTGTTAGGGCTTCAGTATAAATTTTCAGGGGGGGACACAGTTCAGTCCATAACATTTGGCTAGGAGTTAGGCTGTGTTAAATATTTCCGGTATCTTTAGTTATCAGAGAATTCAATTTCCTTTAGCATCCTTGTTTGTTGTTGTTGTTGTTTTCTCTAGTTGTCTTTGGGTTTCCCTAGAAATTCTTTCTTAAAATGAATCTGTCTCTCTTAAAATTATAATCTCTCTGTTATAATTCACTTTTATTATCCTGGAGTTCTTTGATGGGATGGCAGATAGAGATATCAGATAGAGGAAGTGTTTTATAATCTTGTGACTAAATCTCTGGTTTTTTATTCATTTGTTTGTTTTCTGTGTGTTTGTTTGTTATTTTGGTGGACCAGAGTCTAGAGTCCCTGGGCTGTGATATTCAGAAGAATGCCTTGTCATCTTTTTTTTTTTTTTTTTTTTTTTCAGCTTTTCTGTATGAGACTGGAAGCCTGGAGGGATTGAAGCTGGCTAATTGCTCTTTCCCATGTCATAAAAGACTTTGATCAAGTAATTTCCCTTTTTAACATAGAGCAAAAGGTAGCACAGAATGCTTTGGGTGTATTTCATGATGGGTACTTTTCATCTCGCTGCTAGAAGCATGAGGAAATGTACCTTAGATATTCACAATAAAACTGGTAGGACTTCTGGAGGTTAAATTATTGAAAGCTTGGGAGCCCCACCTGAGATTCACTCCCATTGCTGTAGATGTTTTAACTCTCAGGTTAACCCACATTGAACCTCCAGCAATTCATCAGCTGTAGTTTAAGTGTTCCTGCTGATTCTGGCTCCAGAAGCAAGCTTCTGCTTCCTAGTATCTGTAGTCTTTATAAGCTCTGATTCTCTGTATCTACTTCTCTTCATTTTTCTTTGAAACCTTTTGCCCAGTGTCTTCAATTCTGTAATAATTTAGGAAGAATTGTTGTTTTTCAGTTTGTTTACCTTTTCGTCCTGTTATGTGAATGGGAGAAGCAACTTCCAAATTTGCTGCAAGTTAGAGTGAAAAGTTCTTGGGTGCTTTTTGTTTTCTACAGAAATTGTTCTACAATTAAAATTTAATGAATCCCTCTTTTCCATCACAAATTGCCTGCTAAATTCCCCATGACCACAAAGCAATGTTCTAGTATTTCCAAGATGAATGGTAGGCACATGATGCAAAACTCAGTGTGAAAGAGTTAATGCTTGATAATGGAGTAATGTGTGAACTTTTTGAGGGATATTTACAGCACTGCATTAAGGTTGACAATTGTAATAAGACTAATGAGAATGATACCAGCAGACAATATGAGGTGTTTTTTTGTTTGTTTGTTTTTGTTTTGTTTTTAATGTAAGTGAAGAACTCATTTTATTACACACAGACAGCTACGCAGAGCAGGAAACACAGCTGCTCCCTCAGTTAGAGGGGTGAATCTCCCCAGCAAACCAGCCAACATTGGTGTTTGACCACTAATGATATTCTCTGATCGGGTTAAGAATCCTGTCCCATAGTCTTTGGTCTTATCCATTTCAACATAATGAATTTATGTGCACATGCATACTGTGGAAAGAAGAAGATCAGAAATTAGACAGTGGCATTCCATAAGGTGATCATAAACACCTTTGGAAAACCAGCAATAGTGATGGCATAGTCTTTGAGACTTTTTAAACAATGCACAATAATTTTCCTATATTATTCTTATTCTCCTAAGCACTCTATACTAAGAACGGGGCATGTTATTAGTTCCTTACTGAGACAAGGAAAACGAACTCAAAGGTTGCTAATGGATTTAAAAGATGGTAATCCACACTAAGGATTTGAACAGAAATCCATGTGTATTTCTCTGTCTGCTGCATTGTGCAATGCCTGCCTTAAGAAATGGAAATGGGAAGGGAAGAAACATACTATTGAATACTCCAGATGTTAAGCAGTAGCTGTTGAAAGGATTCTGAGGCCAACACCACATCTTGTGGTTTCCATTTCCATTTAGTTCTCTTTCAGCAAGGTAAGCTTACCATATTTCTGGTTACCTACTGAAGTTTTGCAATTGTAGGTAGTTGATATAGACTTCATCTGGATAGGAACATCTAAGAACTCATTTTTCTGCACATGCTTTGCAAATTTTCAGTGGGGCAAAGCATTGCGCACAGCAAGTGGTGGTAATGTCATAGATGTGATTTAGTGTTTCCCTGAAGCAAATCGCTGAGGATGATTTCCACTCCAAATTCTTGACAATTCTGGGAGGCACAATGGAAAGTCTGATGGAACATCCGTCATGAAAGAATTGTTAAAAGACTCGTGTGACAGAGACTCTTCCTAAAAGAAATTTTACATGGGAACAACCCAAATAATAAAAACTATATTTAAAATAACTTTTATATGGAAAGTGTATATAATGCTAAATTCCATTGTTTTCATTCCCTCCAGAGTGGATACAGGGAAAGTAGACAGAAAATCTTGGCCTAGGTCTTTTACAAGAGATCTTGTATTTTACTTTCCATCATTAGCTTAGCATCCAAGCCCTCATATTCTTCTGTTGTTTAAACTAGATAATATAATACATACCTGTTCTTTTGAACAGTGATGTTGTAGGGATTAAAAAAATATTCTCCATATTCTCCGTTCATTAGACCAGTATGCTAGAGGATATCTACAGCAATAGTTAAATAATGCAATGTACCAAAGCCTTTGCAGTTTGCTTGATTCCAAGTTACTCTGTAAATCTACATGAAATATAGGAGTACATACCACTCTATCTTATGTCAGGTTTGGGCAAACTATTGCTTAGTGGTTTAATACTTCCCTCTACCTCCTATACTAAAAGTTTTTTGAGTATGCAAACTGTTCATTCATTTATTATTGTTCATGGCTGTGTTCCTCCTGCAACTCAGTTAGCAGTTGTGAGTAGAAACTTTATGGCTCACAAAGTGTAAAATATTCAGTATCTGGTTCTTTAAAGAAAAAGGTTCATAATACCTGTCCTGTGGAATATTCCCTGCTTTTTTTTTTTTTTTTTTTTTACTACATTTTACCATTTCTGATCTTTGCTGAAGTTTTTCATTAAATTTTAAATGTTCTCATTCTTCATTAAAAATACGTAAAAAGCCATCTCCCCATATTAGAAAAAAGAGCACTATACATTTTCTTTGTGTCATTTTCTACTATTCATATGATCAATGATTTAGTAGTATCTGTCTTTTATTAAGTATTAGTTGTATAGCAGAGTCCAGGACAGGTGCTTTACATATATTCTTCCTAATATTCAAACCAGAATAAAATAAGCAGAAAAAGTAATCTATTTCCATGTGGTAAAATAGTGAAAAATAATGGCCACCCACCCAGAAAAATAATTTTTCTTTCTGCATCAGCCTCTAAGAACATTACTATGTATTTTATATGTGCAGGAATTACTCTTAAAAATATAAATCTCAGGGACTTCCCTGGTGACACAGTGCTTAAGAATCTGCCTGCCAATGCAGGGGACATGGGTTCGATCCCTGGTCTGGGAAGATCCCACATGCCACGGAGCAACTTAGCCCGTGCGCCGCAACTATGGAGCCTGTGCTCTAGAGCCTGCGAGCAACAACTACTGAGTCCAAGTGCTACAACTACTGAAGCCCGTGTGCCTAGAGCCTGAGCTCCGCAACAAGTGAAGCCACCGCAATGAGAAGCCTGTGCACTGCAAAAAAGAGTAGCCCCCACTCACTGCAACTTGAGAAAGCCCTCACGCAGCAGCGAAGCCACACAGCCAATAAATAAATAAATTAATTAATTTAAAAAATACATCTCAAAGTGGAATGTTCAATTTATTTCCTAGACCTAGTCATTTACCTTTAATTCAGTACTCTGTACATCATTGATACTAACCTGTTACTCAAGTCAGGGAATTTCTTCACTTTCTAACCACCTCTTACAATCCAGTATTTTTCATGTCTTAGTGATTTTTACCCTCTAACATTTTTTTTCTGCTTCAACCACTGCCATGGTTCAGATGCTCAACACGCCTTCTCAACTTCAACTTGTTATTTATTTTTTTAATATAGTATCTACCCTTAATATGGGTACAGCAACCACTCCCTTCTTTGGAGGATCTGCTCCTCCTTTTTCCTCTTACCTACACACCTTGACATTCAATTGAGAGCTGCCATCTTCCTGTGTGACCTTGTCTCCCTGGCGACAGTGGTTAAATGAGAAATGAAAAATAAGAATTTCACCCAATCTGAACCTGTCACATTATACTAAATCCTTGAACTCCACAGTGAGTCACCTGTAGGGTGAGCATGAACCCACATCAGATTCTTTCTTTTTAAATTTCTGACCTGACTTGGGGTCTTCCCTGGAGGCTGGAATTTGTCACCAGCCTTGATTCCTGCCTTTTGGAAGGAGAAGGTCTGCAATGAGAGGAACAAAAGCTGGATTGCAGAGAGCAGCAGCAGTGATACATTAAGTTCCATAAGGTTTCTCTCTTCTGGGCCCTACCCTATTTCTGTTTTTCCCTAAGCTTGGTTATAAGGACCAAAATATTCCTATTATTTGCTTAAACTATTTTCAAGCTTTGTTTGTATAACTTGCAACTAAAAGGGTCCTGATTAACATTTTTTAAAATTCATGGCCTGATTCCCTCTAAATTCATCCCACCTGTCATTGCTAATGTTGTCTATCCAATTTCCCCCTTGAAATATTTACTACTGCATTAAAATTGACAAGATAAAAATTCCATGGCTTACAGACCCTCTAATATTTCATCTCATCCAATTTTTCACTCTTATCTTCACCCCCTTTTGCCTTAATATTTAACAGGCTCTGATTTCCTTACTACAGAATGCTATTTCACACCACAATTTTTGTTTTATTTTTCTATTTGATTAAAATATCTTTACTTACTTACCTTTATTTATTTTATTTATTTATTTATTTATTTATTTCCTTGCCTTACTAATCCCTGCTCATTCACCAAAACTCAGTTCACTTCAACCTGTCTAGGGAGAGTCCCATGCTCCATTCTCCTTCTCTTTTTCAAACTGGGCAAAATATACCTCTCAATATGTAGATGTACTTCTGTACCATACTATGCATGTAGGCAGCTCTGCTAACTCCATAAGAATATAAGTTTTTTCCCCAGTGTCTCCGCATAACTTATTTATCTGTGCATCAAAGCCTGAAATTGAGGTATTTATTATATTTATAGAAATGGACTGAAATAAATGTCATCAAATTCTAGAGACATGGTTTTAGCACGACAGTGTACATAAGAGTTCCCAAGAATACTTTTCCAAAATACAGATTCTGAAGCCTCATTCCTTTAGATGCCAGTGCAGTAGGTCTGGGTTGGAATTTAAGAACTAATATTTTCAACAAGTACCTTAAGGACTTATGCTGGGGTTTATGTTTTACAATATTAAAATAAAGAATAAGATAGATAATGCAACTTGAGAACTCTCTTAGCCATCAAAGTGAAGAGAACAATACTCATTTGGGAATGGTGCTATATACATTTGCCAGGCAAAATTACATATTGCCCCATGGAATGTGTTCCTGGTATTGTATGTTGCTCATTATATTACTGTCAATTTTTTTTTACATTTACAAAATTCTAAACACATAGATATACTGGGGAAAAAGTAATCTAAAAAGTTCAAAGTAAGGATTGGTGACATTTAAGCATATGTATTTTTTTATACATAACTCAAAGAGTTCCATTAACCAATTAATGGTTTTCTTGGTGAAAAAAACATGTTTTTAGACTTATACAAGTAGCTTTTTAACATAGCTAGACAGTAAACACATTAGTGGTGATGATATAACAAGATGCTAAAATTGTATATCTGATATTTCTAAAAATTAAAACTCAAGAAAAAAGTGTACTTGACTACTGAAGATTTACACTGTCTGAGCACAGCAATCTTGCTAAATAGTGACTTAAGAGTAAATCAATGCAATGTTTGGCTTTCATTTTCTGTAATAATTCTATCACCTTAACCCCAAACAATGGACATATTTCACTTAACAAAGATTTGGTAATAAGCATATTAAACATAGTTAAAATTTAGTTCATGGTAGCAAAATATTTTTTAAAAATCTTAACCATAATAAATGTAATGCCATAGAAATACATTTATTAAGCATTTCTTTTATTTACAAGATATATTAAAAAAAATCCATGTTTGGTACATTGTTGACGATAATCCCAGGCCTTCTGATCATATATTAACTGTAATGCTTAACATTTAAAAGAGAAATTTTAATAGTGCATCCTCCGTAAAGTCACAGTAAGCACATATTATGTTGAAGGTATAGAAATAACCCAGAAAGCACATAATATATTTCTGAAGCTAAATCCTACAGTTAGGGGCGTGGTAATTACATTCCTAAAATATTTTATTTGGATTGTTCTGGTCCAGATTGATCCAGAGATGACAAACTTCTTCTGGAGCAAATGCTTTAAATCCACAGATTTAAAAAATATTTTAGACTCATATAGACTTAGATTATTACATTAGCTATGATAATTAATAGATTAATTTACCTTCTTAGGCTTTTCCCACTTGAGGATAATTCCTGCGGAGCTCCTGTGAGCATTGCACATAACTTATATAAAGCATGTAGCCAAAAGCCTAGACACAAAGAGAGTAGAAATTTTAGGGTATTTTTATTTCTTATTTTTTTTGCCTTTTTTTGCTTGTTTGTTTTGGTTTGTTTGTTTTTATCCTTGTGCTCCAAGGCATATTAACATGTTTTATCTGGAAAAAATTAAGAAATGTAACTATTATAAACATACTTAAGACCAAAATTTTCAAAATTCAGTTAACTTTTGGAGTCATCAGTGACCTAATGTAATTTGAGCTCTTTAATTTTATTCTGCCACAAGTTATATTATAGTTGATCAGATTGATAGCCATGCCTATTCTAAACTTTGTCCTCTAGTTCTTCACTCCTCAAAGAGGACTGATGTTCTGCTCGTATAGAGCCATCATGTGTGGTGCCCAAAACAATGTGAGGTTGTCAGACTAAGAGCCATAAAACATAAAACAAAATGAGAACAAAAAATCAAGGTTGAAACTTTTCAGGAGCCTTCTTGTGCCTTCGTATATTTTATTCTGTTTTGTTTTTGCAATTTATCCAAAGACTGTTGTTACTGTCTACTGAAGGTTGGGTTGAGAGGATTTACTCAGCTGTACTGCAAATAGAACTCCACTGCAGTTATTTATAAAGGTGATTTAAAATGCACTCATATTGTTTAGAAAAATATGTTAATATTGTTTGACAAAAACTGAAGCACTAAAATCACTGCACCTGGTGAGGACAAAACATTTTCATCTCTCCTCCAATTTCAAAAGAAGAAAAAGATAAATGAAATGCATGTTGACAAACTGCATCTTAATGCTGTTATTATTAGCTAATTTTTTAAAAGAAGTTCTTAGAAAATATCAATTGTTTTTTAAAAGGGTGCATAATATGTATCCTCATAAAATATCATAGATGACTGTTTAGGGTCTTTTATTTTTCTTTATACAATGTACTGTGTATTTTGGTGTGTTAGCAATTATCAGCATAGTTCTGCTATTTGACTAGTGGACAGTATTTAGAAATCCTTGCCAGAAAATTAAAATACCATAAAATCCTGAGTCAAGTAATTGATTATTAAGGGTTATGCTTGTTTTTCTCATTTTAGACACTTTTTATTTTGACATCTGGCCTTTTATTTGCAGTCACGTTTTAGTTTAACACCTCTCTAAAAGATGAAATAGTTTTGTAAGTCAGTTTTTGTCTAACTAGCTATATTTTTGTAATCATTACATCCCCCTGTTATCACTTTAGGTTATCATGGCTAGATTTAGATCCAGATATACAAATAACTTCCATTTAAAAAAAATCATCAATTTTACAGGTGAAATAGCATAAAAATGTTAAGGAAAATATTGCAATAAAATACCTCCACAACATACTGTTAATAATATAGGAACATAGGCTATTACACATACTATAAAATTTAAATAACTTAGATATGCCAAAGATTTAAATTCTAACTGATTTTGTGAATATTTAGGTAACGGATTGTTCAACTTACAGCTAAAGTAAGAGCCTGTAGGTCTCATATTTTTTTTTAAGCTCTTTATTGGAATAAAATTGATTTATACTCTTGTACCAGCTTTTGAGGTACACCAAAGTGAATCAGCTGTATTTATACACATATCCCCATATTCCCTCCCTCCTGCAACTCCCTCCCACCCTCCCTGTCCTGGCCATCTAAGGCATCACCCATCATTGAGTTGATCTCCCTTTGTTACACAGCAACTTCCCACTTGCTCTCTATTTTACAGTTGGTAGTGTAAATATGTCTATGCTACTCTCTGACTTCATCAAAGCTTCCCCTTCACCGTGCCCCCCAACCCCTGTCCTCAAGTCCATTCTCTACATCTGCATCTTTATTCTTGCCCTATCACTGGGTTCATCAGAACCATCTTTTTAGATTCTGTATATATGAGTTAGCATACGGTATTTGTTTTTCTCTTTCTGGCTTACTTCACTCTGTATGACAGACTCTAGGTCTATCCACCTCACTACATATGGTTCAATTTCATTCCTTTTTCTGGCTGAGTAATATTCCATTGTATATATGTGCCACATCTTCTTTATCCATTCATGTGTTGATGGGAATTTAGGTTGCTTCCATGTCCTGGCTATTGTAAATACTGCTGCAGTGAACATTATGGTAGGTTTCTTTTCGGATTATGGTTTTCTCTGGGTATATGCCCAGTAGTGGGATTACTGGGTCATATGGTAGTTCCATATTTAGATTTTTAAGGAACCTCCAAACTGTTTTCCATAGTGGCTGGACTAACCTACATTCCCACCAACAGTGCAGGACAGTTCCCTTTTCTCCACACCCTCTCCACCATTTATTGTTTCTAGATTTTTGATGATGGCCATTCTGACTGGTGTGAAGTGATACCACATTGTGGCTTTGACTTGCATTTCTCTAACGATTAGTGATGCTGAGCATCTTTTCATGTGTTTGTTGGCCATCTGTATGTCTTCTTTGGAGAAATGTCTATTTAGGTCTTCTGCCCATTTGTGGATTGGGTTATTTGCTTTTTTGGTATTAAGCTGCATGAGCTGCTTGTATATTTTGGAGATTAATCCTTTGTCCATTGCTTCATTGGCAAGTATTTTCTCCCATTCTGAGGGTTGTCTTCTTGTCTTTTTTATGGTTTCTTTTGCTGTGTAAGTTTCATTAGGTCCCATTTGTTTATGCTTGATTTTATTTCCATGATTCTAGGAGGTGGGTCAAAAAGGATCTTGCTTTGATGGATATCATAGAGTGTTCTGCCTATGTTTTCCTCTCGGAGTTTTATAGTGTCTGGCCTTACATTTACATCTTTAATCCATTTTGAGTTTATTTTTGTGTATGGTGTTAGGAAGTGTTCTAATTTCATTCTTTTACATGTAGCTGTCCAATTTTTCTAGCACCACTTATTGAAGAGGCTGTCTTTTTTTCATTGTATATTCATGCCTCCTTTGTCAAATAAGGTGCCCATATGTGCTTGGATTTACCTAGGGGTTTTCTGTTTTGTTCCATTGATCTTCCCTTCTATTTTTGTGCCAGTACCATACTGTCTTGATCACCGTGGCCTTGTAGTATACTCTGAAGTCAGGAAGCCTAATTCCACCGACTCCATCTTTCCTTCTCAAGATTGCTTTGGCTATTCAGGGTCTTTTGCGTTTTCATACAAATCGTAAGATTTCTTGTTGTAGTTCTATGAAAAATGCCATTGGTAATTTGATAGGGATTGCATTGAATTTGTAAATTGCTTTGGGTAGGATAGTAATTTTCACAATGTTGATTCTTCCAATCCAAGAACATGGTATGTCTCTCCATCTGTTTGTATCATCTTTGATTTCTTTCATCAGTGTCTTATAGTTTTCTGCATACAGGTCTTTTGCCTCCTTAGGCTGGTTTATTCCTAGGTATTTTATTCTTTTTGTTGCAAAGGTAAATGGGAGAGTTTCCTTAATTTCTCTTTCTGCTCTTTTGCTGTTAGTGTATAGGAATGCAAGAGATTTTGTGCATTAATTTTATATCTTGCTACTTTACTAATTTCATCAGTTGGTGCTAGCAGTTTTCTGGTAGAATCTTTAGAGTTTTCTATGTATAATATGTCATCTGCAAAGAGTGACAATTTTACTTCCTCTTTTCCAGTTTGGAATACTCTTATTTCATTTTCTTCTCTGATTGCTGTGGCTAAAACTTCCAAAACTATGTTGAATAATAATGGTGAGAATGGACACCCTTGTCTTGTTCCTGTTCTTAGAGGGAATTCTTTCAGTTTTCCCCCATTTACAACGATGTTGTCTTTTGGTTTCTCATATATGGCTTTTATTATGTTGAGGTAATTTCCTTCTATGCCCATTTTCTGGAGAGTTTTTTCATAAATGGATGTTAATTTTTGTCAAAGGCTTTCTTGGCATCTATGGAGATTATCCTATGGTTTTTATCCTTCAGTTTGTTAATATGATGTATCACATTGATTGCTTTGTATATATTGAAGAATCCTTGCATTCCAGGGATAAACCCCACTTGATCATGGTGTATGATCTTTTAATGTGCTGTTGGATTCTGTTAGCTAGTATTTGGTTGAGTATTTTTTATATTCATCTGTGATATTGGCCTGTAATGTTCTGTCTTTGTGCCATCTTTGCCTGGTTTTGGTATCAGGGTGATGGTGGTCTCACAGAATGAATTTGGGAGTGTTCCTCCTTCTGCTATATTTTGGAAGAGTTTGAGAAGGATAGCTGTTAGCCCTTCTCTAAATGTTTGATAGAATTTGCCTGTTAAGCCATCTGGCCCTGGACTTTTGTTTGTTGGGAGATTTTAAATCACAGTCTCAATTTCTGTACTTGTGATTGGTCTGTTCATATTTTCCATTTCTTCCTAGTTCAGTCTTGGAAGATTGTACTTTTCTAAGAATGTGTCCATTTCTTCTAGGTTATCTAATTGATTGGCATGTAGTTGCTTGTAGTAGTCTCTCATGATCTTTTGTATTTCTGTGGTGTCAGTTGTTACTTCTCCTGTTTCATTTCTAATTCTGTTGATTTGCGTCTTCTCCCTTTTTTTCCTGATGAGTCTGGCTAAGGGTTTATCAATTTTGTTTATCTTCTCAAAGAACCAGCTTTTAGTTTCATTGATCTGTGCTATTGTTTCTTTCCTTTTTCATTTATTTCTGATCTGATCTTTATGATTTCTTTCCTTCTGCTCACTTTGGGTTTTTTTTTGTTGTTGTTCTTCTTCTTTCTCTAATTATTTTAGGTGTAAGGTTAGGTTGTTTATTTGATATTTTCTTGTTTCTTGAGGTAGGACTGTATTGCTATAAACTTTCCTCTTAGAGCTGCCTTTGCTGCATACCATAGGTTTTGGGTTGTGTTTTCATTGTCATTTGTTTCTAAGTATTTTTTGATTTCCTCTTTGATTTCTTCAGTGATTTGTTGGTTGTTTAATAGCATATTGTTTAGTACTCATGTGTTTGTATTTTTTGCAGTTTTTTTCCTGTAATTGATATCTAGTCTCATGGCATTGTGGTCAGAGAAGAAGATGCTTGATATGATTTCAATTTTCTTGAATTGACTGAGGCTTGATTTGTGACCCAAGATGTGATCTATTCTGAAAAATGTTCCATGTGCACTAGAGAAGAAAGTGTATTCTGTCATTTTTGGATGGAATGTCCTATAAATAACAATTAAGTCAAGATGGTCTAATGTGTCATTTAAAGCTTGTGTCTCCTTACTTATTTTCTGTTTGGATGATAAGTCCATTGATGTAAGTGGGGTGTTCAAGTCTCCTACTATTATTGTGTTACTGTTGATTTCCCCTTTTATGGCTGTTAGCATTTGCCTTATGTATTGAGGTGCTCTCCTATGTTGGGTGCATAAATATTTACAATTGTTATTTCTTGTTCTTGGATTGATCCCTTGATCATTATGTAGTGTCCTTCCTTGTCTCTTGTAATAGTCTTTAATGCCTAATTTGTCTGATATGAGTATTGCTACTCCAGCTTTCTTTTGACTTCCATTTACATGGAATATTTTTCCATCACCTTACTTTCAGTCTATATGTGTCCCTTGGTCTGAAGTGGGTTTCTTGTAGACAGCATATAGAAGGGTCTTGTTTTTGTATGCATTCAGCCAGTCTGTGTCTTTTGGTTGGAGCACTTAATCCATTTACATTTAAGGTGATTATTGACACGTATGTTCCTATTACCATTTTCTTAATTGTTTTGAGTTTGTTTTTGTAGGTCTCTTCCTTCTCTTGTGTTTCTTGCTTAGAAAAGTTCCTTTAGCACTTGTTGTAAGGCTGGTTTGGTGGTGCTGAATTCTCTTAGCTGTTGCTTGTCTGTAAAGCTTTTGATTTCTCCATCGAATCTTAATAAGATTCTTGCTGCTTAGTGTATTCCTGGCTGTAGGTTTTCTCTTTCAGGACTTTCAGTATATCTGGCCACTCCCTTCTGACCTGCAGAGTTTCTGCAGAAAGGTCAGCTGTTATCTTTATGGGTTTTCCCTTATATGTTATTTGTTGCTTTTCTCTTGCTGCTTTTAATATTTTTTCTTTGTGTTTAATTGTCGTTAGTTTGATATGTGCCTCGGCATATTTCTCCTTGGGTTTATTCTGTATGGGACTCTCTGTGCTTCTTGGACTTGATGAATTATTTCCTTTCCCATGTTGGGGAAGTTCTCCACTATAACCTCTTCAAATATTTTCTCAGACCCTTTCTTTTTTTCTTCTTCTTCTGGGATGCCTATGATTCAAATGTTGGTGTGCTTAATGTTGTCTCCAAGGTCTATGAGACTGTCTTCCATTCTTTTCATTCTTTTTTCTCTTTCCGGCTCTGTAGCAGTTATTTCCCCCATTCTATCTTCCAACTCACTTATTTGTTCTTCTGCCTCAGTTATTCTGCTGTTAATACCATCTAGAGTATTTTTAATTTTGGTTATTTTGTTGTCCATTACTGTTTGTTTGCTCTTTCATTCTTCTGAGTCCTTATTAACTGTTTCTTGTATTTTCTCTATTTTGTTGTCAAGATTTTGGATCATCTTTACTATCCTTACTCTGAATTCTTTTTCAGGCAATTTTCCTATTTCCTCTTCATTTTTTTGGTCTTGTGTATTTTTACCTTGTTCCTTCATCTGTGACATATTTTTTTATCATCTCATTTCCCCCCACTTTGCATGGGTGGAATTGTGTTCCTGTCCCACTGGGTGTTTGGCCTGAGGTTTCAAGTACTGGAGTTTTGTAGGCTCTTGAATATAGCTGGGTCTTGGTGTTGAGGTGAGAACCTCTGGGAGACCTCACTCTGATGAATATTCCCTGGGAACTGGGTTTTGCTGTTAGTCCAATGTTTTGGACTCAGAGCTCCCACCTCAGGAGCTCAGGCCTGACCTCTATTTTTGGAGAGATGAGATCTCTGCATCTTCTCACACAGCCATCTTGACTCCGCCCCTCTTCTCATTGTATTTTTATCAGCTTTTAGTACTTCTGGTCTTATTGAATGAGTTAGGAAGTGTTCCTTCTGTTCCTATTTTCTGGAACAGATTATAGAGAATTGGTATAATTTCTTCTTTGAATATCTGGTAGAATTTACCAGTGTAATAATCTTGGCTTGCTGATTTTTCTTTGTTTAGAAGGTAATTAAGTATTGATATAATTAAAAACAAAAAACAACAGTCCTGTTCCCAGTATCTTCTTCTCCTTTTATGATTTTGATAGTTTGTTTCTCTCAATGAACTGTTCCATTTAATCAAAGTTATCAAACTTGTGGACATAGAGTTGTTCAGAATATTCTTTTGCTATCCTTTTAATATCCATCATGTCAGTAGGGATGCCCCTGTTTCATATCTGATATTGATAAATTTTATCTTCTCTCGTTTAGTCCTAATTAGGCTGAATAGAGGTTTATTCATTTTATTGATCTGTTCTATGAACCACCATTGGTTTCACTGCATTTTTCTATTGATTTCCTATTGTCATTGTTATTGTTGTCTACTTTACATTGTATTATTCCTCTGATAACTTTAAGCTAATATTGTTCTTGTTTCTTCAGTTTCCTAGGGGAAGCGTAGGTTTTTGGATTTTAGACCTTTCTTCTTTCCTAATATACACGTTGATTATATGAATTTCCTTCTAATCACTACTTTTGCTGCATCTCAAAGTATTTGATATGTTGTATTTTTATTTTCATTTGGTTCAAAATATTTTCTATTTCTCTTGAGACTTTTTTCAACCCATGGATTATTAAAAATTGTACTGTTTAATTTCCAAATATCTGTGGAATTTCCAGCTCTTTCTCTGTTACTGATTTCTAGTTGCATTACATTGTATATGTCACTACACTAAAATTTTAACCTGTTGTTTTTGTGTCTTCCCGTGATGCACTCTTTTGTTGGATTCTCTGCTTTGTGCTAGTGTTTGTCACACATTATGATGTTGAAAAGAACATTTTAAAGACTTTCTTAAGCATTTGTATACTTTTAGTGAAAACTTGAAGTAGTATCCCTGTTTGTTACATGTTCATTTTATTTCTGGTCTAGCACAATCAGCTATTCCCCAGACCATAACAGATCATGGCATTATTTGCTTATCACCTCAAGTCCAATATTATTTTAGTTACAATACAATATTGAAATGTTTCAGTATTATAAAGAGTTTACTGTTAAATATCTTGTAAAAACCTATTATGAATCTTATATGACTCAGTTGTTTTAGCAAAAATATTGTTATTATCTGTGGTTGGGAAGAAAGCATTAGAAAGTCCAAAGAGAGACATAACTATTACATACAAATTCAAAAGATCACATTGTTAATTCATGGGCTCATTTTCACATTTATAGTTATTTAAATTTTATTCAAACTTGTTAGTACTTGATTCTATATACTTTGAAATCTAACAATCTACAAAGCTCAATATCTTTAGAAAATAGATTCCAATATGCATTTTAATTTTCTGGATGTCCTGTTCTACATTTGTATTCATATCTATTTTTAAAACAAGTAAGTATACCCTACCTTTAAAGAACTTATAATACTGTACAAGAGATAGAATAAGTGCAAAAAGGAAAAGTAAGACCCAAATATTCTAAAAGAGATAGAGATGCATAGAAGTTTAAAGAAAAGCATCTCTCCCCAGTTGCAGAATTAGTGAAGGCTTTGGGGAGAATTTGGTATGTGAAGTGGGTTTTAAAGAATAGATGGTACAGACACTGAGAAGATGCTCAATAAATGTTAGTTAAGTGAATGAATTGAAAACAAAAGAACAGATGGAATTTGGCCCTATGGTGTGTAATGAAAGAACCCATTCAAAAGACAGATAAGAATAAGGGATTTATAGGTAAAACTAAGGTATTTGATTTTGAAGCAGTCCGTACTACATTAAGGAGAAAAAGTATTCCTATATATAGATTTTGAGCAGGTATTATTGATGTAGCTGTACAGAAAGGGACACAGGATTTTTAGGCAGAACGATTAGGCTTTAAATGCTAGTTTTGCCACTCCTCTTTGTATTATGTTGTAACAAACTGTTTTACTTTTCTGGGTCAGGTATCTCACCTACGTAAACAATAATATCTAATTCACTGTTCTTTTATGAGTATAAATTGGAAGGCGAATACGTCAGAGTGAGTGAGATTGAGAGTGAGAAGAAAGAATAACTCTGTAGTTTGACAGGCCAGGCTATGAATTGGAGTTCCTTGATTTATAAGCTGTGATCTTGGGCAAATTAACATCACCAGTCTTCAATTTACTCACCTATTAAAGATCAATAACTATACTCTCTAAAGGGTTCTCTGAAAAGGTAATTGAATCAAGAACCAAGTAAATGCCCCATAAATCATAGCTATTTTAGGAGTTTAGCTTTCATAGAAAAGTGGAAAACATGAAACATTTCAGAAAAATGAGATGACATAGTCAGAGTTATATTTTACAAAGATTCATTTTTCAAAAATGCACAGTTTATAATTAAAGCCAAAGATAGGGGAAATGGTAAGTTGATTATGTCAATTGTCCAAATATAAATAAAAGGAAATCTCAATATGGCTAGTAGCAGGTAAAGTACAAAGAATTAGATATTTATATTATGAAATCAATAGTACTTAATGGTTGTAGGCATTGCCTAAAATGAATAGTTGGAATTCACTCAAAAATGTGCATGTGGTATTTTAAGAGGACGCTAGTGGAATTGATTTGAATAAGAAAATCAGTAAGAGGATTAGGTTTAGAAAGAAAATATATGAAAATATTGACATTATGATCTCAACAGGGAATGTTGGTAGGGACAGGAAAATAATCATGTAAAACACATATTTAGGGTGAAGGGATAAATTTGAAAAAAATAATTTCATTGGAATGTAGAATATGAACACTTGTAATCTGAAGAGCAGATTTCAAATGTTGAAAATAAGTTCTATCCTTCTTCTAGAGGCTGATTTTTTTTTATTTTTCATTTCTCCAGACCAGTATACAGACATTTACACAGGCTACAAGATCCATACACACATCAAAATGTTTTTTGTTAGAGAATGTTAGTCTCAATGACTATAATGCTAGGATCATACACTTAATGGTTCTTTGAGTCTGAGTTTCTTTATTGGAAACTAACATTCTTTTTTTTTAATGGAAATGCATTTAAATCACAGCAAATATCTGTTTTATTTAATTTATAATATCTAGGTTATTTTTCAATCCGACCATTTCATTTTGGTAATTATCATTTGAATTACTAATGTCTTACTATTAATTAACTTTGGTAATCATAATTTGAACTAAAAAGCTCTCACATTTCCTAGTTATTTTGGTGAACATTTGGTGCCCCTGTTACATGGAGAGTAGAATGTCATTTCGTTTTGGAGATTTAGTTCAGCCACAGTTTGTTCTGAACACCACCCTTTTTTAAATTAATTTATTTTTTATTGAATGAAAGATTCTTTAAATTCTGTAGTGCTTTATAGTTTTCAAAAGTTCCACACACAAGATTACATATAATCCCATAATAACCCCCTTTTGCCCCCTACTCCTGTATTGCCTCTTCCTGCAGGTAACTACTCATTTATTCTCAGAAGAAGTTCACATTCTAACATTCTTTAACCTTACATTCATGACTGATCTAAATATTGCTCTTAGTACATAAGGACTTTAAAAATGTAATAGTAATAGGTTTAAGAAAATAGAAGAAGAAATTGATAAAACAGATAAAAAAAAAGTCAATCAACAGAAGATAATGCATAAAAATAATCAGCTAGATATTCTAGGACTAAAATGTACAAGATCTGAAATTATTAACTCAAAGAGTAAGTTTAACAGATTGGACTTAACAGAGAACAGGGTTATTAAACTGGAAGAAGAGTCATTAGAGCATATCTACATTGGCGGGAAAACCTATGGGAAAATAAGAGGCCCTGCAGATAAGTGGGCTCAAAGGATCAGAAGTGCCACATTGGAGATGCCTTATACTTTATCCATTAACAGCAACTTCACATCCAAAACTGTGTTTGTCAACCATGTAATATCCAATATTTCAAATGTTTAGTCTGTGTATTATTTGTTTATATATGTAGCTAAAGGTGCCTTTTGTGCAGTGTATTTTGCAGAGGTATGATGCCACTGATCATAGATAGATTTGATAACACCATGTTTACCTTTCAAAATATTCTATAAACTCTGCTTTCATCAATTGTATGGATATCATCAATGGCAGTAATTGAAACCATGTTCTGGGTGAGATTTTCACCAGTTTCTTCTAAAGCCAACTTGGCCATGCTTTCAGGTTTTGTTTTAAATTTCTCCTACTTGATCCAATAAACTTTATTTTAAAATAATGGTGTCTTATTGTAGAAATGAACTTTATGTTTAACAATGTGTACTTACACTTATTTTTATTTCATTCATAAATATTTTGCCTTAAAATTAGGGGTATTATACAGAATATTAAGAAGAATTTGGAGAAGTCTCTACAGAAAATTTCAGGTTAAACATCACTCGACTGGCCTCCTTAGCTCTATAAATGGTTGCAAAGCAGTATTTGAACAAGACATTTACTTTAATAGAGTGCAGTAGGTCATTCCAAGTAAAAGATTGGATCAAAGGTTTCTGCTAGCAAGATCAACTCTTTTATTAGACATTACCACCTACAACCATATGCAACAATTTAGTCTTTGCCAAAAGGATGTTTACAATAACTATAGCATAAGCTACGTGTACTACTCTGAAACAATGGGATTGTTTAAAACCATAAATCCATGAAACAAATCAAACAAAGTGTTTTGGAGATATGTAGACATAGCTATGGACATAGCCAAAGAATGAGGTCAGTATGTGGTTACATTGCCTTCATGATAAAATATTTAATGTCGCTCTACACAATCTACTTCAAAGGAATATATAAAGTGTTATTAAAACAAACAGTAACTTAGGTTCTAGTTGTTTTTTCTTTCCTAATCTAATTTCCAAAACAAAGTTTGAATTTATTCATTTCTCTGGCTTAAAAGGACCTTATCTTTAGAGAGTGATAGGTAGAAATGAAACAAAAGCCTATAGATTTGTGTGGATATGAAACAAAAGTGGGAAAAAAATGAGTACCATTCTGATGACTGTTTTCTGTATAATGTCTTCAGGTGATAAACATATTGCTAATGTGTCTGGAAAGGAAAAGTAAATATAACTGAATCCTCAATGTCATCTTTTAAAAAAGAAAAACAAGTTATTTAGAAAGTGCAAGATTATGTAACATTCAAGCTGTTTTGTCTAAGTTAAGTGCCTGAGCTGGAGAACACTCTCAACAAGAAATTTTTTCTTATGACATAGAAAATACTTTGGTTTCCTTAGATTATTTTTCATTTGAAAAATCAGAAATTAAAAAAAAAAGTTTGCCACAACTCTCCTTGTTAGACTCCAGAATCACAGACATAAGAAAATAAGTTTCCAATACCCTTTTCTAAAATCTTTTGTTGGAAAAGGTTGATAAATGAACATTATTCTCAGCAGAATTTTTGGCTTTAAAATGTTTTAAAAAATCTACTTATCAAAGACAAATGTTCATATCTGTGGACAAATTCTTGCATGTTCTCGGTAACCCCCAATACTTGAGTATTTTTCTAGAAATGTCGGTTATAATCAACACATTATTGTCAACAATTAAATATTTGATGATTTAAATTTAAAGATTAATATAGTTGATTCCTTGACTAGACCGATGAGAGAGAAGATTTTTTATCCTAATGCTTTGAGTAATGTAAGGCACTTATATTGCTGGTAAAGAAAGCAAAATGTAACTATAATATATTCCAATTTCAGGAAAAAATCTTTAGAGAACACAAGTGTTAACACAAATATGAGATTCTACAACATTAGGTGTATGGTTGTATCATTAATGGAAGAATTAGGACTTGTTCTATTCACAACTCCACACTTACTGTATGTTTGCCATTGTTACTAAAATTTCAGGTATTCGGGTGTTATTGAAATGGAATGTTTAGAACTCCTAAGAACACTTGCTAGGGAAAGATTCAGCAAGAGTTCAGAGGAAGGAAACTGAGATGATGGAATGAGCCAGGATAAGCTGAAGATCATTGTGCCAATTATCTGCTTTGAAAATGATCACTTAGCTCAAAAATATTAATTCTGAGATGAATAAGTTATGTGGATTTTTGGATGTGTGTGTTTATGCATTTGCACATGTTACTGTTTGTATTTTTGTTTAATAAATGTTACATGTGCATTGGAGAACATAAGGACAAAATAGAGAAAATAAACAAACAAAAATCATTCTACTTCATCTGGTAGCATATATTTCTTTCCAATTTTATGTCTATTTATTTTAAAATCTTAAAAATTGTTATTACAAGATACAGGCAGTTTGATTTCCAGCTTTTTTTCTTTTTTTAACTCCACTTTGGAATGGATTTAGATTTGCAAAACAGTTGCAAAGAGCATCTGTCCTGTAGACCCTTCACCCAGCTTCCTCTACTGTTAGCATCCTTATCTAATCATGGAACATTTGTTAAAAGTAAGAGATTAACAGTGGGGCAGTACTATTAACTGAACTACAGACCTTACTCAGATTGCACTAAGTTTTCTACTAATGAATTTTTACTGTTCCAGGGTCCAACACAAGATACTACATTGAGTTTAACCAGTATTTTTATTTTTTAAAACCTAACATTATATTGTATTTGCTTTTGTATATGGCCTTATAAAAGGAAGATACAGATGTGTGCTCAGAGGAAAAGGTACTGATTATATAGCCAAGAATGCTCCCTAGGGTAACAACTATTGTAATAGATGTGTAAAAATTAAAATAGTGAAAAATCTGACCTCCGTTAAATAGAAGAACTGGATTTAACATTCAGGAAGGAATATGCTTCAGTCAAATGGAAGAGGACACAGAAAACTTGGTTATCTTCATGGAAAGGCTTGGGGAGCTCCAGAAATATTAACACGCTATTGGACTTTTGCAAATTAAGCTTGAAGATAAAAGAATTCTCATATTTAACTTGGGATGAACAGAATGAAAATGGGTGAAGAATAAAGAAAGAAATTTACAATTTCCATTAAGGAGTTTGGTTTGCCTATGCTCTAAAAATGACACCCACATACTCTTTGGAATGAGGCTAGGAAGCATGTTAAACTATAGCAATGGCATTAATTCAATTTATCTCTAAATAAAATCCTATTCTAAACCCCACATCAAGGATTCCAAATCTTTTATTCAAAGTTTGTTTCATACCAAATCCCATGTTTTCTTCAGAATACATTTTTTTTCTACTTTTCTAAGATTAAGACAACTCAAGGTGCAAAACCCAGAAAGAAAACAGTATATTTTTCATGCTAATCAAAGGGGAAAACGTAACTGCCTGGCAGAATTCATGTTCTACTTAAAAGTTCAGGATCCTGATTTTATAGTAAAATCAGTTAACATGATTGTGTTTACATGTTTGTTTTTTCCACCATATTTTTGTAGTGTTAATCACATAGAAAAAAAATTATACAAATCATAAATATACAGCTCAATGAATTGTTACAAAGACTTTTGTAACCAAAGCCAGGTCAAGAAACAGAATATAGACCTCATTCTATAAGCTTCATTTGTGCCACCTCCCAATCAATAACCTCATTGCTTCCCAAAGTACATTGCCATCCTGACTATGATAATTTGCTTGTTTTTTGGAATCAATATAATCGGAATCATCCAAAATACAGGCTTCAGTGTTTGGCCTCTTATTCTCAATAAGTATGATACTCATCTATGCTATTGCATACAGCTGTAATGAATTCATTTTCATTGCTCTATACTATTAGCATTTTATGAATATTTCTCTACTCTTTTCCCATTCTTCAAGCATGAATATTCAGACAGTTATCATTTTCTGCTATTAAAGTAATAGTGCTCTGAGTATTCTGTATGTGTTTCAGTTTTACACTTGTACGCGTTTCTGTTAGTATACACTTTTTTGTTTGCCTGTGTTTTTATTTTTTTGACATATAATAAACTGCATGTATTTAAAGTGTAGAATTTGATTATTTTTTTCTTATTAGTAATGTATATATGGCAACCCCAATCTCCCAATTCATCCCACCCCAACCCTCCTCTGTTAGTATAGACTTACTCCTGGGATTTCTTGTTTTACACTGTGACTATGTTTAGCTAAATAGAAAATGTCAAACACTTTTCTGGAGGGAATATACCAATTTATTCTTTTACAAGTTGTATAAAAACGCCCGTTTCTCCACATTCACACCATCTCTGGTATTGTTAGTCTTTATATTTTTCTATCCCTGAGAGAGTATAAACATGTTATTGTGCCTTTAATATGCCTTTTCATGATGAGTAATGATGTTGGGTAAATTTTCATATGTTTAGTGGCAAAATGAATACACTTTTAGTGAAATGCTGTACAGTGAGTTCTTCAAATATCATCCCCTATGTTAAGACTTTCTTATCAATTTAATAGTGTCTTTGGATGTAGTAAATTGCACCAGTCTTTTCCTTTAAGTTAATTTTTTGTGTCCTCCTTAAGAAATATTTCCTTATGCCAAGGTCATTAATATATTCTTACATTAACGTCTAGAACCTTCCTAATTTTTTCTATTCAATCACACAATCCACTTGGAGTTTCTGTGTGTGTGTGTGCACCTGGTGTGTATCTGATGTGAGTTTGCTGTTTGTTCTCCTTACACAAATCAATTTTATACATAGGTAGCTCGTTGAAATATTTGAGTTTTCTCACAGATTCATACTATTTTCTGTTTTCTACCATACCATGTCCTTTCACTTCAAAATTCTTCTTTAGTAGTGTCTTGGCTAATATTAGACCTTTACATCTCCATGTAGATTTAGATAGGTTCTGCCGATTTCCGCAAAAGATATGTGTTGATATTTTGATTGTAATTACATTGAATCTATTAAATCAGTTGGGGAAAAATTGCCATCATCATAATATTGAACCTTCAAATTACTTTAAATGCATGGCATATCCCTCAGTTATTTAGATTGTTTTTTAAAATATTTCTTAATATTTTATAGTATTTTATATAGGCATTTTATTCTTCTTCTAGATTTAATAACAGGGACTTTGTTATCAAGGATGTTTTAGGTGGCCTGATTGGCAGAAGAACATATTTCATGGTAGTGTCATTATCTGGAAGCTTCTTTACTAAGAAAAAGAAGTAAAGATGAGATGTGGTGGTCAAGACCAAGTCACATTGGTGGAACAAAATTAATGAAATATTAAGCCAAGGATTTTTCATACATTTGTTGGGACCGACTTATAGAATATAATTTAGAGTCTTTACCTGGTAACTATAGCATGGAAAAAGAAGGGTTTCTAAAGTTACCTACGGAATAGTAAAATGGAGCAAGGTTAATAAGCCACAATTTTTGGAACAGAGGCTAAGTTACATAGATGAATCATCAATGAAAGTTTCCTTACTTCTAGACTTCTGGACCCTCTGCTCTCTATCAATATATATTTCTTCCTTTTGCAGTGAAATGAATTGCATGTTTGGAACAGTAGACAGCATCTGAAATCACCTGCCTTTGTACTCACGCTTGTTGAATTACAGAGGAATCAATTTTTAAATAATTTTATCTCCTTTCATTCAGTTAATGATTTCGAATTTAACTAGTGATATCTATTTGTGCCTTATATAATTAGGGAATTCCCTTCTGGTTAAAAAGTCTTCACAAGGTATTGATAGTTTATATCTGTAGACTATGCTGTCAAGATAAGTTAATTAGTTCTATGGAAAGACTATGAAAAATGTGAACAAACAAATGTAGACCCTGAAATAGTTATCATTTAGTAGGAGACATGACAGCACTGAATATTCCAAGATTATAAAGACAACACTGCTTTATCAGCCAGTATTGAGCGTCTAATGTGTCTAGTCCTCAGAAATTTTGTACAAGATCTGAGACTAAAAACTAAGGACCATTGGTTTACTTTTTTTAATTAAATTTTTTAAAGTTTTCCTATAACGTCCTTTTGGGATTCTTAGTTTATAAAATCATACTCCACAATAGCATTGGTAACTTTCTGTATTTACTTGTTACAAATACATACCAATAAGTTTTACACAAGGCTGCCAACTTCTTTCAAATTCTAGTATTTATCCATTCCTGCACTAGTTTTCCTGAAGCCTGGCTATTACTATCTCTAACATTATGGTAAATTCTAAGGCTCTTTATGTGATTAAGACAACAAATATAAATTGGAAGAAAATTCAAAATAAGTAGTAGATGACTGTGATGTTGAAATTCATGGGGAATGTAATACATTGATCTTGTAATTTTTTAAAACAAAGGATTAGTGGATGTTTACTTTATAATAGGCATTTTGTTAAATTGTGAGAGATAAATATATAATGGTCCCTAAATCATGTTAACAAAAAGGATCAATGACAATTAAAAATGTGTGAGAAATGTGAGCTTAGCATATTGAGGGAAAACTAAGAAAATATTCTTGATGATGTGCAGTACTGATATATGACTGGTTAAAATGTAAGTTTAATTTAGGAGTAGTAAGGTTTAGAAATGTGAGGTTGATTGAATGAAGATATTGACTTTTACACTGAGAAATCCAGATTTAGTTCTATTGTTACCAGGGGCTACAGTAAATTGTAAAATATTGTAGCACCATAAATGAGGTTATATTACAAAATATAAAATTTATTACTCTTCTTTAATCTCCCTATGTTATTTTGTTTATTGAGGTGGAATTGATATCCAAAAATGTGAACATATTTAATGTATTCAATTGGATGGGTTTGGGGACGTTCATATATACACAAAACCACAGTCACAAACAAGGTAATAAATGTACATCATCGCAAGAAGCTTTTCCTTGCTTTTTTGTTTTTTTGTTTACTTTTTTAATTTGTTTTTGTTGTGCTTTATTGGTGGTAAGAACATTTAACATGAGCTTGACCTTAACAATTTAAGTGTACAATACTGAATTGTGAGCTGTAGGTACTATGTTTTACCATAGATTCCTAGAGCTTATTCATCTTACATAAGTGAAACTTTATACCCATTGAAACTGAACTTGTTGAACAACTCTTAATTTCCTCTTCCTACTTGGGAAATCGCCATTTTACTCTGTGTTTCTGTAAGTTTGACTATTTCAGATACCTTGTAAGTGGAATCACACAGTATTTGTCCTTCTGTGACTAGTTTTTTTTAGTTAGTATAAAGTCTTCCAGGTTCATCCATGTTGTTGCAAAATTTTCCTTTTTTAGGGAAGAATAATATTGCATTTTATATATATACCACAATTTTCTTTATCCATTCATCAGTCAGTGGATTTTAGGTTTTTTCCAGATTTTGGCAGTTGTAAGTAATGCTGCAGTGAACATAGAATGCAGATATTTCTTTGATATCCTGAAATAAATTCTTTTGGATATTTACCCAAAATTGGGAATACTGAATCATATGGTAGATCTGTTTTTAGTATTTGGAGATATAGCGGTCATACCATTTTACATTCCCATCAGTGTACAAGGGTTCTAGTTTATCCACATCCTCACCAACAGTTTTTATCTTTTTTTTTAATAACCATCCTGACATGTATGGGGTGACATCTCATTATGGTTTGATTTTAGGTGATATATTACTTGGTTTTGATTTTGAATTTGATGATTAATGATATTGAGCACCTTTTCATACACCCTTTGGCCACTTGTTTGTCTTTGGAGACATATCTTTTCAAATCCTTAGCCCGTTCTGTTATTGGGTTATTTGTTTTTGTGGGGTTTTTTTTTTTAATGCTATTGAGATGTAGGAGTCCCTTATATATTTTGGATATTAACCCTTTAACAGATATATGGTTTGCAAACATTTTCTACCATTCAGAAGCTTTCTTTACATTTTGTTGATTGTATCCTTTGCTTTGCAGAAGATTTTAGTTTGGTATAGTAATAATTGTCTATTTTTGCTTTTGTTGCCTGTGCATTGAGTGTTATATTCAATAAATTATTGCCAGGGCTAGTGTCAAGAAGTCTTTCACCTATGTTATCTTCTAGGAGTTTTACAGTTTCATGTCTTATGTTTAAGTCTTTGATCCATTTTGAATTCATTTTTGTATATGATATAGGATATAAGGGTCCAGTTTCATTCTTTACCATGTGACTATTCAGTTTTCTTAGCATCATTTGTTGAAGAGACTATCCTTTCCCCATTGTGTATTCTTGACACCTTTTTTGAAGATCAGTTGACACTTTATGTGTGTGTTTATTTCTGAGCTCTGTATCCTATTCCATTGGTCTAAAGGACTGTCTTTATGCCAGTATCATACTTCATTTATATTTTTTTAATATCATACTTTTTTAATTACTATAATTTTATAATAACTTTTGAAAACAGGAAATTCCCATAAAAATTTTAATTTAACTTAAAAAATTTGTCCATGGATACCTCAAAACTTTCTTATTTCTTTATTATTGCCATAATGTGGAGAGCTATAATATTTAATGACAAAACTCTAGAATTATCTAGATCTAAATTTGATTTTACAATTTCTTATGTTCTAGTTATGTGACTTTGGAGAGCTGTTTAGCATCCCTGTGCTCAGTTTCTTCAGGTAAAAATTGTAAATATTAATAATTCTTGTAGATCGTTCTTGGGTATTTATTCTAATGGACACAGTGCCCAGTCAGTTCACAAAGCTCAAACTGTAGTAAATGAAGTAAATCAACTATGGAACTTATTGTCAATAAAATAACTTCTAATTTGAGTGGAATTTGATTTTTTTAAAAATATTTATATTTTGATAAGTATAGAACCTTATGAATGGTCATTGATAATCTCGGATATTGTAGCAGGGATTGCTAATATCATGCCATAATCATTTCCTATATATGAAGGAAAATATGATTTTAAACTTGGCAAATGGTCTTCCAGAATAAAAACTTCATTTGCCACCTCTCTTGAAAGTAGTTGTTTGCATGGAATAATTTCTAGGCAATGAAATGTGAACAGAAGTCAGAAGGCATCTGTTCAACTTCAGTTATGCCTTTCCAAGGTAGGGACCCGCCATGCCCTTCTCTTGTCTCTGGAGTTTCATTTATCAGGAGATAAAGTGACATATGTCCATGATAATAGTATCCCCCCTTCTCTCTTTCAAAGAATTAAGTAACTTATGTATTTTTATTTAATTTGTATATTTCTTTCTTATTTCTCCATCTAGAATCTAGTAGAGAACAGTGCCTGAGTTCAAATCCAATTTATAACATTTACTAGGTTGGGGAAACGGTTAATTCCTCTATTTCAGTTTTCTTTCTATGATATAAAATAAGAACAATACTAGTCCCCTTATTTCATAGGGTTGTTATGAGGATTAAATAAGATGGTTCACGTAATGAACTGTACCTGTCACAATGCCATCACTCTATAAGTATTTGCTGTCTTCATCATCAGTCATACTCATCGTATCTCTAGATCACTTTGGACGATACCTTGTTATATCAATGTTAAATTAATATCTACTGGTTGGGTTACTTAGCATTTTTGGGTAATCACATTGTCCAAAACTGACTATATCATCTATGCTATTTGGGGGTATTATTTTATCTGATCTCTGAATTGCACTGCAGCTGGGATTTAATAATCAAATAACAACCATCCAACTTATTTTCTACCAACCCTCCAAATAATTTAATAGCATCAAAGTCCCTGTGTTAAATCTTTTTCTGCTTAAGATATCCTGAATACGTATTCCTGTTTCCTGCAATGAAATTGATAGACTAAGAAATGTATTCCAACTGCAGTCTAAAAATCAGCAGATAGTTATCAGTTATTAAAAGTCCCTAATGCTCATTCCACCCTCTTCCTTGTAGGACACAAAGCTGGAATGGCAAGTAGAATTCTGTCACATATATAAACTTCACATTTAAATAATTTGTAGGTGTTTCATTTATTCTACTATTTATTGGAATTCTTTGCAAGAAGGACATTTTGACAAATGGATTAATAAAGATTATGAGCATAGATGAGAAGTGCACTTCATTTCACTTAGATATTTATTACCTGACTAGTAAATAAATGCTTCCACATTACTAATTTATACCTCCTGGTTTTACAAAATTTGATACTATGTTATTTTAAAAGTTGTAGTCATTGATAAAATATTTTGAAGTTCTGTACTAAAAATGGCATTTTTTTCTTTTAGAGCAATTTAAAAGATGATTATTTTGTATTAGAGAGGATAAGGAGTCCAGTTTATATTGAAGCTATTTTCTGTATAAAACAATTTTTTTGCAAATTATTATTTATGTTATTGTTTATGAAATTTCATTCATCCTGAATAAAATATAAGTAGTAAGCTTGCAACTTCATAAATGCAATCAAGGCTCTTTGTAAATATTTACCTCTACAATGAGAGAGAGATTCTGTGTTACTGTCTTTTATTAACTAATGCAAGACTCAACAAAAGTTTTCATTAGAATTTATATAAATGGACACTACAAGCCAGACATCTTGGGAATCTTTTTTTTTAATTGAAGTATAGTTGATTTACAATGTTGAGTTAATTACTCCTGTACAGCAAAGTGATTGTTATACATACACATATATTCTTTTTTTTTAAATATTCTTTTCCATTATGGCTCATCATTGGATATTGAGTACAGTTCTCTGTGCTATACAGTTGTAGAACCTTATTTATTCATTCTACACATAAAAGCTTTCATCTGCTAATTCCAACCTCCCACTCCATCCCTCCCCCAACCTCTCTCCCCTGGCAACCACCACTCTATTCTCTATGTCTGTGATTCTGTTTGTTTCATGGATAAGTTCATTTGTGGAATATTTCATATCCCATATATAAGTGATATCATACAGTATTCATCTTTCTCTTTCTGACTTACTTCACTGAGTGATAATTTCTAGGTATACTCATGTTGCTGCAAATGACATTATTTCATTCTTTTTTATGGCTGAGTAGTATTCCATTGAATATATGTACCATATCTTTTTTATCCATTCATCTGTCTATGAACATTTATGTTGTTTCCAAATCTTGGCTATTGTGAATAAAGCTGCTATGAATATAGGGGTACATATATCTTTATGAATTATAGTTTTGTCCAGATATATGCCCTGAGTGGGGTTGCTGGATCATATCTTAATTTTAGTTTTAGTTTTCTGAGGAACCTCCATACTGTTTTCCGCAGTGGCTGCACCAACTTACATTTGGGAGTAATTTCTAATCAAACACACACACATCCCAGACACATGTAAGGAAAAAATGATCCTTTTTATTGAAGTACAGTTGATGTATAATATTGTATAAATTACAGGTGTACAATATAGTGATTCACAATTTTTTAAGGTTATACTCCATTTATAGTTTTTATGATATATTGGTTATTTTACTTATGTTATACATATATCCTTGTAGCTTTTTTTACACCTAATATTTTGTACTTCTTAATCCCCTTTCCCTATATTGCCCCTCTTTCCTTCCCTCTCCTCATTGGTAACCAGTAGTTTGTTCTCTATATCTGTGAGTCTCCTTTTTGTTATATTCACTAGTTCTACTGAATGGGAGAAAATATTTGCAAACAATGTGACTGATAAGGTGTTACTATACAACATATATAAACGTCTCATACAATTCTACATCAGAAAAACAAACAACCCGATTATATAATGGGCAGAAGAACTCAGTAGACATTTTTCCAAAGAGGAAATGCATATGGCCAACAGGCACATGAAAAGATGCTCAACATCACTAATCATCAGGAAAACGCAAATCAGAACAACAATGAGATATCACCTCACCTCTGTCAGAATGGCTGTCATCAAAGAACACAAATAACAAGTGTTGGTGATGATGAGGAGAAAAGGGAATGCTCGTACACTGTTGGTGGGAATATAAATTGGTGCAGTCTCTGTGGAAAATACTATGGAGGTTTCTCAAAAATAGAAATTACCATATGACCCAGCAATTTCAGTACTTGAATATATGTCCAAAAAAAAACAAAAACACTAATTCAAAAAGATACATGCACCTCAATGTTCATAGCAGTATTATTTACAATTGCCAAGATATGGAAGCATCCTAAGTGTCCATCGACAGATGAATGGATAAAGAAGATGTGAGATGTATGTGTGTGTGTGTGTGTGTGTGTGTGTCTATGTGTTTACACACATAGACACACACATATAAAGTAGAATGCTACTCAGCCAAAAAAGATAGAAATTTTGCCATTTGCAGCAAGATGGATGTACTTGGAGGGCATTATGCTAATTGACATAGGTCAGACAAAGAGAGGCAATACTCTATGATATCACTTATATGTGGAATCAAATAAGTGATCTTTATAAAGACCATGTATGTCTCTTTTACTCATGGGGGATACCTGATAGGATTGAGATAATTGTGGGCTATGAGATGTGCTTACAAAACTCTAACTGCTTGAGAGGCAGTATAGATTAGAACTACAGTGATTGGGTTTAATATTTCAATACTGTTATGAACTAAATGTTTATGTCCCCCCAAAATTCACCTTGAAATCCTTCTGCCCATGTGATTGCTTTTGGGAGGTGATTAGGTTATAAGGGTGGAGCCCCTATGAATGGGATTAATGCCCTTAAAAGAAAGACCAAAGAGCTCCCTTGGCACTTTCCACCATATGAGGAAAGAGCAAGAAGATAGCTATCTGTGAACCAGGAAGCAGTCCCTCACCAGATATTGAATCTGTTGATTCTTTGATCTTAGACTTCCCAGTATTCCAGAATTGTGAGAAATTAATTTCTGGTGTTTATAAACTACCAACTTTATGGTAGTTTGTTATAATAGCCCAAGTTGACTAAGACAAACACTATCTATATTATTTTGGACAAATTATTTAACCTCTCTGTGCCTCATTTTCTCCATCTTTAAATAGGAATCATAAATTTTTGCATTCTGAAGAACAAATGATATATTAATATCCATAAATGTTATCCATTTGTTTTCTTTTTCATTGTCAGTCTACTTGTTCCAAGAACCCTTCCTAAATTAGCTCACTGATTGCCCTTTTATTGGCTGTACTATGTATTTAAATTAAACATATAGCACCTGGTAATTTCAACTCAGCTCTGCATATTATTCATATAGTATTGGTAATAAAGGCAGAGACCCAATAAGGTATTGACTGTATACAATATACATGTGTATTTCTTATCTTTGGCTCAATATGTAAAAGATCTTGGCACTTGGTTGCTTTTCTCGGATGCAATCAAATATCCAAAATTCTATGAAGGCCAAATTTACACTGGAAAAATTCTGAGTACTTGTCAGGAAGTAATACTGCAGAATAAGATGATGATGGATAATACTATCTATATTTTATGTTTTTCATTGTAGTGACATTAATGGGAAAGCCAATACTTTTCACTCTTCTATTTTTTAATTAAATTAATAAATGTTTAGAGCCATAAATGACTCAAGTAGTATGAGACATTAAGTGCCGGTGGTTCATTATTAATTCATGAGCCAATTCTTTTAGCTTAGTACTTATATTTGGCATGAATAAAAAATATAAAATGGAATTATGTTGACAGTAATGAAGAATAGTTTCCATGACTTCTAATAAAATTATGTAAGAACATAGATAATATATCATTATCTCATCAATATAAAATAACTTTCTAATATATACAAACACTAACTATTCATATTTGTCCAATACCCTATAAGATAGACGCTGTCTCCCATTAAAACATAACTTTACAAAAATACTATTACATAAATAAAATTACTATATTATTTCAAAGGGCATAAAAACCATAGACATTGACTTTATTTGTTCTTAAATTAGATATACATCAATGTAATGTTATGGAATAAATGTGAATTTTAATTGAAAACAGGAAGAAATAAGAAACTTTCATTAAACTTCAGGATAATTATTTCACTGCCTAGCAGTTTTTTTTTAATCCATGTAAGTATTTGACCACAACCAACAATAGTCGAATATCACATTGAGTTCTTATTTTTATGTAAGATCTAATGCTTACCATTCATGGTTTATTTTCCTTGCCTGTGGTCTTATTGCATGTGAAAAGGTGATCTAGGTGTAAATAAAATAATTATCTTTATAGTTAATATACATACACTGCTCAGGTTGTGAATAAAATGTCACCATATGTTGGCCTTCATGAAATTTCAAAGTTCCAGTATGAAACCCTAACCATTAATGTCTAAACCTTTTGCCAAGTCAACACAGTGGACTCCTTTATATCACACAGAAATTACACTTAAGTGCCAGAAATAGAACTTTTGAAAAATGCATTTTTATTTGCAAAAAATGACTAAGAAGTAAAGCTTTAGGACTTTTACCATCTGAAAGTAAGTTTTACAGTAAGCAATATACATAAATAATATATTGGGAAGTTTCACTCCAACCACAGGCAAGGCAACAAGAATTTAAAGCTTTAACCACCTTACAAAATTTTATGATTAAATGAAGACAAGTTTAAATATCATTAGTGTTACTGAAGGTCATCTAGTTAACAAATCATTTACACAAAAGCTCTGGTGAAAATGGATTGCTAGGACAGTCAGATTCTGCTTGGACAACTAGGAAAAAAATGTCCCTAATCCAGGTGACTTGACTTGAATGTTACATATGAAATGTTAAGTTGCTTTAATATAATAATCATCAATTCTTCTCACCATTAAAAAAGGAAAGAAATAAACAGGGATACATCAATGGCATATCTTGCCATTCTGTAATTAAGAATAGTGCAATGTTTGTTAACAAACCATTTCCCCATCATTTTCTTTCTGATTTTTTGAAGTTCCTAATATAGTAACATTACTGTAATGAATCTCACTTCAATGAAACAATAAAAAATTGCATTTTAAGTGATGTTGACATAAGTGACTTCTTCTTCCAATGTAAATTGCTATAGGTAAGACAATTCATTTTTGCACCAAATCCTTTCAAGCATATGCTTAGGAGTAAAGCAGAACAATTTTGTGTAAATGATGTTTTGTAAGAAATGATGAGGAACAAGGTACAAATGTATGTAATCTAATGGAAATACTATCACTAATGATATTGATTGCCAAATGGAATTCTCTAGTCTCCAGAAGCTGTTTACTGCCTTTTCCAAAGTGACTTAATGGATTTTTAAAACTGTGTCTTCAGTTACATTGTTCTTATTAAATGGAAAGTTTAATTTTAAGCTTCTCCTGATTCCATTTAGTGGAAAAATCTTGCATAATCCCACAGCTTTCCTTTATTGGAAATATCTTTTGTAAAACCTTGCTATGTGAGTTTCTCTGTACTTAGGGTTAATGGAAGAATTTTGAAAAATGAAAATGCACATTTTGACCTTAAGGCTTCCACCTTATTTAGGTACATTACTGGAATTACCTCTGTTAAACAGCTCCAGACTTCTGAGACTGCATAAGATTTGATTAAGGGAAGAGGGTGCATTGTGACATAAAAGACGTTTAAAAACTTTTTAAAAATAAAATTTCCATATATTTGCATTTATCCAAAAACTATTGAGTGCCTACTATATGTCAAGCAAAGGACCAGGAATTAGAATTGTATAGATACATAAGACCCCTAGATTATTCCAATATAAACAATTTCAAGTTCTGTGCTTTGAGAAATTTTGCATACAAAAATTAAAACTTCATTTTCTGAGAGGTGGTAGTTTTATCATAATCTACCCCTTTCCAAAATAACGAAAACTTAAAAATAAGCTATGTCAGTAAATACAGCATTAATGTATATAATTCAAAACAGCATGCACATTATCTCTTCTATCACATGAAACTCAAAGTGATAGAACTAAAAGTGGTAACTATATAAATTAAACACAAAACCAGGTAAAGAACTGAATTTGAGTCAACTGCTGAGGGACAATTTTTTTTCATTAATATAGAAAAAATAGAGGCATATAAAAAGATAATGGAGGTGTGATAATTGAAAGAAAGTTCTGAGGAGACCAAAATTAAGAGGGAGAAGAGACCATGACTTAGAAGTAAATATTCTGTCCAGGCAAATCTCTAAATGACTTTCTTTTTTCCCTAAATGGACTTTGACTCAGAAATGTTAAATGTGAGGGATGGTTGAAGTGAATTAATGGATCTGAAAACATAGGGAGTAATTCAAGTTTTGTAAATGGAACACTTGAGACTTCTTACTACCCACCCCAAAGTTAACCGTCAGTCTTTTTTAAAATTATTTTCTGTGGGAGTACGGTTGATTTACAATGTTGTCTTATTGAAGAGACTGTATTTTCTACATTGTATATTCTTGCCTCCTTTGTCATAGATTAGGTAACCATAGGCATGTGGGTTTATTTTTTTAAGGAAACTCCATACTGTTATCCACAGTGGTTGTACCCATTTACACTCCTACCAACAGTGTAGGAGGGTTTCTTTTTCTCCACACGCTCTCCAGCATTTATTGTTTGTAGACTTTTTGATGATGGCCATTCTGATTGGTGTGAGGTGTTACCTCATTGTAGTTTTGATTTGCATTTCTCTAATAATTAGCAATGTTGAGCATCTTTTCATGTGCTTTTTGGACATCTATATGTCTTCTTTGGAGAAATGTCTATTTAGATATTCTGCCCATATTTTGATTGGGTTGTTTGTTTGTTTTTTATGTTGAGCTGCATGAGGTGTTTGTATATTTTGAAGATTAATCCCTTGTCAGTCGCATCGTTTGCAAATATTTTCTCCAATTCTGTGGGTTGTCTTTTTGTTTTGTTTATGGTTTCTGTTGCTATGCAAAAGCTTTTAAGTTTAATTATGTCCCATTTGTTTGTTTTTATTTTCATTACTCTAGGAGGTGTATACAAAAAGATGTTGCTGCGACTTATGTCAAAGAGTATTCTGCCTATGTTTTCCTCTAGGAGTTTTATACTATGTAGTCTTATATTTACATCTTTAATCCATTTTGAGTTTATTTTTGTGTATAGTGTTAGGGAATGTTCTAATCTCATTCTTTTACATGTAGCTGTCCAGTTTTCCCAGCACCACATATTGAAGAGGCTGTCTTTTTTTCATTGTATATTCTTGCCACCTTTGTCATAGATTAATAGACCATAAGTGTGTGGGGTTATTTTTGGGCTTTCTATCTTGTTCCATAGATCCATAAGTCTGTCTTTGGGCCAGTACCATAGTATTTTGATTACAATAATTTTATAGTATAATCTGACATCAAGGAGCATGATTCCCCCAGCTCCATTTTTCCTTCTCAAGATTGCTTTTGGCTCTTGGTGGTCTTTTGTGTTTCCATACAAATTTTAAGATTTTTTGCTCTAAATCTGCAAAAAAATGCCATTGGGAATTTGATAGGGATTGCATTGAATATATAGGTTACCTTGGGTAGTATACTCTTTTTGACAATATTGATTCTTCCAATCCAAGAGCATGGTATGTCTTTCCATCTGTTTGGGTCATCTTCAGTGTTTTTCTTCAGCATCTTATAGTTTTTAGAATATAGATCTTTTGCCTCCTTAGGAAGGTTTATTCCTAGGTATTTTATTCTTTGTCATGCGATGGTAAATAGGATAGTTTCCTTAATTTCTCTTTCTGATTGTTCATTGTTAGGGTACAAAAATGCAACAGATTTCTGTGTATTTTGTATCCAACAGCTTTACCAAATTCATTGATGAGCTCTAGTATTTCTCTGATAGCATCTGTAGGATTTTCTATGCATAGTATCATGTCCACTGTGAAGAGTGACAGTTTTACTTCTTTTCCAATTTGGATTTGTTTCTTTTTTTTTTTTTTAAGCTCTTTATTGGAATCAAATTGCTTTACACTCTTGTACCAGTTTTTGAGGAACACCAAAGTAAATCAGTTGTATTTATACATATATCCCCATATCCCCTCCCTCCCGTGACTCCCTCCCACACTCCCTATCCTGGCCCTCTAAGGCATCAGCCATCATTGAGTTGATCTCCCTTTGTTGTACAGCAACTTCCCACTAGCTATCTATTTTACAGTTGGTAGTGTAAATATGTCTATGCTACTCTCTCACTTCATCCCAGCTTACCCTTCACCTCCCCCCAACCCCATTTCCTCAAGTCCATTCTCTCCATCTGCATCCATATTCTTGCTCTGTCACTAGGTTCATCAGCACCAATTTTTTTAGATTCCATATATATGAGTTAACATATGGTATTTGTTTTTCTCTTTCTGGCTTACTTCACTCTGTATGACAGTCTCTAGGTCTATCCATCTCATGACACATGGTTCAATTCCATTCCTTTTTATGGCTGAGTAATATTCCATTGTATATATGTGCCACATCTTCTTTATCCATTCATGTGTTGATGGGCATTTAGGTTGCTTCCATGTCCTGGCTATTGTAAATACTGCTGCAGTGAACATTATGGTACAGGTTTCTTTTCGGATTATGGTTTTCTCTGGGTATATGCCCAGTAGTGGGATTACTGGGTCATATGGTAGTTCCATTTTTAGTTTTTAAAGAACCTCCAAACTGTTTTCCATAGTGGCTGGACCAACTTACATTCCCACCAACAGTGCAGGACAGTTCCCTTTTCTCCACATCCTCTCCACCATTTATTGTTTCTAGATTTTGATGATGGCCATTCTGACTGGTGTGAGGTGATACCTCATTGTGGCTTTGACTTGCATTTCTCTAATGATTAGTGATGTGGAGCATCTTTTCATGTGTTTGTTGGCCATCTGTATGTCTTTTTTGGGGAAATGTCTGTTTAGGTCTTCCACCCATTTGTGGATTGGGTTACTTGCTTTTATGGTATTAAGCTGCATGAGCTGCTTGTATATTTTGGAGATTAACCCTCTGTCCATTGCTTCATTGGCAAGTATTTTCTCCCATTCTGAGGGTTGTCTTCTTGTCTTGTTTATGGTTTCTTTTGCTGTGTAAAAGCTTTTAAGTTTCATTAGGTCCCATTTGTTTATGCTTGATTTTATTTCCATTATTCTAGGAGGTGGGTCAAAAAGGATCATGCTTTGATGGCTGTCATAGAGTGTTCTGCCTATGTTTTCCTCTCAGAGTTTTATAGTGTCTGGCCTTACATTTAAGTCTTTAATCCATGCTGATTTCTTTTGTGTGTATGGTGTTAGGAAGTATTCTAATTTCATTCTGTTACATGTAGCTGTCCAAATTTCCCAGCACCACCTATTGAAAAGCCTGTTTTTTTCCATTGTATATTTGTGCCTCCTTTGTCAAATAAGGTGCCCATATGTGCTTGGGTTTACCTCTGGGTTCTCTATTCTGTTCCATTGATCTTCCCTTCTATTTTTGTGCCAGTACCATACTGTCTTGATCACTGTGGCCTTGTAGTATACTCTGAAGTCAGGAAGCCTAATACCACCAACTCCATCTTTCCTTCCCAAGATTGCTTTCGCTATTCAGGTTCTTTTGAGTTTCCATACAAATCGTAAGATTTCTTGTTGTAGTTCTGTGAAAAATGTCATTGGTAATTTGATAGGGATTGCATTGAATTTGTAAATTGCTTTGGGTAGGATAGTAATTTTCACAATGTTGATTCTTCCAATCCAAGAACATGGTATATCTCTCCATCTGTTTGTATAGCCTTTGATTTCTTTCATCAGTGTCTTATATTTTTCTGCATACAGGTCTTTTGCCTTCTTAGGCAGGTTTGTTCCTAGGTGGTTTATTCTTTTTGTTGCAATGGTAAATGGGAGAGTTTCCTTAATTTCTCTTTCTGCTCTTTTGTTGTTAGTGAATTGGAATGCAAGAGATTTTTGTGCATCAATTGTGTACCCTGCTACTTTACTAAATTCATCAATTAGTGCTAGCAGTTTTCTGGTAGATTCTTTAGGGTTTTCTATGTATAATACCATGTCATCTGCAAAGAGTGACAATTTTACTTCTTTTCCAATTTGGGTTCCTCTTATTTCATTTTCTTCTCTGAGTGCTGTGGCTAAAACTTCCAAAACCATGTTGAATAATAATGGTGAGAGTGGACACCATTGTCTTGTTTCTGTTCCTACAGGGATTGCTTTCAGTTTTTCACCATTTAGAATGATGTTGGCTTTTGGTTTCACATATCTGGCTTTTATTATATTGAGGTAATTTCCTTCTATGCCCATTTTCTGGAGAGTTTTTATCATAAATGGATGTTAATTTTTGTCAAAAGCCTGGGCTTCCTAGGTGGCGCAGTGGTTGAGAACCTGCCTGCCAAGGCAGGGGACATGGGTTCGATCCCTGCTCCAGGAAGTTCCCACATGCCACGGAGCAACTAAGCCTGTGCGCCAAAAAAAAAAAAAAAAAAAAAAAGCTTTATCTGCATCTATTGAGATGATCATATGGTTTTTATCCTTCAATTTATTGATGTGATGTATCACATTGATTTGTGTATATTGAAGAATCCTTGCATTCCAGGGATAAACCCCACTTGATCATGGTGTATGATCTTTCAATGTGCTGTTGGATTCTGTTAGCTAGTATTTGGTTGAGTATTTTTTATATTCATCCATGATATTGGCCTGTAATTTTCTTTTCTTGTGACATCCTTGCCTGAATTTGGTATTGGGGTGATAAGGGTCTCATAGAATGAATTTGAGAGTGTTCCTCCTTCTGCTATATTTTGGAAGAGTTTGAGAAGGACAGGTGTTAGCTCTCTCTAAATGTTTGATAGAATTTGCCTGTGAAACCATCTGGCCCTTGGCTTTTGTTTGTTGGGAGATTTTGAATCACAGTCTCAATTTCTGTACTTGTGATTGGTCTGTTCATAGTTTCTTTTTTTTCCTGTTTCAGTCTTGGAAGATTGTACTTTTCTAAGAATTTATCCATTTCTTCCAGGTTATCCAATTTATTTGCATGTAGTTGCTTGTAGTAGTCTCTCATGATCTTTTGTATTTCTGTGGTGTCAATTGTTACTTTTCCTTTTTCATTTCTAATTCCATTGATTTGCATCTTCTCCCTTTTTTTCCTAATGAGTCTGGCTAATGGTTTATCAATTTTGTTTATCTTCTCAAAGAACCAGCTTTTAGTTTCATTGATCTTTGCTATTGTTTCCTTCATTTCTTTTTCATTTATTTCTGATCTGATCTTTATGATTTCTTTCCTTCTGCTCACTTTGGGTTTTTTTTTGTACATTCTCTAATTGTTTTAGGTGTAAGGTTAGGTTGTTTATTTGATATTTTTCTTGTTTCTTGATGTAGGACTGTATTGCTATAAACTTCCCTCTAAGAACTGCTTTTGCTGCATCCCATAGGTTTTGGGTTCTTGTTGTTTAATAGCATATTGTTTAGCCTCCATGTGTTTATATTTTTTACAGTTTTTTTCCTGTAATTGATAGCTAGTCTCATGGATTTGTGGTCAGAGAAGATGCTTGATATGATTTCAATTTTCTTGAATTTACTGAGGCTTTATGTGTGACCCAAGATGTGATCTATCCTGGAAAATGTTCCCTGTGCACTTGAGAAGAAAGTGTATTCTATAGTTTTTGGATGGAATGTCCAATAAATATCAATTAAGTTGAGATGGTCTAATATGTCATTTAAAGCTTGTGTGTCCTTATTTATTTTCTGTTTGGATGATCTGTCCATTGATGGAAGTGGGGTGTTCAAGTCTCCCACTATTATTGTGTTACTGCTGATTTCCCCTTTTATGGCTGTTAGCATTTGCCTTATGTATTGAGTTGTTCCTATGTTGGGGGCATAGATATTTACAAAGTTATTTCTTGTTCCTGGATTGATCCCGTGATCATTATGGAGTGTCCTTCCTTACCTCTTGTAATAGTCTTTAATGCCTAATTTGTCTGATATGAGTATTGCTACTCCAGCTTTCTTTTGACTTCCATTTGCATGGAATATCTTTTCCATCCCCTTACCTTCAGTCTATATGTGTCCCTTGGTCTGTAGTGGGTTTCTTGTAGACAGCATATAGAAGGGTCTTGTTTTTGTATGCATTCAGCCAGTCTGTGTCTTTTGGTTGGAGCACTTAATCCATTTACATTTAAGGTGATTATTGACACCTATGTTCCTATTACCATTTTCTTAATTGTTTTGGGTTTGTTTTTGTAGGTCTCTTCCTTCTCTTGTGTTTCTTGCTTAGAAAAGTTCCTTTAGCAATTGTTGTAAGGCTGGTTTGGTGGTGCTGAATTCTCTTAACTTTTGCTTGTCTGTAAAGCTTTTGTTTTCTCTGTCAAATCTGAATGAGATTCTTGCTGGGTAGAGTATTCTTGGCTGTAGGTTTGCCTCTTTCAGGACTTTCAGTATATCTGGCCACTCCCTTCTGGCCTGCAGATTTTCTGCAGAAAGATCAGCTCTTATTCTTATGGGTTTTCCCTTATATGTTATTTGTTGCTTTTCTCTTACTGCTTTTAATATTTTTTCTTTGCGTTTAATTGTCGTTAGTTTGATTAATATGTGCCTCGGTGTATTTCTCCTTGGGTTTATTCTGTATGGGACTCTCTGTGCTTCTTGGACTTGGTTAATTATTTCCTTTCCCATGTTGGGGAAGTTTTCCACTATAACCTCTTCAAATATTTTCTCAGACCCTTTCTTTTTTTCTTCTTCTTCTGGGATGCCTATGATTCAAATGCCAGTGTGCTTAATGTTGTCACCAGCCCTCTGGGACTGTCTTCCATTCTGTTTATTCTTTTCTCTCTTTCCTGCTCTGTGGCATTTATTTTCCCCATTCTATCTTCCAACTCACTTATTCGTTCTTCTGCCTCAGTTATTCTGCTGTTTATACCATCTAGAGTATTTTTAATTTCGGTTATTTTGTTGACCATTACTGTTTGTTTGCTCTTTCGTTCTTCTGAGTCCTTATTAACTGTTTCTTGTATTTTCTCTATTTTGTTGTCAAGATTTTGGATCATCTTTACTATCCTTACTCTGAATTCTTTTTCAGGCAATTGCCCTATTTCCTCTTCATTTACTTTATCTTGTGGGGGTTTTTCCTGCTCCTTTGCCTGCATGGTGTTTCTTTGTTTTCTCATTTTGTCTAATTTATAGGATTTGCTGTCTCCCTTCCCTATGCTGCCTAGTAGTAATTCCTCTTGTTTCTACCCTCTGCCCCCTGTGGTAGGGTTTGTCCAGTGTCTTGAGTAGGCTTCCTGGTGGGGGGGGGTCTGGTTTCTGCTTTCCAGTGTATGCCTCTGCGTCTTTTCTCTCTGTTGAGCATAGCTATGTTAGGTGGTGTGTTTTAGCATATCTGTGAGGTTAATATGGCTTTAGGTAGTCTGTGTGATAATGGGTGGGTTTGTATTCCTGTCTTGTTTGTAGTTTGGTGTGAGGTGTCCATCGCTGGCAGTTGCAGACAGTCAGACAAGGCTTACACTCTGATACAGGGCTCTGTGAGAGTTCTTTGCAGTTAATCTTCCCTGTGTCTGAGGACTCCCTAGTAGTCTAGCATCCTGGATTCAGTGCTCCCTCCCCAGAGCCTCCTACTTGACTTCTGATGGAGTAGTCCAGACTTCAGAGGTTGCTTGACCTAGCAATAAAGTGATTTAAAGAAGACTGTCCAAGCCCCAGACTAATGGCAGTGTGTTGAGTCAAACAAATACTAAGTCAAGGAAAGATGTACATATATAAGCAGACAAATACTGAATCCAATAGAACATAAGGCACTAGAAAGACCTGACAGAAGAACCCCAGTATGCAATCAGACAATCAAAGAGAAAACCAGCAGAAATACAAAACCAAAACAAACAAACAAAACAAATGAAAAAAAAAAACCACACAAACACAAATCCAGGGAGAGTTTGAAAGCTAGGATCAAATATAATAAAGAGCAAGAGTAACACCAGACAGACTGAAAATTCTCAGAATGAAATCAGACAACTATACTTAAACTAAGATAAAAACAAAACCTAATAATAAATACCAACACTGTGTGTTATCTGGCAAATAAAGCAAGGAAACAGAGCAGACCGATAATATTGCTTATAAGTATATTAAGATAAAATGAACCAAAAAAGGATAGAAGACAGGGCAACAGAAGAGCGTAGCATGACTGGTAATATGAAAAGAAAAAGAGAGAAAAAAATAGAAATGTATAAAATATAGAGAAGGAATGAAGGTAGGAGAGATAAAGTTAACACTAAAAAAACTTAGAAGTAGAAATATGTAAAAATTCTAGAAAATAAAAATGGAAGAAAAAAGAATAAAAGAATAAAAATGTCATAATGTGTGTAGATCCCTTAGGACTAAGATTGTAATTAATTAAAAAAAAAAAAGCCACACACACACAAGCACATATCCAGGGAAAATTTGAAAGCTAGGTTCAAATATAATTAAGACCATTAGTACAGAGAGACTGAAGATTCCCAAAGCCAAATCAGACAATTATAATCAGAACTAAGATAAAGACCAAACCATAATAATAAAAACCAAACCAGTGTGTCATCTGGAGAATAAAGCAAGGAAACAGAGCCGAGGGATATTACTGATTATAAGTATATTCAGATAACGGAAACTAAAAAAGGTTAGAAGACAGGGCAACAGAAGAATGTAGTGTGACTAGAAATATGAAAAGAAAAAGAAAAAAATGTATAAAAGATAGAAATAAAAAGAAGATAGGAGAGATACATTCAGCACTACAAAAAACTTAGCTAGAAATATATAAAAAGGCTAAAAATTAAAATAGAATAAAAAATAGAATAAAAATGTTATAAAACATATAGATCTCTTAGGACTAAGAACATAATTTAAAAAAAAAGCTAGAACTGACCCCAGAATGGACTAGATGAATAAAATTAATAATAATATTTCTGTTTCCTTGTGGTCTCAGCTGTAAGTGTCCTTCTACCTACCTTGGGCTTTTTGTTTTACTCTGTGACCAGCAGAGCTTACTTTATTGTTCCTTTGTAAGCACTGGAGTGTGGGGAGAGAGAGGGTACATTAGTGGCTCCTTCCCCTGGGAGTGAATGAATAGGTGCCCTGCCTGTGTCACAGCGGCTAAGTCAGCTTGGGCGGTGCCTGTTCCAGAGGGACACTAGCAGCTGAGGCCGAGAGAACGACTCCAACTGTGGCTCCTCCCCCCTGCTACAATTCTGCTGTGGTGCCTGCCTGGATCATGGCAGCTCAGTCAGCCATGGAGGTGCCTGTTGCTGAGGGACACCGGCGGCTCAGGTGTAAACAGAATGTCTCCAGAGCTGGGCCACTCTGCAGACTTTTGGGTCTTGGCTGCAGGTATTCTAGGCCAGCCCCACCCAGGGGCCTTTGTTATCCCTGACTGTGTTAGCCAGGCCCAGGGGGTCCTTCCTTTGTCCATCGCAGGTGCTGAGAAAGAGGCTACACCCATGGCTCCTACCCCCGCTTGTGAGTCAGCAGTAGCGAGCTGCTGCCTGGCCACCAAGCTTTCCGCAGTAGGCATTCTCTACTGCGGATTTCTTCCCTCCTGTCCTCTCAGTCTATCTCCCCACTGCCAACAATGTTTCTCACCCTGAACCAGTTCTCCAGTTTCCACATTCCAGCTCCCAGACACCCTGTTCAGCTATGAACTGACATCTCAATCTGGACATGCTGAGCCATGGTGTGGACCCTCCATGTGTTTCTCACTCTTTTCCATCTGCCATAGCTCAGGTGCTTCACTATCTTTGAACAGTCCCAAATGCCTCCCTTCCGACCCCGGGAAATTTCCCACTGAAGAAGGAGTTTCCCTGTCAGATAAGGGATATTTCCTCAAATTTGACAATCTCCCCTTTGTTTCAGATCCCCCTGCCCCAGGGTGTGGGACCCATCCTTTTCCTTTCTTCTCCTCCTCTTTCTCCTTTTTTTTTTCTCCCTCTGTCCTACCCAGTTATGTTGAGACCTTTGCAGTCCTTTCTGGTGTCCAAGGTTTTTTGCTGGTGTTCAGCTGGCTCTCTGTGGGAATTATTGCATCTTTTGGTGTATTCCTGATGCATCTGTGGAGAGGGATGCATTCCATGTCCTTCTACTTCACCGCCATCTTTCTTCTCCCTGGATTTCTTTTATTTCCTTTTCTTTGCTGATTGCCATGGCTAGGACTTCCAAAACTATGTTGAACAAAACTCCTTGCATCCCTGGGATACATCCCACTTGATCATGGTGGATGATCTTTTTAGTGTATTGCTAGATTCGGTTTGCTAGCATTTTGTAGAGGATTTTTGAGTCTATGTTCATTAGTGATATTGGCCTGTAATTTTCTTTATTTGTGATATCTTTGGTTTTGTTATCATGGTGATAGTGGTTTCATAGAATAAGCTTGGGAATATTCCTTCCTCTGCAATTTTTAGAATAGTTTCAGAAGGATAGGTGTTAACTCTTCTCTAAATGTTTCATAGAATTCACCTGTTAAGACATCTGGTCTTGAACTTTTGTTGGTTGGGAGTTTTTAAATCACAGTTTTAATTTCTGTGCTTGTGATTGGTCTGTTCATATTTCCTACATCTTCCTGGGTCACTTTTGGGAGATTGAACCTTTCTAAGAATTTGTCCGTTTCTTCTAGGTTGTCCATTTTATTGGCATGTAGTTGCTTGTAGTAGTCTCTTATGATCCTTGCATGTCTGTGGTGTCAGTTGTAACTTCTCTTTTTTCATTTCTAATTTATTGATTTGAGCCCTCTCCCTTTTTTTCTTGATGAGTCTGGCTAAAGGTTTATCCATTTTGTTTATCTTTTCAAATAACCAGCTTTTAGTTTCATTGACCTTTTCTATTATTTTCTTCCTCTCTATTTTATTTCTGCTCTGATATTTATGATTACTTTCCTTCTGAAAACTTTGGGTTTCATTTGTTCTTCTTTCTCTAGTTGCTTTAGGTGTGATGTTAGGTTGTTTATTTGGGATATTTCTTGTTTCCTGAGGTTATACTGTATTGCTATAAACTTCCTTCTTAGAACTGCCTTTACTGCATCCCATAGGTTTTGGATCATCATTTTTTCATTCTCGTTTGTCTCTAGTTGTTTTTTTATATCTTTTTTTTTTAAATTTCTTTAGTGATCTGTGGGTTGTTTAGTAGCATACTGTTTAGCCTCCACAATTTGTGTTTGTATTTTTTACAGTTTTTTTTTTCTTGTAGTTGATTTCTAATCTCATAGCATTGTGGTCAGAAAATATGCTTGATATGGTTTCAATCTTTATGCGCTTGCTTTTTGGCCCAGTATGTGATCAGTCCTGGAGAATGTTCCATGTGCACTTGAAGAATGTGTATTATGCTGCTTTTGGATGGCATGCTCTACAAATATTAATTGAGTTTATCTGTTCTAATGTGTTATTTAAGGCCTGTGTTTCCTTATTGATTGCCTTCTGGATGATATGTCCATTGATGAAAGTGGGGTATTAAAAATCCCCCACTATCATTGTGTTACTGTCAGTTTCTGCTTTTATGGCTGTTGGTATTTAACTCGTATATGGAGTTGCTCCTATGTTGGGTGCGTATATATTTACAATTGCTATATCTTCTTGGATTGATTGCTTGATCGTTATATAGTGTTCTTCCTTGTCTCTTATAATAGTCTTTATTTTGAAGTCTATTTTGTCTGATATAAGAATTGCTACTCCAGCTCTCTTTTGATTTCCATTTGCACAGAATAGCTTTTTCCATCTCTTAACTTTCAGTCTGTATATGTCCCTAGATCTAAAGTTAATCTCTTGCAGACAGCATATATCTATAGGTCTTGTTTTTGTATCCATTCAGCCAGTCTGTGTCTTTTGGTTGGAGCATTTAATTCATTTACAGTTAAGGTAATTATTGACATGTGTGTTCTTATTGCCATTTTGTTAATTGTTTTGGATTTGTTTTTCTAGGTCTTTTTTCTTCCCTTTCTCCTTTGTTCTCTTGTGATTTGATGATTGTCTTTAGTGTTGTGTTTCGATTGTTTTTTCTTTTTTGTGTGTGTATCTATTGTAGATTTTTGGCCTGTGGTTACCATGAGGTTTTGATATACAGACTGTCTATACATGGTTGTTTTAAGTTGCTGGTCTCTTAACTTCAAATGCATTTCCCATATCCTGCATTTGTACTCTCCTCTTTTCACAATTGCTGGTTTTGATATTGTATTTGTGTGTGGATGATTTCCTACCTTTACTATATGTTTGCCTTTCCTGGTGAAATTTCCAATTCATAATTTTATAGTTTATTCTTATGGCTTTTTCTTTACTTTTCTACCTAGTAAAGTTCCTTTAGCATTTGTTATAAAGCTAGTTTGGTGGTCACTCTCTACCTTAACTTCACTTTTTTCTTCTATTTTTAAGTAAAATGTGTATATATTTAAGGTATACAGCATGATCTTTGATATAAACAAAATGATTACTACAGTCAAACTAATTAACATATCTTATCCTGACAGTTACCATTTTGTGTGTGTGATATGAGCACGTGGAACCTTCTCTCTTAGCAAATTATAGTACTCAATAAAGTATTATTTAACTGTAGTCATCATGTGGTACATTAGGTCTCTAGATTATTCATCCTGCATAATTTCACTTCTTAATGGTGTCTTTTGAGAAAGAGGAATTCTTCATATCGTTGTAGACAGACAGAGGTGTCAATCTTTTTATAGCTTGTCTTATTGCTTGTAGTGTTTAGTATCCTAAGAGACCTATGCAGTCCCCAAAGACTTGGCAATATTTTGCTTTGTTCTGAAAACTATATTGTATTACCATCCTCATTTAGAGATATAGTCCATTTGGTATTGAATATTTTGTGCATGGTGTTAATAGTCATCCAGATTTTATTCCCCATTTGAGCATATATCTTGTAATAAAAAGACCATATTTTATCCATTTCCTTACAATAATGGCTTTGTCATAAGTCATATGACTGTAGGTCTGTTTCTGAAAATTATATTCTGTCATTGACTCTTAGGCAAAAGATCAAAACATGGGTATTATCATACAGGTTGGATCACTGCAGTTTTAAAAATAAGTCCTAAAATCTGATAATTTAAGTCTTCCAGCTGTGTTCATTTTCAAGGTTGCCGTAGAAAATCATAGCATTTTCTTTTTCCATATAAATTTTACAATAGTTTTGTCAATATTAACCATAAACATGCTATGATTTTAATTGAGATTACTTTGAATCTACAGATTGACTTGGAATAAATATGTTTTCCTTAGGTATTTGATATTTATATGTATAAATATATACATAAATGATATAAACTTTTACTTCATTTTCTGTAATGATTTACAGAAATATGATGGAATTTTGTAGTTTGACATGACATATAGCAACTTAGTAAATGTACTTGTCAGTTCTTATTTTTTTTGTATATAGATCTCATTAGATCCTTCCAAGAATATAGTCATGGTGTCTATGAATAATAGAAAATATATTTCATCTTTACAGTCATATCCATTTTGCTCTTTTCTGGCCTTTATTGTACTTATTTAAACCTCCTGTAAATGTTTAATAAAATTGATAATGGTACATATCCTTGTTTGTTCTCAGTCTAAGGGTAATAATTTTTAATATTTTATTAATGAAAATTTCCAAATATACAAATAATTAAAAGAATTATACATAAAATACCTGTATCTTAACACCTAAACTGTACAATTAATGTTTTAATATATTTGCTTGTAACCTATTTATCCAACTCTGAACCCCTGTATTCATCAATTCATCTTATTGCTATTGTATTTAAAAGTAATTTGCAGATCAGTAAATTTCAACTGTAAACATGTCAACATATATTTTATTAAAGTAGAATTAAATGTTTTACAGATTGTTTTGAATTAAAATTTACTTGTGTATGGAAATGCACAAGTCTAAGTTTATCATTACATAAGTAAAAAGTACTTGTATTCTTACAAGTACTTACATCTGTGTAACACAAATTACTATCAAGATATAAATCAATGCCACAAACCAGAAAGTTTCCTCACACCCATTTCCAGTTAATTAATGCCCTCACTTTCACCCCCCCAAGGGCATCTACTCTTCTAATTTTCTTTACCACAGATTAGTTTTGTCTTTCCTACCAGTTTATATAAACAAGATCAACAGTATGTACTCTTTGAGTATCTTCTTTCACTTACCACATGGTGTTGTGTTTGAGCACTTTAGAACTTTTTATTGAGGAGGAGTATTCCATTGCATGAATACTTCAACTTTTACTCATTTTGCTATTGGTGAACACTGGAGGTGGTTCTGTGTTTAGTTACTATGAATAAAGCTTCTATGAATATTGTTGTACATGTCACTTTATGGATAGTTTTTATTTCTCTTTGGTAAATAAGTAGGATTGGAAATATTTGATTATTAGATATGTGTTTATGTATGCAGAACTTTTCTAGAATAAGTGTGTGATTTTTACAATCCCATGAAAAATGCTTGTCAGTTTCAATTGTTCCACATCCTTGACAATGTATGATAATTGTCAATCTTTTAGTTATTCTGGGGAATATGTAGTGGCATTTTGTTATAATTGCAGGTTGCATTTATTTGATGATTAATGAAATTAAACACATTTCCATATACTTATTATCCTATGTAAAGCAACATCCTTTGTAAAGTATCCATTTAAATATTTGATTATTTTTACTGTTAAATTATCAGAGTTCTCATACATATCCTGAATAGTGGTCCTCCCTCAGATACATATTTTGTAAATATTTCCCTGCTGTCTTGCCTATTCATTTACATTTAAAGCATTTTCTTGATAATCAGGAGGTTGTTTCTTTTTAATATGGTTTCTGTCTCTTTAATGTGATGCCTACTTTATTATTTTTATGGTGATTGCTTAATGTTTCTTAGAAACCTTTATCTACTGCCAAGTCAATTAGATATTTACTCTTATTTTCTTCTAGAAAATGTATATTTTTAGCTATTATGTTTACTTCTATGATCCAGGTTAAATTATTTTGGGGGTTTGATGTGAACTGTGATTATAGCAATTGAGATACTTTCTTGTTTCTCTAGAATACCCAGGGACTTTTTGTAAATGTCCTTTATAATATTGAGAAACTTTTATTTTATTACTACTTTGGTGAGAATTTTGGCAGAAATGGGAATTGAATGGACATTTTGTAAAATGTTGTTTCTACATCTATCTAAATAATTATATCACTTTTCTCTTTCAATGAATTAATTTGAAAATTCAACAGGTTGATTTCTGAATGGTAAACTAACCTAACATTACTAAAGTTAAGCGCACTTGGTCATGATGTATTAACTCCTCTTTCATTGCTAGATTCTATCTATTAATATTTGTTAAGGAATTTTATCCTGTGCTCATGAAGAACGTTGGTCTGTAATGTCCTTTTCTGTGATGTTTTGGCCACATTTTGATGTCATGGTTTTGCTGGCCTCATAAAATGAGCTGGAAAATATTCTCTCTCCTCTATTTCCCAGTAGTGTTTGTGTAAGATGTCTATCATTTTTTCCCTTAAATATTTGGTAGAATTAACCAGTAAACCCATATGAAATCATTTATGTTTCCTTTCATATATTTTCCAAGTTGTTATCATCCAGTAAACTTTAAAAAAAAAAGACCTATCTCTATTTCAGCATATGCTTCTCAGGGAACCCAGCGAATCCAGTGATTCAGTTTTTAGGTAGATATAGCAATATTTAGATTTTCTAATTCTTCTTACACTGTTTCCTAAAGATGTAAATTTATAAGAGTTCATCATTTTAATTGTTTTCATATTTCCTGACTTAATAGTTTCCTCCTAATAATTTCTTCATAAGATCTGTAGTAATACTGTATTTTTAATTTTTCTCTCTATCCATCAATCTTGCAAAATATCTATCAATTTTATTTATCTTTGTGAAAAATCAATTATTGCTTTTGCTGATTTTCTTGTTTTTCTTTATCAATGTTTCTGATATATACACTTATCTTAATTATTTTTGTGTAACTTTGTTGGGTTTATTATGCTCCTTTTTTTTCTTGATTCTGTATAATGAATTATCAGCTTATATGCAGTTGAGGCTATATATTTTTCAGTAAGTACAGCTTCAGCATTATACCACAAAATTTTGATATATCTTACTTTCATTATCATTCACTATAAAATATTTCCTAACTTCTTTTTTCATTTATTCTTTTTCCTATCATTTATTTAGGAGATAGTAAATGTCCAAATATTTGGGCATTCTGTAATCACATTTTTGTTTTCTTTTTCTTTTTTTTTTAATTTCTAGTTCAGTTCTGTAGTCAGAAAAAATAGTTGACTGATTTCAGTTTTTTCAAATTTGTTGAGAATTACCTTAAGTCAAAGCATACACTCAGTTTTGATAAAGGTTTCATGTATACTTGAGAAGAATATGAATTCTGTCATTTTGGGGCATAGTGTTAAATGTTAAAGTATGTCAGTTAGGTCTGATGTGTTATCTTTGCTTTTTGAACCTTAATGGTTGCTCAGAAAATCTTTTACCATCCTTTAACTTTCAATCTTTCATTTTCCTAATATTTAATGAAAGACTCTTAAAAGTACCATTCAGTTGTGATTATTGTAATTTTTTATCACTTGGTTTTCAAATTGACAGTATTTGACTTGTAATTGGCTTTGTTTACATTTACGGTATTTCCTGATAATTATGGGTTTAGATCTGATATCTTTCTCTTTTGGCCAACACAATGATGCATTTAAAATATTTTAAAAGTATTTTATCCAGCTACCTTTTTAACTGCTTTAATCAGGAGTGGATGAAAATTTCTGTTTTACCAGATAGCCAACAATAGCCTCTTGGTCTCTTAATGACTACTTTTTTTTTTTTTTTTAATAGCAGCTTTTGAAAAGCAGCATTGTTTTTTTGTTTGTTTGTTTTATTGTTTTTTGGGTTTTTCTTTTCTTTTTTTTTCTTTTTTTTTCTTTTGACATATAATATGTAGACTGGCCACAGAAGTTAGCTAGCAATATAGGAAGCTTCAAAGTAAGTATGTAGTCTTAATCGTCTCCTCTATACAGTAATTCCAATGAGCTAATTCTCCATAATGCCCATGATTTTAAGTAAGCTTAACTCACTGTTAAAGTCAGTAAGCACATAGGTGCATATGTGTTAGTCTGTGAAATGACTTAGGTCTTATTTGTTCTTCTTCAGCTATCTGTGATCAGTAACTTAAAAACCTGTTACCATCTACTGTTCCCTCATTCCACCCCCATGCCTACTGACTTTCTGCATCCTCTACACTTGTTTAGTGTCTCCTCTCCTGCTGTATTGTATTGTGACATGATACTGAGGGACAATTCTATAGTTGACAATTATGCCTAGGTTATTTTTTTTTAAGCTCTTTATTGGAGTATAATTGCTTTACACTGTTATGCCAGTTTTTGCTGTACAACAAAGTGAATCAGCTGTATTTATACATATATCCCCATATCCTCTCCCTCCTGCAGCTCCTTCCCACCCTCCCTATCCCAGCCCTCTAAGTCATCACCCAGCATCAAGTTGATCTCCCTGTATTATGCAGCAGCTTCCCACTAGCTGTCTCTTTTACATTTGGTAGTGTATATATGTCAATACTACTCTCTCACTTTGTCCCAGCTTCCCCTTCACCTCCACCTCCCACTGTGTCCTCAAGTCCATTCTCTACATCTGCATCTTTATTCTTGTCCTTTCACTGGGTTCATCAGTACCATTTTTTAAATAACATATTTATTTGAGAACACCAGGGGTATGAGACATACTTTTTGAAAAACTCTTTGTGCTGTGGAAGATCTATTGAGATACCTGTTTTCTCTTTGAATTGTCCCTTCATTGAGTGTACTTTTCATGCACATGGCAGCTATTCTTTGTACTTTAAATATGAATTGTAAAAATGGTATTTCTTTTCTTTTTGATTGGCTTCAGGGAAAAAAATGAGGTAGAAATATTTTTGCTCACCTTTTCATTTTTTCTCCCCCCATGTAAAAATCAAGAACAATTTTAGGCCATACAAGTAAATTTTCTCCATGCCTAATTAAAGAGGAAATTCTAACTTCTGTTTTTGGAATGAAAAAAAGAGGGACAGAGAAGAAGAGAAAGAGATGCTGCTTTTTCGGGGCATATACTTATATAGCAAAGGAACCTAGAAGTCTTCTACTTGTGATTTTTCACTTAATTATTACTGAAATATTGAAGCATATATTAAAAAGTTAAATGAAGTATGGGGATTTTAAATGTCTATAGATAAAATGATATAGTATAGAGCTAAAAGTTGTTCATGTATTGATTCTTTACAAGCATTTGATTTAGTGATATTTGATGTGATATATCATATAAACAAAGAAAGGCCACCATGTTCTTTCAGAGACTGGCAAACAGAGATTCAGACCAAAGTGGCATTAAATTAAAACCCACATGAAACTTCTTCAAACAACACCATGTCAAAAATTAGATAAATGGATTTTCAAAACCTGAACTAACAGAGATCATGTATCTGATATCTTGAGAAGCTCCATCAGAATTACACATGAGCCATTTCAAATGTTACACAACAAGATATATTCATTAAGGGTAATCCAGGGAACACCAATCAGAAGCATATGGCAATTGTCTTTATCATACAAAAATTTAGGTTGAGGTAAAATATATACAAAGAATCTGAGACATTCGTACAGCAGACTGTCTTAGAAATGAAATTTTTCTGGCCACTCTTTTCTTGATTTTTTTCCAAGGCTCTACTGAAAATAATACATAGAAACATCCTGGAAACTGCAGAAGAGTTTCACAAGTTTGGCACGAGATAATCACCCATTTTTGTATGCTTTTTATTATATGTTTTAAAATTTTCTGTTTTGTTTTAAGGAATTTAACATGTTTTAAAGTGGCTTTCAAGGTAAGTAATACTTATATCAAAAGCAGAATGCAAATAAGAAACAACAGAAATAAAATTAAAACACGTAGAAAATCTAAGATATTGCATGCCACAATATCTGCAAATCAATCAGTGTGATATACCACATCAACAACCTAATGAATAAAAAACATGTGGTTGCCAAGGGGGAAGAGGATTGGGGAGGAATGGATTGGGTTTTTAAGATTAGCAGATACAAACTATTATATATAGAATGGATAATAACAAGGTCTTATTATATAGCATAGGGAACTATATTCAATATCCTGTGATAAACTATAATGGAAATGAATATGAAAAAGAAAGTATATATATGTATAAAAATCACTTTTCTGTACAGTAGAAATTAACACAACATTTTAAATCAACTATATTTCAATAAAATAAATTTTAAAAAGTAAGTCACAGGAATGTATTATACAGAACAGGGAATATAGTTAATATTCTATATTAACTTGTATGGTGTATAATCTATGAAATATGAAATTAATATGTTATACACCTGCAATTATACTTCATTAAAAAATGAGCAAGGAGCATTATGACATCAACTGTAATGAAATCTATTATCTGGTAATATATGAATCATTCAAACAGATAAACAAACTTTCACTAGTGAAAATGGTTTTTGAATTGTGTGAGATGCAGATACTAGTTGAGAAATTAGTGTTATTGGCATCAAGGCTAGAAACAAGAAGTTATATAGCAAATGGTTTCCTTAAATCATGCACCAATTTCAAACACATAAATTTTTTTTTTTAGGTCCTGTCATCTATTTGTGTGGCTAGTCAAAAATTGGCTTTCCACTTATTCCTGTTAGATCTGTGGACTTTCTAATATATCACAATATATAAGTACAGAAAGTGTATTCTGCTGCTTTAGAATGGAATGTCCCATAGATATCAATTAAGTCTATTTGATCTATTCTGTCATCTAAAACTTGTGTTTCCTTGTTTATTTTCTGTCTAGAAGATCTGTCCATAGGTGTAAGTGGGGTGTTAAAGTCCCCTACTACTATTGTGTTACTGTTGATTTCCCCTTTTATGGCTGTTAGCATTTGCCTTATGTATGGAGGTGCTCCTATGTTGGGTGCAAAAATATTTGAAATTGTTTTATCTTCTTGTTTTATTGATCCCTTTATTATTATGTAGTGTCCTTCCTTGTCTCTTGTAACAGTCTTTATTTTAAAATCTATTTTGTTTGATATGAGTATTGCTACCCCAGCTTTCTTTTGATTTCCATTTGCATGGAATACCTTTTCCCATCCCCTCACTTTGTCTGTATGTGTCCCTAGGTCTGAAATGGGTCCTTTGTAGACAGCATACATACAGGTCTTGTTTTTGTATCCATTCAGCCAGTCTGTGTCTTTTGGTTGGAGCATTTAATCCATTTACATTTGAAGTAATTATCAACATATATGTCACTATTACCAATTTCTTAATTGTTTTGGGTTTGTTTTTGTGGGTCTTTTTCTTTTCTTGTCTTTCCCACCTAGAGAAGTTCCTTTAGCATTTGTAAAGCTGATCTGGTAGTGCTGAATTCTCTTAGCTTTTGTTTGCCTGCAAAGCTTCTGAGTTCTCCATTGAATCTGAATGAGATCCTTGCTGGGTAGAGTAATCTTGGTTGTAGGTTTTTCCTTTTCATCACTTTAAATATATCATGCCACCCTCTTCTGGCCTGCAGAATTTCTGCTGAAAAATCACCTGATAACCTACCTAAGGAGGCAAAAGATCTGTACTCAGAAAACTATAAGACACTTATGGAAGAAGTCAAAGATGATACAAACAGATGGAAAGACATACCATGTTCTTTGATTGGAAGAATCAATATTGTAAAAATGGCTATACTACCCAAAGCAATCTACAGATTCAATCCAATCCCTATCAAGTTATCAATGGCATTTTCCACAAAATTAGGACAAAATTTACAACTTATATGGAAACACAAAATACCCTGAATAGCCAAAGCAACCTAGAGAAAGAAAAATGGAACTGGAGGATTCAGGCTCATTGACTTCAGATGATACTACAAAGCTACTATAATTAAGATAGTATGGTACTGGCACAAGAACAGAAATACAGATCAATGGACTAGGATAGAAAGCCCAAAAATACACCCACACACCTATAGTCACCCAATCTGTGACAAAGGAGGCAAGAATATATGATGGAGAAAAGACAGTTTCTTCAATAAGTGTTGTTGGGAAAACTGGACAGCAACATGTAAAAGACTGAGATTAGAATACTCCCTAATACCATACACAAAAATAAACTCAAAATGGATTAAAGGCCTAAATTTAAAACCAGATACTGTAAAACTCTTGGAGGAAAACATAGGAAGAACACTCTTTCACATAAATCACAGCAAGATCTTTTCTGACCTACCTCCTAGATTAATGAAAATAAAAACAAAAATAAATAAACAGGACCTAAATAAACCTAAAAGCTTTTGTACAGCAAAGCAAACCATAAATGAGATGAAAAGGTAACCCTCAGAATGGGAGAAAATATTTGCAAACCAAGCAACTGACAAGTGGTTAATCTCCAAAATACACAAACAGCTCATTCAGCTCAAAATAAACAAAAAGCAAAAAACAAAAAAACAAATCTGATCAAAAAATGGGTAGAATACCTGAGTAGATGTTTCTCCAAAGAAGACATACAGGTGGCCAAGAGGCACATGCAAAGATGCTCAACATCACTAATTATTAGAGAAACACAGATCAAAACTACAATGAGGTATCACCTCACACTGGTCAGGATGGCCATCATCAAAAAATCTACAAACAATAAATGATGAAGAGGGCGTGGAGAAAAGGGAACCCTCTTGCACTGTTGGTGGGAATATAAATTGATACAGCCATTATGGATAACAGTATGGAGGTTCCTTCAAAAACTAAAAATAGAACTATCTTATGACCCAGCAATCCCACTACTGGGCATATATCTTGAGAAGATCATAATTCAAAAATACAAATGCACCTCAATATTCATAGCAGCACTATTTACAATAGCCAAGACATGGAAGCAACCTAAATGTCCATCAGCAGATGAATGGATAAAGAAGATGTTGTTCATATATGCAGTGGAATATTACTCAGCCATAAAAAGGAACAAAATTGGGTTATTTGTAGAGACGTGGATAAACCCAGAAACTGTTATACAGAGTGAAGTAATTCAGAAAGAGAAAAACAAATATCATATATTAATGCATATTTGTGGAATCTAGAAAAATGGAATAGATGAGCCTATTTGTAGGGCAGGAATAGAGAAGAAGATGTGGAGAATGGACAAGCAGACATGGGTATGTGGGGAAGGAGGGGTGGGATGAATTGGGAGATTGGGATTGACATATATACGCTACCATGTGTAAAATAGATAGCTAGTGGTAACCTGCCGTATAGCACAGGGAACTCAGCTTGGTTCTCTGTGGTGACCTAGATGGGTATATATAGCTGATATACTTTGTTGTACAACAGAAACTAGCACAACATTGTAAAGCAACTATACCCCAATTTTTAAAAAACAAAAGAAATTAATTCTAGGAACATTGGGATGCATTTATCTTTTTGAATTAGTTTTTGAAAAATTTTTTTCAGATAAATATCCAGAAGTAGAATCCTGGATTGTATTTCCTCTGTATCCATTTCTTATAAGTCTAGTTTAGTGGTGATATACTCTTTCAATTTTGTTTGCCTGGGAAACATTTTACCTGTCCTTCAATTCTGAATATTAACCTTGCTGGGTAGAATATCTTTGGTGATAGTTTTTTTTTGTTTTGCTTTTTTTTTTTTTTATCCTTTCAGCACTTTAAATATAAAATATATCATGCCACTCCTTTTTGACCTGTAAAATTTCTGCTAAAAAAATCAGCTGATACCTTTATAGGGGTTCTTTGTGTGTGACTTGTTTTCTCTTGCTGCCTTTAACTTTAACTTTTGCCATTTTAAAGATGATATCTTTTGGTGTGGATCTGTTTGGGTTCATCTTGTTAAGGACTCTCTGTGTTTCCTGTACCTGAATATCTGCTTCCTTCTTCAAATTAGGGACATTTTCAACCATAATTTCATCAAATACATTTTCTGTCTCTTTTGTTCTCTTTTCTCCTTCTGAGACTCCTGTAATGCAAATGTTAGTACATTTGATGTAGTTCCTAAGGTTCCTTAAATATCCTCATTTTTTAGTCTGCTTTTTTTTGCTTTTTGCTGTTTTGATTGTGTGATTTCCACTATTCTGTTTTCCAGGTCCCTTATATGTTTTTCTTTATCGTCTAATCTGCTATTGATTCCCTTCAGTGTATTTTTCATTTCAATGATTGTATTCTTCATCTGTTTGATTCCTTTTTCTATTTTCTAATTCTTTGTTGAAATTCTCACTGTGTTCCCTTATTGTTTTCCCTATTTTGGTGAGTTTTTTTTTTTTTTTTAATAAAAATTTGAACTCTTCATCAGGTAAATTACTTATTTCATTAGGGGTTTTTCCTTATCCTTTTGTTTGAAACATATTCTTCTGTCTTCTCATTTTGTTTGACTTTTTTATGGTTGTCTCCATGAAATTAGGTGAAACAGTTACCTTTCCTGGTCTTGAAGCTGTGTTCTTTTGTAGGAGTACACCTATGCAGCCTGTGTGTGCCCAGTGGCTTTGGCAGGAAGGCTGAAGTTGAAGCAAGTGTGGGCTGAGGCTTTTCCCAGAGTGTGCTTGTGGCTGCTGCCTTAAGGGTGGGGTAGGGGAAGGCTGCAGCCAAAAGGGTTAGAGCTAGAGCATGGCACATGCTGGGGCTTCTCCTAGTGGTTGCAGGCAGTGCCACCTTGAAGGAGGGCAGGCCTGGAGACAGAGCCCAGAGAAGGCACCATGGCTTTTCCCAGAGTGCACAAGGGCTGATGCTTTGGCAGGTGGTGGGGGTGGTTGGAGCTGGAGCCCAGTGCAGACTGGGTGTGAATGCTGGAATGCTGTTGGAAAGCTGGCTGGAGTACCAAGCACCTTTTAATCTGTTGCCTCTGCACTGGGACTGGGAACAAATAAGTTTCTGGATTCACCCTTTAAGAGCAGATTTGGTTTCCTACAGCCCTCCAGTTTTACCTATTATAAGACACATTGGTTTTCAAAACCAGTTAAGGGGCCTTATCTTCCCAGTGCTGGGCTCCAGCCAGGGCTGAGGTGTCCCATGTGGGGCTTGAAAACTTTGCTCCTTAGAAGAACCTCATCGTTAGTGATATCTCCTTCCTCTTTTGGGTCACCCGCTGGGGATGTGTGTCCTGACTAGATGGCTTCTCTTTGCTTCTATCCATCTCAGTGTGTTTCTCTTTATATTCTTAGTTGTAAAAGAGCCATTCTGCTAGTCTTTGGGTTGTTCTCAGATTGGTTTGTTCTACACGTTAGTTGTAGTTTTGTTGTGTTCATGTGAGAAGGTGAGCTCAGTGTTTTCTTACCCTGCTCTCTTGATCCTGTCTCTCTCTGCTCATCTTTATATACCAAGTTTCTAACACAATTCTACCATGTCTACTAGTGTTAATACATTGTGCTGTTTGCTTAATTTGATTGGATATGATTAAATAATGCTTCTGTAATTTGGGTATACATATACAGTCGTTTCTGCTACAACATGATACATGCATTTCTGAACATTTTGTATTAGGTAAAATTGTGCAGTGGAAATAAGAAGGCATGCTGGAAAGATAAAGTTATGGACAAACCACTTAAAATATATGCAACTTTGTAACCTGATCTCCAGCTTAAAAATAACACTACAAATAAATATGATAAAGTAAATTATACATTTTAAAAGGTGAAGGAAGTTTGAGGTAAGGGGATATAAGGGAAGATAAAATATTGAATTAATGAGAAGACAAACAAAATGTAAGAAGTTAAGGGAGAAAGGAGCAAGAAGCACTTTCAAGATAGAAGGTATGTTCACACTAAGTCTGAATTTGGCTGGTGCTTTAAGCTGTGTAAATAAGCATACTGCACATTAAGCTGCCATTGTTGAAGGTGCAGACGATGAGGAAGCAAGAAAAAATGGTCCTGTTTGTAGTAACAGGCAGGCATTGTCATCATACTCATTTTTTTTTCATGGTGATAGATGATTGGAAACTAGAACACCAGGTGAAGTATTCCCAGTAAAGACGGAGACTGATAGAAGTCTCCATTCTTGAGACTATGGCTAAGGGTATGGGGAAAGTATCATTGGATGCTTGTTAGAAATTAGTTACTGGATACCACTCAGAAATTAGTTACTGGATATCACTCAGTGTAGAGAAAGCAGAGATGTGGGGCCACATAAAATGATAGAGAATCCATCTGGCAATGAGAAGAAATAAGCCCCAAGGAACAGTCTAAAAAGAAGCTGAAAATAAGACCAGATAAGATCATTAATGAGAGGAAAGAAGCAACTGGACCTTATCAGAATCTCATAATATTTTAGATATAATGTGTTACATAATCCTGCTAACTCTAATGAATTAGATAAATATCTTATTCTAAGTAGTGAATTATGCTATTCCCAACAAATCTTTTAAGTGCCTTCCTAAACTCCTGGGTTAGCTGCTGCTTCTGTCTGCTTGAAATGCTTCTTTTCTCCATTTTGTCAGTAATAGATGACACACCCCTTATCACAGAGAAAGGCATGTGATTTAGCTCTGGCCAATTAGTATCCCTGTCCATGGGAATTCATACAAAAAAGGCATGTCACATAGTCTTGGCCAATTAGTGTTATTTGCCAAAATTGTTCTTACTCAACTCAATGGAGAAAATGCCCTTGCTTCTTAAGTCACAGAGCTAGGATGTGAATATAAAGCTACCCCATTTGTGATATCCCTCATTACGTGCAAAGAACTTGAGTATAGAAAGGCAGAATTAATGGAAGAAAATACAGAGATGAATAACAGATAGAAATGAGAGCTTGAAGAAATGGGGAGAGAGAGAAAGGGAGAGAGAGTACGCATGAGAGCACAAAGAAAAGAAAAGCAGTATCCAGGCAATAGAAGTTTCCTCTTCCTAAAGTCCCCAAAATGCCCTTGATCCTACAGTTCTTTCTCTGCCCTATAAACCCTCAGTAGCCTTCTAGTAAATTGATGGGTTTAAAAAAAAAATTCTTTAACTAGTTTAATTTGAATCCCCCAAAGTTCTGAATGATCTCAAATTAAAGAAACTCATTTAGTTTTATACCTGAGTTCCAAATCAGATGGAAGCTGCCTGCCAATGTCAGTTATGACTCAGGTAAAACATAGCAAAAGAACACAACAGAGGATCTAGCCAGGGTGGGAAGGGCAAGATATAAATGTGGACCTCCTGTTTATATATATATAAATATATATATATTTAATATAAATGCTTGCCCTTCCTTTAGACATGCTAAGTATTATTTCCTCAGGATGGGAAGCAAGGTGGGTATTTTATAAGTTTCCCCAAATGATTTTTATTTCTCATCTCATACTCAACCACCATTACCTCCCCTGAAAGGAAATGCATCATAAATTGTCTCTTGATAAAGATTATTTCTACCTTTTGGTGCTTATACTTTTATAATTCCCTGTATAATATATTAAGAGCTGTAGTGTCTTAAGATTCAGCAAAACAAATTTCCCCAAAGAATTTAAAAGGAAAAGTAATTAAAATATTAAGATAATATAACTTGAAAATATTTAAGGCTTTGTTTAGATATTTATTTGTCAGGGGTGGGATAGAATAAGAGATAAAAGATCTCAAATGTAGTAGAAAATATTGCTGCAAATTATTCAAGAAGCTGTATAATTAGCAGAACTAAAATATCACACTGCTGTGATATGCAAATGTGAAATAGCAATAAAATTAGCTATGCTTTAATAAAATGTTACAGTATTTCTCTAAAGTGCTGCATCCTAAAGGACCAGTTAAACACGAAATATTTGGTTTATGTCCATCAACCAATTCAGACTCCAAGATGGTTCCAGAGCATATCCTTTGTTCCATATGGGCTTTGGAAGTGCCTCACAATTGCTCATAAAGGGCAGTTCTCTTCTGTTGCTGCTGTAAACAATAGGTTTGAATATCTGGCAATATCATTGGCTGCTGGCTACCATGATGAAACTGTTTTCTCCATGACACTGCTGTTGCCCAAAGACTAATGTTAGGGCTTCCTAGGTGGTGCAGTGGTTGAGAATCTGCGTGCCAATGCAGCGGACATGGGTTTGATCCCCGCTCCAGGAAGATCCCACACGCCACGGAGCAACTAAGCCTATGAGCCACAACTATTGAGCCCATGTGCTGCAACTACTGAAGCCCAAATGCCTAGAGCCTATGCTCCACAACAAGAGAAGCCACGGCAATGAGGAGCCCATGCACCACAACAAGGAGTAGCCCCCACTCACCGCAACTAAAAGAAAGCCCATGCACAGCAAGAAAGACCCAACACAGCCAATAAAATAAATAAATAAATAAATAAATAAATTTATATAAAAAAGACTGATGTTATATTTTACTGAATTTCAGATACACATGGTATTATTTTATTCAAATTAGGGATGCATCTTAAAATTGCTATTAGCTAGCCAGAGTCATGAGTAGTTGATATTGCCTAAGGGTTCAATAACTTCATCAGTTTAAAAACAACCTCACTGAAGGCATTGCTGTTACCAAATTGATAGACCAGACCCATGGCTGGGTCTTCACCTCCTCCAAGACCCCCTGTCTCAGCCAGGGAGGTTCTTTTCTGATCAAATTCACACAGTCAATATTGTAACCCATGCTGAGACTGAAATAGGACAAGCTTTATTTAATGGCCAAAGAATGGAGAAGCAGGAACCTAGTTCAGGAATCAACTTTTCAATCCAATTCAGGTGGAGACACCAAATATACAGGAAGTTTGATAGAGGTAAAAGAAAGGAAACTGGAAAGAGTAGGAGGAATATTCATGAGTTATGAGAAAACAGGGGTATGGTTTGGACCTGGACCTAATGCAACTCTTTTTTTCAGTCCTTGTATGGGCTTTTCTAGTTGTTGTCATGGCAGTTCTCAACTGTAAGGGCTCTGGTGTGTGTGTCATTTAGCATGCTAATGCATTACAATGAGACGTCATCAGGCTAAAGGTCTACTGGAAGTCAGATGTTCTTCCATCCTGTACCTAGTTGCTTCTAAACAGTTATTGTTTCTTTTCATTTTTTATTTTTCTCTTTGCAGTTTCCTCCTAAAGCGTAGATAAGAGTAACTCATTTCTATTTGAGGGAGGGGCAGGAGTCAATTCTGGGGCAACATCCTAGGTAACATTGCTAGAGGAGGGCAAATCTTCTATGCTTAACTAAGTAAAACGATTAAAGAAACATTTGAGAAAGAACTGTGAACCCAAGTTTCTGTCTGAAAACCTTCAATAGACACTTGCCTTGAGATCCAAAAAGTGCCAGAGCAAAGTGGTTGTCAAAGATCTGGAAGAAAATATCAGATGCAATAATGTGGCACCGTCTATAGAAGTGTGGGCCCAGAGGAAGATAGTGTCTGAAAAAACGGAGACGTCAATGATTCACACTGAGAAGTCACGCAGAACAGTCACTTCTGAATATGGGAAAGTATCTTGTATGCTTTCATCGAAACGTTTTGTTTATAATTTCCTTTGTATGCATAAAAATAATAGTTGATAAAAATAAATGTATAAGTAAATCTAAGTTAACTTTCAAGAAATGTTTATTAAAAGCCTGCAAACTGGCATGTGTGTTTCTATTTTGTGCATTTACAAAACAAATGTTATCAAAAGTTAACAATATGAAGTAAAAAATGGAAAATATGTATGAACAAGTAAACTGTATATAAAGGGGCACAAGTTGTAAGCCCTAATACCTAGGAAAATCGACTCTAAATATCAGGTAATTATTAAACAGTCCCAGGATCATGCTTCCAAAGCAAAATAATTTTAGTATGTAGAAAGTCATTTTTTATTTTTTAATTTTTATTTTCAATTAAATTTTAAACATTCTCAGGTATATAAGAAAATAGTAATTTACACTTAATATGAAATTTGAACTGTCAAGATCTAAAAAGCTAATTTCATACCATATAATACCACCATCCAGAGAGAACTTTTTTCTTTTTCTTTTTTTTTTTTTTTTTTTTTTTTAGTTGAAGGATAGTTGATTTACAGTGTTGTTAGTTTCAGGTGTGCAGCAAAGTGATTAAGATATGTCTATATATCTATATCTATATTCTTTTTCAGATTCCTTTTCCTTGTATGTTATTATAAAATATTGAGTATTGTTCCCTGTGCTATACAGTAGGTCCTTGCTGGTTATCTATTTTATATATAGCAGTGTATATATGTTAATCTGAAACTTCTAATTTATCCCTCCCCCACTCCCCCTTGGTAACCACAGTTTGTTTTCTATGTCTATGGGTCTATTTGTATTCTGTATATATATTCACTTATATCATTCTTTTTCTTTTTTAGGATTCCACAGATAAGCAATATTATATTTATCTTTCTCTTTCTGGCTTATTTCACTTAGCATGATAATCTCTAGGCCCATCCATGTTGCTGCAAATGGCATTATTTCATTTTTTATGGCTAAGTAATATTCCATTATATATATATATATATATATATATATATATATATATATATATATATGTGTGTGTGTGTGTGTGTGTGTTTATATACACCACATCTTCTTTATCTCTTCATTTGTTGATGGACATTTAGTTGCTTCCATGTCTTCGCTATTGTAAATAATGCTGCAGTGAACATTGAGATGCACGTGTCTTTTCGAATTATGGTTTTCTCCAGGTATATGCCCAGGAGTGGGATTGCAGGATCATATGGTAGCTCTATTTTAAATTTTTTAAGGAACCTCCATATTATTCTCCATAGTGGTTTCACCATTTTACATTCCCACCAACAGTGCAGGAGGTTTTCCAAGGAGAAAATTTTAAGAAAAATCAAGAATTCTTGTTCCTAGGAATGAATAACAATTTTAGAACTTTTAGTTTTTCTTCTTGAAGGAATTTCCCCCTGGATTTAAAATGCCATTTTCAGATTTATATTTATATTCAAGATTATAAGTAGGGAAAGTTGATATTAAGTGAACTATTATGATATTGACTAGTGCTTATCCTTGATTTATATTTTTTAAAAAGTTATTAAAATAGCTAATTAACCACCTGAAAGCTTCTTATGGTTTATTTTAAATGCAAAGTGGGAACAATTTATCTCTGTTATTGATTTTTCAGGTATTTTGAATGCCAAAGAAAATGTGAATACTTTTGGAAGAACACTTACTATGCCCATTATTTATATAAGTTTCTCTGAATGTAAAGAATAAGAAATTTTAAGAAAAATAATTTCAGAAGGGATTAATGTAGGGGTAAAAATAGGATACTTTTCTTCACCTAACCCAGAACTCTAGCCCTGTTCCCACAGTACAGTAGTCTTTATTCATTCCATATTAATGGGCTAATGTTTTATAACAGCTTTGGAAAACCTGAGAGATGATGTAACAGTATAAATTTAATTTTATTTGCTCAAACTTTATCATGCTTTCCTAAACAATATTTCTAAGGCATTTTCCCTCCAATATGCTTTTCAGTGTATCTTGCCTCAAGTACTTATTCCATGTTAATAGCAACTTCTTCCATTTGCTCACTGCTTTGTCTCTCCAAAACTCGAGATTTATATTCTCTTCATTGAAACGTGTTAATCTGTTATTTTTGTTTATCAGCAAAATGCCAGTTGAACCTCTGTGTTTTGTTGTGTGTTAGACTCCAGCTCATATTATAACAGGGGGTGTCTTTTATGCTCAACTTGATATGAGAACAGATTTCTTAGCCAATTATAAAAAAATATCCTTTATTAAGTACATAGAAGCAGACTCATTAAATGTCACTCTTTGGTGACCAATAAATACTTGTTGCATGACATTTGTGTTGCATGACATTTGTGTTGCAGGAATAGATTTTTTTACAACAAATGAAGCCTGGCTGAGCCTATACTTACCCAATTTGGTTGGAAATCAGATCTGCATCATTTTGGAGTAGAAAACCCCTCTCCCTCTCTTTCAGAGAAATGAGAACCTTAGGAATCTTGGGGCAAGTCATCAGGACTTCAGCCCATTGTAATTAGCTTGGAGTTGTTTACTTTCCAAAATACATGGTTTAGTTGAAGGCACATTTTACTGTCATTGGCATCCATTTCCTCTCTGCCAGGATCCCCCCTATAGCTCTTAATTTTTTTTTTTTAACACAGTTTAGTTTCCTATTTTGAGGTAGCTCCCCATTTGGGGACAATCATGTTCTTAAGACTCTTGCTAGGGGTAGAACACAGCTGTCCACCCCTCTTGGAACCTACCCATCCTCTATCCCTTGAGTATCAAGGAGTATAGTCATCTAGTTCCTCGCTTTTCCTTCAAACACTTACCTTTCCCTTATTGGACAAACTATCTGCTGTTGTAATGTCAGCTTTTGACAAACCAGAAGCTTATTAATCCTCCCCTAAAAAAGAAAATCTAGACTTGGAAAATTGGGCTGAAGTTAAGGTTAGCATGCTCTCTTCAGATGCCACACATTTGAGAACAAAAGAGAATTGTTATTCTATTGCACAATTAAACACCATCCTCTGACAACATTAGTTCAAGTTTTATTCTTTAATCTTCCCTCTTCACCTCTTTTCACTCCTAATATAGCATCATGTCATATATGATGGCCTGGTAACTCTCTCTTGGATCTGTCTACTTCTCTCCATCTCTCAGGGAACTAGCAAAGATGAAAACATCTCACCTCTCACCTGGACTACTACAGGATTCTACCTATCTCACTCTTGTCTGCTCAGATTCCTTCTTCAGAGAGGGAGATAATTTTAAAACACAAATCTGATTATTACCACATCTCCACCTTCCCACACATTCCTTTCTTGAAGACCTTTATTTATCAAATTTAATTTTTTAATTTGTTTACATTTATTTTAATGTATTGTTTTAATTGAAGTATTGTTGTTCCACAGTGATTCAGGTGTATAGCAAAGTTATTCAGTTATACATTATATATATTTCTTTTTCAGATTCTTTTCCATTATAGGTTGTTATAAGATATTGTATATAGTTCCCTGTGCTATACAGTAGGTCCTTGTTGTTTATGTATTTTATACACAGTAGTGTGTATCTGTTAAACCTAAATTCCCAATTGATCCCTCCTCCCCTTCACCTTTGGTAACCATAAGTTTGTTTTCTATGTCTCTGAATCTATTTCAGTTTTGTAAATAAGTTCATTTGTATCATTTTTTTATATTTCATATCAAAGGGATACCATATGATATTTGTCTTTCTTTGCTGGACTTATTTCACTTAGTATGATAAACTCTAGGTCCATCCATGTTGCTGCAAATAGCATTATTTAATTATTATTTATGGCTGAGCAATATCCCATTGCTTCTTTATCCTTTAATCTGTTGATGGACACATAGGTTGCTTCCATACCTTGGCAATTGTAAATAATACTGCTGTGAGCATGGGGGTGCATTTGTCTTTTTGAATTACTGTTTTTGTTTCTTTTGGAAATATACCCAGGACTGGGTTTGCTGGATGATATGGCAACTCTATTTTTAGTCTTTTGAGAAACTTCTATACTGTAAAATTTTTGATGGTAGCCATTTGAAAGGGCTTCTCATTATGTTTTTGATTTGCATTTTTCTAACAGTAATGTTAAGCATCTTTTCACATGCTGGCTGGCCATCTGTGTGTCTTTGGAGAAATGTCTATTCAGTTCTTCTGCCCATTTTTAAATCAGGTAACTTACTATTTTGATATTGAGTTGTATGAACTGTTGATATATGTTGAATATTAACCCCTTATTTTGGTCATATCATCTGTAAATGTCTTTCCCCTTCAGTAGGTTGTCCTTTCATTTTGTCAGTGGTTTCCTTTACTATGCAAAACTTTTAAGTTTAAGTAGATCCCATTTGTTTATTTTTTATTTTGTTTCCTTTGCTTTGAGGGATGGATCCAAAAAAATATTGCTGCAATTTATGTCACAGAGTGTTCTGCCTATGTTTTCCTCTAGGAGTTTTATGGTATCCCCTCTTACATTTAGGTCTTTAATCCATTTTGGGTTTATTTTTGTATATGGTGTTAGAGAATTTTCTGATTTCATTGTTTTGCATGTAGCTGTCCAGTTTTCCCAGCACAACTTATTGTGTCTTTTCTCCATTGTACGTTCTTGCCTCCTTGGTCACAGATTAATTGACCATAAGTGCATGAGTTTATTTCTGGGCTTTCTATTCTATTCCATTGATCTTGTGTCTGTTTTAGTGCCAGTACCATACTGTTTTGATTACTGAAGCTTTGTAGAATAGTCTGAAGTCAGGGATCCTGATTCCTCCAGCTCCATTCTTCTTTCTCAAGTTTGTTTATTTTAAAGTCTATTTTTCTGGTGTAAGTACTGCTACTCCAGCTTTCTTTTGAATTCCATCTGCCTGGAATGTCTTTTTCCATCCCCTCTCTTTCAGTCTGTATCTGTCTCTAGATATGAGATGAGTCTCTTGTAGCCAGCATAGATATGGGTCTTGTTTTGTGTCCATTCAGCCAGTCTGTGTCTTTTGGTTCAAGCATTTAGTCCATTTGCATTTACGGTAATTATAGATATGTATGTTCTTATTGCCATTTTGTTAATTGTTTCGGATTTGTTTTTGTAGGTCTTCCCCCCCCCCTTCTGTTCTTTGCTCTTGTGATTTGATGACTATCTTTAGTGTTATGTTTGGATTCATTTTGTGTGTTTGTGTATATATCTATTACAGATTTTTGCTTTGCAGTTACCATGAGGTTTTTGCATAGCAGTCTTTTTCATACATATACATGTGATTGCTTTAAGTTGTTGATCTATTAATTTCAAATGTATTTTAAATACTCTGCATTTGTACTCAGCTCCCCTAGTGATTACTTTTTCTCATCATATTTTGCATCTAATTTTTTTCTGTATCTCTTTACTGCTTACTGTGCACGCAGATGATTTTACTACTTTTGTGTTTTAAACTCCCTACTAGATTTGTGTGTGGATGATTTCCTCCCTTTATGTTTACCTTTACCAGTGAGCTTCTCCCTTCTGTAATTTTTTGTTTCTAGCTGGGCCTTTTCTTTTTCACCTAGAGAATTTCCTTTAACATGTATTATAAAGCTAGTTTGGTGGTGCTGCATTCTTTTCACTTTTGCTTATATGTTAATCTTTTGATTTTTCCATCAAACCTGAATGGGAGTTTTGCTGGATATTCTTTGTTGTTGGTTTTCCTTTCATCGTTTTAAATATATCATGCCACTCCCTTCTGGCCTGCAGACTTTCTGCTGCAAAGTCGGTTGGTAGCCTTATGGGAGTTCCCTTGTATGCTACTTGCTGCCTATCCCTTGCTGATTTTAATATTCTCTCATTACCTTCAATTTTTGGCATTTTGAATACAATGTGTCTTGGTGTGTTCCTCTTTGGGTTAATTCTGTATGGGACTCTGTGCTTTCTGGACTTGCAATACTGTTTCCTTTCCCAGGTTAGGGACGTTTTCAGCTACTATGTCTTCAATTATTTTCTTGGACGCTTTCTCTCTCTCTTCTCCTTCTGGGACCCCTAAAATGCAAATATGAGTGCAACTGATGTTGTTCCAAAGGTCTCTTAAACTGTCCTCACTTCTTTTCATTCTTTTTTCTGTTCTGCGGCACTGATTTCTACTACTCTGTCTTTAAGCTCACTGATCCACTTGTCTACCTCATTTAGTTTATTATTGATTCCTTCTTGTGTATTTTTCATTTCAGTTATTGTATTTATCTGTTTGGTTGTTCTTCATACATTCTCTTTGTTAAACCCTTCTAACTTCTTGCTCTGTGTATCCATCCTCCTCCCAAGTTCTTTTATCATCTTTATGATCATTACTCTGAGCTCTTTTTTGGGAAAATTACTTATCTCCTCTTAGTTCTTCTTCTGGAGTTTTATCTTGTTTCTTAATCTGGAAAATACTCCTCTGCTGCCTAATTTTGTCTACATTGCTCTTTTTATTTTTAAATATGTGCTAGGTTAGTTATGTTTCTTAACCTTGGTGAAGTGGCCCTGTAAGGAGGCATTCTGTGCATCCCAGCAGTGTACTCCCCTCTTGTCATCCAAGGTATATTGAGTCCCCCCCCCCAAGAGAGCTGCATGTGTCCTTCTGTTGTTTCAGGCTGACTGTGTGGGCAGTCTGGTAGGCTTGGTTTGCCCCTAGTCTGTTTGGTTGCCAGGCTCTGCCTTGTGTGGTTTCTGCTGTTTCCTGTTTAGCAGGACCTGGCCATGAGCTGACTGGTTGTGGAATCCTAGTGGGCCCCAGTGCTAGAGCTGGCTCATTGGTGGGTGGAGTCAGAATCTCAAAGACCCTTGGGCTGTATCCCACCCACTGGCAGGTGTCCAGATCTTAGGTTTAGTGCCAGACTACTGGCATGCAGAGCTGGTTCCTAGAGTCTGGCTGCATGGCCCAGGGATTTGAGAGCTTATTTCAGATTGTTGGTGAGAGCAGGGGCCAGTTCCTGATACAGCTGCATATGGGTTCTGGGGTGCCCTGAAGGTTGCATTGGCTTGCTAGTGGGCAAGGCCAGAGCCCAGATGGTCCCAAGGTAGAGTCTGGCCTTTGAGCAGGATTGTAGTTTTCTTACTTCTGGTGTCTGCCCCTGGTGGGTGGCCTAGAGGCTTCCTGGTGGAAGGGGCTGGTGCCTGTCCACTGGTGGGTAGAGCAGGGTGATGGCCTCTGCTGGGCTGGGCTGTGTCTAGGCTCATGTCCAGAGGTGGCTGTCAGCTCCTTAGTCTTTAGACAGCCTGCGTGCTGATGGATGGGACTGTGTCCCCACCCAGTTAGTTGTTTGCCCTGAGATGTCCCAGCACTGAATCCTACAGGCTGTTGGTTGTGGCCAGATCTTGGCACTAATGATCCGGGATGTCAGCCGCCAGGCATGTTCACGCAGCTGAATGTTCACCAATATGTCTGATATCAGTGTCTGTGTCCCCAGCGTGAGTTGCAGCCGCCAACCCCCACCTCCCCAGGAGACTCTGGCCCAGGCTCTTATCAAATTACTTCTTTTACTGTGGGTCCCAGTGTGCATGAGATTTTCTTTATGCCCTTTAAGTGTGAATTCTCTATTTCCCCCTGTCATGTGGGGCTCTTGCAGTTAAGCTCTGTTGGCCTTCAAAGCCAAGTCCTCTGGGGGCTTGCCTTCCCAAAGCCTGAACCCCAGGCTAGGGAGCCTGATGTGGGGCTCAGAACTCTCACTCCTCTGAGAGAATGTCTGCAATATAATCATTCTCCAGTTTGTGGGTCACCCACCCTGTGGAGTATGGGATTTGATTATATCCCGAGTCTACTCCTCTTACTTGTCTCGTGGTTCCTTCTTTATGTCTCTAGTTGTAGGTTCCAGTTTTTTTCACTGATGCTTGTTCTGAAGATAGTTATGAGTTTGGTGTGCTCGTGAGGGGAGGTGAGCTCAGGGTCTTTCTACTCTGCCATATTTGCCACTCTTTCTTCTTAAAGACCTTTAAACGCTTCCTCATTTCTTTAAGAATAAAGTCCAATATTTTAGCATATAAGATTCTGGCAGGGTTGACCCTTCTCTAACATTCCCAACTAATTTTGCACCAAACACCACCTGCTCTCTGGATTCAACAACATTGCTTTCATTCGCTCCCTCCTTGGTTCATGGTCCCTGGTGCCTGCCAAACCTCCTCCAATCCTGCACCCCACAACACTCATACAAAGCATTCTTTCACCTGCTTTTTCTTCTTCTTAGAAGGCCACTTCCCATTTTACCTACATACCTCCTATTCCTTCTCCAGATTTTAGTTGAATCATTACTTTCTTGACCTTTTTAAATTTTTTCAAGATTAAATCTTCCCTATCATAACCACTCTTCCACAGACTACATAAATATTTGTTTTAATAATTATTTTTAATGTCTTTGTTGATGTCTTTCTTCAGCCAGAATTCCACTTCCGTGAAAGAGGGCTCTGTAAGGTTTTGTTTACTGTTATATCAACAATCTGAAATATAGTGTCTGAGATTTTGTAGGTGGTAAGTAAATATCTGCTAAAAGAAATAATACATCTAATTATAGTACAGTAGTTATTAGGGTGACTATTTGTAGTTATAATTGTGATTTCTTTTTGCCTTTTTCTCTTCTTGTGGAACTGGAGTGTGGAGTGGTTTGGAGTAAGTAAAAAGGAAAACAAGTGTTTATACATTATGGAGAAAGTCCTAAATACTGTTGTTAGGATTGGCTTATCCTGGAAAAGAGGAAATAAACCTAATTCTGAATACTTTTATCTTTATGTAATAAATATATTTTTGCTTTAAAATGAAAAATAAATATTTTTAACTTGTGTTTTTAAAAAGTTAATATTCATTAATACTTTTTCCACTAAATAAGGTAAGAACCTGTATCATTTAGCCTTCTAACTCCCCATCAGATATTGAGAATAAATATGCTAACAAAGGATCAGCTCTTGTTTTCCAGATAATGATACTGGAAGACAGGCAACTTGAAAGACAATATGACCCCATTCTGACTGATTTTAACTTGAAATAATTCTGCACCAGAAAAATTTAGAATCTTATTCAAGCTTGAACCACTCATGTTGGAATACTATAGCTACACTATTCAAGTAATACTCTGAGCCCTTCAACTTAGTGTGGAAAGTAAACTTGAGGACCCCACAGCCAAGACACAGTTTTTTAAAAAATAGCCATTACTAAAGCAGCCATTAATACTGCCATGTGCCACACTAAAGGAGGAGGCTACTAAGGCCATGAATATACTCTGATATAGGAAACTGGGTGAGATTACTGAGGGTTAGTAATTGGAGATAACCCCTCCTATGTTCACAAAATAACAATAAATACATTTGATTTCCTTATAAGGGTGACCAATTTAATTCATATGGGAAGCTAAAGATACTGATAATAAGTCATGTATCATAGTAACAGGATTTTGAAGCCTAGAGTCAGACAACTTGTGTTGAAATAATGGCTGTACCTCTTCTAAGCTATGTCATCTGGGACAATGAAAGCATCATTAATAATCTTCAGTTTCTCTTCTATAAATGGATAAAATGGCATTTCCTATTTCATAGAGAGTTTAAAAGAGAAAAATGAGTGATGAGTGCTTACTATAATGCTTGAAACAGAGTATATATTCAATAAATTGTAATTACTATATGATATTGATAATCATAACACTAATATAGTTAGGATAATCTATAAACCATTTATATCAGTGAAATAGACCTGATTTGAAAACAATTTTTCTGTTATTCTGATGAGTATTGTTGGTAGAAAAGATGGAATTTGCAGTATAAACTAAAATTAAAAAATAAAGTATTTAACTTATTATTAAATTAGCTCTTGTTTAGTTTACTTATAAATCTTATTCTTTCATATAGTGTCCAAAAATAGTGTTTAGAAACATGTTATGTTTTTGAGGTTATGAATATTTAAAATAGGAAATACTGAGAAGGTGACCAAAGTATAACAATAACAGGAAACTACCCCTTATCAAACTTTGTTTTCAAATGCTTTTGATGAAATTCCTAGTTTGTTTGGATTCAATTATTTTTGAATGCTACAATTTTCCACAGTTTTTATCTTACTGTTAGTTTTTCTGTCCAAGAAAGGAAAAGAACTTTAAACAAAAATTATTAATTTTATCTTTTCTTTCATAAAGTGCAAGAACAAAATTGAAAAGAAAAGTAGTTTTATACACTATCATGGAAATATTTTTCTTTCTAAAAAATCATTTAATAGAAATCATTTTATTTTTTAATTTTTAATTTTTATCAGTGATCACTATTTTTTTAGTTTTTTGTAAATTTTAATTTTATTATAGTATGGTTGATTTACAGTGTTGTGTTAGTATCAGGTGTAGATCAAAGTGACTGTTACACATATACATATATTCATTCTTTTTTGGATGCTTTTCTCATATAGGTTATCCCAGAATATTGAGTAGAGTTCCTTCTATATAGTAGGTCCTTGTTGGTTTTCTAGCTTATATTTAGTATTGTGTGTATGTTTATCCCAGGCTCCAGATTTATCCTTCATGCCCACATTTCCCCTTTGGTCACCATAAGTTTGTTTTCAGTATTTGTAAGTCTGTTTCTGTTTTGTAAATAAGTTCATTTGTTTCATTTTTTTAAAAATTAGATTTGACATATGAGACATATTTGTCTTTCTCTGTCTGACTTAGTATCATAATCTCTAGGTCCATCCATGTTGCTGCAAATGGCATTATTTCAGTCTTTTCTTATGGCTGAGTAATATTTCATCATATATATGTACCACATCTTCTTTATCCATTCCTCTGTCGATGCACATTTAGGTTGCTTCCATGTCTTGGCTACTGTAAATTGTGCTGCAGTGAACACTGTGGTGCATGTATCTTTTCAATTTATGGTTTTCCCCAGATACATGCCTGGGACTGGGATTGCTAGATCCCATGGTAGTTCTATTTTTAGTATTTTTAAGGAACCTACATACTGTTCTCCATAGTGGTTGTACCAAGTTACATTCCCACCAACAGTGTAAGAGAGTTCCCTTTTCTCCACATCCTCTCCTGCATTTATTTGTAGACTTTTTGATAATTGCCATTCTGACTGGTGTGAAGTGATATCTCGTAGTTTTGATCGGCATTTCTCTAATAATTAGTGATGTTGAGCATCTTTTCACATGCTTTTTAGCCACTTTTATGTCTTCTTTGGAGAAATGTCTATTTAGATCTTCTGCCCATTTTTCGATTGGGTTGTTTGTTTGTTATATTGAGCTGCATGAGCTGTTGGTATATTTTGAAGATTAATCCCTTGTCAGCTGCATCATTTGCAAATATTTTCTCCCATTCTGTGTGTTGTTCTTTTTGTTTATGGTTTCCTTTGCTATGCAGAAACATTTAAGTTTAGGTACAATTTGTTTATTTTTGTTTTTACTTTCATTTCTCTAGGAGGTGGATGAAAAAGATATTGCTGCCATTTATGTCAAAGAGTGTTCTGCTTATGTTTTCTCCTAAGAGTTTTATAGTATTCCGCCTTACAATTAAGTCTATGATCCATTTTGAGTTTGTTTTTGTGTATGGTGTTAGAGAATGTTCTAATTTCATTCTTTTACATGCAGCTGTCCAGTTATCCCAGCATCACTTATTGAAGAGACTGTTTTGTTTTGTTTCTTCCATTGTATAGTCTTACCTCTTTATCATAGATTAATTGAGCATAGGTACATGGGTTTATTTCTGGGCTTTCTAGCCTGTTCCACTGGTCTATACTTTATGTTTGCATTTACTGGTGAGCTTCTTCCTTCTGTTGAAGTAGAGTTAATTTACAATATTGTATTAGCTTCTGGTGTACAACATAGTGATTCAGTTACATAATAATACTGTTTATATATTCTTTTTCATATTATTTTACATTATATTTTATTACAAGATATTGAATATAGTTCCCTGTTCTATACAGGAGGACCTTGTTCTTTGCAGCACTTTAAAAAATGTACCGCAATAGTGATTAAGAACATTATGACATATATCTGGAAAACAAAACAAGAAGCTCTCTATTCTTTAGTATGGAAATATCTTCAAAATCTTTGTAAAATAAGATAAATTGCAGAGAATGTATGTAGTATGCTACATTTTTTGTAAAAATGGAGAAAAACAGTGTATCTATATCTGCATTGGCTTTTGTATATAAACAAAATTCTCTAGAAGATAAGTAAGAATTGAGTAATAGGTATTACCAAAATTATGGGGAACAGAGGATAGGAAACAGACTTTTCACTGAATTTGTACTTATATCTTTTTTATTTAAGTCATGTGAATACATTATCTGACAGTTAAAAAAAAAACTGTCGATTCTAGAAGCTTAACCATAGTTTCACCTTCCTGATAATCAGTGTGCCAAATCACTTGTATCTTTCTCTCTTTTCATTGGTTTGTAAGCTCACTGAAGATAGGAGTGATATCTGTCTCAATATTAATGCAATATTTTCCTTGTATATAATGTTTCAAATAATTTAAAATGTATATTTAAATTTTATTGAATTGAAGTGAACTAACTGGTTTTCTCCATGTATAAACTTATTGTAATACTCTGTGTTCTCATTTTCTCTTAGTGTTCTCTCAAAGTAAACCAAAATTTCTACCAAAATATAATTTCTCAAACTATTGTTCTTCCTTTAACTCCAAATATGTCATGTGAATAGATCTATTGGCCTCATTATTTTAATTAATTTGATTTATATATATGGGTATAGTCCCCCGTCTTATAAAATATTACCTATTCTAGATCTACAGTTATATTAGTGCTTTTAGAAAATGCTTATATTACAAAATCCAATGTTTTATTTCTCTTGCCAACATTCAAATGTATAGATTAAACATCACAAAACAAAATAACAAAGGATCCTCAGAATTCTAATGCAGTTGTTTTGTACTTGTGGAAATTAGGCTCATATCAAGCTGTTACTATGTCAAGACTATGTATATAGACTTTTTCTTTGGGTCTATTGTAAGTTCTCAAGACATCAAACAAAACCATATTAAATATAGGTATATAAAGCATATCCTAATCCTATTTCAAATGAGTTTTATTTATAAAACTTTAGAGATTTATATAGCCACTTGTTTGTTTTAATGAGTTGTAAGAACTAAGATTTCTCTGTACTCAAGATAAAAATAAGGGGCAAACCAATCAGATAAGGACAAAAGTAAAGGTCTTCTTGAGTTTGTCTCCCAGATATATGCCATCTAATTCAAACAGATTTAAGAGTCATTTGAACTCTAGTTGAGAAGTAGAATTTATCAAGTTCTGGCTGCCTTATTCTAAGCTCAGAGTCCTATCAATGTCTGTCTCTTGGCTACCCTCTCTGTAATAAATGTAGGCTTGATGTATAATGAAAACCAGCTGAGTAGTTCAAGGTACAGATGCCTTCTTTTATTCTTATTCCAACTAAGATTGGTCTTACTCTTCATAATCTCTCACAGCTGCCAAAAATCCATTTTATCTTCACATGAGGTGAGGTTTCCATTAACAACCATTAGAGTAGCAGAGGTCAGGCGTCCAGTGTCAAATGTGCTACTAAAAAGAAGTACTGAGCAAAGAAAGTGTCTACCAAGAGGAGAAAAAAATCATTTCAGAATCTTTGGAACTTGTAAACATGCTTTGTTCTTTCATATTGCTTTTGCCTTTATTGTTGACAAGATAACTGAAGAAGAAAACAGAAATGAGAATTTATAGGAACTCATCAGTTATGGTTATTGAAAGAGATTAACTGAGTTAGAGCTTGCCTCACAAAATTTTGCCAGTTGAATTGCTGATATCTTCAGGTTACAAGCTGTAACATATCTCTGGATGTAAATAGAGTTGGTAATTTCAAAACTTGCTCATGTTGTAGGATTCTCTGGTTCAACTCATAACACAGACATCAACGAAAGCAATAAGAACCCTCATTCTTCCTGAATAAAAAGCTAAAATATGTGTGGAAAAATAACTCTTAGTATATATACCTATATTAAGAAACTCCATCCCTAAAGGTATAAATATACATGTAGATATCACTATGTCATTTCACTCATTCACGTATTCTTCCACTCATCCAGTATATTCTATTCCACCTGTACATTAATATGTATTGAGTTTCTAATATATGATAGACCTACCAAATCAGAATTTCTGGAGAGAGATTCAGGATTAAATTCTGTAATTAGATTCCAATTGATTGTGATTCATGGACAGATTTTAAAAGTAATAAGCTTAAAAGAATAGCCCAAACTTTAATCAGGGCAAGTTAAATATAATTCATTGTATTATGGAACTGAAGAAAAATGGAACTAGGAACTTATAGGACCTGAAATTGACATTGAGACCCAGAAAATATTCACTATAGGGTCTGTCTAGACATCTTCCCATAGATATTTCATATATGTATGAATTTGCATATATTCATAAGTGAACTCTTTTGGCTGAAATTTTTCCTTCTATATTTAATATCATGGTAAATCAGTGAATAACCAATGGTGAATCACTGATTATTGGGTGACTGATTTTCATATGTGAAAAAAAGAATTTCCACAGGAACCTAGTAGTCAATCTAGAACCTGAAGACTCTATGCTAGAATTTTGCAGCTTTACTGATGTCTATTTCCAACCCCATTCACTCCTTTTTTTCCTATAATTTCACCAAAGTTTTAGATATGTTGAAAAAAATCTCTTCTTTACTGTTTGGGAATCAAGGTAAATATATGATCTCAGTCTGCCATCTTAAAGCAGTAGTCATACAATCATGTCCTGTTTTCTAGGCATTCAAGTACAGGCAAAAGTATAACAATATAACTTGTTACAAATTCACCATATGCAGCCTTCCTTGTTTTACGGTTTTATGGAAAATCTATGTTGCAGAAAAGTTTGCTTTATAACAAATCATGGCTCTTTTTCATTGGAGTTTTGATGTAAAGTTTACTATCTTAGAATGGGGTTATATCTTAGGAGACTGAAAGTGAAATATTTGGTATAAGATAAATATACTGGTTATCTTTACTCTTGCACATGTAGAATAGTTATTAATATTAAAATTATTAAGTACTGTGTATTAGTATTTAATGATATTTTCTCATGTCCTACCATGAAAAAATCAGCCCTTAATTTTTTGCTTTTCTGCAGGCCAAATGAGTATTTTTCCAAAAAGGAATTCTGTGCCTTCTTGTGATTGCAGTAAGCCATGATTCATACTTTTACTAAAGTATGAGCAAAGAACATGTCTATTGAGAGGGGATAAATCAGTTCTTAATGATTTTACTAAACAATGATGCCCCACCTGATACTACATGGTGAAGTATAAATAGAAAGTACACAGGTTTGGGAGGTGACAAACCTAAATATAACTCATCTTATGGCTAGCTGCAGTCTGTGTAGCCTATATTTTCATTAGTTTTTCTTATCTCACTCAGTGTATAAATGGAAAATCATTAGTATTTCAAAGGTGAGTATTTTTGTTCCAATGATTATTAAATTTCCTTATTTTCTATAACAATATACTCCAATTGTCAGTTAACTAAATTAATATGTTCTGTAAAATGAAGTTAATATTTATGCTTAACAGTATATATACACTACTGGTTCAGTTATAAAGCAAATTTACTCTAAACAATTATTATTGTGCATTAAATATTATTTCATTTTGCTGTGGTTAATTACTAACATGGGAATTTTATGTGATATTTGTTACATATTTAATTAAAATACAAATGACATGACACAAGCAATAATTGCTCAGTCTTTGGAAAACATTTTTTTCATTCATACTACTTTTGATTGTTTGGGGATACCTCATCTGAAAATAAACTCATATTTGAGTAAGGTGAGATTATGCAGTATAGCTCAAAGTGAATATTCTGTGAGTAGCCTGGATTAAGATTGTGTTTCCCCCAATATTTATCTGAAAATTCTATCAAATCTTAATGTATCACACATTTATCAGTTGAATAGTTAGGTTTAGTTCTCTAAACTTCACACCCTGGCATTTCATATGTAGTATTAACTTTTATTTGTTTTATTTAACTTTCAAGTAATTTGACTGAATTTTGAGGATAGGTAAAATTACCAAAATATTTGGACAGTTCAACTTGGAATTCCAACAGGCAAAGAAAAAAATTTAAATCCCTGATTAAATGATTATGAGTTTCATTACTTTGGGTAATTTAATATCATGATTATCAATTAAGATAACTATTGCTACAAATACCAAAGTTACATCTCACCTAGAGTGAACAATAAAGACAAGTATACCATCTCACATATCAAGAATTCTCAGTACTGGGTGACCCAGCATGGTTAATTCAGCAACTGAATATCATTATCAAGAATGCAGTTCCTTTGAATCTCTTCAGTCTGCCATTCTGAGTGTGTGACCTTGGCCTCAACTTGGTGTCTCATCTCAGGGTAACTGTCATCATCCCAGAAGTGACACAGCAGAGGCAACACTCTCTACCTCCCTACTAGATAAGATCATAAAATATCTCTCAGAAATTCCACAGGAGACATTACTTCATATCACCTTGATTTCTAAACAAATCACTGCCATGGAAAACAAAAATGCACAATTGGCTTAGACTGATAAGAATTTAAGTCTAAACTAAGTGGGCGAGGTTGGGCACTTAAATAAAATTGAGGTGAGCCAACATGGACAACATGATGAATGGCCCCTGGGTAGGCAATAGCTAGTCCCTCCTACTAGAATTAAGCTAAATTTCTCTCATACTCTCCTTCATGGAATCACATCATCTAAAATTTTATCTAACACCTCCTCTGATGCTTAACTGTTATCTAAAATATAGAAGTTGTCATCAAAAATCCATTGGGCATCTCCTGTGTCAAACAGCCTGAACTGTGTATCTCTAGATGTAGAAAATGAAGAACTGTGATTTACAACTCCAACAATTAGGCAAGGTTAGCTCCCCAAAGGAGGGATACAGGGCAAAAAACCAAATATCTACTTTCACCCCTTTATATGTTCATTTATTCTTTCCTTAATATTTAAGAAGCTTCCTATTCACTATGTGCAGGTAACAGATGAAGTGCTGGGAATAAAAATTTTAAAAAGTCTGATTATGACAATGCTCTCAAGTTAATCATGACAACCAAGTAAAAACCAAACAAATGGGCAATTATGCTGCATTGTGATAAGTGCTATGGCAAAGATATGCAAATTGTTCTATGTCAACATATAGGAGGAGTATATAACTTCTTTTTAATTAATTTTTATTGAAGTATAGTCGATTTACAATATTGTGTTAATTTCTGCTGTACAGCAAGGTAAATCAGTTATACATATACATATATCCAGTCTTTCTTTAGATTATTTTCCCATATAGGTCATCACAGAGTATTGAGTAGAGTTCCCTATGCTATACAGTAGGTCCTTATTAGTTATCTATTTTATATGTAGTAGTGTGTATATGTCAATCCCAGTCTCCCAATTTATCCTTCCCCCCATTCTCCCCCCCCCCACCCTGGTAACCATAAGTCTGTTTTCTATATCTGTGACTCTGTTTTGTAAATAGGTTCATTTGTACCATTTTTCTAGATTCTACATGTAAGCGATATCATATAATATTTGTCTTACTCCCTGTGTGACTTACTTCACTCAGTATTACAATCTCTATGTCCATTCATGTCACTGCAAATGGCATTATTTCATTCTGTTTTATGGCTGAGTAATACTCCATTGTATATATGTACTACATCTTCTTTATCCATTCCTCCACTGATGCACATTTAGGTTGCTTCTATGTCCTGGCTGTTGTAAATAGTGCAGCAGTGAACACTGGAATACATGTATCTTTTCAAATTATTGTTTTCTCTGGATATATGCCTAGGATTAGGATTGCTGGATCATATGGTAGCTCTATTTTTAGTTTTTTAAAGAGCCTCCATACTGTTCTCCATAGTGGCTGTACCAATTTACATTGGTTTCAGAGATCAGTTAGAGTTTCCACCTGCTAGTGAAAGGGCTGTCTGTGAAGAATAAGTCTTAAAGTATGAAAGAGTCAGCTACATAAAATGGCAAGAGAGATGGTGCTGTAAGTAAATGAACCACAGATATAAAGGGGTGTGTGTGTGTGTGTGTGTGTGTGTGTGTGTGTGTGTGTGTGATGAGAGAAGGAAAGGAGCGGGAGAGAGAGAAACAGAGGCTGATTTGAAGTCTGAAGAGCACTGGACTTGAGGTAGCAAATAGTTGTTAGTGAAAGACATGAAGTTGGGAAGTTGGGGCCAAATCATGAATGACCTTTTCTAGCAAATCAAAGAGTTTTAAACAGAGCCTTGAAGGCATTAGGAAGTCATTAAAGGATTTTGAGTAGGATAATGACACAGTTATATTTGCAATTTAAGGTTCATTCTGGCTCAAATGTAGAAGATAAATTGTGGCTGGGAATAGATTAAAGACATTGATTAAGAGGCTGTTTTAAGTAACACAAATGAGAAATTAGGACTGTCTAAAGCTAGGTAGTGGCAAAACAGGGAAGCTGAAAAAGAAGGGATGGATTTGAGAAAAGTTTAAAGATATAATTGACAGAGTTTAATGACAGATAATATTGTGGGGAAATAATTCAAAATGAAGACTCAAGGAGGCTTGTCAACTTTCTGACCTGGGAAAATTTCTCAGGGGTGCTGTCATTGATGAGATCAGGATGTCCAGGAGGAAAAGGTTTGGTAAGTATTCAAAAATTAATCATGCACTCAACACTGCAATGTACCAGGCAGATTTACTTGCTTGACTCATACTTATTCTCTATTTTCTACTATTTGAAAATACAGTTCTTTCTTTATATCCCATCTAAAATATACCTCATCAGTGAAAGCATTGCAAAATCTTCCCACCACACCCTCAACTTGATTCTTTTGTCCCTATCGTGTCACTTGCCCAGATAATGACATATGTCACAGCCTGTCACATGTGCTTATCGGAACAACCAGGCTGTGACCTTCTTAGAGACAAAATACTTTCATATCCATGTTTGAAACTCCCTCCCCAAAATACTTGTGTATAATAAGCACTCAGTAAATGTTTTTTTTTTTTGAGTTGAGCTAGAAAAATAATATTCTTCATTAAATTCCTTTAAGATGGAGACAGTAGATGCTTTTGGTCCCACTGTTGAGTTGAAAGTAAGGTCATTTCTTGCCAGCAGGCTATGACTGACTTTAATTAAACATTTTATACCATTCATCTGCTGCTGGTAACGTGTCTTTTAAAACACAGGAAACATTAATCTGCAGATGAATAGTATAAAATCCTTTTACAACATTTTTCTCAGTTGCAAGGAGATTATATACTAACCACAATATTTCTGCCCCATTCTAGAATCATAGAAGAATGCATACTATCAATAGACACCTACAGTGAGGGTAATAATGTGCATATGGCATGTTATAACATCCTTATGCTAGTTTCAGAAACTGAGCAAATAGAAAAAAAGTGTGGAGAATGTTATGACTTGAACAATACAAGCATGTGCGTTAAGTCAGGTCTCTAAAGGACAGATTTCACATGTGGGAAACATAAGTGAGAGCATTGCACATTTCGCTATGTGGTAACCCCTTATCCTCCTTCATTTGGTTGACCTGTATCATGGCACTGTGGGTGTCCACTATAGCTCTCTAGGTGGGACTGATGGGAAGAAGAGATGGCAGGCAATGTGTTAACCAGGCAGCAACCTGTACCAGAGCAGAGGAGACAGGGATGGTGCCGCTCTTACTGTGACCTGCAGTGTGAGCATGCATTCCTCACGTGGATAGAATTGGTTCATAAACACAGCTCTGTCCAAGAACTATCAGGATGAAGATACAAAAAACTGAAGGCAGAAGTGCTAAACAAAAAAATAGGCCTGAAGTGGTTTTAAGAGTTGGAGAATGACCAGTCCAGTTATTTTCAGATTATCTTCAATCCCTCCTTTTCCAGTCAGGAGAGGTGGTGGAGATACCTTGGAAAGGCAAATGTACTATGAAAAATGTATATTGAGTATTCTACAACTTCATCTCCCTACTCTCACCTGCTTGGTGATTGTCATCTGGGAACAACTTTCCTGTTCTCTAGTTTAGTGAGAAGTGGGTTGATATGTTTGTATTGTATGATCTGGTATTGATTTAAGATTTAGCAGATAGTTTCAGACCCTATGATGCAGAGTTTTCCATGTTTAAGGTACTGAAGATAACAGTACTCAAAATACTGAGCCCTCTTTTTGTATACAAAAAAAAAGATTCTTCTCTCATCTTCCAAATTTTGTGAAATTCCTCCTCGTGATATTCTGGATCCTTTTCTCATTTTTACAATATTTGGCTAAGAAATATTACCCATTTCTACCTTATACTTTGCTTTGCAATCTAGATTTGTGAACAAATTAAATATTTGATCTCTCCACTTGAGCATTTCACAGGAATCTCAACCTCAAATTTTTTGGAACTCAACTTTTTACCTCTCCCCTCCATATCCGGTCACAATCACACTTTTCCATCTTCCTTATCTAAACCATTTCCAAATTTTTAATACTTGACCTCCAAAATGCCACCTTAAATTTTTCCATATCTTTCCATATGCTTTTTTTTCTCACCTAGAATGTTCTCCTCTCAAACTTTTCCTTACTAATTTCTCTTTATTCTTCAAATTGCCATTAAAACAGTGTCCACACAGACAGATTCTAGATAGTGATCATGGAAAATCAATGCAAATGTCACCCTCTGCCATTATTTGCTCTCAGAACACCATTTTACTTCATATCAATCATTTTAACATGTCTATTTGTATATTTATTTGTCTAATAGAAGTCTTCTGCCAAGCTGTAGACTCTGTAATAATAGGGATATCCCCTTGAATTTCAGAACTTTGCACAGTTCTTTGGACACTGTAGAAGACCAATCATCATTTGTGGAATAATCTAATTGTATAACCTTTTTACATGCACAAGTGTTATCAGTTTCCTTAATAACTTCATAAAACACCATAACTAAGATTATAAGTCACAGAATGTTGTTTGAAAATTGTTACAAAGTATATTATTTTTGTTTAATTGCATTTTCCTTTATATATTGCTGATTCATAGAAATAACTTTTTTTCTTAATATTTCATCTTTGTTTACTCAGGAGAACATTGCAAATTATACACTGAGACCCAGAAAAACATTTTTTAAGTGTGTCATTTATCATGTTTGTTTTAATTATACACTAATCACTTTGTGTTGTATTGCTGAGAGGACACAAAAAACTCAGTTTTTATTCCCAGATCTCCTTTGTTACAGGCAAAATGTCAGAACAGTAACAACAAAGGAAAGGTGTGCATTGAAAAGGCTCCAGAGATCTCAGGTACAGGTGGTATCCTACAACTGGGCCAGGTTAAAAAAAAAAAAAAAAGCATATTGCCATCTGGCTTTGAATCATCAGCAAAAGACCTTGGTACCAGGAGTCCAAATTCTGCTTCTGCTGAAGATCTCTATGTTGAGCTAGTCATGTAGGCATATTCTATCTATGCCACCAGCCCTGAGTGTTCAACTTCCGCCCCCCACCCTTCCAACGCTCCATGTAAACCAGATACTAATCATAAATTTTACTATTAAAATAAATAATGTTGACAGATGAGAAATCATTTGTTCCATGGTTTTATGGTTTGGCTAAGAGTCAAGCTTTCAGTTAATCCAGGTAACCTGATACCCACCACATTTAAACTTCACACTAAGAGGAAGGTACTACACTTGCTGTTATGACACAGAGTGGATGTCAAACTCAGGTTGACTCATTCAGAATCAAACAAATAGCAAACAGTAGCACTGGAAACCAAACACATATCTTTTAAGTGCAGGTTGTTTGTTTTCTTCTCTTTCACCCAAACTGGCTTCCAAGCAAACTTTCTTCAGATTTCTTCTAAGTACCTTTAAAATAGTTGATAAAATCAAAGTTGGCTATTATCTACATTCCCTTTTCATCTTTCTTACATCTCTTTCAGGTACCTTGTGGCACTTTATCCTGTAAATTCTCAAAATTCCACATATCCCCCATTTCTTTCAACTTTATATGAAATGTGAACTATAAATTTTAGGCCATCCATCATTTCATGATCTTCACATCTCCCCAAGCCTTATTGTCTTACACGGTTTTGTTCCTCCACTGAAGGGCAGCTTTGGGGAGGTGGAGGAAGCATGTGGCATTGCCTTATCTAATAATTTACCATCTTGGAGAATGGATTAAAGATATACCATATTGAGGGAATAGAGATGAGATTCAAAGATCTTGCATAAAATACTTGCCAGAAGTGCACGTGTGTGTGTGTGTACGTGTGTGTGTACGTGTGTGTGTGTGTTTCCAATTATTTTATTGATTTGTTACTCTAATCTTCTACTCCTGAGCAGGCAATCCTTGCTATGCTTAAAAGCTTCTGCCGAGGAGATCTTGATTTCTTCTTTGATTACTTAGCCTCAAAGAATCAATAATGAATCTTTACATCTAATTTAATTTAACTCAGCCATTATTTATTTTCCCTTCTAGGGGCTTAGTGAGATGGTAGAATGGAAAGTTACTTTGTTTAACTGTTTGCTTTGAATGGAACATTAAACATCACCAAATAGAAGAAACAGCACAAGATTTAGAATAACAAGCCGTGGGATTAAATGCTTCTTTTTTATTTATTCATTCACTTTTTCATTTATTTATCCATTCATTCTATTATATAAAATGATGAAAAAGAATAATCTACTTGACACAGTTACTTGAAAGAAGAAATCAGACTGTGAAAGCAGGTCTTTTGTAAATAAAATTACAATGCTAACTTTTAGTTATACTGTTTAGTTATAAATGTTTTTCTTCTTGCATAAAATAGAGTATTTTAATATGGTAGACACAATAGACTAAATATTCCATTTATCTGCTTCCTCCTTATAAACAATTGAAAAGATGGTAAAGAAACACAAAAGCCATAATCCCTCATTATAAACAAAACAGGAGAAAGGACACGAATAAATGTGAGATTTGTACACATATCTAGAAAGTGTAAATCCGATGAAGGGTGGTTAATGGGGGGAAATACAGCAGTGGAAAACATAGCCTTGAATATGGACAAAGGACAAAATTGTCAAATCAGATAATATCTGCCAGAAGTTGTGATAACTTAAAGATGCTATAATTTCCAGGTTGAAAGAGAAAAGTGGACCTGAAAACAGGGCCACTAAATGGGAAAGGGAAAGTCTAGGCTTATCATCTTTCTCACCATAATTTTTAACTTCTAGGTGTTTATCCAGGCAAGATGTTGGCATGTTCTTCTATAAAGAGATGGAATAAATCATCTCAAGATAACCAAGGCAATTTTTTGAGGGCACTTTGGAATTTTTAATTTCCACATGCTACTCAACCAGTCCTGTCTTCATATGTGATCTCCTGGCAGTTTTCCTATCTTGTTCTTAAATATGAATAGAAACCTGGAGATCACCAGACATTTGAGGAAAACTTACTCTATGGCAAATTGCCCATGAGATAAACAATAAGGAAAAATTAACACTAGAAGAAACATACAATTCTGGAAATGAAGGGGAAAAAATATCCCCTTTTCCTCATGATAGAATCTGAATACCTTTACAATAGGAGCAATGATACAAACATATGGATGGCAGTAGGAAGAACATGGTGTGGTGCTTAAAGACATATATTCAGAAGCAAACCTGCCTGGGTATAATTCTGACTACCCTTAGGTGTGTACATTAATAGGTGTGCAAGTTACTTAATATATGTATTCCTCAGTTCACCTATCTGTAAAATGGGGATAATAATAGTATCTGGCCCACAGCGTTTCTATGATACTAAATGATTTAGTGTATTAATATTTGTAAAATGTTTGGAACAGTGCCTGATAGGTGTTTAGCACTCTACTATTGTTAGTTATATACATACAAATGAAATCTGGTGTTGCATCTTTGTGTAAAATTAACATGGGACTACTTTTTAACCTTTTAAAATTAGTGTTAGCAGCATGTCTTTCTCCCTCCCTTTATTTCATCTGTCTTTATTTTTAAAATGGCTTCCTTATAGACATATTATTGGGTCTTTTTTTTTTATCCACTCTGGCAATCTCTGTCTCTTAGTTGGTGTATTTTGAACATTCACATCTAAAATGACTACTGATATAACTGGATTAATATCTACCATGTTTATAATTATTTTCTATTCATTGTCCTTATTCTTCGTTTTCTCATCTTCAACTCTTTTCTTGCCTTCTGTAATTTCAGTTGGGCATTTTATATTATTCAGTTTTCCTCCTGTCCTATCATATTATTATACTTATTTTTAAAAAACTTACTGGTGTCCTAGGATTTGCAACATACCTTTACAAGTAACCCAAGTCCTCTTTCAAATAACACAACACCTCTTCACAAATACTGCAATTACCTTATAACCATGTGTTTCCAATTCCTCTATCCCAACCCTTATAATGCTGCTGTCATTCATTTCACATATTCATAAGTGGCAATCACCAAATACATTGTTACTATTATCTTGAACAATTATTTATTATATTGATTAAGAATAAGAGAAAAGATTTTATCTCATTTATTCATTCTCTAGAACTCTTCCTTTATTTATGTATATCCTAGTTTTTGACCTATGTAATTTTCCTTTTCCCTGAAGAACTTAATTATCATTTTTTTGCAGGGTAGTTCTACTGGTGACATATGCATTCAGTTTTGCTTGTCTCACAATGTCTTTATCTCTCCTTCATTTTTGAAGGATGGTTTATTAGGTTCAGAATACTAGGTTGGTGATTTTTTTTTATTGAAACTTTATATTTAACACTTGAAACATTTTGTCCCGTTCTCTTTTTGTTTGCTTGGTTTCTGAGTCTGAAGTAGTTCTTTTACTTGTTCTTACACAGGTAAGGGTCCCTTCACCCCATCCCCCAACTTCTTTCAAAACTTTGATTTTCTGCATTTGAACATGATATACCTAGGTGTAGTTTTATTTTTTTGGTATTTATCCTGGTTGGTCAACTTTGAACTTCCTGGACCTGTAGTAAAAGTCTCTCATTAATTTTTAAAATTAGTTAATTCATTTTTATCGAGGTATAGTTGATGTATAATGTTCTGTAAGTTACAGGTGTACAACACAGTGATTCACAGTTTTTAAAGGTTATATTCCATTTATAGTTATTGTAAGATATTGGCTGTATTCCCTGTGCTGTATAATATATCCTTGTAGCATATTTATTTTATACATAATAGTTTGTACCTCTTAATCCCTTCTCTTTCCCCTCCCTCCTTCTCTCTCCCTACTAGTTACCACTAGTTTGTTCTCTGTATCTGTCTTTTTTTTAATTAAATTTACTAGTTTATTTTATTTTTTACATTTACATATTTTCTACATATAAGTGATATCATACAGTATTTGTCTTTCTCTGACTTATTTCACTTAGCATAATACTCTCCAAGTCCATCCACATTGTTGCAAATGGCAAAATTTCATTCTTTTTATGGCTTAGTAGTATACCATTGTATATATACATATATTTATATCACATCTTCTTTATCCAATCTTCTCCTGATGGACACTTAGGTTGCTTCCATATCTTAGCAATTGTAGATAATGCTTCTGTGAACATTGGGGTGCATTTATCTTTTCGAATTAGTGTTTTCAGTTTGTTGTTGTTGAAAACTAGACATGATGTATTGAGTAAAAGGGACTAAGATCTTTAGTGTGAGGTTTTGTGTTTATCTGGCTAGGAGTTAGGCTATGTTTACTGTTTGCTGTAGCTGTAGTGTCAGAGGATAAAATCTTCTCTAGTGTTTTTTGCTGACCTCATTGCCTTTTGGTTTTCCCATGGACTCCTAAAATAGGGCCTGAGGGTTATAGCAATTTTAGCTATAATCTCCAGTTATCAGATAGGAGCCCTACCGATGTGAAGGTAATGTATAGGGAAAGCATTCTATAGTATTATGATTACGTCTTAGTCTCTTAGTAAACCTGAGTTGGGTATTTCCCTTCCTTCACATCACAAGCTAAAGCAGGAATGAAGTTATTACCCTTCCCCAGATTGGTTAGGCTTTGGTTAAACCTTAGTTGGTCAGGTTCTGGTAAAATAGTTTCTTTTGAGGAGAAGCCTTAGTAAGGAAAACAGAGAGCTCTTGTCTTATTTCAAATGGCTGCTTTTCCCCTCTCCCTGCTGGGAGCACAAAGGGATTTTTCTCAGATCCTCACAGTGGAAACTGATAGGGCTTCTGGAAGTATTGGGTTGGCCAAAAAGTTTGTTCAGGTTTTTCCATAAGATGTTAGGAAAAGCACAAATGAATTTTTTGGCCAACTCAATAAAATTCAGTAAAGAGTGGGGGCCCCATGATTGGGCTCCCCTGGATCTAGTCCACACCAAGCCTACAGCAATTTGTCAATTACAGTGTAATGTGTTTCTATTGATACTGACTTCAGCTTGGGGCTTCTCATCTTAAGCTGCTTCTCACAATAAACTTTGATTCTCTGTATCTGATTGTCTGTCTCTTCGGTTTCCAGCGCAAAATTGGACCCTATGAGCTCAGGTCTCTGAGCTAAGAAGAGTTGTTGATTTTTAGTTTGTTCAGCTCTTTTTCTTATTGTGAGGATGGAGTGATGACTTGCCAAGCTTTTAACTTGTTGGACTGGAAACCAAAACTTCAGGTATTTCATCTTAAAAATCTCTGCCCACAGGAATTATTCATCGTACCTCATTGTTTCAGGCCCTTTGACAAAGTCAAAATAAAGATTTGGCAGATTGGAAAATAAAGCAATGACTGAGAATGAAAGAAGCTAAAGATAAATACTTCCTGGCTGATCGTTAAACCCTCTGTATGTAGTAGTAAATTCATAGAGAGGTCTTAATTTGCTTATTTTATTCAAACAATGGTCATTTTTTCCTAGCTTTCATTAGCTTCTTCCTGCAATATAAGTTCTTCTGTGGCTTTTATTTATAGTCATGTTGCTTGCTGTTCTCTTTATGGGCCAATTTACATCTTTTGGGAATAGACAGGGAGAATTTCAGAATGATTTAGGAACCAGCTGGATACAGTAACTTGCCATGTTTTTTCTCCGCCTATGAAGAGAACATCTGCTAGATATGCTGGGATGGAGTGTGCTTTTGTCTTCAGAAGGAATCAGACATCTTCCTGTATTTCAGTTCTAAAGAGAAAATGTTGCTATGGTGCATTAAAAAAAAAAAAAATCCAACCTGTAAGTAACAATTTGCTAAGACACCATGGCAGAGTTATGTTCTATTTTAAGATTTTGGATGGAATGCATCTTCACTGCACAAAGAGTGTGGAGAAAATGAGCTGAGACCATGCCTGCCATGGCCTTCTTTAGGTTGTTAAATCTCCTGCTGAGAAAACACAGGAAATATTAATAATCTGACAGGAACTGTCAAGGTTCACATGGTGGTCTTATGCCAAGCAGGCTTAGTAATACTTGAAGGAAAATAATCTTAAACAATCTGGAGAAAAATCTGAGCATAAAATTGTTACCATTTTAAGGTCTTTCTTTTAACACTGAAAAGTAATATACTTTTTAGCAGCTAAGATAATAATTCCCAAACTTTTTGGTTATAGCATAAAGCTGATAATTGACTATCACTGACTTTCAATTCTGCCAATTAGTATATAAGGGGTGGACACACTTCTACACATGTATATGACACGTATGCAATTCTTATTTTACAAATTGAAAAACAGACCTTAATCAGGACCAACTTCTGATAGCTACCATTATATTACTTCTAGAGATTCCTTTTCCTCCATCATATATCAGTACCACAAATGATCAAATACACACTGACATTAAAGATACTCTGTTGATGGCAATAACCATCATTTATACTTTTAATTCTTTATTTCCTGGGAGCTTTAAAATACAGGAATTAATTCTTGTCTAATATATGTAAATACTCATCCAAAGACATTCTGTCCTCTGAAAGATCCTTAAACTTCATTCAAACAGTAATCTAATAAAATTATACACAAATTGATTCATTATATGTGCAAAATTAATTTTTATTCATCTGGCCCACCTGTCCTTAGCCCAAGCTACTATCATCCCTCCTCTCATCTATGGAAATAACCTACTAACCAATCTTTCCACATCAACTCTTGCCCCTCTTTGATCACTTATCCACATGGCACACTGAGCAACCTTTTCAAAAAACATATTTGACCTTGACATTCTCTGCTTAGACCACACCTTGCCTTTCCATCACTCTTTTGACAAAGACCTACAGGGCTCTGCGTGCCTTAAAAACTGACCACATCTCCAACTCTCTGTGCTTAGTATCTTTCCTCTCTTCCTATACATTAGGCTCAACCCCCAGAGGGTCTTTTTCAGTGTTCTTTGCATTTTTTGGAGCCGTCTTTTCCCCTCTCTGTTAAATGCCTACTCATCCCTCAAGGGAGTGTTTCTTACTCCACTTCCTCCCCGCTCAGCATCGGGTCAGATCTCCTATGAGACACTATCAGCTCAAATACCTTTGCCTCCATAGAACTTACCACTAGGAGTATCATGCCACAACAAGAACATGCACCAAACAGATGCACTCGCATCTTGCTTGACATTTAATTGAGGAAGACATTGCATGTGCTGGAGTAACGTATTCCTGGCACATTTTTACACGAGTGGACATGCACAGGCATACATTAAGAGGGAAAAAGAAAGAGAGAGATTGAGAGGAAGACAATTGCAAAGCTGACACCTACTTAATGGATGACACATTTTCAAGAACTTAAAATATGTATTCATATTTGCATTGAAATGCAGATGGTGTGTATCATTGCATTAGCAGGGGATGTAATACAATGATTCTGCATCTTGTTTCACATTTGTTTTAAAAGTCTATATAGTTCATCCTCCCTATTCTCAGATTCCATATTTGCAAGTTCATCTACTTGCTAAAACTTATTTTAACCCCCAAATTGATATCCATTGCACTTTCATCTCCGGACATGTGCAAAACTGCAAGAAAACTGAGTTGCCCAACACTCCCGTTTCCAGCTGAAGTGGAACAAGGAGACTCTGCCTGTTTGCTTCAGTTCTCATTCAGAGATGAGTGGAGGATGGAGACAGTAGGAGGCAGTGTGATGCAAGAAGATCGTATTCTGGGGCCAGTTGGAGAGGTTTGAATCCCAGCGCTGGAACTGGTCCGTTGGGTCATCTCAGGCATGTAACTTAACATGTCTGAATATGCTTTTCTCTTTTGTTAAAGAAAGAAAATAGAATTTACCAAAATGATTTGACGAGTTGTTATGATTTAATCTTAAATTTATGATTTAAGATTATAATCTGTGTGTGTGCGTATAAAATCCTCCCCAGGAGCAATGTATATATATACATACACACACATACATACATCATGCATATATATAATATACATTCCTCTCCAGGAGCAATGATTTAACTTTTGCTAATTTAATGTTCTTGGCAACTTTCTAGAACACAACTAACATGAATGATGAGAATCAACTCTATATTAAAAATGAAATGTAAGTTAAAATTTATGGGCCTTTGAAACAAGAAGTCCATAGACCACAGGTTGAAAATTGATGATCTTAAATAATGTCCTTAATTTTAAAATGAAGAAATTTATACCCAGAGAGATTAAAACAATTTTCTGAAGTAACACAGTTATTCACTGAGATAAATATATCTACAACTCAGATATGCTAGTTCTTTCACAATGCTAAACTTTCCACAAAATTATAAAGATTCTTTGTCTCTCTCTCTCTTTAAGAAACTGATATCAAAAATGAAAAATGAATAAAAATAGAAAGGATATTAAAATATAAGGACCAGTAATTGAGGGAAAGCTATCTGTAGTAGTGGGACCTTTGTTTTCTTATCAAAGTCCTGTTTGTTCTCATACAAAATGGACATAATAGTATGTACCTTGAAAGGTTATTATCATGAGGGTCAAATAAAGGGATGATTTTACAATTGACATCTCTAAATGGCAATGGAGAAAGTATTAGATAAGTTAATCTGCTGTGTATGTCTTTGATTAAAAACAGTAACCAGCAGAAACAATTTTCTATTTGAAAAAAAATTAAAATCTTGCAACTCATCTTGCAAGATTACCAGGCCTGATAAGGTTTTCTCACAAAGAAACAGATATTATGGATCGAAATACTAAAATTTAATGTACAGTTATTTTATTTGGCTTCTAGCAAGCTGCCTTCAATTGCAAAGTGAATATTCACTACCTTTTTCTAATTTTTAGAAGCTACTAAGAAAACACACTTCTCATCAACAGATGAATGGATAAAGAAGATGTGGTACATACATACAATGGAATATTACTCAGCTGTAAAAAGCAATGAAACTGGGACATTTTTAGAGACATGGATGGACCTAGAGACTGTCATACAGAGTGAAGTGAGTCAAAAAGAGAAAAACAAATATTGTATATTAACACATATATGTGGACTATAGAAAAATGGTACAAATCAACTGGTTTGCAAGGCAGAAATAGAGACACAAATGTAGAGAACAAACATATGGACGCCAAGTGGGGAGGGCAGGGAGGGTTGTGGGGGGAACGAATTGGGAGACTGGAATACCAAATTGTACACTCTAAATATATGCAGTTTATTGTAAAAAATAAAAAAATAAAAAGTTAAAAAAAAAAAAACACACTTCTAGTGAAAAGCTAAAAATCACTTTTGACCAATTCCTCTCCATTGTGGTGCTTGACATAAGAAATCTTATAGCACAAACTGTTGCTTACCTATCTCCATGCCTGTAACCTTGACCTGAGTGCATTGCTGCCTGCAATAAAGATGATGTTTCCCACCTTCCCTTGCAGCTAGTTGCAGCCTCATAGCCACGATGTGGCCACTGGATTTGAATAGAAGTATCACGTGACAGCTTCTGGGAAATCTCTTTAAAAGAGAGCTAGTGCAAGGGACTTCTCTGGTGGTCCTGTGGTTAGGAACCCATGCTTCCACTGCAAGGGGTGCATGTTCGATCCCTGCTCAGGGAACTAAAATTCCACCTGCCAACTAAGATCCAGCTTGTTGCACGGTGTGGCAAAAAAAAAAAAAAAAAAAAAAAAGAGAGAGAGTTGAAGCTGATGCAGATCCTTTGCCCCTTCTCCTCTCCTTCTAACCTCCTTGAAAGTAGAATATGGAGACATGACCAGCTTCATGTCCATTCAGACAGTGTGATCATAGAGGACATGATGCATAGAAAAGCCCCACATTTGATTAATTGCCCTAATATATCCCTCCAGAAATTCTGTTTTACCTTTGAGCTTTTATGTTTTGTAACTAAAGCATAGGACATACATGCACTATGTGTTTCAGATGTTCATTATTTCTTTATGTACAGCATTCTCAACGCCTCATGAAGTGAGAATTCCAGTGGACAATATGTGGGAGTTCACCAAGATGCAAAGTGAGTACAAGGTAAACATGTTACATGTTTCAGAGTTCTAAGAGACCATACTTTGTATTTGAAGATAAAATTGCTGCTAATTTAGGAAGAAGGCAACTGGTATTCTAAGCAACACAAAGAATGGGGACCCCTATCATATCCTTTCTTGTGTCCTTAATTCCTTCTATTAGCCAACCACTTATGCTAAAAGTGATAACCTGGAAGGAAAAGGAAAGATAAGGCAATCCGTAACTGTTTCTCCTTTTCTCCTCACTGACCCATGAGTAAGGTGAAGGTAAGAGTGGTGGTAGATTGTGCACATGTGAAAAAACAAAACAAAACAAAAATACTTGAGTTAGTTGCTAGCACTGTTTTCAATGTTCTGCATACATGAGGTATGAATTATGAATTGTGTATTTGGCTACTACGTATATGAGTTAAATGCTTTTATATTTGCATCTAAAACTAGCATCATGTAATATAAAGGTAAGTGGTAAAATGTATACTACGAATACAATTTTCAACTTTTCTTAGAAGAACATTAATAACAAATTTTTAAAAAATACCCTAATAAGCTGAGAGAAACTACAGAAGAAATTAGTGGCTTTATGTATTAGTACCTTTAACAGTATCTCTTTCCTGTTTTTTGTTGTTTTTTTTTTTTTTTTTTTTGAAAAAGGAGTCCCATAATTTTATTTTCTTCTGTGCTCCAAGAAATTTTATAGCCAGCCCTGCATGGAGGTGATGGCTAGAAATCATCCCTGGTCCATGAGACAGGGGGATAAACACTAGCAGTGGCAGAAAGGAAAGCTGAGAGCAGGCTGGGTTCCATATGACTGCTAAGAATTATAAACCAGCCATGGACTGTTCACATCCAGATTTTCCAGAATGAGAAATAAACTTCTATCATGTTTAACCAACCATGTAGGGGAGGTTCTGTTACTCAGTAAGTCATACAAGCACTGAATTGAAGAAAAGGAGTTTTAAAAGAAGCAGATCTCACTGTCATGCATTTTGTATTACAGACATTATACCATAGTTAAGACACAAAGAGATATTCTTTAGGGAAAAAAAAAGTCACAGAGATGAGTGGCCAGTTTCATAATGAGACTTAGGTGACTGATTAACTATCTTGAATCTGTGTGAGTTCTGCTGTATGTTCATTTATTTTTTGATTTACAAAATCTAAATGGCCCTGGACAAAATGATTTATTTGGAAGTAGGTCCTTGAATTAAAATAAATCAGTATTGGCTTCATTTCATCAAAGACATATATTTTCTATTTGCATGACTTGAATATATTCATAACACAGAATATATTCATCACACATTCAAACCGCGATGAAAATAAAGTAACATCTAAGGCCTTGTCCTGGTGATAAAAAGAAAACGTAGTGAGAAACACGCAAGAGAACATCCAATGATATACACAGAATGAAGTAGTTGTTAGTTTGGTGATACAAGAACATACCATGGGCATAATTGCTTACAAATAAGGGGATGTGGGAAATCACATGGGTGAGTAGACTTAGAGCCATGCATTGTAGGATCAGTGAGATACTACAGAAAAAGAAAATGAACAGCATTTCCAGACTAAGTAAAATGAGTAATTAAATGATGTACAGATATGATGGTCATTAACAAGAGCAAGTCTAGTAATATTTATGGAAGTAAACCCGTTCTGACTTAGGTATTTACTTATTTTTTCTATAAACTCAAAGCAGATACATTTTACTAACTGACATCAGAATATGAAGAGGTATATAAAAACTAGAAGGTTTTGAAATGGTCAAATATCTGATTGAGAATGGAATTTAAAATAATTATCTAAATATGTTGGATATCATTTTATTCACCAGAAAATGGTCTTTCAGTAAAATAAAGCAAATAACAACACTGAATGAGGTGAAAAGATGCTTCAGTAGCGTGCTCCCTTGATCCTTTAAAGAAAGAAAACCAGTGTCCAGCAACACTTAGGAAGATATCTCTCAAATACCACTGAAAATAGATTAAAGGAGAAATAGGAATGAATAGACCAATTGGTCATGCAAACTCAAAACCCAGATAAAAGTTGGTAGGCTTGGCTCATAACAGTGCAATGGAAATGAAACTGAAAAAAAAAAAGTAACAGAATATATTTTTAAAGGAATTTAAGTTTAGGGAAATAAATATATTCACATATTAATTGCTATACCTCTCTCCTGGAAACATATTGTAAGTACAATGATATACTGAGCAATTCAAATTGTTTCCTAATGAAACAAATAAATCAATAATGAGCAGTTCAGCCCTTCAATATTTATTTATTTTTCCCCTAGGATAATTCTTCATAAGTGTTATTTATGTTCCTGGTTAAAAGTGGATAGCCCAAAATGAGAAGTCGGTACAAGTCCATGTTTGTAAGTCAGGACTTTATTTTGCCATTAAGCTAATGATAATAGTATTTGTGCTGGATGAATCAACCAAAATGTGACTCAATCTACCTCTCATGAAGTTAACAACTAGACCCGATGTTTGCTTTAGCAATAATGATGTGAGTAGGGAGGTCAACACTGACATTTCCTGAGCTCCTACTATGTCCAGGTCTCTGGGTACCTTACAGTCATTATCTCTTTTATTCTCACAAAAGCACTGTGAGGGTAAATAGTATCATCACTGTACAGACCGGAGAGCACTAGCTCAGTGAAGTGAGTTAGTTGCTCAAAGTCACATAGATAGGATATATTTAAATCTAAGTCTGTTGGTTATAGTAAAAAGAGGAGCTATGGAAGCACACTGCCATCCCGACAAATAGAGTGGCATAAATCATCTGTGGAAGAGCTTGTGAAGTCTTATATGAATCAAGCTTGTGAGGACTAAAAAAGTCTTGCTATTTCATCTACAATTTTAATCAAGTTTCAATATGCACTAGCGACCCTAGCAACCAGTAATTTCCATGTGAAGCCAATGGAAAAAGAGATCGTGAAGACAGATGGAGCCTTTGGATCTATGCACGATTATAGCCTTATGTTCTTTTATATGATCCCAGTAAAAATAGGTCAGCTTAGCTGTCTTACTCAGATGAAAATGTAATAAATGTTTACACAATTCATCACTTAAAGAATCTAAATTTAATTTCCTACTTGGACTCCTGTCTGTAATAAAAATATGGAAGAAACAGCCTGTGTTATTTACCTCTTGAGAATGACAAGTTATAAAGTTGGATCTTTGAGATAGTTAGCATCGATGTTTCCATAGCTTTTTTGTTCACTACAGCTGTCATAGTCATCAGTATAGTTTGATTTGACCACATGATCAATCTTAACTATTTATCAACTAGCTTCATTTGTAAAGGTCAAATCACCCAGTTTGTCATTAGAGTGTCTAGTTATAGAAGCATTCTTATTATCATATCTTATTAAAATGACATTTAATTGACATTTACAGGGACAGCAAGGTTTGAAGATTGTAAGTATAATTTAAACTTTTTTTTTAAATGAAAGAGAATATTAGAATCAGAGGTTTTGTAGTGAAATACTAAATTATTTAAAACATCATTTTTTGACAACATGTTATGTTGAGTTTCGAGGGTTTCATCCATTTCAGAGGCCCTTATCTATTGCCTGCTGATTGAAATGTCTATGTTTAAGATTTACTCTTTTTCTTTACTATGCTTTAACTTTTATCCATAAAAACTATTCTTGAGAGAAGAAAGATGGCAGTGAAGTAGAAGGACGTGGGATGCATCCCTCTCCACAGATGCATCAGGAATACACCCAAAAGATGCAATAATTCCCACAGAGAACCAGCTGAATGCCAGCAAACAACCTCGGACACCAGAAAGACTGCAAAGATCCTGACATAACTGGGTAGGACAGAGGGAAAAAAAAAAAAAAAGGAGAAAGAAGAAGAGAAGAAAGGAAAGGGACAGGTCCCACACCCTGGGGCGGGGGGATCTGAAACAGAGGGGAGATCGCTGAATTCAGGGAAACATCACTTATCTAATGGGGAAACTCCTTCTCCAATGGGGAATTTCCCTGGGTCAGAAGGGAGGCATTTGGGACTGTTCAAAGAGGGTGAAGTTCCTGAGCTGTGGCAGATGGGAAAAGTGAGAAATACATGGAGGGTCCACAATACAGCTCAGCGTGTCCGGACTGAGATGTCGGTTCACAGCAGAACAGGGGGTCTGGGAGCTGGAACATGGGAACTGGAGAACTGGTTCAGTATGAGAAACATTGTTGGCAGTGGCGAGATGGACTGAGAGGACAGGAGGGAAGAAATCCGCAGTGAAGAGTACCTACCATGGAGAGCTGGGCCGCTGTGGCAGTGGTTTATACTGCTGACTCACAAGCAGGGGGGTGGAGCCACGGGTGTAGCCTCTCTCTTGGCACCTCTGATGGACAAAGGAAGGACCCATCTGGGCCTGGCTAACACACTCAGGGATAACAAAGGCCCCTGGGTGGGGCTGGCCTAGAGTGCCTGCAGCCAAGAGCCAAAAGTCCACAGAGTGGCCTAGCTCTGGAGACACTCTATTTACACCAGAGCCACCAGCATCCCTCTGCAACAGGCACCAACACAGCTGACTGAGCTGCTATGACCAAGGCAGGGTGCTCCGATGGAGTCATAGCAGCCGGGAGGAGCTGCATTTGGAGTCGCTCTCTTGGTGCCACTGCTTACTCACTGCCCAGGGGATGGTGCCACTATTGTAGCCTCTCTCTCCCCACACACCAGTGCTTACAGACAAACAATAAAGGAAGCTCTGCTTGTCACCGAGTAATACAAAAAGCCCATGGCAGGTAGAAGGACACTTACAGCTGAGACCCCAAGGAAACAGAAATATTATTAATTCTATTGATCTGTTCCATTCTGGGGTCACTTGATTTTTTTTTAAATTTTAGTATATTAATTACAGTCTTAGTCCTAAGGGGTCTACACATTTTAAAACATTTTTTATTCTATTTTTATCTTTAGCCTTTTTATATATTTCTGTTTCTAGCTGAGTTTTTTATAGTGCTGACTGTATCTCTCCTACTTTCTTTTCATCTCTATCTTTTATACATTTCTATTTCTTTCTTTTCATATTTCTGGCCACACTACACTCTCCTGTTGCCCTGTCTTCTATCCTTTTTTAGTTTATTTTATCTTAATATACCTATAACCAATATTATCAGTCTGCTTTGTTTCCTTTATTCTCCAGATGACACACTGCTTTGGTTTTTATTATTAGGTTTTGTCTTTATCTTAGTTCTAAGAATAATTGATTTCATTCTGAGAATCTTCAGTCTGTCTGGTGGTACTCTTGCTCTTTATTATATTGAATCCTAGCTTTCAAAATCTCCCTGGATTTGTGTTTGTGTGGGTTTTTTTTTTTTGTTTGTTTCTTAGTTTTTTTGTTTTGTTTTGTTTTTGGTTTTGAATTTCGGTTGGTTTTCTCTTTGGTTGTCTGATTGCATACTGGGGTACTTCTGTCAGGCCTTTCTAGTGCCTTGTGTTTTATTGGATTCAGTATTTGTGTGTCTTATACATGTATGTGTTTCCTTGACTTAGTATTTGTTTGACTCAACACTCTGCCATTAGTCTGGGGTTTGGATAGTCTTCTTTAAACCCCTTTATTGCCAGGACAAGCAACCTCTGAAGTCTGGACTAATCCATCAGAAGTCAAGTAGGAGGCTCTGGGGAGGGAACACTGAATCCAGGATGCTAGAATACTAGGGAGTCCACAGACACAGGGAAGATTAAATGCAGAGAACTCTCATGGAGCCCTGTATCAGAGTCTAAAACCTGGCTTCATCTAACTGTCTGCAACTGCCAGTGCTGGACACCTCACACCAAACTACAAACAAGACAGGAACACAAACCCACCCATCAGCACACAGACTACCTAAAGCCATATTAACCTCACAGATACCCAAAAAAACACCTCCTGACATGGACCTGCTCATCAGAGAAGAAAGACACAGAGCCACACACTGGAAAGCAGACACCAGACCCCCCACCACCAGGAACCTACTCAAGACACTGGACAAACCCCCCCACAGGGGGCAGAGGGCAGAAACAAGAGGAATTACAACTAGGCAGCATAGGGAAAGGAGACAGAAAAACCTATAAATTAGACATAATAAGAAGAAAAAAAAAAACATGCAGGCAAAAGAGCAGGAAAAAACCACACAAGACCAAATAAGAGGAAATAGGAAAATTGCCTGAAAAAGAATTCAGTTATGATAGTAAAGATGATCCAAAATCTCGGTGACAAAATACAGAAAATACAAGAAACAGTTAATAAGGACTCAGAAGAACTAAAAAGCAAACAAACAGTAATGGTCAACAAAATAACCGAAATTAAAAATACTCTAGATGGTATAAACAGCAGAATAACTGAGGCAGAAGAACGAATAAGTGAGTTGGAAGATATAATGGGGCAAATAACTGCTACAGAGCATGAAAGAGAGAAAAGAATAAACAGAACGGAAGACAGTGTCAGAGAGTTTGGTGACAACATTAAGCACACCAACATTCGAATCATAAGCATCCCAGAAGAAGAAGAAAAAAAGAAAGGGTCTGAGAAAATATTTGAAGAGGTTATAGTGGAAAACTTCCCCAACATGGGAAAGGAAATAATTAATCAAGTCCAAGAAGCACAGAGAGTCCCATACAGAATAAGCCCAAGGAGAAATATACCAAGGCACATATTAATCAAAATCATGAAAATTAAACACAAAGAAAAATATTAAAAACAAGAAAAAAGCAACAAAGAACATATAAGAGAAAACCCATAAGGATAACAGCTGATCTTTCTGCAGAAACTCTGCAGGCCAAAAGGGAGTGGCCAGATATACTGAAAGTCCTGAAAGAGGCAAAACTACAGCCAAGAATACTCTACCCAGCAAGAATCTCATTCAGATTTGACAGAGAAATCAAAAGCTTTACAGACAAGCAAAAGTTAAGAGGATTCAGCACCACCAAACCAGCCTTACAACAATTGCTAAAGGAACTTTTCTAAGCAGGGAACACAAGAGAAGGAAATGACTTACAAAAACAAACTCAAAACAATTGAGAAAATGGTAATAAGAACGTACGTGTCAATAATCACCTTAAATGTAAATGGATTAAATGTTCCAACAAAAAGACACAGACTGGCTAAATGGGTACAAAAACAAGACCCTTCTATATGCTGCCTATAAGAAACCCACTTCAGACCAAGGGACACATATAGACTGAAAGTAAAGGGATGGAAAAAGATATTCCATGCAAATGGAAATCAAAAGAAAGCTGGAGTAGCAATACTCATATCAGACAAATTACACTTTAAAGACTGTTACAAGAGACCAGGAAGGACATTACATAATGATCAAGGCATCAATCCAAGAAGAAGATATCACAATGGTAAATATCTATGCACCCAACATAGGAGCACCTCAATACATAAGGCAAATGCTAACAGCCATAAAAGGGGAAATCGACAGTAACACAATAATAGTAGGAGTCTTTAACACCCCACTTACATCAATGGACAGATCATCCAAACAGAAAATAAATAAGGACACACAAGCTTTAAAGGACACATTAGACCATCTCGACTTAATTGATATTTATAGGACATTCCATCCAAAAACGACAGAATATACTTTCTTCTCAAGTGCACATGGAACATTTCCAGGATAGATTACATTTTGGGTCACAAATCAAGCCTTGGTAAATTCAAGAAAATTGAAATCATATCAAGCATCTTCTTCTCTGACCACAACGCCATGAGATTAGATATCAATTACAGGAAAAAAACTACAAAATATACAAACACATGGTGGCTAAATGATACGCTATTAAACAACCAAGAAATCACTAAAGAAATCAAGGAGGAAATCAAAAAATATCTAGAAACAAATGACAATGAAAACACAAGAACCCAAAACCTATGGGAAGCATCAAAAGGAGTTCTAAGAGAGAAGTTTATAGCAATACAGTCCTACCTCAAGAAACAAGAAAAATATCAAATAAACAACCTAACCTTACACCTAAAACAATTAGAGAATGTACAAAAAAACCCCAAAGTGAGCAGAAGGAAAAAAATCATAAAGATCAGATCAGAAATAAATGAAAAAGAAATGAAGGAAACAATAACAAAGATCAATGAAACTGAAAGCTGGTTCTTTGAGAGGATAAACAAAATTGGTAAACCATTAGCTATACTCATCAGGAAAAGAATGGAGAAGATGCAAATCAACAGAATCAGAAATGAAAAAGGAGAAGTAACAACTGACACCACCGAAATACAAAAGATCATGAGAGACTACTACAAGCAACTATATGCCAATAAATTGGATAACTTGGAAGAAATGGATACATTCTTAGAAAAGTACAATCTTCCAAGACTGAACCGGAGGAAATAGAAAATATGAACAGACCAATCACAAGTATGGAAATTGAGACTCTGTTACAAAATCTGCCAACAAACAAAAGCCAAGAGCCAGATGGCTTCACAGGCAAATTCTATCAAACATTTAGAGAAGAGCTAACACCTATCCTTCTCAAACTCTTCCAAAATATAGCAGAAGGAGGAACACCCCCAAACTCATTCTACGAGGCCATCATCACCCTGATACCAAAACCAGGCAAAGATGTCACAAGGAAAAGGGAACTACAGGCCAATATCACTGATGAATATAGTTGCAGAAATCCTCAACCAAATACTAGCTAACAGAATCCAGCAGCACATTAAAAAAATCATATACCATGATCAAGTGGGGTTTATCCCTTGGGTGCAAGGAATCTTCAATATACACAAATCAATCAATGTGATATATCATATCAACAAATTGAAGGATAAAAACCATATGATAACCTCAATTGATGAAGAAAAAGCTTTCAACAAAATTCAACATCCATTTATGATAAAAACTCTCCAGAAAATGGGCATAGAAGGAAATTACCTCAGCATAATAAAAGCCATATATGAGAAACAAAAAGCCAACATCATTCTAAATGGTGAAAAACTGAAAGCTTTCCCTGTAAGAACAGGAACAAGACAAGGGTGTCCACTCTCACCACTATTATTCAACATAGTTTTGGAAGTTTTAGCCACAGCAATCAAAGAAAATGAAATAAAAGGAATCCAAATTGGAAAAGAAGAAGTAAAATTGTCACTCTTTGCAGATGACATGATATTATATATAGAAAACCCTAAAGACTCAACCAGAAAACTGCTAGCACCAATTGATGAATTTAATAAAGTAGCAAGATACAAAATTAATGTGCAGAAATCTCTTGCATTCATATACACGAACAACGGAAGGGCAGAAAGAGAAAATAAGGAAACTCTCCCATTTACCATTGCAACCAAAAGAATAAAATTCCCAAGAATAAACCTGCCCAAGGAGGCAAAAGACCTGTATGCAGAAAAATATAAGACCCTGATGAAAGAAATCAAAGGTGATACAAACAGATGGAGAGACATACCATGTTCTTGGATTGGAAGAATCAACATTGTGAAAATGACTGTACTACCCAAAGCAATTTACAAATTCAATGCAATTCCGATCAAATTACCAATGGCGTATTTCACAGAACTACAACAAGAAATCTTACAATTTGTATGGAAATGCAAAAGACCCCGAATAGCCAAAGTAATCTTGAGAAGGAAAGATGGAGTTGGTGGAATTAGGCTTCCTGACTTCAAAGTATACTACAAGCCCACAGTGATCAAGACAGTATGGTATTGGCACAAAAATAGAAAGGAACATCAATGGCACAGAATAGAGAACCCAGAAACCCAAGCACATGTGGGTACCTTATCTTTGACAAAGGAGGCAAGAATATACAATGAAAAAAAGACAGCCTCTTCAATAAGTGGTGCTGGGAAAACTGGACAGCTACATGTAAAAGAATGAAATTAGAACACTTCCTAACACCATGCACAAAAATAAACTCAAAATGGATTAAAGACCTAAATGTAAGGCCAGACACTATAAAACTCCTAGAGGGAAACATAGGCAGAACACTCTTTGACATACATCAAAGCAAGATCCTTTTTGACCTACCTCCTAGAATAATGGAAATAAAATCAAGAATAAACAAGTGGGACCTCATGAAACTTAAAAGCTTTTGCACAGCAAAAGAAACCATAAACAAGAAGACAACCCTCAGAATAGGAGAAAATACTTGCCAATGAAGCAACAGACAAAGGATTAATCTCCAAAATATACAAGCAGCTCATGCAGCTTAATACCAAAAAAAGCAAATAACCCAATCCACAAATGGGCAGAAGACTTGAAGAGACATTTCTCCAAAGACATATAGGTGGCCAACAAACACCTGAGAAGATGCTCAACATCACTAATTATCAGAGAAATGCAAGTCAAAGGCACAATGAGGTATCACCTCACACCAGTCAGAATGGCCATCCTCAAAACATCTAGAAACAACAAATGTTGGAGAGGGTGTGGAGAAAAGGGAACTCTCTGCACTGTTGGTGGGAATGTAAGTTGGTCCAGCCACTATGGAAAACAGTTTGGAGGTTCTTTAAAAAACTAAAAGCAGAACTACCATTATGATCCAGTAATCCCACTCCTGGGCATATACCCAGAGAGAACCATAATCCAAAAAGAAATATGTACCATAATATTCATTGCAGCACTCTTTACAATAGCCAGGACATGAAAGCAACCTAAATGCCCATCAACAGATGAATGGATAAAGAAGATGTGGCATATATATACAATGGAATATTACTCAGCCATAAAAAGGAATGAAATGGAGTTGTATGTAATGAGGTGGATAGACCTGGAGTCTGTCATACAGAGTGAAGTAAGCCAGAAAGAGAAAAACAAATACTGTATGCTAACTCATATATGTGGAATCTAAAAAAATAAAATAAAATAAAATGGTACTGATGAACCCAGTGACAGGGCAAGAATAAGGATGCAGATGCAGATAATGGACTGGAGGACACGGGGTTGGGGAGGCGGTGGGCGAAGGGGAAGCCAGGATGCAGTGAGAGAGTAGCATAGACATATTTACACTACCAATTGTAAAATAGATAGCTAGTGGGAAGTTGCTGTATAACAAGGGGAGATCAACTCGATGATGGGTGATGCCTTAGAGGGCCAGGACAAGGAGAGCAGGAGGAAGTTGTGGGAGGGAGGGGATATGGGGATATATGTCTAAATACAGCTAATTCACTTTGGTGTACCTCAAAAGCTGGTACAAGAGTGTAAAGCAATTATATTCCAATAAAGAGCTTAAAAAAAACACTCTTGAATGTTAAGGTATTTATATTGTAACTCAGTATGTTACTATAACTCACTGAGTTATAATGTAACTCACTATGTTAAAAAGAGTTGAGCTTGGTAATGAGTGGTTTAATTAAGAGCTAGAAAGAGCATTTAGAATTAATGTAGAACAGAATAAAGTAGAGAAATAACAGATAAAGCCTTTTTGAAATCATGTTAATGGCAGAATTTGTCTCACAATTTTTACTAGAGATTCTTTGCCATCTTTTAATGAAAAACTAATCCTAGTAGGTACTCATTTTATTTATTTTACTTTATTTTATTTTACTTTTTTGTTTTAACAAAGTTAATGCTGTAAGTGTATAGGATAACTGACAACTGTGTGTACAAAATGTGATTACAAGTGACTCTTCCTGAAGGAAATATGTTTTCCTTATGAGACACATTTTTGATGTGGTAAATATACACATAAACAGTTAAATGTATGTTGTATTTTAAGCATTAGCAGAGATTCACTTCATAAGGAAGAAAAGTAAATGTTAGTTACATAATGTACACGAAAGAGAGAAAAGTATTGTTCTTGGAGTTAGATATTTAATCCTTGCAGCTGAAGAGGGGACAGGGAAAAATGGTCATCTGCTAGTTTTTCACTGAAAGAGGTCTGACTGAATACAGGCTACTGACTGCCACTTTTCTGTTTTCATTTTGTTTGTTTGTTTGTTTGTTTGTTTTAACTGTGTCACTTGCTCTATTTTCGGACTTTCTGCCTCTCTTTAAAGGAATGGTTTCCTCAGATGTTGACACATTTCTGTCCACAAATCCCATTCATCTTTTTGTCATGTTCATTATTGGCCCCTCTGATGGCTACTGACAAAGGCAGAGAATTTTTGCAATGGTGCATCCAAAGTGTTTCACTGCACCTCAGTCTGATTAGCTGCCTTGGACACTGCTCTGCTTCGTCAGCATCCAAACTAGAACTTAAACTTTCAGCTTTAGCCTATGAGTTGTTTAGCCAGTTTTCCAGAGATAGAGGCAGGAGGATGGCAAAGACCCCCACGTGGTCCAAGTGCCACTCCCAAACCATCACTTGACCAGTGACCCAAGCTCCACTCCTTGTGTTTTCTCATGATGAAATTAGAGCTCCCAAGAATCACTCCCACTTGTTTTAACTGTGCTGCAGTTTTCACCACTATTTGTGATTGGCTGTGGTTTTATTGACCTACAGATCTGATTTTCTGTCTGCCTCTCCCTTCTCTCTGTGTCTCTGTTTCTTTTTCTTTCTCAGAAATTATTCTTGCTATCAGTGGAGTCATTCATTCTAAAAAGGTCTTCTCTATCATTTACTATGCTTTTAAATAGAAAGGACAATTAATGTTGGTGCATTTATGTTCACATAATTATCTCTATGGTGATTTTAAAAGAAAAAGTTAAAGTCAGAGAGGCTATTCAAGGTTCATTATGGTACCAGGGTCTCATGGTTCAGTTTTTATTCACATTTGGTTTTATTGTATCTTAACCCTCATTTCCAACTCTTCCTAAATACATTTTGAAGCTAGCAAACAGTTATGGGGAATAAGCAAATTTAAGACATCTTTAACTATTCCTTCTCATATCTTCATACAACATTTTTCATAACATATTACCTGGTGAGGAAAATATTATTTTGAATATAGTTCATTCTAATATAACTTTGAATATAAATTATGTCTCTTCACCAAATTGTAAATAAGACTAATTTTTAGAGAGATTAAAATTGGGTAATTATTATAATCTCCCTTAATCTTAATATCAAAAGAATGATTTGGTTGGTTCAGTTGGGGCTCCTGTATGATCTCTAAAGCCTAGGAGCTGCTGTCAGTCTTGACACCTTCTTGCTTTAGATTTGCTCTTATCCCTATGCATATTATTTCCATCTTGTTCTCCGGATTAGCACAGTGTTTTGCAGACAGTAGGCTCTCTATAAATGTATGAGAAAGAATAGGTGGTATACCAACAAAAGAAAAGGAAAAATTTTTTTAAAATAAAGAAAAACCTCTCACAGAAACATAACTTACCAAAGTGATGGTCTCATATTCTTACATGCCTTAGAAAACAAATTTTCACATGAAAAATTTTTCCCTACTATGACAAATTATCTGATTACTTTATTATCAGTTGGCCTGATTTCAAATGCATATACATTTGCTTCAAGTTTCCATTATAGAAGAGATAAATAGAAACAAAAACTATAACAACTTTTATTACAAAAGTATTTGTTGAGAACTTCTTTGTAAAGCAGCAAATAAAAATTGGTGATTTATTTATCTTTGGCATTTGTATGAAAATTTTAATTACAGAATTTAATAATGTGTTTCCCTGTTTACTCAGGAACATTTCTTTTAAAACAATAGTAGTGTCCTTATCCAGAAAATGATCATGAGTCATGATGGTGACCTTGAGTATTGGCCAACTAGAGACATTCATACCTGGGACACTTAACTAAATCAATTAAAGGAAGGACAAGGTAGGTCAGATCAGGGATTGTTTTAGTTAACTCTTTCTAGCCTAATCTACAGTATATGTGAGCTTTCTATGGTCTCCAAAATATGCAGATTAAACTGTTCAAAATGTGAAACTGCCACACATGTGTAAGTTAAAAGGTAAATTTTTTTACTAATGGCCACTTTTTATATCTCTGGTATTTACCAGGACTGAGTATAAATGAAAGAAAGAGATTTATAAACGCTTTTGTTTGATTTTCCTAGTTTCATTATAATTTTCCTCTGAAACCTGAAGATCTATTTTATGAATTAAAACATTTACTGTCAGTAAAACTGACTATCAGGTTGTAAGAGTGATAGAGAGAAAATTGCATATAAGTTATATAATTTTTAAAAGTTACATAAAGATATAGCTTTCCTTGGCTTCTAGACCTACATATATCATGCATTTCCCATAAAATTGGAGGGGTGGAGGGAATAAAAAAAAAGACTGTTCTATTCACAAGACTACTCAATTTTAGCCAAGCAGGGTAGAACTGAATCTAAGTCAGAAGGTCTCATCTAGCATATAAAATTTTGTTCCATTTCAAAATTTAACTATATAAATGCTGAATTTTATTTCTTAAGAAGGAATAAATCAGTTTCTGAGTGGAGAAAAAGAATGAATAAAAAGAGGAGATTTGGCAAAAGAGGGATTTTTCCTCTTCTTTGTATCTCTCGTTTCAGCATATTTTATCTTACTATCTAGGCATTGACTGTACAATATGCACTTTTGTGCTCTTTCTCTGAGTCCTTGGTTTTTCTCCTTTTTCTGCCTATTGTACCTTAATTAGAATATAAACAAAGTAAAGTAAAATTAAAATTACCTAAATTCATGGTTTGTTAACAGCTGTATTAAATGATTTAACACAGTATTTGAGAACATTTGGGTAAAGTAATATTAGCCAAGCTAACATAGCATCTATTGTTGAGATTAAGAACAAAGGACTTCATGGAACTAGAAGGAATAATATTAAAATTTGTATGGATACACAAAATATCCTGACTAGCCAAAACAATCTTTTTTTTTTTAGAACTTTTATTGAAATACAGTTAACATACAATAAACTGCATATATTTAGAGTGTACAATTTGGTATCCCTATCCCCCAATTCATTACCCCTCAACACTTCCCACTTTCCCCACTTGGTGTCCATATGTTTGTTCTCTACATCTGTGTCTCTATTTCTGCCTTGCAAACCAGTTGATTTGTACCATTTTTCTATAGTCCACATATATGTGTTAATATACGGTATTTGTTTTTCACTTTCTGACTCACTTCACTCTGTATGACAGTCTCCAAGGCGATCCACGTCTCTACAAATGCCCCAGTGTCATTGTTTTTTACAGCTGAATAATATTCCATTGTGTATATGTACCACATCTTTTTTATCCATTCATCTGTTGATGGACATTTAGGTTGCTTCCATGCCCTGGCTATTGAAAACAGTGCTGCAATGAACATTGGAGTGCATGTGTCTTTTTGAATTATGGCTTTCTCTGGGTATATGCCCAGCAGTGTAGCCAAAACAATCTTGAGAAAGAAGAACAGAACTGGAGGAGTCACACTCCCTGACTTCAGATTATACTTCAAAGCTGCAGTAATCAAAACAATATGGTACTGGCACAAAAACAGATGCAGAGATCAATGGAACAGAATAAAGAACCCAGAAAATAAATGCACACACTTATGGTCAACTAATTGATGACAAAGTAGGCAAGAATATACAAAGGAGAAAAGACAGTCTATTCAATAAGCGATGCTGGGAAAACTGGACAGCTACGTGTAAAAAAAATGAAATTAGAACATTCTCTAACACCATATACAAAAATAAACTCAAAATGGATTAATGACCTAAATGTAATACTAGAAGCCATAAAACTCCTAGAGCAAAATGTAGAGAGAACACTCTTTGACATAAATCACAGCAATATTTTTTTGGATCTGTCTCCTAAAATAAAGGAAATAAGAGCAAAAAATAAACAACTGGGACCTAATTAAACTTAAAAAGCTTTTGCACAGCAAAGAAAACCATGAGCAAAACAAAAAGACAACCTACACAATAGGAGAAAATATTTGAAGCCATTATAACAGACAAGGGGTTAACATCCAACAAACAGCTCATCAACTCAACACCAAAAAAAAAAAAAAAAAAAATCAAAAAATGGGCAGAAGAACTAAATAGACATTTTTCCAAAGAAGAAATGCAAATAACACATGCATGAAAAGATGCTCAACATTGCTAATCATCAGAGAAATGCAAATCAAAACTACAATAAAATATTACCTCACACCTGTCAGAATGGCTATCAAAACCAACACAAATGACAAATGTTGGCAAGGATGTGGAGAAAAGAACACTCTTACACTGTTGGTGGGAATTTAAATTGGTGCAGCCACTGTAGAAAACAGTATGGAAGTTCCCAAAATAATAAAAATGAAACTACCATATGACCCAGCAATTCCACTCCAGGGTATATATTAAAAACAAACAAACAAAAAACCCCACCAATTTGAAAAGATATATGCATCCCAATGTTCACAGCAGCATTATTTACAATAGCCAAGATACGGAAGCAACCTAAGTGTCCAACAACAGATGAATGGATAAAGAAGCTGTGGTGTATATATATGATCATATATACACACACATATACATACAATGGAATACTACTCAGTTATGAAAAAGGAATGAAATTTTACCATATGTAGCAACACAGATGGACTTGGCTGGCATTTTGCAAACTGAAATAAGTCCGACAGAGAAAGACAACTCCTATATGATATCTCTTATATGTGGAATCTAAAACATAAAACAAATAGTGATTATAACAAAAGAGAACAAGATTCACAGATATAGAGAACAAACTCATGGTTACCAACAGGGAGAGGGAAGAGAAAGTGGCAGCATAGGGGCAGAGGGTTAAGATGTACAAACTATTAGGTATAAAATAAACTATAAGGATATTGTACAACCCAGCAAATCTGGCCAATATTATATAATAATTATAAGTGGAGTAAAAATTAAAAATTGTGAATCACTATACTCAACACCTGTAACTTACATAATATTGCACATCATCTGTACTTCAAAAAAAATATTTAAAATCCTGTGGGGAAAGACTCAAAAAAAGTGTGTGTTTGAGGGGGGAACTCAGGAAACATTCAGACTTGAATCAGAATCCTGCCTTTACAGCTTCTTTTTTATTTTTAAGAACTCTTATTGAGATATAGTTAACAGACAATAAACAGCATATATTTAGAGTGTACAATTTGGTATCCCAATCTCCCGATTCATTCCCCCTCAACCCTCCCCGCTTTCCCCACCTGGTGTCCATGTGTTTGTTCTCTACATCTGTGTCTCTATTTCTGCCTTGCAAACTGGTTGATTTCTACCATTTTTCTATAGTCCACATATATGTGCTAATATATGATATTTGTTTTTCTGACTCATTTCACTGTGTATGACAGTCTCTAGGTCCATCCATGTCTCTACAAATGTCCCAGTTTGTCTACTAACTTTGGGTTTTGTTTGCTCTTCCTTCTCTAGTTTCTTTAGGTGTAAGGTTAGATTGTTTATTTGGGATTTTTCTTTTTTCTTGAGGTAGGGTTGTATTGCTATAAACTTCCCTCTTAGAACTGCCTTTGCTGCATCCCATAGGTTTTGGATCATTGTGTTTTCATTGTCATTTGTCTCTAGGTATTTTTTGATTTCCTCATTGATTTCTTCAGTGATCTCTTGGTTATTTAGTAGTGTATTGATCAGCCTCCATGTGTTTCTGTTTTTTACAGTTCGTTTCCAGTGATTGATTTCTAATCTCATAGCGTTGTGGTCAGAAAAGATGCTTGATATGATTTCAATTTTCTTCAATTTATCAAGGCTTGATTTATGACCCAAAATGTGATCTATTCTGGAGAATGTTCCATGTGCACTTGAGAAGAATGTGTAATCTGCTGTGTTTGGATGGAGTGTCCTATAGATATCTATTAAATCCAGCTGATTTATTGTGTCATTTAAAGCTTGTGTTTCCTTATTAATTTTCTGTGTGGATGATCTGTCTATTGGTGTAAGTGGGGTGTTAAAGTCCCCGACTATGATTGTGTTACTGTCGATTTCCTCTTTTATAGTTGTTAGCATTTGCCTTATGTATTAAGGTGCTCCTATATTGGGTGTATGTATATTTATAATTGTTGTCTCTTCTTCTTGGATGGATCCCTTGATCTTTATGTAATGTCCTTTCTTGTCTCTTGTAATATTTTTTATTTTAAAGTTTATTTTATCTGATATGAGTATTGCTACTCCAGCTTTCTTTTGATTTCCATTTGCATGGAATATCTTTTTCCATCCCCTCACTTTCAGTCTGTATGTGTCCCTAGGTCTGAAGTGGGTCTCTTGCAGACAGCGAATATAAGGGTCTTGTTTTTGTATCCATTCATCCAGTCTGTATCTCTTGGTTAGTGCATTTGGTCCATTTACATTCAAGGTAATTATCAATATGTATGTCCCTATTACCATTTTCCTAATTGTTTTTTTTTTGTTTTTGTAGGTCCTTTTCTTCTCTTGTGTTTCCCGCTTAGAGAAGTTCCTTTAGCATTTGTTGTAGGGCTGGTTTGGTGGTGCTGAATTCTCTTAGCTGTTGCTTGTCTGTAAAGCTTTTAATTTCTCTGTTGAATCTGAATGAGTTCCTTGCTGGGTAGAGTATTCTTGGTGGTAGGTTCTTGCCTTTCATCACTTGAAATATATCATGCCACTCCCTTCTGGCTTGCAGAGTTTCTGCTGAGAAATCAGCTGTTAACCTTATGGGAGTTCCCTTGTATGTTATTTCTTGTTTTTCCCTTGTTGCTTTTAATAACTTTTCTCTCTCTTTAATTTTTGTCAATTTGACTACTATATGTCTTGGCATGTTTCTCCTTGGGTGTATCCTGCCTGGGACTCTCTGCACTTCCTGAACTTGGGTAGCTATTTCCTTTCCCATGTTAGGGAAGTTTTCAACTATAATCTCTCCCAGTATTTTCTCGGGTCCTTTCTCTCTCTCTTCTCCTTCTGGGGCCCCTATAATGAGAATGTTGGTGCATTTAACATTGTCCCAGAGGTCTCTTAGGCTGTCTTCAGTTCTTTTCATTCTTTTTTCTTTATTCTTTTCTGCATCAGTGATTATCACCATTCTGTCTTCCAGGTCACTTATTTGTCCTTCTGCCTCAGTTAATCTGCTATTGGTTCCTTCTAGTGTATTTTTCATTTCAGTTATTGTGTTGCTTATCTCTGTTTGTTTGCTCTTTAATTCTTCTAGGTCTTTGGTAAACTTTTCGATCTTTGCATCCAGTCTTTTTTCAAAGTCCTGGATCATCATCACCATCATTATTCTGAATACTTTTTCTGGAAGGGTGCCTATCACCTCTTCATTTAGTTGTTTTTCTGGGGGTTTATCCTGTCCTTTCATTTGGTACAAAGTCTGCCTTTTCATTTTCTCTGTCTTTCTGTGGCTGTGGTTTTCATTTCCACAAGACAAAATGCTGCTGATACTGCTTGGTACTGCTGTCTGCCCTCTTGTGGAGGAAGCTATCTAGGAGGCTTATGGGTGCTTCCTCATGGGAGGGACTGATTATGGGTAGGGCTTGGTGGGTGGAGCTCAGTAAGACTTTAATCTGATTTGGTGGGTGGAGCTCTGTAATACTTTAATCTGCTTGTCTGCTAATGGGTGGGGCTGTGTTCCCACCCTATTGGTGGTTTGTCCTGAGGCCACCTAGCACTGGAGCTTACAAGCTCTCTGGTGGGGTTAATGGCCGACTCTGGGGGGGGCTCATGCCAATGAGCACTTCCCAGAACCCCTGCCACCAGTGCCCCCATCTCCTCGGTGAGCCACAGCTGCCCCCCACCTCCACAGGCAACCCTCCAACACCAGCAGGTAGGTCTGGTTCTGTCTCCTATGGGGTCACTGCTCCTTCCCCTGGGTCCTGGTGAGGACACTATTTTGTGTGCTCTCCTAAGACTGGAGTCTCTGTTTCCCCCAGTCCTGTGGAGGTCCTGCAATCAAATCCCACTGGCTTTCAACGTCTGATTCTCTGGGGATTCCTCCTCCCGTTGCTGGACTCCTAGGTTGGGAAGCCTGATGTGGGGCTCAGAAACCTCACTTTAGTGGGTGGACTTCTGCAGTATAACTGTTCTCTAGCTTGCGAGTCACCCACCCAGCATTTATGGGATTTGATTTTAATGCAATTGTGCTCCTCCCACCATCTCATTGTGGCTTCTCCTTTGTGTCTGGATGTGGGGTGTCTTTTTTGGTGAGTTCCAGTGTCTTTCTGTCGATGATTGTTCAGCAGTTAGTTGTAATTCTGGTGCTCTTGCAAGAGGGAGTGAGTACACATCCTCCTACTCCACCATCTTGATCCTATCTCCAGAAATTAAGGAAAGCATAAATTTGAGTAATATTTATTTCTTGGATTCTGCTGGTTTCTTGCCCTCTTTGTTTTACCAGTCTCCTATCATCAGTCTACAGCTTCTTGAATTTTTTCAACTTGGGAAGTTTACTTCCCCAAATTTCTCTTTCTTCTTTTGGATAACAACAGCAGCATTTGCTTGTTTGTATCATCAATGTGGTGGTCTCACTGTTGATCATACACAAAGAAAGCCCTAGTGTGTGATCAAATAAAAACCCAATGACTCAGCAATTTTTATAATTTCCATAATCTATTATTTTATACCATGTTTTACAATGAGTTTAAGCTGTTCATATAAATGCACGGATGCATGCATACATACATACATTTTTAAAATATTCAAGGATTTCTTCTTGAATAAATACTTTAAGCTGTAATCATTGGTTATAATCACCAAGAGCCCTGTTCTACTCTGGGAAGTAGAGCATACCTGCCAATACAAAGTTTTCACAGAAGTAGAAACTAAATATTTTAGAATATGACCCTCAGCAATGGACCCAGAAATACTAATTCCTTCTCATATTAGTCATTAGTCTCTGTTTTGCTTCTTTTGACCGGTTCCTGCCTCAGAATTCAAACTTACTTTCTCTTTGTATTCATTTCAATTTGACTTTACATCTGCACAGTTTTTCTTTCCCATTTGATTTGCTCTGAGGCTTTGGAGCCTGGCTTAAATTTCTCCCTGAGTATGACTGCAGTCTCTTGGTCTACACAAGTTGTCCTGCTATTAGTCCCATCTGTTACACCCCACCTAGTAAATCTGGTTTCCAGATTTGGATGAACCTTGATAGTTCATCCTGCTGCAGCCCATGACAGCATGAGTTTACATCAGTATATGCACACATTCCACATGCATATGTGTGTATACATCACCACAGATTAAAATGGAATTTTGTCACATGGCACACTGTGACACTTTAGTCCACTATGCCTTTCTGGCCCTAATATTGATTTTAAAAGTAAGGATGTGTATCTTCATCAGAATGAATGATGAATAAAACAATTTTAATATTTAAAGGACAATACAATAGCCAGTCTAGCAATTGGTAAACTATTACTATTTAGGAAATGAGACAATCTGCTATTTGCTTTTTTGTCTCCACCATGGAAATTAACCATCATTCAAACTATATATAGTATACAGACTGTCATAGTTCAGTTTGAACAAAGTACCCTAAAAATGGAGATCAATGTTATATCATAAGACTTAGATAGGAAGTAGGTTAGAGATAATAATTTGAAGATAAAAAATCAGAGTCCATGGGTGGTTAGCCAATATTGTCATGATTAATCACATAATAAGTGTTAAATCATTGTCTCAAATTCAGTCCTTCTCAGTCCTAGTCTGGAAGTCTTTATCTCTCATGTGCTCACTCAAGGGGAACAGATGAATAAAGTATCTTGTTTTCTGTGATTTTGATGATGGAAGGTAAGTAACATATTTTTATAGGGAACATAAAGTCTAAATTTAAGGGCTTGTGGTTTTTTTTTGTTTGTTTGTTAGAGTTGGTCTGTGACCAGACTGGTCCCATTTTGTTTTCAAGTGTTTAGTGTTTAGATAATGCAAAATTAAGTATAAATAAATGCCTAAAAATAATGTTTTAATTTTAAAGAAACTGCAATTATAACCCAATCTACTAAAAGCTTCTATTTTTTGATTTTTGAAAAAATACTGCTCACCAGATTGACACATGATTAAATAGTAATTTAGTAACTAATTCAACAGAAGAACAACATTAACTAATTTGAAAACATTCAAAGAGACTGTGTCTGGAACTGAATGGATTACTAAGGCTTGGCCAGGTCCTTAATTGAACCTTCAAGAAGTCCATGCAACAAGTGGTTTCACCCAGCGTGTCCAGCTGCCTAATAATAACTAGAGAAGTAAACCACCTGTGGCACAGGGCCTCACACATCTGTAACTTCACAATATTCCAGCTGGATTTCATTTCTGGCAGGTTCCCCCTTTTGGTGTCCCTTACTTCCTGCTGGAAGCTTGTCCCACTTGTTGGCATTTACTCTGGAGCTGAAATTTCTCTCCAAAGTTTACTTCCCTTAACTCTGGGTTTTGTTTAGGTCTGATTCACTAGTCTGTACACAATGACAGCCTTCCCTTCTTCATGAAGTCATGTAACCAGATGGAATCCACTTTCCAGACATTCTTATTGACCTGGAATTCAAAGAACAGACATCACCCCCACCAAAAAATAATAATAATAATAATAATAATAATAATGCCCCCCCTGAGCCCTCACCACCTTCCCTATGCTCTCATAGTCAGCCATTTTGGCTGCTGTTTCTGGGATCAGCCCCAATAAGCAGAGCCTATCCAGGGGCACAGAATATGGTCAACAGATGAGGGCATGCTTCCGTCTTAGATGAAAAACTTATTATCCATTCTCAGTGTTCTTCCTCTATATAAACAATCATTGTTAAATTTGCTCAGATATGCATTTAACAAAATAGTTACTTATCTGTATGTTTCACTTTATACCTCCTTATCCCATTGTTAAAGTACTTCTTCCAGTTTACTCTGAGCTGTAATTTCTGGGGATAGTGAAATAATGCATCTATCGCCAATGAAATGTTTATTATTCAAAGAGTCTAATATTTTTGGTTAGTCTCTTTAAAACTGCAAAAAAAATGTGTAAGATTGCACAATGATTCAAACATTTGGAGCTGTTCCAAATCCAGGTGAACTCCAATCATTTTCTCCATAATTCATAACAGATGATTACATTGGCACAAATGAAATATGATGTATAGTTTAGTGCAAAAGAGGTTAAAGGGCAACACAAATCATTATGATTTAACAAATGAAATTTTAACAGTATTTTACATATCATTCTCTATTTAAATATGAAAAGTTGTTGCAATACATTATTTAAAAAATGAAGGTCACCAGAACAAAAAACAAACAAACAAGTAAATCCATCCATCTTGAGACTGTTAACCTGGCAGTCAAGGGAACACTGACAATGAAGAGATTATTTAAGGAGGAACAATCAAAGGTTTTTAAGTACCAGAAATGGGAAGGGTCATACTAATTCAGCATTGAAACCAAGCTCTCTGGACAATATGAAATGTGTCCATCAGTTCATATACAGTCAGTTGAAAGTCCCATTTTTCATTGATCAGAAAAGTGTCTTCAGTCACATCCAATAAGGGTCTGGCAAACTGAGTCGCTTGAACTTCATAATCCTTGGTAACCTTCAGATGACTAACCAGTTGTGATGAAACACAGTATCTGGGCTTAATATCTTCTATATGAATATAGCTGTAAGCAGAAAATTTGTTCTTATAATGTGTATTTCTATCTTTTGACATCTTGGGATACTCAAAATACTATTAATGATACATATTGAAAAGACCATAAAATGATTAAAAAATACAAAGCAGTGAATTTTACAATGTAATATATTACAAAGAAAAAAACAATGCCCACAATATATTATTTTATTACTGTTACCATTGTTGATGCATTTGTAAATTATTGTTACTATACTTATATCTGAAAACACATAGAAACTCAATCTTGTTCTAAAGAGTGGTAATCTTAAATTAATTTTTTTAAAGTTCTACATCTAAAATGCATCAGAGAAGAAATTGTGCAGTCTCTTGGCATTCTTCTTGGAATGGGATAATAGTTAAGAAAATGAACCTGTATAAAACACTTATGGTTTACAGAAGATAAAGATGGAGATAACATGTCAGAATTACAATTTCAATGTGCTGAATGAAAATTAATACTGAAGGTATGTGTATAGTTTTTCAGCTATTCTAAAGTACTTCTTCATGAACATCTACTGAGTACTTTTTCTGTTTCTACAATATTTACTTCTTTTTAAAGCACATTTGCTTTTCTATAAAAGTTTTCTCCACAGCCACTAAGAATGGCTATCTGAAGACAAAGGAAAGGGATGCAACTTAGTGATTAACATTCTCAAGGCTTCAAAGGAATTAAAATGTAAAATGTACTAGTAATACTGAAGATTATCTATCACTTACAATTAATATCTAATCAAGATATAACTATGTTAAACTGATGTATGATACCATCTCTTTCTTGAAGTCTACCTTTTTTAAGCTGCTGACGTTATTGTTTTAAACTTATTTAAATTAAAAGTAGTGTTTTAACCTTACTTAGACTCTTTCCACCATCAGAAGCTTTTCCTCTCGGTGTATAACAAAACAAAACAACTCTGGATATGCTATTTAATTCATCTCTTTAACTTTACTAAATTAAAAATTTAGTCTGTAGAGTTACTTGAACAGACAAATCAATCTGTTGGGCATTTGCATGTCTTTGGAAAAATGTCTATTCATGTCCTGCTCATTTTTCAATTGGATTTTTTTTGAAGTTGAGTTTTGTATGAGTTCTGTATATAGTCTGGATATTAACCCTTTACTGGACATATCATTTTTAAGTATCTTCTCCCATTCAGTAGGCTACATTTTCATTTTGTTGATGGTATCCTTTGCTGTGCAAAAGCTTTTCAGTTTGATGTAGTCCCATTTGTTTATTTTTGCTTTTGTTGCCCTTGCCTGAGAAGACAGATCCAAAAAATATTGCTAAGATCAATGTGAAAGAGCTTACTGCCTACATTTTATTCCAGGAGTTTTATGGTTTCAGGTCTTACATTTAACTCTTTAATCCATTTTGAGTTTATTTTTGTATATGGTGTAAGAAAGTGGTCTAGTTTCATTCTTTTGCATGCAGCTGTTCAGTTTTCCCAACACCATTTAACGAAGAGACTGTCTCTTTCTTGTTGTATATTCTTGCCTACTTTGTCACAGATTGATTGACCAAAAGGTATGAGTTCTGGGCTCTCTATTCTGTTCCATTGATCTATCTAATCTGTTTGTGAGCCAGTACCGCCCTGTTTTGATTCTGACTATAATTTTAAAGTATTTTATATACATAGCCCAAAGCTGCCATCTTATAGTTTCTAACCATGGTCTCCTATGTTACAATTTTTTCCAAACTGATCTTTTTACATTTGGGTTTCTCACACTGGAATATTCTCCAGTGTGTTTCTCTCCCTCTTAAAGTGTAGTACCTAGAACAGAATCCAATATTTGAATGTGTTCTGACAAATGAAGAGTAGAGCAAGAATATCATCTTTCCTAGTCTCTAAACTATAATTCTGCCACTTTACCATGCTACTTATTCATATCAAGTTTATTGTAAACTAAAATCCAAGTTGTTATTAAATCAACATCTACTCATATGCCTGTCACTTTCTACTACCTTAAAAAGATTTTGGACTTTTTAAACCAAAATTCAGTTTTATCTTGTAGTATTTGTTCCATTACCCCAGGTTATCAAACATCTTAAGATGCATACTATTTCTCCATTAAGATCATCTACAATGTTATTATTAAATACCTTAATAAATGCCTTAAAGAAGCCCAGATATACCATAAGCTCTGCATTTGATATCCTATAACTTTTTTTAAGTCTACCCATATTAAGGGCTGGTTTTTACTACTCATCATTTCTTCTTGTGGGATTTAGCAAAATGATTCTTTAATAGTTCACTATTGATAAAGTAAACACTTAGATTACCGTTGTGTAGAATGCCTTGTCTTAATAATCTAGAATGTCTAGTTGGCCGTTCCTCTCCTTTCACTTGAAGTCTCTTCAAGGTTTTCTAGAAATCCTAATAATTGAAAAAGTGTTCTTGAAAAACCCTTTTCCTTTAATTAAAACATATTTTTGAAAGGTAAGCATAGTAATAAACAACACTAATAGTTTTAAGGTACAATAAAATTATATTTAAAGAAAACATATTTATACATGTAACAGTTCTCTTTTCTCTATTTTGAATTTTTATGTAAATGCTCCCCTTCACTTTTATTTCACCCCAAATGAAAATTATTATTCCTGTTTTAGTAGAGACACTACAATATGTTTTTTTCATGGAACTATAAATCTATTGTTGGAAACAAAAGTATTTATGATTTCCTAACATAGAATTGTTCTTTACTCTCTTACCTCCTTTTTTACTGAAGCCACTTATAGAAAAACATTACCAGGTGAAATAAAATTACTTGTATGTTCTTTATGTTTCCCTGCTCTAAAACCTTTTTTTTATCCACATTTCTTTTCACACAGAATTAATAGGAAGAGAATGAAGAGTAACATGTCAACTTCGGTGGTTGTATTTGCAAAGAACAGTGAGTTATTTTCTATATTTTTCTTTAAAAATGATAAACTTTTCTCCTCTCAGCTGTTTTCTTCTTGCTAGGAATTTTCCAGTACTTTAAACTATAGCCCTTTTTACATATCTATCTATAAACCTGCAAAATTTACATGCACTTGCCTCTGATACAACTACTTTCTCAAGAAAGTTAATTTTTGCCAAAGAAACATCTACAGACCACTTCATAGAACATAAATCTTTTTACCAGGGAACACACTCAAATCTGACTTAATTCTCCTCTGTTCTACACTATGTAGAAAAGCTAATGGGAATGTTTAGAGCTTTGCTTGATTTGTATGCCAAATATTCATTTATGTATGATGTACATATTGGCCACCTCACACCCATCCCTTATCTAGGCAATTATGAGATATTAAGTAAAACAGATCTATATCCACTGGGGTTTATCAACAGCCTCCATCCCCAGTACACAGCTTTTAACTTTTGTTTTTCCCTGGGTATCTCTGCATATCAAAACCTAGTATAATATCCCAAATTAGCTCAATTGCAGGCCCCACCTGCATCTTGGCATCTTCCTACTAAATTAGAACACAAAGTCTATGCTGTTAACCTTTTTATCAATTCCCAAGCACCTTTGCAGTAACTCTCCTCTTGTTTTGTTATCCACTTCATTCACCATTAGTATTCAAATATATTTTCTAATGATTACTACTGCTAACTGTTGACTCTTCCAGAAATGAAAAAAAGAAAAACCCCAACCCCCAAAATTCATATTGCTAAGGCAAAACTAAGTTTGTTAGGCTTGCTAAATGTTACCTTGGCAGATCTTCATAATGTTTAAAAATGGGAAATTGAGGTAGAATATTTATAGGTATCAGGGTTTTAGGTTCTTGTCTGGAAGATTTTTAAGTTCATGTTAGGTGAGGAACTGATTGTAATTGCACAGAGCTTATAACACAATAGCTTCGAATTGGAGGTCAGAGTGAGGCAAGGATTTTAAAGTGAGCCTTGATGGGCAAGCTTGTGGTCTTAAAGATAAGCTATATACTTGGGCCATCTCACTTTTCACGGACAGGCATTTTTTTGAAGCAAGTGGCTAAATTATTTTCACTTGGTTCCAGCATTGTTTGACTTATGACAAAAACTATATCCAGCCCCATTATTGCTTAATATACTAGGTTGGTTTCAATTCTCAGTATGTCTACTCCCAAAGCCATTTTAATGTCTACTCATTTTTATTTGTGTTCTTTTCTATACATACAGTCATCTCTCCTTATACACGGGGAGAGAATTGGTTCCAGGACCTTCGCAGATAACAAAATTCAAGCAGATGGTCAAGTCCCTCATATAAATTGGTGTAGTATGCATATAACCGATTTACATCCTCTCATGTACTTTAAACATCTCTATATTAATACCCAATACAAGGTAAATACTATGTAAATAGTTGCCAGTACATAGCAAATTCAAGGTTTGCTTTTTGGAACTTTCTGAAATTTTTTTTTTTTTTTTTAGTATTTTTGATCCACAGTTGGCTGAATCCTCAGATGTGAGGCCCTCAGATATGGAGGTCTGACTGTATACTCAATAAATTCGTATCCTTGAATCTAGGCTCTATGAATGCCATTGCTTTACTTACAGTTTCATGCGCAGAATCCAGAGTTTTTACTGGCATATGGTATGTGTTCAGTATTCTGCTGCGTAAATCATAATATCTGAAATTTACAGAATATATTTTATTTACTAGCTGTAGAGTGAATGGCATAAGAATTAAATAAAATGTGTGCTAGAAATAATTTAAATCTTTGTTAAGATTAACTCCCATCTTTAGGATTATATTTAACATGTAAAGTTAACTTATTTAAGTAAGTCAGTAAGATGGAGACCTTAGTTCAGCGTGTATGTATAACAAAGAAATGACCTAGAACACACTTGATTGGGAGTAGGGGATATTCAAGGGTGACTTCCCTGAGTAACTGAAATATTTGAGCTGGAACTTGAAATATGAGTGGCAGTTACCTGGACAATGGGGGCATGCACTTTAGGCAAAAGGACAGTATATGCAGGTTATGTTGTAGCTGAATCATAGCATGACTGACAAATCAAAGAGACCCATTGCTACTGGAGATAAAGAGCAAGGGAGAGATCGATTTTAAATGATGCTAAAGAGGCAGGTAGTGGCCAAGCCAGGAAAGGTTCTGAAGACCAGGTTCAAGAATTGTTGGCCTTTATCCTAAAAGCAGTTAGAAGCCATGGCTGTGTTATGAGCAGGGAAGTGTTCTGACTTTTGAGAAACTTCCTCTGGCTGCTTGTGGAGCATGGATTCGTCAGAAGCAACCATCAGTATAAGGAGCACGCTTGGGATCTGTTCAGGTGACCAAAATGAGATGATGGCAGTGGATTCGAGGGGTGACGAGAGTAATGGAAAGAAGTACAGGAATCTGAGAAACACATAAGGGGTTTCTATCACATGGAGTATGAGGGGGAAGGAGACATCAAGGATTTGTGGAACTGCGTGATTGGTGGTGTCTTTATCTGAGCATAAAGACACTGGCTCAGAGTGGTTTTGGGCGATTATTCCAAGTTTAGTCTTGCACGTTATATCCGGGAAGACATGAAAGTAGAAATGACAAAGAAGTATTGTTGTTTACATAATTGGAGTTTCCACTAAATTTTGGTCCAGGGATATATATTTGTCAGTAATGACTTTGTATAACAAACTATAACTGTGAGTAACATCACCTGGTTAAAAATATATAAAAGAACCAATATAGAACTTCTAACCTTAAGGGCCAGGGAAGTTTGAGCCAGCAAAAGAGGCATAGAAGGAGACCCAGAAATGTAGAGATAAAACCAAGAGACGTTATGTCCTGGAAGACAGCGAGAAAACAAATATCAGGAAGTCTACATTGTGAAAGGGGGCTGAAAATCAGCTATGCTGAGTGAGAACTGACAAGCCATTCGATTTAGAAATATGAAAGTCATTGGTGATCTCTGCACTCTCTTAATAAACTGACCTTAAATTTGATCATCATTGAAAAAGTAAAGAGAAATGTAGAGTCTGAGGGGAAGTCTTCTTTAAATTACAACTAATAAAGATACCATAATGTAGAAAATGAAATCATAGAAGATAATTATATAAACCACAGTGCTGCTATTAGAGATAGGTTCTAGCTTGACCATATGAGGCAATATTTATAGTTTTAGACTTCTGGCTGTTAAACATGAACCTCAAGATATCATTTTTGTGCTCTCTTAATGTGTTACAAATATTGTTTCTATCTCCTTGTAAATAAACAGTCCAAAAATAATATTGGCTACATTTTCTAGGCTTGGAGATACTTGAAATACAAACAACTTGAAACTTTGATAATTATGTCAGAATAGTCAGTGGAGCTCAGTGAGGCAGGTCTTAGGAGGAAGGTGATTCTGCTGAGATTTAAAGTAAGAGATAAGGGAGAGGAGAATAAAATCTGGCTACCAGCTTGTTCTTCTTCTATAAAAATTTTCTGTAAGCAAAAGGAAAAAAAAGCTATTGCAATCATAAGAAATTTGGAAAAAACATAATGGCTCTGAGAGTTGTTTGGATTTGCTGGGGTTTGTTTTATTTTGTTTTGTGTTTTGTTTGCTTTTATGGCAGTACCTACATTGGGTATGTAATGCATCCTTCAGCCTCGCTACTCCTTTAAAAAACCTTTTGTGCTAGGACAAAAATACATCTTCTTGTGTTATTGAAAATGCCTAATCTTGAAGGAAAAACAGTTATTTACTCATCCCAGATTTTGGGTGCTATCTACATCTAAACAACCTAAGGGTCTCCTTGATAAGTAGTTATATTTCATGATTTTTTGCTTTTAAATTATATATTATGATAGCTTATGATAACATGGCATAAGATTGGTAATGCGTATGAGCTCAAGCCTCAGTACTTAATAGTTAAGCATTAAAATATTAAATATTTAAACCCATTTGTTTTGTTACAGTAACTACAACATGGGAAATGTAGTGTAGATTGCCAATTTCAATCATATGGGAATTATTTGAAATGAGCTGACCCTTAGTTGTTAGAGATATTAATTTTTTTAATTGCAGAAGAGATTATTTCCAAATGGGCATATATTATGGGAAGTGAGTTAATATAATTTTCAAATGGTGCTTAGAGGAAAACTTTTAGCACTGAATGCATGTATTAGAAAAGAAAGATAAATCAATAACCTAAGATTCTCCCTTACAAAACTAAAAAGAGAAGAACAAATTAAATCTAAGGGAAACAAAAGAAAAGAAATAATAAGAAACCACTAGATAAAAATCAGTGAAATCAAAAGCTGGTTTTTTGAAAAGATTAATAAAATTATGAGACTCTGGCCAGGCTAAGTGAGAAAAAAAAAGAGAGAAAACGCAAATGAGTAATATCGGAAGTGGAAGAGGGCGCATCACTGCATATCCCATGGACATTGAAAAGGCAACAGTGGACTGTGGTGAACAGCTCCTTGCCCACACATTTGATAACACAGATGAAATGGACACATTCCTTGAAAGACTGAATTTGCCAAAACTCATCCAAGAAGAAATAAACAATTTGAATAGGCTTATACCTGTTAAAGACATTAAATCAGTGATTAACAACCTTCCAAAAAGAACGTCTCAGGTCCAGATGGGGGTCACAGGTGAAAGTTACCAAACATTTAAGGAATAGATTATACCAATTCTCTATAATCGCTTCTAGACAATAGAATCAGAGGGAATGCTTTCTAACTCACTCTTGAGTCCAGCACTATCCTGACACCAAGTTCTCACACTGAAAAATCAGAAAAAAAAATTCTTTCACACTTCTGGCAGGGGAAGGGATAGAGTAACCATTTTGAAATACATCAGAGCATTTTATTCTTAATAAAGGTGCCCCTCAAGATAAACTATTTTTTAACACAAAAACCTACACGTGGATGTTTATGGCAGTTTTATTGAGAACGGCTAAAACTGGTAAGCAATCAAAATGTCTTTCCATAGGTGAATGGATGGATAAACTGGCACACCCAGACAATGAAATATTATTCAGTGCTAAAAACAAGTGAACTATTACGTCATGAAAAGGAGGAACCCTAAATTCCTATTCCTGAATGAAAGACGCCAACCTGAAAAAGCTACTTACTTTCTGTACGATTCCAACTGCATGGCATTCTGGAACAGTCAAAACTAAGAAGACAGTAAAAGAGTCAGTGATTGCCAGAGGTGGAGGGAGGGTGGGGGACACAAGGAAGTATGAATAAGTAGAGCACAGACAATTGGGGGCGGGGTTGAAACTAATCTGTATGATACCATAATGGTGGATAAATGTCTTCATACATTCGTTGAAACTCACAGAATGTACAACACGTAGAATGAACCCTCATGTAAACTATGGACTTTGGTTGATAACATGTCAATACATTTTCATGGACCATAATAAACGTAGCACTCCAGGGTGTGATTCTGATAGTACAGGAGACTGTTTGATACATGGGCAGGGACTATATGGGGGTCTCGGTTCTTTCCACTTACTTTTTCTGTGAACCTAAAACTGCTTTAAACATGAAGTCTGTTTTTAATGAAATTTATTATAATAGTACAGAAAACATTTATCTTATGGTTCTTATAGTTAAAATCTAACAGAAAAATCAATTTAACTCAACATTTCCCAAGTGTCTTTTACTACTAGACTCATTTTAATATAACATCGCTTTATATCTCTTGGGACTTGGACTCTATAATATTTTCTGTGAAATACTGGATTTGAATATAATAGTAAAGAAAATATATGGAAATCTTCTGTTGTATATTTTACTCTCTCCATGTCTTAAATTTCACATTTTTTGTGATTAAAGAGTGAAATAAAATACCTTTTAAACAGGCATAAAAATAAATTGACACGAAGAAAGTAACAGCAATAAATCAAAGGTAGAATGTACTCCTATTTTGACTCACAGTGTCAAGTTAATCTTACTGCTAAAACAAGCATCTATAATTCTCCTTCGGAGCTGAGAGCCTGATTTTGCTTTTCTCTAACCCATCCCAGCTGACACACACATACACACACACCATACACATACATACACATATGCATATTACCATATTGAATAGGAGGGGCAGAACAGCTGATCACTATCTCAGATCTTCGTCAGAACCCTATTGTGCTTTTCTGGTGGACCTGCCTGACTTTATAGAAACTTGCTTCCTCTCTGTAACTGTGTGCTGACATATACCTACTTCTTTTGACTTGACCTCCTGCCACTCAGTCTCAACTTCGTTTGAATCCCTGGCACTTAAATCGCTCTATTTGGTCTTTGTTTTCTATTTCTTCCCACTCTATTTGGAAATCTTGCTGATGACCTCAGACTGTGCACTTGGATTTTACGCCCTGTTTGCTCCTTTCCTGTTGCCACGGAGTCATTAGACTCGGAGCACGTCATCTCTCTCTGGAGTTACAATATCTGTGTTTTCTAACCTCCTGGGTTTGGGTCTGTGCCTGCCAGACATTCACTGTCTTCAAGGTCATTCCAGTTCTGACTCCTGATCTTGGCTTTCACTAGTCTGCCCCAGCTGGCTCTGTGACAGTTTCCAATACTTAGCAGACATGAAAGAAGGCCTCCCTTTCCTGTCACAGCTTTGGGTAAGTCAAATGTAACACTTCCTGCAAACTCAAGGGGTCTGCGTTCAATGCAATTCAGTACTATTTTCAAATGGCACTTTCTAAGTTAGGTCTTCCCCCAATATCTATTTCTCCTCATCACATTCCCTATTCCCTTTCCTTGCTGTATTCTTCCCCACAGCATATACTATATAATATACTTATTTAATTTGCACATTGTATGCCTCCTTCTGCTGGGACATAAGCTCCATGAATGCAGGACTTTTTCTGTTTTTCTCACTGATATATCCCTCAGTCTGGCAGAGTGCCTGGTTCATAATAGATACTCAGTAAATACGTGATATATAAGTAGATGAATGAATGAATGTGAGTGAACTCTTGGTGGGACAAATTGGGAGTAAGAATTCTGCAACTAACAATGTCCATTTCAGAAAGGTACAAAAGTTTCCCACCAAGACTGGCCCACTGTGGTATTCCCTAAGCACTCAGATGGGAATTTGCAGCTCTGGGTATTCATGCCTGCTATAATCTCATTGTGAATTTGCTAGCAGGGAAGTCAGTTAAGTTTACCTTACTGACATAATCTTAAAAGCAAAATGAACACCCTTTTTTTTAAGCACAGATTTCAGTGAACTTATTGACAAAGGCAGGATGGCTTACTTTCTTTTCAGCCTTCCATAACAGAAGTAAATCCTATTTTCTAATTGTGTATAATTATTTTTATACACTGTTGGTTTCGATTGTCTCATATTTTTTCTGTTTTTTTTGTGTCTAAGTTTATGCGAGATATTTGGGCCATAGTTTTCTTCATTTTGTACTGTCTTTCTCTATTTTGTTATCAGTATGGTACTAGCCCAATAAAAATTAGTTAAGAAATGTTCATTTCTCTTCTGTTTTCTGGAAGAGACTGTATAAAATTGACACTTTTTAAGTGAATGGTAAATTCTGCAGTGAAGCTAACTGGGTTTGCTTTATTATTTTGAACTTTTTAAATTACAAATTCAATTTATTTAATGATTACAGGACGACTGAGGTTATTTGCATCATCTTGGTTGAGTTTTGGTAATTGGTAGTTTAGGAAGTTGTCAAATTTATGAATATATAAGTGTTCAAAGTATTCCCTTATAATTCTTTTAATGGTTGCAAAATCTGCAGTGATAGTCCCTGTTTTATTCCTCATATTTGTGATTTGAGTCTTCTTTTTATCTTAATAGTCTTGGGTGTGTTATTTTTATTGAATTTTTTTTTTAAATAACCAACTTCTGGTTTGACTGATTTTTTTTCCTTATTGATTTCCCATTTTCATTTTCACTGATTTCTGCCCTAATTCATTTTATTATTACCCTTCCTTCTGCTTACTTTGGGTTTGTTTTGTTCTTTATCTAATTTAGTGTCATAGGAATTTAGATTATTATTTAGAAACTTTCCTAATATAAGCATTTAGTGCTAAATATATCCTTCTTATTATTGCTTTAGTTGCATCCACAAATTTTTGATATACAATATTTTTATTTTCATTCAGATCTAGGTATATATTTTTTATTTCCTTTGAGACATATTCTTTGCTGTATGAGCTGTTTAGAAGCATGTTGTTTAGATTCCAAGTGTTTAGAATTTTTGCTATTATTTATTTATCCTGTTTCCTTATATTTCCCTGCTTTATTTCTATTATTGATTTCCAGTTTGGTTTCATTATGGTCAAAGGGCATAGTTTGTATGATTTCAATTCTTATAAAAGTGTCAGTATTTATATTATGAACCTGGATATGGTTTACAATGGTTAATCCATGGACGCTTGAAAAAGAATGTGTATCCTGCATTTTGGAGGTGAAGAGTTCTACAAATGTCAACGATGTTCTTTTGGTTGATGGTCTTATTCAGTTCTTCTATATCTTTGCTAAATTTTTTTTCTAGTAGCACAATTAAATGTGCGGCACTGATGTCTCCCATTATTGCTGATTTGTCTGTTTCCTCTTTCATGTCTATCAAGTTTGTTTTTCTTCATGTATGTTGAAGCTCTGTTTATGTGTGTATCTACATTTAGGATCACTGTGTCTTTTGAGTGAATTAAGCTTACTATTGTTACATAATGTCCCTCTTTCTCCCTAATGATTATCTTTGCTATGTTGTCTACTTTAGTATTAATAAAACTGTTCCTGCTTATGTGTTGATTGATGTTAGCATGATATACATTCTTCTATTATTTTTTTACATTTAGCTGTATCACTGTGATTGATGTGAGCTTCCTGTAGACAGCATGTAATTGGGTCTTTAAACAAATCCATTCTGTAAATCCCTGTGTTTAGATAATTATGATAAGGCTTACATCTAGCATTTTATTATTTGCTTTCTGTGTGTTTTCTGTTCCTCATTCCCCTGTTTCTCCTTTCTTGACTTCATGTGGGTTATTTCAATATTCTGTTGTTTAGGATTCTATCTTGCTTTATTTACAGACTGTTTTTTTTTTTTTTTTTTTTTTCTAGTTAAAAATTAATTTAATGCTTGGCTAAAGCTTAATTACATACATAATTATCAAACAATAGTCCTTAATTTCCAAAAAGTTCCTCTTGAAAATCACAGAATCAGAAAGCATAAACTTTAAAACAAGTTCTCTGAATATTTACAACATGGTATAAACATTATAGAAGACCATGGATATTAAACTGCTTGGGTGTGGCTAATCAGCAAGGCGTGTTCTTTATTGCATATATAACTCACATATGTGGGATTTTAAACATGATGCTAGATTACTAAAATTCAAATGCACGTATTTTTTTAAGCTGGTCAGGGAGTAAAATCATGAATGTACAGACTGTTTTTGAATATATCAGTTTGTATAGTTTTTTAGTGATTGCTTTAGGTATTACAATATGTATGTAATTTGTCACAGCCTACTGATATTGACATTTTACCACTTGAAGTCAAGTGTTGAAAGCCTGCTTCTGAAATGGTCTGTTAAGGTCACTTCATGCAGGAGTGATGGACCCCCACCCAATCTAAAATTGGCTCAGATATCTAGACTGGTAACATCACACATGCCCTCAAAAGGTACGAAATGTTTATTTTCAGTCACATAATCAGCAGGACAGGCTCTCAAGCAGATCCACAGATAACTTAGAACAGGGAAAAGATATTGGCTTAGTGTTTATTGTTAAGGATTATTACATAATCATTATTATTAATCCTCAATTGTTAAAGACATTTAATGATCATCTTTGGAATGAACATTCCTATGTATGTCATGAGGCTTGTATGGTTTGAAATTCACAAAGATATTCCCCAGATATGGTGCGGTGGGGGGATGGGGAGTGTTGGGCATAAACATTGTTAGCTACCAAACATCAAAAGCAGATTCAGACTCTTTTTTACACTTACCCCTAATGTTTGCTAGATGGCTGAAATGTGCCATGTTTTATTTGAAATTGTGTCATTAAGGCATTTCTGGCTTGTTACCCAAAGCTAGTAAGGAAGGTGGAGCAAGGGAGGGAGGGAAAAAGGGAAGGAAGGTGAATTTTCTGTAGACTGCCTTGTTCAAGAGCCCAGACTTAAGTATTTTATGAAGTGAAATGTGTGCCTTTATCAATATCAATAATGTCTGGAACTCTGAAGGGGGCAATTAGTGTCTTGGTGGAAACTTTTATAGTGGCTTTATTATGTGCAGAGGCATGTGTGGCCTTAGACTTACATTTTCGGTATCTGTGAGACAGTAGTTTCACAGCGTTCTTTATCCCAAAGGAAGCAGCCTTGGATCAGAAATTGTTCTTTCTGTCATTGGCTGGCTCAGATAGTAAGGTCAGTGGAAATGTCCCAAAAGCCTCTAAAAATGTGCAGGTGAGGCTGATTGCTTTCCAGTGTATTCAGGGTGAAGATGACTTCCTGAAGTTAGACCAAATGTCATGAGCTTTGGGTCTTGCCACGGATTAGGGGCATCCTGGTTAAGGGATAAAAAGCAGCAGCAAGGTCCATCATACGTTATGGTACAATATCATCTACCGTCTGCTAACTCCCTTTGCTGTTCACTCACTTGATCCCAAAGAGTTTCAAATGTAGTCAGTAGGTCTGGGACAGGGATGACTTCCTCCAGTGCAGTAGCATCTGGTAAGGTATTGAGGACAGTAGAGGCCACTCACTTCCACAGGTAGGGTATACCAGAGGGCCCAGATTTGACTCTATCCTGTAGATACTATCTTCATTTTAGCAAAGACACATTGGTGGCTATGCAAAGCTTGCAGACCACACCATGCATGACCTAGAGCTGAATGGGCCATTTGGTACATAGTGTCATGGATTCAGAGCCTGTCAGAGCTTGCTTTTCTAGGGGATTTCAGTACACAGCCAGCATCTGCTTACTAATAGTGTGATATGTGGGAGAAAGGGAGCTGTGTCTTGCACCAGAATTCCATGAGCAACTTATGGTCATCATGGCTACAGAATCTCCAGGAGGCGTAAGAGGAGGCTGCAAAAGCCCCTGAAGAAAAGGAGTAGTCTCGGGGGATACTAGTGGGAGGGCTATTTTTATTGCAATTTGGACAGAGTCTAGAGACTCCTGTTCTAGGAAATCCCATTTAACGCGGTCTGATTTGTAATAGCCTATGTGGGCTTAAGTAAAATTTGTAAATGAGGAATATGTTTCCAAGATCCAAAAAGACTTAAAAAAGATGTTGGTTTTGTTTCAACACTGTGGATGCTAAGAGGGTAAATAGCTGTATCTTGACAGTGTCAAAGATAGAGTGGCCCTTGGCAAACCAAAAAATTAAGGTGGTGAAGCTTCTACCATGTGTGGGGCAATGATCCATCCCCTTATGTGAGCTCCTTTGTTACTATTTGTGTGTCCTGAATAAATTTATCAAATAAATCTCCTTGGAGGAGGATCCCATCAGTGAAATATTATATCTGTGCTCTGGATAAACTTGGATGTGGTTAAGATACAGTTTATTAAGGGTGTTATGCAGACAGTTTATTAAGGCTGGTAAGATACTGTATAGAGTCAGACTCTTTATTATAAGATCCATTTACTCTTCTTACTTTAAATATAATGGTCTCAATTATTCTCTTTACATATATCAAGCAACATAATAGATGTTTTTGCTTTAATCGTCAAATACAATTTAAGAACCTCCTGAAAAGTTTTTTATATTACCCATATTTTCATCCACTCTGTTTCTCTTCATTATTTTCTAAAGTTCCAATCTTTTTTCTGTTATTGTCTTATTTGTTTGGAGAGCTTCAATCAGCTATTCTTTAAGGGTAGGTCTCTGAGTGGTGAATTTTTTAATTTTCCTTGACTTGGAAGTATCCTTATTTTCACTTTAATCCTAAAGGATATTTTAACTGAATATAGAATTCACAGTATACAATTCTTTTTCTTTTAGGACTTGAAAAGTGTTTTTGCACACCCTTCCAGCCTCCCTGATTTTTAATGAGGAATTCTTTTACATCCACTTTGTTCTGTTATTAGTAATATATTAATGTTTTTCCCTGGCTGCTCTCAGGATTTTAACCTTTTCTTTAGTTTCCAAAATTTCATTATGTTGTGTTTTTATGTGAATATTTTGGTATTTATTCTATTTGTGGTTAACTTCTGGAATATATAATTTTACATCTTTCACCAAATTTGGGAAATTTTCAGCTATCATTTTTTTGAATACCTTTCAGGCTTACTTACATCCTTTATCTTTACCTTCTGGGACTCCAAAGATACAGATGTTAGATATTTTGTCATTTCCCACTGGTCCCAAAGAGCCTGTTTTCTTTTCTTTTTTTTTTTTTTTCCAGTCTATTTATTTCTGTTTTCAAATTGAATAAATTTTATTGACCTGTCCTCACCTTCACTGATTCTACATCATTGCCACCCCACTATTGACATCTTCCAATATAAGTTTTTAATTAATATGTTATTGTATTTTTCAGTTCTGTATTTCCTTTTGGCTTATTTTTATAAATTCTATTTTTCTGATGATATTTTCTGCCTTTTTGCAATTGTCTCAAGTAAATGCATAATTACTATTGAATCTGTTTTAAGATTTGTGCTCTAAAATGTTTGTCAGATAATTCCAAAAATTGATTCACTAGCTATTGGTGCCAGTTGATTGACTTTCATCATTTAATTTGTGATTTTCTTGGTTCTTGGTATGATAAAATATTTTTATCTGTATAATGTGTAATTTGAATATTATGTTGGGAGACATTTGGTTCTATGTAAATAATTAATTTAATTTAAATATTAAATATACCTGTTTAGGTGTAGCATATTATTCTGGCACCCTCTCTGGCTCTGTTGAAGTAACCACAGATCAGAGTGAAGTTTATATGCTATATTATGTAGATAATGGAACAACTGAATATTGTGCTCTAGTGTTGACTATACTCTCAATGAGACTATGAGTTTTAAGAATCTAGAGGCCTTTTTCACACTAAGGAAGAGTAAAAATATTAACGAAAGAGAGAAAACAAATATACTTTAAATTTATCCCAAAAATTCATAATGAATTAACATGAAATAATTATATTTCAATTCCATTTCTGAAGATTCAAGGCATACTTAATTTTTTCTTTTTATTCTTTTCTCCTTTCATAAGAAAATTGTGTTCTCTATAATAGTATAATTATTTAAAGCAGCTTAAAGTGAAATATTTAATAATACATAGTTTCTAGGGATTGAAAACAAAGCAAGACCATGTTAAATATATAAGTGGAAGAAACTATCCTGTTTTAGTGGAAGAAGTTTATCCTGTCTGTATTGCTAATAATAGAAAGATAAGAAAAGTTCCAAATTTTGAAATAATAATAGAAAATGGGAAAATTCTTTGTTAATTTCAGGCAAATTTTGTTTTCATTATATATTAATTGCTTCTCTTTATTGATTTTTAAGTTCTATGTTGACGGAAATAAAAATAAAATAAGTAAATACTTTTAAAAAGGTATATTGTTTTAAAATAGGACTGGGTGAAATTTATTTTCATGTATTAATATTCTTTACAAATAGGGCTCTTTCACTGGGCATGAGTAAGGCAAACATCAACTATGCATATCTAAGCAAGACTGAAGTTGCTTTCAAAGAAAACAATAATTACACAGAGTCTCAAACACTAAAAAGGTAAGGCAATCTTAAAAATTTTCTATCCGAGTTGGATTTTCATCTTATTATCTAATTCATTAAGCAGAAATATGTTTGAGTATATTTTATTGCTACCAAACATAATAGTATACCTCATTTTCTAAGTTAGATTGAATGTATGTATTCTATAGAAAAAAATTTTAGAATTCATTAGTTTAAAAGATCCGAAGAAAATTTATGCACAATTGACTATGAGGTCAGTAGACTGTAAAAAAAAATAAAATAAAGAGGTGAAATGTTTAAAGGATAAATGGAAATATTTAAAATCTTGCAGGTCATTAATTAGACTTGACATTTTGGGTTTTGTCACTGACTTTTTTATAAACTAAAAATTATTTTTCATAAAGTTTAATGTATTTGAATATTTAATTTATTTGGAAGCATACTATATAACTTCTTTTAATTCATTTAGGTTTATTTGCTTTAAATTTAAAACAAAAAATTATTACATTATTTAAACCATGCCCCAAAGGAGTAAAGAATACTCTTGGAATATGTCTGTCTGTCTTTCTCACTCTTTCCAGCTTTATATTACAACTTTAATTTCCCACTGAAACCAGGAATGTGTACTGATCCATGGAGCTGTAAGGTTTGAATCATTATTTCTTCCCCTTCTCATGTTATGTTTTGAGGTTGGGATCTATCATAAATATTAGTGTTATCATCTGGATCTGATTAAGTGTAATGGATACCCAGTTTTGGAAAATAACCCACTTTTTGGCCTATTAGTAAATAATATTGATCCTTCTTTACACAAATCACTAAAATTCTGTAACACCCAGTAAAACAATGGTCTTTAAAAGCTTGCCCAGCCTTGTGTATAAAGTTTTATTTTCATAGTTTATTCAGTCCGATTATTTTCATTGTTTTTTACCATAATAGCTATGAGATTACCTACTGACATAAAATATTTTAAACATCCATAATTAAAACCTAGGGGGAAAAAAGACAATAAAACTTCAAAACTAGTTTAAAGCTTTGCAGTAATATTTTACTGCCAAAGAAAGCAGATAAGACTTTCATACTGTGCTGAAAACTGCAGGTAATTAATTCCCATGGCAGAGAAGTGAAGGAAAAGCACATTCCATGTTCTCAGGGCAAAGTGTAAAAGGAATTTGTAGCAGATCCTGTTAGGTTTCAGCATAAGCTGTAAGGGACACTTGGAGTTGACTAGGATGGAGGGAAACTGTGAAAGTACACATTATATAAGAGAAATGTTTCTGGCAGCAAATCATCTACAACAAGAGCAAAAGCTCTAAGTGATACAATGAAGGGACATATTAGGTATCCAAGTTCTTTACTCATTTCACTTTTAGCCAAATCACTGGCTTTCCTTCCCCTGCCATGCTTTCCTAAGTCAGCCACATTTAACCTCAGATTTCAGAGTATCCCTGGCTTTTGCCTACTCTATTTTCTGACTTTTAAAGACTAGAGGTTTCTTTTCTTTAGGATTTGTAATTCTGATTTGCCTCCTCCATTTTAGTCATTAATTTCAAGGGGTAATCTGTAGTTCATCCCTAATTCGAGGAAATATGTGAGATCTCATGAATCTTGGAAGTTGTAAAATGAAGGTGTGGGTGGATTGAGTAGAAGACAAAGGCCTGCACACCATTAATGAGGAAAGCTTGTAATTTTCCTGGATTTTGCCAAGACTTGACTGTTTCAAACTGTCTGCAATGTGTTGGATATATCAAGAGGGAATATAATAAACAATCCACCAGGGGAGCCAAGGCAAATCATAACATCATATACATGGCATTTATAGAATATAGACTTTCTTTAAATTCTTCACAAGACGTATTCAGGTGGGCAATGTTTGAATATCAAGATTATGACCATGTGTAGAACAATGAAAAATATTTTTACCGGTGACTATATTTTAAGTCATATCCTCAAAACACACCTTGACTGAAACATTGTCTCACATATTTAAAGAGTTAATGAAAGCAGAGTTTGAATGAAAATATATAGTATCGGATCCTTCTTGAGGGCAAAATTCACAAAATGGTTTAAAGAACTCTATGCAAAACATCTCTGAGAATGATAACCTAGGAGAAGACAATATCCCAGAGTTATTCCTATTTTCCCCCCACACTTTATAAAAGTTTAAGTATTCCAGAATTTTAAAGCCTATGCCAAGGAAGCACAAAGGTCCAGCAACTGCAGGTGCCTTGTAAACATATTAAATGCCACTGAAATTACTGAAAGATTTTGCTCATGTGCGCCAATGGATTCTTCTCCCATGCCAAATCATTTGGATAGCTGAAGAGAGAAAGAAATGCATTTATTTTTCCAGGTAGTATTTTTGAAGGGGTGTTCTACAAACCATCAGAGTTCTAGAGATACACAACCCCATTAACTGTGGTGAGAGCGGTGAGTAGAGGGCCAAGGAAGCAATGTTTTGAGTTCCCCAAATGTACTTTAATCAGAGCAGGTTGGCTTTTATCTACTTTACATTCTGGAAAACTTCTCCCACTTAAACTGTCACTGCACTACAAAGGCTATTCTGGTATAAGTTAAAAGATCCAGACCTCAAACGCACAGATGTAAAAAGCAGAATAAAGTTTATGTGTCCTAATTGTTTTTACTGCTAACGTATTAGAGCACATATAAGGAATTTGCTATCGTGGTCTTTGTGTGCCTGCTTTACAGAGGCTGCCAGGTAAACACTTACAATTAACAAAGGCTTTCCCCACTCCATTGTCCTTATCACTCAATGCAAAACTTTTAAAACCACAGCAGTAACTTCTTAATTATCAGAAGGACATTCATTAGCTTTCAGAGTTGTGAGTTTTAGTTTTTCCAGTTCAATCCGTATGGATTCCCACAGTGTGCACCACATACTACGCAATCGTGACAATAAAGTGTGAGTGACTTTTGCAAAACTGAAACACTCTGAAGTCTGAGTGCATGCTTTTCCCTGAAAAGCTGTTATTAAACCAATGGCCTCCTAAAAATCTATTTTAAAATCAGACAATTAATGACTGTGATGGTTATTGTTAGGAATATATCTCAGGTGGATTCCTTTGATCTTGAAGCAATTTAGCCACATAGGTATCAATATTACATCAGATACATCAATGTTTTTCCCCCAGTTTTCACAGATGAGAGAGATTGATTGATTGATTCAGGTTGCTGACTGAATTCCAAACAGTAGAGACTCAAATCTTTTCTCAATCCTTGCTACTTTTCCAATAAATCCAAGTTGCCTTTGCAGTCAGATTTTGACTGTTGTAGCATACATGATGGCGTGACAACCATTGGATGATTGTCTAATTCCCTTTAATCAACCATTGGATGATTGTCTAATTCCCACACAGAAAGAGAGTAATACACACATTTTTATTCACTAATGTTCTCTGTGTCTCCTAAGGCTCTAAGGACCTTTCGGTGCTGATTCTTCTACCAACAAATAGCAACAGGGTATATTTCATATTCAGGCTCTTGTTATAGCTATATACTCTTCTGCCATTCTCAATTTTATGGTACACAATGCATTGTATTTGATATGTCTTTGAAAACCTCAGCAAACTTAGTAGTTTCCAAAATACTGTAGGCTATATCTATGTCTGTGTCTGTCTACTCCACATATGTGTATGTACACAGACACATAGGAAAGAGCTGACTTTTGAGAGTTTTAGAAAGAAGACACATGCTACTGATGTTAGTTTGTACTAAGATAAGGAAGTATTGAGTTATTCACCGTCACTTGACTCAATCTCTGGCTGATGTATGATAGAAGTCCACCTGAAAAATAAGGTTTCTAACAAAAGTCATCTTTCTAGATGAAAAAGAAATATCAAAGTCTGAAATATTTTCCCCAGTGTAAAGTTAGTATCAATGATAAAATCTTGAAAGCAGAGAAGTACCTCTAGTTGACTCACAAAATTTTTTGAAAATCTAGAAATTAAAATGACTATTTAAATTTGTGAATAGTAATTTTCACTGCAAAAGCTGACCTGCTTTCTCATTACACACCCCCCAATCTCCTTATTTAATTCAGATTCCTTTACTTTATTGGCTTGGCCATTAAAGCATAACCAAAAGAAAAAAAAAAGTTTCTTGCTTTCCAAAAGTATTTTAGAGTGTTGGGTTCACTTTTGGTTTCACGTTAATTTAGGATAATTACATAAGTTGTTGACAAATAAACATTCAAGAAATTTTTATGAAGCATAATCTTGGCAAACCACAATAGCCTTTAAACTTTGCTTTAAATTAAAATTCTAGCAGTTTATTATGTTACTTTGTGCCAGGGTAAGGCTATAAACTGCTCTCATATTCAAAAGAATGTTTCCATTTAAAATTTACATTTACAAGTCTAATAAGATGTTGGAGCTCATTCTATTCACAGAAAATCTACTGAGTTGTATAACTTTATTGGAAACCCAACTCACATTGTTTCTTGAAGCATTTTAAGTTAGTCAATAGTGCTTTATGATGAAATTTTGTAGGTAAATTAGAGAGAATGATAGAATCTTAAAGTTACTAAATAGTTTAATATAGAGAGGTAAGTTATTTATTATGAAGATAGTATATCCAGTGATTCAATTTTAAATCAGCTTTGAATTTCATATTACTTTTTGATCAGTTTAAGTAGATTGTTTGGAATATTCTGTCAGGTCCAGTTTAATTTTAGAATATAATTTATAGAAGGTATTTAGAGAACTATATGAAGTACAATAAATACATATGGCATGTGGTTTCATCCACAAGAGATGCCTCATCAGCTATGAGATATATTATGGCCAATACATTTATTACATGGTGTATGTAGATGATAATAAATTATAGGCCAGTTCTTTCAGAATATAAATTGCAATACTTAAAATTCTTGCAGTTTCAAAATTCTAAGTTATTGGACATAACTGACAATTAAAAAAAAACTTAAATGCTTGGAAATTGTTTTCGCAACTGAATTACTTCATGAATAGTATCAAATGTGATAAATTCATACCCTGCATTTTTATGCTTAAATTATTTAAATTTTGAGCACTGTGGATGATATGTAATTCTCAAAAGATATATTCAGTCCCGTAGATAATCATATGTTGGAAGAAAAAACAAATGTGATAACTAAATTGGCTTCAGTGGGAAAACTTAAATTGATTTCTGTAAGGACCTTGACCTGAATTTTATATATGACAAATCATATAAGTGATCTTAAAAAAAGGTCTGAACTGAGAGGTAGAGTTTGAACTATTCCAGGGGACCACAAGCATTTCTGTTAAAGTCTTCACAGTATTATTTACTAGATCACCTCAGGAGGGGCAAGTGTTTACAAACCATTTATAATCAATTGTGCCTTAAAAAAAACAACAGAAAGTGATACCAACTGTGTAGATATATTTTTATGAACACAAAGAACACACACACACACACACAGAGGCACACACACAAGTATATGTATTGGGGAAGATTTCCCAAGATTGGGAAGTAGCACAGATATGCTATTGAAACTGAAATGAAACAAAAATGTCTGGTCTACTTTGTGGTGAATAAACTACTATGGATGATTTTAAATAAAATGGAAGATATAAAAATATGTTTAAAACTGGTACATATTTTAAGTATGTATGGTGATAGATGTTGACTTGTTATGGGGATCATTTCACAATATATGCAAATATCAAATCACTTTGTTGCACACCTGATACATATATAATGGTGTATGTCAATTGCACCTCAGTAAATAGATTGATAAAAAAAAGAAAGAAAAAAACTTGTACATATACAATCTATGGAAACCTGCAGACTGATATCTGCCACTTGCTAGTTCTGTATATGTACAAATATAATAAAAACTAACATTAACTGTTAACGTATGATAAACAGATATGAGGAAACACTATTTTCTCTTTTAACAGATGAGAGAACTGAAACTTACAGACAGTCTCTAACTTGCTCATGATTGCACGGGTATGTATAGGTGGCAACCTCATGATTTGAATACAAATCTAATTTCAAGGTAATATCTCCAGTGCCTCATGATTTGGTTGTGTGGGTTACATATGGTAACATTTGTAAAATACCAAATATAGTGCCTGAAATACGATAGCTATTATATACCAGCTACAGTTATTAAGCTTTATTAACAATTAGTGCCTACCCTTTGGAAGAGTCTGGGTTGTTAAGTGAGAAATAATTTTGTGTATAACATATTCTCCACTTCAACTCCATATAACTGATTTTAATTCTGTAGCTACTTATGAATATAAAATGCAAAAGAGTGTAATAAGCTGTACCTCTGTTGTATGTAGTCTAATACACTGTTTCTGATAGTGACAATGTTTGCAGTAGAGTTTGTTATTCAGTTTCCTATTGCCAGCCTTAACAAACGGGAATTTACTTATGGTAATAATCCCAAATTGCATTATTTATTAATTATATTTTCATGATATATTAATGAATTTAAATACTTCCAGAATCCTTGTGAAAGTCTACCAAATATTTTTGGGTGATCAGTGTATGGTTGGAAGGAGGGGAGTTCTTAGGAGATCAAATCCTTCCTAGCCATATTGTAAACATCACCCTAATTTTAAAACTATCTTTTTTTCAACATTTCTTCCAAATCTTATAGTCTAGTCTTATTTTGTCACAAATGTACAAAACATTGAAGATACAGTAGTATGCAAAGAATCCACTGTGCCTTGCCAGCATATCATTTAGAGCCTTTACTGAAATTCAGATAATACAAGCTTCAAATACAATAATGTGTGATAAGTGCTTTGATAAGGAAAAAATAGAGTGCTGTGAGATCAAATACAAGGAAACCTTGCCCAGTCTGAGAGTCAGGGAAATTTCCCCAGAGAGAATGAGGTTAAAGCTGAGACCTGCTGCAAATTATAGACTGTAATCCCTTTTCAATTTTTCTCAATCGCAATGAAAACCTTTTCTACCTACCAAGTCATACTTGACATAAATGTTATAGACATTGATTATATTCTTACATTTGGACTTTTGGCCCAAAACCAAATGAAACAAGTAGTGTTAAGCAATTAAATAAGATATAAAAAAAGGCAATGTGGCTTTTGACTCCCCCAAAACGCATTTTAAGTGGGTATATATTCAACTGATCTTATGCCTCCAGGAGGAGGACAGAGCTAGACAATTTGACTTGCCTGCCTTGTGTATAAGAGATGTGTGTGTGTGCACACGCACACACATTTGCATAATTTTGTAATCATCACAAAGAGGCATTATATCTGATGACATAATTATGTTTTTTTGCTTAATATTTCATAGAATGTGACTGCACTACAAACACTGTAGTTTGGATATTCTGAATCTAATGAGATAGAGTAAATTTCAGAAAATCAAAAATAAATAACAGGGACTTCCCTAGTGGTCCAGTGGCTAAGACTCCATGCTTCCAATGCAGGGGGCCAGGTCTGATCCCTGATCAGGGAACTAGATGATCCCACATGCCACAACTAAAGATCCCTCATGAAGCAATGAAGATCCCCTGTGCTGTAACTAAGACCTGGCTCAGCCAAATAAATAAATCTTTTAAATATAAATAAATAAAAATAAATAAGAAACAGAAACATGAATTACAGAAAATAAAAACCTGTTAATTAGACTTACTGTTGTGATTATTTCACACTGTATACACATATTGAATCATTATGTTGTATACCTGAAACTAATATTAATGTTATATGTCAATTATAACTCAATTTAAGAATTTAATTGTTGGGACTTCCTAGGTATTGCAGTGGTTAAGAATCCGCCTGCCAATGCAGGGGACATGGGTTTGATCCCTGCTCCAGGAAGATGCCACAGAGCAGCTAAGCCCGTGTGCCACAATTATTGACCCTGTGCCCTAGACCTGGGAGCCACACGTATTAAGCCTGTGTGCTACAAGTACTGAAGCCCATGCACCTAGAGCCCATGTTCCACAACAAGAGAAGCCACTGCAATGAGGAGTCCATGCACCACAATGAAGAGTAGCCCCTGCTCGCCGCACCTAGAGAAAGCCCGTGTGCAGCAAGGAAGACCCAATGCAATCAATCAATAAAGTAATTAATTTAAAAATGTCAAATGTGAATTAAAAAATTGTTTTGTAAAGAAAAAACTAGAGCAGTAATAATTACACATAAATCTCTAATATTAGCTAATATTTATAGATTGCTTACATGTGGGAGTCTCTTGTCCAAGTGATATACGTTTTTAATCTCAAAACAATAATTAATTGTCATTTTACCAGTATGTATATTCATTTTACAGATGGGGAAATTGAGGCAAGTTGAGTGAGGCAATTTTAATATACAGCTGATCCTTGAAGAACATGGGTTTGAATTGCATGGATCCAGTTATATGTGGAATTTTTTTCAGCAGTAGCTAGTGAAGTGCTGCACAACCCATGGTTGGCTGAATCCTCAGATGAAGAATTGTGGATACAGAGGAACTATGTGTATGAGGGCCTACATATAAGTTATACTCAAATTTTCGACTGTGCTGTGGATTGGTGCCCCTAACCCCTGGAGTTGTTCAAGGGTCAACTATTCATCCACATGTTCCTTGATATTCATTCCCTCAAGACGTGAAGTCTACTTCCATTCTCTCAACTGTGGGCTGGACTTGGTGCCTTGCTTATTATGAATAGAATATGGTTAAAATGCAGTGTGTGACTTATAAGACTCTTTCATACAAAACACTGTTGCCTCCCCTTTGATCTCTCTATCAGAACACTTGCTCTAAGGGAAGCCACCTACCATGATGTGAGATTTCCCAAGCAGCCCTGAGAAGAGGTCCATGTGGTGAGTAACTAAGGCCTGTAGCCAACAGATAGCCAAGAACTGAGGACTTCTGGCAACAGCCATGAGTGTGAACTTGGAAAAGAGTTCTCTGGCCCCAGTTAAGGCTTCAGATAAGTGCAACCTTGACTAACACCTTGACTGAAATTATGAAGAAACCCTCAACCAGACCACAGAAAATGTGAGATAATGTTTATTTTAAGCTATTAAATTTGGGGGTAATTTGTTACACAGCAACAGATATGGAGAGTGAATTTACTTGTCTAAGTGGAATTCAGGAAGTACGACTTCACAGCTGAATCTCTACATATAGGATAGTGATAATGATGGCAGTCATTTATGTACTGCCATGTACTACAAACTCTCCTCACACTTACCATAGCACCAATCAGTCAATAATTTATTTTACTCAGCCTCAGATGGGTTATGTTCCTTGTTCAAAGCCCTGTGCCAAGGTGGAGAAAACAAAGAATGATAAGGATTAATTTAGGGCTATAAAATTGATTAAATTAGGAAAAGAAAATGGGATTTGATACTGAGAGTTTAATACTATTTTATATTCACTCTATCTACCTATAGAAAAATTAGAAATTAGGTAAGGTAATACTTTAAATATTTTATAACATAATTTTTACAAGTATTATAGGATTGAAGATGTTACTACTACTGCTAATAATAATTCTTAAATTAATATATTTAAATAAGAAATTAATGAGTAGATATGTACTAGATGAGAGAAAAGTGAAATGTCATCTTTTTTGATGTAGTCTTATCAGAGATGAGCAAATTTTTTCTCTAATGTTTTAGAGAGTAAGTATTTTAGGTTCTGAGGGCAGTAAGAATTTGGTTACAACTGTACAACATAGCCATTGTAGTATAAAACCAACCATAAATCATACATAAGTAAATGGTATGGATTTGTTCTAATAAAACTTTATTTATAAAAACAGGTGGTGGGCTGCGTTTAGTCTGTGTGTGTCATAGCTGGCTGATCCCTTGTCAAATATAAAGTATTTGATATAAAAGAAATAACAAATATCTCTGATGTATTTTAGTTTATTGGTATTTTAGCATACATTATTTCCATTCCCAATCTTAGACAATCCTGTTCAGAAATGGAGCATATATAGAGTACCAATATTAACAAACAGGATTTAATTATACTCCCTGGTCACAAATAAAAACAGACAAGACCAAAACTGAGTTTTTCTAGGGGGAAAAATAAGAACAAATTAGGATAGGGCTGAAGATATCCCAGAGAAGATTATCATGAAGCAGTAAGTGTGGTCAAAGTGCTGGATATATAGTGGGAAGATTATATCAGCTGTTTTCTTAGTCCATTTGGGCTGCTATAATGGAATACTCTTTGCAGTAAGATGTATAAATAAGACAAAATTTTTTTTTTTTTTTCTCACAGTTCTAGAGGCTGAGAAAACCAAGATCAAGGAACCAGGAAATTCTGTGTCTGGTAAGAACTTTCTTCTTGGTTTTTAGATGCCTTTCTTCTCTTTGAAGAAGGAGCAAAGGAGCTCTCTTGGGCCTCTTCTATAAGGGCACTAATTCTATTCATGAGGGCCCCACCCTCATGATCTAATTACTTCCCCCAAAGCCCCATTTTCTAATAATGCCACAATGGGAATTAAATTTCAACATATAAGTTTTGGAGAGACTCAAATATTCAGCCTATAGCATTCTAGTCCTTTCCTCCCACCAAATCCAAGCCCTTATCACATGCAAAATATGTTCATTCCATCCCAACATTCCCAAAATTCTTAACTTGCTTAAGCATCAACTTTAAAAGTCTAAAGTACAGAGTCTCATCTAAATGTCACCTAAATCATGTATAGGTAAGGAATGAGGTATGATTTATCCTGAGGCAAAATTTCTCTCCAGCTGTGAACTTGTGAAACCAAAAAACTTATGTGCCTCTAAAAGTCAGTGGTAGGACTGGCATAGGATAGATATTCCCATTCCAAAAGGGAGAAATAGGAAGGAAGGAAAGAGTGTCAGGTCCAAAGTAACTTCAAAACCTAATTGGGCAAATTCCATTAGGCTTCTAAAATTCAGTCATAATCCTCTTTGGCTTGATGCTCTGCCTTCCATACCCACTGGGGTGTCAAAGTGTCCCCACAACTTGGAGGAGTGCCACACACACTGTGACTCTTTGTCAGGGCCCCACTCATGCCATGGCTCCACTGCACTGGCTGTAAACCATGCTGCAGGTCTTGATGGGCTTGCAGGCATGAGATACCTAAGCAGGGACATCCTGGCCCACCTGCACCAGAGAGGTGGCCTCACCCATCGAAATAGTTTTTTCTTCTGGGCATGTGATGGGAGTGGCAGCCCCAAAGACCTCTGAATCACTTTCAGGGGGTCATTCCTCCCTTGCCTTGAAGAACAGTTCCTGTCTTCTGATGAGATGGCTGTTTAGGTCCATGGTTTATATTCACACTAATCTCCTTATCAAAAAGTCACTTGGCCACACCCTTAGTATTCTCTTCTGAACACCCTTTCTCAATTTATTGCAAAATGGATAAGCTGAGAATTTTCCAGATCTATAAGTTCTGGTTCCTTTTTACTTAGTAACTACATCTTCAAGTCATTTCTCTCTTCTAGCATTTTATAAAGAACAGTTAGGAGGAACCAAGCAACAGCTTCAACACTTTGCCTAGAGTTCTCAGCTAAATATCCAATTTCATTGCCTTACACAAAACACTAGCACATGAACACAAATCAGTCAAATTCTTTACTACTTTATAACAAGGATCAGCTTTTCTCCAGTATCTAATAGCATGTTTCTGATTTCCACCTGAGACCTCAACAGAATGACCCTTACCATCAATATTTCTATTAACATTCTGTTCATGATGACTTAGGTATTCTCTAAGAAGATGAGGCTTTCTCTCTAGCTTTCATCTTTTCTTTCTCATCTCTCTCTAGAATCACCCTCATTGTCCATATTTCTAGTTTGCACTTCACAACTGTTCCAGCCTCTACCTGTTACCCAGTTCCAAAACCACTTCTACATTTGTTGGTATTTGTGTTTGTTACAGCAGCACCCCACTTCACAGTACCAATTTTTGTCTTAGTCTGTTCAGGCTGCTATAACAAAATATTATCAACTATATCTGTGTGACTTATAAATAGAAGATATTTCTCACAGTGCTGGAGGCTGTGAAGTCCAGGATCAAGGTGCTGGCAGATTCAGTGTTTAATGAGAACCAGCTTCCTGGTTCACAGACGACCATCTTCTCTCTGTGTTCTTGAGTGGATGGGGGGGGGCTCTTTATAAGGGCACTGATCTCATTGATGAGGGATACAGACTCATGACCTAATTACCTCCCCAAAATGCCACTTCAGAATATGATTACATTGGGAGACTTCCCTGGTGGCGCAGTGGTTAAGAATACATCTGCCCATGCAGGGGACGCAGGTTCCATCCCTGGTCCAGTAATATCCCACATGCCGAGGAGCAACTAAGCCTGTGCACCACAGCTACTGAAGCCCGCGTGCCCTAGAGCTTGTACACTGCAACTACTGAGCCCATGTACTGCAACTACTGAAGCCCAAGCACTCTAGGGCCCGCATGCTGCAACTACTGAACCCTGCACACCTAGAGCCCATGCTCTGCAACAAGAGCAGCCCCTGCTCACCACAACTAGAGAAAGCCCACATGCAGCAACGAAGAACCAACACAGCCAATCACATTTGGGGATTATGTTTCAACACAATTTTTAGGGGGACACAAATACTCAGCCTATATAGCACAGTTCATGCTACATTCACAAAGTGGACTATTAGGTGGCCATTAAAAAGAATATACTTATTTCTCATTATTCATAGGAGTTATGTTCTATAAACTTGGTTCTGAATTAGCAAATACAGAACCATTGCTCTTAAAGGAATTATAGGGTTAGGTTCCATTTGGCCATAATATTTCTGTCAACTGATCAATAGATAACCTTGTATCATGTGTGTTTCCATTTAAAGGTATATTATTTAATATATATTTCTTAGAAGTAATTAATTTCATGGTACTGAAGTAAAGTCAGAGGTTTTGGGGGCCATGTGTGTTATATAGATTTGTTTACCAACACTTTTATAAACAAGTCAATCTCATCAGCATTAATAATTTTCTCTTAATTAATTATTTATTGGCTGCATTGGGGCTTCATTGTGGTGCACAGGCTTCTCATTATGGTGGCTTCTCTTGCTGCAGAGAATGGGCTCTAGGTGCGTAGGCTTCAGTAGTTGCGGTGTGTGGGCTCAGTAGTTGTGGCTCATGGGCTCTAGAGCGCAGGCTCAGTAGCTGTGTTGCATGGGCTTAGTTACTCTGTGGCACATGGGATCTTCCTGGACCAGGGATTGAACCCATGTCCCCTGCATTGGCAGGTGGATTCTTACCCACTGTGCCACCAGGGAAGTCCCAACAATCTGCTCTTACTGCATCACCTGTATAACACTTAGTAGGTATTTAAAAAAAAAAAAATCTTTCCACAGCCTCCTGATGTGAGAACTAGCCTTGTCTGCAAGTTTAACATTTTTCAAGCCATATCACCTTTTGAAATGTGCAGGTCAGTCAACACTAACCAAGAAGTTTTAACATTTCCATGACCCCGGGTAAAGTGACTATAAATTTCTTTGGCTTTCAGCTTCACAGCAATGCTGTCCACTGCACTTTTACTATCAGTCATCATCTCATGAATCCACAAATGTAGCTTCTTTTCCATTATTTCCATAGCTTCATCCCTCATTACAGATGTTACTTAGCACTTCTGGAGCGGCCTTAATACAGATATACATATTTGCTTTTTCTTTCTCTGGATGTACTCTATTATTGATTCATTAACATTGACCTCATGGTCCACAGCAGTATAAATCAAGCCTGAATGAACTTTATCTAACATGTTTCTTCTATGTAAGACACAGCATTGACTTCTTGTGCTTACAAACCCTAGACAGCAGTTCATCACTATGCTTGGGGGCCATTTAAACAGTGAAATCATTGACAAAGGCATACAAAAGCAAAATTTAAAAAAAAGTGCTAAGTAGACCACAGGAAGAACATTTGTTTAAACAGAAGAGCTGAAATAACAAGGCAGAGTGTCGCCTTGTTTGACCTCAGATGGAATGTGCACATCAGATGGCTCAAATTTTTCACTGTTCTACACGTCTGCAAATGACCATAAAAGCTCCAGAAGTATTGACTGGGGTTAAGAATAAATTTTGGTGAGTAAGCTAATCTGTAAATACAGAATCTGTGAATAATAAGAGTCAATCATATATACAAAGAAAGAAGAATATTATAGCGTAGTATTTTATTTGCTTTGATTCACTTTTGAAATATCTTATAAGCACATGATACATGATGACAAACACCAAGTTTATAAGGATTTATGAGAATTCGTTCTCTTAGAAAGTACACATCCATGTGTGTACAGTGGAATGAATATGAAATTAATTATTGTCCACACTTGGTCACTGTTTATAACTTCGTGTGCTTACAAGTTTTAGTATACAGCTATATTTTGCATAGTGGTAGATGGGTATAGGAAAGAGAAAATAAAGGATTCATCTGATTAACAATGGAAAGTTTATCTCTTTCTCTTCACCTTTGGTATGCACCTCTACTCTGACCAACACTCTCTTTACTCCTCCTATGGGCCATACTTTTGATACCAATATAGAAAATGAATAGAGAATAATAAAATGATATTAAATAAACTTTGTTAATACAGATTATCTGCTTTTCTACAATTTTAATAGCAAGTTAGTGGATGTATTAAAACAATAAAAAGTAGAAGAGACCAAAAGAAAAAATTATGATTTTATATTGTTACTGAATTTTTCATTTTATTTTCTTACTTAGTATCATTACTTCGACAAGCGGCATGCACTGACAAGGTAAGCTTACATGCAAGTGTTCATATTTTATTTCAACAAAAAGATAGTCCATCACTTAAAATTTGTGTATGTAAATTTGTCAGCAATACTCTGTATGCTGATGTCATACCAATGTGTGAGGAAAAAGCCCTTTGAAGATAAGGACTTTATTATATAAACATTAGTTATTGAAAATGGAATTATTCCAGTTTTTAAAGTTTATTCAAAAGTATGTTTCTGACATAGTAAAAAGAAAGTCCATTGGGTCTATGGCAGGTCAGTGACATGAAATGCTATCTCTGGGTACTGAATGCAAACAAAGAGAGTATGTATTCACAATGAATTGTGTTGCAATGAAAAAAAAGATTGCCTTCTTTCCACAAAATCGGAACCATCTGTTTGATCATAATTATTAAAGAAATAAAGTGGTTTTGTTGATAAAACTTAAAGATATTGCTAGACTATTGGGTTGTGTGCAAGAGGGTAGTGAGTTCATAGTTTTTGCTTACAATATTGTCCATCTTGCTATGTTAATTTCACGTGAACAATGTGGTCAAATAAAATAATTAGAATAATGTAAGAAAAATGGTGTGTTAGTGACATGTTAGTACAGACATGCTGTAGAGTTTAGTTAAAAGTCATAGCAAGAATTTCACCCATAAGTAGAGCAGAGCCAGTGCAGATTACTAAACCAAAGCATAATATGTTCCATATGCTTAATACCTACAGACTATGAAATATATAGCTGACTTCATCTTAATTAGGTTTTTACTTCCTAGGTCATCAAAACACACACACACACACACACACACACATACACACTCTTCTAGAATTCACATATATGGTATATAGTAGTTTTGTCATCATTAGGCCATACAGAATAGAATAACTTCTCCAGTCTAGAGTTTTAAAAGATATAAAGTTTTACTCATCAAAAGAAGAATGAAAAAAAAAAAGAATGAAGATATTCATACTGAATTCTTAGTTGCATTATATTATAAATAGTAAACCATACTTATTCTTAATGCAATTGAAAGAGTACATCATTTTGATGCTTACATTTTTTTCTAGCAGTTCTAATTTCATATTCACTTTCAAAACAAAAACTAGAATAAATTATGGTATATATATATAGTGGAATATTACATGGCAATAACAAAGAATTAATTATGGAAGGGACCATAAGGATGAGTCTCACAGAAACTATATTTTGTAGGAAAAATGAGGCACAAATGCATACTTACTGAACATACTAAATAATTTTATTTAAGAACAGAAAAAAAAAACTTTATAATGATAAAGTCAGAATAGTTATCTCTCCTGGGGATGCTGACAGGATTCATGTCCTGGGTAGATATTAACAGGGATAGAACCTGAGGGATACTTCTCAAGTGTTAGAAGTGTCTTATGTCTGATCACATTGTACCTGTAAGGTTAATGCACTTCATTCCATTATCCTCAATGGAAAAATCTTTCAAAAGTACTTACCACATACTAAATATACATATAAATATATATATATTTAATTTTTATTGGCGTATAGTTGATTTACAATGTTGTGTTTCAGGTGTAAAGCAAAGTGAATCGGTTATACATATATTTATATACACCCTTTCTAAAATGTCTTTTGATCCACCTCCTAGAGTAATGAAAATAAAAACAAAAATAAACAAATGAGACCTAATTAAACTTAAAAGCTTTTGCACAGCAAAGGAAACCATAAAGCAAATGAAAAGACAACTCTCAGAATGGGAGCCACATACTAAATATTAGTCATATTAGCTTAATTCATTTTCAATCCAATGGAGAGGGAATACTTTTAAACATTCTCCCAATAAGATATAAAAAGTGGCTTGTATCTATTCAAAACTGATTTTTAAAGTATTACAATAATCTAGCATTAATATATCACTTCTTTAAACATTTGTGTATAACTTTTTAGATAACATTTTGTGCCCAAATGTTTATTTGATTTGATATGAGCAAGCTGTTCATATATGCAAAAACACTTGATATTGTATCAAATTGTAGTGCATTAATTTGACAAACTTACAGCAACATTAAAAAACAATGGATTGTTAATACACTCTGTACTCAAGTGTGATGTACACAGGAATACTATATATAGATATCCTGGATATGCATTATACAGACGTAAGTGATCCACTCTCACCATACTCCATGTAAGTGGTGCCCCCTATAGGGGCACCTATTCATTTATTCATTGCAGCATTCTAAATATTTTACGCATAGAGCATAATTTTCCATCAAAATCAATATAATTAACAAAATTATCCAAACATGCTCTAATACTAAGCTCTAATGTCTTCTTCACATTAAAAAAGACCTCCTACTCAAAAAATTTTGTCTTGTATGTATGAAAAATCTTAGGAGATTTAGAGGATCGGTTCTTACAAATAAATGTTATGTTATTAAAGTCAAAACATAAAACTACAACCCTCATGCTGGTTTCCTACACATACTGCAATGAGATTGTGGACCTAAATAAATATGAACCCAATTCTATTAAATCTTAAATGTTTCCTCAACATATTAAATATAGACATAACTGTGGCTATTTTATGTTCATCTAGAATTAGATATTATAGAGAACTCAGGCTGTGTATCAGGACATACATTCAAGTTTTAGATAAATGTAGTAGATCCCTGGACTATCCTTCCAGAAGATTTATTGAGAATTAATTAAGGAATTAAGAAATGCTTAGGAACACCTATAATGTGCAGTGAAATGTACTATGTTAATTTGGAACATCAAAAATGCCAGTTTTCTATAAACTAGTGAATAAACTCTATTACAGTTCAAAGGAAAATAATGAATACAACAGGATAAAAAAAAGCTTTATTATGGAGATAGATTTGCGCTGAAGTCTGAATAAAGGAAATTATGTGAACTGGCAGACAGAAAATAAACGTGACAAATGACATCATCAAAGGCATGGAGGTCGAGAGGAACAAGGAATACTGGAAAACGGTGTGAGTATTTGTGTCAAGAAAGGCCAAAAAAAATAAGCATGACAAGGAAATAAGTACAGATCCATCCTTGATTCTCAACTAAAGAAATCTGACTATCCTGCAGGCAGTGCAGAACTACTGATTATGAAGTTCAAGGAAAACAGGATCAAAGTGAAGGTTAAATCTGGAAAATACATGTGGAAATATATAGAATAAGGTTCGAATGTTGGTGAGGATCAAGCAGTTAACTGATAGAAATCTTATTTTATGTATTATACTTGTTTTTTATATTACATTTTAGATATCATACCAGTGATATCTGCATTCAAGAGGACAAAAATAGGAATAACAAAATTTCCCTAGAGTGACTCCTACTCAGAAATGATCTTTCCTGTTCTTTTAATACTTCAGACCATTATATAAACCTTTTATTTTTTAACAAAAATTAATAGCTATATATTTCCCCATTGAGGATTTTGTTTACCATATTTACTCACAAAGAGAAGATTCTCCAGAATACCAATATATTTTCAAGGTAATTTCTTAGGCCATGTTGCAATTATATGCAATTTGATATTGTCCATTATATTTGTGTGATCTCTGTATAAAGTGTGTTGTTTCATCTAAATATATTTTTGTCCTCAAGTTTTTTATTAACTAATGAAAGTAGTAAATGGGTACAATTTCATTGCTGAGTCATATATTGGCTTGAAATTTTGGTGAGGAAGTTAAAGCAGTGGTCTGGAGAAAGGGGTGGAAGCATTCACAGGAGACAAAGAAAGAGTAACAGAAATATAGATAGGTGAATTGGGAATTTATATAGATGGAGGAAATCATATTCAGCAATAAACTCAGCAACATGGGCCTAAGGGGGGAAAATGGGAGAATATTAAAAGTAAACATTCATAAAATAGAATTAAAAGCACAAATGACATGGAAAAAGTCAGCATTTTCTAAATCACTTAAAGTACATGTGCAAAATATATATTTTTGGAATGACATAAAGTAGACTTTAAGTATATGTAACTCAAAATATGACACTATTTTAGATTGAAATGATACATATTAATGTAGTTCAAAACATCTTGGTTAGTAATAAAGGGGGAATAAAGATATTGACAGTGTTATAAGTTTAAAATCAAGCCAACATTGTAAGAAGTACTGCTTTTCCTTTGAAACCTGTTCTTTTTCTTGACTACATTTTTCCACCAACAGTATCAAGTTTACAGTGAACAAACCAATGTGGGTTTAATTAGAATGCAAAAAAAAATACGTATATATGTCATTCTTAGATACTACTCCACACTTCACTATGATAGTTTCTGACATGGGCATTAAAAGGAGCTTTGAGAAGAGTAAAACAAAGGAGGAAATATAAGGTTTGCATGTAGAACAGAAGAAAAGCATTCACTAGATTCTAGTCACTGTCTAGTTCAATTTGAATGTTAGTGAGCTGTGGGAAAGGAGGACTGGATGTGAGGTGTTTTACAAGCGATCTGCACATCCATGTTAGAGCATCCATATTTACAAGCAGTTAGTATGAAGAAATTGACTTGGATCTACTTGAGTTCCTGTGGAAGTGAGGTGTGAGGAGTAGGTGCAGGTCTGCCTACAGAATCTAAGACCTGGCATTCAGCTCAGCTCACCTGGCCCTATGACCGTTGATGACCACACAGGGCCCTCCTTCAAATGCCTGATGATACTCAGTTATCAGTTCACACTGGAGAGACAGACAATGAAAAGATAACTTGAAAATCTGCTCACATGGAGAAATGTCATCTATTATTTGGCTACTCTCTGGCCTTTCCTTAAAGTTCTCAAACTTTTTTGATAGCATCTTAATAGGTATAATTTGGCAAATTTAACAACTTCTCTAATTTCTCTGAATTCACTCAAAGACTTGATTTTTTTTTCACTTTTTAGATTATTTTCATTAATTATTGCTTCCTGTAGGGATAGATTTTCTTTTTGGGTCCTTATCTCTGTAGTTGATGGCTTTCCTAATATGCCAATCAATATTTGGTTGTTTATGCATATGTTAGATTAATGTACCAATTAGTTGGCTTGGGTTTCCTCTATGGCTGGGTGATAAGCTTCTTTCATGAGTGCTGAGGATGCTTTGGAACTCTTAAGTGTGTGTGCTGGAGCATGGGGTGTACGGCAGGAATGGGGTGGCTTGCCCACTTTTTAGACTTTCCAAACTGGGAAAGCTGTGGAAAGTCAGCTGTATTCCTATGGTGTCTCCAGATATTAGAAAAAGAGAACAAACATGAACGGGACTATCCTGAGCAACATAGGATGTGCTCACCCTCTTTGTGGAGAGCAAAAATCTTTAAGATTACACAGAGCCATAATATGAACCATGGCTCCCATTTATGCCTTTTCAATGTAAATATAAATGACTTGATTAGTTCAGAATTGTTATCAGAGAACCACTGAGGACACACTCTTTCTGTATTACTACTCAAGTATCCTAACACCAGATTCCATTCTCAAGATCAACTCCTAGTCAAAGAAAGTTGCTAGAACTCCAGCTATCACAACTGCAAGGTAAGCTAAAAGACAGAAGGAGTAAATGTCTTTTATTGTAAGGATTTCTTGTTCATTCTCTCTCTCCCTAAACTTACACACATGCTAACATATATACATGCATAAAAGGTATATGTGTGAACATATATTTTAGTGTTTATATAAAGAACTTCCATGGATGTGTTTCATATTTTTCTATTTTTGTTCTTGAAATATTCTTTACTGAACACACACACTTACTATGTGCACAGGGGCAAGATTTCCTGTAAGTCATATATGGAAAACAGAATTGCTGGGATTATACAGTTTGCTTCCCCCTAAATTGTGCCAATTTATACTTTTGGCAAGAATAGATGATTATTATAGAATATTTTAATGTTTACCAATATGTTTAGTAAAAAAAAAAAAGGGTACCTCAATTTTGCTTAAATTTGAATTCTGCTAATTACTAATTAAATTGTTTCTTTTCATGTGTTAATTTTGTATTTGCATTAATTTTCTGTTTTATTTATATTTTTCCCTCATTTTTCCATTGAATTGGTTATCTGCTTCTTTAAAGGTCTTCTACAATAGATACAAATATTGTGTGATATGTTTATAATATTTTCTATATTTTGTCTATATCACTCATTCCAAAATTATAAAATGAAATTATTCTGTATTTTCTTCTTTTTTTTTGTATTTAGCTCTTTAATCTGTCTGGATTTCATTTTTTGATTGTAAGTAACTTGAATTTAACTTTATCATTTTTTGTTTAACATGCAGATCAGTTATCCTAAAACCTCTTATTTATTAAATTATTAATCTTTCCTCAGTGATTTGAAATACCTATTTTTAAATTTTTTATTGAGGTACAGTTGATTTACAATTTTATATAAGTTTCAGGTATACATCATAGTGATTCACAACTTTTAAAGGTTATACTCCATTTAGAGTTATTATAAAATGTAGGCTATATGCCTTGTCCTATACTACATCCTTGTAGATTTTTTATGTTATTCATAGTAGTTTGTACCTCTTAATCCTCTACCCCTATTTTGCCCCTCCCCCTCCCCCCCACCCACTGGTAACAATTAGTTCTCTATATCTGTGAGTATGTTTATTTTTGTTATAGTCACTATTCTGTTGTCTTTTTTAGATTCCTCATACAAGTGACATCATATAGTATTTGTCTTTGTGTCACTTACTTCATGAAGTATAAGATGCTCCAAGTCCGTCCAAGTTGTTGCAAAATTTCATTATTTTTTATGGCTGAGTAATATTCCATTGTGTGTGTATATATATGTGTGTGTGTGTGTATATATAACACATCTTTATCCATTCATGTGTTGCTGCACACCTAGGTTGCTTCCATATCTTGGCAATTGTAAACAATGCTGTAATGAACATAGGGGTGAATGTATCTTTTTGAATATTTTTGTTTTCTTCAGATTCTTCAGATATACACCCAGAAGTGGAATAGCTGCATTACATGGTAGTTATATTTTTAGTACTTTTGAGGAGCCTCCATACTGTTTTCCAAAGTGGCTGCACCAATTTACATTCCCACCAATAGTGTATGAGGGTTCCTTTTTCTCCACATCCTTGCCAATGTGTTTTATTTGTGGTCTTTTTTTTATTGTTGTTTGAATACAATTCATAAACTATAATTCATCTATGTAAAGTATACAATTCTGTTTTTAGTGTATTTACAGGGTTATGCAACCATCTAATTTTAGAATATTTCAGCCTCCCTAAAAGAAACCTTGTACCATTAGCAGTCACTCTCCATCTCCCTTCACCCTTCCACCCACAGCTCTAGGCAAAGAATAATCTACTTGCTGGCTCTATAGACTTGCCTATTCTGAACATATATACAAGTGGAATTGTACAATATATGGTCTCATGTCTTTAAGCCTGATGTTTTAAAAGTTCTCAGGCTGTAGTACATATCAGTACTTATTCCTGGTTATAGCTAAATGATATTCCATCGGAGGGATGTACCACATTTTATTTATCCATCTCTCAGCTGATGGGCATTTAGCTTGTTTCTACTTTTTGGCTGTTTATTATGAATAATGCTGCTATGAACATTTGTGTATGAGTTTTTGTGTGGATATATGTTCTCATTTCTCTTGGGTAGAATACCTAGGAGTAAAATTGCTAGGTCGTATAGTAATTCTATGTTTAATATTTTCAGGAACTGCCAAAATATTTTTCCAAGGTGGCTGTACCATTTTATATTCCTACCAGCAATGTATAAGGGTTTCAATTTCTCCTTGTCAATACTTGTTCTCATCTGTTGTTTTGATTACAGCCATTGTAGTGGTTGTGAAATGGTGTCTGTGGTTTTGAATGACATTTCCCTAGTAACTAATGATATTGGGCATCTTTTCACGTGCTTCCTTGCTATTTGTTTATTTTCTTTGAAAAAATGTCCATTCAAATCCTTTGCCCATTTTTTTAAAGAAGTTTTATTGCGATATAATTGACATACAATATAATTGACATAAATTAAAGTGTACAATTTGATATTTTTTTCTTATTAGTAATGTATATATGGCAATCTCAATCTCCCAATTCATCCCACTCCAATCCCCCTACCCTGCTTTCCCCACTTGGTGTCTATATGTTTGTTCTCTATATCTGTGTCTCTATTTCTGCCTTGCAAATTGGGTGATCTGTACCATTTTTCTAGATTCCGCATATATTTATACATTAATATATGATATTTGTTTTTCTCTTTTTGACTTACTTCACGCTATATGACAGTCTATAGGCCCATCCATGTCTCTACAAATGTCCCAGTTTCGTTCCTTTTTATGGCTGAGTAATATTCCATTGTATATATGTATCACATCTTCTTTATCCATTCATCTGTTGATGGACACCTAGGTTGCTTCCATGATCTGGGTATTGTAAATAGTGCTGAAATGAATACTGCAGTGCATGTGTCTTTTTGAATTATGGTTTTCTCTGGGTATGTGCCCAGTAGTGGGATTCCTGGGTCATATGGTAATTCTATATTTAGTTTTGCAAGGGACCTCCATACTGTTCTCCATGGTGGCTGTATCAATTTACATTCCCATCAACAGTGCAAGAGCATTCCTTTTTCTCCACACCCTCTCCAGCATTTACTGTTTGTACATTTCCTATGATGATGCCCATTCTAACTGCTGTGAGGTAATATCTCATTGCAGTTTTGACTTGCATTTCTCTAATAGTGATGTTGAGCATCTTTTCATGTGCCCCTTGGCCATCTGTATGTCTTCTTTGGGGAAATGCCTATTTAGGTCTTCTGCCCATTTTTTGATTGGGTTGCTTTTTTGATATTGAGCTGGATGAACTGTTGATATATTTTGGAGATTAGTCCTTTGTCAGTTGTCTTGTTGGCAAATATTTTCTCCCATTTTGAGGGTTGTCTTCTTGTCTTGTTTATGGTTTCTTTTGCTGTGAAAAAGATTTTAAGTTTCATTTGGTCCCATTTGTTTATTTTTTACTTTATTTCCATTATTCTAGGTGGGTCAAAAAGGATCTTGCTGTGATTTATGTCGCAGAGTGTTCTTCCTATGTTTTCCTCTAGGAGTTTTATAGTGTCTGGCCTTACATTTAAGTCTTTAATACATTTTGAGTTTATTTTTGTGTATGGTGTTAGGGAATGTTCTAATTTCATTCTTTTCCATGTAGCTGTCCTGATTTCCCAGCACCACTTATTGAAGAGGCTGTCTTTTCTCCATTGTATATCCTTGCCTTCTTTGTCATAGATTAGTTGACCATAGTTTATCTCTGGGCTTTCTATCCTGCTCCATTGGTGTATATTTCTGTTTTGGTGCCAGTACCATATTGTCTTGATTACTGTAGCTTTGTAGTATTATCTGAAGTCAGGGAGTCTGATTCCTCCAGCTCCATTTTTTTCTCTCAAGATTGCTTTGGCTATTCAGGGTCTTTTGGTACTCCATACAAATTCTAGGATATTTTGTTCCAGTTCCATGAAAGATGCCATTGGTAATTTGATAGGGATTGCATTGAATCTGTAGATTGCTTTGGAGAGTACAGACATTTTCACAATGTTGATTCTTCCAATCCAAGAACATGGTATGCCCCTCCATCTGTTTGTGTCATCTTTGATTTCTTTCATTAGTGTCTTATAGTTTTCTGAGTACAGGTCTTTTACCTCCTTAGTTAGGTTTATTCCTAGGTATTTTATTCTTTTTGTTGCAACGGTGAATGGGATTGTTTCCTTAATTTCTCTTTCTGATCTTTCATTGTTAGTGTATAGAAATGCAAGAGATTTCTGTGTGCATTAATTTTGTATACTGCAACTGTACCAAATTCATTGATTAGCTCAAGTATTTTCTGGTAGCATCTTTAGGATTTTCTATGTATAGTATCATGTCATCTGTGAACAGTGACAGTTTTACTTCTTTTCCAATTTGGATTCCTTTTATTTCTTTTTCTTCTCTGATTGCTGTGGCAAGGACTTCCAAGACTATGTTGCATAGTAGTGGTGAGAGTGGATATCCTTGTCTTGTTCCTGATCTTAGAGGGAATGCTTTCCGTTTTTCACCATTGAGAATGATGTTTGTTGTATATGACCTTTATTATGTTGAGGTAGGTTCCCTCTATGCCCACCTTCTGGAGACTTTTTTTTTTATCATAAATGGGTATTGAATTTTGTCAAAAGCTTTTTCTGCATCTATTGAGATGATCATGTGGTTTTTATCCTTCAATTTGTTAATATTGTGTATCACATTGATTGATTTACATATATTGACGAATCCTTGCATTCCAGGGATAAACCCCACTTGCTCATGGCATATGGACCTTTTAAAGTGTTGTTGGATTCTGTTGGCTAGTATTTTGTTGAGGATTTTTGCATCTAAATTCATCAGTGATATTGGTCTGTAGTTTTCTTTTTTTGTAGTATCTTTGTCTGGTTCTGGTATCAGGGTGATGGTGGCCTTGGAGAATGAGTTTGGGAGTATTCCTTCCTCTGCAGTGTTTTGGAAGAGTTTGAGAAGGATGGGTGTTAGCTTGTCTCTAAATGTTTGATAGAATTCACCTGTGAATCCATCTGATCCTGGACTTTTGTTTGTTGGAAGATTTTTAATCAAAGTTTCAAATTCATTACTTGTGATAAGTTTATTCATATTTTCTATGTCTTCCTGATTTAATCTTGCAAGGTTATACCTTCCTAAGAATTTGTCCATTTCTTGCAGGTTGTCCATTTTATTGGCATACAGTTGCTTGTAGTAGTCTCTTATGATGCTTTTTCTTTCTGTGGTGTCCGTTGTAACATCTCTTGTTTCATTGCTAATTTTATTAATTTGAGTCTCTCCCTCTTTTTCTTGATGAGTCTTGCTAAAGGTTTATTAATTCTGTTTATCTTGTCAAAGAACCAGCTTTTAGTTTTATTGATTTTTGCTATTGTTTTCTTTGTCTCTATTTCATTTATTTCTGCTCTGATCGTTATGATTTCTCTCTGTCTACTCACTTTGGATTTTGCTTGCTCTCCTTTCTCTAGTTTCTTTAGGTGTAAGGTTTGATTATTTATTGGGGATTTTTCTTGTTTCTTGAGGTAGGATTGTATTGCTATAAACTTCTCTCTTAGAACTGCTTTTTCTACATCCTATAGGTTCTGGATCCTTTTGTTTTCGTTATTATTTGTCTTTGGGTATTTTTTGATTTCCTCTTTGATTTCTTCAGTGATCTCTTGGTTATTCAGTGGTATATTGTTTAGCCTCCATGTTTTTGTGTTTTTTACAGTTTTTTCCTGTCATTGATTTCTAATCTCATAGCATTGTGGTTGGAAAAGCTGCTTGATATGATTTCAATTTTCTTAAATTTACCAAGGTTTCATTTGTGATCCAAAATGTGATCTATCCAGGATAATGTTCCATGTGCACTTGAGAAGAAAATGTAATCTGCTGTTTTTGGATGGAATGTCCTATAAATGTTGATTAAATCTAGCTGCTCTATTGTGTCACTTAAAGCTTCTGCTTCCTTATTAAGTTTCTGTGTGGATGATCTGTTCATTGGTATAAGTGGGATGTTAAAGTCACCCACTATTATTGTGTTACTGCTGATTTCCTATTTTATAGTTGTCACCATTTGCCTTATGTATTGAGGTGCTCCTATATTGGGTGCATATATATTTATAATTGTTATCTCTTCTTCTTGGATTAATCCCTTGATCATTATGTAGTGTCCTTTTTTGTCTCTTGCAACATTTTTTTTTATTTTAAAGTCTATTTGATATGAGTATCGCTACTCCAGCTTTTTTTTTATTTCCATTTGCATGGAATACCTTTTTCCATCCCCTCACTTTCAGTCTCTATGTGTCCCTAGGTCTGAAGTGGGTCTCTTGTAGACAGAGAAGATATGAGTCTTGTTTTTGTATCCATTCAGCCAGTCTGTGTCTTTTGGTTCATGCATTTAGCCCATTTATATTCATGGTAATATGTATGTTCCTATTGCCATTTTCTTAATTGTTTTGGTTTTGTTTTTGTAGATCCTTTTTTTCTCTTGTGTTTCCCAGTTAAAGACGTTCCTTTAGCATTTGTTTTGTAGGGCTGGTTTGGTGGTGCTGAATTCTCTTAGCTGTTGCTTGTCTGTAAAGCTTTTGATTTCTCTGTCAAATCTGAATGAGTTCCTTGCTGGGTAGAGTATTCTTGGTTGTAGGTTCTTGCCTTTCATCACTTGAAATATATCATGCCACTCCCTTCTGGCTTGCAGAGTTTCTGCTGAGAAATCAGCTGTTAACCTTATGGGAGTTCCCTTGTATGTTATTTGTTGCTTTTCCCTTGTTGTTTTTAATCACTTTTCTCTGTCTTTAATTTTTGTCCATTTGAATACTGTGTGTCTTGGTGTGTTTCTCCTTGGGTTTATCCTGCCTGGGACTCTCTGCACTTCCTGGACTTGGGTAGCTATTTCCTTTCCCATGTTAGGGAAGTTTTCAACTAGAATCTCTTCCAATATTTTCTCAGGTCCTTTCTCTCTCTCTTCTCCTTCTGGGACCCCTATAATGCAAATGTTGGTGTGTTTACCATTGTCGCAGTGGCCTCTTAGGCTGTCTTCAGTTCTTTTCATTCTTTTTTTTCATTCTTTTCTTTCATTCTTTTCCACATCAGTGATTATCACCATTCTGTCTTCCTGGTCACTTATTCACCCTTCTGACTTAGGTATTCTGCTATTGGTTCCTTCTAGTGTATTTTTTATTTCACTTATTGTGTTGCATCTCTATTTGTTCTTTAATTCTTCTAGGTCTTTGGTAAACTTTTCTTGCAACTTTTTGATCTTTGCATCCAATCTTTTTTCAAAGTCCTGGATCATCTTCACTATCATTATTCTGAATTATTTTTCTGGAAGGCTGCCTATTTCCACTTTGTTTAGTTGTTTTTCTGGGGTTTTATCTTGTCTCTTCATCTGGTACAAAGTGCTCTGCCTTTTCATATTCTCTGTCTTTCTGTGGCTGTGGTTTTCAATTCCACAGAATGAAATACTGCTGATACTGCTTGATACTACTGCCTGCTCTCTTGTGGAGGAGGCTAACTAAGAGGCTTGTGCACGCTTCCTGATGGAAGGGACTGGTGGTGGGTAGGGCTGGGTGTTGCTTTGGTGGGCGGAGCTCAGTAAAACTGTAATCCCCTTTTCTGCCAATGTGTGGGGCTGTGTTCCCAACCTGTTGGTTGTTGGGCCTGAGGTGACCCAGCACTGGAGGTACAGGCTCTTTGGCGATTCTAATGGAGAACTCAGGGAGAGCTCACACCAATAAGCACTTCTCAGAACCCCCAATGCCAGTGTCTCTGTTCCCGCAGTGGGCCACAGCTGCCCCCCCCCCACTTCTGCAGATGACCCTCCAAAAACAGCAGGTAGGTCTGGTTTAGTCTCCTATGGGATCATTGCTCCTTTTCCCTGGGTCCTGGTGTGCACACTACTTTTTGTGTGCATTCCAAGAGTGGAGTCTGTTTCCCCCAGCCCTGTGGAAGTCCTGCAATCAAATCCCACTGGCCTTCAAAGTCTGATTCTTTGTGGATTCCTCCTCCTGTTGCCAGACCCCCAGGTTGGGAAGCCTGATGTGGGGCCCAGAACCCTCACTTTAGTGGATGGGCTTCTGTGGTATAAGTGTTCTCTAGTTTATGAGTCACCCACCCAGTGGTTATGAGATTTGATTTTATCCCAATTCTTCCTTTCCTGTGTCCTGTTGCTACTTCTTCTTTGTGTCTGGATGTGGGGTGTCTTTTTTGGTGAGTTCCAGTGGCTGCCTGTTGGTGCTTGTTTAGCAGTTAGTTGTGATTCCATTGCTCTTGCAAGAGGGAGTGAGCACACATCCTTCTACTCTGCCATCTTTAACCATCTCTTCAGCCCATTTCTGTATTGGGTTATTTGTCTTTTATTGCATCCTAAGAATTCTTTATATATTCTGGACACTAGTCCTTTATCAGATATATGATTTGTAAATATTTTCTCCAATTTTTTTGGTCTTTCTGATGATAGCCATTCTGACAGGTGTGAGGTGATATGTCACAGTTGTTTCGATTTGCATTTCTCTAATAATTTGTGATGTTGAGCATCTTTGCATGTGCCTGCTGGCCATCTGTATGTTTTCTTTGGAAAAAATGTCTCTTCAGTTCTTCTGCCCATTTTTTTTAATGTGTTGCTTGGTTTTTTTATATTGAATTGTATGAGCTGATTATACATTTTGAATATTAACCCCTTATTGATATCATTTGTAAATATCTTCTCCAGTTCAGTAGGTTGTCTTTTTTTTGTTGTTGATTGTTTCCTTTGCTATGCAAAAGTTTTTAAGTCTAATTTGGTCCCATTTGCTTATTTTTGCTTTTGTTTCCTTTGTCTTAGAAGACAGATCCAAAAAACATTGTTATGATTTATGCCAGAGTATTCTTTCTATGTTTTCCTCTAGGAGTTTTATGGTTTCCAGTCTTACATTTAGGTCTATAACTCATTTTGAGCCTATTTTTGTATATGATGTCAGAAAACGTTCTCATTATTTTATTTTTTACATGTAGCTATCCAGTTTTCCCAGCACCACTGATTGAAGAGTTTATCTTTTCTCCATTGTATATTATTGTCTCCTATTTATTTATTTTCTAAAATCTTTCCTCTTTTGTTTTATTTCTATATGTCAACCAGTTATGGTGGTGTCTGTTTGTAGATTACAGGGGTGTAGATAAACCATCAAATGGGGACTCTGAGTCCCAAATACAGAAGAACACACTTTCCACAGCCATTTCCCAAACACTACTTTTATAGGTGGTTGAAATTTGAGACTGGAGGGATCTCTCTTTTCAGTCAGGCTTGCCTAATATTCCGGCATCCTACAATTTTGTATACTTTTTAAGAAATAGAAAAGTAAAGTAGTAGGGTGGGAGGGTTTATCTTTCATTATCTCAGTTGGAGAAATAAAGAAATGTGGTGCTTTATTCATAGGCAGACTTTCCTGGCAAATCTTTTAAAAGTTAGTGGTATTTTATAGATTCTCTACCTGCTCTTACCCCCTCTATGTCATCCACTCCCCATCAAAGTCAAAAAATTTCTTTGATAGATGGACTCATTGGCCTCAATTCTTTATCCATTCCCTCTACCATGTAACTTTGCAGCCCCTCACACAAAAGGCAGACTTTTCCACTGGCTGTGACTTGTTTTGGCCAATGGGATCAGAGTGGCAGTTACCAAGTGCCAGTTCTGCACTTGGGCCTTAAAAGGTATCAATGCTCCCATGTCTATGAGAAGAGATTTCCCCAGGCAGTTGCCACCCCACTACCTGAGGCCCGGAAGAACACATAGGGAACCTGTAGCATGGAACCAACTGCAACTGGGTCTACAGATTCAGGCAGAGCCACATAGCTGAGCCCAGCCTGCAGACTTGTGAGCAAGAATAAATGATTATTGTTTTAACACAAGTTTGGAGTGAATTACTTGTTATGCAGTTATAGCCAACTGACACAATGCCCTTAATCCCTTTATCTCCCCATTTCACATGTTAACTCTCAGCTCAATATGTTTAGGGGCAAATGGATAATTTGTTCTAGCCCCTTCAAAGTGCTGCAAGACCCGATTCTATGCATTGGCTTCAGTAACAATACATTGCTAGTGACCAGCTCCTCTTCCTAATGAATAATGACTTTATGGAAGGGACTACATATTCCAATCTCTATGTCCATAGCACCGAGCTTGTGCATGAGACAGCCCAGTCTTGTAATTAAGTCAAGCTTCTGCCACTTAATCACTGTGTAACTTTGGTGACCCCATTAACCTCTCTGAATCTCAATTTCCCCATCTGTTGGGGAGAAAGTTAGTAGAGATAATGTGCATAAAGTGCACAGCACATAGTAAGTGTTAACAGCTGCTATTTATTTATGTTTGTGGAATAAATCAATGAATGCTGTTTTTTCTCAATGTCGGTGACTTGATACCCTGTATGAGGTACCTATCTCTTCCTTTTTGCCAAGTATGGCACCTTCCCTGAGCTCTTTCTGGTCTGTCTAGGTCTAATATTGCAGGTCAGCACTGTGTCTTCCTTCCTTAGCCCCTACTCAGTAAAATCCCTTCCTAGTGGGTGTGAAGCAGTAGACCTGGCTGTCCTGGTCAGATGTTGCTCTATACTCCTAACAACAGCAGTAGCACCTGATAATAATAGACATTGAGTGCTTACTAGGTTCAAATACTTTGCATCAATTATCTAATTTAATCTTTAAGAAATCATATGATATGGACTGAATTGTGTTTCCCTCTCCCCCCAAATTCATATGTTGAAGCCCTAACCTCCACTGTGACTGTATATGGAGAATAGGACCCTCAGGAAATAATTAAGGTTAAATGATGTCATAAAGGTGGGGCCCTAATCCAATAGGGTCTGTGTCCTTAAAAAGGAGGAGGGGTATTTTTTCATTTTATAATATATTATAAAATGTACATTTTGTTTTGCTTTATATTTTAACCAAAGATACTCTAGGCTATAATTCTGAGTGCAATGGTGCACTTCAAGATAAAAAGTGACAAGCTCAGGATTTTAAATTATTCATTCAAGTCATAGAGCACCATAAGGCTTCTATGACTGGTAGAATTGTTGTCCTGGCTCAATGAAATTGAAAAACAGATATGGAGTTTGATTTGGTGTTTTATGGTATTAAGAAGTAAGTTAACATCACAGCCTTAGCAGGTTTCTGGTGTTGAATCTGAACTTGGTTGGAAAAGAGTGGGAATCTGAACATTGGAGTAGAGAAATTATGGTGAATTCAGATGAGTCTGAGTATGTGGATTCCCTTACTGTTGTTGTTCCCTTGCTAGTAGAAGCAACGTTTTCCCCCATCTACTGAGCCTATTCTTGCTTTGTATGAGAAGAATAGAATGCTAGCTTTGATCATTTATCTTTCAAGGAGATGAAAATTTTACCCATGATCTTTTCCTACCAACCTGTATAGCCTCCAGGCCTGTAATGAGGTTGCAGCATGTTTCAGGGACAAAGTCTGACTTACTATGATGTGGATTACATGTCAAAGAGGTGTGAGTTTGGGTTTGTTTGTTTTTGTTTGTTTGTTTACATTGGCAGAAATATAAATATTGCAGAATATGTTTTAGAACAAATTCCAAATATGTTAAACCATGTTAGAAAGAACATAAGATTGGGACAGATTTATCACTATAGGTACACCTATCAGATAATTTCTGATTTCAGTGTGCTAGCTTGAACAGTTGGAAATGGCTCCAACAGTCTGCCACATTGATTTTCTAAAACTGGAAGAAAAATGTGACCTACATTAAGTAAAACTGAGATTCCAAAGATGTTTTGGTGTAACACAGGGAAAACGATTCAAAGAGTTAGTGAGATTGGTATGTTGGAGTTCTTCCATCAAGTATAACATCTTATTGCAAATTTTTAAAATTTATTTTACATTTTGAAATGTATTATATGCAGTTTATACACCTCAGATATGTGCTCTTTCATTTTTGATATTCATAAATAAACACAAAATGAAACTAAAAGCACACAGATATGTGCTCTTTCATTTTTGATATTCATAAATAAACACAAATTAAACTAGTCCTCAGTACTTATCAACATTAAAATACATGGCTAACTCATGTGATAAAAAAGTATCTATGTTATACTCAGGTTGCAATAAAGAGGGAGATTTAAATGTTATGAGCTTTATTAGAATTCCAGATAGATTGTGTGACCATTCATCTATCTATGTACATTTTATTTTATATATATATTCAGCAGAATAACAATTTTCAGTCAGATTTCTGGATTTCACCTATTGAAATATAATCACAGATGGAAGAAAATATAAATGCTCAGATGTTTTGAACATAAAAGGTAGTTTTAAACAGTAATCAATCTATTTCTCTGCAGATTTCTTCAAGTATGGGTGAGTTATCTTGTAAACTTTATCAATGAGCTGTTTTCTAAATGGTAGTAAGTGACAAAGACCATTTTTGTGTGATTTTCTCAATTTTTCTATGAGAAATAAAAATTAAAAGTCAAATAGCTTATTAAAAAAAGTATCTGTGTTAAATATACCTAAAAAATAGAGTAAATATTTAAATGATTCCTAAATAAGCCACACAGGAGTAGTAAGGCTCACCATGGGCACTGTTATAATGCAGACTCACTCGGTGACCTCCTCTCTGCTTCCCCTCTCCCAGCAGCCAGTATCCAGGTATGCTTTTTGTAATTGTGCTATACCAAATCTGTCTAAAAACTGTGTATTGTTTGCACCACAATAGGTCAAGGTAATAGCATTATAACTTCTATGACACTAAAATTAAATATATTTTATCAGTTCTTAACTTACTTCACTTAGTGATCTTTTCAAAATGCAAATCTGATCATGTTACTTCCCATTTAAGACACCTCCGGGTTATCTCATTGTCCTAGAGATGAATACCTTCAAAATGACAACAAAAGCATATAGAGACCACTCTCTAACTAGAGAATCATCTTATTACCTTTCCCTTCTTGCTCTCTGCCCTTCAGAGAACTAACTTTCCTTCCCTTTGTGGAATATGCCACCCTCTTTCACATCACAGGCCATTTGCATGTGTCACTCTATGTCCAACATTCTCTTTTCCTCACCTTCCTTTGCCTAGTTATTTCCTGATTTATCCTTATATTGTATCTCATATGTTATTTGTAATCATCAACATAGAACCCTTCTTTATAGCATTTAGGCCTTTTATATGTTTATCATATTTAGACTATTAAATAATTACATATTGTATTAGTCAGGGTTATCCATAGAAATAGTAATAGAAATAGTAATAGAATAGAAATAGTAATAGTATAAAATATATACAGACTAGCACATATATATAAAGTGAATGTGTGTGTGTATAGAGAGAGAAAGAAAAGATATATTTATTTTTTATTCATTATAAATAATTGTCTCAAAAGAATATGGAGGCTAAGTCCTAAGATTTGCAATCTGCATAGTGGAGATACAGGCCAGCCAATGGTGTGGGTCCAATCCAAAGGCAGGAATAAATGGTGTGGCAGCCCAAAGAAGTCAGCTAGGAGGAATTCCCCTTACTCACAGAAGGGTCAGCTTCTCAGTACTACAGTAATATTTTATCTATGGTAGCAGTGGTATTCCTCTAATATGTTTGGGATGATGGTTAGAGGAAGGGTTATGTTTGCATGGAAAGTCTGCAGAACAAGACAGTCAGGTGACAATGAGCAAAAGGGATAGAGAAGCCTCAATTGCAAGAGCTGATTCAGATTGACATCATTTCTGCACCATGGACTCAAGTGTGAGGATTTAGGAGAGTGGGCAGCAGAATCAAAATTGTATAAATATATTTATAAAGCACTAAGGCAGATCAAGATGGTGGAGTAGGAGGATGTGCGCTCACTCCCTCTTGCAAGAGCACTGGAATTACAACTAACTGCTGAACAACCATCGACAGAAAGACACTGGAACTCATCAAAAAAGACATCCCACATCCAAAGACAAAGGAGAAGCCGCAATGAGATGGTAGGAGGGGCTCAATCACGTTAAAATCAAATCCCATAAATGCAGGGTGGTGACTCACAAGCTGGAGAACAGTTATACCACAGAAGTCCACCCACTAAAGTGAGGGTTCTGAGCCCCACATCAGGCTGCCCAACCTGATCCAGAAATGGGAGGAGGCATCCCCAGAGAATCAGACTTTGAAAGCCAGTGGGATTTGATTGCAGGACCTCCATAGGACTGGGGAAAACAGAGACTCTACTCTTGGAGGGCACACAAAAAAGTGTGCTCACCAGGACCCAGGGGGAAGGAGCAATGATCCCATAGGACACTGAATCAGACCTATCTGCTGGTGTTGGAGGGTTGCCTGCAGAGGTGGGGGGCGCTGTGGCTCACCAAGGAGACAAGGGCACTAACGGCAGCAGTTCTGGGAAGTGCTCATTGGCGACAGCCCTTCCAGAGTATGCCATTAGCCCCACCAAAAAGCCTGTAAGCTCCAGTGCTGGGTAGCCTCAGGCCAAACAACCAACAAGGTGTGAACACAGCCCCATCCATTGGCAGACAAGCAGATTAAGGTTTTACTGAGCTCCACCCACCCAGCCCAACCCACCATCAGTCCCTCCCATCAGGAAGTACCCAGAAGCCTCCTAGATAGCTTATTCCACAAGAGGGCAGACAGAAGTATCAGCAGTATTTCATTGTGTGGAAATGAAAACCACAGCCACAGAAAGATGAAGAAAATAAAAAGGCAAAAGACTTTGTACCAGATAAAGGGACAAGATAAAATGCCAAAAAACAACTAAATGAAGAGGAGATAGGCAACCTTCCAGAAAAATAATTCAGAATAATGATAGTGAAGATGATCCAGAACTTTGAAAAAAGATTGGATGCAAAGATCAAAAGTTGCAAGAAAAGTTTACCAAAGACCTAGAAGAATTAAAGAACAAATAGAGATGCAACACAATAAGTGAAATAAAAAATACACTAGAAGGAACCAATAGCAGAATACCTAAGTCAGAAGGGCGAATAAGTGACCAGGAAGACAGAATGGTGATAATCACTGATGTGGAAAAGAATAAAGAAAAAGAATGAAAAGAACTGAAGACAGCCTAAGAGGCCACTGCGACAATGGTAAACACACCAACATTTGCATTATAGGGGTCCCAGAAGGAGAAGAGAGAAAGGACCCGAGAAGATATTGGAAGAGATTCTAGTTGAAAACTTCCCTAACATGGGAAAGGAAATAGCTACCCAAGTGCATGAAGCACAGAAAGTCCCAGGCAGGATAAATCCAAGGAGAAACACACCAAGACACACAGTATTCAAATGGACAAAAATTAAAGACAGAGAAAAGTGATTAAAAACAACAAGGGAAAAGCAACAAATAACATACAAGGGAACTCCCATAAGGTTAACAGCTGATTTCTCAGCAGAAACTCTGCAAGCCAGAAGGGAGTGGCATGATATATTTCAGGTGATGAAAGGCAAGAACCTACAACCAAGAATACTCTACCCAGCAAGGAACTCATTCAGATTTGACAGAGAAATCAAAAGCTTTACAGACAAGCAACAGCTAAGAGGATTCAGCAGCACCAAACCAGCCCTACAACAAATGCTAAAGGGACCTCTCTAAGCAGGAAACATAACAGAAGAAAAGGACCTACAAAAACAAAACTAAAACAATTAAGAAAATGGCAATAGGAACATATATATTAATAATTACCTCGAATATAAATGGGCTAAATGCACCAAACAAAAGACACAGACTGGCTGAATGGATACAAAAACAAGACCCATATATATGCTGTGTACAAGAGACCCACTCCAGACCTAGGGACACATAGAGACTGAAAGTGAGGGGATGGAAAAAGATATTCCATGCAAATGGAAATCAAAAGAAAGCTGGAGTAGTGATACTCATGTCAGATAAAATAGACTGTAAAATGAAAAATGTTGCAAGATACAAGAAAGGACACTACATAAAGACCAAGGGATCCATCCAAGAAGAGGAGATAACATTTATAAATATACATGCACCCAATATAGGAGCACCTCCATACATAAGGCAAATTCTAACAACTATGAAAGAGGAAATCAGCAGTAACACTTGGTGGGGGACTTTAACATCCCACTTACACCAATGGACAGATCATCCAGACAGAAAATTAATAAGGAAACACAAGCTTTAAATGACACATTAAATCAGCTTGATTTAACAGATATCTATATGATATTCCATCCAAAAACAGCAGATTACACATTCATCTCAAGTACACATGGAACATTCCCCAGGATAGATCACATCTTGGGTGAAAAATCAAGCCTTGGTAAATTGAAGAAAATTGAAATTGTATCAAGCAACTTTTCTGACCACAGCACTATGAGATTAGAAATCAATTACAGGAAAAAAACTGTAAAAAACACAAGCACATGGAGGCTAAACAATAGGCTTCTAAATAACCAAGAGATCACTGAAGAAATCAAAGAGGAAATCAAAAAATACCTAGAGACAAATGACAATGAAAACGCAATGATCCATAACCTATGGGATGCAGCAAAGGCAGTTCTACGACAGAACTTTATAGCAATACAATCCTACCTCAAGAAACAAGAAAAATCCCCAATAAATAATCAAACCTTACACCTAAGGAAACTAGAGAAAGAAGAGCAAGCAAAATCCAAAGTGAGTAGACAGAGAGAAATCATAACGATCAGAGCAGAAATAAATGAAATAGAAACAAAGAAAGCAATAGCAAAAATCAATAAAACTAAAACCTTGTGCTTTGAGAAGATAAACAGAATTAATAAACCTTTAGCAAGACTCATCAAGAAAAAGAGGGAGAGGATTCAAATCAATAAAATTAGCAATAAAACAGGAGAAGTTACAACAGACACTGCAGAAATAAAAAGCACCATAAGAGATTACTACAAGCAACTATATGCCAATAAAATAGACTACCTGGATGAAATGGACAGATTCTTAGAAAGGTATAAACTTCTAAGACTGAATCAGGAAGACATAGAAAATATGAACAGACCAATCACAAGGAATGAAATGGAAACTGTGATTAAAAATCTCCCAACAAACAAAAGTGCAGGATCAGATGGATTCACAGGTGAAATTTATCGAACATTTAGAGAAGAGCTAACACCAATCCTTCTCAAATTCTTCCAAAACATTGCAGAGGAAGGAACAATCCCAAACTCATTTTATGAAGCCACCATCACCCTGATACCAACACCAGACAAAGATACTACAAAAAAAGAAAATTACAGACCAATATCACTGATGAATTTAGATGCAAAAATCCTCAACAAAATACTAGCCAACAGAATCCAACAACACTTTAAAAGGATCATGCACCATGATCAAGTGGGGTTTATCCCTGGAATGCAAGGATTCTTCAAGATATGCAAATCAATCAATGTGATACACCATATTAACAAATTGAAGGATAAAAACCACATGATTATCTCAATAGATGCAGAAAAAGCTTCTGACAAGATTCAACACCCATTTATGATAAAAAAAAAAAAAAAAAAAAAAAAAAACTCTCCAGAAGGTGGGCATAGAGGGAACCTACCTCAACATAATAAAGGTCATATACAACAAACATCATTCTCAATGGTGAAAAACGGAAAGCATTCCCTCTAAGATCAGGAATAAGACAAGGATATCCACTCTCACCACTACTATGCAACATAGTCTTGGAAGTCCTTGCCACAGCAATCAGAGAAGAAAAAGAAATAAAAGGAATCCAAATTGGAAAAGAAGAAGTAAAACTGTCACTGTTCACAGATGACATGATACTATACATAGAAAATCCTAAAGATGCTACCAGAAAATACTTGAGCTAATCAATGAATTTGGTACAGTTGCAGTATACAAAATTAATGCACACAGAAATCTCTTGCATTTCTATACACTAACAATGAAAGATCAGAAAGAGAAATTAAGGAAACAATCCCATTCACCGTTGCAACAAAAAGAATAAAATACCTAGGAATAAACCTAACTAAGGAGGTAAAAGACCTGTACTCAGAAAACTATAAGACACTAATGAAAGAAATCAAAGATGACACAAACAGATGGAGGGGCATACCATGTTCTTGGATTGGAAGAATCAACATTGTGAAAATGACTATACTACCCAAAGCAAGCTGCGTATTTCAGTGCAATCCCTATCAAATTACCAATGGCATTTTTCACAGAACTAGAACAAGAAATTTTACAATTTGTATGCAGACACAAAAGACCCTGAATAGCCAAAGCAATCTTGAGAAGGAAAGACGGAGTTGGTGGAATCAGGCTTCCTGACTTAAGGCTATACTACAAGGCTACAGTGATCAAGACAGTATGATACTGGCACCAAAACAGAAATATACACCAATGGAGCAGGATAGAAAGCCCAGAGATAAACTATGGTCAACTAATCTATGACAAAGGAGGCAAGGATATACAATGGAGAAAAGGCAGCCTCTTCAATAAGTGGTGCTGGGAAATCAGGACAGCTACATGGAAAAGAATAAAATTAGAACGCTCCCTAACACCATACACGAAAGTAAACTCAAAAGGGATTAAAGGCCTAAATGTAAGGCCAGTCACTATAAAACTCATAGAGGAAAACATAGGAAGAGCTCTCTTTGATATAAATAACAGCAAGATCTTTTTTGATCCACCCCCTAGAGTAACAGAAATAAAAACAAAAATAAATAAGTGGGACCTAATGAAACTTCGAAGCTTCTGCACAGCAAAGGAAACTATAAGCATGATGAAAAGAACCCTCAGAATGGGAGAAAATATTTGCAAATGAATCAACAGACAAAGGACTGATCTCCAAAATATATAAACAGTTCATCCAGCTCAATATCAAAAAAACAAACAACCCAATAAAAAAATGGGCAGAAGACCTAAATAGTCATTTCTCCAAAGAAGACATATGGATGGCCAAGAGGCATATGAAAAGCTGCTCAACATCACTAATTATTAGAGGAATGCAAATCAAAACTACAATGAGGTATCACCTCACACCGCTTAGATTGGGCATCATCATAGAAAATGTACAAACAGTAAATGCTGGAGAGGGTGTGGAGAAAAGGGAATGCTCTTGCACTGCTGGTGGGAATGTAAATTGATACAGCCACTGTGTAGAACAGTATGGAGGTTCCCTGCAAAACTACAAATAGAGATACCATATGACCCAGGAATCCCACTACTGGGCATATACCTAGAGAACACCATAATTCAAAAAGACACACGTACTCTAATGCTCATTGCAGCACTATTTACAATAGCCAGGACATGGAAGCAACCTAAATGTCTATCGACAGATGAATGGATAAAAAAGATGTGGCACAAATATACAATGGAATATTACTCAGCTTTAGAAAGGAATGAAACTGGGATATTTGTAGAGACATGGATGGACCTAGAGACTGTCATACAGAGTGAAGTGAGTCCCAAAGAGAAAAACAAATACTGTATATTAACACATATGCAGAATATAGAAAAATGGTACAAATCGACCAGTTTGCAAGGCAGAAATAGAGACACAGACGTAGAGAACAAACATATGGACACCAAGTGGGGAAAGTGGGAAGGGTTGAGGGGTAATGAATTGGGGGATTGGGATACCAAATTGTACACTCTAAATATATGCAGTTTATTGTATGTTAACTGTATCTCAATAAAAGTTCTTTTAAAATACTTTAAAGCACTGGGAGCATGAGACACAAATCTTGAAGGGACTGGTGAAGATGTATTAAGGTAATTTTGAGACAGAATTATTTTAAAGTTACTGCAGCAACATAGATCTGAAATATCCAGTATTAGTGCCTGAATAGAGAGTCAGTCTGGTACCACTGCAGGGTCGATAGCTATAATTATTTGTAGTGCTTAGATATCATCATTACAGTAGACATCAGGGAGTGTAAAAAAGAAGAATGGTTAACATTCTTGCAACCCTGTGTAAAACTATGTCAGGGATTTTTCAAATGTGTGTGGAATATTAGAGTGCTGGGAGGTCTCACAGTATTGAATAGAGTCAAAAGCCAAAGAAATATTCCAATTCTGTAATTCCAAATTCCATTGAAACTCTGTCCCTCTATGGAGTTTAAAAGGTCACTGCAAACAGCTGCTATTAATTTACAATGCTTAATAAAATATAAATTGAAGTATAGTTATTTGGTCATAGAGAAATATAAGACAAATGTATTTTTCTTTCTCATTGCATTCCTTCAAATTAAGGAATATACTTACATAAAAAGTTTTGTGTATCATGGGTCTTAACATGACAAAACATTTTTTAAACATGTTACAGATAATTGTTTGGAATGCAGATAGCTTCAAATTATACCATAAGAAGTATCAGAAGTGTGTATAGTGTCATAGCACTATTTTTACATATTTATGGCTGTCCAAAAGTTTCCAAGTGAAAGAAAACTCTCTCAAACCATCTCTACCTCTTCACACATGGTTTACCCATTCATCATCACCAACATACTACAGGGTGCAATATGATTCTGAAGTCTTTCCCAAAACCTACGTTTTGAGAAATTTGATAGCAATATTTTGATCCCCAGGGATTGAAACTGAGGAGGAGAATTCCTCACCAACATCACCAGCCACACACACACACACACACACACACACACACACACACACACTACCCGTATGGACCAATGTCTACTATAGGCATGTGCTTAACATTCTCTTTCTTTGTGTGGCATATGCCATGCAGATTACATGGAAACTACCAAGGACATGCTGGTAATATCCATGTTTTGTGATCCTTTGGAAATTGTATCTTCTTTGTGGGTTAGGTAAACAAATCTAGGAAGCCTAGGAGTCTATGACATTATTTTTTTCTCAAATTCAAAGTAAGATTCTATGAATAAAGTATTTAGAAGTGAGTTTTGTAAGTAAAACTTTGTTTTAAATACTGAATCTGAATTGTCTAACTGTGTGACCATGAACCACAAACATAGAAGCTCTTTAAGCTTTGATATCTTTGTTTGCAAATGTCTGGAGATAATTATACCAGCCTCACAAGATCCTTGGGAAGACTTAATGAAGTAATGTCTAGGAAAAGATTAACACAATGCCTGACTCACAGTAAGTGCTCAATAATTTATTATTAGTAGTATTGTAAATTTTGAATAAAGAAAACAAATGTTAACTCCAAAATTGCTTTACTATAATACCTAAAGAGAATAACAGTTTTGAGCAGAGTTTGTGGTTTTTCTTAATGTTGCATCGGTAAAAGCATATTTTCAAAATGAGTCATATTCTGTTTTTTTTTTTTTCACTTCACTTTATTTCCTACTCTTTCTCATTTCACTGGTACTCAAGATTTGTCTTTAGCTTTAACATAATTCATTTAGTTTTTCCAACAAATTAATTCTTTTAGAAGTTAAGCCAGCTAGCTCCTCTTAGAGTTTACTCAGTGCTTTTCCATATAAAAACATGTTACTCAACTGTAAGTATGGTTTGCTTGTTTTGGCTGAACTAATTGAGTGCACATTTTATAATGTTTACCTATCCATGAAATTTTACCTTCTCTAATGTGACATGATGGTTAGATATATAACATGGATTTATGATAAAAAAATTATAATTAAGTTTTATGAATTTAATGAGCTTCTAATTCAAGATTCTCATTTTTTCAGGTTAATTCTAGTATTGCTATCTAAAGATAAACCTGTCTCCTTTATACAGCACTACATGAAGTGCAGACATTCCATAGTTTTCCCACACAGATAATGCAACAAGAAATCACCCAGCACTTTTATAAGCAAAATTTCATTTAGAATTTATAAATCATTAGCTTCATTAATGTTGTCTGGGGGACAGTAGAAGCTTAGTCCTACTGATGTTTAATTCTGATAAGACAGGCCTGGAACCAAAACAGTTTTGACCCTCATTTGGTAAATTGAGTTTGCTTTGGGCTCATTCCATCCTGTCTTACCTGGTAAAATTTTGAAGTGTGTCCAATACAAAGTCTAATAAGTTGACAGCTAAACCTGTGTTCCCATTTCCTCTTTCATGTACTCATTCTCAGTAACACTTCTCCTTTGTTAGATGCCTTCTTAACTCTCTGTTACTCTCTGCTGCCCCATTCTTTTTTTAAATTTATTAATTTTACTTATTTTAGATCAATCCCAGAGCCAAAGAAGAAAGTTGAATCTTCTGGTCATTATATTTCTTGGCCAAAGTACTTGCTTTGTAAAAAGAAGGACAGAGCTACAGTAATCATGCTTCCTGACTTCAGACTATAATACAAAGCTACAGTAATCAAAACAGTATGGTACTGGGACAAAAACAGACACATAGATCAATGAAACAGACTAGAAAGCCCAGAAATAAACCCACAAATTTATGATCAATTAATTGATGACAAAAGAGGCAAGAATATGCAACAGAGAAAAGACAGCCTCTTCAATAACTAGTGCTGGGAAAACTGGACAGCTACATGTGTAAGAATGAAGTTAGAACATTCTATAACACCATATACAAAAATAAACTCAAAATGGATTAGAGACCTAAATGTAAGACTGGATACCATAAAACTCCTAGAGGAAAACTAGGCAGAACATTCATTGACATAAATCACAGCGATATTTTTTTGGATCCATCTCCTAAAACAAAGGAAACCAAAGCAGAAATAAACACATGGAAACTAATTAAACTTAAAAGCTTTTGCATAGCAAAGGAAACTATTGACAAAATGAAAAAGACAAGCTACTGAATGGGAGAAGACTTTGCAAATGATGTGATCAATAAGGGTTAATATCCAACATATATAAACAGCTCATATAACTCAACATCACAAAAAACAACATGATTGAAAAATGGGCAGAAGACCTGAACAGACATTTTTCCAAAGAGGAAATGGCCAAGAGGCACATGAAAAGATGCTCAACCTCCTTAATTATTAGAAAAATGCAAAAAAAAAAAAAAAAAAAAAAGGAAAAGAAAAAGAAAAATGCAAATCAAAATCACAAGATATCACCTCACCCCTGTCAGAATGGCTGTCATCAAAAAGACCACAAAAAATAAATGTTGCCCAGGATGTGGAGAAAAGGGAATCCTCCTACACTGTTGGTGAGGATGTACTTTGGTACAGCCACTGTGGTAAACAGTATGGAGATTTCTTAAAAACCTAAAAATAGAACTGCTGTATGATCCAGCAATCATGGGCATATATCTAAAAGAAACAGAGATACTAATTTAAAAATAAACATGCACCCTGATGTTCATAGGAGCATTAGTTACAATTGCCAAGATATGGAAGCAACCTAAGTGTCCATCAGCAGATAAATGGATAAAGAAGATGTGAGATATACACACAATGGAATACTACTCAGCCATAAAAAAGAATAAAATTTTGCCATTTCCAACAACATGGATGGACTTGGAGGGCATCATGCTAAGTGAAATAAGTCAGAGAAGACAAATAATATATCAGTTACATGTGGAAACTAAAAAATATAACAAGAGAATAAAAGAAAAAAGAAGCAGACTCACAGGTATAGAGAATAAACTATTGGACACCAGTGGGGAGAGGGTAGGGAAAGGGACAATATAGGGGTGGGGGGACAAAGGGTTATTATGGGATTACATGAAATAATGTGTGGGAAACTTTTGAAAATTGTAATGCGCCATAGAATTTAAAGAAGCTTTCATTCAATAAAATTTTTTTTAAAAAGTAAAAATTATTGAAATTAGTTGATTTACAATGTGTTAGTTTCAGGTGTACATCAAAGTGATTCAGTTATACATAAGTGTATATATATTTAATATTTTGAGATTCTTTTCCCTTATAGGTTATTATAAAATATTGAATATAATTCCCTGTGCTACATAGTAGGTCTTTGTTGGGTATCTTTTTTTTATATAGTAGTGTATATGTAATCCCAGACTCCTAATTTATCCCACCCCCTTTTACCTTTGGTAACCATAAGTTTGTTTTCTATATCTGTGGGTCTATTTTCTTTTTTTAAGAAAAAGTTTTAAAAAGAATATTGAAAAAGATAATTTTCAAAGTCTGTGGCTAAGACAAAAATAGAGATGAAGTAATTAAAAGCAAGATTAAAAGAGAAGAAATTAATAAAATTGTCAAAATAAAAAAAACTGTCACAACCTATAAAATTCAACAGCGTAAAGATTCAAACAATGCAAATTAAAAAAAAATCACTCAGAAGGTTGGAGAATCCTAGGATAGATATATTTACACTGGGATTGAACAACTTAGTAAATGTATGGCAAATGATGGAATTCAGATTTCTCACTGTTGACGTAAGAGGTTATATTTATTAAGCAAAGGGAGGAGGCTGGAATGATTCATGTAGTAATGGATTAGAGGTGTAGACATCAGTATGAACTCATGTTCAGCTTAATATAAATATAGCTGGTTATATATAGAAATATTTATAGAGATATGTATATACATGAGTGAGTATACACACATGCATTTCCTTGGTTTGTCAGCTGAGAGGCCCTAAAACAAGAACTCAGAGCAGCAAAGAGCACACCTAGATTTTAATACCATTCTCCAATAAAAGGAATCAGGACTCCTTGGAGAAATGGTTGATTCTAGTTCTAGGGCAGCAAATACACAAGCTATGCCTAAAACATTTTGTAGTGCTGGAAAGTAAGGAAGTGTTCAAAGCAAACAAACTCTTATAATGAGGGAGGTATATCAAAGGGACACAAGATCCACCGAAAGAGTTTCCAGATGGCCAAAGATGGAATAGCTTGTGCAACAAAATAAGTAAAATATTATTGGATTATAGCTCAAAGTATAAAATAAATATTTAAATTCCAACTGATATAAATGATTGAATAAATAAATACATAGAGGATATGAGAGGATATGAGCCAAAGAATTTTAAGTAATTTTTGGAATTATTTCATCCTCAAGGATGTGGAGTGTAATTACTCATTCTTTAAGCTTGAGCTACATGTAATGACTAACTTCCAAAGATCACAGTATGAAAAGGGGCACAAGAGTGACTATACAATAGAGAAAGCTGGCAAATACTACCTCTGTCAGTTTATCAAGATTGGTATCAATAATGTGTCATATTGATAGTATGTATTCTTCATATGATATGATTAAAATGGCATGTTAGTTTGTGGTCTTCCTTCTCCAAACTCATATCCCAATGTAATCATAAGAAAAACAAGAGATAAATCCCAATTGAGAGACATTCTACAAAATACCTGATCAGTATTCCTTAAAACCACCAAGGTTATCAAAAACAAGTAGACTGGATGACTAAATGTAATATTAATCCTGGATGAGATCTTAGAACAGAAAAGGCATACTGGATAAAAACTAAGGAAATCTGAATAAGTATGGACTTTAGTTAACAATACTGAACCAATACTAGTTGATTGTGGCAAATATACCATACTAAAATTAGAGGAAACTAAGTGCGGAGTATATGTGAACTCTCTGTACTATTTTTGCAATATTTCCAAAATAAAAACTTTACTAATCTGAAATAATACTGCTAAGAAATCTGTTTTAACATGCAGATTATAAACAAACAAACAAAACAATGACAAATCAATGGGACAATCAAGAATTTTTTTTTTCAATCTATAGACCATACTTGGCATTTTGAAGCAGGATTTCTATACTGTATATTTAGAGGCTGTATCATGGGTATTGAAATATATGTTTAGAAGTTAGCATATGCTTTTTAGGGAGAATAAATTTATTGATTTATGCTCAAGTTAATAAAATTAAAATATAACTTCAATTTCTAAAGAGCTTTGTGATTTACTGAGTGATTTCATATAGTCTCACTTCTTGTAAAGAGAGTAGAAAAGATATTGCTATTCATAACTTAATAATGAGAAAACTAAAGCTCAGATACATTAAATGGCATGTTAGTGCCATAACAGAGTTAGCACATGGCAGAGTCAGACCTAGAAATGATCTCCTCCAATTCACTGACTCATTTTTCAACTTTGCCCTGAAGAAAACATCTAATGAGGTTCTTTAGTCATTTGTACGACAAGCATGTATTGGAATTTACCTCACCTACCTTTAAAGAGAACAAGGTTAAATGATGTTCAACTGCAATCAAGAATAAAATATAACTATATTTTCCTCTGCCTTCCTTCAACATTAGGGACTAATTTTTATCTTAAGGAGTAAAATATTTTCCAGAAATGGTTTTCATGCCAGGACTCTGGATCGTGCTAGAACTACAGATGCTCAACCTAGGAACAGACTATCCATCTATGTGCTCTAAGACCCATAAGCAATGATGAGAAGTCCATGTACCCAGTCTTCTCACTAAACCCAATGCAAAGATTTCAGATCCACTGTTGCAGCTCTACTTCTCTTTGGTTCTGGTGCTGATTACTAACTACTAATATTTTGGCTTTTATCGCTTCCCTTTAGCCACAGGAATTATTTCAGGAATGGACATATAAGAATTGACCTGATGAAAGGCAATCCTCAAATTTGTAGGAGTAAAATACAAAGAGTTTTTCACAAAAATACTGCAGTTGTTTCCCCTCCCCCCACAGTTTTATTGAGGGATAATTTAGGTACTGTAATGTATTTTGCATTGTAGGTGTACAATTTAATGATTTTTAATAAAACTATCAAGTTAGTTTTTTAATAAAACTATGAGATTGTTCTAACATCTGTTAGAACATTTCCATCACCCCAATAGTTACCTTGGACCTGTATGCAGTTAATCCCTTCTCTAATGGCAGCCCTAGATAACCACTAAATTGCTTTCTAGATAAAATAAATTTGCCTTTTCTGGGTATTTCATATTATTGGAGTCAAGTAACTTGTGGTCTTTTGCATCTGCTTCTTTTACAGATAAAGTGTTTTTTGTTTGATTTTTGAGATTTATTTGTGTTGTGGCATGTATCAGTAGTTTGTTCCCTTTTATTGATAAGTTGTTCTTCTATTGTATGGATATACCACATTTGTTTATCCATACAGAATCTGATGAGTATTTGGATTACTTCTTGGTTTAGCTACTATGAATAATGCTGCTATGAACATTTACGTACAAATCGTGTGGACACATATATCGATATATATTTCTTTCTTGGTTAGATTCCTAGGAGCAAAATTACTGAGTCAGATGGAAAACTTACGTTTAACATTTTAAGAAACTGCTAAACTATTTTCTAAAGTGGCTGTATCCATTTAACATTATCCCCAGAAAGGTACAAACGTTCCAGTTCCTCCACATCCTTGCCAGTACTTGCTACTGTTTGTTTATTATAGGTTTTTTAGTTGGTGTGGAGAAGTATCTCATTTCTCTAATGGGTAAGAACTTTGGACAATTTTTCTTGTGCTTCTTAGCTATTCTTCTTTCCTTTTTAGTAAAATCTATCTTTAAATAACTTGAACATTTTAAAAAGATTATTTATCTCATTATCATGCTAAGTATTGTTCATATTTTCTGAATTCAAATTCTTTATCAGATGTATAATTTGCAAATATTTCTTCTGAGATTATAGCCTGTGTTTTAATTTTCTTGATCATGTCTTTTGAAATGCAAAAGTTTTAAATTATGATGAAGTCTATTATATTTTTTCTCTTAAGGATCTTTTTTTTCTGGTACTGTGTCTAAGCACCCTTGACTGGCCAAATTTCATGAAGGTTTCCTTCCATGTTTTAGTCTAAATGTATATTTTTAGTTCATAATTTCCTAAATTATTAATATTAGTCATAATATTAATTTTTCCCTATGTTATGGCATAAGGGTCTAGATTCTGTATTTTTATATGGCTATCCAATTTTCCCAGCACTATTTATTGAAATAATATTTTTCCAATTGACTTGTCTTGAAGAGAGTTTTGAAATCAACCATAAATGTAAGAAATTATTTCCAGACCATCAATTCTGCTTGATTAATTTCTGTTTCTATTCTTACTCCAGTAGCATACTGGAGTTTTTATTAGTGTGCCTTTATAATAAGTTTTGAAATTGAAGAATAAATCAGTTCTCCAGCTTTGTTCTTGTTTTAAAATATTGTTTTCGCTATTGTAGGCCCTTTTCATTTCCAAACAAATATGAAGACCAGTTCATATATTTCTACAAAATAAGCCTGCTAGAATTTTGGTAAGAAATGCAGTGAATTAATAGATTGACTTAGAGGTAATTGTCATCTTGAATATATCTTCACGATTTGTGAAAATAGAGTGTATCTACATTTATTTACATCTTTAATTTCTCTCTGAATTGTTTTATTGAATCGAGTGTAAAAATCTTAAACTTCCTTTGTTAAATGTATTCCTAAGTATTTTAATCCTTTGTGATACCACTATAAATGGAATTTTTTTCTTAATTTCATTTTTAGATATTTTCTTGCTAGAATTTACAAATACAAAATATTTTTGAATACTAATCATATATTCTGCAAGCTAGTTAGACTGATTTATTATTTCTAAGGTATTTTTGTGTATGTCTAAGATATTTATGTGTTCCTTGGATCATGTGATTTGCAAAAAAAAAAAAAAGTCTTACTTTTTTCTTTCTAATTCTAATTTCTCTTTCTTTACCTCCTCTCCTGCTTCTTGCATATGCAGGTACCTTACTGTAGTGCCTAGAACTTTTAGTATTATGTTAAATAGGCAAGATGGACATCCTTGTTTGTTCCCTTTCTTAAGGGATTGAGAGCCTTTTCTTTTTCATCATTAAGTATGGTTTTAGGTGTGGTATATGCATTGAGGAGGTTCCTTTCTATTTGTAGTTTATTGAGGGTTCTTATATGTTTCTGAGTTTTGTCAAATCATTTTTCTATATCTGTTGAGATAATCCTTTTTTGTAAACCTTTCTTTCTGTTATTACACTTACATCCATTGACTTTACTATGTTAAATCCACAAAGAGGTCATGATGTAAACGTTTCTGAACTCAGTTTGAAAATGTTTATGTTGATGTTCATGAAAGATATTAGCCTTTAGTTTACTTTCCTTGTGATGTCATTATCTGGCTTTGGTAGATAGATAAGAATGACCTCATAGAATTAGTTTAGAAATGCTCCCTCCTTCTCTATTCCCTGAAAGAATTTCTGAAGTATTGGTATTATTTTTTCGTTAAATATTTGAGATAAATCACCAGCAAATTTATCTAGGCCTGGCTTTTCCTTATGTATATAGTTTTAATTACTAATTCAATTTCTTTACTAGTTAATGACATATTCAAATCTTTATATTCTTCATGAATCAGGTTTGGTAGTTTGTGTCTTCCTAGAAATGTTCCCACTTTATTAAAGGGTAGCAACGTACCCTCTCTCATTCTTGATTTTTGTAATTTGTTCCATATGTCTTTTTTCTTGGTAAGACTAAAGGTTTATCATTTTGTTCATCTTTCAAAAAGCCCATTTTTTCTTTTGTTTTCTATTCTCTATTTCAGTAATTACTGCTCTGATCATTATAATTTTCTTCTGCTTGTTTTGGATTTACTTTTTTTCTCTAATTTTTTAATATGGATGCTTAGGTTATATATGAGACACTTCTAATATAGGTGTTTAAAGATATTCATTTTCTTCCAAATATTGTTTTAGTTGTATTCCATAGTTTTGAAATGTAATGTTTACATTTTTATTCATTTCAAAATGTTGTTCAGTTTAACTTGGAGAGGTATTCTTTGACTTGAGTTGCTTAGTAGTATGCTCTTTAATTTCCAGATATTTGGGGATTTCCAAGATTTCTTTCTGATATTGGTATTGGTAAAAGAACATACTTTGTATGGTCTAGTATGTAGTCTGTTCTGAAGAATGTTTAATGTATGGCATTTTTTAGTTGTTACTAGTAGATAATGTTCTTACAAAACAGACTTCTTCTAACTAGTAAGTTGAGTTTTCTTTGGGTGTGAGTTTTATGAATCTGTCTTATAATAGAATTCCCCTTTCTTATAGAAGAATGTAAAACACTGTACTATATGTAAGCCATTATATATAATGTAAATTACTTGGTTATGTTTTTTAAACTAGTAGTGTAATATTCTCATACCTTCTAAAGTATTAATTCTGTCTTTACCACTGTACCATGAAAATAATAGGTGTATAAAATGCCTTAATTTAATTGTAACTGTCTTATCTAATAACTTCCATGCTGTTAAAACAAAATAGGTTACACATTACCCTAACACAATGAGACATTCTAAGCCACATATTCAATATATACTTTCTTTAGAGACCTCATAGGAAAATGCACACACTGTTGTGCTTGCGGTATCTTCACTCATGACATTTGCCTTTCATTTATTAGTGGCAACTCAGCAAGTAGATTTCTGTTATCTAGGTTCATGAAGCAGAATGGTAAAGGTAACAAAGTGGCCTTAGTGTTTCATGGACTGAACTAGAATGGGTGATTGCTTATCAGGGATGCCACTGTTGTTTCAACAATTCTCACAAATGTATACATATCAGCAATTTCAATCCTTCTGTACATTTCTGGAAGCTAATGATTCCTGGTAAGGCATTTTCACAGATCCACTAGTGCTTAATAAGAAGATTTGTGAATTTTGTTAATAATATAATAAAGTATTTTAAAAGTCCATGGGAAGATTGATTCCAGTTACAGTAACATTTTTATGAGGGTCAACAATTTTACTTCTCTTGTAACACAAATTATAATTAAAATATTGAGGGAACATTTTGAGTGTTACTGCTTTCTTGATATCTAAAAGAAAGGTTCTAAGCATAAATTAACAATACAACTTTCCTTTTTCTGTTGTTTTTTATAGTTATTGAGTATATTCCCCACATTGTATGTTTCATACCCACGGCTCATTTATTTTGCAACTGGAAGTTTGTACCTCTTAATCTCCCTTACTTCCCTCCTCCCCACCTCCCCTGCCCTCTGGCAACCACCTGTTTGTTCTCTGTATCTATAACTCTGTTTCTGTTTTGTTATGTTTGTTCATTTGTTTTGTTTTTGAGATTCTACATATAAGTGCAATCATACAATATTTGTTTTTTTTTTTGAGATTCTACATATAAGTGCAATCATATAATTTTTTTTTCTGTCTGACTTATTTCACTTAGCATAATATTCATCCAATAGTCATCCATGTTGTTGCAAATGGCAAAATTTCATTCTTTTTATGCCTGAGTAATAGTCCACTGGATATTTATACCACATTTAGTCTTTAAAACTTTCCACCTTTGTTTAGATGCCATAGGTTTTTGATGAGAACACCAACATTTATATAAGTGTTTTAGCTTTTATTATATTTGGTTACTTTTCTGGTAAAGTCTCTGTTATAAGTACTTTAATCTGTTGGCAGCAGTTAAGTACAATAATCTCCTTAATGTTCTCTAGTCAGTGGAAATTAAAACGTCTTCAGGTGCAATACTGTTGCTATATATTTGTACTTGATAAAATTTTATGTACTTGAGGAATGTCTGAATAAATAACACATGATTTTCTCTGGCATTTCTCCACAAATATTTTGACTAACAGAATATTTAAGGAAAATACCCAGAGCCATACCCAAGTTTTTATATTTTTATAAAGAAAAAATAAGTATACCACTTATTTTAAAGACTTATTGATATGTAATTCACATACCACACAATTTGCTCATTAAAGTATACAATTCAATAGTTTTTAGTATTTTCACAGAATTATTCAAGAATTGCCACAATTTTAGAACATTTCATAACTCTAAAAATAACTCTACATCCATTAACAATCATACTCATTTTCCTCAAAGGCCCTATCCCTAGGAAATCACTATTCTATTTCATCTCCTATTCTAGACATTTCATTTAATGTAATCATACAATACATTGTCACTTGTGACCAGATTCTTTGATTTAACATGTTTTCAGTCTTCATTTATATGTTGCAGAGTGTATAAGTACTTCATTAATTTTAATTGCTGGATAATATTTCATTGTATGCATATACAACATTTTCTTTATTACTCAGTTGATTGACATTTGAGTGGTCATAACGTCTTGGCAGTTTTTAGAAATAATGATTCTGTGAACATCTGTGCACAAGTTTCTGTGTGGACGTATCTTTTCAATTCTCTTGAGTAAATGCCTAGGAATGGAACTGCTGGATCACGTGGTGATTCTATCTTTAAGATAATGAGGAATTGCAAAGTATCATCCAAAGTGGCTGCACCATTTCATATTCCCATCTGCAATGTATAACAGCTCTGATTTCTCCAATTCTCCACAAACACTTGGTATTATCTGTCTTTTTGTTGTAGCCAATCCAGTGGGTATGAAATAGTGTCTCATGGTGGATTTGATTTGTATTTCCCAGGTGGGTAATGAATTTGTGCTTCCTTTCATGCACTTATTGAATATTTGTACATATTCTTTGGAGAAATGTCTATTCCTACCTTTTGTACATTTAAAAATTGGATTATTTGTCTTTTTATTATTGTATTGTAAGATTTCTTTAAATAATATGGATACAAGTCCCTTATCAGATTAAAATTTTCCAAACATACTCTCACTTTCTGTAGATTGACTTCACTTTCTTGTTTAAAGCAAAAGTGTTTTTAATTTTGTTGAATTCCAACTTATCTATTTTTATTTCCTTGGTTATGCTTTAGACACTACATCTAACAAGGCTTTGCCTAACCCAAGGTCACAAAGATTTACTCTATGCTTTTAACTGTTTCATAATTTCAGTATTTATATGTTGGTCTAAGATCAATTTGGAGTTATTTTATTGAAGAATAATTTACAACAACGTTGTGTTAGTTTCAGGTGTACAACAAAGTAATTCATATATATATATTCTTATATATGTATAATATATGTAATATATATATATTACATATATTCTTTTTCAGATTATTTTCCATTATAGGTTATTACAATATAGTTGCCTGTGCACAGTAGGTCCTTGTTGTTTATCTATTTTATACATTGTAGTGTGTATCTGTTAATCCTTGGAGTTAATTTTTGTATACACCATAAGAAAGAGAATTCAGTTCATTCTTTTGCATGTGGATATCCAGTTATCCTAGAATCATTTGTTGTAAAGACTGATTAATCTTCCCTCACTGAATTGTTTTGGCATACCTGTTGAAAGTCAATTGTATATCACTTACTTTGTTTATAAACTCAACTTTTCAACTGGACATTATTGTTCTAATCTTAATATACTGTTTTTTTAATTGAAGTATAGTTGATTTACAATGTCTTAATTACTGCTGTACAGCAAAGTGATTGAGTTATACATACATATATATTCTTTATTTTATATTCTTTTCCATTACTGTTTATAGGATATGGAATATAGTTCTCTGTGCTATACAGTAGGACCTTGTTGTTTGTTCTGTATATAAGAGCTTACATCTGCTAATGCCAACCTCCCACTCCATTCCTCCCCCTTTGGCAACCACCAGTCTGTTCTCTATGTCTGTGATTCTGTTTCTGTTTCATAGATAGGTTCATTTGTGTTATATTTTAGATTCCACATGTAAGTGGTATCATATGGTATTTGTCCTCTTTCTGATTTACTTCACTTAGTATGATAATCTCTAGTTGCATCCACGTTGCTTCAAATGGCATTATTTCATTATTTATGGCTGAGTAGTAGTATTCTATTGAATAAACATACCATATCTTCTTTATCCATTCATCTGTTGATGGACATTTAGGTTGCTTCCATGTCCTGGCTATTGTAAATAGTGTTTCAATGAACATTGCGGTGCATGTATCTTTTTGAATTATAGTTTTGTCTGGGTATATGCCCAGGAGTGGGACTGTTGGATCATATGGTAATTTTTGTTTTAGTTTTCTGAGGAACCTCCATACTATTTTCCACAGTGGCTATACCAACTTACATTCCCACCAACAGTGTAGGAGGGTTCCCTTTTCTTCACACCCTCTCCAGCATGTTATATGTAGACATTTTAATGATAGTCATTCTGACTGGTGTTAGGTGGTACCTCAATGTAGTTTTGATTTGCATTTCTCCAATAATTAGTGATGTTGAGCATCTTTTCACCTGCCTGTGGCCATCTGTATGTTTTCTTTGGAGAAATATCTATTTAGGTCTGCAGCCCAGTTTTTGATTGGGTTTTTTGGTTTTTTTTTTTTTTTTACTGAGTTGTGTGAGCTGTTTGTATATTTTGGAAATTAACCTCCTGTCGGTCGCATCATTTGCAAATATTTTCTCCCATGCTGTAGGCTGTCTTTTCATTTCGTTTATCGTTTCCTTTGCTGTACAAAACCTTGTTAAGTTTGATTAGGTCTCATTTGTTTATTTTTGCTTTCATTTCCATTGCCTTGGGAGAATGTCTGAGAATGCTTTCCCTATGATCTTTTCTAAGAGTTTTATGGTATCATGTCTTATGTTTAAGTCTTTAAGCCATTTTGAGTTCATTTCTGTATATGGTGAGAGGGTGTCTTCTGACTTCATTGATTTACATGCAACTGTCCAACTTTCCCAACACCACTTGCTAAAGAGATGGTCTTTTTTCCATTGTATATTCTTGCATCCTTTGTTGAAGATTGATTGTAGGTGTGTGGTTTTATTTCTGGATTTTCTATGCTGTTCCATTGATCCATATGTCTCTTTTCGTGTCAACAACACATTGTTTTGATTACTGCAGCTTTGTAGTATTGTCTGAAGTCTGGTAGGGTTATACTTTCTGCTTTGTTCTTTTTCTTCAGGATTACTTTGGCAATTCTGAGTCTATTATGGTTACATACAAATTTTAGGAATATTTGTTCTGGTTCTGTGAAAATGTCAAGGGAGCATATTAAATCCGTAGATTTCTTTGGGTGGTATGGCCATTTTAACAACATTAATTCTTCCAGTCCAAGAGCATGGGCTATCTTTCCATTTATTTGAATCACCTTAAATTTCCTTTATTAATGTTTTATAGTTCTCAACATATTAAGTCTGTCAACTTCTTGGTCAAGTTTATTCCTAAGTATTTTATTTTGGAGGGTGCAATTTTAAAAGGTATTGTTTTTTTACATTCCCTTTCTGATATTTTATTGTTGGTGTAAAGAAATGCAACCAATTTCTGTATGTAAATCTTGTATCCAGTTACTGTGCTGAATTTGTTTATCAGTTCTAGTAGTTTTTGTGTGGAGTCTTTAAGGTTTTCTATATGACAGTATCATATCATCTGAATATAAGGACAATTTTACCTCTCCCCTTCCAATTTGGATACCTTTTATTTCTTGTCTGCTTGCTTGGCCAGGACTTCCAATACTACATTGAATAGAAGCAGTGAGAGTGGGCATCATTGCCATGTTCCATATTTTAGTGGGAAGGCTTTCAGTTTTTCACCACTAAGTATTATGTTGGCTGTGGGTTTGTCATAAATAGCTTTTATTATCTTGAGATATGTTCCCTGTTTACCCATTTGGTAAGAGTTTTTATAATTAATGGATATTGATTTTGTCAAATGCTTTTTCTGCATCTATTGAGATGATTGTGTGGTTTTTGTTTTTCCTTTTGTTTATGTGGTGTATCATATTATTGATTTATGTATGTTGAACCATCCTTGTGAACTTGGGATGGATTCCACTTGGTCATGGTGTATGATCTTTTTTATGTGCTGTTAGATTCAGTTAGCTAATATTTTGTTGAGGATTTTTGCATCTATATTAATCAAAGATATTGGTCTGTAATTTTCTTTTTGGGCATTGTCTTTGGTTTTAGTATCAGGCTGATAGTGGCTTCATAGAATGTCTTTGGGAGTGTTCCTTCCTCTTCAGTTTTTTGGAAGAGTTTGAGAAGGATTGGTATAAATTCTTCTTTGTATGTTTGGTAGAATTTACCTGTGAAGCCATCTGGTCCTGGACTTTTGTTTACAGGGAGTTTTTTAATTACAGATACTATTTCACTTCTAGTGATTGGTTTGTTCAAATTATCTGTTGATTCAGTTTTAGTGGGCTGTGTATTTCTAGAAACTTGTCCATTCCTTCTAGGTTGTGGAATTTGTTTGGCATGTAATTGTTCATATTATTCCCTTAAGGTTTTTTGTATTTCTGCAGTATCAGTTGTTGTGTATCCTTTTTCATTTCTTATTTTGTATATTTGGGTTCTATCTCTTTTCTTCTTGGTGAGCCTGGCCAGAGGTTTGTCAATCTTGTTTATCCTTTCAGAGAACAAGCTTGTGGTTTTATTGATTTTTTTTCTACTGTTACTTTTTATCTCTATTTTATTTATTTCTTCCCTGATCCTTATTATTTCCTTCCTTCTGCTAACTTTAGGTTTTGTTCTTATTTTTCTAATTATTTAAGTGGCAGGTTAGGTTGTCATTTTGAGATTTTTTTTTGTTTGCTTTTTGTGGAAGGCCTGTATCACTATGAACTTCCCTCTAAGAACTGCTTTTGCTGCATGCCATAGATTTTGTATGGCTGTGTTTTCACTAGCATTTATCTCAAGGTAGTTTTTAATTTCCTCTTTGATTTCATGGTTGACCCATTACCTTTTTAGTAGCAATGTTTTTAGTCTCCAGGTATCATTTTCTTCTCCTTTCTTTATCTGTAGTTAATTTCTACTTTCATGACATTGTGGTCAGAAAAGATGCTTGATATAAATTCTATCCTCTTAAATTCATTAAGGCTTGTTTTGTGTCCTAGTATGTGGTCAATCCTAGAAAATGTTCCATGTGCACTTGAAAAGAATGTGTATTCTGTTTTGTTTTGGGGTTTTGGTTTTTTTTTTTTTGATATAATATTCTGAAAATATCAATTAAGTCTAACTGTTCTATTATATCATTTAGGCTCTCTGTTGCCTTATTCATTCTCTGTCTAGATGTGAGACAGAGAATCTGGCCTTTGATGTGACTGGGGTGTTAGTCTCCTAATATTATTGTATTCTTGTCAGTTTCCCCCTTTCTGCCTGTTAGTATTTATTTTATGTGTTTGGGTGCTCCTATTTTAGAGCATATATGTTGACGAGTTTAAATCCTTTTCTTATATTGATCCTTTTATTATTATATAGTGTCCCTCTTTATCTTTCTTTATGACCTTTGTTTTAAATTCTATTTTGTCTGATATGAGTATTGTGACCCTTGCTTTCTTGTCATTTCTGTGTGCATGAAATATCTTTTTCCATCCCCTCACTTTCAATGTATGTGTGTCCTTTGCCCTAAAGTGGGTCTCCTGTAGGCAGGAAATTGTAGGCTCTTATTTGTTAATCCAATCTGCCACTCTGCATCTTTTGATTGGAGCATTTAGTCCATTGATATTTAAGGTAATAATTGATAGATATGTATTTATTGCCATTTTAAACCTAGTTTTCCCATTGATTTTATACTTCTTAGTCCCTTTCTTTTTGTTTTTTCTTTTGTGATTTGATGATTTTGTTTTCTATTATACTTATATTCTCTTCTTTTTGGTTATTGTGAATGTATGTATGTCTTTGAATCATGGTTACCCTGTTTTTCAACTATGTTAACCCCTTCCTATATCTGCTTGCCTTAGACTGGTAGTCATACAGGCTCAAACACATTCTAGGGAAAAAACTACATTTTCTTACTCTCTTCCCCACACTTTATGATCCCAACATACTCTTTTACATCTTTATGCTCATCCTTTTGCTGTTCATTGTGGTTATCATCACTTTCAGAGGAATTTTTGGCTTTTTTTGTTTTGTTTTGTTTTGTTTTGATCTGTGTACTGGCTTATCAAAGTGATTTACTTTTCAATTGCAGTTTTCTCTTTCCTATTTCTTCTCACTTCTTTTTTTTTAGAGATTACCTTCCAATATTTCTTTTAGGATAGTTTTAGTACTGCTGTATTTTTTTAGTTTTGTCTTGCCTGAGAAATTATTTATCCCTTCTATTCTAAATGATAATCTTGCTAGGTAGAGTATCATAGGTTGCAGATCTTTCCCTTTCTGAACTTTGAATATACCTTGCCACCACCTTTTGACCTTCAACACTTCTGTAGAGAAATCAGCTGATAATCTTATGGGGGTTCTCTTGTATTTAACTGTTTGTTTTTCTCTTGCTGGCTTTAGAATCCTCTCTTTAATTTTTGCCATTTTTATTGTAATGTCTTGGTGTAGGTCTATTTGGGTTTATCTTGATTGGGACCCTCTGCTTCCTGTAGCTGGATATGTTTCCTTCTTTAGGTTTGGGAGGTTTTCAGCCATAATTTCTTCAAATACACTTTTGATCCCCTTTTCTCTTTCTTTCCCTTCTGGAATCCCTATTCTTCATAGATTGACAGGCTTTATATTATCCCATAGGTGTCTTATATTGCTTCTTTTTATTTTTTTCCCCATTTGGCTTTCTGTCTGCCGTCCTGAGTCCTGATTGGGTGATTTCCATTATCCTATTTCCAGGTCACTTATTCGTTCTTCTGCACTATTCATTGCCTTTATTATTTTTTTTTGTTCTTTTTGTTTTTTTAAATTAGTTTTTTATTGGAGTATAGTTGCTTTACAATGTTGTGTTAGCTTCTACTGCACAGAAAAATGAATCAGGCATACATATACATATACTATCCCTTTTGGATTTCCCTCCTAATTAGGACACCACAGTGCATTAAGTAGAGTTCCCTGTGCTATACAGTATGTTTCCATCAATTCTCTATTTTATACATAGTATCAACATTATATATGTGTCAATCCTAATCTCCCAATTCTTCCCACCCCACCCTTTCCCCCTTGGTATCCATACATTTGTTCTCTTTGTTTACAAAAGTAAACAAATGGGACCTAATCAAACTTGGCAGCTTTTGTATCGCAAAGGAAACCATTAAAAAAGGTAAATACAGCCTACAGAATGGGAGAAATTATTTGCAAATCATGTGACCAAACAAGGGGTTAATTTCCAAAATATACAAATAGCTCATAAAACTCACTAACACAACAACAACAAAGCCAACAGAGAACTGGGCAGAAGACCTAAATAGACATTTCTCCAAAGAAGACAAACAGATGACCAGCAGGCACATGAAAAGATGCTCAACATCACTAATTATTAGACAAATAGAAATCAAAATTACAGTGAGGTGAGGCACACCAATCAGAATGGCCATCATTAAAAACTCTACAAATAACAAATACTGGAGAAGGTGTGAAGAAAAGGGAACCCTCCTACACTGTTGGTGGGAATGGTTATTGGTTCAACCCATGGAGCACAATAAGGAGGCTCCTCAAAAAACTAAAAACAGAATTAACATACGATCCTGCAATCCCACTCCTGGGCAAACATTCTGACAAAACTATAATCTAAAAAGATACATGCATCCCAATGTCTATTGACAGATGAATGAATAAAGAAGATGTGTTACATATGTACAATGAAATACTACTCAGCCATAAAAAAGAATGAAATAATACCATTTGCAGCAACATGGATGGACCTAGAGATTATCATACTAACAGAAGTAAGTCAGAAAGAGAAAGACAAATACAATATGATAGCACTTATATGTGGAATCTAAAAAATGACACAATGAACTTATCTACAAAAGAGAAACAGCCTCACAGACATAGAAAATAGACTTGTGGTTGCCAAGGGGAAGAGGGGGTGGGGGAGTGATGGATTAGGAGTTTGGCATTAGTAGATGCAAACTATTGACATTATATATATAGAATGGATAAATAACATCCTACTGAATAGCACAAGGAACTATTTTCAACATCCTGTGATAAATCATAATGGAAAAGAATATGAAAAAGAATGTGTGTGTATATATGTATATGTATAACTGAATCCATTTGTTGTACAGTACAAATTCACACATTGTAAATCAACTATACTTCAATAAAATAAATTTTTAAAATATATGATTGCTTGATTCATTTATTTCTTATATCTTTTATACTATTTTATTTCTTGATCTATCTTAATGAATGCATAGGCTAATTGTGTGCCCAATTTTAAGTGGTAAAATATGCACCGCTATTGTCCTTCTGATATACCAAGCATTGAAGCACTCTGAATTAGGAAATTTTAGAAGCCTTTTGCCCTAGCTTTTGACAAATATGACAAAAATGTAAATTGCTATCATAAATACAAGGCACACCTCAATTGATCACGTTTCTGCTTAAAATCCATATTATCAAAATAAATACTATTTGGAAACATTAATATTTGTAGAAAATCATTTGTCATATTTCCTGGTTACCCAACATGCTGAAAAACCCTACCCTTATTTGAATAATTCTTAGGTTCATGATCCCATTTGGTAAAACAGAAATTCACCCTCATCCTTTACAGCTAGTATCCAGTTAGGTAAGTTTACACACAACAAACAGACTTATCTGTTTGAATCTTTAAATCCTTAAGTGAGTAATTGAGAGAATTAAACATGGGGCCCAATCCATTCACATGGTTATAATGGCAGCAGGAGCATAGAGCGTTAATGGTTATCAGAGTTTGCAAAGCCTCATGCTTTGCAGAGAAGGTGTTTGTAGGGGAGGCCATGGCTGTAATTTCCTCTAGAGCTTGACTGCTGATCAGCAGCAGGACAGTATTTTCCTCAGGCTCGACTGCAAAATTTTATGGCATGTTTCCTGAAAGTTTACCCTTAAACCTGCTCTCTAGAAAGCTGAAAATTTCTGTAAACTACTCAAGTATTCTCTAGTAAATTTCTTTTCTATTTAAAGATACAAAACAATTCTTCTTGCTTTCACCTAACAACCTGATTGATAAAATGCCCTATATCATTCTGGAGTAGATTGAGAATAATCAAATATGAAGTCATATTGTTTGTTTAGTAGTAGAATTTAATTAAAAATAGAATTTACTGAAAAATATTATTGTAGTTACTGAGATGTCACAGGTTTTAAAGACGATCATCATCTACTAAATTCCACTGTTTCCCTAGAATATTCATGAATAACCACCTCGATTTAGACAGAGTTATCAGTGTAAACTTGGTTGATATAGTTAACTAAAAGACTTTTAAAAAGGTGAGAACTTAGACACAAATGATATTGAGACATTTAACATTTTTAGGCAAGTTAGTATTCATGACCTTGAGAGAACAGCTTCTGGTTATTTCTGTAGACTCATTAAACAGAAGTTGGTCTTAAGTTTGCATTCCTCCGAATTCTTAAACAATGTATTAGAGAAGTATAATCAACTTCAGCAGTGCACCGAATTATACAAAAACCTAAAGATTTTTATTACACACTGCATAAAAGACTTAGGTTTTAAAATCAAACTCTTCTTGAAAAGCTAAACTAACTTCTTCCCTCCCTCCCTCCCTTCTTTCCTTCCTTTCACAATATTTACTACATGCCTGTGTGTCAGGTGCAACACACTACATCATGCTAGTAGTTAATACTACAAATTATAATGTTTTATTTTGAATTTTCTTATTTCTACACACAAAGTTTTTAAAAATCTTATGATCCTCCATTCCATGTTCTCTTTAATGTAGGTATATGACAATTATTTGTTTGGCAATATATATGAAAAGCTAAACAGGTTCACTAAGGTATAAAATGTTCTTGTGTGTTCAGTTTCTCAGGTGAAGCTGCAATAGTCAATGCATCTAAATATTATGCTGGACTTCCTAGGTGGCACAGTGGTTAAGAATCCACCTGCCAATGCGGGGGACACAGGTTCGAGCTCTGCTCTGGGAAGATTCCACATGCCATGGAGCAACTAAGCCCGTGCGCCAAAACTGTTGAGCCTGTGCTCTAGAGCCCATGAGCCACAACTATTGATATCATATGCCGCAACTATTGAAGCCCATGTGCCTAGAGCCCATGCTCCACAACAAGAGAAGCCACTAAAATGAGGAACCTGCGCACCACAATGAAGAGTAGCCCCCACTCTCAGCAACTAGAGAAAGCCTGTGTGCAGCAACAAAAACCCAACGCAGCCAATAAATAAAACAAATAAATTTATAAAAAAAATAAACATTATGCTGTTTATTCTTTTCTACTGCTTGCTACAAAGGACCTACAGTATGAAATAGAAACCAACGTCACAGATGGAAGTGGTAAAATAATTCCTCAGCCTATGAATATGATCTCATTGGCAGTCTTAGACTCCTCTTTTCTGATACTATTTGAAACGCCAGCCAAATTTTAGAGCCAGTTATATATAAAAATGTAATATCAAGTTTATTTTTAGGGCAATCAATGCACTTGAAGCCAAGTTTCACAATAAGATTTTAACATGCCTGAAGATTAACAGCAACTCTCAGGGTGAGGTGAAATGATTTAATGCTCTTGAAAGTTATCAATCAGAAGCTTTATAGTGTATTATGAATCTCATTTCCATTTCATCCTTGATTTCCATAATTCACTATTCTATTATTAAATTTTTGTTGTTCTCTAAAGGGAAAGGGAAGTATACTTCCCTTTCTGAAGTAAAGGAATTAATATTTATAAAAGGCAACTGTATTAGAATCCTTACATTATCTCAGGTAATTTTTAAGAAAAATACTTGAGACAGACATTATAACTAATTTCCAGATGATGAAACACATTGATTGAGGTTAAGCACTGTATCTACACAAATAGAAAAATGTATTGACTTATTCTTTCTCCCATTCACTTAGTCATTCAACAAATATTTATTCAACACATGATAGGAATAAAGTATTTTCAGTGTGGACTGTGAAAGCTATAATAAGATCTGTTTTCTGAATTGTATGCGGCATATTATAATATTTTGAATGGACAACGCCTAGTGTTTTCAGTGCTATGTTAACCAGGTATGGTTGCAGCCTTTATTCTCATATAGTTTGTTTCCAATGTTGGTGATAACTGTCCCTAAGTTCTGTTGTTATTTAAAGTGTTAAAGACTTGTTAGACTGTAAACGTCATGAAGGCAAAGATTTTCTCTTTCTTATTCATCAGTGAAAATCTCCTGAATCTAGGATAGTGCCTTGTCAGGTCCTCAATAATAATTTATTTGAATGAATGTATCAGATTATAGAAACATGAAACTTTTATAGCAAGAGTAAGAAAATAATAATAATTGGCTCATAACTTTTTTCAATTAAATGAGTAATTAAATTTATATCTAGCTAAATTTACACTGAGTTGGAAATCATTACAGTATTTTTCAGCTTAGAAGTTATCTCATGAAATTTTTAGATTGTGTTATGTAATTTTGGTGCTGTTAATATGAGGTGGAGCATAAAGTTGAAATATTAAATTAGAAAATAAAAATAAAATTAATTAAAATCTAAACACTCACCATTTAGAAATAACCACTCTTACTATTTAGAGTATAATCTTGCACATCTTTTGATGTCTCCTTTTGTAGGTATTTTATACCTATTTTTATCTACCCATGCATTTTTTCATTTGTCTCTCCTTGTGTACATTAGTAAACTCAGTATATTCCTAATATTGGTGATTACATGGTAAATATTGTTTCTTTTTTACTTATTTTGCTTCGTTTACTATTGTAGAAGTTCAGCAAATTTTGTATAGCAAAAGCTTTGCACAAATCCATGTGAAGTTCCTAGATTTTAATTTGAGGAGCCTGGAGTATGCCTATTTTTATGGTTTTGAGAAAATTAAAGTATTTAATTATTCAGTAATATAGTACATTAGTATCATTTTCTTAATACTGAATATTGGCATGCCATTTCATTCTTACTAGCATCAAAGATATCTTAATTTTTATGAGACCGTTAGTGTAACATAGTACTCTAAGGTTTTAGTGTCAGGCACCTGGCTTTTTTTTTTTTCCATCTTCTGTATCACATGGAATAGTTCTCAAAACCTCTAGCTTCTCTACAACTCTGCTGACTAGTAGCATTTCTTAATGCTGTAGATTCTTGATCCTGGTTGTTGATATGTACTGTTGACTATTTCATACTTCTTCAGTGTTCTTAGCAACCATTATGGCTGTAATTGCAATACAATGTAAGTAATGGGTACAATCTTTGTCTCTTTTGTGTTCTGTGGCTTCATGATAGATAATCTTGGAGGAGGGGTGAATCTTATAACAGCTGCTGGTCATAAACAATTTTACATTATCATTTAAATTTTCTCATTCAACCAGAGTTTTTGCATATGTTTTTGCATAAGATTGATTTTAGGACTCACCAGCAGGCAACTTCACCAATCAGCCTGACTTGTGGTAAAAAAGTAAATAGAATATGAAAAGTAAATTGCTGAAGTTAAATACAAATTGAAAGCAAGAAATAGTCAGTGTCATGATTCTCATATAAATGTTAGATTATTTGTATTATTCTTACTAAGAAAAAGATCCCACATCTTGCTGTAAATATAAAAATACAGTAATTTTGTCTGTGATCCCTCAATAAAGCAATTGCTTTTCTTTTCTGCTTTTAATGATAACTGGGGTCAAAGAACAAAAATAATAAGAGCTTATTTTTTGCAAAGACCAATCTCAAGATGAATGAGTGCATATGGTTACAACTAGAAACCTTATTGCTGCAGTGCATGAACATTTCCTTATTCATAACCTCATTTATACAATAAATACTTCCTGAATGACTAATATATGTCAGGATCTGTGCTAGATGCTAGAGATAAATGATCAATAAAACAGAGCCTACTCTTGCATTCCCTGTACATGTATTATAATTGGAATTATAGATATTTGAATACAAATATGAGAGTGCTATACTAAAGGAATAGAATCTAGAGGTATCAAGTGTTTATAGGCTAGAAGAATCAATGAAAACTTTGCAAAGGAAATAATATTTATGATCTTAATGATGAGAACTAGAAATTATTTATGTGACAAGAGGACGGAATTTCAAACTGGGAATGTTAGAAATAAATGCCCAGAGGAAAGATGGTGGAGTAGAGGGATATGAACTTACCTCTTCTTACAAAAACACCAAAATCACAACTAGCTGCTGAACAACCATTGACAAAAAACCACTGGAATCTACCAAAAAAGATATCCTACATCCAAAGACAAAGAACACGCCACAATGAGACAGTAGGGAGGGCACAATTGTCGCAAAATCAAATCTCATACCCACCAGAAAGGCAATCTGTAAACTGGGAAAATAATTATAACACAGAAATTCTTCCACAGGAGTGAAAGTTCTGAGCCCCGCATCAGGCTCCCCTGCCTGGGGCATCTGGCAATGGAAGGAGGAGCTCCCAGAGAATCTGGCTTTGAAGGCCAGTGGGGTTTGATCAGAGGAATTCCACGGGAAACAGAAACTCCATGCTTGGAGAGCATACACAAGGTCTTCTATACACCAGGACCCAGGGAAAAAAACAGTGACCTCATTAAAGCTGGGGCAAGACCTACCTGCTGGTATTTGAGGGTCTCCTGCAGAGGTGGCAGGGCAACTGTGACACACTGCAGGGACAAAGACACTGGCAGTGGTACTTCTGGGAAGTAGTCCTTGGTGTGAGCTCTCCTGGAGGCTGCCACTGTCTCATCAAGACCTGGCCCCACCCAACAGCCAGTAGGCTCCAGTGCTAGGATGCCTCATGCCAAACAACTGACAAGGCAGGAATACAGCCCCACCCATCATCAGACAGGGTCCTTAGAGTCTTCCTGAGCACACAACTATTCACTAAACACATCCTTTGACATGGCCCTGCCCACTAGAGGGACAAGACTCAGATCCACCCACCAGTGGGCAGGAACCAGTCCCTTCCACAAGGAAGCCTGAACAAGCCTCTTAGCTTTATCCACAAGGGACAAACAGCAGAAGCAAGAACTATAACCCTGCAGCCTGTGGAACAGAAACAGCAATCACAGAAAGTTAGACAAAATGAGATGGAGAGGAATATATCACAGATGAAGGAACAAGATAAAACTCCAGAAGAACAGCTAAGTGAAGTGGAGATAGGCAATCTTACCAAAAAAGAATTCAGTGATGAAAGTAAAGATGATCCAAGGTCTCAGAAAAAGAAAAGAGGCACAGATGGAGAAGATACAAGAAATGTTTAACAAAGACCTAGAAGAACTAAAGAACAAACAAAAAGAGATGAATAATAACTGAAATAAAAAATGCACTATAAGGAATTAATAGAAGAATAGCTGAGGCAGAAGAATGCATACGTGAGCTGGAAGACAGAATGGTAAAATCACTGCCATGGACAGTATAAAAAGAAAAGAATAAAAAGAAATGAGAGTCTGGACTTCCTAGGTGGCGCAGTGGTTAAGAACCCACCTGCCAGTGCAGGGGACATGGGTTCAATCCCTGCTCCAGGAAGATCCCACATGCCATGGAACAACTAAGCCCATGCACCACAACTACTGAGCCTGCACTCTAGAGCCCATAAGCCACAACTACTGAGCCCATGTGCCACAACTACTGAAGCCCAGGCACCTAGAGCCCATGCTCCACAACAAGAGAAGCCACCACAATGAGAAGCCCGCACACCACCATGAAGAGTAGCCCCTGCTCTCCGCAACTAGAGAAAGCTCGCGTGCAGCAATGAAGACCCAACACAGCCAATAAATAAATAAGCAAATAAATTTATAAAAAAAGAAAAAAAAAGAAATGACAGTCTAAAACACTTCTGGGACAACATTAAACACATCAACATTCACATTGTAGGGGTCTTAGAAGGAGAAGAGAGAGAGAAAGGTCTTGAGAAAATATTTGAAGAGATAATAACTGAAAACTTCCTTTCCCATGGGAAACGAAACAGTCACCCAAGTCCTTGAAGCACAGAGAGTCCCAGGCAGGATAACTCAAGGAGGAACATGCCAAGACACAGAGTAATCAAAGTGACAAAAATTAAAGACAAAGATAAAATATTAAAAGCAACAAAGGAAAAGTAACAAATACCATACAAGGGAATTCCCATAAGATTATCAGCTGATTTCTCAGCAGAAACTCTGCAGGAGAGAAGGGATTGGCACAATATATTTAAAGTGATGAAAGGGAACAACCTACAACAATGAACACTTTATACAGTAAGGCTCTCATTCAGATTAGATGGAGAAATCAAAAGCTTTACAGACAGGCAGAAGCTAAGAGAATTCAGCACAACCAGATCAGCTTTTCAACAAATGCTAAAGGAACTCCTTCAGGTGGGAAAGAAAAGGCCACAACTAGAAACAAGAAAATTACAAATGGAAATGCTTACCAGGAAGGGCAAACATACAGTAAAGATAGGAAATCATACACACACAAATATGATATCAAAACCAGCAATCATGAGGAGAGTACAAATGCAGGATATTGGAAATTTATTTGAAATTAAAAGACCAGCAACTCAAAATAATCTTGTTTATATATTGACTGCTATATCAAAACTTCATGGTAATTTCAAACTGAAAATCTACTAGAGTGAGTCAAAAATTATCCACACTCTGGCTGTAGAATTTATTTTTATTAACTTTTAGAAAAACCAAATACAACAATTTCAACATAATCTCCTTGCTTATCAATACACTTTGCCCATCTGTCAATAAGCTTTTGTATTCCCTCATTAAAAAATGTTTTAGGCTGAGCTGCAAACCATGAGCGAACCACTTTCTTCACTTCTTCATCAGAAGTGAATCTTCCTCCTCGTAGGGTTGCTTTCAGGGGACAAACAGGTGAAAAGCTGATGGAGCAAGAACAGGACTGTAGGGAGCATGCTTTAACACCTCTAAACAAAGTTTTTACACAGTGTCGATGGTGTGGGAAGAAGTATGCAGATGTGAACACCCTCAGACCTCAATAAAATGCATCACTGCATGCTGCTCTTTTTTTGTGCAAATCATGAATGGGGCATCCATTTTTTCTTGCACCACAATTACAAATGAATTGATGTAACATGTTCACACCTGCACAGCAGTGACTAGGGAAACAGTAGCCTTGAATGGAAAGCACTGATTAGGCAGTGCAGCCAACAAAAGTTTAAATATAACCAGAACATGGATAATTTTTGACTCACCCCCGTACAATAGCTACACACAAAAAAAGGAAGATGTAATCCAAACATAACACTAAAGTAGGTCAGCAAATCACAGGAGAACAAAAGTGGAAAGAATGAAAAAAGACCTACAAAACAAATCCAAAACAATAAAATGGCAATAACAACATACATGTTGATAATTACCTTAAATATAAATGGATTAAATGCTCCAACCAAAAGGCATAGAATGACTGAATGGATACGAAAACAAGACCCACATATATGCTGTCTGTAAGAGACCACTTCAGATGTAGGGACACACACAGGATGGAAAAAGTTATTCCATGCAAATGGAAATCAAAAGAAAGCTGGAGCAGCAATATTCAGACAAAATACACTTTAAAGACTATTACAAGAGACAAGGAAGAACACTACATAATGATCAAGGGATCAATCCAAGAACAAGATATACCAATTGTAAATATCTACGCACCCAACATAGGAGCACCTCAATACATAAAGGCAAATGCTAACAGCCATAAAAGGGGAAATCGACAGTAACACAATAATAGTAGAAGACTTTAACACCCCACTTCATCAATGGACAGATTGTCCAGACAGAAAATTAATAAGGCTACACAGGCCTGAAATAAAACACTAGAACATGAAATTAATATTTATAGAGCATTCTATCCAAAAGCAGCAGAATATACAGAAATATTTCTCAAGTGCACATGGAAAATTCTCCAGGATTGATTACAAGCTAGTGAATCTTGGTAAACTTAAGAAAATTTAATCATATTAAGCATGAACCTAATTAAACTGAAAAGCCTTTGCACAGCAAAGGAAACCATAAATGAAAAGATAACCTATGTGATGGAAGGAAATATTTGCAAATGATGTCACCAGCAAGGGATTAGTCTCCAAAATCTACAAACCGCTCACGCATCTCAATTAAAAAAAAAAAAAACCCTCAATCGAGAAATGGGCAGAAGACCTAAATAGACATTTCTCCAAAGAAGACACAGATGGCCAAGAGGCACATGAAAAGATGCTCAACATCACTAATTATTAGAGAAATGCAAATCAAAACTACAATGAGTTATCACCTCACACCAGTCAGAATGACCATCATCAAAAACTCTGCAAATAATAAATGCTGGAGAGGATGTGGGGAAAATGGAACCCTCCTACACTGTTGGTAGGAATGTAAATTGGTGCAGCCACTATGGAGAACAGCATGGCAGTTCCTTAAAAAACTAAAAATAGAGCTACCATATGATCCTGCAATCCCAATCCTGGGCATCTATCTAGAGAAAACCATGGTTTGAAAGGATACATGCACCCCAGTATTTATTGCAGCACTGTTTACAATAGGCAAGACATGGAAGCAGCCTAAATGTCAATTGACAGATGAATGGATAAAGAAGATGTTGCACATATACACAATGGGCTATTACTCAGCAATTAAAAAGAATGAAATAATGCCAGTTGCAACAACATAGATGGACTGGGAGATTATCATATTAAGTGAAGTCAGTCAGACAGAGAAAGGCAAATATCATATGATACAACTTATATGCGGAATGTAAAAGAATGATACAAATGAACTTTACAAAACAGAAACAGACTCACGGACTTAAAAAACAAACATATGGTTAGCAAATGAGAAAGGTGGGGGGAAGGGATAATTTGGGAGTTTGGAATTGACATATACACACTGCTATATATAAAATAAATAACTAATAAGGACCTTGTATAGCACAGGAAACTGCTCAGAATTCTGTAACAACCTAAATGGGAAATGAATTTGAAAAAGAATAGGTAAATGTGTATGTATAAGTGAATCACTGTGCTGTACATCTGAAACTAACAACATTGTTAATCAACTATACTCTGACATAAAATAAAAATTAAAAAAGAAAAACAAAACACTATCAATTGTTTTTAAAAAAAGAAGAAACGAATGCCCAGAGGTGAAAATTGTAGTGCATTGTAGGAACTTAAATGAGGATTACTACCTTGAGTAAGCAGTATTAAGGGAAGAAGATGAGCATCAGAAGAGATCAGCTAGGTCTAGGTCATCTGGACCTGGGTAAGACATGGATAGGAGATTTGATTTTATTCAAAGAGAATCAGGAAAAGTATTGTGCATAGGGCACTTATGTGAAAAGATCTGTTTATGTGAAAGAACATTCTGGCTAGTGTTGAGCATTAACTGAATAAAAAAACAGTTTGAGGTGAGAATACCAGTTTAAAGCCTGTTCTGTTATTCAAAGGATACCAAATATTAGCATAGGCTGAAGATATGATATCAGCTTGATTTGCTGGGGAGGGAGTGAAGACAGAAACAAGTTAAACAGGTCTGAAAGAGATTTAGTATCTACAATTTAAGGCCTTAGTGGTGCATTATGTATGGGTAAACTGGAGAAGAAAGAAGATCCATGGATGTCTCTGAAGATTGTGGGTGGGACTCTGGATGTTTGGTTGTGCCACACTATGTGATCACAAATAAGGATCAACACACTGAGAGAAGAAAAATGAGCTTAAGTGTATGCATATTGAATTTAACCTTCCTATATGTTACAAAACAGAAGTATCCAGCTAGCAAAATACATAAAATATCTGGACCTCAAGAGTGAGCTCCACATAGAGAATACTATGGAGTTTCAACATACAGCTGGTAACTGGGTCATAGAAGTTGTTAATCTCACCCAGAGAGATGACAGATTCTTGAGCAGAATCAAGAAATCCAAGGTAGGAGATGAAATTTTCAAACTCAAGTTTCTTCTGGGGCCAGTCAAATGGTATAAATTAATAAGACAGTGCAGATAAAAAAATATAATAATAGCATAAAGAGATGAAAAATGGCCACTGACATTGTGACTCAAGGTCAAGGGTCAAAGAAAGTGATGGAGGCTGCAGTGGCCTCAGAACAAATGCCTTCCAGGGAGTGCTGTTAGTTAAAGCTAACCAATTTTTCTTATAAAACGTATCGAGGAATGCTCAAATGTTCATATAATTTTTAAATATTGACAACTAATTATTAAAAACATTGTGAGTACCAAACAAAACAAAATGGTAGACCAGATTCTACATAGAAGCATCCCATTTTAAAGAATGAAATGAGAAAAAAGAGTACCAACAGAGGAGACAGGGAATGTATGAACAGAGATGTACAAATGCAGTGATTCTAAAGAGTTAATAGACTTCCTTATCCACAATCAAGTGGTGATAAGCTGTGGGATAATAGATCCTTGTGCTTGGAAACGGCTTCAAAATATTAAACAGCCTGTATTGATATTATTCACAATGTTGCCTTCCATCTCCTACTGTTCATCTTCATCATGTAGGATTTATTATGCTCCCATGTGCATAAGTTGCAGTGCTAGCTGTTCAGCTAGTAAATGGAATATATGGTTTATCTTACTCAGAAATATTATCATTTGTGGTTTAACATTTTTTGTACTTCCAACATATTGTTTCAGGAATGTGTTCATCCTAATTCTCTTTAAGATATTTTCTTCTATTTTTCTTTCCCTAAATAGCATGGCAATATATCCTTAATGGAGAGTTTTCTTGATAAGATTTTGCAAATGCTCCAACTAGAACAGAATGTGATTGCCAGGTTCTGTGTAGTTGGAATGACAGAAGCACATTTTTTTTGAGGGATTTATTGGATAGAAGTCAAACACTATATTGACTTGGCTCTAACATGCTTTCCCTTATGCACCCTATAAGGTATTATACTTTCTTGGAAAATGTGAAGTGCTAACTTGTCTCTCTTGGGGTTCAGACATATCCTGCCCAAGCTGAAGGATGTACATGATAACCTAACAGATATTTTTCTATGCATGACTCCTGTGATCTAAGTCCAACAGACAGCTAGAACTTTTATAACATTTTATTTAAAAGTAATTACACTTAAATTATCTTAAGATATATCCTATGAAATATATATTTACTTTAACATACATTGCAATATTCCGAGCAATTTCTGCCAGCAATATTGTGCTCTATCCTAAAGTTTTCAGGAACAAACTTGGGAAAGCCAATGTCCTTTGTATTTTCAGGAGAATGTCAGAGCTGAATTCAATTTGTGAAGGATAACATTTTCTCAAGTACTGTATCATGTATTAGACCCTCAATTGTCACATTGTTTCATAATTAATTCCAAAACTGACAAATGTCATCCTAATGTACAACTTTCCTTATAAAATTTGATAAAGTATGATGAAAAGACAAACCTGTGAATGCTTCATATTTTAAATTTCTACAATATATTATTTGAGTCATCAAAATAAATACGAGTATTTGAAACAAGTCTTTTATGAACTATCTGTCCAAATAAAGTACATAGTTTTGTGCAAAATTTTACCATATATGCACTTGACTTAAATAGCAACATAGCTGAGTAATCATCTATGTTCACCTATCAGCTTAGTAGCCTATTCCTTCACACCTAGGCATATAAACTTCATGTTTGTACGACAGCAAAATTAATACTTACTATGCTTTGTGGATTTTTTGGGTCTCCTGTAAGTGAAAAAAGCTGGAGATACTGAAACCCCAAGTGGCAAGTTTTAAAGAATAAATCAAAAGCCCAGGAAAGAAAGAGTGGAAAAGACCACATATGTAATTATTTTATTTTTCTTCTCTTTTCCTAAAAGTCTATTATGTGGCTACCACAAAGTGCATTCATCTTTAGCCTCTCTCTGTATCCACCTGATTCTTCCTTGACTCCTATTTATTTCTTATTGTCTTTAGTTTCTGGCTTATTACATTTTTAACCACTTCACTGACATATAACTGACATACAAAAAGCCATACATCTTTACATAGATAACTTGAGTCTGAAGATAAGTATACACCTCTGAAATCATCACATCTATGCCATAAATGTATCCATCCCCTCCAAAAGCTTTTCCTGAATTATTTCTTTACTATTATTAATATGTGTGTGTGTGTGTGTGTACAATAAAACACTCAACAGAAGATTTACCCTTTTAGCAAATCAGGGAGCCATTAGTCAAAGGGTAGAAAGTTTCAATTATATAAAATGAGTAAGTCCTACAGCTGCTGTACAACATAGTGCCTACAGTTTTCAAAACCGTATTCTATACTCACTGTATTTTCTAATATTTAATTCATCCTGACCTTGGAAAAATAAAGCACGTGTCAGGTAAAATGTAGGGGGGAAAAAAGCAAAAAGAACCCCAAAACAAAAAAAGATGACTTTCTCTGAGTGTCTCTTATGTGCCATTAACTGTGATAAGGCTGTTTACCAGCAACTTTTTGGGTATTCACACCCAGCCTGAACACTTCAGTGTATCACACATTGTTCTTCACCACTCCCCATATGTAACTGTCTCTAGGCCTTAAATACCTTTCATATGTCTTATAAATATCTCAGTTAACAAACCACTTCTATTCAACCTGTCAAGTCCAGGCCACTATCGTTTTTCATCACTAAACTAATTACTCTGCCTATATAGACTCTTATCTCATTAGAATGATATTAAAGATGCATGTTTCTCATGCCATTTCAACAGCTTAAAACACTCTACCTTCTCGCACACAAAACCTATGTATTTCCAAATACGTGTCAAATTCCCAAATGATTTGCTCCTATCTGCCCTTGAGAATTTTCTTAGCATCATTCTCTGGCATCGTATCCAGAATTATTCAGTCCCTCAAGAATTCCAAATTCCATGCACCAGCAGGGCACTTTCACCTGCTTCTCCATCTGCAGGGAATGCTCAGCCTCACCCTTTCAGAATTCTGCAGCCACCACCACATTCCACATGTCCATCAGCTCTTCCTCTTTCTCTGACAAGCTTTCTGCCCAGATTCCATTAGGTCCTCCAGTCTCTACTTTGTGAAAATGCAGTATTTTTCTTTTTGACAATTAATTGCATTTATATTTAATTGTTTTATGTGTGTCTTTCCACTCTGGATTATAAAACCCATGCACCCTAGTGTTTACAGTGTTTGGCATATTAGAGAATTAACAAATACTTGATAAAAATAAATGAAATAAAAACTACCCATATTTAAATCATTTGATTCATATTTTAGGATATGAGATTCCTAAATGACCTTGTTATACATGACTCACAAAGGTACCTAGGATTAAAACATGATTTGATCTATACTTAGTGTTTATGTGTTCCTCCTTAACTAATATTATGTTAAAATCATTAATGAGATGAATTATGAGTCAATTTAACAATTTTTGTTACATTATTATTTGGTGCATCCAAGTAGAATACATAAAATTAAGCAAATCTAACCTAATTTTTATTTTTTTAAACTAGAGACAATTCCAAATGGAACAAATGGCCATTCTAATATCCCAAAGGAAATAACAATAGTGTAACTAGATTAGTTTTCATTATCAAAGCGATTGTTTTCTACTTTTCTGAATATCAGGTCAAAATGTTTATTTTGGAATATTTGGGGGATATTTTATAAAAGGAACAAATTCTTAAGGTTTTAATAAATACTTTGAGTTTTAAAATTATAGTATAGAATATCTTGTTTTAATTGACAAACGAAACTGCAATTGAATTGAAAAACATTTTTATTCATCTATTCATTACTTATATCCATTTTTTTCTATAATCTCTGATGCGCATTTTTCTTGCTATTCTTTGATTTCCCAGGATCATAGGACTTTTCCAGAATATCCCTCCAGGTCTGTTTACCTTAGTGCAGTGAGAGAGGCACAGTGTTGCTTTATCGTTCATAGTGTGACCTCTGCAGCCAGCCTGCCTGGATTTGAATCCTGAGTTTGTCACTTACTAACTATAGAAACATTTCCTGAGATCAAAAATATGGAGCAATTAATTTGATGGCCTTTGGCTTAGAATGCAAATGCTTACAAGGTTGATACTGTGCCTATAAGTCCTAAATAAACAATCTGTCAACCTCAACACCAACCAACATTTCTGAGGGAAAACATCCTACAATCTGTTACCTCAACAATTTGAAGCATGTCACTTACAACATCATTATTAGAATCTAAAGGTCATTTCTTTCAGTAATTTCCTTATACACAGCCAACAGTACACACATGCACACGAACACAATACAATAAGAGAGACTTTTGGATGATGCCAATATGCTGACCGAGTAATTTAGGGCAGTTTTAACAATGTTTATATTTTATAATTTTCCCTTAATTAGTAAAAAGTTATTTAACTTTAGAATCTTAGATTTTCAACTTAGATTTCAAAATTACTTGTATTAGAGTAAGTTTATTACTTCAGTGTGTATATCCATTTTTTCTTATAACTTTATAGATGACTATTACAAATTAATAAATCTGCCACATTAGATTATAATAGCAATAATTGCCTTATTAAATTAATACCACTAATACACTTCTACTCATCTTTATTTCACTATTATAATGTGTTGTTGATATTACATTATTTCATCTTAATCACATTTCACCGATAACTAGAGAAAAGGGAAACAAATACCTTTTTCTAATTTAAACAACATGGTAAATTATTTGGAAAATACATAGTTACTAGAATATTTAACTATCCAAATTATCTGGAACAAAAATATAATTTTAATTATATATTTTCCTACAAAATTTGACTAGCACTATGTAGTCAAAAAATGACATACCATTGTGTGGAAGCTTAAATTAACATTTATTTATTTTTTTTATTTTTTTTTATTTTTTGGGGAGTATACCAAGTTCAATCATCTGTTTTTATATACATATCCCCGTATTCCCTCCCTTCCTTGACTACCCCCACCTCGAGTCCCCCCCACCCTCCCTGCCCCAGTCCTCTAAGGCATCTTCCATCCTCGAGTTGGACTCCCTTTGTTATACAACAACTTCCCACTGACTATCTATTTTACAGTTGGTAGTATATATATGTCTGTTCTACTCTCTTGCTTCATCTCAGTTTCCCCTTCACCCCCACCCCCTCCCATACCTCGAGTTCTCCAGTCCATTCTCTGTATCTGCATCCTTGTTCTTGTCACTGAGTTCATCAGTACCATTTTTAGATTCCATATATGTGAGTTAGCATACAATATTTGTCCTTCTCTTTCTGACTTACTTCACTCTGTATGACAGATTGTAGTTCTATCCACCTCATTACATATAGCTCCATCTCATCCCTTTTTATAGCTGAGTAATATTCCATTGTGTATATATGCCACATCTTCTGTATCCATTCATTTGTTGATGGGCATTTAGGTTGCTTCCATGTCCTGGCTATTGTAAATAGTGCTGCAATAAACATTATGGTACAAGTTTCTTTTGGGATTATGGTTTTCTTTCGGTATATGCCCAGTAGTGGGATTACTGGATCATAGGGTAGTTCTATTTGTAGTTTTTTAAGGAACCTCCAAATTGTTTTCCATAGTGGCTGTACCAACTTACAGTCCCACCAACAGTGCAGGAGAGTTCCCTTTTCTCCACACCCTCTCCAACATTTGTGGTTTCCAGATTTTGTGATGATGGCCATTCTGATCGGTGTGAGGTGATACCTCATTGTGGCTTTGACTTGCATTTCTCTGATGATGAGTGATGTGGAGCATCTTTTCATGTGTTTGTTGGCCATCTGTATGTCTTCTTTGGAGAAATGTCTATTTAGGTCCCCTGCCCATTTGTGGATTGGGTTATTTGCTTTTTTGCTATTAAGCTTCATGAGCTGCTTGTATATTTTGGAGGTTAATCCTTTGTCCGTTGTTTCAAAGGTAATTATTTTTTCCCATTCTGAGGGTTGCCTTTTAGTCTAGTTTATGGTTTCTTTCGCTGTGCAAAAGCTTTTAAGTTTCATGAGGTCCCATTTGTTTATTCTTGATTTTATTTCCATGATTCTAGGAGGTGGGTCAAAAAGGATCTTGCTTTGATGGATGTCATCGAGTGTTCTGCCTATGTTTTCCTCTAGGAGTTTTATAGTATCTGGCCTTACATGTAGGTCTTTCATCCATTTGGAGTTTATTTTTGTGTATGGTGTTAGGAAGTGTTCTAATTTCATTCTTTTACATGTTGCTGTCCAATTTTCCCAGCACCACTTATTGAAGAGGCTGTCTTTTTTCTATTGTATACTCGTGCCTCCTTTGTCAAAGATAAGGTGCCCATATGTGTTTGGGCTTACTTCTGAGTTCTCTATTCTATTCCATTGATCATCCTTTCTATTTTTGTGCCAGTACCATACTGTCTTGATCACTATGGCCTTGTAGTATAGTTTGAAGTCAGGAAGCCTGATTCCACCAACTCCATTTTTCCTACTCAAGATTGCTTTGGCTATTCGGGGTCTTTTGCATTTCCATACAAATCGTAAGATTTCTTGCTCTAGTTCTGTGAAAAATGCCATTGGTAATTTGATCGGGATTGCATTGAATCTGTAAATTGCTTTGGGTAGTACAGTCATTTTCACAATGTTGATTCTTCCAATCCAGGAACATGGTATGTTTCTCCAACTGTTTGTGTCGTCTTTGATTTCTTTCATCAATGTCTTAAAGTTTTCTGCATATAGATCTTTTGCCTCCTTAGGCAGGTTTATTCCTAGGTATTTTATTCTTTTTGTTGCAATGGTGAATGGGAGAGTTTCCTTATTTTCTCTTTCTGCTCTTCCGTTGTTAGTGTATAGGAATGCAAGAGATTTCTGTGCATTAATTTTGTATCCTGCTACTTTACTAAACTCATCAATGAGTGCTAGCAGTTTTCTGGTAGAGTCTTTAGGGTTTTCTATATATAATATCATGTCATCTGCAAAGAGTGACACTTTTACTTCTTCTTTTCCAATTTGGATTCCTTTGATTTCTTTTTCTTCTCTGATTGCTGTGGCTAAAACTTCCAAAACTATGTTGAATAATAGTGGTGAGAGTGGACACCCTTGTCTTGTTCCTGTTCTTAGAGGGAATTCTTCCAGTTTTTCCCCATTGAGAACGATGTTGGCTTTTGGTTTTTCATATATGGCTTTTATTATGTTGAGGTAATTTCCTTCTATGCCCATTTTCTGGAGAGCTTTTATCATAAATGGATGTTGAACTTTGTCAAAACCTTTTTCTGCATCTATTGAAATGATCATATGGTTTTTATCCTTCAAGTTGTTGATATGATGTATCACGTTGATTGATTTGCGTATATTGAAGAATCCTTGCATCCCAGGGATAAACCCCACTTGATCATGGTGTATGATTTTTTTAACGTGCTGTTGCAGTCTGTTAGCTAGTATTTTGTTGAGGATTTTTGCATCTATATTCATCAGTGATATTGGTCTGTCGTTTTCTTTTTTTGTGACATCTTTGCCTGGTTTTGGTATCAGGGTGATGGCACCCTCGTAGAATGAGTTTGGGAGTGTTCCACCTTCTGCAATATTTTGGAAGAGTTTGAGAAGGATAGGTGTTAACTCTTCTAAATGTTTGATAGAATTTGCCGGTGAACCCATCTGGTCCTGGGCTTTTGTGTGTTGGGAGATTTTTAATCACTGCCTCAATTTCCGTACTTGTGATTGGTCTGTTCATGGTTTCTATTTCTTCCTGGTTCAGTCTTGGAAGATTGTATTTTCCTAAGAATGTATCCATTTCTTCCAGGTTATCCAATTGATTGGCATATAGTTGCTTGTAGTAGTCTCTCATGATCTTTTGTATTTCTGAGGTGTCCATTGTTACTTCTCCTTTTTCATTTCTAATTCTCTTGATTTGCATCTTCTCCCTTTTTCTCTTGATGAGTCTGGCTAATGGTTTATCAATTTTGTTAATCTTCTCAAAGAACCAGCTTTTAGTTTCATTTATTTTTCTTATGGTTTCCTTCCTTTCTTTTTCATTTGTTTCTGCTCTGATCTTTATGATTTCTTTCCTTCTGCTCACTTTGGGGTTTGTTTGTTCTTCTTTCTCTAGTTGTTTGAGGTGTAAGGTTAGGTTGTTTATTCGATCATTTTCTTGTTTCTTGAGGTAGGACTGTATTGCTATCAACTTCCCTCTTAGAACTGCTTTTGCTGCATCCCATAGGTTTTGGGTTGTTGTGTTTTCGTTGTCATTTGTTTCTAGATATTTTTTGATTTCCTCTTTGATTTCTGTAGTGATTCCTTGGTTGTTTAAGAGTGAATTGTTTAGCCTCCATGTGTTTGTATTTTTTGCAGTTTTTTTCCTGTAATTGATATCTAGTCTCATGGCATTGTGGTCTGAGAAGATGCTTGATATGATTTCAATTTTCTTGAATTTGCTGAGGTTTGATTTGTGACCCAAGATGTGATCTATCCTGGAAAATATTCCGTGTGCACTTGAGAAGACAGTGTAGTCTGTCGTTTTTGGATGGAATGTCCTATAAATATCAATTAAGTCGAGATGGTCTAATGTGTCATTTAAAGCTTGTGTGTCTTTATTGATTTTCTGTTTGGATGATCTGTCCATTGATGTAAGTGGGGTGTTCAAGTCTCCCACTCTTATTGTGTTACTGTCGATGTCCCCTTTTATAGCTGTTAGCATTTGCCTTATGTATTGAGGTGCTCCTATATTGGGGGCATAGATATTTACCATTGTGATATGTTCTTCTTGAATGGATCCCTTGATCATTATGGAGTGTCCTTCCTTGTCTCTTGTAATAGTCTTTACTTTCAAGTCTAATTTGTCTGATATGAGTATTGCTACTCCAGCTTTCTTTGGACTTCCATTTGCATGGAATATCTTTTTCCATCCCTTCACTTTCAGTCTATATGTATCCCTTGGTCTGAAGTGGGTTTCTTGTAGGCAGCATACAGAAGGGTCTTGTTTTTGTATCCATTCAGCCAGTCTGTGTCTTTTGGTTGGAGCATTTAATCCATTGACATTTAAAGTGATTATTGACATGTGTGTTCCAATTACCATTTTCTGAATTGTTTTGGGTTTGTATTTGTAGGTGTTTTCCTTTTCTTGTGTTTCCTACTTAGAGAAGTTCCTTTAGCACTTGTTGTAAGGCTGGTTTGGTGGTGCTGAATTCTCTTAACTTTTGCTTGTCTGGAAAGCTTTGGATTTCTCCCTCAAATCTGAATGAGATTCTTGCTGGGTAGAGTATTCTTGGCTGTAGGTTTCTCTCTTTCAGGACTTTCAGTATATGCTGCCATTCCCTTCTGGCCTGCAGAGTTTCTGTAGAAAGGTCAGCTGTTATCCTGATGGGTTTTCCCTTATATGTTGTTTGTTGCTTTCCTCTTGCTGCTTTTAATAGTTTTTCTTTGTGTTTAATTGTTGTTAGTTTGATTAATATGTGTCTTGGTGTATTTCTCCTTGGGTTTATTCTGTATGGGACTCTCTGTGCTTCTTGGACTTGGTTAATTATTTCCTTTCCCATGTTGGGGAAGTTTTCCACTATAACCTCTTCAAATATTTTCTCAGACCCTTTCTTGTTTTCTTCTTCTTCTGGGATGCCTATAATTCGAATGTTGGTACGCTTAATGTTATCACTGAGGTCTCTGAGACTGTCTTCTAGTCTTTTTATTCTTTTTTCTTTTTCCTGCTCTGTGGCGTTTATTTCCCCCATTCTATCTTCCAACTCACTTATTCGTTCTTCTGCCTCAGTCATTCTGCTGGTTATAGCATCTAGAGTATTTTTAATTTCAGTTATTTTGTTATCCATTGCTGTTTGTTTTTCTGAGTTCTTATGAACTGTTTCTTGTACTTTATTTTGTTATTGAGATTTTGTATCATTTTTACTATCATTACTCTGAATTCTTTTTCAGGCATTTTTCCTATTTCCTCCTCATTTATTTGGTCTTGTGGGGTTTTTTCCTGCTCCTTTGCCTGCATGGTGTTTCTTTGTTTCCTCATGGTTGTCCAAACTTTTGTGGTTGCTTGTCCTGGCGATAAAGGTGTTTATAGAAGACTGTCCAAGCCTCAGACTAATGTCCAAGTATTGGATTAAACAAATATTAAGTCTAGAAAACACATACATGTATAAGACACACAATTACTGAATCCATTAGGACATAAGGCTCTAGAGAGACCTGACAGAACCCCAGTGTGCTATCAGATACTCAAAGAGAAACCCAACAGAAATTGACAACTGAAACAGAACAAATCAGAGACAAAAGCAAAAGCAAACAAACAAACAAATAACACCTTACACATACAAACATTAATCCAGGGAGATTTTGTAAGCTAGGATCAAATATAGAAAAGAGCCAGAGTACCACCAGAGAGAATGGAGATTCTCAGAATGTAATTAGACAGCTGTACTAAGAACTAAGATAAAGACAAAAGCCTAATAGTAAATACCAAGGCAGTGCGTCATCTGGAGAATAGAGCAAGGAGTCTGAGCAGACCGATAGTGTTGCTTATAAGTATGTTAAGATAAAATAATAAACTGAAAAAGGCTGGAAGAAAGGGGAACAGAAGAGCGTAATGTGGTTGGAAATATGCAAATAAAAAGAAAGGAATAGAAATGTATAAAAGATAGGGATGAAAGGAAAGTATGAGAGATATATTGTCTGTACTACCAAAAACTTAGCTAGATATAGAAGTATATAAAAAGGCAAAAAAAAAAAAAAGAATAAAAATATCATTAAAAAATTATGTTATAAAACTTGTAGATCCCTTAGGACTAAGATCATATTTAATAAAGAAAAAATAAAAGAGAGAGAAAAAAAAATCCAGAACTGATCGCAGAATGGACCAGTTCAATAGGTATTGATACTACTATTTCTGTTTCCTTAGCGTCTCAGCTGTAAGTGTCCTTCTCCTTGCCTTGGGTTTTTTTGCATTATTTTGTGACCAGCAGAGGTTCCTTTATTGTTCGTCTGTAAGCTTCAGTGTGTGGGGAGGGAGAGGGTACAATAGTGGCTCCTTCTCCTGGGAGTGAGTGAGCAGTGGCGCACTGTTGTTTCTGTCGGGCTTGGAGGTGCCTGTTGCAGGGGGACACTGGTGGCTCAGGCGTAAACAGAAAGTCTTAGAGTTGGGCCTCTCTTGGGGTTTTTTGTTGTTGTTGCTGTTGTTGTTTTTTTTTTTTTCTCTCGGCAGCCTCCCTGCTGTTGGCATTGCAAGGGGTTTTAATCTAGCCCCACCCAAGTGCCTGAGGGTGCTTGTTATCCCTGAGTGCCTTAGGTGGCCCACGGGCATCTCTCCACTGCCTGTTGCAGAGGCGCTGAGAGAGAGAGGCTATGCTCGCGGCTCCTCCCCCCTGCCCGTAAGCCTGCAGCCTCCAGCCGCCATCATGGCCGGGCAGCTCTCAGGGACGGGCACTCCTCTCCGCGGACCTCCTCCCTCCTGTCCTCTCGATCCGTCACCTTACTGGCAACAATGTTTCTCACCCTGAACCAGCTCTCCGGTTCCCACGCTCCCGCTCCCGGACCCTCTGTTCAGCTGTGGATCAATGTCTCGGTCCGGGAACGCTGAGCTGAGCTGCGGACCCTCCGTATGTTTCTCACTCTCTCCCGTCTGCTGGCACTTACATCTTTGTAACCAGGAAGAGCTAAGTCTTACTCCGTGTTCTAAATTAACATTTAGAATGTATTCCTTGGCTATCTGTGTTTTCCCCAGCTTACACAGGCTACAAAACATATAGCACAAAATACTGTCAATGGCATAATAACAATTTAGTGTAAGAGAAATATCTTGGCTAGTGCACCACAGTCAAGGTCATTCTATCTTCAGCTCAGAGAGGCATTCAATGCAGCTACATATATATATATATATATATATATATTTATTTATTTATTTATATATTTATATTTATATATATATATATATTTAAGCTCTTTATTGGAATATAATTGCTTTACACTCTTGTACCAGCTTATGAAGTACACCAAAGTCAATCAGCTGTATTTATACATATATCCTCATATCCCCTCCCTCCCACGACTCCCCCCCACCCTCCCCGTCCCAGCCCTCTAAGGCACCACCCATCTTCGAGTTGATCTCCCTGTGTTATACAGCAACTTCCCACTAGCTATCTATTTAACAGTTGGTAGTGTATATATATCTATGCTACTCTCTCACTTCATCCCAGCTTCCCCTTCACCCCCCACCTCCCCAACCCCGTGTCCTCCAGTCCATTATCTGCAACTGCATCCTTATTCTTGTCCTGTCACTGGGTTCATCAGTACCTTTTTTTTTTTTTTTTTTTTTAGATTCCGCATATATGAGTTAGCATACAGTATTTGTTTTTCTTTTTTTGGCTTACTTCACTCTGTATGACAGACTCTAGGTCTATCCATCTCATTACATATAGCTCCATTTCATTCCTTTTCATAGCTGAGTAATATTCATTGTATATATATGCCACATCTTCTTTATCCATTCATTTGTTGATGGACATTTAGGTTGCTTCCATGTCCTGGCTATTGTAAATAGAGCTAATGTAAGTATACTTGACTCTGGCTGAAGACCAGTCAAAACTGATTAAAGTCAAGAGGGTAAGGCCCATGTAAGAGATAGTCAAGAGGACTTTGGTTGTCTGATTAGAGAAAATCACTCTAATAACATGGAAGCTAAAGAAGAAACAGAATCCTTTGTCTTGAGTACTTCATTACCATCCAGAGGCTCTTCCCTTTCTCCCACAATGTGGTTGTTAAAGGGCTTCCATGGTTAATAAAACAAAACTATTTAGACTTCTAATCGACTTGAAGTAAAGAAAAACCTTCCCAAATCTATCAGTATAACTGGCTTCTTAAAGAAACCAGAGATTCTTCAAAAATGAGGAGTTCAGGGGCTAAACATTCCTATAGTTGGGGATGTTGCAGATGGATTTATTGCAACCAAGTCTATCTCCCTGCATGTTTCATCTGCCTATCCTTATTCTCTTCTCCTCACTGGCTTCGAAAAATAGAGGAAAACAGTGCCACCACTCATCCACATGACAGACTTTTAAATATTTCAAGGCAATTCTTTAGTATCCCACTATGTTCAGTTAGAGCAAAATATATATTCCCATTCTCAAAGAACTCTCAATTTATTGGATAAAGGACAGTATAGAATTTGGTAAGTTCAAGTGTCTGGCAAGTAAGTGAAGGTTTCATCATCTTCACCACCAGTGTTCTAATATACTGGTCCTCACTCTTTCCTCAGTCAAGTGCAGAGCTAAGGCTGAGTCTGTTAGAATGACACTCAGATTTCTAAGTCATGTACAATTCCAGACCAATAAATCCTGTATGATAAATGATCAGCTGCTGACTAATCTGGAATTAGTCACTTTTAACTAATTTTCTAAATGTCTTTTCTTTGTTATGCCTAAGAATCATGTGTCCAACTCCACTTACCTACTCTCTCTGGCAGACTCCATGGAAAATCTGAATATTTCACAATGGAAGTCTGGTAAAATTATTCTCCACCCAAACCAAACAGTGGCAGCAGTACCAGAAGTGTTTATGGTTCTTTCTGGAAAAGCAGGATTTGGGGATAACTCTTTTCAAGTCTGTTTCATTGTTGTGACAAAGTCAGCCACAACTGCTAAAAGACAACAAACTCCTCCTTCTTGTGCCTAATTTTACCCTGAGTTACTTGGAGGAATCAACTTTCCCAAGTTGATTATTCTTGTTAATCAGCTTTCTCTTGTTCCCTAGAAGTCTTCTCATTCTCTTTAAATAGGATATATGATTTCCTTTCAAATGACCCAGCAATATTCTGGAACATTATTCAAGTTGTGTCCCTATTCTAATATTCATGGATTACCAGCCTATTTATTTATTTCACTGACACTAAAGGTTACAAAAATACCCTTTTGCAAGTCATTAAATATGGTATTTTCTTTTAATATTCTTTGGTCAGCTAAAGATGATGAAACATGCTATCATCAAGGTACCAGCTTCCTACATTCACACAGGCATTAAAAAAAATCATAAGTTTGTATAGCCATGATATTCAATATGATTTATTTTCTTGGTTAAAAATGGTAGATAAGTTTCAATTAAACCAAATTTGTGACATCAATTCTTTTGTATCAGATCCCACACCAGCAAGGGAATGAAACTTATAGAGTCCATGCTAACTGCACTTTAGGGAAAGTACTACCATTGTTGTTTGGTGCATAATTTCATATTTACCTCTGAGAGTGACTGAATATATATGTTGGCATTTGGAAATGAACAGTTTCTAAAATTCTGAATGGATATACTTTGTGATATGAAAACATTTTTATCATACAAAATCAAAATTATTCAGCTTTATTTGAATTATTCAGAATACTAAGTAGTCTCATGATTTTCATATGCTCATATTGAGACATTTTCAATAATAAATTAATCTTTCCAACCTTCATGGAATATTGATATTTCTTCCTTCAAATTGTGAATGATTTAAAATATGTAAATCACTTAGGAAAGTAGATTGCATATACTAAGCACTATATAAGTGTTTGTTATGATAAATATTAAATAATTATAAAAATATTAAACATAAAGCAATCTTAATGTGATAATAAATTCCATTAAATTGTGAAGTATTTCTCATGGGAAATCAATGTATTATATCTTCAATGTTATAAAAATGGATGGGTTCTGCATTATGTGTATTTCAGTTTTTATGTCAGTACACTATACATGTAACATATATGTTTTATTATTTTTACATTATAATATGTGAGAATCAAATTTCATCTTTGGGCAAAAAAAAGAAAGAATCTACCTATTAAAACATAATTTTCTCTCAATATAAATGATATGATGAAAATATATTCATTTTGAAAGCAAAAATTATGCTTTCATATTACCTGAAAACGTTAGTCTCAGAGTAGTAGTTCTACACATTTTTAAAAACAAAAAAGAAAGAAAAACAAAGAATATGATATTCCCAGAGTTGATTGGAAACATTGATGGGATTTTGCACAGGTCGCTATGCAAGCCTGGAACAAGTGGAAAGCAATACAATTGTGATAAAAAAAGTCATGGCTGGATTCCAAGATGAGCAGTGTTTTCTGTTGTCTCCTGGTGCAGATCTAAGCTCAGCCTGTTGAGTTAGAGGGATGCAGAGGTCCTCTATAATGTGCCATACTGTAATCAAAACTGACATGTTGCTTAAATAATACAGATGAGGAATACCTTCTGATTATTATATTTGGGGATATTATGTACATCTATCAATTACTGTACATTTATTCTTATGGCTTTTTAAGATTATTTCTAAGCATTTTAAAGAGATATCAGAGAAAAAATTACCTTGAATTTATGCCAATTTTAAGAGAATTACTATTTTATCATTCCATATTTTTTATTTGAAAAAATGTGACTTTTGCTCACTTTATGTGTAAGATATTAGTATTCTAATGAGTAAAAATTGGTCTAAACAACTTAGTTTTAATGTTCTTTCATGGATATTTGATGATATAAAAATAGCCACTATAATGAGGCTTATAGAAATGGAAGAAGATTTAACTTATATATGATCCTCAAGACACTTCTCCCACCTTCTGCTGCTTAACCAATCCCAGAAGGAAATCAAAATGGCTATTTAAAAAAAAAAACAACACATGACCCAATTTAAAAATGGGCAAAAAACTTGGATATTTCTTCAAAGATGATATACAAATGGCCAAGAAGCATATGGAAGTATGCTTACCATCACTAATCATGAGGGAAGTGCAAATCAAAACTGCAATGAGATATCACCTCACATACATCAAGATGGCTACCATTAAAAAACAAAACAGATAATAACATGTGCTGGTGAGGATTTGGAGGAACTGGAACCCTTGTGCACTGTTGGTCCTAATGTAAAATGGTGCTACTCCTATGGAAAACAGCATGAAGGATCCCCAGAAAAATAAAATTACTAAATGATCCAGCAATTCCACTTTTGGCTATATATCAAAAAGAACTGAAAGCAGGATCTTGAAGAGATACTTGCACATCCGTGTTCAGAGTAACACTATTCACAGTAGCCAAGATATGGAAAAAACAAACTAAATGGCCATTGATGGGTGAATAGATAAACAAAATGTGGTACCTACATGCAACAGAACATTATGCAGCTATAAAAAGGAAGGAAATCCTGTCACATGCTACAATATTAATGAATCTTAAGGAGATTATGCTATATTAAATAGACCAATCACAAATGAACAAATTCTATATGACTGTACTTATATGAGATATCAAGAGTAGTTAAATTCATAGAAACAGAAACTATAATGGTGGTTGCCAGGGGCTTGAGGGGAAAAGGAAATGGAGAGTTGTTTAATAGGTAGAGAGCTTCAGTTTTGTGAGATGAAAAAGTTCTTGGAGTTGCACAACAATGTGAATATAATTAACACTACTGAAATATATACTTAAAAATGGTTAAAATGGTAAATTTTATGTGTTTTTTTATCACAATTTAAGAAAAAAAAGATTAAGCAATACTTGGAACAATTTATAAAAAATATTTGCTTAGAAACAGTCACTAGAAAGTAATATCATCTCACTACCTTTGTCCTCATTGTTCTCAGGTGAGAAGCCAATCATTAAGTGCATCAATGCACAGCTATACCTATTGAGTTGATTTCCTCTTTCTGCTTTCAAGATTTTCTCTTTTTCTTTGGCTTCTTAGGAGTCACTTCTTTTTTCTTTTTAATATTTATTTATTTGTTTGTTCATTTGGCTGCACCGGTTCTTAGTTGCAGTATGCAGGATCTTTAGTTGCAGCATGTGAACTCTTAGTTGCAGCATGTGGTAGATCTAGTTCCATGATCAGGGATCATACCTGGGCCCCCTGCATTGGAAATGCAGAGTCTTAGCCACTGGACCACCAGGAAAGTCCCAGGCATCACTTCTTTATCTGTTTAGCCTGGTAGTCAGTCAATATTTAACAGAAGTTTTCCTCAAACTCCTTGAGTTCTTAAATATTTCATACTATGCTAATATGTCTGTGGATAGAAGAATACACTCAAAGTTAAATATGTTTTACCAATTTGCCCTGGCTTTTATTTTACACTGGACACTTTTGTGTCTCCTATGCACATGTTCTCATATTCAGGGTTGGTTGGAATATGTGGTTAGCGTGTGCCCTCTCAGTGTCTACTACACACACATGTAGCCTCAACTAAATAATACATATACCACTAACACCACTGTAACCTCTGACTACTAAGGCCATTTATCATTCTGACTCACACACTGCAAGGTCATTTTCACCAACAAATCCACTACATATGAGCATGATGCACAGTTCTCCAAATCTTGTTTGTAGGCGCTTTTTTTTGGGTTTTTTTTTTTTAGGTACACAATTCGAAATTTTGAGTGTTTTTGTAGGATCAATACGATAGGTAAAAATTATCTTCAACAGAAAATAATTATTTGACAAATAGCTTAGTCTCCATGTAATAATTCCAAAACAGTTTTTGAAATTGCAGGGATAAAACACATTATATAAACAAATGCAAATCAATTCCCATAATTTGTTTTCATGATTTTCTTTTTCTTCCAGTTTTACTGTAATATAATTGACATACATCCCTGTATAAATAAGATGACATTATTTAAACTGCTGAAGGAAATAAATCATCAACCAAGAATTTAATATCCAGCAAAACTGTTCTCCAGAAGTTAAGGTGAAAGAAAGATATTTCAAGATAAAGACAAAGATTATCTGTTGCTAGCAGACCTGATTTAAAAGAAATACTAAAGGAAATCCTTTGGACTGTAAGAAAGTTCCAGCAAATGAATTCATAAAAAAATGAAAAACATTAGAAATGGTAAATATATGGGTAAATATAAAAGTACGATAGATACAAATTTTTCTAATTTCTTCTTGTACTACTTTAGAAATCTAAGATTTTTCTCTCAATGAGAAGTTGGGCAGTGTCTGGACATGTTCTTGGCTGTTAGGACTCGGGGCAGAGATGCTATAGAAATATATACCTAGAGGATGGAGGAGAGGAGTGCTGCTTAACATCCTACAATGCACAAGACGGTCATCCCACAACACGAATTATCCAGTCCAAAGTGTCAGTAGTGCCACTTTTTAGAAACACTGATCTAGATTACCTTTCTGCAATTGATATGTGCATCCTTCAAAAACCTATTCACATGCTTTCCAGGAAGTCATTCCTTATACTTTAAGAACCAGAGAATATTTGTTTCACTTTCTGCCACCATTTAGCTTGAAAATATGACCAGTATTTAGTATATATCACACTTCATTGTGTTTATTTATGTATATGATTATATCTGCTCTAATATGATATGACCTCCTTGAGAACAATAGTTTCCTAATCACATCTGTATCCCCAGCACAAGCACATGACTTAATATAGAGTAAGTCTTCAATAAATCTTTGTTAAATAAATAAATGGATGGAAAAAGGAAGGAAGGAAAGGAATACATTCAGTAACAAAACAGAGATGTATTCTTCTCTAAAGAAGGTGAGGAAGAATAAGATTTTCAAAAATATACTCCCTAAATGTGTTCACTAAATACAAATGACTATTTTTGCCTACAATTTTTATATTTATTTAAATAATACTTATGAAACTATAACTCACACTGTAAAATTTAGCACAAAGGTAGCATGCAAATGAAGTTATCAAAAATTGACATATCTTCCAGATAGCTGGTCATTTTGTGTGATGCATAACCCATCTATAGGTACTATAAACTGCATCTTTTTTACATAATCAAAGATGAGAGGCTGTGCAGGATATCATGTGCATCTCCTTAAGATCCATTCACTGTCTATAACATGCATTCATCAACATGCCCTCAAATTACACAATTTGAATGAGCCTCCTATTTCCTGCTGGGATGTTGGCTGATACAACCATACAGATATAATTTCTAAGAATATGTTAGATATTATACATGATGTTGGAAAAATATTGAAACTTTATTTTCTCAGTAGTATGTACATGTCTAAACACTATAAACTCAATGGAACCAGAGACATCTTTCAACTCAACCCTTTTTCTCTATTTCCAATGTCATTGTTCCATCTCAGACTTTCATCATTTATTATGTATGTTATAATTATTTTCTAACCTCCTTCTCCCTGCTTCCAGTGTTGCTCTCTTTCAATTTATAGTCCAGAAAAATTATCCAAAAATGCAAATCTGAGCAGATTAAATACTACTTAAAACCAGCAATGAGTTATCACTACCCAGATCAAATTCGGACTATATTTTTTGAACTGCTTAGGGTTTTAAAGCACCACCTTTCCAATTACTATAGGTAGTAGATAACTATTCTGAACAGCTAATAATTATCATACATCTTCACTTTTTTGAAAAATTAATAGCTGTTATTAAGAAATAACTAAGTCCCCAGCTTCCTCCACAAGAGGGCAGACAGTAGTATCAAGCAGTATCAGCAGTATTTCATCTTGTGACACTGAAAACCACAGCTACAGAAAGAGAAAATGAAAAAGCAGAGGACTTTGTACCAGATGAAGGGACAGGATAAAACCCCAGAAAAACAACTAAATGAAGAGGAGGTAGGCACACTTCCAGAAAAATAATTCAGAATAATGATGGTGAAGATGATCCAGGACTTTGAAAAAAGACTGGATGCAAAGATCAAAGTTTACCAAAGACCTAGAAGAATTAAAGAGCAAACAAACAGAGATATGCAACACAATAACTGAAATGAACAATACACTAGAAGGAACCAATAGCAGATTAACTGAGGCAGAAGGGCGAATAAGTGCCCTGGAAGACAGAATGGTGAAAATCACTGATGCAGAAAAGAATAAGGAAAAAAGAATGAAAAGAACTGAAGACAGCCTAAGAGGCCACTGGGACAATGTTAAACACACCAACATTTGCATTATAGGGGTCCCAGAAGGAGAAGAGAGAGAGAGAAAGGACCTGAGAAAATACTGGAAGAGATTATAGTTGAAAACTTCCCTAACATGGGAAAGGAAATAGCCACCCATGTCCAGGAAGCACAGAGAGTCCCAGGCAGGAGAAACCCAAGGAGAAACACACCAAGACATATAGTAGTCAAATTGACAAAAATTAAAGAGAGAGAAATGTTATTAAAAGCAACAAGGGAAAAATGACAAATAACATACAAGGGAACCCCCATAAGGTTAACAGCTGATTTCTCAGCAGAAACTCTGCAAGCCAGAAGGGAGTGGCATGATATATTTCAAGTGATGAAAGGCAAGAACCTACAACCAAGAATACTCTACCCAGCAAGGTTCTCATTCAGATTTGATGGAGAAGTCAAAAGCCTTACAGACAAGCAACAGCTAAGAGAATTCAGCACCACCAAACCAGCCCTACAATAAATGCTAAAGGAACTTCTCTAAGTGGGAAACATAAGAGAAGAAAAGGACCTACAAAAACAACAAAAAAACAATTAAGAAAATGTTAATAGGAACATACATATCGATAATCACCTTGAATGTAAATGGACTAAATGCACCAACCAGAAGACACAGACTGGCAGAATGGATACAAAAACAAGACCCATGTATATGCTGTCTCCAAGAGACTGACTTCAGACCTAGGGATACATACAGACTGAAAGTGAGGGGATGGAAAAAGATATTCCATGCAAATGGAAATCAAAAGAAAGCTAGAGTAGCAATACTCACATCAGATAAAATAGAATTTAAAATAAAAAATGTTACAAGAGACAAGAAAGGACATTACATAAAGATCAAGGGATCCATCCAAGAAGAGGAGATAACAATTATAAATATATATGCACCCAGTATAGGAACACCTCAATACATAAGGCAAATGCTAACAACTATGAAAGAGGAAATGCAAGGCAGAAATAGAGACACAGATGTAGAGAACAAACACACGGACACCAAGTGGGGAAAGCGGGAAGGGTTGAGGGGGGAATGAATTGGGAGAATCGGATACCAAATTGTACACTCTAAATATACGCTGTTCATTGTCTGTTAACTGTATCTCAATAAAAGTACTTAAAAAAAAAGAAATAACTATGTCTTGACTGGTATAAAATCTAAACTTTGAGATATGAAGAATGCGAGATATTTTTGAGACCCACTTGGCAGCTACAATGAGATCAGAGGTAAGATTAAGAGAACAACTAAAATCATAAGACCTTATGTAAATTTTAAATATACTTTTTCCATATAATGCCCCTCCCCCCGTTTTTAGTAGTGTGTGAAAGCAAGCATTCAGACTTATAGCCAATTTATATAGTAGGTGCTCATTAAACACCAGAGTATGTAATTGCAAACTCACCCTGTGGTCATCATACATACATGGAATGCCTGATGATAAATAAGTATCTCATCCTAGCTTTTAATATATACTCATTTTAATGATAATATTACAATAATTTATACTAAATTACCATAATTCATACAAAATTTATAACAACAATATATTTTAAAATTGTTTAAGGAAGTGTAATAAATAATCATCATAAATATTTTAAAAATACAAATAAGAAAGCAATGAGAATAAAAATCACTTCAATCAGAGATAAGTCCTTCCTCTACTCTCTCCCTCTCTCTCTTTCTATATGCACACATACACACATATGCAGAGTAATCTACTTTTTTAAAACATTGCACTGTGAACATTTTCCTTTAGCCATAAGTCTCCTTTATTGACAATATCATGTTGTATGAAAATTGTCATAATTTACTTAACTAAACTCTTCTTTTTAGATATTCATTTCTTTTTCTTCTTTTTCTATGAACAGTGTTGCAGTAATGGTTCTTGTTTTCATGTGTGTGTGTGTAGCCAAAATAAGGACTTAGAAATTATACTTACAATATGTAGAACTTTAAGAATGTCAATGTGTACAGTACAGAATGTCCTCAGGAAAGTGAATCTATGTTTTTCATAACTCAAAACAATGTAGCTCCTCATGTGATGTCTTTCAAACATGGTATTATACAAGGAAAAAGGAAGAAGACTCACTAACTTAAATTATTACCTTATATTTTATTTAATTATAGTAGCATGTGGTGTAAGAAGTAATTTAATAAGAGTCCATTGTACAAAAAGTTCATTTACTCTATCATTTGCCCTTCCCAGCACTACACCAGAGAAAAACAAAACAAAACAAAACAAAAACCTTCGCTGGCTTCTAAATAGCTTAAAGTATTAAAGGAAATTTCATATAATTGCCACAGATATACTCTTAAACACTTAAAACTGTACATTATAATTCCATTAAATTTATCTCTTTTTATAGTATTTTACTGACAAAATTTTCATTTTGTAGCACTTAAAAGTGAATGCAGCTGTCTACAGTCTTTCTTATGTATCAAGCGTTGTTCTTTGTTCCTCATATTATTACCCTTTATCTCACAAAGAAACCAAAGAAGTAGATATAATTAGGTGAGTAAACTGAAGCTTTCACTGGAGATTTTGGGAGCAATTCCTGAGCTTTGTGCCAAGATTAGTCCTGCTATTGTTCTTCATATATTTTATATACGAGTGCATTTCTGTGTGCTATTATTGAAATGAAAATTACTAATATAGATACACGAGCAGCATGATCCAGCCTGATAAGTAGGATCATGGCTTGACAGTGAAATAAGCCACGAGCTAAGTATTGTATCAGTCCAGAGTAATATGATTTAGAGAATTAGGGAAAATGGCCAATGGCAGAGCTGACTAGGAGATAGGGGCTGATGGAGGTTATGTGCATGAGTGAGTTGGGTACCTGTGAGTATAGGTAACAACAGTCTTTTCTTCAGTTCTATCACTGCCTATTGACTGCATGATGATTGGCTGTGCTGTATTCACTGTGTCCTCCAGGTCACTAGTGAAAATGCAGGAAGTTACTGGATTGGGAACCGAGAATCACATCCACTCTACTCCCCAACCTGAGGAGTTAAACTGTGCTCTGTTTTGGGTTTGAAAATTTTTCAATTGCCATATTTTTAGGTGAAAACAAAGTGTATTTTACCCTGTCTTATTTCTGTCCAAAGTTGAACCACAGAGCTTTTCCACACGACCTATTAGTTTTCTGTCTCCTTAAATGTTTGTTTTCTTCCTTCCTCCCTCCCTCCCTCCCTCTCTCCCTCTCTCTTTCTTTCTACAACTGACCTACATCACTATGTTACTTTCTGATGCACAACATTGTGATTCAGTATTCATATATATATATTGCAAAATGATTATCCCAATGAATCTAGTTACCATCTGTCATCATAGGGAACATTACATTATTATTCACTATATTCCCCATGTTGTATATTTCATCCCTGTGACTCATTTATTTTGTAACTGGAAGTTTGTGCCTCAATTTTCCTGACCTATTTCACTCACCCTTCCACTTCTCCCTATGACAACCACCTGCTTGTCCTCTGTGTCTATGACTGTTTCTGTCGTGTTGTGTTTGTTTCATTTTTCAGATTCCACACTTAAGTGAAATCATGTGGTACTTGTCTTTCTCTGTCTGACTTATTTCACTTAGCATAATAATACCCTCTAGTTTCATCCACATTGTCTCAAATGCAAGATTTCATTTCTTTATGGTAGAATAATATTCCATTGTACATATGTACCACCTCTTCTTTATCCATTTATCTACACGAGCACTAATGTTGCTTCCAAATCTTGATTATTGTGAATAATGTTGCAATCAACATAAAGAGCACATACGTCTTTTCAAATTAGTTTTCTTTGGAAAAATACCCAGAAGTGGAATTTCTGGATCTTTTGGTAATTCTATGTATTCTATGTTTTTGTTGTTGTTGTTTTTTTTTTTTTTTTGAGTTTCCTCCATACTGTTTCCCAAGTGACAGCACCAATTTACATTCCCATCAACAGTGCACTAGGGTTTCCTTTTCTCCACATCCTTTCCAACAATTGCTATGCATTGTCTTTTTGATAATAGCTATTCTGAAAGATGTGAGGTGATATCTCATTGTGGTTTTGATTTGCATTTCCCTAATAATTAGTGATGTTGAGCATCTTTTCATTTGTCTATTGGCTATCTGTATGTCTTCTTTGGAAAAAATGTCTATTCAGGTCCTCTGCCCATTTTTAATCAGGTTGTTTGTTTTCTGATATTGAGTTATATCAGTCCTTTGTATATTTTTGATATCAACCCTTTATCAGATATATTGTTTGCAAATTTCTTCTTCTATTCAGAAGGGGGCCTTTTGATTTTGTTGATAGTTTCCATTGTGTGCAAAAGTCTTTTGGTTTGTGGGAATTCCCTGGAGGTCCAGTAGTCAGCACTCAGCACTTTCACTGCTGGGGCCCAGGTTCAATCTTTGGTTGGGGAACTATGATGCCACAAGCTGTGTGGCATAGCAAACAAACAAACAAAAAGTCTTTTAGTTTGATGTAGTCCCCTTCAATTTTGCTTTTGTTTCACGTACCCCCCCCCCCCAAATATTGCTATGACTGATGTCAAAGAGCCTACTGCTTATGTTTTCTCTTAGGAGTGTTATGGTTTCAGATCCTACATTTAAGTATTTAATCCATTCTGAGTTTATTTTTGTACATGCTGTGAGAAAGTAGTCCAGTTTTCCTGACATCATTTACTAAAAAGACTATCTTTTCATGTATATTCTTTCCTCTTTTGTGGTATATTCATTGACCATATAAGTGTGGGGCTCTTTACTCTGTTCCATTTATCCACACATCTGTTCTTATGACAGTATCACACTGTTTTGATGTCTGTAGCTTTGCAGTTTAGCTTGAAATCAGGGAGCATGACACTTCCAGCTTTGTCCTTCTTTCTCAAGATTGTTGTGGCTATTCTGGGTCATTTGTGTTCACATACAAATTTTAGAATTATTTATTCTAGTTCTGTGAAAAATGCCATTGGGATTTTGATAGGGATTGCATTGAATCTGCAGAACATTGGATAGTATGGTTATTTTAACAACATTAAAATTTCCAATTCATGGTATACTGTTCCATTTGTTTGTGTTGTCTTCAATTTCTTTCATCAATATCATATAGTATAGGTCTTTTGCCTCCTTAGATTTAAGTTAGGATATTTTATTCTTTTAGATTCAATTGTAAATGTGATTGTTTTCTTAATTTCTCCGGATAATCTGTTTTTAAATGTATAGAAAGACAACAAATTTTTCTATATTAAATGTGTACCTTTGAATTTATTTATTAGTTCTAATAATATTTTTGGTGAACTCTTATCATCTGCAAACAGTGACAGTTTTACTTCTTCCTTTCCAGTTTGGATTCTTTTTACTTGTTTATCTTCTCTGATTGCTATGGCTAGGACTTTGAAGACTATGTTTAATAAAAGTGGTGAGACTGGGCACCTGCCTTTTCCTGATTTTAGAGGAAAAGTTTTTCACTGTTCATAGTTGAGAATGATGTTGGCTGTGTGTTTTTCATATATGCCTTTATTATTTTGAGGTCCATTTCCTCTATAACTTGTTTGTTGAGAGTTTTATCATAAGTGAAAGCTGAATTTTGTCAAAAGGTTCTTCTGCATCTATTGAGATGATCATATTGATTTTATTCTTCAATTTGTTAATGTGGTGTATGACATTGAGTGATTTGTGCATATTAAGCCATTCTAGCGTACTTGAGATTAATTCCACTCAATCATGGTGTATGATCCTTTTAATGTATTGCTGAATTCAGTTTGCTATAATTTTTTTTTAAGGATTTTCACATCTATGTTCATTAGTGCTATTGGCTTTTTTTTTTTTTTTTTTTTTTTTTTTTGCAGGTCTTTGTCTGGTGTTGATATCAGGTTGATGCTGGCCTCATAAAATGAGTTTGGAAACATTCTTTCCTTTCGGTTTGAGAAGGACAGGTGTTAGCACTTTAAATATTTGGTAGAATTCACCTGTTAAGCTGTCTGGTCCTGGACTTTTGTTTGAGGTAGATTTTTTAAAATTACAGATTCAATTTCAATACTAGTGATTATCTGTTCAGATTTTCTCTTTCTTCCTGATTCAGTCTTGGGAGATTTTACATTTATCCATTTTTTTCCTACACTGTCTGTTTTATTGGCATATAATGGTTTTAGTAATCTCTTATGATTCTTTATATTTCTGTGGTGTCAGTTGTAAGTTCTTTTTCATTTCTGATTTTATTTATTTGGGTCCTCTTTCTATTTTTCTTCATGAGTATAGCTAAAAGTTTATGAATTTGGGTTTATCTTTCCAAAGAACCAGTTTTTAGTTTCATTGATTCTTTTCTGTTGGTTTTTTGAGTCTCTATTTCATTTCTTTCTACTCTTATATTTATGATTTCTTTCATTCTACTAACTTTGGGTTTTATTTGTTCTTCTTTTTCTAGTTCCTTGAGGTGGAAGATTAGGTTTTTCATTTATCTGGATTTTCAAAGGCATTTAGCATATTTTTTTTTTCTTGAAACATGCATTTCCTATTCTAGTAGTTTTACAAATTCCTGCTTATCTAGCAGTCAACATTTCAATTTTTCTGGTAAAGAAAATAAATGAGCATTGGCCTAGTTCAGATATACTGTTTTACTAAATCTGTAGGAGAAAGAAGTATGATAGTCTTTTTTATATGAGACTTTATATCGTAACTTTATGTTTCTTTCTTTTTTTTTAATATGTTTGTTTTTAGCCAACATTTTATACTAACTTTCTTTTTTTCCTAATATCATTTATCTTTTAAGAACTTTTATTGAGATATAATTGACATACAATAAACTGCATGTATTTATTTATTTTTTATTGGAATATAATTGCTTTACACTGTTGTGCCAGTTTTTGTTGTACAACAAAGTGAATCAGCTGTATTTATACATATATCCCCATATCCCCTCCCTCCCACTACTCCTTCCCACACTCCTTATCCTAGCCCTCTAAGTCATCACCCATCATCGAGTTGATCTTCCTATGTTATGCAGCAACTTCCCACTAGCTATCTATTTTACATTTGGTAGTGAAAATAGAACTACCATATGACCCAGCAATCCTGGGTCCAAAAAGATAATCCAAAAAGATACATGTACCACAATGTTCACTGTAGCACTATTTACAATAGCCAGGACATGGAAGCAACCTAAATGCCCATCAACAAATGAATGGATAAAGAAGATGTGGCACATATATACAATGGAATATTACTCAGCCATAAAAAGTAATGAAATTGAGTTATTTGTAGTGAGATGGATGGATCTAGAATCTGTCATACAGAGCGAAGTAAGCCAGAAAGGGAAAAACAAATACCGTATGCTAACATATATATGGAATCTAAAAAAATGGTACTGATGAATCCAGTGACAGGGCAAAAATAAGGATGCAGATGCAGAGAATGGACTTGAGGACACAGGGTGGGGGGCAAAGGGGAAGATGGGATGAAGTGAGAGAGTAGCATTGATATATATGTTTCTTTCAATATTAAATGACACTGTTTCAAAAAGTTTAAAACTTCAAATTGAAATTGGAGGTACTGTATACATGTAGAAAAGATAAATCAATCCCTTTGTTCAGCAATTATATAACTTAGTTGATATAGGTTAGTCTACTTAAAGTTGATTTTTAAAGAAGTACAAATTGAATCAAGAGAAAAATATTCACAGATCCTCCTCTAATAGTGCAGATTTCCTCATTCAGAAATAACAAAATAGTCACAGTATAAAATATGGGAAAAGCATATTAAATCTTAATTCACTTCTTTATAAATTCTTATCCCTTGATATATTCAGAATAATCTGGGAGGGAGGCACCATGTGTTAAAGGAACAATGTTCTCTACCATCAATATGTTCCTCTTAATTATATGCATGTGTGATTCTCTATTGATCTTCCTCAATATAGATGAGTTCAATTGATGTCACTGAATTTTCAGTGTTCTTGGGAACATTTAGCTTAAAAAAATGCAGGAAGTGGATATTGGGAAAAGACAGAATTGTAATAGAAAAAAACCTTGAGTTGCTTTTATTTTTTTGCTTTTTTCAAAGTTTTTTTTTTTTTTTTTTTTGATGTGGACCACCTTCAAAGTCCTCACTGAATTTGCCACAACAATGCTTCTGCTTTATGCTTTGGTTTTTTGGCTGCGAGGCATATGGGATCCCAGGTGCCCCACCAGGGACTGAACTCATACCCCCTGCACTGGAAGGCAAACCACTGGACCTCTAGGGAAGTCTCATAAATGCTGCTTTTAAATTGAACTTATAGGTAGATCTGACATATATACAAGGATTCATTCTCATATAGTTGTACATAAAGTTATTACAGACAAATTAAAATCTTTAGGGTTGGTTGTGGAAAATAATTCCTTATTTGTGTCAAATCCATAAACAAAGACTTTTTATCTATCTCAGAATTACAAATACTTTTGAATTTTAATGGAGATCAACTACTGTAAGATTGTGGTTGTTCAATTGTTCACCTAGCAAATAATTTTTGTGCAATTACTATATCACAAATAGTACTATGTTCTGGAGATATGGGACGATTAGTAAATACACAGTTGCTACCCCCTTAGAGCTTTCCATTCTCCAGGGATAAAGATATTAAACAGATTAGACTAAAACCATTACACTAAAGGAGCAATTGGTGCGCACAACAGGAGCACCTAAGCTTATCTAAAGGTTATCTGGAAAATTTCTTTCATAATATTCAAAATTTCTTCATATTATTTAACTAAACGAAAAAGCATGACAAACAATTAGCTAGGTAAATGGAGAAGAAGTAGAAAGAAAAAGGAAAAGGTGCAAAGGCATGAAAGCAAAAGAGGTTTGGTTTATTGATAACGTGAAAAAAATAAAAAGAATTCAGCATGGCTAAGCATGGATGTGAATTAGAAAAGGATAAGTAAAGAAGCTGAAAAACATGTCAGCAGCCAAGACATGAGGGATCACATAAGCTTCATTAAGGTTTTAAAATACATCCCACTTTAGAAATACCATATGAGCTCAAAGGTGGAGAGAATGGGGTTAGAATTGTGAAAGTACAAGAAAGGGAAACGTAGTTGCTCAGGTGAGGGATGATGATACCTAATTAATGATGAGGATCGTGAGGAATGATGTGGATCAGAACTGTGTGTTTTAAGTAGAATTGTGCAAACATAATTGACTGAATGTAGGAAGGAGGTAGGGAGAATAAAAGAATGGTTTCCATGTTTTAAACCTGGGTCTTTGAGACAATAATGGTGATTTTCATAATGTAAAGAGCACTGGTGAGAAAAAGGGTCTGATGTATTCAGTTTAGAACATGCTGATTTTGTGGTAACTGAGACATACCAAGTAAGTATGTCTAGTGGACATATAGATTCAGAGTGCATAGGAAAGACGCTAATCATATGTAGTAATTACCAATGGAATAAAGTATTAGCTGATGGTTAGGTGGCCAGAAATGCATCTTGCAGAAGAAGAGGGGGAGCTCTCTCAGTACACAATTCGGGATTGTCCAGGGCTGCCTCACAAAAGGGGTATAACTACACAATTGCCTTACTAGGTAGTTTATAATTTGAAAGTTGCAATGTTTTATCATCTTTGTATTACTCCTTACTCTACCACTCAATCACTTCCTTAGTTGAGCAGTTCTGGGACCACTCTGTGTATAGGCATTCACCGCATAGGAAGTTAGATGCTATAATCTGCTCCTTCTCTCTTGTGTCCAAGTCTAGAGCATGGAGAATACTTCTTGAACTTAAACATTCTTGAAGTCTCAATTCTCTGGCCTCAGTGCCAGAATTGTATCAGATGATTTCTAAGTCCTTCCAGGCTCCATTTAGATAGCTTTCTAGCAACATTTTATAATTTGATTTTCATAACAGAAGGATATTATTTTCTTAAAGGTTTTAAACATTCACTTAAAAAAATAATTTCCAACATTGATTTCCTATTTTTAAATCAAATTCTAACATTGATTTAGTCTCTTATTATAATAATATTCAAAGTCATATTTTAGTAGTATAATTTTCTTTACCTTTGAATAGTTATTTACATATTATTTATATATTTACATATGTAAAGATATTTTACAAGTGTTTCTGTAATGATCTAGCCATTAAAATAAACTATTCAATGTGAACCATGTATTTGACTCATACTTCATCTTGTTTAATCTTCTTATATCATTTAAGATATGCATTATTTCTAATTTGTAGACCTGTGTCTTCAGGCAAAGTCATGCATTTAAAATTCTATGATTTTTAAGAGTATAATGAATGGTTTACGTTTAACCTATTTAAAATTCAATGACACACTAAATATAGGACTCACACATTTTCCATTATTGAATTCTTTTGTAAAATGTTTGTAAAATGATTATGGCTCTTTAATTGCTGCTTTAGGAAAACATATTTGGAAATCTCTTTGTAAATTACTTTTATATTTTAATTATATATTCTATTTTCTATGATGCTGTATTATCTCAGGGTTTTTTTTTGAGTTCTGAAAATGATTTTGATAATAAAACTTATTTGGGGACTGTTTGTTTCAAACAATGACCTATATTTTGAGGGAAATAATATTTCCTGTGATATACTTGCATATCATTCAGTAGTCATTTGCATCAATGTATATTATTCTAAGAAAATGGCCAATAGATACATAAAAAGATGCTCAACATCACTAATTATCAGAGAAATGTAAACTAATACCACAATGAGATATCACCTCCTACCTGTCAGAATGACCATCATCAGAAAGAACAGAAACAACAAATATTGGAAAGGATGTGGATAAAAGGGAACCCTAGTACACTATTGGTGGGAATGTAAATGGGTGCAGTTGCTATGGAAAACAGTATGCAGGTTCCTAAAAAAACTAAATATAGAATTACTATATGATCCAGCAATTCCATTCCTGGCTATATACCCAAAGAAAATAGAAACACTAATTAAAAAGGATACATGCACCCCAATGTTCACAGAAGCATTATTTACAATAACCAAGATATGGAAGCAACCTAAGTGTCCATCAACAGATGAATGGTTGAAAAAGTAGTTTATACATATACACACACACACACACACACACACACACACACAGTGGAGTATTACTCATCCATCAAAAAAGAAATACATACACACAATGAAATATTACTCAGGTACAAAAAATGAAATTCTGCCATTTGCAACAACATGGATGGATCTAGAGGTTATTATGCTTAGTGAGATAAGTCACATAGAGAAAGAATAATACTGTATGTTATCACATATGTGGAATTTAAAAAGTAAAACAAATGAATGAATATAACAAAATAGAAACAGACTCAAAGGTATAGGGAACAGACTGGTAGTTACCAGTAGGGAGAAGGATGGGGGGAGAGGCAGGATGGAGGTAAGGCATTGAGATGTACAAATCATTATGTATAAAATAGATAAGCAACAAGTATATATCATATAGCACAGGAATTATAGCCATTATCTTGTAATTACTTTAAATGGAGTATAATTCAGTAAAAATACTGAATCACAGTCTTACTGAATATAGGATTGTTAGCAAAAAAAAAATGTGTGTATGTGTATATGCATGAATATCAAGAGTGATTGTCCTTTTTACTCTCTCATTTTCGCTTTCACTTTCTTCACCCATCAGCTCTAATGCTAGCTCAATAAGGAGGTAATTACAGGAAGAACCTTCATGAGCAAGCCAACCTCAAGGTTATATATCCTCTCAGAAAAAGGAGCTGTCCTTTCTAATGGTAAACTTGGAGAGTGGGGTGAATTGTACAGCACAGGGAAATATAGCCATTATTTTGTAGTGACTTTAAATGGAATATAATCTATAAAAATGTCTAATCTCCAGGTTGTACACCTGTAGCTAATATAATGGTGTGAATCAACAATAGGGCAATAAATACTGCAATAAAAAATTGAAAAAAATTTAAAAGCCATATATAAATGACCTACAAATATTATTGGTCATTTTTTAACATTGATTTAATGTGAAAAGAGCTCTTACCAAAACTTTATATTCAATAGAATATTAAATTATGTGTTAAAAGGGATTCTGCAAGAAACTCAATAATTCTGTTATCTTAGAAAAATAAAGGTTATAAATGTTTTAAATGTCCAATTAGGCTACATTTTTTGTCGCTGCTTCTTTCTTTGTCTTTAGTACAAATAAATAAGATTTTGTATATAACCATATTCTGACCTGATATAAAAAGCTAACAGTTAATTTTATAATCACTTTATTGTTATATTTTCATAAATTAGAAGTCATTATCAATAGAAATTAAGATTTTCCTTTCCTATGTGTATCTCCTTTCTCCATGAATTTAAAAATTCTACAATGTCTATCAAATTTTAAAATAATATAATAGTTAAAATACTCACTTAAGTTTGAGTAGTACAGTGTAGATAAGAAAGCTAATTTCTTCATTTAACCTTAATTTATAATGAGTAAGTCAAACTGGTTTATGTAGTGGCCTACTTTAGGAGTATCAGACTGAAAGTGTTGATTTTTAATATTGAATCCTTTGAATTACTATATTTATACCTTTTTTTACCTCTCATAACATTCTTAAAATTTAATCTGCATCATAATATAATAAATACCTTTATATATTATACATTTTACTTACTAGTTAATAATTTGAAAATTTGCAATTAGTTATCATACTAGTATCATCCAGTATATACTCAATTTAAGTCAATTAATTGATACACAATATTTGGGAAAATTGAATGCTCATTTAAAACAAGAACTAATATTCTCAGGTTGTTTGCCATGTGCCTGGGTGCTCAATAAATCCTCAGAACAAACCTATGATAGATAGATAGATAGATAGATAGATAGATAGATAGATAGATCTCTCTTCATTTTACAAATGAGGAATCTAAATTACCACAAGACTATTAATAAAGATTGCCCTCTGATCCTCTGTTTGCTAAAAGTTTTATTGAAGCCTAATGAACTTCATTCTCTCAAAGGCTAATACTTTGTTGAATAATGTAAACTCATGATACAAATTATAAGCTTTCCATTTAAAAGTCTTGTATTCTGACAAGTTGTAATTAGACTCTTGAAATACAGTGTTTCTTAGATAAGTAATCACTTCTGTGTCCGGTTAGAGGAGATAAGAATATAGATTAGCAGTTTATCCACATTAAGGATAGGTTCCATTCAGACCCTACACTTTGAGTAAAAATGGGTGTTTGTAAGCTAATTATTACAGATTTTAAACCAAGCTAATGAACTGTCAAACAAAATTAGTTCTATGTTTTACCATTAAAAATATACCTTCCAAACAACCTGGGAGGCCAGGATGAACTTAAAGTTCTCAGGCTCCTCAGGTATCTGTGCTTGAAATGTGCTGGCCAAGGGAGAGCTGGACCCCAGCTCCGTGTCCTCATCCCACAGTCTGCCCCCGCTGTCTTCTAATCACTGGCCTTTTCTTATTCCTGGAGGGACCTCACGCTCACAAGTGTGAACATCCCAGCTGTTACTTTTAGGCTCCATTCAAACAGCCTTCTGTCTATGGAGCCTCCCCTTGGCCATTCTTTGGGCTCAGAAGGTGTGTACATGCCAGTGTTTTCTGCCCTAAGGAGGACAGATTCAAAGCAGAGGCCCACACAGGAACTGGGAACAAGGTCTGAACATTTAGGCAAGGGCTTCTAAGGTCCTGGATACCTAGAACATGGCCCAGGTGGGCAACCTGTGGACTTCGGTTGGTCATGACTTGCTGGCTTTAAAAACTCCTCCCAGGACATAGTCTCTGGTATAAAGGTGGTAATGTTTACACTACGTATTAAATGCAACCATATTTTCTTACTCTATATGCTTATATTGTCCATGAGCCCTAACTAACACAATAAGTGATTCAACACATGGGTCATCATCAGCATCCTCATCGTCCTCACAAGCAATTCTCTTGAACATCAATTCACATATCTTGCAGAACTCGCTATCCTCTACTTTAACCATCACTATATAGTGGGAGCTGTTCTTTTGGCCACGGGTCTAAGGGTGCACACATAATCCATCCTGACACAGGGTTAAGTGAGGATTAGGTAAGGAGAACAGGTCTCTTCAAAGCAGAGAAACTTTAAGGTATGAGATGGGAGGGAGCTATTTGGAAAGCCATTATTTTCAACCATTTAGATGAAAATCTAAGAAAATGATGCCAGTATGCAGAAGAGAGCAGGGAAGGGAGATAGGAAGTTCCAAACAATGTCCCTGATCCTCTTAGGACTGAGCCAAGCCTCAACGTGGTGCTTTTCTCCAAGGCATGGAGACCTTATAAAACAATCCACTCAGGTTGTTCAAGACCCTAAATTATCTGGGCATTATCCAAAAAGTATGAGAACTGTAGAAATAGCCATCAGCTTATTAAAGAAAATCTCCCTTTTGTTTTATCTGAGAATAGCATTTATTTTGCACTAGTTTGAGAGCAGCTTGCTTCCTAATACTGCAACAGATTTTCCATCTGTAACCTGTGAGTGCAGGGGATCCTGTGAGTGCTAGAGGCCATATGGTGCTTCTCTGCAGTCATACCGAAACCCAGCTGGGCCACCTAAAGATTTATGATCAATTATCTATGCTCAAAGGCCATAAACCCATTGAACAATGGCTCTTTCTGAGTTGCTATGTGATGAAAATAAGCAGTGATTGCAGAGTTCCTTTGTCAATAGAAGTTATTAACTCAAATTACACAAGTTTCTACTTCAAATGAGCTCTTTAGTTGATAATAAAATATTAAGTGCTTTGAAAGAAGTTTTAGTCTTCAAATAATAAACATGTCCACAGACACAAACATACACACAGAACACACACTTTCACCCATATACATAAACACTATCAAACTTTCTGCTATGATTTATGTAAACATTGCCCTAGGATGTATGTATGAAAATAATGATTTTTTAAATTGTTCCCTCCTATACTTTCATGATTATTTTATTCTAAGTGGTACCAGTCTGGAAAATATTTTATGAATTGAATTCTCATTTTTGAGTCTTGTTATCATCTAATTGTCTACTGTCCTCTCTAATTTGATGGCTAACAGCTCTGGGGAAAATATTGTGTTCTCTTCAGGTTTTCCTTAATATAAAGATGACTCAGTTTACTGGTAATTTTTTTTGCATATTTACCATGTCTATTGGCATGTGCACATGTTTTATTTCCACATTGTTCCAGGAGGAATTTGAGAAAGATTCTATAAACTACTTTTACTAGTTGGAGCGAAATTTTATTTTTTAATGCTTCATTTCCAATATTGGTATTCTGAAGAGAGCTGTCCCTTTATAAGAAGAATGGAAAATAGTTACTTCTAACTCTGTTGCTCAGAAGGGATGCATGTAGAATGATGGAAAGAATTAAAATGAGACTGAGGCAGAATTAGAAATAGGACCATTATTTTTCTAATCTTCTAATTCTTAAGGATAAATATCTGGGATTAAAAAAAACTTTATCTGTTACATTGCATCAAATGTCACATTTGAATTATTTACCTCCAAAGGTTCTATATATTACAATAAACTCTGTGATATAAATTATATTCAAGTGTCTGATATTTTTATCATTATGAATTTATGACATACAGTCATTTAAGTTTATTGACATAATAATATACCGCATAAACCCCAGCTGAGGGTTTTTATACTGTAACTACAGCTTTGCTTGTTTTATTTTTATAATGAATCTCTGCAAGTGTCCTTAATTAGGATTAATTGTAAGAGCACAAATGAACTACAATATGGACAGGATTTTTTTTGACAAAATCTTGAACAATTAATCATTACTTATGCCCTGCCAACTTTAACTAAAGAATCAGACTGATATCTCAACACCACTACAGAGAAAATGAAAATCTATTCTGTAAGTAATTTAAAAGTCTCATCAAAACAAGAATCAATAAACTTTGAATTTGATAATTTCTTTTTTTTAATTAATGCAAGTTTCTGGTGATATACTGTCAATGAACATGTTCTGAGCTTATAAATTATATATAACTTTTTCCTGAAACCATCATTAATATCCAAAGAAAATCATTCAAATACAGTGAAAACAAATATTATTTTCATTAAATTAGTTTACAAAATTACTAAATCAATATAAGAGTAGTTTGTTTTCTATAAGTGTCAAAAAGAGCGAGAGAACTTTTAAAAACATACAAAGATGTTAAACATTAATACTGATGTTAGTATGTTACCAAGTTTATAAAAGTTTTAGAAAATTCAATGATTTTTTTTATAGATAGTTAATATTATTCATGAGTTTTCCAGTATCTTTCATCTTTACATAAGGAAAACATTTGTCTCCAAAAATTTACACTGGACATGGATTTGACTCAGAAACAAAAAAAAAAAAAAAAAAAAAAAAAAAAAAGGAACTTAAAATTCCAGAGGTTTCTCCACTGCACTATGATTTATTTGTCCTCTTATTGTTTGTGGATTTTTGAATTGGGGGAGATTGTTAGTCAGGAAGAAAAGAAAAATGTGAACGGGTGATTTCCAGAAAATTACTGATACAACTATTAATCTGTAAGGATATGTATGACTTTTCTCAAATCCCTAAGCTTCACTAAATACAGCTGTTATTATCAAAAGAAAGTCTTAGCTGTAGAAAGTCTGTACCATGTGGAATCATAATGGCAGAATTCTTCTCAAAAAATATACAGTCAGTGTGACAAACAGATTTAGTGACTAAATAGTAAAGTTGTCCTCTAGACAAAATGTATCATCATATACCTATACATATACAATAACATCAAATCCAAGGGGGGATTTGGAATGTGGATTAAGGTCTGTAAAATATTTTGAAATTAATTAGTAATTATTTATGCCTTGTTTAATTAGAAAATATAATTTGTGCTTGTTTTTAGATTTTCAGAGTATTAAGCTATCTTATGTTTACCTATAGCTTTAACTTGGGAAAGCTTTGGTGTTTATTCTAATTGCTATTTAGTCCTTGGCCTACCACTACTGCTAAATCAATGAAACAAGTTAAAAAATTAATTCAGACTTTGGGACATAGCAGTTATAAAAACAATGACTAAAATTATAATGATCAAGGATACACATTTTCAAAATCCAAAATATAATCAGAAAAGATAAAAACGATATCCAAAGCTTACATCTATTTGCACTCCACTAAAGTCAGAATAATGAGCTCCCTGTAGTCATTAAAAAAATGAGAGGTGATTTAATTGTTTTGGAAACTCTCAACCCGATGCTTGGTCCAGAACTACAGTTCAGACAAAGCATATTTATCATGTACCATAACAAGTGAACCTATAAAATCTATAGAGTAAAATGATATAAATCACCAGGCAGTAAATAGTCACTGGACCTCTGGACTTTTAGAATTCCCACTTCTTCAATGAAGCAATATGAACTCTTCAAGAATGGTAGAAGAAAAATTTAATGATCTAGAATAGAGATGACAAACTGGTGGATTAGAGAGTAAATAGTCACTGGACTTATGGGGTTTAAAAAATTTTCATTTCTTTAATGAAGCAAATGAATTCTTTATATGTTTGAAATATATATAAGGATGATCTATCAAAGAGGTCGCACACCACTGGGCTGGGGGATTTAACTTAAAAATGTGTTGCATTTCAACTGAATTAAGTAGGTAGGCAGCGTTGATTCTAAATTTAACCTCATGGGCAACATTTAAAAATGTTTAGTTTTCCTGTAAAAATCCGTTTTCTAATTTATGTTAAAATTGAAAGAATCTGGTCACATGGTAGCTCATTAACACACAGTGATGATTCACTAAGTCTGTGGAGCAGCTGCATCTTAGACAGGGTGTATATTACCTTTCACCCGAACCCTTTACCTCTCCTTCTGTGAGTCATTAAATTTCTCGTGGAACTGCCTGAAAGCCTTCCTTGCCTATCCACCCACTCAGTTTATTACTTATTCTGTTTCTCTGCGCTATATTCAAGTCAATTATCACAACTGAAAATATCTTCTTTGCATTTGTTAATGACTGGTCAAATTTTTATGGAACATAAACACCCAAATGTAGGGATGTTGACTATCTAATTCCTTATGTTCCCCAAGACCTAGAATAAAACTTAGTGTATAGAGGAATCTAAATAATAATTATTAAGTAAATGTCATGTGGCTGTCAGTTGTCCTTTATTTGCATGATGTTCTTTTGTTTTGCTCAGGTTAAATAAAAAAATATAAAATCCTCCTTGTGGTTAAAATTCCATCACAAATAGAAAATGCAAAATTAACAAAGGTTCTATATATTACTTAAATTTGACTTGCTTCACAATTTCATATCTTCTTTTTTATCTCTTGTGTTTCAACATAATTGCTCTATTCCAAAAATCCAGTATAATTTTAACTGTTAAGCTAAAGTGGTATCCATATCCTCATTTTATGAAACTATCTTTGTCTTCTTAATATATTTTTGTGACTATTGTAAGAAACCAATTAAAATTTTTCAGGGGGAGATATGCTACACTAATTTAAACCAAACAATTAAAAATGATAGATATTGGGACAAAGAGGTACATGTATGGCATATTTTGGATAGGATGACTAAACACAAGTAATTGTGTTATTGTATTAAGACATCTGGTTTCAATATATTATTTTAAATTATTGATGTCTTACTATAGTCAAAATACATTAGAATAATTGTAATAAATCCATGTTAAATTATGTGATGAATTGAAAAAATAGCTGAAATAATCACAGAAGTGTGTTTTCTTGTGTTTATTTTAAATTAGTTATTTATTTATGAATAATATGCCAAATAAAAATGGATAATATTCTAATTTCAATTTCCAGTTCTGGCCAAGATGAAATTTCTCTCAGGATCTCACAATTACAACTAAAATAACACAATCATAAGAAGCATAACACAAACCCTGGACTGAAACAATCATAGGAAGACTCAGAAAGATAGAAAGAAGAAAGTGACCTGCCTGGAGACCCCAGAACTTGAGTAAGAACTTAGCACTGAGTTCCCTGAGTTTACTTACTACCTCTCATATAGCTCAGATAGGGTGCCACAAAAGCCTCCAACCTGGAACTGCCAACAAGCAAAGATGAAAGCTCCATGGAAAGCCTGGAGAAAGGGTGGTCTGGTAACATTCCACCCCAGAGAAATACCAGTGGAAACTACCTCCGCCATGATTTCAGTGATGGGGGCACAGGAAGAACTGATTGTCTGTCTCCCTCCTAGTTGAAGCAGGGTAATAGCAGAGTCTAATGGTGAAGTAAGCCTGTACCTACAATGCAGCAAAGTGCATAACAATACAGTATGGAGTGAGGCTAGTCATCACTCTGTTTCATTGCTCTACTCCCACCCCAACTATCAGTAGGGCCTAGGCAGGAGTGGAGACTTCACCCCACCCTGCATTAATGAAAACGAATGACGTATTGTGAATTGAGGGTAGAAAACACTCAACTTTCTCATTAACTTTGTTGTCAGTAGGACCCAGTTGAGGACCTGAACAGTCTCCATCAGTAATGAGACTGAATGAAGTGTTAGGAAGCAGGGTCAATTGGCACTCTGATTCCCTCTACTGACTCCAGCATCTGTAGGTACCAATGGAGGTTTATAAACAAATCAACACGTTTCTAAAATAAAAAGTCTAGTATTCCCCCCAAAATAAGGAAAGATAAACAGAGGGACAAGAAACTAATATAACAAATAGAAAACAAGGAATAAAATGAAAAATTAAAGCCATAAAATATCAATAATTACTTTAAATGTAAATGGTTTAAATATACCAGTTGAAAGACAGAGATTGGCAGAAGGCATTTTAAAAATTAGACCTAACTATGTACAGTTTACAAGAAATTCACCACAGATTCAATGACAAAGGTAAAATATACGTAAAAACATGGGGAAAGATATATCATGTAGATGTTATTTTTTAAAATCAGGAGTGGATATGACAGATCCAATAATATAGACTTCAAAACAAAGATAATTCTTAGAAATGAAGAGGAATATTACCTAATGATATTAGAATCCATCTACCAAAAAGACAGAATAAACCTAAATGTTAATGCACAAAACAACAAAGCTTTACAATAAATGAAGCAAAAACTGGTAAGGCAGAATGGAGAAATAAACAAATATATGATTATTTGCTGACTTTAACACCCATTCAGAAATTGATAAAACTACTAGACAGGAAATCAGCAATAATATAGAAAACTCAACGGCACACTAAACCAACACAAACTAATTGACATACGTAAATATCCATCAACAACAGAGGGCACATTCTTTTTTAGCGACTGTTATGTATTCAGCACAATAGACCACATGCTGGGCCAAAAAGCAAACTTCTAAATTTAAAATAAGTGAAATCATACAGAGTGTGTTATCTAACATACCAGAATTGAGCTAAAATCAATAACGAAAATTCTCTGTATAAGTGACAATTAAGCAATATACTTCTAAAAATATCCATGAGACAAAGAGTAAATCAAAGAGAAAATTTAAACTATTTAGAACCATAGGACTGACCAAAAATTAAAATACAAAATATCAAAGTATGTGGGACATAGCTAAAGCAGTGCTAAGAAGGAAACTTATACCACTAATTGCTTATATTAGAAAAGATAAATAAAATGAAAATTTAAGTTTTTACCTCAAAAATGTAGGAAAAAGTGTAAAATAAATGCTAAGCAAGCTGAAGGAAGTAAACAATAAATATAAGAAGAGAAATCAATGAATTTGAAAATGGGAAAACAATAGAAAAAAATCATTGAAACAAAGAGCTGATTTTTTGAGAAAATAAATAAAACTGATAAACCTCTAGTAAGACTAACAGTGGTAAAAAGAGAGAAGACCACCAAAATTTAACCAAGATGAAATGGGAAATCAGAATCCTGTAAAGTTAAAGAAATTAATCACATTATTAAAAAGATTCCCCAAATAGATCTTCAGACCCTTATGGTTTTATTGCAGAATATTACTAAATATTCAAAGAACAATCAACACTAATTTTACACAATACGTTCCAGAAAAATAGAAGAGGTAATACCTTCTAATTCATTTTATGAGGCTAGTCTTACCCTAACACCAAACTAGACAAAGAGCTGCAAAAAATAATTATAGATCAAAATCTTCCATCACTTTAGAAATAAACTCCTCAAGATAATATCTACAAACTGGATCTAGTAATACATAAAAAGAATTATATCTCATAACCCAATTAAACTTTTTCTGGGTATGCAAGGCTAGTTTAATATTTAAAGATCAATCAGTGTAATCTACTATATTAAGAGATCATAAAAAATCATGATATCACAGAAAAAAGGATTTGAAAAAAATTTAACTTCCATTGATAAAACTCAGAAAACTAGAAATATCATCAGAACTTGAAAAGAGAATCTAAAAACAAACAAAAAACTTGCAGCTAACATCTTATTTAATGCTGAAAGACAGTTTTCTTTCTAAGATTAGGGAAAAGGCAAGAATGCTCTCATACTTCTGTTCAATGCAATATGGCAAAGTAAAGAATTAAAAGGCCAAAAAATTGGAAAGGAGAAAAATAAAACTGTCTATATTTGAAGATGACATGAGTGTCTACACAGAACACCTCAAGGAAGTTACAATAAACAAACTCCTACAACGAATAAGTGAGTCCAGCAAGGTAGTGGGATGCAGAATCACAAAAATCAGTTGTGTCACAGACCAAAAGCAAACATGTGATAAGTAAAATTAAATGAAAAATACTATTTACAATTGCTCCAAAGAAAACAGAATACCTAGGTATAAGTATAACAAAACAGGAGTATGATTTGTATGTTTAAAATTACTACATGGTCATAAAAGAAATTTTAAAAGGCCCAAGTAAATTGAGAGACATACAATATTCACGTATAGGAAGACTCAACATAGGAAAGATTCAATTCTCCTCACATTAAAATACAGGATCAATGCATTTCCTATTAAAAACACACACACACACACAAGGAATGTTTTATGTAGACATAAGACACAAACAAGCTGATTCCAAAATTTATACAGAAACTCACAGGCCCTAGTACATCTAAAACAATCTTGGAAAAGAAGAATAAAGAGGGAGAAATTACTCTTCTCAATATTAAATCTTACTATATAGCTACAAAAATGAATGGTAGTGGGCAACAATAGACACATGGATCAATGGAACAGGATACAGAACTCTAAAACTGACCACAGTAGTATCCCTAAATGATTTTTGACAAAGGTGCAAAAGTAATTCAATGGAGGAAAGATAGCCTTTTCAACAAATGATGCTAAAGCTATTGGAAATTTATAGGCAAAAAAACAAAAACAACATGTTTCACACCTTATCATACAAAATTAACTTAAAATCGATAATAGACAATATAAAATGTAAAACTATAAAAACTTTCAGAAAAAAATTGGAGTTAAATTTTGAGGTTTAGGGCTAGACAGAGAGTTCTTAGAACTGACACCAAAAGCATGTCCTGTAAACATGAATACAGATAAACCCGACCTTATAAAAGTTAAAAACTTACTCTACAGAAACCCACTGAAGAGGAAAACATAAGCTGCAGTCTAAAAGAAACTATAAACCACCTATCTATATAGAAACTGCATCTGGAATATATAAAGAACTCTCCAAACTCAAAAAAAATTAAAACCCTCCAAACTTAAAAAAAAAATTCAATTTGGAAATGGATAAAAATCTTGAGCAGACATTTCACAATCTCACACTCCTTCCTGACTTCAGGGACTCTTTCACTGTGCTCTTGAGAATGTAACATGATTATCAGAAAAGTCCTCTATATAATAATCCCCACTCTGAGTGTTCTCTCCACCTTCTTGCCCAAAGCAGGCTGAAGAACACGATCTCCCTGTTCAGAGACAAGGATGCATAAATCACAACCCTCTCAAGTGTGTATGTGTGTGTATAGGGTGGGTGTTCTTTCCCAAACTGTTCCCATAAACCTGGAGACTGAGCATATATCCTCCAGGCTCATCATTGTCACTTACGTACAGTTGTTTTCTGTGTCTCTTAAAGTCTCCAACTCTTTGCAATTATACATCACTTCCTTTACACTGATTGAAGATTTTAACATCTGAACTTAGCACCTTGTCTTACATAATTTATAATTTCAGTATCAACATATCAGATCCTTTTAGTACCCTAGTCTTCTATCACCTTGACTTCTTTTCTTGTATGCCATTTCAGCTACTCATTTATATGATGAAATATGAAAAGCTGTTATTTCCAATGAGTGCACCCCCACCATCATCTCTATTTAATTGCCCGACTCTCTGGACCACAGCCGTATGTCTGTTCAAAATATTCAATTTATCCCAATTCCAATAAATATTTGAATGTAATGGGACCTATGATTTATTAAACATTTTCATTCTCTTCCAAACTGAACTCACTCTTTTTAGCTTAACCTTTAGAAGTGCTTCCTTGCATCCATCTTTGACCCTGGTGTGCTAGAGCCAGCTCCTACTGCCACCCGAGAGCCATCCCTTCCTGCCTCATTTACAGTGGTGTCAAGCTGATAGTTTAAATATTTATACCACATAATTCGTAAACAGTTTCTAGCACACAACTGCCTTCAGATCCCCTTGCGTGCACTCATTCATATTTCCCTGACACCAGTGTGTCCGTGAATATGGATCTGGCTTTATCTTCTCTGCACCTTGATCTCTGCCCCGCTCTCTCTCACCATACACATCACACTCCATTTCTTATAACCCCATCTCTATTCCACAGTTATTTGCTCAATTATGTAAAGTCTACCTCCACCATAAAAGGAAGTATTTTTTTTACAGCTTTTCTCCCCTCTTTTGTAGACTAGTTCCTGGCATATTAATAACAAATATTGATATATTTTATTGAATTAATTATTGAATAAAATGATATCAATACTTTTGAAACAGATTTTTAACTACCTATGTAATAGATGCTATTCCTTATTTTTTTTTATAAATTATTTTATTTATTTATTGGCTGTGTTTGGTCTTTGTTGCTGCACATGGGCGTACTCTAGTTGCTGCGAGCGGGGGCTACTCTTCATTGTGGTGCACAGGCTTCTCATTGAAGTGGCTTCTCTTGTTGTGGAGCACAGGCTCTAGGCACGTGGGCTTCAATACTTGAGGCACACGGGCTCAGTAGTTGTGGCTCACGGGCTCTAGAGCACAGGCTCAATAGTTGTGGCGCACCCGCTTAGTTGCTCCGTGGCATGTGGAATCTTCCCAGAACAGGGCTCGAACCTGTGTCCCCTGCAATGGCAGGCGGGTTCTTAACCACTTCGCCACCTAGGAAGTCCCCTATTTTTTAATATAATATTTGATTTGGATGAAGAATATATATAATATATAATCACAGGGTATAATAATAACAATAAGCACCTATTAAATATCCCCCTTTTAAAGTACTACTAACCTAGTGTTTTCCTCATCTATTCCATTCCTTTGTTTCCCCTCTTTGGTAGCAACTGAATTAAATTGATGTTTGTTATTTCTATAAATTTAAAAAGTCATTTCATCATAAAAAGATACTGTTCAATTTTTATAGTATGTAGAAATGATATACCACTTGTAGTCTTCAAGAGCTAGCTTTTTTCATTCTCATGTATTTTAAAATTTAAGGTGTTACATATAGTTGTCATTTATTTTCAATAAGTGAATACTGTGCTTTACTTCGCCACTTTAAAGTAGACTGTTATTTAATGAATTTGCAGTTTCAGGTATTATGAAGAGTACTGCTAAGAAAATTCTTATAAATATTTTCTGGTACATATTTCCAAGATTTACTCTGGATTAAATTAAGCCAATTATATTTCCATTTTCTATCAGGAATCAATTTAAAAAATTCTAAAAATAATGCATTTAAAATAACTGTTCAAATATAAAATGCTTAAGAATAATATGTTGAGAAAAACCTACATTGAAAACTATAAAACTGCTGAGAGAAAATAGACAAATATATAGAACATATATTCACCTATAACAAAACCCAGTACCATTACAACATTAATTCTCTTTAAATTTATCTAAAGGTACAATATAATCTCAACCATGTTGAACTTTTTAACTCAAAAAACTCAACATTTTGATTAAAAAATTAATAGAAGTAGTATTTATGTTGGTGTAGTATTGTCCAAATAAACATCACGCCTATTTTTAGCATTACATTGAAAACTAAAAGCTTGATCTTATAGTAAGTATTAATGACTTCAAAAATCTAGTAACGATGTTCTATTTTTAAGAAACTTTCAGGTGATTATGATGCATGCTAAATTTTGAGAAGAAAGAATCTTATCTCTGAAACTAGTTACGTTTTAGTTTTTTAAGACTAAATTATTAGTTTAATAATTGAATTCTTAATAGAACGTAGTCATTGAAATCCAATCAACAGTGCAAAAGCCACAACTTTAAATTTTTGCATTTATGCACTTATCAGAACACATCAAATTCTTCCCTTTCTCAATATCCTTCAAAAATATAACAGTGCTTAAGATTACAAAGGTAAATGAATATTTTTGCCTATAATTTTTACAAATAATCATGATAATTACCTATTAAAATGGTATTGGAAAAGGAAATATTGTTCAATACTTCACAGGTAGCAATAATTTCATATGCTTTGTGAAAGCTATAGAAATGTGAGATGTGTTTGAATTCTGCTGTTTTACAAACTGAAAAGTGTCTTCTAGAATTGGCAAAGCACAATAAAGGGTTATTTACTTGACTGTTTTGTTCTAAAAGTCACCACTGCTAATTTTAGAAGAAAAAAGCATAAAACCTAGCTAATGCACCTAATACTACACCACAGGGTATATTTTTTCTCCAGGCCATCTGGAAAGCAGCTAATGCCCTGAAGCATAAGAATTGATAGCCCTTTTAATTTTTATCCTTGCCAGTGTAGGTCTTTAAACATTTTATAACTTCTAAATCAGACATGTCAATGTTTACATCAGAATACAAAATGGTAGCCATGATCAAAGCTCAAGAGCCTAATAGTCAACAAAATTTCTCCTGTAATGTACTGTGTATTGTCTTACACTGTAATTTATTGTCAAGAATAAAAGAAAACATTAAATGAATTCTAATTCAGTATATCTTAATAGGATATCTACCTGGAGTATTTCCAAGCCCATATGTATATATACACATATATGTGTGTGTGTGTGTGTGTATATATATAATATTATGTGTATCATGGAGCAAATAATTCCTTAGAGCAGAAAACTCACTCTGGTTGCATAAAAGATCTTAAAAGTATATCATCTGTAGCAATATGTTCATCTATAAAGTAGAATTCAAAGATAATATGTGCAAGACATTTATAACCAAAAGTAAAAGAAAAAATTAGAATTTAATGGTTTCTTAGATGTCCTCTTACGAATATGCACCTTTACAAAGCAGACATTTCCTCTACAGTGTTCACTGCAACATATTACCTTGCATCACAGAGGGATAAACCAAAAACAGTAAGATGAACCTGAGTAGCTCCCTAAAGAATTAATATCACTCAATATTTTAAGAAAATAAACTTTTAAAATTTTGCATTTCCTAAATATTTACACAAGCAATTTAGAGAAAAGTATATTATTGAGTACTAACAGAAGTCAGAAATAGTGCTTTGGTATTATAATAACATTAAGCCAGGGATTAGGAATGATCCTCTTCTAAGTGTTCTTAAATAAGCAAGCACCATACAAAATGAAAACCAGTCTTGACAAAAAGAGAATCCAGCCTTATTAATATGTTTTAAAACAAGATGTGTTTATTTTCATCTCCTTGGATTTGGAATGTTCAGATGTGAAGAAAGAGAGATTGAGAAGCTTGGCTATACCTGTGGATGCCATGGAAGCCAGAGGCAGAGAGAAGAGGCTAACCAGTCTTGGATGAGGACTCAGTCCCTTTTTATGTGAAACACAGAAGTGCAAGAACACTGCCATGGTAGCTGACCCAAAAGGTCTTGCCTGATAACCATGCCTATCTATACAATATGGACTTACAAATGCCCTTACCTTTGATCATTCAAAATAGCAATCTCATTTTTGGAAGGTCTGTAGAGGGTAGTTACACTGGGTTTGCAGAAGAGTAACATTAGCTGAAGGGACAGAGTCTGCTGTCTCATTAATGCCAAACCTGATCCTCGTATGATGCATTCATTGTCTTCATAAAACAGAGCTGGAGAATCGTTTTTCTCATAGATTTTATGAGAAATATTTTTAAGTTTTAATGTTGAAATAAATGTGGATATCTTTTTGACAAATATAAGATTTCACTATATTTTAACATAAAACATAGAAAATCAAATGTCCGTTTTACATTGGGCGGTAGCAAGTTTCATTGCCAGAAACCTCTATATAGTATAAGCTTGAATCCCCGTTACATTAGGGCTACCTTGGTAAAAATATCTCATAAGTCATAGACTGTTAAGGACAAAGCGCTGGGACTGAATTCGTTTTCTGAGTCCACATAACACTTACCCGGTATGAGGCCTTAGCCACGGCTTAGAGCTAATTTCTTTGCTTCACTTTACCTTTTCTGAGACAGAAATAATTAACGCAGGACTAGAAAAATGTATGTAAATAGGGAGATGCATAACAAGCTTTCAAACAAAGAGTTGCCTTCATTACTCTTATCATTAACAATAGTATTACTATTACTACCACTATTACTATTACCACTATTACAATTCTAATTCTACCACTAGTAGTGCTACGCCTTTCACTGGGGACCTGCTTGAATAATTCCAAGGATGGTGGGTTCAATACTATCTGTAACAAGATCTGTGTCGTTAGATGGATCAAAGAGTTTGTAGTGTTTTCCTTACTGTTATTCAACAAAAATCTGCCTGCCGATAATTTGTATCTACTTTAACATTTTTTTTCCTCTTTATGGAAGCAACTTCTTCTTACAATAACCCTTATTCAGATATCTGAAATAAATGTCATATCTCAGGTTTGTTTGCCCAGCTTTCGCAAATGCTTCTCATCTGAAGTGGTTCCCATGATCATTGGTGTCTCATTCTCTCTCAACCATATGTGGTTTGGTTCCTCAGTGTCCTTTGTAAATGCAGTGCTCTGAATTGTATACAGTGTTTCTCATGCAGTCAGAACAACACAGGAAATATGAAGCTCTTTTACATGTTAATTGTGAAACTTACTGTTACTTTATTTAGAATTGTGGTGTAGTGTTTCCATTAAACTGATTGGCATTCTGATGACTTCCCCTTCCTGGCTCCTTCAATGAAATTAATCATCTAGTCTTTATGCTTTCACCTCAATTACTTTTTTAAAAAGAGAGCATTCCTCTTTGTCTCTACAATATTTTAAATTATCTGTTTGTTTGACTGGCTCTCTTATGGGACTTTAAGTCTTTGTGTACAGGGAAAATCACATTCATCTTGATGTCTTCTGTGTTTATTGAATAAACATCTAAGCAAAATACTAGATTGAGAATTCTAAGTCCAAAATCTGGTGTTTCACTTTTAAATTCATATGATTTGTAGTAAAATATTGTCATAAAACTCTTTCCAAAATTTATTTAAAATGATGAACCGAGAAATAAAAAGCATCTATAACGTACTTCTGTAATATATATTCAATATGTAGAAACGAGCATTTTGTTCTCTTAATGTGAAACACAAAATCATTATAAAGATCATCTAGATAATGCTCTATTGCTATAAACACTAGTACAAATAATATTCTACACATTCAAAAACACAGATTTCAATATGCCCTACATAGTACTACATTAAAAAAAATAAGATCTTTTTCAAGAACAAGTTTTCCTTAGCTAAAATTGTTAAAGAAATTTATTTAACAAAGTAGCTTTTAAAAAAAGAGTTGTCTTAATTTCCAGATCAAAATTAAAAGTTACTTATGCAGAGAATTTTCCCTCTGTAAATGTCTGTAAAGGAATAATGATTTTATTAATAACCTAGATATACGAGTTTTTTAAAAAACTGCATAATAGCATTTACAGATGGGAAAAAACTTAGATTTTCAAGAGCCATCTGTTGATGAAACCTTTAACTTGCTATTTATTGGCACTTGTTTCAAGATAAATCATTTCAATTTCATGTCTATGTTTACAAAAGCAATTTCATAAAAGTAATCCCATTTAAGATGCTGCTATCACGTGCTAATGGAAAAAATGAGTATTATCTTTGGTAATCTTAGAGCTGGAAAATGCTCTCATGACAGTTCCAACTTAAATTTTTTAGTTTTAACATGGAAATTATTTTTTTTTATTTTTTTTCATTCTGAGGCTGTGACTATATAATGACAAAGCAACTACCTAATAAAATTACTTTGATTAACTCAAAAAATCTGACTTTTTAAAAATCAGTATTTATTTTTTTCTTAAAACAAAGAACAACAGCATGAAATAAAACAAAAAACTAAGCTCCCTTAACACAAAGTTTGAAATTTCTTCTATTTACCTTCTAGTCTACCAGGTACTTGAGTTTTATGTTACAGCATTATAAATCATTTAATGAACTTAAGGACATTAACTCAAAACTCAACAATTGACTTTCTACATTTATTTTGTTTACTATTTATGTTTATCTTCATTTTTATCCTCCTGGGTTTGCTTTTTTGATAAAATGAAAAAGTCAAATGAAACTGACACTTTAAAAAGTCATGGAGGGACTTCCTTGGCGGTGCAGTGGTTAAGAATCCGCTTGCCAATGCAGGGGATATGGGTTCAATCCCTGGTCCAGGAAGATCCCACATGCCATGGAGCAACTAAGCCTGTGCGCTACAACTACTGAGCGTGTGCTCTAGAGCCTGCGAGCCACAACTACTGAAGCCCCCGTGCCTACAACCTATGCAACAAGAGAAGCCACCACAATGATAAGAGCTTGCACTGCACCAAAGAGTAGCCCCCACCTCCATAACTAGAGAAAGCCCTCATGCATCACAAAGACCCAACACTGCCAAAATAATCAATCAATCAGTCAATCTTTAAAAAAAAGTTAAAAAGTCATGGAAGACATCTCCACATACTTCTAAGTGCTGAATTTTAGCACTGATGGTTTGCTGGACCTTTGAAATATCTTCTTTGATCTATGTAAGAGCAATATTGGCTTAGAAATTGCCGAGACCAGCTCGGCGACTCGAGGTGAGTGACGGGTGCCGCAAGCTTGAAGAAGACACAGACACAGACTGAAGAGAAAAGTGGGACCAGGGGGCTCAAGACCTCTCGGATCAAGAGCCCTGCTGACTCATCCCAGGTTGCTTTTATTGAGTTCGTGGGCTAACATTCTCAGGTTACACTCATAAACAATCAAAGGCCTCACATGACTGAGGCAATTATCTTTGTTTACTTCCTGGGTCGGAGTTGAGCAGGTGTGGATCTGAGCTGGGGGTGGAGAGCAAAACAGCCCTGGGGGCAGGAGACCTCTCTCAAAAGGATTAAGGGTCTGTGCCCCACCCGTGTTGGCCCCTCTGCGACTGTGCCTGTCTTAGGTTGTTCCTCCCTTGAGGAATCTTACCGGTGTCTGGCTAACCAGTCATCCTCCAGGGCCAAACAGGGTGATATGAGGAAGGCTCTATGCACCACCCCTGTTGGCCCCTCTGCGGCTGTGCCTGTCTTAGGTTGTTCCTCCTCTGAGGAATCTTACCCGTCTTTGGCTAACCAGTCATCCTCCAGGGCCAAACATGGTGATATTAGTCTCCACGCCCCGCACCCTCAGCTCCTCCACTGCTCAAGCAGGACATTCTGAATCCCATCGCTCGGCCCACATACTTCAACATTTTCAATGTTTCAAAAAGGTTCCAGAATGTCTTCCCACAAGAAATACTTTTAGTATATACTCGGATTCTTTTTCCCCAAATTTATTTTCAATCATAATTTAAAGAAAATGCAAATGTAGAGAGCATCATGATTCATACCTTTTTGAAACTTGATATGTACAGCACTCTAGATGAAATCTATATAAGCTTTTATAAGATGTGACTTTAATTATCAACCATGTAAATACAAGCTTTTACTGGGGTTCTATATTGAGGCAGCTACTTATTCATCTTTTCTATTCAAAGAAATATTTTTTCCTGTAAAATTTTAAGCACTTGCTAACAATTAAATGACCTTCATTATTCAAGAAATTGGAAGCAATAAAATCCCCTTCTCACTGTCATAGAGTTTATATCTTCACAGCAGTGGTTATTCTCTAATTAAAGATACTTTATACAATTTTTTAAGAGGATGGGGCTCCTTTGCACCTACAAAGTGTCTACCCATTTTGCACCTCCACCATGAAGGCTTTATTTGAACATTTCGATGACACACAATATTTCTTCCCCCCTCAACCCATTTCACAATTATACTCTGCATATCCCTTGAATTATAGACATCCTGATCTTATTTCATAGCTATTGTGCAAAAATTGTATATGCTTTGCCACCCCCTTTCCCTTCCACTATGAAATTGGAAGCTTCTCAAGGCCATAGGCCATGTGGTAAATTTCTTCATATGTTGTCACAGTACCATTACTGAACAATGCACAGAACAAGGGATTAAAATATACTTTATGTTTTGTGTAATTATTCCATTCCTATAACAAACTTCATTTGGTTATAACATTAAAAAATACCTTCTGAATTAACATATGATTTTGATGAGTGTTTATTAAAACTAATTTTATGTCAGAAGAACAAGTGTGTGGGGCAAACAATATTTAGTCTCTAATAAGAACTGGCATAAGTGATCGTAACTCTGGCAAACATCATGCTGCCAGTCTAAGAGAAACAACTGGCAGAGAACCAGCAAATAAAAATTCTCAGTATTTTTTCCAAGGGTAAAGCTAGGGTGAATTAAAGCTCTGAAGTCTACTAAAACAAGAATAACTAAAACATGTAAATTATATTTTTTTTCTTCCTGTCAACTAAATAGGCATGGTTTTATAAGCATGATTTAATCCAAAAAGCAGATGTACTTTTTTCCTGTGATACTAAATGGAGCCAACTGGCTTGCATAGTACTTTTTCCCCCCTGTGGTTATTGGAAGTGGCAGGTTGAAAGAAGCAAGAATTATAATTTCAGGACATGGCAGTAGATGCAAAGAACTGAGTTCCAATCCTTTAGAGGAAACAGAAAAAAAAATAGAGAAAGAATAAAAGAAGGACATATAAGGGAAGAGTACTGGCATTGAAAGCAATGATGTCAACCAGAAATTACATTATGAAATAAACAGACAATACTAAAAATCAAGTATTATAAGTCCCTAAATAACTCTTCAACATGTACCTAAAGGGCTCTTATGTATTAAATTAATTTCTATTCAGCCAATTTGATAGATGTTTGCTATCATTTAACTACCATCCTATGAATATCTAAATCCCTTCCTCAGAGAAGCCAAGAGATATCACATTTTTCTGGTATGGTGGCCTGGGAAGCTATACTTGCTCAATCTGTAGACTTTTCTGGATAGGCCTGTGGATTTTAGCTCTCAAATGGTTTCTTATTCATTTCTGTATATGTACTGTATAGTTTAGTGCCTACTACTCCATAACTACCTTTTGTCATTTTTATATACAGATATGTAATAGTCAAATAGGTCAAGTATGTAATTTTGTGCTCAAAAAATATCTAATCTCATTCTGAGTCGAACACTGACATGTATTAGCTGGCTGTATGACGTAATAAAAGTTCCATAAAATTTAAGCTGTTTGGTTTTTGAGTTTTTAAAAGATTTAAATTAAATCTTTCTAAAAGCACTCCACTCTATACCCAGCATATATCAGACATTCAATAAATGGAAATGATTGTTATTCATAACAAAGTCAAGGGCATTGCAGAATTTAATCTTAGAGCGAAGAAGACATATGAAATTCCAGTTCTCTTCTGAGTCACAAAAAAGGGTTTCAAAAGTCCTGGTATATTGGGCCTTCAGGTTTGCTTTTGCTTCCCAAGTCCAAAGTCCCTAATTAGAACCACACTGTGACAAGCTAGCTGAGTCCTTAATAGGAGTTTTCTACATTGATTGGTGAAGGAGCTAATCTCTTCCTTACAAAATTTGAATTATCAGTGAGAATCTTACACACTTTCAGTTCACATCAACAATTAGCTTTCATCCAGAATGAGGCACTTCAATTAAGATATTCAGGATACCAGTAAGGAAAACTAGAATTTGAGCATATATTCCAGACCTTGTGACTGCAAGCAATAGACTGGAAACAAGTTGAAATATTTCAGAACTACATCTATCCTATGTATTGTATTATACATCAGGAATTCAACAATGTTTAATAAGAAACACAGTGTATTTTTTTCATGTAATTTGAATTTCATTATGTAGCTAAATCTAGTGTGGAATGTGTAATTGCATTTAAGTGTGGGTGCCAGGAATCCCATGGTTTTTGTTTGTTTGTTTGTTTGTTTTTGTGCTTCATAAGATCTACAATGCACCAGGAAAAGAAAGCCAAAATATGAGAGTCATATATGCACTGCAGGATTTCAAAAGGCTCAACAATAACAACGATAACAAAAACAACAACAATTTTAAGAACAACTAAAATGTTGAGTGTTTTCCATACGTGTCAGGCACTATTCTGTATTCTTCCCTACGTTAACTCATCTACCATCACTGGAACTCTGTGAGTTAAGCCTTGTTATCTATATAAGTCAAGGTTCTCCAGAGAAACAAACATATGACCAAGAAGTCCCACAATCTGCCTTCTACAAGCTGGAGAACAAGGAAAGCTAGTTGTGTAACTCAACTGAGTTACACAGTTTGAAGGCATGAGAATGGGGTGGGGGTGGGAGGTAGATGTTGTAAATTCTTGTCTGAGTTGGAAACCCCAAGAAACAGGAGTGCCAAAGTTCAAGGACAGGAAACAATGGATGTCTCATCTCAAGTAGAGAGAACGAATTAGCCCTTCTTCTGTCTTTTGTTCTTTTCAGACCCTCAGTAGATTGGATGATGCCCACTTGCATTGGTGAGGGAGATCTTTACTCAGTCTGCTACTACTACTAATATGTCCTGAAGACACCCCCCCAGACACATGCAGAAACAATGTCTATCAGTTATCTGGGCATCCCTTAGCCCAGTCATGTTGACACATGAAATTAACTATCACGTTATCTAAATTTTACACATGGCTAAACTGGGAATTAGAGAGGTTAAATAATTTCTCCAAGGTTAATCCTTAGTAAGTAAATAAATTTTTAAATATTTTACAAATTTTAACATATCTTGAGGAATAGGGGTAGATAATTTTTCTACTCTCTTTTAGGAGAAAAGTTCTGCTTCTGCTGGAATGCACTGTGTATTTATTCATACATATTTCATAGTTTATACTTTTAATAGTTAATATCTGATATTTCTACTAGATGTTTGTTATATTTGAATTGCATGTTATATCATAACAACTACAAAATTTCTTTAACCTTCTCTTAATTATCTAACTTTAAGAGAGAGAAGAAGTGATGGCTTCCAGTGGCCTCTAAGTAATTTGGCAAATGCAGATTACTGGAGAGAAACACAACACAGCACGTCATTTATAGACACTGACAGACAGGACTCCTCTAAGAAACTGCTGACTTAAGATTCCTGAAGCAGCTGCCTCTCAACCTGGGCCACTGCCTGTCTTCACAAGGAGGGGCCAGATTACTTCTCTTTACCAGGAGTTTTCTGGTCTCCACATTTCTCAGAATATAGACTCAGTTACTCCTAGAACCTAGTGAGAGACAGATGTTATCCTATCTCTAAAATCCGTATTTTCTTTCCCATGACCAATTTCTTCGCATAATGACTGACACTGAAAAAGCCAACTCACTGTTGAGGAAACCCCAAATTCTACCTATAGGTATAGGGTTTGCCCAATGCCTCAACCAAAGAATCACACAGTTATCAGACATGGACTTCTGCTCACAATACTGCTTTTACATAAATAAAATAAAATGTAAGAATTACAAGAAAAACTGATTATGTTCAAATAAATGGGCTTTTAAATTATGCTTTAAATAAACAGATGTAGTTTTGGGTATAATTAAAACCATAATTCCAAGGGAGTTACAAGGTAAACAATATTTCAGGATTTTTACAAAAATTTTAACAGAATTTTAATATAACAAATTTGCAACAAACCTCATTTTAAAAAAGAGTTAAAGAAATTTCTATTGGTGACAAACTCACAGGTACTGCTAATAGTTCTGGAGTTAGTAAACACAGATAAAATTATTTTACCCATAATTGTTCAACTTTCCCTAAGCCTTTCATCTACAAACCCTTTGACAGTGCTTTTAATCTAGGTTATTAACTCTAATGTAGAGGCAAATAAGATGATTTAAGAGCCTTCATTAAAGGGACCTGATGATAACTGTTGATATTGAGACAAAAGTTAAGAATAGCAAGTTTGTTTTAAACAATTTAAACGCGGTAAATGAACTCAGCATCTCAAAACCCCAAGGAAGCCTACTATTCACATTTAAATGTATTTTAGGGGTGATAGAAATCAAACAAAAATGAGATGTGGTTAATTCTGGAATGATTTGGGACATTACGTGCACTTGAAATTGAAACTCCATTGGAGGAAAAAACTCAGAACCACGTGGAATTTTAGTAAAAATTTTTGGAAAACAAAAAATTGTTTGAAGCAAACCAATTATATTAAAATATATAGGCCCCCAAAAGAGGGAGTTGAGTTAATCTTTTTTAATCCTCAAAATACAGAGTGAACCTAACTAACATCTGCATTACATAAACAATGTGGTGATGAGCATCTTTGTATAAAACCCTGTGTACATCTGTGTATGATTTCTTGGGATATATTTCTAAAAGCAGAATTTCTAGCTCAAAGAATATAAAACATAGAGGAGTGAATAGCATCACAATCATAAATCCTCCTGTTAAAGAAACATGGACGCCTGTCAGACACCAGCCTGCAGATTCCCCTCTCCACTGCATCTTGCAATGTTTGCCACTGGACCGGCTTTGCTGGTTTCATCCCTAAAGCAGCCATGTCTGTTAACATGGCCACCCTACCTGCTTCAAAAACAGTTAAAACCTAGCCGGGACTGAAAAACTGAAAATCAGCTGACACTGAAAATGAAACAAGCAACCTCAATATTAACACTGTGAGAGCAGACACTTACAATGCTAGCTGCAAAGTTAATAGGAAACATGGTTTCTCCCAAGGTCATGCAGTACCTATAAAATGACAGAACAACTGCATCTAAGTAACAATGGCTTTCTTAACAATGATGTTCCCAGACCCACTTTGCTACACCCATATAATACCAGGGATACTCAGGTGCTAAACTGTTCTCACCTCATGGCAGCAACCAATCCCTACTTAATATCCCATTTCCTAATCTGACCACAGAAACACAACTGATCTATATTGCCCTTAGTCTCCTCCTCAGAATCCCTCAGAGGGAATCCAGACCTTTCAAAAGATGCTTCCTTCCTTCCTCCCGTTCAGTGGCATCTGTGGTTTCCCTGGGGTGCCCTCCTTCATTGCATAAAGTCAATAAATACGATTTCATCAGTCTACTGTACTGTGCTTAGTGAGTCTTTGGCATTAGCAGTTCACTCAGATTATAATTTGTCATCAAGCACATCCATGCTTCCCACGGACTCAGACAACCACTGCTAAACTATGCAATTCCCTCCCTCAGTAGACTCCTCTCCATTCTATTACCACTGCATCTACTTTTCATTCTCTAATACTGGCCCCTTGCGTCCCCTTATCTCTGACTCCTGTGACTACATTAGATTCCTGAAGGGCTGCTTGGCAAAGCCATTGCCTCTACACTCTGATATCATGAGGCACATTGGTCTTTTATGCTATAAGCTACTCTGAAATGCCTACTTGGCATCTAATCTTAACTATCTCACAAGCGCATAAAATTCAGTATGTCAAAACGTAAAGTCTTGACTTTCCACACAGAACACAGTTTTTTCAGTCTTTCTCTTTTTAGTTTCACTCTGTACAACTGGTTAAACTAAATACTTGATATTCTCCCCCTCTTCACTAGTTCCAATCCATCAACAAGTTCTGCCAACTCTAATTCAACAAGATGTCAAAGCCTCTTCTGCCTCCATCTTCACTGCTACCAAACTTGTCCAAGCCATTGTATCTCTTACATGCTCTTCCCTGATAAGTTCTTAACTGTGTTTCCCATTTATTTGGGTTATTTTATGTACATATTTTTAATTAAAATATATATTTATATAATTATATTTAATTACATAAATTATAAATCTTTCTAATGTTTTAATTATTATCTCTTTGCTGGCTACTTTGATAGACACTGAAATATATGATGAGGCTGTACAGCTTCCCTGCTCATAGGACTGTGGAGAAACAGACAAGGAAATCAAGGATTAGAGTGTGAGGAGTATGAGAAGACAAGGGAAATAACAGGGAAGTGTGGGAATGTATATGATAATATAATAAGAATATTCATAAGGATATTTGCCATGAAGCTAACGAAGCTCAAGCCGAAGGACCTCTCGCTTATAGGAGCCCATTTCAAAGCCCCAAGAGGGGATTCTAGAAATGTGTTTTCCTGGTCATATTTTTTTGTGAAATGTGCAAAAGTAAGACACTTTAACCACAATTGTAAAGACAACTGTCTTTTTCCACCCAGACCTCCCTCTGACACACATCCTTTCATCTAAGGTAGCATTGCAGTGGCCACAGTCATTTTGAGGGATCTGGTAAAAGGAAGTTGAGTTGGAAATACATTTAGTTTTGGCTTAGTAGGATATATTTCTGTGGTTCACAGTTATTTCAGTGTATACATATATTCCTGCAAGTCATCGTCCAGCAGTAATGACTGCAAAGAATGTATTTCGCCTTTACTATGCCAATTCACCCATCAACCAGATATAAAAGACAGGACTATACGTTGCAATACATATGTTATGAAATTTAGCAACTTAAATTTAAAAGAAACTTAAGAAAAGCTTTACTAAATTTGGTATGGATTATAAAAAGTTTCTTGACATTATGAATAACAAATTGTGAAGAAGGGAACTTTTCAAAATGCAGATGGTAATAATTTTAAAAGAAATTCTTAATTATTTTTCTATCCTTATTACTGAAATTTGTATTATAACATTATTGTTATATGAAGAGGGCATCAAAGAGGTGAAACCTGATTTTTTAAAAAAGTATCAGACTCTTGACCGCTAATACAATTATTTTTATTATTTTTATGAATATTGTGGCATTTATAGTATTTGATAACCTTTTTTTAAAATTTCAAATAACTCTGATTACTCCTAAAAAGACAAGTAATGGAGGAGGGGGCAAGGGATCCAAACTGTCATTCTTTTATTTATTTTTTAGTATGACGAAACAAATATAATATTGTTCTAAGGAATCACAATTTGATTTTTTTTTTGCTCTCTTTAGGTCTGTCCTTTTAAATATTGAAATTAATATTGAGTTTCTATTATATTCACCAATGATAAAAATTGGCTCTCTGAGGTACCTGACATCTGAAATTTATCAGAATTGCCTATCACCTGCACAAAAGACTTTTAAAGGCAGCCTCCCCAAATCCAGATGGGAGAGTTTGTCCCTAAACTATGTGCAATAATTACAATCAAATTTGAATGAACAAGGCCACCAAAGAAGCACCACAGAAGGTGTTACAAGAACTGAAAATTCAAAATTATTGCTTTATGTTTATTGTTATAATAATTTCCATTAATATTTATCTTCTATTTGGGTCCTGTTGTTTCAAAATCATAATTTCCTATAGCCTTAAACGATTTAAATAATAGTGGAAACAATTCTGCCTAGAAAAGCTCTTCCCAATTTTAAACTCATATTATAAAAAGCTAATGTATCTTACAACTTCCAGATTCTGATGAAGCAGGGAAAAGATGTTCTAATGCTGAAAGAATTTAGGGCTGAAAGCGTTGGCTGGATGCAAATTAAGAGACAAAAACAGTATATTCAACGCCTTCAGTTTTAGTTTGAAAGTAATGGAAATGACAAACACAAATCTCTGTGGATTTTCCTGTTACATTTTTTGTCAGTTGTCTTAATAAGAACCTCTCCCATGATGCCAATTTTGCCCTTAAAGAAGTGTTAAATATTATTTAATTTCCAATATGTTGCTATGGTAAAGAAGCTTTTGCTGTCTGCTCTTTGAAGATAGTTAAGCTGAAAGGGTTGTGTAGCCTTCTGATTATTCTTGATTTTAAAGTCGGCAGCTGGGAAGAAAATCTTCCTAAAGGAAGTATGATATACGACTTGGTCAGGAATCAAAACACTTTGAAGTGGCTCCTGAGCCAGTGAAAGAAACCATCTGCCTGTGAAATATCTGTGAATGAAGTCTGACAGTAAATATCAGAGAAGTGAGCGTTACATGGCAACAGACTGCCACACACAGTTACAACCCACGCTGAAATTTCCTCCTCTGTGCATTCATATGGACATCTAATTCTACCAATGAATAGCAATGATTGCTTGGCAGATTTAACCCATCATCAAATGCTTTTTGGCATCTGAGTTGGGATGTCTGTTATTTAACCTCTTTAGAATGATTTAATGGGACTGGACTAGAGGGAATGTGGAGAAATTGAGCCTGCTAGACCAGATTACTGAAGGAATTGTCCAGGTCAAAAGCATCTCAAGAGGTCCATTCCTTTTGATCAATATGTTCCTTTTACCTAATTCAACCCCCACATCTGATGGTGATCAGGAGTGCTTCCTCATTTCTGGTTTCTTTAATTAGATTAGAATTCCTTAGCACTATATTTGGGGGAAAAAATCATATGCCATTTCCAGAGATAAACCCTATTAATATGTTTGTAAAATGTCTTCTAGTTTTTATCTATGTAAATATACATATAATATGACAATAAATATGCAACATAAGTGTATACAATATGCTTTTCTGTAGGTATATTACACTTAAATAAAAAGGCCAAAAATATGTGTGGAACATATATTTATAACTTTTCATATGACTTATCATATAGTATATATTTTACTATCATTGTATTATTTAAAAATATGCTTTTAGTGCCTGCAAACCATATATGCAATATTCTATTTATTTTTTAGTTATTCAATATTATAAATAATATTTTTTCAGACAGACTACTGCATCATCATCATAATTTGAAATAATTTAACCACTTATTCAATTATTTCTTTCAAGTACTAGAAATGTAATTGTGAATAAACTGGTACTTGTTACCAATCTTTTAATAAAATTAAATTTCTAATAGAAAGAGATGGAGTATTATTAGTTTATATCCTCATTGTCACCAATCCTAATTGTATTTTAAATTTCTGCCAAATTATAAGGAAAATGTTCATTGACATTTTAACTTCATACTACGAACATCAGTGTGGGTGGATAACTTGGCTCTTTTATTTGTGAGTATTAAGCCTTTATATATACATATATGCATCATATTGTGATATGCAATATGATACATATATAATTCACACAAGATAGTTTTAATTTCTGGGTAATTTTTTTTCTGTCATTGTTGTACCTTTAAGTATTTGTGATGATGATACATCCTTTGCCTTTTGTAGTTATATATTTTAATATTTGGTAGTGCAAGTGTCCCCTAAATATTCTCTTACAAAATTATCTTGGCTAATTTTGTCTATTAATTTTTCAAGATTTCTTTAAAATTAAATTTTATTTTTTAAACAGAAAACTTCATCTGTTAAAGGACAGTTGGGCTATTTCCAGTTTTTGGCTATTATAAATAAAGCTGCTATAACACTAATGTACAGGTTTTTGTGTGAGTATGAATTTTAATTTCTTAGGGATAAATGCCTAGGAGTGCAAATATTGGGTCATATGATGGTTGCATGTTTACATTTTTTTGGGGGGGGCTGGGGGTAGGGGTGCACACCTCGAGGCATGTGGGATCTTAATTCCCCAACCAGGGATCAAACCCACACCCCCCCACTCCTGCATTGGAAGTTCAGAGTCTTAACCACTGGACTGTCAGGGAAGGCCACGTTTAGGTTTTATAAAGAAACTGTTATCCAATCAAAAAAAAAAAAACTCAAAAAACAAAAAAGAAATTGTTAAAGATTTTTCCAATGTGATTTAATATTTTACTTTCCCACCAGCAATATATGAGGAGTATATTTTGTCTGCATCCTCACTAGAATTTGGAGTTGGCACTATTTTCAAACTAAGACATTCTGTTAGGTGCACAGTGATATTTCATCGTAGTTTTCATTTGCATTTCTCTAATAGCTAATGCATTGAACATCTTTTCACATGCTTATTTCCCATACACATATCCTCTTCCATGAAAGCTTCCTTCATGTTTTTGTCCATTTTCTAATCAGATTGCTAGTTTGCTTTAATGGATTTGAGTTTTGTTAAGTGTTTGCATATTGTAGATAGTAGTCCTTTGTCAGATATGTGATTTGCAAATATCTTCTTCCAGTCTTAAACTCATTTTTTAACCTCAGAGTCTTTCATAGATCAAAATTTTTTAATTTTGATGAAGTCCAATGTATCAATTTTTCCTTTTATAAATCGTGCTTACCGTGTGAAGTCAAAGAACTTTGCCTAGCCCAAGATCACAAAGAATAACCTGTTTTTCTCCTTAAAAATTCTGTTTCTTTTGTTTTACATTTGAGGCTGTGGTCCATTTAAAGTTAATTCTTGTATAAGGTGTAAGTCATAAGTCTAAGTTTTTAATTTAATTTTATTTTTTGCCATTTAATTGATGCCATTTGCTTAAGAAACAATATTTCATATATCAAATTGTTTTTACACATTTTTCAAAAATCAGGCAGGAGTATTGGTATTGATGCATTTTTTGGGTCTCCGTTCTGTTCCACTGATCTGTTCATATGTCACTCTGCCAATACCACACAGTCTTGATTACTGTAGCTATTTAATAAATCTTAAGTATATAATAATTGAGTAGACTAGTTCCTCCTGCTTTTGTCTTTTTTCAAAATTCTTTAGTCATTCTAATTCCTTTTCAATTCCATACAAATTTGAGAATACTCTTGTCTGTGTCTACAAAAAATCTTATTGGAAGATTGATAGGAATTGTGTTAAATGTGTATATCAATTTGAGGAGAAATGACATCTTTACTCTGTTGAATTTTCCAATCCATTACAGAGTGTGTCACTGCATTTACTTTGATATTTAATTTCTTTTCTCAACATTTTCTTGTTTTCAGCATACAGATTCTATATAAATTTTGTTTGATTTGTGGCTGGGTATTTTTTGATTGGTTGTTAATGGTATTTTTTTCAAATTTTTCATGTCCGTATGTTCATTGTTAATATGTAGAAAGAATTTATTTTTGTAGGTTTATATTATATCTTGAAACATTGCTAAATGCACTTATTAGGTCTCGTAGTTTTTCTTTTTTTGAAAATGTGTTGGAATTATCTATGAAAATAATTATGTCTTCTGCAAATGGGGACAGTTTCATTTCTTCCTTTACAAACTGTATGCCTATTATTTCCCTTTCTTCTTTACTGCACTGGCTAGAACTTTCAGCTCTGTGTTGATGTTGAGTGGTGAGAGTAGATGAACTTGCCTTGTTTCATCTTAAAGTAAAAGCATCAATTTTTTTTTTACCATTAAATATAATGTTAGCTGTTGGTTTTCTATAGATGCTCTACTAAGTTGAGAAAGTTTCTATTCTTTCTTTTTCTAAGATAGAGTTTTTGTCATGAATGAGTGTTAATTACTTCTGATTGATATGGTGATGTGATTTTTCTTTGTTAGCCTGTTGATAAATTACACTGATTTTTGTTTGTTGAGACAATCTTGCATACCTGAAATAAGACCCACTTGATCACTGTCTTTTAAAATATTGCTGAATTCTGTTTGGTAATATTTTGTTATATAGTTTTGCATATGTAATATTTTGTAATATTTTGTTACGTAGTTTTGCATATGATGATATGTTTTGTCTTTAGTTTTAACTTTTGTGTATTCTGACTTCTTCTGGGTTTTGTATCAGGGTAACATAAAATGCACAAGATAAACTGGAAAACATACCATCCTTTTCTCGTTTCTAAAGGAGATTATGTAGAATTGGTGTTAATTCTTTAGAATTTTGGTAGAATCATCCAGTGAAATCATCTGGGCTTGGAGATATATCTTTGGAGAGTTTTTCCCTGTTGTTAATAATATCGATTCAATTTCCTGTTAGTACAGGGCTTTTCAAATTCTGTTGCACATGGGTGAATTGTGGTAGTTAGTACTTTTTGAGGAATCGGTCCATTTCATCCAGGTTTTTAAATTCACATATGTAGAATTGTTAGAATCTTCCCTTATTATTATTCAATACCAAAGTTTGTAGTGATACCCCTGGATACTAGTAGTTTGTGTCATCTCTTTTTTCCTTTTTGTTTGTATTGCTAGAAGTTTGTCAATTTTATTGATCTCTTCACAGAACCAACCCTTAGTTTCAGTGATTTCCACCAAAGTATTTTTTCCTGTTTTCAATTTGATTTATTTTTGCTCTTGTCTTTATTATTTCTTCCTATGTTTACTTTTGGTTGATTTTGCTATTGATTTTCTAGGCTCTAGAAAGAGGAGCTTACTTTTTTTATTTGAGACTTTTTCAATTTTCTAACATACATATTTAATGTTGTAAATTTTTGCTCTCAACACTGTTTTATCTGTGTTGACAGACTGTTTTAATTGTTGTTCATTTTAATATATTTTTATTTCCCTTCAGATTTTGTCTTTGGCACATGGATTATTTAGAAGCATGTGCTTACTGACTATTTAGAAATTTCTCCATTAATATTACTACTTTCTAGTTTGATTACATTTTCTGTTGGAGAATACATTCTACGAGGGTGAGTCAAAAATCATCCACACTCGGTTTATATCAAAACTTTTGTTGGCCTCACTGTCTTATCAGCACTTTCCGTTCAAGGCTACTGCCTCCCCAGTCACTGCTGTGCTGGTGTGAACATGTTACATCAGTTCATTTGTAACTGCGGTGCAAGCAAAAATGGATGCCCCACTTGTGATTTGCATGAAAGAAGAGCAGCGTGCAGTGACTCGTTTTTTGTGGTCTGAGGGTGTGCACGTCCACACACTTCTGCCTACACTGTCTCCACTCTGTAAAAATTTCATGTTGAGGTGTTGAAGCATCCTCCCTATAGTCCTGTTCTTGCTCCATCAGATTTTCACCTGTTGGTCCCCTGAAAACAGCCCTATGAGGACGGAGATTCACTTCTGATAAGTGAAGACAGCGATGCATTTGTGGCTCGCAACTCAGCCTAAAACATTTTTTTAATGAGGGAATATGAAAGCTTGTTGACAGATGGACAAAGTGTATTGAAAAGCAAGATTATGTCGAAAAATGATGTATTTGTCTTTTCTAAAACATAATTATAATAAATTTTACAGCCAGAGTGTGGATAATTTTTGACTCACCCTCATATATGTTTGCAATTCTTTTAAACTTGTTGAGGTTTGTTTTATGGTATAAGTTCCATGGGCACTTAAAAAGAATGTGTATTCTTGCTATTTGAAAGTATGCCAACTATATCCACCCATCCATCTGTTGGGTGGTGGTACTGTTGAGTTCTTCTGTATCCTTCCTGCTTTCATTCAGTTGAAAAAGGGCTTTGAAGTCCAACTACAATTATGGATTTCTCTATGTCTCTTTTTGTTTCTGTCAAATTTTTTCGCATATTTTGCTGTTCTGTTGTTCAGTGCATTCACACTTATGATTGCTATGTCTTTTTTGATTGGATATATTATTATTATGTAATGTCTCTATTTTTTGCTCTAATATCTACTTCATCTAATATTAATATAACCACTACTTTTTAAAAACTATTATCTGCATAAGTGTTTTTTATCCTTTTACTTTCTACCAGATTATATAGTTACATTTGAAGTAAAATTCTTGTAGACAGCATTTAGTTGTCATGATTTTTTAATCCACTCTATCAATCTGTCACTTTATTATTATATTTAGACTATTTATACTTAATGTAACTCTTAATATGTTAGGACTTTAGTTGCTATTTTTTGTTTATTCTGATTTTAATTTCTCTGCCTCGATGTTGGTATTTGAACATTTTTTAGGATCTTATTCTATTTATTTCTAGAGTTTCTGAGTATATCTCTTTGTATAGCTTGCTCTAGAAATTTGTGTATATACGTAACACTGTCTATTAATATTATCAGTTCCAATGAAGTGTAGAAATTTCATCTTCCTTTATGTTCTTTTATTTTCTCATTATTATAACTTTTCTTAAATAGTTTCTCTATATAAATTAGAATCACTAAAACATTGTTATATTTTTTTCTGCTCCAACCATGAAATATAATTTTGAAAACTCCAGGAGATAAGGAAATAGTATTTTATTTACTTCCCATTTTTGCTTACTATGTTTTTACTTCTTTTCTGATATTCCTACATCCCTTCTTTTATTTTTTCCTCTCTGTTTACAGAACTTACTTTACCCATTCTTTCAATGTAGTCCTGTCAGTGGCAATTCCTCAAGTATCATTATGTTCAAATCATCATCTGCCATAAACCACCAAAACAAAATGAGCAAAGTTGTTCATGCAGTATGTAAAATGGAATCTAAGATTTTAATTCAACTGGAGTCATAAAAAAAATAATGATTATTTTGCATGACATTACATTAATACTCTGTGGAATACTGTTGCTTTAAAGCAGAAAAGAAAGTCTCTTGCCTACTGTTATGTCAAAAATTAAGCCAAACAGGAAATAAACTAACAATGTTTAACTTTAGGCCACACTTTGAACCAGACATTTTTCTGAACATTTTAAGTTCATTCAAATCCTTGTGGTGACAAATAAGGTAAACACTTTATTATTCCTATTGGTGGTACCAAGGTCACATAGTTGCCAAGCTGAGGGGCTTGGGTCAAATCCTTGCGATCTGAGCGCAGAATCAATGCTCTTGTTTCATATACTCCACTGTCTTTTTACACTCTTGAAAGATATCAAATAGAAATAACAGATGTCATTCTATTTTTGTTTTTGTTGATAATAAAAAAAGAATAAGGTTATTGGTTTAAATTAACTTGATAGCAATAAGCTAAAGAGTAAGATGTGCTATATTTAGGCAAATACAATTATAAGACTTCTCTGTGTAGTCTTCAAATCCTGTTATATCTTATTTGTTGTTGTCATATATCAGATATTTTACCATATAACTAAAGACTTCTATCTCTACAATAAAAGCAAGTATTCAGTATATTCACAGAATGAACTATATTATGATATTCTAACCTTTCTTATATTAATATGTTAATAACATGTGTCTACCATGCAAGTTTTACTGTACTGACACAAAATTGGTTCTTGAGCTTTCTAAGACAACCAGCTAGTTCTGACAAAATACACTGCCTATAATTTTCACAGCAGTCATTTTTCATGATTCCATAGGAAAATCTAGTCATAGAAATGAATCTTCTGTTTCTGTAGACATTGTTCATGTCCTATCAAATCAACGCAAAATCTTTTCCATAATCTATCACTTGTAAAATATGCTATGTTTTAAAAGTTTTTGTTTTGAAAGCTCTTATGTCAGTTATTCAATTGGTCAAATATCCTACCTACCTGATTTTCTCCATTTAAAATTATTCTACCAAAAATTGACAATGAAAGTTATTCACTATTGATATGTTCCTATATTATGTACATTCTCTTTCTCTTAGTCTTCTATCTTTCCAAAGAAGCACGACATTCAATATTTATGTCACATTTCCTTAATGTTGAGACAAATAGTCAAATGAAGTATGAAATAAATATAATGAAATTTCATGTAACAAACATGAAAAATAATCCCTCTTCATTATATCAGCCACTTTTCATTGAACTTAATTGTTATAAATTATACAAATTATTAATCAGTTGTGTAATCTTAAATTCCAAGTATTGCTACTCAGTACTTTTTTCCTAGATTCCAAAATTGCTGTGGAATACTTCAATATTAGGTAAAATCTATGCCACTAAGAATTTGATGCATGCTGCATATACCATTTTTTCTATCTCAGTACTTCACTATTTCTATCCTTGTTTTACAGAGGAATCGAGGCAGCTTAAAGAACACACACACACACACAAAATGATGGCACATAGAGAGAAACAAAAATTTCAGACCAAAACCAAAATACTGGCCCTGAAATAAGATCCACTTCAAAAAACATAGATGTAGTTCAACTTTACAGTACATTCTAGGTTTCTTGGAAACCAATACAAAATATACTCTACTATGCAGGGTTCTTATAGGACAGCACTGTGTGAACAGCAGCAACTGTGCAGCAACTTGGAAGAATGAATTGAACAACACTACAGTTTACAGTTTAGAGATCTTCAATATAAAACATACTGCAACAACATCGACACTCAGCACACTAAAAATATTATTCAGGAGGTTATCAAGAGGTAAAGGAAGTTATTTCTAAGCGAGCAATTCTACTTGGAGAATTTTTAAGTTTGTGGAGGTGAGAGAGGCATTACTGGTGTTTTGTAGAAAGAGGCCAGGGATGGCCAACATGCTCCAATGTGTAAAACAGTCTTGCACAATAAAGAATTATCTAGAAATCTACCTGAATTACAAATCCCCTGCTAGACATTCACCTGGGTGGGACATATGTTTATGAGTATTTGAGCTTAGAAATGAATGCTATTTTAAATAAAAATACAAAGCATTTCTTTCACAATTTATGATGCTTAGAAGGTAACTACTGATAAATCAATAGAAAAATTTATTTGTTTGGTTTGGAAATGTATCAAGAATTATTTTTCCATTCTGGGAATATCACATCACCATGTCAAAAGCACTTGAATCGCCAACCTCAAATTTGCACCAGTCTGTTTCTGTACCTGCCCATTTTCCCTGGTTCCAGGTTCAGTGAGTTAGTATGTGTGTGTTTTCTTCATTATACTTTCCAGTCTAGTCATGTTCACACATTTTTACACTACAATGTATTCCTTTATTATGAATTACTTCCTTATTTATTCTTTATATTATCATTAGGGTTTTATATAGGGTTTTTTATCTGAAGTTGTATGTGAGAATAAAGTTATGCTATTAATTTCTTTTCAGTAAAGTATCTTACAAAATATTTTATGTAAAAAGTAAAAAGGAGGCTTTTGTTCTGGTGAGCTTGAGAAATGCTAAGTTAACTCAGGCATTTTATTTATTTTCATGATGCTTAGCTGAATAGAAGTGCAGATGTAAAATAAATAGAGATATAGAAAAGTGTTCATCCTTAAAATGATTTCTCCAAAGTATCTTTCAATTTTTAGTAACATTTAGAAAATTAATATTTCAAACACATTTTCTAATAAGTCTAGAAAGTGTTAATGTTCTTTCTCCATATTGAGATAAGATTTATCTGATTCAACATTGGCTTCAGTTCAATGAGGGAAAATAATCAAAACTACTGGAAAAATAACAAATTTTAATACATAATAATATAGTTAACAGAATTGAAATGTGCAGCTTAATTGAGATATTAACCACTGAAAAAGACTGAGTAAAAGAAATCATATAATTTGATTTAAATTACTTATTTTTTCTCTAAAATTTCCTTTACCCAGAACTAGTGTTTGTTTTCTCCATAAAATTATGTGGTACACTAGAAATAAAATATAAAGAATCATGGATAAGTGTTGAATATATTTAGGAGAGGCAAGTTTCATTTCTGAAATTTTCAGCTCTTTTTGTCCAGGCATATATTTAAATCTTAAGAATTTACCTTGTAATCTGCTAGGAAGTGATCCTATTAAATATCTCATTTATAAGAAAACCATTTTTAATTACATTAAGAGAATTGTCACAAATGCAAAACTGTGTATCTTCAATGTTCACTCATAACAGCATCTGTCACAAGTTTAATTGATCCTTAAAAAAATGTGCCATGTTTTCTTTTTTCAATTTTTTTCTCAACTGTGGGCAAACATGGAGTTGTACATATCCAATTTTAAAATTGGAATGTTTGGTTAGAAAATGAAAAGATAGTATAAATCTTTCACATGAGCATGTACAGATGTTTTCAATAAGTGTATTGATATAATAATAACAATGAAACTTTCTTTGAGAGGAAGGTTTCCTGTGCTGCTATATATATAGTGGTTATATTTAGATACTAAGGTAAAAGCAGGTACCCAGCAGGGATTTCCAGCAATGGAGCCTTGGAAAAATAACTGGATGGTTGTTTCATTTAACTGAATTTTTATTTTGCTTTAAGATGGGAAGGCAGATACATATAGTATTCAATCATGTATCAAATGCTTTTTACTTTTCGAGTAATAAATGACTCCATTTTTGGACCAAAGAATCAACCAAAACTTTTTTTATGTAAAAGTTTATGCAAACTTTTTAACCTAAAGTTGGAAATCCCATTTAACCTCCTTTCTCTAACTTCTATTCCCCTTTTCCAGAAAATAGAAATAAACTCATTTTTTTACTTTTGTCTTAGATCTTCATGGCTTATTCTCTACACATAAAGGCACATACCCCTCACACATGTGCACACATGCATTAACAGATTTATATACAAGGAAACGGTACTGTATGCATTATTGTGAATATTTTGTTATGTAAATTTAAAATTATACTCTGAAAATTCTTATATCCCCACACAATATGTGATGATTATACCTAGTTAATGGTAAAATTAATTAATAATAAACTAAAATAACATGGTTCAGTGTTTCCAAAAACAACATCATTAGTTTTTCCAAAATGATGTAATTTAGAATTTCCACAAGCAAGCAGTAGTTGACACAATCTTAAAGCTCTCATAAGGGTGGAAGTAGTTTGTGTATCCGCTAGCCAGAGTTGAATGACATTTTAATACATGAGGCAGTGGGTAGAAGGGCATTGTTTCAATAGTTAAGCCAAATTAGTCCTAGATTAGCAACTAATCTGAATCTGCTCTAAAGATGCTTTAAGACAAGTCTTAAAACAATCAAATTGATTTCAAGCAATTTCAGTGTATATCAAAACAACCTCAACCACATTTAAAGGGATACAACAAAATTCAGTGGTCAACAATGTAAAATCACAATGTTTGGCAATTGGTGAAAAGTTATCAGGCAAGAAGTAAGCAGGAAAATATGACCTTGAGAAATACAAAAATAGCATAGGTGATGACATTAGCAGATAGGGACATTAAACCAGGTCATATACACAGATTATTTAAGTTCAGTGAGATAAAGAAAAATTTTATTATGATGAGAAAAAATGTAAAAAAGACCTTAGTAGACATTTCAAATTATAAAACATAATTTCTGAAACATAAATAATGAGAAGAATGAATAGCATATTTGAAACTATAGAACATATTTCAGTAAAATAGAAGAGAGAACATTAAAAATATAAACAGATAGTCCAAAGACAAAAAACAGTATAACCCTCCGATACCTGTGGGCAATATTGATCATTCAAACACTTGTTTATTTGGAATCCCTAAGAGGAGAAGACAGAGGGCAGAAAATTTACTCAACAAATTCATGACAAAAAAAACAAAAACAAAAAAACAAAAAAACCCACAAAACTTCGAATTAAATGAAATTTATAATCTCATAGATCCAAATATTTCAATAAACTCCAATAAGAAAAAAATTAACTCAAAATTAAAGATGTGAACATAAGACCTAAAACCATAAAACTCCTAGAAGGAAACACAGGTGGCAAGTTTCATGCCATAGGTCTTGGAAATGATTTTTTGAATATGATACCAAAGCAAAAGCACTAAAAACAAAAATAAATATGCAAAATGACATCATACTAAAAAATCTTCTGCACAGCAAAGGAAACAAAATTAAAAGGCCAACTACTGAATGGGAAAAAATATTTGCAAATCATGTATTTGATAGAGGGCTAAAATCCAAAATATATATAGAACTCATAAAACAGCAAAAAAACTTAATCCAATTAAAGAATGGGCAGAAGATCTGAATAGACATTTTTCCAAAAAGATATACATATGGGCTGCAGACACATGAAAAGATGCTCAGTATCACTAATCATTACAAATCAAAACAAGATATCACCTCATATCTGTTAGAATGGCTATTATCAAAAACATAAGAAATAACAAGTGCTGGTGAGAATGTGGAAAAAAGGGAACTCTGTACACTGTTCACGGAAAAGTAAATTGGAGCAGCCAATAAAGAAAACAGGATGTAGTTTCCTCAAATAAATTAAGAATAGAATTACCATATGATCTACTGATTCTACTTTTGAGTATTTATCTCAAAAAAAAGAGAAAAAAAAAAAGAAAAGGAAAAAAGAAAAAGAAATCACTAACCAGAAAAGATATATGCACCACTATGTTCATTTCAGCATTACTTACAATAGTCAAGATATGAAAACAACCTAAGTGTCCATCAATAGATGAATGGGTAAAGAATTTGTGAATGTTGCATGTGAATGCTGCAGGAGAGAGAAATGTCACATCCGGGAACCCACTTGAGTCCCCAGTGTAGACCACCAAGTGAGGGTCTTTGGTTTCAGCAGGAAAGAATTCAAGAGGGACCCAAAGCGAAAGCAGGTTTATTCAGAGGGATACACACTCCATAGGCAGAATGTGGACCTTTTCAGAAAGTGAGAGCAGCCCCAGGGCATTGGTGGTTGGTTTTTACGGGCTGAGTGAATTTCATATGCTAATAAGTCGGAGGAATATTCTTGCTCTTTGGGGGAAAAGTGGGGATTTTCTAGGAATTAGGCCACTGCCCACTTTCTGGCTTTTTATGGTCCACCTGGGAACTGTCATGATGGAAGGGGGAATGATTTTTAGTATTATAATGAAGGTATAATGAGCTAAAGGTCAATGATGAAACTATTCTCAAGGCCACCTTGGTTTCAGCAGGTTCCAGTCAGTTTTTATTGCATCCTAACAGCTACGCCCCTTCTTCATTTATCTAGCGGTCGTGTCCTGCCCCTTTCCCTTCTGTCTCAAAAACATGTTCTGATAGTTGGTTTCATGGGTCAGTTTGACCAGGCCAGCTCTTTGGTCAAATATCGTATCATTTGTGTCTGTGAGAGTGTTCTAGATGAGATTAACAGTTGAATCAGTAGACAAAGTAAAGCGTGTTTCCCTCCCTATTGTTGGTGGTCCTAATTCAATTAATTGCAGGTCTAAATAGAACAAAAAGATTAAGAGGAAAATTCTTTGGCTTGACTTTGTTGAGCTGGGACATCAGTCTTTTGCCCTTGACTGGAACACACATTATCAGCTCTCCCAGTTTTCAAGCCCTCAGTCCCAACTAGAAATTACACTATTCGCTTTCCTGGTTCTGAGGCCTCCAGACTCAGACTGGAACCAGCACCACTGGCTCTCCTGCTTCTCAGATCTTTGAACAAAAACTGGAACTTACACCATTGGTTCCCCCTGGGTCTAGCTTGCTGACTTCATATCTTGGGATTTATCAGCCTCCATAGTCACATCATACAATTCCCTACAATAAATATTTATATCTTTCTATCTATCTAGCGTGTGTGTGGGGGGGGGTCATATGTATCCTATTGGTTTTGTTTCTCTAGGGAACCCTGACTAATACAGATTTTGGTACTAAGAGTGGCACTACAGGAGTAGAATTTCAAGGATGAGTTTTTTTCCATCAGTTCTGGGGTTTCTGGAATTGGCTTTAAAATTGGACAATGATAGTCAATAGCAACATCTGATAATACAGACACAAAATATTATCATCAGTGCTCCTAATCAATCACTTATAAGATGCAAGGAGCTGGATGGCTGTGATTACGATACTTTCAAACACTTTTGAAAAATTGATGAATATAATGAGCTTGGCTTCTTGATCCTAATATCTCTACAAAGTGGGGAAAGAAACGGATGAGTTCATAGCTTCAAATTCCCAGCTCAAGTGATTAGTTTCTGTATGTGCCCTGAAGGAGACCTTCATCTCCTGTAGCCACAGGGCTGAGATTGCTGGAAATAAAATTGAGAATCTCATCCTGTGATTGGCTGAATTACAACCCAAGCTGAACTTCCAATCTCGTAGGGAGTCTACTGTTAATGTGAGGGCACTGATTGGGAAGATGTGAGATCCTTAAAGTTGGTGTAGGGACCTGTGGGAAGACCCCGATGAATCTAGGGACACTGAGCCCTTAAATTCTGATGAGTCATTTCTGCCAGTGAAAGAGGCCTCCCAAGCCCAGTGAGAGTGGCCTCACCACCCCCATCTGCGGAGATTAACCATGCATTGCCTGGAGAAACTGTAATGGCCTTTCGTGAGGCTGTTGCTGAGCAAGACAGTGTTGAGTCTCCACAGGAAACACCCCCACTATCCCTCAAGACATAATTAATCTCAAGTCTCAGTAGGCCCTAAAGATGAGGTAAAAAGTGTGACACATCAGAGATGCACTACACTCCAAAAGACCTCCTTGAGCTTTCTCTAACTGATGCCAACAGGAATCTGGGGAACATGTGTGAGAATGGACATTAAAAGTGTGGGATAATAGTGGGAGAAAAATAAAATTGAATAAGATTGGATTTATTGATACAGGCTCAATAAGCAGACAGTCTGCACTTAATATTGCAGCTCAGAGAGGGAGAAAGGACTCTGGTTGGTTGGTTGGTTAGAATATGACCAAAAAGTGGCCCACCAAAAGTAAGCAAGTTGGAAATACCACACCTACCTTGACTTAATATAGAGGAAGGAATTCAATGGCTCATGGAAATAGAAATATTAGAGTGGATTTGTCATTTAAGACCTACTCACCCACACTGGAAGGGTCTAGAAGATATGCCTTTCACCAATATTGTGAGAAAAAAAATTTGTGAGAGGAGCTCCAGAATCCTTGAAGAGCTCCTTGATTCCTCTTCTCTGTAAGTGAGAACAGACAGTGTGAACTGCAGTCAGTGAAATTGGAAACCTAAATGAAATGGAAGTAGTTGGATCTAGGGGTCCAAGAAGAACCAAGTAGCAGAGGCCAAGTGGCAGCACTCAACCACTACAGACAAAGTGGACAAGTAATAGACAGCAGAGTCAAAGCATCAATAAGAAAAGTCTGAAGGGCTTAATTTCCAAAATATACAAACAGCTAATACAACTAAACAATAAAAACAAACAACCCAATAGAAAAATGGGCAGAGGACCTAAACACGTTTCTCCAAAGAAGACCTATAGATGGCCAACAGGCACATAAAAAGATGCTCAACATCACTAATTATTAGAGAAATGCAATTCAAAACTACAGCGAGGTACGCCCTCACACCAGTCAGAGTGGCTATCATTAAAAATCTATAAATAACAAATGCTGGAGAGGGTGTAGAGGAAAGGGAACCAGCCAACACTGTTGGTGGGAATGTAAATTGGTGCAGCCACTATGGAGAACAGTATGGAGGTTCCCCAAAAAACTAAATATAGAGTCGCCATATGATCTATCAATCCCACTCCTGAGCATATATCCAGATGAAACTATAATTCAAAAAGATATATGCACCCCTGTTTTCACAGTAGCACTATTTACAATAGCCAAGACGAACAAGGAAACAATCTAAATGTCCAGTGACAGATGAATGGATAAAGAATATATAGTATGTATGTATTCACACACACACACACACACACACACACACACATGGAGTACCATGCTGCCATAAAAAAGAATGAAATAATGCCATTTGCAGAACCATGGATGCAACTAGAAATTATCATACTAAATGAAGTAAGTCATAAAGAGAAAAACAAATACCATATGATGTCACTTATATGTGGAATCTAAAGTATGACACAGATGAACTGATCTACAAGATGGAAACAGACTCACAGACATAGAGAACAGACTTGTTGTTGCCGAGGGGAGGGATGGATTGGGAGTTTGGGATTAGCAGATGCAAACTATTATATACAGAATTGATAAACAACAAGGTCCTACTGTATAGCATAGGGAACTATATTCAATATCCTGTGATAAACCACAATGGAAAAGAATATGATAAAGAATGTATATATATGTATAACTGAATCACTTTGCTGTACAGCAGAAATTACCACAACATTGTAAATAAATTACCTTTCAGTTACCAAGATATCACACTAGTGCGTTACATTGATGGCACTATGCTAATTGAACCTAGAGAGCAAGTAGCAGCAACTACTCTAGACTTGTTGGTAAGACATTTGCACATGAGAGAGTGGGAAATAAATCTGACAAAATTTCAGGGGCCTTCTACCTCAGTGAAATGTCTAGGAGTCCACTAGTGCGGGACATGCTGAGATTTATCTTCTTAGGTGAAGGACAAGTTTTTGCATCTGGCCTCTCCTACAAAAAGATAAAATAAAAAGGCACAGTTCCTAACAGGGTTTCTTTGGATTTTGAGGTAACACATTCCTCATTTGGGTGCATTACTCTGGTGCATTTACCAAGTGAACCTACAAGCTGCTAGTTTTGAGTGGTACCCAGAACAAGAAAAAGCTCTGCACCAGGTCCAGGCTGCTGGGCAAGCTGCTGTGCCACTTGTGCCATGTGAACCAGTAGATCCAATGGTGCCTGAAGCAGCAGTGAGGATAGGGCTGCTGTCTGCAGCCTTGGGCAGGCACCTATAGGTTAACCACAGTTTAGGTCCTTAGAATTTTTTTTTTTTTTTTTGAAGCTCTTTATTGGAGTGTAATTGCTTTACACTGTTGTGCCAATTTCTGCTGTACAACAAAGTGAATCAGTTGTATTTATACATATATTCCCATATCCCCTCCCTCCTGCAACTCCTTCCCACCCTCCCTATCCCACCCCTCTAAGTCATCACCCATCATCGAGTTGATCTCCGTGTTATGCAGCAGCTTCCCACTAGCTATCTATTTTACATTTGGTAGAGTATATATGTCAATGCTACTCTCTCACTTCGTCCCAGCTTCTCCTTTGACCCCCCACCCTGTGTCCTCAAGTCCATTCTCTACATCCGCATCTTTATTCTTGCCCTGTCACTGGGTTCATCAGTACCTTATTTTTCGATTCCATATATATGAGTTAGCATACAGTATTTGTTCTTCTCTTTCTGGCTTACTTTGCTCTATATGACAGGCCCTTAGGATTTGGAAGCAAAACCCTGTCATCCTTTGCTGATAGCTGTTCTCCTTTCAAGAAACAGCTCTTGGCCTGCTACTGGGCCTTAACAGGGACTAAAAAGTTAACCACAGGCCAAATTGTACCAGTACAATTTGGTTTTATTTCTCTGGAGAACCCTGACCAACGCATGTGTCCACAGTAAGATTTGTATTCCAATAGTCAAAGTAACATTATTTAAAGTAGCCAAAAATTGGAAGCAATCAACCAATGGATTCATAAACAAATAGTAGTCTATCAATACAGTAAGATAACACTTATCAACTGAAAGAAGTGAATTGTGAATATGTGCCACAATCTTGATGAATCTCAAAAAGATTTTGTTCAGAGAAAGAAGCCAGACATAAAAGCTTATGTGCTATATGATTCCATTTATATGACATTCTGGAAAATGCAAGGCTATGGGAAGAAATCAAGTCAGTGGTTGTCATGGGCTGTGATTAGGGGAGTGGATTGACTACAGAGGGGTATGATAGAACTTTTTGAAATGATAAAAATATTCTATATCTTCATTGTGAAAGTGGTTACATAACTGTATAGCTGTCAAAATTCTTTGAATCATATACTTAAATTGATAAATTTTACCTCAATAAAGGTAGTTTAAAAACAAAAAGAAATTACACTTTAGTCTCCAAATTTCACATAGGAAAGAACAAGCAAAGACTCCAGTGTATACTAGCCAGTTAAAAATTTTTTACGTTAAATTGTTAGGGACTTTTTAACAATATCCTCTACAAATTTCAGTAATAGCGATTCACCAAAAAATCTTTTCCATTTATCTGTAGCTACATTTTCATCATTTTTAAGGATAGTATTTAAGAGTGAAAACAGATCTCTTTTTGGGTAAATTACCAAAAATGACTTTAAAAATCTAAGTAAGAGGCGATCATTGTATGAAGTAAAATTGATTCAGTCTGGTGCTCACTCAGAGCAGGTAATGTCAAATCTTATGAACTCCAACTTCCTAACAAAAGACAAACTTTGCAGCGTGGGTGGAGTCAGTCTACAGGAAGAAAAAAAGATTGTTTGGTATGTACTTTGGCAAGATGTAGGTAGCATTCTAGAATAACACTATCTATAAAACTAGTTGGCAGCATTTATAAGAAAAAAGCCTGCCATTTAAAATTATGTTATACATTTCTTTTAAAAGTGGCTATAACAGAATAGAATACAGCTCGTCTTTCAGAAATTGCCCAACAGATGCTTTCTATTTATATTTTGTTCAAATACAATATTTCATTCATTCTTAATTAAATATTTATGTGGCTCGAATTTAGGTTAAGTTGAAATTATGTGCTTTATTTGAATTCTGAGAGCAGGCAATGCCCTGTACCACCATGGCATAATGTAGGAGGCAAATTATTTGAAAATATTTTCTAGTGAAATAAACCTTTGTGTGCTGCACAGAGCATTTTATTAGCACTTATTACTACGAAGCTCAGCAATTAAATTCTACATTTTTGTGAACATTATAAAGGCTATAATGATTATTTTAAACCTGTCTTCAACAGGTTTAAAATGTAATTTTGGACACGTAAACAATGAAAGTTCTAGAACACTAGAAAAAATTTCCATACCATGAGGTAGGCTCACTTTGAATTTGCAAAACTTTTAACTCAGAGGGAATAATTTGGGGAAATTTATGAATGCTCATTTTTTAAAATTTTCATGGCAATGTAATTATACGGAGCTCTTATAAATAGCGTTTCCTGAGAATGTGAGATGAATTTGAGGGAAGGGAGAAATAAAAACAAATAGTGAAAGTAGCCATGAGGCTCCCCATAGTAAATATGGTTAGGAAATTTAGTTTCTTCAGTAGACCCTCAGAGTTTGTCCAGACATACATACAGAACTTCCATTCTAGTAACTTTTCTTGGAAGATATTTTTGTACACCTTGCTGAGCCACCAATATATGCTATGGTGTTTCAGGGGAGGGGGTAACGAAATATATGGCCAGTATTTTAACCATCTTCCTGTCACAATTGGAAATAGGTTTTCTTTTCTGAGACAAGAATAAATAAAACATGGAGAAATATAATAAAAGAATGGCAAAGATCAGTGCCATCGGGGCGTGATTGTGTGTGGCATGCTCAGTCCCACAGCTCAGAAAAGCAATGGGTTTAGCGGATGTCACCCTATTAGGAAAAGAACCATTTTTCATTAACATTTGCTGACATTGTTATGTATTTAATTTTATATGATAAGATCTGTCATCGCAGTCTTTACTGAATATAATTATCTGAAACAAATAATATTTAGAAAATATGTATGTCTTGATTCTTATGTCCTAATGATTGGATGGACACGTTTGTGACAGATTAGAAACAGGGAAACCAATCTTTTCCCTTTCATTCTCCCTCTCTCTCTCTCGTGTGTGTGTGTGTGTGTGTATATGTGTGTGTGTGTGTGTATCATATAGAAATATACAAGCTAATAAGTTGCGTGTAAAGGGGGATTTTTAATGAAAGAAGGAAGGTCCCCACTCTAAAGCTGTTTTTTAATGGCAAAATTCTCAGAGATCTGTGGGGCAAGAGTAAGCTGAATGTGCTAAAATGGTGAAGTAAAATATAACTCACAAGATCAGAAGGACTTTATGCTGAAGTTCATCTGGGTGATAAGCTATGGTAAACATCATTTGAAGACTTTACAACAAACAAACAAAAACAATGAAAGTAGAATGATTATGATTACTCCTTTGATAGAAGATATCAAAATGAAATCATCTTTCATTTGGCAATTACTCTCATACAATGACTCTTTAGCGTCTTTGTAGATAATTTTGAGTCTATCTTTCAAAACAAACTAAAAATAAATCAGTGAGCAAAATGCTATGTTGTTTATTGTTATCAGCTAAACACAGAAGCATATAAAACTTACTTTCAAACATATTCCTTCTTAAATTGATGTTTTGGTTGAAAATTTTCAGCGCAAAAAGAGCTAGGTGCGTATGTGGTAATGTTTCTATTTATTATAAACAAAAAATAGAGAGAACTTTTGGATGGTAGGTTTAGAGTGAGAGGTTGACTGGAGAGAAACTAGACCTTAAGAAATGTTAAACTCTTGTTAGTAGCTCCAGATACCTTTCCAAATATAATTTAACTGTTTTTTTCCCAAGATGATGGCAGAAAAAATATTCCCTCAGCCATTCTTCGTATTTCTCTTAATATTGAAACTTCTGTAGCATTATGGGGGTAGTTTCTTAGCTATTTATAAATACTTCAAATAATTTTTCTAGTTATTTTTCCCTAAAATAATTTTTCCTTTAAAAATATGTATGATTAATTGTTACTAGTTTTTTGTTGTGGTGGTGGTGGTGGGTTTTTTATATTTTTATTTTTTTCTTTTTGCTTCTCTGGGCTAATGCAAAAAGAAGAAGGAAATTAGAATAATCCAAATATCCTCTAATTAAAGATTATAAAAATCTTTCTTCAAGATTGTATGCATTTTCATCATGGGCTTCTTTTAATGTCAGCATTTTATGATTTTTCTTAATGCTAACCTTCAATCAGAAAAAAAAAAATCTGTCCCAACTTAAAAAATAGACAATATGTAATACAGAATTATTTTAAATTGTCTACTTAAAATTACACGGACTTCCCATGGATTTTATCGGTGAAAGAAAAATAAAACATATCCAAGAAAAAAAAAATGTCAGAAAAAAATGCAGAACAATTGAACAGGTCCTGGGATTACTAGAAGATAACACTTGGGGAAATAATGGTTTCCAGACAGAAGAGTAGCCTATTACAATTTTGGAAAGAGGAAGGAAAGAAAAAGTATTTGTAATATATGGCTATATACATAAAAATATTAAGAACTGTATCATGTTGGATGTTGTTTTGGTTAGTTATGGTCATACAACAAACACTTGACCCCAAATTTTAGAGACTTAAAACAATGAAAACCATTTTGTTTTTGCTCATGGTTTCTGCAGGAAAAGCTTAACTGGGGTCTCTGGCTCAGGGTCTCTTATGTGGTAGCAGCCAGATGGGCTAGAGCTGGGACAGGGGAGGGGGATATGGAGGATCTGGAGTCTGTGCAGGCCCCTCTTTCTCCTCCTCTCTTGTCAGGGCTTCTCCATGCAGTCTCTCTGAGCGGGCTGGTTTGGACTTTCTCACATTGCAGCCCACTGGCCTATCAGACTCCTCACTTGGCAACTAAGGGCTCCAGCGCAAGTGTGCTGGTGAACAATGTGGCAGCTGTGTGCCCTTTTATGACCTGCCCTGAGAAGTCACCTAGCATCTGTCCCACTGTACTCCAGTGGTGGAAATGGTCACAGAAGTCTGCCTAGTTCTAAGTGTCACCCTCACACTGTAAGAAAAGCAAGCGGTATGGCAGATATCATTGAGGTTATCTTAGAAAAATACAACTTTATTAAAAATTTATTTTGTTTTATTAAAACTCACGTCAATTAATAAAATATTTTACCTGGACCTAAAAGTAACAGAAGACGAAAAGAAAAACTAATCTAAGTGGAGGAAAAAATATGTCAAAGAACCAAAAACATCTCATAATAAACTTCACATTAAAAAAAAAAAAAATCAAGAATACAAAGAGACTTCCTGGGCAGTACTCTAGGTCAGCATGCCTTGACTAGTAGCTTCATATTTTCATTTGACCTTCTTCCTTCAACAATTATGGTAACTATTGATTGTTGCAGAAACGGTACATTATAGCTACAGGACAACTTTTATGCACATCTTTATTCAGCCATCACTGCTTCCTTTTAAAGTGATGTTTTCAATGTTTATTAAAAAAAAAAAAGAGGGTCAGGAAATTCCTTTTTCCTGTAAAGAAACAGAATGCCTCAGGCTAGAGCTTTTGGTAAACAATGATATCTACATAAACATTTATATTTCTATCTTTTTCATTATATTTATTTTTTGCTGTATTAGTGGGTGGTGATATTAGTCTTCTATGTTCTAATAAAGTATACATTAAAATCTTTAGGCCTCAAATGAGTCAACTTAAAGGAAGATAGTAAATAAATGATAGCTAATATGGTAGGTACATGTGTGAAACATGAAGTTGAAGCAGTCATCTGACTAAAGTTCAGGATACCCTGCTGCTGCCTTACACACAGGGCGAGGGGGAAAAGAACTATTAGAAAAAAGTCTTTCCAAATATGCACATTTTTGGTCAAATAACATTTTATAGTTTTACTTAACCCTCTATCCTAGATGTTGTACACTTATTATTAAGTATTTCCCACAGTCTTCCCTCTTTAGCAATGGCTAATGCAACATCTACCCTGCAGCCAGGAGACAGATGGTTGGAATCTTCTTAGACTCCTATAACCAAAGTGAATAGTGGTCTCCAGGAGGACTGCCAGGAAATAGAGAAGTCAAGTACAACGCTTACACTACTCTTATTTGGCAAGCTCCCTAAAGTCAGAGACCATCACCAATTTAGCAGTCATGGAATTGAGATAAAAATGAGGGAAAAAAAAGAAGGAAAACAGAAAAAAAAAATGTGGATTGTTCCTATTTTATAAAACAATGTTAGTACTCATGATACAATCAAAGCTACGAATAAATAATTCCTATTGCCTTCTTGCCAAGGAGTCACTTGGCTTGAAAAAGAGTTAGCTATTTCCTTTGTATAATAATTACATTTACTTTCAGAAGACAACTGCTTATTATATTAACTTTAGGAATTATCAAGGATTATAGTATTACAGAAATCTTACATTGTATTTAAGTATAATTGACATACACATTAGTTTTCATTCTAAAGAGGTCGATTGAAATAATCTCTAAATTCCACAAAAGTGAACACCAATTTTGGGTGTTTACAACCATATAATTCCCCAAGCTTTCACAATCATCACAACTATAAAGGTGATCCACCTTTCTCTGAGTCCCTCATATTTAGAATATGGAAAGATAGAAATTACCTCATTGAAATCAAAGTCAGATTGAGGTCATTGAAATTTTTTTCTCATGTTGCAAAGTTAAACATTGGGTCTTAAATTTGATATAAATTATTCCAATTCCTCTTTTAAAAAACAACAAAAATGACAAAACACCTAAGTGTTAGAAAAATGTGAATTGCCATTTTATCAGTGTGGCAAAAAATTATTTTAGGGAGATTTATGGATAATTGTAAGTCAAAGTTCTTCACTATTTGAGTTTGCATAGAGCATATTTACACTCTACCACACCTCATTCCCATAACAGAAAACACATGAGATATCAAAACATCTAAAGTAAAAGGAATTTAAATATTCTAAAAATATGTTTGTACAAGATATACTGCACACATTTTACATGGAGCATTTATAGACTACCCCCACATTGTACATCCCAAAATGTTTATAAGTTATCATTATGACAGTCTTTAATATATAGTACATAGGTGGTCAATAAATTATTTTCCTAAGCCTTGTGAATTACTTTAAAAATATCCACCATGAAAGACCAGATGGCTCAACAGATTGGCAATTTATGAGCTAACTTTAATCTCTCACTGGACAAAATGACTAAAGGTCATTGTCATCTGCCATCTGCCATGTGGCATGCGAATAATGAAGTGGTGGGCTTAGTCTTGTTACCATAGACAGGTGCCTACCATAGAAAAGATGAGCCTCATTCCAATTGGAAATAATTTATATACATCTTCAAAGAAAGACCTTTGATAAATATTGAAAGCTGAGTTTCCTGACTAAAGCTGAAAAATATCTCCAGGTTAAATTTAATAGAAAGTGAGAGACTAATAAAAGTGATTTCTAAACATTCTAATTGCAAAAGAGGATATCTATCTCCTCATATAGTTTCATGACACTGAGTCAATATATCTTCGGAATTAGAAGTTATCATTCATCTTTCAAACTTTTAACTTTGTAGAATATTTTGCAAAATATTGTGTATAGACACTACATTAATATTTAAAAGCATTAAGTATTAATAGTATGCATCACATAAAATATTTTAAATTAAAAATTTTTATTTCTAAATATACACATATGTAAGTATTTGAGATTTTTAACTAAGAGAAGAAAGAATGCATGCTTCAGACAGACTGAGTGTGAGAGAGAAAGAGAGAGAGAGACTTGGCAGAAAAAACTTTATAAGAATAATCTTGTTACCCAAACTTGAAAAACCCAAATATTTAAATATATTTACCAACATGTGAGTTTTTATGCTATAATTAAAGACAATAACCCTAAATATCAATTATTGGAAAGAATCTGGCTCATGTTTAAAAAGATGTTGAGTAAAAAATTTGTGGTTAGGATTTCTTTCTTTGTCTGTTATTCATTTTTGCTTGAACGCAGAGTGATTAAAATTTGCATGCATCAAGGCATCTTTGCTCCATTAACATCTTGCCAAGAGTGGGGTTCTGGTGATTCTGGAGAAGATCTTAGGGGAGGCAGAGTCACCGTACTTAAATAACTTCGAACCACAGAGTTTGGAAATTACTCACTTTTAATCTTTCTGATTAAATAATGGGGAAACTCATTAGTATCACTCTAAGTACATGCTAATCCTCTTAACAGAGCAATAGTAGGGCACAGAAGTTACGATATGGACAAAGCAAATAAATATAGCAAAAAATTCATGATATTGTATTTTTATTTTATTTTTTTTTATTTCCACAGCTATTTTTAAGTAGTCATACCTCTCACAGATTTTTCACTTGCTGTTATGGTATAATTTTCTTTTAGGTAAAACTATGTAAATTTTTAAATGTACTCAGCTTAAAGTCAAGAAGTGCTACTCAGATGGGAAAAGTCAATAAGAAGATAGGACTACGTTTTAAGATTACGTAGACAATATATTAATTTGTTGCATTATATACTTACAAAACATATTTCTATTATTTCATGATTCAATGTGCAATCACAGATTTTAATAATTATATTTTTAATTATGTCAGCCTTTGCCAGTTTTTGAAATATGTGGCCTTTTTTGCCCTTCAGTTCTAACCTCCTTTTCTAGGTCAATAGAATCTATTTTAATCTCAGGCAGGTTCTGTTAGGTGTTCTAGACTGATTTTGAGATCTCTGTAACTAGTCCCTTACTACTTTTCCACTATAAACATGTTGATAAATTGTTTAGTCTGATAAATTCTTTAATTTGTTCCTGCAACCTTAATTCTTAACTTTTGCCTTCGGAATGGTAACAGTTTATTGTAATTATCAATTATAATCATTAATTACAATGAGTTATTCCTTAATTCACTGTGACTGAGTTAATGTCTGGATTCCCTGATGAATGTCAGGTTGCTAAGCATCTGATAGTCCTATCTGACAGTTCCTGCTACCTGCTGAAAACTTCTCTGATACCAATCAGCTCCCTGTCTATGGATTTTGAAATACTACATTTTTATGCAATTTTATGCCCTATCTCTATACTGGTGTTGAAACATTCTTAATATTAGTAGTTAGACTCCCAATACCTGTTGTTTTCTTTAGATTACAACCCCTGATATCATATTCTTCCTAAAGGATAGACCTACAGTGGTTCCCCTATTTCCTACAATCAGAAGGACCCACACTCACAACTTTATATTTTTCTGTCACTTGACTAAGTTTCTTGGTATCCTCAGTTATGAAACAGGTAATAAATACTCTGCTAAAAGTACAAAGTATTTTATTATTTACCTTATTCACATATATTCACACTATATTAACTTTCAAAATGTAGTTATAGTTACTTGCTTTGATGAATACAAACTAGGGTAATGTAATAGAAAGGAAGGGGGAAGACAGGGAGAAACTGATTTAACTAGGGTGGTCATATAGAAATGATAATTTGGACAATAGTTTTTCAAGCAATGAAGAACTTCACAGAAAATAGGTTGCATATATATTCAGATGAGTGCAACCAAAATTTTACGGAAGGTAAGTAAAATTATTCTGTCTTTTACCAGATAAAAAGTAAATACTACAAGGTTTCTGCACACATTTACAGTCTATAATCTAATAGGGTTAAAAAGAAACATAAGTAGAAAATGATCAGTATCTTAAAGATAATGCCCAACAAATTATTTATACACATAGACACTTATTTTCACAAACACACAATTTGAGGTTAAAAAAATAGGTTACAACCTAAGGCAGTACAGAGGCAGAGGCTACATTCTACTAGAGAGAATAAGAAACCGTGTACAGATTAGCTCTAAGTAGCGGAGACACAGAACAAAGAGAAGGCAAGAGAATACACAGGAGGTAATTACTAGAGGCAAAGAAAAATAAAAGCATAAATTCTGTCCAGAAAGTTTTATGTAAGCCATTTGGAAAGAAAAAGAAAAGATCAAATGGTAGAATATGAGAATTAAGCAAAGTAGGTTTCATCATGTTAGCGCTTTAAATAGGTGCTGCATGTATATATTATGTACACATTGATTTTAGATTCATATAAAAATGTACATACATTGAGATGATTGGATGACTTAAATTATTTAGAAATATTTTCTCAATATATAAAGTCTGTAAAACATATATATGAAATACCCAATACTTAATTTTAGAAAATAAAGTTAATGATGTCCATTGTATAAACACATAAAAAAAAAAAAGGCTAGAGAAATCTTGCTCAACAAATCAGTGTGTAAATGCAGTTCAGGAGACTAAAAGACTCCAAGAGTCAGTAGTGCCATATATAAGGCTGTCTTGCACCACTCGATTGTAAAAACAAACAAAAATACCAGCAACATTGTTTAAAAATTATCACATTGTAAAGCAGGAAAATGATATGCATTGCTTCTTGCCCAAGCCTCAAAACACAGCAATAAATGATCCTAATTAGCACTTATTCTAAAAGTATGTGAAAGACTACTGAAAAAGCCAAGCAATATTCTTAGGCTTGTTAAGGGATATATCCAGGCAATCTCCATGACTTTAGGAGTATTCAGGGGAAAGAAATTCTCTTTTTAAGAATAATAAGACATCATGACTTAAACCATTAACTATATCTATGAGCTATATTTACCTATGGTGAAGTAAAAGGATAAAACTAAACCTATATTTGAAATATTACAACTTAATTTAATACAGAAAAAAGTGGACATCTTAATTTTCTGTGGTTTATCTAAATGGGGATATTAACTCTGAGGTTCATATACTGTTAAAAAAAATAAAAGTAGGAAATTATAATCACTGAAAGTTCCCAGAGTGATAGGGCTCACTTTTCTTAAGGAGAGCAAATTACAGTACTTTTTATTCCTTGAAAATGATATTATGTTTGAGTCATTTTAATAAATATTAAGATTGCCTTAGTTAAAAAATAACCTGGTAAGGAAAGGCTTCATGGAAGGCAATGGATAAATACAAACAACTACAACCACCACGATGAAAAACCTTTTAAAAGCATTCAGATACAAACACCTACATTTGCAGCTGCTTTACATTTGAAAATATATTAATATATTCATGCATTTATTCAATAAATATCAAGTACCTACTACATGCCTGGCAGAGTTGTAGGGATTAAATATAAAATGGTAAAGAAGATAAACAGCACCCAGCACCTCTGCAGTTATAGTACTATTGTGGGGAGACAGATAATAAATAAGCAAACAAATAATTTCAGACAGTGGCATACCATCTCTGCTGACAATCAATTATACCAAAGGGTGATGATGGGAATTGGGAGAGAGACACTTCCTGACTGAGATAAATTAAATGCAGAAAGCGTTATTGAGGATGTACTGGATAGAACTATGAATAAGAGGATTTGAGGAAAGAAAGTAGTAGGTTGAAAGAAGCACAAGTGCCAAAGTGAGAGTTAGAAATGAGCCTGGAATGTTCATAAAACACAAAGTAGTCATATATGGCTGAAGCACAGTGAGAAGGGGAAGAAGCTCGTGAGGCTGACAAGGTAGGCAGGGGCCAGATTAGCCACTATACTATAAGCCTTGTGATGGAATTTAGATTTCATTGCAAATTCTATAGGATGTTGGGAAGAGATCCATAATTATCACCTATCCATGTACCCTACACTCCCATAGTGAATGAACACATAATTACCCAAAGGTAGGGGGAGATACATTTATCAGCCTCTCTTGCAGCTAAATACAGCCAGATAAGTTTGAACCAATGGGATATAAGCAGATGCATGAACTGGTAGCTTAAGTAAACTTCCATAAAAATCAGATGTCATGTGTCTCCTCTTCCTTTTTTCCTTAGTTTCCCCTTCTTTCCTGCTGGCTGAAATGTGGATGTAATGACTAGAGCTAGAAAAGCCATCATTGACCTGAAGAGAACTTATTATTATACCCACTTCATATTAAGATATAATAAATGAGGGGCCTGAGGATCTTGTGAGAGCAGAGTCATGATAACAGCTCGGATCCCTTACCATTCTACGTTATCTGAGATAAATAAACAGCTCTCTTATTTATGCTACTGATATTTTGAGCCTTTCTTACTCACAAGCAAACCTGATCTTAATTGATTTCTCTTAATGAAATTTTAAACAGAGAAGTGTATGATTTCTGTGTTTACCAGGATAATAAAATGCCATATAGTTTGACAGAAGCCTTGAAAGTCAAGAACAACGTAATATGTACCAAATATCTCTTCATTACCAAGTTAGGTGCTGTTCCATTCATTTGGGAATTGAAAGGGTATAATTGAAAACTATTTTAGTTCTCATAAGCAGACACCCTTCTAAGGGAAAAATGGATAGATGTTGAAACGACCAGAAGAAAAGCAGTGTCCCTTGGATTCTGGGACACTCTGTAGAGAGTCATTTCTCCTTGAATTCAAGTCAAATGAGAGGCACTACAAGGGCACTAAGCAGAAACACTTACCAGGACCCCTTACTGTGGGGGGGGGAGGGGGGGACAGTGACGGAGAAATCTGAAGCTAAAGCGTCATTGTTACCAGCCTGAGGCTTCCAAGTCACAAACCTGTACTGTTTGGGGCAACATATGCCTGATTATTTCTAGGGACAATAAATCCGCCTGAAGTTGTCTAAAAATTATTAAGCTGGAAGGGTAATAAGATCCTAACAGAGAGGTACAATCCCTGTGGCCTGAGCCACCATTTGCCTAGATCTTAGGGGTTTTGTGCTTAAGTAACCAGTGAAAGGAGAAATAAATCACGCAGGTCAAAGAAACTGTAGTTAGAATTTTTCAGTGAGGACATTTCTGAGGAAATTTTTGAAAGTGCTCTCCTGAAGAGTGTGAGATCTAAATCCTGCCCTGAGAGCGCTGAGACCAGGTCTTCGTGTTGTCCGCGAAGTCAGGCCTCTCTCGCTCATTGCTTTCCTTCCTTTCCTTAATCCAAATCTGGGAGGATGCAAAGGCAGTCTGGGTGGGGATGGGACAGGAGAGGAGAGGAAAGGAGCACACAGGCGCGACAGAGAAGATGCCTCCAGGTCCCATGCTGCTGCTTGTAGCATGAAGCAAACCCAGGCTGAGAGGGAAAAGAGGCTTGAATTTTAAATACCATTTTGAGATTTTGCCATCCATTTTAAAAATCAAATTTAACAATTCATGTGATTATAAATGACATTATATCATCTAAATGACAAAATACAAAGAAACCTGACCTAAAATCGATTCGAGACATAGGACAGAGCTAAGGAAAGGATCTAAAGAACCAGTTGCCTCGGCATGTGCTGTGTGTGTGTGCTGTGTGTTTGAAAAGGAGAAAGAAAACTGCTTAGTAGTCTTTCACTCACACCTCACTGACTTCAGCCTTTTCAACACATAAGTAACATAATTTTTAAAAGCACAGATTGGCTGCTACAACTGCAGGACTGCATGAACAGAGCTGTGAGACAATTTTAATAGTTTGTGGAAGTGGCCAGAGTAGCTTGGACTCTAGAGAAGGCAAGTCAATATGAAGGCAAGTGGATAAATTCAGCAGATATTTTGGATGTGGTGCCCCAAAGATTTCTAAGTACAGACTTTTTAGCAGTCTGTCTCACCATCTCTGGCACAAACAGCTTCCCTTGGGGAGACACTCTAACACCCCCTCCCTTTCCTATATCTTTTCAGTCATATTAACATTGAGAGGCACAGCATATTTACCATTCTATTACACGTTAATTTCTGTTGATCCTACCACCCTTGTCATACCCCTTATCCAAAGCGATTCTTGGATGTGAATTTCTTACCATATACTTAAACAGCATTAGTTAAGTTTTCTTTTAGATGATTTAGAGAAACATTTTCCTAGTATTTAAGAAAACTGGTTCAGAGATACAACATGAGCAGTGAAAGAAAATGTTACATTGCCTATATTCACTATGACATGGAGAAACTTATAAACGGATAAAACATAAAAACAGATCGTTTTCAGAATTTGCTATGGTAAATGTTATACAGAACAAAGTTATTTTTGAGGGAAACTGTTGTCCAGAATGTATAAACCCGTTTTGTTTGCACAATGCTATTCTTAAAAACACTATCTGAATATAACACTATAATTCTAAATCTACGAGAAAAAAAAAAAAAAACTGAGCCATCAGAAACAGGAAAGTAATCTGCAGGAAACCTCCCAATTCTACTCTAAAATAACAAAATGGCCAAATTATTTTTGTTTAAATAACAGTCAAAATCTTTGAATAATCTTCTTCATAGAATATGCAAAGCTGTTTAACATTTTATTTTTCATTTCAAGGACATGTGAGCCAACTTTTATGTATGATGTATCTTGCAGGGATTTTGAGACTAGCATGACTTATGTTCATAATATTGGGATGTTTTGTATTTTTCTTGGACTTATCTACACATTTGTGTCCATGCCAGCAAGAGCAAGGAAAAAAACAGAATTAGATTCTCATTCTCAAATGTTTAAAGCTATAACTGTTCTCGTTCTTTGCTTTCTTGTTGCAGGACAGAATGTCTAGTATTTTTCTCATTGAGTGAACCGGCTGTATCTACAACTTTAATAACAGTCTCCGTATAATCTGAAGAGCACATACCTAACAGCAGCTCTGTGGCACAAAGAACATGCTACATTTGACTGACAGTGGCTAGAAGCTAACAAACCATTCTTTTGTCTAGACACTCTCTTCCTCTCAAACTTCAGAATAAACAAATTCAAGACTTGCAGCTGCATTGGCATTTTGCACAGACAAGATGGGTAAACAAAATTTGACTTTCTGCTTATTAGAGTAGGCACAGATACTGAAAAACACGTTTCCAACACTGGATGTACCCCATTTCATCTGCCAGAGGAAGGGCCTGTGTGCTATGTGGACATGCGCCATGTATTTCTACAGTATCCTGTTCTCTCTCATTCATCACAGACACAGTCAGCAGTTACAGCACTTCAGTTCACCGATGTTAAACCAAGAGCCTGCCTAGAATCAACACTGCTTTATGTTTCTCTGACATCACTCCTTTTGGGATGAAAGAATAAGCAAACTGAATTTGGACAGGATAAAATTCCACCTAACTCTTTCTAGAACATTTGAAAGAGAAAAATCTGGACATATGTCAAACAAAATATTTCATTCTAATTTTCCCATTTCATTGCTAACAAAGTACTTTACCTATACCTTACAGCAGAATTGTCTGCAGTCTTAGTAAATAAAGCTTCTTGGTATCTAGCTATAAAAGCACACTGTCATTTCACATGAAAAGTGCTTCCAACTTCAAATGGAAATTTTATAAGAGGAGAGGCTTTGTTTGACGTGCATGTATCTACATCATAGACTTTTCTAATAAATAATCTCTAGTATTTTGATTTTTTAGTTGTAATTTTAATATTCTTATAAATCCATTTGGTCATTGAGACAGATGCTTTTTGTGCCCCCTTCCGGGCCACCTCTGACTTCAGCCACAGCTGTAGGTGGGGATTCTGAACATGCAGGGCACCTCATCTCCCACGTGCTCTGTGGTTCCCTGCTTTTCTGCCTCAAGGCTTTCTCTGAAGATTGAAGCTCACTCATCCTTCCAGTGGCTGCAACCCAAAAAAGGCAGGGTGGGGGGTAGAGTTAGTGCCCTGAGGACGATTTTGAATGTATGAGGAAATGACGGAAGCCAGTAGACAAATGCTCCAGTCTCCATACTTAGGATGGATAATAAGGAAAACATTTTGTACATTTCTCAGAAGATCCTATAGAGTCAAGTATTTGCATTGTTGGATACAATTGTGAAAACAGACCACTTATTGGCTTTTCCTCCTTTCTTGTCTCACCTACTTCCTCTGACCACCTTTCAAACAATACACTAGCACCCGAGTCCTTTTTGCAGGCCCTACATTTATGAATCTGAAACTAGGACAGTTACCAGTGAAATAATAAGCTACCTAGAACAAGGTAAAATGCACATCTCATAATTATCCTAATTTCATATAAGTAAATTGTAATACATATTATTAATGCATGTTAGCACTTTGAGGTTCTTGAATTGCCATTGAGAATCTAACAGAAGATACAGACCTTCTACAGAGAAAAATTGTGAGGAGGTCATTTATCAGGAAATCTCTTACATAGCAGTCTGAATTCCATAAAATTCAGATTGAGAAATTCTATGCTCCATCATTTTTATAATTTTAAATAAAAATTAGTTGTTTATTCTTGTCTGCTTTATTTTATGCCATGTAGGTGAATTCCTGAGCAAAATGTCAAGAGCCACAACTTGGCAAATTCAGGTAAAAGGATGACAGCATGTTGTCCTCTGCAGAAAAGGCCACAAAGATAATCTCTTTTTCTTTCCCTACACCTGCCACACTTGCCATCTTTTGGCAAAGTAAGTACTTTATAACTGTTTCAAAGAGAGTTCAATACATCATTTTTCCAGGGATTTCAATGCCCATGAAGGGGTAGAAAACAAAGCTAATGAAAAATGTGCCACCCTGTACATCAAAAGTTCTGAGTCAAAACTCTTTTTTCCCCAATTCCTTGAGAAGGATGAAGAAAAGAATAGAGTCCTGTACAAAGAGAATTCTGAACTGTCAAGGTATCATTCTATAAAGAAATTTAATTTCAACTTTACTAAAAATGGACATGTCCTTCATGAACTCTGACGATTGCTTGTAGCCAAGAATCATAAATCCTCACATTACTTTTCTTCTGCTACCATATTGTACTGAGAAGATAACATTTTTCTAAGAATTTCACTTGGTCCTAGGTAAAGACAAACACTATTGTCTCATAGTTAAGGTGCACCAGTTCTAAAAGCTAATGGCTCTGTTATAGCCACAAACAATTTGATATATCATCATAATTAGCATTTCAGAAATTCAGACACACTTAAAGAAAACATGTGTCAGTCTCTCCCATGTAGAATTAAATTACAGTTTCTAATATCTCCTCATCCGTGGCAGGCGGTAATCAACTGTTATTCTAGATGGATCTAACCCGAACTGGTGAAATGTGACACTGAAAAGGGTAAGAATCCTCCAGGGCTCCCCATCCACATGAGTAGGATGAAAGGTACTCCAGGGGTGGGGGAAATCAGGATGGTAGAAAGTCATTTTCCAGTGAGGCAGATCTGAGGCCAAAGAAACAAGGCTAAGAACCTAGAGCTGTGGACTTTCATGTGAAGCACATTAAAAAGAAATTATCTTCCTGTATAATTATTTCCTTTAACTACATGAAACCCTTGATTGATGTCCCATCCAGCTGTAGGGCCAAATGCAAATTATTTTGATGAATAAAGAGATTAAACATTAGAGAGAAGAATAGTCTCCAATGAATCATCGGATTGTGTATTAGTGGGAAGAATAGCCTGTGCTATATTTCTTCTTCCCCTGGCTCCTCTGGAGAGAAATCGCCATCCTGTATAGGCATGTGGCCAGGGGGTTCAGGCAGTGATGAGTACTGATGTGCTGCTTACAAGGAACACATTAGTTTATGCCTAGAGGACTTGCAATAGATGGAAAATATTTAAATTCACTTGTAATTCTTAACTTGAAGGAAACCTGAGAGAAAATGAACAGCGACTCAAATTCATACTATAGCATGACTGATTAAGAGATGATCCCTTGGAAATCCATTGAAATCAAAGACAGGAGTGAAGGTCTGTGGAGAAAGCATGAGAATAGCAGGCACCTGAAGAGTTATAAATGTGGGTACTACAGGGAAGGTACCAACTTCTGTTTTTCAATTTTGCTTACAGGTCATTCTAACATTTTTGAAATTTGAAATTTCTTGGATCATTAATAAAGGAAAAAAATAAAGGAATTTCCATCTTAGGGTTACTAATCTTTAATTTTTTTCAGATCAGGAAGTTAAAATCAATGAATCAATCAATCAACATTCCAACCATGTAGTCAATTAAGTTAAGGAACTACTTACTATATACCATTATTTCATTAAAAAGAAGAATTTTAACAATTTTAACACATTGGAGATGTGCATGTGTGTGTATGCATGTGTCTGTGCATATACACATATATATATACACACGTATACACATATACATAAATATTTGTGTGTTTATATATACTAAGAAACAACACTCACTCAAATTTGTCTTTATACTTGACCTGGAACATCACTACATTATTATTCTCCATATCTGTCATATAGTGATTTAAAAAATGATCATAGATCAACATCAGTCCTCAAACTGAAATTTAGGAGCCAGGGAATGAGCTGAAATTCTATCTCAAATTAGGAATGCAAATCATCTCCTTTGGTATTTCACCTCCTACCCATGTCTGTTTCCCTTCTAAAGTGATAGTTCATAAATTGGCTTTTAAGCAGTTTTAGACTATTTCAGGGATTACAAAAGCTTGGACTCAAGATAAGCTTTCCTCACTGAAATGGAGTGGTGGGCATGAACTCACTTTGCATTAATAGTTTGAAAATTTAAGTTAAGTTGCTCCAAAGTTTTAAAATCAGCAGGTGAAAAATAACTTAGATAAGTTTGAAATAAGGAATACCTTATATTGTATTGTAATTGTTTATTATATAAGAATGAATAAAAATGAGGTGGGAGACACACAGGTAGATAAATACCAGGAACTACTGCCATTTTGAATACTAGACAAAACTATTCTCCTTACAGATGTTTCTGTAAGAATTTTCTCTAAGCACTCTGTAATTTGAAGAATACTTTAATAAATGCTCTGTTTATACTCATCTCTAAAGAGCTCATTTATCCACATATATTAGCACTTTCTCTGATGTTTTCCTTTAGTTTCATGCCACTTGATTTCTAAAAAAATTAAATCACCTAATAATGAGCTCCATTTCATACACCTACAACTACACTCCCTTCTATGTGAATAACAAATGGTCCTTTCTTGTAACAAATTTTGAACATAAGGAATATTGTTATGATTAGGTTTCCCATGGTTGTTTTATCCTCCATACTCTACACATATCATTTTTAAAGGATTCAAATTACTTTGAATAATAGAAGTATTGGCTGTTCATAAAGAAACCAAACACACTTAGCTGCTATTTTCCAGTTTATTTTATTATTTTACAGCTCATATTTCTTTTTATCCAGAGTAACTCATGCCAAAAATTTCAAAAGCACTTTTGGCAGATATGTAAATAATTTGGAAAGCAAATACCCAATTAATACATTTTGGCAAATAGTCTTTTGGATCCGAATGAGAAGAGAAGAACATTTTAATATCCTTGACCAATTTATTACTACCAACATCATTCTGCAGGTCTTACTGGAAGGGAGTGTAACCAGGGAAATCAGCCTGTTAACACAGCCTAAATATTCAGATAACAAGAAAGTGGTTGTCTTTCTTTCAATCATTCTTTTTTTTTTTTCTAAAAAAAATAAAATAAACTTTTGCTGGTTTGTTTTTCTCTCTCTGAGCACCATTTTTGTTCTTAATAGCATATTACAGTAGAAGATGAAAAACTGTTTCAATTGCTGTGATCTCACACTAGAGAGGCAGCTGAGGACAAGAGCCTGACCATTTGTTCTCAGAGCATGTTTTCTCCTCATGAACCTGCTCCTTGCTTTCATAAATCTGTTTAAAGCAGTGACTGTTAGCTGACTCTAAGGTACTCAGGAAAAAAGCAATGTCTAATATTCATAACCTGGAACATGGTAACCTGGTCCAATCGTTTCCCCTCATGGAGGAAATGATGAGACCTGGAACAGTTTCTAAAATGGAAAAAGCAAGACAACCTTTTCAGTGAAAGGATTTAATGCCAAAGCTTAATTTCCAAAGCAAGCTTCCATAATTGAAAATAACTTGTAAAACCCCAGCCTCTATTTTAAAACTCGAACAGAACTTCTTTCATAGATGGCCACTTTATAAATAGCATCTATCTTAATTTCAGTTTCCAATTTTTTGCCTTTCCGCTGCATGAATAGCTTCAGAATGCTATATACAGATGTTGTTTTCCATTATTATCAAAATTAATTATTTTGAGTGCTCCTGGCTACCTTTAAGAGAAAGAGTGCATCAGACACTGTGACATAGAGTAGTGAGTCTTTGCAGAAGCCTTACATGCTTGTGTCTTCAGCAGACCATCAAATCTGAGCAGCCTCCTGGTCATTTGACTAGTTCACTAAGACTACAGAAGCCCTTCTTCATTACAGTTTTATCTTTCAAACCATAATGGCTGTACTTGAGACAGTGCATGGACAAAACTCTTCTCTCTAGAATACAGCATGGTAATGGACTCTTGACTTGTTTCTAATTCACAACCACATCTTAAGCATCACTTGTGTATTTTAGGTTCTGTCTCTTACTTTATAAGAAATTTCCTGAGATTGTGAAAATGCATACATGCACCCCCCATACACACTGCATATAATACACACATTATTACATAAAGTAAGTACATTTTTTTTGTATAACATTATGTGTATAGCCATACACATTTCATACGTCAAATCACTTCACATATTCTTTCTTCTGAGGTGGTGATCATTATTGAGTAAGGAACATATTTAATTATTGTTTAATTCGACAAATATTGAGGCCCTACTTTGTATAAGTCCCTTTATCAGCTTTATTGAATTCTAATTTACATTCCTTAAAATTCACCTGCTTAAGTGTAAAATTATTTCTAGTGAATTTATACAGTTGTGCAAAAATCATCACAATCCAGTTTTCAAACATTTTCATCTCCTAAAACATCTTCTGTTCATTTGCAGTCATTTCCCTTTTCTACCCCCAGCCCAAGGCAACCTCTATTCAACTTTCTGACCCTTTTTTGAACACTTTACATAAATGGAAGTATACATACATGGTCTTTTACACCTGGCTTCTTTAAAATCATAGTGTTTTTTGGTTTGTTTTTTACCACATACATACATGTGGTAGTGTGTATCTGTAATACACTATTTTCTATTGCTAAATAGTATTCCACTGTATGGAAACAGCACATCTTGTTTATATACTTACCAGTGGTTGACATTTGGGTTGGTTTCAGTTTGGGACTCTTCTGAATAATGATGCTATGAACATTAGTATATATGCCCTTGTGCGGACACATGTTTTCATTTCACTTGTGTATATACCTAGGAGTGCAATTGCTGGGTCATTTATGTTTAACTTTTTAAGAAACTATCCAACTGTTTCCCAAAATCTTTGTACCATTTTCCAATCCCACCAGAAATGTATGAGGTTTCCAATTTCACCACATCCCCACCAACACTTGTTTTTGTACATCATCATGATTACATCCATCCTACTTAGTGTGAAGTGGTGTCTTGTGATTTTGCATTTCCCTAATGACTCATGATGTGGAGCATCTGTTCATGTGTTTACAGCCATTCATTTATCTTCTTTGGTGAAATGTGTATTCAGATCTCAGGCTCTGTTTTACATCAAGGGATATTGTACAGAACAAAATAAATGCCCCACCCTCACGAAGCTCACATTCTAATAGGAGGGAGACAGACAATGATTACATATAACCATGCCAATTGGTGTTAGGCGATATGCAAAATGCAAAGCAATATTATAGGCACAGGGCATACCAGATTGGGGGTGAGTGTGATAACTTAAACAACATTTACAAGCAAATTCTCAATGATAAGTAAATTGTAAAAGGTCCTGAAGAAAGTGAGGAAGGGACCCATATGTATTTATGGTGGATACATCTGTATGTTTTTGGTAGCACAACTGCATTAAAACAGGTAGTATCATGAGCAAATATTTAATTCAAAGGAGCAAAAAACACTTTCTATCCCCCGCCAAGTATACTGTTACTTAAAGGTGAGCTTGAGTCATTGATAGAAATGCTAATGTTATTAATGAGCTTGGGGTTATTTTTTAGTGCTTTTTATAACTGCTCCCAAAACTACACGGAACAAATTATTCTACTATTTATGTAACCTTTATCGTATTGCTAACGAAGTGACTAAATTTTGCAAAGTTATTGCTGCTGTGTATGTGTTGCCTGTTACTTTTGTGTCATGGAAATATGATAGTTTACATTCGCTTTGATTAGAAGTCCATTTATTATACTATTAAAAAGTGACCCCTTCTCACTAAAACAGCTAGAAATGCTCCACCACGGTGTCATGATGAAAGGCATCTCCGACAACACAGGGAGAATGCAGACAAGGACGTTCTGTTTAGATACTATTAGAGCACTTCACAGAGTTTTTTGATGTTTGTTAAAAATAAATCAGGTAATTACAATTTGCAGGATGTACTAAGGAAAATATATTATCCTACGATAAAAGCTGAGACCTACAATTGTGCTTTAAATAAGTACATAAGCAAAACATATCTACCTAGGGTTAACAAGAGACATGAGACATTCCAACACAGTAGAAGCAACATGGTTCTGACAGAGAAGAGTGAATGCTGGGCCCCAAACAGATGCAACCTCCCTAACCCCACCCATAAGGGTTATCTGTAGTACTGGCAATTTGCCATTTAACTTCTGAATTTGCATCATCCCTCTTTTACCTGTGATCTGAGATGTTTAGGTTTTGTTGTTTGGTTGGTGGGTTGTTTTTTTGTTTGTTTTGAGACGAGGCACGCTCATAAAGAAAGAAGAAAGTGTATTTCCATCACATGATGACTATGTGCTCACTTGGCTGCTGGACAGATTCTGGCACACGCTCTTGGTGTCAGCAGGCAACTTTCAGCACATACCAACTCTCTGGTTCTTGTTATCCCTTCCTGTAGAGATCTCCAGACGAGAACTGGTGACTGGATATGCTGCATGAAATGGTCCTGCTTGCTTGGGGAATTACCATCCACAACAAAAGGATCTGGTTGGAATTAGCCATACAGACGCAGCCACTGCCCATGCAACAGAAACTCTGGAATTACCATCACCAAACACATTGTCTGGATTGAGCTGCATATTTTAAGGAGAGGAAGGATGAGAATGGCAGAGATAAAGAAAAGGAATGTGCAGTAAAGTACTTAATTTTTTATTAGTAAGGCTAGGACAGGATTGAAGTGGACGAAGGTGGCAGGAAAGGATATCATAGAACAAAAAAATTGGACAAAAATTCTGAAACCCATAGGTGTTACATTGGGTGTATGCCACTGAAAAAACATGGGAATGGTCCCTGTCCTGATAAAGCTTATAATCCAGTATGTAAGAGAAACAAGAAAGAATCTAAGAAAAGAAACCATATTAATGCTACCTTTGTTATTTCCTTTGAAGGTAAGAACTGGGTAATATGAAAAGGAAAAACAAAAGCCATCTAGATTAGACTGTGGTGTCAGGAAAATACTGAGTCTTGGGCCTGCATGATAGGGTTTAACAGGTGAAGAAGCAGGGTGATTATTCAGTGCAGAAGGTATGGCCTGTTCAAAGGTCCTGAAGGATAAAAAATTTGAATTGTGCAGGAAATGAAAAGGCCAAGGAAGCTGACACACAGAAAGCATAGATAACAAATGGCTAGCTGTGCTTTATCTCCAGGTTGGGTCATATAAGGGAGAGAGAGATACTGAGATGGGCATGAGACACATGACAGAAGCATGAACAATATTAGCCCACGATGTTACTAGATGTCACATAATGAAACTGCCTCAAAGGTCATTATTTTGCTTTATCCTATCTGTTTACTAGAATATTTAAAAATCTTTAAAACATGAAAAGGTGATTGTGTGCTTTGTGCAGACACCAGATATGAGTAATAACTGGGAAATATGACCTGACTGTAGATTTCTTAAAGGGAAGGAAATCAGAAGGGGAATGATGTGTGTGGCAATGGAAGAGAATGTAGGTGAAATCAAGGACTTGAGAGAGAAAATCAGGGGGTGAACAGTGAATCCACCCAGGGCCAAATCCCCACAGCATGAGTGAGTTTTCACAGTCTGCAGCCTTTCACCACACAACCTGGTGGTCTTTCTATTTTTATCTTGAGTTTCGACAATACCTAGAATTTTCTGCTCCCATACACTAAAAAAAAAAGTATATAAAACTTAAGTGTGAATTCTGAATTTCTCCCCTTCATCAAACTTCGAGATGTAACAAAGATAGGTCGTGGTATTTTTAGAGACTTTGTGGTTGTAGAACGCCTAAGAAAATTAGAGAATTCTGTGTTTTCAGAAATGGTTACATTTGGAGCAACATATTTTGGGAAACAAATTCCTCATAACAATATGTTAAGGATGTAGAGATGGACCTCTTTTAAAAATAATAATAAAACTATGATTAGTGATGGATGGTCTTGAATCACCTGTTCACTCAAATGATGGACTGAGGTTCATGAGAGTGGAAACCTTACAGAACACTATTTTCCCATGAGATTTCCAGTAGGCTTTGGTTTGTGCCTGGCTTGGAATTCCAGTACAAAACTCTTTCTTGTGGTGGCTTGACTCTGTCTTTTTTGGATTCAGCCAATGCCAGGAAATAGACCGAAATGAAGAAATACGTGTTTTCGGTTGGTTGTTTTGTTTTGTTTTTTGGTTTTATTTCCCCACTGAAAAGCTTGCATCAAGAAAATGAAGCCTGCGGTGTCTCAGAAGAGAGTTTACAAAGGTTAAGTGAGTCCGTGTGCTCAAAATGGTTCTATAATACTGAATTTTTAAATTAAAAAATAAAAGACTCTTTGCCAATAACACACTCACAAACCCATCAGAATCCGTAGTTGCCAAAACTCTGGAACTTTGCATTAGATTCAGTGATGAGGCATTTTTGATCTCTCCAGATTGCTACTTGTATATTATTATGTAGACATGCATTGTATGGAAGCATTAACAGAGTCTCCCATGGGGACTAATTTAGGATAGGGAAAGAGACTAGGGATACAGTCCTTCTCAGCATCAGGGAATTCTGAAATGTCCTCTACTCACTACAATTTGTAATTCTGCTTATTCAAAGTGAGGAGAAAGTTGAGTTTACTTTCTGTGGTCTGAAGCCCTCCCACTTTGTTCTGGGACCCCATATGCAGGGAACTTGAAGCCTGAAAGTGTCTGTGGCACTCTTGGACACCCAAGGAGAATAAGTCTGCTTAGAAAGTGATATTAAAATTTCAATTACATAGCCATTTTGCAAATAAGTTCTGAGTTTATGTCCCCAGGCAACTTTAGAAGAAGTCACAATGTTGCTTTAGGTGTTGCGTTTTGGAAAAGGGTATAATTTGAGGTCCCTTTTACTTTTGCTTTTTCAAGAAAAATAAGGCCAGCTCCTGGTTTTCTAACCGCAATCAGTTTCATATTAAATTCCTTCCTGAACTTTCACCTTCTAACAGAGAAGTGCTCTGAAATGGTTTGAACTATATTCTATATTGGAAAAAGTTGCACATTTTGAAAGTTAATTCCTCTACAGTTTAAACATTATTATTTTAGATCATTGCACTCTAGTAGACATTTTCCAATAAGTATGCCATAACATTTTATTATAATATTAATATATTTTATTATTAATATATTATTTAAATAACTTTCATTTTGTTGTTATGCATCTTTAAATTCCTTAGTTTTTATTAGGAAAACATTGTGGTATGTTAGCTATTTGTACACACACACACAAAATCGAAATCTTGTCAAAAACTCTTTCCTTCTAAAATTTTGTCTAAACTTCCCAAGATACTGGTATTTAGCTGTTATTATTGTTAATGAGTTTATTGATTATTGTTTTTCTAGATATTGTTTTATAACTAAAATATTACAGAAGTATAATAGGAATATACCCAATATGTTTAACCTGTAAAATTTTTTGAATATATTTATCCTAATGGATATGTTGGAAATAACTGCTGGATATGCATAAGTGGATGAGAGATAGAGGATGAATAGGAAAGCACTAGACATCATGGTGAGCATTTTGAAACGTACAGAAATATCAATTCACTATGTTGTGTAACAGGAACTAACACGTTAGAGGTCAATTACACTTCAAAAACAAGTAAACTCATAGAAAAAGAGATCAGATTTGTGGCTACCAGAGGTAAGGGTGCGGGGAGGAGGAATTGGATGAGGGCAGTTAGAATTTACAAACTTCCAGTTATAAGATAAATAAGTAATATAGATTTATATTGTAAGTAACATATATAAGTAATTTATAAGTAATATAGATTTATATTAACATAAATAATATAGTTTTTTTCTATTTTTTAATTTTGTATCTGTATGAGATGATGGATTTTCACTAAATTTACTATAGCAATCATTTCACGATGTATGAAAGTCAAATCATTATACTGTACACCTTAAACTTACACAGTGTTATATGTCAATTATATCCCAATGACACTGAAAGAAAAAAAGTGGTAGAGACTGATGTTTTATGCAACATTCATCATATTCACATAATCACTTATTAATCCACCCTTCATACTCAGCAATCACAACTTTATCGTAAATTTAAAAGCAAAGGAGACTTTTTGCAGTGAATAATGTATGTATTCCCATATATTGCTTTGTTTTACTACATTTCAATGAATGTTGTATTAGAATTATGTCTAAAAGGTCACTGTCTTTACATTTTTTGTTTCATCTTATATATTTAATGTGCAAATTCAGCAGCAGAACTATTTTTGATATTATTATAAAGACCAATCTGTATATATTTTGTTTGTTTTCATAAAGTTTTATGTAATTTTATTTTCTTCCTTCTCTCTCTCAATTTCTTTCCTTCCTTCCTCCCTCCTTCCCTTTTTCCTTCCTTCCCTCTTCCCTCTCTCCCTCCTTTTTCCTTCCTTCCTTCTTTTCTCTCTCCCTTTTTCTTTCCTTCCTTCTTCCCTCTCTCCCTCATTCCTTCTTTCTTTCTCCCTTCCTGCCTTCTTCCCTCCCTCACTCTCTCTAGCTAGCTACATATCAGTTGATCTCCCTATCTGTCTACCACATATGTGGTTCACATATACATGATGTTTAACATCTATGATTGAAAGCCTATATTTGCATTTAGCCCAAGTCAATATGTCTATGTGTGAGAAAATACCAACGTTCTTTTTCCCATTGTTTTTGATTACTACAAATTAATTCTTAAGACAGAGCTAACTTTCCATGCTTAATTTTAAAATACATTATAGTACTAGTAATTGAGAAGGGAAGATATGTCTCTTTAAACAATGTATTCAGACCTGCCATAACTTTGACAAAGGTAATCATTTCAGGCTGAAAGTTTCCACGCTTTGTCTCAGTCAAGAGTATTACCAAAAATTAAGATGTTTGGACTTCATCTGTTTTTATGTTACCAGTGCACAAACACGGGAAAAACAATATTTAAGAAGTTTTCATTAATCTCAGCTTTCTCAACTGCTGTTTTAACATATATTTGAAATGCCCTGGTAGGTCTTTAGTAATACTCTTTCAGATACAAACACTGTTGCACTGACTTGAGTTAAATTTGCTAAGAGAGCTGGTTTCAGCGAACAAGTTCTGCAGATTTGACTGTGAGAGACAATTATATCCGGATACATTTGTAAATATGTCATGTTAGTTTTGTGTCCTGCAAACACATTTATGTACATTTTCCTAAGATTTTATCCATATAATGATGACAACAATAAAAACATGGCCTGAAACATTTTAATTAGACTTTTAAAATGACAGTTTACCTATTTTCTTCCATTTACTTGCTCAGCTAATATAGAATCATATAAATTAAAAGTAAAATTCTATTTCATGAGTTTCATTTAGATTTTAGTCTCAGCTTCAGTTAACATGGTGATCAATTAAATTAGTGTAGATATGCATGTTGATTACCTTAGGATTACTTCTACCACAGTATATTGGTCAAGAGTGTGACTGTCATTAGTTGTTGATTGGGCAATCACATTAAAAGGCCTCTAAGGAAGAAGTCTTGAAAAGTAAAGGAAGCAAAGACACCTTGCTGACCTTGATCACCTTTACACCTCTCCTCAGCTTGGGTCCAATACAGTTTAGGCCTAGACAAGTTGGGTATATAAAAATACTTTCCAACCCTAACATATTAGGAATCTCTGACTTTGCTCAGGGTGTTTTGTTGTTTGTGTTTGTTTTTTTTTAATCTTTTATATATATTTATATATGGGGGGAGAGCGAACAGGTTCTCAGAAACAATATTAATGAGAAAGAGACTCTAAAATGGAGCAGTATCTAGGTATTTCACATAAAATGGTAGTTTTTCCAGCCAGTTAAGAAAACTCAGCTCTTTAAACTAAGATATTCTGAACTGGAAGAAATACTAAGTCAAGTAACTGAAAATTTTTTAGATTATCATGAAAAAAGTTCAAACCAGTTTATGTTTTACTTTACAGAGATGGATATGGATAACCACATTTTTTTAGAATGCTATTATTGCAGGTTCAAGTCTTCTTACATGGACATAGGAATAATTCTTTTAATTAAAAATTAACTTGAATGGCTCAGAATTATTTCTCATCTGAAACGTCTTTATTTTTAAAATATTTTTCTTATGTTTAAAAATAGAATTTTTTTTTCAGAAACTTTGATTTAAAGATGTAGAGTATTTTGGAAACATTACAATATTTTAAAATATATAGGAGTTCTACTATTTAAATCTAAGTTAAACGTTCATTTCAGTAGTAAAATCATCCTAAGGACTCTAAAAATGTCAACTGTATACCCTTTGGATTATGGCTTCCATAAAGTCTAATTGCTTTTCCTATTGTGAAGAAGTATATGTCAAATAGCCTTCTGCCATTATCTGTGATAGCATGCCAGGTGTTCACAGTTTATCACTGTCATATGTTTCAAAGATCTCTGAGAAATAATGTATAGAAAAGAATTGTCTAAGCAGGTTCTAAATCCTAATTTTTAATTCTTATATGTAAACTCTTGTGCATGTGTGTGTGTTTCACTACTGTGTCAAGGAATATATTGGTGACTATTTTAAGTCAGAAGAAAATTATATTAAGCATAGATAATGATTTGGTGTCATGATGTAGCAAGTATTCATAATTATTTATGTTTTCAGTTTAGTATCTATAGAGAGGAAGCAGGTTTTAAGAATTTGGTAAACACAATGAAACAAGGTTGTGTATCTTGATATTTTCCATCATTATCCTTATTTTATAATATTCAATAAATTCAATAAATGATACTTTAAAAAATTCCTGTTCAAAGCATTAGTTGAATATATCTGTGTATATGTGTGCGTGTGTATGTAGAAGTGTAAATATAACTAGAGCTAATTTAAAAAGTCATGGACATAACAAAATCATTCAAGAGAAAATGTTCCCTCTCAGAATTCAACATAACAAAAGAACAGCTTCTTTTAACAGAGAAGGGAAACTTGAGGCTGTTTGATAACAGCAATCCTTAGAAAGGCTCACAGGAGGACCTTACTCAATCAGATTTGGATTCAAAGGTTTCTATGGCTTAGGTTTGGGTTGGAATAGATTCCCCACAGATGAAGAAACATAAAATAAAAGTAATCCTTCACTGATTTTCACTCACTAGGCAACCACTTCCTAAATCTCAATGCAATACCCTTCGCTATACCTCATTCTTTCCAGGTTACTTTTATGCGTGTTATTTATTAACGCTGCTTTAATAATACTACCTTTACGTATATTTAAGGAGCCAAAGAATAAATGAGCATTGATCGTTTCCTCAGTCCATGAGTGCCAAGAATCACTATTCCTGAGTAGGTAAGACATGGAAAATCAAAATAAACCATTAGTGATACATTTAATTTGATTCTATACATATTAAACAGAGTCTGGCCAAAGTGATAAAAATTCATAGAGAAAGCCTTACTCCTTTTTTCCTTAAAATGTTACAATATAATGTGTATTCAACTGTATATCTAACATGATAAAATTGTGGTATATATTCTATCACAAATGTCATAGCTCCAAGATTTTTCTACAACTCCTACACTATGTTTTCTGTATTACTTATTCCATCATGATATTTGTATCTTCTATACCTCAATACCATTTTTCACTTTAGAACAGTATTATTCCATATCTCTGATGGAAATATGAAAATGGGCTATGGGTAATTTGAGAAAGGGCATTTTAAATCCTGCTTGCGGGGGTGGCAGTGGGGGCGGACAGCTAGGACTGGGAAAGCTTTTCAGAGGACGTGAATTTCATTGCTCAAAAGTCAGCTGACTTAAATGGAGACAGTTTTCCAGCTTTATGTCAAAGAATTTAAACCTCCAGCTACCCCCTCATGGCTTGATTGTCGTTGATGACGATGACTTTCGTAGAAGCAACAAACTAGCTAATGCTATTCAGGTTTTATTTAGCTCACATAGTGTGTTAAAATATTTAGATTCACTTAATATTAAAATATCAGAATATTTCACTTAAAAAGCTGCATTTGCAGCTCTTTAAACAAAATCAGAGCATGTGGCAAAAACAAACCCTCATTTCTCCTTAGCAACAGCTGGCTGTGTACATCTATTGCCATGTGACCACCTGGTCCACACCACTCATTTTACTTGCCCTGAATGGGGAAAGCAGTCATGTGAGCTTTTATCTTTGTTTGAGAAATATAGGAAGAAGTGTTTGCCTCTCTCATTTTACATGAAGAATGATATTGAATATTACCTCATGGCAGGAAGAAAATGTTTCCTTGAAAAAGAAACAAAAGGTGAAAATAGGCTTATCCATTCAAATTGGCAAAGAATAGAGTTAATCCATTTATTTATAATTTCTAAATTTTTAAGCTAGGATTTGCATGATAACTTCACTCTAAATAGTTTAATGAAGGTAGGTAGGGTCTCTCTGAAAAATGAAAAAAAAAGTCTAGTCTGAGGATGTATAGGTAAACAGGTAATAAATATACATGTAGTATCTATTACAATCAAGTAAGTTAGGTGTATTCATCCGAGAATTTAATATGATTGGCCTAAGTTTATATTATCATGGTGAAAGCTGGAGGCAAACCCAATTATTTTCAGCTACCAGAATACTGTCTGCTAGACGTAAGGTGCAAAACAAATCTAAATGGGGCAGAAGATTTCCAAAACACTAGGAATTCATTCCATCTTAATCCTCATGGTGTGGAGGGCTTTGTTTAACCTATTTTTGATAATTTTATGTTTCTATTAACCATAGACACTTAGTTTTTCTTCTAAACTCCATTCCCCCACCATCAAAAGGTTTGACTGTTGTTGTTGCTTGTTTTTAGTGTATCTTCCTGACAAAACTACCTTCCAGAAATTATACACTGGACTTCAGTTCCTCCTGTTTTCTGTACTAGCTAGCCAAGGTTTAATTCCCATAACCAAGTAAGCAGTTTATGCCTGCACCCAGAACCTGTCTAAACATTTTGTTTAGTATTACAGTGCATTTATCCCCAAGAGCATGACTGTTTTAAATTTTAATTTTCAACACATAATAGTGTTCTTATAACTTCTAAAAATGTGTCTAATTTCCCATTTAAAATATGTGAATTATAAAGAGATATATGAATTAGCAAGATTCTACCCAAGTTCAAGAAATTCAAAATCCTAGGTCATGTATTTCTGATTGTTTTCTATTAAGAGAAAGTGTCTGAATTAATTTCAATGTAGATTCATACAACAGATGTTTGCCCCAAAGTCATTACCTTTTATTTCTTTAGTAAATTCATATTTAAGTTTAAATGTTTCAGCAAACAAAATTTCTGAAGAGGACCTAGAGTAGCATTTCTCCAAATATGTTCCTTGTAAAATATTTCTGAAAAACATTAATTTGCATTTCACAAATATAGAGGTTTTGTTCAAAAAGTAAACAGCTCTGCGAAATATTTTGATCCTAAATACAAATCAAGAAAGAAACTGTCATTTTTTCAATTCTTTAATTCAAATGAAAAGAAATGTAAATTTTATTACGTGTATTTGTGTTAATTTGGGTTTCTTTCTATTCCCCCTACATCCTACCTGAACACATTGCTATATAAACTCAACTCTTTTTCATTATATTTCAGATATAAATCAAATGTGTTCACTTAGCCTAAAGAGTGAGGGGATTCAATAATAAAGAATATTTGATTAAAATAAAATGCCAGACCACCTCCACAATGCTTTAAATTACAGTCTAAATCTAGAAAAATGTAACCCATAATTAAGTGTTCTTACATGGTGGAATTATCTCCTCACTTTCTGAAGTTACAGCATTGTATCACTTGTGTATTAAGCCACAGAAAGAGTACATTTGGGTATTGAAACATGATGCATAGCATATATGGTTTCTTAAAAAGGTGATATATTAAATTTATTTTTGGAAAAAAAATAAAGAAATGTACAATCTAGGTTTTCTTATTAGGATTAAGTAGAAATATACCTAATGTATATTTCCTACCTTTATTACACTTTGTAGTTTTTATTTCCTCCATTATTCCATGATCCCAGATAGGGATCTAAACATAAGGAAGGCAGACTGTTTTCACAGCTGCTCTTACAAAGTTATACCTATGCACTGTAGACCACACAGGGGGAGCACAATTGTTCAAATGTTAAAGTAATACTAAAGACAGTTTAGTCAAAGTTATTTAATTATCCTGCTCAATGATAATCTCTGCACGCATATACTCATCACTATAAGAACAGATCAGTAAGGAGATTAATTTTGGAGAATTGTGTTTGGAATAACGTGGAAGAGAGGAAGAGTACATAGTAACATTATAAAATAGTTTGAGTCCCATGATATAGAAAGTACACGTGATTGATTGTGTGTCCTCTGTGCCTAAGAACATGCCCAGGACATCTCAAACACACGCTTTAGGATAAGACAGAAATAAGTACAAGTAGAAGCCACAGCGTCATCATGGAAGATTATATTCTGCTTGCCAAATTTCTCAGTATATTCAAGTGAACTACACCATTTCCTTGTTTATTATTCAGCTCAGATTATCACATCCATTATATAAATACAGACACATACATATACACACACGCCCCCCACATAACCAAAATCTGTCATCTGTCAATAGAGCAAAGTGAAATAAAAAGAAAAAAAAGACATAAGTACTGAACCTAATACCCTAATACATCAAGCATCTCTAAAGTTAATATCCATCCCTTGTGATCAATTGAATCCCTGACTTATATGTAGCCTTAGAACCAATGTCTCCCAATATTCAAGAAAAGGAGGGAAAAGGTCTCAGGAATTTAAAGGTGTTTTGTGGCATGTTCTAACCTTCTTTTAAGCTTTTAATTAAGTTAAGAACATGAAGGTGTGGATTTCATATATCAACTTGTTTGCCTTCTTGAAGACTATCTATAAGATGGCTTTTGAAAAGGAAGAATCAACTGTTTAATAGCTATGAAATATCAAAACAAAATTTAACACTGATTTCTATTTCACTGTTTTATTGAGTCTTCAGACTAGTTTCTATGCTGATTTAATTCCAAATCACTAATATATATATATATATATATATATATGAGTTCAAATATTAATGCCAAATAGTTTTCAATAGTCCTTAAGGAAATGTACAGCCAGACTCAATTGCTTTTTTATTAGGTGGCACATCAAAGGTCTTAGATTCTAGCCAACATAACAATCTAAAGCTTCCTCGAAAACAACTTCCTTGTATGGATCTATCTCTTCCTACCTGCAGTTATTTTTATCTATATAATTTAAGATGCCTGATGATGGTACTTACTTTTAATAAAAGTAACTGTTACTTGTTGTATTTTTATCCTGATTTTAAGCCTTTAAAATGTACTAACACATTTAATTTGCAAGACTACACTATGAAATGTAAAAAATTTAAAATAATTTAAAGATGAAAATGCTGATTCAAAGAAGATAGTGTTTTTTCAAAAAGTCATATAACTAGTAAAGTGGCAGGGCAAGAATTTGAACCCAAGGAGACTGGCCTCTGAGGCTATCCTCATAAAGGCAATGTTAATCTGCCTCTCTGCTTAGTGTCCATTCTTCCTTTTAAAACCCTAACAAAAGATAACGCCAACTGTGGTCTACAAAGAAAGACTGTTTGATCCATCTATATTTATCCTGAACATCAAAAGGATTCTGAATGTGCATAGAGTTTTATAAAGAAATGAAATGTTCTGGCTTATGTCTCAAAATGAATATAAAAGATTAGAATAATCAAAGGCTGGGAGCAAAATACTAAGTCTCTAAATATCTGAGTCTAGAGGACTCGTACAAAACACTGTAAGCAAAACAAAAAATGATAGATGTTTAAGAAAAGGAAAAATAATAGGTAAAAATACAAGCATTCCCCCAAAACAGGTATGTATGACACTACTAACATTTTTAAGCCTGTATAGTGATATTTAAAATGACACATATAGTGAGGATGTTTGTTTTTTTTTTAACAGTTTTTTAACTTCAAGCACAAAAATACTGTCAGTTGAGCCTCATAGTTCTATTAGGTAGGAGACGGAGAGAAGCTTTCTCACAAAGGTAAGAAAATAAATGTGAAGATTAAGGTCTGATAGCTATTTGGTTTTATATTTTGAATCTTTTATAATTAGTTATGTTAAAAATATTTCTTGAAAATATAATCCCATGTAGTTTAAGAAAATAAAAAACACAGAATGGGAAAAATAAATAGCAGAGCTGCAGCCACAATCGTGATCCATTTCAATTTGAATCTTTACAAAATTTGTTTGGATTCTTCTACTTCAAGAATACACAGTATTTTCCAAAAGTCAACTTTCATCAATATTTAATTGTAACTTTATCTCTAGCACCTCCTTTTACTCTTTCATCTTTGTTGAAAGTAGTTAGACTCATTCCAACAAAAATCAACTTTATACAAAGACTTCTATTTTTAGAGTTGAAACATCAGAATATTCGTTGATCTGAAAGAAAGCATCTGCATGTTGGAAATTTTCACTTTTCACTTGGATATTTAGTGCCATATAGACATAGCTTTTTCCAGCAATATGACAATATTTTAATTTTAAATAGTTTGGCTAATTCCTCAACTTTTAAGGGGGACTTTTGTAAGTCCATTTTTTTCCTCTTTGACTTTCATAAAAGAGTTGTTTCCACTGAGATGAAGTGAGAGAGTAGCACAGACATATATATACTACCAACTGTAAAATAGATAGTCAGTGGGAAGTTGTTGTATAACAAAGGGAGTCCAACTCGAGGATGGAAGATGCCTTAGAGGACTGGGGCGGGGAGGGTGGGGGGGACTTGGGGGGCAGTCAAGGAAGGGAGGGAATACGGGGATATGCGTATAAAAACAGATGATTGAACTTGGTGTACCCCCCCCCACAAAAAAAAAAAAAAAAAAAGAGTTATGTTTCCAGTAAACCGTAACAGATTTTAATTGCAAAGATGTTTTTCATTTATTTTGGATACATCAAGATTTCTTTGTGGACGTCATGCAAGTCAAGTGTGCAGAGTCAGTACCTTCTTTTGTAGTTGAGTTTTTATTGAGATAAAATTTACCTATAGTGAAAAGCAGACATATTAAATGTGTATTTTGATGAATTATGATAAATATATGTATGCAAGTAACCAATCCACTATTTAAGATATATTAGAACATTTCTATCAAACTCCATCACCCATTTAAACAAAATTCTGATTTCTACCATCAAATACTTCTAACAACATATACTGTTCCTGAATCTAATACATGTGATCCTTCTGAAATTAGTGTTTCTGTATAGTATGAAGTAAGGTTTAAGTATTATTTTCCCCATTACTTTTTTTCCTGTTTTTCAAGAACATATGTTCCTCCATGGAATTGACCTGGTGCCTAAACTAAAAATTGACCATATAAATGCACATATATGAACTATCTATTTTATTAATCTATTTGTCTACTTTTATGCCAAAAGCACACCCTCTTCATTACTTGTAGCTTTATAGTAACTCTTGTAATGATGTAGTGTAATTACTCCAACACTGTTTTTATATTTTATGATTATTTGGACTATTGCAGGTGCTGCACATTAACATATTTTAGAATAAGCCTAAAAATTTCTAAAGTCTGTTGGAATTTTCACTGTGATGCCTTTGAATCTCTACATCAATTTGGAGAGAATTAAGCTATAATCAATATGGAATTTTCCAGTCTATGTACTTTGTATTAACTTAAATCATCTTTAATTTCTCTTGCATATTTTTTCAGTGTAGAGTTTTTACATGCATTTTTGAAATCTTACTTAAATATTTTGCCTGCTTTATATACTCAAAACAGTATTTTAAAAATTTATACTTCCATTTGTTTTTTTTATAATATAGAAATAAAAGTGACTTCTGTTTATTTACCTTTTATCCTAAGAACTTGCCAAATTTACTTATGTGTTCTAGTATTCTGGTTGGGGGCAGAGTTACTTAGAATTACCTTATGTATTAAAATATGTGCACTGGACATAAAGAAGGTGCTAACGTTCCTTTCTAGTCTTTATGTCTGTATTTCACTCCTTGCTTTCTTGACCTCTACACAACTTTGAGTATGTTTAATAGAATGGCAAGAACAGCCATTCTTCAGAGAAACAACTCAATATTTCACCCTTTTGATAATGTTGCTTTTTGTTTTGTTTTTTCATGGATGTACTTTACACATTGAGAACATTACCTCTATTTTCAATCTGCTGAGAGTGTTTATCAAGAGTATGTGTTGAAAAGCTACAGTAATCAAAAGAGTACGGTACTGGCATAAAAGCAGAAATATAGATTAGTGGAACAGTATAGAAAGTCCAGAGATAAACCCAAGAACCTATGTTCACTTAATCTAAGACAAAGGAGGCAAGACTATACAATAGAGAAACGACAGTCTCTTCAATAAGTGGCCCTGGGAAACTGGACAGCTACATGTAAAAGAATGAAATCAGAAGATCCTCTAACACCAGGCACAAAAATAAACTCAAAATGGATTAAAGACCTAAATGTAAGGCTGGACACTATAAAACTATTAGAGGAAAACATAGGCAGAATACTCTTTGAGATAAATTGCAGCAAGATCTTTTTTGATCCGCCTCCTAGAGAAATGAAAATAAAAACAAAAAGAAACAAATGGGACCTAATGAAACTTAAAAGCTTTTGCACAACACTGTGTGGGTGACTCACAAGCTGGAGAACAGTTATACCGCAGAAGTCCTGAGGGTTCTGAGCCCCACATCAGGCTTCCTAACCTGGCGGTCCAGCAATGGGAGGAGGAATCCCCAGTGAATCAGACTTTGAAAGCCAGTGGGATTTGATTGCAGGACCTCCACAGGACTGGGGAAAATGGAAACTCCACTCTTGGAGGGCACACAAAAAAGTGTGCACACCACGACCCAGGGGGAAGGAGCAGTGACCCCATAGGAGATGGAACCAGACCTACCTGCTGATGTTGGAGGGTTGCCTGCAGAGGTGGGGGGCAGCTGTGGCTCACCGAGGAGACAGGGGCACTGGCAGCAGGGGTTCTGAGAAATGCTCATTGGTGTGAGCCCTTCCAGAGTCCACCATTAGCTCCACCAAAGAGCCTGTAAGCTCCAGGGCTGGGTTGCCTCAGGCCAAATGACCACCAGGGTGGGAACACAGCCCCACCTATTAGCAGACAAGCAGATTAAAGTGTCACTGAGCTCCACCCACCAAACCGGATTAAAGTTTTACAGAGCTCCACCCATCCAGCCCAACCCACCATCAGTCCCTCCCATCTGGAAGCACCCACAAGCCTCCTAGACAGCTTCCTCCACAAGAGGGCAGACAGCAGAATGAAGCAGTATCAGCACTATTTCATCTTGTGGAACTGAAAAATCACAGCCACAGAAAGACAGAGAAAATGAAAAGGCAAAAGACTTTGTACCAGATGAAGGGACAAGATAAAACACCAGAAAAACAACTAAATGAAGAGGAGATAGGCACACTTCCAGAAAAAGAATTCAGAATAATGATGGTGAAGATGATCCAGGACTTTGAAAAATGATTGGATGCAAAGATTGAAAAGTTGCAAGAAAAGATTACCAAAGACCTAGAAGAATTAAAGAACAAACAAACAGAGATATGCAACACAATGACTGAAATGAAAAATACACTAGAAGGAACTAATAGCAGATTAACTGAGGCAGAAGGACGAATAAGTGACCTGGAAGACAGAATGGTGATCATCACTGATGCAGAAAAGAATAAGGAAAAAAGAATGAAAAGAACTGAAGACAGCCTAAGAGACCTCTGGGACAATGTTAAATGCACCAACATTCTCATTATAGGGGCCCCAGAAGGAGAAGAGAGAGAGAAAGGATCTGAGAAAATACTGGAAGAGATAGTTGAAAACTTCCCTAACATGGGAAAGGAAATAGCTACCCAACTCCAGGAAGCATAGAGTCCCAGGCAGGATAAACCCAACGAGAAACATGCCAAGACATATAGTAGTCAAATTGACAAAAATTAAAGAGAGAGAAAAGTTATTAAAAGCAACAAGGGAAAAATGACAAATAACATACAAGGGAACTCCCATCAGGGTAACAGCTGATTTCTCAGCAGAAACTCTACAAGCTAGAAGGGAGTGGCATGATATATTTAAAGTGATGAAAGGGAAGAACCTACAACCAAGAATACTCTACCCAGCAAGGATCTCATTCAAATTCGATGGAGAAATCACAAGCTTTACCAACAAGCAACAGCTAAGAGAATTCAGCACCACCAAACCAGCCTTACAGCAAATGCTAAAGGAACTTCTCTAAGGGGGAAACATAAGAGAAGAAAAGGACCTACAAAAACAAACCCAAAACAATTAAGAAAATGGTAATAGGAACATACATGTCGATAATCACCTTGAATGTAAATGGACTAAATGCACCAACCAAAAGACACAGACTGGCTGAATGGATACAAAAACAAGACCCATATATTCGCTGTCTGCAAGAGACCCACTTCAGACCTAGGGACACATAGAGACTGAAAGTGAGGGGATGGAAAAAGATATTCCATGCAAATGGAAATCAAAAGAAAGCTGGAGTAGTAATATTCATATCAGATAAAATAGACTTTAAAATAAAACATATTACAAGAGACAAGAAAGAACATTACATAAAGATCAAGGGATCCATCCAAGAAGAAGAGATAACAATTATAAATATACATGCACCCAATATAGGAGCACCTTAATACATAAGGCAAATGCTAACAACTATGAAAGAGGAAATCGACAGTAACACAATCATAGTCGGGGACTTTAACACCCCACTTACACGAATGGACAGATCATCCACACAGAAAATTAATAAGGAAACACAAGCTTTAAATGACACAATAAATCATCTGGATTTAATAGATATCTTTAGGACATTACATCCAAAAACAGCAGATTACACGTTCTTCTCAAGTGCACATGGGACATTCTCCAGGATAGATCACATTTTGGGTCAGAAATCAAGCCTTGGTAAATTCAAGAAAAATTGAAATTGTATCAAGCATCTTTTCTGACCACAGTGCTATGAGATTAGAAATCAATTACAGGAAAAAAACTGTAAAAAACAGAAACACATGGAGGCTAAACAATATGCTACTAAATAACCAACAGATCACTGAAGAAATCAAAGAGGAAATCAAAAAATACCTAGAGACAAATGACAATGAAAACACAATGATCCAAAACCTATGGGATGCAGCAAAGGCAGTTCTAAGAGGGAATTTTATAGCAATACAATCCTACCTCAAGAAACAAGAAACATCCCAAATAAACTATCTAACCTTACATCTAAAGAAACTAGAGAAAGAAGAGCAAACAAAACCCAAAGTGAGTAGATGCAGAGAAATCATAAAGATCAGAACAGAAATAAATGAAATAGAAACAAAGAAAACAATAGCAAAAATCAATAAAACTAAAAGCTGGTTCTTTGAGAAGATAAATAAAATCGATAAACCTCTAGCAAGACTCATCAAGAAAAAGAGGGAGAGGACTCAACTCAATAAAATTAGAAATGAAACAGGAGAAGTTACAACAGACACCACAGAAAGAAAAAGCACCGTAAGAGATTACTACAAGCAACTATATGCCAATAAAATGGACAACCTGGATGAAATGGACAGATTCTTAGAAAAGTATAAGCTTCCAAGACTGAATCAGGAAGAAATAGAAAATATGAACAGACCAATCACAAGGAATGAAATTGAAATTGTGATTTAAAATCTCCCAACAAACAAAAGTCCTGGACCAGATGGATTCACAGGTGAATTTTATAAAACATTTAGAGAAGAGCTAACTCCCATCCTTCTCAAACTCTTCCAAAACATTGCAGAGGAAGGAACACTCCCAAACTCATTTTATGAAGCCACCATCACCCTGATACCAAAACCAGACAAAGATACTACAAAAAAAAAAAAAACTACAGACCAATATCACTGATGAATTTAGATGCAAAAATCCTCAACAAAATACTAGCCAACAGAATCCAACAACACATTAAAAGGATCATGCACCATGATCAAGTGGGGTTTATCCCTGGAATGCATGGATTCTTCAATAGATGCAAATCAATCAATGTGATACACCATACTAATAAATTGAAGGATAAAAACCACATGATCATCTCAATAGATGCAGAAAAAGCTTTTGACAAAATTCAACACCCATTTAGGATAAAAACTCTCCAGAAGGTGGGCATAGAGGGAACCTACCTCAACATAATAAAGGCCATGTATGACAAACCCACAGAAAACATCCTTCTCAGTGGTGAAAAACTGGAAGCATTCCCTCTAAGATCAGGAACAAGACAAGGATGTCCACTCTCGCCACTACTATTCAACATAGTTTTGGAAGTCCTTTCAACAGCAATCAGAGAAGAAAAAGAAATAAAAGGAATCCAAATTGGAAAAGAAGAAGTAAAACTGTCACTGTTTGCAGATGACATGATACTATACATAGAAAATCTTAAAATGCCACCAGAAAACTACTCAAGCTAATCAATGAATTTGTTAAAGCTGCAGGATACAAAATTAACACACAGAAATCTCTTGCATTTCTATACACCAACAACGAAAGATCAGAAAGAGAAATTAAGGAAACAATCCCATTCACCATTGCAACAAAAAGAATAAAATACCTAGGAATAAACCTCACCAAGGAGGTAAAAGACCTCTACTCAGAAAAATATCAGACACTCATGAAAGAAATCAAAGATGACAGAAACAGATGGAGGGACATACAATGTTCTTGGATTGGAAGAATCAACATTGTGAAAATGACTATACTACCCAAAGCAATTTACAGATTCAATGCAATCCCCATCAAATTAACAATGGCATTTTTCATAGAACTAGAACAAGAAATTTTACAATTTGTATGGAAACACAAAAGACCCTGAATAGCCAAAGCAATCTTGAGAAGGAAAAATGGAGTTGGTGGAATCAGGCTTCCTGACTTCAGGCTATATTACAAGTCTACAGTGATCAAGACAGTATGGTACTGGCACAAAAACAGAAATATAGATCAATGGAACAGGATAGAAGGCCCAGAGATAAACTATGGTCAACTAATCTATGACAAAGGAGGCAAGTATATACAATGGAGAAAAGGCAGCCTCTTCAATAAGTGGTGCTGGGAAAACTGGACAGCTACATGGAAAAGAATGAAATTAGGACACTTCCTAACACCCCACACAAAAATAAACTCCAAATGGATAAAAGACCTAAATGTAAGGCCAGACACTATAAAACTCCTAGAGGAAAACATAGGAAGAACACTCTTTGATGTAAATAACAGCAAGATCTTTTCTGATCCACCCCCTAGAATAATGGAAATAAAAACAAAAATAAATAAGTGGGACTTAATGAAACTTCAAACTTCTGCACAGCAAAGGAAACTATAAGCAAGACGAAAAGACAACCCTCAGAATGGGAGAAAATATTTGCAAATGAATCAACAGACAAAGGATTAATCTCCAAAACATATAAAGAGTTCATCCAGCTCAATATAAAAAAAATAAACAACCCAATAAAAAAATGGGCAGAAGACCTAAACAGGCATTTCTCCAAAGAAGACATATGGATGGCCAAGAGGCATATGAAAAGCTGCTCAACATCACTAATTATTAGAGAAATGCAAATCAAAACTACAATGAGGTATCACCTCACACCAGTTAGAATAGGCATCATCAAAAAATCTACAAACAGTAAATGCTGGAGAGGGTGTGGAGAAAAAGGAACGCTCTTGCATTGCTGGTGGGAATGTAAATTGATACAGCCACTATGGAAAACAGTATGGAGGTTCCTTGCAAAACTAAAAATAGAACTACCATATGACCCAGCAATCCCACTACTGGGCATATACCCAGAGAACACCATAATTCAAAAAGACACATGCATTCCAATGTTCATTGCAGCACTATTTACAATAGCCAGGACATGGAAGCAACCTAAATGTCCATCAACAGATGAATGGATAAAGAAGATGTGGTACATACAAACAATGGAATATTACTCAGCTGCAAAAAGCAATGAAACTGGGACATTTTTAGAGACATGGATGGACCTAGAGACTTTCATACAGAGTGAAGTGAGTCAGAAAGAGAAAAACAAATATTGTATATTAACATATATATGTGGACTATAGAAAAATGGTGCAAATCAACTGGTTTGCAAGGCAGAAATAGAGACACAGATGTAGAGAACAAACATATGGACACCAAGTGGGGAAAGTGGGGAGGGTTGGGGGGGGGGAATGAATTGGGAGACTGGAATACCAAATTGTACACTCTAAATATATACAGTTTATTGTAAAAAATAAAAAAATAAAAAGTTAAAAAAAATCTTTTGCACAGCAGAGGAAAACATCAACATAAAATGAAAAGACAACCCAACCCAAAAATGGGAGAAAATATTTGCAAAAACAGAGACCAACAAGGGATTAACCTCCAAAATATAGAAATATCATATGCAACTCAATATCAAAAAATAAACAACTCAGTCAAAAAAATTGGGTGGAAGATCTAAATAGACAGTTCTCCAGAGAAGACATACAGATGGCCAAGAGGCACATGAAAAGAAGCTCAATATCACTGATTATTAGAGAAATGCAAATCAGAACTATAATGAGGTATCACCTCACGCTGGTCAGAATGGCTATCAGCAAAAAGTATACAAACAATAAATGCTGGAAAGGGTGTGGAGAAAAGGGAACCCTCCTACATTGTTGGTGGGAATGTAAACTGGTACAGCCACTGTAGAAAACAGTATGGAGTTTCCTTAAAAAAAATAAAAATAGAGCTACCATATGATTTTGAAATTCCATTCTTGGACATATATCTGGAGAGAAGCATAATTCAAAAAGACATGCACCCCAATAGACATTACAGCACTATTTACAATAGCCAAGACATGGAAGTAACCTAAATGTCCATCGACAGAGGAATGGATAAAGATGTGGTACATATATACAATGGAATATTACTCAGCCATAAAAAAGAATGAAATAATGCCATTTGCAGTGACATGGATAGACCTAGAGATTATCACACTAAGTGAAGTAAGTGAGACACAGAAAGACAAATATCATATGATATTTCTTATATGTGGAAACTAAAAATATGATACAAATGAACTTATTTACAAAACAGAAATAGAGTCACAGATGTAGAAAACAAAGGTATGGGTACCAGGGGGGAAATGGTGTGGCAAAGCATAAATTCAGAGATTGGGACTGACATATACATATTGCTATATATAAAATACGTAACAAATAAGGACCTACTATATAGAGCAGGGAACTCTTCTCAAAACTTGGTAATGACTTATATGGGAAAAGATTCTAAAAAAGAGTGAATACATGTATATGTATAACTGATTCACTTTGCTGTACAGCAGAAACTAACACAACATTGTAAATCAACTACACTCCAATAAAAATTTTTAAAAAAGAGTATCCGCTGAATGATGTCAAATGCTTTTGTCTGCATCCATTGAGAGAATTTTTTTCTCACTTAAGATATTTACATTGATTTGTTTTTGAATGGAAAACAAGCCATGCATTCCTGAGATAAACCCAAATTGGTTATGATGAAAATCCTAAAATTTTATTAAGGATTTGTGTTTCTATATTTAAGAATAATATTGATTTGTCATGTTTATATCATGTAGTTTCACGCATCATTTTATCTCAGTTATATGAGCATATATGAAATATATGTATGTGGATATGTTTATGTATTTTTGTTTGCTGTGTTTTGTCTTTTATTTGCTAGGTTGTTAAGTTTTAACAAGTTTGTTAGTCTAATTCTAAGGGTGGAACTAGAGCAAATTATTTTCTTAATATATAGGTTGCTATTTATCAGTCACAGAGTCTGATAAATACACGTGCTAGCTGTAAGACTCACTCATGACTTTATAGGATTGAGTGGGGAAGACAGTGGTTGAATTCTGGCCAAAGAAGGGAGTTCACTGTTTATTTGAATCTTGACAACAGTGGAGAAAAAAGAAAATGTGAATGAATTAACTCACAAAAGCCTGTGGGTCCAACAAATATCTCAGGATCAACCCTTACCTTTTACTGTCAGGGAAGAAACACCTATTTGCCTGCAGGTCCCAGTAGCTGCATCAGTAATGGCCTGAATCAGGATCTATGTTCTGCGGCTCTGGAAAGATGCTGTTACCTCCACTGGCTTTTTTCAGAAGGAAAATTAATCTGGGGATATGAAACCTGGTCCCAAGGACATTAATCAAGAATTCAGGTCCCATCTTCAAAGGTGCCAGGCTGAAAAGATTTGGGACTCTCCAGGCAAAATGTGACTCACCAATCTTTTATAAACACATATCTAAAACCTGTCAAACATTCACATTTCAATGGTACTAAAATTCAAACAACTGCATGAATATTAAGTTGTACTTGCCAGTTTTATATCTATGCTGTATGGATTTTACTCTAGTGGACACTCCAGTGAACGATGAAAGAAAGTTTCACACTAAGATGGATTTTGTTGTTGCTGTCATTTGCTTATTTAGCCCAGGTCCCTCATGAGGAATTAAGACTGCCCCAGGCACAACATACTTAAACATACAGGTTTTCTGTTACTTACATCTGAATGAATCTTGACAAAATCACCTTGTTAATGCAACTAACTGCTTTAGTGCAACGCTTACTTGTAAAATGAGTAGGCAACATTGCTCCTTTTTTTTATTGGAGTATAATTGCTTTACAATGCTGTGTTAGTTTCTGCTGTACAGTGAAGTGAATTAGCTATATGTATACATATATCCCCTCCTTCTTGGACCTCCCTCCCTCCCCCATCACCCCTGCCCCCCGCATCTAGGTCGTCACAGAGCACTGAGCTGAGCTCCCTGTGTTATACCCCAGGTTCCCTCTAGCTATCTATTTCACACATGGTAATGTATTTATGTCAAACCTAATCTCCCAATTCATCCCACCCTCCCCTTCCCCCACACATCCGTTCTCTATGTCTGCGTTTCTATTTCTGCCCTACAGATAGGTTCATCTGGACTATTTTTCTAGATTCCACATATATGCATTAGTATATGATATTTGTTTTCCTCTTTCTGACTTACTTCACACTGTATGACAGACACTAGGTCCATCCACATCTCCTTTGCATCTATAAAGCTGGAAACCAGTCACAGCTGAAGGCTCAGGGTGAATGTGCCAAGGTGAACACTATTGATACTTGCATGAATCTCTTCCAACAAGAAAACCATTCTGCCCAACCCCTCTGTTCAGCCTTTGCTGTGAAACTTTTACTTTAAAGAGTAAAACACATCTTTCTCCTTGGACACTATTCAATATACAACGATTTTGTAACTATTTTTTAGTTAATCTCTTTAGAATACTTACAAAAAGAGCAGGTTATTTCTCCTGTCCCCCTTCCCCACACAAATACTTTTTCTTGACCTTCATGTGAACTGGTAAAATAAGAATTTTATAAATATTCTCAAAGCACAGAGTCTCATTAATTTTTTTTTGTATCTCCTTCTGGCCTTATGCTGTCACTACTGCACCTGTGAGAATATCTTGCACATGTATTAGTATATTTGACATTTTGAAGATAGCTACTGTCAATAAAAAGTACAGATATTTATTTTAAATAGTGTGACTGGAAATCATCCAACAGATTGTGGAGGAAGCCAGATCAGAACGAAAGCAAAAGCATTCAAAAAATATTCCTTTACCATACAGTTGTCAGAGACCTAAGAAATACTTTAGTACAGTTTTTAGCCATATTATTTAATGGATTAAAATTAATCTATACAAAAAAGTATTTATAATGGCATGAATTAATTTTAAAACAATATACTTAAATAATATTTTAATTATTTTCTCTCTGTCATAGATAATATTTATGATAAACGATTGGCCATAATTCATCGAATACTGTATTGAATACTGTATGTTCTTTTATTCCTTTTAGTTTTTTATTTTATTTGAAATGTAACATATGCACCTATTTTTAAAATAAAATAATGAAAAGGATATAAACTCTCTCAACGAAAAGCTAATTATCTCATCTCCATAATCGCTTAAGTTGGTACTCACACACACACACACACACACATTTTTCATCCACAATTGGATCACAACATAACACTATTATTATTTTTCATTCTCAACCACATTTTAAACTCTTTTCCATATAAACATAAATAAATCTGATTCACTTTCCAAAATTACAGTAAAACACAAAAATTGCCATCTTAACCATTTTATTGTATAATTTCATATCAAGTATATTCACACAGTGTAGTGTAACCAATCTCTAGAACTTGTTCATCTTGCAAAACTGAAACTGTACCCATTAAACAACTTCCCATCACCCTTCCCCCAGCCCCTGGAAACCATAATTCTACTTTCTGTTTCTATGAATTTGACTACTTTAGACACTTTATGTAAGTGGAATAAAACAGTATTTCTCTTTTTGAGGCTGCCGGTTTCACTTAGCATAATGTTCTTTGAAGTTCATCCATGGTGTATCACGTGTCACAATCTCCTTCATTTTTAAGGCTGAATAATATTTCATTGTATGGATATACATTTGGTTTATCCATTTTTGCCTCCGATGGACACTTGTGTTGCTTTGATGTTTTGGCTATTGTGAAAAACACTGCTATGGACATGTGTGTACAAATATCTCTTCAACATCCTACTTTCAGATCTTTTGGGTGTATACCCAGGAATTGCTGGATCATATGGTAATTGTATTTTTAATTTTTTGAGGAACTTCTTTTTTTCATAGTGACTACACCATTTTACATTCTACCGACAGTATACAAGGGTTCCTTCCAATTTTTGCACATCCTCACAAACAGTTGTTATTTTCTGTTTTTTTTATAGTAGCCACCCTGATGGGTGTAAGGTTCTACTTCACTTTTTAAATGTTGTATAGTATTTCTTAAACAATTATATTATGGCTTATTTAGCAGTTCTATCTTTGACGAACATTATAATTATTGTTGCATTCAATTAACACTGAAATAAGAATTCTGTATATATATATATATCTTTGTGTATGTACACAATTTTATCTTAATTGAATACATTTTTATATGTGTGGAATATCTATCTAAATGTAAATGCATTCTCATTTAGACAAATTGAAAATGGGATTTTTTGTAACTATTTTTATTTATCTTTTTGGGATGTTTACAGAAAGAGCAAAATGTTTTCTTGTCTCCTTATCCCTACACAAACACTTTAGCCAAAATGCCCTCTAAAAGGGCTCAATGAGTTTACACTCTCAACAAGAGCACAGAGGGGCAGCTGTCTTCCCTATTGCTTTTCTGCCTTCAGTGTGATCACCTGTCTCAACTCTGCTGCTGTGGTGGAGGAATACTTCATTTTGATTTCCTTACCTTTAATGTGGCTCAAGATTAATCATCTTGTATATAGTTACTAATAATTTGCTTTTTTCTTCTGTGAACTAAACTAGTCACATTTTTGGCCCAATTTTTATTGTGACTCTGTATTTTTTTACAGATTCACAGAAAATCCTTGTAAATTAAATAAACTAGTTCAATTTTTGCCATACTAGTCTCAAGTATTAATCTTGTATTTGGCTAAAATTTGTCAATTTCATTGATTTTTATCAAAGAATCAGCTTTTGGTTGGTTGTCTGTATTTGCTTCCTATTTTCATTTTCAATAATTTGTGCTCTAATTTTCATTATTTGCTTTCTTAGGCTTGCTTCAGGCTTACATTACTCTTCTGATTCTAAGTCCTAAGGTGGAATTTTGGTTAGTGATCTTAGATCTTCCTTATTTTCATACATACATATATATATTTTTTTCATAATACATATATTCAAATTTCCCTCTAAACACTGTTTTTTTCTGAATCTCACAAGTTTTGATGTTATGTTTTCATTCCCCCTTCTCACTTTTTCTATTTCATCTGAACAGAAGATTTAGGCCAACAGTTCAGTTATTCATCCTTGGATAATCCACGCTTCTCAATTTACTAGGAGTATGACCATCCTTATTTTCAAACTGAAGTTTAAAATAACTATACAGAAAAAAAATTGTCATCATGATTAGACAAATATAGAGTTATTCACACAGAAATGCTGCCATGTCTATCTCATCCTCCACCATAATCTCAGTGCCTAGCAAAGTGACTGACATACAATACATATTTGTTGTATGAAAAAAAAGTCACTAATAATGACTGTTAGTTTCTCTAATTTCTAAATTGCTCTTTCTAGAAAATCAGTTAAAATGTTCATCTCCAAAAACCTTTGTACCTTCAATGAAATGTTACTTAAGGATAAGTTTTTCTAAAGTTAATTATTTTATTTTATGGAACTTCATAAATCACCTTAGGAAAGTGAGGATTAGTGTTTAAGTATTCTCTCTCCACCTTATACACTTCTAAATTAACTTCATATCACTTATCCAACTTAGAGTTTATTCAAAAAATGAAATATTTTTAGAAAGAATTTAAGAAATGTTCAGTCAGCACAGTGTGCATTTGCAAAAAATTCCCTGAAATGCACTAGATCAACCAAGATAACTGCATTAAAGAATGTAATGCTACCTGGGGGGAGTGGAGAGCATCCACATAGCACCGCTTCTGAGAAGTAGTTACCATAACAATATAACGTACCAAATGGAGAAGTATACCTCGAGTTAACAGACTGTTTCACTCCTGGAGATCTGCGTGCACTACGTTTAATTTAATTAGAGTTCTTTTTGTAGATTCTTCTAAGAATCCTTATAAGAACAGTGTGTGGTTATAGACAAGGCAGGTGTTTGGAGAAGTGAGGATTAACCTTCTAAAGGTCTATGGTATCAGTGTGTTACAGACAGGGTGTTAAGTGTGAAGAAGCAGTCACAGGATTTTAAAGGCCTTATACCTGATCTGTACTCAGCTTCTAGAAGAATAATGTCCAGGATGAAGACTTGGGACAATAAATTCATAATTTAGAAATATCTTAAATTTTGATGATGAAATTAACCTATTCAGAGATAATTTTATGATTTTCACCGAAGTTACCATAAATAGCGTAAGTTTTATCATCAGGCATTCTGGCCACAGTAAGTAGCTGGCTCATTGCAAAGCAGCAGAATAGGCCAAAACCTAAAATGTTCTCTCTGGAACATCCCCAAAAGCTTTATCTGAGCCGAACCCTAGTGCAGAGATTGTCACTGTTTTGAAGGCGCATATGGCAGAAACATTCTCAAAATGCTTCCACGCCTGATCCAAGCCCCCACGTTAAATCCCTCAGGCAGCTGATTGACTGAAATATTAGAGAACACAACAATTTCAAAATAAAGTTAAGTAATACTGTTCAGTCAAAATTCATATTAAGATGCAGAGAAATTAAGGAGATTCGAGTCATGTTATCTTGGATTTGATAACAGGTTTGAAGAGAATTTTCCTATTTGAAATATAAGTTGACAAGAAGAAAAACTAATACAAGCCAAGACAAAAATTGTTCAGCAAGAAAATTAGAAACAAATATGATAAGTAAATGATATAATTTAGAGCCCCAAATTTTGGTAAAAAATTTGTCTTAGAGAATAAATTAAACTTTGATTTACATGTTATTTTTAGTGTCAAATAAGGAACACTTTAATGAGATACCAAAGTAAGATTCAATGGAACTGTCAGAGCAAAGTAAATGAATTATTAAAGTGGGAAAAAAAACACAAACAAACCATGATCACATTATCAAAGCCTAATAAGAATATCTGACTAGCTATAGAATCCAGGGTTAAGAAAGAACATAAACTGCTACAAAAGCAGAAGAATAAAGGTGAAAAGTCAGAGAAGAGTAGGTGTGATGGTTAGTTTTATGTGTCAGCTTAGGCTGTAAAACCCAGTTCTCTGATTAAACACTAATCTAGGTGTTGCTATGAAGATGTTTTTTTAGATGTGGTTATTCAACAATTACAATCATTTGACTTTAAGTAAAGGAGATTATTCTCCTCCTTGTTGTGGTGGGCCTCATCCAATCAGTGGAAGTTCTTAAGAGCAAACTGAAATGTCCCTGAAGGAAAATTTTGCCTCAAGATTGTAGCATCAAAAAGTCTACAAACAATAAACGCTGGAGAGGGTGTGGAGAAAAGGGAACCCTCCTACACTGTTGGTGGGAACGTAAATTGGTATAACCATTATAAAGAAGAGTATGGAGATTCCTTAAAAAACTAAAAATAGACCTACCATATGATCCAGCAATCTCACTCCTGGGCATATACCTGGAGAAAACCATAATTTGAAGAGATACCTGCACCCCAAGTTAGTTGCAGTACTACTTACGATAGCCAGGACATGGAAGCAACCTAAATGTCCATCGACAGAGGAATGGATAAAGAAGATGTGGTACATATATATAATGGAATATTACTCAGCTATAAAAAAGAATGAAACAACGCCATTTGAAGCAACATGGATGGGCCTAGAGATTATCATATTAAGTGAAGTAAGTCAGACAAAGAAAGATAAATATCACATATCACTTACACACGGAATCTAAAAAATGATACAAATGAACTTATTTACAAAATAGAAACAGATTCATAGACTTCAAAAGCAAACTTCTTATGGTTACCAAAAGGGAAAGGTGGGGGGAGGGGTAAATTAGGAGTTTGGGATTAAGATATACACACTACTATATATAAAATAGATAATCAACAAGGACCTACTGTATAGCACAGGGAACTCTACTGAATATTCTGTAATAACCTATATGGGAAAAGAATATGAACAAGAATGGATATATGTATACATATAACTGAATCATTCTGTTGTACACCTGACACTAATGCAATATTTTATAAATAAATTAACTACACCCTAATATAAAACAAAAATTAAACTTAAAAAGACTGTAGCATCATTCCTACCAGATTCAACATGCCAGTCTGCCATATGGATTTGTAACTTGCCAGCCCCCACAACCTGGAAGCCAATTCCTTGAAATAAATGTCTCTCCTGGATAGACAGACATAGAGACAGACAGACAGTCAGATAGACAGACACATACATACATACATACATACATACATACATACATACATACATACATAGACAGACATCCTACTGGTTCTATTTTCCTGGATAACCCTGACTGATACAGTAGGTCTAAAAGACAGACTAAATAAAGACCCAGAATATTTATTGGCAAATCTGAAAAAAAATATATCAGAGATGCAGTAAATATAAATTTTCCTAAATTGAAGGTATATATGTATTTTCAGAAGAATATCTCTAAATTTGCATCAGGAAAACTTAATGAGGGATGGTCAATTCAGTCACAACATCATGCAGCTATTCATCAGTAGGTTTAAAGAGTGTTATAAGTGTCCTGGCAGACTAATGAATCTTCTACAAAGAACGGAAAATAAGGATGTCACAGCCCCTTTAACAACATGAGATGCCAGAGAAAATAAGCCAACATGTATAGAGTTTTGATGGAGAAAATGATGTAAAATGAGGATTCTTAAATCATTTAAGTTATTTTTTCCATTGAAGAAGATAGAAATATATTATCAGTAAGAAAAAAAAGGAAGTATATTACTCATAGGCCTTTTCTAAACTATGAAATCAGAGAAAAATCTACACTTCAATGTTTGAGCCATTCCTTGTCTTTCTTTGTGTGAAACATCTAAAAACAACTTGTTTCTACTATAAACTACCTTTGAGAAGCCCTAGATTATAGATGAAAGCCAGCAAATATGGAGATAAAGATTGAAATATTTTATCATTTGAGATAAGAGTTAATTTAAATATATATTAAAATCATTTTTACATAATTTAAATTTTAAAATTCCAAGAAAGTCTAAAATAAATAATTGGTAAAAAAAAAAAATCAAGTGGAAAAAGTGGCAAACACTTTAATTAGAAAAGAGGCAAAATATATATATAGATACTTCACAGAAAGCAATACAAATGAACCACACATAAAATAACCTCTTTAAAACTCAAAAAAAAAATCCAAGGAAATGGCCATATTAAACTTCTTTTGCCTATAAAATTAAAAACTATGTAATTTTTGCCAACTTCAGTGTAACCTATGCTGTGAGGTAACAGGAGATGTCTTTGAATCTTTAATAGGAGTATAAGCAGACACAGCCTGTTTTAAATCCCTTATTGCAATATATATTTGTTTAAAATAGAGTAGCACAGACATATATATACTACCAACTGTAAAATAGATAGTGGGAAGTTGTTGTATAACAAAGGGAGTCCAACTCGAGGATGGAAGATGCCTTAGAGGACTGGGGCGGGGAGGGTGGGGGGGACTCGAGGAGGGGGGAGTCAAGGAAGGGAGGGAATACGGGGATATGTGTATAAAAACAGATGATTGAACTTGATGTACCCCCAAAAAAATAAAATAAAAAAAAATGCAAAAAAAAATGTAAACACTTTTCACCTTAGCATTTCCAATATTAGAAATGTATGGCATGGTATATAATTGCATAAATTTGCAAAGAATCATGTCCATAGCTGTTCTTTATGGTGTTATATAAAATAGTGAAAAAATACAAATAACAGTGGTTAATTGGTTAAATTATAATACATTCATAGATTAGAACATAATACAGGCATTATAATTATGATGGATACCTATACCTGTTCATGGGCATAACCACAAATATAAAGTTGAAAGATACAAAGGTTTACAAAGCAGCATCTTAAAAAAATAATGCCTAAAAATATGTATAAAGTACAGAGATAACTAGAATAATGATCACCTACCTTTCTTCTGTATAATTTTTATATTGCTTGTATTTTCTCTAATGCACATATATACTTTTTTATGATCAAAAAGATTTTCTTTAAAGAAACCTTGTAAACATTGTTGGAGAAGGGATTACTTTGATGATTTAGATAAGATAATTACATAGAAAATACACAGATCACATATATGTGTGTTCTTTTCCCTTCCCTTCCCTTCCCTTCCCTTCCCTTCCCTTCCCTTCCCTTCCCTTCCTTTTCTAGCTTTCTTCATCCAATTCCTTTTCTCCTCATCCCCTGCCTCTGTTAACCACAAATCAAATCTCTTTTCCTATGAGTTTGTTTCTCTTTTGATGTATAATTGACCTACAACACTATGTTAGATCCTGGTGCACAACAGAGTGATTTGATATACCTATACATTACAAAATAATCACCACAATAAGTCTAGTTACCATCTGTCACCATACAAAGATATTACATTATTATTGACTATATGTATTTTTTAAACCTAATCTTGATGTAAGATTCTATTAAATAGTAAAGCATTAAGAAGGAGCTGTAGGAAACTATAACCTAACATCAAATTTTTGATGTTTAGTCTTACTGTAGTTATGATGATGTTAATAAAGAATTCTAAATTTTAATGAAAAAATCTCCCAAAATGCTTCCCCCCAAAATCTGAAATGATGAAGGGCAATGATATAGAACCAGTAGAAAACATCTGAATACTGACAAAACAAAGGCTAATGTTTTAAGTTAATGAGATAATATTTTAGAAAACAAAAAAATATAACCCAAAAAGACATCATTTTGGCTTTCTATTTAGTATTTAATTTTATAGAAAGCCCCTTGCTGCCTATTATTTCGTCCATCCTTTTGAGAAATGATGCAAATTACATGAAGGCTATATTGTGACATTAAGATATAGTATATCTGCTGAGAGTGGTATTCTTATCTCTCATTACCTATCAATTTATATTCATCAAAGCACAATGCTAAAAGAGAGTCAGCCTGGAAAATAATAGAGAGGCAAAATTTATTTCATTTTATCACATGCTTATTAGGAGAATAAAAATGATAATCCCAAGACACAAAAGCTAGAAAATTTCCAATGTATTCAAGAGCGAGGGACCAAATAGATAAGAATTTTCTAGTTCCTGAAGTTCATTTGCTGTGAAGCCCGAAGGATTCATTCGACTCATCTCACTATACTTGAAATATCACTCAAAATTATTCTTTTCTTACACATTAACATCTCAAAAAATGCACTGAGTAATAAAAATAAATTATACAATATTCACCTGGCCTAGTTATGAAAAGTCACAATCTTTTCACTCACAGTTTCAGTAATTTCCTAGTTGACGTCATACCTCTCAGAGGACAACCTTTTTAATGTTTTGTAAGTTGATGGGGCGGGGGTGTCTGACTGTTAACCACATAAACCACCAACACCAAGTTGTTAGGATAGAGAACTGTGGCCCACCCATATTTGCCCCATAAAGACCCACAGCATCTTAGCCCAACCAGATCCTGATACTCCATCTGCATCAGCCATTATTTAAGTGTGTCTATCAGCAGACTTGGCCCAACAACTTTAGTAAGTTAAATAATTCAGTCAAATTTGATGTGCCTTCCCCTCACCCCCTAATTTACAAGCTTCTTAAGGACAAAAAGAAAGGTGGAAGCAAGTGCTTGGGTTGAACTGGTTTAGTGAGTGTGAAGGTGGCCTCTTGCAGAGCAGGGGGTCAGACAGTAGTCTGGAATCTATGCTTTAACCATAAAGAAGCCATTTCACTGAGCCTCGGGGGTCATTTTATAGGTGTTCTATAAACATTTTATAGCTATTCTCTGGCTGTTCCTTTTTTATAACTGCCCATCTTATCCCTTCTGGAGATGCTGACCCAGCAGGGGGTAAAGCAATAGCCAGTTATGAAGATCAGAATGGATTGCTTTCTTCAACCACTCACCTTTCACCTACTGTTTAATGACCACCCAACTATTCCCAGCACAACAAAGAGAAAGCAGCAGGAGTAGCTCTGAAAGGACAAACTAAAAGAAGTTTATAACTGAAGGTCTCACTACTGCCATTCTGTGAATAAATGTCCCATTCCACTGTGCTTTCCTGAATGCTGACAGGGTTATATTTAATTCTGAAAAAATGCAACTGAATCTGATGTAGGAAAAACCATGGGAAGGTACAAAAGACTTGGTAAGGCTTCCCCCCTTGTCATTCTGAGAGATACATTCTTTTTTTTTTTTTAAATGAAGTATAGTTGATTTAAGTAAATTCTTTGCATAGCAATCACATAACAGTTAAGGAAAACGTCAGTGCCCAAACAAAATTTTGAGATTATGTGAGGGAAAAATAAACTTTAAACTTATAGGCTTCTCTTAAAATATCCTAGAATATTTAGTTTGTTTCTAGTTCTGATGCATTTTAAATTTCATTGACATTTAATACTGTGGGTAAAATGCACAATAATAACAGATATTTTTGTTATTGTGTAAGTTAGTCTTTTTAAAAATTTTTAATTTTATATTGGTATATAGTTGATTTACAATGTTGTGTTAGTTTCAGGTGTACAGCAAAGTGATTCTGTTATACACATAGCTATTCTTTTTCAGATTCTTTTCCCATATAGGTTGTTATATTGAGTAGAGTTCCCTGTGCTATACAATAGGTCCTTGCTGATTATCTGTTCTATATACAGTAGTGTGTGTATGTTCATCCCAACCTCCTAATTTATCCCTCTCCATCCCCTACCTTTCCCCTGTGGTAACCATAAGTGTATTTCTGAAGTCTGTGAGTGTATTTTTGTTTTGTACATAAGTTCATTTGCATCACTTTTTTGTGTGTGATGTGTCAACTCAACTCTGCTATAGTACCCAGCTATTTAACCAAACATTAATCTAGATATTGCTGTGAAGGCATTTTGTAAAGACCTTTAAAGTCCATAGTAAACCAACTTTAAGTAAAGGAGATAACCCCTAATAATGTGGATGGGTCTCATTCAATCAGATGAAAGCCCTAAGAGCAAAAACTAGGTATCTGAGGAAAGCAATTCTACCTTTAATACCTCAGTTTCCAGCTTGTTGGGCTGCCCCACAGGTTCCAGATTTGCCATACCTACAACTCATTGGTATCAGTCAGTTTCTTAAAACAGAAACTGAGTCAGTTTCTTAAAATGAGTCAGTTTCTTAAAATAGATCTCTATCTACCTTTTAATACTGGTTTTGTTTCTCTGAAGAAGCCTAACCGATGCAGATGCAGTTATTAAATTTTAAATTTATCAAAAGGTATAAATAAATTTATCTTGGGAAATAAAATGTATGTACAGAGAAAATTCTAAGGAATCAGCACATGTATATTAGAGTTAATATATGAGTTCAGCAAGAATACAGGGTACAAGATCAGTATAGAAAAATCAATTGTATTCTATTCATTACCAATGACTGATTTGAAAATGAAATAATTTCACTTATAATAGCATTGCAAGAAATAAAATACTCAGGAATAAATTTAACAAAAGAAGTGCAAAACTTATACATAATAAACTATAAAATATTGTTCGAAGAAAGTAAAGAAAACCAAATTAATGGAATGATATTCCAAGTTCATGTATAGCAAAATTTAATACTGTTTAGGTACCAATACTTCCCAAGTGATCTGTAGATTCAAAGCAATCCTTATCAAAATTCTAGCTGGGTTATTTGTAGAATTTACCAACTGATCCTGAAATTCATGTGGAAATTCAAGGAGTTCAAAATAACAATCTTGAAAAATAGAACAAAGCTGGAAGATTCACACCTCCCAATTTTAAAACTTAGATGATTCTACAATAATCAAAATATTATCTTCTCACCAAAAAGAAAAGAAGAGTAATATGTGAGGTGATAGATCTGTTAATTAACTCAATGGTAGAATTCTTTCACAAAGTATATGTAAATCAAATCATCATGTTGTACATTGTAAACATCTTACAATTTTGTTTGTCAATTATATCTCAATAAAGCTGAAAAAAGAGAGCAAGGTATTAACAAAATGTTAAAAAAGATATTGTCATACTGGCACAAGGATAGACACATAGATCAATGGAATAGAATTGAGAGTCCAGAAATAAACTCTCATATCATGGTCAGCTAATTTTTAATAAAAATGTCGAGAATTCAATGAGGAAAGAACAGTCTTTTAACAATCAGTGCCGGTACAATGGGATAGCCACTTGCAAAAGAATGAACTTGGACCCCACCTTAATACTACACACACAAAGTTAACTAAAAATGGATCAAAGGTCTAAATTTAAAACCCTCAACTCTGAAACTCTTGAAAGAATCCCTATGTGTAAATGTCCATGTTTGGGGGCTAGGTAATGGTTTCTTAGATAGGATTCTCAAGGCATAGGTAACAAAACAAAATTAGATAAATTGGATTTCACTGAATTTTTTAAAAATTTTGCTTCAAAGACAGTATCAAGAAAGTGAAAAGACAACCACTGAGTGAATGAAAATATTTTCAAAGCACATATCTGATAAGAGACTAGCAATTTATGAATATAAATTCATAATATAAATATAAATTCATAATTCAACAGTAAAAAGACAATTCAAGGAAAAAATGGGCAGAGGAACTGAATAGATATTTCTCTAAAGAAGATGTACAATTAGTCAATAAGCACATGAGAAAGATGTTCAACATCATTAGTCATTAGAGAAATGCACATCAAAATCTCAAAGTGTTGGTGAGAATGTGGAGAAACTGAAATCTTCATAACTACTAGTAAGAATATAAAATGATGCATCTGCTTTGGAAAACAGTTTGACAGTTCCTCAAAAAGTTAAACAGAGTTACAGCATGAACCAACAATTCCACTCCTAGGTACGTACCCAAGAGAAATGAAAATAAACATCTGCATAAAAATGTGTACATGGATGTTCATGGAAGCATTTTTTGTAACATCCCCAAAGGGCAAACAACTCAAATGCCGATCCCTCAGGAATCAATAAACAAAACATGTTCTATTCATACAATAGAACATTATTCAACAATAAAAAGGGATGAAATGCTGATACATGCTACAGCATGCATTGAAAATATCATGCTAAGTTAAATAATTTAGACACAAAAGGCTGCATATTGTATGATTCCCTTTATGTGGAATTTCCAGGATAGACAAATCCGTAGAGATCAGTGTTTCCCAGAGGCTGGGGTAGGGAGGGGAAGAAGAGCAACGACTGATAACTGGGTAAGTAGTTTCTAATTGCATGCAAAGTAGGGTAAAAAGCATGTTGTGCTTTTTGAGTAATTCATCTTCCACGAGCACCAATTTAAGATTTATTGAATGTCTTTGTAAATTATTTTAGATGTATAATAAAGATAGATTTAGCTATGTTTGCTATTCTCTGATTTTCAGAATAATCCCTTGAAGGTGTGGTCATGATTTGGTCCTTACTTGTACAAGTCGGCTTTGATGTGATATTGCATTCTGTAATTTTTCTCCTCTCCTGTCCATCTCCAATTCTACCTTAAAATTCTCCACCAGGCACTCCAGTCATAGCACTTTCTACTGCGAGCTACGGAGAGCAGTAAGACCTGTGGCATGTGCTTCTGTTGCTTGCTCCAGCCTCTACCTCTTTTTCCTAAAATGTTCCCTCACCTTTTTGAAGATACAGAAAAAGAAAAGAAGAGACAAAAGAGAAAGTGATGGAATTAGGCCAAATAGCTTTAATTTGAGAGACCATGACAGTTAGTAGTCATTCATCACAAGCACGCTGCTGGTCACTCTTACAACACAGTAAAGGATATTGTCTGATATTTACAAACCTGTGGATTAAACTGCCACACTCCCTTGCCCACAACTTGCTACTTGTTTTTATGGTTAGAATCTTGATATAGATATATAGATACAGATATAGATATATCTAGATATGCAGTTGGCCCTTGAACAAGACAGGTTTGACCTGTACAGATCCACTTACACATTGATTTTTTTTACTAAATGTATGCTACAGTACTACATGATCCATGGTTGGTTGAATCCTCGGATGTTAAAATGCATATATAAAGTAGGGACTATAAAGTTTTACGTAGATTTTAGCCTGTGCAGGGGTCAATGCCCCTAACCCCCAATTTGTTCAAGGGTCAACTGTATATGTATATATACATACTCACAATAAGGGATGTCATATGGAAAACAACACTGATATCTAATTTAAAGAATTAGAATACTAGGAAACATATAACTATCTCTAGTTTGCTTAGTACATTACACTCTTGAAAGCACCCTCTCTTGTCACCCTCTCTTGCTCTACCCTCTGTTATGTGACCCGAATCTCAGCAAGGGTGATTTATCCATGGTCATGCATTTGTTCTGGGCTAAGTCCAGGACTATGGTCTCCAAGTCTAACGTTATTTTCATCAAATATATGGGAATGGCAGAAGAATTTTCTCTCATGAATTCTCAACTTAAATTGTGTTTACTTGTTGCAAAGCATATATTGTTATGTAGTTTTTCATCTTGTTTCTTAAAATGGAGAATTTCATAGATTAAAAATCCCTGAGTTTCTTTCAGGTACAGTAGACCCCTCATCCCTGGTTTCACTCTCCATGGTTTCAGTTACCTGGGGTCAACTGTCAGTAGCAGTCTGAAATAGTAAATGGAAAATTCCAGAAATAAACAATTCATAAAGTTTAAAATTGAGTGCCATTCTGAGTAGTGTGATGAGATCTCAAGCACTATCCCTCTCTGGATGTGAATCATCCCTTTGCCCAGCGATCCCACTGGTGACTCACTTAGTAGCCATCTAGGTTAGCAGATTGACTATTGTGATATCACGGGAACCCTCATTTTACTTAATAATGGTCCCAGAGCACAAGAGTAGTGTTGCTGGAAATTTAGATTGCCAAAGAGAAGCCATAAAGTGCTTCCTTTAAATGAAAAGATAAATGTTCTCAGTTTGATAAGGAAGGAAAACGAAAATGCGTGCTGAGTTTGCTAAGATCTATGCTAAGGCCAAATCTTCTATCCATAAAGAAATGTGTGCTAGTTTTACTGTCACAATTCAAACTACAAAAGTTATGGCCACAGCGCATGATAAAGGCTTAGTTAAGGCTGGAAGAGACATTAAATGAGTACAACAAGATGTTTTGAGAGAGAAAGAGACCACATTCATATAACATTTAATACAGTATATTGTTATATTCTATTTTACTATTATTGTTGGTAATCCCCTCCTGTGCCTCATTTATAAATTAAACTTTATTACATGTATATATGAATAGGAAGAAACATAATATATATAAGGTTCAGTACTATCCATGTTTTCAGGCATCCTCTGGAGGTCTTGGAAAATATACCCCATGGATAAGGGGGTACTATTATATCACGCTTTTCTTCCTTTTGCCATAGTATCAGTCAAGTATTCTCCTGCTTTAAAATGGTGACGCCAGATCAGGAAAGGACTGCCATTGAAAAGATAGTTTATTATTCATAGTCCCCAAGATGAGGGGGTACCCCAAGCCATGCAAGGCCATTTAGATGTGTTTATAGAAGGTAAGGTCAGATGAAACTTCAAGGAGATTTTAAAAACAAGTAAAATTATCATTTGAATATATTAATAACCTCATCCTCTCTTCTCTTCTTCCCTGGAGAAGTACCAGGTTTGTCAGGAGGCAGAGGAACTAGGGGAAGATGTGTTGAGCTTTTGGAGGGAAGGAATGAGTGAGGCAAAGTAGGCAGTTTTAGGATTGAGTAGTCTGAATCATCTCAGCAGGCTCTAGGGCATGGGAGCTGGCCTTAGTCGCCTGGTACCTGATCCTGGGATGATTAGGGCAGGAAAACGTTGGCCCGGAGTGTGAAAGTCCAATAGAAGAGGTGAGGGGAGGCTCTGAATTGGTTAGTTTGCCTATAAATGTGAGTTCATATCCAGTCCTTTACTATCCTTAGGTATCAGCCAGCCCTGGAAGGCACAGTCTCTCCAGGGTCCATAAGGCCCAGATATCAAAACATAAGAATAGAAAGACATACTTAACATACCCTCCTTGTTTTCTATACTTCAACATCTACCCTCAAAGGCTTTTACTTTAATGTTTAAGTGGCTGACATATTTTAATGGTAATATTTTAATATTACCATCCCCAGAAACGAGCAGATACCGGCAGGCCTCATCATAGATGTATGTTAAATACATGTCATATAGGAGGTTCTTCCAGAAGCTCCTCTCACCACCTGGGAGTGAGATTATCCTACTCTGTGTTTCCAAAAATAACAACTAGGGGAGTAGTGAACCCATTGTAAAGCACATTACAAATACTGTCCCCTTGCTTTGTTTATTTCAGGACTCTTCTTGTTGATATTTCGAACAGCTTTGTAAATGAAAATCTAAGCAAATGCAAACCAGCATTCTCAAATAAGTATGCTGGCAAGAATATTAGGCTTATCATTAGTTAACCATCAAACAAATGTTTTAAGTTGTCTCATACAAAATAACTTAAAACCAAAAAATTTCCCCAAGTTCCTGACCCTTTCTGTCTCATGAAATTTTTATCTTTCCTTTTTTGTTAGGGAACACATTAAAAAAAAAATAATAAAATTAAAAAAAAAATAAACTTATCCCCTAAACACTTTATAAGAATTAATAGCTGCAGAGATACTATTGAAATTTTTCTGCCCACTATTTTCCATGTTTATTTCACTTAAATTTAAAGAATCAGTGCACGAAAGTGTGGCACACCATATCACAGCATAATTGAAAGGACAAAGGAGATTTGTTTATAGGATGCAAGCCCAAATGAGACTTTAAGAAGATTTAAAAGTCAAATAAAAATAATCATTTGAATATATTACTAACCCTATCCCCTCTCCCAAATTAAAAATTATATATTTAAAAATATATGTACACTATGGTTAAAAAAAAACAAAAAACAAAAACAGAAAACAAAACTGTGTTCTTGTCTAGAGACTGTTTTAATTTAATTCTCAAATATAAGACCTTTACTCTTAATTGTCCACGTAAAGTTTTAAGTAGCCAAATGTCTAAAACATGACCATCATACTGCTGAAAATCAGCCACAGTGTTGATTTACAGGTCTGCAAAGAATTACTTGGTAGCAATCAGAATGAATTGCACGGCCTATGTTCAAGGCTTTCTCATGTGGCATAAACATAAGCAACTTGTATGGTAATTCTCCTTGACTGCACTCATTGGGGGATTGTAGCAGAAGTAGCCAAAATGCTAGTTAAAGGTATGTTATCTGCTGGTTACATGTCATAAAATAGCTAAGCATGTGTACTGCCAATTTTACATATATATAAATGAATATAGAATTTATGCCTAAGTCATATCACTGAGAAACAAGTGCTATTAGGAATGCAGAACCATCTGGCATGCAGATACTGGGTTTCAGGATTTGCTTGAGCTAACGTAGAATTCAGCATATTTTAGTACAGCTTTCTATTTCTCCCATAGCATTGTACTATTCTTCATGTGATTTTTTTGTTTATAAATATTGTGGATATTTAAGGACAATAGAGGGATAAAATGAATAAAACTGTTTTTTCTCATTTTAAAAATGAAATTCTTGCCCCATCTTAAATGTTTGTCAACAATTTTTGTAGCCAAATTTTATGATCTTTGCATCAAATCAAACTTTCAAAGAGAATCACAAGGTGCCAGCAGCTTACAGTCACAATGCAAAATGAAAAAAATCTCTAATAGTATCAGCATTAATATCTAACTCAAAGTATAAACACCGTAAGCACTAATAATACGGTGCTTAGCTTAAAAGTAGGACTTCACCTTTCAAAATATTAGCTCTTATTCATCAGCTGGAGTCCTGCAGGCTTAGGGCATTTGTATCAGGATGTCCTTAAGAATGTAAAAAAGGAACTATAATTCCTAAGTACAGGGATTGCCACATTGGGTTAAAAGAAGAGTGTAATGTAGCATAAAGCATGACCCATACACGGCTGAAAAGACTCCAGATGAAGTTTCCCTCTCCTGCTGGAAATTAGGCTGCTTCATGGATCCCGTGGTGCAGGGGAAGTAAGAGTACTATTAGGGCAAGAAAGAGTTCCTCCAGAGAATATGGCAAGAGTGATGGTAGATTCTACTCTCCCATAAAAGACTAAAACAACAGCAACAATAAAATTTAAGACTACTTTCAAGTGTGTAGCATAAGACAAAAATAGTAACTTAAATAGTATTTTAAGGTTGAAAATAAGCTCATTATCTATTTTTAGTTCTTATGTTGGCGAGAGAAGATGATACGCCAAATTCCTAATATTTAACATGCATACACGGTGTACCATTCCCAGAATAACCCTAAACAGTAGGAACTATGGATAGCTCCCTTTTACTAATGAAGAAATGGAATCTTAGAAGAATAAGTAATTCCCCCAAGTCCAACTGATTAAGTGATTGAACCAGGACATGAAGGGCTCAAAAACTGTCATCTAAGCGTGAAATTTAAAAACACATACAAATGTTGTTGATAATTTATACTTCATTAAGAATACATTTCAAAGCATTTCTGAGAAGACATTTTATATTATAATTTTTACAAAAAAGACTACCAGTTGAATTTAATTTCCTCTAATGGCGTGTAAACAACCCTTTTGAGACAAATCTCTCATTACACAGCTAAAACTATAAGGAAGCACCTTCGACAGCTTTTTACAAAGAGATAGTTCATTTATGCTCAGCAAATCCTGAGTCCGTTCACATCAGAGAGGCTGTAGGAGTGATCGGGGGATTATTATGTCCAACAGCAGCGGTTACAGAGGAGGAAGGAAACAAAAGAAGCTAGAAAGGTTTACCATGATGTTGGTTAATGCCTTATATGGGAAATTTCTCTCTTTACAGGGACAAATTTTGACCAGGGTCAGTGGAAAATCATTTTGAATCTTGAGAAAATGCAGGGCTTATCTTACACTCTTGGAAGGTGCATCTGTCAGGACATTCAAACAAGCCATCATGTTATTACTGTTTCTTTAGAAAAGCCAAGTAAATAAGTACACAGAGATTACATCAATTTAAGCAGAAGTTCCTTTCCAAAGCTCAATACTGAATAAAAACAGTATGGAACTTGCAATAAGGCAGACGGTGTTTCTACTCTAATGGCTAACGACAATAGAGGGGAAGACATGAAGACAAGGCAGAAAGAAGGTAAAATTTAGATCATCCTGGTCTGAAGTTCTCTCAGTAATAACTGAGCGATCTTAGGCAGGATATTATTTACTCTGTCTGAACTTTAGTGTACTTACCTACGAAAGAAGTATACACAATATTAAAAATTGTTATATATAATGCCTGAGGATAGGAGCTCCAAAACAAGTAACTATTATTGCTAAGGCATCTGAAGCCTTAGCCTTATAGCTACTGTTAGTGATTGCTTTGGGTCTCCTCTTTAGCCGTGCTGCCTCAAAATTATTTCTCAAAACATTAGATTTATAAGATAAAAACACAGAGAGCCTTGAAAATAAAGATTATATAATAATGTAAGTTGTGAATTTACTAACATGGAAGTATACTAAGATGATAACATATAACATTCCCCAGATTACTTTAGATCATTGGTATCTTTTTATATTTCCTGTACAGGAGTGATTGAACTCTAAGTGCCATGTGTCTTTCTGCAATAACCTGCAGAACAATCATAAATTGAATACATATACTCACTGGCAGAAAATAGGGCAAAGACGCAGTCACTTGAAAGACTTAAACTGATCTAGAAGACCCCTAGTAGTCTTTGAGAATAAAATTAGGTTAAGCTTTCAAACTTCTGAATTCTATAATAGAGCAGAGGCTTAGGAAATTCTCTTTTCCTTTCCATTAATTCATGGAGGCATTTCTAACAGATATTCAAATAATGAAAGGCATTTCTAACAGATATTCAAATGAATATCTAACAGATATTCAAATAATGAAAGTGACAGCCCAATTTCTTGCTTATAATCCTGAAGAGACTTCAGGGTTAAATACTGGATAAAATCCCAAGGATTAAAAAAAGTAGAAAAGCTCTTTTTCTCCATCCTGTTTATTCATCATATAAGAACATCCTTTGATATAAGCACAAGTCTATCCCAGAGCAGAGGGAGAGGAGAAAGAAAAGGCTGGATAGCCTTTTTATTTTTTACTAGGTTTTATTTCAGTAAAGGGTAATTAGTACATGAACTAAAAGAAGAAAATAAAACTTTTAGTAGATGATTGGGGAAAGTACACGTAACATAAAGCATATATTCATTCTTTTGATAAAATCTGAGGGCCCAGTTAGACTAGGTGCTAGACATAGAGCAGTTATGAAAATTGAAGCAGTTTTTGCATGTGCCTTAATATCTGCTTATTTTCCTTAGAAGTCAGAGGTAAAAGGTGAAATGACTAGAAAGACTACACTTGGGAGAAGAAAGTAGAAAGGTAAGAGTCCTTTGGTGTCAGTATTTCTATCGTCCTTCATTCATTTATAAGTGCTTCTCACAGTGTCAGATGTTGCAGAAAGAATAAGGAGAGGAATGAAATATGCAAACTTGCTGAGATCAGTACTTAGTGATTGCCCAGAGGCCAATTTGCAGTGGGTTGAAGTGTTAGATGAAGAAATGGACACACTAAGTATGAACCTTTCATTTGAGAAGCTGGCTCTGAAGACAAGAAGAAACTAAGGCAGTAACTGGTGAGTTTATTTTCTTTTAATTGGATAAATGCAAGTGTTTAATGGAGAAGTTTGAGAATTAAAAAGTGAACGCAGGGAATTGTAGTTGGGAGAGAGAAACTGAATACACTGAGAAGGAATGACCTCAGTGTAAATTTCTGAGAAATGACGAAGAGATAGAAAAGAAATATGACTTCTACAGGCAAAGAAACTGCTTTTCAAACAATTGGAGGGAAGAGATCAAGTAGTTACAGCAAAGGTGGTTAGGGTGTTGACATAATTTTTCAGAGACTGAGTGAGCTGACTGGACTTGAGAAACATGGTAAAAATTGTAAGCAGTATATCAAGTGAGTGGTCATCGATTTATGACAGAACTTGTCTCTGCTGATATGCCTCCTCCCACATGTTCTGACTCAGGTCCAGAGAAAAGGATGATCGAGGATTAGGGCTTTGTGGGGACACGTGGTATAAAAGCAACAGACAGGCAAGAGTGTGTATTATTACTGAGACTGCGTTCTACGTATACTAAGCTAGTTAAAGAGGGACGTTAAGGGTAGACAGTGCTAATGACTTGAGAGCAGTCAAGGGACCAGTGTATACAGGTATTACGAAAATCAGAGAATCCCCTTTTTCGTTTTTGGTTTTATATTTTACTTTTGACATATATGTATACATTGCTATTTAAAATAAGCTCATTAGAGTCTGATCCAATCAGCAGGCATTCATTGAAAGTATAAAGCTGGGAAATGCCCGTTTTTGTTATATTCATTAGTAAAGATCTTTAGCCTAAAGACCCATATTCTAATGTTATCCTGCTCCTGTTTAGAATAAGAGGAAGCACTCCAGATGGAGGCCTGTGACCTCCAGACCTCTGATCAAAGTACTAAGGTATAAGAAAAATGACTACAAGTAAAATATTGAGACAAGGATGAAACTGGTAATAAAAAATGATTTTTCTCAGAATCAAGTAAGAGTGTTTATGGATATTAATCAGCTAAGGTTTCAGAGTTCATCATAAAGAATAGAGTTCACTCCCTGAAAAGAAGATTTACTTAAACTCTATTTAGCAGATACAGCTGGAATTATAGGTCATGCTACAGGTCAGCATACCAAACATCGCAGATCGGCTAAAGACCACCGTGGAAGTCTTTGGCCTTCTCTCCTGAGAAGCGCTGACCCATGCAGATCATGTGTGAGTCAGGCCAGACTGGCTAGCAAAACAGAATTGGACATCACAAGAAAAAGGATACTGCTCAAAAAGTCCTCAAACAAAAGTCTCCTTAGCAATGTTCTACTGCTAATATTTGAAGGACAAAGATTCTCTTTGTGAAAGGCTAGCCACCTGGAATTTACCCATCTCTCTTCCCTTCCTTGAAGAACTCTTCATCCTGAATAGACACACACCATCCATCACAGCATAGTAGACACAATTTACCATAAAAATATTTTATTACTTCATAGAATTTCAAGATATCACATAACAATTAGGCAGTCAAAAGGTAGAATGTTTATATTATTAAATTAATTTGATTTAAAAGAGAATCTCATCTTTAAGTTCTGAATATTTACCTCGCTGCTTTGAAAAACTATAATTAATTACAGCATAGACAAAAGATGGAAGCAGTGTCAAAAAGTCCTAAATTGTGGCCTAACAATCTGTGTCTACGACTCAAATTTAAATAAAATCGGTTTTCAAAGCCACATGGAAACTTCTTCTTTTCCCAGAACTAGACCTTTTATTCATAAATACATTCAACTCTTTTATTTTCCGACATCCCACACAAGTTTCTTGATTTGTGTCTCTGCTGTTTTATTTTCTTTATTTTGCATCAACACTTATGAGCTCAGAACTTATCTGATTGAAGGTATCGCATTGGGTTAAGACCATAGATTGTGGAGCCTGGCAATCTGGATTTGACCTCAGCTCTGCCGCTTCCTTCCAGGGCTAACCTTGAACAACTGGCTTAATCATTCTGGGCTTCAGTTTCTCTTCCATAAAAAGGTAAGAGCAAAAAGAACTTTCATAAAGTTCTGGTTTTCAACGATGGCAAACTGTGAGTGCTACGCAAGTGCTGTCAAAGCAAAAATTGTATTGGACAGAGTTAAGCAGGTAAGGTATCACTTATTCAAGGCTATTGCAATAGGAGGAAGGTGCAGAACTATCAGAACTCAACTCCACTGAAATAAAAGGTGAGAGGGTTTTGAAGCGCTAAGATGAGCAAGTGATATAGTACTGGAGGACTTTAGGTAAGAGACTGGTCAATGTTTTGAGAATGGTGAGCTGCTGAGTTATTCCTGAGTTTGCAATTTTTTTTTCCCCGCACTGTGATTAGACCATCTTTGTTTGCTAACTGGCATCTATCAAAGTTAGGCTTCTGTGCTCACACAGAAACTGAGATATAAGTGTTCTATCACAGACTGAGATATAGGAATTCTATCTTCCTTGGTGATTATATTTGAATGGGATGGCTCCCTGGTCCTTGAGTAAGATATTCCTGGGTTTTAAAACTGGCAAGAGGCTTTTTAAAAGATTTACATGTCAAAGGGACAGAGAAATAGTTTACAATTACAAGTTTTCTAAAGTAAAGGCAAGTCAGGGCCTTGAGTTAGGACGAAACTGTGTAAAGTTCACTCAAGCTGAGGGAAGCTTTAAGACCATCTCGGTCACTGCCTATTGTTGCTTTAATTATTATCATTATTGTTGATATGAAGGTGAAATTTCTCCTGGTACAAAAGTAGATTTTAAAAATGTTCCTGGGGTGGGAAGTCGTTGTATAACAAAGGGAGTCCAACTCGAGGATGGAAGATGCCTTAGAGGACTGGGGCGGGGAGGGTGGGGGGGACTCGAGGGTGGGGGAGTCAAGGAAGGGAGGGAATACGGGGATATGCGTAATAAAAACAGATGATTGAACTTGGTGTACCCCCCCAAAAATAATAAATAAATAAATAAAATTATTAAAAAAAAAAGTGGTTTGAAATTTGAAGATCTTGAAGGTTTTAATAAATATTATCCAGTTTATCTCAAAAAAAAAAAAATGTTCCTGGGGTGCTATCAAGTAATATTCAGATAACTTGTATTTTAAGGAAGCCCAGATGTCTAAATGGAGCCCCAAGCCCTTATCTTTACTCAAATTTCCCTATAAATGATATAGGTATGAGAATCAATGGCAAATGGAAACCAAAATATCATGTCTGTTGGGTAAACAAAAACCTCTATGTAGAGAATTTTGATAAATCAGATTAGGTTTTATAGAGCAACCCCATTTCCAAAACAATTAAAACAAAATAAAATCTAATCAGGGCAGACTCTGCAGCCTGAGGACTACTCTTTTTCCAGCTAAACCTCATATGCCTCTGTTTAAAAAAATGTAGTTTACAATTTTACCACATACTGGCCACCAAAAAAACAAAAACAAAAGCAAAAAAAAAAAAAAACCCACAAGCTATACAAAGAAAGTTTGGTATTTTTACAACTCCTGCCATAAGTGAATTAGATGGAAAGAGAAGACATATCTATGTGCTTGTGCTCTGGCTTTTTAATTCTCAGTGCTTCCTTGCATCTAAAAACACTATAGCATTTTACCGTCTAGGGCGTGGGTATCAGACATAAGAGGAATTGGTATACGGCAGGAAAAAGGTAACACCTTCTCTTTCCAGTGCATGATGCCTTGATCATCATTATTTCTCCTCTTTACCTCATCATATTGTCGGGCCCGTGGGCAGCTGATAGGCTGATATTCAAAGAAAAAGACTTCGCTATCTTCTCATCCTTCAGAGAGGGCTAGTCTTGCTTTTAAGCTTTCGGCACCTTGCCTAAGGCTCTTCAGTATTTCAACTCACTAGTTTGTCATCTTCCATATTCTTGCTTTCTCACAAGTGTCCCCATCAAGGATTCCCTAGTTCTGTAGCCTGCTGAAGTCATGTTGTTCTTTAAGATTAAAATAACTGCTCAAATGACCACCATGTCAACAGTTTTTATCTCTCCCGATATTAACAGCAATGCTGTTTATGAGAGGACTTATGTTTCTTCTCATAACTCGATATAAGCTTTTTGCTTCCACTAAATTATCAAGCTCTTCTCTTAAGCTAATCATAATTAAAGGCCCAAAGTGTAAAAAGGATCTCCTCCAAAGAAGACACAGATGGTGCCTTAAAACTACAAATTGCAAATGGAAACCTAAGGGTGCTTTATTCAAAGATGACTCGTTTTCCATCATCAGTGAAGTACACTGGAGAATCCCATTTTCCTAAACTAGTTAGACACAAAAAGCTTTGGTTCCAACATCCAATCCCTTTATTGGGTTAAAATATATAAGAAACAATTAGATGGATGGAAGTTGAACTTGTGAATGGAGAATAAAATTGGCAGAGATTTGGTAAAACTAAACACTTAGGAAATTTTTGGGGCTGTACATTAGTAATTTTCTAGAATCAGATGCAGGAAGGAAAACTCTGAAGAAATGTGCCATGATTACATAAGGGAATTGTAAAAAGAGGTGTGCATAACTTAATCAAATTGTTTAGAAAATACATAATAAAGCATGGTTTGTGTGTACCAGTAAGTGACAAGAGACTCTATGTAATTCTGTCACCCATTCTTCAAGATTAAAATAACTGCTCAAATGACCACCATGTCATTTGAAAGTTTTCCAGTGTTTATTATAATATTATAATAAAGTTAGGTTTAGATCTTCATCAGGGTATGAATACTTACTCTGGAGGATAAAAAGTTTAAGAGAGCATAGTAACCAGGGCATCCTTAACTGATGCAAAATACCAGATGAAAAAGGTACAAGAAAATATGGAGAAGTAGGAAAAGGTGAAAACCAGAGCTATAGAGGCAGGATTTATACTTGTGGTGTGAGAAAAGAACCACTTTCACTGAGATAAAGCATTAAGGGTAGAGGAAGCAAATGCACATAAATTGGGGCCAAAAGAGGGTAGAAATTTGATTTGCAGTCAAATAAAGACATACATTTCCTGTGTATAGCAGGATGGAGATGGTTTGCAGGAATGAAAGTGTAGATATCAGGGAAAAGAGTTTAAGAACATTAATAAAGATTTAAATGAGAAATGAGAGAAGGATTTGAGAGAGGCAACAGAAAGTAGTGCATGCATTTTTGAAAATCCAGCTGAAAGTTGGATGAGCTTATCATGGACAAATCCATAAGCCATGGGATCCTCTGCGTTATGGGTACAGGATTCTGGGTTGGTATTTCACCACTAAGTCTGTATGAAGTACTGGTCATGGTGGGGCTATGAGGAATAAGAAATTTGAAGGTGTTGACAGGGGAAAGTGAAAGAACATGGGGCATAGCCTGGACAGACAATAAAGTGAACAACAAATGAAAGAGAGAAAAGACTGATTATTGATGACAATAGAGAAGAGATAGAATTAAAGCAAGAGAAATGGATTGCTGTGGTCAGGGGTTGGGATAGTGACATTTGAGGTTTTAGCAAAAGTTTCACTTTGGGGGATTTTGCATCTTTTCTTGAACTTATGGCTTTCTTCTCATTGACATTCTCAATTCCTTTCAATTCACCCATCTCCTTAGCTCATTTCTCTCTGCAAATATTCATATTGTAAAGACAGAAAATGCATACAATCCTTTTATTTGTCAAGAAGCAGCCTTTTTCCTCAGAATATGAGCTGATGTTTAAAATTAATGCACACTCTTGATACAGAATGACTAAATATCACAATGGCAGCAGTATCTCAGGAAGTTAGTATTATTAGCAGTAGTGATGGCTATGTTTTTAGTTTTGGCTTAGTGGATACACCCCTGATGAAAAGAATTAAAATATAGTAGAAACATATAAAGTCTTCTAAAGCAAATGGACAATCTGGCAAGGAATACTAAGAGGCAAAAATAAATGTGGTTGAGAAAAGGAAAGAGCATCAAAGGTGGCTTTTCCTTTGCAGGATTTGCTGAACCCTGGCAAGTTGTCTTTGCAGACCACAGGGGATAGAAAGAAAAAATCTTTCAGGACTTGCCCAAATCTGGGAACACAAGAAGGAACCCCCACATTAACTTCCTTAGTGTGCAGGATAAACTAGAAATAAGACCTGACCCTCACCAAAAAGACTGCAAGGAAAATTGTCTTAGATCTTGCCACAGAATTAGATGGAAGAGGAAAAAAAAAACTCTCCCTTGAGAATTTGTCCCCACAAGATGGCAGTCATATGTGTTTACAGCTGAATTTTATATTTCCCTAGACACTTCAAGCTGATAATTTAGTTTAAAATGGTCTCAGTTTGTACTCCCAGGACTCTCTCAAGAAACCCACAGTTCACTATTACCGTCAAAGAAGCCCGAATGACCCAATTCCAAGAATGTAAAGAGGCATAACACATGAGGAAATGAGTGCCCATTAGACAACCAACAGAAACAACACACAGTTGAGTTTTTAAAACATGAATAAAAAAATAATTACCCATTTTGTTTTTCTCACTTATAGAACAGGATCATCCTCATAGTTGACCCTAACAATAGCTTCTCTGGATCCTTAGATTCAGGTTACATGTTAGCGGTTGCAAAACATTTTTGGCCACATGCCACATTCAGGGCACTAGCTGTACTTGGTTCTGAGCATACAGTGATACTGATTTCTAGGCACTTTGTTAAGGAGCCAATCCCCAGGAAGCTATTACATAGTTGGGAAGGAAAATATACACATTAAAACCAAAGGGAATTGAGCATTTTAAATAAGAAATACAGAGCATTTAAATTTGAAAAAGAAAGTGAACATATCTTCTTTTCTATAAAGAAGAATAAAGTTAGCCTACTGCTCTCCTGGAACTGAAACCGCGCAACTCAGATTGGGACTTGAACGCATGTGCCGGGACTCACACCCAGACAAAATCCAGACTGAGACTTGAACCCACAGTCTTTAAACTGAGATCACACACCTGGTCTCAGGACTTAATGAAGCTCAGGTTCTTGATGTCTCATCACAGAAAGAATTCAGTGAGGGACAAAGTGATAGGTAAGAAGTGGATTTATTTAGAGAGAAACACACTCCACAGACAGCATGTGGGCCATCTCAGAAGGCGACAGTGGCCCCAGGGTATAGAGTTGTCAGTTTTTACAGGGGTCGGTAATTTCGTAGGCTAATGTGTTAGTATTTCAGCTATTTTGCAGAAGGGGTGGGGATTTCCAGAAATTGGGTCACCATCCACTTTTTGACCTTTATAGTCGGCCTTGGAACTGTCATGGCACCTGTGGGTGTGTCATTTAGCTTGCTGATGTGTTACAAAGAGCATATACTGAGGCTCAAGGTCTAGTGGAATTTGACTCGTCTGCCATCTTGGACATAAACTGATTAGAACTAAATAGGTCCAAGATGGCAGACGACACATGTCATTCTTTTAAAGGTGTGCCCTGCCCCATTCCCTCCTGTTTCAGAACCTCTGGGTAAGAAGACAGACTCTAGATAGAAAATTGACTAGGTCCATTCTGCTTACATCTCTCTCCATAAATAAAGAGGGTATAATTCCACATTTTCAGATTATTTTAAGGGGCTATACTTTCCATCCTTGACCCCACTTTGCATTCCTGGTATTTCTTTTTTAATATGACACCACTCAATCAATTGTTACTTTATTCTCAATCCGGGTACCCCCCTCCTTTTTTTTTCCTTTATCTCTTCCCCAGGTCTGGTGCCAACCAAGATCCAAAGTATTAAAACCCAGCAGGAACCTGCGGGGCTCTTGGGCACAAAAGCCTTTCTGTGTCCCCCATTTCTTGATTACAGGAAATAGGCTTCTTTCAGACCTTCCCTGAGTTTCAACGGGCAGGTTCAAACAGTTGCTAATTAGGGAAGGAGGGGATGTGGAGATAAGGGAGGAACAGTCAAGAAACAATAGTGCAGCCTTGAGGCAAGGTCCTGTTTCCCTCTCAAGGGATATACATAACAATAACTTTGAGCTGTTTTGCAGACACTGAAACACCCACCAGGTGAGAGAAGTTAATGGTATGCTGCCCACAAGCACTTAGACCCCAGACCAGTTGGAACCAGAAAGTTGATGATGCTGACTAGCACCTGCTGAGCCACCAACCAATCAGAAGAATGTCCATGAGCTAATCATACCATCTTTGAACCATTACCAGAAAACTCCTCACTACCCCTTCCAGTTGAGAACACAACACTTTTGAGGGCATTAGCCCATTGTGGCCCCCTATGCCTGGCAAAGCAATAAAGCTATGCTTTCCTACTTTACCCAAAACTCTGCCTCTGAGACTTAATTCAGTGTCAGGTTACAGAGGCTGGTTTGGCTTCAGTATTAATCAATAGTAAACTGTAGCCTATCATTGGTGTTGTGCTTTAGACTGACAGATGACAAGTTCCTTATCTAGCATTCTTGGAAGCAATGACAGTAGCTTCAACAATCTTTTAAAATTGCAGCTTAATTTATATAAGCTAGATTTACTAGGCATGTCATGTCATTGGGCTAACTGAACTGCATTGCAATGTGATCCTCCACAGCAAGAGATTCCAACATTCATTATCCAACTAGTTTCCTAAACTAGAACACTGGCATGCAGAACTATATGTAACAGGTCAGAATGTCTTTGATTCTTCCAGTAATGGAGCCCCAAGCAGAATAAGAAGAGAGCAGCTCTTTATTTTATTTTTATTTTTTTGACTGCACTGCACAGCTTGTGGGATCTTAGTTCCCTGACCAAGGATTGAACCCATGCCCTTGCAGTGAAAGCACTGAGTCCTAACCACAGGACAGTCAGGGAATTGAGAGCAGCTCTTTAAGCCTTAGGAGAAAAATAGCCTTGCTCTAGGTCATACATATGGCAAGTTTGTACGTATGTTTCATTAGGAATACATTTAATAAACCCATTTTTATTTGCAAAATGAGGTTGAGAGGATTTTATTCATTTTATGATTCTTGACCCATATGAATAGAAAAGAGGAACTCAGACACCAAGGATAGGATGGATCTGAGGCAGACAGGTTTGCTCTCTTAAAAGTCCAGGATCAGGTAGGTCTTTGCTTCTAAGGATGGCATGTCCATATGATAATTCAAGGACCAGAGCTAAAATTCAAATTCTCAGTGTCCACAGCTAGCCTTGGTGGCCCTATTTAGTGAATAAAGGCTGAAAGCCAAATGCTACTCTCTGTTAGCAACAATGCCCTGTGTCACTTCCTTAGTGATGTCACTGCCTAACTTCAGTCTGTGGGAAAGTTGTCCGCAAGGCGGAATTTAGCCCATTCTCACTACAGAGGGTAAGTATTGCCTCCTGATCATGACTTGTAATGACTAGCTCAATGTCTATTTGTTAAAAATTGCCAATAGCCACTCCAGCATGGGTCTCATGCAGAAGATGTGTTAGTTAATCCTTGGGGAGAGATTTCCTGTGCCTGAATGCCATCAAGTAAACTTTGTCAAGTATTGTGTTGTTACACTAGTAACCTAAGTTACTGTTTGAAAGTTAGTGTAACATAGAAAAGTCTGCTTTTTCTTTCATCCTGGGCATCAGTAGTATTCAGAATGTACAGAGCCCTCAAGTAATTAAAAGATGTCTCAGGGGCTGCTATGAAAATAAACCTGCCATCAAAGCAGGTGAAGTTCCTGCCTTCTCCACCCCACACACTTCAGCCACAGATCGTTTTTTTTCTATCTGCTTCATCTGTGCAAGATTTGTTTGCAGAAAAAATTTCATTGATTTCCAAAAAAAGAAAAGAAAAAGTGAAAAAAACACTGTTCTATTTAATCAACTAAAATGGTATTTCATTATCAATTATTTGGATAATCACAATTATGCAGACCTCATTTTATGCATAAATGATAAGTTTGGAAAGACTTGCCTGAAACCATAACAACAAAACAAGGGAGCATTGTTGTCCCTAAGTTGCCAAAGATGACCGACTACACCTGGTGGGAACATGCTGCGTGCATATGTGTGAATGCCTCGTAAGGCTATGATGATGAGAGTCTGCATGTAAAGTAATGCGTAATAGCAAATTATGCACTAACATTCCTGCATGTGTCAGCAGGGCCAGTAGGGTTTGATAGAGCTTACTGGTTACTGTCTTCTGGTAATTATGATGGAGATCAGTGATGACACACAGATTTTGTAATTTTCACTTCTTGGCTCTTTCAAAGGTAGGGATGAATTTTCAGGTAATCTCAGTACGTTTAGCGCATGAGCACAGTCTCCTGCAACTGAGAATGAGGCAAACAGTATAAGAACTTGTCTGAATATTTCTCAAGCTGTTGTCCAGATTTCGTGGGGTCTTGGAAGACATATGCTCCAAAATCAATTTGATGTTCTTGATTGCTAATGTTTGCTTTATGGCCTTAACACTAAACATGTGTATACACATGTGGCCACTTAACAGCCTAATGTCTCTGTATTTGCACAGACTGTCAAACTGTACTTAATTCACCTAAGGCGGTCTTTCCTGTGAGATGGGTCTTTCATCTTCATGAATTTGAGATAATGGAATGTGAATAAGTTCTATCAGTGGGTTTAAGGGACCCCTTTTCAAAATGTTCCATTCTGAAGATCTTTTGAGAACAGGTTGAATGCAATCTTCAGACTGCACTGATACACATTAATGGAGAAAATGTGTCAAAGACTACCTGACTAATCTCACATCTGATTATTCACATTGGTTACTTACTCATATAAAACTTTACCAACAATGATACATTTTATATGCAGTACCCAGAGTAAATATCTTAAACTAGTGTTACTCTGTAAAATTGCTTTACATTTTAAAAGAAGAGTGCAATTTCCGAATGTTTACTTTAAAACAAATTGCATTTGCACATCTTCCACATCTTCATCTTCTCCCTCTTCTCTTTTGGCTAATAATATTGAGCACTTTTTTTGTTATGAGAAAAGTATATAGAGTGGTAAATTATCAATGAGTTTTTTTTTTTTTTTTAAGTTTTTTAGAACTAGTATGAGTTGTTTTGCCACAGGATTAGAAATAAATTGCTTTACTTCACTCCTTTGGTAGCTTTGATATTGAAATGAAGTTCAGACTTTCCTGAAACATAGAAATATGTGAGATTCATATAGAGTTTTTAATCCCATTTAGTGCCAAATGTTTACCTAAGAGATCAAAGTATATATTCCTAGAATAGAATTTTGTTTTGTCTTGGTGAAAGAAAAATTAGAGATATAGAATTTGCTGATTTCAACTTATTTTATAAGTTTCACAGAAAAGTTTAAAAATCAGTGTGCATTTTAAATGTTTGAACAATATTAAAAGACTCCTATATCACTTTTTATAATCCCCATAATAGTAATTTTCATTGATTTTTCTCAACTTTATTAGTACAAAATGTTGAACTGTTTCTCTTTCTTCTTTGGTTTCTCTCAAGTGAAAATGTTTCTAAATGACCTCATAGTATCCACTATTACTTCTTTGACTGTTTATACAAAACCTAATGTTCACTCTTTCTTCAAATGTAAGTGAACTGTATTTATTGCAGCATACTCAATGATTTTATCTACTAATCGCGTACAGGTATCCTCAGGGTTAAATTCTGAGTAAATGTGATAGCCAGTGAATCCAATTTTACTCTTATCTCTGAGGTCAAACCAATTACACGAAAGTATGCATTTACGTGAGGAGAGCATAAAGGGAAGACTCAATACTGTGCAATGCACTTACTGTGTCCATACGGACAGGACCCAAGACTTGATTGACAAATCAGACTAATCAGAAACCTTGTCAGATTATCTTTTTTTCAGATCTTGCATCATTATTTAGATCAGACTAGGCAAAGAAACATATTGTAAATTGTTTTCCTAAATTGTATGTCTTCAACTTACATTCATTTACCAAATATTAATTTTGCATCATAAGCACCATGCTGGATAAGACCATGGAGTCACGTAGGCCTCTTCTCTTGGAGTTTACAATCCTGGCTCCACCATGTATGACCTAATCTTTGGGTTACTCTGTGTTACTTAAACTTTCTGCCTCACTTTCTTTTCCTCACCTTTCTTCATATTCATAATATGTGAATCATAATGGTATCTATAACATCATTTTGGTAGTTAAGAAAATTAAATAACAATACAAAGTGTTTTAGATCACTGCTGGGCTGAAAATTTTAGCTCTTAGTAGTAGTATTAGCAGTACCATCTAAGAGATATAAATATAAGAAATAATTATTAATTATGAGTGCTGGAGGTGTTATAAGGTGTTTTATATATATAAAGGTTCTGGGACTCTGGAAAGGTTCCAGGGTTTGTTAGAGTTTCCAGGTTTCTGGGGTCACAGAAAACTTCTGGGACAGTTATATTGGGAGTCCACAACAGGCAGCAGCCTTTAGGGGACTCACAAAGCCTTGTGGTAAGTCCACAGCATAAATAGTCCAAGAAACTTGGGCTGTTTTGACCATCAAAATAAAAATCTAAGTAGGCATAAGTCAGACGATTAAAAGCCATCAGTGTGTCTGCCACTATCAAGAAATCTTGTGAAAGGAGTAATAGATCTGATGTAACAGGAATCTCAGAAGCCAAAGCTGCAAAATTGGTGGGAATCGGTTGAACACTTCAAAGCGGTTTGAGAGCAGGACACCTAAATCTAAGACTCCTGTGCTAGTATAAGGTGGCCATGAAAGGAGTTAGACTGACACTAGGTTGCCTGCCAACCTCAAGAAAATTTTCATGTAATAAGGCACATTGTAAAACACCACAAAATCCCCAACTCAGTGGCATATTACGCTTAGGTATTAATTTGGCTCCAAGAGAATCATGGCTTAGCTAAAGAAATGGGATCCTCACGTTTCAAAGAATTGAGTCTGTCACCCTCCAGCACACCTGTTTATGTTATGTCTAAGAACTGTGGTCCAAGAAGATGCAGATATCCACAAAAATGGCAAAATCTTACTAAGACAACTTAGACTTAAAATGGACATTTTGGGGAATATTCCAATAGACAAGATCATTCATTTAAGTCATACTTGAAAGCAAGGATTCCCAAATCAAACAAATAGAATGGGACACCTATTTTATTTGACACGCAGAAGCCCCCGGAAGGCTCCAAAATTCCAAAATAGCTTTATTGAAAGATTCATTGCAAAATTCTATGAAAAATTAAAGACACAAGAGGTGCCTAAAACAAAAGACTAGAAGACTGAAATCATGACTCTTACTGCTCCGCTCTATCTTACTTCACCTGAGTACTCAGTCTTCTAATTCTCTATCTGAATTGCCTTTCCACTCTGAAAAGACTACAAGGCCTTAAACAAAAGCCATAGCTTCCCACACCAACTCAAATGACTCCTACCTCCCCTCAAAAGAGGGCCACCACATGGGTCCTTCCCAGGGTTGATAGGATTCCAAACGATTCTCTGATAAACTGTTTCCAGTTATGCCCTTAAACAGCCAAGGAGAAACTAAATAAATTAATGAAAAACCTTGACAAATTCTAGTAGATACCAGGACTACACTCTCTACTTTAAACCCACTTGCTCTGGAGCTTGATGATAGGATCCTGGGGAAACTGGCAGAAGCCAGTGACGGGTGACAGTTCTTCCCAGAGTCAGCTCTCCAGACCTCTACAGTGTCCACACGAGAGACAGGAAGGTAAAATGTCATGTTGTTCCTCATTCATTAGTAATCCTTTTCTCTCCCAAGGACAGCTACTGCCTTCTTGCTTGTCTCATTTTGTGAGAATGTGACTTGGCTTTCTGCCAGCCTGAAACAAGCAGGTTGTTGGTTCCTGCATTTGCAGGCAACTCAACCAATAGGTTGGGGGTCCAAACATACAGCCAGACAGAAGTAGGCTCTGCACCCATTTCCAGCTAGATATGCCTGGACAGAAATGTAGGTTGCTCTTTATTTTGCAGCTAGGACCCCACAGACTGCTGTCAGCTCTCAGATGAATTGTCTAAATCTTTTTTTGTTTTGGTTATCTTTGGGAGTGTCTGTGCATCCTGGGAGAGTAGTATCTTTACCACCATTGTTGGGGTACCTCTTCGGTCCATGGGGTTATTCAATACTTCCAGGAATATTTACTGTTTGTCCCAGCTGAAACCTAACAGCAGGATATTTGAAAGATTTTCGTTCTCTCTCTCTTTTTTTAAGCTCCATGGTCAGAAGTTGGCCAAACTGGAAGCTGATATTCAAAGTCTGATAGAAATTTTTTTTAGGCCTTCTCCTCTAAGCTAAACAAAACTATGAACCCAGAGCATAAGAAAAACATTCCATTTAACCTTACTGATTCTGTGTCTTGAACATTTTACTGAAAAAGTTGTGTTAAAGTCTTTTATCAAATGGGTTTCTCATTTTCTCCTTGTAGTTTTGTCAATTTTTTGCCCTATATATGTTGAAGATACATTACTACATAAATATAATTTAAGAATTAATGTATTATTTAATGGTGCCACATTCATTTTAATACACACATTTAACTTAAAGGCTAAAGCTCATCTAGAAATGTCCTTTTCACAAGAAAAGATATTAGAAACTTTAATTCTATTAGCCTCTTGTACAATGAAGTAATTGCTGTACAAGATTTTATATTTACTTTGTTTTTTTACCTGTTGTACAAGATTTTTAGGTTTACTTTGATTTTTACATCTATAAAACATATTTATATACACATTTAATATTTGTTAGATTTATCCACAAGCGCTTTTAATTTTTACAATTTTCATTTAGAAATGCCTTCAGTGAGAGTTAATGTGACTTTTTTTGTCTTTTTGATCTTTTTTTAAATATATAAAGTGTCTAGATTGATGCTTTGCTCTTTGAAGATACTGTTTCAGTACCTTACATGTTCTTTTGTTGCTGTTAAGAAGTAAACAATATGCAGATAATCTGCCTGATCTCTCTAGCTGTCTTAATATTTTTTTCTCTTTAGCTTTTTATAATCTTGATACATTTTAATATTTGGTATTTTATTGATGGTTTACTTGAACACAGTTTAGGATATGTTGTACTTGCTGGAGTCATTCAGTTACTCTAGAAATTGCTTAATGGTTATTTTTCCAATAGTACTTCTACCCCATTTTCTTTATTCGCTTCTGAAATTTAGATTAGTATATACAGGAACTTCTCATCTGCATTCTTATCAATTGCTATATCTATTTCATTTCTACAACTTTAACTGGTTCCTTTTCAAATACGTCTAATTTTTAATGCTTTTCATGCTCTTTATTATTTTTCCTTTTTTATAATTTTTGAAGTGGCTGTTGATGTGTAGCATACAGATCTTGCTGAAGAGAACCCACTGCAGGAAGCAGTGTTGCTGCTGCCCCTGTGGATTCTCTAGAGCATTCACATTAAAGACATGTTTCCTTACTTGCCCTGGCAAATAAGGCACAGTGGGGTTACTAGAGAGACAGCCCACTATTGTTTTACGTAGGACTCTTCCAATGGGTGACTTCCCAATGGAATATCAGACATTTCTTAAAAATTTGCTGTAACCAAAGACTTTTCCTATCCAATTTTTCCTTCCCTTTCTCTTTCATAGATATCAGATATGCCCCTCTAAATCCCTCTCCTTTATCCATTATTAGCATTTCCTCCTATAAATCTCTTGTATGTCTAATTCTGATTTGGCATTTGAGTCACAAAGGACAATGATAATTACAATATTTGAAGTCCGTGAAAATAGAATTCTGCTCTCAGTTTGGCTTGTTTCCTCCTGTCTTTATTATTTTTAATTGCAATTTTGGGTTTCATCCTTTCATTGAACAGCTGTTCATTAAATATCCATTTTGAGGCCAGCATTGTTCCAGAACACATCAGTAAATAAACAACAAAAAAAGCCATGTCTGTCTGGAACTTATAATGGATGGGGGCAGTGGGGAGACAGGACAGTAAAAGGACACAATTTCTTTAATTAAGGCTGAATAACATTTTATTGTGTGTGTGTGTATATATATATATATATATATATATATATATACCATATTTTTCTTACCCATTCTTCCATCAATGGATATTTAAGTTGCTTCTACCTCATGGCTATCGTGAATAATGCTGCAATGAAAGTGGGTGTATAAATCTCTATGAGATACTGCTTTCCATTCTTTTGGGACAACATTAAACTTAAAAACTTTTGTGTATCAAGGAAACAACAGAGTAAAAAGGAATCTGTGTAATGGGAGAAAGTATTTGCAAATATCTGATGAGTTCATATACAGAATATATAAAGAACTCCTACAACTCAACAGCACAACAACAAAAACTCAAACAACCCAGTTAAAAAATGGGCAAAATCCCTGAATAGACATATCTTGAGAGAAAATAAATGGCCAATAAGCATATGAAAAAAATACTCAACATCACTAATTAGAGAAATACAAATCAAAACACGACATATCACCTCACACCAATTAAAATGATCATTATTTTAAAAAAAAAGTACCAAAAAAAAACCCCAGAAAATAACATGATGGCGAGAATGGGGGAAAATTGGAATCCTTGTGTACTGTTGGTGGGATTATAAAATGTTGAAATCTACATGGAAAACAGTGTGATGGTTCCTCAACACATTAAAAATAGAATTACCATGCGATCTAGCAATCCCACTTCTGTGTTGCAATTTTAAGTAGAGTGGGTAGAAAAGATTTCATTAAGCAGGTGACATTTAAGCAACAACTTCGGGCTGGTGAAAAATCAGCTATAATGTTATCTGGAAAGAGTATTTCACTAGAAAGAGCAGCTAGTAATAGACACTAAGATGAGACATGCCTAGAGTCTATGAAAACCTGCCAGAAGACAGAGTAGTTGGAAAAAGTGAACTAGAAGGTAAGAGTAGTAGGAGATGAGTTCAGAAAAGGAACTGGAATATAAATCAATGGAATAGAATTGAGAGCCCAGAAATAAACCCACACATACATGAACAATTAACTTATGCCAAAGAGCAAAGAACATACATTGGAGAAAGGATAGTCTCTTCAATAGACGGTGCTGGGAAAACTGGACAGCCACAGGCAAAATAGTGATACTAGACCACTTTTTCACACCATACACAAAAATTAACTCAAAATGGATTAAAGACTCAAATATAAGTCCTGAAACCATAAAACTCCTGGAAGAAAATATAGGCAGAATGCTTTTCAACATTGGACTTAGCAGTATCTTTCTAAATATGTCTCCTCAAGCAAGGGAAACAAAAGCAAAAATAAACAAATGGGACTGCATCAAACGAAAAAACTTCTGCACAGCAAAGGAAACCATCAACAAAACAAAAAGATAACCTACCAAGTGAGAGAAGATATTTACAAATCATATATCTGATAAGGGGTTAATATCCAAAATATATAAAGAACTCATACAACTCAACAACAATAAAAACTATAACCCAATTAAAAAGTGGGCAGAAGACCTAAATAAACATTTTCCCAAAGTACACATACAGATGGTCAACAGATACATGAAAAGATGTTCAACATCACTAATTATTAGGGAAATGCAAATCAAAACCACAATGATATATCGCCTCATGCCCATTAGAATGGCTATTATCAAAAGGCAAAAGCAAGAAATCTGCTGAAGAGAATGTGAAGAAAAGGGAACCCTCAGGTACCGCTGGTGAGAACGTAAATTAGTGCAGGCACTATGGAAAATAGTATGGAGACTCCTCAAAATATCAATAATAAAACTCACAAATGATCTGGCAATTCCACCTCTGGGTATTTATCCAAAGAAAACAAAAATACTACTTTAAAAAGATGCATGAATTCCTATGTTCCTCATGGCATTATTTAAAACAGCCAAGATGTGGAAATAACCAAACTGTCCATCAACAGATGAAGACATAAAGAAAATGCAGTATCTTCACCCACATGCCCACACACACAGCTGCACACACACAATGGAATACTACTCAGCCATAAAAAAGATGAAATCTTGCCATTTGTGAAACATAGATGGACCTTGAGGATATTATGCTAAGTGAAATAAGGCAATGAAAAATATATTATAATTTCACTCAAACATGGAAAATTAAAAAATTAAAATTAAATGAATGCACTAAACCAAACGAAAGCAAACACCTAGGTACAGAGAAGAGAGTAGCGGTTACTAGAGGGGTAAGGGGTGGGAGAAAGGTGAAATGGATAAAGGGGTCAACAGTATGGTAATGAGTTTCCTTTTATTTTGGGTTGAGTGTTCCCTTAAAATTCATGTCCACCTGGACACTGAAAATGTGACCCTATTTGGTAATAGGGTCTTTGCAGATTTAATTAAGGATCTCATGATGAAATCGTCCTGGATTTAGGGGTCGGCCCTTAATCCAATGGCTGGTGTCCTTATAAGAAGCAGAGAAGACACAGAGAAGACAGCCACGTGAAGAAAGAGGCAGAGATGGAATTCTGCTCCCACAGGCTAAGGAATTCCTGGGGCCACCAGAAGCTAGAAAAGGAAAGGAAGGATTCTTCCCTAGATCCTTCAGAGGGAGCATGGCCCTACTGACATCTGGATTTTAGACTTCTAAACCTTTAGAACTGGGTGGAATAAGTTTCTGTCATTTCAAGCCAAACAAAGAAAAAGAAAAAGGAACTGGTAGTGCAGGAATGCAGTTAAGGTAGAAAACTGATGTTCCTCTGAGGCCTGTTTATAGTACAATCTTTAAGACAGTTTCTCTGTTGCGTATGCAAGTTGTATCAGACAACCTTAACTGAATATTTGCTTGAGGTTTTCTGCAGTTCAGGTACGAGTGCACTATTCTTCACGAGGACCCCATTCTTTATCGTCCTTACCGTAATTATTCATGCTTTCTTTTTAAGTAAATAATGCTACCCCAGAGTCCACTGTAGATGTTACAATAAATATAATTGCAGCTTTTTATCTCTATAAGCTCCTGACCTTCTGAAAATCAACGTAACTGACTCCAAAGGTTTCAGATAAGAGGTTAGTGACCTATAGTAAGTCTGCCTTTCCACACACCCCCTCCCCCCCCCGCTCATTCTTCCTTCTCTGGGATTGAAATGAAAGTTGACAAATAAAGGTTTATCCCTCAAGATTTATTTTCTAGCAGCCCCAGCTTAGACACACATATTTTTAAAGTTCATTGGTTATATACTGCATTAATATAAAACATAAACCAACTTAAATTCCTAATGTATATGATACTATAAAATATTCTAATGATGATTACATGAATCACTATTGATTCTTGCCAGACCCAGTTTCATCCCTTCTCAAGGGCAAGAATTCGTGCTCCACCCTGTAACTGACCCAGTAAGGAAATATATCATGAAACTTGTCCTCTTTAGTGGCTGAGTCTCGAACCTCGTGTGTTTCTAGAGGTCACACTAGAGCCAGAATCAATAATAAGTCCACAGCTCTAACAAAGCTTTCTTCAGGGTTCCTACCTCCCTTTGAAGTTTCATGATTGATCCTCCACCTGGTTCCCTAGAAATACATTCTAGCCTCCTAGTCTGATCTCCATCCACCCTCTAAGGCTGGGTCCCTCTTCTGAATAATCCAGCCTCTCTGTGAGCCTGAAAGTTTCCCAAATGCTGCACATTCCCTTGCCTTCAAGATCTGGACCCTTCATTGTATAATCTAACTTGGATCTTTCTCCAATGAGATTACTAAGAATTATGCTGTCAACCACCATATTAATTATTTCACTTTTGACCAGACTTCCACTCTGATGCCCTCTAACCTGCTCAGATCCTTGGGGATATACACTAACTCAAATTGCACTTGGGAACCTGTGGGTAACCCCACAGTAAAAAGTGTTCTGAAATTCTAAGTTTTCCCCATTCCTAGTTTTCTTCCTTTCTCACAGCTTTTGGAGATCTAGCATTCCATTGACCTAAAGTAACATGGGTTTTGACTTACATGCATTCTCAAATAAGATCTGGGAGTTAAAGATTTAAAGCCTCTCAGCCAATATACATCATTTTCTCTCTGTTTAAATATTTCTAAATCTCTAATGGGAATGAGGTTTCCACTATTAGAGTAATTCAACATATGGGTCTTAGTGATCCAGTAAAAAGCCAAAAAAACCATGGGGATGGGTTTTACAGACCTCAAGTTATTTTATGGCAAATTTTACAAAATGTCATATTAAAATAGGTTAAACTTGATGTCTATCTCTTTAACCTATGTTGTCATTACAAATACTGATGAATTTACAAAAGAAAGAATGAAACAAATTCAGTAAATATACTGCAAAGTTTAGGTAATGAAGATACCAGCCATGCTGAGAGAATACTCTGTATGGAGGGTATATTAGCCAGCCTGAAAAAATTCATTTCAATATCCAACAGCATTTGCAAAGTAACCTTTTGTTTGTCCTTGTCTTTGTCCTAATGAGCAGCTTAAAATCTCAGAGAAACAAGATTATTAAATTGATTCTAATGTGGTTCTAACTATATTCCCAACCAGAATACAGTTTAAAATACATTATAATTGTCTACAATCACTGTTAAGGATATTGTTGCTATTATTTTATTTAAGTGAATGCATAAGAATTAGCTGGACTCTATTGGAATTAGCCGTGCCTACCTAAGAATGTATGACCAAAGCACTTGAAGATATTCGATACAACTTTAAAAAATTCTTTGTTGAAGAATAGAAACAACAACAGCTGACACTTGGTGAACACTATATGTCAGCCATGATCATTGCAATTAATCCTTGCAAGAAAAGGACACTGGCATATAAAGATATTAATTAATAAATCAAAACCCCCTAACAAGAAATGATGAAATGGAAACTCGATTCAGTTCTCTGGAAACAGGATACTGTAGTAGTTAAGCTTATGAGTTTTGGTAATTTCAAATCCTAGCATTATTACACTAGTATTATTGAATAAGGTACCAGGTTCATTAAATGTAGGGTTGTTTGAAAGTTATATATATGCAATAAGCATTCAGTAAGATGATTATGTAACCTTTTATTTTTTGGCCTGGCTTTTTGCTCTTAACTATTTCACTTAGTCTGTGTGACCCAGTGAGGAAAGTTATGCGCAGGCCTTTTTCCACCAGTCAGTTTCTCATTGTTCATTTTTCTGACTGTGCAACCTTCCTTTACCCTCCCTGCAGCAATTGCTGTACCACCTCCATACTACTTTACACAATAGATGTTAAGTTAAATACAGAATGTTCATCAAATATACGTATATGTATATTTAGCTGCTGCTATTTTCAATAGAAGCTCTCCAGATTTATGCAATAAGAAAGAAAACTGTGTTCACCAAAATGCCTGATGCCTGTGAAAACTGTACCTATACAAGCTGTTCATTCTGTTTCATGCTGCCACAGTAGGAGGGATTTTACAAATTCGCCAAGATTTTTAGAGGGAGAAAAATATCATTTCTAAGCTGGATATTATTTTGCAAAATTTCCCCAGTGTTGAGATGTGACTTATTCTACAGGACATTCTACATTGAATGATCTGTAGTATTCCAGATTTTCACTTCCATTGTGTGGGCTATCTTTATACATGCCCAAATAGACAGAGTTTTCCATATACCAGAAATATAAGTTACATACAAGCATGAGGGGAATCAATGGTAGTAATCACTTATTTTTGAAAATTGTTATTTAGGATTATGTGCAAATAATTCCAAAAATTCCACCTCTGATCTGCACCTAGAATGCGATGTCTGGATAATTCTAAGTTAAAATATTTATTTTAAAAACTCCATGTGCAATTAAGGTCTAAAAGGAAATATAAAGGAAGAGAAATACATTTTCCCCCTGCTGTCATTATTTAAATAAGTATAATAACATTAATCATATGGGTACTAAATCTCTAATATCATTTATAAAATCTTGGGAAAAGTCTTTTTATCTAATGTGAACTTTTTTTCCAGGCAGAATCAGGCACTCTTTTAAAGAATTTTTATTAAAATAGACTAAAGTTCCAATTAATTTGTAATTTGAGTGCAGCTGCCTAAAGACCAGTCCAAAATGTATCTTCTAAATGCATGTTTCAAATGTGTATTTTCCAAGATGCATGGCTCTGTTTCCTTTCTAACTTTCCAATTCCATCAGACACAAGCTCCTTTTCACCAATAAATAATTTTACACTTTCCCCTTTACTATTCTGAAATGAAGTTCAGAGATAAAATAAGCCTTTATAAATTTTATGGTGTGACTCATAGGATAAGTAACAAAATAGTCAAATGGTTTCAACAGTTTATTATGAATATATTTTTATTTAAGTGACAAAACAGAAGTTATTCTGAATATAAAATAAGGGAAAATAAAAGGCAAAGCTAGGTGGGCATTAAGTATAAACTTTTACTAAGATAAGAAATGATAATCTAATCTGACTTGTATGTAAGGGAAAGAGGAAAAGAGACAACATGTCAAGTCAAAATGCCATGTTATTGACTGGAAAGTGAAAAAAAATTAAGATGTGTGATCCCTATCTCACATAGTCAATAAAAGTATTAACATGTTAATAAAAGTAAATATATACAAAATATTGATATTTAGCCAATTCTTACCAAATCAGTAAGATCTCCCTTTCTAGATTATTTACTGTTAATGTTATGACATCACAATTACACATTTACTGACTGACTAGACATGACGTCCTCAGTGAATTCAAATGTCTAATAGTATCAACAAAATACAGTTATTCTAATTAACCGTCTATGTACATGCTGACTTTCTCCTAAATCACTAGATTCTTTGTGAAAGTTCCTGTAGTTTTGTTTTTGGTACTATCATGTCCAGATATACAGACACCTACACTTGAGATAAGGTTTGGCCACAGAATACTTATAAGTTGTATGGTCTGTGAGAAAATTATTTGTTATATAAGACTGTTCTATGCATTGCATCCTTGGCCTTGGCCCACTAAAGAAGCCTCTTCCCAATCATCATTATGAAAAGTTTCACGAGTATTTCCTATGCTCCCTCTCCCCCATGAGTGTGTGCCCACGAGAATCACTATTCCAATTTGACGCTGGGAACCAAGGAAGTGATTAAATACAGGGCAATACATGGCTTGGAGTGACTCACTGGAGGAACAGGAGATTTTGAATTGAAAAATATTTTTATTCAATACATATACATACATACTACAAAAACTGCATATCACAGAAACAGGGTTTGTTGGCGTGACACCAAAATTTCTCCAAAGATTACCACTGTGTCCTAGTGCTAAACTCCTGCTTTTCTTTGTCCAAGGGTCTGATTTCATACCAGCCTTCCTTTGCTCAATTTCTTTCCCTTGGTTCTCTCTAGTCTTTTTATTAATCATGTTTCAATATCTTCTCTCCCAAAGACCAGACCATTTGCATGGCTATCTGCTAGTATCAAATCCGATGTCATCTTACATTCACTTCCTAATAACGAACTGCCCTGGACCTATTTGTCTTCTAAGCCATCTTACCTCATCTATGTCACTTCCCCTACCATCCAACAGTCATTCTTTACCTCATCACTCCATTTGATTTTTGTTATAGCACCTACATCATTTGGTTCCTTCCACACGAGAATGTAAGGAGGGCAACAACCTATGTTTCAAAACTGTGCCCTCAGTGCTTAGTCTACTGCCTGGCACATAGTAAGCACAGTGACAGGGACCAAAGTGAATGAGTGCATCTCTCATTCCTCCCTGGAAAACATAATCACCAAATACCTTTACAGCTGATCTCCATGTGTCTCTAATTTCTAGCACTGCTGCTTGGCTTTCATACCGATCTGACAAAGAGCTACGTGTGTGTGTGTGTGTGTGTGTGTGTGTGTGTGTGTGTGTGTGTGCGCGCGCGTGCGGCGGGGGTCGGGGGGGCTTGTCACAATCTTCAAATTTACGTTAAAGAATAATGTTGACATTCACTCCAAACTCATTTCTTTTACCCTTCAAATGTTTGCCTTCTATCTCATTAAAATACACAGCTTTTAATTATTTGGATTTTTTTCCTAGAAAAGTGTATATGGTTGAAACCCCTGAAAAATTGGCTGGTGTTACTCATTCACATTTTTTTACTTAATATCGGCTCTTTTAAATCTCATTTTAGTATTAAAAAAATTTTCCCCAAAATAAAATAGAAATATGGCCATTCCTGTAGTTAACTGATTTTATCACATTATTTTTCCTTTCCAGATGCCATGGTTTTATGTAGTGTAAATGATCCTCTCATTACCAGATGGTATGAGAAAGAAACTGCTTCAGGGAGGTATATGCTATATAAGCCTGTACATTGAGTAGCTATAAAAAAGCAAAGCTTTGTAAACTAGCCAGTAAAGTATCTGAACTCAGCAGTGTGGACTGGGGAATGCAAACACTGAACTCCCCATCTGACCAGATGTGGACATTCCTAATGGATGATAAGTTCAGTCAACCAATAAAATGTTTTCAACTTAAAGCTTAAAGTGGTGATTATAATGCTAATGTTCTTTTGCTTAGAAAGTACAACTGAAGCAGAGAGATACAAAAAAGAGAAGCGAATTATCTTGCAAACCAAATATTTACCAGACTAATTCTCCATTTAGCCTATTTTTAGACTTTCACAACTTACAATATGCAAGATTTAAAGAATTATATAAAGACTGAGGTAACTGCTGACTATATTTTATTATCACTTCAAACCTAATCCACATCACTAGTTTAACTGCAGGATTCTAAATGTGATTGTACAAGAGACATTTATCATGTAACTACTTAAGATGATGAGTCTCAAATATTTACTCCCTCCTGATTTGAGATACTTATACTTGAATTTTCAACTATTAACATCAACTTAGCACCTATACAGCTAAATTCAACCTCATCTTTCTCTTTAAAACAAAAAAATCCTCTTGCTGATTTCTCTGTTCACTCTATCATCACAGATAGAAACTTAAAAAAGAGAGTTACTTGTTGACTTCTATGCTCCTAGACTTATGTCATACTTGTCATCAGTGGATTCATTATTCTTTTCCTTTACTTATTGTTTCAAGTACTTGTCTTCTTTTCCCCTCCCACTCACCTAGGGGAACCTCATCACTGGAAATGTGAACTATAAAATGAACTTCAGACTTTCAATGTCTCAGTTTCAATGAAGTATATTATTAGCCTGAAACTGAAAGCCATGTTATCTTCATATCATTATTCTCTTCAAGAAGAGTAATATGTATCTCCCCCTTTTTTTTTAACCTCCACACTGAGTCAAGATTCATTGAGATAGAAAGGATCCACCATGACCTGGTTTTACCCATTCAATCCAAAAAAAACATAATATGCACTCACATCCAAGTAGGTGATCTCACAATTTTACTCATTATTCTTTTTTCTTTACGTTCTTAGAGAAGAGGAAATACAGTTCTTAGCATTCTCTCCAGCATTGCAAAACTCAAGATTGATGGACTGTAGTAGAGAATCACAACCTATGCTAGAAATCAGAAACCTGGGGGTCTCCCAAGGAGACCATTTCAGGAATGGAGTTCGGATACCCACAACTAGTATCCATTTAGGATATTTAAAGTGTTTCAGTCTTGTCTTTTCCTAGAAGCATATATCGGAAATTAAAGGAATGCACAAAAATTCTACATTTGGTTTTACACAATAAAAATAATTGGCATAATAACACTAGCACATTATAATATAATAAATCTAATATAATGTGTAATATACTATAATAATAACAACAGGGATATCTTACTGAATGAGTGACTATATAAATGAGATGGTCTGGGAAAGCTTTCCATCCTATCCTTTATCCTTCCTTCTGTGCCCTCCTCAAATTAAAGTACTATGCTTGAAACTAAACATAATCAAGTTATTATTATCACTTTTTATTATTAACCTTTAAAAATATGGGTCATCATTTTTTAATGCTCACCATGCACAAGGTAGTAAGCTAAACTCTTTATATAAACTATAACATTTAATTTGTGCAGTAGTCCTGTGATATAAGCAACATCATATCCTCATTATAGATGGAGAAAATGAAGCTTACAATGAATAAGACGCAGTGGCAAGAGTCAAGTTTAAGTCTCCCTGATACCAAAGCTATGAACATTTTAATTTGGCTCATCAAATCCCAAGGGAAGAGTGCAAAATAACTGAAAGGAACAAAAAAGAACAACCAGAAAACTATGAACAAAATGGTAATAAGTACATACCTATCAATAATTTCTTTAACTCTAAATGGACTAAAGGCTCCAATCCATAGATAGAGTTGCTGAATGCATAAAAAGAACAAGTCCCATATATATGCTGACTACAAGAGACTCACTTCAGATCTAAAGACACAGACAAAGTGAGGAGATGGAAAAAAGTATCCCATGTAAATGGAAATAAAAAGAAAGCTAGGATAGCAACACTTATATCATCAAAATACACTTTAAAACAAAGACTGCAACAAGAGACAAAGAAGGATATTACATAATGATAAAGGGATGAATCCAATAAGGATATATAACAATTATAAGTATATATGTACCAAACATAGGAGCACCTAAATACATAAAGTAAATATTAACAAACAAGGAGTAATTGACAGCAACACAATCATAGTAGGAGACTTTAATACCCCACTTAAATCAGTAATCCAGTCAGAAAATCAATAAAGATAAGGAAACACTGGACTTAAATGGCACGTGAGACCAGATTTATACACACACACACACACACACACACACACACACAGTATATAAAATGGAATATTACTCAGCCATAAAAAATTAAATCTTGCCATTTCCAATAACATGGATGTACCTAGAGGGATTTTGCTAAGTGAAATAAGTCAAAGACAAATACCACATAATCTCACTTACATGTAAAATCTAAAACAAACTAATAAACAAAATAACAAAAACAGTCTCATAGATACAGAGAGTAATGGTGGTTGCTAGAATGGAGGTGGTGGGGTGATAGGGGAAATATGTACAGTAGATTAATAGGTAAAAACATACAGTTATATAATAATTCACAGGAATGTATAATAATATACAGCATAAGGAATACAGTCAATAATATTGTAATAACTTAATATGGGGATAGACGGTTACTAAACTTATGGTGATTATTTCACAGTGTATACAAACATCAAATCACTATGCACTACACTTGAAGCTCTCATATTATTGTATGATAACTATATTTCAAACTTAAAAAAAGGGAAAAAAAAGAAATATAAACATAAACAAGACATGCCAAGTTGTAGCTTTCTACTGCTATCTACTGAGTCTTGTTATAGATTAAACCTTAAAATATGTTGTTGATTTATACTTATATTATGTATAATTTTATATATATGCATATATACAAATATATAACTTTTTTTCTTAATTCCATAACATAAAGAAACTCTGACATGGACAGTTTTTCTAGTTTACTTATTTCTTTTTACTGAACTTGCCCAACTCATTCACCAGATGATCAGTTTATCATAAAAAATCCTAAATTGTCACTGTACTTCAATTTCTTATGTTGAAGTTAATCTGCAAACCTAGAACCTTCCCACTGATAATCATGGACTGAAGCTATTTCCTTTAGCTTGCTTCAAGGTACATATTCAGAGCCAAATTTTCTTAACAGAAGAGGCTATAATATTTTACTTTTGTTTCTATACCATAAAAAAATAAATACAGCATTTGTTCTTCATTTCCTCACCAGTGCATATTACTTTTTAGATTTTCATTCCAGTTCACCAATCTTTAAAAAACTGTCATAAAAATCATTGTACAATGATTACCTTGAAAGTATGGTCATTAGTTACATGACTTGAAATATACAACAGAAAGGCATAAATGAATTCAGAGACTGAAATGTAAAGTGCTCTAGATTGGCACAAAAAACAAGAATTTGGATCTATGTCAACATTAAATTTCATTTGGATTTCTGCATTCACTGCGGGAAAAGATATCATATTCATTCAATTTGCTTATATGAGAGATATTATTCCCTATCTAATTCCTATCTGGAATTAGAATGAAACCAAATACTCATAGCATTCATTTCGATCATTGTGGTATCCTCCAACATTTTTAAACTCAAACTGCTTCCATTCTGACCCTATTTGTCCTGGCTATACATTTCAGGTTCTGTGACTCTGAAACAGATCTTTTCCTCTGGTCATTCACTTTGTGGACTAATTTGAAATTTCAAAAATTCAATTTTTCGAATAGATTTTACTTTTCCTTCTCTCTGAATCTTGGTATCCCATATAGTACCAGTAAAATTAATTCCATCCCTGTCCATGGGGTTAAACACAGTCAGGTTCTGCATCCTTCCTAGGCCAACATTGGCTCCCAAGAGGGCAAGGGATTCAGACAATTGATGAAGATACTGATGGTTCACAACCATGGGAGTTTTCTTCCCAAGTGAAATCTGAAATTAGCCTCCATACTCAGAGGTCAAGAAGAGATGGAAAAAAGAGGGAGATCACACTAGATTGATAGATGGAAGGCTTAATAAGGAAACATACAAGCCTTGCCATTGGCATCCATAAGACAAGTAGGAATAGATCTCTGCACCCACCTGCCAGAATCTTCAAAATTGATAGAAGCCTTAACTGAGTTCAGTCAAGCCTAAACTGGTCCAGGTGGTCTCAACAACATATTATTCTCTCAAGGCTGTGTTCTTGAAAATGATTCCCACTGTGGGAATCGTGTGCAGGATACACATTTCAAGGACAAAGAGTTGGTAAGGAGTTCATGATCACCTGAGTTCAACTCATGGGTCAACAGGTGGTCATGTCCTCTCAACGACCTCCTCCTCCAATGAACCAGAATGATTCATTTTATCCTTCAGAATGGAATTACTGTGTTCTTAATCTACTGGATATGCCTCTTGCAATTAAGTAATCAGAAAAGTATAAGTGGCTACGATGCGACTTATCAAATCCTTATTAATTTCCACATCCAAGTTAGACCTTTCATGAAGTCTATTTTTTAATGATAGATGTTTTTGACATAATGTGGACACTGATATGTTGATATAAGTAATGAATTCATATGTAGGCATTCCTCATTTTACTGAACTTCTTTTTACTACACTTTGCAAATATAGCTTTTTTATTTAATAAATTGAAGGTTTGTGGTAATCTTGCATTGTCAGATGATGGTTAGCATTTTGGGGGGGAATAAAGTATTTTTTAAGGTACGTACATTGTTTCTTAGACATAATTCTATTGCACACCTAATAGACTATGATATAGTTTAAAAATAACTTTTATGTGCACTAGGAAGCCAAAAAATTTGTGTGACTCACTGTATTGTGACATTTGCTTTATCGCAGTGGTCTGAAAAAAAATCTGCAGCATCTCGGAGGTATGCCTTAATGCTATCTTGGATCTATTTATTCACTTTTGAGGGAAAAAAATTCAAAACAAATAGTCAACACTCAGGGAAGATTATCTACCTAAATGATTAACTATAATGTTATGACTCTGGTTCAGTATTAATATTTGCAGTCTTTTAAAATATTTCTGAATAGTACCAGTTTTTATTTAGAGTTAAATTGTAGCCATCAATAAAGATTCCCTGATCCTTTTACATAGGCTGGGGATACTAAAACATAAAGAAATGTTTTAAATTATAAACAAGTTTCTAATCAAATTCGGAAAGCCGAGCATACATTTAAAACAAAGTAAAACCACCAAGAGAACTATTCCTCATGTTAATGATCATTTTTAAAATCAAATGGTAGAGATATTCCTAGAATATTGTACAGGGCACAATATCGTAGATATTGCAGAGGCTTCAGTTTGGCAGGAAAAAAAGGCCTATTCAAACTTGGAAGTGAGCCCTGTAGGAACACTTATTCTTAGATTAAAAAAAAAGGGGGGGGGTTGGATTTTACACTAGAATGATTAAGCAATGGAAACTGATCTGTATAATAGCTAAATGATTGAGATGGTAATCAACATATTTAAACACCATTTATTTGAACTGACTTCTCCTTAACTAATTTGTTTTCTAAAATATATGAGTTGACCTCAATTTTTCCAAGGTGGGTCTCATTTCATCAGATCAATGTCCACTCTGATATGTATTGTTGAGTTTATCTGCTTTACAGAAGCAGAAAGACACTTGATTTTTTTTAATTGTTTTTGTTATTTTAACCCTGAGAATTTATTGAATTTGGTGATGTAAAATTGAAAAGAACATTTAACTGCTTAGATTAAAAGATGTTAGATGGATTTTATTCTTTCAATTCATAAAGAGCAAAGGTAGCTGTTTGCTATCTCATTTTCTGACTCTATCCTTCCTCTTTATTGTTATTGTGCAGTGTTTAATTCCCTTCTACTTTCCCTGAGGCCTTTTAGTAAGCTCAGTGAAATTAAGCTGGTATTAGAAGTCATGTGCTTACATAATATTTTGATGTGAGATCCATATGCTCATTAAGAAAAATAATCTACAAAAATTAGTCAATTCGCAGGTTGAGTTTCAATCTGAACTGTCAGTTCTAAAGTTATGCCTGAAAAATCAGCCATAATCAGTCAGTGAAAATCAGGAGCAAGACTGCAAATAGGTCCCAAATTACACAATAGTACACAGTCAGGACTTAAAATACCTATTATTAGTGCATTCAAAACCTAGGTTTAAGAAATATAATTGCAAGCATGTGAGTTCTCACATATCAACTCTCTCAGGCCCTTGTTAAAGCTAAAACAGGTCTAACAGTGGTGAATAGGAGATTAAAATAAGTGCTAATAAAATTAGTGTCATCAGTGTATGATGCAAATTTCCAAGTAAAAAGAAGATAAATATAGTGGTTTCTTTTGAGGATTTCTAAAATTAGAAAGAGGCCATGGTTGCATGAACTCTGGGAATATACTAAAAACCACTACATTGTACATTTTAAAAGGGTAGATTTGAAGATACATGAATTATATTTCAATAAAGCTGTTTTACAGAAGAAGGAGAAAAAGAAGACCCACCAACAGCATATTAAGTTTCTGGTTAGTTTTCAATGATGGGCCCTAATGTAAGGATATCACAACTTGTCTAGTGGTCCAGCTCCAAAGTTTCACCCCTCTGGTGTCTTTTCCTCTCTTTGTCACCTTTTAATACCTAAAAGAAAGGTCTTTCCTTGGGTTGGTTGGTTATTATCTGATATGAGCAGGCCTTGCTAGATTGAAAGCATATCCCGTAGAAGTAAGAATAAACAATGAGGAAGACCAAAAGCAAAGCCTAAAGCAAGCTGACAAAACAAGGCAATCTGCTGATACTCTTTCTCAGGTGTCAGAAAAGTGCAGCTCAAATCCAGCTGCTACCTGTTTGTGCAAATAAAGTTTTATTGGAACACAGCCATGGCCATTCCTTTATGCATTAGCTTGATTACTTCTGACCTACACTCTCAGAGGTGAGCAGTTAGGACAGGGACCTCATGGCCCACAAAGCCTAAACATTTGCAATTTATACCTTAACCGAAAAAGTTTGCCAATCCTTGCTATAATATTTGAAAGTTTATACTGAATAAGATATATTCCTTTATACTTGAATTGCTGTACTCTTCATAACTCATGCTCAGGTCTTGACACCTCATAGTTTTATCTAAATATGTCTTAGCATCCTACAGGAAGGGTTTGGAATTTTTCACTAATCCATTAGTGGGATCAAGAAAAGTCAGCAGAGTAAATAGCAACAGAAACCTGTTTACTCTGAAGTTCATAATCTACTATTCCATTCACTTTTTTCTTCATTTTGATTCAAATAATATCTAAGCAATGCTCAAAAATTTGACTTACACTGACTAAATCATATTAATATCTAAATGAGCTAAGAAATGACTGCAGGTTTACTTAGATTCTAAATCTAGTTTCTGGTGGTAGAAAAGGTAGGCATGTGCCCTAAAAGAAAAGTTAAAGCCTTTTTTTTTTCTTGAATAGACTCCTGAAATTTTCCATAATATAAGGTTGGATCCTGGTGTATAAAACTTCACATTAGGTCTCAAGCCTAATTAGTCAACTATTGACCCTTGCTAAGAAGAGAGGAAGAGGACAACATGAAGGATACTCCCCAGGAGAATCACTGATGTTTTCTTTTGGCTATGGTAGGAGATTCAAAGTATTTTCCCTGTGTACTTTTTGAGAAAAAATAACCTTTGCAAGTTTCATTATGAGGACCTTGGGAATTTCTGATGAACATTTTTAAAGTGCTAGAAGAGTTAGAAATCTATTTCTTCAGCAAAATTATAACTTTGGTTGCAGTTTTTCTGAGGTCTACGCCTAAAGTAAGATGGAATACTCTTCCATTTCAGGTATAATCAAGTTATCCTTCTCAATTTTCCAAGACAGAGCTCCAACTTTGGTTTTCTAAAGCTTAGGAAGTAATTTTAAATCATCAGCACAGTTCTTTAGGGCCTCAGTAAACTTTGCTGTATAGTTATCTAACATCTGGCTGAGAGAATTATTTAGGGAGATGACAAAAGGCATACTATTTGCTTTTATTCCTTTAACTACTCTAGTTTTATTTGAAGGATTATTTGGGCACCAGGAATTTTGTCACATTCTTAGGCCATATTACCTGAATTTCATGCACCATCATTGTCACTAACATTTTTTCTAACACATTGTCTTAAAATATCATTGAAAAATGCTAAAATTTCAGCTATTTGTACATACTTCTACATGGTTATAAAACTGTGGGGAAATTGTCTAATGTGTCTCTTCGTGCTCTCTCTTGAGTATCCTAGTGGGAAGCTTCCATTGGACTTACCATCAAGAAGAGCTTTTTCTTCCCTGCGAAATAAGCTTGTTTCTTATTCTATAATGAGAGCAGTGTAACATCACAGATCCCACTTTGCCTTGACTGCCAGATATTTGAAAGCTTATTCACAGCAAAAGTATTGACAATTACTGTCAACATAATGCCTTTTTTTCTGTAATGTTTTTTCCATATTCACTCACATTTTAATAATGTGCTTTATGTGATATGTTGGTCACTGTTGGGGTTTATTCTGAGTAAGTTTTCACAGACCTATTTGGGAGTATGGCAGAAAAGAAGTAGAAAACAAACAAACCAACCTGCAAGCAAATTAAAAAAATACATGGGGAACATGCACTGTGTATTAAATGCCTGTCTATTTGTGTGAAGGCTGTGTGAAAATGCTGCTGCTTGATTGACCATATTAACAATAAAGTAACCAGGTTACTGATTTTTTCCTCCATAAAAGTTTTTAGTCCTTGCTTTATTAACACTGAAGCTCAATTTAGAGATAACTTAATATCACTATCTGAGTTGATAGATTAAGAGACAGAGCAGAAAATAAAGTGCTCAGTTCAAGGTCTCATTACCAGGAAGTGTCAGAGCAGCTGCAAAGCCTTCCTAGGTCAACACTGTCTTCTCTAATGTATGGTTTTTACTAAATACTTCATTTACAATTTTGTAATCATAATTTTAAAGTTTTTTATTTTTTTCTCTTTTAAATGAAAACAAAATTATCACTCTGAAATAACTGTAAAAAATAATTAAAAAGTCAGTTGTAATTTATAAAACAACTTCAAAATTAAACTTAGTTTATTATCGTAACAGTCTCCCAATGACCCTCCAAATGCCATATCTATCAACATTTAGGTTTTACTTATAATGCACTACTTTTATATGTCACTTAACATTTTATATGCATACAAAAATGTTTAAATATTGAAACATTCCCCTTGCATCTAAAGAAGGTACAATCTCCTAAAGCAGGTTTGCATATAAACTTTCAAGCTTCTTTCCTAGGGAAGAAAAAAAGCCACTTATATTTTCATCAGAAATTAAAATTTTCTTTGCACATAAAATCTTCAGTAAATGTATTTTTAAGCAAACTAGTCATCATATTGTCTTAGGGCTTTACTATATGCTTTGTAATCAGTATTTCTTCTTTTGTACTAGTAATTTCTCAGATATATTTTTTAATTCACAAAATCTCTATTAACCTTTTGTGAAAAGGTTAATTGAAAGCAGAATATCTCTTCATAATAATATTCACTTGAGTCAAGAAGTTTGAAAGAAGAAAATGACATAATGAATAATGTGCTTTGAAGCAGAATACTTCATAAAGTCTATGATGTATTTGATCACAATTGGATTAATTGGGACTTAGCAGTGATTTCCCTGAGTTCAAATATAGCTCAAAATTCTAAGGAGTCTGTTGCTTGACTAATCTAGTATATAAAAAAATCTTTTTCTGTCAGTTTTCAGGAAGGGAGGAAGAAAGCTGAAAGGAGAATACCCACATAGAGTGATCACACACAAGCTCTCTTTCGGAATATATGGGTGTACAGATACCTTGTAACTCAAGATCCCGGTTTGCACATCTTTGAAGACCAAATAGTTTATTATAAAGTTTACATAAACTGTTTATACTAATTTGATTGCCATATAACACAACATTGCTACAATAACAAAGGTAATGTACACTTGGCTACCGTAATTATTTTAGGTATGTTTCTCTTTTACAATTTACACAGAAAAAAACAGACAGATCTATCTATATGAAAGAGAATTTTTTTTAATGGACTGAGTAATTGTAAATTAGACAAAACAACACAAATATTAAAACAGAGATACTCAGAACCAAGGCAAAGAAAGGAACCCAGTATATCACTTGGTGTATATACTGCTTTTGAAGATATTTAATTTTTTAAATCATTCAAACATAGTATTAACTAGAGTCACGAGCTGCTACAGATTTTCTGATTTATTATTTTCCAATTATTTCCAAATATTCGAAATATTTCTATTTTTATCACACTGAATTTTTAAAATACAATAATAACAATTACTGTTTACTGAGTATGTGCAATATGTTAGATTTGAAGTAAATCATATAATTTCTTATTTTACTTTCAAAATAAAACTAAGACACAGGTAATTTTAGTATCCCATTTTAAAGATGAGTAAACTGCCATACACAGAAAAGATGTACAATTTTCTTGAGGATACAGCTAGTGAAAGATTAGATCTACATAAAAATCCTTGAAATCTGGCTAAGATGTGATTCTCTTTTTCACTTCTCCATAAAGCTTTCTTCATTGTCAGGACTTTGTAGCTAATTCGATGTTTTATTTTATTAATCCTCATGTTCAAATGTCACCTTAAAATGAGGACTTATAAAGAACGAAAATTTTGAGATGCTTTTATTTACCTGAGTGATCTGCATCATATGCAGAGTCAGACTGGTATTGTTGCTTTTGTGTAAAATGTGTTTCACGTGATACTGTAAAATGATTTTTTTAAAATCAGACATCATAAAGAATAGTTGGTAAGATTTTTTGTGTGATTTCTGTAGAAAAATCAGAGATCCTAAATAATGATATATAAGAAGATAGATTTGAATTGAGGTAGAGATGATCAAAAATATATGCCTGCAGAGGAGAAAAAGATGGCGGCGAAGTAGAGAGACGTGGAGTGCATCCCTCTCCACAGATGCATTGGGAATGCACGGAAGGACACAGTCATTCCCACAGAGAACCAGCTGAACACCAGCAGACGGCCTCGGACACCGGAAAGGGCTGCGGAGAACCTGACATAGCCGGTAGGGAGGCATCTACGAGGGCTCAAAGAGGGTGAAGCGGCGGAGCTGTGGCAGACGGGAGGGAGTGAGAAACATACGGAGGGTCCACAGCGCAGCTCAGCGTTCCCGGACCGAGACATCGATCCGCGGCTGAACGGAGGGTCCAGGAGCGGGAGCGTGGGAACCGGAGAGCTGGTTCAGGGGGAGAAACATTGTTGCCGGTAGGGTGACGGACCGAGAGGACAGGAGGGAGGAGGTCCGCGGAGAGGAGTGCCGATCCCTGAGAGCTGCCCGGCCATAATGGCGGCTGGAGGCTGCAGGCTCCCGGGCGCGGGGGAGGAGCCGCGCGCATAGCCTCTCTCTCTCTTTCTGCGCCTCTGCAACAGGCAGCGGAGAGATGCCCTGCGGGGCCACATAAGGCGCTCAGGGATAACAAGCACCCTCAGGCGCTCGGGCGGGGCTAGATTAAAACTCCTTGCAACGCCAGCAGCAGGGAGGCTGCCGAGAGAAAAAAAAAAAAAAAAAACCAGCATCAAAAAGAAAAAACCCCGAGAGAGGCCCAACTCTAAGACTTTCTGTGTACGCCTGAGCCACCAGCGCCCTCTGCAACAGGCACCTCCAAGCCTGACTGAAGCAACAGTGCGCCACTGCTCACTCCCTCCCAGGAGAAGGAGCCACTATTGCACCCTCTCCCTCCCCACACACCGAGGCTTACAGACGAACAATAAAGGAACCTCTGCTGGTCACAGAATAACGCAAAAAAAAAAAAAAACCCAAGGCAAGGAAAAGGACACTTACAGCTGAGACGCTAAGGAAACAGAAATAGTAGTATCAATACCTATTGAACTGGTCCATTCGGGGATCAGTTCTGGATTTTTTTTTTTTTTTTTTCCTTTCTCTTTTTTTTTTTTTTTTTTTTTTTTTTTTTGATTTATTAAATACGATCTTAGCCCTAAGGGATCTACAAGTTTTACAACATAATTTTATAAGGATATTTTTTACTCTTTTTTTTTTTTTTTTTTTTTTTTATTTTTTTTTTTTTGCCTTTTAAAATACTTCTATATCTAGCTAAGTTTTTGGTAGTACGGACAAAATATCTTTCATACTTTCCTTTCATCCCTTTCTTTTATACACTTCTATTCCTTTCTTTTTCTTTGCATATTTCCAACCACATTACGCTCTTCTGTTCCCCTTTCTTCCAGCCATTTTAAGTGTATTTTATCTTAACATACTTATAAGCAACACTATCGGTCTGCTCAGACTCCTTGCTCTATTCTCCAGATGATGCACTGCCTTGGTATTAATATTAGGCTTTTGTCTTTATCTTAGTTCTTAGTACAGTTGTCTAATTACATTCTGAGAATCTCCATTCTCTCTGGTGGTACTCCAGCTCATTTCTATATTTGATCCTAGCTTACAAAATCTCCCTGGATTGATGTTTGTATGTGTAGGGTGTTATTTGTTGTTTGTTTGCTTTTGCTTTTGTCTCTGATTTGTTCTGTTTCAGTTGTCAATTTCTGCTGGGTTTCTCTCTGAATATCTGATAGCACACTGGGGTTCTGTCAGGTCTTTCTAGAGCCTTATGTCCTAACGGATTCAATAATTGTGTGTCTTATACATGTATGTGTTTCCTAGACTGAATATTCGTCTAATCCAATACTTGGACATTAGTCTGAGGCTTGGACAGTCTTCTATAAACACCTCTATCACCAGGACAAGCAACCCCAAAAGCTTGGACAACCATGAGGAAACAAAGAAACACCATGCAGGCAAAGGAGCAGGAAAAAAACCCACAAGACCAAATAAATGAGGAGGAAATAGGAAAAATGCCTGAAAAAGAATTTAGAGTAATGATAGTAAAAATGATACAAAATCTCGATAACAAATTAGAGAAAGTACAAGAAACAGTTCATAAGAACTCAGAAAAACAAACAGCAATGGATAACAAAATAACTGAAATTAAAAATACTCTAGATGCTCTAACCAGCAGAATGACTGAGGCAGAAGAACGAATAAGTGAGTTGGAAGATAGAATGGGAGAAATAAACGCCACAGAACAGGAAAAAGATAAAAAAATAAAAAGACTAGAAGACAGCCTCAGAGACCTCAGCGATAACCTTAAACGTACCAACATTCGAATTATAGGCATCCCAGAAGAAGAAGAAAAAAAGAAAGGGTCTGTGAAAATATTTGAAGAGGTTCTAGTGGAAAACTTCCCCAACATGGGAAAGGAAATAATGAACCAAGTCCAAGAAGCACAGAGAGTCCCATACAGAATAAACCCAAGGAGAAATACACCAAGACACATATTAATCAAACTAACGACAATTCAACACAAAGAAAAAATATTAAAAGCAGCAAGAGAAAAGCAACAAACAACATATAAGGGAAAACCCATCAGGATAACAGCTGACCTTTCTACAGAAACTCTGCAGGCCAGAAGGGAATGGCAAGATATACTGAAAGTCCTGAAAGAGAGAAACCTACAGCCAAGAATACTTTACCCAGCAAGAATCTCATTCAGATTTGAGGGAGAAATCAAAAGCTTTCCAGACAAGCAAAAGTTAAGAGAATTCAGCACCACCAAACCAGCCTTACAACAAGTGCTAAAGGAACTTCTCTAAGTAGGAAACACAAGAAAAGGAAAACACCTACAAATACAAACCCAAAACAATTAAGAAAATGGTCATTGGAACACACATGTCAATAATCACTTTAAATGTAAATGGATTAAATGCTCCAACCAAAAGACACAGACTGGCTGAATGGATACAAAAACAAGACCCTTCTATATGCTGCCTACAAGAAACCCACTTCAGACCAAGGGACACATATAGACTGAAAGTGAAGGGATGGAAAAAGATATTCCATGCAAATGGAAGTCAAAAGAAAGCTGGAGTAGCAATACTCATATCAGACAAATTAGACTTGAAAGTAAAGACTATTAAAAGAGACAAGGAAGGGCACTACATAATGATCAAGGGATCCATCCAAGAAGAACATATCACAATGGTAAATATCTATGCCCCCAATATAGGAGCACCTCAATACATAAGGCAAATGCTAACAGCTATAAAAGGGGACATCGACAGTAACACAATTATAGTGGGAGACTTGAACACCCCACTTACATCAATGGACAGATCATCCAAACAGAAAATAAATAAAGACACACAAGCTTTAAATGACACATTAGACCATCTCGACTTAATTGATATTTATAGGACATTCCATCCAAAAACGACAGACTACACTTTCTTCTCAAGTGCACACGGAACATTTTCCAGGATAGATCACATCTTGGGTCACAAATCAAACCTCAGCAAATTCAAGAAAATTGAAATCATATCAAGCATCTTCTCAGACCACAACGCCATGAGACTAGATATCAATTACAGGAAAAAAACTGCAAAAAATACAAACACATGGAGGCTAAACAATTCACTATTAAACAACCAAGGAATCACTACAGAAATCAAAGAGGAAATCAAAAAGTATCTAGAAACAAATGACAACGAAAACACAACAACCCAAAACCTATGGGACGCAGCAAAAGCAGTTCTAAGAGGGAAGTTTATAGCAATACAGTCCTACCTTAAGAAACAAGAAAATGATCGAATAAACAACCTAACCTTACACCTCAAACAACTAGAGAAAGAAGAACAAAGAAACCCCAAAGTGAGCAGAAGGAAAGAAATCATAAAGATCAGAGCAGAAATAAATGAAAAAGAAAGGAAAGAAACCATAAGAAAAATAAATAAAACTAAAAGCTGGTTCTTTGAGAAGATTAACAAAATTGATAAACCATTAGCCAGACTCATCAAGAAAAAAAGGGAGAAGATGCAAATCAACAGAATTAGAAATGAAAAAGGAGAAGTCACAACGGACACCTCAGAAATACAAAACATCATGAGAGACTACTACAAGCAACTATATGCCAATCAATTGGATAACCTGGAAGAAATGGATACATTCTTAGAAAAATACAATCTTCCAAGACTGAACCAGGAAGAAATAGAAACCATGAACAGACCAATCACAAGTACAGAAATTGAGGCAGTGATTAAAAATCTCCCAACACACAAAAGCCCAGGACCAGATGGATTCACAGGCGAATTCTATCAAACATTTCGAGAAGAGTTAACACCTATCCTTCTCAAACTCTTCCAAAATATTGCAGAAGGCGAAGCACTCCCAAACTCATTCTATGAGGCTACCATCACCCTGATACCAAAACCAGGCAAAGATGTCACAAAAAAAGAAAACTACAGACCAATATCACTGATGAATATAGATGCAAAAATCCTCAACAAAATACTAGCTAACAGACTGCAACAGCACATTAAAAAAATCATACACCACGATCAAGTGGGGTTTATCCCTGGGATGCAAGGATTCTTCAATATACGCAAATCAATCAACGTGATACATCATATCAACAAATTGAAGGATAAAAACCATATGATCATTTCAATAGATGCAGAAAAAGCTTTTGACAAAGTTCAACATCCATTTATGATAAAAGCTCTCCAGAAAATGGGCATAGAAGGAAATTACCTCAACATCATAAAAGCCATATATGACAAACCAAAAGCCAACATTGTTCTCAATGGAGAAAAACTGGAAGAATTCCCTCTAAGAACAGGAACAAGACAAGGGTGTCCACTCTCACCACTGTTATTCAACACAGTTTTGGAAGTGTTAGCCACAGCAATCAGAGAAGAAAAAGAAATTAAAGGAATCCAAATTGGAAAAGAAGAAGTAAAATTATCACTCTTTGCAGATGACATGATACTATATATAGAAAACCCTAAAGACTCTACCAGAAAACTGCTAGCACTCATTGATGAGTTTAGTAAAGTAGCAGGATACAAAATTAATGCACAGAAATCTCTTGCATTCCTATACACTAACAACGGAAGAGCAGAAAGAGAAATTAAGGAAACTCTCCCATTCACCATTGCAACCAAAAGAATAAAATACCTAGGAATAAACCTGCCTAAGGAGGCAAAAGATCTGTATGCAGAAAACTTTAAGACACTGATGAAAGAAATCAAAGATGACATAAACAGATGGAGGGATATACCATGTTCCTGGATTGGAAGAATCAACATCGTGAAAATGACTGTACTACCCAAAGCAATTTACAGATTTAATGCAATCCCGATCAGATTACCAATGGCATTTTTCACAGAACTAGAGCAAGAAATCTTACGATTTGTATGGAAACGCAAAAGACCCCGAATAGCCAAAGCAATCTTGAGAAGGAAAAATGGAGTTGGTGGAATCAGGCTTCCTGACTTCAAACTATACTACAAGGCCATAGTGATCAAGACAGTATGGTACTGGCACAAAAATAGAAAGGAAGATCAATGGAATAGAATAGAGAACTCAGAAGTAAGCCCAAACACATATGGGCACCTTATCTTTGACAAAGGAGGCACGAGTATACAATGGAAAAAAGACAGCCTCTTCAATAAGTGGTGCTGGGAAAATTGGACAGCAACATGTAAAAGAATGAAATTAGAACACTTCCTAACACCATACACAAAAATAAACTCCAAATGGATTAAAGACCTACATATAAGGCCAGACACTATCAAACTCCTAGAGGAAAACATAGGCAGAACACTCTTTGACATACATCAAAGCAACATCCTTTTTGACCCACCTCCTAGAATCATGGAAATAAAATCAAGAATAAACGAATGGGACCTCATGAAACTTAAAAGCTTTTGCACAGCAAAAGAAACCATAAACAAGACTAAAAGGCAACCCTCAGAATGGGAAAAAATAATTGCCTATGAAACAACGGACAAAGGATTAACCTCCAAAATATACAAGCAGCTCATGCAGCTTCATACCAAAAAAGCAAATAACCCAATCCACAAATGGGCAGAAGACCTAAATAGACATTTCTCCAAAGAAGACATACAGATGGCCAACAAACACATGAAAAGATGCTCAACATCACTCATCATCAGAGAAATGCAAGTCAAAGCCACAATGAGGTATCACCTCACACCAATCAGAATGGCCATCATCACAAAGTCTGGAAACAACAAATGTTGGAGAGGGTGTGGAGAAAAGGGAACTCTCCTGCACTGTTGGTGGGACTGTAAGTTGGTACAGCCACTATGGAAAACAATTTGGAGGTTCCTTAAAAAACTACAAATAGAACTACCATATGATCCAGTCATCCCACTCCTGGGCATATACCCAAAGAAAACCATAATCCCAAAAGAAACTTGTACCATAATGTTTATTGCAGCACTCTTTACAATAGCCAGGACATGGAAGCAACCTAAATGCCCATCAACAAATGAATGGATACAGAAGATGTGGCATATATATACAATGGAATATTACTCAGCTATAAAAAGGGATGAGATGGAGCTATATGTAATGAGGTGGATAGAACTACAATCTGTCATACAGAGTGAAGTAAGTCAGAAAGAGAAAGACAAATATTGTATGCTAACTCACATATACGGAATCTAAAAATGGTACTGATGAACTCAGTGACAAGAACAGGGAAGCAGATACAGGGAATGGACTGGAGAACTCGAGGTATGGGAGGGGGTGGGGGGTGAAGGGGAAACTGAGAAGAAGCGGGAGAGTAGTACAGACATATATATACTACCAACTGTAAAATAGTCAGTGGGAAGTTGTTGTATAACAAAGGGAGTCCAACTGGAGGATGGAAGATGCCTTAGAGGACTGGGGCAGGGAGGGTGGGGGGGAATCGAGGGGGGGGCGTCAAGGAAGGGAGGGAATATGGGGATATGTGTATAAAAACAGTTGATTGAACCTGGTGTACCCCCAAAAAAAAATAAAATAAAATAATAAAAAAAAAAAAAAAAAAAAAAAAAAAAAAAAAAAAAAAAAAAAATATATGCCTGCAGAACTAGGTATTTCCTGAAAAGAGAGACCTAGAATGATCTGACACAATAAAGGACAGCTCAGAATAAGAACTAAAATCACTGCTTCTTAAAAGAGTTAAGGGATGTGAAAGAAAGAAAGGAATAATGCATTCCAACTCTCTCATTTAGGATTTGTCTCACGATTCCTCATTGTAGTACATATTTTCCTCTGATAGGGTTTTACAAATATTTTCTATATTTTTACTTATGTATTATAGGTATTACAGAAAGGTGAGAGCTATCCTGGAGTAAAAGGATCACCAAGAGAATTTATGAATTACTTCTTTGAAAATGTGTATAAACTTGAAATCAGATGAGTGAGAATGTTCTTCAAAAATAGACTGAAATATACTAGATATATCAGTTTATAATCTTTTTCAACTTTTATATCATAAAAAAATCTTTCTGTTCTAGTCAATATGAAATTATTATGTTTAATGTCTTTATTGGATTCCACTGTGCAGATTTACCATGATTTATTTAACCTTTTCCCTATTGATGGTTATTAAGTTGTTAAACTCTTCTTCTTTATAATAAACAATGCTATGTGATGGGTAAAAAAAAAAAAAAAAAAATAGACTGAAATAAAACCAGGCTGTGTTAGCGATTCTAAGAGTTGCAGAGTAAATGCTAGTAACAATGCCCTACCTCTCTTCCAAAACCAACAGCCAAAGAAACAAAACAACTTAGAAAAGGAAGAAGGAAACAGAGGAACCAGGAATACACACTAATGAGTCTGTAACACTGCTTTTCAGTTCCAGATCATGCTTCTGTATTCAGATGACCTGAAGTTTCATCTACATTCATGGTGGGACAGAATTAAGAATCCTCTCTAGGTATTATTTTTTAAGGAGTATATGTGTGTGAGGACAGGGAGGTGTAGGATTAGATTTTTCAAAACAGAGGACAGACGTGGAAACTCATGGTAATTTGGGTATTTTAGTTGACGTAATCCTGGGAGCCAATTTATTCATAAACACATGATACCAGAATTATGTATTCAGAATTTCTTAAAAGTTATTTAAGAGATAATCTTGTCATCTCTTCCACGTCCCTACTCCCACACATACTTAGTTTTCCAATGAAATAAGCAAAGCAAGTGGAGTTTGGGGGGATTGTCTAAGATCATACAAATGATTAGCTGCACATCTGTACTGGAATTCATTTCTCCTGCCTGTCCGGGCGGTTTCTTAGAGCACTTCAAAACTCTGAAAAGTCCTATAGGAATTCTGCTCATTTGGGAGGTTTTTTTTTCCAGGCCTCTAAATCAACCTAAGTCTGAACTGTCTTCAAAGTGATCACCAATCAGCAGATTCCCCAGCAAGCCGAAAAGCACCTGGGAGATCCAGGTTGTCAAAGAATCACATAAGTGGTTTGGAAATGTGTTTTAATGAGGTGCTTGTCCTATGGGGAAAAGGCTTGACTCTAATTAAAGATGAAGCCAAGATATTTTTTGCAGTTTCGTTTAAAGATGATTTGGGGAGGTCTTTTCAGTTATAAAAACTATATGACTCTACATTTGGACAAACTTTAGGCAGAATTTGCAGTATTACTAATATGTACCCAAACAACTATTAAGGAAATTTATACTTTACTTTGTGAGGAGAGTGTTCTCAAACAGAAAGTTTCAGTGTTGACAGAAACATGTGGATTCCAAATTTATTAAATTACTGGAATTTGGAGTTTTAAAAATGCAAACCACTGAGTTGTTATAATGGCTGATAAATGATAGATGGAGAGGTCATTTTAGAATGTCTCTTCCACTGAAGTGGAAGCTTGATCTGTGCAAATGTACAAAAATATTTATTTGAATCTCTTGCTCTGCTTCTAAATTTATCCTAGAAATGGCTTTTAGAAGGTTATATTATGGCAGAGCTAAGGGCGATTTTAAGATAATGAGTTCAAAAGTTTCAAGCTCATTTTTAATCTTAGAAGCTGTTATGCTTATACCGTTAGTAAAATATTTTTCTCTGGAAAAAGCAGCGCTGCTTTCATATTGCCATTAGCTTCAGTAATTCCTGAAACGTATCATCTTCTAGCAAATGCGGGTCTTCAGTTATATTTCCTTTATATCCTGACATACATATTCAATTTTATTATCAGGAAAAAAATAAAGAATTAAGAAAAAGCTCAAGAGAGTATATAACTATCATACAGGTAATTTTACTAGATTAATTTCAGTCCCATGCCAAGTGTAATTCAAAACTCCATGAAGTATCTAGGCCAATTTTAACACTTCTTTAGGTACCACTACTAAACTATACAACATTAATGGGCAGACATATTTGTAAAGATTTTATGAAACAATAGTAAGAGAATTTCAATAATTCATCACCAAACTGTAGCACATGTGCTGCTGATTGAGTATTTACGGAGCACTTAAGCAGGAGACCTCCATATCAGCCACTGGAGATGTAAGTTTCTATGACCTGGCTTCTCTCCTCAGGGAGTTTAAAGCTCAGTGGGGGAGACAGATTTATACACAAATAATTATAACATTTTATTAAACTATTTATTAAATTATCATAATCTTTGTCACAAGGTATTTATAAATTATAATAAGGGAGATTAAGAAAAGCCTCTTGGAAGCGATGATGTGTTAGTCAAAAATGAGTAGGATTTTCTAGGAAGCCCAAAACAGAAAAGCAGGTTTACAAATGGGCAGGTAGGAAAGCCTGACATAGTAAGTTAGGTAATTTCTTACGGCTTTTTAATTCAATGTGAATGGGAGAGGATGGTATGACAGGAGATAAAATTTAAGGTGGTGGGAGACAAGTCACACTAATGATTTGCACTTTATTCTCTGATAGTAGGAAGACATTTAAAGGGGATAGGAAAAATAAGATTTGCCTCTGTAGAAAGATCAACACTGGAAGGAGAAGATCATTTCTGGTGTTTTGTGAAAATATGAGGAAAGAGAACTAATACAGAGGCCATTGAGAGGAAAAGGATGAGATTTAAGCTTGACTTGTTAAGTTCAGCTTTCCAAGTGTGTGGAGTTCAACACAGCATGGCACGTGTATGAAAGAATTTTAATTTTTTTTTTTTAATGACTGCTACCAGATTTTTGTTAAACACCATACCTTGCTGTGTAGCAACGAGAATTAAGCTTACAAATCAATGACAATTCATTCTACTCCAAGAATTTTCCAGTAAATTCCAGCTTAAAATTTTGTTTAAGACAATTCAAAGCATCCTCTCGGAGAGCACATTTAATTTCCTGCAAGTACAAAGAGCTGTTATCTGCAGAAAGACCTGGGGATGGAGAATGTTTCCTGGAACCTTGAAGACTGACTTTCTCAGTTAATGTGGTGTACAGTGCTATTCTTTGACATGACCTATTAGAAGGCAATTGCATGCATACTGATGACTTTAGATAATAGGATTCCAGATACACAATAAAATATATGAATTTAAAATGATATATTAAAAATTAAATTATGAAGGAATAAGATAAATTTTTAAGGAGACCAGACTGCTTTCTATGAATGAAGCAAAATTAACTAGAGATTAAAGCGCTGTCACTGAATATATCAGTTAAGGTCTCATCAGGAAAGTAGAGCAACTATGACTAATGGTAAATAGAGATTTTATTATAGGAAGTATATCTTATACAAATATTGGAGGTCCTACGAAAGTGAAAGTCTAGAAATTGATGTATAATGAAAGAAAGAAAGGCTGATCAAACTACTTGAAGTACTAGCACTGGTGGTAAGGCAGAAGTTTGTAGGCAAACCCAACACACTAAGCATATCCAGGCACTAGATGGGAGATGCAAACGGGAGATCAGAGCAGCTGATGGTAAACTCCTGTCTCTGTGAATTCACAGTCAATCATTTGGTGGTGGGCCCTGGCCAGTGTTAGAAGGGCCAGTGTTTGGGAAAACAAACTGGACAATGAACAGAAGACAAACTGGGACCCACAGAAGTCTGTCTGACGCTTATCTGACTGTACAACCTTCTGAGAATATTGGCCACTGCTTTACTTTTACCTTCCAACCTTCATGCATGCTTCTCTTTTGGCCAACTCTAACCCAAACCATACTACCTAGCTATGCCAACTTGGTACTCTTATAATCATCTTTTAACCATATATAGTCTCCCCAAAAATATCATCAAAATTATGCTTCCACTTAAATTTATGCAGTCCTCCAACTTACAAACATGATATGCTAAAACTTAGGCAAAAGAGACTACATAGAGTCTCACTTCATTTTCTTCTAATTGAGTCATACTCTTCATTAGATATTCTATAACTCAAATATTGTGATACAAGGTCAACTGCTCTTAACACATTTTATGTAGGTAGTGGAGGAATAAGAAATGAAAAAAAGGAACAGGGATTACACACACACACATATGCAGTCACATCAGAGTGACGAAAAATATTAAAGTATTTTTTACTACAACTAGTCAGGTGGTCATAGCTGCTATGTAAAACATTCTTCTTGCCTTTGCCCTGAGCAAGCCCCTCATCTACTCATGGTTCATTGCTTGGTGCATCTATCCAAACTATCATTCCTGCAGAGACTGTGTCAGCAACAGTCTTGTCTATATCTAGTTGTTTTATTTTCCTATTCAAATTTATCACATGATGTGGATGCACTAGGAGGTTACCCAGAAGGTCTCCTGCAAAAAGATATACTCTTCCCTGTCACCAGGAATTAAACTGGGCATATTAACAACTCATTTTAACCTTGATGATCAGGATCACCTCTTCCAGAAAGTAACTTCCTTTTCTGTCTGTTGGTTCAGTGGCATGATAAACTCAAAGTGGCAGTTTCAACTTCTAATTTAGGGGAACCATTGCTTTGTCTCTGTGAATGCAGTTCCCCCTTTAAAACTAAGACCTACAAACTAGTGAAGTCCAAACATACAGACCCAGGAAGTAAAATTTTTGTTATAGAATCTTTATTGGTGAGTGTGAGAGAAGAACTCCCTTTGCTACACCATGATCTCTGAAACCATAAATCCTGGTTATGAAAAGAGAGTGCCACATATTGGTTGCTCATTCAGAGGATATGCCACACTTTAAAGGACATTATCCCAACCAAACATGAGTCTTCAAAAGGCCATTAGACAGTTCTATCAGTCCAGCTGTTTCAAGTGATGAGCAGCATAAACCAGTGAATTACAGGAGCATGAGCTCATTTCTAAAATTCATTTGCTTTTAAATTAGTTCCCTGGTCAGAAGCAGTACTCTGTGGGTTACCATGATGATCAACAAGATATTTTATAAGTGATTGGTAATTTTGTTAGAATTATTATTAGAAGGAAGGGTATATCCATATTCGTAGTAATTGTGTGTTTTAGTGAGAACAAAGCACTATCTCTTTTACCATTGAGGTGTTCCAGTGTCATCAACCTGTTATATCACAGAGACATTGCTGGATTCTCTTGGGCAAATGGACCTTCGTAATGTCCAGGGGTTTTTTGGGCCTCGGGTAAAAATCCCTGTTCCTGAGCCTATGTGATAAGCTCAAATAATAAGCTTACTTAATAAGTCTATTAAGCAAGAACAAGGGAGGCTGAGGCAAGAGGCAGACGGACATCCATGGAACAGGTCATTTTAACTCTAACACTTGATTACTGAGACTCTTTTCAGCTGAATTTGCTCTCTGGTGAGTATCTTGTTCAATAGAATAAAATACTTCTACACTCTGTCTGTTTGAAGAAAACCATCAATAGTCATCTTCCTCAGACTACCTTGTCACTAATTTTCAGAACTGTGTTCATTCTTGGTTTCTAAACATCAGTCAAATCATTATCTACCGACAATAAATCACTGAAAATCTGTATCTCTGGCCTTCTCTCATTACACATAAAAGAAACGACGGATGCATTTCTCAAAATTCTGCCATTCTAAGCATTTTATTTCACTACTTCTTCCAAGGCCATCCTTGAGGCAATAGTGCTAGATTTACCCAATTTAGGGTGGAGCCAGCATAACCATGCAGAACCACCACTAAGCCACAACTGAATTTTTTCTTTTTCAGTCAATTAGTCATAGGGAGACTTGCCAATAAGCTACCATTCTGCATTGAAAGACAAGCACCAGTAAAGCAGGAGGAGAGATGATGGGGAACAAAGTAGGAAACATACTTGCTCACAGGACATAATGGCTTCAGGTTCTGCTCAAACCCAATATCACATGCCTCACAGGCACACCCAACTATATGGCTCTGTGGGTCAAACCACATGCATTTCATGATGAATCTTTCAATTCTCATAGGAACTTGGTGGTCTGTGTTTAAGTATTTAGTTTCTACTAAAGCCCAGTAGTAAAAGAGGTCTGTGGGCTTGTTTGTTTTTATATTTTGTTTTTAATTTTTTTCTCAAAAGAAGAATAGTATCTACAGAGGACGGCATTAGCTTTGCTATATTTGACATACAGTCATCAGGCAAAGGCTCCACACGGCATGTCTATCGGTCACTGATACTTTAAGCATAACTGTACCTGTTAAAAAATACATGAACAGAGTCTCATTGATTGGGTACTGGAGTCTCAGAAAGGGAGGAGAGAGAAAATGAAACAGAAAAACAAACAAACAAAAAACAATTGAATGATTAAGGACTGAAAACTTCTCAAATTTGGACAAAGACATAAATTTATAGATTCAAAATGTTTAATGAGCACCAAATAAAATACATTTTTAAAACGAAAAGAAAAAAAAAACATGTTAAAGCACATTATAGATACTCAGAAAAGAAATCATTACATCTTTATGTACAATGGACCAATAATTTAAATGACTAAAGCCTTCTCACTTTTTTAGTAATCACTCCAGATTCTATATTGGGGTATGAAATATCAACAGCTAAACCCTAGCTGCCAAGCCCATTTCAAGTGCACAGAATTCCCAGTCCATTGTTCAATGCCTTTCCCTTAAAGAATTAATGTACAAGGATTATATATATTTAAGGAAAGTCAATGCCTTGTGTCTTGGCTTCCCTAGAAACAAAACCTGACATAGAGATTACGCACAAGTGGTTTTTAGGGAGTGATAAGAAACCCTATACATGAATGAGGAAATTAGGGAAGAGCAAAGAGCTAAGTAAGTATGTTTCCTCAGGAAACTTTAGCTTTGGGAGTATAACATGAGGGCTATGGAGAATAAATATCACTGCAGAATTGTCCCCACCTTAATGAAAGCGGCCGTAACCCTTGTATCAGTCAGCCATTATCTGAAGTCTGCCCAGAGAAGAAATGTGATTTCTCATGTAAGGTGGCTGAGGGCAATTCTCCCAAAGAGAAGGCAACTGTAAGCTGGGAACTGTTAGCAGCCAACATTATTCATCAACTAGAGAATGGTAAAATTAGCCTGGTGAAGAGTGACTGGATAGGGTTCAAATCACATTTACTGCACACAATAACATGAAAGAAGAGCATCAAGACAAAAATTTTAAACCTAGTGCTGACTGGATGAGAAACCATTGAGGAAAAAAGAGAACATGGAAAAGTCTGATTGTTAATCTTCAAAAGATCTGAGAAGATTTTCAATCAATTAAACAGAAGTAGAATGCTATTTTAAAGAAAAAGAGATTACTTACCAATAATCATTATAAACTTCGAGTGGTGGTGAGGAGAGGGAAAATAAATAAAAAGATAAAAATGACTGAAGTCACTAGAAAGTCACCAAAGGCAAACAGGCATTAAAGGGAGTACAGCAACGCAAAAAAGTGCTGCACATCTAACCAGATTTTTTAGAAAGGGCATTACCCAGTTTATAGGGAACACAGGTGTCAAGTCCCAAGAAGAGAAAGGGCAGCCTTAGAGAGCTAAAGCTTCAGAAGTCAGCCTTCTGAACTTCCTGGAAAGCTAGAGAGAGCCACAGTTGAGGAGACCCCCCAAATCCCAATGTAAATATCACTCAGATCCTTGGGTGATTTCCAAAATGCCTGTGCACAAGACAAAAATCCAAGAAAATTCACAGAAAGCAACATTTGGAAGGTTAACTCACTTGTATAGAAAATTTAACAACCATGAGGTGCTGGGAAGACATAACTTGGAGTCCTGCTGAGTTAGAGTGGCTTAGGAAGCACCTCATATTTTCCACTGAAACTCTAAAATAGCCATGCCTTAGGAACCAGACACATATTTTTTGGCTAAGGGATATGATCTAGGATTAAGGACACACCTACCCCCAAAAAGTTGAAAACCAAATCTTCACAAGATCATGGTAATCCAGTAATTTCATTCTCTACTCAGGCAAAACTAAAAACACTATTTGGAGAAAGGTAACAAATTCCAGAGTCTCTATAATATATCATCTACAATGCCTGGTATATGAAATAAAATTTAGTACACATGTCAAATAGCAAAAACGTGTGAATCATAATCAAGAGAAAAACCAAACAACTTAAGTAGATCCATAGACCAATCAGTTGCTCAGCAGTTTAACTTTGTAACTGTGACAAAAATTTACCAAACCTAGTCAATATAGTAGGTTAAATAATAGGTAATATTGAAATAGGTATAAATCATTACCTTCCTTGACCAAAACAAAAACAAACAAAAAAGCCCAACGCAAGCAAATCAAACCAAAAAACTTGAGAGAGTTTAACTTTCAGAGAAAATGCCATGAAAAGTTTAAGACAACCTCATGTATGTTCTATATATATAGTCTCTAGGGAAAGCAACATACGCTCCTACATTAGCATTCTAATTTTTCTACTCTGCATGTTTTTCACAAAGATTCAATTTTAAATGTTATTTATGTTACAATATTATAACAGATTCTGAAACCATCTACAGCCCTAAAGATGGTTTGCTATAACTTTCACAAATGTGTACAATATGCTCAAGGGAATGCAAAAAAGCATGAAATCTACTATTTTCTAATTTCCATTCTACACCATAGAATAACATTCCATACATATTAATAATGGAAAGCATATTAATAACAACACCGTAATACTGATACCACTCTGCTACTTGCTCACTTTGACTCACTCTAAATATTGCGTTTTAGCAACCCCATGGAATGATTCCCTCTGTTCTACAGCTTCATTTTAAAAATAGCACATTAATATGATGGTATTCTGAAAATAATTCCTTCAGAAACAGCCTCTATAACAAAAGACTGACAAGCTAAACAAAAAATAAATGCATTAATGAAATAGGTTTAAAAGGACAATGGATATTTGACTAATAAATAAAACTAAACAACATCCTTATATAGTAGCAATTGAAAATATTGAAAAGTTTTCATTAGCAATAGCAAGCATTTGTCTTCTATTCAGATATAAACTTCATGAGAACTAGGTTAGAACAAATGAAGAAAGTTACAAATTCTAATGGTAAAATTTTAAATAAATTGTTAGTAAAGGAATAGACATACTCTGATCTTAGCTAGAAATATTGAGCACTATAGAAATATCTGTTCTCACCAAGATAATTTATAAATTTAACATATTTCAAATTAAAATCCCAACAGAATTTTAAAGGAATTACATAAAATACTAAAATTTATAAGGGGATGTAAGCAGGCAAGAGTATTAAATTTTATTCTGCACATGAATAAGCTTAAGTTGGAGAAAAGGAGAGAAGAGTAATGAAGTAACTTACCTCTTATCATGATCTACTTTAAATATTTAAAACCAAATCAGACCATGTCAATAAGGCAATATTAGATGAATAAAGAAAAGGTTTGAGTTTATAAACAAACCCAATTTTTTGATAATTTTTTACCAAGACCTGAGTAAGTTTTGAAATAAGAAAAGAATAAGTAAATTGTGAGGAGTCAAAATTAATAAATCCCATTAGAAAATTCTGATAGTGATGTAAGGGAGGAAAACATAGATGTTAAACTACAAAGGCTTGTAAGGACAGGATGAATTTTTAGAAGTTAAAAACTCAATGACCAAAACAAAGAAAAGAAATTGTAATATTTCTTACCTTGCTGAAGAAACAAAATTTCTCATTTATGAAGCCAAGTAAAACAGTAATAATTGACTGAAGAGGATTCAGTGCATAACTTTGAATTTCCTTAAAAAAAAAAAAAGTTAGCTATAATACAGCCTTGGGAGTATACATATTATGTATTTATGAGTATAAATTTATATTATATATAATATATATAACATATATAATATATAAATATAATGTATGCTAATATATAACAAATTTTATACCTATAAATACATATAGGTATAAATACTTGCATGTATTATATATTATATTAATAAACCATTCAGGAAGAAAAAAGTAACAGTAAGCATCTAATTGCACAGATTTTCAAAGACAAAATATTAAATATTAAAATAAAATCTTTTTGAAGAGTATTCTTATCTTAAATAATTATTAGGCCATTTTTGAATGTCTGAAAACTTTTCAAAGGAAAAATAGCTACAGCAAATTTCTCTATGAGATATACTACAGAGACAAACAAGAGCAGATGGCTTGATAAAGCTAGCCAAATCTCAGTCTAAGTTAAATGCTATGTGTGGATGAATTTTCATGTAATGATTAGATGAGTTGAGAGGTCAATATCTGAATAAAAGTAGAAGAGAATTTCTAAATCAGGTACATAATATGTAAGAATCAAGTCAGTGCATGACAGTGAGTGCAATATGTCTCAATATTTCCACTCATTTTACAAAGCATCATTATTGGGAAATTATAAAGTGTGTAAATGCTGAGTATCACAATATATCCTTAGTTGTAAAAATGTTCATACGCTTTATAAACAGTTCTCTAAGTTACCTATGGAGGACTCAATTCTATATCTTTCTAATGTAGATAAATTAATGTTGCTATGGGAATTTTAACTTTGGAATTTCCTGACTCTTGCATGCTTAATTTCTTAACGTTAATGTTCCAATACCAGACCTGAATGACTACACATCATGGATATTTCTATCTGCTCAAGATGTTTCTAGAATGCAACACTTAACCTTTAAAAATATTTGAGAGGGCAGAGGCAAAAAAGCAGAAACAATGAGAATCTGTTCTGTTGATTAGCAGCAAATCTCTTTATTTACAGTTGGATGAGAATGTGAAAAGGAATGAACACCCACAGTAGTGACAAAAGGTGGAGAAATGACAAAAAGTAATGATTATATATGTAAAATGTGTGAGAAAAAACCTCAGACAGTGAATGTCCAAATGATCCAACTTAATAATCAATATTTGAGATTTAAAAATATAGAACTTTATTTTAATAAGCTTTCACTGACAAACAAAACAGAGCAAAAAGCGCCTTTTAAGATCATTTATATGCTCATAAAGATAACTACCAGAATGAGATGTGATGCTGATGGTTGGTACCCAAGGGAGATTTTGGAATATTAGTATGCCCACCTCAGGGAGGATTTGGCATAAGCAACAATATGCGGAGGTGCTTCCATGTGTACACAAATACCGCTGTTTTTCTGCTTAATTGTGTAAGCCAGGAACGTGGCAGAAAGAAATGTATCATTATGGTCTGTCGTATTTATAACAGAACATCATGTTTGGAGACTATGGTGGCTATTTGGAAATATTACATTTTTAACAAATGAGGCTCATAAGAGTTTGCCTTCACCCTGATAAGGCCCTTGGAGGAATCCTGGAAAAGACGTATGGGAGAATGACACCATTTACAGAGTTGGATGATACCCGTGGGGGCTCCCTGACTCTCACTTGGCCAACTCCCTCTCTTATTGGACACCATTTCTCCTTCCCTCCAGTCCTGTATGTTCAATATGTATGTGTAATTTCTATCTCTTTCCCAATCATCATTCACTGATGGGGAAAAGTTGAATAGGTATCTCAAAGCAAGGAACATGTGTGTTAGGATTCAGTATCCCAAAGGTTTTGGTGTGATAGGAAAATATTTATTCTTAAAATTTATTCATAATTTTAAATTTTTAAATACTTTTTAAAACTTTTCATCTGGCATGTTTCCTGACTTTAATGCGAGTAGAATTTGTATTGAATTTTTTATAAAAAACAAAAAAGTGTGTGTGTGTGTGTGTTGCATTACAGTGAATTAAAATGAGGTATTAAATGCTGGAAAATATAAGTTCTCCAGCATTTAAAGTTGACAGTAAGTTATCACAAGGAACTTTAGAATCTAATTTGTTCCAGTGGAATAGATAGCTGCTGAGTTTTATCACCATGCCTAACCTAGTCACCAAAAGAGAAGTGTCTTGATTAAAAAATATATTATTTTTATATCATTACCACTATATATGAGATAAATATTTATTGAAGAGCCACTGGGCTCACAAAATACAGAGTGACATCCTTGCTGCTGTAGACAAATCATCTAGAGAAAAGCTACAGAAAGCATTAACACATACTGGTAATTGAATGTGTATTTATTATGCCTGAACGAAAGAGTGAAGTAGGCAATGATGCTTGTTGTGTCCTTTCCCCACTCTCTCCCTTCAGATATGACAGATGCCAAGTGGCCTAGTGACTTGCTCTTTCCCTCAGATGCAAAGCCTGCCCTGTTTGCTTCTGTGGAACCATAGCACATGCTTTTGCACTTTGCACTGCTCTCTTCTTCTCTCATCATGTTCAAATAATTAACTACTAATCATATATGCCACCCTTTATTATAATTACTGAGAAATATTGGGAAATTAAAAAAAAAAAAACACAATGATTATTCCCAAAATTTTAAATGCAGTGGAAGAGGAGATATATGTATGCAAATAACGATGAAAAATTAGAAAATAGGATCAAAGACATTGCTGGAAACTGAAGGACTAGTAAGTACAGACACATCAGAGATGAGAAAAGAGATGTTGAAAGCAGAAAAAGCAAGCTAAGAAATATGAAAGCAGAGAGATTCAAGATATACGTGGGGAATATCAGTTATGTTGGTCTAGAATGGTGGTTGAGGGTACATAGTCCAAGTGTGTCCACTAAAGTACTCCGGTTTTAATTCATGGAAGGCCCTGAATATTATCATGTGGAATGCAGGCTTTCTCTAAGGGCAAAGATAGGCAAGGATTTTTTTGAGTAAGGGATAGACATGATTCAATTCATGATTTAGTAAGACTATTTTGGAACACAGTGGTAACTAATTTGAACCTATAAACAAAATAATTGCTATTAAAATATTTTATAATTTTGGTAACAGCTAAAATGAAGATCTGACCTGAGTTAGTAATAGTAAGGGAATGAATGGGGTGAATATGAGAAAAATTCAACAGGCAAATTTAAAGACAGAGACACAGGAGAGTTTAATTCTCTTCACAGTATTCCACTAACCTCCTATGTGACTTACCTTAAAACCTACAGGGGCAAAAAATATGGGGTTTTATTTTATTTTTTTTTATTTGATTCCACACTGCCTAGAAGAGCATCTGGCACATAGTAGGTAATAAATTAAAAAAATATGGAATAAATTAATCTAAACTATCTTAAAATCAATGAAGGACACTAAATAATAACTAGGTCTCCTTCAGAGCCAGAATGGTATTAATTAAACCTGATTTTCTAGTTCTCTGTCAAATGATTTAAATAAATGAATCTGTCAAAGAAAGTGATATTGAGAGTAAGTACAAGGCACTATTTTAATCACCATGGCATAAAGATAGATGGCTTTTTGTCTGTTTTTTTCTTGTTTAATCTATAGGAAATTTGTATTATATGTGGAGAGGCAAATAAGGCATTTTTACTTTAAGTAGTTTATGAAGTAAAAGTTTTAAGGATAAATGCTATTACTAAGTGTTGGAAGAAACCCGTAAGTTCCATGAGGTAGACAGTTCAAGTCAGGGGTATTTGAATCATGGAGGCACAACTAATTTTCCTTACTTCCGCTTTTTCCAGGACACATTTCCCTAACAGTGATCATGAATCAACTTCTCCCCAAAATAAAATCTAAAGGAACTCGTATTTAGGAAACTGTTTTATTCTGCTTTAATTATCATTTAATTAAAGTCTTTACTTCAAACCTTGACTGGTTATAAGAAATTTAAGAGATATAACATTTCAAAGGAGTTATAAAAGAATTTCGAAACTTAATCTCTTGGATTAGTTTTGAAGGTGGAAAAAAAGGCAACATTGGAAAATTCACCCATGTGGCCCCACAAAGATCAACAATTGGACCAACATCCATGAACAAAAACAGCTCCAAAGGACCTCTACAACCCAGTTAGGAAGATTTAGCAAAACTGTGGAACAAAAAGAAAAACAACTCAGAACAATTGCATAAGAAGAGAAGGAAGACAATTTTGTTTTGCATCATCCCATCCCCCAGGCTGGCACTGTTCAGAACCAAAAAGGAACTTCCCAGCTAGGAGATCCTCTCATCAGGAAAGCAAGAATGGGGTGAACGACCAGCTTCTCCACCCTAGTGGGGCACTGCACAAGGTCCCATTTTGGTTTCACCTCACATAGACTGGCAAAGCCAGGACATATTGAGCCAGCTTGGAACAGGGAAGAAAAGCAGAGGCTATTATTAGCAGACACGCAGCAGAAGTGATCACAGTTCACAGAGACTGGCTCTGTAACAAACTCAGCAGATTTTTGCCATTGATGAAGCCAACAGCCAGCACAGCTGCCGCAGACCCCCTGTAAGTCTCGCCAGCTTTCCCCCCACAGGTATTTGCTATCACTGACACCAGCTGCCTGAGTCTTTCCCCATCCCTACCAAAGCCAGGGAGCCCTAATTGCAGCCAGCTCAGGCTTCTGCAGTCATGCAAGTGCAAGACGCTAGGCCAGGCCACCCCAGCTGACTCCCACCACTGTGCCCATGTTTGTGGTTCACCCCTCCAGCTATACAACTGCATACCACTGGCCTGATGCCCAGCATCAGCATCCACTGCAGCATGCACACATGAGAGGAGAGAGTGCAGCAATGGGCAAGCGCATTAATAGCTAGGGCCCCCATAAAGCTTGCAAGTCAGAGCAGACCCCACCTTCTGTTACCGGTCAGCATCACACAATAATCTGTAGCTAACCCCTCCAGCTGTGCACCCATATGTCCCCAGCCCAACCCACTGCAGTGTGCAGAGTGGGTGGGGAGTATACAGCCACAGGAGAGCACACTGACAGCCAGGGCCTCTGCAGTTGTCAGTGAGCCCACAGTTGGCCCCTGCCCTTGCCATCTGCCCTAGTCCTCATGACTATGAGTGGGTGTGTAACTGGCTTCTAATCCAGTTAAAGGAGCAAAAAGAATTAAAGTTCTGAAGAAAGCCTACAGGATTTAACAGGACACCATCAAAAATATCATGTACCTATCATCGGAGTCCCAGGAGAAGAAAGGGAGAAAGGGACAGAAAGCTTATTTAAAGAAATAATGGGCTTCCCAAATCTAAGAAGAGATTTGGACACGCAAGTTCATGAAGCTGATAGATTATCTCAAAATTTCAATCCAAAATGATCTTCTCCAAAGTACACAACAATAAAATGAATAAAAACAAAGAAAAAGAGATAATTTTTAAAGCAGAAAGGAGAAAAAAAACTTTCATATAAGGGACTATCCACAAGGTTATCAGTGGATTTCTCAGCAGAGACTATGTAGCCCAGGAGAGAATGAGATGAGATAAAGTGCTAAAAGAAAGAAACTGACAACCAAGAACACTTTACACAGCAAAGTGTCCTTCAGAATTAAAGGTCAAATAAAGATGTTCCCTAATATACAAAAGCTGAGGGAATTCATCACCACTAATCCTGCCTTATATGAAATGCTGAAAGGAGTTCTTCAAGCTGAACCAAAAGGATGTAATTTAGTAATATAAAAATATATAACACACTGGTAAAGAAAGCATAAAGTCTGATTCAGAATATCCGAATACTGTAATATGGTGATGCGTTTACTATTTAACTCTAGTATAAAGGGTAAAGAACAAAAATATTAAAAATAGCTGTAGCTTCAACAATTTGTTAAAGGATACAAAATATAAAAATGATATAAATGGTGACATCAGAAATATAAACTGGGAGGATTAAAAGGACAGAATTTTTTTTGTATGTGATGGATGTTATCAGCATAATATAAACTGTTTTATATATAAGATGTTTTATGTAAACCTCATGGGAACCACAATGCAAAATTTATGAGACACGCAAAGGATAAAGAGAAAGGAAACAAGGCATACCACCATAAAAAAAAAAAAAAAGATCAATTGACAAAGGAAGGCAGCAAGAAAGGAAGGAAAGAAAATGGAACTTCAAGACAGCCAGAAGACAATTAATAAGATGACATTGGTAAATCCTTACCTGTCAAAAATTACTCTAAATGTTAATGGATTGACTTCTCCAATCAAAAGGTATAGAGTGGCTGGATGGATAAAGAAAAAAAAAATCTCAATTGTATGTTGTATACAAGAGAAACACTTCAGCTTTAAGTTACATACATAGGCTCAAAGTCAAAGGATGACAAAACATATTTCATGCCATGCAAGTTGTAACCAAAAGAGAGCAGAGGTAGCTATACTTACAGCAGATAAAACAGACTTTTAGTCAAAAATAGTGACAAGAGAAAATAATTATCATTATATAATAAATGGATCAATTTATCAAAATATAACAATCAAATATATATACAACCTACATCTAACAGATCTGAAAGGAGATAGAGGAAACAATACAATAATTGTAGGGAATTTCTGTATCCACTTTCAACCACGGAGAGATCATCCAGACATAAAATAAAGAAACAATGGATGTGAACCACATTTTAGACTAAATGTAAGTAACATATTAAACAAAAAATTCCATCCAACAGCAGCAGAATACGCAATCTTCTCAACTGCACACAAAACATTCTCCAGGATAGGTCACATGATAGGTTACAAAATAAGTCTTAGCAAATATAAGAAGACTGAGATCATACCAAGTATCTTTTCTGACCACAATGGTATGAAAGTAGAAATCAAGAACAGAATAAAAGCTGGAAGATTTACAAATAGCAGAGATTACACAACATCCTGAAGAACTAATGGGTGACAGAAGAAATCAAAAGGGAAATCAAGAAATATCTTGAAACATGAAAATGGAAGCACAATATATCAACGCCTACAGGACACTGCAAAGCAGTTCTAAGAGGGAAGTTTTTAGTGATAAACATCTACATTAAGAAACAAGAGAACTCAAAACAACTTCACATTATACCTCAAGGAACTAGAAAAGAATGAACAAAGCCCAAAGTTAGCAGAAATAAGGAACTAACAAAGATCAGAGTGGAAATAAATGAAACAGAGATCAGAAAATCAAATAAAAGATAAATGAAACTAAGCTTTTTTTTTTTAAGATAAACATAATGGACAAACACTTTACTAGGCTAAGAAAAAGAGGAGAGACTCAAAATCAGAAATGAAAGAGGAGACATTACAACTGATACCACACAAATACAAAAGATCATGAGAGACTACCATGAACAATTATATGCCAATAAACTGGATGACATAACAGAAATGGATACATTCCTAGGAACATACAACCTACCAAGACTGAATCATGAAGAAATAGAAAATCTGAATAGATCAATAATGAGTAAGGAGATTGAATCACAAAAGCAAAACCAAAAACAAAACCTTCCAACACAGAAAAGCCCAGGACCAGATGAGTTCATTGGTGAATTATATCAAACATTTTAAAGAAGAATTAATGCCAACTCTTCTCAAACTCTTCTAAAATATTGAAGAGCAGGGGATACTCCCAAACTCATTTTCCAAGGCCAGCATTACCCTGATATTAAAGCCAGATAAGGATACTACAAGAAAAGAAGATTACAGAAAAATATCCCTGATAAATATAGACACAAAAATTCTCAACAAAATATTAGCAAAACAAATTCAACACTACATTACAAGGATCACTCACCACCATCAAGTGGGATCTGTCCCTGGGAGGCAAGGATGTTTCTATATAAGCAGATCAATAAAAGCAATACAACACATTAATGGAATTAAAGATTAAAAAATCACATGTTCATCTCAATAGAGGCAGAAAAAATTTGATAAAATACCATATCCTTTCATGGCAAAAACATTCAGCAAATTGAATATACAAAGTACATATCTGAAAACAATAAAGGTCATATATGACAAACCCACAGTTAACATCATACTCAATGGTGAAAGGCTGAAAGTTTTTTCTTTAAGTTCAGAAATAAGAGTGCTGACCCTTGTCACTCCAATTAAACACTGTTGGATGTTTTAGCCAGAGACTAGAAAAGAAAAAGAAATAAAGGGACCCTAATAGGAAAGGAAGAAGTAAAATTGTCTTTTTTTGCAGGTGATATGATCTTACATAGAAAAAACAATAAAGACTCCACCAAAAAACTGCTAGAACTAATAGACAAATTTTGTAGTTTCAGGATAGAAAATAAACATACAGAACACAGTTGGGTTTCTATATGCTACACAATAAAATATCTGAAATAGAAATAAAGAAAACTATCCTATTCAGAGTAGTAACAAAAATAATAAAATACTTAAAAATAAATTTAACCAAGGAGATGAAAGAGCTGTACTACAAGACTTTTATAAAAGACCCTGATGAAGACACAAACAAATGGAAAGATATTCTGTGTTCAAAGGTTTGGAAAAGTTGATATTGTTAAAATGTCCATATTACCCAAAGCTGTCTATAGATGTGATCTCTATCAAGATTCCATAGCATTTTCCAGAGATGGAAAAAACAATCCTAAAGTTCACATGGAGCAACAAAAGACCCTGAATAGCCAAGGCAATCCTGTAAAAGATTAACAAAGTCAAAAGTATCACACTTCCTGATTTCAAGCTATCTTACAAAGCCATAATATTCAAAACAGTATGGTAATGGTGTAAAACTAGACACAGATTAATGTAACAGAATGAAGAACCCAGAAATAAACCCTGCTTATATGTTCAAGTAATATTTGACAAGGGAGCCAAAACTACTCAATGAGGAGAGGATAGTCTCTTCTATAAGTGGTGCTGGGAAAACTGGATAACCACATGATGAATAATGAAATTGGGAACCTCTTACACCACTCACAAAAATAAGCTTGAAATATATTAAAGACTTAAAGACCTGAAACCATAAAACTAGAAGAAAAAGGGATAAACCTCCTTAAAATTAGCCTTCATAGTGACTTCCTGGATATGACACCAAAAGCACAAAAAAGCAAAAATGAATAAGTGGGACTACATCAGACTGAAAAGCTTCTGGACAGCAAAAGAAACAATAAACAAAATAAAATGGCGCCCTATAGGATGGGAGAAAATATTTACAAACCATATATTTAATAAGTGGTTAGTGTCCAAAAGATATAAAGAACGCATAAAACTCAATAGAAAAATAAATAAATAAATCTGCTTTGTAAAAATGGGCAAAGAAATAGGCAATTTTCCAAAAAAGACACACACAAATGGCCAACAGGTACATGAAAAGGTGCTCAACATTACTAATCAGGAATGCAAATCAAAACCACAGTGAGATATCACACACCTGTTGGAATAGCTATCATCAAAAAGACAAGAGATAACAAATGTTGGCAACAGTGTGAAGAAAAGAGAACCCTCATACACTATTGATGGGAATGTAAGCTGGTGTAGCCCCTGCTTTGCAATATTTCTGAGCTTTCTCAAAAGAAGCCTTAGAAATCTCTACAATAGTGCCAATACGCAGTGAAGCAATTGCATGGATTTTTATTTGTTGTTTCCAAAATACAAATTGACAAGTGTCTTGATTGAGAAGATATCTAGTATATCTCTAAGTAACTATGTTCAGATGTGCATGAAAAGCTGTACCTTAGAAGAGGATTCCAAGTGGTATGACAAGAGAAAACAAAATCCAGAAATAAAAACAGGCAAAGCTTATAATAGGTTTTGAAATCCAATGAAAGATAGAATTTGCATTGACTGTAACCAGTACCCAGGCATTTTAAACACACATCCTCACAATCTTATCTACAAATGGCATCCTGCATATTTTTGACTATTACATCATTCTGTAGTTATGTTTTACGTCTGGGTTCACTAAAAGAGATGCCTGAATTTACCTTTGAAGTTAAAAAATGTCCTGGACCTTATAGATTATTTGTTGAAATCTGGCAAAAGCCTGGAATATTTATATATTTCAGTACTGTCAGACATTTAACCACTCCAACCCCCTCTTATTTTGTGGTCTCAAGTGTAATTTCTGGTATTTCACCATGCACATCACTAGCTACCAGCAATCTGGTTTCCTTTTTTCTTAAAATTTCTCCTACACTTCAGCACTTGGTTTGCTTACTCTCCACAGGCTGACTGATCTCCACATGTTAACTGATATAGTGACTCCACCTCTTAAGAAGAAGAATTAAATTCAGGAACTCAGGACTGACAAGAGGATGGAGCAAAGCATTTCTGATGGTTTATATTCCTCTGGCTAGGAAAATCAATAGGCATGTCTCAAATAGCGCACACACACGTGCGTGTGTGTGTGTGTGTAAAACTACTTTGTGCAACATGTTTACTTGGCATATAGGGAAAATATAATTTCAAAGAAATTAAATGTTTCAGAAATTTGCAAATATTTGGAGTTTAACAGTTCTAACACAATCTCTAAAGGCAAAACTTAGTTGACCTGGACTTGTTCTATGCATATTTCAAATCTTAAAAAACCACTGAAAACTACTAGTTTCATATTAAAAGATGAAAATAAACCTACACTGATGAAACGCTTAACTAAGTTTGGACCAACTTTGACAAAAGCTTTCCAAACATTTGTGAAACTTTTTACAATCTTCCTTACATGTGGGATTGGCAGTAAAACCTGATCCAGGGGCAGCTTTTCAAATAGATTTCAAAAATAATAAGAACTGTCAGCGTTCCATTTGAATCATTAACTGGACATAGTCTCTTCCCATATTTACCAATGGCTTCCTCACACGCTTGTGGTTACTCCATCATTTCCTCCTGCTAAATGCATTCCCACCCTAATACACCTATCTGCCTATTGTAAAGTACTTTGAGTTTCCTGTAAATGAATTTACAAGAATCAAAGTAGAATAAGAACATTTTTGCCTATTGTTAGTACCCTATTTTTGTTCACACATGATTATTTTTTCCAGGTATTGGAAAAGAAAGAATGCTGAATTCAGAGTCATAAAACCTGTAGACTATAAATAATAAATTATTCATAAATAATAAATTACTATAAATTTGTGACATGGAAAGAGACAAATAAGATTGTCTTGGGTTTTCAATGTCATGTTTTGTAAACAGAAAGAGGTCGACCGGGACTCAGGGATGAAAAATAGGTTTCATTTCTGAGTAGCAACTTTAATCATTTGATTGCGAATGTCTGAGGCACTGGTCTGAGAAAGAGTCTGAGAACAAATGCATCTGGGCTCAGGAACAGATTCTCAAGACACTGCGGATGAATATCAAGGGCATGGGCTTGTGCTACTTGTGGCAATGGTGCCCTGTAGCTGCCATCTCTGCCCAAGATAATGTGTAAGGTTGTTTCCAGCTCTAACAGCCTATGATTCACTTATTCCTCTCTCCTAAATTATTTCTATCGCCCAAGGAAATAAGTCTATTCTTATTTGCACAGCTGGGGAAATTACCATCAAAGTATATTTTGAAAGTTATAAAGTACCGCTTGTACCCCTTCTTAAATGGACTTTTAGTGATAATGTTTATACTCAAATAGAAGAGTGAACCGGTTATAAAAAATAAAATAACAGAGGAATAAAAGGCTTTGCCAGTACATGTGCTCAGATATTACTTCCAATTTCCATAATAAAAAGTCAGTTTCTTCCATAACAATTTAAACATGGCCCTGCTAACCAAAACTACTTTCATCTTGCTATAGCAGGTAGCTTTACCTAATCAAGGAAGGTAGGATAAGTTTACCAAAAAATTACTCATTGTAAAAACTGCTGCACCTTTTACTAAAGTCTTAATTTTGACTAACTTGTGAATATTTATTAAAGGAAAATCATTTTGGCAGACTTCTAAGAACATGGAGACCTCAGACCCCACTTTGGAAAAGATTGATATGAGGAACAAAAATTTATTCCATGAAAATAATATTAATCCTAAGATTCATTCTGATATAAATATAATAGCAACAGTAACACTAGTAAGGGCTCATATTTGTCATTTACTTTGTGCCACTGTGTTAAAGGCTTTCTATGTATGAATTCATTTAATCCTCACAATAGCCTTAATGTGTTTTATTATTATCATAATTTGAGATGAAGGGTGAATAAGTTTACTTAGATCATTCAGCTGATGATTCAAACCTCATGATTCAAACACAGGAATCTGACCCTAAGATGTCATTATTTGGAAAGACTTAGCAAAGTCACAGCAAAAGAAGGGTATTATATTTATATCTGACAAGATATTTACTAGATTAGCATATTTATAGCTAAGATTTTATTAGATTAGCATTGGAATAAAAACCAAAATTGTAGAACTTGTGGACCTTGGTTTATTCCTTCATTCAACAAAATTGTTTGAGTGCCTTCATGTGCTAAACACTAGTAAGGTGCTATAAATACAATCATGGAAAGCGATGTAAGATTCCTCATTGCACAGAATCCACAGTCTAGTCTACTTCTAGACGTAGATGTTAAATTAAGATCTGTGCTATGCAAATGAGGAACATTAATAACTGTATCATGGTAGAGTATGTAGTCTGCTTCAGCAAACTAATATACAGTAAGCTATATACACAGTCACACTTAAACCACACAAAAATCAGTTCAATGACCTTATATTAATGGGGAAAAGAATACACAAACCTCACAAGAGCTTTATGTGCACAGTTGGCTAATATTTTTAATTGTAAGACATATCAGGATCCTAGAAAGAAGCAAATCAGTTTCCATTTAAGAAAGCATAAATTAAAGGCTACCCAAAGTCACAAAGGATGAACACACTAGGCTGTTTGCTGACCTGAGTCAATGCCTGACCAATGTTCCTCTTGTAAGGCTAAGACTGATAATAGAGTTACTGAATTCTAACCTTTCACTCCATTAAACTCTGTTGTAAATAATAATAGTAAAACCACCTCATTGTAATACCTAGTTTATTTGGCTTTCCAAAACCATCTTAAGGTAAGGAGTTTCCTATATATATGTAATTTAATCGTGAATAACAATTACGGAGGATAAGGACGTGGGGTTTCTTCTCCTGCAGCTTAAGTAACATGGTTAGTAGAGTATTAAACAGGCATTCCTATTTTGAGGGTTTTGCAACCTTAGTTGTAACATGGTGTTATTACTCTTTACAAATATTTATCAGTGTCACTCATATTAAAATAGAAATGTTCATGCAATTTCCCAATGTAAATCCTTATAGTTTTCATTAATGAATACATTTTTCCAGCATAAGCCCCAAAATGGTGGTTTTTCTGGTGCAAACATGCTTCAGTGTCTTTCTTTCTCTTTGCAATATGATTTCAGTTAGAAGAAAATATATATCAAGTATTAGAAAGGATGTTTTTGATACACGCTGATTGGATCATCAGCTTCCTTTTTTAGCTTTGCCATAATCACTCATGACATGTCATTCATTGGCACAGTGCTACTCTGCCATTTTCAGTGACCCACAGGTAGCCTTTCCTAAAGAAGCTTAGAAAACTCTATTTTTCCCTTAGGGAGAAACTGGAGGTGAGCTGAGAGTTTGCTTTGGTAGAAAGAGTTAAAATTCCACCCGCTAAATCTCCCAAGGGATTACATAACTCCAAACAAAGGAAGTTCAATGTTCAGTGTACCAAAGCATGCATAAAGACAGAAAAAGTGTCTGTCCATAAGAACCCATCCCCATGACCATACTCCTCTTTCTCGCTGCTGGCTGGTGCAGCATGCCTTGCTGTAGCCTTTAGCCTTTGGAGGTTGAGGGTCAGCCTTGCTGAGCACTCAGACTGCACAAACATAACTTGAAAGCTGGCTGAGACAGAGTGTAAATCTCCACTTCAGCCCACCAAAATGACACCATACCTTCTGCCAAGTCTCAGCATCCCAAGCAGACCTAGGAGATGAGTAGAAATATAAATTGAAGCTCCTTCATGCTTAAGCGCTTTCCTTTATGGTCCTTATTCCCACAGACAGGTTAAATTTTTCCTATTGGAGAACATTCTTTCTTAGAAACATACTCATGTAACAAAGTTCAAGTTCCATTTCTCCGTCATTTCCTCTTCAGGGTCTCTCTTTAATATCCACTGCCCTATCTGAATGTGAACGTAGCAAATTTGTTCACTTGGGTAATTTTGGGTTCCAGGAACACCAGGGGGCTCTTTGGCCTTGTGTTTACATTTGAGGTCAAAGCTATGGAAAGCCTGTCACACAGCTTCTTCCTGAACATGTTGGCTCATTTATTTCAAGGGTCCCATATTCCCTGGGAAGTTGTTCTTTCCAAAGTCAATTTTAAGGTTAAGCAAATATTAGTGCATCTAGCCGTGTGTCCCATGTGCTTCTTTCTTTGATTTCTCTTACATGCAAAATCCTAAGACAGTGTCATGAGTTCTTTAGAGAAAAGTTGCTTTACACTTCTAACAGCCAATTTTCCTTTTAGATATATTTGTCCACGTGCCAAGGTGAATAGATCTTAAGGATGCATTCCGAAAACTGTAATTGATGAGAGCATAATCCTAGATTTGTTGTATCCCTAGAAAATACTAATATAAGACCCAGTTCTTTTCACTTGACAATAACAGATAGATTACCATACTTAATAAAAAGGAGTTTTATTTACTAAAAGCTAGTTATATTTTAAAATACTGCCATAAAATTATTGCATCTTGAAATTAAGTTTTCTGAATAAATGAGTTGATAGCCTCATATCTCTGTAGTCACTCAATTCTCCGAAATGATAATAACCTGGATAGTACTTAGTGGCTTTTAATCATGAAGAATGCTGGCTTTAACTCTTAATGTCAACTTTTATAGTAGAAGATTATATCCATCTATCTACTGCCTTGTAGATAAATTAAATATATATATTTGTACATAGATTGACATACATATGTATATATAAATATATCCACAGACATGTATATATGTATTACTAAAGCACACATTTCTATTACTTTAATTTATATTTTAATAAACATCTTTATATGAGAATTCACGCCAAATATTATCTTAGTACAAAATATTTTTCATTATATATTTTTACACACACAAGACTATGTTCAAAATCAAAATGCTTTTAATATTTAAAGTTAGATGGCCTAAGTTCAGGTCTTCATACTGCTAATTATCAATTTCCCCTTGGTATTCTCAAGCCTCATGTACTAGTGCCACATTTTGAAATGTTGTCACTCTTATCTCCTTTAGATTAAAAAGGTGTCTGCCCTACATGTTTGCTGAAGACCTCAAGTTAGATATTATTTGGGAAAGGAATTAGGAAACTATCAAGCTCAAAATGACCTTAATTTAATTAGTCATATACCATGTTTAACAAACATATTTCATATTCAATTTTTAAATTATGCTTACTTACATTTTTCCTTAAATCACTTTTCCATCATAGCAACTTCCAAAGCATTGAAACAACTGTGAAGCAGCATTTTTACCCATATTTTTATAGCCAAAATGTTAGCTTAACCATATTTTACACAAAGGAACAAAACGCAATTATTAATACCTACAAATTAATTGCATGTGTTTTGAAGAGCTTAAAAGAAAATGAAACAAAAATGATAGAAACAGCTTATGAATCCATTGACTCAATTAAATTATTTTCACTGAACCCTGTGGAAGAGGCTGCTTCAGGGTCCGCCTAGGCTTTTCCACTGAACAGGCAATGTGTTTCTTAGATAAACCCACTCTTCTGACTATTGGTCTCTCAGTTTCCCCAAAAGTCACACAGTAGAAGACAGGCATGACCAGTCTGGAAGGTAGAATTGTTTACATAATTCATATTAGTATAGGAGTTTGCAGCATATAATCAAGCTATACTTTGGCTCTGCTATGTGAGTTAATACAAATAAAATTCCTCTGCTACTGGTAGCAGTAAACCAGGAATCAGCGTTCCTTATATTTTTCTCCAATACTCCTCAAGCCAGTCTATGTTTTCACCATTTCCTCTTGTAGTAAGCACTGCTATATCATGCCTGAGCATAAAAATTAGAATCAAACTGATTAATTTATTTACCTCTCCTCAAATTTTCTTCCAAGTCAATGACTCAATATGGTTTCATGCATAATGCCTAATCAATCATGTCTCTCTTTGGTTTTACCTCTTTCTGTTGCATAACAAAATATTAAATGTTAAGATGCTTAGATGAGTGTAGTATTGTTTTGAGGTTTTATGAGACTGTATGTGAGGAAGTTCAACTTTATGACTCCTTCAGTAAGCACAAGCTGGCTGTATTCGGACAATCCATGTGTACCAGAACAGATTCTGTATAAAGAGGCTTCAGAGACTCACATTTCCATACTTCAGAAAACACCGGAACAAACCCCGTGCTAAAATCGTAGCTGTGATTTTTGTTTGTTTAATCATCATCGACAAAATATGGTTAACTCTCTAAAATATTTGGAATATGATTCATTTTAGCTTCAAGGTCAAGGTTGAAGACTATTATGATGAAAGGAGCTACTTATCGGTATTAGGTCATTTCATCTGGGGTGGTGATTAGTGTGCTAACCCGGATCTGTCATTGCCTGAACAAATCTCAAAAACAGAACCAACATGAGGGCTTTTGCTTATGAAGAATCGTTACTCACTTGTGTTCCGGTCATGGATTTATAGCCTCAAAAGTGTCTGCCCTCTAACTATCTTTGATGAGATACACAGAATAAATGATTTCTCAGATTCCTTCCTTCCTCCTCAAACCAGTTGATTATTTAGGGGGATTGTATCCTGTATGGGAGTCTCCTTACTTCAACACTTCCTACTTTCAATGCTGCTCGCTGCACATGATGCTGACTTGACCAGCTCTAGGTCATATTTTCCAGGTTAGCAGCTGTGAAGGGCTAGCGTTCTAGTTAGGCTCACCTCAGTGTCTTCGTCATTATGCACAGTGACCTTATCACTCAGAGTAAGCACATGAAGATGAGATACTCATGAATTTCTGAAGCCTTTTCCAAGCCTTCTAAATTTATCCCTCCTCTTTTTTTCTCCTGCGTTCACACTCTTCATTTCTGTTTAGTGCCCTGCCCTATCAAAACATATTTTCATGAAAAGCTCTGGTTAACTCATCACACTGTGATTTATAAAGCTTAGTGTATTGCCATTCCCAGGTGCATTTGAATCTTAACCCCAGATAAAGAGCCTTAAATCAAAGGAATGACTCTGTAATTAACTTTAATAATTTACGATCTCTGTGAGCGGGTGAGAGATGAAGCTAAGAAGCTTGGCGGTGGTGGGGGCGGGGGGGGGTTCTTTTTACCTCTGAAACCATATATTAATAGATGCTCACTCCAAGTCTGTGATATGACCATTTAGGCATCAAATCATTCATACCTCTTTCTATCTCCTTACGGAAATACAGAAATCTTTGCCCAGGACCTCACAAGAGGTAATGATGGGAATTAAAGATTTTTCTATAATGGTCAAGTTGGAGTGAACAGAACGGTTAGCTCCCAAATCTGAATACGTGCCTAAAGCCTCGGAGTCTTAAAATTCACATGCTTCACCTCACAAAATCCTCCATGTCCATGTTCCTTATTCTCCAATTTCCCTGATAAGAAAGAGAAAGACATAAAACTAAAGCTGAATATCTTGATATCCATTCCCAGGGAGGCTCCCTGCTGGATCTGTTTTCTGCTTGGATGACTAAGTAGAATAACACAGAAGGGGATCTCTTTAAATTGGATGTTGTGGAGAGTTACAGAGACTAAGTATTAGTTTGTTGCCCTTCCAACGTTTCAGTCTCTGAGATACCTGAATAAAGAGATCACAGGGGGCTTCACCACTAGTCGAAGACTGCGGTGACCCTGTTTATAAATCTTCTGAGACAGTGGTGCTTCTATGGGTTGAACAGCTTAGAGCTATAAGAAGCAACAGTACTGTGGCAAAAAGCAATGAAACAGGGCCTCACATCTTAGGAAGTACCCTTAGAGATCTACTCCAAGGCCACGCTTGCCTCTAGAGCCAGAAGTGGGCTCTAACTTCTACAGAAGGAAATTGAGTTGTCTAGCTAAGAGAAATCTAGTATTCTCAGTATAAGGGAGTTGTCCAGGGCAGGGCCTTTGGAATCAATAGCACCTTATTCCCAAATAAGTTATTTTATGTCAGTCATCACCATTTATTTGTTCTGTGACCATGGGTTAGCTATGTAATAATCCAGAGACTCAGCTTTCTCCACTACAAAATGGGGATAATAGAGATTTTACCTACACTATAGAGTGGTTGTGAAAATTAAACAGGGTGATATTTGGAAACTTCCGGGCACGTTTTAAATGTTTAACCCCATTATTGTTGCTGCTGTTGTCATTTTATAATTCTTATCCCCAAGGCTAATAAATTGCAAAGCATTACTTATTAACTGTCTTAAAGGAGAGAGATGAAGAGAGAACAAAATGTGTTTTTCTGTTGTCACAAGGGTAAACATGAGCCATTAGTTCAAGTTTAAGCTAAGACTGCTCCACATTTCTAGACATTTGAATGTTGAAACTATACTTGACTTTGGCATCAGGCAATGTCATGTAATAGGTTCATATGGTCCTGCGCGCCACTAAGCGTGCACTGTGTATTATTTTACGATGTTTGCCTTGGACTCACACTTTCTGAGTGCACGTATTTGTGTTTTTTCAGATTCCTGTGAAAAGCTGGAGGAAGCTGTTTCCAATTTCATGACCGTTTATCACTAATCCAAAATGACTGCAGCATTACCTGCAGACAGGAAGCTCTAAGAACTGGATCCATAATATATTTGCCCAAAAGCTCTGTTAAACCAGTTTTAAGCATACATAGATGAAGGTGAGAAAGTGGGCAAAGTATTATACAGAGCTACAGAATGGGAGAAAGATCCTCATTTATTTAATGCAACAAAAGACGAACAATCGTATTGATGCTTTCAGTAATTGCTTGATCACTTGAACACTCACTGTCTCTTTAAGTTTCTAAGGCTCTCTTTATAATCACCCTCAGCTGTAGTTTTCATTGCAGATTGAACAGAAAGAAAGCCAAACCATGGTTTTCACTTGGGATACTTCTCTTAATCAGACATAAAGTGCACTTTTCCTGGAAAATCTTCAAACAGATTTGAAAACATTGCAGCCGTGAAGTAATTAAGGTATTTGGAGTTTTTCAAACAATTTGTGTGAATATAATCACAAATGTCACCATGTTAGGGAACACTTAATGCTCAGAAGCAGCTTGTGGCATCCTGAAAGACTCCTCCTGAGAAACAGGATGATCTGTGATGGAAATTCCCTCATTTCAATGATATTTTTATTCACTCAATCATTCACAAGGATACTTGACACAGATCTATATAATTGATGCTTTGTTTAAACAATTCGTTTTAAAAAATTCAGTTCAATTGCTCCATGTTTAAATGTTTTCTTCATTAATGTTATTTTGCAAAGCAACTTTATCTTCAATTCTCAAGGTATATGATAAGGTACCTTTAACAATTTAGCTTTCTAAATATAAGGAAGACTTTTGTACAAAGATATTCACAGCAGCATTATGTGAACTGGCTAATCTGGAGAGAATCAAAACTTTAGAAAATAGCTGGAAAAAGCTACAGTGCATGCTTTCATTAGAATACTATGCACTTGATAAAATGTTTATCCAAATTAGGCAGGAAAAATGCTTATTCTATAAGGACAATAGAAAATACAGTTCACAATGTCACTCTACATTATCATAAATCTTTGCGTTAAAAATTTAGAAGTTATACATTCAAATGTTATTTTTGTAGTAGAATGATAAGCCTGACCAAATGATGTCCCTACTTAAAATGCTTCAATGACATTCTATTTTTTCTAAAACAAACTCTATATCACTAAGTATTCTCTTCTCATTCTCTAAACTCTGGTCACACTGAAATTCTTTCAAAGGTTCCTTCATGCTTCAATAATTCCATTCCAGTATTCTTTTTGCATGGAATTCTTTCTCTACTACAGCTGACTCTGACTTCGTTAAGTAGTTAACTTTTAAGAACTCTCAAATATGAGTTAATCCTTGTCTAATTCAACTGAGGAAATAAGGTTTCTCTGATATGTAGTCTCATGTTCCCTTGAAATTCACTTTCATATCCCTTTTGACAACTTCAATTATTTGGTTAATTATTTAATGTCTCTCTTCCAAAAAAGAACAAAAATCCTATTAGATAACAGATATTGATTGCTACCACTTAGCAGAGTATCTTACACACAACTGGCACTGAATACTTTGAACACAAGTTGTGCTTCTGGTGATGGTGGAATATCTCACATCAGACAAACCTTCCCACAGAAAACAATGATAAACACTGGACAAAATGTGTATTTACACACACACACACACACACACAGACAAAGGAAAGGCAGGCAGAAATGGGTAGCAGTAAACACATTGGCAGCAGGAAATGGACAGCACTTGTTGAGATTCCTATGTTTACAACTTTTCTCCTGAGGGAAGTTGCAGTCACCGCTGTGAAGACCAAATCTTTGATAGAAGCCTGATCTCTTACAGGCTTGAGGAATCCGAGGAAAGACTTCAGGGTCCCTATAGCAGCTGTAAAGGGGAGGGGGAAGTCCCAGGACAGAGCAGGAGAGGCTGAGCCCACATTTCTGGCTGCTCCCTGAACCACGCATGCTCTGGCACGGTCCAGACAGCCCAGCTAAGGTGAAAGGAGGGACCCACTGCAGTAGAGCATGATTTGGAATTTAAGTTCAGCCAAGTTAACTGCCTGCTGAAACAAAAAATCAACACTATTTTGGCCTGGGATTTATATTCACTACAAACATGGCTCTGAAGAAGCAGCATTTATGTTGATACATGAGATTTGTAGGAGCTAGGATGTTTCTTCCAGAGAGAAGAAAATCATGTGTGAATGTCCAGTACCAGGAAACCTTAGCACATTTTGAAACACAACAAACACCAGTGTGGCTGATGCACAACAGAAAGGGAAGGAGAGGGTGGCCTGAGATAAAGGTCTAACATTAACCCGGGGCAGATAATGTGGGGTCTTGTATGTCATCTTTACTTATTCTTACTTTATTCGAAGCACTTCCAAGCCTCCAAAGAGTTTTAAGCAGTGTAATGGCATGATCAGATTTTGTTTCTAAAAGATGATTTTGGCTACAATATAGAAAAGATATTGCTAGAAGGTAGAGGTGTATAAAGAAAAAAAGCAGTCTTTAGATATTTTCCAGCTATAATTGGATGTGAGGTGTGAATTAGGATAGAATAGAAAGACTGACACCCAAGTGTCTGGCCTGAATACTGGTAGTGCAGGTTATCAAGATATAGAAAATTATCAGTAGAGAAAACTTGGGAAAAGGACTAAGAATTGGATATTTAACATGTTGATGATGTCACTTCAATAGATAGTTCTGGAAGTCATAATGGGAGTATGGCTTAGCAATATAAATTTGGAAATCATCGATGCAGAAATGGTAGTTAAAGCCATGAAAGCAGAAGAGAATACAGTGAGAAAGTGGAAAGTGAGACATGAAGTGGACCAAGATCAATCCCTGAGTAACTTTAAATGGAAATGAAGAATTTGAAGGTACAGGGAAAAAGGATGGGGCTTGCAGAGTGTGGTGTCACAAAAGCTAGAGGGGAAGACAGTTTCACGAAGGAGGGAGGAATGCTGGCAGAGTAGTTGGTTGAATTCTCCTTCCTACAGATGACAATTATAAATTATTGACAATCTTTCTTAAAAACGTGAAGGCGCTGTGGAGAAGCCATTAACAACCATTCATTGGAGGGGCCTATCTACAAAAGGCAGGGACTCAACCCATGAAAGGTGAATGATGGGCTCAAGATGGTCCACCACATTCTGATTACTTTTAGGTTGTTGAAATTTTCAGTAATTTGTATATTATTGCACATTTATACATTATTTTTAAAGATAGAATTATCTCATCATGTTTGAAAGCTGATTGAATCGATCCCTAGAACATTAAGAGCTGAAGATGCAGGAGAAACAGTGAAAAATGGATGTTCCCAGAAGAGTGAGGGTGCTAGCCAACTGGACTCTATCATGCAACAATAAAACACATGCTAAAACACTGTATTTCTGTTTACATTAAATTTACAACCTACAGGTGCCAACATATCAGCCAACTATCCAAAAGAAGCCCATAAAATTGGGTTAAAAAATCATTATAGCAACAACATAGGAAAGCTCGATGCAGTATACAATGCAAATGGCAGTATTTCGGAGATTTATCACAATTCTTTTCCATATAAACATATAAACTATGTTTATGGAAGATCATCTAGAGTAAGAGACCAAATAGCACTACCCTTAGGGATGTTATGTGGGCAAATCACTTAACCTCTCTAAGTATCAATTTATTTCAAAAACTGTAATACTACTCGTGCTCACCCACCTCCCAAGGCTTTTTCAGTCTGAAATAATCTATCCAAATGCCTGATCATAGTGTTTAATAGATACTTCAGTGATGTTGAGGTAACTGATGATGATAGCTCTAAGATAAAACTCAGAAATTAAAAGGAATATATTTTAAAATGCACACACATGTGCGCGCGCACACACACACACACACACACTTGTACACACATATATTCACACACAAAAGATTGGGAGTAGTAATGAAGTGATAAGCAGCCCTGAAATAATCTGTTGAAGAAGCCAATTATTTCCCTCTTGAGTTTGAAAAGAGTATAAAATAATGCCTAGTAAATAAAAGTGTTTTATGATTTGAATGACATTTAATTTGAACTTCAAGTCCATGATAATTAGAAATTTGAGCTCTGGAAACAATTTTCCTGGCTTTAACTCTCAGCTCTGCCATTTTCTCTTTGTAAAACTTGAGATGTATATGAAACTCTGTGTGGCTCAGTTTTCTTACCTGTAAAATGGGATAGTAATAGTACCTATCTTATGAGAATTAAACAAATAAATATTAATGTGGCACAGACTGGCTTGATGTTCACCAATCCTATTCTTTCTTCAGAGGCTCTGAGGACTAGTACATCTCCCAGCTTCCCTTTCATTTAGGTTGGGGCAACACCACTGTGCTCCTGCCAGAGGAATGTGATTTGAAGTGATGTATGCCCCTTCCAGGTCTTGCCATAATACCTTTGGCATGATCTTTGTTCTCTCCCTTTGTTTCTCGCCCATTTCCAGCAGAGTTGGAAACAGCCAGCATCTTTGATCACCATGTGAAAGACCACCTCCTGAAAACTCAGTTAAACTATGACATGAATGAGAAATACACTTTGGTGTCTTAAGCGCCTGCGATCTGGCAATTGCTTTTTACAGCACTAGAAATAATTTCCCTAAATAATACCACGGCCCTTAGAGCAGTAGCCAGCTAGCACATAGTAAGTGTTCAATAATTGCCAGCATGTAAAATATTGCTGGACTTCCAGGAAGCTGAAGGTCAGAAAACAGATTGACTATGTCAATGATACTTCAAGTATCCAAAGTAAGATTTCTTAATTCTGAAAACAAAATTTGACCAAGCATGGAAAATATGTTCCATGTTAATCTGTCATATCAGTAGCAGATTATTTTATTAAATTAAGGTTCCAATCACATTTAGAGAAGTAAGTTTACAAGCTAGTATTTTTAGATAATTGTGTGGCCTCAATGTTTTATTCTGTACTCTGTGCTGTACCACCTATTCTGTAGATTATCTTCGATTCAACAGCACTTTAGGCTACACATTTCTACTAGATATTATAATCAATTCACTCATTTCTTTTCTCTCTGTCCAGGTGGAAGGAATATGGTTTCTATATATTTTATAAGCACTGAAAATTGTATTACATGCATGTATAAGTTATATATATATATATGAAGATATATCAAAACACTGAAAAATGTACTTGGTTTGTATCATATTTAAAGAAAACACTATGGTAGAAGCCCAGACATTTAAAAATAAAAAGATTACTCCACTTGGTATCATCCAACATCTTCCAAAGCAGCATATAAATTTTAAATAAACAGCTTGAGCAGAAACTTTCAACAAGAACAGGGCTACACACATACTTATATTTTTTCCATATGGGAAAAAATTATCTACATTACAGCCATTTTATTGTTCATTGCAGAGGGTTATGTGAAGCAGATTGTGTTGAACTTTTTTATTTCCTTTCCTTAGAAAACCGAACCTAGGGTATTTTTCTGCAGAAACTGCATATAGATTTAGCACATTCACTGAACCCTGTTACAGGCATTTTTTAATCAGAGCCAATAACTGTGTGCCTCTCTTAATCGTTCACTGACTACATGGTGTGTGTTAACACAAGACACACAGAAGCCATAAAGGAAATTGCCCCCAGCTGTCCATGACCTTGATATTCAGATATCCATGTTTCCATATCCTTTCCCAAAGCGGGGGTGCATAAAAAAGCTTCTGGTTCTCATGTGTTTTTTATTCTTTTGCATGGAACCATCCAAACCAGTAACAGAATCTTATAGTGATGTTCAGGTAATCACCAACTTCCTCATTAAAAGGGATTCCTCCTAGTGTTGTATGTATTTCCATTTCATTTTGGTCTTTTTCTCCCAGCTGAACATGTTGGAAGTATTCTTAAGCGCACAGGAAAAACAATCCTGAGTAATGCTACCTCAAAATCTCTGAGTTAAGCAATTTTTAATGACATCCCATTACCTCAGTATGTTTTCTCCAATTCTAAAACAAAGGTTAGCAACAATGATAGGAAAAAATAAGCCACAGGACCGGAACTGAATGACCTTTACCTTTTATCAAATATGTCTTGTGCACTGTATAAAAGTCTAAGTATAATTCACTTAATTTTCTCCATTTACTGAGTATGAATATCCCTCATATTTGGGCGCTGTGTTAGGTACAAAAAAAATGTGAAAGACAGAATTCTGACCTTTACGGAGCTCACAACTGAATTAGGAAAAAACAGACGAAGAAATCAGTGATGATTAACACTATTGGTTAATAATCAATAATGTTTGAGAGTTATAATAAACATATACACACATACATATGATTTCTCTTCTGATGAGAGGAAACAAGAGGTCTGATAACAGTGATTCTTCACATTTAAACTGGAGAACAGAAAGGTGTTATACGGAGAGATAGAACGACATGTGCAAATACATGATGATGGGAACTGGAATGACACTCAGAATCCTGAAATCAGGATGGCTGGGTTGGAGTAAGCAATGAGTTTAGTGAACGCAATGGGAGATAGGAGGAGGGGGTCTTACATGACATATGAGCACTCAAATTTAGATAAAAGAGATTTTCTTGAATGATTCATATTCATCCTGCTTTAAAGGAAACAGAACAAGTATATACCATATTTCTCCAGATACAGTCTACTCTAGAAAAAGGCAGGGATGAGATGGAAACAGCAATTCTATTGGATGGAATGATCCAAGGAAGAAATATTGGACTAGATACAAGAGAAACAGCATCCATTTCTGAGACTAGTGATAGAGGCAAACCAGTATCATAATTTTTTTTTATATTCATTTATTTCTCTGGGATTATGATAGCATAAAGAGATCATCTGTGTACATTGTTTTTAATTCCTTATAAGGGGTTACATCCATTGCTTATATTCGTATGTGACTTGTATTCCTTAGTTGTCATTGATGGGCTATATCTGCTCGAAACTACAAAGGAGCTGAAGCATTCAGTTCCTCCAGCTCCTCATCTGGAGTCCAAGGCACACAAAGAAATATGGCCACTGGAACCTCCTTTCACATATTCAATGTATTAACTTAAGTCTTTGTAAAATAAAGCAACCTGGGGTGAAAACAATATTCTCAAATTAAGTTTATTACTATTTCTAGAGGTTTATATTAATGGGTTTATTTTATAACAGAATGAAATAAAAACTAATTACAGTTATATTTAAGAGTGGTCTCTGTGAAAGGTATTAAAGTGTCCTTTCACATGTTGGCTTAATAAACCTTCCCAAGCTGAGTTCATTTCCAGTCACTCAGCAGCTTCCTCCAAACCAAGTCAAAAACCATGATGCTCATTTGCCGTGACAGCCCATGGAACAAGCAAAGTAAGCAGTACAACTGCAGAAACCACAAAGAGCGCTGATAAAAGGAGTTATCTGCTCAGCAATCTTTCAGAAAATTAATCTGAAGCAGAAGATATAATACTCTATAAATATTTTTTTTCCTCTTATCCCATTACATAGGGTGTCAGTCCTTTGAGAATTTTAAGGAGTTTTACCAAAGATGACTCGTGAAATAGGTATTGTTATACCAGTGTTGGGAGAGGGCAGAGCATGCTTCTTAAAAATGTATAGAACTATAGCGCTGCAAGAAATATGAAATGTACTGGGTTCAAGTTTACTTTTATACACATGTGAAAACTGGCTGTGAGAGGTGAAATGACTTGCTCCAAGTCACAGAGCCAGCAAGCTGAGACAGTCATAGATCAGGTGTCCAGGCTCCTAGTGTCACGTTCTTTATGTGTCACTAAATATTCAAAAGAAGATACAAATTAAAACATACACACATTAACTATCTACATTCTAACCAATCTGAACTATTCCTCATACATAAAAGCATCTACTCAGGTCATAGAAACCATCTTTAAGGCATATACTTGCCCATAAATAGGCAGTTCCCCAAATAGGATATTTTGCACAGTTGAAGAAGTAATTACACCTTCAGATGGTTTCATCTGCTTGAATTTAAGAGATTAACTCTAAAACTGCTGAACAAAGACTGACTTCTGTTTCTTCTGGTAACACAAAAGCGTTCCAAATTTTAGGTTCTAGTGTCAGAGCACAGGATTGGAAAAAAAACATGTTAGATTCTATGGAGCTAAGCCACTTCATTTTACATATGAAAAAACTGAGGTCATCAAAATATAAGTGACTAGCACATGATCATGTGCTTAGTAGCTAAATTATGCTTGACAAATAATCCTTATAAAGTATTCACGTAACATAGATCTCTTGGACTTTAATCCAATGATTATTCCCCCATAGAGTCATAAGTTGTTTCCCATCCTCCCACTCCCATAGAGAAACCATGAGAAGGAAAATGAATGTAATTATTCAAGTGGAATTTAATTAAATCTAAATCAATTTTTTAACTGGTGAAAATTAAACAGTTTTAGACATTTGCCCCTTGAAGCTTATTACACGATGACATCTCTGCATGTTTTGTTACATTTTCCAGACTCAGCATACTTTTTTCTGACAATCAGCAGTATGTCTAGACTCCCCAGGATATAAAACATTTTGGGAATGCAAAAAACACAGAATCACACACAGACACACACAAACCTAAAGGACTGAAATTAAACACACACACGCACACACACAGAAATTTCAAGAATGGAATTAGATTCTCTCCTGATTTGATGGGTAGATTAATCTCCTCGAATAATAATAATAATAAAAATAATAAGAACAACACTAAGGAGAAGGAGGAGGAAGAGGTAGAAGAAGGAAAAAGGGGAAGGGGAAGAAGAAAAAGAAAAGGAAGAAGGAGGCCAAGAAATAATCCCAGAGTAGGACGGCTGATTTTTACTAATTTTCCCAAAATGTATTGAGAGAAACAAGATCTGTTTATACTAGCAATTACTTAAGATGTACCTCAAAAATATTTCATGAGCAAATATACTTCACATTATATCACCTGTTGGGAAACCCACAGTGAATGAGAATATCTGGGAAGTCATGCATTGATGATGGTGAATGAATGAAAATCCTGTTTCATTTTTGTTTTTGTTTTTTAAGTAACAGTTTCCTCAAACTTACTTTACCCCAGAATGCTCTTCTTGTCATCTTCCTTAAACCTGGCATGAGACACAAATTGTGCTGTGGAGATCGTGACTGATAGAGGACATGGGCAATGCTACTCAATGAAAATGCGATACACTTGAAATTATACAAATGTCAAAAATTATGAAAACTTAATTTTGTAAAGAGTACTTCTCAAATCTCCTTAACTTTTCCCTAAATCATGTAATAAGACACAGATAAGTGTTAACTATAGTTAACCAAATGTCTGATTGATAGAATTCCTAACCCACATGCAATGTAATAAAACACCGCAACTTGAATATCTAGGAACAGATGAGATGAAATAAGTGAAGGTGTGCACTTATTAATATTTGAATTTGATTTGAGTATTAGGCTATTATTTGGGTGATGTTAGATCAGTTAAACAGAAGTCACTAAATAACATTTGAAGTGACTCATAAAATATTACACTTCAGGGAGCACTGCAAGCATGGATTTAACTTAAATTTTAATTAGCTATACAGATTCAGATCCAAGTAAAAATTTCTTAGTCAACTTTGCCATTTTACATAACTGTGCTAAATTCCATGAGAAGTTTAAAGAGTTAAATTTTCAAACATCACGTACACATCCAGATCATTAAATATCTAAAAAGGAAAACTATGCACTGACTAGATTATAAATATGATATAAATTATATATGTTATACACATATACACACATCCAGAAAATTGCAAGTCTCCCCACTCTTCTATAGTATAAGCAGTAGAAGGATTAGAAGAAAGCAATCTTAAAACTGTAATGAAATAGCTTCTTTAAAAAGAAATATTTTTAAGTTATACTTTCTCCTAGAGCAGTCTATGCCTAAGTAGGATTGCTTACTCAGGACCTACTATGTTCTGGGTACTAGGGAAGGAAAGACAAAAAGGTGAAAAATACAGAATTTGATATAATACTCTGACAAGTTAAAAAACAGATGAATACATACCCTATAAAGTGAAATATAACAGAATCATTTAAAATAATCATACAGGTGCATAGAGATAGACGTCACTAACAGACTAGGGAGGTAGAGAAGCTACATCGGCCATGACATGTGAAATGGGAGTTGAAGAGTGAGGGTCCAAGTGAATAAAAGCTTTGACGTGTACGATATCAGAAAGGAATTCGTTGTAGAGAGACTATCATTCCAGGAAAGATGGAAACAAGATCTATGACAAATTCAGAGAACAGAAAGTGGTTGTGTGTGGCTGGAGTAGGTGAAGTACCAGGGGATGAGGCTGCAAACAAAGGATGGAGTCAGATAAGAAAGAATTTTATGAGCCAAGTGAAGGAGATCTATATAGAGAAGCTAAGGAGACTTGGTTTATATAAAGCCAATCAACTGCCCCTTTTTGATAACATTACTTGAGTGTTTCAGAGAACTGGGAAGTTCAGAGTTAGGTTGATGCTAACTTTCCCGAATATCTCCTCCATTTTTCTTTCCACCCTAGCATTATCCAAAATCTATTATGGATGGCATGGGATAGGTGTCACATCCTTTCTATGCTTTTCAGTCATCAGAAATGTTTTAACACCATTCTGAATAGTGTATTGAACTTTTTGCCTTCCCTGAAAGATTAGAAAATCAGGATTCTTTTTTAAAAGAAACATAGTAATTGTCATCGAAGTTTAATACTGCAATGTTAATAGTTAATAGGTTGCAGGAAAAAGAAAATAATACCTTCTTTCTTCATTTAGATTTTAGAAGTCAATTCTTGAGTTTTAGGGATGGAAAAGTTAGCCTGTATTATTTTATCAGTCTTACTTAAGGCTCTTGGAAAAGCTACAAATGTTTAATTCCTCCTGAAATTTTCTTACTTAGCTGCAATGATATACAGTCTTGGACTTTTATATTTTAACTATTGCTAGATTCAGTTCATCCCTGCTACTTTAAATTTTACCAAATCTTTTGGGGCTAGGTCTGCCTAAAGTCTTGTAAAATGTCTTTACACGTATTGCATTACACTTTCACAGCTTTATATTAAGTTCTGTTCCAGTAAATCTGGGCAGGAGGACTGAATTCTGAGAAACACGAGGGCTACTGTATGAATCTGGCATGATATTAACAAGCAAACCGAGCTAGCCCCAATTCCTTAAGTGGCAATATCTCTTTAGCTCAATAGCACAGGGCCTAGCTTAGGTCTCTGGCCTCAGAATCCTTTCCAATATGTGAATAAGTCATTCGTATGTGTACTTATTTTAATAAAACAACTAAAATTAGAAACAAAAATATTAATATCTTTGTAATGAAAGATCTTATAAAGCACCCTGTGCCATGTGATTATTGATACTGATATGCACATTTAGTTTTATATGGTATCTGGTCTTATATCACAAAATTCAAATGCTGTGTTCATTTTTTGCAAATATAATGTGCAATTACATAATGTGCTTTGCTTATTTTGAATTAACTAGAATTTTGCATTGAGCATTTTAAAGAGAAACTGAAAAATTAAAAGCTAGAATTTTGTATTGAGCATTTTAAAGAGAAACTGAAAAATTAAAAGCAAATAAAACAAAGTTTGTATACTTTTACATTTTGTCATTTACTATGATGTATGACTCATGACTCATGAGATATTTTAAAATACAAAATATTATAAGCCACACTTGTAAAAGGTACACTTCTCTGGTTGTTTCTCAGATTACTACTTCTTTTCTATTAATGTGAAGATAACTTGGGGTAATCTTTCTAAGGAAGCTTCAAATATTAAAATCTATCCATGCAACTACTTGCTTTTGATGACTAGTTATCATGCTATCATGCTAGAGTAATTGGTGCCTCATAGATCATAGATAAGGTGAGACCTCAATGGCAATAATCTCTATATTCATATATATTCATATGTACATGAATATGTACACATATACAGATAAATATATATTATATATACATATATACCATATTCCACAGATGTATGAGAGGCACTATGTATAGAGATCAAACAGATTTATAATACTTACAGATTCAACTTTGTTTTTCTGAGACTCTTGTTTTACAAAGTATGTTTACCTCCTATCACTGAAGGTTTAAAATATACAACGCAGGAAGCAGAAACGGGAGAGAACTCAGGAAGAGAACTGGCTGCTGCCTTCCCTGCATTCTCAGAATTACTATAATAGCAAGATTCTTTAGTAAATTAGTGAAGGGGCCTGGTCTAGAGCAACAGACTTATGCTGGAGAACTGTTTTACCCGTGACAAACTGTGTAACCCTGAGGAAATTTCGTAGCCTCCTTGATCTTTATTTACTATTTGAGAAATAAAGCATTTCTGTAAGAGTCTATTGAAAATAAAGCCTCCTAGTTACATGTTACATTGTTTTTATTATTGAAGCTTGGTACTATTTTCTGAGACAATAATTTCAGAGACAACAGTTACCTTACTTTAAAAATTCTTCTTGGTGAATCACCAAAAGCCCAAATTTTACCAAAATGCTCTGTTAGTCATGTAAATTTCTCAGGCTATGAACTGCATATGAGTGTATAGCTGAAGTCAAGCACAACAGGTGGAGTTCAGTTTTCTGCTACTTGGGAGGCAATGTAATTGCAATTCAAGTGTTCTGGGTGGCCTTGTCTTACTCCATAGACTATTCTGTTTAACTATCTGGGAAAGTACAGTTGACAGACATTTATTGAGTATTTAAAATAAACAGAGCACTGGTCTGAAGACTGAAATTTTCACAAGCTCTACTATCATTCACTTGAGGAATTTATAATATTTCTAACAGAAAACGCTATGCAAAGCTGGAAAAGGTAGACTTCCATATATCCATTCGTTGAAATTATTTGTTCAGCAAATATTTCTTGAGGATCTTTCATACACCAGGCACTTGGAAAATAAAAATGAGAAAGACGTGTCCCTCGCCTCAAGAACTAGTTCCATGGGAATTTTCATGGGAAAACTAGCCCGTAATGTACCAAATATAGACTAGCAAGAAGAGGCATTTTTAACAGAGTAATTATTTAGGTAAGGACTGGACCCATGAGGCTTCTTCCCATTCCAAGGTACACACCTATTTTAATTACATTTCTATGCTTCTTCAAAATTCCTTATCCAAATTCCAAATTAAGTTTATGGTAAGGTGATGTACTCCTTCATAAGTTTCCCTACATAGAGAAAAAGTAGTAACAAAAACAAAGACATGACTTTGAACTGCTTTATGTTGCTTATGCCTTCAAGTATGGATTTCTCTTTCTAGTGTTAAAATTAGTTTCATTATTTTTCTGATTATAAAAGTAATACATACACAAATATAAATATAAGTATTTCAATATATTCAAATTTCAATACTCAAGATATTTCAGTATAAATACATTGAAAAATGAAAACAAAACTAGCTGTCATCCATATATCTAGTACCTAGAAACAATCATTGTACGTATTTTGATATATATCCTTTCAATCACACACACATACACACATACATCCACACAATTGCTAAACTGGAATGATTGTGTTATTTGGCCTAGACCTAAGGTACATGAGGGAGGGCAGAATTGTATGTTTATAAGAATAATATAGTAAAATTTCTCTGTCCTCCCTCTTCAAACCTGCTTGTTAACACCATACTACGAAAAGTTAAAAAAGGGAAAATTACCAACTTTTCTATCTCACCGCCAACATGTATGAAAGTTGGGAGGGGGGGTTACGCTTACCTCTAGAGAATAATACTACACATAACATGGTCCTGTTCCTTGGGCAGTTGATCATAATTTTATTTGGCCCCTTTTTATTCCTCATCCAGCAAAAATTGCATAGGTTTCTGGCAAGTTTATACAGAAATATTTTGTTTTATGATCTGAAATAAGCATATTTGACACATTTATTAAACATATAACCCCTTATCCCTTTTGGAAAGAGTCTAGGTTTAAACAAAAAGGATCAAAGTAAACAATGAAAAACGGATATCTCACTGGTCAATGTCAATGAATAAAAGAGAGTTTCCAGTAATTTCCCAAAGTAGGCCTGACCAATGACTGTGTTCACTCTCTCGAAAGATCCATACTGAAATAAGAATATTACAGAGGAGTCTACTATTGTCATTTGCTAGTGATTCACAAATCTAAAGGAGAAAAACATATTAATGTTTTGCGAAACTTGAACATGAAAGAAACCTCAGCAGCATGCATTTAACCTGAACATCCTGGAGATCAGACAAGTAGGAGAGAGAAGAAAAGAGAAAATAAAGAATTATTATTGTCTGGATGCTTTTTTCCAACTACAAATAGGCTCTAAGGTGTATAGAACCAGGACTTTAATCCCTATCAGCCCAAAATACAATGAGGTACAGTTTTTCCAAGTAAACATGTAAAGCACATTAAAAGGTACCAATTATTTTTGTGAGGAATCTTTAATGATATATTTCTCGAAATAATGTGTATATACACCCACAGAAAGGTATATGATAAACACAAAAAACAAGATAAATTATAATCCTTTCACAATGTTTTGGAATAAACTTTCAAATCAAAATAGACTTTTGGGATAGAACCAACTAGAAAGGTATAATCATAATGATCAGGATTAGCACATTATTAGGTATAAGGCTAGAGTAATCAACTTGTTACCAATGAGAGCTAGTTAGTCTAACGAATTTGGCAACAAAACCAGATCTTTCAGTGCAATCACTGATCCAAAAACAAGGTTTAATACAGGGTCTGCAAATATGAGATTTATCTGAGAGGAACCTGATCAAAATGAAAGCATTGCATTGAGAACACATGCAGAGCACAAATGCAGGTAATTTAACCTGAAAATACAGAGGCCAAGGAAATCCAGTAGAGTAAGGAGCAACAGATATGAAACGAAACTACTTTTGGTAATGAGTAAATAAATTTATATTAAATTATGGGACACTAAGAAAATTCAGAGTTGGTTTAAAAGCTCACATTCTGCCATCAAGGATGGAATAAATTAAGGTCCTCAAAAGAGCCATTGCAAAATGAGGTTGGAACAATAACCCAGAAAAAGCAACACAAAACCAAACACATAACCAATGGGGCTATCAACTGTTGAGTTGTTGGTAAGAGGTATGTTGACATTGCTAAGTATACATGTATTAATTATGCTTGTTAAATGGTTAGGTGATCTAACATTTTTAAATGCCTTTGCAAATTAAAATCAATCATGAAATTATACTACAAATTAATTGAATACATTTATTTACATATCTGGGTATCAGTAGTTTTACATTAAAAAAATACACAAGACTGGGATTAGCAGATACAAGCTACTATATGTAAAATACTTGTATAGCATTGGCAACTATATTCAATATCTCTTAATAAACTATAATGGAAAAGAAAAAATACACAAAGTGTATTTGTGTTCTTAGATTCATCCAGACAAGTTCCTGTTGAAATGTTTCCAAGGCACTAACCTTCTCTCTTACTACCTCTAATGTCCAACTCTTCTCAGACATCATTTCTCAGATGCCTAGAATTTACCATCAGGCATCCAGAAATGAACACACTACAGTGAACTGACCTCAACATCATCCTTCAGATATCATCCTGATATATTTCCAGACTATTCGGCTAGGGGAAGGTAAGCAGTCACAACATATAAAACTTTCAATCCTAAACCAGTTAGTTAGTAGCTTAGTTTGTCTCAAAAGGCTTCTCAAAAAGTCCATGACTGGTAAGACATTCCCTAAATTACTCCTCTTAAATATGGGTTTTAAACTGCAATAGAATCTTATGCAATAAAATATGAGAAAAATAAACAAACAAAAAAGGCAGGAAACACAGTGCACTGCTTTGGAGATGTTAATGCACTTATGTGCCTTTATCTGTGATTATGACATTATCCAGAAGTATCAAGGATTATACAGATTGCCAACTTTTTAGATGCTATGCCCTAGTGCAAAGGAAATGTGTTTTCCATACAAAACCACTATATTCAGATACACTGAGCCACATTTCCAGATACCCTTTACTAGCCCTCCACTTTGGCTTCACATTAAAACAAAATTTACTGAGAGTCCCCACAAATAATAGCTCTCCAGTGTCCAATTATTGCTTTACAATTCAAGGAAATATCTACTTATGGAAAGGCATTGGGCCAATCACAAGTTCAAGTAATAGCCTTTGAAAATTCAGTCCTATATTTCATCAGTTTTCCTATGAAAACATTCAGCAGGACACTATATATGGGTTAAAAGGTTGTACTTTGTGTGCTAAAAAAATAAGCCAAGTTTTAGTCACCTAAAACTCAATGTCACTACTTCTAATATGTAACACACAATGATAACTAACTGATAATGAGTTTTGGGGAGATGCGTTAAAATGAAACCTATGGACCTGGCTTCTAGCTCTTGAGAAATGGAAAACTAGCTTGAGTTGCTAGCTCCCTCCTTAAAAATTAATCAGAGAGAAATGTAAATCAAAAGCATGAAGGCAGCATGTATTTAAGGAACAAATAAGAAAAACTGTGAGTATTCATCTGAAAATAAAAGTCTAATTTTGAATAAATGCATGCATTTAGTAGCATGGCCCAAAAAATAGTGTCAAAGAAGAAATAAATGTATCAATACAATCATAGGCACTTAATAAACCACTAATTAAATGGCAGAACAAGTAGGCAATAAATCAGTAAGTATACAGAATAGTTAAATAATATGATTAACATACTTGATCTAGTTGACAGACAATCCAATAAAAGAAAAGTAAACGTTCGTTTCAAATGCATGTAGATTTATAACATATATGCATGTATGCTGTCATAATGCAAATCTCAAAAAAAATCATTATACTTAAATCACACAGAATATGCTCTCTATAAACACCAAGGAATTCAACTAAGAAACAAAAGAAAATCAGAAAATCCCAAATATTTGGAAATTAAGGAAGGCAGTTCTTGAAGTGGAAGCTTAGATTATTGATCTGAGATCTTGCTCTATTTTAACTGCATCCCACAAATTTTGATATGTCGAATTTTCATTTTCATTCAGTTTAACATATATATTTTTTGTTTATTTGTCTTGAGGCTTGTCTTTGACCTACATGTTATTTAGATATGTACCTTTTTAATCTCCAAATATCCAGGAAGTTTTCAGATGTATTTCTGTTACTGATCTCTAACCAAATTTAATTATCAGCTATTAACATACCTTTGTAACCTTTTCATTCTTTTAAATTTAAGATTTGTTTTATAGCCCAGAATATTACCTATCTTGGTGAAAATTCTATGTGCATTTAAGAATAGTACATTTTCTGTTTTGTTACATATGTAGTGTTCTATAAATACTAATTACACTACTTTATTGATAGTGTTACTCAAGTCCTCTGTATGCTTACTAATTTTCTATATACTTTTCCTATCAATTATTGATGGTGGAATGCTGATATCTCTAACTATAACTGTACATTTGTCAATTTTTTTTCAGTTTTATCTTTTAATATATTTTGAAGCTCTGTTTTTAGATGCAAACAACTTAAGACTGTCATGTCTTCTTGGAAAATTGAACCCTTTATCATTATACAGCGACCCTATTTATCCCTGACAACATGCTGTTCTGAATTCTATTTCATCTAATATTAAAATAAGCACACCAGTTTTGTTTTGACTAGTGTTTACATGGTACAATCTTTTGCCATTCTTTCAACTTTTATCCTATCTATATCTTCACATTTGAAGATGATTTCTTTTAGACACCATATAGTCTGATCTCTTCTTATCTTAACACAATCTGACAATTTCTATCTTTTAATAGGTATGTTTAGGCCATCAACACTTAATATCATTATTGACATAGTCAGCTGAGATCTACCATCTTGATAGTTGTGTTCTATTTGTTCTATCTGTTTTTTCCCCCTCTTTATTTTTCTGTTTTCCTTTTGGACTAACTGAGCAATATTTATGATTCCATTTTATCACCTCTATTGACTTATCGTTCTCTTTAAGAAAATTTAGTGGCTGATTTCTGCTTTTAAGTAATATTTATACTGCTTCACAAACAGTGTAAGGACCTAGAGAAATTTTAAACCTTTCTTATAGAGTATGCCTTTAGAAGTAAATTCTATTAGTATCTCTCTGAAAATATCTCCCCCATCCTCATTTCCAAAAGATATTTTCCCTGGGCATAGAATTCTGACTTGACAGTATACATAATTTTTTTTCAGTGCTTTATAAATGTCAGTACATTGCCTTCTAACACAGAGGTTTTCTGGGAAAAAAGAAAGTCATGGATTTTAAATAAGACATGGATCACTGGTCCAACGACTGAGTATTTAATTAATGATGTATGAAAACTTGCTTACTATGTGGAGAAAATAAAACTGGATTTCTATCCCACTGCATAGGAAAAAAGGTACACCCCAAAGAATCAAAGATCAAATTGTAAAAGATGAACCTATGAAGTTATTAGAGGTTAACAAAAGGTTACAGAGATGAAAAGCTCATGGGTTCTACAGCATCTAATGGAGGCTCTGTGTCAACAAAAGGATATGATGGACAAAGTTAATAGACCAACTGTTTATTACCCACAGAAAATACCTGCAATATTTAATACCAACAAAGCTCTAATATCTAGAATATACAAAGACCTCTTGCTAATCCACAGTAAAAATACAAGTCAAAATAAGAAAAAAAGGGCAAACTACGTGAACAAGCATTTCACAGGAGGAAAGACTCAAAGGGTGGCCACTAAGTCAAAGACATAATTTGCAATTACTATAGTCAAAAATACTAGAAAACTAGGTAATGCAACAAGTGTTGCTGGGGAAGTGGAAATATAAAAAAATCTCATAAACTGCTTGTGGGAGTTTATAGCCCACAAGGACATGGCCCAGCCATTCTAAAGAGTAATGTGACAGTTTTAAGTTAAATTCAGTGTAGGTATATGCTATGATCTAGATAAAGTCATATCCTGGATGTATATTCCAGAGCAATTCTTGCCTAAGTATGAACAAGTATATGTGAATGTTCATCCCAAGGTTTTTTTCAGTAGAAGTGACTTGAATGCAATCCAGGTGTTCATCACTGGGAGGAGTGGACAATAAAATGTGGTACATGTACATGACGTAATACTTTGCAGCAGTTAGAGAAAGACTAGACCTAAACACAGATCCATTAATAGATCTTTAAAAAATGGTGTTGGGTGGAAAAGAAACAGGATGAGTTTATAACAATAGCAATTATGTAAATTTAACATATGTGCACATAAAACAAAAGCATATGTAAATAAATTATGCATATCAAGTGTACCAGAATAATTACCTATGGTGGGAGAGGAATGTAAGGGGAAGGATTAAAAGAGAAGGCAGGAAGGAAAAAAGGGGAGAAACGATGGGCTGAAGGAAAGGGGAAAACAAGAGAAGGCCTTGCATAATCTCTAGTAACAGCATCCTAAGTATTTGAGACTATGATTAATCAAACAATCCATCACAAGTTCCAAAATATCTATGAGTCTATCTCTCACTTTAAGTAGGTCTCTAGGTAAATAAGAGGTGGATCAATACATGTATTGGTAGGTAGGTAAGTAGATGAGAGAGAGAGAGAGAAAGGAGGGAGGGTGGGTAGATGGAAGGATGGAAGGGCGGAAGGAAAATATATACAGGTAGATATAAAGGAGACAAAACCTTCCTTAAAATTATATGCTCAAGTTACAGGAAAGTATATGCTTAAGTTATAGTAAAACTTGAGGTATAAAACATAGTAAAACTTGGTGAATTGTGTCATTTAATGATCTTTATAAAATGTAACATTTATTTGAAATATACATTCATTTAGAGCACTATGGGATAAATTCTCTCTAAAGGTTCAAGAACTTGTTTTTCAAGTAGGAAGGTAAATTTTCTCCCTTATCACACTCCTGTATTCCACCCTATACTCCACAAACTCCCAAACAACTGGCTACAGCTTTTATCTACAAGCTGCTAGCAGAAACTCTTCCTGGGACAAATACCAGTCTTTGAAAGATCAGCCTGACAATGTATGTTTTCTAAACAAAAGAAAAACAATAAGTAATTCAATAACTTGTATCCATACAGGTTATCTCAAATGACCCTTCCAACGGCCCAGTGAAATAGAAAGGGTGTATTTTTTCATTAAGAATATACTGTTTATCACCAATTTATATATGATGATGGATTATTTTGGTATTTATAAGAAATGACTGTTATATTGCCTTTATTATTCTTTCCCTTTGCCATGCTGTACAAATATTCAATTATCAAATATAAACATTGTGAATACCTTACAAAGTTTCATCATATGTGATTATATCAAGTATATGAATGATATAGAAAATTCAAATTCACAAAATTCCTTTTCTCCCTAATGCCAGAGTCCCAAGTTTAACCAAAAATGTTGTTGGATTATCCTGGTAAAATTAACAATGACTACTCCAATTAATGCTACTTGTATTTTCTTTTTTTCTTTTTTCTCTTTGTCCCCATTGAAGGCCATTTTTAATTATTGCTGTTATTATTATTAACATCATCAGCATCATTATCATTAGCACAAAACTAAATCCACTAGTAAAACAAAAATCACACCCCAAAGGCAGGTGTCTTAATGACAGTGAATCAATAACATTATCTTCATGTACAAGGGACAGCACCCTGAGGATAAAGGCCATATCACAGCTTGATAATCGATAACTCAGCCAACATTATTGAGCCCCTAGGCACAATGGGAGATTTAAAAATGTATACAAGAATCTCTGCTTTCAAGGAGTTTTATAGTCTAGTAGGCGGTATTGAAGAACATCAAGTACATAGGACCACATGAGATCAGTGACACAACGGAATCAGTGCCACGTATAAAGTGTAATTGGAGAGGGGCATCACAGGAGACTAACGTCACATTCAGTTAGGGGCAATCACATTCAGTTAGGGATAATCAGAAGAGTCTCCTTAGAGAAGGTGGCATCTGAGGTGGGCTTTGAGGAACTGGAAGGATTTTGGCAGACTGGCATGTGGAGGAATGGTATTGCAGGTGGAGAAAATGGTGTCGGCCAAAGCACGGCCATGGGAAAGTTAGTGGCACGTTTGAGGAGGGAATAATAGTCCAGTTTGGCTAGCGTATGGGATGTATATAAGCGGGAATAGTGTGATAAAATGCTACAAGTTTTACAGGGACCATGTTTCGAATGGCTCTGAATGACAGGCTACAATTTCCGATCTTTATGTCACAGTAACTATATTTATTCACAGCTATAAAATATGCAATTATTTATAAAGAGATACAGTCATTTCAGTTCCAGATTTCTTAGGGAAACTCAAGTGGTTTCTAGGCAATGTTATTGCCTTGCTATCAAAAATGTCCCAGCATGTAACAGCAATCAATTTCTAGTAGAATTTTCTATTCTGCAGGAAACGAAACCGCTTCCCTCAAAGTCTATTCTTTTCATCCAGCCAGGGACCACACTGCTTCCCACTCCCACCAGTTCTTGTGATACCCAATCAGTTGAGGCAAGTCTAATCCAGGATTTCCAGCCACAACGTCTACCCTGAAATTAGTAGCCACAGCTTTGAGAAGTGAGCGTGGTGGTGGCCGGGGTAGTGAACAATATCTTGAACATGCAGCCACCTGAGAAAGTCTATGGAATCCCCATCCTAAGAGTCAGGTTTAGTTCTCTGAAATTAGAATTCCTTGTCCTCCACTCAGTTTGGTCCAGAGGACAGCTGGGGGAGGGCTGGTGGGGGGAGGTGCCAGAACTCACAGTGCCTATTTAAGGTTATCTTTTAATTGTCAGTGAATTCCTTACAGGAATGACATTTCATGTGAGTTACAAGTTACTTAAAGGCCTGGCTCTGAGCCTGTTGAAGCTGTGGATAGACTGGTGTGAACTTCTTTCTCTAATCAAAGAACCCTGTTGGGTCTGTCTTTGCCCAATAGGCTGGTAGTTGGGGACTTCTCGAGTGCACTGACAGTTGAAAGGTGCTAAAGAAGCATTGTATTAGGTGACCAAGCCAAACAAGTAAGCTATTTAAACCAACCCAGAAAGGCTTAGAATAACACGTTGCCATGGCCACGCTGCCTGCCGCTAGCCAGTCTTTCAGCTCTGTCCTGGAATGACACCTCTTCTGCAGGAAGTCATGGATAGCAGTAGTGAGACCCCATGTCACACCAGACCTTAGAATGACCAGGGAACCTCCACGGCAGATCAGGAACCCCTTTCGGCCCCGAGTGTCCCACACATCCTGGGCAGAGGCCCACAGGCTTGGCATGTTCTGCCAGCCAGTACAGGACTGCATACAATCAGAGGATACAGAACTAGGCAGGTGATTGTTCCACTGACACCCCCAGACACCAAGGCAGGAAGCCAGTGCGGCAGGCCTTGCTCTGCCAAGCTATCCTGGATGGGATCCTTGAAGGGGAAATGCAGAGCACTCCCCAGGCTGTTCCTGAGACGCACAGGCCAGAAACCGCAACAGTAACCCAGCAACAGCCGCCCCCAAAGCCCATGAGAGTGGAATTCTTTGAGAATGCTGAAGGGGCTGGGAAAGCGAGCTTGCTTGCAACCATCTTGGAGCACATTTTGCACCCTTTCAAAGGGGCTAAGTGCCACAGCCCCCAGCACCCCAGACATGAGCCCTGCAGCCCAGTGGTGTCCCAGGGAGTGTGGCCCAACAGGGGAGACACAAAACAGTAGGCTATCATTAAGTCCCAAAGAGCAGAGTCCCTTGCAACATCTTGGAGAGAAGAGGTGGATAGATTCCCCGGTAGAGGTATTGAGGGCCTTCATGCCAAAGCTGCTGTATAGCCTCTGACACCGCCACAGCATGGATCTGTTGCTGGAATACCACCTTATAAGTAGGAAAGGTCAGAAAAGTAGACATAAGGTTGGAAACGCCCCCAAGGGCGTAGGCCTGGGAGTGCCAGCTTCTCTTTCCTGGAGCCTCTGTTCGTGCCCAGTGCTGAAGCTCCTTCCCGGGAGAGTGGTTCTGTGCCCCCATTCTGAAGATAACTGGGTGCAGAGGGAAGAAACCGAAGAGTCTAGGCTGGCTCAGAGGCAAGTGAAGGCTAGCAGGAGGGAGGATGGGAGGCAAGAAGAAAGCCGAGGCTCGAATCGCTTGGGTCTCAGTTTTCCTGTCCAGTTTCTTGGCAGCAGCATGAGCTTCTTCAATGGGAAGCCAAGGGCAGCGGAGCCCAGAGGCAGGCAGGCACGGGCGACCAGCGGATGCGTGCTTGCCAAGGGCAGTTCGGGTGGAAGCTCAGTGCAGAGCAGAGGATGGAATCATTTTCATTACACAGTCACTAAAGTATCCCCTTTGCGCTGAAGTTAAACTACTGTGTGTCTTGGGCTACGGGGACATTCGGCCACTACTTGTATTTTCTTTCAGTGTGTTTTGTTTCCATCTTTTCCTGTGCTGAACAAAACAGAATGATCCAATTTGAGCTGCCTGCCTGTTTAGCTAAATGAGATTATTCAGTGGTCTAGTTAATCTTCAGCCACTGGATAGAATGAGGTAATATATTCTATCCCCACCAGCTCAGCCCTTTTAATTTTTTTTCCAAAGAAGAAAGGTTTATGTTGTGGGAGAGGCAGAAGGTCTCAGATCATAACCATGAAGCACTAGGATAACAGGGGAGACCAGCCCGTCTATATGTGTGAATGTGAAATCCTATCTGTGCAGGTCACTGCCAGCATTGAAGGAGACAGGGGCATGGAGTTTATGCATGACCTTCACTTTTTATTTCATCCAAGTGAGGAAAAAAGGAGTAACCATTATGACCAACGCTACACATGAAATCGCTGGTATTTTACTAATCTTTCTGCTCTGCAGATGCACTTTTCTTGACCAGCCAACAGGGTTTTAATGGTCATGTCATTTCCCTTCAAAACTCTTTCAAACTGTTAAAGATGTAGCCAGCACCCTGCCTCCTATCATCCTCTCTCACCCCTCTTCCCATACCTTTATTACTGATGAAAGCTAAACTTTAAGGTTTTCCCTAGTCAAGGGACAGTGCTTTCAGGAAATACACATTGGACTATATATGCATTTGATCAAAAACATTTAAAATGTGCACAAAAGCAGCCAAGTCAGAAAAAGAAAAGGACAGCTGCATAAAGATGTCATAGCTATAAAAGAGTTAGCTGTAAAAAGCCGTGACTAACTGGTTCAGTTAAAGCACAATTATGGCTCTCCTATACTCCTTCCCATCCCTTTCTCTCTATTTATGCACATAAAACTCACTAATTAGCATTGCATCAGTATTCTAAATTCTAACTTCATTTTCCTCACAATCCTGCTTTCATGTCTGCTGATGTAGAAAAAAATAAAAACCCTCATTTTAACAGTTCTTCCACGTTCCAAAATATTTTACCTACTCTTCTTCCAACAGTGTGCATTTTCACTAGGAGTAAATATAGGAAAATACACATTACGTACCATAACAGTATTCATTGCATTTTTTAAAATGGGAAACCCAAAGATATTCAGAGATTCCTTTGAATCATTTAATGGCAGACTTGTCATAAGTTATAATTTAGATACAAGCCTAAAGCTTCATTGTTCAACATTCCCTAGGATTAAAACAAACAAACAAAACAATAATAGTTTAGCTAATTTGTCCATGAACGCCTTAAGGTCATATTACATTGCCTACCTGTACATTTTTCTCATTGACACTCTCATTAGAGTAGCACTGGGCTATGCAGCGTGCCAATCCCAAGGCAACAAGGAAGCATAAAAGTAGAATATCAGCGATTAAATACACTAAAATACAAGAAGGCAAAAACCAGTGTGTAAGGTAAGAGGTGATATAATAAGGTAATGCACACACGGATCAACACGAGAAACATCTGGACCACCCATGTTAGGACACCAAAGCACAAAAGCAACAGAAGGGAATGACCTTGAGATCCAGTCAGGTCTCTAACTCTCAGTTGCTGCTGGACTCCTCTTCCTGCTGGTGAAAAACAATTCTGACTGACTAGCCTTAAACCTCTGTGAGAATTAGGGTAGATGGCTGGTAAGAGAATGGGTTTGGAAAGGTTTCTAGAGGGATTCCTCTAAAAAGAGAAATTGATATTGATCTCCAACATTTTAACTGGAGAAAGTTGAATACATAGAAGTTTTATAACACTCAAGAGATAAAGGATAAATTTGTATAAAATCTGTGAATAAAATAATTATATACCCAAGATTTTCCCTCTCTCGTTTATCTAACTATAAAATTACTGTTAATTGGATGGTTTTGTGAGGAATTCAACAAATTTATGGGAAAAGTAGCTCAAGAACAGCAATTATATGACTTTTATTTTTATTTTATTATTCATATCATTAGCTCATAAAACAGTTGAAAGAGACACATTGATGTGAGCACAAAAAACACAGTTTCTATTCTTCTCCTAGTTTTATTCATCAAGATTTGGTAGTGTCTCTAGTAAATCATCAAGTGACATTTAAATGTATAATCATTTTTATGTCGTTCTCATTATGTTTTTAATGTATATAAAACATTAATTGTATATAAAACATTTTAATGTCATATATAATATGACCAAGTACATTGTGAAAACATAATGATATAAATGTTTGCATTGTTTATTTGTGATAACAAACATTAGACCTGTTGAACTGATACTTAGTAAGCACTGGTGTTTCCTTTTTTCTTCAATTTTTTTATATGTACTTTTGCTTTGCTTTTAGGAAATATAATGTAAATTAGCTCCATTTTTATTTCGTTATTAAATATTAGAACAGTTAGATAGTTGGCTAATTGCTATAAATACAAAAATTATGTTTCTAACAATATTAGGTTAGACTGTTTATTTATTTTTCTATAACTGAGAAGAAATATTGTGTTTATTTTTAATGATTTTAGTAGAGTCTATAATTTAAAATGCAAAAGTACCTGAATTACGTAAATTGTTCAAGGACTTAGGGGTTTTGATTAATCATTTATAACTTATAAAATGGTTTTTATTAAAATATTTAATATTTTATTAAAATATTAAAACAGTTTCCTTCACTCCTATTTGAGTAAAGAAAGTCCAGTAAGGTCTCAGGGTTATCATTTGTTGCATCTTACAGTCTTTCTTAAGCGTATGAGGTTTAATGCATGTTGACCATTACATCTCTGCTACACAGGTTTATTTTTCCAAAGTTGTATCTCTCTTGTAAAGAGAATATCTATGTCTGTGTATGAACACACACATATTAATGTATGCATAACAATCCTTATTCATACTTAGAGACAGAGATAGTTTATGTCCTGGTTTGTTGGTTTTTAGATAACAAAGGATTTATACTAATACATCTCCTAATTGTATGTTATATACACCATCTACAGCTATCATCGGATTTTTCCTAATTATGTACAGGCATATCTCGGAGATATTGTGGGTTCAGTTCCAGACTACAATAATAAAATCAATACCGCAATAAAGCAAGTCACATGAATTTTTGGTTTCCCAGTGCATATAAAAGTTATATTTACAATATACATAGTCTACTAAGTGTCCGCTAGCGTTATGTCTAAAAAGACAATGTATATAACTTAATATAAAAATACTCTATTGCTAAAATAGGTGCTCACCATCACATAAGCCTTCTGCAAGTCCTAATCTTTCTGCTAGTGCAGGATCTTGCCCTATCTTGATGGCTACTGACCAATCACGATGGTGTTGCTGAAGCCTGGGGTGGCTGTGTCTATTTCATAAAATAAGACAGCAGTGAGGTTTTCCACATCAATTGATTTTTCCTTTCACAGATGATTTCTCTGTAGCATGCAATGCTGTTTGATAGTATTTTACTCACAGTAAAATTCCTTTAAAAGTTGAAGTCAATCCTCTCAAACCCTGCTGCTGCTTTATCAATTAAGGTAATATTAATATTCTAAGTCTATTGTTGTCATTTCAACAATCTTCACAGCATTTTCACTAGGAGTAGATTCTATCTCAAGAAACCACTTTCTGTGCTCATCCATAAGAAGAAACTCTTCAACTGTTTAAGTTTTATCATGAGATTGCAGCAATTCAGTCACCTCTTCAGCCTCCACTTCTAATTCTAGTTCTCTTTCTATTTCCACCACATCTGCAGTTCCTTCCTCCACTGAAGGCTTGACTCCCTCAAAGTCATCCATGAGGATTGAAATCAACTTCTTCCAAACTCATGTTAATGTTGGTATTTTGACTTCTTCCCATGAATCACAAACGTTCTTAGTGGCCTCTAAAATGGTGAATCCTTTCCAGAAGGTTTTCCATTTATTTTGCCCAGATCTATCAGAGGAATTACTTCCTATGGCAGCTATAGCCTTACAAAATCTATTTCTTATGTGATAAGACTTTACAGTTAAAATGACTCCTTGATCCATGGGCTGCAGAATGGATGTTGTGTTGGCAGGCATAAAAACAACCTGAATCTTGTTGTACATCTCCATCAGAGCTCTTGACCAGGTGCATTATCAATGAGTAACAACATTTTCAAAGGAATATTATTTTTCTGAGCAGTAGGTCTCAACAATGGCCTTAAAATATTCAGTAAACCATGCTGTAAACAGATGTTAGTGTTCTTTATTGTTCCATTTATAGAGCACAGGAAGAGTTGACTTAGCATCATTCTTTAAGGCCCCTAGGATTTTCAGAATGGTAAATAAGCACTGACTTAAACTAAAGTCACCAGCTGCATGAGACCCTAACAAGAAAGTCAGCCTGTCCTTTAAGGCTTTGAAGCCAGGCATTGACTTCTCCTCTTTAGCTATGAAAGTTCTAGATGGTATCTTCTTTCACTATAAGGCAGTTTCCTCTACATTGAAAGTCTGTTGTTCAGTGCAGACACTTTCATTAACTATTTTGGCAAGATCTGGATAACTTGCTACATCTTCTACATCAGCACTTGCTGCTTCCTCTTGCACTTTATGTTATGGAGATGGCTTCTTTCCTTAAACCTCATGAACCAACATCTGCTAGCTTCAAAGTTTTTTCTGCTGCTTCCTCAACTCTCTCAGCTTTCACAGAATTAAAGAAAGTTAAGACCTTGCTCTGGATTAGGCTTTGGCTTAAGTGGATGTTGTAGTTGGTTTGATCTTCTATCCAAACCACTAAAACTTTCTCCACATCAGCAATGCAGCTGTCTCACTTTCTTATCATTCCTTTCTTCACCAGAGTAGCACTTTTAATTTCCCTGAAGAACTTTTTCTTTGTATTCACAACTTGGCTAACTGTTTGGCACAAGAGGCCCAGCTTTTGGCCTATCTAGGCTTTAGACATGCCTTCCTCACTAAACTTAATCATTCCCAGTTTTAGATTTTAAATGAAAGACATGCAATTCTTCCTTTCCTTGAACACTTAGAGGCCAGTGTAGGGTTATCCATTGGCCTGATTTCAACATTGTTGTGTCTCAGGGATAGGGAGGCTTGAGGGGAGGGAGAGAAATGGGGGACAGTTGCTCGGTGGGGCAGTCAGAACACACATGACATTTATTGATTAAGTTCACCAACTTATTTGAGAGCAGCTTGTGGCACATCAAAACAGTTATAATAGTAGCACCAAAGATCACTCATCATAGATCACCAAATAGATCACCAAATATAATAATTAAAAAGTTTGAAATATTGACAGAATATCAAAATGTGACAAAGAGACAGGAAGTGAGCAAGTGCTGCTAGAAAAAATGGCACCAATAGACGTTCTATACAGGGTTGCTGCAAACCTTCAATTTGTAAAAAATGCAGTATCTGCAAAGCACAATAAAGCAAAGTGCAACAAAACAAGGTATGCCTGTACTAGCAGTCTAATTCTAAGCAATCACCACATAGACTTTCCACGCACCATTTTCATTCAAGAATCATCAAATGATTGCATTAATTAATACTGGTTGAATTAATGTTGTAAGTTACTTCAGAATTCTTTCATTATATATTCTGAATATTGAATGGCAAAAATGGATGCCCAGTCCTAGTTGGTGGTCACTTCTCTGATGAGCTCAGGCCCAATTAAGTGATCACTAGAGAAGTTTTCTTTCACTCATTTGTATTCTATATTTCAGAAATGTCCTATAAATATTAATTAAATCTATCTGGTCTATTGTGTCATTTAAAGCTTGTGTTTCCTTATTAATTTTCAGTCTGGATGATCTGTCCATTGGTGTAAGTGGGGTGTTCAAGTCCCCCACTATTATTGTGTTACTGTCGATTTCCTCTTTTATAGTTGTCAGCATTTGCCTCATGTATTGAGGTGCTCCTATATTGGGCGCATATATATTTCAGAGAGTTTGTGATTTAAACTATTAAGTTTAGTTTTCCAAATTTATTTAGTGATTTGAACTGCTTTCAATTGAAAAATCATTTCAAATGTATGTGAACATATACATATCTTCCTATAAAGTACTATCCCCTTCATAAGCTATTTTTAATTACTTCTTGTGCACCACTTTAAGAAGGAAAATAATCCTCTTGTGTTAACTCTATAGTTTGCTAAATAGTACTGGATAAAAACTGAAACCACACTGAACAACCTCTGATTGTCAGGCAAATACATGGAAGGCCTGTCACCCTATCTAGTTAGTGTCTTTGATAGATATTAACAAGCAGTTGCCACAGTCTTTGCCACAGAGCATATACTCAGCCTAAGAATGTGTCTCAATACTTTGCTGCAGAAAGCCACTATCAACTGAAAGCCCTTGGCATGGGACGTGAAACTTCATGGTCACCCAAGACATAGCGATTATGACTTCTGTGATGTGACCTCTTCTTAACTTTACAGATATAACTCTTTGCACATATCGCCAAGCTTGTTTCCATTATACCAGGTGTCTTACAGTCTATTAGCAGCCCATCTCATTTTCAATTCTCCATGGTAAAAGTGGCATACTTACAAAGCCTTGAAAGGTAAAGTCATTTACTACATTGCTCTATTATTTAGTCATCTAACTCCCCAACTATACAATGAGCTTAGAAAGTATGGATAATATTCAATTCACCTTTCAATCCCAGGCAAACAATAATGATAAGAGCACAGAAGGCATATATTATGAGAACCATTAAATGAATGAAAAAGTTAATAATTCAATGGCATCTAATTTTCTTAAATTTAGGTAGGAGCTCTAGATTTATAATTTCTAATTAATGAAATTATGAGAACTTGAATTGTGTTTGATTAATAATATATTAATGAATTTTAGCATAACTACTACAAAAAATAATGTACATGCGAACAAACATATCCTTTGCTTCTACAAAGAAAAGCTATAGTTTTATTACAAAAGGAATATACAAGGCTTGTGCCAGTTCTGACACGAAAGAGATGCAAATGAGAAAGTTAATATTCCCCCCTGCAATTATACTTTTCTAAGGAAACTTCTGTTAATAGTTCAGGGTGCATGATTCTATACATATATAATATATTCTTGTATATCTAGTCATTTAAAAGTAGGAGACGTGTGTGTGCACGCATGTGTGTGTATTATATTGTAGTTTTATTTTCCAGAGAATACATACATATAGAGAAGTGTCCCTCTTTATAATGGCAACTCGATGGACAAGTATCACAAGTATCACAATTCCCTCAACTGTTATGCCTTGTTGAATATTTAGGTAGGTTATTTAAGTTATCATAGATTTTGTTCTGTAATGACTATTACAAAAAAAGCAGCAATGACACACTTATATTTTGCTTTCATTTCTACTAAATATTCTTAGAAATGAGTTGGAGCACCAAAAACATGTGCACACTAACATTTCAATAGTTACTGACAGACAGTGCCAGTTCACATTCCCACTAAAATTATGTTGATTTGATGCCCAGATCCTCTCAATTCCTGAATGCATGAATATTTTTTGTGTGGGGAGGGTATGTTTTTAATTCAATAAGCTTTTAAAATTTTAGAACAGTTTTAGATTTACAGAATTCTTGCAAAGACAGTACTGAGATTTACCCAGCTTTCCCCAATATTAACATCTCACATTAGCATGGTATATTTGTCACAGTTAAGGAATCAAAATTTTACAGTATCAGTAACTAAAATTCATATTTTATTTATATTTTCACATTTTTTCCTGAATGTGTTTTTTTCTGTCCCAGAAACCCATGCAGAATATCACATCACATTTAGTTGTAATGTCTCCTTAGGCAACTCTTGGCTATGAGAATTTCTCAGACTTTGTTTTTCTCATAAGTCCTTAATGATATATAAATGATTAAGTAAATAAATTAGGGGAAATAAACAAATCTCCTACACAGAATTCCTCATAATTCACGCAGACATTCTACCATCAAGTAAGAAGTATATAACTCCCTACACCTTCTGCATGGGCTTCTTTCAGAGAGGACTATGAAAAGGAAGGGAGATATTGATACTCATATTGATATATGTACCTTTGATATGTGATGAGAATGGCACTTTACCTCTGTAGTCTCCCCCCAAATGCATAACCCCAGCCTAATCATGAGGGAAAACATCAGACAAATCCCCACTGAAGGACATCATATGAAATGCCTGACCAGCAATCCTCAAACTGTCAAATATTTTTAATGTTTCCTAATCTGATTTATGAAAAACAATGATTTTTTACTAGCTCTATTTCCTAAAGCACTTAAGATCTGATAATTGAATGACTTATTCTCACAGTACTTTGTACATTGTATGAGCTGAAAATAACTGAATGAATGAATGAATGAATGAACTGTTGCTTAGCGCTGCTTATGGAGCTCATATCTAAGGTTGTCAGTTTGTAATGTTTCTTTCCTCATGTTACACCTGAACACTTCTAGGTCCTTTAAAAAACAACCGTTGGGGGAGAAGGTGATGCTCTTCATCCTAAAGGCTGTAAATTTGATTCCCTTTTAATAGTAGCTGTAATATTTGGAACATTTTTTCATAAACTTCAAGTTTTTATATCTATTTGGATATTTACAGGCTGTTCTAAATACCAGAATGTAAAATAATTTGCTTAAAATCATGCACACATATTAAAAATCCCATAAACAAAAATTTCCAGTGTTACACATACCAAGACACACAAAAATATCACATATGGAGGAACAAATGGAAAGAGCTTTTGCCAATGCCTGGGGCCTTTGGCAATATCGATGCTTGGGACAATCTTTTGAAGAATTCCAAAGTGTGTGACAAATTGTTCACATGCACATGTTACAGGAAGAGACAAAGCTCTACTCTAACGATAGGTCACCTGGAAAACGTAACTCTAAACCAAGGTTTGCAAAGACCTGATTCCCCTCCTCACTCTGCTGAGTTGCTAAGCAACTAGCAATCTTCCCTCCTATCTCCACTCAAATATCCTTCTATGAAAAGGATGTTCTAAAAATGAGTGAAATATTTTCTGCAAAGTACTTGAATGAATACAACACATTGCTATGTCCAAAGTCTCCAACAAGTCACTAGCCAGATTCCATTCTAATATTTATAACTTATATTTGACATAACTGTTATACCACACTTCCCACCATCATAAAATGAACTAGTCATTTATTTTTCTGTATTATAAAGCCAAACTTGTGCTCTGTGCTAACATTTATACATTCATGATAACAGTAACAAGCCTTTTGGTAAAGCATGCCCTGAAGAACTCTTGTCACTTTGGCAGTTTCTAAGAGTTGAAAGCGGCTAACTTTCACTAGAACTTAATTGAAAACCTACTCTTTAGTCATGCATTGTGGGTGAATAACAACAACAAAAAACAAACAAAAAACAAATGTTTAAACTTGCTGTGTAGAGGAATTTTAAGAGACAAAAGCTGTTTCCAGCATTTTCAAGAGTTAAGGTAAAATGATCTCTTTTGACTTGATGAAAACATCATTAAGGGTTTTATAGTTTTAGTAAAAACACATCCTACATAGCTGCTTCTTTTTTTTCTTCTAGTTTGAAGAAAAGCCAAAGAAAATCTAGAAGCATAAGCCTATCATTGCTTTAAAATATGAAAAAGTATCTATTTCAGCTTAATGTCCTGAAGGTTTCTGTGCCAGAGAGTAAATATACTGCCAGTTGGATGCTGAAGGAAAAGAAGATGTGAAAAGTTATGCTGAGTTTTTCTCTCTCAAAGGCCAGAAATGAGGAGTACAGGAAAGAGCTGAACAAGACAAAGAATATAATTACATTTGACCAGATGACCACTTAGGACTTGAATAAAGTCTTTCCGGAAACTAAATCAGACAAGAAGAAGTATCTCTACTGACCTCACAAGCCAATTGAGAATTTATAAGCTTGAGTCTGGGAGAACGCTCTGGCCCTTATATTATATGCTTTAGATATTAAAATAATTATAATAGAGTAAAGAAAATATGTATATATTACAAAAATATTACCACAATAAAGTTAGTTAACACATCCAGCTTAGTGCTGGAGGTTTCTCTCTTTTTCTTTTCTTTTTTCTTTTTCTGAACAACATGAGGGATGCATGGGGATGGGGCAGGGGCTGGTCAGGGTGGAGTTATGAGGTTTCCCAGGTAGTCAAACAGGGTGCAGTTGGAGCCTGTAGGGACACTATGTGATTACGGGTGTGTGGAGGATGTAAGTGGGGGTCCTGATGGAGGGACAGATACAGGATGAACTAGGATGATCTGAGCACCAGGGTTGGCTCAGAAAATGATGGAATCAGCTCCTGGGCACTGCAGCCGCCACTACTCATTCCAGACAAAGCCCAGTCTCATGGGATGTGGGGAATTTGAATAGAGACCAAAGGTTTACATGGACAGGATTAAGTTTCAAATAATACCCAAGTTTCCTTTAAGCAATAAATTAAAGATGGCATGCTGAGTAGTACAAACCGTGTTAATAAGTAAATCACAATACTGTACATGTGATGACTATTCAGCACCATTGACAGATAAAGGAGGATAGGTACTATAGAGTCTTTATGGTGACTGGATTCACAGTTTGTCTTTAACATGGAATAGCTCTCCATTTTCAACATCTTTTTTCTAACAACTAAAAATGAATGTTTTCAATATTATTTCCACTCATGTTAGAGCCATCTGAGAGCATATAAGAAGATTCCAAGCAGACCTGTATTAGTTCTGTGATCAGTAAGTTTGTTCATGATTCATTTTCTCAATATGAACACCTCTAGTCATCCTGTTAGTTGTTATCATTATTCATTTATATAATTCTCAGGCACATACCATACAATTGTATTGCATAGTTATCTATTGCTTAAGTGTTTAAAGCTAAAAATATAAGAAACAATAGTAAATGATTACTAGTTAATGAAAAAAATTTTAAAAATATTTTGCAAACTTAATCTCAAAATACTCTTCCCTTCAAACTATGTCCATGTAGTCAAAAATTTTATGCACTTAATGCATCAAATTACAAGGTGGAAATAGTAAACCTGTATTTTCATAACTCTATGTATTTTTATTTTGAATACACTGAAAGAAGTTTTGGATTTCTATTTTTTTCTTCCCCTTACTCAAAGTGCTTTGTCATTTCATATAGCCTCTTTCTAAAAATCTGTTAGGGTTAAATTTGATATAACACATAAAAATGTTCTAGTATTTCAAAAGAACGAATGTAAATCTGAGCCAGAACAATTAGGCACGAATAAGAAATAAAAGGCACCAAAACTAAAAAGGAAGAGGTAAAATTATCTGTCAGCAAGTGACATAATTTTATAAATAGAAAATCCTAAAGACTCCACCAAAAATACTGTTAGAACTAGTAAATTCAATAAAGTTTCAGGGTACAAATCATACGAAAACCATGTGTGTTTCTATACACAAACAACAAGCTACTTGAAGAGGAAATTAAGAAAACAATATCATTTATAATAGCATCAAAAATAACATAATACTTCAGAATAAACACAACCAAGGAGAAAAAGACTTGTATGCTGAAAACTAACTACATCAATGAAACAAGCTGACACAAATAAACAGAAATGCATCCCATGTTCATGGATTGGAAGACTTAACATTGTTAAAACACTCATACTGCCCAAAGCAATCTACAGATTCAGTGTTATTCCCATCAAAATTCCAGTGGCATTTTTTACAGAAATAGAAAAAAAAATCTAAAAAAGAACAAAACTGGAGGCATCATGCTTCCTGATTTCAATTTATATTACAAAGCTACAATAACTAAAACTGTATAGTATTGGCACAAAGATGGATATATAGGCCAATGGAATAGAATTGAAGGCTCAGAAATAAACCTATGTACACATGGGTCAACTGACCTTCAACAAGGGTGCCAAGAATACATAATGGGGAAAGGATAGTCTCTTCAACAAATTGTGCTGAGAAAACGGGATATCCACATATAAAAGAATGAAATTGGACCTTTCTCACTCCATACACAAAAATCAACTCAAAATGGATTAAAAATGCAAATGTAAGACCCTCAACCTATAAAACTCCAAGAAGAAAACATTGGGGGGTAAGCTTTACAACACTGGTTTTAGCTTTCCATGAAATCATGGACATGTCACCAAAAGCACAGGCAAGAAAAGTAAAAACAAAAAAGTGGATCAAACTAAAAAAGTTCTGTGCAGCAAAGGCAACAGAGTGGAAAGGAAACTTACAGAATGGGAGAAAATATTTGCAAACCATATATCTGATAAAAGGTTAATATGAAAAATATATATGGAACTCCTACAACTCAACAGCAAAAAAACAACAGAATTTAAAATTGGGCAAAGGATTTGAATAGACATTTTTCCAGAGAAGGCACATAAATGGCCAAAAGATTTATGAAAAGGTACTTAACATCACTAATCATCAGGAAAATGAAAATCAAAACCACAATGAGATATCACCTCACACCTGTCAGGATGATTATTGTGAAGAAAAGAAAAATTGGGACAAGTTTGTGGAGAATTGGGAATGCTTTCACAATTGGTGGAAATGCAAAATGTTGCACCCTTTTCCATTTTATTTATTCTTCTTGAAACTCTTGCTATTTTAATGTTGGACTTCTTGAGTTAATAATATCTATGTTTTACATTTTCTCTCATATTTATAAAATTTTTCTTTTGTTCTACATTTTGTAAAGTCATTGACTTGATCTGTCAAATTCTCTTATTTTATTGTTGTGGCTTACTTTTATTTGTTTGTCTTAATTGCAACTTTCCTTTGTTTATTTTCCATGCAGCTTCTCTAATTCTCTGATATTCTCTTTATAGCATTCTGTTTTTCTTTCAAAGGGAGAATCTCTCTTAAAATACTAATGAGACTAATTAAGGAACATTTAATACTTGTAAGAATTTTTGTTGTTCTCTTTGCTGTTATCTTAATAGTCTCTTGCCAAAATATCTGCTTCCTCTTGGGTCATAGTTTCCCTATTTCTTTATCTTGATCATTCATTCTTATGTTCCTAATTTCTTCAAATAAGTGGTTATCCTAAGTTGTTGATTCATATGTAATAATAAAGCAATAAAAATAAACGCGTGTACATAATTTTGCCTTGTTTGCTGGTGGACATTACTTATACCTGAGAGTGTGTTAAGAATCTGTCCTCAATTTTGCTAGATTCCTAAATAAGAGAACAATGAATTTTACTTTGGCCATGAAATAGTTGCACTAGATTTTACCAAAGTGTGCATAATTTTAAATGGAGAAGCATCTCTCTTTGGATTTAGTTTCTATCTGTTCCACTTTGTTTAGTCTGAGGGGTAGTCTGCAAGCAGATGTGGGGGTCAACTATTCCTTACATTTTCCAAAGACAATGTATTTTTCTTCAGTCTCGTGCATCATTTCCACTCTTCATATCTGAGAGCTTTGACACTGAAAGTCTCCCGGGTTCTTTACGACACATTACCTCCCTCCCTGAGCATTTCACCATGACTGACATCCACTCAGTTATGGATTTCTCTGTCCTGCTCCACCAATTAACATTTATCCATCCAGGTTCTTTTCACCACATATTATCTGATATCTCTTTGGTATTTTGATTATTATGAGTTTTGAAACTCTAGATACTTTCATAGCTGCCAAATATAAAACTTTCCCAAAGCCTAAGGCTTTTAACCCCACTCCCACATCGTTAGAATATGTCTGAGAGGTGACTCGATAAAGTGAAGTATCACACCATTACTGCAGCTCTATGAATCCAGACTGAATGGTCCTGGATGTACCAAGGAAAATTATCTCTTACAATGAGTATACTGCCTGGTTTCAGACTGTTTGGATAAGAGACCACCACTTCCCATTGCTACCCCATACACCCTGAAAAAAAAAAAATGAGTGCATGTGTCTTATGAGGGTATGTTACTCTGCTCATTTCCCAGTGGATCACTTTGTTAGGCCATGCAGATTTTCTTAACATACCGGTTGCTATTCTTACATTCTATACTGACATCTCTGGTTATCACTGCCCATTAAATAAAATTTAGCCTATTTTGCTCAAGTATCTTTCCCTTGCCTAAGATTTCCAAATCATATATTGCCCCAGCATCAACTGCTTTTACAGACTATTTTTAGCCCTTAGTTATTTAATATTTTATTCTAACTCATTAATTAGAGATAGTTTCTGTCATTCTCATAGTAAACTCTGCTTTGCAAGAAAGCTTTACCTTTAAAGATCTTTTTCCTCTCATAGCAGCATCAGATTCAAGTAATCTGACTGTGCTTTCAAAATAGTTTTCCATCACCCCCTGACCTTGGTCAGCAAGGATAAATTTAGGGTTACAGAAATTTTGGTTGCTAAGGGTACAGTCCCTGGAGATAGCATCAATCTCTCAGTCATATTATCTCCTTCCTTCAGGAGAGTTAGTGTGTATATGTATTACCCAATATGTCTAACAACCCCTCACTTGAAATGTGTCAGTGTCTGGATAGGTGGGATTTCCAAGAGACTGTTTCAGATTCTTACCTCTAATTAATAAATACTGAAACTTTAGTGACTAGAGACACTTGTAAGTCATCTCTTTGGTTTCTGTAGGAATATAGTGAGGAGCTTTTATCAGTCTACACATCACCCTTGAGCTTCATTCATTACTTCCACAAATGTATATTGACCTTCAAATACATAAGCATTTCTCTAATTTCTAGAGATCCAGTGGAAAATCAGACAAAGCACCTGCCCTCTCAGACTTAGAGGTGGGAGGGTAGTGTAGAACTTTTACGCAGTCTCAGAGTGTTCACTTGCTGTGTTCACTAACTCAGAAACTCCCTGAGTTTTATTGTCCATCAGTTTTAACCTCAATTTTAGTCCTCTTCCCATTACTGGGGAGAGGACTGAAAATTCCAGCCCATTAATCATGGCTTGCTTGGTCTCTCTGGTGACCAGCCTCCACCCTGCAGCTATCTAGAGGCTCATCTCATTAGCATACCAAAACCAAAATAACAAACAAAACACCTCATCTCTCAGAAAATTCCAGGGCTTTTAGGAGCTCCGTGCCAGGAAAATGGGGGAAGAGACCAAATATTTATTTCTTATAATACCGAAATATATATACACCTTTGAAGAAAAACTCAGATTAAGATATAAAATATTTGGGGGATTTGCTTTCCTGGTATGTTGATAACTCTTTCAAGCCTGCTTCTCTCCCAGCTCCAATATCAATAATCCCAGAGGACCTATCAGGGAGTCCCCTCGCAAAGCCAGACTGAGATTCTAGTGACAATTCAAAGACAAAGTTGTGAGATGTTTGCGCTACAAAACAACCTATAATACACATCCAATCTCCAAAAGATCTTCAGTTGTCTACATTTGGCAGGCCAAAGAGAACCAGAGAGATTTCTTAAAACTGAGTTTACCTGTTAAGAAACAATTCATTGTACACAAATATCAGAGCAGGTCAAAAGGATACTTGTCAACCAAAGATTTCAACCTTATCTCTTCAAGGCAAATTGTAAAAGAGATATTTTTAGGCTTTCTCAACGGTCTCTAGAATATTTTCTAAATACACCAAGATTTCCAAATATATCAGATTCCGCAACCACTCTCCATTAGTCTCTAGAAGAAACTGGGGCTGCAATAATAGGATGTTCCCTAAGGCATCCTTTCTCTCCCACAGGTCTAACCTTGAAAAAGTTAATTAACAGAAACCTCAATTAGAGTTGGGAGACCAGAAAGGGGGAGCTCTCCTGCTCTATGAAGAACAGCAGAACCCAACAGGAAGAAGAAAGACTCTGTCTTCTTGCCTGGCAAGAGCTCAGGCAAGGAGAGACAGTCACAAGTCAGCCAATGAAAAGCCTTGAACTCTTTGTTTACTCTAGTCCTCCAACCCCTTTCTTCCCCCTACAAAACTTCTCTCCATTTTTGCGGAGGACTTGCACATGTCTTGCCATGGTTGCAGACCTCGAATTGCAATTATTTGTTTATCCCAAACCCATTTCTGCTGGAGAAATAACTGTCAGTCTCTCTGTTTTAGGTTAACATCCTAGAGAGGAAATGATTATTTTTAGTCAGCCTTATCTGATAAGGCTCCCTCCAAAGACCCCATTATGGCTTTTAACATATTTGAGGATCCTAGAATTTGAAACAAAATGTTTCTACCAATGTTCATCCCTTTTGTTCTCTATTACTATAGTACTTAATTAAGTTTTCCCCTGATCCATTCTCCACCTTTTGTTTTTGACCTGCTCTGTGACTCGATATGGGGAGGAGATAAACTTAAAGACTACTTCTCCCCCAGTTTCACTGCCCTTGGACTACTAGTTGGGTGCAGCCAATGAAAGTTTTGGCGAAGGATAAGAGAACAGAAGATGAAAGAAATCATGAGGGTTCCCTTAAATTGCGTGAGCTTTCATAGGCTTTAGTAACCTGTTTCCTTGTTTTGTCATTTCAGCCTTAGTTTTCATAATGGCTTTCCACTGTTGCTATTTCCTTGGTGTCTCAACATCCTTTGCTGCTTCCCTTAGCCCTTCCCAAATCTCTTTAAATAAAGCTAAATGCAACTTCTGTTTCCTGCAAGGAAACTGATGAATAATTTAGCCTACATTTAATTTTTTCAAATTCCTTATACACCAACATTAAGAAGAAATGTTAATGGGCCCTAAGACCAAGATAAAATGTCATTAATGAAGAGTTCCTTAACATGCCCCCTTATATCACTGGATCTCAGATTGTTCTCTACAGAATTATACCCAAAGGTTCACGGGTCCTGTAACTCAATCTGCTTCTCATTCTCAAAATCTGCATCTCATTCATAAAGAGGAAAATCTTCTCTCTTCCCTTGTCTCTTTTAACTTGTCTCTGCGTAGTGTGCCGTGTCCTCTCCTTTATAGCCCTAAGTATTGAGGGACGTCTGTGGGTGACTTCCTGGGCTTCCTGGTTTCCATCTCATGGAAGCATAAACAGAGAAAACTGCTTTCAATTAGTGAAACTGCACTGGACAGGATCTCTTAGATCCAACACATTCTTGCAACAAAACCGACTACCTTTCCAACCCTGACAACTGCATTTGAAAATGTCTTTTCTGTGTTCAATCTACTGTCTGAATTTTTCCTCCCTCTCATAGGTTCTACATGCTTGGATAAGATTCCAGTTCTTGGTATGTTAATAACCAGCACAGGTTGACTTCTTGTCCAACAAATACATTGTACCTTGTGATGGTGCATTTGATTCACAAGTTGACAAAGATCCTCATAACAATTTCATAGTTGCTTATTATAAGGGCAAAGAGTTATCTAATTATTTTTCTGTAAACTCAGTGTATTACATTATGAATTATATTATTTTGTTAGCCTAAAGAAGAGTGCATATAAACTGTTGTGTTCTTTAGTTTTATTTCAGAATTGTTCCATGATAAGAGAGATCAAAGATTCTATTATTGTAGGAAAAAAACACAAAATGAGTGCCTGCAAGATGTCATGTGCCTAAGCTCTCACATTATTTAGAGAATGATTTATTTAATACATTGGAGACTGAGGTTGCTTGGGACAGTGATGGACACAAGGAATAGTGGGATAGGACCTGTGACTGTTCTAATCTGCATAGAAGCTAAATATGACTACAGCTTTTTGCTGCATATTATTACCAGAGTTTATTTGAATAATTATAAATGGATAAAAATATGTTTTCAATATAACCCCTAGGCTTCTTCCTTTCTCCATTAAAATTCAATTAGATGATTAGTAATGTAACTAAGAACTCATGATGACATTTTCTTTCCTATTGCACGTATATTCTAAAAACAGAAATTCTTGTTGCATTTTAAAGAATGTGTTTTTTATAACTGAAACAGACATTCCTTCAATATCCAAAAATGATAAGATAGACCCAACATGAGGGGAAAATACAGAGCTACAGTGTAACTAAAAAATGAATAAAACATTCATCAACTCAAGGTTTAGCTTTCTGTGTCAAAACTCTTCGGAATGTGTATCCATACAAACTAAATCTGAATTTCAGTCCAAAAGAAGTAGTTCAGGAAGACTCTAGCCCAGGCATCTGTGACCCGGATAAGTCAAAAACAGTGTTTGACCAACATTTGACCTAATTTCAATGATTCCATGAGTCAAGATTCTATCATTTCCAGTCTTCTTTTGATTATTTTTTCCAAAGAAATCTGAAAGACAGCTGCCTATGTTTATGAGATAGGTATGGATTAGCTCTTGCTAATTAATATGGTATGCAACAGTTTACATGCACAGGGAAGAGAGTAATATTAGAACTTTTCATGAAGGCAAGAATGTTGCCTCAGAAACTGTACTCATAATTAACGAATCTCAATAGGTGGAATACACTTGTGTATAAATAGCATTTCATTTTTCTCTAAGGAATCAATGTCTTATAAGGTTGGCATATTTTTAAGAACATAAAGTACATTATATATTTTGGAAAAATGTATTACCACACATTTGTGCTAAAACAAACTCTAATAATTTTTCACCCACTCATTATTTCTCATTAGTTGTTTTCTCTTTTGAAACATTATTTCATTTTTCTCCACATAATTGTTCTACAGATTGCCTCAGAGTAAGAGAACCTAGTAGTAAAAGACATTGTGAAATTTAAGCTCTATGCCAAAAATAGTTAGCCAACCATGCCATGGAGGGGGTCTTGGAATTCTTTCCCAACATTGTGTTTTAGGACTCCTTTGGGAACCCTTTATGCAACATGACACTAAACTGGCTTTTATTTATTGATTTTCCAATATCTTGTGGATCATGTTATTAAATAATACTTTCCATGGTTAGAATAGACAGCAGAACCAGAATTCTAGGTCTGTTGTTTCACGTCCTATTGATCTCTAAATATGTGAAGAATTTAACCTACAAATTCTTTTAGCTATAAGCCTAGGTTTAAGAATGCTGGCTAACATCTGCTGAGCACTCACTATGTGTCAGGCTCTGATATAAATGTTTATTTAATCCTCAAAACAACTCTAGGAGATTACTACTATTATCACATACATTTTATAAGCAAGAAAACTGAAGGTGTAGAAAGATTCTTAGCTAGCAAGTGTACAGCCAGGACTCACAATCAGGTAATCTTCTCCAGGACTGTAAACCACTACCCTCTCTAATTACATAAGTTTCTGTGCAAATAAAAATGTTATTATACCTAAGATTTTCTGGGATATTCAAATAAAACTAATAAATATGATAATGTAAGTTTTATTATTTATTTGTTGTTATTTCTGATATAGCATGAGTCATTTCTTTTAGCCACTTTTTCATAGTACATACTCCCAGATGGAAAAGTATGCATTATACTGTACCAACACATTCAGAAATACAGTAAGTAGAATTATTTAAACAGATTGTATTCAGGAGAGACTAAAGCATTTATGGGCCAAGAATTTCCCTGCATACAGCTTGGTTCATACCAGCTTTCCCAAGCTGTCTTGTCCACTGAAAAAGTATCTGTGAATAGTGCACAGTGAATAGAAAATATTTTTGCAGATGTTTAATGGTATTCCTAAGTTTCTGCAAACACCCGCAGACACCCACAAATTTTCCCCTGAGTCTTGGCTAATTTTCACTTCATAGATCTGTGAAATATTTTAAAGTAAAAGAAGCATGTCAGGAAATCTTGGGTTATCTGGTTCCTTCCTTCTTGGCTCCTGGTATTTTATCTCTTACCCTGTTTTGCTGTACTTTTCTGTGCAAAAAATATGTATATATTCAGTCAATTTATTCAATGTTTTCTTACAAAAAATTTTCCAGCACACAAGAAAATCAAAAGAATTTCAGAGGGAAAATTCTTCACCTATTTTCTGCCATTAACATTTTACTATATTTGTTTCATCATACATTTTTTTCATCTGTCTATCTACTCATCAATCCTATTTTTTTATGCAATTTACAGGTATATATAGCTTGTCTCTAATATTTCAGCATGCATATATTAACTATAATTCAATATTATTTACAAAGTTTTTCATTTTATATAAAATTTATATCCAATAAATGCAGAAATCTGAATTTTATATTTGCTTAAGTTTTGACAATACATACATATGTGCATTCCAAAACTCTGTCAAGATAGAGATCATTACCATCACCCTACATTCAATATTTTTAAAATAATTTTCACCCATATTCTTTTCTGTCTGCCTTGTAGGGCCTATAACTAATAACTCTTAGATAATCTACGATTCTCTTTCGTTAGCTTTAGAATATTAGGCCTAACCAAATTGGGGATTCTCTTAAGAATTCTATTGTTTCTCATACAGAAAGTTATTCAAAGAAATATGAAGCCTAAGTTTATTGCTTTGGGCCAGTTTCCAATTTACAGAAAAGAAAGGAGTATCCAAATGCTGCTCAGTGATCTCACTGATCAAAGGAAAAAGAGAACAGAGGTGTGAAGAACAAAGTGATTAGGATTTGCGTGGCAAGAAACAGGGGAGCTACAGAGATAGTGAGAGCTCCAGGAATCTTCCGAGGGGTCCATCAAGCATTTGGTGGGGTACTAATCTGCACATACATGAGAGAAAAATACCCAAGATTGGGAAAAGAACCAGTGAAAAATAATAAGCTGAAGAATTCTAGGAGTTCACTAGGGTAGAAAATAACTTGTTTTCCAACCAGTCAGAAAAGAAAGATTTTCCAATACATAGGCATGAAGTAGGGGTCTCAGAAGGGTATCACCTTACTAGCCCAGCTAAATCAGCCTCAGACTAAAGGCTGCTCTAGGCTTATATTAACAAAGCTGAAAGACAAGTCATGAAAAGGGTCAAACTAATCTCAAGTAGTTTAAATTGTATTGAAAAAGTAAACTAAAATTATTTAAATCAATAAACAAAATCCAGCACCTAACACCTTCAGTTTATAACGTTTGGAATGCACAGAAAATCACCATTAAAAATCACCATTCATGCACAGAAACATAACCAAGAGAAAAAAACTCAACCAATCGAATGAAACCAGAAATGACAAAGATGATGGAAACAGGAGAAAAAGACATTAGAACAGCTATTATAAATATGTTCCATATGATCAAGACACAAACTGGCTGAATGGATACAAAAACATGACCCATATATACACTGTCTGCAAGAGACCCACTTCAGAGTGAGAGACATGTACAGACTGAAAGTGAGGGGATGGAAAAAGGTATTCCATGCAAATGGAAATCAGAAGAAAGCTGGATTATTAATTCTCATATAGGACAAAATAGATTTTAAGATAAAGATTGTTATAAATGACAAAGAAGGTGTCAAAAAAAGACAATTATCAAGGGGTCAATTCAAGAAGAAGGTATAACAATGATAAATACATATGCCCAACATAGGAGCACCTCAATATATAAGGCAAATAGTAACAGACATAAAAGGAGAAATCAATAGTAACACAATAATTGTAGGGTACTTTAACATCCCAATTGCATCAATGGACAGATCATCCAGACAGAAAATTAATAAGGAAACTCAGGCCTTTATTTTAACACATTAGGCCTAATGGACTTAGTTGATACTCATAGAGCATTCCAACTGAAAGCAGCAGAATACACATTCTTTTCAAGTGCACATGGAACACTCTCCAGGGTAGATCACATGCTAGGCTACAAAAGAACCTCAGTAAATTTAAGAAAATTGAAATCACATCAAGCATCTTTTCTAACCACAATACTGTGAGACTAGAAATCAACTACAATAAAAAAAAAAAAAAAACTGCAAACAACACAAACTAGAATAGTATAAGTAACTATATGCCAATAACATGGACAACCTAGAAGAAGTGGACAAGTTCTTAGGAAGGTACCATCTCCTAAGACTGAACCAGGAAGAAACAGAAAATATGAACAGACCAATCACAAGTATTGAAATTGAAACCGTGATTTAAAAACTCCAACAAACAAAAGTCTAGGGCCAGATATCTCCACAGGCAAATTCTACCAAATATTTAGAGAAGAGTTAACACCTATCCTTCTGAAACTATTCCAAAAAATTCCAGAGGAAGGAACACTTCAAACTCATTCTACACCACCATTGCCCAAACTAGATACCAAAACTAGACAAAGATATCACACATACACAAACACAAAAAGTACAGGACAATATCACTGATGAACATAGATGCAAAAATTATCAACAAAATACTAGCAAGTCAAATCCAGCAACACATTAAGAGGATCATACATCGTGATCAAGTGGCATTTATCCCAGGGATGCAAGAATTTTTCGACATCTGCAAATCAATCAGTGTGACACACCACAGTCAACCTGAAGAATAAAAACCATATGATCATCTCAACAGATGCAGAAAAAGATTGACAAAATTCAACATCCATTTATGATAAAAATCTCTCCAGAAAGTAAGCCTAGAGGGAACATAACTCAACACAATAAAGGCCATATATGACAAACCCATGGCTAACATCATACTCAACAGTTAAAAGCTGAAAGCATTTCCTTTAAGATCAGTAACAAGTAAAGAATGCTCACTCTCATGGTTTTTAATAAACATAGTTTTGGAAGTCCTACCCATACCAATCAGAGAAGAAAAAGAGATAAAGGAATCCAAAATGCAAAAGAAGAAAAACTGTCACTCTTCGCAGATGGCATCATACTATACATAGAAAATTCTAAAGATGCTATGAGAGAGCTAGTAGAGCTCATCAATGAATTCAGTAAAGTTGCAGGGTCCAAAATTAATACACAGAAATCTGTTGCATTTCTATACACTAACAACAAAAGATCAGAAAGAGAAATTAAGGAAACAATTCCATTTACCATCACATCAGAAATAAAATACATAGAAATAAATCTACTTAAGGAGGCAAAAGATCTGTACTCTAAAAACTATAAGACATTAATGAAAGGAATCAAAGAAGACACAAACAGAAAGATATATTGTGTTCTTGGATTGGAAGAATCAACACCATCAAAATGATACTACCCAAGGCAATCTACAGATTAAATGCAATCCCTATCAAATTACCAATGTCATTTTTCACAGAATTAGAAAAAAAATCTTAAAATTTGTATGGAGACACCAAAGACCCCCAAATAGCCAAAGCAATCTTAAGAAAGAAAAATGGAGCTGGAGAAATCAGGCTCCCTGAATTCAGATTACAGTACAAAGCTATAGTAATCAAACAGTATGGTATGGGCACAAAAACAAAAAAATAGATCAATGGAACAGGATAGAAAGCCCAGAAATAAACTCATGCACCTATGGTCAATTAATCTATGACAAACAAGGTAAGAATATACAATGGAGAAATGACAGCCTCTTCAATAAGTGGTGCTGGGAAAACTAAACAGATGCATGTAAAAGAATGAAATTAAAACAGTCTCTAACACCATACACAAAAATAAACTCAAAATGGACAAAAGATCTCAAAGTAGGGCTGGACACTATAAAACTTAGAGGAAAACATGGGCAGAACACTTTTTTGACATAAATTGCAGCAATATTTCATTTGATCCACCTCCTAGAGTAATGGAATTAAAAACAAAAATTTTAAAAATGGGACCTAATGAAACTTAAAACTTTTGCACAGAAAAGGAAACCATAAACAAATGAAAAGGCAACCTACAGAATGGGAGAAAATATTTGCAAACAATGCAACCAACAAAGGATTAATTTATAAAATATACAAATGACTCATATAGCTCAATATCAAAAAAACAACTCGGTCAAAAAATGGGCAGAAGATCTAAATAGACATTTCTCCAGAGAAGAAATACAGATGGGCAACAGGCACATGAAAAAATGCTCAACATTGCTAATCATCAGAAAAATACAAATCAAAACTACAATGAGGTATCACCGCACACAGAACCATCATCAAAAAGTCTACAAATAATAAGTTCTGGAGAGGGTGTGGAGAAAATGGAACCCTCCTACACTGTTGGTGGGAATATAAATTGGTACAACCACTATGGAAAACAGTATGGAGGTTCCTCAAAAAACAACAACAACAACAAAAACCCTAAAAACAGAGTTACTATATTATTCAGCAATCCCACTCCTGAGCATATATCCAGAGAAAACCATAATTCAGAAAGATACATTCACCCTAATGTTCACTGCAGCACTATTTACAATAGCCAAGACATGGAGGCAACCTAAATGTCTATTGAGAGATGAATGGATAAATAAGATGTGGTATACACACAATGGAATATTACTCAGCCATGAAAATAATGAAATAATGCCATTTTCATCAACATGAATGGACCTAGAGATTATTATACTAAGTAAGCCAGAGAAAGACAAATATCAGATGTTATCTTTTAAATGTGGAATATATAAAAAAGATACAAATGAACTTATATATAAAACAGAAATAGACCCACAGACAGAAAACAAACTACGGCTACCAAAGGGTAAAGGAGCAGGGGATAAATTAGGAGGTTAGATTAATATATACACACTACTATATATAAAATAGATAACCCACAAGGACATACTGTATAGCAGAAGAAACTATACTCAATATTTTGTAATAACCTATAAAGAAAAAGAAGCTGAAAAAGAAAATTGGTGCTGTACACATGAAACTAACACATTATAAATCATCTATACTTCAATAAAAACAAAACAAAAACTGTATGTCACTTGTATTTAAAAAAAAAAAAAGACACATAGACTAATGGAACAGAACAGAGAGCCCAGAAGTAAACCCCCATATATACAGTCAACCAATACCTAACAAGGGGGCCAATAACCTTCAACGGGGAAAGAATAGTCTCTTCAATAAATGGTGCTGGGAAAACTGGATAACCACATGTAGAAAAATGAAATTGGATTCCTACCTTATACCACTCACCAAAATGAAATCAAAATGGATTAAAGATTTAAACATGAGGCTTGAATCCATAAAACACCTAGAGGAATACATAGGGAAAAAGCTCCCTGATGTTGGTCTTGGCAACAAATTTTTGGATATGACATCGAAAGAACAAAATCAAAAATCAACAACTGGGACTACAACAAACTAAAAAGCATCTGCACAATAAGAGAAAATGAACAAAATGGAAAGGAACCCACAAAATGGGAGAAATATTTTCAAACCATATTTGATAAAGAGTTAGTATCCTAAGTATATAAAGAACTCATACAACTCAACACCAAAAAATAAAAAATCCAATTTAAAATGGGCAGAGGAACTCAACAGACATTTTTCCAAAGAAGACATCCAAACGGCCAACAAGGTATATGAAAAGATGCTCAACATCACTATTCATCAGGAAAAGTTAAAGCAAAACCATGAGATTTCGCCTAACATCTGTTAGGATGACTATTATCAAAAAAATAAGAAATAACAAGTGCTGATGAGGATGTAGAGAAAAGGGGACCCTTGTGAACTGCTCATGGGAATGTAAATTGGCTCACCCACTATGGTAAACAGCATGGAGGTTCCTCAAAAAAATTAAAAATAAAATTATAATATGATGCTAGAATCTCATTTCAGGGTATATATCCAAAGGAAATGACAACATCTTACTGAAAAGATATGTGCACCCCCCTGTTCATTTCAGCATTATTCACAATAGCCAAGATATGGAAACAACCCAAGTGTCCATCAACAGATAAATGGATAAAGAAGATGTGATGTATGTGTGAATAAGAATATTATTCAGCCATGAGGAAGAAAGAAATCTTGCCATGTGCAATAACACAGATGGATCTTGAGGGCATTATCCTAAATGAGATGTCAGACAGAGAAAGATACATATCGTATGTGATCACTTAACATGTATAATCTTAAAAAGCTGAACTTGTAGAAACAGAGTAAAATGGTGCTTGCTGGGACGGTGGGGTGGTAGAATTAGGAGATGATGTTGGTTGAAGGACACACATTTGCAGTTAGAAGAGGAATAAGTTCTGGAGCTCTAATGCACAGCATTATGATTACAGTCAACAGTACTGTATTATATATACTTCAAAGTTGCTAAGAGACTAGATCTTAAAGGTTCTCACCACCAAAAATAAATATTAATTATGTGGGGTGATAGAGGTATTAGGTAATATTGCGGTGGTAATCATATTGTAATATATGAATGTATCAAATCAATGTGTTGTACACCTTAGACATACAATTTTATGTCAATTAGATTTCATTTTTTAAAAAACTTACATTATCTAAAAAATTAAAAATAATAAAATAAAAAATATTCAATGGGTTGGGAACATCATAAATATTTAATAAAGTTTAGTTTTTCAAAATTATCAGTGTTTCCATCATTAACTTATTTTCATTTTAACAGTATCAATTATGCTCAAATGCATTACAGTATTATACTTTCAGGTGGGAAATCCTTGATAATATAAAGACCAAAGTACCGTAATTTCTATATATTATATTACATATTTGCTTTTCCAAAAGGTAGAAAGAAAAAGTCTATGGTTTACCTCCCCAGTACCTAGAAGGGGAATATACATACATCTATGTATCATTTATACAGATTTTGCCTTTAAAAAACAAGATCCTTGAATTTTAAATTATAAATATCATTCATCAGTTTTTACAATATTTTCATATGCAATTTATGAAAGAATTGCCCTGAAAATTTAAACTCATTTTTCCAATTTAATAAGGTAATTCAGTAAGATACTTTGAGGACATATATAAATGATAAAAGCAAGTGTTATTGGGGAAATGTTAAAATAAAGAGAAATCTTTCCATATTTTAAACAAAATTTTATTGCTACTAGAATAGGAAATGAATTGCCTATAGAAAATGTAGAATATTTGAAACAAAGTTAAATATTTATTTGTTTAATTTGAAATAATTTCAAAAATTCTTTAAATACCACCAAAAATTTTTCCTAAGGTTGTGACAAATTTTGAAAATTATCAACCTTTACAAGTCATAAGAATATTAGTTAAACCATTAATATTAAATTTTTGACTATCACATATCTACCTTATTCAAAAACTAGTTCTTTCTCACATTTATTTCATTATTTTTAGCATATTAAATTTTAATAATAAAAATAGGGCACAAATAACTTTCCTGTATCTATAAATGGTTCCTCAACTTCAGCTATGATAGGCTCTAACTACAATGCCACATACTAGGATTAAAATCTTTTTATCAAGATTTATTGGATAATAGAAGTGAATTATGGTGTTCTGTTCAATCTCACTTGTCTGTGCTTCCCTCGGTCATGAATACTGGTTATCATTCATTGCAAGTATCAGGCTCCACGGACTACTTCTGGCGTGCTCGGCTTCAAAGCAGAACAACCCTGCTATATGGCCATACCATGATGAATGAGGAAAGTTCTTCCAGTGCTTTCTTTTTTCACACCTTCTCTATCCCTAGAAGTGTTCCCACTTGTAATAATTACATAAAAGTGACCTGAACCACAGATTTGTACTATTTTCCAGGCTGACTATAATTTCATAACTGTCAAAATTGATTTTAAAAATCAAAACAAAAATTGGAAAACAAATTACAACAAAAAATTGAAGTGGTTTTAATTTTAAAATATTTATTCTAAGATTTTGTTGTTGTTATAAAAAAAAAAAGGTTTTAGCATAAATGCAATTTTTCTACCAGGCAAATTGCAAAGGAGGTGTCTCTGTACAAGGCTGCCATCTAGTGGGCAATACAGTGGGGCTATCTAATGAGAGCAGTAAACTTAGTTTGGTATTGATGGGCTGAGTCAGTTTGTTTCACGAGTATTTATTGAGCACCTGCTACAGGAAGGCACTTTCTTACGAAGCAGTGGGAGATTTTTTTAATGATTAAAATGTAAAATTTGGACCCCGAGTTTCTGTTCTGTCTAGAATTTTAAAGCCACTTACATGCCACGGTCCCATTTAAGCTCAATGATTTGACTTTATTTTAAAGATCCTAGCTGCCTTCTCAATTCTATCCCCTCCTCCTATCACCCAGTCTGTTATGAATTTAAAGGAAATATGAAAGAATATATGATGAGCTGTTTTGAATCAAGCCGGAGCTTTGGAGAATCTATATGTAATGAAAATGCTGTAAATGCTGCAATTTCTACTAGTATCTTTTGTTAATGGCTAGCAAATTTCCTCAAGAAAAGTTAGTTTTCCCTAAGCAACAAAATCATATATGACATTTATTGTGTAGGCTCAAGATTCATTTTAGCTATTGAGTTTAAATGATGTTTTAAAGAAATCTCAAGTAAGACCACTCTGTATGAAAATGTATACATTTTGTAAGTTTAGTAAAAGCTAAAAGGTAAAATAGATGTATAAATAAATTCCACATAAATGATAATAATATTGAAGAACCATTAAAAAGTTTTTGTTTAAGCTAATATATTAGAGAAAATAGTATACCAGTGGTTTTTCTAATATTTTGCTAAAATTAAAAAAACTAAAATTTTAAAGAGGAGTACACATTTATTTTAAAATTAACCCAATTATGAAAACAGTATGACATACATTTGTTCACCTTAATTTTATTTGTTGTAGAATTTTTGGACTGGCAATTGCAAAATAATTAAAAAATAAAAACCAAAAACCAAAAAGCAAACAGAAAAACTCTTTGAGACTAAAACAAGAACATTTATTGGACTCAGAATGAATAACTAAAAGTCCTTATAATTATTCATGAGATTATAATGCTATATTTCTGAGGTCATTAGAAAAACTTAATTTCTAATATCTTTATCAGTTAACTAAAAATAATAGTTGCAATTTGTATAGTGCTTTGCAGTTCATAGAAGGTTGATTATACAAACCTTATTTTATTCACACATCTGTGAGCTGATACTTTGTCTCCAATTTGACATATGAGGTACTTAAATTTTACAAAGTTGGTGGACCAGTAATTCTGTCTAGTCAATCACATGCTTTTATTTTGAAAATTGTTGTGAGATTTTGTTACTAGAAGATGCGATTAATCCTCTTTTTTCAGTGTTGTCAATGAACTTAAGAATCAGAGGGAAAATACAAATTTAATTTTAAGTGCATTTTTCTCCTATATATTTGATAGAAAACCATGCTTTACATTACAACCAACGTTGTACATAGTGTACAGAAGAGCAAAGTTAGCTTTGGGAATGATTTACTTCTTATTGTAAATCCCTTTTTCATTTTTTTTAGTCCATTGTGTGTGTTAAAAGATTTTTATAAATACATTTCACCTGAATTTCCTGACATACTTTTATCATTCCAAACTGACTAAGTCCTTCCTTTGAAAGGCTTTGTTTGCAATTCAAGTGTATGCATAGTCAACTCCAGCACATCAAATAGCATCAATTTTCTAACATGCACCTACATTTGTTTTGCTTGTTTTAGGGGTTCAGGCTTTTTTTGTTTCTTGAGTTTTTTTTTTTCCTTCAGTTCTCTGCATGTTCCAGCATGAATTTTAGGTGGTACATGATCATGCATGATTTTTCTAGTATACTAGCAGTTAGTGTTTCCACATTACTACCACTATCATTAGAGACACTACAAGTTTTATGAAAGCATCATAAAAGACTTCAGTTGGTGTTAAAGTGAAGAGGAAAGTTAGAAACTTACACTCAGCTAAAAATAACTCCATGCTTGTTTTGCTTTTGTGAAATATGCTTGCCACAGGGAGAAAAACAGGATGACCTAACAATCCAATGTAACTAAGATGTTTTGCAAAAAAATGGAATGTTCTGCACCTGCTCTTGTAAGTTTCTGTTTGGAAACTTACATGCTCTGTAAACACGTGCACTATAAAAGTAAAGCTCACTTTGAGCTTGAGGCCCAGAACTTTGGAGCGTTAGCTCTCTGGGGCCACCGGCTTAATAAACCTGAGTTCTCCAACCTTCCAAGTGTGGTGCTTGGTTTCTCGATGGACCGATTTCTGCAACAAGAATACTTTCAGATATGAATATAGTGATAATAATGCAGTGTTTTCTTTGTCTTTTAAAGTATCCTGGGGACTTTCTAGGTGGCACAATGGTTAAGAATCCACCTGCCAATGCAGGGGACACGGGTTCGATCCCTGCTCCAGGAAGATCCCACATGCCGTGGAGCAACTAAGCCTGTGCACCACAACTGTTGTGCCTGAGCTCTACAGCCCGTGAGCCACAACTCTTGAACCTGTGTGCCACAACTACTTAAGCCCATGTGCCTAGAGCCCGTGCTCCACAATGAGAAGCCACAATGAGGAGCCCGCGTACCACAATGAAGAGGAGCCCGCGTACCACAATGAAGAGTAGCCCCTGTTTGGTGCAACTAGAGAAAGCCCATGTGCAGTAACGAAGACCCAACACAGACAATAAATAAATAAATATTTTTAATTAAATACATAAAAAGTAAAACTTCCTGGCACCATTTAATCAAGTTAAATAAGTTTGGTGCCTGGAGATGTTCTCACTTTCTGTGTGGTTTCTTTTAAGTCAATTTTATGTCTTCTAGTCACATGTTCCTCATTTATGAATAGAAGATAAAACATTGGATTTATATGAGATAAAACTGGAAAAATGTTTTAATGTATATAGTAAAGCATAAAATAGTATACAAAATTCTCCCTTACAAGATAAGTTTATATGACATATCATCTATTGTTCAGATAGCTTTACAGTTTGTGCACACACATATTAATTTCATCAGCTTATGTTACCCTTCAAGGTAAATTATATAAACACAAATAACAAACACTGTATAATTTGTGAAATTATTTATGACATTTGCATTGTGATTTGGTGAAGAAATGGAGTTTCAAGCTTATGCGTATATAGCCTTTATTTTGGTTCTACTGAATTATTTTTAAGGTATAATGCTTAATAGTCAAGCATTCCTTTCTTCTTGCTTAAAAATGATAGTCTACTTTGAAAGTAAAGATTTATACAACACTCTTCATTTAAACCTTATGTAAAGAAATAAAATCTTTATGTCCACACATTTTGAGGTTCTACCTTCAAGCATTTATTGTGTGTTATATTTCCCAGCTTTCTCATATTTAATATTTTATGGCCTGTTCTCCAGATTCAGGTAGTAAAAGGTTAGAAGTTATGTTTAAATAGACAGAAGGGCTGAAGAAATATATTTTAATTAAAAATAGCCTGGAATAGAAATTTTTGCCCAGTTTCAAAATAGGTTGCACCAAAAGTTAATGAGTAAATAGGAGATCTGATCTGTTCTCCATTGAAGCCTGGTATGGTATACGTGTGCTGTTGCATATTGACCTAAAAATGTGGAATTCCGCTAAAGTCACTCAAGGTTGTCTAATCACTGATTAGCGGTTTTTCATTTACATAAAGGAAAAACAGTGGAAGCAAAATATAACTCAAGCCAATATGTTTAGAACAATAAATTAAGACTGAACACCGGAAGAAAAAACTCTGAAAAATCTTTAGCAGAAGTTATATATTGAACTAGTCCATTCCCTCCTTTAACCTATTAGCCTTCTTCTCAAATATCTTTTGGCAAATTTCACAGGTAATTGCACAAAAAGTGAGAAATGTATCTCAGAATAGGTGTAGAACCAGATAGTTTATATGCCCTGACCCACGTTTACCTGTATTAGGTGCTTAGAGACCAAAATATTAGGTAGTTAAATGTTGCTGTCGCATGCCTGTAGCCATTCTCTACTGATATTATGAAGTTATAGCCTCTCTATCATATTGACAATTTAGGCCTGTCTAGTATGAAGTAAAGCCATTTTCATACGAAACTATATCACACTTTGGGTAATTAGTCCAAACCTCTTGTAAGGCTGTTTCCTGTCCTGAAAGATGGGTTTGTGACTCACTAATGGGAGATTAGATAGCCAGCAAGTTCAAGTGGAGTATCTAATGGGCTTATTGTTTGAATGGTGGAGATATGAAAACTTGTGATTTGGGGGCAGCCATTTTCTGTTCTGTGAACCAATTACTAGAGAAAGCTCATCTGCAGAGAGAAAATAAAACAGCAATGAGAGAGAGAGAAGCATAGGGGAGACCCACAGGGTGTACATTTGACATTCCACGTGGGTTTTTTGTTCCTGTTCCTGGTTCTGCTGACCATCAATTATGCCCAGTTGCACTTCCGTACTCAAGTTCTGCTTAAAAACTACAAACAAAAACTCTATATCCTTAAAGTATATTTCTTTGTTGGTATGTTTAAGGTAGCTTGAGTTGATCTCTTCTATTTTCAACCCAAAAACCTTTACACACAAAATCATGAGATGGAATTGTGAAGGCCTGGGGAATGAAGTAGTCTATTTGAGAATTTAAGTTCCTTTGTAAAAGTAAATCATCTGTAGCATAAGGAATTTTTAAAACCACAGGGTTTTTCTCAAGAAATTCATATTAGTTTGAGATCCTTCTTCCAACTAAAGTTGTATTTCTTTTATTACCCTTTGTAGAGGCTCTGCTTTCTTCTCATTTTTATTCCACCAAAATCCCATCTAATGTTTCTACTTTGTAAGTAGTACATTTTAAATTATTAGATAACTGATATTAATTATTTAATAGAATATTACATCCATTTGGGTTAAATAGAGCAAATTATTCACTTACTCAACTGCTAATATTAGCAAATATTTTGGTATCTATGTGGCCTGTGTAGTAGCTAGATAGTACTAGTAGTACTGGCTTTTGCAGACCCAGAATATGATCTGAAAATACTGCACAAAGCAATCTTTTGTGAAAGGACATTAAAAAGTAGTAGAATTTACTTGAACTTAATGCCCAAGAAAACTGAATACCCAGTATACTAAGGTTTGATATTTTGCCTTAATTTGAATGAACATCAATTATACATGTCTTGTGCAGTGTCAAACATAATTGAAGAATGTGCATAATTTATTATCATAACCTTTAGATCTTTCAAGTGACTGAAATTCCCAATAATATAATTCACTTTCAAGAACCATAAAGCCTTCTTTTATTTAAAAACACTACTACAGTTTTGTCATCTGCCAAGAGAAATTCTGTCCTGTTCTTTATGTAGGACATTAGATTTTTTTTTTTTTCAAATAATCAAGAATCCTAGAAACATTCTGGAAAACAATTCTATTGCTTAAGTTTGCCTTTCACTATGCATATATTTTTTTTCATTGAATTTAATTATTTCAGTCTTGTCTTCTACAATTGTCCCTTTTTAGTGTTAAAATCTAAATTTGGAAGTACAGATTTCAAAATATACATTTAAAAATAAATTTTAGAAAATGGGGTTTTCAGTAATGTGCTTTCACATACAGAAACATACAAATATTTTTAAATTTGATGTAATGTGAGTATTTTGTTTTCATATTCATCAATAATATGTTTCCAGAGAATTATTGATTCTGGAGCAGTGGGTTCTATAGTCAATAATACATGTATATTCACATAAAAAGCATACTTTTATTCATGGCATCTCATTTGAAAACTGGTCTCACATAGTGCTCTCTGGTAGAATTTTCTGTGGTGATGGAAATACTCTATATCTGCACAGTCCAATATAGTAGCTATTAGCCACATGTAGTTATTGAGCACTTAAAATATGTCTAGTGGGACTGATTAATTTTATATTATTTAAAATTATGTGAAATTAAAAATTCAGTTTAATAGCTACAATATAATGAGAATTGGGAACATGGAGAGAATACAGTAAATGTGATCAATAATATAAGATCATTCAAAGACAAATAAAAAGATTGGAAAGAAATTTGAAAGGAAGGCAAGGCCCACGGTCTAAAAAATTTATGTGTGTGTATGAAACATAATTATATTTACAATGTTTAGAGGAAAGAAGAATATAAAAGAATCCACTGGGAAGAAATTAAAAATCTTGTATGTATAAAAGACACCATATTCCTATTGTGGCAAAAATTTAGAGTTGCTAGGAGGCAACAGACTCCACAGTAAAATAAAAGATTTTCCCTTGGAATCATGTGAATTCTTCTTCCTTACTGTATGGACAGCAAGAATAAAAAGATCATGGCATGAGTTTTTTAAGACAGAAGGAAGGTGGTGGAGGAGAATTTATGTTGGATATTTCCAGCTTCTTCTAAGATTGAGGAAACTAAGACTAGCATTAACAATTTAAGAATCGCATTCAATAAACCTGTTAGTGTCCATATTCTAGGGATTGTACCTGGACATGGAAGATAAAGAAAGCCTTCTTACTGCTATTCAGGGACTCATGGTCCAATGATGAGACAGACAGCAAAATACATTGAGAGTCACTATAGTAAAAGCACATATAGAGTGTGATACAGGCACAGAAGAAGATTAACTTTCCTTTGGGGAAATTAGGTTGATGGTTAGGATTAAGGAAGTTTGACAGAAGAGGTGACAGAAAGCTTCCTTGAAAGGCAAATCAATAGCAATTCTTATACTAGTATTAAGTAACGTGGTACAAAGATTCTTAAATTTTGTGTAACAAGAAATGCCTGTAGAGGTTGTGCCCAAATGCGCTATACATAAAACAATCATTTACATTTCAGAAAATAAAAGAGGTCAACTATGGGTCTGAATATTAGTGGTGTAGAAAGTTTGACTTGAGGAAGACTTTAAAAAAAAATAATCAGTGGACTTTAGGTAAGCTGAGAAATTCAGGCAGGTCATTTTATTCACTGAAAGTAATTATGACAATGATAGCCACAAAGAAACTGGTTTGGCAAAAATAACTAGTTGTTTAGAACCTAAAATACATGCAAAATAACAGAAGAAAATTTGGGGTTGATAGATTGAGCCCAGATTGTGAGGTGCTTTGAATGCAGGGCTGAAGAATTATGACATCTTCCGATCCCATGTAAACACAGAGACCAGAATCTTAAAGCCATAGTTACAACACAATTTTTCAGAGTGTCAGCTGAGTTAGAGATAACTAGATATTAGGGATAAACAAATATTATTGGAAGTATATACTAACTTTGGTGCACTGCCCACATCCAATCTGCAAGCAGTCTGTACTCTAAGTCTTCACCTGCCTGCTGCCTACCGAACCTGTGACTGAGGGCTTTTTCTGACAACAGAACTTTTCTGGCCTTCACATGGAGTGTGCCAGGATGTCAAGGAGTAAACTCACAATCAGTTACAGAAAGAAATTGGTAGATGAATATCCCAGCTTCTACAACCTTCAGGAGGAACAATTTTGAACTGTACTCAGTACATTTTCAACAGAAAGAACCAGATTAACGGCTGCTTTAACGCTGACAGTAACCTGTTCAATAATGTATCCTGTATTGGATTTCAACCCACTTCCTCAACCCCATCCAGGTGCCTTCTAAGATGAACTACAAAATCAACTGTTTTCACTCAAACTCTTATCTCATGGCCAGCTGCGAGGGGAACTAAGCCTACCACTTATTACCAGAAGTAGTTCTAAGAAGCAGATTCTAATGACAGGATTGTGGAACTGGACCACTTACTGCTCATACAGCTACAAGTACCCAGTTGCTGGTGGTGATAAGTGGGGTAGAAAACACAGAAACAATGTGTTTTAACCATTTCTATTAACTCATTGAGGATTTCACACCAGGCATTTTGTATACAACCTTATGTATTAGTCAAGTTAGGCTAGATTTTGCTATGGTAACAGACAATAAGCAGCAAAAGTGAATTTTCCATGCATGCTACACCTATAAGAGGACATTGTTTTGGAAATAGAGTGATAAGGCATTCAGTATCACAATGTTGCTGGTCACCATGACAGAGGAAAAGAAAGAGTAGAAAAATACTTGGTGGTGCATGAATTGGGAGATTGGGATACCAAACTGTACACTCTAAATATATGCGGTTTATTGTCTGTTAACTGTATCTCAATAAAAGTTCTTTAAAAAAAAAAGAAAGAAAAATACTTGGTGGCTACTAAAGCTTTCTCTCAGAAATAAGAAACATCAGTTGTTCTTGCATTTCACTGACCAAATTAATTCATCTGCCCATACCTGACTTCAGGAAGGTATAAAAGTACAATCCTATCATGTGCCCTGTGGAAGAACCAAAACTAATTTTTGGATGGCACCCAGGGACCATCATGTCTCACTCCTGACTTCATGATATTTTTCTTTTGTTTAATCCCTCCTTGCCTCTATTTAATCATGTACCTATTTTTTTCTATTATTAACAATTTAAAAATCTTTAATGTATTACTTTCAGTCATTTTCTAATTGGGGTTTAATTCTTTCCAAAATGAGGCTTGGTGTAAAAAACATAGAAAGACATCAAACCTATCACTTAGCTATTCATCTAGTTTTCCCATGCATCAATCAGCAAAGATAATATTTACCTACTTGTTTTCTATACATTTCACTTCAAATACTTTTTCCAACTCCAGTCTTGAACAGTAATTGTCAGAGGTTATTTTTCTCCTAGGAATTGACCTCCTCAGTAGGAAGGTATCAGGCAGCGATGCCAGCACAATGGTTTTATCATGAACGTAGGGCTTGTTCACGTAATTTGACAATCTCATCACACATACTGAGATCTATTAACCAGCAACTTTTCATTTACTGATTTTGCTCAATACAGAAACAAAATGTTTAGATGTATGTTTCTAAAAGTAATAATGAGGCAATTTACATTTGTGCCAATAATAAATACGTTACCTGAGGGAAAGAGACAGGCAGTCTCCTTGGTTTTGCCTTGCTGTTTTGTGTTTGTTTTATTGTTCACTTGGGCTCCACTTTATTCATCTATACTAAAGGCACTCAAATGCAAATTTTAAATTGCAGCTGTTTCTATTAAAAGCTGGCTTGATTCCATGTTTAGGCAAATAAAGGACTTGGGGTGATAAAAATTTAGAGTACTTGTTATGATGGTTGTGAGTTGATTATTTCATTTTACCCTTAAGACACATGAGGTGGGCACTGGTAAGTGTTGGAACCAGGATTCAAACCAATGTTATGACTCCTGCTTCTCAAATTGAGAGCACTTTCCCTCACCATTTAGGTAGTTCTCAAGGCAGGATGTAACTTGTTGGCCATACACTACTGGGGTATTATCATCATATAACTCTCTATTTTTTAGCAAAGCATTTCTAATAACAAATAATAGTAGGAAGAGAAGCAAAAACATGGTAGAGAAAATCACCATACAAATTGCCAAAGTTACCCATAATTTAAGATTTAAATGATAAAATAGAATTTTGCTCTGCAGATGTTTGATAAGTTTTATAATTTCATTACTGCTCTATGCTAACAGGATGATTGCAGGGACTGTAGTTACCACTCAAAGGATAAATGAACACATATGATAGGATTGAATGTATATGGTGACAATTACAAAATGTGTGTGTTGGGTTGGGGTGAAGCGGAGGAGTTAGAAATAAGCAATCAAGGAACCAGCGCATTATTCTGGCAGTAATGGCAAGACTTTGAAGTTTCGAAAGGACACATTTTGCCAGAACTTAACAAATGCACATAAGCACTGATGTTTACCAACAGCTGATTAAACAAGAAGCACATGAAGACAAGTGATGGAGAAAGGCGAGCTCCCAAACTCTGACATAAAAGAAAAGGTAAGCATTCCAGAAAACAAATTTGAAATCATATTTCAGTATTTTTGTTTTGATCCACAGTTTTGTTCTCAGCCATGCTCTGAAAATTGCATAGGGATTTTCAGTTCACCCACTATTGGATACAATTAGGTTCAGCTGGATCACAGGGAAAAACAAATGAAAATGGCTGTTGGGATTTCACAGGCAAATTCAAGGTCCAAAGGGAGCCAGCTGTGTAACAGGAACATTATGTTCTCAAGAGAATGGAACTTCTACCCCATTTAGGTGTCCAAGTAGTGTGTGAAACATTTAAATGAAAGAAGAAGCCAAAAAGAAACCACATTAAGGTTCAATGTTCAGGATATCTCATTTTTGTTGAAGATGTCAAGAATCCCTTCACGTCCTCAGAGTAGTGTCATAGTATGTTTCATCACTGACTAAAACGAGCCTTCAAAAGAACAAATTCTTTGCCTAACAACACTTTCTGTTAATCTTATGGCTTTTGCAGCATCTTATCTTTCCCCTGTGAATGAGGCACACATGAGAAACCCAAATGCAAGTAATTATTTAAATAACAAAGTATACATTATCCATTATTGTCTTAGCTATTATGCACAACGTTTCTTCATGGGCTGATTATACTTCCTCTTGTCTTTCAGATTCACACATACCGAATTTCTAGCAAAGACGTTTTACTATATATGGCAATCTGTGTACTGTAGTGAGGGTCTTTCCAGGCTTCCAGAGAAATTTTAATAGCATAATAATGGCATTTTAAAATTAAAGTTTATGTCATAAGATTCCCAACATTTTTAGAGAGACAGAATATCTACTGAGTTGATGGATACTCTTCTAAAGTCTAATTGAAGTAGTTATGTGAATTCTAACAAAGCCAATCGAAAGTCAAATATAAATATAGTTTTGGATCTGGTCAGTCAAGCGTGCGTGTGTGTGTGTGTGTGTGTGTGTGTGTGTTCCTAACTTATGAACACCTAGTGGAGAACTTTGAATATATGCACTGAAGGCACTGACTGTTCTGGGCTTGGCCTGGCTAACTACCTCCCCATCTGCATTTCTTCAGTGAGCTCCCATGCGCTTACATCCTGTACCTTCAGAATTTTAAAATCTGACAAAGCCTCTGCTGCCCACTGCAAGAAGAGAAAAGATGTTCAGTCCTCCCTGCTGAAAAACTATACAAAGACCAAGGAGTGAAAACATCCTCTTTTCATCTGAAGTTACATACTGGTTTACATAGTTACAAAATGTGAAGCACTCAAAAAATGCTTGGCCCATTACTGGTAAACATTGTGTCTATTGTTATCAAGGTCACTGACCTAGTTCATAAAAGTCAATCCTTTGGGAATTAAACTGGTGCATGTCTCCCCAATACACAACAATCTATTTCCAGTCATGGCCGCATGTAATCTATACTACAAGCTGTCTCTTCATCAGGGCTGGTACAGTCCCAATAAATCCTCATGGCTGTTAGTGATAATTCATGGTAATATCATGTTTCTCTCATCTCAACCTTCACCAGAAGGTGGTGAGAAGAAATTCCTTTGTTGCTCTCCAGATTGTTCCAGGTTTGCAAGGTGAAACTGGCTGCTATTTCCACAGGCCTATCCCAAAAATCATGGCAATGTGTTGCAAAAGGTGTCCTTTATATAACCATGAGTCCACCTATGAAATATTCAAAAACAGGCAAAGGAAACCCATATTTTTAGTGATGTATACATGGATGTTAAACTATTTCAAAAAAAAAAATGATTTTTACAAGAGTCAGTATAAGAGTTGGGATCCTAAAGATTTTTGAGGTTCTTTTAAGTTTTTTTTAACTTGGGTAGTATTTAGGGAGGGATTTTCTCTATAATTATTATTTTAAGCGTACATATATGTTCCACAAAATCTTCAATTTCTATGTTCTATTTCACTGTAAAAAAAGTAATAATGTAGAAAAAATATATTACTCAATCACTACTTCTCTCCCAAACCCTATTTGCTAGAAAAATTAGACATTCTCTACTCGCACCCATACGCTTTGTCCATACACAACCACATAACTCTCACCTTACACTGTAATTCAGTCTCTTTTCATTAGACTGTGAGTTTCTCCTAAGAAATAATTCTATTTGGGCACCTTCCTAGCTCAGCAGCCGAGGGTAGAGAATGGTACACTGTAGTCCCTAAACAAATGCATCCTGTTAAGTACATTAATCAACCAAGCAGTCATCCAGGTCAAAGGACACAGAGTGATCTGGGTTAGTGCAAAGATTTTAGAGTCAATCCTTCCCTCCACCTCCATCGCAGTTAACACCAAATTCTGTACCGCTTCTGGCAGGTTACCTTCTCTGAGGCTAAATTTTCTCACAAGTAAAACATATGTAATAACAACTGCCTCATCAAATACATAGTCACCTTATTTTTGTCTGTTATTTCTTATCCATATCAGGACACTTCTGATGGTAAAGGGGACAATGAAAACAATAATATTTTGACACATTTACTAAAATATTTAATATAGTGGTTTTATAACAGTTATATTCAAAAACTATTTTTAAAATAAAAATTGCATGTATCCACGCACATTAAAATTTTAAAGACCCATTTTTATTTTCTATCACAAACTAATGTAATGAGAATGGTTATCCCTTGCAATATGTTTATGTATTTTAATACATTTCTTAGCCACCTGTCTTTAATACTGTCACTAAAATTATTTTGAAAATGCATTACTTCCTAGTAGAACGTGTCATTTTTATCAGATAATATGTGTGCATTTTTAATATAACTAACAGTCATTGAGCATTTAGTGTTTTCTTTTTATGAAGGGTAATTTGCATACAGGAAACATGCAGATATTAATCATACAGCTCAATACTGACATACGTATACACCATATGTACCCTCCTGCACATCAAGACAGAGAACACTCCTGTTACTCCCTTTGCCACTTTCTAGTCAATCTCCCTTTCAAACCAGAGTTGGACCCTACTCTGATTTATTTATATCACTAGAGATTAGTGCTTCCTGTTCTTGGGCTTTATGACAATGGAATCATACTCTTTCATGTCTATATTTATGTCCTCCTTTATGTTTGGCTCCCTTCACTCAGGATTATGTCTATGATATTTACTCACATAGTTACTTCTATCATTCACTCACCATTTTTTTTTTAATTGTAGAGAGGAATTTCTATGTCTGATTACCACATTTTTATTTTTACCCGTTCTCTTGCTGATGGACACTTAGGTTGTTTGTAGTCTCAGCTCGTATAAATAAAGTTACTGTAAATATTATTTTGAGAGTCTTTTGGGTAACATATTTCACTCATTTCTCTTAGATATACTCTCCGAATGCAATTGCTGGGTCACAGGGCATGTATTTAACATTATTTGAAATTACAAATTTTTGCAAAGAGGTTGGATCATTTTTACTTCACAAACAATATATGAGTGCCGGCTGCTCCACATTTTTCAAATAACTATGCTTACCAAAATCCTATTTAGTCTGCATATTTATATAACTATAAATGCATAAATTTTGACAAGTAGAGTTTTTTTGACTGGGAGAATATTCTAGCTTGTTTGGCAAAAATTAAGAATTATGTGCTCACTGAAACCAACTCCAAGTTTTCCAATTTAGTAAGAACATGGCTTTTCCTGTAATGCCATACTCTGCCATATATGTATTTGCACTATCCCTGCAAAAATATAACTTATACTGTGAAATCTTGCATTGAAATTTTAATGGCACACACAATAATGTCAGATGTTTTACCTTTCGTAGATGATACTGTAAAAGTGAAGATTTTTTTTTAATTAATTTATTTATTGGCTGTGTTGGGTCTTCCTTGCTGCACATGGGCTTTCTCTAGTTGCAGGGAGTGGGGGGCTACTCTTCATTGTGGGGCACAGGCTCCTCATTGTGGTGGCTTCTCTTCTTGCGGAGCATGGGCTCTAGGCGCGTGGGCTTCAGTAGTTGCGGCACACAGGCTCAATAGTTGTGGCTCGCGGGCTCTAGTGTGCAGCCTCAATAGTTGTGGTGCATGGGCTTAGCTGCTCCATGGCATGTGGGATCTTCCGGGGACAGGGATCGAACCCATATCCCCTGCATTGGAGGGTGGATTCTTAACCACTGTGCCACCTAGGAAGTCCCCTAAAAGTGAAGATTTGATTCTCTGATTTGGAATGGGAAAAATTTAATTATTCTTGGAACTAATTATGTGATTTTCTATTGGAAGCACTTGATAATGCAGATATAAAAGTCTTTACAAGTTCTTCTAATAGGTGCACAATTATTGAATCAATTTCTGTACATCCATAAACACACACACAAACTGAACAGAAAATGAGAAAAACTAATTTAGAAAAATAGTCACTTGGTATGCACCAAAAATCATGCAGACAGAATCCTATTTAAATATAGCTTCTGCAGCAGGCCATGTCAAATTATTGTAATGATCTTCTAAAAGTAATTACTAACATTTAAAGTACTGGCTGATGATTCCTCAGCACTACACTGATGTTCGTGTTGTCCGTGCGGCCCCCATGTTTGTTGATTAAGGTCAGCGAATATTTTATCAAGTTATACAAATCATTACCAACTCCCTTGAAAGACTGAATTTCAACTATTAAGTTTTTCATTAAATGTACACTTTTGATTTTTGTGCATCTTATTGTGGAAAGGGTGTATTACAACACATTAAAAAGCATTACTAAGTTTCATTATATACGTCTCACAGACATGCGATTCTAGGTCTACCTCATTCAGTATATAACTACATGACTATAGCAAGCATGCCTAAAGTATTCTGTGTAAGCTCAACAGCAGAACCCCCATTTATCACACCTATTTCATATACATGTAACCTATAATTTTGCATGTTTCCCAATCACACTGATTACTGGCAAACTGACAGCTTCATGATCTCTTATGCAATGGCACCCACTCATATTCTCAGGAAATGCCTTTATCCCATATTCTTTAGAAGTTTAAAACCAAGTGTCTTAATAGCCCAGGTGCTTCACCTTGGACCCTTGGTGACAGTGACGTGTACTTGCTCCTTCTCCCCGGGCATCTGGGTGGGCCCTTGCTCATGCTCTGCACTTCCCCCTACATCCTGCACATGACTCTCAGCCTCTACCTTAGGTGCTACTTTAATGGCCACAAAGGCCTCACCATTGATTTGACCCAGATAGTGCCACCTGTGCTGGGGCACTGAGGTGTGTGATGATGTCCAGGTTGTCCGTTTCTCACCTTGGGTCACAGGGGGCAAAAGGGCGACCAGGCTGGCTTCCAGTCTGGTTTTCAATCGTCCTACAACAGTACAAATTTCATACACGTACTACTATACATAAGGTATATAACCAACAAGCACATACTGTATAGCACAGGGAACTCTAATTACCTGTTAAAATAACTGTTTCCTGCCCATGCATCTCAAATACTTCCATTCAAAACTATAACAGAAGTTCAAAGCACAATTCGGGAGTTGCCAAGCTCATTCAAGCTTATTTTAATACAAATTAACACTTTATTAAAACTGAAAAATTTAGGACAAATGATAAACTAAATACCAGGAAGGATAACAGACAAAAACAGGTGTGACTAGGCCAAACATAGTTTTAAAGTTACCCTACACATAGAGCATCTAGCATCTGCCTGGTAAAAACCTAGTGGTGCTCTCTTTCTGTTTTCTATAGGTACATAAAATAGTTCTCATTAATGAAAACCTATGTTGACTAGCTTCCCCAATGCCCCAAAGAAAAATGTACTAGTATCTTAAATGACTTGTTTTAAAATCTACATTTTGAATTAATGTAACTAAGAAATGAAAACAAGTCTAAACTGCCAGTCTAACGTCTAACGGTTGTAATGGGATGGAGGGGTGGAGGCATAGATAAACAGTCTGAGAAACAGATTAAAAACTAACGATAAATAGGTTGTTGCTGGGTTTGAAAATGACCCAGATACAGAACATGAACTGTCCAGAATGGGAGGTCCATGAAGACTAGAGGTGCAATGATCTCTGGCAATTTTCAACATGAGCCTGGATCACGTAAGCCTTTTCTGTTGATCAGAGCCACAAAGCAAAGTCTGCCATTTGCCAGATGTTACACCAGTTGAGAATATCATTCTGAATGTTCTAATGTTGCGAGGAATCTGTTAAATTTTTTTAAAAGTGATTTTCAACTAATCCTTCCAACTGGCCAAGGAGATCTGTGATGCATCAGATCTTCCCCATTAAGTTCGAGATGTGCAGACAGCTCTCCGCAAATCTTTGGCAGCAGCCTGTGAATCTGTGCTGAAGGGGGGTTGTTTTAAAAGTAGGTTTCTCTTTATATTTGTTGTTGTTTCTCCAAATACTCAGTTTGCAGCAGCATCTGCTATCTCAGCCCAGACGGTCCAAACAGATGTGCCATTACCTCATGTGATGAGCAAGCCCCTTGAACAAAGCGCCTGCTTCTCCTTGGCAGGTAGTCCTAGACGCTTTGTTTAAACCCAGTTGTAAAAATAGCCTGAATCCACTAGGGAATGGGAACTAATGAGAGGCAATTTCTCTGCAAACTTGGTGAGGAGGATAATGGACTCCTTCTGAGTCCCCAGTTTTATTAGTATTTCCAATTCAGCAAAATGTGCTATTGACACAGCTTTCAAATTATCACTGAATTTATCAAGCCCATTTTACTTGATGTTGATGCTCTTGGTGAAGCAGATCAGGAGATGACTTCAATGTTTCTAAATACATAGTGAGTGTGAAGCGTGAGCAGTCAAACTGTGGTGTCTTCAGTCTCCTTGTCCTGTTGCGTAAAGTAAGCAAGCGAGCAAGCAGGGCCCCAACACATGCACAGGTCACAGGAAGCCACTCGACACGAAAGGTGCCGCACTGCTGCTAGAGTGCTGCATCTCGTCCCGGAGAAGGGCACAGTAAGTGAGCACAGTGACAGTTTTTCACTTGCACGAACTGTTGAAGAAATAAATATTACCACCATGCTTTCTCCTATCTGGGTGTGGGCCTTTCTTACAAAGTTCCTCCATATACTAGGAAGATAAACCTATGGGCTCATCCTTTTGAAGGCTGGGTAGTTGGATTCAGGCAATATGAGAAGATGGTTTACTCTCGGCAGGCAATGTACTTGTGCCTTCATGTACATTTTCTCATTTAAATTTTATACAACCTAACTTACATATTAGTATCTAAAGTTTACTGATGTGGAAACTGATATTAAGCATCATCTACAAGCTCACATATAGAAATTGGCAGTGAAATGTTCAAATTCAGCTTTACCTCACTCCAAGTTATATTTTCTTTCTGCTGAGCCAAACAAATAACTTTTGGCATGTTACCTACAAACGGAGCCTCAATTTTGTTTCTCCATAAACTGGCTATTTGATAGACTGAAAGAAAATGCAAACACACCCAGACATGTGCACACACAAATGCAAGAACCACAGGCTCACACCCATGCACGTGCTCATATTGCTTACTATAGAGTCCAGAACATAATAAGTGATCAATACATATTACCTAGTTTCCTTTTTACAATATTTGGCAAGTGTTAATAACTATTAACTGCTTAACATTTATCTGCCCTAAGGGTTAGCTGAACATAAAGCAAGTGGCCTAGAAAGAGCATTATTTACCCTAAATGATACCTTCATGATGGTCTCTCTGAACACTTGATAATCGAGTACGTACGTTTTTTTGGAATAGGAATCTTTCCCTCTGCAAGGCCCATTGGATACATCACCACAACAGCCTTCGCATCGACACAGCTCTAACAAGGGCCTTACGCACTGAGGCTCACTCTGGACATGTTGATGGAGGCCGTCTTGGGCTGATGATATGGTAGAGAACTTATTTTCTGCTTTGTTCATCTTGCATGGTGATTTTGATCATACACCCCAAAGTAATTTGATTGCTGTATAATCTTGAGCAAGTAATTTAACCGTGCTAATTCAAAGCTCCTCCTTTTTAAATAGATGAAAGTTATTTGCCCATACAACATGTGTAACAGTACCTCAAAAATGAGTATTCAATAAATGTTTGCTACTACCTTTGTTTACTAATACTATTATCACTGCTACTAATGATGATAAAATTATTATTTTGATTTCAAGGATATATGTTCCTCTTACAGCTGTGAAAATTTCAAAGCGGGTCAAATATTTATAATTAGCTAAAAACTGCCTAAAAAAGGCAGAAATGAATTTTTTTTTTATTATAGCAGGCATAATTGAGACACAACTGCTTACAATGTTTTAAAATTATATATCCTGTGCTAAAAGGCAAAGTCAAAGGCTAAACACTGTTGGAAGCAACAGATAAAAATCACATAGTAGCACGTATATTCGATAGTGAGAATTTTTTAAATTAAAGTTATTGTATGTGGGGATTTTCCCCCTCAGCTGGTCTGTTTCATAGAGCAAAGGGAAAGAAGGAAGGGAGGAAGGAGAGAAAGAAGTAGAGAAAGGAAGAAAAAAATGTACAAATAAACTTCTCTTTTCTCCATATTCCTTTGATGTCAGCTTGACAATGTGTTTTGAATGATTTGCAGCTGTGTCCTCTAGAACTTTGGAGCTGGAAGGTATCTGAATAATAATTCATTTTTAGACAGTCTTTTTACGAAAATATGACACAACTGAAGCCTAAGGAACTAATTGATTATCCAGAGGTATTTATTTAGGGGATGGGAAAGGGAAAGAGACGTGTATCAGGGTGAAGAGATTTGCAGTGAGTCTAATTTTTCAGATGACTTTCAAAGCCATGTGTGAATTTTTGTGTCCTCATCATCAGCAAAGACTGACACGCGTAACCAGTTTAAATGTAAATCGTCATACAGACACTGCTGAGATCATTGGAGTTCGACTAAGAAAAACACAGGGTTTTTTTCTCAGATTAAGATAATATGATACTGCTTTCCCTGCCAATAATTCCATTCAGTGCAAAGACTCGTGTGAAGCCAGTGTTTTGGATTTCGTTTCACAACATCTCTGTGGCAGGTTTTCTTCCACATACAGGAAGTTAAAATATGGTCAAAAATTTTGTCCGTGGCCAGCAGGCAATTTCACAACTCAAAAATATTTTTTAGTTAAGGAAAAAAAAAAAAAAAAAAAACCTTGATGACATTTCCCCCCATTGAATAAATCCAGTTACCCCTTTCCTAGCTACAGTGGCATGCAGGTTGATGGACCCAGAGCACAGCCGCAATTTTTTACAAAGGATTGTGTTCAGGGAAGCATATCACACAAAGCACTTGTGTTTCTTCACTGTGGTGTGCAGAGAAAAGACTGCCATCCCCTCAGAAAGAAGAGAAAAATAACTGACCAATGAGATTTTTTTTTTTTTTTACAAAGAATCCTAATATAAAGAAATGATCTCACCAATTTCTATTTCATGGTGGATGTTAAAGTTGATTGTTGCACTTAAATTACATCCCTATAAGTTGAGTTACAAAGGTGAGGAATTTACCTCAAAAAGGGGGCACTTTGTCACTCAGATTTCAGTACACAAGACTGAGCGCCTATACTTTGGTGCATCATAAGCTTTTTCCTTGATGCAATAACAAAAACATTTATTTAATGTATGTTCATACTTATATAAACACAATATCCCTCTTTCTCTGAGTATAACACAGAATTTCAAAACTTAGTTTGATCATGGATCGTGCCCATTATGAGAAAAAATTAAAAAGCAAAAACTTGCATTCAATTCAAACGAAAATAAGACATTTAACATTAAATGATCTGTGTCATCTTATTTAAGAAATTTAAAAGGAAAATGTAGATTAAATAAGCAAAAAAGGATAAACATGGTAGGAACTTGAGAAAAGAATGAGAGATTGTTGAGGAAACTTAAGTTGTTACAGGCATAATAAAAACAGGGAAAAGTCCTGGCTGATCTTTTAGTGGCAAATGCATGGATATGACACATTTTCTGAACAGTCTGTATTACAAGGACTACTAAACGTTGAAGGAATGACAGCTGTTGAGATTTTTCTCTTCCAGGATTTGACGGTGGCGGAAGGCTTTCCTTCTAGCAGTTTGCTGATATAGTCACAAAAATAATTAGTTGCCAATTATCATGTAGAGCATCTTCATTGTGAAAAGAGCATAAGACTCCTTAGCCCACTTTTACCAGCACACTTGGGATTTTCTCTTACCCGGGTCCTGCCTAAGGCTCTGTGCGCGGCCATCCTTGTCCTTCCGTTGACAGTTCCTCTTCTCCCCAGGGCTCTGCCTTCCAGAGATGAGCACCCTCCGCCAGCAAGCAAGGATCCCTTCCCCGCATTACTTCATATGTAAAAAATAATAGCCTATAACACGCTACCAAGATTTTCCTTCAAAAGTAAACTTGGGCTAAAACAAACCTGTCATGATGTAATGGAAAGTTAGCAAGACTTTTGTTCAAATTCCAGTCCCAGAACCGGTCATCTGTGTGACCGTGGGCTTGTTATGTTAACTTCTGCGTTTCATTGTTCTTAGTTGAAAATTAAAGATGCTACGTGAAAATACACATAAAAGTCTAGAACAGTGTATAACATACTATATACAACATACTTCTCAATAAGCAGTAATTGCTACTAATATTGCTATTACTACTACCAACACAAACATGTCATTAATGAAATGAGAAATAATATTTTCCTAGCTTGTAACTATTTACCTCTAATTTCTGCCCCCTTTTCCACATGAACTTATCCTCCAAGTCTACATTTTCTCCTCTTCTGTCTCTTATAAAGGTACTTGTCATGGGTTCTTGGACCCACCTGGGTAATCCAGGATGGTCCCATCTTAAGATGCTCAGCTCAATTATATCTGGAAAGAGCCTATTTCCAAATAAGGTCATAACCAGAGATTCTGCACATTAGGACATAGATAGATGGGGGGCCAGAATTCAACCCACTACAGCAGATCGGGTAATACTGCAGAAGTGGAAAACTGATCTGCATAGAAATGTCACAAGTTTGCATAGTTTAAGGTAACATGGTTAGTAGTAAACAGCGAAAATGGGGCTAGAATCCAGGTTGTAATTACTGGATATTCATGTGTGCTGGGAAAGGGCCTTGATATAAGTCAATAGATGGATGCTGTTGTACACAACTCAACCTTTCCCCAAAGTGGCATTTCCGACATAATTGTTCTATAAGATGTTATAGAAAAAGTCATGGAGAAGGGGCTGAGAGTTCTAGCAAGCCTATAAAATGGCAGGTTAAATAAGGTTAAGTGGTTTTATCTCAGAATGTAAAGCCTTTGACATGTTAAAGTATACTTTTTATTAAAAAACAAGCAAAGAAGAATACTAGCTAGTACACAGCATTTCCAAAATGTATTTAATCTTAGATTTTTTTTCCTTGCCAGGATATCTTTTAAGACTAGTTTTCGTAGCACACATTTTGGGGACAAGTTGGTCTAACATTAAAAACAAAATTGTAGGACTGTAATGTCTGAAATTTGGGGCCAGGTAGGAAAGAGAAGTCCTCAGTGAGAAAAGATGTGTGAGGGGAGAGCACCCACTAGAGACAAGACAACAAATATTTACTGACCTCTTACTCTGCTTAGTAAAGTGCTACATTTTGAATACAACTGATGTGCTCCCTGCCTTCTTGTAGCTTACAATGAAGGTAGAAAGACAATCATTAAGCAATTCCTTTGAAGGAAGTATGATGAACTTTATGCCAGCAAAACATTGAAGTATGTATTAAATCCCACTTCCTCAGCTCCAAGAGTAGATAATAAAGAATGCTCCCTGTTACCTACACTAGCAGTTGAGGAAGTGACATTTAAGCTACCACCTGGAAAAAGGATCAAATATAACAAAATGAAGGAGAAAAAGAATCAAGTTCCTACTTGCCAAGATTCAGAGCTAAGAAAGGCATCTATACTCTCAATCAAGTCCAGGATAAAATAATTTCATACGGCTCTTTTTATTTGGGAGATATTAACACAACTTAAAAAATTAAAATTTCAAATTCAATTTTATTTTAACCAATGAATGAGATAGAATTTTCACTCCATCCTTGGGCCATTACCCCTTCCTGACTGCCATGTCATTTCTCTCCCCACTTCTGTGCTTCACCATGTTCCTACATCTTGCCCCTCCTTTCTCAACTCCCATTCCTTTCTTATTGTCGTGTGATACAGCTGCTTAAGTAAAATAAGTGGTTTTTATAAAAAATACTAAGAATTTGCATTACAATTTACACTCAAATTCACAACTGCAATTTTTCTGTTCATACAAATTGCTAAGAACAACAGAAAGCAAAGGCCTACTTCTCTGAAAGAATCATATAGTTATAAGCATTCCAGTTGGTATGTTTTGTTTGGAGGTAGCTAGGTTGAAAGATACAAGGGTATTAAAAAGCTTGTGAATTCACAACTAACTCAGAAAGAGATTAAGTAACTTTTTTCCTAGGTCAAATTGTAAGTATATAAATCAACAATCAGATTTAAGATTAAAGCTATCATGATTTCATGATTTTTTAAATTCTAAAAGAACTCAATATGTCTTTTTTTTCTTTTTCTTTTTTTTAAATATTCTTTGACTGCACTTTGCTTACTGTATTCTCTGTTATCAGCTAGCACGGTTTACTGACTAAATGTTTTTCTCCCAGGTTCATCTATACTACTGCTGAAAAATTTTGACTTTCCCACTTCTGGTATAAGCCAAGAATTGACATCAATAAGAAGAAATCCAGGCCAAAAATATTATTCCCTGATGAAAGTATACAGTCAAATGATATTTTCCAAAAATTCTCAGCTTGGAAAACCAAGAAAAATGCAAAATAATTTATGTAAAGAAGAATCTCCTGTATTTGACATTGAATAGTTTAATTAGAAATGCATATGGACCATATGTTAATACTATATTTCAATGTCTATCCAGAGAAACCACAATATCTACCAGGATATGAGTTGAAAAGAGGGATAAGTTGTCTTTGCATCTTTTAAAAATTCTTTCAAATCTCCAGAGAGGACATATACAATCCAAATAGATTTGGGTTGATTTACTTGGACTCTCACATGTATTTATTATCTCCAGCATTCTTATTGCAAGTAAGACACTTCTCTTTGTATCTCCTGGAGGTTAGAAAGGAATGTACAGAGCAAGATTCCGTCACATGAAAGGTTTTTTAAAGAGGCATGTAATGATATTTCTGCCTATCAAAGCATCATTCAGAATACTAATAATCTGTTAATATATTTATGTCAACATAGAATCGTTTAAAATACAAAATATCTGGCTTTTTCATGAGCATCATAGTAAAACTTACTAAATTCAGTAAGGTTTTTAAATCTGAATTCTGTCATACCAATCTTGCATCTATATGAGGACATGCTAGTTAGAAGGTGATGAAGGAAAAAACGCTGGCTTGGGTTCTGGCAGTGACTTCAAGGTGGATGACTGGGATAATCTTTAAACTCAAATTCTAGTTTATCATCTCCTTCCAACAATTTCAACCAATTTATGTACATAAGAGCTTTTTGTCATTACTCTCTAACTAATGACTGCTCACCACTTGCACTAGAATTATCTGTGTGGTTTCTAGAAATGCCAGTCCTTGAACCCCACCCAAACCTACTAAATTGGAGTCTTGAGAAGTGGGTTCAAGATATCTCCAATTTATAGAAACACTCCAGAGCATTCTTCTTTATAGTCTGATAAGCCCCCATATACACTGGATTATTTTGATAGTTATACAGCATTCTATTATCAGTATTATGTTTATTTTACAAATGGAATTAATAACAAGAAAAATAATACATTTCACTTGTACAGAGGCTTATAATGACAACTTCAAAAAAGAAAGACCTTCCGTTCTTTTCTCCATGCCAGGCACTCTTTTTCCACTTCACACTAGAGAAATGTCAAAGAAGAAATAGGCCACAGATCCTCCTGAAACCCATCAGGGATATTTGCATTAGAAAATTAGGAACAGATGGTATTAGAAGAGAAACCTCAGGTGAGAAAGAGCTTGTTCTTAGAGTCTAATCTTGAAATAGGCATTGTCAGAGAAAATGATAAGTTTCTGTAGTTCATATAAAGTGTTCGACTCATTGAATATCCCATTCCGGTACAAAGCAGCTTGGCTGACAGCACTGTGAGACACACAGAATAGTACATGGGCATGAAAGAAGGCAGTGGATCACCAAGCACAGAACAAGAGACTCTTTCATTCATCTCATCTGACTGAAAGTTTACCAGTTTTATAATGAAGCGATAGTTCTCCAAAATGTATTTTATATTAATGATAGATTGCGTGGTATGCATTTTATGACTATCACGTGGATAAGATTATAAAATCCTAATCTGCAAAATGAGGCAATAGTTCCCCCTTGTGATCCTGTCTTTGCACTCAACAAATAAACCTATTATGTGCCAAAAAAAATCTTTAGGACTCTTAACTGTCATGAAATATTGGGGAACACATAACTCAGGTATGTAGTCATAATCTTTGATTTTCAAAGTCTCATACTAACATTTTAAAAATAATAAACACCAAACCCACAAGTGGGGGTTTAAATATGCAACAAATATTATAGAACATGGTGGTATGTGTACATACTGGAGAGATGGTAGGAGAGCAGTTCACAAATCAGAGCACGTGTGGAGTCAACCCCACAGAGGGGACAAGTGAGACAAATCGGAGAGATCTGGTTCTGCTGATTGCTGGGTGAGGTCAGGATGTCAAAAAATGAGCTATGGTGTGTGACGTGTGACACCGGCTGGCCCCTCACACACAGGCACACACGGGAACACATACTCAAGTACACAGGCATGTGCAAAAATGCAACCTGTGCCCTCAGGGAATCAGCGCGCCGAGAGGGCCGTGGTGAAGACGTGCGCCTGAACAAGTCCAATCATCCTTTCTCTGTACCTCCCCTTTAGAAGACCTGGGCCCTAAAAGGGAAAACTATTTCCTTTCTTGATGGAGAGAGATTGATGGATATTAAAGACTCCGTGCAGGGATTAATACACAGAAAGACACTGGTGGTGGCGTGAGCAGTAGCTCAAACCCCAAAATGCACACTTTACCAAAGGAAAGGCAACTCCTGAGAAGAGAGCCCTGAGATTTTGTGTGAGAGAGGATGACAGGGAGCAGGGATCCATGGGCTAGAGCCACGTGCCTCACCAAATCGCCCACCCCCCAGGACAAGCCCTACAGCTGAGTGCTACCAGAGTGAACCCCCAGACGGGAAGGGGCCTTCCTCCTGGTACTGACGGCAGGAAGCCCAGCTGGCTGCACTTGGACTTGGAGCCCCCACCCTCCTCACTACTGCAGCTGGATGTGGAGCACAGGCGGCACTGGGCACAGAAGCGGTGGCACCCGGCCAGGCACCAGCAGGCTTTAAGAGGAGCCGGCCCCATCAGTATCCCTGAGTGCAAGAAGAGCATGTGTGCTTCTGGCTCCAAGGGCACAGCACCCGAGTGCCCCTTCCAGTGGCTGCGTGTGAGAGGTGCTGCAGCTGAAAGGAGAATGTGATAAACCACCTGCAGCTCCATACCAGGAAGAGGCCCTTCCACTATGCAAAGTGCAGCCTCAGCGTCACACTTAAGAAAAGTTTGGTCCAACACCAGCAGAAGGTGGAGAAGCTCACTGTTGCTCTCCCAGTCTCCTGGACCACAGGCAAAATCTGACCAAGGAGAGAGCGGTGTAGGGTTCTCTATTCAAAAGCTGCTTGGTAGGGCCTCAGTGACCTCAAGTGTGGGGCTGCCTAGCCCCTAGGCCTTGGGCCTGTCACCAGAAGCTTCCAGGAGCATAGCAGAGCCCTCAGAGAACCACACAGGGTCCCTTACAGACATTCCCGCACCTCACATCAGGGTGAGAAGTGCTAGGCCTCATGGTAATGACCAAGGTGTGGTTACCCAAGGCCTGGACCAGCTAGCCTGAGAATCGGAGGGTCACTGAGTAATTTGCACTTTGTTTCTTGTATTGATTTTTTTTATCAAAATGGCTGATGTGAAGATGCAAAAAAAGAAAAAAACAAAAAACCTCTCTCCACTCAGGAAGCACTCACTGGTAACCTGTAACAATCAAGTGATTTTGATGGACATAGGGATGCACTTCCCAAACCTCATTTCAAGGAAGAATTTGTTGCCCTGACTGCTGGGAATGCTAGCAGCAGACAGTCTGCAGCTGTCAACCCCTTTAGCAATTGCCTCAGCTGCAGAGAGCTGTCTTAGCCAAGGTCGCATCATTGACAGAATGAATTATATTCTACGACTGTTGAGGCAAATATAAAAATGCCCAACCATGTGAACTGGTTGCTCATTAAAAATGACTGATGTGAAGATCAAACAAACTTCTGCTTTCCTAGGAAGTACTCATGGTGACCTATGATAATCAATAAATATCTGCTTTGATGGACACTGTAAAGGGCCATTTTTATCTTCAGAGCTTCCTGTGATGGGGCTGAGCTTCAGACCCATGTTATCACTCATCTTCTTCCTCTGCCCAACTCTACCTCTTTCACCTCTCTTTCACAAGTGTTAATTTCTAGGACTCTCCCTAGAAAACGTCTGCACATTTAACTTCATCTCAGAGTCTGCTTCCTAGAGATCCAAATTGTGACAGTTGATGTCAATGGTGGGTCCAAGAAAGCAGGCGTGAGATGAATCTTGGAGCTGGATCACTCATCGCCAGCTGGCACGCAGAACCCCATCACCTGTGGTTAGGTAAGCATAGGATATTCCCTGGCACAAGGTGTTGATCCGGTTGTTAAAAGTTCACTTGTAAATCAGAATAATCTACCAGTGGAAAGGAATGCACAATTTACCAGTTGTTTGCAACATATGGGGGAGATAATAAGTTTAGGAAAAATAGCATTGAATGAACTAAGCTCAACGTATGCTTTACAAGAAGAGAACAAAAAGCTGGGATCCATTAACAGGTATGTGAAAGCCAAGTGGCAGCATCTGAAACTGGCCACTGCACCCCCCCACCCCCACGCTTCAGCCATTACAGCGCATCCAAAACAGTATAAACAGTATTGCCTCGCAGGAGGAGTGTGATGGAAACTGTGTCTCCATGAAGGATTTTTAAAACAGAGGCATGTAGGCTCTTACACATCTCTAGCTCACGAGTCTACTTCCTGCACAAATTAGATCCTGTAGGGTGAAAACAGACCGCTTCAACTGCAGCCACCTTGCCGGGTGTAGTATCTTTTTTAGAGTACATTAACAGTCTTCTAGACACGGCATGGGTACACTGGTGTAGTGAATGTATTCTTTTCTATCTATAACGGTACCAGTAAAAGCAAAAACAGTCTCACTAAATGTTTACAGTTACAGGACACAGACAACAGAATGCATGGACAGTTTTCCCAGCATTGCGTTAACTCCTCTATGGTGTGTGATAATATAATCCAAAGAGATGAGAACTCTGTACATTTGGCAGAACATCACACTGATCCACTCTGGGGGACTTTGTTGAGACACCTACATTACAGAGGGGAGATAGATCAACTCTCTGAGGATTCAGGGATCTGACACATAAGTGTTATTTTTAAGGATCCAATGGTCTTGGGCATATCAGGTAAAAACTATTTCAACGTGCACCTCTCCGTTTAGAATCGTCTCTTATCTTCCCATAGCATTACGAACAAAATCCAAACTCCATCCTCTGACTGAAAGAAGACTTATGTGATCTAGTGCCTGCCTTTAGTCTGAATTTCTCTTAAAAACTCCTCCTTGCTTCAGAACACTGTGTTAGTTTTCTACTTCTGCGTAACAAATTACCACAAACTTAGCTACATAAAACAAAACCCATGTATTAACTTACAGTCTCTGCAGGTCAGCAGTCTTGGTGTGGTGTAACAAGAAGGTTCACTGCTCAGGGCCTCACAAAACTGAAATCGAGGTGTCGGCTGGGGCTGTGTTCTCATCTGGAGCTTGGGTCCTCTATCAAATCCATTCAAGTTGTTGCTAGAATTTAGTGTCTATGGTTGAAGGACCTAAGTCCCCATTTCTTGCTGTCTGGTGCGTGGGGTCACTCTCAGCCACTAGAAGCCACATTCAGTTCCTACTCGTGTGACCCCTGCCTGCAGAGGACACACAACACAGCTGCTCACTTGCTTTCAGGTCAGGAGGAGAAGCTGTGCTGCTTAAAATCCCTCTGGATATTTTAACAGCCCATTTAATTAGTTCAGGCTAATTCTGGATACTCCCCTTTTCATAGGGTCTGCCAATCAGGGAGTTTACAGCATCATCTACCTTAGTGCTTGATTGACTTAACTGGGAGAAGATGTGTATACACCACGGGGTAGAATCTTGGCGAATATCTTAGAATGTTGCCTATCCCAGTACCAAGACCAAGGCTTGCCTGAGACTGTCTTCATTTTAGCCCTGAAAAATCTCACATTCCAGGAACCCCCTCAGTCCTGGGCAAACCTTGCGCTACTAAACTCCCGTCATACTTGGCCTCTTTTTGGTTCCTCAGAAACAGCTACTCCATGTCTCCTTGGGGATTTGACATTAGCACTTCTACCAGCAACGTATTTTCTTCTTGTCATTCGCATTTCATATTAAACATCATCTTCAGCGCTTACATTCTCTTGAGAGGAGGCAGTGAAAGAAGAACAGTTGTAATAAATTGGTAAAGCACACTTGTATGTTAGAAAATGAGAAGTCTTATAGGAAAAAGATGAAACAAGCTAATGAGACTAGTTCTAAATGGAGTGCCAGAGTATATCTCTTTGAAAAGTTGATGTTTGAGCAAATATTTGAAGGGAGTGAGGGCATTATCTGGGTAAATATCTAAGAGGAGCGTATTCCCTGGAGAGGGAACAGTCTGTGCTAATTCCATAAGGTGGAACATGCCTGGCATATTCAAGAATATGCAGAGCAAATGCAACAGGAACGGAGTGAGGGAAAGTGTACCTGGAGTCCAGAGATGGAGTGGGCAACCATGTCACGTAAGGCTTGTAGAGCATTGTGAGACCTTGGCTGCTGAGATGGGAAAATATTAGGGGATTTTGAGCAGAAGAGGGACATGATCTGACTTAAATTTTATAAGATGTCCTCTGGCTGTTGTGTTGAGAACAGGCTGTGGATGGGGGAAGGGGAAGTAGGGAGAACATCTAGGAGGCTTTACAGTGCTCTGTGTGAGTGAGTGTGGTGGCTGAGTGCAGTGTGAACAGTATAAGCAGTGAAAAGTGATGAATGCAGATATATTGACAAATTGATGATGCAATATAGAGAAAAGATAACTGCTGGCATACTATAAGTAAGTGAGGGGATAGAATCTATTGCAAAAGTGGAGGGACTGGCTTTAATTAGAAGCACGGAGAGTTCTTATAGCATAAAAGGCAGAGAGAAAGTGTATATGTGTGCAGATATGAAGAGTAGATACATAAAGATGGTAGGAGCTTGGGAAAGTTCTCAGGAAAATAGAAAGCAGGCAGCTAAGATGGAGATTTGGAACTGACCCATTCATCACTCAGCAGACAAGAGGATTCTGTCCTGGTTGGTAGGTTGGGGGGCATGGAAAGTCCCTAGCAAAAAGTGTCATCTCATTGGCTCAAGATTTTATGTGGAGTGGCAGAAATAGCTGAGAGGCAGGCTGAACACACAGTTGTAAAATTTGGAGTCCAAAGACTTTTGAACACTCAGCATGATGGTTCTGTGTGTGAGCTTGACTGGCCAAGGGGTGCCCAGGTTCAATATTATTTCTGGGTGACTCTGTGAGGGTGTTTCTGGATGAGATTAGCGTTTGAACTGGTGGAATCAGTAAAGCAGATTGCCTTCTCCCTATGTGGACGTGGGTGAACATTATCCCATCTGTTGGGAGCCTGAATAGAACACAAGGAAGAGAAAGGGAGACTCCTCCCGTTTCTGCCTCATTGCTTCAGCGGGAACATTGATTGCCTGCCCTTGGCTTTCCTGGTTCTCAGGGTTTCGGACTCTGAATGAAACAACTGATTTTCCTTGGTCTCCAGCCTGTGGAGGACAGATGGTAGGATTTCTCTTTCTCCATAACTGCAAGTCAGTTTGTCATAATACAATCTCTCTCTCTCTCCCCTGATTCTTTTTCCCTAGAGAGCCCTGATACACTCAGCCACCATATGTGTTATGCAGAAGTCAAGGATTTGGTAAGGAAAATGTGGGATCCTGCAACATGAGCTGGGGAGATCTGGATGTGTGTTCCTGGGGATGTTGGCCCTGCAGACCCCACAAACCCCTCTGGGTTTACAGAGGTAGTCCACTCTTCCCTCACAAGAGCCAGCATTTCAACCATGCTGGACTATGATGTCACAGGGCACCCCCCCCATACACACCTGTCACATAAAATATGAACCCTTCAGGAGCTACTCTTATTATCTTTTCTGGCTGCCACCAGTGAGACATCCCTCCCTAACCTGTCTGGAGAAGTGATGGGCCTTATAAGTGATGAAACAGACTATACAACCAGAGTCTTAAGAATTAGCTAGTTTGTGCAAGTAGGAGTCAGGAAAACACTCCTAGGGTTGGAATTTAAGGATGCTTGATTAAGGGGGCTACACTGGACAAAGCAGAATTTATACACTTGGGTGGATAGTTTTCAGGACACAAGGTTTAATACCCTGGTCCTGGAAAGAACCCCAGGGAATGGAGCAAACTCCCTAGCAGGGTGGTTCTTGGAGTCCTAGAAAAACAAAGGCCTATGCTCAGCACAGTAGAAACACCTGAGTTACCCTAACAGCTGCAGAGAAGGGAATAAGAGGCTGAGGTCAGCGGATATGCTGGAATGGAGAAGTAGGAAAGACAAGGAGACCCACCTGAGGCTGGATTCCACAGGAGGGATGCATACACACCATTCACCAAAGACATGAGGCCTGCTCTGGTGAGAGGGGAGATTCACCTCCTTCTGTTGACAATGCTCGGTATCATTAAGAAGTTCACCGGTAGCTCGCCTCTGCAGGCCGGGGCTGAAGACAGTTGTAGCTGCCCTGGAGCTGAGCTCATTAACTTCCATGGGGATGCCCCCCACCAGTAGAAGCCAGGTGGCACTGTTTAATCACCAGAAGCCAGGAGGCTGCAATTACAATCATTGCAAGGCAAGGTCAGCGCAGCAGCCAGCCGGGCGTCATCCTCAGGGAGTTGTGGAGATGGTTAACAGAGCGTAGCATCCCTAGGGGCAAAACAGATGGGCTGTCAGGAAGGGTGCTGCTTAACATCTATAACCAAAAGAGGCAAACACGCAGGAGCAGAGGCACGAGGGCAATTGCTCTAATAAAAAGTAACGAGCTCCTAGGCGTTTCCCCGAGCCAGTTTTCAAATCTGGAACCCATTGACTAACAAAGTGGCCCGGGTCCCTGGAAAGAGAACCTCGCAGCCATTACAAGACTGTAATGATTCTCCCAGTCCTTCCCTCAGAGGGAGCTATGGCCCTTTACTCAGGTCACTGTGCACTGAGGTGGGAGGAGCACCGAAACAGCAGGAGGACTAGGGTCTGAGTTGACATTAAGGCATCGTCATGGCCCTCGAGTAAAGCTGGGGGGACTTATTGGCTCCCTATGACAAATGAAGCCCTGGCTAAAGTCCACCTCACAGTGGACAAATGGGGCTGACTCAGTGTTCATGTCTCCAGTGCTCAGGTGGATAATTTGAACTGTTATACTTTGCAGTTAGAACGATCCCTCATATTCCTAGCCTGCAGGGAAGAGCGCTCATAGTAGGTAAGGCCAAGTGGAAACCTGTGAAACTAACCTCCCCAACCAAGATAGTAAATGAAAAATAATATTACATTCCGGGGTGGAGAGGGATGGGATGGTAGAAATTAGCACCACCATTAGTGACCTAAAGAATTCAATGGTGATCATCCCAATCTTCTCTGCATTTGATTAGCCAGTCTGGTCCCTGGAAAAACACTGGATATATTCTCGAGAATGATGATAGACTAGGGCAGGCTGAATTAGGTCACATCCTTGATCACCGCTATTGTGCCAAAAGGAGTTTCCTCACCAGGGAAGATTAACAAGGCCTCAGTTACATAGTATCTGACCATTTCTGGTGAATGGGTTTTTTTTCCATTTCAATTTAAAAGAGAGTCAGAAACAACTGGTGTTTACGTAGAATGAATAAACATATTCATTCACCGTTTTCCTCAGAGCTGTGTTAACCTCCTGCCCTCCATCACAGAATAGTACAAAGAGGTCTGAACAACATAAATATCCCCGGGGTACCACATTAATCACTTACATCGCTGACATCACGCCGATTGGACAGGACAAGCAAGAGACGGCTGGTACACTGGAGACCTTGATAACACGTGAGTGCTTCATCTTAAGACCTGTAAAGATTTGAGAGGCATGCCAATTTAGAGAAACATTACGGATGCAATAGGCAAGGGCCTACTCAGTTATCTCCTCCAAAATAAGAGGCAAATTATTGCCTCTTACATCCCCTAGCACAAAAAGAAAGCACAGTGCCTGGTAGGCCTCTTTGGATCTTGAAACAACACATTCCGCACCTAGGAATACTGCCCCAGCCCTGGGTGAAACGGAGGCTGCCAAATCTGAAACTTACAGCAAATAGCAGCAAGAGGATCGTGATGCAGGCCCCTGAGCATCTGGAGCAAAGCCACAGGAGAGAATCGTAAACCTTGTGAGAAACAGCTCCAGGCGTACTACTGATCCTTAGTAGAGGTGGGTGCTGGACCGTGGGAAAGCCTGCCCTGCCAAGTCAAAATGTCAAATGGACCCAGCAATATAGCATAAAATGGAAATGACACATCTGAGATTGAGTCCAAGTCATATTTAATATCAGATTTTCTTACAGTTTAAAAGCTTCAGTTTTTATTTTCTTGTGCATGCAACAAAGAGTATAAGCTTTTTCATTACTGGTAATGATCAGCTCATTATCTTTTAGGAGAAGGTGTTAAACATCATTGTATTAATTACTCTTAATGAATTTTTAAAATACCTTTTAAGGTATCTATATTGTCCAGAAGTACGTTAGAAATATTTCAGCATCTGGGTTTGAAGTAGGAATTTCCTTATAATTTTTGAATATGATTTTTTTCATGGTTTGTTACTTTTTTACTCTGTAACTTTTAATCTAATTTTCCCAATAATATTCTGGAATTATATCCAAAGAAAACTTATCTCTAACATGTAAGCCTTTATTGTGGTATGCACTGGCAAAATACACAAGACAATTATCAACAAGGTATTTGTAAACACAAAATATGAAACAGTAGTAGTATGTATAGTTCTTAACACACTGTTCTAAATTGGTAGATTTATAAATTTGGTACTTGCACAATCTCACAATAGCTCTGTTAAGAGCTAAGTACTTGTTTAAGGGAAATTATTCTCCAAAATTCCAAGATACCCAAGAGTAAAGAAATATTTACACTTTAGGATAGTTTATGCAATGAAATGTAACCATTTGAAAATATGTTTTCAAAGAAAATTAAATGGCAAAAAGAAGTCTCATGATTCAGTATCAAATTAAAATAATCTAAACACACAACTTATATAATTATACTGTTTAAATATTTCTTTTTTCATATATTTTAAAATAAATATAATTTTATAATGTGAAAAACAAATATATATTATATATATATAGCATGAATGATTTTCTTTAAAACTACTATAATATTATTGAAGCTGTAGTATATCATTACTTACATTCATATATCATAAAGTTTTATCTCCTATCTAGAACCTGAGAGACAGCTAATGACATAACTTTCTCCATGTTGTTTTTATCAAATATCCATTTCACTCAAGTGGTCTTCATGGTTACAACATATCATATACAATAACACTGTATATATTTATTCAAACAGAAGTGTTGTGCTAAGAATACCCAAAGTATTGTGATCATACAAAAGTTAGCACCAAGAATTTATTGCTAAATGATATGCACTTTCTGCCCCCAAACAAAATAACAAAATGCCATAAATAAAGCAAATGTCCAGAGAATAAAAAGATTTATGTATCTTTCACATATATGTATGTATATAGATGATACATATATACACATATATACATATCACAAATCTTTACTTAACATGTTCAGTCTTCTAGGGTTTTGTACTTGTGTAATACAATTAGCAGGCCTGTTTTAATTTTCTTGTCTATTAATTGTAATGTCTGTGTCAGTTATGCATTAGTTTCAAATGTTTAATTTTCCCCCTTAGTGTGGTTCATATTTTCTGCCTTTTTGCCTGGTAATTTGGACTGGAAGCCAGACGTAAATTTTAATTTTTTGGTGCTAAATATTTTCTATTTCCCTTTACATATTTTTGAGTTTTGTTCTGGGACACAGTTATCTGGAAACAGTTAGATTCTTTTGATATTTCTTTCAAAGTTTGTCAGGTGGAACTAGAGCAGTGTTTATTCTAAAGCTGATTATTACCCTTTACCAAAGTGTTATGGGTTTAATTGTATCCTCTCCAAAAAAAGATATGTTGAAGTCCTAACCATTATTTGGAAATACAATTATTGCAGATTTAAGATGAGGTCAGTTGTGGCCCCTAATATGACTGGTGTCATTATAAAAAGGGGAAGTCTGTACCGACATACACAGGACTAAGATGGCCATGTGAAAATAGAGCAGAGCTTGGAGTTATGCTGCCACAAGCCAAGGAATCAGGGCCACCAGGATTTAGGAGAGAGAGACAAAACCTTCTCTTTCACAACCCTCAGAAGGAACCAACTCTGCCAACCCCTTAATTTCAGATTTCTAGCCTCCAGAACTATGAAACAATACAATTCTCTTGTTTAAGCCACTTAGCCTGTGATACTTTATTACTGCAGCCCTAGGAAATCACTACCTGAGGCAAAACTTTGTGAGCACTCTTCTCAGTGCCCTATGAACAATGAGATTTTCCAATCTGACTGTGGTGAGAGGCACTATTCCTAGCTTTCCAGGAGACCTCAACAATACTGTCATCTCAAATCCTTTGACCTGGTTCTTTCTATAGCCTTGGGTAGTGTTCTCTTGGGCAAACGCTGAGCAGTATTCTGCTGACCTCCAGATCTCCTTGCAGTTTTTTTCTTCCCTCAGATCTTCTGACCTGGTATCTACGGCAAGCTCATTTTCCCTAACTCTCAGCTCTGTCTCAACTAATGAAATCCACTGTGCCCCACCTAGTTCTCTGCACTGTAGCCTACAAACTCTCTCAAGACCATAAACTCAAAATGGGCAATTATAGGGCTCACTCCATCATTTCTCAGGGATTACTGCTCTTCAACACCTCATGTCCAATGTCTTGAAAGCCGCTGTTTCATACATTTTGTCAAGTTTTCTCATGGTTTCAGGTGTATGGGTAAATCCACTTTCTGTTACTCCATCTTGGACAAAGTGGAAGTCTATTCTCTTCTATGTATTAATCCTTTTTTATTTTTATGTTTCTCTGGCAGTAAGTTCCCCCATGATATCCAGAATGAAATTTTAAAGATATACTTTAAGACCTATCACTGCTCTATTTTAAGAGACTCAAGATAAAAGCTGAAATCTATTCCACAGCATGTAAGCTCGCTTCCTTAGTCCAGTCCAATAGTATTTATCTGACCTCCTCTCCACTTCATTAGCTGTGCGTCATTCATTGACCTTCTACGGTTTCTTCACATGCACGAGGATGTTTATCCTCAGAGCACTTACACTTGCTGTTCTCCGTGCCTGGAAAGCATTTCCCAGAGATTTTCTCGTAACTGACTGTCTTTTGTCATTCAGGTCTCAGCCCAAATGTCTCTTCCTCAGAAAGGCTTTCCCTAATTCTATCTAAAACAGCTAACCTACTTAGAGGCTCTATTACCCTGTTTTATTTTATTTATACCACTTTGACCTATCTAAGTATCTCAGCTGCCCACACTTCCTTAGAATATAAGTTCCATGAGAAATATAAATTTTACTTTATTGTTCATAACTACATCTTCAGTGTATAGATCAGTGTCTATGGAATAGTAGTGCTCATTAAATGCTTTTTGGGCACTGGGAAAGTTAATTTAAGAAAAGAATGTAGGCAGCTAAACTATAAAACGTAATGTATTCATCTTCCATTCCCCAGAGCTATTAATAATTTAATGATGTTTTGCTTTATCTCTTATTTGTAATTTAGAGAGGTAACTTACATGCTTATAAAGTATTTTATATTGCACACCCTTACACAAAACACTATGATAAATTAGTTATGTTTATGTTATCTGTTCTTGTTACAGTAGAAAAGAAATGTTAACATGCATACTCTATAAGGACTAAAAATAGCTTTCTCTTTTGCACTACTTAAGCATGTGTCTCTGGCATTAAAGAGTGGAATAATCAGAAACATTACATTTATATGAGAGTAGGTATTTATTATTCTCCATTATCTCTCATTTCTATCACTGTAATTTCTACTATTGCTCTAAGGACAAAGCAATCTTCAAATATGACACCTGAGAAGGAAATGTGACTGTATGCTTTTGTTACTTTAAAAATTACTATGACTGAAAAACTGCAAGCAATATATTCATCCAATGAAATTCTTAGTATTATAAAAGAGCTGTAGTTACAGTATATCAGTCTTAGAGAAATATTTTTTTTTACCTTTTGGAAATAAGGGGAATGTGAAACAAGACAACAGAAAGAGATGTGTGTGTAAATGTTGGCTTTTATCTGAAATTTTGAGTTGGAAAGTCTCCCCTAATATAGAACAATGGTTTTTACATTAGAGGAGAGGAACACTGTTATATCCTTTTATGCAAATCCAATACTATAATGTGGACAGATATCAACTGAATAAGCCTTCTTTCAACTCTCATTATAAAGCAACATTAAAATAGTAACTTTAGAGATCACTGACTGCAAAAAGATTTCCATCACAATCAGCCAGGGCCGTTTTTGTCCTCAGGTTTTGCTAAGCATCAGCCCTAAATTTAATGCATGATGTGTAATTTTCTGTATACTGTATATTACATGTTCCATGTTTAGCAAAAAGTATATGTATGTTCACTGACAATTTCATTGTGTATATTTACATTTGATTATTTTTTCAGAGGCACTTTTCCGGAGGAGGAAAATGGTGTAGACAGAAATATTTCTCGTAGATAGATAATGATGTCCATACTTAACAAATGTTGCAAGTGGTGTTTTAGAAAGGGGCAACCCACATCAGAACTTACCAACTGTATGAACACCTGGTTTTTGATGAAGGAGCTTATTGCTGGGGGAAGGATTTCTAAAAACTGAACTCCAGAATTGTACATCCTTATATAAGCAAGATTGGGAAACCCCTATCTTCCCAGGCTAAAAGATTACAATTAACAACAATATTTTCTCTGTGGGCAAGTCCACTCCCCAGAAGGAAAGAGAGGAAGGAGCTATACTACATAAACATAAAGGTCTGAGCTGGTGAACAATCCAAGTGGTAGGATGACCACTACACACACACACACACACACACCCCGCCACACACACGCACACACACACATATATCCTATCTCATAGGGCTCTGCAGGATATTAAATCAAAATCAAAATGCTGTTTCATGACTATAAATTGTGGCTAGGGAAGAAGATTTATGATTTAAAATGCTAAGTGCCATCAGGTTAAAACAATTTCATGCCAAGGTCCTTTTGTTAGGGTCACAGACTATCAGGACAAACAGATTCGGTTCTTGGGCTTGATCAGGCTAGCTTCTTCCCAGACAGGGTTAAGAAAGAATGGGGCATACCAATATTTATAACTGTAATCATTTTTAAGGCTGTCTTCCTAAACAGACCTCCTCTTTTTAATTTTTTATTTGTTTTATTCTTCCCTGAGCTGTGCTAAAATCCTTCACTCAGATTATGGTCTAGTCTTCCTGGTATGGAAACCACTTTTTCCTAAGTGTTTTAGAGATTCTGTTTATCTCTACTTTCTTTCAAAATGAGTAGATTCTATGTTTTTAACTCAGAGAGGACAATCTTTTTTTGCTTATGTGAACATTCCATTGATGTGATTCCCTAAGAAAGTTGCCTACTGAGTATAAAAGTGTATTAAAATACTCAGACATCACTAGAAACTTATTTCCTTTGACCATTTCTTATCAAAAGCATAATTTAAGAAAAAAATAACAGCTTCTTTAAAAAATTTGTAGTTTAAGCCATGCATTCCTACAGAGCTGTGGTTCTTTTAATTTTCAGCTGAGCATTGGGGGGAATTTGATGAAAGGCCTTGATCATTTCCTAAGAAAACCACACATACATGTGTTAGCAAATGATTTCAAAGACCTGTTCCCATCTTAATACTAATTATATCCAAAATGTTTCTCAAATATTTTTTTCTTTTCTGTAACTAAAATCTCTTTTTTTGGCAATTCTGTTTATCTATCATCTCTGTGTAGATATCCAAAATCTTAGTCTCAAACCGTTGCCTCTTTGATTTGCTTACAAACATCTCCTACATGGTGTCAGGGCTCATTTCCTCTGTTTCCTCAGAACCCTCACAGCATTATTCTCACTGTTCTTGAGGAGCACACCACTTTTAACTTTGTGTCATCTCATTCAATAAAACTGAAACTTCCAGTATTTGCAGGCAAATCTATGTACAGGAATTTCCTATTCAAGTTTACTAAGCAATTTCTGACTGGAAACCAAAAAAAAAAAAAAAAACCCAAACAAACATGTAAGACCTATTTTCCATTATTATTTTGTTTTTGTTCACTGTTTCCAGCTTTTCAATGAATGATACAGAAGTATAAGCCAGGGCCTCTTCCCACAGAGTTCACAGTCTGTGTAGAGACCAAGAGAGGCAGCTTAACAGAGGCAAATAATTCCAGGAACTGAATGTCCATGAATGTGTTTTACAAAATATAAGTTCGTATACAAATGTGTGATTCAATACTGACTGCTGACTGCATGGTGTTTCAGGAAAGGCTTTGAGGAAATAAGACATCCTGTTGCTGGATAAAACTCGTGGTCCATCTAGCCAAATGTCCTTTCCAGCAGCAGCAAGGGAAGTTACAAGGAGAGCAGACATAACTGTTTGATAACTTTTAATCTGTAAATTTATCCAAAGTTTGAAAATACCATGGAAATCTTAGGAATCCCAGTAATCAGTGAGTGGGCTAGATACACACCCATTACATCTACAGACTTCATACACATCCACTCAGAACGCTTCTTAGAATGGGGGGGTGGTATGAGAAGTTAGTAATTCTCCTTACGCCTGGCTTCTTCTTTCTTTGCCATTCCCTCTCATATATTCAATAGCCTGTGTCACAGCACACATATAAATTGTTGGTAACTATTAAACTCTGACAGTAAAGCAAAATCACAGTTAAAGGTAAATGTTCAGTGAAATATGTTCAAACATAAGCTAGTAAACGAAGAACTTTAGATTCAAAGAGCCAAATATTCTGCATTCCTGAATAATCTCAGTTTCTAATTCTGCCGAGTATTTTCACATGGCACTTTGCTGCCACAAAATAAGTGGGTATACATTTCTGAGTGTTGATCTGCTGATAAAAGATTAGAATTAGGAGACTGAAAGAAAACATTTTCTATGTATTTTTTAAAAATTCCATTCATGAGCAAGGAGCCAGGTGTCAGTTTCTCACGGGGAGTGTCAGTTCTCATGGAGGTATTGTAAGGCTAAGTGAGTCCACTCCATTTCCCATTCTTTAACAGATTCTGTGCCACCACCTTCGTCCTGCTCAGGTTTAGGAAGCTCCTTCAGTGGTATTACAACATTCTCCTAAGGCAGACTGTCTTCTTGCCAAGCATTGTCAATTAAATCCAAGATCCTTCCATCTCACTGTACCTCACTCTCCATTCTCCTGTAGCTTTGATCCTGCCAGATCAGCACCCAGCCCAGCATTGCACCTACATTTGCTAAGCCATAACCTCAGCATCACGCTATAATTCAAATACCAAACAAAACTCGCCACCAGTTTCCAAAACGTAACTAAAACACTGCGAGATAGCATTGTATTAGAATGGCAAATGCTTAAACATTTCTTCCAAAACAATTAAAGTGGCTTTGATTCTTTTAGCACCAGCTCCATGCACAGTCTCATTTTTGACATTAGACATGTTTTTCAAAATGTCTACACATGACATTCTGATGGTCTAGCAACTGAATTTAGAATGTATTTCTAGAATTTTCTTAGACATAATTTTGTTAAAAAAATATATATCATTTGGGATGTTTAAATATATATATTATTTAAACATCACCCAAAACATTGTATTGAAAGTTATATGTGTTTTATGATATTTTGGTATTAAAAAGATTAAGAGGTGTACCAGAGAAAATGTTAAACAGGGAGACTTTCTGTGAAGGTTCTTTCCATTGCAAGTACCAGAAACTAACTTGTGGTAGTACAATTAGGAAAATTATTGAAAGGATATTGGGTAACAGAATCTGAGGAGGAGCTGATTTATCAATACTAAGCTTCAGAAATGGTAGGAATAAGAGCCATTTTAAAGATCTTAGCTGTTGAAAGTCCTATACTTTCCCTTAGTAGACGGGTCACAGGCCTGTTTAGGCAGGAATCATATGGCTCTGCAGATCAAAACTCCAGACTCATGGGAGGAAGAATCTGATTGGTGCGGCTTGATTCAGGTGTCCTCACTGAGCAAATCAACTTGGACTAGTATAAACATGGCTGGTTACAGATCAGCCATGTGGATCAAGTGGATAGTTCTTAGATTCAGGAGGTTTAGCATAACAATGCTAAAGCTGGTCTCTATTATTTGCACCTGACTCATCTATAAATCTCCACTAAAGCTAACCTAGCACCATTTTAAACAGTCGTCATGCTGAATTCATTTTGTGTCCCTTGTTTCCATTATTTCCTAAAGACCTGTAATATACCACACAGTTACTACTCAAATGTAGAACTGGAATTTATTGTGCTGTTTCATTATAGAAAAAACTTTAAATCAATTAAAGTTAAATAAATCCAATGCACTTTGATACCACTGCTATTCAAAAAACTGTTGAGTATAAAGTGAGTTGAAGTCATTGGAATAAGCTTCTTATGAAGTTATTAAAGTAATACTATTCGGAGTGACAGGCAGCGAAATTTAGCTTAACTGTTATGAAAAGAGTTTGTTCTTTGTGTTGTGTTCCATTTTGAAAGATTCTAATTATACCTGTTCAGTTCTCTTTGTCTGCCTCTCTGCAGGAATATCATAAGTTGTGTGAAATATGGATGAGACCTACAACATGTGACTTAAAATACCCAAATATTTATTGTAATGTCTGAAGTAGCTTTATTTCTTTGGCTTTCATGCTTTAAAAATCTGAATTTGTTCAGAAATATATTTTCTAAAAGCTGATGTGTTATAAAAAGTAAGATTCTTAGAATCAGATATAAAGCATAGCCTCATAAGAAAATATTCTTTACAACACTGTCTAAAAAAATATATAGCTAAAGTTTCCTGAATACTGCCCACAATATTATTACTAAAGATAAATGTGAAACTTTATTCTGTTCTTCCCCGTCTGTCTTCCCCAACTCACAACACTCTATATTTTCAAACTGAAATAGTTTAATTTGAATTGCAAATCTTATCACATATATAGTTTTATTCTTTTCTATCTGGATGAATGACAGTGGTATATAAGAGTTAACAAACCTTATCCAGTTTTAAATACATTTCTGGTATTGAAAGCTAACAGAGCTGAAAGTTGAATGGGAGAAAGCTCAGCTCTTGTATTCATTCTTTTATTTGTGTTCTGAAAGGGCCTTATGAAGAAAACCTGATAGAAATGTCATGGCATTACTAAACAGATCGAAGTGCAAGGTGGGAAAATAAAAGGTTGGCTTTGCTGCTCCTTTTGTCATTTTATAAGGAATGGATAGTGCTTTCAAAATGAGGGCCTGAGGCTATGAATGTCCTTTAATTTCTCAGACCCTGAGAAGAAGCAGTCCATCCCTCAATAGCCTACTGAAAGAAGTCTTTAAAGAAACTCCATGTTCTAGGAACACACATCCCTTGTAAGGATGACAACAAAATAAGGGGGTGGGGGTGGGGTGGGGAATCTCAACGAAGGAACATATATCCCAACACTCACTTGAGAGCTGATCTGGGAAGATTATCATCACGACTGCATTGGAACTTATTTTCTGTGATTTGTTGTGCTTCTTTTTACTGAAATATAGGGTACATCTTTAAATGGAGTGTGAAGTAGAGTGATAATTTGGGTGTCACAGGAGCTTACAGCTAGCTACATTGCTAACATGATATTCAAACAAGTGAGAATAATTCACTCTAAGAATTTCCCAGAGAACTTAGCAATTTGTTTCCCATTTGAGGCCACAAAGTATTGTGGAAAAGCAAGTTCTTTGGAGTGGCGCAGTCTTGAATTTATATCTTCATTCACTTCATTTCTAACTTTCTACCTCAGGCAGATTAGTTAATTTTGGGTCTCAGTGTTTAGCCTTGTGGAGGGAGGATAATAATATGGAATATATTGAGCTCTCTGGAGGATTAATGAAATAACATAGGTAAAACATCAGTACAAATTAAACTCACAGTGGGATTAATTTCCTTCTCCCCATTAAAATTAATTTGGCTCTAATGTGGATGGGTGCATTTACTTTTTTTTCAACTGATGACAACAACTATAGAAGAGTTTCAAGAAGTATATACAATTTCTTGCAATATAAGATAATTAAAGATGATTAATCATTTCTCTTTACAGAGCATTAATTGTTAATGATTAAGTAAAAATAAAGATCTGGAGCTCAACTCTTAAGCAGTATAAATAAATAAACCTGATACTTCTTTTAATCAGCGAAGCTTTATGGGGCAGCATATGCTTAACATACATTTGTCCTACAATATGATAATACCTGGAAATATAGCATTCCTTTGCCCACTAGCATAGAACTGCTATTGATAATATAATAATAAAGTATTTAGATTGAGAAAGCTGAACAGCTATAGATTTAATCTAAAATTACATACCATTGCATCAAAAATAATAAAATACCCAGGAATAAACCTACCTAAGGAGACAAAAGACCTGTACTCTGAAAACTATCAGACACTGATGAAAGAAACCGAAGATGATGTAAACAGCTAGAAAGACATAGCATCTTCATGGATTAGAAGAATCAATATTGTCAAAATTATTATACTACCCAAGGCAATCTATAGATTTAATGCAATTCTTACCAAATTACCAATAGCATTCTTCACAGAACTAGAACAATTTTTTTTTTAATTTGTATGGAAACACAAAAGACCCCAAATAGCAAAAGCAATCCTGAGGAAGAAAAATGGAGCTAGAGGAATCAGGCTCCTTGGCTTCAAATTACACTATAAAGCTACAGCAATCAAAACAGTTTGGTACTGGCACAAAAACAGAAATATAGATCAATGGAATGGGATGGAAAACCCAGAAATAAACCCACGTGCCTATGGTCAATTAATCTACAACACAGGAGGCAAGAATATACAAAGGAGAAAAAGACAGTCTCTTCAATAGGTGGTGCTGGGCAAATGGGACCTCTACATGTAAAAGAATGAAACTAGAACATTTTCTTACACTATACACAAAAATAAACTCAAAATGGATTAAATACCTAAATGTAAGACACAATACTATAAAATTCTTAAAGGAAAACATAGGCAGAACACTCTTTGAATTAAATCACAGCAATATCTCTTTGGATCCACTTCCTAGAGTTAAACAAATAAATAAAAATAAAAACAAAAATAAACAAATGGGACCTAATTAAACTTAAAAGGTTTTGCACAGCAAAGGAAATCATAAACAAGACAAAAAGACAACCCACAGGATGGGAGAAAACATTTGCAAATGAAGCAATGACCAACAAGGGATTAATCTCCAAAATATGCAAACACTTTATGCAGCTCAATATCAAAAAACAAACAAACATTGGTAGGAGTAGGACAGAGTAGAAGGACATGGAGTTCATCTCTCTCCACAAATGCATCAGGAATATGCAAGATATGCAACGATTCTCACAGAAAACCAGCTAAACACTAGCAGAAGACCTTGGACACCAGAAAGGACAATAAATGAAGCCCACACTGAGACAAAGCAAAGAGCTGCAAAGCAGCCTCAGGACAAGATTCCTGTGGTTGGACCACATGCACAGGCAGGGACAAAACCAAAGCTGAACACCAGGGACAGGGGGACTAAGGAATAGCACTGAAAATCTTTCCATCAGCTGTACAAGCTGCAGATTAAATCCCTGTGATCAGCTAAGTAGACCCTGTGTTTTTGGAGTAACTGAGTAGACAATGAATGTTCCCACAAATGAAAAAGGTCTAGCTCTGGCAGATGTGGGCTTTGCAAGCAAGCACACGCAGGAATTGGGCCAGATCAGAGCCTAAGTGGACCCCACACGGCCCACAGCAGGTTCAGAGTCCAACCTAGAAGCAGAGGAGGGTCTCTTGCAGAGGCGAAGGTGGCCTGTGGTTCAAGGCATGTACAAGGACACTTACAGCTGAGACCCCCAAAGAAAACAGAATTATCATTATTACTTCTATTGTTTTGAATCATTCTGTTGTTAGTTCTGGCTTTTTTTTTTAATTATTATTTTAGTCTTATGAGATCTTTGTGTTTTATAACATATTTTTATTCTATTTTTTACTTTTATTTTTATTTTTTTTCTTATTATATATTTCTATTTCTAGTTGGCTTTTATGTTGTGCTGAGTTCTTGTCCCCTATCTTTTTGTTTCTTTTTCTTTAATACATTTTTATTTTATTTTTTTCTTTTTCTTTCTATATTTCCAATTATACTTTGCTTTTCTATTGTTCTGTGTTTTACCCCATTTTACTTTATTTTATCATATCTTATTTTGAAACATTATTATCTGTCTGTTCTGTTTCCTTGCTTTATTCTTCAGTTGACACCCGGCTTTGGTTTTTGTTGTTAGATTTTGTCTTTATCTTAGTTTTAATTCTAATTGTTTGATTTTGTTTTGGGGATCCTCAGTCTATCTGGTTTTTCTCTTGCTCTTTGTTATATTTGGTCCTTGTTTCTATTTGGTCCTTGTTATATTTGGCCCTTGTTTTCACCATTTCTCTGGAGTTTTCTTTGTCATTTTTTTCTTTCTTCTTTCTTTATCTTTTCTCTTTTTTTTAACTTTTATTTTTATATATATTTTCATGTCTACATTACTCTTCTGTTGTTCTGTCTTCTTTCCCCTTTCTCACTTTTCTTTTCTTTTTTTTTTTTTGATCATTCTTATTGGTTTGTTTTGTTTCTCTGCATCAGTATTTAATTGGCACTCTGCTTTCATTTTGTTTTTGTTTTTTTTTTTTGGTTTTGAGTTTTGGGTTTTTTTTTTTTTTTTTTTTTTTTTGGTTTTTGAGTTCTTTTTAATTGTCTGGTTTCATTCTGGGGGTCTTTTGTCTGGTTGTTCTAGTACTTCATGTTTTACTAGGTTCTGGTTTTGTTTCTCTTGTGTGTGTACATGTTTCCTTGTTTCAGTATTTGTTTGGTTTAACTTTTTGCCATTAGTCTGGGGCTTGGTTAGTCTTTTTAATTCCCTTTATTGCTGGGACAAGTGACCTGTGGTGTCTCGATTCCTCAACCAGAAGTCAGGCCTGAGGCTCCTGGGTGGGAGCTCTGAGTCCAGGATGCTGGACCACTAGAGAATTCCCAGCCACAGGGAATATTAATTGCAGAGAGCTCTCATGGAGGCCTCTATCAGAGTCTAAGACCTGACTCTGCCCAACTGCCTGCAACTGCCAGTGCTGGATGCCTCACACCAAACTACAAACAAGAAAGGAACATAAATACACAAACACAACATAAAGTCATACTAAGCTCACAGATACCTCAAAACACACCACCTGACACAGCGCTGCTTGTCAGAGGGAAAAGACTAAGATCTATCCACGAGAATGCAGGCACCAGTCCCTCCATCATCAGGAACCCTACTCAAGACACTGGTCCAACCCCACGACAGGGGGCAGAGAACAAAAGCAAGAGGAATTATGACTTAGCAGCCAAGGGAAAGGAGAACTCAAATACTGTAAATTAGACAAAATGAGAAAACAGAGAAAAATCTTGCAGGCAAAGCAGCAAGATAAAAACTCACAATACCAAACAAATGAAGAAGAAATAGGCAAATTGCCTGAAAAAGAATTCAGAGTAATGACAGTAAGATGATCCAAACTCTCAAAAACAAAATAGAGGAAATATAAGAAACATTTAACCAGGACCTAGAGGAACTAAAGAGCAAACCAACAATAATGAACAACACAATAACCAAAATTAAAAATACTCTAGAGGGAATCAACAGCAGAATAACTCAGGCAGGAAAACGAGTAAGTGAGCTGGAAGATAGAGTGGTGGAAATAATTGTCAGAGAGCAGAATAAAGAAAAAAGAATGAAAAGAATGGAACACAGTCTCAGAGACCTCAGGGACAACATTAAGCACACCAACATTTGAATTATAGGTGTCCCAGAAGAAGAGGAAAAAAAGAAAAGTTCTGAGAAACTATTTGAAGAGACTACAGTCAAAAACTTCCCCAACATGGGGAAGGAAATAGTCAATCAAGTCCTAGAATTGCAAAGAGAGTCCCATACAGAATAAAGCCAAGGAGAAATACACTGAGGCACATATTAATTAAACTAATGAAAATTAAACAGAAAGAAAAAATATTAAAAGCAGCAAGAGAAAAGCAAAAAAAAAAAAAATACAAGGGAACCCCCATAAGTTTAACAGCTGATCTTTCTGCAGAAACTCTGCAGGCCACAAGGGAGTGGCAGGATATACTGAAAATGTTGAAAGGGAAAAACCTACAGTCAAGAATACTCTACCCAGCAAGAATCTCATTCAGATTTGAGGGAGAAATCCAAAGCTTTACAGACAAACAAAAGCTAAGAGAATTCAGCACCACCAAACCAGCCTTACAACAATTGCTAATGGAACTTCTCTAGGTAGGAAACACAAGAGAAGGAAAAGACCTACAAAAACAAACCCCAAACAATTAAGAAAATGGTAACGGGAACACACATGTCAATAATCACCTTAAATGTAAATGGATTAAATGCTCCAATGAAAAGACACAGACTGGATGAATGGATACAAAAACAAGACCTATATATATGCTGTCTACAAGAGACCCACTTCAGACCTAGAGACAATACAGACCGAAAGTTAGGGGATGGAAAAAGATATTCCATGTAAATGGAAGTCAAAAGAAAGCTGGAGTAGCAATATTCATATCAGATGAACTAGACTTTAAAATAAAGACTATTACAAAAGACAAGGAAGGACACTACATAATGATCAATACAAGAAGAAGATATAACAATTGTAAATATCTATGCACCCAACATAGGAGCACCTCAATACATAAGACGAATGCTAATAGCCATAAAAGGGGAAATCGACAGTAACACAATATTTGTAGCAGACTTTAACACCCCACTTACACCAATGGACAGATTATCCAAACAGAAAATAAATAAGGAAATACAAGCTTTAAATGAGACATTAGACCAGATCAACTTAATTGATATTTATAGGACATTCCATCCAAAAACTACAGAATACACATTCTTCTCAAGTGCACATGGAACATGCTCCAGGATAGATCACATCTTGGGTCACAAATTAAGCCTCAGTAAATTTAAGAAAATTGAAATCATATGAAACATCTTTTCTGACCACAACGCCATGAGACTAGATATCAATTAAAGGAAAAAAACTGTAAAAAAAATACAAACACATAAAGGCTAAACAATACACTATTAAACAATCAAGAAATCACTGAAGAAATCAAAGAGCAAATCAAAAAATACCTAGAAACAAATGACAACGAAAACACAACAACCCAAAACCTATGGGATGCAGAAAAAGCAGTTCTAAGAGGGAAGTTTATAGCAATACAATCCTACCTCAAGAAACAAGAAAAATTTCGAATAAACAAGCTAAACTTACACCTAAAACAACCAGAGAAAGAAGAACAAAAAAACCCCAAAGTGAGCAGAAGGAAAGAAATCATAAAGATCAGATCAGATATAAACAAAAAAGAAAGGAAGGAAACAATAGCAAAGATCAATAAAACTAAAAGCTGGTTCTTTGGGAAGATAAACAAAATTGATAAATCATTAGCCAGACTCATCAGGAAAAAAAAAAAGAAAACGCAAATCAACAGAATTAGAAATGAAAAAGAAGTAACAACTGAAACCACTGAAATACAAAAGATCATGAGAGACTACTGCAAGCAACTATATGCCAATAAATTGGATAACCTGGAAGAAATGGATACATTCTTAGGAAAGTACAGTCTCCCAAGACTGAACCAGGGAGAAATAGAAAATGTAAACAGACCAGTCACAAGCACTGATATTGAGACTGTGATTAAAAATCTCCCAACAAACAAAAGTTCTGGGCCAGATGGCTTCACAGGTGAATTCTATCAAACATTTAGAGAAGTGCTAAGACCTATCCTTCTCAAACTCTTCCAAAATAGAGCAGAAGGAGGAACACTCCCAAACTCATTCTATGAGGCCACCATCACCCTGATACCAAAACCAAGCAAAGATGTCACAAAAAAAGAAAATTACAGGCCAATATCACTGATGTATATAGATGCAAAACTCCTCAACAAAATACTAGCTGACAGAATCCAACAGCACATTAAAAAGATCATACACCACGATCAAGTGCAGTCTATCCTTGGAATGCAAGGATTCTTCAATATATGCAAATCAATCAATGTGAAACATCATATCAACAAATTGAAGGATAAAAATCATAAGATCATCTCAATAGATGCAGAAAAAGCTTTTGACAAAATTCAACATCCATTTCTGATAAAAACTCTCCAGAAAGTGGGCACAGAAGGAAATTACCTCAACATAATAAAAGCCATATATGACAAACCAACAGCCAACATCGTTCTAAATGGTGAAAAACTGAAAGCATTCCCTCTAAGAACAGGAACAAGACAAGGGTGCCCACTCTCACCACTATTATTCAACATAGTTTTGGAAGTTTTAGCCACAGCAATCAGAGAAGAAAATGGAATAAAAGGAATACAAATTGGAAAAGAAGTAAAACTGTCACTCTTTGCAGATGACATGATATTATACATAGAAAACCCTAAAGATGCTACCAGAAAACCGCTAGCACTAGTCGATGAATTTAGTAAAGTAGCAGGATACAAAATTAATGCACAGAAATCTTTTGCATTCCTATACACTAACAACGAAAGAGCAGAAAGAGAAATTAAGGAAACTCTCCCATTTACCATTTCAACAAAAAGGAATAAAATATCTAGGAATAAACCTACCTAACGAGGCAAAAGACCTGCATGCAGAAAACTATAAGACACTGATGAACAAAATCAAAGATGACACAAACAGTTGGAGAGACATACCGTGTTCTTGGGTTGCAAGAATTAACATTGTGAAAATCATGATTAGATCCAAAGCAATCTACATATTCAATGCAATCCCGATCAAGTTACCAATGGCGTTTTTCACAGAATTTGAACAAGATATTTTACAATTTGTATGGGAATCCAAAAGACCCCGAATAGCCAAAGCAATCTTGAGAAGGAAAGACAGAGCTGGAAGAATCAGGTTCCCTGACTCCAGACTACACTACAACGCTACAGTCATCAAGGCAGTATGGTACTGGCACAAAAACAGAAATGTAGATCAATGGAACAGGATAGAGAGCCCAGAGATAAACCTACGCTCATATGGGCACCTCATATTTGACAAAGGAGGCAAGAATATACAATGGAGAAATGATAGCCTCTTCAATAAGTGGTGCTGGGAAAATTGGAGAGCTACATGTAAAAAGAATGAAATTAGAACACTTTCTAACACCATACACAAAAATAAACTCAAAATGGCTTAAAGATCTAAATGTAAGGCCAGACACTATAAAACTCTTAGAGGAAAACATAGGCAGAACACTCTATGACATAAATTGAAGCAAGATCCTTTTTGACCCACCTCCTAGAATAAGGGAAATAAAACAAAAATAAACAAATGGGACCTAATGAAACTTAAAAGCTTTTGCACAGGAAAAGAAAGCATAAATAAGACAAGAAGACAACCCTCAGAATGGGAGAAAATACTTGCCAATGAAGCAACTGACAAAGGATTAATCTCCAAAATATACAAGCAGCTCATGCAGCTCATTTTATGCATATAAATATAAAAACCCCAATCCAAAAATGGGTGGAAGACCTAAATAGACATTTCTCCAAAGAAGACATACAGTTGGCTCACAAACATATGAAAAGATGCTCAACATCACTAATTATGAGAGAAATGCAAATCAAAGCCACAATGAGGTATGACCTCACACCAGCTGGAATGGCCATCATCAAAAAATCTACAAACAATAAATAATGGAGAGGATGAGGAGAAAAGGGAATCCCCGTGCAATGTTGGTGGGAATGTAAATTGGTACAGCCACTATGGAGAACACTATGGAGGTTCCTTAAAAACACTAAAAGTAGAGCTACTATATGATCCAGCCATGCCACTACTGGGCATATACCCAGAGAAAAAACCATAATGTGAAAAGATACATGCACCCCAATGTTCACTGCAGAACTATTTACAATAGCCAGGACATGGGAGCAACTTAAATGTTCATCAACAGAGGAATGGATAAAGAAGATGTGGTTCATATATACAATAGAATATTACTAAGCCATAAAAAGGAATGAAATAATGCCATTTTCAGCAACATGGATGGACCCAGAGATTATCATACTAAGTCAGTCAGACATAGAAAGACAAATATCACATGATATCACTTATATGTGGAATCTAAAAAGATGATACAAATGAACTTATTCACAAAACAGAAACAGACTCTCAGACTTCAAAAAGAAACTTATGGTTACCAAATTGGAAAGATGGGGGAGGGATAAATTAGGAGTTTGGGGTTAACATGTACATACTACTACACATAACATAGAAAATCAACAAGGACCTACTGTATAGCACAGGGAACTATACTCAATACTCTGTAATGACCTATACGGGAAAAGAATTTGAAAAAAATGGATATATATGTATTAAATGAACCACTTTGCTGTACACCTGAAAGTAACACCACATTGCAAATCAACTATACCCCAATATAAAGTAAAAATTAAATAAAAATAAAAAATAAAATTACATAAGAAAATTAAGTAAATAATGCAGATGTAAGCTATATTGTTTAAATGAGTTAATACTTATAACAAGTAACTAAATATCCCTGTTCTCCTGGGACAGTCCTGGGTTACATTCAAAATACCAATAATATTATTAATAGGGCTGGTTTCACTTTTAAAAGAGATTATTTATGTAATTATTAGAAGAAAACATATTTTTTTCTTTTACAAGCTGGATTTGGAAAAAACAGCAGTAAAATGAAATACTGATAAATTCAAATACATAAAAAACCTATCATGTGGAAAATATCATGAGTAAAGTCAAAAGAAAAATGATAAACTGGAAAAAATATGTGCAACATATATCACAGGTAAAGGACTAATATATAAAGGACTCTTGAAAACTGAAAAAAAGAAACCAAATCCTCAATTGAGTATAAAAGCAAAGTAATGAAGAGTTTATGGAAAAAAAGATATACAAAAAATCCTTATATATGTTAAAACATGCTCATTTTCACTCTTATTAAGAGAAACACAATTTAAAAGCACCAGAAGATATGACTTTTCACCTGTGAAATGTGTAAAAGTTCAAAAGCTGTGGGGAAACAGACCCTTCCATACACTGCCAAGTGAAAGGGCCAACTGGTATAATTCTGTTTCTAGGGTTTACCTGAAGATACAACTCCACAAATATAAAATGTTACATGAACAGACTTATTCACTAAGGCATTATCTGTAATAACAAAATACTGGAAAGAACCTAACACATTGGATTTCTATGGAAGCATAAACAAACAAGGGTGTGGAATCTCTGTAAACCACTACGGAATGGTTTCCATGATTTATTAAGTGAAAACATAAGGTGCAAATAATATTTCATACTCCACTATTTTGTAAGAAATAAAAAGAAATCAGAAGGCAATGTATGCACTTGCTATTTTTGTGGAAAGAAACCTAGGAAGAACAAATCAGGATAATAAATATCATTACCCAGAGAGAGTAAGAGGTAATGGTATTAATATGATAGCTCTGGGAGTGAGAATTCCCTGAGTTCAACTTTTTATATGGTTTGATATTTGAACCATTAATACTTTGTATATTCAAAAATGAAATCACAAGAATAAAATAGGTCAACTCCAAACTGCATCTAAACAAGAATAAATAAACCAAATTTTATTTCAAATTAATAGCATACACAAGAAACAGAACGAATTCAAGTAATTTTTGGACCCAGTCCTCTGACAGAACACACTTAGTAGTAGATATTCCAAGAACAAAAATAACTGTGAAGGAATTACTTAGTTGGTTTGTTTATTGTTGTGGAATAAATGCAGTTAAATCTAAAACACCTTTGTGTGTGTTGTAGGGTAGAGCACATAGGTAAATACATTGATATTCTCAGGAACCAGGGAACTCACTGTGGAATAAATACACAAGTATCTAATGTGAATGGTGAGGAAAAACTCTGTGGAAGACTCTGTGTGTGTGTGTGTGTGTGTGTGTGTGTGTTTTCTAGATCTTTAGAACGAATCAGAATAGGGTTTCCCTGGTGGTGTAGTGGTTAAGAATCTGCCTGCCAATGCAGGGGACACGGGTTCAATCCCTGGTCCAGGAAGATCCCACATGCTACAGAGCAACTAAGCCTGTGCGCCACAACTACCGAGCCTGTGCTCTAGAACCCATGAGCCACAACTACTGAGCCCATGCACTGCAACTACTGAAGCCTAGAGCCCATGCTTCGCAACAAGAGAAGCCAGCACACTGAGGAGCCCGCACACTGCAATGAAGAGTAGCCACCTCTTGCCACAACTAAAGAAAGACGGCACGAAGCTATGAAGACCCAATGCAGCGACAAAAAAGAAAAAAAAAGAAAACAAAGAACCAGAATAGACTGGAAAAGCCTAGAAGCAATGACACACCATTAGCAATAGTACATCTTGATTTTTAAGTATCATTTCCCATTTCCTTGGAGAAACGGCTGATTGCAACTTAATAAGTAAATAGAGTCTATCAGCTTGCGTTTACATCTTAGGTACACATTTTAAGCTGTGTGACCTTGAGCAAGTTATATAGTGTACATCTGTCACAATTTCCTCCCTTATAAATATGAGATCATGGTAATAGCTAATACTTAAATAGCCTTTTACTATTTTCCAGGCACTGTTCTAAGATCATTTCTGTTGCATTAGCTTCTTGTGAGAAAGTTGGTAACATGAAATGGATAAATTATACATTAAAATGATAGATTTTACTTACATATTTAAATATATTATAAACATAATTTAAAGAAAAATATACAAAAATCATGACAGGTAGATAATATATTTATTTTCTAATACTTCAAGGGATTTTTCAAATCAAGTAAATACTATTAATGCCACAGAAGGAAAATAGCAAAGGACATGAAAGGAACTTTACATAAAATAAATAGAAATGACTAAAATAAGTAGGGGGGAAGTTTAAACTGACTAAAAATCAAAGGAATATTAAAAATGAGTTAAAATGTGCCATTTTCAACTTAACTATTAAAACAAAGTAATAAAAATTAAAGCTAGTCAGTGTTAATGACGGGTCTTGCTAACAGTATCTTAAATATTAGACAGGACTCTAAATTGGTACAAATTTCCAAGTGATTTGTATGGAGATTTCAAAAATGCATATATAACTTTGACTAAGTACTTCCATTTCTTAGAATTTATCATAAGTAAATAATCATGGTTTGTACAAAGACAGAGTTACAATGGTGTTTTCCCCAGCATTGTTTATATTATCAAAAAATTGTAAACAACTCAAAGTTCCACAATGAAGGCAAATTAATGATTAACCATCTATACAGTGGAACACCATGCAACCATTATCAACTACGTTAAAGAAATCACACTCACTGTACATTTTAATATTTTAAAATACTATGTTAAATTTTAAAAATATAATCCCATTTAAAAATATGTGTTTTAGGGACTTCCCTGGTAGCACAGTGGTTAAGAATCCACCTGCCAATGCAGGGGACATGCGTTCGAGCCCTGGTCCAGGAAGACCCCACACACCGCAAAGCAACTAAGCCCGTGCACCACAACTAGTGAGCCTGCACTCTGGAGCCCTCGAGCCACAACTACTGAGCCCACTCGCTGCAACTACTGAAGTCCGTGCACCTAGAGCCCATGCTCCACAGCAAGAGAAGCCACCGCAATAAGGAGACTGCACACCACAACAAAGAGTATCCCCCACTCTTGGCAACTAGAGAAAGCCCCACATGCAGCAAAAAAGACCCAACACAGCCAATAAGTAAATATATAAATATTTTAAAAATATATAAAAATTAAAATATGTTTTATAATATAAAAACAATAGAAATCCAAACATCACAAAGTCAAAGAACTTATCTCTAGATCATAGTTTAAAAATGACTTATCCTTATGTGTATAAAAAGAGATGATTGAACTTGGTGTACCCCCCCAAAAAAAAAATGACATCCTTTTGGGTATGTGCATTTTTTAAATGTTTGTGGTATGCCTTTTCGACTGCAATGGATGTATAACTTTTGACATGAAGAAGAAAATATACAAAAATAGGTTCAAATTATTAATACTATTCTAGAAGCAAGAGTATTCAGAAAAACATACTTGCGATTCTAACATTTCCTCTTCTTAATCATAATACAATTAACTTAATCAACTTAAAACTGTACTGCAGCATCTTTTCAGAGAGCTACCTTAATTGAGGAAAAGGAAATGAGTAACTTGAAATCAATTTTCATGTATTCTAAGGAGAACTCAGTCTATTTCTGTGTTTTGAGCCAAACAAAACTGTTCCTGAACTTTAAAGAAACTATTTTGGAGTTGTTATTTTCTAAATCTTGCAATCTTAACAGGTCATTATGCTTGCATCATTAGAAATTGCCTTTATCTAATATGAAAATTTTATCAGTAAGCAAATGATGAGTTTTACAATGAAACAAATGAGTATAGAAAGTCAGACCACATTACTGAAAAACTACTCCAGTGATTGGATAAATTTAGCTCAGTATAATGAAAATTTATAACTCAGAATAAGGATTTGTTTGTTTTTTCAGCTAAATGAATTTGCATTGCCTACTTGTGGAAGTTTTCAAAAGGACTGAAGAATTGGAAAAGCAGATATAAACAAAAGGTATGATAAATAGCAGCATAACAAGCTGGGATGCCGGAGATCCTACACAGAGCCAAACAGATTAGAGTAGATCTGGTTTTATTTAGCATTTCCAGTAATTATATGAAACCAATATAAAATATGGTATCACTGAAAGTTTCTAAGAATATACAAAATATACAAGTATTTAAAAAATATCTATAGCAGATAAATACATATTTACATATATTCACATGCATGTATGTATAGGGAGGTATGCTAAGATATAAGAGAGACATACATTTAAAAGAAACAAAGTTTTAAAGAAGACTAAAGCCTCAATAAAAATGCCACTTAGCAGCTGGGGAAGCTTGAAAACTTAACCATCCCAATAAATAATATCTCATTATAATTTGTCTTGTCTTAAGCTTTTCTTTGCTAATTAAAGATATGCTGTTTGATTTCTCATATTTTTACAAGGTATTATATCAGGTGTCTTGGGTAACGAGATTGTTCCATTGAGAAAATGTCAGAGTTCATGGTCATTAATTCCAAATCCTTAATATGAGTCCTCCATTAAAAAAAAATTAGGAATTCTAAGCAGGATTTACTATATATACCAGAATATTAACTTCGTGATGACAGAGTTTTTGGCTTTTGCTTGCTGCTATATGTCTAGTAGAATTTGATATTCTCTTTTACGCATTACTTTATAACATTACTTTTTTACTAGACTGTTGTGTTACTCTCTGTTCCTCTTATCCTGTAGCTTAACATTTCTTAATAGTCTTTGTTATAAAGCAAAACAATCAAGTATATAAGAAGAAATTTATATTTTAATGTTTTAATACCTTTTAGTCTTGAAATACTCCTAACATATATAGTTACAAGGCCATCTAATATTTTAATGTAGGATTTAATAACTTCAGTAATGCCTACAAATTTCAAAATACCTGAATGACCAAAACAACGAGTAGCAGCATTTTGGGCAAGTTTAACATATGACTACTGATGATGTTCCAAACTAGTGATATTTTCTAAAAAAAATTAGCTAGAGTGGACTTTTATCTCAGAGAAACAAAAAGGCTACAGCCTAGAAAACAGAAACTTCTTGGTCTGTGAAAAATAACAAACTTAATCATTAAGAGTGATGATGCCAACAAGAATATAAATCACAGCACCCATGTATGGAAACGCTCCTAGGTTCTGGGCACACTGCTCAATCCTGGTACCATTTCTAATCCTTTCAACATGAAGACTGGGTACAAGTAATCCCATTTTGAAAATGAGTAACCCAAGAAAAGATCACATAACTTCCTCATATATGAAATGGAGACAAGTATAAAATTTGGACATGTTTAATTCCAAAGCCCATATCCTTTCATTCTTTGCCCTTCCAGCAGCATTAATAACATTAGATGACTAGTACTGGTACTTGCAAGTTTTTGCAAAATCTACAAGAATAATAACTAAAAAGAAATTAAGGGAAGCTTACACTTTCAGTCAGATTAAGTCCTGCTGCATGATTTTTGATTCAATTTAGAATAGTGTTCAGTATTTTTCTGGGAAGATAAACTAAATATACACTCGTAGTTTCTTGTAGTGACATCACATATGTTTTGATTTAGGAGCATCCTAACTTCAGTAACAATGATTAATCCTTCTTAGCTTATTCACATAATCTTTATTTACTTTCAGTAATTAAATGTAAATTCCTTTTAAAAAGTCTTTGTTTAAATAACTCTTCAAGTTTGTACCTATAGCCTTACAGTCTTTAATCTTGACTCCATAATAATTTATGTAACCACTGATCAATAATTACGATTAATAGAAAGTAAAATTATCTTTAAGACATCTCTATACTATTTATTTTAAGTTTCCATAGTAAATCAAAATAATATTATTTCATGTCATTCATGGATTACTTTTCCTAAATATTGAAAACTAGTTTTTAAAAGTTGCCAAAATAGAGATGTAAATTATATCTTGAAAAAAGTTAATTTATGAAATATTTCATAATATTGTTCTTTCAAAATTTATTATGCTCTATTATCTTATATTTTTCCATAATCTGGGCCTATGTTTATTATAATAAAATTAGAATTTATTAATTAGAAGAGAAAAACAAACCGAGTCATCTTGTGTGAGCTTTTAATTTGCACTCATGTCCATTTCAGTAAAATGTTGCTGAATAAAAGCTCTAAAGTCTGTCACACTGTCATTTCTTCCAAAAAATACAGAGGAAGCATAATAATTCTTTAAAGAACTAGCTGTTGGTAGAAAGTTTTAAGTTTTTGATGTATTGTCAACATTTGGCTCTAATTATGAACTCGTAATTTGCTTGAGATTTTGAATTAACCTTAAATATTGAACTCACACTATGATTAGTTGGTTTACAATTTCCCAGGCTTAGGAAATTGTGAATAAACCCCCCTTACAAAATAGATGAACAGCATCCAAATGATGCTTCTGATACACCATAGAAAGAGAAGTTGTCTTGAAGTTCTCTGTAAACACAGGTGTAGTGCACTGAGGAAGAGAATTCTCCAGAAAGTTCTATCCAAGTTTTGATTAGCCTTCAAATAACCAGATGTTGCTAGGATAGAATCTCCAACTTCCTTTGCACACTCCTCTGGTTAATAACAAAGCAGTTCTAAACTAGACAGCCATGTGATGTCATGTCCTAAATATATACTTTTCCCTAGTTCCATTAGCTCTTGAGTAGTTCCATTACCTCTAGCGTAAATATAAACTTATATCATTCTTAATGCGATAAAAATCTCACAACCCCAAGAACCGAAGTTAACTTTATAATGTACCTTACCTTGACTTTATTGTTAATTTTAATGAATTCTATAAAGAAAAAAAGTATCATCATTATAAACTGTTACTGATTATTATACAGTCATATTCTAGATTTCTGATTCATCTATTTTGCTCCTATATTTGAAAATTTATAGTAACACAGGTTTACACATCTCTGCTTTCTGACACCCTAAATGATGAACAGATCAGCTTGCCTGTACATAGTACGTCTCACTTTAAAATGAGGATGTGGCCAACCACCTCTCCTAAGGAAATGGTCTTATAATAAGGCACACCATGTGCAATATTTTTTCAAATGATGCTTGTTTCTTCTCACAATAAATGTGATTATTTTTTGATCAATTTTTCAGGTGAAAGAAAGTTGAAATACATTTCAATATTTCCTTCTCCATGTTAAATGTAAAATAATAATTTACATTTTAACTTGCTTCAGTAATCCTGTCTAATTGGTTGAAAATAAGAACAGCCTCTTAGAAATACAGATCCACTTTATGGGACAGGAAATCACCCTGGGAGAGATTTTCCCAAGGAACACCAAGGACACTCCCAAAAGTTTAGAGTAAGGTAGATCTGGAGGGAGATATTTACAAGCACAAAATCTATTAATTCCTCTCTTGTGACACACTGGGAAAATTACTTAATCTCTTGGTGCCTCCGATTCTTTATCAACAAAACAGGAATACCTACCCAATTGGCTTTATATTGCAATAATGAATTACCACAAACTGAGCAGCTTAAACAATACCCATTTTAGTACATTATCTGGCACATATAAGGTGATAAGTATAGACAGCTATTATTTCTTTTATTAAAGGTTTATTTGGATTTAGATACTTGAAAAGAAGTAAAAATAGAATGAAGCAGTCACAGTACTTAAGTATTATTCATGTAATCAATGATTTGGTATGAGATTTAGTTTCTAAAATAGGAGTTTGGAAACTTTTCCTCTAAAGGGCCAGATAGTATAGTAAATATTTTAGGCTTTGTAGGCCATGTGGTCTTTATCGTAATTTCTTAACTCTTCCATAGTTGAAGCATGAAAGCAGCCTTAGTATATACAGAAATGAATAGGGATGGCTGTGTTCCAACAAAACTTTATTTACAAAAACAGGCAACAGATCAGATTTGGCCCTAGGACTGAAATTTGCCCAGCCCTCTTCTAAAAGAAAGGGTAACGGGAATGTCTGTACTAGTTCCTGATTTTATCTGTACCAATTGGTCTTTTATGGAAAGGCTATGCTATTGATATTTCACCACACAACCGATTATCTAAAGCAGCATGGGCTTTGTAATTCATGTTTCTACCACAATTAGTTTGGGGGAAATAGTATTTGAGGAGGAAAAAAAGAACATGAGAAGCTCAGAGATGTTAGTTTCGCTCCTTTTCCTGGCCAAAAATAAATTACTAAATTCCACGGAGGCACTTTTTTCCCACATAAAAAGTGTAGATAAAAAGTTGTTTTTTATCTTTCTTCTTAAGGTATTATAGTCATGAACCATTGGCATTGTTTGACATCTAAAGAAGAACAAAACTACACCAAAAACAGAACCAAAGTCATGCTCTCATTCTATGCTAGAATCCTCTACACAAACATAAAAATGTTCTGTGGTTTCCAGGCCCCTTTTCCTTGAATACTCTTGTTGATTATGCACTGTGATTGGATGATGTTGTTCAAAACAAAAATTAGTAAACCAGAGAAAGAATCACTTCAATATGTATTATTAGATTTTTTTGACATTGATATATATATTCACTGCTTTTATCAATTTGATTTGACTAATTGAAACTATTTGTTTAGGGTTTTTTCCTGCTTCTTTCTTAGCATTTAGCAAAGTCCAAGGCAGAGTGGGGATAATGGAAAATGAAGTGACCATTAATCTTAACTTTGTCAGATATTTGCAATAGTTAAGTCTGTGTTTATAGCACAGGAAAACTGGGGCTAAATTCCATCATGTTTAAAGTCACTAAAAACATTATATTAGTTTGTTATGTAGTTTGTTCTTAATTGACAGCATTAAAAGTAGTACTCTATCACTTAGGATTCCTTATGTGTTCACTTAATTGTTAAAAAAAGGGGGGGGCGGGCAACCATTTTTTTTAAAATTGTGGGGTTTTTTCCCAAAATTTATGTCAATTGGCACATGAACTGTTAAAATATAATTGTAAAAATTTTCATCACAGACACAGCAGATTTTTATTTACCTTCTTTATTTATTCTAAAAGTTACTCTTACAAGAGCTTATGTAATTAAAGTTCTCTTCTATTAGGCATACACAAAACAGTAGTGCCCTAGGCATCTCAGGCCTCAAAATGGGGGACAGTTTTGTTCTTTAGATGTCAAACAATGTCCTTTGGTAAAAGCACTGAAAAGTCTAGAAAAATATTAGTGAGGAATGAAAAATAACCCTACGAAGTGAGACTTGGTAGCCAAAAATGACAGGTCTATTTTCGTTTATTTTTCTAACAAACAAACAGAAATAAGGATATATGGACAATGGCATTGTAAGGGATCAGGGATCAGGAAAAGAAAGGGAAGACCTAGATCTGTTAACAAAAGAGCTACATGCTTTATAGAAAAATTTAGGCATGATTCCTGTACTATTATTTTTTAAGCTCTGACACAAATAAAATGCATCACATGCAATCCCTCTAACCCTTCAGGCCACATACCCAAATACTGCAGTGATACCCTGAAAAAAGATATGGAGTGTCCTATGCAACCCACCAACTTGAGAGGACTGTTATTTCACAATGTTTTCTTTTGTTCTAAGCTAAAAATAATAAAATAATGGACCGAGCACAGTTTCAAATTGAACTAAACCATCAGGAGACTGTTTCAAATTAAATATGAACCGCTCCAAATGCAGCCAGCATGAAGAGATAAGAGTTCATGCACCTCTGTGAGCGTGTTCACACACAACAAACCCCTTCTTGTTTACATGCCTATTAAGATTTCCCAGCAGCTGAAATTATTTCACTCAATTTGATTCCATCCTCATTCTCCATGGCTCATTTACCAATTCCTATACAGGGCTATTCATGTTCCTTGGGAGAAAGTGAAGGTGAATATTGTATTTACAAAGGCTAAAGCCAGACAAAAAGGATTTCAACAATTGCGGCTACAATTCAGATTCCACAGTTCCCCTAAGACTATCTTCTCTGTCTGAAGCTAAGCATTTGAGTTCCTTATTTCAAACTCCCAATGGACAATGTCAAAGTGGGTCGAGGATAAGGCTTCAAACAGGGCAAAGAGGCCAGATTCTCAGGTCTAAGTTTCCAGAAGTGAAACCAATGATGAATCACACCAGTATTTTCAGTTATATATGATAAGAATGTGTAGCAGATTTTAGTGTTGCTTCCAACTTATGTTACCTAGTCCTTGCTTATTTGTTAGCTACTTGCAGAATCTTATTGGCTTTGATAAAGAATTTGCTTTATTATTAAAGCGTAACTTTCCTTGACATAATAAGTAAACGCAGTTAAATCAACAGCTCCTTTTGGCAAAACTAAAATATACTGTTAAAAATCAGGGTAGTGTATAAATTTGGGGGTGAATAGTACCTAGAAAAGAACACAAGGGAGACTACTGAGGATTGAACAAGGTGCAGACATCACTGCTGTACTCTCATAAAATGTATCATTCTGGACAACTGAATTTGTGCATTTTCTACATTTATGTTTTACCTTAATAAAAAGTTTATTTAAAAAATAATAGGTCATTCTAACTTAAGTCAGAACAGATTACATAATGTGCTGGAGAATAAAAAGTATAATTGTATCTTAGGTCACCTGTAGTCCACTTCAAAATTGTGATGGTGACAGAAGACATGCCTGTCTCTTCATGAAAGTCCTTCCAGTATTTTGCCTTTAAGCAGGATGTAGGTTTTTAGAGTAAAATAGACTGATTGAAGACTTACTCTTTTGTTCTTGTTTTTAAAAATGAGATCTTCTATGTAGCTACAGGATATTACAAATAAATTAAGATGCTTTACATATAACATATAATATATTCACATATAAATGTTATATATTTAAATATTTATATTATATATACATATATGTATATATGTATACACATACATATAAACACATATCTATAACATACATATAAACATATGTATACAATGTTACATACATACTGTTTCTCTTCACACATACACACACACACACACACACACACACACACACACACACACACATTTCTCCAAGCATAGACAAGTCCCTGTAACACTGGTTTTGCATATATTTTTCTGGTGCAGCACAGTACATCTCAATAATGTATATAATGTACATATCTACGTTAGGGATTATAACTTTTCTCCAAATAAAGTTACCCATCTGTCTCAATTAAAGCTAACAACCGAATAAGGATGCAGATGCAGAGAATGGACTGGAGGACACAGGGTTGGTGGGGCGGGGGGCGAAGGGGAAGATGGGACGAAGTGAGCGAGTAGCATAGACATATTTACACTACCGACTGTAAAATAGATAGCTAGTGGGCATTTGCTGTACAACAAAGGGAGATCAACTCGATGATGGGTGATGCCTTAGCGGGCTGGGACAAGGAGGGGGGGCATCACAGGAGGGAGGGAATATGGGGATATGTGTATAAATACAGCTGATTGACTTTGGTGTACCTCAAAAACTGGTACGAGTGTAAAGCTATTATATTACAATAAAGAGCTTAAAAATAAAAGCTAACAACCTTCAATTTTGCTTAACTTTCACTCAGTCATTTGGGTATAGTTAGAAATTGAGGTATTAAATAGAGCAGAGCAGACGTTAACATTGAAGTCATTACTGAACTGGGACAGTGATGAGAGACAGTTAATGTACAGAAGGCTCTTGAAAGGGACTTTCTATAAATTTCAAGGAAATATGCCAAAATATACAGCTCTTCTCCCACAAAAATGTTAGTTATAGAAATATGATTGGCAAAGAATGTTTAACTCCTAAATAACAAAAAGCATTTATATCATTAATAGTGAATCCTATGTATCTCTATATTCAATTAAAGTTCTACATTTAAAATGTCCTTAAAAGATGGCATAAAATGGTTCAGCTCTTGTACTTCATTCTTTTCTGAAATATAATAACAGGCAATTTGAAAAGCATGCCTTGCTAAATGAAACAAGTGCTTATATTTAAAATGAAAAAGGCGTTCTTTATTACTTAATTTGTATTACTGAATATGGACTATCCAGAATCATTGTGACAAAAATGCCATAAATGTACTAGCTAATTAAATACATTTATTCATTTAACATGAGGATGAAATATAATGAAACCATCATGGAAGGAAGTGTGAATGAAAAGTGAAATTATAGCTCTAAAATTTTATGTATTTCACTTGGAAAAAAAGGCAATCCATATTAAGCCAACCTTTAACAAAGAATGCTGTTCTACTAAACAAATATCTACAGTAGAACTTTTCTTCTAAAATTCTCATTCATATTGAAGGTTAATTTGGTGTTTTCATGACAATAAGCCTATGCATCTGTTAAAGTCTCTAATATTTACTGAGAAAACTCCAAGGCTATTTTTGGGTACAAAAGCAAAGAATGTCCAGAATAAAAAAAATATCTCTACATTTTGCTTCTGTTAGGTAGAATAATGCATGAGACGGGAATAGGAGGTAACAAATATTTACTACCATTGAGGGAGTAAACTCAATAAATAATGTGTTTCAAATTAATCTATAAAGACGGCATGAATTAAATCATAATTTAAATAAAACGCTGAAGAAACTTAAAAATAAAAACATTTATTGGGTGCTCATTACTTGTCAGGAAGCTGCCTGGTTATTTTGTACGCATGATGATTTGTCCTCACAATGAACCATGAGTTTGGCACTATTATATTTTTCTATATTCTACACAAGAAAACTGAGGGTTAGAAAGATTAGGTATTTTACCCACGTTTACAAAGCTAGTAATTTTTAGTGTCTGGATCTGAAGGCAGGCAGTCTAACTTTACAGCTTTTGCTTTCAACTTTGTTTCAAGATGTGTTCCAGGCTTTGCTGTGACAAGATCAAGTTTTCTTCAAACTATCTGACTGTATTTACACACTTAGCAATAAAAATGCTCTAGAACAATTCTGTCTAATTTTATGTTTTTGGTCAAATAAATATTTAACCATAAAGGAACCTAGAGATATAGAATTCAACAGCTGTCTTGTATAAACTATATAAAATAACACAAAATATTTGTATGTCAATTTCATTTCTTAATAATGTACTGAGAAAGAAAAAAAAAAAAAGGAAAGTACACAGCTTCTAGCTTTTAATTGTATAGAAAGAAAATAAAGAATGAAGATATTTAAAGGCTCAACTTATATGATTCCACGAGAGCTAATTTAAGAAGAAAACAACTACACAAGGAAGAAATTCCTTCCTTCTTAAAAAAAAGAGATGATTGAAAAGAACTGTTTATAAATGTTGCAATATAACATAATATTTCAGTCAGTGAAAAATAAATCTATGGAAGAGGAAAAAAAATCAACACTACTCTTTATATAATGTTATTTTCCAATTCCTAAATTTTAATCTTTCAATTATTCTAATGTCTTTAGAGGCACAGTTTAGATGGACTCTGAACCAGAAAAATAAAAGTATTTAGAAAACACCAAAAACAAATTAAAAGGTTGTGATATTTTAACCTGTTAAGTAGCATTACAATCCTCCTTTACCTGATTTGGTAAAATTCATGTATTTTTTTTTTTACAAGCTATAGTTTTTTTGCACTTATTTTTCTGCTCTGGAATTTTTTTTCTTGAATAAACCTGAGGTATATCATGGTCCTCTCCCATAAGCTGAATACTTACATTTGTCTGTCAGACTGTAATGAACTGACTAGAAGATGGAATAATAGTGCTAGTCATGTACACACAGGTAAATTAAATTTGATAAATTAAGCATTCATGAGAAGAGTTTTATTCCTGTTAAACACTCCCTGGCAGTTTTCAATATTAAAACATTGTGAAAGGATAAATCATGTTTTATTTCAAAACTAAATATAGAAACGAGTCTCTAGCTCATCAGTAACACTTTCCAGATTATTTAATTGCTATTTTGTTTTGAGGGCAAAATTGTGCTGTGCACCTTTTTCACTTAGTATTAGCAGTACAAAGACTGAGGTATGAACTAGGGACTTTTCATCATATTCTGGACATAGATGTGCTTGATTTAGTTTAATTAAAAATAATGACTTACAAATGTAAACATCTTAGAAAAGAAGAATACTTAACGCAGACCTCATTAACAGATAATCCTGAAAACTCAGTTAATGTTTTACAGATTTTACCCTGGCTTTGCATAATATATATGGTACAGTTAAGGCCTTTTTCAAATAATTAGTGTGTATTAGCTATTTTCAAATTTGTAAACTTGTAAAGTAAAATAAAAAGAGGCTTGATGCCTCTTCCAGAATTTCTAAATACATAATATGGTTTAAATTTGTTTCCCCGTAAAAAAAAGAATAACCATATATACTGATGGTTTTTCAGGTTGACTAGCTTCCTACTTTAATGTATTACATGAAAATTAATTTGGCACAATTGATTATTTTTTTAAAAAAATGAGTCCCTGAGAATTAAAGGTTGAAAAATATTAATTTTTAGAAAAAGAATGTAACATCAACAAAGTAAGATAGATGAAGCAGAGATTTTTATATTTATCCAAATTACCATGCCTTGTTCAAACCTGAACCAAATCCTTGCATAATTAAGTACAATCACAGAAATCATTATATGTCTCAAAAAATCAGTCCTTTCTCATTTAGGAAAAGTTTTTTTATCTTCTTAGTAAAAAAGCATAAATATAAAAGAGAATATAAGTAAACACTTATAAGTAAGCACTCAAATGTTAGTTCTTCCTTTACAAAACTCAAATCAAACTCTGTAGACTATGTTATACTCAGCTATGATTAAGAACTGGTAATTATCTAGTAAACTCAAATTGAAAAATTAGGATCTGTATTTTATTTTATATTTTTTACACTAAACGTAAATTTCAGAATCTGTGACTAAAAGAAAAACTCTTCATTTGATCGCCTTTTATGCAAATGGTTGTCAGCATTTATTTAAAGAAGAATAAAGTGGGAATATATAAATGGGGTACCCTGGATATGTACTAAGCTCTTTCAAAGCATTGTTCCTCGGAGAGTGGTGCCAACCTAGTGAGTTCCTTTAGGTGTGTGTTGGTAGCAACACTAAAATCAAGATATCACAGACTGTTTCTCCCAAAATGGAACAGAATGCCTGAGACATATTTTTCAAGAAACATATATATTATCAATTCACCTCTATTAAAGATGCTCATTTAACTCAACTCATTTAATTTATCCTCTATAAGGATAACTGAATGGATTATTCTGAATAACTAATCAATATCCATAATGTGAGTTATGTGTGTGTAATTTACTACACCACCATCAAACATAGCAAATTTTAAATAGTATACAATAACACAAAATGTGGATCTGATATCAATTTCTAATTAACTTTTTAACAACAACAAAAAAACTGGTGTGGCTGAGGGAAACGTTTTTCTTCTGACCCAGACATCTTTATTCTCTCTTGTCTGCCTATGCTAGTCTTTATTCAGCCCAGGTCACGAACTCTATTAGTTTGCTAGGGCTGCCATAACAGAGTACCGCAGACTGTGTGGCTGAAATAACAGAAATGTATTATCTCACAGTTTTGGAGGCTAAAAGTCCAAAATCCAGGTGTTATCAGGGTTGGTTTCTTCTGAGGGCAGGACCTATCTTAGGCCTCTCTCTCCCTGGCTTACAGACACTTTCTTTCTGTGTCTCTTCACAAACTCTTCCCTCTATGAGGATCTGTGTGTCCAAATCCCCCCCTTTCATGATGACACCAGTCATATCGGATTAGGGCTCACCCTATTGACCTCCCTTTAGCTTGATTACCACTTTACAAAACTTTTCTCCAAGTAAGGTCACATTCTGAGGTACTGGAGGTTAGGATTTTGACATATGAATTTTGAGGGAACGCAATTCACACCTGACACTAGCTGATCATCTAACCCTTGAAAGAAAACGTCTATATAAGAAAGTGTTCAATGGCAGTGCAACAAATTAAAATCTCTCCGCTTGCAATTATTTTAAGTTTATCATAAGTACAAAGTTTTCTGGCAACATTTTTCAAGAAGGAATGCCCCCCATTCCCTCTCCCCTCCCACTTTGAGCCATCTCTGAAACCTTGGCTTCAGCTAATTTCCAGAAATGGAAATGTTCTAGCAGATCTTCCCACCTCTAGGTATGCTCTGTATCTCTTTCTGAGCTGTGCTCTGGGGAAGAAGACAGTGTTTATAGATTGAGGTTTTCATATTGAATACGACCTGCCTCAGACACCAGTACTGAAAAGAAGTCATGGATTTGTATATCCCTATCACAGAATTTAAAATTTCTCTTTGCTTATATTGCCTGGTAATATATGATTTTCATGCCAATATTACAGCAACATAAAGTAAAAGTACTATATCATCAAAATCAACATTGGCCAGCTAAGATTTAGTAGATTCTAATATACTGTGTAGCTCATGTATCATTAGCTTGGAAGATAGCCATTAATTTTGTACATTTAGTTGTCAATGACTTAAAATTTTTCAAATAGTTCCTAAAGTCATATCAATCTAATGATCAAATATGTTTTGCTTTCTCTGAGATAAAGGGTGGTGGTTTTGTCCCTCCTACTCCACTTCCTCTTTCATATTAGTATAGTCAAATATTATAATCCCTATTGTTTTTGTGTAATGAGTACAGTAAAAAAAACTTGCTTTGCTCTTGCTGTGAATATTTTTTGGCTTTTGCCTATTTATAATCCATCTCTTCTTACAAATTACAACACTCTTTCTTTCTTTGAGAAACAATTTATCCCACTCTCATGCCATATTGTTCCAGATAATCTCATCCATTCATATGGCTTTAAAGCTTTGGTCAGGGTATTCCATAGTACTTAAGTCAGGAATGAGCACAGGGTCCAAGCCAGTTCAGTGATACCTAATCCTAGATTTTCTCTTCTGGAAATTTTAGGGAAAAAAAAAGTTCTCTCTCTGCTGAGGTAACTGCTTTATAGGATGATAAGCCTTGAGGTAATGGTAGCCAACATGTGGAAATCAAGCCAACACAAGAAAAGCAGACTGGGGATATGAATATAGGGAGATGGATTTTCAGAATATTCTTAGACTATGTGGAGTCAACCATGCTTGAAGTTTGTCTTACCACTGGAATTTTCACTGGTATAAATCAATAAATTTACTTAAAATATTTTTTTCAACAAAATTTTTTTCTTACCATTAGTGAGTTCTGTATTTAATGCCAGTTCTTTGTGGTCATGTTACATTCATTTTTAATTATTTATTTTTATTTATTTTCCAGACAAATGAAATGTGTATTTGGACAACTTTCTCAGGAATTCTACTGGATTTTTTTTTCTGTGACATTTTTTACCTGAGCTTATTCTCCTTATTTGGACATTTTCATGAGGATTTTTAATAAAAATCTTAGATAACAGCTTACTCTAGGATGTGGTTATTCAGTAGTAAATAAAACAAACATATGAAACTTCCATTCTAATGAGTAAAAGAGATAATAAATAAATATGTAGCTCAATTAATCTCTGATAGTAAGAATTATCCACATGAAGAAAACAGTATATGACAATATTCTGGAAAGTGACTTTCTATTTGAAGGTCATGAGAACGCTCTCTGGAGAGGTGATAGAGCTGAAGGAGGAGATGGCCATGACAAGATCCAGGCCAGGAGTTTCTCAGGGCAAAGGAATAGCCAGTGCAACGGTGCTAGGCAAAAAATGTAGAGGGGAGGTAAGAACATATCTGAAGCTTAGAGAGTAAGTTTATGAGACAAGGTATTCAGGAGCTGGGCTTTTATTCTTTAAGCCATATGGGGAGTCCTCTGAGTATTTTATGCAGAAGAATGACATGATATAAATTTTACAACATATTTCTATATGGAGAATATTAGAAGGGTAGCAAGAGGAGAAATACGGAGACCAAATAGTAGGTTATCGACTCCATAATTCTTCCTTCTTTCATTTAGTCCTTCTGTCTTGCTTTTTTATTCCCATCTTTTTTTCAGAAAAAAAAACAAGTAAGAGAAAACTCTCAAGAAAGAAAATCCTCTCAAACAATAATATAAGTTTCTGAGAACAGAGACCTCAATTTTTAATTTTTCTTTAGCTAAGTAAGGTCTAGCAAGTTACCTGGTATATAATTTAAATGGTGAAGACAAGTTGAAACACGAGTCAAAGTATGAGTTGTCAAATATATAATTTTCTACAATTTCAGAGTCTATCATTCTTTCTCCATATATTACATACTAGAAATACAACGAGGAAAAAAGCATAAAATGCTTTCTTACCCTGACTTGCCCTGGGTCATAATAACAATTTTTAAAGCAAAAATATAGAATTATTTTATTAGTACCTAAAAGTCTAGATGATGTCACTATTTTTTATTTTTTACTTTTTATTGAAATATAGTTGAGGTACAATATTATGTTAGTTTCAGGTGTACTACATAATGATTTGACATCTGCATACGTTATGAAATGATCACTACGATGAGTCTGTAACCAAGCAGAACCCTATGGGTCCTTCCCAGAACAGCCTCTGCCACCTATGTCCTCCTCCTGCCTCTTTGTCTGTAGAAAAAGTGTAGCCTCCTAGGATTCCCCAAGTTTCAAAAAGTGAAAGCTTAGCAAAAGCTTCAGTTTGATGTAGCCCCATTTGCTTGCTTTTGTTTTTGTTTCCCTTACCTGAGGAGATATATAAAAAATACATCGCTAAGACTGATGTCAAAGGGCCAATTGCCTATGATTTCTTTTAAACGATTTTGAGTTTATTTTTGAATATGGTATGAGAAAGGAGTCCAGTTTGATTTTTTTACTTGTGGCTCTCCAGTTTTCCCATCACCATTTATTGAAGAAGCTGTCCTTTCCCCATTGTATATTGCTGCCTCCTTTGTTGTAGATTAATTGACCATGTAAATGTGGGTTTATTTCTGAGCTCTCTATTCTTTTTCATTTATATATGTGTCTGTTTTTGTGCCAGTACAACAACATTTTGATTACTGTAGCGTTGTAATAAAGTTTGAAATCAAGGAGCATCATACCTCCAGCTTTTTTCTTTCTCAATATTATTTTGCCTATTTGAGGTCTTTTTTGTGTTTCCATACAAATTTCATAATTATTTGCTCTAGTTCTCTGAAAAATGCCATTGGCATTTTGATAGGAATTGCATTGACTGTACATTGCCTTGGAGAGTATGGTTATTTTAACAATATTAATTCTTCCAATCAAAGAGCACAGTATATCTTTCCATCTATTTGAATTGTCATCAATTCAATTTCTTTACTGGTGTCTTATGGTTTTCAGAGTACAAGTCTTTTACCTCCTCGGTTAGGTTCATTCCTAGGTATTTTATTCTTTGTGATGCAATTGGAAATGGGATTATTTGCTTAATTTCCCGTATTGATATTTTGTTGTTAGTGAATAGAAATACAACAGATTTCTATAGTATATTAATTTTGTATATTGCAACATCACTAAATTCATTTCATAGTTCTAATGGGTTTTTTTATGTCATCTTTATGATTTCCTTTTTTACATGAAGAATAATTTACTTACAATATTGTATTAATTTCAGGTTTGCAGCAAAGTAATTCAGTTATATGTATTGTTCATATTATTTTCCACTATAGGTTATTACACAATATTGAATACAGTTCCTTGAGCTATATAGTAAATACTTCTTGCTTACCTATGTTATGTGTAATAGTTTGCATCTGTTAATCACATACTCCTTATTTACTCTTCCTCCATTCCCTTTCCCCTTTGGTAACCATGTTTGTTTTCTACGTCTGTGAGTCTGTGTTGTTTTGTATATAGCTTCATTTGTATTATTTTTTAGATCCCATAATAAGTGATATCATATAGTATTTGTCTTTCTATATCTGACTTATTTCATTACGTATAATATTCTCTAAGTCCATCCATGTTGTAAATGGCAATATTTCATTCTCTCTTTATAGCTGAGTGATATTCCATTGTAACATGTACCACATCTTCTTAAGCCAATCATCTGTTGATGGAAATCTGGGTTGTTTCCATGTCTTGGTTACTGTAAATAGTGCTGCTATGAGCACTGTGGAGCATGTATCTTTTCAAATTAAGAGTTTTTGTATTTTCCAAGCACATACCCAGGAGTGGAATTGCTGGATCATATGATAGCTCTGTTTTTAGCTTTATAAGGATGCTCCATACCATTTTCCACAGTGGATGTACCAATTTACATTCCCACCAACTCTCTCTAGCATTTATTATTTGTAGACTTTTTGATGATAGCTGACCAGCATAAGGTGATACCTCATGTGGATTTCATTTGCATTTCTTTAATAATTAGTGATGCCTTGTATATCTTCTCTGGAGAAGTGTCTATTTAGGTGTTCTGCCCATTTTTTATTGGTTTGTTTTGTGGGTTTTTTTTCAGGGGGGGTTGATATTGAGTTGTATGAGTGGTTTTATATTTTGGAAATTTACCCCCTGTTGGGTGTATCCTTTGCAAATATTTTCTCCATAGCTTGTTTTCTCATTTTGTTGATGGTTTCTGTTGCTCTGCAAAAGCATTCAAGTTTGATTGGGTCACATTTGTTTGTTTTTTATTTTATATCTTTTGCCTTGGGAGGCTGATCTAAGAAAATATTGCTGCGATTATGTCAGAGGATGTTTTGCCTGTGTTCTCTTCTTGGAGTTTTATGGTGTCATGTCTTAGGATTTTCTGTATATAAGATCATGTCATTTGAGAACAGTGACAGTTTTACTTCTTCCTTCCCAGTTTGGATTCCTTTAATTTCTTTTTTCATCTCATTGCTGTGGCTAGGACTTCCAAGACTATGGTTGAATAAAAGTGGTAAGAGTGGGCATCCTTATTTTGTTTTTGATCTTAGAGGAAGTGCTTATAGCTTTTCAACGTTGACCATGATGTTGGCTTGGGTTTGTCATATATGACCTTTATTATGTTGAGGTTTGTTCCCTCTGTATCAATTTTTTGCAAGTCTTTATAAATGAATGTGGTGTTTTAGTCTGGTTTTGACATCAGGGTGATGTTGGCCTCAGGGAAGGAGTTCAGAAGCATTCCATCCTCTTCAATTTGGGGGATTATTTTGAAAAGGATAGGTTTTAACTCTTCTTTAAATGTTTGATAGAATTCACATGGGAAGCTATCTGATCCCGAACTTTTGTTTGTTTGGAGTTTTTTTTTTAAATTATTGATTCAGTTTCATTACTTGTCTGTTCATATTTTCCATTTCTTTCTGATGTAGTCTTGGGAGATTATACATTTTTAGGAATTTATCCCTTTCCTCTAGGTTATCCATTTTATCAGTGTATAATTGTTCATAGCACTCTCTTATGATTCTTTGTATTGCTGTGATGTCAGTTATAATTTCTCTTCTTTCACTTCAGATTTTATTTATTTATGCCCTCTTTTTTTTCTTGATAAGTCTGGCTAGTTTATCAATTTTGTTGATCTTTTCAAAGAACCAGTTCTTTGTTTCATTGATCTTTTCTATTGCTTTTTTAGACTCTATTTAATTTACTTTAGCTTTACTCTTTATTATTTCTGTCCTTCTATAAACTTTAGGTTTTGTTTCTTCTTTTTCTAGTTCCATTAGGTGTAAGGCTAGGGTGTTTATTTGAGAATTTTCTTGTTTCCTTAGGTGGGTTTGTATCGCTATAAACTTCCCTCTCAGAACTGCCTTTGCTGCATTTCAAAGATTTGCATTGTGTGTTTCCATTTTCATTTGTCTCCAGGTACTTTTTATTTCTTCTTTGATTTCTTCAGTGACCCATTAGTGTTTTTTTTAGCATATTGTTTAGCCTCCACATGTTTTTGTGTTCTGCAGTTTTCTTCTTGCAGTTGATTTCTAGTGTTATACCTTTGTTGTCAGAAAAGATACTTGATGTACTTTCAGCCTTCTTAAATTTGCTGGGACATTTTTGTGGCCTAGCATGTGATCTGTCCTTGGGAATGTTCATCATGTACTGGAAAGAATGTGTTTTCTTCTACTTTTGGATGGAAGGTTCTAAATATATCTTTTAAGTTCATCTGGCCTAAAGTATCACTTAAGACCAGTATTTTCTTATAGATTTTCTATCTGGATGATCTATCATTGATGTAAGTGGGATGTTAACGTCCCCTTCTATTATTGTGTTGCTGTCAATTTCTTCCTTTATGCTTGTTAATATTTATTGTATATATTTATGTGCTCCTATGTTAGGTGCATATGTATTTACAATTATTACATCTTATTTTTTGATTGATCCATTTATCATTATGGAGTGTCCTTCTCTGTCTCTTGTTACAGTCTTTGTTTTAAAGGGTTTTTTTTTTTTTTGTCAGATATAAGTATCACTGCCCCATATTGTTTTTTGCTTCATTTGCAAAGAATACCTTTCTTGAGAGAGCTGATAAATGGGACTGATTCCCAAAGCTGCTGGTTGCAAGGGCCAAGTGGTTCTAGGACTAGTGCAGGCCCACTGGTGGGTGGGGCTGGGTCCCAGGTCAACTGAATACACAGCCTAGGGAAGCTGGGGCTGGTGCTGGCCCATTGGTGGGTAGAGTCAGGTCCTGGGACAACTGGCTGTGAGTGCTGAGGGGGACAGGGCTGGTCCCAGGGTGGCTGGTTGTGGGGCCCAGGTACAGCTGGGATGCTGCTGGCCTATTGTTAAATGAGTAGGTCTCCCAGCACTAATAAGCTAGAAGGAAGGCTCCAAAGTGCTTCTTGAAATCACCATTGTCCTCAAGGTAGAACAAGCTCCCCAAAATGGCTGCCTCTGGCATCTATGTTCCCAGTGGGAGTCCCAGTTGCATTCTGCCTCTCTGAGAGGCTCTTCAAGATTAGCAAGTGGGTCTGACCCGAGCTCTTTTCAAATTACTGCCTTGGCACTGGCACTCAAGAGCATGTGAGATTTTGCACACATCCATTAAGAGCCAAGTATATTTCCTGCAATGTCTGGTCCTCCTAAAAGTAAGCCCTGCCAGCCCCAAAGCCAGATGTTCTGGGGGTTTGTCTTCCCAGGGCAGTGCCTAAGGCTAGGGAGCATGAGGTGGGGCTCAGACCCCTTGCTCCTTAGGGAGAACCTCTGTAATTGTGATTATTCTATTTGGGGGGTCACCTATCTGGGGGTGCGGGTCTTGACTGTACTACAACTCTGTCCCTCCTACCCAGTTCATTGTGGTTCCTTCTCTATGTCGTTAGTGTGGGAAATCTTTTCTTCTAGTGTTCAGGTCATTCTCATTGATAATAGACCTGTACATTGTTGTGATTTTGGGGTGCCCATGGGAGGAGATGAGCTCAGGGTCTTCCTACTCCACCATCTTCGCCACACCTCTCTGTTACTTCATAATAGCAATTGAGAGCAGCATTTCTTTAGCTTCACCTCTAATCACTCCGCAGACACCCTGACTTACATAACAACCCTCTAATGCCCAAGACTGAGAAAACTGATGACTATGCCTCAGCATCATCTTCTAGCATTGCCAAAGTCTGGGGACCCCCCATCTCCAATGAAAGTAACACCAATGGTATTCCTGAATTCTGTTATGAAAGAGCTGTTGTATCAAGCTCCTAGCTTAGAACCAACCAGACTTGAATTCTCGAATAGACTGAGTCACGACTATAGCATCGGGAGATCTACCTCTTCCTGCTTCCCCTTGTGCAGTTTTCTGAACCTAATTTTTGTGCCTCAACCATCTTTTCCTTTATGATTGCTAAATTCTTCCTCAAGAGTCTATCTGGTTTTGCCCCAATCTTTCAGACATATATGATTTGAAACATTCAAAATCCCTATATCAGTCTCCACTCTTCTTTACCATAAGCTACAGCTCAGTTTTTCTCCACTACCCATTGCATCCTGAAAATGATCTACATCCAACTGCTATGACTCTGTTATTTTTATTTTCCCTACTGCCTGGAAAGCATGTTCTACTCATTTAACACTATAATGCCTTCACAATGTATATAAAATGTTTAAGATTTTCACAGGCAAATGAAAACTTGGCCAATTAATTTGAGTAGTAAAAGAAAAAAATCAGTTGTAATTACACTATAAAGGATAGACTTACAGTTTTGTTGATGTTTGTCCTTTAAATTTTAGAAATCCTTGAAACAGTTTCAGAAGTATTTTTCTCCTTTGCAACCTTAAAAAACAAAAATTTGATTACTCTATTTTTATTCAAGAAATATTTCCATGGAGACAGATGAAAAGTATCATAGTTATCATTACTTTTCTTGTCTTAATTGGAAAATAAATGTGAGGTCGTGGTCATAAAATATTTTACAATCTCTTTCCCTCTTTTGTTCTGAAATATTCTTGGATACAGTTGAAAGAAAACTGCAACATATGGTCCATTAGTTTAAATGAGGTGGGGGAAGAACAGGACGGATTATTAATGATAATAATTTATACTTCCTCTGTATCTATATGCTGTTGCCTTGATGAGAATTTGGCAGGCCTCACAGTAAAATGAAGTTTAAGGCTAAAGGTTGAAATATGACAAAAGAATTTTTTGAGCAAAAAGGAAAGCAAAGGGAAACTGTCCACACTGGATATTTATGGACTTCCTATCAGTGCTTCTCTAATACGGTTCTTCTGCTAGTGAGTAACATTTCTTATATGACTTTTCAAATATTGAACTAAAGTTATTTTTTTGGAAATTCTTAACTTCACTTTACAGTAATTCAATGGTCACTCCAATTTTTAGTAATTTAAGATGAAAATCTGGTATTTTATTTTAGGTATTTAGAGTTGAATAGTCTTTCAACTATTGAGGGGACAGTTATTGGCCATCTAGGTGTCTATACATCTTGACAACAATTCTTAAGAATAATGACCAACTGGATGTTCACAGACTTCCTTGCAGAAGAGAAATTCCAGTATCCTTACATCCTCACATACATAAAAATACATGAAATAATATGCTCCTTTTGTGAATTTTTGAGCTTTATCATTTTCCTAAATTTTTATTCCCTATTAGAAGCTCAAAAATCCATGATTAAGTCATCACACTTATTTTTATGTTGTTTCCTGACACAGTACAATCCAATATCGGTTCATTTAAAAACACTGTTGTACAGATATCACCTGAAAAAAACTATGTGACTTCAAACTTGTGCTGCTATTTTATAGCAGTGGAATTCTTATTTTTTCTAGTAACAAAAGAAATATTATAAAGTGCCTTGTACTCAGGTTGAGATAGGAGTGGAAAACCCATACCTATGCCACTCATTACTCCTCCTCCCCAGTCCTCTCCCCACCCCTCTGGCCCTGAGCCACTTCCCAATCACCCTGTGAATCCTGGGAACTCATTCTGAAATCCACTATCTCATGAAGTATGAGAACACATCCATTCTTTAGATAATTAAAAACAGTTCTCAACAATTAATTTTAAAAAAAAGAATATTATCAGATCTTACAGGGAGTTGTTTCTTTTTTTAAAATTTCCCTTAAAGTTTTTTCATTGTAAATGGAAATATAGGAAAGTGTTTTGTCAGTGCAAAAGAGCCTTAGCCAATAATATGGGAGTGTGGTCCTTAATTCAGCAAGCCTGAATAACAGTTTAATTTGTCTATTTACAGAACTATGAAAAAAAACTCTATTTGTATACTGTAAAATAAAATGTATAGAATTCACAGAGCTGGGAAATAGAGTGTGTATTCTCCAGAAGAGTTGGCAAAACAACTGAGCGTTTTAATTGTTAAAACTATGAATTTCCCTTTTCCCAGCCTGTATTTAGGCAGAGATGGAGAAGCCAAAAATATTAAATCAGATTAGAATGCCCTACTGGAATACCCAAAAGATATAAATTGTTCTTAGCTGAGTGTGACATTTGGAAAACGCACTACAAATTTATCAACTCTTTTCAAGTGTAATAGAACTTTGACCAATTCGACAGAATTAAAACAAAGATATGGGAACTACTTCCTTCTTGGCTTGCAGATTTGGTTCAGTGTTGCTGTTCCCCCTGGATCGGGAACAAGCTCTCCTGGTAGCATGAGATTAAATGATGCATCCAGAGTGAGTCAATAATTTGAACAGTAGCATAGTGTCCTGCTCTCAGGTTAAATTATAAAAATAGACTTATGAACAAGTTTGTGAAAAATAAAATAACTGGATCATGGGACTTTCTGTAATTTAACAACCTATTCCTTACTCTGTGTAATAATTACTTCCTTTGTCAAACTGGAAATCCATAGTAGCTGGATGTTGATGGCAAATACATATAGCAAAGCACTTGGTAACCAAAGCAGACATAAATGTAGAATATTGTAAACTGCTGACAATAACACAGGCCTGGAAAAGAAGCTGTAATTACAGTTCACCACAGCTATGTATTAAATCTAATGTAATACTTGTGAAATCTTTAGTGATTCTACACAGCATGCACAACTTTAAAATGAAGTGAAAACTGGGACAATTATACAGTAACTCAGTTTCCTTCAAAATAGTCACCCTGGTTTTCTTAGGTATTGTGAACAGAAATGATGGTTAGACTTGTATTTTCCATATAATTACCACCATTTTATAAATGTTGAGATTTTTAAGGTACATTTCAGCAGAAAAACAACAACAAATTAAACCACAGCTTCACACAGAGTGTTAAAGGAAGATTAATGGCTAAAAGGAAAATAATTTTTAATTTTTCATTTTCACTATTTTCTCTCAAAATGGGATACCAATTAGACTACAACATGACTATGGTTAAGAACTCATTAAAATCTGCTGAGGGAGTACAGGATATGGAATAAACATTATATTTACAGTCAAAAGGCATAGACTGAAGTTCTAGTTCAGCTACTTACTGGTGGGATCTTGGCAAGACAGTGAAGTCCTTACAAAATGAGAAAGGTAATGTTTGCTCAAACCATCTCGGAGGATTATGGCAATCAGAATAAAAAGTGTAGCGCTGGACATCAATATAATGGTCCTATAAACTGTTAGACTTTACAAAATCAAGGTATCACTTGCTGATTATTCAAAGTGAAGACTTGAAATAAGTTCAAGATGGAGACATATGATAAGTTACCCTCACTGTAGACCACTCATTTAACATACATAACACCCACCATAGTGAAGAGCACTTAACTATGTACCACATACTATTCTAAGGAATCAACATTAAATAACTTATTAATGTGATGTGTCTATTCTTATTTCTAATTTGCAAGTGAGGGAATTAAGGCAGAGAGTGGACTTAAATAACTTGCTTCTAGTCAGCCTCTAGTAAGTGATGGAGCTAGATTTCAAATACATACACGTTACTTACAGAGTCTATGCCCAAAGCATTTTATATCTTCCTGGAACCTCTGAGTAAGTAACTTTTAAGAAGAGACTTGAGGATGAGAAGAGAATGAAGAGAATTGGGGGCAGAAGAGAAACCAGACACAAATATTCTGAGTTCGGGTATATACTACTCGTATTTATGAACTACATGAATTTAAGCTTTCCTTAATCTTAAGCTGTTTCTAATCATTAAAAACAAAGGAGATTGTAGCTCCAATTTATAAAGCACTTAGGAGTCATCATTCCTGCTTATACAACAACAACAAAAGCTGGACAAACTGAAGATCAATGACTTTTCTTGGAGTCATCAAGAAATGAGGTTGTTGGGACTTCCCTGGCAGTCCAGTGGTTAAGACCCTGTGCTTCCATTGCAGGGGGCATGGGTTTGATCCCTGGTCCGGGAACTAAAATCCCATATGCCACACAGAGTGGCCAAAAGTAAAATATAAAATAAAATAAGAAGAAACGAGGTCGTAGGGCAAGCTGCCACCCTGGAATTTGGAGGGACAAAATTATCCAGAGGGACAGAACCAAGATCAATATATCTGGAGTGGAAACTACTGGAGCAACGAACTAGTAGGAACACTTAACTGGTAATTTTGATGAATTTCTGAAGGCCAAGTGTGGACTAGCTGGAGAGTAAAAAACTCCTAGGTACTACAGGCTTAGGGAAGCTCCCACAATCTCATTATTTACCTCCAGGAACCCCACCAGATAAATATCTGAGAAAGATCCTTTGTGGCTCTGGCAGGGATAAAAGAGAATAATCATTATGAAACACAGAACCTTCTTCAGTAACAAAGGCCTTCTGTCCAAAGAAAGAGATTTGGCTGGCATCTTCACCCAGGTGAAAAGGGGCATTCTCCCACTCTAGCCCCCTCTAGTCTTCCTATCTCGCTTAAGGGAAAAAAGAAAAAGAAAACGTATTTATTAACAGGGGTTGAGGCTTCAAAGAAATGGCTTGGAAAAGCTGACATCCAAGTAGGATATACGGGGTCAGGGGATAAAAGCTGTATCACTGAAGAAACACTTGTCAAGATCACAGCTTTGAGACACAGACATATTAACATACTTACACATAGATGGAAGATTATAGAATGCTCCTGTTCCTCCAAACCTTACCACCACCCTAACAGGAATCCAATATAAAAACAATAGATTAGAGATGAAGGAGCCTCAATCTCACTGATGAGGAATGCTTAAGGAAGCCCAAAGTTATAGGAGGGGAGACAAAAACAAAGACACTAGAGACATTTAACACCTGTGACATAACTACAGCAAACATTGAAGTCTAACTCCTAGCCAGAGTAACAAAAATTACTACGCTAAAGGTCTATTTACCTCAGTTCCTATTATGCAATAAACATGCCTAACTTTCAACAATAACAACAACAAAATTGTAAGAAATGCCAAAAAGCAAGTAAGAATAGACTCTAAAGAGGCAAAGCAATTATTAGAAATAGACTCAGAGAATGATACAGATGTTGGAATTATCAGACAGAGAATTTAAATTAACTATGATTAACATGTTAAGGGCTAACAGAAAAATAAGACAACATAGAAAAACAGATGGGTAATGTAAGCAAAAAGATGGAAACTCCAAGAAAGAATTTTTTAACATGATTCCTTGGACATTCTATTTCTTTTTTTTTTTTTTCAGACTGAAGTATAGTTGTACGGTACTATATAAGTTACAGGTATACAATGTAATGATTCACAATTTTTAAAGGTTATACTCCATTTATAGTTATTATAAAATATTGGCTATGGCCCACATTTTATACAATATACCCTTCTAAGAAAGAATTTCTTAATTGCTAGAAATCCAAAACACTGTAACAGAAATGAAGAATGCTTTTTGATAGGCTCAGCAGACTTAATATGTATGAAGAAGGACTAAGTAGCTTGAAGGTAGGTCAGTAGAAACCTCTCAACTGAAATACAAATAGAAAAATAAAGAATGAAAAAAAAATCACAATAGAACATCCAAAATAGACAATTTTGAAAGTTGTAACATACACACAGTTGAATACCAGAAAAAAGAGAGAATGGAGCAGAAAAAAAAAAAAAAATAGGAAGTAATATAATAATGAGTCTAACTGTGTTGTTTGATTTCTGACATCTTTTAAGCCTCACCCTTCCCTCTTTCCCTTTTTCCCCCACATCTGGACAAGCCCAGGTCCTCCTTCCTTTGGGGATAGTAGGAAGTTCACACCATGCACAGGGAACCTCATCCTGGCTCTATCCTCTAACCACCATAAAAACTCAAAGGCACTCTTTTTTGCCAGCTCTCACAAGGCATTTTAACCATCTGCTTGGCAGTTCTCCTGCTCTTTCCAGAAAGCCTCATTATATGAGAAATAAAGATTTTCATATTCTCTTGTGTCTCTGTGTGTGTGTGTGTGTGTGTGTGTGTGTGTGTGTGTGTTATCATTAGGATCCACTTTTGTATCAGATTTTGACTTGGTTCCATCCTGTCTCTGAGGACTGGTCACAATAAGTAATAATTACTGAGAACTTTCCAAAATCAATGACAGACACCAAATCACAGATCAAGAAAGCTCAGAGAGTACCTGAAGGTATAAATACCACTTCCCTACCAAAAAACAAAACAAAACAAAAACAAGAACAATCAAAAAAACATGTCTAAGCATAATCAAATTCAAATATAAGAAAGACAAAGAGAAATAGGAACCCTTGAAAAAAAACACTGAAAGAGGAAAATCCTACCTATAGAAGAACAAAGATAAGAATTAGAGTGTAATTCTCATAACCATGTAAGCAGGAATAGAGTAGAAAAAAATATTTAAAGTGTTAGAAGAAAATAAACCATCAACCTAGAATTCTATATCCAGTAAAATTATCTTCCAAAACTGAAGAAGAAATAAAACTTTTCCCTACAAATAAAGGTTGAGGGAATTCATCACCAGCAGAATAGCCCTGCAAACAATGTTTAAAAAATTTTTCAGGGAAAATGAAAATAATATAGAAACTTAGATCTACATAAAGAAACCAAGAACATTAGAAAAGTAATAAATGAAAGCAATATAAAAATCCTTCATTTTTTCATTCTTAAATGATCATAAACATAAATGTTTAAAGTAAAAATAGGAGCAATGTATTGAGTGATTAAAGCATATGGATAAATGAAATGAATAACAATAATATCACAAGGGATGGGAGGGAGAAAATGGAAAGAATGAGAGAAAATGGGAACATTCTTTCATAGTATACTTTCAACACATGGAAGTGGTATAGTATTATTTGAAAGTTGATTTAGATTAGTATAAAAGGTATATTGCAAATTCTGGAATTTTATAAAAAGAAATGTAATTTATATGCTACAAAAGATCACAAAATGAAATGGAATTACATCAAATGCTCAATGAGAGCAGCAAGAAAAAAAGAATGAGGAGGGGAAAAAACCAAAGAGCAACAAAGGGCAACAAATGGAAGACAGCTACAAACATGATTGATATGAATCCAAATATATCAATAATTATTTTAAATGTGAATGATCTACATGCACCAATTAAAAGACAGAGACTGTCAGAGTGGATTAAAAGGCAAGAACCAATAACATGTTGCCTACAATAAATTGACTTTAAATAGGTTAAAAATAAACATATGGAGAAAGATATACCACAATAACACTAATCAAAAGAAAGTCAGAATAACTATTAATTTCAGACAAAGCTGACTTCAACACAAGGAACATTATCAACAATAAAGACAGGGATGACATAATGACAAAGAGGTCAACTTATCAAGAGGACATAACAATCCTATACCTGCATACACCTAACAAGTGAGCATCAAAATACGAGTCAAAAACTTATAGCATCAAAATAAGAAATAGACAAACTAAGTACTATAGTTGGATAATTCAACACCCCTCTGTCAGTAGTGATAGATTCAGCAGCCAAAAAATGAGTAAGAGTGTAGATGATCGAAACATCACTATCAATCAACTTGGTCTAATTGCCATAGCCCATCCATTAACAGCAGAATATAAATTATTCCTAATCTCACAAAGAATTGTCACTAAGATAGACCATACCCTAGGCCATAAAACATACTTTAAGAAATCTGAAAGAAAAGAAATTATACAAAGTATGTTCTCATACCAGAAAAGGAAATACACCACAATCTCACACAGCATTTTTTTTCAATTTTTGGATCACTTTATTTTTATGAATGCCATTTTTAAACTAAAATCTGTTTTCCTATTCATTTCCTTTATTCTTAGTTCCCTCAGCTTTTTGGAGTTGTAAACAGTTAAGCCTAAACCTCACTTTAAACAGCAGCCCTCCAGATATTTGAAGACATGCCTTCATATGCAGTTTTACCAACAAGAAATGTATTCAGTTTCTTTGATTATTAAATGTAATCTAGTCTCCAAATCCTTTAACCTCTTCATTACTTTGCATACATTTTCAAATTTGCTCATATCCCCTTAAGATAATAAGTGTCTAGTACACCTGATGGAGGAGATTTCCAGTTAAGATGGCCACTGAATCTATGAACCTACAACCCTCCCAAATTAACACAAATAATTTAATAGAAGAGGACTATTTGTCCAAAGAGATCATTTTTCTGTAAAATTTAAATTGAATAAACCTCGATGGTTTCTTAGAAGTTGTATGATGATTTAATGCTAAAGCTAAAGGAAAGCATGTTCAGTACTTTATTCACCCAATCACTCATCAATTTTTTTTCAATTATTGCATATATTTTTCATAAAATTTTAAGAGTCCACTTATACATGAGGTATACAGTAGGTCACCAGAATTAATTGCTTGAGAAACAAAACCACTTGTTTATGGTATCAATGTAGATTCATCAATCATAACAAATGTACCCTCTAAGTAAAGCATAAAGTTAATAATGGGGGAGGCTGTGCTTGTGTGGGGGCAGGGAATAGATAGGAAATTTCGGTACCTTTTGCTCAATTTTGCTGTGAACCTAAAACTATTTAAAAGAAAATGATAATAAAATCTTAGAAGGGGAAGAAATGAACTACTAAATGAACTCTGATTCCATTTACATATGTAGTTATCCCTCTGTATCTAAGGCAGATTGGTTGCAGGACCCCCTGCAGATACCGAAATCTGTGGACACTCAAGTCCCTTACATAAAATGGTATAGCATTTGCATGTAACCTATGCACATCCTCTCTTATATGTTAAATCATCTCTACATTTCTTATAATGCTTAATACAATGTAAACACTACATAAATAGTTGTAAATATAACATAAATGCTATGTTAAATAGTTGCTAGCATGTACAAATTCAAGCTTTACTTTTTGGAACTCTCTGGATATTTAAAAAAATTTTTTTTGATCCAAGCTTGTTTGAATCCGCTGATGGGAAACCTGCAGATGCAGAGGGCCAACTGTACACTGTTTGAACATTTTTATTAAATTGTAGACAAATAAGCAGAAAGAAAATTCTGGGGAAAAGAAAGACCAAACAGTATTGTTCCTGATGAACAGTCTCCCTTCTCAACCTGGGTCAATTCAGTCAATATGGCCTCATTAGCTATGCATGTAGATATGTGTACAATCTTGATTTTTCTGTCCAAATTGAGGAATGTAAAGCACAAAAAAGGCAGTAAGCTGTCTAGCTATACTTGGTAACCACAGATTTGATGACAAAGATTTTGGCTACTTGTCCAAATCATTCAGAAATTCCAAGCATGCAAAATTTTTCCTGGTAATTTAATCATAATATCTTTGGAGAAATTTCCAGTTACTTTGTAGTTACTGAAAATTTTCATGGAGATAAAATTCTTAAGACAACTTTAAGAAATTAACTTGTGGATGGAAATGGAATGTGTTTTGCAGGACTGCAGATGAAAAAACAAAACCTAAGAACTGATAGGTATTACATTTTATTTTAAGTTATATGTTTTCCCTTCCAAGGTCATATTTATCTGGATCATGAAACAGAATTATAGAATTTTAAGAGAGCCAAATTTAAATTAACAAAATAATCTGAATTTTAAGCCCCCCAGCAATTGCCATTAATATCTGTGTGCAAAACTAAACATTTCTCTGCAATATATTTAGGTGCCAGAAAGACCAAAAGAGAAGTTTTAGATGTATAACTGAGCATGAACTGTTCTAGGTGATTTAACCTAGGGAGTTGATATAAAATATCTGTATGTGCATTTAAGTTTCATATTGAAGGTGTGTAAAAATATGTTACAATTGTTTTGTTTATCCTAACCAATGGTTTTTAGCCCTTTAGCCTGAAGAAAAATTTTTTAAGAAATTGTTTATATGAGAGTGATACATTTTTTAAAAAGACTTAACCTGGAATCCCTACTGACATGATAACTTTGAGCCCATTCATCCCTCACCACACCACATCCATCCACTTCTTTTAAGGTCTGAGAATGGATTCTCACATTTGTAACCTCCCCTCATTGTCTGCCCCTTCCACTCACGTGAGTGGAAACACAAAGCTCAATCCTACAGTACAGCGAGGACTTTGAACCAGGATGCTGAAAACCTCACCATTTCTATTTGTTCTGAGGTAATAATACTATGTCTCCTCCCATGACACAGAAGTTTCTCCCCCTTCCTTGCCTGCCATGCCCAGTTGAGTTTCCCCATTTTGCAGTTTTCACATGATGACTTTTGAAAAGTCTACTTTTGAAACCTCTGAAAGTCTACTCTGGGGCTCTATGGACAACTACCACTGTGATTTGAACACTGGGTTAGGCACCAGGTATTTAATAAGCCAATAGTAGGTATTTAGAAACAACTGAATCCCTCATATCTGACAAATTTGAGATCAGTCATTGGTAAGATCACTATAAAAGGAAGTTAAACCTGGAAATCATAAGTGATATAATCATAACTTAAACATTTAATTTTAATTTAAAACATAGAAATGCTTGCTCATTCTCCACTGCAGGAAAAAGGCCATTTCTTGAAGAACTGGTCTACAATTTGCAGTTTCTTATCATTTTTCTTACACCAGTTATATGCACCATCTACTACTGCCGTTTTAAAGAGAAACTAGAATTTATAAAAATAAATGAAAGGCAGTTTGAATGCAAAAGCCTTCCAGGACTTTATAATACCCCTCCCCCAACAATCTTAAGTTTTCTGGTACACACTAAATTTTATTGCGACTAACCTTGATTTCACCTTTTAAACTATGCCACTTACTTTTCATAGAAGTAATTATTTTTCTGTTCACTTTCATATTTCACTGGCTTATATAACTGGTACAAAGAATTTTGAAAAGACACTACTGGCTCATACTCAGCATACAATTAAAGTGGTAGGTGCAGAAATGCACAGGTTTCAGTGTGCTATGGGCTCTAATTAGTAAATTACATAGAAACTGGAGCGCTTCAGTTAATTCAGCAGATGGTTAAGAGTAATTTAAGTCAATTTCTACGCACTTATCAAAGTCATCAGTTTAGATAAAGATTTGAAAGGGGCTTAACTTGTTTGCAATTTAATCAGATCTCCTAGGGCAGAACTTGATACATTTCTAAACCCCTGGATTGAAGTAACTATTATTTTTCCAGTTCTGAATTGAAGGAGAGGGAGAGAAGTGTAGTAAAAAGAAAACTAGAGTAGAAAACAGGGGGAAAAAATTGAAATCCCATCTCCATCCCTTACCAGCCTTGGGAATAATAAAATAAAAATAATGATCTATCTCACAAAGTTGAGGTGAAAATATGAAGATATATGCTATAGTGTTTTTTAATCTTCCAAATATTCCCCATATACATTTTTAAAAATTATTATGCTATTTTGTCTGTTACTTAAGTTTCCTAGCAGACTATGCATAGTAAATGGCAGTTTTAAAATATTTCTTCTATCAATAAAGCTAACAATTTGAAATATGGTATTCTAAGCATACGAAAATTATTCCATAGTAGAGCAAAATTTTGATACCAACACCAAAAACATATTTAGTACAAAAATGGCCAGAAATATTCTGAGCATTGTTATTAAAATCAAATATAAGAAGTAAGAAAAACTCACTATGCCATGCACCCGTACAGGGTCTGATTTTTGGTTGTAATTTACAATTGGATTAACTATTCTGTATTTCAGTCATAACATTTACATTATTTCCCTGCCAACACGAATTCATGCTCATTCACCAGAAGAGCGAACATTCATTTCCACTGCATTATGTATGCTGGTAAAATCTAAGGCACAAAAATCAAGTAACAGTGCTTCCATTGTAAGTCTCTTATCACATATCTGTACATCAGATTTCAAAAACCAAGGACTCATGTTGAAATTGGCTAATAACCAAAACACTCACTGTCAAATTAACTGTTCCCATCTGAGGTGATAAATGGAGAGTTCATAACTGTAAACCATGGCATATGAAAAATAGCTCATTGACATCTGTTCTTAACATCTGGCTTTTTAATCGATGTGCCAAAGCAAATGGGATATGCAATTCTATTTTGCTCCTCAAAAATTAGCCTTTGTGATCATTTATGTCTGAATTCTATGCCCACATAGCCCTACAAAATGTAAGCATTTAGTGTTATATTAATAAAGGCCAAGCATTCAGGTCCACACAGGTTTTACACCTATCCTTTATTCAACAATAACTCATTACCAGCAACATCATGAGACAGTATTAATACAAGTCCTCTTCCTCAGGAAAAACAAAGCAAAGGCCACAGTCTTTCTACTCCCTGTCCCCAGCTCCTCAGGAGAAACTACCCCATTAATTTAAAAAAATAAGGAAAAAAAAATACATGTATACAAGCACATATATATTTCCTCAAGGAGTTCTTTACAGGAAGACATCTTTAAACCAATTATGTATTTGTTTCCAACAAACACTAAAAAGTGACTTTTCCATAAGGTTTGTCAAACTCAATATAAAATATAAATAAAATAGAAATATATATTTGTTGGCTCTACTACAATATTTACTACAAATGCAACAACAAAATGATATACAGACATATGAAAATAAAAACAAGTTAAAGAAAGTGCTGAAAATGATTATACTGGTGTCTAATGTGTTGTGCCAGGAAAACACTCAGTGAGTATGGAGACAGTCCTTAAAGAACACAACACTTGGTCTGTATGGTTCATTAATAATATGATTAATTCATCCAAGAATAATTTATGTAAAATGTTATAAAGTAGTTCAATGAATCAAATTGTCCCAAGTTCACATAATGATGTCTGTATCCTCAGGAAATAGACTACAGAACATTCAAAGCATAACTTTTACTCTAATTGTTAGGTTTACAAGCATGACTGAATGGTCAAAGTGGCTCATACTTTGTGGTCTTTACTAGTCCTACTTTAGAGAGACTAACCTAAATTAAGTGAAGGTATTTATTTATTAAGAACTTGAACTACATTCAATTTTCCAGACCCCATGCAAGTACTAAGAATGCCATAAGTGAACTTGCAGGGCACTTAATCTCACAGGGTTAATAAGCAAACTAACAATTACTGCAGTGACAACTGAAAATAAAAGCAAGCACCCTGTCCTAAATGAAGGGCTACCTAACTCAAACTAGGAGAGAAGGGAAGGCTTCCTAAATGAACTGATTTCTAAGGTGAAAATGGAAAAAAAAATGTTTTTTTAATTAGGCAAGGAATAAAGTAGTACATGTTCCCGGTGGAGGGAACAGTCTGTATGAAGGCACAGGGATCAAAGAGAGAACAGCTAGTAAGAAAGAAGTGAAAAGAGGCAGAAACATAGCATGAAAAAAGAGGAGGAAGTGTGACATGAAATAAAGCTAGAAAAGGATGTACAAGGTATGTAAGACCCTGTACACTATGTTAAGAATTTTGGACTTTATTCAAAGAGCAAATGAAAGATTTTTAGCAGGTAATTGACAAGATAAGATTTGAATGACTCCTTTGGCTAATGTATGGCAAGGGGATTGGAGAGGAAACAAAACAAAACAAAAAACTCGACATAATGATCTTTGAGAATCACAGTACTTTAATAACACTTTTATTACTGAATATATGTGATACCAGTCACTCCCCAGGAATGAAATTGAATTCAAAAAACTGCATCACATCAATCGATTTTGTGTACTTCACTGATTTCTTTAAATGAAAAAAAAATGTGTTAGTATACAGAAAAAGTACTGTGTAAAGTTCATATAACTGTAACTCTCATTTGTCTTTCTTAGGAGGTTCTATGAGAAACTTATCTCAGCACTTTTGTATCAGTTAGCTATTGCTGATTAACAGACCACTCCAAAATTCAGTGATTTAAAGCAACAATAATTTGTCATTATAGCTCACAAATCACAACACTGGGGATAGAGTGATTTAGGTTGGGGTCTTACTCTTGCACCTGGGGTGTCTGACATCCACATATGGGGATTATGGGGTTCACATAGGCATGTCTTCTTGTGGCAACAGCAGATGTGCACGATGGAGCAAGCCCAATCAAAAAGCATGTCTTAGACTCTGCTGGCATCATATATGTTAACATGCCATTGGCTAAAGCAAGTAACATGGCTGAACCCAGAGTCAAGGATTAGCCAAGAACGTCAGGTCAAAGTGGAAAGACTCTGGCGTATAGAAGATATTCAGCACACTTTTTTAATGTTCTTAAAAGAGTTTTTTGGACTTAAAGTAAATATAAGTTGATAAACATATAAAAGTCCAAATCACTGCTGAAGTTTAAATAAATAATTTAAATAAATGCAAAGTAAGAATGTGAATTTTTGTATCAATTACTTTTTTAAAAATAATACCACCCACTTCATCAAATCATTGTGAGGATTAAATAAGAAAGGGTCTAAAACATTTAACATAGAGTTTGGCATATGATCAACAATAGGAGAACGTTACTCAACTTTATGACTTGGGTCCTTGATATTCCCGCTTTTTACACAGTAGAATATTAGAGTTAGAAAGAAACTCAGAGGTAGCTGTATTCCACCCAATGCAAAATGAATTATTTCTCCTTATGGCTTTTCTCTTTTCTGCATAGAGCAACAGAGAACAAATATACAATGAAGAATACAGAAAATAAAACTGTAATTACTTTTTAAATTACTTTTTAATCACCTTATTGATTATTCATAATAACTATATATGCTATTGCTTTGGTTATAAGAATAAGAGTATTATGAATATACACTTTAATTTGAAAGCCATATAATAACAGTTAAAGACAATTTTATTATTTTTTTAGCTAGTGATTTACTGTATTGTTAGAGGAGAAAAATAAGGAGAGTAACAAAACCTATAAGAAAGATGGAATGACTATAAACAGTACAGTGAATATGAAGAAAAATATTTTGTACCTTTGTTAGCATTTAATAAGAGAAAATCATATTATAACTATGAAAAATTACTTATGAAGTTAAATTCTCTAACATTAGTAATTGATCAGAATTTGATAGACATCTTCTCCAAACTGAACTTTTGCCAGGAATTTTATGCTCTCAAACACTGATGAAGGTTTAATTTGGAAGGAAGACCCAGCAATAAGAAGTCCTTCATTGCATATATTTTTTGGTGCAGTAAGTTAGCACCATAATAAAAAACTTAAATTTTATACTAATTCTTTATTAAAATAAGATAATATAAACAATTTATAATTCAGAAGAGGTAAAGCACCACCACCAAGAAAAAAAAAATCACTAAGGAGTAATATCAAAGAAACAGAATCCGAAGTACATTGAATGCTTCCCCGGCTAGGTTCTGTGCATGAGTACTGCATCTACAACTCAACAAGGCTAAATATCCACTAAAGCTATGCTAAAACATAGGCAACCTCTGCTTCTGAAAGTCAAAATCATTTCATAAGTTTCAGCCTAATTCATGTCCATTTTATCTTTAGTCAAGTAATATTTTATTCTTGATACTTAATACTAAAACTCTTCAATGCTTAATTCTAACAGTTATGAGAACTTTCATCTCTATTTCTCACTCATTTTTCAATCAATTCTTTACATATACATAATTAGCTACCTAACTAAGTCGGTTCTCTAGACAAAGACAATGAAATCACTATTTCAAAATAATTGGCTGGAAAAATCACACAAGGCGATATTGTAAAACACTCCATCATTACCTGATGTACAAAAGTGGGAGCCTGATATACTAAAACCATTTAGGTGTAGCACTTAATACTGCATAGATGCTATGGAAACAATCCATATATGACTTGATGATTTTTGAGGGAGCACATTATTCCACACTCACACTGATATTCTCAGACTGTGTGACTCAGTCTCTGGCTTGGACCATGCACAGCTGGTCACATAACCAGCGAGAAACTTTGGCTTTAGAAGGCCTCAGGCTGCCTTGGCTCTAGGAATTTGGAAGTGGCCAGCCTTCTGTGCCAAATGTCTCAGCCTTCTGTCTATTTTTAGCAGAAGGTGTGAACATTAGTGCCTCAGCCTGTCCCTCCTGCTTCAGGCATCAAACTTTTAACAAGGTGTTTCCCTGGGTGTTGTTCGACAGGCGCTTTCATACACTGCTTGAAGGAAGGAATGGAAGTCAGATCAACGGTTTGGAAAGTAATTTGGCAATTTTTATTAATAACCTTATGTATTTTCTTGCCCACAGATCCAAGTAACTTAACTTGTAGGAGTCTATGTGGGGTATATATGGAGATATATAAATATAAATATATATATATATATATATAAACATACATAAATATTTGCTCACAACAATGCTTGTCAAAACCATATTCATACTAAGATAAAAGTGACAGGTTAATCTAAATATCTCAAAATAAAGAAAAGGTTAAAATTAATCAAGAATATTCATGTAATGGCATATGCAACCATAGAAAATGAAAACTTACAAAGCTCAGGAAAACAGTACATATTTTAAAGACAAAATAAAGAATTATCTCTACTACTTAAAACATATATAAGAAAACATGATGAAAGAAAATTACTTCAAAATATTATAAAAGGTATGCCCAGGCCATGGCACTAGGTTTGATGTTTTATTTATTTATTTATTTATGATTTCCTATTTTTACAAAGATATATAAATAGTGACACATGACCAGAGGTCATTCTTATCAGACTAATAATACTAATAACTATTAGTCTAATAAGACTACTGTTTTGTCTAATGAAACTAATGTTTTATTAGTTTAGTCTATTTAGTCTAATAAGACTAATGTTTTATTAGGTTTTCTCCCAATTCCTGCCTTCAGAAGTAGGGGGATGAGAAAGGTACCTTGTCATTCACTGGTCTATCTCACCCACAGAGGGTCCCTCTGAAGGTGAAGAGATGAGCTCGACTGGATCATTGGCCTAAGGCTGATATGTGGTATATGGAAGTGAATTATTTTTAGCACATCTGCTGTGTCTTGCTCAGAGTGAAAAATTACAGAGACACTTGCAGTCAGCACTGACAGGACATGGCAAAGTTGCTATTTTTCCTCTAGTACCATATTACTTGCATAAATCATCTTGATTTCTGCTTTCTTTCCAAGGAGCTATAATTACAGAAATAACTTTCCTCAGGTAATCATGTATTAACATTATAAACAAACAGAAAATAAGCCCTAAAAAATTAAGTGAATTCTTACTCAGCCAGGACCTCATATGTCAGATTTTCAAAAAGTTTCAAAACTGTCTGAAATGTATAGGGCTGTTCTCTCTTCCACAGTTTGGACCCTGCAGTGATTTTTCTATTCTTCTTGCTTGATTCCAGTAGTAGAATGTCTCTGCTACATACAGTACCCATCCAGTTGGCCTCTTCCCAAGACTGAAGGCTCCTTCAGGCCCTGACTCACGTCCTTCCAAAAGCATATTTACACTTGTATGGTTTCTTCTTTACTTCAGGAATATATATACATATTATGTTTTTAAAGATGCCATGTCTTTCTTTTAATGAACATTTTAAAGCTTCATTATATAACCTAACAAGCTGATTAATTTTCCTCCATGCAAAATTTAATTACTAGAATTAATTAAGAATGCACTTAAAAACAGATAAAGGTATAAGCAGACCCTGAACAGAGATTTGTCATATCTCAACTCCTCTGTTCTGTGGCTATCATATGCACTCTCTATTCCAGCCATCTTGCACATGTATGTTCTTCTTCACAATGAGAACTGGATGAAAGGGTGTGGGTGAGTCAGTGTAAATCCATTACAATTATCGGGAAAACAACTAAAGACACATGGCCAACTGATGCTGGGTCAATAAAATCTTCTCCATATGTGCAGGGCATCCCACTTTTAAGCTGATTTTTTTCTTTAGCAAAAACACAACTCATATTCATTTTAGGGCTCACATTTATTAAATTACTAGGGAAACTTTGGTGTAATACATTTAAACACAAATATACAATGGTTAGAGATTCAAAGGCAAAGTTTCATAATTGCATTAAAGGTGCAGAGGGGCAATATTGCTATCCAGAAAGTTCTGAGAGTGCCTTTTTATATATAAAGTAAATTTAAAATGACATCTTTGACTTTAACAGAGAAGGAGGTTTTATTCCATATGAAAATTCACCATAAAATACATAAAAAATAGTCATTGTAAATTGCAGGTTCTGGTAAATCCATGTAACTAAAAATACCATTAAAGAACATCATCATAGAAATGAATGACTGATGCTCTTTTTTTGACTGCATTAAACTTTAGTAGTTTGGAGCATGTTTGATCTCATATACCAGTAAACTTAACAAGACCTTGAAACTTCAAAGATCAACTTTACAGGGCAAAAAACCCAAACATGAAATAAAAGGAAAACTGAAATATATTTCAAGGCTAAAGCAGTCATGGATTTTTGTTCTTGGGAAGGATAAACTACATAATATAACAGATGTTATATTTCAAAATAAAATAATATTGATTCTGCTTTAGCAAATGTCTCAAGTATCAATGAGTTTTTTGAATGCCCTAACTACCAAAAATATAAATCAAGGAGTCAGGAGTAATTAAGTCCCTGCCTAATTTTCTTTTAAATGATATAATTGTGGCTATGTGCTTATTTGCATATTTATAATCAAGCTGAGGGTCAAAAACTCCTGAGACCAATTTCTGTATTTCAGAAACCAATTTAAAATATCCAAAGTATTCAATACAGTATAAACTAAGTACTATTGATTAATCAATGGTCTTATTCCGTTATCTAGTATCACATAGAAGATTTGCAGTGTTCTACAATAACGACTTGTAGAATTGGGACATTAGTAATGCTGTTTTATGATGGATGTACTGATTTTAAAAAAGGGACAGTTTTCATGATATCAATGAAGGGATTAGCTACTTTAAGGAAAACAAATTAAATAAAAAAGTAAGTAGGTATGGTAAAAATCAGATTTGTATTTTACTAGATAACCAATAAGATGCCACCTAAAATTATTTCTACATAGTACTTATCACTATCAAAATTTACCTTATGTATCTGTTTTTTTCCCTATTTTTTCCTTTACTCCTTCACACAAACATATATTTCATGCAAGCTCCACGAGAGTACGAAAATGTTTTCCTTTTCACAATGTTTGTTTGTTTTTAACTATATCCTGTGAACTTAAAAATAGGGCCAGGAATATAACAGATATCAGTGATTACCCCAAATTTGCAAATGTAGTCAAGAATTTTAAAAATATACATATACATTATGTGTAAATTTTGACATATAGAAGACCCGTACTCTTCATTTTAACAGTAGTAGGCACTTTAATACTATCGGTGAAATTTCACAAGAATTTTCATAAATAAAAATTAGCAAATTGAAGATAATTTTGCAACACCAGGAAATTTACAGAACGTATGCAAATCTTCCAGAGAAAATAAAACTAGCAAGACTTGGCAATACCAACATTAACAATGACAAAAAAGTTTTGTCTGGAGAAAAAATAAAAATTCACTACATGCTGAGAAAATAAAATTGATTTCATATGAATTACTCATTTTCTATACTTTAATTTTTTAAAGTAAACCAACTATGTAATACAAAAAAGAAAATACAAAAAAGAAAAAGTACTAGAAAAGAAAAAAAATTACAATCCAATTGCCCTAAATACCTTCAATGTCCCAATATTCCAAATTATCACCATTCAATTCCATCCCATGACTATTCTCTTTTCATTTCTCATATAAATACTAATTTCAAAAAGTAATATCAGTTTTCATAAAAGAAAAAATGAGGGATTGTTACTTTTTTGTGGGTTATTTTTAAGTTAAGAATTATAATTATATATATATATATATGTTTGTCACATATTTTTTGTCAACTCCTGGTTTTTCATCCATTATAGTAAGTTAGAAGATTTATTCCAGATTTCTATGGTTGTTTTCCCTGACACTGTGTTCTTAACCTGGACTAACCTGCCATGTATTACACAACTAGTGACCCATGGTAGCAACTGCCCTGAAGTCTTTCTTTTCCTTCCAATTCTTGAAATCACTGTGTATTCCACGTCTATTTGTCTTCAGACAATTTAACTTTGAATTTGTCTCTCTCTCACTTTAGATTGATTCTTCTGATATTTCATGCAGTTTAAAACACCTCACATGTTTGCAATTTGGGACGAGCTAGGAGGTAACTACTCATTTCCACTCTACATTGTCTCACACCTCAGTTGGATTGGCTCTGATAGCTGGTGGCTAGGACAGCTAGGGACTGGCCAAGTATTAATTTTTCTTTATGTCATCTCAGGGGTACTTTATATGCTCCCTCAATATGGTCTCTCCATCACAGTGCTCCAAGGGTAGCCAAATGCCGTGTATGTCACCTAGAGTTCCCAGAGCTAGTATCTTAAGAGGCCTGGAATAAAGCTGCAAAGGTTTCAGTGACTTCACTGATGAATTTCCAGAAGGTCATTTCTGCTTTAGCTTATTGATTATATATCACTATTGCCATCCCAGGTTCAAGGGGAGAGAAATTAGAAAAAAACTACATAACTGGGAGTAGTAGCAGAAATTTTTCAACTCTCTTTAATCTACCACAATCATAGACTCTGGTTTCCTTTACTGAGCATTCCATCCAAAATAGTCCCAGTTCAGTCTGTGCATCCACCTATTACAGTATTTAAAATACACTGTGTCATTTATTTCATTATATGATCTTCAACATCGGGGACTGTTTCATTTTTCTTTTTTGTCATAGTGCCTATGAAAGAGTAGGCATTTAATAAATAAGCATTTATTGAATGAATGATATTTAAAAACCTGCTTGAGGCACAAAAATGATTTTGAAATTCTTCAAAATAAATGATGCCATTAGTTTTGTGCTACACATAAAGTGAATCTGAAATTCCTTAACTCCCAAGCTCCTTCATAATCTGGACTCTCATGATGTTTGCAGTCTTAACTGCCATCATCTCTTGACTTTCATTCTTCCTCCATCATTTAGTGAGGCCAAACTACCCCCAATTATCCATCCTATGAATTTCTCACCTCTATTCATGTTTAACGTATGCCTGGCATTTGATCTTTCTCCTTTTCCTGGTTAAATTTTATTCATCTGTTACTCCTAAGCTCAAGCTCAAATATCATTTTTCAGTGAGGACTCTACCTAACTACTCAGTTAATCACTTCTACTTTTTGTTCCTGCATCTCACTGATTATTATGCCTCTGCATTTTAGTTGTTTACTTAAGAACTGCCTTAGAATCATAGTTCACTGCAGGTGTAATTCCAAAAATGTATTCACGGTACGCCAAAAGGATGAAGGGACTTGGCTGTGAAATCTGGCAGAGGAGCCAAACTAATTGAGCTCTGTGCCTAGCTCTGGTTAGCTCTGGCTAAATTCCTGGCTACACTTCCTTTCTAACAAGGCATGTGGGTTGGGATAGGACGCTCCTGCAGTCGGGTAGGTGTAAGGGGAGCTAAAGACCTGGCAGAAGGCTGCATGGCTACTAGTACATCAAAGACTGATTTACTAAAGGGAGTTCCAATCACTCAAACTGAGAACACATCATCAGAGATCCATTTGGTAGAGTAATTCAGGTGGTTATTAGGATATAACACCCACTTTCTGGCTTCCCACTTTACTTTGGTCTCACTTGGTAGCAAATCTACAACCCCATCAACAGGTAGAGCATTATTTACTAATCTTCACCTCGATCTTCTATAAAACACTCCTTATTCACTCATCTAGGCACAGTTGTATATGCAGGAAACTCCTCAGTGAAGGAGATAAACAGATTTCCTGGTCAACAGCTTAAATTTCAATGGGAAAGATACAAAGCATGTAAACAAATACAGCATAAGAACATGTTAAGTGCTGTGAACAAAGCAAAACAAAACAAAAAATAGAAAGTGATAGAGTAAGAAATATTTTAGAGAGGGTGGACAAGTACTCTTTGAAGAGTTGACATTTGAAGAGTAACCCAGCCAAAGGAAGGCCTACTTGAGAAAACAGCATTCTAGCCAGAGGTAAAGGTGAGTGACAAAAGACCAGAGATAGGAATAAGCTTGATATGTTCCATGAATACCAGTGCAATTGGATATCAGAAAGCAATATGTACAATAATGGATATAGTCAAGTCCTTTCAGGGCATGCTTAGGAAGCTGATTTTAGAAAATGCAATAGGTGTCACTGCAGGATTAAGCAAGAAAATGACATATCTAACTCGTGTTTTTTAAAGATCTCTTTGGCAATGTGGAGAATGGATCAGAGCGAATAGGTCATAGGAAAAGTAATGAAATAAAATAAATGTAGTAATTAATGTCATGAACATAAGTAAACACACTAGCACAAGAACTTCCAGCCCACATCTAATAAATATAAATGATTTTGTGAGAAAATAATCAGCTAGAAGTTTTCCTTGAGGCCCAACCAAGAATCCATTCAATTTTGAGTTGTCAAATTTGAGTAAAGTTGCCCTGTATTGGTAGGATTTCCTATTACAGTGAGCTCCAGGGTGGTGACAATCTCATAGGGTTACATTTATAATGAACTCCACCTATAGCAAATCACCATTGCAGAACCACACATGACTAGACGTTCACTGGGCCTTATATAACACCAGATGATTCACTTCTACGGTGTTTTATGACACAGAACTCAAAGGCCCCATACAAGTACCTGTCTCTCATTTTAGTAAACACAAAGCCCACTTAATTTTTTTTGGAGAAAAATCTTTGTTCTTTCTATAGACATGGTACTATCTCAGGTAGAGGTACAATAGATCTCCCTCTTAAAAAAGTAAGGTGACAATCTGGGCACATGTCCCAATTAATGAACCAAGTCTCCTAAACTCATTGCATTTCACTTCTGTATGTCCCCAGTCATACACCCAACAAACTATACTGTATCTTGGTCTTATCTTTTTAAGTTTGACAGAGTTTTCTGTTTCTCACTACCAAGACCTAGGTTACTAAGTTATAATTGATATTATTGGCAGTTAGCAACAGCAAGTAACTGTGTTTATATTTTAAACAAACAAACAAGAAAATTGAATTTATTGGGAAAATATCACAGTCTCACAGAAATAACAGGAACATGGAGTATCCGCTTTGGGAAACTGACAGGAACCAAGGACTTCTGAGAAAGTGAGGCGATAAAAAATAAATAGCAAAGACCACACAATTGGAAGAGGCTGATATAATACAGTTGCTGCCACTGATAAAAATATGACCTCTACCCACCTTCATGTCCTTGTCTGGGCACAAAGTCTGTGTGGCTGAGTCTATGCTGCCTGGTCACCCTGCATTCATGGGAATGGAAGGAGGATCTGGCCACTTTGCTTCCATGTGGGAAGTGTGCATTACCTCTTACCAAGGCTATATCCAATATAGTTTGTCTGAAAAGAGAACAGAATAGTAATAGAAAGAAAGCAGAGGTAGGATGGTGTACAACCAAAATATAACACAGTCAGCTATTATTTTACATGTTAGTTTATTCAATAGATACTTATTGAACTATGTGATGGGCAGTGTTCTAACAACAGAGAAGAACTCTGACAAACACTGAGATATTGGAACAAGAGTAGCTAAGAAAAGTAGGAGGGTAAACACTGTTGGACTCTGTAAGCCTGTAAGCCCTGGTAAAGAGTTTGCATTTTATTCTCAGTGCAACTGTGTTTTGGTTTTTGGTTTGAGGATTTTTTTTTTTTGGCCCATGCTGCACAGTTTGTGGGATCTCAGTTCTCCAATCAGGGATCAACCCCTGCCCCCTAACCACTGGACCGCCAGGGAATTCCCACAATTGTGTTTTTAATGAGAGAAATAATGTCAATTAACATTTTAAAAAGACCATTCTGACTGCCAAGGAGAGAATAGAATGCAGGTGGATCAAGAGTGGAAGTTGGAAGATGATGAAGGTTCTTGGCTGCAAGTATTAGAAACATACTTTGACTAACTTACACAGGAAAGGAACTATTTGGAAGAATATCAAGTAACCCACAGAATCATTCACAAGCCTCAAGGATCAAATAAAAAAGCCAAGCAGGAATCAAGAAAGGGTGGACAATAGGATGCACAGAAAAATGAAGATAAAGACATAATCTGGTGGGATACCTTCCCAAATGCCACTGCCACTGGTTACTCAACTATGCATGTACTGAACTCTCATAATCTCTGCTGGATTCTCGACGTCTCCATGTTGTCATAAACATTTCCCCAATTCTTCCTGCCTTTGTGCATCATTTCAAATTCAAATTCAAACTCCTGAGTGCTATCAAGCAAAGATCTGAACTTTATCATATATGCATACTCAAACTTCCAAAGGCTATTACAAGAACACGGTCCCTTTGGTTTCTGTAGTGAAAACAAGAGGAGAGTGCCTCCAACCAACTCTTACACAGTAGAAAACTCTCCAAAACTAAGCAGGGATAAAAAGAGGCAGCATTGTCCTAGATAAATGTCCATAGAAGGAAACTAGTATCGGTGTTTCAGTGCAACATGAAGTGGGGTGGGGGGTTGGGGGGTGGAGGTGTCTTGGACCTGGACTTGGAAGAGAATATAATGGAATGGTTGAGTGCAGGCTATGTAAAGAGATTATCAAAACCTTTCTCTGCCACTTACTACCTATGTGATTTTGACCTTACTTCTTTGGATTCTTTATCATTTCAAAAAAATAATAACAGTAGCTACTAGAGATTGTAGAAGGATTGTAATAATTCACGAATATTCTTAGTATCGGGTTTAGCACTTGGTAGTAAGTGCATTATAAATCTTAGCTATCATTGTTTGGAGTGGTATCAGTGAGTATGGAGAGACATAATGAGTGGAATGATAGGAATTGCTAGGGAAGAAGATCATCAATGACCTCTAAATTATGGTTTGAGCAAGGGCGTGGATGGTAGTGTATCTACTGAGATAAGACAAATCTCCATTCCACCAGTTTTCTGAGTTTGATCTACCCACCCCCAGCATGCCCAAGAATTATTTTGTATAAAAAGCCTCTTGGGGGGGCTTGGACTCCCTGGCAGTCCAGTGGTTAGGACTCAGTACTTTCACTGCTGAGACCCCAGGTTCCATCCCTGGTCGGGAAACTAAAATCCCCCAAGCTTCATGTGCAAAGAAACAGAAACAAACCCTCCTGGTTCTCTTGGTTCTACTCAGCTCTAGGGATACTCTAACACCTTACCCAACACTGAAGGCAGTTTGACATCTGACCCAACACTGAGACAGAGAACAAAATTATTGATTTTATATTTGTTCATCTAGAATCTGTATCCACCTAGTATCAGTGTCTCTACCAATGACTCAGAAAATATTGGCACTTCAGGAATTTTCCAGAGAGTTCTATGTTTAAATGACTACCTTCAAGCTCTTTCCAAAATATAATGGGATTAACGGATAGTTGATAGATATAATCTAATAGAGTTCATCTCAAGTTTTGAATCTTTCTGACTTTTGTCATATAATGTCACATATTTACAGGTTCCATGAATCAGGGTGCGGACATCTTTGGGAGACTGTTCTGCCTGTCGTGCCTTCCAAAAGGCAGTATAAGTAAAACATAATGACAAACCAAAAGTTGCCTTAATAAGGCTTCAGAATGTTCTTTTAGTCTCTGTACTAATAACAGAGCACCATATACAAGGTAACAAACTTCTGTGTACTTTATCCAATTTTGTCTCCCGTATCACACCTCTTCTTTGTTCAAACATTTAATTAGGAAGGAATAAAATTCTCAAAACTAATAAGAATTCGAACAAGTTCATATGTGAGAGAAGACAAGAATCAAAATTCATCAGAGGAAACTTTCTTAGATTTGTATTCTAAACAAATGTCATAAATATAGAAAAAAAGAAAAATTTTCTTAAAAACTAAGCCACCTAGTAAAAGTTAAGGAAAATTAATATGTGATCAACAAAAATAGTTGACTGACAGAGGATTATTTAGACATACAGTCTAAACAAAGATAAAATGTAAAATCTTTACAGTTTAGATTAGAAAACATATGATTAAAATTTCAGGAGAGCTTCTCTCTTTCTCTTTCCTTTAACTTTTAAAAGAAGACATATTTTTAAAATTCACATCTGCCAAATGAAAACAGGAAAAGCAATGGAAATAGCCCAAACTTTCCCAAGCTTCATGATAGAGAAGAGGGCTGATAAAAGTTCCTGTAAAAATAAGACTAACAGAGAAAACCAAAACTAACAGGACTCCCTTTTATTTCCCCAAACTACATTTTCTTTTCTGATTTAATATCTAATGAAAACTTGCATGGAACAAAATTTTGGCATCTATTTATCACATGAGGATATTTTGTGAAAAACCATATTCTTCCACTGAAATAGTGAAGGAAATACTGGACTATCATTAATCATATCAAAGCAGTATATTACTCCAAAATGAAAAAGAATGTGCTTATAAAGGCAATATTAGAGTAGAAGCCAAACTAATTATAACATGCTTTGAAGTATGAAACCTGTAGCAAAGAACCTATGTAACCTTGCTGGAGACATTTGCAAGTATTGTACTGAGCTGCATTTTGAATAAATTAAAACTTTGTTTTGTGTGTGTGTGTGTATGTGTGTGTGTGTGTGTGTGTGTGTGTACAGGGCATGAAGGACTAGAAAGTTCTAAACATAAGTGCTCTGTCACTAAGGAAGGAACTCTTAAAGTGACCCCACCATAAAAATGTGCTACTGCTTTTGCTTCCAGTAAGTGAGAACCAAAAGAATATTATCTGTTGACAAACTCACATTCAAGAATGAGTGTGGTAACATGTGAATAGGATCAACATAGCTGCAACACCTAGTTCATCACCTTAAACAACAGGTACTCAACAATATTTGTGAAGCAACAATGTAAGAAAAATCACCCATCAAAGATAACTCTGGGCGTCTTATAGTTAGTTTACCACCTTTATGTTATAACTACCTGCATTATCACATTTGTGTGTTTCACGAAAACACACTTGCTGATATCATAGCCTGCTATGCCCTTCCCCTAACGTTGCATGGCTGACTCCTTCCTGTCTTTTAGGAAATCAGCTAACGTTCCAGGAGAAGAGAGAGGCAAATCAGAGTAATCGGGGAGATCGGAATGAGGGGGTTACTTACAAAGCTGTGGGCAGGGCAAAGAAACCAAAAATTGGGGCTAGCGGCAGTGTGAAATTCACCACCCCAAAGTCTGAAGGGGTAAAAGGAGAGTAGCTACTGGACCCAGAGAAAGCTTAGCTTAGCTGTAGCTATGAGAGAGGGGCCCCGTCAAGAGCTGCGGCGTTACGTAGAGGAGGACAGCATCGGCCAACCTGTGAGCCAGACCCAACTGGAAGCCTGAGAGAAGGACAGCCTGGTATGTGTAGCACTTTCAGGGTTCCTCTCAATATCCTCTTACTGTCACCTCCTCAAATATACTACCTTGAGTCGCTAACATAAAGTAATAACACACTCAGGCTTTATCATGCCACATGCTTACAACCAACCAAAACCCAGCAGGGTTTTTGATGTGTTCTACATATTAACAGAAGCATCTGGCTTTCTGTTTTAACCAAAATTTCTAGATTGTCCTGAAGAAGCATTTAAATCCTATAATTATTACTGTAGACAGTATATTTTTTACACTGATGAGACTAAGAAACTTTGACATTCAGAAATGTGACAATGGGCTTTCTATTAGAGCTTTAGTGCCTCTAACACAGGGAGGGTCAGAGTGAGCACCTGCCCAGAAATAAGCAGCTGTTCTCAGTGTAGGTTAACTACGAGGGTGAGTCAAACATTATCCGCACTCAAGTTATATTAAAACTTCTGTAAATTCTACAGCCAGAGTGCGGATAATGTTTGACTCACCCTCATAGTAAGGACCTCGAGGAGTTATTGCTGTAGGCAGCTCTACATGGTCATGTCCTTCTCTATCATTAATGGAATTGTTGCTGTCTCCTCAGCCTACAAAAATCTGAGTGAGATTTTGATGAACTTCCCTCCTTCCCCAGCAAGACTCCTCTAATTTTCCGCCCCGAGAATTGCCATCCAGGTCTGCACAAATCAGCTGTCACCTGCAACAATGACCGTGGAGTCAGTAACGACCACGGAGGTTCTGGATGAATGTTCTTGCAGGTGAAGACTGACCGGGTATCCACAATTGCTTCCAGGCCTCCTCTAAGCAATGGCGACAAGGCAAAGCCTGAAAAGGAGTTCATGGGGCAGGGCTGCTCTGGAAGCCAGCAGTTGTCTATATAAGCATCAAAGAGAAGATGGGAGTTCCCTTCCCCTAGCAGGTAAACAAGATAATGGACTTCAGTTTTGAATATAATCCAAGAATCCCTAAGAAAGTTGTTATGAAAGGTAAGGGGTAAAAAACAAACAAAGCAAAACAAAACAAACCCTGGACTTCCTTCTCAAGGGAATAGATAAGACTTCAGAATTGCAGAAATTTGCAGTCTATGTTATAATGAGGAGTCTGATTCCACTTTTTTGATGTTTGAGTGTTGAAAGCTTTTAAGCCTGTCTCAGTATGAACCAATTTTGAGTGGGAGTCTCCCCTGCTTTTGTAGCATGACCACAACATAAAGGAAATCTGCCTTCCTTTTCTATTTCCAACTAATTGAAGAAGTCATACCAGTTACCGGCAACCTCAATCATCATTTTCCTACCAAGTACAACCATTTTCTTCCCATTCAGATTCCTAATCCAGCTTGTCTTCCATTTCTTGCCAGTTCTTCAAACACCATAAACTCTTATCAATTATACCAGTTCAACTAGAGTCTTACTGTGGGAAGAGTGGTCACTACCAAATGTAAACATAATTGAAGTGAGGAAAATGAAGTCATTGTGTTCAAAGTCAAAAGATTTGCTTCAATGTGTAGCTGAAGCAATAGTAAGACGTGAAGTTTTACCAGGGGAACTTAACACATACAAAATATCTTCCCAGAATTCTCTGCTGCAGTTCCACCCATTCTAATTTCTCACCTCTTTCAAGATGCCTGTTATTAATTTAACTGGAAATTACTTCAGACCTTATTGGACATGCGAAGTGGTTTTATGTAACTTATCTGTTAGTACCACTTTGGATATATTAAGCTTGATGTTAAATTGAATATTAAAAATGTCACATTTATTCAAATAAAAGGATGACCTATTATGGTGATTTATAAAAGTTTAATTCAATTCACTGAAAATTTTTTCAGTGTAATTGTAAGCAGCACTTTTCAGGAAAACCCCTCTCTGGAGGAAACCTCTTTTCTTGTCAATTTAAGCAAAGCTACCTTGTAACTAACTTTTAAACCAGGTGACCCCATGCTCTACTCATTTCTGGCCCTAGCACATCTTTCAAATCTCTTGATCACACAATACCTTGCCTAACCTGTTCATTCTTTCCATAGACCAAAGAAGTAGAAATGAAGAATAAGCAATTAACACATGAGTGTACTCTTCCTTAATTTCCCCTTCAGTAATCTCATGAACAAACTGCTTGAACAAGATAGCATCTAAACAAAGACCACAAGACGTCAACAAGCCTGCATGAGGTGGGAGACAGCAAAGAGTCTGATCTTCTATCTCAGTGATTAACAGATTACTTTCCTTTTTCCCTTCAAAAATTTTCAAGGCTGAGCTGAATCTTTGTTTTTTTGCCAACACTGAGTCCACCATCTCCCCAGATTGCTGGCATTCTGATTAAGAGCAACTTTTCTTTCTACCAACATTTGCCTCTCTTTCGGGTATTGATTTTCCAGCCGTGAATAGCTGGACCTGAGTTTGGTTACATAGCTACAATTTATTCCAAAGTTACCTTAAGATTCATCCACCTTTAAATAAAATGGTAATTTAAAAAATGATGGGCATCACAGCCACAAATTTTGCTTATTTTCTTCTTTCAGGGATTTTTCCAAAAAATGGAGTAAAAGTCCACAACGTTGGACAAAGAAAATTAATTAATTTGGGCAAATTGATGTATTGGGACAAGTGTGTAAAAAGGAGAGGAAAGAAAGGATAGTGGTATGATGTAATTCATTCCTTTTAAGTGAAAAGTGGGTTTTTATTTTTAAAGGATGACTTTGTCAAACAGCAAATACAGTAAGCTATACACAAACCTCCTGGTTTCTCACCTCATCACTCTCTGCATAATAAGACTTCATTTCAGATTTCTTTTAGGTACCAACATCACCAGTTCATTTGGCTCTATCCCTATGGCCCTTATCTGACCCAAAAAGCCCTTAAGCACTTAGGATTCAAAAACAGCATATATTTCTGCAGAGAGCCAACCAGCCTACAGCCAGAAATAGGTTGTTAAGATTTAACAAGGAAAAGTAAGGGACCCATTAGAAGGTTACAATGGCTTGGCCAGGAGGGGAGAGGGTGGAGATGGAATCCAAAGTTTAAAGACATTGGAAATAGTCATGTTAAAACTCATTTTAACAATCAGGTGTAAAAATAGACTTTATTAAAATGCTTAATAAAGCGTACTGCAGAAGCAAAAATAAAAAATCCAAAATCATTAATTGCATATTGCCAAAGTGAAGCTAATATAAGATAATTTTACATCACCTGGTTAATGCATATTTCCCGAATTTAGGCATCTATGCGAAAATCTGTGTATATATTCACAGAAAATAATTGGCTGTTCATGTCACAGAAACAGAGCATTAAATAAATGTGTAAAAATTTCCACAGTGAAGATTGTCAGTGTCATCTCATATGCCTCTTTTTAAAAATGAAGGTGAGTCTAGATTTTTTGAGGAACGTGAAGAGTAAACTCAAGCAAGTTAAATCAAAACAGTCACGCTAAGTTAAACTACTTGTATTATTTTTCTTCAGTGTAACGTCTTTCTTACAGATGTTCTCGATCTTAGCATTAATTTTCAACATCGTTCTTGCCCTATTTAATTCAATTATTTATAAAATTAAGTTGCTTTAGTGACAACTTCTGAGATGCTCAGAACAATGAGTAACCGCTCACCAGTTTGAAATACGTCAAGCAATTTTCTTACTAAGATTAAATTTACTACAGTAAACATTCACCCACTTTAGCGTACAGCCCCATAAGTTTTGACAAATGCATGTAATCATAAAATCAGTGCCACAATCAAGATATAGAGCAGTTCTATCACTTCCTAAACGTCCCTATATGTATAGCAATTTAATGAGAGCTACTTTTAAAAAGCCTGATCCATGACAAAGTTTTAATATCTCTCCCTGCTTACTGTGGCTCTGATTAATAGAGGACATTCAATTATAGGATTATTAGATATAAAATCAAATAGATCAGATGACTCTACTCTTTTTTTTCAGAATAAGGAACATGTATTATGCTTCTCCCCTCCCACCCCCGCTCTCTCTCTTTTACTCCCTCAATCCCTCCCTTTTAAACCCCCCCACCAAAAGATATACCCTTCTCTACTTCTCTCCAATATAAATCAGGATCTTATATTTTTATTTTTGTTTTTCTTTACTCTATACAGACAACCACCCTTCTGATTTGTATTAGCAGGAAAGGAAATCTCTCCAAAACGACATTACCTCACGTGAAAGAATGTAGCACTACATTCGTTTCTCAAGACTGGATAAAGCATGTTTAGGCTAAATGTGGACATCAGCAGTTTTAAAACCCAAATCTGATGCATCTGGCATTCTTTATTGTCTTAGAGGTTTCATCAGTGGATGCTTAAAATCTTTCTCCTGGCAGCAAAACTCTCCAGTGAGGTTTTTATATGATTTGCTAAGAAATGGCTGGTTTCAAGAAGTCATTCCTTTCAATCTCCAGGGAAGGATGGCTGCTAGAGCAACTCTGCCCTTGAGCTACCTGCTAGATGACTTCAGAAAATCTTCTTATACAGAAGCAATATTTAAATTAAAAAGGACAGTTTGAAAACCTGTTTTTACTTTGTGCAAACTCCCTCAGTTTTGTTAGCCAATAACTGTTTGGGTTTTGGTGGGTTTTTTTTTTTTTTTTTCAACTGCTTTTTCAATTAGGGATGGGGAAAGAAAATTAGAGACCCTTTTTTGGAAGTAATAAAGCATTGCCTTTACCATAATTAGCCTCAGTGTAGTGGCAAAGCCGGTTTTCACATCCCCATGATCCCACAGTGCAGGGCGCTTTTCTTCAGTTGATGAATGGATAATGCAGGGGACTTACAGTGTACCTAACACAGAACAGAAACTGTCTGAAGCTCTGCCCTGTTGCTCAGGATGCATGAATTTTGAAGAGGACCAGGGAACTGGACCAGCCATTTTGGTGGTTTGATCCGTATCACGTCCCACACCCTATCCATTTTTACACAGAGTGTAAAACTAGAATCATTTACCTTGGTTCTTTTTAATGTCTTTTTGCTGTGAGTGCCAACTCATTTTGAGTAACTCAGACACAAGTCTTCCTATTCTTACACTAATACTCCACAAAATGCGAAGTTCAGCTGGCTTGTTTCCTTTTAATTTCTCAGCTCTACCCAAATATTCTTGGACAGAATCTCAATCATTTTAGCCTCTACTAAGAGTTTATAAAGCTTCAAGCATTCTTTACCCTTCCTAGAATCTAAGCAATTCTGATGGTATACTCCCTTTAGAAACCTTATACCAGTGGTTCTCAAAACTTAGTGTGTGTCAGAAATATCTGGTGAGCTTATTAAAACACAGCTTTCCAGGCCCCGTTCCCAGAGTTTCTGATTCAGTTTGTCTGGGGTGGCCCAAGATTTTGCATCTAAACTCCCAGGTGATGTTGTTATTGCTGAGCCAGAAACCATACTTTAAGAACCAATTATTTATATGATCCTTTCTGATAAGTGATTACACCAATTAGTGGAATAAGGAACATCATTTTTCTTTGTAATTTTTCCCTTTCCTCCAACACTGAATGAACAGTAACTGCTCAATATAACGGCCACCTTATATACTTCTACTTGTTACCTACAATTTGGGTATACAGATATTTTTTCTTGTTGTCACTCGGGTTCTGTCTCCATCCTTCTAAGCTCTCTCCTAGACTGTAGAGTCTTACAGCCCACAAATATTTTACAGATTCATTTGCCAGCTGATTTGTTTAGACTTGGCCAATGAGACATGATTTTAGAGACAAAAGACAAGAAAACACCATTATTTTCTGTGGTTGTTGTGGAAAGTTATGTGGGCACTGGAAGATGGCAGATCCACTGGTGCTTTGACCTCAGTCTGGGGAGACTTCCCGAATAAACTTTGGTGCTGGGAGTGGCCCACTCTATAGCGGTTGGCTTTCTGTGATCTTTGCATTTCCAAAGACATTGCAGGCAACCTTCCTAACTATGCTGCCTCAGGACTCTTAACTTTGAATGTGTTGCTGCTAATTTCATTTTAAACTTATTCCTACTAGAATACCTAGGTGGCTGCTGCTATACTGAGAAAAACCAGAGTGATACAGTAGAAGGTACTATATTTACGGGGAAATTGAAATTGTAAGAAAGACAGTTCTTGCTCTGGCTTCTTTATCCTCTTCCACAATAGTAGAGAATGTAGAGTAATGAGACGTTGCCATTTTTCCTCTCCACAAAAGAAAGATCAGACTTATTTCTGTGATGCAATTCCTTTTTAAAATACAACAGACCCTTGAATAACTATTTAGATTAATCTAGAATTGAGGGTTAATTTGCCTGAGTATATTGGTAGCTAAAAGTTACATTTATTATTCTTTTGCATGTGAAATGTATCTTTTCAAGTAATTGAAAAAGGAAAGAGTTCATAGTATAACAATACTTTCAGCTGAAAATTTTAAAACCAAAAACATTAAAGCAAAAAGCAAGATGCTTCTGTAGTTAAATCAGTTGGGAAAATGTTCATTACTCTTTTTCATCATAGAGTTTCTGTGCCTGTCAAAATACTAAATCTCTGAAAATTCTTTTAGTACCTGTGCTAGAGCATTTACCCAACTGAGATAACCCAAGGAATCCTTCTGTCATATAACACCCAGTAACATTCTTCAGATATATTGTTCAACAAAGTCCCCTGTGGAAGATTTTAATCCTTTAAAAAAAAGTGTTTCTAGGGTTGGACAGGGATGATGCAGCGATAAAGGAAGGCCCTTAACTTAATCAAAAGGAATTCTGCAGAAGTATTGATTGAGATCCTTAACAACAAAGATGTGGTAATTATGTGAAAGTTATCATAGCGCAGTTCTATTTATTAATATATTTTAATAAGTAATAGGGAGAAGTTTTACTAAAGTTTTTTTTTTTTAATCTTATCATCTATTTCCTCATGTTGCCCTCAAGACAAATTATTAGAATATCTACCAAGGATCCTGTGCTAATTTTATAATCAGAAGAATGAGGATGAAACTGGATTCTATTTCACAGTGAAATGGGGTGGAGGGGCCTTCAAAGGAAAATAATCAATATTTTCCACAGAAAGAAAAGCAGCGACTTCAATACTTGAAACAAAATAAGGGGGAAAAAAAGGATATAGCCAAAAAGCTGATTAAAGAAGCAATCCAAGGATTTTATATGAAAGGAGATCTGGATATCCCAATAAATCCTTATTATGCCTCTACTTTTAGTGCCACATGAATTCTCCATGGTTTCTCCTCACCCCTTCTCCTCACCAGTATTTTTCCTGCTAGAAATTTTATCCAAATTATAATAGCTACCAGTAGTGATTTGGAGCTAAGAGAACATGTGACTATAGGATTTCTATATAGAACTCAGAATTACCTTTTAATTCTTTCTCCAAAATTAAGATATGGTTTCAATAAATTCTCTCTTAAAAGCCAAAATTCATAACACAAATCTTTAACCATTAATTAAATCTCTTAAACTTTAAACCTCATTTCTCATATCCGGTCATTGTTTGATTTTTTTTGTCTAGATTCCAGAAATTGTAAATCAATTTGCAAATCAATCCAGCACACACTTTGCAAACAGTTCAGGAAAGCAAAATACAAAAACAACAACAACAACAAAAGAATCCAAAGGCACTTCATGAAAGTTCTTGTTGATTTTCCATAATGAAATACATATTAAAAAAAAGCCTCATATTGCAGTATGTGTAGGAAACCAAAATGAAGGGAATTGGGTGGTCTACAGTGGTTGGGTCCTGGAGGCCATAGTTTTATTACCATTCCTTAATAAGAAGACTCTCCCTTTTGAGGCTTGTGCCTCCTTGGGGCTAATTAAATTTGGAGGCTATAAGCAAAAGGCAGGTAAATATTTTTATTTTAACAAATGATTGGCTAGTTCATCTCTGTGGATACCTAAGTACACAAATCAATGTCATGAGTTAGAAAAGACAAAGCGTTTGTTAACAGTAATGAAAGATTTATGGCAGAAATGTCAAGATCACATACATGTTTGTTATTCTCTCTATCCTTCAGTCATTCATTTAAGAAGCATTTACTGAAAACCTACAATGTGCCAGATACTAAACAATTATTAACAATAAAAATAGCAATAGTGAAGAGACTATCTCTGCCTTCAGTAAGACAGAGAAATTTTAAGAAGCAACTCTAAACTAGTGTGTTAAGTACTTAGGAAAGAAGTAACGGTATGTTGGTAAGAGAGTGAGTGAGGTCAGGGAATGTTTCCTCAGGAGATGTTTCCTGGGTAGCTCTTGAAAAAGTATTATTCAAAGGAAGAAAAAAGAGGGTGAAAAACAATCAGACATTGGGAGAAAACTGCAGGACCCCAAGCGAAAGCAAAGATCAGGTGGCTTCTGCTGCTGCTCCCAACGGTCTGCTGCCCTCACTGCCTCACCCGCGGGGAGGAGGTCACCACGCGTGAAATGTGGAGCCTGGCCACCACACTCACGACGTTCAACCTCGCTTGCCAGCTGCCACTGCACATGAAAGATGGTCTCAGACTCACTCCTATGTTCAGTCTCATGCTGAGACATCTCTGGGTCCTGTAAGTTTATCCCTTCAAATTTGAAATCCAGGAAATACACAAAGAATGACAGAGAATAAATGCCATGTCCAATGTGATATCCATTACCCATGTGTGGCTATTAAACATTGAAATATGGCTACTTTGATTTAAGATATGCTTTAAGTACAGAATACACACCAGATTTCAAAGGCTTGGTATGTTAAAACTATACAATATTTTCAAGGTTATTTTTATATTGATTACATATGTAATTAATCTGTAATACGTAGTCTGTCAATACATATAAAATGGTAATATTTGAATATAATAGGTTAAATAAAATATTATTAACACTAATTTCACCTGTTTCTTTTTACTTTTGTTTTTAATGCAGTTACTAGAAAATTTTAAATTGTATATGGGGCTGACATTATATTTCTATTGGACAGGACTGCCATAGACCAATTCCAGCATAGTGGGGATATATGAAGGGCTAGGTTAGGAATAAAGAGGTTACAAGCATTATGGGTGACATGATGATGTGGCAAAAATAATCAATGGCTAAAGGCTTACAATTTAGACACTGACTGATGAAAGCAGAGATTGGAAAATAGTAGATTTAGTCTTAACAGTCTTAGAGGAGGGTGAACTCTGGGCCTAGTGGCAGACAACTTGATGCACTTGGTTTACTGTTAAATGACCCAGAAGTCGGAGTTTTGTCAAGCAGTGCAGGCTGACCTGATACCAAGTTGACTGTCAGAAGAGGCTGAAGCTTACTCAGAGAAGGGATATAGATACATTTTTTTTCTTTTCAAATCAAGTTTTCCGATGTTATAAATGAAAACAAAGTATTGCCTTTCTTTCAGTTAACCTTGAATACTTTCCTTCAAGAAAGCACATATTGATTTCTGCACAATATGAAATCCTGATTCTGGATCTAAACCCTACGGAAACATGCCAAATTTAAAATTAAAAAAACAGATGCCATTAGAAGATAAATGTAGTCCAATTAGAATACTAAAGCTTGAATTAAGCCAGGCTCAGTAACTTGCATGGTAGAATTTTCTTCTGAGGAAAAATCTATAGTCGTCAGAGCAGGCACGTTTTTTAAAAAGTCACAAATTCACTTATTCTTAATCCCAATTCCCATAATTGGGAATCCAAAAACGTGACAGTTGTTCATGTGCATATATTTTAACATTATTTCAATGATAGTAAAATTTGAAATGTCTATTTGACACCTGATTTACCCTGCCTCATCATTCTGTTGGAAAAATTAACCAAGAAAAAGCAAACTTGGGAAAAATCAAAGTAAATTCCATTAAGATTAACCATACTAACACAACATTGTAAAGCAACTATATTCCAATAAAAATTAAAAAAAAAAAGATTAACCACATAAGCAAAGATGGATAAAAAACAAAATCTTGAGGGTGCTTAAGGATACTCACTCCTTCAGGATTCTGAACAAGGAAGTTGTCTGTAGAATGGATCGTAGGTGAAAATTTTGATAATATTTGAGGAATATAGAAGGCTATTTTGAGACAAATAGCCCAGGCAACAAGAAATTGGATTTTGAAATTTTTTCCTCTCTTTAATTAAGTCGCCCTTACTTGATTGAATTTCCATACACTTTCCTGAATGGAAGAAAAAACGAAACGGAGTTAGAAAGAAGGAATAATTCAGAATTTGGGGATTATACAAATTGTGCATTACACTAAGTATGCTGCAAAAATCTCAGTGTTAGATGAAATATATGCAACCATTTACACTGGACTTGAAATAAGAAATCTAAATGGAGCTAAATATGTCAGAAAATCCCACACAAAAAGGAAGGAAGGGAGGGAGAGAGGGAGGGAGGTTAGGATGGAAAGAAAATGTATGGGTGCATTATTCTAAGTTAACAAATACAGAACACTGGATTTCCTGCCACACCTAAAAATAATCCCATGATAAAACTATGATAGTCAGGAGCTCTGCATCCCATCTTTAAAATGTGGTTCTACTTGACCCACCATAAATAAATTTAACTGTTTCCAAGTAAAAGTGAAAATAACGCATAACTTTGTAGGTTTCTAATACATAACATTTCTTAAGTAAAACAAGGAGTTTCAATCAAATATATAAGTTGCTTTTCCATAGCAAATAATAAAAGTACTCACCAACCACTTTTTGTGTTCCAATTATTAAATGTCATACAAATTAAAAATATTTTAATCATAAACAACAATTAGTAAATGAGCTCTGAAACATTTACAACTGATATTTGCTTGTATATTTTATACTCTAACATAGACAAAGATGCTTTATTTTTTCAACAAGTGGGGGAAAACACATATTTAAAAAACTAGAATTTTAGCTCTCTAAAATATCTGTCTTAAAAAATGCAAAGTCTTAAATTTTCATAATAAACTATTCTAAAATTGAGCCTAGGTGTAATTTGAAATAATTTACAACATTTTACTTGTAACAACATCTATTTATTACTTTCCATATAAATAGACTATAAAAATTTTTCATTTAATCCCACCTTTCTACTTTAACACGTCTGCTCAGTGTTGAATTTTTTTTAGCCATGTCCAAAGAAAAATCTTTCTGTATTAATTTTATTGATCTCTTTCCTATTTTTAACAAGTTCAGCAGTTCATCTTTTCCAAGAATAATATTTCACTTGCCATCCATAGCAGTTAATTATGACTCCGATGTTGTATTACTGATGTCAATTTGCTTGCCTCAGCAGAATTGATTTTGTGTAAAAAGATTTCTTGGGGGGGGGGGGCGGGTAGGGCATGGAAGCTCTCCTACCGTAGGTACTCTGCTTGTATCCCCTCAGACCTAGTGTCTAGTACTTGTACCTGTGACTCTTCATCCAGGGCTTTCTCTCAGTAAGGGGCAGTTCAATAGTGCAAGGAAGTTAACTCACTCCCAGCTCTGGCAGTCTTTGGCATTAATGAATGGGAATTGAAGAATAATTACCCCAGCTTCTTTCCAGAAGCGTTCTTTACTGCGTGGGCAGTCTCCAACAGGTCAAAGCCTCATGTGCCCACAAGGACAGCATCTCCTTAATACACTCTATCACGAATTCTTGGAGTTCTTTGTCTCATTCTCCTTTCTTCTGCTGGAGCTTCCTGGGTTAACTTTCAATAAACTACTTGCACTCACATTGCTGGAGGTAAAAAATGAAGGTTAAGATAAAGGGACTAAGGAATTTTCCTGATCATCTACATAGTGTAGAGCTGTTTGCATCAGAGAAATACTATATAGATTCCCTCATACAAATGATGGTAAATATCAGAAAATATGCTATGATGTACATGAAATCCAAAAGAGAATGATTTTCCTTATCTTCAGCCATACTGACAGAGAAAAAGACATTGAACAGTTCACATATTTGCCTTTTTATTTCTTTCTCGTTGGTTTCAAGAATATATTAAGAAAAAGTGGATTTTGTTAATTTTATATGGTTTTCTGATAATTAATTTTGTAATATAAAATGTATAGTGTGTGTGCTATGGGAAAGAATTTTATTAAAAATAATGTATATATTTCATTTATAATTCATATATATTCATCACTTTTTACTTTATCTCCTTTGATTAACAGTGTTTTATACTTCATTAAATGTTGATATTACAGCTTGGTTCACATATTTCTGTTTTATATTTACTTATAAAAGCATAAAGGATATAACTTTTTAAAATCTGAATTCTGTAGATTTCTGTTATATTCTTATACTTTTATTCAAGGTAATTGTATTACTTTGGAATTTATATATTAGTTCTTTTTGATCCAATAGTCATAATTATTTTAACAGCTGAATTAATTAGTTTAATTTTTGTTATATTTTCATCAGAAAACAGAACCCTAAAATTTTTTTCCTTGTATTTATTCCGAATGTCTTTGTCAATAAAGATCATCAACCTATAAATATTAAATGGACACCTGAATAGAAAGCATATTCTACATCTGCAAAGTGTGCAATGTGGTGGATTTTATTCTATCTGTACTCAGATTATCCATTTCTTTATTGATTCTGCTGACTACCTGGTCAAACATGCTGATAATAATGTTTAAGATTTTCTAATGAAAATTCTATTGATTATGTTTGTTTAATAATATTTTTCCTGCTGCTATGTTTTTTATACAAAATATGTAATAATGTCACCTTAAATTTTAATATAATCAGTGATTTTCACATGAAATGAAATTTAGAGTTTTCTCAGCTTAAATTCTATGTTTTAAAATTAATATGGAAATCCCTAATTTTATTTGAGTTCAGCTTATATATGGCTTTTTTCCTTATTAGTATTAAAAGTAATTTGAATATTTGCTGCCTCTTGTATTAGCAGATAAATGAATTCTATTTAATAATACTAGATTATTTCTATTTAAAGAAGAACGTAAGTCATTTTCCATCATTGCCAAATTTGCTAAACTTGATGGGTACACTTTTAGCCTAGTCCCTCTAATTTATCATACTTGATCTAGGTTTTGTAATGTTTTATGCTTTCAAGTTTTTTTCATAAGTATTTCTAAAAAGATTTATCTACTGATATCAATGTAAATTTTTCACAATACATTTTTGTATTTATAGTGCAAGATAAATATTTAGCCCTTTGCTTCACCCACTTTTCTGTCTTTCCCTTATGGCTTCTGTTTCTTTGACCATTTAAAGGTCTTTTGTTAATGTTTATATTTTGTATTATTTTATTTTCTTAATTACAATTATTTACAGTCATAAATATCATCCTATTCCTCCTAAGGAATAATACTTTCTATTCACCAGTGTTGCATACTTTTTCTAATATAACTTGCTAGTTTGTATTTTAACTCATTTAGAATTTTTTTTAAGCAATGATTGCAGAAAGGCTACCTGAACAGTATATTTTCTTAAATGTTATATATCTAAAAATATATGTACTTTTTCATATCTGTGTATCTTCATGGAAAAGTATATAGCCATTGAGTTTCCTTCTCTAAAGAATTATATTGACAGATATTTCTTTACTGTATTTAGTGATTTATAATTAAGAATATCATTTTATAACTTTCATAAATAATACATTTTACCTTGAATCCTTGTATAATTAATGTCTAATAGTACATGTAATTTTCCAGGATCTCTGTTAACAGCAACTTCATTCACTTTATTTGCTTATGAATACTGGCTCCTCTAAATCTTCCATCTCATGTCTTATTTTTCCAAGTTTGGTAGGTTTCCTTCTACTATACTTTTTCTGATACATTTGTCCTGTATTTTGGGAAATAATTAACATTTGTAGGCTGGAAATCTATTGTTTGCCATCAAAGCCTGCTTTCCTTTTCTTTGTTGGTTATTCTATTTGAATGAACTGAATTCTTGGAGCACTTCTCCACATCAATTCTACCTAACTGATTCACTTTTCTTTTCTTTTGTTTTTTTTTTTTAATTCATTTATTATTTTTGGGGGGGTACACCAAGTTCAATCAGCTGTTTTTATACACATATCCCCATATTCCCTCCCTCCCTCAACTCCCCCCCCACCCTCCCTCGAGTCCCCCCCACCCTCCCCGTCCTAGTCCTCTAAGGCATCTTCCATCCTCGAGTTGGACTCCCTTTGTTATACAACAACTTCCCACTGGCTATCTATTTAACAGTTGGTACTATATATATGTCTGTGCTACTCTCTCACTTTGCCTCAGCTTCCCCTTCACCCCCCGCCCCCACCAAACCTCGAGTTCTCCAGTGCATTCTCTGCATCTGCGTCCTTGTTCTTGTCACTGAGTTCTTCAGTACCATTTTTAGATTCCGTATATGTGAGTTAGCATACAATATTTGTCCTTCTCTTTCTGACTTACTTCACTCTGTATGACAGACTCTAGGTCTATCCACCTCATTACATATAGCTCCATCTCATCCCTTTTTATAGCTGAGTAATATTCCATTGTATATATGTGCCACATCTTCTTTATCCATTCATTTGTTGATGGGCATTTCAGCTGCTTCCATGTCCTGGCTATTGTAAATAGTGCTGCAATAAACATGGTACATGTTTCTTTTGGGATTATGGTTTTCTTTGGGTATATGCCCAGAAGTGGGATTACTGGATCATATGGTAGTTTTATTTGTAGTTTTTTAAGGAACCTCCAAATTGTTTTCCATAGTGGCTGTACCAACTTACATTCCCACCAACAGTGCAGGAGAGTTCCCTTTTCTCCACACCCTCTCCAACATTTGTTGTTTCCAGATTTTGTGATGATGGCCATTCACAATGAGGTATCACCTCACACCGATCAGAATGATTCACTTTTCTGTAGTGTCAAATCTGCTTTTGACCACTCTCGTAAAGCTTTAATTCTGTGCATTCATTTTTCATGTCATTGCTTTCCCTTGTTAGCCACATATGTTTTTTTTTTTCTTAAGTGAGAACATTCTTACTGATGTACATAATGCCCTTTTATGGAGAAGCAAACTTTTACTAAAAAGTCTTGATTCATGAAGTAATACTCTGTGAGGCATTCCCTCTTTGCTCTTATACATTATCATTGACCAGACCATACATTTTTCGTTTACTAATTTTTCATAGTGATTTAACATTTTTTTTTGCTGTCATCTTGAAGTTTTGAGTCTCCCCCAACTTTCCATATTTAGTGTAAAGATGAGAAGGGAAATGAGGATATTTTACTCTTAATTTTCTACCTCTTTCCTATGTATTGGCTGGTGGTGCTCTCCCAGACCTGAAGGCAAAGTCTTGTATTGCGTTAAGCACCCTAGGTTCCTGCGCAGAGCTGGTATTCATCAAGTGCAAACCCAGTTATACATCCAATTCCCACTTAAAATCCCTAAGCATTTGACAAGAGACCCCAAACCTGGCAAGATCAAAGTTCAGAAAAACAAAGGGAAATAGAAGAGATTTACAAGATTTAAATTTGACTAAACATAGCAGTATTAGGCTAGATAGGCCAATAAGTGTCTTTTCATTGTATATCAGAAAAGTCCGTGTGACATTAACCCAGAGAGTGTTACAAAACTTATTAATTATCAAAAAAGCAAAGGTATCGTATTTGGTTAATTATGGTACCTGAGACTTCGGGTTGGGAGACATTATAATGAGGAACCAGGAAATATAATAAGGTACCAGCGTTCTCAGATAAATAGACAAGAAGACTGTATGGTATATATTTCTTTCAGAATGTGGACTATGCCCTTTTAAAATTTTCTGTTCAAGTTACATTAACATCTTTATATTACAGGCTTTTCCCTCTCTTCCATGGTTTAACAAAGCTGGATGCCATACATGTAAAATTGTATAAATTAGAAACTCATAAATGGAAAGTGAAATCAGTTCTCCATTTTCTCAGAAATGGATTTTTTTTTAAAGATAAGATGCGCAAGGTGAAGAGGAGAGAATTTAAAAAGAAAATGAAAGATCCAAATCCATGCTTTAGTTTCCACCTGATAAAAAGGCATAGCACATATTGCAGTTCAGGCTGATAAGCAAAAGACTTTGGAAGGGAAAAGAACCCTATGTTTTTCATGTGTTCTTTTGCTCAATTATTTTTGGAAATTCATGCTGATGTGTTATCTTTATCTTTAGGCTGGCCTAATCCTAAAACCTCCATTGTCTGTTTAAGATTTTCTATTTATGGTTCACATGAAAAGCAGTCTTGGGGAACAAGAACATGTCTTCCGTGTTGATGTATAAAAACTGAAAACATCTTGAATTTTGTAGGCTAAGATAATCATGTGGGACTGATGATAAAGCACTGTTTTGACTACTAATGATGTCACAAAATTAATAAATGATTATTATTTAATCAATATCAAAAATAATATGCATGTTCCAAACATATACATTTAACCACATAATAAATACATTCTATACTATCTTATCTGTTTTAAAGTAAAATGTTTTCAGACAGGACAATTCAACTTGAAAGTATTTTAAGCATAAATGACTAAAGACATAAAAATCAAAAGATGATCAGCTAATCTTATAATTGAGTTTCCACTGGGTATGCATGCAGCAGTTAATTCAGTCCAGACTAACTAGTACTTAGAAAAAGTGAAAGCAACTTTCATTTTAGTGTGGGCAACATAAATTCTCTTTGCCTTTTTTTCTCTAACTGAGCTATTTCGGATTGCCTACCACTTTGGCAATGCTACTTTTTTTTTACACAAAATTATTGAACAGGATACCTTAAGTGTAATCTCTACAGAGATAACTTTTCTTAAAATTTAAACTTGCCAGTCCAAGGTAGAATAAGTGTTGAGAAACACACAAAAACCTTCTCCACACTATCATGCCATTTGTCCACCAGTCATAAATAATTTTCTCTTTTCTTCCACTCAACCAGTACTCACTGCTGCACCATTAAGACCCACAGTGAATCACTGTTGGTACAGTGACATATCTGGTTAACCAGACATGCACACAGGTCCAAAACTGCAAACATAAAAATAATAAAATTTTAACTCTTCAAAGTACTTCTTAGGTCAACGACGCAAAATAATAGAGGGTTTTTTTTTTTAAAATACAGTAAGGAATAATTTCCCTATTCATCTACCTAAAAATAAAATCCTTTGACAGTGAATTTCTGAAACCAATGTAGTTTATGGAGTATTGATGAATTAGTATTTTGGAAATAGGAAGGTGGCAGGAACTCAAATTAAGATATCTATTCTCTGACTCACTAGTACGGTTCCAGACTGTATGCTTCCAACATATGAATCTGTACTAACCTCATTTCCTTGGTGAGATCATGGTGGACTGTCTCAAGTCTGTAAGCCATTATGGTAATTCTTATAGACATTATAACAGTCTCCTGTCATCTGACATCATCTTCTGTGTGGCTAAAGGACACAAATAAACCCTGGATCAAAAAATAAGTAAAAGAGAAAGGCAGAGAAAAAGAGAGAATTCGTAAAGGTTTTAAAAAATGTTGCAAAATTCATTTTTAGAGCTTCTTAAGCATTCTGCACCTCTTGCTCTATAATGACCCCTTTAATTTGGCTTTCCTGCTGTGCATTCTAAACTCAGAGTAAACAATTATTGAAATACACAATGAGGTTCAGATTAAAAGTCCACAAACAACAGCATAATTAAGTATCTTAATAAAATCTTGGAAATAAGCCCCAACCCAGGTGCCAAGAAGCATAAGGTAAATCTAATGAAGATCTGAGGAAAATGAGGCATCAGCTCATGGGAAATACAAAACCAGCCTGCCTGTCTTCTATTATCCTTGTTTAATCTTCTTCAGAATTAGGTCCCTAGGGTAATTCTGAGTATGCATTCTAAAGGTAATTGCTTTTTTTTTTTTTTAAGACAATGATTGGAGCGTAGTGGGAAAAATAGAACAACATTTTAAAATGTGAAGAAAGTATTCAAATTATCCACATTTAAAGGTTGTTTTCATGCACATTTAATGGTTTTAGTAAAACCACATTTGAGTGACTAAAGTAATCTATCAAATTCAATTTTACTTCCAGAGTCATTACCGACTACAGTGATAACATTCGAGTTACAGCGCATGCTTCTAAATTACAGAATGTTATAAATTTTTTACAGAATGTTCTAAATTAATACTTAATTTTAACCATGTTAATAATGCAAAACTAGAGAAAGTCCTGGAGAGTGTAATGCATACTGTAAATACTAAACTTTCAATTCAATGAATAAATAATTTAATTGCACAATGACATATCATCAGGTTATAGAATAATCTTAATATTGATAGTTCAAAAGAATTTGATGATCTAAATCATAACTACCAACTTCTATTTTTCTAAATACTATTTTCTCAGACAAATAATTCAAATTAAAATTAGAAGTAAACAGTTTGAAAAAAGTTTACTTTAGAAACAGTATATGAAACAATTTAGACAGATAAGATCACTGATCACTGGTTGTAGTGTATTAGAATGGGAACAAAACCGGATGGGAGTTCAAGTACTGGATTCCAACAGTTTGGGCAAATCACCTAAATGCTGTAAGACTCATTTGTTCACTTGAAAAGGAAGATTCGAAATAAGTGATTCTGAAGGCCCTTTCTAGCATAGAAAGTGTTTTGGTATTAAAGAAAAATTTCCACACCATACCCATCAGATTGCAGATAACAAGGCTGACAAGTGTTTAAAGAAGATTTTAGGGAATAGCTCTAACACACCACTTATGAAAATGCAAATTTTTAAGACTATGCTGGAGAGAAACTTCTTTATATCTAGTGTATAAATATTATATGTATGTTATATATATATTATACATTTTATTTGTGTATATAATTAGTATTATATTATATGTGCATAAATGTGTGGTGTAATTAAGATAGTACTAGACTAAATAGACCAAATTATTTATTAAAACTAGATGCCCTGGGATAGAATTTACTGTGAGAAATCTAGCAATAAGAAAACCTTCTCTAAATTTAAAAGCATTTTCATAATTATCTACCACTCTGTGACTCAATTTCCTCATCTGTAAAACAGATATTCTTATGCCTGTGTATATAAAAGATAACACCTGTAAAGTGCCTAGCAAACCTGACTCTACAAAAAGGGGTAGCAGCTTGGGGAGAAGAAAAAGTAGCTTCATGGGAAAAAAATGTAGGTTTAGAACCACAAGAAGTTATCAACAAAGAACTTAAAGCTATCTAACCAGCTAAATCTCATCCATCCTTTTACCTTTATTTGTATCTTTTATCTTATCTTTAAAGATAAGATATTTCTCATTCTTTTCTTCAGAGTAGGAATATCATAGCTAATTTTCCAGCAGCACACACTACCTCAGCTCAGCATACCATTAGACACCTGGCTTCTGATCTCAAGGGTCAGCCAGGTGAACACAACCCAGTAAGTGTCTGTTGTGAGTGGTCAGTGCCCAAGCCCTACTGGCTGTTAAGTATTTAGATATTTTGAACATCATCCATTCTTAACGCTGGTGCAATCAATTTTTTATTTTCTTGGGCTGACTAGTTTATGAATTAAGCCAGGTTAAAAAGAAAAATAATAAGCCATGCAGATAAATAAAACATTTCTATAAGTCTGTGAAAAACATCTTCACATTTAAAGGTCTTCACTTGGGGGGCCCACATAATAAATTATAGACGTCACATATGAGAATGACATAAGTTACAAAAAGATAAAAATGATACAATGAATACTCATATACCTTTTTCCTGTATTCACCTGAGGTTAATACTTTACTTCATTTTCTTTGTCATTGTCCACTTATCCACCCATCTAAACATATATCTACAAATTATGTTACGTGTATGTGCATGTGTAAGTACATTAACATAAATGTTTGAACAATTTAAGAATAATTTCCATGTACCATTGTCCTTTACCCCTGAATATTTTAGTGTGTATTCCCTAAGAATAATGATAATATCTCACATAGCCACAGTACCAAACTGCATTTATTTTTACAATTTAAATTTTATTTAACAATACTCATAACACTTAATTTGTACTAAGAACCACAATATAGGCCTGGTTCCACCAAATATTGACTATGTGAACCTTGTACAAATGACTTAATTCTCTATGCCTCACTCATTTTACCCATGTGTGAAACGAGGATGATGGTACCCACTTCAAGTGGTGCCCAGAGCAGAGTATTGTATGTTTTGCTAAACACAATTTCAAGTCTAAGAATAAACACAGTTTTTACTATGCTTGCAATGAATAGTTATTTGGGATTGTCCATGATCTCCTTCACCTAATTATCAGATTCCAAAAGCTGCCCTCTACTCTCATATTTCATGTCATAAAGTATCACTGGAGAAAATATTCAGTACCTCATGTTCCAGGGATCATTCCACCCACTACACTTCTGCCTTTAAATCCTGACAGTTTATTCATACTCTAATCTGGCATTCATCCCCATGTTTTTACAACGGCATGCAATGAATCACATGCCCCTTTCTGAATAACTTTGGCACAAAACTATATAAATTTGTTAAATATGTATGTCATTATAAACAGAGATTGAAACTGTGAAGTCAGCAAGATATGAGGATTAAGGAAGGCATCCAAAACTTTGATTTTGACTTCTAACTTCTGTCAAAATATCATCTAACTAATTTAACATTGTAATCATTATTGTTTCCTTTATTAGTGCATATGATCTATAGACGGTACTCGTTAGCAAGTGTCCTGAAGATAAGCAGGATGCCTTATTTATTTGTTAAATCTATCTGAAGTACCACGTACAACATTCTGTCACACAAAGATGAGAAACGGATAGACAGCCTAAGGAATGAACCCAGGCTCAGAGTGATCTTCAAGTAAAGGGATAGACTTGGAGCTTTGTAGAATCTGGTAATGCATGGGGTAAGAAGGAGAGATGGGATGAAAGACTTTCATGTGATCTGGCCAAGGTTACTGATGATGCCACTGAGGTCGGGAATACAAGTCAGATATGACGTTGCTTAACTAGCCTGTGGCCCTTCCAAATGGGCAAGTCCAACAAGGAGTTGGATGTAGATGGAGAAACCAATGATAGGTACATAGATTTAGGAGTCCTCAGCAGAAGAGAATCCAGGAAGAATAGAAATATATCAAGACAAATCTAAAAGAAAAATGTCAGTTATTCATATATGAACACAAGCTAATAAGGAAGTGCATTAGTTAGAGAAAGGAAGCAAGAAAGAAAGGCAGACTAAAAGGAACAAATGTAAGTACAAAGACCACTTAGGAGAAAAGTGAGTAAGGGGGAAAAGCTGGCAAGCTGGCCAGGCAGAGGCTGCAGTGTCAGGGCCGTGGAGGAGTAGGTCTACCCAGAGACTAGGGCTCCACTGAAAATAGAAATGCCACACACCAAATGTGTTTGTGTTTTTATAGTTTAGAGTGTCTGTAAAACATTTCTCATTACATTAATTTCCAGTGGAAAAAGTAATATACCTTTCAAAACACTAGATTTGTAAATGCCCAGGAAAGTCTATTTTCTACCATCCTCATAATGACCTGTAATAAAAGATGAAAAAGAGGTCTTTACAAGATGTTTAGAAACAGAATAAGCAGGGAGGAGAAAATTTCCTTTTCCTTTTAAACAAATTTGAAAATGGGCACACTTCCAACTAATAAAAGAATGTTTACTTCCACCAGGCCTAACCAGATGGCTGTGGTTGCAGCCCTCGTCAAGCTTACCAAGCAATCCTTTGTCTCAGAATTATTTCATTTCAATCCATGCTACTGATAAGATACACAGGGAAAAAGAACATGTATGCAGATAAGCACACAACACTCAAAAATATGACCAAGCATGGTCATACGTGGGTATGCGTCCTATATCCATTATTATCCCAAGAAGAGCCATTTCTACTTATAAGAAGTAAATCTATCACAAGCAGCCTGATTGGTATCAGTGATTACTCCACAAATAAGAACTAGGGATGCCATAGAAGAAAAGGGCCAGGTTTACTTTTAATTCAACACCAAATGCATCACAAGTAGCATTAGCCATGCATTTAGGAAATTAAAGGGAGATAGGATTGAGTAAATACAAATGATTGAGGAAGCATGCCTTCTGAGCTGCGGTCTAACACGTTTTGTTAATTAAAAAGTGGATACCCACGTGTATTGACTGTATTGTAGGAGTATATGGTGGAGTTTAATGACATGGTACGAGAAAATAAGCCATCCAGCTTCTCAGCCTGGTTTTGCTCTAATTGTGAATAACCCCGAGCTAAACCCTCTTTTGTATACAGTGTTTTTAATGGTGAAGTGAGAAGAATGGACTCATTCATTTTTCTTCGTCTTTAAAAAGAAAATTGCGTCTTTTCTTCAAGGAAATCTTATACAGAGTCCTAATTACTAAAATAGTGACCCTGCCCTCTTCCGCGTGAGAGGAGGGGGCCCAAGCACCAGCCCTCGTCTCCCTCTCCTTCCCCAAAAGCTCCTCCACAGAATGCAAGGGTTGGCTCCTCAAAAAGCAATTCTTACCTTTGCTCATTGATTCAAGAAATCCTTAAGAGCAAACCATTCATTAGTCACAGGGAACACAGTGATAGTGAGAACACTCACTGACCTTAGACATCACCGTGTCACATGATCTCTGAATTCTAGTCGGCTGTTGGCTTCTCACTGTTACTCAGGTCCAAAGCAGTCAGTGGCTGGTGTGTGTGATAGGCTCCAAGCCTTGGTGATTTCCTCTTCAATGGGGTAAAACTGCTCTTGAGACAAGTAAGCATTGCTTCTGTGAACTTTAATTCTAAAGCTCATTTCATTACAGCTAGTTCTAAGGTGTTGTCCAGATAGTTGTAATTGTGTTAAAATTCTGCTGATTAAATTTGCACTTAGAACTAGTATGCAATTAGCAGTTTCAAGATGCAAGTTTTTCCTCAATTGCTTTCTAACATACTTCTAAATTTTAAGAACCCAGTCCCCTCCTCCTGTCCCCAGATAGTGAGACTGCTATTATCGCTCCCTACCTAAGCCTGCCTTTTAGAAATCTTCAAGTTTCCCAAACCCGCTTCTAACACGTAGAACATGTGTGTTCTGATTTCTGTTTCCTGTCAACCCTATCATCTCTTGGACAACAGTCAACTAGGCTAACAGAGTAATCTAGGCTAATGAATTCATATATAACTCTTCCAGGGGTATATGAGAGTATTTTAAAAAGATCTTCAAGGGTCAAATCCAACTCAAAGAGGTGAATAAGAATGAAAAATCCAGGAATCTTAAAAATCCAGTTGCACAGGTACTTTGGGCCATCAACAACTTTGGGACTTCCTTTAAATTTTGTCACATATTCAATCATCCTTTCTCCTTAAGATTTTTCCCCCGCTGGGGGACTGATAATATTTATAACATAAAGTTTTTTTCTTGGTAATTTTTTTTGTAAGAAAATTTGACCTGTCCCATAATAGGCTTTCTTGTTTTCTTGATACTCCAAAATACAGAGAATATGAATGTTCCTCTGTAAGTGGACTTTTATATTTCTATAAATCTCTCTTATCTTCTTTATGACAACTTACTATTAACTAGGTTTGCTTAATGGCTGTTTATAATAAACTAAGAGAGTAAATAATTAAGAAGAGAAGAAGATATTAATACTGTTTCTAACGAGTGGTAAAACATTCATAGTGAAGTCAACCAGGAATTTTAAGTAATTTTCACTATCCCATACTATATGATTTACAGGATAAAACAAGATCAGCCATACTGATGTCTAACTATTGTAAACCTATATAGACATTCCAAAAATGATTCAGAGCTATTAAATATTAATCCCACGTTTTAAAATCCCTTGATGGCTATACTATACTAGGATTTTCGATCTGTGTCATGCAGCACTTTGCCACAAGCTCAAATGTGATCATCTCATTCTCCTACTTTAAACTCATTAACACAAGTTATAAGAGTCTTCATGATCTAGACCCTTCCCATTTCTCCAGCTATACCACTTTTTATGCCCTTCTTCTGCTTCCTTTAGCCACTTGGTCTCTTGTCTCTTGGCCCTCAAATATGCTGCCCCTTTGGCCCTGCTTTGCCTCCTCACCTCCTCCTCATCACCCATTTCTTTTGTCAAAAAAGGACAATTCAACCTCACAGATCTCAGTAGACAGCAACTCCCCACAGAAGTCTTCTGTGCCTCCTCAAGTGGTTTAGATTCCTCTTCTAGAACCCTCTGCTTGCCCTGTCAGCAGTTTTCACAGGCTATTACAATTGCCTATTTATCTGTCTGTAACCTCCCTTTTAAAATAAATAACCTGAAAGCAAGACCAAGTTTTAACAGGCTGTTTTGCATCTCAGCACTGAGTATCATGCCCTAGCATGCAGGAGGGAATCAAAAACAAATCATGAATAAATGAGACAAATTACATTCTACTTATCTGTTTCTGAATTTTAGGCATTTTCATGTACTGATACATATATACATACACATATTTACATACATACATACATATATACACACATATACACATATAAATACGTACACACAGAAACATACATATTTATGTACAATATACATCCATAAGTATATATGTATATATACACATACAATCAATGCATGTATATAGGCACTGATGAGTAATTTGTATATTTATATATGTGCCTATATACCATATGTATATACATACATACATATATACACATACATATATATATGAGAAATTTCATCTTTTTACCCTAGGTTTTACAAAAGTTTTGGTTTATTTTGCACATAGTTCTAGCCTTTTCGTTTTATAACATATTATAACCAAAGTAAAATGAAACTATAAAACAGGCTGGGATACATTTTTATAGGGGAAACATTTTAATTACAAAACACAAGCTGCCTCAAAGAATGGAAATACAATTTTGTTAACATTTGTCCCCCAAGGTGTATTTTAAATTAAAAATTAGTTTGCATGCACCCATTTAAAATGGTTAGATTACCCTAAGCTAGATAAAGAGATGGCACAGAGATGTCTAAAGGGCAGAGAAGAAAATGAACCAAGGCTTCCCAAAGGGCCTCAGTTTGGAGCTCTTCATGAAAAAGCTGAAGAAAAAGTCATTGCCTGCAAAGCAGGCAGAGTAAAGGTTCCAACAATATTACGTTGTTTCTGTGTGTAGATCACTAGATCACAAGAGAGCCAGCTTCGGAAATTACTCACCAGTGCCAAAAGAGCACTGTTCCAAAATTAATTTCAAAAATGCTTTAATATTTCTCCCTTCTATAAATTTATATTCATGCTATAAGTTTGGACCTATTTTTGAAATACTCCTGCAAAGGAAAGTTACCAACCTCACAAACTGTTTGTGATAGTATTAGAAGTGGCAATTGAAACAGGAATGCAATAACATTGTGAAATTGCATTATCTGTCAAGTTCTAAAGCTTATTCAGGTGCTTATTTAAACCCTTAGGACCCATGGGACAATGAACATGGGATGACTTTTCATTCAGGCTGCCATAACATTTCAGTAGTGAAACTCCATAGTGGTCTACCAGACACCAAAAATAAAGTTTCAGCGGTAAAACAAGTGTCAACAAACCTCATGCTTCTGTGCAGAAATAGCAGCTACTAATAAGGTAACATCAGTACATTATAAATAATCCCTGGGACAGTCTCAAAAGGGGTCTACAGTATCAAACACGTGCAGCAGAAATAGAATAAAGGCACCTTCGAGGCCATCCAGAAATGGCAAAACAGAGCAGTTTATAGAACAGGTTGGCTGAAATATACCCGTCAGCTCCAGGTGCCAACATCCACACTTTGGAGGAAATCACCAAGACCTTTCATTATTTGATGGAACAAGCAGACAACAGACATGTCTCAGTGTCAGAGCTTTTAGTTAAAAAAATTAATATTCATCAACACATCTTAACTCAGTCGACAGTTTAAAAGTTGGAATGAAACATGTCATTCAGGCTAGGAGGTCCTTGTTCCAAGTTAAACAAACTCAAGGAGAATGTCTGGTTATAAGAATCCTTGTTCTACAGCTTAATAGGACTGTGCTTTCAACATTAGAAATACCCAGGTGCTAAATTAACCCTGTTATTTTATCTTGAATGGCTTATTTAATGGGTAATTTATTCAGATTAGAAAAATGTGATGTCAATAATTAATGGCAAAAAATGTATAAATGATCATACTATTTAGATGCTTGTTTGCCCAACTAGACTTTGAGTTGCTTAATTGTATATCCTGTGTCTGGTAAGATATGTGCCTCGCATACAGCATGCATTCAATTAATGTTTGGTGAATAAACAGAAGATGGATGAACATGTTTATAAAGCTTATCATCAGAATGGCTAATAAAACAAAATAGACTGTCAAAAAGAGAGTTTTCATCAACTAACAAAAATTAAGAAAATAAGACAATCGATTTGTTGATCAATAAAAAGGGTAAAGACTTATTTAGTAAAACTCAGCATACATTGATGTCCCCATATCAGCAAAAATTGTAGAATAAGGAATTGAAAATTCTGCCCCTCCACAGAGTGATTTTTTTAAATAGGCATGAGAGTCATCAGAATCCACTGTTTCAGAACTCAAAATTAATCAAAGGCTTGAAGCAATTCAGGGAACACTTATTCAAAAAAAGAAAGAAAGAAGGAAGGAAGGAAGGAACGAACGAACGAACAAACGGAGAGGGGGAAACCACAGCAGATTCTTGGCAAGAATGGTGACTTTGTGGTTTATCCCAGTCCCATTTCCCACACCCCAGCTCAGTGGCATCAGTGAAAGTCACAGCCTGCATTCCCAGTACCAGAGGGAGCAGAATGAACCTCATTCACAAAGAATTATAATTAATTATTTGTTCTGACCTGTGCCCTAGAAGACAAGCATAAATGGCTTGTCTTTATTTCATCTACCAGAACTGACTAGCTTATTTCTAATTCCTATTGCTAATTCCAAGGCAATTTGTCAAAAATACTTAGTGAGCTTCTGCCTGAGGTGATAGACAACAGTTGAGGCAAACAATAGGCTAAACAAAAACCTTGGGAGGAAAGGCTGGGGAATGAGATGTCCTTAAGGGTTTTGAAAAGCTTCAACATTTTCCTGGCAATCTCAAAGCTCATGCCCATGTTCACGGTTGTGCAAGGACTCAGGAAAGACCAGAGAAGGCCCTAAGTTGTCATCTCCTGATGACCTTGAGGCTCTAACGAAGCAGGAAGTGAAGGCATGGGCACAACATTAAACTGCCTGGAGGAGTGTTGATGGTGTGCCCAACACACACTGAGCCCCTTGGGAACTAATGGAAGTTTTTTTGGTTCTAGATGTTTAAAGAAACCTCAAAAATGATAAAATACTTATAAATGAAGTTATCCTAAGAAGCACAAGACTTGTGCACTAAAACTATAAAACATTGTTGAAAGAAATTAAGGACACTCTGAATAAGTGGGAAGGGCTTCCATATTCATGGATTGGAAGGCTTAACATTGTTAAAAATGGCAATACTCCCAAACTACAGACTTTGCAGATTCAAGGAAATTCATATCAAAATTCCAACTGCCTTTTATTCATAAATGGATGAGCTGATCCTAAAATTCATGGGGAAAATGCAGAAAATAGCCAAAACAATCTTTAAAAAGAAATCACTGTGAAATTATAGTTAGCCTTATATTGAGTATTTAAAATATCTTACCTAAGTCAGGGGAATTAGAATAACAGATAGTTGCTAAAAAGATTACATTATTGCCTTTTATATACAGATTTTGCTTTCCCTTTTAAATAAACCTTTTAAAGCGCCATGAAATTATAAATTTCAGTTTTGTCATATAAAGTTAATTCATTCAAAAACCTCATTTATTCCACTTTTTCCTTCTGAAAATACTACAGATGTTACTGCTTATGATACATATGCCTCCCTTACATTGTGTTGACTGTAGCTGATGTTTTCCTAACATTTCTCATAAAAATACAAATAATCATAGATTCTCAAGACGAAAGTAGAAGGAACAGATAATTCCATTAATCAGACTGGCCAAAATTAGAAGTGAGAACTTTATATAGCTCTGTTTTCAAAACACAATTAGATAATTTTTGGGTCTTTTTTTTTCCTGGGGGAGAAAAGCAAAATTGACATATGGATGCTTACTATGGTACTAAGAAAGGCAGCTATGCCTATAAAATTATTTCAATATTTAAACACTGGTGATATACAAGATATATGATATAAAAGATATGTATGATATAAAAGAAAATTATGGTTACTCTGAAGTTAATGTCTACTTATTATAAAAGTTAGGACACAGGAATAATAAATTCTTACACTCTAATGATGATGTTATATCATTTTTTGAAATACAAAGAAACATAAATTAAATGCTTCAAAGTTAGGAACAACAATTATTAATTCAATGTGCCTGTATATATTTATTTTTCCCTTGGTTAGGGCCAATGAGCTTCAGGTCTCTATATCCCAACTTATCCACTTATTTATTTATTTATTTTTATAAAATTGAGATTGCATTTGTCTTGGAACCACTCTATTGTCATTTTCAAGGAATACATTTAGCAATATCTATGTATATTATATTCATCTAAAGTAGCACAGACTCTAGGAGCTGGTAATATTTCACTGGGCATATACAATATTTTCCATGCCTACTCAGTTAAACATAACACAGAATTATGGAATCAAGCAAAGGTTTTAGGATGGCAGAAATTTTCGTTATTAGTCAAATCATCTAAAAGCTTTCAAATTATCAACTCATATGCTTCTACCTGGGTTCTGCTTGTTTCCATATTCCCATCAGCAAACATCCTGGCAGGAAGATGAAACAGAAGTATGGAAAACTGGACAATGAGAGTTGGAAAAATCTTAAGAGAAATAAATCATATTTCTTTCTCAAATCCCTTGTTGTGTCCTTCCCACCCACCCTCCAGGCCCAATAGACTTTAATTTTACACAAGCAGAAGCTGCTTATTCTGGAAAAGATGATTGGTTTCTTGCTTTGTTTTGTTTTGTTTTGGTTTTTGATAATATAAAGACTTCGTTGACACCATGGAAAGTAAATAAAGCATAAATACTCTAATAAAAATATCCTGAATCACTTTCAGTAGTAGATTAAGAGAACAGAAGTACAGCTGTGTTATAACCTAAGAGAAAGCAAAATGAAGACTATATTGTATTTGTACTATTCAGAAGTTATTCTGATTTCTAGTAAACAACTAGTTTAAAAAAAGAAATATTCTAGTGAATTCTTAGTGACTGGGTAGAAATTTCAACAAGAACTCAAGAGTTATTTTCTTAAAGCTTTAATTCTAACAGTTGGTGATAAAAGCTACAATAATTAAGGAACATTCCAATATACATTGCATCATTTTTTAAAATAAATCTTTCCGTCTTCACTGAATCCTTTTAAAACACCATTTGTTTTAAAACATCTGCTGAATGAAGTCAAGTATCCTGTATATTTCAAATGAATTACATATATTGGATAAATTGAAATGGCAAAGTTTGGTTCAGTGTGCTATTTTTCCTTTCAAAATGTGACTATAAATTATGGTTATAATGCAATGACTAATTATCAGTTAACACATCGAAGCTTGCTAGATTTTCTGTCTGTTGTTCAGAATTTCTCATTGCCTGACTTGCTCTCCCCTGAATCACAAGTCTGTACACTTTGGACACACATTTGCCAAGCAGTCCTTGCTGGAAGATCTCTGATTTAGGTTCAGCTAGTGAGAAGGAAGTAAGATTTTGAAACTGGAACGGAAGCCAAAGCTATTACTTCCTCATCTTCTGCCTACAATACAGCCGGCATTCAGCACACCTAGATTATGCAATATCTCAAAATGTAACTATACTTGGAGGTCAAACAGGTGAACGTATAAGAAGAGATTTGGCCACAGACACACAGCGAGGGAAGACAGTGTCAAAGGAGAAGGAGACGGCCATCTATAAACAAGGGGAGAAACCTCAGAAGACACCTACCCTGCCAAAACCTTGATCTCGGACTTCTCGTCTCCAGAACTGTGAGAAAATAAATTTCTGTTGTTTAAGCCCTCCAGTGTGCGGTACTTTGTTATGGCAATCCTAGCAAACTAATTCAGTCACTAGCTGAATAATACTATTTTGATTATGAAAATACGTGTGACAATATGATGTTAAACGTCATTCTTAGAAACGTCTCATAAAATTTATCAAAGGATAATTCTATAGGTATGTAATAAGGGAGGATCATAATATATATGTAAACCTCCCAAGGTGGACTAGTTTGGCAGAAATAACATTCATTTAAATTTAAATTATACAAAATGTATTTTAAGGTCCTATTATATCATGGTAAGTTTGTATGAAGAATATACCCATGTAGACAAGGTTTACATATATGTCCATATATGTATAATATAAATTACCATACAAGCATGCATGAAATACAGGGACAAGAAATAAACCTACATATAAAAATTAGCTCATCTCATTAGAGAACTGGAAAAAAGAATGAATAGAAGCCTAACTGAGAGCTTCTCCATGATTACAAAAATGTCCATCAACAGATGAATGGATAAAGAAGATGTGGTGCATATACACAATGGAAGATTATTCAGCCATAAAAAAGAATGAAATTGAGTTATTTGTAATGAGATGGATAGACCTAGAGTCTGTCATACAGGGAGAAGTAAGCCAGAAAGAGAAAAACAAATACTATATGCTAACTCATATATATGGAATCTAAAAAAAAAATTGGTACTGATGAACCCAGTGACAGGGCAAGAATAAAGATGCAGATGTAGAGAATGGACTTGAGGACATGGGGTGGGGGGGAGGGGGCAAAGGGGAAGCTAGGATGAAGTGAGAGAGTAGCATTGACATATATGCACTACCAAATGTAAAATAGATAGCTAGTGGGAAGTTGCCCTCATAACATAGGGCGATTAACTCAATAATGGGTGATGACTTAGAGGGCTGGGATAGGGAGGGTGGGAGGGAGTCATGGGAGGGAGGGGATATGGGGATATATGTATAAATACAGCTGATTCTCTTTGTTGTACAGCAAAAACTGGCACAACATTGTAAAGCAATTATATTCCAATAAAGAACTTAAAAAAATGTAATGTGAAGGGTCATAGCTATCTTTGTTCTGTATTTCATGATGCAAAAAAAATATGTAATGCTGTCCTCTAGTATATCATTTGGTACTACACTAAGGACAGACTATCAAAAATACAGTGTTCTAAATATGTCTGTTCTTGTAAAGAAAAACCAGAGAATGTGATCTTTGTAAAGTATGGGATTCTATCAGCACAGTGATTTCTGAGATATGAGACAAGATAGATAATCTAGCAAATCCATCAAATAGGAAAGAGTGAAAAGTAGCTGTAATATTTTGGCACAACTGAAAATCAAAGTACTGCTGCTAGATTTCTCATTCACAAATTATAGTTGGTCTTCCCTTCATGACTGCAATTTAAATATTATTTTTGAAATAAGTGCTATGTTTTCATGATTCAAAAAGAAAGAATAAAAATGTATGCAAAGTGCCTCTCCCATCCCTCTACCACCTGACCCTTGTCCCCACCTCCATGGGAAGTTGTGAATTTCTAGCTCTCCTTCCATAGTTTCGCTATACATAAATGAACAGATACACAAACAGAATGCTTAATATACATAAGGGAGCATGTTATAGGCATTTTAAGATAGCTAGTTCTCTGTACATAATAATCTCCCTTTTTATATATCTAACATATACCATAACATATTTAATCAATGAACTATTTCTGGACATGCGTACTTTATTATAAATAAAACTTCAGTGAGTAACTTTTTATAACTGTCATTTTTAGAGTAGATAAGAATATCTGTAGATTAAATTCTGAAAGATGAAATTGCTGAATATATAAATATATAGATCATTTTGTTTTTTAAACACAGTGATCTCCTATAACAGCATAATTGGGTTCAAAAATTCAACTGTATAAAATATAGTGTTGTGTTTTTACAAGTTAATGAAAACCAGTATTTTTCATTCAATCACTCAGCAACTATAAACAAAAGCAAAAAAGAAAAAAAAATGTGTTCCCACATAATTGTTTTATACATGTGGGAAATAGAATAATTATTCCAAAAGCATGCACTTATACTTCAATGTCATAGTCCCACATGACTAACAGACTTTCAATTCCTAACCTCACCCTATTCCTTGTGCAGATGATAAGGTCATCTGCATAAGGATTAGGGTCACTCCCCCTAGAAAACAGAGCCAATGCGCGATAGCACTATGTTTCATTCCACATAATGTCCCAGATGTTATACGGGGTAGGTTACTTTACTGTCAAATTGCCATTTGTTGGGTTGTACAACTTTATTCTTCAACCAGCCACATCTGAGAATATATATTTCCCCAGGTTTGCTAACCGAGTTGCAACTACATTTTAACACACTCTTAGTATTGTACCAAAGAACAGAGAATTTGATGAATTTCTTTGTACCTAAGCTTTAATGTAAGAGGTCTTCCTAGAGGTACACAATGATTAGCCTTTATTTTAGATCATTGTTGGCCTACATTGCAACTCTCCTCCTCCCTTTGTAAAGCACTGCTTGATGAAGTAACTTTGTGACCTTATACCTCACCAGACACAAGAATTTCCAATGAGGACAGATTATATCTCTGCTCCAAAGCAGTTCATCTTAAAGTCCCTCAAGTCTTAGGTGTTAGTGATGGCAAAGCCCCATATTAGGTCATCCAGACCATCCCTTGGCAAGGCGTTTCTGAAGTATTTGATGTTTGCTTTTCTCTACTTGGTCCAGTCCTATTCACTTACTTCAACATTCTGAAATTTAAAAGGTGCACTGGGGAATCCCCAAATTTTCTTCTCAAAGCAAATCAGCACATTATAAAAACTTGAAAAATGTAAGTACCTTATTTTTCAAAATCTTCAGAGACAAAAATGTTCTGTTTTAAGGAAAGAAGAATGCTTATTTATATTTTTCCTAGAGACTTCATTCTAATATGTTCAACTGGTGAATTTTTTGGTACTAATTGTAATACTTGTTACTCACTACATGTGTTAAGTAACATCAGTATTCTGAGACTTGCTATGCTGAAAAACTTATCTGAATGGCCCTTTTGATGTCACATGGAGAAAATGGTCAACATGGCTAGATATGAACAATGAGAACATAGCTACTGCACTTAAGGTCTGTTCTGACACCACACTGCCTGAACAGTGGGCATACAGCAGCAGTCACACTCTCAGGGAATACTCACCTACCACGAAGTGGATGCTGTAAGAGACTCAGACTGGATAGGAATTGACTTGGAATTCCTGAGAAAGCTGAAAATCCTTACCACCCAGTTTTTACTCAAGCTGATATTATACAAAAGGCACATGTAAATTAATTTGGAATTCAGAGATTCTACATTTATATCTGTAGACGTACAACAATAAAAGCCACTTTATTTCTGATTTTAAGTTAATGATCCCATTTCACAATGTAGGATGAGATACGTGAAAAAAAGAAACCATAATATCACCTTCAGATTTCTGCTTCTGATAATGGCCGAGTATGAACTGCAGACTAATCCTCTGCCAAAAGTAACTAAAAACCCTGAAAAATATACTTTAAATCCATTTGGAAGTATTGGACCACTACTAAGACCACTACTAACGCAGTAGCAATTTGAGGGGCCAGGATTGTAGAAACAAACAGAAAGCTCAGAGCAGTGAGGCTGACATTTTGGGCCTCTCTAAACAGTTTGCATATACACATTTCTCTTGCGTTTATACCTAGAATTAGAATAATGTGTCACAGAGTATTTATATCTTCTCTTTGGTAAATAGTGACAAAGTTTTCAAAAATGGTTACATAAATTTACACTCTCACCAGGAATGTAAGAGAGCTCTGTTTGCTCTATGTTCAGCTAGCACATGGCATTTAGAAACTTTTATTTATTAAGAGACATCATTCAGAGAATAAAGTCAAACCAAAGAATGGGAGAAGACAGTTGCAGTGTATCTATGTGACAAAAGAATCACACCTAAAATATATAAGGAATTCTTACAAATCAATAAGAAAAAAAAGATAATAGAAAAGTATAAAAATGACTAGTCACTTCACAAAATACACTATCCAAACTGGTATCTTACAATACTAAAATGTGCTCAATTTCATTACGCATCAGAGAAATACAAATTAAATGCACAGCAAGATACTTTCACACATCTATCAGAATCCTTAATATTAGAAAAATATAAAAATCACCAAGCTTTTAGCAAAATAGCAAGTATATCTTCAAAATGGGGATATTATACATGTGAGTATTACATATATATTTCTTTTTTCTGTAATCCACAATTTCACTGTCCAAATATGGGACATTTTTGAGCATCAGAAAAGAATAGGAACAATAACATATTTTTTTAAATCCATGAATCCATTAAATGACAGAAATGCTAAGAATGACTTTAATCAAGGATCATCCTGGGGAACAGAACACAATTCCAATGTATCATCTTACTTAATGAGTTACTTTTACAATTCGAAGAGCTGGTAGATACTACTTTAACCAAGTAATCAAACTGAGCATTACCAAAAAATGGAATAAATGATGTGATAGAACAGAGTACAGAGCATCCCATACAAAAATTCTTTACAAAACTCTTTATTTAATCTGAGTCTAATTATTAGGATACTATTCATCAAGTCCAAAATATAAGACTAACTTTTTTAATGATGAGTTTACAAAAGACATAAAAAAAGTAGATTGCTGTTCCAAACTAAAGGAAACTAGGGACATGAGAAACAAATGCAGTGTATCAACTTTGATTACATTTCAGATAGGACATTCTTGGAAAAACTGCAGAAACTATAGTATAGACTATATTTTAAACCATTATGACTGAATCAATAATAAATACTGAATTAATATTTTTGGTTATACCAGTGCTGTAGTTATGTAGAAGAATGTGCTTGTTCTTAGGTTATGGAGGCTGAAATGTTTGGAAAGAAATGTCATGATACCTGAAAACTACTTTCAAATGGTTTAGCAAGAACAAAACATAGACAGATGATAGACAGATAGATAGATAGATAGATAGACAGACAGACAGACGTGGATCAGTAAAGACAGAAAGCAAATGTGGCAAAATATTAAAAATAGATCAGCCTTGTTGAAAGATATATTTCATTGTACTATTCTTTGATATCCTCTGTAGGTTTGAATTTTTTCAAAATAAAGATGGAGAAGAAACGAGGAAGGAAAAATATTTAGAATAACAACAAAAATAACCTGAGAGGATTCAGTATCAGCAGGTTAAATAAATAAATAAAACAAACAAACCAACAAACAAATAAATAAGTTCTTTGATTAGAAGGAAAATAAATCATATTGGGAAGCACAGAGATGAAGAAAGGAATGAGAAACAAAAAAAGGATAAATATTTGGTAATTATAAATGAATTCTGACCGTGTAAAACAACAACAGTAATAAGTTGTGGGCTTGAAATATTAGAGATAATTAAAATACATGAAAAGAATGACACAAAAAGGAAGGAGGTAAAAATGTATTTCAAGTATTCCAAAGTTCTTTCATCATCCCAGAAAGTAGTAATATCCTTAACTTATATATGTTAAGGATATTTCTTGTTAAGGTAACCACAGAAAGAGTATCTACAGAATGCAATGCTAAGCTAAATAAAGGGGAAAGAATGAAATAGAAATGATACTTAATTCAAAAAGAAAGGGAAAAAAAGAGAGAAAAAATTATATGGAACATATGGGACAAACAGAAAACAAATAATTAAGTGGTAGGTTTAAACGCAAATATTTTAAATGTAAACAGACCAAGTCATCCAAATAAAAGGTCAAGATTGTCACTCTGGATAACATCATTGTTAGGAAATCCTATATGGAAAACCAAAGCTTAATTTACAGACTTTTCCCATAGTACTCAGAACACCAAAAAGATAGGATGGTCAGAAGAGAGAGTGATCATGTGGCATTTAATATTTCTTATAATAGATTTTGCAATGACATTTTTACAGTTTTGTAAGTTTCGGAGATAATGAATATGTCTTCTTATATGTCATAGTTGTAATGAAAAACAGGAAGACAATTTATTTTAATCTCTTTTTCTGTGAATTTGGAAACCGCACACATTCCTTTGTAGAAAGTCTGAGGTCTTCAGATAGGAATCTAGGAAGATTCTTTTTTTTTTAATGTGAAATAAGCAACAGGTTTCATTTGAAATGCTCAATAATTTTCATGCCTTTAGACTGATAACATTTCAGCTGTATGTAAACAGTACAAAAATGGTAAAGTTTAATACAATATCCCTTAAAATATATTCTGTTCTTTTAAAATAAATATCACAGATAATTTACAAAGGGGAAATATATACACAAACATTTTTGACATGGAGAATTTTATTACTATTAGTTAAGTCACAGTAGGTCATCTTTATACTCATCACTAGAAAAAGATCAAATATTCTTAGAAATAACAAAGTTTCCTGTTAAAAATGTAATAATATTCCAGATGGATTGCTTAAAATTACAATTATTTAGAGAAAATATTAATATTTTTCACTTTAACATCCAAGCATAGAAAATTTTACCTTGTTAATCCAAGACCAAGAACCCAAAACAAATTTAAAATAGTAAGTCTTTTTGTTTAGTCAATAATCTTTAAAAATTTTGCATTTTCATCCTATTTCCCTTGATTCCCTTGTTGCAATTTATTATAAGTTTTATGAGCACCATTTATCTAGAAAAATGCTCTTAAAATAGAATAGAAATAATACAATGAAATTGCTACTGACCACAATTCCTGTTTTTTCCTGTTACAGATGCATGTAAAATTAACTTTTAAAATTATTGTTATAAACTGTGATCCTTGGACTGTATAATCAAAAATTATTTTGTTTAACTTAAGGCTTTCCATGTCACTCTAAAATTCATGTTATAAAGTACCTCTTTTATTTCAAACCATTTTTCTTATAAATTTTAAAACTTTCCACTTAAATCACTGCAGATAAGAAGTTATCAGGAATTAAAATACAAATTTTTGGTCTTGCTTTCAAATTAGGCAAACTATGACCCACTCAGGTACATATGGGCTTACAGTGAGTAGAAGTAAAAATCTTTTCTTATAGTAAAGATAATAATAATAGTGAGTTTTAGATAACACTAGATAATTTTCAAAATATTTCTCACTATTTTATTTGGTCCTCACAACACCCTTATGGTTTAGAAGAAGAAAAAAAAACACAATTCTTACTATTTATAGATAAGGAAATATAGCTCCAAGAAGTTTAAGTAAACCCAGTTGGGTGGTTATTGATAGATTGACTAGAAGTATGGCAAATTATTTATTTATTATTCAGCATATATTATGTACCTCCAATGTCCAAGCCACCTCTGTACATTGTTTAGAGATACTTTTTACAGCCCCTGCGTTTCGTTGTTGCTATTATTGATGGTGATGGTGATGGTAATGGTGTAGTGTGGTGTGAGTGAGCATACAAGCATAAAAGGGAGAGAAAGGAGGGACTAGAAATTAGACAGGGATGATAAAACTAAAGATGAATTAAAGAAAGGATTTCAGAAGAGAAGAAATCCAATTATTGCATCCAAGAATAGCTAGGTCTCCTTGAAGAAATTTTAAAAAAATGGAAATCCAATAAAATTAGAAGGAAGACCACTCATGTTTTTGCTACTGGGTCTACTTTGCTGAATTATGAAAAAAAATTAAAAAGCTGAGAGAGTTTTGCTACCAATAAAATATTTTTGTAGATAAACAATTATTATTAATGGGGAATACATAACCAAGGATTTTAATAGTTTAAGTGGAATATTAGGTTGCATTTTTGAGGTAGATATGCAAAGATGAAAAGCTGTTACAATAATTTTACATCAAATAAAAACCAGAGTTAAGTAGCACGCTACAAACGTCAAAAAGCAACAACTTACAAATGATATTAGACTCTTAATTTCCTTTACTTTCCATTGCTGCTGCAAAGTTTTCTGATCTCCCCCTTAGAAGTTTCAAGCTGATACTTAAAACTTCATCTTGCTCTGTTGCAGATAACACACATTAGGAAGTATTTTTTGTGAGTGAATGAACTTGTATCTAAATATTCAACACCTTTACTACTTTTTGACTCAGAGATTGCTGATTCCAACTTTCCACATCTCACTTTCTTAACTCCTCGCATCCTTCTTTCAGTCCCCTAGTCTTTACCCTAATAAATCACATTTAGATATGCCTCGGTTCCTTCCTTATCATAAACTGGAACTTACGCTCCCTCATTCATTATATTTCATAACGTTTGTTTCCAAATAAACCTCTACTTGTATACCACTTCATTTGTACTTCTAAGCCATAGTTTCCTCTCTTGCTAATTATTTCCAATGTAAAGGACTCTTATAATGTGATTATAACATATCAATGGAATATGAAAGTGGTGAAACCCAACTAAAAGGAGCCGAGGGACTACTGCAGAGTTTAGTAGGAGTAACAAATGATTACTGAGCTTAGGAAAGGAAAGATGAAGGAGTAGGGGAAAAACAGGACAGACTACTAAGCATTACCAACATGTAGCTTCCTCACTTTTAGTGGCATCATAAACTGATTTGGTAATGTATGCAACTCAGGGAGTCACTTGGCTAGAGAGAGACAAAACAGCGTATGGCCAACTGCTATGGAGAAAGAAAAAAGTGAAGAGATGAAGAGACTGTAAAGAATGTGACCAAACTGGACCAGTTCTAGGCTGAAAGGAGAGATGATAGCTTGTCAGATGTCTTTAAAACTCCACACATTCAAGGTGTGCCAGAAAAGCCATGAAGGTGATCACAAAAACAAATACTGCAAAAGCTAAACTGTCTCACATAGAAGCCTAGTTCCAATAATCACAAGTGACGTTAATGGGTATTGCACAAGAATCCTGTATTTTCATACCGTCTATTGATTTGATTATTTATATATAAACTATAAATAGTTTATGCTACAATTTAACTACAATTACATGGCAAAAATATACCTGCCACGTTCCACCTATTTCCAAATGTGCAAAGAAGGGGTGGACAGTGGCAGAAATTCATAAAAAATTTCAATGAAAGGACTACATTTATAATTGTACTTATAATTCATGTTTATTTATGGTAGAATAAATACACATAAAAATGTAGACAGAAAAAATTTACATATGGTTATATTTTGTGATGATTATAGCATGGGGAAAATGCTATTATGTCCTTATATAAAATTGCAAAGAAATACAACAACTTTAAGATTTAACTGCTTTCTAGGATTATTTGGTTTTCAAGTTTTGCTCTATTATCTGTGTGCTTGTACCTCTCAAGTTTTATAATGTTGTGTTTTAAAGAGGAAATTGTTACTAAAGTACCTACCTTAAATAAAAGAAAAAGCTTGTGATTAGGGCTTCCAAATATAAAATTTAAATTATCATGTGAAAAAAGCTACATATACATAGTAAACAAAAGAAGTTTTCCTTTTTTCTCTTTTCTTTAGATCAGATCATTTTTAATGATCTATTCTCAAGTTCACTTAGCTTTGTTATTTCCATCCTGCTTTTACGACCATCCCTTTAAAATATTTATTTTAGGTAAATATTTTTAATATATTATAATATATAATATTTAATATAATTAGTACTATATTTTTGTTCTAAATTTTCATTTGGTCTCAAATTCTGTATTTCTCATCTATTTCCTATCTTTTCATCATTCTAAATGTATTTTTTTCCCTCAACAATAGTAAAAGAACTTATAATACCAGATTTAAAGTCTTCATCTGACAATTCTAACTCTGTGCCTATCTTGGAGTTGGCCTTTTTGGATTATATTTTCCGTTGATAATGGAGCACATTTTCCTGGTTCTTTGAATGTCTACTAATTTTGGATTGAGTCCTGGGCATTATCAATATTCTGTATGGACAGTGAATTCTGTTCTGTGTCTCTGAAAAGCATTGATGTTTATATTTCAGCAGGTACATAACTAAGTTAGTCTCAAATTACAAACTCTTTTCCCCTGAGTAGCAATTCAAATCTCAGTTCAGGTGTTTCAGCCCATGCTTGAAGCTATATTGAATCACTTCCTTGTAGCCATGGTTGTTCAAGAGAGTTAGGCAAAGTTTACACACCAAAATTAAGACACCCCTTTTCTGATCCTATCCTTCCAGGATTCTGCCCTCATTTTCTGGTGGTGACTGCCTCACCCTTATTCTACTCAGGCCAAAAGGAGAGTATGCATCTATTAGTGATTTTGACAGCCCATGGTACTCCATGATAGAGCCCACCTGCAGTTCAAAGCTCAAAAAATGCCACGTCAGTCTCTCCAGCCAAGTTTCAGTTCCCCTCCCTTGTTTTTGTTCACTCTCCAGAGTTTTCAGGAGGATTTTTTAAAAAATTTTGTCCAGAATTTATAGATGTTATCGTCAGAATAGATAGTCTATTAGGACCTTAACCTGACATAATTAAAATGGAATTATCTCTATATTTTTAAAATCAATTATTCAATTAATATTACTTTGAATGCCATTTGCATCTCAATTCATATAAATAATACGGCTAACAATGTTTTAAAGTTTAGGATTACAGGACTTCCATGAAACACACTTTAGAAAACATTTTGGAACTAAGGGTGCAATGGTTAGCTTCTAATATTTCTTATGTACTATGTTAAATATAAAAATAGATCAGGAACTTAAACTACTGATAGTTTGACAGATAATTCTATCTGAAGAACAAAACAAAACACTGAAACAAAGTTTCGAATACATTTCTACATTAAAATATTGTTTTTCATACAACATATTTCATTCCATAATGTAATGATAAATAAATAGGTATAGGTATATAAATCTTAGTTATATAGATGATGCTCTCAATTCTAATTCAATGATAGTCTTTCAGTATCCTTAATATAATGTTTCAGTCCCATGATAATCTCAAAGTCAATTCAGGAAACTTGTAATATTTCTAATTATCTCTGTGAAATTACTCCCAATTACGTGCCATGTGGGTCAATGAAGTTATGCCAAGAAAATATTACTTAGACTACTGATATATTTGGTCTCTGTTGTATAGATTCTTATCATTAAAATGGATTGTCACCAGGAGCCAAGTTCAATTTTAGAAGAGCCAGTTAATAAACTATATAATATAATGGTAGTTGAGAGAATCCTCTTGATATAGTGGTAACAAAAAATGACATGCTTCATTTACAGAAAAAATTCAAATGCATAGATAAAAATAAGGATGGGGATAATATTAAAAATAGCAACTAATTTCTTTCAGTGATTTTAGGCACTATTGGTTCATCCTAGCAGCTCAGAATCTCTTACCAAAAGGCTACCTTGTCACATTGTATTGAATTTTTCTTTACTTGGTTTCTCCATCTCATGACCCTAGACATTACCAAAGTTCTCACTGGTTGTGACTTTGTTTTTCTATTATTATTAGACTCACTTAAGCTATAAAAATTTCCAGATATCAGAGAGTTATACAATTACTGATACCAATGAGATAACTGCCTGAGCATTGTGTCTACATTACATATCATTCTAGATTTATATCTAAAGGTAGGGTATAAGCAGACGTCATGCTAATAAATGACTTTTAATCAGCTTAAATTTCTCTTTTAAACATAGGGTCTTTGTCCAAAAGAAAAAGTAAGAGTGTAGTGAGGGATACATATAGTAAGAAAGAGAGGAAAAAGTCAAACGGGAATTATCCAGTTTAGATAGTAAACAAAACATAACAGAAACTGCATAAGCTAGAGTGCCAGATCTAGGGTTTTACATTTTAGCATCTTGGCTGTCTGTTCTTTGTATGTGAGTATGTGTTAAATGAATGCCAAATGGTATGTCCTATCAAGAAACAACAGTCATAATGTTACATGTCAGTTATACCTCTGTAAAAAATAAACAATAGTGACTATTATTGAAAGATCTAAGAAAAATAATATAGATTTCATTCAGTTTATAGAAGCATCAATTAAGTTATCTATGTCAATGATGAACCTAGTTTCAAAAGTATCATAATAATATATATTGTTACATATGTCATCTTTAAATGCATATATTTCATTTAACTTATTACTAAAATGTGTCCTATAGATACCTATGTTTGCATAACCTACAATTGCAACTTTTTATTATAATATGAACATTGCCAGTGTCTGTAATTAACTTGTTGACACTCTTGAGTTTCAAACATTTTTGTTTGGTTGGTTGGTTGTTTTTGAGAATTTTTTCATCAGGCAGCATTTTTAATGTACTTAAATCCAAGTAATTGTCATTTTTTTGTTTTGTTTCCTTTTCAAAGGTCCTCTTATAAAATATAAAATAAGTGTACTTTTATAACTGTTCCTTTTAATCACTGACTTCAAAAATTTTGAAATTATATTATCAAGCCCTATATTAAAAGGGAGAGGCATATCAATCACAGAATACAAGAAACAGTAGACTGCTAACTAATCAAACTAGAGTGAACAAAACAGATATTCATCATTTGGTAGCTATCACAGGAGTAGCTGATATACACAAGAATCATTAATGGCTGCTAAAGCCAGTGGGTAAAGTTTATGAGATATAGAATATTAGAAAATATTGAAATATCACCCCACAAAATATTAGTCAAATACAGAAGAGAAAATAGTGACTTTACATTGGAGGAAAGAGATCGATAGCAACTAGATTAGGTAATAAAAGTTAGTATCACAACTAGTGGGACAAGTGAGGCCATGTGCCTCATGGTGGGAATATACTAAGAAGAGCCCTGTGTCATTTCTGTGATATTCCTGTCAAGAAAGCATAGCCTGAGTCTGTTCATGAAGAAACATCAGAGAATTCCAGGTTGACAACACCTGATAGAACAAAATGATTGCATTCCTCAAGACTTTCAAGGACAAGAAAGACAGAGAAAGATTGAGGAACAAATCAAAGACAATTGATGAGCCCTGATAGCTAAGTGCAACATATATTTCTGGAGAGGATCGTGGACAAGAAAGGCAAAAGAGAAACTGCTGAGACAGTTGGTAAAATCTGAATGATAACATATCAATGCTGATTTCTTGATTGGGAGAACTGTATGAAGGCAATGTAGAAGATTTTGTTTGGGGGAGAAAGAGAGAGAGTGTGAACAAATGCAGTACTGTGTTAGTCTGAGACTCTAGAACATGGTGTTACTTTGGCAGGAGAGTTTTTTGTAGGAATTCTTTGTACTTAGAACTTATGAGTTTTTTGTACCATCTGGCAAATTGTATGCAACTTCTAAACTATTTCAAAACATAGATAAAAATAAAGAAGCAAATTAAAAATAAACAAAAATAATGAAAAATTCAACCACTCGTTCTGTCTTGTGAGACTCAGAATATGATTACACCATAATTAATCTGGATACTTGGCAAACAGAGTATCTTTGAACTTTGTTTCATATTTTTATCTTCCCCATGCAGGTGAAAAGGACCTAATTTTTTTGCCACATATGTAACATTCTTTAGAATTTGGCTCCAGAACACAGTGATTAGCTGGAAGGCCCACTGGAATTTAAAGAAGAGTCAGGTCATCTCTCTCCCAAGATAGAACTCAGTAAAATGACGCTGACTGAAGCTCAGTAGCTGAGTTCATTTGTTTATCAAATATTGGCTGACTGATGCCTGACCTCTTGGAACTAGCTAAGTCCCCTGGCTGACTGGTTGGCTGAACTCCTGGTCTCTCTTCCCTCAACCCTCCCCACCAACTCCTGTTTCTGCCTTTGCTCGTTTTGCTGGTTGGCTGCCCTCCCTGAGGCTACAGAGATGTTGCCAAAAGATTGAGAGTCCCGGTAATGATAATAAAATTGACTTAATACAGGCAGAGACCTCAGAGAAAAACAAGAAAAACTCAAAGTAAAAAAAAAAAAAAAAAAGCATTACTGGACACTGAAATGTGTAGCAGTAAATCATTCTGATTATTTGAACTAGCTGACCATGTTCCAATTACTATGAAGTAGGAGAGCAGGGGCATAATTTCGCATATAAATCCTTTTTGGCCAATGACTTTATTGCTTTAAATCTAGTGGTATATTAACAAAATGTAGTAAGAGTAGAATAGAGAGGTAAGAAAAGATTTAAAGTGTAATAAGTAGTTTGTAGGTCTAGGTACTATGCTAGGCTTTTGAAATAGTCTTACCCTTAGATTTCCTTTATATAGTGAGGAGACTAAGGGCCATAAGAAAAGAGCCCAAATTGTGCTTGGGGTGTGTCAGACTGCACAAAGACACACAATCTGGCAAACTGAACTCTCATGAAAAAAATCTATTTATGATACTGTTCATATTGGACCAATGTGTTGCTACCCATCCCAATCAATCCTAAACATTTGCATTTACCTTCCAAGCTGAGTGAACAATTAGTTATTCCTTCCACTCCATCCACTTCATGAGATTCTCAATATTTTTATACAGTCCTGTAGCTATTCAACATCACATGACCACCCTCATTAACAGTATACATACATGTGTTTGTGATGGGGTAAGAATCAGGGTATTCCACATAATCAGTGCCTTATTACCTTGCCTAAATAGATACTTCACATTTTCTTTCTCTTGAACATTTATGTAGCTGCGTATCTGCTGGAAGTACAAGTTCTTGTGATAACAAATGACAGTGTAACTGATCATCCTTTCCTAAAGACATATGCATTTTAATAAGTTTATTGAAAAACTCAAAGAGATTGTGGTCATCATAAGCATTGCAATCGTTCGAAGCATTCGGGTTCAAATGAACAGCAAAAGAAGTTCTTTTCAGACAGGGAGTCTCCTTAAGTCAAAATATGTCAGCCATACCAGCTACTTTCAGTGAAGAAGAATCCATACACTTGTTTGACAAGCTGGTTCATTAAGGATAAGAAAGAGAGAAGTTTTCTGAAGTGGATTGTGAAAGTCAGGAAACTTTTTTGAAGTCACAAACTTATATGTTAAGGTTGTAGTAAGTTCTGTATTATTATCTACATTAAAATTATTCACTCTTTTGTAAAATTAACACTCTAGAAGATGTGACATAGTGACCTAGTGCCTCTCCAAACCTACCACACACTGTGCCACCAGCTAAGTTCATGCTCCACTTTGAGAATAGGAGCTTTCTACAAAAAGGGAGGGTTAAAATAATTAGGAAACATTTGAAGAGCTAATACAAAGTAGCACCTACTCAATCACATTACCTATGGGACAACCTTTCTGCTTCTGCATAAAGCTTTCCTTTTTATGGATTTATGCTCAGAAGGCTATATAATTTGAGTGTATGTGTGTGTTATGTGTATATACGTATCTCTTCCAGTAGTGAATTTGACTTAATCCATCCAATTTCCACATCAAATTCTATCTTACACCAAAGACTTGACTTTGTCAGACCTAGACAAAGCTAAATAATTCAGTTTATGGCATGAAACAAAAATAATCTGTATCCATTAGTACTAAGGATGTTCTAAATACTAAATGCTCTTAGAAGAAGAATGGTATATTTCTTCCCCAATTTTGTAGAAAATTTGCCTTTTCATATTATTAATAAACACTGGATAAAGACATTGCTAAATTAAAGAATCATTCAGTAGGTCTGAGTAGAGTAATCCAAATCACAGAAAATAGATCAACCAAAATGGCAAGTTCAGAAAATTAAAACTGCAGCTTTTAGTATTGCTTGTACTCACACATATGACTGTACCATACACATACAGCTATTTTCAACAACCAGTTGTAAAAACTATTAACATAAGGAAATGAGCCAGGAAAAATAAAGTAACATTTTTATATAGTCCAAGAAGTTGAAAGATACAACATTCCACAAAAACCATTTCCAGTGATTTCTTAATTGCTGCAAAACAAAGAAATGTCATTCTTAAGTAGCACAGTGTTCCTAAAGTTATCAGTCATTATTATTTGATGTAAATCCCCATAATTATCCTCAAAAAGGATACTGACTATTTTGGATAGCTAATACTTAAAACTGAGCAGTGTGGCCAGCTAAAGGGAATAACTTGTAAGAAGGGTGGGAGACCCTCTTTCTACTCTGTTCGGGAAGGCTCTAGTACAGAACTATTTAAATCAATCAAAACTGTGAAAACATAACTGCAAAATTATCTGATTCACATTGCAATGTAAAAATGCTATATGAGACCCATACTGGGTCATCACTCTAAAATTTCCCTAATAATTTATAGAGACATTAATGAGTGAACTGTCTATAGAAAAGTTTGACTCTGGATGGGAATGCAGAAGCGATCTTTATTTGAAAGATTATTGGAAGTTCCTGGCTGTGTCCAAATCAGTTTGTGAATGGTCTCAGTAAACAGGAAAGAATGAATACAGTGGCAAGGGCAAGATATTCACAGAAGCAAGAAGGATTTTATTCCAAAAAAGAAATAAAATGTCATTGGTTGTCACTAATCATTAAAAGGATTTTTCAAACTAAGGTCAATGTTACTCATATGATGTTTGATACATGCACTCTATAGTATTTGATTTCTTAATATAACAATGTTATTCAATGTTTTAGCTATTCCTAGGAATACTATGAAAGGGAAATATATACTAAACACTATGTCATTTCCTGATTTCACACCTGATTTGGTAGTATTGTGCTGATTCTATTCTTTGAAGAGAATCAAAAGCCTAAGACATTCTGAGTCTTATATCTTAAATTAGTGAAACACTTGGTAAGTTGAATGAAGTTTCTTCTTATGTTGGTTACTTTAGCAAAGATATTCAGTGTAGGCGAAGCTTGCATATCCATGATCAAAATAGATGGAATGACACCAGTGAAAGGCAGAAAAGTACAACAGCATTAGTACTATTACAGATAGAAAATTCAGTTTAATCTAGTGTTTGGCAAAATAGAATACATGGGATAAATAATTTTGTAAAAGAAATATATTTCATTATTTAACTGGGAATTCTGTGGCGTAAGTGAATTCAGGAATTTATAAGATGTTATTCGCAGCTCACATTCTCTACCTATCAGTTAGGCAAGTTTTCACCAGGTTGATGGGCAAGTAGCTGATTAATATTTGCAACATTAAGGATAAAATTTAGTTTTTTAAGTAAAATTTTGTCAATCACAAAGAAAAAAAAGCCTCCCTAGACTCATGAGCCCATATCTGAAACACTTTATAGAAAATGAGCACCTTATAAGAATGAGGGGGTTGTCTTTTATCAGCAGAAAAATAAAAGAACAAAATATATTCACTTAGCAGTCTAGGGTTCAGTATAAACTTAGACACTAAGTGTATTGCACTGGACCACAAAAGGGATTTTTTGGAACTTCCTAAAAGAGGGTCAGGTGCAACAATGCATCTCAACGTGAAAAGAATTACAAGTGTTGTGGGATAGTAGGTGGTATTCCAAAAATGTAAATCAAGTGGCCAAGAATGTGTTTTAATATTTTTAATAGCCCTAGGCTTTGTAATAAATTTTTGTAGAGTGAGAGGGCTTTTTAAATAATATATATGAAGCTTTGCTCTTTAAAATCAGTCAGTCACTGTAATTTAATATTAAATGACTGTGGACTATAAGTGGTAGAGTTTGAAAATTAATTATTTTTTGTGAACTTTGAGAAAGATATCTTCAATTATTAGCAGTGTACAATATTGCCTACCCTTTATCTCATTAACACAATCCATCAAAAATACAAAATGGAGACTCCTATTAATATCTAATATGATAAATTAAAACTTTTCTTACCAATTCTTTCCACAATCAAAACATCAGAATTTTTAGAACCTGTTTAAAATGTAAATACCAAAATTAAACATATTGAGGTACAAAGTGTTAATATTTCTATGTTAAAACTAAAATTATCCCAATATTCTAAAAAGAAATCTTTTGGAGAATTTATATGATATTAACCATAGTAGAAAGATGTGACCTTTGGTGATCCACTGAAACTTCTATTCTTTATTATTCATATATAAAATAAGAATTAAAAGAGTATTCCATGACATAAAAGTACTTTGCAAATACAAACCAGTGTGAAAACCAATGTAAAATTTATATTTTCAAGGCATTTTTCAGTTTTAAAAATACATGTTTAATCCACCTTATCTCAAAACTCATATTTGTTTAGCTCAAAGTTTTATTAAATGTTCAAGTTCTAGCACATGAATTCATTCAAAAATCAATACATGCATATTTACTACTGATGTGTAAATTAACATCTATCCACAACTGCTTCATTTCAAACACCTGAAAAATTATATCTATGTATAAAACTATAAAACAAGTTTTTTTGGTATGGGTTTATATTATCCATTAGGGAAAAGAAAGAATAAAGTATCAGTAAGGTAGAGATTATGAATATGGAAATATCATCACCAAATGTTATTTATATATAAAGTTCTATAATAGTGCCTATAAGTTTATCTTGCTTTCTTTTTAATTAAAATGTAAGCTCTTTTTCCTTACTTGTCTGTTTTCTTTGTCATCTTTTTGCTTTTTCCTCTCAATAAAGCTTACTTTGGTTTGACTTTGTAGGATTTAGAAAATCTAAAAGTCAGATAAAAAGTGTTACTTGGGGAAAAAAAAACCTACCATTTTAAGAATACAGAATCTATACTGTCATCCCAGCACAGTATTTGTCCATTAGAATTTGTCCATTAGAATATCTCTGAAACCATATGATCATCTCAATAGATGCAGAGAAAACTTCTGACAAAATTTAACCCCCCCCCCTTTTATGATAAAACCTCTCCAGAAAGTGGGCATAGAGGGAATCTACCTCAACATAATAAAGGCCATATACAACAAACCCACAGCAAACATCATTCCCAACGGTGAAAAACTAAAAACATTTCCTCTAAGATCAGGAGCAAGACAAGGATGTCCACTCTTGCCACTATTACTCAACATAGTTTTGGAAGTCCTAACTACAGAAATCAGAGAAGAAAAAGAGGTAAAAAATCCCAATTGGAAAAGAAGTAAAACTGTTACTGTTTGCAGATGACATGATATTATACATAGAGAATTCTAAAGATGCCACCAGAAAACTACTAGAGATAATCAATGAAATTAGTGAAGTTGCAGGATACAAAATTAATACACAGAAATCTCTTGCATTCCTATACACTAACAATAAAAGATCAGAAAGAGAAATTAAGGAAACAATCCCATTCACCATTGCAACAAAAAAATACCTAGGTATAAACCTACCTAAGAAGGCAAAAGACCTATACTCAGAGAACTATAAGATACTGATGAAATAAATCAAAGATGACACAAACAGATGGAGAGATATACCATGTTCTTGGATTGGAGGAATCAATATTGTGAAAATCACTATACTACCCAAAGCAAGCTATAGCTTCAGTGCAATACCTATCAAATTACCAATGGCATTTCTTATAGAACTAGAACAAAAAATGTTAAGATTTTTATGGAGACACAAAAGACCCTAAATTGCCAAAGCAATCTTGAGAAATAAAAACAGAGCTGGAAGAATGAGGATTCCTGACTTCAGACAATATTACAAAGCTACAGTAATCAAGGCAGTATGGTACTGGCACAAAAACAGAAATACAGATCAGTGGAACAGGTCAGAAAGCCCAGAGATAAACCCATGCACCTATGGTCATCCAATCTATGACAAAGGAAACAAGAATATATAATGGAGAAAAGACAGTCTCTTCAATAAGTGGTGCTGGGAAAATTGGACAGGTACATGTAAAAGAGGGAAATTAGAACACTCCCCAATACCATACACAAAAATAAACTCAAAATGGATTAAAGACCTAAATGTAAGACTGGACACTATAAAACTCTTAGAGAAAAACATAGGCATAAATCTCTTTGACATAAATCTAAGCAAAATCTTTTTCAACCTACCTCCTAGAGTAATGGAAATAAAAACAAAAATAAACAAATGGGACCTAATTAAACTTAAAATCTTTTGCACAGCAAAGGAAACCATAAACAAGATGAAAAGACAACCCTCAGAATGGGAGAAAATATTTGCAAACAAAGCAACGGACAAGGGATTAATCTCCAAAATATACAAACAGCTCATGCAGCTTAATATAAAAAAAAAAACCAAACAAGCCAATCAAAAAAATGGGCAGAAAGGCCTAAATAGACATTTCTCCAAAGAAGACATACAGATAGCCAATTAACATATGAAAAGCTGCTCAACATCACTAATTATTAGAGAAATGTAAATCAAAGCCAAAATGAGGTATCACCTCACACCCATCAGAATGGCCATCATCAAAAAAATTTGCAAACAATAAATGCAGGAGAGGGTGTGGAGAAAGGAAACCTTCTGTCACTGTTGGTGGGATTAAAAATTGGTATAGCCACTATGAAGAACAGTATGGAGGTTCCTTGCAAAACTAAAAATAGAATTACATATGACACAGCAATCCCACTACTGGGCATATACCCTGAGAAAACCACAATCCCAAAAGAAACATGCACCCCAATGTTCATTGCAGCACTATTTACAATAGCCAGGGCATGGAAGCAATCTAAATGTCCATCAACAAAAGAATGGATAAAGAAGATGTGGTACATATATACAATGGAATATTACATAGCCACAAAAAGGAACAAAATTGTGCCATTTGCCAAGATGTGAATAGACCTAGAGACTGTCATACAGAGTGAAGTAAGTCAGAAAAAGAAAAACAAATGTTGTATAATATCACTTATATGCAGAATCTAGAAAAATGATACAGATGAACTTATTTGCAAAGCAGAAATAGAGACACAGACATAGAGTATGGACATATGGATATTGGCAGGGTGAAGGTGGGATGAACTGGGAGACTGGGATTGGGATATACACACTACTAGGTGTAAAAGAGATAATTAATGAGAACCCAGTGAATAGCATCTATTTAATGCTCTGTGGTGACCTAAATGGAAAGGAAATCCAAAAAACAGTGCGTATATGTATACATATAGCTGATTCACTTTGCTGTAAACACAACATTTTAAAGCAACTATACTCCAATAAAAAAATAAAAAATGATATCACTGAAGCAGTAAAATGAGGTGTTACTGTCTTTTTCTAAAGATATGTATGCTAGAGATATATATGACAAACAGCAAGGTCTTTTTATGTTTTTCTTTAAAATTAGTAGTCCAACTGATTACTTTTTCAAAGTGAACTCAAAACTGCCTGACTCATGACTCCAATTATGGCCAGTTTTAAATAAACAATTTATTGACTACACAGATCTATAGTTGAATCAGTGGAAGGACACCACATGGTAATATTAATGTTTGGAGATGTGCACTTCTCTTCAATTTTTTTGAATTTCACATTAAATAAAATGAGAGACTAATAATTCCACAACTCAGACTCAAGAATCACATAATACAATAGTTTTGTTTTGCTTTGTTTCGTTTTATGACCTCGGATACTTAGTAGTCATAACAATTGAAATATATAAAATCAAAATTTATGACTTGGGGACTTCTCTGGTGGCACAGGGGTTAAGAATCTGCCTGCCAATGCAGGGGACACGGGTTCGATCCCTGGTCCGGGAAGACCCCACATGCCACAGAGTAACTAAGCCTGTGAGCCACAACTACTGAGCCCACTCACTGCAACTACTGAAGCCCGTGTGCCTAGAGCCCTCGCTCTGCAACAAGAGAAGCCACTGCAATGAGAAGCCCAAGCATGGCAAGGAAGAGTAGCCCCTGCTTGCCACAACTAGAGAAAGCCCGCTCACAGCAACGAAGACCCAACGCAGCCCAAAAAATAATAACTAATTAACTAAATAAAGTTTTAAAAAATGTATGTCTTCATAGGAAAAAGTAAGAAGCCATATCCTCAAGAAAATATACTTGCTCTTACAGCTTACGTCAGCTTAGAAAGCAATTGTGAACATGGTTCTATGGAGGTATCATTTAAGCAATTTGAAAACAGAATTAGTCATTGCATGCTAAGCATCATTCATTCATTTATTCACTCAATCCTTTATTCAACAGGTAAATTGTTCAGTGCTACCAAGTGCCTGGTTCTATACTAGGCAATACATATACAGCAGTGACAAAGAGATAACTGTCTCTGCCATCCAGGCACTTACAGTCTAATAAGGGAAATAGATATTAAAGAAATAATGCTATGAAAGAATACAGACATTGAACCTAAACAATCTGCTTATTCTTCAGCTAATGGTTCAAGGAAGGTCACGCTAAGGAAACAGCATTCAAGCTAGGGCATGACAGAAAAGTAGAATGTAGTCAGATAACAGTAGAGGAGGAAGAACTTCAGGAAAATGAAAGCTTAAGAAAAAGCCCTGTGGCATAAGGAGCTTAAGCAACCTCAAGAAGATGGGTGGGATACTAAGAGGTAAAGCATAGGGTACTGGAGGTTGGTGGTAAAGCAGAAAGTAAACCTGGAGATAGAGGAAGGGGAAAAAATAAAGAGGGAGCATTAAATTATACACAATCCTCTAGGACCTGTTAGGGATCTTGAGTGAAAAGTAACTACTTCCAGCTTTTCAGAGAGGATGAAGATATTTTTATTTGAAATAAATGATTCTGAAAGACAAAATTAACTCAATACATTATCCTATAATTTACCTTACCCGTAAAAAAGACTTCTGTTTGATGAGTTATTTTAATTTTGAAATATTAAGAGACTCCTAGGTTATTAAATGTAAGAAATTCATTTACAAAAGAAAAAAAAGGTAGGAAATCACCCCATGGAAATCTCTCTCAGGCTGAGCTGTCACCATGAACATCGATGGCCTTCCTAGGTGGCACCTTGTTAAACCAGCGCACTGCACCCTTTGTCGGACTGCAGCCTGGCTGGTTCTATTCTTCAGTTACTCTGATCCCTTGATGCCTGGAACCTTGATTACCATTTTACATCAGCTCTTGTACTTTTCCATGTATTTTCATAATGAGTTATATTGTCTTTAGCTCTTCTAACAACTCTGGGAAATAAAGTCAGAACACTAGGGTAATTTCTTAAATTTAGCTCATGTTGAAATAAAAAGACAAATTGAAACAAACAAACAAAAAAAGAAATAAGTCATTATTTTTGTCTTGCAGAAAATGGATTATAGACAGAGACTGTGAAGCAGAAGGGAGACTAATTAGTAAGCTCTTCAGCACTCGGGCTATAAGTCATAATGGCCAAGAGTAATAAGGTAGCAGAGAAAAGGAATTTGAGGCACATTATATGTGTAGACTTGTTAGGACTTGCTAACTTAATAGATGTGAGGGAAAAGAGAAAATTAGGCCAAAACCAAGCCCATCCCAGCATAAATGAAGTTGTTTGTTAAGATAGGAGATGGTGAAGGAGAAGTATATCTGAGGTAGAAAATCAACAGTGACTTTTACACACACTCAGATTGAGATTGCAATGGGTTGAACAGAATGTGCCTCCCCAAAATTCATATGTTGACATCCTAATCCCCAATGTGATGCTATTAGGACGTGGAGCCTTTGGGAGATAATCCGGTCATGAAGGTAGAGCCCTTTTGAATAAGATTAGTGCCCTCAAAAAAGGGACCCCAGAGAGCTCTCTCAAGCCTTCAACCATGTGAGAATACAAGAAGACAGCAGTCTGCAAACCAGAAAAGGGCCTTAGGACCAGCGACTCTTGTAAGAATTTGAGTAAATGATGGAGAAAAAACAAAACATGATATAGCTAATAAAGAAAGCGGCATTGTGAAAAATAATCTCCTTAGGGTGAGGAAGATTTGATGAGGAAGGAGCTAACAAGGAAAGGAGAGGAGTTCAAAAACACAAGGAATCAGAGAGGGAGGAGAATTCTTGGAGAAAGGTCCTAAAGAAAACACTAAAAGCCTAGCTAAAGAAACTTTCACGTGAAAGAGAAGGGGAATATCTTACTCTGCATAAGAAAGGAAAGAAGAGAGATAAACTGAAGGTTTTTAGAGTGATTTCACACCCAGTAAAAATTGTTTCCTTATTGGCTTCAGAAACAAAAATATTTGACCTAGGAATGTGGTAATAAAAAAGCTTAAGTTGGGAATGGGTGGGATTTTTAACAGATTGTATAGGAAATGCAAAGGATGAGTAAAATAGCCAGCAAGCATCACTGAGGAAAAAAAAATGGGGCTGGAAATCTGTATTAAAATCAGTCAGACCAACCTGGTTATCTTTTTCTAATATTCTCAATCTTCTCTTCAAAAATCTCCTAAACAGACAATATTGTTCAGCATTTGCTTGTTTCAAATGTTTATTCAGGCTTTGCTGTTCACTTTTTTAGGTTAAGCTTTTTTAAGAGTTTATTTTTAGAGCACTTTTAGATTCACAGCATATTGAGCAGAATGTACAGAGATTTCCCATACACTCCCTTCCCTCACACATGCATGGCCTCTGCCATCATAACATGTTTATATACTATGGTGCATAGATGTCACAAATTTGTTCAAGGGCACAGAAAGTACATGAAGAGTGAAACAATGAAAGCTAAAGACGTTGAGTGATAATGATATGTCAACGTGAGTACATTAATTGTAACAAAGCTTTTAGCTTTTTTTTAAAAAAATTATTTATTTATTTATGTATTTATTTATTTATTGGCTGTGTTGGGTCTTTGTTGATGCACAGGGGCTTTCTCTAGTTGTGGAGAGCAGGGGCTACTCTTCATTATGGTGCACAGGCTCCTCATTGTGGTGGCTTCTCTTGTTGCAGAGTACAGGCTGTAGGCACACAGGCTTCAGTGGTTGTGGCACACAGGCTCAATAGATGTGGCTCACGGGCTTTAGAGCACAGCCTCAACAGTTGTGGCACATGGGCTTAGTTGCTCCACGGCATGTGGTATCTTCCTGGGGTGGAGATCGAACCCATGTCCGCTGCATTGGCAGGTGGGTTCTTAACCACTGTGCCACCTAGGAAGCCCCACTTTTAGCTTTTTAAAGGCAAATTATTTCTAAAATACTCTCTCACTGACATATCATGGGACTATGCCTCCACCCCCCACCCCCATCCTAGACCTCCTGAACCAGAAGCCACAGGTCAGAGAGCCTGAGGAGTACCAGATGCATCTTTGATCAGACAATTATGAGAAACACATTTTATCCCAACAGGATTTTGTAAAAATGCCCCAAACTTCATTGTAATGTGTCTTGAAAAGTCTACGAAGGCCAAAATAATAAAACTGAAAATATTTCCTGTGGTTATAAATTCTTGATTACCACCAAAGAATAAATGGAAAACTTGATACACTATAACAATCACTGCTTATAGGCAGCCTCTAAAGTTCTTCAGCAAACAGTACACAGAGCTCCAGCTGTGGACAGTCTTTACTCTCAATTTCCTTTTTCTTTCTTTTGGGCTGTGGCACAAATTCACCATGAAGTTTTTACCCTATTGTCAGGTATATGCTATAGTCACAGCAATTGCTTTACATTAAATAAGATAAGTCAGACAAAGAAAAGTACAGTATAATATCACTTATAGTGGAATCTGAAAGTCCAATCTGTAAAAACAGACTAAAATGGTGGTTAGCAAGGCATGGGGGAAGAGGGGATAGGACAGATGTCATTGAAGGGTACAAACTCACAAGAAGTGGTAAGTCCTAGAGATGCAATGCACAGTACACTAAATATAGACAATAATATTGTATTATAAACATCAAACTTGCTAAGAGACTAGTTCTTAATTATTGTACCACTAAAAACAAATTATAATTATGTGACAATAGAGGTGTGAATTATCACTACAATGGCAATCATATCACAACATATAAGTGTGTCAAACTAACATGTTGTACATCTTAAATTTACACAATGTTACGTGGCAAATGTATTTCAAGAAAGTGTTTTTAAATGTTTGGAAACATTTATAATTATAAACATAATGTGTGTAGATGTAAGTATACCAAAGAATATTAAATACTTTCATTACATCTTTTCCTTTTAGCTTCTGAAATACTCCTTTTTATATATTTCGATTTTGAAAAATCTCAAATATGGACCAATATATACTTTCTCGTGTGGTAATGTGGAATTCACATTCCTACTTCTAGTCTATGCTGTTTTTATTGTATTTTTTCAGCTGTCATGTGATTTATTGATGAAAATTATTAGCATCTGAAACCAGTTACTGTCCACAGCATTTTTCAGTATGACTTCAGATTACTGAGTTACTTTTTCAGATAAATAAACCTACCCATGGAATCCATCTACACAAAACCTATGACCACACTTAAGAATTTTAAAATACCTTACTTTAGCATGAACAATACAAGATAGAGAGGAAAATGTTTAGAAAGTACAAATATGAAAAATAAGCAATGTGGCTCTGAAGATTTTCTTTCACTGAATCCCTTCAAATTCTGAATTCTTATGAAGATGACTGTAGTTTTTAAATATTAAGTTAATGTAAAACACGCAAATAAAACTCCTGTTTATAATCCACATTGTAGTTTTTGAAATTATATTAATTCATTTTATCTATTTTTTTAAATTAATTAATTACTTATTTACTTTTGGCTGCCTTGGGTCTTTGTTGCTGCCTGCAGGGTTTCTCTAGTTGGAGTGAGTGGGGGCTACTCCTTACGGCCATGCACAGGCCTTTCATGGCAGTGGCTTCTCTTGCTGCAGAGCAAGGGCTCTAGGTGTGTGGGCTTCAATAGTTTTGGCACATGGGCTTAGTTGCTCCGTGGCATGTGGGATCCTCCCAGACCAGGGCACGAACCTGTGTCCTCTGCATTGGCAGGTGGACTCCCAACCATTGCTCCACCAGGGAAGTCCCTATATTAATTCATGTTAAATTGCAACTACAGAAAATTAATGTCTGCGTGTTTAGATAATTATCAGTAATCAGTGTCATTTCTTCAAGAGTAAGCAACTTCAGGCTTCAGTTGTCCAAAATTCTAACCCATTTCTCTAGACATAGTTCCCTAAGTGATAAAGGACATACTTACGCATCCTGGAGGATACATCAGACAAATTCATAAACGTAACCAATTGGGTCTTTGGTCCCAAACTTCTTTGCTCTCTTCTCCCCTGCTGAACTAGGGAGAGCATAGGGGCTTGGAGAGAAGTCTCCATGTTCTTCATATGTAATAATAAGATAGTAATAGCTAAGTGTTGTGAGTATGTCCTACAAGCCAGACCCTGCTTCAAGCACTTTTCAGGTATTAATTAACCTTATTTTCACAACAACTTTAAGAGATCCATTTTAGGAGAAAAGGGAATCCTCCAGCACTGTCAGTGGGAATGTAAATCAGTACACCCACTACGGAAAACAGTTTGGGCGTTCCTTAAAAAACTTAAAATAGAACTACCATATGACCCAGCAATCCCAGTGCTGGCCACATACCCTGAGAAAACCATAATACAAAAAGAAACATGTACCACAGTGTTCATTGCAGCACTATTTACAATAGCCAGGACATGGAAGCAACCTAAATGCCCATCAACAGATGAATGGATAAAGAAGATGTGGCATATATATACAATGGAATATTACTCAGTCATAAGAAAGAATGAAATTGAGTTATCTGTAGCAAGGTGGATGGACATAGAGTCTGTCATACAGAGTGAAGTAAGCCAGAAAGAGAAAAACAAATACCGTATGCTAACTCATATACATGAAATCTAAAAAAATGGTACTGATGAACTCACTGACAGGGCAAGAATAAAGATGCAGATGTAGAGAACGGACTTGGGGACATGGGGCGGGGGGTGGGGGGTGCGAAGGGGAAGCCCAGACGAAGTGAGAGAACAGCATTGACATATATGCACTACCAAATGCAAAACAGATAGCTAGTGGGAAGCTGCTGCATAACACAGGGAGATCAACTCAATGGGTGATGACTTAGAGGGCTGGGATAGAGAAGGTGGGAAGGAGTCACAGGAGGAAGAGGATATGGAGACATACGTATAAATACAGCTGATTCACTTTGGTGTACAGCAAAAACTGGCACAACAGTGTAAAGCAATTATGTTCCAATAAAGAGCTTAAGAAAAGAGAGAGAGAGATCCATTTTACAGATGATAAAACTAAGGCTCAGAGCAATATAGTAATTTGCCTGAGATAACCTAGCAGGTATGACAGAACTAAGATTTACATCCAGGCAGTTGAATTCCAGAGACCACATTCTTAACTATTATACCGCACTTTCTCTCTCCAGATAATTAGAAAACCTATGGCTGGGAGAGAAGGAACACAAAGCAACTCAAAGGAAGAAGTATCAGAATGCATTTCATAGAGAAAAGGGTACTTGAAACTCATAGCTCCTTTCTCTGAAAGTCCTATTCTCTGGCACCAGGGCCCAATAACAGCATGTTAGACCTTCCACTCCTTGGGAATAGAGTGGAAAGGAATAAGAGGAGATGCTCCGTTATTCTGTCTTTAAGGCGTAATTTAAATTGAATACTCCCCCACATTTTCTGTAGTTACCCAAAATGGGCTTAATAAATTAGGTCTCTGGCCATCTTGAATAGTCTACCTCAAAGGAGAAAATTAGCTGAAGTTCAAAACTGTTTTTCTTTCTAACATCTGCCACTGTTCCTGTGAATCAGCACTTGAGATTTTCAAAGACATTTGTAAATGTCCTTTTGATCTTATTCTTTTTTTTCCAAATAAATTTATTTATTTATTTATTTTATTTATTTATTGGCTGTGCTGGGTCTTCATTGCTGCGCACAGGCTTTCTCTAGTTGCAGCAATTGGAGACTATTCTTGCTTGCAGTGCACGGGCTTCTCATTGCAGTGGCTTTTCTTGTTGCAGAGTGCAGGTTCTAGGCACATCAGCTTCAGCAGTTGTGGCACATGTGCTTAGCTGCTCCACAGTACATGGGATCTTCCCGGACCAGGGATGGAACTGGTGTCCCCTCATTGGCAGATGGATTCTTAACCACTTCACCAACAGGGAAGTCCTTGATCTTATTCTTTACAAGCAGTGTCATGCAGAGCCATATGGGAGGGTGTGGGAAAAAATAATCAACAATATTGATCCTGTCTTTATTTTAAAATTTTACATATTGTTCATCAGGAATTGTTCTCCATTCATTTCAATTTTTACAACGTTGCATTAAAGTATTACTTACCTTGCTGACTGAGGGTTTCTTGTTTTGTTAGTCTTTTGTTTTTTTAGTTTGTTTTGGTATACCCTTAAATTGTGTACCCTAAGTTAGTGCCTCAGCTGCTCAGTCTACTCCCAGATCTCCCTTAAATGTATAAGGATGCGTCCTCAAAGCAATGTATTCCATTTGACTTCCACTAGATTACTCATGAGCATCAGATAAAAATAACAAAATGATGTTAACAATACAGTGTCACCTCTCTGTGCCTATGCCCACTATATATTTTGGCACATGTCAAAGTTAATACTGGAGTAAATGAAAGTCCACATATTACTTGCCCTATCACATATTCTGTCAAATTGAAATTTAGACTTTTTTATAGGAAAGCGTTCACAGGTTCTGATTTACAATCAATGTGTAATAGGCACTTGCAAAGCTGGCTGTGTGAAAGTCTTAAAAACTTTTGCATTCTCAATATTTGATGAAAATCATTGTTATTTTTCCTTTACAGGAAAATTGCTGCCTTGACTTATCATGCCTATTTTGTTAATCTAGAAAAAAATTTCATTTGATTTTTGTTAATTTGTAATTCTCCTTTAGTAAATTATTGACTCTTATTCTTTGCTCACTTTTATATTATCATGTTCATACTTTTCTCATTAATTGATAAGATTCCTCATTGTTAATGTTACCATCCCTATGTTCATCAACCACCTTTTAAATTTTAATTATGATTATTGGCTATATTAAATTTTAATATTTTTATGTACTTACATTTATAAATCTTTCTTCTTTAGGTATTGGGTCTCAGAAAATCCTTTCTCTGTTTGAGTATATAAATATTCACTTATATTTTGTTCCAGTAGATTTGTAAGTGCAGTTTTTCCGTATAAATATTTAACTCATCTGGAATTCAGTTTGGTATAGGTGTTAGGTGTTTCCAATCAGCTCCAACAGCATTTATTCAATTATCCATCCTTTCCTCACAAGTTTGAAATGTCATCTCTATCATATACTAAAATTCCATATATGGTTGTTCTGTTTCTGGGTTTCTCTTCTGATTCACAGATCTTTCTGTCTAGTCTGGCACAACCCTACTGCATATTATTTTTATGGTTTAATAGTACATTTTACAATCTGGTGGGGGCATTGCTCTTTTTTAAAAATGAAAGTTCTGGCTATTCATTAACTTTTTTTCCAGATAAACTTTAGAATCATTCGACAAGTTCCAAAAAAAAGTCCCACTGGGAACTTGATTAGAAACGTGTGAAGTTTATAGGTTAACTTGGAGAGAATTGACTTCTTCCTCTCCAGAAATCCCTCTCTCACCACTTACTCAAAATTTTTTCTATGCCCCTCAGTAAAATCCAGCCATTCTCTTCAAATAGGCATGCACAATTCTTGTTAAATTTATCCATATGTATCATGTATATTGCTACTATCCACTGCATTCTTTGTAACACACATGTTGAAATGGAAAGACTATAGCTGCTCAGTAGTGCTTGTTTCTATTCTTATCCTACCCTTTAGTGGCACCAAGAACTTGGGCAAATTTTTAAATATTTCTGGCCTTTCATTTAATAATGGGGAAAGAAACTTCCTTGCCCATGTTCCAGGTTTATTATGAGGTGCAAGTAAGATAATGTGCTTAGTAGCATACTATTATACAATACAAAGCTATGTAAATGTCATGGTATATTGTGTATAAAGAACACTAACTGCATCTCCAAAAATTAAAATGAATCAAGGTTTAATACATCTAAATGAATTCAATGCTTCAGCAAACTATTTTTATTTGGATTATCCAGATGAATGTTTATGCCCTCCCCTTTTCTTTGTATATTGATATAGGCTTAATGTTTTAAAGAAGAACAACCTGAGAACTATGAAGTAATGGGAAATAATATAATTTATATTTTGTTCTAATATATTTTATTTTGTATCCATATTAGGATAAAATAATATCATGAGAACATACAACCTATGAATTCTTCAACTTTTTCTAAAATGGAACCAAAAGTGGTTTCAAATACACTAATTGTTTTGTTTTTATTTAATTTGAAAATTCATAGATTAGCTTGTTTTTTCTTGCTTACTTTACATTATGTGTAAAATATACAAAGATGAAAGAAAAATGTCTCATCCTTTAAAATGGCATTGCCACATGCACAGTGCCATAAAATGTAATTGTGCAATAATTTTAAATGGATATCATGAATCACACTTTGATATTTCAATAACTATAAATTCACACACATATACATAAATAAAAATATCTAATTAAAAACTCCAAACACCCCTAAGGTAAATTTATAGAACTGAGCACGAAAGTCTTTTTAGACACATTTCAATGGTGCAAAATATTCAAAGGCTCTGGGTTAAAACTAGTTTAAAACTGACACAGAGTTTATTGGAAAGAGTAAGGACCAATCCACATGGAAGGGAACTGGCCCAACAATCAGGAATAAAAACAGCCCTGCATTTTATTCTTGTGAACTTTAGAACATTGTAAACATTTTAGTTTTTTTTTATCTCCTTCAAACTAAAAATACCTAGTATTTCTATAGTATACATGCCAAAAATATCTTAATATGAATAATAAACTTTTACTCTCATTTCAGTGAATCAAGATAACATTAAATTCCATCTTTTTGTTATTCAGGTTTCTTCAATAACAAGAAAGCCAAGTACATACCAAGGCCATAAAAATGGTGCATGTTTTAGTTGACGACTTCATCTTGACTACATGGTGTGTATAGTATTGTCATACATTTCAAATAGTCATCAGAATCTTCTAATGAAGATCACCATTAATTTTTTAAAGAGAATAATAAGTTCTTTCTTTCTTGCTATACAGCACAAAGACAAGCAAGATAGGGTTAACATGTGGAAATTTAAAGACCCACTGTAAAAATGAACTCCAAGGGGAAAAAAAAGAGTTGGTTTGCAAAGAACATGCATCTTCAAAAAAATCTCCTACCCAGTGATTCCAACTCCAACACACTTACATCCAACCGTATTGCTGCTCTGAAGACTTTTCCATATAAAGATTTCAGACCTACCTAAACAGATTGAAAGGGAGATTTCCCCCTTTTATAGCTAATTTGATCAATTAGGAAAATTAGTCCATATGAAGGAAGAAATTATTTTATTTAAATACATAATACTGTCAGCACTCCATATCCATGGATGCAGAGGACCAACTGTCCTAGGCCACCTTATATAACGGACTTGAGCATCTCTGGATTTTGGTATCTGCAAGGTATCTTAGGATCAATCTCCTGTGGATACTGAGGGATGACAGTACATATCTATTATGTTTATTTTTATTTAGATGTTTGGAGTAATCAACTTAAAAATTAAATTTTTATTTCATTTGAGTGAACAGAAACATTCCAAATATCTTTTTCCTTCCATCTAATTATAGAAGAGTCTACTTACTAGTCATTACTACTCAGTGCTCTCTAAAGATATAAAGAATTAGAGCACCTGAGTTCAACAATCTTTTATAATTGAATCTATTCTACAATACATCCCATTTTCAGGTAAAGGTGAATTGTCCTCATATCATACCACATAACTCAATGTGTTTTTGCCCTGAGTAAAATTTTACTATGATATCTTCAGAGGAGTCACTAAGCCTGGTAAAATAATAATAAAAATATATTATGTTCACTTACTTAATTGTTCTCTAGTACAAGCATGACTGAAAGAATGGTTTTACGTAATGAATTTTTACTCTAAAAAAGTGAAAATTTCAGTGTCTCATAAATCTTTCTTGTAAGTTTTAAGTCACTGAGAATTTTTAAGTGAAAAAAGTTTTTCAAAAGTTAAAATAAAAGGCTTTGCCAGCAACATGCAATAATACATCTAATTTAAAAGGGATTAATCATTACCAATTTAGCATCAAAAGAATTGTCAAACAAAAGGAGTTCCATATGGGCCATGCTATGGAAGGCTGTAAAAGATGTGCCACTCACTTCCCTCTCTCCCTGACTGCAGAGGGGGAAAAAATAAGTAAATAAAATTGAGTCTCAAAAGAAGATGTGGATTTCTTTTAGAATCATGCCTCTACAAGTAGGTTCCACACTATCAGAGACCCTGAGAAGCACGGGGATTCATCTAAATCCATGTTTTCACCACAGAACATTGGGGAAGCCACTTTCAACAGGTCCATTCTGCTTTCCGTCACATGTGCTTATTCTTTAGAACTTCCTGAATTGATTTGATCTGCTCCAGCAGTGAATCTGGCCATGGAAGAGCTCCAGAGTCAGACAGGCTGAGGTTTCAAACACCCCTGGAGCTACTTAGTAGCTGTGTGATTTTGGGTGGGAGACCAACTCGAAATGAATCTCAGTCTAATCTACAAAATGAATTGGTATACCTACCTGTCAGGACAGCTAGAAGAGTTTAAATTGTAATAAAATCCCTGACACATAGTAAGTTTTCAATTAATATTAGTCTACTATGAAGCATTTTGGGCAATGGGTTGTAAAAACAGGGGGATTAAATATTTAACTACTTATAAAACTGACCAAAACCAAATATTCAAGAACAGCTTAATTGTAGTATTAGATGTAATAGTATATAATGAAACTATACTCATCTATGTTATTCAGTTTAAAATGCATATAAAATATTTGAAGTTATTAATTATTATATTAGGTGCAGAGTAGAAAATAGCTAGTCTTACACTTGCATAATATTTTCATGTCCCAGAGATAGAAAATAATTATAATAAAGAAAAATCATAAGAATCATAGAAGTATATTACTTAAGATCTTTATTTTATTTATATTTATTTCATTTTATGCCTGAGCTCTATGCTGCTAAAGCCTTTGGAAAATTTTAATTCATGAAAATAATTTCTTTCACATTTTAAGCAGATTGTCTAGATGTAATAGATAAAAGTACCTACAATATAAAAATATGTGATCAGAAAGAGTCGAGAAAGGAAGAAATGACAAAGCAGATATACTGGAATGTTAATCTACTGAATTTTAAACAGCCTAGACCCTCATTTTTCCCAATTATGCTTATTGTTTGAGCACTTTGAGTTGCTAATAATAGAAAACATAAAGCAACTTAATCAAATAAGGGGATTTACTCTAGCATATTACCAAAATGTCCTGAGGCAGGTTTCAGGTGGAATGAGAAAAAGATTCTAGGTCTACATCTCTGACATTTCTCACCTCTGCCTTCTTATATGAGCTATGTTTTCAGGTTGGCTTTGCTCAGGGTCACTATATGGATGTCATCAACGACCGGGGTCACAGATCCTCACTTACATGCAGGAGACAGAGAGAAGGGATATCATCCCATAACAATCTAACAAAGTCCTGAGTGTTACACTGATTACCACTGCGCTAAATCCTGTGGCCAAGGCAATGCCATATGCTGCTTGACTGAAGTCTTTGTTACACATCAAGATTTACCACTAAGAGTCTGGGATGGGATTAATTGCTACTAAATTACATGGCTGTTACACATAACAGTAATGGCAAAAGGGATGTTGGAGAGATAACTATAGTGTCCACTAAACGTATATGCCACAGTTGAAATTTTTAATGAAAACCAAATTTCATGACATAACTAAGAGACTGTGTATCACACGGTATAGTTGAAGTTTTATTGAGTGTGCCAGATCCATAGCTGGCTACTATAATTAAAATTAGGCACACATAAGGGAAATCTCCTTTATCATCTCCTGTGGTGGCACAGTTGATTTAATATAGACAGGTAATATGAAAAGTATTATTTGCATCATTAAAAAGCAAAGTTCACAGTTTTAATGTCCCAAGGTGTTTCTGGAGAGAGTTTACACAACAGAAAACAGGGTCTGTCCAGGAATACAAAATATGTGGTTGCTAATTCATCCCAATAAAATTAGAGAAGCTAATTTTATGGACTCAGAAATGTCAGATCTCAGAAATTTTTTAAAATAAAGGAGTATAAGGAAAGTCATGATTGATTAAATAACAATAAGTCAGATAAAGGAAACAGCCAATAGTATTCCCTAGGCTAGCACATTCAGTCACTGTTGTATAAGTTCTTATTGTTAAAATCGATTGTCAGGGATGACGGGAAGGAAAGAGGTTGATTAGATGAAACAGAGATAATTTTTAAGTTGGTGAAACTATCCTGTGTAATGGTGGATGCATGACACCAGCAGCACAGAGGGAAACTTCATGTGTGCAACTTTTAAAAAAATCATTTAGGAGGTCAGGAAATCCCTGGATGGACTGAAGAATGTGACAAAAGAGTCTATCTACATTACAAATGTACTCACCTTCCTAAAGGGGATGGGGGTAAAGTCGCTGACCTAAGTAACGGGAAATATGTGGAGTCTATGAGACTACAAGCAAAAGGAACTGCACACAGCACTATAAAGTAGTTTCCCAGGGAGGTATGGGTTATCAATTCTAAAACCACTATATATGTATACTGGAACTGAAGAGTTAAATAAATGGATGGTGGACAGGTGGGAGCCAGATTTCTCACTGTTGGAGTGGAAGGTCACAGAGAATCAAGAGGAGGAGGCTACAGTGATCCACATGGTAATGCATTAGAGTTGGAGACATCAGTATGAACTGATGTTTAGCATAATATAAATACAGAGCATTATGTATAGAGACAATAATAGATTTGTGCATGTTTTTGGATTAGTATACACGTATATATTTATTTTGTCAGCTAAAAGGGCCTAGAAGCAAGCATGCCTTAGTAACAAGCAGCAGATCTAGTGCTGAGATCTTGGTTTCTAATACAATTTTCTAATAAAAAGAACCAAGGATCCTTGGAGAAATGGCTGATTCTAGGAATGGGAAAGGAAATATACAAGATGAACCTGGAGCATTGTGCAGTGCCAAAAAATAAGGAAGTACTCAAACAAAAACACAATAATAGGATATGCCAAAGGGATCCAAGAGCCAATTGAAAAATATCCCAATAGCCAAATCTGGAAAAATTTGAGCAGCAAAAATAAATAAAGTAGTATTGGATTATGACCCAAGTACAAAATAAATATCCACGATTCCATACTGATATAAATAAATGATTGAATAAATAAATACATGGAGAGAATAGACAAATATTCCATGAAGAAGAATTCCAAATAATTTATGTAGACACTTAACCCTCAAGGACGTAGAACATAACTCCTCACTCCTTAAGTGTGGCCTTCACATAGTGTCTTCCTTCCAAAGAGTGTAATAAGAGGGAAAAAGAGTAACATTACAGTGGAGAAACCTTACAAACACTAGCTCTAGCAGGTTATCAAGGTTAACATCAACAGTGTGTAACTCATGTTGATAGTATGGACCTTGGACAGTGTGATGAGAACATTTTATCCCTGTGGTCTTCCTCCCCAAAACTCATAACTTCAGTCTAATTCTGAAAAAATTAACATATAAATACCAATATAGGGAATCATAAAATATCTGACTAGTACCTAGGGCTTACCCTCCCCTGCCCCACTGCTCAAAAAACAACAAAACAAGACAAAACAAACAAACAAAAATAACTGTCAATGTCACAGAAAACAAGGAAAGTCTGGGAACCCGTCACAGCCAAGAGTACCTGAAGGTGACATAATGGTTGAATGTAACATGGTATCAAGGATGGACTCCTGGAACAGAAGAAGTACCTGAGGCAAAAACTGAAGAAATCTGAATAAAGTATGGATTCTAATTAATAAAAATTTATCATTATTGTTTTGTTAATTGTGACAAAATGTATCATACTAATGTAAAATGTTAATAATAAGGGAAAACAGGTATAGGATATATGCAATATTTTCACATTTTTTCTATAAATCTAAAACTATTCAAAAACTAAATGTTTATTAATGTTTAAAGAGTGAACTAGGAATATAAAGGAACTTCATTAAGTGTATGAAACATTAATAGAAAGGATCCATAGAACCTAACAGTGAAACATCAGATTCACTGCATTCAAAATTAGGAAAGAAACCAAACAATATCCCATTCCTGCTTCAAGATTGTCATTGGGCACCTTGTTAGTATATTACAATGAGGCCAAGAATAAAATATGTATCATGAAAAGGAAAAAATAAAATCATTCTTATTCTCTTTTTTAAAAAAAGGATTGTTATCGAGGAGAGAGAGATGGCGGTGAAGTAGAAGGATGTGGAATGCATCCTTCTCCACAGATGCATTAGGAATACACCAAAAGATGCAATAATACCCACAGAGAACCAGCTGAATACCAGCAAACGACCTCGGACACCAGAAAGGACTGCAAAGATCCTGACATAACCGGTAGGGAGGCACTTGCAATAGTTCAAAGAGGGTGAAGTAGCTGAGCTGTGGCAGACATGAAAGAGTGAGAAAAACATGGAGGGTCTGCACCACGGCTCAGCGTGCCTGGACTGAGACTTCAATTAACAGCTGAACAGGGGGTCTGGGAGCGGGAGCATGGGAACCGGAGAGCTGGTTCAGGGTGAGAAACATTGTTGGCAGTGGGGAGACGGACCAAGGGGACAGGAGGGAAGAGGTCCACAGCGAGGAGTGCCTACTGCAGAGAGCTGCGAGACCATAGTGGCAGCTGGATACTGCTGATTCACAAGCAGTGGGGAGGAGCCACAGGCGCAGCCTCCCTCTCGAGGACCCCTGTGGGCCAAGTTAACACACTCAGGGATAACAAAGGCCCCCCGGGTGGGGCTGGCTTAGAGTGCCTACAGCTGAGTGGCTCAGCTCTGGAGATGTTCTGTTTACAGCAGCGTCCACCAGCGTCCCTCTGCAACAGGCACCACCATGCCTGACTGAACCACCGTTTCCCAGACAGGGCACCACTGCTCACTCACTCCCAGGGGAAGGAGCCACTATTGTACCCTCTCTCTCCCCACACACCAGCCCTTACAGACGAACAATAAAGGAAGCTCTGTTGGTCACAGAACAATAAAAAAAAACAACCAAGGCAGGTAGAAGGACACTTACAGCTGAGACCCCAAGGAAACAGAAATATTAGTATTAATTCTATTAAACTGGTCCATTCTGGAGTCAGTTCTAGTTTTTTTGGTTTGTTTGTTTGTTTTTTAATTATGATCTTAGTCCTAAGAGATCTACAAGTTTATAACATATTTTTTATTTTATTTTTTATTCTATTTTTATTTTTAGTCTTTTCATATATTTCTATTTCTAGCTAAGCTTTTTGCACTGCTGAATGTATCTCTCCTACCCTCTTCTCATCTCTATCTTTTATACATTTCTATTTCTTTCTTTTTATTTTCATATTTCCAGTCACACTATGCTCTTCTGTTGCCTTGTCTTCTATCCTTTTTTAGTTTATTTTATCTTAATATATTTATAAGCAATATCATAGGTCTGCTCAGTCTCCTTGCTTTCTTCTCCAGATGACACACTGCTTTGGTATTTATTATTAGGTTTTTGTCTTTATCTTACTTTTAAGTATAATTGTCTGATTTCATTCTGAGAATCTCCAGTCTGTTTGGTGGTGCTCTAGCTCTTTATTATATTAGATCCTAGGTTTCAATATCTCCCTGGATTTGTGTTTCTGTGTGTCTGGTGTTATTTGTTTGTTTGTTTGTTTTTGCTTTTGTTTCTGTTTTGTTCTGTTTTGGTTTTGAATTTCTGTTGGTTTTCTCTTTGAGTGTCTGATAGCATACTGGGGTTCTTCTGTCAGGTCTTTCTAGTGCCCTTATGTTTTATTGGATTCAGTAATTCTGTGTCTTATACATGTATGTGTTTCCTTGACTTAGTATTTGTTTGACTCAACACTCTGCCACTAGTCTGGGACTTAGACAGTCTTCTTTAAACCCCTTTATTGCCAGGACAAGCAACCTCTGAAGTCTGGACTACCATGAGAAAACAAAGAAACACCATGCAGGCAAAGGAGCAGGAAAAAAACCCACAAGACCAAATAAATGAAGAGGAAATAGGAAAAATGCCTGAAAAAGAATTCAGAGTAATGATAGTAAAAATGATACAAAATCTTGGTGATAAAATACAGAAAATACAAGAAACAGTTAATAAGGACTCAGAAGAACTAAAGAACAAACAAACAGCAATGGTCAACAAAATAACTGAAATTAAAAACACTCTAGATGGTATAAACAGCAGAATAACTGAGGCAGAAGAACGAATAAGTGAGTTGGAAGACAGAATGGGGGAAATAACTGCCACAGAGCAGGAAAAACAAAAAAAGAATAAAAAGAATGGAAGACAGTCCCAGAGACCTTGGTGATAATATTAAGCATACCAATGTCAAATCATAGGTATCCCAGAAGAAAAAGAAAAAAAGAAAGGGTCTGAGAAAATATTTGAAGAGGTTATAGTGGAAAACTTCCCCAACATGCAAAAGGAAGTAATTAATCAAGTCCAAGAAGCGCAGAGAGTCCCATACAGAAAAAACCCAAGGAGAAATACAATAAGGCACATATTAATCAAACTAACAAAAATTAAACACAAAGAAAAATTATTAAAAACAGCAAGAGAAAAGCAACAAATAACATATAAGGGAAAACTCATAGGATAACAGCTGACCTTTCTCCAGAAACACTGCAGGCCAGAAGGGAATGGCAGGATATACTGAAAGTCCTAAAAGAGAAAAACCCACAGCCAAGAATACTCTACCCAGCAAGAATCTCATTCAGATTCGACAGAGAAATCAAAAGCTTTATAGACAAGCAAAAGTTGAGAGAATTCAGCACCAGCAAGCCAGCCTTACAGCAACTGCTAAAGGAACGTTTCTAAGTAGGAAACACAAGAGGAGGAAAATACCTACAAAAACAACCACAAAACAATTAAGAAAATGGTAATAGGAACATACGTCTCAATAATCACCTTAAATGTAAATGGATTAAATGCTTGCACCAAAAGACACAGACTGGCTGAATGCATACAAAAACAAGACCCTTACATATACTGCCTACAAGAAACCCATTTGAGACCAAGGGACACATATAGACTGAAAGTAAAGGGATGGAAAAATATGTTCCATGCAAATGGAAGTCAAAAGAATGCTGGAGTACTAATATTCATAACAGACAAATTAGACTTTAAAGTAAAGAATATTAAAAGAGACAAGGAAGGACACTCCATAATGATCAAAAGATCAATCCAAGAAGAACATATCACAATGGTAAATATCTATGCACCCAACATAGGAGCACCTCAATACATAAGGCAAATGCTAACAGCCATAAAAGGGGAAATTGACAGTAACACAAAAATAGTAAGAGACTTGAACATCCCACTTACATCAATGGACAGATCATCCAAACAGAAAATAAATAAGGACACACAAGCTTAAAGTGACACATGAGACCATCTCGACTTGAAATTTATAGGACATTCCATCCAAAAACGACAGAATACATTTTCTTCTGAAGGGCACACGGAACATTTTCCAGGATAGATCACATCTTGGGTCACAAATCAAGCCTCAGTAAATTTAAGAAAATTGAAATCATATCAAGCATCTGCTCTGACCACAACACCATAAGACTAGATGTTAATTACCTGAAAAAAACTGCAAAATATACAAACACATGGAGGCTAAACAATTCACTCTTAAACAACCAAGGAATCACTACAGAAATCAAAGAGGAAATTAAAAAATTTCTAGAAACAAATGACAACAAAAACACAACAACCCAAAACCTATGGGATGCAGCAAAAGCAGTTCTAAGAGGGAAGTTTATAGCAATACAGTCCTACCTTAAGAAACAAGAAAAATATCAAATAAACAACCTAACCTTACACCTAAAACAATTAGAGAAAGAAGAACAAAGAAACCCCAAAGTGAGCAGAAGGAAAGAAATCACAAAGGTCAGATCAGAAATAAGTGAAAAAGAAAGGAAGGAAACAATAGCAAAAACTAATGAAACTAAAAGGTAGTTCTTTGAGAAGATAAACAAAATTGATAAAGCATTAGCCAAACTTATCAGGAAAAAAAGGGAGAAGACGCAAATCAACAGAATTAGAAATGAAAAAGGAGAAGTAACAACGGACACCACAGAAATACAAAAGATCATGAGAGACTACTACAAGCAACTATATGCCAATAAATTGGATAACCTGGAAGAAATGGATACATTCTTAGAAAAATACAATCCTCCAAGACTGAACCAGGAAGAAATAGAAACCATGAACAGACCAATCACAAGTACGGAAATTGAGGCAGTGATTAAAAATCTCCCAACAAATAAAAGCCCAGGGAGAGGTGGTTTCACAGGCGAACTCTATCAAACATTTCGAGAAGAGCTAACACCTATCCTTCTCAAACTCTTCCAAAATATAGCAGAAGGAGGAACACTCTCAAACTCATTCTACGAGGCTACCATCACCCTGATACCAAAACCAGGCAAAGATGTCACAAAAAAAGAAAACCACAGACCAATATCACTGATGAATATACATGCAAAAATCCTCAACAAAATACCAGCTAACAGAATCCAACAGCACATTAAAAAGATCATACACCATGATCAAGTGGGGTTTATCCCTGGGATGCAAGGATTCTTCAATATATGCAAATTAATCAATGTGATACATCATATCAACAAATTGAAGGATAAAAACCATATGATCATCTCAATAGATGCAGAAAAAGCTTTTGACAAAATTCAACATCCACTTATGATAAAAGCTCTCCAGAAAACGGGCATAGAAGGAAATCATCTCAATATAATAAAAGCCATATATGAGAAACCAAAAGCCAACATCATTCTAAATGGTGAAAAACTGAAAGAATTCCCTCAGAACAGGAACAAGACAAGGGTGCCCACTCTCACCATTATTATTCAACATAGTTTTGGAAGTTTTAGCCACAGCAATCAGAGAAGAAAATGAAATAAAAGGAATCCAAACTGGAAAAGAAGAAGTAAAATTGTCACTCTTTGCAGATGACATGATATTATACATAGAAAACCCTAAAGACTCTACCAGAAAACTGCTAGCACTAATTGATGAGTTTAGTAAAGTAGCAGGATACAAAATTAATGTGCAGAAATCTCTTGCATTTCTATACACAGCAACATATAAAAGAATGAAATTAGAACACTTCCTAACACCATACACAAAAATAAACTCCAAATGGATTAAAGACCTAAATGTAAGGCCAGACAATAAAACTCCTAGAGGAAAACATAGGTAGAACACTCTATGACATACATCAAAGCAAGATCCTTTCTGACCCACCTCCTAGAATCACGGAAATAAAATCAAGAATAAACAAATGGGACCTCATGAAACTTAAAAGCTTTTGCACAGAGAAAGAAACCGTAAACAAGACAGGATGGCAACCCTCAGAATGGGAGAAAATACTTGCCAGAGAAGCAATGGACAAAGGATTAACCTTCAAAATATACAAGCAGCTCATGAAGCTTAATACCAAAAAAGCAAATAACCCAATCCACAAATGGGTGGAAGACCTAAATAGACATTTCTCCAAAGAAGACATACAGATGGCCAACACACACATGAAAAGATGCTCAACATCACTAATCATCAGTGAAATGCAAGTCAAAGCCACAATGAGGTATCACCTCACACCGGTCAGAATGGCCATCATCACGAAATCTAGAAACAACAAATGTTGGACAGGGTGTGGAGAAAAGGGAACTCTCCTGCACTGTTGGTGGGAATGTAAGTTGGTACAGCCACTATGGAAAACGATTTGGAGGTTCCTTAAAAAACTACAAATAGAACTACCATATGATCCTGTAATCCCACTCCTGGGCATATACCCAGAGAAAACCATAATCCAAAAAGAAACATGTACCATAATGTTTACTGCAGCACTATTTACAATAGCCAGGACATGGAAGCAACCTAAATGCCCATCAACAGATGAATGGATAAAGAAGATGTGGCATATATATACAATGGAACATTACTCAGCTATAAAAAGGAATGAAATGGAGCTATATGTAATGAGGTGGATAGACCTAGAGTCTGTCATACAGAGTGAAGTAAGCCAGAAAGAGAAAAACAAATATTGTATGCTAACTCACATATACGGAATCTAGAAAGGAAAAAAAAAATGGTACTGATGAACGCAATGACAAGACAAGAAAGGGATGCAGATGCAGATAATGGACTGGAGGACACGAGGTTTGGGGGGGCAGGGGGTGAAGGAGAAGCTGGGACGAAGTGAGAGAGTAGCACAGACATATATGTACCACCAACTGTAAAATAGATAGCCAGTGGGAAGTTGCTGTATAACAAAGGGAGATCAGCTGGATGATGGGTGATGCCTTAGAGGGCCGGGACGGGGAGGGTGGGAGGGAGTCGTGGGAGGGAGGGAATATGGGGATATGTGTATAAATACAGCTGATTGACTTTGGTGTACCTCAAAAACTGGTACAAGAGTGTAAAATAATTATATTCTAATAAAGAGTCAAAAAAAAGAAAAAAAAAGGATTGTTATCAAGAGGTATGTTCAATTTTAGAAGGCCTAGTTAATGGTTTAGGTCATAAACAGCCATTAAAAAGGATCATTTTGATTTAGAGTAACGTAAGCGAGCACGTAATCAGTTTAATTACCTACGTTTCAATTGCAGGAAAAAAGAGAAACTTTTCATATTTAATTGTTTAAAATGAATCAAGTAAGTCAGTACTTTCACTCTCTTTAAATGACTAAACCCTATAATAATGAAAACTATGAAAGCAAAGCCTGGAAAATAACCCTCAACTATACTGTGATTTTAATTAATTGTCATTATTACATAAGTTGTTTTCAATAGACGTCAACTTCAAACTTGCCTATTTAAGACAAAGAAAATTGTAGTAGTTGTGTGTTTAAATTAGCACCTATTTTTAAATTAAATGAAATTATTAGATTACAATAACATGAATTATTAACTGTTGGAATATATTCAACAAAAGTAAATTTTCTGAAAGAGAACTTTATAGCTTTGATCACTATTCTTTTTATTCTACTCATTTTTTGAATTGTTTCTAAAGAGTAAAAATTTTCCACATTTTATTATAAAAAGTATTCAGGATGATTTAATCCTTTCCTGTCTACTCAGGATCTTCATTCAGAGTATGACCCGTTATATACAGTTTCATACGCCTAACTACAGATGTGTACCTTTGCCATCAATTATTCTAAATGAATCCAATGGCTATGTTTTTATATTAGTTGTTTCTGTATGTTTTCTTCATACCTACTTGTTATTTCACTCAAAAACATTCAACAAATATTTGTGATGTGCCCACAGTTTGCCAAGAATACGCTAGTACTGAGGATATAGCAATGGACAGATTCCTTTCCTCATGAAGCTAAGATTCAGCCATTTCATAGCATTGTCAGGGTTTCTATTTCTTCTGATCTCTGTCCTTTCCAACAGCAATATTTGCACTCCATTGTAAATTCATAAGACTTCTTTCAGTCTTCATAAGAAAATCAGATATTGACCTCCTTAGATCAGTCACCTTAATCTGACACACAAGAAATTATAAATAAATAGTACCTGAATAACAAATAACTATATATGTCTCTTTGAAGCTAAATGTTTTATTCACTAATTGCTGGCAGTGCCACTGGTTTAAACAGAAAAAGGAATTAGAACTATGTAAGTAAGCTGGTATTAAATTCAGACTACTAAGCAGACAGGAAAAAAAATGAAGCAACTCAACTTCCTGGTCAAGTAAAATGCTTTACTGAAATTTACACCTCCAAGCCTTCCCAAATTCTGTTTATTCATCTCGGGAATTCTCCCTACAACTTCACCCAGAAATCTTCTACTGTTCCTTTAAGATTCAGCACAAATATTACTTCCTCTGGGATACTTACCCTAGTTCCACCAGGCAAATGCACTGCTCCCTATTCTGGTCTCCTGTGGACATTGGTATGTATATTTATGTATTTTTTCATTTTTTAAATTAAATTTTATTTTTCATTTGTTATTAAATTTTAAATTTTTATTGCTTAAATGTTTATTAAATAAAAATGTAAAACTTAAAAATTTAACAATAAAAAAGTTATTTTAAAAAATGGTATATATATTTATCATAACACACATCACACTGTTTTTATTTAGATATTTGGCTATACCTGTGCACTATGAACTCCAAAAGCATGGGGTGATGGGATATTCCCGTTTCTATTCTCTGAGCATTTAAAAGTCAATACATAGAATGGGTTTCCAAAATCTTTGATAGAGTGTGGTGTAGTCTAGTGGTGAGCAACATGGGCTATTACGATTAAGCTCATGTTCTGCTCTATCACTCTATTCAAGCTGTGCAGCCTGAAGTAAGGCTTTAATATTCCCCTGTCTCAGTGTTAGGGTCTATAAAGCTTAGATAATAATAGTTTCTATCTCATAGAGTTATTATACAATAAAAGAAATAATTAACCCAAAATATCTGAGTGCTTCAAAGAACTTCACTAATGTTCACTGAGTATTATCCTTAAATTAATTTAAACTTACCAATTTGGTATGTAGGTAGTAAGATAACATTTATTGAACTACCATTGCAGACAGAGAAATAAATTCCATTCAGAAAATATTAAAAGGCCCAATTTCTAAGTTCAGAAATCTACAGTTAACTCTATGCAGTTGTAACTGCTGTGCACATATTTCTTGGTAGTTATGCAGACATATTAATTTTTGAACAACATATATAAACTATACAATCTTACAAAATATTATAAACAAATGCTCTATATTATGTTCAAATATTTTGTTGGATGTGTTTAAATTAGAGGCATGTGTTTTGACAGGGGGAACTAGGAAAAGGCATTATCTGTTTCCAAAATTCCCTGCTTAATAGATGAGATTTACATTTACTCTAAGGTAAAGATATTAAATTAAAAATTTCTCACCTTATGATCATATATATTTGCTAGAGTGAAGGAAATAGCTGAGGACATTTAGCCTGTATAGAAAATAAAAGCACAGGAGATTAATGTAAATATGTTTTTATTCAAATTATCAGAAAACTGATACACCCTGAAACTTCATTTTGCTTATGAAGGATTTAATGAAGAAACAAGCCCTTTAATATTGGGCCAATCATGTTGGCTAGTAAAGTAAATTTTAAAAACCAAAGAACTTTGGTTATGGAGTTAAAGCTTAAATATCTGGTGCTGAAACTTAAATGTTCTTGTGCCAAATCTTCCTTAGAAATGCTGTGAAAGTGTGCTGTGGTGCTCAGAGCTCTTCCTTTTAAAATAACATAATACGAAAGCTTTTAATTCATTGTTGAATTCAGTGTGCCAACTAAATTTATCATAAACTCTTGAAAATATGAAATAATGGTTTGCAGTTGCACTTTCCCAGATGATGAAGCAGGTTGATGGCAAGAACCAGAAGTTGATCTCCCATCAGTCCTGATCAGGCTGAATCAGCCAGGGATGCGCAAAGGCTGCCTGGAGCTCAGCTTTTAAAACAATGTGACAACGTAATAATTCCTTCCATCACAATATTTCCTATCAGAAAAAAAGAAACAGCTGATTCCCAAATAATAATTGATCCCAGCATTCTGAGGCACAAGCCTGCCAAAACTTGTCTGATCTTTTTAATGCAAAATCACTACGTAGCAAGAATTCAAGTCCAGTTGTCTAGGGCTTTAAAATCATGTGCAAAACACACTGTAGCCATTGTGTTATGGTCATATCCTCTGACTGGCTGGCTGAGGATTTGGAAATCCTTGGTCATATTTATCTATTTCTGGTATCCCAGTAGGAGTTCAGTAATCTGGAGTTCTCAGCATCTTGCCAGCCAATGAGTGCACTGGGAGAGTCATGCATTTGATGAAATTTGCTTTGAGAAAATCCCAGCCCCACATCTCCCTCCCTAAAAGGCTGGGGAGGGTACATACTTTTCAACGCTTTCCTTTTTCCCCTCAACAAACAGTTGGGTCAAAATTAACACTGATGAGCAGTAAGGCACACATTGTCCTCATGGGGCCTGTACACACAGGGAAAGTTACGGGACTCCCCCAAACAGCCAACGATTCCAGTTTTAGTACTCAGTTACAGGAAGGCTTGAAGGATAATGCAAAGAAGACAGACAAAAAATATTATTATGAGCAGCAAAGAAAGAATTAAAGAGCCATCATGTTGTTTTCCCCAGATTAAAAAAAAATCTGCCATTTATAATGAAAAATTTTGGTTATTCAATTGCACTGAAAGAAGTTTAAAATCTAAATATAGTTCAAAACACAGACTGTAGGTCCAGCAGAAAATTATCTGAGTCCTATTGCCTCATAGCTTTATCTTTCCCCCTGTGCAACAGAACTACTACAGAATGTAAATCCCACTTAAATCCCATTTTTTCCCCAGTAACTTAGCAAGAGCTGCAAAGAGCTTCACTTTTATATACTGTACCAGAGTATATGTCACTATGTATACATTAACCAGCACAAATAGTTTTAAACTGACAATAATTTGAGTCCTAATATGAAGAGTAGTTTTAAACACTGATGTTCATTCAAAATGTATATCACACGCTATTTATGAATCAAGAATATATCTTTTCTATGTCACAGTCTGTATTAAATGGAATTTTTTAAAGTTTTGCCTATTGCTACAATATTCTTAAAAAGAGGCTGAATGATTTTATTCATGGGGCTTAGCATATTATAGTAAACTCACCAAGAGAAAATGTTTTTGAAAACACATTTATAATAAAACACAGGACATACATATAAAGCAGGGCATTTGAATTACATTAAAAGACAAATATGGAAACTCACTAGTCTAGAAACTATACAGAAAAGCATGGACATCTTGAAAACCTCAACAAGCTGCAGACAAGCTCTTGATTATTTGGACATTTGCTGTACACTCTCCAAAATGTTCTTAGGTAGCATCACCACCAAGTCTTCTTTGTATACCATTGTAAATCTTATCTTTTGCCATCACTCAGAAAAATTTGGAAGCTCTCTAGACACACAGCATAGAATTCTAACTTTAAAAATATGTATGCATTCACACTGAACAATATACTATAGGAATAAATTCAAATTGACAAACATTAATGGACTTTCTCCTCCATATATACAAAGTAGAGTACAGGGCCTCAGGTTCTGTGGGAGCTGTCTGGCACTAGCCGTGGTCTAATGGTCCACTGGAATCATCCCAGGCATTCAGTCTGGCACTATAGTCAAATCCTTGTATCAAGGCTTATCAGTGAAATAACTACCTCACAGGGAGAGAATTTTAAAAATACATGCTGAATTTAGCATATTACACTTTTACTAAAGCAGCAGTAAAGACACTCATGGTTTCCCATTATGTATAAATGCCTTCATATTACAACAGCAGAGTTCAGTAGCTGCAAAACATATCCGCTGGCCCACAAAGCCTAAAATACTATCTGACACTTTATGGAAAATATTTGCCAACCTCTAAATTACATGACTGACAAATATAGGGAAGTGGTGATGTAAAGTGTTTGATTGGTGGACAGTCTTTTGCTAACTACTTATCTAACTTATAGATAGGTAGCATGTCAAGAAGAATGGAATTTATGGAACAGATATACATGAAGCAAAGGAATTAGGAAGGATAGAAATTAAGGTTAAGATGAACACATCCACAGAGCACTCACAGGAGCACCTTGAACAGGCCAGGTTGCCTGTTGACCTTTAATCTACTGAAGTAAATGGGCTGTGATGTGATTTTTGTCGACCAGCTCTGTTTGTGCAGATCTATGAAATCATTCTCTAAGTAAGGCCTTTCAGAAGCTGTTACTCTGCAAAGTTATTCATACTTTCCACATAAACTTGAATTGCACAGGTTATCAGGAAAAGAAAGGTCTGCATTCCATTCCATTAGAGAGTTGATTATTTTCCAATTTTCAATTTTCTTTCTTTTTTTTTTGGCTGTGTCAGGTCTTAGTTGCAGCATGTGGGCTTCTCTCTAGCTGTGACTCACGGTTTAATAGTTGCGGCGCATGGGCTTAGTTGCCCCCATGGCTTGTGGGATCTTAGTTCCCTGAGCAGGGATTGAACCTGCGTCCCCTGCACTGGAAGGTGGATTCTTAAACACTGGACCACCAGGGAAGCCCCAATTATTTTCCAATTTTAAAGAATAAAGTGATCTTGTTGGAAAAATTTTAAGTAGGTTTAGAATTATGTCACTCTCCATGGTTAATACAATCAGATAATTTTGATCATCAGCTCTAATCATTGATTTGGACAGCAGTTAGCCGCTAGAAGTAACTCTAAGAGTGAAATCCCAATGGAACACTGATTTGCCTTAATACAGTATACGTATCCAATAGAATTTAAACATTTCAGCTTGAGAAAGGACTTAAACTTAGATAATGAGTGTGCACGTGCACACACATACATCCTCCCCCCACACATACACACCACCACACACAACAAGGAGCTCTCGGAAATTTTAACATCCTACATTATTGGCACAGTTCCAGTGAATTTTTTAAAAAGCAGCAAAATTCCTAGATGATGACACAGTTTCCCAAATCACTTCCCAGCTTTTCCCTGAGCCACCAGTTCTTAAAACATGAAAGAAGACAGGGCACTTTTAATTTGAAAAATGGTCTATAAAGTTCATATGGGAGGGAGAGAGAATTTGCCAAAGTGATTAAGTCCATGTGTGAAGGACTAAGTGAAACCTTCAGGCATTCTGTCGCACTTTATTTTCACATTTTTTTTTTTTCAATTTACACAACCATGCGGGTGGCCACATGTCTATTTGTTTTCCTTATTTTTCAACAAGTGAAACTAGAGGTTGAGAAGGGGAGGTTAGAGGGGCATGTTTTTTAACTCATAGAAGTCATGGTTTTATTATTTTCAGATTGAGTCGATGTGCAATTGAACAAGTTCTCTCATTAGCTGAACCCAGAAACAGATGGCAATTGTGCTTATGAGGTTACTTTGTGCGGTTCATGTATTTGAGTACATTTTTATCTTTCCTTTTGCTTACACAATGTTACACCCTCCACTTACACAGCTGGCATTCTAAGACAAAGAGAATGAGAATATCCACCTATATATAAGAATTTCAAAGAGAGAAAAAAACAGAGTCCTTATCATGTTGATGCTACAGCTGTTGCTTCTAAGGAATGTTCACATAACTTTCCTAACGTACATTATTTAAGAAAATTAAATATTACCTTGGGTACTATGACTAGTCTTACATAGTCAGTGTGGTTAGCAATGAGCAATTTGAAAAATGAAATTTTGAGAAGTCAATCCTTCTTTAATATATTCTGTTAAATGTCTATCATGTAAATGTTCCTAACATGTAAAAGAAACTGGCCTAAGAACCCTGCAACTGGAACAAAATGTACGGTAAGTTACTAATAAACTAATATTCAGTGACAGTATGTTTCTCATTTTAAATATCATTTTTCAATAGATTTTTACATGACTTTAATAATTCATTCTGGCAAGGAATTCCAACCAAGGATTTCCACTCAGCTCAATTTCACTTTTACATCTATGTAAAAAAGAATAAAGTGGAGTAGGGGAAACAATCCAAAAATAAAAGCCTGACATCTCACAATGCAAAAATGGTGGCATGTGATTTATCTAAATGAAATTTTCCTTTTGCAGATATTTCATTTTTTTTGACCCTAGTAAGTTTATTGTAACTCCTCTGTTCAAGGAACAGTACCATGAGCATTCCTGCAAAAGCCCTCTTTTGTTTTGTTTTATGCTATTTTTCTCCTTCATTTTTCATCACAATGTTCATCTCCCCTATTCCACATACACCATATCTTTTAATATGTTTTATCTGTTTTCTTGCATATTCATGTACACTTTCAAAAATGTAGGTTTCCTGGGTGTGGGAGGTATGTTTTAATGTATACAGATGGTACTTCACTATAATTATACTGGGTTTTAAATTTTTACTCAAAAATCAATTTTGAACATCTACCCAAGTTTCTGTAGATTATACTTCAATTGTTTTTACTGGCCAATAGTACTCTGTTTATATGTACACTGTATTCAATCTATGTGTTCTATAATGATGAACACCTGGGTTACCACTAACAACAATCACAAAAATGCTCCCCTACTTCCTTCATGCTTTTGACTTTACGACAGTCTCCAGGTCCATCCATGTCTCTACAAATATCCCAATTTTGTTCCTTTTTATGGCTGAGTAATATTCCATTGTATACATGTACCACATCTTCTTTATCCATTCATCTGTTGATGGACATTTCGGTTGCTTCCATGACCTGGCTCTTATAAATAGTGCTTCAGTGAACACTGGGGTGCATGTGTCTTTTGGAATTATGGTTTTCTCAGTGTATATGCCCAGTAGTGGGATTGCTGGGTTATATGGTACTTCTATTTTTAGTTTTTCAAGGAACCGCCATACTGTTCTCCATAGTGACTGTATCAATTTACATTTCCACCAACAGTGCAAGAGGGTGTGTCCTTTTCTCCACACTCTCTCCAGCATTTATTGTTTGTAGATTTTCTGATGATGCCCATTCTAACAGGTGTGAAGTGATACTTCATTGTTGTTTTGATTTGCATTTCTGTAATAATTAGTGATGTTGAGCAGCTTTTCATGTGTCTCTTGGCCATCTGTATGTCTTCTTTGGAGATATGCCTATTTAGGTCTTCTGCTCATTTCTTGATAGGGTTGTTTGTTTTTTTGATATTGAGCTGTGTGAACTGTTTATATATTTTGGAGATTAATCCTTTGTTGATTCATTTGCAAATATTTTCTCCCATTCTGAGGGTTGTCTTGTGGTCTTGTTTATAGTTTCCTTTGCTGTGTAAAAGATTTTAAGTTTCATTAGGTCTCACTTATTTATTTTTGTTTTTATTTCCATTACTCTAGGAGGTGGGTGAAAAAAGATCTTGCTTAGATTTATGTCAGAAAGTGTTTTTCCTATGCTTTCCTCTAGGAGCATTACATGCATAATTTCTTTAAGCTCTATTAACTGCTCTCCAGAATGACTGTATTGTTTTGGTCTCCATAAGTAAATCATGAGGCTTCCCATTTCCACACATCTACACATTCATTTCGAATTACCTGATAAGTGCATAGCTGCCAATCTGATGGATTTAAGTTAGCAAAAAAACCCTCTTTCTCCCTCCTCTGTTTATTAGTGACACTGATAATCACCCTTTTGATGATCATTAGCCTACTTATATATTCTCTTCTGTGAATTGTCCATCCATACACTGTCTTTTTTTTTTTTTTTGTAGGGGTTTCTTATCCTTTTTTTTTTTGATTTTCAGTTCCCTCTGCTTTTCAGATATTAAAACTATATTCATTTGAAATATTCTCTAAATCCATCATCTACATCCTTGAACATACATTTAGCGTGGGCACATCCATCAGTTTTCTTTTGATTTATGGCTAGAACATTTATCTTAAGAAGTCTTTCCCCATTTCATGGTTACAGACATTCTCCATCTGTCTGTCTGTGTGTGCGTGTGTGCGTGCGTGTGTGTGAATACACATATACGTATGTATTTCACTGCATTACTTTTCATATTTAAGGCTTAGCTATTTGGATTCCACTTTTGTATAAGCTCTGAGGTATAGATTCAACATTTTTATAACTTATTTTTTTTAATTTAGTAGGCCATTTTCCCCAAGACAATCAACACAACTCATCTTTGCTCATTGATTTGTAATGCTATCTTTATCAGAGATCAAATTTTCCTATGCATACAACCCAACAAAGCAACTCTGTAATATTTTCCTTTCATCTTTTTTACATGCTTTTATTTTTATACACACTTTTATTTTTTACTCAAGTAAAACAAATATACAAAAGGTACAAAAAACATGACAGTACAGCTGAGTAAAACTGATTAAGAAATAAAATACTATAAGCACCCTTCCCAGTCAATATACCATTCCTCCTGCCCAAAGATAATGACTCTCCTGAGTGTTAACATGATGATTATTTAGAATTGTATTAGTTAATTATCAAACATACGGTAAGTTTTAGTAACCATTTGTTTACTTACTTATACAGTAATTCTACTATTGTAGAGAACACATTCTATGATTTCACGCTTCTGAAATTAGTTGACACATACTTTATTCTCCAGCCTAAGGTCAATTTTTATAAATGTTTCATGTATACTTTAAGATAATGTCTTCTTTGCTTTTCTCTCTTCTTGCTCACTGTTCTACATGCTTAATGATTCTTTTGCTTGTTCTAGCAATCTTCAGAGGTGTATTAAAAGTTCCCACTAAATGTATGGCATTGTCTTTTTCATTTCAAATCCACCTATTTTGTACATATTGAGAATATGCTATTATATAAATATATATTTTGAATGTATACATCTTCCTGGTAAATTGACATTTTATCATTATAAAATCATTAATCATTATGAAATATTCATCTTACAGCCGATTTTGGCTTAAATCTGTCTTATCATTTGCTTTCTGTTTATCCTTCCTGATCTGTGTTTGCTTTTCTCTCTTTTTATATTTTATTTTGGATTGAATGTCTATTTTGGATTGAGTTATTCTATTATTAATCTCAGATTTCTTTTATAGTGACTCTAGAAATTACAATATGCACCCATGCATGTGTCCACAGTTAAATATCCTTGACTACTAAAATTAGTACCTTATTTTCTCCAGGAAAATGCAAGGATCTTATAACGCCTTTTCTTTATTACTGTCCTTCTCACACTGACTTATGTACTAGTGTAGTACTTATGCACTAGTGTTTAATTATATAAATATTTTAAACCCACAAGTCATTATTAGTGCTTTTAGTCAAAATGTATTTAGATTTATCCATATGTTTGCCTTTATCGTGCTTTATCGTTACTTCTTAACATCTGAGATTCCATCTAAGATTACTGCATTCTGATTTGAAGAAACAAATTCTATTATTTTATTGCATATATAATAATGATAAATACTCACATTTTCTGTTTATTAATGTCTTTAGAGAAACTTGGCAGAAAATCAATTGCACTCTAAAATTCCAGATCAACTATAAAATAATAAGTTTTCTTGACCTCATGAGAGAGATAAGTTACACAAAAGTCAAGAAGTATTAATTCCACAGACAGCAAATCCCTTTGAGAAGAGACAGAAAGCACAGACTGGCAAAGCATAGGAAGAAGAGCTGTGACTCATACAAGTGGGTAACGAAAGTAAGCTGAAATTTTAATTTATTTCTAAAGGCTAGGTATAGGACAGAATATAGAATTCCTGGCAATCCCAGACACAAGGTGAAGTCACACTTACTCACACTCAGCTACATCAGTGGATCTCTAGCTGGTATGCCATGAAAACAGCAGGCAGGGGATTACAGAAAGCCTTGCTTTTGGCAGAAGCATGCAGGACAAGGATGATCACTGCTGTGGGAGTCACAAAGTATCATTTCTTCCTGCTTTAGCTCAATGCCTACGGGGAGCAAAAGTCCCAAACTTCTGGGGGAGGAGCAGAAATCCTTGTCACTCCCACTGTACAGTAAAGACTCATTGCTAGAGGAAAGTAAAAGAAAAATGTCTTTATTTCATTTTAGAAGGATATTTTCAATGACCAAGTTGACCATTACATACTTCCTTTCATTGCTTTAAAATTATAACTCTGTGATTTTCTGGTTTCTGCTATTTCTGTTAGTTTTGTTTTTGCTCCTTTGAAAATAATTTCTCTTTTAAACTTTAAAAATTATATTTTTAAAACTGAAATTTTAATTAATGTAACTTAATTAATAATTTCAAAATTGAAAAATTGTCTGGTTTCAACAGTTTTATTACAATGTTGTGATGTCATTTCCTCTAATTATTATGTTTGAAACATGTATTGCTTTTGAATTTGTGATGTATGGCTTTCATCAGTTATTTTCTTAAATTCTTACTTTCTCTTCAAATGTTACTTCCATCCCATTTCATAGTTCATTTCCTTCTGGGATCTCGATTACACATACGTTAGATCTTCTTGCTCTTCCTTTATCTATCTTGCCTTATATTTTGTGTTTTCCAAACTTCTGTCTTTCCACAGTTTTTTCTGAATAATTTCTTCTCTGGTGTTTACAGTTTTACATTTGCTCTTCATCTATATCAAATTTGCCATTAACTTCATCCACTGGTTATTATCTTTTTTCAATTCTATAATTTCTATGAATCCTTTAAAAAATAAAGTCTAATTCTCTGCCAAATGCTCTAAAGCTATCACTTATGACGGATATTTTGTTTGTTAGATAATACATAAGAAAAGCTTCTGAAGATAATTTGAAACATAGGATGATATCTTTCTCCAGAGAAAACTTGTACATGTTTTTTACAGGATGGCAGGGGCCTTATCATTAATGATCATTAATCCATTCAGAAATTAAGATTATCTGAAGTTGGGCTTCAGTATGTATGACATCTCATCTATTTCTACTTCATCCTTATTCTTACTATTTAGCCCATTTTGGTCCCCATCTAATTCATGGGAGGTATGAGGCTTTTCTTCATAAAGCTGCAAACTCCAATTTTTGTCTTTCTAGCTGTTTTAATTTATCAAAAACTTTATTCCATTTTTCAGACTCCCAGATACTTCTTCATGATTTGCCCTACAGGAAAAACAGCACCAAATCTGCCTTACCTCTCTTAGCTTCCTTTTTCTACTGGCTGTTGTCCCAATGTTTTACTTTTTACCTTTATTTCCCCATCAAATATATCTTTTTTTAATGTTTTGCCTATCTTTTCTAGTTATACTCTGATAGAGACTAGTTCCAAATACGTATTACCATCACCAAATGCCTATCACTCTCTATTTTTGTTATTATTTTCATAGCTCTTTTAAAGTGTTACATTGTTTCTAAATTCCCATATACTGTTTATTAACAAAATCCTTAGATATCATATTTTAGTACTTCATTGTGAACAATATCATGAAATATATATAATATTCTATAATAATTACGTATATACAAATATATTCTTATTGAGTGTATATTTTCTTAACACTGTAAAGATGTGGTGTTTTTTCTAAATTAAACTTATACACTGAAACACTGCTGATCTTTTATTAGTTAAAATGATTTTGTGATAAATCTATTGGGCTTTATGTGTAGATGAACATATTATCTCCAAATAATACAAATTTGTGTGTTCTCTTCTAATTCGATATGCATATTATATACATAAACATAAAGGTTAGTTTCACATTAAATTCAGAACTACAAATATCATATTGACCCTTAGTGTAGACTTGTCTTCTTAGCGTATCACCTAGTCCTTTCAGTCTGTCAGAAATCTATCTCATTACTTCTCTCTCCTCAAACTACCAACACCAGGTCCCACAGCTGTTGACTCTGCTCAGAAACAAATGGAAGGGAACTTCAACAGGTCTCATCAGCATACCTGCCCATTTATAACCACAATGGCCAAATATTCTGTCTTCCTTTTTATTATTATTGTCTCTGCTCTTGTCTAAATAATCGTCTCCACTTATGCACTACCTCCTTGTTCCCATCCTTCTTGCCTACTGAATCAGTTACTGTAGTAATCCTCCCACTCTCTTCAGCATCGTTATTTTTTTCCTCCAAATTATATCACTCCCATCAGAATATAAACATGCCATTATTCTCACATCTTAAAAAACCCCTCTTTACCCACTTTGCCTTCCACCAGCCACCCCATTTCTTTCCTCCTTGACAGCAATACTCCTTGAAAAGGTTGTCTACTCTCATTGTCTCCAATTCCTCTCCTCCTGTTTTCTCTGAAACTCACTTCAGTCAGGTTTTAAGCCACCATCCCACAGAAACTACACTTGTCAAGATCATCAATGACTTCTACTGTGCTAAACCCAATGGCCATTATCCAGTTATCATTATACTGGATCCGTCATGAGCATTCTCTACAGTTGATCACCCAACCCTAATAACAAAAGGTTTCCTCACATGGCCACCACTACATTCTGTTTTTCTGTTTCTTCTCCTATCTTATGGGTCATTTCTTCCCAGTTCCTTTACCTAGTTCTTCTTCATCCCCTGAGGACTTAACAAAGAGATCCTCCAGGGCACACTATTTATGTTTTGTATTGACACTGACTTCCTTGTTGAACTCATCTAGCATACATTTAAATCCTGTCTGTACACTAATGAGTTCTAAAGTTTGATCTCCAATATAAGCCTCCCATTAGAACATAAGACCCTTATATCCAACAGTTTACTTAGCATCTCCTTAGATGCCTAATAGGTATATCAAACAACTCCAAACTCAAACTCCTACCTTTCTTTGCCATACACCTTCTTCTTCTGAAATTCTATCCCCTCAATAAATAGTAATGTCATTAATTCAGTTATTTAGACAAAAATATTTGACAATTTTCTGGACTCTTCTTTTTCTCAACTGCCGCATCCAATCCATCAGCAAATTCTCTTAACTCTATCTCCCAAATATACTCGAAATCTGACCACCTCCTACCACATCATTCATACCTACCACCCAGCATTATCTCATTTCCAGACTGTGTTACTAGCTCCCTAATTGTCTCCATCTTCTACTCTTCTCCTGACTGGTTTGTTCGCTATTAAGAACCTGTTAAGGAAAAAAAAAGCATTTGTTTTCTCATATTTTCCCATATCACTTAGAGATGAAGTCTTCTGTTTCCTCTCTGACCTCATTTCCTGCTGCTCTTTCCTTGGTTCATGCACAGCTCCAGCCACAGCAACAACCCTTTTATTACTCCTCAAAGGCACCAGCCCCAGGGTCTTTACGTCTGCCATTTTCTGTGCATGGTATGCTCCTCTCCACCTATCTATATGACGCACTTTCTCACTTCCTTCCATTTTGTTTATAATCACATTGCAGTAAGGCTTTTCCTGATTGTTCTATTTTAAAACTGCAACCAATCCAAACATGTCACTCCTTGCACTTCCTATCTTCCCCTCCCTGCAATGTTTTCTTCACAGTGCTTAACTAATATACTATATAATTTACCTATCAATTTAAGTTCATTTCTTGTTAGTAGAATGTAAGCCCCATGAGCACCAGTTTTTTTTTTATTTCATTCACTGCAGTATCTCAGACCCTAGAATATTATTTAGAGCATAGTAGGTGCTCAATAAATATTTATTGAACAAATGAATGAAGCAACCACTCTAAACTGAAACGTCAGTACACTGTGAGGTATGTGATAGTTTTTCAGTATGTAGAATGAGTCAAATTCAAGACCTTCTCTTCTATTTTAGCAATCTCTTTTTTATTAGTCATTAATGTGCTAATTTGTATTGATAAGTTTTATAATGTTAAACAATCACTGCATTCCTGAAATAAACAATTTAATGATGCATTTTTGGTAAAAAAAAAAAATGTTAGATACATCTGGCTCATATTTATTTAAGATTTCTTTGAGAATTTTTATTCAGCAACATTGCCTATAATTGTTTTATACTGTCTTTTATTTGGCCTTAGAATCAAGATTTTATCAGCCTTCTAAGACAGAGTGTACAACTTTCACTGCTATTCTATTTTCAGGAACATCATGAAAAAGATGAATATTAGCTACCATTTGAAAGATTGTTAGAACTCATTAAACTAGTTAGACGTGTGTGTTAAATCTTTGATTACACTTTAATTTATTAAATGATCGGTTCTATTTTTAGATTTTTTAATATTTATTTTAAAAAAATCCATCCACTTAATCTAGGTTTCAAATTTGGTGGCAGATATTTGTCATAGTCTTCATATATTTTAAGACACATGTTTTTAGTTATTGATCATTAAATTCATACTTTGATTTTATCTCCCATTACAATTGACTCACCTTTCCAAAGAGTCCCCTCTTCCAGTTATCTTTTCCAAGAGCTCATTTTATTTATTTTAAATTGTTTTAACTTTTTAAAAATCTAAAGCTTTTATTTTCCTTATATTTTTATATACTCTGTTCTTATATTTCCAACTTCTTAAACAGAATGCTTTAATTGCTTTTACAATCATTCTACTTTTCTAAAGCTAAGTTTTCCCTGTAAGTACTGCTTTAAATGTACTTAACAAAATTTTGTGTAGTGTTTTTATTGACATTCCATTCAAAGTAAATCAGGCTATTTTGTAATGTTCATTGTTTTTGTTTCTTGATCTGAGGGATTATTTTAGCTATCCTTTAGTTACTGTTTCATTTTTATCACAATATAATCAGATTACATAATGCAAACAAAAAATATCAACACGATAATGTAAATGTCAACATATCAGAAGTAAAAAATGCTTTTTCCTTTTGCATACATACACTTTTTAATTTGTAGAAAGTCCATACATAGGAATGTGGTCCTAATCATTTTATTTTTTCAGTCATGTTCACCATCACTGATTCATTAACAGAAATATTACAATCTCAAAGATTGCTAAAATGAACAGATTGATTGATCCTTGCTGCTTTAGTTCTACTATTTTAAGTAGAAATAGTCCTGTAGAAGGATGAAGTTTTGTTACTTGTCTCCAGACTCCACTGTCATTCAATTCCTCCCAAAATCAGTTTTTCCTACCACAGCCATTATTATCATTTATATATATTATTTATATATACATCATGCATATATATCAATTCAAATCTCAGTTCAAGTTACTTGCAAAACCTTCCAATATCATCCCGTTGCACACTAAATAAAATTCAGATATTTACAAGGCCATACATCCTCTTGCCCTGCCACTCTTCCCTCACCCATCACATATTCTCACTGAATAACCCAAGATCATTTCTCTCTCACTGATTTTCTTTTTGTTGTTCTCTCCAGGTATGTCCATAGGACTTGACTTAGGAAGCTCTTCTGATCTTCCAAGACTGGCCTCTTCTTACTACTCAGGTCTCAGGTAAGATGTCACCATCTCAGAGTATCCCACTATTGTCAATCATTCTAAAATAGCTATCTGCACCTTCCACTAGTGACTCTTTATTATTCATTTACGTTTAATTTTATTTGTAGCACTTATTCTGTTTCAAATATGTTGATCCTTTCTTTGTTTGTTATGTATTACATCTTACACCTCCAGAATGCGAGATAGAAAAGAACAAGAGTTATTTCTGTCTCATTCCATAACATATATATTTTTCCATCACAGAAAATAGTGCTTAACATATAGTAGGTGTTCAGCTAATATTGTACATTTTGTAAATATCCACAATTACATTTTATGGTCTGTGTTTAGAATGTTCTGTGTATATTGAACAGAACCTAAGCAAAGAATCACTGCAACCATTTCTTAGAAACCCCATATGCCTCCAGATATTATTTTTGTCATGTCACTTTTACTGATTAACCATCTGGAAATATTCTCTCATAGTGTTCCTCCCCAGTATTATAAAAAGTGCTTACATCATAAAATTTGAATCTCAATTCTACATTAACATTGTTCACAGCACTGACTGGATATGTGATATTACTAAGGAATTATAGTTATTTTAGGTGTGATAATAGTATTTATGGTATGATTTTTTTTTAAGCATGAAGAATAGTTATCTCTTAGAGATACTTACTGAATTATTTATATTTGAAATTATATGATGACTCAGATTTGCTTCAAAATGATCCAGGGGTAACAAGATTGGCCCTATGCTGATAATGAATCTCTTCTCCCTACTTCTGTAAATGCAATTTTCAATAATGTAAAAAACAGTCTCTTCAGCATAACACCATTTAACTTATTCAACCTTATTTCTGAATACCAACCTATTCTTTACCCCAGCCCATTGTCCTTCTCTCTGTCCTCTAAATACATACTCTTCTTTCAATTGCAATATGTAAATTCAATACCTAAATGAGCAAGAATCCTCCCAGACTATTTTAGCCTGCTTGATGTGGAAAGCCACCCTCTTATAAGATGCACTTTCACCATCTATTTTGACAATTATTTAGCTAATGCTTTAAATGGTTATCTCTTGAACAAGTCTTTTTAAAATTTTCTTATATGCTTGTGTGCAATTCAGTACACAATGCACTGAATTTCAAACAACTTCCCACAAATAATTACCTGCTTATTAATTGATCCAGACTTTTATGAACACAAAGAACTTCAGATGAGAATAAAATGTTTCTCCCATAAATATTCAAATTATATGTTAAATCTAAAATATTTTAGATATACAGAGTATATGTCTATGGGATTTAGGTTTCTAAGAGCTTTATTATTATTGACATGTAAAAATTATATATATTTAAGGTGTACAACTTGATGTTTCTATGTAGGTGTATTGTGAAATTATCACCACAATCCAGATAATTAACATACCTATCATCTCCACAGTTACCATTTGAGTGTATGTTTGTGTTAAGAAGATTTAAGATCTATTCTCCTGGCAAATCTAAAGTATAACAATACAGTATTGTTAGCTATTGTCACCATATTGTATATATCAGACCTCCAGAACTTACTCATCCCATATAACTAAACTTTTGTATCCTTTGAGCAACATCCCTTTCTTTGCAGCCCTCAGCCCTGTCAACCACTATTATACTCTCTGCTTTTATGAGTTCAACTATTTTAGATTCCATATTCTCGTATAAGTGAGATCATGAAGTATTTGTCTTTCTGTGTCTGGCTTATTTCACTTAATATAATGTCCTCCAGGTTTATCCGTGTTGTCACAAATGGCAGTATTTCCTTCTTTTGTTAATACTGAATAATATTCCACTGTATACGTATATAGAGAGAGCACATTTCCTTTATCCTTCAATCCATCAAAGGGTATTTACATTGTTTCCATATCTTGGCTATTGTGAACAATGCCAGAATGAGCATAGGAGTACAGATACCTCTTCACAATCCTGTTTTAAATTTCTTTGGATATATTCAGAAGTGGGATTTCCAGATCATATTTTAATTATTATGTCTTCCTTTTATCTTTATATAATGACTTGTCTCTCATGACAGTTTTGACTTAGAGTCTATTTTGTCTAATATAAGTATAGTCAACTATACCCTTTTTTGATTATCATTTGCATGGAATATCTTTTCCATCCCCTCACTTTCACACTATGTGTACCATTACATCTAAAGTGAGTTTCTTGTGGATAAATTTTTGCTGGATTGTTTTCATTATTCATTCAGTCACCTGTTTCCTTTTGATTGAGCTATTTAATCCACTTACATTTAAAGTGATTGTTGATAAGTGAGGACTTACTATTATCATTTTGTTACATATTTTATCTATTTTATAATTCTTTTATTCCTCCCTTCATCTTTTGCTATCTTGTTATTTGATGATTTTTTAGTTGTTTGGTTTGATTCCTTTCTCTTTCTCTTTTGTATATCTACTGTTTTTTTTCCTTTATGGTTACTTGAGACTAGTATAAATCTTGTAAAATTATAAACATTTATTTTAATTTGTCAACATACAAAAACTCTACTTTTACTAACTTCACATACACTCTCTTATGTGTGTTCTTAAAGTCAGAGTTTACTTTATGTATTACGCAACTAAGCAAATTTGTGTGATTTTAGTTATTCTTAAGCTTTTATCTTTTAACTGTCATATTAGAGATAAACGTAATTTGTACACATTATAGTGTTATATTATTCTGTATTTGACAATATTTTTACCTCTAGTGGTGAGACATACTTTCATATGCTTTCACATTGCTGTTTAGTGTGTCTTCCAGTTCACTTGAAGAATTCATATTTCTCATAAAGCAAGTGATGGTGACAGACTCCCTCAGTTTTTGTATGGGAAAAACTTTACCTCCCCTCATTTTAAAAGAATATTTTTGCAGAGTATAGTAAACACTTGTTGACAATATTTTTCTTTCAGTACTTCGAATATATCATCCCACTCTCTCCTGGCCTGCAAGGTTTATATTGAGAAATCCCCTGATAGTCTTATGGAGAAGGGTCCCTTTTACGTACAAGTTGCTTTTCTCTTGTTGCTTTCAAAATTCTTTCACTTTTGACAGTTTATTTATAGTTTGTCTTGGTGTAGATCTCTTTATGTTCAAACTATTGAGGATCCTATAGGCTTCCTGAGTCAGGGTATCTATTTCTCCTGATTTCAAAAATTTCCAGATTTGAGAACTTTTTTCTTATTTTTTAAAATAAGCTTTCTATCCCTTTCTTTCTTTCTTCTCTTTCTAGAACTCCCATTACATATCTATTGGTTCATTTGGTTGTATACCATAAATCCTTTAGGCTTTCCTTACTCATTTTCATTCTTTTTTTCACCTCTGGACAATTCTAAATTACCTATATTTGAGTTTACTGATTCTTCTGCTTGATCAAGTCTGCTACTGAAGTTCTCTATATATTTTCTCTTTGCTGAATTTCTCAGTTTGTTCTTGTACTGTTTTCTTGACTTAAACTATTTATCTACGTTCTCTTGTAGCTTTCTGAGCTCCTTTAGAATAATTATTTTGAAGTCTTTGTCAAGCAATTCATGGATCTCCCTTTCTTTGGCACTGGTTACTGGAAGCTTATTGTGTTTCTTTGGTGGTATCATGTTTCCCTAATTTATCATGTTCCTTGTATCTGTGCATTGGTGTCTGCAAGAAGCAATAAACTCTTCTAGACATTATGGACTGGCTTTGGTAAGCACAGACCTTCATCTGTAGGGAGAGGGCTACAGAGGCACTGACGAGGGGAACACACAGGGGTATGCTATAGCATCATGTCTAGTGGCATGCAGGTTTCTAAATATGGGGCATGTGGTAGCTCCAGGTCTTAGGGTCGCAGTGATATGGTGGCTCAGGCTGCTGTGGTCTGCAATGTCAGAAACTGTGTGGTCCTTGGCAACAAAAGTTATGGGAGGATCTAAAATGGCTGTGAGGGGCGTTGGGGACCTCACCAACCCATTTGGGTCCAGTGGTGAACACACCTGAGAAAGCAACAGGAGCTGGGGCCAATGGCATGCATGCATGTGGCTGTTAAGGCCAGCTGTGGGCATGTATGCAGTGATGGGAGCAAGTCCTAGGGCCAGCTATGTGGTCACATATGGTTTCAACAGTTGGCCATGAGCACAAACATAGCAGCGGGAGCCAAGGCTGGTGGCAGGGGCTGAGGCAGGTTGTAAGTACACAGGTGGTGGCCACACTGTGTTCCAGGACCAGGGCAGCCACAGTGGCACTAGCTGGACTGGCGCCAGGTGGGGGTGGCCGCTCAGGCAGCTGGATTCTGCAAAGGAAAAAAATGTAGGGCCCTCATGGGTGAAACTGCAGCAGATCCATTGTGGCTACAATGGCTGTTGGTTTACACATTGGCAAAAGCTACTGGGATTCTCTGCAGGGCAGGCTGCTGGGGTCCACAACAGTGAACACTGCAGGGTCCTTGGTGGTAAAAACAGCTGGATGTGCATGCCACAAGGGCAACTGAGGTTCTCAGTGGCAAAGGCTGCTAGGGTCCTCTGTAGAGCAGGCCACTTATGACCATGGTTGCGCCTACTGCATGGCTGATGCTGGTAACCTCCACCCTTCTTCTTTGTTTCTATCAGTCTCCAGACATCTCAGTGATGCCAATTTCCCCAGCAATCTGGGTGGAGTAAAATCAGTGCAGATCCTCAGGCAATGCCCCAAAAGGCTAAAGGAGATCATTCATCCTGCCCTCCTTTTCCCCTGTGAGGGGAACTTGTGGTGGTGAGCTGTGTCAGCCTAGGGGAATATGATCGTGCAAGCAAAATCCTCTTCCTAGTATTTTTATGTAGTTATCCTCATGTTTTTTTGTTTTTGTTTTTTTTCCCATTGTTTTGCTGCAGCTACCTAACTGGACTTCTGAGCTTCTGCAGAGCTATTTTCATTCAGGGATAGTTATTTAATCATGTTTTGTGGGGAGATGAACTCTGGGATCTCTATTCTGCCATCTTGCTGATGCCACCCTTTTCTTGTGTGAGTTTTTATAATTCTAGTGAAACCTGGCATATTATAGCGGCTATTTCCCATTCTTCCGCTGGTACCCTCCTACTCCAACCATACTGAAATCTGTTTTGTTTGACTGACAAAAGAAAGTTCAAACCCATGTAGCATTTCTAGCACATTTATATTAAAAGAACGTGACAAAATATCCATATTAAAAGGTTATGGAGTTGGTTTCTGTGTACTTCAGTAAAAAAGTCACATTTTCTACCAAATTCTCATGATATAAACGCAAATAAAATTTAATTACTTTAAAGAAGAAAACAAAATTTTGCACTCTGTTTCTTGGGCAACATGGAACAAACCTGAAATTTAAAATAAACTTAAAAAATCAGTAAATCTTTCCAGTATTTCTAAATATCTGTATATTTTGTGTTTTTAAGATGTCTGAGTTTTTTAACCATGTGTTTTGTATCAGGTAACATAATTACTTGATATTAACTTGCTTGGACTACTTTACGTCTCAAGACCACTTGTGCTAATTCTATTTGTATTATTTATTTCCACAATAAGATTTGCTACTACATAATGTAGACTCTTGACACTTGCAAAAGTAATTTTTAAAAACAAGCAAAATCTTCAGCATCTTGGAATCATTAAATGTAAAATCTAGAAAAGAGGTGGGAAGGGTAAGGTGCTTTTTCCTAATACTTACTATTGCTATTCAATTTCTCAAATGATTTTATTGCACAGGAATGCTTCTCTTTGTTCCGGCAAGTTGAAGTGCTTCAGGGATCATTTAATTCACTACCCTCCTCTCTGAATACCTTCAGGTACTTTTGATCTCTTTAATGAAAAGAAACTAAGTTTAAAAGAAACTAAAACTAGTATTCCTCTAAACTGACAAGGGAGAAGGAGAGAAAATAGAGAAATAGGCAGCATGAAAGAAAATGGAATGAGATAGACTCTGACATGATGAGGAAGGGAACAGGGATATCTAAGTATATGTAGATGTGGGATTTTAGTATTTTTTAAATTATTTACTGAATTTCTTAAATATTATTTGACTTCTGATTTTATTTATTATAATATAGTGCATTGCTGTGTAGCAAGTACTTTTTGATTAAAACATTCTATTTGTATTACTTTTGGAAATTTTAGCGACTCAGTTTCACATATGCTAGATAGTATGGTTGGATACAGGGTCATGAAATAACAGAAGTTCATTGATTCTGATTTCATGCTCTATGCCTCTTTGCATGCCTGAGGATATGCTACACAACAAAGTCAATAACACATGCATGACAGTCTCAAGGACAGATGCTCAAAGAGAAAAATTGTTCAACATCCAAGCCCTTCACTGTGCCCCTCGGCACTGCTATAAAACACAGCGTTATGTGATTGGTAAAAGAAATGAATCAGCAGGACTCCATCCGCTGTGACATGTGGCATCAGGAGATGACTGTTCATTACTATTGTGCTGAGCTCCTGACACTGTTTTTTGCTTTGATTTGATAAATTTGATCTGTTTAAATTCCAGATTTTTCCAACAAGAAGGGTTTTTTCAAGAAACACACTGCCAGATATTTTTGTTGTGAGAATATGCTAAGGTTTCAAATGACCTTGTCCTTAAGGGAAAACTGACCTGGGGAAACCTTTTGTAAATTATGTCATGAGGAAAAAATGAATTGTCAGGAAAAGATGTTTTTCTTGACTATACCTTGCCCTATTGTGATAGCGGTAGATTTTTTCATGGTGGTATTGCCTCTAGCATAGGTTAGACACAGTTATCTCTGGAGAAAGGTTCGAATTCTGACATTATTTTAGGGATAAGGGAGAGTTATTTGATTTATATTTTATTGAGGTTTATAATTCCTTATCACTATAACAGTATAAATATGAGTCATTCTTTAACAAGTGCATGTTTGTATTAATAAGTGGGATCTCTTGAAGTTGCTCTAGATTTAATACATGATGTGCTTCTTACTGTAATATCTAATTATTGCATTGATTGAAAAATAATATAAGTATAAAAATTATTATACATACCAGTTTCTACTAAAAAAACCCTGTTTGATTTACAATTAATTCTAGTTTTTATAGCCAAAAGTTGGTGATACTGAATCATATTCAGATTCAATATTCTCCCAAAGTATACTTATATACCTTCTAGTTACCTTTTTTCCCCATATATTTTGCATATTTTAATAAACTCTTTGTAATCAAAATACTTTGAAAGTCAAAACAAATAATTTCACTGAAAGAAAGTGGAGTCTCATAAATTAAGAAAATACAAATCAGAACACAGGAGGAAAATTTTGATGTCTACATACAACCAAAATAAACAAGCAAACAACTCTAGATCCAAGATGTTGAATAGTTCCCACATAGCTTCTAGATAGCTCATAAGTTTTCGTTGATAATATATACATACACATATTTAAAGCACGACACTGAAAATTTTTTAAACTCCTGTGTTTCTAATTATTTTTTATTTCAAATTACTACACAATACTGATCCCATTAAATCAACTGAATAGTTTCAGTTTTATCATATAATGATAATATAAATGGAAGAATTCATGGAGTTCATTAACTTGTAATGAACAATTTCAAATAAGTGAATAGGCAAGCACACACTTTTAACCTGTTGCAGAAATAAATCTTTTACAAAGATAATGACAGTTAGAAACATATGGATATCATTAAAATATATACATATATTTAAACAACATGCTAAATAAATACTACCTAGTAATGTACATTTACTCATAAACATTTACACCTCAACTACAATTTCTATACTATATCCAAAGTAAAATAATATGAACTCAGAGCCACAATGTGACACAACCCATACACTAACTGCAAAATATACAAAATCAAAGTTCAAATCAAAATAGTTTTTTACAGAAAATTATACCATCATCTCGTTCTCAGACCATATTTTTATTTTATAAGACAGGAAGTAAAGGAGAAGATATATGTATTATACCTTCTTATACATATGTATTTAAATATATATATATATTTATCAATCACATATTTGCAAGAGACAAAACACTATTGGTTATAGCACTTAACCAAGGCTTAACTCATACATGCTTTCTTAATAAAATTTCAGATGCTAAAATTGTGCTATATCCAACTAGATAAAAACATACCAAAAATAGAAACCCTCTAGCTCCATCCAAGAGTTGTTGATTGTTAGATTTAACAAGGAAAATCTGCAATGTGACAAGTTTTGAGGTCATAATTTGTTTTTTCTGAATAAAGTAATTAAAGAAATATATCATTTTATTATTTACTACATGACAAATCTGGTGCCCCGAGATTCAACATTTAACACACTAGGATCCTTCAAAAGCTGCAATTACAACTGTATAACTCCCACACAGAAGAAAAATAATTCAATGAAAATCTGGATGACAACATTTCTATTTCTTGAGATATTTTTGATAATTTCTACAAATTTTTAAATTTAAGCAAAAGAGTTAGTAAAAGTCATAGAGTGTAAAAACTTTGAGGTTTTTTGTTGTTGTTTTGGTTTGTTTTTTAACGAGTATTCCTGATATTCATTAGCACAGTAATGAATCTAATGTTAAGTAATCTGGGATCAAATCTCACCTCCAAGAATTAGAAAGAAAGTTACTTACCTAGGCTGAGGTTAACTTCACCTATATGTAAAATGAGTGTAATGATATTGGTCATGCCTCTTTTAGGACTTTTCTAAAAATCAAATAAACTGTTAACATGAAGTACTATGTGAACTGTCAAATAATAAATGTTATTATTTTATTATCACATTTACTAAGAATATAATAAAAGGTTTATGTTATTATAAATTCTGGTATTTATATACTTCAAATGCTAATTTATTTCCATAATTTTCAATCCTGGAGGTATGTATCATTGAAATTATTTTCCTAATATTGTAATTATATTAGTAAAACTGCCCCTCAAAATTATACTGTACCACTTTTAAGTAAATATTTTAATTCAGCATGGTAGATGAGTATTCATAGTTTTTTAATTATTTATAAATCTTCTTTTTCCATGTTACCACTCAGAATTTTCAGATCATTTTTTATAAAAGAAAAAAATAATATGTAATTTTTATTATAATGTGCAGTTTATTAATGTAGTGTTTCTCTGCTAGGCCAATCTACTGTGTGTATGTAAACCATACAGGGTAGAGAAATGTTTAGTCATGGATCTATTACGACATATGATAGATTTTTAAAGTTATATTTTTGTTTGAATGGAGACCACTGCACACAAAAATTTTAAAAAAGGGTCTCTGGTAGAAGTAAATCAAATCCTTATTTCATGGATCTACCACGACATATAAAAGGCATTTAAATTTATACTATTTGCTTGAATAGGGCTCAATGCAAGCTAAAAAACTAACAATAAAATGGGCTCCTGGTAAAAGTAAATCAAATCCTCCTTTAAGCTTCACAGGATTCCCACAGCTGAACGTATATTAAATAGAAGCTCACAATTCCAAAACTATAAAACACTATAAGCAAAAGTAAGCAGGTGTAACACCAACATAATTAGACCACCATGTACTAGTAATCCTCTCAGATAAAAGTAAGATAAATATATTTTAAATGATAATGAAATATAGTAACCATATAAAAACATAAGAAAAAAACACCTCATAGAAAAGATGGGAGATATTTGGGAGTAAAATAGAAGCATGGATCAGAACACAGGGAGACAAAGAAATAGAAAATAGGAAAGAGGGGTTAAATAGCATCAAGGATAGAAGTGAGGAAATCCAACTTTTGAATAATAGGATTTCCAAAATGAAAGACTAGACAGAATTCAGAGAGGCAAAATTTGAAAAAATAATGGTTGAGATATTAACACACTTAAAGGACTGCTTAAATTCTTATTTCATGATGCAACAATAATTAGATGTAATAAATGAAAAACAATCTAAACCTAAGTGTATAGTAACAAAAATTACAGAACCCCAAGAGAAAAGAGAAGTTAAAAGCAACTAAAGAGAGAAGACAAATCACTAGGAAAGAATTATGAAAAATAAAATTACTTTGACTGGCTTCACAAAAAACAGTAGAAGCCAGAAAAAATACAATAATACATTCAAAGTGCTGAAAAAATAATTTTCGATAATTAATATATGCCCAGAAAAATATCAATCAAGATGAGAATAAAATTAAGGGAAACAAAAATTGAATCAACTTGCCATTAATATACTGTTACTCACAGAACTACTAAAGAATGTACTTAGGTATAAGAAACCAGAAAAAAAGAATATTAAAAATTCATATCACTCATTAATATAAATGTAAAAATCCAAAATAATTCAAGTTCCATACTATTTAAAAAAAAGATAATTAAAAAGTTTTCTCTAGCCTAGGGAATACAGAGATTGGCTTTAGTTAGAAATTCTTGGTATAACCTCACTATATTGTCAGATTAAAGAAGGTAAACATGATTATCCCCTTAAATATAGTTATGACTTCAATAAAATTAAATACTCATTCATGATAATAACTCAGTAAATTAATATAGAAAATAATAACTGCAATTAACCTACTACAATAATATTATTCAAACTAAGAAACATAAGAAAGCATATGTTTAAATCAGAAATAAAAAGGTGTCTGCTCTCATCATTTCTATTCAACACTGTCATTTGCTGAAGGAAGGAAGAGATAAAACTCCATACCAGATAGAAACTCAAATCTACAAGAAAGAATAAAACAATAAAAATGACAATTTTATGGACAAACTTGAGATATATATTTTTCCTTCTCTCTTTTTAATTTTTTGAAAAAGAAAAATGACTCTTTGAAGCAAAATTATAATGTTTTACTACTGAATTTTTAATACAGATAAACCTAATATATATGACAACACATCACAAAGGATAAGAGGGGATTTTAGATGAAATTAAACTATTACAAGTGTCTTGTACTTTACATAAAGTAGTCCATTATTGCTCATAGGCAATCTCCTTGGAGTTTCCTGGGTGTAATCTGAAACTGAACCCCATGTGCAGAAGGCTAAGGTAGACTGAAAAAAAGAAGCAGACTACTCCAGATGGTAGGTGGCAGGTTTAATAAGCAAGGGAACTTACATGTCTAGGCCAGCCACAAAATAAGTAGATCTCCACAGCTGCCTGCCAGAATTTTAAAAGTTCATACAGAGGCCTTAACTGGGTTCAGTCACATATACCATCCAGACGGTCTCAACACCACATTACTATCTCAAGGCTGTGTCCTCAGGCAGCATCTCACATGGCGAAGGCAAAAAAAGCATACATTCCAAGGACAGGGAAGGGGATGACATTGTTCCTATTACCCAGGTCAACCAGCAGTCACGTCCTCTCAATGACTTTTCCCAAAACTTATAGAGACTAATGGAACTGTGATAACTTATAGATGCATTTTATAATTTTTAGAGAAAATACTTAAATATAAAGAGTTATAGCTAAAATAAAGTGCAATATTAAAGAATATTTAATTAACAAGTGAAGCTAGGAAGGGATCAAAGGAACTAAAAATTAGAATAGAGAAAAATTGTAAAATGAGAAACCTATATCCAACCATATCAGCAATTATATTAAATATAAATGGACTAAGTCCTCCAAATAAAAAGCAGATTATCAGACTAAGTTTAAAAAGCAAGATCCAACTATATGCTATGTGCCTTTCAGTATAAAGGCAAAAATAAGTTGAAAGTAAAAGGCTAGAAAAAGATAAATTATGCAAACAGTAAAAGGAAGAAGTCTGAAGTGGCTATATAAATACAAGTAAAAAGAGACTTTATTCCCAAGAAGTATTGTCACAATTAAAAATAAAATTTCATGATGATGAAAAGGCAAAATGCACATAACTACAACATGCAAACACACAAAACAATATCTTATTATTTATAGGTACATATACATGTAGTAAAAGTGCAAATAGTTTTGATTGATAATAACATTTATGATAGTGTTCATTTCCAGGAGGAACATAAAGAATGGTTCCTGAAGGATGGGAATATAAAAGTCTTCCACTTTATTTATAATGACTATTTTACAGACCAAAGATTTGAGGCTAACAGAACTCCATTTTTTATCTTGACAAAGTCTCAAAAGTAATGTTGAATTAAAAGAAATAAGCAAATTTAAAAAAGATACATGGAATGTTATTTAAATAATGGGAAACTATAAAACCTGCAGAATAATATATATATATATATATTCCTTATGAAATATATAGGTGCATGAAAAGTATGAAACATATGTAGGAAGATAAATAATAAATCCAAATTGTGTTTTAGAATAGGGAAAGTCACACATAATTTCAACTATAAAAATAATTGTTTCTTCCTTAAAAATAATCTTTTAAAAAAAAAGCAAATAGTGTACACTATTCAGATGTCACCAACCTAGGTAAACACGCATGGATACTCCTTATATTATTCTCTATACTTTTCCATTTGTTTGAAGTGTGTGTGAGTTTATATTAGAAAGAAGAGTGAAAACTGAGTTTCACATTTAAGCTCTGTTAGTTCTTCATCGGGAATAATATAAACTAAATGAATCATTATTTTCTAGTTTCTGAGAGACTTTGCATCTATCAGCCTCATAATCAAAGCATCATTATCAGAATAAAATACAAAATCTACTCTTCCAACATCCATCATTTTTCTAAAGTTTTGATCATTTAATAATATGACATCTGCTTCTGGTTCTACTTTCTCTAACCATCAAAACCATTACTGTATCTAATGTAGTTATTAACTTTAAAGCAATTATCACCTATAGCTAAGTACAAGAGTGACTTCTCCAGCAAATAAATTAAACAATACCATCCAGTTGTTTCCAAAGCAAAAATACCTTGTTGGTCAGAAACTGCTAATTGTTATCCTGAAGGTAATGAAATAATCATATTACAGGAAAGACCCATAATTGAACTAGATGAAAATCAAATGTGCTGACAAATCAAGGAAGACTCTGACCATAATATCATTAAACTCCTCTGCTTTTTCAATAGAACATTTTTTTTGTCAACATATATTTTATTCTCGTTGCTCTATTTTACTACATAAAGGTAAATGCTTATCTTTTAATCTGTGAGCAGTCAATTAGATGTGATACTGATGCCTTTCCTCAATTCCATTATCATTCTCCCTTTTTCTGTTAAATAAAAGAGAGAATAAGATCATATATGCCTGTGGTATAAACTAGGTATTTCATGATCCGTATCTTGAAGTGGGTAGTGGGTCCAAGGATAAACACATAGGTAAAAATGCAACAGGCTGGACCAGTTGAATTTATAAAATAAAATATGTGAACATATGGATGTTTTATCTCTTTATGTGATAAAAATGTAACATTGCCAGGAAGTGTTTTCCAATTAAATATTTTACTAATATTTGTTACTCAGATAATACATAAAAATATAACAAATTTAAAACTAATAATACAGGTAAAGATGACAATCAACTTCCAACCATAATTATGAATTTACTATATACACTTCTAGGTCCTTCTATACATACATATGTGAATGTGTGTTTCTCTCTCTTTCTCTCTCCCTCCCTCCTTTCCCCCCTCCCTTCCTCTCCTTTCCTCCCTCCACTTGCGCAAGTGATACCATGTTGTAGAAATCAGCTTGCAGTTTACAATTTTCATTACATAAAATGGCTTGAAGATACTTAACTGTTAATAGTACCACATTTTAGCAAATTCTTGATTGACTATCTTGGTTATTCTTATGTTATTATATGACAAAAAATATTTAATGCCTTTGCTGTACACGGCTCCTTGGAAATATAGAAAGTGTTTCTCCAGAGTAAACATGGAAAACATTACTGGGTCTTGAGGTATGTGAATAATAAATGTGAACAGACAATGCCAAGTTACCCTCTAAAGTGACTACAATAAAGGATAACCCTACCAACACTGGACCGGATTGCCTATTTCCCTTTGCTCTCAGAAACACTTGCTATTTGCCTGTCTTTACTTATTAAGCAAACTGAAAGATTAAACAGATAAAACATGAATTTAATTTCCAGTGAGATTGAGGGCTCTTTAAATTTGTTATTGTTATTTTGTATTTCTTATGTAAATAATCTGATCATACCTTTTGCTCATATTATATTACCTTGAGGTTTTTGTTGTTATTGTTGATGGTTTTGTTTTTTTGATTGCTTGATAGGAAATCTGTGTATATTCTGGATAGTAATCTTTGCCAGTTTTTAAGGCATGGCCATACCATATTTCCAGTAATACCAGAATATTGTATTAACAGTGTGAGTAATTTCTCCAAGTCTGTCATTTGCCACTTACCTTGTTCTGGAATTCAAAAACAATTATGTAATTACATTTATCAGTATTTTCTTTCTTTAAGAAGAAAACTTGTCACTTTAAGAAACTCCTTACCGCAAGGTCTAAAATATTTGTGCTTTATTTTTTTCAAAAACATTTTTAATATTAATTACCCATTGTCTTAGTTATTTATGTTTACATTTTTATCTTTAATTCACCTGGTGTTTATTTTCTGCATGTATGAATGACTTAGGGCAGGTGTTGGGAGACAGTGTTCCATAGGTCTCTCATTTCTGCATGTCATGCAAGCAAGGCAGTAACTGCTCTTTGTTCCAGTCTAACTTTAAGGATGCTGGTACTGTGAACAGTCTTAGCATATGAGGACAATGCTTCCTTCCAGAGCACAGCACAAGCCTGTTTACTGACCACTATATGAATTCCTTAAGGAAAGGATCCCACTCTGTAAGGCAACTCACTTTACGGCAAGTAGCCTCCGGCCCTCTTTGTGAAAATCTGCAGGATATGAGCACTGGGGAACTGACACAAAAATGATAAACTCTGGCCACTGTGAATGTAGTAAGTAATAAAATGTACTTCATCTCCAGCCCCAGAGTCTCATTTCTTCTGCCAGCATCCATGAAACTACAGTAGGCTAATATGTTAGCTTATAAATAGGGGGAAGCTGCAGACCCTTCAAATTTTTGAGGGTTTGGAAACTAATTTTATGTTTTTCCAAATCAATACCAATTACCCTAAAATTATTATCTTCTAGCCTTTTCCTAGTGAGTTGAAATGTCATCTTGATCATACATTAAATTTCTTGAACTATTTTATTGGTTTTAGTAGTGTATCAGTTGATTCTCTAATCTTCCAGGTGAATTTGAAGGCAGTTTTTACAATGGTGATAGAGGCTGGAGTAACACAAGCTTATTCAATATCTGTTTAACTTCTATATTTTCCTCCTGGAAAAGCTAGAATAATCATATAAATATGATAATCAAAGGCCAAGATAAATTAGGATACTTGGGTAACGCGATTTTAAGAATCTTAATGAGTTCTAGGTTCTTTTTTTAAGTACACTATTTCCAGTGGTAGGCTGGTAAAATTTTAATTCTCTTAAGTAAAAGGTGTGGGAGGAAGCTCTGATTAGCAGCATTTTCCATTCATACAGTGTAAATACTACCATCATGGCCAATTTCAAACAACCACCATGGCATCACTGAATACAGAGTTAGGAATAGATGAACAGTAGCATACCATAATACTGTATTCCCACATGGCAGATACAACAGATGTAAATAACCTCAGGAACATACAGTAAAATAATTAAGAAACAATGAATTTTGTCTTTAATATGGTTTATTATATATGTATATATTTATTTTTTAATAGTACCTGTGTTTAACAACTGCTCACAAATTCCTGAATATTTAATAATCAGTTCTCATGATCCAGAATAAGCTGGCTTCAGAATACCAATGTCCAAGGACATTGATGATATTTGATGTGAAACCTCTAAGGCGCAATCTATGATCTTCTAGAGATCAAGGAGAACAGAAGTGATGTCAGCAAAATAAATGAGAAGAGTTTTAATAATTCTGCATTCAAATAAACTGCATACCTAAATCATGTAATTTACATTGACTTTGAATTTATTTCCAAGACAGAAGAAAAATGAAAAATAGATTATGTAAGTTTCATTCTCAATATATTATCCAAGTCTGATTACATCTTTTTCCTAAATTCTGCTTCTAATTGGACATTGGTGAAAGGCTTTGGAAAACTGGAATGACTATATCTTTCAGTTACATCCCATTCTGACTTGATTACATAGATACTGCCTAATTTATTTTTATTTTAGGGGGATTAACATACTTGTCTCTACCATGCTCCATTATTTGTTTTGACTCTGTCTTTGAAGATCTGACTGAGCTCAGATGAACAGTAATTGGTCAACCTCAGAGACCAAGCATTAAAACTTCCATTTCAAGAAGGAATATTCTTGAGAAAGTTCTGAGTAAAGACAGTGTCAGTAATGGAAAAAAGAGTAATAACCTTAATTCTAGTGTGTGCTACCACAAATGCAGGAGTTCATATGACACACATAACTAATCTTGTTTTTAAAAGAGAGAGCCAAAAGCCATTTTAAATCATCACATATTGATGGCCAGCCATGAACTCTGAAGCCAAGCAGAAAACATGGCAAGACTTGATCTAATTTGCTTCAAAGAAGAAATAGGGTTTCTAGAGGTTTCTTTTTAATCCTTTAATCACTGTCTTCCTTCACATCCCACTTCTTGGGAGTCGAGGAAGTTGAAACTTATTTTAACTGGGCAATGGAGTCAGGAGGGAAATTTTACAAGGAAGCTAATTAAAATTATAAACTCACAGGAGAGAGCTGGGAATGACTGATTTTACACATCATAGCCAAACACAACAAGGAAAGCTAAACATTTTTTTTTCTTTAATTTAGGAGTAGGGAGTGAAGAAACTTGAGACAAAGAGACCTCATGGAGGCAAAAACAAGCATATGGAAAAAGTTATTTAAAACATAAATGCTAAACGATACCAGAATGTTCAAGAAGCAACTTATTTTTACATTCAAAGGCATGAATGAGAAAGGGGAATGTAAATGAAGCAAAAAATGAAGATGAGAAAAACAAAATCAAGTCAAATGGGCTTTTTGGATGCTTGTCTAACTCTTACATTTATGTAAAAGAAGAATTTCTTTGACTTAAAGAAAAGAAAAATAATTATATCTTCGATGATTTTAAAGCATCCTAGCCATCACGAAATCCAGTGCACTGACTGACATCGCTTGAAGTGTGATTACAAACGTAGTGTCTTAAAGATTTACATGGCTTACTAGATGAATTAAAAATAAATACAGCTTTGATCCCTAAATCTTCTTAAGAGCTGGTGAGTATTTTAGCCAGTAAATGCTGTTTGTTTTTTTTAAATACTCTAAGTATTGTGAGCTATACTTTTGATAACAGCACTTGACTGCAAATACCTGGATATGATGTTTTAAGAAATGATTTCATATAATGAACTAAAAGCTTTCATTTTTACCTGAGTAAAATGTAGTAGTTTTTTTTTCCACAAAGATTGCTTATGGTTTTCATGAATAGAATTCTGTACTCTTCTTGCCAATAAATACTACTCTATGTCTCACATTTTATTTTCCTTGACAGGAAGGAAAGCTCTTATAAATACTAAGAGGGAAATTGAATGAAGTGAGTTAGTGAGTATAATCAAATAATCAAGAAGTAACCTGGAGAAATCACTTACTTTACTCTCTTCTAAATAAAAAATAATTAACAATTGTAAAAACTTTCCAAGTGACAAAAATATTATACTGAAATGTACATGGTTTGAGATTTCAATACAAGTAATTGAGTCCTAGTCAGGAATAGAATTAGATGTTTAAACAATGATCATTTCTTCTTTTGTTGAACTATATTAAGATAAATGTAATTACCATAACACACAAATATAATCCCATAGATTGAACCTAGTAAACCCAAAGCAAGTAGTTTCTATTATTTTTTCTACATTGAATATCTCATTCTTTGACTATTACATGCTATACTAATATTCAAAGAGGGCATTTCTATTTCTCCTTGCTTCTTTCATATGCAACACCAGAAAATTCATCTGCTACATATGAAAGAAAAAATCTGGTTCTTTTCCTGCATTACATTATTCCACTGTTAGTGAGGATAATATGGAGATAGTTGGTTTTTCTCCCATAATACAGTAGGCATAAACATTCCATTCCAATTTGGGCTATCCCCACATCCTAATTGATTTTTTTAGATTTACATCAATAAAATACACTATGGTATATTTTATATAGTTCTATGGCCTTTGACAAATGCACAGAGTTGAGTATTCACCCCCATAGTCATAATATAGAACATTTCCCTTACTCCAGAATTCCTTCATGCTGTCCTGTAATCAACATGTGAGTGGTTTTGAACCACTATACCAACTCAGTTTTGTAGCTAGTTCTAATTCTAGGTATTTCAGTTGTGTAAGAAAATAAATTCCTTTTTAAAGTTTAAGTTTGGATCATGGTTTTTTGTCATTTACATCTAAAAGATCTTTAAATGATTTGAAACCCAAGAAAGAATAATTAATAAAATTCAGATTATTTAAGCCTACAAAAAAAAGAAGTTTTAAAAAATGAAATTTGTCTTTGAGTATTTAAAAAACAAATTTTTGTTAGCTCTAGGTGGCAAAAGTAGGATCAAAATGTGAATGACACACACAAGAAAAAGCAGAAGAACACATATCCAAGATTTTGTGAAAAAAAATTAAATATTCTTTGGGATTTGGATGAAAGTTTGTGCCTTCTAAGATTAATGACCTATGATTTTATAATTCTAGGAAGGTTTGGTGAAAGAAGTTATGGATGAGGAATTCAAAAGACAGGGAATAAAAAGTTATACAGAGAGCAAGCATCAACGTAACTGAATATTATGGGAAAATAAGGACAATATCAGAATAAAAGTAGCTGAGAGAAAGAACCAGTGATGGAAGAATATGAGAAGAGTATGATTGAAATAGTCCTGATTTTCGTAGTTGCAAGACCTGGACCTCAACCTGTTAATATGTGTCTATATGAACAGGACCAAATCATTAAAATCCTCTGGTATCCAGACTTTAAAATGAATAATATAATAAAATCCCTATTTATTTCACACAGTTGCTTTCAAGATCAAATAAGATGATCCATTTGAAATCCTATTTTTGAATTATGAACCTTTTTCATGAGCATGTCATTATTTTTCCTTTTACTATTATTATCTTACCTGGAATTTAAAAAGCAGCTAAGTATAGACATAAAATATAGAAGCAGAAATATTTACCAAGAGCTTAGAATAACTGTCAAGATAGAAGACAAAGTTTTGAGGTTGTATGTAGAGGACAATATTTTTTTTCAACTTAAGACTGGCCTTACCCATATCGGTCTTTTCATGCAACCCATGTTTGAGTGAAATTATATCATAGCGTTCAGTTCATCCTTCTACTATTCTCCCCAACTCTTCATTGGTCCCAGGAGTAATAGATGGTATCAATCACCTCAGGAGTTTTACTCACACCCATCTTCCTGGAGACCCTGAGTAGATTTTCATGCAACAGCAGTGAACTCTCGAGTTGGACGGGAGCATCCCTAACAGTAAGAAGACTGTGCACAGACGACTGCCTAGGCCCAGAGCTGTGCTCCAAGGGCAGCTGTCTTGTTTTTCCTGGAGGCAAGGAAAAGTTAGACATTTGGAAGAAGAATTCCCAGCTAGGGAGCTTAACTGCCCGAAAAGATGTTAATAAAAACCTATTAGCAAACCATAGAGGAGGCTGAGTATTCTTTAGCTGGGATCATTTCCTATTCAGTGGCAAAATGAATAGGGTGTTTTGTTTGGATTGGAATTGCATGAAACATGAATATCAGGAAAATTCATTAAAACTCTAGGTCTGAGAGTATATATAGTACTATAGTAAGCAACAACAACAGAAAAGTTTTATTTGTCCAGGTAAAGGTAAATTCAGAAAGGACATGTGATTGAAAATTTATGCATACCCTAAATAGTTGTACACAGAACCACTAGCAAAAAGACAAAAGAAAATCCAGGCTAGTCTGAAATATACTTAAAAGAATGAGGCTGTTATAAAAGGCAACTATCCAAAGGGCCTAAAAAAGAAATTTTATGACTTGTGCATCTCTCTGTGATATGAGAGTAACACACATACAGTTTTTGATAACGAAAATATAGAAGAAATCTACCACTAAGTGGCATAGAAAGGTCAAAAGGTGGTACACTAAAAAAATATAACCAAACAAATTAAAAAGATAAGTCACCTCACACCTTTCCACTCTATGTTCCAGCATTCTTCCCACATTCCATACGTGCCCACACGTGCACCTAGAGGTACAGCAGTCATTAACTTCACTTTGCGTGAAAAATAATGTAATGGTAAGACATCACAGGGCACACTGAAAAACAAGTTTTAGCTATGGAGGTTATGTTGCATACCCGTTTGCAATCATAATGCATTCAAGTAACTGTACTGGTTTGCTCAGATTTTACTTAAAAGTATAATATCAGTTGCTGTTTATTGAAACTCAACTGGGTAGGCCAAGTCAGCCCTGACACCAAAGAACAACCATATCCAATCACTGTGGATCTACAGAACGAATGGGAAGAAGAAGCCCTTCTTTCCTGGTTTCCCCAGCACTAAACAGTAACCATGAAAATAGTTTCACAAAATGGCTAGAACTCAAAATGTCAATGTTAACCACCTTTTTGTACTTTGGGCATTGCCTTGGGGTATATGAGAAATGTGCTCATAATCTAACACTTTCTAGCTGATCTGCTGGCCATCTTTGCCAATGTTCCACCAGGGAGAGCAAGGGAAAAGCTCTGGCAGCTGCCAGCATCATGTGAGAGTACTGAAGGACTTGGGACTGAAGCTGCAAGTTTCTGTGAGAATGGTGGGAGATCGTGGTTAGTGTAGCCCTGTTTTCACTCAGTGTGGTGAAGTGCCTCTTTTAGGTTTTACTTCAACTTCCTCATTCACTGGGATCTCAACATAGGTCCCAGCCAAGAACTGTCTGCTCCTTGCCATTCATCCCATTCAGCACACGTCCATCTGTTCAGCTTAAATCCAATGTGCCTGGCAGATTATTCTGATACAGTTAGTGTGTCGTCGCCATCATCACAGTCACTGTTAGCATTGTTTTGCTGAGAGATTCTTCAAAACTTCCTGCCCCGTTGTCAGATACATGGCCAGCTGAAATCTTTTCCAAAAGGCTCCTTAACCCGGTGCAATGACCTTCTGTCGGGGCTTGTCCTATCAGTTCACCAAATATACCCAGACATGCCTGAGCCCCAGCAAGGGGCTGAAGGATTGGACACAAGCGGAGATCCCTATTACGCATATGTATGTTTTGGAACAAATGATCGGATTCCATTTCTATAAAGGTTAATCTTTTTATATCCCTCCCACACTAAAAACACACTCTTGGCTACCCACTGCTTGCATTAGCATTTAGTAAAGTGCATTTCTTGGAACTTGTGTCAATGAGAGGTTCCATGAGAAAAAGTTAGATAAGATTGAGAAGGGCTATTTGCTATTGTATATCTCCCTACTGGAATGTTCAGATTAGTAAATTAAAGCACCTTTGCTCATCTGGAAAATTTTTAAAAATTTTCCCAAAACCAGTTTACCTTTTACCCTCCTTAATGAATCTTTCTCTGACAACCTCTTGACCAAATTATTCTCCCATGCATATGTGCTAATTTTGAATATATACATTCTGCTATCATTATACATGCTGCAATGTATGCTTTTCTTAATTTTTAGATTTCTTTTTTCTTTATTTTATAAATTTATTTATTTATTTATTTTATTGGCTGTGTTGGGTCTTTTTTGTTGTGTGCGGGCTTTTTTTTTTTTAAAGTTGTGGTGAGTGGGGGCTACTCTTCGTTGTGGTGCGCAGGCTCCTCATTGCTGTGGCTTCTCTTGTTGTGGAGCACAGGCTCTAGGCACATGGGCTTCCGTAGTTGCAGCACATGGGCTCAATAGTTGTGGCTCACGGGCTCTAAAGCGCAGGCTCAATAGTTGTGGCGCACGGGCTTAGTTGCTCCACGGCATGTGGGATCTTCCTGGAGCAGGGATCGAACCCATGTCCCCTGCATTGGTAGGTGGATTCTCAACCACTGTGCCACCTAGGAAGCCCTAGATTTCTTTTTGAAACAACTTTAGATTTATAAAAGGTTGTAAAAATAGTACAAAGGATTCCCATTTATGCTTCACTAAGTTTCTGTAAAAGGCAAGATTTATACCTGGTGTCTACCAGGTTACTCCAAAAAAATAATTTAAAAAAAATTTCCCGTGTAAGTAATAAGAATCTTTTAGGTATATATTTTGAGACTATGCAATAATCCTGTGTTCCATACTTTCTCCAACTAATTCTAACATTCATTGTCGCAGCAATTATTACTGTGGTGCTTGCCTTATAGTGATTTCAATATCTATCGTTTCTTCTTCATTTATTACTTGGAATTTTACTCTGAGAATACTTTAACTTATTTGTTCAATTATCTATAACTCCATGAACTCACAGATTTTTATTTGTTTTTATGAATGACATTCATTATTATAATTAATTATTCTTTGTCTCTAATTAATCCATATTTGGTCATCTGGAGCTACTTCAGATTGATTCCTGTGTCCTTTCAATATGCAGGCTTATCTTGAACTTTCCCTGACCCAGATATGGATCAATCACTTCTCCATGTTAGTCTCATTCTTTTAATTAGAGAACAGTATCAAGCTATGGGACTTCCCTGGCAGTTCAGTGGTTAAGACTTCGCCTTCCAATGCAGGAGGTGAGGGTTCCATCCCTGATCGGGGAAAAATCAAAACACAAAACAGAAGCAATATTGTAACAAACTCAATAAAGATTTTAAAAATGGTCTGCAGCAAAAAAAAGTTTTTTTTAAAAAGAGAATAGTATCGAGCTATGGAAACCAAGCTATGGAAGGCAGCTGAGCTCATTGCGCCTAGGGCTTTATTGCTTCTCGGTGAGCAAAGCTAGGAAACAATATGTATACTCACATACACATGTATCTGTATATCTAATTCCAGTTCAACACCAGAGAATTCAGTTTAGTATTACTTCTTTCCATATTTGTAACTCTTTTCTCTGATTGTGATAAACCTCTAGTTTTCATTATCCATAATATATTTGCCCACAAAGTAGCTTCAAAATTGCTGACTCATAACTTCATAAAGAAAAAGTTACTTATTATAATACCATATTTCTGTCCATGCATTTTTGTCTTTGGCTTTGCAATATCAAGTCAAAATGCTCTTTTCCAAAATTAATTAGGTTAATGTTTTTCTTCCCTAACCCCTCAGCACAGTTATGTTAATTTTCTATAACATAGTTATGTTTGTTTGTTACTATTTTTATTCCAGTTTGGGTTTTTCCCATATCCAGGTTAATTTTAATTATTTATTTATATTTTACATATGTGAAATACTACCAACATACTAAAAGCCAAGCTAAGCAAAGAAATATGCTCGAGTGTCATCCCTTCATTATCCCTTCTACACCATATTTAGTCCTTTCTTCCCATTCTTTCCACCTGTTTTCATTTACCTTTAGCTAACTGATCTCTTTAGCTAACTAATCTCATCAGCTTTTGGTATACCCTTCCTGTATTTATGTTTGCTCAAACAAGCAGACATCTGTTAATTTTTTCTCAAAAAAGAGAGGATTTCAATTTAATAATTAGACCTACCGTCTTTCTATTCTCTACCTCATTAATTTCAGCTTTTATCTATCTACACTGTTTTTGTTTTGTGCTTTCTTTTGATTTACATAGTTATTGTTCTAGTTTTCAACTCAGTAATTCATTATTTTTTTCTTTTTTTTTACTATAAATAGTTTTTAGTGATAGGAATTTTTAATGTATCCCGTAGTTCTGATACTATTTTTAAAACATCCTCTTCTATCAGTGCAGATATTTTAGGGTTTTTTTTGTTGGTGAACAGTAATATATGTATTCCAATTATCTGAGTCTCTTTTGTCTTGCAGGATCCTAAGTTTTCCCTTCTGCTGCTTTTTCTCTTCAACACCCAGTTTCCAAAGGGTGCCTCGTTCTTCCCATTTGTCTTTCTTCTTCACCAAAAACTATGCATCCCAAAGCCTATTACATCATATCATGGATATTTTTAAGTCCCTTCTCTATATTTTATCTTTGATTCACCAGGACACTTTTAAAATATTTTCATACTGAGGATGGACTAGTTCTTCCTGGTGATGGTTTCAGATGAACTTCAGTCCTGTCTCTAGCTCCCCTCTTTTCTCTCCCTCATAGTTAATCTCAGTCAACCTTTGCTTGGCTTCTCCCACCACCAGTCCAGCATGAGATCCTTCACTAGAACTTGGTTTTCTTTTATTTACAGTTACATTGAAGTCTGGGCATTCTCTGACTTCAAGCTATGCTTGAAAGTGCAGTTTTTGTGTAATTTTACTTTTTGTAATTCTATTCTGTATTATTTGGGGAGGAAATAATAAGAGATGCATAACTTGGGTGCCTCCATTTTCTATTGCAATCATTTTGGTAGCTATCTGTCACACCATCTATCGTTCATACTCATTAGTTCCTTGAGGGGAGAAACTACTTTAAATCATTTTTATATTAGCAGAATCTAGGCTCTCAAAAATGTTAGTTGACTCAAACTAAAGACTCCTGATGATTTGTGTCTTTCCCTGAATGCCTATGGCAATTCTTGCCATTTTTTGATGACCTACGTGGATATAGGAATTTGGGGGAAAGTATAACACAGTTACTGATATCTTGAAAGTACACTTAACTGATGACAAATTAAAATGAAATACATTCCAATTTTTAATGCTTTGTTTTTCGCTTAATATATGTGAGGAATTATTATTATTATTATTATGGCTAATTTCTTTGGCACATTGGTTAACTCCTACCAGTAGCATATACTGTGGGCTGTCTATTCAATAGTTGTTTTTTCTTCTTCTTCCTCTCTTCTTCTTCTGTGTCTGTTGAATCCTGATTTTTGCTGTGATCTTTATTTTTCCCACATTTGACTTGAGGAAATAATGACTGCCTTAGGCTGAACAAGATCATCCCACCCCCCTTGACTGCTTACTGAAACTCGAAAAAAATTCCACTGGAAAGATCCCTGTGAAATTTTGTTTTAATTGTAAATATGGCTACAAGGAAAAAGATAACCCTTTTCCTATTCTGCATGTAAGAGTGTAAAGATGGGATACTTGGATCTGCTGTGATCATACTATAACCATGAGGGAATTAATATTCTAAAATTTGAGTGAAAAGAACCTGAGTTTTTAATGAGATTGCAGAAATACCAACTTGAAGTTTTAACCAAATTTGAGTCTTCCTTGAGGTAAGCCTTCAGATATTTTATTATGTGAAATAATTAATTCCTTATTGTTTAAAATAAGTTGAGCTAGTGTTTGGTATTATTTAAAGCTCACATTGTTAACAAATTTCATTCACATTATAATTTTATTTTTCCAGTCTTCTTCTTTTACCAGTATAACAGACCAGATCATCTTTTGAGGTTCTTTGGGTAGATGTTAACCAAAAAATAAATAACACATACTAAGGCCTAGATAAATACAGATTTTAAAAAGAATATCGTAACAAATAGGAATATGTTTGAAAAGGCAGGCTTTTGCCAATAAGTAATTTTAACAGTTCTTAAAATGTTGTGTTTTATTCTTGAAGAAAAACAGTTCCTCCCAAAGTCTGACTACATTCTTATTATTTTGGCAGCTTCTTCTTTTCCTACCAGTAATACAAATTTGTAGTGTATCAATTGATTTTTGAGGCATGCTGAATTGTTAGTTATATTTCTAGTAGGATCTCTGTCATATCTTTAGTATATTCTCTATTTCAAGCTTCACTTAAAATACCTGGATTGATTTCATGAAATCCTGTCAAAAGGAATATTCTACAAATTTTTTAAACCCAATATCTTTAAAAAGTCATCAGAAAATAAACAGAAGGTAAAAGAATACCACTCCTTCTTTTAAAGTTCATCAAATAGAAGCTAAAATTTAATATCTGAATTGTCCATTAAACTTGAGTTAGTCGTTTATTGCAAATATTTGCAATTAAAATCCACTAATAATGACATTCTTCACTTGTTCAAAAGGTTAAAGATGCACTACATGGCACCTGAAAGTAACACAATATTGTAAATCAACTATTCTTCAATTTTTGAAAAATGCACTAGATGCAAATTTAATTTTTGTTCTTCTGCAAGTTTGATTAAGAAAGATTAGGGTAGGAGGGAAAGTGGAAGGCAAGTGAAAATAGCCCTTCAAGGAGAAGGAAGAGCTCACCTGTATTCAATTCTGCAGATAAGCTGAAGGATAAGAGGATTAAGAGCTGATCATGAGCGTCAGCAAATGATAGACATTGGTGGCTTTGATAGGAACAATTTCTGTGGACTTGATGAACAGAAAGCTCATAAAGTCCACGAGAGAATGTGAGTAATGACTAACTGTGAATGCAGACTGCTACATTGCCAAATTTGCTTTAAAAGGGAACAGGGAAATGGGACAATAGTTAGAGAGAAATGGGGCAAGAGGCTCAAAGAATGTTTTGTTAGTTTTCTTTTAATTAGAAGTCACTATAGTTTTTGTTTGTTTGTTTGTTTTAGGCTGGTTGCCATAATGCAATAATGAAAGAGAAAAGCGGAAGGAGAGGGCAGGATTGCTAGAATGTGGTCTTTGAGTAAATAAGGGGGAAAAGATTCAGTGCATAAATATTGGCTTGGATATGGCAAAAAGGCAGAGTACATGGTCACAAATGGTGGAGCACTAATGCGGTAAGAAACTGTTAAGAGCTCCCCTGATTTCCTCTTCTATCTCTGTGACATTGGGAATAAAGTTAGAAGGTTTGATCACAGAGGGAAAATTATGGAAAAGATATCCAGGAAAGAAAAAGTTTAGAGAATATAGCATGATTGCTGGGAGCAGTAAGGAAACATTTAGCATTCATGACTGTTGAATATATGATACTTGAAATGGAAAAGTATAAAAAGGTACAGATGCGGCCAGTGAGGCTAAGAATGTTTCAGCACAATCTAGAGTAGGTATATGGGTATTAATGTATTTTCTTGTTCTGGAGGAATTAGAGTACCTTTTTTTTTTTCATTTTTTGACCATGCCTCACGGCATGTGGGATCTTATTTCCACAACCAGGGACCGAACCTGCATCCCCCTGCATTGGAAGTGTGGAGTTTTAACCACCGGACCACCAGGGAAGTCCCTAGAATACCATTTTTAAAATACATTTTCTTAAACTTCTTAACATAAAATGATGATTCACAGAAGAATAGATTTATTCTCTGAAGTGGACATGTTATTCCAATGTGCAGGCTCTTATCACCAATTTACCCATAAATATACCAGTCTCTTTCCCTTAGTTACTCAACCTCCATAATATATTAGCCTTTGCAAATTAATGTCTTATCATGTCCTTTGTTCTAATGCCATAATTATTCAGTTACTACAATTTCAGACCACAAACTCATGTATGAAAGAAAAAGAAAAAACTCATTGAATAAATTTCCATTATTCAACCCAAATTCTTGAGCTCACATTCTACAAGATCATCAAAACTTAAACATCGCTCATTTAGGAAACGCCCTCTTAATTCCCCAGGTTTGCGTCTAAGTTCTTGAGAGATGACTTAACGTCAAAGTATCATATATCACCTAACCATACTGGCATGAGGTGTACCACCATGCCCGCCATTTCCTGGCTACGAGTCCTTGAGGTTGATATTTAGTCACCTTTATTTTCTAACCAGAGAATTCTTTAGGACTGGAACATTGAGTCACCTTTTGTCCCACTAAAATGAGATTGCCAAAGGCCTGGAGCAGCAGAGGTTGGAGGAAGATGAGGGGTGGAGAGATAGAGAGATGGGGAGAGGGCAGGTGGTAGTAAACACTTTGCATCTTGCTTTTCCTCTCATTCCATTCTCCTTCCCCAATCCTAGAGAATCCATCTAAACTCAATACCGGAAAGAAATTCTCTGCCTCAGCATACATTTTTCCTTGTTACGCCTGAATCCATTCTGTTCTCCTCAGTTGCCCATAGGAGCTAAAATTTTGATACTCAAAGACCAGAAGAGAACTGTTTTTCTCTGTTTTCTATGTGACTAATTCCAACACATCCCTTTTCTCAGGCCCAGTCCCAGAACAGTCAAGCTCCTATCCACGCCACCATTACTGTCACAGAATTTCAAAGAGCAGGGAGCCCAGCTGTCACAGAAAATAGGGGGAGAAAGGGAGAAGAACATTCAAAGCATCAAAATTATTTTCCTTCCTTATTAATTTGATAATGATGTCACCGCACTTGCTGAGCTAGGAGGTGAGAGTCAGAATGCTGGGGTACAAATAGAAGTAATAACACGGGGGATGACTCCTCTGTGAAATCAGTGTGAAGCAGCACAAATGCAGGGCATAGTTACACTTTCAGCATTTAACACTTCAAAATTATTCCAACTGTACTGCTAGAACACCACTAAAAAGAAGTGTTCTCAAAAAAGCAGGGAAAATAGCAAAAATATATTTTTCCCTGCTTTTTGAGGACACTTCTTTTTATTTATATACTATATATTTTTATATATTTATATAAATTATTTATTTATTTATATTTTTAATCTGGCCACCTAACCAGGGTATGCTTCACAATATAATCAAGTCAGAAAAAAACCTTAGTGCTTTCAGAATTTCAATCCCTGCTTTTAGTTCCAGCACATCTGCAGGAATAATAAGTTTTTTGATTTCTTAGAGTCTTGTGGTTAACCGCCCAGCATGGAATGAATTATCTACAATTCCATCCTTCATTAAAACACCCTTTTCATGAAATGTGTCAATGAAGTCAGAACCTAGGTGGCCACAGATCAACCAGAGCACTGACCATCCACTTATTTTATTTTTCATTATATTCCTTAAATATAGCAAAATACAGTCATTCATCCCTAAGAATTTTAAACTGTTTATGTTGTGCCCTAAGTTAAAAACACCTATAATGTTTTAAACAGGGTGAATATATACATGTATCAAAGTTAAATGCCATAAACATAGATAAACACAAATATCTTTGACCTCAAATGAGACTGAATGATTAAACTTAATCATTCCTCTCTCAAACTGCACAAATACATTCCTTTGAAGCATATTTAATAATATTTTAAAAAGTCTTAGACTCCTAACTGTGCCCGCAGGATCTATAATCCCCAAAGAATGCTTAAATTTGAGAGAAAAAGGAGACTGTGCCTTCAAAAGCTTTTTTTGTAACATTAATTCCACATTTTCACTTCTGAGCACATGCAAATAACCCCTCTGCCACTCCCAGTTTCTCCCTTTAACCTCTTATTCTTCATGAATTTGGTAAAAAGGAGAGAGTTTGGATAAAGGCATTCTCCCCTATTTTTTAAAGTTTGTACCTCTACTATGTAATGTAATCAACCATAAAGAGCCCCAAGTTAAAAAACACAGCATCCTCTCAATTGAACACTTGAGGAGATTTGCCAAAGGCCATTATTTAGACTCTAGCTGAAGCCTGTAGATAGGAGTCATTATCTCGCAACAGCTGTTTGAGATAAACAGATATATATTCAGTGTAATAAAAATAACAATAGAATTTGCACCTGAATTGAAACAGAAGTCCAAAATTGAACTGAATGCTCTTATAAGTAAGAATTCTGTGAGTAGTCAAGGATTACTCCACCCTTCAAAACCTTTACAATAGTTCATAGACCAATGTAAGGACAAAGAAAAAACAGTTACAAAAGGTGTTTATACAGTCTTTGAACACTTGAAATATTCAGATCTCACTTTAAGAAGAGATCATATAGTTCCCCTTCCTCAAAAATATGACAAGTTTTTCTCGGTACTTTGAAGGCTATTAATAAATAACTCTATCCAATTTATATAAATTATATTAAAAGGAAACATATTTTGAAGTTTAAATGATCTATTACTTTGAATAACTCTGTTGATACATGTGCCAGAAATAATTATTAGGATGCCAAACCACATATCAAAATCAGATGTTTTATTTTTAACTTAATATCTACTACTCATCTTTTTTTACTCCCTATATTATTCTGGAATTTATTAATATGTTTTATAATATTTATGATGATATTTCTAGTCATTAAATGCAAATTCTTCTTAACTTGTAATAGTTTCTACAACTCTATTTGAAGGTGTAGCTTGATGAAGAAAAATATTGGGTCTTTTTTAATGAAAAATAAGAGTATTACTTAATGAGGTTTACTACCACACTGTAAGAAGGACTTCTAACACAAGCAAGCATAATCAAATTGTGTCACCAACTATTTTTATACAGATTTTTAAACTTTCTGGAATTAATTCTTACCATCCTAACCAAAAGAGTCCTGGAATTTTTTTTTTACCTTTTTTTTGGCACTGATAGGAGTCTTGGCTAAATAGTACCATAACTTCACTCCCTTCTCCTGTTCCATAAGAAGTCTTGTCACTGATATATTAAAGAATCCTTGGATACATTCCTGCTGTTCATATTCTCTTCAGAGTGGGGATTAGGAGTCATCTGCATTGATAACAGATTTATGCATTATATACAACTTTCTTTACTAAGCTTGCTTTTTCTTTATAAATGATGGAAAACTTACATAGTATTTTGGTTAATTGTCCTTATGTTCTAGCAAAATCTTTTGCATAACTGCAGTTTGTATTCAAATAATGCCTCCCTTATGCTGTTGGAACTGAAATATATAAATGAGTTTTATCTTTAATGCAAATGAATTATAACTAGGTTTAGGGAGAATAAAAAGATAATTTTCAGGCATGATGGCTAAAGTGGTAGAGTTTCCTTAACATTCTTTTGAATTACCTAGTTTCACCAAGGATTTAGTACAAAAGCAGTAAAGATGCAAATTCAGAATGTCCTAGATTAAAAACTCTAAATCAAGACTGGGTTACTGGGCTTCCTAGGTGGCGCAGTGGTTAAGAGTCCACCTGCCAATGCAGGGGACATGGGTTCAATCCCTGCTCCAGGAAGATCCCACATGTCGTGGAGCAACTAAGTCTGTGTGCCACAACTATCGAGCCTGCACTTTAGAGCCCATGTGCTGCAACTACTAAAGCCCATGCACCTAGAGCCCATGCTCTGCAACAAGAGAAGCCATGGCAATGAGGCCCGTGCACCACAAGGAAGAGTAGTCCCCACTCACCACAACTAAAAGAAAGCCTGTGCACAGCAAAAAAAAACCAACACAGCCAATAAAATAAATTAATTAATTAAAAAAAAAAGACTGGGTTACTATGGTCAACTAATCTATGACAAAGGAGACAAGGATATGCAATGGAGAAAACACAGCCTCTTGAATAAGTGATGCTGGGAAAACTGGACAGCTACATGTAAAAGAATGAAATTAGAACACTCCCTAACACCACACACAAAAATAAAGTCAAAATGGATTAAAGACCTAAATGTAAGGTCAGACACTATAAAACTCTCAGAGGAAAACATAGCCATAAATCTCTTTGACATAAATCACAGCAAGATCTTTTTTGACCCACCTCCTAGAGTAATGGAAATAAAAACAGAAATAAATAAGTGGGACCTAATGAAACAAAAGCTTTTGCACAGCAAAGGAAACTATAAACAAGACCACAAGACAACCCTCAGAATGGGAGAAAATATTTGCAAACCAATCAACAGACAAATAATTAATCTCCAAAATATATAAACAGTTCATGCAGCTCAATATCAAAAAAACAAACAACCCAGTTAAAAAAATGGGCAGAAGACCTAAATTGGCATTTCTCCAAAGAAGACATAGAGATGGCCAAGAGGCACATGAAAAGCTGCTCAACATCACTAATTATTAGAGAAACGCAAATCAAAACTACGAGGTATCACCTCACACTAGTTAGAATGGGCATCATCAGAAAATCTACAAACAATAAATGCTGGAGAGTGGAAGGAGAAAAGGGAACCCTCTTGCATTGTTGGTGGGAATGTAAACTGATACAGCCACTATGGAGAACAGTATGGAGGCTCCTTGCAAAAATAAAAATAGAGTTACCATGTGACCCAGCAATCCCACTACTGGGCATATACCCAGAGAACACCACAATTCCAAAAGACATATGCACCCCAATGTTCAGTGCAGCACTATTTACAAGAGCCAGGTCATGGAAGCAACCTAAATGTCTATCAACAGATGAATGGATAAAGAAGATGTGGTACATACATACAATAGAATATTACTCAGCCATAAAACAAAATGAAATTGGGACATTTGTAGAGACATGGATGGACCTAGAGACTGTCACACTGAGTGAAGTAAGTCAGAAAGAGAAAAACAAATATCATATATTAACGCATATATGTGGAATATAGAAAAATGGTACAAATCAACTAGCTTGCAAGGCAAGATGTAGAGAATAAACATATGGACACCAAGGGGGAAAAGGGGGGGGGGAGGCAGTTGGGGAGGATGAATTGGGAGATTGGGATTGCCGTATGTACATTACTAATAAGAAAAAAATTTCAAATTGTATACTTTAAATATATGCAGTTTATTGTATGTCAAAAACAAAACAAAATAAAACAAAGAATTGGGATACTGCCTATGACAAGTAAATTCTAAGTTCTGTTTTTTAAAGATTAGTTAGAGGATTGGTTCTATATGACCTTGGTGAGGGAAGTAGGGTCTTTAGGACCAAATCATTTCTATCTTGACTGTGCACAGCACCTGTGTGCTGTGCTAAATATCATTCCCCTCTTCCTTCTAGTATTTGAGCATTTTCACCCAAGCATGTGTTTAAACTGTGAACCTTGCAAAATCAAGAACAAAAGGACCCTCAAGAGTTTTCATGCCATTGGGATTTAATCAAAGAAGGCTACATCAACTATTTCCTTATGCCATCCCTGATCCATTCTCCTTTACACAGCCACTATATCTCTTCTCTGCTCTTCTTAGGACAAACTTTCATAGATCTAACTGCCTCACATTTATTCAAGTACATGCATTATCCAGCCAATGGAATCACAATCTTCTTGAGTGAGGGGAATTTATCTTATTCATCTTTCTATCTTACACATCATTTTAAACGTATAGTGGAAGTGATTAATATAGGTTGAATATTATTTTAAATTCAAACAGGTTTCATTTCTTCTTATAAGTAAAAATATCTAATGCATTCTGGTAATCAAAAACTCTAATGAAAGAAACCAAGGAATTCATCACTACTTACTGTGAATGCAATTAATAATCCTATATGATTTGAAGAGGAACTTTAAAAAATCATTTTCAGCAACAGTACAAACTTTTATCAGAAACCAATAATGCAGGACAAGCTATTCAATACTATATGTTTCTTCAGTTATCCATAAATAAATAAGAACACCTGTGCCATTTTGACACAGTACACTTTTAAGATTGGCTACAAAATCATTATTTATCTTCATACAAATAGCTTAAATGTGTTTCCCTCTAAACATACTGCTACAATTTAGTTTCAGCTCTCCCAGGAAAAACATAATGAGAGTGTACTCATTGTATGCAGTGCAAATTAAACCCAGAGAAAAGTTACTACAAAAAACATTTCCACACAAACCCTCCATCCCCGGTTCCTAGAAGATCCATTAAGGCATGCAGCACCAAAAGCAGAGAGGCACGTTAACATTTAAATTTAAAATCCTTTGGTAATTTGCAATGGAAACTTACAAGAGCTGGAGTTAATCTAAACTGTGTTTCAGCTCCCTAATGTAAAACTACAGTTTTCATCTTATATTTCGGGCAAGAATACTGAATACTGAATACCAATGTGTTTGGGAATTGGAATTGAACAATAGTATAAAATACCTTTTGTATAACCATTTCTCAAATTCCTCATTCCTTAAAACATATGCCTCAAATTCCAACAGGTACTTTTTTCCCCTCTATATTTATGGAGTTGCCAGTCAGATAAATGTTTCACAGGGCTATACATTTAAGATTAATAGAAGCGTATTGATGGAATTAGGGCTCCAGGCCTTCAAGAGTACTGCTGTCTTCAGTACTTCTGAACCAAAGATGAATCTTCCCTTACTTAGTGTCTTGGCTAAATCTTTTTCATTCCTGACAGCCTTCAAGGACTTGTATTTTCAAGAATTTACCCTGATACACTGAGTTATCCTTGTATTTCATCCTAGACCAGGTCTTATTACCTCACCCAGCCTCTATTAACACCAGAACCCTAAACTATTCTTGGTGAGAACACATGAGAAATGAGCCCTTGTACAGAATCAAAATAACTTCTTGAAGCAAATGGTTACCCAGTGCCCTCCTCTATTTTAGTGACTCTACATTTTAGGATAAACAAAAATCATTTGTCATGAGCATTTAAGATTCCGATCGTGGCATCACACTCAAAGAGATTTGAATTCAATAGGTTGTAGGGGAGGCCCATGAATTCATTATTTTAAGGAGCCCCCTGGATGACTGATTCACATAAAATATGAACTGGTCAATCCTTTGAACCACACATGGGAAGCACAGTACATGTTTAGAACAAAGAAGCTCAGCTCTTCATCATTTCACCCCTTAGAAAACACTGGCGCTAATGTTTCTAATAGGGCATTTCTGTTTTAGTTCCTTAAGCTCTGTCATAATGTTTAAAAGCTTTTGAAGAAATTCAAGAATATTTGAAAAGAAACTGTCATTTTTTTACAAATGCTTCTTACTAGAAAATATTGTAAATTTAAGATATTATAATGGTGTCTCATACTCAACAAGTTGGACAAAATTATTCCAATCATTGTTAACTATCATAACAATACATGAATTATAAGGTTGCTTTAATTTCTTTGAAGGAACATTTACTTTTTTCATAAACTATAGCATTCCTGTAGCTATAGTGATATCCAAACTGTTATCACAGTTGACCTTTTTTGTGTGACTTGAATAGAACCACTTTTCTAAAAATCGTACTTAGTTTTTGGCTTAATAATCCTTAAATGGATTGTATTTAACAATACGCTGTTATCTTTCAGTATGTTTCTCAAAAAAACTTTACAGAATGCATTTCAGTCCCCTGAAATGAGTACAGCTATAAAACTAATTGTATGTAGTATAAACAAACACTGGTAGAGAAACAGAAAGACTAAGGCTTTCCATCATATTAGGTGAGTCAATTAGCAGTTCTGAAACTATGTATCTATCTGTAAATGGGGAGAGTATGAAACAATAGTAACTGAGCTATAGAAGGTGAAATGAGGGTCTGGACACAGAGATGCATTTAAAAGAAGGAGCTATACAACAGTGGAGTATCATATCACCAAACACATAATTGTAGAGCAAACTGGATAACAGGCCATAGTAACTGTTCAACAGTTAGACAAATGGCTCTAAAATGTTTTGGTTTTAGGATTCCACTACGCTCTTAAAAATGATTGAAGACACTAGAGTTTTTTTAATGTAGAAATGTATCATATTGGAAATTAAAACTGAAATATTTTAAAAACATTTATTTATTCATCCATTCACTCATTTAAAATTGCTCCTCCTCAGGAGGGAGAACTTAAACCCCATCCCTAGCCCCCAAGTCTGGGCTGGACTTGAGTGACTCAATTCCAAAGAACAGAATAGAGAAGTGGAAAAATAGTAAGTGTAGAATTAAGGTTGACAGGCACTGTCTTAAACAAGTGATCAAGGTTAATATAACAATTAGTTATACCGACTTCCTGACACGATGCAGGTACGTCATAATGAGAAGGGTACACTATCTCAGTGCTATCCCTCCACAAAGCCTATAACTCCAGACTAACCATGAGGAAACTCAACTTAAAGAAGATTCTATAAGATACTTTAACAGTCTCTTCAAAATTGTCAAGGTCACACAAAATAAAGAATGAGAAATTGTCTCTAGAATTACAACTAAATGCAATGTGGAATCCTGGATTGGATCCTGGAATACGAAAGAATGCTAGTAAGAAAACTGATAAAATCTGAATAAAGTCTGAACTATAGTTATCAGTAATGTACCAAAATTAATCTCTTAGCTTAATAAATGCACCACAGTACTGAGATATTAATATTACAAGAAAGTGGGTGAAATATAGAAATTCTCTGTATTGTCTTTACAACTCTTCCGTAAATTTAAAATTTTTCCAAAATAAAAAAATATTTTAATGATTCAACAAACTAAAAAAGGGAAACACATAACAATAGATACAGACAAATCATTTGACAAACTCCAACAACCATTCATGATAAAAATTCTCAGTAAACAAACAATAGAAAGGAAATTTCGCAACTTGATAAAAGACTATCTACAAAAAACCCCAAAACAAACAAACAAAAACAAAACCTACAGCTAACATCATACTTAATGGTCAGAAACTTGAAGCTTTCCCAGTAAGATTAGGTACAAGGCAAGGATATTCCCTCTCACTACTCTCCTTTTCAACATTGTACTGGAAGTCCTAACTAAAAGGAAATAAAGTGTATACATATTGAGAAATAAGACATAAAACTGTCCTTGTTCACAGACGACACTATCATCTACAAAAAAAAAAAAAAAAAAAATCAAAAGAATCAGCAACAACAATAAACTCTGGGACTACCAAGCAATTACAGCAAGGTTGCAGGATACAAACTTCAATTGCTTTCCTATGTGTCACCAATGAATGAGTGGAATTGAAAATCAGAAACACAATACCACTTACATTGGCATCCAAAAAATATAAAATACTCATATATAAATCTAACAAGATTTAAATAAGAAAAACTACAAAACTTGGATGAACAAAATCAAAGAACTAAATAAATCAAGAGATATTCCAGTTCATGGATAAGAAGACTCAATATTGTCAAGATGTCAGTTCTCCCAAAATTCATCTATTAAAAATTAATGTAATCCCAAAAAAATTCAAAGTTATTTTATGGATAACAACAAATTTATTTCTGAGTTTATATGTAGAGGGAAAAGACCCAGAATAGCCAACACAACACTGAAGAACAGATTTAGAGGACTGACGTTAACCCACTTTAAGACTTACTATGGAGCTATAGTAGTCAGCGAGTGTGGTATTGGTGAAAGAAGAGACAAACAGATCAATGGAACAGAAGAGAGAGACTAGAAATAGACCCACATGAATATAGCCAACTGATCTTTGACAAAAAAGCAAAGGCAATACAATGGACCAATGTATTTGGCAAAACAATGGACTTCATTAATGGTGCTGGAACAATCGGACATGCACATGCAAAAAAATGAATCTAGTTACAGATCTTCACAAAAATGAACTCAATATGAGTCACAGAACTAAAAGTAAAACACAGTACTATAAACTCCAAGAGGTAACGTAGAAGGAAATCTAGATGACCTTGGGTATGATAATGCCTTTATAATACACCACCACAGACATGATCTATGAAAGAAATAATTGATAAGCTGGACTTCATTAAAATTTAAAACTTCTGTCTGTGAAAGACAATGTCAAGAGAATTAGAAAACAAGCCACCACTGTGAGAAAATCTGTGCCAATCATATACCTCATTAGGAGTTCATGTCCTACAATTTAACACCACACCCAAAAATTTACAATTAAAAAATGACCAAGGACTTCACTAGACATTTCTCCAAGATGATATACAAATGACCAACAAACATGAAAAGATGCTCAATATCACAATCATCAGAGAAATGCAAATCAAAACCACAATTACATATCATCTCACATCCATTAGGATGGCTACTACAAAAAACAAACAAACAAAAAAATCCAGAACAAGTGTTGGTAAGGATATGAAAACATTGAAATTCTTGTGTACTTTTGGTGGGATTTTAAAATAGTGCAACTGCTGTAAAAACTGTATTGATGTTCCTCAAAAAAATTGAGAACTACCATACAATACTATAACCCCACTGATTAGTATACTCAAAAGAACTGCAAGCAATTCAAAAAAATTCTGCAACCCAAAAGAATTAAAATCAGGGTCTGGAAGAGGTATATGCATATTTATGTTCATAGCAGCACTATTCACAAGAGCCATGAGGTGGAAAAACCCAAATGTCAATCGATGGATCAATGGATAAACATTGATATACATAAAACAGAATATTACTCAGCCTAAAAAAGGCAGGAAATCCTGTCACATGCTACACCATGATTAAATCTTGAGGGAATTATGCTAGGTTAAATAAGCCAGTAACAAAAAGAAAAACACTGTATGATTCCACTTTTATAAAGTACCTAAAATAGTTAAATTTGGAGGGATAGAAAGTTGAATGCTGGTTACCAGGCACTGCAAGAAGGGAGAAAAGGAGACTTGTTTAATGGGTATAGGGTTTCAGTTTTGCAAAATGGAAAGATTCCAGAGATCTATTTCACAACAATGTAAATATACTTAACACTACTGAACTTTACAGTTTAAAATAGTTAAGACAGTAAAATTTTATCTTATATACTTTTTACTACTAGTATTATTAAAAAGCAACTAATACTAAAAATTAGTTGCTTAAAAATAACTGGACTCTAAAACAAGATCAATGAACTTTTCACACTGAAAAATCCACCTGTCTATCACACAAGTTTTTTAAATTATTATTTATTTAATTGAAATTAAATATTAAAAGATATTTATAACTTGGAATTTTCACTCCTGACTACAGAATATCAGAGACATTCCTTGAAATTCATATTAGCAGAATTATAAAGGTTGCTATTACTTTTTCCTATGTACCTATAACAACTGTAATATCATATCAAGGGATGTTCTTCTGTGTATATGAACTGCAATTCTGGTAAGAATAAAAGGGTATAAATGCCCCTTCTTAAGAAACTCATGAATAGTACACCTGAAACTAACATAACATTGTATGTCAACTACATTCCATTGTCAAATGGAAAGAGGAAGAGCATAATACCATACTATGGAAAAAAAACTGAGGTCAGGAGCTAAATCTATTTACTAACTCCCAAGTGGAATCAATTTCCTCTTCTTGGCCATATGCTACCCGCTGATGCTTGACTCAGCATCACTAGGCAGAAGCATGGACCTTGCCTATGTTAGACACTCAGAATATTCCTTTTGTACAAGTTGTTTTGTTGTTGTTTTGATGTGGACCATTTTTAAAGTCTTTATTGAATTTGTTACAATAATGCTTCTGTTTTTTTATGTTTTGGTTTTCTGGCCACAAGACATGTGTGATCTTAGCTCCCCAACCAGGGATCAAACCCACACCCTCTGCATTGGAAGGTGAAGTCTTAACCACTGGACTGGCAGGGAAGTCCCTACAAGTTGTTTCCATTACGAGTAATAATTGTGCTCTTACTTAAGAGAATAAGGTGGTTGCCTTTGCTTTCATAAAAATTTTAAAGACAAAAAGCCAACCAGACTTGTATACAGAAAAGGGAAGAAATAAAACTGTAAGGTTTAGAATCTATGCTATTGTCTGCACAGTAAGAGTTAAAAGTGATGTGAATTTGGATAATTACAAATATGGATCCCCACATGGATACAATATTAAGGAAAGAACAGGAATTCACCAAAAAGAACTGGATGGAATTTCATTACATGCAAAGGAAACAATAAATGAAGGCACCAAGAGAGGGGGGAAAATGGTTTGCTTAGGAAACTTGTAAAATTTGTTGTAACTAAAGAATAGTGACTATGTAGTAGAAATGTAAAAGATTACAATGGAAGTAAAAGATTACAATGGAAGTATAAAACCATTTTGTAAACTATTTTCTTCGTACAAGTCTGTATTTTATTTTCTAGCACTGTGATTTCCAAATACTATTCTATAGATAGACCTTTTAATCTACAAATGCCCAATGTGAATTTCCAAGAGGCAACTATATAATGGAGAATTTCCTAAACTTATTATGCTTAACCCATCTAAAATTAGGCAATATATTAAAATTGATAGGTACATTTTCTGCAGCAGTGTTGCTTTTGAATCTTCCCCACACACAAAAATGTTGTCGTTGCTGTTTTAATAGATTGTGTGTCATAAAATCTATAGAGTTGTGTAAAATAGAAAGAATACAATATTTGGCTATGCAATTTTTCCTCTGTTTAATGCCTATTAATAACTTACTGAACTAGTGTTCCTTGATACAGTTTAGAACAAAGTAATTGTAGGAATTAATTCCAGTCTTTAATGGGTTTTTCAACATTCAACTCCTGACGCTAACTTAACCACTGCTATATATTTTAAAAAATTGATGAGTTTGGGCAGTGAAGCCTATAATACTTTCTCCACAGTCTAATACCCTCTTTGGGAAGACTCAGTTAAGCATTATCAGCTAATGAAACAGCTCACAAGTGCTACCATATTATAGAAATAATACAAGTAGAAAACCAAATTTCTGGTTTTCATGTCCCACATCTTATTGAAGGGAATTAACTTTTCCCAGGTCCGGCTTTTCTACCATATAGGGATTTTGAAAGTAATGTATGTATATATGTTGGGAGGGGTGGGGGAATTAAGGAAAATAATAAGAATTGAGCTGTCATTTGAATTATATCACTTTTAAATTAATTATATTCAAGATAAACTTATTGTATAGTTTCACAAATCAACTACCAAGATTGTGTCCTAGAAGGCAATAGCCCTGAAGCGAGGAAGAACCTATGAATTTTCATATCATGAACTCTAAATGAATCTATAACCCTTCCTGCACTGGCATAAGTAATATGAAGCTCAAGCAATGTGAAGAGGAAGGCACTGTGATAAGATGGATTCCTTAGAGAATTTACTGTTTTATGAAAACAATCAATCAATCTAGGATTGATTTTGAATGGTATAGCCAGTATTTATCATGGGAAATGAGAGTTATTGAATGTAAAAATAGGGTTGTAGACCTAGAGAAGTAAGTTTAATTCATTGCAGTGTTTGCCATTAAGACAACCGAACATGTTATTTTTTTTTTCTTGTAATTATCCTTTTAGCTTGAAACTAATATTTTTTCTGTGTTGATCTATATTTTACTGCATCAGAAAGTCATACTCATTTCCACAATTTGGACATTCTGAATTGAGTACAAAAGGATGGATAATCACAAAGCCAGTGGAATGACACATTCTGCTACCAATCATCTTAAAGTCATGTCTGACCTCTCTGCCTAAAATCCATTTCAAACAATCTGTGAGGATACACTCAACAAATTTCCTGTGTATTTCACAAAGGAATATTGAAATGTATGGTGATATGGTTCTGGAAGATATTGAAGTCAGTTTAGGACTGATTACTACTAGCATTTTTCCTTCTGCTTACACCCTTCAAAGCATAGATGTGGGTGAACATGACAGATTGCTGGAAAGGTTGACAGAATTAAAACACGTTCTCTCAAGGTGAGTCTGAAACCAAGGAGTTTGTCAGATTGTTTACTGACGTGGCTAGTAAAACATCATTTGGGCTAGCATGTCCTGTTGTGACTGCCTTTCATGATATATAAATAAATATCACAGTCCCTAAGAAGTGTTTCACGCATTAAGTCATACTCATTTCATGGTGCCACTGTGTTTGGTACTTCATTAATCATATTCAAAGTTACTGAAAGTAGTTGAGATCCAGTTTCTGACCACAACCAACATGAAATCTAGCTAAACATGTACCTGCTAAGCAAATGAATTATCAAATTAAGTAGCATATGAATTTACGTAAATTAGAAAAGTAAGTATAAAGCAATGTAATGGGATAGTCATGTGGGTTTGCTGAATATGAAGCAGGCAGAATTTGATAATGTCAACAGCAAAGAGAAAATACGAAGATTGCCATTTGCATCTGCAAAGAAGAGAAATGCAAGATTAAGTGGAAAATGATATCACTGATAAGGGAATAGGAACAATACGATAGTTTGAAAGTTACGATCAATGGCAGTAGAAATAATTCCCTTCTGAACATGACCAAAATTTAAGGTAAAGCTAGCTGCTCTACTCTAAAAATGTGATATTATCTTCTATACAAACAAAGTCAAGAAATTAGAGGAAAATCTGGAAGCTTTATTCACATTCAAGGGCTATACATTCTCTAATAGAGTGCATGGGAACAAAGGAGGAAGACAGGAGTGGTCATGAGGTCATAGGGTGGTTAATGGGTTATCTTTCAACAGATTTGGAATATATGGCAAGGGGCTTTAACTCAGTGCTTGAAAGTAAAATATAAAATAGAAGAAAGTATATACACAAGTTAATTACTGAAACTTTTTTCCTGGCATTATCTTAGAATCAATTTTTATCAGCAACACACACAAAAATCAGTTTCATTATATCTGCATGACATTTGGGAATACAAATGTACATTATCCAGCTCATATATGCTTCCTGTGGATGAAACGTATCCAAAGGACTTTAAGCCATTTCAAAAAATATAAACAATCCACAAAAGACTAATAATTGTCATCACTGGAGTTATCCTGAAAAAATAAATGCAGTAGAATCCAAAGAAGCAAAGGTGGTATGATTAACTAAGCTTATGGCACCCTAAAGCAACTACTTTGAAGTTGAAAATACATTTGAATAAATAAGGTCCAGCATGATAGTTTTTTAAAAAAAATTATTCACTTTACTTCATATTCCTTTTATTTTTAAAGCAGAAAAAAAGAAAACATTTGCTCTCTGACACAAATCCTTTTTGAAATGAGATAGGATAATAACTAAGTTTAATTTTAAAATTGTATCTTTTTTGGCAATTCTCTGAGTTAACTCCTAAAATAAAGAGTGTGCGTTCAGCTCTTTTACTTTATATTCCATTTTCTCTTGACTTTCCTTAGCTTTACATGGTCAAGATCTGGTTTTCCTTGCAAGTAGCCTGAGAGAATTAAGTTTTGTCATGGTTCACGAAACAAGAAAGCTTACTTCAAAATCTTCGTACCCTAAACAGATTGCATACAGGTTAGGAACTTTAAATGTAATAATCAGCAATATGTTTTCAATTTTAGAGGGGCTGCAATGAGGTCTGCAGTCAATGACACAGTCTTGTCTAGTCTGTCACTGTGGGTAATGGTGCAGAAAAAAACAATATATGATGCATGACAGATGAAGAGTGAAAATTGAGAATCAAAACAGACCGAGCTCTTTATTCACAAAGCAATTGAGCCGCAGTAATCAATTTACCTATGACCAAGTGAGTGTTAGGAGAGGAACATTCCAGGGACCCATTACATTCCCATCTTGGAAATCACAGGATCCTGCTGACAAACATAGCACAAAAACAGGAGAAGACCTATCACTCTCAGCCAGGAGGATCTAGACTTCATCAGTAGGCGCTTGGTGCCCTTACATAAAAGAGGCTTTCTTTAGACATTAGAGAAAACATTTACTCCATCCAGTGTCAGACTGCAGTAATGCTCAACATTTCCAGACATCATGGGGATTGAGTTTGAATACACTCTCTCAAAGTGGAACCTTAGCTAAAACACAGGGCCTGTTTGGTACATACTTCTCCCTGATAAAGCTCAATGTGCTATCCTCCACCCTCCCATGATGAGGGAAATTAAAAAAAAAAAAAACAACAGATTGTCAATTTTCTCATTCTTATCAAGTTGCCAAACCATTTTTAGAAACTTCCGAGGCTGGATGATGTAAAAAAGGTATGCAAATATTGCTCCAGTTTAAGAACATAAACTCTAAAAACTATTTTGACAAAGTTATCAGAGTACTTACAGTGTATAAACACTTATGTAAAGGGATGTCTTTCACATTCCAAGAACGCTGAGGCACAGACATTGTTTTTTTTTTTTTTTTTTTTTTTTTTAAGAGGGATGGGGAAGAATTAAGAGGTTGTGAGAAAAATTTATACTCTTTTAGCAAAGTCTCCCATTTGTTAAACAGTTTGACAGCATTAAAAAAGATCTCTGAATTACGAAAAGTGATTTTTAAATCCAGTGGTCTTCAGAGTGGTTTATAAGTGACATATGAAGATTACCACCATAATCTCACCAACAAAATTAGAATAAATGTAACAGACATAGGATGAAAGTAAGAATATTCCTGCATTAGATTAAATACTAGTTATCACAATACAGACTACTAAAACACAGGGCTTAAGGAGTAAGGCCAGTTGATGATCATGAAATATCTTTATCCCCGCTTGTTTAGAACACATCCATTGAAACCTACTCTCTCTTAGGTCCTAGAGAAAACAAGACAAGTAAGATACTAATTACATGATCTTTGCTTCTTTTTCACTCCTTCACCCCATAACCACTTCTAGAACTTATAATTTTACATGGGAGAGACTCCGATACATAAGCAGGCACAGTCAGTAAAATACGGTAAGTTTTATAACAAAAATATGAATAGGGTTCTTTTACACATTAGGAATTAAGGAGTCTTCCAGGAGATTTCATTTGACCTAAATCATAAAATCTAGACAAGAAGCAAAGGATGAAAGATCAGTTGAGCAAGTTGGGCTATTTGGGCTAGGGAAAATTTCATTTACAAAATTAATATCCATGAGGATCAGTTTCACTGCATGGCAAGAAATCATTTAAAATTTTGGTATTAGTGGTAAGCCAGTATCCTGAACACTCATAACAAAAGAGACTTTGAAGGAATATCCAATTTTCAATAGCTAGCAGCGAGTGCTGGGGAGAGGGAAAGAAGTGTATGACTTCCCTTCCTCTAACCATAAGTTATTTCACTTAAAATACAGTTCAGGACCTTCCTGGCGGCACAGTGGTTAAGAATCCACCTGCCAATGAGGGGACATGGGTTTGATCCCTGGTCCGCGAAGATCCCACATCCCGCGGAGCAACTGAGCCCGAGACCCACAACTACTGAGCCCATGCACCACAACTACTGAACTGGAGCCCATGCTCTGCAATAAGAGAAGCCACCACACTGAGAAGCCCATGCACCACAACAAAGTGTAGCTTCTGCTCACTGCAACTAGAGAAGGCCAGCATGCAGCAACAAAGATCCAACACAGCCAAAAAAGTATATAAATAAAAACTTTTGAAAAACGGGGTGGTACATTAAAAACATATATATATATTTCATAAACAAAATTAAATATCAATCCATTGAATGCTACTTATCAAACTGGTAAGCTCTGAATTTTATGTATTCCATTTGTGATCCTTTTAATATCAAATCTCAGAAAGTTGAACTCTAATAGCTTATAAACTGCATCACTGAGCAGTTGGAGATAAATATTTTACAGAAAAACTCTCTCAATTCTGCAAAATACACTGAATCTGTCCCTCTGTCTGTATCATCCTATCTCTCTTTAGCATTTCTCTTTTATTATTCCTTTCTCCTCATACCTTAGCAATTTATCCTACATATGTGTCTATTTATTCTAAAGGCTATTAAATTACAAAATATATTTCTCAGTGACCTTTTGAAAATTAACAAACAGCTAGATGAATTCTAGGGTAAATTCAGCTTCACACTAGAAGGTGTGAAGCTTTGTGAGAAATTTCAGAGAAAATGTTTTTCACACTAAAAGATTATAGAGAATCTCTCACATGCAAATAGACTAAGGAAAAAACACAAGAGTATTCATACCTGTAAAAAAAAATGTACTAGCCTAGAGGACCTTAATCTTGAGGGATCTGTACTTTTGGTAAAGAAAACATGACATATTTTACAGTTTTAAGGAGTAAATTTTACATTATAAATTCATTTAAAGTGTCACAGAACTTAACTCATTCCAGTGAAGTCATTCTTTGAAGATTCATTAATCTTTCCAGTCACATGGATCCATTTTACAAGCCTTTTCTAAATTCAAATACCATTTCTCAGTTACTAAATAGAACTTTATTATAAAAAGTCAAGCCCTTCTAAAGGGTGTGAAATTTGTCCCTATATAAAACAAGGGGAACATTCACAAATAATATATAAATATACGAATCATAACTGTGTCACAACAGGAATGCATTAATTTTTAAAATTTTAGAGTCAGTTGAAGAACATGTTAAGTTACTATGAGAAGCTGGACTAAAATAGTAATATTTTATATATACATACATGCTTTCCCTATTATTTTCATCTTATTTTTCAGACTAAGCCTTAAATGCCTCATGGGTTAGAACTACTGCCTTCAGGGACCACTATGATTTCCACTGCACACAGCACTAGAAAAATATCAGGAACACAGGAGTTTCTCCATAAGTGTTGTTCATTTGGAGTGCAGCATATATGTCACTGTTAGTAGCCTTAACTATGGTACTGTATAAAACATTTAAAATAAATATACATTCACTTTAAACTTATTTTCCATGTATTTTGACATATTATGGACTATACATTCAGCAATAGCTCAAGTAACTAGATTGGATTTGAGCCATTTACTTGTTTTAGGGACTATAACATCTATTTTCAGTTTGATTCAAATTTTAGTTATTCAGACCGTTGTTTTGGCTTTGAGTAGACACAGCCTAAAAGGCTTATTCTCAATAAAAACTATTCCTGGAAATTATGATCTTCACTTCAAAACCATCAGGGATATTTTCTGATGTCCTATGTTTCATAGAAGTTGTACAGCTATATTTTTACTAGAACTGCAAATCAGGTTAAAAGAAAGTTGTAAATGCTGTTTAGAGATATGCTTGAAAATAGTTATTTTACAATACTAATTAGTTTATAGTGACTGAAATGATATTTGCAGTTGAAGGTATAGATTCACTTTTCTTACGTGAAAAGAAACCATGAAGAGGGAATTAGGCCCTCCCTTTTTAAACAGTACACCCTTACACGGATTATACAATTTAACTTCAAGTTCCCTCAAAGTCCACATGCAAGCAGGAAAATGTGTAAAGATAAATTCCAAGACCTTTATATTTGAACTTCTGTGTCTGGTACTCAAGGAAAACTAAAATCTTTTTGTTTCAAATTGCAATGACCTTTCTGAAGAAGATTTTAAGCCCACCATAGTAATAGTAGATTGGCATGCTTACAAATTAGCCTTTGGGGCTGAGAATAAATTAGAACACATGGATGGGGCAGACAGTCCTAACACTCCAATTTGCTTCACATTTTTTTTTTTTTTTTTTTTTTGCTTAGAAGTCAAGAGATCTAGCAGCAAGTTCAATTTGAACACTTAACTGCCTTGTGACTGTTTCAAAGTCTTTTAATCTATGTACGCCCCAGTTTCCTCATCTCTGTGAGCAAAGGGCTTTGAATTCTCTGTACGTCAGATGACTGCATAATCAAATGGTGTTCACCTGTGAATGACTGAGAGGGAGGCAGGATGGTTTCACATCTGAGGACGATGACACTGAGAGGTTACAGAGCCTGCCGCAGAACTCCCACAGGCGGCTCAGGAGCAGAGGAGGCCAAGTGTGTGAAGTGTGTCATGGAGGCACAAGGCAGGCAGAACCGGGGGGTCGGTGGGGGGGGGGCGGAGGTCAGCAGTGAGAACATCTGGAGGAACAGGCCTGTGGGAGTTAGGAAAACCACAGCCTGAACTGTGTTCCCCTTGCTTCTGCCAAGGGCCTGGTGAGTCTCAACTCTCATCTATAATTAGGACCACGGAGGGGAGGGATTACAGAATAAAGATAAAGAAGTGAGGCACAACAGGCAAAGAGAGGCCTGAAGGAAGGGAGCAAAGTAAGGTGAAAAAGGAAGAAATCATGTCTGTAGGTCTACGTAGTCATTTGCAAGACTATAGGATGGAAAAAACAAAGGAGAGTGGATATAAGAAAGTCTATGGGACTTGTAGAAAGGAAGTCAGACCATGAAGAGCATTTTGGGAAGCTATACTTCAAAGAGAATGGGAACAGCTGTTTAGCAAGGGCTTATGTGATGGAAGCCATTAGTATCATGCGAATTCAAAGAAAATAAAAGATTAATAGCAGCTGATATATACATGAAATCTTAACATTTTGCCAAGTACTGATAAGTTGTTACAATTTAAATAAGCGATAGATATTAGATGAGAACTTCAAACTGAAAAAGAAGTCATTTTAATTATAAAGTTGGGAGAAGTGTCCAAGTCACCTTGTGAACATTATGAGTTTATTAATCAGATCTCAGACAAAGAATTTATATTCTTTAGGAATAAACAATGAAGATAGATAAATTGCAGCTTGATTAAAGACACTGCTATGAAACCCATCTAAATGAAAATGCAAGCAAGATTGAAATTTTTATTAGAAGGGAGGAAGACAAATCATGGCAAGGGGCTGACGGCCTGTATTCACTGACAAATACTGTCTACTTCAGTGCTAGAAAATAATAAACGTTTGTTGACTCACCTTACCAACCTTATCAATAAAATTTAATATTTTATTGCATATAATTTGACACGGTTGCCATTCTTTCTCATTTCTGAAGTCACAAGTAGACACGGTCCTGTTCTCTCCAGAAACCCAGAGGCCTAAAATAGATGTGCAGTGCCAGTGGGCAGGTACTAGAAGGCAGAGATTGAGCTGCACATCCTGAAAAGTGGAGAAAAAAATAGAGTATTCATAGGCAGTTGGCATATAGAGGCCAAGACCAAAGAATGTCCTGAATGCAAGAAGACAGGTACCAGTTTCTGGATATTGCATCAACAAGTAGTAGATCCCTGGGCTATGTAGTCAAGAATAAGAACAAAGGTATGATATGAGATAGGCAAGGCCCCAGTACCATAAAGGTACTAGGAAAAGATCTGAATATAAGAAAATGTTTGGTTAGCCAGGACAAGGTAGAATTGCAATAATGAGAACTGTGCAAATGCCAGAGGTGGACAAGCAGGAGAGCTTTATGCTCAGTCTAACAGAGTTGAGCTAAAACTAGTTTGACCCCTCCTTTTAAAGCCAGAATTGCCCCTTATGACATAAGGGGAACTGAGCTTACAGTCTGCAATCCACTGGTACTGGCTGTGAAAAGAGTGAGTGTAAAATTCTAGAAACTAGACAGGTCCTTACAAACTGAATATTAATGCTTTGAATCTCTATAAATGACTTTTGGAAGTATGGGGAATATAGCCCATCTTTTACAGTAGAAAAATACAGTATCATCAATGCAAAGTGCTTCATGATGTTAGTTGGTTTTAGAGGTAAGTGACAGCTTGTAAAAATCAGGCTTAAAATTGACTTGCTAACACATTAAGACTACAAACCAAAGAAATATGAGAATTTTTTAAAGAGTACACTGCTGATGTCACCAGGCCAGACACCTAGATGATTTTGTACACAGCATAGTGCAAATGAGTTTTCACTGTGGGAAGTATCCGTGTGCTTATACCTCAAACCAATCAACGAAGGACTCTCAGGAATTTAGTGGACACAATATCACAGCAGCAGCAGCTGTGAGAGAAAAATAACTGTGGAAGGATCAAATGGGGAAAGGCTGGGGAGGAAAAATAGAGGACCCTGATTGATGCCAGCAAAGCCTTGTGATGAAAGCAGCTGGTCAATGGAGTATACCTCCAAGCGGCAAATGGCCGGGAACAATACACTAAATTCAGTTAAGTTACAAAGGGACACTATTGAGGTGACTCCAAATGACAGTGATTTTTCTACTTTGAAGGGTTTAGGGGTCAGCACCACGATAACTTTAGGCTACTACAGTAAACATGGGAAAAAATATTCTGCACCTTCATGACTTTTCCATCTGGCAGCTCTACACAATGGCCTCTTAGATAACCAAATTTCAAATCTAATATGATAACCACAAGCTCCAGCACAAGCTGGAGATAAGGGTAGAACAAAGGGGAGGGGCAGGGCAATGGGACAAGGGAGGAGGCCAAAAGCAGATGCAATGGTATTGGTGTGTTCAAAATCTTAAGTGGAATGTTGGGTTCATGGTTTTAAGGTTTTTATGTTTCATAACTTACATGCTGCACATACTTTTTTTTTTTTGCATGTTTCAAATAATAAATAATAAGCAAATTTGAAAATAAACAGAAAGGAGTTGAAAAGTGAGCATATGGACTTAGAGTTAATGAAAGACAAAACCAAAGGAAATAAGTGTAAACATGATCCTGTTGTCCTCAAACAGCCTGTTTCCACTTATTGTCTCAGCGTAATTATTAAGAAATAATGCCTCCATTTAACTCTCAAAAGTTTCCCATTTTGAATGCTGGTCCCCCAAGATTCCTGCCCCCTGGAAACCGTGACTGTGATGGATTTCACTCTCAGGATTAGGTTGTGTTATATGACATAGTTGGCTTTATAAAAGAGAGACTATTTGGAATGGACCCACCTTAATCAAGTGAGCCCTTAAAAGGGAGAGGGCTCTTCTGGAAGAAAGATATTTGAAGTGTGACAGGGATATGTAACAAAGGAGATTTTTCATTCCTTATAAGACAGAGAGTCACGTGCAAGGAATGCAGTCAGACTAAGATTTGAGAGCAGCCCCTGGCTGACAGCCAATAAGGTTACTAGGACAACAGTCCTATAGCCACAAAGAACTGAATTCTGTCACAACCATGTTACCTTGGAAGAGAACCCTGAGCTCCAGATGAGATTACAAAACCTTTATTTCAGCCTTGTAAGATCTGGAGTACACTGTGCCCAGATTTCTGACCTATAAAACTATGAGCTGATAAAGCAGCTAGGTTTGTGGTAATTTGTTACACAGCAATTGAACACAAATGTGGTTACCCTAGAAATACTTGAATATTCAAATTTTAGTCTCAAACTGCATGATATGAGAAAAAGTAGCAGAAAAAGAAATTTTAAGTTAAAAAAGGCACAGATTTCAAAATTAGAACCAATCAAGCAGCAAAGGCTATATTAATGATTCTGGCAAAACAGAAAGATATATAAGAAGCAAAGGTCTTTCTGAGAACTGCAAACTCTTAGACCAAGCTGGTGACAAACAGCCACAATGCTTTACTTGCAAAATTTGACATTTCAAGTTTGTGATTTGTGGTTTGTGTGTGTAGCAAGAAACATTTCATTTGATCATGGAAAAATTCGAAGTCAGTCATACATACAACCTGTGGTAACTTGAAAAAAAATAATAAATGAAGTTATAATATAGCAGTATATGTACTCATATATTTTGTTAGTAAAAGTTCATGTTACTAAATATGGTAATATTTATATTAGTGTTTATATTTTTAACTAGAAGGATATAACTAAGACATAAAAGAAGGTAATCTCTTATAAAACAAACCTAAAAATATACTCCTACTATTTAAATGCTTCTGTAAGTTTGTTGTTACAGTTGAATGAGGAAGACAGTCATTTAAAAGGAAAAATCAAATCCTATGTGGTAAGTACTGTAAGAGAGATATAACCCAAGTATTATAGGAATAAAAACAAAGGAAGTAACAACAGAATTTACCTTCCAGGAATGTTACAAAGAACAGGTGAATTCTGAGCTGCATATTTAAGGATTATATTCCAACTACTAAATGCTATAAGAACTCTAAACTCACTGAAAGTTTGATGTTTCCTGAGTATGCTAAGCCCTTCACACATCCTTGCTTTTGTACATTTCCATGTCTCCTATTAATATTTCCTATCTTTTCAGCTTTTCAAATTTCTTCTCATCTGTGGAAAATTACATTTTTCAAAGAGTGATATAAAGATATCTCAAACCCCAAACGCTCTTTCAGGAGTCTGCAGCTTCCCCATGAAGAGTGAATGTCTATGTCTGTTCTTGAAACCAAGCAGCACTTTGTAATTGCCTCAACCAACAGAGATGGCACATGTGACACAACGTGAAATCCAAGGCTAGATCAGAAAAAATGCTATTTACTTCCACCTTGTTTACTTGGGACCTTAGTTCTTAGAACCCACCTACCATGTTGCGAGGAAGTCCAAGCAACCTGTGAAGAGGTTCATTTACAGAAGACCTGACGGCCTCTCATCAATAGCCAGCACCAAGTAGCCAGACAGTGAGTGAGTAACCTTGAAAGTAGGTCCTCTAATCACTATTTGAGCTGTCCCAATAGAGCAGCCATAATTTGTTTCTACCAAGCACTGCACAAAATACAGATTAAGGTAAAATAAATGACTATTGTTTTAAGCCACTAAATTTTTGGGTCCTTTTACAGTAATAAATAATTGGAACATTATCCTTAAATATGCAGCTCAAAATTTACCTGTTCTTCCCCACCGCCCCCACCATGGCAGCAATCCTTTCTTATTCACGCAGAAAAAAAAAAAATTATCCAAGTATAGTTGATTTACACTGTTGTGTTAGTTTCTGGTGTACAACAAATTGATTCAGTCATATATATTCCACCACAAGGTATTGCATATAGTTCCAAGTGCTACACAGTAGGACCTTGTTGTTTATCTAGTTCATATTGGGTTGGCCAAAAAGTTCATTCGGGTTTGTCCATAATATTTTACAGACATACATATATATATATATATATAGTAGTGTGTATCTCTTAATCCCAAGCTCCCAGTCTATCCCCACCACCACCACACATTTCCCCTTTGATAACCATAGGATTGTTTTCTACATCTGTGAGTCTGTTTCTATCTTGTAAATATGTTCATTTGTATCATTTTTGTAGATTCCACATATAAATGATATCATACGATATTTGTCTTTTTCTGTCAGGCTAACTTCACTTAGTATGATAATCTCTAGGCCCATCCATGTTGCTGCAAATGGCATGATTTCACTCTATTTTATGGCTGAGGGTGTAGAGAAAAGGGAACGCTCCTACACTGTTGATGGAGTGTAAATTGGTGCAGCCACTGTGGAGAACAGTATGGAGGTTCTTTAAAAAGCTAAAATAGAGTTGCCATATGATCCAGCAATCCCACTCATGAGTATATATCCAGAAAAGATGAAAACTCTAATTCAAAAATATATATGCACCCCAATGTTCATAGCAGCACTATTTATAATAGCCAAGACATGGAAGCAACCTAAGTGTCCATCAACAGATGAATGGATAAAGAAGTTGAGATATGTATACAAATATATATATACACATACATCACAGTTCTCTAGTCCATGGGTCAGCAAAATTGCCCTGTAAAGGCCCAGAAGTAAATATCTTCAGGTTTGCAGTCAAAGTTGTCTGCAAACAATTCTGTCACTACAATTCTGTCATTATAGCACAAAAGCAATGATAGGCAGTACATAAATAAATGGGTAGAAGTGTGTTTCAGTAAAACTTTATTTCTGATCACTCAAATTTGAATTTCATATAATTCTTTTTTTAATAAATTTATTTATTTATTTATTTATTTATTTAATTGGCTGTGTTGGGTCTATTTTGCTGTGCACCAGCTTTCTTTAAGTTGAGGTGAGTGGGAGCTACTCTTCGTTGTGGTGTGTGGGCTCATTACCTTGGCTTCTCTTGTTGCAGAGCACGGGCTCTAGGTGCATGGGCTTTAGTAGTTACAGCACATGGGCTCAACAGTTGTGGCTCACAGGCTCTAGAGCACAGGCTCAACAGTTTTGGTGCACGGGCTTAGTTGCTCCGGGCCTTGTGGGATCTTCCTGGAGTAGGGATCAAACCCATGTCCCCTGCATTGGCAGGCGGATTCTTAACCACTGAGCCACCTAGGAAGCCCCCATACAATTCTTATGTGCAACAAAATAGCATTCATTTTATTTTTCTAACCATATAAAACTTAAAAAAAACAAACCTTATTAGCTTGCAGGCTGCACAAAACAAGCAATGGTGTTTGGTGTCTGGCATTCAGACTGTGGTTTTCAGACTACAGATCTAGAGAGAAGCTTCACTAGCTCCTGCTGCTGAGTCCCCCAAACTACTTTATCCTGCTCCAAGAGCTTTGATTTCCAGGAATCCCTTTGATTGTGTGAGCACCTAAGTACCTTTCAACGAATCCTTCTATTTGCTTATTTGTTTTATTGCTTGTTTGTCTGAGTTGACCAGAGTTTTTTGTACGTGTGCCCAAAAGACACCAATGTGTACTTAATTTAACAACTGTAAGATCTTATGATTAATTTTATGACTTCGTGGCAAGAAAAGAACTATAATATGCACTAAGAAAATAAACTTTCGTAGTTTAAAAGAAAATCATGTCTCAAGATAGTGTGTAAAATAGCTTGAAGAGCATAAGTCACTATTGATTTTGCTATTTCAATTAACTCTAAGAATACTAAAAGTAGCCACTCTGTGTAATAATAAATACCCTCCAGGTCTCAAAAAACGTTGAATGGGTATATTTTGGAAGTAAAAGTTTTAATAAAAAATAAAATAAAAACCTCCTAAGTGAGCCTTTTAAATCAGATTATCAGAGCAAACCTTCAGCTATGAGTAAACTGACTACATTTCTATGCTACATTATGCAACTCAAAGTTGAGAAATAATTCTGGAAAACAAATTTTAATACACTTGAACCTAATACTGTCTTTATTACCACACTAAGTAACTACAAGAAATGTTTTTAGTCAACTTGGTTTTTGTGGTGCATTAATGACAACACACACACAATTCAGTCAGGCACTTGACTACTCTGTCCCGTGGTTGTACTGTTTATACACAAACTAGAAATAAGTTATCCAGATGCACATAAACACTAGCCACTAGCCAAAGGACATAAGAGTCAATCTCTAAATAGGTTGTCTTTCAAAACAAGTTGCATATCCATCCACACATACATCAATCTTCTGGGTAGGAGGGTGTTTAACAGTAACACCCAAAATTATAAAATAAGTGCTTTTGCATATCTATGGTAACCATGAACTGGTTAAATTATTAATGTTACTTTTAATGTTTTAATTCTGTGAAAACCCTCACCTGGTAACTACGTAATGACAAACACCAGGGAGCTGCTTAATGCTGACAAATGTCTGTCCTGTTTGTTATTCACTGTGAGTCACATGTGGGTGATTTGGTATTTCATTTAAACCTTTTTTTTTTCCATGTCACAATTTTAAGTTGAAACCAAAAAACAAAAGTCTATTAGAAACATGAGGGATACTTGAGTCTACCCACTTTTTTTTTAGATCAATCCTCTGCCCCTACTAGGGTCTAGGTTTTTGGGGGGGGGGTTCCCTCTGTTTGTGATATTTTTGTGCTCATGACTCATCTATTCTTATACTTTCAAATAAATAGGTTTTGTCTCCTGGAGGCTATGAATTATGCCCCCTGCTTAAATTTTCCCAAGGGTCCCTGATTCAGTTCATCCTTTTCTTTACAGCTAATGGGATGGCTGAGTTGAAGGCAACATTCTAAGGCTTTAACTGCCTGGGTACACACACCCAGAGTTGCCTTTAAGAAAAAATAAGATTCTGAGGCCCCCTTTAAGCTTCTCTAGAAGATCATTTAAATGGCTGTCATTTCTACTTTTTTCAGCTTGTTCATCAAATTAGGAAAATATTTGAGTGAGAAAATTAAATCCTTACTTATGTTTATACTTTCAAAACTGCCCATGGGCAGCATTAAATGACTTTACATTTTTCTTGAAAATATGCACACGTATATTTTTATCTGAAATTTTCTGTGGTTGTTGAAAAAACTTAAAATTCAACCATGTATATTTATTTAGACAGGTTTTGGTTGTATGAACATCAAATCATATTAAAAGTATTAAAATAAAAACAGGGATAGCTGTGCTTAGTAATGCCCATATTATGAGAAGCTCACACGTGAAAATACCAAACATACAAATAATAATTTTCAAAATTCTTCTTACTTCTTCTGTCACTTTAAGGCCACTCTGCCTATATCTAGGAGCTCTTGGAGAACAGTAATGTCCCTTTATTGTCCTGTCCTGAAAATTATCTGACCAATAATTTAATTATTTTCCCCTTCTTTCTTCATCAAAGAAATACGTGATGTATACAGAAATTTGGCGAGTTTCTCATTCTGCCTATCATCATTCACTACTAGTGTATGCTACTTTAGACATACATACCTACAGCATGGGCAAAGCCATATATATTAGTTAACCTGATTTTTGTGGTGCATCAGTGAAAGCACCTGCACATTTAGTCAAGCATTTAACTATTCTATCCGGCAGCTATACCATGTATAGACCTGGAATAAGTTATCTGATTGCATATTCTAATTATGACTATGTTACATATAGATATATATTTATATAAAATCCATATTATGTGCTAGATAATTGGGTGGGCTCCAGAGCCAGATTTCCAAGGTTTAAATCCTCATTCCACCAAAATGTATGAAACTGAGAAAGTACCTTAATTGCTTTGTACCTCAGCATCCTCCTTAATGAAACTGGGTAACAGCACCTACCTTACTGTATGAGGATTAGATGATTGCATATGTGGGAAACACCACATGGGTCTGGCACATGGTTTGCACTCAGTAAATGTTTGGCTATTGTTGTCCTCTTTAATTTCTCCCCCTAGGTTTTCCACTTCTCCTAACCACATTAAGAAAAGTAGATAGATAGATAGATAGATAGATAGATAGATAGATAGATAGATATAGATATGTCTAAGAAGAAATTAATGGTCCACAGCCACACTTCCCTGGAAACAATTTAAGAAAACCCCAGAGACACTGGGCCATCACCATTAAAAAACCCTCTAATATACCTTTTTAGAAACCTTGCCCTACTATCCATCTACCCCTTTATCTTTCTATAGCTCTTCAATTCTACATAGCAACATTTCTTATTTAATTCATTTATTTTGCTTATTTATATTAGTCTGTTTTTCTACTTTTTATAAAGTATTTTACTTGTGTTACCAGTTTAGAGTTGCCCAGATAGTTTTTGATCCTTGATGGAAAAACAAAAATGTTCCAGCTTTCCATATAAAGGGCAACCCAGCTAAAAATCTTACCACTGGTGGCACTGGCCCTGACCCCCACCTCAGAAATTCTTATCAGCTCTTCTTTCTCTTGCTGACTCTTGGTTCAGCTGATGCAACATCTCCTACACTGAACACACCACTAACAACTGAACTTTCCCTGCATACCTGCCCTTATTCCAGGTTTCACTCTATACGCTGAGATGGAACAGGCTGATAGAGGCTCATTTCTCTTATCCAAAAAGCCACTAACCTCTATTGAATCTCCTCCCTGAATATCTGTCAAACCCTTCAGTTAATTTCATCACCACTGCTAAGATCCTAGACCAGGACCTAGACTACATGAACCTCCTAAAGTTTCCCTAACTGACCTCCATTTATCCACGTTCTTTTCCCTCAAACTCATTCTTTATGATGGCAGCAGAGAGAGCTTTCTGAAGTGCTTCTTGTTACTCCAATGATTACAAGCTTTCAAAGGTTTCTGTTATTCTTGGAATAACAGTCAAAACCTTTAACAAAACTGACAGCATCATCAGGGCCCTTTGCCTTTCTAGTCTCATATGCTCATGGTCCTGCAAATTAATTTTTTCTACGTCTCCCAATATACGGAAGACTATCCTCTGCCTCTGCTGGTAGCACTGTAGTTCACCCTCTTTGCCACTGAATCCTATTTTAACCTACCTGTCTCTTAGCCATCTTTCCTCTCCTAATTTTCATGGCTTGTGCTCGAAGCAGATTCCCTGACTCATGTTGGGTGAATGAAGCACTCTGTATTTCCTCTTTCAGATCACTTGTTACTCCTTCAGATAATTTTTTTCTTAAAAAAACTGCTCCCTGACCTCATCATCTCCCCCGCCTCTACCCACTGTAAGCTCTGTGAGTCTAACACATATTTTAGAAGTAAACATATAGTTTATTTCAGTGCCTTATATGTGGAATCGTGTCTGGCATAAGGATGAGGAACAATACACATCTGGTGTAATGAGCATCCTTGTCAACCTCTCACGTCCCCACAGAATGACAGTATACAACTGCAAGAAGTCAGCTAGGAAAACCTGAAGCAGATTCATCAAGGAAATACAAAATCTCAATATATCTCTGGAAGAAAGCAAGCAAATAAAAGTGTGTCCTCTGATGAAATAAACAGGAAGAAACTGTGTCCCAGAAGATGCTGTGAGGCGCTGCATCTTAGATGAGAGTACAGGTCCACTGGAACCCAGGAGGAGATCCTGCCTCAGGGTCAGCTGATATGAGAGAGGAATACAGAGGCTGGGATTAGCTGAACACACAAGCATTTGTGGGTAAGTCCCATTTCATTCTCAGAGCAGCAAGCAAAGCAGTGTTCATGCCCTGGCAAAAAAGCAAATATCTTTTCTATAAATTAATTTTTTAAACATGAGGGAAGCTCTGGCTTTTAGGTTTGGCATTGTTACCCCAAATTTATACATGGGGCCCATACCTGAAAGCTGACATCCCATCCTTTCACCCTAAATAGAACCTGAAGGAGGACTTAATTCACCCAGAAGCACCAGGTTCCTCATTAACATTTCCTCCTACCTGAGTGTCCCATCAGGAAACAGAGAGCGTAGGAATTCCAGAACCACCTAGAAAAATCAATCTGGTTCTTCAACTTTCAAAATAAATGGACAATTAGGATCTTCAAATACAGGGACAGTTTGAAAAAGGAAGTCAAAAATAAACAGAAAATCGGTCTCAGGAGAATCAGAATAATTCAGGGAACAAAAGAAAATATTTTAAAATTTCTTAATGGATCTTTCTTACACAAGAAAAAATTTGCATTTGTGAAGCAAGATTGAGGAGTTATAAAAAAAGGAATGAAAAGAAAACAAGAAAAATCTCTTGGAAATTAAATTATATTAATATAATTGCTAAAACAAACAACTCAGTAGAAAGTCTATGATGTAAAATGCAGAAAATCTCTCAAAATATATTACAAAAGACAAGATGAGAAACATGAGAGAAAAATATGATGTAGAGGTTCAATCTAAAAGGTTCAAAACCTAATAATAAATCCATAAAAAAGAATTAGAGAGAAATAAATTATAAAAATTCATATAAAAACATGAAACAGTATTAAAAGAGCCCACTCACAAAGTGCCATATGTGCTAAATTAATAAAATATCTAGACCTAGATACAACCTTGTGAAATTTTAGAATGTTAAGGGGAAAAAAGATCCTAAAAGTTTCCAGAGAAAGAAAATATACACATGCAAAGGAACAAAAATAAAACTAGAGTAACCAGGTCAAAATTTGCATAGTACAAATCAAACGTAGGAAAAAAAAAAAGAGGAGCTTTGGATTCCCATTGATGTAGACTGGATGGAAGACTTGAAAATAGGAAGATGTATACACGTGTTTAAAGGTCAAGCTTTAAATGAGTCATTTTGTGGAGAACATTAAATAACTTTAGTTACAAATATCCTGTCAGGCTCTTTCTCAGTTTCCAAGACTTTTTTCCACTCATCCATTTTCTTCCTAATATATTATCTGAGGATGACTGGAATTACTGTGGGTCTCATACCAACAGCCCTTTCCCACCATGGAGCAGCCCTGGGTGTACTAGTCCAAGAAAACATGAGAAAAGCTATACCGTTCCTCCATTGACATGTGGAAATCTACTGGTTCAAAGATTCAGAGATGAGCATGTAAACTTTTAGACACAAAATTCAGGGGAAAATTCTCCAGAGATTTCTTATGAAAAGTAGCCTTGCCCTCAGGAGAGAGACATAAAAACGTTGGTCACTCCCTCTCTCTGGTCATTAGGCTACATGAATAGGAGGCCCCGTATCTGTAGCCATCTAGCTACTAACGTGGGGATGAAGTCAATACACAGAGAACAAAACCAAGAGTATCATGTTCAGTGAAAGAGACCAGAAACCACCTGGAAGCCCACCTTACCTGTAAACTTTAAGTAGTGTGTGTCAATAAATTTCTTTATTATTGTAAAGCAATTTGAGTTGAATATTTTCTAAATAGCAGCTGAGCTGCTGCAGGATTTTCTTGTGGAAGGTGGGGAAAGGTCTCTGTTCCACATGCTATACTCTGGATCCTCTGGTCTCTACTGAGATGTTTCTTCACCCAGGCCATAAGCCTTCTTGTGTTGGTGTCTCTTAAGGAGGAGTTTGATTGGTCACTCAGTAAGGGCCCTATACTGGAGCTCACATTCAAATTCATGGTCTCTCGTCCTATTTAGCCCCCTTATTATTACTACTTTTTCACAACAATTAGATTCTCTCAACACTTCTTTACCTGTCTTCCCAAAGTATGCCAAAATTTTCTTATACTGAACCAACTACATGGGGGCCCTGAATAACCTGGAGTGGTATCTCAGGTCCTTCTACCTAGACATTTTTATTACTGAGGCTACTCTACTGTTTCCATGCTATGTTAGAAAAAAATTGAGAAAATTCTCTATATAAAAATTCAATGGGCAAACATGCTATCAAGACTATTTCTCTCCTCCTCTCCCCTTCTCTCCCTTTCATTTTATTTTTGCTCCAAATGGATCTATACTTCTAATGAGGATATAACTTTAAAACATATTTTTTTTCACTATAGCTTATCCTTAAACACTAAACTCTTAAGATATGCAAATCTTGCTCTGGTTAGGTAAATAAAAACTTTGGGAATTTAGGAAGTAATTTTTTTTTTCTTTTCAGCAAGTTCAAGCTTTCAAGATAATTTTCCTATCATGGACTGAAAAAGTATAATCTGAGACCCCAAACTGAGTAAAGACCACTATTTTCTAGATTGAATTGCCCCCCATTGAACTGGATGCCACTGATTACAAAGGAATGGTTCAAAAAGGAACAGGGATTATCCAAGCAAAAATACATTGGGGATTATCCAAGTAAAAATACATTACTTCAATAACTCAAAAATATTATTATGCTGCAACAGCATCCGTTTTCTCATTAGCAACACTGGATGCTAAACAACAATCAAGAAGCAGTTTAATTTTAAAGGTTCAAATGATTTGAACCTAGAATTTTGTACCCAAAAATTTGATAATCAGTTGGAAGACAGAAAAAAATTTTCATATATTACATATCAAAAAGTTTATGCCCCTTCCACCTTTTTATCAATGGTTCTTTAAAACATATTTATCAAATTGACACAGGAAAAAAAAGAAAAAAGAATCCAGGAAAATGCAATTTTAAAACATGAAGGTAATATAGGGAATCTCAGATGATATAAAAATTAAGGTACAGTGGATTAAATTTGTAGTTACCAGAGGTGGGAGGTTAGGACAAAGAGGAATTGGAGAAAGGCAATCAAAAGGTAGAACCTACCAGATCTATGATAAATAAGTACTAGAGATGTAATGTACAACATGATAGATATAATTAATATCGCTCTATGTTACATATCAAAGTTGTTAAGAGAGTAAATCCTAAGAGTTCTCATCACAAGGAAAAAAAATTTTTTCTATTTCTTTAATTTTATATCTATATGAGAAGATGGATGTTCATTAAACTCACAGTGACAATCATTTCATTATGTTTATAAGTCAAATCACTATGTTATACACCTTAAACTTATACAGTGCTGTATAATAATTGTCTCAATAAAACCAGAGGAAAATAGACAGATAAATAGAATTTCAAAATTAAAAAAACAAAAAATAAAGTTATAGTTAACAAGGTAGCATAAAGAGAGGATAGAAAATATACAGGAAAAGTTTTCCTCATCCTGCACAGAAAAGCACTGAGACTCACATTAGAGCCAGTGGAATGAGTTGCAGTACATTACTTAAAGTTGCAAGGTAAGTAATTTAAAAATCATAATCATTAACTATCAAATTAGTATACGATCAGTTGTAAAGAAAGTTGTAATATTGTGCTATATTCTAATCTTTCACAGAGTAGAGAAAATAAATACTGGCACTAAATCTATAAACAAACATAACAGTGTAATAATCAGAATTAGGAAAGACATTCACAAGAAAACAAAGAATTAAGAACTTTGTAAGATATGCACTTGGAGGGAGCTAAGCCAACAAGGGCCACAACACTGCCTCTGGCCAGGGCAGAGACTGCCACCGCCAGAACCACCAGGGAAGGAGCAAAACCAGCCCCATAGTGTGGCTCTAACCCCTCCAGCCCCAACACTTTCTTTAAGCAAGGCACACACATCTTGGAAAAAGTTAAACCAGCTCAGAAGTGTAACACCAAGTCCTCGGGACCCACAAATGCCCCCAACAAAGGCAGAGACTACCATCATACCAGGGAGAAGCCCAACTCTCTCAGAGATTCTGCTGCAGCCCCTCAGGCCGTGGCCCTATCCCTGATGCGGCAGTGAAAGCCTCTGAAACTGGGAGAAGCCCTGGCTGGCACCTGTATCTGGCTATAGCCCCTTCAACTTCAGCTCTACCTCCCACTAAAGCAGGAGCTGTCAGTGCACCCTGGGGGAGGACACAGCCCTCACTCATTTCAGATCTAGCTTTCCCGCTAGAACCATCAGGCACACACAGACTGCATAGGGATGCTCCTACACAAGAACACACCTGCAGGACAGAATAGATAACTGTTTCATCTAATTTCATAGAGACAGATAAAATTAAACAAACGAGCAAACAAGGGAATATTTTTCAAATTAAAGAACAAGAAATGAAATACTCTAATAAAACAGAGATAAACAATTTACCTGATAAAGAATTCAAAGCAATAGTAATAAGAATGCTAACTGAACTTATGAAAAGAACAGATGAACACAGTGAGAATTTCAACAAAGAACTAGAAAATATAAAAAAGAACCAGTCAAGGTAAAGAATACAATGACTGAAATGAAAGCTACTCTAGAAGGAATTAATAACACATATGTATAACTGATTCACTATGCTGTACACCTGAAACTAACACAACACTGTAAATCAACTATACTCCAATAAAAATTAAAAATAATAATAACAGCAACAACAGATTAGATGGTACATAAGAATACAAAAGTGACCTCAAATACAGAATAGTGGAAATCACCCAATCAGAAGAGCAAAAAAAATCTTCTTAATGAGAATAGTTTAAGGGACATCTGGGACAACATCAAGCATACTAACTTTCACATTACAGAGGTGCCAAAAGGAGAAGAGAGAGAGAAAGGGGTATAAAATGTATTTGATGAAATTATGGCTGAAAACTTCCTGAACCTGAAGTAGTTCAGGAACAGGAAGCACAAAGAGTTTCAAATAAGATGAACCAAAAGAGACCCACATCAAGACATGTCATAATTAAAATGGGAACACTTAAAGATAAAGAGAGAATATTAAAGGTAGCAAGAAAAAAACAAAACAAAACAAACAAACAAACAAACAAAAAAGAACGAGCCACATACAAGGAAACCCCCATAAGGCTACCAGCTGATTTTTCATCAGAAACTTTGCAGGCCAGAAAGGAGTGGCAAGATGTATTTAAAATGCTGAAAGAAAAAAGCGAACAACCTAAGATACTTTACTCAGCAAGCTTATCATTTAGAATGAAAGGAAAGATAGACAGTTTCCCAGACAAACAAAAACTTAAAAAGAGTCCATCACTACTAAACTGACCTTACTAGAAATGTTAGAGGGTCTCTTTAAGTGAAAAGGAAAAGGCCATAATAAGAAATAAGAAGATAGAGATTTCCTAGGTGGTGCAATGGTTAAGAATCCGCCTGCCAATGCAGGGGACACAGGTTTGATCCCTGCTCCAGGAAGATTCCACATGCCATGGAGCAACTAAGCCCATAAGCCACAACTATTGGGCCCATGTGCCACAACTACTGAAGCCTGCACACCTAGAGCCCGTACTCCACAATAAGAGAAGCCACAGCAATGAGAAGCCCGCTCACGACAATGAAGAGTAGCCCTCACTCGCTGTAACTAGACAAAGCCCTGTGTAGCAACGAAGACCCAATACAGCCAATAAATAAGTAAATGAATGAATGAATTAATAAATAAATAAATTTTTGAAAAAAGAAATAAGAAGATAAAGGAATGGAAAAATCCCACTGGTGAAAGCAAATATATACTAAAGGTGGTGGTTCAATCACTTAAGCTTGTATGAAGGTTAAAAGATAACAATTGTAGAATCAACTATAACAACAATACACAATTAAAGGATAGACATGAGGATGCAAAAGTATGAAATCAAAAACACAAAAAATTGGGGGCATAATAAAAATATAGATCTCTTAGAATGTGCTTGAATTACCACAAGCTTAAAACAAGTAGGTATAGTTTTAAGTCAACATATATGAATTTCATGGTAACCACAACTTAAAAACCTACAATAGACACACAAAAATTAGAGAGAAAGGAACATAAACATAATATAAAAGAAAATCATCAAATCATAAGGGAAGAGACTAAAAAGAGGAAGAGAACAGAGTAGAACTACAGAAACAACCAGTAAACAACAAAATGGCAATAAGCACACACCTATCAACAATCACTTTAAATGTCAATGGGCTAAACGTTCCAATCAACAGACATAGGATGGCTAATTGAATGAGAAAACAAGACCCATCTATATGCTGCCTATAAAATACTCACTTCAGAACTAAAGACACATGCATACTGAAAATGAGGGGATGGAAAAAGATATTCCATGCAGATTGAAACAAAAAGAAGCTTGGGTAGCAATACTCACACCAGACAAAGTAGATTTTGAAACAAAGTCAGTAATAACAAACAAAAAGGAATTATATAATGACAAATGGGACAATATGAGAGGATATAACATTCGTAAACATGTATGCATCTAATATAGGAGCACCTAAATGTATAAAGCAAATATTAACAGATATAAAGGGAGAAATTGAAATTGACAGTAATACAAAAACATTATGGGACTTTAATACACCACTTACATCAATGGATAGAACATCCAGACACAAAATCAATAAGGAAAAAGTGGCATTAGAAAGGGAAAGCAAGAATATGAGCCTGTTTACAATCACTTCTGAAAGAGGAAAATACCTAGGAATAATCCTAACCAAGGAGGTGAAAGACCCATATTCTGAGAAGTGTAAGACACTGATGAAGGAAACTGAAAACAAATAAATAAATGGAAAGATATCCCAGGTTCATGGATTGGAAGAACTAACACTGTTGAAATGTTTATACTACTTGTAACAATCTACATATTTAATGCAATCCCTATCAAAATAACCATGACATTTTTCACAGAACTAGAAAAATAACACTAATTGTTTGGAACCAAAAAAGACCTCAAATAGCGAAAGCAATCTTGGGGAAAAACAAAAACAAAAACGAAAACAAAAAGCACAGCTGGAGGTATCACACCCTGACTTCAGACAATACTCAAAGCTACACTAATCAAAACAGTATGGTACTGGCACAGTAGCAGATACATAGATCAATGAAACAGAATAAAGAGCCCCAAAACAAACCCACACACACTGTGAATTAATCTATGACAAAAAAGGCAAGAATATACAATGGGAAAAAGACAATCTCTTCAGTAAGTGGTGCTGGAAAACCTGGACAGCTACATGTAAAAGAATGCAATTAGAACATTTTCTCACATTATATCTAAAAATAAACTCAAAATGGGTTAAAGACATAAATGTAAAACCAGAAACAATAAAACATCTAGAAGAAAACAGGGAGCACACTCTTTGACATAGGTCTTAGCAACATTTTTTTGGATCTGTTTCCTCAGGCAAGGAAAACAAAAGCAATAAATAAAAAAATGGGATCTAATCAAACAAAATTTTTGGCAATGTGAAGGAAACCATCAACAAAACAAAAAAGGTAACCTACTGAATGGGAGTAGAAATTTTGCCATGCAACAACATGGATGGAACCAGAGGGTATTATGCCCAGTGAAGCAAGTCAGACAGAAAAAGACAAATACAGTATGTTTTCACTTATATATGGAACCTAAAAAATAAAACAAATATAACAAAACAAAAACAGATTCACAAATATAGAGAATAAACTAGTGGTTAACAGTGGGGAGAGGGATGAGGGAAGACACAAGTTAGGGAAAGGGGATTAGAGGTACAAACTACTGGGTATAAAACAAATAAGATACAATGATGTAATATACCATACAGGGAATACAGTCAATATTTTATAATTTTATATGAAGTATAATCTATAAAAATATCAAATCACTATGTTGTACACTTGAAAACTACATAATATTGCAAGGCAACTATATTTCAATTAAAAGAAAATAATTTCATCGGACACATTTTCCTATTCATTAGTCCTATGTCTAATATGCTGTTTAATGCCTCCATTTAATTTTTTTCAATTGTTAGATTATAACTTTCATTTTAAAATTCCATTTTTGCTGATTGCTTACTTTTGTGATTTCATTCTTTATTTATTTAAATATTTCATGTATAGGCTTTCTATATTCTGATTCTAATAGATCCAATATCTGAAGTCTTTGTGAATCTAAATCTGTTGTTAATTGTTTCTGTTGACTCTCATTCACAGTGGCTTGTCTCCTCCTGTGTTTAGTGTTCTTTGTGAGTTCTTTGAGCTTAAAAATCTGTGGGAATCACAAAAGTCTTCAGTGGGATGTTTTTCCTACTTATCCTTGTAGCCAGGGGGTACCACAAACTTGGCATAATTTCAGCTGCCCTCTGAAGTGGACATGGTAGTCCCAGACTCAGTTATATCACCCACAGTGGGCTCAAAGCACTTATCTGGATGCCAGCAGTTCTCTGAACAACTGTCTAGAAGCACCCCTGCCTCCCATCTCTCAGTGCATACTCTTCTGAGTCTGGACATGCACACTTTGGTTTGTTAGTTTGTTTATTTTTTTGGAAGGTAATGGTAAGGCATGGTCCTTGAAGGGAAAAAAGGTATAATTTTTGCAGAATCAAGTTGTTCTATTGTGGGAGAATGTCCCAGACCTTCTAGTCCATCATATTGCAAGAAGCAAACATTTATTCAACTTAATTCTTAAATTATGTCCTACTTCTCACATCCTAGAAGTACTGTCCCTTGTCCACACCATTTTATCCTTCTGGATGGAGTCCTGTCTCTTCTCCTTAGCATCACCAACTCAAAACCAAAAACAAGAGGTAATAAGATTTTACCTCACAAGGTAAGATCATTAACAATCTAAAATGTAATATTATATAACCTCAGCTGCAGATGAATTATGCCTCTCTCTCTTTATCTTGGACTACCTTATTTTTATCTGGCTTTTCATATCCACAAATAACCCTATTCTTTCTATTGCAAATCAATTTAGCTTCTCTTTTTCCAACCACGTACAGAGGAGTAAATCTTTCTGACAAAATAGTTCTAACAATGAGGTAACACCTCACACTGGTCAGAATGGCCATCGTCAAAAAATCTAGAAACAACAAATGCTGGAGAGGGTGAGGAGAAAAGGGAACCCTGCTGGTGGGAATGTAAATTGGTGCAGCCACGATGGAAAACAGTATGGAGGTTCCTTAAAAAACTAAAAATAGAACTACCATATGACCCAGCAATCCCACTCCTGGCCATATACCCTGAGAAAACCATAAAATCCAAAAAGAAACATGTACCACAATGTTCACTGCAGCACTATTTACAATAGCCTGGACATGGAAGCAACCTAAATGCCCATCAATAGATGAATAAAGAAGATGTGGTATATATATACAATGGAATATTACTCAGCCATAAAAAGGAATGAAATTGAGCTACTTACAGTGAGGTGGATGGACCTAGAGTCTGTCATACAGAGCGAAGTAAGCCAGAAAGAGAAAAACAAATAACGTATGCTCACTCATATATGGAATCTAAAAAAATGGTACTAATGAACCCAGTGACAAGGTAAGAATAAGGATGCAGATGTAGAGAACAGACTTGAGGACATGGTGGGTGGGAGGGTTTGTAAAGGGGAAGCTGGGACAAAGTGAGAGAGTAGCACTGCCATATATACACTACCAAATGTAAAATAGTTTGCTAGTGGGAATGTGCTGCACAACACAGAGAGATCAACTCTATGACTGGTGATGACTTAGAGGGCTGGGATAGGGAGGGTGGGAAGGAGTTGCAGGAGGGAGGGGATATGGGGATATATGTATAAATTCAGCTGAGGTTCACTTTGTTGTACAGCAGAAACTGGCACAACAGTGTAAAGCAATTATACTCCAATAAAGAGCTTAAAAAATAATTCCATATATGCGTGATTTTATACTGACAGGTTCTCTCACTCCTCCTTTTTTCCTTTCTTCTCCCCCTTACCTGCAGATAATATATGTGTAGTCATATGTGAGAGACAAGTGTGCTGTTATACTTCATCAAGTGGCAAAAAAAAAATCCTTAAAGTTTTAAAAGTTGACCACAGAGGAAACTGGTCAAAGATTACCCTTAAGATCACTTTCATCTTTAAATGGCTATTATTTATGAAATGGAAACTTCCCTGAGGTTAAGAGGCAAATCATTTCATATATTTGTCATTAAAAAGAAAAATAATGATCTTGCAGATTTTGAATTTCTTTTATAAGCGTATTAACCAAATAACATGTGATGAAGGAATAAACAGAACCAAAAGAATCTGAGAAAGATTCCAGTGCCATCTGGTAAGTCAAGGAGATGCTTAAGTCATCTCATGTGGTGGTAGAAAGGCATAGATTACATGCCAAAGGTGCAGGGATTTACAAAGTTAAAGTTTTAGGCTTACATCAAGTACCTTTTCTGTTACCTCCTCTTCAAGCACTAATAATTTGGGCATAGCCACCGCCTAAATAATCCAATCCTTTCCAAGTATGATCATATCCTTCCACAAAAATTTAAGTCTTGGGACTCAAACTTCAGAGCTGTTTCTATTGCAATACAATATTCCTTTGTGTCACAAGTTAATATAAAAATAAATTTTAATGGGTAACAACAAACTTTTTTTAAAAAAGGCCTTGATATCAACCAATTAGGCACAAATTATTACAACAAATAGAGAACACAGAAGGATTTGTATAGCTGTAAAAGACAATTGTGTGGATAGTGTGCATCATTAAAGCCAATGTATTCTTGCCAGACCTCCTACGATATTGCTTTTGCTGAGAGTATACCAAAACTTACTAAAATTATGTGTATGTTACAAAGCTTGACAATTTTTAGGGTATGGGTTATGTATATAGTGATGGTGGGAAGGTATCGATGAGATTCAGCAGCACCAAGGCAAATGGTTTTATTTCAGAGGCAGTGGGAGGGCAGAGATCAGTCAGTATTAGGTAGGAGATAGATGGGCCCCTGGGCCAGACAGCTGGTGTTTGTCAAGTTAGTAAAACTGTGAAGCTTTGTTCTCAACCAGACACTCCAAGGACAAAGCTAGTGGCAGAAGCTGAGCTCTGCTGAAGTAGAGGGATAAGATGACCACTCCTGAGGTCAAGGAAAATTTCCCTGTCTGCACATGCACAGGAAGGCTCTTTGGGGGTCAAAAAGGGAGAGGGCCCCACCCCGTAATAAGTGTGGACATGCACCCACAGTCCTCTGCAGTGGGATCCATCTTAGCAAAAAGATGCACACGCATGTTGGGGAGTGTCCTAGAACAGGTCAAATGTGGGAAAAGAAACAAGATAAATGGCCAAAGGTAAACAAAGACCCAGAAGGACTGAGCTGTCTATATAAGTGATTTAAATCACCTCTTCACTGCGCTCCTCATTCAGGACGCCCGCACTCCTCTCCGGGCGTGTATTTCTGCCTAGCTTCTGACTTACTGTGCTCCTCCTCCTTAGAAAGGAGGCCCGTACCCTTTCCTCTCTGGGTGTGTATCTCTGCCTTGCTTCTGTCTTAAATAAACAGCCTGTTTCTCTGTGTGCTCTCCCACTTATTGTGCCGTGTCTCTAATAATAAACTTTGTACCTGTTTTTACAGTGTTTGCCTTCTTGAAACATTCTTGCTTTAAAACAGGGAAAGAGCCAGGGCCACTTTGCTTCTACCCTCTAGTCCCTGGTGGTCTAGTGGTTAGGATCCCTGGTTTTCATCCAGGCTACCCAAGTTCAATTCCTGAGCAGGGAACTAAGATCTTTATTCAGGGCCACTCACCAACAGCTCTCTCTCCGAGATCAAACTAGAAAGTTGAAGGGTTCAGTCTGTACATAACTTCCAGGAAAAGTCACAGTATGTGCCTTCATTTCCTTTTTGTGTACACTAGTTTGAGGCTACAAAGCACTTGTACCAAAACGGTTTCACTGAATAAATGCAAGTTAGTGGTTTTTGTTTCCCTTCACTCCTTGTGTGACAGCAATGAGCTTCGAGACTTTCACCTGAACCTGAACTTAGTTAATACATATTAATCTAATTTTTGTGAATTAAATTATAAATAAGTATACTAGGAAGCCACACTACTGAAATTAATTGTATTACAAAATGAAATATTGTGATACTACTATTGGCTCATAGAGCACTGTTCCCCAAACTTTCATGCTTACCTGCTCTTTACCATTTTCTCATAGCTTCACACAAAGTGTATGCACTTAGCATTTCTCTTACTATCACTCTTTTTTAAGATACTCTTCCGCCTCTCATGAAATCTAGATTTGGATGTACTTACATTTTTCTAATGGGCATACAATAACTAAGCAGTAATTAAAATTAAAAAGAAGATTCCTCATATGCCTGCCCCTAATATTTTCACATTCTACCACCTGTATGGTATATTACCTTAGAAAATGCTAGTTTAACTATACTTTTGTATGCTGTATATTTTTTAATATTGTATTTTCTCTTAAACAATGTGTGTGTTTATCAGTACTTATTAAAGAGAAGTCATGAGTGAATAAAGAACTATAAGTAAAGGGCATGCATCAACAACGTTTGTCTTCAGGTACAGTTACGTAGAAATATCTGTCCAAGATTTATGAGATAGCCAAGAAAATAAGAAAAATGAAATAACAAAACTATCTTTTTTTTGCCAGCCTTATGTTGAATATTTGATGCTGTACAACTTTCAGACTGATAAAGTATGTGTGCCTTCCAGTTCAGAATGGGTCTATTCATACACTTTTCAATGAAGATACAGTTTCAATGTTCAGCTTAGTCTTAAAGAAAAATGACATTCTTTTAAGTTCTATTAGTTAATTAGACCTTCAAACTTGATAAATCAAAAGATAAAAGACCACAACATAAACATCTATGACATAAGGAATTTTTGAGATTCTTTATTTATTGGCTACAATATTTTTCTAACAAAACTGAGTAAACTCCATAAGTTCATTGTGTTTCAAAAACCTATAAACATACCATGAAGAAAAGCTATGTGCACAGACTACAGATAGTCCTAACGTTTACAGTAGCTAGATTATTTAATAGTTTAAGCAAAGGATACTTACGAATGCATCAGAATATTAGCAAAAAAGAAATGCTAAAATCATCAAATATATTATAGGTAATAGCTATTAGAAAATGTATTTAAAAGAATAAACTGTACAAATATACAGCAATGAGGTTAATGTATTACATATTATAAATTGTTTCACAATTGGTTGAACTTTCCCACAAGAAAATCTTTCAATGAAAGCTTTAAAAAAAAAGAACAAAAAATTGATAACAATTGATCTAAGATTATTTAAATTAAAATTTATGTTAAATTTAATTGGGCCAAGATTAGAAGAATATTCCTATTATCTTTCAAGAAGAAACTGAAATACAGAGAACTAGTGAGGAGAAAATACCTGCAAAAAAAAAAAAAAGGGAGGAATTAAAGACATAAAAGACGTGAAAAAGTAATTTTAGAAATGATAAATAGTATACTGGAAAATTAGCCAAATCTCAAATATTATATACAATCTAAAAATAAAAAATGCTCTTATCTAGTTTCTAACTAATATTATTAAGTATCATTCCTATTTTCAGTAATTATAACCTTGTTAATTTTTATAAACCATTGGATCTTAAATGTTTTTATAAATGAGGAAAGGATATTGCTACTTCAGGTTTCCAGCCTGGCATGTAAGGAGCTTAGAAGTCATCACTCCATGCTAACAGTAAGTAAAAAGTTGAACAAATTGAAAAAAAAAAAAAAAAAGACTTCTTCTTAGATCCAGCAGAGAAGTGAGGTCACAAGGCAAAATGCCACCTCCAAAATTGGAGAGACAGGTAGATACAGAGAATCAGAACTTACCAAAGCAGAAACCTACTAGCAGAAACCTCCATGGGAACCAGCCCAGGGTAGGAAAAAAAAAAAAATCTAACTTGTAATTGACAAATTACAGGAGGCTCAGTGTGGACAAGTCTGCAAGTTAAAAACTCCAAGAGAACATAGTTACAGGGAAACTCACACACGTGTGAGTTTTACCTTTAGGAGTTCTACTAGGTTTTCAGTGAATATCAGAGAAAAATCCTCTTCTAACAGGAAGAGGGGAAAATTAACCATTTTGAAATACACCAGAGCATTCTATTCTTCTTAACAAAGCCTGACCTCAAAAGAAACTGTTTTCACAAAAACTAACCTAATAGGGTCTTACTGAACCTATCCTACCCAGGGAAAGGGAAACACATCATCTCCAGCCTACTCTAGCCATCCTGTCCCACCTACAGGGGTAATAAATAACTGAGGGGCACTGGTGAAGTTCACAGTCCAGGGATACCAGCTCAACAAAAGACTGAGACTTAATCACAGTACTATAGATGGTTTAGCGCTGCCCCCCCACCCCAGTACATCATATCCACCTGTCAACAAAAAAATTACAAAGCATACTAAAAAGCAAGAAAAAAAAATAAACAGAGCAAATGTCAGAATCAAAGTCAGAACAGCAGGAGTACTGCAATTAAACTATGATTAATATGCTAAGAGCTTTAATGAGAAAAGTAGATAAACTGGAAGAGTGGACAAGATGCATAATATAAGTAAAGAGATTAAAATCCTAAGAAAGAATTAAAAAGAAATTCTAGAGATCAAAAACAGTGTATCAGAAATGAACAATGCCTTTGATGGACACATAAGTAGACAGCACATGGCTGAGGAAAGGATTTCTGAGCTTGAGGATATAACAAAACGTTCAAAACTATTTTTTAAAAAGTAGGAAAAAAATAAGAAGTACAGAACATATACAAACTGTGGGACAACTGCAAAAAGTGTAATAGATGCTTTATGTTAATATCAGAAGGAGAAGAAAGAAAAAGAAGAAACAGTCAAAGAAATAATAATCGAGAATTTCCCCCAATTAATGTCAGATACCACACCACTTTTCTAGGAAACTCGGAGTGCACCAAGCAGGACAATATGAAACAAAAACAAAAAAAGAAAAAATTATTTCTAGGCAATGATATTCAAACTACAGAAAATCAAAGATAAAGAAAAAATCCTGAAAGAAGCTAAAGGGGAAAATATTCATATCTACAGAGGAGCAAAGATAAGAATTACATCTGACTTCTCAAAAACTATGCAAGCAAGGCAAGTAAACTGAAATATTTGAAGTGTTGAGAGGAAAAAAAAAAAAAAAAACCACCACCAACCTAGAACTCTGTACCCTCTGAAACTGTCCTTCAAAAGTGAAGGAGACTTTCTCAGACAAACAAAAATTGAGGGAAGTTGTCAGTAGACCTGTCTTCCAAGAAATGTTAAAAGAAGTTCTTCAGCAAGAAGGAATATTATATAGGTAAGAAGTGCAGATCTACATAAAGAAAGAAAGAGCACGAAGAAGATATAAGTGAAGTAAAATAAAAACTTTTACTTTTCTTATTCTTAATTTATCTAACAAGTAATACTTTATTCAAAATCATAATAGAAACAATTATGTATGCCTATGCATAAATATATGCATGAATGCTTATGTATAAGTGAAACAGAGTAATGATATAAGAAATAGGAAAGAAAAATTAGTAATTATTGTTACTATAAGGTACTTGCACTACCCATGAAGCAGTATAGTGTTATTTGAAAATGGACTTGGATTAGTTGTATATTGTATATATTGCAAACTCTTGAGCAACCACTAAAAAAAAGTAAAAAAACCCAAAAGCAAAAAAAAAAAAAGAGAAAAGAAGTGTAATTGGTATGCTAAGGAGAGAAAATGTAATCACATAAAATGCTCATTTAAAACCATGAAAGTCAGAAAAATTGTGAAAGATAAAAACAGAACAAAGAACAGGGGCAACAATTAGAAAACAGTAACAAATAGCACAGATATTAGTGCAGCTATAACAGTAATTACTTTAAACATAAATGGCTAAAAAACACCAATTTAAAAAAAGAGAGATTGTCAAACAGGATTCCCCCCCTCAAAAGGAGAAAAGACCTAACAGTATGTTGTCTAGAAGAAAACCACTTTAAATTAAAAGTGATGGGATGAAGAAAGATTCACCACATTAACACTAATTAAAAGAAAGTAGAAGCAGCTATATTAATTTTAGATAGAGCAGTCTTCAGAGCAAGGCAAGTTATCAAGGATAAAGAGGGAAATTGCACAATGATAAAAGGGTCAATATTATAAAAATACAATAATCTTTAATAAGCATGTGCCACTACACACCTATTAGAATGGTCAAAACGCTGACATCAAATACTGGCGAGTATGTGAAACAACAGGAACTCTCATTCACTGCTGGTAGAAATGCAAAATGGTGCAGCCACTTTGGAAAACAGTTTGGCACTTTCTTACAAACCTAAACATATTCTTATCATAAAATCCAGCAATCATGCTCCTTGGTATTTGCCCAAATAAAAACTAAGTTTATAGCATCCTTATTCATAATTAATAAAACTTGGAAGCAACAAAGATGTACTTAGGAGGCAAATGGATAAATAGGACATCCAGGTAATGAAATACTACTCAGTGCTAAAAAGAAATGAGTTATCAAACCATGAAAAGAAATGGAGAAAATTTAAATGCACACACTATGTAAAAGAAGCCAATTTGAGAAGATTGCATGCTGTATAACCCCAACCATATTATATTCTGGAAAGGCAAAACTATGGAAACAGTAAAAAGTTCAGTAGTTGAAAGAGATTAGAGGTGACGGAGGGATACATAGGCAGATCGCAGAGGATTTTGGGGGCAGCGAAACTATTCTGTATGATGTTACAGTGGTGGGAATAGATCATTACATATTTGTCAAAAACCGACAGAATGTACAAAACCAAGAGTGAAACCTCATATAAACTATGGATTTGGGGTGATAATGATATGCCCATGTAGGTTCACTGATTGTAACAAATGTACCACTGTAGTGCGGAATGTCAAAAGTTAGGGAGGTTGTATTGGCGTGGAAGTGTGAGTCTATGGGAACTCTCTGTATTTTCAGCCCCATTTTGCTACTGAACCTAAAACTGCTCTAAAAATAAAGTTTATTAAATTTTTTAAAGATTACTTCCAATGCTATGCAAATTAAGCAGGCCCTGCCAATATGCATATCACTCTCTAATAACATTAGGCAGTGAGGAAAATGAACTATTTGTCAAGGAAAAAATTAAACAATTATTGGTAAAGCACAGCATTTTCCAAGGCACTCTTCAAAACAAATTTTCCATTCGGAAATAATTTGGAGAAATTCTGTCCATTATATTCTCTCTTGGAAAGCAACACTCTATATTTGCTAATAAGTCATAAAGTAAATAAAGATACTTAATGCAATTATTTAATGCAGTGCTTATTTATTCACCAAACGTTTATACAGCATTTCCTTTGCAGGAGGTACTCTTCTAGGCATTTTTTCAAATATTAACTGTCAACTAAACTTCTCATAAGAATGAACTCCAAATTCTCCTAAGAACTTGTTGAGGGAGTCACTATTATTACTTCCATTTTACAAATGAGAAAAAGTGTCACAAAGAAATTAAGTTACCCAAGGCAGCAGCTAGTAAATTGTGGAGCTGGGATTCAAATAAACATGTGTAAGCATGGAGCTACATTTTAATATAAAACTATGAAAATAGAATGGAACTAGTACTCTGATATACTTTGAGAATTAATGATAGTACATCACATTATAGCTTTCAAAAATGTTTCCTTTGGATTTTCTCATTTGGAAGTGCAATCACTCTACGGGTATGTGTCACAGAGAGATTTTATGATTTTTCCAAGATTTCAGAGCTAATAAGTGATGAAGTTGAAATCTCACTTTTGGTTTACTGAATTCTGAAGACTGTTCTCCTTGCAATATGTTCTGCAAGGAAAAACAGGACTTTCTGCTATGCAATGAAGGTAGGCAAGGGGAAGGTAAGGGGATGATGGGCTTTAAGACTGGAAAGGGATTTGAAGGCCAATTGTATAAACTGGAAGGAGTCTTACTTCCAGGCTAAGGTGTTTGGACATGACTGAATAGAAGAAAATGGTGATTTAAAGCGAGTTGGTTTTTTGTTTTTTTTTTTTTACTGTTCAGGGGACAATTGAAGCAGCTCTCTATAAATGTGAATCTACACAATACAAACAATGTTTGAAAAAAAAGAATGAATGGAAGGTGGAAGAACCACAAAATTATTAAATTAGTGTTGTAGTCTAAAATAGAAGGTTGTCTGATCAAAATAACCAATATTTTATGCCCCTTAATTATACAACAGAAGTTTCACTTATATAACATTAGAGTTAAAAACAAACACATTTACACAAAAATTGAGTCATTTTCTATTTACCATTTTTATACATCTCTATTACCCTATTTCATCCATAGGCAGAGTGAAGTTCCTTCTTGGCTTCTCTTCAGGAAGAGAATGCTAATTGCTCCTTTGGACCAGAGAGATTATTGCTACCCAATTGCACACAATAGGGGAAACATGTGCTATAAATCTACAAGGACTCATTTACTAATGATATGCCCTTTATCTGCATTTTACAATAAGGAGTTCTTTTTCTTAAAAGCATTTTGGCTCTTTTCAACTTATTTTAAAGCCAACAAATACAAAAGAACAGGTCTTGTCACAATTATATAGTGCTGTTTTCACATGATTAGGTCAACTTGAAAAATACTCAGCATTGAAACAGAACTCCAAACCATGCTGTTCACAAGGACATAAGCATAGCCTCAATAGACTTTTCAAGGTAGTGACAAGAACATGATGCAAGAATCCCTACCAAAAAAAAAAAAAAAGAAGGAAAAGAAAAAGGAAAAAAGAAGTAAATCTGAGGAATGGAAAATCAACTGTGACCACGAAATATATATGCATATAGTTTTTAATGTGATTTTTTTTAATATTGAATAACCAACCCAAAACAGCTACATATGTTCCCATCTTTGGGTATAAGTTCAGTCTTAGAGAAAATGATCTCATGGGCCAACACACTCAGCACATACTTACAGAACCCTAGGACTGTTTTCAGGCAGGCTATTGTGCAAACAGGGTCAAGGTACTACAAGATCCCTACCCTGGCCTGAGGGTACAGAGCACATTTTGAGCTCATTTCTGCCAGCATTGTCAGTTTACTAAGCTGCCAGTTTACTAAGCTGCCGGCTGCATGCAGTTTCTATTCTCGTTTCCATTCTCCTGCTTTCAATGTTTTTGGAATCAGTTGAAGTTGAAACATCTTGGAAGAAAAGTTTCGTTTTTTGAACCCCCTGGTTTCAATTATTTTTAAATCTGAAGCACAAACACTGCTTTTAAAGATATGTGACTAAAGTGCCAAATAAGGATCTTTTGATTTTTTGAAATACATGTGGTTGAAATTTGAGACCTGGTTGCTGCCAAGCTGCAGTTCAGGGAATAGAATACTGGCACAAGAAAACGAGCTGTTGTTAGGAAGATAATGTTAGAAGGAACTGTCCTACAGAAGGAAAATGTAAATTTTCATGATTTAGCTTATGCTTGTGGGACAATTCCATAATCCTCTGTTAAACATGTAAAAGTTGAAATGCTGACTCTCCTGTTGTTTATTCAGGTTCTCAGCTGCAAGTTTCTTATAAACATAAGTCAGACTTACATTGAATTTTTATGATGATAATTTTAAAAATTACATTCACAAGATACCATGATACTAATTCAAAAAGGTTCTTTTTTTTTCTTAAGTGTAACATGAAGGTAATAGGTATTGATTTCACAAAGAGAAAAGTTACAGTACTTCACAGTAGTAAAGACTCCTCTGGTACAACTGGAATTGTGGTTAAAATCATTTAGGCTAAAATGTTATTCAGGGAGAAAGTATCAAAGTATAACTTACCTATTTGTGACAGGTACTCTAAGTGGGTGCCTCCAATAAATATATTAGAGCATTCACTGTGTAAGTCACTGTAATTCATCATCGAGTATTGTAGCCAATGCTACATATAAAGAGAAAAATCAACAGTACTATCATTTTTGACTAGCTAATGACAGATGCCACATCTAGCAAAATATGTCATGAATTCTTATATCGATTGGAAAGATATAAAAGTTGAAACTAGATTGTGCTGCTAACAAAGACCATGAAGTGAAATAAAATCAAATAGGGGCAAATTTTAAGACTCAAAGGAGGAATAGAAAAAGAACTATTTAAATATTTCCAGTGTATTACCAAATCCTTAGGATTGGTTACCTCAGACAATTAGAACCAGCAGAGCAAAGCAATAGTATTATAATTTTTTGCACATTCTGTATTGCTTGAATTACTTGCACAATAGGTAAACATATATTACTTTAAAAATAAATGGTTATTGTCTGCTGATCAAGATGGTGGAGTAGGAGGACGTGCACTCACTCCCTCTTGCAAGAGCACAGGAATTACAACTAACTGCTGAACAACCATCGACAGAAAGACACTGGAATTGCCAAAAAATACCACCCCACATCCAGAGACAAAGGAGAAGCCACAATGAGACAGTAGGAGGGGCGCAATCGTGTTAAAATCAAATCCCATAAATGCTGGGTGGGTGACTCACAAGCTGGAGAACAGTTATATCACAGAAGACGTGAGGGTTCTGAGCCCCACATCAGGCTTCCTAACCTGGCGGTCCAGCAATGGAAGGAGGAATCCCCAGAGAATCAGACTGAGAGCCAGCAGGATTTGATTGCAGGACCTCCATAGGACTGGGGAAAACAGAGACTCCACTCTTGGAGGGCACACAAAAAAGTGTGCTCACCAGGACCCAGGGGGAAGGAGCAGTGACCCCATAGGAGACTGAACCAGACCTACCTGCTGGTGTTGGAGGGTTGCCTGCAGAGCTGCGGGGCAGCTGTGGCTCGCTGAGGAGACCACTGGCAGCAGGGGTTCTGAGAAGTGCTCATTGGCGTGAGCCCTTCCAGAGTCCACCATTAGCTCCACCAAACAGCCTGTAAGCTCCAGGGCTAGGTTGCCTCAGGCCAAAAGACCACCAGGGTGGGAACACAGCCCCAACCATTGGCAGACAAGCAGATTAAAGTGTCACTAAGCTCCACCCACCCAGCCCAACCCACAATCAGTCCCTCCCATCAGGAAGCACCCACAAGCCTCCTAGACAGCTTCCTCCACAAGAGGACAGACAGCAGAATCAAGCAGTCTCAGCAGTATTTCACTTGTGGAACTGAAAATCACAGCCACAGAAAGACAGAGAAAATGAAAAGGCAAAAGACTTTGTACCAGATGAAGGGACAAGATAAAACCCCAGAAAAACAACTAAATGAAGAGGAGATAGGCATGCTTCCAGAAAAAGAATTCAGAATAATGATGGTGAAGATGATCCAGGACTTTGAAAAAAGATTGGATGCAAAGATCCAAAAGTTGCAAGAAAAGTTTACCAAAGACCTAGAAGAATTAAAGAACAAACAAACAGAGATATGCAACAGAATAACTGAAATGAAAAATACACTAGAAGGAACCAATAGCAGATTAACTGAGGCAGAAGGACAAATAAGTGACCTGGAAGACAGAATGGTGATAATCACTGATGCGGAAAAGAATAAAGAAAAAACAATGAAAAGAACTGAAGACAGCCTAAGAGACCTCTGGGACAATGTTAATCACACCAACATTCGCATTATAGGGGTCCCAGAAGGAGAAGAGAGAGAGAAAGGACCTGAGAAAATACTGGAAGAGATTATAGTTGAAAACTTCCCTAACATGGGAAAGGAAATAGCTCCCCAAGTCCAGGAAGCACAGAGAGTCCCAGGCAGGACAAACCCAAGAAGAAACACTCCAAGACATATAGTAGTCAAATTGACAAAAATTAAAGAGAGAGAAATGTTATTAAAAGCAACAAGGGAAAAATGACAAATAACATACAAGGGAACTCCCATCAAGTTAACAGCTGATTTCTCAGGTGAAACTCTACAAGCCAGAAGGGAGTGGCACAATATATTTAAAGTGATGACTGAGAATAACCTACAACCAAGAATACTCTACCCAGCAAGGATCTCTTTCAGATTCGAGGGAGAAATCAAAAGCTTTACAGACAAGCAACAGCTAAGAGAATTCAGCACCAGCAAACCAGCCCTACAACAAACGCTAAAGGAACTTCTCTAAGTGGGAAACATAAGAGAAGAAAAGGACCTACAAAAACAAAAACAAAACAATTAAGAAAATGGTAATAGGAACATACATATCGATAATCACCTTGAATGTAAATGGACTAAATGCACCAACCAAAAGACACAGACTGGCTGAATGGATACAAAAACAAGACCCATATATATGCTGTCTACAAGAGACCCACTTCACACCTAGGGACACATACAGACTGAAAGTGAGGGGATGGAAAAAGATATTCCATGCAAAAAAAAAAAAAAGCTATTCCATGCAAATGGAAATCAAAAGAAAGCTGGAGTAGCAATACTCATATCAGATAAAATAGACTTTAAAATAAAAAATGTTACAAGAGACAATAAAGGACACTAAATAAAGATTGAGGGATCCATCCAAGAAGAGGAGATAACAATTATAAATATATATGCACCCAATACAGGAGCACTTCAATACATAAGGCAAATGCTAACAACTATGAAAGAGGAAATTGACAGGAACACAATCATAGTGGGGGACTTTAACACCCCACTTACACCAATGCACAGATCATCCACAAAGAAAATTAATAAGGAAACACAAGCTTTAAATGACACAATAAATCAGCTGGATTTAATACATATCTTTAGGACATTACATCCAAAAACAGCAGATTACACATTCTTCTCAAGTGCACATGGAACATTCTCCAGGATAGATCACATTTTGGGTCAGAAATCAAGCCTTGGTAAATTCAAGAAAATTGAAATTGTATCAAGCATCTTTTCTGACCACAATGCTATGAGATTAGAAATCAATTACAGGAAAAAAAAACTGTAAAAAACAGAAACACATGGAGGCTAAACAATATGCTACTAAATAACCAACAGATCACTGAAGAAATCAAAGAGGAAATCAAAAAATACCTAGAGACAAATGACAATGAAAACACAATGATCCAAAACCTATGGGATGCAGCAAAGGCAGTTCTAAGAGGGAATTTTATAGCAATACAATCCTACCTCAAGAATCAAGAAACATCCCAAATAAACTATCCAACCTTACATCTAAAGAAACTAGAGAAAGAAGAGCAAACAAAACACAAAGTTAGTAGATGCAGAGAAATCATAAAGATCAGAGCAGAAATAAATGAAATAGAGACAAAACAATAGCAAAAATCAGTAAAACTAAAAGCTGGTTCTTTGAGAAGATAAATAAAATCGATAAACCTCTAGCAAGACTCATCAAGAAAAAGAGGGAGAAGACTCAAATCAATAAAATTAGAAATAAAACAGGAGAAGTTACAACGCACACCACAGAAAGAAAAAGCACCATAAGAGATTACTACAAGCAACTATATGCCAATAAAATGGACAACCTGGATGAAATGGACAGATTCTTAGAAAAGTATAACCTTCCAAGACTGAATCAGGAAGACATAGAAAATATGAATAGACCAATCATGAGTAATGAAATTGAAACTGTGATTAAAAATCTCCCAGCAAACAAAAGTCCAGGACCTGATGGATTCCCAGGTGAATTGTATAAAACATTTAGAGAAGAGCTAACTCCCATCCTTCTCAAACTCTTCCAAAACATTGCAGAGGAAGGCACAATCCCAAACTCATTTTATGAAGCCACCATCACCCTGATACCAAAACCAGACAAAGATACTACAAAAAAAGAAAACTACAGACCAATATCACTGATGAATTTAGATGCAAAAATCCTCAACAAAATACTAGCCAACAGAATCCAACAACATATTAAAAGGATCATACACCATGATCAAGTGGGGTTTATCCCTGGAATGCAAGAATTCTTTAAGATATGCAAATTAATCAATGTGATACACCACATTAACAAATTGAAGGATAAAAACCACATGATCATCTCAATAGATGCAGAAAAAGCTTTTGACAACATTCAACACCCATTTAGGATAAAAAACTTTCCAGAAGGTGGGCATAAAGGGAACCTACCTCAACATAATAAAGGCCATATATGACAAACACACAGCAAACATCATTCTCAATGGGGAAAAACTGGAAGCATTCCCTCTAAGATCAGGAAAAAGACAAGGATGTCCACTCTCGCCACTACTATTCAACATAGTTTTGGAAGTCCTTGCCACAGCCATCAGAGAAGAAAAAGAAATAAAAGGAATCCAAATTGGAAAAGAAGTAAAACTGTCACTGTTTGCAGATGACATGATACTATACATAGAAAATCCTAAAGATGCCACCAGAAAACTACTCGAGCTAATCAATGAATTTGGTAATGCTGCAGGATACAAAATTAACACACAGAAATCTCTTGCATTTCTATACACCAACAATGAAAGATCAGCAAGAGAAATTAAGGAAACAATCCCATTCAACATTGCAACAAAAAGAATAAAATACCTAGGAATAAACCTAACCAAGGAGGTAAAAGACCTCTACTCAGAAAACTATAAGACACTCATGAAAGAAGTCAAAGAAGGCACAAACAGACGGAGGGACATACCATGTTCTTGGATTGGAAGAATCAACATTGTGAAAATGACTATACTACCCAAAGCAATTTACAGATTCAATGCAATCCCCATCAAATTACCAATGGCATTTTTCACAGAACTAGAACAAGAAATTTTACGATTCGTATGGAAACGCAAAAGACCCCGAATAGCCAAAGCAATCTTGAGAAGGAAAAATGGAGTTGGGGGAATCAGGCTTCCTGACTTCAAACTATACTACAAGGCCATAGTGATCAAGACAGTATGGTACTGGCACAAAAACAGAAATATAGATCAATGGAACAGGATAGAAAGCCCAGAGATAAACTATGGTCAACTAATCTATGACAAAGGAGCCAAGGATATACAATGGAGAAAAGGCAGCCTCTTCAATAAGTGGTGCTGGGAAAATTGGACAGCTACGTGGAGAAGAATGAAATTAGAACACTTCCTAACACCATACACAAAAATAAACTCCAAATGGATTAAAGACCTAAATGTAAGGCCAGACACTATAAAACTCCTAGAGGAAAACATAGGAAGAACACTCTTCGACGTAAATAACAGCAAGATCTTTTTTAAACCACCCCCTAGAATAATGGAAATAAAAACAAAAATAAATAAGTGGGACCTAATGAAACTTCAAAGCTTCTGCACAGCAAAGGAAAGTATAAGCAAGACCACAAGACAACCCTCAGAATGGGAAAAAATATTTGCAAATGAATTAACAGACAAAGGATTCATCTCCAAAATATATAAACAGTTTATCCAGCTCAATATCAAAAAAATAAACAACCCATATGTGTTTGCGCTTACTTCTGAGTTCTCTATTCTATTCCATTGATCGTCCTTTCTATTTTTGTGCCAGTACCATACTGTCTTGATCACTATGGCCTTGTAGTATAGTTTGAAGTCAGGAAGCCTGATTCCACCAACTCCATTTTTCCTTCTCAAGATGGCTTTGGCTATTCGGGGTCTTTTGCGTTTCCATACAAATCGTAAGATGTCTTGCTCTAGTTCTGTGAAAAATGCCATTGGTAATTTGATCGGGATTGCATTGAATCTGTAAATTGCTTCGGGTAGTACAGACATTTTCACAATGTTGATTATTCCAATCCAGGAACATGGTATGTCCCTCCATCTGTTTGTGTCGTCTTTGATTTCTTTCATCAATGTCTTAAAGTTTTCTGCATACAGATCTTTTGCCTCCTTAGGCAGGTTTATTCCTAGGTATTTGACTCTTTTGGTTGCAATGGTGAATGGGAGAGTTTCCTTAATTTCTCTTTCTGCTCTTCCATTGTTAGTGTATAGGAATGCAAGAGATTTCTGTGTATTAATTTTGTATCCTGCTACTTTACTAAACTCATCAATTAGTGCTAGCTAAAGTACTTAATTTTCATAAACTCTATTTTAAGGTGATATTTATTGCTTCTATTTATTACACAGATATATGCAAATTCTAAAGTTTAAGCATGTTGGCTGCCTTTCATGCAAAGTTTGAATTTATCTGTTATAGCTCCATGCTACCACCTAGAAAAGTATTTGTCTCTCTTTGGGGCTGAAATAAGGGGATTTATTAATAATTCTGGATTTCATGGGCAAAAACAAACATTTTTTTCTAGTTGTAGAGGGTAAAGCATATAAAAATTCTCTCTTCTGTTCCCAAAATATAGAAATGATAGATAATGGCTTCTTTTTTTGTTTAAAATATAAAGACAAAGCTAATAAACTAAACAGGTATATATTCACGAAGCAGGAAAAGATAACTTAGAAGAAGTAAGAGAAAGAAAGCAACTGAAAATCTAGTCATGTAGCCTATGAATATAGAGCCAAATACAGGCTATGTGGTCATGGGCTAGACCTATATGAACCTGGGAGCCAGATCTATACTGTCTTCCCAGGAAAGGGGAAAGAAACTACCAGACTGTTGTCCAGCACAGAGGAAAAGTTAGTTGTATGTGGCATGAATATGAGGCATCACAAAGATCAAGAGTCTTAAACCAAACATTTACCATGTTCAAGCCACGTAGCTTATAAGCCCAGAGCAGAAATAAACAATTGCAATAAACGTAAGCAGTTATATAGACAGTCACAAACCCATATAGGGTAAGTTTACAGACAATATTTTAAAAGAACAAAAGTACATGTATTACTGATGCAACAAATATTTATTAAGTACCTACTATATGCCAGGAACTCTGCCAACTGCTGAGGAAACAACAGTTTTTTAAAAAGTAGGTAACAAATTAACGCCTTCATGGAGCAAACATTATGCACCAGTAGAAGTAAAATCAAACAAACAATAAACTGATGAAACATAAGACGGTTCACTGCCTCCAACAGGAGAGAATTTGAACCAAGAAAATTAAATTAATAAAGTAATTTAAGAAAATGTTAAAAGAACTACGCTTAAATATCTCAAAGAAATAAAAAGAGAAAAGCTTTTTAGGTAAGAATAGGAATAATATATGGTTATAAAACAGCACACAGGAAAAAAGAACAAATTAGAAATTTGGGGATGGAAAAAATATAGTCACTAGCGAAATTTTAAAATCCTTCAAATTACAGGCTAAATCTCACTTAAAGAAACTTAAACACAAAATTAATAAGTTAGAAGACAGAACTACGGGAATCTCCCAGAAATTAACAGAGGGAGGGAGAGGAGAGGAAGGGAGAGAAGGGTGCGGGGAGAGGGAGAGAGAGAGAGAAAGAAAGAGAGAGAGAGAGATTAATAGACATGAGGAACAATTTGAGGAGCTCATATACCTGCCTAATTCCAGAAAGAAAATAAAAATAGAAAGACCACAAAAAGGTAATGTTTGAAGATACGAGAGTTGAAATTTTCCCAGAACTAATGATGTGAATCTTCAGGTTAAAAAAAAAATCCACCAAATGCCTAATCTACATCTCTACACATCATAATGAACTTTGTTACTTTTAGCAGCAATGAAATAATTTTTAATTTTCTGTAAAGAAACTTCACCAATTAGATTGATGGCAGACTTCTTAGTCCCAGGAAGATATGACAGAAATCAGACAATAAATATATTCAGATGGCTGTGGGAAAAGTACCTCGTATTCATAACATGCTTTGTCAGACTATCACTCAAGAGTTAGAATGAATTAAAGACATTTTTATAAATCAAAGACACAAATTTTAGTCAGTTCCTCACTGAAATAAAAATATAGAGAGGGCATATTTCATCAAGGAGATACTGACTATGTAATAAGCCGCAGAAATAAAGCTTCCATAAACTCCAAGTAATTGATATTCTGTCTTCTCTCATCACAGTCCTATGAAGTTAGAAAACAGAAATTAAAAGAACTAAAACAAATCAAAAAGGAAAAAGAATAACAGCTATTTGAAAGCCATAAAAATCACATCCACATCCAAGTAATCCATGAGTTAAGAAAAGAAAATCATATTACACTGACCAGGACCTCCAGTAATTAATGATTTGAGTAGGAGTGGCGATAGTGGACATCACCTTTTAAATGCTAAAATGTTAAAAATTAAGCACTATTGTTTGCATTAAGTTTTGGTAGATACAAGTAGGTTAAGTAAGGTTCTCTTCTACTCTTAATATACACACATACACAAACACACATAGACACCCATATGTGTGTACAATATTGAATGGTATTGAATGCCTTTTCTGTATCCATTGAGATGATCAAGAATTCTGCTAATAGAGTGATGGATTTGCAGTGATAAGGTAGTATAAAAAGTATTGATGCTGTATCTTCCTTGCAGAAATATTATTACTTCTGATGTATCTTTAAATACTTCACAAATTTTCTCAAACACAACCAAATTAGATAAGTCATCCCAATGAGATGTCTGACATTAGTATTTGTAAAATGCCATTTGCTCCATTTACTAGATTTTTTATTTTATTGAGAAAATAAGTTGAAACTCATGTTACATATTCAAACACTATAGTTAATACAGTGAAAAGAATTTTTCTAGTCCCCACTTTCCTGACCATGAGAATCACTCCTGTTACTCTGCATCATTCCAAAAAGTGTCCATGTGACCTATGTATTTGTCATTTTAACATAAATTCACATACATTTTAATATTGTTCTGGGAATTGATTTTTCTACTAAAAGTATATTTAAGAGATCTTTTCTATGTAAACACAAAGACCAACTCTTCTTTTTAATGGTTGCATAATATTCCCTGGTATAGGTATTGGATAATTAATGTAAGATATTAAGGTAGTTGCCAATTTTTGTTATCATAAGCAGGGCAGCAGAAACCATCTCTGTAGATATGTCCTTGCACACATGTATAAATACATCACATGACAAATTTCTAGTAGTGAAATTTCTGGGTCAAAGTAATGTACATTTATATTTTATAGGTATTGTCAAACTGCCATTAAAAGAGATTAAAATAATTTCAACTTCACCACCTCTGACTGAGAATTATTACTTCTCCATTCGATACACTTAACACACTGTATTTATTAATTGATATTTTAGTCTTTAAGAAAATAAGTGAAAATCAAGTTATTATTATCTTAATTCTCATTTCTTTAATTATGAGTAAGATTATGCAGTTCAGTGGGAAGGTAGTCCACTTGCATTTCTATTGGGTGGTTTGGTTACCCAATATTAAAAAATCACATTTAAAACTATACACATATACATTTCATGGTCACAATTCATTTTCCATTCTTCAGATTTGTCCTTTTTTGGAGAGATTCTTGCATTATGTTCTTGTCACTACCTTGAAAGTCTATCAAAGCTGTGCTATGTCCTTGTGAACAGCATGGTTGAGAGTTCTATTTCTGTTTTAAGTATTTGTCAGGTTGAACCAATAATGTAAAAACAACACTGTAATTATCTTAAGACATTATTTTGTGTTTGTTGGCTTTAAAATATTAAGTTGAAAAGAGCCCAGGTACCTTTAAGAAAAAGCAGACCTTATTATAAAATGCAGATAAAGGATATAACAGCAGTTGGCAAAGACTTCCTTGCAGATTTACAGCACATGCTTCCCCCATTATGTGTAATAGGGCAGCAATAGTTCTCTCGTCCTGAAGAGAAGCCAGGAAGGAACTTCACTGGTCTGTTCATGTCTTTTACAAAGTTTTCCAGTATGTTATTGACCTTTTCCTTATTGATTTGTTATTTGCATAACTTATAAATAAGAATATATATTATAAATGATACATATCCTTTACAATAATTCACTAAAATTAGAAGAAGATGAAAGAGAAGAAGAAGCAAGAAGAGGTAAAAGGAGCAAGAGGAGGAGAGAAGGTAAAGAAGTAGCCACCTCTCATTCTTTCCATTGACTTGAAACCAAGCAGGACCCCGCAAGGGCCAGAGCTCTCTGTTCCCCCGGCTCTTGTTTACAGAAAAGCTTTAGCTTAGAAGGCCTTTTCTGAGTCTCAAAGAGCAAACTTAATCAGAGAAGTGAGATAATGCAGAAACAAAGGAAAACAGTTAAGCAAAACAATAGTTTAGCCATAAAACAAAGTCAAGAACCTTTAGTTCCTCCTCTAGGTCTACAGATAACATCCTGAGCCATATCCTTGAGTTGTTTTACTGATAGTAAAACCCCCATCCGGTGGGAAAAGTTAACTGCATGCCAACCACCAGCACACAGATGTCAGTCAGACAAACTGGAACCAGAAGGTTGATGACTGAGACTCCAAAAACATACAACTGCTACCTTACCATCAACTAATAAAAGAATTAAGCACAAGCTGATCACATACCTTGTGACCCTCTCCATCACACTGTCTTTAAAAACCCTCCCCCAAAGCCATCAGGGAGTTCAGGTCTTTTGAGCATAAGCTGTCCATTCTCCTTGCTTTGTCCCCATTGGGCATATGGCAATAAATGCTGTACTTTCTTTCACCACAACCCAGTTTTACTGCAGGCTGGTGAGTGGACCCAAGTTTGGTTGGTAACAGACTCTCCTAAATACTGGATTCCTGATTCTCACCAGTCTCTTTAACTACTTTGGTAAACTGACTTTAGGATGGGCATCAAAATTGATCTCTACTGTCCTAACAGAGGGAAATCCTTTATTACTTTCAAATTATAAATCAACCAGTTCATTATGTGGCCCAATTCTTTCAAAGTAAGGAATTTTAAAACAGTTGAGTTTGAACAGTTGAGTACTTACTAACATAAAGTAAAACTCAGAATTAATGACCATATTTTTACTTAATTATTTTTGGAATCTGGTGGTTATTAGGCAGCACTCTGGACCACTACTAACCCCTCTAACACAGCAACTCGGTTAACCATTTTAAGAAACATTTTACAACTAATTCTTGTTGAGTTTCATCAGAATTCAGTTCTTCCTTGAGTTACATTTTCCATAGAGACTATAGTCTCATTCTCTTAGAGATAAAGTGGTTGACTGGTTATACCTGTATTCCACATGGGCACAATGCACTGAAGAGTGCTAGCCTTAGGGCCTTCTTGGTCCTATGTCTGAGAATAAATACAAGCCAGCTCTCAGGCCTTCACTTTTCTAAATTATGTATCTAGACATGGTTTTTTGGTTTTTTTTTTCTTTTTTTTAATTTCTCAAAGCTTTGGAAACTTAAAGAGCATGAAATATATGGTCATATCTCGTTATTGGTCACATATACAATTACACAGTTTTACAGTATAAAACTGGTATTTCCTACGTGTGTTTTACTTTGCATGATACACATAAAATGGAGAAATAACTAAAATAACCAGCATGATTGAAATATCATAGTCAGTAGACTATGCTGTAAAATTTGTAGTCACTGCAACATAAATTCAGGACTATCTATGAATAATTACCACAGAAAGAAGCAACGACTATTCCATTTGGGTGCAGATCCTCAGAGAGACTAACAATGTGCTGGTCTATATAACTAAAGTGAATGATAGCACAAAAGGGATTTTGCTTACAGGTTATATTTCTGGACTGCTAAAATATGACAGGTTAATTTTTTTAATGTACAAGTTTTTATGAGACACTGTAAGTAATGTAACGCACTTTAAAGAAAAAGTCAAGGAAATTTAATTACATAATTAACAAGCATTTATTTGAATAAGGTTAGATAAAAGGGAAAAAATTATTTCAAAGACATTGCTTGCAGATATTTATGTAGACAGTTTTCCAGTCATTAAACTATTTTTAATAAAAATACAAGAGAGAAACCTATATCAAGTTCAAACTGCTTTGAAGAAATATAATCCCTCAAAGGTTTTGATTTAAATCTGTAGTTTGGACTATCTCCTCAAAGAAGTAACAGAGGTTCAGACACATGAGATATATGTTCTCAACCACACTCAAGTTAACCACATTTATTGCTGAGAAAGTCAACACCAAAGATGCACAGCGACTAGGAAATGAAATGCCACAGTCCCTGTTTGCTTTTAATATAGCCTAATAAGAGCATCACTCACATACACAAAGACTTTAGCCCCGTTGTGTATGCACATGGTCAGAAATGGCATTTGAGATTTTTCCTGTTCTCCCTATTGCTCTCCCCAAAAATACTGCAGTTAAGATGATGTGGGATTTGGCCCACAGGCTCTAGTTTGCAGATCTCTGCCCTATGTTCTTAACATTGCTTCTGTTATTGTTGAATTTTAATAAAATATATATATGTTCCAAATTAGCATGTTTGTTATTGACCTTTAATAAAAAATAATATTCTAATGGGCAAGTTAATTTGGAAAACTCTGAGTTACCCAGTCAGCCCTGACACACACAAACTCAGCTACCCTAGCTTCCCACATGCATTTCAAGAGTAACTTCAATATAGTTTAAAATAACTGAGCTCAGCTGGGATACAGTTCACAACTCGAACCACTATGGCTATTACTGCATCTATAAATTCAAAATAAGCAATGATAGCACAGTGACTGTAAAGATAAAGAGTATTTGGCTTATTTTAATATTGTAATTCTATGCACAAATCACTCTGAATCATGCAGAATCTATTTTTGAAGGCATCCTTTATGTGTTTCTTCCCTATTTTTCAAAAAAATAAATTAAGAAGTATTAATCCATTACTTTTTTTGTTTTCTATTTTGCTTTTTACTGGCATAATTATATATACAAAATTTAACACAAGAAAATTTCTCTGCATTTCTTTTTCTGTCATTACTACTGTGAGTATCTGTTTCATTTCCTCATTATTACTAAAAATAATTTTGTTACATAAAGAATATTATAAGATGATCCACTTTGGGGATAATTTACAATATATACAGCACTGTTCCATGGGTTTATTAAGCAAGTATATGCATTTTAAGCATGTATTTACTTGGTAAAAAGTTTAAGTATTTTCAAAGGTAAAAAAGAATTAAAACAAAGTTAATCAAACAAATCAACAAAGTGCTAATAAGACAGTTCAGAGAATACAAAGATTGAAATTTCACAAGACTAATCAGATAAAATAACTAATCAGAAATTTCACAGGACTAATAAGTAGAAATAATAAGCAAGCTGCAACCACACAGTAAAAGGGCATAGCTTAGGAAACGTGTATTGTATCTATAAGGACACGGTGAGCTTGAATACTGGCCTCATCACTAATAACATCTGATATAAAAGTGCCTTTTCCCAAAAGAAGCTGGCTGAAACACTGGACTCATTAAGTATTATAATCTAAGAAGAACAGAATTACTCATTTGTTTGAAATGAAACATAATAATGAACAACTTAAATTCCTTTAATATCATCACATTCTTTAGCATTTAAACCTATTATATGTCTTTAGAGATGTTAATAACATACAGTTTAACTAATGCAACAAACCTATACTGAGAATTGACTAGGCCTGAGCAAGAAACACCAACACGAGGCTTTCCAAGTCCATTCTTCAACCAAAAGTAAAAAAAGGGTGGGAGACAAAATCATAGAGAGGAAAAAAGAAAAGAGAACAGAATATTAGATGACCTCACATGACCTCAACTGTAAAATATGTGGTATGTAGAACTTAATTCCACTGTTTTGTTGTCAGAGCAAAATGCCTCATTGTTTTAGAAAACTTTGACTTTTCATGTGTGGTGTCCCTAACAATAAATATCTATATTGTTTCTGATCTTAACTGATTATTCCTTAACAAGATTTATGAACCTCTTCCTCCATTACACAACAGCTGTCTTACATATGCTTAACTTCACTGGTTAGTTAAACACAAATCCAAAGAATTGTCATACCAAGAGGTTTGAGTGTCACCAGGCTAGGCTGAGATGTTAAGATATAATTCTAGAGTTCTTTCATCATTGAAAAAAAAGTAAATGCACAACCTATATATTTCCCCCAAACATTTTTAAATTATGGGTTTTGAATGATTTTGAAAAGTCCCTGCAATTATGAATGCCTGGTGCAGTGAAAGAACAGTGAACTAATCAGGAAACCTGGGTTGAAATTCTAGTAAGCCACCTAACCTTATTAAACCACAGTTTCCTAAAATAAGCAAATGATACCTGCACTCCAGACTGTTAAGAGAAAATGAATTGACAGACAAAGAGAGGTTGGGCAAGAAGAAATTTCTTTTTAAAGATAAAATCTCAATATAATTAGATTCATTAGGTTAGTGTATTTCTAAACGTAATTTAGGAAAATAAAGGTATCTTCCATCTATGGCTTCTTAAATTGTGCTTAAATGTTCACCAGTGGCCAATTTTCTTCCCACCAAATTATTACAAATTAAATAAAAAATTATACAATGATTTAGATGAGTCTTTCTAGAAAGAGATTTCATGTATAAACCATATTCTAAATATGAAATTATGTGATTGTAAAATCTGAACCATCACAAAGTAAATATGATACATGAGTTGGTATTTCAGGAAAAGTTTTGGAAGAATGTTTAAGTCAAAGACAAAAAAGCCTCAAAATCTTGCAACTATGATTAAATCTGAGAAACATACAATTTGTGGAGAATTCAACAATGATACATTAACTGTATCTTGGGTTTGTTTTTCATTGAATATAATATATTCTATACTTTGTTTTATTTTTAACAATTAATACATATATATGTTACCTTATAAAATTTGTAATGAAAAGCAACAGCTTCTTCCCTACCCCTCCCCCTCAACACAAGGCCTGGTCCCACTAGCCAGAGGCAATAATTTTTAAGTATTTCCTGCTTTTGTTTGTTATTCCCACAACTCTAAGTACTATGTTCCTCTCTAATTCTTCTATTCAGTTACCTGCTAATTAGTAACTTGTTGGCTTCCCTGTGTAATTTTTTCTCTCACAGTTTTCATCTTTTTTGCTTTTTAACTTTATGTTCTAAAAGTTATTCTCCAATTTATGTTCTAGATTTTCTAAATCAAAGAACATTGTTTTTTCCTTTAACTGTTCCTTTTTCCCTCATTGACTTCCTTTCTTTACGGACACAATTCTTCTTGTACTTTTGAAGTTACTAACAAAAATTTTTTAAGTTATCTTATTCTTAAATTGCCTGTTTCCTACAATCAATTGTTACTTTTGGGTATCTTGGTTGTTGAAGGAATCAGTAGAGGTAGGCAGGACACCGAGGCTTGTAATACAGGAAGCAATGTTTATTGTACCGGTACAGGCCCAGTGGACTCACATCCAACGACTGAGCCCCGAAACAAAGAAAAGTTTCCCCTTTTATAAACCAGTTCCCGTGCTTTTTGGGAGCCTATAGCTATGTTTATCTAGGCAGGGGCAAGGTACAGAGGCCAGAGTGCAGAAGTTAGGTTTTCCCTTATCTCCTTGACTCAGATGTCTGGGCTGTTTATGGCAGGATCTCTGTAAAAGAGGCCATAAATTACTTATTCCCTGAGGCTTGCATTCTCTTCTGTTTGACTCTTCCTTCCCTGCTTTTATTATTAACCTGCCTCATGGTCTCTTCTCCCTGGTTTTCCTTACACAGCTAGTGATTGTGATTTCCTTTTTCATGTTGGATGGAGGAAAGGATTATGTTGATTCAGGGGTTTCTGGCAGACAGTCATCTCCATCAGGCTTCTCTCAGCTGAGGAGTTTACTGGGAGCTCTGTGTACATGACTTAGGGGTAGGGACTGACCTTTCTGGGGGTGCATGTATTGTGGAAGTCCCACAATTGTCAGGATGTAAACAACTGTTTTGGAGTGCCAATGTCCACTTTGATAACCTCAGCTCTGCCCAAGAATGTTAGTCATTCTCTTTACAGAAGACCCCTCTGATTCTCTTGCCTGGGTATAAACACCAAAGAGTTGTTCTGTGCGTGGGGTACAAAGGGACAGCACCTGGCACAAGGATTCCATGACAAGTCTTTAATTATCTCCCTATTTCAGTTGCTCTTCTCACATCTACTCTTAGTACCTGCCTCGCTGGTGTTCCACCTGAGAGAGTCACCCGCTAATACCTCTAAAAGCTTCGTAGCGCATACTCCTCTTAACTAGTGATTTTTTTTTTTTTTGGTACTGTGTTGAATCCACTCCCCAGCTCATATCTGCTTTCCAGCTTCTGAGACTTGTTGAAAGCTCTCCACTTATGACACGTCACCTTCATTTTGCTTCATTGCCATGTATTTATTTCCATTTGCAGATCCTTTCTGTTCTCATAATGCTGTCTCCGTGAACACCATTTTTGAATCATTTTATCCACACACATCAACAACCATCAAAATCATCCTGTCTGCTTAACCTCCACCTTTGGAGAACAACATACTTTTTCTTTTACTCTCTATTCATCCTTCTAGTCTCTCTTCAAGTTTCATCCTTTTGGGGAATCTTCTCTGATCTCTGTGTTGTGCCCCTTCAATGAGCCCCCACAGCACCTTGTTTTTTACCACAGAGTCTATCTCCGTAGGTCTGACTAGCCTCTTCCCCACTTGAGGCCAGGGGGTCCTTGATAACAGAGACTGAAATGTTTCCAAATCACATATTACTGAGCTTAATTCCTTATCTAAAATGTTTTTGAATTAATATAAAAAGTGACCCAGGAACATTTTTTTTTTAACATTTATTGCCTAGAGAATACACTCTAACATGAACTCCAGACTCAAAGCTATTAATATGGAACTTGTTGGTCAAAAAAACTCTGGGAAATAATTCTATATACCCCTTTTATAAATTCACATCTTAGCATTATTAAAGGTTCTAAAACAAAGTAAAGGAAAAAAAATAATTAAATTGTATTAGCTTGGTGTTTCCTAAAGTTACTTAACTACATAATTTTTTGTGTGAAATAATGACAAACACCCCACAGTTGTAGTGTATTAGCAACAATAGAGAACTCTATGAAATCTAGGATAAAATGTGATGATTCTGGAAAAGCAGGTGGCTTATGATCAAAGAGGACCTGAAGATGAAGGCTGGCCTCGGATTCTTGTACAAGGAGGACATCACACAAGAATGGACATAGGAGAAGTTCTTTATACCTCTCCTCGGAAGAGAAGTTTAGGGCTTCCCTAGGAGTCAAATGTGTATTTGTTATGCCACAGTACCTTGCAGAGATTCCACTCTTTGTGGGCCAAGGCCAACCCGAAAAGGTTGTTAGGCAGATCTTCAGTCTCAACCAAAAGAAAAGGGATTCACTCAAACACAGTTTAAATTAGTCTAAACCTAAAGTGATTTTCTAAAAAAAAAAAAAAGTAATCACTTTTAACCTTTTCTAAGGATAAATGCATAGATAGGTTATATCACATCAGCCACTGGCATGGTGTTCTGGCACCAATTCCAATCTATTGAGGCTGCTGGATGGATTTAAAGCATGTGTTTGAAACATTTTAGGACATTTGTCTCTATGCTTATACCCTTGTACATTACCTTCAATGGGCAGCCCAGAACACAGCCATATGCAATCAGAGAAGTCAACACAGGATATATTATGGGTATTTTAACACATATTATTTATTAATAATTTTGTAAGCGTGAATTTTGAAACACTACACATGCTCAGTGATTTTTTCCAAATTTTGAACCATGACCTAGGTTTAAGCTGAATTTTGTTTGAATGTGATGTTTTATCTCTCATCCTTGGCTTAGAAATTTAGAATATCACTTTCTGTGAATGAGAAAATAAGTAAATCAACATGTTGTAATGCAAAGAACACAGCTCTAGGAGAAAAAAAATTTGTTCCGGACTAGGTTTACCATCCATTAATTATGTGACTAGGTGAGAACTCTCTCATCTCTTTGAGCCTTAGTTCTGTCCAGCTGTAATGTTGGAGGGGGGTAAATGAAACAGGAGTAATACAGTAAACTAAATGCTTATGGGGGCACAAAAGGACAAATATTGTATGATTCTACTTATATGAAGCATATAGAGTAATCAAATATGTAGAGACAGAGTAGAGTGGTGGTTGCCAAGGGCTGATGGGCAGGGTCAATGGGGAATTACTGCTTAACAGGTATGGATCTTCAGTTTGGGAAGATAAAGTTCAGACGATGGATGGTGGCAATGGTTGCACAGCGATGTGAATGTACCTAATGCCACTGAACTATATACTTAAAAATGCTTAAAATGATAAATTTTATGCTATACATATTTTACCCCAATTTTTAAAAAAGCAGTAAGATGTACCTAAAGGCAAGGAGAATAATGCTGGAATATTACAAAAATCTCTTTCCAGTATATAATGTATCACATCTATATTTCTGAAACAACACAGCAAACTGATTTTTGACAGAACAATGACCAAGACCACCCCAGAAATGCACTATATAACCCTAAGCTCTGTTGCTTCAGAAGAGAAACGGAACAAAAAAATTTATGAGCTTCACTTTAGCACGTATCAATAAATTTCAAGCACCAGAAGACTTGTTCATTTTGCAGGTGGTGCTTTAAAGCTTGTATTATAGATTTTTAAAAATCATTCATAAGAATCTAAAGCCCTTAAGATTCTTAATTAACACCATATTATGAAACAATTTAAAACCAATCATTTACCTCTTTTGTGCAAGCTGAAGCAAATGCTAACAGGCACTTTCACTTTAATAAATTAAGAGCTGTTTCAAAAGTTAAGTATATGCTCAAACTGTATTATGTTGTCGGGTGATTTGAGTTATAAGAAATTCTTTACAGTGCATTTTAAAAAATTACCTTTCTGTGGGGAGTCCATTAATTTCATTCTGTCATCTTCTTCTCCTCCCCTCAAAGCCACCCACTAATCTAAGCATTCTTGAACACAAACCTTATAAGAAGTGTTTCTTCATGCATGTGTAGTGCATTGGGTAACTAAATGAAATGCAGCTGGGAAATAAGAAGTGGACATTGAAATGACTCATTAGGCAGCTGTATAGAATAGACAGAAGAAAGCAGCAGGAAAAGCTACCATGAAGATGCCTAGGGTCATACATCCTGTTCCCTGTAGATGACTAAAAGCAACATAAAATAAAGCTCTGGGGAAGAACATGGAGTTTTAAGATTTCAATGTTAGACAATAATAGAAATAAAACTTACTAAAAATACAAATTTGCAGATAAAATTGATACCAGAAACCAATGAATCCAAGACTGATTAATAGAAACAAAGCTGGGGGTATGAATGACGAAAACCAAAAAAAAAAAAAAAAAAATCCCAAAAATCTAGTAATATTTTAGAGAAGTCACTGATTAACAGGGAACTTAGGACCCCAAATTATTTATATTTTACTTTGTTTCTTAATCCTAAACTTGAAAAGGAAGTTAATACAACATGCAGGTCATGAAATTTGGATCAGGAAACCCTAAGTTAAATCTCAGCTTAGCCATTTTCTATCTGGATAAATGAGTCTGTTTCCTAGTCTAAAAACAAATGGTAATAAAGACTGTATAAAGCTATATTTGCAAGGATTCAGTTACATTAATTGATGAAAAAGTAGCATTATTTGAAACCAGACTAATTTGGGTACTTCTTCTATCACTGCCTGACATATGAAATATATTTACTGTCTCTAAACCTCAATTTATTCTTCTAAGAAATGGGTAAGATAACATACAAATCACAGGATTACAATTATTACATAGGATAATATATGTAATATGTTAGCACAATGACACCTTATTATATACTACAAAATTATCACCAGCAAAAGAAATCACTTGGAGAATAATTCATGTTCTAAAAGTCTTAGTTGAATTTAAATATGATAAATAGGAGGATAATTTACCTTAAGGGCAATTATAGTGCTTTTCATCTTTGCCAATTATGACCAACGTATATTTGGAATTTTTAATGATAAGGAGGATGAACAGCAATAGCAGCCAATGCTACACACACACACACACACACACACACACACACACACACACACACGATCTTAACTAAGGCCATATTTTGAGAAGCTCACTATAGCTAAATATCCTACCTAAGAAAGAAAGTAAAGGTATTATGATATGGATTTAAGAGAGCATTAGCTAAAATAAGCTAAGAGGAACAGTGTTCTGGAGTTGCCAGTAAACATTAGAAGGCTAGCCTATGAGAATTCAAAGAATAAAAATAATAATTTGAGAAACATAGCCCAAAGTATAGCCAAATGGCCTGTTTTGGCTCTTGGCCATACCACTTCTGGCAACCCCTTTTTTTTCAGGCCTACAGGTCACTTAGTAAACTACCATCAAAATAATTCCTAATTCCATGTCATCTCTGCAATCAAAACATTTCCAAGATGTGTCCATTTCCTAAGCATGTAAGTACAAATATAGTCTAGGTTAAAAATCTCTCCAAAATGGGAGGTCAACTCACTCTGTCAGCTTTAGTTCTCATTTCACCCTAAGTACAGAGCACTAAGCTCCAAGCACACGGGACCACGTACTGTGCCCAAGCACTTCCTGAGCTTTCTCATTTCCTTGCTCTTCCTCATTCAGTTCTTTATCCATGAAAGACTTCTTTTCTGTCTTTACTTGTTTGAATCCTCACCTAATTGAAAGAATCTTGAGAACAAGTAATATTTATATACCTTTATATATTACTTGTTTCAGCTAACAAAATGCTTCCATCTGTTCACTCATTTCCAAATACGAAGTGTCAATCGAGTGGCAATTATGCAATAGGCATAATGAGAGATGCTGTAGGTGAAGTGCAAAAACAAAACTGCTGAATTTAATTAAAACTTCAGCTGTAAAGATGACATACTTTAGCTATTATGCATTTAAAAAAGCAATATATGGATTTGGGGGATTGGGGGGGCACATGTGCTTGCTTTACATGTACTGAAAACCCCTTTGTGAAAGTGTCTAAAAATAAAGGGTGGTTCCATCCTAAAAAAAAAATTAGAATTTTCTAAAGGCTCTATGATACAGTCAGTAATTCCCCTCTAGAAACAATTTCTGTCTACTTTGAAAAACAAATGTTTTAGTTTATAATGTGACAATAAAATGTGTACATTATTACTACATTGGCCTTCATTTTACAAAACAAGAGAAAATTATTCATTATTCAAAATGCACCAAAAAATTTATAAAATCAAGGTGACACACACAGTGTTGTGTATAGACAATTGGAATCAGGATAAATTCAGTAAAACGTCACTTTGCAACAGGTAAAACAATCTTTATGACTTCATGTAATTTTTTCATACATTTTATAAGTCAAGTATACAAAATCATCTTGATTTTTTGACATCATGTTTAATCAGTGTTTCTTTGCAATGGATATAATTTTTTCCATTTCTCCATTTAAATCCTTCCAGATCTAACTTGGAACTCCTATATTATTAATAAAACACAGTGACTTAACATAGCTAAATCTGCTTCATTGGCAGATATTTATGATTTGCTTGCTATAGGATTCATAATTTTTTATATGTAACAAAAAGTAAACAAGAAAACTTGTGTAATAAATATAACAAATACAATACAGAGCATCTACAAATATAAAAAAACAGGAAACAGTGTATTTTTGTACTTTTCTTAGATTGACATTTGGATTCATTGCTTATTAGAGATACTTCACCTAAAAAAGTGCCATGAGGATGAACAAAAACACATATTGAGGATATTATTGGGAATGTAACAAATATACTTAAAAATAAGTTTATGCAATGTTTTCAAATAAATTGTACAGTCTTTAAGTATAGATAAGACTCAAGAAAGAAAAAACACCCACAAATAAGTGGAGATTGTTTTTAAATTCTTGAATTAGATTGATTGTCCTCCACCTCTCATTTATCTTAGCTCCAGAGAACACTGTCACCACAAGTAGCAACAAAGTATGCTAATGGTTATGTGTTCTATACTCCTTTGAAAGATGACCTATTTTGACATGACATGCAAATATCTAACATCCTGGCCTGCATCTTTCTTCCCTCCTGGTTATAAAATAAGCAAAAATGTCAAAGACTGTCTGGTAAAACAAAGGCCTGTAGATTTTTAAAATATTCAAATATTTAGCACCGAAAGTTTGAAAATATTATGTGGTAAGTAAATGGGAAAATCAATTTTCCCATTTTCCATTATTATTTTTAAGATAACTTTTATCATTAAAAATACTATTATTATTATATTTTATACACTACTTTAAAAAATCAATTTTTCCATGATTATGAACTATGCAAATAGAAAAATCCAAAAAAAAGATTTCATATTATGAAAACTACATATTTTCACCTAGGAGACATTAAAGAGTTATTAAAATAAAGATACAACTTAAAAGTCTGATGTGGGCTTATTTAAGTGAAGTCAAAAATAAATAAATGGGACCTAATCAAATTTACAAGTTTTTACACAGCAAAGGAAACCAAAGGAAAAAAAAAAAGAAAAGAAAAGACAAGACAGCATACAGAATGGGAGAAAATATTTGCAAATGATGAGACAGACAAGGGCTTAATCTCCAAAACATAAAAACAGCTTATACAACTCAACAACAACAAAACAAACAACCCAATTGAAAAATGGGCTTAGAAGCCCTTAGTAGACATTTCTTCAAAGAAGACATACAGATGGCCAAAAAGCACATGAAAATATGCTCATCATCACTAATTATTAAAGATATGCAAATCAAAATTATGAGGTGTCACCTCACACCAGTCAGAATGGCCATCAGCAGAAAATCTACAGACAATAAACTCTGGAGAGGGTGTGGAGAAAAGGGAACCCTTCTACACTGTTGGTAGGAAAGTAAGTTGGTGCAGCCATTATGGAAAACAGTGCAGAGGTGCCTCAGAATACTAAAAATAGAATTACCATAGGATTGAGCAACCCCACTCCTGAGCACATACCCTGACAAAACTATAATTCAAAAAGATCCATGCACCCCTAGGTTCATAGCAGCACTATTCACAATACCCAAAACATGGAAGCAACCTAAATGTCCATCAAAAGATGAATGGATAAAGAAGATGTGATATATATATACAATGGAATACTACTCAGCCATAAAAAAGAATGAAATAATGCCATCTGCAGCAACATGGATGCAACTAGAGATTATCATACTAAGTGAAGTAAGTCCAAAAGAGAAAGACAAACATCATATGATATCACTTATATGTAGAATCTAAACTATGGCACAAATGAACCTATCTACAAAACAGAAACAGACTCACAGACATAGAGAACAGACTTGTGGTTGCCAAGTGAGAGTGGGGAGGGAGGGACTGGGAGTTTGGGATAAGCAGATATAAACTTTTATATATAGGATGGATAAACAACAAGGTCCCACTGTATAGCACAGGGAACTCTATTCAATATTCTGTGATAAAACATAATGGAAAAGAATATTTTAAAAAACCACTGTCAATATGTGTATAACTGAGTCACTTTGCTGTACAGCAGAGATTGGCACAACACTGTGAATCAACTATATTTCAATAAAAATAACATTTAAAAAAGAAAAAAAATGATGTTTAAGATTTCAGTGTGTACAACTGACTTCTTGCTTGACTCATTAATAGCCAGAAATTATAAGTAGTATCTTTGTGACATCAAATCAGGAAGCTGATGAGAAAATTAAAAGATTTGGTTTAGTTTTCTGATTTTTTGTGTCCACAGGGAATCAGATTTATCATATTTTTTTTCCCATGGAGGTTTTCAACCTTATCAAAGAATCTATTTGACTATATTGGCTACTGTAGGGCACTGAACCCGTTCACATTTTTAAGACAGTTTTCAAAATACTTATAACATTTTGGGGTCACTAAGTTTTAAAAATTACAGTTTCCCAAGAGCAGGAGACAAGGCAGGAGAAAACACATAGAAAACATTTCTTATCCCCTAGCCCCAAGAGACACAGTAACATATGAAATGGCCCCTTTGAGTTATGGTCCCTGTACATATACCAAGCTAGTAATGGACGAAAGAGAAAGGCCTCTGCAGTGATTCAGTCAGATGCAATGTGTTTCTTTTATACTCTCCCTAAGGGCAATCTACTTATATCTCCTCTATGCCTATACCTAGAAACTTGAAACTTCCTCTTCCAGGCTTTGCAAAACCATTTCTCACTTGTATAGGTAACTTTAAAGAATAAGAGAGCAACAGAAATTATTCAGGAAAGCTTTTCTATCCGCATTCAGTAACGAGAACAATTAGGAGGAAAGGTAGGAAGCAATGGTACTACAATTTCAAAACAGGATCAAAGGTTTTTTTCCAAAGACACCTAGAGATGCCCATTGTCAAAAGGCAGCCCATCATAGTGCATTTCCTAGACATTAGTTCCTGTGGATACTGTGTAGAAAAAGTTCTACAGTTGAACATGGCTGGAAAATAGTGCCTACAATATACCCCACTCTACTGAAGTTATACAATGCATATAAGAGCCAAAATCATGCTATAAAAACAACAACACTTAAAATCTTTTAGTTAACTCAACATTTCCAGAACCGATTTGACTGTGGGGATTGCTATGAGCTGAATGTTTGTATCCCCACTAAAAAAGTCACATGTTGAAGTCCTAACCCCAATGTGATGGTATTAGGAGGTAGGGCCTTTGGGAAGTAATTAGTTTTAGGTGAGGTCATGAGGGTTGAGCTGCCATGACAGGATCAGCACCATTATGAGAGGAAGAAGAGAAAACAAGCCTTCCTCTCTCTGCCATGTGAGCATATAGCAAAAAGGCATCAGTCTGCAAGCCAGGAAGACGGCCCTCACCAGAAAGGACCCAACCATACCGGCACCCTGATCGCACACCTCCCAGCCTCCAGAACTGTGAAAAATAAATGCCAGGCTGTAGTGTTTTATTGAACAGACTAATATAGGGCCTTTTTTCCCCCCATTTTTATATTATATCTATTATACAGTTACAGAGAGCACACTTTGGCAATATTGCAATAGACTTAAAAGGCTTTACAAAAAAAAAAAAAAAAAGGCTTTACAAAGGAGGGGGAATAAACATGTTCACTCTGGTAACCGATCACTTCATCTATATTTGTGGAAAACAGGAGGGAGGAAATACTGGAAGCAGTGGGAGTAGAACACACTAATAGAACAGATGAGGGAGCAGGAGGAATCAAAGATAGCTGAAGGCTTCCTCAGTCGGTGACAGCTGTCACTGACTGAGAGCACCTCAGTCAGTGACACCTCAGTAGGTGACAGCTGTCACTGACTGAGATGGGAGGGACTTCAGGAGGAAAGGGTTGTAGGGTAAGATCAAGGCACAGCCCCAAAATAGTAAGACTACATTCTATGTTATATATACTATTATTAAAGCAAAATACCAAACACATCTCATCATTTTACTTACCTTGGGATTTTTTTAAAAATATAAAGTCCTGAGACATTCACATATAGATTTTGTTTCAGTAGCTCTGATGTGGGGCCAGAGAATTTATATTCCTACACAACTTCTCAAGTACTTCTGATGATCAAACTAGCTTGAGCATCACAGCTAGATCCTTTGCCTAGCCATACCTCTTGCACTCAGCAAGTGCTTAATTACTATTAACTGAAAGAAGGACACTGGAATCCTAGGGCAGAACAGGTCTAGACCCTTGCATTTCGGGAACTGGGAAGTAGTGAAAATGTAGAGAGGAAAGTAAAGCAAATATAAGCAGTAAGGATACCTGAGGCCTAGTACGTGCTCAAACACTAACTGCGCTGATCTTCATTTGCTTTATTCATAAAATAACCCATAATGACGCTTCTGACTCCAAAATTCAGTGTTTTCAAGACGTCACATCGTGAGTGTTTGCAATGGGTAATTAGGACGGCAATGACCGCTTATTTTATCAGTGCAGTCAGGACATAAAAAGCGAATTAGTCTCTAGTACTATAGGAACAATAGAGTTGAGGGGCCATAACTGCGAAGAGATGCATTCTACAGATCCTGGATGCACAGAGTTGAAGAGATTGCCCACGGAAGAGAACTGCAGTTATTTTGCTACCATAATGTTCCACATGATCCACTATTGTTGCAAAAACATTTTTATGTCAAGAGCTTATATCTTTTATGCGAGAAAATTTTTTTTTGAAGAGTTTGCTGGATCCACACTGAAAAGTACTTATACCACTTGGAAACCTCCTGAGCAAATGCAAGAGCCCAGCTCCTTTTATTTTCAAGTTTCCGTGAAGAGTATCAAAGAGGATCAGGGAAGAAGAGGATTGCAGCCCTCTGTGCATTCTTTCTACAACAAAGGACAAGGAAGGGCATGCCAAAGCTGAATCTGAATGAGACTAGGGCAGTGGTATTCACATTGCCGCCACAGCCCTGCCTCAAGCAGCAATTATCTTTCATGTTTTATTCCTTCATTCAATATTTTGTGAACTTCCTACATCAACAGTACTAGGTTCGGTGTCCCTCATATTTTCCTTCTTCATGTAAACCAACACTCTACCCTCTAAATATCTATGAACTTTCCAAACAGAACAACAAAACAAACTACTGAGCTGGGAGGATATGGTATATTACTCACCACTCCATTTTTAATTCTACATTCAAAATACTTTTCTTTCTTCTTAATTTGCTTTGGATAAGCTATACTTAAGCTTTATCTCCCTCCTGCAGAATGGAAATATTTACAACAACATATCCGGTCACTACAAAACAACTTAGTTGTCTCATGGAATCCATTATAATGGGATTCTTACCTGCTCTTGATTAGTCCCTCCTCTACTTCCCAAAACTGCTTTTTGTACCAGCTGTCTGATGAATCCAACTGGAGGTGCCTGCTCCACAGCTGTGTATTGATTTACGCATAACTATATACCTCATTTGGCTCCTTCTGGTGGAATTATTTTCTCATACCTCCAATATCAGAGCAGACCCTATCCCAGATTCTCTTTCTGCTCTTTCTACCAGTGCATTCTTAATATTCACAGAGCCAGAATTTGTCATATTTCCAAATTGGCTTACCCATTCCTAATTATTTAAAAATACTCTGTACTTTGAAATGTGACATTTTACTGAATTATGAACCTTACAAAACAGATGCTAAGAGAACATCTGATATTAAAATACATATTTTTCAATACTGTATTACGATCTTCTGGGAAACAAATTTATAAGGATCATCTGGTTGCAAAATGTGATTTTTAGGATTGGAACATTGAAAGCATTTAGCATATTTTTGGTACATGCACTATAAAAATTAACATCAAGAGAGTTCTCAGGACATGCTGAATGTCCTAAAATCAATCAGGGCTATATGGTGTCTAAAAAGTTACACTAAAAATGCCCAAATTGTTCCTGATACTAAAAGTGACAGTGTGGAAATAATAATTTTAAAATAGCATTCATTATTATAAACCAGTACTAATCACTGGCACATTCACTATAACTCTTCAATACCTAGAATCTCACAAATTACTCAGACTGTTAAAACTTTACCAGTTTCTGAGCTATCTCTTCCATGAAGTTTACAGGTGTTAACTCCTTTTGATTCCTTTATTAAATACACCTTAAAAAGAATTATCCAATGAACTTGGATGCCACTAAGTTAACTTTAACATCATTATAACCAAAAGAAGCAAAATTCATTTGGGCATTTTAAAACTATAAAATAAATGAAAAAAGTGTTTTTCAAGTCCCAGCGGTAAGGATGAGGTACTGTCTGGCAGAGAGGAGTACAACTAAAACCAGTCAGTAATAAGAAGCAAGTGGCAATCCTAGTAAAAATCTTCTGAGATCATAGAGCCATGATAAACTTTACAAGACCAAGCCAAAAGGCCACTATTCATATCTACTTTGTTATTGCTTTCTTTAAATAAAATCAGTGTTACCACTGGCCAAAAGCCAATTCAGTGAAACAATCAGTGAAAATCCAAAGTAGATACCATTTATAATTTTGTGAAAGAAAGGAAACTGATATAAATATATTAAAAGTCATACACATTTCTATCAGCTTTTAAAAAATCAATTGTTCAAAGAAAAAAGAAAAGGAAAGAAGGGAGGGAGGGAAGAAAGGAGGGAGGGAGGAAACAAGGAAGGAAGGAAAGAAGAAAGGGAGGAAGGAAAACATTTAGCTATCAAATCTTTCTATAACACATATATACGTACAGACACATTTTGGGATTTATCTACAAAGGCCAGCTTCATACTTGACCTTCTGCAGTGCTAATTATCTCTAAACCTCAGATTTCTTTGCTATAAAATATCCAAAATAGTCAAAAATAATCTCTCTGGATTATTTATAAATTGTACATATACAGTCAATATCTTTATATAGCACACCAAGAAGTATCTAAATGTGAAAAAAAATAAAAAGTTATTTTTTTCTTTATTGAGGAAAAAAGATTTATCCACTTCTGCACTGTATGTACAACCTTCATATAGAAACAAGTAACAATATTATATAAATAAACCAGGCAAATACTTTTCAGGATTATTGCTCTTTTGGTCTATTTTTAATATTAAAAAATGTAGTTTTATGTTCTAGTTGATATTTAGTACACATTCAGTCCCTAAACCAAACATGAAATTTGTCATTTGAAAATGTGTTTGTTGACAAGTTATGCCTTTCTGAAAACTGAGTTAATTAAATAGCACATGACACTTAAGTGGGAAAATAAGAGATTCTGCATATATATAATATGATCCTTGTAATGAAACATTTAATAGTTTATAATATAAAATATTTTTCTATATCACACACAATTATACATTATTAACATTCCAAAGCAGAGTTTGCCAGACATATACCCAGACTTCATGAACACTGTTAGATGCTGCCTGAGACAGTCACTGTTTTTCATGTGGTACATAACTAACTTTGAGAATTTGACTACTGAACTCATATATTAACATATATATATCCCCAATGAACAGAAAGTAAAAAGAGTTATCTTCCATCTACTGCTCATATGCAGATATTTCTTAGGACCTAAGAAATTGACCCCGAGATATTGATATTTTTATCAAAGTTCATATGCAGAAAATAGCAACTAGCTTGATTGTTTTTTAAATTACTTTTCTTGTAAGAAAATACATAAATTACATAAACATCAAGTGAAAAATTTAGAGTTTCAGAAATTTTTAAGGAAAAAACATAATACGCTAAGGTTAGAAGAAGAATTAACACCAAAAAAACCCAAGCTATTACATCAGCCATTATTGTACCAGCAGAAGGCAATCCCACATCGACCAGGGACATTGTTAATGAAATATTTAATTACTCACCCCATACTTCCAATACACAAACTATTACTCTAAAGTCCACCTCTCCACAAGTCTCAATGTTTCTGTTACTCTCATCTAGAATGATGTCAAGGAGTCAGTAGAAACTCAATAAGTACTTGTTGAGTGGAAACAAAATAAACGAATATAATAAGCAGACTTCAGACATTCATACTGAATGATTTAAGGTAAGACTTTCATGGTCTTAGAAACCACTCTTCATGACACTGACATTGCCCCTGAACACTGCCTCTCCTACCATCACGTTCCTTGTAAAGAATCACTATCTCGGGCATGGTACATCCTGCAACTTCTACCCTGAAGTAGGGAGACAATGTTATAGAAATTTTTCCTGCTTTCTGAGTCTTGTTAGCATTCTAGGAGAGAGTTCAACCTTGCCCGTGGGCTATCTCCTATCTCATTTAATAATATAAATCATTTATTGAGCAGCAATCCCAAACCAAGGACTGTTACCGTATACTGACCACACAGATGTGGTCACCATTACCTTATACAACAGAAAAAGAAACTGGCCTCAAAGTGATTGAGTAACACTGTCCAGAGTCACAGAATTACTTGTAAATAGTGGAAAAAGATTTCAAACTCACCTCGGTTTCATTTCAAAGCTAGGGTTTATCTTACTGTCATGCTGCATTTTACTTATTTCCTAATTAAATATATTAATACAAAGAGGAAAAATATTTTCACTTCCAAAATACAGTACACATGGAAATGTACCTGTATAGTCATACTAAATGTCAAAAGACAAAGAAGTGAAAAATGATTTTGAGTTATATTAATAGTCAAATATTATAAGCATACATACATACACACACATATATAAATATTGTGATGGTCATTATTTTGTGTCAACCTGGCTAGACTACAGTCCCTAGTTATTCAATAAACACTAATCTAGGCACTGTTACTGATGTATTTGGTAGTTGTGATTAAAGTTCATAATCAGTTGACTAAGTAAGATTATCCTACCTCATCTGGGTAGGCTCGATTCAATCACTTGAAAGGCCTTTAGAGTGGAGTTGAGGATTCCACAAAGAGGAGGGTATTCCACTTATGGACTGCAACTTTAACCGAACCTGAGAGTTTAGCCTGCCCTTCCTGATGGTCTGCACTAAGGATTTCAGACTTGCCTAGCCAGGCTTCATATCATACAAGTCACTTCTCATAATATATATCTCCTACTGGTTCTGTTTCCCTGGTTGAATCCCAATTGATATAGATAGATAGATGGTAGATAGACAGATACGTAGATACATAGATATCTTCTCAAAATAGCTCAATCTTAATTCTTAACCTTGCATCTGTGGTAATTTATTTAAAATCACCAAGAGCACTATGGCAGAGACTAGCTAGCTGGTCACCAAACATACTTCTTCTTCCTCCTGGACATCCATATAGACAATACCTCCCAGAATCCTTTACAGTTCAGTGTGGCCATGTGGCGGAGTTCTGGCCAATGCAATGTGAGTAGAAGTGGTAAACACTATTTCCAGGTTTGCCTATACAACATAACATTTGCAGTCCCCAATGACTTTTCCCCTTCTGTGGTAATTTTAGAAGTCAGGCATTGAAGATCACTGAGCCAACAGATGGAGGGGAAAATGGCTTACTCAATCAATGTTTCCACAAACACGGCCTGCCACTCAGGATTGCCTGTTTTGGGGGCCTTTCATCAGCAAAAATTAAACTTACATTGTATTACATGTTGACATGTAAACACTGCTATATTTAAAATAGATAACCAACAAGGACTTACTTTATAGCACAGGGAACTCTGCTTAATACTCTGTAACAACCTAAATGGGAAAAGAATTTGAAAAAGAATAGATACATGTATATGTATAACTGAATCACTTTGCTGTGTACCTAAAACTAATACAACATTGTAAATCAACTATACTCCAATATAAAATAAAAACTGAAAAAAACCTACATTGTATTAAATTACTGAAATTGTTTTATTAGTGTTTTACATAAATTCTGGTACCTCAACTAGCACAAGCGCTTTCATTTTTTCCATAACATAAATATTTCAGTTTATTACCAACAAAGGCTTGAAATACCCATCACTATTGTTTACTTCTCTCAGCTGAAAAGCACAGAGATAAATTCAATGACTTTCACTCTATTTCATTACTTAACAAAAATATCAATCATTCCCAAAGAACCAAAACACTCTAAAATGTAACAAAGAATATTCAAATTATCTAGATCATTGAAAATATATTATTTTATTGTACAGAATTACTTCTAAAGCATATTTTAATTAAAAAGCTATGTCATAAAAAGCTAAGAAAAATAAAGCAACACACTTCAAATAGTTTACAATGTTAAGTGTGTCTGTTTGCTGTCCTTATGCATTTCAACATAATAAACCAAGATCTATTGTGCCTCAAAAGGAATTAGAGATTTGCTAGTGGTAAAAATAATAATAATAATAATAATAATAATAATAATAATAATAATAATAATACATTATGTAAAATTTTGATGAAAAAAACGCACTTCACAAAAACTTTAAAGCTGTTCATATCTCTGACCTACACTGTATGTGTATTCTGACACTAGTAATGCTATTTCTGCTGTGGCCCTGCCACCTTGTGTTCTCTTCCTAAGCACACAAGTAATTTTACCTTTTTTTTTTTTAAGTACAATGAGACGTTATGAGAGCTCATGTGTCAAGGATTTCAGATATTTTGCTTTAATAAAAGGAAAACTCAAAATCACCTCTTGCCTTTGGCTGCATGTCTCTATGCACAAAGAAGTGGAAATTTAATGCAAGTGTCAAGACTCACATAATCCTGTTATTGACGGGAAAAAATTAGAGATGAAATGATCCAGATTTGCTGTGCATACTAGGCACATTTTTCGGATAATTCTTCAACTCTCTCGTTTTACTGGCTCCCATTGTTTTACTGTGTAGTCTTTATAAAGTGCCTAGAAACTCAGGAGATAAGTTAACTCAGCACTCTTAAGATCTCCGACTCCAGACAATGTACTTTGGTGGAAAGCCAGGTTTTAAGTCCTTAGCGGAGGCTTTAAGAATAAAATGATAGAAGAGGAGACAGAAAAAAGAGAGCTATAATCACTCATACAAAAGAGAGAGAGAGAGATGAGGAGGAATATGGGCTCTGACAAAAAAATGGATTCAATCAAACGTGTTCATAACCACAGTGAGGGAAAACAAGCTCAATTAGAGAGAATACAATTGGTCCGATAGATCACAAGTGTTGATATGAAGAAAACACTCTTAACATACATCATTTTTTAATAAATATTATATTGAAAAAATGAAAAAAAGAAGAGAATTCTATCTGGCAAAGTTTCATAACTACCTGTTAGAGATAAATTCCAAAAATGTAATGTAGCTATAAGAAAGATCAATTGAGTTTTAAATATATAATTGATGTTGGAAAATTCAGTGTTCACTCATCCAAAATAAATCCACATACATTGCTGCAACATACCTATAAACCCTGATAGCAGATACAAATACTTTAACTGTCACGTGCAATTTAATCTCAGGAAAACAAACGTTTTATTAACTAGGAAGAACTCTGTCTCTCTACGACAGAATCTGCAAACTAGCTAAGTGCCAAACTTAGATTAAAAACATATTTTTGTACCTTGTTGGTAAACCAGAGTAAATATGTTTCTCATAATCCATCAGTATTTAATTAACATATGATAACTGTCCTATTAAATCTAAATTAAATCCTTATTGGAAAGACAGTTTAAAATGCAACTGCAGCTTCTTTTCATGTAAATTATAACTATTCACAAAGACCAAAAACAAATCTCAAATGCAAACTATCTGAAGCGATTATATAGTTTGATTTAGGAGAATGGAAACTCGGAAACCAAAAGAAAGCAAAACTTGGGAGGGGGTGTTAACGTGCATAATAATTTCTTCTTTCTTTTAAAAATTTTTCTTCTTTTATTTTAAAATTTTGCTATGAATTCAACTGTATTCATTTGGATATCCAAACAGAATTTGGGATCTAAAATTGTTTATATGCTTTCCTACTGCCTAGCAACCCAACTGCTTTTGACTGCCTCTCAGAAAATGTGCCATTTTTCCTTCTGTTTATTTCTCCAGTATATCAGCATTCACCTGTTTGAGCCTGCTTTAGTGGCAGTCTTTCAGTATGCCATGCAACGTTCTGCTGGGGGAAGGAAGGCTTCTGCCTGACAATCATGGGTAGTAGACCAAGGCTGAGGGCTTACAGGGAGAACCAAACATTAGAAGCGTCTCCTGTCTGGGAGCTCTGAAAATGTTTATAGAATATTCTGTGTTAGGAAATGTCTGCAGGAAGGAAAGTCCCTAATAAAGTTTGTTTGGAATTAGTTGTAACCTCCCTGTTTGAGGATATTGCACGATTTGAGGATGACATCAGGTGGGAATAAAAGACAGAAATAAGACCAAGAATGTGGTTTACTTTCTTTTTAGGCAGCCAAGAATAACTTGCTTTGCATGATCATGGAACCACTTCAGTAAAATGTTTAAATCTCAGGATTTTATGCATAATAAACCCACAGGAGCATTTAAGCCCTGAACAACCTCCTTTTCTTAATCCAACCACATAAATCACTACTCTACAAAGCATAGATTATGTGTACCTGAAAAATATGTTCAAACAAGTATTAACACATATGATATAGTACATATCATTTATTCTTTTAAATGGGCTTGATAAGAATAACCTGGGTACTAGAAACCCTCATAAAATATCAGAACCCTACCGTTGACATCATCTTGTACCACAAAATCAAATAAGCAAAATTGAATGGTTTGCACAGTATGTCTTCTTTGATATTGTTGTTGGAAATGGCTTTAAAACAGTAAAGTGACCAAATAAATCAACAAGAATTAACAAACTATTTCAAAACTAATTAATTCATTGTTTATAAGGCCACCACTTGATAGAAAATGGAACCAATTATTTGATCAGTACAATGTGACATGGGTGGTTAAGATGGTCCTACAAAAGCTACATTTGTATTTCTACATCCTCATTACTTAAAGGATCTCATCAGGTCTATTGAAGAATGTACCAGGCCAACATATACTAGGAGAATTAGACACAATTCAATAAACACTTTGGTTGAAGCCAATTCTTACCTTGCAAACAACTAAACCAGAGTATAGTAAGCTGAAGTATGATTTGAAATATAATCAGCAGATTTCTTACCATAATGTAGCCCAAGCCCACTATATACAGAACATAATAATACTAGAGTATCTAAAATTTCACAGGACTTATGCCTTCATGTGAAGGCATTGTTCAGAAGAAGGTTACACCTTATTCATCACTGAGTCAAACACTGGGTTTCAGAGAAATGAGATAAATGAGACTAAGGTCAGGAAAGGTCATAAATTTCTCAAACACAGTGAGTTAGCCATAAGGAACAACACAAAAATTCCTTGGCCATCTAAGAGACTGCAAGAGAACTCATTGCCTTGTAGGAAGAAGTATTGAAAGCACAAAGGAAACTATGAAAAGGACAAAAGTGGCCCAAAGAAAGCTTCCTCCCTCCTAATTTGGACTGGGCCCATCCTATTCCAGACCAATCTAGTTTTAGGTGATTCCTTACCTCTTCCATTACTCTTTAAATTATTTTTTCCTAAATTGCCTCAATCTTGCCCTGTCTCTTTTATAAGGAGGAAGTACAGGATAGATGTGAAAATATTTTCAGCTGTTTAGAATGAAGACTCTCAATAAAGAGCATTATTTTTGGTGTTGCTATTATAATTCTACTAATTCTTTTAAGATTATCTTGAATGTAGTCATCTAATTATAGATCACAGAGGGAAAAAGTGCCACGGGTTGGATAGCTTCTTCGTGCTCAAGTCAATGTTTCTAACTTTCAAAATCATTATGTCTTTCAGAAGGTCACATCTTTAAGCCAGCCATGATATCCTGGCTGGAAAGTTACATATGAAGCCTGATTTCTGTTTCCCTTTTTTTAAATACTAGTATGCCCATTTATTAATCAAAAATACAACTGTTAGATAATCCAGTTAGCCTAACTACTGAATGCTCCTTTCTCCTTGCAGTTCTGAGACTAAGCCTACTCCATTACTCCATGCCCCTGAAGGTATGACCCATAAATAATTTTTCTCTCTGACTATAGTTTAACACAAAGATCCCAGGTCTACTCTGTGTTTGGGAAGCATCACATTTCCCCGAGCAAATATATGTGCTTGTATCCGCATTGTTCCCATAACGGCAGACTAGAACAATACGAAAATGTAAGACTCCAACCCAGCTGACTACACTGAAAACCAGGGCAGTCCAGCCCTCCATTCAGACAGCCCCAACTGCTCACTCTGCCAGCTCTTGGAGAGAACTTCCGCACAGTAAGGAGCCAGTCCCTCCGTTCCCTCACACCCACCCAAGCAGCACAAACTTCACAGAGCAGTACTTAAAAGAGTCATTCAGTCCTTAGGTTACTCCATTGTCTAAAGTGCCCTCCCCTAAATCCCCAAAACAAAACAAAATACTTGCAGTAAGAAACAGAAAAAAGAATCAAACTGTATTCATCCACTTCATCTAATCTTGTTCCTCAGAATACGTGGGGGCCTAGAGTAGAACATTCATGTCATTTACCATTACTCAAGCACATTCACGACTTCCCCTTTACTCTTTCTGCAGTTCACAGGCTTGGTTTCTTAAACATGGCATTAAAAAACCTTTAAAACTAAAAGTGAATTTCTTTAAAAGTTGTATGCTCCATCCATAAAATTTTTATTGCTTCCTAAATAGCAGCCACAGTAACTCCCAACAAGGACAGAGACCAACCCCATTTCTTGAGTGTGGTGGGGGTGGTCTTAACTTGTTATCAAGTTGAGATGTTTGTTGTTTTTAGATGAAGAGTCTGTATTACACTTATAGACAAAAATCTTGATTCTGTATCCATTAAATACGCCCAGACATATATGTTTTAAAAAGTGAAGAGATTCTAAGCTAAAGAGACATTAAAGCTTTATTTGTTTCCACTTTTAAGGAAGATGAGCAATGGTTGGAATCTAAGGATTGAAAGAAAAGAAGGAAAAATACGAGGGTAGAATGATAACGAAGACAGAACTAGAGAAATATTTTGGAAAGAAATGTTGAGACCTCACACAAAAGTGGTAAAATAATAAAAAAGAAAAGGTATTTTCTCCCATTCTCATCCATCCAAGCACTGTGTCTAGTTAAAAATTGGTCATTATAACCAAAATAAGCAAGTTTTGAAACACAGTCTATTAGATCATTGAATGAGGCAGATGCAACTCTACTCTCAATACCAAATGCATTTCCAAGTTACCACCTAACACCCTATCTAACATCCCACAGCCCATTTTGGTAGCCGAAAAGTTGGCTCATAGAACAGACACATTATATCTTGAAGGAATTCTATGCACTTCAAAAGTGAGATCAATAATTTATATTCAGTTTGACTGCTCCTCTAGCTTACAATATGACCCCAGCAAATACTCCTTTAAAAAAAAAAAAAAAAAACCCTTTTACAAGGTTACACCCAAGACTTTCACATTGTTTGATTTTAAAAGAACATTCTGCTATTATTTAAACAATATATGAGGAAAATTCAATGTGATGGAAAGACTATAACATTCACAGTCATAGTGAAAATTTTTTTAGCTTATTCATGAGTCTGTGTCAGTGGTACTCAGAGAACCTGTAACCCAGGGACTGAGAGAGTCCCATCAGACCAAGAGATTTCTAGCTAAACACCAGCTACATTATACTCATCCAAAAAGATGAAGATGGGGAATAATTTTAATCATTATGTCACTAGCACACACCCAAATGCCTACAATTAGTTAGCTGCTCAATAAATATGGAAAGAAGAAAAGAAAGAAAGGAGAGAGAGAGGAAGAAAGGAAAGGAGGGTAAGAAATGGAATAATTTGACCCAACGAAGAATTCAGCAACTCATTTATTTTGAGCTGTTTGGAGCATAAACACGCTAGAGGATAAAAATAACTGACAGAATAAAGTACTTTGCTCTTTGCTTCACAGTAAAATATTCATATTTGCTCAAAGTTGGGCTCTACTTCTTTCTTTACATCTTGGTCATCAGCCATTGAATGGACATTAACTGTACTAAAACATAAAACCTGCGCAATTAACTTAAACTTTGTCTGTGGCAGATCTTTGTGTGGGAATTCCAATCTACCATTTTCTCACCTAAGCTTTTTTATACTATTACTAAAAGTCAGAATATACTATCTGAGTATGGTTTCTATTCTTTAGGATAATTTAAATGTTTATTCTGTGATTATGACTTCTACATGTCTCCAAACCAAGGAAGTAATGTGCATGCAGCAACAGCTCCTAGAAATTGCAAGCAAATAAAGGATTTGCATAGTAAGTTCAGTTTCTTGTGATTCTGCTCTGCATTCTATTTTTGTGTGCTGTATTGAAAATAGATTCCTGTATCTAAAGTGTGGGTTCTTTCCTTTTTCACCACATCTTAAATTTGCTCACCTGAACAGTGTGAATAAGTATAAAAGAACACTTTACATGATACCAATCTTCTAACCATTAGTCTTCTTTGGAACCTCAGAGATACATTTAAATTATATTTTCAGGAAATCAATTTCATAGGTTTTAGATTTCCTCCTACTCACTGCTCTTACTACCACCATATCCAAATTCTAACAGATTCTTGTTTTCACAACAGACAATTCTCCTTTTGTGAGACTGACCAGCAATAGCAAATCACCAAGTCACTTTCCCACAGTCACTTGGAACTCCTTGCTTTTCACTGACAGACTAATTAACATGAGCCAGTATGTTACGTGCATCGTATTTAATGATGATACTTTGGCCTATCCAATCTTCTTTCATGCTAACACTAAACACTATTCCATAATTGCAATTTATTCTTTTAGAGAGTTCACCCAAAGCAGTTTGACACAATGAGAAAAACTCACCCTCCTAATTCTAAAGGCACTATTGAAATGTGAGGATCAATATTTCTTGTCCTTCAAAAAGTATCCCTCAATGCATAAAACTAAAAGTATACTGAATATTTTTATTCAACTCTTACACTTATCAAATAAGGCCCTTATCATCTAAATAACCAGGGCTTGAATTTCCTTGTGTTTTTGAGGGGGGGCTGCTATCAAGTGCTGAATTCATGCCAAATTTCCCACTTGTTCTCTCTTGTTCATAACTTCAATACAAGCAAGGCAGCAACCACATTTGTTCTGCTTTATCGTAGATGGTAGTCCAACCAAAAAAATAATTGAATATATCTGTTTCCTGTTTCACAAAGCTGGCATTTTGCTCTCAGCACTCTTCACTGCATTAACGCCTCTCTCAATTAGGCAGTGAGAGAAGAGGGGAAAATGCACATACTGCGCTCTGGCATTTCAACAGCAGTGACTCCAGTCAATTCCAGCAGAGCATCTTGCCTTCTGATTTAATCCCTCTTGTCAGTTGCTCATCATAAACTGTATAAGTATGTTGCATATATTTTACAATTCACAATTCTCAATTCTGCAATGGGAAAGAGAACATGTCTACCAATGTATAATGCAAGAGCAAAGCCAGAAAACAGTCTGCGTGCCTTTAAAATTTCACTTGAAATCAGATGGCTTATGTTCACTCTAATTGCCAAGTGAACAATTATATAATAATATTATATAATTATATAATAACTGATAAATTTTGTACACACACATATAAATGGAGAGAGAGAGAGAGGAAGAAAATAAGAGAGGCAGGGGAAGCAAGAGAAGGAAAGGGGAGAGAAGAGAAAAAGGTTAGTCATTGCTACGTTTACCTCATGATAACTAAGCTTATCATAAAATGAGCACATGAGCAACAGATTTGTAAACCCCACACTTAGGATTCCCCACTGTAACTGAGAAAAAATCAATCCTGCCTGAGCAAATATAACTCAGTACTACAGAGATGAGGATGAAAAATGGCATTCCTTTCTCTACATGAAATCGTTTCTCCATCAGAGTAGCAATGAGACTAAACACTTGAGATAACTGCCCTTTAAAATGGTATCTATTTTAGTGTACTACTCATCTTTCTGTTACAAAAATTAAAAGTGAACAGAAACCTAAGATTTCCTGCACGAACTCAGGTTGAGGACCTATACTTCTTGGCAGTTAATCTCCATTCTCACTTTCGGCATCTCTCACTATGCCCCTTACATCAATCTTTTATCAGGAGCTTTAAACTATTGTTCTTTCCCTTTCCACTTAAATGTCTATTTCACTTCCAATCCTCCCCATTTTCATTTTCCTCTGCCTTTCTACACAGAATGATGGAAAAATCTATTAGTTCATGGCACTCTGTATCAGGAGACAACAGTTGAATATTAGCTGTTGTCATCTTTCTTCATATATTTACTTAGGTGTTATGTGAGGATTTACACCAAAGAGCTACTTCTTCACTCCACAATGTAAGTCAATTGTAAAATGAAATGAACTCAAATGTAACTACCCTCACATCTTCTAGCCGTGACAAGCTAAAATTCAAAAGCAAGAAAACTTTCCTATATTACTGAGAAAGGATATCTTCTTAGCAAAAACCACCACCCAGCACATGAGGCAATGGAAGTAAAGAGATGCTTTGCATACTGCAACTTCAGGCATTTTCATGTGCCTTACTGGAAATGAAATATTTTTATATAAAAACCAAACATATGACATAGTCTCTGTTATCTAGAAGCCAACAATTCAGTGAGGAGGTAAAACACACAGTCAACATAAACAGAGACAATAATTATGAAAAGAGACTTAGAATGAGAGATTGCAAGATTAAGAGAGAGAGAATATAAATCCTGCACGGTGCCTGTACTGATAGGTAAAACAAAGAAGAAGAAACTATACCAAATCTCCCTTTACCTTCCACCAAGAAAAGGGTGTCAGGCAGAACTGGAGCCCTAGCAAACACAGAATACGGAACACTTCGTAAGTATTCTCCTTGTTTGACGTTCAGCTAAGCACTGTAGTAGGTACTGGCCTCTTTACTAATTCCACAGGTGTTTATGTCTAGGCCGGCACTGTCTGAGGAACGGGGAGCTTACATAGCACTTGCCCTCAAGCTGTTTTCAGGCTGTTACAGAAGATGAACACCTAAAGAGACAACTATAAAATAAGTGCTCAGTTAGCTATATGCAGAGACTGTGTGGGAGAATGTAAGAGGCCCCCTAAACCTCCATGAAGTTCAGGGAAGTCTTCTCTGAAGAGGAAGGGAAGGAAAGCTGAGGGAGAACATGGCCCAATCAAAGACCTCCCAAAGGATCTGGGCCATTAGAACAGTTATGAACTGATGTCTGAAGTGCCATCCCTTTTGCCTGCCTTCTCTCTCTTCCCTTCTCCTCTCCTCTCTTCCCATCCTCCCCCCCTCCCCTCCTTCTCTCTCTCCCCCGGCCACCCTCCACACCCTACTCCTCCCCTCTATCTCACCCCATTTTATTCTCTGTCTGATTACAAAGCACCAAACTAAGCGGCAAGAATCCCAGCTTTGGCCTTAACTCTATCCTCTAGTGGTATTCAAGTGTGTCTTGGCAGGTATGATGGCTTGGTGGGGACACCTTCCAGGAGATTATTTAGGTGATAGTTTTGGAATGAGTAGAGGAAAACTTGGAGAAACACAAAATTCTGTGCGTCATGGATGCTGGTTACTTCACCAAGTCTCCTGGACCCCTATCTGAGCCCAAGAGAGGGAAAAACTGTAAGCCAAAACTCAAGGAGCATTTTCCAGGAAACCCCTGACACTCAGAAGCAGACAAGAAGTACCACTCTGGTGCCCAGCTAACAACTAGAAAGCACTTCAATTACTCAAAAATAAGGATATTAATCAATATGTATATTGTAGCTTCTTCAAAAAAGAAGAAAGAACATTTTAAAGGGTTATTTATATTATCATATTCTAACAGAATTTTTCAAAACAAAGGCTTCCATTCAATGGACACTCTCTCTCCCATGACATTTCTATAACAAGGTTTCTCAACCTCTGCATTATTGGACCAGAGAATTCTTTGTTTTGGGGGTCGTGCTGTGCATGGTAGGATGCTACTAAACATTCTACAAAGGCTGCCCCCATTAAGATGTCAGTAGCACCTAGTTGTGACAATTAAAAATGTCTCCAGACATTGCCAAATGCCTCTGGAGGGCAAAATCATCCCAACTGAGAACCACTGTTCTACAGTTATGTGTAGTCACTTGGTACTTTGATGTCTGCTGTCCTGTGTCACTGATTAATTTTCCATGTATCTATCCATGCAATAAGCTACCAGTGAAGATCACAGAGTAGGCACTCAATAAATACTCATTGACTGAAATGAGTAAATCTTCACAGCAATGCATGTTTTTCCTTTTCCTAAATTCTTTAAAGTTGAGGCAACCACACTTTCCCATGTGGACCTCCCTCTGTGAACAAACAGAACAAGCCAACAAACCAAAGGCAGAATTTGGCTCCAAGAAAGAAATGTGTAGAATGAAGTATTTATTAAGAACAATCCAATCTGAGAAACATCTTTAAAGATAATTTATTTTCCCTTCAGTTGCATCCATTTTCCTCCAGGGAAGCTTTAAAACTGTGTATAAATGTTTGTAAACTCTTGCTTTCTCCATGGTTACAAACTATGAGATCCTATTTATTTATACTGAGAGGTCAAGACTGGGGCTATTACCAACCAGAGACATGCTAAGATAATGGTACTCTACCGATATTATTTTGGGCAAATATTTGTCAAAAATATAAATTGAAGCTCGCTTAAATGAGTCAGATCTTATATTTCCTTCTTACAATTCTAAAATCTAAAAAATGTCTCCTTTAAAGGAGGAAAAAAACCACATGCAAAATAACTACGACAGTATGAAGCTGGGCAGAATAGGAAGTGAATCATGGGCAAAAAGGAATACAAACATCAGGGAATGAGATACTCTGAATGGTATGTAGCGTCTGAGAAGAAAAGTCAAGCTTTGAAACCTAGTACTCTACAAATCAAGGTCTGACAAATGGCACAATAAAGGAGGCTGGTATCATGTCCCCTGACTAAGTCTATTGCCCAAATGTTTTGCGTTTGAAGGTCTTGAGGCATTTATGAGAAGCTGAATGAACTTTCGTGGTCGACTCAGAAATGTCGGTGTCTTGAGGCCAGAATGCTTTCAACCTCATCATTTTCTAAGTTGAAGACAGGAAACTGGAAAAGCTTCTTGAACTGTAGAGGATACAGATTTCATGTTTAAATGTAACAGTATGTTTCTCAAAATATTTAAACGAGCTAGGGAATAAATCTCTTAACTAGAAAGTTAATAAACCAAATGCATATGTTTTATTCATTTCAAAATCTACTGTAGTATTTTCCTTAAATACTTTATGGCTTTAAAAGGAGAGAAAAATCAAAAAATAAAAGAATTTTCTCTTTTTTTCCCTTCTCACTTACACATGGTGGAAGTTTCCAGAGGGAGAGAAAAAAGAAAGGGGACTTCACATTTACTGAGCATTTACTACTATTTCATTTAATGAGAATAATCCTGTGAGATAAGTGCTGATAATCATATAGTACAGATGAAGAAACTGATGCTCAACCTATACAGCTAGCAAATACCAGAATTTGAAACCCAAAAGTCTACACTATATCCCAATTCTAACCTCAAAGTTACTTTTTAAAAACTGCAAAAAAAAAAAAAAAATTGTTGATTTTTTTCTCAGAGAGGCCCAAAGTAGAAATCAAACAAATAAAAACAAAAACCATTACTGTGTTAGAATTCAAAGATGATAGAATTTCATTTTCTTTTTAAGTGTGGCCTACAGAAACAACACTTTGTCAATATATTACATTCCTTCTCATATTCTACTAAATTAAACTCAGGTTAAGGTAACAAACATATAACATTTTATATCAGAATTATCATTTAACAGTAAAATAGAAAATAAAACACCTAAGTGATCTCAGATGTAACTAAATGTAATAACTCCTGGCAAAAGTATGCACAGAATTTACTACAGTTTCAAAGGATTTATTTTTAGCCTAATAACCACAGTTTAGGGAATGTTTCTGAAGTACAAATCAAGATATATTTTTCCCTTTTCGCCTAAATATTTTTGACTTTGAGGCTATCATGATGATACTAGCAAAGAAAAAAAAGATTGTACAAACTTTTGTTGAAATTTAGAGTGGTTGTATACAATTTTCTTATTAGATACCCCATGACTACTAATGGGCTGATAGGTCTACACAGCTGATGTAAAACATACCTGACATGTGGCAAGAAAAAAAAAGGCACGTTGTCCTATTCCAGTAGGAAAAGGAGTCAGCCTTTTTATTACTCCAAAAACACTGGCCCATACCCAGAATCTCCTTTCATATTCCAAGGTCTAAAAGAAAATCTCAAAGATGCTCTTTCCCATTCACTGAATGCCACTGCAGAAGGCTCCACTGGTTGGTGCTCTGCAGTGCTGAAACTCTCATTTGCTTTTGGAAAATAAAGAGAAGAGGTGAAACATTTGCTACTGAAATATTTTATTTAAAGTAAAATCACATGCCCCCCCCCCCACCATTGCTCATGTTAATATATGGTGCATTAAAATTTAGTCCCATAAGTCTTCATTATTCAGGCATTTAATCATATGGAAAAAGTGGTAATTTAATTAAAACAAGCAACATAGGTTAGATATCCCTTGGGATACAAACCTAGGAAAATGATCTAATCCATCGGGTTCCCATTTTGAAAATGTATTAATATTAGACCGCAAGAACTCAGCAGAAAAAATGCTGCTCATTTGCAAAGCAGTAATCTGATACAGAAACAACTTGAGTTTAAGAAGCCAAAGCATACACCATTGTTTCTGGAATGACTGGAGAGTTTGTAAGAGACAGCTGCTCTACTCTCACAGAGCTTAGGAAAATGCTGCAGGAGATGCGTTTTCAATAAGAATTCTGCTTTGTTTAGAATATAATTGCTGACAGTTCACATTATGATAGTCTATTGAATGGTCTTCCGAGATGCAACCATCCTTTAAGGGCATGATATTGTATCTTTTAAAACATGTTACTAACTTTGTTTATGAGAAACAATATTTACTAATGCTATATGAAAACAAAATTAATCTCATTTACACCTGAGTATCTCATTACCAAGACTATTACTGCTAATATGGAGGTTCCCCTTCTCTAATTCCAAACTCAAATTTATTTCCATAGACTGCCAAATGTCATAATACTCTTAGTTGTGGGAACCGAAAAAAAATAAAAGAAAAAATTAAAAAGATCAACCTTAGACACACAAACTTCCATAATAAAAAGCATTTTTAATTACCTCCTCTATAAATCTTGCCACAGTGAATGAAATCCTCATATCATTCACTTCTTGCTGCTGAGTACTGAAAGTATATTATAAAACTTAAGAAGAACTTAAGACTGTTGCCTAGTTGGGTTAATACTAATGTATTTTACCATTATCCAGACTACAATACCTTAGGTTAAACTATTTTACCAAACTGTATATCCCATGAAAGTTTGCAGTAGTGATGATAGCTTTTATTGAATAAAGAGCAAGAGAACTTTCCTGGCACATTGGTAACTGATTTGGATAAGAATATCATAAAAGCTTAAGGTGCATTTCCTGGATCATATTCTACTCATCACGCACAGTTCTGGAGCAGAAATTTAGTAGGTTACCCAAGATTTCTCATGATTTCTGATATTGCACTATTCCTACCATAATTAATATCAGCTAAACCAATATAAATGGGAGAGAGCATTCACGATATTAAAATAACTTCTCAAAACTTAATTTACTTTTGTGCCTTTCCTCACCAATCCAAACCTACTATATTAAAGTAATGCCCCCAGTGTTAAGAAAGGGTCTATCTTGTCACAGATGGACCCAATTTCAGCATCTTCTGCACTAGGCCCACTACAGGCATACCCAAGGGACCACAAGAAATTTTAGAAGAGTGGCCAAAAAAAAAAAAAAAAAAAAGGTAAACTAGAAGAAATGGAATCCCAGAATCCAAAGAAAGAAAAAGTTTCAAGAAGGGTAAGTTGAGCAAGAGTATCAGAGTTCAAAAAGGATAAAACCCAAAATATAATCATGATCTTGATATACTTGAGAAGCAACAAGTAGTTAAACTAACTATAAATATGAGTGTTTATCAGGATATACATGATATTTAAACAATGGGAATTAGAAAGATCATTTGTAGAGTGATAGCAGGTAGAAAAGAAGGTGTGGACTAAGTAAGCATAGGACATTCCAACAGACAGAGGTCAGGAGAGGAAAAACACCTGCGAAGAAGAATGGAAGGGTCCAACTAATGAGGAAGAAGAAATACAGGATACTATATATCCGTGAATCAAAGGAAAGGATTATTTCAAGAACTGCATCTTGGAAGATTATATCCAGCTGCGCAGCTGGAAGGTTAATGAACAAAATGTTTAAGAAATTATCATTGAGGGACAAAGGAGAAGCCGCAATGAGATGGCAGGAGGGGCGCAATCACATTAAAATCAAATCCCATAAATGCTAGGTGGGTGACCCACAAGTTGGAGAACAGTTATACTGCAGAAGTCATCAGGGTTCTGAGCCTCATGTCAGGCTTCCTAACCTGGGGGTACAGCAATGGAAGGAGGAATCCCCAGAGAATCAGACTTTGAAAGCCAGCGGGATTTGACTGCAGGATCTCCACAGGACTGGGGAAAACAGAGACTCCACTCTAGAAGGGCACACTAAAAAGTGTGCTCACCAGGACCCAGGGGGAAGGAGCAGTGACCCCATACGAGACTGAACCAGACCTACCTGCTGGTGTTGGAGGGTTGCCTGCAGAGGTTGGGGGCAGCTGTGGCTCACCAAGGAGACAGGGGCACTGACAGCAGGGGTTCTGAGAAGAGCTCACTGGTGTGAGCCCTTCCAGAGTTCACCATTAGCTCCACCAAAGAGCCTGTAAGCTCCAGGGCTGGGTCGCCTCAGGCCAAACAACCACCAGGGTGGGAACACAGTTCCACACATTCACAGACAAGCAGATTAAAGTGTCACTGAGCTCCACCCACCAAATCGGATTAAAGCTTTACTGAACTACACCCACCCAGCCCTACCCACCATCAGTCCCTCCCATCAGGAAGCACCCACGAACCTCCTAGACAGCTTCCTCCACAAGAGGGCAGACAGCAGAATCAAGCAGTCTCAGCAGTATTTCACTTGTGGAACTGAAAATCACAGCCACAGAAAGACAGAGAAAATGAAAAGGCAAAAGACTTTGTACCAGATGAAGGGACAAGATAAAACACCAGAAAAACAACTAAATGAAGAGGAGAGATAGGCACCCTTCCAGAAAAAGAATTCAGAATAATGATAGTGAAGATGATCCAGGACTTTGAAAAAAGACTGAATGCAAAGATCGAAAACTTTACCAAAGACCTAGAAGAAGTAAAGAACAAACAAACAGAGATATGCAACAGAATAACTGAAAAGAAAAATACACTAGAAGGAACCAATAGCAGATTAACTGAGGCAGAAGGGCAAATAAGTGACCTAGAAGACAGAATGGTGATAATCACTGATGCGGAAAAGAATAAGGAAAAAAGAATGAAAAGAACTGAAGACAGCCTAAGAGACCTCTGGGACAACGTTAAACGCACCAACATTCGCAATATAGGGGTTCCAGAAGGAGAAGAGAGAGAGAAAGGACCTGAGAAAATACTGGAAGAGATTATAGTTGAAACTTCCCTAACATGGGAAAGGAAACAGCTACCCAAGTCCAGGAAGCGCAGAGAGTCCCAGGCAGGAGAAACCCAAGGAGAAACACACCAAGACATATAGTAGTCAAATTGACAAAAATTAAAGACAGAGAAAAGTTATTAAAAGCAACAAGGGAAAAACGGCAAATAACATACAAGGGAACTCCCATAAGGTTAACAGCTGATTTCTCAGCAAAAACTCTGCAAGCCAGAAGGGAGTGGCACGATACATTTCAAGTGATGAAAGGGAAGAAGCTACAACCAAGAATACTCTAGCCAGCAAGGATCTCATTCAGATTTGACAGAGAAATCAAAAGCTTTACAGACAAGCAACAGCTAAGAGAATTCAGCACCACCAAACCAGCCCTACAACAAATGCTAAAGGAACTTCTCTAAGTGGGAAACATAAGAGAAGAAAAGGACCTACAAAAACAAACACAAAACAATTAAGAAAATGGTAATAGGAACATACATATTGATAATCACCTTGAATGTAAATGGACTTAATGCCCCAACCAGAAGACACAGACTGGCTGAATGGATACAAAAACAAGACCCATATATATGCTGTCTCCACTTCAGACCTAGGGACACATACAGACTGAAAGTGAGGGGATGGAAAAAGATATTCCATGCAAATGGAAATCAAAAGAAAGCTGGAGTAGTGATACTCATACCATATAAAATAGACTTTAAAATAAAAAGTATTACAAGAGACAAGAAAGGATATTACATAAAGATCAAGGGATCAATCCAAGAAGAGGAGATAATTATAAATATATATGCACCCAATATAGGAGCACCTCAATACATAAGGCAAATGCTAACAGCTATGAAAGAGGAAATGCAAGGCAGAAACAGAGAGACAGGTGTAGAGAACAAACACATGGATACCAAGTGGGGAAAGCGGGGAGGGTTGGGGGGGAGTGAACTGGGAGATTGGGATACCAAATTGTACACTCTAAATATATGCTGTTTATTGTCTGCTAACTGTATCTCAATAAAAGTTCTTAAAAAAAAATTATACACCATGATCAAGTGGGGTTTACCCCTAGAATGCAAGGATTCTTCAAGATACGCAAATCAATCATTGTGATACACGATATTAACAAATTGAAGGATAAAAACCACATGATCATCTCAATAGATGCAGAAAAAGCTTTTGACAACATTCAACACCCATTTAGGATAAAAAACTTTCCAGAAGGTGGGCATAAAGGGAACCTACCTCAACATAATAAAGGCCATATATGACAAACACACAGCAAACATCATTCTCAATGGGGAAAAACTGGAAGCATTCCCTCTAAGATCAGGAACAAGACAAGGATGTCCACTCTCGCCACTACTATTCAACATAGTTTTGGAAGTCCTTGCCACAGCCATCAGAGAAGAAAAAGAAATAAAAGGAATCCAAATTGGAAAAGAAGAAGTAAAACTGTCACTGTTTGCAGATGACATGATACTATACATAGAAAATCCTAAAGATGCCACCAGAAAACTACTCGAGCTAATCAATGAATTTGGTAAAGCTGCAGGATACAAAATTAACACACAGAAATCTCTTGCATTTCTATACACCAACAATGAAAGATCAGCAAGAGAAATTAAGGAAACAATCCCATTCAACATTGCAACAGAAAGAATAAAATACCAAGAATAAACCTAACCAAGGAGGTAAAAGACCTGTATTCAGAAAACTATAAGACACTCATGAAAGAAATCAAAGACGACACAAACAGATGGAGGGACATACCATGTTTTTGGATTGGAAGAATCAACATTGTGAAAATGACTATACTACCCAAAGCAATTTACAGATTCAATGCAATCCCGATCAAATTACCAATGGCATTTTTCACAGAACTAGAATAAGAAATTTTATGATTTATATGGAAATGCATAAGACCCCGAATAGCTAAAGCAATCTTGAGAAGGAATGACAGAGTTGGTGGAATCAGGCTTCCCAACTTCAGGCTATACAACAAGGCTACCGTGATCAAGACAGTATGGTACTGGCACAAAAACAGAAATATAGATCAATGGAACAGAATAGAAAGCCCAGAGATAAATTATGGTCAACTAATCTATGACAAAGTAGGCAAGGATATACAATGGAGAAAAGGCAGCCTCTTCAATAAGTGGTGCTGGGAAAACTGGACAGCTACATGGAAAAGAATGAAATTAGGACACTTCCTAACACCATACACAAAAATAAACTCCAAATGGATTAAAGACCTACATGTAAGGCCAGACACTATAAAACTCTTAGAGGAAAACATAGGAAGAACACTCTTCAATGTAAATAACAGCAAGATCTTTTTTAATCCACCCCCTAGAATAATGGAAATAAAAACAAAAATAAATAAGTGGGACCTAATGAAACTTCAAAGCTTCTGCACAGCAAAGGAAAGTATAAGCAAGACCACAAGACAACCTTCACAATGGGAAAAAATATTTGCAAATGAATCAACAGACAAATGATTAATCTCCAAGATATATAAACAGTTCACCCAGCTCAATATCAAAAAAACAAACAACCCAATCAAAAAATGGGCAGAAGACCTAAATAGGCATTTCTCCAAAAAAGACATATGGATGGCCAAGAGGCACATGAAAAGCTGCGCAACATCACTAATTATTAAAGAAATGCAAATCAAAACTACTAGAATGGGCATCATCAGAAAACCGACAAACAGGAAATGCTGGAAAGGGTGTGGAGACAAAGGAACGCTGTTGCATTGCTGGTGGGAATGTAAATTGATACAGCCACTATGGAGAACAGTATGGAGGTTCCTTGAAAAACTAAAAATAGAACACCATATGACCCAGCAATCCCACTGCTGGGCATATACCCAGAGAACACCATAATTCAAAAAGACACATGCACTCCAATGTTCATTGCAGCACTATTTACAATAGCCAGGACATGGAAGCAACCTAAATGTCCATCAACAGATGAATGGATAAAGAAGATGTGGTACATACATACAATGGAATATTACTCAGCTGTAAAAAGCAATGAAACTGGGACATTTCTAGAGACATGGATGGACCTAGAGACTGTCATACAGAGTGAAGTGAGTCAGAAAAAGAAAAACAAATATTGTATATTAACACATATATGTGGAGTATAGAAAAATGGTACAAATCAACTGGTTTGCAAGGCAGAAATAGAGACACAGATGTAGAGAACAAACATATGAACACCAAGTGGGGAAAGCAGGGAGGGTTGGGGGGGGAATGAATTGGGAGATTGGGATACCAAATTGTACACTCTAAATATATGCAGATTATTTTAAAAAATAAAAAAATAAAAAGTTAAAAAATTTAAAAAATTTAAAAAAAGAAGAAATTATCATTGAGGGCTTCCTACGTGGCGCAGTGGTTAAGAATCTGCCTGCCAATTCAGGGGACATGGGTTCGATCCCTGCCCCAGGAAGATTCCACATGCAGTGGAGCAACTAAGCCCATGCGCCACAACTATTGAGCTTGCGCTCTAGAGCCCATGAGCCACAACTCTTGAGCCCTAGTGCCACAACTACTGAAGCCCGGCACACCTAGAGCCTGTGCTCTGTAACAAGAGAAGCCACCACAATGAGGAGCCCATGCACCACAATGAAGAGTAGCCCACACTCACCGCAGCTAGAGAAAGCCTGTGTGCAGCAACAAAGACCCAATGCAGCCAATAAATAAATAAATTAATTAATTTAAAAAAAAAAGATCATCATTTAAAAAGAGAGAGAAATGATCATTGAATTTTATGATATGAATTCACAGGTAAACTTAATAAAAACTTAATGACACAATGGAAATAAAATGTTGATATGAATAAGCAATAATGGAAAGGAGGAAAGTTGATACAATGAGTGCTATGGAGCTTTTGTACTGTGGTGACTTGAGTAATTTGGAACTATGCTTTACAAAACCCATTCTCTATATGATTCTGCATTAGAGCTGGACAAAAGAGAAACGCATGCAAAATGAAGCAGTAACCATTACTCTCTGAAGGTTATCAGAGTTAGATGTAATGAGAGACAGACACAGAATTTGGCAACCTATACCAGCTTGTCCTCACTCTCTTATTTTTCCACAGGTAGTTCTTCCTCCTAAACTGCAAGCCCTGCTGACCAATAGCAATCTCGGACCAACCACCAGGTCCAGAGGCAACAGCCTTCCATGGACATCTCCTTTAGTTCTGCTCCATGGCCCCACTCTGGCAGTTAGACATGTCTGGCTTTCCAGGAGTCTCTGACTTGTTCACCCACACCAGTGTTTCAGGAGAGTGATTAATGACTTTTCTATGATCTTCCAACTCTTTTTGTAGTCTTGTTTCCCAGTTTCTCCCCTCCCCATAATTCCTATAATTAATCCCTAGTATATAATACTCATTTTCTCACTGAGTACAAGTATAAAATTGGTACAAGTATAAAACTTTTCAAGGAGTTTTGTTCTAAAGGGGAAGAAATAAATATAAAACAGCTGGATATAGATGTAAAGTCAAGGACAGGTTTCTTTAATTTTTAAGATCATAATTATTATGGCATATGGTATACTAATGGACTGATTCAGTCAAAAGAAGAAACTGATGATACAAGACATAGAGGAGGTAATTCAAAAGTAAAATCCTTAAGTAAGGATATGGGAATACAACAAAGGAATGGTCTTAAATAGATTCTGAAGCAGTTCGTCATAATAGAAGGCTGAGAATATGAACAGAAATAAAGGGAAATTGACAAATTAAGGATAATAAATTAAGATGAGGTTTATGTTCTGACTGCTTTATTAGCTGAGAGTGAAGAATAAGCAATAGATGTTGAAGGTTTGACAAGGTGAAACTGTAAAATAAATGTTGAAGCATAGGAGAAAAGTTGACTAGGGAAATGTAGTTGAACAACTGGACAGAGCTGAGAGAAAGCTTGAAATCTGTGAAAAATGAGACCACTCCACTGAGTTCTGTTTATTGGTTGGTTGAGGTTTTTTCAGTATGACCATCTGTTGGTTACAAGTTTGGAGAAGACGACTCAGGTTTAACCATGATAGGGGTTTGGTAAATTTAGATGATGGAGAAATGTAGATACATGCAAGGTAATGATTTTAGCAAATGGCTCTAAGCATGGAAAAGGGGAAAATGAACACATGAGAAAAAGTATGATGGGGACAATAATATTAAATTTCTCAATTAGGCATAAGAATTCATCCAGTGAGGATACTAGAGAAAGTGAGTGAGCTATAAAGTTAGTAGAGTTAATAAAAAATGGGATGCTTGGCATCTATGTTTTGGAAGCGGTGTACTCTTTGGTAGTAACAAAGTCTATGGTATGACCATAAAAACAAGCAAATGAAAAGAAAGGTTACTGGATGAGGCATCTGTCAAGTCAAGGAACTGAGATATAATGATATAGGGTAAACTACCCTTCAGCAAGTTAATCCTGCCAAATAGTGTCATAACAGAGAGGATAACGACAGGGCTGAGACTAGGGTGAAGGAAGTAAGGCACCCAGGATGCAAAATTCAAGGAGGCACACAATTGCAGGTATCAATCCCATACTTGCATTATATCAGTAATGTTATAATTAAGACACTAAAAAGCATGAATAGCAAGAGAAAATGGGTACCATCCATTCAAAAAAGAATCATGTAAGTTTTCATAATTAAAATTTATATTCCATATTGGACATAATTTTATAAAATCAGTAAGGAGTCTGCTCATAAAAGTCAATGCTAGAATACTCAATAAGTCAGAGTTACTCCAGCATAACATAAATATATTGTTCACATGTGGATCTGAAACACAGTCTCACTCCCTTTAACTATCTCTCATTACATAAGGAGGCTTGAGTGGTTAATCGCTAAGTGTTGGGAGTTAAAGCCATCGTCTCTTTTACACCATATAGTAGACTTGATTTTGCTCTTTCATATTCCCTGACAATAGATTTAGGAGTTCACTTTAGATAACTACAAAACTAAAACTGATTCCATGAATTCTTTCTGATCCATGGCCATCCTCTTTCTTGAACCTTACGAATCCCTAGGGACTTTTCTAAACTTACATGTCCTCAAACACACATTTACCATCTCACTTAAATTCATCATTGTATTTCTGACATATATATTAATCTGGGAAGAATGGAGAAATAAGGATATTCCACTGACAATGAAAAAAATATGAGTATCAATCATGAGGAAAAAATTAATAAAACAGAGAATTTGGTCTTAAAAGTGTTCAAATTCTCCTGACAACTCCAGACAGACTAATAAAGTGATCATTGTTTTAACTGCCCAACTGAAAAGATAGTATTTTTATTTGTAAATATATCTAGCTCATTCAGGCTTTTGTTTCTACCTAAATTCACACTGATGACTCCTGACGTCCCGTCAGATGCATTGTTAACCTGCATGGCTTTGAGAAAAATAATAACATCTTGTAGCCCAATCTTCCATTTCAGAGCAATCATCATAAAAACCTCCCAATACCCTCAGTGTAACTTAAAACTACATAAACTTCACTATATGTAATGAATGGTGATAATGGCTTTAGTAGTTAACCAAAAAAAGACATTGCCCCCTACTTTTAAAAAAGAAGTAACAATAGAACCTACTTTGCTGAGCCAAAACATATAATGATGAGTGATATTTGCCATCCCAGGGATGTAATTAGATTCCTTCAGAGAATGAACAAAAAGGTTCAAAACTACCACCTGAAATAATTACTTTAAAGGTCAAAGAAATTAAAAATACTCAAAAATTCTATTTGTGTTAGACTTTTATGAGACCAGTTTAATGTGCAATTTCATCAAAATAAGGGGAAATATTAGTCCTGGTCCTCCTAGAAAGCAGATCCAAGATGGGATTAAACATGCAAGGATTTTATTAAGGAAAATGCCTGTGTGATGAAATGGGGAGGGAGCCAGGGGAGACTGGGAGAGACACCAAGACCTGATACAAGCCTGACTCTAAGTGAAGGAGAGACAAAAGGAAGGTTTGGTGGAAGTGTTTGCCCTGTAGTTCAAGGAAGCTTCCACAAGGGTATCTGGGAGTCCGAGCCACAGGCACTCATCAGAGAAGCCCTGGAACAGGCCTGCCTTAGCATTCCCCCTGTGCTGTTACACACTAGCAATAGCCCATGGGGAGCACAACCTCTGTGCAAATGCCTTACAGATTCCACAGTAGGGCAGCTGAAACCTTCTTTCAATTACGCACCTGCAGTTGGAGCTTTATGAGGCCCACTCTCATGGCTGCCAGAGGGGGGACATAACCAATATTCTACTCAATATCTGACTTATGCCTATATTTACACCTCACAAGCATTTTGTGTCTCTTTCAATTGGACTGATATTTGTTAATGAGAATGATCACATGAGGCATACACGTATGACAGCGATTTTAACCAGGAATTCAAACTGACAACTCATTCTTCTTCCTGCCAAATACATAACTTTGGTGCTAGTTTAAAATGAGTAACTCTATTTTTTCCTTTCTCTTCAGTTACAAAAAGTTCTTTCAATCTTCTTTCAGATTATAATTTTATATAGTGGTGTGCTTTAGTATAGAGCATTTGGATCTATTTTGTTCAAATGCCTCATTTAAATTTCTACCTAAAAATTTTTTCCTGCTGTGTTTTTTCCTGAATAGTTTTAAAACTTATATATGTACCCAGCTGTTATTAGAAATATGTAGTACTGCATCCTTCATCATCCTGAAATTAACTGTAATTTTTTGCCATTTTGAAATTATAGTCATAGATAATATCAACTATTTACATATATAATTTTACATTGCAATACACATACAGAAATAAAAGTATTTCTAACACATAACATGCATATCAACACAAAAATGTTGGGAATAGCTATCCTAAACAAAACCATGATAGTTACATGCTTGCACCTACTTAAAATGAATAACTTTAAACATAAGAAAAGAAGAAAAGCCATCTGTACAGAAAGTTTGGGAAGATTAAAGGTTAACAGTAGAACAAAACTAATGTAAAGATAAATTACATAATCCTCTTTATTTGTATGTGATTTAAAGAGAGGAAAACAACATTGACCAAGACAGAAGTACCATTTAGGTCTTTAATCCATTTTGAGTTTATTATTGTATACATGGTGAGAAAATGTTCTAACTTCATTCTTACACATGTAGCTCTCCAGTTTTCATAGCACAACTTATTGAAAAGATTGTCTTTTCCCAACTGTATATTCTTGCCTCCTTTGTTATAGAGTCATTGGCCATAAGTGTGTGAGTTTATTTCTGAGCTCTCTATTCTGTTTCATTGATCTAACTGCCAGTGCCATACTGTATTAATGACTGTAACTTTGTAGTATAGTCTGAACTCAGGGAGCATGATACCTCCACCTTTGTTCTTTTTTCTCAAAATTGTTTTGGCTATTCAAGTATTTTGTAGTTTAATATAAATTCTAGGATTATTTGTCCTAGTCCTATGATAAATGTCATAGATATTTTGATAGGACTTGCATTAATTCAATAGATTGCTTTGGGTAATATTGATGCCAACAAAATTATTCATGAACATGGGATAGCAATTTCTTTGTATCATCTTCTATTTCCTTCATCAATGTCTTACAGTTTTCAGAGTATAGGTCTTTCACCTCCTAGGTTAGGTTTAGTCTTAGGTATTTTATTTTTTTGAAATGATTTCAAACAGTATTATTTTCTTGCTTTCTCTTTCTGATAGTTCTTCTATATAGAAAAGCAACAGATTTCTGTACCTTAATCTTGTATCCTAAAACTTTACTGATTTCATTTATTAGTTCTAATAATTTTTGGTGAAGACACTAGCTTTTTTCATATATTGTATCATGTCATCTGCAAATAGTGATAGTTTTACATCTTCCCTTCCAATTTCAATACCTTTTATTTATTTTCTTGTCTGAATGCTGTGTCTAGACTTCCAACACTATGTTAAATAGACGTGACAAAAGTGGGCATCCTTCTCCTGTTTCTTATTTCAGAGGAAAAGCTTTCAGCTTTTTCCCATTGAGTATGGTGTTAGCTGTTGGACTGTCGTATATGGCCTTTATCATGTTCCTTCTATAAGAACTTCCATGAGTTTTTACCATGAACAGATGTTGAATTTTATCACATGCTTTTTCTGTGTCTATTGAGATAATCATGTGATGTTTACCTTTTTGTTAATGCAGTGTGTCACACTGATTACTTTGTGGATATTAAACCATCCTAGCATCCTTGGAATAAAACCCACTTGATCATGGTGTATAGTCCTTTTTACATACTGTTGAATTTGGTTTGCTAATATTTCACTGAAGATATTGCATCTACATTAATCAGGGTATTGGCTTATAATTTTCTTTTCTTTGTAGTTTCTTTGGCTGGTTTTGGGATCAGAGTTATGGTGGTCTCATAGAATGAATTTAAGAGTGTTTTCTTTCCTCCTCCTCAATTTTTTGGAATAGTTTGAGAAGGATAGGTATTAGCTCTTTATATGTTTGGAAGATTTCCCCTCTGAAGCCATCCAGTCCTGCACTTTTGTTTGCTGGGAGATTTTGATTACAAATTCAACATCACTACTAGTAATTATTCTGTTCAGATTGTCCACTTTTTCTTTATTCAGTCTTGGAAGATTGTGTGTTTCTAGAAATCTATGCTTTTCTTCTAGGTTGTCCAATTTGTTGGCATATAACTGTTCACATTATTCCCTTATATATCTTTTATCTATGTGATACCAGTTGCAATTTCTCCTTTCATTTCTTATTTTGTTTTAGTGGATCTTCTCTCTCTTTTTCTTGATGAGCCTTGCAAAAGGCTTACCAATTTTATCTTTTCAAAAAAACACAGCTCTTGGTTTGACAACAACAAAAAAATCTTTTCTACTTTTTTTCCTTGGTTTGTGTTTTATTTATTTTCTCTCTGATCTTTATGATGTCCTTTCTCCTGCTGACTTTAAGCTTCATTTGTTCTTCACTTTCTAATTCCTTTAGATGGTAAGTTAGGTTGATATTTTTCTTCTTTCTTGAGGCAGGCCTGTATCACTATAAACTTCCCTCTTAAAACTGCTTTTGCTGCATCCCATAGATTATTGAAACTTGCATTTTTATTTTCATTTGTCTCAAGATATTTTCTAGTTAACTCTTTAGTTTCTTCATTGACCCATTGGTTTCTTAGTAGCATGTTGTTTAGTCTCCAGGTGTTTGTACTTTTCCCATTTTTCTTCCTGTAACTGATTTCTAGATTCATAACACTGAGGTCAGAAAAATGCTTTATTTTACTTCTATCCTCTTAAATTTGTTGAGACTTGTTTTGTGTATTCTGCTGTATTTGGATGGAATGCACTGTGTGTGTGTGTGTGTGTGTGTGTGTGTGTGTGTGTGTGTGTGTGTGGTGTAGTTTAACTGGTATAATGATGTTATTTAAGGCCACTGTTTCCTTATTGATTTTCTGCTTAGATCATCTGTCCATTGATGTAAATGGGGTTTTAAACTCCTCTACTATTGGATTATTGTCATTTTTTCCCTTTATGTCTGCAAATATTTGCTTTATATATTTAGGTGTTCCTATATTAGATTCATATATGTTATCATATGTTATATCCTCTTCTTGAATTTATCTCATTTTATAATGCCTTTGTCTTCTGTTACAGACTTTATTTTAATGTCTACTTTGATATGAGTGTTGGTACCCCAGCTTTCTTGTCATTTCATTTGTATGAAATATCTTTTTCTACCCTCTCACTTTTATCTATTTGTGTCTTGAGCTCTGGAGGGAGTCGCTTGTAAGCAGCATAGAGATAAGTCTTTTTTTCTTGGTTTTTTCTTTTTTCTTTTTTTTTAATCTAATCACTCACCCTATGCCTCACGATTGAAGCATTTAGTCCATTGGCATTTGAAGAGATTCTTGGTAAGTATGTACTCATTGCCATTTTGTTACTTGTTTTCTGGTTGTTTTTATAGTTCTTCTCTGTTCTTTTATTCTTCTTTTAGTATCTTTCCTTGATATTTGATGATTTTCTTAAGCGGTATGCACGTATTCCTTTCTCTCTAGTTTATGTATATATCTATAAGTTTTGTAGTTACCCTGGAGTTCACATATGTTGACCTATAACTATAGCTACTTGTTTGAAACTGATAGTCATTTAAGTTCAAACACATTCTATAATATCTACATATTACGCTCCCCTCCCCCACATTTTGCATTTTGATGTCATCCTTTACATTTTCATATCTCTCTCTTAACTGTTTATTGTATAGCTGATTCTACAATTTTTGTCTTTTAATCTTCATACTAGCTCATTTTAAGTGGCTGAAATACAGACTTTATTATATATTTGACTTTACTAGCAGGATTTTTCCTTTTCCTATAAATTCTTACTCTTTATTGTAATCGTCACCCTAGTGAGGGACTGCACCACAAGCTAGAGGGGTCAGGGCAGGTGCTTGGTGAGGTCTGGGTGAGCACATTGAAACAGTCACAGAAAACTGGCCAGAGCCATAGGCAGTTCAATCTACTTCCTCCACCTTATTCCAAGGAGTAGGCAAGCTCTTTGTGAGCACAGTCCCAGTTTCTTACAGCTGTCTTGTAAGTTCCACTGGTTTTCAATCCAGCAAAAAGATTCATCTTCCCACGGTCGGACCCCAGAGCAGAGCTGCCCAATATGTGGTTTGAATCTCTCACTCCCTAGGGAGATATCCAGGCTTCCTATTCTGTGTGCCCTCCTAGGGGCATGGGTCCCGACCTCATCATTTCTCTTCCCCTCCTACCTGACTCTGTGTGACAGACTGTAGAAGACTCCTTCTGCCAGTCTCCAGTCTGTCTTCAGTGAGAATTATTCCACTTATTGATTTATTTTTTGATGTATTTGTGGGGGTAGGTGAGCTCAGTATCTTCTTACTCTGCCACCTTGACGTCCTTCTCTCAAATTCTTAAAATTTTTAATTTACTTTGGAGAGCCATCTAACCATGTACAGAATGAGATTGGTGCACAATATATGAAATAATCAAATAGTCAATCATATTTTAATAGAATTAAAACTAACATTCACTAATTTGTTGAATCTTTCACTTAGATTCCTTAGATCAAGAGGTGTCAAAGTATACGATGAATTCCTAAAAGACCTGGTGCTAGTGTTCTAAATGGACTGAAAACATACGTAGTGAGCAATCATACCTTGTATAATGCTTCTAGTGTAAGCAATGAAATTGGATTACATTGGAAAAAAAATTTTTATGTGAAATAACTTAACTATTTTATATATTAGTAACACTTTTGCCATCATCAATAATTTTGAAAGACATTTACTGTATGACTGTTTCAATGCTTATGAACATTTTATATGTCACCAATAAGACTTCATTATGAGGATGAAAACTCACTTAACTACAGTTCATTACATGGATATATTTAAATATTTTTCACCATCTTGACAATATTACTCAAACACCACTCATAAATGAAATAGATGAGATTATTGTAATTGGAGCTCTGTCATTCAATAGAAAGGTTATTTTTCCCCTTATACTGTATCAATTACAGCATTTTGAAACTCTTCAAGCTATTCCATATGAAACAGTGTTCATCCTTCTGATTAGAAGATTTTTAAACACACCAGGGACTACCTTTAACCCTCTGATGAATGAAATATCTTATATATCTTCCAACTTTATTACCATGCTTCCTTCTAAAACACTGATTTAATCTTGACTATTTCATTGCTTTATTAGGAAAAATATGTATTGGCATGGTTATCATGTTGGTAACTGTTTAGTTGTGGCAAAAGTTATAAACTCTGTTGTCAATATTCAACTGAAATATTATCAATACTCTCTATATCTGGCATTTTAAAATAATGGATAAATGGAGAGAAATGGCCCAAGATGGCAATGTAGGAAAATCCTGAACTCACCTGTTCCCATGGACATGCCAAATCTACAGCCACATAGGGAATAGTTCTCTCTGAAAAAAGACCTGAAAACTATCTGAACAGCTCCTCAACATCAAATGAGAAAAGGGCTACGTTAAGGTGGCTAGGAGAGTCCAAGAGACAATCTTACCATAAACCTCACCTCTGGTGCAGCAACCCATAATCAGGAGGAAATTTAAAAATCCAGATCATCTCCCTGAGGAAAAAAAGGTTCATTCTCCACATCAGTCACCATAACTCCAGACCAGAACATGAAAGATGAGCCCCCAAAACATCTGGCTCTGAAAACCAAATTGGGCTCATGTCGACAAGACCCAAAGGGCTGTAGCAAGCTGAGATTCTGCTTTTAAAGGGCTTGAGAGCAGACCCACTCACCCCAGGGCTTGGTGCAAAAGCAGCGGTTTAAAAAGTGCTCAGGCTACATGTGAAAGAGATTCATTTGCTAACCTTAAAGTGTTCACTGTCAGGGCACAGGCCTGTTGGGATACTCTCCAGGGGGTGAGGCACTGGCAGATGCCATTTTCACATTGTCCCTCTACCTTACTAAAGCCAGTGGGCAGCAGGCACCACTTTCCTTTCTCCTTGGCATCTTTAAACTTCAGCCAGCAGTGCCATCTTGGTGTACTCCTTAGCCGTGCTAAAGCCAGTGGACAACATTCTTCTTTTTTTTTCTTTTCTCCTTTTTTTCTTTTTTTGCTTGAGATGTGCCATCTCTGCACTCTGCTTCTGCCACGCTCCACAGAAACAGTATCTCCTGCAGGGGAGCTTTTATACATATCTGCCTGAGTTTGCAACCCAGGGCCCCCCCACCTTAAATGCCAGGCTCTAGAGGCCAGGGAGTCTTACATTCCATGGGTCCCATGAACTGTAACATTTGGAGAGTTCTGAGAAAGAGGCTTATTTGTGTGTCCAAGACCTTTAGCACTGAAACTCACTTAATCAGAGCAGCAAAATGAGAAAAAGAATTTGAAAAAGTCAAGATAGCTTAAGGGACTTATGGGACAACATCAATCAGATTAATACTTGCATTATAGGATACTCAGCAAAGTGAGAGAGAGAGAGAAAATTTATTTGAAAAAAATAATGGCTGAAAACTTCCCTAACCTAGGGAAAAAAACAGACATCCAGATTAAGGAAGCCCAGAGACGTATTAATTAGATGAACAAAGAGATCCACACCAAGACACATTATAATTAAGATGTCAGAATCTAAAGAGTGAATCTTAAAAGCAGTAAGAGAAAAACAACTTGTTACTCATAAGAAAACCTCCATAAGAATACAATCAGATTTTTCAGCACAAACTTTGCAGGTCAGAAGAGAGTGGCATGATATATTTAAAGTGCTGAAAGAAAAATCTTTCAACCAAGAATACTCTACCTGGCAATGTTATCATTCAAATTGAAGGAGAGATAAAGAATTTTCCAGACATGATAAAGCCAAGGGAGTTATCACCAATAAACCAGCCTTACAAGAAAAGGTAAAGGGACATTTTTAAGCTAAAAAAGAGGCACTAATTAGTAATAACATATAAAAGTATAAATCTTACCGGTAAAGGTAAATATATGAGGCGTATATAAATATATAGTAATCATTTATAAAGCTAGTATTAAAGTTAAAACCAAAAGTAATAAAAGTGTGTAAAACTACAATAATTACTTAAGGGGTACACAAAATAAAAAGATGTAAAATGTAACATCAAAATCAAAACTTGAAGGTGAGGAGAGTAAAAATGTAGCATTTTGGAATGTGTCAAATTTAAGTTGTTACTAACTTAAAATAGACCATTATATAAACATAGGTTGTTATATGTAAAACTCATGGTAACCACACAGAAATATCTATACTAGATACACAAAACATAATAAGAAATGAATCTAAGCATACCACCTATGAAAGTCATAAAACCACAAAGGAACAGAGCAAGGGAAGAATAAAGGAACAGAGAGGAACTGAAAAACAACCAGAAAACAATTTTTAAATGGCAATAAGTACATACATATCAACAATTACTTTAAATGTAAATGAACTAAATTCTCCAATCAAAAACAGAGAATAGATAAATGGATAAAAACATGACCCATCTATATGCTGCCTACAAGACACTTCAAATGTAAGGACACACATAAATTGAAAGGGACAGAAAAAGATGTTCCATGAAAATGAAAACAAAAAGAAAGCATCTGGGGTAGCTATAATTATATCAGACAAAATAGAAGTTAAAACAAAAAGTATAATAAAATACAAAGATGGGCATTACATAATAATAAAGGGGTCAGTGCAACAAAAGGTTATGACACTTGTAAATATTTATGCACCCAATATATGAGGACCTAAATATATAAATAACCTAAGGAGAGAAAGAGGCAGAAATACAATAATAATGGAGGACTCTAATTCCCCCTTACAGCAATGGATAGATCATCCAGAGAAAATCACCAACAAAACATCAGTCTTAAATAACACATTATATCTAACAGTCTTAATATATACAGAACATTCCATCCAAAAGCAGCAGAATATACATTCTTCTCAAGCGACCATGGAATATTCTCCAGGAGAGATAATATGTTAAGCCACAAAATAAGTTTCAATAAATTTAAGGTTGAAACCATATCAAAGATCTTTACCAACCACAATGATGTAAATCTAGAAGTCAATCGCAACTGGAAAATTCACACATACACAAAGATTAAACAACATACTACTGAACAATGAATGGGTTACTGAAGAAATCAAAGAAGAAATCAAAAGCAATCGAGACAAAAGAAAATGGAAATATAATATACCAAAATTTACGGGGTACAAGAAAAGTAGTTCTAAGAGGGAAATTCATAGCATTACATTCCTTCCTCAATAAATAAGAAAAGTCTCAAATAAACAATATAATTTTGTACCTCAAGGAATTAGAAAAAGAAGAACAAACAAAACCCAAAAGTTACTAGAAGGCAGGAAATAACAGAGGTCAGAGCAGACGTAAATGAAATAGAAATTAAAATGGAAATAGAAAAGATCAATGAAACTAAGAGCTAGCTCTTTGAAAAGATAAACAAAATGACAAATATTTAGCTGAACTGACCAAGAGAAAAAGAGAGAGTGCTCAAATAAACAAAACTGGAAATGTAAGAGTTTACAGATTACAAATGATACATGATACCATAGAAATGGGAAGGATCATAAGAATTATAAATAATTATATGCCAATAAAATCGGCAGCCTAGAAGAAATGAATAAATTCACAGTAACATACAACCCACTAAGAATGAATCATGAAAAAACAGAAAATCCAAATAGATCCATTACTAGTAATGAAATTGCATAAGTAACCTAAAAGCTCCCAACAAACAAAATTCCAGGCCATACAGCATCACAGGTGAATTCTACCAAACATTCAAAGAAGAATAACACCAATCTTTCTCAAACTCTTCCAAAAAATAAAAGAGGAGGAAAAGTTTCCAAACTCATTTTATAATGCATTAACCTGATACTGAAATCTGACAAGGACACCACAAGAAAAGGAAATTACAGGCCAATATCCCTGAGAAATATAGATGCAAAAATCCTCAACAAAACATTAGCAAATCAAATTCAACAAACATTAAAAGGATCATTCACCATGATCAAGTGGGATTTCTTCTAGGGATGCAAGGGTGGATCAACATCCACAAATCAATCATTATGATATATCCTATTAACAAAATGAAGGATAAAAACATAGTTTATCCTTCTCAACAGATGCTGAAAAACATTTGAAAAAATTCAATGTCCCTTTATGATAAAAATTCTCAACAAAGTGGGTATAGAGAGAATGTAGCTCAACAAAATAAAGCCCATGTATGACAAACCCACAGCTAACATCATACTAAGATGAAAAGATAAAACCTTTTCTTCTAAGATCAGAATAAAAGACAAGGATGTCCACTCTCACCACCTTTATTCAAGATAATATTGGAAGTCCTAGCCAGAGTAATTAGGCATGAAATGAAAGATATCCAAGTTGAAAAGGAAGAAGTAAAATTGTCACTATTTGCAGATAATTTTAAACATAGAAAATGCTAAAGCCTCCACCAAAAAACTGTTAGAACAAATGAATTTAATAAAATTTCAGAGCACAAAATCAATGTACAAAAATCTTGCATTTCTATAGACTAAAATGAACTATCAGAAATATAAATTAAGAAATCAATTTCATTTACAATTGCATAAAAAGAACAAAATACCTAAGAATATATTTAATCAAGGACATAAAAAACCTGGAAAATGAAAGCAATAAGATGTTCATGAAAGAAACTGAAGCAAATAAGTGGAAAGATATTCTGTGCCCATCAATTGGAAGAATTAACGTTGTTAAAATGTCCATTCTATCCAAAGCAATATATAAGTTCAAAGAAAAATTCCAAAGGCATTTTTCACAGAAATAGAACAAACAACCCTAAAATTTGTACAGAACCACAAAAGACCCCAAAGAAAAGAAATCTTCAGAAAGAAGAACAAAGCTGGAGTCATCTCATATCCTGCTTTCAGACTATATTACAAAGCTATAGCAATCAAAACAGTATAGTACTGGCCTAAAAACACATAGGTCAATGGAACAGAGGAAAAAACCATAGGAAAAAAAAACACACATGTATGTGCTATTAATTTACAAGAAAGAGGGTAACAATATCCACTGTGAAAAGGACAATCTTTTCAAAAAATGGTCTCGGGGAAAATGAACTGCCACATACAAAAGAATGAAACTAGACTACTATCTTCTGCCATACACAAAAATTAACTTAAAATGGATTAAAAACTTGAATATAGACCTGAAACTATAAAACTCCTGGAAGAAAACATAGGCAGTAAGCTTCTTGACAAGACCTTGGCAATGATTTTTTGGATCTGACTCCAAACCAAAGGCAATAAAAACATAACCAAACAAGTGGGACTACTAAATACTAAAAAACTTCTACACAGCAAAGGAAATTATCAACTAAATGAAAAGACAACCTACTGGATGGGAGAAAATATTTGCCAATCATATATCTGATAAGGGGTTAATATCCAAAATATGTAAAGAACTGATACAACTCAATAAATAAAAACAATCTGATTAATAAATGAGGAGCTAAATAGACATTTTCCCAAAGATAACAAGATGGCAAACAGGCACATGAAAAGATGCTCAACATCACTAATCATCATGGGAATGAAAATCAAAACCACAATGTGATACCTCACACCTGTTAGAATGGCTATTATCAAAAAGACAATAACAATGTGGAGTAAAGGGAACTCTTGTACACTGTTATTGGGAATGTAAATCAGTGCAGTCAGTATGGAAAACACTGTAAAGCTGCCTCAAAAAATTAAAAATAGAAGTACCAGATCACTGAGCAATCCAACTTCCGTTTATTCATCCAAAGAAAATGAACACACCAATTCAAAAAGATATATCCACTCCAAGTTATTTCACCACATTTACATTAGCCAAGATATGGAAACAGCCTACCTGCCCACTGATGGATGAATGAATAAATAAAATGTGGTATAAGTAACCCCCACTTTTAGAAAGTTTGCTTTCACCACTTCACTTTTACAAAATACCTACATTAGTACTTCTTTTTGTTATACAAAAGATATCCAAAGAGGATTTTCGATTTTATGAAAAAAAAGGAATTGTTTCACTTTATGCCATTTCCACTTATGTGGTCTTTAACAGGAACATTCTACTTTCAGATATTGGGGAAACCTGCAAGTATATATAATGGAATAATATTCAGCCATAAAAAAGACTGTAATCCTGCCATTTGCAGCAACATGAATGGACTTTGAGGGCATGATGCTAAGTGAAATAAGTCAGAAAGAGAAAGACGAATATCTTATACGTGGAGTTGAAAGAAGGAAAGAAGGAAGGAAGAAAGTGTGGGAAGACATTCTGGAACCTTTTTGAAGCATTGAAAGTGTTGAAGTATGTGGGCCGAGCGATGGGATTCAGAATGTCCTGCTTGAGCAGTGGAGGAGCTGAGGGTGCGGGGCGTGGAGACTAATATCACCCTGTTTGGCCCTGAAGGATGGCTGGTTAGCCAAAGACGGGTAAGATTCCTCAGAGGAGGAACAACCTAAGACAGGCACAGCCGCAGAGGGGCCAACAGGGGTGGTGCATAGAACCTTCCTTATATCACCCTGTTTGGCCCTGGAGGATGACTGGTTAGCCAGAGACGGGTAAGATTCCTCAAGGGAGGAACAACCTAAGACAGGCACAGTCGCAGAGGGGACAACACGGGTGGGGCACAGACCCCCAATATCTGAGAGAGGTCTCCTGCCCCCAGGGCTGTTTTGCTCTCCACCCCCAGCTCAAATCCACACCTGCTCAACTCGGACCCAGGAAGTAAACAAAGATAATTGCCTCAGTCATGTGAGGCCTTTGATTGTTTATGGGTGTAACCTGAGAATGTTAGCCCACGAACTCAATAAAAGCAACCTGGGATGAGTCAGCAGGGCTCTTGATCCGAGAGGTCTTGAGCCCCCCGGTCCCACTTTTCTCTTCAGTCTGTGTCTTCTTCATAAGCTTGCGGCACCCGTCACTCACCTCGAGTCGCCGAGCTGGTCTCGGCAAGAAAGGAAGGAAGGAATCAAGCTCATAGATACAGAAAACAGATTTGTTGTTGCCAGAGGTTAGGGGACTGGGGGTTGGGCAAAATGGGTGAAAGGGATCAAAAGGTACACACTTTCAGTTATAAAATAAATAAGTTATGGGGATGTAGTGTACAGCACGGTGACTATAGCTAATAATACTGTATTACATATTTGAAAGTTGCTCAGAGAGTAAAAGTCCTTACCACAAGAGGAAATTTTAAAAAGTTTTTTTTTTTCTCTAACTATGTATGGTGACAGTAACTAGACTTATGGCGGTGATGATTTCACAATGTATACAAATATAGAATCATCAGGTTGTACACCTGAAACTACTATAACGTTATATGCTGATCATGCTTAAATAAAAATAAAGGCTAGATCATAAAGAAATACATATGCACATGTGTTATCTTAATAAATTTAATGCCATGAATGGTGATATGAGTTCCAATATGGTGAATAATTTTGGGATAATTCCATACAGACAGAATGTTACACACAGACATATTCTAAAGCCATTTTTTTCAACTATGACTTCTATCTTTTCGATTTACAAGAGGCATTGGCATGTTAAAAATACTGACCGTCACAGACAACGTAATCTTTCCCAAACACCAGCTCGCCTTTTGGCTTTGGTGTAGTCTTAACATCCAAATTTTTAATTCTTCATTCTCAAATACACTTATCTTTTCTCAGTTTCCTAGCTTGTTTAGAAAGATCTCTATATTGGGCTAACAGTTACACAATTTATTTTTTTATTAGAGTTTTTACCTTTGATGCTCTGAAACCCTGGCTCTGTTCAAGTTGTTGCCAGATAGATAATCGACTATGTCAGCATTCTTCTTTAAATAACTTATTCTTTCCCCACTAAAATGTAATACCACTTTTCCATTACTTTTAGTCTCCTTATGCCTTGATTTTCTGTTTGGATTCCTATTGTGTTCAACTGATCTGTGCCAATGCCATGCTGTTTTGGTTATAATGATTCAGTAGTAAGTTTCACTGTCAGGCAAGGCAAATTCCACTTTATAGTCTTCTCTCGCATACCTTTCTTCATTATTCTAGGACATTTATTCTTTTATATAAATTTTATAGTTTTATCTAATTTTTTAAACCACTGCTATTCTGCTTGAAATTGCATCAAACACAGAAAAAAATAAAAGAATTGCTATTTTTATACTGTTGTCCCACCAAACACCATCAGCATCTCTCTATTTGTCTGGTTTTGTTTTATTCCCTTTACTAAAATTACATTTTTGCTTTCTTTTAAAAATTATGTGATATAGTGCATCAAGACAAAAGAAAACAATGTATAAACATATAATGAAAAACTAGTGAACATTTTTCTATCACTTAGCTCAAGAAATAGTATATCACCATCACGGAAAAATCCCCCACCAAATGTGTTTCTTCCCAGATACACCGTGAAAAGCAAGCCTTCTAAGTTCCACCAATGTGCCCTGCCTCCCCCACAGCACATACACCTACCTGTATTTTATTGACGTGAGAGGAAAGTTGAAGGGAATAGAAACGTGTGATACATCTTCCTTTGATCCTCTCCCAAAGTTTTTTTTTAATGAACATTTAGAAAAGTAAGCTTAAATGGACTATTGCTAAAGCCCTACAGATTTATCTTTTGGCTTTGAGATAATATTAATTTCATTAAATTAAATATTACTAAAGTACTTTATATTTGCCTTTTAGCTTTGAGATAATATTATTTTGTTTATTTTAATAATAATCCTTAAATGGAATCCCACATGGTATAAAAAAATGTTAAAAAATACATTGTCATGTTTACGTATATAGGAATTGAAACTAATGCCTTAAAATATTATCCAAATAATTGGGCCAAACAGGTAAAAAATCAAATAAAAATATATAAAGTTGATTAAGATATACTCTTCTGGAGTAATTCAGTTAACTATTTCAATTACCCACTTCAGTTAACATGTGCAGATCCCAGATAAATTTCAAAATAACAATAATTTCTTGAAACAAATGGCATAAAATGGATTTTTTGAATTGACAATTTATTGGGCCAATTTCCCTATGCCGATATAGAGTACTTACACAAATTCTAAATAAATAATTTAAAATATAATAATCCCACTGGTCAAATATGTACAATAATCACTATCACACACATAAGTATTACATTTAGATTAAAAAGAACCTCCAATCTCATGAAGACACAAAATTTAAGCGTATATATAACACTGCACCAAAGAGGCAACTCATAATAGCTAAATATTTTCTAGATTTTATTTTCAAGTCTTCTTGTGACATAAATTTGACATTGAGTCCCTATAGTGACTCAAAAACAATTTATGTTTGAAGTAGTTTTATATACTGCCCTATCTGAAAAATCAGCTTCTCCTCAATTGTGTGTCTGTGTGTGTGTGTTTCTGTGTGAGGGTGAGAGACAGAGAAAGAAAGTCAAAACTATTAAGTTATGGTAATTAGGGAATTTGGGGTAGTGGGAGAGCCAGAATTTGGGGCCTCAATGATCTCAAATGGGCAAGTGAGGGAAAAATTAAATAGAAATAAAGACATAAGCTGAAATAATGCTTAGGACTCAAATATGAGAATGTTCTGGTAACACAATCTCAGAACTATAAAATCCCATTTAAATTTAAGTTGATTGATTGACTTTTCTAATGCAAAGGATTAAAAAAATAGGACATGAGAATGTGAACAAAGAATGTCATCAGTTTTACCCAGTTTTTTAATTGTATTTTTCTAGTCTGATTGAATTGATTTTGCTTCTTTCACCTTCTCCTTTTAACTTTTCATGCCTTTTCCCCACACACATAAAAGGCACAAAAAAGCCAAACCCAGATCTTCTCAATGTGTGAGTGCGTTGGAAGAGGCTAGGTCTGACAGGAACACCTGGTGCAAATAGTCCCACATGTAGCTGCCCTGAAGTAAAGTGAAACAAGTCTGCTTATCTAGAGTTGTATCCCCAGTACCTGCCCAGTATCTGACACATGACAGATGCTCTGTAAACTAAAAATGAATCACTCACACCGAATCCAATGTATCCAATTTTATTTTCATTACAACAGTGTCTAAAAATCAGCATCACCTTATACATGTAAGATGTAAACACAACTGGCCAATGAAATGTTCAGTGGTCAAGGACACAGCAAGGCAAACTGGGATTGATAATGGCTGTGCCACCCACTTACGTAACTTCCACAATTTACATAAATTTCCTATGCCTCAATTTCCTCTTCAATAGTAAAGGTAGTACTAGTATCTGAATCATGACCATTTTGTTTCAATTTAAAAGAATATCAGGCAAATTTTTAGTGCTTAATTCTAACAATTATAATGAATGGTACCAGGCATTTGGATAATAATCACAGCACAAACAATTCTGTCATCATAACAGTCCCAGAGTCCAAGATACAGATATTGATTTAGGATATGATGAGGTAAGTGGTTGACCTTAACCTAGCAACACTATGTATATCAGTGCCTTATTAGATTACCAAGCAACCATCCCAGCAATTCCCAGTCAAATTTTGCAGTGAATGGAAGCGGACATTTGAATAATCAAAGAACAAACAATTTTAGCTTCATCAAAAGACTAGGATAATTCCTTGCCACATGCTTTTTTACTAAAGAATTATTTAAAATTTACTGAAATGAAAATGTTTTTAAAACATGTTAGGTCAGTATATTATGTATCAGCATAAAAAATAAATATCAAAATTCTAAATTGAAATAGCAAAATTGACACTATGATGCAGATATGCATAAATATATTATTTGTATGTATGAAGTTCTAATTGGCTCTAACCCAATTCTGATACTAATTACCTGGAGCTAAGTTAAATTTCACAGGTTAAGGGCACAGTCCTTCACAAAATTCTCCTCACTTTGGACACCAGCTACCATCTCTGGGGTCCCCAGACTACCTACACTTCTGACCAACTGTCTACAAGTTCAGGGGTTCCCACTATCTCCTCAACCTCAATACTTGGCTGAGATGACTCACAGAACTCAGGAAAATGTTATACTCACGATTACAGTTTTATTATTAAAAAATATAAATGAGAGTCAGCCAAATGAAAATGTACACAGGGTGAGATCTGGGAGGTTCCCAAGTGCAAAGCTTTTGCATCCTCAAGACACGCTGTCCTCTTGGCACACTGATATGCATCACCACCCAGGGAGCTCATCCAAACTTCAGACATCCAGAGTTTTATTGGAATTTCATTATGGAGGCATGATTGATTGCATCATCATCAGCTGTGTAACTAAACTCAGTTTCTAGCTCCCCTTTCCTCCCAAGGTTAGGATGTCAGCAGGTCGGGCCTATATCATGTGGTTCAAAGCAGCAGTCCTCTAGTCACATGGCTGATATTTTCAGCATGGCCATTCCCCATGCTGAAACTACCTAGGGCTACCATGAGTCACCTTGTTAGCACAAACTTGGGTGTGGTCCCAGGTGTCCACCATTAATAGCAAAAATACTCCTATTGCTTGGGAAATTCCAGGAACCAGGGACAAAGGTCAGCCAAACACTTTATTATACAACACTGGCATTAAACAAAACTGTTCAACATATCTTTGGATGCCAGATGAAAGGCATCCAAATAAAGTTAAGTTACTGACATGCTATAGAGTAGAATTTCTAGCCATTAACAAATTTAGGTTGTTTTTTATAAATACTGTCATAAATCCATGCACCAACTACTGGAATTTAATCTATCACTTGTTAATTTATCCATTAACATAACAGTAATGAGTCTCTATAGTTTGTAAGGTTTCTAATCCTCATGTCAGACGTGAAAGGAAGGCAAGCATCTCGTTTGACTAAAATGAAGGTTCAATTTTAAAAGCTGCACATCATGTTACATTAAAGACAAAAAGTCACAATTACAAAGCACCTATAGTTCACCCGTAGAATAGTGACACCATTTGGTGTAACTCCTGCAAGAAAACTAATCAGCCACTGTGTAGAGCTAATAACTAGAGGACATATTGTTGTGTGCAGTTGGCCTGTTTGCCAGCTGTGCCAGCTTACCCTGTTGCTTGAATCTGAGTAAGACCTTCGTGTATCAGCTACAGATTTTGGTAATGTTCATGGGACAATGTTTCCAGGAATCTTTCCAAGAAATCAAATGTGCGTGGTCTTAATAAAACTGCTTTCAGTATGACTGCTGAGAGGGACCCAGGAAACAAAGGATGGAGGCTATTATAACCACAGTTGAATCAGGTCACTACTATAGTCCTTTTAGCTGTCATGAAAATAGCAGTGAACCCAAATAATCCCAAATAAAGCAAATTTAATGTATGAACAGAAACAATGAAAAAGAAAACAAGGTAGTTCTAGAAAACCAGTTTGTCAATGAATAAGATCAAAGCATCAGGATTTTCTTATATATTAGCTCTCTCTATTGTAAAAAAACTAAACATGCAAATGAATTTTTCTACCACATTGTCTTCAAAGAGAAAAATCCCAGCTTTACCTAGGACATGAGTAGCATTACTCCCATTTCACAGATTTTTTTGAAAGAAAAGAAACAAAGTTCCTAAGGCACAACCCTGAATTGATAGAAATAGAGTGGAAACTTGTATGTTTTTAAACAAACCAGGCCACAAGGGTTCTAAAAGAAACCTTAAGAAGACAACAGAACAAATGTATGCTATTCTCCAATCATGGATAAAAATCTGCCAGCTGAATTATGTACACCAGCCTGAAAGAACTGGGAAAGAAAATGAACTCATTTGTGAACCCTAAAAAAGACAAAGTCCATATATACCCTTTTTATTCTTAATTTTCCTTTAACAAGATCCTTCATTCCTCAGATGTAGAAACCATTCAATTCAATTTACAGTTTAAAACATTATATTTCTGTTTCCAACTTGTACTGGTTTCCAAATACCACAGTAACAAAGTGCCATAAATTTAGTGGCCTAAAACAACATAGATCCAGCATCTTTCTTACGTTTCTGTAGGTCACAGGTCTGAAACAGGCTTCACTGAGCTAAAATCAAGGTGTCTGAAGGGCTACGTTCTTTCTGAGGCTCAGGGGAGAATTTGATTCTGGGCTTTACATCTTTCTAGAGGCTGCCTGCAGCCCCTGACACATGGCCCTCTTGGTTCACATTCAAAGATAACAAAGGCCGGTTATGTCCTCCTCACAGGGCATCACTCTGACTCTGCTCTTCCACTTCCCTCTTCCACATTTAAGGACCCTCATAATTACAATGGGCACACCTGGATCATCCAGGATACTCTCCCAATTTTAAATGTAACTGATTAACAACCTTAATTCCATCTGCAACCTTAATTTCCCTTTGCCATGTAACCTAACATACTCAAAGGTACCTAAAATAAGGATATAGGCCTCTTGGGGGTGGGGGATGAAACATTTATATATGGTAACATAGGATAGCCTAGTTTGATGTGAGAACACAGCAGTAGGAATGCCCAAACCTCCGATTTGGTTCGGCCCTGCAACAAAGAAACGTTATGATCTCCATCAAATAAATCAAGCAGCCTCTCTGAGCCTCAGCTTCTTCATCTAGTAACTTTTAAAATACTCCTTAATTCTGAAACAATTAATTAAATTGAATTCATCTGGGTTATCTGCACTATTACATAATGAACTTTAAATTTATCATAGAAAACATGACAGTTTCTCAACAAAAAGACTTATGTACAGTTTCATTTTCATGCTATCCTAAAATTATCTTCCTATTTTCTTAAATTTTATCAGCATTGTAAACATTTTTATTGCTAATTCATGATCTGTAGTAATTTTGATCTTTGTAAACCTAGAAGTGATTTTTCAGTACACATTTCTAAAATTCATTTCACTAAGCAGAGGAAATAGCTTCCTATTTCTTAATATACTACTCCAATCATTATATTGTCTGACCATCAAAAGTTCAATTTCTCAGTCAAGGTATTAAATTTTTATCTACAGTGAACCAAAACATGTAGGAAAAGAAATAACTCAAATATCACAAATAATGCTATAGCTAAGATACAGGGATGCATATATACATTTTACTATGATATATATCGAAACACAGTAGTACTTGGAAACCAGTACAAGTTAGAAACAGAAATATAATGTTTTAAATTGTAAATTGAATTAGCCCTAATGCTAAAATGATATAATTAGGTTAAAAAGCAGATGTGTCACCAACTTCCCAAACAATTTTGTAGCAGATTTGTTATTTAACAACTAATTCAGTGAGATTAGCCAAGACCCCAAATTCATCTCTTCTCACAGGCACACCAAAATTATAACTACTTACAGAGCAGTACAACTGCTGCTCTGCTGTAAGTACAACTACTTACTACTTACAGGTTATAAGAACGACCTGAATACCAGCAGAAAAGATCTTCTACCACTAAATATATAAAGAAGGATCCACAACAAGAAAGGTCAGAGTTGTGGAGATGCGGAATAGGCAAGACCCATTTTCCAGGTAGGTCACCCATAAAAGGAAGGGTAGTTACAGCAGTTCTCCCCAAGGAGCGAAAGAACTGAACCCCACATCAGCTCCCAAGGCCTCAGCTCTGCCCAACAGTGGGCAAGAATCAACACCCAGACCCCCCGGCAACCACAGCAAGTCGCCTCAGGATCCAATACCACCTATCAGCAGGTGAGCACCAGCCGCAGAACAACCGGGCCTTGCAGCCAGCTCCCACAGGACACCCAGATCCAAATCCAGCTGTGCTGGGACCTGGTCCCTACCGATCAGTGGGCAGAAACCAGCTTCTGGACACCCAGGCAAGTAGACAGCCACCAGTGGCAGACAACCTCAGCACAAGGCAGGGCTTGGAATCCAACCAGGTCAGGGACCAGCCCTGCCTAACTTCACACAAAAGCAACTGGTCCAGTCCCAACAGAAGAGCACTCTTAGCTCACACAGGGGGGACCCCTAGAGCATGTATCTCTGGTAAGCAGAGAAGACTGTGCTGCTGGGCCCCATAGAACATTTCCTACATAAAACCACTTCTCCAAGATCTGGAAATGTAACCAACCTAACTAATACATACAAATAAACACAGAGAATTAGGCAACGTGAGGCAACATACAAGGTAACTCCCATAAGAACGTCAGTGGACTTTTCAGCAGAAACTTTGCAGGCCAGACAGGAGTGGCACAATATATTTCAAGTGATGGACGGAAAAAAACTACAACTAAGAATACTCTACCCAGAAACCCTATCATTCAGATAAGAATTTAAGAAGACTGAAATCATATCAAACATCTTCTCTGACCACAACACTATGAAACCAGAAATTTATTATAAGAAAAAAACTGCAAAAAACAAACATGTGAAAGCTAAACAATATCCTACTAAATAACCAATGGATCACTAAAGAAATCAAAGAGAAAATAAAAAGTACCTGAAGACAAAAGAAAATGGAAACACAACAATCAAACATCTATAGAACACAGCAAATGCAATTCTAAGAGGGAAGTTATGGTGAAAATACAAGCCTACTTCAGGAAATAAGAAAAATCTCAAATAAACAATCTAATTGCACATGTAAAGGAACTAGGAAAAGAAGAACAAACAAAACCAAGAGTCAGTAGAAGAAAAGAAATAACAATGATCTGAGCAGAAATATGGTCTAAAAAACAGAAAAGATCAATTAAACTATGACCTGGTTCTTTAATTAATAAACCTTTAGTCAGACTCATCAAGAAAAAAAGAGAGTGGGCACAAATAAATAAGATCAGAAATGAAAGAAATGTTACAAATGACACCACAGAAATGCAAAGAATCATAAGAGACTGTTACGAACAATTGTATGCCAATGGACAACGTAAAAGAAATGCATAAAGTTCTAGAAATATACAATCTCCAAAGACCGAATCAGGAAAAAATAGAAAATATGAACTGATCAATTACCAATAATAAAACTGAATCAGCAATAAAAATAAAAATAAAAAAATTCCCAACAAATAAAAGTCCAGGACCAGATGGCTGCATAGGTAAATTATACCTAGTCCAAACATTCAAAGAAGATTTAACACCTATGCTTCACAAACTTTTCTAAAATACTTCAGAGGAAGGAACACTTCCAAACTCATTCCATGAGGCAATCATCATCCTGATATTAAAACCAAACAAAAAATCACAAAAAAAAGAAAATTACAGGACAATATCACTGATGAACACAGATGCAAAAATCCTCAACAAAATACTAGCAGACTGAACCCAACAATACATTAAAAGGATCATATATCATGATCAAGGGGGATTTATCCCAGGAATGCAAGGATTTTTCAATATCCACAAATAAATCAATGTGATACACCACATCAACAAACTGAAGAATAAAAACCATACAGTAACTCTATTTTTAGTTTTTTAAGGAACCCCCATACTGTTCTCCATAGTGGCTGCACCAATTTACATTCCCACCAGCAGTGCAGGAGGGTTCCTCTTTCTCCACACCCTCTCCAGCATTTTCTATTTGTAGACTTTTTAATGATGGCCATTCTGACTGGTGTGAGTTGATACCTCATTGTACTTTTCATTTGCATTTCTCTAATAATTAGCGATATTGAGCATCTTTTCATGTGCCTGTTGAGCATCAGTATGTCTTCTTGGGAGAAATGTCTATTTAGATCTTCTGCCCACTTTTTGATTGGGTTGTTTGTTTTTTAGATATTAAGGTGTATGATCTGTTTGTACATTCTAGACATTAACCCCTTGTCAGTATTGTCATTTGCAAATATTTTCTCCCATTCCATAGGTTGTCTTTTCATTTTGATTATAGTTTCCTTTGTTGTAAAAAAGTTTTAAGTTTAATTAGGTACCATTTGTTTACTTCTGTTTTTATTTCCATTACTCTAGGAGAAAGATCAAAAAATCATTGCTGCTATTTATGTCACAGTGCTCTGCCTATGTTCTCCTCTAAGAGTTTCAGAGTATTCAGTGTTACATTTAGGTCTTTAATTCATTTTGAATTTATATTTGTATATGGTGTTAGAGAATTTTTTCATGTCGTATTTTTACATGGAACTGTCCAGTTTTCCCAGCACCACTTACTGAAGAGACTGTCTTTTCTCCATTGAATATTCTTGCCTCCTTTGTCGTAGATTAATTGACCATAAATGCTTGGGTTTATTTCTGAGCTTTCTATCCTGTTCCATTAATCTACAAGCCTATCTTTGTGCCAATACCATAACATTTTGATTACTGTAGATTTGTAGTATACTCTGAAGTCAGGGAGCATGATTTCTCCAGTTCAGTTCTTCTTTCTCAAGATTGGTTTGTCTATCTGGGGTCTTTTTTGTTTCTATACAAATTTAAAAATTTATGTTCTAGTTCAATGAAAAATGCCATTGGTAATTTCATAAGGAATGCACTGAACCTGTAGACTGCCTTGAGTGGTATGGTAATTTTAACAATATTGATTCTTCCAATCCAATAACACAGTGTATCTTTCCATCTGTTTGTGTTGTCTTCAATTTCGTTCATCAGCATCTTATAGTTTTCAGATTAGAGGTCTTTTGCTTCATTAGGTAGGTTTATTCCTAGGCATTTTATTCTATTGGATGTGATGGTAAATGGGATTGTTTCCTTAATTTCTCTTTCTGATCTTTTGTTGTTAGCGTATAGAAATGCAATAGATTTCTGTATATTAATTTTGTATCCTGCAACTTTACTGAATTCATTGATGAACTCTAGTAGTTTTCTGGTAGCGTCTTTAGCATTTTCTATGTAAAGCATCATGGCATCTGCAAACAGTGACCATTTTACCTCTTCTTTTCCAATTTGGATTCTTTTTATTTTTTTTTCTTCTCTGAATGGTGTGGTTAGGGAATTCCAAAATTACGTTGAGTAAAAGTGTCAAGAATGGACATCCTTGTCTTGTTCCTTATCTTAGAGGGAATACTTTTAGCTTTTCACCATTGATTATGATGATCTGGCAATTCCACTCCTGGGCATATATCCAGAGAAAACTCTAATTTGAAAAGATACATGCACCCCAATGTTCATAGTAGCACTATTTACAATAGCCAGGACATGGAAGCAATCTAAATGCCCATCAACAGATGAATGGATAAAGAAGATGTGGCACATATACACAGTGGAATATTACTCAGCCATAAAAAGGAATGAAATGGAGCTATATGTAATGAGGTGGATAGACCTAGAGTGTGTCATACAAAGTGAAGTAAGCCAGAAAGAGAAAAACAAATACTGTATGCTAACTCATATATATGGAATCTAAAAAAAAAAAAAAAAAAAAAAATGGTACTGATGAACCCAGTGACCGGGCAAGAATAAGGATGCAGATGCTGAGAATGGATTGGAGGACACAGGGTTGGGGAGGAGGTACACACACAGTGGAATACTACTCAGCCATGAAAAGAATGAAATAATGCCATTTGCAGCAACATGGATGGACCTACAGACTATCATATTAAGTGAAGTAAGTCAAACAGAGGAAGATAAATATTATGTGATATTAGCTATATGTGGAACCTAAAAACAGATACAATTAAACTTATTTACAAAACAGAAACTGACTAACAGACACAGAGAATAATTTTATGGTTACCAAGGGGGAAAGGGCAGGGGGGGAGAGGAGGGATAAGTTAGGAGAGTGGGATTAAAATATACACACTATTATATATAAAATAGATAATCAACAAGGGCCTTCTGTTTAGCACAGGGAACTATATTCAGTATTTTGTAATAACCTACAATGGAAAAGAATCTGAAAAAGAAATATATATATGTGTGTGTGTATATATATATATATGTGTATATATATATGTGTGTATATATATATATGTGTGTATATATATATATATATGTGTGTATATATATATATATGAATCACTTTGCTGTATACCTGAAACTAACACAGCATTGTAGATAGACTGTACTTCAATAAAAAACCACACATGATCATCTCAACAGGTGCAGAAAAAGCTTTTGACAAAATTTAACATCCCTAAAAACTCTCCAGAAAGCAGGCATAGAGGGAATATACCTCAACATAATAAAGGCCATATATGAAAAGCTGACAGCTAACATCATAGTTAACAGTGAAAAGCCGAAAGCATTTCCTCTAAGATCTGGAACAAGATAAGGATTCCCACTCTTACCAGTTTTATTTAACATAGTATTGGAAGCCCTAGGCTCAGCAATCAGAGACAAAAAAGAAATAAAAGCAATCCAAATTGCAAAGGATTTTCACTATTTGCAGGCACTATGATATTATACATAGAAAATCCTAAAGATGCCCCCAAAAAACTATTTCCAATAAGAAATGAATTCAGTAAAGTTCTAAGATATAAAATTAATATACATATATTTATTGTATTTCTATACACTAGCAACAATCTATCAGAAAAATTAAGAAAATGATCCCATTTATGACTGCATCAAAAAGAATAAAATACCTAGGAATGACTCTAACTAAGGAGGTCAAAAACCTGCACTCAGAAAACTAAAAGATACTGATGAAAGAAATTTAAGATTATACAAACAAATGGAAAGATACATTCAGCTCATGGATTGGAAGAATTAACATTGTTAAAATGACCATCTACCCAATACAATCTATAGATTCAATACAATCCCTATCGAAATACCAATGTCATTTTTCACAGAACTGGAACAAATAATTCTAAAATTTGTGTGGAAACACAAAAGGTCTTAAACAGCCAAAACAACCTTGAGGAAGAAGAACACTGCCAGAGGTATAATGCTCCATGATTTCAACCTTTACTACATATCTGCAGTAAAAACAAAAGTATGGTAATGGCACAAAAACAGACACATAGATCAATGGAACAGGGTAGAGGACTCAGAACTAAATCCACACTTATAAGGTCAATTAATCTATGACAAAAGAGGCAAGAATATACAATAGGGATCAGACAGTCTCTTCAATAAGTGGCATTACATGTGGGCATATAATATGTAAAATAATGAAACTAGAATATATTCTTATACCATATTCAAAACTAAACTCAAAACAAATTGAAGGCTTTGAATCATTAAATTTTAATCATCAGGAAAATTCAAACCCAAACCACTTAGAGATATAATCTCACACCTGTCAGAATGGCTATTATCAAAAAGACAAGTGTTGGCAAGTATTTGGAAAGAAGGGAAACTTGTGCACTGTTGGTTGAAATGTAAATTGGTACAGCCAAGCTGGAAAACAGTTTTAAGTTTCCTCAAAAAATTATAAATAGAACTACCATAATATCTAGCAATCACACTTCTGGGTTTTTCCAAAGAAGTCAAAAACTAATTGAAAAAGGTATATTGCATCACTGTGTTCACTGGAGCACTATTCACAATAGCCAAGATATGGAAGCAACCTAAGTGCCCAATGGATTATCATTCGGCCATAAAAAAGAATGAGATCGTGCTATTTGGGACAACATGGATGGACCTGTAGAGTACTATTCTAAGTGAAATAAGTCAGGCAGAGAAAGACAAATATGTTATTTCACTTATATGTGAAATCTAAAAACAAAACAACTGAACAAACATAACAAAACAGAAACAGTCATAGATACAGAGAACAAACAGGTGGCTGCCAGAGAGGAAAGGGTGGTAAGATGAGTGAAATAGTTGAGGAGATTAGCAGATACAAACTTCTAGTTAAACAATAAATGAGTCATGTGTATGAAATGTGCACAGTGGGGAATACAGTCAGGAACAATGTAAAATATCTTTGTGTGCTGACAGATGGTAATTAGACTTATCATGGTGATCACTTTGTAAAGCCTAGAAATACTGAATCACTATGTTCTACACTAGGAACTAACACAGTGTTGTATGTCGGTTACACTTCAAAACAAACAAACTCATAGAAAAATAGATCTAATTTGTGGTTACCAGAGGTGGGGGGTTGGGAGAGAACTGGATGAAGCTGGTCAAAAGGTACAAACTCCCAGTTATAAGCAGTAGAGATGTAATGTACAACACGATTAATATATTTAGCACTGCTATATGTATATATGAAAGTTGTAAAAAGAGTAAATCCTAGGAGTTCTTATTGTTGCAGAAATCAGTCCATCGAGAAACCAAGCACCACACTCAGAGGGTTGGAGAACTCAGGTTTATTAAGCCGGTGGCCCCTGACAAGCTAACGCTCCAAAGTTCTAGGCCCCACGCTCAGTGTGAGCTTTACTTTTATACGGGTCAGTGCACATGGTTACAGTTAGCATTGGTAGATTGGTTATGTGGTTTACAGAGCACAGAAGTTTCCAAACAGAAACTTACAAGAGCAGGTGCAGAACATTCCATATTTAGCAAAACATCTTATGGTTACATTTGATTGCTAGGTCATCCTGTTTTTGTTTTTCTTTTTCCGCACAGCAAGCATATTTTACAAAAGCAGAATGAGTGTGGAGTTATTTTTAGCTGAGTGCAAGTTTCTAATTTTCCTCTTCATTATCACAAGGAAAAAAAATTTTTCTTTTCCTATTATTTTATATCTCTCTGAGATGATGAATATTCACTAAACTTATTTTGGTAATCATTTCATGATGTATGTAAGCCAAATCACTCTGGGGTATACATTAATCTTATACAGTGCTGTATATCACATATCTCAGTAAAACTGGATAAAAATTAATTAATTAAAATAGTTGAGTAAAAAAAAAACTAACTCACATTCACCATATTTTATGAGGAAATTGGAAAGGAAGAATTACAAACATTTAGGACTGACTGATGTACCACCAAATAATTGCTTACCCTGAAAATTCAAGCATAATAGGAATAGGATTTGATGGATTTAATCAAGAATTTGAAGACGAGATGGGTAAGGAAGTATCAAGGCTACAGTTCTGAATCACATTTTTCAGGCTTCAGTGTGATACATGAACACCTTGTGATGCAAAAACACTAATTTAAAAGGCTCCTATGCTTTTAAAAGGGAAATTTCCCCTCCAATGTAATCTAGTGAAAGTTGAATTCCAGCTGGATATTTTTCTCTTTTCTTTCCAATTGCTGTTCACTAGTATTAGACTAAACAGATTAAAGTGACAATTAAAAATCAACTTACTTTAGAAAAAAATATATAAAATAATAATTCTGGTATATTCAAAACTGGCACTTCCATGAATACATCATTAGGGAAAAATTTGCACTATAGAAAAGAATGGTTTATTCCCACATAATCAGAAACAGTGTATCACTCCATATATGTCAATCTCTCCTCTCTAATTGTGAAAAACTGAGAAAATAAGTCAAAAGAGAATCTTTACAAAAGCATTTTGAGTGAGAAATATTAATTCTGTTGTAAAATTAAAGACTTAAAAGGCTAAAACTATATTGAGGCTCACAAACAATTTCATCTTAAAACCAGATACACATGATCTTAATTTTATGCTCTTTTCTATGAACACCATTATTTCCTATATTTCCTATACTAAAAAATTCATTGCTACTTCAAAATTTAAATATTTGAGTCTCTTCCAAAATACTCCAAGTAACTAATTTACGAATTAAATAAAATTAGCCAAATCATTGGGAAGGTAATACATTTTTTCAAATCTTTATCTTCTGTTCACAAATAAAAGTTATTAGTTTTCAGAGCAAACTGAACAGAAAAATTTTTTAATATTTAGTTGTTTATTTATTTAGGCTGCACCGGGTCTTAACTGCGACATGTGGGATATTTGTTGCGGCACGCGGACTTCGTATTTGCAGCATGCAAACTCTTAGTTTCGGCCTGCACACAGGATCTAGTTCCCTGACCAGGGATCGAACCCAGGCCCCCTGAGTTGGGAGCACCAAGTCTCACCCACTGGACCACCAGGGACGTCTCAAAAGTTATTTTAACTTGGGAGATGTTTTGCTCATCAATACATACTTAAGATCAGAGCATGATACACAGCAAGTATGCAAATTTTTTTTCTTACGTTAAATCAATCAGATAAATGTTTATAAGTGTGTATATAAGTTCATTAACCTAACTTTTATAAAACTTGATACATGACTATTCCTCTATTAAAAAAAATTTAAATCAGCACCCCAAAATGTATTATATCATATCCCCCATTCACTGTGTTGATGGAATGTGAAGTTGAAAACTCTCATGCAAAGTAGATTTGTGATTTGCTAAAACATGTGAAAAGTTCAGGTTTTGTTTTTTTGATGCCAATTGCAGGAAAATATCACTAGTAGCTTTGAATTGAGTTTTATCTTGCACATGTGAATTAAATTATATTTTTCTTGGTTTCAGATGCATAAACATCTCCCCCATGGCATTGTGCCAATAGAATAATACACCTGGAATATGTTAATTTTCTTAATGACCTCACAGCCTGTCATAATACGCTGATCACCTCCAGACAACAAGATTAGCATGATTTGTACATTTAGAAAAAAAGTCTTTAAACGCCAGCTTAATTATTATTGAAATTCATCTCCTTATTTGTTAATTAAGATCTAAATTTTGTATGACAGTGTTTTCTCCCACACTTTAACTGTTTCTTATTTTCTGATACTACTTAATCATCAGGTTGGTTTGACATACACTCTGAAAAAAACCTTTAGAATTGTATGACCTTATTTAAAATGCTGGAGAAAAGGACCTACGTGCATGTTCAGTAATTCAAGCCAAGCTAATGGCACCACATATGTTTTCTGTTATGATATGGTTACAATTTTACATGTAGAAAATGTGGAATACATGTACTTTTCAACTCTCTTTATCCACATCCTCTAAAATTTTTACCCCCCAATGCAATCTTATACTTAGCACTACCTAGAGAGTTGAGCCAAAACAAACAATTCGTTTTTTTTTGTCCCATCATAACCACCAGATTCCATTTGGCAGCAGAACCCATAAATAGGTTAGAATGTGTTATACCTATAGAAGGTAGTAAACAAAGGATCTGCTCCCGGATTCTCTTTCACTTAATGTGCTCTATATTACCATAAATAAGAAATTAATAAATATATTCCTTTTGGCCATAATTATTTGACATCTATATGCAAAAAAAGAAACAATTAAAATATTTCAAGAGTATAATTCAATAGATTTATCCACTTTGAAACCGAACCTGTACATACATGCAAATTGAATATTATTTCACATAGTTATAAACAGTTTATAACTCAGGGTTTAGATCAGTCAGCCAAGTTAAAGCCATATTACTTAGAGGAAAAACTGATGAGGAAACTGACAATCCACAGATATTTTGCGATTCTTAAAAAAGTCTATTTCATTTTCAGTTTGTTAACCAGATCCAGTGACTTGTCACAAAAGAACTAAAGTATTACAAATATTTCTACAAGCCCGGAGTTCTTGTGTAGCTGCTACTTTTTCTCCAAATGAAGTTAGTATCAAGGAGCAGAATAAACAATGGTAGCAGGAGTTTGCCATTATAAAGAACCCAAGGGAATAAGCATCAAAGAATAGGGTAGAATTGGGGGTCATTCTGACTGATATGTCAAGCATTATACTGGGGCCTATATAAGCTCAGAAACTTGTTGACTATCCTGCTGGCTCACTACCATTTGTTGCTTTTCGATTATTCTCCACGATCCTATCATATAAAAGTAATAGCCTTTGAAAAAGAATAGCCTAGACAGAAGGAATTAGGAGAGAAACGAACACTTCCCCACATGTCCTAAAGGGATACAAATACATGCAGTCACAATTGACAGTGATTTTAACACCAGGTAGACTTTTTCTCGTCAAACTCTGTTGGTTTCTGGAAGTGGATATGATTTTGATATCTTACTTTCCCCTTATACAAATGGGATTACATTAGACCTGCTTAATACCTTCTTATCTATTGGATTAATAAGGTACTGTAAGTAATTAATGTCTGAGAAAAATCCTAGTGCTATTTTTTTTAAAAAGGCCACAATGCACAAGTAGACTATTTTGAAGACTCCATATGTCTTGACATGGCCTACTAGGCAATACGGTTTAATATATAAGAAGCTTGGGCTTTGGAAACCTGCAGATCTACATTCAAATGTCAACTCTGCCACTTTCTGATTTTGAATTCCAATCAAACTAGTTAACGGTACTGAATTTAATTTTCTCGTCAGTAAAATAAAAACTAGGTGGAAGAGAATATGAGAAGTGAAATGCCTCCTTTGGAACCTGGCATGCTTCTTTTCTCTGCATTGCTGATATGCTACTTTCTGAATTTTAACTGCCACCTGGGGACAGGAGCCTAGCAAAGAGCCCAGCTCATAGGAAGCACTCAACTGATTTTACTTCCTTCTCCTGAGAAGTCATTAAAATCAATGACTTAATTATATCATTACATCATTACCTACTAAGAATAACAAAATATTAAATCAATCAAGAGTTGGCCAACTTGTCACTATAATGGGTTTGAAATATACTGATTTACATGAAATCACCGATTTTGTAAGCCACATCAAGAGATTTTCATATGTCCTAATTTGCTGAAGAAAATTAAATGTTCAGGTTCTGTAAGAGAAACAAAATGAACTCCGGCTTCACAACTGCAGTGGGCAGTTACACAGTAATAAATCAAGCAGTCCTTAAGACCAGGTGTCAACAAACTTTCTGCAAAGACTAGATGCTAATTATTTTAGGCTTTGCATGCCACATGGTCATTGTTGCAACTACTAGACTCTGCCTTCATAGTACAAAATTAGTCACAGACAATAGGTAAACAAATGGGTAAGGTTGCATCACAACAAACTTTACAAAAATTGATGGTAGAACTGATTTGACTCATAGGCTGTAGTTTTCCAACTCCTGTTCAATACTGATAATCCCTTAACACTCTACCAATTATCGCTTACATGATTTGTTATATTCCTGATATTTCCTATCAGTCAGCAAGATGACCACAACTATATGTAGAGATTTAAAGAACATATTAAGAGAACATATTGAAAGAACAACTGCATATTAAAAATTAGGTATAAATTCTAATCACATTCTTTTTCAAAATATTTAGTAGTAAAATTATAGGACCAGACCAAGAAAGATGGCTAAATTTATAACTAATAGTATGATTCCTAACTAGCATAAAAACCCAATATAAAACATCTTCCAACCTCAAAGGCCATAGTTTCAGGCTCCAGTCAATCAACAGGGCATTCCAAATAATAATTTGCCATTAACTGGTATGCCAGTTACAGGTTATTCCAATAACCAGTCACGAACACAGAAAATTGTCACTAGGTAACCACAGTAACTGGAGATAATGTGAAAAGCCAAAACAAAAAATTTTTAATCTGTCCACCCACTTGCAATAGGATTAAGTCCAAGAATTAGAAATCACTGTTTCTACAACTGCAAGGAATTTTTAGATGTTTGCACAAGTGGAAAAAGAACAAAGATACTGCAGAACATTTGGTAAGCTTCCCCCACAAAGCATGTTTCAAACCACAGAAAAACAAAGTTAAAAGAAGTAAAAGATAATTATGTGAAGATTGTTGAATAGTTTTCTTCCATTGCACACTAAGGCTCTTTCTAAAGATCAACATTAAAATAATCAACTCATGTTTTCCAATTGGTCAATAGCTCTCTTATTAGATCGTGAACTCAGAGACATGAACAATGTATTATTCATCATTTCTGTAAGTAGAATATATAAATAACATAGGTATACTGGCTAAAAATAGTAGGTGCTAAGCAAATTATTTAAGTGCATTTAATAATCTACTAGCCTTAATAGGGTATAGAAATCACAAAGTTGCTCATCATGTTATTATCTCAAAACCCACACATCTAAATAGCAGGATATTCCCTATCTTCTATCCCTCAATGATGTGCTGCAAAAACCAGAGTTCTTACAAGAAGACTGGAGAATTCAGAGGTGCAGCATTTGGCGATTCAAAGCAGGCTCACGTCCCTCTTAATTAAATGAATCCCTCAGCACTGAACAAGCAGGCTGCTTTCCAAAATACAAGAGATGTCACACAGATGTTTCCAACGAAATTTCCATAAGTTTACCTTGCTGGGAAAGAATGACTCCATTCAAAGTAAGAATTTTACCAATCCTATAAGAATGAACACAAGCAAAAGGGCTGGAATTTGCCTTTTTTTAAAGGAAAACACATACACAACACACAACCAGACACGTATTCGGAATGTCCAGATGTCTTCACTGTGCAGGGGAATAATTTTTAAAACTCCACAGAAATAAGAAAAGGCACTGAGAGAACGATGAGAAGGTGTTGCAAATCTGAGAAGTGAGAATACACAGACCTCTCTTGGATTGCCAACTTGATTAGCTCTTCTCCTTTACAGAAAGATGCTTTAGTCATTGACATGCCAAAAAAAGGACCCAAAACTATGCCTGATTTCTGGTCAAAAGGTGAAAGAAAGAAATGCCAAGAAGACAAATGCTTACAGAAGAGACCTGTGAAACAAGGCAGTAAAGATAGGTTTTATAGATCTGCAGTACAGAAGATGAAATCCGGTGTGGAATAGATCATGTCTGCTTGTGAATTTTAATGCAGATGATGGAACCAAGAGGGCATACATAAAAATTAGGGAAAATCTGATTCAAAACAGATGTCATGCACCCCTTCATTGCAAAGAGTCATAAATGAATGAATGAAATATCAGACGGAAAAAAATCTGTCCAGGTGAAGAATAATGAATCAGTTAAAAAAGAAAAAAAAAAAAAAAGAAAGAAAGCAATTGCATATCATCCCAGGTTAGAAGAGATTATAAAGTATTAGGAGGCTTCTTTAGATGACTATAACCAATTTCTTTAAAATTGAATGTTAATTAATTTCTAGTTTTATCACTTCAGAACACAACAAAAGTATTCATTATTAACAAATGATGATAAGAAAGCCCAGAATTAACACATGGACGAGATTCTGAGTTTCTGATTTGGAGTCTGCCACTCTACTATCTTGGCATCATAGCCTCACATAGTGAATTGAGAGATTTCTAAGTTATAAAAAATTAGATTATGTTGAAGACCAGAGTTCTATAACATATTGTATTTTACTTTTTTAAAGTAGGCAAAGAGAATAACTCCTTAATTGCTGCTGTATTATAAATCTAACGTAGCCGTTCTCCTGAGGAATTTTTCTGTTTTAACCAACACTTGAAATTGAGTCATGAATTTTTCTTATTGGCTACTAGAAATCTTAGAACCATATTTAGCACCTGAGTAACTTTTGACATAAACAGTTCTGTCCTATGTCTTTTCCCTACAGTGGTTTTACTTTTTTCTTTTGTAAATATTTTTCGCATATTCTAATTTGCTCTAGTTTAGGTAACATTTTGAGTCACTTTAAAATGATTTGAAACAAAGGAAATACAATTAATTAATTACTTAGGTCCTTGCTGTAGAATTGCAGAATAAAACATGACAGCCCTGATCACTCCCTTAGTTTATCTCAGTTCCGTTCATATTGGTCTTGAATACAAGACATCCAGAACACATAATTCACTGGATAGCCAACATCGTCCCCTTGTTTCAAATGAGAGTATACAAAGAGGTTCAATGAATATAAAACAATGACGCAAACATCAAATCTACAGAATGAATACAGAAACTGAGATTTATCTGACAAAAACCCATTTTATAAAATGCTCATCCATGCATCCATGGTTATGGAGATTCAGAAAGTGTCCCTGCCCCAGTAGCTCCCAGTTCAGTGTCTCAGCAATAAATCCTGCTTTCAGCATCATGATGCAACCTCATGATCCCAACCCTTGTCAGAATCCACATTTGACATATACCTGTTCATTGAAATTGGCCTGGATATATGGTGGTCCAAGTGTCATAGGATGAACAGGAACCTCTGGTTCCTTCCCCATAGTGCTACCATTTTTTCTTCTTTCACTTTTATACTTCTGGTCCTGCAAGCTCTTTCCTAAAACTCACAATCACAAAACTAAGCCCACACAACCTTGGTAGTACCCAGTGAATTCTCTGCTTATACACCACTAGCTTTTTGATTGCAAGTGTGTGAGAATGGAAGGAAATAAAAAAGGCACATTGGGATTTCAGAGATGCTAAAACTGTCACATATATCCTGCCAAAATCCACATTCCTTGTGTCTTTTCCTTAATAATCTTTCTTTAATAATCTTTTTTTAATAACTCAAGCATTAACATTTCTCATCTCTGATCTCATCCCAGCAAAATAAAGACTACAAATATAGTTTAATAGAAGGAGCTTATTTACCTGCTATGTATATATGTACTAAGCCAAGGTTGCAACGATTTTCAGTTTCTTACATACTTACCAAATTTCTCAGTTGTTTCCCACTGGAGAGAATATCAGTATCTATGATAAAACCTTTTTTACAATAAATTTTTTGAAATAGAAATATAGCCAGAGAACAGAGAAACAATAAAAAGAAGGAGAAGGGGGAAATGACTTAACAAGAGGATCACCCTGATATCAGGGAGATTCTTCAAAATACATACACATTTCTCCTCTCCCCTACCTCCCAAATTCTGAACTACTCATTTTTCACATGGAATAGGCTAGTTCTACGAATTAATTATTGTTTTAACCACTGTTTACAAAGCCATTGAGTGCACTTTATCCTTGATACTTCAGAAGCTCTAATAGCTGAATGTGGCTATTATTTCCACTGACCAGATGAACAATCATGTTCTAGCAATGTGATATGAGGGACAAAGAAACAGTATTATAAAAATCAAATGAAATTGATGGGTTTTTCCACTGTTATGACTTGGTTGATACAGAAAAAAGAATATTCTAATCATAACCCATCTGATCGAAAAGTATTCACATTACCACACTGCTGGGGATTCTACGGTAGGAAAAAGACTGTGCTGAAATTACGTTCTAGATGAAAATAGAAAAAAAAAAGATTTTTGCTGAAAATAAAATAGTAAACTATTCGCTCACTGGAAACCAGTCAATTCCTAGACTGTTTCCAATTCACATATTCTTAATCTAACAGATACAAGTCCAACACCAAGAGCAGTAACTCCACACATTATGTAGCCCATTATACTTCACAATACGCTGTAAGGCAGATTATCTCATTTTATCCCACAAAAATCCATTTTATTATTTCAAGTTACAGACAGGAAAAGTAAAGTTCAGCGAGACTTGCCCTGGTCATTCTGTGACACTGCCAGATCTCTGGTTCCTACTCTATTACACTTTGCTCTACCTCTTGGAGGTTAATGTTAATTTTTTTTTTACTATTATTGAGGTATAGTTGTTTTACAATGTTGTGTAGAGGTTAATGTTAATTTCATTAAGTCAATACAATTTCAACAAAACGACTCCAACAATATTCAGTTATTTCTCTGCAGGCTCAGTTTTCTTCATCTAAACATTATCTTCCTCCTGGTATCTCTTTGACAATAAATTACTAAAAGAACTTCATAGTCATAGTTAGGCTGTACACCAAACCCTATAGGAGGGATGTAGGAGTCACAAAGAAGGTTCAGAGGATAGCACGTGTTGATATCCTAAGAGCATCAGAAAGAAGTGCTGAGGCTCTTATTATTAACAAACAGGAATTGACAGATGCTCTTATGGTTATCATCTAAATTAGCACAAACTATTCCTATGCTACCAAAACGAAATTACTGTATTCTTTTTAGCATATTGTACAATTAAATACTTTCTAAATATTGTTAAGGAGCTAAAAATAATGTGACCAACGCTGTGACGGTGTAACAGAGACTCGATTTTAAGATAGATCAGATGTAAGTTATGGAGCTTGCCAAAGCCATGAAAGAGTGTATTCTCTTCACTAGTGTCAACAACGTATTTTACGAGCAGTTATTCACCAGAGGGTCAGGCGCCATTAAAGTCAATATAAAACTCCGGAAAGGGGCTTCTTCTCTGGCACATGCTATATTCCTCCTCAGGAATATAGTGGTGATTTAAATAAAGCTATAAAATTCAATTTCAAAACAAGTGAGTTCAAATTAATATAATCTCTTATAGAAAATAGGAATGTTTGTGCTTACTTATTAGTACTTTATAATAAGCTAAGATTTCTATATTATTTCAATTGTTTATAAATCTTTAGCTGTAGAGCCAGTATCATTTTGCTCTTGATAAAAATAGAGAAAATAGTCATTAAGAAATTAAAATAGAGGCTTAAAATTATGTTAATCTATAAGAGTATCAAAATTAAAGAAAAAAACTTCACTAGCCCATGTCAGTATACAATCTAATAAAGCTGTTCCTTAAGTGTGTACATTTTAAAGAAGAAAAGGTGAGAAAGAGGAAAGAGGGAGAGAAAGAGAAGAGGGGGAAGATGAGAGAGAAGGAAGGAAGGCAGCTGAAACTACAACTTGATGAGCTACATTTCTTTTAAATAGGTACTGAACAGTTATTCAAAGAATAAAAGGGAACTTTTAGGAGACATAACTCCAGCTCTTCAACCACAAAACAATAGTATGTGTCTCCAGACTATTTGTTTATTAATAATTCAGCTTTTATCACCAAATATGCTTAATTATTTCAAGTGTAAAGCTCATGAAATGTCATTTCAATTCATTCTTAGATTGTTGTCTTGGCAGTCAGAGGAGAGAATTATAGGATTAAGTGGTCTGGCTATATATAAAACAAGGCAGAAACATAAAAATTGCTTCTTCAAATGCTAGCCTGATGTCATGATTTTAATGAGTTGCATAGTATTGTTCTTCATTCTCAGGAATGGATTATATTTCTGGAAACTGACTGGACTGATTAGGTTTCATCCAGTCTCTCTGGATTTTGCTGCTGAATACAATCACTTCTATCACATGAACAGCAGGATCCAAGCATCTGCCTCTTTATTGTAGCTTCCATGGTATTACTGTTGAATGTGTGAGCCAGTAGGGTCTTGCTGAATGAAGTGCACAATTCAACTCATAAAATTTTTCATACACCAGAGAACACTCTGGAGGGAACCCAAAGGTGAAATACAATTTCTATCACAACAAGCTATTTTCTACAAACCCACGAGACACAAAAAGAAGTAAGCTTTAAGAGCAGCGTTCTCAAAGTGAAGTACGTGGACCAACTACTTCAGAATTATCTACAATGATGAATAAAAGGAGATTCTTGGGCACCTCTTCAGATTTACACAATCATAATTTATAGAGGCAAATCCCAAGCATCTACACAAGCTCACCTGATGACCCTAAAATTTTAAAAGCCACTGTTCTTGAACCTTAAATTGCCCTAAAAAAATAGTCTTGATTTTTAAAAAGTTGTTCTAATTTTTTTCTCACTGTTTTAAAGTCTTGAGTCTACACAACTCTCAGTTTCCAATGAGGTTCCCCTGAAGAAGACTTATGAAGCACTTTTTTGAAAAGGACCAGTTTCTTGCTATAGGCTGCCATGTAACCCAAATGGGTAGGGTATAACAATGGTGGGAAAAATGTCCCAGTAGGTTGCCAAACATAAAACTTGAATGAAATAGGTTAATTCCTGTTGTATCAAGAGAAATCATAGCATAGAGTTTTTCAAAAATATGTTATAACATAAAATATGAATTTAGCTTAAGTTTTCTTATTGACATCTCCTTCCCAAACTAGATTATAGTGCTGATGGCACAGTATTGAGACATCCACATATAGCACATGGGTAGAAGCACATGGCAGAAAAACGGCTGCTTTCTTTGCCATATCCACACTGGCCACACATCCTGGAACTTATTAAAATTCTGTTGAAGTGGTCAGACTGTTCTTAATGTGCTTGTTTTTTCTTGGGGAAATCCATTGCCCTTTCAATGGGGAAGCATTCACTTACCAAGCTATTCCTGGTTTAAAAATAATCTGCAAACTCTGCCTTGTAAACACTTACAGATATACCACAGTAGTCCCTGGAGCTACCCGGGAAGTAGTCCAAATTTATCTCAAACATATCTTGCTCATGTAAAATAAATACTGAAACTATTATTCCAGAGAAACTATTTTTCTAAACCAGTGGCTTTTCAAACTGAAAGTCAAAGGCATCACCGTGGAGGTTGGAAATGCAAAGGAGCATGTTAGGTGAAATCACCAGTGCAGACTGGGGACTGAAGGCAGTTGCCTTCCTCCTCCTCTCATTAGAATAGGCACGGCTGCTCATCTTCACCTGTTCTTTATAAAAGCAGAAAATTGCCTAAATATAGCTCTAATCTAGACGTACTCTCATAGACTTTCCCCCTCCCTGCGATATTTCCTCTAGAGCTGGGGTTGCCAAACTATGGCCCATGGGTTAACAGATCCCTCCACTAGTTTTTATAAACAAACTTTTATTGCAACACAGTCACGCCCACTTATTTACATAGTATCTATGACTGCTTTCCCACCACAAAGCTGGAGTTGAGCAGTTGCAAAGGGACCGTAGGGCCCACAAAGCCTTTTATAGATAAAGTTTGCCTACCACTGATCTAGATGATATTTACAGTTGCCTCAGTAGTGTTATTATCAAATAGAGGTAGATAAAAGCAGAGGTGGTGAATGCGCAGCATGATACAGGTGGAAATTTAATATGAATATTATTGCAGGAAAAATAGCTTATCATCAAAAACAAACAATGTCTATTCTTAACAAAATAATTTCTTTTAAAAGTAAGGATTTAGCCAGATTGCTATTTTAAAAGGTCAGGAATGACCAAGGTAACTAAATGACTGTGGAAGTACTAAATCCTCAAACCTTTCTCCCTTTATTACAACTGCTCTTTTTTGCTGTATGCTTGATCTTGTTAAATGTGTAGCTACCCTCCTAATTTTCCCAGATAAATAACAACACTTAATTATTTCTTAATGCTCCCTTAATTATTTATTCATGCATCTCAAATAAGCTGAATTTTATGTTTTATGCACTTTTTGATTGTTTATAATACATGCTAATTTAATATATATATAAAGTTAGTTTTAAACCATAACAAGAACACAAAAGAGTAAATCTAACAAAAAGTCTGCAAAATGTGTGTGAAGGCAATTGTAAATCCTCACTGAAAGATTTTTTTTTTTAAATCCTGTCTATTTGGAAAGGCATATCGTGTCTTTTGTTAAGAATACCAAGAACTGTTAAGATTCAAATTCTCCGAAATTGAGCTACAGATTAATGAAATTCCAGTCAAAAACCAAATAGAGCTTTTCCATAGAATATCACAACCTAATTCTAAAATCCATATAGCATTATTAAGGCTTAGAAACAAGAAAAACATGTCTAAAATTTTTTTAAATGTTTTAAAAGTGGGATGACTTGCCTTGCCAAATATTGAGATTCATAAATACCACAGATATAGGTATAAAGATGGATAAAGAATACAAGTGAATAGAGACAGAACAGAAATAAATCCACTATATATAAATGACTTCTAACTCAGCTGACATTGCAGACTGGTGGGGAAAGGACTGACTATTCAATAAAGATGCTGGAAGTGTTGTTATTCATTTGAGAAAACAAGAAAAAAGCAGGATCTTCACCTCACACTGTACACAAATTATAAATTCCAGATATGTTAAGTACTTCACTTTTATAAAATAAAAATCTATAAACCTTTAATTTGACAATTAGGACAGTATCTTAATGAGCCTGGAGTAGGAAAAGATCCACTAATAAGATACAAAAGATAGTCATAAAGAAAACAATAAGTTCAGTTACATTACAATGAAGAACTTCTATTCTTTAAAATACACCATGAAGAGAATAATACTGAGATAAGCTGTTACCTGGAAGAAAACATTTGCAGCATCTGTAAATAAGGATTAGTATTCAGGATATGTAAAAGTTCTTATTAATCAAAAAAAAAAACCCAAATAAAGCTTGCAACAGACATAAACAGGCATTTCATGAAAGAGGAAACAAATGGATCATACACATGAAAACGTGTTCATGCTTGTTAGTAACCAGAAATATAATTTAAAAGTACAACAAGGTAGAATTAATGTGAGTCAGTGTCAATTTTAGCAAAATTACGGAACAAGATTTGTCCACTTAGCCACTGCTGGTGCGTATGTAAAATATTTGGCATTTAAAGTTGAGGACATGCACATGCAACACCTCTGTAATTCTACTCCTAAGAGAAAATCTTACATCTATGTACAGGAAGACTTTTATAAGAACTTGCATAACAGCACTGTACCTACCAACAATCACAAATGTTCATCAAAACAAATGATCGACAAATGCGTTAAGCTATCACTGTTATGTGGTTACGTGACCTACGTGGAATGGAGAAATAAATTGTGGTATATTCATATACTGAAATTCTTTCCAGCAAGGAAAATGAATGACATAGTATAGTACTATACATAGCAACAAAAGTGAATCTTGAATAATCAGTTGAACAAAAGATATAAGGCATGGAATATGCACATCAGACATTACAATTCCATTTTCATACAGTTCAAACCAGTAAACTAAACATAATGTTACAGCATATACATGTAGTTAGACACAAAATACAGAAAGGGAAACGAATGTGATCTGGGGTGGGGGGAACCACTGGCGTGTGTTTTATTTCTTAAGCTAGATGATGGGTACGTGAGTGTTACTTCTATTTTTATAATTTCCAGTATATATGAATTTATATAGTCTTTTGTATAATGTATTTTCTAAAAATTTTGAAGGAAAATATCATGTGCCTGAAAAGATATGGAATATTTGATGAGAAAGTTTAACCAACAGACTTTATCTGCCCCTTTGAAAATTTTCGAGATTGGTTTTTTTTAATCCTTCAACTTAAGAGAGGGTATGTTGTACTAAGCTAGGAAAGAAATTAAATAGTCTAACAAAAATGGTCATGAGGGAAAAAAAATTACTAAAAAAAAAAAAACCTTTACACCAGTTAAAGTGGGGAGGATAAAGGGGGATTCTAAATTATTGAACAGTGTTAAAGAAAATCAGCACAATATTTTTGGTGCGTCACTGTATTTATGTCACCTCCAAAAATATAATGAATTATAGATTCAAAATGGATACAGAGATAAAGATAAAATGGCTATTTTTCTAGGAAAAAAGCTGAGGAAAATGACTAGCTTCACTTTGCAATTGTTCATGAAGGAAACAGTTTACCCTCTGTTTTCACAAGTCATGTTTCATTAGTGTCAAAAATATAGGCGAAAGGAAAAGAATATTTCAACATGAATATACTTTACAATTTGTTCATCTCTTTACTGACGTCAGGCAACAAACACATACAGAGAGATGTGCCATAACAGAAGAGTACTTGCTTATGCATGGCTGTGTATGATAATCCACCTGTAAAAGAGCCAAAAGCCCAGAGGGTGCAAATGTTATACTTAGGTGGTATTATGTATTTTATTCAGAGAAGGTACCTGAACATTTGAAGGAACTAGTAATGAGCTTCCCCACTTTGAACTTAGTCCAAGTGGTGAATGAGTCATGATCAAATATTTTCACAACCTACTAGACATTCATTGATCTTTGAGACTTGAGCTGATGGTCTTCCATCATTCTTTGGTGGGCAGGTGTCACCACCACTAATTAGGCTTTTGCTTAAAATCAGCTGGGGTGGGGGTGGGCAGAAAGCAAGGAGGTCTGAAGACTGAACAGCCTATTCATGGGCTGCGGTGGTCCTACCCAGGCTGGCCCAGAGGCTCCTGGCCAAGGCCACCTGGTAAATGTAGTATGTCTGGTAAAATAAAGACAGAGTTTTACCTTTCAGAGCTGTCAGTTTGGATCATCTACCAACATTCAGTTGGCAGGGCCAAATATCAGAAATGAAATTGATAGGCTTTTATCTGAAACAGTCATTTTGAAAATCTCAGTTCCATAAACTTTATAACTGATATCTCACACAATACATTGTGGTGCATTCTGTTAAAAATCTATTAGCCACAGAAGAATCTTAGGATAGATAGATAAAGCAGGTAAATGTGCTTCATATGTAGCTGGATTATACTATAAATGTATGCCTGAAATAGGCCAGAAAATAACACTGTCAAAATAATAATACTCTCCAATTATAAAGAACTTTACAATTTATCAAATGACTTCACCAACACAAGGTGTGGAAAATTTTAATTTTAGAAGTAAAGAATTTTCCCAAGCTCATACAGGGAGTATAGATTGAGTCAGCACATATTCTAAACATAGGGTAAAGTCCTGTGTTGGATCCACTAGACCACAGATGCCTAAAAACAATAACAAGAGTAGTGACAGCAGCTGCCATTTTTAGTGAGCACCTACTAAGTGTGAGGAATTGTATTATGCACTTTATACTTCTGTGTCTAAATTTAAAATATTTATTTGTATATAAATGTATAACAAGAGCTGTCTCTGTTGAATCCTTTGATTACAACAATGATGTATCAGTCTTATGAGTTTAAATGTCCATGTTTTGCTCTCTTTAACTGGAACATAACTGTATTGAATACATATATATAAACTTTATACACATGAAAAAACATAATTGTATTTCATATATATAAAAGTTTATATGTGTTTATGTGTAATATGTGAAACAATGTAATTTCCCAGTGTAAACTACAATACTACCTTATTCTACACAAAGGTACTACCTACTTTTCAACTGTTTAAGAGTTACATGTGGCTAGTAGAACATTTTGTAGACAAGACCATTTTTTTAAACATTGGAAGTTTATTCATTTAAATACTGAATTAAAGATGGTTTAGATTGAAATATTTAAATAGACTGTATAGTACCTGTCCTTATTAAGTCTTTCTGGTGATTCAGACCATTAATCTTTTAACATGTATATAAATCACGGTACTGTATATATACGTTGTACATACAGTGGTTTCCTGTTCCTCTGATGAGGTATGTTTATTGTGTATACTCATTATTTTCCAAGAATACAAGTGATCAATTGCTTTTAGTATAATTTTCCCATCCACAAAATAAGGGTAACAATATTATTAACTCTCTCATAGAGTTGAATGACATAGTGAATATAAACTACTTAGAACAGTACCTAACACAGAGAAAATACCCAATAAATATTATGTATATTTAAATTACAGAAAATCAACTATACATCAATAAAAAATAAACTGAAAAAGAAAATAAAGTTTATACATATATTTTATATATATTCATGTATTTCATATGTAATTATATATACGAAATTAGCTACAAGGACAGTATTACAGATTAAGGATTGATCATTTTACTAAACTTTAAAGGAAATTCTTGCAAGATCAATATTTAAAACTAAAATTTTTCTTGGTCATTATTTTTATTTTATTCTTTACCCTTAGTAGCAGAAAAAAGTTGTTTGGTTGAAAAGTGAAAGCAGGCAAACCCCTGTCTAAATTAAAAGCGCCATCTGAAAAAAAAAAAAAAAGTAGTATCAGCATACCTGCTGATATGTCATTTAGTGAAAACCATCAAGATTACCCTAAAGGGCTCTATTTAACAGGTATTTATTGAAAGTTTACTGTGTTAAGAAAGAAGGAGATATGCAGAAGTGATATCAGACAATATCTATCTTTAAGGACTTTATATTCTAGTAAGAAGTATAAGAAACACACCGTAGAAGATGAGAATTGACCAGCGTCAAATATTTGATTTATCTGAGTTCTCTGAGATAGAAAAGGGACTACATTTTAAATTAAAGCAAATATATTAAAATTAATATTTCAGCAACGCTAATCCTCTAAATTATCTAGTTGTCTTTAAAGAGTCAACCCAAAATCCATTCACAGTGGTTTGAAATGGCATGATTTAGTCACAAAATTGACCCATAGGAATAAAGAGGAATGAAAAGGAATAAAATGATGGGACAGGTGGTGTCTCTTTGTTCTCATTGACTTATTTCAGCACAGTTAATGGTCCTTGTCCTTGGCAGAAATTTTTTCATTCTGGTATTTCTCATTCAATACATAAGTGTTCAAAGGTGCACTGAAAGGCAGAGTGAATAAACTAAAGTTTCTAGCTTCAAGTACAGATATCTAAGATGGAGAATCTCAAAATCATTAGCCCACATAAATTCTCTTCTTCCTCATTTACCATCCCAATCCCCACTCTCCTCCTGATGACACACAGACACACACAGACACACACACACACCCCCACCCCGAATCAGTCATTCTGATATACAAAAATCTGATTGCACATCCAGTACTTTTAAGTTCACTTTTAGTTTAACCTAAACCAGAACATTGTTACTGATAAAATACAACTCGTAGCAATTTAGTATGAATCCATTAAGATGGCCCCATATGCTAAAGAAACAGAGAAAATAATATGAGACAGATTTCTGAATCTCCTTTTAGCTCAGAAATCTTATCATCCAATAATTAGCGACATACTAAAAATCCAAATAAAGAGACCATTTGCTGTATGGATCTATAAACTGGATATTGGTGTTACAGATGCCAAAACACAGAAAGATTAGCTCTCAGCTCCAACCCCGCTGAGGAAGTTCCCTGAAGGATGAAAGAGCCCTGGAACAAAGTGAGATGCTTTAGCTGATCAAGCCCTATTTGGTCACTTTCATCTTTGCGATGCATGGAAAAGGAGCCCCTTTCCTGCCAGCTCTTGGCACCGTGACCATGGAGAGACATAAAGGGAGGCAAGGCAAGGCCAACACAAAAAGGGAAGTGGTTAAAGGCAGCAGCCCGTTCCAAAGAAACAAAGGTGCTGGCAGGAGATGTTAACAACGAAGACGCTTGTGCCTCCATGGTAAATAGAATGGCAATGGCCTAACAATAAACCTGAAAGACACAAGTGAGGATGGCTGCATGCAAAGTGGGGGAAAACCTTCCAATTACTGCTTTAGACAGCCCTATTAATCCTCAGGAGCACTCCCGACAAAAAGTCTATTCAATTTTCCTTCAATGTGTTCTGTCTAACGGGAGTGGTATTATGTCTGACATGGAGGGTAATTACCTCATGAGAATTTCACATACGGAGAAGTAAAGTCTTTAATTTTCTGCAGGTGTCTTGGACATATTCTGCATAATTCTTTGCCCCCAAATTAGGTGCACATTCCTCTTCTGCAGAGCTGCTTTCAGATTGGGATGGTTTGCATCTGTGGACTGCGTAACAGTCATTTATCTCAGCCATTATGGAAAGCAGCACATAGTATATTCTCTCTTCATCACAAGTGCCATTAATATCTTCAGCAAAGCTGAAAAATGTGTGTGTGTATATATATAATATGTGTGTGTACATATACACACACATAAATCTTGTTATAACACTCCTCTGGGTCACAACTTAGCAGCAGATAAGTAGTTAGGAACCTTTCTATACACACAACTTATGAGAGTTCCAAAAAAACCATAACCCTGCAGGGAGGCACTTAACTGTTTACTTGTGCCAGTTCCTGAAACTTGGAAACAACTGAAATTGAACAGGAAAGAGGATAAATGGAAAAAAAAAACAAAAAACAAAAAAAAAGTATTTAAGGCTGCTTTGTTTCTTGAAATAATTAAACATGTAGCATGTCTTGTTGACTTCAAAGTAAAGACTCTTCAGTCAAACATAAATGGATTACATTTTTTTCTGAATTACACAAAGCAGTTTTATTATTTTAGCATCACCTGACAGCAGAAATATGACAAAGGGAATGTTTAATATAACAGCTTAGTGAAATAAGCACCAGGGAGAGAAAAAAAAAACCTTTTAAACATAATGTTTAGTGGAGCAACCTAGAAATAGGTTGTAGCGTAGCCAATCACTCAACTAAATGGAGAAATGACTAAATATTTCTTGGAGTTGGTGACTCTATTACTGCTGAGACATTCTTACATAGTCCCGGAGCAAAGATATTTTTTCTGCTCCTGAGTAAACTGCATGAATAAGACCACACCACATGCTGTAATATATGTTCTTTATGATTCTGTGTTTTCTTTAAAGTCCCCAAAATTAACAAGGAAAAAATGGCACCTAAGACATCACAATATGGCTCATGGAAACCAAGGTGGCTGAATCCTTTTGTTTCTAAGTTGCTTCTACCCTGAAAGGCAATGATGTTTCATTTCAGAAGCTATGCCTGCATGGGGTAATCAGATTGTTGTCCAAAGTAGCCCTTCCGCCAGCCCTGTCTTCTGTTCAGGGGTTCATAAATAGCCCAAACTAACTGCTGAAGTTTCTTTCTTACCCAGGTGTCTTAAACATTGTAGAACATGATGATTGTGTTCAGGGCCCAGAAAACCTGACCTAGTCTAATAAGAACATTTTTTATTACAATTAGACTTAGGCAAAATTTAGAATCTCTTGGACAGCAAGTTATATTTAATTTTCATTTTTAAAGTAGAATATAAAACTTTAATAAATTATTCCTTGGAAGAGTTGTCGTGTTGCAGAAATCAGTCCATCGAGAAACCAAGCACCACACTCAGAGGGTTGGAGAACTCAGGTTTATTAAGCCGGTGGCCCCTGACGAGCTAACGCTCCTAAGTTCTGGGCCCCACGCTCAGGGTGAGCTTTACTTTTATATGGGTCAGTGCACATGGTTACAGTTAGCATTGGTAGATTGGTTACTTGGTTTACAGACCATAGAAGTTTCCAAACAGAAACTTACAAGAGCAGGTGCAGAACATTCCATATTTAGCAAAACATCTTATGGTTACACTTGATTGCTAGGTCATCCTGTTTTTGTTTTTCTTTTCTGGAGCAGCAAGTATATTTTACAAAAGCAGAATGAGTATGGAGTTATTTTTAGCTGAGTGCAAGTTTCTAATTTTCCTCTTCACTTCTCCTTTCAAAAGCCCAAGGCATCTTTTCAGAGAAAGAAGACTAAGGATGCACTCGCGCCCTTCTCCCTTCTTGCTCACCCTGAAAACCCCAGGACATGCTGCCACCGGTGCTTCTGGTAAGTGCAAAGGACATGCTGTCCTTGGTTTCCATTATTTCCCAATTTGCTCAGACAGGCCAAGACATCCATCAAGGATTCAAGTCTTAAAATTACTGACATTCTTTACAATTTTCCCAAAAGTCACTTGAGGCTGAAGAGACTGAAAACTGACCTGGAAACTTCTATAACATACTTTAGCTAACCTATAACTTAATAGGAAGTATAGACTTGGAATGCCCAGTTTACCCTGTAGGTTGCTGTTATTTCTTGACACAAAATGTCACAGGCTAAGCTGAAGAAGCTACCAGTTATCAACCATATCTCTTTGCTTAGAAGGAGATATCACCAATGCACTATACTTCTCTTTTATAGGAAATGTTAAAGGAAAACCTTGGTTATCAGATTATTTGTATAAAATGGTTCTTTATGGAACTTCCCTGGTGGTGAAATGGTTAAGAATCCACCTGCCAATGCAGGTGACATGGGTTCAATCCGTGGGCTGGAAAGATCCCACATGCCGAGGAGCAACTAAGCCCATGTGCCACAACTACTGAGCCTATGTGCTACAACTACTGAAGCCAGTGCACCTAGAGCCCGTGCTCCACAACAAGAGAAGCGACTGCACTGAGAAGACCATGCAACACAACTAAAGAGTAGCCCCCACTTGCTACAACTAGAGAAAAGCCCACGCGCAGCAACGAAGACCCAAACTCAGCCAAAATTTTTCAAAAATAGTTCTTTATGAAATTTTTGTGTGTAACTTCCAGATTTCTCTCCATGAACTTATCATGGCCATAAAATATTATACTGTCATATAATTCTCCTGTATATTCTTAAAGAGACATTGATTTCCAAATTAGATCAGGTTAATAAACACTATCTGAGTTGTACCTAAATCTGAAAGATAATTCAACATAAAATATTCAAAGTAGCATACTTTTCACTAATACCTATAATGCTCACTGTTTTTGCATAAGAGGTTTTTCAAATACCCAAACCCCTGGCAATTCAAAACAGACTCAGGAAAGAACATTACTTTTTACTCAAGAATTAGTTCCAAACTAATACAGATGATGGAACAAGAAAGCATACATGGGAAATAAAATGTGAAACAGATGGCAGGAAGCCCTATGTGAGGAATTATATATGCACAGATTATCCAGCCAAAGAAAGTTATTCTGGTATAAACACTAGGTCCATTCAAGAGATGGTCAAGAAGAAGGATGAAGTGAAATGGTCTGACCAATAACTGGACATCATGATGCAAAAAATATATTTAAAGTGTACTTTTTGTGATGTAATTCACATTAAGCTATTCTGGTCCCTAGCAAGAAATGAAAACACAACATGCATTATTCATCTTCATTTGCATGCAGTAATTCCCATAAAAATGAATCAAGTGGGACATGCTTTCAAAGCCTGTGTGGACTCCAATATGTTACAAGGAAAAGCTTTATGGCCAAGCTATATCGTTTGTGGGTTTATGATTACAGTATGAAAGGATGAATGAAGGTTTAGAATATGCATGCTGAGTATACCGAAGAATGTATTTATTAACACCCAGATTATTTTTCTACATCTGACTTATTTTCAGTGTCTCTGAGGTCTAATGCATTCTGAAAATTGTAGTCAATCTCCTTCATTTTTACTTCAGTCTTCTTTGTGGCAGCTGTATACACTTTGCATTTCATAAGCACTTAAAACAATAACATGTATTAGGGTCTCAAAATTGAAATTAAGAAATTCCAACAGTTCACAAAAAATCAGATTTAAGGGCTTATGGAAACAGATTTATGCAACACACTAGTGACACTTCCATTTCTCTTTCTAGTCAATGTAGCACAATGACGACTTTCACAAAGTATGTAGGGACTGCTGGCTTTAGGCACACACTTTAAAAATATTAAAACAAAATTAAAATAACCTCTTCCCAGCCTTTTTAAAATTTTGATCTTGTATTAGAAACTGTATGAAGATGAAAGGCCTGGAAAATCATTATTTTATTGAGCACTTACTATGTGCTCGCCACTATTTTAGCAGCTCCTTTAATCTTCTATATCTTCCGGAATTGATTACTGTTACTTCTCCCTATTTTATAGATGAGGAGGTCAAATAAGCTTGCCATAGTCATAGAGTCAAGTAACAGATCTAGAATTCAAACCTAGCTCCAAAATTCACTCACAGAACTGTTATACTATATTATTTTTCTATACCTAACACATCCATAAACACTCTACTTTAATTCCTAACATAATTTGGGAAGGCACTGCTGACTTGTCAGTAAGGGATCTAAGTCTGTAGTTTCCTACTGAAGTATTCTTTGTCTTGAATTCGTTTATTCACCTGTTACTCTTCGTTACCTAAAAATAAAGAATACCACTTTTGAAAATATTTCCTTTATTGGACCTAAATGAGTAAAATAGACTCTGATCACTCACAAAACTATTCTCTCTGAATTTATACACACAGCTGAATGAATGAATGAATGAATGATATGGATGTGTATACGTGTATATATGTGTGTGTGGTATTTACCCTTCCATTTAGAATCAATAAGAATTGCTTTAAGACATCTAATACTTAATTCCTCTATCACAGCTATACTGTAAATTTATAATATTTTAAGGGACAAAGTCATCTTATTGCCAGATATTACATTCAACTCCTTGAAATCCAACTGATATTGTTTTCCTTTATATACATTTAAAAATTTTTAAACCTGTATGCATTACTCAGTCAAAACATTAAACTGAAAGGTAGAAACTTTTAAATAAATAATAAGTTCCAGATATTTCAAAGGCCAGTGTTTTCCAAACTTCTTCACGATTTTTGCCGTATCTGTATACTCATCTGTATACACTCTACTGATGTAAATGTTAATCACATTTGATAGATACCTTCACAGCAACACCTAGACTGGTATTTGACTAAACAACTGGATACTGTAGCCTAGTCAATTAGACATATAACATTAACCATCACAGCCACTCACATGTAAATTTTAAATTTTGGAAACTCTGAACATTACAGCTACTCAGAGGTAAATTTCAAATTTTGGAAACTATGAATATCGTAGAAGACCAATATCACTGAAACCGGTTTTGCTATTCTAAATCCTAAGTAGCATATCTTAAAGCCTCAGTTATTCTGCAAATCTTGGCATAACAAATCTTAATTGTACAAAAACGTTTTCCAGATAATAAACACAATTCTACTGAGGAACAACACCACAATGTAAAGGAAGGACACTTAAAGCTTGAATTTGAATTTGTGGACCACACAAAATACTGCAGTGTCCTACATCAAATGCCATTTCAGCAACTGGAAAAAGAGCCTTGGTCTGACATCATGCTGTTGGGCTGGCTTCCTTCCAACAGGCCAAGGGACAGGGAAAACTGGGAAAGTCACTATTGTACCCAGAAGCAACATATTAATGTCAAATATAAATCTGATTGTACTGCATATACATCAGTCATCACATTCACACCTAATTTCATTACAAAATTAAGACTGGAAACTTCTAGCATTCTGGCATGTAGTTTCAGGGCACTTCAAAATCTCATGTCACCTGAGGCAATCCAGGCAAAATTCCAGACTGCAACAGCACTACCTAATTTGACTATACAGTTGCATATTTTTGTTGCAAAGATAAAGAGTGCAGTAGTGATATTTGCCTGCATTTGCATGTTACCAGATAAGTGGGTTCAAAGGGCTTGTTTTTCCAACCCTCACACAATACAATTCTGAGATCATCAGTTCTGTACTTGCTTCCTGAGGGAGAAGTTGACACTCAGTTGTACTTAATTTAAGTGCCCTGTCCTCAGCGATAAAGGGTGATTTGTAGTACATACACTGTTCTTAAAACACTTTCTCGAGCATATTAATCCAAAATACTACCACCAAAATATTTAAAACAATTGTAATATAATATGAATTGCTGTATCTTTGCTGTTTAGCGGCTTAAACACACACACAAAAAAATTTGGATTAACCCTTTCAATAATTATAGATTAAACAATATCAGATTAAATAACTATCCTTTAAGTATTCTATGTGCTTGGCCTTTTCTTATATATCCATGCATCAGTCAGCTGTGCCGTCATTCAACAGAAATTAGTGAGTGTTACTTTGTTCTAGACATTATTTTGTTCTATGGGCACAGAGAACATTCACAGAAAACTAGGACATAGCACCGCAAGAAGCTGAGAGTCATCTAAGGGAGAAAGAAAAGTAACAAATTAAAATATAGTTTAGTAAAGGTTAGTGTTGAGTACCATGGGAGTTTGGGAAACTCCAAATCTCTTAGAAAGACCAGGGCTCAGACTTAACTCAGGTAAAATAAAGCTACCTATGAATCAGTATAAGGATTAAAAGACAGCATTGAACGCCCAGTTTTAAAGTATGATTTTATAATGATACAAATCTATATAATAACATACACAGTTCTTGTTTAATCTTACTATATCACGTCATTCTGGTGATAATCATTTTGATTGCAATAAATGACATAACTGAGGCCCAGAGGAATTTGTCCAGCCAACTTTCTTGAGTACTATGGTTTCAGAATAATTGCTCCCCAAAGATATCCACATTTTAATCCCTGAAACCTGTAAATATGTCACTTTGTATGACAAAAAAGAATCTGTGAATGTGATTAAATATCTTGAGATGGGGAGATTATCCTGGATTACCCTAGTAAACCCAATGGGAGGGAGGCAGGAAAGTCAGATTCAGAGGAGATGTGACAACAGAGGAAGAGTTGGGAGGAAGGGGCCCCAAGTTGAGGAGCCTCTAGGAGTTGGAAGAATCAAGGAGGTGGCGGCTTCTCTAGAACCTCTAGAAGGGACATAGCTCTATGAACACTTGATCTCCAGACTGTAAAATAATAAGTGTGCATTGTTTTAAGTCACTAGTATGTCTGGCATTATTAAAATGCTTTGCATGAATGAAATCATTTCAGCCTCACCATTAGTCAGCTACTGCTAAGGGACTTATATTTAATCATCACAACAATCCTTACAATGTAGTACTACCTTTATCCCTATTTACAAGTGTGAAAACCAGGGCACAAAGACTTAATTTGCCTGAGGTCACATAGCTAGTCACTGACAAACCTTGAGCCAGAACCCAAGCAATCAAGGCTGCCTCTTGATTCAAAGTTGTTTTTTGTTTTGTTTTGTTTTGCCATGTCTACTCACTTAGTGAATATCAAAATCAGTGTCAATCTGTGTTTCCTCATAAAAGCTGAGCCTGAGATAAAGGTTTGTATGCAGATTATTTACTTTATGCATAGATCCTAGGAATTAGGAATAGGGCACTTGTAATAGTGAATGAGAAGATGGAAAAGCCAGTTCAAGGATGCCTTATCAAGCTGTCTCAGGATAATTGCAGTTTCATCCCAGTGGGTACCCTCTGAGGAGTTTGGAGAATGCATTTCAGAATTGGCTAGTTAAGGGACAACAGAAGGAAATACTTATCCGCCAGCTCACACTGCGTATCAACCTAAGTGTTTCTCATACTTTCAGGCCTGCACATCCACCGGAAGAGCTGAGTGGGTTTCCATATCTCCCACATGGAGGCAGCTGAGAAGCTGCGTGGTGACAGATACTCAATGCAGCAGAGGTGAGGTTCAATCAGGGTACACCTGCCCCAGCTGGCTGCTACAGCAATGACTGGAGGAAAAACTTGTAGGCTGAAAGAATGTAACTTTGGGCATAAAAGGAATCTGACACAGCTAGTCTTTTGATTCCAAATTCCAGATTCTTTCTATTGTATCATCATGCATCAATTCAAGCAATCACTTATTTTTGCACTGATATGATCTGATGGTTTCTGTGAGAACAGTTGATCAATAAAGCATATTCTTACAATATACCCCATGAAAGGTGAGTAATGCTGTGTTATATGGATCACTTTTGCCTCACTAAATGGAAGTTAAATTCCTGGAAGGCAGATGTAATAACATATACCACTCTTGTTTCTTCCACAATATCCAGTTCAACAATGGACTCAAAGTAGGAACTCAAAAGATATGTACTAATTATGATCATTGGAATACAACTTCTCACTTGTTTTATTAATAATTACTGCCAGAATTTAAATAGTCCCACTAAAGATTTTTATAAAATACTTTCCTCATGTTCTCATGATCCTTTCTAATCTGTTTTAATTCTCTTTTCTTCTAATTTTAATAGCTTAATGTTTTTCATCCAATAAATCACATAATTTGGTAACTTGCATTCTATTATTAGACAGTAGATTCACCAAGAACCAAGCCTGGAAACCCTGAAAAACCTTTCTTTCCAGATGGGCCACAATCCAAATTGAACAAAATGAAGTTTCAAAAAAATTCCCAAGTATAATTCTATTTTTATACATTTGTCATTTTTATAAAAAAACATTTCTTCTCAATTGGACAAAAGGTACACTGTAGCAGACCACTCAAAAAATGATGGTATTAGAATATGTAGGATAATGTGGTGGTGACTATCAGTTATCAATTTGAGTCCAATTATACAGGTATAATTGAATTAATGGGTTGTGATATGCTATTGTGTAATATATCTGGTCAGTAAGTGAAGGACAGCCAAGTATTTGGTATATTAATGTCATAGGAATATTTCTTAGGATACAGCACTCTTCTTAAGCACTGTTAAATACCTCATTTTCAAGACAAAAATATTCCCATGAAGAAAAATCCATACTAACACACGCAAAAAATACAGAAAGTAAACTTTGTTACAAATATTTAAATTTGCTTGAGATTTTTCAATCTCTTCTTGATTTTAAACCTATCAGAACAGTGTTTGTTTTAGGATAAAATAAGGCAAAAAAGTCCCACTGAGAATCGCTGTCAATTGTGACTACAAAAATTAAAATGAAATCATATACCAAATTTTTTTTATCATTTTGGAAGACACTAATCTATATACCTGGCTAAAGTTACTCTAAAAACTTATTCTTCAGTATGATATCATTTAATGGATAGTTGCCTATAATAATTTTCTATACATATATATCATACACAAGTTATCTCCATATATTCATTATTTTAAAATCATTTAAATTTATTGACATAAAAATTCATCTTTAATTTTATCTATATTTAATAGAAATTTTTTTCTAGAACACAACTACACAAAAGTTTTAAAAATTATGATTTATTACTTTTTTAAGTAATTAACACTTGTTAAGGATAAGCCACATACTCAGGATTTTGGAGGCTCTAGCATTTTGTGAGACTCATTAATCATGATCAAGTACACCTTGGAAAAAACATCCTATGCCAATGAAAAGAACTATTCAACAAGGAAATGTGGGGCTTCAGTTTTTATGGGCTCATCAGAAAGACCTGCATACTGTAAACACATATACTTGGTATTTAGTGCTATTGCTTTTAAAATATGGGGAAAGGACAAAAAAATCCTACCTTTCAAATAAAAAGATTAACCCAAGATTCCAAATTTTTTAAATCACAGAGCCATAAGCTTCTTACAAACAGGTATGGATCTTTAAGGAAGGCTCTTTGGAAGCCTGACACAATTATTCAAATGGCAGAGAACAAAAATTTAAAACCTATTTTTCAAAGGTAAGAACTCAGTCTTCGAAGAGCAATATTTTAAAAAACTACACAAACATTTTCTCATGTTTCATTAGAAGAAAGGAGGTATCATATTGCAGTTGCAACTTGTAATTTTATATGAAGAAGTTTTTTATTTATACCGATGTTATTCTTGTTCATCTACCTGTTAGGTTCCCATATTTTCCCTGTTCCTATGGTGGATTTCAGAGAATAGCCTCCAATTTCTGAACAGGTGAATGAGCTGCTGTACTAGAAAATAAAATTCTGTAGAGCTTCTGGAATACTGGGAACACAAGAGAAAATGTGTGAAACACAACATATCAGAACTTATCCTATGCTGGCCCATCTCTGACTGCTTAAAATTACATGTAATTATCCTGTAGGAATATTGTTTTGACCATCTGTGTCAAATAATTCAATTGTAACAGCACTAAAAAGCATGCAATTAATAACAGGAATGATATTAAACTCTGAAGAACCTGAGATCTGCTGTAATGGGAAAGTAGACCAACGGAGATCAAAACCCAAAGAAATATAAAACAGAAACCTTTACACAACATAAAAACTTACCATCCAACATCCCATCCAATAATTAAAATAAACAAAGTAGCCATTTATCATGTTACAGTGTCTGGAATTCTTAGTGGAATAGTTTCTGACAGTGTTCTGAGAAATTTCCTTTGTTCACTCACACTAAATAATCTCAAACCAGATGTGTGATGATCAGGCAAGTTTAGGTGGAAGAAGAGTTCTATTCTCATTAACCTGTTAACAGATAAGTATATCAGTAATGCCATGTAGTACCATTTGACTTAAGGGAATAGAGGGATATATTCCTCCAGATTCAATAATTCCCTAATACATATTATGTGTTGTTCTTAGAACTTCTTTTCATTTCAATACAGATATACTTTCATCAAATACTTTTCTTCTAGAATCTACTTGAGTGTTCTTTGTTTTTCAAAATTTATATTATAATTACATGTGTCCTCAGCTGAGTGGTATGTTAAAAATCCCAGAAGAAAAATTAGTGTAGAAGAAGAAACTAGGGGCAGGGCCAAGTGTAGGAAGTAAACTCTGCTTCAATTCAGAGTGATAATTTCAATTAATAAGGAGGTATGAATCAAATGAAATACAAGAAAATTACTTAATTTTTTGCTGATTTTATACAAAATGGTAAAGTTCAGATAATGTAAAACTGCAATGATATCATCAGTGACAAACTGGTTACTGAAGATAATGAAATCAAAGAGGATTTAAGATTAGGCACTGCACCAAAAAAAGTTGTAATAGTCTGCATACTCTGAGAAAGTTTATAGCTGAAACTTGATAAAGGTTTTCTTCTGACAGCAATCCTAAAAAATTGACAAAAGATTACCTATAATGAGTTGTAAAGATAAAAGAGGCTTTTCTAAATTATCAACCATGCTAGAGGAAAGACTGAACTACTCTTCTATTTTCCTCTGTGAAAAATATTACAAAATTAATTTGAAAAAGTGATCAAAATGTATGCAAACAAAAAAAAATGTAAAAAAAACCCTCAGTAATATAGAGGTATAACAAGTAGCTAACTAATAGAAATATAATGTTATATTTACAAATTTTATAGTAATTGTACTATTTGTAAGTTTTCTTAAGTTAGTTTTTGTGTGGCTTTTTAATCTAAATAAATAATCACTTATAGCTAATTCAGTACCCTTTTTCTTAGAGAGGATCCCCAAATAGTATATGCTTTAGGCTTCACAGATCCTATAACCATCCCTATTTTGAAACTGAACATCAGTTAAAAACCTGGAAGAAACACAAAATGGCAGAGACACTGCAAAAAAAAAAAAAAAAAAAGGCAAAAGTTACCAGGCTTAATCAATGACTGATGATTAGAATACCAGAAACCTGCAGTGTAGTTCAGGAACTAGGATGCCTTCTTGGTTCTCAGACTGCCCTTAACTTGGAAAGAGAATGCAAAATCTGTTGTGTAAAGGTGGCAATATCACCCTAGGCAAAAGATATCCCATTTTTGGAGGGGGAAGATTATTTCTAAAATCCTACCAGGTGGCTAGCTGAGACTCTTAGCCCTCCTCTAATCAGCAGGATTATGATTATTTGTTGGCTAATAAAAAAAATAAAACAAAATATGGTGGTGACATGAATGACACATTTTTCCAACATTTCATTTTAACTTGAAATGTCTAAGGGTATACCCCTTGACCAGTTGTTTGATGTGGGGTCAGAGGATTTCCTCCAAGTATAGGTCACTGATTGCTATATCACATATTTTAAAGAAACCATATTCATACCACTGAGTCAGTAATTATCAGTTTCATTTTCTGTTAAAACTTAAAGAAGACTCTCACAAACTAGCTTGCTTGCAAACTCCTTCTATGGTCCTATGACACTATTCAACCATTTATATTACTGTTTTCAATATGAAATTGTCTATTTTAATATTTATGAACTATAAAACTGTAATTTCATAAGAATAATTTGTGACCTACAAAAAGCCATATTTATATTCTTTGCATGTAATTTGATTTATTTAATTTTATTTATTTATTATTTTTGGGGGGTACATCAAGTTCAATCATCTGTTTTTATACACATATCCCCGTATTCCCTCCCTCCCTTGACTCCCCCCCACCCTCCCTCGAGTCCCCAACACGCTCCCCGTCCCAGTCCCCTAAGGCATCTTCCGTCCTCGAGTTGAACTCCCCTTTGTTATACAACTTCCCACTGGCTATCTACTTTACAGTTGGTAGTAGGTATATGTCTGTGCTACTCTCTCGCTTTGTCTCAGCTTCCCCTTCACCCCCCGCCCCCTCCCAAACCTCGAGTTCTCCAGTCCATTCTCTGCACCTGCGACCTTGTTCTTATCACTGAGTTCATCAGTACCATTTTTAGATTCCGTATATGTGAGTTAGCATAAAATATTTGTCTTTCTCTTTCTGACTTACTTCACTCTGTATGACAGACTCTAGGTCTATCCACCTCATTACATAGAGCTCCATCTCATCCCTTTTTATAGCTGAGTAATATTCCATTGTATATATATGCCACATCTTCTTTATCCATTCATTTGTTGATGGGCATTTAGGTTGCTTCCATGTCCTGGCTATTGTAAATAGTGCTGCAATAAACATTATGGTACATGTTTCTTTTGGGATTATGGTTTTCTCTGGGTATATGCCCAGGAGTGGGATTACTGGATCATATGGTAGTTCTATTTGTAGTTTTTTAAGGAACCTCCAAATTGTTTTCCATAGTGGCTGTACCAACTTACAGTCCCACCAACAGTGCAGGAGAGTTCCCTTTTCTCCATACCCTGTCCAACATTTGTGGTTTCCAGATTTTGTGATGATGGCCATTCTGATTGGTGTGAGGTGATACCTCATTGTGGCTTTGACTTGCATTTCTCTGATGATTAGTGATGTTGAGCATCTTTTCATGTGTTTGTTGGTCATCTGTATGTCCTCTTTGGAGAAGTGTCTATTTAGGTCTTCCGCCCATTTGCGGATTGGGTTATTTGCTTTTTTGGTATTAAGCTTCATGAGCTGCTTGTATATTTTGGAGGTTAATCCTTTGTCCGTTGTTTCATAGGCAATTATTTTTTTCCCATTCTGAGGGTTGCCTTCTAGTCTTGCTTATGGTTGCTTTCGCTGTGCAAAAGCTTTTAAGTTTCATGAGGTCCCATTTGTTTATTCTTGATTTTATTTCCATGATTCTAGGAGGTGGGTCAAAAAGGATCTTGCTTTGATGGATGTCATAGAGGGTTCTGCCTATGTTTTCCTCTAGGAGTTTGATAGTGTCTGGCCTTACATGTAGGTCTTTAATCCATTTGGAGTTTATTTTTGTGTATGGTGTTAGGAAGTGTTCTAATTTCATTCTTTTACATGTTGCTGTCCAATGTTCCCAGCACCACTTATTGAAGAGGCTGTCTTTTTTCCATTGTATACTCGTGCCTCCTTTGTCAAAGATAAGGTGCCCATATGTGTTTGGGCTTACTTCTGAGTTCTCTATTCTATTCCATTGATCTTCCTTTCTATTTTTGTGCCAGTCCCATACTGTCTTGATCACTATGGCCTTGTAGTATAGTCTGAAGTTGGGAAGCCTGATTCCACCAACTCCATTTTTCCTTCTCAAGATTGCTTTGGCTATTCGGGGTCTTTTGCGTTTCCATACAAATCATAAGATTTCTTGCTCTAGTTCTGTGAAAAATGCCATTGGTAATTTGATCGGGATTGCATTGAATCTGTAAATTGCTTTGGGGAGTACAGTCATTTTCACGATGTTGATTCTTCCAATCCAGGAACATGGTATGTCCCTCCATCTGTTTGTGTCGTCTTTGATTTCTTTCATCAATGTCTTAAAGTTTTCTGCATACAGATCTTTTGCCTCCTTAGGCAGGTTTATTCCTAGGTATTTGATTCTTTTTGTTGCAGTGGTGAATGGGAGAGTTTCCTTAATTTCTCTTTCTGCTCTTCCATTGTTAGTGTATAGGAATGCAAGAGATTTCTGTGCATTAATTTTGTATCCTGCTACTTTACTAAACTCATCAATGAGTGCTAGCAGTTTTCTGGTAGAGTCTTTAGGGTTTTCTATATATAATATCATGTCATCTGCAAAGAGTGACAGTTTTACTTCTTTTCCAATTTGGATTCCTTTTATTTCATTTTCTTCTCTGGTTGCTGTGGCTAACACTTCCAAAACTATGTTGAATAATAATGGTGAGAGTGGACACCCTTGTCTTGTTCCTGTTCTTAGAGGGAATTCTTCCAGTTTTTCCCCATTGAGAATGATGTTGGCTTTTGGTTTTTCATATATGGCTTTTATTATGTTGAGGTAATTTCCTTCTATGCCCATTTTCTGGAGAGCTTTTATCATAAATGGATGTTGAACTTTGTCAAAAGCTTTTTCTGCATCTATTGAAATGATCATATGGTTTTTATCCTTCAATTTGTTGATATGATGTATCACGTTGATTGATTTGCATATATTGAAGAATCCTTGCATCCCAGGGATAAACCCCACTTGATCATGGTGTATGATTTTTTTAATGTGCTGTTGCAGTCTCTTAGCTAGTATTTTGTTGAGGATTTTTGCATCTATATTCATCAGTGATATTGGTCTGTAGTTTTCTTTTGACATCTTTGCCTGGTTTTGGTATCAGGGTGATGGTGGCCTCGTAGAATGAGTTTGGGAGTGTTCCATCTTCTGCAATATTTTGTAAGAGTTTGAGAAGGATAGGTGTTAACTCTTCTCGAAATGTTTGATAGAATTCGCCCTTGAACCCATCTGGTCCTGGGCTTTTGTGTGTTGGGAGATTTTTAATCACTGCCTCAATTTCTGTACTTGTGATTGGTCTGTTCATGGTTTCTGTTTCTTCCTGGTTCAGTCTTGGAAGATTGTATTTTTCTAAGAATGTATCCATTTCTTCCAGGTTATCCAATTGATTGGCATAGAGTTGCTTGTAGTAGTCTCTCATGATCTTTTGTATTTCTGAGGTGTCCATTGTTACTTCTCCTTTTTCATTTCTAATTCTGTTGATTTGCATCTTCTCCCTTTTTTTCTTGATGAGTCTGGCTAATGGTTTATCAATTTTGTTAATCTTCTCAAAGAACCAGCTTTTAGTTTTATTAATTTTTGCTATGGCTTCCTTCCTTTCTTTGTCATTTATTTCTGCTCTGATCTTTATGATTTCTTTTCTTCTGCTCACTTTGGGGTTTCTTTGTTCTTCTTTTTCTAATCATTTTAGGTGTAAGGTTAGGTTGTTTATTCGATCATTTTCTTGTTTCTTAAGGTAGGACTGTATTGCTATAAACTTCCCTCTTAGAACTGCTTTTGCTGTGTCCCATAGGTTTTGGGTTGTTGTGTTTTCATTGTCGTTTGATTCTAGATATTTTTTGATTTCCTCTTTGATTTCTTTAGTGATTTCTTGGTTGTTTAAGAGTGAATTGTTTAGCCTCCATGTGTTTGTATTTTTTGCAGTTTTTTTCCTGTAATTCATATATAGTCTCATGGTGTTGTGGTCTGAGAAGATGCTTGATATGATTTCAATTTTCTTGAATTTGCTGAGGTTTGATTTGTGACCCAAGATGTGATCTATCCTGGAAAATGTTCCGTGTGCACTTGAGAAGAAAGTGTAGTCTGTCGTTTTTGGATGGAATGTCCTATAAATATCAATTAAGTTGAGATGGTCTAATGTGTCATTTAAAGCTTGTGTGTCTTTATTTTTTGTTTGGATGATCTGTCCATTGATATAAGTGGGGTGTTCAAGTCTCCCACTATTATTGTGTTACTGTTGATGTTCCCTTTTATAGCTGTTAGCATTTGCCTTATGTATTGAGGTGCTCCTATGTTGGGGGCATAGATATTTACCATTGTGATATGTTCTTCTTGAATGGATCCCTTGATCATTATGTAGTGTCCTTCCTTGTCTCTTTTAATAGTCTTTACTTTCAAGTCTAATTTGTCTGATATGAGTATTGCTACTCCACCTTTCTTTTGACTTCCATTTGCATGGAATATCTTTTTCCATCCCTTTCCTTTCAGTCTATATGTATCCCTTGGTCTGAAGTGGGTTTCTTGTAGGCAGCATACAGAAGGGTCTTGTTTTTGTATCCATTCAGCCAGTCTGTGTCTTTTGGTTGGAGCATTTAATCCATTTACATTTAAAGTGATTATTGACATGTGTGTTCCAATGACCATTTTCTTAATTGTTTTGGGTTTGTATTTGTAGGTGTTTTCCTTTTCTTGTGTTTCCTACTTAGAGAAGTTCCTTTAGCACTTGTTGTAAGGCTGGTTTGGTGGTGCTGAATTCTCTTCACTTTTGCTTGTCTGGAAAGCTTTTGAGTTCTCCCTCAAATCTGAATGAGATTCTTGCTGGGTAGAGTATTCTTGGCTGTAGGTTTCTCTCTTTCAGGACTTTCAGTATATCCTGCCATTCCCTTCTGGCCTGCAGAGTTTCTGTGGAGAGGTCAGCTGTTATCCTTATGGGTTTTCCCTTATATGTTATTTGTTGCTTTCCTCTTGCTGCTTTTAATATTTTTTCTTTGTGTTTAATTGTCGTTAGTTTGATTATTATGTGCCTTGGTGTATTTCTCCTTGGGTTTATTCTGTATGGGACTCTCTGTGCTTCTTGGACTTGGTTCATTATTTCCTTTCCCATGGTGGGGAAGTTTTCCACTATAACCTCTTCAAATATTTTCTCAGACCCTTTCTTGTTTTCTTCTTCTTCTGGGATGCTTATAATTCGAATGTTGGTATGCTTAATGTTATCACTGAGGTCTCTGAGACTGTCTTCTATTCTTTTTATTCTTTTTCTCTTTCCTACTCTGTGGCAGTTATTTCCCCAATTCTATCTTCCAACTCACTTATTCGTTCTTCTGCCTCAGTCATTCTGCTGGTTATAGCATCTAGAGTATTTTTAATTTCAGTTATTTTGTTATCCATTGCTGTTTGTTTTTCTGAGTTCTTATGAACTGTTTCTTGTACTTTCTCTATTTTGTTATCGAGATTTTGTATCATTTTTACTATCATTACTCTGAATTCTTTTTCAGGCATTTTTCCTATTTCCTCCTCATTTATTTGGTCTTGTGGGTTTTCTTCCTGCTCCTTTGCCTGCATGGTGTTTCTTTGTTTCCTCATGGTTGTGCAGACTTTTGGGGTTGCTTGTCCTGGCGATAGAGGTGTTTATAGAAGACTGTCCAAGCCTCAGACTAATGTCCAAGTATTGGATTAAGCAAATACTAAGTCTAGGAAACACATACATGTATAAGACACACAATTACTGAATCCATTAGGACATAATGCTCTGGAAATACCTGACAGAACCCCAGTATGCTACCAGATATTCAAAGAGAAACCCAACAGAAATGGACAACTGAAACAGAACAAATCAGAGACAAAAGCAAAAGCAAACAAACATACAAATAACACCTTACACATACAAACACTAATCCAGGGAGATTTTGTAAGCTAGGATCAAATATAGAAAAGAGCTAGAGTACCACCAGACAGAATGGAGATTCTCAGAATGAAATTAGACAGTTGTACTAAGAACTAAGATAAAGACAAAAACCTAATATTAAATATGAAGGTGGTGCATCATCTGGAGAACAGAGCAAGGAGTCTGAGCAGATCGATACTGTTGCTTATAAGTATGTTAAGATAAAATAAACTTAAAATGGCTGGAAGAAAGGGGAACAGAAAGGCATACTGTGGTTGGAAATATGGAAATAAAAATAAAGGAATAGAAATGTATAAAAGATAGGGATGAAAGGAAAGTATGAGAGATATATTGTCCGTACTACCAAAAACTTAGCTAGGTATAGAAGTATATAAAAAGGCAAAAAAATGAAAATAGAATAAAAAATATCATTAAAAAATTATGTTATAAAACTTGTAGATCCCCTAGGACTAAGATCGTAATTAATAAAGAAAAAACAAAAAAGAGAGAGAAAAAAAAAATCCAGAACTGATCCCAGAATGGACCAGTTCAATAGGATCGATACTAATATTTCTGTTTCCTCAGAGTCTCAGCTGTAAGTGTCCTTCTCCTCGCCTTGGGTTTTTTTGCATTATTCTGTGACCAGCAGAGGTTCCTTTATTGTTCGTCTGTAAGCCTCAGTGTGTGGAGAGGGAGAGGGTATAATAGTGGCTCCTTCCCCTGGGAGTGAGTGAGCAGTGGTGCACTGTTGTTTCAGTCGGGCTTGGAGGTGCCTGTTGCAGAGGGACGCAGGTGGCTCAGGTGTAAACAGAAAGTCTTAGAGTTGGGCCTCTCTCAGGTTTTTTGTTTGTTTGTTTTTTCTCAGCAGCCTCCCTGCTGCTGGCATTCCAAGGGGTTTTAATCCAGCCCCGCCCAAGTGCCTGAGGGTGCTTGTTATCCCTGAGTGCCTTAGGTGGCCCGCAGGGCATCTCTCCACTGCCTGTTGCAGAGGCGCCCAAAGAGAGAGAGAGGCTATGCACGCGGCTCCTCCCCCCCACCCCCCTCCGCCCGTGAGCCCGCAGCTTGCAGCCGCCATCATGGCCAGGCAGTCCTTGCCGTGGACCTCTTCCCTCCTGTCCTCTCGGTCCGTCACCTTATTGGCAACAATGTTTCTCACCCTGAACCAGCTCTCCGGTTCCCACGCTCTCGCTCCCTGACCCTCTGTTCAGCTGTGAATCGACGTCTCGGTCCGGGAATGCCGAGCTACGGTGCGGACCCTCCATATGTTTCTCACTCCCTCCCGTCTGCCACAGCTCCGCCGCTTCACCCTCTTTGAGCCCTCGTAGATGCCTCTCTACGGGTTATGTCGGGCTCCTTGCGGTCCTTTCTGGTGTCCGAGGCCGTCTGCTGGTGTTCAGCTGGTTCTCTGTGGGAATTATTGTGTCCTTCGGTGCATTCCCAATGCTTCTGTGTCTGTAATTTGATTTTTACCTTAATTTTTGAGTCTTTAAAACACAATCAATTTGCTTTCCATAGAAGAAATATCTTTCTGAATGTATCTTACGTAGATTTAAGTAATGTTTAACTAAATAAATGTACTGGCAATAACTACAATGTCTATAAATAATTTTAGTGGAATCCGTAATGTGCCACTCGGATCCCCCTTTGGGACTAAAGGACTTGCTCCCCCAGTTACTGGGAGCGCAGCACAAACAGCCCTCAGTTGCCAGCTCTTCCTGGGAGTTGTGTCTGCTGAAGAGAAAGCCACTGCTTGGGGCAGCCCACAGCCAATGACCAGTCAATACGAGGGGAGTAAGGTCCAGCCCCTTGATCCCCAATTTGATACATCTCTAAAGGGCCATTCCAGATTTCAGGAGCTATTTGTGATGGTGGATGAAGGCTTTTTTGAAACTGTGCTACAGCTCAACTTCTCCCTCTGTTAAAGCCTGTTTCTTTCTCTTACCTTTTCCAGGTGTTGATTAAAGTGCACTCCCTAATAAATTTCAAGTATGCTAATCTCTATCTCAGAGTCTACTTCCCAGAGAACTTGACTGAAAATAAAACAACTGACTCTTTAGTATAAGTAAATAACTTAAAATTTCATAGGAGCAAAGGTGCACAAGAACATCACAGCAAAGCTGGCTTGCAGGAAGCTTGCACGTGCTCTGGGCCCTAATCAATATGTTTTACAGAGACCACTGATGAACTGGCGGGTCAGTTAAGAGATCGGTGAAGAGATCTCCTGTGCTCTACTGAACTTGGTCGGGATTGCCTCCAGCACTGGAGGGGAGGGAGCCTGGATGGCAAATGTCGTCTACGTATAATTCATCCTGGGTAGAGAAGAGAGGAATTGGCAGTGAATCCCTCTGTATATGAATCCCTCCCTTTGTGTATGAATACAAAGGCCAAACAATAGAATCAACAAATTTGACTCCATCAATGGGTGAGTCAGATCATACACACAGTGATCTAATTCACCCCTGAGGTGTGTCCATCGTGTGAGTAGGAAACCCCCAGGTGGCCCAAGGACAGACTATCTTACTGTGATGTGAATCTCACCATAAACCGTATGAACAAAGAATGCTTGAAATGTACTAAACCCTTGACTCTTTTATTTTCCATAGTACTTCTCTTTATAAGTACGGAATCGAAAAGTAAAAGGCATACATTATAGTGGAAAACCATTATGATTCAAAAATAGTAAAAATTTTCAAGACATTTATATTCAAGAATAAATGCACATAAAAATTCTTATGAGTGGTCCATTTAATTATTTATGTACTAATTCCTCTTAGTAAGAAGAAACCAGGGTTAAGGCACAGCTGTGCTATTTCCATGTGATTCTAGGCCCATCCTCTGTTCCATGCTCTTTGAAGAGAGAGCATAACAATCCCAACAGAGTATTCTGGCTCTCTATTTGAGCAGGGGGAAGAGGGATCTTAAAGCTGAAACCTCATCTTATGACAGACACTGTGGAATGAACAAATCAGTTCAACATATATCTCACTACAAGATCAAAGTTGGTAGTCACTGTCAACCAAATTCTCAAATCAGCCTTTTCTATATTTGCCAGCATGTAGGTACATATCTGGATTTTATTTCCTCAGGTGTAAGCAATCATAATCTAAAAATATATCTGAATTTCTATTCTTTTGTAAGTTCAAAATAAACTCCAGAAACCAAATAAATATCCCCAGAGTGTTACATCATATCTTTGACTTCGGTGCAGACTGTAGGCATAGCTGTCACTCTCTGTGTCTATCAAATTAAAGTAGGGCTCCTAAGGAAAGCAAATAATCACTACACTGTTTTATTTAGTTGAACAAGACAGCCTACATAAGCAAAATAATGAGATGCATAAGGACTAGCATAAATTTTGGAAAAAAATTCCCAGAGGGTTCAGCTAATTACTACTTTAAAACAACTGCCTATATTCAGATGTCAACTGGAAAATTAAACCAGTGGCTCTGCCCATGTTATCTGCCTCTTAACACCACAGACAATGTGTCTGTGGTGACCGTGTGCACAGCAGGGCACCGAGTATCCTGTTGAGCATTCTGTAGAGGCTGATGGTTTCAGGGAACACAGCTGCTTTCAGGGGACAACACTACAGACAAAAATTTCAGAATGTTTTTTCTTTGGGTTATTTTGTACTTGTGAATGGAAAGCCCACTCTCTTATGCCCACCCTTAACACACACACACACACACACACACACACACACACACACACACACACACATTTATACTGATACAATCATTACCAAGCCATGATGATTGTGGTTTCTGAAAGTCAGATGTTGTCTTGACTCATGACTAATTCAGATGACTAAAATAAATTCAGACACATTACACTATAAAAGGGGGAAAAAGCTTTTATATATGTCCCTTTGCTATGCAAAGGAAAGTGCATATATAGAATATGCTATACAGGTGAAGTGAGAACCTTTTCTACATAGAAGCCTTTAATTTTCAATTTCGAAATAAGAATGAGACCCCTCATGTAGGAAAAAGGGAGAAGGACACTTGAAGCAGATGGAACAGGGAATGTAATGCATAGAAATGCGAGAGAACAATGGACATTTAGGGAACAGCACATCAGCTCCCCCAAAGGCGATGGCTCTAATCCGGCAGCCACACACGTTCTCCTGCATTGGCTGCAGTCCGCAACACAGGCTCCCCTGTGCTTAGCATGTGCCCCTGGAAAATGCCCAGGCCAATCCTTCACCAAGACCTATCATGCATAGCAGCCCAAACCCGATGCTGAACTCCAAAGACACGTTCTCAGAAGGAAGTTTTAAAGATGAATTAAGAAACATTTTTATATTGTGTTCTAAATTAATAAGAACTATAGGTGAAATTCAAACAGTATCTCTTCACTTTGTGTCTTCCAATTTGCAGTTCCCCAACAAAATCCTGCTTTGTCACATCTTGATGCCTTTCTGCAACCTGTTTCCCCATCGGAAGTGTTCCTCTCCATGCTTCTACTCAGACAAGCCCGGTCTTCTTTGTGTGCCCAGCCAGAAAGGCTACCTGCTCTGTGAAACCTTTCTCCACTACTGCTCTTTAATACTTGAGTAGCCTAGACATATCACTTTTTATGTTTATTGTCATTTGTAAGACTGGTTTTCAAATTTCTCCCCATCCTGCCCCGCTTTCCCTCCCCTACCGTGGATTATGAGAATGTAAAAGGCAGAGAGTGCAATTTATTCTTTTGTTGTCCCTTGTGCTTAGTACAGTACCCGACAGACAGTAGGTTCTCAGCAGATGCATGACAAATGAATAAATAATTTCTAGGCTTGTGCTGGTTGTTCTTGGTTTCTTTTATTTCAATTTGGAAAAAAGTGTCTCATTTGGTGAGGATGATGATACCTGCTGAGATGTAGCATCTCACCCCCTGCTCCAACACGGTTAATTTATGAGTAATTGGGCTTAATTCTCTAATGCTCAGCTGGAGCCTCTGAAATTCCTGCACAAGAAGTGCCCCTGGAATTATGTTTTTACAGTGTGGATGCAAAGTCAAATTTTGCTCTCACCTCTAATTCTTACCACCCTCTGGATAACAGGAGGAATATGAAGCTTTAAATTTACCATCTATTAGTTCAGAAAATACATCTATAGTCTAAGTGGTTTTATAAGTCTAAATGGAATCTAAATGTTTCCTATAACCTTAACAGAGGGTCGTACAAACACACACATTAAAAAACAAAAAACCTCCCTCTAAGAACAGGAACAAGACAAGGGTGTCCACTCTCACCACTGTTATTCAACATAGTTTTGGAAGTGTTAGCCACAGCAATCAGAGAAGAAAAAGAAATCAAAGGAATCCAAATCGGAAAAGAAGAAGTAAAATTGTCACTCTTTGCAGATGACATGATATTATATATAGAAAACCCTAAAGACTCTACCAGAAAACTGCTAGCACTCATTGATGAGTTTAGTAAAGTAGCAGGATACAAAATTAATGCACAGAAATCTTTTGCATTCCTATACACTAACAACGGAAGAGCAGAAAGAGAAATTAAGGAAACTCTCCCATTCACCACTGCAACAAAAAGAATAAAATACCTAGGAATAAACCTGCCTAAGGAGGCAAAAGATCTGTATGCAGAAAACTTTAAGACATTGATGAAAGAAATCAAAGACGACACAAACAGATGGAGGGACATACCATGTTCCTGGATTGGAAGAATCAATATCATGAAAATGACTGTACTACCCAAAGCAATTTACAGATTCAATGCAATCCCGATCAAATTACCAATGGCATTTTTCACAGAACTAGAGCAAGAAATTTTATGATTTGTATGGAAACGCAAAAGACCCCGAATAGCCAAAGCAATCTTGAGAAGGAAAAATGGAGTTGGTGGAATCAGGCTTCCTGACTTCAAACTATACTACAAGGCCATAGTGATCAAGACAGTATGGGACTGGCACAAAAATAGAAAGGAAGATCAATGGAATAGAATAGAGAACTCAGAAGTAAGCCCAAACACATATGGGCACCTTATCTTTGACAAAGGAGGCACGAGTATACAATGGAAAAAAGACAGCCTCTTCAATAAGTGGTGCTGGGAACATTGGACAGCAACATGTAAAAGAATGAAATTAGAACACTTCCTAACACCATACACAAAAATAAACTCCAAATGGATTAAAGACCTACATGTAAGGCCAGACACTATCAAACTCCTAGAGGAAAACATAGGCAGAACACTCTTTGACATACATCAAAGCAACATCCTTTTTGACCCACCTCCTAGAATCATGGAAATAAAATCAAGAATAAATGAATGGGACCTCATGAAACTTAAAAGCTTTTGCACAGCAAAAGAAACCATAAACAAGACTAAAAGGCAACCCTCAGAATGGGAAAAAATAATTGCCTATGAAACAACGGACAAAGGATTAACCTCCAAAATATACAAGCAGCTCATGCAGCTTCATACCAAAAAAGCAAATAACCCAATCCACAAATGGGCAGAAGACCTAAATAGACATTTCTCCAAAGAAGACATACAGATGACCAACAAACACATGAAAAGATGCTCAACATCACTAATCATCAGAGAAATGCAAGTCAAAGCCACAATGAGGTATCACCTCACACCAATCAGAATGGCCATCATCACAAAGTCTGGAAACCACAAATGTTGGAGAGGGTGTGGAGAAAAGGGAACTCTCCTGCACTGCTGGTGGGACTGTAAGTTGGTACAGCCACTATGGAAAACAATTTGGAGGTTCCTTAAAAAACTACAAATAGAACTACCATATGATCCAGTAATCCCACTCCTGGGCATATACCCAAAGAAAACCATAATCCCAAAAGAAACTTGTACCATAATGTTTATTGCAGCACTCTTTACAATAGCCAGGACATGGAAGCAACCTAAATGCCCATCAATAAATGAATGGATACAGAAGATGTGGCATATATATACAATGGAATATTACTCAGCTATAAAAAGGGATGAGATGGAGCTATATGTAATGAGGTGGATAGAACTACAATCTGTCATACAGAGTGAAGTAAGTCAGAAAGAGAAGGACAAATATTGTAAGCTAACTCACATATACGGAATCTAAAAATGGTACTGATGAACTCAGTGACAAGAACAAGGAAGCAGATACAGAGAATGGACTGGAGAACTCGAGGTATGGGAGGGGGCGGGGGGTGAAGGGGAAACTGAGAAGAAGCGAGAGAGTAGCACAGACATATATATACTACCAACTGTAAAATAGTCAGTGGGAAGTTGTTGTATAACAAAGGGAGTCCAACTCGAGGATGGAAGATGCCTTAGAAGACTGGGGCAGGGAGGGTGGGGGGGACTCGAGGGGGGGGCGTCAAGGAAGGGAGGGAATATGGGGATATGTGTATAAAAACAGTTGATTGAACCTGGTGTACCCCCCAAAAAAAAATAAAAATAAAAAATAAAAAAAAAAAAAACCCAAAAAAAAAAGACCAAAACCAAAACCAAAAAAAAACTCTTTGTCCTTTGAGTTATTTAAAGAGCAACCTGCTTCAACAGAAATTCAGTCCCAGAACACAAGTTTGGCTCCATAAATAAGTATCAGAGTGATAGTCTTTTCCTTCTCAACTGGGAAGATTTTCCCTATAGCATAAAGAGAAATAAGTTCAGGGATTGTTTCCTTTATGTATTTTCCTAGCAGCTTTATATGTTCTTTTTTTTAACTTTATAAAACCTATATAATTCGTTTCATTCAGCCATTCCATAATTTAACAAACAGCTAATTGAAAGAAATGGTGATTAAAAGGAATTCTAGTCAAACAATCTGACTTTCTGGCCTTCATTTATGTTTTCCTTAGCACCACATATACACTAATTTTGAAAAGTTTCCAACAATCTTATGTTCAAATTTTAACTATAATATCCTGCTATATTTTACTGAGAGTGAACCTTGATATCCAATTTGAATCCATCCCTGAGTTTTGCATAGTGAGTATTAAGATCTCAGGTAAAAGGCTTGTCAGAAACTTTCTCAGAATCTCTGGCCCCTGAGTTTGGATCATGAAGAACAGTGTATACAAGAAAGGGTGAGAGTGCAGAGAAACCCAATGGCAGTAGAAGAGGCAGAAGAGAATAGTGGTTAAGAGCACAGGCTCTGGAGCTAGACTGATGAGGTCCAAATTCTGTAACTGTAGGCAAGTTACTTAATACTCAGTTTCCTTTTCTATAAAATGGTGATGATAACAATACTATTACTTCATAGGGTTATTGTGAGTATAAATAAGAGTATACAAATTTAAAATGCTTATTTGCAGATGCTGGAGAAATAAGGAACCAAAGTAAAAAAAAAAAAAAGCTTAGACTCCTGCTAAGGCAAACTCTAAATATTTGTTCTTATAAACATTATTATTATCAATAATATATCCTAGCTAAAAAAATCTGAATAGGTATAAAGCCTCTGAGTTAAAAATTTTATCTGAAATACACTGATTGATCATCCTGTGATCAATGGCATCACTAATAGACAACTAATCAAAAGCAGGCCATGCTTTATCTTTAAGGGAAAGTGCCATGAGTTAAAGTGAGAAGAAAAACAATTATGGCATGTATCTCAAATTTACCCTCTTAGTTCACGATTCTTAAATTGCAGCTAATCCATCTAACAATGACATGTTCCATATCTGCTATTATATCAAGAGCTATGGGTAAAAAGCAATGCAACATAATACACAGTCACTTTCCTCAATAAATTTTGGTGAGAGAAAATCCACCCCATAGGAAGGAACTGGTAATTAAGTGATAGACACTAACTCAAAATGCAATGGGAATTCTGAAAGAAGAATAATCAATCTAGAAGGAAAGACTCTAGGAATAAAAAGAACAGTCCTTGAGCTAAGCTTTGAAAGGTAGAAAAAGCATAAGTGAGAAAGGAAGAGGAGCAGGCCTCCTAGGCAGAGAAGAAAACTTGGGCAGTCAGCTAACATGCATAGATAACTTTTTATTGGCTAGGAATAAGTGACAAAGTCAATCATGACATTGAGGGGACTGGTGGTGTGAGTGTACATCCAGCTCCTGTGACTGAGGTTAGTTTTATGTTCCTCCTTGTTTCCCTTCAAAATGGAAATGTGTTTTCACTTTATATGAAAGGGAAAGAGATGCTTTGATAGATGACACTCCTAAAGAGATGTCAAGGCTTCATGAAACAACCTTGAATACCATTCAGTTCTCTTGATACCTTGTACCCTGGTTTCTTTTCTTCCTTCATGTTAAATTACTATGGAGATTTGCATGAAAAGGGGATCTTTGTTTCTCAGAGTTCATCTGCTCCAGTAGCCATTTACTCCTCACTTCATTGTCACTCATCTTCTCAGCAAAGAGAGGGTGACGTCTCAAAGTAGAGAATAGTGGCAAGAGCAGACCTACTCCCAAGGACCAGAGACTCTGTTGTCATGTAAATCAGCTCAGAAATAAAAGGGAAGAGAAGTACAGAGAATAGGTTTTAGAAGCAACTAAATAAAATGGTTTCCATGGGGGCAATAGTGGCTCTTTAATATTTATCAGTGTCACTGAGTTCTTTTTGTAACAGTAATTCATCATCATAAAGCCTATTTCCGTGTAGCTTCTTGGGTATTGCATCCAGTGAGAGTACTCCCGTAAAAAAGCCACTGCTAATGGCTCTCTTTGCTTCAAAATGCTAGATTCATGCTAATGGAGAAAATGAGCAAAACAAAAGAGAATAGATGCAAACAGAACATCACATTATTCACAAGGGAAACAAGTTGAGCTGTGGCTCGTAATAAGGACCTTCAGTACTTAAAATGGAAATTTATTATCACACTAGCCCTATATGTCACGGATCTGTGGGAAAACACATACATATGGACAAAAGAGTAAAGAAAGAAATTTGATGCATTTCCACAAAATTCTCTTTGCACAACATGAATTTCATTAAACGGAAGTGTGCAGCAAGGAAACACGCACAACAAACTGTAAGAAAATGTTTACTTATCTGTTTTAAAAGTGTTTAATGTGTTATGGCTAAGAGAAAAGAGTCTTTAAAAGTTGCTGTCAGCAGTTACTCATGTAACTGACAGCTTCCTTACCAAAACTAAAGGAGTGAGTAACCCTGGAAGCAGTTTATGCATGCACGCAGCATCAGTTTTAAGTGAGCCTTGGGTAAATTTCACCCAATGAACTCCTTCTAATGGTAAACAATTTCACCACTGTATAGTTAAAAAAAAAAAAAAAAAAAAAAAAACACTAAAGGAATCTAAAAACTACTGAGGAGACAAGAGAAGACGCTTGCGAGTTATATAAGGCATCCTTTGCTTCAGAAAGCAGCTCGACTTCTCTCTGAATCAAAGAATCTAGACAAAATGGAAAATCAAGGCCATTATCTTACCTTTAAAGTCAGTGAAAGACCAATGAGAGGAGATTAAAAGCCAAGAAAAGTTTCTGTTTGCTGTTGTTTGGGCTCCCCCATTTGCAGACACTGTTCACCACTGTATGTAACTGACGGTATTCACTAGGTAGATGTAGCTTGAAACAGGTGTGCACCAACCAGCTGCCTCCCAGAGTCACCTTGAAGTCAAAGGACTGCAAAATCAATAGAAATCCCTTAAAGGACTCTCTCTTGGCTGCTGTAAATTTATGCTAAGAGAGCCCCATAATAAGGAAATGGTAATTAAGAAAAAGTAGAGCAATGCCAGTTTTATCTGAAACCTAGAATAATTGTTTCTGTGTCATCTTGCTTTACTTTCATCACTAGTTTAGACCTCATCATCAAAAGACAGTCAAACAATTTTGTGCCTCAAATCCAAAAGAACTGAAACAATTTATTTTCTTCTTCCATCAATTTGTTTCTCTCCCATGTTCTCTTGCTTGAGAATCATCACCTTCATCTGCCCAGGCACCTGACCAGAAACCCTGAGAGTCATCCCTGAGTGGCCCCTCCCATGCAGTTACCAATTCTTGCTCATTCTATTGCTTTAGAATCTCTTTCATAATTATATCCCCCACTACTGCTTCTGCCCTAGTTAAAGCCTTTATAGCTCATCTTTACCAATGAAGTAACCAATAATTTATCTTTTAACCCCCAGATTTACTCCTATCTAATAAATCCTCTACACTGCTACCAAGGGACTCGTTTAAAAATGCCGATAGTCTCTTCTCCCTACCTGTAGTCAAAATCATCTGTATTTGGTCATTATATGACAATCCATGGTCATATCCTACCCCCACACATGGTTCCTCTGCACCAGCCATGCTAAACTACTACTTGTTCCCTGTGCTTGGCTTGTTCTTTCTTGCCCCCCTGCACTTCAAGATTGGTCCCCAGTCCTCCCCTTGGCCCACTCTATGTACCCTTCAAGTCTCAGGTGAAGCACGTTCTCCTCTATGATGTACTCCCTGATGCAGAGTCAGGACTCTCATCATTTCATAGAACCTTTGTGTTCAGCACTTCACATTGCTAAAAACAGAAACTCATTCAGGCTACAAACAAACGGACACTTGTTAAAACAGGAGTATAAATGAGCAACAGAGGCCCTATGGGAACGCCAGAATACTCACCTCTCCAGGCCTCAGGAAGATGGAGCACGGTTTAAAAAGAGAATAGCACTGAGGACCCAGGGCAGTTCTTATGACTTCTATCAGAAGCAAGAAAAAGTAAGCCCTTTGCCCATGCCCTGTCATTATTATACCACAGTGTCTTCCAACTTCTGTTTGCATTATCAACTGCATGACTTTCTACATGTTGAGTTCAAACTATTTGGAAGAGAAGATTCTAACGATGCTATCAGGCATCATGATCTCTACTGAGGTGTTCTTTCCTACCACCCTCCCCCGCGGAACACTTTCCAGCTTACAGATGTGCCATGTGGGGGCAGACTGAGTCAGCTGTGGCCAGAGTGGCAAGTCCATGGGGCAGCCGCATGGTGATCCACGGGGAAGGAGTCACATAAAGGGACTGTGGGGTGGTGGCATGCTGGGACTTGGCATGTCCAATACTCCTTGTATATAACTTACAAGAAACATCACATTGTGCTATATTTGCTTGCCAGATTGCATGACTATCTTCTAAAAAGGCTGTGTGCTCTTTGTGAAAACCTTTATACCCTGAGCTCCAGATGCACTGTAAGAATATAGCAGGTACACAATAAATATCTGCTAATAAGTGAATGAATGAAGAGTACACACACAAACGTTTATTTTATTAGTAACATTGTTCTAAGCATCTTGTTTTTATATCCCATTTAACTGAAGCATGTTATCCAGATATGCACTGTAAGCCTTCTAGAAAGCTACTGAGTGGACACTCCCTCCAGTGATAGACACAAACACCTCACACCGGAACAGCAGGTCTGGGGTGCCTGGAAGACCGTGAAATCACAGCATCTCAAGACTGGAAGGGATCCGCACATCGTGGTCTTGATCCTCTATCCGTCAGGACACACACAACAGCTACTATTTACATGAGTAACACACTTTTCCAAAGGTAAAGGGGACAACAAGCTCTGTTCAGCTGTATGAAAAATGCAAGTCCACTTCTTTCTTTCCCATACGTCCACTTCTCAGTTGAGACACTCGATAACATGTGAGATTAGGAAATCTTAAGCCTTTAGAAGAGCAATTAGTTGTTCAAGGTCACGCAGCTGCCTAATGGCAAAGCCAAATTCCTCCTCATCAGTCCAATGTTCTTTTCTAGTTCTCTGTATGGCATTCCTCAGTCCCAAAGGCCCAAACTAAGTTTTAACCTAACACTTTAACATCAATGTCTGCCTTAATCATTTGCCACCAGAGGCAAGAGCAAACCTAAATCCACATGAAGAGAGAATTCAGCAAACTGTATTTAAGGGAAAACACCCATCTGCATATAATGAAGACGCAAGAGCAAGATCGGGGACACAGGAAAAACTACAACTCTAAGAAATTCTTCCATATTTAAGTGAATTGGTCATTCAGCAAATTGACTTTTGGCGAATTGACCTACAACCCACACCTAAACATAGCTGTATACACATAGTTGTGAACTAACTCAGAAGTCTCATGTAAGCCATTGTCTGTTCACGTAAAATTATACATGGTATAAAGTACAATAATTGTTCTTTCCCAACGTAGTTAATGTTGTTGTTGTTGCTGTTGTTGTTGCTTTTGTTAAAAAAAACCAGATACCCAATTAATTTAAGCCCATTGTTTTCCAGGCTTTTAAGTTACAAATTAGCAAATGTCTGCTATACATATACTTAGCATCTCTGTGGTAATTGAGAACAGAACTTGGAGCCTTACTAATAGCAAGCATATGAAGGAGAATATGAAACATTGATTACATTCATGGATTAAAACAAGAACCTGTGGTGTGTGAAGTGTTTGGTATTTAAACCAAGAGCTTATGAAGATCAACATCAAAAGAAAATTTAAGTTAATTACTATGGATTATATGTTTGCAGAATCCAGAGTAAGAGAACAAGAAAATGCAACTGAGAATAAAAATGACCAAAATATTGGTCTATACTCCATTTAAAATACATACTTCATTTTTCACTCATCTTACAGTTACTACCTGTAACCAAGATAAAAGTCAAGATAAAAGCCACATTTATATACTACTTTTCACTAAGTCAGTACACATATGTATTAAGTATAAATACACATGAATGCAAAGGAAATAATCAAATCTAGAAGAAAAGAAAGACAATAAACCCAGATTCTCTTCCATTCACTCTTACTTACAATGTTTCGGGAACTCCGGTTCCATCCACATCTTCCTCGTTTCTCCAGGAAAGTACCTGCAATAGAGAGCAGAGAATTCAGTGGTAACCAATCTGGGCATTTTTGCTATTTCTGCTTCATTCTTTCACATTAGGGTATCAGTCTCAGAACTCTTTGCCTTTGGTTGTTGTTGCTGTTACTGTTCTCTCTCTTCTAAAAAGGTCATTTCTAAGAATCAGCTCCTACTTTTCTGCTCTCTGACCTACTGACTTCTGACTTATTTATCTCTTTAGAGAATCCAGGGGAATTCCTTAACACCAGGAACCCCTTATGATACTAGGTCTCACCCACACGTCCCCCCCAGGCTGAAGATGGGATTGTCTTGAATTTATCCTGGGACTCTCACACGATTTCTGGATCCTGAATCTGACTTCCCAGAGGCAGCCACTTACCCTCTGCCCCACAAGAGGAAATTAACCAAAAGTAGTGCCTATTTGTACTAAGGTTTCCAGATAAAATACATGTTTCCATTAAACCTGAATTTTAAATAAACAATGACTACTTTCTTAGTATAGGTATATTCCATGCAATATTTGGAACTTTTCTGTAATTCAAATTTAACTGGGAAACCTGTATTTTTATATTTGGTAAATCTAGCAATCATAACTTGTAGCCTCCCTCTTTTTGAAACATGCTATTTCATTTTCTCCTCTAGGTTTTTCTCACTCTTGAGTAACAGTTCAGTCCTATGCTCTTTATTGTTTTACATTTCTTTTTTTTTTTTTGTATTGTAAGTGCCCAACATTAAGCTTTTTTTTTTAAGCTCTTTATTGGAATATAATTGTTTTACATTCTTGTACCAGTTTGAGGTACACCAAAGTGCATCAGCTATATTTATACATATATCCCCATATCCCCTCCTCCTGCGACTCCCTCCCACCCTCCCTGTCCTGGCCCTCTAAGGCATCTCCCATCCTCGAGTTGATCTCCCTCTGTGATACAGCAACTTCCCACTGGCTATCTATTTTACAGTTGGTAGTGTATCTATGTCTATGCTACTCTCTCCGTCCCAGCTTCCCCTTCGCAACCACCCCCCCAACCCCGTGTCCTCAAGTCCATTCTCTACATCTGCATCTTTATTCTTGCCCTGTCACTGGGTTCATCAGTACATTTCTTTTGAGAGATTCCTGTACCAGATACAAATACATACGCATGAGTACATATGAGCATACATGCGTAGTCAGGAAAGTTTGATGTTCATAACCACAATTACACAGGGCTAAAATATAAGTCTACTGCCAAGCCTCCCTCAAGGACTTTCTGACAATCTTCCACATTATCCAACAGTAATTCAAAATGGTCCTTTATTCTCTAATTTATGCCAACATGGCTCTTAAAAAAGATGGTGTTAGGGACAGGGCCTTCTTTGGTAAGGCTCACTGTGTAATCTGAATTTGTAGCCAGATCCAAACATAAGTTGTCAACTAATAAATAGAAATTGCCCAGAATTGACATAGAAGAGTCCCAAACTAAATACTCTGTTGTAGCATTTGATCTGTCTAAAACTGTATACACTTTGTCAACCCTCTAAGTGCAGGAAAGAAGAGAGGCCAATAATTTCTGTCTCTCTCAATCACCTTTATTTTCCCCTTATGCTTTCTCTATTTGCATTGAAGCTAACAGAACAGAGAAGAGCCAGAAAGAAAATGCTATGTCATGCGCACATACACACACACACGCACACACACACCTCAACTTTTAAGAAAATATATACATATATTGGAAAGTAGACATTGAAATGCCACTTCATCCAAAATAAGAAGTAAATCATGGATTCTCTTAGTGAGTGTATGGATGAAAATGATTTCCTAAAAAAACAATTCTATCTCTCAGTTATCCTGATGACATATCCTGAAAGCCAGAAGCCAAATTGCCTGCTTTTTATTTCTTCTAAAGATCCCACATGCCCAAAGATGACAGCTCCTGTGGTGGGAGTCAGTTCCACTGATAGGTTTCCTATGGCCAGAATTGCAGGGAAGTTATTTAGGAAAGGAAGGAAAGGTGACTTTCTTTCCTATTTACTCCTAAAGAAAACTAAAGTACCTAAGTACCTAATGTGTAAAGAGGGCACCCTTGCAAAATGTCCTATAGAGTGATGTCCTTTAAGACTCTAGGATGTTGCATTTTATAAGATTTAATCTAATTCTTATGGGAGTAGTGACTTCAGAGAATACTATCCATATATACAGAGAATATAAATATTAGGCCACAACTCAAGCATGTGAGAAACACTCAACACTATTATAAAGCAACTTAATTTACATTCAAGCTGTCATCCCCATGAGCCAGTGGGAAACTTACGATCCACGACAAAATTTAGAGATGCTCTAGGCAGCACCAAGGGGTTGGGAACCTGTGGTAAACAAATTAGTTGGTCTGGTGAACAAAATTATCACCAAGATGTCTAGTGACCCTCTCAGCCTAGCCTTCCCATGTCCATCAACCCTCTGATGATTTCTACTATGCTTGGAAAGTTTTGCAAGGTTTCCTATTGTCTCGCCAACCTAGATGCCCCAGGAAGCCACTGCTCTCTGAGATCTAGCCATACGCTGCCAAAAATCTGGGCAGGTCTACTGTGTTCTTGGGGCCACATACCCCTCCCTCTCTCCTTCTCTAAGGAAATATTAAAGATACCTCAGAGGGAATTCACTTCCATCTCATGATTCTTTAAGATAATTATTTTATAACCAGTAATTGCCATCCATTTAAGCCCTTTGAGCCCTTAAGATGTGCATGCTATTTATACTGTTTGTCCTGCCAGGCTTCCCTGGGCTTAGGTATTACACAATCACTATCTACAGGAAGGAGGAAGTAATGGGAATGAGAGAGGAAATGCAAAGGGAACAAACTCACAGACTAATATCTCAAAATATCGTAGAACCAGATATCTAAGATCAAGCTCACCTAAGAGTTCCTCGTTTTAAAAGACAGAAAACAAGCCATTAGTGGTCTATTGTAGCTTTCGTTTCTATGTCTTTTTAAGATGTTTGACCTCAAAACACTTCACTGCAGAGAATATTGTGGAAGAGTCACTGGTTGACCAACAGTTTCAGGAACACACAAGAATAGGATGTCTATATTGTTTTCATAAGGTGATGATATTAAAACATAAAAGAAAAATATATCAAAATATAGTGTGACATAATAAATCAAAATTAAATGTAGAACTGCCTATTGTTTTAGGTACTGGTGAATAGAACTGCATTTTCTTTTCTGTTAAGGATGGAAACAATGGTCAATATGAAGGAAGCATCTCATTCTTTACATTCCAGCAGATTTACAAACCGATAAACATCACACCAATGATCTTTTTATTGCACACACCCTAGTGAATTTTTATTCCATGAGGCATATCTCTTTTGAATCTAATATAAAAATCATCCAAGCAAATCAAGCTGGGCAGGATGAAGTTGTCGATTTTTGAAGTATGAGGTGTTTTACACTTACAGGAAAACAGAGAAGTGGACCCCACTTTATAAATAGCTAGTTTGGCTACCCATGACAGAACAGTTTTCCAAAGAGTAGTTCCAAGAGACAGTTTGCAGAGAGAAGAATGTGACTAAGTAGTCTTGTTCTGGATGTGCAGGCAGACAGCAGGGACACAGAAGGCTCCTGACTGGCCCCGAAGGACCACCTAGTGTAATACACCAATCCAGTGACCAGATTCTATGACCACCTAGAAAATGGAACATTTCAAAGGCCAACTCCCCTGACATGCTTTGCTGAAAATATCAATAGCTTGTTTTTGCCTAAACTTCAGACATATCAGAATATAAAAGGATGAAATTAAACTCCACATAAGGAGTAGGAAATAGAAAACTGAAAATGAAGAAACTCAAAAGAATGAAGAATGAAAAAAAAGAAAACGATTTCGCAAACCTCAATTAGGATAAAGAGTGAGCCTACAAGAAGAAGGGCAGAGCTGTTTAGAAAGAATGCTTTAAATCCCAAGTAGGCCATGGACTTAAAGCTCTTTGGTAAAGAACAATGCAACCCTGGGGACAGAAAGCTCAAAATGATCTCATGGGCCTCTTGGATTACTCCATGATTCAAAAGTCATGTGTGTCTGGTGTGTGTCCACCAAGGCTGGAGCACACATGATGGGACAACCCAGCACAGCACTGCCTGGTACCATATGTGAGTAAGGCAGAGCATGTTGGAAGATAATGAGCCTCTATTTTTAAAATGTGAGATTTACTATACCTCATAATCCCACTTTGGAAGTCTGCTTCTTTATTCATACCAGCATGTTTATTTTGATTTTGGTGTATTTTAGGAAAATGATAATATTCCAAGGAAATAAAGAAAGAAAAGATTGAGTCAGAAGAGTTTCTGTTCATCTGCTGAAGCTTCTGGAGAGGAAAACAGGAACAGAGTTAGTGATTCATGTAGGCAAATAATACCTGATTAGCATAAAAGTGGGGTTTTTTTTCCAAATAATGTCAAGATGCCTTTTGTACGGAATAAACAGGGCAATCTGACATTTCCTTCCTGGCTTGCAGGTTAATTCACACTCTCCTTGGTCACAGGAAAGTAGGATCAAGCAGGCAGTATGCTCTGCCTTTCTGTGTAACGCCCTACATACCTATGGTGGCATTCCAACCACTCTTCCTGTACCCAGTTTCATCTCCCACCAAACTTTTATTCACATTGCAACCAGAGTACTCTTTCAAAAATGTAAACCTAATAAATGCCAAAGGCATGATCATGAAAGAAATAATGGATAAGCTGGACTTTATTAAAATTTAAAACTTCGGTTATGCAAAAGACACTGTCAAAAAAATGAGAAGACAACACACAGACTGGGAGAAAATATTTTGCAAAAGACACATCTTATAAAGGACTATCATCACAAATAATTCTTAACTCAAAAGGAACTCTTAAAACTCAAAGAAAATAAAACAAACAACCTGATTTAAACATGCACCAAAATCTTGAACAGACACCTCACCGAAGAAGATACACAGATGGCAAATAGGCATATAAAAAGATGCTCGACATCATCTGTCATCAGGGAAAAGCAAATTAAAACAACAAAGAGATACAACAACACAACTATGAGAATGACCAAAACCCAAAACACTGATTACACCAAATGCCAGGGAGGATGTGAAGCAAGAACTCTCATTCACAGCCGGTGGGAACACAAGATAGTACAAGAACCTTAGAAATTAGTTTGGCAGTTTCTTACAAAATTAAACACACTCTTATCATACAGTCCAGCTCCTTGGTATTTATCTAAAGAAGTTGAAAACATGTCCGCACAAAAACCTACACATGGATGTTCATAGGAGCTTTATTCATATTGCCAAAACTTGGAAGCAATCAAGATGTCCTTCAGGTGAATGAATAAATAAACTGTGGTATACCGAGACAATGACATATTATTCAGCTTTAAAAAGACATGAGCTATCAAGTCATGGGAAGACATGGAAAAACTTTAAATGCACACATTACTAAGTGAAAGAGGCCAATCTGAAAATGCTGCATACTATATAATTCCAACTATATGACATTCTGGAAAAGGCAAAACTATATAGACAGTAAAAATATCAGTGGGTGTCAGGGGCTGGGGGTGGGGGAGATGAGAATAAGTAGAACACAGCATTTTTAGGGCAGTGAAAATACTCTGTATGATAACATAATGTTAGATACATGTCATTATACATTTGTCCAAACCCACAGAAAATACACCACCAGGAGTGAACCAATGTAAACTATGGATTTAGGGTGAATATAATGCATTAATGTAGGTTCATCAATCACAACAAATGTACCACTCTGGTGTGGGATGCTGATAAAACAGGAAGCTATAATGTGTAAGGGCAGTGGGTATATGGGAAATCTCTGTACCTTCTGCTCAACTTTGCTGTGAATCTAAAGAGAACTCGAGGTATGGGAGGGGACGGGGGGTGAAGGGGAAACTGAGATGAAGCGAGAGAGTAACACAGACATATATATACTACCAACTGTAAAATAGTCAGTGGGAAGTTGTTGTATAACAAAGGGAGTCCAACTCGAGGATGGAAGATGCCTTTGAGGACTGGGGCGGGGAGGGTGGGGGGGGCTTGGGGGGGGCGTCAAGCAAGGGAGGGAAGATGGGGATATGTGTATAAAAACGGATGATTGAACCTGGTGTACCCCCCCCCAAAAAATAAATAAATAAATAAATAAATAAATAAATAAATAAATAAATAAAATAAATAAATAAATAAAAATTTAACAACAACAAAAATTGCAAACCTAATCAGATCACCCATTGCTAGCTTAATAAAATGCCTTTTCCATGACTCTTAGTATGAAATCCACCGTATGTAACATGATTTAGGTCCAAAACCTACCTCCTCAGCCTCACACTGTCCTTCTCTGCTCACTGTGCCTCAGACTCACCTTTTTGTAATCATGATAATAATTGACATATTTTTATGCCCACTGACAGAATCTATGCAGAGGGGATTTAGAATGCATTTAGCATAGCAATTCTGTTTTGTTTTTTTTTTCAATTCTAACTTACTATTAACCTGTTACATCTGATCGTCCCTGTGGGAAGATTATACAAGTTCACCCTATTGATGTTAGGAGTAGCTATGTTATTTCCTACTGCAAAGAAATGTGAACAAAATTGTCATTGGTTACTTTTGGCTGGAAGCTTTGAGAATCAGCATACGCTTTGCCATCCTCATTTCCCCCCTTAGCTGTGAGACCACCAGTGTTCTAGACTGCTCCATTAGCCTGAGTTCTTAATTAAAGCCACAGCCAACCCTCAACAGACATGCAGCGTGAGTAACATAAAAACCTTTGTGGTTATAAGCCACTGAGATATTGTGACTGTTGTCACAGTATAACCTAGTCCATTTTAACAGATATATCTGTTTACTACTCTTTCTACCAATTCCCATTGTATTCGATCTCTATTGTAATACTATTGCATAGTAATCAACTCCAAACCTTAGTGCCTTATAACAACAGTTTTCATTTTTTCACTCATGGGTCTGAAGGTTGTCTACAACTCTCTGTTCTTAGTTGGGATATTCTCAACCCACAAGATTGTGGCTTGGGTTCAAAGATCATTCCACACGTCTCATTCTAGAATTAGTACCTACTTGAGGTACTTTTTTCTTATAGCACATGGTAGAAACACAAGCAGCTATCAAATCAATACAAGTAAACTTAAACCCTCTGCTTACACCACACCACTAAAAAGCATGTTCTGTGACTAAGCCCAAAATCCATGACTGCTTCAAAAAAGGTACTGCAAGAAATGGTACAGAGAAAGAGTGAAAATTGAGAACAATTATCCAACTTAACTGCAGCCCACACACTAGGTCAAAAATATTCACTCTCTCCTATAGGAAAAACTCACCCCTCCGAGACATACCAAAAAGGCTTGATAACAGCATGAGGCATGAAGTCCCAGATCTTGTGATTTACTTTCGATCCATGTGTAGTTGCTTTTGATCTAAACAACTGTGAAGCTACAAAGATAAGTTATCTCCCCCACTCTTCCATACACCCATTGTAAATGGTGGGAAAGTGACAGATAACTGCAATAAGCACCAGCATTTCAAAAGTGAAAGAATGGAAGGCAAGAGCAGTCACTGGTCTATAGCTAGTCCACATCACTGTGGGCAGAGCACCCTACCATGTGAGAGAAAACATCATTTAGTTAGGCCCAAGTCCTGCTTCCTAGAAGAAACTTCCCAGCCCATTGTTTTCCTTGCCTACTAGCTGCATTCTTTGGGATGTTCTTCCTCTTCTTTGGCCATATACTAAGAGGGCATTGGAGAATATGCCATCATTGGTTGATAAGTCTCTTTCTCCACCTGTTCCCTGGCTGTAGAAAGCTAGAGGATCAAAAGCTCTTTTTAGGTCTTAAACTGTCACTCTCTCTTTTAATCCATGCTGACAATACTTTGCAGCTCTCCCCAAAACTTTTTTGGTCTCTTAGTCTTGACCTATCAGACTGCACTCAACTCCATCTGGCAAAATTCTTTTTGAGATGTGACTCTTACTCTAGACTCCACAAAGGCAGTGGCCGTGATTTCGTATAGATGTGAGTGGTGTATTCAGAGGGAAGGAAACAGCTGAAGAATTCAAAGTAAGCTAACAAGGTCTAAGTCAGATATATCAGATAAACTGACCTCTCTTTTTAAAAACTAATCTGAATCCTTACCTTTTAGTGGAAGAATGTAATCTTTTAATATGTTATAAATTTAATGTGATTATGATTATATGTTTTAATATATTTGGTCTTATTCCTTCTATCTTGTTTTATTTTTTTTAATAAACCATGCCTCTGGTTGCTTCTTATGTACCTTTCTTGCTGTGGTAGAACTGATTAAACTTTCCCATTTCATTCTTTTCCTTCAGTGATTTGAGAGATATACATATTATATTCTGTCTTCCAATATTTTTCCTTACACTTGTAACATGAATGTTCAATGAATGGCTCCTAAAATGGTACCTGAAAAATAGCATGGGCCAAATAAATCCTTGTTTAAGTCATTATGACTACAATTTAACACTATATAATCAATTTGTCATTATTTATCATTATTATTACCTGTACTCCACATCTTTCCTTGTATTTTTTTTCGTTCACTTTGCTTAACCTTTTAGTACTTCTTTTAGAATGTTTCTGTGGTTAGTAAACATTCTGAGCCTTTATAAATCTTAAAAATATACAAATTTCAAATTCCTATCGCTGTATATTGTAAACTAGCTTAATGATATATAGAATTATGGATCTAAAAATATTTTCCCTACAAATTCTAGAGATATTTCTTCACTTCCTTCTAGTCTCCAATGTTGCCAATGAGAAGACTAATGTTCATCTGATCTCCATTTCTCGTGAGAAATATAGTTTTTAGTCTCTGACTCTTTAGAATTGTATCTTTTTCCTTTTAGAAATTTCACCACAATTTATCTATTTCCATGTGGGTCTTTTTTCATTCACTTAGCTCAGAACTCACAGGCCATCTGAAGGCTCATGTCTATCTTAATCTCTGGAAATTTTTTTCTATCATTCCTTCAATTATTTTCCATTCTCAGAAACTTCTATAACATTGATATTTAAACTTCAGCTTATCTCTTAACTTTTCTTTCATAAAGTCCATCTATTTATAATGTTATGCTATATTCTAGAATCATTTTTGCTTAATCTTGCAGCTCATTAATTCATGCTTGAGTTATACAAACCTGCTATTAAATTTATTCGATTATTTTTCAACTATATATACATAGTTTTTTATCTACAAGATGTCTTGTTTCATGGATGAGATATAGTCTCTCATTCCATTGGGAATATTATTTACATTTATTTCAAAGCCTTTTCCTGCATGCTTCATTGGCTTTCTTTTTTCAGGTATTATGTTTATTCAGTTCATTACCACTAACACCTGATGATTCTCAGTTGTATGCTTATGATTGCATATTTACTTGGGTTCTTCCACCACGGAAAGGAGTAGGACAAAATACCCAACCAGGGAGTACCAGCAACTCATTTTACAGGAGTAAAGGCTTTCTATCCTACCTAGGTATCATAAGCTACCAAGGGCCAGCACTCCTCTCCGACCAAATCCTCACACTTACTACGTCAAGAAAAAATATCAGTGGCTTGGAACTCTGGAATCAGTTGTAGAGCAATGCACCAGCTTGTGTCAGTCTGACACCCCAACTAAGTGCTTTGATTTTTCCCAGGGACCTCTGGTCCCTTGGACCCAATGTCCTTAAAGTGTAGCGGTCCCCTGGAGATCTCCCCACATATTTCGCACTATCCTCTTGTGCACTTGGAAGGCTATAGTTTCCTCAGTCAACTGATTTCATATGTTTAATTACAGTCATTTTCTTTATTTCACAATGTTATTATGGACATTATTTTTAAATATCTAAGTATTTTCTCTGTTTAAGGATTTGAGGTGGAAGGAAAAATAGGAGCATGTGCTCATTTTTCCATCTTGATCCAATCTCCACTGAAGCCTCATTTAGTTTATACTATTAGCATATTAATTTTATTAATTGTCTCTAGCAGATTGTACTAAGATAAACTTTAGATCCATCCAGGTCAAAATAACACAAATTATGAATCGTTGGAGTTTAAGTGGATGAGGTTTTACTGCTGATTATAGAGGCTTTGTCTATACAACACCCAAACAAAACTGTCAACTCAAGGGAAAAGCAAAATCAGTTGAGCTGATTTTAAGAGACAATGCTTTGATTTAAAATAGTTGCAATGGTGCCATGTAGACACAGACTGAGTTGTACTTGACCTATGAAGTAACTGGAGCAATTAGAGATTATGTGATGTTGTTCAGATGACACAGCCAAGTAGCCATTTGGTCAAGAATAGCCCCCAATGAGTACTTGCCCTCTGAAAATTCTTTTGGATTTCTTTTTCAGCTCATTCAATCAATTTATGGCTTTGTGGGGAGAGCCAAGAAAATGCATCATGCACCACCCTGTGAACTAAGGAACATTTAGTTCACGTACCCTCCAGCTCTTGCACTAACAAGCAGCAGTAACACCATAGCAGAAATTATCTCCAATCGCATTAATTCTCCTTAATATATAACATGTGGCCAGGCAATGCGACCCTTCCAAAGCTGTGTTTTCTAGAATACTGTGCTTATTAAACTCCTCTCTAAGAACATACTATGAATAATCAATGACAATCTGCTTCTCATCCCCCCTTAAAAAATGTTCAAAATGTAGAATACTATCTTAGCCAAAAACGCCTCTCCATTTTTAAACTATTACATAAAGAAGAGTTTTTATTCTCTGTAATCATATCTTCAGTTTTGATGCTAAAAAGTAAGAAACTTTTTGAAAAATAATGCTTCTGGTCTGGTGCAGTGGACATTTGCAGTTTTAACACCTGGGCTAGAGGCAGAATATGAGCATGGACAGAAAGGCAATATCCTCAGAGTCAATTAGATACATAAGAATTTTTGATGAAAAGAAGCAATTCCTTCCATAACAAAGGCTATTTTTCTTCTTTCAAATAACAGCATGAAAGCATTTCTTTTCACAGAGAATCTGGCCGTATTGCTGTCCTACCCAAAAAATCTATTATTACCCAGTATCCAAAGACAAGATCTCCTTCCCCACCAAATAGTAAAACGATATATGGATTCCATCTACAAAGGTTTTCAAATTAGAAATGATTTCTTCAGAGGAAACACAGGAAGGATTTTGGTATGCAAAAGAGCACATTTCAGAGAAACGAGACAGATCTATACCACATGGGAAGAGCCTTGTGGCATTAATAGCATCAAGCTTGTTTGCTATAGAGAGAGCACGTTGCTACCCAACAGGATAGCAAAGCCAGAAAAAAAAAATCTCGGAATGTTGCTTCATAGACACTTTTTAAAAAATGCTCATATATTGAAACTTTAATCAAGTCTTATAGCCTAATTTTCTCATTTGTATCCCTGTGTGGCAATAAAAAACATGTGTGAACTAAACCTTTTGTATGTATCAGCAGTATGAGTTTGCACAGACACATGCTCCGATTTGAAACTATTTTCCTTTTGTGAATGAACACCACCAGTCTGATTGGAAATCCATTTATTTTTAGTGTTAAACCCACTGGAGAGGGACTGTGTCTAATTGAGTGGTGAACTACACCCTCTGTATTGATATACAATACAGGAAAAAGAAAGGAAAATGTGAACCAGATTCTCCCAGCACCTCAGTTACTCCCTCATATAAGTTAAGCAACCTTGTAAGTTCAGTCCTGCAGACATATTTTCCATTGTCTACCAGACCTAGTAGGAAAATGTCAAGCTTTTAAAAGTATTTATATCTTCATAAGTGTTAAGGCTACATCTACAGCTTATCCAAGTTACCCACTGATTAAGATAGTAATAGAGGAATCTAATCAGTTAAGTTGTATTCAACATTCATGTGTCTAGAAATTCTAACTTTGAATTTTTTTTTTTAACATCTCCTAATGATCCATCATGGAAGATGAAATGGTGGTGTGTTACTATTCTGTCTTAAACCCGGCCTTCTCCAATCCATTATTTTTCTGTTCATTCAAATTGCTTCTTCACATAAAAGTTTCCTTTGAAGCTCATATTTCTTCCTGTGCATAGACAATTGAAACGTGACAGCATGGCTTCTGGATCTACAAGTGCTTACAGTTGATAACATCTGTACTTCACAGAGTCTAATAACAGTCTCAGCTAAAGTCAAATAACGACAATAATCTCTAGGAAACAACATTCTTTTGTCAGTCTCTACTGACAAACATACACATATATTAGATTTATATTTTGATGCTGAATTTATGTCAGTTTCCACTTTCCTCAATGCTTAATCTAGTAAATAAGTTATTTTTTGCATTAAGTTATTTTTTAATAAAGACCCTTGCTACTGCTATGACCACTCCTATATAGGAGGAAATTTGGTGCTTAGGAGTTTCAAAAAAAAGCACCTAAATGGTACCTTAATGTCCTAAATTCATCCAAAGACATAAAAATCAAATTGAAATGAATAACAAAATGGACAAATAAACATAAAAGTATAACATGTATAAATAATACCCACAGATCATTTCTCAAAAGAGTTTTATATGATAGGAGGTAAAATTACTACCGTTTCATCACTTAGGAAAAAGGGAATGAGATTTAAGAATTGGTTGACATGAATAAAGATGTACAGAGGTACACTGAGAGACCAGGGGTCAAGAAGAGTAAGAGAAACAGAAAAAAACAGGAAGAAAGAGTTAGTGAAAAAACCTGGCCTACAGGTGAGTTTTTCTGTAAATTGGCTAAGTCCACTATGATGTCTGGACACTTCTTGGCAGATACAGCAGGCAGCTGCAGCCCTCTTCTCAATTTTTAAAACATACTAGATTAACAACAGATTTTAACACTCAGCTGGGGACACTATTTCCACTGTATATTTTTTCATTATTATTATTCACCAAATTCTATGAGAAAATGCAAAGGAGAAGGCCTACTTTTGTCTTAATGAGTATTATTCTAATGATTATTTGAAGTTACTTGTTCCTAGCTAAGGTACTTTCAAAGTCATTCTTTATACATTTATACATTCTTCAACAGTAAAGAGAAGCAACAAGACTTAGCTCCATGACTGCCTTAGACTCTGGTGTATATATTCTTATCTAATAAGTGCATTTAGATTATTGACTAACCACATTTTTTACTGCCCACTATATACTACAAGATTTCATTAAAAAAGGTAGAACACAGATATGGCTTTCCCAAGCCAAATCCAAGCAGCATACTGGTTGTGGTCAGATCAGTCCTCAAGGCATACAACGCTGACAGAACTGACAACTGTAAAGCTTACAATGAGGGTGCTTTTCTCAGATGTGTGTGCTTTCCAGGTTAACAGAAAGATAATACGAGATATGTGCAAACTCCTTCATTGTGCGTGAATGTATCTGAAAGCACAGGGACCTAAGAGGCAAAACGGGTAAGCTGCAGGAAGGCTATGCTCTGGGACATTACTAGAGCGCTACAATTCCAAAATCTAAGGAGAAAATTCCATGCATCAGACAGTAAAACCAATGCTCAGAGAACTGGCAGCAGGTCATAGTCATTCTCACAGGCAGTCCAGCTTTAAGCTCTACAGAGTCTGGACAGAACAGAGGAGAGAGGGGACACTTAAACTGTTAAAAATATGTTTTATCTCTCACATGAGAAAGTAAGGTTGGAAAAGCACCCAATCTTCATTTTCCGGTGAGAATAAACAGTTATGTCCACATTTTGTCTCTTGTGTTTGCAAGCTGATATGGGCGTTGAAAAACATACCCCTGATTTGAAAAGCAAGAAAAATGAAACTCAGTCTCATAAGAGGTCCTAGATTCAAAGTTAGAAATATGCCAAGGACAGCCAGTTCATGACTGCACACAGAGTAGTTAAACTGCCAGGAGAAAAAGCAAAACACACAAAGCACCTTCGCCATCTTTATCTAGTAAATCAGGAAGCTGTTTCTTACTGAGTCTTGGAATTTAAAAGAATATCTCTCTAGCACTCTCCCTCTTTCCCTTCAAACCATAACATGGAGAAAGTATGAACCCCATCTCACATCTTGGCAAAAATGAAAATTCTGACAAAGCGATTGTCCCACAATAGGTCCCTCTGTATTGATATAGAAACATGCATATTTTCCAAATAGTGCCCTAAAAAGAAGAGTCCCCTACAATACTCCACAGAAGCTCTTCTCTAAAAGATTCTCCCTCTTCTCTTCTTACTACACCCAATCTGATATCAATTCCTATTTCTTCTCTGTGTCAGTGTCTCATTTTTGTTTTTTCCTTTCCATCTGCTCTACTACAAACACAGATGAACAGACTAGTGGAACAGTTTCCTAAACAGGCATCATTAGTACCTCTTTCCTTTCAATCTAATCCTTCCTATCCTAGACATGTCATTCCATAGCTCAGCTATGGTCACTCCATTCCCCTACTTACAAATCTTCAGAAGTTCCTCCATTGCTTTGAAATGGTACTGAATATCTCCATAATCTTAACCACTGCTTTTCCAGGGCTTTCTGTCATTCTGCATACTCTACATTCCAATCACCCTGACACATGCACCATTTTCCTACAATTTTTCCACGGTGGTGGCAACAGAAAGAGGTGAATTGCCCACTAACTCTTAAAGACTTCTGCTTAGAAAAGTTACAGTGGCCAAAGCAAGCCATATCTTCTAGAAAGCAGTGAAGGACAAACTTGACAAAAGTCCAGTATGAGGAGAACGGGAGTATTGGTGAGCATAACTAATGACCACCACACTCTAAAATCATCAGGTACTAAACATAATAGAAATAGTTTATATGAAATATTTAGAGATAAATCTAACAAAATAAGTGCAAGATTTATATGCTGAATGCCACCAAAAAATTCACATAGCGTGTTCATTCCTGGAAAGACTCAATGTTGTTAAGACATCAGTTTTCTCCAAACTGATCTACAGATTTATCATATTTCCAAACAAATTGCAAGACATTTTTGTAGAAATTTACAAGCTGATTTCAAACTTTTTACAGAACAGCAAAGGACATAGCATAGTTAAAATAATTTTGAAGAAGAAAATTAAAGTTGGAGGACCGACGCTACCTGATTTTAATACTTTAACATAAAGTTACAGTAATCAAAGTAGATACACCATAAATATTAGACATGTAGATCAACAAAATGGAATGGCGATACTAGATACAGACCCACACAGATATGGTCACTTTATTTTGGACAAATGGTGTCAAGATAATTCGATTTGGAAAGGATAATCTTTCCAAATATGGTGCTGCAACAATTGGACATTTATACGCCAAAGGGGGAAAACAGAGCTTTAAATTTATCTTGTACTTTATTTAAAAATTGATCCCAAATGAAGTATACACCTAAAAGTAAGGGCTAAAATTATTTTTTTAAAACATGAACCATAAAAAAGCTGATAAATTAGACCTCACAAGAACAACACACTTATGCTCTTCACAAGATAATCGAGAAATTAAAACATAACCAACAGACAGGGAAAAAATATTTGCAATACCCATATCTGATGAAATTACTTCAATTTAGACTATATAAAAACCTTTTACAACTTATTATCAAGAAAAAATATATATTAATAGGAAAAAGAATTTAGCAAAGAATCACCAAAAAGATATATAGAGGGAAAAGAAATACATAAAATGGTGCTCAACATCATTAATCTTTAGGGAAATACAAATTCAAACCACAGTGAGACACCACTACCTTTCTACTAGAATAGCTTTTTAAAAAACCTGATAAGACTAAGTGCTGACGTGGTTGTGGAGCAACTGGAGCTTATATGCACTACACCACTGGTTGGAGTACAAAACAGTACAGCCACTCTGAAAAACATTTTGGCAGTTTCTTGTTAATTAAACCATACACTTACCTTATGACCTAATGATCCTACGCTTAGCTATTTACCCAGGAAAAATAAAAACATATATAAATTTAAATGTATATGTCTACATAAATACTCATATATGATTGCTCACAATCACCAAAAATTGGTCACAATCCAAATGCCTGTAACTGGCAAATGAATAAACAAACCATGGTACATTCATATAATAAAATACTACACATCAATAAAAAGAAACAGACAACTGATACATGCAATAACATGGTCAAATCATAAATATATTATGCTAAGTAAAAGTAGCCAGACATCTAAAGCTACATACTGTATGATTCCATTCATATAACATTCTGGAAAATGCAAAACTTTAGGGATGGACATAAGGTCAATTGTTGCTGAGAACTAAGATTAAAATACAGATTTTCTGTAAATGGTCTCAAGGAAGATTTAGGGGGTGATAGGAATGGTCTGTTTCTTGACTGAAATGGTGATTACATATCTGTCAAAACTCATCAAACTGTACACTTAAAAGAGCTTAAGTTTTATAATATGAAATTTATGCCTCAATAAATCTGACCTTAAAAGTATTAAAGATTTTTAAAATTCAAAGAGCAAGCCATAATAGTTTCACTCATTAACCCATTGCTATTATGAATCTTAATCTTACCCCTTGCTTCCACATTTTGGAGTGCTAGCTTTTAAAGTAAAATATCTAACCTTTCTGTCTACCTATTGGAGAAAATGCTTATAATAAATTTCTTCACAATGATGAGAATCAACATTTTAACATCTCCCTTGATAAAAGACTAATTTTACAGAAACATCAATATTTCTTTGAAATTCTACATGCTCTCTTAAAATCCTGATAAAAGCTGTAAAAGAGATAAAGAAACTTCTCTCTCTTCCTCCTTATTTCCCAGCAATAGGGTGTATCCAAACCAAAATTACATTAAATTTATCTCCCCTGCTTTTTGCTTATTTATAATTACTCTTTCACTTATGAAAGAAATTGAAGATAACACAAACAGATGAAAAGATATATCCTGTTCATGGATTGGAATAATTAATATTGTTAAAATGATCACACTACCCAAGGCAATCTATAGATTCAATCCAATCTCTATCAAAATACCAAGGGCATTTTTCACAGAACTAGAACAAATAATGTTAAATTTTCTATGGAAACACAAAGACCCTGAACAGCTAAAACAATCTTGAAAAAGAGGAACAGAGCTAGAGGATTACACTCCCTGACTTAAGACTATACTACAAAGCTACAGTAATCAAAACTGTATGGTACTGGTACAAAAACAAACACACAGATGTATGCAGTAGAATAGAGAGTGCAAAAATAAATCCATACACCTATGGTCAATTAATCTATTACAAAGTAGGCAAGAATATACAATGAAGAAAAGACAGTCTCTTCAATGAGTTGTGCTGGGGAAACTGGACTGCTACACATAAAAGAATGAAATTAAAACATTCTGTAACACCATATAAAAAAATAAACTCAAGATGGATTAAAGACCTAAATGTACCAGAAACCATAAAATTCCTAGAAGAAAACATAGAAGGAAGACTCTTTGACATAAATTGTAGCAATATTCTTTTTGGGACCTGTCTCCTAAAGGAAAGGAAATAAAAGCAAAAAATTTTAAATGGGACCTAATTAAACTTTTGCACAGCAAAGGTAATCATCAACAAAACTCAGAGAAAACCTACTGAGTGAAAGAAAATATTTGCAAATGATAAGACTGATAAGGCTTAATATCCAAAATATATAATTACTCACGGATTCAATACTTTGTTATACTAATTTTCTATAGAGTGAGGCATCTCTAATATTTCTGGGAGATGAAAGCAGACAATGGAAATTCTAAAGTCACTTCTAGATTTTGGGTTACATTACTAAAAATATAAAGAGTGCACTCAAAGAGACTCACCAAAAATGCTTTACAACTAAATAAAACTGAAATTCAAGAGTTTTGCCAATAAAGATTTATTTGTAAAATAAATAAGCAATTTACTCCCAGTCCATCCCATCCTCACAACCTCCATTTTATGTTTATGTTTAAATTTTTATATAACACATTCATTAAAGGAAAGTTGCACCTTCATTGCTACAGAATGTGTTTTACTAGTTCATAAAGCAAGAATAATACCTCATGTTTTTTAATGCTTACTATGTGTTAGCCAAACATTGTTCCAAGTACTTTAACTTACTCTCCATAAAAATCTAAGGGATATCTCATTGTTATCCTCATTTTCGGGAAAATTAGGAAATGGAAGCACAGAGAATTTAATCCATTTGCCCAAGATCACATAGTTGTTGAGTGGAGGAACCAGAATTTGAATCCAGACGGTTATGGTACCTAAACCCTAACTGATAACACTGTTTCAATAGTGCCTCTCAATGAGAAAGCTGTTAATAAAACAAAAACATATTTGTCTGAAAACAAATACTTAATGAATATATACCACGTGTTAAATGTCTTTTTATGAACCAGGAATGACAGTAACATGTTAAATGAACAATTCTCAAATTAACCAATTTCTAAATAAAATTTTTAAACAGCTGGGAAACATAAATGCATTTTCTCTATAGATATGCTAACAACTAGTTTGTATTCGTAAGTAAACCACTTGATTTATCAGAACTTCCATTTTTTTTCCTATTGATGAAATGAGGAGGTTGCTTTAGATAGTTCTTTGCATCATATTTGTTTCAACCTATGACATTTTAAAAAAGCCTATACATACCAAGAAGTCCTCAGAATTCACAGAAAATTTCTTAATTTCCAGGATCTGTCATGGATTTCTCATGGCACATAAATTGTGGAGATGTAAAGGAAGCTATAAACTCAATTTTGTATTATTTTATTATTTATTGCTATTTTATTTTTATTTGAAGTATATCTGACTATATACATTTGAAGAGGAGAATATTTCAGTACAATTTTCCAACTTTTAAATCATATTTTTAATTAAGGATTGAATTCTTCTACTAGCTTAAACTAGAGAAAATGTATTGAAAGAAGAAAGGAGTAAAGAGAGGGAAGGATGAAGAGAAAGAGGGATAAATAGGTGAAAGGAGAAAGAGCTACCTATATTTTGTTGTTTGTTCTGATTTTCATTGGGAATGTGTCAAGAGGCAGATTTGGACAGAAAGACATGATAGTTCCCTCTAAAGCTTTCCACATGATTAAGTCAATTATCATTTCTCTTCAAACAAGGATGACTCCTTCCTAGGAAGTGCCAACAACTGTTTAGAGTGAACATCTGTTACAGAAGAGGAGATATTGGGAGATAAGCTGCTGACTCAGACAGGACATAATGAAGAAATCACAATAAACTGAGAAATTAAGTTTAGGATCTGGGCATAATTAGCAATTCTTAAGGTGCCAAATGCTGTATTTGTGAACACATAATTAATGAGGCTGAAAGATTCCAGTGATTGTCAGCAACTCCAGCTGAGAGTAACTCAACAATCTGTTCAGAAACATTTATTAGATAGTGGGAAACAGGTTTACTCAGGATTAGTCTTTACAAGTGAGCACATACTGAAATTATCAGCCTATATAATTTCTAGGCATAGACTACCCTAAATCAGGTTGCTGTAAGCAGAACTGAGGATATTTTATATTTTGAGGCAACTGCTTTAAATACATGTAAATGTGTGTGTGTGTGTGTGTGTTTTAAGTGCAAAGATAGTGATGGTAACAAAAAACATTGTTATTTAGATCTTTATCATTTTTTTAAGTTTTACATACATGAATTTCCCTGTTTCCAACAATCCTATGAAACAGACTGGCCATGCAATCTCTTTATATTAAAATGAGAAAAACGTTATATTAAAATCTCCAAGTGGTTCAGTGATTGGAGGCAGCTACGGGGCTTAAAAATAATGAATTCAGAATATTTACTCCATATAATGCCTTGAATAAATTCATTAAAATACCAAATGAGTATCCCAGAATTCAAACAGAGGAAGGAAACTTAGAAGCAATTGTCCAACATATCCCCAAACATATTCCCACCCAATACACACATACACACACACACACACACACACACACACACACACACACACTTTTATTCAAGGTCTAGAGCTCTTTACTATAGTTTCTGGAAAACCTCAAGTTAGAATTAAGATTTCTAATCTTTCCTCTACACGAGAGCTGTAATTTCCTTCCTTCAAACACCCTGAAGAAAGCTAAATTTAATATAATAAACTATTCTTTTAAAATAGATTGTGTGATATTCAAGTTTCAAATTGGAAAAAAAATACATTTTCTTAAAATACTAACTTCAGAATTTTGTATTGATAAAAGATATTTGTCTATAAAGGGGACTGAATAAATTCCAAGAAAAGACTATAATGCTGATTAAGGCTAAAATTCTAGGTTTTCAATAATTCTAAGAAACTGCTTCTACCATCCTTTCTAGCAAAGAGCCTAAAGTACAGATAAGTTCAAACATCAGTAGAAAAATATCCACTTCTCCCCCAGGGTGGACCCAATGACAGTACAGGAGAATGGGCAAACTAATACAGTTTTAGGCATGCTTCTTGATTTGATAAAGAGGTCACTGTGTAATCTGAATCCAGTATTACCAGATTACTCTTCCACCTAAAATGATAGCAAACATCTGCAAAAGAATTTTGACTAGTCAATAGATTTATTAACCATTTAAGAGGTGTCCTAGACTGTTAGTAAATGCCAGGACACAAAAGAAGTAAAAGATGTGGTAACTGTTCTCAGGAAGCTAGTGCTCTAGTTGAAGAAAACTGCCAAATGTAAATTAAGAAATTGAGAGTAAGTAATGACTAAAGAGATTGGGAATCACCACAAATTCAATCTGAATTCAGAGAAGAACACATCTGTGTCACAACCCTCACTGTTTCAAAACTATGAGTCTGTAAGTTTACTGCACCACGTGTAAACTTTACATCAGTTTCTTCCTTAATATTTTCAGAGTATATCTGGGTTTAGTGGCCAATATTTACAAGCAGAGGAATATCTGAAACACAGCTACTTCTCTCTTAACTGTCTTATTGTCATCTGGTGTCAGAATGGTTTGAAATCAAAGAAGAGAATTTGAAAGTCTTATTGATTTCTCCTAGCCTTCAAGTTGGTAGACTGGATTATTCATGGTATATTCTGTATGAGAGCAATAAAGATATTTGGTTACCATGTTCAAATAAAACCTGTATTTAATACCACTACCAGAGTCAGAGCAGGGCACAAATTCTCCTGAGGGATCATAAAACAATTTGAGGAGGGACATATTTGTTAATAACTTCTGTGCGATTTAAACACTTGGCTTATGCCATAGAAAACAGAATAAATATCTCCAAGATTCTGACAATATGATGTAATTGCCACATATCAGGAATGATATCAAAAGAAAATTGATCATGCTCTGGAAATAGTGTCAGGGAAAAAAAAAAACTTATTACCAAGCATTCTATAATTAATATCAATATGTTTGAAAAATTATCCAAGTTTTAATGTGTTCATATGCAATAGACAGTTCAATATACTTATCCCTAAGGATATATTTTGCAATGAATTCTGAGATCTTATACTGAAAAAGCATGTGATGCAAACAATTTTAATATGATGAAATGGAGATTCTTATTTGAGTGAAAGTGGAAAACAGCTCACTACTTCTTTGAAATATTTCAAAATCACTATCACCTTAAGCCCTAATTTAGGAGATTTGAGAAAATCTTAATTAAAATTCTATAACACATACAGAAATATCTGTCAAGAAAAATCTTTGCTATGCTCACAGGTATTGATGTAATCCACTTCTCCATCTCAAAGACATAAATTTATGCACAACCTTGTCTAAGAGAATTAGTTTTCACAAAAGAATGTCAACCTCATCATACCTGTGTTGAATTCTGAAGTATTTGTAGCTAACCATTCATCTTTCTTTGACTAGGTAAAAAAGACTCAAAAATAGAAAGTATAAATTATAAATGACAAAAATAGAAGTATAAGAAATTAAAATGGAAATGAAAAACTTGAATAATATTTATAACATATATGACAAAGGATTAGCATCTTTACTGTATTAAGAATTATAAAGTACTGCATGAAGAATTTTTAAAATGTGTTCCGCAAAAGAAATCATAAGAGTTTAAAGTGACACATTTCTGAAGGAAAATTTAGAAATATAATAATCAGAATAACTGCCGATTTTACTTAATAATGGCCCCAAAGCACCAGAGTAATGACGCTGGCAACTCAGACATGCCAAAGAGAAGCCGAAAAGTGCTTCCTTGAAGTAAAAACATAAAAGTTCTCTTCTTAATAAGGAAAGACAAAAAATCGTATGCTGAGGTTGCTGAGATCTACAGCCAGGGGTCAGGCCTGAACTCCTATGGTAAGAGAGCAGAGTCCAAGCTGCTGGAGTAACAGAAAACTTGAACTTCAGTCTCCAGGGAATATTGATCAGTGTGAGTTTACCTGGAGGTCCTCATCTTGGTACCAAGACCTGGCTCCATTCAACTGCCTGCAAACTCCAGTGCTGAACGAACTGGGCCAAACAACTAGTAAGACAGGAACACAGCCCCACCCATCAAAAAAAATGACACAGCAAAAAATTATGTTGCAGATGAAGGAGCAAGGGGAAAACCTACAAGACCAAATAAATGAACAGGAAATAGGCAACCTACCTGAAAAAGAATTCAGAGTAATGATAATAAAGATGATCCAAAATCTCAGAAATGGAATGGAAGGATGGATGGATGGAGAAAATACAAGAAATGTTTAACAAGGAACTAGAAGAACTAAACAACAAAAAAAAACAGTGATGAACAACACAATAACTGAAATGAAAAATACACTAAAATGAATCAAAAGCAGAATAACTGAGGCAGAAAGATGGATAAGTGAGCTGTAAGATAGATTGGTGGAACTAACTGTCGAAGAGCAGAATAAAGAATGAAAAGAATTGAGGACAGTCTCACAGACCTCTGGGACAACATTAAACACACCAACATTCAAATTGTAGAGGTCCCAGAAGAAGATGGGACCTAACATGGGAAAGAAAGTAGCCACCCAAGCCCAAGAATTGCAGAGAGTTCCATACAGGATAAACCCAAGGAGAAAAATGCCAAGATACATATTAATCAAACTGACGAAAATTAAATTCAAAGAAAAAATATTAAAAGGAGCAAGGGAAAAGCAACAACTAACATACAAGGGTATCACCATAAGGCTATCAGCTGATTTTTCAGCAGAAACTCTACAGGCCAAAAGGGAGCAGCAGGATATATTTAAAGTGATGAAAGGGAAAAAACTACAACCAAGATTACTCTACCCAGCAAGGATCTCATTCAGATCCAACAAAGAAATAAAAAGCTTTACAGACAAGCAAAAGCTAAGAGAATTCAGAACCACCAAAACCAGCCTTACAACAAATGCTAAAGGAACCTCTCTAGAAGGGAAACACAAGAGAAGAAAAAGACCCACATAAACAAGCCCAAAATAATGAAGAAAATGGTAAAAAAAAAAAAAAAAAAGACCATACATATCAATAATCACCTTGAATGTAAATGGATTAAATGCTGCAACCAAAAGACACAGACTGGCTGAGTGGATACAAAAACAAGACCCATATATATGCTGCCTACAAGAGACCCACTTCAGACCTAGGGACACATACAGACTGAAAGTGAGGGGACGGAAAAAGATATTCCACGCAAATGGAAATCAACAGAAAGCTGGAGTAGCAATACTCATATCAGACAAAATAGACTTTAAAATAAAGACTGTTACAAGAGACAAGGAAGGACACTACATAATGACCAAGGGATCAAGCCAAGAAGATATACCAATTATAAATGTTTATACACTCAACATAGGAGCACTTCAATACATAAGGCAAATGCTAACAGCCATAAAAGGGGAAATTGACAGTAACACAGTAAGAGTGGGGGACTTTAACATCCCACTTACACCAATGGACAGATCATCCAGACAGAAAATAAAAAAGTAAACCAAGCTTTAAATGACACAATAGACCAAACAGACTTAATTGATATTTATAGGACATTCCACCTGAAAGGGGAAGAACACTCTTTCTTCTCAAGTGCACATGGAACATTCCCCAGGATAGATCATATCTTAGGTCACAAATCAAGCCTTGGTAAATTTAAGGAAATTGAAATCATATCAACCATCTGTTCCAACCACAATGCTATAAGATTAGAAATCAATTACAGAAAAAAACTGTAAAAAATACAAACAGAGGGAGGCTAAATAACATGCTACTAAATAACCAAGAGATCACTGAAGAAATCAAAGAGGAAATCAAAAAATACCTAGAGACAAACGACAACAAAAACACAACAATCCAAAAGCTATGGGAAGTAGTAAAAGCAGTTCTAAGAGGGAAGTTTATAGCAACTCAATCCTACCTCAAGAAACAAGAAAAATCTAAAATAAACGATCTAACCTTACATCTAAAGCAACTAGAGAAAGAACAAACAAAACCCAAAGTTAGCAGGAGAAAAGAAATCATAAAAATCAAAACAGAAATAAATGAAATAGAAATGAAGAAAACAATAGTAAAAGCACATGAAACTAAAAGCTGGTTCTTTGAGAAGATAAACAAAATTGACGAACCTTTAGCCAGACTCACCAAGAAAAAAGGGAGAGGATTCAAATCAATAAAATTAGAAATGAAAAAAGAGAAACTACAACTGACACCGCAGAAATAAAATGATCATAAGAGACTATTTCAAGCAACTATATGCCCCAAAAATGGACAACCTGGAAAAAGATGGACAAATTTTTGGAAAGGTACAACCTTCCAATACTGAATCAGGAAAAAAATAGAAAATATAAACAGACCAATCACAAGTAATGAAATTGAAACTATAATTGAAAATCTTCCAACAAACAAAAGTCCTGGACCAGAAGGCTTCACAGGTGAATTCTATCAAACATTTAGAGAAGAGCTAACACCTGTCCTTCTCAAACTCTTCCAAAAAATTGTACTGGAAGGAAGACTCCCAAGCTCATTCTACAAGGCCACCATTACCCTGATACCAAAACCAAAGACATCACAAAAAAAAGAAAATTACAGGTGAATATCACTGATGAACATAGACCCCAAAATCCTCAACAGAATACTAGCTAACTGAATCCAACTACACATTAAGAGGATCATACATCATGATCAAGTGGGATTTATCCCAGGGATGCAAGGATTCTTCAATATATGCAAATTAACCAATGTGATACACCATATTAACAAATTAAAGAAAAAAATACAATTATCTCAATAGATGCAGAAAAAGCTTTTGACAAAATTCAACAACCATTTATGATAAAAACTCTCCAGAAAGTGGACACAGAGGGAACCTATCTTGACATAATAATAGTTTTGGAAGTCCTAGCCATGGCAATCAGAGAATTTAAAAAAAAAAAAAAAAAAAAGGAATCCAAATTGGAAAAGAAGTAACTCTTTCACTGTTCACAGATGACATGATACTATACATAGAAAATCCTAAAGATGCCACCAGAAAATTACCAGAGCTAATCACTGAATCTGGTGAAGTTGTAGGATACAAAATTAATGCATAAAAATCTCTTGCATTCCTATACACTAACAATGAAAGATCAGAAAAAGAAATCAAGGAAACAATTCCACTCACCACTGCAACAACAACAATAACAAAATACCTAGGAATAAACCTACCAAAGGAGGCAGAATATTTGTATTCAGAAAACTACAAAACACTGATGAAACAAATCAAAGATGACAGAAACAGATGGAGAGATATATCATGTTCTTGGATTGGAAGACTACATATTGTGAAAATGACTATACTACCCAAAGCAATCTACAGATTCAATGCAATCTCTATCGAATTACCAATGGCATTTTTCATAGAATTAGAACAAAAAATTTTACAATTTGTATGGAAACACAAAAGACCCCAAATAGCCAAAGCAATCTTCAAAAACAAAAACAGAGCTGGAGGAATCAATCTCCCTGAGTTCAGACTACACTACAAACCTACAGTGATCAAGACAGTACGGTACTGGCACAAAAACAGAAAGTCAGATCAAGAAAACAGGATAGAAAGCCCAGAGACAAACCCAGACACCTATGGACACCTAATCTATGACAAAGGAGGCAAGAATAAAGAATGGAAAAAGGACAGTCTCTTCAATAAGTGGTACTGGGAAAACTGGACAGCTACATGTAAAAGAATGAAATGAACACTCACTAACACCATACACAAAAATAAACTCCAAATGGATTAAAGACCTAAATGTAAGACTGGATACTATAAAACCCTTAGAGAAAAACATAGGGAAAACACTCTTTGACATAAATCACATCAAGATCTCTTTTGATCTACCTCCTAGAGTAATGAAAATAAAAACAAAAATAAACAAGTGGGGCCTAATTAAACTTAAAATCTTTTGCACAGCAAAGAAAACCATGAGCAAGATGTAAAGACAACCCACAGAATGGGAGAAAATATTTGCAAATGAAACAACTGACAAGGAATTAATCTCAAAAATATGCAAACAGCTCATGTAGCTAATATCAAAACAACAACCCAATCCAAAAATAGTCAGAAGCTCTAAATAGACATTACTCCAAAGAAGATATACAGATGACCAACAAACACATGAAAAGATGCTCAACATCACTAATCATTAGAGAAATGCAAGTCAAAGCCACAATGAAGAATCACCTCACACTGATCAGAATGGCCATCAACAAAAGGTCTGGAAACAATAAATGTTGGAGAGGGTATAGAGAAAAGGGAACCCTCTTGTAATGTTGGGGGAATGTATATTGATACAGCCACTATGGAGAACCATATGGAGGTTAATTTAAAAACTAAAAATAGGACTACCATATGATCCTACAATCCCACTACTGGGCATATACCCTAAGAAAACCATAATTCAAAAAGACACATGTACCCCAATGTTCACTGCAGCACTATTTATGATAGTGCTGGGACATGGAAGCAACCTAAACATCCATCAACAGATGAATGGATAAAGAAGATGTGGTACATATATACAATGGAATATTACTCAGCCATAAAAAGGAACAAAACTGGGTCATTTGTAGAGATGTGGATGGACCTAGAGTCTGTCATACAGAATGAAGTAAGTCAGAAAGAAAAGAACAAATATCGTATATTAACGCATACATGTGGAATCTAGAAAAATGGTACAGATGAACCAATCTTCAGGGCAGCAGTAGAGATGCAGAAGTAGAAAACAGACATGTGGACATGGGGGACAGGGGGTGGGATGAATTGGGAGATTAGGATTGACATATATACACACCATGTGTGAAGTATATAGCTAGTGGGAACCTCTTTAGCACAGGGAGCTCAGCTCAGTGCTCTGTGGCGACCTAAATGGGTGGGATGGGGGGTGGAGGGGGTCGGTGAGTAGGAGGTCCAAGAGGGAAGGGATGTATGTATACATATAGTTTATTTGCTTTGTTGTACAGTGGAAACTGACACAGCATTGTAAAGCAACTATATCCCAATTTAAAAAAAAAAAGAATAACTGCTAACATTCATTGGATGCCACAAATAGTGCTTGGTACTTTTATTTAATATCAGATACAATCCTCATAGCAAAACCTATGAGGAAGGTATTATTATAATGCCTAATTTTCAGATCAAGAAACTAAACCACAAAAATATTAAACAGCTTATTTAAAGTCACAGAGACATGAAGTAGATAAGCCAATATTCAAATTCATGCCTTAATTCAAATTAAGAGCCTTAAAATTGGTTGTGACCTCTGACCCAGTCAAAATTTCTACTGTCTTCTAGAAATGTTTTCCAATAAATTATTAAGGTTTAACACAAAGATTAATACACATACATGCTGCAGCCAGCATCATTTATATTAGCAAAATCTTGGAGACAACACATATGTCTAATACTAAGATACTGGTTGAGTATTTTTGGTTACTCATACATACTTATACAGCAATTTTAAATAATTTCTTAAAGAATTTTCAAGGACATGGAAAACGGTCAGATATCCTGCAGTGTGAACAAAACAATATGTGAAATATAAACCCAAATTTGTATATAAAAATTAGGTTTGGATTAATAGAGAGCAAAATTGCTGGAATGATACATATGAAAATGTTAATAGTTACTTCTGGGTAGAGAAGTTAAAGGAGATTTTCATTTTTTGTTTTATAGCTTTCTGTGCTTTAACATTTTCTATAAAAAAAATCATTTATTACATTTACTTTTTAAGTTGAAAAAATTGCATAATATTTGTGGCATAACCATAACAACTTAGTAAGCCCTGACTACATCCATTGTATTTTTCTCCTTTGATTTCTACTTTTTATTTCATTTTTTTCTTGGGTATAATTTTTTTCAATTTCTTATTTGTAGTTAACTATTTACTCTTTGTGCTTTTATTGTAAAAAGTCTTAAATCCTAATGGAATCCAGTATAAAAATTCAAAGTGTTTAGTAGCCTCGTCTGAAACTCCCATTACATCCATTACCAGATCTAAAACACATGATCAAAATAACACACAAACGTGAATAAATGGTTCTTTTTAACCAAAAGCAAACCCATTTTACTGTCCTTTCATGTTTAATCCTCCATCAGCTGAACATTTTACATAAATTTTCACAAAAACATCATTTGATCTGAGAACATTTGCCAGAGCCTGGAACACATTTTTCCAGTCCTTGACTTGTAGTATAAATATCATATACATGCTTTTCCAGAGACTCTGACATATCACATTCTCATATACAAATTTTATGTGTGCTGTTCATTTGCATAGAAATCTAATCCTTCTAAAAGCACTTTCATGTGCATTATTTCAATTAATCCTTACAACAGGCCTACAAAACAAGTATCACTGAACAAACTTAATAAATAAGAATGTCACGATAGACACTTATATCTGATTCCCAAGGCTATTATTTTTCTGACAAAAGCTTTACTTTCTTTAGCATCACTAGCAGATTTGGCAAAACTGACTCCACAATATATGTCATGAATCAGTGCTTTCAAAGAAGCATTTTGAGGACCACCAGAATTTTTTATTCCGTCCAACACAATATCATTTATTACAACCATGAATTGAGTAAAAAAAAATTCTAGAAGCACACATACATTGTCTACTCATAGGTATATATCTGTCACACCACACAGAACTTTGCTGAAAAATGTGTTTAGTGTATACCAAGCACACAATACAACACACACACACAAGCACGCACACAGAGGCTTTTCCGGTGAAGAACAATTAAGCTTAAAATATGTTCTTCCTTTAAGATGAAATGCAGACTTCTCATTAAAAGTCAAATCTTTCCTCTCAAAATACAGGACAAAATTCTCCTTTTTTAGAACGCCGGATGGCTAAATGAATGTTTTTGAAATTTTTCTGCTTGAGAATATTCTTTAGCCTAATAATTTCCCTGAGGCTCTTCTCCCTCTCAATTCTCATAATAGTCTCTTCACAGTCTTCAAACACTGCTACATTTAACAATGATGGCCATTTCCTTTTCCTTCAAAGTTCCTCTTCCATTGGTTCTTCAATGACTCGCCCGTCTCTCTAATGACTCCCTGGACAAAATGCATTCTGGAATTTCAACGGATTCAGGCCCTGCCTTCTCACCCTACATCTGCACCATCCCGTACCTCTGAAAACACTAGTGATAAATTTCTGACAATACCTCTTCTTGGTCATGACAATACTTTCCTGAGTTAGCCTCTCCCTTAATTTTTCTGCTCTTAGATAAAATCAGAATTACAAACACAAAGGTGAATCTTTCCAGTACCCTAACCTTTACCTACCACAGGAAAGTAGGCATCACTGCACGGAGACAATTCATACAGAATGAGCAAAGAACCAAACAGCCATTTCAGAAAAATGATGACCAACACAATGGAAAATGAAGTGCTTCTGGAGACGGTTAAGACCTTGCCCAGTGTGACAGTAACCTAAAAATCCTAAAACCTGCAACACATGAGACTTCTTTACATACTTTTAGCCCTTTTCCTTCCCCCAAATCATTTTATCATAGGATTGATACTGTAGACATCAAGTAAAAGATTCTTGAACAAGAGCTAAGGTGTTGGTATTATGGATGCATTTAATGCAGCATATTTGAGCCCAGAGTTTCTAAGACATGTAAAAATATCTGTCTGTGTAAGTGTCTATCTTACAAAAGTGGTCAGAATGTTGATGCTCTCAACCATCACTTTGAATTTGTGCAAAGCATTAACCATCACATTGAAAGACCCACAGTTTAGCCTTCTTTACTCTCACATGTGCTTAGCTTTGACTTTGCCAAAAAAGAGGGCATTTTCCTCCAAAAACAACAAGTGGCTGTATTCTGCATATTCTCATCTCCTCTTGATGACACCCCTGATTGCCTCTAACCTGCCAGCAGAACTGGACTGGAAAACAAGAGCTTTCATTTGGCCATGAGAACAAAGAACAATTGTTTCTGTTAAGCAGTGAAATTTCTAATGCAGCCAGAGGTTACAAAAAAGAATCCTCATAAGGGAAGGAGAAAAAAAATCCCCATCATGTCAGCACTGTCAGTGACCAAAGCCATACTCCAATGTATGACCTATGGCCCTCAAAGCAGAGGAATATTTTTTCCTCTATAAAGTGAGTGTTATTTGATTAAATGAATGTTTCTCTAATAAATAGCATACTAAAGGTCTTTCAAAAAGCTCTGAACAATCCTCTTATCTGTAGCCAAATAAAAGATATATTGGCAAAAACAAAACTTTCATCCAAATTAATAATGTCTTTATATATCCCTGTCCAGATCTGCACTGGCTCAAGACTGGGAGGCATTTCCCCAGTAATCGTTCTCTAACCACTGAGTTTTCAAGCAAAGCCAGCATTCCCTGTGTTAAAGTTAATAGGCCCTATTTCTGAGGGTCTTTTGTCTTCCTGGTCATTACCACTGTGTGATATTCATTAATCAATCACAAAAGAGCTGAGTATTTCACATGTCAGTACAAAGGCACTTTGGATCCCATTTAAAATTAAAAAATAAAATATGACCTAACTTCAGTACAGATATACACAATCCCCTCCCCACGTTCTTTATCTTCACTCTGCTTTCCTTTTTGAAATCTGATTTGTTGGCAGGGATAGAATATCTACATATTTTGAAAGCGGCATTAGTGAAAAATACCCTCCTAGTGATACCTCAGGAGCCTGAATGAGTTGAAAGTTGAACATCTTGAATCATCACTTTCTGGGCATCATCCCAGATAGAAAAATCACTGTTCATTTGAGCACTAACTGGTGTCCATCTTGGTAGTTGTTAGAGAATTAAGCAGGCAGCTCACTCTCTCACCTCCCTATCTGAATTTTCTCCATATTCCAAAATTTTTGGTAAAGTAAAAAGTGAGACCATGTACTACTTCTTGTAATATATGCCACAATAACTTAAAGATGAACACAAAATAACTAGCACAGTCCTTTAGTCTTCAAAAATGAATGAATTTCTCTCTGAGAGCAAAATACAATGAAATTTGGATTCTGGTATCAGCTCTATAACTCAATATATTTTCTTCCTGGACAATTAGGACCCCAGAATTCTGATTCAGACAAGGTTTCCCACACCTAAGATATGCTTAGAGTGGGGTGCCCCTGGTCCACAGTTATTGGCATGGGTCAAATGATTTACTGAGGAAAACAAAGATGTGCTCAGGAAAAATAGTATCTAAAGTGTCAATTACAAAACAGTCCAGTATTTTCAGTAAAAGTTAAAATACACAGCTATTGTGTAGCCACTGATTACTCTGTTTACCGGTTTCTTACAATAACCCTATGAGGGTTTATTTTCAGAAGATATTAGTTGGGGTATAAGAGAAGCAGCTATAACAAAGAGAGCCAAAGTACAACAGCTCAGACAAAGCAAAAGTTGATTTCTCTCCTATGTAAAATTCCAGGACAGGCAATGGGCTCTGCTCCATGAGGTTGCCCAGGGACTCTGCTGCTGGGACAGCACTAGCTATCTCCATCTCTGTGTCTAAAGTGACTACTGTAGTTGTCAACATGATACAGCAAGCGTAAAACAGAAAATAGGAAGTTCAAAGAAGGTAGTAGGCCTCTGAGAAGCACCCAGGAGGTGCTTCCTACAAGTAAGCCAAATCTGGAGAGATTCACTGAGGTGTCTTTCCATAAGAAGAGTCCCTAGTAATAGGCTATCCTGGATTGCAATGTTTGGAAAATGTATGGTTGAGATCATTGACATATATCTGTGTGATCTTGGGTAAAACACTGACCTTCTCTGGACCTTCATTTATTTACAAGTAAAATTTTAAAGTTTAATGATATTATTTCCAAGGACACCTGCAGCTCCAAAATTTTATGATTATGTTTAGAAATATGCACCTGTGAACATAAAACCAATAATGTGCTACAGATTAGGACTTTAGAGGAACCAGATTTAGTCCAATCTGTCCTAGGCTGAATTTTGGAGAAGCTGCTCCTTTTGTTTGATTTTTATCATTTCATAGCCAGCATTATCCAAAATGAGTTTTATGTAACATTAATCCCATAAAATGCTCTGAGGGGGAAAAAAAGGGCTCTATGGCATTTTAATTGGAATACTTTTGGTTATAAGTAGGGAAAAAAAAACTAGATTAAGAAAGGGGGAGAATGGTTATAAGGAATATGGAATGTCACATGGAACCTAAGGTCAAGAATGTGACTGGACTCAGAAGCAGCGCGATCCAAGTACTCAAGCGCTCTTAGGATTCACTCTTTTTCTCCTCCCTGCTTCATTCTTCTCTTTCTTGGTAAAAACCAGGCTCTTTTCACTTCTACATAGTGGGAAGAACGGCTATCAAAAGCTCCTGAGTGTTTAATAATTTACCCACAATTGAGGCACCCAAGCAAGACTGACCCAACTCTCTTTCAGTTCTAAATTCAAAAATCCTGGGACAAAAAGACTCATTGGCCCTGCAGGGCCAAGTCCTCCCTCAGGCAAAGCAGCTGAAGGCAGAGTCACACTGTAATATGGTTGCCTTCTTACATGTAATTCTTGGAAGAGTTCTGGGCCCATAATCTCACAGGGGTCCCTAGAAAATGCTGCCTTATTCTAGAGACTTCTTAAGAGAGTCACAAAACAAATTAACAAAATTAAAGTTGCAAAAATCCTAAAGTAAACTGTTTAAATTCACGTTCCTCAACAATTTTATAAAATTTTAAAAAGATTTATGTACATAAGTGTGCATAATCATTGGAACAACAACAGCAACAAAAATATATAGATATACACACATACACATTTGAAAATTCTTCCCTGGAAATTAATGTGTCACATTCCAACTGACTTTACTCCACTCCAACACTCCTTCTGTGGCTCACTGAAATTATCAAGCAGCTTGTGTGTCTTTACATTAACATTCTGGGTGCCCTGGAAGCCCAATAAGAGATGAGTTAGCTCTCTGAATGTTTTGAAATCTGAAAGAAATAAAAAGAACATAAAGTACTAAGGTTTTGTAGATGAACCTATGGTATGATAAATAACTAATTCACAGAAGCAATATGATCAGAGAAAGGTATGGTCTCTCTCTAAACTTTGCTGAGGGAGGACATCCTCTTTGCAATGGGAATAACATGAACTAACAAACCAAATCATGATAAAGCATTGCCTCTTTCCGAAGTAAGATGTAGTTTAGCACAGTGTGATAAATGACACATGATTGGTACTTGAAGGTTTTGTTTCAAGAAAATTAATGTGTCAGTGATGTGCTGGAAAAAGTAGAATGCACAGGAAAGAGAAGCAGTTAGTCTCTCTTCCTTGATGTGACAGATTATATTTCCCAAAGACGGTTACATCAGTATCTCACTTCCTCCATGGTCTTCTTACAATGGGAAACAGACATCACTCCCATTAATTGATGGGGTCTGTATTCCCTCTCTTTGAAGCACAGTGGACTTTAGCGATTGCCTTGACCACTGGAATCTAGCAGAATTGACGGTATGTGACTTCTAAAACTAGACCATAAGATGCCAAGCACTTCTTCCTCATTCTCTTAGGCTGGTAGCTCTTGAAACCCACTTGCCGTGCTGCGAGGTCCAAACTAGAGCAATATGAGAGAGCGTAAGAAGCCACAGTGTAGGTGTTCCCAATGACAGTCCACGTAAGGCCTCAGCCTACAACTAGCATCAACTCCCAGACATGAGAGTAGATGTCTCCAAATATCCCCAAACCCCAGCCACAGAATAATTCCTAGTCTTCAAGTTATCCCAGCTGAGGCCCCAAATATTGTGAAACAGAAACAAACTGAATTTTACGACTGCCTTAAACTAGGCATTTTCTTGGGGCTAAGTGAAAATCTCAGTGAGGGACAGAGCTGCAAACCATCAGTTTCGGAATGCGTGGAGAACTCCAGAATCCACTACAGACTACCCCTTGCACCACTCGGGTTGACTCCTTCTCAAAACAAGTTCACCCCATCTGAAGAGAGTTTTCACCATACTCTGATTGGTCTTGTTTTCTGGGAAAACTTACAAGAGAAGAGTTAATGGAATGAACTACAGCCCCTACTGTTGCAGCTCTTGAGGCTATAACTGTTAATCAGTGTTCCCCTTCCCACTGCCCTTGTAGATTCCCCTCTTCCTTGCCTAGTAACTCTAATTCATGCTAATTCGAATGACAGACAACTTTCTGCTTGCCAAAGAATGAAGGCATGGAACAACATTCTCTTCTCCTGTCTCTAAAATGCAAATGAGATCATGTTTTTCCTCCATTTTCCCCTGGCCATTTCCATTGTGATACTAGGAGCATGGACTAGGCAGATTGCCTAGTAGAATGATCCAGACCTTCATCTCTGTGAGTCTGAATCCCTAGTTACTGGGCTCTTCTCAGGCTATGGCTGAGGGGTATGGGAGCACCAAGAGATGCCCAAATGGATCACCTAAATACCAAATGTATTACCTTCTGCCCATGTTGTCTAGCAGCAGCCCTACCTCTTCTTGATGATCAGAGTTATTTACCTCTGCCAGTGTTATGACTCCATTTTTCCCTACTGCCTCCTTGCCACAAGAAGCCTAAAGTGATCAAGTGGTTTATCAAGCTTCTTTCTTAGGGATAGAGAAGATGCAAATGATCTGTCCTTTACTGTGGAGGGGATATTGCACAGCATGCCCCAGTATGTTAGAAGCCAAAACACTTTAACTGATATTGTGGGTACTTGAATCTTCATAGGGTTCATTTCCTTCCTTCTATCCAGCAAGCCTTCAAATGTACTTGTCTTTTCCAAGTAGTTCATTTCATACAATCACCATGATACCATCAATATAGTACCAATAAGACATAATAAGATATTCTGTGGAATGTCCAGGCAATCCAGATCTTCTAGACTATATTATGACAAAGGGCAGGAGACTTAAGATCAATGTTAACTCTCTTTTCATGGGCAAAGATTAGAAAAGTATGCCATTGTCTGTGAATGCAACTGCCTCTGATCTTCCTTCTTAACAAGTATATAACCCTGGGAAAGTTTTTGTGCTTCAGTACGTGTTTTATAAAATAAGGATTAAACATAGCACCTATTTCCCAAATTGTTATAAGGATTTAAAAAGTTAACATATATAGGGACTTCCCTGGTGGTAGAGTGATTAAGAATCTGCCTGCCAATGCAGAGGACATGGGTTCAAGCCCTGGGCTGGGAGGATCCCACATGCTGCAGAGCAACTAAGCCCGCAAGCCACAACTATTGAGCCTGCATGCTGCAACTACTGAAACCTGCATGCCTAGAGCCCGTGCTCTGCAACAAGAGAAGCCACTACACTGAGAAGCCCGTGCACCACAACAAAGAGTTAGTGCCTGCTCGCCACAACTAGAGAAAGCCCGCGCACAGCAACGAAGACCCAACGCAGCCAAAAAATTAATTTAAAAAAAAGTTAACCTATATAAAATATCTAGCATAGCTTCTGATAAAGAGTAAGAACATAATAAATATTAATTTTGGAAATTAGCTAAGATCCGACATTGTCAATGTTCTTCATTGTCTTCTACTCATAAATATCTTTGCTTTTTTTATTTGCAGACAAATTAGAGGTTGATACCAGCCTAAATGAGATTTTTCCTCTGTTTCCTCTATTTTTGATTATTCTACCTGAACGAACCAAAATAAAGATCTCTGAACAAAAGGGAGCTACAACCCTTAACAGTCCAAAAAAGCCCAAGAACATAATATATCACACGAGCACTCATAACCTACTCCTTCCATCCACCAGTCCACCTTAACTCTTGGATCTTTTGAAGAAACATTTTTCAACAATACTAGCCATTATTCACATAGTTCACATTCAAAGTCTACTGAGAGTTTTACTGCTCAATAGGTATAGTTATACAATCTGCCTCAATCCTGAAATGACTAGGTTTAAGAATTTACCATAATCCTCCAATAGCATTTATTTACTAAGTCAAGCTTCTACCTGCTACACAGTCCATAGAAATTAAGTGCCCAGCTTCCAAGACAAGTGCAGAGCATTCAGTCTTCCTCAGCTACTAAAACAGCTAAAGTGGAGTCATCTGTTCTAAATCCTCTGGAAGAACATAGAAAAAGATCAGTAAAATCTGTCTGATACTTGTTCAGAAAAAGAACACTATTAAATGGAAAGCAGCATTATGTGTGTTTGGTTAAGTTCCAACTCCACCAGTTAGGTATGTGATATTGGAAAAGTGAACCACTGCAACCTTCAGTTTCCTCAAATGTGGAGTGAGATGAACATTAATAAGGTTGCTTTGATTTAATGAAATAACTCCTGTAAAATTACAAACAATAGCTAATCTGTAGTAACTATAATCATAAATGTGAGCTATAATTATGACAGTATATACTGGTAAAGTTACTGTTCAAACTACCTGGATTTGCGGTCTTTAAATGACTACTTTGTTGAATATCTGTTCTCATTGTTTCATAGAATTTAACACAACAAATTCTTGCTGCATAAAGAAGAAAACGATTTTAAAATCCTACTTTATAAATGGATACAACATATACTTAATGCCTTATTTTATTTTATTTTATTTTATTTTTTTTTGGGGGGGGTACACCAGGTTCAATCATCTGTTTTTATACACATATCCCCGTATTCCCTCCCTCATTTAAAATAATGCCTTATTTTAAAACAACAGCAAATCACTTCAATTAACAAAGAAAATCCATCCACTCTGCTTATTAAAGATTTTTTCTCCCTGTGTTTCTCAGCACAGAAAGTACCACAACTGAACATTGGCAGAGGTGAAAAAACACCTCGCTCATTCTTATAGGCTTTGCTGTTTCATCTCTGTTTACATTTTTCAAATGCTAGGCCTATAGCTCCTCTGGAATATTTACCCATCTTTCTTGGGACTAAGTTTGGCCCACCCTGTCTTTATATGATAGGCTCCGATGGGAAGTAAGCAACACTAATTCATGTTAATATTAATGACAAACAGACGTTGCTCTGCTTTCCAAAGAGTGAACACATGGAACAAACATTCTCTCCTCCTGCCTCTAAAACTCAGTATGAAATCTCATCTCTCCTCCAAATTCCCCTGGCCATTCTACTGAGATGCTGTTAGGTGAACTGAACATATTTGTGGAAACTCTAAAACTGAGAAGCAATGTTTTAACTTCTTTTGTACATCTCAGAAGGCTTATCTAAAGCTGATATGTACCCAGGAAGAAAACCATTGTATTTTCGAAAGAAAAGAAGAGAAAAGAAGAAAAAAGAGAAAGCTCTTTAATCTCTTGCCTAGTTCCAATGAAACCTAGCCAAGAAAATACTTCAGTCAGTAAAAATTAGTATGTGAAGGTACTACACAGAAAAAAATAACCTTGTTTCCAATTATACTTTTCAAGGTCTGATCAACAATTAGTGGAAAAGTCAGGATTGCTTTATAGGACCTTCTAACTAAAAAGTAAGATGATTTTTTTCCTTAATAGATCTGGAAATTTTCTGGAAATAAAAATCATTGCTGAGTGAGGAAGTTTTATTAAAATCCTTGAAGAATGTTTCAACTATGGAAATACTGTGTTCAAGAACAAAGTTTTAATGGGTCTATTAAAAATAAGAAAACCAAAGTAAAACATAAATGTAACACATACATGATAAGGCTGCACACCATAGCACAATAAGGAAGTATTGACTTCAATATTCCATTAGTATCTTTTTCTCATCTGAGTGATTTCCTAGCACCAGACTTATAATTTGTACATGAATACTGTGATTAAGTCATCAATGCAGGTCTGTTATAACAAAATAAGTGCATAAATTACATGAAGTTTGGATCATTCTAGGATCAATTCACATTTGACCAATATTTCAGTGTCTATCCAGTGACAGAAACTTTAACAAGAATTTTCACATAAGTTATTTCATCTAACCTAGTGAATTAATAGAAGGTTGTGTTTAAGAGCATAGTCTCTAGAACCATACTGACTAATCTTACGATTTCAGGCCTCTTACTTACTACAAGTGTGACCTTGAACATACAAGCTACTTAACCTCACTGTGACTCAATTTTCTTATCCAAAAAAAATGGGGACAATAATTTTTAACTACTTTTTTAATAATAATTTTTAATAATAATTTTTAACACTACTTATAAAGTGGTGTCGAGATTAAATGAAATGTATATATGTAAATTCTCAGAACAGTGTAAAGAAATATTAGCTATTTGTGAATATTCATAGAATGAATATTATTTTTGACATATTTAACAAGGAAACCAAAGCTCAGTCATTGACTTGTCAAAATTTTCTCAGGTACCTATGAAGGAATAAGCAATTTCACATTGTCCCATTCAGAAGAATGGGTACCAGATGGTTGCAAGCTGATCTAATCTGGTAATTCACAATTATTAGGTTATTTGGGGTAGATATCAGTAGCTTTAATAAATCTCCTCACCTGCAGCCTTGATGTGGAGTTTAATAATGCAGTAAGTGACTACTTCAGACCAAATCCTGCCAGATGCACAAACTTTTGACAGTAGGAAGCCATAAAAAACACTAATGCAATTAGTTCTGTAGGCTCAGTGAAGCACCAGCTCTCTATGGTTTCAGGTATTCAACAGCATCTTGCATAAAAGGTTAATGCAAGGCAGAAAAGCAATATGCTAGGGGCAGGATTCAGCTCCCCTAGTAGGAGTCAGGCCAAAAAATTTTTAAAAATAGAAACAAACAAAAACAAACTCAGATAAGTACACTCATACCCTATGGGTTTGGGATCCTACACTGAGGGATCATTCTCAATGGATATAGGCTATCAAGTTTACCATATTCTGAAATCCTGTCCATGCAGGAGCCCCAGCTCAAAACACCTAGCCAATCACAGATCATCTCGAACATAACTAATTTTACCAATGACAAAACATTTCTATATCCAATGTGCTAATTATCACACCACCTGGTATTGGTCTGGGATGAAGAGAGCTGAAAGCCTGGATTAGACACCTCCAAAGCGTGGGAATGTGATTAGAGCTTTTGGAAAAGCTAGCCAAACCTTCCCCCGATCCACATGATATATGTGTATTCCATAGTCGGTTATTTTTAATTTTAACTAACCACAACCCACCCCCACTTTACAGATTAAAGCCAAGCACACACATACACACAACACTACTTAGGCTGAAGTGTTTTAATTTATGATCAATAAAAATGTATTATTCTTTCATTCCATTCTAGAAATTTATTCTTCTAAACTGATATCTTGAGAGTTTACCAGTCTGTTTCACTTGATATCTCCACTATTAGACAGATCTTCAAATTTCTGACTTCCATTTAGGCAGTATCCCTGCGACTGATACTAGTTTCAGTAAATGTTCAAAAATAAAAATAAAAACAAAAACTATTCTATCAGATATTAGGATTTGGTATTACCAAAATGTACAACCTGTTCTTACTTTTCTGTCTCCTAATGTCAGTTTATTCGTTATTTAAGGTACTGAGATCCATAGTCTCTGACCCCATTTTCTAACTTTTTTAAAGACAGTAGGAAGTGATGGAGTATGTAGAAGCTAGAAAAGGACTAGTGCCAACTAAAGGTACTCGAGATGAAAACTGTTGAAAAACACTATCCATATTTGTTCCCAGGCCCCCCCCCCCACTCATAACCCTCCTATGATCTCTCACTCAAACTTCCCTAAGAAGCATAAATGATGGTAGTCCAATGAGCATTCTTCTACTTATACTCTTCTTGCAACTTTTTCTTCCTTCTGGGTTCTCTGATTCTACTCTTTCTTAGATATCTACTGTCTTTTACAGCATTCCTTCCCAGTTTACTTTGAGGGTTCTGTTTTCTCTATTGACCTTAGCTATCATATTGCCCATGACTTTCCCTCATTACAAGTCTTGGTCTGCATCCTTTTGATGAACTCATTCACTACCATCTATGTCCAGAAAATTCCTACATCTCTAGCTAGGCTGACTTCTTCCCTTAGTTCTAAACCTAAGCCATCTAACTACTGACTGGACTCTCCACTCAAATGTCCCACTGGCAACTCATATTCAATATGGTTAACACTGAACCCCATATCTCTCTTCCCCTGAACTCCTCTACCACTCTCAATCCAGTGTCTTCCCTTCTATTTCCAGTTTCTGAAACTGGAATCACCATTCTCTAATTACCCAAATAGAAAACACAGTAATCATTCTAAGTACAAAACATTTTCCTCATTCCTTCCATATAATTAGTAAATAATTCCTATTAATTTTACCAGCTAAATGTCTGTTTGGTTCTGCCTTCTTTTATTCTTAATGCCATTAACTTAGTTTTAAGTCGTCTCTTATCTGGATTATTGCAATATTCAAAATGTCCTGCTTCTACACTTACCTTTCCCCTCTGGTCCTTTCTATTACAACACCAGAGTGACCCAAAATGTGAATTAAATGAAGTCATACCTCAGGTTATAATTATTTAATCAGTACTGTAGCAGAAAAACTCGAAATTCTTTAGTGTGTCTGTGAGGTATTTCATGAACCAACCACTTGACCCTTCAATCACGTCTCTCACTTAATACACTGATTTCCTTGAAGAAAGCCAAATGTGCCATATTCCCTATACCCTACCCCCATACTATTATAATACATAATATACATTCCTCCCAACTCTCACCCTGCTTAAATCTGTTCTAATTTCACCATATAGCCCAGATTTTACCTTTTCCAGGAAGTTTTCTCTTATATTGCCAGTGGATTCAGAGAGCCTACAAAAACTGTAATCCATATTTCTGATCTCACTGAATTATGGTTTATTTGTCTATCTTTCCCATTAGACTCCTTAAGGAATGGCACTGACTCCCTAGGGACTTAACACAGTGCTTAAAATTAATTGTACACTAAGTACGTGCATGATGAGTGACTGCCATATAACCCGAGAGATAAGGAATACTTGATAGGACCACAAAGAGCTCTGATTAGTCCCTTTATTTAATACATGTCCTTCAAGGATGTGGCTCCATAAAAGTGACAAATACAATAACTTTGCTCCTAGTAATTATTTAACACTATCTACATTTTGTAATTTATTGATTTAAAGTATGATTGAATGAATTGACTCATTCAGTTAACCCAAAAGTATAAACAAGTAACATTATGAAAATATTCTTGCTGAATTCCTATCTCAAATAAATGTGTCTACATTAGATAACTGGAGGTAAATCTGGAAATTTCTAATGAAGTCAAAGCTCATCAGCTATTGCTAAGCTAAAAAGTAATAACAGTTATCATCCTTTGAATATTTACTCAGTTTTATGCAAGGTGTATTACAAACCAGTGGTTTTTAATTGGAGGGCAATTTTGCCCTCCAGGGAATATTTGGCAATATCTAGAGATACTTTTGGTTGTCACAACTGTGGGAGAAATGCTACTGCATCTAGTGTGTAGAAGCCAGGAATGTTGCTGAACACCCCACAATGCATAGGACAGCTCATACAACAAAAGTGTCCATAGGGCTGAGGTGCTAAGGTTGAGAAACCCTGTTTAACTCATAGCAGCCTTATACAATGTGATGGTATTAATCCCATGTTACAAATAAGAAAATAAGACCTTGAGAATTAAGTATTCAAGGTTACTTGAATACTTAACTTGAATAAGTTATTTGAATAAGTTACTTGAGTAAGTTAATAAGTGGTGGGAACAGAATTTAAACCTCTGTCTGTGGAACCCTAAACTCATGCTCTCTCCAATACAATACAGCCTCCACCCAGAACGTTTAATAAATATCATTTTTTAGGTATAAAGATAACTGTGTTGCATGTGATTATATGATGTATTGTGCAATCATATCTTCCAAAATAAAATACAGAAAAGTTTAAAGAATTGCAGATCTGTTCTTTACAGGTGACCATCAGAAATACGTGGCCTCAGTATATCTTCTTTTAGATTAAATTTAGATTAAAAATGATATTGTCATTCTACGTTTATGGTTAGTTTTGTTTCTTTCGCAATGACTTAATTCAGCAATAAAGTTGTTAATCTGCAAAGCCTGAGATTAATTAAATGTATATACTTGCACATGCATTATCTCTAATTCTCAAAATGGCCCCTTCAGGTAGGTGTTATTTTCCCCATATTATAGATAAGAAAACAATATTTTGTGTCAGTGAGCTCAATTAGTCTATGGAAAAAACTGGGGAACAACATGCTGAAATAGCTTCTATAGGTTTTAAGTTATCACTAATTATCCAAAGAACTTTCAAAAAAACTCAAATAATCCAGATCTATTTCTTAAAAATGAGAATCTATTCACTCTTTGATAGTGATGACAGCTTTCTCTATACAAGTATTTTTTTTACCTCTCTATTGGAATATAATTGCTCGACACTCTTGTACTAGCTTTTGTGGTGCACCAAAGTGAATCAGCTGTACATATATCCCCATATCCCCTCCCTTCCATGACTCCCTCCTACCCTCCCTTGTCCTGGCCCTCTAAGGCATCAGCCATCATCGAGTTGATCTCCATTTGTTATACAGCAACTTCCCACTAGCTATCTATTTTACAGTTGGTAGTGTATATATGTCTAAGCTACTCTCTTACTTCATTCCAGCTTCCCCTTTGCCCCCTCCAACCCCGTGTCCTCCAGTCCATTCTCTGCATCTGCATCCTTATTCTTGCCCGGTCACTGGGTTCATCAGTGCCATTTTTTTTTCTTTGTTCTGTATATATGAGTTAGCATACAGTATTTGTTTTTCTCTTTCTGGCTTACTTCACTCTGTATGACAGACTCTAGGTCTATCCACCTCATTACATATAGCTCCATTTCATTCCTTTTTACGGCTGAGTAATAATCCATTGTATATATGTGCCACATCTTCTTTATCCATTCATCTGTTGATGGGCATTTAGGTTGCTTCCATGTCCTGGCTATTGTAAATAGTACTGCAATGAACATTATGGTACATGTTTCTTTTTGGATTATGGTTTTCTCTGGGTATATGCCCAGGAGTGGGATTACAGGATCATATGGTAGTTCCATTTTTAGCTCTTTAAGAAACCTCCAAACTGTTTTCCATGGTGGCTGTACCAACTTACATTCCCACCAACAGTGCAGGAGAGTACCCTTTTCTCCACACCCTGTCCAACATTTGTTGTTTCTAGATTTTCTGATGATGGCCATACCAACCAGCGTGGCCGTTGTGGTTTTGACTTGCATTTCTCTGATTAGTGATGTTGAGCATCTTTTCATGTGTTTGTTGGTCATCTGTATGTCTTCTTTGGAGAAATGTCTATTTAGGTCTTCCACCCATTTGTGGATTGGGTTATTTGCTTTTCTGGTATTAAGCTGCATGAGCTGCTTGTATATTTTGGAGATTAATGCTTTGTCAGTTGCTTCATTGGCAAGTATTTTCTCCCATTCTGAGGGCTGTGTTCTTCTCTTGTTTATGGTTTCTTTCGCTGTGCAAAAGCTTTTATGTTTCATTAGGTCCCGTTTGTTTATTCTTGATTTTATTTCCATGATTCTAGGAGGTGGGTCAAAAAGGATCTTGCTTTGATGTATGTCATCGAGTGTTCTGCCTATGTTTTCCACTAGGAGTTTTATAATGTCTGGCCTTACATTTAGGTTTTTAATCCATGTTGAGTTTATTTTTGTGTATGGTGTTAGGAAGTGTTCTAATTTCATTCTTTTACAGGTAGCTGTCCAATTTCCCAGCACCACTTATTGAAGAGGCTGCCTTTTTTCCATTGTATACTCGTGCCTCCTTTGTCAAAGATAAGGTGCCCATATGTACTGTCTTCATCACTATGGCCTTATATTATAGCTTGAAGTCAGGAAGCCTGATACCACCAACTCCATTTTTCCTTCTCAAGATTGCTTTGACTATTCAGGGTCTTTTGCATTTCCATACAGATCGTAAGATTTCTTGTTGTAGTTCTCTGAAAAATGCCATTGGTAATTTGATAGGGATTGTGGTGAATCTGTAAATTACTTTGGGTAAGATAGTCATTTTCACTATGTTGATTCTTCCAATCCAAGAACATGGTATGTCTCTCCGTTTCTGTTGTCTTTGATTGCTTTCATCAGTGTCTTATAGTTTTCTGCATACAGATCTTTTGCCTCCTTAGGCAGGTTTACTCCTAGGTATTTTATTCTTTTTGTTGCAATGGTGAATGGGAGAGTTTCCTTAATTTCTCTTTCTGCTCTTTCGTTGTTAGTGTATAGGAATGCAAGAGATTTCTGTGCATTAATTTTGTATCCTGCTACTTCACTAAATTCATTGCTTAGTGCTAGCAGTTTTCTGGTAGAGTCTTTAGGGTTGTCTATATATAATATCATGTCATCTGTAGAGTGACAATTTTACTTCTTTTCCAATTTGGATTCCTTTTATTTCATTTTTTTCTCTGATCACTGTGGCTAAAACTTCCAAAACTATGTTGAATAATAATGGTGAGAGTGGACACCCTTGTCTTGTTCCTGTTCTTAGAGGGAACGCTTTCAGTTTTTCACCATTTAGAATGAGGTTGGGTTTTGGTTTTTCATATATGGCTTTTATTATGTTGAGGGAATTTCCTTCTATGCCCATTTTCTGGAGAGTTTTTATCATAAATGGATGCTGAATTCTGTCAAAAGCTTTTTCTGCATCTATTGAGATGATCATATGATTTTTATCCTAGAGTTTGTTGATATGATGTATCACATTGATTTGCGTATATTAAAGAATCCTTGCATTCCAGGGATAAACCCCACTTGATCATGGTGTATAATCTTTTTAATGTGCTGTTGGATTCTGTTAGCTAGGATTTTGTTGAGGATTTTTGCATCTATATTCATCAGTGATATTGGCCTGTAATTTTCTTTTTTTCTGACATCTTCGCCTGGTTTTGCTATCAGGGTGATGGTGGCCTCGTAGAATGAGTTTGGGAGTGTTCCTCCTTCTGCTATATTTTGGAAGAGTTTGAGAAGGATAGGTGTTAGCTCTCCTCGAAATGTTTGATAGAATTTGCCTGTGAAGCCATCTGGCCCTGGGCTTTTGTTTGTTGGGAGATTTTTAATCACAGTCTCAATTTCCATACTTGTGATTGGTCTGTTCATATTTTCTATTTCTTCCTGGTTCAGTCTTGGAGGAATGTACTTTTCTAAGAATGTATCCATTTCTTCCAGATTATCCAATTTATTGGCATATAGTTGCTTGTAGTAGTCTCATGATCTTCTGTATTTCTGTGGTGTCCATTGTTACTTCTCCTTTTTCATTTCTAATTCTGTTGATTTGCGTCTTCTTTTTCCTGATAAGTTTGGTTAATGGTTTATCAATTTTGTTTATCTTCTCAAAGAACTAGCTTTTAGTTTCATTGATCTTTGCTATTGTTTCCTTCCTTTCTTTTTCATTTATTTCTGATCTGATCTTTATGATTTCTTTCCTTCTGCTCGCTTTGGGGTTTCTTTGTTCTTCTTTCTCGAGTTGTTTTAGGTGTAAGGTTAGGTTGTTTATCCGAGATTTTTCTTGTTTCTTGACATCTGACAGTATTATTATAAACTTCCCTCTTAGAAAGGGGGGAGGTTTGCTTTTGCTTTTGCTGTGTCCCATAGGTTTTGGGTTGCTGTGTTTTCATTGTCATTTGTTTCTAGATATCTTTGGATTTCCTCTTTGATTTCTTCAGTGATTTCTTGGTTGTTTAATAGCGTATTGTTTAGCCTCCATGTGTTTGTCTTTTTTACAGTTTTTTTTCAGGTAATTGATATCTAGTCTCATGGCATTGTGGTCAGAGAAGGTGCTTGATATGATTTCAATTTTCTTAAATTTACCAAGGCTTGATTTGTGACCCAAAATGTAATCTATACTGGAAATGTTCCATGTGCACTTGAGAAGAAAGTGTATTCTGTCGTTTTGGGATGGAACGTCCTATAAATATCAATTAAGTCGAGATGGTCTAATGTGTCATTTAAAGCGTGTGTCTCCTTATTTATTTTCTGTTTGGATTATCTGTCCATTGATGTAAGTGGAGTGTTTAAGACTCCTCCTATTATTGTGTTACTGTCGAGTTCCCCTTTTATGGCTGTTAGCATTTGCCTTATGTATTGAGGTGTTCCTATGTTGGGTGCATAGATATTTACAATTGTTATATCTTCTTCTTGGATTGATGCCTTGATCATTATGTAGTGTCCTTTCTTGTCTCTTGTAATAGTCTTTAAAGTCTAATTTCTCTGATATGAGTACTGCTACTCCAGCTTTCTTTTGACTTCTGTGTGCATGGAATATTGTTTTCCATCCCTTTACTTTCAGTCTATATGTGTCCCTTTGTCTGAAGTGGGTTTCTTGTAGGCAGCATATAGAAGGGTCTTGTTTTTGTTTCCATTCAGCCAGTCTGTGTCTTTTGGTTGGAGCATTTAATCCATTTACATTTAAGGTAATTATTGACATATATTACCATTTTCTTAATTGTTTTGGGTTTGTTTTTGTAGGTCTCTTCCTTCTCTGGTGTTTCCTACTTGGAAAAGTTCCTTAAGCAATTGTTGTAAGGCTGGCTTGGTGGTGCTGAATTCTCTTAACTTTTGCTTTTCTGTAAAGCTTTGGATTTCTCCATCGAATCTGAATGAGATTCTTACTGGGTAGAGTATTCTTGGCTGTAGGTTTTTCTCTTTCAGGACTTTCAGTATATCCTGCCATTCCCTTCTGGCCTGCAGAGTTTCTGCAGAAAGGTCAGCTGGTATCCTTAAGGGTTTTCCATTATATGTTATTTGTTGCTTTTCTCTTGCTGCTCTTAATATTTTTTCTTTGTGTTTAATTTTCATTAGTTTGATTAATATGTGCCTTGGTGTATTTCTCCTTGGGTTTATTCTGTATGAGACTCTCTGCGCTTCTTGGACTTCATTATTTCCTTTCCCATGCTGGGGAAGTTTTCCATTAAAACCTCTACAAATATTTTCTCAGACTCTTGCTTTTTTTCTTCCTCTACTGGGATGCCTATGATTTGAATGTTGGTGCGCTTAAGGTTGTCACCAAGGTCTCTGAGACTGTCTTCCATTCTTTTTACTCTTTTTTCTCTTTCCTGCTCTGTGGCAGTTATTTCCCCCATTCTATCTTCCAATTCACTCATTCGTTCTTCTGCCTCAGTTATTCTGCTGGTTATACCATCTAGAGTATTTTTAATTTCTGCTATTTGCTTATCTATTACTGTTTGCTCTTTAGTTCTTCTGAGTCCTTATTAACTGTTCCCTGTATTTTCTTTATTTTGTTGTTGAGATTTTGGATCATCTTTACTATCATTACTTTGAATTCTTTTTCAGGCAATTTTCCTATTTCCTCTTCATTTATTTGGTCTTGTGGGTTTTTTTCCTGCTCCTTTGCCTGCATGGTGTTTCTTTGTTTTTTCATTTTGTCTACTTTATAGGAATGTTGTCTCCTTTCCCTATGCTGCCTAGTAGTAATTCCTCTTGTTTCTGCCCTCTGCCCCCTGTGGGGGGGTTTGTCCAGTGTCTTGAGTAGGCTTCCTCATGGGGGGTCTGGTGTCTGATTTCTGGTGTGTGGCTCTGTGTCTTTTCTCTCTGATGAGCAGGGCCGTGTTAGGAGGTGTGTTTTAGGGTATCCGTGAGGTTAATATGGCTTTAGGTAGTCTGTGTGCTGATGGGTGGGTTTGTGTTCCTGTCTTGTTTGTAGTTTGGTGTGAGGTGTCCAGCACTGGCAGTTGCAGACAGTTGGACGAAGCCGGGTCTTAGACTCTGATACAGGGCTCTGTGAGAGTTCTCTGCAGTTAATCTTCCCTGTGTCTGAGGGCTCCCTAGTAGTCTAGCATCCTGGATTCAGCGCTCCCTCCCCAGAACTTCCTACTTGACTTCTGATGGAGTAATCCAGACTTCAGAGGTTGCTTGTCCTGGCAATAAAGGGGTTTAAAGAAGACTGTCCAAGCCCCAGACTAATGGCAGAATGTTGAGTCAAACAAATACTAAATCAAAAAACACATACACGCATAAGACACACAAATACTGAATGCAATAGAACATACAGCACTAGAAAGACCTGACAGAACCACCCCAGTATGCCATCAGACAGTCAAAGAGAAAACCAACAGAAATTCAAAAAAAAAAAAAAAAAACTAAAAAACATACACAAACACAAATCCAGGGCGATTTTGAAAGTTAAGATCAAATATAATAAAGAGCAAGAGTACCACCAGACAGACTAAAGATTCTCAGAACGAAATCAGACAATTATACTTAGAACTAAGATAAAGACAAAACCTAATAATAAAAACCAAAGCAGTGTGTTATTTGGAGAATAAAGCAAGGAAACAGAGCAGACTGACAATATTGCTTATAAGTATATTAAGATAAAATAAACTAAAAAAGGATAGAAGACAGGGCAGCAGAAGAGCGTAGTGTAACAGGAAATATGAAAAGAAAAAGAAAAGAGAGAAAAAAATAGAAATGTATAAAAGATAGAGAAGGAAAGAAGGTAGGAGAGATAAAGTTAGCACTATAAAAAACTTAGATAGAAATAGAAATATGTAAAAATTCTAAAAATAAAAATTGAAGAAAAAATAGAATAAAGAATAAAAAAATGTTATAATACGTGTGGATGCCTTAGGACTAAGATTGTAATTAATTAAAAAAAAAAAAACACACACACACAAACACATATCCAGGGAAATTTTAAAAGCTAGGATCAAATGTAATAAAGAGCGAGATTACAGTCAGAGACTGAAGATTCCAAAAACAAAATCAGATGATTATAATCAGAACTAAGATAAAGACCAAACCTAATAATAAAAACCAAAGCTATGTGTCATCTGGACAATAAAGCAAGGAAACAGAGCCAAGTGATAATATTGATTATAAGTATATTAAGATAACAGAAACTAAAAAAGGATAGAAGACAGGGCAGCAGAAGAGTATAGTGTGACTGGAAATATGAAAAGAAAAAGAAAGAAATAGAAATGTATAAAAGAGAAGAAATGAAGGTAGGAGAGATACAGTCAGCACTACAAAAAACTTAGCTAGAAACAGAATTATATAAAAAGGCTAAAAATAAAAATAGAATAAAAAATAGAATAAAAAATATGTTATAAAACATGTAGATCCCTTAGGACTAAGATCATAATTAATTTAAAAAAAAAAAAAAAAAGCTAGAACTCAACCCAGAATGGACCAGATCAATAGAATTAATAACAATATTTCTGTTTCCTTGGGGTCTCAGCTATAAGTGTCCTTCTACCCGCCTTAGGCCTTTTGTATTACTCTGCAACCAGCAGAGCTTCCTTTACTGTTTGTCTGTAAGTGCAGGTGTGTGGGGAGAGAGAGGGTACGATAGTGGCTCCTTCCCCTGGGAGTGAGTGAGCAGTGGCGCCCTGCCTGGGTCACAGTGGCTCGGGTGGTTCGGGTGGTGTCTGTGGCAAAGGGACACTGGTGGCCCAGGTGTAAACAGAATGTCTCCAGAGCTGCGCCACTCTGCAGGCTTTTGGCTCTCGGCTGCAGGCACTCGAGGCCAGCCATGCACAAGGGCCTTTGTTATCCCTGAGTGCGTTAGCCAGGCCCAGAGGGGTCCTTCCTTTATCCGTTGCAGGTGCTGAGACCATCGTCGCAGGTGCTGAGACCGTCGCCGCAGGGTGCTGAGAAAGAGGCTACACCCATGGCTCCTCCCCGCTGCTTGTGAGTCAGCAATATCAAGCCACCACCATGGCCACCCAGCTTTCCTTGGTAGGCATTCTCCACTGAGGATTTCTTCCCTCCTGTCCTCTCAATCCAGCTCCCCACTGTCAACAATGTTTCTCACCCTGAACCAGTTCTCCAGTTCCCATGATCCAGCTCCCAGCCCCCTGTTCAGTTGTGAACAATGTCTCAGTCTGGACACACTAAGCCATGGTGCAGACCCTCTCTGTGTTTCTCACTCTTTCCTGTCTGCCACAGCTCAGCCACTTCACCCTCTTTGAACAGCCCCAAATGCCTCCTTCTGACCCAGGGAAATTCCCCGTTGTAGAAGGGGTTTCCCCATCAGATAAGGGACGTTTCCCCAAATTCATCAATCTCCCCTCTGTTTCAGATCCCCCCACCTCAGGGTGTGGGACTTATCCCTTTTCTTTCTTCTCCTCCTCTTTCTCCTTTCTTTTTTTTCCCTCTGTCCTACCCAGTTATGTCAGGATCTTTGCAGTCCTTTTTGGTGTCTGAGGTCACCTGCTGGTGTTCAGCTGGTTCTCTGTGGGAATTATTGCGTCTTTTGATGTATTCCTGATGCATCTGTGGAGAGCGATGCATTCCATGTCCTTCTACTTCACTGCCAACTTTCTTCTTACACAAGTATTTTTTAGCATGACCAGCTATAAGCTTCCTTTTTATAGTTTTCCTCCACTAAATTTGAGAAATTGTTCAGTGGCAGAAATCAGTGGATTAGCCCATGATTGTACATGCACAATGTTCAACATGAATGAGTAGAATTTTTATAATTATGGCTAATAGTACTCTTTCTGTAATCAGTAGGGGTTTGAGGTCCAATATATACTATTTGCTTAATATATTTTCCTGTTCATACCTTATCATTTTTCTATTAAAGGAAATAATAAATTAACCCCTGGTTTAATAAACACAATATACATGGAACTTCCTAGAATACATGTACTTAGTACAAGCTGAGAAAAAAAACAGAAGTTAATAACACTAATTTCTATGTTTAGACGTTTTCTCTTAGAAAGAATTTCTCATAATTCAGCTCTATTTAGAGACATAATTAAAACAATAAATACAATCACATGCACATTTACATATACCATGATGTGTATTATCTCTAAGTTTCCTGGAACAGCACATGTTTAACTCATCATAAAGATATCATACACATATATAAACAAATACATATAAATATATGTAATATATATCATTGCCATACATATAACGTGTATATGTGTGTTTTCTATGATAAATTAAAGAAAGGGAACAAAAAAGGTCCAACTCAACCAATAATATTTTTAAGTGTTTGTTTTCAAGCTAGAAAGGAGAATTTTACCTTACATCACTCAGTTGGGAAAAATCCCAAGGATAAAGTTTGAAACAACAACAGAAAATTAATAGAAAAGAACATACAAGAGTATCTCAAAATGTTGCTCTTTTAACCCTAAGAATTCTTTAGAAACATATAAAGTTTGAGAGCTGGGCTCTCTACATGGTCCATTTATACCTCTCCTCTGCCATCTAGTGTTTTTAGGTGATTACTGTGAATCAAGAATCTGGAATAACCTAACATTTTAGTTGATCATTCAGCTTGTCTGCACAGTCAGCCTCAGGCAAGCAAACAAGTAACTGAAACTTGGGCTGCAAGAGGCCGATTTTACTGGGTTATAAAAAACTGCAAATGAACAGCACTTTAATAGCAAGGGAGAAAGCTTTAAAGTTAAGTTCAGAAACTGTGGCTAACAGATGTTGAGAAAATAATGCATAATGGAGCTATTGAATCTCATTAGATTCCATATACAGTATAATAGAAGTAGAATTTTGATCTGAGGCTGCACATCTGGATGGGAGAAAGTAATAGGAAAAGGATAGAGTGAAACAGAACTATCTTTCCTTATTCACAGTTGAACATTTTTGCCTGTCTTGTGGTCTGGCTACTGTACCAGATTCAGTTATAACGCCCACCATTAGAAGTGGCTGCCATAGCTACTTCATTCTTTCAGTAAAAAGCTTACTTTACTACTTTTATCAAACATTCCACTAAAAGCACTGGCTCTCTGCATGGTGCTAGGTAGGGATCTTTTCCTTCAAGATCTTGGATCTTAATTCTCTATGGGATATTGTTGCATCAGACATAAATTGCTTAATAGAGTAATATATAGAGGAATATTTTTCAATTTATGCTTGAAATCCCTGATCTGAGAAATAACTCAAATAACTGAACCCTATTTAGGGTTACTAATATACCTCTATTTACACTGAGGTTTAATAGACTAAATAAAACCTAATGAATTGATTCCATCTTGAATCATTTTAGGATTATACCCAAAAATAATCTCTGGTCTGTATGCTCAGGTCTAATTAAAACATTTAACCAAAATCCATTGATTGTTCTCCCCAAAAAGGTGTCTGCATCCTGCTGCTTCTCATTTGAATTTCACTTCAGATGCTTTCTGAATTTTACAGGAATTTTTATTGTAGGAATAGAGGGGGAAAGCTGCACATGTCTACTTTTGTTTCCTGACATTCTGAGACAATAAAGTGTTAAGAGTCATGGATATCCACTAGGACGAAGAAAGGGAGAGTTAGCTATCACAAATCAGCACTGCAGTTTGTGGAATAAAGTGGGCTTGACAGTGATTTGATGATCAATCATTCGCATTGATGAATTATCAGTCTGATAACCACTACCACTTGTAGAGCTTTAAAATGTGCCAGGTCCTATATTCAGCTCTTTTTTTACATTATCTCAACCAATCCTCACAGCACCAAGTTAGGAAATTGAGGCTTAATTAGAAAAGTTCATGTAACTTGCTTAAGGTCACAATAGTTCATGAATGGCAGATTCAGATTCATTCCTGAACTGTCTGACACTGAGATTCATGCTCTAAACCACTCCCTCCCAGTGACAGAGGCTGAGAGAGAGTCTATCAGAAAGTCAAAACCCCTGATTAAAGAACCTACTGTATAGCACAGGGAACTCTACTCAATACTCTGTAATGGCCTATATGGGAAAGGAATCTTTAAAAAAAAAAAAAACAGTGGATATGTGTATATGTATAATTTTTTTTATTTCTTTAATATTGTATCTATATGAGATGATGGATGTTCACTGAAATGATAATCATTTCATAACATAAGTCAAATCATCCTGCACACCTTAAACTTATACTGTGCTGCATGTCAATTATATCTCAATAAAACTGGAAGAAGAAAAAAAAAACCTGATTTACATTTCTTAGGCTGGTGTCTCCCCAATTGTACAAAAAAAAAATGTCCATAAAAGAAAAATTCTAGAATTATGTTAGAATTTAAGATCATTCTTCTGAGATGCCATGGAACATCTCCATTTGGATCAGCCCCGTGTCCTTTCTCATCTGCCATTGTCATGAGAACACTTTGTCAATACCTTTGTGATAATCAGCAAAACTGATAGATTTCAGCTCAAACTCAGTTCTCCTCAGCAGCACAAACCCTCCCTGCTACGCAGTGACATCCAAGCCATCCAAGCCTCACACAAGGGCAGTATAAGCAAACTCATTAACTAAGGCTACCCAGGACTTAATTCCAAGGCACTAAATATATCCTGCTAGGATAAATTATAAGCAAAACCCATCTTGGTAGATTGATCCAGGTTTAAAGAATTAAACTTTTTCAGGTATCACTTGTCTTCACTACTCAGTTTAGTAACACTTAAGGCCAATGCTTGGAATTGTTTGTCTACCTATCACCCTAAATCCCAAACTGAGAAATTTACTAAAACAAAATACATTTTTCATCTCCGGAAGAACACAGTCTTTATCTGGTTGGGTCCCCAATCTGTCCACTTTGGATTCTGATAAAAATTATTCTTCAAACAGATGAATGTCCAATAAAATTCTACCCTTAGAAATCTTATTTTCTTTTTTGTTGTTCTCCTCCCTCCTGTGATTTTTACCTGCCCCTCTTTTCCCCTACGTTTCTTAGCACACAAGTCCCAGCTGAAAGACCATTCTTCCTTGAAGAACTGGTCACTATATGCCTTTCACCATACTCCTCTTTCAGAGATGCCATTATGGACTGAATTATGTGTCCCCCTAAAATTCATATGTTGAAGCCCTAACCTCAATATGATGGTATTTGGAGATAAGATCTTTGGAAAATAATCTGATTTAGATGAGGTCATGAGGTTGGGGACCTCATGATGGGATTAATGCACTTGTAAGAAGAACCCAGAGAGCTGTCTCTCTATTTCTGCCATGTGAGGACACAGCAAGAAGGTAGCTGTATGCAAATTAGGAAGAGAACCACACAAATCACCAGAACTCAACCACAGTGGCCCTCTGATTTTGAACTTTCAACTTCCAGAACTATGAGAAAATAAGTTTCTGTTGTTTAAGCCACCTAATCCATGGTGTTTTGCTATAGCAGCCCAAGCAGGCTAATACAGAGGCACAATCTACATTATTAGATATACCCAACATCTGGTTCTGGAAGTCACATTACCCACCAATGCGCATTTCAAAATAATAAAGATCTGGCCTTATATATTATTAGATAAGACAGTGCCCCCATCTAGGGTCAACTTTTTTTTTTTTTAAGTTATTCATTCATTTATTTATTTAGGCTGTGTTTGGGTCTTCATTGCTGCGTGCGGGCTTTCTCTAGTTGTGGCGAGCAGCAGATACTCTTCATCGCAGTGTGCAAACTTCTCACTGTGGTAGCTTCTCTTGTTGTGGAGCATGGGCTTTAAGTGTACAGGCTTCAGTAGCTGCAGCACACAGGCTCAGTAGTTGTGGCAAAAGGGCCTAGTTACTCCATGGCATGTGGGATCTTCCCTGACCAGGGATCAAACCCATGTCCCCTGCATTGTCAGGAGGATTCTTAACCCCTGCACCACCAGGGAAGTCCCTAGGGTCAACCTTTATTCCACAGTAATTTTGGTGAGGAGGAAAGTTTTGCCGCAAACAGGAGTGACTGGAGAGACTAGCGCAAAGAAGTCACAGAAATATCAGTCCAGCAATATACACAGAATAGGTACAAGGAAAAGTCAAAATCTAAAAGCAAAGATGAAAGAGAGAAAGGATGATCAAGTAAGTGAAATGAGCATTAGTACTGAAAAGGAAGTTTACAGACTTTTGCTTCCTTTAACAGTCAACTGACCTATAACCCAGTATCTGAGCAAAGGCCTACTCTTAACATTGTAAACCTAGGCAAGCCATCAAGAAAGACCCACTCCTGACCTCCTAAAGGTCACAATTTTTCATCTGAAAATTAAGAGAATAAATTGAGAATTTATTGACTTGAGTCCCACAAACTTCTGTGAGATCCATACATGGAATTCAGAGTGCTATGTATCTTTTGAAACTGTAACTATGGCGATATGTGCTTTCTACTGCACACAAAATTACACACACACACACAAACACACACACATACATACACATTACTCTTGGAATAGAATCTGGAGTTTTCATTAGCTTCTCAAAAAAGGTTATTTACACAAAAATATTTTAAAACAAAGATAGAGAGCTAGAAAGTAGTGTCATTATAGATACTTGATTTAAAGGGGAAATTGTCAATAAGAAAGCAAGCCCCTTGATGGGATGTAGAACAAGGCTCCAACCCCAGATGAGAGGAACCAAAATGTCAAACTAAAATGATGGGGCTTCCTGAAACCTCTGAATTGAGAGTCTGAACAATGTCTCAGAAATGCAGACTAGTGTAGAAGACCAGTCCCTACAACTAGGGCAATGTGGGAAAAAAAGAGGGAAGAATTACAGCTAACAAGTAGTACAGAACCCAGGGTTCATCCCTGGGAATCAAATTCCGCACCTAAGGAGATTCTCAGAAGCTCAGCATGCACAGAGCTGCTTTAGACCTTACATCCATTAAAGTATATAAATTCTAATCTCCTCCAGATTCTTAAGAGCAACTGCTATCATTGATAAACTTTCCCACCTAAGGCAATGGAAATGAGTGAGCCTGTAAGGACTTGTGATTGGAGGGGTGAGGCAAGCTTAGGTAATGAAACAGAGCAACACAATGGAAGTGAAACCTTGAAGGCCTTGAGCCTTAGGTTCCTGTGCTTTAGTCCTCCTAGCATTTTCCAAGGAAATAACATCCACCTGACGTATTTTAAGTTCATCCACTTTCCTGGACCTTTACCATCCAGATCAAGCAGTAAATTCCAGGTCTTCAAAGATAAGCCTCAGTGCAGCTGATGGAAGAATGGTCACTCCAAAAGGAGTTTAATTAGTAGCATGTCAGATAGTCTTTTCCACCTATTAGTGGAAAAGAGCAGAATTTTAATTATATTATAACTAAACCAATACTCTCTTTAAAGCAGAAGGAACATCTTTAATTCCAAAGGGATAAAAGAAGGTAAAAATATCCAGAATGGAGCTTTTATGATCGACTTCTCACAATTTCTATTAACAATTTCACTTTATAGATGGTCTTCATTACCCTAGATATAAAGGGTAGCAGCAAAGAACACAAAGCTTTATATTGAGTGAAGCCCAAAGCCCATTAGTTTAAAAGTGTCAATGTTTTATGGTTTTAAGAAACTATATAAATTGCAGTTATTTGTGTAAATTCACTTTCCAAATGTGTGAACACAAATGTCTATTGTCTATGAGGAAAGTTCACGCTGAGCTACAAGTGAATCGTACAATTGAGCTCTCAGCTGAGCAGCAGCCTCTGCCAAAATAGTCATTTTGGTAAGTGGTCCTAAATTTGATACAGGGGCAAGTAATTTTTTATTGTTTTCCCCGGGGGAGAAAGCTATTTTCAAAGAGCACAGACCAGCAATGTTTTTTTTTTTTAATTCTTACTGACACCACTTTTTCTTTTAACACAAAAGAATCTAAGACTGCAGTTTTTAACTTCCTTTTGTTAAAACTGTGCAAAAGACCTACTAACCTGTGTCCTTAAAACCCTGCCTTATTTTGCTCCAGATATTAAAATCTTCCTCCACTCTGCTCAGCAGTTCTCCTTTCTAAAGCAGCGAGTAATTCGATGTTTATATTCCCAGAGAACTCCACAGGGAGACCAGCTCCCACAGTTTCAGCCTATTCCTTAGAATTAGCATGAAGCTTAACGTCTGTCTTCTTAGTCACATAGTGTCTTTCCAAACTATTTTAGGTCCAACATAGCTTCAGAGAAGCTATTCAAACTGGTGAATAATTCTTTCGATTTATTTCCCCATCAAAAATTAATATTAGCAGGAGGAATCCTCGTGATAGAACGGTTCTATATCTTGACTGTGATGGTGATCACATGAACCTGCACATGTAATAAAACTGAATAGAGCTAAATACACAGACACATACGTACATACAAATGAGTCCATGTAAAACTCATGAAGCTAAATAAGGCTGATGGATTCTATCGATGTCAATTTCCTGGTCATGATAGAGTATTATATTTATGCAAGATGTAACCACTGGGGGAAACTGAGTGAAGGGTATATGGATCTCTTTATCTCATTTCTTACAATTGTATGTGAACCTAAAATTACCTCAAAATAAAAAGATTTTAAAAATCATTAACAAATTATACATTTCAGAATGTTTTTAATTTCATCACCTTAAAAAAAAGGTTATTTCAGAAATATTTAAAACACAACGAAAATGTGCAATATAGCTGGTAACAGACACCTTTGCTTTGTCCTTTCCTGGTGCATGGTTATGAATTGCCACTACCAGTAAGAGAGGCCCCAAATCCCTTAGCAGAGCCAGTATATGTCATTTTTAATTTTCCGATTTTAAAAAGGTAACCTGGTTTTGATTATGTGCCTGAGTTTGGCTGCAATAGGATCTCCAGTTGGCTTCTGAGTTTTCCAAGGTAGACTCACCAATCATTCTAATTTCATTTGTGTGTTCAGATGTGCCAGATCACAGCCATGATGCAAGGGGATCCTACATTAATGTTACAGACTCTACTTCTCACAAACACAAATGGTTACAGAAAAACATCTCAGAAGTGGGTGTCTTCCTAAGATATTAAAAGACAGGTGTCCTGATTAGCAGATGCAAACTATTATATATAGAATGGATGAACAACAAATTACTACTGTATAGCACAAGGAACTATGTTCAATATTCTGTGATAAACCATAATGGAAAAGAACACGAAAAAGGAATGTATATATATGTATAAATGAATCATTTTTCTATACGGAAATTCAAATGACATTGTAAATCAGGTATTCTTGAATAAAATAAATTTTAGAAAAAGAGAGATGTCCTTTAAGTTTTTCTCTTGCAATTTCTCAGAACTAATTCTTGCGGCCTATATCATATAAATAGGAGAAATGGATGAGTTCAACTCAAAAAATGTAGTTGTCAGCTAAGTTTTCTAGCACTGCAGTTAGATCCCAGTTTAATACTCTGAAATGAAATTGCTTTAAACAATTTATATCCTAGTTTCTGCCATCCTGTCTCTACAGTCTCCAAAGCTGTGCAAATTAAGAGACACAATCTCATTTCATCTTAAACTTGAAATATAAGGAAGCTTAGTTTCCTTAAAAGTAATCTCCCTTCCCACATATCTTGACACCTTTTGAAGGTCTAGCTTCAAACCTCTAAACATGTTAATCACACTTGCTCAATCAGAACTGTCTAGGACTTAAAAAAAAATGCAGCCTGTGTCTAAATGTTTTACAATATCATGCACACATGCCAGAAAACATCACAGAACTACAAATTCAAGCAAAACAATCAGCACTTGCAGCTGCAAAACGGCTAGCAATTTTTTCAAATGCAATCCATAGATAAAGTGATCCAAATAGGCACTTCTGCAGAGTACCAATTCTGATACAAGAAGAAAAAGAACGAGGCTGGAATATGGCTATTTGTTTTCTTCAGTGGGGTCTATTTTCAAACACCATTTTCCTCCAATTGTTCAAAGTAGCCGTCATGGTCCCAGAAATAATGATTAATAATACACTGAGTCCTAGGCTGTGTCTTCTCCAGTGATAACTTACAAGTAATGACTCTCTTATCTACACACCCTGAAGCTGTATGTAAAGCCACAATAGTACCTCAAACACTATAAACGTCTAGGATAAAAAGTATCAGCCTAGTAAATCTTCTACAGTGTGAACTAATTAGAGGCAAAGTTACACAAATTACTGGAAAATCTAAAATACAGACTATTTTAAATTAAATAGTTACTTTTATTCACATAAAACTTACATTTACATTTTAATTTACACATATGTGCATATACACATGTTACAAGAAAGTATATAATATAGTCAATATGAAAAATTCTTAGCTAATTCCTAGCAACTTTTTTGTGGTCATTCAAAACTGCTGAGATGTTGTAGCAAATGCCTGATTTAACACTGCAGAATGTTTAAACTAAAAGCATAATCTGTTTTAATAACTGCATAGAGGTGATTTTATATTACCATACCTTTTTATTCTGTTTGTTTCCTTTATGTCAATGGAAAGCCTGCACTGGATAAATTAGAGAACTATTTGCAAGGGAAAACATGAAAACATTTTGTTCCCTTAAGTAGTTTTAATATTTCTCTCTGCAGTTTGGTTTACACTAGTGCTTTGGGAAACTGTTTCTTTAACAGGACTTCCTCCAACATAGGAAGCCTATTTCCACTCCCACTCCCTTCAAAATTTCAAATTACCATACAATCACAACAATGAGTTTTGACTGTAGCCTAAACAGTATAATAACGCTGATTTTTCCCATCATTATCATCACCTGGGGCATTAACGGAAAGCACTTGGTTTCCTATCCTCATTTCCTGAAGAGGTTCAGTGGCTGTGCATTCTAATACCAAGGCCTGGATCAGCAAAAACTGGCTCACCTCCAGGCTCACTTACAGAGATGCACAAGAAGGTGTGGTCCACATCTGCCTACAAGATGGCTTGTTTGGAAAGGGTTAAAGGCAGGCTATGGGCCTCCTGCCACTGTTACCAGCATTTGCATCAGTCATGGGAAGTGATGTCACACACCTGCAATGCACATGTAAACTGTAAACACTTCACCAACATTGAATTTGGGTCTCCCACCCAAAATCATGCCCAGCTGCCTCACACTGAGTTTCTCCACTGCCATATTTGCTAGCCTGCATAGCATTGAAAAAAAAAAAAGGATGGTCTTCTGTTAACAGCAGTTAGGAAGATTCAAGTTTTACATCACCAAGCTATGTATAGTTTTGTTTTTATTGATTACTTCTTGCCATTTCTAGAATCACAGAGAAGGAACTGGAAGAAATCTTAAAGATTATGCAACACTGCACTCTCATTTCACAAATAATTAAATCATACCTCTATTGTTGCTTTCACTGATGGTTCTTTCTCATCAGACTTGAGGGCAGGAACTGGGATTTAAAGCACTTTTCTGTTGCTAGAGCTTAATACCTAGCAGGTATTCAAATTTGATAAATAAATGGGTGGATAGATGGGTGGCTTCTTCGAAACCACTTCACAGAGCTAACTTGGATGACTTGGTCAATTTACTCAATTTTTCTAAAACTGAGTTTTGGAATAATAAATGGGAATAATTAATAGTATCTCCCTCAAAGGATTGTTGAGCAGATATCTTGAGATAATGCTTTTCCAAAGTTCTATACAAAGCCAGACACATAATAAGGATTCCGTAAGTATTAGCTTGCTGTAATTTTGATAATGGCAGTAGTATATTACCCTCCATTTCTCCTTGTTACAATAACTCACCAACCTCTTGGTTCATCCTACCTGAGTGTCAAGGGGTTCACCCCCCGACTTGTGGTCTTCCTCTCTCTCCCCAGATCGACCATCAGGCTGGGATGACATCAACATCCACGTGAACAACGCATCAAGCCCTTTTTCACACCTCACTGACCTTTTCATCTCTAATAACGTCCACTTTCTTCTTTCAGCTATATGTATCGTGTGACCTTACACAATCTCTCTGGAATCAGTCTACTTAGATAGAAATGCTAGTTTCATCAGCAGTTATAGCCATGTAACTAACCAGCTACACATTTTTCAGGTTCCCTAAAAACTTTAGTTACCTCGCTTGCTAAATGGGATTATAAAGGTACTTCACAGTGCTTCACATACGGTAATACTCTATTATTGTCTGTTCTTATTGTTCTTATCCCCCAAACGACACCACCTCTGAAATATGGAACCTCAACACTAATGTGTAATGTCTGGACACTTAAGTTATTCCAAGTCTTACTTTTGTAAGTAGCTGAAAATAAATTAGAAATAAAAAGCCGGGAAAGTAAGAAAATACAAAAGTGCTTAAAGAGAATAAAAGAGTTTCAAAATATAATCATTGGGCACCCAAAAAATAACAATAATTATAAGAGTTTATACTAATTGCTAATATATACAGCATACCTAGAGTAATACCTGGTCCAAAAAGTATATCAAAATAAATACATTACATAAATTATGAATGCTTACTAAGCATGGGCACAATTCTAAGTACTTTCCATGATGTGTTTTGCACATACAGGTGAGAAAACTGAGGTTCAGAGAAACTCAGTAACTTACCCAAGTTACATGTCTAGCATATTGCAGAGCTGGGATTCAAATCCACAGACACAAGACCACACTGACAGTTCATGTATGGTGGAGCTGGGATTTAGACCCAGTCATTCTGATACCAGATCATGTGCTCTTAATTACTCTGTCTCTCCCTAAATTACTAACATCACAGAATACATACAGTGACAATAGCTTAAAAAATATACATACACATACATTTGTTCAATCAAATTTTCATATCAGGCTCTTTCATTTCAACCAATTTGCCTTTGGCTAAAGTTTACGCTATTTTCAGCCCCAAGAACCCTGTCCTTCAGGGCCAGTGTTAGACTTCACATGCACAGCCCTGCCAGGTCTTCCAGGGCTTGCACAGACAGAGACTGGGCCCTTTATCTCAGCATGCCTTTCCCGTTTTCCAGAATTCTTCACTTCACTGACGGATGAAGACTTCTACCCAGACATAACTGAGCAAGTACAATGGCAACAAGTATTTTTCTGGGTTCCATTCTGCCTTCGTGAGTCAGCTTATTTTCAATACAAAGATTAGTCTGGTGACAGTGAAAGAACAGGTTTTCCCACCACCATGGGAGTAGCGACCTGGGCTACACAAAGTCCAGCTTGTAGATAATCAACTTCAAAGTCATTCTTTCTAGGAGTTTTTTGTGCAGCAGTGGACCCCAGGTACATCTTTCCTACAGCCGTCTGGCAGTCATTTTTCAGGTTCACCTCCTGAGTTCTTGCCAGGGCCACAAAGTAAAGGAAGTAATAATTCTTCTCTGGCCACCACACTTCCTAAAGTGGAGTCACCTGATAGTTCTATACCCACTCTCAGAACAAAGTAACACTTTCCTGCCACCGTTAAAAGTCTATTAGCTGAGGTGTTTGTCAGGCTCTGGAGTGAGCAGTCAGGCAATGTATGAGAGTGGAGGCAGCAATTCAGTAGTGCTAATTTGTGGTCTTCTGGTTTCTTGGAGCAGGAATTCAGGAGTTAGGATGAAGAGGGGGAAATAACATTTTAGCCTATAATTCAGCAATAACCATCAATGATAATATTATTGAACATATCATCATTCTTTATCAGCTTTTCCCTCTATTTCAGCACAGCACCATCACACAGAGGAGATAATTACTTAAGCAAAATATTTCTTTTTGTTTATACTGTCTTCTCAAATCTTTTCTCAACAATTACAGATCATAAAGAAGAAAAGTTACCTTCTGTATATGACAGAATACTCTCATCTAGAAATCAGTTAAAAGATAAAACTAAAGATTCAGTTTTGAATTTCTAAGTGTGATGCTGAAAATGGCATCAAAGGGATTAAAAATATTTATACAAATTATCGAATGAAATTTGTCTTGAGATACATCAGAAAATGCTCTAGCTTCTTTACAAGTAAGGATTATCAGCGCACAATCTTGCTTAGCAACAAAATGTCACCAGAAACTAAATCAATTTTGTCAGTGACACCCACATCTTATAATTCCTTACCCTAACTCATTCTTGTCCTATGTCTCTTACCCCTTCGATACATGTTTCTCTTCTGTGTTTGAGGTAATTTGGGGTGCTTGGCCTGAAGTAGGACTCGAACAACAACAACAACAACAAAAGGAATAAAGAGGGAAAGAAGATGGAAAGTAATAAAAAGCATATATGATTTTCAAGGTGGTACAGACCTAATAATTCTAGATATTTGTTCTTTACCACAATATTTCAATGTATTGAACTGTATTCTTAACATATTTTTTCTTTATGAAAATATGAACTTTTGTCATTAGCATTCTTGAGCAATTCTCTTAACCTTTTTAATTTTTGGTTTTCTCATCTGTAAAATAAGACAATTGCTCTACCTGATCTCAAAAATCACCCAGCTCTCTGAGAGATCTTCAATAAATTTATCCTGATTTCACTTTAGTTCAACTTAATCCAAAATCTGTTTGGATTCTTTGGAATCAAGTGCTAAACCAAACCAAGTCACAACTTTCACCAGATTGCACAAAAACAATGGAGATCAATAGGATATTAAAACATCAAAATAATTCTTTCTCCAGAATAATTTTTTGCTTCATGGAGAATTATTGCCAATAGTTAAAAAGAACTAGGTTCTACTAGCTCCCAATCTTTCAATGCCTGAGGAAATACTCAGTTATCACTACCAAACTTAAAACCCAGCTGTGCCCACAAATATTAAAGGCCGGTCCACAAGCAGTTGAAATACACACATACGGTCACAAATATACGCACAAAATTCTTCTGCCCTCTCCCTAAACAAACAGAGAATTTCATTCTATTTTTACATCTTCTATCACACGCTTCACAGAACGTGGCACAAAAAGTCATGGGTCAGCATCAGCTCCTGACAATGCGTGTTATACGCCCAAGGCACACATTCACATAAGAGACACTTTGCAGATTCCCTGAGTTGAATGTTCCTCTTTTGACTCTTCCAGCTTAGTCACTATTTCTAATTCTTCTCAGTCCACAGATCTACTAGAGTGCAACACAAAACCACAGAAACGTCGAAAACAAGTGTTGGAAATAAGGACAGTAAAGTTCCAACTGCACATCTGAAAGAAAAAACGTGTATAAAATTGCTTCCAAACATAAAAAATATACTTATCCTCAATTTGTAATATTTGGATTCCAGAGGAATTAAAGACTGAGAATTAAAATAATGCATCAATTAGAGAACAAAAATGCATCATTTTGGCTCAGCCTGTCATCTGTGTTGAATCATTTTTTTTTTTTTTAGTTTAACCCAATTTAAGCATAAAAGTGAAATAGCTCAGAAAAGCAGAAGACAGCAATAATCTCCTGACTCCTTAACTATTATTAGGACACACGACCCTCTAACTCTACACAATTGTCCTAACAATTTTCAAGAAGTTAATATTTCCACTCAGCTCTCACATGTGAAAGTTGTTTAAGTACTGAAATTTCTAAAACAGTATCTTATAAACAGTATGTATAGAAAGTAATTCACATTTATACTAATAGGCAATCAATAGCCAGGTACACGTGGTACTCTATATTATAATCATAATCTAGATGAGTAAGAACTAATCTTTACCTCTTTAATATTTCACGATCTATATACTTTTCTACTTTCTCCTTCTCACATCCACTTTAATTTCATTTAATCTTCACAGCAATAAGGCAAAGTAAGTATTGTTGTTTTCAGTTTATAACTGGGGGGAAAAAAAGCAACTGAGGTAAGGGAGGTTAAGTAGCTTATTCAAAGTCTCACTACTGCTAGGTGACAGAATTAGTAACCAAACATAAGCCAATATGACTCTAACATAGAGTAGATTACATGGAAAAAAAAGAAAAAGAAAGAAAAGAAAACGCAACCAAATAAGTCACCTAAGAATCCCCGATACCTAAAAAAATTAACTTGATCTCACTTCACCAGAATTCATCCATTCAGACAGACTGCCCAGTGCCAAGGCTTGTATCACAGCATACGGTATTAAATGTCCTCTGTGAAGTTTCAGGCTGAAATTAAATCTAAGCAAACAATATAAGCCATCAACAACAAAAAAATCTGTGGTGTACAGTAGCTCCCTGAAAACTTTCATCCATAAGTGTGACATTCAATGTCTCTCAAAACTTTATTTTCATTATTTAATATTTTTTCCCAAAATCTTAAGTTTCATTCAATCTAAAGTTTGGAAATAAGATGACACACTTTCCTTAATATCCTACCCTTTGTTGTTTCCTCTTTTTTCCCCATCTTTATAATGACTATCTTTCATTGCTTTATATCTACTAACCGTTCAATATCACTAAGAACTACTAAGGTTTTTACATAACAGAAACCATGAGTCTCTGAATTTTAAGATTTCATTATATGGTAAGGGTAGGGAAACAAAAAATAAAGACCTTCAGAATTACTAAGTGTATTTACATGACCCTCTGTGAGCAACAGTATTAGCAACTAAATATTGACTGCCTATTACATGCCAGGCACTGTATCAAGTACTTGATGTATCAGATCTTGTTTTATTCCAGCTGCAAAGCTTTTGAGCTATTATCACAAATAAAGTTAAAGAAAAAATAACTTCAGAAAGGTTAAATAACTTGATCAAACTGATACAATTAACCAATGACAAGACAGAGTCTCTAGCTCAAGTCTGTCTGACTTGTAGATTTTGTTTACATAGGCTACCAAAGTCAGATAGGCCCACGATCAAATCCTAGAACTCTCACCAAAGCAGCACTCAAATTATTTGGAAAGGCAATGAATTAAAAAGTTTGCTGTAGATGAGAACGAGTATGGCCTGTTCAGAGACACTCTGAAAATACCTATGTGCTGCAGCAGAGGCTTTTCATTGGAAGGTGCCTGTCCATTCTCTAAAGCACAGTTAGAGGTAGGTTGGGAGAAGACAGTACCAAATTGGGTAAGTGCCAACTCTGGACACCATATGTAGTAAATCACCCTTCAATATAGCAATTATATAATTGCCGGAATGAGACAGTCAACAGACTCTAAACTGCAAACTTCACTAGTAAGTAATTTCTGAAATTTCACCCAAACACAGATTGGGCCTCTTCCTTTAATTCCATGTAGCTTTTGTCCATCTAGTAGCTATAGCCTCCTCTGCAGAGTCACTGAATAGTCAAGGAAACAATAAAGCTATCACCATCAAGTAAAAATGGTTGGTGCCCTGCCCTGAAGCCCTGCTAACTAGAACTGCATGTGCAGAGAATCTATATTTGTCCCAGTGGGTGACCACAGTGACCTTTCACGTCTGTGGATGTGGAAATACATCCTGGGTTGGGCCATACTGGAAAGTATGAGTGATGTCCCCAGCCAAGAACTGATTTATCTGACTCAGAATGTCAGTGTCAATATAATCTCTTATTCACTGCATTTTTTTTCAAGCTCTTTATTTGAAAATAATTGCTTTACACTTTTGTACCAGCTTTTCAGGTACACCAAAGTGAATCAGCTGTATTTATACATACATCCCCATATCCCCTCCCTCCCATGACTCCCTCCTGCGACTCCCTCCCGCTCTCCCTGTCCTGGCCCTCTAAGGCATCACCCATCATCGAGTTGATTCCCCTTTGTTATACAGCAACTTCCCCCTAGCTATCTATTTTACAGTTGGTAGTGTACATATGTCTATGCCACTCTCTCACTTCGTCCCAGCTTCCCCTTCGCCCCCCACTCCTCCAACCCCGTGTCATTGCATTTTTTTTTTTTTACATTCTCCTCCTAAGGTTTTAGTAAGTTACCTGCAATGTATATATACACATAGACCCTTTCCCAATGACCAAACTCAGCTTTTTTGGCAATATCTTCTGTAAAGAGGTCTGAGATTAGAAGAACAGGGCACTAATGTCAGATTCTATGTTCACTGGCAGGGACAGATAGAAAAGTTTACACAGCACCTTCACAGATGGTGGTTCAAACCAGTTATTATTCCCTCCCTTTCCAAACAGTTAAATGTATTCTATTTTCAACTTTTTATTTACTGGGGGGGGGGGGGGGGGTTGTTTACTTTATATACGAATGATATTATCAGGCAAAGAGACAAATCCTTGTTAGTATAAACAAGTGCACTTTGTATTTCTCATTTTCAAATCCAGCCCTACCATCTTATCATAATAGCTATTGCCTGTACTAAGGAAAGTGCCATTAGACATGCCTATACCTCCCTGCCCACACAGCACCTTAATTCCAATCTGTCTTAAACAATTATTTTCAATAAGTTAGGTTTTACTTTTTAGGAATCCAAATATTCCTATTACCTAACAAATGAATCTCAGCTTTATCATTGTATCAAGATAAATTCAAATATGGGAGGGAATATTGGTGGCATTCTGAAATAAGAGAGAGAGAAAATAGGCTTCCTCATTCAACTTAGCACAATACAGATATGTTCCATCATTTCAGGTTTGTGTGAATAAAACTTTATCTATATATCAGTCTTATGCAGCTTCAAAGGATAAAGCCAAAATGATTGTGAAGAATCAGTTGACCTAATGCTAGAAAAGGATGCAAAGCAGCTCCAATCTATACTTGGTGGCCTTCGTTTTCTTACTTAAATGGAAGAGGAAAATGGATAGAAAGAATTTACTTACATAAAAATATTATGAAAATAAATGACTGAGGAATATTCCACAGCATAACTTTGAAGAGGTGCCCAGAGCATTAACCCAAAGTAAAAAGGCAGAGACAACTGGCTGATTACCTAAATCTGTATTATGTTTCTAGGTTCTGTCACGCCTGTCAGTGGCTTGATAACTACACTAGAATTAGGGCCTCAACTATGAGACTGTCTCCATGGCACAACCTACAGCAATTTTGTGGCTTAAAGAAAAAATATACTCCAATTTTTTAAAAAAGCCACCACAACAGATTTTTTAAAATCTCTTGCCCATCTTAGAATCTTTCAGCAGAATTTGGGAAAAGAATTATTTATATATAAAAATGATAACAAGAATAGAAAAAATAAGAGTGTGAGATTTATACTTATCTCTTGTTATGAAAAACATCAGATTCTGAAACAGCAGCAGCCATTCTATTCACAAGTAAGTGAAGCATGCATATTGCAGTCACTGCTACCACAGCTATTTGAGAGCATTTGGCAAGAGATATTCACTAGGATTTAATTCTAACACTGGAATTCTCCCTTAGTCAAAAAGAGTTCTTCCAAATCATGGATTGTCAGCCTGGGGTCTGTGAATAGGCTTCAGGGCAGAGCATAAAAGTATATGATAAATTGTGCAAGAATATGGATTTTATGTATTTTCCCTATGGAGAGAGTATGTAGATTTTATTAGATTTGCAAAGGGCCTATGAATTTAAAAAAAAAAAAAGGTAAGAGCAACTATTTTGGATCCTGAACAAATGAAACCATATTATTTGTTCTAGTTTTCTGTTTTAAGGATCTCCCTTTACTAAGTATAACAAGGCCACCTGAGACACATAAGACATTTGAACATCACCACTTAATCAGTCACTAATGATCAATGACTTTCTCTTTAACTTATAAATTATCCTCAACAGAGTACAATTCATAACACTCCATCTCCGTACTTAGTCATTGTTGGTTGTGACTGTTTGCACCCACAGTAGTGAATACATCTCAGTAGTATTTGGTTATGGTGAGTCATTTCACAGTCTCCATAATTCTCACTCATAGTAGCATCTATCAGACTGACTTCAAAATATTTTTCCAAAAAAGGTATGGTCTTTCCTCTCTTACTGTCTTTATCTTCCTTTTCAGATAATCTCAAAAAACTGAAACAGCATCTCATTGATATTTCTCATGGAATTAATAAGCATCAAGATGAAATATCTAGTTTTAATAATACTAATAATAGTAGTCTTCACAGATCAACTTTTTTCTAAATTGTTCCACATGCACTCTGTTTTATTATTTCTTTTATTGTCAACATACAACATAATGTTTAAGATCTCAGGTTTGGGAGTTACTGGTTTTGAACCCCAAATTTCCCATTTACCAGCTGTGTGACCTTGGAAAATTTTCTTAACCTCTCTGAGCCTTAGTTTTTTCATCTGAAAACTAAGCCTAACAGTATAGTACCTACACCATAGGTTCTTGGGAAGATTAAATAAGAAAATGGGTATAAAGCACAAGGTCTGGTGCATAGAAATGTTTACTGTTAGCCAAGCATTATATTTTAAGATAAATATTTCATGTGTGTCATAACTAAAGAAATGATTCATCTTCAGCAGGACAGATCTCATCAAGAAAGTCAGCCCACGACTTCCCTGGTGGCACAGTGGTTGAGAGTCCACCTTCCAATGCAGGGGACATGGGTTCAAGCCCTGGTCTGGGAAGATTCCACATGCCACAGAGCAACTAAGCCCGGGTGCCACAACTACTGAGCCTGTGCTCCAGAGCTCACGAGCCACAACTACTGAGCCCGCATGCTGCAACTACTGAAGGCCATACACCTAGAGTCGGTGCTCCGCAACAAGAGAAGCCACCACAATGAGAAGCCTGTGCACCACAACGAAGAGTAGCCCCCACTCATCACAACTAGAGAAAGCCACACGCAGCAACGAAGACCCAAAGCAGCCAATAAATAAATAAATAAATCTTAAAAAACAAACAAACAAACAAAAAAAAACTCAGGCCCAAGAGACCAAAAGAATAGGCCAGCATAACAATACAGTTCAAACAAGTAAGCAACAGGTGGCAGTCCTGGCACGCGAGTTGGTGGAGAGCAGACAATAGACAGAGCTGCAGGACAGAAAAGGTGCTGAGTTCCACTTCAGAGAGAGGCAGTGGGGACCTAGCTTCATTAACTAGAAATCAGGTTTGGCATCCATTCTGACCATTCTCAAGGATATTAATGGAAGCTCAGGTAACTAATGTATTAGAGGGAGGGCTTTGCTTAGGAAAATAAAAAACAGCATCAGATTGTGTCTACCAAGAAGAATGATTTGATGCTAGTTGACTAGTTAGTGGACACTTAAAAATCTCCTTCTCAATGGCCAAAACTGGCTCAGAAATTTGAAATGAGGTTGGACCTGCAGGTAGGTGTTAAGTAGTCCCAGCTGCCAGAGATAGAAGCCAAGTAGATCATTATTTCATAAACATTTACAGTTGGATTCCCCCTGCCAAAAAGCAACAATAACAAAATATCTACACCATTGCCTTAGGGATTTATACTAGTCTCCCATCTCAAAATACCATCTCTATCCTATCTGATCTCCATCATAGAGCACACAGCTTAGAGCTGATTCTTGCTTTCTACCCCTCTGGGCCTTATGTTTTTGGACTGTTTGTTGCTAACTAGATCAACTAACTTGGAAGTTGGATCACACTTCATCTTTGCACCATCCCTCAGAGGCTGCCCTCTTACTTTTTGGCCCTGACTCTCAAGACCTCAACTTGGCTAGAAGCCCAGATTCTAACTCATCTAGGAAAGGGAAAAAGGAATCCAGGAGAGGGCACTGGATTTAGAGGTGGAAAAACTGGACTTGAATCCAAGCTGTGCCATTAAAGGGCAATGTAGCTTTAGAAAATAATAGCTGACATTGATTGAGCTCTTAACAGCTTAATAACATTTAATCCTCACAAAACCCTTAAGTAAATTACATTATTATGTCCATTTTATAGTTAAGGAAACTGAGGCACAGAGAGGTTAAATATGTTGCCCAAGGTAACAAGTCTAGAGCATCAGCAGAATTATTAATCTTAGGCAGTTCAGACTCCTAACCAATATGCCACATTGCTTCATCATCACTTAACTTCTTTTGGAAATGGAAACACTTATAAAGCCAACCTCCATGATGTGAAGGATTTTGTGAGCCTAAAACACCATAAAGTATTAAAAGCAAAAAGGTGATATGGACTCTATGTGCTATACACACGTAAATCATTTCCTTTTATTATTGTGTTCTCTTTATCAGTTTTAACTTTTTCAGTTTTTTTTGTTTTGTTTTGTTTTGTTTGTTATCCAGAAATCATTGTTCTGTAGTCTTCCTTTTTCTGCCTTTAAAGAAATAGATTCTTTGCAATTAAAATTTACCAATTTTTCTCCCAAGTCACTTGCGCTGGCACATTTATAGAGTATGTGTCTAATTCTCCCTACAACTTTTGCTGATGGAATATTCTTTCCTGACTCATAACTTTATGGTCATTTGAAACAGTGACTTGTTATAATAGAACATCCCATACATCTCTGCTTTCTTCCATTCTTTGAATTTTTCCAGGTTCCTAAAGCTTTTTATTGATGTCTTAAGCCTTCTATTAACCATTGTTCTTATTGTATGAGCTGTCACACTCCTTTGAATTTCTCTGGCTGCACACTCCTACCTTCCAGCACTAGGTCTACAGACTGCAACCCTCACTGCTTCATATTTCTCATTCCTTTCTTCCAACTGAGTGATATTTTTCTGTTTTTGAAACTCTTTTCACATCAGTGGATTATTCCATTTCCACCAGTTTTTGGAATTAGACCAATAAATAGAATTGAAAATTGCTACTCTAAAGAGACTCCCTGAAGGTGCTATTCCTGTTGAGATGACTTTTATACAATTTTCAGGTTCTCAAAATTGCAAATTAGTCAGTGGTGATTAATGGGACCCAAATGGAGTGGCTATACTCCTGGGAAAAAGCCGTTTCAGACAATACAGGTCCAAATGGTTTACAAGGGTTAGTGTTCTAAGGGAAATGGGATGCTTAGGGGCACAAACTTGGCTGACAGTCTTGTAAATTATAATCACTGTTAGCAGAAGCCAAAAAGATGCCCAAAGATAGCGCCATCTACTCTGCTCATACGTAACCAAAGTAAAAGAACAAAGAACTGGCACTGGATCATTCTTAAACTTCCTCCCAAAGCAGAGTACACCACATTCTCCTACTGCCCTAACCTCTACCTTCTGTTTTTAATATGATTGTGCTCGTCCCTTTCTGACATATTTAGGACCTTTTTGTTGGCAGCTGTGATAGTTTTATCTGATCCTTTTTTATGAATTTTAAGCATTCATTCCTTTTCTCCCATTATTATCACATGAAAATATCTAAACTACATTCAACCTGTATTATGACCATTCTTTTCCTGCTTTATACTTCCTTCCATTTAAACTTTTCTTTTTCTGGTAGAGAACTTCAGAGTACTCACAGAATGACAGGACAGTAACAGCTCTGTCATTTTAATTTTTCCTCTCCCTTCCCCAGGAGCATGAGAATGTTGTTACAGTGATTTGTTAGGGTCTTTTAAAAAATTAAATATACTTTTATTAAAATATAACATAAAACTACAAATATTAAAAAATCGTAATTATAAATATCAACTAATTATTACAGTGTTTCTCCCAGGTCACTATCCACTAGGTCAGGAAAAGAATTTCCCAGAACCTTGGGAGCCCTACCTTTGCCCAATCACACCTTGCCCTTCTCAAGGAACCCTGTCCTAACTTCTAATACCATAAATTAGCAGTGCCTGCTATTGAACGGCATGTGGATTCTTGCCCATATTCTTTTGAGAATTGCTTCTTTCATTTTCATATTATGTTTTCAATATTTATCCATCTTGATACCTGCAGCAGTAGTTATTCACTTTTAATGCTATATCCTAGTTCACTGCATGAATATACTACAATTTATTTATCCATTCTGGACATCTGAATTGCTTCCAAATTTTTGCTATTATGAATAATATTGCTATGGAAAATCTTAACTTGGTTTTTGGTATATATGTGACAATAATTCCATTGGATATATACCTAGCAAAAGAATTGCTAGGTCATAGAAATGTCTTTAATTTTAATAGATACTTCCAATTTCCCAAAACACTGCACCAACAGCCATAAGAGTTCCAGTTGTTCTATATCCTCACTAATACTAGGTATTGTCAGATTTATGTTTGTTTGCCATCCTGGTAGGTGTTAGAGGTTTTTAACTTGCATTTCCCTGTTTCTAAAGGAGTCGAACATATTTTCTCATGTTCTTTGATCAATTGGATATCTTCTTTGTGAAGTCCCTGTTCAATATGTTGACTATTTTTCTAATCAACTGTCTTGTTTTCATTATTGATTCATGATAGTTCTTTATATATTCTTTGTCAGTTATGTATAGACAACCTTTGTCAAATGCACAGTAAATATATTCCCCCACTCTGAGCTTGCCTTTTCAAGTCTAATTGATATCTTTTAATGAATAGACATTCTTAATTTAATATAATCCAATTTACCATTCTTTTATTTTATGGTTAGTGCTTTTGTGCCCTATTTAAGAAATTTTGCCTAATCTAAGGTCATGAATATATGTCCTATGTTATCTTCTTGAAGCTTTATTGATTTACCTGTTACTTTTAGATCAACAATCAACCTGGAACTGATTTTTTATATGATTTTATGCACAGGTCAAATTTGCTTTCCCTTTTCATACAGGTATTCAATTGACCCAAACATCAGTTCATGAAGAACTGTCCTTTCCCCACTTGTCAGCAATGCCAGCTTTGCCAAACATTAGTGTGGTCTGTTTCTGGTCTCTCTTTATTAATCCATTCTAGCACTGTCTTGTAGAGTAAGACTGAAACATTCTTTCTTTGCTTTTCTATTTCCTAACTCTTCTTAGCTCTTTGCATTTCTATATGAATTTTGTCATCTAACTGTCGATATTTACCCAATGGTGGTAAAACTGATTACATTCATTTATAAGGTTTTTATGTTTTTCCACAGGTAATCAGGCACATAATTTCTTCATGACATATCTCAACAAAAGCTTTATCTTATACACAACCAAACGTCCATCCAGCCCTTTTCTGTTGGACATAGCTCACAGAGCAACCATTTGTTCCTCTTTAGCTCACAGAGTACTGATTTGCGTATCCTTCCCTGAGAGTTCCCATGCTCTGCTCTCTCTCTGGTTGTCTCTAAAAAAACCAGATCCCTGGAGAAATCAGGAATGGTGTTTGATGATTCTACTGTCCTCTCGTTTCTAATCCTCTCCCCTTTCGTTTTTAAAATTATATGTAGTTAAAACTCCTAACTTCATTTTGTTGATTATTTCACCTTTCTTCCATATGTCAATGAAAACAGCAGCCAAAAACTTGTTTACACAAAACTCAGAAGTCTTTCTGAACTCAAAAATAAGAACATGAGAGCCAGAATCATCTTCCCTCTTCAACATGATTGTGCTGCTCATTTCTTGAACTAAGATGCCTGCTGTTAGATCACCTTTATCTTCAGCCTTTAACTGAAACTTCAGCTTAAGTCCACATTCTTTCCAAGAGAAGCAAAGAAAAAGATGGGCTTTGGAATCAGAACAACTGCATTCAAATCCAGATTTGACATTTAGTAGCTGTGCTTAGGGCAAATTGTTTGATAAGAAGACTACACATAATACATTTCAAACGTCTAAAACAGGGTCTAGTGCTTAGGAGCTTGTCAACTGCTATCCTTTCGTCTTCTATTTCAGTAAAATTCTCTTTCTTAAAACATATTTTACAGAAACTATAATCTTTGTCCTCGGAGCTATGATTAACTTCCTCTCTTCATTTGTAATCCTACCATCTCTCTCACTTCTTTCCTTTTGACACACTATAAAAATCTTATTATATAATGTTTTTATTATTGCTTCTTCTTCCCTAATACTCTTAAGTTCTAATTATACCTGCCTTCGTTACTTGTTTATAAATTTTCCATAATTTTTTTACCTTTGTTATTTCTGTTCATAATTTCTGTTAATTTTTTGCAGCTGGGTATCTTCGTGGATTCTTACATTTGCAGCATTCTATGCATCCAGTGTCCTTAGGTCAGTCAACTCCCTCTGGGCACTGTAGCCTTCCTTGTTTGTGGGTCACCTCCAATACTGTTTCTGGACTTCCCACTTGCACAAGGCACCTCTGCACAGGCTTGTCACCTCCATAATGCTACAGCATCTTCACCACCTGCCACCTCACCCGCTGAAGCCAAAGATGGACATGTCACTCTATGCAAAGCTAATTTAGGGAGAATGGATCTCCTCCTCTTTAGCATAACACCTCATTTGATACAACTCACTCAATGTTGCATTAAACATGCAAATTATAAATAGGTTTTAGCAAAAACAGTTCCTTTCATTTTTATGCTCATCTGGGAATGTATCTCTGTAATAGGTACCAAGAAAAACATAAAAGAACTCCATCCCTCCAATGACTGGGCTGTGGCTGGGTCAGCTCATCTGGCTGACTTCTTCCCTTAGGATGGATTCTTCCCCCTCAAAATTCCTAAATTCCTTTTACAAAGAAGCACCTGGCAGGCAAATTCTACCAGGTTTCCAGAGAACCTCAGATATGTCTAAATTAGCCTCAATCAAGAATGAATAGGACTCCAATTGCACTATCAAGTGTACCAAAATACTGCCCTTCTATACTATATTTATACACACTGAGTCTAGGAATGTGGCTTCTTGTTTTTCCCCCCTAAAATACAGTTGGCTTCCCCTCCCAACACTACCCTTCTTATAATATATGGGAAAGGTGGCTTGATCTTTAATAATTTTTTTCCTTTCACATTTCATTTGGAGTCATATATATGTACTTATCTGATCTTCTCTCTTCACCAGAATATAAATCTTCCAAACATGATTGTATTTTTAAGACAGTCATATCGTGGTTTGAATAAAGAAAATTCCGACCCTGTAAAATTTTCCCCTCTTAGTGACCAGCAAAAATAGCCACAAATCCAGGTCTTTCATGCACAATATATTTTGCTTTCGGTATTCAGTCTTATTCCTTGCACTAAGTTATACTCCCATGTCTCTTGCCTCAAATCCCTAAGGTCCCTTAAAGTTCTCTGTGCTCTTAAGGCATAGAATCACAACAGGCTCAGATCAGATAGTACTACAAAGATCAGTAAGTGCAAAAGCTTCAGAAAACACATTAAGAAACTGAAACAAAATGTTTAAGAGACTTTCCCAAGGTCATACAGGTGGAATTTTTTGATGTGTAGGAAAAATATATTTTTTTTAAATTTGTCACTGTCATAGCAGTTATTTTTTAAAATTGACATCCTATAGTACATTTATTTTACTATCATTTGGTTTTTCTCTAAGGACATGGCTGAATCAAGCACATTTATAAGACACATCTGCTACACACAACATAATACAAAGCATCACAAAGTCAAAGATTAAGGAGGCTTAAGGAACCTTGGGGGAAGACACAAATATTTCATTCACTTGGCTCATCCTATCTGGCTAGAATTCTAAGGCACTGATGATGACAGTGGGTCTTCTTGTCTTTCTTTTAGGCTGGGACCAGATATCCAGACTGATGGATAAGAGACATAAATTCCCTCTCATCTACCTCCACTACTCCAGAGTAGCAATGAAATCCACAATTTCTTAAAATTCTCTTAATTATTTCACTATATGAGCTGACAGAAGGAGAAATAGTTCCACTGTTTAGAAATAACCATATTACTATTTTCCCCCTTTATTCACATGGTCACAGATGTATTTATAATAAGATTTGGCTGTTTTAATAATAATTCATACTACCTTGGTGGTTAGTGATTCAACTAAGACAAGGACATGGACCCCAAATTCACGTTAATACCTCATTTCATTAGAACCGACTATTTTGATTTATCCATTTATCTCTAGCTTATTTATTTCTAACCAACCTATATTGTCAAGTATTACATAAAAATTCTTGCTGATGAAAGGGATTTGTTCATCACTTTCAAAGAAAGGACTTTCTTGAGTTTCTGAATCAAGAATCGGTGCATGGCATTTTTGACTTGATCCAGTTGTTAAGTCACTGTTATATATGCTGACAAATATCACCTACCTCACTCTTAGTTATTAGAGTACTACTACTACTACTACTACTATTAATAATAATATATTCCAAGCCATAAAATTCAAATTAAATTAAAATGATCCAAAAGATTGTATCATTCCTCCCTAACATGGAAGAAAAAATACAAGCGTGAAGGAAACAGCAGTGCTATGAATTCCTAAATGAGCAATCTGTTCAAAGCCAAACCTCAGACAGACTGAATAAGTTAACCTTCTTAGTTAATTCTAACAGCATAAGAAAGAAAGCAAATATCTTTACCCATTTAGCACCACCAACTCCTTATTTTACATTGTATAGGTATAATTCTTGCCACTGAATCATAAGTCTCCAGAACAAGATATGGATTCATTTTAAAGGTCCTTTCTAATAATTCAAAGATTAAACATCTCAACTTTCATGCAAGTGAACATAGTTCTCCAATTATCTCTTCTACAAGTTTAATTTCTTTGGAAAATTACTTAAAAGAGGAAATACCCACACAGCTAGGCTCACTTAATAATGCAAGTGTAATTTTAGTTCAGAAAATGCAGCTTTGGGGAAGTGTGGCCAAGACGGCAGAGTAGGAAGATCCCGAGCACACCTCTTCCAACTGATACCCAAAATTACACTATTTACAGAGCAATTATCTATGAGGACAGCCTGATGACTAACAGAAAAGATTTTTTACACCCAAAGATATAAAGAAGAAACCACAAAGAGATGGGTAGGAGGGGCTGAGACACAGTATAGTCAAGACCCACACACCCAGGTGGGCTACACACAAAAAAGGAAGATAATCACAACTGCAGAGGTTTTCCCCAAAAAGAGAGGGGTCTAGGCCCCACATTGGGCTCTACATCCCAGGGGTTCTGAACCAGGAAGATAAGCCCCCAGAACGTCTGACTTTGAAGGACAGTGGAACTTGCATTTGGAGAGCCAGAGTGCTGTAGGAAAGATAGACTCCACTCTCAAAGGATGCATGCAGAATCACGCATACTCCAGGTCCCAATGCAGAGTCGTAATTTGAAAGAACCCAGGTCAGTTCCACTTGCTGATCTTAGAGGGCCTCCTGAAGAGACAACAGGCAACTGGGACTCCCTCAGGGGAGACAAAGATGCTGACAGCAGCCATTTTGGGAAGCTTATTTTACCATCAAGCAAGACACTGGGCTGGCAAGTGACATTCTGGAGTCATCCCTCTAGCCTATCAGCACCAGGGACTCACCTGCCCACCAAAGGCCAGCACCTGTCCAGGAACTCCTACGTCATGAAGCCAGCCATGCGGGGACTTGGCTTTGCCCGCTAGAGGGACACCACCAGAACTGCCCTCTCACCCCAGCCCCGCTGCCAGTTGCCCTGGAATCTGGCCTCACCCACCAGGGGGCTGACACCAGACCCCAGACTCCCAGGCCCAGTAATCAATCATTTCAGGGCCCAAATACACCCACCAGTGGGGAAGCACCAACCCCAGGCCCCGAAAGGCACCACAGCCAGTTACCCCAGGACCCAGCCCCACTTACCATCAGGCTGGCAGCCAATGGGGCCAGGGACCAGCCCTGACTACTAGGACACCAAAGTAGTTGCCTGCACCACAACAAAAGTGCCAGTACAGACCACACAGAAGGCACCCCTAAGCACTTAGCTCTGGTGACAAGAGGAGAATGTGATGCTGGGCTCCATAGGACATCTCCTACATAGCCACTGCTACAAGATCAGGAAACATGACTGACCTAGCTAATACACAGAATAAACACAGAGAATTAGGCAAAATGAAGAGAGAGAAAAACATGTTCCAAACAAAGACACAAGACAAAATTCCAAAAGAAGAACTAAGCAAAGTGGAGAAGAGCAATCGACCAATAAAGAATTCAAGGTAACGATCACAAAGCTGCTCAAAAAAGTTGGGAGAATAATGGCCAAACACAGAATTTTAACAGAGAGTTGTAATATATAAAGAACCAACAGAGATGAAGAATATAAAAACTGAAATTAAAAATACACGAGAAGAAATCAAAAGTAGATTAGATGGTACAGAGGAATGGATGAGCAAACTGGAAGACGGAGCTGAACAGAAAAAAAAAATTTAAACGTGAGGAAAGTTTAAGAGACCACTGGGAAAACATCAGGCATGCAAAGATTCACAACACAGAGTTCCCAGAAGCAGATGAGAGAGAATGAGGCAGAGAAATTATTTGCAGAAATAATAGCTAAAAACTTCCCTAACCTGGGAAAGGAAACAGTCATCCAGGTCCAGGAAACATAGAAAGTCTCAAACAAGATGAACCCAAAGAGGTCCACATATCATACTTACAATGGAAAAAAAAAAAATAAAGAGAGAGAGAGAATACTAGAAGCAGCAAGGGAAAAAGCAAGTATTTTCATACAAGGGAACTCCTGTGAGACTACCAGCTGACTTTTCAGCAGAACCTTGCAGAACAGAAGGGAGTGGCATGATATATTTAAAGTGATGAAAGGAAAACTCCTACAACTAAGAAATCCAGCAAGGCTATCATTCAGATTTGAAGGAGAGATACAGAGTTTTATAAACAAGCAAAAGCTAAGAGTTCAGCACCACAAAACTGACTTTATAAGAAATATTAAAGGGACTTCTCTGAGGGGGGAAGAAAAGACCACAACTAAACGTGAATATTGAGAAAAGAAAAATCCCATTAGTAAAGGCAAATATATATTAAGGGTAGCAGATCAACCATTTATAAAGCTATTAGGAAGATTAAAAGAAGAAAAGTAGTAAAATAACCTATACCTGCAATACGAAGTTAAGGAATACACAAAATAAAAACATGTAAAATATGATGTAAAAACATTAAACAGGTAGGTGGTGGGGGCAATAAAAATACCTGGTTGTTAGAATGTGTTCAAACTTAAGAGATCATCAACTTAAAATAATCATATAAATAAATATATAGGTTGCTATATATAAACCTCATGGTACCCACAAATCAAAAACCTATCATACATATACACACAAAAAAGAAAAATGAATCCAAACATAACACTAAAGATACTCATCAAATCACAAGAGAAGAATGCAAAAGAAGAAGAAATGAACAAAGACTTACAAAACAACCAGAAAACAAGTTACAAAGTGGCAATAATTACATATTTATCAATAATTGCTTTAAATGTAAATAGCCTAAATGCTCCAATCAAAAAGACCCAGAGTGACTGAATGGATAAAAAAACAATAACCACCTATATGCTGCCTAAAAGAGACTTACTTTAGAAATAAAGACAAACACACACTGAAAATGAGGGGATGGAAAAAGGCATTCTGTGCAAATGAGAATTAAAATAAAGTTTGGATAGCAATAGTTATATCATAAAAAATAAACTCAAGGCAAAGACTGGGGCTTCCCTGGTGGATCAGTGGTTAAGAATCCACCTGCCAATGCAGGGAACACAGGTTCAAGCCCTGGTCTGGGAAGATCCCACATGCCACAGAGCAACTAAGCCTGTGCACCACAACTACTGAGCCCACACTCTGGAGCCCGCAAGCCACAACTACTGAGCCTGAGTCCCACAACTACTGAAGCCTGCACACCTAGAGCCCATGCTCCACAATAAGAGAAGCCACTGCAACAAGACACCTGTGCACTGCAATGAAGAGTAGCCCTTACTCTCTGCAACTACAGAGAGCTAGCATGCAGCAACAAAGACACAACTCAGCCAATAAATAAATAAATAAATAAATGACAGAGACTGTAATAAGACATAAAGAATGACATTACATAATGATAAAGTGAGCAGTCCAAAAGATATAATAATTGTAAATATTGATATATATGTACCCAACATAAGAGTATCTAAATACATAAAACAAATTGAAAGGGAGAAATTGAAAATAAAACAATAACAGTACAAAACTTTAACACCTCAATTACATCAATGGACAGATCATTCAGACAGAAATTCAATAAGGAGATCGTGGCATTAAAAGACATTATATTAGGTAGACTTAATAGATGCAGATAGAACATTCCATCCTAAAGCAGCAGAATACACATTCTTTTCAAGTGCACATGGAACATTCTTCAGGATAGATCATGCAATAGGCCACAAATGATGTCTCAAAAAATTGAAGAAGACTGAAATTACATCAAGCGTTTACTTTTGACCACAATAGTATGAGACTAGAAATCAACTGCAAGAAAAAACTACAAAACCCACAAACATGACAAGGCTAAACAATATGTTACTAAACAATCAATAAGTAACTTAATAAATCAAAGAGGAAATCAAAAAATAACTGGAGACAAAATAATATGGTAATACAATGATCCAAAATCTATGGGACACAGTAAAAGCAGTTCTAAGAAGGACATTATAGCCATACAAGCCTATTTCAGTAAACAAGAAAAATCTCAAATAAACAATCTAATCTTACACCTAAATGAACAAGTAAAAGAACAAACAAATCACAAAGTAAGCAGAAGAAAAGAAATAATAAAGATCAAAGCATAAATAAACGTAATAGAGACTAAAAAACAATAAAAGAGAACAACGAAACTAAGAACTGATTCCTTGAAAAGATAAATTGGTTAAACTTTAGCTGGACTCATCAAGAAAAAAAGAGAGAGGGCTCAAATAATAAATCAGAAATAAAAGATGAGATGATACAACTGACACCACAAAAATACAAAGGATCATAAGAGGTTACTATGAAAAATTATACAATAATAAAATGGACAACCTAAAAGAAATGGATAAATTCCTAGAAACATACAATCTCCCAAAAATGAATCAGGAAGAAGCAGATAATGAGAACATACTATCAGTAATGAAAATGAATAAGCAATTTAAAAAATTCCCAATAAAAAAGTTAACACCTACCTTTCTCAAACTATCCCAAAAATTGAAGAGGAAGAAATGATTCCAAATTCATTCTATGAGGCCAGTACTACCCTGATACCAAAACCAAAGACACCACAAAAAAAAAAAAAAAAAGAAAATTATAGGCCAATATCTTTGATGAACATAGGTGTAAAAATACTCAACAAAATATTAGCAAATTGAATTCAACAATACATTAAAAGGACAACACCATGAAGTGGGACTTATCCCAGATATGCAAAGATGTTTCAATATCTACAAATCTATCAATGTGACTAACATTAACAATTTGAAGAACAAAAACCATTTGTTAATCTCAAAGATACAGCAAAGCTTTTAACAAAATTCAACATCTATTTACGATAAAAACTCTCAATAAAGTGGGTATAAAGGAACATAACAAAGGCCATACACGGCAAACCTACAGCCAACATCATACTCCATGATGAAAAGTTGAAAGCTCCTTCTCTAAGATCAGAAACAAAACAAGGATGCCCACTCTCACCACTTTTATTCAATACAGTATAGGAAGTCCTAGCCACACCAATCAGACAAAAAGAAATAAAATCCAAATTGTAAAGTAAGAAGTAAAACTGTCATGATTTGCAGCTGACATGATACTATAGATAGAAATTCCTAAAGATACCACCAAAAAACTACAAGAGCTTATCAACAAATTCAATAAAGCTGCAGGATTCAAAATCAATATATAGAAACCTGCTGCATTTCTATACAATAACAATGAACTACTGGAAAGAGAAATTAAGCAAACAATCCCATTTACAATCACATCAAAAAGAATAAAATACCTAGGAATAAAACTGCTTAAGGAGGAAATAAACCTCCTTAAGTATTCTGCAAACTGTAAGACATTGATGAAAAAAACTGAAAGCAACACAAATGGGAAGATATACTGTGTTCACAGACTGCAAAAATAAACATTATTAAAATGACCACATACCCAAGGGAATATATAGATTCTATGCAATCCCTATAAAAATACCAAGGGCATTTTTCAGAGAAGTAGAACAAATAATTCTAAAATCTTTCTGGAAACACGAAAGACCCCAAATAGCCCAAATAATCTGGAGAAAGAATAACAAAGCTGGAGATACCATGCTCCCAGATTTCAAACTAAACTACAAAATTACAGTAATAACAAAAGTATGGTACTGGCAGAAAAACAGACACATAGATCAATGGAACAGAAAGAAGAGCCCAGAAATAAACCCATGCATATGTGGTCAATTAATGTAACACAAAGGAGGCAAGGATATACAATGGAGAAAAGACAATCTCTTCGATAAATGATGTTGGGAAAACTGAACAGCCAGTTGCAAAAGAATCTCAAAAATTTTTTAAATGAGTCCTAATTCAACTCAAAAGCTTTTGCATATCGACAGAACGAAAAGATAACCTACCAAATGGGAGAAAATATTTGTAAATGATACGACTGGAAAGGAGTTAATATCTAAAACCTATAAATAGCTCATACAACTCAATATCAAAAAAAACACAACCCAATTAAACAATGGGCAGTAGACCTGAATAGACATGTTTCCAAAGAAAATATACAGATGGCCAATAGGCACATGAAAAGCACATCACCACTAACTGTCAGAGAAGTGAAAATCAAAACCACAATGAGCTATCACCTCACATCTGCAGAATGGCTATCATCAAAAGACCACAAATAACAAATGTTGACAAGGATGTGGAATAAATGAACCCTTGTACACTGTTGCTGGGAATCTAAATTTGTGCCGCCACTGAGGAAAACAGTATAGAAGTTCCTCAAAAAACTAAAAATAGAGCTACCACATGATCCAGCAATTCTGCTCCTGGGTTTACAGCTGAAGAAAGTGAAAACACTAATCCTAAAAGATACATGCACTCCAAGGTCCACAGCAGCAGCATTATTTACAATTGCCAAGATATGGAGATATGAAAGCAACCTAAGTGTACATCAACGGTCGAATGGATAAAGAAGATGTGATACACACACACACACACACACACAAACACACAATACAAGAATATATTCATCAGCCATAAAAAAGAATGAAATTCTGCCATTTGCAACAACACAGATGGACCTGGAGGGTGTTATGCTTAGTGAAAAAAGTTGGACGCAGAAAGACAAATACTACATTTTTTCATTTACATGTGGAATCTAAAAAATACAACATAGAAGGAAATATAACAAAAAAGAAACAAACCCACAGATATAGAGAACAAACTAGTGGTTACCAGTGGGGAGAGGCAAGATGGGGTAGGGAATTAAAAGGTACGAACTACTGCATACAAAGTAAAAATAAAGCCAATATTTTATAGTAACCATAAATGAAGTATAATCTATACAAATTTTTAATCACTATGCTATACACCTGAAACTAATATAATGTTGTAAATCAACTACACCTCAATTTAAAAACATACAACTCAATAAAGAATGGGCAAAATATTTTATCAGATATTAACCCAAAAATTCTAAAATTCATATATAAACACACACAGGCAGATGGCAAATAAACACATGAAAAGATGCTCCCTATCATTAATCATTAGAGAACTGAACATTAAAACCACAGTATGATACCACTATACAACTACTAGAATGGCTATTTTTTTCTAATGATGATATCAGATCCTGGCAAGCATGAACAGAAACTGAACTCTTATACTTTGCTGGTATGAATGCACAATGAAGACACTTTGAAAAACAGTTTGCCAATTTCTTATAAAATTAACCGCACACTTACTATATGACCACTAATTCCACTGGTAGATATTTAGCCAAGAGCAATGCAAACATATGCCCATAGAAAACTGGCATACCAATGTTTATAGCTACTTTATTCATAATTTTCAAAAACTGAAAATAGCTCAAATGACCATCAACTAGTAAACAGATGAACAGACTGTGGTATGTTCACGTAACTAAATGCTATACTACACATCAATCAAAAGAATGAACTACAGATACAACAACAGGGATCAATATTAAAGGCAATGTGTGCAGTGAAGGAAGAAAGACTCTAAAGGCAACATATTGTATGATTCTATTTATATGATGTTCTGAAAAAGACAAAAACATAGTGACAGAAAACAGATCAGTAGTTGCTAAGGTACAGAGTAGGTTGGACAGGGCTTAACTATGAGTGAGCAAAAGATAACTTTCAAGAATGATAGAAATGTTCTGCATTTTGATTGTGATGGTGGTTACATGACCACCATATTAAAATAACAGGATAATAGCCCACTGATTAAAATAAGAATGTAAAATTCATACTGATGAAAGAAAGAGAGAGAGAGAAGGCAAGTTCTATCTTCCACTGAATTCCTGCTAATAATTATAGAAGGAATAACAGAATTAGAAAATCACCATCTGGCAACCATATTATAATAATTCATTGAGACAAAAATCAGCAAAAGATGCTAAAACTAGTAAGTGAAAGTTTCATAAGGAATAGAACACTTACCCAGATTCAAAGACTCTCCCACAAAATACTTATTAATTAGTTATTAATAAACACAAAATACTGATTAATGAACTGTAGAGTGGAAAAAACAGGTAGATACTGAATTAACACTACTAGTAGTGGCACAAACTGATAATGTCTGTTTCCTGGTATAAAATACAGTGAAGAATGCATCACTTCTCTAACATTTCTGCCAAAAAAGTGTACTCTGAATCTAAGCAGGAGGAAACATTAGACAAATCCAAACTAAGAGATAGTCTACAAAATAACTGGCTTATACACTTCTAAAATGTCTAGGTCAAGAAACAAAGGAAGGCCAAAGAATTGCTCTAGATTGAAGGAAAATAAAGAGACATGGCAATTTGGTGAAACACTTAATCCTGAACTGGTTCCTACACCAGAAGTTTTGTTCTTACTACTGTATATGTTCTCCTCCTCCTCCTCTCCTCCCCATTTTCCCCCTTTCCTCCATCCTCCCCCTATCTTTCTTCCCCAATGGTCCTCCTCGTCCTCCTCATCCTCCTCCCCTTCCTCCTCTTCCTCCTCCTCTTCTTCTTATCTACTGCTATAAATGACATTATTGGGACAATCAGTGAAATCTGAATGGGGTTTGTGGGTTATAGTACTCTTGTACCAAGGTTAATTTTCTGATTTTGATATATTCATGTATTCCAGAAGAGTAGGAAATAGACACTGAGGTATTTAGGAATAACAGAACATCCCATATGCAACAGACTCTCAAATGGAAAGAGAAGATAAATAATAGAAGTAGATGGTTGATAGACAGTACATACATACATACATACATACATACATACATGCACACATACATGGGTACACAGTTGGGTACATAGAAGAGGCAAATGTGCTAAAGTATTAACAAACGGAGAATTAAGATGAAGGCTAAACAAGAGTTCTTTGTACTGTCCTTGCAAATTTTCTTAGAGTTTTGAAATATTTCAAAATAAAAGGTTTAAAAACAAAAGCAGCATTGTATCTCCTCCCTCCACCACGACCCCCCATTTTTGTCTTGAATTCCACAAAGATATAAATGACCAGTTAGGAAAACTCATTACCGCATGGTCTTCCTTACATTGTCCCATAGCTTTTCAAATTTAAAAAAAAAAGATATAAAAGCTGCAATATTAGGGAAAAAACATTTCCATGAAAACTGTGAAGATTTTACAATCATGTTTTCTCATTTAAGTGACCGTTACAGGCTCTTTCCTTTAACTTGGTCACAGTTCAGAGTTGTAAATACATCTGGCTTTGTGACTTTCTCATAAAATCTATCTAGTATTAAGGTTTCCCTTAAATAAAACACACCCATGAAGAAAGTCTTTTGACCTGACACAACACAGCATTGGAATAAAAAATACTTTGCTGGTGAAATATTTGAAAACCCACAATCATTTAGTGATACATATGTGCACGCTTGAACTGAAAGTATGAGCCTAGTTTGAATGAGGTTTGTGGGTATATAATTACCAGTATTAAATTATGTGCTCAACATTGACTTACGGCCATATTTATTACTGCTATTAAAAATGCTGACTGCAACATGTGACATGTTCTTCTTATGATAATATGTAGCCCTCATCTAAAGCAAAGCATTCCATTTTCTCCTTGCATGACTTTTGTGAATGGGGTCTAATAAACTCCATAGACTTTTGAGTGGTGGAAGCATGCTGGAAAGAAAATTCTAGTACTGATTACTTCTAAAATTAACATAAGAACACAAGATCGGAATGTTGTTATTCAAAATCCACAGAAGCTGATTAAAGAGGAAAAAAAATAGCTCTAGCTATAAAATCCAGGGTGCTACTTTATTCTAAATAACTAGATATACCAACAACCCAACAAAACTCCAATGAAAAACAGAAGAAACTGAGAAAGCTCAGTTGTTAATTTTGAGTTTTTTGTTTTGTTTTCTTGTTGTTGTTGTCTAGTTTACCTAATCCATTCAAGTGTGAAATATATCACAAAATAGACAATAAATAGAAGATATCCATAACACCAGTGGTTTCACATGTTCACAAGGCCAGAAAGAAATGAAATGTGCTTGCTGGATGTCCACCTTTAAATTCAGTCACAGGTTCCTGGACAAATGCTGGGTAGATTCTTAGGGATACATTAAGAGTTGTGGGTCATACTGTGCACCTCCTAGTGCCAGTCAGATGTGCAAAAGGCCTTCTCCCACCGCAATCACCACAGTGTCACTGCTAAAAAGGCTTTGATGTACCTATTAAAGAAAAAGACTGTGGGGTAATTTTTTTGGGGGGAGGGGTAGATTACTTGTTAAAATACTCTAATTTTGTTTTAGTTGCCTAAGTAATGAACCCTGCAGAAGAGCAAGACTGTAGCTCTCACCCCTCCTTTATTTTTCATTCCAGTAGGGTAAAAAAATTTTAAAGGCAAGAAAAGCAACCTGTACGGGAGAAAGCATCAACAACCAAAGGTAGAACAATCCCTAGTGGTTTTATAGAAAGAGGAATTATACATTTTCACAATAAGCTAAAAAGCTTTGAGTCAACAGAATGCTCCTTAAAGGCCAGAAAACATAATCTTTTTTATTTCCAGTCTAGCCTGAAACAGGCCTCTATGAGTCCCCAGGCTATCCTTCTCCATAAAGGAGGCTCTGCCATCTCATTTCAAACTGAGTTTTCATTCACTTGGAAAATATGTCTACATTCAAACTGTGAATACAAAGGAAAAAAAAAAAAGTACAGTCATAAGAAAGGGAACAAAATGTAGCTCATACAAAATTTTTAAAAATTAAAAATAATGGAAATATGGCGGTGAAGTAGAGAGACGTGGAGTGCATCCCTCTCCACAGATGCATTGGGAATGCACGGAAGGACGCAGTCATTCCCACAGAGAACCAGCTGAACACCAGCAGATGGCCTCGGACACCAGAAACGGCTGCGGGGAGCCCGACGTAGCCGGTAGGGAGGCATCTACGACGGCTCAAAGAGGGTGAAGCGGCGGAGCTGTGGCAGACGGGAGGGAGTGAGAAACATACGGAGGGTCCGCAGCCCAGCTCAGCGTTCCCAGACCGAGACGTCGATCCGCGGCTGAACGGAGGGTCCGGGAGCGGGAGCGTGGGAACTGGAGAGCTGGTTCAGGGTGAGAAATATTGTTGCCGGTAGGGTGACGGACCGAGAGGACAGGAGGGAGGAGGTCCGTGGTGAGGAGTGCCCGTCCCTGAGAGCTGCCCGGCCATGATGGCGGCTGGAGGCTGCAGGCTCATGGGCTGGGGGGGGTGGGGAGGAGCCACGCACATAGCCTCTCCCTCTCTTTCCGTGCCTCTGCAGCTGGCAGTGGAGAGATGCCCTGAGGGCCACCTAAGGCTCTCAGGGATAACAAGCACCCTCAGGCACTCGGGCGGGGCTAGATTAAAACCCTTTGCAACGCCAGCAGCAGGGAGGCTGCAGAGAGAAAAAAAAAAAAACACAACAACAGCAACAACAACAAAAAAAAACACAGAGAGAGGCCCAACTCTAAGACTTTCTGTTTATGCCTGAGCCACCAGCATCCCTCTGCAACAGGCACCTCCAAGCCCCACTGAAACAACAGTGCGCCACTGTTCACTCATTACCAGGAGAAGGAGCCACTATTGTACCCTCTCCCTCCCCACACACCGACGCTTACAGACGAATAATAAAGGAACCTCTGCTGGTCACAGAAAAATGCAAAAAAACCCAAGACAAGGAGAAGGACACTTACAGCTGAGACGCTAAAGAAACAGAAATAGTAGTATCAATACCTATTGAATTGGTCCATTCTGGGATCAGTTCGGGATTTTTTTTTTTTTTCTTTTTCTCTCTCTCTCTTTTTTTTTTTTTTTTTTTCTGTATTAAATACGATCTTAGCCCTAAGGGATCTACAAGTTTTATAACATAATTTTTTAATGACATTTTTTATTCTTTTTTTTTTTGCCGTTTTATATACTTCCATACCTAGCTAAGTTTTTGGCAGTACGGACAATATATCTCTCATACTTTCCTTTCATCCCTATCTTTTATACATTTCTATTCCTTTCTTTTCATTTCCATATTTCCAACCATATTACGCTATTCTGTTCCCCTTTCTTCCAGCCATTTTAAGTTTATTTTATCTTAACATACTTATAAGCAACACTATCAGTCTGCTCAGACTCCTTTTGCTCTATTCTCCAGATGATGCACTGCCTTGGTATTTAATATTAGGCTTTTGTCTTTATCTTAGTTCTTAGTACAGTTGTCTAATTACATTCTGAGAATCTCCATTCTCTCTGGTGGTACTCTGGCTCATTTCTATATTTGATCCTAGCTTACAAAATCTCCCTGGATTAATGTCTGTATGTGTAAGGTGTTGTTTGTTTGTTTGTTTGCTTTTGCTTTTGTCTCTGATGTGTTCGGTTTCAGTTGTCAATTTCTGCTGGGTTTCTCTGAATATCTGATAGCACACTGGGGTTCTGTCAGGTCTTTCTAGAGCCTTATGTCCTAACAGATTCAGTAATTGTGTGTCTTATACAAGTATGTGTTTCCTAGACTTAATATTTGTTTAATCCAATACTTGGACATTAGTCTGAGGCTTGGACAGTCTTCTATAAACACCTCTATCGCCAGGACAAGCAACCCCAAAAGTCTGCACAACCATGAGGAAACAAAGAAACACCATGCAGGCAAAGGAGCAGGAAAAAAACCCACAAGACCAAATAAATGAGGAGGAAATAGGAAAAATGCCTGAAAAAGAATTCAGAGGAATGATAGTAAAAATGATACAAAATCTCCACAACAAAATAGAGAAAGTACAAGAAACAGTTCATAAGAACTCAGAAAAACAAACAGCAATGGATAACAAAATAACTGAAATTAAAAATACTCTAGATGCTATAACCAGCAGAATGACTGAGGCAGAAGAACGAATAAGTGACTTGGAAGATAGAATGGGAGAAATAAACGCCACAGAGCAGGAAAAACAAAAAAGAATAAAAAGAATAGAAGACAGTCTCAGAGACCTCAGTGATAACATTAAACATACCAACATTCGAATTATAGGCATCCCAGAAGAAGAAGAAAACAAGAAAGGGGCGGAGAAAATATTTGAAGAGGTTATAGTGGAAAACTTCCCCACCATGGGAAAAGAAATAATTCACCAAGTCCAAGAAGCACAGAGAGTCCCATACAGAATAAACCCAAGGAGAAATACACCAAGACACATATTAATCAAACTAATGACAATTAAACACAAAGAAAAAATATTAAAAGCAGCAAGAGAAAAGCAACAAACAACATATAAGGGAAAACCCATAAGGATAACAGCTGACCTTTCTACAGAAACTCTGCAGGCCAGAAGGGAATGGCAGGATATACTGAAAGTCCTGAAAGAGAGAAACCTACAGCCAAGAATACTCTACCCAGCAAGAATCTCATTCAGATTTGACGGAGAAATCCAAAGCTTTCCAGACAAGCAAAAGTTAAGAGAATTCAGCACCACCAAACCAGCCTTACAACAAGTGCTAAAGGAACTTCTCGAAGTAGGAAACACAAGAAAAGGAAAACACCTACAAATACAAACAAAAAACAATTCAGAAAATGGTCATTGGAACACTCATGTCAATAATCACCTTAAATGTCAATGGATTAAATGCTCCAACCAAAAGACACAGACTGGCTGAATGGATACAAAAACAAGACCCTTCTATATGCTGCCTACAAGAAACCCACTTCAGACCAAGGGATACATATAGACTGAAAGGAAAGGGATGGAAAAAGATATTCCATGCAAATGGAAGTCAAAAGAAAGCTGGAGTAGCAATACTCATATCAGACAAATTAGACTTTAAAGTAAAGACTATTAAAAGAGACAAGGAAGGACACTCCATAATGATCAAGGGATCCATCCAAGAAGAACATATCACAATGGTAAATATCTATGCCCCCAATATAGGAGCACCTCAATACATAAGGCAAATGCTAACAGCTACAAAAGGGGACATCGACAGTAACACAATAATAGTGGGAGACTTGAACACCCCACTTACATCAATGGACAGATCATCCAAACAGAAAATCAATAAAGACACACAAGCTTTAAATGACACATTAGACCATCTCAACTTAATTGATATTTATAGGACATTCCATCCAAAAACGACAGACTACACTTTCTTCTCAAGTGCACATGGAACATTTTCCAGGATAGATCACATCTTGGGTCACAAATCAAACCTCAGCAAATTCAAGAAAACTGAAATTATATCAAGCATCTTCTCAGACCACAACGCCATGAGACTAGATATCAATTACAGGAAAAAAACTGCAAAAAATACAAACAAATGGAGGCTCAACAATTCACTCTTAAACAACCAAGGAATCACTAAAGAAATCAAAGAGGAAATCAAAAAATATCTAGAAACAAATGACAACGAAAACACAACAACCCAAAACCTATGGGACGTAGCAAAAGCAGTTCTAAGAGGGAAGTTTATAGCAATACAGTCCTACCTTAAGAAACAAGAAAATGATCGAATAAACAACCTAACCTTACACCTAAAACAACTAGAGAAAGAAGAACAAAGAAACCCCAAAGTGAGCAGAAGGAAAGAAATCATAAAGATCAGAGCAGAAATAAATGACAAAGAAAGGAAGGAAACCATAGCAAAAATAAATAAAACTAAAAGCTGGTTCTTTGAGAAGATTAACAAAATTGATAAACCATTAGCCAGATTCATCAAGAAAAAAAAGGGAGAAGATGCAAATCAAGAGAATTAGAAATGAAAAAGGAGAAGTCACAACGGACACCTCAGAAATACAAAACATCATGAGAGACTACTACAAGCAACTATATGCCAATCAATTGGATAACCTGGAAGAAATGCAAACATTCTTAGAAAAATACAATCTTCCAAGACTGAACCAGGAAGAAATAGAAACCATGAACAGACCAATCACAAGTACGGAAATTGAGGCAGTGATTAAAAATCTCCCAACACACAAAAGCCCAGGACCACATGGGTTCACGGGCAAATTCTATCAAACATTTCGAGAAGAGTTAACACCTATCCTTCTCAAACTCTTCCAAAATATTGCAGAAGGAGGAACACTCTCAAACTCATTCTACGAGGCTACCATCACCCTGATACCAAAACCAGGCAAAGATGTCACAAAAAAAGAAAACGACAGACCAATATCACTGATGAATATAGATGCAAAAATCCTCAACAAAATACTAGCTAACAGACTGCAACAGCACATTAAAAAAATCATACACCATGATCAAGTGGGGTTTATCCCTGGGTTGCAAGGATACTTCAATATACGCAAATCAATCAATGTGATACATCATATCAATAACTTGAAGGATAAAAACCATATGATCTTTTCAATAGAAGCAGAAAAAGCTTTTGACAAAGTTCAACATCCATTTATGATAAAAGCTCTCCAGAAAATGGGCATAGAAGGAAATTCCCTCAACATAATAAAAGCCATATATGAAAAATCAAAAGCCAACATTGTTCTCAATGGGGAAAAACTGGAAGAATTCCCTCTAAGAACAGGAACAAGACAAGGGTGTCCACTCTCACCACTATTATTCAACATAGTTTTGGAAGTTTTAGCCACAGCAATCAGAGAAGAAAAAGAAATCAAAGGAATCCAAATTGGAAAAGAAGAAGTAAAATTGTCACTCTTTGCAGATGACATGATATTATATATAGAAAACCCTAAAGACTCTACCAGAAAACTGCTAGCACTCATTGATGAGTTTAGTAAAGTAGCAGGATACAAAATTAATGCACAGAAATCTCTTGCATTCCTATACACTAACAACGGAAGAGCAGAAAGAGAAATTAAGGAAACTCTCCCATTCACCATTGCAACAAAAAGAATAAAATACCTAGGAATAAACCTGCCTAAGGAGGCAAAAGACCTGTATGCAGAAAACTTTAAGACATTGATGAAAGAAATCAAAGATGACACAAACAGATGGAGGGACATACCATGTTCCTGGATTGGAAGAATCAACATTGTGAAAATGACTGTACTACCCAAAGCAATTTACAGATTCAATGCAACCCCAATCAAATTACCAATGGCATTTTTCACAGAACTAGAGCAAGACATCTTACGATTTGTATGGAAATGCAAAAGACCCCGAATAGCCAATGCAATCTTGAGAAGGAAAAATGGAGTTGGGGGAATCAGGCTTCCTGACTTCAAACTATACTACAAGGCCATAGTGATCAAGACAGTATGGTACTGGCACAAAAATAGAAAGGATGATCAATGGAATAGAATAGAGAACTCAGAAGTAAGCCCAAACACATATGGGCACCTTATCTTTGACAAAGGAGACACGAGTATACAATGGAATAAAGACAGCCTCTTCAATAAGTGGTGCTGGGAAAATTGGACAGCATCATGTCAAAGAATGAAATTAGAAAACTTCCTAACACCATACACAAAAATAAACTCCAAATGGATTAAAGACCTACATGGAAGGCCAGACACGATAAAACTCCTAGAGGAAAACTTAGGCAGAACATTCTATGACATCCATCAAAGCAAGATCCTTTTGGACCCACCTCCTAGAATCATGGAAATAAAATCAAGAATAAACAAATGGGATCTCATGAAACTTAAAAGCTTTTGCACAGTGAAAGAAACCATAAACAAGACTAAAAGGCAACCCTCAGAATGGGAAAAAATAATTGCCTATGAAACAACAGACAAAGGATTAACCTCCAAAATATACAAGCAGCTCATGAAGCTTAATACCAAAAAAGCAAATAACCCAATCCACAAATGGGCAGAAGACCTAAACAGACATTTCTCCAAAGAAGACATACAGATGGCCAACACACACATGAAAAGATGCTCAACATCACTAATCATCAGAGAAATGCAAGTCAAAGCCACAATGAGGTATCACCTCACACCAATCAGAATGGCCATCATCACAAAATCTGGAAACCACAAATGTTGGAGAGGGTGTGGAGAAAAGGGAACTCTCCTGCACTGTTGGTGGGACTGTAAGTTGGTACAGCCACTATGGAAAACAATTTGGAGGTTGCTTAAAAAACTACAAATAGAACTTCCATATCATCCAGTAATCCCACTCCTGTGCATAAACCCAAAGAAAACCATAATCCCAAAAGAAACTTGTATCATAATGTGTATTGCAGCACTATTTACAATAGCCAGGACATGGAAGCAACCTAAATGCCCATCAACAAATGAATGGATAAAGAAGATGTGGCATATATATACAATGGAACATTACTCAGCTATAAAAAGGGATGAGATGGAGCTATATGTAATGAGGTGGATAGAACTACAATCTGTCATACAGAGTGAAGTAAGTCAGAAAGAGAAGGACAAATATTGTATGCTAACTCACATATACGGAATCTAAAAATGGTACTGATGAACTCAGTGACAAGAATAAGGACGCAGATACAGAGAATGGACTGGCGAACTCGAGGTATGGGAGGGGGCAGGGGGTGAAGGGGAAACTGAGACAAAGCAAGAGAGTAGCACAGACATATATATACTACCAACTGTAAAATAGATAGTCAGTGGGAAGTTGTTGTATAACAAAGGGAGTCCAACTCGAGGATGGACGATGCCTTAGAGGACTGGGGCGGGGAGGTTGGGGGGACTCGAGGGGGGAAGTCAAGGAAGGGAAGGAATATGGGGATATGTGTATAAAAACAGATGATTGAACCTGTTGTACCCCCCCAAAAAAAAAAACCTTTTATTTATTCAATAAAACCCTTCCCATTCTTCTCATTACATGTTTATTTCATTATCATGACCAAATTCTCATTTTAACATTTACATGGGAGGGAGGTGTGTTCAAAAGGATGAACTTCATCTTCCATCTCGACCTGATGTACATCATACCACTTAGTGAAAATTAACATGTGCCTAATTTAGGACTAAACCCTGGTTGAAGCATATTCATTTACTGATGGAAAATTATGTCTATTTCTTGGCAGGTATAATTACTTTTAAATACTTTCATGTGTATTTTGTTCTCGGATTTGGATTTCAGTAGGATAATCATTATGGGTATTATTGGTCAGATTAAGTATGAACTTTTATAAGTGGAATATTTCATGCATATTTATTTTCTACCACTTATTTTGCTGGTTTTACTTCTCTTAGTTTAAGCAAGAACATCAGCCTGCTCATTTCCATTTCGGTCTAATGTCAATGTCCACTTCAGAGCATTTCTCATTTCCTCAGAGCAAAGCCCTTCCTAAACCCAGGGATCGTGGTTAGTGACCACATGGAATGGAAAGGGCAAGAAAAGCAGCCAAAGGGATAAGAAACAGCTGGAAACCATTGAAGAAAGCTATAGAAATAAAAACATGAGGAATAAAAGTAAGAATATGACTAATGTTTGATATCCAGTGTCACAAAATATTTTGGGAGTTTCAAGTTGTCTTTTTCTAGGTAACAGCCTTAAAAATCTATGTCCACTGTCTACGTTAAATCTTTTCTGGAGTGAGGAGGTGTCATGCCTACACATGAACTAAATCAAAACAGAACATCAGTCATCAGCAAAGACTAAAATCTTACTGTGTGAAGGACAAACGAAGGTTTCTTTTGACAATAAAATGGCTCTGAACTGATATTTTATTGATTTAGTGTTTTGACTTTTGACATCCATTTTGAGAACTCTAGTTCATACCACCTGGAAACTGCAATTCCTTCTCCCAGATCCATGAGTTCAGGGATTCTTGAAGGTCAATTGCTCTTTAGTTTAATTCCTCACTATTTTATGAAATTGCCTCTCCAATTTCTTGGTATCTCCAACAACAACAGAACCATATTTGCCAAGACACAGTAACTTCCAGTCAGATACCACCAAAGGAAAATAATGGCACCGTAAATATTCACATAGGAAAATATGAATTTTGCCCCCACAGATAAATTTATTGCTCCAAGAGCATCAGAAACCACATCCTGCTCCTAATGCTTACTATCCACAACCCTGAGTATCCTGCTGGCATCAAGAGGCATCCATCGATATACTGGTGGAACAAAACAGACCAGATTGGACAAGGAAACAATATTTTCCCACCAATTTTCAGAATACCCACTTTAATGAGAAAGGAAAGAACACTTCAGAGTCCTAGTATAACTTGGACTTGATTCAGCGACTCCTAAAGCAGAGAAAGGACTTTGGTGGGAAGGACAGAGGTTTCGCATGGTATTACTACTTTGATCAAAGGGAAAATTGCACCTGCTGAATTTATTGCCACCCTGCAGTCATTAAACCAAAATGGCTTATATTCATCCATGAAAAATGGCATATACTTTTAACAACCAAAATAATAGTAAAGACAAATCCATAGTGTGTGTGGCCTCTAATTAGAGGAGCATTCATATTCTAAGGCTACTGACTAAGCCATCACCATCCCAACAAGTATAGGTAGTGATGAAGAGACCTTATCTGTGACTCTCTAACCAACCACGTTAACTTACATCCATCATAAAGACTGCAGAGTCTTTTTCTAACAGGAAAAAACAAAAACAAAAAAACACAGCATTCCTTTATTTCTCTGGTGTTTTGGCATGACTGAACGATATGTTTTAATGTTTACTCAGAATCTACTGTGTCAAAAACTATGGATGTTATTTCATATATGTTATTTCATTCAATTCTGATGACAATTCTGTAAAGTAGATAGTATTCCCATTTTACAAAGGTGGAAACCTTTGCTCAGATAGGTCTGATAACTCACCAAGTCCCACAGAAGAGCTGGGATCTGAACACAGGTCAATTAACGGTACAAGATCACACTGCTTCCTCTGGGCTACAATACACACAAAGTTATTTTATTTTCCAGTTGTTTTCCCCTGTTTTCATTCATAGATCCTTGCATGTTTCCTAATAAGTTTTACCTAATAATTTTCATAAATTTGTTGATTCTCATGTTTACTGTCGCACTATCTACCAGACAGTAACCTCTTTGATGACTGAAATCATGTCTGCCTTTTTCATCCTTGTACACAAAGCACCCAGCACAGAGTAGTAGGAACTCAATATAATACTTGTTGAAATTAAAGAATAAGTAGATATTCCCCTCAGTGAAACTTCCATTCTAGCACACTAGTCGACTCACACTTCCCTAAGGGTGCCATGCTCATTTTGTCTCTGCAGTTCGGGTCCTAACACTCTGCATTCTTGGAAAGAGGCTAAGTCTTCCTTTCCCATATGACCCCTATCAAGCCGCTAAGACACAGCACAAAGCCTGTCTGGTTCCAAGAATCATCCCTATTCACAGTGAAATGCTGACTCTCCTCTGTTTCTGAATTCACATAACTTATTTTCTATTCCTCTCATCTAATGCTACTTTGTGAACTCATTTTTAGTGTGTAATTTGTTCCTATGAGTGTGTATGGGTTTTTTCACCTCTAAGTTAAACGAGTATTATGAAGTATTATATGTTATAATTTTCTCCCCCCTAAAAATCTAGCACTTAATTATATACAAAGTAGGTTCTTAAATATGTGCTGAATAAATAAATAAATGAACACTTAGGAGGAGAAGATTTTAGTAGAATATTAAAATAAAAAGTGAACTGTAAGTATTATCTGTGGTGAAACAGGCTGTTGGTATTAAATCAAGTCAGGGTACTTTATTACCTGGGAGACTGATTATTAGCTTCAGCCTTTGCTTTCACCTGAACAAAGTAGTAATCCTAGAAACATTAAGAAGAAAGTATACTGAATGGGAGCAAGTGGTTCCTTTCCCATGCAGGAGTTCATACTCTTCCCAAAGACTCTGTGCTCCTTCCAAAAAGAGAAAAATGCTGCCAATGAACAGAAGACATCCCCTATGTTCCCTATTCTCTTTCCCCTCAACTTTTCTATTGCTGGCGCCAAGTAAAGACATAGAACAGAAGCAAAAAGAAATTGCCAATGGGATTTCCAGACAACTCTAGCTGTTACTGCACAAAGGATACACAAATAAATCATCATTTCAGCATTCTCATCTGCCTGCAGAGAAAATTCAACAACTCTAACCTGTCTTAATTTAGGTTGCCAATAAACAAAAAATAGATGTGCTAGAGCTAAAAAATTGGAGCTCTGAAGAAGAAACCTGTGTTATTTCAAAATAAATGAAGCTTGAAACGTTTAGTTTATTGAATATCTCTTCATACAATTGTCTATGGCTGAATTTTCCATAAAGCAATAAACAGCCACTGAATTACTGCTGTATTCAGAGATGTCTGGCTCAGCAGGCTGTGATTTAGTCCCTCAGGTAAGTTCAGGTTTGATATGGTTTAGAAAGATCACGTACTTAGGCTCTTGTAGCAGCTGAAATCCTTCCACGGTCCCAGCAGCTAGAGAAGACCTGGTCTTTCGGCGCCCAGCTCCTTCCATGCAGCTGAGCTTGTGTTGCTGACTTCCACTAAGAAAACATAGTATGGGGCCTCAAGACCCATAGACAAAATATAAATTTAAAAAATAAAAATACAGTCATGGTTCCAACTGTCCACACATTCTCAGTTAAGTTGCACCTATGTTTTATTAATCAGCATGTGGTTTCAATTTTAACGACAATGCACATTTGTTCAAGAGCATGCTGGCTGTTAACTTCACGTCTCACTGTGTTTAAATATGCCACGGCCTGTGACTCCCTTTTAGGGGTCAAGTGTCTGGCATGTGCCTGCTATGTTATGGTCAGTATAATCTCATAGATTATCCAAACTGCAAAACCAGAATCTTTGATGTCAAAAGGCCTCTGTATATGTAATAGCTATATAATGTATACCTGTATATATTAAACAAGAAGAAAGGCATAAAGTAAAAAAAAGGATAAACAACTCATCAGACTGAAACAGCCATTCCCTTGCTGTTTCTGGACTGACTGACACACAGCAGTGTTAAGCTTTGCTCCCTTTTCAAAATTTAGAAGCCAAGCTGACCACCTTTAACTGTTGTTCACTTGGAGACTTCTTTCCTCACACTAAAGGATTATATTACACTTTGGAATTTCACAGCAGAATTTGATACCACTTGGTATTTATTGAAACATTTATGTTCACAGCATTTAGTATTTCAACGTCCATGACTTATGGTTCTCTCACCTCCACACTTTTAGCTATAGCCCCTTTAAGTGGACATAAAAAGTTAAAAGGAATTCACTGATCCTACACCAAAGAGCATCCCTTTACACTCAACTATTAAGGATTTTTATGTTGTAAGAGAACATTGTGATGTGATTTCCCTAAATAATAAGGCCCTAGAAATCACATGAGAATTTTTGTTCTTTTAAAAACAAATGGTAGTTCCTGAAGTTCAAGAATCATTGTCTAATTCTTGGAAACTCCTTTCAAATAGTGTCTCCCTTTCACTATCTCGTTCTTCTTCACATTTGCTACCATTATGTATAAAGGTAGATGCAGTCAAGTAAAGAGTACTATCTTCAAATCAGAAGATCTGAATACAGATTCCAGCTTTGTAACTCACTAGCAATGGTAGCTAATTCAACTCACTGAAACCCTTTATGATTTGGCTTCCTCAGATATTAAATGGAATGAATAATTCCAACTCACGGGGCCAATCTGAAGATGAAATTAGACAGAGAATGGAACAGTAACCACACAAATATGTTTGTTAAATAATGGACCAATGATTCAAAAAGACCAAAGTCAGAAAATTAGTTTCTTGTGGCTACCGATGAATGAAGAAAAGAGTAACAGGATTAAAAAATGCTGAGGGAGGAGAAAACTTGAGGACACTAACCACAACAACCAACATTTATATGTAAAATATGCCTTCCAGTCCTCCCTCAGTCCAAGGCATGAGAGCTGTATATATACTGCAGTCACAAGACTGCCACGCTGTGTTGCCATCCCTTGGGCTTCGTGGCATCAGAGGAAACAGGTCAGACCAGATATTCAGTCACTGACTAGCCAAGGACCTCCTTTGGAATTTAATCCCAAATAATAAAGGATACATTAAAGTTCATTTGCTACCACTGCTCACCCCTCTCAAATTTCTCAGTCCCTAAATCCCATTCTCTTTTAGTGATATACTCCCACAACCTGGGCATTTGAATAAGCATTATATCCCAGCAGAACTAACTCAGAGGAATCTGAACCTAAGTCCTATTTACTCTTCCCTTTCTATCCCACCAAGCCAATTCTTCTCTCATCTAATTAGTAACTGCATCCTATCAAGTCTACCTCTAATATATTAACTTATTTCTTCTTCTCCATCACTTCTGCCAATGCCCTGACTCAGGTCCTGATCATCACTTACTTGAACTACAACAAATAGTACCCACTGCAAAAGCACACAAGGAATTTCCAGGGGAAGCTTCTAACCACTGGACATTGCTGACCAATAGTCACTGCAGAAGCTGGCTGCTGGAGAACTACCTGTGCTTACAGGAGGCAGGCCCAAGGGAAAGCCCTTTCTCCTCCACTGTTTTTCAGCACCCTCTTCTGACCAAATTTAAGACGGTGCCAGGTGCCTAAGGAGAAAAATTCACAGTGCTCATCTCAATTATTACAGAGCAGCCAAGGAGAGTCGAACTGGGAGCTTAGCAACAGTAAATTGTCACAGTGTGAGGAAGACACTGTGGTGTTAGATGAATGGTGTTAGATAAAACTGGATCCTTTTCTTAAACCATTCACTGTATAAATACCAAATAGACCAAGGATTTATTTGTAAAACGATAAAACCATACAAGTACTGGGATACAGGGGTGAACGCCTCTAACTTCGGAGGAGAAATTTTCCTAACTATGAACCTAAATCCAGAAGCAATAAGAGAAAGGACTAGTAAACTTGATGCCACACACACACACAAAATTTAATTCTGTCCAAAAGAAAACAAAAGTAAAAATAAAAATAAACGACAAGCAGAGAAAAATATTTGCAACTTATATATCAAAGGCCAAGAATCAATCTCCCTGATATATAAAGAGCTGTTAAAATAAATAAGAGGTCATCAACCAAAATAAGCTAGAAATATGAAGAGAAAGTTTGTAATAAAAGAAGTACAAATGACTTTTAACCCTAGTCTTTGTAAGAGAAATGAAAATTAATTATTCTAACTATACCATCACACATATACAGGTATACACACACACACACACACACGCAGTACTATTGTGTGTATATATATGCATATTATATATATAGTCATTCCTTGGTATCCATGGTGAATTGGTTCCAAGACCCACTATGGATACCAAAATCTGCAGATGCTCAAGTCCCATAGTTTGCCCTCAGTATCCTCAAGTTCAACATCCAGGTTTCAGCCAACCTCAGATCATAAACATAGTAAAGAATCTGAGACTGGCTGAGTTCCTGGATGCAAAACCTGTGGATACAGAGATATGACTGTATATATTTACTAAAAAAATCCACATGTAAGTGGAGCCATGCTGTTCAAGGGTCAACTGTGTATGTATACATACATGTATGTGTATATGTGTTACATATGTATGTGTACGTGTGTGTATATATACATGTTAAAAAATAGTATTTGTATATGTTTATACCTTTTGAAAAATGGAAAGATAAAACATGAAATTTGTAGATGGTTACCTACAGGGAACAAGGTAGAGAAACCAGGGACAGAAGTCACACTTCTCTGCAAACAGCTTATTCTGTAGATATGCCTTTGGAAACATGTAATTATTTTATATAATTATAAATTTAATTTTCCAAAGCAATTCCTAAAAACTGCAAATAAAATAAATGTAAATATATATACATTTAATGGCATAACCATACAGAAAGTACCTATTTTACAAGTGACTCTAAAATATAGTAATTTAGAATAATTTAAAATATAGTAATGATACATCGTAAGTCATTTTTAGTATTCATACTGTAGGTTGGCATCATTATTCTGAGACTGTTGAATATATACTGTTACCAGAAGGGGGACCCCTTCCAGGGCCTGAGAGTGGGCTCTTGTCTAACACTAGGAAATGAATTGTGTGAGGAGACACATGTGCTGACAAAGCAAGAGACTTTATTAGGAAGGGGTGCCCAAGCAGAAAGCAGGAGGGTAAGGGAACCCAGGAGGACTGCTCTGCCACGTGGCTCACAGTCTCAGGTTTTATTAGTTTCCAGGTTGTCTCTGGCCAATCATTCTGACTCAGGTCCTTTCTGGTGGCACACACAACCGTTCAGCCAAGATGGATTCCAGAGAGGAGGATTCTAGGATGTGGGTAGGACATGTGGAGTGGTGTCCCTTCTCTTCTTTTGACCTTTCCCATATTCTTCTGGTTGGTGGTAGCTTGTTAGTTCTGTGTTCCTTACCAGGATCTCCTGTCATAAAATAACTCATGCAAATTGTTACAGTCTTTGCCTGGCCAGGGCAAGTGGTTTCAATCCGTGTTTTCACTAACAACTCCACCCTGAGAGACTTCATACTTAAGATACTTCTTGGAAATTGGGGCAGAGATCTCTTTCTTTTGTAACCACTTCCTGCTGAGGGTGGGCATAGTCCTGCCTTGTAGAGTAGAAGTCTCTCTCCACCTGACCTAAATTGAAGTATTCTGTATCTGAAACCAGCATTCACCCTCATAGTAACAACAATTTAGCCTGAAACTGCTGAACTCTGTCAGAGATGAAGAGACAGGGGCCAAACAGGAGGCCAAACAGGATGCTCATCACCGGGCTCAGAAAAGGAAGGCAAAACTTGGGGCAAGGGCTGCAGGTTATGTGACTTTCTTCTGATTGGTTGGTGGTAGGGTAACAGGGCGGTGCTCTAGGAATCTTGTGCTCAGCCTGAAGTTACCATTCTCCACCTGGGGGGTGGGGGGGGTCCCAGTTCTGTAGAAGAACTCAAAGATACTGTTATGCATATTCCTTGAGGAGGAACCAGGACCCTGCCCCAAGGCTGTACCACCATTTGATGGCTCCTCCCCTGCTTCTGTATCTCCTCCCTTCCCTGATTAGCAACTGCTTGAATCTGCCCTTTGGAACTCAGGGAAGGTCAAGGAGGCTGAATGAAGCCAATATCCTACAAACAAGAAATAGGGGACCCAGAAAGGATTTGTACTCCAGAGCCCCAGAGTCTTGTTCAGTTTTAATTCAGGAAACTGGGCAAAGATGGCTCCGGCCACTTCCTGCTAAAATGCAGCATAGTCCTGCCTCAATTGGGAGAATAGACATTGAATTGGAAACATTTCTAAGTCCTGGATCTGAGTTCAGTATGATTAAAATCTCAATCCTTTGGACTGACATTTTAGTATAACAGACACCATTAGAAGTAGTTGGAAGAATGACAACTGGAATTTTAATAGGAAAATAAACCTCATTTCTTTTCAGGAGAATAAGCCTGAAACCCAGTCTGGACCTGGCACTTCAAGGGAGACTTGTAGCCAGGTAGCCAGGTGTCTAGTTTTCTCTAAATAGGTTTTAACTTTTATGTGATATTAACACATAGATAACAGGTGCTACTGGTCATCATATATGTCTCTTCTTTTTGTTAATATCTGATCTAAAGCAATTTTATTGTCTTAAAGTTTAATAGTTACAAGAGGAGACCTTTAAAAAGTAAGGCTGCAGTTACCAGGTGCCAGAAGACATTGTTTTAAGAATGGCTGGTGACATCCAATTCTGAAACAGCTCAGAAAACTCAAGTTCTTAGCAACCCAAGGACTTGTCTGAAATCACACCCATAGTGTCTCCTAGTTATTCCGTTGGATGGCTGAACCATAAATACTCCATTTTGACTTTTCATTGTAATTTTCTCCTTAATAGCCAAAGCAGGTATCACCATTAATGATGTTAGTGTTTCTCTAGGTAAGAGAAAATGCAAGCGTTTGCGCTCATAAAATCCTCTCCTGAAAATATCTAACTATCTGAAGGCCTGTTCTGCCAGGTTTTCTCAGAGCACAGAGTGCCTCATTCCTAATATTCACGTGGAATTCCTATCAGGTGGTGTTGGAGGTCAGTGGCTACAGTACCCACTGACTTAATCCTTGCTGAGGCAGACAGCAAATTTTCAGTTGGCAGAGCCCCTTCAGGGTCATAAATTTGGCATTTCATGACCATTTCGTCCTATGGTGCCAAGAATGCTTATTCCCAGGTCTGGCGAAGATTTCCCTGATAGGCCACTCAATGTGCTCCTATTATTGGACTAGCCCTTACGAGTAGCCAAAAAGTCTCTGGACCTGTCTAGTCTCTTATGGTCCAGGAAAATATTCCCTCTTGTTTCTTCTTTCCATATCTAGAGTTACATTATTACTATCATTGATCTTGTATGGAACTACATATCATCACTTTATCAGAGTCTCAGTCACACACTTGGTAATGCAAGAAACAACAATTTTTTAAACAGTCAAAATAAAAACCATATAGCTAACAGAATAGTAAGGTCATAAGCAAGAATGTAGGTCAAGAAATTTCATTGGGTGCAGCCCAATACATCCCAGGTCATCTGACTTAGTCTATTCTGTACCAATCCTTATCTTTCAGGGAAATTATATACTGGCACAGTCCATAAGGCACCCAGCCCAGTTACCTAGTATTACTAGACCAATTATCCCTAGTATGATTTAATTGTTCCCAACAAAGAGGAGCATTTAAACTTAAATTACCATAGCCTGGTGTTAACCACATAAATCCATCCCATAACTGTGGGAGGTCTTATTTCTTGGCTGAAACTTTATTTGTTGCTCTGATTGAGCTTGAGTAATAGAAGAAAACTCATATGTGTGGCCAGGGTCTGAGCAGGCATTATTAATTGGCCAGGTGAGGGGATTCCATCTAGTAATATCAATAGTGACCTGAACACGATTATAATATTCCTTTTAAAGTAAATTTCCTCAGGGCCAACCAAACAGAGCCAAACAATACCATGAAATAATGCAAATGAGTACTTATTTTGCTGTTGTTAAGAACCAAGATTTTCAACAAGATTGAAAGGAGATAAAGATGTAAAATAGATAATTAAAAACTCTTATTGCAGCACTATTTACAATAGCCAGGACATGGAAGCAACCTAAATGCCCATCAACACATGAATGGATAAAGAAGATGTGGCACATATATACAATGGAATATTACTCAGCCATAAAAAGGAATGAAATGGAGCTATATGTAATGAGGTAGATAGACCTAGAGTCTGTCATACAGAGTGAAGTAAGCCAGAAAGAGAAAAACAAATACTGTATGCTAACTCATATATACAGAATCTAAAAAAGAAAAAATATGATACTGATGAATTCAGTGACAAGGCAAGAATAAGGACGCAGATGCAGAGAATGGACTGGAGGACACGGGGTTGGGGGGGCGGGGAGGGGCGAAGGGGAAGCTGGGACAAAGTGAGAGAGTAGCATAGACATATATACACTACCAGCTGTAAAACAGATAGCTAGTGGGAAGTTGCTGTATAACAAAGGGAGATCAACCCGATGATGGGTGATGCCTTAGAGGGCCAGGACAGGGAGGGTTGGGGACAGGAAATACACAAGATGAGCCCGGAAAATCTTGTCACTCCAGAAACAAATAAGCTATCAAAGAGTACTGGGGGTGGGGGAGGGTCATGTCAAAAGTCTCAGGAACCAACTGCGTAAGCTCCAGCTATATAAACTTCACACAATATTTTGAAATGGATAAAATTCGAAATCATGTGTTCAAAATTATGCTGCCATGGATCATCCCTCCTCCAAAAAAAAAAAAAAAGGCATTTTTGCAAAATCTTAGGGACCCACCATTTTTGTGAAAACTGGTATTTAAATGCAGAGAATCAAACTGTTTCTGGTGCCCTTCTTCTATGGACTCTACCTTAGGGGAATGATAGTCATTGGGGAAAGTTCTTTATAGAAATTCTGCAGATAACAATGAAAACAGGAAATGACAACTACCATTTTGCAACTTAAAATGAAGTAACAGACCTAAACAATGATCAGTGATTGATAATTCAAAATTTCTTAAGTTTGACCCCAATGGGATCAGGAACTCCAGCAACAATTATTGAAAGGAATGTCAGAAGCACCTCAATTTAATAAATGTAACAAAGAAGTACTGTTAACATTTCCAGATGCTTGAAGGCCAATGCCAAATGCAAATTTCACAAAGCCTTCACTTGTTCATTTAAATGAATTTAAAATCACCAAAGCTGTTCAATTATTTGTAAGGTTTTGAATCAGCACTTAGAGCTAAGGAATGACAGCAATTCTATTTCCCAAGACATTATGTACCTCCTGGGAAGTACATAAAGTCATGTAAGAAGTAAGCCTTACCAAAACAAAACAAAACAAAAAAACACCTCAAACCTGGATTTGATCACTTCTCTAGATCCATCAATTTACTGGAAATACAAGGGGAGAGAATGTGTTAAATAGCCCCATGGGGATTCAAAAAAAGAAAAAAAGTGGAAGGAACCTTATAGACTAAAAGACTTAAAAAATATGATTAAGTAACCACAATTTATTGATATGACCTTATGTGGATCCCTGTTCAAATAAATCTTTAAAAACATATGAAAACTGAGAAAATGTGAGTACTAATTGGCATTTTATGGTATTAAGCATTTGGGGGGGTTAATTTTTAGGTGTAATAATGGTGATTATGTTTTTATTAAAAATCCTTATCTTTGGGGGATATATAACGAAATATTTATAGATAAATGATGTGACATCTGGGATTTGCTTTAACATAGTTCTGGGATAGAAAGACAGGGATGCTGGTGGTTGTGGGCATGCGTGAGACAGAACTGATAGTGTGTTGATGACTGTGGAAACTGGGAGATGTACACATCAGCTCATTTTTTATTATTCCCTCCTTTCATATATGTTTTTTAACTGTCTATAATAAAGTTTTCATAAAATATAATGAATGATAATAGTCATAATCAGATGCAATCCAATAGATTAAATCAGAGATGTGGGAACACACTTATTTACTAAGACAGTCAAGACTAAGGCAGTTCTTAACTCCTAGCCTAGTGCTCTTTCCACTGATCATACTGCAGCAGCCACTCATTGCCGAGACCAGCTCGGCAACTCGAGGTGAGTGATGGGTGCCGCAAGCTTAAAGAAAACACAGTCACAGATTTAAGAGAAAGATGGGACCCAGGGACTCAAGACCTCTAGGATCAAGAGCCTTGCAGATTGATCCCACGTTGCTTTTATTGAGTTCCTGGCATAGCCTAAGGGTCTAACGCTTCCAGTTTAGTCCCATAAATAAGGCTATCTTTGAAATAAACACACAAAGGCCTCACATGACTGGGGCAATGATCTTTGCCTCCTGGGTTCGATTTGAGCAGGTGTGGATCTGAGCAGGGTGCAGATTTGAGCTGGGCGTGGAGAGCAAAGCAGCCCTGGGGGCAGGAGACCTCTCTCAGAAGGATTAGGGGTCTGTGCCCCACCCCTGTTGGCCCCTCTGCGACTGTGCCTGTCTTAGGTTGTTCCTCCCCTGAGGAATCTTACCCATCTCTGGCTAACCAGCCATCCTCCAGGGCCAAACAGGGTGATATGAGGTGTGAAAGTGAGAAAGGGGCTGCGCCCCCAGAGAGGGTCAATATTCTGTTTCCACGGTAGCCTATGCCCCCATAGTCTCCACGCCCAGCACCCTTAGCTCCTCCACTGCTCAAGCAGGACATTCTGCATCCAGTCACTCGGCCCACATACTTTAATTACTTTTAGTAACATTTACAAGGTTTCAGAAAGACTTCTGAATGTCTTCCCACAACTCATTCCCACCTTTAAAATCCCTGTTATGTAGTGGGACAGAAGTCCATGTAACACTACTCTTTCACAAAATATGCAGCATGTGGGACTTCCCTGGTAGTGCAGAGGTTAAGAATCAGTATTCCAATGCAGGGGACACGGGTTTGATCTCTGGTCAGGGAATTAAGGTGCCACTGGGCAACTAAGCCCACACGCTCTAGAGCCCACGCACCAAAACTAGAGAGCCCATGCACCACAATAAAAGATCCCGCATGCCACAACAAAGATCCTGTGTGCTGCAACTAAGACCTGATGCAGCCAAATAAATTTAAAAAAAAAAATGCAGCATAGTACCTAAGGAAAAAATAATTACATTTCCAAGAAAGATTTTACTTGTTCAGAGAGACCTAAACCAGATCACCAAACAAATCTCAGACTATAAATTGCAACACCTGAAGAAAAAAAAAAAGGTGTTAGACAACATGAAAAAAAAACAAACTCTATTCTTAAATAAGCCTCACAGATAGAACCTGGATGAGGCTCTGAGTATAGCCACATTCAGAAACATTAAATAATTTTCCATTCCCATCATACTGTGCTCCAAGAAACCAAATGCAAAGCAATGTCATTCTTTAATGATAGTAATAAATCCAGTTACTGAAGACAATGCTTAGATGTATAAAATACGCTGCTGGCAATAAAAGAGCTCCCCAAACTCAAGGGGTGACACTTCAGAGGAAGCCCTTGGTGGGTGAGTTACAGGTTCAGACCCAGGCTTTGCTTTCCAGGACATGCCCTCCATGCTGAGCTTTCCACCCAGAGTCTAGAACATGTTGTTCCATCCCAGACCTTCAAGCATCCACTGCAGCTTAGAGAAAACTGAGTCCTGAAATTACACAACATTTCAAATTTAATAGTTATTGTCCTCTGGTATAAATCTAGTAGACTAGAAGAGTCACAAAAGAAATGTGATTGGCCCAGCAGTCTCTCTCTAACCCTATGGATACACATTTCAGTACAATTTCTTCTACTTTGTAAATTCATTAATAATAATAATATCCAACACATATCCTCCAAGACAGTGGCTCTTTGCAAATACTAATAAATTTAAATGTCTTTTAAAAAGCTACATTTAGAAATTATTTGGAAATTTGCAGCTACACTAAAAACAAATCCAGACCTTACTAATTTGGATTATACTATATTCAGAGTTGATCTTACTGCAGATTACATCAGATCACTCAACTGGCTCAACTTCCCGTTACTTCTCTCATGCCCACTTTCCATTTTTTATTTAAAATGTTTCTATCGTGTCTACTGGTAAAGTAGAAGGTATGAGAGAGGAAGGAGACTAGGAAAGACATTTCTTTCACATTTTGTATTTAACTTTCCTTATTATCATACAAAGCTCTTTGTGACACACTGGGTTTCTGATCTCTTAAAAGGCAGAGAAGTGTGTGGGCATTTATTGACCTAACTCTGCAATAATGCACCTTAGCTCTTCTCCTGTTCCCTTTCTTTTGTCTCTTCTATCTCTAACACCACAATATCTACAAGTGGTTAACTAGACTATATTGTTAAGTAAACTATAACACATCAGCTGTATAGAACACAATACAGTAGAATACTGTATTGCCTTAAAAGACTGTTACAAACACCATGCTGTACCCAGGGAAAGAACTGGATAAACTAAGTAAAAAATGTAAGATACAAAATAATATGTAAGACTTATTTTTAAACCTATTCCTGGAAAAATACTGAAAGATGGTTATCTAAATGCTAATTTTGCATCAAAATGAGTGACTTATTCCTTGTCTTCTAAATGTAATGCACTGACTCATTAATAGAAAAATATATATACTGATGTTTGATTTAAAAAAAAGAAATAGCGCCTTATTCCAGATTCATGACTGGAATCATTAAGACAAAGCATAAGAATGGGGAGAGGGGCTCACACAACGCAAACACAAAAGCAGTTGTGAAGAACTAAGTAACTTAATAAGAGTATTGTCACAGGAATTAGGACATTATAATAGGACCTTCTGGAATTCATAAATGATGCCCTTTTGTAGGATGTCAACTCTATCCCCAGTTTGACTGATTGTTAAAGCATAAGGCTGAACAAATCCAGAATATCTGCATTTCAAATATTTGACACTGAAATTAATCTTGAATTTACTATGGGTCAATGCCTTTTAAACTCTCAGCTGAAAGATACTATTTTTATGAAGGAGCACATGAGAGTATGCAGGCCATACATTCCTCTGATACCATCTTTCCTTGGATTAAGCAAGAAAATTCAGAAAACTTCATAACTGGACATTATATGGTCCACCTTTTCGACTCCAACTGCCTCAACACTCAACCCCTCCCTCTGCCCCATTAAAACCATGTTTTACTGAATTGTTCTAGAATTAAATGTACTGAAGCCATCAACCTATAATGAAAAATGAACTGTGCTTCAGTTCATTTTTCTTTATGTGGCATCATGCACGAGGGCCTACAAAAGAACCTTATCTCAGTCTCAGAAATTACGTTTATCCTCAGCAACAGTTCATTTTTCCCTTATGGGCCCTGAATCTTACTATGATTCCCCTGTCCCTGGTGAAAAGTACATGGAGATGCCTGGCCTGTAATTAGTTTCACAGCCTCAATGCCGGCTTGATGTACTTTCTTCACTTTGTTTTTCCATTACCTCACATTTCTTGTTCATATTTAATTATTTTCTTTTGCCATATTATTTGAATTTTTTAAGTTGCCTCAGGAATAAGGTAGGATATGATTAGTTATTTAATTAATTTAAATGAAAAAATTACATAGGAATTTCCACTTCTACAGAACCTAAGATGCAATCACCATTCAGCAGACTAGAGCCCTGACAAACAGAAAGTACCCAGTTGTTATCAGTTGCTATCATTATCATTACATAACCACACACTGTAATGTCAAAGCAGCAGGGTTCATTAGCCAAATAAATGTGCACATGAGAGTACACACATAAATACTCAATGAAATAAACTTGACTCTCCTCTTTGTCATAGTATCTTGAATGCCTAAAACACTGCCTGGACAGTGTAGGCAATCCATAAATATTTTCTTAATAAGTGAGTACTGAACACTCAATTGCTGGCATCATCGTGTTTGTACATATTTTTGAATATACATGCTGAGAAGCTTTGTATGATGAATAACACGTGTTTTTCAGAAAGCTCGGGTACTATCCAAATGCTGATAACAAACAGACACCAATACCAGATATCAGAGATATTTTACTTTCTCATTAGAACCTCCTTGTGTTATTTTAAGAATTAAGTGAAGCAGTCTAATAGAGACTGGTACACAGAAGTTCAACAAATGCTAATCTTACTTTTCCTCTTCCTCCCTGACAATATATTCTTCTGTAGTAGTATGACGTGTGTGTGCAGAAAGCCTAATCCAGTCAAAAGATATTACCACCAAAGGACTATCTGCATTTCCCTCTATAACTCTCTTCACTTACCATGACGATCCTTTTCTTCTTCCCTTAGCTCCTTTCTTGGCTATCTGACCAAAAAAAAAAAAGGGGAGAGAAAAGCAGAGGCAGAGGAAATGAAGGGAGGATAAAAGGAAGGAAGGAAGGAGGGAGGAAGGAAAGAAAACAGGAAGAAACGCCAGGAGGGAGAGAGAAGAGCAGAGAAGAGAGAGGAACCTGGTTGTCTCACCAGAAAAGAGGAAAGTAGATAATAACTATTGGATGTATCCATTCAGAGTAAGCAATATTCAAATAAATGTCACCATTCTTTCTTAGAAATCACTGATTGCAAGATTACTCAATCTGGGTAATTAGCAGTTTGTTAGATAGGCATTGTGCTTTTCAGACAGATATCCTATGAGGAAAATAAAGCACACAAACTCCCTAAGAAAGAGTAACAGCTTTAAGAAACCATTGGCTCCACGGTTAACAAAATAGAAAACCTGACTACAGCCATCTAGTGTGCAGCAAGCTAAATAACACAACTACCAATCACTCCCAGATGACTCAAACCCATACACTCATTCTTTTGTGTTTGGCGCATTTCATGATAAAGACTTCGCTTTCGTGGATTTTTTCCCACATTTGACACAAAGTTTTTCAATCTGTGATGAACTCTTTTCTTCTCTTCATCCCAATCCCCTCCTTCACTTTATGAGAGACTCAAAAAAGCAGGTATTGACCTCTAAGACTTTTGTCCAAGATAATCTTTCCTTGACCTTATCCATTCATTTCATTCTTCCTCTTATCATATACCACCTCGGCCATATTCCCAGGTTTCTATCCCTGATACAGGCAGCGTGTTGAGAAATGCTTGCTATAGCATTTGCAGGCACTGTGCTGGGATGAGGTATTGGATGACAGGCTTTCATCTGGATATAATTTATTTATTATATTAGTACTTTATATTAAAGAAAGTGCACCAGTGTGAAAACTGAAGGGAAAACATATTTTCGCTAAGGAATAACCTGGAAATTATTAAAGTCAAAAGCTTATGGGTCAAAGGGTAGCAGCTTCATGTTATTATAATAATATGTTAATGTTTAAGTCATGTAACCTCTATGGGTCTTTGAAACACCTGCAATGGAAATGGTTTTCACACTATTATAATGATAACAAATAGACTGAGGCTCGCTGCTTTACTTTTGAATCTGCTCATGTGACTGAATTTTATGAGCCTATAAAACATATCCTAACACAAATATAATAAAGATTCAGAAAAATACCACCCTAAGTCAATTTTCTTTGCAACTCTGCTTTCTCTCTCTTTCTCTTTTTTTTTAACTGCTATTTCCACCTCAAGCTCCACCCTCTCCAACTCTCCTCCTCTTTTTCTTCTTCTTTACTTAGGTTTATTTGACACAGCTGTTGTTGGGGGAGTAGAAAATGAGATTGCCACTGGGATAAACCAGAAAGCATGTTAGCTGCCCTATAACATATTTTCTGTTATTAAATAAAGATGACACCATGGACTAGATTCTGCCCTTTGCCAAACAGTATTGTGAAAAGTGTATATCACCATTCAATAAACAATAAATTATTTATGTCCCCATATTTCACTTTAATCGTATTTGTGGCATTAGTGTCTAAATATATGTATATACACACATGTGCACACACACATATATGCTTCTCAACATATGAATCTCTTCCGTGTATCTCCAAAGTCATATAACACCAAGAAGCCCTCTGAAGACATGCCAAAGGGCCACTTTCATCTGTAACTGGTGAAATTATCTCAATCTGAGAGGTAAAACGCATAAGATTACAATAATTTCCATTTATTACTTTAAATACAGGTGTCAAATCTCTGGAATTCTTTCATGTGTACACAAAATAAAGCACATTGGGGGAAAACATGAAATTTTTCTGTTGGCTTCAAACTGAAAATTCTAAGACAACCAAAGAAACAAAATGAAATCTATATTAAATGTATCCTTGTCCTCAATATGTCAGTTGATTATTAAAGAACCATGATTAATTAAAGACCATGTTATAGATTGAATTGTATCTCCCAAAATTCATATGTTGAAGCCCTAACCTTCAGTGTGACTATATTTGGAGATGCAGCCTTTAAGGCAGTAAGTAAGGTTAAATGGGATCATAAGAGTAGACCTCATCTGATAGGACAGGTATTCTTATTAGAAAAGGAAGACAGACCAAAGGTCTTTCTCTTTCCACAGGCACAGAGAGAAAATACCATATGAAAACACAGTGAGAAGGCAATTGTCAACAAGCCAGGAAGAAAGGCAGCATTAGAAACCAACACTGATGGGCCCTTGATCTAGCCTCCAAAACTATGAGAAAATAAATTTCTGCTATTTAAGCCACCCAGTCTGTTGTATTTCGTGATAGTAGCCCTAGCAGACTAACAGCAACTGAGTCTTTTTTTCTTCCAAAAACATGAGTTATAACCATAGAGATAGAAAGGATCTCAAGATCACTGAGACCTAGTAGTGAAAAATAATATTCATTGAAGGCATCTTGAAGGACTTCCATTAAAAACATTACTCTAGAAAATAGTCTAGGTATCACCATTGAGAAAAGTCAAATCAACAGAGGTGCAAATTAAGATATTGTTTTAGTCCCTTTTTGTTATGACATCAAATTACACTAAAGGATATGATAAAGCACTGTGGGAAAACTGTTTAACATATCTATTGTACACTTTCAAGAATATGGTCTTCTATACATCATTATGATACCCTAAGGAGTAATGTTCTCCCAAGTCTCAGTAACAAAATAGTTCCTTTCACCTGAACAACTTCTACTCTCATTTTACAGTGGTTGTGACTCCATAATGATCATGTTTCCCTCTGTATGTAGAGTCAAATTTGAGGTCTGTTTCTAGCAATCATAGATTCTCAAAGTATGTCTTCTGTGAACCACTTTTCCGTATGTTTTTTTCCCCTCTCTTATTTTCCTTTTGTATAGATTTCCTCAACTATTTATTTTACTTCATGCATTTTCATTTCTCATGCCACCGCAATTTCTTTGTGGACCGATGGGGGAAATATGTCTTCTCATCCAACCCTGTTGCTTTAAGGTGGGAAACAGAGTTCCAGAATACTGTAGTGATTTGCTCCAGCTCATGCAGTCAGACTGCAGCACAGATAAGATTAGAAATTCAGTTTTCTATCAGTCTAGTGCTCCTTCTCCTCTATCACAAAATTATCTCTGCAAGCAGTGAAGGAGGAATGAAATCAATTCAAAAGGAAAAATATCTCTTTGGTACACGTAGCTCAGTGTTTCTCAACAGGGGCAAGACAAGCCCTAACTGTGCTGTGCCAATCTGTCCCTAGCATTCCTGGTCCCTGCCCACTATATGCCATTAGAGCCCCCCCCACACTGGTCACTCTACTAACAGAAGAAGTCCCCTTTCATTTCCCAAAACCCAGTGCTACCACATTTTTATTTGTTGTTGTTGTTTCAAAAGAGAAACAAAAGAAGTAGAAAATATTTTGAGTCTTTAGGGGAAAGTAAGGGTCGGAGTTTAAAACATATGCATTTAATAGCTGACATTAAATTTCTCTTAGGAAGATATGGTATAGTGTTTGCAAAAATTACCACAATAATTTCCCTCACTGTCCCAGGCACTTGGGTTATCCCTTTTCACAATGGCTTTAGCCTTGGCCATGTGAATAATTTTGACCAATGAGACATAAGCAAATGTGACACAAGCAGAGGCTTGAAAAGTCACTTATACACTGTGATTCTCTGGAACTCTGAGACCACCATGTGGAGAAGCTCAGGCTAGCTACCTATAGGATGGGAGACTGAACAGAGCATATTCAAGCAGTGCCAGCTGTGTGCCACTCACTCCACAAAACCAACCAGTCTACCCACTCTTGACATATGAACGAGGCCATCCCAGATCATTTAGCCACCACCCAGCCTCCATCTGACCACAGATGCATGAGAGAGCCCAGTAGAGGTCAGCCAGACCAGCCCACTTAGAACAACCCAGCAGATCCACAGAATAGTGAACTGAATAAAGTGGCTTTCATTTTAAGCCACTCATTTTAAAGACAATTTGTCATGCAATGAAAACTGTTAAAGGAGGGAATCAGCTTTGTTTAGAAAAATAAGCTGAAAACGTGTAGGGTTTGGGGACAATCCATAAATTAAACTACTTGTAGTAGAAGCAGGAGCTCAAAGTCAGAGGTTATCATGAGATCATAAACCTCTGTCTGTTTCTATGAGGATTGTAAAAATCTTGAGAAAAAGGAAACAGAAGGGAAATGGAGGTTTAAGCCAATCTTATCTGGTTCTTAAGATGCAGTGAATCTGCAGCTGACATCTTGGAGAGATATAGATATAGATAGATATGGTTATGGGTAGGGACATGGAACACTGACATGGACCTGGACATAGACAAAAATATAGCAATAGAATTATATATAGATAAACACAGAGACACAGATCTCCAAATACAGGCATACCTCTGAGATATTTTGGGTTCTGTTCCAGATGACCACAACAAAGCAAATACTGCAACAGTGAGTCACATAAATTTTTTAGTTTCCCAGTGCATAAAAAAGTTATCCTTACACTAACTGTAGTCTATTAAGTATACAATACCATTATCTAAAAAAAAATTACATACTTCAATTTAAAAAACAATACTGTTAGAAAAATGATGTTGATAGACTTGCTCAACATAGAGTTCATACAAACCTTAAATCGGTAAAAAACGCAATTAACTGTGAAGTGCAACAAAGCAAAACAAAATAAAACAAGGTATGCCTACAACTTTCCAGTTACCAACATGAAATATTATTAAAAACCTCACAAAGACTGACTGTAAACAAGGCAGCTCTTAGAAAATTCATTAGTCAAAATGAGTTTGTGTAATTCTCTTACAAAGACGAATTTATTGATACTAATTTTATGCCAACTTGAGTGAGGCTTATGTCCAATACCATTCTGCTGCTGTAAGAACTCATCTTCAAATTAATACATGAGCAGTGTCTGTGGGACTAGTTCCTGGTGTGACTATTAACACAACACCTACCTATTTGGACATTTCTCTGATGTCATCTTCACTTCTTTTGTTAGTCTCTACGGCTTCCCTGACAAATTGTTCAGTCAGCATTCTAACCCTTTCTCCTTTGTCTCTATGACTTTGACTAGCACCTTACCCTCAGCCTATTATGAGAGCTCCTCCCCCATTATATTTCTGAACTGCTATCCCGGGCAGCTCTACTTAGAAACAAGACAGATCCTGATCATCTATTCCTGGTTCATCTTTAAAGCACTAGAATAAATACTGGTCCTTACCACAACCTCCAACACCCAGTGTGTAATTAATATGTATCAATGAACTTCAAATACATATCACTTCTTATTTAAAGGCAGTAATAACCACTATCATCAACATTTAAATATCTAAATTATTAGAACAGGCAATATGTGAATATGCTATATTACTGCTCAAGCAAGAAGCCAAGTTTATTTTTATCTATGCTATGTTCATAAATGCTCACTATAACTATACATATAGCTGTGGCAGACTGTATTTTCCAAAGACGGCTGAAACTATATCTCCTGTCTTGCAATTTTTCTAGACTTTTGCCATGCCCTATCACAATTTGGGGTCTAATTCCCCTACACTTGAATCTGGGAGGGTTTATGACTGCCGTGCAATCAATAAAATATGGTGGAAGTGATGCTGCATGACTTCTAAGGTGAGGTCAATAAAGGTACTGCAACTTCCATCCTGCTTGCTAGAACAGTCACATTGGAGCAATGAGTCACCATATAAGCAATCCAACTGCTCTGTGGCTACCATGTTGTAAGGAAGCCCAAAGCACTTAAAGAAACTACAAAGAAAACACTCTGGTACTGATTCAAAGAAACTCATTATCCAGGGAATGATGACACCATTGATATTGATAAAGCATGCTTTCAACTACAACATACATTGATAGAAACAAGATCTAATCCCCAAGAGAGGAAAACATCAAAGTTAGGTAGATTCAAACACTAGAGTCTGTCCTAAACTGTATGGCACTGAGACGAGAGCAATCATACAGACCAGGTATCTATGGTACCCAACTGCCACCCTATTGAGATAAAATTCTAGGCTTTGGGCAGCAGGAATAATGCCAGGTTCTACCTATCATAGACGATAGCTCTTTTTTTTTTTTTTTTTTTTTTTTTTGGCTGTTTTGGGTCTTCATTGCTGCACACGGGCTTTCTCTAGTTGCGGCGAGTGGCAGCTACTCTTCATTGCAGTGTGCGGGCTTCTCATTCTGGTGCTTTCTCTTGTTACGGAGCACAGGCTCTAGGCATGTGGGCTTCAGTAGTTGCAGCACGCAGGCTCAGCAGTTGTGGCACATGGGCTTAGTTGCTCCACGGCATGTGGGATCTTCCCGGCTCAGGGCTCAAACCTGTGTCCTCTGCATTGGCAAGCGGATTCTTAACCACTGTGTCACCTGGGAAGCCCCCAGATGAGAGCTCTTATAATAAAGTTCCTGAATTCTGGTCCAGATTGCTTCAGACATTGAGTAGTGCTGGACTTCTAAGCTGAAGGTCTTAAGATGTTGTGGATGATGAGGAATAATAAAGGTGTGAGTGGAGTAAAAGGAAAAGCAGAGTAGGGTGGCATAGGTCAGGAGCAGCTGAGCCTCTGTGGATTTAGTCAAGTCCAAAGGAGTTGCACATAGTTCAACTGAAGAACATTACAGGCAAGAAGAGCATGTACAATATAAAGAGAGATGTAAGAACAATGTGGCAAGAGCCCAAGTGGAAAAAGCAGAGACATACTTAAAACTAATGAGGAATGAGGTTAATCAAGTATTATAGGAAAGAGGAATGAGTATTATAGGAATGAGTGACCAAGAATTATAGAAATTAGTCCATGGTACCAAAAACTTTGAATGTCAACTGTGGAGTTCAGATTTTAATCAACAATCAGGAAGTTACGGAGGTCTCCCAGATTCCAAGGAGGGGTAAATTTGAGCAGAAGATATTCTAGGCCCCTTTCCTCCAACTCCAACTTCAAAGACTATAATTTCAACTATTTTACAATTGCTCATCTAAGTAACCTTTCATTTGAAAGATATCTTTTAAAATGCTGGAAAAATACTATAATAGACAAAGACGTTCACTGTACACCTCTGATGAGAAAAGTAATATTTGAGAATTATTCCACAACTTTGTTCAGGATATAAATAACAATGTAAATATATGCAATAAATTGAAATGGAGAATATGAGAAAATAAATGGGAAAGGAAAAGAGAGAAAAAATTTTTAAGATAAAGAACAGCTTGATTTAAGAAAGTAAGGTAATGAGAAGCCCAACTCCTACTTCCTTTGTTATCCTCTGTGATCTTCTACCTTCCCAGGCTTTTTGGTCCCTATGTGGTCATTTAATCTAGTCCTTGATTCTCCTTTGCTCTCTTTCTGTGCCTTCCATGCAACCCTTTTATTCCTCAGGTCTCAGCACCCATCCATGATCACAGTGCTGCTTTTGACTGGCACCACAATTCTGTGTTCTCCTCATTTGGCTTTATGTTACACATTTAGGTCTTGCCTGTCCAAAGTAATAACTTCTTCTAAAAATATTTTATTTTTGGTGCTTAGCCTTCTCAAAGTTCCTACAGACATTACCTCATCCATTTCTCTTGAAAGTAGGTGCCCTGATGACAGAGTGGCCCCAAAAGCTGTTTGTGCATATTTGAGGATATAAGTATGCCGGGGGCCTCAAAGGTGTCAATCTCATCTATTTGGGATGAAAGATGAATGTTCTCAGCTATCAATAAATACCAAAAGCTCTCTCATTCAAAGAGAGAAAAAAGTTCCTCCACAAGCATTAAAAAAAAAAGTCACCAAAGAAAGAAAATATAAGAAACGACGTTACCACATTTCTTTAAATTCCAAATTTTTACTTATTCTAAAACTCACCAGATTTTATCTCTGGGGGCATTGCTGTATTCTTACATACTCTTAGAAAATAAATATAAAGTCAACCTGCTCTCTCTCAAAAGTCTGCAAGCTCCTTTTATTCACACACACATACACCATTTCCGCATACCACACACCAATATGTTTAATCTACTTCTGTGTAATGAGTAAAGCAGACATTCTGGAGAGGAGACTGTAATTACACAACTGGAACTGCCTAGTCCAACACAATGTTAGAATAACAGAGATAAAAAGGAATCTTTAAGTGCCTCTCCTTTTTCTATACTCCTCACTCCACTGTTAGTATTATCTCAAAGTTTTAACCACTGTGACTTTAGGATCCTAGAAATGTCTAAATTTCTAACATGGGAAAACATTAACGTTTTATTAACTTAGTAGAAGATTCCAGCCTAAACAGATTTTTTTTAATCTCTGCTGAACATATGTTTAAAAGATTATGGGAAAAATTTTTTAACTTGAGCCTTTAGTTCCAATAAAGAATGACTCACTTGTGTATTTTCATAAGGCACAAAGATTATTTCATTTCAACTACACTTGGCCTTTAAACTTTTGTTACATACCAGCCCTTAAGTAGGTAAATGTAAGTAATTAATGCAGCAATCCAAAGTAAAAAGGAGATACTAATAATAAAATGAGGCAGAAAATGAAAATATTATATAGGAAAAGGAAAGAGGTCCACTTGTCTTGAGACCAAAGTAAAGACTAAAAGACCTTACAAGGGCATTTGATGGGAGTTGAACATCCAAAAAGACTGTGGCTCTTGTGAGGAGCAGGGTCTTGCTGCCACTTAGATACAGGAGTCCCTGGCAAGAGGCTATGCATGGCTCCTGGCCCTTTTCTCCAAACATAAGCTTTTGCTTTCTTTGTTAACAACAGTCTTTTACCCCTGACAAAACAAAAACCATGTATCAATTAACTGCAGTTTATGTAACACATCTCTTAGTGCATAGAAAAAAAAACTTTCCCTCTCTAAAGAGTGAATCTTATCAAAAAAGTGCGAAGCTGTGGACTGGTTTAAAGTGCTGATCAGTTTCCTCAACCTCTTTCAAAAGAAACTAGAGCAAGTACCATGATTAACACATCAGCAACCTGAAAAAACTCTCCGGTCTTCTCTTCCGTACCCAAAGAACACCTGGTATAGGACCATCAGGCACACACATGTAGACCCTAGGAATTGCTCTGACTACATAACTGCATTCTTACTTAAATGTCTCCAACTGTCACAGCTAAACATAAGTACAGGAGCTTTGCACAAAAGATGATTACTTTGACAATGTAATAATATTAACCTAAATCTTTACATCTAACCATAACTATCACCATGTTTTATTTAAATATCAGTTTAAAGGTGAGGAATGAAGAAGTTAGTAAGGAAATTTTTCATTTTAAAAACATTAACAACTCTCCCTTTCGTGCTACAATACTTTTTGATACCAATAGTCCCCCAACAGTGTTGTCACATATTTGTAAATTAAGAGAAAATATAAATTGAATTGCCCACAAAATGAGGAGAAACAGTGAAAGCTGCTGAACTATCTTGGCACTGAGAATACATCTCTTCCCAGAAATCAGTTCTGGGACAGATAAGGGGCGTCAGGCCACAGTAGCGTTTATGTCTGTTTTGTCTTTAACTGGAGCAGGGCTTTATAGACTCTTATCAGGGTTAACTAATCATCACCCAGAGATCTTGAATCACATGATTAGCTACCTGTTTTCCATAGTTCTCTCCCCTAAGTATGAAAAGTAGGATGGTAGGTAGAGTTATTCCAGGTTGATGGGATATTCCAGCCAGACGTTTGCAAACATTATTCAAAGAGCCCAGAGTCAGGCCATCCTCAAAAATTAACAGAAGAAAAGGTCCATTTCCACTAACCTTTTAAAAATGAGTATAAAAAATGATGTTCATGGTACATGCTAACCTTCAAGGGCTCTCAAGGCCTCCTCTCTTCAATTCCAAAAGGGAAAAACAGACTCTTTCAAGGACACGAAATTGAGGCAGGAGCTTTTAGGTAGAGGATTAAAGTGATTATAAATAGAACTGATCTGGGACAAAGGCCTTCTTCTCTTTGAACTCTTATCTCTTTTCTAAAGTTCTCTCTTGGTTCACTTTATCTCAGGCAGTTGGTATTGTGAAACGATCCCAGGGAAGACACCAACCTTAGAAGGAAGCCCTTGGATGAGCAACGGAAACAGAATAGGGCTTAGAGGGGAAAAGAATCTAATGACCTAATTACTGCTACCCTAGTCCAGACTTTACACTAATAAGCCAAAGGGCATGCTAGAACTCTCACAGCCCAGCCCAGTTCACCATAGTAAGAGCCATCAGGCAGTGATTTGGGCCCATATCCCTCTTTAGTAACAAAATATTTATTGTTCTTGAATGTCCTTTAACAGATATAAGCTATACTTACAGATGCAGAGATACAACTATAGATGTAAAAAAGTCTCTTTTTATTTGCCTGATTAAATGACACTCTCTTTCCCCTCTACAAAAGATACTGACCAGTGTTCACCACTAATTGACACCTTAAAGCTCATATACCTCTCTCCAGGAAGCCTTAATACTTCTGTTCTCATCTATTAAGTCATACACACACCAAAGTCTAACCTATTTATTCTCTAATCTATTTATTCTTATGCAATGAATTTCAGTAAACATAAGATGAGTAAAAATTAGTGCAAAAGGAGAGGAAGTTAAGATAAAAATTAGGTCAGATGACTTGAAAAGTCTAAATTAAGGTGAATTATTTAAAAACACTATTGAATTAAACTGGCACAAAAATGACTGAAATATTGGTGGAAAAAAATCATAAAAATCTAGGGAATCCTGTACTCAGACTGTTTCACAGTGTATAAAGTTGTGCTCGGCTTTAAGAAAACAAAACTGCAAATTCTGTATCATGTCTTATTGGTATTTCCTACGCATGAAAGATAAAGTGAAATTCTAATCGGAAGACTCATACTCAAAGAAAAGACTTTGTCCCTACATAAAAGACTGGCAGATTAAATAACATTAAGTTAAATTAGATACATATTATTTTTTTAACATTTCATCATTTTCCACTTTGACTTTTATTTTTATTAATAAATTTTCAGAAAAGAAAGGCTTTATTGTATCTCTAAATCTATGCATAGATTACAGCTATATCTCCGTGACCTAACTGAGGTAAGGATGGCACAGTAAACAGCCAAAACAAGATGTGCCTTTAGCCACATGTAGCAGACATGGAGATGTGCTGCTCAGATCCCTCTTTAAGAAAGCACTCCATGTCTAGAAGCAAAAAGAAAAAATGTCGTTAGCTAAGAGCTTTCAGCAGTTAGCTCTTCAGGGTCTGCCTCAGCTTTAGAACCAAGGTCCCATTCTTTTCAAGGTGGCCCCTAATGACTGATAAAGACTGTGGTAACAGGGCCTAGGCATTTTGGCCTAATGCAGAATGACTCCAGATGATGACTTTTGCGATAGAGCTCCCCAGTGGGCTGGTGGAAACTTAACAGGTCCGTATTATAGTCTGATGACTCACCCTGTCCAATCCTGCTTCCTTCCTTTTCCTTTCACAGGTGTTAAACCCAAAGAAACCTTCTGCACTCCAAAGTCCATCTTGAAGTATACTTCCTGGAAAACCTAACTAGCATACTATGTAACGCATAATTAACAGAGAATATTTCACACATATACATATTGGCTTAATTTGTGCCAGGTGTTCTCACCACTTATGAACCCATCACTGGAAAAAGTCATTAAGAGACAGTGAGTTCTTGACAATAAAGGAACAATGTAACTGTCGTCCCACAAAAGCAGAGTTCAGGTCTAGCAAACATGCCTTGGATGCCTACCTCAATGGACTGCCAGGGGTCCAGAGCTAATATTCAAACTGTATTGAATATCGTGTACCATGACCTGCCAGAAAATTTATAGGAAACAAGCCAGATTTTCTATCCAAATATGAAGGATCAGTTTCATATATTCCATGAGAATGACCTTCAATAACTTCCAAGTTGAGTTCAGACACACTGATAGTTACTGCTGGACTGATCCTGATCAATACTTAACAACACAAGTTTGGCCAAACTGTGCCAGCCAATCCAATATACATTTAAGCTATTGTGTGACATAAATGGCATCTGGTAGCTCTTCAATAGTACTTTTCTTCCTTTCCTTGTCAATTCTGGATATTAAGGACTCAATGTAAGTTTAAATATATGCACCACGACCCCCAGAACAGAAAGAAATAAGACTCGACCATGGGAAAGAGGGTGCTTCAGCTCTGCCAAGGATTAAGTCAGACCTGGTTATTGAGAGGAAAAGACAGTATACACATTCTGATTTACTTTCCTCCCTCCTGGGCCTCTTCACACCTTGGCCAGGAAAAAGCCAAAAAAGCAGAACTCAGCAATTTATGTAACACTGTGGAATTGACGGAAGGCAGGTATGATATATTAGTATAGCAGAGAATCTGGCTTCTCCTGTACAAAGAATAACTTGGATTGCCAAAGAAATTAAATTTGAGGCTTAAAGAACGTACATGTAAAATATCCACCAATGATACTAAACTCCTTAAGTGGTAAATCTCCTACTCTCTGAGACTTGGGTGCATGGATTATACCCAAGAGATCTCTTTTGGAAATGTCCTTTGGAACCAAATAATCAGTTATTTCCAACCAAACTTTTTACTTTAAAACCTCATACTGAGATTAAAATTTAAAACAAAAATTGAGACAAGGACTTCCTACTGTTACAGTAATCACTAAAAAGGGAGATATTTAAGAAACTGGATAAGGGTGTTTCATGATTTATGATTTTACTTGTTAACTGTATGACATTTTTAAAGTCCTAAAACAAATGGTCCTCTGTACATAATTTGAGTCAGTCATTGTAAAATCTATTTAAAAGAAACTAAAATCGGGTAGAGCCTATTTTTATACCAAAGCTAAAATACAAGAGCAATAATTTGGGGGAGTACCTGAGACTCTGCCAGAATAATTAATAACAAAGTCCCGCCACCTTCTGCTCACTGCCTGATTCTAAAGCACCCCAAATCCAGAACCAAAATCTGTATTAGTTGTCTATTGCCATGTAACAAATTACCCCATTACTTAGTAGCTTAAACAACAAACACTGATTATCTATCTCATAGTCTCTATGGATCAGTTAGTTATTCAAGAGCAGCTTAGCTGGGTGGATCTGGCCCAGGGTCTCCCATGAGGTTGCACTCCAGATGCTGGCTAAGGACAAAGTAATCTGAAGCTTTAACTGAGGTTGAAGGAACTATTTCCAAGGTGGCTCAAGTGCATGAGTCTTATCAAGAGGCTAAGACTATGACAGTTCCTTTCTAGTTCTCGGAAAGAGATCTCAGTTTCTCCCTACAAGGGCAATGGGGCAGCTGACTGCCTTTCCTCCAAGGGAGTAATCCCAGAGAAAGGGAAGCAAGGAGGGAGCCTCCACACCATCAATTTTATTATATGCTGTTCATTAAGAATGAACCACTGGGCTTCCCTGGTAGCATAGTAGTTAAGAATCCACCTTCCAATGCAGGGGACACAGGTTCGGTCCCTGGTCCAGGAAGATTCCACATGCAACAGAGCGACTAAGCCCATGCGCCACAACTACTAGAGCCCGCGCTCTAGAGCCCATGAGCCTCAACTAATGATGAGCCCACGCTCCACAACTACCGAAGCCCACATGCCTAGAGCCCATGCTCCTCAGCAAGAGAAGCCACCGCAATGAGAAGCCCACATACCACAAGGAAGAGTAGCCCCCACTCTCCACAACTACAGAAAGCCCATGAGCAGCAAAGAAGATCCAACACAGCCAATAAAAATAAATAAATAAATAAATAAATAAATATTTTTTAAAAAGTGAATCACTAAGAATAGCCAACTCTTGGGGGGAGGATGGGGTGGGGGGGAAGAATTAAGCTTTATCTCTTGAAGGGAGGCATATTAAGTAACTCATGAACATACTTTAAAACCACTCCAGGAGAGTACTAGGTTTAGAACAGCAACTTATAAATCATCATTTAGTGATTTCATCCTTATCTTGACCAAGGGGTCAGTACCAGAGATCAAGACAACCAGGAAGTAAAGACAGGGCTCTCACAGACCAGCTCCAAGTTCAACATGCCACTACTCAAAACCACAACAAGATATTACTACACCCCAATTTAAAATGACTAAAGTTTTTTAAACAAAATGTTGAAAATACCAACTGTTTGAAAGGATACAGAGCAATGGTAACTTTCATGTATTGCTGCTAAGAATGCAAAATAGTATAGCCACTACGAAAGCAGTCTGGCAGTTTCTTATAAAGTTAAAAATGCCTTTACCATGGGATCCAGCAATGTTACTCCTAGATACTGACCCAAGTGAAATGAAAATTTATGTTCACATGAAAACTTGTATGTGGGTTGTGTTAGGGTTCTCCAGAGAAATAGGACCAACAGAATGTGTGTACATACACACACACACACACACACACACACACAAAGAGATTTATTATAAGGGATTGATCATGTGATTATAGAAGTTAGCAAGTTCAAAATCTGCAGTGTAGACCAGCAGTTTGGAGATGATATCCCAGTTTGAGTTCAAGGTCATCTGATTTAGAACCAGGGAAGAGCCAATGTTGCAGATAAGGTCCAAAGGCAGTATGCTGGAGAATTCTCTCTTGGAGGGGTGAAAGAAGGCGTACAGTTGAAGGCCAGCCTTTTTGTTCTATTTGGACCTTCAAGGGTTCAGATGGGGCCCACCTATATTATGGAGAGTGATGTTTTACTCAAAGTCCATCAATTTTCAGTGTAAATTTCATCCAAAATCGCCCTCACAGAAATACCCAGAATAATGTTTGACCAAGTATCTGGACACTTTGTTGTCCAGCCAAACTGACACCTAAAATTAACCACCCCATTGGTGTTTATAGCAGCTTTATTCATAATCTCCAAAATCTAGAAATAACCCAAATACTCTTCAACTGGTGAATAAACTGTGACACATCTTTACAACGGGATACCATTCACCTATATAAATGGATTGATTACTGACACATGCAACAACATGAAGGACTCTCAAATGCATTATGCTAAGTGAAAGAAGCCAACTCAAAAATCTATACACTATGTGATTGAATTTACACGACTTTCTGGAAAAGGCAAATATTAAAATCAGAGAAAGAGTTAACTGCAATGGGGAACAGGAAAATTTGGGGAGGGACTGGAACAGTTCTGTATCTTGATTACAGTGGTGCTTTTATGACTGTGTTTGTCAAAACTCACAGAACTGTGCACTCACTAAAATTTACAGACAATTTACTCCACGTAAATTATACCTAAAATAAATGAAAAATCAAATCAGCCACTTTACTCCTCATATATAAGGAATTCTGTCATGCACACTTTAAAACCCACATCCACAGCTATGGTAAATGACAGCTAAACATCACCCAATTATTATCCTTTCTTGTCTCTGCATCTCACCCAGATTGCCTCTTTCCACCCATTAATGTGAGAATCCTCATTGGTTACATGAAGTGTCATTGAACATGCCCTAGGCCTCTGCATAGCTTACACAAATTCCAAGCCAATCACTTCTAATCAGTATTCAATTAAGGAAATTACAAAAGCACACACCACAGTAACCAAAGAGTCAAAAACTTCATTCACCACTGAAAGACAGGCGAAGATTTGCCTCTAAAATGGCTACTTCTAGCTCCTGAAAATTAACCACAGATGTTGATGAAAACTAGTCCAACTCTACAGGAAAGCCACAAAGTTGGAAACCTAAAAAGAGCAATATGTCTCCCTGAACAACTTTTAATCATGATCTCTCAAGAACTCAAGGCCAAAGCTAACATGCCATCCACTGTCGGCTAAAACCTCATCATGGTTTGCATACACCACTCTGGCATCTTCCAGAGACAGTGGCCACACTTGTCCCTAATAAACCACTAAGCAGTTCACAATGAGGGATAGAATCAAATAATATAAAACTCAAAACTGCCAAAGGAAAGGGGAAAATATATCCATACAAATAAACTGTAAGTGATTATACATCAGCAAAGAAAAATGGAGTTGCCAGCAATTGTTTTAGCCTAAGACAGTATGGCTGGAAACTTGGATGTAGCGGGTGGTGTGAAATAAAGAAAGATGACAGTTCTCTTTTTTATGACAACCTTCTCTCCAGCTTCCTCATCAAGATTTTTCAACTAAAGCTTCGTGTCAGATTTCCTTGTCAATCCATCTCAAGAATTTCCTCTCAAGATGAAATGACCAAACTCATATGTGGGTTTCATATCTTGCAGAGCTTCCATGACCTTCATTATGCTGTTTCTCCTAATATTTCTTCAGGGTTTGGCACAGATATTTCAAAAACGTGTTTCTGATTGTTGACACAAGAATTTTTTTTCTAGTTGCCATATCTAAATAGTGCCCTATTGCCTCTCATTTGAGCTGATTCATAAAATGTCTTCATTTTAGTCACTATCCTCTTTAAGCTTTCTCTAGCCTGGGACTCTGTGCTAGATAAAAGAATCTAGTTAATTAGAGTGTTATATAGTCATATAGCCTTTATAAAAACCGTATCACTGTCATAAGACAATCAAATACTTGATTAAATATATTTACTGGATCAGGATAGTAAGATTTCAACCTTTACACAAACAAGCATTTTAATACTCTTTGACATGTTTTCAAAAATACTGTCTCAAAGAAACATACTATGGAAATACCTTCTACTCAGTATTCAGTATATAATCAATGAATTTTATTGAAAGATAATTTCTATACGATAAAATTCACTAAGTTTAAGGGTATAATTCAGCGTTTTGACAAATGTTTATGGTCATATAATAGCCACCAAAATCAAGATACAGAACATTTCCATCACCTCAAAAACATTTCTTTATGCCTCTCTGCAATCATATCCTCTTCCCAATGACTATCCCCAATCTTTTTAATGTCACTATAGTTTATCCTCTATAAAATGTCATATAAACAAAATTACACACTGCCTAGTCTTTTGCACCTGTCTCCTATCACACAGCAGGATATTTTTGAAATTTTGTTGTTGTGTGTATCACTGATGTTTTTTTCATTTAATTGCTGAGTTGTTGATTAGTATTCCATTGTGTAGATATCACAATTTGTATATCCATTTACCAGCTGATTGATATTTGGATTATTTCCAGGTTGGGGATATTATAAATAAAGTAGCTAAAGATGTTCACAGAAGAGCTTCTGTATTGACATATATTTTTATTTCTCTGAGGTAAACATCTAGGAAAGGAATTAGATCATAAAACTACAGCCATTCTAATTTTAGTCATTCTAGGGGGTGGGTAATGACATTTAATTGTGGTCTCATATTTCTCTTATAACTAATTATGGTGAGCATATTTCCACTGCATAATTGCCATTGACACAGCTTTTTGGTAAAGTGTCCACATATTTGCCCATTTATTTATAAAAGTTTTGTCTTCTTGAACTGAAAAAGTTTTAACATATTGTTTCAATCCATTCTGAGATATATGTACTGTGACTATTTTCTCCCAAGTCTATGGCTTACATTTTCATTTTCTTAACAGTGTCTTTTGAATAAGCAAAGTTTTTTTTATTTTAATGAAGTCTAATTTACCAAAGTTGCATTTTGTGATCTCTCAAGAAAAATCTTTGCCTTATATTAAGTCACAAAGACTTTCTCTTACACTTTATTAGTTTCTTTTAGAAAGTTTAGTTTTATTTCTTTTATATTTAGAACTCTGATCCAGTTTGACTAATTTCTTTTTTTAATTCTGACGTAAAGGTCCTATAAAGGCTTAATGTTTGCAAATGCATATCAAATTATTTTAGCATCATCTTTCAGATATAATATTCTTTTCCTCATTAAATTACCTTCACATATTTGTTGAAAACCAATTAGCCATAAAAATGTGGGTCTACTTGTGGACTGTTTATTCTGTTCCATTTATCCACAGGTCTGTCTTTACACCAGTAACATACACTGTTTTAACTACTACAGCTTTATAGTTAAGTTTTTAAATTAGGTTGTGTAAGTCCTCTAACTTTGATCTTCTTTTCCATATTGTTTTGGCCACTTAAGACCCTTGTATTCCCATATATACTTTAGAATCTGAGTCCCAGATTCTATATAAAAAATATCCTTCTAGAATTTTCATTAGGACTACATAGAATAATAGATCAATTTGAGAAGAAATTACACTTTATATTATATTATTCTGATACATGAGCAGAGTATATCTCAATTTATTTAGATGTTCTTTAATTGGTCTTGGTACTATTTTGCAATTTTTGGTATACAGACATTGCACAGATTTTTATATATTTATTCCTAATTATTTCATGTTTCATGCCATTATAATGGTACTGTGCTGTTTAATTTCTATTTCTCATCATTCATTACTAATATAGAAATACAAATGATTTTTATAAATAGGCATCTTAACTTGTGATCTTTTTGGATACATGTATTAGTTCTAGAAGCTTTTTTTTTTTTGGTAAATTCTGTTTTCTCCATAGACAACCAAATTGTCTCCAAAGAAAGACAGTTATATTTCTTCCATTCCAATCCATATGCTATTTATTTCCTGTAACAATGTCAATCCCCAGTTACAATGAGGAATAGTAATGGGAAGAGAAGACATACTTGCCTTCAGAGGAAAGCATCTGGTCTTTCAAAATCATATATGAAACTACGTATAATTTTTTAGAAGATGACTTTTATCAAGTTGATGAAGTTTCCTTCTATTCTTACTTTGTTTAGAGTTCTTATTATGAATAGATATTGGGCCTTGCAAAAAATGTTTTCAGCAGCTATTTAGATCATGTATATAAATATAAATATTTATTTAGTCACCACGAAAATCCACAGTTTCTTTCTTGGGATAAAACTCTCTTAGTCATGATGTATCAGATTTTTTAATATTTTGTTGGATCCAATCTGCTAAAAAATTTTAATGAATTTTTACATCTATCTTCATAAAGCATATTAGTCTATCATTTCCTTTTTTGTGATAACTTTATCTGGTATTACTATCGGAATAGCAGGCCTCATAAAACAGAGACGAACTTTCACTTTTTTTTTCTGGAAGTTTGTACAGATTGTGTCTTATTTGTCCCTTAAAGGCTTGGTAGAATTCACCAGAGAAGCCAACTGGGTTGATATTTTCTTTAAAGGAAGGTTTAAACTATAAATTCAAATATATATACTCATGCTATCTATTTTTTTTTAGTAAATCTAGTAGTTTATATCTTTAAACAAATTTGCCTATATCATCTCTAAGATGTAGCATGCATGGCATAAAGCTAGATAGATAACATCACTTTCTTACCCATTTAATGCCTCTAGTATTGGTAAGGATGCCTCCTCTTACATTCCTGATATTGGTAATTTGTGTCTCTCTTTTGTTTTTAATAATCATTCTGACTAGAGAATTATCAATTTATTACATTAACATTTTATTAACATTTGGTTTATTAACATTCCCTAGAGTTTGTTTTATATTTCATTGAGTTTTGCTTTTCTCATAATTATTTTGCCCCTTACTTTGTGTTTAGTTTGTTCTTGTTTTTCCAGTTTTTTTTAAGATGAAGTTTAAATCACTGATTTCAGGACCTCTTTTCTCTAATACAAATATTTAAGGGCATAAATTTCCCTGTATGCAACATTATGACTTCTTCCCACAAATTTTGGTAGGTTATAATTTTAATTAATTTCAAAATATTTTCTAATACAACATGTCCTTTCTTTCTGGGCTCATGAGTTATTTAGCTCTGCACTATTTGACTGACAAATATCAATATTTGGAGATATTCTAGATATCTTTCTGGTATTCACTTCTAGTTTGATTCTATTATGATAAAAGAACATATTTAAAACTTGAGACATCCTCTATAGCCCAGAACATGACCTATCTTCATAAGTGTTCTGTGTATATTGAAAAAAAGAATACATATTCTGTTTTTCATTAGGTGGGATGCTTTATAATGTCAAGTAAGTCAAGTTGGTTATTATTATTTTTCAAGTTTTCTATACCCTTACTGATTTTCTGTCTACTTGTTCTCTATATTAGTAAGAGAGAATCATCAACATATTTGACTATAACTGGATTTGTCTATTTTCTTTTTTAATCAATTATCATTTCTTTATGTATTTTCAAGCTCTATTATTAGGTATACAGATATTTACTTTGAAATATATAGTCTCCTTGAAGAGTTGATCCTTTTCTCATTATGAAATGAGAATTTACATTATCCCTGGTAATATTCCTTGCTCTGGGTAGTCTATATCAATATTAATATGGACATGAAATTTTTTCAGGCCATTTTTTCTTAAAATGTCCTTGTGATTCCTGTCTCTCCTCTCTTCCTGACTCCATTTACACACATGTGAAACAGTGTAGTATTATCGACAGCTCACTGAAGCTCTATACACTGTGTTTCTCTAGTCTTCCCTTTGGGTCATTTCTGTTACTTATTCAAACTCATTGATCTTTATACCCAAGGTCAGACAATTGAATGTATTTTGTAAAAAAATTATTGAGTAGGAGAGTAACACAGAAAAAGCATTTCTATAGGTGATTAACATAACCAGAATGCACAGTAATTTTAATGAAAGAATGACTCAAGAAAGATCCAAGAGATCAATACAGAAATCCAGATACAGAGATCAAAGGCTAGATGAGCAAGTGGTACAGAAAACTGAAATAAAGAGAAGTGTGAAGTAGATATTTTAAAGGGAAATTTATAAAATTTCGTAGAGTATATAAAAATACCAAGAAAAGGGATATATCAAGATGAAATTGTTTCAAGTCTTAGTGACCAGGAAAATGATGGTATCACGTAGGAAACATACATATAGCTTAGGTGAGGAGAGCAATGAAATAGATTTTAGACTAATTATAGGAAACTATACAAATGTAAGCATCCTGGAAGAAACTGGGTACAAATAAGTTAAGCTCATGCGAAAAGTCAACCCTAAAGATATTTATATTCAGTCATAATTAGAATAATTGAACCAAAAAGATCAAAAACTATCTATGCAAGAAATTATATAATGAGAAAAGCATAGTTGGCCAAGGGACTATAATCACAGGTAGAGGAGGAGAGAAGGAAGTATAAAAAGCAACAGAAATAAAGGAATAGTTCAAGAGATAAACAGGAAGATAGCATAGCTTTAAGTCATAAAAGCTAGTAGAGAGAAGTGATTAAAGGACAGGACCTAGAGTTTCAATATTATAAACTTCTGCAGAAATCTAAAGAAAAAATAAAAACTGAGAAAATGATATATTCATGATATTCAAAGTGGACAGAGTCAAAGTAACAGTAGAAATGCTTAGCCATCCTTAATCGAAGGGAAGAAACAGCAATACTGTCAGGCTGTGAGAAATTTACTTACAGGTCTTTGAAGTGCTCCACCATTCTATGACAACCAAGTATGAAAGAACAATTTCTAACCAGACACAGGGAGCTTCAAGTCTGCAGACCTTTACCTATCAGTAAAATACCTAAATTAGGAAAAGGGGTTACAGCGAAGTGCCACGAAAGATATGCTTTAAATCAGAGTGCTTTAACATTCACATCTCCACAAAACAAGTCTTCCCTTAAAACGTCATCACTGATTACAATAAACAAAACTTCTGACCCTAACTTAGCTTGGGTTTTCACAAAGTTTACAGACATAAAAGTAAAGTTACAATTAAAACAGAACTACAGATAGTATCTAAACTTTAAGATCAAAATAATAAGGTATCCAAAAAGTAAAATTCACATTTTGTCCTTTAACCATTTGTAAATGTATTTCAAATAAATCTAACTCTATAACTCTGTTCAGTCCTCTCTATGGTCTTTTAAATCCATCATGCTGAGCAACAGAAGTAAAGTGAGTTCTTTGGTAAGTAGTATCCACAATTCCACACCTCATACAATTTTCTTCAACCATCTGCCCTTTACTTTTATGAGCAAACCCATACTCCCAGAATATCTGGATTTTAAGAATCTGAAAAATATGTCCCAAATCATCTGTTCAAGATTTTGAGGAAAGTTCCTTTTAAAACTTATGCACAGTAATTGAGTCAATAGTGTTTTACTTTTTATTTAAAGTCAGATATTTCTAGTGATAAACTATTAATAGATATAACAAACTTTCTAAACTACAGAACTATTTTCACCACTAGAATCTGTTGCATATTTATATGGGAATAATAACAAAGTCAAAAATTTTTATATCTTGCATGAAATTGATTACAGTTCAACAAAAGTCAGACAGCTTTAACATGGCCAGTAAGAATAAAAAACCATTTTTGGGCTTCACTGGTGGCGCAGTGGTTAAGAATCTGCCTGCTAATGCAGGGGACATGGGTTCGAGCCCTGGGCCGGGAAGATCTCACGTGCCGCAACTAAGCCCGTGCACCACAACTGAGCCAGCACTCTAGAGCCTGTGAGCCACAACTACTGAACCCACATGCCGCAACTAAAGCCTGTGTTCCACAACAAGAGAAGCCACCGCAATAAGAAGCCCAAGCACCTTAACGAAGACTATCCCCACCTGCCACAACTACAGAAAGCCTGCACACAGCAACGAAACACAACCAATAAATAAAAAATTTTTGTAAAAAAAGAAAGAAAAAGCCATTTTCAGTTCCTACTTCCTTGTTTCCTGTCCTGCCTATGCCTATAAACACCATCACACTTCATGATATATGGTTGGGTACATTAAAAATTGAAGAGAATTGACAAAAAACTATTAGAAATAATAAAGTTTAAGAAGACTGCTAGATATAAAATCAGAAAACAGTAATTAATTTTATTCCAAACAGCAACAAACAATTAAAATATTTAGTACCAAAACAGCTACTGTGTGAGAGTGGTTTTGTTTGAGTGTAACAGAAAAAAAATTATAGTTACTTAACCAAATAAAGGTTTATTTTTCTCACAGAGCAAGAATCCTGGAGATAAGCAGTCACTTGATTCAGCTGCTCTACAATGTCAATGAGTACCTGAGGGCTTTTTCCATCTATCTGATTGCCATGTTTTTTATACTTATGTATAAGTATGTATAAGTATAAGCACCATGTCTTCACACCTGCATCACAAGAAGCGAGAACAAGGAAAAGATATAAGTAACACATCTGTCTTTTGCCAGAAAAAAAAAAAGTTCCTAATAATCACCCTTCAAAACACTTCTTAAGTGTCACTGGCCAGAACTAGGTCATATGGCCACCTCAAGCTGCAGAGGAAGTTAAAAATTGCTACTAGATTAGCCAATACACAGAATCTGCACAGACTCTTCTTGAAAACCCGTCAAAATATATACGGTGCCTATAAATAAAATTTAATAAAAGATAAAGAAGAACTTAGAGAACATAATAACCTATTCAAAGACATAAAAGGAGGCAAATACATAGAAAGATATATTCAGGACAGGAAAGAATCAACCCTGTAAAGGTAGAAATCATTTCCTAGTTAACCTATGAAATCAATGGAATTCCAATCAAAACCCCAATTAATTTGTAGGAATTCAAAAGTTCATCATAAATTTTACCAACTTTAGTTATATCTGGTCACCTCTAGAGATGGATGGAGGAGAAAAGGGTAGAAAAATGTGTCTTTACCTGTATCTATAATATTTCATTTCTCAAAAAAGATAACTACTTTGAACATGTATAGTAAGTAAGAAATAAATCTGTACTATGTTAAGCCATGTGATTTAGGAGTTCTTTGTTAATTCAGCATAACTAATTTATCTGACTCATATAGGGAGAAAGATATAAATATATAGGTAATTAAATTATGAACTGAAATTAAATGTAAAAGTACAGCCCAATTTTTAATGAAACAAACATGAACCCATCTATAACATGGGAAACAAAGTATGCAGTAAGCACATCATACATTAAACTTTACCCAAATATTCCCATCTATCAGTTACTCAAATCTTTATTAAGATGAAATTTCTGCTATGCAATGTTTAACCCTGATAAGCTATGAGTGGGTAGAAAAAGGCAACATGCAATCACCACATGAGGACAGATTACATTCATGACTAATAAGCCAGTGATATAAGATCTTATTGGGAGCAAGATGGTCACAGAGAGCAGGTCCCAATGCAGCATAGCAGAATTCAAAGTTCAGCTTCTCTTGGCAAAGGCTGAGGAATAGCAGCAAAAGCTACAGTATGTGCACTGATTCTGAGAAACTAAGCCATCACTGTTTTACTACCCTAAAGAACTTAAGATAACCATCCCTTTACCCCTATTTGTTTCTCCCCACTCCCCACCCACCCCAAAAAAAACAAATAAGATCTTTTGATTCTTGCATCAAACAGTGCATCAAACAGCATCAGCAAGACCACATCCACATCTAGGGAAGAAAGCAGAGACACTTCCCAGGGGTCCTTGATCAATATCTCTGCCTCACGCTTTCCAGTAAAGCCCATTTATCCTCAGTCTACCCACTGACTCAGAACCTTGAGTGAGTGTAAGTTTAGTCTGTGAACAAAAATTCATCTTTCTCACATTATCTATGAGATGACCTTTAAGTTCTAGGTAATAGAGTCAGCTAGTGAAGCTGAAAAGAAGAATGAGCTAAGTATGAAAAAAGCCTATGAAACAAAGTAAATAAAACAAAAACAAAGACTGGTATAGAATCAGATCACAAGTCACCTGAAAGACTACAGAGAAGCAAAGAGGCAAGCACAGGAGGAAAGTCCCAGCTGTAGGTGAGCCCTGGCAAGGGAGCAAAGAAGCACATGGTATAGTTGTGTGACTACACTGCTTGACAAATTCTATAAAATGTTTGATCTCAGTAGTAACCAAATCAATGAACATGTAAGCAATAATTATATTCCATTCCTCCCTATCTAACACAATGATTAGAAAAGAAGTATACATATTGCGGATGAGGGTACATAGGATGGACACTCTCATATACTGTAATTGAGAGCATTCATTTATAATCACTTTGGGAAGTCAATATCATTTATGGATCAAACTTTTTAAATGCTCATACATTTCCACTAGAAATTCTATTTATATTAGTTTATCTTGGGAAATAATAGCACAGATTGCAGAATAATTTATAAAGGAAAAAAGTATACAGCCTAAACAAGCCAACAAGATGGCATATTAAATTATGAAACATCCATACAGTACAATTCCTGAAATGACTGAAAATATATAATGGAAGACTACTAAAGGAGACTATATCCATGATATTTTCATTAAGTAAAGTGCAAGTTATTAAACAGTATATGTGGTATAATCTCAACTTAGTAAAATGTACATACATATACATTCATGCCCAAATATGTGGACACACACCCATAATGATTGAATAATATACACTTTTGCAAAAGTTACCTACCTCTGGATCACAGGCATCTTAGCAGTTCTATTCGGGCTTTTCTTTGGTGTAGGACATACCAAGGTTCCCAAGGAACACATTAAATAAAAAAGTTCTGTGCTGGTTCTTGTTTTGCTGAGTGAAGTACTCCAGTTGAGTGGAAGAGTTGCAATGCTTAGGGCAACAGAAGGACACCCCACTGGAAAGGTTAGGGGTGTAACTTGCGAAAAAGAAAAGAGGGACAGGACAGATAGCAAAAGAAAAAAGGGAGAGAGAAGAAAGATGATTATTTTTAAAAGTTTTGCACTGTGGTATGCAACTGAATTGCTCTTCTGTCATCTCATGAGAATTTCAGTAAATGCTGCAGCACTTGACAATACTTTTAGAGTTGGCTTTGTGGTAGGGCTTGAGGGAAATATTGCCTACTGGATCTGTTGATTTGTTTTGACTGAAGTTTTCAGAGATTCAACAAAATGCTAAGCCTGGCCTCTATGGAAATATTTTTATTTCATATAGAAGTCCAGGCCAGGCCCACAGGGCAAGGCAAAACTCTGGGCATCAATAGTAAAAGGAAAAGAAATGGAGTATAAATACTGCTAAGCAAAATACTCATCTTATTATCCAAGTCATGATGGATCAGGCAGCGAAAGCTCACACAAAGGTGATATAAAGCAGAAACCCAAACAGGAAAGTCAGTTGGTATTGGTGAGGGCCAATAACAGATGTCAGGAACTAAGTCACTGGGAGACTCGGGTTCAAGGTAAAAAATTCAGCTCACTTGGGCATAAGATAAGAACTTCCATACTAAAGAACTACAGTGCTAAGCAGGAGCCCACCCCCTGGGGAGTAGAGAATACACAATGGGAACCAAATATTTTAGGGTGGAATTTCATAAAGAAAACCAAATCATCTGGACACAAGAGTACCAAAAAACAAAGAAACAGAGAACAATATTTACAAAAACCTTGGTCAATTAATTATTTTTATAGCTCTTATTAAGCTGCTCTGACTTATACAAGGACTGTATCTAGAATGTAAACTAGTGGTAAGCCTAAAATTGAAGGGGGGTATTATAGTGGCAGATTAGAAAAATGTGAGTTTTGGAAGTGAGGCAAGCTTTACACTTCTCATTTACCATGAATTACTGAAGCCAAAAAACTTTATTCAAAGTCAAACTCCATTTCAAAAATAAACTTTAGTATTAAAAACAAATAAATTGCCAATCATTTCAAGATTCTGCAGTGCTCCTGCAATTTAATAATAACCATAACAGCATTTACATTTATAAAAGTAACAAGACTTTGCTTTGTCCTCCACCCCCAGCAATACTGACATCTGAAATAAAGGACCTGGGGAGGTAAACTGAGCCTTATAAATACTCCACATATGACTGCAGACATCACATACCTTTCCTACAGAAAAAGAGAAAAAAAAAAGATTGGTTTCACCACCAGCAAGACTAAAATAGCACACCTCATCAATAACATTACCCCCTGTTTTATCTTAAAATGTGCACCAAGGAAAACATGGAAGAAAGAAAAATACTCAGTGTCTTATTGACGTTAATTCAAAACACACTTATGCCCCACATTCTTGCAACTTCCATTTTGAGCCCTGATTTCTTGGGTAACCTCGAACTGAAAAAATGCATGTAAACCTAGTACAACAACCTTTGAATTCTACACCATTATATTTGAGCATTAAAAGAGAATAAAGAAGCTCATATGTCTTAAATTCTCCCAACATTTAAATAACAGTATGGTTCTTTACACGTGATATTGTAATAAAATATATGCTCTATATTCTGCAACAGGATATTGGCTCTACAAGAAGAAGTGTTAAACTTACACCACTTGCAAGTGTAAACTGTTCAAGATTAGGAGTTAAACCCTCTGAATTCAGAGAGATTTTGAGCTGGTAATGAAAAATTGACAGTGATCAAGACGCATGAAAAAGAAAGTAAGATGCTAGCGAAGATTCCGGAATAATGCTTAAGAAAGTGATTAACACTGGCACCGGCCAAAAAGCATGTTGCAGTGCAGATGCATCTGCGATGTAATTCACTCCATGAAGCTATATATAAGCTCCATATTACCCGAAGTGGGTATTTTATAGCTCAGGAGAGTAGGAACTAAGTCTTACTCACCACTGTAAACCCAATCCTGACACCAAGTAAGTACTCAATAAATTTGTACTGAGGAGATGGCTTAATGCAAAAACAAACAGGTCAGGCTCTGAAAAGAAATGAAGTAAAATGTGAAAGGGAACAACCTAAATAGCAAGCTTACCCTGCAACTTACTTGACGGGTATTTATTAAGACACCAAAATCCTCTCTAATAGAAAAATACATCTCTCTGCCCAGAAGCCCCAGCAGCACACACCTTGAGTACTTCAGTCCTGGTTCAGATCCCAGAAGAGCAGTGCCACTTATGTGGTCTAAGCTGGACATTGGTAGGAGAATGCATGAAGCTAGCATCAACTCAAGAGAACAATAAGAGTAGCTACCACTTAGTGAATAAGTACTGTACTAACCGCTCTCCAGGCTTTACTCATTTACTCTTCACAAAATACTTTGAGGTGTTTATTATTATTCTCTTTTTACAGAAAAGGAAACTGAGACCCACAGAGTTGAAGCTACTTATCCAACATCACACAGCTAATTTAAAAAATGAACCTAGAATTTAAACAAGGTCTGTCTAATCACAAAGACTTTTTTCTATTATAACACCATCTGGAATGATAGAGTAGCTGCTAGTTTCTGGAGGTTCCAAGAGGCTAATTACATTCAATCCCTTCAAGTTGATCCTATCCCTCAAAACCAACTTGCTAGACCAGGGTCATGATGACCACCCTGGAACAGAATTCCCTGTGACACTTCCCAACTTGGTTATCAAACACATTTCACATGCATGAGATGACTTTTATAGCTAATTGACATCTTTTGTAATCTGGAGTAAAACTGAATAGGAGAAAAGGGAAAAAAAGATGTGGGGAGAAGGGGAAGTAGGTGCGGGGAGAAATTACGAAAAGCAACAAGAGGGCAAGGATACAAAGGGAAAGGGGAAAACAGAGGCTGAGACAGACACAGGATTATTATTTGAAAGCTGTTACTCTGCTAAATGAAACCTGGGACTCCAGGGTCTCTGAAAAGTGTGAAAAAAATGAGAGATTTTTGCCAACAGACCCAGTAAAAATAAGCAGCTACAACAGTGCAGCCCATTGTTTTCAACTTTCTTTAGCCTACTTACTAAATTTAAACACGAAAGCCAGTTTCATAAATTCTTTCCACTATTTTATTTCTGTTTTTTAAATGCAGGTTGAAAGTGGAACTTTCTATGTTCCTTTTCTCCATCTTTCATATAAGTCTTACTAACAGATTCTCTCAGACCCCTGCATCACCAAGACTCATAATGCCTACACATATCCAGCTATGTTTCTAAGGGTTTTTGGACTTTTTTTTTCTGGTGATCTCTTATTAACTTTATTTTGTCCTGTTATTACTACCCTTACCTAAAAAAGGTTAGGTTTAAGTAGTTCATGTAGTGGTACTTATGTTTTCTTCAATAAAATTGCACAACTATGCTATGAACTCCAAAACCAAGACTTAGCATCACATTAGTTTGATGTAGTTTAACTTTTTACTTCCAAATTATTTTAATCAACTGTTTCCCTATCCAGCTTGTACCAAGTGGTTAATCATGTCAACAACACTACCCTGGCTGCCATACTAGATTTCCTTACCACCTATCCTCTGCCGTAACCACTGTGTCACTTCATGCAGCATTAAAGTTGTATTTACCATTCATTAAGCTCCAGGCACTGGGCAAGGTACCACTCCACAATCATGGAAAAACTCCATAATCTCTTTTCTCCTCTGATGTACCCAAGCTAAAGAGTATTTTCTGAAAGAGTTAAGATACTAGGTCAATTTTTTTTCTACCATATATTCATACTACCCAATCTGAGCTGGGCTCAAAGTTTATCCAGAACTTCATTCCCTTATCCAGATGTATAAATATCTGTTTAGCCTCTACCATATGCCAAGCCCAATTCTAGGCACTGGAAATACGATGAATAAATGAATCAGACAAAATCCCCACCATCATGAGGCTTACAATTTATAAGACAGACAAATTAAAAGCATAACATAATATCAAGCAATGATAAATGTTACAAAGAAGCAGAGATCCATCTAAATTTGTTTCCCTAACACATTTCCTTTAGTGACTCTTACAGTCCCTCTTTACTTTTCTCATATCTTCAATCTTATATATAGTCCCCTAAATCCCTGTAGATTAACCTTTCCTTCATTTTTACAGACATGATAGATGATGATCACATTTATACTCTTGGCTCCTCTACAGCTCAAAATATCTTTGGACCTTCACCCATTGTAACAGGGAGAATGCTGTCAGTTACAAGTAAAAGTAAGTTCAACTCCAGCTGGTTTATGCAATGAAAGAAATTCACTGGCTTACATAACTGAAAATTCTAAAAGTAATCAGGCTTTAGGCACATGGCAAAGATCCAGTTCTTCTGATTTTCTCTGTTCTGCCCTTTTCCATGTTTCAGCTTCATCCTCAAGCTGCACTGCCTTCTCTCAACTGAAAGAGAGCTGCCAGCAGCGTGCTTCCTTATTCACATAGTGGGAGTTAGAATGAGTCACTTTTACAGCATCACAAAAAATCCAAAAAATCCTAAACTTTGGCTAAACCATCACTGAAACAATTACCAGGAAATGCCTTGGGAAGACTGGGATTAAGTCTGAGTTTATCAGTGGAGCAAAGCAGGTGGGATTACACTGACTGACTTAGGACAATCTGAAACAAACTCAAAGTTGGGATCAATTTCACTAACCTTCATGGCTAGGACACGGTGGCATGAATAATGAGACCACCACAATGTTAATTTATTCTTTCCTCCACAGCATGTTCCTGAAAGCAGTATCCTTCTTCCCAACTAAGACAATTTGAATTTTGGAATGACCATTGTTCTAAAAAATTATACAGAATAAATCTGAAATTAAGATAGACATAAGAATAATTCAAATAAATATTTAAATTGCTGCTATATTGCCTGGGCTACATAACTGTATAGCCAAATTACTTTTCTACTGCCTATTTTGATTAATTGATGAGCATTATACAGTTTTATCAGGTACTGTATTTTTTATTTTGTATATGCTGCATCTCTTAATACATCTGTATCCAATGACTGCTGCAGTAACACTAACTCAAGAAAGGCAAAGTAACTAAGGGGTTAGACTACTTAGGGATGAAGATACAGGTCACTCGAGCAGGAAAAGAACTCAGACTAGTTAAAGTTTCAGACAAAGGTAAGGGAAATTTAAACTGGATAGTAGAGGAGATAAAATATGACTATCAATTATATCCTTGAGAACAGCTTCATTAGCAAGGACTATATAGTTTATTTCACTAATCATCTTGACTCAAGATCTTTAGATGATGGCAAGTGGCCATTGCTTTGAATAAGACACTAAACTGATTGAACTTGTATGTTTTCTTATAAAGGATAAATAAAGCATAATGCTTTCCCCAAGATGGAGAACCTATATCATAATGTGGGAACTAAATATCATGGGAGAGTACATGTAGATCTATATCAGATACAATTTATATACAATCTCAGACAAGACCAGTTCCCAGAACTTGAGATGCTTGCTCAGTTAGGTTTCTTGCACTTCCAGCAAGCTCTGTTGTTAAAAACAAATAAGGAATGTGAAATTTTTATTAGTTCCCCATTTAATAGACATTTAGCATCTATCTTTTACATGCCTAACAATAAAGGAATCAGAATATAGTAGCTACTTATTTAGACTTAACTCTAATACTATGATGCACACAATTCAATCATTCGTCATTAGTATGAAGACATTTTGGGATATTATACTGAATGATTATCATCTGTGAACATCTAAAAACAATAAACATCACCTATCAAGGTCTTGGCAAAGCATATGAATGACAATTAACAGTGACTTACAGTGATTAAACGCTGATGTCAGAAATTTTTCTGAATAAAGCTGTTTCTTTTTTATTAAGAGAACACAGGGAGAGACTGTATGCCTACATTCCCTCAAAATGAAGCTGATTCCTTCCCCAAGAACAAAGAATATCTCAAGTATAATGGCCCACAGGGGTCCAATGCAGTAGAAGAAATGCACTGATAGACACAGAACATAACAGATTTGTTCCCATGCCAGCTATTTGCTACTAGGCAAGTACAAAAGTACACTTTTCCAGTTTCCTATCACAACCAAAAGAACATTTATCTTTTATGTCTTTACCAAGTCTAGCTACAAGCTTCCTGTGTGGCTGCTCTACAGTTCCTTGAACTCACATGAAGTAGAATTCATGTTCTCCTATAAAATTTTACCCTGAATTCAGAAAACTATACAATGATCACTTTCTATGATTCATTCAACACCATTTTTTTCATTATTACACTTACCCTAATTTTCAAAACGAACTGCTAAAATAAAACTACTTTTTACCTTCAATCTACTTGAAACACTGCATTATCCTCTGTTCCCACTTTTCCTTTCTATCTTAAAAATAGATACCCTTTTTCAGAGAGGAATCAAGATGGCAGAGTAGGAGAATGTGGAGCTTACCTTTCCCTACGAACACACCAAAATTACATTTACATGTGGAACAACTTTCATGGAAAACTAACTGGAAACTAGCAGAAGAACTCCTACACAACCAAAGCTGCAAGAAAGATCTCCACGTAACCAGGCAGGATGGGGAAAAAAGACATCAGGTAGAGACTGATGCCCCTCAGAGGTATCTGTAAGGAAAAGGTCCGCATGGGTGAATTCTTGCCCTAGGGAGTGAGTAGGTCAGCCCACAATCTGGACATCCCAGTCCTGGGGTCCTGCACAGAGGACACAAGCCCTCTTGCCTGCTGTGAAATCCACTGAGACAGAGAGATGGGCTTGAGAAATCTAGACTCTACTTGTAAGGAGTGCCCACATGCTGGCTTGCTAACAATCAGGGTGGAGAGAGCCTCTCATTGGCAGCTAACACTTCCCTGCCACACTTCCCAATCCAAAGGGGCAAATGCGCCATCCCTGCTCACTCCTTACCACAACCTGCTGCAAGATCAGGGCAAAGATTTGGTCTATCAAGCAGAGCGTGATTAGACCCAAGTCTCAAGGCTTCCACTCCAACAACTGGGGAGCAGACTCCACCTCCAACAGGGCAGTGACGACCAGGGAGCAAAAAGAAAGCCCCACCTCACAGGCTCTAGACACTACAACACTAACTACACCCCCTATCAAGGGGATAACAGCCAGCACACTCTGAGTAAAGATGTGGCTGCCATCCATACCAACCCAGACCTTCCACCAAAAATACTGGACACAAACAGTCTACATAGGGATGCTCCCACATAAAAACACCACTTCAAGACCACAATAGACAACTATTTCCCCTAAATTCATAGAGACAGAGAAAGACAAGTAAATTGAAAAGACAGAGGAACTACTTCCAATCAAGGGAACAGGAGAAATCCTCTGAAAGAACAAATGATAAAACAGACCTCAACAGTCTACTAGACCCTGAGTTTAAAAAGGAGGTAATAAAAATGCTAAAGAAATTAAGAAAGGTTATTGATAGAAATGCAGATCATTGTAACAAGGAACTAGAAACTATAAAGATGAACTAATCAAAATTAGACAATCCAATTGCCAAGATAAAAACCAATCTAAAAGCAAAGAATACCAGATTAAATGACACATAAGAACAAATAAGTGATCTGGAATATAGAATAATGGAAATCACCCAATCAGAACAGCAGACAGAAAGACAGATGAAAAAGTGAAAGCAACCTACAAAATCTATGGTGTAATATAAAGCATGCCAATCTATGCATCACAGGGGTTCCAGAAGGAGAAGAGAAACAGAAGAGGCTCTAAATGTATTTGACAAAATTATGGCTGAAAACTTTCCAAACCTAAAGAAGGAAACAGATATTCAGGTACAGGGAGCACAGAGGATCTCAAAAAAGATGAACCCAAACAGACCCATACCAAGACATACCATATAAAATGCCGAAAGATAAAAAGAGGATTCTAAAGGCAGCAAGAGAAAAACAAAGAGCCAGTTACAAGTGAACAACCCTCCATAAGGCTATCAGCTGATTTCTCTGCAGAAACTTTGCAGGTCAGATATATTCAAAGTCCTGAAATGGAAAAACCCCCTGCAAACTAGGATACTCTACCTAGCAAGATTATCATTTAGAATAAAAGGAGAGAGAACGAATTTCTCAAACAAGCAAAAACTAAAGAAATTCAGCAATATTAAACCTACCCTAAAAGAAATATCAAAGGGTTTTCTCTAAATAGAAAAGAACCAAGAATCTATAGGAGAGGGAAAATCACAATAAGAAAGACAAATACATAACAGGATTGAAGATCACTTAAATAAGCCAGTACATAAATTACAAAATAATCAAAATATTTTAAAAGTGATTATAATTACAACAAACAGAAAAAGGATAAGCATTCAGATGTAAAACAGGACGTCAAAATCACAAAATGTAAGTGAGGGGAGTACAAAAATCTAGATCTTTTAGAATGTATTTAACTTGTATGACTATCAGCTTAAAGCAAGTAGATATAGTTATAGGTCAGCATACTTGAAATCCAGAGTAACCACTAATCAAAACCTTACAACAGATTCACAAAAACCAAAAAGAAAGCAACTCATGCATACTACAAAAGAAAATCATCAAACCACAAAAGAAAAAACAAAAAGAAGAAATGAACAAAGAAAAACTACAAAAACAACTAGAAAACAAGGAATAAAATGGCAATATGTACATACCTATCAATAATTACTTTAAATGTCAATGGACTAAATGCCCCAATCAAAAGACATAGAATGAGAGACTGGATAAAAAAACAAGAACCTATAATATGCTGCCTACAATCAACTCACTTCAGGGTGAAAGATACACACAGACTGAAAGTAAGGTAATGAAAAAAGATATTTCATGCAAATAGAAACAACAAGATAGCAGTCACAGCAATACTCATATCAGACAAAACAGACTTTAAAATGAAGGCTATAACAAAAGACAAAGAAGTGCATTACATAATGAAAAAGGGATCAATACAAGAAGACAATATTACACTTATTAACATATATGTACCCAATACAGCAGCACCTGAATATATAAAGCAAACATTAACAGATATAAAGGGAGAAATTGACAATAATACAACAATAGTAGGAGAGTTTAACACCCCACTCACATCAATGGACAGAAAATCAACAAGGCAACAGAGGTCCTAAATGACACAACAGACCAGTTAGACTTAACTGACATCCACAGTACACTGCATCTGAAAAAACCAGAATACATTCCTTTCAATAGTACAGAGAACATGCTCCAGGGCAGACCATGTACTAGGACACAAAACAAGCTCAACAAATTTAAGAGGACAGAAATTACTTCAAGTATCTTTTCTGACCACAAGAGTATGAAACCAGATATCAACCACAGAAAGAAAAACAGGGAAAGAACAAACACATGCAGACTAAACATGCTACTAAAAACCCAACAAGTCAGCAATGATATCAAAGAGGAAATCAGAAAATACCTCAAGACAAACAATGAAAACACAACCTTACAAAATCTACAGGATGCAGCAAAAGCTGTTCTAAGAGGAAAGTACACAGAGATACAGGCCTTCCTCAAGAAATAAGAAAAATCTCAAATAACCTAACCTTCCACCTAAAAGAACTAGGAAAACAACAATAAACAAAACCCAAAGTCAGCAGAAGGAAGGAAATAATAAATATTAGAGAGGAAATAAATAAAACAGAGATCAGAAAAATAATAGAAAAGCTCAATAAAACCAAGAGCTGGTTTTTTGAAAAGATAAACAAAATTGGCAAACTTCTAGTCAGCCTCACTGAAAAGAAAAGAGAGAGGATCCAAATAAACAAAATAAGAAATGAAAGATAAGAAATAACAATTGATACCACAGAAATACAAAAAATCATAAGAGAATTATATGAACAGTTATATGTCAACAAATTGGACAACTAGAAGAAATGGACAAGTTTCTAGAAACATACAGCCTGATAAAACTGAGTCAAGAAGAAATAAATAACTTGAACAGACTGATCACTAGAAGTGAACACAATCTATAATAAACTCCCTGCAAAAAAAGTCCGGAACTGGGTGGCTTTGCTGGCAAATTCTACCAAACACCCAAAGAAGGACTTACACCTATCTTGCTCAAACTATTCAAAAAAACTGAAGAGGAGGGAACACTTCCAAATTCATTCTATGAAGCAGCCATCACCCTGATACCAAAACCAGAAAAAGACACTACAAAAAAAGAAAGAAAGAAAAGAAAATGACAGGCTAATATCTTTGATAAATATAGACGCAAAAATCCTCATCACAATATTAGCAAACCAAGTCCAAGACTATACAAAAAAGGTCATACACCATGCTCAAGGTGGATTAATTCCAAGGTCGCAAGAATGGTTCAACATACATAAATCAATCAATGTGATACACCACATCAATGAAAGACAAAATTCACATGATCATCTTAGTAGACACAGAAAAGCCATTCAACAAAATTCAACATCCATTCAGGATAAAAACTCTCACTAAAGTGGGGATAGAGGGAACATATCTCAACATAATAAATGCTATTTATGACAAACCAACAGCCAACATAATACTCCTTGGTGAAAAACTGAAACCCTATTGCTAAATTCAGGAACAGACAAGGATGCCCACTCTCACTGCTTCTATTCAATATAGTATTGGAAATCCTAGTCCAGCAATCAAACTAGAAAAAGAAATAAAAGGGGTCCACATTGGAAGGGAAGAGGTAAAATTGTCACTATCTGTAGATGACAAGATTCTCTATATAGAAAACCCTAAAGCCTCTGCACAAAAACTATTAGAATAAATGAATTCAGCAAGGTAGAAGGATACAAGATTAACACAGTGAAGTCTGTTGCACTTCTTTACACTAATAATGAAAAGTCAGAAAGAGTAAGTAAAATCACTTCAAAAAATAATAAAATACCTAAGAATAAACATAACCAAGGAGGTTACGGACCTAAATACTGAAAACTATAAAACACTGATAAGGGAAATTGAAGATAGGGTTCAAAGAAATTAAAAGATATCCTATACTCATGAATTGGAAGAATTAATTTTGTTAAAATGGCCATAGTACCCAAAGCAATCTACAGATATGTGATCCCTATCAAATTACCCATGACGTTTCTCACAGAACTAGAACAAATAATCCTAAAATTTATATGGAACCATTAAAGACCCAAAATTGACAAAGCAATCCTGAGGAAAAAGAACAAAGCTGGAGGTATAACCCTTCCAGACTTCAGACAATACTACAAAGATACAGTAATTAAAATAGCACAAAAACAGACACAGATCAATGGAACAGAACAGAGAACCCAGAAATAAACACATGCACCTATGGTCAATTCATTTATGACAAAGGAGGAAATACAATGGAGAAAAGAGAGTCTCTTCAACAAATGATGTTGGGAAAGCTGGACAGCTACGTGTAAGTCAATGAAATTAGAACACTCCATCACACCATATACAAAAATAAACTCAGAATGGTTTAAAGACCTAAATATAAGATATGACACCATAAAACTCCTAGAGAAGAACACAGGCAAAACATTCTCTGACATAAGTTATAGCAATATTTTCTCAGATAAGACTCCAAGGCAAAAGAAATAAAAGCAAAAAATAAACAAATGGGACTTAATCAAACTTAAAAGCTTTTGCACAACAAAGGAAACCATCAACAAAATTAAAAGACACCCTACAGAATGGAAGAAAATATTTACAAATGATGTGACCTACAAGGGGTTAATATTCAAAATATACAAACAGCTCATACAATTCAATATCGAAAAAACAAACCCAATCAAAAAATGGGGATAAAAAATAAACATTTTTTCCAAAGAAGACATACAGATGGAGAGGAAAAAGATGGTGGCGAAGTAGAGGGACATGGAATGCATCCCTCTCCACAGATGCATTGGGAATACACCGAAGGACGCAATTATTCCCACAGAGAACCAGCTGAACACCAGCAGACGGCCTCGGACGCCAGAAAGGACCGCAAGGAGCCCGAAGACATACAGATGGCCAACAGGCAAACGAAAAGATGCTCAACATTGCTACTTATTAGTGAAACGCAAATCAAAATCACAATGAGGTATCACCTCATACAGGTCAGAGTAGCTATGATCGAGAAGAATCAAGATGGCGGAGTAGGAGGACGTGTGCTCACTCCCTCTTGCAAGAGCACGAGAATTACAACTAACTGCTGAACAACCATCGACAGAAAGACACTGGAACTCACCAAAAAAAAAACCACCCACATCCAGAGACAAAGGAGAAGCTGCAATGAGACAGTAGGAGGGACTCAATCGCGTTAAAATCAAATCCCATAAATGCTGGGTGGGTGACTCACAAGCTGGAGAGCAGTTATACTGCAGAAGTCCTGAGAGTTCTGAGCCCCACATCAGGCTTCCTAACCTGGCGGTCCAGCAATGGGAGAAGGAATCCCCAGAGAATCAGACTTTGAAAGTCAGTGGGATTTGATTGCAGGACCTCCACAGGACTGGGGGAAACAGAGACTCCACTCTTGGAAGGCACACAAAAAAGTGTGCTCACCAGGACCTAGGGAGAAGGAGCAGTGACCCTATAGGAGACTGAACCAGACTTACCTGCTAGTGTTGGAGGGTTGCCTGCAGAGGTGGGGGGCAGCTGTGGCTCACCGAGGAGACAGGGGCACTGCCAGCAGGGGTTCTGGGAAGTGCTCATTGGCGTGAGCCCTTCCAGAGTCCACCATTAACTCCACTAAAGAGCCTGTAAGCTCCAGGGCCGGGTCGCCTCAGGCCAAATGACCACCAGGGTGGGAACACAGCCCCACCCACTGGCAGACAAGCAGATTAAAGTATCACTGAGCTCCACCCACCAAATCAGACTAAAGTTTTACTGAGCTCCACCCACCCAGCCCAACCCACCATCAGTCCCTCCCATCAGGAAGCACCCACCAGCCTCCTAGATAGCTTCCTCCACAAGAGGGCAGACAGCAGAATCAAGCAGTATCAGCAGTATTTCATCTTGTGGAACTGAAAATCACAGCCACAGAAAGACACAGAAAATGAAAAGGCAAAAGACTTTGTACCAGATGAAGGGACAAGATAAAATACCAGAAAAACAACTAAATGAAGAGAAGATAGGCACTCTTCCAGAAAAAGAATTCAGAATAATGATGGTGAAGATGATCCAGGACTTTGAAAAAAGATTGGATGCAAAGATCGAAAAGTTGCAAGAAAAGTTTACCAAAGACCTAGAAGAATTAAAGAACAAACAAACAGAGATATGCAACACAATAAGTGAAATGAAAAATACACTAGAAGGAACCAATAGCAGATTAACTGAGGCAGAAGGACGAATAAGTGACCTGGAAGACAGAATGGTGATAATCACTGATGTGGAAAAGAATAAAGAAAAAAGAATGAAAAGAACTGAAGACAGCCTAAGAGACCTCTGGGACAATGTTAAACGCACCAACATTCGCATTATAGGAGTCCCAGAAGGAGATGAGAGAGAGAAAGGACCTGAGAAAATACTGGAAGAGATTATAGTTGAAAACTTCCCTAACATGGGAAAGGAAATAGCTACCCAAGTCCAGGAAGCACAGAGTCCCAGGCAGAAGAGCTATCATCAAAGAGCCTAAATATTGGAGGGGGTGTGGTGAAAAGGGAACCCTCATACACTGGTAGTGGGAATGTAAACTGGTGCAGCTGCTATGGAAAATAGTATGGAGGTTCTTTTAAAAACTAAGACTAGAGCTACCATATGATTCAATAATCCCACTCCTGGGTATATATCTCAAAAAGATGAAAACTAATTCAAAAAAGATACAAAAAAAAATTTAAAAAAGAAAGAAAAAGATACATGCACCCCAGCGTTCATAGAAGCACCATTTATAATAGCCAAGACATGGAAACAACCCAAGTGCTCATGGGAAACAGCCCAACAGACAACTGGCTTAAGAAGATGTGGGGGGGGGGGGGTGTGGGTGTGTGTGTGTATATACACACACAATGGAATATTAGCCATAAGAATGAATCAAATATTGCCATTTGCAGCAACATGTACAGACCTAGAGAATACTATGTGAAATACATTAGACAAGGACAAATACTATATGATATCACTTACATGTGGAACCTAAATATAATACAAATGAATCTATATACAAAACAGAAACAGACTTAGAGACAAAGAAAACAAATTTACGGTTACCAAAGGGGAGAGGGAGGGGAGGAGCGACAAATTAGGAGTATGGGATTAAGAGATACAAACTACTATACAAAAATAGATAAGCAATAAGAATTTACTGTACAGTGCAGCAAAGTATATTCAGTAAGCTATTATATTATAATAACCTATAATGGAATGTAATCTGAAAAAATATATATAACTGAATCACTGTGCTGTATACCTGAAACTAATACAATATTATAAATCAACTACACTTCAATTTTTTTTAAAAAAGAGAGTAGCCCTTTCCAAACTATAATAAATTCAAATCTTTCTGCCTTCCAACTTCTGTACACTATGATCATCAATAGCTGATAATTATTTTAATCAGGAAATAGTCTCTCAGACTATCATTATCGTCTATTTGATGGACTTCCTATGGCTACTCTCCAGCAAGAAGTCCAAGGCCCTTCATTTGGCCCATAATCTCCTCTCTGCTCCAAATCAACCACAATTCTCATTGCAGGGTAAAATGAACCCACACTTCTGAGCAAGACAAACTAAAACTGGTAGGCAGTAGAATCTAGAACTGCTATCAAGACAGAGGTAATGATAAATTCCTCAAAGGTAGCTTTAAACATCTACCCTTTAAACAGAAAAGAATCTGAAACACAATCCCTTATGGATACCAGAGGGGAAAGGGGGAGAGACATAAATTGGAAGATTGGGATATATATATACAAACTACTATATATATAAAATAGATAACTAATAAGGAGCCACTGTATAGCCCAGGAAACTCTACTCAATACTCTGTAATGATCTATGTGGGAAAAGAATCTTAAAAAAGAGTGGAGATACATATATATATGTATAACTGATTCACTTTGTTGTACAGCAGAAAGTAACACAACATTGTAAATCAACTAAATTCCAATAAAAGTTTTTTTTTTTTGTTTTTTTTTTTTTGGCACACGGGCTTAGTTGCTCCGTGGCATGTGGGATCTTCCTGAAGCTGGTATCGAACCCGTGACCTCTGCATTGGCAGGCGGATTCTTAACCACTGCGCCACCTAGGAAGTCCCCAATAAAAGTTTTTTAAAAAGAAAATTTTAAAAATAAATGTCTACCCTTTAATATAAATATCACAGTAAAAGCTTGCTTTGGGAGGGGCTGGCCAAGGCACAATTTTAGAACAATTGGGGTCTTCCCCTGAGCACCCAAACCTCCACTGTGGCACACAGTATACCTCATACAAAGCAATCAATGCATTTACCTCTCTCCTTACGTCTTACTAATAAAATTCACAGGAGAGGATCTCTTTATTCTCATTCAAAACTTACACTAAATGTGTCACTATTACCTTTCTTATGTGAATTTTCTTTTCACATACAATACAGAAGTATAAAGTTGAAAGCTTTGTTCTGATTAGACGTATTAAAAGTATCCAGAAGTAAATTAGGGAAGTACAGTGGTCATATGTTGCCTTTCCCTGCACAATACTCAGACTCTGCCAAGGGATGCTACCTTTACCCTGGAACAACGGTACAGTGGGACTAACACAATCACTCTGGCTCCCCCAGATTTGAAGTCTAGAACAGAGTGTCTCAAAAACTGACAATTTTTGGTTTCCATCCCAACAGTGAGAGAAGCAACCTAAAATGGATGTGCTTTCTTTCTTGCCCTACATTTCCAAGGTATCTCTGGTTTTTGTGCTTTCCTCGTTCCGGTCCTTCAATTCTGAATCCATAGTTGTCCAATAAACTTCATTTTTTACTGTTTTCCAGAGACTCTTTCTATTGAAACTAAAGAAGTTAAACTTATAGAAGTAAAAAATATCAATACAAAATTACCCTTACTGGTTGCTAAAATCACTCTATGTGAGCAATGGTCTGTGCCATCCTTGCAGCAGGCTGCCTCTACTTCAAATTTTGGAAAAAGAACAAGCATGAATCCTGTATTTCATTTCCAGTTAAAATTCTCCCTTACAGATGGCCTGAATTCTCCTTGGTGTTAATTTGTTTCCAGCCTTTGACCTCAGCAAGATAGATGCTGAGCTATATTAAATTAATTAGATTTTTTTTTCATTTTAATTGAAATGAGAATTCGTTAGGAAAATTACTGACCCTTTATGATAATATCCCAAATGTGCAACAGCAATATTAATAAGATACTTTAAGAGGAACAGTGACCAAAGGAGGTAAAACAGAAATCAAAACTGTCATATGAGAAAGGCTGAAGGATATCTGTTTTACGCAAAAGAAAATTTAAGAATGCATGATGGTCATCTTCAAATATGTGAAGAACTATCATGTAGAAAGGTCAAAACTCAGAGTAAAACATAAATGCTATGGGGTGAATATTTAACTTAACGTGAGAACTGCCTTTCAACTACGATTTCCCAAAAAAGGAACTAGCCACAGGATTAGATAGAAAGTTTCCCACCTCTGGAAATGTTTAAGAAAAGACATAAATAACATTTATATGGAAAGCTAGATAATTCAACTCTCAGATTCTATACTTCTATGTACTTCAAACTAAAATTTCAGTTACTCTGCTTCATATTCACAGAATACTGATATCTAATATCTATTACAGCCGAAATATTTTTCATGCAGAGGGTAATTATGTACAAAAACAAAGGAACTCCTGAAATTTACCCCCAACTGTACAGTTTGCCTTTTTGATTTCCTTTTTAGAACTGTACTCCTCGGACTCATACTTCATATGATAAATACAAATAATTTTTTCATGTACCACTTGCAAAATATGTCACCATTTTCAAAGAGAAAAAAGCCACTTAGAACAAACCAGTAACAGATGTACTTATACTGAGGGTTGGCAAACCAAAGATGGCCTCATCTCAGAGAAACAAGAGCAGTTTACTGGCTAAAGTTTTCATATTAATCTGAATCAAATTCTTCATCCTTCATTTCCATTTATGGAAGATTTTAGTTATGCATTTACAGTATTTAAGAAGGGTGGCAGGCACATGCTTTATGCAAGTTTTCTAAGAAGACGCTTCCAGATCAGTGGCTGATGAAATAATAAATATGTCTCTACACTGCATGGATAGTACAGGCACAGTAAAAACTTGTTTTATAAGAACAGTTTATAAGAACAATTCCTGATGTAATTTATGTATAGAACCAATGCTAACTCTATACAACACATTATTATAGCAAAGGAGACATGGATTGGCAACTGCAAGCAGCCACACTTAATATGTCAGTCCCAAACTAACAGTTCTTTTTCCTTGCCTCTTCCAACCAGTTTTAACATTTTCATAACTAAAAATATCCTTCAAAATCGACTAACCATTAAAAAACTTTAGCACTGTACCTACACATATATCAAATATATCTCTTATCATATACATGGATTACCAAACTTCACAAAGAAATAGATTAAAATAAACTCATTATAAACATGCAGGAAAAATTTGCCTCCAAGTTGTCTCCAAAAAGGGTCATATCCACAACTGACTTAGGGAATTTAACTCATTAGCTTTAACAATTAGAAATTAATTGACCTAGGGAGTAGAAGGTAGTCTGAATGCATGAATGGTATGCATCCTATCTCGCATCAAGGAAATTCAGATTCAATATTCAATATTCCAGCATGGGACCAATCAGTCATTTAACAATTATTTATATAATTAAACACAGAAACCACCATAAAGACATCATTCCTCTTCTTTGTCTTTAGGTAGTATTTTTGTTACCTGCTAACTTGAAACTATATAAAACATATATTTACTAAGAAATCCTTCACTCATTTAAGTTTTTTTAAAATGTCTGTTGTTATATTGTCTATATATCTTTGAACAATTATTTTCAAAGAACCTGACAAAAAAAAGAATGACGAAGTTGGAAAGTCATTTAGCCTACTAAAAACTTCAGTACATTTCACAATTGCTAAATTCTGGATAGACTAGAAGAAAAAAGGAACTAGGTGTCTATTACACTAGAAATAAATGACACAGACTTCTTTCCCTTTTCCAAATTTAAAATCCACAGCCCAGTCACAACACAGTCTTGAAGGAGATAAAATGTGAAAAAGAGATTGAGCAGAGCTTCGAACTCTAAGCAGGCACCCTGCAACCTGTTCTATATTGAAAATAAACAGCTAAGAACATCATGGGAGGGTCCCCTGTCAGACTGTTTCTGCAGTGCTGTACTCAGTTCTTAAATGCTGTTTAGTATTTAACATAGTGTTATTTTCTTCTTAAATACTAAATAATATCTAAGAACATCAACAAACCAGAATATACTCAGAGATAAGTGGGTCAAGAGGAACAACTATAGGAAATAAGACTGTTTAGTTTGGAGTAAGAAAAATTAGCAGAACAATAAATAGCCATGACAAATAGCTTCAATTCTACAGGCTTTTCATGGGTAAGAGGGTTTAGAATTTTGTGTATGTTAAGAAGTTACAGAGATACAAGTTCAGCTGAATAAGAGGAATAAAATGCAGAAACATTTGAAGATTGACACTGGCTACCACACAAGACTAGTAGACCTTCTACCAATAGAACTATTCTAGTGTAGGCTGGATAATTACTTGGCAAAAATGTTATAGAAAGAATTCAAGCAATTGGTTGATGAATACCTGAACTATATGAATTTCAAAGCACTTTTCCTCTACTACGATTCTAAAATAGAAATGCTATACTCTCAGTGCTTTTACCAGCTTCCTTCAAAGGGAATTCCCACTGTCCCTCTGAAGTATCTGTTGTAAGCCTGGCAGAAAAGAGAACTTAAAGCTGGTGAAAGGTCATAGAAATCTGAAAAATGACAGAGTGAAAATGTTCCATAAAGAACAGCATGCATGTACACATACACATGCACACAGGCGTGTGTGTACACACACATACACAGATACACAAATTCACTTCCAAGCCTAAATTGGAATTAACAAAAGCCTTGAATGGAAGCATAGAGAATTAGCATACTAAATCTCAAATGTAAATATTTTATTTATAAAACACAAACGTGTGATTAGCTAACTTAAGGTGGCATTAAGGTAGACATGACTAGACAGACGACTAGACACAAAATAGTGTTACTAAAGCAGACCTAGAATATTTCCAAATTTCATATCAAATGAGCCCTGGAAATTTTCTGTATTATCTGATTTTTTTTACAGTGAAAATAAATATCATAATAAAAACAATGATACTACTTTCACTGAAGAAACATGCAGCAGTTTAAAAACACTGCTTCAAAGTACTTGATACAGTCCCATCCAAAGATGAGGTTAATGTCTGCCCTCCTCAAATCTGGGTTTGCGACATGGATCAATAGAATACATCAGAAGTAATGCAGTGCCATTACTTCCTACACAAGGCTTTAAAAAAATTGGCAGCTTCCATCTCCTGACTCTTGGGACACGCTCTCTTGGAATTCAGCCACCATTCTGTGAGGAAGTTCAAGTACCCAACAGAGAGGCCCACATGGAAAGTAATCAAGATGCCTGGTCTTCAGCCCCAACTGAGTTCCCTGCCAACTTGAGTCAAAGCCATGTAAGTGAGTCATCTTGGAAACGATCCTCAAGTCCCCCAATAAGGCCACCCCAGCTGATACTTTGTGGAGCAAACACAAGCCTTCCCCACTGATCTGTGCAAATTTGAAAGCTAAATAAATATACGTTGTTTTTTACGTATCTAAGTTTGGGGGTGAGTTTTTCTACAATAGGTAACCAGAATCAAAACCAAAACTGGCACTGGTCAGATGAATCAAAACCAAAACTGGCACTGGTCATATGCATCTTACTTTGAAATTTTCTTTTTTAAGCATCTGTTACTCTCTAATACCTAGAATGCTGATTTCTCAGCTCTTCCTGTAACTTTGTCTATTGGATCCCTTTTCCTGGATATTATATATAGTGTACTATGGGACATATTTTTCAAAAGAGCTAAATGAATTGATTATAATTTTTATTTAAGAACTTTATAGCAATCTTTGAAATCATTACAGATACGGGAAAATTGATTGCAAAAGTAAATATGGGAATCATAATACCTGAGGGTATGGGAGTTAGGGGACAGAGAACACAAATGCACACCCATATCAAAATCATCCAGAGTTCTCCTTACCATAGTCCAGAAAAATATTTTGAAGTATAAGGGATTCTATACACCACTTAGTAAGGGAAGAGCTACAATAGTGTTAGATTTGTCAAGAAGGTCTTCAGGCACATGTGTAATACATTAATGAGACCAAGTCATTAAAGTAAAGGGACTACAGCAGGAAGTAGACAGAATCAAAAATGGATACACATTTACTGGAGCTATTAAATAGAATACCCTTTCATGCCTTGTCGAAGTATTTAGATTTGCTCCAACCAACAAGGAGTCACTGTAGCAACTTAAAATTCTGCAGCCTTTTCCACCACAACCTCTTTATTTCATGAAAACATCACCCCCTGATAAATCCAAACTTATGAACATGCTATTCCCTCTGTATGAAATAGTCTTCTTCTTTTTGCCTTGATAACTCCCATTCATCCTCCAAGATCCAGCCCAAAGGTACCTTCTTTGCAAAGGCTTCCTTAACCCCAGGTCATATCCACCTATCTAGAAGTTCTTTTTTACAGTACTTTTACAGTATTGGCCACTTCATAGTATAATTCATTTGCTTAATACTCTCTTCTAACTCTCTGGTGTATTATTTCTTTAAGATCATGTTCTCTTTCTTACTCCTACTGCAATGCCTGACACATTAGAGACATAGCAAAATTTATAATTAATACATGTCAAATTAAGGATCAGGTTTGCCTTATTTCCTTCTATGCTCACAGCTGACAGCCAAATTCCATACAACATGTAAAAGAAAATTAATCAAATAAAACTACTCTCAAAACACTAAGGATGCTAAATAATTGTCTCCTTCCTCAAAAAAACTTTATTACTCATTTATTACTCATTAAAGGCTGGCATTTGTCAAAAATTCCATGAAACCAGAAATCATTATTTCTCCACAGGCATTAAATGCCCTGAACCCAAACAAGAGAAAAGTATAAATTACAGTTAAACGAAGTATGGAAATTAACTTCTTAGAATAATCTCTAGGTACATTTCAGGTAAATTCAATTACTTTTCAACATATCTTTCCATGAAGAGTTAAGTCACAGTTATTATTGTCAGTACCATGCCTCATCTTCACAATCTACTTCCATTTCAATGCCAAATGTGATAAGATGAGTCATGATTTCCATGGAAGTACAAACCCCATGGAGCTTCAGACACAGTGGACCATAGGGCACTCATTCAGAAATCACCTCAGTGCTAAATCAAGAAACAAAAGTAAAGCACCACTTTATATGACACTTTTAAACATCATAAAGGACATGAAACTACCCATATATAATGTCTCAGGTATAATTTCAGTTCATGGTGGGCTTCTGAAAACTTAAGTAAATTTTTATAGAGATTTAAAAGAATTTTCTTTGGTCAGCTTGTATCCTATTTTAAACTCTGTAGATTTCATCACACTGAAAAAAAGAAAGAAAAAGTCCAAACCCCACATCGTTAAGGGAAAGAAAACCCCACTAGAACACTGTTTTTTGGGTAGAAATTTATTAACATTCTATTAAATTTGTATTTTCAATAAGTTTTCATAAAACATGTAAGATAAAAATAATGGTTCTCTCATAAACTAAACAGTAGAAAAATCTGACAAAGACTTTATTATTCATTCAATAATTAAATCATTATTGAGCATATACTTTAAGCAACAGATATTGACTGAAAGCAGATTTATGCTCTATTCTTTAGGAATGTTCAAACAATTATTATACAATGGAGTAAGTGCTATAATACTTAAGTACTCAGGGCAAATGCACAAAAAAAGTTTACTACCTGGGAGAGCTGAAAGAAATATTAGAGGAAATTATACTTTCATCTTGAAAGATTCAAAGCAATTTAGAAAGCAAGAACAGCATATGCTAAAAAAAAAAAAAAAAAAAAAAAGGAAGCACAAAAGAGAAGAGCCTGTGCAACAAACAGTAATAGTTTAACATGGCTATGAACAGTGGATTAGGGAGGGAAGTGGCAGGAAACAGGCAACAAAGGTAAGAAGCGGCCTAAAACACTTTTCAAAGAATTTGATATCATCTGGATGATAAGAACCCATGAAGGTTTGGCGTGTTTGTGGGGAGGAATAACATGATCATGAAATCTGTGTTAAGAAAAATAATTCTAGACTCAGTATGAAGAATAGGTTGGAAAGAGTAAAACTATCAGCACAAATATTAGGCAGGCCAATGCAAAATGAAGATGAAACTAACCAAGATATAACTAAGGCAGAAGATGGATAGTAAGGATCAGATATTAGAGTCTCAAGGTAGACTCAACAGAACTTGGTGATAAGGGGTGAGGCAGAGAGGAGTCTACAATAACTCTAGGAATTCCAACTTAAGGACTACATAAATAGTTGTGACATTAGTTAAAATAGAGAACTCAAGAAATGGAGCATGTCAAGGGAAAAGAGATAACAAAAAATTCAATTTTATTTGTGTTGGATTTGATTTCAACATTGGGCATCCAGGAAATATGGGTCTGGAGCTTAGTGTAAACGTCAGGATTGAAATTACAGACTTGGAAGCCAGCACAGAAACAGAAAGTGAAATTATGTGCATAGTGAGAAATACCTTCTCAAGGTAAACTGAGAAGACTAGAAAACCAGGAGAAAAAAAATGATCAGTGTTTTGGCGGCAAGGAAGAACAATGCTTTTAATCAGGAAGTGTCTGGAACTGTCTGCTGCAAGGTAATTTGGAAATATGAGTATCTGGAGAATTCACAGAGTAGACTGTACAATAGAACTCTATTTAGAAGAGGAGCTGAGAGGCCCCCTTGGGGGGCAGGGGGTGGGTAAAATACCCTATCCTTAAGAAAGAGACTAGAGGCACAGAAGTTTGGTTTAAGAACAATGGATTGATTTTTTTCAACAAGACATTCCAATGGGGAAAGAACAGTCTTTTCAGTAAATGATGCTAGAAAAACTGGATTTTTAAATGCCAAAAAAATGAAGGTGAACTCCTTCCTCACACTATACACAAAAAAATAACTTGAAGTATTATAGATCTAAATTTAAGAACTAAGACTACAAAACTCAAAAGAAAATAGAGAAGAAAATCTCTGTCACCTTGAGTTAGGCCATTTGGGATATGACACCAAAAGCACAAGCAACAGAAGAAAAATATAAGTTGTACTTCATAGAAAACTAAAAGCTTTTGTACTTCAAAGGAGCTACCATCAAGAAAGTAGAAGTGCAAACCACAGAAAGGAGAAAATATTTGCAAACCATGTATCTGGCAAGAGACTTGTATTTAGAATTTATGAAGAAATTGTACAACTCAATAATTAAAAAGATGAATAACCCAACTAAGAATTGGGCAAAGTTTCTGAATAGGTACTTTAAAAAAAAAAAAAAAGATATAGAAATATGCAACAAACACATGAAAAGATGCTCAACCTTACTGACCACCAGTGAAAGACAAATCAAAACCACAATGAGATACCACTTTATATCCAGTCAGATAGCTATAAAAAACAGACTATAACAAGTATTGATGAGGATGTGAAGAAAGTGAAACCTTTATATGTTGCTAGTAGGAATGCAAAATCAAGCAGCCACATTTTAAAACCATCTGGAAGTTCCTCAAAATGTTAAATATAGAGCTACCATATGACTCAACAATTCTATTCCTAGGTATATTACCAAGGGGATTTCAAACATATGTCCACACAAAAACTTACGCACAAATGTTTATAACAACATTATTCATAATAACCAAAAAATGAAAGCAACCAAAGTGTCCATCAATTTATCAATGGATAAATGAAGTGTGATACATCCATACAATGGAATATTATTCAGCAATAAAAAGAATAAAATATCGGCATGTGCTACAACACAGCTGAACCTTGAAAACATTATCCTAAGTGAAAAAAAGCCAGTCACAAAAGAATACATATTGTATGCCTCTATTTATATGAAATGTCCAAAAGAAGCAAATCTTGCCTAAGGTTGGGAGTTGAGGAGAAGTGGGCAATGATGATTAATAGGTACAGGATTTCATTTGGGGATGCTGAAGTGATCTAAAGTCAATTATGGTGATAGTTACACTAAAAACCACTGAACGTACATTTTAAACAGTTGAAATGTGTGGTATGTAGATTATATCTCAATAAAGCTGTTATTTTTTTTAATGAGTAAGGATTCAGGATTGTCCTCAGATTCAGTCTCCAAGGATTCATGCACAGTTTCATGATAAGTTTTATAAGTATTTGAAAGTCTAAATAATTAAATAACACTGATGTCACAACTTACATAGGGACCATAATAAACAATAAGCTGCTCTGGCAACAACAGTTACCAGCAATGGGTCACCACAGTGCCAATGACACTGGACGCTGGGAAGTACAGGCTGATGCAGTGTCCTCTTTGCCAGGCAGCAAGGGTGGTTATATCCTCTAGCACCTGTCAGGTAACTGCCTATTTCTGAGCTGTAGCACAAAAGGAGGAAAGTGGCAGATACCACAGATAGTAAAGAATTGTTCAACAGAGCACATAGGAAGCACAGCTTCCAGAATGACTTTGATGGGATTTTAGATGTTCTTGGGCTCCATAAGAGTGGGCAGGAATACTAATTCGTGACTGTCACTTTGACGTTATTCTAACCCCCACATCTATATGCTCTCAGGCCAAGTTGGACTGGATCAACACAGGTTATAGAGAGGGCAAGTAGGATGAGAATGGGAAAAGACTCCTTAGGTTCAGAAATTAAGAATTCATTATTAACCATAGCAAGAGCATTTTTAAAGAAGTGGTGAAGACAAAGCCACCAATTCTATGGAATGAATATGGAATAAGCATGTAGAAATGACAATTACAGACAGGTTTTTCTCAACAAGCCTGGCAGTACCTCACTCTGCATTGTTTGGTCCTCCTATTTACTCTTCCTTTTCTTATAGCCTTTTTGCACAGGGGATGCCAAATGGGTCCATTCAGAATATGTTCACATTATGACTTGAATTTTCAACTATCATTCTAATCCCTTCAAACAACTGACCCACAGTTATAGGTCTCAAAATTAACAGACTATAAAGGTAAATTTTTATTATTTTTGAGATAGTAGATTAAATACTACATATTTATAAATTCTACTTCTCTTTTACTCTATCTTCGGTCCTATACTTAGGTATAAGTGTGTAATATATATCCCTTCTCCATCTGTTTCTGAGAGCTTTCCACCTTTCTTAGCTTATTTTTTTCCTTTTCAGCATTCCTTTGTTTTCTTTTCTTTCCCAAATGCAAGTATGGAATATAGTTGCCTTGATCAGTCAACTTTTATAGATTATCAGGATAGAATACTGATTTATTTGGCTTTAACAAGCTGTTATCCCAATGAGAAAGCACCACTTGGGCTTGAAAACTTCTGGAAGATCTCCCTCTAGACAGGCTTAAGTACTATTCATATTTATCATAACTTTACTATTATATACAATGTACTATTGGATTGGCCAAAAAGTTCATTCAGGTTTTTTCCGTAACATCTTATGGAAAAACCTGAACGAACTTTTTGGCCAACCCAATACATCAGATGCTAATTTTCAAAGATGACTTTGACAAAAGATACTTTTAAATTAATTTTGAGTGAAGGGTGGTAGGGAGGACTGATCTGTCATGGATAGGGAACTGACTTAGAGACAAGTTAACAAGAAGATAAAGGGTTACCCTTTCTTGCTTTCACTAAACACATGAGTATTTATTTGGATAGAAAAAAGCATAAACAATAGGGTGTACAAGAATAAATCCTGAAATTGGCCTTATTTTATAAATAATCTCAAAAGAGTGTACATAAAGGAATCTCTAAACCTGCAGATTACACTGAACCATTTTGAAACTTAGAAAAATAAGAAGCCAAATCTAAACTATATCTAAAAGACGGCACACTCTAAGATAGAAGTTTTAGTCCCAGGAAAGAACCTGAGAGCAAACCCAATATTTCTCTTTATAAAAAAAAAAAGGACATCAAAGTTCCAGATATAATCAAGGAGGAGCATTTGAAATAAAACAGAACACATCATGCTTTCCTGTACAGAAACCCATGTAATACTTACTGTGCATCTCTGTTGACACCATACTTCAAGAAATAGCAATGGGGAGAAAGTCCAATGGGGAGAAAGGTAATTGAAATGACTGAAGAGATTAAGAGGCTGATAAAAGACTCTAAGTTTCTAAAAGTTTAGAAATTGAATTCCAGTTCAAAAAGATAAAATATGAAGAGAGATTTGAGTTAAGCATGTTCTCAGAATGAAGTTACCTGTGAGTGGAAGGGGTAGAACTCAACTGCATCTTGGGAGAAGAGTTACTATACTGTGCTGAGATGAAAGCGTTTATTTCTTACACTGTGAGGAGCACATTTTAGGCAAATCCAGGACTGACTTTCCCATGACTCCTTACTCTTATACCTAATCCACCAAGATTTCTCCCTCCCTGAATTTATTACAGTAATTCTCAGTACCACTCATCTGTTCTCAGTATACAATGCCTTGCTAGCATTTTATTCCTAGATGCTGTCTCCCTAAATGAAAGGGTAGTCTCTTAAATCAGGGGATTCCATGTTTTCTTTGTTGCCCACATATCAATATGTGTAATACTTGACCAACTTGTTAATATTACAAACAAGCATAGGAAGGTTGAATGTAGATTCATTATGTTGAACACTAGAACTAACAAGTGTTCCTTTGGCACAGAAATAAGTAATTTGGGAATAAGAGAAAATTTCACTTGGTAAGTAGTAAACATTAAAGGAGTTAATAAAGACCAAAAATATAGTTAACTTCAAGAAAAGTTTAAATCAATTAGTGATGTTTGCAATATATCTCTACCCTTTAAAAAATGTCAGGAGGGACTTCCCTGGTGGTCCAGTGGTAAAGAATCCAACTTCCAATGCAGGGGATGCAGGTTCGATCCCTGGTCAGGGAACTAAGATCCCACATGTCGCAGGGCAACTAAGCCCACAGGCCACAACTACTGAGCTCACGCACCTAAATAGAGAGGCTGCATGTTGCAAAATGACAAAGCCCAAGTGCCCTGGAGCCTGTGAGCCACAACTAGAGAGAGAAAACCCGCACAGCACAACTAGAGAGAAACCCGCAAGCCAAAACGAAGAGCCCACATGCCTCAGTGAAGATCCTGCATGCCACAACTAAGATCCGATACAGTAAAAAAAAATTTTTAGTAAAATAAAATAAATTAAAACAAATAAAAAATGATGTCAGAAAAACTCAGTGCCACACTGTCTGACACAGACTAATGGATCAACCCTATCTGAGACACATAAGAGTAAAAATTAATGAGTAAACGACCTGAGACAAACTCATGAGTGAGGCAGTTTGTCACTGTTCCCTACCTATGTTCCTCACCTTTGGTGACTCCAATAGCTGTGAGTGATTTGGCCAATGCCCAGCTAGACATCCCACTTGCATGAGCCAAACCTCTGTGTCTCTCCTTTTTTCATCAAACTCTTGTCCTTGAACTATTCCAGTGAATAAGTCCAAGTAAATTCAGCAAATACCCATTCTCATGGAGACAGTGAATAATTCAAGTCAAATGTAGCAAATATCCATTCTTATAAAGCATTATCTATTCCAAAGTGGTCTGAGACCAAAATAATTGTCCTTAGTCTTTACCAAGAGTATAGTCTTCTAAGATTAGATGGAGTAATGTTAATAATGGTCCGAATTTCTCAGTTCTGTGGTAGAACAGCACTTCTATTTTTTGAGTGGACAAATAACACATTTTTTTAAGAACTTTTATTGAGATTCAGTTAACAGACAATAAGCAGCATATATTTAGAGTGTACAATTTGGTATCCCAATCTCCCAATTCATTCCCCCCCCCCAACTCCCCCCACTTTCCCCACTTGGTGTCCACGTTTGTTCTCTACATCTGTATCTCTATTTCTGCCTTGCATTTCCTCTATCATAGTTGTTAGCATTTGCCTTATGTATTGAGGTGCTCCTATATTGGGTGCATATATATTTATAATTGTTATCTCCTCTTCCGGGATGGATCCCTTGATCTTTATGTAATGTCCTTTCTTGTCTCTTGTAACATTTTTTATTTTAAAATCTATTTTACCTGATATGAGTATTGCTACTCCAGCTTTCTTTTGATTTCCATTTTCATGGAATATCTTTTTCCATCCCCTCACTTTCAGTCTGTATGTGTCCCTAGCTCTGAAGTGGGTCTCTTGTAGACTGCATATATATGGGTCTGGTTTTTGTATCCATTTAGCCAGTCTGTGCCTTTTGCTTGGTGCATTTAGTCCATAATCATTCAGGGTCATTATCGATATGTATGTTCCTATTACCATTTTCTTAATTGTTTTGTTTTTGTAGGTCCTTTTCTTCTGTTTCCCACTTAGAGAAGTTCCTTTAGCATTTGTTGTAGGGCTGGTTTGGTGGTGCTGAATTCTCTTAGCTGTTGCTTGTTTGTAAAGCTTTTGATTTCTCCCTCGAATCTGAATAAATGAGTATTCTTGGTTGTAGGTTCTTCCCTTTCATCACTTGAAATATATCATGCCAATCCCTTCTGGCTTGCAGAGTTTCTGCTGAGAAATCAGCTGTTACCCTTATGGGAGTTCCCTTGTATGTTATTTGTCATTTTTCCCTTGTTGCTTTTAATAACTTTTCTCTGTCTTTAACTTTTGTCAATTTGACTACTATATGTCTTGGCATGTTTCTCCTTGGGTTTATCCTGCCTGGGACTCTCTGAGCTTCCTGCACTTGGGTAGCTGTTTCCTTTCCCATGTTAGGGAAGTTTTCAACTATAATCTCTCCCAATGTTTTCTCGGGTCCTTTCTCTTTCTCTTCTCCTTCTGAGACTCCTATAATGCGAATGTTGGTGCACTTAACGTCATCCCAGAGGTCTCTTAAGCTGTCTTCAGTTCTTTTCATTCTTTTTTCTTTATTCTTTTCTGCATCAGTGATTATCACCATTCTGTCTTCCAGGTCACTTATTTGCCCTTCGGCCTCAGTTAATCTGCTATTGGTTCCTTCTAGTGTATTTTTCATTTCAGTTATTGTGTTGCTTATCTCTGTTTGTTTGCTTTTTAATTCTTCTAGGTCTTTGGTAAACTTTTCGACCTTTGCATCCAGTCTTTTTTCAAAGTCCTGGATCATCTTCACCATCAATATTCTGAATTCTTTTTCTGGAAGAGTGCCTATCTCCTCTTCATTCAGTTGTTTTTCTGGGGTTTTATCCTGTCCCTTCATCTGGTACAAAGTCCTCTGCTTTTTCATTTTCTCTATCTTTCTGTGGCTGTGGTTTTCCATTCCACAAGACGAAATACTGCTGATGCTGCTGTCTGCCCTCTTGTGGAAGAAGCTATCTAGGAGGCTAGTTCTCATGCTTCTTGATGGGAGGGACTGATGGTGGGTAAGGCTGGGTGGGCGGAGCTCAGTAAAACTTTAATCGGCTTGCCTACTAACAGGTGGGGCTGTGTTCCCACCTTTCTGGTTGTTTGGCCTGAGACTACCTAGCACTGGAGCTTACAGGCTCTTTGGTGGGGCTAATGGTGGACTCTGGGAGGGCTCATGCCAATGAGCACTTCTCAGAACCCCTGCCACCAGTGCCCCTGTCTCCTCGGTGAGCCACAGCTGCGCCCCACCTCTGCAGGCAAACCTCCAACACCAGCAGGTACGTCTGGTTCTGTCTCCTATGGGGTCACTGCTCCTTCCCCCTGGGTCCTGGTGAGCACACTTTTTTGTGTGCCCTCCAAGAGTGGAGTCTCTGTTTCCCCCAGTCCTGTGGAGGTCCTGCAATCAAATCCCGCTGGCTTTCAAAGTCTGATTCTCTGGGGATTCCTCCTCCCGTTGCTGGACTCCTAGGTTGGGAAGCCTGACATGGGGCTCAGAACCCTCACTTTAGTAGGTGGACTTCTGCAGTATAACTGTTCTCCAGCTTGTGAGTCACCCACCCAGCATTTATGCGATTTGATTTTAATGTGATTGCACCTCTCCTACCGTCTCATTGCGGCTTCTCCTTTGTCTCTGGATGTGGGGTGGTTTTTTTTGGTGAGTTCCAGAGTCTTTCTGTTGATGATTGTTCAGCAGTTAGTTGTAATTCTCGTGCTCTTGCAAGAGGGAGTGAGTGCACGTCCTCCTACTCCACCATCTTCAAATAGCACATTTTTATATATACCTATGTCCATACTTACAATAAACCTCAATAGTGAAGCAAAGTGATAAAACTTTAATTCTAACCCTCCCTCCATTCTTTAATTTTCTCTCACCTCAGTCCCCAAGACACTTTGAAATTCACACATCTCTTCCCTACAAACACCACCATTCTGCTTCCAGGGATTCTGTGGGTTTTGGGTTGCTTTAACTGGCAACTGTATTCATAATAAGCTGGAGAAAATTACATTTAAATTAGGAATCAGAGCATTAAAAACAAAGAAGGACTAATGGGCATCAGTATTGCAAATCAGTGTCTTACACATGCATGACCAAAAAGTCCACTGAGGAAAACAAAAGTATGCCATTCCCATAAACACTGACTCACTATCCTAAGAAAATACAAACAGCGGTAAGAAAGACTTTAAATATAAATCCTTATTTGTGTCCTTTTCCTTTGCCTCAAAATAATCTGCATAGAACAAAATAAATAAAAGACAATGAATCAAAACAAAATGACTAAAAAGATGAGGAACTTTCAAATGGATAGTTTTATATTAGAGTACTCAATGAAAAGCAATAAAATAATGACTTTGGATGCGTTCATAGATTTGAGAGTTAGTCTGGGCAAGGGAATGGGAGTTATTATAAAAGCATTTTTGCTAAGAGTTCAATATTTTGGAGCAAGCTTGGTGGCCAAGTTTGGCAACATGACATTAGTATCATAAAATTGTAGAGTACTTGGAAAGCAGTATGTTACACTGGAGATCACTACATTGGTTTGGCAGACTTGAATACTTTTATTAGGAAATATTTCCATTGCAACAGCAAATAGGATATTAAAGAGATCAGATTCAATTTTTTGGATGTTTATGATTAATACGTTGCATGACATTTCCTGTGACAGGGAACTGTGAACCATGTTTCTATGTGCAATGTGTATACACGGATATGCGACATAAAGCACAAAAAGCATATTTCTGCTAGTCAAGTGCCCATCTGTATGCACAGCCCCAGCTCTGTAAAAGTGCAGAAGAGCAGTGTGGAAGGACAAAGCCAAAAGCTCACTGAACCTAAAAGTGGTGATGACCACATCAATTCCTCACAGTTAGTCACAAAATTTCTTCCAGAAGGAGGCATGGAAGGTGAGTAAGGGTGGGGAGAAGACAGAGAGCAAGATGGTCAGGAGAGAGAGAGGAAGAAGGAGAAGGGAGGAAGGGAAGAAGAGAGGAAGCAATAAAATACTAAGGATGTTACACAATCTATTTTTTGAGGTCACATTGAAACAAACATATATACACAAAAATATATATGTTTGTGTACATGGAAAGGAAGAGACCAAGAGAAAATGCACAAAAGATACCCATCTCAACAACTGTATAGGAAACATTAATTTTCATGTACACATGTCTAAGGTCATGGCAAATTATGAAGCGTGAGAATCATATGGCCTGTATTTGGAGGTCACCACAAAGTATGCTAGTTGATGTGTTATGTGCAATAAAAATGACTTTATAAATCTAATTCATAACAAGTAAAAGTCCTAATAGTGTTTGATTTATATGATATTAGTCATTATAAAAGAAACATCATATGCTACAAAAGTTTACCATGGAGTAAACTAGCTATTTAAAATATCTACTCCAGGTCCATCCATCCGCAAATGGCATTATTTCATTCCTTTTAATGGCTGAGTAATATTTCATTGTATATATGTATCACATCTTCTTTATCCATTTGTCTGTCGATGGACATTTAGGTTGCTTCCATGTGTTGGCTATTGTAAACAGTGGACCTAGAGACTGTCATACTAAGTGAAGTCAGTCAGACAGAGAAAGACAAATATCATATGTGGGATCTAAAAAAATGATACAAATGAACTTCCTTACAAAACAGAAACAGACTCACAGACTTAGAGAATGAACTTATGATTATGGGGGGTGGGGGGGATAGTTAGGGAGTCTGGGATTGACATGTACACACTGCTATTTTTATTTTTCATACATCTTTATTAGAGTATAACTGCTTTACAATGTCATGTTAGTTACTGTTTCCAACAAAGTAAATCAACTATATTTATACGTATATCCCCATACCCCCTCCCTCTTCACACTGCTATATTTAAAATGGATAACCAGGACTTCCTAGGTGGTGCAGTGGTTAAGAATCCACCTGCCAATGCAGGGGACACAGGTTCAAGCCCTGCTCTGAAAAGATTCCACATACCACGGAGCAACTAAGCCCGTGCACCACAACTACTGAGCCTGTGCTCTAGAGCCTATGAGCCACAACTATTGAGCCCACGTGCCACAACTATTGAAGCCCATGTGCCTAGAGCCCATGCTCCGCAACAAGAGAAGCCACTACAATGAAGAGACTGTGCACCACAATGAAGCACAGCCCCGGCGCGCAACAACTAGAGAAAACCCATGTGCAGCAACGAAGACCCAACACAGCCAATAAATAAATTAATGAATTAATTAAATTTATTAAAAAATAAAAATAAAATGGATAACCAACAAGGACCTACTGTATAATACTGGTAACTCTGCCCAATATTATGAAACAACCTAAATGGGAAAAGAATTTGAAAAAGAATACATGTATATGTATAACTGAATCACTTTGCTATACAGCTGAAACTAACACAAGATTGTTAATTGCCTATACGCCAATAAAAAATAAAAGGTTGAAAAAAATAAAAATAAAACGTCTACTTGAGGACTCTATATCTATCATATTAAATATGCCTTCCTAGTTTTAGAGACTACCGTGTGGGTTTATGCTTAAACAGAGGCTTAGCTTCTGAGCACATACACCTTTCCTGGTAAAGAAACAGAACCAGTATGCCAAATCTGTGGCTTTGAATTCATTTCTATGGCAAAAGAACACACTGCCTTAATTAAAGTGAAGAAATATTATGATGAGACAAAAACAGCATAACAAGGAAGAGAGTTCAACCAGGATACAAATCTTTCAATAAGACAACTAGAATAAATAGGAAAAAAGGACTGAACCAGAAAACTGTTTCTCATTCTTGTTTTCCTAGAACTATCTTTACAGTACCTTGATTGGAGAAAAAAAAAAAAAACTGGTTCCAATTCTTCTAACTAATGAAATAACCAAGAGTGAAAGCCAAACTACTATATGAAATGCAAAGAAAATGAAGCATCTTTTATCAGGAAACACAAATATGCTGAACTTTTATAATCAAAATATACAGTGTTACCTCTTTAAAAAGATACAAGTCATTATACGTAACCATTTGCCACTTTTAAGTGTAAAGGAAGATGTTAACAACCAAAGTCTTCTCTCTCCAGAAAAAAAATACAGTAGATCTAGAAGTATGGCAGGCCACTTGGAGATCTGTTAGTCAATGCATCCTTATAGGAGACAGCATTAATCAGAATCAGTCAAGAAGCTTTGCCCCATTACCTCAGTCTTCAAATAAGTGCACTAAATCAATGCATATATATTAAGATATCTTGAGTCTGGAAAATTATGTTTAGATTAAACAGGCAAATGAATTTTTCCCATTTGAGTTAGGATGTATTTACTTTTCCTGGTTTAGATCAGAGTTATTGGCATCATAATTATAAATGTCAGTAAATATACTTTAGTGCATTCTTACCAGAATTTCCTCAAATAATTGTATATATGGAATTTGGCAAGGTGGCATATATTTCCCTTTCCAACCCTCTTTCTATGCCTAGCATGCTGAACAGATCTGAAACATGAAAACCAAGTACTTCAAGCACACAGTTCCATTAATTCAGTGTTTGTACTGTACATAAAGCTGGTAAATAGCATCCCTTTCACACAACTAAATATTTGACATTTTGAATGTAAGTCTCAGCCTAGGACTAGCATATGGAAATGCCTTTCCTTCATACTTATTCAGTTCTAGGACATACCCTGACAGTCAGCCCTCTAAACTACAAAATCTATGTCCTAGTCAAAAGCACCCTCTAATGAAGTAGACCCATCCTGCTTAATACAGAACACTCTGAAACTCCTATGGGAGGCAGGGGAGAAAATGGAGGAGAGAGGGTAACATTTGCTTTCTACCACCATCTCTACCTCTCTCAATGCCCTTTCTTTTTCAAAGTAAGTATTATATACAATGATATGCCCAGATCTCAAGTACACAGTTCAAAAAATTTTGAAAAATGTATAGACCCATGTAACCAACACTCCAATCAAAATATAGAACATGTCCATCAACCCCAGAAAGTTCACAAGGAACCATTCTAGTCAATCCCTATGCCCCCAGAGGCAACCACTCTTCTGATTTCTAATAGCATATATTAATTCTGATCATTCATGAACTTCATGTAAATACAAGCATACAGTATTTAGCCTCTTGTGTGTTTGGTTTCTTCTCTTCAAAACAGTGTTTTTGAGATTCATCCATACAATTTTATGTAATAATGGTCTGTTCTATCTTTCTGTCTCAGTGGATATTCCACAAGTATTTCATATTCTGCATTTATTGGGTAGAAAGAAAACACCCAGGGAGAAATGAATTAAAGAGAAAGGGAAGAGAGCAGGAGTAAAAGGCAGAGAGAAGAGACAAGAAAGAAGAGGAGGAGAGACTGGCAGACAGCAGGATAAAGTTTATAAAGAGAATATGGCAGCACTCAGAGAGGCAGAGAAGAATCTAAAACAGGAAACAATTTTAAAGAATAGATAAGTGTTGTAATATGCTATAAACAAGGAAGGTCAGGACTGAAAAGTATCCATTATATTTGGTAATTCAGGAGATACTAGAAACCTTGGTGTGAGCAATTTCAATAGTCAGATGAAGGTGAAAGCCAAACAATCATTGATCCATGCAGTAATAAATCGGACATGATGGTTTAAATAAACTTTTCAATAAGCTAGGATATAAAGAATGGGGAACTGGAGCAATAGCTAAATGGAAAACCAGGGTAGAAACAGAAATTTCTAATGTGAAAGAGTGAGTACATAGTTAAAGGACTGGAACCTAAAATCTAGGAGTGATGGAATAAGACCCCAGAAGACATAGCAGTCTCAGCTGGTGAGAGGTAAAGAGCAAGGAATGAAGCTGACAACTGTTAATAGTCTGCTGGATTCCAAGCCTTTGCTTAGGCATATAAGTGTATTATCTTATTTAATCAAACCCATCCAATGGTTATTATCCTCAATTTGCACATAAGGACACTTTTTTGATGATAAATAATTCTACCAACGTTCCTTAGCTAAGAAGTTGCAGAGCCATGTTTCAAATTTTGTCTGCATGGTGCCAAAACACATGGTCTACACTGCACTGCTCCGTCCTCTAAAACAGGAAAAAGGCATCTAGACAGATGTATATGAAAGTGGTAAATATGGGAGTGTGAACCTCTGATCATCACAATTTTCTCTGACAAAACTATTGACAGGGGTTGGACTGTTGATGGAATGGGAACTTCAGGGGACTCACAAATCCTGGGATAGTGCCTCTAGTTTTCTGGGTTAAGACCAAAGGCAGGGCAGTTTAAAATGTAGCTAAAAAGAGACATAGAGGAATTTGTAGAGATTCCAAGCCTTATCATTTCAAGATATTTTCCCCTTGCATTAAGAAAATAAGATGTAGGAATGACAAAGGTAAAGTGTCATATACCAGAAATCTCAATAATATCTGAAAATAAGTTGGCTATCAAAATAGAAAGATAATGCTTAAAGGGAAACTGCTGTGGGCAAAGAAAGCGCTAGAGACCCCATCATGAACTATTATTTGACCAATATTCAACAGGTAAATCAAGGACTTGGCTAGGTAATTCAGGAGCATCTGAAAGAGCGCAGAACTACCTAAGAGTGAATAGTCCAGTGATATATAGAGTTTAATTTGTGTAAGATACTCCCAGTGGCTCCCGTCTCTTACCATCAGAGGAAGGAACCTGGATGTGGCCAAGGGAGCCAAGTAACAGAACTATTACAGTCTGGCCTCACTTACACTCTGAGGCAGGTACGCGCTGAGGGAAATACAAAATAGGATAGGGCCAGATTGCTTCAAGTTTGCAGGATCTCCCAGTGTACACAGGGAAGTACAAATGAGTAAGGGGTAAAAGAAGGAGAAGTGCTGGCAATTCAGAGGAATTGGAAAAGAGAGAATATATACTATAAGGTCGTGAAAGAGCTAAAGAATTTTATGGGTGTAATTCTATATCAAAGTCTTCAAGTTTTCCCAAAAGCTTTTTGACTTTCTTAATACCCTATTCCTACTCATTCAGAGTTCCCAGCTCCCCAGGGTCTTCAGATCCCCAATACTGAAAGGGTACCCTCAGCTGTCCCTTGCATGCCCAACTGCTTTTCTCAAAATTGCTTAAGACAGAAGTCCAACAGATATGACAGTAGTCAAGAGAAATGAAACAGAGAAAAAGGAGTATCCACAGGAAGAGGGAGTATGGTCTTTTATAGGTAAAAATGGAAAAAAGATACTGGGAGGACTAGGAGGAGATGAAACTGAATGTATATCTAAATTAAACAACAAATTTAAGATAATGAACATGTGTCCCAGTGCCTACATTAAAAACAGGATAAACAACAAATCACTGTGGCTATACACAAAGAGGCTAAAAGTGATGGGGTTCCTACAGAGACTAATGGAAGATGAGTTATACGAAGAAGATAAAATATATATACTCAGCAATCTCTGCATCTTGGACCCTTGTTCGTGAATGCAGCTCTCCTTTCATCAAATGACAAACTATGGAAAATACTATAATAAGTGCGTTCGACTCTAACAAGCCTTAGTACTGAAACTGTGGGCTCTCTCAGCATGTCAGAGTGGTTGTAAAGCAGGAAGTCTGCTTTAAATGGGAAGGCTAATAGCCAATTTGTGCTACAAGACACAGGCAGAAAATGTTCTCTAATCACAATCAATTCAGCGCTCACCCATAAAGACAAATTGGGAGAAAGGGGCCAGATACTACGTGGATAAATGAAGATGCCAAAATTCAATAAGCTGCAATGTTAATGTGGAACAATGTTAATACAGGCAGGCAAGTGACTGTCTTGAATAGTAGCAGCCCTAATTTTTTATATAAGGGACTTAAAAGACTTAATCCAGAATCCTGAAGTAAAGTTTATATTAGAAGTACATTGGGGGACTTCCCTGGTGGTCCAGTGATTAAGACTCTGCCTTCCAATGCAGGGTACGCAGGTTCCATCCCTGGTCAGGGAACTAAGATCCCACGTGCCACTGGGCAACTGGGCCTGTGCACTCTGGGAGCCCACATGCCACAACTAGAGAGAAGCCTGCTACTGAGACCCGATGCAGCCAAATAAATAAATATTTTTTTAAATGTTTTTAAAAAAAAAGCAGCACATTGTACTTAGATGATGGGTTTATGTTGGGTAGCTTTTTGTACTAGTTGAAATTAAGAAAAGTTGAAGCCCCTTTCTAAACCATCTTTTGATACAATCATAAAACTGGAAATGGTATTAGCAAAATACTATTATCTAATAAATATAATGGGCATCAACTTTTAATCATCATCATCCACTTTCTCTACTCAAAAAAGAAAGGTTTCAGACCTCAAGTCCCAAATACTTTCTGGCTTCATCACTTTTCTGAGATAGGATCTGGAGGATCCTTATATCACTGAGTATTAAATGGTCCATTACATGATATGCTTGAAACTCACATTGGAGCTACACACAATATGGGCCAGTACATGCAAATGGGTAACTGTCAAACCTCCAGGAAAAGAGATTCCCACTTGGAGCCACGTGATGATATCTCAGTGACACTATTAGAAAGAACAATTATTTTGTAATTCTCATGTTTAACAGAAAATATGTTTTTTTCTGTGATGTTTTCTGAAACCTATTAACTGTCAGTGTCACCACTAGGATTACTACATCAGTAGCACTGAGTAAAGCATTTGTATCCACTGTTTTGCTAACACCGTGTTGTTACTCCACATGGTTCAAGTAAGAATAGTAGTAACAGAGACTTGTATAATATATGAAAAAACAAAGACTCACAATACCAATGGTGGTTGCCAAGACCCAAGTGAGTTAATGCTCTAGGGACTAGCATCAAATCACAGACATTAAGCGTCCCTGAAGATTGGTGTAGTAGCCAGCTCCAAAATGGCCCCAATGATCCTCACCTCTGAGTATTCACACTGTGTGTAGTCCCCTCCCTCATTTTACCAGGCCAGGCCAGCCTGTGATACCAACAGAACACTAGAGAAGTGCAGGTGGGATGCTTTCAAGGCTAGATCATAAAAGACAGTAGGGTTTCTGCCTTAGTCTCTCTTGGATCACTCGCTCTAAAGGAAGCCAGTATCCAGTCATGAAAACACTCAAGCGGTCCTGTGGTAAGACCTCCATACAAAGGAATTGAGGTCTCCCACCACCAAAAAACAACTCAGACTTAAAAGCAATGTGAATGAACCACCTTGAAAGCAGATCCTTCAGCTCCAGTCCTGCCTCTAAATGACAGTAGCCTGAGATAATATCTCAATTCTTCCTCATTTGAGACACCCAACTAGAACTGCTCTGCTAAATGCTCCTGAATTCCTGTCCCAGAGAAACTGTGAGATTGAAAAAAAAAAATGCTTATTATTGTCTTAAGCCATTTATTTTATGGCAATTTATTATACAGTAATAATAACTAATGTAAGTGAGTTTTATTCTTTTCATCCTGATGACCCTAGTCTCAATTAAGTGATCCATCTCTGTCTTTCCCCAATATCCCATGTTTACTGTGTCATTTATCATATTCTATTGTAAATGTTTACCTATCTGCCCCCTCTCTAGACTGCAGGCACCTTGAAGGTAGGCACTGGCTTTCCCCAGAGCAAAGCATTTCAGGTGCACAATAAATGCCTGATTAATGTATTTGTTGTCTACAACAAGGTGACTCTGTTGGACAGAGTATGGAAAAATAGTGAATACACAATACCAAATCAGCAACTGAATGCCAAGGAAGACATACATGTTGATGAACCAGCAGGAACAAGTAAAACCAAATACTTCAGGATGGTCACAAGTTTCAGGAGCAGTCTCACTACAGCAATAACATTCTCAGAGAGCAATTACAGATGCTAATTCGAGGATAAATTCAATTTGAACTCAGGGGGAAAGTGCCTAGCACTTAAAAATGGACTCAAAATAAAGGTTAATTGAATGAATACTTATTGCACAAATGAAATAAGTTGATTTCCAGAAGGTTTTTTAGGCCCACTTCAGATTGCAATATTTGTAGAAGCACATCATTCTAAAATGAAGCACAATATACAGAATGTTTACATTTCACATGAAATGCATTTATTAAAAACAATTATTCAGAAGAGCAGCTGCTCACTATAGCAGCAGTATCATTAAGCATCTGTCTATAGAGCCACCATATCCCCAAACCAGGCATAGTGCCTGGAGCAGAGTAGGTGCACAGTAAAGATTTGAATGACTCAAAGAAGCTGGAAATGTTTTCGGTTTCCGTCACTAAGCTTCCTCCATGTGACTGGAATGAAATTACATCCAGGCTTCCAGGACAACCACCAGGCTCATCCCATGAGTGTTACTATGTCAGGCCTCAAGATTATCATTTATACATTCTGATCACAGCCGTATCTAAATATCCAATCTCACATCAGCCTAATATCATCCTGTCTACCATCACACCTTGGTTTGAGAACCTAAGAGATACATGATTTGTAAAAACAGATTTTATACCTCTAAAAAATAACCCTCATTCCTAAGGGCTACATGAATCCCTCAGGCACTTCTGCACCTGATTCCAGGCACCCAAGCCAGATGTGTCTCACACTGTGAAGCCCAGTGCCACCTCAGTGTCATCCCCTGGCACTTCTTCAAGAATCAGACACAATCAAAGTATGATGTCCATGAAAGGAAACATTTCACATGACAGTTTCACTCATTTAACTGCCTCACTGATAAATCACCACATAAGTGATTATTTTTTAATTGCCAGACTGCTAAGGAGCCTTGTTCATGTCTCTCTGTGGAACCTAGTCTCTCCAGCACTCAAAAAAAAAAAAATCTGTACAAAACTGAATGTTTTTCCAACATACAGAACTGCTGCAATGTTGAGAACCATAAATACTGAACATGCGCACTTAGTTCCCAATTCCATAATGATACTATTCGTGCCAAATTCTCATTCTATGTAATGCTCTCAAAATTTCCCCTGGGTATTGCATAAAATGATATTCTAGTCTGATACTGCTTTAGACACGAGTTCTTTTATCTAAGGATTTCAAAGCATGTTATAACTGAAGTTAAGTGATTTGTTGAAGGCTACCCAACAAATCAGCAGATTAGGTCCAAAATACCTAGCTCTAAATTTCACCTTTTTTTCAAAGTACAATTATCTGGAATTTGTTGTATCAGCCCTAGAATTGTATGATGTTCTCATTGGTCAATGATTCATTCTCATCCATTCTTACTAAAAGAATGACCACACACATTCTCACTTCCTCCACCAAAAACAAATTTAAAAATTCCTTCTTTTCAGCCAAAAGAGAACGGAATTAGTCTAAAACTACTATTGAGCAAATACAACCTTGCTTCCTACAAAACTGACAAGAACATGTCACAGCAGAATAAAGTCTTCACCATGAAACCAGATCTAAGTGGGCCTGCCTCCTTCCATCCTGAGGCGCTATATTTGAGTCGCTTATATTCACAAATAATGGCTTTTGGTCCTCTCAGTTGCCTTAATATACAACTAAATGATTTAATTTGAAATCATTATCAATAAAACCTGGAGCCATATTTTAAACACATGAAATTTAATGCCTTCTTTTTTTTTTTTTGGGGGGGGGGTACACCAGGTTCAATCAACTGTTTTTATACACATATCCCCGTATTCCCTCCCTTCCTTGACGCCCCCACCTCGAGTCCCCCCCACCCTCCCTGCCCCAGTCCTCTAAGGCATCTTCCATCCTCGAGTTGGACTCCCTTTGTTATACAACAACTTCCCACTGACTATTTTACAGTTGGTAGTATATATATGTCTGTGCTACTCTCTCGCTTCGTCTCAGCTTCCCCTTCACCCCCCGCCCCCTCCCATACCTCGAGTTCTCCAGTCCATTCTCTGTATCTGCGTCCTTGTTCTTGTCACTGAGTTCATCACTACCATTTTTAGATTCCATATATGTGAGTTAGCATACAATATTTGTCCTTCTCTTTCTGACTTACTTCACTCTGTATGACAGATTGTAGTTCTATCCACCTCATTACATAGAGCTCCATCTCATCCCTTTTTATAGCTGAGTAATATTCCATTGTATATATATGCCACATCTTCTGTATCCATTCATTTGTTGATGGGCATTTAGGTTGCTTCCATGTCCTGGCTATTGTAAAGAGTGCTGCAATAAACATTATGGTACAAGTTTCTTTTGGGATTATGGTTTTCTTTGGGTATATGCCCAGGAGTGGGATTACTGGATCATATGGTAGTTCTATTTGTAGTTTTTTTTAAGGAACCTCCAAATTGTTTTCCATAGTGGCTGTACCAACTTACAGTCCCACCAACAGTGCAAGAGAGTTCCCTTTTCTCTACACCCTCTCCAACATATGTGGTTTCCAGACTTTGTGATGATGGCCATTCTGATTGGTGTGAGGTGATACCTCATTGTGGCTTTGACTTGCATTTCTCTGATGATTAGTGATGTTGAGCATCTTTTCCTGTGTTTGTTGGCCATCTGTATGTCTTCTTTGGAGAAATGTCTCTTTAGGTCTTCCGCCCATTTGTGGATTGGGTTATTTGCTTTTTTGGTATGAAGCTGCATGAGCTGCTTGTATATTTTGGAGGTTAATCCTTTGTCCGTTGTTTCATAGGCAATTATTTTTTCCCATTCTGAGGGTTGCCTTTTAGTCTTGTTTATGGTTTCTTTTGTTGTGCAAAAGCTTTTAAGTTTCATGAGGTCCCATTCGTTTATTCTTGATTTTATTTCCATGATTCTAGGAGGTGGGTCAAAAAGGATCTTGCTTTGATGGATGTCATAGAGTGTTCTGCCTATGTTTTCCTCTAGGAGTTTTATCGTGTCTGGCCTTCCATGTAGGTCTTTAATCCATTTGGAGTTTATTTTTGTGTATGGTGTTAGGAAGTGTTCTAATTTCATTCTTTTACATGCTGCTGTTGAATTTTCCCAGCACCACTTATTGAAGAGGCTGTCTTTTTTCCATTGTATACTCGTGCCTCCTTTGTCAAAGATAAGGTGCCCATATGTGTTTGGGCTTACTTCTGAGTTCTCTATTCTATTCCATTGATCATCCTTTCTATTTTTGTGCCAGTACCATACTGTCTTGATCACTATGGCCTTGTAGTATAGTTTGAAGTCAGGAAGCCTGATTCCACCAACTCCATTTTTCCTTCTCAAGATTGCTTTGGCTATTCGGGGTCTTTTGCGTTTCCATACAAATCGTAAGATTTTTGTTCTAGTTCTGTGAAAAATGCCATTGGTAATTTGATTGGGATTGCATTGAATCTGTAAATTGCTTTGGGTAGTACAGTCATTTTCACAATGTTGATTCTTCCAATCCAGGAACATGGTATGTCCCTCCAACTGTTTGTGTCGTCTTTGATTTCTTTCATCAATGTCTTAAAGTTTTCTGCATGCAGATCTTTTGCCTCCTTAGGCAGGTTTATTCCTAGGTATTTTATTCTTTTCATTGCAGTGGTGAATGGGAGAGTTTCCTTAATTTCTCTTTCTGCTCTTCCGTTGTTAGTGTATAGGAATGCAAGAGATTTCTGTGCATTAATTTTGTATCCTGCTACTTTACTAAACTCATCAATTAGTGCTAGCAGTTTTCTGGTAGAGTCTTTAGGGTTTTCTATATATAATATCATGTCATCTGCAAAGAGTGACAATTTTACTTCTTCTTTTCCAATGTGGATTCCTTTGATTTCTTTTTCTTCTCTGATTGCTGTGGCTAACACTTCCAAAACTATGTTGAATAATAGTGGTGAGAGTGGACACCCTTGTCTTGTTCCTGTTCTTAGAGGGAATGCTTTCAGTTTTTCACCATTTAGAACGATGTTGGCTGTAGGTTTGTCATATATGGCTTTTATTATGTTGAGGGAATTTCCTTCTATGCCCATTTTCTGGAGAGCTTTTATCATAAATGGATGTTGAACTTTGTCAAAAGCTTTTTCTGCATCTATTGAAATGATCATATGGTTTTTATCCTTCAAGTTGTTGATATGATGTATCACGTTGATTGATTTGCGTATATTGAAGAATCCTTGCATCCCAGGGATAAACCCCACTTGATCATGGTGTATGATTTTTTTAATGTGCTGTTGGAGTCTGTTAGCTAGTATTTTGTTGAGGATTTTTGCATCTATATTCATCAGTGATATTGGTCTGTCGTTTTCTTTTTTTGTGACATCTTTGCCTGGTTTTGGTATCAGGGTGATGGTAGCCTCATAGAATGAGTTTGGGAGTGCTCCGCCTTCTGCAATATTTTGGAAGAGTTTGAGAAGGATAGGTGTTAACTCTTCTCGAAATGTTTGATAGAATTTGCCCGTGAACCCATCTGGTCCTGGGCTTTTGTGTGTTGGGAGATTTTTAATCACTGCCTCAATTTCCGTACTTGTGATTGGTCTGTTCATGGTTTCTGTTTCTTCCTGGTTCAGTCTTGGAAGATTGTATTTTTCTAAGAATGTATCCATTTCTTCCAGGTTATCCAATTGATTGGCACATAGTTGCTTGTAGTAGTCTCTCATGATGTTTTGCAAATCTGAGGTGTCCGTTGTGACTTCTCCTTTTTCATTTCTAATTCTCTTGATTTGCATCTTCTCCCTTTTTTTCTTGATGAGTCTGGCTAATGGTTTATCAATTTGGTTAATCTTCTCAAAGAACCAGCTTTTAGTTTTATTTATTTTTCTTATGGTTTCTTTCCTTTCTTTGTCATTTATTTCTGCTCTGATCTTTATGATTTCTTTCCTTCTGCTCACTTTGGGGTTTCTTTGTTCTTCTTTCTCGAGTTGTTTTAGGTGTAAGGTTAGGTTGTTTATTCGATCATTTTCTTGTTTCTTAAGGTAGGACTGTATTGCTATAAACTTCCCTCTTAGAACTGCTTTTGCTGCATCCCATAGGTTTTGGGTTGTTGTGTTTTCATTGACATTTGTTTCTAGATATTTTTTGATTTCCTCTTTGATTTCTGTAGTGATTCCTTGGTTGTTTAAGAGTGAATTGTTTAGCCTCCATGTGTTTGTAGATTTTGCAGTTTTTTTCCTGTAATTGATATCTAGTCTCATGGCGTTGTGGTCTGAGAAGATGCTTGATATGATTTCAATTTTCTTGAATTTGCTGAGGTTTGATTTGTGACCCAAGATGTGATCTATCCTGGAAAATGTTCCGTGTGCACTTGAGAAGAAAGTGTAGTCTGTCATTTTTGGATGGAATGTCCTATAAATATCAATTAAGTCGAGATGGTCTAATGTGTCATTTAAAGCTTGTGTGTCTTTATTTATTTTCTGTTTGGATGATCTGTCCATTGATGTAAGTGGGGTGTTCAAGTCTCCCACTATAATTGTGTTACTGTCGATGTCCCCTTTTATAGCTGTTAGCATTTGCCTTATGTATTGAGGTGCTCCTATATTGGGGGCACAGATATTTACCATTGTGATATGTTCTTCTTGAATGGATCCCTTGATCATTATGTAATGTCCTTCCTTGTCTCTTGTAATAGTCTTTACTTTAAAGTCTAATTTGTCTGATATGAGGATTGCTACTCCAGCTTTCTTTTGACTTCCATTTGCATGGAATATCTTTTTCCATCCCTTCACTTTCAGTCTATATGTATCCCTTGGTCTGAAGTGGGTTTCTTGTAAGCAGCATATAGAAGGGTCTTGTGTTTGTATCCATTCAGCCAGTCTGTATCTTTTGGTTGGAGCATTTAATCCATTGACATTTAAAGTGATTATTGACATGTGTGTTCCAATTCCCATTTTCTGAATTGTTTTGGGTTTGTATTTGTAGGTGTTTTCCTTTTCTTGTGTTTCCTACTTTGAGAAGTTCCTTTAGCACTTGTTGTAAGGCTGGTTTGCTGGTGCTGAATTCTCTTAACTTTTGCTTGTCTGGAAAGCTTTGGATTTCTCCCTCAAATCTGAATGAGATTCTTGCTGGGTAGAGTATTCTTGGCTGTAGGTTTCTCTCTTTCAGGACTTTCAGTATATGCTGCCATTCCCTTCTGGCCTGCAGCGTTTCTGGAGAAAGGTCAGCTGTTATCCTGATGGGTTTTCCCTTATATGTTGTTTGTTGCTTTTCTCTTGCTGCTTTTAATAGTTTTTCTTTGTGTTGAATTGTTGTTAGTTTGATTAATATGTGTCTTGGTGTATTTCTCCTTGGGTTTATTCTGTATGGGACTCTCTGTGCTTCTTGGACTTGGTGAATTATTTCTTTTCCCATGTTGGGGAAGTTTTCCACAATAACCTCTTCAAATATTTTCTCAGACCCTTTCTTGTTTTCTTCTTCTTCTGGGATGCCTATAATTCGAATGTTGGTACGTTTAAGGTTATCACTGAGGTCTCTGAGGCTGTCTTCTAGTCTTTTTATTCTTTTTTCTTTTTCCTGCTCTGTGGCAGTTATTTCCCCCATTCTATCTTCCAACTCACTTATTTGTTCTTCTGCCTCAGTCATTCTGCTGGTTATAGTATCTAGAGTATTTTTAATTTCAGTTATTTTGTTATCCATTGCTGCTTGTTTTTCTGAGTTCTTATGAACTGTTTCTTGTACTTTCTCTATTTTGTTATCGAGATTTTGTATCATTTTTACTATCATTACTCTAAATTCTTTTTCAGGCATTTTTCCTATTTCCTCCTCATTTATTTGGTCTTGTGGGTTTTTTTCCTGCTCCTTTGCCTGCATGGGGTTTCTTTGTTTCCTCATGGTTGTCCAAGCTTTTGGGGTTGCTTGTCCTGGTGATAGAGGTGTTTATAGAAGACTGTGCAAGCCTCAGACTAATGTCCAAGTATTGGATTAAACGAATATTAAGTCTAGGAAACACATACATGTATAAGACACACAATTACTGAATCCGTTAGGACATAAGGCTCTAGAAAGACCTGACAGAACCCCAGTGTGCTATCAGATATTCAAAGAGAAACCCAGCAGAAATTGACAACTGAAACAGAACACATCAGAGACAAAAGCAAAAGCAAACAAACAACAAATAACACCCTACACATACAAACATCAATCCAGGGAGATTTTGTAAGCTAGGATCAAATATAGAAATGAGCCAGAGTACCACCAGAGAGAATGGAGATTCTCAGAATGTAATTAGACAACTGTACTAAGAACTAAGATAAAGACAAAAGCCTAATAGTAAACACCAAGGCAGTGCGTCATCTGGAGAATAGAGCAAGGAGTCTGAGCAGACCGATAGTGTTGCTTATAAGTATGTTAAGATAAAATACACTTAAAATGGCTGGAAGAAAGGGGAACAGAAGAGCGTAATGTGGTTGGAAATATGTAAATAAAAAGAAAGGAACAGAAATGTATAAAAGATAGGGATGAAAGGAAAGTATGAGAGATATTTTGTCCATACTACCAAAAACTTAGCTAGATATAGAAGTATATAAAAAGGCAAAAAAAAAAAAAGAATAAAAAATATTATTAAAAAATTATGTTATAAAACTTGTAGATCCCTTAGGGCTAAGATCGTATTTAACAAATCAAAAAAAAAAAAAAAAAAAAAAGAGAGAGAAAGAAAAAAAAAAAAAAATCCAGAACTGATCCCAGAATGGACCAGTTCAATAGGTATTGATACTAATATTTCTGTTTCCTTAGCGTCTCAGCTGTAAGTGTCCTTCTCCTTGCCTTGGGGTTTTTTTTGCGTTATTCTGTGACCAGCAGAGGTTCCTTTATTGTTCGTCTGTAAGCGTCGGTGTGTGGGGAGGGAGAGGGTACAATAGTGGCTCCTTCTCCTGGGAGTGAGTGAGCAGTGGCACACTGTTGTTTCAGTCAGGCTTGGAGGTGCCTGATGCAGAGGGCGCTCGTGGCTCAGGTGTACACAGAAAGTCTTAGAGTTGGGCCTCTCTTGGGGTTTTTTTGCTTTTTGATGGTTTTTTTTTTCCTCTTGGCAGCCTCCCTGCTGCTGGCATTGCAAGGAGTTTTAATCTAGCCCCGCCCGAGTGCCTGAGGTGCTTGTTATCCCTGAGCACCTTAGGTGGCCCGCAGGGCGTCTCTCCACTGCCTGTTGCAGAGGCACCGAAAGAGAGGGAGAGGCTATGTGCGCGGCTCCTCCCCCCTGCCCGGGAGCCTGCAGCCTCCAGCTGCCATCATGGCCGGGCAGCTCTCAGGTACGGGCACTCCTCTCCGCGGACCTCCTCCCTCCTGTCCTCTCGGTCCATCACCCTACCGGCAACAATGTTTCTCCCCCTGAACCAGCTCTCCGGTTCCCACGCTCCCGCTCCTGGACCCTCCGTTCAGCCGCGGATCGATGTCTCGGTCCGGGAACGCTGAGCTGCGCTGCGGACCCTCCGTACGTTTTTCACTCCCTCCCGTCTGCCACAGCTCCTCCGCTTCACCCTCTTTGAGCCCTCGTAGATGCCTCCCTACCGGCTATGTCGGGCTCCCCGCAGCCCTTTCTGGTGTCCAAGGCCATCTGCTGGTGTTCAGCTGGTTCTCTGTGGGAATGACTGCATCCTTCCGTGCATTCCCAATGCATCTGTGGAGAGGGATGCACTCCACGTCTCTCTACTTCACCGCCATCTTTTCTCCTCCACCTTAATGCCTTCTTATTTCTCATTTCTAAAAAAGAATTCTCTACTTTACTCATTCCATATAATTTTCCCCCAAATAATGACTTTTAGCATGAAGTATACTTAGTCTTTGAAAATGCAAAATTGTTACTGATCTGGATAGGTAACTTTTCCAGATTTTAGATGGCAATTTCAAAACTTATTATCTAACAAAGTGAATTATAGAGCAAATTGTTTACAAAGATCTGGATCATCTGGTAAAACTTATGTCCAAAGGAACAGACTGCAACTCTGAACATCTGAGACCAAAAAAGAAAGTCATTCTGGCCATGCCTGAAATTTGAGCTTTCAAATCAACCTATTCAAAAGGAACCTCGTTTGCGTACTTGATCAAAATGCCCAGACTATATTGCAACAATAGGCAAGAAAGCCCTAGAATAAGGTAAATACAATTTCTAAGCACTGCATTTTCTTGACTTTTCCTACAATCTCACATTCAGTCAACAACCTATGTTAATCAACCATAAAAAAAATAGAGAGCATATATTCAAATATAAATAAATTTTAATCGTCTGGATACTCCCCAGCAGATGAAAAGAAAATGTACTCTATACACACACCTGAGATAATTCTTATTGACAGTATATATAGCAGAAGTCTTTCCTGGATAGTTTTGAGGGTTTGGTACAAATTCCAATGGGAATGTAAAAAATACATTAGTGCTAAGCTTAGTTACACCTATGATGTGTCATATTAAATTAACAGTAGCTAATGTGTTTGATTTCCAAAACTTCTCAATTGTACATTTTAAAAATGGTGTAAAAATACAATAGCAAAATTGAAATTAAAAAAACCAATAGAAAATGTGATGATATCTTGACTGATTGTTGCGACCACTTCTTACAAAGCTAACTATAGCACCCAGGAATTCAAGAGAAATGTACAGTATTCAGCTGGAATTACTCCAGTCATTGAATCTTTATAGCGTGGTCTACCCAAGCTACAGTGAGTTCATGAAACCTAAAACTAAGCTTATCATTGAAGTACCTTTTTCAAAAAGAAATTTAAAACTAACAACAAAAAATTTTAGGGTATTTTTCATCTAAAAACAAATGTTCCACTTTTTAATTTGTATCAACTAGCTTTTGCTTGCATACGAAATTACCCCAAAACTTAAAGGCTTGAAATAACATTTTTTTTCTTATGATTCTGTGGGTTGGCTGAGCAGATCTGTTGGTCTACACCAGCTTGGCTGGCACTGAAAAATCTATGATGGTTCACTCACATGTCTGAGTATTGGCAGGACACCAGAACTAGGACAGCTTGTGTCTATTCCAAGTGATATTTCATTCTGAAACATAGCAGTCTCAGGATTGCAGAGGACAGAAAGACAGGGTAAGCTCAAATATGTAAGCGTTCCTCAAACCTCTGCTTGAATCAAATTTCTCAGCATTCTGTTAACCAAGGCAAGTTACATTATCAAACCTGGATTCAAGGGTAGAGAAAGCAGACCATCTTTGATATACCTGTGACTTCTTTTTTTCAACTAACCACAGTATCTTCAAGTATCAATAGCCTTGTTTAGAGTTTGAAGCATGGGGAAGTTTTTCTTATTCAGATGTTAATGTTGCTTCTCCACTTCTGAATTGATGCTGTAATCCTTCTTGTTTTGTGGTCTTGTTTCTTTTCTTTCTCTCCCAACCTTCTCCACAATAGAGAAGCCTTCTAGCGAATAAAGAGAGCAACTAACCAGGTAATAGGAAATACCAAGATTAATGTAAGAAAGGACAGGACCATTACATATCCCTTTATTTATATCTCAAACCAAAAGAAAAGGTATCTTAAATTTCTAATTTGCTTTATGTCCCATGGATGTGACCTAAGTGCAGGTCTGGTATTCAGAAAATAAATAATAATGATAATGATACTAGTAGTTGAAACTGCCAAAATAGAACAAATTTGAGACCTACAGTGGGCAAATTATTTTTACTTCAAATAATGAAAAGTGGGTTTTTTTCTTAATATTACAAAAAATACGTTATCCTTAATATGGAAAAGTAAGATAATCCAACTTAAAAAAAATACTATTTAGAGGCAATAATTCAAAAGCTAATGCCAAACATAATTCAGCTTTCTCTGCTAACATTATTAGAGTAATGAAAATCTAGTTTTTAGAAAGAACATCTAATATGATGGCAGCCATTCTATTTAACACAATCTGATCAAGAACACTTCATCATGGGTAAGTGACAAGAAAGAGTTTCATTACCATCTTAATGGCAATTAAATAACCACTGACATCACTGGTAGGAAATGTCTTTCATCACCATTTCAGATTTCTTGAAATAGCAGGAAACGTGATTTTGTTATTGTAGTGTTAATGCAGTTAGGATGTGTAATAGTCTCATAAAAGTAAAAACAGAATTTGAGATTTAATGACAATCACTACCACTTTTTTGTTTAAGACAAAGTAACTATATGCATCTGACCAAACCCCTAAACAGATCTGTAAGGCATCTTTTTCTTGTCAGGGAAACCAGTTTTACTCCATCATAAAACTGATTATTCCAACCTAATAATAAAGGCAGTCAGCACTAGGATTTAAAATAGAACTATGCATGTGGCACTAAGAGTAATCTATACACTTTTCCACTGATATCTTAAGATATCACATTTCTTACTTTTGCCTTGAAACCCACTCCTAACCTTTTTCTTTTATTTGGTCAATACATAATAGAATCTTCATGAAATACTTTTAACTTAAAAATCCAAAATGCAAAATAACATAATTTTGTGATATTTCATTTAACTCAATAATTGTTTCCATATTTTTTGGCTCTCTCTGGCCAGTGTCAAACTGTTTTGATTATTAGCTGATGAAAATGAGGAAATTCTCCCCCCTCTACACTGCTGTTCAGCTTTCACTTAATAGCAGTTATTTCCTCTGATATCATAGTTTGCAAGCACTGCTTAACCATTTAATTCACGTGCTTCAGATTTCTGACTTTACTGCACAATAATCCTATGTGGAAGCCTATCTCTACTCCCAAAAGAAATTTTACCCATTGGCAGCTATGGTGTCCTTCAGAAGGTAACAAAAGAGACCACCATGATTGCACAAAATAGCATGATACTCTCATTCTCTTAAAAAAGTAAAAATCCATAGACAAAGGAGTGGATGGTATGTTGCAATTATTCTTAAACTATGGCAGAGTAAAACAATTTGCTAGTTTTTAAAAACATTTCCTTACCCAAAAAATCAGACCAGAAATATTTTATACCTTTGTTTATATTTGGTTTTGTTCCGTAAGTTTAGAGTAGTAAGCACAGAAAATGTGGTATCTCAGATTGGCTTCAAACACTTTGATAGGCTAATCAGCATTTGGAATTTTTTCAAACTTCTATAAAAGCAAGATCCAGACTATAACTTACAAAAAAACGTTCTCAATGCAAGAAGGAAAATGGCCAAGAAGATATCTCAAATCTCATCTGGATTTTAATTTGACTCTCAAGCGTCCTGTGGCAGAACCACCTTTTTAATGTGTCTACCCCCAGCAATTAACCTTTTACTCCCTTTCCTCCTTCCTTCACCTCAAAAGCTAATAGCATTTAAAATCAATTTCAAATGAACACTCAAAGGAAATTATAAGGATCCCAGCTTCTTGATTAAGTCTCCCCATTCACACATATATATATATATACACACTTTACTCAGAGTAGGGGCCACTGTCACTCACTCTTAGAAAAACCCATTCCTATCGTCCAAAGCTGACTGCATACAGATGTAGCTGGCCAATTTATGCCTGTTCTAGCCTTAACCTAGAAGAGACAATATTTAGGCTATTTGGCTGGTTCCAGAGTAATCTCCAGGTTTTTGACAGCTCATTTTTCCTAGTTTTTTCCTCAAAGCAGGTCTAAAATTCTGAAGTCAGTACTACCACCACCTCAGTTTCAGGGCATCCTTTGACCTAAGGACATCCCAGGGTCAGAGGAGTCTGTCAGGCCCCATGGAGGTCAAAAGTATACTTCTCACAAATCTGTACAGCTTAGGAAGAGTCATGAATATTAGGGCAAATTCCAAGGAGCAACCTCTCAGGGGCACATTCGATCCAGAGAAGCCAAGGGAAAAGGGCTGGTAGAGGAAAACTAAAGGTTCTTATTTTCATTCTAACAGTAACTACTACCTACTTACATAGTTTCTAGGTATCAACATACAATGTCAATTGTATATATATATATTGCATGTTTTAATCCCATTTTGAGCTATGTGCTGAATGAATCCCACTGTTATCTTATCATGGAAAAATATGGTAAAATGGAATCGAAAAAGTTTCATCTCTTTCCACCTATCTTATTTCCATACAAAGGGGAAAACAAATATCATTATGGGGAAAGAAATGATGAGAAACAAAAACAAAAACTTCTTTGATATGTAAAGAATAAAGAAGACACTAAAGCATTGAACAACCCCTAAAAAAGCCTTGTCTGAAAGTAAAATCCAGAGTCTAAGAAAACCAAGCTTTAACTGTTATTTCAAACATGGAACTTTTAAAATAACTTTTAAGTGAAGGTATCTTCATTTTTCCCTAATGTTTGTGTGTACTCTGAAAGGGGACTTAAATATCGTGATTTTGCAGTGTTGTTTTGCTAGTGTTTTGATCCAGAGTTCAATTTACTGAATTTCCTCCGAAAAGTTTGTGTTGTCCTCACTTTCCTAAGCATAATTGTGTGTGTGTGAAGAACTGAAAGAGATTTTAAGAAAACCACGAGACAGTTCTCTTCTGGCTGTTATTATTATTTGGCACTAGAACTTGAACCTGAAAGGTTTATTTCCGTAAAGTTCAAAACACATCTTGCGCACACTATGTAATTATCATATTATATGTTATATTTTTTACCTCCTTGAGGGAAATTTGCTCTAGTTTGGATGCCAGATGGCATAATTCCCTAGGTCTATTTTGTGTGTGTGTGTGTGTGTGTGTGTGTGTGTGTGTGTGTGTGTGTTTATAAATACATCTTAAAGCATACATGTGATAGATGTGACAGTTCTCCAGACAAGCTCTCAGCTGGCTCTCAATTAGGACAAGTCAAAAGTCATATTATTTGGCCCTCAGCAGTTTTGATATTATGTCCAAACTTCTGTCTTTAATATTCAGCCAGTTTCTTGCAGCTTCCCTTGCTGGGCCACGTGGCAATGCTACCACCTAGTGGAGCTTGCCTATCCTTTGGTGAGCTGTGGTAATCTAGCCCTACTGAGAAAATTCCCACTTGTGGTTGGGTAAGTGACCTTCTCCCAAGAACTTCCTTTCTAAAAATACTCCTTCCTATGACAATGGCCAACCCTGGTCTACTTGCAAATAAGCAGGATATAACACAAAAATACTACTGATTAAGTAACACAGTAATTATTCCTATTCATTTTCAGTTTAAAAAAAATTCCAATCTAGCTTTTATCAGAACTCCTTGCTATCATTTGTTGAACACATTACATTCTAGGTGCTTTGTAAACATCTCTAATTCTCACAATAAACCTACAAGATTGGTGGTGTTACCATTTGCTTTACTAAGGAAGAAAATGAGGTTCCAAGAGCTACTTGCATAAGTAACTCACACAGAGACTTTCCATTTCTGCCCTCATGAAGATTAAATATTGACGTATATAGTTGCATTTAAGAACTTTGTATGCTAGGTGCTAACAAATTACATTTAGGATCTTATTTACAATTAGCTATGTTACCAAACCATCAATATTTCAGCAGTTGACCAGGCTACTCGCTTTACAAGCATCTTCCTTTGCAGGAAAAAAAGTATATAGAAACAAAATACCTCTTTAAAAGGTTGAGTCTATTCAAAGATGCAGCAGGAGGGCTAAATGAGAGACTCCTCAGAAAGAGAAAACACTTAATCTAGTTCTTTCATACAACTTCCTGAGGGGAAGGTAAGCTGCCCAGTCTCCCAGAACATCAAAACTTCAGTTGCAAATGAGCTAATCTTTCAATCAGCTCCATTTGGCTCTTTGGCAGGAGGCAGAGGAAGCTTGGACAGTCACAGTGTGTTGTGAGACTATGGGATTTTCTTCCTCAGTGTTATTATTTTGGCACCTTTCACAAGCAATAAATCCTTTAAAGCCTAACAAATAATTGTAGAGAGGTTGAAACTTAAGCTGCTATAGTTGCAAAGCTTTTAACGTGTCACTGGAGTAAACCATCATGTTCACTGTTCTGAACAGAAACGTCCTTCAATACTACGGGGTTATTTTTTACCAGCTGCTATATATCTGGCACTGTGTTAGAAACACATATACACACACACGCCCATGCACCCAAAACATTAATTCTTACCTCAACAAATGTAATATAACAATGAAGAGGCTAAATGTTTACAAGTAATAATCACAATTTTTTTTTTCAGCTCTTTATTGGAGTATAATTACTTTACACTGTTATGCCAGTTTCTGCTGTACCACGAAGTGAATCAGCTGTATTTATACATATATCCGCATATCCTCTCCCTCTTGAGCCTCCCTCCCACCCTCCCTATCCCACTCCTCTAGGTCATCACCAATGATCAAATTGATCTCCCTGTGCTATGCAGCAGCTTCCCACTAGCCATCCATTTTATATTTGGTAGTGTATATATGTCAATGCTACTCTCTCACTTCATCCCAGCTTCACCTTCCTCCCCCGCCCCCCATGTCCTCAAGTCCGTTCTCTACGTCTGCATCTTTATTCTTGCCCTGCCACTAGGTTCATCAGTACTGTTTTTTTAGATTCCATATACATGTATTAGCATACAGTATTCGTTTTTCTCTGTCTGACTTACTTCACTCTGTATGACAGACTCTAGGTCCATCCACCTCACTACAAATAACTCATTTTCCTTCCTTTTTATGGCTGAGTAATATTCCATTGTATATATGTGCCACATCTTCTTTATCCATTCATCTATCAAAGGACATTTAGGCTGCTTCCACGGCCTGGCTATTGTAAATAGTGCTGCAATGAACATTGGGGTACATGTATCTTTTTGAATTATGGTTTTCTCAGGGTATATGCCCAGGAGTGGGATTGCTGGGTCATACAGTAGTTCTATTTTTAGTTTTTTAAGGAACTTCCAAGACTGCTCTCCATATCACAATTTTTTAGTGAAACTTTCCTAGCATATTGAGAGGAATGGATTCATAGTTGAGACATTACAAAATTGTCAAATCCAAGTATAAAGTTATAGAATTTTATGTAAGTCAAGGTCCCATCAGAAAACTGAATTCTTCCAAAATGGTTCAGATGAAGAGATGCTAATGAAGGGACTAACAACAAAGGTGTGGGAAGAACTGAGCTAACACACAAGGCATGAGGAAGCACCCAGAGATCCAATCATAGGAAGGCGTTACCACCTCTAGAGCTGAAGGGACAGGAGGAAGAAATGGTGTTAAAGGAGCCCAGTAAGGGCTGAAGCCACAGGAGGGGCTATCCAATAGGAGCTGAATCATGGAGGAGCACATCTGTTGCAGGAGAAACAGCTACACAGAAACAGGGAGGGAGCAAGGAAAAGACACCCACACCTCTCTTTCCTTCACACATCCATGTCCTCCCAGGCCCTCCTCTGGCTGAACCCAAATGCAGCCAGCTGGAAAGGGAGCCCAGATAATGCTGATTACAGTCAAGACAGGAAGTAAAGTGGGAGGGAAGACAAATACAGACAATTAGCATATACATTGATGAATTTTGATTATTATAAATATTAACAAGCATTAAACACAAAAGATTTACTATGTGAAACACTGTTCTAAGTCTCTTACATATATTAAATAATTTAATCCTCACAATGACCTTATGAGTTAGACTATTATTAATCCCCATTTACAGATGAAGAAGCTGAGGTACACAGAGGTTAAATACCTTGCCCAAGGTCACACAGCTAATAAGTGGTAAAGCTCAGACTGGAACCTAGGTGATCTGGTTCCAAAGCTTATGGCCTTAAACATTATGTTCCACTGCCTACCCTACTCCTATAAACCTCCCTTCCGCAACAGCACACTCAGAGCAGGATCTCTGGATATGAAATCAACAAAGTAAAACCAAATTTGATGCCTCAGATTTCACCAAATGTTTCTTGTTAATGAACACAGAGAATAAGTGTTTGGGATATTCACTCCTCTACCATACAAGGAAAGAAAATTAAGTATCATTTTGATTGCCTTTAATTCTCATAGATGTAGGAATCCCTGGAGGGGTAGTGGGAAAATAATTAGAAAATACTCCATCGCAAAGGAGAAAACCAGTGGTGGAAAGGAAAAACACATGATTTAAAGCCCGGAGAGGTTATTTTCACAAAGAGCAACTACTGGTATTGCTTTGCCTTTGGTTCAAGCTGAACCTGGATAAATGTTGATGTTCTTGAACTAGTAAAATTGTAAAGCTCCTCAGAGACATTTCTTCTTGGAGGCAAAAGAAAACTGATTAGCCATTTAACCTGAGGTAGGTAAGCAACTCAAGTTTAAAAGGAAGCAGACATAAAGAAGGATTTATTCAAACAAGTCTGCAATAGTCACTAGATTGTTGTTGCAACTCATAACATCCTTCCTGAAAAATATGGAAGAAATGCTAAGCTTTCCCTGGCCCATAATAAATCACTTAGGAGCTGCCACTCCCAGGCTAAACCTTCCGTTCTGCTCCCTACCTCTCCCTTTTCTTCCTCATATTTCTCCTCTCTCATATTTCCAGTCTCAGCTAAAGGGAATGAGAAGACAATGGGAGTAAAAGCAGATCATTTTTTGCCTCTGCCATTGCCTTAAATATCTAAGAAAATAAGAATATGACACTCCTGCTCTTGTTCACAATTTCTACATCAGAAATCATAGTTGATAAGCACGCACCAGAAGGGAATATCATTTTGGCTTTGGACTTAAAGACAGTAGGTGGTCACTTAAAAAGATGCAAGTTTTAAGATGGATCAGAAGACTCTTGTCCAGAGTTTCTCTCCCAGTATCTTGAACCAAGGCATCAAATTTCTTGAAGAGTTCTTTGAACTATTAGTAAAAATATTAGCTTAAATGTGTATGTTTTAACAGATTTCGAAGCACATTAGAAACATTATTAATTTGCTGTTCACAACAAACTTATGATTTATCCAATTTGCTTACCTCTGTTCATGTCACCACCACTGTTTATGGGGGTTAGTAAGGTGGGCCTTTGATGATTTGAAAATTAAATAAGGTAAGGAGTACAGTGTGGAAAGGGAAAAAAAAGAATAACTTTACAGTGGAGAAATCTGACAAACACTACTTCAGCCAGCTTAAAAAAATTAACATCAGAAGTGGTAAGAGCAACTTCCCTGGCAGTCCAGTGGGTAAGACTCCATGCTCCCAATGCAGGGGGCCCAGGTTTGATCCCTGGTCAGGGAACTAGATCCCGCATGCATGGTGCAACTAAGAGTCCACATGCCACAACTAAGAAGCCCTCATGCTGCAACCATGAGCCCGCATACCACAAAGATCCTGCATGCCGCAACAAAGATCCCACATGCTGCAACTAAGACCTGGCACAGCCTAAATAAATAAATAAACAAATAATTTTTTTAAAGTGATGACATGTTAATAGTATGTACTCTGGAAATTATGGAAAATGGCACTTCATCAGTGATCTTCCTCTCCAAAACTCATAAACTCAGTCTCATCATGAGAAAAATATCAGACAAATCCCAAGGGAGGGATATTCTACAAAATCCCTGACCCGTACTCCTCAAAAGTGTCAAGATCATCACAAACAAGGGAAGTCTGAATAATTGTCACAGCCAAGAATAACTGAGATGACTAAATGTAACACGGTATTCCGAATGGGATCCTAGAACAGAAAAAAGACATTAGGTGAAAAATAAGAAAGTCAAAATAAGTTTAATATAGTTAATTTTAATATAGTTAACAATAATGTATCAATACTGGTTCATTAATTGCAACAAGCATATCATACTAATATAAGATGTTACTAACAGGGATAAGTGGTTACAGAGTATATGGGGAATCTCTGCACTATCTTCACACTTTTTCCATAAATCTAAAACTGTTCTAAAAATAATATTTATTTTTAAAAATGAAATAAGAGGTGACCCTGTCAAAGAGGAAAGTAAAAGAAACTAGTGTTTACTAAGGGCATATAGTATAATAAGAACTTTACTTACATTCTCATTTAATCCTCACAGAAAGCTTCCAGGAAATCTTCTATTACTGCCCAAAGGTGAGGCATTTGCTCCCACAGCATCCAGTTCTTAACCCTACTCTAGCGTGTACCACACAGTCGAGCAATAGCTGACACACTGTCCACATCCCCAGCTAGACTGTCAAGTCCTGGAGTATAAGAACTACCACAGCTATTATTAACTCCTTTTTACAGAAAACTGAGGGCACACAGCTTCTATGGAGCAGATATGGAATTTAGAATTACATGGGTTTGACTCCAAGTCTGTGTGCTCTCCTTTATATGAAGATGATTCCCTAAGCTTCAACAAACCCACCCTTACAAATGATCTAACTGAAGAAGTGGCAGAAACTCTTAAAAAGTTTCTAGATCATACTGGTAGAAGAGAATTTACTGGATTTCTGTGCCCTACAGTGAGAATCACTCCTGCTGAATACCTGATAGGGTACTATCTTAATGCTTTTTTGGACCAGTTCTGCTCCAATTTAACAGACATCATCTAAGACAAACTGGATCATATTTGGAAAAATGCTTAATATGCACCTGTTCTTTGCTTTTTTTTTTTTTTAACCTTGATTGTTGATACTTGCTAGGAACTCTATGCAATGGGTCCAGTACAAGAAGTGCACTTTTTTTCTAAAATTCAACTTACTCCCTACTCCACTTGGTAGCAGAAAACTTAAACTCACTGATGGAAGTTAAACTCAGTTAATTTGGTACTTTCTCAATCAAATCACAGTAAACTCAATTTAGGGTTCTCTTGCCTACCTGTTTAAGTTCTGGTTGACTTGGTGTCATAGCATCAGGGAAAGGCATCTGATTCTCAGTGCATGGAATCTTTATCAAGTCTAGGAAAAGGACAACACTCTCTTACATTAATTATTGAGTTCTTGCTCATCTTTCAGTCCTTTCTTTAAACTACTGTTTCCATCCAAAGTTTTAAATTCAGAAGCTAGAATCAAGTGGTTTGTTTTCAATTATTCTGCCAGGTTTTCCTTCTCTGAAATAGTGAGTGCAGGCGGCCTGGAAGGAAGATAAAGGCAGGCAGGCAGGCAGGCAGGAAGACGGGCAAATATAGCTTTCTCAAGTTAAACAGAGTATGAATACTTGCTTTCAGAGTGACTTGACAAACTTCTTCACAGCCATTTAACAATAATCTTTGGGCTATCCTAAGAAATTCTTGTCTTAGTTATTAATTTAAAAGACCTACGTAGTCTTCTCTGGTTAAGACCTTAAATGTATGATTACCAAGGCAAGAGGAAAGAACAAACCTCATGCCTAACAATTAGAGACTTTTATAATGAGCATCATAACTTTATCATGTACTTTATAACTCCAAGCACAGCAAGGATGCACAGGACATCATATAGAGAGAGGTTTCCAATTTCCCCTGCCACCATGAAATCACTCTCAGACTCCATATTGAAGAGAAGCATAAGAAGGGGATAGAAATTAAAAAGGCCATGAGTTTAATATAAAAGACACTAAGCCATCGAAAAGAGACTAAACCAGAAGAGAGCAAAGAATTGTAAATTGCAAAGCCTAAAGTTTTTTTTTTTTCTTAACTACCCAGTGAGACTGCCAGCAATAGAAAAAAAAAAAAAAGATGCCATATTTTCCTTGCACTTCTAAGTATAATGAGAGTGACTGCTGCTTTGCTAACCAGTCTTCTAAAACCAATCTTACCAACAGTAGTACATACATAGCAAAATAGTATGAGGTGAGACAGCAGTAACTGCTCTCATGTAGCAAACCACAATATTCCAAATCAACTGTCACAAAAGTTTGTACTCTGTTCGCTATTTTGACTGAGTTGTAGATATTGAGGTGATTTTAAAAAAGAGGAAAACACCTGGAAGGAGGAAGGAGGGAAGGGAAGAGAAGGGAAGGGAAGGGAAGGGAAGGGAAGGGAAGGGAAGGGAAGGGAAGGGAAGGGAAGGGAAGGGAAGGGAAGGGAAAGGGGAAGGGGAGGAGGAATAGAAGTAAGGAGAGAGGGATGGACAGAGGGGAGGAGGAAGGGATAGAGGGAAAGAAAGAAAAAGAATGGGGAAAGAAACAAAAATGACTTGTGTTGTACACAGTAATTCTATGGTAAGATCAATTCCTCAACAAGTTATAAGTGAAATGAAAGCTGATGATAGTGCCATACTGTTCAAATCAAAAATGCTTTAAAAATTTCTCTTTAGAATATCCCCAGTGAATTCAGAGCAACCAAAAGTTTTTTCTTAAGTTTTCTTATCTTTACCTATCCTCCTGGTTTGAGTCTCTTCTCCAGAAGAACTTGAAAACTCTCTATGCAGCAAGTATAAAATCACCTATTAAATTTTATAAAATGCTGATTTTAAAAATGAATGAATGAAATAAAAAGGAGGAAAGAAAGAGAGCAAAAGAGCATAATGCAAACTAAAGCCCTTGAACATCTACACATTAATGATTTTTCTTATCTCCGTATCTTCATGCATGAACAGGTAAAATTCTAAACCCAGATCCATTTACCAACTGATGTCCTGAGCTATGCTTATAGCTGGAAAAGATACAGTAATTTCAAAAAAAAAAAAAGATACAATCCTTTCAGCAGAGGTGTCACCATTTTACCAGACTACACTGTAAATAAGCCTTCTTTCCTCCCAGTCTCCCTAGAAAGGATGAATTGGCAACTCCGGTCATTACAATTGTTCCACAAACGTCTTCAAGGAGATCTGAGAAGACCCAAAAGCCCACAAAGCTTACTGACTTATACGAAGAATGTACAAAGGAGTTTTAATTTCAATTCCAATTTCTTAATTTTTTTTATCATTTTCCCCAGCACAGAGCAGTCTTTGTGTCTGTGGATCTCCCTAAATGTTTATGTTCCAAAGGACACAGAGGTGTGAAAAATGTGACTCATGTTCTTGATAAATTCATATTACAAGACATGGCCTTGAAAATGAAAAGCAAATGAAATTCCTCTTTCCTCTAAATTTTCTTTCAAGTCAAAAGTTAGTCTTACCTATTCAACAACTTAGATTTCGGCACTTGAAAAATAATGACCCAATCTAAGTGGTAACAACAGCAAAGATTTTAGAAACATGAACAGAAAGTCTTTAGAAAAATAACTCAGGGTTAGCAGTTAGAGTTCAGTTTTACTAGTCCAGAAATAAATTATCACAAACTGAGTAACTATTTGCTAACTCTCACATAACCCACCAGGAAAGTTTAAGGAAATGAGGATGTTCTGACATGTACTGCCTGACTCACTCTTAGAACACACTAAAATCTTGAGTATTCATCCTACAAAATAAAACTGTCAAAAATGTAATAATCAAAAAATAAATTCACCTCTTTTCTAGGAAAAGTACAATAATTAGACATATATCCTAAGCCAACAAATCCCAACCACAGATTACCCATTGAATAGAACATAAAATTTCGTAATTTATTTTCTGTTCTTTTTCCCCATTATTTGCAGGTTAATGAAAGCAAACCTCTGACATGCCACCAAAGAATTTAGCTTTAAAAACCAGATAACTTGCGTATCAGTCATACCTCATTCTGTTCTGGAAAAGATTAGGACTTCTCTTTGTATTTAGCTTATACATGAAACCATTATGAAGTTGTGAGTGAAAATAGTGAAGGTCACAACAGTTACCTGCCAAAATGCCTTTTACTTAAGTAGTCTGTTAACACAGACTGTCTCATCTACTCTATGAAGTCCTGATCTGTATTAAGGTAAAAATAATAGCTAACATATAGTGAGTGCTTGGCACTATGTGCCAGGCACTATTTAAAGCACCGACAGAAATTAACTCAAATAACATTCATAACAGTATTTCCATCCCTAGGAAGAAAAACTAAAACCAACTGGGAATATGAGAAAAATGAAAACAGTCTGATTTGTTTGGACGGCTGGATTATGAATTAATTTTTTCTTCCATTGTGACTGCCATTAGTGTTACTCACATAATACATACATATATTAAGTTTTCTTAAACTTCTTCCAAACACTATTTCCCATCTGAAAAATGGGGATAATAATAATACCTTCCTCATAAAGTTGCTGCATTAGTTTTACATACTGAAAAAATCTCTCCAAAACACCACTTGTATTCATACAGTATTCAACTGTTTATTGGATCTAATCAAACTTCATAGCGGGTTCTGTGAGTCACTCTTTTTTCTCTCACTATTTCTCTGTACAACCCTCCATCACAGTTGGGCCTAGGTTCACACCTAAATCATTCCCAGCTGCCTATCTTAACTAATCTACCCTTTCCACCTCCTTACAAATATACTCATCACTCTTCTCTGCTGATCACACCTTCCCCAGTCTTCATCTTCCAGGTCACATTTCCCGATCTCCTTTCCCACCCTATGTGGATCTAACTGGCACATGCAGAGTACCTATAATGTGCTTGAATCTTTTTTAATATTGTTCAATCCTTGGGGGTTTTTTTTCTTTTTCCTTTTTTTAAATTGAAGTATAGTTGATGTACAATATTATACAAGTTACAGGTGTACAATATAGTGATTCACAATTTTTAAAGGTTATACCCCATTTATACTTATTACAAAATATTGGTTCTTTCCCCATGCTGTACAATATATCCTTATTTTATGCATAATAGTTTGTACCTCTTGATCCTCTACCCCTATATTGATCCTCCTTCTTTCTCTCTCCCCACTGCTAACTATTAGCTTGTTTTCTATATTCTTTTTTGTTATATTCACTACTTTGTTGTATTGTTTAGATACCACATATAAGTGATGCCATACAGTATTTGTCTTTCTCTGACTTATGTCACTTAGCATAATACCATCCAAGTCCATCCATGTTGCTGCAAATGGCAAGATTTCCTTCTTTTTTATGGTTGAGTAGTATTCCATTGTGTTATTTAATTCTTTAAGTAATTCTACAGATAGGTAATAGTGCCCTATTAGATACATGAGGATTAGAGAGACTGTGATTTATCTAGAGTGGTAAAGCCAGGGTTCACTCAGTTATGCTGATCCACTCTGCACTTAAGAGCTTGTACCACACAAATAAGTTATTAATTTATATATTCTTCCAATGTTCTCTAATTGCTTAACCTATATGAAATCCATGTGACACCCTAAGTCCCTTGAGATCCAGTCCTCATGCAGGGCACAGCACAATGCTTAGTTAATACTGCCAACTTGAATTGGCAGACAAGGAAGGCCTCAAAAATGATATGAAGTTCCCATAAAAGAGTTACTATTTAAAAATTAAATCATCCCAGAATTTCCTAAAAGGACTCTGAACTACCAGATGCTTCAAACAGCCTAGTAGAAGCTTCATCATGGAGAAACAGTCAGTAACTATTTGAAGATGATGATGAGAAACTCATAAGGGAATTGAACCTTTGACAGAATGCAGTAGGAGTGTCAGAGGAAGATCAGAGTTGTCCTCCAAAATGTTAAGCACCCGAACATTTAATTCCAAAGAGCTTATGTCTTAAGATGAAGTGGGAAAGATAAACAGGGTGTTTCCTTCTATCACTTCCATGTTCCAAAGCATTTCCTTTTCTTATGACCCTAGAAGTCCATGTCAGCTGAAGTTTTAGAAGACAACTAAATTGGGTTGTTTCACTACCGCTAAGTAAATTCTGACACAATTCTTTATTCTCTGTCCAAAGGCCCGATCCAAATGGAAAAGAGGTGGAGCAATGACTGGACATGTCTCAGCAACCACTCACCCAGCTCCTACTCTGGCACCACGAGGGAAAATCCAGCCAAATACCCTGAGGTGCCGTCTGTGTCCCTCCCACACCAGGCACTACAACTGTATTACAGAACCTCAAGCCTTGCCATGGTGCCCTGGTGACAGAGCTAGTGCCCGATGAGCCCACAGTGACAGAGCTATCAGGAGAAAGCAAACCTTTGATAGCAGTGGATTTCAACCTTAGCCTACAACTAATGGGCATAACTCTGAAAGAAGACTCCTACCCAACACTTTTTCAAGCAGTCTTCTTTACAATCTTTAATCAGTAATGATTTCCATCATTATGGCCCTTAGTGCTTCTTTATAAAAAGTCCCTTGGAAACAGTGAACAACCCAGCAGTTAAAAGCTCCAGCTACTCACTGCAGTCCTGCTCAGTGGCATGTATGAGTCTCTTTGTGACTTTTATTCAGGGCATGTGGCAGCTGGAGCACAGCCGACCCCATCCTTCAACAGCCTCAATCGCCTGGTTTTCAGGGGTCAGAGAAAACACTCCAGCTGCCAGTTCCATGACCAATGACAGGGTGAAGGACCTTTTCCACAGAAAGGCAAGGTTAATAAACAGCTCAATTCACTGGCTTATTCTTTCTACTCTCTTTCCCTCTTCTGTGCCAAGGGATCTCCCCCAGCTTTGTAATGCCTTCTGTCACCAACACAATTAAGCCCACCACCAAGTACCCACCCCCAACACTCTGATGTATAGAGAATGCTAATGCACCAAGACCTGGGCCAGCAGAGAAAAGGGGTATGATATCTTACTGGGAAAATTTGTCCACTAAACCACTCCTCTCAATAACTGGCTTAAACACTTCTAAAAAATATTAATAAAGCATTATTACCTCCTTAAGCCTCCATGCACACTTACACACAACACTCTATCAGCCAAGAATGTATTTACTTTGGTTGGTTTTTTTAAAGGAATTGCTAGACTATCATGTGAAACATCCCCAAAATATTAATATATATGTATATTTATATATATAGAAAGTTGTATATAGAAATATAACCACAAATATTTAGAAATACATATTTATAGTTATGTATTATTTATATTTTGAATTTCATATAGTATTTATATTTACTTATGAATATATAAACATTATATAATATATGCATATATAAAATATGTATTTTTATGTACATAGATATAATATATAGTAACATAAATATCTCAAATAACATACTTACATATAAGATTTATTTTACATATAAATATGAATGTTTCCCAAAACATAACTATATACATCTTCACTCTAAACAAAACCTTGTGAGAGACATTCAAGTCCACAGTGAAATTTCTTTGACTCTATTTTATTTTTTGTGTTTGTTTATGTTATGAACAGGGAAGGGGTGACAGCAACAGAATCACCATTTCTAATGAAGTGTGGCTCTGCTACCAGGTCAAATAAAAATATCAAGAGTTCTGTGACCTTGAGGTGTCCTCATTGTTTAAAAAGAACTCTTTCATTTTCAAGAGGATGATAAAGGGATTATAAATAAAAGTTTCATCCCTAAGCACGGACAAAAATAACTATTTTTATGGATTTCATAGGCTGATATAACCAATCCAAAGCCAAGACTAAAACTGGACAGAAAAAAAATTAAATAAAAGTAAGACAATGATAATATTTATTCCCAGATACACAGGTAACCAGAAAGAAATAACATAGTCTCGATCACTGGAAAAGGGTTGTTTTGTCAGTTTTGAAAATGTATATGTGCATATCTACCTCATAAAGAATTCGTGAATATGGAAGAAAATTGCAAGTTCTTAATTTATTTTTTATTTATCTACTTCCTACTCAACTAATTTCAAAAAAGGATTTGAAGCAGAATTCCTTTCTAGGGACTTCCCTGGTGGCGCAGTGGTTAATAATCCTACAGCCAATGAAGGGGACATGGGTTCGAGCCCTGGTCTGGGAAGATTCCACATGCTGCAGAGCAACTAGGCCCATGTACCACAACTACCGAGCCTGCGCTTTAGAGCCCACAAGCCACAACTACTGAGACCACATGCCTTAACTACTGAAGCCCACATGCCTTGGAGCCCATGCTCTTCAACAAAAGAAGCCACCACACTGAGAAGCCTGTGCACTGCAACAAAGAGTAGTCTCTGCTTGCCACAACTAGAGAAAGCCTGCGCGCAGCAACGAAAACCCAATGCAGCAAAAATTTAAAAAATAAAATAAAAACACAAAAAAATTTTTAATAAAATAGTTTATTTAAAAAAAGTAACTCCTTTCTAATCTATCAAATGCTCCACTAGTGAAAGGTGGTAGCAGCAGTGGAAGTAGTGTTAATATGGCTGCTGATTTTCCTGCCCTTCCCCAGACCAGGGTCTTTCACACCAGGATGGCACTGCCCTGCCACATTCCCTTGATTCAAAGAAAAATAAATAAATATATATTTTACTATTTGGCAGTATGTCTGACTTTTTAAAAGCCATTCCATCGAACACTAAAAGTAAATAATTGTATGCTTTATGTATACAACTTGCATTGTTTATGGCAATTATGACATAAGAAAGGCAGGGAAAGAGGAAATATTTTCTTCTGGCATTTCTAAGTAGCTTCTGACATAATACGTTATTACGTTTTAAGAATATAAACTACCTCAGCAAATTCTATTCCCCCAGGAACTGCCAAAATTGTATTATGCAAACACTAAAAAAAAAAGACTATGTCTGCCAAATACACAGACAGTATCTATCAGGAAAACAGTTAAGAAAATGATGAGCTTCTAACAGATTTTCTTTTCATCCTAAATATGTTGTAAAATATCTGAGCAGCTCAGATGGATGCATTTAGCACCTTATACCTTGAAAGCAATTTATGAATTTCACTTTAAAAAATTTACTATCAGTGCCACAGCAATTTTCCCATTTTTTTACCACAAAATTGTTTCATCACATAATTATTAATATCTTGCAAAATACTAACATTCCCAAAGGATAGCTCAGAAATCAGTTACACAGAATTTAGTAATTTATCATTCAACAGTATGGTTAATAAAAGTACATATATGTGCTAGAGAAGGGAAGAAAGGTATTTATAGATAGAGAATGCTCCTCAAATATTATTTGCAACAGTTCTAACTCCAACTTTCCCCTACTTCCCACCCGGTCTTATTCAGTATCTCTACCTTTTCGACAATTCCTTTCTATTTTTCAAATTTTATTTCCCCAAAAAAAAACTTCCTGACTATCTCTGACTATCTGAATCAACCTTACTCATATTTTTATTTATAGATAAAAGAAAAGCCAAATATAACTAAAGAAAACTACAATAAGCCTGTGTAAAAAATGTAAATAAATGTATTATTAAAATGACAAAAAATAGTAGTAATTAAAACAACATGTTGCCCCTTTTCAGGAACACTACAGTTTGGCTAAAGTTAATATGATAGAGAGAAGCTAGAATATGTATAGAATAACTCTGAAAGGATACAAAGAAACTGATAATAATGGTTGCCACTAGGGAAGAAAACTAGAGGATTTTTTACTGTATATTTTTTGTAGTGTTTGAATTTTTCATCATATATATGTACTGATTTCTCAAAAAATAAAAATACATATTAAATTTTTAAATTTTTAAACAGAAAAAATATTAAGAATCCATATAAATCTCCCAAAAAACAAAAGCCCAGGGCCAAATCGATTCACAGGCAAATTCAATCAAACATTTAGAGAAGAGCTAACACCTATCCTTCTCAAACTCTTCCAAATTATAGCAGAAGGAGGAACACTCCCAAGCTCATTCTACGAGGCCACCCATCACCCTGATACCAAAACCTGGCAAAGATGGCACAAAAAAAGAAAATTACAGACCAATATCACTGATGAATATACATGCAAAAATCCTCAACAAAATCCTAGCTAACAGAATCCAACAGCACATTAAAAAGACCAGACACCAAGATCAAGTGGGGTTGCTCCCTGGGATGCAAGGATTCTTCAATATATGCAAATCAATCAATGTGATACATCATATCAACAAACTGAAGGATAAAAACCATATGATCATCTCAATAGACGAAGAAAAAGCTTTTCACAAAATTCAACAACCATTTCTGATAAAAACTCTCCAGAAAATGGGCATAGAAGGAAATTACCGCAATATGATAAAAGCCATATATGACAGAGAGAAAAAGATGGCGGCGAAGTAGAGAGACGTGGAGTGCATCCCTCTCCACAGATGCATTGGGAATGCACGGAAGGACACAGTCATTCCCACAGAGAACCAGCTGAACACCAGCAGACGGCCTCGGACACCGGAAAGGGCTGCGGAGAACCTGACATAGCCGGTAGGGAGGCATCTACGAGGGCTCAAAGAGGGTGAAGCGGAGGAGCTGTGGCAGACGGGAGGGAGTGAGAAACATACGGAGGGTCCGCAGCGCAGCTCAGCGTTCCCAGACCGAGACATCGATCCGCGGCTGAACGGAGGGTCCAGGAGCGGGAGCGTGGGAACCGGAGAGCTGGTTCAGGGGGAGAAACATTGTTGCCGGTGGGGTGACGGACCGAGAGGACAGGAGGGAGGAGGTCCGCGGAGAGGAGTGCCGATCCCTGAGAGCTGCCCGGCCATGATGGCGGCTGGAGGCTGCAGGCTCCCGGGCGGGGGGGAGGAGCCGCGCGCATAGCCTCTCTCTCTCTTTCTGCGCCTCTGCAACAGGCAGTGGAGAGACGCCCTGCGGGGCCACATAAGGCGCTCAGGGATAACAAGCACCCTCAGGCGCTCGGGCGGGGCTAGATTAAAACTCCTTGCAATGCCAGCAGCAGGGAGGCTGCCGAGAGAAAAAAAAAAAAAAAAACCAGCATCAAAAAGAAAAAACCCCGAGAGAAGCCCAACTCTAAGACTTTCTGTGTACGCCTGAGCCACCAGCGCCCTCTGCAACAGGCACCTCCAAGCCTGACTGAAGCAACAGTGCGCCACTGCTCACTCCCTCCCAGGAGAAGGAGCCACTATTGCACCCTCTCCCTCCCCACACACCGAGGCTTACAGACGAACAATAAAGGAACCTCTGCTGGTCACAGAATAACGCAAAAAAAAAAACCCAAGGCAAGGAAAAGGACACTTACAGCTGAGACGCTAAGGAAACAGAAATAGTAGTATCAATACCTATTGAACTGGTCCATTCGGGGATCAGTTCTGGATTTTTTTTTTTTTTTTTTTTCCTTTCTCTTTTTTTTTTTTTTTTTTTTTTTGATTTATTAAATACGATCTTAGCCCTAAGGGATCTACAAGTTTTACAACATAATTTTATAAGGATATTTTTTACTCTTTTTTTTTTTTTTTTTTTTTGCCTTTTAAAATACTTCTATATCTAGCTAAGTTTTTGGTAGTACGGACAAAATATCTTTCATACTTTCCTTTCATCCCTTTCTTTTATACACTTCTATTCCTTTCTTTTTCTTTGCATATTTCCAACCACATTACGCTCTTCTGTTCCCCTTTCTTCCAGCCATTTTAAGTGTATTTTATCTTAACATACTTATAAGCAACACTATCGGTCTGCTCAGACTCCTTGCTCTATTCTCCAGATGATGCACTGCCTTGGTATTAATATTAGGCTTTTGTCTTTATCTTAGTTCTTAGTACAGTTGTCTAATTACATTCTGAGAATCTCCATTCTCTCTGGTGGTACTCCAGCTCATTTCTATATTTGATCCTAGCTTACAAAATCTCCCTGGATTGATGTTTGTATGTGTAGGGTGTTATTTGTTGTTTGTTTGCTTTTGCTTTTGTCTCTGATGTGTTCTGTTTCAGTTGTCAATTTCTGCTGGGTTTCTCTCTGAATATCTGATAGCACACTGGGGTTCTGTCAGGTCTTTCTAGAGCCTTATGTCCTAACGGATTCAATAATTGTGTGTCTTATACATGTATGTGTTTCCTAGACTGAATATTCGTCTAATCCAATACTTGGACATTAGTCTGAGGCTTGGACAGTCTTCTATAAACACCTCTATCACCAGGACAAGCAACCCCAAAAGCTTGGACAACCATGAGGAAACAAAGAAACACCATGCAGGCAAAGGAGCAGGAAAAAAACCCACAAGACCAAATAAATGAGGAGGAAATAGGAAAAATGCCTGAAAAAGAATTTAGAGTAATGATAGTAAAAATGATACAAAATCTCGATAACAAATTAGAGAAAGTACAAGAAACAGTTCATAAGAACTCAGAAAAACAAACAGCAATGGATAACAAAATAACTGAAATTAAAAATACTCTAGATGCTCTAACCAGCAGAATGACTGAGGCAGAAGAACGAATAAGTGAGTTGGAAGATAGAATGGAAGAAATAAACGCCACAGAGCAGGAAAAAGATAAAAAAATAAAAAGACTAGAAGACAGCCTCAGAGACCTCAGTGATAACATTAAACGTACCAACATTCGAATTATAGGCATCCCAGAAGAAGAAGAAAACAAGAAAGGGTCTGTGAAAATATTTGAAGAGGTTCTAGTGGAAAACTTCCCCAACATGGGAAAGGAAATAATGAACCAAGTCCAAGAAGCACAGAGAGTCCCATACAGAATAAACCCAAGGAGAAATACACCAAGGCACATATTAATCAAACTAACGACAATTCAACACAAAGAAAAAATATTAAAAGCAGCAAGAGAAAAGCAACAAACAACATATAAGGGAAAACCCATCAGGATAACAGCTGACCTTTCTACAGAAACTCTGCAGGCCAGAAGGGAATGGCAGCATATACTGAAAGTCCTGAAAGAGAGAAACCTACAGCCAAGAATACTTTACCCAGCAAGAATCTCATTCAGATTTGAGGGAGAAATCAAAAGCTTTCCAGACAAGCAAAAGTTAAGAGAATTCAGCACCACCAAACCAGCCTTACAACAAGTGCTAAAGGAACTTCTCTAAGTAGGAAACACAAGAAAAGGAAAACACCTACAAATACAAACCCAAAACAATTAAGAAAATGGTCATTGGAACACACATGTCAATAATCACTTTAAATGTAAATGGATTAAATGCTCCAACCAAAAGACACAGACTGGCTGAATGGATACAAAAACAAGACCCTTCTATATGCTGCCTACAAGAAACCCACTTCAGACCAAGGGATACATATAGACTGAAAGTGAAGGGATGGAAAAAGATATTCCATGCAAATGGAAGTCAAAAGAAAGCTGGAGTAGCAATACTCATATCAGACAAATTAGACTTTAAAGTAAAGACTATTAAAAGAGACAAGGAAGGGCACTACATAATGATCAAGGGATCCATCCAAGAAGAACATATCACAATGGTAAATATCTATGCCCCCAATATAGGAGCACCTCAATACATAAGGCAAATGCTAACAGCTATAAAAGGGGACATCGACAGTAACACAATTATAGTGGGAGACTTGAACACCCCACTTACATCAATGGACAGATCATCCAAACAGAAAATCAATAAAGACACACAAGCTTTAAATGACACATTAGACCATCTCGACTTAATTGATATTTATAGGACATTCCATCCAAAAACGACAGACTACACTTTCTTCTCAAGTGCACACGGAACATTTTCCAGGATAGATCACATCTTGGGTCACAAATCAAACCTCAGCAAATTCAAGAAAATTGAAATCATATCAAGCATCTTCTCAGACCACAACGCCATGAGACTAGATATCAATTACAGGAAAAAAACTGCAAAAAATACAAACACATGGAGGCTAAACAATTCACTATTAAACAACCAAGGAATCACTACAGAAATCAAAGAGGAAATCAAAAAGTATCTAGAAACAAATGACAACGAAAACACAACAACCCAAAACCTATGGGACGCAGCAAAAGCAGTTCTAAGAGGGAAGTTTATAGCAATACAGTCCTACCTTAAGAAACAAGAAAATGATCGAATAAACAACCTAACCTTACACCTAAAACAACTCGAGAAAGAAGAACAAAGAAACCCCAAAGTGAGCAGAAGGAAAGAAATCGTAAAGATCAGAGCAGAAATAAATGAAAAAGAAAGGAAAGAAACCATAAGAAAAATAAATAAAACTAAAAGCTGGTTCTTTGAGAAGATTAACAAAATTGATAAACCATTAGCCAGACTCATCAAGAAAAAAAGGGAGAAGATGCAAATCAACAGAATTAGAAATGAAAAAGGAGAAGTCACAACGGACACCTCAGAAATACAAAAGATCATGAGAGACTACTACAAGCAACTATATGCCAATCAATTGGATAACCTGGAAGAAATGGATACATTCTTATAAAAATACAATCTTCCAAGACTGAACCAGGAAGAAATAGAAACCATGAACAGACCAATCACAAGTACAGAAATTGAGGCAGTGATTAAAAATCTCCCAACACACAAAAGCCCAGGACCAGATGGATTCACAGGCGAATTCTATCAAACATTTCGAGAAGAGTTAACACCTATCCTTCTCAAACTCTTCCAAAATATTGCAGAAGGCGGAGCACTCCCAAACTCATTCTATGAGGCTACCATCACCCTGATACCAAAACCAGGCAAAGATGTCACAAAAAAAGAAAACGACAGACCAATATCACTGATGAATATAGATGCAAAAATCCTCAACAAAATACTAGCTAACAGACTGCAACAGCACATTAAAAAAATCATACACCACGATCAAGTGGGGTTTATCCCTGGGATGCAAGGATTCTTCAATATACGCAAATCAATCAACGTGATACATCATATCAACAAATTGAAGGATAAAAACCTTATGATCATTTCAATAGATGCAGAAAAAGCTTTTGACAAAGTTCAACATCCATTTATGATAAAAGCTCTCCAGAAAATGGGCATAGAAGGAAATTACCTCAACATCATAAAAGCCATATATGACAAACCAAAAGCCAACATTGTTCTCAATGGAGAAAAACTGGAAGAATTCCCTCTAAGAACAGGAACAAGACAAGGGTGTCCACTCTCACCACTGTTATTCAACATAGTTTTGGAAGTGTTAGCCACAGCAATCAGAGAAGAAAAAGAAATTAAAGGAATCCACATTGGAAAAGAAGAAGTAAAATTATCACTCTTTGCAGATGACATGATACTATATATAGAAAACCCTAAAGACTCTACCAGAAAACTGCTAGCACTCATTGATGAGTTTAGTAAAGTAGCAGGATACAAAATTAATGCACAGAAATCTCTTGCATTACTATACACTAACAACGGAAGAGCAGAAAGAGAAATTAAGGAAACTCTCCCATTCACCATTGCAACAAAAAGAATAAAATACCTAGGAATAAACCTGCCTAAGGAGGCAAAAGATCTGTATGCAGAAAACTTTAAGACACTGATGAAAGAAATCAAAGATGACATAAACAGATGGAGGGATATACCATGTTCCTGGATTGGAAGAATCAACATCGTGAAAATGACTGTACTACCCAAAGCAATTTACAGATTCAATGCAATCCCGATCAGATTACCAACGGCATTTTTCACAGAACTAGAGCAAGAAATCTTACGATTTGTATGGAAACGCAAAAGACCCCGAATAGCCAAAGCAATCTTGAGAAGGAAAAATGGAGTTGGTGGAATCAGGCTTCCTGACTTCAAACTATACTACAAGGCCATAGTGATCAAGACAGTATGGTACTGGCACAAAAATAGAAAGGAAGATCAATGGAACAGAATAGAGAACTCAGAAGTAAGCCCAAACACATATGGGCACCTTATCTTTGACAAAGGAGGCACGAGTATACAATGGAAAAAAGACAGCCTCTTCAATAAGTGGTGCTGGGAAAATTCAACAGCAACATGTAAAAGAATGAAATTAGAACACTTCCTAACACCATACACAAAAATAAACTCCAAATGGATTAAAGACCTACATATAAGGCCAGACACTATCAAACTCCTAGAGGAAAACATAGGCAGAACACTCTTTGACATACATCAAAGCAACATCCTTTTTGACCCACCTCCTAGAATCATGGAAATAAAATCAAGAATAAACAAATGGGACCTCATGAAACTTAAAAGCTTTTGCACAGCAAAAGAAACCATAAACAAGACTAAAAGGCAACCCTCAGAATGGGAAAAAATAATTGCCTATGAAACAACGGACAAAGGATTAACCTCCAAAATATACAAGCAGCTCATGCAGCTTCATACCAAAAAAGCAAATAACCCAATCCACAAATGGGCAGAAGACCTAAATAGACATTTCTCCAAAGAAGACATACAGATGGCCAACAAACACATGAAAAGATGCTCAACATCACTCATCATCAGAGAAATGCAAGTCAAAGCCACAATGAGGTATCACCTCACACCAATCAGAATGGCCATCATCACAAAGTCTGGAAACAACAAATGTTGGAGAGGGTGTGGAGAAAAGGGAACTCTCCTGCACTGTTGGTGGGACTGTAAGTTGGTACAGCCACTATGGAAAACAATTTGGAGGTTCCTTAAAAAACTACAAATAGAACTACCATATGATCCAGTCATCCCACTCCTGGGCATATACCCAAAGAAAACCATAATCCCAAAAGAAACTTGTACCATAATGTTTATTGCAGCACTCTTTACAATAGCCAGGACATGGAAGCAACCTAAATGCCCATCAACAAATGAATGGATACAGAAGATGTGGCATATATATACAATGGAATATTACTCAGCTATAAAAAGGGATGAGATGGAGCTATATGTAATGAGGTGGATAGAACTACAATCTGTCATACAGAGTGAAGTAAGTCAGAAAGAGAAGGACAAATATTGTATGCTAACTCACATATACGGAATCTAAAAATGGTACTGATGAACTCAGTGACAAGAACAGGGAAGCAGATACAGGGAATGGACTGGAGAACTCGAGGTATGGGAGGGGGCGGGGGATGAAGGGGAAACTGAGAAGAAGCGGGAGAGTAGTACAGACATATATATACTACCAACTGTAAAATAGTCAGTGGGAAGTTGTTGTATAACAAAGGGAGTCCAACTCGAGGATGGAAGATGCCTTAGAGGACTGGGGCAGGGAGGGTGGGGGGGAATCGGGGGGGGGGGGCATCAAGGAAGGGAGGGAATATGGTGATATGTGTATAAAAACAGTTGATTGAACCTGGTGTACCCCCCAAAAAAATAAAATAAAATAATAATTAAAAAAAAAAAAAAAAAAAAAAAAGCCATATATGACAAACCAACAGCCAACATTGTTCTCAATGGTAAAAAACTGAAAGCATTCCCTTTAAGGACAGGTACAAGACAAGGGTGTCCACTCTCACCATTATTATTCAACATAGTTTTAGAAGTTTTAGCCACAGCAATCAGAGAAGAAAATGAAATAAAAGGAATCCAAATTGGAAAAGAAGAAGTAAAATTGTCACTCTTTGCAGATGACATGATATTATACACAGAAAACCCTAAAGACTCTACCAGAAAACTGCTAGCACTAATTGATGGATTTAGTAAAGTAGCAGGATACAAAATTAATGCACAGAAATCTCTTGCATTCCTATGCACTAACAACGAAAAAGCAGAAAGAGAAATTAAGGAAACTCTCCCATTTACCACTGCAACAAAAAGAACAAAATACCTAGGAATAAATCTGCCTAAGGAGACAAAAGACCTGTATGCAGAAAACTATAAGATACTGATGAAAGAAATCAAAGATGATACAAACAGATGGAAAGACATACCATATACTTGGATTGGAAGAATCAACATTGTGAAAATGACTATACTACCCAAAGCAATTTACAGATTCAATGCAATCCCAATCAAATTACCAATGGCATTTCTCACAGAACTAGAACAAAAATCTTACGATTTGTATGGAAAAGCAAAAGACCCCAAATAGCCAAAGCAATCTTGAGAAGGAAAAATGGAGTTGGTGGAATCAGGCTTCCTGACTTCAAAGTATACTACAAGGCCACAGGGATCAAAACAGTATGGTACTGGCACAAAAAAAGAAAGGTAGACCAATGGACTAGAATAGAGAACTCAGAGGTAAGCCCAAGCACATATGGGCACTTTATCTTTGACAAAGGAGGCAAGAATATACAATGCAAAAAAGATAGCCTCTTCAATAAGTGGTGCTGGCAAAATTGGACAGCAACATGTCAAAGAATGAAATTAGAACACTTCCTAACACCATACACAAAAATAAACTCCAAATGGATTAAAGACCTCAGTGTAAGGCCAGACACGATAAAACTCCTAGAGGAAAACATAGGCAGAACACTGTATGACATACATCAAAGCAAGATCCTTTTGGACCCACCTCCTAGAATCATGGAAATAAAATCAAGAATGAACAAATGGGACCTCATGAAACTAAAAAGCTTTTGCACAGCGAAAGAAACCATAAACAAGACTAAAAGGCAACCCTCAGAATGGGAAAAAACAGTTGCCTATGAAACAACGGACAAAGGATTAACCTCCAAAATATACAAGCAGCTCATGCAGCTTAATACCAGAAAAGCAAATAACCCAATCCACAAATGGGCGGAAGACCTAAAGAGACATTTCTCCAAAGAAGACATACAGATGGCCAACAAACATATGAAAAGATGCTCAACATCACTAATCATTAGAGAAATGCAAATCAAAGCCACAATGGGGTATCACCTCACACCAGTCAGAATGGCCATCATCACAAAATCTAGAAACAATAAATGTTGGAGAGGGTGTGGAGAAAAGGGAACTCTCCTGCACTATTGGTCGGAATGTAAGATGGTCCAGCCACTATGGAAAATAGTTTGGAGGGTCCTTAAAAAACTAAAAATGAACTACCATATGACCCCGTAATCCCACTACTAGGCATATACCCAGAGAAAACCATAATTCAAAAACAAACATGTACCATAATGTTCACTGCAGCAGTATTTACAATAGCCAGGACATGGAAGCAACCTAAATGCCCATCAAGAGATGAATGGATAAAGAAGATGTGGCACATATATACAATGGACTATTACTCAGCCATAAAAAGGAATGAAATGGAGCTATATGTAATGAGGTGGATAGACCTAACGTCTGTCACACAGAATGAAGTAAGCCAGAAAAAGAAAAACAAATACTGTATGCTAACACGTATATATGGAATCTGAAGAAATGGTACTGATGAACCCAGTGACAGGTAAGAGTGGAGATACAGAAATAGAGAACGGACTTGAGGACTTGGGGTTGGGGTGGGGGGCGAAAGGGAAGCTGGGACGAAGTGAGAGAGTAGCATAGACATATTTACACTACCAACTGTAAAACAGATAGCTAGTGGGAGGTTGCTGTATAACAAAAGGAGATCAGCTTGATGATGGGAGATGCCTTAGAGGGCCAGGACAGGGAAGGGGGGAGGGAGTCGTGGGAGGGAGGTGATATGGAGATATACGTATAAATACAGCTGATTCACTTTGGTGTACCTCAAAAACTGGTACAAGTGTGTAAAGCAATTATATTCCAATAAAGAGCTTAAAAAAAAAAAAACTATGAAAAATATTTTTTTAAATCTTACATTGACAAGAAATATTAGGATTTCCAGAGAAGAAACAAATAGCTATCCACAGCAAAAATAAAGCTCATGATGGTGCATTATACTTGGTTTAAACATCTGACTCTTCATTCAGTGTCAGTAAATCCTCAGTGATGTGTGGATTCAAATAAACATCTAAGAAATTACAATAACTGAATTCACAATCAGTGGCTGATAAAAAAATCATTTCAAGGCCCAGGAACATTAAGCTTCCTGTGCCTTGATACCATGACACAAACAGAAAATCCTCAGGGAAAGAGACAGTGATTCACACTTAAAGCAAAACTTTAGGGGAATATGGTTATATAAGTATTGAAAATAATCCATAAGAAAAACTTATGTATTAAGACATTCATCAGTTTTATTTTAAAGTGAGAAAAAGATGGAAATAACCTAAATGCACATTAATATAGGAATTGTTCAGATACATAACAAACCCTCAATCAGTATCATGAATTTTCATCATAAAAACTGTGGAACAACATGGAAATTACTGCTATCTAATGAAATAACAATATAAAATTGCATACATTCCATTATCAAAAATATGTTTCTGTGCCGTATTTGTGTACTTGACTGGTACAGCTCCAAGAGCATGCAGAGGAAAAAGCTAAAGACCAAGACTCCTAATGTTCAATCACACACACACACACACACACACAGGCACACACAACACACACACACACACACACACACACACACACACACTCTCATACCCCTCTACCACACCATCAGAGGTACTGTCACCTCTTTGGGGCTTAGCATGTATCTGCCATATGGGGAAAAAAAAAAAATCTCTTCCCAAAACATTGCTGCCTTCCTCAACCGTAATGAAATTCCCCCAAATAACTGTTATTCTTGCAGGATTAAAACCCTTCTACCTATCTCAATTCATGCCTGGCTTCCATTTTCTCCCCCTTTGGAAGTATTTAAGTCTAGGCTTCATCCTCTTCGTTGGACCTAAAACCCTGAAACACAAAATATTTTGATATCCTCTCTGCCAACTGATAAGGAATGATGTTAGGAATGAGATAGAGAAGTTAGGCGGGGGAACCAGTTAAGTTGAAGGAAACATAATTAATTTGTTCATCCATCCAACAAAAATGCACTTCATGCACAGTATGTAGCAGATGCAGAGAACACAGCAGTAACAATAAACACAGTTCTCATTCATTTCTGGGGCAATTAATGCTGTCTTATTTTGAACACAATGAGTTTGAGTTACTGCTAGGATAACCCTAATAGATAAGCCTGTAGATACATAGAAACGTGGTTTTGAAAAAACTGCAGGCAAGACTCTCCACAGGGTTAGTTTTGGATGCTAAGCACACAGAAATTAAATAGAGAGGATTCAAAAGGCCTTGAGTAACTGAATGTTTGAGAATAACAACACAAGCTTGGTGGAAAGGGCAATAAGCAAGATGTCAATTCCATAAATTTTAGAGACCTCAGAGTAGAAGCTTATTGTGTGATTAATGATAAAGTCTAAAATATATTACATTTTAGTAGGGTGGAGACAGAACTGGAGGCCTCAAGGAGAGCCAGGACCATTAAGTTGGAGGAGTGGAAAAATATCATTTTCATTAGCCAAAAATTTTCAACATAGAAGCAATTTAAATCAAGGTAAGAGACCTTGGAATAAATTTTAATAATATCTCCACAGAGAAATTCTCTGAAGAAGAAACGTTTTAAAGGAGGTTGACATGCCTTAAGAGACCTGAGGGGAGAAAATTCCCATGAATACAAACAATAAAATGGCCTGGAGATGAGCTGAAAGAAAAATTAAAACCTGTAAAAGTTAAGTATATTAATCCCCAAAAAACATATTTTAGGGAAGAAAAAGGAAAATGTTTAAAAAAAAAAAAAGATACAGCTTCAAAGAACACTGAAAAACTCAGAAAGGAAAAAAATGGAGCTGAGGAAGACAAGAAAGTGCTAATAACCATATCCAATTGGCTCTATTAATGATGTCAAGAATTTTTATTAAAATAATACCATTAACATATAAATACTTTGTAGCCACCAGTGACTTAATCCTCCCTTCTCTCATTTATACTGCAACGATAAACAATACACTACACATTTGGAGAACATGAAATAATCAAACTAAAAGTACTCCTTTGGGAGGTAACATTGGATAATACTGCTTAATCCACAAAAAATGCAGCAAAGAATGAGAATGAGCCACTCAAAAGAATAACTCGACATCCTCTACACTGACAGAGAAAATGTGGTTAATGTGACCACGGTATTTAGAGTAGCGTAACTGCGCAGGGGGTACTTCTCAGCAAATATAATGTTTTTAATAGTATTTCAACATTTCTTCTCTGACATCAGTTTTTAGAATTAGGAAATTCCAAAGTTCGTCCGAGAGAATTTAGTAATTATGTAATTTATAAACTTAGGGGTTGGAGAGGAAAATTTTGTGTTTCATTTCAAAACTTACCTTTTTTTTAAGACCTACAATGGATTGAACCTGGTGAAGTTTTCCATATTTTTATGAGGACAAAATGCTATTAAGACCCACAAACAAAATGTATTTTTATTAAAAATGACTAATGCTTAGTGGAAAGTTCAAAGGCCGGGAAAGAAGCACTAAAGAGAGTTTTAAAAGCAACAGTTCAGCTCACTCAGTTACTGGAAAAGTCATTTTCACAGTTAACCTTCAGGGCTAAGCAGCAGCTGGAAAAGCAGCTTATTCTATTATATAGTTAGTAAACGTCATGCACTATTCTTGAAAGAGGCAAAATATGTTAGCCTTAAAGACTGTAAATGACTGTATAAGAGCAGACAAGATATACAACAGATTTAACACACAATGCATATCACATTAAAACATACCTTTCAGCGAGATGACAACATATGATCACTGGGTGACTCCTGGATTCAAAAACATAAAATAAGTCAAAGACTATAAAAAAAACTTTTTTGTTATAATTGAAGAAATCTGAATACAGAATCTATATTAAATTAATATTATTAATTTGAAGTTAAATTTCTTGGGTTTAATAATGTTTTATATTTAGGAAGGAGAATGTCCTTGTTCCTTAAAGATTCATGCTGAAGTATTTGGGGGTAAAATGTCTGCAAATTACTTTCATATGAATGTAGTTTGTGTTTGTGTGTGTGTGTATAAAGCAAGGCTATCAAAAATTTTTTTTTATTGGTAAATCTAAATGTAGTGTATATGGGCATTCACTGCACTATTATTTCTGTATTATTTCAATTTTTCTGTAGGTTTTTAATTTTGATAAATGAAAAGCTGGTGAGGAAGGCAAGATACCTCAGTCTAACATTGTTAGAAAACAGAATCTCTACAGAAACATAAAGCAGAACCAGATAGGAAACTATCACCACAAAAATGAAATTTATTTATCATCTAAATACACATGGTATATTGTACTAGGTGTTCTAACAAAAAAACTAACATACTCTGTGGCTTTTAAGAACGTATAATCTAAGTCCAACACTGTTGATAAACATAAAGAACAGTAATTGAAAAAAGAATAGCTATACAAATTTAAACAATAAAGTAAGCAAATGTCCTAATCATCACCACTTTTCTAATCACACACAAAAAAGCTGCCCAAATCTGGCAAAGCTCATTCCCACCTTTATGACTGTATACATTCCACCACTTCAACTGGCTCACAGGATATACAGAAAGTTTAACCAGTATCACTTTTCCATCCAAGAAATGAGAGTGGTCATTAAGGAGGGACTTAATTTTGTGAGGGAAAGAATCTCATTTCTGCTTATAACACTAGCTTAGACACTTTAACAGAGTATTTTGTGCTATATTACAAATCTGCCTTTTTCCCTCTGCTTTCCTTCAAAAGTCAGTTCAAACATTCTTTCTTAGGAGCATTTTCTGATTGCCCTAAGTTGAGTTAGGACAAAAATAATAATGCTATTTTATTATTATCATGGTATATAATTTTTCCAATCCAAACTGACCCAGCATTTGGTAGATGCTTGAGATACAACAATGAATAAGATACTTGCCATGTCAAGTTCCTAGTCTAGTACTGGAGACACTCATGCAAGGAAGTAATTATGTATACTGTCAGGGAGGGGAAATTTCCCCTTTACCCATCCTGAGTTCTTTTGACTGGTCTAATAATTAAATTGACACAAGACAGATTAACTGGAGAAAAAAATTTTTAAACTGTACGTAAAGAGGTCTCATAAAAATAAAACACCCAGAGTAACTAAAGCAGACTGTTTATATATCATTTTTAAGCAAAGAAACAATTATTTGTGAAGATTTAACAAAGGGGTTTGTGCTTGGGGTAGCAAACTGATGAAGAAGTAACAAAGTTTGCTTGTACAGCTTCCTTAACCTTGAATTACCTAACTCTGATGATAAGAATGCTTTCTATGCTCCCGGTATAGGGAGAATACCTTCACGTGGGAGACTTATTTCCTGCTTTCAGAGGAAAAGTGTTTTTATATGATTTCCCCCCACCAGGTATTTGTCAAGTAACTGTAATTCAAAATAATCAATATGCCTCCATGGCAAATCTTGCAGTAACTGCTCTGAGCCACAACAATATAATCTACTATCATGCTGTCCACCTAGCTGCTCAAATTAAAAACCTCAGAATCCTCTTATGATTCCTCTCTTTTCTCCATTGACATCTAGGTCACTGGCAAAGTGACTCCATCACCAGACATAAGCTGAAAGCATCCTTTTCTCATTTCCACTATTACCCTGGTCCAGCACTAGCTTCTCTCACCTGGATTGCTACTATAAAACATAATTTGTCTCCCATAAATGGGCTTTCCCTCTTGACACCTTACAATCTGTTTTCCACACAGGAGCCAGAGTAATCTTTTAAAACAAAACAGATCATGTCAGTCTCTTCTTAAATCCTTCCAATGGTTTCACTTGGAATAAAACCCAAATTCTTTATGTTGGCTGCCTGCCAGGTTCCATATGTTCTGGACTGGTCTATATATCTCTGGCCTAATCTCCTAATCTCCCTCTCACACAGTACACTTCAGCCTTACTGGCTTTCTTTATATTCCTCAAATATACTAGCTTTTTACCTCTTACACTTTTGGACTAGTGATTTCTCTCTGCCTAAAAGTCTATGAATATTTGTGTGGCTGGCTCATCACTGTCATTCAAGTCTCAATTAAAATGTTACTTCTCAGCCAGCCCTTTACCTATCACTCAATCTAAAATAGCTACCTGCCCACTTCCTTCACTTTACCCTGCTTTACTATCATTGTAACACTGATCACTGCTCGACTTTTTCTTATTTAAATTTTTATTGGCTGTCTCCCTCTTCTAAATCAAGCCTTATCAGGAGAAATTACTACTGACCTTACAGAAATAACAAAGAATTAAAATGGAATGCTATAAGCAACTATATACCAATAAACTAGTAACTTAGGTGAAATGGACAAATTCCTAGAAAGAAAAAAACTACTAAAACTGAATCAAGAAAAAATAGAAAGCCAGAGTAAAACTATAAAAATTAGAGACCGAATCACCAATTTTTAAAAATTCCCACAGATAAAATACCATGGCCAGTGGCTTCACTGGTCAGTTCTACCAAAAATTTAAGAAGAATTAATAAAGAGTTGCAATCAAGATGGCAAAGTAGAACTGAGAAGAAGTGAGAGAGTAGCACAGACATATATATACTACCAACTGTAAAATAGTCAGTGGGAAGTTGTTGTATAACAAAGGGAGTCCAACTCAAGGATGGAAGATGCCTTAGAGGACTGGGGCAGGGAGGGTGGGGGGGACTCGAGGGGGGGGCGTCAAGGAAGGGAGGGAATATGGGGATATGTGTATAAAAACAGTTGATTGAACCTGGTGTACCCCCCCAAAAAAATAATAATAATAAAAAAAAAAAAAAAAAAAAAAGATGGCAAAGTAGGAAGATATGAGCTCACTTTCTTCCAAAGGCACACAAAAACACAACTACTTACAGAGCAACTATCTCTGACAATGACCTGAAGACTAGAAGAAAAGATTTTCCACAGCAAAAGATATAAAGAAGGAGACACAAGATGGTGAGTAGGAGGAGCAGAGACACAGTCCACTCAGGACCCAGACTCTTGGCATGGCAATGCACAAGCTGGAGGGATATCTCAACCACACAGGTCGTCCCTCCCCTAAGAGTAAGGGATCTGAGTTTCACATCAGGATTCCCAGTCCATGGGTCCTGCACTAGGAAGACAAGCTCTCAAAATATCTGGCTTTGAAAACCAGCTGGGCTTACATTCAAGAGAGTACGAGGGCTGCAGGAAACTGAGACTCCACCTTTGAAGGACATGCGCAAAAACTCACTCACTCCGAGTCCCAGCAGATATCGCCTTTGAAAGGTACCTAGGCCAAACCCACTTGGTAATCCTGGAAAGCCACTCAGAGGGGCCACAGGGAAATGGAACTCCTGTCCCAGAGACTGACATTCTGGTGGCATCCAATTTTGTGATCTCATTCTACCATGCTGACATGGACACTGGCAGGGACCCCTCCTCTAGACTATTAGCATTGGGTGCATACCCAGCCAACTAGTGCATCTGCAGCAGTCACACACTGTCCAGACACACAGTCAGCCACACCAGGAGCCTGTCCTGCCGACTAGGATGTCCTCACCAGTCACACACCACCAAAACTTGCAGCCAGCCACTCTGGGGGCCTGCTCCATCTACCAGCATCCTGAACAGTCACATGTTGGTGGGCCTCACGACCACCTATGCCAAGGGCCTGCCCCACCCAAGAGCACACCCACAGCAAACACACAAAGCAGGGCCTCACAGACAGCTGGACCAGGGACCAGCCTCACCTACCAGTGTGCTTGCAGCAGTTAACCACACCAAAAAAGAAGGATGCACACAGCCCATAGGGGGTACACTCCTGGATAATCCGGCTCTGGTTGCCAGAGGGGAGCATGTTAATAAGCCCCACATCTCCAACAAAAAGCCACTTCTCCAAGATCAGGAGATGTAACAAACTTACCTAATACATAAAAATAAACACATAAAATTAGGCAAAATGAATCAACAAAGGAATATTGTCCAAACAAAAAGGAAAGACAAAACTTCAGAAGAATGACTAAATGAAACAGATAAGCAATCTACCGGACAAAGAGGTCAATGTAATGATCACAAAGATACTTACCAAACTTGAAAGAAAAATGAATGAACACAGTGAGAACATCAAAAAAGAGTTATAAAACATAAAAAAGAACCAATCAGACCTGAAGAATACAATAACGGAAATAAAAAATATACTGGAGGGAATTAAAGGTAAATTAGATGATACAGAAAAATGGATCGTCAATATGGAAGACAGGTAGTGGAAATCACTGAAACTGGACAGAAAAAAGAATTTTTTAAAAAATGAGGCTAGTTTAAGAGACCTCTTGGACAACATCAAGTGTACCAACATTTTGGAGTCCCATGGGCGTCCCAGAAGGATAAAAGAGAGAGAGAGAGGGGAAGAGAAGTTATTTGAAGAAATAATAGTTTAAAACTTCCCTAACCTGGGGAAGGACACAGACATCCAGATCTAGGAAGCACAGAGAGTCCCCAACAAGATGAGCCCATATAAGTCCACAGAAAGATATATTATACTTAAAATGTCAAAAAGTAAAGAGAAAACCTTAAAAGCAGTAAGAGAAAAGCAAGTAGTTATATACAAGGGAATTACCATAAGACTATAAGCTGCTTTTTTGGTAGAAACTTTGCAGACCAGAAGAGAGTGGCATGATATATTCAGTGTGCTGAAAAGGAAAAATCCTATAATCAGTGATACTCTACCTGGTAAAGTTATTATTCAGAAGTGAATGAGAGATAAATAATTTTATGATAAGCAAAAACTAAATTCTCCAATCAAAAAACTCTTTTTACAAAAAGTTCACCACCACTAAACTGGCAAAACACTAAAATTTACAAGAAATGTTAAAGGGATTTCTCTAAGCAGAAAGGCCATAACCAGAAAAAGAAATGAAAGGAAAAAAACCTCACAAATAAAGGAAAACATCCATTAAAGGCAGCGGATCAACCACCTATAAAACTAAAAGTTCAAACATAAAAATAGTAAAATTATTTATAGCTACAATAAGCAGTTAAGAGATACACAAAATAAAAAGATGAAAACAGGACATCAAAAAGCATTAAATGTGGCAAGGCAAGTAAAAATGCAGGGCTTTTATAATGCATTTGACTTTAACACATCATCAATTTAAAATACACAGCTATAAAGTTCTTAAAGAATAATAAATAAAAATAAAATACACCACTATACTGATTCACTTTGCTGTACAACAGAAACTAATACAACATCTTAAAGTAACTACACTTCAACAAAAATTAATAAAAAAATAAAAATAAAAATACACAGCTGTATACAAAGATTGTTATATATGAGCCTCATGTTATCCACAAACCAAAAACCTATAATAGATACCAAAAAATAAATAAATAAAATGAAAGGAATCCAAACATAATACTAAAGATAGTCATCAAGTCACAAGAGAAGAGAGAAAGAGAAGAAGAATAAACAACAACTACAAAAATAACCAGAAAACAATTAACAAAATGGCAATAAGTACACGCCTATCTATAACTACTTTAAATGTAAATAGACTAAATTCTCCAATCAAAAGACACAGGATGGTTGAATGGATTAAAAAAATAACACCCATATATATGCTGCTTACAAGAGACTCACTTCAGATCTAAAGACACTCACAGGCTGAAAGTGAAGGGATGGAAAAAGACTGTACATGCAAATGAAAACAAAAAGAAAACTGTGGAAGAAATGCTTCTATCAGACAAAACAGATTTTAGAGACTTCAACAAGACACAAAGAAGGGCATTAAATAATAATATAGTAATCCAACAAAAGAATATAACACTTGTAAATATCTATGCGCACAACACAGAAGCACCTAAATAAATAAAGCAAATATCGACAGACATATAGGGAGAAACAGAGAAATAATAGCAGGGAACTTTAACACCCAACTTAAATCAACTGCTAGATCATCCAGATAGACTATCAGTAAGGAAACATTGACCCTAAACAACACATTAGACCAAACGGACTTAAAGATATAGACAGAATATTTCATCCAAAAGTGGCAGAATACACACTCTTTTCAAATGCACATGGAATGTTCAGCAAGACAGATCACATGCTAGGCCACAAAACAAGTATCAATAAATTTAAGAAGACTGAAATTTATATCAAGCATCTTTTCCAACCACAATGGTATGAAACTAGAACTAACTACAAGTAGAAAAACAGGAAAACACAGACATATGGAAGATGAACAACATGCTACTAAATAACCAATGAGTTAAAAAAAGAAATCAAAGGAGAAATCAAAAAATACCTGAGACACATGAAAATGATAACACACCACAACAAAATCTATGGGATAAAGCAAAAGCAATTCTAAGAGGAAAGTCTGTAGTGATACAGGCCTCCCTCAAGAAAGAAGAAGTATCTCACACAGACAACCTAACATTACACTTAAAAGAACTAGAGAAAGAAGAACAAGATGAAAGTTGGTAGAAAGAGGGAAATAATAAAAATCAGTGCATAAATAAATGAAATAAAGACCAAAAAAAGCAACAGAAAAGATCAATGAAACTAAGAGCTGTTTTTTTTAAAGATAAACAGAATTGATAAACCTTCCGCTAGACTCATAAAGAAAAAGAGAGATCCCAAATAAATAAAATCAGAAATGTAAAAGGAGAAGTTACAATTGATACCACATATGTACAACAAATCATAAGGGATTACTACAATCAATAGACTCCAACAAAATGGAAGACCTAAAAAACTGGACAAAATCCTACAAATATGCAATCTGCCAAGACTGAATCAGGAAGAAATAGAAAATCTGAACAGACTGCTTATTAATAATGAAATTGAATCAGTAATCAAAAAACTTTCCAACAAAAAAGAATCTAGGACCAGATGGTTTCATAGGTGATTTCTAAAAAACATCTAAAGAAGAGGTAATACCTATGCTTCTTAAAGTATTCCAAAAAAGTAAAGAGGAATGATCACCCCCAAATTCTTTCTACTAGCATTGCTCTAATACCAAAATCATAAAAAGACACTACAAAAAAGAAAAGTACAGGCCAATGTTCCTGATGAATAGAGATGCACTCAACAAAACACCAGCAAAGTGAATTCAACAATACATTAAAAGGATCATACACCATGATCAAATAAGATTTATCACAGAGATGCAAGGATGATTCAATATCCACAAATCAATCAATGATATACCTGGTTAATAAGACTGAAGATAAAAAGATGGACCTAGAGACTGTCATACAGAGTGAAGTGAGTCAGAAAGAGAAAAACAAATATCATATATTAACACATATATGCAGAATACAGAAAAATGGTACAAATCAACCAGTTTGCAAGGCAGATATAGAGACACAGATGTAGAGAACAAACATATGGACACCAAGTGGGGAAAGTAGGGAGGGTTGGAGGGGAATGAATTGAGATTGGGATTGCCATATATACATTACTAATAAGAAAAAAAATCAAATCGTACACTTTAAATATATGCAGTTTATTGTATGTCAACTGTAGCTCAATAAAAGTTCTTAAAAAAAAAAAAAGAAAAGAAACCCTTGCACACTGTTGATGAGAATGTAAATTAGTGTGGCTGCTATGGAAAACAGCCTGCAGGGTCTTCAAGAAGAAATAGAAATAAAATTACCACATGATCCAGTAATTCCACTTCTGGGTATTGTTCTGAAGAAAAAAAAAACTAATTCAAAAAGATATATGCACTCCTAAGTTCACTGCAACAGTATTTACAATAGCCAATATATGGAAAAACCTAAATGGCCATCAATAGATGAATGTATAAAGAAGATGGGGGGCAGGGGGCGGTGCGTGCGTGTATACATACATATGTATGTGTGTATATAATGGAATATTACTCAGCCATAAAAAAGAATGAAATCTTCCCATCTGTAATAACATGGGTGGATCTAGAAGATGGATCTAGAGGGTATTATGCTAAGTGAAATAAGTCAGACAGAGAAAGACAAACACCACACGATTTCACTTACATGTGGAATCTGAAGGGAAAAAAAAGGAAATAGACTCACAGATACAGAGAACAAACAGGGAGTCCCCAGACGGAGGGAGTAGGGGAATGGACGAAATAGTGACGATGATTAAGAGGTGCAAACTTCCACTCATATAATAAATAAGTCATGGGGACATAATGTACACCACAGGGAATACAGTCAATAATAGTGTAATAAGTTTGTATGGTGACAGATGGTTACTAGACTTATTGTGGTGATTGTTTTCTTGATGTATATAAATGCTGAACCACTATGTTGTATACCTGAAGCTAACATAATATTGTATGTCAATCAACTTCAATAAAAAATTAGTATAATAATTATTATTAATACTTAATAAAAAGTTAATACTTTACACACTTCCAAAAAATAGAAGAGAACACCTCCCAATCAATCTATGAGGCCAGTATTTCTGTGATACCAAAACCAGAAAGACACCACAAGAAAACTAAAGATCAATATCTCCTATATGTATAAATGCAAAAATCCTCAATAAACTACTAGCAAACTAAATTAATTAACATATAAAAAGGATTATATACAATGACCAATTAATGTAATAAACTGTTTCAATAGAATAAAGGACAAAAGTCACGTAATTGTCTCAATAAATGCAGAAAAGATATTTCACAAAATTAAACATCCTTTCATGATAAAAATACGAGGAATAAACGAGGAATTGAGGAGAACTTCCTCAACATGATAAAGGCCATCTTGGTAAACCCCACAGCTAGTTTCATACATAATGGTGAAAGACTCAATGTTTTTCTCTTAAAATCAGGGACAAGACAAGGATATATGCTCTCACAACTTCTATAAAAAACTATATTGGAGGGTCTATCTGGGGCAATTAGGCAAAAAGATGAACTAAAAGGCATCCAGAAAGGAAAGGAGAAAGCATACCTATTTCTATTTGCAGATGTTTTCTTGTATATAGAAAATTCTAAAGAATCCACTAAAAACCTATTAGAACTAATAAGTTTAGCTATGTTACAGGGTACAAGATGAACATACAAAAATCAACTGTACTTCTATACACTAACAATGAACAATCTAAAAAGAAAGTTAAGAAAATTCAATTTACATAGCATCAAAATGAATAGAATACTTAGGAATAAATTTAACAAAAAAGTACAAAGTTTATGCTCTGAAAACTATAAAACGTGGTTTAAAGAAATATAAGGTGTAAATGAACAGAAAGACCCCACCCCTACGGTCACCTAATCTATGAAAAAGAAGGCCAGATTAATACAATAGAAAAAAGACAGTCTCTTCAATAAGTGGTGCTGGGAAAACTGAAACACCTACATATAAAGGAATGAAATTAGAAGATTCTCTAACACCATACACAAAAATAAACTCAAAATGGATTAAAGACCTAAATGTAAGACTGGATACTAAAAAACTCTTGGAGGAAAACATAGGCAGAACACTCTCTGACATAAACCGCACCAAGATCTTTTTTGATCCACCTCTGACAGCAATAAAAACAAAAACAAAAATAAATAAATGGGACCTAATTAAACTTAAATTCTTTTGCTCAGCAAAGGAAACCAGCCACAAAACTAAAAGAAACCCACAAAATGGGACAAAATATTTGCCAACGAAGTGACTGACAAAGGATTAATCTCCAAAATATTACAAACAGCTCATGCAGCTCAATATCAAAATAAAAAACCAATCAAAAAATGGGGGAAAATCTAAATAGACATTTCTCCAAAGAAGACATACAGATGGCCAGGAGGCACATGAAAAGATGTTCAACATCACTGATTACTAGAGAAATGCAAATCAAAACTACAATGAGGTGTCAATTCACAGCAGTTAGAATGGCCAACATCAAAAAAACCTACAAACAATAAATGCTGGATAGGGTGTGGGGAAAGGGAACCCTCCTACACTGTTGGTGGGAATGTAAATTGGTACAGCCAATGGAGAACAGTATGGAGATTCCTTAAAAAATTAGAAATATAACTACCATATGATCCAGCAATCCCACTACTGGGCATATACCCAGAGAACACCATAATTTGAAAGGATACATACACCTCAATGTTCATTGCAGCAGTATTTACAAGAGCCAGGACATGGAAGCAACCTAAATGCTCATCGACAGAGGAATGGATAAAGAAGATGTGGTACATATACACAATGGAGTACTACTCAGCCATAAAAAAATAATAATAATAATGTCATTTGCAGCAACACAGATGGACCTAGAGGTTATCATACTAAGTTAAGTAAGTCAAAAAGAGAAAGACAGATACCATATGATATCATTTATATGTGAAATCTAAAATATGGCACAAATGAACCTATCTATGTTGGGAAAGCTAGTAAAGTAGTCTTTTTCAGGCTTTAGAGGTGGCATGAGGCCCCTCTCTGACCAGACAATGACGGTAAAGCTGGTTGCATGCCAACTGCTGAGCTACACCCAGGCCAGCAGGGGTAGCGCCAGCACACACAGTAAACCACTAGATAAGACAGAGAGTAAGTCATGGGACTTCTTGCACCTTGAGGGTCTGGCCAGCCCCCAGGGATCAAAATCATTCCAAGACTTACGAGTTAAGACCAAGGCATTTATGACAACAATCAGAGCTGCAAACTTGCACGTAGGCTGATTGTTATCAACCTGCGGCCTGGTGCTAAAAGCTGGGCTCCTTCAAGTGGCAAACTCAAGTCTCACCCGTGGGGTGGACGCACCACCTTGGACCTTCCCTATTGGGACTCCAAGGACTTCCCAGCACTGCTTGGATCTGGACGTAGGTGCTTCCCCATTTCAGTGATGTATAAACCTCTGTCTTTACTATTCTTTCTTACTTATACTATTGTTTTCTTAATTAGTTTACTATAATCTTTGTTAATTCAATATACTTTCTCTGAATTCTTGCCAGCTAATCCTACAAACCTTGAAACCAAAAAGTAAGGCCTCTGTCAAAATAATCTACAAAACAGAAACAGACTCACAGACACAGAGATCAGACTTGTGTTTGCCAAAGGCAGGGCGGGCGAGGAAGGGGGGATGGACTGGGAATTTGGGATGGTAGATGCAAACTATTCCATTTATAATGGATAAACAACAAGGTCATACTGTATACCACAGGGAAGTATATCCAATCTCCTGGGATAAACCATAATGGAAAGAATATTAAAAACAGAATGTATATATATGTAAAACTGAGTCACTTTGCTATACAGCGGAGACTGGCCCAACACTGTAAGTCAACTATACTTCAATAAAAAAAAGAGAAAGAAAGACACTGTGGTACTGGCATGAGGATAAGCATACAGATCAAAGGAACAGAACTGAAAGTCCAGAAATAAACTCTTACTTATTTAAACTCTTATCAGTCAACTGATTTTTTATGTGTGCAAAGACAATCCTATAAGGAAAGAATACTCTTTTCAAGAAATGGTAATGGGACAACTGAATATACATATGCAAAAAAATGAAATTGAATACCTTCACATAATACACAAAAATTAACTCAAAATGGATTACAGACCTAAATGAAAAGAGCTAAAACTGTAAAACTCTTAGAAGAAAATATAAGAGTAAATCTTCAAGACCATGGATTTGGCAATGGTTTCTTTCTTATATGACACCAAAAGCATAAATAACAAAAGAAAAAAAATCAATGTTAGACTTCATCAAAATTAAAAACTCTTGTGCCACAAAACGCCCCATTCAGAAAGTGAATAGATAATCCAGACTAGGAGAAAAGATTTGTAAATCACATATCTGGTAAGGAACTTGTATCTAGAATTATAAAGAACTCTTAGGACTTAAAAATAAAAAGATAACAATCTTAAAATGTGCAAAGGATCTTTATAAACATTTCTCCAAAGAAGATGTAAAAATGGCCATCTTTAGCCATGATTAGCAATCTGGGAAATGTAAAAGAAACATGGTTTCTTGGGTGGTTTGAGATACTACTTAACAGCCACTAGGATGACTGAAATCAAAAAAACAGACAATAACAAGCGTTGGTGAAGATATTATATTGCCACTCCCATCTACAAGTCAGCTGACTGTTAAAACTCTGTATTTGATTAAAATTATAAAACAGATACGAGGGTGAGTCAAAATTTATCTGCACTCTGGCTGTAGAATTACAGACGTTTTAATATGACCAGAGTGTGGATAATTTTTGACCCAGCCTCGTATAAATCAAGCATTTTTCAGGAACTATATTCTGAAACTTACGGTGTGTCATACCCATAACAAACTCAAATAATATCTATGGAGGACTATTTGAAGGAAATGCCATGCATCCATTATTCTTGCCTATGTCTAGACCCTACGCAAGACCAAAGGAATCAGAGTGGGGGGGTGGGGGGAAGCAGCTAGGCATCTATGTTCTACTAAAGCATGAAAAGTGATTTTAATTTGTAGTCAGGGTTTAAAATACTCTATTCTAAAAGTTACCCTTGGATTAAATCAGACCATCATAAAACTGAGTATCCAAATGCATCATATGATACTCTACCATACACATACCGTAGAATATACGAGGGTGAGTCAAAATTATCTGCACTCTGGTTATATTAAAACTTCTGTAAATTCTACAGCCAGACTATGGATAATTTTTGACTCACCCTTGTATTTTCTTGAATAGTCATTTGAATTAATGTCAGGTTATACTGATAATTTTATTTAAATCCCTACAGATTTTCTCACTGTATTTATCATAAGTATGATACTAGAGACATTTCTTTTTACCATATCTCACACTGTCTTCCCTATGAAGTCTCAAGTTTCACTCTGATCTCACTACCAAAAATAAACAAAACAAAACTCTCCTGAACTGCTTTTATGTCATGAATACTGTGAATCATGTAACTGATCCTCTTTTCTAATTTGGATTGGCTTTGTTAAGTCTCTTAAGACTATGGAGTCCCAAAAGCAAGATACTAATATAAAATCAAAAAGTCAAATTCAGGATCATCAAGTAAACTCTTCCCAAAAGGACCCTATTACTTTTTTTTTTTAGAACTTTTATTGAGATACAGTTAACATACAATAAACTGCATATATTTAGAGTGTACAATTTGGTATCCCAATCTCCCAGTTCATTCCCCCCCAACCCTCCCTGCTTTCCCCACTGGGTGTCCATATGTTTGTTCTCTACATCTGTGTCTCTATTTCTGCCTTGCAAACCAGTTGATTTGTACCATTTTTCTATAGTCCGCATACATGTGTTAATATATGGTATTTGTTTTCCTCTTTCTGACTCACTTCACTCTGTATGAAAGTCTCCAAGTCCATCCATGTCTCTACAAATGTCCCACTTTCACTGCTTTTTACAGCTGAATAATATCCCATTGTATATATGTACCACATCTTTTTTATCCATTCATCTGTTGATGGATATTTAGGCTGCTTCCACGTCCTGGCTATTGTAAACAGTGCTGCAATGAACACTGGAATGCATGTGTCTTTCTGAATTATGGTGTTCTCTGGGTATATGCCCAGGAGTGGGATTGCTGGGTCATATGGCAACTCTATTTTTAGTTTTGCAAGGAACCTCCATACTGTTCTCCATAGTGGCTGTATCAATTTACATTCCCACCAACAGTGCAAGAGGGTTCCCTTTTCTCCACACCCTCTCCAGCATTTACTGTTTGTAGATTTTCTGATGATGCCCATTCTGACCGGTGTGAGGTGATACCTCATTGTCGTTTTGATGTGCATTTCTCTAATAATTAGTGATGTTGAGCAGCTTTTCATGTGCCTCTTGGCCATCCGTATGTCTTCTTTGGAGAAATGCCTATTTAGGTCTTCTGCCCATTTTTTTATTGGGTTGCTTGTTTTTTTGATATTGAGCTGGATGAACTGTTTATATATTTTGGAGATGTGTCCTTTGTTGATTCGTTTGCAAATATTTTCTCCCATTCTGAGGGTTGTCTTTTCGTCTTGCTTATAGTTTCCTTTGCTGTGCAGAAGCTTTGAAGTTTCATTAGGTCCCACTTATTTATTTTTGTTTTTATTTCCATTACTCTTGGGGGTGGATCAAAAAAGATCTTGCTGTTATTTACATCAAAGAGTGTTCTTCCTATGTTTTCCTCTAGCAGTTTTATAGTATCTGGCCTTACGTTTAGGTCTTTAATCCATGTTGAGTTTATTTTTGTGTATGGTGTTAGGAAGTGTTCTAATCTCATTCTTTTCCATGTAGCTGTCTAGTTTTCCCAGCACCACTTATTGAAGAGGCTGCCTTTCTTCCATTGTATATCCCTGCCTCCTTTGTCATAGATTAATTGACCATAGTTTATCTCTGGGCTTTCTATTCTGTTCCATTGATCTATATTTCTGTTTTTGTGCCAGTACCATACTGTCTTGATCACTGTAGTCTTGTAGTATAGCCTGAAGTCAGGAAGCCTGATTCCACCAACTCCATCTTTCCTTCTCAAGATTGCTTTGGCTATTCAGCGTCTTTTGCATTTCCATACAAATCGTAAAATTTCTTGTTCTAGTTCTGTGAAAAATGTCATTGGTAATTTGATTACCTTTTTATGTTGCAATGCAGTAGCTACTTTTATTTACTTTTCCATTTGTTGATTTATCCAAGATTACCAGGTACATGATCTACAGCAGACATTCTTGGTGGCAAGAGAATGGAAAGATGATTAAGATAACTCCATTCTCATGCAACTCACAACTCAGTGAATATGTTACATAGTATTTGTGTCCATGGCGAAAGGAAAAAGGAGCCCACTGGTCTTTCACTCTCTCATATCTGTGACAGTACTTTGCTCCTTTTAGCCTCTGATGATTAATCTTATGTGTCAACTTGATTGAGCCACAAGGTACCCATTTGGTCAAACACTATTCTACGTGTATCTGTGAGGGTGTCTCTGGATGAAATTAATATCTGAATCAGTATACTGAATAAAGCAGATTGTCCTCCCTAATGTAAGTGGACCACGTCCAATCCACTGAAGGCCTAAATAAAACAAAAAGTTTGAGTAAAACAGAATTTCCTCCAGCCTTACTTCTTGAGCTGGAATATCACTTTTTTTCCTACCTTCAGACTCAAACTAAAACATCAGCTCTTCCTGGGTCTTGAGCCTGATGACTCTCAGACTAGAACACATTGACTCTCCTGGTTCTCAGAACTTCAGCCTTGGACTAGAGGTAACCATTGTCTCTCCTGGGTCTCCAGCTTGCCAACTACAGATCTTGGAATTTGTCAGCCTCCACAGTCATGTCAGTCAATTCTTTTCTACACACACACACGTGCGCACACACACACACACACACACGCGCACACACACACACACACACACACATACAGGGTTGATCCTGGAGGAGTGTGGGGGTTAGGGGCACCAATCCCCACTCCCCCCGTACAGTCAGAAATCAACATGTAACTTTACCATTGGCTCTCCATATCCAAGTTTCCACATATAAGAATTTAACCAACTGCAGATCACGCTGTACTGTAATACATATTTATTGAAAAAAATCTGAGTATAAGTGGACCCTCACAGTTCAAACCCATTTTGTTCAAAGGTCAACAATATATACTGTATTAGTTCTGTTTCTCCAGAAACCCTAATATAGCCTCCAACAAGACAAACAACTAATCTCTGAAAGATCTGGTATTGAGTTCATTTTAATAGTGATCAGGTTCATGAAGAAGGTTGGGTGCCATTACTATTGTCCAAATATTAAGAGTCCCTACATAATAAACACATTATCTTTATAGAAAGATAGAGAACACTTCTAGTGCTACCACAACACTAGATTACATAGAATAATATTCCAGTACCAACATGAACAAGAAGACTCTGTTCTGTAGCTGGGGAGGAAGGAGATTAAATATTTCCTTTTTATCTAACAATACAGAGGTAGATTCAGTCCTAAATCATGTTTAAAATGTAAAATTAATGTTATACTACCAATCTAGGATAATCTTCTTTGTAGTGTTAAGTGGAGTATACTTGAGAAACAACCAGGAGGTGAAATTTACAGGCTAAAATAACAGTTGAAAAAGCCAATATGAAAAGGCTACATACTGTATGATTCCAAGTACATGACACTCTGGAAAAGGCAAAACTATGGAGACAGTAAAAAGATCAGTGGATGCAGAGGGTTGAGGGAGAGGAAGGAAGAGATGAACAGGTGGAACACAGGGGATTATCAGGGCAGTGAAACTATTCTGTAAAATATTATAATGATGGATCCCTGTCATTATACATTTGTTAAAACCCATACAATGTGTAACACAAAGAGAGAACCCTTAATGTTAACTATGGGACTTTAGTCAATAATAATGTATCAATACAGGTTCATCAGTTGTTACAAATATACTACACTATTGCAAGATGTTCACAATAGGGAAAAAGTGGTGGGGGTGGGAGGATGTGAGTGTATATAGGAACTCTGTATACTATCTGCCCAGTTTTTCTGTTAACCTAAAACTGCTCTAAATAAAGTCTATTAATTAAAAGAAATAAAAATAAATAACAATTGGATAGGCCTTTGGTAAGACCAGGGCATTTAAAACTTGGTAGCATATAGCAGTATATGTTTGGCTACCAACTTGAGCTTCTTTGTTTTTATCAGTTATAAAGTTGGTTTTTAACTACTGTGACTATTGTGACAGAAGCTGATCCGTTGAGGCCTCAGGAGCTGCATGGATTCCCACTGCAGTCCATGGAATCTTGTCCATACTGAGTGGCTGCCTGCTCATCAAGCCGGTTAAGTGACTTTGACCAAACAAGCTATACACCAATGGTGGGGACTCAGAGAATAAATGTTGCAACTTGATCCAAACTACACAGGTATAGCTTGAATATGTTGGAGTGGGATAAAAACTTCTTAGAAATTAGGATGTGAAACAATATCTGCTGCTTTTAACTGCGAGGGTTCCATTTCAGAACACAGCTTTACACTGTTATAACATTATTATAGGGACTTCCCTGGTGGCACAGTGGTTAAGAATCTGCCTGCCAATGCAGGGGACATGGGTTCGATCCCTGGTCCAGGAAGATCCCACATGCCGTGGAGCAACTAAGCACGTGCGCCATAACTGCTGAGCCTGTGCTCTAGAACCCAAGAGCCACAACTACTGAGCCCGCATGCTGCAACTACTGAAGCCGGCACGTGCGCCTAGAGCCCATGCTCCACAAGAGAAGCCACTGCAGCGAGAAGCCTAGGCACCACAACGAAGAGTAGCCCCCACTCTCCGCAACTAGAGAAAGCCCACATGCAGCAATGAAGACCCAAGGCGGAGGGAGGGAGGGAGGGAGGATGGATGGACGGGCAGAAGGAAGGTAATAAATTATTATAAAAACAAATATCTAAACTAGATATCCAACCAACACCAACATGGGCCTGACCAGCAGACACTCCCTAAAAGGCAGGTTTCACAGCCCTAAACACAAGACTGGCACAAAGCTTCCAGGCACATTGGAAGCTCTGTCACTAGACAGAGCCTAAGGAAGTCAACAGAACATGGAGCTCAAAGGCGACATGGAAATTCAGAGGTTTTGACAGTGCATTAACAGGTTTTTGCTGAGTTGGAAAAACATATCTCAGGTGGGACTTGCTGGTTAGGGCTGCATGCAGTATAATTTTTAAACTTAGCAAGAAAACAAAAAAGTCTCTACAGCTATTTTATGAGGGTGAGAAAGTATACATAAGTTTTTTTTGCTCCACATATAGTAAATCCATGTTGCCAAAATTAGCCTGTTGATAAGGGGTTCCTCCCAATCAAGTTTAAACATTGGTCAAAGATACTGGATGTCTGGCTCCACTGGCATCTGGGTGAAAGTAAAACAAGATTTTCTATTTTTTCCTTTCATTCTTCAGTTACTATGCCAGATATCTTCACTTTGTGCCTCCATTCATCGGCTCCTGTGCCGTCTGGCTTCTGACTGGTTCACTCATTTGGAAGCAACAGCCAGAGGAAGGGAAGAGAGTGAGGTTGGAAAATATACTCCCCAGGTTCTCTCCGTGCCGTGATCAGGATGTCCTCTTCCACAACCTTATCCCTTTTCAGGGTGCCAATTAATCTCTCCCTTCTCCCTTCAGGTCTAGGAGTGGTAACAGCCTCCTAATAACCAGCCACAGAGGTGTACACTATTCCCTATGGATTCTCACCACCCACAACCTTATTATAAGTTCCCTCAAATCATCCCAACTAGAAGTGTGCTATCTATCTCCTACAGGGTCCCTGGCTGATAAAGATATCGCTGAGTTTCTGGCATGGACCTTCAGAAACACTAAGTACAAAGTTTTAAGGCACATAATTTTGCCTGGGATAGCTGTTCTCAGTACTTAGGTTCCACTTGAGTGACGAACCAGTGCTGTGATAATGTTAGACGGCTTACTGGCCCTTTAGAATCTTTTCCAAAAAAGAAAAAAAGGTTCATCAGAGATTTGATTCAGAACCAATAAAACCTCCAAGACCTTGAAGAAACTTCAATTCCAGTGAGAAAAAGTAAAGGCTACAACTGCAGGGGAAAAAAACAAAGGAACAATTCTACCTCAAGAACCTTCTTGCTGAGACTGAGCATAAGAATTCCAGGTTAATGTAAAACTTCAATTTCTTTGAATATAATTCACAAGTCCAAAACAATTTGACATTTTACTTGAATTTCTCTACACTCTTGAAGGGGAATGATCCCTGAACAGCCATTTTTTCCCCCCAAGAAATTTATAATGGGAGGGTGTTTATCTTCAGATTTACAGCATAGTTTTTGACATTTTGTTTTAGGAATATCTTTAATGAAGTTTAATTTGATTTTACAATATGATTTCATTTTACAATTTTTAATTATGTTGGACAGTGTTACAGATCACTTTTTATGGGAAATAGACTAGGGTATGACATTTCTGCCTTGTGTACAGAGGAGCTTTGAAGTCCGATTAAATAATGTGTGGTTCTGACCCATTTCAGAGCTAGTTAGCTAGGAGAAAAATCTATATTGTCATCAATAGCTCAAAGAGGATCAACGAAGAAGCAATGAGTTGCACTGAGGGAGGAATGCTCTTGACAGAGTGCTGTTCTCGTCCTCACCCAACAGAGAAAACAACCCAATAGGATCAGTTCAGGGTGTTTCCAGGCAGTTTTATTGTGACAATTCTTCATTATATGGGATGTTCCATGCATTGCTGGATATCTTGCATCCTTGAACCCCCACCCACTAAACACCATCAGCATTTTGTGATCACTGTTACAACAAAAATTTCCCTAGGGGAAGATAATAATCCTGTTTCAGAACCTCTGGATTAAAAGAACAAAAATCTCAAAAAACACTTCTTTCCTGCTCTTGATGTTTCCTTCCAGTGTGAAGGGAGCCCCATTAAAGTAACATTCTTGGGCTCTTGACAAAATTTTACTCTCCCTTCCCCAAGAGAGGCACACAGACTTACTGATTGAAAATGTTAAGAAAAATAAAATGGCATGTTCAACTCATTTCCCCTTCGCTTTCTCTTGGAAATAAGATGACTGCAGAAAGCAAAACATTCAGTGCTACCTCCCCGACACTGAAGGTTGTATGGGGCAGCTCTGACTCTGCCAGGTAGTGCCTGCCTAGTCCTGTGCTGTTTGGGACTGGTTGGGGAAGGCTGTCTACCTCTGCTTTAAAGGAAGCCCATTTTTCCTACAGCTAAACCACGATCTCCAACATTACCTTTATGAAACATAAAGATGGCATTCCGATCTCCCATCTTCTCTATTTCATTTCTTAGTTCACTCAAAACATTAAAAGAGGGACATGATTTACTAAACCTCCTCAAACCCACACTTCCGCCTGTCTACTAACTTAAATTTTCTACTAGTCTAGATTTCTTTCCCCATCTTTCTTTAACAAAACTTTTCACCATTTAAATCAAGCCCACATTTTTAAAAAGCCTAGTCTTCTCAACCTCTCCCACTCATATGTAAAATCTATGGTAGCTAATAAAATATAGACACTTAGAAATAGTTTGGTATTAAAAACCTTTGGGAAACACAAACAAGTGCCATCCAGGAAAACCCTAATTCACAATAATTTCTTCCAAAATATTTACTTATTTTTTCTCTATCCCCCAAATTTTTAAATCAGATTGACCTTCTTCTAAAGAATCTTCAATAATTTTTTCACTAAGACTAATCTTTAGAAACCACAGAGATTATAAATTCATTATTAAAGAGTTTATCGCTCATTCTTTTATTAACAGTATTTTCACTGCCAGAAATATTTTCCACAAAGATATCCCAATTCAAATCTTTTGAGCTACTCAACTGTTCAACTATTTGGGGTTTTGAAGGAAAATAACAGACAGCATTTTTTCAGCCACTTTTTCCTCTTAATAGCTAAACACGTATACTTTAAGAGAAATTTAATCCAGCTTCTTCTGGTTTGTTTCCATTTAAATCATTAAAATGTTATTTTTTAAAAGTCATTTATTGTCCAAGAGCCTTTTTAAATTAGCTTTTTTGCTTAAAAATCCAAACTGGCCATAAGAACATGAGCTCTGATGCCAAAAGGTTCAGGTTTGGAACAAAAGTGTGAGCCCCAAGTTGGAAATCAGTTTTAAATGCCGGCTATGACCTAAAGGGACCATGTGGACTCCTTCCCCAAGTCACTGGGCTTTCTGTGAAAGCAAACATTGCAGCTGAGGTTACCAAAAGGTCTTCAAAATATATCCTGCATTCAGTAATCAGTCTGAGCTTCTGGAAATTCTAATTTATGGCCTTAATTGTCTTATGTTTGTGCTAATCATGTGTGATTTGTCCTCTACATTAAGAGGGAAAATGCTTTCAACTAAAGTTTAATTCATAAAATAATGAAATTTATTAACTCCTTTTCTTAAAAATGTTTACTCTTTTCATCCTTCAAAACTCAGAAAAATCCCTTCAATTTGAAGAGAATGTGTCCCCCTTGAGTAACACCATTATTTGAGGTCATTTCACATCCTTCTATCCCCTAGGGGGGAAAAAAACTATTTCCTGAAAACTATTTCCTACTACCACTGGCAGTAGGTTTCTGCACACTTTTGTTGGTGCATCATAAACTAGGAGAAAGCACCTACTTCCAAATACGAAACGAAGTACCAAACTGCCATGTAACACTGACAGAGGTAAAAGAAACTCCTGGAAAAAAATTTTCTTCTTTGCTTATTGGTTAGGAAAAAATTAAAGTTTAACTTCCTTTCCACACAAGTTTCTTGGTCTTCCTAATAAAGAAGAGTAGACTTTATTAACTTATAACTGACTTTTTTGTGTTAGAAAGATATATAACTCACATTTGTTACCATCTCCTTCAAAACAGTCTGGAAATATACTTCTACAAACTGGGAAGATTAGAGAAATGAAAGCAACAATTTTCAAAGATACCAAGACTATTTTCTTGTTTGTATCTTAATGTACAGACAATTGGAAGAGACAGTTCAAAGAAGTAACAGATGAAGAAGGAAGACCACAAGTTCAGACTAAAGATACAGCTTGGCTAAGAGACATATTGCCAGTTTTCAGAATGCTGGTTCTTGGCGAAATAAGAAAGAAGCATTCGAGAACACTTCTAGTTTTCCATGCTTAAGAAACCTAGTTCTAGCTTTCCAATTTAAAACATAATGTCAAAATGCCCTTAAACATGCTTAAATGACTTTTATGCATACCTGTCTATCTACTTCCTGAGGGATTAACAGTCCAAAAGTCATCAGACAATTCTCTATCACACTGTAGTACCTTAACAGTTTACTAAATCAATGCATTAAACTGACAACCTATAAACCATTATTTACCAAATGATAGTGTATATATCAATTATTCACTGGAGGTTTACTTATAATGACAGCTTAATGAATTATGATCAGTAGTGGCAACAAATATTTAAAGATGTATACACTTGCCTAATTGAAAATTCTACAGTAGCTTTACTGTGTAACTTTCATAATTTATTATTAAATTTTTAAGCACTACAAAGTTACCCTTATTCATTGCCGCAATTTATGCTTTTAAATTGATCCTTTGTTGTTTCCCTTTAATTCTCTATCCAAGACTCTATAATCCTAAATATAAATGACGCAAGATACAGGAAGGCAATTATTGATTAATAATAGCAAAAAGGAATCATTTTCAGGGTTCCCCAAGTACTTATCAAGCTGTTTGAGTAGCCCAATACTGACCTTTGTAGAAAGATAATTCACTGTTTTGTAAAGAAACTGTGAGATTTTCCTTCTTTCACATGAGCAGTGGCTCATGTAAAGGTCGGCACACTATATTAATGAGTTTACTTTGTGAATCTGCTACAAGGAAGACGATCTGACAATTCCAAACAAGGGTCATTATACATCATGAAAAAATAAATAACATAAACAAAAAGACAACTATTTTAGACACCACTTGTACAATGAAAAATAAATCTTTAAGGTTTATATTTTAATATCATGGCCCATATTTAAAAGGTATCATTTTAATCTGAAAAGTCAATGCTTTAAATATTGGAATTTTAGAGGGGGTAAATATAATTGTACATTCATAACACATCCTCACAAACCAAGTAAAAAAAAAGAAACAAAATCACTGGTAAAGAGCCAGACAGATTATAAGAAGTATCATGTCTCAGCTATTCTATTTACTATGAAGCATGAATAGTATTACCTACCTGCCTCACTTAAATTAACAATATTTCCCTGACAGTAAATTCTATGGGTTTTTTTTTTTTTTAGGAGTTTACCATTCCTTTTAGACTTTATCCCCTTGCTTCATGAATGACCCAGGAAATAATTATGATTTTCCCATTTGCATTTTTGTTATTTTCTTATCAAAGCTTTTGTTTTCTCATAACCAAAATGCACAAAATTCTTGCACTGTGTTTGTAGGGCATTCAATAAATCCCACTCAACATCTGGCATAGCTCACCCCAACCTATCTTTAATAAGGCAGTAATCCCTTTCCTCAGAGGTGCTGCATCATTCTGACAATCATGGCACTGGTGTAATTTCCTTTGCCAACTTGACAAAACAGGGAATATTCTACACTGCCTCATGAGCACCAGCCCAGGGAGACGGTGAGCTCAGCTTTCTCATGGTACAATATCATTGTGATAAAATAAAAGATCCATCTAATAATTTTTAGATTTTACAGATTCTCTACAAATTTTAATACGAATTTCATTTAGAAGAAAATAAAAATTAATTCAAAGGAACAATCAATTACCCTTTCCTATTAGGCTCTTGATTTCACAATAGGCTACTCTAGAAAAGTCTTCCTGATTGATTCTACAAGTTAGGATAAGAGTGACATCCACTAACAGGTCCAAACAAAATTCCTATTTTCCAATAAGCCAGATAAGAAAAATACACATGAGAACTCACTTTTTCATTGGATGTAACTACAACAAGAAAGGCTGGTTGAGCAACATTAAACTTGGCTCAATCATCTAATGGTCTCAGTTTGGGATAGAACTGAATTTATAATGTATAACAGAAGCAAAGCTGTAATGTACAATTATATAATTTACTTGAACAGTTGCTTTCCATATGGGAAGTAGCAGATTGCCCAGTTGCATTTTGGCTAAGACTAATCCTACCATTATTCAGGTTAAAACAATTTTGTTGAAATCTGGAAATCCTGCAGAAAGCATCTCTAAGTCTCTCTGATGACTCTTGACATTGTTTCTTTTTTCCTTGGAATAGTATACAGCTGTGTCCTCCTTTGTAAATGCTTCTGACCTACATTTAGCACATAGTGATTGGGAAACCAAAACTATGTCTCACATATTTTACAGATGAGATAACCATTCAGGTCATTCAGCCAGATTTCCACGATTAAAACAAAAAAAAATAAAAAATAAATAAAATTCAGAGATGACGAAGAGATAGAAAAAAAACCAACAAATCCTTTTTGGCATACTCCTTTCTAAACATTTAATATTATAAGGAAAACATGCCTTGAAAGAAATGGGTCTTTTTCTTTCTCATTTATGTCTTAGTTGATAACAAAGTATAACTCCTACATATTTAATAATATTCTCTCCCAGTTAAGTTATACTCCAGGAGAAGTATTTTATGGGCTGTGGAACACTCTAATTCATGACCTTAACATTTTAGAACAGGTTGATGGATAAGCAACACATATTCTATATTGATGCATAAATGATCTGGATCCCAGGATATATCTTCAAAGTTTGAAAACTTACGTTGTCCAGTGAATATCTGTCATTATCACCCTTTGAAAGGGTCTTTAAATTGCAGCTATGGTCAAATATCATTTTCTGAACTCTGTCCCCCTGTACATAGATTTATGAGTCCCATGATTGGACAAAGGGAAATTATCCAAGGCAAAGCTGTCCAAACAGGCAGTTATCCAACAGACTGGAGCCAAGACAATTCTCTGGGGGCAATTGCACAGGTTCAACTGCAGCTGTGTGGGAAGTATGACCACCAGTCAGTTCTATGAAGAGTTTGGGTGTCTCCAAGAAGAACAAACTGGGAAGACTGTTTTTGTGTCCTAGCCTATTGGTTTATATTTTTTTAACAGTGGGGAGGAGGCTTAAAACATTTGCATATCTGTAGCTTCTCTACCTCTAAATAATTATATTACATTGTTATATACTATAATTATGTTATAATATCATAAACTTTTTTTTGCAGCTCTAGAGTATTCAAACAGGAAACCAAACAGAAACATAAAAGTGAAAACACAATGCAACAATATCAGACACTTCCACAAAGTGCCTGCAAAGAGTAACAGTCTTTCACGTGCAAACTAGCTGTACATATGCAATCTCATTTGATGCTATGGATAATCCAAGAGGTAAGTAGTTAAGTTACTACAATCTTTTCACATATGAGGAAATTACAGCTCACAAAGGTTGGGATTTAATCAAAGGTGCCCAGCTAGCAAGTGAGAAGTAAGGATTTAAACCAGGTATTCTTTTTTGAGAACCAGCACTCGCTCTACACATGCCTTTTCAGGCAAACTCTATATAAGAGAATGGAAAGTAGTCACTGTTCTTGCATAATTAGGAACACAGAAAAGGTTCCTATCGCCCGCAAAATTCCTACCATCTCCACTACCACCACTTCTACCCTACCTGATAAGTAAGTTCTCTACTAAGTCTTATTTTTGGATGAAAGCATTCCTTGAAGTTTTTAACATTTTAAGTTAATACTCTTTAGTATGAATTACCTATTTTTATCAGATTTTTTAAGCTCTTTACTGGAATATAATTGCTTTACACTCTTGTACCAGCTTTTGAGGTACACCAAAGTCAATCAGCTGTAATTATACATATAACCCCATATCCCCTCCCTCCCGCGACTCCCTCCCGCTCTCCCTGTCCTGGCCCTCTAAGGCATCACCCATCATCGAGCTGATCTCCCCTTGTTACACAACAACTTCCTACTAACTATTTTACAGTTAGTAGTGTACATATATCTATGCTACTCTCTCACGTCATCCCAGCTTCCCCTTCGCCCCCCTGCCCCCGCAACTCCGTGTCCTCCAGTCCATTCTCTGCATCTGCATTCTTATTCTTGTCCTGTCACTGGGTTCATCAGTTACCATTTTTTTTTCTTTTTTAGATTCCGTATATATGAGTTAGCATATAATATTTGTCTTTCTCTTTCTGACTGCCGAAGTCCAGCTCCGACGGGTCCAGGACTACCCAAGGGATGAGTGGCGTCGGCGCAAGGAAGAGACGGGGAGGCCTGTGTCAGCTATGCAGGATCTCTCCATTTATTGTCAGAGCTTTGTGTGTTTATATAGTGAACATATCTCAGAAAAAATCTTTTATGGCAGAGCATATTGTCCCTCAGCATCTACCAGTTTCTTTCTTTCATCAGGTTCGGCTTGCAAACCCTGTAACTCTGAGATAAGCATATGTAAATAACTTCTTAATCTTATATCTAAGCAAACTATAGCCCTTAGTACCCATAGGAAACCTTGTGACTCCGAGGTACGCATATGTAAATTACTTCTTATATCTAAGCAAACTAGAGCCCTTAGCACCCATACCTATGCCTAATGTCTACGTCTATACATATGCCTGCAGCAATCATAAGCATTACAAAAAGAGCCACCCCTCCCTTTTCTCCAGCATTTAGTAGCCTGAGGTGCCCGCCTTCTCCAGGAAGGGGTGGTGGGAGGGGACTTGGTGGGGCAGACACGGAGAAAGAATGTGTCAAACCCTGGTTCTTTCCTGGGGACATAGAAACAGGGAGGGGAAGTGGGTGGTAAGCACAGTATCACAAAGAAACAAAGAGCAGAATGTACAATGGGTGGAGATGGTCTGGGGCCTGTCCTTGCGGAGCGGTCGCCTTGCGATCCTCCTGCTTCGAAATGCCCTTCCAAGGAGTTCTCGCCTTGCGGTCCTCCTTGGAGCCTGGTGACCTTGTCACAGCATTGGCTTGTCCAGACGGCTCCCGACGCTGACTTATTTCACTCTGTATGACAGTCTCTAGGTCTATCCACCTCATTATATATAGCTCCATTTCATTCCTTTTTATGGCTGAGGAATATTCCATTGTATATATATGCCACATCTTCTTTATCCATTCCTCTGTTGATGGGCATTTAGGTTGCTTCCATGTCCTGGCTATTGTAAATAGTACTGCAATGAACATTATCGTACATGTTTGTTTTTGGATTATGGTTTTATCTGGGTATGTGCCCAGTAGTGGGATTACTGGGTCATATGGTAGTTCTATTTGTAGTTTTTTAAGGAACCTCCAAATTGTTTTCCATAGTGGCTGTACCAACTTACATTCCCACCAACAGTTCAGGAGGGTTCCCTTTTCTCCACACCCTCTCCAACATTTATTGTTTCTAGATTTTGTGATGATGGCCACTCTGACTGGTGTGAGGTGATACCTCATTGTGGCTTTGATTTGCATTTCTCTAATGATTAGTGATGTTGAGCATCTTTTCATGCATTTGTTGGCCATCTGTATGTCTACTTTGGAGAAATGTCTCTTTAGGTCTTCCGCCCATTTGTGGATTGAGTTATTTGCTTTTTTGGTATTAAGCTGCATGAGCTGCTTGTATATTCTGGAGATTAATGCTTTGTCCGTTGCTTCGCTGGCAAGTATTTTCTCCCATTCTGAGGGTTGTCTTCTTGCAAGATCTTTTTTGACCCACCTCCCAGAATAATGGAAATAAAATCAAGAATAAACGAATGGGACCTAATGAGACTTAAAAGCTTTTGCACAGCAAAAGAAACCATAAACAAGAAGATTACTTTTTATTTCTCAGAAGAGACAGAATTGGCAATGCCTGTAAAATAAAGAAAGCAAAGGAGAACTGGTGGCATAAAGCACAGAAAGTCAAGGATGCTAAAACTGAAAATATTTACTAGAGTTGGCCGATTAGAAATTCATACAATGAGAAGTACCTAACCATATTCCACTTTCCAGATGTTTCTGAAATCCAAGCATAATATAGAAGAAAGTTCTTATAGAACGAAATCAGCTATTTATGCCCATGTTACCATGTTGGGTCCATCACTTAACCAGAGCAAATGCATTATGTTCATTTAACATCTGTTTATTGAATTCCACTGTGTGCCATAACTGCGATAAATTCTGGAATTAAAAGTATAAATAACACAATATATTTGCATTCAAGAAACGTGTAGTGAGGCAAGGTAGACAACATCTGACACTACATCCTTTGTATAAACTCAATTTATTGAGTGACAAGAGAAAATAATTAACCTGACAATGTCAATCATCCCTCCTTGAAACTCTCTCCTCTATTTGCTTACATGACACCAATGTCAGGTGCTTTTCCCAGTTACCTGCCTGTCAGCTTTCCCTCAGATGCCTTTGTGGGTTCTTTGTTGTTCTGTTCATCTCACAGATACCAGTGTTCCTCAGTAATCTATCTAGTTGCTCTCTTTCACTCAACAATACAGGTTCTCCCTGGGCTTTCTCATTCTCATAAGTTGATGATTCCCAATCAATATTTCCAGCTCATTTCCCTCTCCTGACACCAGCTGTTTAGCTGATTACCAGATATCTCCACACGGATGTTTTAGATATCTCATTCCCAAAATGGCTCTACTTTATGGATTCCTTTAGCCAGTGACTGGCAACATCAGCCAATCTGGACCTCAGACTCATGTATTAGCTTTTTTTATTCCAAAATTTCACTCACTTTATACATTTAATCAATTAAAAGTCATTCCATTCATTCACTTATTCATTCAGTCATGTGTTAAGTGTCTATTTCGTACCATGTAGTTCTAGACACTAGGGTGCCATGCTGACCTGATTACTACCCTTACACAGCTCGCAAGCTGATTCACAATACAGATAAACAAACAGGTAAATATAGTACACTGTTATAAATGCCATGCTGACATAGATATAAGATGCCCTAGGACCTACACAGACTTTAGGTAGGGGTGAAGAACAGAAAGAAGGTTTCCTAAAGGAAGAGACGTCTAAGACGAAATCTAGAAATTGAGTAAGAGACAAGTAGGAGTAGAAACAAAAGAGCATGTGAAAAATCATGAAAGGAAGAGAATATAACACTGGATAATGAATGGAAAGAACTTTAGTATGTCCAGTGCTTAGAAGAAGGAGAAAGGGCGTAATTCATTGAGGAAGGTCCCTGAGAAGATGGTTCCTGAGAGGATGGTAGGGGATGAGATCCAGAGCTCAGGTAGAGAGATAATACTTAAGAAAGGATACTTTATTATAACAGGGGGACATGAGTAAAAGATAGGTACAGTGTAGATTTTCTTTGTGGTATAATACATGTTTATAAGAGAGAAGTGGTTGGAGGAGGGCAAAATTGGCTGGAGTCCAAGGAGAATGGAAAAATTTTTAAAGAACTCTATAGAACTAAAGAAATAAAAAGATTGCCATGTCCTGTAAAATGTAAGGAAGTTTAGGGAACTACTTAAGAGTGGTTGATACGATGAACCAGAAAAATTAAACAGGATAAGCTAGAAAGTAAAGACAGGAAGTGACCGATAGAAAGATAAGGACTAGAGGTCCACATTGGGGTTGGAGGAGGGGGAGGAACCCTAGTGAAACAAGACTAATGCAAGGATAGGAAGTAATGAAGGATAAGAAGTTATAAGATGGTTTATTACTTCTAAGGAAGAAATACTAGGTTATGACAAAGTTCAAAAACTTTGTAGTCATGAAAAACGATGAAGAAGTAGAAAGAAAGTGAAGCTGTCCAGAGCCAAGTAAATAAAAGGATGAGATGCTGAACTACCTGCAGACATGAACACTGCAGTCCCCCAAGGTGACATGACAAGTGAAAGAGAAAAGGACACAATGAGCCAGAAAAGTCAGTCTAAAGAGGCTTAAATGCCACATTCATGCAAGAATTATATCCAATGTTTTAATTTTTTCTAGATTTATACATATTGTATTAGATACCAAGCCTGAGTTTGTAATTCAAAATAAAACAATCCAATTCCTCCTCTCAAAATCTATTTTAAAATCTCTTGAATTAGATTTAAAAAAATAGTCTGGGAAAAAATCCAGACTACTGTGGCTATTTTCCCAATGGATTTAGGTATTTGGGGGAAGGAGGTCTGAATATACATGAAAATATTATTTCCACTGTCACTTTGTTAAATACTTCCAAATTGCATTCTCACTTTTACAAAAGAGTGTTATTTTTCACCAAGCATACTAAAGGATCTTGCAAAAAGGAGTTTGGCTAAACTTGCTCAAATAATTGTCTCATATTAAAGAACTCAGGACTTACATGTTTTTAATTAGGAGTGTTTTTAGCTGCAAGTAATAGAAAACCTGACTAATAACAGAAAAATGGGTTTATTTTTATCACATAAAAAAGAGATAAAGAGGCCAATGCTGGTACATATCTTTGAAGATCCAAGTTCCTTCTATCCTCCTACTCTACCACACTTGGCACACTGGCTTGTCGTAAAACTGCTTCTACAGCTTTGCTCCAGTCCTTCATTCAGGGCAAGAAGCATAAAGAGAGGAGCACTAAACAGTTACATCTGTCCTTTCATTTAAGAAAACAAAAGCTTTCCCTGAAGCCCCTGCAGCTAACTTCCCTTAGGTCTCAGTGCCCCTAAGGGGATCACAGGACTACAATTAGCTGTGCAGGAGTCTGGGAAGTAGAGGGCAGGAATGCCATGATTAGCCCTGACCAGTAGTTCTCAAACAGTGGTTCTCCTCCAACCTCTACAGAATATTTTAATATGTGTCAGGGCATTTTGATTATCACAATGATGAGGAGGCCAATTACTGATTGGAACCTAGTGCCTAGAGGTAAGTGATGCCAGAAACACTGAAATGTAAGGAACAACCCCCTACAATGGATATTTGCACGGCCCAAAACACCAAAATGCCTCCATTTGGTCTGAAACACTGATGCAGACCAGTTGCAACAAGTCACTGGAGTGGGCACATAGCTACTACAAACAAAACCTGTGTTCTGTTAGCAGGAAATGAGGCAAGGACGGACAGTGTGGACGGTGAGGTGAATATCGGGTAGAAATGACAGTATCTGCAGCACCTTACCTAAGCCTTCTGGTGTTCACAATTATTTTTATTTTTCATTATGGAAAATTTCAAACATATACAAAGTAAAAAGAACAATGTAATGAATTCCCATGTACCCATCATCCAGTTATCAACATTCTGCCATTTGTTTCATCTTTCCCAGTTTGTTTGTCTTTTTTTATTTTAGTTTTTGACCTGGCAAGGTTTCTGAGTAAATTAAAATATAAAAGAAAGCCTGATTGGATAACCAGGACAAATATTGTCACTACACTGTGTATATCTAATTTAAATCTAATTGTTTTTACACGCTCTACTACTATCAAAGCAAATTTAATTAAAAGAATCACTTCAGTTAGAGGCACATAAAATTCAACTGAAAATATCTGGTGAATCCAACTGTATATGAAATGGAAAAATGCTCCTGATTTCTAAGACTTCTAAGAAGAGGGGAGTCTCTTCTCGGCTGATTAGATTGTTGAGTGAGAAGGTTAAAAAAAAAAAAAAAAAAAGAGAACCCAAAAGAACCATTATTACAATCCTTTCAAAAAAGGATTGAAGTGAAGAGAAAAATCTAAGAGAGAGAAGAAGCTAAGACTCAGTACAGCTGAGAAGCTGCTGGGACGAAGTTGGAGGGTAGAGAAGACGTGATATGGGTTGCACCAGAAAAAGAAGTTTGAAAAATTAGCAAGGGGATATGTATTTAGTTTTGCATATGGTATGTTATGTATATTGTCTCCTCCCTCCATGCAATCTTCAGAAAAATGTCTATTTTTCATTAATGCATTGGAGAACTGAATATATTTTGGGGAAGTCTTGCAGTGCTTAGTCCTACTTTAAAACAGTTTTCTCAAAAGGATACTACATTATAATTACATGTTAGAGGATCTTCTTAAAGTATATCTTACTTTTCCCTTTATTATTTATATCACACAAATAATACACTAAAATATATATATTTAACATATAGGAGAACAACATATAATAAACAAAGTCCACTGAAACACACTGTAGCACTACCTCCAGTAACGAGCCATATAAGCACTGCATTTATTTTTCTCCATGCAGATATATACTTTTTAAATGTTTACCAAAAATGGGAGCATGTTAATACATATAGTTTATAATCTGTGAAAAGGCATCTTACAGAAAAGTAGTATTCCATTCACACAACAGGGAGGAATTGGTACCCAGGTTTAAAATTTCTGAAAGTTCTCCTAGTTTGAAATTTCTCTACTGCCATACAGAAAGCAGTGTCTTTATATTATTAAATAATAGCTCATTAAAGAAAACCTATTCATTTATAATTAATGTGAATTCCTAAAATAATATCGAGTGAAACTATCCCCTTAAATAACTGTCATTAAAACTGATGGAATGTTCAGAGACCCATCAAAACAAATCAAACTCTGTCTTTTGGTGTTTTTGTTTTGCTTTGTTTTTTTAGCAGTTGGTATGTGTTAAGTTGTTCCTAAAACAAAATAATTATATCCATTTTTCCATTGTTTAAGACCCATATTGTCACAGAATCCTGATATTCCAATCAACGTATTTTAACTATAAAAAGAAAAAAAAAGAGGAGGGGGAAAACGTATTCCTAATGGGAAATCACAGATGAAATAATATGTATGAATGGGGGTAAAAAAGATGTATGGCTACAGATAAGTTGGAACCAAGTATAAAAATGAAGTTTACATTTTCTGAAATGAGGGTTGGGAATTTGCTATTCAAATACCACTACCAAGTCAACCAAGATTAATTCTAGGCCAGTCATGAACTTCTTACGCATCCTTTATCTTGAAGTTATAAATAATAAAATAATCCGTAATTATAAAATAATCTGTGACTCTTAGAAAACTACTGCAAATTCTGCAGTTTATCTGGGCTATATTTAAGGGATCATTCAGTCATCATTTGTGGTATGCCAGGTACTGTCCTAGATACAATTAAGTGAAAATGGTTTCCTGACTCAAGGAATTCAGACTCTAGAGGAGAAGACGAACATGTAAACAATTAAGTGAGTAAACTTATCTTTGAAATAAGACAAGTATAGAAAGGATCGCATACACCCAGAGACTAAGAAACAGCTTTGTAAATGAAATGAGTCCTAAACGGAGAATATGAATTCAACAATTGGGCCAGGGAAAAATGGCATTCTGAGCAGAATAAAGAGACTAAATAAAAAGCAAGGAAGCATGATATAGCAGGATGCTTTACAAGATCTTCAAGTAATCCCATAAAGCATAGAATGCAAGGAAGATTCTGGTAAGAATAATACAAGACAGCATATAACATGATCAGATCTTAGAAAGATGTATCTGGTAGCAGTACGGAAGAGGAAATGGAGGCATACAAATCAAGAGAAGGGAAATCAACTGAAGCAGTCCAGGCCAACTGATGACAGGCTGAACTACACTTCGGAGCAGTGAGAATGGAAAAGAGGTAGATTTATATCAGTTGGTCTTTGGCATTATATATGACCTTAGTTCAGACCCAGCTCTCTCACCTACTAGCTGTATGACCCTAAATAATTTACAGAATTCTCACTTCAAATTTCTCCTTGACTTTAAAATAAAAATAATTCCTAATTCATACAGTTGTTGTGAGTACAGTGAGTTACTGAAATATGTTAAACACTTGTCATAGTGTTAGAGCAGTTATTTTTATCATTCTATCATCACCACCATCACCACCATCATCACAGGAATGAGTGGAAAATCAGTCCCCAGGTTTATATGTTTGTTATGTGGAGATGAGTATTTACTTATGGAGAGAAAATATAAATGACAAGTTTTGGACATGTTAAGTGCCTAGCACAAAGTAGGCCCTCAATAAAAATGCACTGAGTTAATAAATAAATGAATGCTTGAAATATCTTCAGGGAAATTGGAAGATTTCTACCTATATGTATCAGATATTTAGGAGGCAGTCCTAGATTACAAGTATAGATCTGGGAGTCACTAGTGTACAGGTATTGTTTAAATCCACGTATGATTGATTTCAATCAAGTGACCCATGTATTATAGAGGATAGATGAGGGGCAAACGCAGAATAAGAATCTTAAAAACACCATTTTAATACATTTTTAATATCAGGCAGAAAAGTAGACAGAAAAGCATCTGAAAAGAGAGATAATTACTTCCCATTTGCCACATTTATTGTTTGGCAAAGGAAACTTGTTTGTAATTTATGATATTTATCTCAAATCACAAGACTTTGAACATCATCATACCCTTAATACATCAGTATGTGCGAAGATTATATGGGGAAAAAGGACAATATAACCCATAAAACATGAGGAAGTCTCTCTTTTCTATTCCCTCTATTGGAATTTTCGTGAAAATATTTCCTAGTGAAGAATCTCTGAGAGAATACATACCTGATACTTAGTTAAATATAATTGACACGTGACAGGTGAGGGAGGAAAGAGGACAATAGTTTTCCTATGATTAAAAATTAAGAGTATACAAATGTTTAACTATAACACTGCACCTAAAACTCATATAATAAAAAAAATTATAAAGGGAGACTGTGATTTTAAAAAAACTACATATATTTGGTTTTTGCTCACAGTTCCTTAAACAGAGCTCCTAAAACCTAATTTCCTGAATGACAGGGATGACAGGAGCATCTTTTGTTCTAAAGAAAGCCCGCGCACAGCAAAAAAGACCCAACACAGCCAATAAAATAAATAAATAAATTTATTTAAAAAAAGAGAGAGAAAGTTTAGAAGAGAGAATAGCTAATGCAAATGCTGAGTACCAAATATAAGTTTCAAGGTCTTCGGGATATTTTCTATTTGCTAATCCCTAATACCTATACTGTCTTCAAATAATATATTCCACAAATATGACTTTTTTCACTCATTTTTTTTTCAATCTTAACAGTATAAATAATAAAGAGAAAATGTTGTTTATTGACTAGCCCTTTGTCTGGCAAACAGACTTTTAGTCTGCTGATGGGGTCAATGACTTCAACAAAGTTAGAGAGAGTGAGCCTAAAAAATAAATAATAATAAAAATTTGCAAATTTTTTCCTCAGGCAAAACTTATACAAGACTGAATAAATCTCATTATTATTTCCTTTTCTTCACAATTTGCATCAAACTTATGTTTAATGTAGGCTCTGCCTACAGCATGATTATTATGGAAATACTGCAACAGCTGAAGCCTGGCTCCAGACAACAGAGTTTTGAAGAACAATTCTTTTTACTGAGGAGCTGACAGGAAATCTCCAAAGATGCACCACAACATTCTTCTGGAGCAAAGAACAATGGATTGTATAACCCAGATCCAAACACCTCTCTTAAAATGCATGTAGAAAAATCCAATGATATAGGAGGAAGGGGACTGTGTTGGCTTCGTGGTCAAAGTTACTATTAACCTTAACTCTCCCATTTAACTTTAACTTCCCCCTTATCAGATTATTACAATTTTTGTGGAGTTTTCTCTATATATGGTTTTTTGTATTTACAACACTTTGCAGAATTTTTTCCATTGAATCCTGTGATCAATATCATTTATAGAACAGCCTCTTTTTTTCCAATGTCGTCTCATAACCCAGCTAGCATCACAAAGTGAAGGTCACATCTTTGTATGCAGGAGTCCCCAGACAAAGACATACTTTTATCCCATTTTTGACAGATGGGGCAGTATATCTACTCTGCAATCATGTTTAGTACTGAACTCAGGTGAAATACATATGCTTTCTCGGTAATACATAAAACTTATATTAGCGTAGCCAGAGGCTGTTTATCCTAAGTGTTTTCAGTCTAAGCTGAATTAATTCTCTTCCAGTTCTTTTTATTCAGTGCTCTCAGCCTGGGTACCATGGCTCTAAATTCCTAATTACTATAAAATAATTTTCTTCCCTTGAGCTAATATGCCTCTAACAGATGACCTTCAGAATGTAATTTGTAATATGTAAAGGCCCAGTCTGAGAATAATTTTACATATTTTAAATGAACCTAACAAATCACAACAGCATCTCTACCTTTGCCAGGGAAGCAAAAAAAGCAATAATAATACGCTGAAGCTTAAAATAATGTTCCTAAAAACTCTTTCCTTCTTGTTGAAGTTATCCTTCCATCTTCACATATCCCCAGCAAATAATCATTGTTCAAGATTTCAAACCTCAAATTATTTCCCGTTAATTTTAGAGAAGTGACCAAAATTGGATCCTGATGGGGTTTTTATGGGAAGGGTATACTTTGAGATGGAGGGAAGGGGAAGGATTTGCTTTCCTTTTCAATGCCTGCTTCATTCTTCAAAAAGTAATTTCAAAATCTTCTCATAAAACCTTTAAGTTATTTAAGTAATCAAAACAAACGTAAAACCTGGTATCATTAAGTTTTAAAATATACAATAACTAATTGGAGCTCTTCTTGAATAATTACCACTAAAACTGACTAGCCATTCATTCATTCTAGACCCATCTCCTCATGTAGATTAAAGTCAAGGAAGAAAATAAAGTTACCTCTGTAAAAATCATCCCCAAGACTAGAAGATACCAACTAAAGATATGTATGCCAGTCATAGCTAAAGAGAGCAAAAGTGCAGGTGTCTTAAGTTAAAGAAAGAAAATACATGGAAGCAACCTAAATGCCCATCAATAAATGAATGGATAAAGAAGATGTGGCATATATATACAATGGAATATTCCTCAGCCATAAAAAGGAATGAAATGGAGCTATATGTAATGAGGTAGATAGACCTAGAGTCTGTCACACAGAGTGAAGTAAGCCAGAAAGAGAAAAACAAATATTGTATGCTAACTCATATATACGGAATCTAAAAAAAAAAAGGTACTGATGAACCCAGTGACAGGACAAGAATAAGGATGCAGAGAATGGACTGGAGGACACGCGGTTGGGGGGCGGAGCTGGCACCAAGTGAGAGGGTAGCATAGACATATTTACACTACCAACTGTAAAACAGATAGCTAGTGTGAAGCTGCTGTATAACAAAGGGAGATCAACTCGATGACGGGTGATGCCTTGGAAGGTGGCGGGGGGAGTCGAGGAGGAAGGGAACATGGGGAGGATATGTGTATAAATACAGCTGATTCACTTTGGTGTACCTCATAAACTGGTACAAGAGTGTAAAGCAATTATATTCCAATAAAGAACTTAAAAAAAAAGAAAATAAACCCAAATTTTCCAAAAACATAATAATAAACAACTCTCCACTTGAAAAGGGATCTTCCTGCATGGAGGTGAGGAAAGAGCAATTCTCAGAGGCGCCATGTTCCTCCAGCCGTGGGCATTTTCCAGTCATGATGTTTTAATCCCAACTAAGCCACCCTCTCTTTCAAGAACACTTATTTATGACTTGGCTGGAAGATTAGAGAATACAGTTTATAGTGGTCCTGGACATTTTTTTTTGGTAAGACTGCTCACATTAATTAGCTCTCAAAAATATTCTCAATATATGGAATTACAAGCCAGTTTGTTCATTGCTTCCTAATTCCAATTCAATTTATGAATGAGGCACTGAGTCATAAATGGAGTGCATGTCCAAGGCAACAAAGTCTCTGAGTACTGAATGGGGGCTACATTATTCAAAAAGCTTCCCCAAGTACGGGCATGACTGAAAAAGAGGAAGCCCGATGCACCCAGGAGAGGTATAGAGGAGACAGTTGTGGCAGTAAAGGAGCCAGAAGAAACATCTGAGAAACGGGAGGAGGAAGGGGAAGAGTGCAATCAAGTTAATGCCACTGAATATTTGAAGAATCGGGAAAACGCTCAAAATAAAGTATGAAGCATAAAAACTGGGACAGGAAATTGTATATACATCATCACTCCAATTTTGTGATACAATTGTGTATTGTCTTGAGGAAAACATATCAAATATTAAGGGACTTTTTTCCCCTAGGTTAGTGGGGCTTTTTTACTTTTTCATTCCACTTTTTTATATTTTGTAACACAAACTGTGCCTTGTGAGACTGAAAAAGTACACACTACACTCACGCGTTTCGTGAAAATGTGGCTCCTTTCTCGTCCATATAATTGACGTAATGTGCCGCTCAAGTCTGCACTCTCATGGGACGTAAACCTGTCCGTTAAGGTTACTCCTCTTCTTCCGGTTGTAAGACACAATTCCCGGGTAGAATAGTAACTTCCGGCCAAGCGAGGCCTCTTTGGGGTAAAGCAGGTAGTTAAAGGCTCCTCTCCCCTGCCGTTCTCCCAGATGGCGATGCTGCGCGCGGCATCTCCAACGCTATCTCCAGGCCTGGTTCTCTGTCCTAGGGTACCTACTGAGGATGTGCTGGGCTCACCGGGCATTTGGGCCCCACCGGGGACCCCAAACGCAAGGCGTAACTTTCAGGGCGTCCCCTCTTCAGCCTGGATTGCCCTGAACTGACCCTGATGCTCCCAGGCTGCCCCGCGACACGCACCACCGCGCACATCACGCACAGCCACGCACACCACGCACAGGCACGCACCGCAGGGCGAGGAGCGCAGCCTCCGTCTGAGGCAGGCGTTCCCACCGGCCCCAGTGGTACCGAGAGCCGTCCGTCTGTGTCTCCTTCTGTCTCCCTCTTTGGAAGCGTCTGTGACCCCTGCGACTTGCACAGCGCTGTCGTGGTGCGTGAGTCTCTGATGCAGCCGTCATTCTGTGGAAGGCACAATGAGGTGCTCCTTGCTTCGCATCGCTGTCAGTTTTCCTGGTAGTGCGGCCTGGTGCTTTTAATCACCCATCCCCACCACCAGGTAAATCCCGACACGCATGTGTGACCATTTGCTTCCTTAGCCCCTGCCTGGCTTCGTGTTTACTTGACCTGACTTAGGCTTTGCTTATATCCATCTTCCTCTTCCCAAGGCAGCAGTTCTCTGTTCTTAGGAACCATAATGGTGGAATGATTGCAAGTCAACTTCAATTTCAGGGGGTTTGAAAAAACAAGTTTGATATTACAAGGTGCTCCATCACATAATTTCTACTTCTGTAATCCTGTCCCCAGGATATTAGTTTTAAAGTGTAATGAAGGGAATCCTAGGCTCATTCTGGAAGTCACAGCCAGGTAGTTGTCCGTTGCTGCCCACAAGATAACCTTTCTGGAAATGCATTCCATTTTGAATTCCCGAAGAACATGTTGCCAGTCCTACCTGGGCCAAGAGAGTGTGATGAGACCTGTATTCACCCTATAATGTGTGTGAAGTGCTTAGCCTGCCATATATATAGGTATTCAGTAATGTTAGTTATGATTACCATGCTGCAGAAAGAGGGCAAAAACACATTTGAGTAGAGTGCCACAGTAGGAAAAGGAGCATGTTTAAAGTAGTGCGCCCCAGACCCACATGGACCCATAGAAAGCTGAGCTGGCCACTGAATTCACCGCCAGTTTCAAATGCTACCCTAGTCTGAGAAACAAAGGGCACACAACGCACACTCACTTTTGATCTCACTTTCCTTAAAGGAAATTGTAATACTGATCCTGGGGGAGGACTTACCACTATTATTTAAAGTGTTCTGCCTTGCAATCAAAGGAATGAACCATGTACAGAAACATGATTTGAACCCAAGGTATAGATAGTAAGATGCTATATTACAAGGTTTGGCTATTTTCAGAAAATATCACTCTAGCAGTGAAAAAATAAGCATATACACAATTGGAGATATATAGAATCCTGCAGCCTGTTACATGGATTATTGAGAAGAGGAAGAGGGGGGAGAAATGAAGGGGAAGAATTAAAGAGTTTTGCCAACATAAACTCTGATTTGAGGAGGTGAAGGGGACGTGGAGGGGATGAGGCAGGCAAACTGTTGAGGAAGATGTTTGGTTAGGAAACGTAAGGAAATCAGTTTGAACTGATTTTGATTATCTTCCAGATAGAAGCAGTAATAGTAATTTCTTTTCATTTTTAGGTACATTTAAATATAATGTTAATATTTTATATTTTAAATATGATATTAAGAACCTTTTGTTTTTTAAGGAAAAACCTAGCATCTGATTGTTGAAGACTTTACAGGACCATTCTTCATTTAAGCCAAGTCCACTTAATAAGGTCAGAACAAACTCAAACTTAACGATTTGTGGATTTTTTTTTAAATAAACAACATACTACAAGATGACAAACATATAAAGGAAAAAATTTGGTAAATCATTTGCAAATTTATCAAATTAAAACCAGCAACTACCATTTCAAATGTTCCTGGGTTTTTATGTTGTGTGAATGGAAATCATGGTTTACATTGTTAATAGAGTTGCTACTTGATCCACTATTCAGTATGTGGTTCTTCAGGAAAGTTATTTCGCAGGACAAATGAGATGCTGCTAACCACTTGTGTTCACTTGATCCCAGGCTTAACAATGGAGTGGGAAATACCACCGTGTGTGGAAAAAGAGCTTTCTCTTCAGCACACTATTTAAAAAAATAAAAACAAGGATGTCATTGAAGCTATTTCAGGTCAATTCTAAAGTATCTAGTAAAGGCCCAGATCACTTCGTGGGAAAAAAATATGTTATATAACGACTAACAGTGCTTTAAAATCACTGCAATGTAAATATCTATTTCACAAATATTGGTTTATGTCATGTGGAGACTCAGCTAACACTCACAGCTACGACTGTAACATATAGTGGTCCAGAGGGGAAAAACAGTGAGAAACCTCAAGACCAGAACACTGTCTTAAACTGAAAGGAAAGTAGATCAAAACACACCATTTTCATATTTTGAAAGCTCCTAAAACTTGGATTTTCCTGTAACCCAAAAAGGTAACCTCCTGATCAGCTCATACACAGTCTCATATCTATTTCCATGCACCTCTCAAACTCTTCATATTTGATTACACTTTTCTGGATGCCAGCAAAAATCTTCACTGAAATCAAAAATACCCTGCAGAGCAGAATTTCTTTTCCAAACAATACAAGTTGAAGAGTCACAGTGCCCTCTAGTGACCCATTAATAAGACCCACTTTTATTTCAGTCTCAGAGAACATGAAGTTTAAGTGAATCTTGTACATTTTCAGAGAATTTTTCCCATAAATATTTATAAATGCCAATTTCTGTTTCTGAGACAGAAAAATATTTATAATCAACTAGCACATAGCACACTGGAGAATGACTCATTTTTTTGTCCATTGCTCCCACAGTTACATTGTATCTGGAAGGCAAAAAGGCTTAACTCCAATCAGTCCTGCAAAACAAGGGCCATTAAAATGTACAGATGTAAAAATCTAGAACTGTGGTAAGGACACATTTATGGAGTTTCAGGTCTGTATTTAAGTCCCAAATCTGTCAGTGCCTGACAGTGAGACCTGTAGAAAGAAATGCAATAGAGCTGCACCTCACTTTTCTTTGTCTGTAAATGAAAAAAAGGTTGGCAGCTTTGGTGAGGATGCAGGAAAATGGACTCTAAACATTTCTAGTGAGAGCATTGATGCTACAGCCTTTCTGGAGGGAAAATTGGCAATAACTCGAAAACTAACAGGCATTTCCTAAGTTCATTGCCAATAACTCTCAAAAACCAGGAGTTTCCAAATGTACATTGCGTTAGTGCCAGAGTAAGGGCCAATACTTAACTCTTACTCCGTCTTGTACGTTAAGTGCTTTAAGTATATTTGCTTATTTAATTCTCACAAAAATCTTGTGAGCCAGTACTATAATTAACCCTATTTACATGTCAGGAAACTGAGATATTAAAATTTACCCAAGTGGTGTTAGCTTACCAATAATTGGTAATACCTGAATACAAACTCAGGGTGTATGGTTCAGAGTCCACACTGCTAACCATCATGCTATACTTCCAGAGCTGCCTCTTCCGGGAATTTACCCTAAGAAAATAATCAAGAATATACACAAAGACTTTTCAGTCAGAGTGTTCATGTCAGCATCATTTATAATAGAGGGGGGGAAAGGAAAATAACCTAAATTACCATTAAATTGGTATTATGTTAAAGCCAAACCACTGACTCTGTAAGCTTAAGGAGCATCTAATGACAGGGAAAATGTTCCCAAATATATTAAGTGAAAATAACACATTAGAAACATATATACAGACATACATACATATAGGTACAGTGTGCTCCCATTTTTTAAAGAAATATACATTCAAGAAAAAGGAAGGAAAATTATCAAAGTATAAATAATAATTATGTCTAGTTAGTGACTTTAGGGGGTAATGATTTTTTTTCTTTTTTTCTTTTTTATGCCCATTTTCCAAATTTTCTAAATTAATTCTAAAAATACTTTATTTTTAATGAAGGATTCAGGCCAAATGTGCTCTAAGATACTTTCTAACTCTAAATTTCTATTATTTCGAATGTGATGAATAGAGAATAGTCATGGAATTTGAGAACTAGGGGAGAAAAAACTTTGCCTTCTCTCCAGCAGTTTCCAAATCTGTTTGATCTTCAGAATCACCTGGGCTGATCAAAGTACAAACTCCCTGCCTCCCTCTTTCCCTGATCCAAATCACCTGAGGATGAAGCTCATGTGATTCTTCTGATCTGACAGTGTGGGGAACTATAATTTACCCCCATTGCATCATTTCAGTCCTCTCGCTAGTCATAAAATAGGACTCTTATCTGTTATACAGAGTGAAGTAAGCCAGAAAGAGAAAAACAAATACCGTATGCTAACACATATATATGGAATCTAAAAATTTGGTAGTGATGAACCCAGTGGCAGAGCAAGAATAAAGATACAGATATAGAGAACAGACTTGAGGACCCGGGGGCGGGGGGGGGGGGGGAAGCTGAGACCAAGTGAGAGAGTAGCCCTGACATATATACACTACCAAATGTAAAATAGCTAGTGGAAAGCTGCTGCATACACAGGGAGATCAACTCAATGATAGATGATGACCTAGAAGGGTGGGATACAGAGAGTGGAAGGGAGGCTCAAGAGGGAGGGGATATAGGGATATATGTATAAATACAGCTGATTCACTTTGTTGTACAGCAGAAACTGGCACAACAGTGTAAAGCAATTATACTCCAATAAAGATGTGAAAAAAAAATAGGACTTATAAACCAAATGCAGATCAGAGCCATCGTATACTGTTGTAAGCAATCCAATTGATACTGATATTAACATTTTAACTTCATATTCAATTTCTTAATTTTCTTGATGAAAAATGCATCTTAAAATAAATAACAAATAAGAAAAACATATATAAAATTGTACACTTTAAATATATGCAGTTTATTGTGTCAGTTGTATCTCAAAAGTCCTAAAAAAAAACAACAAATTTACTAATAAAAAATTTTAGCCACAAAAACAGTGAAAGTTAGACCCACCAACACTGAGCAGAAAGTATTCTTACCTACATTCATTGCAAATAGCTTGTCCACGTTCCTCAACTACATGCGTATTTAAAGGAACTGAGATTAGTCCCTTAGTGCCCACAAGACACAAAATCAAATCCTCCTACCCCCACCAAAAAAACCCCCACATTTGATACTATGGGGGCAGTTCAGTTAATGTAGCAAGAAATTTTGTTTTAAGCAAAAGATTGTCCAAAGGTTCTCAATGGTCCTAGTTGCACAGAGTAAGGAAAAGACACTCTGGACACAGTGAAACCATTTACTAAGAGAGAAGGAAAGACTTGCAAACTCTCCCTTGAAGTTCTGGAATTTGTTTGTCACCTTTTGAAGCTGCTTGGCATATTCTTAGAGCAGCAATTTTTATTTGTGGTGTAGCAGCCTAAGTGAGTCTCAGATTGGCTGTATGGAAAGAGACAAAGTTACAGTAACTCTCAGGGAGATGCACATCACCTTTGTCTATCTTATCCAAGCCACAAACCAAGTTGCCTGGTATACCTGTGTCACCTTGTACGTGAAGACATCTACCATGAGGTGTACCCCAGCAGAAAACAGGGGGCTGACTGCTGATCTTAAAAATGATATGTACCTAGAGACCGTCAGAGTGAAGTAAGTCAGAAAGAGAAAAACAGATATTGTATATTAATGCATATATGCGAAATATAGAAAAATGATAAAGATCAACTAGTTTGCAAGGCAGAAATAGAGACACAGATGTAGAGAACAAGCATATGGACACCAAGGGGGGAAGGTGGGGGGCTGGGGGTATTGGGGTGGGATTAATTGGGAGATTGGGATTGCCATATACACATTACTAATTAGAAAAAAATCAAATAGTACACTTTAAATATGTGCAGTTTATTGTATGCCAGTTATATCTCAATAAAAGTTCTTAAAAAAAAGAAAAAAATATGTAAATAAAATTGAAAGGTAAGATGGTTCATCTCTCCTTCCCAAAATACAAAAAGAAACATCTCTTGATATAACAGTCTTGACAAAAAACATACATACGCACACTCACGAAACATTAAAAAATAAAAACCAAGACCAAGGTTGAATTGAAAAACTTCATGAAAATAGTTTGGCAGTAGTGGGCATCTATGTGACATAAATTGTAGGTAGCATGTGCTGTTGGTTTGATTGCTTTGGTGACTCGTCTGATAACACCTTCCCCCAAGTTCCAACAGCAACCTCTGTTTCAATTCTCTTACCTGAGCTTTCACTCTGCTTTTTTACAGTCCTGGAAAATGTTCTCCTCAAGGCAGAAAGTACACATAGCCCAGATGAACTATAATTAGGGTGGCAAGAGACCAAGGAAAAGACCAGGCAGTGTTGGTTCAATTGTTTCCTTTGCATGGGTAACAGATGGACTCTAAGGTCTAATAACCCTTTTGTACTTCTGCTAAGGCTGACAATACATCATTATACTCAGATGGGAGCAAGAAGAAGGTGCCTAGGAACTTGGGCTTAGAATGCCTGGGCTTTTGTCAGTTTACGTCATAATCTTAATATTAAACAGGCTTGCTCTCATTTGCCAGTCATCACCTCATTTTGTTTTTCAAACACAAGAAGATTAGTCTTTCCTGAAAGTACTTTAGCCCCTTAAATATAGAACAGTAGTAGTATTTAAGAGTCTCCCCTTATGTGTACATAAAACTGCCATGAGCCTTGATGAAAATTATATCAGTAAGTTGGGGGGCCTACCATGGGTAATATTTTCATTAGCCACAGTATGCACATAACACAGGCTCTTTTTGGAATTCATTAGGATACCAAGGACTATTTTTTTGGACCCCATTACCTAGTGTTCTTATGCTTTATGTATATAAGAAGTCATTAGAACTTCTATTTCTACTTAGTTTTATATTTTCCTTTTTTTAAGGTCTATATATTTTTTTAATGTTTATTTATTTGGCTGCTCCAGCTCTTAGTTGCAGCATGCGGGATCTAGTTCCCTGTCCAGGGATCAAACCCATGCCCCCTTCATTGGGAGTGCAGAGTCTTAACCACTGGACCACCAGGGAAGTCCCTATTTGTCTTTTTTGATACAAATAAAATGTGTGTGTTTGGATCGTGTGCTCAGGCATTTTAGATGACCTGATCATGGTATGTGTTCAATTAATAGTTGATAAAGGTAGACAAGAAAGAAAGAATGAAGAAAGAAAGGAAATCTGAGAATGAATAAAAATCACTGAACCATCAGTGAACCACACGTCCTTCTCACAGTGCAGCACAGGAAGAAAATTCTATTTCTAACACATAACCAGGATGATGAAAATCACCACTGCTCTCCAATATCCTACTGGGATGTCTGTGTCAATCTAGGAGGAAGATGGAGCTTGTTAATCTTTCACTCTATGGTGAAGGAAAACATTGGGGAAAAAATTAATTTCTATCAGGAAACCCAGAAACATTGGTTGGGGATGAAATATCACACCCAGTCCTTAGGTTCCAGGTAAACAGCTTAACATAATAGCTTACATTCTCCTGGCTTTCTTACTGCAGATGCCAGTGAAAAAGAAGAAAGAGATCATTATGTAGACAGTGAGTCTAAGTTATCACTGAACTCTTGAAGATCTTTTTGACAACAAAAAGATGGAATGAAAAAAATGATGCCAATAGTATTATCATTAATTATGATGAAATTATATAAATGTGTATGTTATTCATAACAGGACCTATCCTTCCCAATAGCCGTGGACATTTGGAATTAGAAGACACTTCAAGGAGGAGAAAATTAGATTTAATGGACCACATAGTTCTCATCAACTCAGGAGAGAGGGCAAATGTCCCAGTCCAAACTTTACTTGGAGTAGGAAACTTCTCCCAACACTATATTGATGTATGTTTGTCTAATATAATATCTTCTCCATTCTTCCAATGCTATACTCTCCTGCCATATGACAACCTCTAGTGAGAAAGTTGTGTCCGTCTCATCCTTATCTCTATCATCCTGTGGTATGTAACCATATACTTGGAAGATCTTAAGTGTTACAAAGGGCCATAAAATAGTACAGAGAAGGTAAAATGTGAGAATAGCAATTTGTAAAACAATTAGCAGAGGCAAAGGAGAAGCAAAAAGAAATTCATTGTAGCCAGGCTATTCAAGGCTTCTCTCTTGAGTGGATAATGTCATATTCCTGTTTCAAACACAAAGATGGATTTTATTTTTTTTCCTTATTTTTCACATCCATTCCAAATCTGTTGAAATATTATTAGACCTTTTCAAGATTGGTGTTAAACTTCTACAAGAAGTTTAAAATATTTTACACTTCTTTATGTAAAGGGGTAAAAGTAGCCAAAGATTCTTCTCCAAGGTCCCAGTTTCAGCTGGCCAGCTGACTTCCTGCAGAGCCTTGAGAATGTATTTTAACCTTTCCAGGTCAAGGCTATGGCTTTCTCATTGGTAAAATGGAGCTAAATTATCTTTCTCTATTTCCCTCATAAATTTTTTTGAAATCCAAAAAAACACTGGGAAGTTTTAAAACATTTTGTTACTTTTTTCCCTCCAAAGATAAAAAGGGATCCTCCCTCCAGTGAGGGAAGATATGACATCTACAGGATTAAGTCATTTTAGATTCTTAAATGTACAGCATTCTTAAAAAGGAACCTCAAACCTTCAGTTCTGGGTAACCTCTCACAATTGAGCCACTGTTTTAATACATTCTTATAATGCCAAGGTTTTAGAAAAGAGGGTAAAAATACCTTCTTTGGGCAATTTGTGTGCAAATGGAACAGCTTATTAAAGATTCCCTCAATGAGAATGTGTAAACACTGGTCTTGGCCACAAAGAAACAATTTCCTGGGGCAAACTTCATGATCTGATTTCCCAGAAATACCCTGGAAACTGAACAGAAGGAAAAGCCTTACACTGCTTTGTCTATAGCCACAAAATATACACATAGGGTTCCACCCAGCCTGAATTTAACCCTGTGCCCCTTGAAAAGAACAACAATAATAACAAAAATCCCATAATGAGGCCATTGTACGTGTAAAAATAGTATCTGCACTACCTTTGCATGGAAACCAATATAATTATGGTCGAAGAAACTGAAGTCCTGCAGAGTGGATGTGTGAACAGGTGACCTGTGAACATATTTTTGAGGCAAGAAACCATTCAGAGTTACCAATGCTCTCCTCACCTCTACTTAGTTTAAATCCATCCTAGTGTGTAGAAGAAAGGCACTCTAAATTTACTCAATTTAAAGTATTTAATGGACCTCAGTGAATATTTACAAGAATACATCTAATTGTCAGATATTAATTTCTTTCAAAATTGTCGTTGTAATTGTTGGTCTAACAGAGGAAGGTTTAGAACAAATCACTCAACCTTGTTCTATTCTTGTGTGGTCTCTACTACCATCTTATACCCAAAGTCAGGCTTATCAATGTCTTTCTATCTTATTTCCATCCTATCAAACTAGTTTACCGGTCAGGATTAGCCACTTCTGTTAGCAGATTGGAAACTATAGAGTCAACATCAACCTCTCTCTCTCCTTCTCTCTGTATATTCAACTGATCAACATTCTTTTAAATATTTCTTAGATATACCTCTCATCTTCTCTGCCACTGCCATGGTCCAGGTCTTTGGCATCCTGCTCTGATTGCTTCCGACCTTGCCTTTCCACCATTGGTTCTCAACACTAGTTAAACATTAGAATTACCTCAAAAAATTTGAGAAATACCCCCAAACCCTTCATACAACTATCCCTAGTGGGTAAGTTCTTGTTGCTTGCCTGCTTCACTCAAAATAATGATAACTTTTAGTGTAGAGACATGGAATTTTTAATATTTTCAAATGGGAGTACTTTATAGTAATATTTATATTCATACTATCAATGGACACACAAGTATTTCTGGCCCCTGAGTGTAAAATGCCTGTGCCATTTATTTTGTAGGAGAAATTTTTCTTTGCCCCAAATTACCCACAGGTTACAAATTGTTATAACTGAATTAGAAATAGATATTACTATCATATGATGTGTATTGAAAGATCACAGGACTAGGGGATTTGAATTTTAGTTCTGATTCTTGGATAAGTTATTCTGCTGAGCATCAGTTTTATTTTTTTTTTAATGAGAATAATATTTTCCCTTCATACGTCACAGAATTATTGTCAGGATTAAATGAAATAATATATATGAAAAGGTATGAACAACTACAAATGCTAAATGCTCTCCCCTTCAGTATATACATTTTATTTCTAAATATACTATAAATCTTTAGATTGTCTACTTTGTTATAAGTAAATATTGCAAATTAAGCAATATTCTACCAAGAGGAAAAAGCATTTTTCAACAGTTACTGTCTCTGTAATTACATATGCTTACTGCACACCAGAGGCAGCTCTCTCTACTTAAACTGTATGTCAGAGTATGTGGAATCCCTCTCAGTCTGCCAGCACTTTCTCCCACATCTGTAATCACTCTCCACTGTCCTTGGCAAACCATAAGTCTGCAAATAATTCCTGCTCCCTAATTTCAAAGGCAAGAAAAAGCAGCCAGACAAACAGGTAAACTGCCAGCCATGTTTTGATTCCACATAGGTTCATCAGGCCTGATTATCCTCTGAATTCCCCTGCAGTGAGGGCTGGGGAAAAATACAGGAGAAGCTGCTGCTGAGAGTAAGGGTGCTCACATCTGGTGAGGGTGCCTCCTCATGTGTTTGATGGTGAGAAAGGACAGTGTGTCTAAATGTAAATTCACAGGATGGCATTGAATGAGTGCAAGGGGATGGTAGAGGGCCAAGGCTAGTTTCAGCCCAAAGCCACACAGCGGACAGACAGATTTAAATATGCCTAGGTCCCCAGTTAAAGATTAGACTATCTGTCGATTCAGTGGCTAAAAGAATATCCCATAGAACTAAAGGGATTTCTAACCTTATCCCAATATACCAGATAAATTCTAGTTAAGTTCATATCCCATGAGATCTTAGTCAAAAAAAGACCCAACAAAAAACCCCTCTTCTCATAAAACAGAAGCTACCTATATCAAACTTCCTTATCCTAGATATTTAGAAACACTGGCAAGTTTTAACAACACAATACATGATTCTGAATACAAATTTAGAGGAGTCTTTAATTAAACTGTACTTAAATGCAATATTCATTTATTTTCGTATTCGGTTGAGAAATTAGTTCTCGATTGTGTTGAAGATAAATTAGCAAAATACATTTCTTCTAAGAGTTTACAATATTGTATTATGTTTCTCAATCATTTGGAGTTATTGAATCTTTTGGAAATATGAAAAATACAGCCGCTCTTACCACAAACACAAAACCACCTGTAAAATTTGCATGAATTTGAAGGGTTGAAGACTACTTGATGCTTATTAAGAACCCTTAATGTTGAAGGAAAAAGAGGTATGAAGATAATACAAAGTAGCATAATATTAAAACAATAAGATCGGCTATAACAGCTTAGACCAAGGAGCATTTATTTAGGTGTAAAATGCTCAGGAAAGGATTCACAATAGAGGTCACTTTGAGGTTTGTCCTTGAAGGATGAGGAGGGCTTTTCCAGACAGAGATGGGGGTGGGGAGACAACATTTAACGCTATAGGAATAGCATAAACAAAAGTAGGGGATCACCTATGTGTATGAATGTTAGACACGTCCAAACAAGAAAAAATTTAAAGTTCCACTACAAAGTCTAGATTTCATCGTATGTATAATGCCAAGTCATTACTGTTTTTTAAACAAAGGAGGAAAAAGGTCAGAATGGCGCGTTAGAAAGATTATCCTAGTGACAATAAAGAACGAATTGGTGTGGATAAAGATTAAAGATAGAAGGCTATCACAACGGTATAAGGAACAAATAATGAGTCAGTAGCAGTAAGGCTCGTATAACTAATGACACTTCAGAGGTAGAATCAAGTAAAATTGGCTGTTGATTAAAGTGTGGAGGATGCAGGAAAAGGAGGAATTAGAGGCAATTACAAAGATATCTCCTTTAAAAGTGTTAGGAAATATAAGTCGAAGATCAGTTTATTTAGGGCAGATTGAGCAACTAGTTATTCCTGAAAATAAGATTTTGCTTATTAATCTATCCATTAGAATACTAATAGTATTAATAAATACAATATTAAAAGAAAAGGTACTAAAACCAAATCTTGAGACTTCGTCAGGAAATTGTTCAGTCACCCAATTTTCAACCCTTATTCAAACAGGTGGGAATTCAGTGAGTAGTTTGCAACTCATATCACATTTCCAAGTCCCAGTCTCTTTAATTTTAGGCTTTGCAACATGAAGAGACCAATCTACAGTATATAAAAACAGAATGTGTTCCAATACCTAGCAATAAGCAGAAATAAGCAATGTTGCCAAACTCATCAAAAACATTGATTTCTTCCAAAGAGAAAGAACCTCATCAAAAGAGTTTAGGCAAAAAAAAAAAAAAAAAGAGTTTAGGCAACAGTTACTTGACAACAGCAGGCACCAGAACTTTTATCAAAAACCAGCTTCCTGCCTCAGTCTCAGCCTTCTCAGAATAGATGAGAGCTAAATGAGACCCAAGAGATCATCTAATGCAGCCTTCCCTGAGTAAACAAAAAAAAAAAGCTGATGTCCAAGGATATTGAGTCACTTTGGTAATAAACAACAGAACTAGAACTTTTGTTTCCCATTTCAGGTATGCTTTCCTCAGCCCCATATTTTCAAATGTTTCTTTGAGTCATGAATTAACCCAGCGGATTTGGAGTTAACCTATGTCCCACAGAGCAGACCTCAGGAGAATATTGAGCTGCCATACTGATGGATTATTGGGGTTGCTTCCAGCTGTTTGGGCAGAACCACTCATACAGCTGGCTGAGATGAGGGATGAGTGACTATGCACATGTGCGCTTACTGAGAAAATGGTTAGAAAGCAGAAATAGTTTCTTCATAGGTGCCCTCTACCTTCCCAGTGGCTGCTAAGAGATCTGATATCAAGGAATTCTGTCCTCCACCCTCCAGCCTGCCCTTCTCTCTCACTGAGTCTCTTGCCCTCAAATTAGCTCTCCCTATTCCTTACTTGAGAAAATGCTAGTGCTTAAAAATTGCTACTCTATGGAATAGAGAAGCAATGTAATGAAAATGGTCTTTGAACTTAAGTTTGCGAAGCTATGTTGAAAGGGCCCCTCACTACATTGTTACAGGAGCGGAAACCAAAAACTTTATCAAAAATCGTTGGAAAATCAGACTCTCTGGGAGCAGGACCCAGGAAACTGTTCAACAAATTCCACAAGACTCTAATGTTCACCAAGTTTTTAAAATCTCCAATATAATGTGTATTCAAATTGTTTTCCCCGAGATTACATTTTGGGTGTCCCATTTCAATAGCTAACCTAAAATTCTTACGTGGGACAAAAAGCAACATAAAACTGCTGGAGATTAAATGTGACAATGCAAGTACTGAAACTAGAAGGTTTTGGAGATTTCATCTAGCATCCTGTTTCTCATGTAGAGGAGTGCCTCATGCATTGCAGAAATTTCCCAGTGTCACACATTCATGGAAAGGAAGGTTGAGTCTGTTTATTTTCCTATCTTTTTCTTTAGATTACTGGTAGAGAGTAAAATTCAAAAAAAAATAAAAAATAAAAAGGATATCAATTTCAACTTAATTTCTGAAGGAGAAAAAAAGAAATTAAATGCAGACAAAATTTGATAACCATTTTACTCTCCATATGCTAAATCATAAACTTGTTCTCTGCTTAGGTAGTTACCAAACAAAGATTTATGTGCCCAAAAATATTCAACTCACTTGACATTTTACATAAGAAAAAACAGCAGGCCTCTTACTTAGTGAGACTCTGTTTCATAGCTATTTATAAACGGAGTAGAATAACAAATCATTAGGACATGTTTGAGAGGGGAAAAAGGCATGAATAACTACAGTTATTATATTTCATGTGTGTCAGTCTACTATCTGAGCATTTATAGAGCCCACAGGAGGAATTTTTTGATATTTCTTTTCAGTTAAAACCAGCTGGTAAAATTTATAGCTTTTCTGGTTCACAGAAAACTATGGCCTTTGTACAGGAAGGGTGTTGGGCTTCTAGGAAATAGAGAATAAATGATATTACCAAGAAATACTACTTTTCAACTTATTTTATACTGGCTCTATATCACAGTCTAACTTCAACGTTTCTCCAGGACCTTCTAAAATCACAGAAAAAGAAATCATATTGTAAAATTAGATTAGTCTTACAGAATGAATATCTAAAGGGAGGAACAGTTTACTGTGCTAGACAAAGTTTCTTTTATATAAAGTCAGGTTGTACCTGCACACAAATGTTCCTTAAAACATTATACTTATTAGCTAAGGTAAAGCTTACTCAGCAAGATTTGTTATATCTTGCTCTACATCAGCAGAAAATATTATCTATTATAAGGAATATTTTCTCTGTAAAGTAGACAGCCAGAAAATATAGAGAAAACGGGGCTAGTTTGGACTATTTATCAAGTGACACACTCCGGATACCATACAGTAAGTTTCAGAATGTTTAGGGTGCATTGAAATTATACTTATTGTGATGGGATGAAGATTCTTACAGCATGAGGTTTTCAAGCATAAGAGAAGATTCTGGTGGACTGGCAATGCTCTATTTCTTAACCTGACTGCTTACTTTGTAAAAAATCAGTGAACTGTATTTTTTGTATACTTTTCAATACATTTGTTAAATTTCTCAGTTAAAATAAAAATAAACAAAAGAGACCATATCTCAACCATTTGTTAACCTCTGGTGCCTCCTGAGAACCCATTAAAATTACATTGAAAAGATTTTTTTTAACGTCCAAACCTATGGAGCAAAAAGAGCAGAAGAGGATAAAGTAGAAAAGAGATGTCAAGTAAATATTGGAAGGTGGAAAGTGCATGGTCTTATAATAACTGACTTAAAAGACAAAAGAAAAACTAAATTCTTGCAGAGAAACAAGATGCAAACCTTGAAGTGAAGAGGAAAGTTAGAAATTTACACTCAGCTAAAAACAACTCCATGCTTGTTTTGCTTTTGTGAAGTATGCTTGCTGCACCCAGAAAAACAGAAAAACAGGATCACCTAACAATTCAATGTAACTTTAAGATGTTTTGCTAAAAAATGGAATGTTCTGTACCTGCTCTTGTAAGTTTCTGTTTGGAAACTTCCATGCTCTGTAAACATGTGCACTATAAAAGTAAAGCTCACCCTGAGTTCGGGGCCCAGAACTGTGGAACATTAGCTCGTCTGAGGCCGCCGGCTTAATAAACCTGAGTTCTCCAACCCTCTGAGTGTGGCACTTGGTTTCTCAACGGACCGATTTCTGCAACAGAAGAACCATAAAAAGGCTCACAAGTTGGGTCTACCATGTACCTCTGAAGTTCAGGTCCTGGTGGGACTGAAAAAAGTATTGGTTATCTGTCTGTATAGGAAGCAGTTAAAACACAGTGGTTCCACTCCATGTGTTGCTAACTAGAATCTTCCTTTCCCCACTGCTCTGCAGTGACACTAGTGTCACAAATCAAGTGTGTGTGTGTGTATATATATATCTGTTTCTGGACTCTATTTGTCTTTTCTAATGCCAATATCTCATGCTCTATTTACACTACCTTTGTAATAAATAAGTCCTTATATCATGTAGGGTAAGTCTTACCACTGTATTCTTTTTAAATTTGTCTTTGCTGTTCTTGACCCTTTGCATTTTCATACACATTTCATCATTAGTTTGTCACAAACACACACACACACCCCTCGCCCCACTGCTGAGTTTTGATTGAGATTGTATTGAGTAATAGATTGATTTGGTAGAACAAACATCTATACAGATGTATACTCTTACTTAGATCTTTAAAAATTTCTCCTTGTTAATATTTTTAGTATTCTGTGTGGAATTTCTGTACCTCTGATTTAAATTGGATTTTTAAAAGTTATTATAAATGATACATTGTTTAATAAAAATTTGTTATTAGTATAAAAAAAGCAGTTAAACCTTTAGATATCCTCCTTCACCCCCAAAAAAGACTAAAGAGATTGAACCTTAGAAACTTTGGACTAGGAGTCACTGGGCACAGCTGAGGGCAGCAATGCCATAATGAGTGGGATTCTAGATACTAAACAGCAAGATCCTTAATCCCATCTCCCCAACCTCCATCTTGACTCTTGGAATGCTGGCAGTAAAGCAAGAAGGTAAACTTTAAGGATTTCTAGCTCAGAAAACTAACCATGAATAAAGAAAATATCCACATACTCAGAGTTGATTATGAACAATGGAGAAGCATGCTCCCTACCCAAATAGCCTACAGAGAAGGCAATTAGTCAACACACCCTGCAGACACACACTTAAACACACACCCAAGCAAGCACATGCATGCACACGCACATGAACATGCACGCAGAGCTTTTGGCCCGATCTTTAATCCTTCAATCCTTCCTTCTTAATTATGAGAAGGAACCTACCAGATAGCAGAAGAAAAATCTTCGATGTGAATGTTAGTGACAAATATAAAGAAAAAGAAAAGCGAAGGGCAGAGGAAATAGAGTCAGTACAAAGAAACAAATGCCATTTTTAAACACTGAAATTAATATCCTCAAAGAGATTTTTTTAAGTGCTAAATAATGGGGATCAGTGAAAATTTTTATGATACTGAAGATAAAGAGAAGACCCCACGAGCTTCCAAAGAGAAGAGCAGATTGCCAACAAAACAGTGGGAATTGGAATGTTTCAGACTTCTCGATAGCAATACTGGACTCTGGGAAAAATGGCACAATATCTGAAAATTCTGAGGGAAATTCATTTCCAGCCTAGAATTCTATAACAATCCAAATCAGAAATCAAGTGGGAGCATAAAATAAAGATATTTTCAGTCCTATAAGTTCTCAAGAAAATTCCTCTCTCGTGTATCTATTCTCCGTAAACTACCAAAAGATGTGTTCCACCAAAACTAGGGACTAAACCAAAAAAAGGAAGCTAAAAGGTCCATAAACCACAAAAGAATAAAGAAGTAAGTTTATAGAATATTAGAACTAGTTAACAGAAATATTTATATAATATTATCACTAAGTTAACAGATATCCCAGGACAATATCCATGTAGAAAACAGAGACAGCAACTAGTCTGCATTGAAATATGAGGAAAGAAAGCCTCATAAAGGATGTTCCTAAGAAAATATTAAATTGATAAATTACCTAACATGTCTGAACATATGGAGAGGAAATTTGAATTTCTGACATGAAGTTTAAGGATAATTAGTCATGGATGAAAAAATAAATAAATAAAAATAAAAAATAAGGAAACCAAAAAGGAGGAAGGGAAAAACCCCAAGAGAAAGGGAGATGATTATGCAAGAACTTAGGCTTCCAGTCAAGATGAATTAATATGCGCTGGGCTTACTCTACCACCTGAAACAAACAGTAAAAAAGACTATATATAAAAAGACAGTGGTTTTCAAGACACTGGACACTAGGTAACAAAAGACAGTGCTCTCTGGGAGAATGCTCCAACCAGTAGTATAATACATATTCTTTTTTTTTTCCCCAAATCTTTATTGGAGTATAATTGCTAAATGTTGTGTTAGTTTCTGCTATACAGCAAAGTGAATCAGCTATATGTATACATATAATCCTATATCCCCTCCCTCTTGAGCCTACCTCCCACCTTACCTATCCCACCCCTCGAAGTAAGTCAGAAAGAGAAAAACAAATACTGTATGTTAACACGTATATATGGAATCTGAAATCAGCAGTGCTGATGAACCTAGTCGTAGGGCAGGAATAAAGACACAGACACAGAGAACGGGCTTGAGGACACGGTGGGGAAGGGGAAAATGGGAGGAAGTGAGAGAGTAGCATTGACATATATACTTATTCTTTTTAAGTGCACACAAAACACACCACACTATGGGCCATGAAAAAAAAGACTCAATAAAAAAAGACATATTGTTAAATCATTTATATGTAGAATATAAAAAAGCCAAACATAGAAAAAGAGACTGGAATGGTGGTTACCAGGGGCTGGGGAGTGGGAGGAAAGGAGAGATGTTGGTCAAAGAGTATAAACTTCAATAACAAGATGAATAAATTCTGGAGATCTAAGGTACAACATGGTGATTACAGTTAACAATTCTGTATTATATACTTGAAAGTTGCTAAGAGAGTAGATCTTAAATGCCCTCACCAAACACACACACAAAAGTGGCATAATGCAAGTGTTAGCTAATGCTGTGGTGGTAATCATTTTGGAATACATAAATGTATCAAATCAACATGATATACACCTTAAACTTACATAATGTTGCATGTCAATTATATCTCAATAAAGCTAGGAAAAAAGTCTCAGCCTAAAAAAAGTTTGCATTGCCAGCTTCATACAAGATTGGGGCATTGCAAATTTAAACAACAATACATACATATTAGAATGGCCAAAATCCAAAACACCAACAATAGCAAATGCTGGTGAGGATGTGGAGCAACACCAACAATAGCAAATGCTGGTGAGGATGTGGAGGAAGTGCTCATTCATTTCCAGATGTGAATGCAAAGTGGTACAGTCACTTTGGGAGACAGTTTGGCAGTTTCTTACAAAACTAAACATACTCTGACCACACAATCCAGCAATGGTGCTCCTTATTATCTACTCAAGTGAGTTGAAAACTATGTCCACACAAAAAGCTGCACATGGATGTTTATAGTAGCTTTAGTCACAATTACCAAAACTTGGAAGCAACTAAAATGTCCCTCAGTGGATGAACATATATATAAACTGTGGTACATCTAGACAATGGACTACTATTCAATACTAAAAAGAAATGAGCTCTCAAGTCACAAAAAGAAATGGAGAAAACTTAAGTGCATATTACTAAGTGAAAGAAGCCAAATATAATGAAATAAGAATAAATCTGATCAGAGGTGTGAGAGACCCCTATACCAAAAACTACAAAATGTTGTTAAGAGAAACTAAAGATTTAAATACGTGGAGAGCTATACTTTGTTAATGGGTCACAAAACTCAATATTAAGATGTCAGTTCTCCCCACACTGATGTATAAAGTAAAGAAATCCAATGAAAAAATCCCAGTCGGATTTTTGTAGAAATTGACAAACTGATTCTAAAATTCACTGTAAATGCAAATGGCAGCCCCAAAAATTTTGAAAAAGAAAAAAGTTGAAGAATTCACACTTCCTAATTTCAGGAATCCTCATACAACTGCAGTGAAAGGATCCTGGGAGGCTGCACAGCCCCTCAGAACCTTCATGGTCCTGGCGACAACAGGAGGACTTGGGCCAGGAGCAGCATCTGGTACTCACCCCCTTCCCACAGCACCTCCAGGGGGCTGTGTTTAATGGGCTTTATGTACTGCCCAGCAGAGATGTTCAACAAGCCTTTAGTGGACTCCCTGGTGTGGTTGGAGGATTATACACCTAAGAACCCAGATACAGTGACTGGCTGCTCCCTAAACCATGTTGGTTTTGGAGCTCAGAGCCACAAATAATTTGGCTCATCTCCCTAGCTGCCCAGAAATTCATCTCAAATATTGTTAATGATGTCCTGCAAGAATGAAAAATGAAAGGCACCAACTCTGGCAGCTCCCGAAGCAAAAGAAAGGATCACAAGTACACTCTAACCATGGAGGACTTTATCTCTCTCCTCAGTGAGTATGACATCAATGTAAAAAAGCCATAATAATTCACCTGAGCCACCCAACCTAAATGTATTTATGTGTCCCCATGTCCCCACACCAGCTTATTTTCATCATAAACTTCATCTTGACAAGTTAAAAAAATAAACTATAGTAAAGACAATGTGATATTCAAATCAATATACATAAATAGATGAATGGAGTAAATGGAGAGCTAGAAATAGACTCACATGTCTGATTTTCCATAAGGATGCAAAGGAAGTTCAGTGGAGAAAAGGAAGTCTTTTCAATAAATAGTGGTGGAACAATTGGATATCCATTTCAAAACAACAAAAAAAAGAACTTTGATTTATACCTCACACCATATACAAAAATTAAACCAAAATGAATCATAAGCCTAAATGTAAAACCTAAAATTATAAAACTTCTAGAAGAAAAATTAGCATAAAATTTTTGTGACTTTAAGTTAGGCAAAGATTTCTTAGATACAACACTATTAGCACAGTCTATAAAGGGAAAAAATTTAATGAAATGGACTTCAATAAATTTTTAAACTTTTGCTTTTCAAAAGCTTTTCAAAACTTAAGAAAATAAAGACAAGCCACACACTGGGAAAAAATATTTGTAAATCATAAATCTGATAAATGACTTGCATCATTATATATAAAGGACTTAAAACTCAACAATAAGAAAATTTTTAAAACTCAATTTTAAAAATGAACAAAGGATGTGAACATACACTTCACTAAAGAAGATATGCAAAAGGGAACCTACCTCAACATAATAAAGGCCATATATGACAAGCCCACAGCTAACATCATACTCAATGGTGAAAAGCTGAAAGCATTTCCTCTAAGATCAGGAACAAGACAAGAATGCTCACTCCTGTGACTTTTTTTCAGCATAGTATTGAAAGTCCTAGGTACAGCAATCAGAAAAGAAAAAGAAATGAAAGGAATCCAAATTGGAAAGGAAGAAGTAAAACTGTCACTTTGTAGATGGTGTGATATTATACATAGAAATCCTAACAATGCCACCAGAAAACTATCAGACCTCATCAATGAATTTGGTAAAGCTGGAAGATACAAAACTAATATACAGAAATCTGTTGCATTTCTATACACTAATAACAAACTGTCAGAAAGAGAAATTAAGTAAACAATCCCATTTACCATTACATCAGAAAGATAAAATACCTAGGAATAAATCTACCTAAGACAGTCAAAAACCTGTACTGGGAAAACTATAAGACACTGATGAAAGAAATTGAAGATGAAACAAACAGATAGAAAGATATACCATGTTCTTGGATTAGGAAAATTAATATTGTTAAAGTGACCATACTAACCAAGGTAACCTTGGGTAGAATGAAATCCCTGTCAAAATACAATTCAGTGCAATTCAACGTACACCTATCAAGTTACCAATGGCATTTTTCACAGAACCAGAACAAATAATTTTTAAATTTCTATGGAAACACAAAAGATCCCAAATAGCCAAAACAACCTTGAGAAAGAAGAACAGAGTTGGAGAAATCATGCGCCCTGACTTCAGACTACACTATAAAGCTACAGTAATCAAAACAGTATGGTACTAGACTTCCCTGGTGATGCAGTGGTAAAGAATCCGCCTGCCAATGAAGGAGACACAGGTTAAATCCCTGGTCCAGGAAGATCCCACATGCTGCAGAGCAACTAAGCCCATATGCCACAACTACTGAGCCTGCATGCCACAACTACTGAAGCCCATGCGCCTGCAGCCTGTGCTTCACAACAACAGAAGCCATAGCAATGAGAAGCCTGAGCACCACAATGAAGAGTAGCCCATACTCACTGCAACTAGAGAAAGCCCATGCACAGCAACAAAGACCCAAAGCAGCCAAAAAATTAATTAATTAATTAATTTAAAAACAACAGCAACAACAAAACAGTATGGTACTTGCACAAAAACAGACACATAGCTCAATGGAACAGAATAGAGAGCCCTGAAATAAACCCATGCATTTATGGTCAATTAATCTATGACAAAAGAGGAAAGAACATACAATGGAGAAAGGGCAGTCTCTTCAATAAGCGGTGCTAGGAAAACTGGGTATCTACCTATAAAAGAATGAAATTAGAACATTCTCTAACACCATATACAAAAATAAACTCGTGGATTAAAGACCTAAATGTAAGGCTGGAAACCGTAAAACTCCTAGAGGAAAACATAGGCAGAATGCTATTTGACATAAATCATAGCAATATTTTTTGGATCTGTCTCCTAACCAAAGGCAATAAAGGCAAAAAATAAACAAACAAATGGGACCTAATTAAACTTAAAATTTTTTGCACAGCAAAGCAAACCATCAACAAAATGAAAAGAACCTAATAAATAGGAGAAAATATTTGCAAATGATATTACCAATAAGGGGTTAATATCCAATATACATAAACAGCTCATACAACTTAACATTAATAAAAAACCCAATTTTTAAAAAGGCAAAAGACCTGAATAGACATTTTTCCAAAGAGGAAATGCAGATGAAAAGATGCTCAACATTGCTAATCATCAGGGAAATGCAAATCAGAACCACAATGAGACATCACTGAGACCATTCTGACACCTGTCAGAATAGCTAACATCGAAAAGAATACAAATGACAAGTGTTGGCGAGGATTTGGAGGAAGGGGAATCCTCATACACTGTTGGCGGGAATGTAATTGGTGCAGCCACTGTGGAAAACAGTATGGAAGTTTCTCAAAAAACTAATAATAGAGCTACCATATAACCCAGCAATTGCACTCCTGAGTATCAAAAAACCATCGGCAACACTAATTTGAAAAGATACCTGCACCCTAGTGTTCATAGCAGCATTATTTACAATTGTCAAGATATGGAAGCAACATAAGTGTCCATCAGCAGATGAATGGAATACTAGTCAGCTATAAAAATGAATTAAATTTTGCTATTTGCAACAACATGGGTGGACTTGGAGGATATTGTGCTAAGTGTAATAAGTCAGACAGTGAAAGACATATACTGTATAACATCACTTATATGTGGAATCTAAAAAAATACAACAAACTAGTGAATATAACAAAAAAGAATCAGAGTCACAGATATAGAGAACAAACTAGAAGTTACCCGTGGGGAGCAGGAAAGCAGAAGGGGCAGTATAGGAGTGAGGGATAAAGAGCTACAAACTATTATATATAAAATAAGCTACAAGGATATATTGTACAACACAGGGAATATAGCCAATATTTTATAATAACTATAAATGGAGTATAACCTTTAAAAATTATGAATCACTATATTGTACACCTATAACTTATATAATATTGTACATCAACTATAGTTCATTTTTAAAAAGATAAAGATATGCAGATGGCAAATAAGAACATGAAGAGATGCTTAATGTCATTAGTTATTAGGACAACACAAATTAAAATCACAATGAGATATAACTACACACCTGGTAGAATGGCTAAAATTAAAAAGACAAAAGACTGACAATACCAAGTGTTGGAGAGGGTGTGAAAGAATTGGAAGTCTCATCTCACCCCTATGCTTAACCAAGAGAAAGGAAAACATATCCGTACAAGGGTTTGTAAATGAACGTTCACAGTATTTTTATTTATGATAGCCCAAAACTGGAAACATTCCAATCATCCATCAACAGGTGAACAACAACAACAACAAAATGGTAGTACATCCATACAATGGAATACAATTCAGCCATAGAAGTAAACAAACTATTGTCATTTGCAACCACATGAGTGACTCTCACAATAATTATGGTAAATGCAAGAAGCCAGACCAAAGTAGACTAATGCACTATGATTCAATTATGTAAAATTCTTGAAAACACAAGTTAATCTCTATAACAAAAAGTATATCAGTGATTGTCTATCAGGTGATGGACAGTCTGGAGGGATTATAAAGGGACACAAGGAAACTTTTGAGGTTGATGGGTGTGTTCATTATCTTGATTGTGGTGATGGTTTCATGGGAGGAAACACATGTCAAATCTTATCGAATTTTCCACTTTAAATGTGTACCTTTTCGTATTGTGTATCATACCTCTGTAAAGCTGTTATTAAAAGCTATAAATGAGGGACTTTCCTGGTGACACAGTGGTTAAGAATCTGCCTGCCAATGCAGGGGACACGGGTTTGATCCCTGGACGGGGAGGATCCCACATGCTGTGGAGCAACTAAGCCCGTGTGCCACAACTACTGAGCCTGTGCTCTAGAGCCCGCAAGCCACAACTATTGAGTCCACGTGCCACAACTACTGAAGCCCCTGTGCCTAGAGCGTGTGCTCCACAAGATAAGCTTGAGCACCACAACAAAGACCCACACAGCCAATAAATAAAAATAAATAAAAATTTTAAAAATAATAAAATTTTTAAAAAGCTATAAATCAAATGAAATGTAATTGTAAATATGAGTAATATTTACATAATTGTAATAATATAAATACTGAGTAAGGCATCTTTTTTAAGAGACTGGAGACTGGGTTATTAATTTGCATTTTTCTGATTTCTATTTAGGTTTTGTACCTCTTCACATACTGAATGGTCATTTGGGATTTTTCCTTCTATGGATTGCTTATTCAAGCACTTTGCCCTTTTTGGTTGGTTTTTCTATGTTATTCTTGCTGATTTGCAGGCATTCCTTATATAGTCTAGGTATTAATCTCTTTTTGGTTATATGTGCTGCGGATGTCTTCTCTCAGTCTGTCCCTGTCAATTAACTTTGGCTAACTCCTTCCTGTTCTTTGCAGGCCACCTAACTTTCCCTAGCCAAAACACTGGGCAGGTCACAACTTCAGCTGACTGTATGTGTTAACTCTTTCAATCTTATCACTCAACCTTATCCTGGAATTTAATATTCTGAATAAACTACAAAATATCTTAAAGGAATCCTCTGTATTATGAAATCAATGAGTTTGCCTGGAGAATTAGTTTGCCCCAGCCAGAGAAATCTATACATAACTTTAGAAAAGAGCAGGCTATGTAAAGTAGTGATGAGAGAAATGTGTTTTGTTAAACTTAGTCCACCTCCACCCCTCAAATTTCCCATATCCACTTATTTGTTTTTGAGGCAGTAAAGTGCAATGATAAACCTTGCAAGTGATAGACATGATTTCAAATCATGAGCCTCCATTTACCATGTAAAATGGAGTAGGTAATATCTGCCTCACAGGACTGTTTCAAGGATGAATTATTATACTGTAAGTGCTTAATTAGCACAGCACCTGGGCCATAGTTAGCACCCGGTAAAGATAGCCGTAATTATTACCTAGACTGCCCTCTCCCAGCCCATTCTCCCTTTCAGCTCAGCAAAGATCCTTCTACTTATATTTTATTTTTTATACTTTTTTTAACTTTTATTGGAGTATAGTTGATACACAATGTTGTGTTAGTTTCAAGTGAACAGCAAGTGAATCAGTTATATATATATATATACACACACATATATCCACTCTTTTTCCCTTCTGCTTATATATTAAAGCTAAGTTCAAAAGACATCTCTTCCATAAAAGCATCCCCAAATCAGTGCAAGCTGACTCCAGCACACCACTGCTTAAACCCCATTTTCAACTCCCACAATGTTCATCACTCTCTTTTCTGCGGTCTCAAGTGCATTATTCATTTCACTTGCATGTATCTGAGAATACTGCGATGATATCAATATGTGACTGTTTCCCACAATAAAATGTGAACTCCCTGAAGTCAGGAATAATTATCTCCGTTACTCACTTTTAACACAACGAAGGGTTTTCTTCTTAAATATTGCTAGCAACTAGGCTAAACATGTTACATAGATGCAAATGATAAAGGGATCAAAGTAAAGCAAAACAATATTTTGACCTATCATAAAGAAAACTATCTTTCAAAATAACAGAAGAAAGAGGAGGGAAGAGAAAAAGAGGAGAAGGAGGAAAGGAGAAGGAAGAGGTAGGGAGGAAGAGAAGAAGGAGGGGTGGAGAAAGGTGGTGAAGAAGAATCCTATAGAAGATTCGGAATATAACAATATCCTACAATATCACCTTTTTCAAAGTAGTTCAACTATACACACCATATGAATTTCATCAGTAGAGTTTATCTGAATTGCTATATTTAAATCAGTGTGTATCTATTACTGATTAAAGAAAGGCACAATGTCAGCCACCTTTCACTTTTAATTTTATGTAGAACAGTTATATCGGTTTTCTCAACAAGTCATTGTGCAAGCTCTCATGGTGAGAAACTTTACTTACATATGGAAACTTTCACTTCTGGGTGAAAATTAAATACTTAATTAAAATTATTGTTATGGGGCCCCTGTCTATAACACTCATCTTTCTGAAAATAGGTGTCATATATTTTCACACTCGTGTGAAAGCCAAAGTCCCTGGTCTAAAAATATTTCCATTGTATTTTAATGATGATTTAATAAAAAAGGGAACACATATTTGAGTCCATATTTAAATAAGGTTTAGTCTTTAAGTGGAAAGTTTTTATTTTTGTTTCAATTTTTTTACTTCTGAAGTATGGTAAGACACTACATTTATTTAATATCCACATACCTGAATAATGTTTACCCTAATCCCTGGTGGTAAAATAATTTTTAAAATTAAAAATGAGTATTTATGACTTTATACATTGTTCTTGTATTTTGAATATGTTCTGGTTATCTATTTCTTTTTTTAGAAATCACTGCAAATTGGATTGACTTAAAACAACAGTCATTTTATTATTTCCACTGGTTTCTGTGGGCCAAGAATTTAGGGAAGGCTCATCTGAGTGGTTCTGGTTTGGGGCCTCTCCTGAACTTCATGTATTATGCCTTAGAACTTTCTGAGGTCTTACAAAGAATATTCTAGCCCCATCTATCCCTTAGGTCTTTGTCCTAAAGCCCTTTTTAAATTTGAGAACAATTTGCTAACTGAAAAGACTGCTCTGAATCCTTTGCATTTCCTAGGAATTTTATTCAAAATTGAATAATTTGCTCATTAGTTCATCACGCTCCTCTTTTATTTTATTATGGGCAGCAGGAAAAGCCAGATCATTGAGTTCATTAGGTACACAGTCTATGTTCCACATTCACACAGGCAAGAGTTTTGCTAACCTTTCTGCCACTACATAATGAGGGTCCCTCTTTCTCCAACTTCCAATTATGATTTCCTCACTTTGCTTTAAGCCCTTTTGGACAGCCTTCTTGAGACCCTTTAGGCTACTGCTAACACTCTCCTCAAGTTTCTTCTAGCTTTCCCTAACAACCTCCCTAGGTGCTTCAGGATTTCACTAACAGTTTCTTCCTAAAGGATTCTATCCACGTGAGATTTTTGTTATGTCAGCACTCCATTTCTGCATCAAATTCTGCTCCAATTATCTATTGCTACATGATAAATCACCCCAAAATGTAGTTGCTTAAAACAATTACTGTATTATCTTTCATAGTTTCTGTAGCTCAGAAATTCAGAAAGGGATCAGTTTATGATTCTGGCTTAAAGGCACTTATTTGTAGTCACACAGTAGATGGATTGGAACAATGAGGAGCTGGAACAGCTGGGATGGCTAGACACATCTCTCCTAACTTGTAGATTCAATGTTCCTCTATGTACTCTCTCCACGTAGGCTAATTTAAGCTCCCTCACAGCACAGCAGTATCAGGGGAGTTGATCAGCTTCCATGGTCTGACTTCCTCCAGGGCAGTCATCCCAAGAGAACTAAATAGAAGCTTATGGCCTCTTCTTTGCTAGTATCCATAAGTAATGCAAAGTCACCTCAACTGGACTCCACTTGTGAAGAAATTACAATCCTACCCAACTTCAAGTTGAGGGAGCAAATTAGACTCCATCTTTTTATGGGTGAGTGGCAAAGTTCTAAAAGATTATGTGGCTTGAGAGTTATTTTGCAACCATTTTTCAAAAATACAATCTGCTACATAATAATACTTTTACACTTTGTTCCATATGGTTTCTTTCTCTAGCTATTTTTAAGTGAGAAGTAACACAAACCATCAGCCCTTGGAACAGTATCCCAGTTGAGGATGGAGGAAGGGGCCATCATTTAACATTAGGTAGCCATGGGTTTTCATTTTTTTCTTTAACCATGATTTCAAAACTGTGGATCCATAATCCTGATTACTATACAAAATTAGGTCTTCAATGTATACTTTAAAAGGAATCCATGCTTCTTTTTTCTTGAAAATGTCTATTTATAAATAAAATTGTTTTGTTACTCTTTTTCTGTGAAATGCTAGAGTACATTGCTATTGTGCAACCTTACTTCCTCTACAACAAATGATGTAAAATACTAAACATTTATTTCTTCACTTATTTTCCATACATGTAGCAACACATATAAATCTCTTTTAAATAACTTTATCATACACCAAATAACAACAATAGTCATATCTGATTGATGGGGTTAAAAGTCATTTTTATTTTTTTCTAAATGTTTTTACATTGACCAAGTTGTTTAGTGAAAATTATTATTTTTACCATTGGAAAGGAATCAAAACTCTTTGCAATTTAACTTTATCCCCTTGCACAGTATGCTGCATGCTAGAAACTTAAGAATGACTATATTTTCAGTGATTCCAACACCTCCATATATCAGTATGTGTTGCCATAGGCACATAATGAGGAGAAAGACAAATATGTGAAAATAAAATTTAATAAGTAGTTTAATGCATCTAATACCATATATACACATGTACATAATTCACTCCTGCTTTAAAGAGGAATGAATAAAATGATACTGTATCCCATAGAAAGAGGGACCCATCCATCATGCAAAGTGTGGTTTGTGATTCTGTGGCAGTTTGGGGAAGCAGGGCTTCTTAACCCACTCCTGCTATCCACATAACCCCTCATTTGCTTTTACAACTGAGGAATAGATATAATTAGACAATGTGAATATCTCTTGTCTCTGTCTCTGACTAAAGTGACCTTTTCTGGAATTTGAATACAATCCAGATTTTTTGGACAGTCCAATTGCAATTGTTGTATCTCATAAGTATGTTTATGTCTTCATTTCTGATGGAAAAAGTAGTCCCATACCTACAGGTCTTCCATGCTAACATCTCTAGCAAGTCCTGTGTGAACACATAAACATCCAGTCCAGGGGAAAATATAACGTGGCAGCTTTGAATTGGAAAGAGCATGGATTTTGGAGTCAGAAAGACCTGTGCTCAAATCCCTAATAGTTCATGTATTACCTCTAGAATCTTTAGCAAATTCCTTCTCTCTGAGCCTGTGTAACCTAGATTGCAATAATGGTTTCACAGGTGTTTGGGCATGTTCAAATCCATCAAATTGTATGCATTAAATATGTGCAGTTCTTTGTTTATTAATTACATCTCAATAGAGCTATTTAAAAAAAATAGCATTTGGTATAATATACCTACCTCAGAAAGTAGATTTGAGGAATGTATGCAAGGCTATAAAGTGCATTATCTATGAGTAGTTTGGAAGTTATTTTTTGGTTGTAAAAGTTTAACTTTATTTACTCTGATAATTGCAGGGTTCTAAGAAATGCCAAGAGAAAAGAGGAGGAAGTGAAAGTATTGGACTAGAGAGAGGGTCTTTCCTTAAAATGACTTTGCTTTCCTTCAAATAACTTTGCCTTCCTTCAAAAGCAATAGAATTTATTTCCTGAGAAACAGAGACTGTTAAGGCAGGCTAACTAAAGGAGTGTTTTAGCTTTAGCTCTTTGAGAGCAAAGCTTGGATTCCAACTCCAACCTTTGTACAGCTAACTTGTTAGGGTTCATACCCATTCTAATGCAAACACATGAAAACAATTAGCTAAATTCCAGCCTGGCTTCTCAATACTATGCCTTATTTAGCTCTTAGCAGGGGTTACTGCTGTGGCCAAAAAACCTGGTTTACCACAGAGTGATTTCTGCAGAGAATGTAAAATCATATCAGCAAGTTTGTTACAGATCACATCTTGGCAATAGAATAAAGCTTGAATATTCAATTGGCAGTGTGTATGTGTACCTCCTATATGACCATGTCCACCCTAGAAGATTAAAGTGGAAGATTAAAAATAGCCTAGATAATTTGGATAAGAGGAACAATAATAAAACCTGCTGTTTTTTTCGTGGAGAATAATGGTGATGTTTCCAATATCTGAATTACATGAACTCAAAATTCTCATTTGTATTTACAGATAATTTTATCAACATATTTAAAGGAAAATGCCTAACTTTCTACTTTCTTTTATCTGTTTGGCACAGCTCAGTATTAGAGAATTGGCAGAATCAAGATCTTCCAAAGACATCATCCACCAATCTGAAACCCTCACATTTAAATCCAGCTAAAAATACAGGTAGAATTACTTCAATTTCTATAAACCATGATACAATCTTTTTTAAAAGGTGCAATAGTTGTAGAATCTTTAGGTAATCAAAATGACTATTTTTAATCACATAAAAATTATGCATTTCACATCCAGCTATCATGGAACAATTGAGAAATTACTTTGAGGTAAAGTCTAACTCCGCAAAAATGATATAATAATATATCCTAAAGTGCTATATCATGTGTGATTTTTCATTCACTATAAAAATACATGTGTGTTGGGGGGGACTCGAGGGGGGGGAGTCAAAGGAGGGAGGGAATACGGGGATATGTGTATAAAAACAGATGATTGAACCTGGTGTACTCCCCCCAAAAAAAATAAATAAATAAATAATAAAAAAAATAAAATAAAATAAAATACATGTGTGATGTAAGTAAAGGCAGTTTGTCTCCAGGTTATGAAAATAATTACTAAAAGTAGAAATGGAAGAAATCAAATATTATGAATGTTTAGAAAATCAGTAGGGACATATCCCCAAACCTTCATATTAAAAAAAAAAAAAAAAAAAAAAAGGAAGAGTCTCAGATTATGACCATTCAGCATATTCAAATCCATGAAAACCACTGTGGTGTTGATTCCATATTTTTCATGTCATGATCCTTTCAGTTAAGTTACTTTTCAAATGACTGTGTCCTTTTCTAAAACAAAATAATTTCCTATATTCTTAGAGCTAGCACTTGCTAAAGATAAAGGAATAAATGAGTAAGTGAATGAATTCCACAATATCTATAAACATCAGGGTCTTGAAAATGGAAATGAAGAAAAAGAAATTCAATCTGTCTCTCCAAGTAACCTAAAACTCAGTCTTTGCTCATAAAATAGTACCATGGAATCCTTTTCCAGGAACTTTATATAAATCTTTTTTCTTATGAGTAGAATCTTGCTTCTGTCTTCTCTCATCATGTAAATCACCAATCCATTGACCTTCTTGAGCTTATCCAAGATGCCTGTATGAAAAGATGAGCCTTCTTTTTATGGAAATTTTTTGTCTTCAAAGATATATAACAAAATTTGCCATTTTAACCATTATTAAGTATACAATTCAGTGGCATTAATTGCATATATAATGTTGTGCAACCAGCACCACTATCTGATCTGCACAGAGGAATATAAGAGCCAAGATTTTTCTTAGAAAACAGTTCTGCAGAAATCAGCACTGAATGTTCATGTTTTTCCTTCATTTTCCAAGGCTCTCGAAGCTCTGCTCTGTGGGTTAATGACTTACTTAACTAAATGTTCATAGAGTGTGGAACATTGTGCTTTCCAAACATACCAAATTTCACTCCCAGTTTCAGTTAAAAAGGGTTTCAAGAGTCTGAGGTATTGGGAGGTCTAAAGCCGGTATAAGTCAGAGGTCAGAACAATTATCTCCAGCAACTCTTTTCTCGATAGAGAGAAAGAAGAAAATGATGACTAAAGATACAGAAAGTAGGATATTCTTTTTTTCTCAAAAAAGCATGCTTTTTTGTTAGGAGATAAAGATTATGGTGATCATCTATTCAGGCAAGAAAACGTTTTAATTTTCTCATTTTTGCAAGAGAATTTCAAACCAACCTTTTGCACTTTTTTATTTCTAAGTATATAGATCTGCTCTTCATCAAGAACACAGAACACATGAACTTAGGTTCTTTGCCAGAAAATGAAGCCTCAAGTTGGCTCCTGTTCAATTTTTATCAAAAGTCTACTTGCAAAAAAACAGCATTACTGAAAGGACACACAACTCATTCATTCCATGAGAAGTTTTAAATTTTATTCCTGTGTATCAAGATAATATTTGGAGATATTAAACCAAGGCTTTCATCGTCCCACAACCAGTTTTGCAGCACTCTGCCTTCATCACTGAGGCAGCAGCCATAGCTTTCTGTATGAAATGCCCCCAGGCTAGAGCAGATGCAGAAAGGAAACAGTCAAATTCCTGGCTTTTGAGTTCACAAGTGGACTTTTGTAAATCTGTGGCAGAGTCCTGACTCTCAACTGCACTAGCAAGATGCATGAAATGGAAGAGTGTTTTGAATTTTAAAATATATATATTGGGACTTCCCTGGTGGCACTGTGGTTAAGAATCCACCTGCCAATGCAGCAGACACTGGTTCAGTTCCTGGCCTGGGAAGATCCCACACAACGCGGAGCAACTACTGAACCTGCACTCTAGAGTCCTCAAGCCACAACTACCAAGCCTGTGTGCCGAAACTATTGAAGGCTGCACACCTAGAGTCCATGCTCCACAACCAGGGAAACCACAGCAATGAGAAGCCCTCGCACCACATCGAAGAGTAGCCCCCACTCACCACAACTAGAGAAAGCCCATGTGCAGCAAGACCCAAAGCAGCCAATAAAATAAATAAATAAATAATTTAAATATATATGTATATTAACTTCCCTTTTGAATTAAAAAATATACATTTCAAAATCCAAAACCTAGTATATATACCATGAATGTAGAGTAAGGAAGCATATTTGATAACATAAAATCAGACTTTTGGCCCCAAAGTGATAAAAAATTCAGTGAGAGTGAGGAAGAAAAAGATTAAAGAGTGTGTGGCCAAGTGTTGATCCTAGTGGGTGCACGAGAAAGCACTTCAGTACTCTGCCCCCCTATCATACTTGCATCTAGAAACTAAGCATGTCCAGTATACTGTGACAGGGGCTGCTATAGAACTCTGTGGAAGACTGTTGACTCTTTGGAGCTACTGCCCCTAGGAGTTTACAGCAGAGCATCTGGGGGTGGGCCAGCCTGGGGCTGCTGTTAGTCAGTCAGGCAGGCAGTTGGGAAGGAGAGCTGCAAGCAGAGTGAGGAAGCACGATGATAAGCTGGAAACTGCTGGCATCTTGGCATCTGTCTTCACTTCCTCTAACCAATGACAACTTTCCAAGTATAATGACTGCTGCTTTCACTTCTGCCTCGCAAATCTCTTGCAGCTTCCCTTATGGCCGACTGGAACCTGACAGTGAAACATAGTTCACAGAAGAAGCAAGTTCATGATAAAAGGATCTACTACAGGACTACTGAGGGACAAAGTGAGAGTTAAAGGATGCATTAAGCAAGAATGAACATAAAAAAGAAGAAAGAAAGCATTCCAGATGAAGCAACAGAGTGACCAAAGGCACAAAGGTGGAGTAAACATGGTGTGAATAGGAGCCCTGAACATGTAGGAGAACTGGAGGACACAGGATTGCTAGGTTAGTCAGGGGAGTCATAGGATGGAAGGCACTGATCCCAATAAAGTTTACAAATCAAGTAAGTTCTTGAGGAACCCCTTCTCCAATGGGGAATTTCCCTGGGTCAGAAGGGAGGCATTTGGGACTGTTCAAAGAGGGTAAAGCAGCTGAGTTGTGGCAGATGGGAAAGAGTGAGAAACATATGGAGGGTCTGCACTGCGGCTCAGCTTGTCCGGACTGAGACATCGGTTCACAGCTGTACAGGGGGTCTGGGAAATGGAACATGGGAACCGGAGAACTGGTTCAGGGTGAGAAATATTGTTGGCAGTGGGGAGATGGACTGAGAGGACAGGAGGGAAGAAATCCGCAGAGGAGAGTGCCTACGGAGGAAAGCTGGGCAGCCATGGCAGCGGCTTGATACTTCTGACTCACAAGCGGGGGGGGAGGAGCCGCAGGTGTAGCCTATTTCTGAGCACCTGTGATGGACAAAGGAAGGACTCCTCTGGGCCTGGCGAACACACTCAGGGATAACAAAGGCCCCAGGGTGGGGCTGGCCTAGAATGCCTGCAGCCAAGACCCAAAAGTCCACAGAGTGGCCCAGCTCTGGAGACATTCTGTTTACACCTGAGCCGCCAGCGTCCCTCTGTAACAGGCACCGCCAGGGCTGACTGAGCCACCGTGACCCAGGCAGAGCGCACCAGCGGAGTCGTAGCAGGGGGGAGGAGCCATAGCTGGAGTTGCTCTCTCGCCCTGAGCAGCCCAAGCTGCCATGACCCAGGCAGGGCGCCACTGTTCACTCACTCCTGGGGGAAGGAGCCACTATTGAACCCTCTCTCTCCCCACACACTGGCGCTTACAAACGAACAATAAAGGAAGCTCTGCTGGTCGCAGAGTAATACAAAAAGCCAAAGGCAGGTAGAAGAACACTTAGAGCTAAGACCCCAAGGAAACAGAAATATTATTATTAATTCTATTGATCTGGTCCATTCTGGAGTCAATTCTAGTTTTTTTTTTTTAATTAATTATGATCTTAGTCCTAAGGGATCTACACATTTTATAACATATTTTTTATTCTATTTTTTATTCTATTTTCATTTTTAGCCTTTCTAATATATTTCTATTTCTAACTAAGTTTTTTGTAGTGCTGACTGTATCTCTCCTACCTTCTTTTCATCTCTATCTTTTATACATTTCTATTTTTTCTTTTTCATTTCATGTTTCCAGTCACACTACACTCTTCTGTTGCCCTATCTTCTACCCTTTTTTAGTTTCTTTTATCTTAATATACTTATAATCAATACTATTGCTCAGCTCTGTTTCCTTGGTTTATTCTCCAGATGACACATTGCTTTGGTTTTTATTATTAGGTTTTGTCTTTATCTTAGTTCTAAGTACAATTGTCTGATTTCGTTCTGAGAATCTTTAGTCTGTCTGGTGGTACTCTTGCTCTTTATTATATTTGATCTACCTTTCAGAATCTCCCTGGATTTGCGTTTGTGTGTGTGTGTGTGTGTCTCTGTGTGTGTGGTGTTTTTTTTTTTTTCTTTAGGTTTTTTTTTTTTGGTTTTGAATTTCTGTTGGTTTTCTCTTTGATTGTCTGATGCCATACAGGGGTTCTTCTGTCAGGTCTTTCTAGTGCCTTATGTTCTATTGGATCCAGTATTTGTGTGTCTTATACATGTATGTCTTTCCCTGATTTAGGATTTGTTTGACTCAACACTCTGCCATTAGTCTGGGGCTTGGACAGTCTTCTTTAATCCCCTTTATTGCTGGGACAAGCAACCTCTGAAGTCTGGACTACTCCATCAGAAGTCAAGTAAGAGGCTCTGGGGAGGGAGCACTGAATCCAGGATGCTAGACTGCTAGGGAGTCCTCAGACACAGGGAAGATTAACTGCAAAGAACTCTCACACAGCCCTGTATCAGTGTCTAAGACCTGGCTTCATCCAACTGTCTGCAACTGCCAGTACTGGACACCTCACACCAAACTACAAACAAGACAGGAACACAAACCCACCCATCAGCACACAGACTACCTAAAGCCATATTAACCTCACAGATACCCTAAAACACACCACCTGACACGGCCCTGCTCATCAGAGAGAAAAGACACAGAGCCACACACCAGAAAGCAGACACCAGACCCTCCCACCAGGAAGCCTACTCAAGACACTGGACAAACCCCACCACAGGGGGCAGAGGGCAGAAACGAGGAATTACTACTAGGCAGCATAGGGAAAGGAGACAGCAATTCCTATAAATTAGACAAAATGAGAAAATAAAGAAACACTATGCAGGCAAAGGAGCAGGAAAAAACTCCACAAAACCAAATAAATGAAAAGGAAATAGGAAAATTACCTGAAAAAGAATTCAGAGTAAAGATAATAAAGATGATCCAAAACCTTGACAACAAAATACAGAAAATACAAGAAACAGTTAATAAGGACTCAGAAGAACTAAAGAGCAAACAAACAGTAATGGACAACAAAATAACCGAAATTAAAAATACTCTAGATGGTATAAACAGAAGAATAACTGAGGCAGAAGAACAAATAAGTGAGTTGGAAGATAGAATGGGGGAAATAACTGCCACAGAGCAGGAAAGAGAAAAAAGAATAAAAAGAATGGAAGACAGTCTCAGAGACCTCGGTGACAACATTAAGCACACCATAGGCATCCCAGAAGAAGAAGAAAAAAAGAAAGTGTCTGAGAAAATATTTGAAGAGGTTAGAGTGGAAAACTTCCCCAACATGGGAAAGGAAATAATTAATCAAGTCCAAGAAGCGCAGAATAAGAAGTCCAAGAATAAATCCAAGGAGAAATGCAACGAGGCACATGTTAATCAAACTAATGAAAATTAAACACAAGGAAAAAATATCAAAAACAGCAAGAGAAAAGCAACAAATAACATATAAGGGAAAACCCATAAGGGTAACAGCTGATCTTTCTGCAGAAACTCTGCAGGCCAGAAGGGAATGGCAGGATATACAAAAGTCCTGAAAGAGAAAAACCTACAGCCAAGAATACTCTACCCAACAAGAATCTCATTCAGATTCGATGGAGAAATCAAAAGCTTTCCAGACAAGCAAAAGTTAAGAGAATTCAGCACCACCAAACCAGCCTTACAACAATTACTTAAGGAAATTTACTAAGTAGGAAACACCAGAAGGAAAAGACCTACAAAAACAAACCCAAAACAATTAAGAAAATGATAATAGGAACACACATCAATAATCACCTTAAATGTAAATGAATTAAAATCTCCAACCAAAAGACACAAACTAGCTGAATGGATACAAAACCAAGACACTTACCTATGCTGTCTACAAGAAACCCACTTCAGACCAAGGGACACATATAGACTGAAAGTAAAGGGATGGGAAAAGATATTCCATGCACATGGAAGTCAAAAGAAAGCTGGAGTAGCAATCCTCATATCAGACAAATTAGACTTTAAAGTAAAGACTATTACAAGAGACAAGGAAGGACATTACATAATGATCAAGGGATCCATTCAAGAAGAACAGATAACAGTTGTAAATATCTATGCCCCCAACATAGGAACACCTCAATACATAAGGCAAATGCTAACAACCATAAAAGGGGAACTCGACAGTAACACAGTAATAATAGGAGACTTTAACACCCCACTTACATCAATGGACAGATCATCCAAACAGAAAATAAATAAGGACACACAAGCTTTAAATGACACATTAGACCATCTCGACTTAATTGATATTTATAGGACATTCTATCCAAAAACTACAGAATACACTTTCTTCTCAAGTGCACACGGAACATTCTCCAGGATAGCTCACATCTTGGGTCACAAATCAAGCCTTCGTAAATTCAAAAAAAATGAAATCATATCAAGCATTTTCTCTGACCACAATGCCATGAGACTAGATATCAGTTACCTGAAAAAAACTGTAAAAAATACAACCACATGGGGGCTAAACAATACACTATTAAACAACCAAGAAATCACTGAAGAAATCAAAGAGGAAATCAAAAAATACCTAGAAACAAATGACAATGAAAACACAACAACCCAAAACCTATGGGACGCAGCAAAAGCAGTTCTAAGGGGGAACTCTATAGCAATAGAGTCCTAACTCAAGGAACAAGAAAAAGCTTGAATAAACAACCTAACCTTACACCTAAAACAATTAGAGAAAGAAGAACAAAGAAACCACAAAGTGAGCAGAAGGAAAGAAATCATAAAGATCTGATCAGAAATAAATGAAAAAGAAAGGAAGGAAACAATAGCAAAAATTAATGAAACTAAAAGCTGGTTCTTTGAGAAGATAAAGAAAATTGATAAATCATTAGCCAGACTCATCAGCAAAAAAAAGGGGGAAGATGCAAATCAACAGAATTAGAAATGAAAAAGAAGTAACAACGGACACCACAGAAATACAAAAGATCATGAGAGACGACTACAAGCAACTATATGCCAATAAATTGGATAACCTGGAAGAAATGGATACATTCTTAGAAAAATTCAATCCTCCAAGACTGAACCAGGAAGAAATAGAAAATATGAACAGACCCATCACAAGTATGGAAATTGAGACTATGATTAAAAATCTCCCAACAAACAAAAGCCCCGGGCCAGATGGCTTCACAGGTGAATTCTATCAAACAGTTAGAGAAGAGCTAACAACTATGCTTCTCAAACTCTTCCAAACTATTGCAGAAGGAGGAACACTCCCAAACTCATTGTACGAGGCCACCATCACCCTGATACCAAAACCAGGCAAAGATGTCACAAAAAAAGAAATTTATTGGCCAGTATCATGGATGAATATAGATGCAAAAATCCTCAACCAAATACTAGCTAACAGACTCCAACAGCACATTAAAAAGATCATACACCATGATCAAGTGGGGTTTATCCCTGCAACGCAAGGATTCTTCAGTATACGGAAATCAATCAATGTGATACATCATATCAACAAATTGAAGGATAAAAACAATACGATCATCTCAATAGATGCGGAAAAAGCTTTTGACAAAATTCAACATCCATTTATGATAAAAACTCTCCAGAAAATGGGCATAGAAGGAAATTACCACAACATGATAAAAGCCATGTATGAGAAAACAAAAGCCAACATCGTTCTCAATGGGGAAAAACTGAAAGCATTCCCTCTAGGAAGAGGAACAAGACAAGGGTGCCCATTCTCACCATTATTATTCAGCATAGTTTTGGAAGTTTTAGCCACAGCAATCAGAGAAGAAAAAGAAATAAAAGGAATCCAAATTGGAAAAGAAGAAGTAAAATTGTCACTCTTTGCAGATGACATGATACTATACATAGAAAACTCAAAGACTCTACCAGAAAACTGCTAGCACTAATTGATGGATTTAGTAAAGTAGCAGGATACAAAATTAATGCACAGAAATCTCTTGCATTCCTATGCACTAAAAATGAAAAAGCAGGAAGAGAAATTAAGGAAACTCTCCCATTTACCACTGCAACAAAAATAATAAAATACCTAGGAATAAACCTGCCTAAGGAGGCAAAAGACCTGTATGCAGAAAACTATAAGACACTGATGAAAGAAATCAAAGATGACAAAAACAGATGGAAAGACATACCATGTTCTTGGATTGGACGAATCAATATTGTGAAAATGACTATCCTACCCAAAGCAATTTACACATTCAGTGCAATCCCTATCAAATTACCAATGGCATTTTTCACAGAACTAGAACAAGAAATCTTACGATTTGTATGGAAACACAAAAGACCCCGAATAGCCAAAGCAATCTTGAGAAGGAAAGATGGAGTTGGTGAAATTAGGCTTCCTGACTTCAAACTATACTACAAGGCCACAGTGATCAAGACAGTATGGTACTGGCACAAAAATAGAAAGGAAGATCAATGGAACAGACTAGAGAACCCAGAGGTAAACCCAAGCACATATGGGCACTTTATCTTTGACAAAGGAGGCAAGAATATACAATGGAAAAAAGACAGCCTCTTCAATAAGTGGTGCTGGGAAAATTGGACAGCTACATGTAAAATGAAATTAGAACACTTCCTAACACCATACACAAAAATAAACTCAAAATGGATTAAAGACCTATATGTAAGGCCAGACATGATAAAACTCCTAGAGGAAAACATAGGCAGAACACTCTATGACATCCATCAAAGCAAGATCCTTTTTGACCCACCTCCTAGAATCATGGAAATAAAATCAAGAATGAACAAATGGGACCTCATGAAACTTAAAAGTTTTTGCACGATGAAAGAAACCATAAACAAGACAAGAAGACAACCCTCAGAATGGGAGAAAATACTTGCCAATGAAGCAGTGGACAAAGGATTAATCTCCAAAATATACAAGCAGCTCATGCAGCTTAATACCAAAAAAGCAAATAACCCAATCCACAAATGGGCAGAAGACCTAAATAGATAGTTCTCCAAAGAAGACATACTGATGGCCAACAAACACATGAAAAGATGCTCAACGTCACTAATCATTAGAGAAATGCAAGTCAAAGCCACAGTGAGGTATCACCTCACTCTGGTCAGAATGGCCATCATCACAAAATCTAGAAACAATAAATGTTGGAGAGGGTGTGGAGAAAAGGGAATCCTCCTGCACTATTGGTGGGAATGTAAGTTGGTACAGCCACTATGGAAAACAGTTTGGAGGTTCCTTAAAAAACTAAAAATAGAACTGCCATATGATCCCATAATCCCACTCCTGGGCATATACCCAGAGAAAACCATAATCCAAAAAGAAACATGTACCATAATGTGTATTGCAGCACTATTTACAATAGCCAGGACATGGAAGCAACCTAAATGCCCATCAACAGATGAATGGATAAAGATGATGAGGCACATATACACAATGAACTATTACTCAGCCATAGAAAGGAATGAAATGGAGCTATACGTAATGAAGTGGATAGACCTAGAGACTGCCATACAGAGTAAAGTAAGCCAGAAAGAGAAGAACAAATACTGTATGCTAACTCATATATATGGAATCTTAAAAAAAAAAAAAAAATGGTACTAATGAACCCAGTGACAGGGCAAGAATAAGGATGCAGATGCAGAGAATGGACTGGAGGACACGGGGTTGGGGGGCAGGGAGTGGAGGTGATGCTGCGACGAAGTGAGAGAGTAGCATAGACATATATATACTATCAACTGTAAAATAGATAGTTAATGGGAAGTTGCTGTATAACAAAGGGAGATCAACTCGATGATGGGTGATGCCTTAGAGGGCCAGGACAGGGAGAGCGGGAGGGAGTGGATATGGGGATATATGTACAGATACATCTGATTCACTTTGGTATACCTCAAAAGCTGGTACAAGAGTGTAAAGCAATTATATTCCAATAAAGAGCTTAAAAAGAAAAAGATTTATGCACTCGAGTCCTTCACCAGCAACTCTTCTAAAATATATAAAGTTACTGAGATAAAGCAGCTTCTCAAGGTGTCTAGACTGGCTCATTGTTCAGGATGATGTTTGTGACATGCAGCCACATCTACCATAGTTCATTGTCTTATGGACTATTTCATTTACTGATTTGGAGAAAAACGAAGATCACTGAACGAGAACAAATGGGTTATTTATTCAGAGTTTGCTATGTCAAGTCATCATCTCTTGTGTTTGGCAAAGACTCAAAAGCAGGCAGGGGCGTGGGAAAGCTTTATAGTAAAAGAAAAAGGAAAGGCTTCAGGTGTGCTCTGATTGGAGGTTGTTGGGAAACTGGAGGTAAGTTACCTAGAAGCAGCGCATATTATGTGATTGGTTTGGAGAGCATATTTGACTTTCTGTGTTCAGTCCTGATTTGGAAGTAGTAGCCAAAATAAGAAAGTTGACAGTCATTGACCAAGCCTGACAATTCTGGGCCAGTTGCTGCACAGGTGTTGTTTGGCTTCCTGGTCTTCCAGATCAGAATTCTGTTGTTATATATGGTCTGGTCACTGTCCACATGCATATTTAGCACTCTCACTGGGAAGATGTGGATGACAGTTCACTGCTTTTCATTAATTCAGCACCTTCACAAATTGATACATCTATGGGTTTTACTGCCCAAACTATATAATTGTGTTTAAGTACATGCAAAACACCAATTATCATGGAAGTCTTCCAAGAGAAAGAAAAAAAAAGTAGTTGTCACCCAAGTAGAGGAGTGTATTTCTCAGTACATCCATAATAGTGGTAAAATCTTCCTAAAACACAATTCTCCTTGTGTCATAATTCAGTTCAAAGTTTATAATGATTTTTTCTATTGTCAGCCTCCTTTATATAATATCAAATTTCACCATCCATTCATTTCTCAAACAGTTGTTGAGTGCCTGTGACATGCTAAGCATTGTGTTGAATATTGGGGACATAGCCTGTGCCTGAAAAAATTCAGTGATTAATATGTAATGTTATAAATACCAATACAGGACATCATCAAAACATAGAGGAGAAACCTTAATAGCAGATAGAATAGCTCCTAATCCTTCACCCAGTGGCAGAAGGCAACCCAAGCCCAGGCTCTCCCAGCCCTCCAGACAGCAGCAGGAGACTGCTGGTGTCTTCTGGCCCTCCACCCCTGGCAAAGAGTGACCCAGATGGGATGTCTCCTGACTTTCTACCAGTGGCAGGTGGCACTTTCTTCCTGAAAAAGCGAAGATTGAGCAGGAAGCACACTAGACTGTCCGACAGAAGAAAGGCCGGATGAAATGCTCTCCATCCCACGGCTCCACCATTCTCCATTCACCACATAGGTTGGTTCAGTCAACCTGTAGTCCTATGAGAAATAATAAACGCTTGACAAATGCTGCGTTTCTTTAAAAAATATTTTTTATAGAATTTTTAGATTTACAATAAAATTGAGAGGATAATACAGAGATTTCCCACATACCCACTTCCCCCACAGGTACATAACCTGCCCCATTATCAACATTGCTCACCAGAGTGATACGTTTGTTACAAGTGATGAACCTACACTGATGTATTACAATCACTCTAAGTCTATAGTTTACATTGATTCACTCTTAGGTGGTACCTTCTATGGGTTTGGACAAATGTTTAATGGCATATATCCTTCATTATAAATTATACAGAGTATTTTCACCACCCTAAAAATCCTCTGTGCTCTGCCTATTCATCCCCGCTCTACCCATCACCACATACACATACCCCTGGCAGCAACTGACCTTTTTATTATCGCCCTAGTTCTGCCTTTTCCAGAATGTCATACAGTTGGAATCACACAGTATGTAGACTTTTCGGATTGGCTTCTTTCACTTAGTAATACCCATTTAAGCTTCCTCTGTGTCTTTTCATGGCTTGATAGCTCATTTTAGAACTGAATAACATTCCATTGTCTGGGTATTCCATGATTTATTTATCCATTTATCTACTACAGGATATCTTGATTGCTTCCAAATTTTGGCAATTATGAATAAAGCTGCTGTAAACATCCTGATGCAGGTTTTCGTGTGGACATAAATTTTAAACTCCTTTGATTAAACAAATACCAAGGAGCATGATTGCTGGATCAAATGGTAAGAGTATGTTTAGTTTTTATAAGAAACTGCCAAACTGCCCTCTTTAGTGATTGCAACCTTTTACATTTCCACCAGCAATAAATGAGAGTTCCTGGTGTTTCACATCCTCTCCAGCATTGGGTGTTGTCAGTGTTGTGGATTTGGGTCATTCATTCTAAAAGGTGTGTAGTGGTATCTTATTGTTGTTAATTTGCATTTTCCTGATAGGATGTAGAACATTTTTTCATATGCTATTTGCCATCTGTATATCTTCTTTGGTGACACGTCTCCTCAGGTCTTTGGCCCAAACAAACAACAAAACACAGGTTGTTTGTTTTCTTATTTTTGAGTTTTAAGAGTTCTTTTATATTTTGGATAGCAGTCCTTTATCAGATGTGTCTTTTGCAAATATTTTCTCCCACTCTGTGGCTTGTCTTCTAATTCTCTTGCTATTGTCTTTCACAGAGCAGAAGTTTTTAATTTCATGAAGTCCAGCTTATCAATTCTTTCTTTCACAGATCACATCTTTGGTGTTTTATAACAAATTCTGTTCTAAGCCACTATGTTTTTTTGAGTGGTATGCTATGCACGGTAGTTACTCACCTCGAAAGCAATGACTAAAAAAACTGAATTCATCAACTTCATCACTGTAAAAATATGCTTCCCTTTTCTTATTTTCTGTTTTGTTTATCCAAGCGTAAAATCTAGGCGTCGTCTTAGTGTCTTCTCACTTCTCCATTTACTTTAATCTGTAAGCAAAAGATTGCTGCTGAAACATTTTAAGCAGGGGAGAAATATAAACAGATTTGTACTTTAGAAAGATCCATACTAGCAGTTCTCAAAGTGTGGCCCCCAGGGTTCCCCAAGACTATTTTAGAAGGTTTTCAAGGTCTAAAATATTTTCATAATAATATTGTTCACTCTCATTTTTATGAGTGTACAGTGGAGGCTTACTGAGACTATATGACATTTGACATCACAACACATAGAATATAGAAATAGATATGTGAATCCATCTGTCTTCTATGAAACCAAACATTACAGACTTGCAAAAAATTAAAAAGCAATGCCACTCTTTTCACTAAATTTTATTTTGTTTTGTAAAATATTTTTCAGAAAAAATGTGTAATTTATGTTAACATGTAATGAGATTATTTTTATCTTTAAATTTTTAATTTAATTTTAAGTTTCTCAGTGTTAATTTTTAGTATATTAAATATTTTCTATCACCCACATAAATAAAAGCTTTCTGGGGTCCTCATTACTTTTTGAGAGTTTAAAGTAGTCTTGAGACAGAAAAAAATTGAAAACTACTTATCTAGACTACAGGCAACATGGTAGATATTTTCATATAGTGCCAGATTATAGGCAAGAAGATAAATAAGAAGCTAGTTGGATACTTTCAAAGTGAAAGATGTGCTAACATAAACAATAGCAATGTGGATTGGCAGAAAGAGATGGGTAAAAGAGATGTTAAGGAGATAGATTCAATAGGCCATAAGAACCAAAAGCATTTGTAGAGCATAAAGGAATGGGAAGACTCTAGGATCACTGCTTGGTTTCTGCCTTAGGACACCACCCACTTGAGAAACTCCAACTTATCCATAAGGCCAAGTCTGTCTCCTCTGTGAAGGCTTTATTGACCTACCCAAGTTTAGTGTCACACATGGCCTAAAATCCAAGTCCATTCTTATACCTGCCCCACTGATTACAATCACTTGTCTAACATGCCTCCACCTTCTACTGAACTTGAGTTTCCTGAAGTTGGAGACAATGTCCTATTCATTTATGTCTCCAGTGCCTCCACAATGCCTGCCATGTATAATAGGTGCTCAATAAATGTCAGATGAATGTATAATGGATACAAAAGTTATTGACACATCCCTACCCTTTCTGCTCACTAAAAAGTATTTTGTCTTGGTCTGCTAGCTTCCCTACAACTTTAACCCATTAAGATGAGTTCAATTTTGCCAAAAATGCCCAGATTTTGAGAAAGAGAGGAATAAACTGGAAAGGCAAAAAGAAAAGACAAAGAAAAAGTTAAGAAACATAGAGGCAGGTTTGGGAGAAAATTATTGGGAGCTTAGCACAAATAGAGGCACCAGGAGTGCATAGGGGCATGAGAGAAGAAGAAAGAACAAGAAAGAAGAAAGAAAGCTTATAAAAGGATTCATAACTAAGGATTATGAACTTGTCATTCATTTGATATTGTTAAGGAGGCCAAATAAATGTGGGAATTACTTTTTAATTACTTTTGGTTCTAACCTATGTTTTTTTAATGTAGTACTATGCCAAAACTGGGCCATATGGGGCCAAGGAATTTATTTGGATTATAAATGAAGCATGCATGCATGAACCAAATTAACATGAGGCATTTTCCACTGAAAGACTTTGTTTCATAGTATTTTGTGTGAATTTTTGTTAAGTGTGTACAGATGCTTTGGTTTTAGCCTAAGCTGTTTCCTCTGCTGGGATTCAGCTATGTCTGGGCATGTCTGATGAGGTAGTGGAAGCCCACAGGTGTCTATTTATACACATTGACCCACCTAGGGGCGTAGAGTGACTGCAGGGAGTAGGGCTTTTCAAGGCGCACAGTGGGAGACATCTGGGATGTGAAGGGAATAACATGGTGGCTCTCCTGCTCAGGACTCATAGACGAGTGTCTGAGCTGTGAGGAGAGAGAGATGCTATAGGCAAAAATGCTATAGGCAACAACAACAAAAACGAAAACAGCTGTTTGCCCAAAGGAACTTAGGAGACACCTAGACACCTTCTCTGACCCTCTTTGTGTGTCTGTTGACAAAATATATTTGTGCAGAACACAGCTAATTCCTGGACCAGGCTCAATTGCAGGACATACCACTCTACATGGTCCCTCAAGTTTGCAGTTTTGGAAGCTCCAGAAGTATAGTGACAGCAGGCAGCAACCGCTCTCAGTTAGTTTTTTAGAAAGAGGACATTATTGAGCAGAAGTGTTATCTAAGAGTGCATAGGAGATTCCCCTAAAGATACCCTAAAAATATACTTGGCAAGGAGTTTTCAGGAGGCTAAGGCTCTCACAAGTCAATAAAATTGGAGTTGTTAGAATTAATATGACCTCATCTGTGCACACTGGTTTCTAACACAAACCTTGTGATGACACAAGTCTAGCACCATGTTGAAGCCTTGTTAAAGAATGGATATTTGCTGCCTTGATGAGTGAATCTCTTATTTTATTTAGTGAGTAAATCCCACTTCATTTCAGAAAGGATTTGAGCCAGCTGTCTAGTTCATTTAACAATGAGTTGCAGCCAGAAGCTATTTCATTGAAAAAATTTCTTCTATAATCTAAGAGACATCCTGATCAAAAGCCTATTTGTTAAGTATTTATTCACAGGCAGTGTTGCACTAAGGCCCTTCACCAAGAAAGCTTCCAAATGTGACCCATGTTCTTTGGAATTCTGCAGTTTGAAGTGAGTTGAGAACTCATTTCAGGAAGGGAATAAGATTAGAAGTTTCTATTTATAAATAATTAGCAAAAGGGAGGTGGGAAAGAATGAGAAAAAGGAAAAATTAGCAGTCTGGGACAGAAGCAGTATGCCCTATCATGAATATAATATAAAGAACTCATGTATTTATTTATTTTTTCACAAAGGGACCGTATGGAAACCTTTTCTCCCCTCTACATCATCTATTTACCACCATTTTGCATTTTCATAGCATATGCACCCAAAAGAGTCACAAATCTCTTCTCAAAAGATGTTACGAGGTAGAGCATAAGGGCTATTTTGTTTTGTTGATAATGAATCCATGATAATCTTTCAAAGAATAGTTTACTCCCACAGATACCTTGGGTTTCATTGATAACTGAGTGAATGCTCCAGAGATGAGATGACCTGCAAAGAACTATATAATAATCCTAAAAAAAAAAAAAGGAAATGGATCAAAATTGGCCTTCATAATTCTAAAAATATGAAATATCATGACTCCTTTTCTGTTTTTCCTTCTGCACAAGTAGTTTTTAACCCTCTCCCAAGAAAAAAATTCTTTTTCATTTCTAGGAAACCCAACATAAAACAAGGAAAATCTAAAAAGCTATTTGTTTCACTTTTTCTTTAGAATTCCTGTACACCCTTATAAAAGATTTATCTTGACGCTAATACCAGCAAAGGGAATCTGAAATTCGATCTGCTTCTGGTAGTAAATTAAGTAAAGATTTTTAGGCATAAATCAAATCTCATACTACTTCGCAGATGTTGTAATGAAAAAGTCAAAATCTGTTACAATTTCCTATTAGTAAACTGCTTCTTTCCATTGCTGGGCTTGCAGCTAAACACTGGTACCATGATAGATGTGGAGATACAGAGATTTAGGCCATGGTCAGACATTACACAGATGTCCTTCATAAATGTCAGAGACAAAATCGACAATTCCTTGGAGATTGGAGTTTTCAGGGCTAAAGCTCTAGACACATTTATCACCGAAGCCGGCAGGATGCCATTGCCCCAAAGCAGAGCCAAGCCAAGCGTGCTTAGTTACATTAAGATCTTGCAGCACATCTAGTAATCAGGGGCTTTAAAATGGAAACCCAAGCATCAGTGTAGAAAAGTCATCATGGGAAGTACAATCACAGACGTTCAGTTTCAACCTGTGGAAGCTTATGGTAGAATTGCAGTCATTTTCTCTGGACTTTCTACAGCGAAAGGAAATCATATTATTCCAGGAGGAAAATATGCTGTGGTTTTCTTTTCCGAAGAAAACACAATTTGCTCTCTCCTATTATGTTTGACTGAGGTCAGAATTGACATTGTTGCCAGTGTGTCTGCTGTTAAAAGTCTTGAATAAGCCTTTAAATAATGGCAAGTTAAAATGCAGAGCAGACAGAGAAAACCCCAAAGGCTTTCTTTTTGAAGCTAATATGAATCACTCATTTATTTCAGTAGCTTGAGACATTTATGTATAAACACACTTAGAAAAATTAGTGATACTATGTATAACATGAGTCATTTAAAACCTCATCTTCTTTCGTGAGAAAGTCCAGTCTTTAACCTGGCTCAGTCTGAGCAAATATTTCATTATTTGAGTGTTCATTCTACATTTTAATGCTAAGTCTACAGCTTAGCTTCATTCTAAATGTTATTTCACCTAAATTTTTAGCTTCCTCTAAAGCATTCAGGAATTTCTTTTTAAAAACATTTATTAAGAAAAGCCAATAGAATTCAGGAAGTTTATACTAACCCAAGCATAAAATTCTCAGAGAATTCTAGGACAGTGATTAGTGACAATTTAGATTAAGCAGCTATAAAAAAGATACCCAAAATAGAATGGTTCAAACAAACTAAATTTTATTTATCTTCCATGAAACAATTCAGATATAGATGGCTAGTCCACAAAACCGTCTAGGACCCAGATTGCTTGTATCTTTTCATTTGGCATCCCCTGAAGTGTTGTCTGGCCAGATGGTCAAAATTGAGTCACCAGCAACTGAACATTCCAGCCAGCAAGAATGGGGAAAGACAGAAAGTCGAGGGCAAGCAACTTCCTTTTAAAGGAGCAACACTCAAGTTGCCCACATCGCTTTTGCTCACATTTCTACTGGCAAAAAATCATTCGCACAGCTGCAACTAGTTATGAAGAAGCTAGAAAACATAGTGTTTAGCTGAAAAGCTACGTGCCTAGCTAAAATTCAGAGATTCTCTTACTAAAAGGAAACAGAGAATAGATACAGGGGACAATTACAACCTCTGCCAGAGACAGTGTATCCTGAAGTGTGTTAAGGAAACACTAGTTCCATGAATTGCCAACAGGCTTACCAAAAAAACAAGTTCTTTATAGCTGGACTTACCAGAGGCTTTAATACACTAATGGTTAAACTTTACAAGGGAGGAATAGCTTTGCTACATTACCTAGATTTATTTGACCATGGGACCTATTTTTCAAAGGTCAACTCTTAGAGCTAATATGTAGTGGAATACATTTTGGGAAACACTGCTCTGGAATACTACTCTTAAATTCATTAGCTTTAGCTACAAATCAAAATTTGCCCAAGAGAAAAATGGAAACATCAGAGTATTCACACGCTACACTCTTTGAAAGAGTTGAGTATACCTAAAGGCTGCATACTTGAATTCTTACAGTGACCTCATAAGATTGCTTTGTGAAACTATTTTGCTTTTTTCTTTAAAAGGGAGGGAACGGTATTTCTTTATGAAAGACAAAATAAATGCATATGATAGGCAGCCTGCATAACCAAGTGTCCCAGGGGTTAATGTTCTGGCCCAGGCTGTTACCGAAAGCTCTGCCTCTCTGTACACCGGTGCCGAATCAAATCCCAGAGACAGAGTTTTGGGTGAAATAGAAAAAGATAGCTTTATTGCTTTGCCAGACAAAGGGAGACACAGCAGGCTTCTGCCTCGAAAAACTATGTGTCTCAACCCCAGAGGACTTGGTGAAGGGTTTTATAACAATGGTTCAAAGGTGGGGTCTCTGACAAGGTTAGGATGTGAGCAGGACTTGCACTCCCTTAATCTTGTCTCAGGTGGTCTCCTCTTAATCTTTTTTTTTTTAATAAATTTATTTATTTGTTTTTTGGCTGTGTTGGGTCTTTGTTACTGTACACAGGGTTTCTCCAGTTGTGGCAAGCAGGGTGCTACTCTTCGTTGTGGTGTGCAGACTTCTCATTGTGGTGGCTTCTCTTGTTTCAGAGCACAGGCTCTAGGCATGCAGGCTTCAGTAGTTGCAGCCCTCAGGTTCAGTAGTTGTGGCTCGCAGGGTCTAGAGCACAGGCTCAGTAGTTGTGGCACACGGGCTTAGTTGCTCCATGGCATGTGGGATCTTCCTGGACCAGGGCTCAAACCCGTGTCCCCTGCATTGGCAGATGGATTTTTAACCACTGCACCACCAGGGAAGTCCTCTTAATCTGGAAGAGCTTCTCTGGTCCCTTTAATCTTGCCTCAGGTGGTTTCTTAGCTATTCCTCCTTTGACTAGGAACTGTTCAAATCCACCCTTTGCAACTCAGGGAAGGTCATGGAGGCTGGAGTCTTGTCTATAAGGAATGGTGCACAAAAGGAAGCCTCCATGCCCAGACTCCACTCGGTTTCAGTGCTGGGAGCCCTACAGGGCCCCACTCTGTTTCAAGGCTAAATCAGTAAGGTCGCAAGTCAAACAGTTTAATAAATGGAATATCAGTTAAACATTATTTATGGTGCCAATTCAATGTCCTTTAACACAGAAAGCTACAAGGCAGGGTCCAGTTAATTGGAGTACCTGTATCACCTAGTGTACACATTGCTGGGGTATATGATGAGGCAGTGGAGGCTGAAGAGCATTATCTTTGCTACACAGGTCAAGAAAACACCCTGAGACTAGTTCACAGTTCAAATCAGCAGAGTCATCACTGGTACTTAATTTTATTCTTAAGGAAAGTCGAGAGTCTTAGACACTCTTAGATCATCATACAAGGAATACTACCTAATATTGCCATCTGGGGAATGGATTTTTATATTTGTTTGGTTCACATTGCCTATATCAATGTTCAGTTTCTCTTAAACTGACTTTGGAATCCACCAGGCCTGAGTTCAAATCCTGACTTCAGCCTTTCCAGCTATGTGACTCCAAACAATCTAACATGAGCCTCAGTTTCCTTGTCTATAATATAAAGACTATATATATATATTCTACCTCAAAGTTTTTCTGAGAATAAAATGAGAATTACTGAAACAGGAGGGAAGGAGGCAGGACACAACCTTTAAGAGAATGACGTAGTCCAAGGATATGACATAAACTGATTAGAACCAAATTGGTCCAAGATGGCAGATGAGTGGACTTCCACTAGACCTTGAGCCTCAGTATATGCTCATTGTAACACATCAGCAAGCTCAAGGACACACCCACAGGTGCCATGGAAGTTCTAAGGCCAACCATAAGGATCAAAAATTGGGTGGTGGCCCAATTCCTGGAAATCCCCACCCCTTCCCCCAAATAGCTAGAATACTCCTCCCACTTACTAGCCTATGAAATTACCCACCTCTATAAAAACTGACAACCCCCATACCCTGGTGTCTTTCTCACCTTCTGAGATGGCCCACCTTCTGTGGGGTGTGTATCTCTCTAAATAAGTCCACTTCTTACCTATCACTTTGTCTCTCACTGAATGCTTTCTGTGATGAGACATTAAGAACCTGAGCGTCATTAAGTCCTAAGACCAGGTGTGTGATCTCAGTTAAAAGACCGTGGGTTCAAGTCCCATTGTGAGTTGCATGGTTTCAGTAGTACATGGAGTAAGTACCTAGCACTGTGGCTGCCACAAAACAGAAAGTCCTCAAAATGTTAGTTTTCTTCCATTCTTCCCACTCTTCCCCAGCAGAATGATTAAGATCATGGGTGATGAAGACATACATACCTAAGTTTCAGTCCTCGCTCTGCCGCTTAGTAGCTATGTACCTTGAACCAGTTCTTTAATCCCTCCAAATTTGTTTCCTCATCCATAAACCAAATATTAATTGTACTTATCTTATTGGATTATTAAAGATGAAATATAATATTAAGAAATCAGTACATTGGCTGACATACATTGTATTTCATCAAACCTAAGACTTAATCAATTTTAAGACACATCCTGATTTTAGAGATGTTTAAATATAGAAGAAAAATATGTGTACCTTGTTGATAAAATTTGGTAGTAAGCACTTAATAAGTAGTTGCTGTTATCACACATAATTTATTACATATAACTTATTATTAAGGATACTTGTATGGAGACCCAAGGTAAAGCTTACAGAGATTGGAAAGATGAACACCTTTAGTCCTAGAAAGCTAAGTGAAATCAGAAGAGCTAACATTATGACCACAATAGAGCATAATTAACATAATAATAAAGCTATATCTGTGGTGTGGAGATACAAGAGGAGAAGCTATGATAAACTCTGGCCTAGGATTATGGGGTAGGGGATGAGGGAGGTGAAAATGGAAAGAAAAAGCTTCGCAAAGAATTGACTCATAAACATGGTTTTGAAGAACGAACAAAGTGTTTAACTCTAGGAAAGGACATCCCAGACAGAGGAGAAAGCCACTGAAAAATTACTAATTTGGGGGGAAAAAAGAAAGCTCAGTATTACTGGAATGCAAATTGCTTTCATCTTGGATGAGAGTTCACAGGAATCCACATGGCCAGCAAAGATAAGCCCTCTTCATTCCCTGAAGGGATGGCTTCTAAGTAAAGGAATTTAAATCCATTTAGAGAAGAAACAAAATAAATGTACCTAATCACCTAACCTCGTAGGATAATACAGAAAAGATGAGTGAAATCTCCAGGGCAAAAAGAAAAATAGACTTGCAGATCCTATTTCCTAAAGAAAAGTATGTATAATACTAATCAAAGAACAAAAGATGACGAATTTGAGTGTCCATGTTTTCAAGAGGCTAGTCTCAAACAAATCCATGTGCAAATAGATCATTCCTTTAAAAAACAAAAACACTAAGCACATTTTACTTCCATTCTAAATTTTAAAATTTAATATCAGTACAATGATTTCATCTTGTTCGTCTCAAAACACATTGTTTTATTCCAATTCTTGTGCTAATATGGGTTTCTAAATAACAATTGCATTTTGCACATATTGGGAGGTACAAATGTTTGGAAGATACACTCTATCAAATTTTTTTGTATCAGTAGATAGTCAATCTTTATTGGCTGTGTTGGGCTCTTCGTTGTGGTGCTCAGCCTCCTCATTGCTGTGGCTTCTCCTCTTGCAGAGCACAGGCTCTAGGCGCGTGGGCTTCAGTAGTTGCAGCACATGGGCTCAATAGTTGTTGCTCACGGGCTCTAAAGCACAGGCTCAATAGTTGTGGCGCGTGGGCTTAGTTGCTCCATGGCATGTGGGATCTTCCTGGAGCAGGGATCGAACCCATGTTCCCTGCACTGGCAGGCAGATTCTTAACCACTGCAACATCTAGGAAGTCCAGAACAAACTATTCTTATATTAAGAAAACTAACAACCGTCATTGAGCTATTTAATATATAGGACATGGAACCAACCTCCTAGAGCTTCTGCGGCATTCTTAAAATTTTGTGCCTTCAGTCTTTCACATATACACATTTCTGACTTTGCATATATAATGAAAATTCTAAAGGACTAAGCAGAAAATGGAAAATACTAATCTTACCCATGCTGACAAATGCTGTTAACTTTTGACTACCTTGGTTGGCTCTGCATAAAAAAGGGTATACCGAGATTCTCCATAACATGTGGCCAAGGGCCACCTGTCAGTACACACAGCATGTGCTATGGTGTAGCAGGGCTCCAGCAACTATCACGGCAGAATAAAAACCCTGCCGTCAGGAAGCATATGTGGATTAAGTCAAACAATAAAAACTAAAAGCAGCAAACCACAAGAATAAACCCCATATTAGAGGATTTATTTTCTACCTACAGGTAGATCCTTCCTGTGGAGACAGCATTTGAGAGGCTACCAGCGGAGACCCCTGACCCAAGATACTGACACCAATGATTTTGAAACAGGAGGGAAGGCGGCAGGGCACAACCTTTAAGAGAATGACATAGTCCAAGGATATGACATAAACTGATTAGAACCAAATTGGTCCAAGATGACAGATGAGTGGACTTCCACTAGACCTTGAGCCTCAGTATATGCTCATTGTAACACATCAGCAAGCTCAAGGACACACCCACAGGTTCCATGGCAGTTCCAAGGCCAACCATAAGGATCAAAAATTGGGTGGTGGCCCAATTCCTGGAAATCCTCCTCTTCCCCAAAACAGTTAGAATACTCCTTCCACTTACTAGCCTATGAAAGTATCCCCACCTATTAAAAACTGACAACCCCCATACCCTGGTGCCTTTCTCACCGTCTGAGATGGCCCACACTCTGTGGAGTGTGTATCTCTCTAAATAAATCCACTTCTTACCTATCACTTTGTCTCTCACTGAATGCTTTCTGTGATGAGACATCAAGAACCTGAGCTTCATTAAGTCCTGAGACCAGGTGTGTGATCTCAGAAGACCATGGGTTCAAGTCCCAATCTGGGTTTTTGGCTGAGTTTGAGTCCCAGCCTGTGGGTTCACGTCCCAATCTGAGCTACGTGGTTTCAGTTTTTCAGAACCAGTGTCAGGGTTTAAATCTACCATGCTATTCCCCTCATCCTCTCTCCCCAACCTTGAACTATACATACCCGAAGGGACCAAACCTATTTTAAACTTCTCTTACTATCAAAATCTTAGCTGGAATTATTTGACCAGTCACTGTGAAAAAGAGTGAGACTCAGCGGGGATCAGAAAGGAAGAAGAGAACATTCGTAATGAGGAAGATCATTTGCCCACGGGATTTCTACCTTAGCCTTTTGCTGATCATGACTTGTCTGAAGGCTTTCTCAAACATAGTCTTTCTCCATTTAAAAAAAACAACATCTCGCCCTTGGTTCCCTAATCCCGAATCACCAGTTGAGGTTTTTCTGTGTTCGTTCTATTTCTTTTTCTTCTCTGAAACAATTTCCTCAAATTCCCAGCACCCTCCTCTGTTATGTTTAGGTTCCTTAGCAATCAGCTGGTGGGCAACATTTAATGATTTACAGCTTTGCGGCTTTCTTTACAGACTATTTGAAGATAGAGAGGGAGATTTTCATGTCACAGAATTGAGCTGTTACAGAAATAGAGCAAGGGAAAGAATTGAACACCTTTTATTTTTGCTCCCTGTGCTTGGGGTGGGAGTTCTCCTTGGGCCCCCTCCCCTTAGAGTAATGACAGCTCTGAATCTGAGGTACTGGCACACTGAAGAGATAGGAAGGTTAGGATGCAACTGGCCACAAGGAATTAGAAGAGAATCAGTAATAACTAACTTCCCCCTTCCCGCAGTCATTCTTGGTCTTTTGAGAGGACATACTTGGGTTAGAAAGATGTTTTCTAGAAACAATGGTTACTCTTTCAAAGCAGAGAAAAAAACGAAAAAAAGGAAAGAAAAGAAAAAAAGAAAGAAAAGAAGGAAGGAAGGAAGGAAGGAAGGAAGGAAGGAAGGAAGGAAGGAAGAAAGAAAGAAAAAAAAAAGGTTATCTTTTAAAAGTTTATTCTCCAAAAGGCAGGAGGACAGGCGGTGGTGGCTACACTAAGTGTGCACAAAGGAAGTAAATGCTTAATAAGTATAGAGGAGAGGAGACAGAGCAGGGTGGGTGAAATGCAGTGAGACATCTCCCTAGAGTAGTTCTTAACAGATTGTGATCTACAGGCTAATCTCTTGATAGGCTTTTTGTGGGAAAAAAAAAATTCACTGGGAAAAATGATCTTGCTTATTATGAATGCCCTTTTCTCTCTTCCTGATGCCCTTAAGATAAAGTTGTTCTCTCACAGTCTGAGCCTGCATCTCAATCTTGTTCTCAGTGGCTAGTAAAATAATTCCTGCTACTCTTGATAGTTAGGAGTACTTTACGTTGGGAAAATGCTAAATTAAGCAAACAAACTGTATTTGTATTTCCAGGACTCCTCTCATTTGTAATGTAAGGGCTGGAGTAGAGGTGAATACATTTCAGTGTTTCCTAAGTTCATTTTTCCATAGGACTCTTTTTCTGAACACATTTATCTCCTCATGGAGGATGAACATTTATGAGGAAATATTGGGTTCTCTGCTTAAGCACTCTTAACAATTATCAAGGACCCCCAAAGAGCCTTTATTGATATTTACCATATTAGAGATGAAAACTAAGAAAATTTAAAATTTTATTAATTCATTTGAAGACAATAATAAATTTCTTACATGTTAACATAAGTACATTTTTTATTTTAAAAAATAACTACATTTTCCAAAATGAAAATATTTTGTGATGAGATTGGCATAGTTTAGATTTTTGCAAATCTCTTTAATGTCTGGATTAGTAAGGGACAACTAGATTCTCAAATCGCTTCCACATTCTATCTATTATGATAAGTCAGGCAGTCTCTGGAAAACTCCCCCATATACTCATCAAAGAATAAGAGTGAAAAAGTCCAATGTCATCTTACTATCATTATTAAAATAGCTTACACCTTGAGAACTCCCTAAAAGGGTCTGAGAGACTCCCCAGGGGACTTTGGACCATACTTTGAAAACTGCTGGACTAAGACATGAATGGCCTATGGGAAGAGGAAAGGGAGGAAGGAAAGAATAAACCATTTATGAGCATCTACCGCATCCCAGGAAACCTGCCAGGAATTTTCATGAGCATTAATTCACTTCACCTACCACCTAAACTCATTTAAGGAGGTATCACTATTTCCTTTGTATATGCTGGTGAGAAAACAGACTCAGAAGGATTATGTGACTTACCCAAGGTAAAAACAACTGGTAAGAAGGAGCCAGTTTGAAAGTGAGTTAAGGACACCAAAATATATTTTTTAATATACCAAAGGAAATTCTTTATTGTAAACAAGATATAAAGTACAACAAAAGAAATATTGTGGCAAGTTGTAAATCATAAGGATTTTTTTTATTAAAAGAAAATTCTTTTTTGTTTTCCAAGGGTCCAAAGCTTTGATGGCAGAAATGTATACCCAATATAGAGAAAAATGTTAAATGGAAAGACATAGTGACATTTTTCACTATGTATCTTAAACAATTGACTTTTACCACTGTGCATAACATCTGCTATACAATAGAATATAACAGAAATACTGTTAACAAAAATGAATGTTCTAATTATTTTTATACCTATCTAGTTCCACATTCCCCTCACCTCCCTGCCCCCCGCCAAAAAACTCCCATAAATTAACAGTGGACATTTGCCCATTTGTGAATAGTGGTCACTAACTTTCTAATTCAAAGTACATATCCTCATATCATAAGGGTGCTTTACTGATGACTTAAGCCATCTTTTTCAATGAGTTACCTAAAATCCTTAATATCCCTTCTTCATAATATGTTTTCATCTTCAATTTTTTTTTCTAAACAAAGTGCAGTGTATTTTAGAGTCTACAGAAAACACATTGGTACACAATTTTCAAATCTACATAGGAAACTGCAGCCAACTAAAGTTCAAAGCATAATAAAATGCCTAGTTATAGTATTTGTTAAACTTTTAAAGCAAAAACGCAAAAAACAAAACAAAACAAAACAGAACCTGAAGCTACACTTCAAAGCAATTAAATTAATGAGGATTCCAATTCTTTGGGACCTCTTCAGCAATATACAGTTGCTCAATTCCAAACTTTAATGACTAGTGTAAAAATGCTAGTTCTAGATATTTTTAACAACTGTGTCCATGAAGTTGAATGGAAAGACTAATAGTAAACAAGATAATAATATTTGTGATAATACAAATCAATTTTACATCCCCATCTCTGTACTGTAATGTTTATTTCCAGTGTCTACACTGTTGAAGCCAGTGCTTTTGAAGAATCGCATTGAAACGTTGGTCTCACTTATAAATGTTGAAAGTAAAGTAACAAATTGTGCATACAAATTCAAAATCTGTGCTGCCTGTGGTTAGGATGACCTCACCTGAAACCTTCAAAAAATATTGAAAGGAATAAAAGCTTTCTCATCTCTCTTATGTGTATGTGATAAGAAGTGAGTCCTGCCACTCTGTGACCTGCCTGAAGGACACCAAAATACCTTAAGGAAAGAGTTTTCAATGTTATATCATTATTAAGGTTCCATTGCTGCATTACCACAAACTTAGCAGCTATTTATTCTCATGGATACGTAAGTCAGAAGTCCCACAGCTATCCAAATGGATTCTCTGCTCTGGGTATAATATTCAAGCTGTTGACCTGGCTGAGTTCTCATCTGGAGGTTATGGGAAGAATGTGCTTCCAAGCTCATTTGAGCCATTGGCCAAATTCAGCTCCTCACAGCTGTAGGACTAAGGTTCCCATTTTCTTGCTGGCTGCTGGACAAGGGTCATTCTCAGCTCCTAGAAGTGATTCTCAGGTCCTGGACACTTGGCTCTCCATATCTCCAAGCCAGCAATGGGGAATCTCCCTTGCATGTAAGAACTTTGGCATTTACTTGCTTCTTTTTCCATTTCCCAACTTTCCTAGAGCTGAAATATATGTGCTAACCTCAGTTGGCTCTCTGTTCCAAGATAAATGCATCCATCTGGGGTCAGTAGCCCAATCCTGTCCCAGGGCCATGCCCCTAGTATACTTCATGGAGCCAGGCAGATAAGACCTCTCTGTTTCGCAACAACTGATCTGTTACCTCCTTGTACCTTCTGGATTCAAATAGTCAGCTTCCCTGGCTTCTCCTCCTAAACCCCATGGTTCAATATCCCCTGTTTTTCATGAGGAAGGGGATTAATGTTTGTAGTTCACATTGCCAGCCATCTTTCATCTCCTCTCAAAATGTCTTTTCTCCTTTTTCCTTTCTTTCTTATAAAGATAAATTCAGACATTCTTATATTACTCTTCTCAACTAGTACTAAATTTAAAGATCATCCCTACAGCATATTGCTATAAAACAGCTTCATTAAGTGCATAAAATATGATTTTAAAGTTAAAGGCTTTGGAATTCCACAAATTCTGGTCAAAACATTATTAGGTATTAAACAACTTATTAATTTTGTTTAGAGAAATTTATAAAAACATTGCAAAATGTTTACTTTAAAGTAGCTGGAAATCAATTCCCTTTCCTCCTCTCTCTGCTGGGTTGTTGTAAAATGAATGCCATCCAGAAAGCAAGCATTTATTTTTTGCTTTATTTTTATTTATGTAGATTTTCATTTCTAAATATTTAAGAAGAAAAAATTCAGAGAATAATAACACTAATCATTTCCCACATGTAAATATTCATTGTAATTTACGTGAAACATCATCTTAATAGCCATTAAGAATAGAATTAGCACAAGGATTTGTGAAATGGATTATAGCCGCCACAGAGCATGCAAGAGACAGGGACAAGGATAAAGAAAAGAGGAGATGAAAGGAGGCAGGAGGGAGGAGGAGACAACAAGAGCCATGAAGAAGAGGAGAAAACAGACAGAGAGCATCAGCATGCCATAAAAAAGAGCAAAGATATCAGAACATCATGCTTTGACTGATCAACTAATAATATTTGTCAGAGCAGGCAGTTTTAGGATCTTCTTGTATATCTAGGGACATACATAAATAAATATAATTATAAATCTATCAGTCAGAGCTTTAAGGATCCACATATTAAGCCATGAGTCATTGGTCTGGGTCTCATGGTTTTGGCCCAAGAATCTAAGAGTACAAGCAATTGAAGGGAATTTCAGAATCCATAGTCAATGTGGAGCTGCCTTTTTGGATTTATATCCACATATAGGTAACAGTATTATCCTAAAGAGGAGAAAAATCATACTTTTTTTAAGCAAAGAAAAAAATCTGTGTGGTTTACTCACATCATAATGTGAGTATGTTTCCTGAAGAATGAAAATTACACAAGATCACTACCATCCCTTCAATAGCACTTGTGTCCTAACTATTAGCAGAAGAAACTAAAAGTATGGACATCTTCTTTAATATTTTCCTTTTTCCCCCCCAGGCATTCACAGGTCTCTCATTTTTCACAAGCCTCCTGTGTCATTTTGATACAGGTTTTTTGATGTAGGTTTGTTAGGACCGCCATAGCAAAATACCACAGACTGGGTGGCTTAAACAACAGATATTTATTTCCTCACAATCCTGGAGGCTAGAAGTCCAAGATTAAGGTGTAGGTAGAGTTGGTTGGTTGGTTTCTTCTGAGGGCCTTTCTCCTTGGCTTATAGATGGCCCTCTACTTCCTGTGTCTTTACAATAGTCAGTTGTGTGTCTATGTCCTCCTCTTCTTAAAATAGGACACCAGTCATATTGAATTAGGGGGCACCCTAATGACTTCATTTTAGCTCATTTACCTCTTTGAAGACCTGATCTCCAAATATAGTCACATTCTGAGGTACTGGGATTAGGACTTCAACATATGAATTGGTCTCAAAGGACCTGTAACAGTGGTCCTTTGAGAAATCTTGCTCTGATAAAAGAAATTCTTATCTGTAGGTATGTCATCTTAAGCAACGGTTGCTACCATCTTTAACTTTTTCACAAGTAAAAACTCTGAAAGAAGAGTTTCAAAACAGGCGAATGGACGAACAAAACTTAATTTGTCCCCTTAAGTTTCATCTTCTATTTGTGACTTTCTCACATTAACTCTGACTCTACCACCATGCCATTCATGAAGTAAGCACACCTCTGTTTTCTTTTTATTTGGTCATTTGTTTAAAATTTGCTTAGTTTATTGCCTTTAATAAAAGGGGTCTGTAAAACATTGAAAAAAATGTGGAAATAATAGCTACAAACTCACGTGAGTTCTAAAAGAGCCTTACCAATGGACCACTGAAACTAGTATTTAAATCCTACCTCTGCCACTCTTGCAATGCTAGGTAGCTTACTATTTACTTCTCTTTGAGCCTTAGTTTCTCAAATCTGTATAACAGGAACAGTAATTCCTCTGTGGAGACTTTGTCTGAAAAGGAACCCTAAACTGGGCAGGTTCAGAAACCTGACGTTGGCACACTCCTGCCCCATATGTGAGCAGTGGTAAGGGCAAAAATAAAACGTAGAAACTGTGAAATATAAACCATGGATACTTTCCTTGTAATGTGCACTAGTTTTTTAATTGTTAATTTTCTTGCCTCCTTGGTAGTTTTTCTCTCCTCATAGTAGTAATCCAAAACAAACAATGCAGGAAATTTCAGGAGTCACTCAATTACCCCAGAGGAACTGCAGTATATATTTTTTATCTTTATTTTTCCTTCTCTTCTAAATCACAAGGATTTGTGGCAAATATCTTTGTGTCATTAATGAGGCCTTTTTTCATGTGTGATAAAGTGCACATAACATAAAATTTAACATCTTAACCTTCTTAAGAGTATAGTTCAATGGCATTAAGTACATTCACACTGTTATGCTACCTAAAAAGAAAATAATTTTAGTTTTCGTAATTTAAAAAATAATTATGATCATTGTAAATAGTTCAGAGGGATGTTAAAAATCAAAGTAAAAAGTTACCCCAAATTCCACCCCCAGAAAAAAAAATCATTTTTTATTTTGACAAACAACTGCCCTGAATATCTAACCTAAACACTGGCTACAGTCCCCATGACTACTGAGAATCACGTGTATTTTGGCACTGACCCCAAGTGCACTGCTTCACCTGCATTCTGTTTTTCTGCATAGGGACTAAGCTGACTACTGCCCTACCCCTTCACTGTGCAAAATACTGCCTAATGAAAGCTGTATGTATAACACAAATGAATCGTGCTTAAGACAAAAGTGAGGACAGCAGAGAAAAGCAACCAATGTAAATTTTCATCTTACACATCCTGTTCTTTTAGAGAAATCCCTAAGCCATTTCCGCTCCAAGGAAATTTCCACGTACTACCATTTAGTCTCTGCTGCTGAACAACCCCCTTGCATTTCCCCTCCCCACCCTCTCTGGCTAGCCTCTGTTCCCAAAACTCCTTTCAATGTCTTAGGCAGGGAATTCCCTGGCAGTCCAGTGGTTAGGACTCTGCACACTCACTGCCAAGGGCCCAGGTTCGATCCCTGGTTGGGAAAATGAAAATCACAGAAGACGTCAAGCCAAAAGGAAAAAAAATATCTTCCTTAAGCAGAAGAATTCAGCTTTCTCTTTATCCCTTCCTTGCTCATCACAACTATGCCAAAGGGGCCCCCTCTTCACAAGGAAGCATACCCACCTAGCACAGTCACTGTTTTCTCACAGAGAATTCAGAGGCCATCATTTAAAATAATAGTTTTCCAAAAATAAATAAATAAATACATACATACATAAATAAAATTTGACGGCTGCAAAATTCTGGAAATATAGTAAAATCCATTGATTTGTACATTTAAAACATGTGAGTTGTATGGTATGTAAATGGTATCTTAATAAAGTTATTTAAAAACAGAAAAAAAAATAAGTTTTCTTCCTCTACATATATATATATTTTTTTTTTGCAAAAAAAAAAAAAATTAGTATCACACTATCAGGGCTGCTACCCTGCACAATTCTGGGAGCACCATTCACATCCTAGTCTATGCAGATGGACGCCCTGGACATTGTGTCTCTGTGTCTCTGTATGAAGAGACCGTCAGTACTATACTTGTTATTTTGTAATTCTACAGTGCCATGGACATTCTTCCCTGTCACTAAATATGGTTACATATCATTATTTTTAATAGCTGATAGTGTTCTGTACTATATAATGTTCCATTGTCTGTAACAGACATACATAACTGATCCCTTTTTTCTCATTATTACGAACAATGTTGTAGTTAACTTTTTAGACATATACCTTTGTGAGGATATCCGATTATATCCTTAGAATAAATTCCTACTTACAGAATAAAAGCTATATACAACATACATTTTGCCACATGTTCCAAAATACCCCCTTAAGAAGTCTAGTTTTTACTACACGGGAGCTCTGTTTCCTACACCCAATTTACAAACATGGACATTATTATATCCTTTCTCCTTTTCAATATGATAGGTGAAAATGACATCTTAAGAAGTTTTTGCTTTCTATTCTCTGATTACAAGCAAAGTTGTACATCTGTTTTATATTTTTATTGGCCATTTGCATTTTTCCATTTGTGAATAACATCTTTACCATTTGGTCCATTTTTCTATTGGTGGATGTGTCTTTTACCATCAATTTCCAAGAGCTACTTAAAAATTAGCAACATATTTATCTAATTCTAGTTTTTATTTTACATTTTGGAAATTCCCTTTTACTTCAAGTCCCTTCCACTGTTAAAATTAGACCATAAGAATGAGACATTGCTTCAGTAAAGTAATAAATGGGAAGAAAACAAAAAATTCAAATTCTTGACTTTGAGTTCCAAAATAAGCACTTGTTATCTATAGTACAGGTGATAATATCAAAAGTCTAAACCTTTGACTGCAAAAAAACCATTATTTCCTGGTCCTTATCTATCATATATGTTGCCAATATTTTTTCCCATTTCCTAAGTTGTAATTTACCTTCAACCTTTTGGGGGTTTGTTTTGATTTGGTTTTTGTTTATTGCCTTATACATTTTTAAACTTATTCCTTTGTTCTCTGGTTTAGGTATCATGCTTTGAAAGGTTTCCTAAGCCTTCACATCATAAAAATACTCAACTATATTTTCTCCATTACTCTTGTGACTTTATTTCTTGTAATTAAAACTTTGATGCATCTAAATTCATTTCAGTGCAGAGACTAAGAGAAGAAATCCAGCAGTTTTTTCCAAATGATTATCAGCTTTCCCAGCATCATTCACTAAATAGATTATATTTTCCTTAATAAGTTTAAAGACAGCTTTATCATGTTAAATTTCTTTATACCAGTCTATATCTGAATTCTGCTTCATTAATTCATACGGCTACTATTACACCAGACTATTTTAACTGCTAAAGCTTCATAATATATTTTAATATGTGATTGATCGAGTATCCCCTCATTAAAATTTATTTTAAGAAATTCTCTGAATATTCTCATATATTTCTTCTTTCAAATATAATTTGTCAAAGTTTACCCAAAATGCATTTTATTTTATTTTATTTTCCTGTTTTTTTTTCTTTTTTTTTTTAAAGCTCTTTATTGGAATATAATTGCTTTACACTGTTGTGCCAGTTTTTGAGGTACACCAAAGTGAATCAGCTGTATTTATACATATACCCCCATGTCCCCTCCCTCCCGTGACTCCCTCCTACCCTCCCTATCTTGGCCCTCTAAGTCATCACCCATCATCAAGTTGATCTCCCTGTGCTATGCAGCAACTTCCCACTAGCTGTCTATTTTACAGTTGGTAGTGTATATATGTCTATGCTACTCTCTCACTTCATCCCAGCTTCCCCTTCACCCCCCACCTCCCACCCCGTGTCCTCAAGTCCATTCTCTACATCTGCATCTTTATTCTTGTCCTGTCACTGGGTTCATCAGTACCATTTTTTTCGATTCCATATATATGAGTTAGCATATGGTATTTGTTTTTCTCTTTCCGGCTTACTTCACTCTGTATGACAGTCTCTAGGTCTATCCACCGCATTACAAATAACTCAACTTCATTCCTTTTAATGGCTGAGTAAGATTCCATTGTATATATGTGCCACATCTTCTTTATCCATTCATCTGTTGATGGGCATTTAGGTTGCTTCCATGTCCTGGCTATTGTAAATACTGCTGCAGTGAACATTATGGTGCATGTTTCTTTTTGGATTATGGTTTTCTCTGTATATGCCCAGTAGTGGGATTATGGGATCATATGGTAGTTCTATTTTTAGTTTTTGAAGGAACCTCCAAACTGTTTTCCATAGTGGCTGTAGCACTTTACATTCCCACCAGCAGTGCAGGAGGGTTCCCTTTTCTCCATACCCGCTCCAGCATTTATTGTTTCTAGATATTTTGACGATGGCCATTCTGACCGATGTGAGGTGATATCTCATTGTGGCTTTGACTGGCACTAAAATGCATTTTAAACATTTTTATTTAATGAAGTTGTAGATTATTTTTACTCTATTGTATCTTTGTATTCAAAATAACTTACATATTAACATATGGAAATTAATAGCCTTCATATATACAACCAATAACTAGTCAGAGATGTAAGGGTAGAAAAAAGCCCATTCACAATAGCAACACAAAAGCTAAAATGTTTGGGAAAATTTACAAAAAAGTATGCAAAACCTATATCAGAAAAATTTCAAAACAGTTCCGAGAGACATAAAGTAGAGCTGAATAAATAAAAATCCATCCCTTGTTCTTGGATAGGAACACCCAACATCTTAAAGATGTCAGTGGTCCCTATGCTGATTTATAAATTTAACGCAATCTCTCAATAGAAATACAAACAAGCTTTTTAATGGAACTAGACTGGGCAATTGATACTAAATTTCATTTGGAAAAATAAACATATAAGAATAGTTAGAGAAACTAAAAAAGAAAAGCTATGATGGAGGTAGTGGTGACTAACTCTACCAGATATTAAAACACCACAGAACCTCTACAATTAAAATAATGTGGTGTTGATGTATCAGTAGACAAGTCAAATAGAATAAAAATTCAAATAATAGTCTCAAGTACATATTAAACTTTTGTATATTATAAAAATGACATCTTAAGTCACTACAGAAAAAGCAGACATTTTCATAAATGGGACGAACAACTGTTTAGTCACTTGAAAAAAAGATAAAATTAGATCCACACCTCACAGTACACATACACACATATATACATATCTCCAAAAGGAGCAGCGAGCTAAATAAATGTAGAAAATAAAATTATGCAAGTACTAAAAGAAGGCATGCTTGAATCCTTTACTAATCTGGTGTAGGAAACAATTTTCTAATCATAACTAAAAATCCAAGAGCAAGTTTTAAAAGATTGACAAATTTGACTTCATAAAAATTAACAGCTTCATTTGATAAAAAAGGGGAAGACAACTGACAAACTGAGAAAAAAATATTTGCAACATAGATCACAGATAAAGGGCTAATGTCTGTAGTAGATGAAGAAGTCTTAAAAGTCAAGGGGTAATGGAGAATTCCCTGGTGGTCCAGTGGTTAGGACTCCGCGCTTTCACTGCCGTGGCCCGGGTTCAATCCCTACTCAGGGAACTACGATCCCGCAGGCCCTGCAGCATGGCCAAAAAAAAAAAAAAAAGAGGTAAAAAACCAAAAAACATAATAGAAAAATGGACAAAAATGTTCATCCTCACGCGTGAGTCCTAGTGTTGAAAGTGAATAAAAGACACTCCCTGTCCTTGTATGCACAGTCTCTGTCCTGTCTTTGAGAATAAACAGTGCAAGTTGGGCAAAGAAAGTGTCATTTCAATGTACTCTGCTAAGCACCAGAATGTCATAAGAGCAAAGAGGAGGGCACCTAACAGACTAGGAGGGGAGGACTTCCTGGAGGAAATGATGCCTAAACCAGTACGAGTGAGCCAGAAGCGAAAATGTAAAGGCAAGTGCAAAGAGCTTGCACTTCATCACAGCAGCAAGATAGCACCATTGCAGCGTCTTAGGAAAAGCTGTAACAGTTAATTACACAGCAGATATAATTGTACCAATGGGACCAGCACATATCAGATGGCCAGCAGCCATCTCTCCTCAGCAGTACAAGTTGGTCTCTTTAACTCTCCTCTTTCTAGCTTCCATGACTGACTAGCATTCTCCATAAGTGAGTGGATATATTCCATCAGGTTACAGTGAAGTCTGGCTCACCTGGGGGCCATTTGGATTTTTACAATCTGATCATTCTGTGTTGATACTAAAGTGTCCATCCCAAAGTGTAATCTGATTCCCAAACTCCTAGAAAACACCTCACCATAGAGCCCACCTCATGGTACTCAAATGGTCAGAGTACCTCATGGTACTCAAATACATATATCATTCCTCTGTAACATACATAACAGATTGCAAAGAGAAGTGACTGCTCAATATGAAAACTAGGTGGTAGATTATAGAAATGGTCTGGCAGAGAAATCATGAGGTCCAACTAAGGCCATCATGATGGGGATGGGGAGGGGCCAGAGTTACCTGAAGTCGCAATCCTCCCACATACAAAGCAATTACTCTTCTCATTATAAGGTTGAAGTCTGAAAATATCTTAATCTAGCATTAAATAAATATAATCAAAATGTCACATATACAGTAGGAGGGCTTTCATTTTTATCTATCAATTCAGAATTTGAACACTGGTTTAGTATTTTTATGCCAAAAAAAAAAGCACACCACATTAGTGAAAATATTCATTGAGGTAGAATTTACCTGGCACCACTGTGCAGACTTCATATCAATCTTGTAACAATGAAAACACATTCACAAAAGTGGCAGAATTAAAATAACGATTTCTCATTATGAATGAGCTGATGAAATGAAATTAGCCACTTCTCCAAAAACAGCACTTAGTGCTTGTTGCAAAGGAACTGGAAGAGCACAGAGCATTACAGAGAAAACTGAGCTTTTTTCATGTTTGTTTTCTGTCAACTATGTTATTTTCCAAAAGGAATTTTTCTCTTTTTTTCCTTACTTACCTCTTTTTCTTGAATGTAACATGTCAACATTACTTATCACAATAAACTTTATAGACTGCTTAAATTAATTCCTTTAGTTCTTTTTAGGTGAAAGTCTTCTCTCTCTTACATTTACACAGTTCCCAACCAACTTCACAACTGTGTATATGTACATATATATATGTATACATATATATACGCATATATAATATACAATATGGTTTTCAGTGCATCTTCAGGCATGATTACATAACATAGGCACATCTTTCTATGAATGTTTGTCTAGCAGCTTAGGAAAGTGACCTTTGCAAACTTTATCACTTGCTATTGAGTTATCAAATCGATAGTAAGGTTGAGATTGCAGCAGCATTACCTAATTTCAACAGCAAAGAAGTGTCTTACACATGTGAGATGAGAATTTGAGTAAACTTGCAAAAGTTTTCCTTTTAGAAGTGATGTACATTTTTAAAATTTAGGTATCTGGTATTTTATGACTTGCTTGAGAATTGCTTAAAATTCTATACCACACAGGCCTTTAACTTTAAGAGTATTTGCCTCTTACCTAATGCCATCTGGTGTAGATCAGCTTATTATATATAGCATCATCTCCAAAGAATTCTCTATATTATTTATAAATATTATAATATGGGTCATAATAAGTTATGAAAAATGCAAACACATCTGGAGGTCATTTAACAAAAATCAATAAACCATTTATGAATTGAGCTATTATTCATATGTTAATCTGATTGGCTCACTAAACATTTCCATTTTTCACTAAACATCGCCTATTTCACAAACATGCCTCAGAGTTGATCAAAAGACTCAGTGGCTACATAAAACACTAATTAAGTTTTTCATAACACTATTCCTTAGGAAGCTATAATCCTCTTACATTGATGAATCTTTATTTGGGCAATAGAAATGTGAACACTTCAAACTACACAGTCAAAAGGAAATACAGTTGTAGAGGATTGTAACTGTCTATCATCTAGGCAGCCTATATAGGAGAAACTACTCATTAAAGATTACTTTGCCCAAGTTTTCTAAATCATTACTTCAACCTCAACATCCCTTTGTTTATGCCAAAATAACTATCAAATAGTCCCATAAAAAGAGTCCCTTGTACATTTTCAAACCACCAAAACCACAGTCACACATATTTATAATCTCCCAATGGACTTGCCCTTGCAAAATTCCAATTGATTTCAGCAAGACACACCCATTCCCCAGAGTGTGGTCAGCTTTTCTCATCTACTTTAATGAGCGAAAACATTCTATTAATAAAGCAGGTGGCAACCACTACAAATGTCTTATGAAATATTAAGTAGTGGGGGATTTCTCTGAGCCAAGGAACAGTAATAGGCAATATCCACTACGTACACTGTACTGGCAATGTTGTTCTTTCATAGACTCTCTCCAGAATTGAGTAGCTTGGCATCTCACCCTAAAAGGCAGGAAGGTCACTATTTATGACAGCCTGCCTTGTGCCAAGCACAGTGTTAGATACATTATATATATTATTATTTTACACACAAGTAATGATGGTTCTTACAGGTCACAATAAATTACCTACTAAAGGACACATAATTATAAAGGGTCAGACTGACTCCAAAATCCAAGCCCTTCCCACTTTACCACCCTGTACACAACCCTAAGTGGAGGTATAAAACACAAAAATGTAAAGGCATTCTAAATTAACTCCTATGCCATCCGAAGTGTACAGGGAGAACGTAACGCCACTTTGAAGTTAATATGGTTTTTCTCATGAGTCCGCACCCCCTGCATAGTATGGAAAAAAATTACTAAACAGCTGGTTTAAACCTTAGTCCAATCCAGTGGTTTGAACTGCCTGCACAGGCAGCATCTATTGGATCCTCTCCACCATACTCTGTCTACCGTAGAGCAGCAGGACTCATGTTCTAGACGGCGAGACAAGAGGCACACCCTCTACTCTACAAATGGAGAGCTTTCAATTTGCTCCTTGATATGCTAAAGGGGAAAAACACAGGATTTTAGAAAACCCTTTCTTGTCTAATAGCCTAGCTTGCAAAAATACAGTCTTGGAGCAAATCTGAATTCAGAAGCTACATTCCTTTCACATCGTCTCTTTGTCCCCACCCCAACTGGGATTCCTAGAACAGCCAGACCTAAGGTTATACATTCAGAAAGGCAAAAGAGAAAAAAATATTAATAAATTTCAAGCTAGCTTTACCAATCATACAAGCATGGGTAGATGTAGCTAGTACAATAGAACCCAATTTTGTGAAATTCCTTTTCATTTGAAAATATAAACTTTTATTATGAATATATTGCATATACTGTGGAAATAAACAATGGATTATAAATTGTTGCAGAATCTTTTTTGAAGGGTTTTCCCCTTCAATGTTTTGATTAAAATATTTAACTGTTAAGAATCAATTCAAAAAATAAATCATATATATAACATATATGTAATTTGCCTTGCACTCCCCCCCCAAGGTAGTAGGAGTAATGTAAACACTCTAGTGTGTGTTTTTCCACACCTGTATCCACACTTATACAAACATATACAGACAGGAAGAGATATAAATAGGGGTTTTTGTATCATTATATAAATAATCTATACACATTACTCTTCAACTTGCTTTTCTCTTTTAACGTCTCATTTAACCAGTCAAATTGGTTAAAACAAAGTCCTACACAAATAGTAATGGGCACATGTCAAAATTTTGTTTGACTCATTAATAAGGAAATCAGCAGAATGACAACATTGATTCAATTTGGATATGAGAAACTTGGACTTATATAAATAGTGAAAAAAGGAATGCCATAAATAAAATTGCTAAATTAAACATAGAAATGGTCATTGCCCTACAGGGAAATAAAATCATAACCTTCGGGATTATCTCCTTTACTATACAGAAAAAAAATGATCACACCTGATTAGATTTCTGCAAGTTAACCTTTAACTTTACTGAGCTGTAAAATGCCTGGGCCCTAATCAATTGTAAACATTGTCAGCCAAGTCTCTCTTCCTCAAGAGAGAGCTGGATGACACTCAGACTGGGCTTGTTAGAAAATGCTATAGCAGGATATTAAGATCATGCAATCATCTTTTTTGCCTTATTTCCAAGTTTTGGAAATTTTTCCCTAAACATAGTAGATCATGGATACCCATTTGGATTTATTTATATATATATATATATGTATATATATATACACACACACACAGATACATATTCCTCCAATTCACTTTTTAATAAATGTATAACCAACCCATAGTATAAATGTTCTACAAAGAAGCCAATAATCCCCCTATTGATGGGCATACCGGTTTTTTCCCCCAACATTTTGGCCACTACAAATAATGCTATTTTAATATCTTTGTATATATGTTCTTTGATAGTGATTCTCCTATTCCTAAGATAGAATCCCCAAAGCAGGGGCATCAAAATAAAAAATATACAGATATTTTAATTTAATAGCTATTGCCATACTCTTTTAAGAATTTTGACAGTTTGGGATGCAGTCCTGTGTATATTTTTACCCTAATGTCAAAATAATCCTACCAGGATTGAAAATGCATGATTCCCTTCTGTCTGTGCAATCACATGAAAAGATAAGCGTTTCATGCCAAGAACTTAATGACAATGACAACTCAAACTATGAATCAAAAAAATAATAAAATAAATGTATAAATCTTTATTGGTTCACAATAAAATGTTAATTTTTTAATTTGCTTCCCTGGATGATTCTAATTCATTGTATTTGGTACTATTTGGTACTCTTGATTTATAAATAAAAGTATGCCTTTTATTAATATACAATAACTACTTTGTTTCTTGTCCGGTTCAAGAAAATGCTACAGTAATCAGGCTGTACCATCATTATTTACAAAATATTTGGATCCATGTACATGCAATGGCAGGAAAAAACTGCCATATTCTTCATCAGGCTTTGAAAGTCTAACATGGGGGACTTCCCTGGTGGTACAGCGGGTAGGACTCCATGCTCCCAGTGTAGGGGCCCTGGGTTCAATCCCTGGTGGAGAAACTAGATCCCACATGCCTGCTGTAACTGAGAGTCTGCATGCCGCAGGTGAAAGGTCTGCATGCCACAACTAAGAAGCTCACATGCCACAACTAAAAGAGATTCCGCATGCTGCAACTAAAGATCCTGCATGCCGCAGTGAAGATCCCACGTGCTGCAACTAAGACCCAGCACAGCCTAAATAAATACTAAAAAAAAAGTCTAACATGAAGCATTTGTTAATATATAAAAGGTAGAAACAACTTACATATCACTCAATAGGATCAAATATATTAGGAACTGATTAAATATATTATGGTACATCCATGTTCTGTAATACTACGCAGTCACTTCTTCACTGGTAATGTGTTGATCCTGCCTTTGTGCCAGGACTGTTTCAAACACTTGAGGGTACAAAAGTATTCAAAAACAGACACAGTTATAGTTGGGGGGACTGAGTCTGTTTCTGTTTTGTTATGTTTATTTGTTTTCTTTTTTAGATTCCACATGTAATTGAAATCATACAGTATTTGTCTTTCTTTGTCTGACTTATTTCACTTAGCATAATACCCTCCAGATTCATGCAAGTTGTCACAAATGGCAATATTTTCTCCTTTTTATGTCTGAATAATATTCCATTGTATATACATATGCCACATCTTTATCCATTCCTCTGTTGATAGGCACTTGGATTGCTTCCATATCTTGACTATTGTAAATAATGCTGCAATGAAGAAAGGGATGCTTGTATCTTTTCAAATTAGTGTTTTTGTTTTCTTCAGAAAATTACCCAGAAGTGGAATTGCAGGATCCTAAGGTGGTTCTATTTTTAACTTTTGAAGGAAATTCCATAGTGTTTTCCACAGTTGTTGAACCAATCTAAATTTTCAACAACAGTGCACAAGGATTCCCTTTTATCCACATCCTCACCAACACTTGTTATTTGCTATCTTTCTTATAATCGCCATTCTGATAGGTGTGAGGTGATATCACATTGTGGTTTTGATTTGCACTTCCCTGAGGATTAGTGATGTTGAGCATCCTTTCATGTGTCTGTTGGCCATCTGTATGTCTTCTTTAGAAAAATGTCTATTCAGGTCCTATGATCATTTTCTAATGGGGTTGTTTGTTTCTTTGATGTTGAATTGTATGAACTCTTTTTATTTTTTGGGTATTAACACCTTATTAGATATATCATTTGCAAATATCTACTCCCATTCAGTAGACTACCTTTTCTTATTGTTGATAGTTTCCTTCCATGTACAAAAGTTTTTTAATTTTGATGTTGTCCTATTTGTTTTCTTTTGCTTTGGTTTCCCTTGCCTGAGGAGAAAGATCTGAAAAAATATTGCTAAGACCAATGTCAAAAAGTGTATTCGTTTCTTCTAGGAGTTTTATGATTCCAGGCTTACACTGAAGTCTTTAATCCATTTTGAGTTTATTTTGTATATGGTTTGAGAAACTAGTCATGTTTGATTCTTTTGCATGTAGTTATCCAGTTTTCCCAACACCATTTTTTTAAGCTCTTTATTGGAGTATAATTGCTTTACACTGTTGTGCCAGTTTCTGCTGTACAACAGAGTGAATTAGCTGTATTTATACATATATCCCCATCCCTCACTCATGTGGCTCCTTCCCACCCTCCCTCTCCCACCCCTCGAAGTGATCACCAATCATCTAGTTGATCTCCCTGTGTTATGCAGCAGCTTCCCACTAGCTATCTATTTTACATTTGGTAGCCCAACACCATTTATTGAAGAGGCTGTCTTTTCTCTATTGTATATTCTTGCCACCTTTGCTGTAGATTAATTGACCATATAAGAGTGCATTTATTTCTAGGCTCTCTATTCTGTTCTATTGATCTGTGTATCTGTTTTTTGTGCCAGTACATACTGTTTTGATGACTGTAGCTTTATAATGTAGTTTGAAATCACAAAATGTGATATCTCCAATTTTGTTCTTTCTCAAGATTGTTTTGACTATTTGAGGTGATATGTGTTTCCATACAAATTTTAGAATTATTTGTTCTACTTCTATGAAAACTGCTATTGGTATTTTGATAGGGATTGCATTTAATCTGTAGATTGCCTTGGGTAGTATGGTCATTTTAATAGTATTAATTCTTCCAGTCCATAACCACAGTATTTCCACTTGTTTGTGTTGTCTTCAATTTCTTTCATCAATGTCTTGTAGCTTTACAAGTATTAGTCTTTTATCTCCTATAGATTTATTCCAAGGTATTTTATTATTTTCAATATGATTGTAAATGGGATCATTTTCTTAATTTCTCTTTCTGTTTGTTATTAGTGTATAAAAACACAACAGATTTCTGTATATTAATTTTATATCCTGCAACATTACCAGTTCATTGACAAAATCTAGTACTATTTTGGAGGCATCTTTAGGATTTCTATATATAGTAACATGTCATTGGCAAACAGTGACAGTTTTACTTCTTCCTTTCCAATTTGGATTCTTTTTTTTCTTCTTGTCTGATTGCTGTGTCTAGGACATCCTACACTGTGTTGAATAATAGTGCCAAGAGAGGGCATCCTAGACTTGTTCCTGGTCTTAAAGGAAATGCTTTTAGCTTTTCCCCACTGAGTGTGATGTTGGGTCTAGGTTTGTCATATATGGCCTTTATTACATTGATATATATCCCCTCCATAACCACTTGGTTGAGAGTTTTATAGCAAATGGATATTCAATTATGTCAAAAGCTTTTTCTGTATCTATTGAGATGATCATATGATTTTTACTCAATTTGTTAATGTAGTATATCACATTGATTTATGGATATTAAATCATCTTTGTGTCCCTGAAATAAATTTCATTTGATCATGGTGTATGATGCTTTTTTAAAAAATTTATTTATTTATTTTTATTTTTGGTTGCATGGGGCCTTAGTTGCAGTACGCAGGATCTTTGTTGTAGCATGCAGGATCTTTCATTGCAGCACACAGGCTTCTCTCTAGTTGTGGCATACGGGTTTTCTCTTCTGTAGTTGAGGTGTGCAGACTCAAGGGCAAGTGGAATCTGTAGTTGAGGCTCACAGGCTCAATAGTTGTGGCACACAGGCCTAGTTGCCCCATGGCATGTGGAATCTTAGTTCCCTGACCAGGGATTGAACCTGCATCCCCAGTGTTGCAGGATGGATTCTTTACCACTGGACCACCAGGGAAATCCCTATGATGCTTTTATGTATTGTTGAATTTAGTTTGCTAATATTTTCTTGATGATTTTTGCATCTATATTCATAAGTGATATTGGAATGTTCTTTATATATATATTAAGTTCATCTGATTTAACATGTCATTTAATGCCTTTGTTTCCTTTTTGATTTTCCATCTGGATAATCTGTCCATTGATATAAGTGGGGTGTTAAAGTCCTCTACTATTATTGTATTACTATCAATTTCTCCCTTTATGTTTGCTAGTATTTGCTTTATGCATTTAGATGCTTCTATGTCGGGTGCATATATATTTACAATTGTTATATCTTCTTGGATTGATCCCTTTTTTGTTATTGATTGTCCTTCTTTGTTTCTTGTTACAGTCTTTGTTTTACAGTCTATTTTGTCTGATAGAAGTATTGCTACCCCAGTTTTCTTTTTGTTTCCATTTTCATGGATACCTTTTTCCATCCCCTCACTTTCAGTCTGTGTGTATGCTTAGATCTGAAGTGAATCTCTTGTAGGCAGCTATATATATGGGTCTTTTTTTAAAAATTCATTTAGCCACTTTGTATCTTTTTTCTTAATTAATTAATTTTATTTATTTATTGGCTTTGTTGGGTCTTCGTTGCTGCATGCGGGCTTTCTCTAATTGCTGAGAGCAGGGGCTATGCTTCATTGTGGTGTGTGGGTTCCTCATTGCAGTGGCTTCTCTTGTTGTGGAGCACAGGCTCTAGGCACATGGGCTTCAGTAGTTGCAGCACACAGGCTCAATAGTTGTGGCGCCATGGGCTTAGTTACTCCATGGCATGTGGAATCTTCCCAGAGCAGGGCTCAAACCCATGTCCCCTGCATTGGCAAGCGGATTCTTAACCACTGCGCCAACCTAGGAAGTCCCATTCTGTATCTTTTGATTGGAGCATTTAGTCCACTTACATTTAAAGTAATTATTGATAGGTATGTATTTATTGCCATTTTTTTTCATTGTTTTCTGATTGCTTTTATAATTCTTTTTTGTTCCTTTTTCATTCTTTTGCCCTCTTCCCTTGTGATTTGATGACTATCTTTAAAGTTATGTTTGGATTCCTTTCTCTTTTTTGTGTGTATCTATTATAGATTTTTGGTTTGTGTTTGCCATGAGGTTCATATATAACAACCTATGTATATACATGATCATTTTAAGTTGATGATCTCTTAAGTTCAAATGTATTCTGACAACTCTGCGTTTTTACCCTCCCCCTTCGCATTTATTGTTTTTGGCATCACATTTTATATCTGTTTGTATTGAATATCCCTTAACTACTTATAGATTGTTTTACTACTTTGCCTTTTAACCTTCCTAATAGCTTTATAAGTAGTTGATCTACCACCTTTACTGTATGTTTGCATTTACCAATAAGATTTTGCCTTTCTTAATTTTCATATTTCTACTTGTAGTCTTTTTCTGCTTAGAGAAGTTCATTTAACATTTCTTGTAAAGTCAGATTAGTGAGGCTGAACTCTTAGATTTTGCTTGTTTGTAAAACTCTTTATCTTCCTTTAAATCTGAAGGATAGAGTTGCCAGGTAGAGTATTCTTGGCTGTAGTTTTTGTCCTTTCATCACTTTGAATATATCATACCACTCCTTTCCAGCCTTCAAAGTTTCTGCTGAAAAGTCAACACTCAGAAGAAATAATAGCTGCTTTTAACCTCTTTATTTTGACATTTTAATTACAGTGTGTCTTGGTGTGCACCTCTTTAGGTTCATCTTGTTTGGGACTCTCTGTGATTCCTGGACTTGGATGTCTGTTTCCTTCTGAAGCTTAGGGAAGTTTTCAGCTATTATTTCTTCTGCCCCTTTCTCTCTCTCTCCTCCTTCTGTGATCCCTATAATGCGTAACACAATGCATTTGATGTTTTTCCAAAGATCTCTTAAACAATCCTCATTAAAAAATTTTTTTTTCTGTTTAGCTTTGGTGATTTCTGCTACTCTGTCTTCCAGTTCACTGATCTGCTCCTATGCATCATCTAATCTACTGTTGATTACTTATAATGTATTTTTTTATTTGTCATTGTATTCTTCAGCTCATTATATTTCCTTTATATTTTCTACCTCTTTCTTAAACTTCTCACTGTGTTCATCCATTCCTCTTCTGATTTCATTGAGCATCTTTATGATTATTACCTTAAACTATTTATCTAATATATTATTTATCTTCATTTTGCTTAGTTCTTCTCCTGGGTTGTTTGTTTTTTTGTTTTTTTGTTTTTTTTTTTGTTTTTCTTGTCCCTTCATTTGGAATGCATTCCTATGTCTCCTCATTTTGCCTAATTTTCTGTGATTATTTCTATGTAAGGCAGGTTGATTACATTTTCCAACCTTGGAGAAGTGGCCTTATATAGAAGACATCCTATGGGGCCCAGCAGCACATTCCCATCTGGTCACCAAAGTTATATGTTATGAGGTGCCCCCATGTGGGCTTTGTCAGCCCTTCTGTTGTGGCAGGGCTGATTACTGTGGGTACACTGATAGGTGGGGCTGACCCCTAGCCCAGTTGGCTGAAAGACCATACCTCATGTGGTGGCTGCCAGCCCACTTGTGGCTTTGGAAGCTGCAGGGGCCCAGAGCTAGTACAGGCCAATGATGGGCAGTGCCAGGTCCCAGCATGGCTAGCTGCAGGCCTGGAGGGGTCTGGGGCTGGTGCCAGCCAGCTGGTTGGCAGGTAAGCCCCTGGCACTAATTGGCTAGGGTGGCACTTGCCAGCACCAGTGTCCTCATGATAGAACAAGTTCCCCAAAATGGCTGCCACCAGTGTCTATATTCCCAGGAGGAGTTCTATTTGCCTCCTGCTTCTCTGGGAGGCTCTCCAAGATCAGCAAGTGGGTCTGACCCAGGCTCCTTTCAAATACTGCCTCTGTGCTGGGACTCAGGGCATATGAGGTTTTATATGTGCTCTTTAAAAGTGGCATTTCTGGGTTTTACAGCCCTTCAGCGCTCCTGTACACAAGCCCCATTGGCCTTCAAAGCCAAGCATTCTGGAAGCCTGTTCTCTCAGTGTAGGATCCCCAGGCTTGAAAGCCTGATGTGGGCTCAGACCACTCACTCCTTGGGGAGAAGCTCGGCAATTGTGATTATCCTCCCATTTGTGGGTCATCTCTGGGGGAGGGTGGGGGCCCTGGATCTTGACTGTACTGCATCTCCATCTCTCCAACTCATCTCTTTGTGGGTCTTTCTTTATATCTTAGTTGTAGAAAATTTTTTCTGCTAGACTTCAGGTCATTTTCACAGATAGCTGCTCTGTAAATAGTTATAATACCGGTATGCCTGTGGCAGGAAGTGAGCTCAGGGTCTTCCTACTCTGCCATTTTGTCCACAGCTCCAGTTCTTCATTCCTTTTTAATAGATGGATATAATTTTTTTACCCATTCATCCACTGATGAACATTTAGGTTATTGCCACATGTCGGCTACTGTGAATAGTGCTGCTATGAATTGAAAGAAGTCACACACACACACACACACACACGCAAATCACATATTGTATTATTCCACTTGAAATATCCAGAATAGGTAAATCCTAGTGTTACAGTGCAGATTGGTATTTTCTAGGGGCTGGAGAAAGAAGTGAATGGGAGCCCCTGCTTAATAGATGTGGAGTTTCCTTTTGGAGTGATGAAAATATTTTAGAACTAGATAGAAATTGTGGTTGCACAATACTGTGAATGCGCTAAATACCATTGAACTCTTCACTTTAAAATGGCTACTTTTATGTTATGTCAGGTTCACCACTGGTGTGGTTTCTGTCTCTGAACTGGGCCCTTACTGATACATGAGTCTTCATTACACAAACAGCAGCCTTTGGATTTGCTTTTACCACCTGAACCACATTGCCTGGCACCAGCCCTTGTTCTCATCTGTTCCTCGAGTTTCCATTGTTTAGGAGGTGATTGATTCTCAGAGGAAAGCACTGTCTTGACCTGTGCCATCCAATATGGTAGCCACCAGCCTTATGTGGTTATTTAAATTTAAATGTAATTAAATAAAAGATTCCATTCCACTGACACTTAAAAGTGGCTAGTGGCTACAGTATTGCACAGAATATTTCCATCATTGCAAAAAGTTCTATTGAACAGTGTTGGTCTGCAGTTCACCAACCGTCTTTCTATCGTAAAGCCTCCAAAATATTTTGTGGCTATTCAGCAGCCTGCAGTTACAGCCTCTTTTAGAGCCTAAATGAGAAAAATTAGGGAAGAAGAGGTTGGGTCAGGGACATATGTCTTTGCAGATTTCCCCATTTTACTCTAGCCTTTCTTCAACCCAGTAGTTCAGTTTTCATCCATCCCTCTCCCTAAATACACAACAGTAATTATTGCATTTAGAAGTCTACATTTATTTTGATTATGCACTAGTTTGATCTATAAAACTATAAACTCCTCAAGACCAGAGATTTGGGGGTTTTTCACACACACTCCCTACATCCAGTGGTATGTTCCTTGAGTACTCACCAAATACTTACTGATTGAACATCTGATGAGGCTAGCTCTGATTTCATGGGACTGGTTCCAAACTGAAAAAATAAAACTTCTGCCAGCACAGTGGTAACATCATGCCTAAATAAACAGAAGTGATTTGCAATGCTTTACTCTTATGATTTCTTCTGGTTTTGATTTTTTTAATGAGTATACCACTTCAAAAACATTCTTAGGGTGGCTCAGCCCAAATAATTCCAGTAGGAGATGGTAGCCTCCCTCTATGAAAACCAGCCCAGCACTAAATCCTTTTTGTTCCTGGGTCGCAGATCAGATCCAAGATCAACCCACGGTGATACAAGCCAGAGATTCAAGCCAAACACAATGTCTTCCCCTCAACTTTTTCCTGAGGTTTCTTCCTGCTGTTAAAAGATAAACTGAGGCATATTAAAATTTTGAGTTTCTTCGAGCAAAAATTGACTCGAATCAGGCAGTGCCAAACCAGAAGTGATTAGGAGCACTCCACTGACAGGAGCTCCAGGGAGACTTTTATAAAGAAAAGGCAGAAGCAAAGTAAGGAAATTATTGATTGGCTATAGCTTAAAGCCTAGTTGGCTGTTTGTGATTGGTCATCCTTAGATTTCAATTCTGTAACCTGGAGGCATTTACAGGCTTAGATTTTAGTTTGCTTAAGTAGGCTGCTATGGCATTAGAGCCACCTTAGTCTAATGGCCTCCTTGTTTAATTAATTTAACACTACCTGTTTTGTGTGCCTTTCAGAGAAGACCCCTGAATAACTGAATGGAAGGTTCCAATTTTAGGGTAACTGATCAGCAGTAGTCTTGAATGACTTTTTCCAAACTCTCACCAGACTATGAAGTATTAGTCTGTAGGTTACAGTAACTTCTTCAATACTTGTGAATGCTGACCATGCATTTGAGGAAAATTTGTGCTTTGAGTAGTTTACACACTATGTTTGCAGCCATAAATCTGTACTTTACTACATACATGATGTTGTCATTCTACATTTAAAGAGAGAATGATCAAGATTCGTGTATGCCATGGCAAGTAGCTCAGCCTTACTAACTGAAGGAAAAGAAAACATTAAGAAAGAAAGTGAATAAATACAGAAAGCCCATTTGATGAAAGGCATTGAATACTTAATAAAATTATCCACGTGGGCATGTGAGCCAGTTATCATTGGCACTATGCCACTCTCACCCATTACTTCTAGTTCCTCTACTACTTTCTCTGCAACTTACAGAAACTACTTCCCTCTCTCTTTAAGCTACATTTGGCCAGTTTTTAGAGTGGTCAACACATACAGGAACTCAATTTAAATCCTGGGTAGATGAATAATATGGAGTAGTGGAAGCCATCAATACCCTTCCCAAATCTCTTGGTCAGGCTTATCACTTTTGTGCCCATGACCTGACCTCCAACTGCTACCATCTGTATCTCTTTGCCTAAGGACTTTCTAACACAGCAGAAGGGAAGTATCAGGGAATTAACATCCCCTGGAAGAAGTCTTTATCCGATGATGGATGACATTTGGTATATAAATACCCAATTCTCTTGTCCCTTGCGATGAGATCACTGTGAAATATATGTTCTACATTGGCTCCCAACGTTCTCCGAGTTGAAGCTCTAGTTTTCCAAGGTGGTAACTTGCCTTTGTTGGCTACCTTTTCTTCTGTATTTCACATCCTCACTTCCTTACTGATATTTACCGGGATCACCTCCCAAATAAACTATTTGCCCTCAGATTTCTGTTTCAGGGTCTGCGGTTGAGTGAACCCAAATCAAGACATATGGTAATAATAATAGTTATCATTTGTTCAGCATATGCCATGTGAGAGACACTACTCTAAGAGCTTTATGTGTATGAAGCCATTTAAATGTCACACAATTAGACGGGTAGTTACTATCACCATTATCCCCAGTGTACAGAGATGTTAAATACCTACCCTTTGAACCTAGTCAGCATAGCTCCAGAGCTTGTGCACCTATACTATGCTCCACTGCTCATTGCCTCAAATGGGCCTTGAGAAATAAATTAAAACAAGAAAGGAATAAAATCAGAATCCAGAAGTCACAATGATTAATTCATATATTCTAAGGGCCAGGCAGAGGAAGAACCAGAAGACAGGGTACGTATTGAATAAGAGGTAAAGAAGAGAGTGGAACAAAACTTAATGCAAAGGTAGAGAAGGTATGAGCTCTGAATAAAAATTACATTGACTCTGGAAGATTAAAAATGGCTGCAAATGTTTTGCTACTCCTCCTATTAAGATCTGGAGGCTAATTTCCTTCCCCCTTGAATCTGGACTGGCTTGGCCAATAGAATGCATATTCTGACTTTCAAGACTAAGTCTAAGAAGACTTGCAGGCCTGCCTAAGTCTTTTAGGATATTCCCTGGGAACCCTGCATTACCAAGGGAGAAGTCTGCCTAGCCTGAGACTACCTTGCTGGAGAGGCCACCAGTGATTACTCCTATTGACACTCTCAGCTGAGCACAGCTTTCTGGCCATTTGGGAGAAAGCCCCAACCATCTTGGACCCTCTAAACCTATAGTGTACCAGTATTTCCCAGGTGCAGGAAATGAAGGGATTCAGAATTTTAAAACAATAATAAAACAAAAATTGGTCTGGTTTTTTTGACCATGAGCTACGAATTCTAAACAATATCAGTGATAAAACTTTACTACCTGAAAAAAAAATCTTTTGTTGGCCTAGTTTCTAAACAATTGCTTTAGTTCCAGTTTAGTTTTAATAACATACATGTAAACTTCAAATTAGCCTATTTGGGTTACTTATCCTTTAATAAACATTATATTCTACATGGAAGTTAATGTGGAGGACTCCATCATACAGTCAACCTCCAACATACTCAGGCTCAGCAAAGCATGTTCATTTCAAGCTCTCTGAAAAGGAAAAAAACTTTTCAGATCTTCACCTGTGCAGGGAAAAACCCAGTTCTTCCCTACTGTGTTTCTTCCCTGTGTATCCTCTGTACTACTGTTCGGAATACTTCACTTCTGACACTTGTGGTCACCAAATGTGTGGACGTTTTTCCCGACAGCAAGCAATTCTCCATGATGCCAGCTGGATATCCTACAGTTTAACTCAATTCTGACACTATCTACCTGGAAATAACATCAGATCCCACAGGGTAAGCTTTCAGTCCCACAAGATTTCTTCCTCAACAAACACACACAAGCACTTCAGATGCCAGTCACAAGCCTAGGTTATCACCTGAGCTTCTGACCAACTGGCTGTATATCAGAGGTTCCAATGACCCTCTTGTTGGGTTCAATTAATTTGCTAGAGCAGCTCTCAGAACTCAGGGAAACGCTTACTAATGTTTACCATTTTATTAAAGAATATGATAAAGAACAGAGATGAACAGCCCACATGAAAAGATAGATAGATAAGGTGAGGTCTAGGAGGGTCCTGTCCCTGTGCAGTTGCATACATCAGCCTCCTGGTGTGGATGTGTCCACCAATCTTGAAGCTCCCAAACCTTCTCCTACTGGGATTTCATGAAGTTTTCCTTACATATGCATGATCAATTATTAACTCTGTTTCTAACCCCTCTCACTTCTCTGGAGGATAAGGGGTAGGGCTGAAAATTCCAAGATTCTAATCATGGCTTGGTCTTTCTGGTGACCAGCCCCCACCTAAGACCCATCCAGGAGCCCACCCAGAGTTGCCCCATTAGAACAAGAAATGCTCCTAGTACTCTTATCACTTGGGCTATTACAAGAGTCTTAGGAGCCCTATGTCAGATATGGGTCAGAGACCAAATATTAGGACAAAAGATGCTCCTAGTGTTATCACTTGGGAATTTACAAGGGTTTTAGGAGCTCTGGTGGGGAGCTGGGGAGCAGTGACATATATATTTTTTCACACTCTCTGTGGACATTGTGGAGTTTTGCGTTCTCCAATCCCTGGAGAACTGTATTTCTACATTTAGATGATAGACTCAAATAAACAATGATAGCACAGTAGTTACAAAGACAAAGAAACAGAACCTACATTCCTTCAATTCCATCATTCTACCTGACCATTTGGAGTTTTATTTTGTAATTAAATAATCTAAAACAGAGAAACAAGCTGTGAATTGCAAAGTGTAACATTAATGTTTGGTAAGTGCAAATTTAGTCCATACATGAAACATTGGCTTAATTTAAATAATGTCTCTATAAAGCAAAATTTGTTCTTCTATTTTGATTATTGATTGTTTATTATTGATTGTTTAAACCTAAGGAACAAATCAAGAAAATAAGAAGTTATATCAGTGGTAAAATTTAATAATTGCCTAAATTGTATCATTTGCAGAATTTTCAGCCTTTTAAAAATTCATTTATTAATTATTGGACAATTATTTACCTAAAATATTATTATATCAAACTGTAACCAAAAGTTCATGCTATGTAAATTAGAATGAAAAACTACCAAATACGTATTTGTGTTTTTTCCCTGTTTTTGTACCATAATATCTATTATTCTTTTTGTTAACTGGTATGATTATTTATACAAAGTTCAATAAAAGAAAAGTTTTTCACTGTATCTATTACCTTTGTGGACTTTGTTATTAGTAGTTTGATTTCATGTTATTGAAAATAAGAGAGTGCTAAAGTGACTTGTTTTGTGCATCACATACACAGGTGTGCCAGAGTAGTTCATCAGGCAGCTGAATACCACCAAGTGACCAACATGAACACCACATGGAACAGAAGAATCACCTAGCCAAGCCCTACCTAAGTCTCAAAGCCATGAGATACAATGAAATAGTCATTGTTCCAACCCGCTAAGTTTTGGGGTGGTTTAAGATCGTGGCAAAAGATAACTGAAACATGTACAAAGCTGAAAAGGTAGGAAGTTTATAAGAATCTTCATATTATATAAATGGTTTAACATGGATGTGAGTTTTTTCATGCAAATCCTGATTTTATTTAATTTTATAATTGTCATTTATAACTCTAATAAGCAGTAGTTGTCAACTGATAAAGTTCCCTTACTGATTCTAGTAAAATAAACTCACTCTCCAAACCACCACATTCCAACCTCATTGAGGACTGCTAAGGTAAGGAGAAGTACTCACTAAAGATAATTGGAAATAAATCATAATTTGAGAGTTTTGCAGGATCTGGACTTAATTTCTTGTTTAACAATATTTTTTGAGTGCCTATTACGTGCCAGGCACTCTTATGGGCACGGAGGCATAACAGTGAGCCCTAACGGAGCTTACATTCTGGTAAATTATAATAATGAGTTTACTTTTGGATATGTTTTATTTCAGAGATCACTGGAATATTCACTGCAGTACACAATAGTCATCCAGAAATAAAATTAAGTACTAGCAAACAAAAATGAAGATTCAGATTGTGAAATGATTAGGAATTGGCATGTGTTTTATTCAGTGATAACACAATGAAATTTTTAATTGTGTGTCTCCTTTATTAACTGGAAGTCCAACATAAGCATCAACCACACCTGGATCCAGATGCTCAAAAAAGATCACAAGTGTTGTTCTTCTTTTCTTTTCTGGGTCTTCAAGCTGCTTTTCCTTGTGTTAGCTCCATTCCCAGGCATGCCCTCTCCTCTCCCTGCTGCAGCATCCATGACTGAGGACAGCTGCTGGTTTATGGCATTCAGAGTCCACACACAGTTCCTGGCACAGGGTAAGCACTCGATAAGTACTTTTTTAATAACTAAATCTCAGCTTACAACCCCAGATTTTTACTTTTATTATAAATTTATTTATTTATTTGGCTGCATTGGGTCTTCATTGCTGCACACGGGCTTTCTCTAGTTGTGGAGAGCGGGGGCTACTCTTCATTGCAGTGCACAGACTTCTCAGTACGTTGGCTTCTCTTGTTGTGGAGCACAGGCTCTAGGCACAGGCTTCAGTAATTGTGGCACACAGGCTCAGTAGTTGTGTCTCATGGGCTTAGTTGCTCCACAACATGTGGGATCCTCCCGGACCAAGGCTCAAAGCTGTGTCCCCTGCATTAGCAGGCAGATTCTTAACCACTGTGCCACCAGGGAAGTCCCACAGCCCCAGATTTTTAGAAATGACCTTCCCTCCTTCAGCATCCATATGAATATCCCAGATAAACTCTCATTAGTTCTGCTCTGACAATGTGTCCATACCTGAACCAATTACTATGCTCAAAAAAGATGAGTTTTTCTAATCCAATTCAGGTGTAATCAGATTAGAAACCACCACTGTAATTCTTTGGCATGGGGGAGAGGTTGTTCTTAAAAGGTAAAGATAGCAAGCAGACAGATTTTTTTTTAATACTTATTTATTTATCTGGCTGTGCCACTTGCAGGGGTCTTAGATGCCGCACTTGGGATCTTCTTTGCCACGTGCAGGATCTTGCAGGATCTTTACTTGCAGCATGCAGGATCTTTAGTCATGGCATGCATCTAGTTCCCTAACCAGGGACCGAATCTGGGCCCCCTGCATTGGGAGTGTGGCATCTTAACCAGTGGACCACCAGGGAAGTCCCACCAAGGAGACAAATTGATGAGGGATATTCCCTACAGGGTGAAAGAGGAAAAAAATCAGTAGCTCCAAGTATAGAGTTAAAAGAATACTCCCAATAAAAGGCTAATAAAAGAAAGGGTCAAAAAGTAGGGAATAAACCAAAAGTGTGTAATATTCTAGGACGTGAGTGATAGAGACGGTTTCAAATAGCACAAGAGAACTCAACAGAGCCTAATCCAGTGCACAAAGGAGAAAAGGGACCAAGTATAAATCCTCAAATAGTGTGACTTGCTAGATATTTTAGAAACTTGTAATGAACATCTACTATGTGCCAAGTCTGAGCTAGGAACTGGAAAGGTATTGATATCTTCTTGTGGTTTACACTCTCTTTGGGGAGTTACAGAAGCAAACTGGCAGGATGAGAGCTCTGTCTATGGATAGTCGTTGTGGCAGGAAGCATAGGAGCACTGCCACAGTGCCTACCACGCATTCTTTGAGATGGTCACTCTTGACTCTTGATCCATATCAATCAATCATTCAATAAATATACAAAAGAGTGAATAAAAACAGAAATGAAAAAGTGAGTGTTATATTATATTTCTACTAGTGAAAAATAGTCCTTAACTGCTACGGACAACCATTACTATGTCTCCATACGCCACAAACATGGAAAGTGGCTTGCAAACTGCTTTTATCAATTCCATTGTCCAAAGGATATGCTTATAGTCACATTTTATTCCAGTATGCTATGAGGCTGCCCCAAAGATGTACTTCTATATTTTAATTATAACCAGTATGAGATTCTCTCAGTATTTGAATTCACCCAGCACAATTAATAAAATTATCTCTAAGAAATCAAAGACCTAAATAAATGGAGAGACTGTGTCCATGTATTAGAAAACTCAGCATAGTAGAGATGTCAGTTCTCCCCAAACTGATCTATAGATATGATCTAAACCCTATTGAAATCCCAGAAAGGTTTTTTTAGACACATAGACAAGCTTATTATATGGAAAGGTACAGAGCCTAGACCAGCTAAAAGCATCCTGAAAAAATAATAAAGTGGGAGGAATCACTGTACCCAATATTAAAGTTACTATATAAGTAGGGTAATTAAGACAGTGTGGTATTGGCAGAGAGATAGACATATAAATCAATGGGAGAGAGTAGAGAAGTCAGAAATAAACCCACACAACTATGCAGAGATGATTTTGACAAAGATACAACATTAATTCAATGGAGGAAAGACTGCCTTTTAAACAAACAGTTCTGAAGCTATCAGACATCCATATGCAAAAAAAAAGTGAACTTAGACCTAACCTCACACCTCCCACAAAAGTTAACTCAAAATGGATCACACACTTAAATGTAAAACCTAAAACTATGAATCTTTAGAAAATAAGAATGTAGGAGAAAAACTTAATGCTCTAGGTGAGTCGAGGAGTTTTTATACTTGACACCAAAAGGACAATCCATAAAAGGATAAATTGATAAACAGCAAAAGACCATGTGAAGAGGATGAAAACACAAGTCACAGTCTGGGAGAAAACATTCGCAAACCACATATCTGACAAATACTAGTATGTAGAATATGTGAAGAACTCTCAAAACTCAATGATATAAAAAATACAATTAGAAAATGGGCAAAAGACAGTTCACTGAAGAAGCTATGCAGACGGATAATAAGCACATGAGAAAATGTTGAACATCATTAAGCACTAGGGAAATGCAAATTATAACCACAATAAGATAGTACTACATAGTGATCAGGATGGCAGAAACAAAAAAATAGTGACAGCACTAAATGCTGACAGGATTCATAGAACCTGGATCATTCCTACAATGTTGGAATATAAAATGGTACAGACACCGGGAAAACAGTTTAACAGTTTCTTATAAAACCAGACATGTAACCATACGACACAGCAGTTGTACTCTTGGGAATTCATCATAGAGAAATGAAAACTTATGTTCACAGAAAAAAAAACTATACATGGATATTTATAGCAGCTTTGTCCACAAAAGCCAAAAACTGAAAACCCCCAAATGCCTTCGATAGGTTAATGTTTAAACATTCAAACCATGGAATACTACTCAGCAATGAAAAGGAATGAACTATTAATACACACAATAATGGATGAATCTCCAAGGAATTAGGCTTAAAAAAAAAAAAGCTAATCTCCAAAGATTATATAGTGTATTATCTGATTTATATAACATTCTTGAAATGACAAAATTTTAGAAATGGTGAACAGATTTTGTAGTTGCCACAGATTAGGAATGTGGAAGGTAGGTGTTCTAAAAGGGCAACACAAGAGAGTCTTGTAGCAATGGAACTACTTTTTTTTTAAATTTTTATATCTGGTGTGGATACACAAACCTGTACGTATTAATAAATTATGTAAAGTCAAATATAAATACACATGCAAGTAAAAGTACATCTGAATAAGATTCATGGATTACTTGTAATATTATACTATAGTTTTGCAAGATGTTACCACTAGGGAACACTGGGTAAAAGATACATAGCATCTCACTGTATTATTTCTTACAACTGCATCTGAATTTTCAATTATCTCAAAATAAGAAGTCTAATTATAAAAAATTGTCTCTAGATTTTAGCCATCAAAATAATGCAATCTACTGATAACCAACTCTTAACCCGTAAGAGCTCTCATAAAGTCAGAACAAGGATCCCAGGTCTTAATAATTTTGCCCAGTCCTGGTTGCTGCATTATGCAGCATTATATTATATGATTGCAATCAAAAGAATTAGAATCACCTTGGTTGGACTATATGCTGCTGAGTAGGGAGAGTGAGGAACAGAAGGGCAAAAGAGAAAGTGGCATCTTCTCATAAGCTGTATTTGCTACCTCACAGATGGTCCACATGCAAGTCAAAAATTAAAAGGCAGAATAGGTAGGTGTCTGCAGATGGGCAATGGCCTATTTACAGAAGAAACCAGCACAGAAGAAAACAATCAGGTCGGTGTGTTGTTCACCACAATGAAAAGCCATCAGTAGTTTGAATGACCTGGGCCAGGAAACTCCACTGCCGCTGCTGCTGTCGCTGCTGCCCATGCAGCCCGTGGGGATACAAAGAATGAAGGAGAGCCGTGCTGTCTCTTAATCTAGCGCATTCTCCCTTTAGGCAGTGACAATAAAACCACCGTTTTACAGATAAAGAAACCTATGGGCAGAAGTGGAAAGTGAATTGCCAACCTCTCACAGTGAGTAAATGACGAAGCCAGATTTCAACACCACGTTTTCCATTTCCGAGGCCAGTATTCCCTCCAAGGCCAGCGGCACCACGGCAGCTACAGGCTTTGGCTAATGACTAGACAGAACATTTCAACTGGCAGAAGAGTTGCATGGTTACGTTGAACATTCTCACCTTTCATCATGTGGATTTTGAATATTAGTTTGGAAAGATAAACCTTTTAAGTTCTTATGTAGAAAAATTGTGTTGCATGTGAATATTTCATTTTATTAATAACATATTAAATGCTTTCAAGTACACTTGATCCTCACACAATCCCATAAAATAGGTAGGCCTGGATTTGTTATAACCATTTATTAAAATGAGAAAATTGAGGCTCAGTGAGGCTAAGTGACTTGCCAAAGATGACATAGTTCTATGTTAGAGGTGAAACTGGAACAAGAACACATTCTCTATCCACAGGTTTCTTACACTTCTTTTCCTATTTTATTAATTTTCTTTTACATACAAAAGGATATACATTATAACCAACCACTCAGCTTAAGAACCTAAACCTCACCACAGATCTTTTTTTTTCAAGCTCTTTATTGGAATATAATTGCTTTACACTGTTGTGCCAGTTTTTGCTGTACACCAAAGTGAATCAGCTGTATTTATACATATATTCCCTATATTCCTTCCCTCCCACGAATCCTTCCCACCCTCCCTATCTCAGCCCTCTAAGTCATCACCCATCATCCAGTTGATCTCCCTGTGTTATACAGCAGCTTCCCACTAGCTACCTATTTTACATTTGGTAGTGTATATATGTCAATGTCAATTCTCTCACTTCGTCCCAGCTTCCCCTTCGCCCTCCATCCCATGTCCTCAAGTCCGTTTTCTACATCTGCATCTTTATTCTTGCCCTGTCACTGGGTTCATCAGTACCATTTTCTTCGATTCCATATATATGAGTTAGCATATGGTGTTTGTTTTTCTCTTTCTGGCTTACTTCGCTCTCTTCACACTGATCTTGAAGCTTCTGTATTCCCCTCCCCAAGGGCCACTGTGTCTCACAACTCCAGGGATCCTCATTCACATAGAATGAGTGGGAACGAGTAGGAAGGGTGCCTTCCGGAGTTGTACTCCAGACAGCCCTGCCCCCATCTCATCTCTCCCCTCAATCCTGAACTGTTTATTATTATCTTACTTTTCTTGATATTTCATCATCTATCTTTATTACTCTAAAAGTATGTTGTTTAATTTGGCCTGTTTTTTATATTTTTAAACAAATTCATGCTGCACCTAGTCCTCTCCAACTTGTTCTTTCACTTTCTGTTCTGTGTCTGTTGAGTGGCTGTATTTCATCCATTTTCCGCTGTGGTATAGTATCCCACAATATGAATTTGCCACAATTTGTTTGTCTAATTTCCTGCCATTGAAACTTTGCATTGCTTCCAGGTCAGGGCTATCATAAATAATGAAGCTATGAATATTCTTCTACATGTCTCCTGGTCCACAGGTACAAGAATTTCTCCTGGATATAAAGGTAGGAGTGTAATTGTTCTGTTGTAGATTGACACATATTTAACATTACTAGATAATTTCAAAGTATTTTCCAGGATTTTGTACCAATTTATATTTCAATCATCAGTATGTAAGAATTTCTGCTTTATCTACATCCTCAGCAATTCTTGGTATTACACATTTTATTTTTGCCACTGTAATGGATACAAAACAGTGCTTCATTGTACCTCATTGTGGTTCTATTTGCATTTCCCTGAGTACTTGGAGTTGAGCATCTTTTCTTAATTCTTTGGTTGTTTCTGTTTCTTCTTCTTGGCAACAGCTTCTATGTCACTGGCCCATTTTCCTGTTCTATTTCTCTGCTTTTTCTTATCCATCTTTTAAAAGGAATTAGTATATTTTAGGCAACATTTCTTTGTCAGTTATACATGTTGCAAATTTCTTCTCTCAAGCTGAATCTTGTATTTAAAGACATATTTTGATAAGCAGATCGTAATTTTAATAAAAGCATTATAATCAATCTTTCCCCTTATGGGTTAATATTGATATTTTAATCCATAATATGGTGGAAGATATTTAAATATAACTGGATAATCTGAATATTATACCTTTTAATACACTACTGGATTTATAAGAGTCTGTTCAGAATTTTTATATCCATTTTTAGTGTATAAAATTAGTCTGCAATTTTCCTTTCTCCTACTCTTTGGTTTTTGATATCAAGATTGTACCATCCTTGTAAAATGAATTAATATGTGAAATAACTTTTTTAAGATTGGAATTATGTCTTCCTTTTGCTAGATCTCAAAAGAAAAACACTCTGGCCTGATGGTTTCTTTGTGGAAAAATGTATAAATACTGATTCAATTTCTTTACTGGTGATAGGTCGATTCAGGTTTTTAAACTTAAATCAGTTAGGGTAAACATTTTTCTAGGAATTCATCCACTTTATTTCTAAATTTATTGGCATGAAGTTGTTCGTACTTTTCTCTTACCTTTTTAATCTCTGCTGTATCTGTATTTGATCTTCTTTTCACTCCTTATTTTACTTGTGACCTTTTTCTTTTTGATATAAATCTTGCTGTCTTTTTGATAATTTTACTAGTATTTCAAAGAGTCAACTTTTGACTTCTTGATTCTCTTTATTCTCTTATTTTTAATTTTATTAATTTTTCTCTTATCTTTATTGTTTCCTTCCTCTTACTTTATTTATATTTATTCTCCTGTGCTCTTCTAATTTCCAAAGTGACCTGAATAGGTCAATGATTTGAAAATCTATTCTTTTATAGTGCAATTATTTAAGGCTATAAGTTTCCCACAAGTTTTCTTTTATTCCGAATCAAAATTTTCTCATTTCCAATGTGATTTCTTTTTGACCAATGAACATTAGAAAGTTTTTAAAATTTCCAAATGTGGGGGATTTATTTGGTTATCTTATTACTTCACTGTCTTATTAACTTCTAACATAATTGACTTGAGATCAAAAAACATTATATGATATTGATTCCTGAATTCTTGCTCTATGGCCCAGAATATAGGCAGATTTTATGAATGATTCCTGAACTTGAGAAGAATATATACACCAAGTGTAAGGCTCCATTTACTAAATAATCCATTAGATTTAGCTTTTTAATTGTGTAGTTAAATATTCTTTATCTTCGCTGGATTTTTTTTGTTGGCTCACTCTGTAAATTACTGAGAAGACTGTTAAAATTTCCCATGGTAACAGGTGATACTTACAAATTTGATAAATGATAGATACATGGCAAATACAGTGTGTCAGTTTCTATTTCTGGTTCTATTAATATTTGCTTTATATACTTAAAGTTGTTACTAAGTACATTTAAGTTTGGAATGATAAATTAAACCTTTTAAAATTAATTACATGCTAATATATTTTTTCTACTGTTTAAAGTCTACTTTATCCAATATTAATATGGCTACACCAGTTTTCATTTTATATGTATTTCCTTATCTTTTCCTACCCTTTTACTTTCAACCTTTTGGTATCCTTATGCTCTCAGTGTTGTGTGTGTGTGTGTGTGTGTGTGTGTGTGTCTGTGTGAGATCCAGTCTGACAATGTTTGCTTTTAACTAGTGCATTTAGCTAATTTATTTCTGTTGAGAACACATATTTATTGAAAACATATATATTCGGATTTGTTTCTTATCGTGTGCTTTTATTTTATCCTTCTTTTTCTATGTTCCATTTTTCCCCCTTGTCTTCTTTTGGCTTAACTAATTACACCTTCCTTCTTTCTGTTATTCTCCTCTAATAGCTGGGAATAAATACACTCTATTTCTATTTTTCCTCTGCCTTCCCATAAACTAAAAATACACATTTAATTTAACAAAATTTGAAGTTGGTCAATACTTACTGTCAACCGAACAATACACAGAATTTGGTGTGTTTTAAAAATGATGATCACCACTGCATCCTCCATTTAAGGAATACCACATCACCCAATAGAAAAAACTAGACCAGAGCAAGGAGGACCAGGAGTGCTAGGAAGAATGGGGCAGGATGCAATTTTAAATATAGAGGTCAGTTTAGGCCTCATTGAGAAGATATTTAAGCAAAGATGTGAAAGAGGTGGTGTTAGCATGCAGAGTCTGGGGCAACAACATTCCAGCAAAGGGATCTGCAAGAACAAAAGCCCTAAGGGAGGAACAAGGTTGGAGAGTTCTAGGAACAGCAAGAAGGTCAGTGTAGCTGGAGCAGAGTGAGCTGCAGGAGAGTATCAAGAGACCAAGTCAAACAAGCAATGGAGGGTCGCCTTAGATTGGACCTCATGGGCCATTTTAATGCCATGCGGCTTTTACTCAGAGTAACATGTAAGCCTTTGGAGAGTTTTGAACAGAGATGTGACATAAATTGACACTTTAAAATTCTCTCCCTTAATTTAAATACCAAGACATTAGAAAACTTTACTCAAAAACAATATTTTATTTCTAAGCATACATGCACATACAAATGTATCTTACTTTGTTAAAAGGAAGTAGGAAATCTCATGGGAGATGGTTTTAAATATTTGTGTTTAATGCTAATTAAATCTTTTTAATCTAAGTTTTCAGTGGAAAAATAGAAGTGTAGATAATCAGGATGAAATTATGCCGTAATTGCTCAAAGAATTCCACAGCTACTTTATATTAAATATAAAATATACACAAAATCTGCTTTGTACCTTAACAATACATCATGAAATTTTTTCATCCGAACAAATATATATCTAAATTAGTTTTCCATGGCTAGGTAATATTCCATTAAATGGATGAACTGTAATTTTTCCAGCTTTATTGAGATATAACTGACAAATAACATTGTATAAATTTAACGTAATGTACAACGTAATGTCAACATATTGATTTGATAAACTTACATATTGTAAAAGGATTACCAACACAGCATTAGCCAATACCTCTAACACTTCACATAATTATCATGTCCTTTTTGTGGTGGGAATATTTAGGATTTACTCTCTTAGCAACTTTCAAGTATATAATATTAACTATAATCACCACTGTATGACTTAGAGGGGTGGGATAGGGAGGGTGGGAGGGCACTGAGGGAGGGAGGGGATATGGGGATACATGTATAAATACAGCTGATTCACTTTGTTGTACAGCAAAAACTGGCACAAGAGTGTAAAGCAATTATATTCCAATAAAAAGCTTAAATAAATAAATAAAATAAATAGAATTTTAAAACAAATCACCATTATACACTAGATCCCAAAAACGTACTCATCTTATAATTTAAAGTTTGTACTCTTTGACTAACATCTCCCCATTTCCTCCACCCCCACAGCCCTCATAACCACCATTCTACTTTGTTTCTGACTTTGACGTTTTGAATTCCATATACAAGTGATGTTATATAGTATTTGACTTTCTCTGTCTGACTTATTTCACTTAACATACTGCCCTTAAGGTCCATTCATGCTGTTACAAATGACAGAATTTCCTTTTCTTCATGACTAAGTAATATTCCAGTGTGTGTGTGTATCACAACTTCTTTATCTTTTCATCCATTGATGAACACTTAGATTGTTTCTATATCTTGGCTATTGTGAGTAATGATGCAATGAACATGGGAATGCAGATATCTCCTTAAGATTCTGATTTCACCTTTGGATATATATGCAGAATTAGAATACCGGATCACATGATAGTTCTATTTTAAATTTTTTTGAGGCAGTTCCTTACTATTTTCCATACTGGCTCTACCAATTTACACTCCCACATAGAGTGCACAAGGGTTTTTTTTCCTTCACATCCCTACCAGTATCTGTAATCTCTTGTCTTTTTGATCATAACCATTTTATCAGATTGAGGTGATTTCTCAATGTGGTTTTGCATTTCCATGATGACTAGTGATACTGAGCATCTTTTCATATATTTGTTGGCCATTTCTATATCTTCGTGAGGAAAAAGTCTCTAAAGTTCCTCTGCCCATTTTTTATTCAGATTTTTTGCTATTGAGATGTATGAGTTCTTATATATTTTGTAAATTAACCCTTTATCAGATACATGATTTGCAATTATTTTCTCCCATTCCTGGGTTGCCTTTTCATTTCATTAATGGTTTCCTTTGCTATGCAGAGGCTTTTTCGTTTAATGTAGTACCACTTATTAATTTTTGCTTTTGTTACTTGTGCTTTTGGTGTCATATCCAAAAAATTATTTCAAAATCAATGTCAAGAAGCTTTTTATCTAGAAAAACGGTACAGATCAACCGGTTTGCAAGACAGAAATAGAGACACAGATGTAGATGTGGAACCCCATCTCCTGGCTGCCTGCCTGGAGTTCTGCTGCCTTCTTCCCCTTAAAGGCGCTGCTTGCTCGCCTTTGAAAGGAAAGCTGGGGGCGGGGGGCTGGGAGTGGGTTTTGCTATTTCTTCCTAGTCTTCTTCACCTTGAGCTAAGTGAAGCTAGGGACTAGCCCATGTCACAGAAATACACTCACATTTGCCTTTATTCACAGTTAAATTTTCTGGTTTATTTCCCTGAAGTTTTAAGTTGACAACCAGGAGTTGAGTTTATTTTGCTCTACTCGTCTCAGCAAGTGCAAATTTACTTCCAGGTTGCATGGAAAATTTGTAGGGAGGACTCTTTTCAAATTTGCTCCCAAAGAGAGAGTTGACTGAATTCTGCCCCTGCTGACATGAAGAGGGGCCAGGATCTGGCAGAAAGACCATTTTTCAAAGAATTCCCAGCACTACGTCTAGTCCCACGGCTCTTGCCTCGTTCTATATTATTCCTGAGGCAAAGAACAAGAGTTCTTGATGTTGAAAACAGACAAAAAAGCAGTCGTAGGAGGAATGCTGATGTTTATAGACATGCTCATATTTATCATTATTGTTTTGCCGATGATAAATACAGTGGCTGGTTTCATCACTCCTCCACTGAATACTAACACGTCCTAAGTTTGGGGCTAGACACCAGAAGCGATGGCGACATCTGGAGCAGCCCCTGCTCTTGGGAAATTTTCAGCCTAGAAGGGGAAACAGAGGAGTGTGATGATAGAGGGAAATAAAGGGTAGTGGAGAGCAGTCAACAGGACTGGAAGGAGGTAGCATGTTACACATGCAGGGGGCATATGGAGATCCTTCATGGGGTTTATTGAATGCTTTCCTACAAGGCACTGTTATATACCAAATATTCTCAGTTCTTGCTACAAAAATCCTGAGTCCCACCTATACCACTTTCTGCATCCCACTTACAAAGTACAAACACGCTTGTTTGTTTTTCTTACACAATACCTTATTGATTCTTTTTACATACCAGATGCCTACCTAAAAAGTTTTATGCACGTTTTTAAAAGTTATATGAATTTTTAAGGACTCTCTTTAAAGAATGCTTGTATGATCATAATTGTAACATACTATAAAAAGTTTGGAAAATATAGAAAAATATGTATAACAATAATTTCACCACCCACACAAAAATTTCTGTTAATAACCCGTTGTACTGCGCACACATACACACTTACGCAAACCTGCACTTTATACACAGCTGCGATCAGAGTATAAAGTTTTGTATCATGCATCTTTTGCTGAAAAGTGAAATACAAAATATCCTAAAGGGGTACACACAACCTTTCCGTGTGATCATATCTGCAGTAACATATAATCCACTTCAAGGAATTCTTTGTCATTTCTAATAAGGTAACATATGCATTAAGAAATTCGTCTGTTATACCTCTGAACTTTTCTCCAGAAGGCATTATTAAAGCAGAATACATTTGTGCAAATGTTAGCCTGAGAATTTCTTGTTCTCACCTGTGAAGAAGAATCCCTACAAATCTGAGACCTGTATTGTTTTTTCTGCTTTTCTTGTAAGGGCACCAAACAAATTGTATATTCCTGCTCTAATTTATGATAGTGACCATGGCATAAAAGTTTAGACATTTTAATAACAACTTTACGAATTTATTGGCAAAAAAACTGGATCAGCTGGCTTAACAGAAATAAAAGGTTCTTTTTTTTTTTTTTTTTTAATTTAATTTGGCTGCACCGGGTCTTAGTTGCAGCAGCCAGGATCACTTAGTTGCAGCATGAGCACTCAATTGCAGCATGCATGCGGGAGCTTTTTCCCCGACCAGGGCTCGAACCCAGGCCTGCTGAGTTTGGGAGCTCGGAGTCTTACCCACTGGACCACCAGGGAAGTCCCAAAATCTAACATAATCTAACATATATCTAACATTGATCTAACATATCTTGAAAATTCAAAACAATCATTTTTACAACATTAATTTTTCCTATTATAAAAGTAATACATGTGGGTTTCCCTGGAGGCACAGTGGTTAAGAATCCACCTGTCAATGCAGGGGACATGGGTTTGATCCCTGGTCTGGGAAGATCCCACATGCCCCGAAGCAACTAAGCCCATGAGCCACAACTACTGAGCCTGTGCTCTAGAGCCCACAAGCCACAACTACTTAGCCAATGTGCCGCAACCACTGAGCCCCACATGCCTATAGCCCATACTCTGCAACAAAGAGAAGCCACCACAATGAGAAACCTGCACACCACAATGAAGAGTAGCTCCCACTGGCCACAACTACAGAAAACCTGTGTGCAGCAACGAGGACCCAATGCAGCCAAAATAAATAAATAATGAATAAATAATAAAATAAATCTTAAAAAAAGTAATACATGCTTCTTAGAGATAATATGGAAAATGTAGACGTAGAAAGTAAACAGTAATAGTGTTACCACCCCAAGATAGTATTACTTTAACGTTTTGCTGAATATTCATTTTTTTCTGTTCAAATGATTTAAAAGTTAAAATCGCACATTTTGTCTCCTTATTTTTTTAATTATGAAAATTTAAAAATCCTCCATATAATTTAAAAATATTTTAATAACATAATACCTCTGATATAAATGTATTATAATTTAATCAACATTTTACATTTCCAGATTTTTTAGTGAAAGTGAACAGACTTGTGCCTAAAGCTTTTCTATATTTAGGTTTATTTCCCTGGGTTAATGTGATGGTCTTTCTTTGATATGTCAACCTGGCTAGGCTACAATCCCCAGTTATCCAATCAGACACTAATCTAGGTGTTGTCGTGAAGGCATTTTACAGATGTGATGAAAGTCACGATCAGTGGGTAAGGGAAATTATCCTAGGTAATCTGGGATTAGCTCAGCGAGTTGAAAGGCCTTCAAAGCAGAGCTGAGGCTTCTCTGGACAAGAAGAAATTTCTTCTGTGAACTACAGCTCGTCGGTCCCTGAACGTTCCAGCCCGCCCTTCCCAACTGCCTGTCCTGCAGATTTCACACGTGCCTAGTCAGCCCCTTGCCACTCATAAGCCAGTTCCTCGAAATAAATCTCTTAATACATATCTTCTAGTAGTTCTGCTTCTCTGGATGAACCTGCCAGATACAGTTATATCCAGAGAAGTATACATGCGAGGTTAAAAAGGTCACCGGATTTAAAACTCCACAATACTATTACCACGGCTTTTTTCTTATAAGTTTCTCTGTGATTTTTAACATATAATATTTAGATGATGTCCTGCTTGTCAACTAAACTTACATAGCCTAAACCTGAGCAAGTAGCTGGAATCATGTTTGACTGAAGACATGTTTTATAGCTAAGCTGAGAAAAATTACACTTAGAATCAGCCAGATTCGTGGCATTTGTTCAACTTGTGTTCTAAACAAAGTGTAACCAAGACTTGGTCCAAATCCTTCCCCAGCAGAATCGGTATTTGTTCAAAGTATCTCAGCTAACACTTCATTATCCAGGCAATTTAAGGACTGCTATGATACCACTCTCTCCTTTGGTCTGATTTTTTTAATGGACTATTTCTATTTATAGTATAACATCAAACCTGTACTAAGCAGAAAGATTTCATACACACCTAGGTGCTTATATACACATACACACCCCAAACAAATTTTACCTTTTAAATATTCCTAATTCATCTTGTCTAATACGGTCCCTGTGCCTTTTCAATTATTCTTTATAACCTCTCCGGATTTCATCCAATTTTATATGTGAAGAATTGTTTAAATGACTTTAGATTAATAAGAAAATGCTATACCAATTAAAAATAATAGCACACTGATGAAGAGTATGTAAACTGATGACTTATAAAAAGTCATGTGTATTATTCTTATTCTGGAAAGTTGAACAGAATACTACTATCACCAAAAGACTTAATCAGTGTGCTGTTTTTTCCATAGAGTGTCTGTGATTGGCTATATATTTAGATCAGGTATGCTATTGCATATCGATTACAATACCTAAGAACAATTACAGATTTGGGGTTAAGGCTTTTAAACGTCTAAGTATTAAAAATTGATCTCAGCTCATTTCTCCCTTCCTCCCATTCTCCTTTTACTCTCTTTTTACTGGCTCCCCTTTTAAAACTTTCTTCTTCTTCCCTAACTCTCTCATTCTCTCTTTTTATACATTCCTCCCTACTGGCTTCCGCTTTTAAAGTTATCTACCTACCCACCTACCTATCATCTATATAACTATCTACCTACCTATCCAGCTATCATTCTGTCTTTACTTTTGTCTTTGTTTTCCTGACTCCTGCTTTTAAAATCTGTTCCCCGCCACACGACTATACTTGATTTTCAAAATAGCTCCTACCTTTTGACCCTTACATTCTCTTTCCTTCTTTAACTCTCTTCTCTACTGACTCATCCTATCTAAACTTATTGCCTTCCTCCCTCCCTCCCTCCCTCTCTTCCCTCTTTCCCAATCTTCCACCTCCTCCCTCATTCTTTTACACTCTTTTCACTGGCTTATTTTTAAAACTTTTTTCTTTCTTTCTCATTTTCTGTAAACTTGTCCTGTCTTAGTACTGGCTTAAAAATCATCCATATAGCTAGCCATCTAGCTATGAGGGTGAGTCAAAAATTATCCGCACTCTGGTTATATTAAAACTTCTGTGGCCGCACTGTCTTATCAGCGCTTTCCATTTAAGGCTACTGTCTGCCCAGTCACTGCTGTGCAGGTGTGAACGTGTTACATCAGTTCATTTGTAACTGTGGTGTGAGCAAAAATGGATGCCCCACTTGGAATTTGCACAAAAGAAGAGCAGCGTGCAATGATATGTCCTTTGTGGTCTGAGGGTGTACCTGGAGCCATTATTTATCGAAGACTTTGTGCACAGTATGGAGAAAGTGTTTTGTTGTGAAGAAGTGTGTATGAATGGATAGAGAAGTTCAGGGAAGGTTGCACAGGTGTTAGCCATCAAGGAGGAGCTGAACGCCTGTCCACATCCACGGCTGATGATAATGACAACGTTGAGCGTACACGTGAAATGATTCTGTCGAATAGACGAGTGACAGTGGATTATGTGGCAAATCATTTGCAAATCAGCCATGGTTCTGCCTATGAAATAATCCACGACAGACTTAGGTTTCAAAAAGTATGTGCTAAAGCCTGAACTTCGGATTAAATGCAAAGGGCTGCTACCCAAGGGCGTTGTGATCTTGCATGACAATGCACGTCCACACACTTCTGCCCACACTGTCCACACTCCACAAAAACTTCATTTTAAGGTGTTAAAGCATCCTCCCTATAGTCCTGATCTTGCTCCATTGGACTTTCACCTGTTTGGTCCCCTGAAAACAGCCCTATGAGGACGAAGATTCACTTCTGATGAAGAACTGAAGACAGCAGTGCATTTGTGGCTCACAGTTCAGCCTAAGACATGTTTTAATGGGGGGAATAAGAAAGCTTGTTGACAGATGGACAAAGTGTATTGAAAAGCAAGGAGATTATGTTGAAAAATGATGTATTTGTCTTTTCTAAAAGTTAATTAAAATAAATTCTACAGCCAGAGTGTGGATAATCTTTGACTCACCCTCATATCTAACCATCTAGCTATCTAGGCATCTATCAATAGCTACCTACGTACCATCTAGCTGTCATCTTTCTATCTTTATTTCAATTTTTATCTCACTTCTTTTAAATCTCTTTCTCCCTGTCTTCTACACTGTATTTAATTTTTTTTTACTAGCTCCTCCTTTTAAACTCCTTTCTCTCACATTCTCTTCTTTTAAATATTACTATTTTCCTAATCTCTCCCCATTTTAGAATTCTTCCCTTTTCTTCCCTGCCTCCTCCTTTCCTTCCCTCCCTCCTCCCTTTGTATCTCCATCCCTCACTTTTTCCTTCAGTACCTGTCTCCAAGTCTCAATCTTATCCTTTCCACTCTCCCTCTAGATTTCTTCGTCTTTGTGTGTGTGTGTGTGTGAACCTAAACTCCTGCCTGCCTTCCTCCTTCCCTCCTTCCCTCCCCCACTTCCTGCCTTCCTTCCCTCCTTCTTCCCTTCCTTCCTACTCCTTTCTTTCCTCCCTCCCTCTCTACTTCCCTCTCCCTCCCTTCTTCTTATGCTCTATTATTTTTTTTACTGATTCCTCTTTTAAACTTGTTTCGTTCCTTCTCTCTCTCCTTTTATCTTTTTGATACTGACTTTTTTTTTTCCCAGACCGATCATACAAAATCCTGTCTCCTTACCTATCTATCCATCAACCTACCAAACCACCTAGCTGCCATCCACCCATCGGTGTGTCTTTATTTCATTGGATTTTAACTAACTTCTTTTTTGGAGCTCTCTCTTCCCTGCTCTCCACTTTCTTCCTTCCTTCCTTCCCTCCCTCCCTCCCTTCCCACCCTTTCTCTGCCTTTTCCTCACTCCATTTCTTTCATGGTCTCTGTATTTCTCTTTTCTTTCCCTACCTGCATGCCTTCCTCTCTTCCTTCCTTCTTTCATCCCTTCTTTCTTCCCTCTCTTCCTGCTCCTTCATCCTTCTTCCTTTCCTCATTCCTTTCTTCCTTCCTCCTGCCTCCTCCTTTCCTTTCTCCATCCATCCACCCACCTTCTCCCTCTTGTCCTTTTTCATTCATTTCTCCTTCCTTCAGTCCCTTCCTGTCTCCTCCCCCTTTCATCCCTCTTTCTTCCTGCCTCTCTCATCTTCCTTCTTTCCTCCCTTCCTCATTCCTTCCATTCTTCTTTTACTTTATTTATAGTACTCCTCTTTCAAAACATTTTCTTTCTTTCCCTCTCTCTTTCTTTATACTTTTTTTCTTTTGTCTTTACTACTGTCTTCTTTTAAAAATCAGTCCTTTCTACCTATATACCTACCTAGCTGGCTGGCTCTATATCCAGCTATCAATCACCTGCTTTCTGTCTTTATTTTAATGATTTCTAATTTTTTTTAAATTACACACACCACATAATTGTATTTGATTTTCTTGCTGGTCCTTCCTCTTACTCTCACATTTCTTTTCCTTCTTTATATAACTCTTTCCTCTACTGATTCATCCTTTATAAACTATTCTTTTTTATTTCTCTTTACTCCATTCTTTCCTTGCTTCCACTCTCCCTTTCTTCTTTTACTAGCTCCTTTTTAAAACTTCTTTCCATTTCTTTCACTTACTATAATTTTTGTCCTTACTCCTGGATTCTCCTTTTTAAATTCCTTCCATCTATCTATCTATCTATCTATCTATCTATCTATCTATCTATCTATCATCTATCTATCATCTATCTGCCATCTATCATCTATCTATTTAATTGCCTAGCTGTCATCAATCTGCTTATCCTTTTTGACTCTAGTTTTAACTGACTTCTTTTTAGATCCCCCTCTCTCCTGCTCTGTGCAATTGTACTTAATTTTTACAGTAGCTCCTCCTTTTAAACTCCTCTGTGTCTCTCACAGTCACATCCTCTCTGCTTTTTTGCTATTTTCCCTAGCCTCATCCCTTTTTAAAATTTTTACTTTCTTCTTCCCTCCTTCCAGCCCTCCCTTCCTTCTATCCTTTCTTTTTTCCTTACTTTCTTTCTTCTTCCTCCTTCATCCTTCCCTATTCTTTCACTTCCACTTTCATTATTTTATTCTTTCTACCTTTTTTGTACTGTGTTTTCTTTCTTTGCTCTTCCTTTTAGAACTTATTCACTTTCTCTCTTGCTTTCATTATTTTTTTGTGTGTGATGGCATTTCTTATTGCCTCTTCCTTATAAACACCTTCTTTCTTCTCCTCTTTCTTACCTTCTGTCTCTAACACTATCATCTTTGTAGTCTTTTCTTGTTCATTCCCTTTTTTAAACTTCGCTCTCTTAAATTTATTATTGGCTCCTACTTTTTAAACTTCTCTGCTTGTGAAACATTCTTCCTTTCCTTCTGTCTCTGAGTCTTTTTTCTTTCTTTCTTTCTCTCATTCTCATATTTTTCTCTATTTTACATTTTCTTATAAATTATTCCATTTTGAAACATCTGCTCTTTATTGCTTTCATATGTCCTTGTTTCTTCATTCTTTCCTTCCCTTATTCCATTTCCTTATGTCTTTTTCTCATTCCCTTTCTGTATTTCTCTTTCTCCTCTGTGCCTTTCTGCATGCAGCCTGTCCTGTCCTTTCCATCTTCCCTCTTTCCTTCATTCTGTATGTATTGGCCCCTTTAAAATGTTTTCCTTTTTTTTTCTTTCCCTTCTAACTCTTTTTCCATCTTTTATATACTGATTTTTTTCTTTTTAACTCAGTTCTCTTTTTAAATATGATTTCTATCTATCCATCCATCCATTCATTCATCCATCCATCCATCAGCTATCAATCATCTATCTATGGCCTTGTTTACTTACATGTTATATACTTTCCTACCTATCTACCTACTTTCCTATCTAGCTGTCAATTTATCCATTGATCTTATACCATTGTAATACTTTAACTGACTTCTTTTAAGATTTCTTTCCCCACTTTCGACAATTGTGCTTAATTCTCTTACTAGAGCCTCATTTTCAAACCCTTCTCTCTCACTCTTACATTCTCTTTCACTTCTTTTGTATTTTACAGTTTCCTACAGACTCATCACTTTAAACTTCTCTTTCCTCCCACTTCCTCCTTTCTATCTTGCCCCTTCTTTCTTTAATAGCCTTTTCCTGCCCTTTCTAGCTCCATTTCATTCACTGTTCTTTTCTTTCTTTCTCTCTTCTTAACCCTCCTTCCTTCCTTCATCCTTTTATATCTCCCTCTTTCCTTTTTCCATGCCTTCCCTCCTTTCTTTCCATTCTTCTTCCATTCTTTTTAATTGGCTCTTGTTTTTAAAGATTTTTCTTTTCCTCTCTATTTCTTTTGTTCTAATCCTTGTATGTTTATGTATTTTGTACTGTCTTTTACATTGGCTTATACCCTTCTTTCCCCTACCCTGCCCTTCCTCTTTCTCTCTCTCCCTGTCTCCTCTATTTTACTCTTTTTAAAAACATTGACTTCTACTTTTTAAATCTCCTCCCCATCACAGAAAATTGTACCTCATTTTATTATTGGCTCCTCCTTCTCACATTCTCTTATTCTCCTTTATTTCACTCCTTTTCTTACCGATTCATCATTTATAAACTATTTTTATTTCTTCCTTCTTTCCTACTTTCTTTCCATCATCTTTCTTCCTCCCCTCCCTCCCTCTCTTCCTCCTACCTTTCTTCCTTCGTTATGTGTCTCTATGTCTCCTTATTCCTTTAACCCTCTCCATCTGGATTTGTCTTTTCTTTGTGAACCTAAACTCCTCCCTTCCTTCCTACTCCATTCCTCCCTCCTGCCTTCCCTCCATCTTCCCTTTCTTCTTTTACTCCGCACCTCGCCCCCTCCACCTTTTTTTGGCCATACTGTGCAGCATGCAGGATCTAGTTCCCCAACCGGGGATCAAACCCACGCCCCCTGCATTGGGAGCATGGAGTCTTAACCACTGGGCCCCCAGGGAAGTCCCTTCCTCCCTTTTTAAAGCTGATTCCTCTTTCAAACTTTTCTCATTCCTAATAGTCTCTTTTAAAAATATTTTTAATATTGTCTTTTGTACCAGACCCTCCTTATAAAATCCTATCTACCTATTTATTCATCTAGTTGCCATCCATCCATCTATCTACCTTTAATTCTTTGTATTTTAACTGACTTCTTTTTATCTCTCTCTCCATGCCCTCCACTCCTGCCTTCCCTTCCTTCCCCCTTCCTTCCTGCCTGCTTGTCTTTATGCCCTTTCTCTACTTCTCACTGTGCTTCTATCACTGTCTTTCTCCCTCTTTTCTTTCCCACCTGCATGGGTGCACTCTGACTGCTCCCTCCCCCAAAAAATTGACCTCAGCTAAGAGAATTGAACTATTTATTCATAGGGTGCCTTCTGTCTTCTAAAGTGAATGGTTCTATGCATTTGAAACCATTATAACATAGGTAGGAGACTCCATCTACATAAAATAATCACCCAGATGAGAAATAACCTGCCATGAGATGGTTTACAAATGTCATTCTTTCATAGTTGGAGCTTAGGTAGCCTAAGGGTGGACAGAGTTGAGGAACTCTGTCTTACCAAGCTGGAGATGCCCATGGTGCACACAGATAATACTGTGTAACTGGCAGCTGGAAATTTAGACCTGGACTACAAAAACAAAAGTAAAGAAAATAGAAACGTGATTATTCATAACATGTCCACACAAAGTAAAGTGGACATGTGTTAGTGTTCTAAGTACCCAATGACATGATCTGAAGACATCAGTAAATGTGGTGAATGAATGAGTTCATCTTTCTTCCCTCTAATAAGAAGTTCGAGCTGCAAATAGCACTTGGTGTAGAGAGCCCTTTCCACTAAAGATGCTTTCCACTAAGTTCTCCACATTCTGATACACTCTGTGGTCTACATGGATTCTGATGCGAGGATCGCTACTCCAGCTTTCTTTTGATTTCCATTTGCATGGAATATCTTTTTCCATCCCCTCCCTTTCTGTCTGTATGTGTCCCTAGCTCTGAAGTGGGTCTCTTGTAGACAGAATAAATATGGGTCTTGTTTTTGTATCCATTCAGCCAGTCTGTGCCTTTTGGTTGGTGCATTTAGTCCATTTACATTCAAGGTAATTATCGATATGTATGTTCCTATGACCATTTTCTTAATTATTTTGTTTTTGTTTCTGTAGGTCCTTTTCTTCTCTTATGTTTCCCACTTAGAGAAGTTCCTTTAGCATTTCTTGTAGGGCTGGTTTGGTGGTGCTGAATTCTCTTAGCTGTTGCTTGTCTGGAAAGCTTTTGATTTCTCCCTCGAATCTGAATGAGATCCTTGCTGGGTAGAGTATTCTTGGTTGTAGGTTCTTCCCTTTCATCACTTGAAATATATCATGCCAATCCCTTCTGGCTTGCAGAGTTTCTGCTGAGAAATCAGCTGTTACCCTTATGGGAGTTCCCTTGTATGCTATTTGTCATTTTTCCCTTGTTGCTTTTAATAACTTTTCTCTGTCTTTAACTTTTGTCAGTTTGACTACTATATGTCTTGGCATGTTTCTCCTTGGGTTTATCCTGCCTGGGACTCTCTGTGCTTCCTGGACTTGGGAGCTATTTCCTTTCCCATGTTAGGGAAGTTTTCAACTATAATCTCTTCCAATATTTTCTCGGGTCCTTTCTCTCTCTTGTCTCCTTCTGGGACCCCTATAATGCAAATGTTGGTGCATTTAACATTGTCCCAGAGGTCTCTTAGGCTGTCTTCAGTTCTTTTCATTCTTTTTTCTTTCTTCTTTTCTGCATCAGTGATTATCACCATTCTGTCTTCCAGGTCACTTATTTGCCCTTCTGCCTCAGTTAATCTGCTATTGGTTCCTTCTAGTGTATTTTTCATTCCAGTTATTGTGTTGCATATCTCTGTTTGTTTGTTCTTTAATTCTTCTAGGTCTTTGGTAAACTTTTCTTGCAACTTTTCGATCTTTGCATCCAATCTTTTTTCAAAGTCCTGGATCATCTTCACCATCATTATTCTGAATTCTTTTTCTGGTAGGGTGCCTATCTCCTCTTCATTTAGTTGTTTTCCTGGGGTTTTATCTTGTCCCTTCATCTAGTACAAAGTCTTTTCTGTGTCTTTCTGTGGCTGTGATTTTCAGTTCCACAAGATGAAATACTGCTGATACTGCTTGATTCTGCTGTCTGGCCTCTTGTGGAGGAAGCTGTCTAGGAGGCTGGTGGGTGCTTCCTGATGGGAGGGACTGATGGTGGGTAGGGCTTGGTGGGTGGAGCTCAGTGACACTTTAATCTGTTTGTCTGCCAATGGGTGGGGCTGTGTTCCCACCCTGGTGGTCGTTTGGCCTGAGGCGACACAGCACTGGAGCTTACAGGCTCTTTGGTGGAGCTAATGGTGGACTCTGGGAGGGCTCATGCCAATGAGCACTTCTCAGAACCCCTGTCGCCAGTGCCCCTGTCTCCTCAGTGAGCCACAGCTGCCCCCCACCTCTGCAGGCAAGCCTCCAACACCAGCAGGTAGGTCTGGTTCAGTCTCCTATGGGGTCACTGCTCCTTCCCCCAGGTCCTGGTGAGCACACTTTTTTGTGTGCCTTCCAAGAGTGGAGTCTCTGTTTCCCCCAGTCCTGTGGAGGTCCTGCAATCAAATCCTGCTGGCTTTCAAAGTCTAATTCTCTGGGGATTCCTCCTCCTGTTGCTGGACTCCCAAGTTGGGAAGCCTGACGTAGGGCTCAGAACCCTCAGGACTTCTGTGGTATAACTGTTCTCCAGCTTGTGAGTCACCCACTCATCATTTATGGGATTTGATTTTAATGCGATTGTGCCCCTCCTACCGTCTCATTGCAGCTTCTCCTTTGTCTCTGGATGTGCGGTGTTTTTTTTTGGTGAGTTCCAGTGTCTTTCTGTGGATGATTGTTCAGCAGTTAGTTGTAATTCCAGTGCTCTTGCAAGAGGCAATGAACGCACGTCCTCCCACTCTGCCATCTTGATTCTTCTCCACTACGTGGATTCTGGAAAAAAGAATTTGAGCGAAAAACTTTGGAAAGAGCGTGTCTTGGAAAACCAGTTCCGCTTGGTGAAGAATGTCACCAGTACCCAGAGTTTGATCAGATTCTTTAGGATCATCAAATTGCTCACATTGACACTATAATCATCAAGTGATTGTCTGATCCCAACTTGCCCTAAGATAATTTTCTATTGAGAAGAGAATAAGGTAATCAATCAATACCAGACTTTCTACTTACTCAGAGGTTACATTCTTCAGTATAAGTATTGGCCTTCTATTTACAACTTTCATTAAAATCCGTAAGTTTCCCAACCTCCCCACAGGTGAAATAAGGAACCCAATAAACATTGAGAGCTAGACCCTGGACCTCCCGAAAGAGGTCATTCTATCCCCATGATGTGTGCTCAATAACAAATGAAGGAATGAAAAGAGAGGGGAAGAGGGGATGACCTTTGAACTCTGGGGGCTTTTTGAAGTCTTTCAATACCTTAAAATTCTCTCTCTCTCTCTCATCTGCAGCAAAATGCCACATTTACCAGTTGATAAATACATTATCATTAAATATTATACAAAACAGCTGTATACTGGGGGGACAGTGGGAGAAAGAGAGGGAGAAGTTGTTTCAAGATGAAGAAATACAGGTTACTATCTGGCATTTGAGTTTCAGAATTCTTTATGTAGATGCAGTTAAAAAGTAAGAATCAATAGTGAAATTCTATATATTATATTATCATATAATTTATAAATATCCACTTTACTATGTTGAACAGATAGTCAAAATCAAGTTTCAGGCAATAAGATACTAATCCCATGTGAGATAAACATATAACCCCCTTTCAGAACAGCTGTACGTTTGGAATGGAGCAATAGAGCAATGACTGAGAGCCACACATGACTAAACCCCATTCTTCAATTAAGCAACTTTACACATGCAAATAAGTGGACAATCTTAGTGAGACCTAGGATTTATGTTCTTTCCCAAGTTCTGAAAATAAGTCATATGTTTTCATGGATAATATTCTAAAAATCCCAGATGCTATTTTGACGATAAAAATGGGATTCCAGATCACAACACATATATTATGTGTGTGTTACAAGGATTAATTTAATTGAAGTATTATCCGCTGATGGCTCTGATCTGTGTATGGACTTTTAGCTGAAAGTTGCATAGAACCTTAAATATTCATTGACCTTAAAGAATAATTCACTAAATGTATGGATTTTGCATAATTAATTGTCATATGTGAATCAACAGCAAAAAAGTCAATAACATATGGTTAAGCATCTGGCTTCTGTATACTCCATTTTCCAAATAAATAAAAATCCCACTTCTTTGTTAGTGTCTGTTTTTAATGGATTAACTATTTCTCTCAAACAAATCATTTTTTAATTATTTTTATTCACCTTTTATTGTCCAAATATGCAATTATTTTATATACATTATTCTGTATAGGACATTTTTCTGTACAGTCTCCAAATTCACTGGTTAAGAATTAAAATAACTAGAGAGGAAAAAAGAATACAGATATTTCCATATCCTAAAAAATTAGAAGATATATTAAGGGCACTCGTAACACTTCAATGCTAGCTAATGTTTGAGAGGATTAGGACATATTATAAGTTTTGAATAACAGTTTTTTGTTCTTTGAAAATTTCTCAAAAGTCCTTTTGAACTTTTTCTATATCTGATTCTTTATTCCTCAGGTGTCAAGATATCTGCTACAGATTTTAGCTCCAATACTTTCCTAGTTTTAGGCTGTGTTAAGATTTATACTTTTTATCCTGGCTCTGCTACTTACTCACTGTTTGACTTTGGAATAGTCAATGCCTCAGTTTTCTCATTTGTAAAATGTAAATAACCATCCCTACCTAATAGAGTGGTCGTAAGGATTTGAAGAAACATAAAGTGCCTAGCACAGGGCCTGGCCGCCTGTAAGCGGCCAGTGTGTGGTGGCAGTGTCGGTGGAGGTGGAGTTGATGGTGGTGTTGGCTGTTGATTGCCCACAAAGGAAAACAAAGACAGTATTTCCTGGGCTTCACTAATTGAATGTGGGAGAAGGGTTTTAAGTGGTGGTGAACTGCCGTTTGCTTGCTCTGGCTTGGAGTGTCCATTGGAAATATCCATTAATTTTGTAAGCTTGGCAGTTGTAGAAGCATTTATACCCTGGGGAACGTGCAAAGTCCACACGGGGGATTCCTCCCACAGCACCCCCTGCCCTGTACTCCCCCAGCAAGTGCGCCTGCACACTACAAGCTCTAAGCCTCATTTCATGGTGTTTATTTATTAAAGAAACTTGCCTAACCTCAGGTTATTCTTATGGCCATAGGTTTCAATAGATCCTTTACTGTTCATGATTTAAGCTTCATTTATGGATTGCCCCAAGGAATAAAGGCAAACTCTGTTTTTCTTTTCTTTTCTTTTCTTTTTTGGCCACACCACACAGCTTGTGGAATCTTAGTTCCTCGACCGGGGTTGAACCTGGGCCCTTGGCAGTGAGAGCATTGGAGTCCTAACCACTGGACAACCAGGGAATTCCCCAAACCCTGTTTTTCGGTATTCTGCTCTGGTTCTTCAGCCTGCCTAGCAATAAACTGCTCTTTGTTTCTCTAAGTCTTTACTCTCTATTTCATGGTTTTCTATGCCAGGAATCTAGACATTGGCACTCAAGGAAGCAGAAGGGGAGAGGAAAATGAAAAACAAAACAAAACAAAAAACCCTTTGCAACTGTTTTTTTTAAGCCTGTATTTCCTTGTGTTCATATACTCTGGCAAAGACAATACTATGTGTACACCAACCTATTTGCATTTTCCTCCTGGACACACAGGAAGGTTACATTTTCCAGCCCTCTGGCATGTGAGTGGGCCCATATGACCACTTCTGGCCTAAGGAATGTGAATAGAAGTGAGGTACACCACTTCTAAATCTGGTCCTTAACACAAAGTTCTCACACAATCTTTCCCTCTCTCCCTCCCTCTCTGTTTCCCTCTGTTTTCCCCGTGTACTGGCCTGGACATAAGGACTCCAACATGACAGAATCACATAAAAATAGCTCAGATAGTTGAGGCACCTCTGAGAAGCAGTGCCTGATCTGACCCAAACACAAGTGAAAGTAAACTCACACTGTGCTTTGTCACTGAGAGTTTAAAGACATCCTATTACAACAAAAAGAAACATAAATATTAACATCCCTTCCTGTCTTTACACAAAGTCTTCAGACATAAGGGGAGGGCAGAAGGCCTATATTCAGGGAGGCCTAGACTAGTGTTATTTCCTTTCTCTATATTTGGTTTCTGTTTTAAGAATGTTCAATAGAATAAGTTTAATGCATTGTTTACTGTAGAACTCTACTGTTTACTGCATAGTCATTTACCCTTTCTGAATCTCAGTTCTCCATCTAATAAACTAAGAAAGTCTGGAATAGATGATTCTGTGTGACTCTTCCCAAACTCAAAATGCTATATAGTCAATAGTGTATTTAGAGTCTGAAAAATGACTCAAGAAATATTAATTTATGGGCTTTTTTTTTTTACCATCTTGGTGGTAATAGTATATCAAAGTCCTTGATCAGGCACATATGGAGTATCTAAGAATTATATTATTCCAATGCAGAATACAGTCTAGTTTGTAACAGTTCATTTTATAATATGGTTTCCAGAACTATAACGTGTTGAGAAAGTCAGTCTTTAAAATCACTCCATATTATAAGAAAATAATGCAAAAATTTTTTTATTTCTGATCGTGCTATGAATGAAAGTAAAAGCATTGCCTAAAAAGCATATTTTTTAAAGAATTAATTAATTAAAATACATTGTTAAAATTGAAGTATAGCTGATATACAATATTTCAGGTGTACTGCAAAGTGATTCAGATATATATATATTCTTTTTCAGATTCCTTTCCATTATAGGTTGCTACCAGATATAGAATATAGTTCCCTGTGCTATATAGTAGGTCCTTGTCATTCATCTATTTTACATATGGTTGTGTGTGTCCATTAATCCCAGATTCTCAATTGATCCCTCCTCCCACCTTTCCCCTTTGGTAACCATGTTTGTTTTCTATGTCTGTGAGTCTGTTACTATTTTGTAAATAAGCTCACTTGTATCATTTTTTTATATTCCACATATAAGTAATATCATATGATATACCTCTTTCTGTTTGACTTACTTCACTTAGTATAATAATCTTTAGGTCCATCCATGTTGCTGCAAGTGGCATTATTTCATTCTTTTTTATGGCTGAGTAATTTTCCATTGTACATGTGTACCACATCTTCTTTATCCATTCATCTGTCAAATAGACATTTGGGTTGCTTCTATGTCCTGCCTGTTGTAAATGGTGCTGTTGTGAATATTGGGGTGTATGTATCTTTTTGAATTAGAGTTTCCATCTTTTCTGGATATATGCCCAGAATTGGGATTGCTAGATCATAAACTATTTTTAGTTTTTTTAAGAAACTTCTGTACTGTTCTCCATAGTGGCTGTACCAATTTACATTCCCACCAGCAGTGGAGGAGGGTTCCCTTTTCACCACAGCCTATCCAGCACTTATTGTTTGTAGATTTTTTGCTGATGGCCATTCTAACCTGTGGGAAGACATTCGGGAACCTTTTTGATGTGGGCCGAGCGATGGGATTCTTGAGCAGTGGAGGAGCTGAGGGTGCGGGGCGTGGAGACTAATATCACCCTGTTTGGTCCTGAAGGATGGCTGGTTAGCCAAAGACGGGTAAGATTCCTCAAGGGAGGAACAACCTAAGACAGGCACAGTCGCAGAGGGGCCAACACGGGTGGGGCACAGACCCCCAATATCTGAGAGAGGTCTCCTGCCCCCAGGGCTGTTTTGCTCTCCACCCCCAGCTCAAATCCACACCTGCTCAACTCGGACCCAGGAAGCAAACAAAGATAATTGCCTCAGTCATGTGAGGCCTTTGATTGTTTATGAGTGTAACCTGAGAATGTAAGCCCACGAACTCAATAAAAGCAGCCTGGGATGAGTCAGCGGGGCTCTTGATCCGAGAGGTCTTGAGCCCCCCGGTCCCACTTTTCTCTTCAGTCTGTGTCTGTGTCTTCTTCAAGCTTGCGGCACCCGTCACTCACCTCGAGTCGCCGAGCTGGTCTCGGCAAGTGGCGCCCAACGTGGGGCCCGAAAGGCTTGAGTGACGAAGGTTCACGGGAAGTGAAATTGATGAAAGTAAAGAATTGGGAAGTGCCGTGAAGCCCCCAAGAGGAGAGTAAGAGGCCTCTGAAAAAATCCTGCCAGTAAGTAAATCTCTTGGGTAGTTTGTGTTCGGGGTAAAATATGGGAAATAAAAGTTTAGATTAATATCGACCAGATGTATGCCTGTTACGGCAGCTCCTAAGGGCAGGTGGAGTAAAAAGCAAGTGAAGGTCTTGTAAAAAGCAAGTGAAGGTCGATTGTTAGAAATTCTGTAAATAGTTGAGAATATTGTATATAGTTTCCTTCTTTAGGCTAACACTGGGTTTATGTACTTGGGGATAAGGTTGGGAGCAAACTTAAAAAACTGCATTCTAAAGGGACTCCCGTACCAGGTTCTGTTTGGTCAAATGTGGTCTCTGATTAAGTCAGTATTAGAGCCTCTATTAGAGCCTCTATGGGCTCCTGAGGGCTCAAATGATAGCTTTGATGAAGAAGCCGGTCCATCAGAGGACCGATGGGCATGTGCGGTGCCAAACGAAACTGAAAAACAAAAAGGAATTAGAATTCATACTGAAGTGATTGATAATGATTATACTGGAGAAATTAAAGTGATGATATCAACTTCGGTTCCATGGAAAGCCCATCCAGGTGACAGAATAGCACAGTTGCTTATTCTGCCATATTATAAGATTGGCAATAGTACAAAAGTAAGGAGAACGAAAGGCTTTGGAAGCACAGGAGAGGCTGGAATTTTCCTCTCTGAAAAAATTTTAGAAACACGCCCGACATACTCAGTAACTATAAATGGAAAAGCTTTTAGAGGATTAATAGACACAGGTGCTGATGTTTCAATTATAAGCAGTAATCATTGGCCTTCTCGCTGGCCTACTTGTCCTGCAGACATTACAGTGGTAGGTTTAGGTAGAGCTCATGGCTTGCAGCAAAGTGCTAAAATATTGCCTTGTATTGGCCCAGATGGGCAGCCAGCCCACTTACAACCCTATATAGCAGACCTTCCCATTAATTTATGGGGAAGGGATTTATTGCAACAATGGAAGGCTGAAATCCACATCCCAATGATAGATACTTATAGTATGCAAAGTCAAGAAATGCTAATAAATCAAGGATATCAGCCAGGGTTAGGTTTTGGTAAATATCATGAAGGGAAACTATTTCCCATTCCAGCTGAAGGTAATGCAAATACAGAAGGTCTTGGATATCAGTCTTTTCACTAGTGGCCACTGTTCGTAAAAGCTTACTGCTTCCCCCAGCACCAATCCCATTGACCTGGAAAACTGATACACCTGTATGGGTTGAGCAGTGGCCTTTAACCATAGAAAAGTTAGAAGCTCTAACAGAATTAGTGACTGAACAGTAAGAAAAAGGGCATATTGAAGAATCTTTTAGCCCATGGAACTCTCCAGTATTTCCAATAAAGAAAAAAACTGGTAAATGGCGTTTATTAACAGATCTCAGAGCAGTCAATGCAGTTATACAACCAATGGGGGCCTTACAACCAGGCCTCCCATCACCTAATATGATCCCTGCTAATTGGCCTTTAATAGTTATTGATCTGAAAGACTGCTTTTTCACCATTCCATTACATCCCAAGGATAAAGAAAAATTTGCTTTTTCTGTGCCTGCACTAAATAATAAAGAACCTCGAAAAAGGTTTCAATGGAAGGTGTTACCTCAAGGCATGTTGAATAGCCCTACTATTTGTCAGAATTTTGTTGCTAAAGCCCTTGAACCAGTACGACTAGAATTTCCTAATTGTTATCTTATCCATTACATGGATGATATCTTGTGTGCTGCTCCTAATCAAGATTTACTTACTTCTGCATATATTAGCATGCAGCTTTGCCTTGATAGAGCAGGACTTAAAGGTACAAATGCATAGCCCATATCAATATTTGGGCACAATAGTTGATAGAACAACTATTAGACCACAAAAGGTGGAACTGAGGTCAGATCAAATCCAAACTCTTAATGATTTGCAAAAACTCCTAGGAGATATTAATTGGCTTCGCCCATGCATAGGGATCCCCACCTATGCATTGTCTAACCTATTTGCTTTGTTAAAAGGAGATTCAAAATTAAATAGTCCAAGAACTTTAACATCAGCTACTTTAGAGGAACTAAAACTTGTAGAAAGTAAAATTCATTCTTCTCAATTACAGAGAGTAACTGTTAATCAGCCATTGCAATTAATTATATTACCTTCTCATTCATCTACAGGGATATTAATGCAAAATGAAGGAATTGTGGAATGGTTGTTTTTAGCAAATACTATGGTAAAATCCTTGTCACCTTATTTAGAATTATTAACTCAGTTGGTTCTGAAGGGAAGAACTCGAAGTAAGCATTTAATTGGAACTGACCCTTCACATATAATTATTAATTTAACTACTAAAGAAATTCAGGCTTGTTTCCAAAATTGTGTAAGTTGGCAAATTGCCTTTGCTGATTATATTGGGAAAATTGATAATCACTATCCGAAAAATCCCATTTTGCAGTTTCTTAAGAGAACTCAATGGATTCTACCTCGAATAACAAAATCTGATCCTATACCAGATGCTTCTATAATTTTTACTGATGGCTCTAGTAAGGACTGAATGGGATATACGGGATTTAAAACACGACAAATCCCTGTCCCTCACTTTTCACTATTAATTTTTTGAATGTATCTGCACAGGCTACAGATACAGCAGCTGAGAGGCATTTTCAAGCCTCGTCTAGGAATGTGACTCATTTTAATGATGCACAGCCGCTGATATGGTGACAGGACCCATTGACTAATATCTGGTCATCAGGAAGGTTAATCACATGGGGAAGAGGGTTTGCTTGTGTGTCACCAGGACAAGGCCTGGAACCTGTGTGGATTCCATCTCGGAGAATTAAGCCATATCATGAGCGTTCCAAAGAAACGCCATCTTGAATGGGATATAGAATCTCTGGAGATAAACTTTGTACATTTGTTTTCAGGTTTGAGCTTTGGATACTAAGTTTACTAATTATGCCATCCCTGATAGACCTTTGTGTAAAATAAAACGGATATGGGCTGACAGACAAGATCAGATTCTTTGGGATTTTTGCCGTGGGACGGAGGGTGTAATACTACTTAATGGTTCCTATGGAACAGTATGAAACTGGTCCCCTAAGGGGTATGCAGTCTCTGATGGTTTACACCAAAAAAACTCCTCCTGCAATCCCTATAAAAGGTTGTGATGGCATATACCAATATTGCCATGCACTCGCCCTATCCCATTTTATGGTTTAGGATTGGATTAATACTTCCTTGGCCTCAATTAGAGAATGGCAGAGCTCAAACAGAAATATGGAAACCTCCCTTGAGTATAAGAACATTACAAATCTGGAATGGCCATGATGCCAGTGACACATCTGCTGGGATATGGAGCAGATGGTCTCACACTGGACATACAACAATTACAAACTAAAATAACTGGCATGCAATATGATTTTTGCAGTCTCTACACCAAATTTGCTACTTTACAAAGTATAGCTGATGGATTAAAAGCATTGCATCCATTGGATTGGATAAAAGGCATAAATAGCAGTCTCCTAAGCATTTTGATACTTTTTGTTGTCTTTTAATTATCCTATGTTTAAGTTCTCAGGTGCACAGGAAGAACGCTCCAAGGATTGACTGAAAAAGAAATAACTCGAATAGGCTTATCTTCTCCTACAGGCTTATCTTCTCCTACGAAAACAAAAAGGGGGAGATGTGGGAAGACATTCGGGAACCTTTTTGATGTGGGCCGAGCGATGGGATTCTTGAGCAGTGGAGGAGCTGAGGGTGCGGGGCGTGGAGACTAATATCACCCTGTTTGGTCCTGAAGGATGGCTGGTTAGCCAAAGACGGGTAAGATTCCTCAAGGGAGGAACAACCTAAGACAGGCACAGTCGCAGAGGGGCCAACACGGGTGGGGCACAGACCCCCAATATCTGAGAGAGGTCTCCTGCCCCCAGGGCTGTTTTGCTCTCCACCCCCAGCTCAAATCCACACCTGCTCAACTCGGACCCAGGAAGCAAACAAAGATAATTGCCTCAGTCATGTGAGGCCTTTGATTGTTTATGAGTGTAACCTGAGAATGTAAGCCCACGAACTCAATAAAAGCAGCCTGGGATGAGTCAGCGGGGCTCTTGATCCGAGAGGTCTTGAGCCCCCCGGTCCCACTTTTCTCTTCAGTCTGTGTCTGTGTCTTCTTCAAGCTTGCGGCACCCGTCACTCACCTCGAGTCGCCGAGCTGGTCTCGGCACTAACCAGTGTGAATTGATACCTCATTGTAGTTTTGATTTGCATTTCTCTAATAATCAGTGATGTTGAGCATCTTTTCATGTGCCTGTTGGCCATCTGTATGTCTTCTCTGGAGCAATATATATTTGGTTTTCTGCCCATTTTTGATTGGGTTTTTGTTTTTGTTTTTTTTGAGCTGTATAAGCTGTTTGTTTATATTTGTAGATTAAACCCTTGTCATTCACATGATTTGCAGATATTTTCTCCTAGTCCATAGGCTGTCTTTTCATTTTATTTATGGTTTTCTTTGCTGTGCAAAAGCTTTTAAATTTAATTATGCCCTATTTGTTTATTTTTACTTTTGTTTCCATTACTATAGGAATAATTTTATAGGAGTAATTTTTAGAATTAATTGATTAAAGTACATATTTTTTAAAATATGCCTGTTTTCAGGTAATTCATCCATAATTTCAGATAATTTCATTATTCTAAAGCTCTACTAAATGGAAGATGAGCCAGTAGAAAGTTCATGGATAGACCTGGGTGTTACCGCAATTCAACAAATATTTGTTAAGAACCTACTGTGAGTCAGGTCCTATTTTGGACACTGTATGAAAAGATTAAACTATGGATAACTGTGGATAATCCTGTTCTCAAGGACAGAATATGAAAAAATATAAAATAACTCTAATATAAGGCAGGTAATAAGAACTGGCAAAGCCATAGCTAAAGGTGTAATTCAAAAAAGGGGAGGAGGTTCACACTGAAATAAGAACGGGGAGGGCTTAATCAAGAATTTGGTACTTGGATGCATCATGAAAATGGATAGAATTTTAGCAGATGGAAATGGAAAAAGAGTACTTCTAGTAAACGGAACAGCAAGAGCAATGTGCAAAGGTGAGAAAATGTGACATAATTTTAGAAAAAAGCAAATTGATAGGTTTGACTGACGTATAGAAAATGGCATAAGAACCCACAAGAGGTTATGTTGGGAAAGTAAATTATGGAAAGCTCTAAATACCAAGCTGAAGAATACATATGTACTCAATTTGAAATATGCTGATGGGTCACTAAAGATTTTGGGTGAGACAGGTTCAAGGTAATGTCAGTAGCTTAAAGAGAAAACAAAATACTGGGGCCATCAAATATCCACGGAGGCAACCAGACATGGACCACAGGATTGCTGGAGAGCATGGTTAGATTCAAGTTTCTTGAACTTTTTCAAGGTCCCAAATGTTCTTAAAGGATGGTGTGGAAGAAGCTGCCCTGCTGGCCTCATGCTGTTACCCTAAATGCCTCATTTTCTCTGGTAGTTATCAGAACACTAGGAGTTGCCTGATACATTATCAAGATTAAAATTTTAAAATTGTTCCAGATATGCCTCATTTCCAAAGTAGATACCGTTCCCCCGCAAATGTGGATAAATAAACATTTAAAAGAACAAATTGTATTCTGTATGTTGCAAAACAAAAGATTATTTTGTACTAAGAAACACTGTTCACAATTTGTTTCCCAAATTTCTTTTAAACATATTCCCCCTTTCTAATAAACCTAAAATTCTTAGGCCCTTTAAATTTGAAACCATTTAAGTTTAAATGTTATTTGAAATTTCAGTGTAAATAAATATTAAGAATACATCAAAATAATTATACAATTAAATGCTTTTTTTCAAGTAAATATGTTTGTTTGGATTCTGATGCCACCACCAGCTACCTCCCAGAATACAACCCCCACCACACACACACCAAACAAATCTACAATATTTGGGGGGAAAAAAAAACAAAAAACCACTGAGTCTAAAACAGTGCCATTGCTTACAGAAACAGTGCTTTGCTGTCTCAGAGCTAATTCCATACTCAAAGGAGGGCAACTTTACTAGTTAAACTTCCAAATTATCTACACTAAAGGAGGTAACTAAATACAGAGAGAAAAAATAACAATGAATAATCTAAAAGTCATATATTTCTTACTTTGGAATGCTGAGTGGTATACTTTTCTAATACTGTTTAACCTAATCTATTATTGTATCTCCTAATCCCATAGTAATTTATAACATGAGACAGACTGAAAATAGTGCTGATTTGAAGAAGCCGCTGGAAGTTCCAAAACATGTTGGAGTAATCCTTAAGACAGGTAACCCATGTACAGAAAGCTGAGACCCAAGATACTGTAAGGTTAGTGACTTAAAATAGATGCTAATGATTTTCTTTGTAATTTTTTTCTCATCAGCTGAAAAAAATCATTCTTACAGTTTTGTAATTTTCCCGTATTTGACATAATTTCCCCTTGCTTTTACCGTTCCTGTTTCTCAGATGTTCAGATGCTTTCCCACCTTCTGATGTACCTAGACACCACCCATCAACTAGATTGTCACTTCTCAGGAAAGCACTGAATCAAAAAGGGAGGGGAGACTCACAAAATCAGCCATCCCTGTTTTTACAGATGAAAACGCTGAGCTGATAAAGGACAACTTCTTGCAGTTAAATAGCACTTTATACTTTTTAAAGGGTGTCATATGTATTATTTCAATTTATTTAACTTTCATTAGTCTTCCTTGATCTGAAAAAGTGAGTTCCTAAAGGCAGGGGTGGGATATGTTAAGATTCATGCTTATGATACTTGTATTAAAATTTTTTTCACATATAAATACAAAAATCAGGGGTTAAAAATGCTAAGAAAATGTGTGCCTTCTTGGATTTTGTTAAGCCATGCATTTTTATAAAGTTACCTATCTATGAAATTGTTAGTATGATTTTTACATATTATGGTCTTAAATCAAGAAAATACATATTTAGCCTTATGTCCAATCTAAAATAAACCTATCCAAAGGAAATTGAGGCTAAAAGAAATTGCTGCTTCTTTCAGTCATCTCCATAGTAAAATTTCATGAGGCTTTGTACTGTGTCTCAAATTATTTGAGCACATTTTGCTGTGGCATACATACAATATTTTAAGAACTGCAATACTCAACACAATACTTGTACATAGAGAATATGTCCAAAAAAAGAGACGAATTTGTAAATGAATGAGTTAAATTGTAGAGGGAGAAAGAGAATTGGTAAATATAATAAGAACAATTGAAATGGCAATAAAAGTGGGACAATTTCAGTGATATTTTATAATAAAGTGACAACTGTGTAATATTTAGATTCATTTAACTCATCTATGTCCCTTCTACATCATAATTTATTTTTGTATTTTTAAATTCTAGGAGCATTTCAATAAAGGTGAGTCGAATGTTATGTCAGATTTGTTTTTCTATGCCAGAAATTCTAAAAATGATATTTTGTATTACTTGTTAATACAATATTTTAAATTGTTATATTTTAAGAGAAATTAAGTCACATTAAATTTAAAGATTTGTTTCCATTATAACCTCAGTGTACATTGGGTATTCTTGTGCCCTGAGGCCCACTCATCCCGTTTTGTTTTTACTTTTGTTTGTTTGTTTTAGTATTCAGTGATACACTGACATAATTTAGAAAATGAGAATTTTCATATTTTATTTCTCAAGCATATGAACAAATTGCATTGGAAAGTATAAAAACAAAATGTACAAATGTCTTTGAACAGAGCAATGAATGCCCTCTAGTGTTTCTTGCTAGAATATCAGTTTTAATAATAGAAACATTAAATGTGTATATTTTCCTAACTATTTAAAAAATAAACTCATAAACAATAGACTCTGAATGTGTATGTCTCAAATGTTACCAAAAAAACGGAATAGCAGGACATTTCATTAAATGTTGTCCTACTTAAATAATAGATATTATTGTAATGTATACACAAAGGTGATAGAAATCAGAGCTGTTAGTTCTTCAGATATGGGGCGGCTGACACCCTGAAATACACAACCTGTCTTTCTAGTACTATGTTTCTAGCAAACTCCGAACTAAAGTAGTTATAGGAGACATTCTTAAAGCATCAATATACAGGTAATTCATCACCAAAGCCACACTTTTCCCCTGTCCATTGGTATGCATATACAGAGCTTCTATCTCTGGAAGACAAAACACTATTTCCATGAGCATCTTCTGCCTCTGTTGGTATTAGCCATGATGAAAATAGAAAGCAATAAAGGAACACAATTTATTTGGAGGTGTCAAAACTGTGATGTTCCAGTACGGCTTACCTTAACTTTACACAATGGCAATCACACCAAGGATAAAAAATGCCAGTGCCTCAGTGGTCAAGAACCAGTGCCTGGTCTATCTAATGGTCTTTCCTTAGAGAGAAGCAAGGGCACTAAAAAGCATGTTGGTGGATATCTGAGCTTGTCACAACCTAACAGGTCGTCTCAGTAGCTATGGAAAATGATTGTAACTACTGCAAACAAAAAAAAAGCATTGAAAAATATTTGAGTTGAATACATGAAGTAGCAGTATCCTTTCACTTTCTTTTAGGGCACCATCCTTCTTCTAGTGCATGGAATTGGCATTGCATGGTGGGCACTTTACCTTCTCAAGACCATGGGGTGGGCATGGAATGCAAACTTGGCCAGACTTTGAGGAATATGAATCTTGGACAGAGTGAAGAGAGGATGAAAAGTTGCTCCCTAGATCTCCAGAGCTTCCTGTTCCTGCACATCCAAAGGCAAAGACGTTCAACTTTTCCTTGGGATCTGTGTGAGATACCATTTATCTTATTATTTTCTCTTTTTGCTTAAGCTAACCAAAATAAGAATGCCTCATTGAACTACTTTATAACAATGACGTTACACTTATTACATTTGCTGTTGCATAAAATATGGAGATTAAAGGAAAAAAAACATGCAGAATAAAGTTAAATGATATAATTATGTTCTGTTTTAATTATAAATGAATAATTTATGGACAATAAATGAATAATTTATGGACAATAGCTTGTTATTATAGAATAACATTGTCAGCTACCGTTTTAAAGCAGAATTTGTGGAGATCAGTTTATATTATTAATGTACTTTCATAGAAACCTCCAAAAGAGCACAATTTTAAAAAGTATTAGAGCAAAAATATTTTTTACTCATGGTTACAAATACATAAAAATGTCTTCTTTCATTCTTTGCTCTAATTGTCAGGTAGGTATAAATAGATCTCTCATCTACCACGACCATCCAAAATTGAAGGGAGAAAATTACTTCTCTATCTCATCCAAATCATTCATTCAATTTAAATTTATACTCACCTTTGTTTCCATTTTTAATCTTTCAAAGGGTACTTAAATGATAAAATCTTTTTCTTTATTATTAAACAATTCATATACTTTATATGGAAGATACAAAGTAAAATAAGGCCAATTTTGTTTATGTAAATAGTTGTTTCAGAACATTTTCATTTAAGAAATGTCTTAGCATGGACTATGAAATCCATAAGTCCTGTAAAAGGTCAGAACACCTATTTGCTTCTTCAGCAGATAATTTCATTAGAAATACAATTAAGCAATGCTAATATAACCTGAATATGCTATGTGCTTTAGTTAACAGAATGTTTTTACATGTATGATTTCATTTAACCCTAATGACTGTGTGAAAGAGTCAAAAGATTTGTATCGCATCTTACAGATAAGGAAACTTAGGCTAAAAGAATGTAAGTGGCTTACCCAAGGTCTTGAAGGTTATCATGTAGTGAAGCCAACTCAAATGCAGGTAGTCTATCTTCCAGGTTACAGTTCTTTCCACTATACCACACTACAAGGCAGTGCGAAGTTTTATTTTCCTAGAGTTGTGTTACCTCTCAGTGTAAGTATCAGTGAGGCAGAAGTAAAGCAAGAACATAGCCATGGCACGAGACCCCTTGGCAGTTTCCAGGACTTGCAAGTTACTGGAGCTCCCTGCCCTTCTATCAGGAACTGCAAAGTGTCTTTTACTCCACGGCATTGATTATTCTCTAGAATATTCCAATAATGTATATCCCATTTCAATGATAAAGCCAAACAAATCTGAATCTGCATTTGAATCAGCAGCAGCACTTAATATTGAAATGCAATACTGAATATATTTTATTGTGTTTGTGTTACAGGGAAAAGCTAAATCATCCTCCATGCTAGATTTGTTTGTTTTACATTAACCTCTGTATTCTATTTCTTTTGCTACAAGTTTAGAATGTGGCTTTATAGCCTGAAATATACAGGATAGCCCATTCTTGAACCTCTGACCTTTAAAGGTATAACACTTTTCCATTCATTAAAGATGCAGAACAAAGAGTAACATTTGCCATGTTGGAGGTTTGCAGGAACATCGTGACCTGACCCACGTGGACAGCTGCAAGAACAAAGGATTCTGGCACCAAGAAGTCTGCAACAACCAACAACATCCCCTTCCCTTTCTAGTATAAAAGAAGCCTGAATTCTAACTCAGGCAAGATGGTTTTTTGACAGACACGAGTCTGCCATCTTCTCGGTCTGCTGGCTTTCCCAATAAAGTCGTATTTCTTGCCTCAGAGCCTCGTCTCTCTTTCATTGGCCTGTCCTGTGGCAAGCAGAGCAAACTTGGACTCGGTAACATTTGTACAAAGATGACACTAAAGTCCCTCCCTCCATACATTAAAAAAAAAAAAAAGTCCATGGAGGTATTTTTCTAGAGGAGGCATTGAATTTGCCTTGATCCATCATCACTCTTGCCAAACGCCTTTCTGACTGGTACAAAGCAGTAAGATGGTTAGCCAACTTAGGAGTCCAGCCTCTGGCCATGGAGCATCAAAGAGCCCAGTGGCCTCAAAGGACACATGCCCTTTACTACACATGCACTAATTAGCCAAGCTAGAAGAGACCCAGACCTGAGTTTAAGATGTCAAAATCTAATTTAATGCGTAAGAACCAGATATTAGATAACCCAAATATTAGAAAATAAGACTGATGTCTCCATTTCCACATTTTCCATAAAACTTCCAGAATGGATACTATTCTGAGTCTAGGATCTCTAAAAAGCGGGATCTCTACCAAAACAGGATTAAAAATGCGAGGATTCTAATAGGGGAAATGCCTGTGTAAAAAGAAGTAGGGAGGGTGCTGGGAAAAGCTGGGAGAGCTGTCAGACTGCACACAAGTCTAATCTGTGAGAATAAGAGATTGAGAGACGAAATGAATGGATGCATCCAAGACTGTTGTGCCGTCTAAGGAAGGTTTGGCAGAACAGTGGGGGAAGGCCTGGAGCCAAACTGGCCCAACAAAGGAGTCCCACCTGTCTTCCAGGACAGGGTCGGCCTCAGTACATCACTGCACTCAGTCCCTGGTGGGAGCCGCCAATGCGAGGTGTGGTCTGGGCCAAACCAAGGGGTGGATGGATTTCAAAGCACAGCAGCTGCGGCCTTTGGTCTCTGAGGAGTACTCTTACTGCTCCACTCTTAGTACTCTTACATACCACTGCATGGTATGAAGGGAAGGTGTAGGAGAAAAACTTCTCCAAATCCCTTTACAACATTAAAGAGGCCTGTTTTTATCAGAAATGCATTTATTTCATAAAAGAACCAATTCCACACAATTTGGGCACAGTATCAATAGCACAAAAGCATTACTGTAAATATCAATAGAATACTGAGAAAGGTATTCTGAATTACACCTTTTAGAAAATGAACAATTCTAAATCGTCAGATAAAAATTATTCAATAGTGTTGCTCAACACCAGGTGGAGCTCTTTTGCTTTTTAAACAGTGAAAGAGACTATAATTTTCTTAATTTAATACAGGTTTAAGCTGATTATTTCATAGCTCTTAAATCATCTTTTGAAATCATTTGAGTGCGTTCATACCATATTCGTCACCATTGTAAACCTGATATTTTTTCCAAATACCACGAACTAGATCAAACTGCAACGTCAATAAAATAAAACCAATACTAAAAATATTGTTAAATCTCTAGTTATGAATGTCTACCTTCTTCTAAAGGAAAATGCTAAGAACCTAATTTAAATCTCATAGTCAATCCTTAAAAAAATCAATAACTATAGAAGATGCTCCCAAATCCCTCATTTGCTCTCTAATCATTCTCTTTTTATCCAAAATACCCTCTCTATAGGAAAGATATTGTTTTAAAAATAGGTTATAGAGTATAATGTTTTTAACAACTTTTCTGTGCCAGTTTTCAAAAGAAGCTAAAGGATTACATTAACAATGTTTATCATGTAGACGTGTTTTTTTACAAGGAAATCGTGACCGTGGGAGGCACTGTATGTTCTGTGCCTCTGTTTCAGAGTTCTCTCATTCTCATTGCAAGGAGACAGATACAGATACAAATATACAAATTTTTATAATCAAAAAACATTTTTTTAAATGATAGGGTAAACATACCCTTAAAGGAACATATTTAATGGAATAGTTTGTATACCTATTTATTCTTTTCATTCATTCAAGAAATACTTACAGAGAGCTTGCTTTTGCTGAAGAGATAGGAATGAATAAGGCAAATACTGCCTGCCCGCCCTGGGGCTTGAGAGTTCAGAAAACATACAATGAAGCAATCAATTATAATAAAGACTATTGTAATTAAGGAAATACAGGGTACTGTGGGAGCACAGCAAAGAAACCTAATGGCTGTCCTAATCTAGGAGACAAAGAAGACCTTCCCAAAGAAATGAAATTTAAGCTGAGACTACACAATAGAAGAGAATGAGGTGAAAAACAAAAAACAGAAGAAACAGCTTTCATAAAGGACTGGGGATGAGATAGAGGAGGTCAAATTCTAGAAAGTAAAAACATTTCAACATAGCTAAAATACAGGGTTCTAGAGGAAGGGAGAAAAAAAAGATCATGAGAGATTTGTGACCACCAGAAAGAGGAGGATCTTTTGACTGAATTAAGAAAATTGAATTTTATCCAAGAACAATGGGAAGTAGAAATCAAGATTCTGAATTAAAAATTTAAAGGCTGTAATAACCAGCCTAAGAAATGTTCTGTCTATGGATGAATCTTCAATATCGCTACAAAAATAAACTGCTTAGATGTGATAATTTCAGCTTTTCTTATCTATTGGAATATTAACATTGAAACAGACTCAATTTGTATAGTTATTATTGACTTCAATGACTTTGAAAAGTTTCACTATCTTTTAGATTCTTTTTTTTCTTGGTGTAATTGTATTTATACCCCAAATATCCTAGTTAAATTCACTGTCAACGTGAAATTTCAACACGACAGCTTCAGAAAAGACAGTTGCCAATTTACTCAATATATTTCTGGGCAGGAAATTTCAAATGGAACAATGTGAATTGAGCTCCAAGATCAGATAATCCACAATATTTTACTAAGCAGAACTGTCTATGCCAAGAGATCTATGCTCTGCAGTTTGTGGTACACATTGGCTATTTCCATGTGTTCCAAAGCACTGAGATATTTGCCTTTTATTTTGCCTTAAAGGTTTTTTTTTAATTAATTAATTAATTTATTTATTTATTGGCTACGTTGGGTCTTCGTTGCTGCACCCGGGCTTTCTCTAGTTGCCGTGAGCAGGGGCTACTCTCTGTTGCAGTGCTCGGGCTTCTCAGTGCAGTGGCTTCTCTTGTTGCCGAACACAGGCTCTAGGCGCATGAGCTTCAGTAGTTGTGGCACACGGGCTCAGTAGTTGTGGCCACAGGCTTAGTTGCTCCGAGGAAAGTGGGATCTTCCTGGAGCAGGGATCGAACCCGTGTCCCCTGTATTGGCAGGCAGATTCTTAACCAGCGCATCACCAGGGAAGTCCTTAAAGGTGTTTTTAATTGCTATAACTTTCTTCTAGGTGCAAAATAATCATGAGCCTCCTTAAGTTTAAAAACTGATAAAGACGATGCAGAAGGAAGAATGAACCTTCCAAAGAGTGACTCCCTTGCACCCTCCTCCACCACTGGGTACCAAATCATCTCTTTCTCCTTTGGAAAATATAAGAAATCTTCTCATGTTACATTTTATGTATAATCTGAATTCACTTACTTTCAAATTTTGTTTATTACATCACTTACATCATTCAATTTCTACTTTTTCTGTATCTGTGGAAATTGCTTGGTTATCTTGAGTTCAGATGGAATACACTGTCATTTTCCCATTAAAGTTCACAGAAATATTTTAAAATTTACGGCATGTTTTTAATGTGATGGGGTGATTTCCAGGAATGAAATAATGTCACCAATCAAAGAACAGTTATTCATCAAAGGACAGAGTTAAAACTGAATATTTGAGACATGTCAGTAAATGTAAATAGGCTTCCACAAAATAAGAAATTATAAAAGAGAAATAGCCATTGAAACAGGATATTTTTAAGTTATAAGAGATTACTTTGTAAATAAATGAACTGGATAATTTCCCAGGAAAATGCAATTTACTAAACTGATCCCAGTAAAGACAGAAAGTTTAAAAAAATGTACTAAAAAAAAAAAACAGTAAAAGTTATTAAGGAACTAGTCCACATGACAGCACCAAGTACAGATGATATCTAGCAGGCAAATTCTACCAAAAACATCAAAGACCAGATAATTCCTATGGCATATATATTGTTCTAGTGCATAGGAAAAGAAGCAAAACCCCCAAAATCTTTTTTACAAAGCAAGTATAAAGTTGATATCCACACACGATAAACACAGGACAAAAAAATCACAGGCCAGACTTATGACTTTTAATGCAAAAATCCTAAATAAAACATGAACAGACAGAATCTAAAACCACACTAAGAAAATAATACATTGTGATCAAATCAGCTTTAATCTAGTAAGGTAAGAATAATTCAATATTAGGAAATCCACTATTGTAACTTACTATAGCAATGTAACTAAGGACAAAATTTATAATTATCTCCATTAATGTTAAAAAAAAGTCTTTGACAAAGATTTACACCCATTCCTGATATGAGCTGTTATGAGCTGTATTGTGTCCCCTCAAAACTCATGTTGAAATCCTAACCCTCGGGAGTTTATCTGGAAATAGGGCTTTTAAGGAGATAATTAAGTTAAAATGGATCACCAGGGTAGGTCCTAATCTAGTATGTCTTATAAAAGAGTCTTCTTACGTGAGGAGGTGATTAGGACACAGACACATAAACAGGAGGAGGACCATGTGAGGACACAGTGAGAAGGTGGCCATCTACAAGCCAAGGAAAGAGCTCTTAAAAGAAAGCAGACCCACCAACACTTTCCTCTTAGACTTCTAGCCTCCAGAATTGTGAGCAAATTAATTTCTGTTGTTTAAGCCATCCAGTCTGTGGTATTTTTTATGAGAGCCCTAAGAAACTAATATCCCCATACCACCCCAGAAAATAAGTATGATGTGATTATACAACTCAGTCTTAAAATCAGCACCTTATTGAACAGGCAACACTAACAGCATCTGCATAAAGACCAGGAACAAAGCAAGGACATCCAGGATCTCCACTACTATTTAACATTGTATCTCAATAAAATTAAGGAATAGAAAACGAGCAGACATAAGACTCAGAAAAGAAGTAAAACAATTTCTATATGCAGATGACATGATAGTATACCTGATGGCCCAGGAGAATCACTAACAGAGCTAACTCAAACAATAAAAGTACTCAATAATATAGCAAAATATAAAGTTAACATACAAAAATCAATAGCCTTTATATAGTAAAACAATAGCCAGTTAAAAGAGCATCCTTGCTTTGTTCCAGGTCTTTGTGGGAATGACTCTGGTATTCTTCTATTAGTAAGATGCTGGCTTTAAGACTAAAGTGTGGGGAGCTTCCCTGGTGGTCCAGGTGCTAAGACGGCGAGCTCCCAATGCCGGCGAGCTCCCAATGCCGGGGGCCCAGGTTTGATCCCTGGTCAGGGAACTAGATCCCACGTGCCGAAAATGAGAGTTTGCATGCTGTTGGGGGGGAATGAATTGGGAGATTGGGATTGCCATATATACATTACTAATAAGAAAAAAAATCAAATTGTACACTTTAAATATATGCAGTTTATTGTATGTCAACTGTATCTCAATAAAAGTTCTTAAAAAAAAAAAAAAAGAAGAGTTTGCATGCCACAAGTAAAGATCCTGCAGGCCACAACTAAGACCCAGTGCAGCCAAATAAATAAATTTTTTAAAATAAATTAGTAAATAAAGACTAAAGTGTGCAAAATTATATTTATTTACTTTGGAGATGAGAAGAGGAAAGAGTATAAAATTTTGTTGAAGCTTTTTAAGCATTAATGGGAGGGGACATTCCAGTTATAAAAGCAATTTAAAAATATATAAAATGCCTAGGAATAAATTTATATAAGGAAAACTTTTAAACACTCCTAAAGAATGCAAAAGTAGACCTGAAGTAATAGAAAAACTTGTCTTTCTATTGGATGAGATAAATAAGATGATTCAACATAACAGATATCAATTCTCCCCACGTTAATACAAGAACGTAATGTGAACTCAATAAAAGTGCCCAAAGTTTTCTTTCTTTTTTTTTAAGCACTCAGATTTTTGATGCTAAAGCTCATATGGAAAAATAAACATGGAAGAATAGCTAGGAAACCCTGAAAACAAAGAACAATAAGGAGAGAATAGCCCTACCAGAAATTAAAATATAGTAGAAAGGTCTAGCATGAAAAGAACATGTGAGAGTGACAGGTAGACCAGTGGAACAGGACAGAAATTCCAGAAATAGATCCAAATACACAAGGTAATTACTTTGTTACTGTACAAGGGTCGCATCTCAAATCACTAGGGAAGGATGAGATTTTTAATAAATGGTGTGTCCTAGATAATCATTTGGAAGAAGATAAAATTAGATCTACATTCTCACTATACACTAGAATAAAGTCCAAATGGTTAAAGACCAATCAAACCTAAAAGAAAGAAAGGAAGGAAGAAAGAAAGAAAGAAAAGGGGGGGGAGGGAAGGAAGGAAGGAAGGAAAGCAGGGAGGGAGGGAGGAAGGGAGGGAGGGAAAGGGGAAATGAAAAAACCATACAAGCAGTAGAAAAGATAGATCCTTTATAATCTGAGCATGGGAAAAGCTTTCTAAAAACGAGTTGCAATCCAGATGCAACAAATGATAATGTTAAATAAATCTGACTGCATAAAGAGAAAAAATATTTTGCATGAAAAAAAAGCAAAACACCATACGCAAAGTCAAAGGATAAATGACAAAGTAGAAGAAAATATTCGAACAGATGTCCGTATAAAACAATCATAACAATCAAGGGGTGAAAAAATCCCCATCATGAAGACCATAACGGAGTAGCAGGGACTAGATTACCCTCCCACCCCAAATAACTGAAAAACCAAACAAAACACATGAAAGAATTGTTTTTAGACACTGGATCACAGGAAGCACGGCATGATCCCTGAGAGAAACAAAACAAATGAAGCCATGCCTTTGATGATCCCAGAGTACTGCCCGGAGAGAGTTTCCTGGCCACAGCAAAGGGAGGAAGAACTCAAAGCCAGCTGCCTCCATTGAGTTGAGGACACAGAGTTAGAATCTGGGGGAGGTTGGGGTGGGGCAGAGCACCAGAGAGGAGAAAGATGCTCAGAGAGGAGAGGGCCATGCAGCCAGAGAACTGAAGAGGATCTTCTTGAGTCTTCAGCTAAGCACTGGTAAGAATGTGCATGTGAGGAAACCTGAGGCCAGAGAAAGAACCACTGCAAAGGAGTAGATGGAACAGTCGTCAGAGTTTATGCAGCACTGGGAATAGTATATTTCCCCCAGTCACAGTGGAGAAACCGCGAAATAAATGGGAAATCTGGTGTAATATGAATCTGTAATGACAGAAAGGAGGTCGGTGCTTGCTTAGAGATGGGAGTGAGGGAGGAAAGAGATGGATTACAAAGGATGCAAGGAAACCATGAGGGAATCAGTATGTTCATTGCATATGTTAAGGCTAAAAATTTGTATATTATAAATGTGTGCAGTTTATCATATGTCGATTACTCATTATAAAACTGTAGAGGAAAAAAACTTCTTGAAAAATTAAGAGGGAGACAAAGGAGACCAAAACCCCAACAGAAAAATGGGAAGACAGGAGCAGACAGTTTTTAAAAAGATAAATACCCTTAAATAGATGAAAAGATGAATAATTTCACTTATAATAAGAGAAAAACAAAATCCTGATGCCATTTCTTTTAATGAAGTCTTTTTCTTTTCTTTTCTTTTTGTGTGTGTCTGCACTGAGTCTTAGTTGCAGCATGCAGGATCTGGTTCCCTGATAAGGGATGGAACCCAGGCCCTCTGCATCGGGAGCATGGCGTCTTACCCACTGGACCACCAGGGAAGTCCCTATTGATGCTATTTTTTATCTCTCACATTGGCAAAACTTCAGGAGATTTTCACTACACACCTGAAGCTGTGGAGAAACAGGCATTCTCAAACTTTCCAGGTGGTTGGTAGGGCAAAACGGTATAATCCATTCAGTGGAGACTGGCGATATCCACCAAAACTGTGTGTGCATTTATTCCCTGTTCCAGCATTCTCACTTCTAGGAATTTACCCTGAAGATACACCTACAAACAAAAGCTTACACAATATGACATTACTGGTAATAGCAAAAATAAGGAACAATCTAAATGGCCATCCGTAGGAGCCTGGTTGAATAAATTATTGAACATCCACACAACTGAGCATTCTGCAGCTCTAAAGTTGGATTTGAATAAAAACAAAAGAACCCATGTATCAAATTGATAACATAATTATAGAAAAAGAATTAAAGTATCTTTAAAGAACAGTAGTCTGTATCCTTAATGTGACATACTCAAGGGACAAAAAGAACTGCAAACAAATATTGAACTTTGCTTAGAAGATTTGGCTTTGGTAGTGGCCTTGACATAATAATACTAATTAAAATTTATATGAATTATAAGAAAGGGCAAAGAAGTGAATATGTTGATATTTGGGGAACTGAGATTCTCTCTGTGGGAGAAAAGAGATGTAAATATGGAGAGAAAGAACCTTGGGGCATTGTTTTGGAATAGGAGGTATTAGAATATCAAAACATGTGTTTTTTTAATGCCCTATGCTAACACATATATATGGAATCTAAAAAAATGGTACTGATGAACCCAGTGGCAGGACCAGAATAAAGATGTAGATGTAGAGAATGGACTTGAGGATACGGGGGGGAGGGGGATGCTGGGACGAAGTGAGAGAGTAGCATTGACATGTATACACTAACAAATGTAAACTAGACAGCTAATGCAAAGCTGCTGCATAGCACAGGGAGATCAACTCGATGACTGGTGATGACCTAGTGGGATGCAATAGAGAGCATGGGTAGGAGGCTCAAGAGAGAGGAGATATGGGGATATATGTATAAATACAGCTAATTCACTTTGTTGTACAGCAGAAACTGGCACAACAGTGTAAAGCAACTATACTCCAATAAAGATCTGGAAAATAAACAAAACTTTTTTTTAAAACATATTTTCTAATTCTCTCTATTGGAAGGGCATAGAAGGAAGTGACCACACCTATTTCCCAGTGTCAAAAACTGTTCAGGGTCTGAGATTCTATCCTGCTTGCAATCCAACAAGCCAGAGTTTCATGAATGCTAGCAGAACACAAGGAACTCCTAGGTCAGCAACAAAGGACTTTATTATGCACGGAAATAGCAGTTACCAGAATATTACTATTTGCGCCAGCAACCCAACCCCAATTCTCCAGGGCAATGTGAAAAACGCCAGGTGATGTCTGGACAAGCAGTGGGTTCTGTTACAGAAGGACCCTGAACTTAGGGAATCTGAACCTTGTAGAATGGGAAGGCTGTCTGACATTTGCCCCAGAGGGAGACATTGTCTTTATTATACTGGACAGTAAACAAACCTGTCCTTGGCTCTGGAGGGAGACATTATCTCTATCTTCTAAGGCTGTTCACGACACAAACATCTTTGAAAAGACAGTCCAGAACAAAGGGCAGTTACTGCATCACTCATAAGATGTACAGAAACATGAAAGAACCAGTACCTAGATCTAGGTGTCTAATTAACTATTGCCCCCTTCAAAAAAAGAGACTCCTTTGATAACTGGCTGATTATAAGTTTGGAGCAGGGAAAGCAGAGGTGAGTCTGGAAAATCTTATTATGTCAGAAAGCAAGGGAATCCTTAAAAATTGATAAAGACATTCAGAGGAACAGAGGAGCCACAAAAGTTTGAGCATCGAAAAGAATAGGTATGGAATGGATTAGAACACATTAAATATAAGGAGAATCTACAAGACCATAGCAATCTGTTTAAAAGGTGGTGGAGAGAGCTCATCTTTACAGAAGAACGCCAGCTAATAAGTGAAGAAGCAATGAAAGAATGAGAAAATAAGTATGGATCATCAACGAATGCCAAACTCTTGGTTAAAAAGTTGTTGGGGTGCTCACTTCGGCAGCACGTATGCTAAAATTGGAACGATACAGAGATTAGCATGGCCCCTGCACAAGGATGACATGCAAATTCGTGAAGCGTTCCATATTTAAAAAAAAAAAAAATTGTTGGGAATACAACCTTGACATCACTCCAAAAATTGTTTACTGATTACAGATGGGAAGACGTTACTTTCTAAAAATTAATTTATTATTTATTTAATTCATTTTCACTGCACCAGGTCTTAGTTGCAGCATGCGAACTGGTAGTTGCAGCATGCATCAGGGATCTAGTTCCCCAACCAGGGATCACACCTGGGCCCCCTGCATTGGGAGCGCAGAGTCTTAACCACTGGACCACCAGGGAAGTCCCAGCAGTTACTTTTATAGTGGTGAAATCTGACAAGCTCCACCTTAAACGTTACATCACCGATGATGAGGCAAATTGACATCATATGCCTCCCAGTGCCACGCACTGAAAGCAATATCATCTATGTAGTATTCATACCAAATGTTTAATCTGAAATCAGTCATGAGGAAACGATGACATAAATCCAAATTGTGGACCATTCTACAAAACAACTGACTTGGACTCTTCGTAAATGTCAAGTACCCCCCCACCCCGCCGCTCCCTGCGCCAAAAGACTGATAGTAGGTTCAAGATAAAATATTAAAGAGATATGACAATTAAATGCAGCAAATAATTGTTTATTGGCTCCTACTTTATTACAAAGCTATTAAAATACTATTGAACAATTTGGAAATTTGATAATATGGCCTATTTATTGGATAATACCTGTTGGTATCAGTAACACTGTGATGAAGGTATTGAGGTTATATAAGGAAGTGTTCTAAAGTATTAGGAATAAAGCAACATGCTGTCTGCAACTTATTTTCAAATTATTTGGGAAAATAGAGAGTATAAATGTGGGAAAATGTTAGTTGATTAATTCTAAGTGAAAAGCATATGAGTGTTCATTGTACTGGTCTTCCAACTTTTCTGTAAGTTTGCAATTTTTCAAAATAAAAAAATAAAAAAACAATTAATAAATCACATTCCCCGGACATTCTTTCCAAACTGTAACCCTAATCCCTTATGGACTTTCAACTCATCCATCTTTAGGAACATTTAAAGTTCCTCTTTGGAAACACTTGCTGATTTCTTTATAATTTGAACATAGAATATCATCAAAAACTGTACGTGGAATGCTGCTATAAGAACACCATGTCTTTGACTTAAGGTTGGTAATAGCCTTTATCTCGTATCCAATATCAACATTTTGTTTAAAATCTTGAATGTCTAGACTATACACATTGAGATTATATCTTAATTGACTTTTAGGTCCCTTTCATGGCTCTATATGTAACTGATACACATAGATAAATCTAATTTGGATTAATTTCCCATATAATTTCCATTATTGAAATTAAATATGCCTTATTTTTATCCATTTGTATAGTTATCAAGATCTTCTTATAGTTTATCCCATAGTAATTAGAATTCCCAAAGTGTTTAGTGACAAGTGATATCTTCAAGTATAAAGATGTCATCGCCCATGCCTGCTTTCCATTATTTATAAATTGTTAAACCTGGTTTTGGAGGCCCCTGCTGTTCACGGTTCTCTTCCCAGAGACTTTTGTTTTATGTTTCTAACACTCTTCTTTACACATTTTAAGTAGTCTACCCCCCTCATCACTTTATCCCATTGTAACACTGGGAAATCTCATGAAAGGCTTTTTGAATGATAAAACAGATAATGTTTAATTTCTGTACGTCCTCATTCATATATGTCCCCCCAATAAATATGAGCCAGATGTAATAACCTTAAATAAATTGTGCTGTCTTTCCCTTATAGAAAACATCTAAGTGTTCTAAATTCCATTTAGTCCACTGAGGTCAGAACACGGACACTCTGTGCAGCCATTGCCTCATTTTCTTAATACCCATTTATGTGGACACATTATCCTTATTTTTATGACTGCATTATGTCATTATTTATATTTGGACCGTGACCAACTAAAAGGTACTTTACAAAGGCACAGGAGCTTTGTAGCACTTCTGTCCACTCTTATGTTTCACCTCATTTTATCTGTGTGATGCTCTCAAAGGTTCAATAAAGGTGATACAGTCCATTATTAAACTGCATTACTGTCAGCAGCTCACACAATCACACAGGATCCAAATGAGTGTTCAAAACACATTCCTGTATTCTATGACTGAGTTGTAGCTTCCAACTCAAAAATTTAGGGGTGTCACCAGTGGTCTCTATGTCACTCAACTGATCTCAGGTCCTGAAAAAGGGGGTATGTGTCAGGGAGAGGAGTTGGTAGAAGTGCCCTTTCCACCTATTTTGTTCTAAGGATTTACATACAGAAAGAATTTAGATCCAGGCAATGAAAACTTTATCCACCTATCTGCCTATCATTCTATCTATCTATCTATGTATCTATCTATCATCTATCATCTACTTTATCTATCCATCACTCCACATATTTATTAAATATTAGGATGAAATAACATGAATATTAGGTTCAGTGGCCTGGGAAATGGCAAGGGTGTGTCAATAAGATATCAGATCATGGGGGTATAGATGCTCCTATTAAGTGTCAGTGGGACAGAAGTGGGAGGAGCCTGAGACAGGGCAGAACCTGATGGGTCAGAGCTGAGAGCCAATTCCTGAGAAAATGGCCAGGATCCCTGGCCGTACGGGAGGCTTAAAATCAAACAAGATGACTCCACTGGCTAGGAAGATGAAAAGTAACCGAGTGACAGAGGGTTTTTTGGGGTTTTTTTTTGGGAGGGGGGGCGTCATTTTTTTTTATATATTTGAAATATTTATTAAAGATACACATATTAACAAGTAAAGTAGAACCCAAAAAGACTTAAAATGAGAGGGAAACATTGTTCTGCTTTTTACTCTTTCCCACCCCTAGTGCAATTTCTGTAGAGGCAACAATTTTAAACTATTTTCTTGCAATTCCCTCCATATTGCTAAATAATATATCTATACATATTTTATTCTCTGCTTCCTGTTAGGATTTTGAGGATTTACTCTCTTACATCACCTTCCAGCTTTACACTCATTCCTGCAAAATATTCATACATCTTAATTTTAGGTAAATCAACTAACAATATTTACATTAATAAGAAGAAATAAATTATTTCTGAAGTGTCAAGTATTGACCTTGGATTGCATTTTATTTCTGGTAAAATTTTGTGATAGAAGGTTTTAAAAGCATTTTTAATGATGACACAGGAATGCATTTGGGTACTCATTAAATTGTTGTTAAATGATATGCATGAGAAAAAGTCAGAAGTGCTAAACTGTTATAAACTTGTCATTGCACCCCCTCAATGTCTGGAAGAGCATAAAAACAAGTATAGATCATTAGCAGAAAGAACACAGTCTTACCAGAATTCAATCATAAACATATTTAGGGTCCAGAGGGTACAAAACATTCTTTTACTACAAGTCCTATTTCTCTTTCTCAATACTTTCAGCATCCCTCACACCTCCCACTTATTTCAACTTGCCCCTGGTGGGGAACCCATCGTTCTGGTGTCTTTTGTGGTCAAGGCTTTTCGAGGTCTGTTTTTGGTTGCATTTGCTGATGCAATGGTGGATCCTCAGATGCTTCATAAAGGAGCACCTTACTCAACAAATGAAATCCTCCATATTATTGATAATAACTTCAATCTATCTTTAGGCTAAAAGAACCCCCCTAAAGGATGAGAAACAAAGAAAACTGAAGAAAGCTTACCTCTCTAGGTGGAGAGTAAAGACTAGATCAAGCTACTTCTATAATTTAAAAAAAACCTAGACATCCTATATATGTATTGTCCGGGGAGGTAGAGGGAAAAACTTGTGTCTGCTGTGTCAAGGGCAGTCAGTTATTTAAGACCACACTCCATGCTTTCACCCATGTTGTTAACTTTTTTCTAAGGCAGAGTGTCCACAAACGGTCACCACCTCAAACCTGCAAGGCCAGAGCAGCGCTGGCATGAACAACTGAAGCAACCAGAAATGTTAGAGAAGGAAAAGGGTTTTGGAGATTCTCTAGACACTCACGCCACTTCATTTTTCCTGTTCACCACTGTGCAGCATCCATTCCAGGTCCTGAAACCTCTGTGTATAAACACCTTCAATGACGGAGAGTCTCATCACATTAGTGAGTCTTCTTTCATATTGTGTTCAATGCTATGATGCACCACGCCAACCCCTCTTCTCCACACCCTCCCTGTCCCTTTTAGGAGGGAGGCACCCCTTCCCTATCCTTTTGCAAATGTTGCACGTGAGGCTTTCAGTTGGGTCTCTCTCTAGGAACTGTCCTCAGCTGAAGAGAGTCACTTTGCCCAACAGTATACCTCTTTTCTAGGCTGAATTGATAAGAAGATACAAAGGCCTGTCCTTCTTGCTCCAACTCAGTTCAACTCTGCAGGATCATCCCATATCAAGCCCATGGGATTGGCTGAGGCCTCTGCTGAAATTGCATTACAGTTCAGCTTTTCACTCTGCTGAACCCTGCTCCCTTCACTCTCCTCACAGGTGTTGATTCCAATAGCACTTCCTGGTAAAATTCCTTGGATAGAACTCTCCATCTCAGAGTAAGCTTCCCAAGGAACCCCACTTGTGGTATAAAGTATAAATCTGTCTTCATATTAAAAAGTCCACTTGTCGTAATTCTAACTTCAGAAGCTGTACTGGATAAAACAATCTCTGTTCCACATGATGGCTTTTCGGACATTTGAAGTCAGTTATTATGTGTCTGGGGGGTTTTGTGAGAAGGAGGAGGCACCAGACAATGCAATATGACTTTAGGGCCAGAAGAGTGTGGTGTCTTGGAAACCATCCTGCATCAGAGCTGCCAAGCACAGCTAGAGAGATTCCCACCCACAGGACCAGCTGGTTCCATAAACAGTTTCCCATAACCAACCTTGAAAACACTCTGTGTTAGTTTTATATTATGCCAACAGTTCCTGCATAAAAAACTACCACAAACTTAGTGGCCTTAAACAACACCCACTTATTAGCTTACCATACCATAGATCCCAAGTCCAGGAGGGCTCCACGAGATTCTCTGCTTAGGTTCTCACAAAGGCAAAATCAATGTTTCAATGGGGCTAAGATCTTATCTGAAGAGTCTGAGGAAAAGTCCTCTCCCAAGCTCATTCAGGTTGTTGGCAGAATTTAGCTTTTTGCAGTTGCAGAACTTCTTCAATTCTTTGCAGGCAGGCAGTCACAGACCACTTTCTGCTTTTAGAGGCCCTTTTCACACAGCCCTCTCCATCTCCAAACCAGTATTGTCCTGTTTGTTCTTCTCATGCAGAGCTCCCTAACTTCATCTTCTGCCATCAGTCAGAGAAGGCTTTTTGCTTTTAAGGGCAAACAAGTAGCTATACATATATCCAACTTTAAGAAAATATGGGGAGGAGAATCAAGATGGCAGAGTAGGAGGACGTGTGCTCATTGCCTCTTGCAAGAGCACCAGAATTACAACTAACTGCTGAACAATCATCCACAGAAAGACACTGGAACTCACCAAAAAAGACACCCCACATCCAGAGACAAAGGAGAAGCCACAATGAGACGGTAGGAGGGGCGCAATCGCGTTAAAATCAAATCCCATAAATGCTGGGTGGGTAACTCACAAACTGGAGAACAGTTATACTGCAGAAGTCCACCCACTAAAGTTAGGGTTCTGAGCCCCATGTCAGGCTTCCTAACCTGAGGATCCAGCAACAGGAGAAGGAATCCACAGAGACTCAGACTTTGAAAGTCAGTGGGATTTGATTGCAAGACCTCCACAGGACTGGGGGAAATGAAGACTCCATTCTTCGAAGGCACACAAAAAACTGTGCTCCCCAGGACCCAGGGGGAAGGAGCAGTGACCCCATAGGAGACTGAACCAGACCTACCTGCTGGTGTTGGAGGCTTGCCTGCAAAGGTGGGGACAGCTGTGGCTCACTGAGGAGACAGGGACACTGGTGACAGGGGTTCTGGGAAGTGCTCATTGGCATGAGCCCTCCCAGAGTCTGCCATTAGCCCCACCAAAGAGTCTGTAAGCTCCAGTGCTGGGTAGACTCAGGCTAAACAACCAGCAAGGTGGGAACACAGCCCCACCCACTGGCAGGCGAGCAGATTAAAGTGTCACTGAGCTCTGCCCACCAAATCAGATTAAAGTTTTACTGAGCTCCACCCACCAAGCCCAACCCACCATCAGTCCCTCCCATCAGGAAGCACCCATGAGCCTCCTAGACAGCTTCCTCCACAAGAGGGCAGACAGTAGAATCAAGCAGTATTAGCAGTATTTCATCGTGTGGAACTGAAAACCATAGCCACAGAGAGACAGAGAAAATGAAAAGGCAGAAGACTTTGTACCAGATGAAGGGACAAGATAAAACACCAGAAAAACAACTAAATGAAGAGGAGATAGGCACCCTACCAGAAAAAGAATTCAGAATAATGATGGTGAAGATGATCCAGGACTTTGAAAAAAGATTGGATAAAAAGATTGAAAAGTTGCAAGAAAAGTTTACCAAAGACCTAGAAGAAATAAAGAACAAACAGAGATATGTAAGACAATAACTAAAATGAAAAATACACTAGAAGGAACCAATAGCAGATTAACTGAGGCAGAAGGGCGAATAAGTGACCTGGAAGACAGAATGGTGATAAGCACTGATGCAGAAAAGAATAAAGAAAAAAGAATGAAAGAACTGAAGACAGCCTAAGAGAACTCTTAGGGACAATGTTAAACACACCAACATTTGCATTATAGGGGTCCCAGAAGGAGAAGAGAGAGAGAAAGGACCCGAGAAAATACTGGAAGAGACTATAGTTGAAAATTTCCCTAACATGGGAAAGGAAATAGCTACCCAAGTCCAGGAAGCACAGAGAGTCCCAGGCAGAATAAACCCAAGGAGAAACATGCCAAGACATATAGTAGTCAAACTGACAAAAGTTAAGGACAGAGAAAAGTTATTAAAAGCAACAAGGGAAAAACAACAAATAACATACAAGGGAACTCCCATAAGGTTAACAGCTGATTTCTCAGCAGAAATTCTGCAAGCCGGAAGGGAGTGGCACGATATATTTCAAGTGATGAAAGGGAAGAACCTACAACCAAGAATACTCTACCCAGCAAGGATCTCATTCAGATTTGACAGAGAAATCACAAGCTTTACAAACAATCAACAGCTAAGAGAATTCAGCACCACCAAACCAGCCCTACAAGAAATGCTAAAGGAACTTCTCTAAGCAGGAAACATAAGAGAAGAAAAGGACCTACAAAAACATAAACTAAACAATTAAGAAAATGGTCATAGGAACATACATATCGATAATCACCTTGAATGTAAATGGACTAAATGCACCAACCAAAGACACAGACTGGCTGAATGGATACAAAAACAAGACCCATACATATGCTGTCTACAAGAGACCCACTTCAGACCTAGGGACACGTACAGACGGAAAATGAGGGGATGGAAAAAGACATTCCATGAAAATGGAAATCAAAAGAAAGCTGGAATAGTGATACTCATATCAGATAAAATAGACTTTAAAATAAAAAATGTTACAAGAGACAAGAAAGGACACTACACAAAGATCAAGGGATCCATCCAAGAAGAAGAGATAACAATTATAAATATATATGCACCCAAAATAGGAGCACCTCAATATTAAGGCAAATGCTAACAACTATGAAAGAGGAAATCGACAGGAACACAATCATAGTGGGGGACTTTAACACCCCACTTACACCAGTGGACAGATCATCCAGACAGAAAATTAATAAGGAAACACAAGCTTTAAATGACACAAAAAATCAGCTTGATTTAATAGATATCTTTAGGACATTACATCCAAAAACAGCAGATTACACGCTCTTCTCAAGTGCACATGGAACATTCTCCAGGATATATCACATTTTGGGTCATAAATCAAGCCTTGCTAAATTCAAGAAAATTGAAATGGTATCAAGCATCTTTTCTGAGCACAACGCTATGAGATTAGAAATCAATTACTGGAAAAAAACTGTAAAAAACACAAACACATGGAGACTAAACAATATGCTACTAAATAACCAAGAGATCACTGAAGAAATCAAAGAGGAAATCAAAAAATACCTAGAGACAAATGACAATGAAAACACAATGATCCAAAACCTATGGGATGCAGCAAAGGCAGTTCTAAGAAGGAAACTTATAGCAATACAATCCTAGCTCAAGAAACAAGAAAAATCCCAAGTAAACAATCTAACCTTACAGCTAAAGAAACTAGAGAAAGAAGAGCAAACAAAACACAAAGTTAGTAGATGCAGAGAAATCATAAAGATCAGAGCAGAAATAAATGAAATAGAAACAAAGAAAACAATAGCAAAAATCAATAAAGCTAAAAGCTGGTTCTTTGAGAAGATAAATAAAATCAATAAACCTTTAGCAAGACTCATCAAGAAAAAGAGGGAGAAGACTCAAATCAATAAAATTAGAAATGAAACAGGAGAAGTTAAAACGGACACCACAGAAATAAAAAGCACCATAAGAGATTACTACAAGCAACTATATGCCAATAAATTGGATAACCTGGAAGAAATGGATACATTCTTAGAAAAATACAATCTTCCAAGACTGAACCAGGAAGAAATAGAAACCATGAACAGACCAATCACAAGTACGGAAATTGAGGCAGTGATTAAACATCTCCCAACATGCAAAAGCCCAGGACCAGATGGGTTCATGGGCGAATTCTATCAAACATTTCGAGAAGAGCTAACACCTATCCTTCTCAAACTCTTCCAAAATATTGCAGAAGGCGGAGCACTCCCAAACTCATTCTACGAGGCCACCATCACCCTGATACCAAAACCAGGCAAAGATGTCACAAAATAAGAAAATTACAGACCAATATCACTGATGAATTTAGATGCAAAAATCCTCAACAAAATACGAGCAAACAGAATCCAACAACACATCAAAAGGATCATACACCATGATCAAGAGGGGTTTATCCCTGGAATGCAAGGATTCTTCAGTATACAAAAATCAATCAATGTGATACACCATATTAACAAATTGAAGGATAAAAACCACATGATCATCTCAATAGATGCAGGAAAAGCTTTGGACAAAATTCAACACCCATTTATGATAAAAACTCTCCAGAAGGTGGGCATAGAGGGAACCTACCTCAGCATCATAAAGGCCATATACGACAAACCCACAGCAAACATCATTCTCAATGGGGAAAAACTGGAAGCATTCCCTCTAAGATCAGGAACAAGACAAGGATGTCCACTCTCGCCACTACTATTCAACATAGTTTTGGAAGTCCTTGCCCCAGCAATCAGAGAAGAAAAAGAAATAAAAGGAATCCAAATTGGAAAAGAAGTAAAACTGTCACTCTTCGCAGATGACATGATACTATACATAGAAAATCCTAAAGATGTCACCAGAAAACTACTTGAGCTAACCAATGAATTTGGTAAAGTTGCAGGATACAAAATTAACACACAGAAACCTCTTGCATTTCTATACGCTAACAATGAAAGACCAGAAAGAGAAATTAAGGAAACAATCCCATTCATCATTGCAACAAAAACAATAAAATACCTAGGAATAAACCTAACCAAGGAGGTAAAAGACCTGTACTCAGAAAACTATCAGACACTCATGAAAGAAATCAAAGACACAAACAGATGGAGGGACATACCATGTTCTTGGATTGGAAGAATCAACATTGTGAAAATGACTATACTACCCAAAGCAATTTATAGATTCAATGCAATCCCTATCAAATTACCAATGGCATTTTTCACAGAACTAGAACAAGAAATTTTACGATTCGGAAATGCAAAAGACACTGAATAGCCAAAGCAATCTTGAGAAGAAAGATGGAGTTGGTAGAATTAGGCTTCCTGACTTCAGACTATAAGACAAGGCCACAGTGATCAAGACAGTATGGTACTGGCACAAAAACAGAAATATAGATCAGTGGAACAGGATAGAAAGCCCAGAGATAAACTATGGTCAACTAATCTATGACAAAGGAGGCAAGGTTATACAATGGAGAAAAGGCAGCCTCTTCAATAAGTGGTGCTGGGAAAACTGGACAGCTACATGGAAAAGAATGAAATTAGAACACGCCTTAACACCATACACACAAATAAACTTCAAATGGATTAAAGACCTAAATGTAAGGCCAGACACTATAAAACTGCTAGAGGAAAACATAGGAAGAACACTCTTTGACGTAAATAACAGCAAGATCTTTTTTGATCCACCTCCTAGAATAATGGAAATAAAAACAAAAATAAATAAGTGGGACCTAATGAAACTTCAAAGCTTCTGCACAGCAAAGGAAACTATAAGCAAGACGGAAAGACAACCCTCAGAATGGGAAAAAATATTTGCAAATGAATCAACAGACAAAGGATTCATCTCCAAAATATATAAACAGTTCATCCAGCTCAATATCAAGAAAACAAACAACCCAATCAAAACATGGGCAGAAGACCTAAACAGGCATTTCTCCAAAGAAGACATATGGATGGCCAAGAGGCACATGAAAAGCTGCTCAACATCACTAATTATTAGAGAAAGGCAAATCAAAACTAAAATGAGGTATCACCTCACACCGGTTAGAATGGACATCATCAGAAAATCGACAAACAGTAAATGCTGGAGAGAGTGTGGAGAAAAGGGAATGCTCTTGCACTGTTGGTGGGAACGTAAATTGATACAGCCACTATGGAGAACAGTATGGAGGTTCCTTGCAAAACTAAAAATAGAGATACCATATGACCCAGCAATCCCACTGCTGGGCATATACCCAGAGAACACCATAATTCAAAAAGACACATGCACTCCAATGTTCATTGCAGCACTATTTACAATAGCCAGGACATGGAAGCAACCTAAATTCCCATCCACAAATGAATGGATAAAGAAGATGTGGCACATACATACAATGGAATATTACTCAGCTATAAAAAGGGATGAGATGGAGCTATATGTAATGAGGTGGATAGACCTAGAGTCTGTCCTACAGAGTGAAGTAAGTCAGAAAGAGAAAAACAAATATCATATATTAACACATCGATGTGGACTATAGAAAAATGGTACAAATCAACCGATTTGCAAGGCAGAAATAGAAACACAGATGTAGAGAACAAACATATGGACACCAAGTGGGGAAAGCAGGGAGGGTTGGGGAGGAATGAATTGGGAGATTGAGATACCAAACTGTACACTCTAAATATATGCAGTTTATTGTACGTTAACTGTATCTCAATAAATGTTCTTAAAAAATAAAAATAAATAAAAAAAATTTTAAAATTAAAAAAAAAGAATATATGACCCGTAAAATCCAGATTTACTATGAAAACACAGCTGAAGAGTGATGTATAACATCATGGGCTTTTCACAAAGTTTAAAGTCAGAAGGAAAAGTTATCTAATCATTTCAAACAAAAGATAAATTAGTAAAAACTTAAGGTGAAGTAGTAATTACCTGAAATAGTTACAAAATAACTTTTGTATATAAAAGATTTGTAATGGGCTTTCCTTAAAAAACAGGTTACCCATGTATCCTTAAATGATACAATATGTCGCAAAACCACTTATATATATCTGAGAATGGAAATCTAAAATAGGTAATAATTGAAAATTTTCATGTGCAGAATGCCAACTTCAAATTATTTTTATATATTTATATTTGAATACATCCTGATTCTAAAAGTCGTATGTATTTATTATTTTAAATTTTGAAAAAAATACAGAAAAGCATAAAGGAGAAGATAAAAATCACTCAATTTTACTTCTAGATGTAATCATTTTTAAGATTTGGTGAATATTCATCCAGTTTCCTAACTGAATGCCATTAAGCATTCTATTTAAATTTCACTTTACTAAATACATATTAGTTCACTGTATGAATGGACTTTAACCTACTCAAGTATTACACTAATTTTGGATATTTATACTTTCAGTATATTTGCTCTGACAACATACTATGGTGAACAACATGATCTTCAGTTTTTATCATTTCCTTGGGGTTAATTTCTGAATCAAAAGGCATGAATATTTTCAGATTCTTGAAACTCTTGGACTTGAGGACACGAGGCAGAATGTAGGGCAGAGGTGAGGTACCTTATTGAAAACAGAAGGATTCAGTAAAAGTCTATGTATATTAGGAGATGAGATTCTCATTGCTCACCTTCTTCACCCACTTGGCTCCCAGAACACTGGCAGCCAGGATTCAAGAAACTGACCCAACAGAAAAGTCCTGTAGATAATGACATTTGGAAATCCTACAATGAATAGCTAAGTCCCATCTAATTACCTTACATCTTAAAATTAATCTATTACCTTTTAAAATATATCTATAATCTACAATCAGTAGTACCTTACAACTCAAACTACATTTTCCAGTCTGTTCTCCATTTATCTACTGTTATAGCATCATACAGAATACTTTTCACTGCCCTAAAAATTCTTTGTGCTTTGCCTATTCATCCCCTCCTCAGGCAATCACCAATCTTTTTACTGTCTCCATAGTTTTGCCTTTTCCAGAATGCTTTATATTTGGAATCATCAAGTATGTTGCCCTTTCAGATTGGCTTCTTTCACTTAAGGTTCCTCCATATCTTTTCATGGCTTGACAGCTTATTTATTTTTAGCAGTAGATAATATTCCATTGTCTGGATGTACACAGTTTATTTATCCATTTGCCCGCTGAAGAACATCTTGGTTGCTTCCCAGTTTTGGCAGTTATGAATAAAGCTTCTAGAAATATCTTTGCGTAGGCTTTTCTGTGGACATAAGTTTTCAACTCATTTGGTAAATACCAAGGAACGTGACTGCTGGATTGTACGGTAAAAGTAAGTGTAATTTTGTATGAAAATGCCAACTGTCTTCCAAAGTGGCTGTACCATTTTGTATTCCCATCAGCAGTGAATGAGCGCTCCTGTTGCTCCACATCCTCACCAGCATGGTGTTGCCACTGTTTGGATTTCAGCCATTCTAACGGATGTGTGGTGGTATCTCCATGTGTTACTTTGCAATTCCCTAATGACATATGATGTGGAGCATCTTCTCCTATCTTGTTTGCCAACTGAATATCTTCTTTGGTGAGGTGTCTGTTCAGGTCTCTTGCCCATTATTAAAAATCAGGTTGTTCCTTTTCTTATTGTTGAGTTTTAAGAGTTCTTTGAAAAAAAAAAAAAAAAGAGTTCTTTGTGTATTTTTTTGTTGTCGTTTTTAAAGATTTTTTTTTATGTGGACCATTTTTAAAGTCTTTATTGAATTTGTTACGATATTGCTTCAGTTTTATATTTTGGTTTTTTGGCCCTGAGGCATGTGGGATCTTAGCTCCCTACCAGGCATGGAACCTGCACCCCCTGCATTGGAAGGCGAAGTCTTAACCACTGGACTGCCAGGGAAGTCCCATTTGCGTATTTTGCATAACAGTCTTTTTTTCAGATGTCTTTTGCAAATATTCTCTCCCAGTCTGTGGCTTGTTTCCTCATTATCCTGACAGCATCTTTGCAGTTTTAAATTTTACGGAAGTCCAGTTTATCAGTTATTTCTCTCATAGATTGAGCTTTATGGTGTCATGTTTAAAAAGTCATCACCATACCCAAGGTCATCTAGATTTTCTCCTGTGTTCTATTCTAGCGCCAAGTATATTTTTAAAGTAAATAAAGCCCCCAAAGAGAATAAAGGGTCCACACTAGGCAGGTCTGCCACCACTTTTTATCTATCCTTGTAGCTCCAAAGACTAAAACTCAGCTTGGCACGTAGCAAGGAATCAATACGTATACGTTTACCTGGATGAATGAGTGGAAGTGGCCTTTTTAGTCAGAATTTAAATTCCCACCGATAACGGACAACCAACTCGCCTCTCTTACTCATCTTCTGGCCTTCTGCGGAGCGGCCGGGGCCTCGGAGCCCCGCAATGCCCCCTCCACTCTTGTTCGTGGCCCTCCAAGCTGCAGGTGGTAGCTTCCTTTGCTGGGGCGGTGCCTGGACACCGGTGTCCCCCGCCTGGGACAGCCTTGCTGTGCAGGAAGGAAGAGTGGAGAGCACTAGGCGGCGAAAGAGCGCAGCTTCGGGCGGCCGGGCTGGAGGCGCTGGACGGCTGGCCGCGGGCGCTCGGGACCCTGCGCAGTGCTCGGGCACGCTGGAGAGGCGAGGGGCCCCAGACGCGGAGGAGGGGCACTCTGGACTCGGCCAGCCCCGGCGGGGTGGCGGCCAACCGAGCGCCCACCTGCCCGGGTCCACCGGCGCCCAAGTGGCCGGGCCGCCGGCCGCGGGGTTTCCAAGATCGTCGCGGCGTGGCCCGAGGGCGAAGGAGAGGGAGAGAGCGCTGACATCGCCGCCCTTCAGTCCCAGGTGTTTCCGCGACCGAAGGTGGCAACAAGCCTTGTCCTCTAGCTCTCGGTTTCCCGGCGGCGGCCCGAGCGCTGCCCGAGGCAGGCGGCGCCGCGAGCGCCACGGGTGAGACCTCGCTGTCCTCTGCGCCTGTTACCTGTTGTGCGCCTTTGCAGAGAGTCTCGAGTGGGCATGTTTCAGGTGGGCAAGTCCAGCATCCCCAAACCTGCCGCCCGGAACCTGGAGGACCTGGACTCTGTGCAGCGCGTCCTCTTACACAGGTCAGTGCTGGGTCGGGGGATTCGGGGAAAGACCGCCCTCCGTTCCCGGGGATAATGGCGAGGGGAGGGGCAACCTTTCTTTCGGGGGGTCTTGCGGGGAAAGTCTCCTTTGGGATTCTCCTTGGTGTGGTCCTCGCCGCTGGAGCGGAGTCGGGACCTGCCCTCCACCCTTTCCAGAACCGGATGCTCCGGATTCACCCTCTGCGGTCGCTCTGGCCTCGCGCGGGACCAGGTTACCCACCCCACTTCAGAAGACACCACTCTCTAATAGAAGCGAAAAACAATTAAGCAGGAAAAAGAGCTGAGAGTTTTGTTTGGATTTGGGTTGTGATTGCAATTAGAAGGAGTCACTTTTTAACAAATCTAAATTCGACTCTCCCCCCCGCCAACCACACACCCACATACACTCACGCGTGCGCGTCCACACGCATATGTACACAAAAGAAATTTAGGAGTTCCTCTCAAAAGGATGAGACTCCCAACTTGTAAACTGCTACTGTACTCATTTACTTTGTCCAGCCTTATACGTTATGTAAAATAGGCTAACAAATATTAAATCCCATGGTAACGGTGAGAGGTTTATGGAAGGAAAAGAAATAAGAATCCACATGGAGAGCAAATTCTCTTTCCATTTTAAGATTAAGAGAGGATGGTTGAAATGCCAGGAAGTAATGCTGCTTTAACTCTAAGAGAGCCTGGCCTTCATAAGACATAATATGGGAAAAACTCTTTTAGAAATAGATCAAAGGTATCTCTTGAATACATTTGTAGTGAGAAAGAGTAAGTAGCGCTTAGTAAATATCTGTCAGGGGGAGGCTTATGTGAGTTCTCTCATCTGTAAACGTTTCAAGTGACCCTTTTAAGTCTCTGTACAAAACCATATGAGCTGTAGAAATCCTGTTCTGCTGGAAGTGTGAATAAAGAAGAAAGACATTGGTGTCAGGAAGAAATCGGGTCTCTTCCATTTAAAAACTATCTTCTGAAACCTGCAATTTTCCACAGTTGGTTTCCTTCCCCTCTTCCCCCAAGAGTACTCCTGCCATATACAATAAAATATTATCACATGAGCAGCTAAAAGGGGATTCTGCTAAATTCCCAGACAGTTCTCCCTGCAGTTGATAAAATTACAGTCCAGGAATAATCCCCTAATTTATTAACTAGAAATTCATTCACAGCATAACTTTGATAAAGCTAGGAGGGGTGTTTGTTTTAAATGCTGAAAACCCTGATGCAACAGAATTTCTTCATATTTTAAATGTCAGGTGCCAAAAAATTCCAAACTGATTAACACTACAGGGTTTCAGATCCAAAGCACAAACCTGTCTGAATGAACCAGGGCAAAAAATATGTTTAAACTATAGTCATCAAAACTGAGATGATTATTTTGGAATTAAGTAGCGGAGTGTTTCTGGAATAAACCTGCTCAGTATATGAAAAGCTACTTTATCTGAATTACAAATAACTGTTCCCACATGCTATAGGAACCAATGGAATCTGAAACTATAAGTGTTCTTGTCAGTATGATGGCTAACAATTCTCTATTTTTAACATTATGTGAAAATCTTTTTGCTTTTGCAATGCATTATTTTTATTAGTGGTTATTTACTATTTAATGTTTTCAAACACACTTATTAAAACTTTTGAGACATCTATAGAGGTTTCTATTTCATTTAATGAAGATAGATGTTCATGCAAGTTCATATTTAATCAAATGTCTTGCTTATACATGTAAAGATTTGTTCAGACATAATGTAATAGAAATTAGAGAAATCAGGTAACCTTTAAACTACACTCATCTACTCATCATAGTCCTCAGGCTCTAGACCAGTGCCTGGCTTATTTTTTTACATCAGTTTTACAAAATTTTCATGTTTTTCCTTTAAAACATCCCTTGTAAGATATCCACAAAATTTTGGCAGTTGCATTAAAGAGACCAGTAGCTTTGAGCCATAGAAAATTTATAGATAAGAAAAAATAGCAGACTATTCTATTTAATTTTACATCTTACTTTAAAGGATAACCCTTCTGAGTGTTTATTTTTAAATTACTTGTATATTTTCCATTTAAATATGGTTTTCAAAATGTAAATCATTAAATTGCTGTGCTTTTGAAAAAGATACTTCAGCCAAACCAAAATTGAAGCAAAGTTGCAAACTTTTCTCTGCATGAGGTGTTAGCGTCAACACATGTCAATATTAAAATAACAATAGATCAACTAAAAATATTCAGCTATCCTGCTTTTTAATAAAAACTTACATATAGGTTGTCTGAGTCAGGGAAAAGCTTCAGTATTGCATTTCTCAGTTATTTTTACTTAAGTAAATCAACAAACATTTGTGTCAATCTTGATTATAGGAGGTACCCAAATAATCATTTTAGCACTTACTAGAATTTTACAAAGATTTTTAAAAATTTTATGCACAAGGTTACTGCAATTTAATCATTCCTCTGGAGTCCTATTCTGTTGCATATTACATAGTTGTGGGACTTGGCAAGACTTAACTTGTCTGTATTTTCCTGTTCATTCTGTAATACAGTATAAAGGGGTAATACCCACCTCACAGTGTGGTGGTATGAACTTCAGGTGATATTTAAGTGCTCAATAAAACTAAAGTTCTGTGAAATAGAAGGGATTATGTTCACAACTGTCCTTAAAAAATTAAAACAAAACACAAAAAGATATCTATTCCTAAAGGCTCTGAGAAAATTCAGCTAAGTGACTTCTGCCCAAAGCCTAAAGGCTAATGTATGGTTCTGGTCCAGGCCAGAGTGCCAGAGTTTTGATGCCTAAGCCAGCAGAGGAAGTGAGCTAAAGGCAAGTCTCTGAAGATGTTTGATGACCTAAATTTCATACTTTTGGCAACCGCAAAATAAACATGTTTAAAATACCTTAAATATCCAGAACTCTCGGGGGTAAAGGTGTGCCCCATTAGACAATATTCCTGATAAATAAAATATCCTTTTAAACTCAAAAAGTAAAAACTACAATAAATCATAAAATCAAAGCTTTTTGCAAATGTGGTATATATCACACACTGCTCTATTTCCTAACGTGTAAGGCATTAGATTGCAAAGGTTATCTCATTTGGTTCTTAGCAACCCTATATAGCAGGCAGGGATTATTGCTGCTGCCTTCAGATGAAGAAACTGATTTTGTTCCCAGCCACTTGGTTATTAGTGACAGAATCAGGATGAGAACCTGGCTTCTCTGACTGGGGAATATGTGGCAGTTATGGATTATCAAATTACTGTAGTTTGACAAATACAGTGATGATTTTTTTAGGTGCTGCTGCGGGCACTTGACATATTTGAAAGCTATGGTTTTTGCAAGTCTCGTGTCTTTCCTACTTTTTTCTTCATCAGCAGATTGTCAGACATCAGCAATTTTTGCTGCTCTGTATTCCTGTTTTAAGGAGGCCTCCCTTTTTGTTGGCAGCTACTGATCTATGACAAGTGGGACAGTTCATATCTGTTAGAATTTGTAAATGAAAATATCAAATGAGACTAAGCAGGAGTAAATGAATTGGGTTTGGGGCTTAAGCTTTGTGCCACCTACTTTAGTTACTTTTATGTTTACTTCTGGATTCTCATCTATATTCCACCATTGTTCAAATGTAGGATGCATGATCTTAGAACAAGTTCCATATGTTTTTACAGGTAATTCAATTTTTATATAGGAAAATGAGAATTTTCAATTATAATGTAATTCTATAAACATAAGATTTCCAAAATGTTATTCTTATACATTATGACTCTATCCCAGATTTGAAAAATTGCACATTATGAAGCCTCAGTTTTTGAAATACTGTTTTGCTGAGTCTACCAAGTTAATTTGTTCATGATTTTAAAATGACTGTGGTTGTCGATATTACTACATAGTTCATGAATTATTATTTCCATGTTCACGATTAAGGTGATATTAATTAGTTCCTAACAAAACTCTGTTACATGAATTTTTTACCTTGCAATTAAATTTTTTTTAATGGACATGACCTCCTGTGGCCCTGTTTTCATTTAGTTCTCGTTGCTAGCTTATATTACTATTTAGGAAAGAGCTCTTGAACCTGCTAAAGATACTAAATATTTAATTGTGTTCTTATCTGGTGTATTTTATGTCAGAATTGTATTGTTTGCCTAACTGAGATGGTAATCAATGGAAATAAAGACCTTATGTCTCATATATATTAAACTAAACATATCTGGGCTTCAGAAGATCGCTGGCCATTTGTTTAGTGGAAAATAGAAAATAAGAATATATTCCAGCCTGGGAGTTCTCTGGTGGCCTAGTTGTTAGGATTCTGGGCTTTCACTGCCACGGCCCAGAGTTCAAGCTCTGGTCGAGGAACTGAGATCCTGCAAGCTGTGTGGTGCAGCAAAAAAAAAAAAATATATACACACACACACACACACACACACACACACACCCCACTCTAAATCTGTTAAATCTTCTTGCAATTGACAATTATGAAACAAAGTCAGTATTCTTATAAAGGCCCTGAAAATGGCATTTTATTCTTTTCCTTTCTTCATCCTCTCCAATATATCTAAGGGTATCAAATATTAATTTAGTTAGTATAAATATGATATATAATCTGGGTATGGAAATCTGGAAATCAGATTACCATACCCTGAAAATTTTAATAAAAATTTTAAATGATTGCTATTATTTTCTCTTTTGTGAAAGATCAAGCAAAGGTGTAACTTTTTCTGGGGGTGGGGAGGAATTTTGTTCATTAAACATATGGAAATAAAGTTGACATAACTCAGAGATTTATCTAGTGTGAAAGGACATTTCTTTTTTTTTTTTTTTCTTTTTTGGCCTCACCGCACAGCCTGTGGTAACTTAGTTCCCAGACAGGGGATGGAACCCAAGCCCCCTGCAGTAGAACAGCACAGATTCTTAACCACTGGACCACCAGGGAAGTCCCGAGGACATTTCTTAAAAGATATACTTTTATGTGGCACTTCTTGCTCTGGTTCAACTTTGTATAAGATCAGAGACTGAAAAAAAACAGTCATGTCTTCTAGGAATTGTCATTTGGTAGCAAAGATAAACACATTCCTAAATAATTTAGATACTAGGCAGACTGTCAGTTAATTATAACAGAACTTTATGGGATATATTTTGTGGGGAAGGTGGAAAGAGAAATTCTTACTAAGGTAGGAAAAGAGTCTGGGAGACTTCTTGGAAAAGGTACAATTTGAAGGAAAATGTAGTGTTTTGGATAAGTAGCATTCCACAGTGAGAGAACTGTGTGAGTAAATGATCTATAGAATAGCTAGGGTTTTTTGACACTTTATGTGCTAGGTATTTTACATGCATTAACTCACTGGATTCCAAATAGTCTGGTGAAACAGGTACCAATATTCTAATTTGCAGGTAGAAAAAGTGAAGATTGGAGAGGTTGTTTGCTCAAGATTATACCCATGATGGGTTCTAAAGCAGGGAGAGGTCTGCCTGCCAGGCTCAAATCCAGGACGTGGGAGTGATTTCCAGCCTGTTGGGGAAATGGTCAGTGGGACTGTAAGTATGAAGCATAGAACAGAGGGAAGGCTAAGGGCGGTCTTTCCCAAGTTTGCCTGTAACCTGAGAATACTGGGAGTACTTTTTAAATACAAATTTCCAGGCCCCTCCCCTGGAGATTCTGATCTCCTTGAAGTATGGCAGGACCCTAAAGTCTGCACATTTAACAAGCACCTCAGGTAAGATATTTTGATTAGCAAGTTGGACAAACTTGATTAACTTGATTAATGTATAGCAGGAAATAAGGCCTCTAATTCCTAATTGGTGCTCAATTATTTGTAGAACTGGAAAACTTTTCTAAGAGACTACAGAGTTTGGATTTTATTCTCTGTTTAATGGGGTGGCATTGAGACTAATGAGCCAAGTGTGAAATTATTAGATGCTTATAGAAAAAATTAGGTGTTATTTATAGTAAGAAAATGTGGGGGTTTTGTTGAAAATTTAAATGTCTTTTTTTTTTTTTTTACTTCCAATAAGGTGTTTTTAAAATGATGAAAGGCTAACTTTATTAAAGAGGTGCCTAAAGCATTTTATTTTTAGAATGGAATCAGGGGATTGTGGTGAGAATAACTATGTATGTTTTATCATGAAACATGAAACATAATACAACTATTATAGTGATTCCACCTTTTGAAATAATAGTATCTCTGATTTTAAAAGTAATACATCTTTTTTTTTTTTTTTTTGGACCTCAGTACCGATGGAAATATTTGTTTCTTTCCTTCCTGGCTCCACTCTCTTCAAGCGTCTGACCCCATTACTGTTTCCATCACTTTTAGCTGCCAAGGTTGCCTCCTACTTGCCAGAGAAAATAAACACCATCACATGGAGACTGCCTCAGCTTCCTGAGTGAAACTGGCAAGTCAGCATCCACACCTGCACCCTCCTTTGGGTACCAGATTCAGGGAAGAGGTGTTGAGCAAGGTCATATTCCTCCGTCTGTTCCTTGGGTGCCATCCCCTCCTGCCACCTCAAGAACCTCCTTTACCCATTATTCGTTTATGAACTAATCCTCTGTTCTCCAGTTTGAGTGGTATGTGGACCTCTCTTTGCCGGAAAAACTCATACAGATTTCCAGGGATGACAAACTTTATTACAATTTAAATAAACAGGCATAAGCTCTGTGCTTTATAGCTCTTACAGAAGATAAAAACAATTTTATAAATTAAAACAAACTACAAAATAAAATTCAATAGCTAGTTTACAACTATAGAAAAGCAAATTTAGAAATTAATACAAATAAAACCATAAAACTTAGGATATTCAAATATGCATAGTTTAATGTGACAAATGAAACTAAATTACAGCTTGAAAGTTTAAATATTTGATGGCTACTGCCCAGGTTCTTTTGAGTTCTCCATGCATATAACTTTCTGGGCCACAGGATGACTCACTGCTCTTCTCTGGAAGATAATATCCCCTAACAACCAGATAACTCAAGCCTTCCTCTAAGAAATTCGCTGTGGCCCTATATGCCCTAGTTGGTTTCCCTTTGGGTATTCCATTAGAACTCTGTATTTATCATAGCACACTATATGTTGTAAATTGCCCATTCACCTTTCAGTCTCTACAATCTACCCATCATGTTAATAAAATCAGGCCAGTTTAAGTTGAATCCCCTGCACCCATCCATTGAGATCATAAAATAACATTATATCCTTCGTTTACCTGCTATAATAGGAACATTTCCCCATGCATTTTACTCTTTGAAAACATTTCTGTTAACATCATAATATTCATCATACTTTATATATAAAGGTGTATATAACTTTTCTCCTATTGTTGAATATTTAAATTGCCCTCAGTTTTTCACTCTTACAAATTTTTAAAATTTTATTTATATCCCTTATTTTCTTAGAATAGATCTCTAATAGTTGAATTACTGGGTCCTGAGGAGGAAATATGATCTAGTGGTTAATGACTTAAGTTCAATTCTCCGTTGGCTTTGTTGCCTGCTAGATATGTGACCATTAAGAAGATGAATAACTTCTCTGAGTTTCAATTTCCTTACTTAGTATAAAGACATATAGTTCATATATATTTATATACATATGAATAGAACAAGTAATTAGAACAATGGCTGAATCTCAATAAATGCTCGCTATCATTTTGTACTTACAAAAAATATTTGACGTAGGTATTCGCAGATGACAGGTAAATTTTACCTGTTTACATTTCCAACTTCAGTGATGAGAACACGTCATCAAATTATAAAATCGTCAGTTAGAAAATGAACACGCAGTAGATTTCACAACTTGGGCACCGATTTGAAGCACCTCTACAATGTGTGCTTGGGAGAACTGTGAAAATGTTTGCCGTTACGAAACAATAAGAGAACCAAAGAAACAACGGCGCGTATTTACATTAACACCAATAAGGCACTGCTCAAAAGCGTCCATTCCTTGTTGGGATGGAGATGTAGAGGGTAGTTTCCCTTACCTCAAGGGAAACAGGCGGAGCGCCTCTAAGGTTTTGGACAGCTGTTCAGGGTAGACACAAAGTGCAAACCGCAAGAAAAAGAAATAAAAACCTAGTGGGCTTCCGCAAGCTTTAATAAGTTACGCTGCTCCAAAGGAGTGTGTTCAGGAGAGCTTAAGTGGTTAAGTTTTAGCTTCCTCCATTTCTCCCGGATACCATCCTAGAAATTTCGGTTTATTGGCTCCTTTCAGTGGTCTCGGCTCTCTCAGGGAAGCTTCCCCGTCTCCCTGGCAACCTAAGCTGCCACCAATCGCTGCTGAGGATTGGTGGTCACGTGGCACCTGCCCCTTTCCCAGCGGAGGCAACATGGCGGCCCCCGCAAGCGGTAGCTGCGAGATTTGAGTTACTCGTAGCCGCTGCATCCCTGCTGATGGCGTCTCCGGCGTCGTGCGGTTCGCGGCAGAGCCCAGAGGGACTCCCTGGAGCCCCTTCTTCACAAGAAGAAGATGAGGATTGTGACCCTGAAGATCCGGTCAGCGACTCGGATTCATACTCCTCTGCGAGTACCGATTCTGAGTAAGGTTCTTGAAGAGGCACGATTAAATCCGTCCCTTCCGTCCAGAGAGTGTACACGTGGGCTGGAGGGGCTTCGAGAATGTTGGCGTGGTAGAGATTGAGTGGTTGAGGTTCTAGAGTAAGTGGGGTTTGTTTGCACCACGTTTCAGTTGTGTTAATGTGAGCCGAGATGACTGTGCCATTCTTTGTTACTGTAGGTTTTTGTGATTCTCAGAGGAGGAGGCTCTCTTCTTTGTGATGGGTTTTGCAATATGTGAGAGGGTATCTGTTAGAGTGTTCATAAAATTCTGTTCTGTCGCAGTGTCTTCGTGCTTTGGTGTCATGGTCTTTGTGACTTAACCTCTTTCGTGTTTAGGGTGAAGGGACACCCTCCACGTTTTATGTCAACTGTTTAAATTATGTAAATTTTTTCCTGTTATAAAAAGGAATAGATATATAAAAGAAAGAAAATCCACCGTAGCCTCACCATCGAGGACAACCTTTCTTAGCATTTTTGGGGTATTTCTACTCTATTTTCCTATACATTCCCATCGTTTTATTGTTTTCTACTTTATGTCATAATGTAATTTTAAAATACAGAATATCTAAGTGTTATTTTGTACTCTCTTATCCCTAAAAATAATGAAAAAGTTATTTTTATTCACAGTACCCAATGCTACTTCAGTGCTGAAGGAATTTAACCCTTACTGTTATGCATTAACTTTTTGGAAACAGGCAATTAAAGTAATTAGCGGTAGCTTGAAATGACTAGCAGTGAAAAGGTTCTGGTGCCAAAACATCAATGGGTGACTGCCATATAAAGTCATTTTTAGGATGACATTTTAGGTGTATTTAGAAATAACAGTTACAAGTATTTAATGTATATTTAGGAGTATCAGTTACTTGGCTGATACTCCTAAATATATGTGGGTGATACATTATTTTCACCCATAGGTATGTAAAACATTTTTATCATTATCTTTAAAAGCATGGGGGGAAAACCCATCACTAATGGCTACTTAATTATATTCTAGAGGCTTAATGAGGACAGATTCTATTCTGGAGGATTCAAACAAATTTAAGGATATCAAATACTTTGTGTAATCTTCTACTGTGGTCATTTAAAAAATAATTACAGAATTCCTGGCTATCAAGCAAGACTGCTGGAAGTATGGATTATGTAGAACCTTATTTTGTCTTGCTATGGGAGCCATAGACAATGTGAGAGTCATACTCTTGGTTTCTCCACATCTTAGAATCACACTTTTTAGCCCAGAGAGAATCTATAATTTTCTCATGGCCACACAGCTGCGTGTTTTCAGTGGAGAAGTTTGAGACCTGATTTCAAATGGGGTGCATTGATTTTGATGAGTAAATAAATGAGCTAGTTCTCTTTTCTGGGAAATGAGCAAACTGAGACCCTTATGTTAGAAAACTTATGTCAAAGCATTTTGTGGTTCAGAATACATGTATATATATATTTTAGTTTTTTAAAAAATGGCAATTAAACTTTCTGTATCAGTCATTCAGTGATCATTCCACATATTCTAGTGTCTTTATCATCGTAATAATAAAAGTACAGGACATCTTGATTGTAAACTGTTTTGCTGGTCTGTATTTCAAGTCCTTCCAAGATTCAGATATTACAGCTGTCGCTTCTTGTTGTTTAAGACATGAGAATTGATATACACTGACCAGGTAGGCTTCTGTTCTATTTCTTCCTTATGGTATTTACCTCCCAAAGCTGTAGAGCCAGCAGTGCAAGGGGTGGTCTTCCCAGCTTGGACAGGACACTGGAACATGTGGATCAAAGGTATGGGGGTGTGAACCTAAGCTTTCTCATCAGAGCTAAGAGATATGAATTGCCTGTTATCTTTCATTGTCTACATGGACGTTATGAAGGAAGTTATACTACTTATTGATTCACATAAACTATCCTAATCTTTCAGGGTTCTAGTTAATTTCTGCACATTCTTTGTGGAAATTATCCTTGTTTGTTACATGCTTTGAGACTGAAAACCAGTTTCAGCTGCAAGTGATTTTCAATATAGAATTAGTAGGTTTATCATTTTTTAGATAAAATGTCTTTAGGGTACCTTCTGGTATAGTACTTTTATTGGTTTGTTTAAGACTTATGAGAGGAAATTTTTAGAAGTGCATTACATCCTAACCTGGCAAATTGGCAACTCCTTAAGGAAGCTTCAGAGGTCATACTGGAGGGTAGATTGGGTTGAGGGAACCATTGACTAGTTTCAATACTGAAATAACAGAAATCATACATTTATTTGCAATAATGCCATGTTTCTTTGTTTTGGTTTACAATTATCCAGCTCATTGAAACCACATTGATTCATGTTGGCCAGAGTTATCAATTTTATGACTTAGTTTTTTTTTTTAAATAAAAACAATTCAAGTACATTTTTATTATTGGTCCTGCTACAATAATGAAACAAGTATGTTTAAACATAACAGCATAGCGGATTATAGGCTTAATAATAGATGTGCCTCACAAATCTCAGCTCTCCTATTCTTTAGGCAAAAACCTTGGTTAATTACCTTTTTTGCAATACCTTAAAAATGCCTTTTGTATTTTGGCTTTAGTTTTGACTTGTCTTTTGTCATACTTGTATGAGGAGACATTATCTGTGAGCAAACTCTATGTTGATAGGGGAAAATGGGTCAATAAAAATGTGAGATTTCTTATATTACGATTATTTCTTAGTTACAACTGCAAGATTCATTTAAGTCAATCAGCTTCTCAGGGTTTGTGAAATCCTAGGATGTGGCAATGATGCTTATCAAATGATCATCTCTCAAATAATAATTGACTGTCAGTGAGCAATTGAGTTTCTTCCTTGCTTTTAATGCAAAAACAATCACATGAGTTTTGAAGAAACCATATTCAAAACTACATCCCTGATACATGCACGGTAATCGCTGTTACTTTTTTCATGTCATTATCCATTAGTAAAAGAGGGAGAGTTTCCTTCTTTCCAGACGTATCAGAAGATAAATTCTCCCAACTCTTCCATTGTCCCCTTAGATTCATTTCTAAATTTACAGTAATAGCCATTTAATAGAATTGTTATAAAATTATAAATAAGTGAATCACAAAAAGTCTTTACTATTTGTACTTTTAAAGTCACAAAATCTGAACTATATAAACTTTGTAAACAACTAATACAATCTGTACTGAATACATTTTGTAAATCACAATTATAGTTTCTACAGTTTATACTTTGTAAAGCTCACATGTGCGTTGTTACTCAATTAGCTTGGAGCAAATAGAGCATGTCCGAAGGAATGATATCATGATGTGAGGAGAGTTCCAAACGAATTTTATAAACAATCATTGAAAAATGTTTTCCTTTTTATTTTCCTGAAATATTCTTTCCCATGAAAACCTTTGTGATGTTCTAAGAGAATTATAGTCCCTATCCAGTCTTTTCTTGTTTCAGGAAAATGACTTAGATTTTTGATTTTTCAAAGTGAATTGTTTATTGTTGTGAGTTTTAAAACCTCAAGATGGAGAGAAAAAAGCATACTTTAAAAAGAGAATTTAGCTGTAAAAGGCCAAGGAACTTCCACTGACAATAAGAAGAATGACTGGAGAAGAAGGGAATATGTCCTTTAAATTTTTTTCTAGATTTTTTAACAACTTTACTGAAGTATTTGAAGTGTACAGTTTTGATAAGTTTTGACATGTATACATCAGTCAAGATAACGAACATATCCATCTTATCGAAAAGCTTCCCCATGTGTCTCCCTAATGCTACTCATGCCTGCCTCACTCCTTACAACCACTTATGTGCTTTCTGTAATGATAGATGAGTTTGTGTTTTCTAGTTTTATAAAAATGGAGTTATACAGCATGGACTCCCTTTTTTGTCTGGCGTCTTTTACTCAGCGTAATTATTTTGAGACTCCTTCATGTTGTTGCCTATATGTAGTTCTTTCCTTTTTATTTCCGAATAGGATTTATTTCTGAGTAGGATTCCATTTCTTTCTTTTTTTATTTATTTATTGGCTGTGTTGGGTCTTCGTTGCTGCACACAGGTATTCTCTAGTTATGGTGAGCTGGAGCTACTCTTTGTTGCAGTGCATGGGCTCCTCATTGCAGTGGCTTCTCTTCTTGTGGAGCATGGGCTCTAGGTGCGCAGGCTTCAGTAGTTACAGCATGTGGGCTCAGTAGTTGTTGCTCGCAGGCCTGTAGGGCACAGGCTCAGTAGTTGTGGTGCTTGGGCTTAGTTGCTTTAGAGCATTTGGGATCTTCCTGTACTAGGGCTCGAACCCGTGTCCCCTGCATTGGCAGGCGGATTCTTAACCACTGTGCCACCAGGGAAGTCCTGGATTCCATTTATTTCTAAATAGGATTTCCTTTTTATTTCTGAATAGGATTCAGCATAATTATTATTTTTTCTTTGTGATTATTCAGCGTAATTATTTTGAGACTCATTCATGCTGTTGCCTGTATGTAGTTCTTACCTTTATATTTCTGAATAGGATTCCATGGATATATCAAAATTTATCTTTTTTCTTGGGTTTTAATGTGGGAACATGCTACTTGAAGAATCAAAATATTTCATTCAAAGTTGTGATGCAATATATTAATATCAATTTAGTATAATATGTTCCTTTTTCTCTCCTGCTGTGAACCTTGACTTTTTCCTTTTAATTTAATTTTTCTTTTATCAAATTATATAGATTAAAAAGTCAAACAGTATGTAACTAGGTCTATGATGAGATATGGTAATTCTCTGCCGCCATCTCTGTCTGCTTCCAGCTCAGCATGTTGGAAGAGAATTCTTTGTCTGCCTTGTTTCTCCCTTAGTGTTGCCCACCTATTTGCTGACCTCACGCTCTTACTCAGGTCTTCAGATCTAATAAGTCTCCAGTCCTGTTGGCTTGCTTTTCTGATAACCATCCCACCACCTCCTCCTGCTTCTCACAGGCACTGCCTTACTTAAAGGGCTTGTGTCTCCCATACACCGGTGGAGTAGCCTTCTAACTGGTCTGGGTGCCTCTAATTTCTCCTGCTTTCAGTCCTTCTCCCATACAGCTGCCAGAGTTTGCTTTCTAAAATCATTTTTCTCTTAGAGAAACTATTGCAAAAAGATATTATGTGGCAGTTTCAATCAAAAATAGAATTAAACACATGCATGAATATTACCAGCGAAGCTACCTAAAATGAAGTAGATATCCACGTGCTTAACCAGGTCATCCCTGTGACCAGGAGGAGAAGGTAGAGATTTAAAAACTAACAAGTAATATTTCAGGTTTGATTGCTGATGACTGTATTTTTTAGAGAATTCAACCACTTCAATTACAATGGAATGTCTTTATAATGAAGCCTGAAGTAACTGAGACTTTTGAAAATGAGACTGATTCTGTTAGTATTCATAGCACATTTTCAGTGTCAGAATAATTTTTTCAACAGATTATTGTGAAAGGCCTCCTGGTACAGTGTAATAAGTATTGGATTAAGAGTCAAGGTCAGACAACCTGAAAGTGTTAACATTTTAATTTCATCAAGTTTCTCTGGTCTTGAGGGATTCAGAGTTAGAGGAATTCTTGGTTATAACTTATTGTTTTACAAGATGTCTTGAGACTCCTGTATTCTGAGGGGCAAGTACTTAAAGAGAAAATGAAGGCTGAATATGTAAGCATTTCTACCTCTTTGGAAATGAAATCTTTGTGCAGATGACCTAGAAAAGACATGCTTTTCTTTAACGTGAAAACCATCTTCCTGGTACTGGGAAACTTTATGAGCCTTTATCTATTTTGACTTTTATCTCAAAATTTAAAATATAGGATAACTCTGTTAGGGCAGTGGAACTACTCTGTATGATACTGTAGTGGTGGATGATACATGTCATTATATATTTGTCCAGACCCATAGATTGTGCACCACGGAGAGTAAACCATAATGTAAGTTGTGGATTTGAGGTGATTATGATATGTCAGTGTAGGTTCATCGATTGTAACAAATGTACCACTCTGGTGAGGGATGTTGATAATGGAGGAGGCTATGCAGGTTGGGGCGGGGGGGGTGGGGAGGGAGTATATGGGAAGTCGCTCTACCTTCTCTACCTTCTGCTCAGTTTTGCTGTGAGCCTGAAACTGCTCTAAAAAAAGAAAAGGCTTTTAAATCATTTTTCTACTCAAAAACTTGATGGCCTCCCAAAACTCCAGATTCCTTAGGATGCTTGGTAAAGCTCTTTTAGATCTGTCCCTAGCCTCTCTGATCTCATCTTTGATAATCTTCCTTTAAGTCGCCTGTATTCCTACTTTTCTTAGTTCTGGCCCCGATTTAAAAAACATCCGAGGGAATTAATTCCCTGACGGACCAGTGGTTAGGACTCCATGCTTCCACTGCAGGGGCATGGGTTCGATCCCTAGTTGGGGAACTAAGATCCCACAAGCTGTGTGGTGCGGCCAAAAAAGAAAAAAATCCTAGGCTGAGTGGCTTATAAACCATAGAAATGTATTTCTCATCGTTCTGGAGGCTGGAAGGCCAAGATCAGGATATCGGCATGGTTGGGTTCTGGTGAGGACCCTCTTCCAAGTTGCATACTGCAAGTTTTCATTGTATTCTCACATAGCAGAGAGGAGAAGCACGTTCTCTGGGTCTCTTATAAGGGCACTAATTCCTTTCATGAAGGCTGCACCCTTATGACCTCATCTAATTCTAATTCCTTCCCAAGGGCCCCACCTCCTAACACCATGCATTGGATGGAAATGTTTCAACATATGAATTCTGCAGGGATGTAAACATTCAATGCATAATATTACTACACTGAAATATTCACCCATTCTCATTCTTACCCTGTTCTTTTACACCTACACTTATATGTGTTGATACTTTGTTCTGTTTGAAACACCTTTTCTTCCTATCTCTGCTGGTCACAGTCATTCAGGTTTCTATTTAAGTGCCACTTTCTCCTAGGACCTTATTTGATCCCTCTTAGACTTAATTTCTCCAGTAACAGTTTTTCTCTTATAACAGTTTTCATTCCTTACTTTTGTCACTTGCATTTCAGCTAGGTGATGAGCTCTCTGTCCACTTGACATCTTTAAAAGCACCATAAAGCCCTATCAAAAAGTGATTTGTTGGTCGGTGATTTCAGTTCTACCAGAGTTAGGTCGTATCCTTAACTTAGTGATGTGTAGACATGCCCCATTTAGCTGAAGGGCTGGGGTAGGGAATGGGGTTATTATTAGCATATTTCCAGTGGAGATATGTTCCTGATGTAAAAATTTATCTCATGCAGTGAGTACACAGTTAGTAGTTCACTGGTTGATCCCTTCTTCTCTGACGTGCTTCACGTTTGTTCCAGTGCTAACTGGCTGGGCTGGAAGGAACATCATCAGCCCACCCCAGGTTCCCCACCTCAAGATGCTGTAACAGCGAGCATAGATTTTAACCCTTAAAATCATGGTTTCCTTTTAGAAAACAATCAAAAGACTTTGGGGATGAAAATTAAATATGGCTAGTAGACAGAACACAGAAATGAAAACACAGAAAAGCATTAGGCAGACCAGTACTTATTGAACAAGCCCCAGACAGAATCCGTGATAATTCGTCCTGGTGTTTTTATTTTGTGTGGTTTGTCTCCGTACCTAGAATTGTCCTGCTGTACCTATTAGCACCATATAACTATGTAATGACATGTGTTGGCCACTTTGGCAAAGCACATTGTGCTTTCCCCACTAAAAAGAAAAAGTATAACAGGTTTAAAGTAGTAGCAAAAGTCTGTTTTTCTTAAGGAAATGTACCATGAGGGCTGGCTATTTTGTAATGTTTTTCTTGTGGTGGCCAACGAAATTGTAATAGTACTTCATTTGGTGAAAAATGCTGACATTAATGCAACTAAGGACCTGAGAGATTCAGTAACTTAGAAGAAGAGGAAAAAAAAAGATTTAGCATCAACATAGAATTCTTGAATACCTAAGTAATTGAGGAACTTAAAAGCATTATCTGAAGTTCATTTTCTTTAATATATTTATGTTAGAGCTTATGTAAGTGAACATGCTTATTTGCAAATTAGCAAGTTTTTCTTTGGGAAGAAGGACTCTGCTCACATTTAACACATCATTTAGGGCCTTGAAACCAATTAAAGCACTGTCAAACTTTGCAGGCAGACTGTAAATATACAGTTATTTCTGTTTAGAGCAAAGTAGAATAAACATAAGATCTCAGAAAATGATGAAAGTATTTATATTAATTTTGATTAATATAACCCATATACTATAAAAATTTTAATTAAAACTGCTAGATTTAATTCCTTTTTAAAAATAAATATTTTGAAATAAATTTAAATTTACAGAAAAGTTGCAAAAATAGTATAGAGAGTATCTGTAAATGTGTCACCCAGTTTTTCTCTGAAGTTAACCTTTTACACAAATAGGGTACATTTGTCAAAACTAAGAAATTAACATTAGTACAGTGCTGAATAAACTCCAGACTTTATTCAGATTTCACAATTCCTCTACTTATGTCTTTTTTCTGTTCCCGGATCCAGCCAGGGTATCATATGACATTTAGTCATTACATCTCCTTAAGTCTCCTTTGGTGTGGGACAGTTTCTCAGTCCTTCCTTGTTTTTTCATAACTTCGATCTCTTGGTTAAGGTGGTGTCTGCCAACTTTCTTCACTGTGAAGTTGCTATTTTTCACTTCCCATACTCTGTTCTTTGAAAGCATATCACAAAGTCCAGTCCACACTAAAGAGGAGGAAAGATTAAGCTCCATCTCCTGAACTGAAGAGTATCTACATGTAATAATAATTTTATTAATAAATAGTTACAATATGAAAGTTGGGGGTTTTGTTTTATTGTTGTTTTTAATATACCTCCTTCATTCTAATAGAACTAGTTTGAGAGTACAATCTTTCAACTCTGTTAAACTTTCTAACACGTTAATCAGTTATGCTCTTGATGTTTTTCTAAATAGGAAGTAATCACCTGTAGTACAAATAAGGAACCTTTGGGAATCCTGAACTGTGGCCTTAAAGGCAGTATCTAGTTTTGGTTCACATGTCACCTGCACCTCTCCTAGAACCTAGCAAATAGAGATCGTTGGTGACATCTTCATTTATTGCTAGGGGTTGGAAAAGTGCAGAAGTACAAGAGCCATATCTAATAAAGGTGTAAGTTTCTCTCCAGTTCTGACTCTGTGGGGCAAGAGGATGGGAACTGTCATTTATTTGGCCTTTACTACATGAGGCACATTATTTTATTTGCTGTTAATAACAGCCCTGTGAGGTGGCTATAATCTGATTTCTGGAAGAGGAAAGCTAAAGCTTAGAAAAGTGAAAATCTCAGTAGAACAGAGTTTGAACCAAGGTCTGTGACTTCTCACTTCATTTTCTTTTTACTATATGTTTTATCTTCTATTTCAGTTTCCTACATTCATTTCCTTGACTTTATTCCTGTTTCTTATCTCCCTTTTAATTTCTCCCTCTTTTTAAAAAACTTTCTTCTGCTTAAAGTGAAGTATTTTTTAAATAGAGAGCTTAAGAAAATGGATCTCATTCATTGCTGGTGGAAATGTGAATTGGTATAGTCTTTGGGTAAAAACACCTATCTACCTATCTATCTGTCTATCTATCTATCTATCCATCCATCCATCCATTCATCCATCCATCCATCCATCCATCCATCCATCCATCCATCCATCCCCTTACATAAAAGGATGGGTCCTGTATTGTTATCCACAGGGGCAAAAAAAAAAAGTGAATACAAAGCCTATCAGTAAGTGAATGACCAAATGTGCTGCATCCCTCATATTGCATCCCTTCCTTAATGTAGCCATTAGATGTTTCTAAATTGTATTTTTTTAGGGATAAATGATAAAGGCATGTGTGTGTATGTGCATACACGTGTGTGTGTGTGTAGACCCCGCTCACTTTTTCAAAACAAGCTAACAAATAACCCTATATATATTTTATATAATTATAAGAACATAGATTAAAGAAATTTTTTATTGAAGTATAGATATACATTGTATATAGACATACAATGTTGTGTTAGTTTCTGATGTACAGGAAAGTGATTCAGTTATACATATGTATCTATCTTCTTTTTCATATTCTTTTCCATTATGGTTTATCACAGGATATTGAATATATCAATAGTTCCCTGTGCTATACAGTAGGACTTTGTTGTTTAGAACACAGATTTTTAACATGTCAGTGAAAGGTGGGAAGGGAGGGTGACGTGTGATAATTACCTGCCCTTTTATGTAAAATGAGTCTGTGCCTGTGTATACGTGAAAGGATGCATCAAAGGACAGTCACCAACTGGAAACCTAGTCAACAGCAGTTCTTTCCTCTCCCTCATCATCACATCTAATCAGTCTCAACATCCTGGTGATTTTCAAGCATTTCTCAAATGTTTTTCCTATTTTCCATTTCCTCTACCATTGCCTTAGCTATCATCTTTGCTTGGGCTATGGAAACAGCCCCCTCAGTGGCCTCTTATCTTGAATCTTATCCACCTCAACTTCTTCTTCTATTGTCCTGTCACAGTAGATCTATTCAAGGATATTTAACATGTAAACCCCTCTACTCTTCATTGATGCTCTCTTACCTATACAACAACACCCAAACCCTTTGCCAGGGCCCGAAAGGGCTTGCAGAATTAGAACTTGCAAAATTAGACTTCTCCTTTCACTCCCCACCTCCCCACCTCCGCTCTGGCAACCGCAGACTAGCTTTAGCCGTCCACGTAGGCCATGGAGACTACCCCTCAAAGGCCTTTGCTTGTGCTGGTGCTTCTGCTTGGGGTTCTCTTCTCGTCTTCACCTTCAGCTCCCCAAGCCCTCCTCCCCAGCCACCTGTTGCTTTAAAACTCACCTCTGGGGTCACCTCTACTGGAAAGTCTCCCTTGACCTCACCCTCAGCCCCTGGCTGAGCTAGAGGACCTCTCTTTTGCACTTACCGTGTATATTGTTGTGAATTCTTTCTCAGTTTCTCTTCCCCACTAGACAAGGGAAGGCACTGAGGTCTTCATCACTGTAACTCTAGTACTCACCACAATGTCTGGCACTGTTTATTTGTTCCACAATTGAATGCCACCCCCGGTGGCACCGCCACCTGCAAGGATCTGTAAATCATAACCAAAAAGTAGTTTCACATTCAAATTTTAGAGAATAAGGGACTTCTCTGGTGGTCCAGTGGTTAAGACTCTGGGCTCCCAATGCAGGGGGCCCGCATCGATCCCTGGTGGGGAGCTAAGATCCCGCATGCCACAACACATAAGAACAAAAAAAAAAGGATAAATTTCAAATTTTAGAGAATAAGATGAACCATCTTCGTGTTTAGCAGAGGGGGGGAAATATTTCTTTGGGGTCACATATCTGTGATACAAATAACATACCAGATTAATAGGGTGAGATTATAAAGCAAATATATTTCATTCATTTTCTAAATATATATCTTCATAAGTAATTGTGTATAATTATGGTATCTTCACTGTGCCATTTTAATTATGGTACATTATTATCTAAATTTTTTATAGTGGGCACACAGTTATTTAGACTCATCAGAGTAAAACTACATTTATTTAATACTGATTTCTGCAGGTATGGACAGATATGGTCAAAACAAGGGATGTGGTGAATAATCCACAGTAAGTAGTGCCAAGTGCCTAAAATGATGCCACACGCTGGGAACCAGCAAGGGGCCAAAGAAATGTTAGTTTTGATATCTGGGGATAGTTATGCCTTTTTTATATATATTCTTATATTCTTTCATATATAGTTGAAAATTCTGTGTTAATTACTAACCACAGACCAGGGTAGTGGTTAGTTTCTGATTGAGCAATAGAATAGTGCATTTTTTGGATTAATTTTCATAGTATTTAGAAAGAAACATTTGACTTCTAAGTTAAAAGAACCAGGATTGTTAATAAACACGGCAGAACACAGAGATGTCTTCTAACTGAGTGAATGATTAGAACACAAATTATACCCTTTCACGCCAGAATATTACAGCTCATGTTTCTGAAAAAAACACTCTCTACATGTTAGTTTTTCCACTGTAACCAGTTTTGCTTTAAAGAATAGCAGTTCGAAAGGTAAACTGTTCGTAACGTTGAACAGGGTAGAGTTTGTGGTTCGGTCTGTTACCTTAAGATGAGTATTTTTGGTTTTTAATGCTGTTTCAGTCATTTTAATAGCAATAATTTTGTTGTTTTCAATGGCCTATTTCCCAGTCAAAAGTTTTTTTTCTAATCACATGATGAATTAGGTAATATGTGGTTTACTTTTCCTGCTACAATTTTTCGTTAAAAGGAATTTTATGAAATTACAGGCTACAGAAGTGATTATTATTAACTGTGATTACAAACTAGTTGTTTTCAGCAAAGATTTTAGTTTATGGTGGGTGAGTGTTCCTTTTTTGAACATTTATTATATAAATAAAATCTTTTAATACTGGTAGGCTTTCATGTTTGTTTTAACATGTCAGCCATGCTGAATAATTTCTGTGCAAATAGGATGCTTTTATGTGCAATTTCCAAATGTCTCACGTCTGTGGATATAATTGCATAATCAACTCCTAATGTAAATTATTGTCCAGTGAAATTGTCTTAAGTGAACAATAACCACACAGGGACTGAATTAAATTTAAAAAACAAAACAGAATCTTAGATTCTAGGAAGGGGCCATGGCCATCTCTTTTTTAATTTGTTTTCTATCACTATGTCATTTTTGAAAAAATTTATTTATTTTATTTGGTTGTACCAGGTCTTAATTTCTTAGTTGCGGCATGTGAACTCTTGGTTGTGGCAGGCATGTGGGATCTAGTTCCCTGACCAGGGATCACACCCGGGCCCCCTGCATTGGGAATGTGGAGTCTTAACCACTTCGTCACCAGGGAAGTCCCCACTTTGCTGTTTTGATTCCCTCTCTTCCAACCCCAGTTCTTCAAGGCTCTACAAAAAGCATTCTACAGGAAATAATGTTGATGCTCACAATAAATTAGAAACAGTAAGGAGACTTTGAAATAATCAAAGAAGTTTCACTGTCCCCATCCCCCTGCTGTAAAGGCATCACTGTTTTTCCAATGTTTGGCTGCGATTTAGATTATCTTTTCTCTTTTACATAGTGATCTTGAGCCTGAATGGCTGGACAGTGTGCAGAAAAATGGAGAGCTGTTTTATTTGGAGTTGAGTGAGGGTGAAGAAGAAAGCCTCCTTCCTGAGACACCTACTGTGAACCATGTCAGGTTCAGCGAAAACGAGGTTATCATTGAAGAGGACGATTACAAAGAAGGAAAAAAGTATGAACCCAAGCTCAAGCGGTTTACCAAGATTTTAAAAAGTAAAAAACTTTTACCTAAGCGCTATAATAAAAAAAGTAGCAATGCCAGTGGGCCAGTGTCCATTCTAAAGCATCAGTCCAATCCGAAAACAGGAGTCGTTGTCCAACAGCGGTACAAAGACGTGAATGTGTACGTAAACCCCAAAAAGCTAACCATCACCAAAGCCAAAGAGCAGCTCAAGCTTCTGGAAGTACTGGTTGGGATTATCCATCAGACCAAGTGGAGCTGGAGAAGAACTGGGAAACAGGGCGGTGGAGAGAGGCTTGTGGTCCATGGCCTGCTGCCAGGAGGATCTGCCATGAAGAGTGGTCAGATATTAATTGGTAAGTCCTGCTGGTGAACGTTAGTCCTTGTTTGCAGGGTTAATGGTTGATGATGCTTTGTGAGGAAAGTAATCAGAACAGAATTATACCCAGAGTCTCAGCCAGTTAAGGACTGCCTGATGATATTTGGGAGAGTAGTGAAATTGGAAGGATTGTGTACTGCAATGCACAGTGTTCTTAAGGCAAGCACTTTAGTGCACTGAATATACACGCGTGCCTTGTTAGGCCAGGGAACAGCTTAACTAATTTTCAAGTTTTATATAATTCTATTTCATCTGGGTTTTCTTTGCTGACAAGCAAAAGAAAATAAGTTGACTGTACAGTGATAATTTAGGCTTGAATGACCTATATCCAATACCATGATACAAAAATATATAATTTGTGAATAAAAATACTTTAAAATTGTATGTTTGCATTTAAGTGCCCTAACTTCTTGGAATGGTTTTACTGTTTCCCTTGGCACATTTAGCAACAGTGGTGTTATATATAAATTTCCTTTTAAGGGCACTTGTCATAAAATATCCCACCAATTTTGAGGGGAAAATAATAAATCCACAAGTTATTCTGAATATATGTTAAGATGAGCATTTTGTGTGGCCGATACGTTTTGGACTGTTGGATATGTTTGAGTTAGTAGCAACTTTATTACTTAAAGATAGATTAATTAAAAATGAGAATGTGTTGTTAATGAAACGTAAAGGTATTAACAGTTCTCAAAGCTGATGGTCTTAAGTTGACCCAGCCTGAGAGATTTTGATAAAGAAACTTTTATAGATTCTTTAGAAACGTTTAAAAATATTTTACTTTAAGTCCAAAAGTTTCTGTTTGTTCGTTGATTCAACAGATAATTTTTTGCACATCTGCTAAATGCCAGGAATACAAGGATTACTCTAATGACCCAATTACCCCTCTGAAGGAGCTCATGCTGTAGTGGAAGAGGTGGGTCAGAAATAAGCAGACAGTTTCCCACAGTGTGATAAGTGTCACGATAAGGGTTTGCAGGGAGGAATCCTGTAGGGAGGGCATCTGTGCAAAGTGTGTATTCCAAACGGCTGCGACAAGATCTCCACATTCTCATCTTACAGTGTCATGCTGATACGCCTCCCATGGAGAGTTATGGTCGGTGGGTCTCTCTGTGCCCCACCCCCCGGCCTTGACTCTGGGTGGGCCTGTGACCACAGCTTAATTGGTACTGGGTCACTTAAGAAGTGGGATCATGAAAGGTGATGCAGCTCCTGCCTGTCACCATTCCGAGAGGAAGGCCAGGCCACATGAAGAGGTCCTGAGTAGTAGTTTTCTGGCTGATGGCCCCAGCTGAGGCCCCAGCCACCCTCAGCACCAGCCACCAGACGTGAATGCAGAAGCCATCCAGGTAACTCCAGCCCCAGCCTTCTGGCTGCAAGTACACGAGGAACCCTGAGTGAGAACCTCAGCCAGGCCCCATGAGCCCCAGAACTGGGAGAGATAATAAATGGTGGTGCGTGTTTGTTTCTTTTTTTTTTAAATTGAGATGTGTTGGCATATACATTATATTAATTTCAGGTATACAACATAATGATTTTGTGTTTGTATGTACTCCAAAATGATCACTGCAATAAGTCAACATCCATCTCCGCACATAGTTACAAATGCGTGTTGTTGTTTGAAGCTGCTGAGTTTGGGGTGATTGGTTATGCAGTAAGAGGTAACTGGGGCAGGAGTTAATGCATACTTACATTCTCTCACGTCCTCACCTTCCTTTTTTGTAAAGTTACGGGATTGAACCAAAATATCTCTAAGGTTTGTTCTTTTAGTTCTGTTAAAGGCAGCCAGAGTTCCTGCTTATGAAATCCTGCCCGGTTGCTGCCAACCACCGTATTGTAGGATCCCACGTGCTGGGAAACCCAGCTAATGCATTCCCTTTATACTCACCTGGGGCTTCTGCCTAGAATGCCAGTTTGGACCGAGTTATAGACAAATCTCTAAAATCTTTTTACCCTTTTCTCTTGAAACCTAACAGAGAGGTGGTTATGACCAATGAGCCTCCTATTCCCTATTTCCTTTCCCCTGATACACACTCCAGTCTGCTGAACCTTCTAGGAATGGCAGTTACCCATGGGCGTGAATTTTGCACCATCTGTATGGGAGGAAAGAGAATGAACCAGAGAGAGGAAGACTACCGGGGTGGTCCTACTGTTTATTGTTAAAATAATGTAAAGATACACAAGGTGCTAGCTGTCTACCTTTTAACCTGAGTGAGGAAACATGGATGTGCTCGCTGTGACCATTCAGTGTGTTGTACAGTGATTTATGCACTTCCCTGCATGTGCATTAAAGAGCAATAAAAAGTTAGAAAAATGAGGCTCATGGTTTCAATTTTGTAATAGAAAAGATTATGATTTACTAATACGTAGAAAAGGAAATTTGTTGGAATAAAATGACTGTTTCATCTTTGGTGCATAGCAAAATGTTTGGGTTGTAATAAGCCCCCCAAAACATCTACTGAATGAATGAATAAACGATGTAAAAAGAATAAGGCCGGGAAAACAATTAGAAGTTAACATGCATGCAGGAAAATGCTAATAGTGTTGGATTAGTGTGGGGTATTATGAGCGATTTTTGTCTCTACTTCGTTTGTTTTTTTTTTTAAGTTCTTTCTGGAATATAATTGCTTTACACTGTTGTGCCAGTTTTTTTCTGTACACCAAAGTGAATCAGCTGTATTTATACATATATCCCCATATGCCCTTCAAGTTTTTAATTTTATGATTATGTTCCAAATTTTTAAAATTATATAATTTGGGACTAAAGAACGGATGGGTTTTTTTAGCATAAATTTTTTTAAATTCTCTGAGCAGTCACAGGTGTTAAGCTTATAAATAATGAATATTACCTCACGCCCCTTAGAGCAGAGATATAAATCGCCATTAGGAAAGAGACTTGGTCCTTGGATATGTCATTGGGCAGGTGCATATTCAAGATGTTTATCAAGACAAGAAATCCTGTTCCAAGTTGGGTGTGTGTTCTCACCCATGTCCAAGAATGGACGATTTTAATGTCATGGTGGGTTTGCTTATTGCACAGGGTGCTTCTGTGGTGGTAATTTCTCATTTGTTTCTTTCCTAGTGACATTTCACACTGCAGTCACCCCACAGGCAGGAGAATCATGAACACTTGGTCCCAGTCAGTGCAGTTTGCTTGGGGTGACTTCTGCTGTTGTCTGGCTGGAGAGTGACCCACCCGTTGACTAAAGCCCCTTGACCAGCACAGTGAGATGGGTGACTCTTCTTTCCTTTTTTTTTTTTAATTTACTTTAAAAAAATTTTTATTTTTATTGGAATATAATTGCTTTACACTCTTGTACCAGTTTTTGAGGTATACCAAAGTCAATCAGCTGTATTTATACACATATCCCCATATTCCATCCCTCCCTTGACTCCCCTTCTTTCCTTTTGCTGCAGCAGAACTCTGTTCTATTCTCATTCCTGGATTCTTGGGGGTTTTGCTCCTTTTTTGGTGCCATTTTTACTGTAACTGCTGCCAAGGGCTTTGCATGTTTATTTTTTATATTTCTATTTTTGCGTTTCTGTTAAAGTTTGACAGCTGGTAGCTCCTGGACTACCTGTAGCCAGCCACCGACTCAGTCCAGAGCATATAGATGTTCCCCTTTTATCTACATCCTAGAAACTGCATATAACCTCAGTAATTTTTTTTTTCAAGCTTACCCAGTTTTTGGTCATTTTAAACTAGGTTTTTTTTTTAAGGATTGGGAAGGATAGGATTACAGAAAGTACACTAATATTATTTTTTTTAATTAATTAATTTATTTTGGCTGCGCCAGGTGTTAGTTGAGGCACGCGACTAAGTGGGATCCTCGTTGCAGCATGTGGGATCTTTTAGTTGCGCCATGCGTGCAGGATCTAGTTCCCCGACCAGGGATTGAACCCGGACCCCCTGCATTGGGAGCGCAGAGTCTTACCCACTGGACCACCAGGGACATCCCCACATTAATATTCTAGACACGCATACCCCAGAAAACTATTTCTGATGAAGAAAGATTTTATTTCAAGCTCTTTTTGTGTCAACTTCTAATGTTCTCACCTGTGATAACAAAATAGATTTGTGTAATACTTGTGCTAAGTTTCTCTTTTAAATTTTAAAAAAATTTGGAAGTGTTTTGGGGTTTACTTTTAAAAATCATTATAATTGAGGTATGACTCCATAATATGCACAAAAATATACTCAATAAATTTTGACATATGTACGTCCCAGAGTACTGGCATCCAGGTCAAGATACAGAATGTTTTTGGTACCCAGAAGGCTCCATTGTACATCCTCCTAGTCAGTACCCCTCCCAAAGGTAATCTAAAAGTCAGGAGTTTTCTATCAACAGAGTTGATTTTGCCTCTTTTGAACTTCATGTATATGGAAGTATATGGTGTGTATTCTCTTGTTTCTATTTCAGTATTTTCTTTAGTTTATAATCTATGAGAAATATCTATGTTAACACTATGTAGTATTCTGTTGTATGAATATACACTATTTATTTTTCCATTCCAGTGTTGATGGATTTTTTGGTTGTTTCCAGTTAAAATATCTGAAGTGCTCTTTTGAAAAGACAGATTTGATTTTTATGAACACATAATGTATGGTTTTATTCTCTAATATTTTGTAGACTGTTACTTAGTATACATTTTTATTTTCTCCTGTAATAGTTGTAACATTTTGATATTCTTAATGAAAATAACTCTACTTGTTTGTCTCTCTTCTATTCTTTTCCCCACATTTTTACTCGTGATGCCTGATCCACTAGAAAAGGAAAGACACTGAGGCAGTGAGTTCATTGGAAGGACAGAATTTTAGAGTTTTTAGGCCTTTGTAGAGAGCCTTTGGTTCAGTTACTTCCTCTACAGATGAGCACAAAAGGAATCACATGACTTACTGAGAGCAGACAGCCTCTCAGTGATGAAGCTGGGACCCTCGGGTTGTGAATGCCATTCACAGAGCTCTTTCACTTGCCATGTTACTCACTTGAATGGGTGGGGGAAGTGCCAAAAGGTTTGTTGTGAAACCAAAAAGAAAAGAAATGATTCAATCCTTTCAAAATGTAATTTGAAGGTAAGTATTAAACTATCAAATGTACTGTTTAACCCAGTTAATCCATTTTGAGACGTAAAGAAGTAATCTAAAACACATCTGCAGACAGCAGCCAGCAGATCAAGTCAGGCCCACCATCCATTTTTGTACAGTCTGCAAACCAAGAATGGTTTTAACCTTTTTCAGTGGTTTAAAAAAAAAATCAAGAGTGATATTTTATGGCATATAAAAATTATATAAAGTTCAGATATCTGTGTTCATATATAACATTTTATTGGAACACAGCCACATTCATTTGTTTATTGCTGCTTGCAAGCTACGATGTCAGAGTTGAGGAGCTGTGACAAAGACCATATGGCCTGCAGAGCCTAAAATATTTACTAATCTGACCCTTCACAGAAAAAGTTTGCTGACCACAGATGTAAAAAGAGGGAAAACTGTGCATGAAAACATTTATTCAGGCATTCTTTAGTAATAATAAAAAGCATGAAAATGTCAAACCAAGGGTATGGTTATTTAATTTATGTTTGACTATTAAATTATGTTTGACTATTAAAATATTTGACTATTAAAATTATTCTAAAAACTGTATACCAGCATAAAAATTCTTATTACTCTTAAAAGGAAAAAAATCCTTGATGCCTCATTTTTGTGAACAAAGGCAAAGACTAAAAATAATTTGCAGAAAAAATCATGTCTATAGTGCCATCAATAATTTGTAGTTATCAATAATTTTTCCAACATTTTTGCAGTATTATTTTCTATTTTAATGAGAAATAAAAATCTGGCACTAGTTTCTTGTCCATCATCTTCAGAGAATGATATTTTACTTAATGTTCTGAATGAGAGTTAGAAGAGATGAGCTACCATTATTTGAGGAATTCCAGAATGGTAGATTAGGAGGGACCTTAATTTTCTCTAGTTTAGTGCTTGCATGTTATAGTTGACGGATTAATATTGAAGTTAAAAAAATACAATAATTTTTATTCTCTCAAAACAAGTATTTGTCAGGAAATGCATTAACTTGAATGTATAAAATGGCAGTATGTAACTATATTTCAAAAACCAGATGCTTTCCCCTCTGAAGTCAAATTCAGCTTAATTTAAATGATCAAATGTACAATCTGATCCCACCCACTGTCTCATACACATTTCCCAGTCCTCCTGGATGTGAAAACCCTCTTCTAACAAGACTGATTTATTCTTTTTCCAGTGACCGCCAAATGTACCTTGTATATCCATCTGTTCTTTAGCATTCATGGTCCCAGACTCTCACTTGGTGCTTAGCTAAGGTTGCTTTGTTTTGCTAAGCGGGTATATTAATTTTCTATTGCTGCTATTACAATTACCACAAACTTAGTGGTTTAAAACAGCACAAATTTATCATCTTGCAGTTCTGGAAGTCAGAAATCTAAAATGTGTCTGCCTGCACTAAAATCAATGTGTCCGCAAGGCTGCATTCCTCCTGGAGGCTGCAGGGGAGAACCCCTTTGCTTGGCCAGCTTCTAGAGGCCACCTGCATTCCTTGCCTTGTGGTCCCTTCCTCCATCTTCAAAGCCAGCAGCATAGCATCGTCATGTCTCTCTTTCTCTGACTCTGATTTTCCTACCTCCTTCCTATAAAGACCCTGTGATTACGCTGGACTCACTTGGATAATCTCCCAGGCTCAAGATCCTTAACATAATTACATCTGAAAAATCTCTTTAGCTATGTAAAGTAACATATTCACAGGCTTCAGAGGTTAAGATATGGACATTTTTGGAGGACAATTATTCTGCCTACCACAGTATGTATGAGTTTTAATTTTTTTTCTCTTTGTGGTAGTAAAAACATATGCTTATTGTAGACGGTTTAGAAAATGTGATTAAACAAAAGAAAAAGCCCAGTCACCCAAAGGCAGAATTTTGATATGTACCCATTCTTTTTCCTACATTTATGTGTAGTAATTTTGTTCAAAAGTAATTTCTTAAACTGTGTATTCATTTTTCATGTTGTGTTAATAGAACAATAAACTAACTTTTGCATATATACTTTCATAGTCTTTGGTGCCTGCTGTAGTAGCCCTTCAATACACATTTGTTGTTTGATATTGAGTGGATGTTGAGAAATTGATGGGTTTTCTCAAATAATTAACTTTACATTGAGGAATTGATTTAAGCATTTTGATAAACTGGTCTCCCCTCTTTATGTTTTGATTCTTGAAAGTATCTCTTGATAAACTTGATAAATTTTCCCTCTTATTTCTTTTTTTTTTTATAAATTTATTTATTTATTTTATTCATTTATTGGCTGCATTGTGTCTTCGTTGCTGCACACGGGCTTTCTCTAGTTGCTGCCAGCGGCGGCTACTCTTCATTGTGGTGCGCAGGCTCCTCATTGTAGTGACTTCTCTTGTTGTGGAGCACAGGCCCTAGACACATGAGCTTCAGTAGTTGCGGCACATGGGCTCAGTAGTTGTGGCTCACGGGCTCTAGAGCACAGGCTCCATAGTTGTGGCGCACAGGCTTAGTTGCTCCGTGGCATGTGGAATCTTCCCAGGGCAGGGCTCGAACCTGTGTCCCCTGCATTGGCAGGTGGATTCTTTACCACTGCGCCACCTAGAAAGTCCCTTCCCTCTTATTTCTACCCATCAGTAATCCTCAGACTATTTCTTATTTAACAATTCAAACCAATTGATGCAGTTCATTTCCTTTCCGCCTTTGAAATGGGACTGTGCATACGCATAACTCCCTTGCGCTTGTTGAGAAAGAACTTTCCTGGAGTGCAGGCTGCCCCCTGCAGTGATGTGATGTCCAGGAAGCCTGCCATCTCTGAGTCGCCTCACAGAGGTGCCCAGAAAAACGTGAGGAAAACAGATATCTGGGAAAAGAGAAGTGGATGTAACACTTCTTTTACAGAAAAAGACAGTTTTCTACTAAATATTGTGTATATACTAGTAAAATTTATTTTCATATCTCTTGTGATGATACATCTTCTTGTCTTAGAGGTTTGTTGGACATGATGCTTTCAGAGGATACTTCCTGTAATACTCAACTACAGAACTGTATTCATTAGGGTTTGGAGGGGGGAAAAAGTCATTTGGGACATGATCCAATGGAGTTTTAGTTTAAAGGAGCAGGTTTTAAATCTTTTCACTGTTTAGATGTCCTGAGGATAGAATAATCTACAAACAACAGAACTCATGGTTGCTGTGGTCCAGAAGTGGTTTTGTTTTACATAAGTGCTCCTATATTGTGTTCATCTTCCCCCGCCTCTCTCTTTCTCTCTCTCTCTTTCTCTCTCTTCCTTTTCTTTCTTTCCTTTTCTCCTTTTCTTTTTTTTCTTTCTTTTCTTTCTCTCTCTCTTTCATTCTCTCTTTTTCTCTCTTTTTTTTAAAAAAACTTCATCCCTACAGGGGTGAAGATTCACTTTTTAAATTAATTAATTAATTAATTGGCTGTGTTGTGTCTTTGTTGCTGCACGCGGGCTCCCTCTAGTTGCGGCGAATGGGGGCTATTCTCTGTTGTGGTGCACGGGCTCCTCACTACCGCGGCTTCTCTTGTTGCGGAGCATGGGCTCTAGGCACGTGGGCTTCAGTAGTTGCGGCATATGGGCTCAGCATCTGTGGCTCACGGGCTCCAAAGCGCAGACTCAATAGTTGTGGCACACAGGCTTAGTTGCTCCGTGGCATGTGGGATCTTCCTGGAGCAGGAATCAAAACGATGTCCCCTGCATTGGCAGGCGGATTCTTAACCACTATGCCACCTAGGAAGCCCTCTTTCTCCTTCTTTCTCTCTCTCTTTCTCTCCTCCCTCCCTCCCTTTCTTCCTTCCTTCTTCCCTCCCTCCCTTCTTTCCTTTCTTCCTTCCTTGTTAAAATCACTATAGCTATAAATAACTTGATATAGTACACTTGTTTAATTTCTTATTTAAAAATAATTAGGAGACTGTTGTTTTTTTGTTTTTCCAAGTTGAACTGAAGTTGAAAGTTTATTTTATTGGCAAGTTCTTGCTTTTCTTTCCTTCTAGTTTGATTGAAACATAACTGACCTAAAGCACTGTATGAGTTTAAGGTGTACAGCCTAATGATTTGAGTTACACACATCATGAATGATCACTGCAATAAGTTAAGTGACCATCATCTCCTGTAGATACAAAATTAAAGAAATAGAAAAAAAATTTTTTCCCTGTGATGAAAACTCTTAGGATTTACTCTTAACACCTTTTTTATATAACATACAACAGTGTTACTGTTGTATGTTATATATTACATTCCTACTACTTATTTATCTTATAACTGGAAGTTTGTACCTTTTGACCAACTTAATCCAGTTCTCCCCTTCCCTCCTCCCCTGTCTCTGGTAACCATAAATCTGATTTCTTTTTCTATGACTTTGTTTGTTTGTTTTTGGAAGTATAATTGACCTACAACACTTTGTTAGTTCCTGTTTCACAACATAGTGATCATAGTGATTTGATATTTCTATACTTTTCAAAATTGTTGCTTTTAAGAAAAGTTACCAGATTGCTCAAAGTGCTGCAATCGTGGACCATCATATGACTTGCTGCCCAAACCTGAGGAACCTCCAACTGAATAGTGTCTCTTGAGCATTTAAACCTAGTATAGGTCATTGCAGGCTTTCACGGGGCTGGCCTGAGAAACTCCTCCTGCTCACTCTGCATTTAACCCCTTTCCCATATGATAGAGTACCAAGGAGAGCAAGGAATGACGGGAGGGTTGGGATGGGGAGGAACAGCAGTAGCTAGAGTGATGGCAGTTTCACCTGTTCCCCAACCCTCATTCCCACAGGGCATCATGACAGGGCCAGATGACACCTACACACACAGTGGGTTGCATTAAAGAAGAACTTTGAGCTTAGGGAACATGAATCCTTTATAAAGAACAATTTAACAATAAGAGATTGAGGGAGACACTATCCTTATTTTAATGTATCTTTGCTCTGGAGGGAGACACTATCTCGTCCAAAGCTGTTTGTTGTGCAAACGACCTTGAAAAGATAATCCAAAACAAAGACTTTCAGTGCCTTGGCGCATAAGATATACAAAAACATGAGAGACCAATGGAAAGTTATCTACCAGCACAATCTGTCTATCTATACATGTATCAATATATATTATCTGTCTTCCCCAAAGAATATTAAGCTCCATGTGAGAGGAGATTTTTGTCTGTTTTGTTCAATTCTCTATCTGTAGTGCCCAGAACAGCGCCTGGCACACAGTAGGTGCTCAATAAGTAGTTGCTGGATGAATTAATGAATGGATGAATATGGGTTTAATCAATTGCCTAATGATAGGAATGAGGAGAAGAGTAACCTTGGTGCACGTATTTCTATTAATATAGGTCACTGGTGTTTAGATATTACCTTTATGTTGTGAAAGTAAATTTCCATTTTAACACTGATCTTTATTTTATTAAAGCCACCTGATTTGATAACATAACATTTAAAGAAAAGCCATGGAAAAGGAGATTTTTACCGAAACATGCTATAGATTTTATTGTGGTTGGGGGTTTTTGAAACAAAGAGCTATTTGTAGGCAGAGATCAGTAATAACGTTGAATACCGAGCATATTGAGTTATGATGTAGCACATGGATTTAATTAAAATTTCAGCTGAATTTTTTTTACTGTGGGTCTAAGTGGTTAGATTCAGTTTTGTTAAGTGCAATGCTTGGTTTGTGCTACAAATTTTCCATTTGTCCCTTGGGTTTATATAATTCTCCCAATTGTATCAAAAATGAGAATATTTGACTCTTTAAATATTCATAAGTCATATTTAGTTATGGTGCAATGTTGGGCTACATTATAGTTTAAGAAAGAGTACGGTGGGAGATTAGCTCTGACACTAATGAGTTTTATAACCTTGAACAAGTCCCTAAATGTCTGTACCACATTTTCCATTGTACTCTGAAGATCAGAATAGATGCTTTTTAATGTTCCAATTCTAGATCTTTTTCAGTTTTGGATACTCACACAACTGTCTTTTATTGTGATTCTATTTTCAGGTGATGTCCTTGTTGCTGTGAATGATGTAGATGTGACCTCTGAGAACATAGAGAGAGTTCTGTCTTGCATTCCTGGACCTATGCAGGTGTGGACATTCTTTTTCTGTGTTTTTTGATGAATTACATGAAATAAGTATATCTTGTGCTGTTTTCTTTTTATGAAATTCTGAAAATAGTCATGTATAATGGGTGAGTTATACTTACATACTAGAATATTTTTAAATTTTTAGCTCTTAGAGATTGTTCCAAAAAGAAATATCTACAAGAACAATAATAAAAACATATATGATGACCATCTTGCCATTATAAGTCCCATACATGCTGATGAAAATTCAATTCCTAGGAAAGTCATTTAAAATAGTCATGGAGTTTTCAATTTTCTGACTTAGTAAAATCATGATTGCTATAAAGTTTTCTTGTGGTTTTGTTTATTTTAAAAACTACACTATTTTCTTGATTTTTTCTTTTTGTTGTTGTCTAGTTTAGTCTTATTCCTGAGTTTTTAGTTAGCTGCTTAATGAATTATCTTTCATTCCTTGTAGGTAAAAATAAATCTCTTTCATAATAAGTTATTTTGATACTCTAAGCATTGACATTTTGTATTACAGATGACATTTTTAGGTCATTAGATGTATTTTTGAAATGCTGTGCCTCCTATTTAAGAATGTTGTGCTCCTCTATATGTAATGAGGTGGATAGAACTACAATCTGTCATACAGAGTGAAGTAAGTCAGAAAGAGAAAGACAAATATTGTATGCTAACTCACATATACGGAATCTAAAAATGGTACTGATGAACTCAGTGACAAGAACAAGGTCGCAGATACAGAAGATGGACTGGAGAACTCGAGGTTTGGGAGGGGGCGGGGGGTGAAGGGGAAGCTGTGACGAAGCGAGAGAGTAGCACAGACATATATATACTACCAACTGTAAAATAGATAGCCAGTGGGAAGTTGTTGTATAACAAAGGGAGTCCAACTCGAGGATGGAAGATGCCTTAGAGGACTGGGGCGGGGAGGGTGGGGGGGACTCGAGGTGGGGGGAGTCAAGGAAGGGAGGAAATACGGGGATATGTGTATAAAAACAGATGATTGAACTTGGTGTACCCCCAAAAAAAAATAAAAAAATAAAAAAAAAAGAATGTTGTGCTCCTGTTAGCATCAGGCATTGGCTTTCTCTCTTTCTAGGGCTAGGGAGGATGACATGCCTTAGACAGGTTAGAGACTCCATCAGGCAGTGAGAGGATGAAGCAGTTTTTAGGTTGATCAGGATGAAGAACAGAATGCCTGATAAATCGGAATCATATCTGCATCTGATTTGAGATTCTGGAATAATAGGACCCATTATGAACTTTCTTGTTTTCTAACAAATAAAATATCTGTTATGTTCACTTCCTTTTCTTAACACACATGTGCGTACACACACACACATGCATTACCTTTGGAAATGCAAAATGAAAGTGCTGGAATGACTATGGTAGCCAGTGACCAGCCATGCCTAGGAGTGGCTGGAGAGATGGAGATGAAGACAGGGTGCTGTTTGAAATAGTAACAATCAGGCAGACACCAGGCATAGTGCAGAGTGTGCTGGTATCCCCTTTAGTTGCTAGATGAGGAGAGGAACAAGGGTGGGCCAAGGTACTAGAGCACCTCAGGAGGCTCAGACAGCAGCTACTTGCAAGTCAGTAATGAAGAATCAGTATGTTAGTGACAAAAACAGCATCACCCAAGTAAACTGGCTGTGTATCAGCCCCGAGTGAGGGCTCCTCCTGTCTTGCCTCTGTCAGTTGCAGGTGTCCTGCCAATACTGCCAGAGTTCATCCACATCTGTTCTGTCTTCAAAAAAAAAAGAATTATGTTTCCAGTGGAGTCACATTATACTTATATTTAATTAACATTTGCAAATTCAGATATGCACACTTGGCAGAAAAAAGAAGAGAAAGAAATAATGATTTAAATATTTTGGACCAACTTCACCCACCATTTCCATGTACTCATTAAGCGTGAAATAGAAGTTATGTATCTGCTGTCTGCCCAGTTTGTCTTTACAACTGCATTAAATGTGGTTCTGTGTTTAAACATATATTTATATATGTACATACACACACATATACACACACATATGTATTTATATTTATATATATGTTTATATTTTTTATATGTATATTTTTAACAACATGGCTCTTAAGTGCCAATTCTTACATCTCTTGCCAAAATGAGGAAGCAACGATTTGTTTTAAAGATGGAAGAAGACCTGTTGCACGTTGGAATGATCATGTTGAGAGAGTATGTTGTACTCCAGCACAGCCTCACCTTCCTATTGTAATTTCAAGGGGATTTTGACTGTATGCGACTTGAGAATTGGGAAGGGAACAAGTCTTTGTATGTACCAGCAAGTGTGTCGGTGCTTTGCTGATAACATTCCCTTTGATAATTTCGCTTATTTCCCCATAACAATCTGTAAAGAATCTGATAATTTGTGTTCATATTTTATACATGAGAAAAAAGAATCTAGAAGAAAGTTAATGATCTGTCCAAGGGTGCAAAATTGATAACTCAAAGAACCGGAACTGAAACTGCCTCCAGGGCATGAGCCTCCCGTTTCACACACAGCCTGGGTAGATCTTTGGGTCTGCGTTCCCTTGTGCTTGCTGGGCCAGAACTAACTGCCGTGGGCTTGTTTCAGAAAAGGCTGTTCTGCCTAGTTTGTGCCTATGGCATTTGAAACAGTTATTCAAGCAGAAAGAGGAGAGGAATGCTGATTTTATAAAGAATACCTTAGGAGACTTAACATTTAAATTTGGAAATAACCAACAGTAACATTTTAAACTTAGAGTATAAAAGTAGCCTGAAATGCTTCTTGTTATCCAACAGAAGATGCCCTGGGAAAGCGTGTAATGTGATAGAAAGGTCACTGAGGAGAAGGAGGGCAGATCTCTATTTTAAACCTCGCTCTGAGCAAGTTTCTGAACTCTTCTGGGTTTCAGTTTCCTCATCTGTAATCAGAGGGGATTTGAGAGAATGAGTCTCTGGGCCCCACTCCAGCTCTACGATTCTGTGTTTCAATTTTAAGTAAGTTCTGTTATAAATAGATTCAGAATACTAGGGTGAAATCCACAGGCAGAGCCTATATACTGGGTGAGGCACAAAGACCCCAAATCATTTCTTTTGAAGCCAGGTTTTAAGCTTCTGCAAAACAGTTATCTTAGATTCTTCAATAATATTAATGTCATGAAAGGAAAAAGGGGGCTTCCCTGGTGGCGCAGTGGTTGGGAATCCATCTGCCAATGCAGGGGACACAGGTTTGAGCCCTGGGAAGATCCCACGTGCTGTGGAGCAGCTAAGCCCGTTTGCCACAACTACTGAGCCTGCGCTTTAGAGCCCTTGGGCCACAACTGCTGAGCCCATGACCGCAACTAATGAAACTCAAGTGCCTAGAGCCTGTGCTTCACAACAAGAGAAGCCACTGCAATAAGAAGTTTGTGCACTGCAATGAAGAGTAGCCTCTGCTCTCCGCAAGTACAGAAAGCCGGCACGCAGCAATGAAGACCCAACACAGCTAAATAAATAAATAAATAAATAAATAAATAAATAAATAAATAAATAAATTTTTTTAAAAAAGAAAGAAAAAAAAGGCTGGAGAACTGTTTTAGACTAAGACAGACTGAACTAATATACAACCGAATGCAGTGACTAATCCTTAATTGATGCTGTATTGCAGTTGGGAACAGCTATATTGGGACATTTGGGGGAATTTGAATACGACCTATATTAGAGAATAGTATTGTGTTTAATATTAAAATTCTTCAGTGTCATAATTGTATTTGGTTGTGTATCCTTAGGAGATATACGCTAAAGTACATAGCAATGAAACATTAAAATAGCTGCAAATAATTCTCAAGTAGTTCGGGCAAAAAGCCTTTTTTTTTTAAGTAGATAGAGAGGGTGAGGATGGAAGGAGAGGGGAGTAAGACAAGGGAGAAGACAGGGAGGAAGCAAACATGGCAAAATGTTAAAAATTGCTGAAACTGTGAGGAATATATGGGTAATTGTACACTTCTTGCAGCTTTCTGTAGGTTTAAAATTTTCTAAATAAAAATTTGTGTGTTTAAAAAAATGTTTTAGAAATTCAAAATGACAAGAACAAAGGTGCAAGTATTTTTCTAACTATTGACTTCTGGGACCTTGACCTGTTGCCACAGCTCTGTGGACCCATTTATTCAACAAGCACATAATTGTGCAGGTAGAATACCATCGCCTCCCCTGGCTTGATCAGGAAACTTGGATTCAAATATTGCAGTTGAGCAGGACTGATTGCGTTAAGCATTGGGCCATAGCCGAGTTTCCTGGAACTTTGGAAGAAACCAACTCCTTTTTTGGGAGATCAGCCTGCAGTACATTGTCTTAGACTCTTACCTATCAAGTACTTCTTAGGCCTAAGAGAGGGAAAAAAGTCTTCTTAAAGGAGATGATACTTGAGTAGCATATTTTTACTTTTATTATTCTGTTGTTACACAAAAGTGGTACTCCTATATATTGTGGAAAAATTAGGAAATAGATGGGCAATTTTTTTTAAGTATTTGTAAATCTTTTTTTATTCTTAGAACCAGAAGTAACCAGTTGTGTCAATATTTTAAAGATGAGGACTGATGTGATCAGATTTGCATTTAGGAATTTATCCCTCTGGATGGGACTGGAAGTTGGGAAACCAGTCCCAGTGGTCAGCTTTATAGTAGTCCAGAAGAGAGGGGGTGAAGGTCTGAGCAGAGGTCTTGGCTGTGGAGTGGAGGAGAAGGAGTAGAATAGATTTAAAGTGTGGGGGAAGTAAAGAGGACAGTAATTCTGCAGGAGAGAGTGGAGTCCATGATCCCTTCCAAGTTTTGTCTTGAGTAATCTCACGAGATTTCCCAAAAGAGGAGATCAAAGAGAAAGAATTTGCTGAGCCAAATAGACTCAGTTCCTTCAGAATTTCGACTAAGGGATATTCAGAGCATCTGCCAGACAAAGGAGAAAGGATCAGACACGTGGAGAGCAACAAAGATGTTGTGAGAGAGAGAGAGTGCAGACCGTGGGGCAGAAGTGAGAGTGTGGTCTGGCCCTGGAGCTGCTTCAGATTCTGACAGCCTCCCCAAGCCCCGTGTGTGAAGAGGATGGCATAGTAGCTAAGGGGCAGAGTGGGTCAGTTGGTTTGTTTGGTGGAGGCTCATGAGACACAGCTTGTTACATGGGGTGGATTGGAGGTGGAAGCGGAGAGAGGGTATAATCAAAGCAAGATTTTGGAAATGATGCATTATAGAGAGCATGTCCTTGGACCTGCGGTAAGGCACATCATCTCCCTGAACTAGGCGGGAAGGAGGAAAGAAGGGATGAACTAGGTGGGAAGGAGGAAAGAAAGGATGGAAAAATTGCACAAATAAGAAAACCTTTGGAGGGAGACAGGAAATGATGAAACTTGTCACAGTTTAATGTCCATGGAGGAACAACAGAAAACCCTTTTTATAAGAAGTTCCATACAAACTCAACAGAAAAAACTTTTCTATGAGAAGCTTCCTATAAACTATCTTATATTAGATGTTTCTTAATAAAAGTTTTTTTGCTAGAAAACACATAATATCCTTACTATTATTATTATATTATATATTTTATATATATTATATCAACCCCTTGTAAAAAATAGCACTTAACCCTCAATTAGGTTATCTGTCTCACCCTTTTGTCATTTTATCAAGACAGCCAGGTTGCCTGACATTTATAGCTACCCAGCATGTAAGCTTTTCAAAATGTCTTGCTAAAGTGTAATTGCCTTTGCATTATGGAGCCAACTTTACTTAACTCAGAATAATGGTGGCTAAAAATAGTTCCTTAAAGAATATTAATGGATGGTTCTGTGGTGTGTGTATTTGAGTTTTTCTCATGGTGAAGGAAAAAGGTTCTTGCCCCACAGAAAAGATGTTCTGTTATTTGCCAGGTGCAGCATTAAAGTTAGTTTTCAGGTATGTTGTTCTTCACCAAGCATAGCAAACCAGTCTTAAATTTTGGGTTGCCAGTGCTGCCTAAAGTAAAATTGGGGGGTTGAAAAGATGGCAGCGAAGTAGAGAGACGTGGAGTGCATCCCTCTCCACAGATGCATTGGGAATGCACCGAAGGACGCAATAATTCCCACAGAGAACCAGCTGAACACCAGCAGACGACCTCGGACACCAGAAAGGACTGCGGGGAGCCCGACATAGCCGGTAGGGAGGCATCTACGATGGCTCAAAGAGGGTGAAGCGGCGGAGCTGTGGCAGACGGGAGGGAGTGAAAAACATACGGAGGGTCCACAGCGCAGCTCAGCGTTCCCAGACCGAGACATCGATCCGCGGCTGAACGGAGGGTCCGGGAGCGGGAGCGTGGGAACTGGAGAGCTGGTTCAGGGTGAGAAACAGTGTTGCCGGTAGGGTGACGGACCGAGAGGACAGGAGGGAGGAGGTCCGCGGAGAGGAGTGCCCGTCCCTGAGAGGTGCCCGGCCATGATGGCGGCTGGAGGCTGCAGGCTCACGGGCAGCGGGGAGGAGCCGCGCGCGTAGCCTCTCCCTCTCTTTCGGCGCCTCTGCAACAGGCAGTGGAGAGACGCCCAAGGGCCACCTAAGGCGCTCAGGGATAACAAGCACCCTCAGGCACTTGGGCGGGGCTAGATTAAAACCCCTTGCAACGCCAGCAGCTGGGAGGCTGCCGAGAGAGAAAACAACAACAACAACAACAACAACAACAACAACAACAACAACAAAAAAACCTGAGAGAGGCCCAACTCTAAGACTTTCTGTTTACGCCTGAGCCGCGGGCATCCCACTGCAACAGGCACCTCCAAGCCCGACTGAAACAACAGTGCGCCACTGCTCACTCACTCCCAGGAGAAGGAGCCACTGTTGTACCCTCTCCCTCCCCACACACCGACGCTTACAGATGAACAATAAAGGAACCTCTGCTGGTCACAGAATAATGCAAAAAAACCCAAGGCAAGCAGAAGGACACTTACAGCTGAGACGCTAAGGAAACAGAAATATTAGTATCAATACCTATTGAACTGGTCCATTCAGGGATCAGTTCTGGATTTTTTTTTTCTCTTCCTTTTCTGTCTCTCTTTTTTTTTTTTTTTTTTTCTTTATTAAATACGATCTTAGCCCTAAGGGATCTACAAGTTTTATAACATAATTTTTTAATGATATTTTTTATTCTTTTTTTTTTTTTTTTGCCTTTTTATATACTTCTATATCTAGCTAAGTATTTGGTAGTATGGACAATATATCTCTCATACTTTCCTTTCATCCCTATCTTTTATACATTTCTATTCCTTTCTTTTTATTTGCATATTTCCAACCACATTACACTCTTCTGTTCCCCTTTCTTCCAGCCATTTTACGTTTCTTAACATACTTATAGGCAACATTATCGGTTTGCTCAGACTCCTTGCTCTATTCTCCAGATGATGCACTGCCTTGGTATTTACTATTAGGCTTTTGTCTTTATCTTAGTTCTTAGTACAGTTGTCTAATTACATTCTGAGAATCTCCATTCTCTCTGGTGGTACTCTGGCTCTTTTCTATATTTGATCCTAGCTTACAAAATCTCCCTGGATTAATGTTTGTAGGTGTAAGGTGTTATTTGTTTGTTTGTTTGCTTTTGCTTTTGTCTCTGATTTGTTCTGTTTCAGTTGTCAATTTCTGTTGGGTATCTCTTTGAATATCTGACAGCACACTGGGGTTCTGTCAGGTCTTTCTAGAGCCTTATGTCCTAACGGATTCAGTAATTGTGTGTCTTATACATGTATGTGTTTCCTAGACTTAATATTCATTTAATCCAATACTTGGACATTAGTCTGAGGCTTGGACAGTCTTCTATAAACACCTCTATCGCCAGGACAAGCAACCCCAAAAGTCTGGACAACCATGAGGAAACAAAGAAACACCATGCAGACAAAGGAGCAGGAAAAACCCCACAAGACCAAATAAATGAGGAGGAAATAGGAAAAATGCTTGAAAAAGAATTTAGAGGAATGATAGTAAAAATGATACAAAATCTCGATAACAAAATAGAGAAAGTACAAGAAACAGTTCATAAGAACTCAGAAAAACAAACAGCAATGGATAACAAAATAACTGAAATTAAAAATACTCTAGATGCTATAACCAGCAGAATGACTGAGGCAGAAGAACGAATAAGTGAGTTGGAAGATAGAATGGGGGAAATAACTGCCACAGAGCAGGAAAAAGAAAAAAGAATAAAAAGAATACAAGACAGTCTCAGAGACCTCAGTGATAACATTAAGTGTACCAACATTCGAATTATAGGCATCCCAGAAGAAGAAGAAAACAAGAAGGGGTCTGAGAAAATATTTGAAGAGTGGAAACTTCCCCAACATGGGAAAGGAAATAATTCACCAAGTCCAAGAAGCACAGAGAGTCCCATACAGAATAAACCCAAGGAGAAATACACCAAGACACATATTAATCAAACTAATGACAATTAAACACAAAGAAAAAATATTAAAAGCAGCAAGAGAAAAGCAACAAACAACATATAAGGGAAAACCCATCAGGATAACAGCTGACCTTTCTACAGAAACTCTGCTGGCCAGAAGGGAATGGCAGGATATACTGAAAGTCCCAAAAGACAAAAACCTACAGCCAAGAATACTCTACCCAGCAAGAATCTCATTCAGATTTGAGGGAGAAATCAAAAGCTTTACAGACAAGAGTTAAGAGAATTCAGCACCACCAAACCAGCCTTACAACAAGTGCTAAAGGAACTTCTCTAAGTAGGAAACACAAGAAAAGGAAAACACCTACAAATACAAACCCAAAACCATTAAGAAAATGGTAATTGGAACACACATGTCAATAATCACTTTAAATGTAAATGGATTAAATGCTCCAACCAAAAGACACAGACTGGCTGAATGGATACAAAAACAAGACCCTTCTATATGCTGCCTACAAGAAACCCACTTCAGACCAAGGGATACATATAGACTGAAAGTGAAGGGATGGAAAAAGATATTCCATGCAAATGGAAGTCAAAAGAAAGCTGGAGTAGCAATACTCATATCAGACAAATTAGACTTGAAAGTAAAGACTGTTACAAGAGACAAGGAAGGACACTACATAATGATCAAGGGATCCATTCAAGAAGAACATATCACAATGGTAAATATCTATGCCCCCAATATAGGAGCACCTCAATACATAAGGCAAATGCTAACAGCTATAAAAGGGGACATTGACAGTAACACAATAATAGTGGGAGACTTGAACACCCCACTTACATCAATGGACAGATCATCCAAACAGAAAATAAACAAAGACACACAAGCTTTAAATGACACAATAGACCATCTCAACTTAACTGATATTTATAGGACATTGCATCCAAAAACGACAGACTACACTTTCTTCTCAAGTGCACATGGAACATTTTCCAGGATAGATCACATCTTGGGTCACAAATCAAACCTCAGCAAATTCAAGAAAATTGAAATCATATCAAGCATCTTCTCAGACCACAATGCCATGAGACTAGATATCAATTACAGGAAAAAAACTGCAAAAAATACAAACACATGGAGGCTAAACAATTCACTCTTAAACAACCAAGGAATCACTACAGAAATCAAAGAGGAAATCAAAAAATATCTAGAAACAAATGACAATGAAAACACAACAACCCAAAACCTATGGGATGCAGCAAAAGCAGTTCTAAGAGGGAAGTTTATAGCAATACAGTCCTACCTTAAGAAACAAGAAAATGATCGAATAAACAACCTAACCTTACACCTAAAACAACTCGAGAAAGAAGAACAAAGAAACCCCAAAGTGAGCAGAAGGAAAGAAATCATAAAGATCAGAGCAGAAATAAATGAAAAAGAAAGGAACGAAACCATAAGAAAAATAAATGAAACTAAAAGCTGGTTCTTTGAGAAGATTAACCAAATTGATAAACCATTAGCCAGACTCATCAAGAAAAAAAGGGAGAAGATGGAAATCAAGAGAATTAGAAATGAAAAAGGAGAAGTCACAACGGACACCTCAGAAATACAAAACATCATGAGAGACTACTACAAGCAACTATATGCCAATCAATTGGATAACCTGGAAGAAATGGATACATTCTTAGAAAAATACAATCTTCCAAGACTGAACCAGGAAGAAACAGAAACCATGAACAGACCAATCACAAGTACGGAAATTGAGGCAGTGATTAAAAATCTCCCAACACACAAAAGCCCAGGACCAGATGGGTTCACAGGCGAATTCTATCAAACATTTCGAGAAGAGTTAACACCTATCCTTCTCAAACTCTTCCAAAATATTGCAGAAGGCGGAGCACTCCCAAACTCATTCTATGAGGCTACCATCACCCTGATACCAAAACCAGGCAAAGATGTCACAAAAAAAGAAAACGACAGACCAATATCACTGATGAATATAGATGCAAAAATCCTCAACAAAATACTAGCTAACAGACTGCAACAGCACATTAAAAAAATCATACACCATGATCAAGTGGGGTTTATCCCTGGGATGCAAGGATTCTTCAATATACGCAAATCAATCAACGTGATACATCATATCAACAACTTGAAGGATAAAAACCATATGATCATTTCAATAGATGCAGAAAAAGCTTTTGACAAAGTTCAACATCCATTTATGATAAAAGCTCTCCAGAAAATGGGCATAGAAGGAAATTACCTCAACATAATAAAAGGCATATATGAAAAACCAAAAGCCAACATCGTTCTCAATGGGGAAAAACTGGAAGAATTCCCTCTAAGAACAGGAACAAGACAAGGGTGTCCACTCTCACCACTATTATTCAACATAGTTTTGGAAGTGTTAGCCACAGCAATCAGAGAAGAAAAAGAAATCAAAGGAATCCAAATTGGAAAAGAAGAAGTAAAATTGTCACTCTTTGCAGATGACATGATATTATATATAGAAAACCCTAAAGACTCTACCAGAAAACTGCTAGCACTCATTGATGAGTTTAGTAAAGTAGCAGGATACAAAATTAATGCACAGAAATCCCTTGCATTCCTATACACTAACAACGGAAGAGCAGAAAGAGAAATTAAGGAAACTCTCCCATTCACCATTGCAACCAAAAGAATCAAATACCTAGGAATAAACCTGCCTAAGGAGGCAAAAGATCTGTATGCAGAAAACTTTAAGACATTGATGAAAGAAATCAAAGACGACACAAACAGATGGAGGGACATACCATGTTCCTGGATTGGAAGAATCAACATCGTGAAAATGTCTGTACTACCCAAAGCAATTTACAGATTCAATGCAATCCCGATCAAATTACCAATGGCATTTTTCACAGAACTAGAGCAAGAAATCTTATGATTTGTATGGAAACGCAAAAGAACCTGAATAGCCAAAGCAATCTTGAGAAGGAAAAATGGAGTTGGTGGAATCAGGCTTCCTGACTTCAAACTATACTACAAGGCCATAGTGATCAAGACAGTATGGGACTGGCACAAAAATAGAAAGGACGATCAATGGAATAGAATAGAGAACTCAGAAGTAAGCCCAAACACATATGGGCACCTTATCTTTGACAAAGGAGGCACGAGTATACAATGGAAAAAAGACAGCCTCTTCAATAAGTGGTGCTGGGAAAACTGGACAGCAACATGTAAAAGAATGAAATTAGAACACTTCCTAACACCATACACAAAACTAAACTCCAAATGGATTCAAGACCTACATGTAAGGCCAGACACTATAAAACTGCTAGAGGAAAACATAGGCAGAACACTCTATGACATCCATCAAAGCAACATCCTTTTTGACCCACCTCCTAGAATCAGGGAAATCAAATCAAGAAGAAACGAATGGGACCTCATGAAACTTAAAAGCTTTTGCACAGTGAAAGAAACCATAAACAAGACTAAAAGGCAACCCTCAGAATGGGAAAAAATAATTGCCTATGAAACAACGGACAAAGGATTAACCTCCAAAATATACAAGCAGCTCATGCAGCTTAACACCAAAAAAGCAAATAACCCAATCCACAAGTGGGCAGAAGACCTAAATAGACATTTCTCCAAAGAAGACATACAGATGGCCAACAAACACATGAAAAGATGCTCAACATCACTCATCATCAGAGAAATGCAAGTCAAAGCCACAATGAGGTATCACCTCACACCAATCAGAATGGCCATCATCACAAAATCTGGAAACCACAAATGTTGGAGAGGGTGTGGAGAAAAGGGAACTCTCCTGCACTGTTGGTGGGACTGTAAGTTGGTATAGCCACTATGGAAAACAGTTTGGAGGGCTCCAGGCACATTGGTTTCAGTAGTTGTGGCCCACGGGCTCAATAGCTGTGGCTCACAGTCTCTAGAGCACAGGCTGAGTAATTGTTGTGCACGGGCTTAGTTACTCTGCAGCATGTGGGACCTTCCTGGAGCAGGGATCGAACCCATGTCCCCTGCATTGGCAGGTGGATTTTTAACCACTGTGCCACCTAGGACGTCCCTATGCTTAACATTTTTGATAAAAACATATAAATATACGACTCATTTTTTAAAAGAGTGAGAGTCATATATTAGTATTTATCATCTAAAGTTTGCCTTGAAAATAGTACCTCTTTTAATAAATTATTAAAAATAGGGATTGTTTATCATTGTCTTGATAATAGTTTTTAAATGTTTCCTCTCAAAATGCAACTTACTGCATACAATTTTATCTGCTTTTAAATATTGATGACATTTCCTTTTTCCCCCAGTCTATTAAGGGATGATTGACAAATAAAAATTATATACCTTTAGGTTGTACAGTGTGATGATTTAATATACGTATATTGACCAGACTTATTTATTCTTGATCAAGCACGAATTTATTTTTTGACTTTTAAAATTTAATCTAATTAAAAGAGTCATTACACTTTAATATCTCAATTTAAAATTTTATAGGTTGGGCTTCCTAGGTGGTGCAGTGGTTAAGAATCCACCTGCCAATGCAGGGGACACGGGTTCGAGCCCTGCTCCAGGAAGATCCCACATGCCGTGGAGCAACTAAGCCCATGTGCTACAACTATTGAGCCTGCGCTTTAGAGCCCGTGAGCCACAACTATTGAGCCCACGTGCCTAGAGCCCATGCTGCAACTGTTGAAGCCCACGTGCCTAGAGCCCATGCTCCGCAACAAGAGACACCACGGCAATGAGGAGCCCACGCACCACAACAGAGTAGCCCCCACTCACCGCAACTAAAAGAAAGCCCACGCACAGCAAGAAAGACCCAACACAGCAAATAAAATAAATAAATAAATAAATTTATTAAAAAAAAATTTTATAGGTTGTACAATTAGAAAGTCCTGTCTTATCTGTATTCTGGTAAGATTTTAAACATTAGGAATATTTTGTGCCTATATAGCTTGTGACGATGTCCTTGCTACATGAAATTAACTATATTTAGTGAAAACTTCTTTTAGGCAAGATACACACTGGTGCTTCTTTGGAATAAGCAAGTTATCTTTGGCCAACTGGCACCTAGACACATGTCTCCTTTTTCAAGGAAAGGTAATTGAGAAGAGGAAGCTGCCTTTCCACAACTGGAAAACGGCCACATTCTGGACTCTTACCAATCTTGTTTGACATCAGGCCATGAAATTAAAACTATCTTGATAAAACTGATAGATAATCTTTCTAGGGTCATGGTTCAAGATCCAGCATGTTGATAGTTTTTACTCTCCTTAGCCTTTATTTGAAAGGAGCACAAAGAATGTCTAAGAGAAGAAGATTTGAATATCACCTCACTTGAAAGGGGAGCTAATTCTGGTTGAAATCCTGAATCTCTTCCTTTTACCTTTCCCAGATGAGTCAGTGCTACTAGCATTCTTAATGTAGTGTTACTCTTTAGTACACTATCAGATCATACTAATTTTTGTTTTTCCGTGGCATTTCTTGTATTTGTTGTCAGTACTTAGAATAAAATGATTAAGTTTAAATTAATGAACTTCTATACAGAGAATTACATTGATACATTCTTACTCAATAACTATTTTGTAATAACATGTGCCAGACATTGTCCTAGGAGCTGGAGATACAAATATAAATAGAATACACAGCTCCTGCCTTCAAGGAGCCCATCCTCTAGAATGATTGTTATGCATCCTGTGTGTACCTGAGTGAACGTGCATTTACAGATCATTTTTTGTGAAAGCTGCGGCAGATTTTCCCACGTTGAAAAATCAACATTTGTTTTTTTTTAAAGGTGAAACTGACATTGGAAAATGCATATGCTGTGAAAAAGGAAACAACTCAACCAAGACAGAAAAAGGCACAGTCAAACACAAGTGATTTAATCAAACTTCTATGGGGGGAAGAGGTTGACGGTATCCAGCAGAATGTTCTAAACACCCCTCACATCGTTATGTATCTCACACTACAGCTCGACTCAGAAACATCAAAGGAAGAGGTGAGTGTCTTCTCAAAAGTGCAAAGCAAAAAAATAAGGACCTTTTTATGGTCTTCCGGATGTATAGTAAGCACTTTTCTTGGTCATTCTGTGTCACGTTTTTGGTATGTCTCTTACACACAGCAGTCTTCAAATTGACAAGCTCATTGAGTCCATTTATAGATTACTGAAATATTTGAATTTGTTTCTTCTGTCTTCTTTAAAAATTTCTATTTGAGCTGCTTTTTCCATGATATTTTTTAACCTATACTTGCTTGCTTGTATCATTATTATTGTTGCTGCATATTCTTACTTCTATTTTCTTGTGATTACTCTAAAATTTTTATCATGATATTTGTCTTAACAGATTCTAAAGTTAAACACTACCCTAACCCCTTTTCAGAATAATTCAAGGCCCTTAGCACACCTTAACTCCAATTTTCCCCTCTTCACCTACATGCTATTGTCATCAATATTTCAGTGCTATCATTTTTTTTACATTCCACAAGTTGAGCACAATTATCCTACTAGTACTCCTGCTTATTATATTTTATACATTATAAAATGTATAAATTATATATCATAAAATACATATTTTGTACATCATATTTTATGCAGATGAATCATCTTTAAATTTACATATATGCTTACCATTTTCTTTCTTTACTGTTCTTACCTCTCAGGCTGACTTTATTTGATCATTTTTCTTCTTCCTAAAGCATATACTTTAGGCATCTCTCTTTTTTTTTTCTTTAAATTTATTTTATTTTTGATTACGTTGGGCTTTGTTGCTGTACATGGGCTTTCTCTTATTGTGGCGAGCCGGGGTTACTCTTTGTTGTGGTTCCAGGACTTCTCATTGCAGTGGCTTCTTGTTGCGGAGCACAGACTCTAGGCGCTCGGGCTTCAGTAGTTGTAGCACTCGGGCTCAGTAGTTGTGGCTCACAGTCTCTAGAGTGCAGGCTCAGTAGTTGTGGCCTTTGGGCTTAGTTGCTCTGCGGCATCTTCCCGGACCAGGGCTCGAACCCATGTCCCCTGCACTGGCAGGTGGATTCTTAACCTCTGCGCCACCAGGGAAGCCCCCAGGCATCTCTTTTTAATGAAAAGCTGTTGGTGATAAATTCTTTTTGATGTTATTTATCTGATGATGTCTTTTTCACCCCTTCTTGATAGGTAGCTTTATAATTCTACATTGTGAGAATAGGCCAGTCGCTATAATAAGCAATCCTAATGTCTCAGTGGCTTAACATAGTAAAAATTTATTTCTCATTTGAATGTACATGTTCCTGGTCAATTGGCTCAGTGTGTTGAGCCCCTCTTCCAGTGGCTTCATTATTCCCAAGGACTTCAGAGTCCTCTCTTGGATCTTTTGCATCTAGTTGGCCAGTGAGGGAAGAGAGAAAGCACACAGTATCACATGGGACATTTCAGAGGCCTGGCTTAAAAGTAGGAACATCACTTCTGCTCATGTTCCAGTGTCTAGAACTAGTTATATGGTCTCTCCCACTGCAAGAAGGTGAGAAATAGAGTCTTCCTGCATGGCCAGGAAGAAGATGAAGTCAACATATGGCATTACTTAATGACAACTACATAGAAAGTTATTTTCTCTAACCTATTCGAAGGTAGTATTTCTTTGTCTTCTGACTTATAATTGCTGTTAGTAAGTCTACTGTTGATCATTCCTTTTAAGGAATCTGTCTTTTATTTTCTTTGTTCAGTTTCTTGCTTCTGCTATGTCCAAACTATTTTTTTTTAAACCTCTCTGTGGTGTTTTTTTTTTTTTGTTTCAACAGTCCTATTTTAATTTTTAGAAGTTCCTAAAAAAAAAAAAAAAAAAGAAGTTCCTGAAAAGTTTTTAACTAATCTACATGCAAATCTGCCATGCTGTTCCTGGTAGTCTCTTGTTGTTTGCTTGTCTTAGTGATTCTGTACTTTATTTCTCTAAGCATCTCATACGTAGCACTTCTCTATTCTGTATCTTCCCATTCCAGTATTTCTAAGTCCTGATGGGGACTCTGACTTGTGGTGGCTTACCTTGTTACGTCCTTGGATATCACTGACTAAACTTACTGCCTGATTTTATCTTTGGGAGTCTTGTGGTTCTAAATGGGGAATGCCTTCCTCCAAAGAGAATTTGCTGCTTCTGCTTCCATCATTGACGTAGGGCGCTTCAGCCTCACCCAAGGGTCTGAGTTTAACACAGTGGTCCTAGGCTCAGCTTACCAACCTAGTTACTGGCCCAATGCTCAGTGTCCTGACTGAAGACATTGTAGGTATCAGCCTTCAAGACATCCTGCCTCTGTCCTTTTGCCCACTGCTCACCACTCCCAGCTGAGGCCCCAGCTTGCTTGGCAGTGCTGGGGGAGGGGGTTGGAGGAGTATGGGGAGGATGTCATTGGTAACCTCTCTACTTCCTATATATCCAGCAGTTTGACAAGTATATTTTGGCCATGAATCTAATTGTTTTATAGCACAAGGGTCTTAGAGCATCTAGCTTACCATAATGCTTTAAGCAGAAGTGAGATCTAAAAAGTTTTTACCTAATTTACATTTCTTTCCTTTTGAAATCCTTGCAGCCTATATTCTCAATGCCAAACCCATTTTATCCAAAAGGTATATTTCCTTGTGTTGCTTCTTCATATGTCAAAATTTAGTCAATAATTGAACTGGAAAGGAAAAGATTTTCTTATATGTATTTTTATAATTTTCTGTGTTCTGAAAAATACATGGAGACCTAGAGTTGATAATTCTAATTTCTGGCACTTATTACTAGTCCTTTGTATCTTTAGAACAAATGAGAAATTTAACCATGTATTAAATAAAACACACAACATAATTCTGGGGTGGTAGCATCCTGCGTCTTTCGAGGTTGTCTGGGAGTAGGGTAGTGCTGAGGCCTTTTGTCATCCTTGCCTTTCTTTCCATGGGAAAGTATGTAGATGTTTCTCTAGTGAACAGGTTTCTCTCTGTTGACAGCCCTGTATCAACATTGTAATTAGGAGAGGCTTTTTATTCTTATTGAACAGAGTGGAAGCTGCTGCAAATGCATGCTACTCACAAGTGCTTTAAAATACAGCTAATTAAATTGGTTAGGAACTGTAGAGCCTGCCAGGTCTTGAATAGTGAGGCTTTCTGGGCTGGTCTCTGCAGAGGTTGGAATAGAGACTTTCTCAAATGACCTTTGTATTCTGGTATTACTTATTTTACAGTTAAATGTCATAGGGTCATTTTGTTTTCATAGGCATTACATATTTAATAACAGCTTGTTTTCTTCAAGTTACAAGATTTGGACATTTTTTAAAAAACGAATCAAAGACTATATGGTTATTTGCTTAAAGTGATGTTTGGTATTTGGCTAAATACAGTAAGTTTATTTACCAGTTAAGGTTTAAATTTATTAAGTAGACATAACAGAAGATCTTAACTGGTATTTGACTTAATTTCTAGAGATAAAATGTATTGTAACTGTTTTTACACTAGAGATATTACCTGAAATTTTGAGTTATTAGGCAGACTGTATTTGGTTCACATATTCCATAGCAGTTTTCATGTACTGAATGTGCTTAATAAGTGTAAAAAACAGATGTGTCCAGTTTGCCATTATTTATATTTTATCCTAATGTAAAAATTTCCCAAGACGTGGACTCCAAGTCACATAATTATTTCTTGTAAAGAGAGACCAAAGCAAAGTGTAGAACACTCTTTAGAGAGAGAACCAAAGAAAAGATATAGTATTTTAAGAGTTTGGGCTTTCAATAGTGGTTATATTTATGGATATTGTCATTAAATATCATAACTGGAAATTACTCTGAATTCTCTGCAGTTTCTATCTAGAAATTTTTATTTTGCCTGCTTTTAGTTTGTCTTGTGAGAAAAATAACATGTTGCCTTAAGTTACAGCAAAAAAGTGAAGTACAGAATGATTCATCCCTTCATGTAAAAGTTCTAGCAATGTACATCCTGATTTTGAAATTTATTTAATTTTATAAAATCTGTTTGTTTCCTGGGAACATGCTTTTCTTGAAAATAGAAAACTATTAAGCATGTTGTGAATAATCTTCTGGATTTAGTGTTTTCATCATTTCATAATTTAAAATGTTTCTCTTTTAAAGTTTGAATTCAGATTAATTTATGGTAGGCAAACGCTTTCAAATCTAAACAGAAGATTTTATAATATCATAATACTTCTTCCCATCTTCATGACTTTAATTTAACTTTGTGTTCTCTCTTTGTAAGTTTAATTGCAGTCTTGTGTTTAAATAAAGATCTAATGGTTTCACCAAAGATGAAGCTTATCTTTTCAAAGTCAGTAATGAAAGTAATTAAATTTAAAGACTCCTAAAAGTTACATGTGGTGTCTGTGTGCATACGTAACCACAGGAGATAAGAATGTCTATGTAATGAAATATAAATATTAGTGTTTGAATTTATTGTAAAGGAGATTAATGTTTGAAACAGTGTTTGCAATCAGTTGTAATTATTCCAACTAATCAGTGTCCTACTCAGCACATGTATCATGACTAATTTTGACAGTCTCTAACTTATTTCTAATGTAGCATTTTAAATACTAGGTAATGTGTTAAAACCCCAGGCATACTCCTCTCCTTATGTTTGAATAAAACTCCCACTGAAGCTGAAAGGAATCTTTTTTTTCCCCTTATTTCAGAGTCTGAACTTCCCATGAAAAAAATAATGGTTGGAAAATCTGGGGGGGGATTGACATTTCTATTTCTTTTCATTAAACAGCAGGAAATCCTTTATCATTATCCAGTATCTGATGCATCTCAGAAACTTAAAAGTGTGAGAGGGATATTTCTCACACTCTGTGACATGTTGGAAAATGTGACTGGGACACAAGTTACTAGGTAATCATTGTTTTTTGTTTAGCTTTAATTCTCTTTCTCTCAAGTTATTTACCTTGATTCTGACACAGAAAATACCAATGCAGGTATCTTTTATACAAATATATCTGTATCTCTAATGTGAGTATATGGCAGATATGATGTAGGCAGGTACTTTGTTTCTCACCTAAGTTGTTTCTACTCACCATCTATTTAAAATGTAGGTTCTCAGTATAGCTGTAGATTTGGTGTTTTGGAACGCTTTAAATAAGAAAGTTGGACTAATGACCTATACTTTAGAATTTCTTCATGAAGGCAGTCTCTCTTAAGCATGACATTATGATGAGTCTGGGCTTTTTTATGATTTTATCTTGATTATTAACTTGCTTGACAATAGCTTTATGGTTGGTAAGGATGACTGAATACTGAATTTTTCATATAGTTCAAAATGTTTTGTTCTTAGAACAATGATAGAAAAACACACAATACATACACTAGGAAGAGTATTCAGAAGGCGGTGTCATCTGTGCAAGTTCACTCAGAGATGGATAAGCAAACTGATGTTAAATAACTTTTTGAAAAATAAAATACATCATTAGTCAATTACAGAGCCATTGATCCCATTCCATGTTGGCTTATCAAGTCCTGACTTTGAAATGTAATATTATAGTTAACTTATAGAAAGAGGGGGCTTAAAGTTTTTGAGTTTTGTTTTTGCTTTTTTTCATAAAATAGCTCTATAGATTATAAACCATTTTTCTTCCTTAATATTCAACAATTTACTAAAGAAGTTTATCTCAAATTTTAAGAGTCCCTTAGTACTGATACGATATCAAGTTGGATTTTCTAGGGTTTAACTTTTCTTTTCCCATCTTCTGATTAAAATGACACCTCTAGGATTTGATTTGATTTGACTTGATTTTTTTATTGACATATATAGCTGGTTTACAATGTCATGTTAGTTTCAGGTGTACAGTGCAGTGATTTAGTTATACGCACACACACACACACACACACACACACATTCTTTTTCAGAACTTTTTCCCTTTGTAATAGGTAATTACAAAATATTGAGTATAGCTCCCTGTGCTATACAATAGGTCTTTGTCTAGGATTTTAATAGATAGATCTGCAAGATAACAGGAAGAATTTCCTCGTTTTTCTAAATGAAAGTGATGTTTAACTCTGGGACTTTTAATATAGCAAATAATAGAGAAGATGAATTCATTTCAGAATACTAGTAACCGAGTTTCCATTTGGTGTATAAATTTGCATTCATAAAAGCATGTCATAGGCGTTTAAAATTTTTTTAAATAGTTTGCATGAGATACAGTTCTTATATCATACAATTTGCCCACTTAAAGTATACAGTTCAGTGGTTTTTGTATATTCGAAGGTATGTGAAACCATCACCAGAGTCAGTTTTAGAACATTTTTGTTATCTCAGAGAGGAACCCTGTACCTTTTAGCTATCAATCCACCTTCCCCACCCCAAGTCCTAAGCAACCACTTTCTGTCTCTATAGATTTCCTTTTTCTGGACATTTCATAAGAATGGAATTGAAATATGTCATTGTTTGTGACTAGCTTCTTTCACTTAGCATAATGTTTTTAAGGTGCAGGCCTCATTTTTAATCTTATTAGTAAGATGTGTTTTAAGTTTCTCCATGTGGATTTCATTTTATTTTTCTCTAAAGTGTAGATATTTTACTTGACATTTAGATCTTGTTAGATAAGATACAGGGTAGACATGTGGAAAACAGTAAATATATGTAGAAAAACTTTTGTGAAAGAATATGAAAATAATTATTATTTCAGGGATTCCTTAGCAACATGCATCTTTTGTTCTATACACTGTTTTAAAACTATAGTGAAATTAACTATCACTATAAAAGGGTCTAATATCTGTCTAAAATTATATGCATTTTTTAAACTTTATTAAGGCAAAAGTAATATCCCTTTCGAAAACTAGTTAGCAATTCATATTTAAAATCTCACACACTTATTTGTAGTATGGAAGGTACAATGTATCCTAGGACTCAACAGATGAAGACTGATGGGTGTATTTTAATTTCAAAGAAAACACTAAATATATTTTTATTTTATCTTCTTCCCACCACCTACCCACACTATAAGAAGAAATTGTGTTCTCTGCGTTTCCATAGTTTATTATTGTATCTCTTCTTAAAACACGTTTGTTTTCCAACTTCATTATAATTGAAGCACAGTGAACTGCACAGGTGTAAAATGTATAATTCGATCATTTTTGACATTGGTATAGACCCTGAAACAATCACCATCATGAATATATCCATCACTCCAAACGTTTCCTTGAGAATACGTTTAAATCTGACATATTTTGGTTACTTGTTTATTGTGTCCCTTAGTGAGTGATTATCTTTTGAGCTGGGACCACATCTTTGTTTCTTTATAATCTCTTTGAGTAAATCATGTTCATAAATAGACAATCAGAAAAGATGTGTTAAATTAACACACTGGGATGGAAGCTTTCTTTTGAAAAAGAAATTGTATATAGTCAGTAAATGGTAGCAAAAGAATTTGGACTTTTTTTTTTTGCTGTAATGGGTCTACTTTTGTTTGACTTGGAGTTTTTTGTGGGTTTTTATATTTCAGAGTATGTTTTTGTTGTACATTTCCTTGCCTTTTCTATGTGGCAGTTAGGTGTGTGCCAAGAAATTTGCTTATTAAGCATGCAGTTCTTAAGTCATACCATATGTAATCTTTTATGAATGACTGTTTATAATTTTATGACATTTAAAGATATTCTAATTTCATTTTGACTCTATTTTTTTCTTAGTTCGTCCCTTGTTTTAAATGGGAAACAAATTCATGTAGCTTATTGGAAAGAATCTGACAAGCTGTTGTTAATTGGCCTGCCTGCTGAGGAGTAAGTTGAGATTTTTGTTTACCTTAAAATCATTTCTAAAATACTGCTAACAAAGTCTGTTCCATTGAAATGATGACTTTCTTTTGTCAAAATAAGTTAAAGAAGTTTTACAGTTTAAAGGTTTGCTGCACTAGTATAATGGCTACCTGTGTTCATTTGGTGTGAATAGTGCAGAAAGGTACCAGGAAGGCCCAGCTAGACCAGTTAGTGAGGATGAGGGCTGTCGATACACTTCCCTCTGAGATTTGGCCAGTACAGAGGGGGCTGAGAGATGAGCTTGTCCTCTACTCAAACCTTTGACAGTATTGGGGTTTGGATTTTGCATGTTTACAGTTTTTTAATGTTGGTGATTTTGGAGAATTAAGGGTCAGCAGAAAGGTATTTTGCCTTGACGTTGAGCACCTTTGACCAAGTAATGAATATTTGACTTTAAGGTGACTTCTCTAATGGTATGTCTTATATTATCATGGTCTTCTTCTTAACTTTTTATGCAAGTATTTTGAAATATATCTTATTTTAGTAGTTGGAAGTGAGAGTAGGGCTGACATTTATATACATTTGTTAAGAAGTGAGTTACTAAATCCAGCCCACACTCAAGCGGAGGAGTATCAAACAATTTGTGGACTTGTTTTAACACCACAAAGAAGAACTCCAAAGGAGGCTGCAGTGAAAAATATCAAAATGACTATGTTTTAAAGGGGTCTTTAATTTTGGGCGGAAAGAGGTATGATCTATCTTAAATGTGTGGTTCAAAAATTTTAACATGAAGGGACAGTGGTGCCGATATATACATTAAATGATGGCTCTCTTTTACCAGCTAATGTGCATTTTTCTGTCTAAAAAGGGACTATAATGAACCCTACTTCGAGACTGCCCTATGCTAATGGGTTGGATTGTGAAAAACTGAGTTGTTTTGAAAGTATGGGTTTACAAGAATTGGGAGAACATCCAGAGTAAGACACTTCAGGGTGTGGTGGCAGGGTAAAACATCTGCCTTTAGACTTTCATAGTGGCCCAAAAAGCAAAAGAAAAGACACAGATAATACAATGGTAAGATAGGTAGTGTGGGGACTTCCCTGGTGGTACAGTAGTTAAGAATCTTTCTGCCAATTCAGGGGACATGGGTTTGATCCCTGGTCTGGGAAGATCCAACATGCCGCAGAGCATCTAAGCCCGTGCACCGTAACTGTTGAGCCCACGTGCCGTAACTACTGAAGCCTGTGCACTGAGAGCCTGTGCTCTGCAACAAGAGAAGCCACTGCAATGAGAAACCCACACACCACAACTAGAGAAAAGCCAGCGTGCAGCAACGAAGACCCAACGCAGCCAAGAAAAATTAAATTTTTAAAAAGATAAGATAGTGTGGAGGAAGGCCCAGCTAAGGAACTGAGCAGAGGCTGCTCCCCCACTTTCTGATGCCACCACCTGATGCCAGCAGCCAAATTAGTTAGGCAGATAGAGACAAGTTTCCAGGAGAGGTTTTACCCTGCAGCCAAAAAAAAGACTGTCATTGCTGAGCTTTGGATCAAGGTTGTGCTGAATAGGGGATGCTCTAGTTAATTTCTCAACCTTTGTTACCAGGGTAGGCTGGGGAGGGGAGTCTTCCCTAAATACTTATGTCATTCCTATGCTAGAGAACTTGACTTGTTAAGTTAGAATGAATTTGAACGTCCTCCTCATTCTCTATCCTGTGCTTCAAGTCAGAAATAGCTCCAGCCACCTCTTTACCCAGCTCTCTTACTGCTTATAGCAAGCACTCTGCACCAGACTCTTCCTCATTGCAACTTGTTTCACAAGGTAGTTATTATTAGGGTTAGGGTTAGGGTGAAAGGTAGTTACTATTATTCTCCTTTGTTCAGACTGGGAAATAGAGTATTGAGAGATCATGCACCTCCTCAGTGGCAACTTATAAATTTCTGTATCTCCCACATCATGCATGTGGCTTGTTATTGAACTGGCAGCCCTGGGATTTTTTTTCCTCTGTCTGTCTTAATGCCACAGTCTATATGTTTCTTCACCGCTATGCCTTTTACAAGCAGGATGAGAGATGTGTTGCTCCACAGAGGATAGGGTGGGGCATATACTCCAGGAACATGTGTTTTCATGGGGGGAGACCATCTGTGATGGCTGCAGTGAAGAGCAGGAACCTATCCAGGAAGGCAGTGTGAGGCAGTGGAGAGAGTAACTTTGGAGCTAATGAGATGAATAGGTTCTGCTCCCTGGGTGTCCTTGCAGAAGTTACTTAACTTCTTAAACCTCAGTTATACCCATTGGTATAATGGGAATAAAAGATCTGCTTTGTATAATTCTTACAAGGCTTCAATGAGAAAATGTTAAGTCCATTTCTTTCCTTTCTCCTACTTTCTTTTTTCCTTTCTCTTTCACTTAGGGGTGTCTTTGTCACAAGCATTAGAGATTCAGAGATCTGGGTATTACTGGACAGTGTCGAGAATTTAACGTTTCTTTCTATAGGCCCAGTAACTGAACCAGGTGCTTTATATGCGTTAATTTTATTTAATCCCCAGAATGAACCTGAGAATACTTAGTGATTATGGTCCCATCTTACGCATAAAGGAAATTGAATCCTACGAGGGGTTAAGTAATCTCCATTATAGATTGTGATATAAAAGTCCCTACTTGACCCAGGCTAGAACCCCAGACCTAGACATCAAAGTTTTTAATTGCTAATGCAGGAAATAGCCATTATACACAGTTATTCTCACAGTTAACACACATACTTTTCACATTCCTTATATATAAAATGTAAAGATGATCTGCTACTTTTATATTATGAATCAATTGATTATGTTATAAATTAACAGATAGATGTGTTTTTGCTTTTTTTTTTAGAGTTCCTCTTCCTCAGCTAAGGAATATGATAGAAGATATTGCCCAAACTTTAAAATTTATGTATGGTTCTTTAGATAGGTAAGTACTTATTTGAATTGAATCTCAAGTTTTTAAGTATGATTCTAAATCACTTTTTGCACTTATAGTGTTTCTTGGTTGTCAAGTTAGTTGTTTGGGTTTTTTCTTACTATTGTTATTTTCTCTTATTGTTTTTATGACTGGCTTTTTTATTTGACAGCTCTAGGCAGTTTTTCATTTGATCCATTGCTTTTTCTTTTTTGGTCTCATATGTTACTTTTGTGAAATAGTGATGTAACCACAATTATATTTCTGATTTGATGTATTTTTGTAGGGGCAAATGTAAAAGCATTTCTTCAGAACAGAGACAGAAAAGAGTAAGACGATTTTAAATAAGTTTTTTGTGTTTTCCTCTGATTATAAGACCATTGTCAAATTCGCTATCCTAAAATGTGACACTTTTTCCTTAAAAAAATTTTTAGTAAAAATAGTGTATGTGCTATGAAAATAAATAAAAGACACAGAGGAGAAGGTAATTGACTATTTAGTTTCATGTATATTCTTCCATTTGTTTTCTATATAATATGAATATACATGCTCTTTTTATACATGTGGGCTCATGTTATACATATTTTTCTGTCTTGCTTTTTTAACCTTGCGTTATGTGATGCATCTTTCTTGATCTGAAGGAGGAAATTTGAAGTAACCATTTAACATTTGAACATGTAAAATTATGGATGGAAAATAGATTTTTCTCTTTGTGGGATGTTTGTAAGTCCCAGTACTTCTGAGGGCTAAAATGAGACCTTTGTTTTCAGTGCCTTAAAAGTATATCAATATAAAAATGCAAAGACAGTTTATACGTTTTTCTAAACCTTAGTAGTATCAGCTCTCTGTTTATCTAGAGTGGATCTTTGTTGTCACTGTTCTCAAAATTCCAAAAGGAATTTTCTGTGATGATACCATCTGGGAAAATTGTCTAATTTGCAGTATTTTCTTCCAGGAGCCTCTTAGGAGACACCTCCCTCTCAAACCCAATTACTTATTAGCATTTTCCAAATGTGTGAACTACAGAAGGCTGGGCAGCCATACACAGTGCTTTTACCTTTACTAATAAGAAAAATTTTAACCAGTGAAGAGTAGAGACTCTTAAAGAGGTTATAAACTACTTCCTTAAATTTATCCTAGATGAGCAAACCTTACTATGTTTTGCCCTGATTGAAGCTTTCTATTTTCATAAAACTAGAGATAATCAAAGATTAAATTCCTGTAATGAATTCCGTATATGAAGATCAAGCAATTGGAGTTGTTCGGCAAGTTCTAATGGAGTAGATTAGGGGCAGAGGGACTCTTAATTTCTCTGAATTTCATTTTGAAATTTAGCTTCCATTGATTTGGAAGTATCTCCAAGTTGAAAGCAAATTTAAGTGAGAGTGAGAATTTGAAAGGCAAAACTAAGATAATACATGTGAGGCTCCACTGAGTTCTTAAAACCAAGAAGAAGTATGGATCCAAGATATTGTTGATCGTCATTTTTCAATAATTTTTTTAATCACAAGGTTTTTTTATGATTATGAAAGATATTAAAGCCTATTGTGAAAAATTATGAAAAGACTTCAAAGTCCAAAAACTTAAATTATCTTTTTAAAGTTGTGAGCTGGTTAGTTCCCTGTGAGCCACAGAAAACTGATTATACGTTAACAAAGTTTAATGTTGTGATCAAATTAAAGATATGTTTCCTTCACCATTCCAAGCCAATCCATCAGCAAATCCTGATCAGTCCGTCTGCAAAACACATCTCAAATCCATCCATTTCTCCCCATCTTTACTATTACCCTGTCCAGCCACCACCATCTGTCACTGCTACAGTCACTTCCTGATCTCCTTGCCTCCATTCTTGCCTCTTTAATTTCCAAAGTTACAGTGATCTTTCTGCATTATTATCTGCCTCCTACATACCCTTCTGATTTCAGGTCTCAATCCACGCTGCCCTTATGTACTTTTCTGCAGGCACCCTGGCCAAGCTTGTTCCCACCCTGGGCTTTTGTACTCTTCCCTCTCACCAGACCTTCTTGACATCAGGATCTCTGCTTAAATGCCCCGTTCTCAAGAGACCCTTCCCTAACCATTTGGTCTAAAATAGCCAACCAGTCACCTTACCCATTCAGATGGTCCTGTTCTCTGCTTAGTCCTTTGTACAAGTTCATGTTTTTACTTTTTGTCCATGTGTTGTCATCTTCCAGTAGAATGTGATCTCCATGGGCGCAGAGACCTTGGCTTTTGTCTTGATATTTTTACTGCTGTACCTCCATCAATGAGAATAGTGCCTGAAATGTAATAGACACTCAAATAATTATTGAATGAATCAGTGAATATTATTCTGATATATTAATGGTATATATACCAGTTAATTTGTTATCCAGTAGTATACCAGTGAATGTTTGTAGGTAATGCTACACTACTTTTACATGGCTAAAACCAAGTTGTCTTTTTTTTTTTTTTTGAAGTTCTTAAATAGTTATGCCTTCGTTAGTGAAGAGGGGAGGAAATAACTTAGGCTAATTATGTGTTTACTGTATACTAACAAGTAATAAGCATAATAAGTACACTTACTAAATGTACTAGGTACTTTGCATGAGAGTTAGATTGTATTATCCCCATTTTTACAGAGTTGGGAACAAAAGTTCAGAGAAAGTTTGGTTAGATGATTTTCCTGCAAGGTCTACCTAGTAAAAGCAGTGAGAAGATTTAAAGTCAGTTCTGTTCTATTACAAAGCTCAAAATCTGTTTATTATCCTATGTTGCCTAAAAGATATTGAGAGTTGTAAATGGTTGAGAGATAGTCAGAGGTAAAAGCAAGTTACATTTTGCAAAAAGGGTACTTCAGCCCGTTCTGTTATAGATATGCCGCTTGTGTTAGCCCTGTGGTTTTCCCATAGTACCATCTGCCCTATGCATTTGAGAATAGGGGTTTTAGGGTAAAAAATATTGACAGGGTGAATTTCTTAACACACTCCATCAGTAACATTACAGCAGTAATTCTTATTGAGGAAGGAGGAGTAAGGAAGAGAACCTATCTCATTGGGAAAGATCCAGTCCCCTTAGGAGCACACAAGCGATGACCACCATTTCCGTATGTTGTCCTAACGTTACAGCTCTTGTTTTTTCAGTGCTTTTTGCCAGGTTGAGAATGTTCCTCGTTTGGATCATTTTTTCAGCTTGTTCTTTCAAAGAGCACTTCAGCCTGCTAAACTACATTCCAGTGCCAGTCCCAGTACACAACAGTATGATGCTTCTAGTGCAGTACTTTTAGACAATCTCCCTGGAGTTCGGTGGCTCACACTTCCACAGGAAATTAAGGTAATTGTAGGTGTCATAAATAAGAATCAGAACCAGTTGCCTTATAATTCTTTATCTTTTCTTTCTTTTTTTTTCTTAGGCTTTTTGTTATTTTCGGGATTGTAGGTAAGAGTTAAAGGGGCAATTGCTTGATGAGGTAAGAGGTTCAGTGCAGTGAACTTTTTCTGTCTAAATAGAAATTAGTTCTCTCATCCTACTTTAACATTTAAGCTTTTTTCAAACTTGGAATACTTTTCAGAAATCGTAATTATATGGTATGTCTTACTTTTGAATTTTGTGATTTCAGTTTTATAATGCAGGGTCATCGAGTTTAGGTGGATGAAATGATTGGCTAACAAATATTCTTCACTAAAATACAGACTCCACTAGTAATAGCAAAATCTTTGTTTACATGGACATCTGTAATTAGCTTTTGCCTTGTCCTATAGATAGCTCACTAAAGATAAGGTTCATGATGGTTAAGTATTATCAATGTGAGTTTAGTCATTTCTGTAGATCCAAAATAACTGTACTGTTGAATGATTGAAAACCTCATTTCAGACATTTTCATCAACAATAATCTATTTAGCCACAGCATTTGTAATAGTATTAATGAGGCACTATGCCATTGCAGTTGCCTGCCCATGAAGAAACACAGGTTATGTTGTAGTAATATCCCAATTCAGGATTCTGCTCTTCATGGAATTCTATAATATATGATCAAATAAATGCCTTTTGATAGTTTAATGATAATTTAAACAGATATATCAGCTGCTTTGCTCAGTTTCCTCATCTGTAAAATGGGAACAATAATAGTACCGACTTCATAAAGAAGTTATGAGTTATCGCACATAAAATACTTAGAATCATGCCTGGCACATTGTAGTTATAATTATAGTTGTGAGAATAGTATTATATAATGACTATTTGGAGGGAGTTGAGGCGTTAGAGCATGTTTAAAGGAAGTTTTACCTTCTTGTGTTCTTTTTGTCCGTGCCTTTGTCAACTGTCCACTGCTGCATCTTTTGTATTTTAGGATTATCATTTTCCTAAATCATATAAAAACTTAAAAGTATGAGATATATAATTCTTCTCCTATCAGTGTTTTCATAAAAAATTGTAAGTGTTTAAAATAGACAGAATTTAATTAGATAACCTTACGTTTAAGATAGAAAGAACCTGGTTCCAAAGTCTGTCTCATGCCCATTCTGGGGTCTTGTTTCCTCTAAAAGACACAAGGCCAATTTCATGCGTCAAAGGTGCCATCTCATGAGGTCTGCCAGTCTGGTCTTGCAATTGCCCAAGTTCTTTCCCCTATCTCAGAATCTCTTCGCTAAAAAAATCTCTGCCCTCAAAATATGTAGTCTCTTCTGTGAGAGTAGAGGTATTTAATGTTTTAGGTAGAGAGGTATTGTCTTTAGACATTGGATGTGTTAAGATTAAATATTATTTTCCTTCTAAGTTTAAGACATTTAAAAATATAGCCTATTTTGGTCTTAGAAATTCCATGTGCAGCCTACCTCCTATATTCAGATTTCTTTTTTTTCTTTTCATTTTAAGATTTATTATTTATTTATTTATTTATTTAGGCTGCCCCGGGTCTTAGTTGCAGCATGCAGGAACTTCTTTTTTTTTTTTTTTTTTTTACAGTAAACTGTATATATTTAGAGTGTACTGTTTGGTATCCCAATCTCCCAATTCATTCCCCACCCCAGCCCTCCCCGCTTTCCCTGCTTGGTGTCCATATGTTTGTTCTCTACATCTGTGTCTCTATTTCTGCCTTGCAAACCAGTTGATTTGTACCATTTTTCTATAGTCCACATCTATGTATTAATATACATTTTTTCTCTTTCTGACTCACTTCACTCTGTATGACAGTCTCTAGGTCCATCCATGTCTCTACAAATGTCCCAGTTTCCTTGCTTTTTACAGCTGAGTAATATTCCATTGTATATATGTACCACATCTTCTTTATCCATTCATCTGTTGATGGACATTTAGGTTGCTTCCATGCCCTGGCTATTGTAAATAGTGCTGCAGTGAACATTGGAATGCATGTGTCTTTTTGAATTTTGATGTTCTCTGGGTATATGCCCAGTAGTGGGATTGCTGGGTCATATGGTGTTCTATTTTTAGTTTTGCAAGGAACCTCCATACTGTTCTCCATAGTGGCTGTATCAATTTACATTTCCACCAGCAGTGCAAGAGCGTTCCCTTTTCTCCACACCCTCTCCAGCATTTGCTGTTTGTTGATTTTCTGATGATGCCCATTCTAACCGGTGTGAGGTGATACCTCATTGTAGTTTTGATTTGCCTTTCTCTAATAATTAGTGATGTTGAGCAGCTTTTCATGTGCCTCTTGGCCATCCATATGTCTTCTTTGGAGAAATGCCTGTTTAGGTCTTCTGCCCATGTTTTGATTGGGTTGTTTGTTTTCTTGATATTGAGCTGGATGAACTGTTTATATATTTTGGAGATGAATCCTTTGTCTGTTGATTCATTTGCAAATATTTTCTCCCATTCTGAGGGTTGTCTTTTCGTCTTGCTTATAGTTTCCTTTGCTGTGCAGAAGCTTTGAAGTTTCATTAGGTCCCACTTATTTATTTTTGTTTTTATTTCCATTATTCTAGGAGGTGGATCAAAAAAGATCTTGCTGTTATTTACGTCAAAGAGTGTTCTTCCTATGTTTTCCTCTAGGAGTTTTATAGTGTCTGGCCTTACATTTAGGTCTTTAATCCATGTTGAGTTTATTTTTGTGTATGGTGTTAGGAAGTGTTCTAATTTCATTCTTTTCCATGTAGCTGTCCAGTTTTCCCAGCACCACTTATTGAAGAGGCTGCCTTCTCTCCATTGTATATCCTTGCCTCCTTTGTCATAGATTAGTTGACCATAGTTTATCTCTGGGCTTTCTATCCTGTTCCACTGATCTATATTTCTGTTTTTGTGCCAGTACCATACTGTCTTGATCACTGTAGGCTTGTAGTATAGCCTGAAGTCAGGAAGCCTGATTCCACCAGCTACATCTTTCCTTCTCAAGATTGCTTTGGCTATTCAGGGTCTTTTGTGTTTCCATACAAATCATAAAATTTCTTGTTCTAGTTCTGTGAAAAATGCCATTGGTAATTTGATTGGGATTGCATTGAATCTATAAATTGCTTTGGGTAGTATAGTCATTTTCACAATGTTGATTCTTCCAATCCAAGAACATGGTATGTCCCTCCATCTGTTTGTGTCTTCTTTGATTTCTTTCATGAGTGTCTGATAGTTTTCTGAGTACAGGTCTTTTACCTCCTTGGTTAGGTCTATTCCCAGGTATTTTATTCTTTTTGTTGCAATGGTGAATGGGATTGTTTCCTTAATTTCTCTTTCTGATCTTTCATTGTTATTATATAGAAATGCAAGAGATTTCTGTATGCTAATTTTGTATCCTGCAACTTTACCAAATTCATTGATTAGCTCAAGTAGTTTTCTGGTGGCATCTTTATTTATTTATTTAGGCTGCCCCGGGTCTTAGTTGTGGCATGCGGGAACTTTTAGTTGTCGTATGTGGACTTAGTTGCGGCACGCAAACTTCTTTCTTGTGGCATGCATGCGAAACCTAGTTCCCCAACCAGGAATCAAACCTGGGCCCCCTGCATTGGGAGCACAGAGTCTTCGCCTCTGGACCACCAGGGAAGTCCTTCAGATTTCTTTTTTATTGGCATTTTTTCCCTTTAATTTGATGTACATTCGATTAAAAGGACTGTATGCTGTTATTTATTTCAACCTAAAAGAATATCAAACTGAGAAATCACTGTGTGAAGTCTGGTGTATATACTTTTTAATCTTTTGACTAGAAATCATGTGTGTTGCTTGTCACATGGAATCTCTGGTTGTCTTGGTCCTTGTTGAGTCTGACACTGCTGTGTGGAGATCAGCTTTCATCGTGCCAAGTACTCAGCTTTGTACTATACTTTGGGAATCCAGAAAAGTCCTCTGGATGCTCACAGTTTAGTTGGGTAGATGGAATTAATACATGAAAAACAATGAGGATATAGCTTAGATATTTTCTATATTTTGTATTCTGCTTAAGAGAATTAAGAACAGTATTTTTGGAAAGAGACAACCTTCTAATAAAGTCATCTGAAAGTTTCTGATGAATGTAAAGTTTAAAGTACATAATAACCCTTAAAGTTTTTGTTTTTATTTTACCAGCAAACTCAAAGAACTCACACGCTTTCCTTTTCCCTTTGAGATGTCTTACGGTGTTAAAAATAGTATGGTTTATTGACCATATATATTCTAATGGAAAATATTAAGGAATTTTATGCCTTGAGAAATCTAGTTAAAAACATATATGTGTGTGAAGTAATTTGTTTATGCCTGATAAATTTTAGGTGGAAATAGTTGTTTTTAACTTGGAAAAAAATGTACTTGTTCTGAGTTTAGTATATGATGAAGTTGCACTTCAGTTTTCTTTCCCAGGTGTTTGAGAACTTCCTTATCTTGTTTGTTTGTCAGATTTAAAAAAAAAAACTTTTCCTAAGATATGCTGGAATAATTAAGAGACAGGATATTTTACTTTTTCTCTTAAAGAATGTGAAGAAGCAATTATACTAACCTTGTATATTAGCCAATAGAGTTCAGTAGCAGGAATGGCAACCTGTTAAACATTAATATTTCTGAGATCAAAAATCACGAGTAGGTCATTTTCTTTTTGTCCTGTAGTTTTTCACAAGGGAAACTATAGCCACAGAAAGGAGAACATGAAGTATTTGCTAGATGCAGAAAAATGTAGGTCACAAGTGAGTAGTAAATCATACCGTGTGAAAAGCATTGAAAGGCATGACTAATGTTTCCAAAGCTTTTGTCATCTCAGTAAGAAACAGTTTGTGAAACAGTCCTGCAGAGAGTGCCTTGGCCTTTAAAACAAAAAACAAAGATTATTTTTCACAAATACCATATATGCTACAAGCTTCAACTGTCAGTAGTTTCCAATTTATATATATGCATTACACATTAAACTGCAGATTAAATTTATTTTGTTTTTAAATTTTGAATGCTTCAGGGAGGGACAAATACGTGAAAGAGCTCAGGCAAATTCCATAGAAACAAAAGCTAAATCCTAAGTAAGAGATTTTTCTAATAACTCTGTAGGGTAGTTAAACTGTGCCAGATTCCAGGGGAACACTTGCCTTCATGATTTAATCCATGAATAAAGACTAACAGTCTTTTTATACAAAACATAGAAGACAGACAGGCAAGAATGTTGATATTTCCAAAAATCCAACTGTTGAAAAATATATACAAAATAGAAAAATAAAAGCAATTCATAATAGACTATCTACATTAAGGTTGATCTTTTCCTCTTAAGATTTTTAATATGTTAAAAATTTTTCTAACAGAACTGTAAAGCAGCTTTTTAACCTCATAAATTAGTTTGCATTGAATACAGAGTGAAGCCCATTTTGCAGTAATTGAGATTTAATTGAAAAATGCCTGTATGTTAAAATACATTATTATTTTTTTTAAGCTCTTTATTGGAATATAATTGCTTTACACTCTTGTACCAGCTTTTGAGGTACACCAAAGTGAATCAGCTGTATTTACACATATATCCCCATATCCCCTCCCTCCCGCTCTCTCTGTCCTGGCCCTCTAAGGCATCACCCATCATCGAGTTGATCTCCCTTTGCTACACAGCAACTTCCCACTAGCTATCTATTTTACAGTTGGTAGTGTAAATATGTCTATGCTACACTCTCATTTAGTCCCAGCTTCCCCTTCACCCTCCGCCCTCCCAACCCCGTGTCCTCCAGTCCATTCTCTGCATCTACATCCTTATTCTTGCCCTGTCACTGGGTTCATCAGTACCATTTTTTTTTTTTTTAGATTCTGTATGTATGAGTTAGCAGACAGTATTTGGTTTTCTATTCCTGGCTTACTTGGCTCTGTATAAAGACTCTACATCTATCCACCTCATTACATATAGCTCCATTTCATTCCTTTTTATGGCTGAGTAATATTCCATTGTATATATATGCCACATCTTCTTTATCCATTCATTTGTTGATGGGCATTTAGGTTGCTTCCATGTCCTGGCTATTGTAAATAGTGCTGCAGTGAACACTGTGGTATATGTTTCTTTTGGGATTATGGTTTTCTCTGGGTATATGCCCAGTAGTGGGATTACTGGATCATTTGGTAGTTCTATTTGTAGTTTTTTAAGGAACCTCCATACTGTTTTCCATAGTGGCTGTACCAACTTACATTCCCACCAACAGTGCAGGAGAGTTCCCTTTTCTCCACACCCTCTCCAACATTTATTGTTTCTAGATTTTGTGATGATGGCCATTCTGACTGGTGTGAGGTGATACCTCATTGTGGCTTTGACTTGCATCTCTCTAATAATTAGTGATGTTGAGCATCTTTTCATGTGTGTGTTGGCCATCTGTATGTCTTCTTTGGAGAAATGTCTATTTAGGTCTTCTGCCCACTTGTGGATTGGGTTATTTGCTTTTTTGGTCTTAAGCTGCATGAGCTGCTTGTATATTTTGGAGATGAATCCTTTGTCCGTTGCTTCATTGGCAAGTATTTTCTCCCATTCTGAGGGTTGTCGTCTTGTTTATGGTTTCTTTCGCTGTGCAAAAGCTTTTAAGTTTCATGAGGTCCCATTTCTTTATTCTTGGTTTTATTTCCATTATTCTAGGATGTGGGTCAAAAAGGATCTTGCTTTGTTGTATGTCATAGAGTGTTCTGCCTATGTTTTCCTCAAGGAGTTTCGTAGTGTCTGGCCTTACATTTAGGTCTTTAATCCATTTTGAGTTTATTTTTGTGCATGGTGTTAGGAAGTGTTCTAATTTCATTCTTTTACGTGTTGCTGTCCAATTTTCCCAGCACCACTTATTGAAGAGGCTGTCTTTTTTCCATTGTATATTCTTGCCTCCTTTGTCAAAGATAAAGTGCCCATATGTGCTTGGGTTTACCTCTACGTTCTCTATTCTGTTCCATTGATCTTCCTTTCTGTTTTTGTGCCAGTACCATACTGTCTTGATCACTGTGGCCTTGTAGTATAGTTTGAAGTCAGGAAGCCTAGTTCCACCAACTCCGTCTTTTCTTCTTAAGATTGCTTTGGCTGAAGATTTTCAACTGCAACATCAGCTCTTCCTGGTTCTACAGAAGCTTTCAGCCTCCAGACCTGAACTGGCACATCCACTCTGCAGATTTTGAACTTGCCAGACTCTGTGATCACAGGAGCCAATTCCTTTGCAGAAGCTGTTTTTTATTCTCTCTCTCAGACTTGGTGTTTCGTCACTGACATGATTTTTTGTTGGATTGAATGTCGTCCTATCCCCCTGAACATGATGAGGTTGAGTCTTCCTCCAGTGCAGAAGTCTCTTGTACAGCACTCAGCCAGACGCCCAGCCAATCACAGCGTGATGAGTGATGATACTAGGGTGCTCACTTTAAAATGGGCATAGAGGGACTTCCCTGGTGGTCCAGTGGTAAAGAATCCATCCTCACAGCACATGAACCAGAAGCTTCCCGACACAAGCCAGCAGTCCTGAAATACCCTCAAATGCCCCCAGCCAAAGTTTCCTGCTCAGTCTAACACTCTGGGCAAGCAGGGTCCAAAAATACATTATTAATATTGTTATTTTTGTAATTACAAGGCTTAAAAGCAAGATGTTCAATTTTGGGAGAACACAAAGGAGAGAGATATGTTTATTCAGTTCTTCAAGTATTTATTAGGCACTTTAGTAATTAAGCCATTACTAAAAAGTAAGTAATATGAGTTAAATGTTTGTGCTACTCGGTTTTTTTTTCACATAGGTGGAATTAGACACGGCATTGAGTGACTTGGAGGCCGCAGATTTTGCAGAACTGGTAAGAGAAGCAGTAGATTTTAAGAAACGTTTATTGTTGATTTCTTGTTATGTAAATCAGTCACTGTTCTAAGTATTTTCCAAGGGGGCAAGTAAAATCTTGAAATACATAACATTAGGTCTCTGTATTGAAATGAACAAAACCTATTTTGCTTGCCTTTAAGATTTTCTGTTTAGTCAAAAATATTTGTTACATAATATATGTAATGATTAATTACATTAGTATCATTTAGAACTGGGCTTTGAGAGAAAGGACATACATATAATAATGATTGGTAGTATGGTTTTTAATCTTTTTTAAAAACTGTATTTCCTAGCTCTGTCCAGTGAAATATATTTCCTAGCTCTGTCCACTATCCACTAGAGCACCACTAGCACGCAGGCCATGGTGTATAAATATTTCTTGCTAAAGGGAACCAAGACTTCTATGAGAAATAGCTGATTCCAGATTTAGGGCTGAAAATGTACAAGATAAGCCTGGTAACATCTTGTTATATCAGACATCCAGGAAGCTTTCAAAAAGTACTAGGGTTGGGACTTCCTTGGTGGCGCAGTGGTTAAGAATCTGCCTGCCAGTGCAGGGGACGTGGGTTCGGTCCCTGGGCTGGGAAGATCCCACATGCTGTGGAGAAACTAAGCCCGTGTGCCACAACTACTGAGCCTGCGCTCTAGAGCCCTTGAGCCACAACTGCTGTGCCCACGAGCTGCAACTACTGAAGCCTGCTGCCCAGAGCCTGTGCTTCTCAGCAAGAGAAGCCACCGCAATGAGAAGCCCATGCACTGCAAAGGCAAGTAGGCCCCGCTCGCCACAAATAGAGAAAGCGTGCGTGCAGTAACGAGGACCCAACTCAGCCAATAAATAAATAACTAAGTAAATGAGAAGTTAGGAAGTAGAAGCAGTGAGGCTGGATCATTCTTTAGCAGATTGCTAGTAAAAGTAGGGAGAGGATGTTAGCTTGAAAGGGTGGCTTAGTCTTAGCTAAGATACTGAGCAAATGGAAGGGTATTTTGTTTGTAAAAATAATGGAAATTTAAGCAATGTGAACTCTTCATAGGTCATAAATTTTTTCACTGATGGAGAAAAAAATAGCTAGATAGTAATCATTAGGAGTAGTTTAGATCTAAAGTAATAAAATATCTGGGTTTTAGGAACCTATATCCAACAGATTTAACTAAAACTCTAATTCCTGCCTTTATAGAACATCATTTTAATGAACAGTGAAACTAACTATGGCTAGAAAAAGATCTGTTGGAATTACTTGGATACAACATCAAGAAACAATACATAAAAGAAAAAAGTTGATAAATTGAGAATGTACAATGATGCAATTACTTTGGAAAACAATTTGGCAGGTTTTGTTGTTGTTTACTTTTGAAATCTTTTTATTGCAAAATGAAATACATATACAGAAAACCACACAAAACAAATGTGCCTTTTAGTGCATTACTATAAGGTAAACATGATGCCTAAGTACTAACCAGGTCAAGAAGTAGAACTTTGCCAGTCACCTTCTAAAATTCCCCCTCAACGTTCTATCCCCTCAAAAGTAGCCACGATTTTTCTTTTTATAATAATCCTTCTTTGCATTTAGTTGTGGTTTTATTATCCAATTGGGCGTATATAGAAACTATAGCTTACCAGTTTAGTAGTTTCTTAATAACCTAAACATACACCAACCATATGATTCTACCTTTCTATTCCTATCTAATTACCCAAGAGAGATGAAAGTTATGTCAATACAGTGACCTGTAAACAAATGTTCATAGCAGCTTTATTTGTAATAGCCAAAGACTGGAAACAATTCAGATAACTCATCTATCAACAGGTCAGTAGATACACAAAGTGTAGTATATTCATGCAGTGGAATAATATTCAGCAAAAAAATTAGCAGGGGGTATTGATGGAACTGTTATATATCTTGATTTTGGTGGCACTTACATAACTGTCAGAACTTGCAGAATAATTCACAGTGAGTTTTACCTTAGAAGGATCTATTCTAAACTTTTTGTGAAATTAGGTTTAAGATTTAATCTTGTATTTTAATTCTGTGTTCTTTTCTTTAGTTGTTTTAAATTATTATGAAGGCATAATTTATACTCAGTAAATTCTTCTGTGCCCCTTTATAGTCAATCCCTCTCCCTACCCCCAGCCCCTGGCAACCACTGATCTATCTTCTGTCCACATGGTTTTACCTTTTCTGGAATGTCATATAAGTTGAATCAAATGGTAGGTAATATTTTGGGTCTGACTTTTTAAATTAGGAAGTTAAAATATTTATTTTTATACCAATATTCCATGAGTACATTCTTATGGAAAAGTACAAACAATAAACATAAATCTGGTATTTTGCTTGACCACTCATACATCAAAACCAGCCCTGTTCTCAGAGTTAGCCATTGTTATCACTTGATGTATGTTCTTGATAACCTTGTATTTATGATCACTGATATAATTTAGTCTGATAATGTTCAGTGTAGATGATACTTTCACACTGCTAGTAGGAATATTAACTGATGCAGCCTTTCAGGAATCTGAAATATACATTGCAATCTGGCAATATACATTAAAAATATATACCCTCTGATCTAGGAATTCAACCTCCAGGACCTTATCAACAAAGAAAAATATCAGAGATATACACAGAGATTTCTTTATAAGAATATTCTGTACAACATTATTTATACCCCGAAAAATTACTGGAAACAAAATAAAATACCACATTATGGAATCTGTTAAATAATACAGCCATTAAAATTATGTTTAGAAAACTGTCTACTGACATGAAAAAATGTTCAAGATCATTTTCTGTGGAAAAATCAGGGTCCAAAACCATACACATAAAAGAGCTTGCCCACACCCATTAGGATGGCTACCATTAAAACAACAACAGAAAAAAACCCAGAAAACACCAAGTGTTGGTGAGGATGTAGAAAAATTGGAACTCCTGTGCACTGTTAGTGGGAATGCAAAACAGTGCAAATGCTGTGGAAAACAGCATTGTGCCCCCTCCAAAAATCAAAAACAGAACTACCGCATCACCCCGCAATTCCATATACTCAAAAGAATTAAAAGCACAACCTTGAAGAGATATTTACACACCCACATTCACAGCATCATCATTCACAACAGCCAAAAAGCAAAAGCAACCCCAGCGTCCACCAACAGATGAATGAATGAACAAACAAATAGACAAAAGCCATGGAAAATATATACAATGGAACATGACTCAGTCCCAAAAAAGAGGTAAATTCTGACATAAGACTCAAAGTGGATGAACCCAGAAGATACCACAACAGGCGAACCAAGCCCATCACAAAAAGACAGAATAACACATGCTTTCACCCATAGGAGATGCCTGAAGTAGTCAAACTCATAAAGACAGAAAGCAGAAGAGTGGCTGCCCGGAGCTGAGGGGAGGCAGCGGGAATGGAGAGTTGTTGTTTAATGGATACCGAGTTTCAGTTTTGCAAGAGAAAAAGAGTTCTGAAGATTTGGTTGCCCAGCAGTGTTGAATGTACATAACGCTACTGAGCTGTACACTTAAAAATGATTAAGATGGTAAATTTTATATTTTGTGTATTTTACCACAATTAAAACTTTTAATTAAAATAAATTTTAAAAGCTTACCTACAATGAAGCCAATCAGAGAACTTCCATACCCTCAAAAAGCATTCTTAAATAGGACAGTAAAGCATCACAAGGAATATCTTTGACATAAAAGCAGTCAAGACAAATGAAAAAGGGTAGGTCTGACTTCTTCCACTTAGCATAATGCATTTGAGATTCATTCATGTCATTGTCTGTATCAGTAGTTCAGTCCTTATTATTACTGATAGTATTCCATTGTATGAAGGTATCCATTCCCCAGTTGAGGGTTATTTAGATTATTTCCAGTTTTCAGTTTTCCTTAGGTTTTGTTTTGTGTTTTTTTTTTAATTATAAAAGTAATGCTTGCATATTGGGTAAAAAAATGCAAGCATGGCTATTAAAAACAGATGTTCTCCCTCCTCATCCTTCTCCCCCAGTTCCATCCGCAGTTATAACTGCTCTTACAGTTTGGAATGTATTCTTCCAGACCCTTTTCTATACACATATGTAGCCCCATACAAAACATGCATATGTGTATACATACGTGTATATCATTGGGGGTGCTACTTTTTTTTCTTTTTTTTTGGCCATGCTGCATGACTTGCAGAATCTTAGTTCCCTGACAAGCGATGGAACCTGGGCCCAAGGCAGTGAAAGCACAGAGTCCTAACCACTGAACTGTCAGGGAATTCCCTGGGGGTGCTATTTTTAACAAAACTGAGATCATAGTGAATATTTTGTTCTACAGCTTGCATTCTTTGCTGAACAATGTATTCTAAAACCTTTCGTGCTTGATGATATAGATCAACCTTACTTTTTTAAACAAATGTATGATATTCTGTGCTGTGAACATAACATAACCTATTTCCTTAACCATTTTCCATTGTTGAAATTTATCTCCAGTTTTTGCATATTACAAATTCTACTCTTAACTTTTTATACAAAAGTCGATTCTCTTGTTCAAGTATTTCTGTAGATTTCTAAAAGAGGAATTACTCAAAGGGTATGTATATTTAATTTTCTTTTTACATACTACTCAGTTGCTGCCTAATAAGTGATACCAATTTGTACTTTCAAAAATAGTATATGGTAATATTGGATATTTTAGGTGACATCTAGTAGAAGCATTTTGTCTTGATAGAGTTCTTTCAGTCCCTCTAGGGGTAACAAATCTTATGTTCTGCTCAGATGTCTCTAATCAACAGTATCTTATAAGAATCAAAAATAAGATTGTTCTCAGTCAAAAATAAGTATATAGGCACCTTATGTCTCACCCTAATAGCCTGGTATATTTATAAAGAAGGCACTATGAAAAGCTCAGTTCCTACAAGGACCTACTGCTCAGGAAACTATGTTCAATGTCTTGTAATAACCTATAAAGGAAAAGAATCTGAAAAAGAATATGTGTTTGTGTGTGTGTAACTGAATCATCTTGCTGTACAACTGAAACACTGTAAATCAACTATACTTCCATAATAAATAAATACATTCATACATACATATGAAAAAAGAAAAGTTCAGTTACTAAAGAATGTAATTTTCATTTTAACTGTTATAGCTTAACTAGGATTTTTTAAAATCATAAATATATATATATATGTACACACACACATATATATAAATTTATATATATATATAAATCCACTGTGGTTTTTCCCTCAGTCTGAGGATTATTATGACATGAGACGGCTATATACAATTTTGGGGTCTTCTCTATTTTACAAGGTAAGTTGAAATTTGAAATTTTTATAAATGTCATACTGCTATATGAACAGACCTAGAGTAAATTTTCTCAAACTCTTACACATATGAAAAATACATTTATCTCTTTTTCTCTGAATGTAGATAACTGTAAAATTTAGATCTTAAAATAAGACTTGTACCTACATATTTACAAATACAATAAATATTTCTGGTTTCGTTACATTTTAAAGCATTTACAAATGTGTAAGAGAGAAACAGTAGTCAAAAACCAAGTGTATTTGAGAGGAGAGCAATACTGCTTTGTTGATTTCCTTTCGCAGTCATGTGCTTTTTTCCCTTAACTTCAGAAAGTAACTGTGCATCTTTTTAGTAAATTTTCTAACATTAAGTAGTTGACTTCCATGTAAAGCAAGTTAAACATCAAATGAATTCAAGTATTTTAATTTTTTAAAAAGATTTTAAGCACAATATAAAACATATCTAAAAAAGAATCAGACAATACAGAACTATAAACAGTGAAAAGTAAGTCTCTCCCCACCTCGACTCCTGCTTCTCCACTTTTCATTTTCAGAATTCAGTTCTTTTGTAATGTTGCCAAATTCTCAGGCGAATGCTACTTAGAGGTGATCTTGTTTTATGTTAAAGTCTACCTGTTATAGACTTAAGTTACCATAAATCCTTGATGTCTAGTTGAAAAAAACATTTAGTTTTACTATGTCTTCATTTATTCCATTTGAAACTGGAATATTTTAAGCCAACTGAAGAAATACCTGTAAAACTCTTAGAAGTAAATTATAGGATTATTGTTTTATGTCACTAGTTGACTTTTATTCTCTGTGGTTAAATTCAAGGGTTATTTGATATGCAGTCATTTGCCTAAGGATGATCTTATTGACATTGCTGTATACTGTCGCCACTATTGCCTGCTGCCTTTAGCAGCAAAACAGAGAATTGGTCAGTTGGTAATATGGAGAGAAGTATTTCCTCGACATCACCTCCAACCTTCTACAGACTCAAACACTGAAGTCTTTCAGGAACCTGAAGGGAGATATTTTTTGCTCATTGTTGGCTTGGTAAGTTTACCTTAGTTTCTTTCTTGGGATTTTTTTTTTTTAAGCATATCAAATACTAGTATTCAAAAAGATGTTATTGGCCCTTATTTCTTTTCTTTTGTATCCATTTAGTACTTGTAGAGAAACAGTAATGAAACTCAAGATAAGATTTTAGCAGATTCTTAAGATCTTTTGTTCCCATTTCTATAAAAACAGAGGTTTTATCTTCTAGTTTGTTTTGGGAAATAGAGACATGAAAAGAATATAGAATCAGAAACAATAAATATGTGATTGTAAATGAAAGGACTACCAGTTATTGAGGCTCTTTGAAAGCTACCTTAGGGAATTCCATGTGCCAAAAGTGGCAGTTGATGCTATATCAGGATAAGGCAATGTGAGATTTATTTTCAAGGGTGATCAGGAAGCATTGAGGATAACTAAGAAGGGGAGGGAAGATTTCTTAATAATCATCCCATGACTATGCCACATGCCCATATCTGTTTAGTATTCATAAATTTATACATACATGTTACATACAAATATTTTCATGTAGCTAAACCTATATTAATTTTTTTTCTTATAGAGACATTATATGTTGTGTGTACTATTAGAAGCTGGAGGCTGTGCATCCAAAGCTGTTGGGAATCCTGGACCAGACTGTATATATGTGGATCAGGTCAAAACCACTCTTCACCAGCTGGAAGGGATAGATTCCCGCATAAATGAACGGCTAGCCTCTTCTCCAACCCCCTGTTTGTCCTGTGCTGACTGGTTCCTTGCTGGATCACATGAAAAATTAGATAATTTAACAACCTCACCTATCCTCAGTAGGCTACAAGGTACTTCCAAAGGAGCAACCTCTCCAACATGCAGAAGAACTCTTTTCGGTGACTATTCCCTAAAGACACGTAAGCCCAGTCCATCCAGGAGTGGAGGATCTGACAATGGCTGTGAAGGCGGGGAAGGTGTTGGCCTGAGCCCCCACACTACAGAATCTCAGGGTTCTGGTGGTTCAGAAGAGAGTGGGGCCTTGCTTAAGGTGTGTGTTCATTCAAGTGTGTACATTCTGGAAGCTAAGCTGTCTCTCCAGTCCCTATTTATAATTGCAAGAGAATTTCTAATGGCAGATACTTCTTCATTTGTATTAGTGGTGGTTTTAGTCACTGTTGGCAAACCAATGATTTAGGACCAAACAGAGAAAAAAATATCAAGTAATAAAACATTAGCCCCGTGACAGCTAGGACATCTGCTTGACAGTAGTTACAAGTAGGGAAACTCTTTAATCCACTTTCCATGTTCAACTCTTTCTTTTCTATTCACAGTGATAACAGAAAGCATCCTACTTGTGGGGCGTTTGGTGGCTGATCTAATTAAATAGCCAAGAAAATGTTCAGCAGAAACAACAGGAGAATCAGAAACTTTTAAAAAATTATATGTATATATATAAATAAAAATAATTATATAGATTTGATCTCCTAATTCCAAACAATAGAGCACTCTTGGAGCCCTAAGTTGGAGTGTTTAGGAAGTATTCACGTTGGTGGTATTCGTTATCCAAGTCTGTGAAATTGGTAGGAAATATAGTCTAGGAGGATTTGGGTAGACTTAAAGAGCCATGAACAAATCCTAAAAGAAATTGAATTAATCTCTGAGATTCAGCCATTTAACAGATATTGATGGCACATCAATGTGCCAAGGGCTGCGCTACACAAAGGAGATAAAAAGATGAGTAAGATGCAGCTCTTGCCTTTGAGGAGTGCAGAGTCTAGAAGGGAGACAAGTATCTATACATGTAAATTGTAACAAAATTTGGTAATGGCTCCATTATGGCTCTGTCAGGAGGACAAGTCATGTCCTCCCATGACATGGCCCTGGGATCACTGTTAGCATAGGACAAGGCAAGAGGTACAATCTAGCATCGAAAATATGTAAAAGAAACGTTGCAAAATAGTAAGTAGTTCTCTTAGAAGGATTTTTAGTTTTACGTCATTTCTCTTGTTTGATTCCATGCTTAGATATAAACGAATCTACTTAATAATACTTTTTAGGTCACTAAAAAGAAGCCTGCTCTTCCAAATCCATTTCATTTGGGGAACCTGAAAAAGGACCTTTCAGAAAAAGAATTGGAAATATATAACACAGCGAAGTAAGAAACTCCCTTGTTTTGTTCTTTTTCACTTAACTCAGTGTCTTTGAGGAAATGTTACAATGAAAAAGTGCTATCCTAAAACATATAGTTTTATTCAGTGGATGTAATTATGATATCTCTTACACATGAAAGGTTATGGCTATGCTATTTCTCTAATATTTTTCATTATATATATAGGAAACAAGAAATAAAAAAACATACAAAGTAATACTTCAAAATGTGAAAGTTCCCATTTATGTCCCTTCCACAAGTAACCTCCCTTTTGTGTGTCTAATTTTTAAAGGTGAGTTTACTATTTTTAGACTCTGATGGATGCTGTAGTTTTGCAGATACTCCTGAGCCCCAGGGAGTCATTCCCAGTGCTTGAGAGTCATGGCTGCCAATGGCTCATACGTAGCTGAGGCCCTCCCCAGGCCTTGTCCTACTCAGAAGTTTATTGACTCTGTCAAGGTTACAACCTCTCCCTAGGAGTAGCCCACATCTGATGACTAATAGATAAGTGAGTACAAAGGCTTGGCCCCTACTTAAGTTCAAGACAGCTCTGATAGGCCGTCCAAGCTTCAGAGTTCCTGGCAGTATCTGCTGAGACCTGTCTCAACTGCAGCACAGTTCAACTTCTCCCGCTGCTCCATCTGGCTGCCTTCACACTTGCCCCGACAGGTATTGTTCCCGAGAGCCCTCGTAATAAACTTCCTCCCTGCATATCTCTTAGTCTGGGGCCAGAGAACTGAGCCTATGACACCCTCTTTAAAAAACAGGTAAAACCTCTAATTTGCAGTAAGTAGGGAATTCTGATGTAAAAGGAACTGACTGAGAAGAGCATGTTTAAACAACTTAAACTGTCTGTAGTTATTAGGATATGAAATATTACATATTCACTTCTTGTTGTGCAACTATTATGTGGTGACAAGCAGGTCTTCCTTCCTGAGCTTTGTATGGTATTTAATTATGATGTCATGCATGGTATCAATTTCTGTAACAAATTCAATTGCAGACTTTTTTTTTTTGGCCATACTGTGCAGCTTGCAGGATCTTAGTTCCCTAACCAGGGATTGAACCTGCGCCCTCAGCAGTGAAAGCACAAGAGTCCTAACCACTGGACCACCAAGGAATCCCCTCAATTGCACACTTTTATTTGAACAAGTAGACATGTACAAGTAGAATTCACATTAAAAAAAAGAAGTTCAGAGCTACCACCTTCTTAATCATTGAAACATTTTATAATATGTTCAATATAATAAGTTCAAATATATGTCTCACAGAGTTGTCAGGAAAGGCCATTTTCCTGAAGCCAGGGCAAAGGCAAGGTAACTTGTTTACGTACAATAATGCATTGGAAATCTAATGTGCTAAGATTTGGAATTTAATGCCTTCCAATATGATGTTTAATATGTTAGTAGTTAAAAATGTTTTTTCAAGAAAGAAATCTAAAACCTTTGGTGGAAGCCTGAAATACCTTCCCCAAACCCTAGTCTTCCATTTAACAAAAACTACTGCTCTGAGTTTTAATTACTTCCATATCTTATTTTTAAAATACGTATGTGCGTTATTTGGGCTTTATCTCTAGTAAAAGGAAACTCTTTCCGAGTTTATAACTTAACATAAGTTTATATTATGTTTAATTATACATTATAATATGTATTATATGTTATGTTATCATAATATATGTTTAACATAAATTTATAATTATGTTAAATTAAGCATAAATTAATATGTGGTGTAAATCCTAGGCTCTCCTATTTAAAAGGATGCTACAGATGCATATTTATTCTCTTTATTGACACGGAAAGATCTTCAAACAATGTGGTTAATTTTAAAAGTGTGATATAAACCAGTGTGTAATATATTATCCTAATTTGTATTTGTTTTTGTAAAATAAAATATATAACATACTAAAAGTAATAACTCACAGAAAACATTCCATTCAGTAACCAAGTCCCATCCATTCTGCATAGATCCAACCCCTAATGATCCTACCCTAGTTTAAGCTCCTATTCTCTCACCTGGTTGTACTGCAGCGAGCTCCCAAGCCCAGCCTACCCCGAATCCATTCTCTGCTGTAGGAGTGACCTTCCTGAAGAACTAATCTGGTTTAATCTGCAGTTTTTTAAACAAATATTTTTCTTTCCATTGAGTAATTGCTTGTTTGATGATTTTTAAACTTTTCTTTTATACACTTAGTTAATATACACCGAGTTCATTTGTGGTTTTTAAGCCCTAGGTCTGCTCATTGTGTTGTGGGATTGTTTTCAGAGAAAATTAAAGAAATTAACACAAATGTTAATTCTAAACTTCTAAATCTTATTAATAGCTCTTTTTAAAAGAGTCATTTCTGTTCTGTACTTTTTCTTGAATTTGAAGACCTCAGGATTACAATGTATGTTTTAAATTATTTTCCTTTTTGAATAATTATAATTTTTTAATTTTATTTTTTACTCGATCGAAAAAATATCAGCCACCAGTTGTTAATGAGCCAACCACCCTATGGAAAAGTATGAGAAAAATTTGTAGATGATCTCCTTCCCTGCCTATCCCTGGTCTCTAATGAGAACCAAGACCATTAGTTAGTGATAAAAAATTATTCTGATCTTGCTGCCTAATTAACAGTTTAACAGGAATTTGATTAGCATGGGTGGCTGAGGCAGTGTTTAGGCTAAGAGCTGACATATGCCTTTGCTTTGCCTCTGTGCAATGGCTGGAAGAAAAATCAACAAAATGAATTGTTTTAACAGACATTAGAATGAGAATGGGGAAGATTGAGTGAGATGCGGATGGGAAATTGCTGTCCATATATTTAAAGACTGCCAGGGCTTCCCTGGTGGCACAATGGTTAAGAATCCGCCTACCAGTGTAGGGGACACGGATTTAATCCCTGGTTCGGGAAGATCCCACATACTGCGGAGCAACTAAGCCCCTGTGCCACAACTACTGAGCCTGCGCTCTAGAGCCCATGAGCCACAACTGTTGAGCCTGTGTGCCACAACTGCTGAAGACCATGCGCCTAGAGCCTGTGCTCTGCAACAAGAGATGCTACCACCATGAGAAGTCTGCGTAGAAGAGTGGCCCTGGCTAGCCTCAACTAGAGAAAGCCCACATGCAGGACGAAGACCCAATGTGGCCAATAAATAAATAAGTAAATAAATAAATAAATAAAATGAAAGGAAAAAAAAAAGAATGCCAATAAGGAAAAAGCAAGGTGTAGTGGAGTAGGCCTCAGAGTCAGCTAAGCTCTGACACTTAGCTATGTGACATCAAACAGGTTAATGCAAGTCCTCTGAACATTGATTTTCTCAAGGTTGAAATGGGGATAGTAATGTCTAATATCTTACAGGGTCGTCATGAGAAATAAGTCTAAGGTATCTTAAAGCACCTGCCCTGGCACATAGAGGACATTCAGTATATGATAACTATTGCCATTATTTCATTGTTGCTGTTGTTGTTGTTCTTTAGCTCTTCTTACTGCTGGTAGAAATAAGCAGTGTTTATGGGTTCTGCTGGCCTGTCTGAGATCTCAATAGGGGAAGAAAGGATGGAGATGAAGAATGGAGAAGTGAAAATAGTAAGAGAACATAGAAGAGAAGGAAGACTAATGATGAGAAGTAGTAGAATACTTTTAGTAATTGCCGTGGTATTCTAGAACATTAACACAGCTTTGCAGTTGGTAATAATTTATTTTTCTTCAGGGTCATCAGTGTGACTCTCGTGGTAAGAGACTTTAACGCTACTAACTGAAAAGCTTAGTTTGTTGGAAGGCGTTTTTATATGTGATCCACCCGAGACTGATACCTTGTTTATGGCTTGTGGCTATCTGGGCCAGCTACCAGTTGGGTTATTCGTTACCAACCATGGAAAAAGAGAGGTTTAGCCAGTTTGGGTTGTTTAGCAAAAGGATGATTAAGTTACTTGCAGGCGAATTTATTTATCCTTCCATAACATGTAGTATTTGCCTCCATTAAGGGAATTGAAAACAACCCTAGCCTGTATTTCAGATAAGGAGGAAAGGGACTTCAATGTTTGGCCTAGTTTCCCTTCCCTTGTTACATTCCTAATATTCTATTGTAGTTAAAAGCTTATTAGATGTCTACAACATTCAAAATGAAGCAGCATTTTTAAGTGTACTTCTAATGTCTGTTTTCTTTTTTTTTTTTCCTTTTCGAGATTGACATCTGGTCCTGAGAACACACTTTTCCACTATGTCGCCTTAGAAACAGTGCAGGGGATCTTTATTACTCCTACCCACGAAGAGGTGGCACAGCTCAGCGGCTCTATCCACCCTCAGCTGATAAAGAATTTCCATCAGTGTTGTCTCTCCATTCGCGCAGTTTTTCAGCAGACATTAGTAGAAGAGGTAGGACACTGCTATAAATACAGTTTTCTGCCAATTTTATTTCCAGATCTCTAACTAGTCTCCCTAAAACTCTTTAACCAATATGTCCAGCAATGGCCGTTTTCATTTGTTTTTTTAACAGTCATTTCATCTAACTTGAATGTCAAAGGATTATACTCACTGTGTTTAACTTTAAAACTGTTTCATAATTCTGAGTTTGATGTCTCAGATTACTACTTTAGGAAATGGGGGACCTGTGTTTTTCTATAGCAAAGTAGAATATAGTAGTTTATAATGTAAACTTGCCTCCCATATTTGACTCAGCCATTACTTGGACAGTTATCTCTACCATTTAGTAACTGACAATTCTTTAAGTATTCAACCAACAGGGTAAGGTATTTTGGAACATAATGGAATAAATTACAGCAGTAGGCACAATACTGTTATAATGTTTTAGCCCCCACTTGGTTGGTTGATTGGTTGGTTGGTTGCATGTTTCTCAATCCAGGGTGAAGTTTCATTTAATATTGTACCTCTGGATAAGTAGTAATGGTTGTAGGGACTTCCTAGATGGCACAGTGGTAAGGAATCCACCTGCCAATGCAGGGGACACGGGTTTGAGCCCTGCCCTGGGAAGATTCCACATGCCACGGAGCAACTAAGGCCGTGCGCCACAACTATTGAGCCTGTGCTTTAGAGCCCGTGAGCCACAACTACTGAGCCCATGTGCCGCAACTATTGACGCCCACGCGCCGAGGGCCCGTGCTCCACAACAAGAGAAGCCACTACAATGAGGAGCCTGTACACCACAATGAAGAGTAGTCCCCACTCGCAGCAACTAGAGAAAGCCCATGTGCATCAACGAAGACCCAACACAGCCAATAAATAAATTAAATTAAAAAAAAAAGTAGTAATGGTTGTATACAAATAAAATGTCAATTCGTTTTAATAGCAGGGAAAGATAATTGTTGATTTCTTGAAAAGGATAAACATACAGAAGTGTATTTGTGACTGGCCAAACATCATACTGCCAAAAAAAAAAAAACCTCCCTGAAGAATGATTGTAATGTACATAGCAATATGTGTACCAAGGATGCTAAATTTGTAAAGAACTTGGGTTTAAAGGTGGAAGAACACTGAGCTGGAAATAAGGAATCCTGAACTGAGCCTCAACTCTTCCTATTTTCTCAGCTAGAAAGTGAGTGAGCTGAACTATATCATCTCTTACGACTCATTCAGCAGTAAAATTCTTTGTCTTATAGGATTTCTTCTTTGAGCTATCAGAAATTGGTATTCAACAAAATGTTATGTTTGACCATATATCTCTATGTGCTTTGCGTTCTTAGGCTCCTCCTTTCCTGTTTAACATACTGCTAGATTCTATAAAGTTTATTTCATTAACTTATTCAGTAATATTTAGTAATATAAATTAGCCTTCCCCATATTATTTAAATATTGAGGTACCTACGATACACCAGATACTACTCAAGATGCTGGGAATACAGCAGTGAACAAAACAAAATCTCTTTCCTCATGAAGCCTATATTCTAACAGGGGAGGCTAATGAAATAGCAAGCAGTGTCATGTATCAGGTAGAATAAGTTTCAAGATGAGTAATAAAGCAGAGTAAGGATGAGAGGTGAGGGTTACTATTTTGAAAGATCCCTCTGATCGTGTCAAGTAATATTTGAGCAGAGACCTGAATGAAGTGAGGGAGCAAGCCATGTGGCAAATGTGGAAGCAGAGCTTCCAGACAGAAGGAACAGCAAGTACGAAGCCACAGAGGTAGGGTGCCTGAGAGAGCGCTGGAGCAGGCTGAGTGGGGAGGAGAGTGGTAGGAGTTGAGATGGCAAAGGTAGCGGGGTCAGGTCATGCATGGCCCAATAGATTAAGGACTTTGGGCTTTGCTTGGAAGAAGATGGGAGGTTCTTGGGCAGGTCTGAGCAGAGCAGAGACACGATCCTTAGTTTTGAAAGGATCACTCGTGCTACTGTGAACCAGCAGAGGGTGGAGGCAGGGACCAGTTAGGAGCTATGGAAATTCTCAAAGCAAGAAATGTCAGTGGATTCTGGATCTTTTTTTTTTTTTAAGATAATTTGTTTATTTATTTGTTTATTTATTTTTGGCTGTGTTGGGTCTTCGTTGCTGTGCACGGGCTTTCTCTAGTTGTGGAGAGCTGGGGCTACTCTTCGTTGCGGAGCACAGGCTTATCGTTGTGGTGCACAGGCTTATCATTGTGGTGGCTTCTCTTGTTGCGGAGCACAGGCTGTAGGCATGTAGCCTTCAGTAGTTGTGGCTCATGGTCTTAATAGTTGTGGCACACAGGCTCTAGAGCACAGGCTCAGTAGTTATGGTGCATGGGCTTAGTTGGTCCACAGCATGTGGGATCTTCCCAGACCAGGGATGGAGCCTGTGTCCCCTGCATTGGCAGGCAGGTTCTTAACCACTGCGCCACCAGGGAAGCCCTGGATTCTGGATCTTGAATACATTTTGGAGGATGAGCCAAAAGGATTAGCTGATGTCTTAAATAAGTATTTTGAGAGAGAGAAGTATCAAGGGTCACTCCACTGTTTTAGCCTGAGCCTTACAAAAAGTCCTTATATTCCAAATGAGTCACTGGTTTTCTAATGATTTAATCAGTGGAAAATCTAGAGTATGCTTCAGAGGAAGAGACAATACTGCTTTAAGTATATGTGCTTTAAGTATATTACAAAATCATCAATTCATTTAGTAACTCATTAGTAATCTGTTCGTTAAGCACCTACTTTGTACTAAGCACAGCTGCTTTCAAAGAATACAAAAATGAATAGCATATATTGTCTGCCCTGGAAAAAAGATTCTAATGTACTGGGGAAAACAAACCTATCAACTGCTGATATAATATAGTGTAAATACTAATAAGGTAGGGCTGTGAAGACAGTGCTCCCTTGGAGAGTTGAGAGACTTTATCCATGCAGTCTCTTTTAGGAGATGATATTTAAAGTAAGTATGAGGAAGAGTAGAAATTTTCCTGCAGGTAAAGAGAAGAATGTCATTGTAGGCACTTAAAGTATTAGGATCAACCAATTCAAATCTATATACAAAAACATTTTAAAGTAACACAATTAATACCAGTTAATATTAATAATACCTATTAATTTACAGAAGAAGAAAGCACTAAGTGGTGGAGATCATTTAGGTTCTACAAATTCAGTGTCTTCTCTTAACCCTGTGAAAGAACATGGTGTATTGTTTGAATGCTCACCTGAAAACTGGACTGATCAGAGAAAAACACCACCAGTTATGGCTTACTGGGTAGTAGGGTAAGTGGAAAAAAGTATTTAAAGTGTTACAAAAGTCAAATTAAAGTGGTAAAGAAGATAAACATTTTAAGATATAAGCCTGTAATTATTAACCTAACTCTAATATTTTAATGTTTTTTAGAATTTTATTTTATTTACTAAATAACTCCTTTAGATTCTTCCCAAGTCTTTTTCTATTAAAAAAAAAAAAAAACTTATTCAGTTATCTTACAAAATTGTATTAGTAATACAATAAAAGGTAATGAGTCCACATTCTTACTGCTATTTCCTTCCCTCTGTTCCTACTTCTTTTCTTCCCTCTCTGCTCCTTTCTTTCCCTCTTCCCTTCCCTTCTCCTTCCCCTACCCCCAAGACCTTGCCCTGCCTGGCCCCTGCCTTCCTCTCTGTTTCCACCTCCTGGCACTCTCTTTCTCTGTCCACGGTGCACAGCCACATTGGCACCAGTTGAATCCTGTTCCTCCTGTTCCTTCTGTGTGGGGTGTTCTGCTTTTTAACTTTGCATGTCTGGCTCCTGGATATTCAGACCAGTACTAACGTGTCATCTCCTTAGAGAGACAAGCCATGATCTCTTTCCCACATTAAAGTTATTCTCAATTCTATCACCCCTTTATTCTTAATTTTCTTCTTTGCTTATGATCTTTCTCCCCCTCACTAGAATGTCAGCTTTGTGAGATCAGGAATTGTATCTGTCTTGTCTACCACTGACACCTGCAGCACCGGACCCACAGTCACTTGTTAAATATATAAGGATTTAGTGAATGGAGCTGTGCTTGGCAAAATGTGGTGGTAGGTAGGTGGATTGGCAAATGCGAAGATAAAGACACAGTCATTGCATCTGATGCTCTCACATCTAGCAGAAGAAATATGAAACATGCTTAAATATCTGTGTACGTATTTGTGGGTACTCCATTCTATGGAGATAGATAGGTAGATAGATAGACAGACAGACAGACAGACAGACAGATAGATAGTAGATAGATAAGGGACAGAGAGAGAGCGCACGCAAGCGAGCTGTCTATGTATATTAAATCAGGTAATATAACCAAACACTGGGAATTCTGAGAAAGGGGGAAAATATCTAAGCTGAGACTACAAAAAAAAAGCTTAGAGGTTTCACTTGATGTGCTTTAGAAAATGAATTGGATTTGGATAGAGCATTCTAGGAAGAGGATGGGATGAATAAAGACCCAGACAGGGGGAATCATAAGGCATGGCAGTGAGTAGACTGGTTTGCTAGGATGGTAGAGGAATGGCACATGCAGAGATGAAGTGAAAGATCAAGCTGGAAAGCTAAGTTAGGACCACTGCAGAGAGCCTTCAATTCCTGACCAATGAATTGAATTTTGAGGGAAATATTGAGCCACTAATGGTTCTTTGAGTTGGGGTAGAGACTTGGTGGAGGAAGGAGCACAGAGTTAGGTAAGACTAATGTTACTGGACTCCTACCATGTAGTACTAGGCTGTATGACAAAACGCTTTACAAATGTTATCCAAAGCCTGTGGTGGTCCACGGGATTTAGAGTCATCTGAGTCACTTATTAAAACCAGAGATGCCTGCACCCCACCCCAGACCTACTGAACCAGAATCTATGGAAATGGGACTCTGTATGCTTAGTAAGTAAGCTCACTTGTGATGCTGATGTGTAACCAGCCAAGCTTGAGAGCATGAGCGTGATCAAAACTCAGTGTAATGTGGTCAGAGCTGTGCTCTTGGAAGATCTGGCTGGGAGCAGCAAATGAAATGGTGTGGATGCAAGAGAGAACAGAAGTGAGAAGACCAGTTAGGCACACATGCAGCTGTACAGTGGAGCCTTAACTACATTGACAATTGTAATTGAAAAAATCAATAGTTGTTGAATTATGATGATGCTAATCTATGTAGAATAGAGGAATGTAAGGAAGTCAAGCAAAATTACACCTGATGTGAATGGTTTGATTTGTATACATTAGTGTGGTTTAAATAGACTAAAATTTTAACTCTTTGAGAAAATCAAAGTTTCAGTCTTAATCCCAATTCAGTGTCTAATAACCATGATACTTAGAATGATGCTACACCATTGGCTGTATTGTTATAATAATGACTAATATTTTAAAACTGAGGGATATAATCACACATATTGATAAAATAGGCTTTTTTACACTCTGGAAAAATAAACAAAATTGACCTAAGGCGTATATTATTTATTTTATAATAGATCTAGCTGCATTTCCCCCTACTGTAGATTTAGATTAGTGGTTTTGAATTTACTACTTATTCTTTCAAAAACAAAAATATTAAGTAAAATAAATTGAAGAGTTGCAGTTTTTTTCCTCTGTGTTTTGTTTTTGAAATTTCTGAGTGTGTTCTTTCCCTCTACAGGAGGCTCTTTCTTCATCCCAAACTTCAAGAGCTTTACGTCTGTTTTCATGACTCAGTCACAGAAATTGCCATTGAAATGGCTTTTAAATTGTTCTTCGGATTAACCTTGTAGCTGTATTTTCTTGATGTACAGCAACACTGTGCACAGACCATCAAGTAGTGTTAGAACTGCTTAAACCCATTCACAAAGAGATAAGGTTTCACTTCTTTTCACTGTTCACTACTGAACACGAGGTTGTTGAAGACTGAGATGATATGCTGCTGGATTTGATGCACTAAATCTTATTGTCAGACTTTTGAAGAAGATACTTGATCAAAATATGAAGAAGGGATTGTTAACTTATTTCCATTTTGGTATATAACATTAATTTATTTACTAGTTTGAAATCATGTGATGTGTTTTATATAAAATTAATATAGGAATGTTTATCTTGGAAAAGTACCCAATTCATTGTGTATTTTTCTCAAGACTAATATTGATACCTGGCGAAGCAATCATGAAATTCGGAGGAGGTGACCAGGTTCTGTAACTAATTAGTGCTGTGACCATCAACAAGTTTTTGTACCTCTGTGAGCTCAGAGTTTTCATGTACAAATGAAATGATTGCTTTGAGGTGTCTAAAGACCCTCTTAAGTAAAATGTGCAATTTTTTTCCTCTTGGCTATTGTTCGGTACCTAAATTTGTAATGTCCAAGTACTGATTTCAGATACTTTAGTTTAGGTATTTTAGTAGGTACCTCACAGTGGGGGAAGAGAGGAGTGAAAATTAAACTTCTTTTTTTATTTATTTGATTTACTTTACTCTTTCGGGTCAATTGTATTTTGACTAGGATGTGTTATTCTTAACTATTTGTCCATAAACTTTCATTGTTTTTCTCTTTGTTGAAATATATTCAGGTATACACACACATTTTATACAAGTTCATGAGTATTAGGAAAGCTGTATGTAAGTCTTTTTTTTAAAACCTAATCACGTTGAAAACACTGAAAAAATTGACTAAAGAAATTCTGTGGCGACTTCTTTTGTTCAATACGAATTTTTGCCTTACAAATATGGATCATTATGTATTGGGTTTTCCCAAAGCGGGGCACTTTAATGAACAATAGTTTACTCAACTTTGAGTAGAGAAAGAAAAGTACTAGGGTGAGAATTTTCTTTGGCTGTCAGAATTTGGTGGTTTGAAAGGAAGGAAGAGCATGACAATTCTTAAATGACATTTACCCAGTGGATTCCACTGAAGTTCAGCTGTCCCCAAGACTTTATAATACTGGATTCTTTCTTCTTCAGGACTTAGGAAGGCAAATTATGCTGACACATCGAAAGCCAGTCTCTGCCTTTCCCCTACCTCAAACGTGAGACCTCCAGCTTAGTCAGAATTAACTGCAAAACATAGTGGATGCACCATTGAAACATCTTGTCTTGTAAGAAACACTATTATCCTTCTGTCATGAGTGTAAGAGACTTTCACCCAGGCGTTGAAGATGCAAACAACTATACTTGTCCCGTTAGTGACTTGTGGGCTTTAGTTTTGGCATTCAAAACAAGGCAAGAAACTTTGGTTCTTGAAATGCAGAAAATGGCTTGCAATATCCTCCCCCTTAAGATTATAATATTGGTCAAATGGTAGATAGACTCTTTACTATTGTCTTAGGACTGCTTGTCTGCATGTATAGGTATTGAGGTATTGTTTAAAAGTATTTAGTAAATGTCTTAAATGTCTTGATATGTCCCCCCAAACACCATGAGCTATTTTTAATACTGAGAATTATTCATAAATGCAGCTATTGATCACCTCAGATTTTCAAACAGACTGAACTAAGACTTGAGATTTTACCATCAGGAACTTTTTCTGTTTCATTTAATGAAATTTTGGTGTGTTGAACTGCTTTCCTGATATCAGAGAATCATGAGACCACTATTTAATAACTAAAATAAAAAGACAAAGCAGACTACTGATCTTAATAAAAGTCATTTGCAGTATTGTAGATGTGCTCTGTAATGAACAGGTGGCAGAGACGTTGCATTTTTAAGAAATAAAACCAAACATTATCTTGGCTTTTATCTCTAAATGGATATCAAAATACAAGGTGAGTCAAAAATTATCCGCACTCTGGCTGTAGAATTTAATTAACTTTTAGAAAAGACAAATACATCATTTTTTGACATAATCTTGCTTTTCAATACACTTTGCTCATCTGTCAACAAGCTTTCATATTCCCTCATTAAAAAATGTTTTAGGCTGAGCTGTGAGCCACAAATGCACTGCTGTCTTCACTTCTTCATCAGAGGTGAATCTTCATCCTCCTAGGGCTGCTTTCAGGGGACCAAAGAGGTGAAAGTCTGATGGAGCAAGATCAGGACTATAGAGAGGATGCTTTAACACCTCAAAACGAAGTTTTTGCAGAGTGTCGACAGTGTGGGCAGAAGTGTGTGGACATGCACTGTCATGCAAGATCACAAAGTCCTCTGCGTTTAACCCAAAGTTTAGGCTTAAGCACAAACTTTTCGAAACCTATGTCTGTCATGGATTATTTCATAGGCAGAGCCATGGCTGATTTGCAAATGATTTGCCACATAATCCACTGTCATTCGTCTATTTGACAGAATCATTTCACGTGTACGCTCAATGTTGTCATCAGCCGTGGACATGGACGGGCATCCGGCTCCTTGACGGCTAACACTTGTGTGACCTTCCTTGAACTTCTCTCTCCATTCATACACACTTCCTTGTGACAAAATACTTTCTCCATACTGTGCACAAAGTCTTCGATAAATAACGGCACCAGGTACACCCTCACACCACAAAAAATGAATTGCTGCACACAATGCTCTCTTTTTGTGCAAATCACAAGTGGGGCATCCATTTTTGCTTGCACTGTAGTTACAAATGAACTGATGTAACACGTTCACACCTGCACAACAGTGACTGGGGAGACAGCAGCCTTGATCGGAAAGTGCTGATAAGACAGTGCAGCCAACAGAAGTTTGTTTTTTTTTTAACTATTTATTGGCTGTGTTGGGTCTTCGTTGCTGCACACGGGCTTTCTCTAGTTGCTGGGAGCGGGGGCTACTCTTCATTGTGGTGTGCGGGCTCCTCATTGTAGTGGCTTCTCTTGTTGTGGAGCACGGGCTCTAGGCGTGTGGGCTTCATTAGTTGCGGTACACGGGCTCAATAGTTGTGGCTCACGGGCTGTAGAGCACAGGCTCAATAGTTGTGGTGCACAGGCTTATTTGCTCCACAGCATGTGGGATCTTCCCAGAGCAGGGCTCGAACCCATGTCCCCTGCATTGGCAGGTGGATTCTTAACCACTGTGCCACCTAGGAAGTCCCAGAAGTTTTAATATATCTGGAGTGCAGATAATTTTTGACTCATTCTTGTAAGCATTGTAAGTAAACTTAGCTGCCCATTTTTCCATATATGTTCAGATCCACATCTGAAAGTAGATCAGTCTCATTGGACTAAGTGCCTGTCTGCCACTTTATTAAATAGAGACAGAGAATGCTTTAGCAGATTACCGAAACATTCTTAAGTTGGATTTTATTAGCATCCTACAAATGTTCTTTTTCACCAAAGACTGTAATGCAAAAGACTATATAACCAGCATTAAAAAAAAAAAGTGCTATCTTACAACCATTATATATTTTTTAGCCCTGCAAAGTTACATTTTAGATTCTTTCACTTTCTTTATCTCCCTTTAGTTTCTTTTTGTCAGGTTAGAGAAGAGAATGTTTCTTATTTGTGCCAAGGGGCCCTTGATGGTGATGCATACTGGCAAGATAGTAAATTTGCAGTGCCTGCTTGCTTTTTTATATTTCTAATACAAATGGGAAAAGCTATGAAACCAATTTACTGGATTTGCCCACTTTGAACATTCTTGAAAATAATATTGTGAATAATTATTTGTTATCTGTGTGATTTCCTTCTAGATAGTGCCTGGCACATGTTATGTGCTATAAAAGTGTTAGCTGCTGCTACTACTACTACTACTACACCATTTATTATTATTATTATTATTATTAAATATCCATTGGTTGAAAACCATGGAGTCAGCTAAATCATACCTTCTACTGTATAAAATGTTGGAAAGCTAAGAAAAAGTATTCAACACTAAACACTTTTAAAACAATGACATACTTTGGATATTTTAAAATATATTAAATGTTACTAAAACTTTAATCTCTATACAAAACTGTGTGGAAATAATTTAATTTTGTACTTCTGTATTCTATATACTTGAAGCTATTTTTACACTATATTGATAGTTTTTAATAAAGATGGTTTAGAGGTTTGTTTACAGTTTTATTGCCTTTTTGTCCATTCGTCCAATGTTTATTACATTTCTACTCTGTACCAAGCACCGTTTTGGATGCCAGGTATACAGCAGTGAACAAAACAGCTAAAATTCATATCCTTATACCGCTTGTGTTCTAGTGGGAGAGGTAGACCACAAATAAGACAAATAAGTAAAATATGTTAACAAAAGCTAAGAGAGAAAAAAAAAAGTGAAGCGAGAAAATGGGATATGACGTGTGGGAGACAGGGTGGCCAGGGAAAGTGTTGCTGAGGTGACCCCAGATCTGAAGTGAGGAAACCAACCAAGCTGATTTCTAAGGAAAGAAGAGTGAACAGTGCAAAGGCCTTGAGATGCTATACTTTTAATATCAACATATAAATCACCAGAACTTTTTTCATCCCCTAAATCGGTAAATAAAATGCAGTGCAGCAAATTAAACATTTTCAACTTAATCTTGAAAAGAGCTGATTCAGAGCTCTTAATAGGGTTAAAAAAAAACTACACTTCTAAGTACTTTCACTTTTGCTGTCTTCCAACAAAGAATACATGTCAAAAGTAAGCTTGAGGATATCATAAAGGAATGTGCTATAAACACTGTCAACTATGGGGTCAAATGTCAGGAAGGGGGGAAAGGGAGGCAAGAAAGCAAGGGAGAGAAAACTGCCTTGGGGAGCAGCAGAAGACTTGCTTTTTTGTCCCTCCAAGATACTTATGTTTCTGGTGACCAGAAAAGGTACTTTTGACCTCTCTTGACACCTTAAAGAGACAGTCTTGCTTGGAGTGTGATTCAGGCAATTCACCCTTTAAATTTCTCCTTAAGTGCTTCAAATTACAAGAGAATTAAATGTTTCATTTTTCAGATTTTTGCAGATACAATGCCCATCATTTCTTGAATTTGCAATGGATTTCACAAAGGATTTTGAAGTCGATGCGATGAGAAGACTTTAAATTTTTAAAGCCAGTTATAATGATTAATGCGATTGTTTCAGAAAGATTAATCTGGCCTCAGCATATAATACGTAAAGAGACTCAGGCTGAAAAACCAGTTGAGTCAAATAAGTGCTATGGAAAAGGAAAGGAAGGTAGCACCAAACATGGTAGCAGTAGGACTTGCCAACTAGCTCTATGTGAGGTAATCAAAATATTAACAAAATTCCTGCTCTGGAATCCCTCTGGCCTAAATATTTGGTTTTTTATTAGTGACAAGTACTATTAAAAGTGTTATGACACACTTAAGATAATAAAGAAAAAAAAGTAACCTAAAGTTAAAAAAAGCCAGTGGCTCATCTCACATTACTTTATAGATGTGTTTCAAGATTGCAAGTCCTACACAGTAAGAGGTAAGATGGAATATTCCTTTATTAGAAACCATCAAACAAGTTGTAAAGAGGAATCAGGAATATATTCTTTTATTATAATGCTAAGATATTATTTGCCTCTTTCATTCTCTCATTTATCATACAGTGGAGTTTTACAGTGGGTACATATTGTGTGCTATCACGGCAAATGGAGCGCAAAAGCAGCAATGTAAAAATCTGGCTGTCTTTTATTAAGCCAGACATTTTAAAAGACTTTCAAAAATATAAAACTTTCAAAAAATATTCTCACCACAGTTTTTTTCGTTTGTAAAACAGTTATTTTGTGGGGGCTTCCCCAGTGGCACAGTGGTTAAGAATCCGCCTGCCAATGCAGGGGACACGGATCGGAGCCCTGGTCCGGGGCATCCCACATGCCACAGTGCTGCTAAGCCCATGCACCACAAGTACCGAGCCTGTATTCTACAGCCCCCAAGTCAGAACTATTGAAGCCCACGCACGCACGCGCCTGCACACACGCCTAGAGCCCATCCTCCACAAGAGAAGCCATGGCAACAAAAGCCACCGCACCCCAGCGAAGAGTAGCACACGCTCTTGGCAACTACAGAAAGCTCGCATGAAGCAAGGAAGAGCCAACACAGCCAATAAATTTTAAAAAAAGAAAAAAGAAAAAATTTTTTATTTTAAAATGTTACTTATGTAGGGGTTTATTGTTATTTTAAATGAGTTGATTTTTTAAATTTTCTGTTTCAATTTCTGAAATGGTTACTATCAATATATAACACAAAAACAGAAGCTTCTTTGTGGTCTTCAATGTTAAGAGTGAAAAGGACCCTAAAATCAAAGTTTGTGAACTGCTATTCTAGAACAGGTCATTGATTCTCAACCCTGCACATTAGAATTACCTGGGGAATTCAAATTCAAATACAGACACCAGGGCTCACTTCCGGATATCCTGATTTAACAGGACCTAAACCCAAGCATTAATTAGACAAAACAAAACACTCCCCCCACCCCCATCACCCCCCCCCCACCTTTGAGTGTGCAGTCTGGGTTGAGCACCACTGTTTTAGATAGAATTACCAATTTAAATAAAATACAGAAAAAAGAGGAACATGAAAAATTACGTAATTGGGGTGCAGTCCATAAAATCAAACGGTGAGACAGTAACTAGAAACGAACCCTGCTAAATTAGAGGAGCAGGAATTAAAGCGATTTCTAACAGAAGGTGTAAGGGTTACCCTGGAAACTAAAACTTAACTTGGTTAATCCCACGCGGTTGGTTGACTGCTTAGTCCTAGTTTGGGCTACTAAATATCCTCAGACAGAACTGTTCCTCCCGGGTCAGAACCCACCGCCTCCTGGCCCTGCCCGCCGCAAGGACAACCCCGCACCAACACTCGCCAAGGCACTTCAGGCGGCGCGGCGCGGCGCGGCGAAACCACGTGGCCGGCGCCAGGTGGCGGGAGGCGGTTGGAGGCGCCTGCGCAGCTCCTCCCCCGCGCGCTGGTCTCCCGGCGTGCTGAGCGCCGCTTTCCCGCCAGGACGACGCTGAGGCGATTTTCGGCTCCTCTTGGTCGTCTTTCCGGGTCTCGTTTTGAGCTGCTGGTGCCCGTCTTTACGTCCATCGTCCCACCATGCAGCGTGAACCTCCAAGGAGGAAGCAGGAGAAGAAGGCGGAAAAGCGTCTCTTTGACGCCTCGTCCTTCGGGAAGGACCTGCTGGCAGGCGGGGTGGCAGCGGCCGTGTCCAAGACGACAGTGGCGCCCATCGAGCGGGTGAAGCTGCTGCTGCAGGTGCAGGCGTCGTCCAGGCAGATCAGCCCGGAGGCCCAGTACAAAGGCATCGTGGACTGCCTGGTGCGGATTCCGCGTGAGCAGGGTGCGTTCTGGGAGGCCTCCGCGCCGGCCTCTCCCCCCTTGCTGGGTCAGCTTCCCAGAAAAGGGGGTGGGTGGGCCGCGGGTGGATGATTGCGGCGCCGCGGCCCTGTGTGTCGGTGATGAGTTTGTTTTCTTTGCCTTCCGTAATTCAATTTTTTAACCAGTCTAAGAGACTCTTGCTTTCCCAGGGCCAAGAAGGCCTTCACATGACCAGCCCTTGGGCAGTGGAGACCACCACCTTCTCTTTCTCTAAATTTCTCCTTCGCAGTAGGCTCTGCACCTCGGTGCCCCTGTGCCTGGCTCAGGAGGGAAATGGTTGAGCTCCCAGGATTGGGGGGAGATGCCATTAGGCACTTGGCTGTATGTTAGTAGGTACTTTAAGTTGCTTAAATATTTGTTGAAGTAATATATTTAAGAGAAATATTCCAAATATGGAAGCATTGGGGCCCTCAATATCTAGTACGTATTCAGTGAAAAGAGGTGCTGTTTATTCTCGAGAAGCACTGAAGACTAGGGCTGAGACTAAAGAGGCACTCACGTCTGCAAAGCTTTTAGGGGGATACCAAAAAAACTCTGTAGTAGAAACAAATATTTTAATGCAGTATTTTTAAAAATCAAAATTAATGCGAAAAACCCATGTTGAGCAAAATATAAAAATTTTAAGTAAAGACAGGGTCAGTATTAATTTTTATTTTTTGGCGTCAGGCTGTTTTTACTTAAAATTTTGATATTTTGGTTAACTGTGGAGTTTTTTTTCCCATTAATATTGAAATGACTTCAAGGAATAAATAATGAAAATGCTTTATTAATCATTCAGTGTCCTCCTTGCAGAACGGCTCCTAAGTTAGCTAAGTGGATAAAAGAATTGATCATAAATTTTCTATAATTCACCCATCTAGCGGGATTCAATTGAAAACTCTATATGAACTCTAAAAAGGAAATAGACATAGTTATTCTGTATTCTGAACAAGAAGTGGCTTCAAATCTAGTGTAGTCCTTTCTTTCACTGGTAAGTCTAGGGTAGGTTACTCTTCCTGCAATAAAAAAGAATTCCTGGGAATTCCCTGGTCGGCCATTGGTTAGGACTCCTCACTTCCACTGCAGGGGGCTGGGGTTCAATCCCTGGTCTGAGAATTAAGATCCCACAGTGGAGTATTTCCGGTTGAGGATAGACTCTTAAGGCATCATCTAAACTGTGGATTTAGAGTACCCCATCTGGGAGGTGAGTTTAGACCTTTGGTTCATGGTTCACGTCTTCTCACTCCCATTTATTTTATCAGAGCAAGCTTCCCATTTCTCTTCAGAGAAGTAGGAGCCTCTTTATTATTTGCTAATCTGCTTTAAATATTTAGTCAGGTAAAGTTAAGTATTCTGGACAGATTGTGCTCACCAGTGCTAAATCATTTTATATTTTAAATGTTTTTTGTAATATTTAAACCTAAGTATGTTCAGTATGGCTCTTGTAAATTGAGACCATTCTGAATAGTATTCTGGTTCCAGCTTTTTCTTTAAGCAGAGTTTTAAGAAAATGTTTTCTAGAATATACAAGGCCTTATTATGAGTACACCATGGTAAATTCTATGCTGAAAGATTAGTAATTCACAGCAGGAATAATATTGCCATCTAGGGGCATTTTTGGAAACTTGTGAGGAATTTTTTGTTTAACACAAAGATACAGGGGAGTAATCCTTAATTACAGTGATATGAAAGGCAAAAATCCAAGGCTGCTAAACATCCTGCTGCTGCTGTATCTGGCCAGTCCTACACAACAAAAGATTTGTCCTGCATCCGCATGACTCAAATCTCCCACTGGACATTCATGTAGCAGTAAAACTTGTTGATGATTATCTAAGCCTAGAAACGAATTCTTATTTACCTATAAACACAAACTGTCTGGGACATAATTCTAGTATACACTGATTCCAGTGTATACTTGTAAGTAGAGGAAAGATTGTACTTTGTTTTGTTCAAAATTCTACGGAGAGTTGTTGATCATTGTGAAAACTCATGTTAGCAGCTCTGTGTGTGATATTTGGTCACCACTTACATCATCTACATATTTAACTATTGAATTCATGATGATTGTATATATATATTTATTAAGCCCTTTTTTCAAAATGGCAACATGTATCTTAAGCATAACTGATTCATTATAAGTAGAAGCAAGCATCTGACTGTCTATGATGTGATCCCTCCTCACCAATTTACTAATTAAAACATTTTATTATAAATTCCTTTATTTTCACTTTGCATATAGCAGAGAGGGCATTATATTGATTTTTTTGAACTAGTGAATAGGTCATTGTCTTTGGAATTTTTTAATTAATTAATTAATTAATTGGTCTTCATTGCTGCGCAAGGTCTTTCTCTAGTTGAGGCGAGTGGGGGCTACTCTTCCTTGCAGTGCGTGGGCTTCTCATTGCAGTGGCTTCTCTTGTTGCAGAGCACAGGCTCTAGGCACACAGGCTTCAGTATTTGAGGCTCGCGGCCTCAGTAGTTGTGGCTCATGGGCTTTGTTTCTCCAAGGCATGTGGAATCTTCCTGGACCAGGGTTTGAACACTTGTCCCCTGCACTGGCAGGCAGATTCTTAACCACTGTACCACCAGAGAAGTCTGACGTCATTGTCTTTGAATTCTGTTTCTATATAGTAAAGGAAGAATTGTAGAATATTTATTGTGTATAGAAGACTTGAACCTGGTAGGTTTGAGAATCACTGTGCTAGATCTTTCTGTAACGTTACTAGGCAATCAAATTCTGAGACTGTTATTTTCTGTAATTTACCTTCTGTCTCTTGTGAAAGTCAAGATACACTGCCATCTCAGTGTTCTGAAGTTTCTCTTGTTTTTCACGTTTGCTCTAGTTGTACTGACAACTTTTCTTTAGGCAATATGGAATGAGCACAAGAGACGATGAATTCAGAAGGCGCAACTAGATGCTCTCTCACTATCTCCTTACCTTATCTCTTTCTTTACACCTCAAGGAGAGATCTCTTCATTTTTGCTTGAATATAGCTTTAAACATCTCTTTGGGTGTCTTTGATACTTTCTATAAGTTTTCCTTGGCTTGTGAAAGCTTCTGGATTTATCCTGACTAAGGCTATTGTTTAAGATTTACTCTGTTCTTTAGTTGGTTTTATGACCCTACAACTTTGTACGTGTACTTTTATTTAGTAATGTTTAAACCGTTATTATACAAAGAATGCATGTTTAGAATAGAAAACTGGAAGATATAGGGAAACAAAAAGTTTAAAAAAGCACTGCCAGCATCACCACAGTCAACATTTTGGTGTCTGTGCTGTGATTTTTTTTTCACTGAGCAAACTATGCATCTGTAAATGTATTTTAATTAATATAATTGTTTTATTTAATGTATTGTAACATAGGGTTTTAAAAATATTATCTATAAGTCTCATTTTTAAGACCCTACCAGAACTCCTTTTTCTTTTAGGTATTCCTGGCCATGAATTCATCTGAACTTTTCCCAACATATTTTTCTGAAGGCTAAAGCAGTGAGGTTTTTATATCTTGAAGATGATATTTTGGGGTATGGAAAGAAAATATTAGGTATATACTTTAAATAAAATGGGAAAATAAACTTTACTCATATTTAGTAAATGAATTGTCACTGGCACTTGTGGTAGACCAAATGTTAGTTATGTATCACAGGACACTAAGGCATCCTGATAAAAGAGTAGGAGTTACACAGGGTAAAGGGGATATCAGGTACCCTTACTCAGTTATTGTATAATAAACATATCATTGTTTATGTTGGCTCAATTAAGTGGTTTTATAGAGATAAGACTATTTGAATGTTTGAAATTGTCAAGAAGACTATTTGAAATATAGATTCACATACACTATTTTTAAGGATGAACTTCATCCTAAGGGTACCTTGAGATAATAACAAATGATAGTATGAAAACATCATGCTTAGCAAGATATTGAATGTACTGTTTTTTAACTATTAAAACAAATGCTCAATTGTGCCCTAATATCTAAAAGTTTTCCCTGACCACCCTATCCAAATAGCCCTTCTGCATTCTCCATCTACATTTACTATTTTTTTCTTGCAACCACTTGACATATTTATTTGTTCATTGTCTGTCTTTATTAAAATGTAAGGTCCGTAGAACCAAAAATTTTGTTCCTGTGCACCTGGTATCAAATAAAAGGTTTTAAATGAAGAATGTTTTTTTTTAAATTTTTATTGGAGTATAGTTGATTTATAGTGTTGTGTAAATGAAGAATCTTTATCTCATTCTTTAATTTCTCTTTTGGATATGTTTTACAAATGTACATAACAGGGTAGTATAGTAGCAAAGGTATATGGTTTACTTTTTTAAATATGTACATATTTGAGTCATGATTACATTTTTTAACTGATAGGCCGACTGTCAAAACATGTTGAAACCTACTAGTCTCGAATATACAGTTGACCCAGGTTTGAACTGTGTGGGTCCACTTATACGTGGAATTTTTTTTTCTCAGTAGTAAACACTGCAGTACTCAATCCCTGCTTGGTTGAATCCATGGTTGCAGAACTGTGGATATGGAGGAACCACACACAGGGAGGGCCGACTACAACTTATACTTGGATTTTTGACTGCACGGATAATTGGTGTCCCTAACCCCCTGTTGTTCAAGGGTCAACTGTATACCCAAACATACCTAGCATTTCCATTCTTGGCTAGTAAGTTGAGCAGTAAATGGCCCAGTAACTTTTTCCCATTTTCTCATCAGTTCTATATTAATTCTTAATTATTTTCTCAGAATTAAGTTCAGAGTAGGTTTTTCTCACCCTTAAATTTTGAAGAGATTATTTTTACTTAGCAATTGAGTAAAAAAAAAAACTTAGATGTTTTGCTATTAGCAGAGAAATATGCCATAACCCCTATGTTTTTCTCTATCAATTTTATGATTATATTTTAGGAAACTGTCCTTTTATTCTGTGACTAGAGAGTCAAATACTACTACATTTGCATCACTCTTGCTTTTTTCTTATTTTATTCTGACCAAAAAGTACTACTGTTTTTATCCAAAATGGAGTTTTACTTAGAGGCAATAGAGATTTAATAGCTCTAGATCTGTAGTCAGATGGATCTAGAAAGATCTGGAATTAGGTCCCTTTCCCTTACCTTGTAACCTTGAACAATTTTTATTTAACCTTTCTCAACCTCAGTCTCCTCAGTTCTACACAAGGTATAATAACATTACCTATCTCATATGATAGTTGTGATGGTTAGACAAGATAATGCCTGTAAAATATTCAACCATATGTCTATTACATAGTTCGTGCTCAATAAATTTTAACTTTGATCATTTTGAATATAGTCCTCAATTTATAAACATGTATTCCTCATGTTCATTTGTAAATGAATGTATTTGGGATAAATTTGCATTACATATAGAGTAGATTTTTGTGGTCTATCTAAAGAACCTACATAGTACATAGTATACCTAGAGTATAGTTGAATAAAACCCTGAAACCTAGCCCCCAGAAATAATATTTCTGTAGAAGATGTGTTTAGAATTCCACTTTGAGATTCCTCCTCTTTGCACTCTTACTAGGAACACTGGAGCTCCTAAAAGCATGGTACAGCAGTGAGATGCAAAGAAGGGAATAAGTTTTTTAAAGTATGATCTGTGGAAAAAGAGGCTCAAGCAGGGGGTTTTAACCTGATATCTATAGCTTCAGGGAATCCATGAATCCTGTGAAATACGTGCAGAAGTATTTTATGTGTGCGAGATTATATTTTTTCAGACATAACTCGTTAAGAGCTGTCCGTTTTCCTGTTATACTCCTAGGGATTTATTTGCTTGTAGATTTTCATTGAGACATTGACAGTTGTTTTGATGAAACCTCTAGGTTTTTCCATGCTAATACAATTTTGCTAAAAGACATATGTTCTTCTGTCAGTGCTAGCAAACCCCTTTAGTTATAAATCTGGCACTCTGTCATGGTCTCATGTTAATTTGCAGATATCTTTGTCATCAGAATCTTCCATTTATTTTCAGCACATCAGCCAAAGTTACAAAGCTTTATACTACTCTTATATATGACACTCTCTTGTGAAATAAACATTAATCCAGTACTGTAATCCTGATTATAACTAACTCATAATCTGAAACCTATAATATCTCAATACCATCTAGCTGAATCAGCCATGTCCAAAATGACAATAAATAAGAGCCCTGTATAAAATGGGAATTCTAATACATTTTTGATACATAACACTTTTTTAAACTCTGTTTTTTTAAACAAATGATTTCAACTTGCATCCCATTTGATCAGATTGGCAATTCTCCAGCCAGTGGGTTCTTTATCCTTTTAAGATCGATTTATCCTCTGCCAGTAATCTGTTGTTGTGTTGCTATAAAACATGATCTAGAAAATCAAACCTTATTCTTCAGTATCATTTACACAGTCATATTTTACTTTCAATGTTTCTCTTCTACAGGTCTGACCTCAGAAAATACAAATGCATAACTATGTTATTAAATGTTTTTATTAACTATGAAGAACTTAAAAATCACTAAAAATATCTCCAAAAATTAGATTCACCAACCTCCCTCAGTAATTCAATGTGGCCATAACTAGCAAGAAATATTCTTTTATAATTTGTGTATATTTCTCATATTTTAAGATTTTTATTTTGTTTCCATTAAAGAAAAATTGTTGACCTTTCTTAGTACAGAAAATATTTGCGTGATTAAAGTATTTATGGAAAAGTATTGTAGCTAAGGGACTGAATTACTGAGCCAGATGGCTTGAGTTTCAATTCCAGGTCTACAGTTTTCTAAGTGACACTGGGCAAGTTACTTGACTAACTTCTCTCTGCCTTAGAAGATGTTTTTAGCTCATTTCTTCATGTTTAAAACAGAGACTAAATAGTACTTACCTCGTGGGTGATTATGAGGAGTAAATTAATAAAAAGCAGTTCCTAGAAATTAGTGTTGTTGTTTTGTTAATATTGCCTTTGCCTCAAAAATTTTTACAGTAATCATTTTTTGTTTTATTAAAAAGAGCTTTATTTACTATACTTTAATAATTTTAGGACTTCTCTAATATGTTTCCTCAGAAACCCCAAAGCTGAAGTAGAGCTTTGGAGACACACAGAAGACTTGATTCTAAATACTGGTTATAGTTTTTAAAGTTATAAAAGTTTCAGTTTGTGTATGTATAAAATGGGTACTGTAGGAGAATGTATACCATAAGCATAGTGTGATAATTAAATGAAATATATATATAAAGCCTTTGCCAGTGCCGAGCACATATTAAATGCTCAGGAAGTTGTAACTATTACCATTACGTGTTAAATGCTCTAGTACAATAATTTATGCCTACAACAGAATGCCTAGTAACTGAATCAGCTGTGAGGACTGAGAAGATTATTTCTTGGCATTAATATACTTGTATTAATATACTTCTTAATTGTCTTTGTGCAACTGCTTTATATTCAGCTTGGGAGTCACCAATATTCAGTGTTTTTTCCCACAAAGTATACTTAGTTATTTAACAAATAAATATCTTTCCCTCTGTGTATTTATCTAATCTAATTTTCAGTTTCTGAGCACTGGGCCCAGTCAACTGAGATTATCTTCATTTGAATTTTTATCTTTAGAAGACTGGCTCTGGGTATTCTGTCCTCCAAGCTGGGACTAGAAGTATCCTATTCAGAGTAGCAATCAAAACATCTGTAAAAACAACTATGGGTCCTGAAGGGCTAGCTTGTTGTATTCTAGGGCAGCAATGGGCTATAAAGGCAGCTCTGAATTATCAGGGTAACACAATGACTGAATTATAAAGTTCGGTCATTCCGTGGAGATTTGAAGTGGGAACATTATTGACCTTGAAAGTTTCCTCCTGTCTCTCCATCAAACCTCTGGAAGCTGTCTTGAATTGTAAATTGATTCCTTTTTTGGCTAGGTTTTAAAATATAAAGATAAGACTCTTTTATCCCTTTCTCATCCTCATGAGTATATATACAAAACAGTTTCGTTCCAACAGCCTTGTCACCATAAGAATTATATTTTATGATTTGGAAATGAGGCTAAGGGTTACTAGCTTCTCTGACAGGTACTAGTAAGCTCTGTTTTTCTACTAGTAAGGAGCCCTGTATTCAACTGGTAATGCTTTCCATAGGTTTTTAGGTATTCAAGGCTTCTTACTGGAAATTAACAAAATTGAAATGGGGTATGTGGAGTTAACACAGCCTTTTTCTTCAGTTGGAGACACATGTAAACTTTATTTTTTTTCTCATGAGTAAAGTTGTAAGTTTTAGATAGTTTAAACATCTAAGTTTGATAAAACTATGCAAATTATTTAATAATAATACAATATGTTATATTTAATACATTTTCTTTTGTAGGTTTTTTAAGTTACTGGCGTGGGAATTTGGCAAATGTTATCCGGTATTTTCCAACACAAGCTCTAAACTTTGCTTTCAAAGACAAGTACAAACAACTGTTCATGTCTGGTGTTAATAAAGAAAAACAGGTAATTATTTTTTATTTTATTTTATTATTTTCTTAATTGAATGAAAGATCCTTTAAATTATGTAGTGTTTTGTAATTTTCAAAAGTTTCACACATGATTTCACATTATCCCATAGTAACCCCCTTTTCCCCCCCATCCCCATCTGCTCCTCCCCCTTCCCTCTCCCCACTGGTAACCACTAGCTTGTTCTCTACATCTGTGAGTCTGTTTCTTTGTTTTATTCACTAGTTTGTTGTATTTTATAGATCCCACATATAAGTGATATCATACAGTATTTGTCTTTCTCTGACTTACTTCATTTAGCATAATGTCCTCAAAGTCCATCCATGTTGCTGCAAATGGCAAAATTTCATTCTTTGTTATAGTTCAGTAGTATTCCATTATTATATATACCACATCTTCTTTATCCATTCATCTGTTGATGGACACTTAGATTGCTTCCATACCTTGGCAACTGTAAATAATGCTGCTATGAACATTGGGGTGCATGTATCTTTCTGAGTTGGTGTTTTTGTGTTCTGGGGGATATAGACCCAGGAGTGGAATTGCTGGATCATATGGTAGTTCTATATTTAGGGAAAAAAGGTAATTATATTTTAATATCTCTAAAATTTTCTAAGAAGCAGTTGGATTTGTCTTACCTGAGGTGTTTTTTTCAATTGAAGCATCGTTGATTTGCAATGTTGCATTAATTTCTGCTGTACAACAAAGCGATTCAGTTATACATACATATATATATATTTATATATGTACACACATACATTCTTTTGTTTATATATTTTTCCATTATGGCTTATCACAGGATATTGAATATAGTTCCTTGTGCTATATGGTCGGACCTTGTTGTTTATCTGTTCTGTATATAATAGCTCACATCTGCTAACCCCAACCTCCCCTTCCTTCCCTCCCTACCCCCATCCCCCTTGGCAAGCACAAGTCTGTTCTCTATGTCTGTGAGTCTTTCTGTTTCATGGATAGGTCTGTTTCTGTCATGTTTTAGATTCCACGTATGAGTGATATCATATGGTATTTGTCTTTCTCTTTCTGATTTACTTCACTTAGTATGATAATCTCTAGTTGTATCCATGTTGCTGCAAATGGCATTTCATTCTTTTTTATGGCCGAGTAGTATTCCATTGTATATATATACCACATCTTCTTTATTGATTCATTACTTATGGAGTTTTATTTGGGGAGGAGGTGCTCAAGTGGTGGAAAAAATAATAGTTAAAACATAACAACTGTTAGCATATTATAATAGGTATTAAGTTATAGAAATTACTTATGGAAAACAGAATTATATTAACTTTTACAAGTTTCTCTAAACTTCTTAACACAATTTTAATAACTAAGGGATTTTTGTCTCAATTCAGTATTTCTCTGAATAAATATTAATTTTAATATAATTTATATTTTATAATCACTGTCTGCTGCACTAGAAAAATTCAGTATTTAATCTGGTTTTGGTATGCAAAAAAAGCAGTCAACTGATGTGTATTTCTTACCACTGAAGTCATTTATTTCCTGAAGAAGTAAATTGTTTCTTCTTTATGACTGAGGATCTATTTAGCTGAGATTATACTGTATAGGAAGATTGAATCAGAAGCAGGAAAATGATAAACTTAAGTTAGAGAATTCTCTTTTTTATCACAAAGGTGCTTTTTCTTTTCAAGGTAATCACTCCCTTGGTTACAAAATCTTACTTTCAGAATTTCCTGCTCATATGAACTATGTGTCATTTGTCCTGGTCTCCATTTGTTCTGTTACCTCCACATACACTAGACCACCTACATTCTCTCAAGGTCTTCCCCTCACCTGCCTTTATAAAGTCTCTCTACCCCCCTCATCCTTTGTCTTTTTCTCTTTCCCCCAGCCAACCAACCAAGCTGTCCTAGCAGGTTCTTTAAAAACAACTATTTGTGGAATATTTCTTTGTTGCTCTTTCCTTTCAGATCCTTTATTCCCTTTTTTCACAATTTATATTTCATTAACAAATATTTATTAAATGCTTTGCACTGTCTATTATGTAGTTGGATGTATAAAGGTAACAAAGAAAATTCTTTACACTTAGATTCAGAAGATCGGGATTTGGATCCGGGCACTCAGCTTACTCAGCTGTGTGAGTTTTTTAATATCATCTCTCTGATCCTTAGTTTCCTCATCTGAAAATTGAACATCAGAGTACCTACCCCGTAAGGCTTAGATGAGACTAAACATGTAAAGACACATAAAATGCTTACAGTAGTGCTGTGCTTTTATGGTAGGCAGAAAAATGGTTCTGTCATCTTTAGCTAGCAACTCTAATAGTTGGAACTTCTCTTGACTAAGAACCTGTGTCAGAGGGTCCCCAGGACCATTTTCACATTCAGTGATTCACTAGGCCTCAAAGAACTCAGAAAAGCTATTATGCTCATGGTTTATTACAGCAAGAGGTTATAAATTAAAATCAACGAAGGGAAAAAGCACATAGGACAAAATCCACAAGAAACTAGGTGCAAGCTTCTAGTTGTCCTCTCCTAGTAGTCACCTGGACAGCACTTAAATCTCCCAGCAATAATGTGTGACAACACATATAATGTGTTGCCAAATAGGGTTGCTGACTTGAGCCATGGTGGCCAGGGTTTTTTGGGGAATCAGTTTCGTAGGCATGTGTAATGTGACTGACCTTAGCTACTCAGTCTCCAGCCACTGCCCCCACCCGTTCAAGAGGTCAGACTGATATAGGTTAGTCCAAAGCCCCAAGCATACAAAGGGGTGGTCACCATAAATCGATGTTAGTATAAACTGTCTGATGTTGCCCACAGCTTCAGGCATATAAAGACACTCTTACTAGGTAGGTTAGTCCAAGGGCTCAGAAGTTTATCTCAAAGGAATCTTTGAGTTTGACCAAGGGTGGTCCTGAAGATCTTTACAGTAGATGCAGGGTTTGGGCAACACAGGCCTGCCGAGTTAACCCGTTACTGAACATTTTCCACCCCACCTCCCCCAAAAGATAATTCCTATAAGACTAAGCAGAGTGGAGCAATTAGCTTCAAAATTAACCAGAAAATTTATGTTACTAATATCTATCCCTGCTAAAATTCTGTAATAAATTTCTAATTAGTAGCACTTGAGGTAAAAACATTTTTAGTATGCCTGTAAAGAACATGCTGTCTTATTTAGAATGTAAAGGTATTCAGTCACAAGTAATAGTGTAATGTTTAAATATATCTTATTTACTAAAGTTGGATACTCATGACCCTTTTATTTCTGCCCTTGGACATCAAAATTTTATCCTATCTCTACCCCACCCCACCCTCAACCCCCAGAAAAGTAGAGAGAAAAAAGAAGTGAAAAAGAAAAATCAATATTCTTGGTTTCTTACCTTGTCTAAAAGAAGCAGAGAAGATAGAAAAACAAATACGGTGTATGTGATTTAAAAGTGATTGATCTACCACAATGAGATATCTCTACACACTTACCAGAATGGCTAAAATGGTGACAACACCAGATATTGGCAAGGATGCAGAGGAGCTGAATCATTCTTACGTTGTTGGTGGGAATGGAAAATGATATTGCCACTCTAGAAAAGAGTATGACAGTTTCTTACAAACTAAACATGCATATCATACAAGCCAACTCTTGGGCATTTATCCAGAGAATAAAAACTTCTTTTCACAAAAAAAAGCAATGTATACAATGTTCATAGAAGTTTGTTTCTTAATAGACAAAAATTGGGGAATAACGCAGATGTCCTTCAACAGGTGAATGCTTTAACAAATTATGGTACGTCACACCATGGAAGATTACTTAGCAATAAAGAGAAACAGCCTTTTGATAAAACAAATATTCAAGAAACCCACTTCAGACCAAGGGATACATATAGACTGAAAGTGAAGGGATGGAAAAAGATATTCCATGCAAATGGAAGTCAAAAGAAAGCTGGAGTAGCAATACTCATATCAGACAAATTAGACTTGAAAGTAAAGACTATTAAAAGAGACAAGGAAGGGCACTACATAATGATCAAGGGATCCATCCAAGAAGAACATATCACAATGGTAAATATCTATGCCCCCAACATAGGAGCACCTCAATACATAAGGCAAATGCTAACAGCTATAAAAGGGGACATCGACAGTAACACAATTATAGTGGGAGACTTGAACACCCCACTTACATCAATTGACAGATCATCCAAACAGAAAATAAATAAAGACACACAAGCTTTAAATGACACATTAGACCATCTTGACTTAATTGATATTTATAGGACATTCCATCCAAAAACGACAGACTACACTTTCTTCTCAAGTGCACACGGAACATTTTCCAGGATAGATCACATCTTGGGTCACAAATCAAACCTCAGCAAATTCAAGAAAATTGAAATCATATCAAGCATCTTCTCAGACCACAACGCCATGAGACTAGATATCAATTACAGGAAGAAAACTGCAAAAAATACAAACACATGGAGGCTAAACAATTCACTCTTAAACAACCAAGGAATCACTACAGAAATCAAAGAGGAAATCAAAAAATATCTAGAAACAAATGACAACGAAAACACAACAACCCAAAACTTATGGGACGCAGCAAAAGCAGTTCTAAGAGGGAAGTTTATAGCAATACAGTCCTACCTTAAGAAACAAGAAAATGATCGAATAAACAACCTAACCTTACACCTAAAACAACTAGAGAAAGAAGAACAAAGAAACTCCAAAGCAAGCAGAAGGAAAGAAATCATAAAGATCAGAGCAGAAATAAATGAAAAAGAAAGGAAAGAAACCATAAGAAAAATAAATAAAACTAAAAGCTGGTTCTTTGAGAAGATTAACAAAATGGATAAACCATTAGCCAGACTCATCAAGAAAAAAAGGGAGAAGATGCAAATCAAGAGAATTAGAAATGAAAAAGGAGAAGTCACAACGGACACCTCAGAAATACAAAACATCATGAGAGACTACTACAAGCAACTATATGCCAATCAATTGGATAACCTGGAAGAAATGGATACATTCTTAGAAAAATACAATCTTCCAAGACTGAACCAGGAAGAAATAGAAACCATGAACAGACCAATCACAAGTACAGAAATTGAGGCAGTGATTAAAAATCTCCCAACACACAAAAGCCCAGGACCAGATGGGTTCACAGGCGAATTCTATCAAACATTTCGAGAAGAGTTAACACCTATCCTTCTCAAACTCTTCCAAAATATTGCAGAAGGCGGAGCACTCCCAAACTCATTCTGCGAGGCCACCATCACCCTGATACCAAAACCAGGCAAAGATGTCACAAAAAAAGAAAACTACAGACCAATATCACTGATGAATATAGATGCAAAAATCCTCAACAAAATACTAGCTAACAGACTCCAACAGCACATTAAAAAAATCATACACCACGATCAAGTGGGGTTTATCCCTGGGATGCAAGGATTCTTCAATATACGCAAATCAATCAGCGTGATACATCATATCAACAAATTGAAGGATAAAAACCATATGATCATTTCAATAGATGCAGAAAAAGCTTTTGACAAAGTTCAACATCCATTTATGATAAAAGCTCTCCAGAAAATGGGCATAGAAGGAAATTCCCTCAACATAATAAAAGCCATATATGACAAACCAAAAGCCAACATTGTTCTCAATGGAGAAAAACTGGAAGAATTCCCTCTAAGAACAGGAACAAGACAAGGGTGTCCACTCTCACCACTGTTATTCAACATAGTTTTGGAAGTGTTAGCCACAGCAATCAGAGAAGAAAAAGAAATTAAAGGAATCCAAATTGGAAAAGAAGAAGTAAAATTGTCACTCTTTGCAGATGACATGATATTATATATAGAAAACCCTAAAGACTCTACCAGAAAACTGCTAGCACTCATTGATGAGTTTAGTAAAGTAGCAGGATACAAAATTAATGCACAGAAATCTCTTGCATTCCTATACACTAACAACGGAAGAGCAGAAAGAGAAATTAAGGAAACTCTCCCATTCACCATTACAACAAAAAGAATAAAATACCTAGGAATAAACCTGCCTAAGGAGGCAAAAGATCTGTATGCAGAAAACTTTAAGACATTGATGAAAGAAATCAAAGATGACACAAACAGATGGAGGGACATACCATGTTCCTGGATTGGAAGAATCAACATTGTGAAAATGACTGTACTACCCAAAGCAATTTACAGATGCAATGCAATCCCGATCAAATTACCAATGGCATTTTTCACAGAACTAGAGCAAGAAATCTTATGATTTGTATGGAAACCCAAAAGACCCCGAATAGCCAAAGCAATCTTGAGAAGGAAAAATGGAGTTGGTGGAATCAGGCTTCCTGACTTCAAACTATACTACAAGGCCATAGTGATCAAGACAGTATGGTACTGGCACAAAAATAGAAAGGAAGATCAATGGAATAGAATAGAGAACTCAGAAGTAAGCCCAAACACATATGGGCACCTTATCTTTGACAAAGGAGGCACGAGTATACAATGGAAAAAAGACAGCCTCTTCAATAAGTGGTGCTGGGAAAATTGGACAGCAACATGTAAAAGAATGAAATTAGACCACTTCCTAACACCATACACAAAAATAAACTCCAAATGGATTAAAGACCTACATGTAAGGCCAGACACTATAAAACTCCTAGAGGAAAACATAGGCAGAACACTCTGTGACATCCATCAAAGCAAGATCCTTTTCGACCCACCTCCTAGAATCAGGGAAATAAAATCAAGAATAAACGAATGGGACCTCATGAAACGTAAAAGCTTTTGCACAGTGAAAGAAACCATAAACAAGACTGAAAGGCCACCCTCAGAATGGGAAAAAATAATTGCCTATGAAACAACGGACAAAGGATTAACCTCCAAAATATACAAGCAGCTCATGCAGCTTCATACCAAAAAAGCAAATAACCCAATCCACAAATGGGCAGAAGACCTAAATAGACATTTCTCCAAAGAAGACATACAGATGGCCAACACACACATGAAAAGATGCTCAACATCACTCATCATCAGAGAAATGCAAGTCAAAGCCACAATGACATATCACCTCACACCAATCAGAATGGCCATCATCACAAAGTCTGGAAACCACAAATGTTGGAGAGGGTGTGGAGAAAAGGGAACTCTCCTGCACTGTTGGTGGGACTGTAAGTTGGTACAGCCACTATGGAAAACAATTTGGAGGTTCCTTAAAAACTACAAATAGAACTACCATATGATCCAGTCATCCCACTCCTGGGCATATACCCAAAGAAAACCATAATCCCAAAAGAAACTTGTACCATAATGTTTATTGCAGCACTCTTTACAATAGCCAGGACATGGAAGCAACCGAAATGCCCATCAACAAATGAATGGATACAGAAGATGTGGCATATATATACAATGGAATATTACTCAGCTATAAAAAGGGATGAGATGGAGCTATATGTAATGAGGTGGATAGAACTACAATCTGTCATACAGAGTGAAGTAAGTCAGAAAGAGAAGGACAAATATTGTATGCTAACTCACATATACGGAATCTAAAAATGGTACTGATGAACTCAGTGACAAGAACAAGGAAGCAGATACAGAGAATGGACTGGAGAACTCGAGGTATGGGAGGGGGCGGGGGGTGAAGGGGAAACTGAGACGAAGCGAGAGAGTAGCACAGACATATATATACTACCAACTGTAAAATAGTCAGTGGGAAGTTGTTGTATAACAAAGGGAGTCCAACTCGAGGATGGAAGATGCCTTAGAGGATTGGGGCAGGGAGGGTGGGGTGGACTCAAGGGGGGGGGGCGTCAAGGAAGGGAGGGAATATGGGGATATGTGTATAAAAACAGTTGATTGAACCTGGTATACCCCCCCCAAAAAAAATAAATAAAAATAAAAATTAAAAAAACAAACAAAAAAAAAACCAAATATTGTATGATCCCCTTAGGGACCTAGAAAAGGCAAATTCATAGAGGCAGAAAGTAGAATACCAGGGACTGAGGGGAGGGAGATTATTTAATAGGTACAGTGTTTATATTTAGCATGATGAAAAGTTCTGGAAATAGTAATGATGTTTTTCTAGTATTGTACTTAATGCCGATGAATTATACACTTAAAAATGGCTAAAATGAAAAATGTCATGTATATTTTACCACAGTTTTAAAAAAGAACAAATTTTTGATACATATAGCAAGTTTGAATGCTAAGTGAAAAGAAGCCACTCTCAAAAATTATTTGCTTTCTGATTTCATTTTATTAAATTGAGAAAATTATAGAGATGGAAAAGATAATAGTGGTTGCCAGGAGAGATGGAGGTGGCTATAAAAGGGTAGCAGTAAGGGATCTTTATCATGGAACTGCTCACCGTGGTGACTGGTGGTCACATGAATCTGCACATATGACAAAATGGCATAGAACTAAATATACACATAAATGAGTGCAAAACTGTGAAATCTGAATAAGGTAGATTTTTATCAATGTTAGTTTCCTCTGCTATACTTATGCTAGATATTACCATTGGGGGAAATTGGTTGAAAAGTTTATAGACTCCATATATATTAGGATGCATGTGAATCTGCACTTATCTGAAAGTAAAAAGTTTTTTAAAAATAACCATGATAGGGAGGTGTGTACCTACCATATACTGTTTCACTGAATTTTTGCCTCACCCTTTGAGGTAGTTATTTTTATCCCAAATGCACAGATAAGGAAAGCAAGACAGAGCTTAAAGCACTTGCCCTAGTCATATGTTCATGTCTTTCTAACTCCCAAATTTAGTTCTTTCTATTACACTCTATTCCTCTGTCAACTGAGGTGACTAGACTAGATGAGCCTTAGCTGAACCTGGGCATTAAATGTGTTTCTGCCACTCTTTAGCAGCTACCAGCACAACCCTCAGCAGAGAAGACTAGAACTTCCAGCTGTCTTCTGTGTCCAGACAAATTGTTAGAAAGAACTTTGGTCCCAGGGTATTTGTTCTTGGAGGCATCAAGTCTGTTTATCATCAATTTGTCAACAGCTGAAAATAAACAGGATTATTTTCCTCCAAACCCCCTAGACTCTTTCATTCCCTCCTTTCCTGATTCCTTTTCATGCCCTCTCCTTTTATAGTATAATGATGTCTGAAATTACTAAATTATAATTAAAAACTCATTTATGCTGATATACAGCCTCTCCTGGGTCTAATTATTTTCAAGCTTAATTGTGGAGAAACAGACTTTACTTGTTACACAAACTTGCAGGATTATCATTCAGCATAGATTCTTACTTCTTGTCTCCCTCTCCTTCCTCCCTTATTTCCTTCCATTAGTAGTTTGGCCATATTATTTATACACGTTGTACCTGCCTGCATTGATTGGTTTCCTGTAGGCCCCACTAATGATCATTCACCCAGAAAGTCATGGATCTGTCTTCTTTCTCTTATCTAAGAAGGGGAAAGAGAACAACGTTAAATAAAACTTAAGTTGCACTTTGTAAATCTTTGTGCTGCATGTCATATTTGGTTTGGCATATTTGCTTGTAAGAAGCAGAGACTTAAATTACTCCAAGAAAAGGAGGTATTTATTGCAGTGATACACTGGCACTGGAATTTGAAACAAAGGCAGCTCTAGGGACCTAACTATACTCTTTATCTTTGTCACTTAGTTTGTCTCTGTCTCTAATGATCTGCTTTTTGTGTGTGTTTCCTCTTTGTTTTCTCATTATTGCCCACCTTTTTTACTTACCTATATTTTCTTTATTTTTTTTAAGTACAAGGTTAATATCATAGTGATTCCTCCTAACCTTTCAGATGGTGAGAGGTTCTTGAGATCCATGCATGCTTAAGGAATAACTTTAAACACACTGAAAGTGTGTGTTTATACATATGTAATTTTTATTGGAAGAGTATCTGTAGCTTTCAACAGTCTCAAAGTAGACTGAAACCTAAAAAAATTTAATTTAATATCTTTTCCATTTCTGTCCTTACGGCTAACTGGCATAGATTTCTAGAGTCAAATTCCTAAGACTTAAACTATGGCCCAGCTCCTCTTTCTACCAGGTTACATATCATCTTCTAGACTATGGATTAGCTGATATTCAACTTTCTGGTCTAATTATCTGTGTGTGATTATGAAACTTGGCTACCTATACAGTAGAATTTACGAGTTTCATTTAAAAGGCCCATGGGAGTACAAGTACCCTTCATTAAATATTTCTTGAATGCATTACTCCTACTCTGGGCAAGACCCTATGACTTGCTATGTGAAATAAACAAATGAATTAAGAATCCATGCCTCAAAAAAATGTAGGCAACTTAACCATGAATTGATGAATGGATAAATAAAATGTGGTAAGTCAATGAAATGTTGTAGGTCAAGAAAAAGGAATGAAGTGTGAGCACATGAAACAACATAGATGAACCTTGTAAACATGGTACATGAAAGAAGCTAGTCACAAAAGACTGTGTATTGTGTTATTTCATGTGTAGGAAATGTCCAGAATAGGTAAATCTATGGAGACAGAAAGTATGGTTATATAGGGCTCAGGGGTATGGGGAAGATGTGGAGTGACTGCTGATGGGTAGAAGGTTCCTTTTGGAGTGATGAAAATGTTCTGAAACTGATAATGGTTACATAACTCTGTGAATATGCCAACAATCCATTGAATTGAATACTTTACATGGGTGAACTGTACGGTGTGTAAATATATCTCAATAAATAATTCTGGCCTGAAGAAATTTTATAGTCTGTAGAAGGTAAGACAAGACAAGTACACAAATAATTATAAATTGAAAGTAGAAAGTGATTGTAAATACTGTTTTAAAAAAAATGAGAATCTGAAACATGTTGACACATTTTACATATTGATCACATGATTCACCTTTAATTCTCTAAGAGATGAAGTGTTTATGGGAAGAGGGTATGATTACATATAGTTTTGGGTGGGTTGGAGATCTGAGAATTCATGGAAGAAATAGAATTTGAATTAGAGCATAAATCAATAGCTTCCTATTTAAAAAAGATAGGAAGAAAATTAAAAGATAGGAAGGGCATTCCAGGCCAAGAGAAAATTGAGAGTTCAAAGCATCTGAGACTTAAAATCATTGTTAGAAATAAGAGCCAGAGGAGCAAGAAACTGATCTTGACTAGAATAGTTACAGTGGCCTTGTACCCTAGGTTTTCTGTAACAATTCCAATTCAAATATTGCTTTCTTCTCCGGTGAGCTTTAGATGTTGAAAAGCTTTATACTGGACCTAAGCAGGGCACCTTTCAAATGTTTATCAAAAAGAACCTCAACAGCCCATGTGAACTAGTAGATCAATAAGGTCTTACATGCCAGTCAACCACATTGTAATTGATTTCTGCCAATTTACGTGTTGGCATTTGAAAGTAATCTATATTTTTGAACTGTTTAAATTTATTTCTGCTAAAACTACAAAGTGAAATTGTGATATTATGATGTATTACTGTCCCTCTTCCCTGCCACCAAGAAAGAGAACAACTAAAGCCTCCACAGGTGCCTAACATTTTAGTCATACCTAAAATATATCATTAATAAAAACTTTATACAGTCTAAAGAGCAGAATATATTATGTGGCCTCTTTTGGTAACTTGGACTACTTTTGCTGGAGAACATTAAAATATCTTGGAATTTCAGTATGTCAGCACGTAAGCTGTACCTCCTAGACTGCCTGTGGTAGGAAACAAAGGCTACGTGGACGTGAAGGGAAGTATTTTGGATGATAATACATGTGTTATTATAGGTGTTTACTTTGTAAAAGCAGTTTGCAAATCTGACTTTTTAACCTTATAAAAATAAGGATTTTTAAATATCATATTCTCTAGTTTAATAACCACTTTTTAATTAATATGTTTCAGTTCTGGAGGTGGTTTTTGGCAAACCTGGCTTCTGGTGGAGCTGCTGGGGCGACATCCTTATGTGTAGTATATCCGCTAGATTTTGCCAGAACCCGATTAGGTGCTGATATTGGAAAAGGTATGAGATTTTTAGAAATACTAACTCTTCCTTCTTTGTGTTTTTGAACATTGTATTATTTATTGTAGTTATGCTTCTTACAACAGTGTTGGATTTAGTCTAAAAATTTTATTCTCAACCAAATGGTAGTCATAGAGCCTAAAGATTACTACTGTTTTCTTTTCCGTTAAAAAAGGGGAGCGGAGGACCAACACTGTAGTAACAAAATAATAAGCACAAAGACTACTTATAACTTATTTCCAGTTTCGTGGGGTTTTTTGTTTGTTTTTTGCTTTTTTTTTTAAGAGAGCCACCTCCTAGATCCCTTCATACACTTATTTTTCTGTCTTGACTGTGGCTCCTCTCTAGATTAGATCTATAACTCTCACCCTAGAGATTCCTTTTTCCTCTGTCCTAACTTATTTATCACATCTTTGTGTATTTTTGTTACACCCTTGTTTTGGTAGATATGTTCTTTGGTAGCTTTCTGAGAAGGGTGAATAGGCGATAAATTGAGATCTTGCATATCTGAAAATGTCAGTGTTTCACCCTCTTAATATTTGGCCATATGTACAATTCTGGATTTAAAATTATTTTCTTTCACAATTTTGAAAGCATTACTCTGGATTCTAGTTTCTAGTACTGCTCTTCAGAAATTATTCTCTTACTGCTGATCTTTTTGTATGTGGCTTTTTTTCTTTCTGATTACCTTATATCCCTGATGATCTTACATTCACAATGATGTATCTTTGTGTAAGTCTTTTTCAGTAATTATGGAGGTAACTCAGTTGGTCCCATGTGACTCCAACACAAGTTGGAGCCTTGTGTTCAGTTCTGAGAATGACAGAGGAGTAAGTCACTTGGCTACTCAGGGTGAGGTTATGAATTTTGAGCATCCAGATGCTACTTTGTTCTCACCACAGTAGTACTTAATTCCTCTAATTTTGTCTTTCTGTGGTTGTTGGAGTCAGATGGCTCACTTCTCAACAATATCTCCCTCTGCAAGAAATTAGGTTTTCAACTTTTCTCTGCTCCCCTTGCTGAGTTACCATTCCTCCACCTCCTTTCCATCTTGCCAAAATTTGTAGATTTTATTTGTGTCATGTACTCTTTTTTCACTTGTGTGGCTGTAAACTTGTTTTTTCCTTATTATTATTTTAATAGAATAGGGAGCACAGATTCATTCAACAAGTATTATTAAGTGCCTGCAGTAAACCAGGCCCTGCTTGAGATACAGGATGTGTGTGTGTATTACACACACACATGCACACACACACACATTCCATATTAAACATGGACCTCATGGTTCACGTACCTTATAGTCTAGTGGAGATCATAAGTAATAAGAAAATAAATGACTAAAATATACTGTCACTTAGCAATAAATACCATGAAAGAAATTAGAAGAAAAGAGTGACATCAATTTTAGATAAGTGACCAAAGAAAATGCTTCAGAAGAGGTGGCAGTTTGAACAAAGAGGAGAATAGGAGTTTCATCTATCAGGTTTAACTGGCGTTCCAAATTTTGTTGCTGTTAAGAAAGTAAAAATAACATGTATCTTGATTTAATTTCAATTCTGTAGTTTTGTTTTCTCTCAAAATTGGGAGAACTTTATTTTGAAAGATTATGTTCTATATATAATACTTGTAAGATATTATCAAGGAGTTCTAGGTCAAGGGAAAAGAAAAACAAAACCAGCAAACACTAGAAAAATATGACACCTCATCTAAAATGTTAATGATTCTTAAAGTTACTAGTTTTAACCTTGTCTTTTTGCTTTATTCTGTCTTTTTGCTCTTCAACTGAAGTAAACGGTAGAGTTTTTGATGCTTAAGTATTTTCTGAATGCTAACTAGTCACTTCTGGTAATTTTATTGAAATGTTTTAAGCCAGTCAGATTGCTTGAATTAGATTATTTTTATGAGAGATTAATATTTTCAGTTAAAATATCTTAAGATACTACTTGACAACTTAATTATCCTTAAATGAATGAGAAGATTTTGATTTGTGCCTTTTTTGTTAGAAAGATTTCTAAATATTAGTTCCAGATAATTTAAATGTGTAAAATGTTTAATTAATTTACTTCAGTTAAAGTGTTTATCTGATATAATGTTGCTAATAAATTTTGAATGGCTTTATTTTAGGTCCTGAAGAGCGACAATTCAAGGGTTTAGGTGACTGTATTATGAAAATAGCAAAATCAGATGGAATTGTTGGTTTATACCAAGGGTTTGGTGTTTCAGTCCAGGGCATCATTGTGTACCGAGCTTCTTATTTTGGAGCTTATGACACAGTTAAGGTAATTTTGTACTTTAACTAGTATATATTAAATAAATTTTCTTTTTATTGTTCTAGTTAGTAATATGTTCAGCAGGTATGGTTACTTTTTTTTTTTTTTTTAAGACAACACAGATTTATTATTTTACAGTTCTGGGGGTCAGAAGTCCAGGTATGGTTACTTTTAATTATAGAGATCAAAATAAATGATGACAGAAGAGACATTATAGCATCCTGTGTAATCATGACTTTAATCATAACCTAATTAAATTATAACTGTATTATGGATCTGACTTTGGATATAAAGCATAAACATAAAGTTTTTGTGCTGTTTACACTAAAAGACTCATATAGAAAACATGCTAATTAGGTTTATGTAATAATTAAGTCTTTGGTATATGGAAGGCATCGTCCAACAGTTTTTTTCTGATTTTACATTTATTTTATTATCACTTTTTTACATGTATATTATCGGTTTACTATCATCATTGGAAAGCGGGCAAGGCTTAACTAGTTAAATATGATAAATGCTACTATAGCTCACTGATCTATTGGGTAATGTTAGATTTTGTATTGTATACTCCAGGTTATTCTACAATTTGCCTTTTCATTTCAGATGTTAATAGCACTTCCATTAGGTAGGAAAGAGTTATTACTTAGTTTTGAGAACCTTGTTAAAGACTTTACATCTTCACAGTGTTCTAGGATAGCTTTTAATATATCCCATTTTAAAAATAAAGCTAGGAATGGCTAAGTAATTTATTTATGTGGCAAGCACAGATCCCATGCTCTTAATCACTAATGCTTAATCACATAATACTTCTAAAAAGAGGCAATGAAATTAATATCAAGATTATTTACTAAATAAGATTAAAACTTGAGGGATATTTTATAATAGTTTTATATATTGATATTATCTCTGCCCTCCCTCATTAGTATAAATGTAGTTGAACGTCATTTTTATTGTGGTCTGAACATGACACTTTTAGTTTGTAGTGTATTTTTTAGACAGATAATTAGATTGATGGAAATTATAGGATCTTATATATTTATTTAATCACAGAAAAATTTGTTTACCCTCCCTCTGCTTTTCTCTGTTATCACCTGTAGTGGTTATAAAATTTAGGAATGTTTCTTCACTAGCTTACAGCTTTAAAGCTGCTTATCAAATATCATCTGTTAATAGTAACAATCCTTCTTTTATCTTTTCTAACTCTATGAGGAAGAATCATGGAGGAACTTTTTTGATCACTGGCTGCTATCTCCTCTAGTTTTCAGCGCTATTAATAACACATCTCCTATAATAGCAGATATGCTATTCTTTTTCAAATGTGGTTTTAAAATATAGCCATATGTGAGTCTCCTTTCTTATTGATCTGCTATTATTTTAATATTTCCACATAAAATCCAACTTTTTTTAAAATTGCATTTTAAGTTTAATTGAGCCCTCTTTCATATATTTCTAAGAATTATCCTTTGACTTACTGATTTGAGATATTTTGGAAATTTAGGTGGTTACTCGAGCATATTTCTTTTCTAGGGCTTATTACCAAAACCAAAGGAAACTCCTTTTCTTGTCGCCTTTTTGATTGCTCAAGTTGTAACTACATGCTCTGGAATACTCTCTTATCCCTTTGATACGGTTAGAAGACGTATGATGATGCAGGTATTTTATTTATTTAATTTATTTTATTTGTAAGCTTGAGTTTTCCAGTATCTCTGATATTCAGGTGTAATTTATTAAAATTTTAGAAACATTTTGGCTGAAAGGCATAGGCCATGTGTTTTACTTACTAAAATAAATACATGATGTGTTCTGTCTTGTATTCCAGCAAAATTTCTTCCATATCTACTATCATAACAGAAATGTCTTTCACTCCTATAGCATATATTATTTTTTGGATAGTGGAGGGGCAGTGCAGGGATTAGATGAGCATGTATCTGTCTTAACTGAATATTAGATTAAGTAGAATAAGCCCAGTCACAAGCCACTGACATAAGCAATCATTTGTTGTAGTATATTTTAATAAAAGTAAATAATTTTTAACTCCAAGGATGAAAACTTGTTTATAATGATGTATGTTCTAAATATAAATCCCCATACCAAAATTTTGATAGTCTCCATTGCTGTTACTTGTTACATTTATTCATTCAGCAAAAATTGAGCGCTTATTCACCAAGCTCTGGTGACACAAATAAAATAAGGTAGAACCTGCACCCAAATTCATAGCATAGTATTGAATAAAAATGGTTTAAGTAGAAATGCATAGGTTCCGGGAATGCAATAGGGGAGGGGTACCCAAATGTTTAAAGTGGTCACATATGGACTTTTCGAGAGCTAAATCTCAGTAAATAGGCTTTTTTCCCCGGACAGTGAGAGAACATTCTCAGCATAAGGAAAAAAACCTACCCAGAGGTATTGCTTGAGCAGTATTTCAGTATACCCATATGTTAGATTTCGTGAGGGCAAGTGAAAATAATGAGACCAGAGAGCTATGTTTATTATGTGCCAGAACTGTCCTAAGCATTTTACACCTTAACTCATTTAATTCTCAAGACAATGCTGTGAGGTGTAGTTTCTATCATTTTCCTCATTATTCTCTACAAAATGGTCCTGGAAGAACCCAGTGGGTCACCTGAAAGGGTAAAGCATATCTAACCTGTTGCTTTACTTATGGACTAACCTTAAAAGTTGTTCCTTTTATGAGGGTGAGTCAACAATTATCTGCACTCTGGCTGTAGAATTTATTTTAATTAACTTTTAGAAAAGACAAATACATCATTTTTTGGCATACTCTCCTTGCTTTTCAATACACTTTGTCCATCTGTCAACAAGCTTTCATATTCCCTCATTAAAAGACGTTTTAGGCTGAGCTGCGAGCCACGGATGCTCTGCTATCTTCACTTCATCAGAGGTGAATCTTCATTCTCGTAGGGCTGCTTTCAGGGGCCCAAACAGGTGAAAGTCCAATGGAGCAAGATCAGGACTATAGGGAGGATGCTTTAACACCTCAAAATGAAGTAATCCATGACAGACTTAGGTTTCGAAAAGTTTCTGCAGGATGGGTACTGAAACAACTCTTGGAAGAGCATAAACAGAAGTGTTTGGATATCTGCAAACAAAATTTGGACTGATATTCTAAGGAAGGTGAAAGTTTCTTAAAGAGAATCATTACTGGTGATGAGACATGGATTCATCACTACGAGCCAGAGAGTAAACAGCAGAGTATGGAATGGAAACATCCTCAGTCACCGACGAAGAAAAAGTTGAGAAGTCAACCATCATCTGGAAAATCGATGCTTACAGTTTTCTGGGATTCTCAAGGGCCAGTATTGGAACATTATCAGGAAAAAGGTTCAGCAATCAACAGCACTTGTTACAGTGAGATGCTTATTGAAGAGTTGAAGCCTAAACTTTGGGTTAAATGCAGAGGACTGCTATCCAAGAGCATTGTGATCTTGCATGACAATGCATGTCTGCACATTTCTGCCCACACTGTCAACACTCTGCAAAAACTTCGTTTTGAGGTGTTAAAGCATCCTCCCTGTAGTCCTGATCTCTGCAACAAGAGAAGCCACCGAAATGAGAAGACTGCACACCGCAATGAAGAGTAGCCCCCGCTCTCTGCAACTATAAAAAGCCTGTGTGCAGTGACGAAGATCCAATGCAGCCAATAAATGAAATAAATTTTTTAAAAAAGATGTATTTGTCTTTTCTAAAAGTTAATTGAAATAAATTCTATAGCCAGAGTGCAGATAATTTTTGATTCACCCTTGTATATCTGTATCCTCTTGATCTATGTCTAGCTCTAGTTTAATAAACTGGAAAACTTTTCAAAATGGAAAATTAATTTGTGAATCAACTGTGGATTAGGTAAATGGTACTATATCAATGTTAAATTGTCTGATTTTGATAACTGTACTTTGGGTATGTAAGAAAATATTCTTAGAAAATGCACACTGAAATTTTAAAAAATAAAGGACAACGATAGCTGCCAGTGTTGAAATAATTCAGAAAAAAATTTGTTGGTATAGATTTTTATATATATGTGTGCATTGCTGTATGTATAAAACATAGTACCACTGCCATAACATAGTACCAAAGACGGGGTGGTTTAACCAACAGAAATTTATTTTTTAACAGTTCAGGAGGTTAAAAGTCAGTCAAGGTGTCCAGCAGGGTTGGTGTCTTCTGAGGGCCTCTCTTTGGCTTGTAGATGGCCTTCTTCTTCCAGTGTCTTCCCATGGTTCTTTTACTGTGTCTCTTCTTATAAGGATGATCATATTGGATGGATCATATTAAATGAGGGCCACATTTAACCTTAATTATCTTTAAAAGACCCTGTCTCCAAATATAGTTAGTCTGAGGTTCTGGCGTTAGGTCTTCAATATGTGAATTTTGTGGGGACACAATTCATAACAGTAGTCTTTGAATTTTGCATTTTGATTTTATATCCCACAACTTTGTTAAGCCTTATTACAAACATTAATCTATATGAACACCCTTTGAAGTTTTTTTTTTTTACACACAGTGATATAATTAATCTGCAAATAATACCAAATTTTTTCCCCTTCCTTATCAGTTTATATATATATTTTTATTTTATTCCTTTTCTTGCCTTTCTGCCTGCTTGAGACCGCTGATTCTGTGTTACATTAAAGAAATAATAAGTAGCAACCTTGTTTTGTTCCTAGTCTTACCGGGCATGCCTTCAATGTTACAAAGTTTTATGTTAGCTGTGGGGTTTTCATAGTTATCCTTTATTATTGTTATGACTGGTCCCTTCTGTTTTGGATTACAGTAATTTTTAGACATGAAAGGTGGCATTTTTTTCCTATATCGAGATGATCATATCACTTTTCTCTTTTCATATGTTAATATATTGTTACATTAATCTGTTTTCCATAGCTAAACCAACCTTATACGCCTGGGATCAATGGGATCAATAAAGCTTGGTCATAATGTTTTGTATTTTGTACCCCTTGCTGGTTTGATTTGCTGGATTTTTGTTCAGGTTTTTTGCATCTGTGGTTTCTGTGACATAAGCTTGTCATTTTTTCCTTCTTGTATTATCCTAGTCTAATTTTGGTATCAGGCCTCTGCAAGCTTCATTAAATATATTGGGGCATCTCCCCACTTTTTCTCTTCACTGGAATAATTTCTGTGAGATTGGAATTAAATGTCCATTGACTGTTGAGTAGAACTCACATATAAAGCCATCTGGACATGTGGTTTTCTAATTTATGAGATTTTCAACAATTGATTGAATTTCTTTAATGAATTTAGTATTATTCCAGTATTTTTTCCTGTTCTGCTGGTAAATTATACTTTTAGGAATTTATTTCTTCTGAGTTTTCAAAATAATTGTCATAAAGTTGTTCATAATATCATCTTGTTCTTTCTTAATATCTGGGTCATCTGCAGTGATGTTACCTTTGCCACTTCTAATAATTTGGGGGCCTTTTCTTGTTTCTCCTGAAACAGTGTTTCTAGAAATTTGTCAAAGTATTTCAAATAACTAACTTTTGACTTTTTATGCTTTCTGTTGCATTTATTATCTCCTTTATTTCTGGTGGTTAAAGTTACCACTCAAGCTGCATCTTACAAATTTAGTTGAGTTTTGTTATTAGTAGGTCTTTAAATATTTTCTAAGATGTGTTTTTCTTAATACCCAAACGTGATATTTTTCTAGTTATCTTTTTTACTATTGATTTCTCACTTAATTGCAATGTAGTGAGAGGATAAATCATGGTATGTGATGCTGTCTTTTAACATTTGTTAACCCTAATATATGGCCATTTTCAAGTGTTCCTGAAAAGTATGCATATTCTCCAGTCAATGGGAACAATACTCAATATATGACCATTAACTCAACAAACTTACTCAATACAATGTTAATTTTAATCTATCCTTGGTGCTAAATAAAATCTGTCTTATGATAAAAGATACTAAGATTAATGGCAAACTGTTTGTCTTTATGTAGAGTGGTGAGGCTGAACGGCAATATAAAGGAACTTTAGACTGCTTTGTGAAGATATACCAACATGAGGGAATTGGTGCATTTTTTCGTGGTGCCTTCTCCAATATTCTTCGTGGTACAGGGGGTGCTTTGGTGTTGGTATTATATGATAAAATTAAAGACCTCTTTAATATTGATATTGGAGGTAGTTCATCAGGAGATTAAATTGAGAAATGAATATAGTTAACTTATTAAACATACAAATTACATAGCTGCCATTTGTGTACATTTCGATAGTGTGTTATTACTGTCAGTATTTTCTTAAAATGCTAATTCTGCAATAAAGGATAGGCTTTATTCAAGGATTTAAATACTAAAAAAATCAGATAAATGCAGTTTCTTTCCTACTTAGACTCTAACTCACTTTAATGATACATTTTACTAATTATAAGTGGTACATGTTATTTTTATTAGTTTACAATCTTTTTCTTACTTTTTTGATAAAAATGTAAACTGTATAATGCTAAAATCTAAGAAATGAAAGTATCTTCTTTTAAAATGATATTCTTTTAATGTAACTGTCTCCCCATCTTTTAAAATCATATGATATGACAAATATTTCTTAAAAGCTTATTAGGAGATGTCATCATGATATCTATGGGCATAAGTAAGCTTTCTTCTACAACATCTCTACTAAAGCAGCTCAGGCTATTACTGTGTATAGTGTTTATGGTATCATATAGCTTTTAATAAGCACAGAGTCTAGATCTGATCATACAAAAATTGACAGTGAGTTTAATGGCACTGTAAACCTGTAGTTGGAAAGTAAAAGATTTAAAAATGGCCTATCTGCCAACTTTTATCTTTAAAATAAATAAAATCTTGCTAGTGTGAATATATCTTGGAACAGAAAATATCCCCTTGAAAATTAGTTTGTGTACTTTGTATTGATGATAATAAAGGAAGTTTAAAACTGTTATGTCTGAGCTTTAGTTTCCTTGATTCTAACTTTATTATTAAGCAGAGAGTAACCAAATTTTTGTCAGAATTGGGACTTGCTTAAAGACAGAAAGCAGGGTTTTCAAAGTTTTGTACAGGAGTCTCCTGTTTTTCAGAAATGTTGTAGAAGATAATACATTTGAAATCCCTAAGATTTTAAAATTTTAGTCGGTAAAGGAATGTTAAGCTAGTGGGAATAAACTATTGAAAGATTTTGTGAGGCTGTGCGTGGGCAAAACCAAAATAGGGTGAGTGAACTTCCTTGTGCACAGGGCAAAGTATATTTCAAGGAAAGCAATACAAATACTTTTTAATATATTGGTGTTATCACTTAAGGAAAAAAGTTAACTCTTTTGAAAACTCTCAACATGATTTCTTGCAGTGGTCAACATAACACAAAAAGTTATATAACAAGATAGAAGATGTTTTTCTTTCCTGCTCTATCATCAGTAGTTCTGTTACCACAACAAAAGGAAGATTTAAGATGGCCCAAAGAAAAGCAGTTAAAATAATAAAATATTTGGAATAGTGTCCCATGTAAAAATAAAAAAAGTTTTCTGTTTGTTCAGGGACATGCTTAGAGGCAGAAAGTCTTTAAAAATCCTGAATGGCATTCATAGAGAGCAAACAGGAATTTAATTACTAAATTGCTAGACCAAAAGCCTATTCTTTGAAGCCTGGAACATGTATATAGTTTGGACAAAAGCAAATAAAATGTTACCTAGGGGACCGAAACTGAACATGCTGTGCCTACCAACCACACAAACTGTCACAAAGCTGAAAGGTTGGAAGGAGTTTTATTTAAGAGGAGAAGCTAGGAAGATAGGCACTAAACCATAGCAGACAAGGAGGATTGCCAGCCACCTCAGAGCAGTGAGTAAGAAAAAGGAAAGTCATCTGTGAGAAATTATAACCCCTAGGCTTGTGTCACAATAATGTATAGAATATACACATAGACACTATCTGTGATACAGGAACCCCGAAGTGAATAATTAAAACTGTTCTAGGATCAGTGAGACTTTCTCAGGGCTCTGACAGAAACAAATAAAAAATCTCTCTGGGACACTTTTATAACCCAGGGCACACAAAAATCTCACAGAAAAAGCAGCCTTACTAAAGAAGAATTCATGGTGAAAACATTATAAATCATAAGGGGAAACAAGCACTCTGTGGCAAGTTGGTAGATACAATCAGAATTAGCACCCTAAGAACTAAAAATGTGATAAAATACTCTAAAAGGCTATAAAGTTAGAATGCTTAAAATGATTAAACATAGATTTTTTTAAAGGAAACAAAATAATACACGTAGTACAGTATTAAAGAAGAACAGACAAATTTGAAAGAACATGTAGAAATGGTAGAGTGCCTGAAATCAAAAACATGACAAAAGGAGACTAAGAGTCATAGAAGTTAGAATACAGAGACCCTACACATTCTAATAGGAGATTCAGAAGAAAACTGAAGAGGTGAGAGGCAGTAATCCAAGGACAAACTCTGAGACTTCTCCAGAAGCTAAAAAATCCATCCATCCTCAGGTTAATAAAAAATTCTGAGTAAATTTTTAAAAATCCATATTAGACACATCCTAATGAAACTACAAAATATCAAAGAAATAAAACTCATGACCTGCAAAGGAACAATATTTAGACTCAATGGATGCCAAAAGATAAGGGACGGTTATTGACCATCAAGAATTGTATTGTCAACCAAATTGTTATTCAAAAGTTAAAGAAAGATTTTTAGACAAAAACAAAGTTCACCATTCACAGACCTTTACTGAAAGAATTACTGAAAGAAAGCTGAACCCAGAAGGAAAGAGGGAGAAGCTATGAAGTAAAGACATTGGTAAACATGTTGGTAAACCTAGAGGAACACTGGCTGTAAAAGACGTTTTGGTGGGAGAAGTAACATAACTTGGTGATTTGGGGAATAATTTAGTCTGTCTTCGGTTTTCTTGGGAGCCTACACACATTTTGGTCTCTTCCTCGAATTTTTTCAGGGGTAGGCTCCTGTGTAAAACTAGGTGTATTATTGTATTATAACTAGGTAGGTAAGTCTACTTAATTCTAGAGTGCGATAATTACAAGCTCATAGATGCATTTCTCTAATATCAGTATTATCAGTAAAGCTGATTTTTTTAAAATCTCCATTGCCTAACTTTTCTATTTCAGTTGTTTGAAAATTCAAGTAGAGATTCAGCTAAAGCTGGTATCCAGAAGGAAATTTATGGCTTCAAATATATACATTAGAAAAAAAGAAAGACTGAAAATGAGTTAGGTGTCAGAAAAAGAATAAAATAAACATAAAAATATAGAAGGAAATAATAAGGAGCAGATGAAATAGAAAACAAAGACATAATAAAAAGGCAAGAAACCCAAAAGCAGGTTCCTTTAAGAAACCACTAGTGATAGGAACCAAGAAGAAAGATTCAAATAAACAATATTAAGAATGAGAAAGTTGGACATATAGCTGTAGAACAGATTTTTTAAAAATAAGTGAATAATCAACTTGATGCCAACAAAGGTGGAAACCTAGATGGTCAGTTTTCAATAATAAATCAATATTGATACAAGAAATAATAGAAGACATAGACTATATCCCCTAAAGAAACTTAAACCACAGTCATAAATCTACTTGTAAACTCCAGGCCAAGACGGTTTTCAGACTTGTCTTACCAAAACTTTGCCAGAGAACAGAAAAAGAGGAAACTTCTTCAATTTCTTCTATGAACCTAGTATAATCTTGATATTAACAAGAGTAAAGAAAGGAAAATGAAATCTTACAAACATTCTAAATAAAGTAATCACAAGGTAAATCCACTGTATCTAAAGACAGAACCATCATGGATGGACTAACAGGTTTATCCCAGGAATACAGGGATATTAGACAATCTATTAATATTATTCACCACATGAACTTTATTTAGGGAGAAAAAAAAAGATCATTTCAATAGATGATGAATAGCGTTTGTTAAGTTGCAGTATCCACTTCAGAACTCTTAGCAAGAAAAGAGGATAACTTTAGTTTTTTTACATCAACACAGAAGCATTGTTTTAATGTTAGGGACAAGACAAGGAGGTTCACCACTACGGCTTTTAAGAAAAAACAAGTAGGATTAAAAATGAAGAAAAAGGGATAAAAGATGGCGGCAAAGTAGAGAGACGTGGAGTGCATCCCTCTCCACAGATGCATTGGGAATGCACGGAAGGACACAGTCATTCCCACAGAGAACCAGCTGAACACCAGCAGACGGCCTTGGACACCGGAAAGGGCTGCGGAGAACCTGACATAGCCGGTAGGGAGGCATCTACAAGGGCTCAAAGAGGGTGAAGCGGCGGAGCTGTGGCAGACGGGAGGGAGTGAGAAACATACGGAGGGTCCGCAGCGCAGCTCAGCGTTCCCGGACCGAGACATCGATCCGCGGCTGAACGGAGGGTCCAGGAGCGGGAGCGTGGGAACCGGAGAGCTGGTTCAGGGGGAGAAACATTGTTGCCGGTAGGGTGACGGACCGAGAGGACAGGAGGGAGGAGGTCCGCGGAGAGGAGTGCCGATCCCTGAGAGCTGCCCGGCCATGATGGCGGCTGGAGGCTGCAGGCTCCCGAGCGGGGGGGAGGAGCCGCGCACATAGCCTCTCTCTCTCTTTCTGCGCCTCTGCAACAGGCAGCGGAGAGATGCCCTGCGGGGCCACCTAAGGCGCTCAGGGATAACAAGCACCCTCAGGCGCTCGGGCGGGGCTAGATTAAAACTCCTTGCAACGCCAGCAGCAGGGAGGCTGCCTAGAGAAAAAAAAAAAAAAAAAAAACCAGCATCAAAAAGAAAAAACCCCGAGAGAGGCCCAACTCTAAGACTTTCTGTGTACGCCTGAGCCACCAGCGCCCTCTGCAACAGGCACCTCCAAGCCTGACTGAAGCAACAGTGCGCCACTGCTCACTCCCTCCCAGGAGAAGGAGCCACTATTGCACCCTCTCCCTCCCCACACACCGAGGCTTACAGACGAACAATAAAGGAACCTCTGCTGGTCACAGAATAACGCAAAAAAAAAAACCCAAGGCAAGGAGAAGGACACTTACAGCTGAGACGCTAAGGAAACAGAAATAGTAGTATCAATACCTATTGAACTGGTCCATTCGGGGATCAGTTCTGGATTTTTTTTTTTTTTTTTTCCTTTCTCTTTTTTTTTTTTTTTTTTTTTTTGATTTATTAAATACGATCTTAGCCCTAAGGGATCTACAAGTTTTACAACATAATTTTATAAGGATATTTTTTACTTTTTTTTTTTTTTTTTTTTTTTTTTTTTTTTTGCCTTTTAAAATACTTCTATATCTAGCTAAGTTTTTGGTAGTACGGACAAAATATCTTTCATACTTTCCTTTCATCCCTTTCTTTTATACACTTCTATTCCTTTCTTTTTCTTTGCATATTTCCAACCACATTACGCTCTTCTGTTCCCCTTTCTTCCAGCCATTTTAAGTGTATTTTATCTTAACATACTTATAAGCAACACTATCGGTCTGCTCAGACTCCTTGCTCTATTCTCCAGATGATGCACTGCCTTGGTATTAATATTAGGCTTTTGTCTTTATCTTAGTTCTTAGTACAGTTGTCTAATTACATTCTGAGAATCTCCATTCTCTCTGGTGATACTCCAGCTCATTTCTATATTTGATCCTAGCTTACAAAATCTCCCTGGATTGATGTTTGTATGTGTAGGGTGTTATTTGTTGTTTGTTTGCTTTTGCTTTTGTCTCTGATTTGTTCTGTTTCAGTTGTCAATTTCTGCTAGGTTTCTCTCTGAATATCTGATAGCACACTGGGGTTCTGTCAGGTCTTTCTAGAGCCTTATGTCCTAACGGATTCAATAATTGTGTGTCTTATACATGTATGTGTTTCCTAGACTGAATATTCGTCTAATCCAATACTTGGACATTAGTCTGAGGCTTGGACAGTCTTCTATAAACACCTCTATCACCAGGACAAGCAACCCCAAAAGCTTGGACAACCATGAGGAAACAAAGAAACACCATGCAGGCAAAGGAGCAGGAAAAAAACCCACAAGACCAAATAAATGAGGAGGAAATAGGAAAAATGCCTGAAAAAGAATTTAGAGTAATGATAGTAAAAATGATACAAAATCTCGATAACAAATTAGAGAAAGTACAAGAAACAGTTCATAAGAACTCAGAAAAACAAACAGCAATGGATAACAAAATAACTGAAATTAAAAACACTCTAGATGCTCTAACCAGCAGAATGACTGAGGCAGAAGAACGAATAAGTGAGTTGGAAGATAGAATGGAAGAAACAAACGCCACAGAGCAGGAAAAAGATAAAAAAATAAAAAGACTAGAAGACAGCCTCAGAGACCTCAGTGATAACCTTAAACATACCAACATTCGAATTATAGGCATCCCAGAAGAAGAAGAAAACAAGAAAGGGTCTGTGAAAATATTTGAAGAGGTTCTAGTGGAAAACTTCCCCAACATGGGAAAGGAAATAATTCACCAAGTCCAAGAAGCACAGAGAGTCCCATACAGAATAAACCCAAGGAGAAATACACCAAGACACATATTAATCAAACTAACGACAATTCAACACAAAGAAAAAATATTAAAAGCAGCAAGAGAAAAGCAACAAACAACATATAAGGGAAAACCCATCAGGATAACAGCTGACCTTTCTACAGAAACTCTGCAGGCCAGAAGGGAATGGCAGGATATACTGAAAGTCCTGAAAGAGAGAAACCTACAGCCAAGAATACTCTACCCAGCAAGAATCTCATTCAGATTTGAGGGAGAAATCAAAAGCTTTCCAGACAAGCAAAAGTTAAGAGAATTCAGCACCACCAAACCAGCCTTACAACAAGTGCTAAAGGAACTTCTCGAAGTAGGAAACACAAGAAAAGGAAAACACCTACAAATACAAACCCAAAACAATTAAGAAAATGGTAATTGGAACACACATGTCAATAATCACTTTAAATGTAAATGGATTAAATGCTCCAACCAAAAGACACAGACTGGCTGAATGGATCCAAAAACAAGACCCTTCTATATGCTGCCTACAAGAAACCCACTTCAGACCAAGGGATACATATAGACTGAAAGTGAAGGGATGGAAAAAGATATTCCATGCAAATGGAAGTCAAAAGAAAGCTGGAGTAGCAATACTCATATCAGACAAATTAGACTTGAAAGTAAAGACTATTAAAAGAGACAAGGAAGGGCACTACATAATGATCAAGGGATCCATCCAAGAAGAACATATCACAATGGTAAATATCTATGCCCCCAATATAGGAGCACCTCAATACATAAGGCAAATGCTAACAGCTATAAAAGGGGACATCGACAGTAACACAATTATAGTGGGAGACTTGAACACCCCACTTACATCAATGGACAGATCATCCAAACAGAAAATAAATAAAGACACACAAGCTTTAAATGACACATTAGACCATCTCGACTTAATTGATATTTATAGGACATTCCATCCAAAAACGACAGACTACACTTTCTTCTCAAGTGCACACGGAACATTTTCCAGGATAGATCACATCTTGGGTCACAAATCAAACCTCAGCAAATTCAAGAAAATTGAAATCATATCAAGCATCTTCTCAGACCACAACGCCATGAGACTAGATATCAATTACAGGAGAAAAACTGCAAAAAAGACAAACACATGGAGGCTAAACAATTCACTCTTAAACAACCAAGGAATCACTACAGAAATCAAAGAGGAAATCAAAAAGTATCTAGAAACAAATGACAACAAAAACACAACAACCCAAAACTTATGGGACGCAGCAAAAGCAGTTCTAAGAGGGAAGTTTATAGCAATACAGTCCTACCTTAAGAAACAAGAAAATGATCGAATAAACAACCTAACCTTACACCTCAAACAACTAGAGAAAGAAGAACAAAGAAACCCCAAAGTGAGCAGAAGGAAAGAAATCGTAAAGATCAGAGCAGAAATAAATGAAAAAGAAAGGAAAGAAACCATAAGAAAAATAAATAAAACTAAAAGCTGGTTCTTTGAGAAGATTAACAAAATGGATAAACCATTAGCCAGACTCATCAAGAAAAAAAGGGAGAAGATGCAAATCAAGAGAATTAGAAATGAAAAAGGAGAAGTCACAACGGACACCTCAGAAATACAAAACATCATGAGAGACTACTACAAGCAACTATATGCCAATCAATTGGATAACCTGGAAGAAATGGATACATTCTTAGAAAAATACAATCTTCCAAGACTGAACCAGGAAGAAATAGAAACCATGAACAGACCAATCACAAGTACGGAAATTGAGGCAGTGATTAAAAATCTCCCAACACACAAAAGCCCAGGACCAGATGGATTCACAGGCGAATTCTATCAAACATTTCGAGAAGAGTTAACACCTATCCTTCTCAAACTCTTCCAAAATATTGCAGAAGGCGGAGCACTCCCAAACTCATTCTATGAGGCTACCATCACCCTGATACCAAAACCAGGCAAAGATGTCACAAAAAAAGAAAACTACAGACCAATATCACTGATGAATATAGATGCAAAAATCCTCAACAAAATACTAGCTAACAGACTGCAACAGCACATTAAAAAAATCATACACCATGATCAAGTGGGGTTTATCCCTGGGATGCAAGGATTCTTCAATATACGCAAATCAATCAGCGTGATACATCATATCAACAAATTGAAGGATAAAAACCATATGATCATTTCAATAGATGCAGAAAAAGCTTTTGACAAAGTTCAACATCCATTTATGATAAAAGCTCTCCAGAAAATGGGCATAGAAGGAAATTCCCTCAACATAATAAAAGCCATATATGACAAACCAAAAGCCAACATTGTTCTCAATGGAGAAAAACTGGAAGAATTCCCTCTAAGAACAGGAACAAGACAAGGGTGTCCACTCTCACCACTGTTATTCAACATAGTTTTGGAAGTGTTAGCCACAGCAATCAGAGAAGAAAAAGAAATTAAAGGAATCCAAATTGGAAAAGAAGAAGTAAAATTATCACTCTTTGCAGATGACATGATACTATATATAGAAAACCCTAAAGACTCTACCAGAAAACTGCTAGCACTCATTGATGAGTTTAGTAAAGTAGCAGGATACAAAATTAATGCACAGAAATCTCTTGCATTCCTATACACTAACAACGGAAGAGCAGAAAGAGAAATTAAGGAAACTCTCCCATTCACCATTGCAACCAAAAGAATAAAATACCTAGGAATAAACCTGCCTAAGGAGGCAAAAGATCTGTATGCAGAAAACTTTAAGACATTGATGAAAGAAATCAAAGATGACATAAACAGATGGAGGGATATACCATGTTCCTGGATTGGAAGAATCAACATCGTGAAAATGACTGTACTACCCAAAGCAATTTACAGATTTAATGCAATCCCGATCAGATTACCAATGGCATTTTTCACAGAACTAGAGCAAGAAATCTTACGATTTGTATGGAAACGCAAAAGACCCTGAATAGCCAAAGCAATCTTGAGAAGGAAAAATGGAGTTGGTGGAATCAGGCTTCCTGACTTCAAACTATACTACAAGGCCATAGTGATCAAGACAGTATGGTACTGGCACAAAAATAGAAAGGAAGATCAATGGAACAGAATAGAGAACTCAGAAGTAAGCCCAAACACATATGGGCACCTTATCTTTGACAAAGGAGGCACGAGTATACAATGGAAAAAAGACAGCCTCTTCAATAAGTGGTGCTGGGAAAATTGGACAGCAACATGTAAAAGAATGAAATTAGACCACTTCCTAACACCATACACAAAAATAAACTCCAAATGGATTAAAGACCTACATATAAGGCCAGACACTATCAAACTCCTAGAGGAAAACATAGGCAGAACACTCTTTGACATACATCAAAGCAACATCCTTTTTGACCCACCTCCTAGAATCATGGAAATAAAATCAAGAATAAACGAATGGGACCTCATGAAACTTAAAAGCTTTTGCACAACAAAAGAAACCATAAACAAGACTAAAAGGCAACCCTCAGAATGGGAGAAAATAATTGCCTATGAAACAACGGACAAAGGATTAACCTGCAAAATATACAAGCAGCTCATGCAGCTTCATACCAAAAAAGCAAATAACCCAATCCACAAATGGGCAGAAGACCTAAATAGACATTTCTCCAAAGAAGACATACAGATGGCCAACAAACACATGAAAAGATGCTCAACATCACTAATCATCAGAGAAATGCAAGTCAAAGCCACAATGAGGTATCACCTCACACCAATCAGAATGGCCATCATCACAAAGTCTGGAAACCACAAATGTTGGAGAGGGTGTGGAGAAAAGGGAACTCTCCTGCACTGTTGGTGGGACTGTAAGTTGGTACAGCCACTATGGAAAACAATTTGGAGGTTCCTTCAAAAACTACAAATAGAACTACCATATGATCCAGTAATCCCACTCCTGGGCATATACCCAAAGAAAACCATAATCCCAAAAGAAACTTGTACCATAATGTTTATTGCAGCACTCTTTACAATAGCCAGGACATGGAAGCAACCTAAATGCCCATCAACAAATGAATGGATACAGAAGATGTGGCATATATATACAATGGAATATTACTCAGCTATAAAAAGGGATGAGATGGAGCTATATGTAATGAGGTGGATAGAACTACAATCTGTCATACAGAGTGAAGTAAGTCAGAAAGAGAAAGACAAATATTGTATGCTAACTCACATATACGGAATCTAAAAATGGTACTGATGAACTCAGTGACAAGAACAGGGAAGCAGATACAGGGAATGGACTGGAGAACTCGAGGTATGGGAGGGGGCGGGGGGTGAAGGGGAAACTGAGAAGAAGCGGGAGAGTAGTACAGACATATATATACTACCAACTGTAAAATAGTCAGTGGGAAGTTTTTGTATAACAAAGGGAGTCCAACTCGAGGATGGAAGATGCCTTAGAGGACTGGGGCAGGGAGGGTGGGGGGGAATCGAGGGGGGGGGCGTCAAGGAAGGGAGGGAATATGGGGATATGTGTATAAAAACAGTTGATTGAACCTGGTGTACCCCCCAAAAAAATAAAAAAATAAAAAAAAATAAAAAAAAAAAAATGAAGAAAAAAATTAGTTATCTCCCAGGCCATATGGTTCTATATGCAGGAAATCCAAGAAACTCTACAAATACCAGAATTTATGAGAATACAGCAGGATTGCCGGATGCATTGATCAATATCCATAAATCAACCTAATTCCTCTATTGTAACAGCAGCTGGGCATACCTACCACGTATTGGCCTTTTTGGTGCCAGACACTGTGGCTGTGCTCACATTATTGAATAATAAAAACAGCCTCATAGGTATATTTGTCTTCTTCATTTTAACTGATGTGAACCTGGGACTTAACAAAGGTCCTACCGCTAGCAAATTAGGCGAGGCTGGGAGTACAACCCAAGTCTATGTGACCCCCAAACCTAGCCCGGAGGTACTCTCATTTCCTCTCAGTAATTGTAAAGAATATTAATAATAATAATCCCTTGCTCCGGACCCCAGCTGTTTTTTACTCTGACATTTTGCGGGTTTTTTTAATAGGAAAATTATTCTCACACTCTCAAGTTGTACAGGCAGCATGGAGAAATAAATGGTCCTGGGAGAATTTCAGGATATTCGGGAATAGATGCAGATGGTGGCGGGCCTGAAAGGATGGCGGCGACGGGGGACCTAAGCAGGGCGGGTAGGAGCCGGGAGCCGCCCAGCAGCACCGGGGCCCGGGTTCTGCTGTGAGCAGCAGCACCCAATCCCCGCGCTGCTCACGCGCTGCCTGCTGGGAGGCGCGACCGCGACACCTGCCGTGCGCGTGAGGACAGAGGATGGCGTCGCTGGGAGTTACCACCTCTCCCGTGTGCTTGTGAGATGGAAGAGAGGTGTGATTCTTTAATGTAGAAGGACCAGAGCCAGGACCTTACTGTACATTACAGTTTCCTCAGTTCCGCCCCTAAAAATGGATTTCATGTTCCTCATAGCAACAGCAGCAGGAGCTATAGCCACCCTTGCTGCTGCTGCTGTTGCGGCACTGATAGTGGTAAAGAGTCTAAGTTCTTTTAAACAGTGGACAAATAAGGACAATGAGCGTACGAAAAAACCTCGTAAAAATGTCTCTTTCATGGTGCCAACAAATAAGAAAGAGGAAACTCATGAAGAATCGGGCAAGAAGGAACAGGAATCACACAAGGAACTGGGCAAGAAGGAACAGGAAACCCCGGAAGAACGGAACAACGAGAAACATGACCACAAAGAACCGAATGGCAAGGAACAGGAAACCCAGGCAGATCTGAACAAGGAGGAAGAAGACACTCACAAAGAAAGGAACGAGAAGGAGCAGGACAGCCGAACTTCGTAAGTGTAAGCTATAACTTGGTCACATTTCAGACAGACGACAGACGCTGCTCAAATGAAGCAAGCAGAGAGCTGGACCGCCGGAGGCTGCTTCTCTGCGGACCAAAGGGCAGAGGCTGGAGGCCGGGCACCAGGCTTGCTTGGTGCCTCAGCGACACGCGGACGTAAGGTTCCTTTCCTGTAAAACTGGTTTCCAGAGGTGAGGGTTAGTGGAGGAGACGGCACCTATTAGGGTGTCAGGGAAGCTACACGAAGGGAAAGTTGTCAGTGTGTTGTTTCTTGACATAAATTTGTTTCTTGGTATTTCAAGTCCTGGTTGGGCGGGAAAAAAAATAATTTTGTTCAGTCGGCTTTCACACAAGACGCTCGCCAGTGAGGAGAAAAGGACGCCTTTCCCTGGGGATCGGCGGCGCCCTTGGCGCGAGGCGAGGGAGGCGAGGTGGCCGCCGGCCGCACAATGGGCGCCACCTCACAGAGCCGGGCGCGGCGGGAGGGCGCGAGGCCGGGCAGAGGGGCCGCGCCGACGGACTGCGGGCGCTCCGGCCGGCCGCACATGGGCCCCTCGGGGCGACAAGGCCAGCGGGTGGGCGCCAGGGCCGCGGGCGGGAAAGAGCGAGGCGGCGGCGCCGGGTCAGCCACTGCCAGGCTGCGCGCCCGACTCCGGGCAGGCCCGGGCAGGCTCCTGCCCCGGCAACAGGCCGGCCCCAGTGGCCAAAACATCCCGGAGGGCTCCCTCCAAACACGTGGGCAAACCGCCGCGCCGGGCCGCGGCTCTCACCCGGCACCGCCGCAGTACGCCCCGCTGCCGCGCGGTGGCGGCCCAGTCGGCTCCGCTTCCGCTCCTCCTCTCCGACCTGATCCTCCCCGCTCCCCCTGCTTCTCCCTCCCTCTCCCGGCCGGCTCAGCCGCCTCCATTTTCCAGATCTTTCTCGAACCCGCAAGCTCGTCGGGCAGCCGTTGCCCGAGTGCTGACGGAAGCGGCCGAAGTCGAGGCCGGGAGCAGCCTCGGATGCGGAGGGGCAGCTCGCGCACCTCCTAGGCAGCCGAGCGCGCAAGCGCAGACCCCAGTAACTGCCGGTTGGAGGCGGCCGAACCGCAGTGGAGAGAGACCGGGGTGGTGAAGGCTGCGGCGCGGGCGGCTTCCATCTCCTCCTCCAAGGTTCCCCGACGCGCTGCCCTAGATTTAATGCGCAGCGACTTCGGGTCATCTCTCCTTTGCTTCTCGTAGGAGTCGCAGTTCCAGGAGCAACAGCCCAGAAGAGGACGCAGTCCCCGCACAGAGGGCTTCAGCACCATCACCCCGAGCATTAGGCGGCGGGATGTCAGTGGTCGGCATTGACCTCGGCTTTCTCAACTGCTACATCGCAGTAGCGAGGAGCGGCGGCATCGAAACCATCGCCAATGAGTACAGCGACAGGTGTACCCCGTAAGTGCCTTGTCTGGTCATAACCCTAGGAAACGTTTTCTCCCGACCCATATATTTGTCCCGCCTGCTGGTTTCTTCTGATGCGCGGAACTCTGAGATGACAGGTGCAGTCCATCAATTGCGGTCTCTCGGGACCGCGGGTTGGAGGGCCCAAGTGGGAGTCGGACTTCCTCGCTCTGCACAGCTGCTTTTCCTTCAAGGACAAAGGACTTAACTCTAATAGTTGGCGCGTCTCTCCTTTCTGTGTACACACACACAGACACAGACACACACGCTCACTATCACGCCTCTGTCCCCAGGCGGCCCTGCTTTAGTTTTCGGGAAAGGGATTGGTGTGGGCCCATCACGACGTCGTGAACACTGGAGAAAGATCTTTGGTTACCCCTAGAGGGACTTGTGTGGGATTATTGGCCGCGGGCGGGCATCCCTGCTCGCTCAGTAAAAAATTCTCTATTCTTTATGCCCTTCCTCCTTTCCCCATCTGTCAGCGTGACAGCTTTCTCTCGGAAAAGTAAGAAATGAAAGCTTAGACTGCAAATATCAGAAGATAAGTTGCAAGTTCATCTGACCCAGAGAGCCTTTTTTGTTTGTTTTTAAAGAAGGGATTGAGGTATTCAGGATTTTACCTCAGTGTCCTTGAGAATTCGAGGTAATCGGACCGGTTTCCGGGGGCGTAGGTTAATGATGCATTAATAGGGAGAGAATCAGGGATGGGAGTTGCTGACCTTATGAATTGGTAACGTTTATCCATTAAAGGAAAGTAGTGGAGTTAGAATCTACGAAAAGCACATTTCTACAGAATGAATTGTTGGAGAGTTAGAGGCGGCTTTCTTGTGTAAACATAATTGTGAAGTGATTCTATTATGAACACTTGATGAAAGACTTAGGAGGAGTGGCATTATGTCATGGAAACATGTTTCCACATGTTCCATTGTTTCTCTGGTCTGGGAAGTTAGCAAAGAATATAATTAAGACAAGGGTATGAAAAGCTAGCTGCTTGTAGACTCCTGATACCGGTAATTTTATGAGGAAACCAACTGTTCATGTCTTATTTTCTGTGGAGAGGCAACTGAACATGTTAATTTTGACCCTTCTGACTGGTCCAAGATATAATACTTTAAATATAAGACAAATCTTGTCAGTGTTAAGCTAAGCCTTTAAATAATTATATTACTACACTTTATGAATAAATTATGTCAAGGAGATGTTGATAACTTACTTGAAGCAGTTTATGCTTTGGTTTCTTTCCAAGAATATTCTAGAAGGTTTTATACCACCTTTTTCTAGATGTATGCATTATATTTCTTTTACTGAAATTTTGGATGTTTATATCCTCAAATGTGAGCATAGGTCAGTTAATTTGCATAATACTGTCAGAACTCTTCTTTTTACATCTTTTTCTGGCTTTTATGCACAATGAGAAGATGAAGCACTAACTGTAAACTATTTGTGACTTCATCTCTACAACGTTTTGTTTTAAGCCACAGCAGATATGGGCTTCTGCCAGAAAAGGACTAGGAAATTCCACTCTCCTCTTTCAGCAGAGTAAAGGTTAATGGGCAATCTTTGGCTTCAGGAACTTAGCCAGTGGAGAAAAAGTGAGAGGTAGGATGGATGTTCCCCTTATCTTTAAAGCCTGTCATAAAAGATCAGAAACGAGAATTGTCAAACAGATACTACATTTCCAGACTCTGGAAATCTTAGTAGTGGGTCCATGACTATAAATTTAAAGAGCCTGGCCAAACTTTCAAAGAGAGTTCTTTAGGAATTAGGGTGTTTATTTAAGTCTTCTAAAAGTCTCTTTGTTAATATTCTTAACCACATTGGCAAATTCTCTATGGCTGAGATTTAATGATCTTTCTGATTGTGTGTCAGAGAGTCACTGCTAATATCTGGATTTAATGAGCTTAATCCAAAGTAGAAAGTTCTAAAGGTGGAAGGATTGTATTCCTAGCTTGTATCAGCAACTCTTCCCTTCTTTCTGTGGCTGTGTACTGTCATTTACCTCAGGAATGTATCTTTTATTGTTATGAACTAATACTTAACTGTAGTTCAGTGTTCTTACACTGTATGTTTACTTTGTGGGGCTTACGTTTTTGGGTGAAAACATAGCCCTTCCTGATCCCTAGAGATTTATTCATTAAATGCCTGTCTTGCAAAAAGCATAACTGTTAGGAGACCTGTAAGTTTTCTAATACACCACAGTGTTTAATAATACACATAAACTACCTTTTCAAAAAAATTTTTCCATATCCCAGTTACTGACATCAAGGTAGTATGACACAGGTATTTCTAAAATGCAAATAAATACGTTATAAAAAGATCCCGTGGGGACTTCCCTGGTGGTCCAGTGGTTAAGACTCTTTGCTTCCACTGCTGGGGGCATGAGTTCCATCCCTGATCAGGGAACTGAGCTCCTTCATGCCCCGTGGCATGGCTGAGAAAATAAAACAAAGTAAAATAATATATTGATAAAAAGATCATGTGGAAAAGAGGTAGGAAATACTTGATTTAGTTGGTTTCAGCATCCATACTTTTTCACCTTTGTTTCATTCTTTAACATCTTGATTATGTATGCATGGGAGAATCCCATGTATAAACCAAGAAGGACAGTTTAATGAAAAAGATAATTGCTTAAGTTTGGTCTACAATTAAGGGATCGAGGGAAAGTAATTAAACCTGTCCTTCAGATTTAGTTTCTGTAAAGTTGGGAGTGCTCGTACTAGCCTCTCTTATCTCATGCATAAGTTGAAGAGGAAGAAAGAAATTAACATGCAGAAATTGAATAAAATATTAATTTATTTTTTCTGAACATTTTCTTATTTAAAGTCATTACACAAATAGTACATGTTCATTGTAGAAGTACAGGCATGTTAAAACATGAAAATAAAAATTATAGTTTTTCCATCCAGAAATAAAACTTCCAGATGGTTTTCTCTGTATTTCAAGAGTAGATTGTATTTTGTATTCTGTTTGGTGTCCTCTTTATATATAAAATATATTTGTATACCATTAGTTTTAGCGTATGTATAATCATTTCCTTAATTCCTCCCTTTTTGGATATTGAGATTGTTTATATTTTCTTTTTATAAGCAGTGCTGTGATAACTATCTTTGTAACTAAATTTTTGACACTTAACTCCTTCAAATAAATTCTTAGAAGTAGAATTACTGAGTGTGCACATTTTTAAGGCCTTTAGATACGTTTGTATTGTTCAATTAAGTATAGATGTAGGGATTGGAAATTTCCATCCCAGACTCAATTATATCAAAGTGATTAATTTCAGACCTGGCAGAAGAAAACTGCAGCCAGAAATCCTCATTCAGTATCAGATTAAAGCATGTGCTCAGCTAAAACATGCTGCCTGCCTGTAATGATAATAGTGATTTCTATGTGCTAATAAGCATTGTGTTTGCACTGTCATACATATCACACCGGTTCTATGAGTTTGATAATACTAGCTATCTTTTTCCGTGAGAAGCCTTAAGCAAAGTTAAGTATCTTGGCCAAGAACTAGTAAGCAGTGAAATGGATTCAGTTTCTGGCTGCTTTGACCCCAGAGCCCCAGTGTCCTTACATTATCTATTAGCATGTGGATGGTATCTACATATTGGGTTAATGGGGGTGTAATGGGACACATTGGGCAGTTATTGTATGGAGAGGCATCTTTAGTAAAGGCATTTGTTTTTGGCTAGTTTCTAAGAAATATTATCTTGTTTTAAAATGTTTTAATATGCTTTTAAGTTATTTTAAGAACATGTAAAAATCTTGTTTCTATATGGAAATCATTAAAAAAATATATACACGAAAGGTGTTAGTGTAAACCCCTGGAGGAAAGCAGTGTGGAAAGAATATAAACTATTAACTGGATATTTCTTGAAAGTAGAATTATGGAGAGTGTGCTTTTAATACGTAGTCTATAATATTTTGAATTTTTATGAACTTATTTTACAATAAGGAAAATGGATCTTTTAATCAAACTATTATTTCAACACATTTTTCTTAGATGTACATATTTGTTTTATCATCCAAATTCTGTAGGATCCAACTTACTGTTCAGTTCTCTTTCTGTCTTCGTTACTTTTTCCCTATTTCTTTACCAGTGTATGTATAATCTGAAAATATGGGAAAATATTATTTATACACTGCATCTCAGATATGTGAGATGTCCTCTTCAGTGCACAAAAGTAGATATCACTTACCTTGGGGTATGGAAAATAAAGATTTTTATACACAGAAAATGACAAACTCCAGATGTTAACAGTGGCTAGTTGGGTAGGAGGACTTTTTATGGTAATAGCACTTTGGGGTAGGGAAGTATTTTTACATTTTGTTGATTAAATATTCCTTATACTATGTGAAATGGTTTTGTTTATATGTTTTACTATAAGCTTACATTAACTTTCATTTAAAATATTTTAAATATTGAAGAATTACATAAAATAAATCGCCTTTGTCTCTTCCCAACCACTTCCTTTAGTGGGTATATTTCTGCACATATGTTAGTATATGTGTATAAGTAGGATTTTTTTAACAAACGTAGAATTACATTATGCCTATTTTGCAATTGCTTTTTTTAAAATATACTGTGGACATCTCAGACTTGCTCATGTGACTCTAATTTACCTCATTCCTTTTAATGGCTGTACAGTATTCCATTTATCTATATACTATTATTAGGGTACATTTCAAAATATTTTGCTGTTGACAAAAAAAAATTCAATGAACAGCTCCCCCTCTTTTTTAAATTGAAATTGTGCTGAAAGGAGTGGATGGGCAGGTATCTCACACTTTAACATGGCCAAAGCTAGGGCTATAAAGTCTTTTAGTATGAATGTTATTCACAAAACAAAATGAGTTTCCAGTCATTGCCTTGAATTTGTGGGTGAAAAATTCTGAAAAGTTTCTAGAAGGCAAGGAATGATACAAATTATATAATATTTATTATGAGCTTAACGTATTTAATGTGCCATTGGTAGTCTTTTTAGTATGTGGTCACTATAATACAAATTAATGACCATAGCTGTCTTCTAATAAAACTTTATTTACAAAAATAAGTGGCAAGTGGTAATTTGCAAACCTCTGTTCTAGGCAGTCATAATCAAAAGACTTAAGATTATTGTGCATTTGCTGTTTGTCTTTGAACTGATGAATTTTAAGTAAGATAATCAGCTTTTAAAATAATGTATCTAATTTAATAATTAATCTAAATACTTAAACAATATGTCTAATATAATGTACCTAATCAGCTTTTTAAACATTGTGTCTACCTAGATAAATGTCTGTCTGGTTTCTGTTAATGGTTTCAAGTTATAAACTAATTTGTGAATTATGCTTACTAGAGGCATTTGGAAACTAAGGAATTTTTATTATTTTTATATGTTAAAATGTTTTATCCATTGTTCATATTAAGATTGGAAAGTTTACATTATTACTAAATCATATATGCCTAGAAGTTTTATACATCAAAGTAGCAAGCTAAAAAGGAAATGACGGCAGTCAGCCCTTTTGAGAACATTCCTCCCCTACCCCTTCTACAGCAACTTTTTTCCAGATAGTTAAGTTTGAGAAATAATAACCAGATGTTTTCTTTAGTGTCAAACTCTCAGATCCCTTAATTTGTTTATAGGCATTTAAACACTGTAAGAAAAGAATGTTTTCCCCAACTTATTTGAACCACTGAGGAATTATTTTGTACAGAACATTATTTGGGAAATAATGCAGTGGTTCTCAACTGGAAGAGATTTTGTCCCCTAGGGCATATCTGACAATATCTGAAGATATTTTTGGTTGTCACACGGGGAGGGAGAAGGGAGGAGTGCTACTGGCCTCTAGCAGGTAGAGGCCAGAGATGCTTCTGAAATACGAAGTGCACAAAATAGCCCCACTCCCTCAAAAGAAATTAGCCCAAAATGTCAGTAGTACCAAGGTTGAGAAATCCTGCTTTATAGACATCTTGGCAATCATAGTTGAAAGTAGTTGCTCAGCGGCTGACAGTTTGATTCAGAGCCAAATTGACCTGTAGGGAGTGGACCCCTTGATTTAAACCAATTGATTGTCCTCTCATATCATTAATTCAGCTGTTGTATTTCTTAGCATCTATCTACTCAATGATAGTGCAAGAGGCTGTAAATAGTAAGTATGGTCTTATGGAACTGGCAAGGAAAAGCAGAAATTTCTAAAAGTAGGGCTATTTTTAAAGTGTAAATGGTAAGATCAAGAAGTTTTGAGTCCTTAGTGGAGATTTACAAAGAAGCAAACAAATTTAGAGTGTTGACCTCTTTGGTGAGAAGTTTCATAAGTCTGTTGGCAGTATGTGTTTTCTGCAACCTAACCATGCTTGGCTTTATAAAAATAGGCTTTGTAAGACAGATAGAAAGTTAATCTTAGGTTTTAAGGGAAAATACAAATACAGCTTTCTTAAAGTAACCACCTATCATTTGATTTTATGCCCTTCCTCTACTAAAAGTGGTGTAGGACATTCAGAAGTTTTGCTTATTTGTGTAGAATTTTGTGGTATTCTTTGAGAATCTAGGACTACCACTATGGTGGCAACATCAGACTGGATATAATAGATTTAAGCTGTATTGTCAACCCTCTTTTTTTTCTTTAAGATATAAAATGGAATTTCTAAATAGTAGTTGAAATAACCTATGAAAAGTGTAATATAATTGGATTATATGATAAATAGTTCGATAGACTGTTGAATATCCTTTTCTATAAAAACTTCTATATCAGTGTAATATGTGGCATAATATATGTATTTTCCTTGGTATTACTAAAGGTCAGGTAAAAGTTTTGAAAGAGAATAGGTATTTAACTTATTTTGATTTTTTTGCGAATCCTTGGCGGATATTTATTTAATGGCTATGTTCTAGAATCTTTTTGGAAAAAAAAAATTGAAGGAATTTGAAGACCTTTACTATGTGAGGAGAAATTTTCTCTGTATTGAAACTGGGTATTTCCAAGTTATAACATTAAATTTTTGAACTTTAGAAGTTGTCTGCTTTTAACTTAAGAGAATATCTGATAATGATAACTGTTTAGCTCTCTTTGTGAAGTGATACAGGCGCAAAGCATATTTCTGTGAATACAGCACTTAATAAATGATAGTTGAATCAATCTTATTTGGAACTAAGTGTTCTAACAAGTTAAACTCTTGAGAATCAATCTAAGATTATGATTTTCTGTGCATTGAAATGATGGTAGCCTCGTATTGAAAAATTAAAAGTATTCAGAAATGTATCCAAATAATGGAGTTGAGAGCAAGACGAATTATAAAGCAGGCTAAGAAATGGCAAGTCCATATTTTCTCTGATGAGTTTTGGGATGCAGTGCTAACCATCCACGAGAATTGCTATATCAAGTATGCAGATATCTCTGGCAGAGACTCTGTTGAATCAAGGAGTTATTTGCGGGAGAAATGAAGATGTCACCTGAACCACTGATTCTTACTATATCCTATTTTCCTGTTTTTACCGGATCACAATTAAAAGTAACTTCCATTTTGTCCTACATCTGTTCATCACACTTAACATTTTAGTTCTAAATATATATCTTCTTGGATGTCTCAAAGGTACCTCAATCTCAGTATGTCCAAAATAGAACTTGTGATGGTCCATCCCAAACGTGTCCCTCTTACGATGTTTTCTATCTCATTGCATGGCACCACTATCTACCCTCTTATGCACACTGGAAACCTAGACATTATTCATGACACTTACTTACCTCTTTCTGTTATCTATTCCAGCACTGTTCAGTAAAAATAAATATAATGTATGTGAGCCACATACATAATTTTAAATGTTCTAGTAGTTAACGTTAAGAAGATAAGAAACAGGCAAAATTAATTTTAATATACTTGATTTAACTCAGTATATTCAAAATCTTATTTCAACACGTAATCAGTGTTTTAAAACTGAGATATTGTAACATTCCTTTTTTTTTTTGGCACACGGGCTTAGTTGCTCCATGGCATGTGGGATCTTCCTGGAGCTGGGATCGAACCCGTGACCTCTGCATTGGCAGGCAGATTCTTAACCACTGCGCCACCTAGGAAGCCCCTGTAACATTCCTTTTTAAATTTTAAATCTTCAAAATCCAGAGTGTATTTCACACTTAAAATAAGTACATCTCAATTCAGACTAGCTGCACTGGAGCTCCAGTGGCACAGTTGGTTAGCCTGCGGTACTTATACAGACCGGCTGCATTTCAGGTGTGTAATAGCCACATGTGTCTGGTGGGTGCTGTATTCACTCTGAAGATCTAGTTCATCACCAAGTCCTTTGAGTTTTAGCTCCTAAAATCTCTTAATTCCTTTTCCTTCTGTCTCAGCTACCTGATAGAGATTATTGATAGAGATTATTGATAACCTCTAGCCCTTCTGCCATTCCTGTAGAGTCAAACACTCCCCTAATTGAATCCATCATCATTTACTCTTCCTTCAGATCTCATCACTTTCTCAGGTAAACTATTCCTGATCCTCCTCTTCTGGGTCAATTCCTCCTATTGTCTACTCTCATTGCACCATGTGTACCCGTTTTTTGTACCACCTAGTTTACACTCATTTGTGAGTCTGTAGCAATATAAGTTCCAAGGGAGCCAAAACGAGTCTGACTTTTTTCCTCTCACTATTATAGCTCTAGTAACGAACAGAGTGCCAGACGTAGTAATCAGCATTTATCTGTTAAATTGACTAAATTAGCTTAACTGCTTGCCTTCCCTGAAAAATCCAGTGTCTCCAGTGTTTTGTTCAGCCCTTGAAAAGCACTGTTTTGAGATCTTTCCTTTTAAGCTGTATTATATATAATCATGGAGTGTTCATTCTGTTATTCAGAAACCTTTAATGAACTCTCATAACCTACTGAAATGTATTTCAAATTTATAGTATATCATTTGAGACACTGTATAATCTGGCCCTCTGATATATCTACCAAAATGTTCTATGAAACTAGCGAAGTTGTATCCTGCCTAGACTCCAAGTGAGCATTATTACCCTTAGGAGCTATCTTCCCTTTCATGCAGTAAGTACCTGGGTTATGTACCAGATACCTAGACCAGTGCTATCCAGTAGAACTTTCTGTCCTACAGTACATGTTCTATGTATTTTCCATTCTCTGCATATCCAGTAGCCATGTGTAGTTGTTAAGTATTTGAAATTTGGCTTTTGAGCCCTTGAAATGTGACTAATGCTGAGGAACTAAATTTTTAATTTTAGTCAATTTAAATTTTACTAGCTGCATGTGGCTAGTGGCTACCACATTGGATAGTGCAGATCAAGGCAGTGGGACATACATTATCTACCCATATGGCATTCACACCCTAGTGTGGAGATACAGTCAGTTAAAAAATAAATTGTATCAGATGGTGATACATTATGGACAAGAATAAGACAGGGAAAACAGGAGATGTATGTGTTGGGGAAGAGTAAGAATGTTATTTATATAGGATAGAAAAAGTATCTCTTATAACCTTAGATACTTTTTCTATCCTATATAGCCAGAGACATGAAAGAAGTGAGAGCTCATGGCATGTGTTCCAGAAAGAGAGAACAGCATGTACAAAGGCCCTGAGGCAGAAATGTGCTTGCCCTATTCTAGAAATAGCAAAGAGACCTGTGTGCCTAGATTGAAGTTACAGGATAGAGCAGCTAAGAACCAAACCATGAAGGACTTTATTGGCTGTTGGGGAGACAGGACACCATTGGAGGGTTTTTTTAGCAGAGGAGTTTCAGTCTTCAAGAGGATCACATGCTATCATATTGAGGATTGACATACCTGTATACTGGGAATGTCCTTTTCCACAAAACAGATACATATTAAAATGCTTTCTTGGGACTTTCCCTGGTGGCGCAGCAGTTAAGAATCCACCTGTCAGTGCAGGGGACACAGGTTCGATCCCTGTTCTGGGAAGATCCCACATGCCACAGAGCAACTAAACCCCTGTGCCACAACTACTGAGTCTACACTCTAGAGTCCTCGAGCCACAACTGCTAAAGCCCATGCTCCACAACAAGAGAAACTTCCTCAATGAGAAGCCCGTGCACCACAAGGAAGAGTAACCCCCGATTGCTGCAACTAGAGAAAGCACATGCACAACAACAAAGACCCAACGTAGCCAATAAATAAATTTATTTATTTAAAAAAATAAAATGCTGTTTTTTCCTTTCAAGTCTTAATTCAGAAATCATATCTTTGGACTTCCCTGGTGGTACAGTGGTTAAGAATCTGCCTGCCAGTGCAGGGTACACAGGTTTCATCCCTGGTCAGGGAAGATCCCACATGCTGTGGAGCGACTAAGCCCATGAGCCACAACCACTGAGCCTGTGCTCTAGAGCCTGCAAGCCACAACTACTGAGCCCATGTGCCACAGATACTGAAGCCTGCACGCCTAGAGCCCGTGCTCTGCAAGAAGAGAAGCCACTGCAATAAGAAGCCTGTGTACTGTAGCAAAGAGTAGCCCCTGCTCACCACAGCTAGAGAAAGCCTGAGCAGCAATGAAGACCTAATGCAGCCAATAATAAATAAATTTATTTAAAAAAATAATAAATCACATCTATTTGCTTCTCTTAAGCCTTATTATCTAGAAGTGATTATTATCTTTTTTTGCTCATACCATAATTTTATTTTACATGTTGATTTTTTTGATAAGCTAAATTCTCCAAAGACAGTGATTGTAGCTAGTATACATGCAGTGCCTGTATTTGTTGATTGAATGAATAATTACATGTAATTACAACTGAAATCCTGGAAACATTTTCTTGAATCACAGCATGAAATGATTTTTTTGATAAAAATGTTACTTTACACTTGCTTTTATAAGCAGAATTATATTTACAGTAATAAAAACAACAATCATATTGTTCATGCATTTAATCCTCACACAACTCTGTGAGTAGGTATTATTATCAACACTGTCTTCCAGATGGAAAACTGAGGCAAATAATGGTTAGGTAATTTCTATAAGGTTACTCAGCTGTTAAGTGGCAGAGCCAGGATTTAGATCCAAGGAGCCTGACCTTACTGAATACAGTTAATTTTTTTTTAATAAGTCATAGACCAGTAGAATTTGAGAAACGATTTGGAGACCAGTGTAGTGTTGCCAACTATAAGCACATTTTTAAAAATTTTAACATTCTGACCACTATTCTATTACTTAGAAAAGTTTGAAAATATGTAAAATTCTGGTTTCAGTAACCTATTTTTTTTTAATAATACGTGATTATATTTATCCCTTTAATTCATTTTTGTATAAAGAGAAGCAGAGTAATAACACATTAATATAAAAATACCTTGGGAACAAACTTTTTGTTTTTTCCCTGTTTTAGAGCCTGTATATCTTTGGGATCGAGAACTCGAGCCATTGGAAATGCAGCTAAGAGCCAGGTAAATTGTTAACGTAGATGTTTTGACTTACAGAAAGAATTAACTTCATGTTGGTAACTAAGCTCCCATTTTATGTACTGAAGAGTGAAAAAGAGTAAAGAAGATGACTGATCCTAATTTCTTTGTATCTTATTAGATATATTTTGCTTTGGGTTGTAAAATATTTCTTGAATTTTATTTTTGAAAAATCCTTAGTTGTGAAACTTAGAGTATGCTACCAAATGGCGTTGGTTTTTTGTTGTATGGTCACTTTCTACGAGGGCTATCCTATCTAGAGTATATACTTCTACAACAGGTGAATGATGTCTTTGTAAAAGAATGTGGGGAAAATGTAGAAACTAATATCCAGAGTAATCCTCTGTGGCTGCTATTTTACTACTGCTTTACAGTAGTAGTAACATGGAATTTGTTTAAGTATTCATATTTCTATCCTTCTGAAATCTTTGTGTGAAACAGTCCATGCTATAGGTTCATTTTCCTTGGACTTTGTTTATTGCCATGAACCAAAACCCCTTAACAACTATTTCTTACATTTTAATATATACTTGGGGCTTCTTTTCTTTATTACAAAATAACTGTTTTTAATGGGGCTTTTTTCCTCATGACTTTGTAGGAATAATTGACTCATTATTTATTCAGGAATTTTTGCTTAAGATTTTTTTTATCAAGATTGTCTTACAGTTGGCCTATATATACGTTTTTTTTTTCCTTTTCCGTTTTCATATTGCACATAAATAAATGTTGTTTGTGCTAAAAGGACCCCTTCACTGAAGTTTACATCTCGTATTCTGGTTGCTCTTCTAAGTGTATCGTAGACCTCAGACTCTCTGAAGAAAGCAAACTATAAGTTATTTCTCCTAAAAAGGTAAAGAGATCAACACGGTAATTCAGTGTCCCGGTAGTTTTCATCTCACAATCGAAGATCAAGATCTGTTTGACTTTAAAGGTCACTAAGAGGACAACAACTGGATCTCAGTAATATTCTGTAGTTTGAACTACATGGTCTAGTTAAAGAAGAAAATTACTTTGCCAAAATGCAAGCTATTTACAAATTAAGACACTTTAACTTAGCACCATGCTACATGGAAGGAGTTTTAATTTACTAGCCTAGGACAGGTTTTCAGCAGTGGAAGCAACATAGTAATACATGATAAATTTCACAAAGAGTAAGATATTGAAAGTAAAAGAAGAACATGGCAATAAAAAACATAGTTTAATAAACAAATGAAAGTGGAAAGAAAGAAATCAGAGGTACTAATAGCCCAAAAGTGTTGAAGAAAACCAAAGAGATGCTTTGTAGATAGATTTTCATGGTATTGTTTCAAAAGTTTTAAAGTTTTGTCTTTTTAAAAAATGTTTAAAGTTTTTGTTCTTTCTTGTGGGTAGGGTAAGAGGAGAGTTGGGGGGCAATAGTGTAATTTTTCTATCAGTTAGAAACCAGAAAAATGAATGATTGTGTGTGATTCTGAACTTGGATGTATAGGATAAGGAGACTTGGTGATTCTCAAGTATTAGCATAGTGTTTATTTTGCATTAAGTAATTGATAAATAAAAGTGTTTACTGCCAACAGATAGTCACGAATGTAAGAAATACAATTCATGGTTTCAAAAAGCTTCATGGGCGATCATTTGATGATCCTATTGTGCAAACTGAAAGGATCAAGCTTCCCTATGAGCTGCAGAAGATGCCTAATGGAAGTGCAGGAGTTAAGGTACGCTTATATTTCCAGAATGCAAACATATGTTGAAATTAGAGAAACCAAATATGATAATATTGCCTGTTTTTAAATATTAAGAAAATTTTTAATTTAACTTCTTTCCTCAGGATGTAGTACATGTATCCCAAAATACAGGTGGTTTTTGTAGTATGCTTTAGTGACTGCAGAAAAAAAAATCTGATATAGAATAATAATCTTTTTAATCCAAATACTTTTATTGTCAAGAAAAAAGGATTATTGTTTGGAGAACTTTTAGAGGTGAACCACTTTTAAGAGATAAAGGCAGAGGCGAATGTGATTTAGAAAAATAGACCCAAAAAGTATGTTAATTGCTATGATGAATTTAATTTAGAAGAATCTTATAACATATTATAGAAGTGTTAAAGCAGACTCTTCTTCCAAGTAAAACATGTATCTGCGTTTTTACTTCTACATCCTGAGACAGAAAATTATACATTGGTTAACAGAAACTAACAGAATACCCCAAACCACATAGAATTATTATATGACTCAGCAGTTTTACTCTTAGGTATATACACAAGAGAATTGAACCATATATGCACACAAAAATTTGTACACTTATGTTTATAATAGCATGATTTAATAGCCAGAAAGTGGAAACAACCCAAGTGTCCATTAGCTGATAAGTGGATAAACAAAATGTGGTATAGCTATTCAATGGAATGTATTATTTGGCCATAAAAAGGAGTGAAGTACTGATATGTGCTACAACATGGATGAACCTTGAAAACATGCTAACTGGGGGAAAAAAGCCAGATATAAGAGGCCACATATTGTATGATTCCATTTAAATGGCTATAGAATCAGACAAATCAATAGACAGAAGACAGATGTATGGTTGCTAGGAATTAAGGGTAAGGGGGAATGGGTGTCTCTACTGCTACTACTGCTAATGAGTCACTCTTTTTAGGATGATGAAAATGTACTAAAATTAGTGGTAATCAGTGTACAACTTTGAATATACTAAAAACCACTGAATTGTACACTTCAGAAGGATAAACTTTATGTGATGTGAATTATATCTCAAAGCTAAAAATTCTAATAGCTAATTTTAAACTTGCTATATATTTCCATGTTTAAAAGAGAGTTCTGATTACAGGATGAATGATGAGTTGTAGTAAGGAGACATGAGACTTTTACAAGAGTTCAAAGAAGACACCATGAGAGATTAAAGACAAGATGAAAAATTGTGAAGTCATATTTTAGGTGAAATTTGTGGATAAAGCATTGCTGACTAGGAAGCTGGATGGGTTATGATAGCAATAAATGAGATTAAGAATAATATTCGTATATCCTTTAGGTATAGTAACTTCTGGTTAATGACTGTGGAGCAGTTTTATTCTAAACTACTTAAATTCTTTTGCTTTTATTCTTTAAAAAGAAAATTAAAAATTATGCTTTGTGAGTAGTTTCTGTAAAAATAATTTGTTTTTATCAAAGGCAAAATCTAATTTTTAAGTGATATAATTTTTATGCAGTCATAGTGAGTGCATGTAAGCTAGTTGAAGAGGCTTTGAAAACATTCATCAGTCCCGTGTCAAACTAAGTTTCTTCATCTTTTGAAGACTGAAGATCTTTAGCATTCAACTACTCCAGCATTTATCCGTTTTTTTCCCTGACATTTGTTTGAATAAACTTTGATGTTTATTTCTTCTAACTTTTATATTACTTTAAAAAAAATACTCTATTGTTGTGCTTCCTGTAATCAGACTGACACACATGGCACTTGATTCATTTTCCCTTGTTTCAGTGTGCTTGATTTCTTCCCATATTTAAAGACTAATTTCATATAATACTTGGTTTTGAACTTATTGTAAATTGATTTGGAGACAAATGGATAGCAGTTTTAGGTTTGTTTCAAAGTAAATTTTGTATCATTATTCATACACACACATTTATATACATACATACATTGTGCTGCTTGAGAAGTTCTTTAAAGCTCTTCCAAAGTTTAGTGTTATAGGATAAAATTATTTACTCCATTGGGGATAAATAATTTATCTCCAGCCTTTTCTCCTGTAAATTAGACGTAGTTATTGTGTGGGTTCTAAGGTAACTTTGTATTGCTTATAAATATTGTGATTGTCATTATGAAAGGATTTGATTACTTGAATAAAGCGCAGTATTCCTTGGTCAAGTAGCACTGTAAAGTTTCATTTTATGTGCTTAAATTCAACCTTGTCTTAAACCTTTGTATGAGATGAAGTGGTTATTTTTTAAATAATTTTAAAATTCCATGTGTACATCTCTAATGTTTAGTTCATAGCTATCCCCTGAAGCCTTGGAGTGATATATATTAAATTTCTTTCTCTTAAATGAGGAAATTATTTTGGCTGTGTTCCCATTTTCTTTTCACAAAACTGTGTTACTAAAGCTTTCATTTTAAACCCAAGAAGAGTTCTAATTTCCAAAAGAAAGATTATTTGATCTTCTTTCCCTTATTTGTTTATAAGGATAGTGAATGATGAAACTTGCTTTTGTGGGAGATGGGAATCTGGAGCAGGTAAATACACTCTTGAAGATAATTTGTTTGGTTGTAATACTGTGGTAATGGCCCTGGAACTTCAGAGGTGAGACATAGTGATACTAGAAAAATCCTTTTGGCATATAACTTCATTGAGCAAGGACTTTGCCTTTTTCATTGTTTTGTATTGATTATGTATAAGGTAGATGCTCATAAAATACTAGATGAATAATTGACTCAATAAATATCTCCACTTTTGGCTTTAGGTGCGATACCTAGAAGAAGAGAGACCTTTTGCAATTGAGCAAGTTACTGGAATGCTGTTGGCTAAGCTTAAAGAGACTTCAGAAAATGCTTTGAAGAAACCAGTGGCTGACTGTGTGATTTCAGTAAGTTTTACCTCCGTAATGGAACATTCTTGAATCATATTTTCCAGTGTACTAATGTTATATTGAAATATTTTTTCCCTTTTCTTTATTCTTTTTGCTCTTATCCAGTAAATAACCTAAATCCATTTTTACTTTTATGTTAAGAAAGTATTTTATTTAGTAAAGTTCAGGATTGAGTATTACAATTAACTTTATTTCCCATAAAGTTAATTGTGATAATAAGTGAATCTTAAAAAAAGCTAATGTATGTGATTGGTTGGTGACTGCTGTACCTGCCACTATCCCTAAGAATCTGTCCAGGTAGCACTTAACATCCCACCTCTAGGGACCTTATTAACACTTTATGTCAAAGATTGAAAATGCCCAGTTGGGAATTTGAGATTGTGTATATTCTGTATCAGAAAGAAAAGATCCTTTTTTAAAAATGATAAATTAGATGCATTTAACGTGTTTACTCCTGGAAGTTTTGACATATGCACACACCCATGAAACTATCATCATCACTGTCAGTATAATAAACACATTTATCACCTCTCAAAATCCACTTGAGCCTTTAAGATAAAAATTGTGTATAAGGTAAGCAACATGATGCTTTGATATACATAGTTAAATGATCACTACAGTCAAGCAAATTAACATCTCCATCTCCTGTAGTTGCCTTTATTTGTATTTGTGTGGCGAGAATACCTGAAATCTACTTTCTTAGCAAATTTCCAGTATATAATACATTATTATTAAATGTAGTCACCATGCTGTACATTAGATTTCTAGAACTTATTTATTCTACATAACTGAAATTTTGTACCCTTTGGCCACTGTCCCTACATTTCCACCACTCCCTGAGCTGGTAACCACCATTCTACCCTACCCTATGAATTCAACTTTTTTAGATTCCACATATAAATGGGATCATGCAGTATTTTTCACAAAGAAAAGATCTGTCTTTTAAAGATTCTTAACAAAACATTTAATCATTTACCCTGTCTTATCTCTTGAGATCCCATTATAGATTGATAATTAGTTTTTAAGTTATATGTTGTTACCTAAATGTGAATATATTCTTAGTACTGTTAAACCCGTCGATGTAAGTTCAGGAGTCTCATGTCATCAGAAAAATAGAATCATATTATGAACATGTCATTGAATTTAGTAATTAAAATTTGTCAGGCATATTTAGAACTTTTTAAGTGAGAGAAGAATGTTAAGGCTTAGTGTTTTGTTTTCCAATTATTTTATAGTAGTAAATGATAGAGTTTACCATTGGCCAGACACTATTATAGGCATTTAATATGTATAAACCCATTTAATCCTCAGAACTACTCTGTAGATAGGATATTATTAACCTTAATTTCACAGATGAAAAAACTGAGGCACAGAGAAGTTAAATAGCTTGTGCTCATAACTCTTCCATTATACTGCTGTTTGAAGGTATGTCAGAATAGTGCAGATTTTAAAAACTTACCTTAAATTCAAATCCATCCCTATTTATTTAGCCATACTTGATTTTACTTTCATGTCAGAAATTAGTCTCAGAATATGGCATTATGAACTTCTTGGCCATTATTAACTTTGTAATTACTGTGATAGACCCATGTGAGCTATACAAAGGGAAGTATTTTTTGTTTTATGCACTGTCATATCCCTGATGGCTAGGAAAGTGTCTGGTACATAAGTTGCTCAGTGAATATTGAGTGAACCATACCTTATAATTTACATTTTTGTCAGAAGGATAATACCAAAATCAGGATATACAGACTTATCAAAATTCAAGTTCTTTTCATCTTATTGTCTGTTAAATGAAATTTCTAAATTCAAAAAGCAATAAGATTGGAGGAGACTACTTACTTAAAATCGGAAGAGCCCCAAGTCATTTTGTACATGAATATATTTAATTAGCTTTTTAGAAATCTGTCTGTAGACCAAATGAAAGTGCTTCTTAGTTGGATAGAACTAAGTATATGTAATCAGAATTATTAGTTTTAAATTATGAGTTTATATTTTAATGGAAACATATTTAATGTTTTTTGGTTGTTTATTAAGAAACACCTGCTCATCATAAGTCCTCTGCAATAAAGGTCTCCCTCCCTTTAGAATATAACCATTGTAAACATTTGGGAATATATTCTTCTAGTAGTACATACATACACAAAAATGAAATCATGCCCCCTTTTCTAATGTAATAAAGATACTATTTCATGACAATTCAAATTGATCTGATTCTAACATCTGTGTAGGATTCCATTATGTGGGTATATAACATATTTAACCAATCTCATTTTAATAGACTCTTGGGTTTTTAATGTTTCATTATTAAAGATGAACAAATGTGTATTTTTACAGACCAGACCAACATGAGAAGGATTTAGATTAACATAATTTTGAAATCCTACAATATTACTCTATTTTATTAATTACTTTAAATTTGTGTTCATACTTTAGGTCAAAACTTTATGATATAGAAATTGCCAACCTTAAAAAAAGCACTAGTACTTTTCTCTCGTTTAATTAGAACACCATTCTTTGCCTTAAGCTGTACGTGAGTTTTTATTTTCATTTCTCAATTGATGAAATGTTTAAGTAAAATCTATTACTTTGAACTAATACACTTAATTATTTGTTTTGCAATACCAGATTCCTAGCTTTTTCACTGATGCTGAAAGAAGATCTGTGATGGCGGCAGCCCAGGTTGCGGGTTTAAATTGTTTAAGGCTAATGAATGAAACTACTGCAGGTGAGCAGTTTGCAATTGAAAATCATTGTCATAAAAATATAGTTTTTTTCTAATTAATACAAAGGATTTATTTTTTAACTCTATTATGTACTGATATCTTATAAGCTTGTTATTTTGGAGCAGAACATTATGGCAGAGTTTAAACATGTCTTTCATTGGCTGTAAGAGTTATTAATATTATAGGATTATAGATGGGTAGAGAAAAAATAAAAACATTAACCAATTTATGAAAAGTGAATTTACTTTGAAATTAATAATTTATGTTAAATCTACTGTGTATTAAAATATAGTATCAACATGACTTATCTGTTGTTTTGCAAGTGATTGCTGTGCTGGAATTAACCTAATTCTTTATTCTTACATAGTCGCACTAGCATATGGAATTTATAAACAGGATCTTCCTCCATTAGATGAGAAACCAAAAAATGTAATATTTATTGATATGGGACATTCTGCCTACCAGGTCTCAGTTTGTGCTTTTAACAAAGGAAAACTTAAAGTAAGTAAATAAATGATTTGCTATACTTAATTTTTTTAAAGGGTTTTATTGAGATATAGTGACATACAATAAACTCCATAGATTTAAAGTATACAGTTATTTTTTATTAGTCATCTATTTCATACATACTAATGTATATATGTCAACCCCAATCTCCCAGTTCATTCCACCACCCCCACCCCTACCCCCACTTTCCCATCTTGGTGTCCATATATTTGTTCTCTACATCTTTGTCTCTTTCTGCTTTGCGTACCAGTTGAACTGTACCATTTTTCCAGTTTCCACATATATGCATTAATATACAATATTTGTTTTTCTCTTTCTGACTTGCTTCACTCTGTATGACAGTCTCTAGGTCCATCCATGTCTCTACAAATGACCCAGTTTCATTCCTTTTTATGGCTGAGTAATATTCCATTGTATATATATACCACTTCTTTATGGACATTTAGGTTGCTTCCATGACCTGGCTATTGTAAATAGTGCTGCAGTGAACATTGGGGTGCATGTATCTTTCTGAATTACGGTTTTCTCTGGGTATATGCCCAGTAGTGGGATTGCTGGGTCATATGGTAATTCTATTTTTAGTTTTTTAAGGAACCTCCATACTGTTCTCTATAGTGGCTGTATCAGTTTACATTCCCAACAGCAGGGCAAGAGGAGTCCCTTTTCTCCACACCCTCTTCAGCATTTGCTGTTTGTATTGCTATACTTAATTTTAATGGTTAAGAGCATTTAAGACTATATAGAGAACCCGAATACTTGGGCTCAAATCCTGGCTCCGCCACTTGAAAACTGTGACCTTGAGCAAGTTACTTAACCTCCCCAAATCTCAGGTTCCTTACCTGAGGATATTATCAGTAAGTACCTTATAGAATTTTTGAGGGTAAAATGAGTTAATGATTATAAGTTGCTTGGAATGCCATTAGCAGATATGTTAGCTATTTTTATTACTGTTGAGGTGTTCAGTCATCTGTCAGAGAGCATAAATTACGTATTTATAAATGCACATAGGAAACATTTTCTAAAATGATTTCCATTGTCTTTAGAAATCTTTCTATCCAGGAGTCCTAATCAAAATTTTCTACAACATGGTATTATTTACCTCCACGTGCTTATCTTGTTATAGTCTTTGGTTTTATATTCATTTTTATGTTGTTTATCTTACCCAGACTTAGACTCTCTCTCTCCCCATTACACACATGTATAGAATTTGCTCAGAAGATTAAATGCTTTGGGTTATCCAGCACTTTTTAGAGCCTTTTGTCTTGCAGTTTATATTACCATATTAACATCCTTGTAATCAGAAAATTAAAGGGAAATGACTCATAGTGAATATAGGATAGTTTTTTACAAATTGATTTAATCCATGGTATTTAGTCTTGAGTTTTGACTTAATTAAAAAAGAACATTTTCCTGTCTTCCTTTTTAGTGACTATCTTAGAGTAGATCTGTAATTTTTTAGATCACAGGCCCCTTTGGAAATTTGATAAAAGCTATGCCCCTTCTCTCAGAACGATGCACATTTGCGCTAGTCACATACCTACACAATTTTACATCTGTTTTTGGGTAATACTGGACCTCCATGCTAATCTGTGAGATGACGTCCCAATCAAGTTATGCTCACATCCTACTGTGATGTTTACCGCTATTCCACCACCCATCCTTGTGAAAAAAGGCTGATGAACCACACCAACAGTGGGATTCTACTTTTTTAGTAGTGACTATTGTAAGTAGTTATTTTTGCCCTCTGCTGTGGGGAGAGAGACTAGATGTCTTGGTCCTGTGTTTTCAAGAACTGTATTGTTGAACTGCTGTGACTTGTCTACAGTGCTTTTCCACCTGACTGCTACCTGGAGCCTATTGCTCAACAAGCTTATTATATTAAATTATTGTCTCTCCTCTTCATTTTTTTCTGTTTTCTTTTTTGGTCCCTCTTATGCTCTGTTGTTCCTTCTATATATTTATGGGGGGTGGGGACATTAATTACTGATTTGTAAATTGAACAATTACAGTATTTTAGATTTAATCTTTGGATTGGCTCTTCTTGGCTCTTTTGGTTTTGGTTACATACTTAGGACCCTTTGTTTGCTCTCTTAAACTTGGGTTTTGGCCCACCAGTTCAGTGGTGTCATAGAACCATAGGATGTGAGATAATGAAGTTCTAGTCATTGTAACTCAGTTATTTCAGAATTAGAATTATTCTTTCATATAGGTATATAGATCTATAACCTAAAGCAGATAATTCAGAGTGGATAAATATATTGGCTAAATATAGGTGATATCATAAGTGATTGCAAATTTGGCACCCCTGTGATTTTTGTCATGTTCTTTGGTTTTGATTTTAATTTTAAAAGGTATTTTTTTGGGGGGCTGGTTTTTTGAAAGCATCTAATATTTCTGAAAATTCAGTTCTGATTTTTCAATTAAACAGGTCTTGGCTACTACCTTTGATCCATATTTGGGTGGCAGGAACTTTGATGAGGTTTTAGTAGACTACTTCTGTGATGAGTTCAAGACAAAATATAAGATAAATGTGAAAGAAAACTCTCGGGCCTTGTTGCGCTTATATCAGGAATGTGAAAAACTAAAGAAGCTAATGAGTGCGAATGCATCAGATCTTCCACTGAACATTGAGTGTTTCATGAATGACCTTGATGTTTCTAGTAAGATGAACAGGTACCATGTATGTTTTTGGTTTGAAAAGTATTCCTTATTTTATGTTTAGATCATGTCTGAATTTTTTTTCATTCTGTTATTTTAGAAGATATGCTCAATTTTTATATCCCCAAATAATGAATTTTATTTCATTTTCCCACAGGGCTCAATTTGAACAATTATGTGCTTCCCTCTTAGCCAGAGTTGATCCACCATTAAAAGCAGTAATGGAACAAGCTAGTAAGTGGAAGTTTTATTGAACTAACCATCAAAACTGTACCATGGTGTGACTGGAATGGGGTAGAAAGCGGTAAAAGCAATGAAAAAATTCACGTGTTTTTTGAAGGTTCATATTTGTTATTTTAGAGGAGATTGTAACTCATTCTTTATTCATAAGAGCAAGGCCACTAGAAATCAGAGTTTATGAGAATTCCTCCTGAGTCATATTGTTTACATCATAAAACTAATGCTAGTTGTATTTGAAGGTATTTATATGTAAGTTTTTTAAAGACTGATCGAAAGTAGAAATGAGGACATGACTGCTTTTTGTTAAGGTTATTTGTAATTAATTAAAATTACCTTAACCTTATGTGGGGATTTGTGAGGTGGAAGTTAAAAAAATTGAAGGACTCTGAAGAGTTCCTTTAAAGTCCGTGAGGTGCTTGTCTGTCCTTGTGGTCGCTTTATCATCTAGACCAAGTATGGTGCCTAACACGTAGATCATTAGTATCTATTAAATTTTGCTTTTTTCCAAAATTTATTTGTCTTCTTTCCATTTTACCTTGTTTTGAGCAAATAAAAAATTCACTTTTTAAAAAAAGTACTTTCCAGAGTCTGCTGTTCACATTTTTATAAAGACTGTCTAATTTTTCTCAATTAAACATTTTGTTTTCCAGACTTACAACGTGAAGACATAAGTAGTATAGAAATTGTAGGGGGAGCAACTCGAATTCCTGCTGTGAAGGAACAGATCACTAAATTCTTTCTTAAAGACATAAGTACCACATTAAATGCTGATGAAGCTGTTGCAAGAGGATGTGCATTACAGGTATGATTATTAGTCTTTTTTTAAATTTTAGAATGTATATTTTGCCAGAAATATGGTGATAGGTCTCAAAGAACTTTTTAATGTTATCTAATCCAGCCACTCATCAATAAGCTAAAATTAAATTGAAGTTATTCCTGAAATATAGGGTTGTGTTTGTCCCATTTGTTTTTAAACTTTCATAGGACAGTATGTCTGTAATTGTACTGAAAAAATGTTTATGAATTCTTGTAATTATTCCTATTTAAAATTCTTTTTTTGAGATTTAAAAATATTTTACATCAATTTTTGTAAAGTCACAGAAAGTGTTCTGACACTTTAAAATTTTAACTAGTTATTACCAAAAACCCAGAAATTTTAAATATGTAACAATTTTATTATAAGAACTTTATTAAGCAGTTCAATCATTGTAACCTAGGGTATGTTTGGTGTTTGTTGATTTAAATGTGGTATACATCTTATTTTCAGTGTGCGATTCTCTCACCAGCATTTAAAGTGCGTGAATTTTCCATAACAGACCTTGTTCCCTATTCAGTCACATTAAGATGGAAGACCTCTTTTGAAGATGGAACTGGGTAAGTTACTTCTAAAGTCTTGGTTAGAGTTTGTCATAAATAAGCAATTGAATCTACTTTTCTAAGTTAGAGGAACTTACACTTCTTAAACTTGTCAACCACTTTAAAATAATATTTTAGAAACAAGGAGAATATAAAAATGACATATAATCTGTAAACCATGATGGCATATTTTTTAATTAATATTTTATTATTAAAGTAAAACATTCATGGGACTCCCCTGGTGACGCAGTGGTTAAGAATCTGCCTGCCAATGCAGGGGACACGGGTTCAAGCCCTAGTCTGGGAAGATCCCACATGCCACGGAGCAACTAAGCCCATGCACCACAGCTGGAGCCTGAGCTCTAGAGCCCACGAGCCACAATTACTGAAGCCCGCGCACCTAGAGCCCATGCTCCGTAACAAGAGAAGCCCCTGCAATGAGAGAAGCCTGCTTACCACAACAAAGAGTAGCCCCTGCTTGCCACAGCTAGAGAAAGCCCACGAGCAGCAATGAAGACCCAACACAGCCAATAAATAAATAAACAAACAAGTAAATAAATTTATTTATTTAAAAAAAATTTTTAATAAAAAAATAAAATTGTAAAAAAAAAGTAAAACATTCACATTTTCAAATAAAAATCACAGTATAGAAATATAAAAACTTAAAACCCTGCATTTGCCATACCTCAACTCCCTTAGCCCATTTTTTTGAGGTACCTAACTATTGTTAACAGTGGATATATATCTATCCAGTCATTTTCTTTGAATATCCAAATAAAAGCATGCACTTTCGTACTTTGACATTAACATTTCCTTTTCCATGAACTGCCCAGAATTTAAATTGCTTACTTTCCTACCAAATGAAAATCTGTATTTCAAATATTATATTTGACTGCTTTTCAGAAATACAGTTCGTATAATAAGGTAAACTTGTATTTAGGTTTTGAAGTTGCTTTTAACATTTTGTTCTGTGTTCTATACATCCACATCCCCAAGAAATTGAATTTTTTGCACAAATTTCAAAAATATGGATTATCCGTCTGATTGGAAGGTTTTGCAGGGCATTTAAATGGCATGTGTTAATGGCAGTTTTGAGGCAAGAAATATTATTCTTTGAAGTTAATTTCAGTTAAATGTATAAGTGATCCAGAAAAAAATTGTAAGAAAACACATGGGGAGGGACTTCCCCTGATGGTGCAGTGGTTAAGACTTCGCCTTCCAATGCAGGGGGTGCAGATTCAATCCCTGGTCAGGGAGCTAAGATCCCACATGTCTTGGGGCCAAAAAACCAAAACATAAAACAGAAGCAATATTGTAACAAATTCAAGAAAGAATTTTTAAAATGGTCCACATCCCAAAAAAAAGAAAGAAAACATGGGGAGTTAAATCAAAAAGTAAATATATCCTAGTGACTACAATAAGAAAGTAGAAGGTAGTGGTAGGTTCTTGAAAATTAAGACAGAGGAAAAGGTCCATAAAGTTGAGAATTTCAAACCTTGCATAATTAATAGGATGATGGTATATATAATAATAGTGAGTTTCTGGGCCACTATAAACAATAGTTATGAATCATTTCTGTTACACTATTTAAGGACTAGGAATTGCTATGTAAATTTTAAAGCTTCCTGTACTATAGAAGAGAAAATGCTGTGAAGGATATTGTTACATCAGCTGAAAAATTTGGAATATGGATTGTAGATTAAAGTATCAATGTAAGTTTATGAAGTTGATAGCTGTATTGTGGTTATATTAGAGAACATCCCTGTTAGGACATACACATTGAAGTACTTAAGGATAAAGGGCCATCATGTATGTAGCACCCTCAGTTGGTTCAGAAAAAAATATACACGTACACAGTGTGTGTGCACTCAAATGATGAAACAAATGGGATAAAACAGTAGCAAATTTAGGTAAAAGATATACAGGTGTTTCTTATCCTGTTTTTATTTTTGCACCTTTCTATGAGTTTGAAATTATTTCCAAATAAAGGTATTTTTAAGGGAGCTAGAATAAAAAGGGTTACATATGATATTTTGGAAACTGATAAAATTTGGTCCTCAGATGTGAGGGAAAAAGTCCTTGTATATTGCCTTAAAATATGCCTGTTCTCAGGTAATTTTTCTCATTTGAGCAGGATAGAATTATCTGTTACTATGACTGACATTCCAGAACTTTGAGCCATAAACCTGTCAAAATTTGTAGCAAAAGCAGTAATTCTTTTTCTCAACATTTGTGCACAGAGGTCTTTAAAATTGCTGCTTATGAAACGGAAATGAGATGGATTCTGTAATTAGATTCATAGGCAACTTTCTACTTGTTTTTAACTGTTTTCCCACTCCATTTTAGGGAATGTGAAGTATTCTGCAAGAACCATCCTGCCCCATTCTCCAAAGTCATTACTTTCCACAAGAAAGAACCATTTGAACTAGAAGCATTTTATACAAATTTACATGAAGTGCCTTATCCAGATCCAAGAATTGGTAAGAGAACTCCAGATTTTTTTCTCATAAATTTTAGCCTCTTACAAATATGTTAATATTTGAATCAAGGAAACAAAGTAACATTTCATCTAAGCCAGCACTGGATTTTTAAGGAAAGATAGGTCCAGAAAGGTGAGATTTTTTTTTTTTAATGTGCACTTTTTAGTGTTCAGAGTTTATTTCTATAATAACAGCAAAATTGAATCTCTTTAATTCATTTTGACATCTATATTTAAAATGCTCTGTAATTGGCCTGAAAAGTTTAAGTGAGGGTTATTTTTTAATGAAAAACTCTTTAATCTGTAAACTGAAATTCTGCTGCCACTGACTACATATTCTGATTTTAAACTTAAGTTCACTGACAGCAACTAGAATGAGTATCACTGGATTAATATAAAAGTGGAAATAGGAGACTATAATATCCATTTTAGCTGAGTAATCTTTTAGAAGATATAAAACAAAGTATGATTTGTATCATTTAAAAGAGAAGGATCAATAAAAGTTATTTAAAAAAAAGAAGGCCTATTTGGGTTTTTTTGCTCATAAAGAAAAAGAAGGAATAATAAATTTTAAAATTTTCTGTATGTGCTACTTTTATTGATAGACTAGAAAGGGGGCAGTACTAATGTTTCAAGTACATTATTTAAAGCAGTAGAAGTAAATTATTGAAAATGGTTTTCTAGGGCTTCTGTAGCAAAGCACCACCAACTAGGTGGTTTCAACAATAGAAATCTATTGTCTCACAATTCTGGAGGCTAGAAGTTCAAAATTAAGGTGTTGGCAGGATCGATTCCTTCTGAAGGCTGTGAGGAAAGGATCCATTACAGGTGTTTGTTCTTGGTTCATAGATGGCCATCTTCATGTTCACATGACTCTCTCCTAGTGTGTGTATCTGTCTCCAAATAAGGACACCAAGTCATTGGATTAGAGCCCACCCAGTGACTTCACTTTAACTTGATTACCTTGTAAAGACCCTATCTCCAAATAAGGTCACCTTCTGAGGTTATTGAAGAGTAGGGCTTCAACATATGAATTGGGGCCAGAGGGGAGGTCACAATTCAACCTATAACATAGGCCAGCCAGATTTTTTATGTACAGTTTTTCTGCCTGGTATTCTCTCTTTAATATATCTGAGATTTTTTTTCTGAAAAATAAAACATCAGATTCCTTAAAGTGAAAAACTAATATGACCTCAGTAGGTAATAGTGACTGGATAACTTACCAATTTTTGCTGTAGGAAAAATCCAGAAAAAATTTTAAATTGCTTTATTTATAAATTACCAAGATGATTATGATTTGTAAAGTTTATAGCAAAAAGGTACTATCTATTTGGTTTTCGAGCTCAGAAACTGAATTTTGTTATTTTGGTTTCAGTGTAGCAATATTATAAAACTTAAAAGTGAGATTACCTTCAGTCAGATTGTCCTTTGTTAATATCCCAACTCTCCTTTTTCCTATTATTGATGATTTGGGGCAGGTCACTTAAACCTTTCTGAGTCTTTATACCAGGTTTACTAGTATATTAAAAGGTGATCTGGATCTGGGGGAGATGCATGTCCCACAGTATTTAATCAGGATATGATAATTTATTATTTTTTTTTGCCATCTTCTGAAAGATGATAGTAAAATTGTTGCATGAATGAATCGAATGAGTTAATCTGAGGCCCATGTACTGATCAAAGCTCTTTCTTCCTTAAGGGAGCTTCACTATTCAGAATGTTTTCCCACAGTCTGATGGTGATAGTTCCAAAGTTAAGGTTAAAGTTCGTATTAACATCCATGGAATCTTCAGTGTGGCTAGTGCATCAGTAATTGAGAAGCAGAATGTAGAAGGGGATCACAGTGATGTTCCTATGGAGACAGAAACTTCTTTTAAGAATGAAAGCAAAGATGATGTGGTATGTAGAAATTCTATTTCAAAAAGGTTCCTCTAATAATATATACAGTATCATAATTATAACTGGTACTTTAATAGTTGAAAATATTAATATCTGAGGTTTTGCTCTAAAGTTCTGCTACAGGAGTCAGTATATAAACTTTTAAAACTAAAACCATTAAAGAATAGTTATATATTTTAAATTCTCTACATCTTTTCACATTGTAACATGCTTTTTGGAGGCTTGTGTATTTTTCATAGCATTATATGGAAAATATGCATATATATGTTTGGAGTCATCTTTCCTAAATTCTTTATTTCTATTAAAAACACTCATTATAGCTAGCTTTTTAGCTTACAGATAGAACCAATTCAGAGAGACTTCCCTGGGGGCGCAGTGGTTAAGAATCTGCCTGCCAGTGCAGGGGACATGAGTTCAATCCCTGGGCCAGGAAGATCCCACATGCTGCAGAGCAGCTAAGCCCCGTGCACCACAGCTACTGAGCCTGCACTCTAGAGCCCGCATGCCGCAACTACTGAGCCCATGTGCTGCAAATACTAAAACCCATGTGCCTGGAGTCCTTGCTCCGCAACAAGAGAAGCCACTGCAATGTGAAGCCCACACACTGCAACAAAGAGTGGCCCCCCTTGCCACAACTAGAGAAAGCCCACATGCAGCAACAAAGACCCAAAAAAAAATAAATATAAGTAAATAAATTTATTTACTTATTTAAAAGAAACAATTCAGAATGATAAATTCTGAACTGTATACATATGTTTTAGATTGAAAATACATGCTTAATAAAGAATTTTTCAGGGCTTAGGAGATATCTGTGGCAGTTGAGCAGAAGAATGTGCTGTACATTCAGTAACATTAAAACAGATTTTTGACATTTTTTTTTTAATCTTTATTGGAGTATAATTGCTTTATAGTATTGTTGTGTCAGTTTCTGCTGTACAACAAAGTGAAAGAGCCACAGGTATACATATATCCCCATTATCCCCTCCCTCTTGAGCCTCCCTCCCAACCTCCCTATCCCACCCCTTTAAGTCTTCACAAAGCATCAAGCTGGTCTCCCTGTGCTCTGTAGTAGCTTCCCACTAGCCACCTGTTTTATATTTGGTAGTATGTATATGTCGATGGTGCTCTCTCACTACATCCCAGCTTCCCCTTCCCCCGGTGTCCTCAAGTCCGTTCTCTGCGTCTGCATCTCTATTCCTGCCCTGCCACTAGGTTCATCAGTACCATTTTTCTAGATTCCATATATATGTGTTAGCATACGGTATTTGTTTTTCTCTTTCTGGCTTACTTCACTCTTTATGAAAGAGTTATATGACTCTAACGTATCTACTTTTGGCATACTATGAATGAAGGAATCTTAGGAGAAGGTTATTATATTCCATTACATAAAGTTTTCATCTTTTTATGTATACTATTTGTAAGTTATTTTAATGGTTTTTGTTGGATTTTTTTCAAATCCTAATGGGAGGTCTGACCTAGATTTTTCATGTACTTGTGCATGTTAAGAATGGATTTTAAGATTTTAAATTTCAAGACAGTTTCTCCCTTTTGTTAAAGTTGTCTTTTTGTCTGTTTTTACTAACAGTTATTGTACAGTCTTTTCTTCCAGATTGATCAGAATTCTACCACTACTCCTGAAAGTACTTCATTTAAGGACCATGGCATTTTCTTTCATTCTTCTTCACATGTATTACTTTCCTATTACATCCTCCCTCCCTTGAATAAGGAGAAGGAAATATTGTCCTAATATTTTAGTAAGGATACAGTCAATTTTTCATAAATAAACATAAGTAATAGGTGAAAATTATTTTTAATTATAGTTCATAACTTATGGCAGACAAATTTAATCCATTAAGATTTATTTTTACTAAAATTGAGTATGCCTTTTAGAATAAGTTCTTCTAAAGCCATTTCACGTTCTTCACCTCTTTTTCTTAAAAGTCTCTGTGTAATGTTTCAGACCTTTAGTTTTTCTGTGTAATGTTAGTGAATCCGGGGCACTAAAAACAAGGAGAGTATGGCACCCATTTTGTACTCTCCTAGCGTTTCTTATTTGCTGCTTCTGTTTGTCTGTGGGCTTGAAATTCAGTTAGCCAGTCCTTTAGCATGATTTCTGAATGTGGACTTAAAAAACTCACCTCTGAATAAAATGTATGAATTTATAACATCCGCTTTGGCCACTAACAGTAGGGATCCTATACTTGGCATTGTTGTTGAGCACATTCACATATATTACCTCCTTTTAAATCCCTACCTTAGCTGATATAATAGGTGTTGAATAAATTGTAGTTTATTTCCTTATTCTTGCTGATAACATAAGGTATTTCCTTATCCTTGCTAATAACATAAGGGGTGATGCTGAGTACTCTACTGTGTAGAAAACATCCTGTGTCCTGTATTGTTTAATGGTTCTCTCTAGGACTTTTCTTTTTAATTCTGTATCCATAAGTGGAAAAGCTTAAGGCTTAAATACCATTATAAAGCAATCTCTCCCTTCCCTCCTCCCAAAATATGAGCAAATTCAAAGTAGACTCTGGAAGCTAATTGTTTAAGCTTTAGAGGAGAAAATAAGAAGATAATAAGTTCTTTTTACTGTTCCCTAGTTGCTGACATTGCTGGCTCTGAGGTAGATTAAATCCAGACATATGTCAGTGAGCAGCAGTAGGAGTTTTTTGGTTTTTTTTTCCTTTGCATGGGAGTCAGTTTATGAGAGATTATTTTATTGGCCTCATTTTTTCATTAAAAATTAAGATAGCTTTGATTTTCCTGAAAAACCATAGCATAGATTGCCAACTTTTCTTCAATACAGTATAAGGATGTCTCCGAAAATGGACATTTTTCTTCTAGGTATTTATTAATATCTGGACATATTAGGAAGGATCACAACTTAGGCTTCATGGCACAGTGAAGGAATCATACTAACGTACCATAATTTAACTGTTCCCTAGTTGTTGACGATTTGGGTTGTTAGCTTATCTTTTAATCTGTTTTTTAGTTCAAAATATCTGACTACTTATACATGTACCAGGTACTGTTCTAGGCACTGAGGATACAGTGGTAAGCAAGATAAAGACAGTCCCCACCCATGTGTAACTTACATTCTAGTGGAGAAGGACAGGCAAGAAGCAGCATGATACCATATAAATTTAAGGAAATTAACAGTAGGGGATGCGTAGTGGAAATTAAGTGATGGGGAAAGCCACCTGTGAGGAAGGGAGAGGAAAGCCAGCCTGAAAGATGAAAGGCAGTTTGAGAGTAAGGAGCAGGTAGGTGGTTGTCCAGACAGAGGGAGTAACAAATACAAAGGCCCTGAGGGCAGAATACCCTTTTTTGTTTTTACAAATACAAAGGTAGCTGATAATATAAAATATAGAAAAGGGGAGAGGGACAAGAAAAAAAGAAATTGAGAAGATAGATCAAGGGATAGATTAGATAATCATTCTGGATTTTATTCTTAAGTGCTTTTTATTTATTCAGCAAATAACTAGAAGTACCTAAATTGTGTGTTTGGATATAGCAGTGAATAGAAAGACAGTCTCAGCCCTTGTGGAGTTTAAAATCAATTAGAGAAGCCAGAGTCTAGAGGCACTTCCATTAACTTGTCCACTAGTGATAATATTCCTATGAACCTTCTTAAAAAGATTAACAAATTACTCTCATATCAATTGTAAGATGCACAATTTTCCACTTATTAATATACCTGAAATTGGGATGGGTCATGGAAATGATAATATCTTATATTCACTGCTGCCTGTGGCAGTAATCATGAGAACTTATCATCTGTACCTGTGTGAACTTGGTTGTTATTCCTAATGGCATGAGTAGGCAGTTGCAACCCCTTGACATTAAACAAATTGTTTAAGGACAATCCAAGGAAGGAATATCAGTCCTGGTTGTTGTCTGAAAATAATCTACTGACTCCTTTTGGTAAGATAAAGAAAAAAACATCACAAAACTTGTAGAATAGGGGACTTCTCTGGCAGTCCAGTGGTTAAGACTCTGTGCTTCCACTTCAGGGAGCACAGGTTCGATCCCTGGTTGGGGAACTAAGATCCCTCATGTTGCGTGGTGGGGCCAAAAAAAAAAAAAAATGTAGAATAGGTGTCAGTGGCTTTTAAGAACACATTAGAGACCATGCTGGAGCAATTTTTAAACAAATGGCTGGGTCACTAATGCTCTTAATGGCACAGAGGACAATATTGTGTAGAAAAATTCAGACATCAACAACTGAATTAAGTGATTTAGAAGAGCTGGATTCTGAATGTGAAGAAGTTTTGAAACTACCTTAGCCATGTTATTTGGTTTATTTCTTTTAGAGATATGAATATATACACAATAGAAGAGCTCTTTCAATAAGTATAAAATAAAAATGCTGTGATAAAGTATTTTGGCCTTAATTGGTAGCACTGTTTTCTTAGTATTACATGAAATCGAATTAATAATGTATTTGTGTCTTTCTACATTACCTCAGCTCACCACTGTAACACATTTTTCACCTCTTCTCTATCATAGGGTTAGGGAAATAGTAGAGTTGGAAGGTAGTAGGGCAGGGAGCATGGCGGGGGTGGGGAGGGAGTGGAATTTCAGTAGCTGACCTTTTAACTACGAAGAACACTGGTATAAATTACCTGCTAACTTGTTTTTCTCTTTGGCACAAATAAGCATTTATTCCAGATAGCCTTCTGGACATTATATGTATACTTAACTCCATATATCTTTGAAGAGCTAAATTATCCTGATTCCTGAATTCCAAGCTTTCTTCTTTTTAGGAGGATGGTGGTGGGTAAGATAAAGAAAGACCAGAAAAATCTAATACTTGTGATTGTTTGCCAGGTGGAGAGTCCATTTTGGCATCTTATGAGTTGAAAATTTGTCTTTTAGATATTAAAAAAAACTCAAAAGTTTACATTGTAATAATTCAGAGACATCTACTTTGACAGTTTTGATATATTTCCTTTGAGTATTTTCCTACATTTAAAAAATATAATTGAATTTATGTGTAATACATAAATTTTGTATCTTTTTCTCTTTATTTTCCCACATTAAGTTCTTTATAAACATTTTTCATGTCAAGTTTAATGTTCTCTTTTTGTGTGAATCTTAGTTTGTGAATTTGACTTGAGAACGATTTCCCTTTATTTTGCAGTTATTTGGCCACAGGTGAATGAAACAAGATTTATCCACATAGCATGAAATAGATGTTTTCATTTTACTTACTGCCTGTTAATCTAATTATAGTTACTCTCAAAAACAGTGAGCTTCTGGTTCACTATGTTCACCCATTTGAAAACAGGCTTGAACTCTAAGATGCTGTTCGTTACCAAAAAAATAGAAAAAAGAAAGAAAGAAAAAGATACTACAGATATTGTCAGTTACATATTTTCATTGCAGGATAAAATGCAGGTTGACCAAGAAGAAGGAGGTCATCAAAAATGTCATGCTGAACACACTCCAGAAGAAGAGATTGATCATACAGGAACCAAAACAAAGGTTTGTTATACTGTTACTGTGGTTGTGTCTTTGACATTTTGAGTTAATACATTTGCTGTATAATGCATGCTTTTAATATGCCTGGTATTTTTAATTTAGTGTAATGAAAGTATATAACCAGAATAAATACATTTCAGTGTTTCATTATAGAGGACTTTTAAAAGAATGAACTCTGAGTAAAAAAAATTGGGGGCAGGAAAAAAGATGTTTTTCATCATCAGTTTTTTCTCATTAAAAATCATATAATTTCAAAAAATAGGAACTGGAATAGGACAAATGAAGAAAACTTAAATTAGCAATAATGCTGCATCTGAAAGTTAGCTACTCTAAGCATTTTGATGTATACCATAAAGCATTTTTCTTTGTGCAAAATATTTTTGGAAGTAAAATTTTAAAGGATAAGTGACTATTATTGTCATTATTTTACTAAGAAAATGATTGCTGATAGAAGAGAAGGGAGAAACAGCCTACCCCAGTCACCCAGATGAATGTGGCTACAGCTGTAAACTGTCATCTTTGCCAGATTTTTCTAACCTGAACAGAATTTAACCTGTGATGGTTAGCTGTATAGATTTTTTCCAAAGGCTATAAGATTCAGTTATAAATCCTAGTTGCACAAGTAATGTAAAACCTGAAACCAGTTTTTCTAAATTTTTTATTTTATTCACTTTGTTTTGCCTTTAATTATTCAATAGCTCTACTGGGATATAATTTACATACTATGCAATTCTCCCATTTAAGAGTACAATTCAAAGGTTTTTAATATACTCAGAGTTATGCAGTCATTATCACAATTTTACAACTCCAAAGAGAAGCCCTGTTCCCATTAGCAGTAACTCTTTATTTTCCCCCCAATTGTCCACCTGCAGCCCTAGGCAACCACTAATCTTTATGTCCCATAGACTTGCCTATTCTGGACATTTCATATAAATACAGTCTTACAATATGTGGTCTTTTTTTTCCCCCCAGATCTTTATTGGAGTATAATTGCTTTATATTGTTATGCCAGTTTCCACTGTACAGCAAAGTGAATCAGCTGTATTTATACATATATCCCCCATCCCCTCCCTCTTGATCCTCCCTCCCACCCTCCCTATCCCATCCCTCTAGGTCATCACCAAGCACTGAGTTGATTTCCCTGTGCTATGCAGCAGCTTCCCACTAGCCATCTGTTTTACATTTGGTAGAGTATATATGTCAGTGTTACTCTCTCACTTCATCCCAGCTTCCCCTTACCCCCTGTGTCCTCAAGTCCATTATCTATGTCTGCATTTGTATTCTTGACCTGCCACTGGGTTTATCAGTACCATTTTTTAGATTCCATGTATATGCGTTAGCATATGGTATTTGTTTTTCTCTCTCTGACTTACTTTACTCTGTATAACAGACTCTAGGTCCATCCACCTCACTACAAATAACTCAGTTTCATTCCTGTTTATGGCTGAGGAATATAACATTGTATATATGTGCCACATCTTCTTTATCTATTCATCTGTTGATGGACATTTAGGTTGCTTCCATGACCTAGCTGTTGTAAATAGTGCTGCAGTGAACATTGTGGTACATGTATCTTTTTGAATTATGGTTTTCTCAGGGTATAATATGTGGTTCTTTAATGACTGGCTTTTTCACTAAGCATGTTTTCAAGGTTCATCCAGGTTGTAGGATATATCATTTCATTCCCTTTTATAACTGAGTAATATTGTATCATACGGAGGCATACCAGATTTATTCATCAGTTGATGGACACTTGGATTGTTTCTAATTTTTAACTATTATGAATAATGTTATTATGAACAGTCATATACAGCTTTTGTGTGAATGTATATTTTCATTTTTCTTGGGCATGTACCTGGGAATGGAACTGCTGGGTCATATGGTATCTCTGTGTTTAGCAATTTGAGGAACTGCCCAACTGTTTTCCAAAATGGCTGCAACATTTTAACTATTTTGTCAGCAGTGTATGAGCTTTCCAATTTCTCTCTATCCTCACCAACTCCTATTTTCCTCTTTTTTTTTTTTTTTTTAGTTATAGTCATCCTAGTGGGTATGAAATGTCATCTTATTGTGGTTTTAGTTTGCATTTCCAGCCCAATATTTTTTATGTAGAAAGATTTAGTGTATACAAAGTGCAAAATAAGTATTAAAATAATATTTTTAAAGAAAGTATAGTAGATGATAATAGTTTTGTTTGATTTTACTTGTTTGATCAGAAATCTGTCTCTTAAATCTATTTTTAAGCTAGTTTTAGAAATTTACACTTTTCTTGCATTTCTTTTGCAGCCTGCTCCCTCAGATAAACAGGAGCGATTAAACCAGACCAATAAAAAAGGAAAAGGCAAGAGTATTGATCTACCTATTCAGAGTAGCCTGTATAGACAATTGGGCCAAGATCTTCTCAACAGCTACATTGAAAATGAGGTATATAAAATCTGAGTTGGTGTTGAAATAGGTGGTTGTATATTCTGAATTTTTTGTAGAAGTAAATGATTATCCTTCAGATTTGCAGAACTAGTCTATAACTCATAAGGAATTATTAAATAGATCACTGAACTACTTTATTTTGGACAAAATGCTAAGCTGGATTTGTGTTTACGTACAGTGTAGCTTTCACCTTACTTATATGAAAAACATGGATTGTCTCCACTATAGAGAAAGGCCTTTGCAACACTAATAATTCTTACCCCCTTTTACTGTGTCTTACCAGTAGCACGCCCAGCAGACATTGTATAGGGAGGTATTACCAGCTCTCCTCTTCTAATGTGTTGTCCTTAAAGATTAAGGTTCAATTCAGAATGTTTTCTACTTCCATTTAATGCTTTTTAGAATCTGTTGTCATTCTTGAAATTTTCTGTACATGTTTCATTTTACACTCTCTTGAGGAAGAGAGCTTGGTTTCTTCACCAATAGTTGTGTAAAAGTAATTTTTTATATTAAAATTTATACTTAGGTGGTAGTTACTAATTTCTACAGGCTTGACTGGCATTAAAGAAGGTCAATTTTCTTTGAAGTGCCACATATTCCCAACTTGCTGCATGTTCTTCTAGGCACCTCTGTTGTGGTCTGAGCGCAGATTGGAAAGGAATTTCCACACACAAGGCAGAGTATTGGGAAGATGGGATTTATTAAAAGAGAAGGGATGCTGCCATAGCAGCAGGCCAACTTCCTGGTAGCCAGGGAGAGTTGACATTGAGCATGGGTTGCTTGCCTGTTTTTATAGCCAGAGAACCTGTGGTTATCTGCTGACTGGACAGAGCATGTATACTTTTAGTGTGCTGAGCGGGAGAAAAACGGGGCAAATATCTTTCCTTATATGGGATGGGCAAGGGACAGGCATGCTGCTCAGGAGGGCTCTGGGACATTGCAGTGGTTGCATTGTGACAGAGTGATAGGAGTGCTGTAGCTCTTTGTTCTGGCAGTATTAGCCCTTTGAGTTTTTCTTGTTCTTTGTCCTTGGAGCACACCACATTTCCTCTTCTCTTTATATAAGGGCCAATTCTTTCACCCTGTTGGATACCCTGCCTGTCTATCTGCTTAGCTTCCTCTCCGGTGTTCGGGAAACCTTTTTGTAAAGTAAAGGGGTGACGATCTCTCTGGCTGCTTCCTACTGGGCAGGGGTGTTGTAGGGCCCTTGGTTTCCTGCTTTCTGTCAGGGTATACTAGGGAGAGCTGGGGGTTCCATGCAACATGATGGTGGCTTCTTCAAGTGTTGTCTGGGTGTTGGCTGGCCAATATTCTTGTTGCATTACTATTTGGAGGTTTATTTGTTGTATCCTAGAGGAGACAAACTTAACAAGGAGGTTAAAAATACATGGCCTGAAGATCAGTAGAAGTAGCAAGGCTGCTATAGGACCTAGGAAAGGGGCTAGCCAGGACCAGATATTAGTCTTGAAATCTCACCAGTCAAATCCCCGTGAGGCTCCTTTCATATACAGCCTATTAGCTCGTTTAATAATATCCTGAAGGTTAGTTTGAATTTCACCCAATTGGTTGACAAAAAAAACAGCAATCCTCCTTTAATGAAGCACAGGTCCCACCTTGGTTAGCTCTTAGTAAGTGTAAAACTCTCCTATTCTGTAATACCACTCCTGCTGGAGAATTTATTTGTTCTTGTAGAGTGTTAATTTGAGCTGCTAGGTTGGCAGTCTGTTGTGTGAGTTCAAGAAAGAGCTGTTGGGCAGTGAAAATAGAGTTTAAGAGTCCTGCTAAGCCTGTTCCCATCCCAGTGGTAATCCCTAGGATTGATATTACAGTAAGGGCCGCCTGATTCTGTTTATGTGATTGAGAGAATGAGGGAAGCTGGATACTGTCATTTATAAGGGTAAGGTTAGGAATAATGTATGTAACAGTATAAGTCACCATCCGATTGGCTGGAAGATATAAATAGGCATTGGATCTGCAGAGGAAATAAGTGCAATTTGTGGGGTCTAAGCAGACATCAAAAGTGATGTTGAAGTAGGGTTTTCCTAAATGGGTACAGGAATGTTCTAAGCCTTCATAGATGGTAGCTAAAGTCATCCCAGCTAAGGGGGAAAGGGATGGGAGGAAAAGTTGTAAGCCCAATTAAAAGAAGGAATAGTAAGGTTCCACCCTATGTCATAGTCATTGGGTGTCTTGAGTTTTTTTCAGTCTTGTTTAACATTAGAGGGTTGGAACCAAAAATTGTGGTTCTTAAAGGGACAACTTGGGGATGGTGTGGGGCAGATGGAGGTCCCAAAATAGCTAGTTTGTGTCCAATCAGTGGTGACATTAGCAGGTTTGGGAAAGTAAATGTTGTAGAAAGGGGAATCAAAATAGTAAGTATGGGCGTGGTTTGTTTTGTCGTCAGTTATGAGGGAAACCCATGTTTGGTGTGTCTCTATTGCTAACTTGGTCAGATATTTTTTGAGGGCTTGATTGGCTTTTTCCACCTTGCCTGACTCCTGAGGACACCATGCCGAATGAAGATAATAACTGATTTGGAGGGCCTCACTGACCCCTTGGGTTAGACTTGAAATAAAGGCTGGGCCATTGTCTGATTGTAGAGAGTGTGGTAGCCTGAACTGGGGTATGATATGTTCCACGAGAGTAGTGGTAACCTCAGATGTTCTCTCCGTTTTAGTAGGGAAGGCCTCTTTCCATCCCGTGAAGGTGTCCACCATGGTTAGGAGATATTTGAAGGCTTTACAAGGGGGCATGTGGATGAAATCTATCTGCCACTCTTCTCCTGGTTGGTTCCCTGCCTTCAGATCGGATGGAATAGTGGGGGGGAAGGTAGTATTTATAGCCCCCTCTGGCTTGGCCTGACGACAGACTGGACAGGTGTACAGGCCTGGGATATAGATTGGAGGGTGGAGAAGATTCCTTTTCCTGTGCCTATTGTCCCCACCAGTCTGTAGAGGGATTTGGGTCCTAAATGGGTAGCCTGATGAAGGTAGTTTAGAATCTTCCATAGCGAGGCTTCTGGTAAAAGAAGTTTGGTGTCTGGATTGGGTGAAGGGGTATCTTGTAGATCTGGTCTCACATTGTAGGCATGATCAATAATCTCTAGACAGGAATGTAGTGGGGGGTGTCAGGATTTGGGTTGTGCAAGAGAGTGGTGGGGTTTAGAGTGGTGGTGTCCCATACTTCTGGGGGAACTTGGTGGAGGATATAAGGTGGGACTTTAGTTAGAGTAGGCTTCATGGTGGTTGTTAAGGCCATACTTACTGGAGTAAATGATGAAGTAGCTTTAAGTCTTTTTAAAAGGTCCTGGCCTAACAGAGGTGTAGGATAGGCTGGGAGGACTAGGAAGGAGTGTGTGAGTACTTTCAAGAGAACAAGGTAAGGGAGGTGTAAAAGAGCCATAAGAGGGTTGTCTATCTATCCCTGCTTGGAGGATCAAGGAATGGCGAGTGGGACCAGAGAAGGAAGTCAGGACTGAATAAGTAGCCTCAGCGTCAGTCAGAAAGGTTATAGTAGCCCCTGCCACATCCAGGGTTACCTGTGGCTCCTCCCTTCTTATGGGGAACACAGAGGCCTGTAGATAGAGCCCAAGGCACCTTTGGTCATTCGCATCCAGGAGTGCCAGCTCTGAAGTGCAGTCTGGTTCCTGCTCCTGAAATTTACCACCGACAGGGGCAGTTGGCCTTGATTTCGGCCCAGGGGGCTGGGTCCCAAAGTACCCCAGGTGTTGGGTGGTTCTGGCATCGGCCTATCCGCTTGAGGGCGGGAGGCACAACTCCTTTTCCAGTGGCCCTTTTGGCAGCAGTAAGGGCGTGGGGTATTGGGTGGTGGGATGCAGCACTGCCTGACAGTGTGCCCCTGCTGACCACACTGGTAGCAGGTCAAGGGTGGTTTCTGAGAAGATGGAGGGATACCCATGGGTCCCTGCTGTGGGAGGGACTGAGTAACAGCAAGGGCCATATTTTGAGCGTGTCGCTTTAGTTTTTCTTTCTTTCTTAGTTTTCGTCTTTTCCTGGAAACCTCCTCCCTGTTGTTAAAGACCCTAAAGGCCGTGTCAGTTAGGACACAGAATGGGGTTTCTGGGCCCTGTTCTAATTTCTGTAATTTTTATCTTCTGTCAGGGGATGCCTGGCTTATAAAGTGAACTACAAGTATAGTCTGACCTTCAGGGGTCTCATGGTCTAGATTGGTGTATTTCCTCATAGCCTCTGCTAATTGGGCCTGAAAAAGGGCTGCATTCTCAGACGGTTCTTTTGTAACTTCTCTGAGTTTATTATAATTGACAAGTTTGATGATTGCCTTTTTCATACCTTCTAGTAGACAGGTAATCATGCAATTTCTCCTAGTGAGCCCTCCTGTTGGCCCATATTCATTTGCTTGATATTTCCATCCTGGGTCTGCCTGTGGGACTGATTCTGCTCCTGCTTGATTTTTATTAGGATTTTGGGCATGTGCCTTGTCTGCCCAGGCCTGAGCCAAGGCCCAGATCCTGGTCCTTTCTTCATGTATACAGCAGGTAGTTAGGACTACATGAATATCTTGCCAGGTTAGGTCAAAGGTCATGGTAAGGACCTGAAATTCCCTTATAAAAGTGGAAGGGTCCTGGCTAAAGGAGCCTAGTTTACCCTGGATATGAGAGAGATCAGACATGGGGAAGGGGATGTGAACTCTGATAGTACCTACGTCTCCATTAGTGACCTTTTGTAGGGGAAGCGTATTGGAGCTTGGTTTAGAGAGTTGGGCTGCCCATGACCAAGTGTGGGAGGGGAAGGAAGATTTGGGTCCAGGTAAGGAAGGTAGAGGTTGGGGGGCAGAAGATTGAGGAGGAGGTGGTTGTGACCTGGGGCAAGAAGGGTCATCTAAAAATCTGGTGGAGGGGGAGATGGGGGAGGACGAGGGAATAGAGCAGCAATGGGGAGACACACGCAACAGAAGTTCCTCAGGCTCGAATTCTGACTGAGGGCCATAAAGGCCTGGATGTATGGAACCTCGGGATCCTTTCCTAGTTTCCAACAGTAGAGATCAAGTTGGAGGATTGTGTTATAATTTAGTGTCCCATTAAGAGGCCATTGTTCTTCGCCCCCGAGTTTGTATTGGGGCCAGGCGTGTTACAAAAGAAAAAGAGCCTCTTCTTTTTGAGAATGTCTGGGTCAAATTTCTTCCAACTCCTGAGAATACAACCAAGAGGTGAGTCTAAGGTTTAGACATACTTGAACCCATTCTTAGCCAGGATGCCATAGAATGGGGGAGGGGTACTGAGAATCACTGATGGGCAAAAAGGCAGCCCCCTTTGTCTCAGTGACATCTCTGTGTGACTAAGGCACCAATGAGAACTGTGTGACTGAGGTACAAAATGCCAACCATCTTGGCAGTCTCATCCGACTAAGAAAGGTGGCCGATGAGAAGCCACATGACTAAGGCACCAGTGAACAGAGAGGGGAGTTCCCGGTAGTCAGCCAGGAATTGACTCACCGTTAGAAGATCCTCAGGGACAGGAAGAAGTTCTCAGGATGATCTAGAGGTGGCGAGGTCCTTTGGAGTCAGTCCAGGCTTGAGGAGAGGAAGCAGAAGTAACAAGAAAAGAGGACTGAGGATCCTGCCTTCTAACCCGACCAAGGAGGCTGTGGCCAAGGGACTGTGGGTTTTGTGTTTTGCTTCAACCACTATATGCCTCACAGTGCACAGAAGTTGCCTTGATGGGGGCAGATGCTCTAATAGCCTGGTCTGTTCCATGACCCCCTTATACTTTCATGGGAGTCTTCAAGTGGCAGGCGCCTTGATGGCCTTTAAATGCCTGACCCGTGTCCACATAATATCAATTGGCCTAGTCAGAAGGAAGACAGAAGGACTCTCACCCATTCTGGGTGGCAGTTACTGGGGTGAACTGTGGAGCCTTTAGAACCACTAGGGTATGGCTCTGGCCAGAGTCCATCTGTTGCTTCCACAGCTACTTGCCTGTTCAGAGGGTCCCAAGGAATAAGGAGAGGAGGTTGGGAAGGAGATCCCCCCCAAGAAGTCCCCGTATGGGCCACCAAAATGTCATGGTCCAAGCGCAGGTTGGAAAGGAATTTCCACACACAAGGCAGAGTATTGGGAAGATGGGATTTATTAAAAGAGAAGGGATGCTGCCATAGCAGCAGGCCAACTTCCTGGTAGCCAGGGAGAGTTGACATTGAGCATGGGTTGCTTGCCTGTTTTTATAGCCAGAGAACCTGTGGTTATCTGCTGACTGGACAGAGCATGTATACTTTTAGTGTGCTGAGCGGGAGAAAAACGGGGCAAATATCTTTCCTTATATGGGATGGGCAAGGGACAGGCATGCTGCTCAGGAGGGCTCTGGGACATTGCAGTGGTTGCATTGTGACAGAGTGATAGGAGTGCTGTAGCTCTTTGTTCCGGCAGTATTAGGCCTTAGAATTTATCTTGTTCTTTGTCCTTGGAGCACACCACAATTTCCTCAAGAGATTTTGACTTTACAGTGCTGCTCTTTCTAGTACCTGCCTGTATCACCTATTCATTAAAAACTACATTTTATGTGAAGCAAGCATTGCTAGAGATCCTGAATAATTCTGAATTTGTATGATTTGAGACTAATTTTCCCAAAGGAATGAATTGTGGGGAAGTGCAGCTATGATAAATGTGTATAAGATTTTTTTTCTCAATTTTTAAATGTCTCACTTTTTTTTTTAATTGGAGTATAGCTGCTTTACAACGTTGTGTTATTTCTGCTGTACAGCAAAGTGAATCAGTTATACGTACACATATATCCACTCTTTTTTAGATTTCCTGTCTCACTATTTTAAATTCACAAATATCAGTGCATTGTAGTATTATGTTTAAAATACTATGTTTTTGTTAAAGTACAAACTTTTTTATTAGTCTTCAGATGCTTTCTTTCCTTTTGACTTAATAATTTTTGCTAATGTCTTTAAATACTTTGATATCTTATTTAATCCTCAAACCTATGAAGTGTAAGTACTGTTAGAGATCTACATTTAATATGTGAGGAAACGCAGAGGTAGACTGAATCACCCAAGTTCAGAGAGTAACCTTTTGTTTTGGAGCCCCAGGTAGTGGTCTCCAAAGCTCAAGATCACAGCCACTATACTGTACCACTTACCAAAGACAACATTTATTCAGTACTGGTATGTGTCAGGCACTGTACTAAATATTTTATGTGGATTATGTCAGTCACATTAACAGCCATACGAGACAGACAGAAGTAAGCTCTCTAGGCTAAGAAAACTGGTTAGGTGACTTTGCTGTAGTTTCAAAGCTAGTAAATGGGAAACCTAGGATTTGAACACCAGTATATACATTGACATAGTCTGTGGGGGGGTTTTAAAACGTTTTTATTGAGATATAATTCACATACCATACAATTCACCTATTTAAAGTGTACAGTTCGGTGGCTTTTGGTATTACATTACTAATTTTTTTAATTGTGGTAAAATCTACCTAATGTAAAATTTGCCATTTTGACCATTTTTAAGTGTACAACAATTCAGTGACATTAATTACATTCACGGTGTTATATAACCATTGCCACTATCTTTTCCAAAATTTTTTCATCACCCCAAACAAACTCTGTAACCATTAAGTAATAACACATTCCTCCCTTCCCCCCAACACCCAGCAGACTAATCTGTAGATATTTTCTGTGTCTATGAATTTGCCTGCTTGTAGATAACTCATATAAATGTAATCATACAATATTTGTCCTTTTGTGTCTGGCTTATTTCGCTTAGTGTAATGTTTTCAAGGTTCATCCACTATGTAACATGTATCAGAACTATTTCTTTTTATAATAGAATAATATTCCATTTTGTATATATACATATTATTGATCCATTCATCTGTTAAAGGTCAAATGAGTTGTTTCCACCTTTTGGCTGTTGTGAATAATGCTGCAGTGAACATTGGCATACAAATAATTGTTTCAGTTCCTGCTTTCACTTCTTTGGTTATATACCTAGGAGTGAAATTGCTGGGTCATATTGTAATGCTTTGTTTAGCTTCTTTAGGAGCCACCAGACTGTTTTCCCTAAGTTGCAATATTTTATATTCCCAACAGCAATGTGTAGAAGGGTTTCAAATTCTCCAAATCATCACCAACACTTATTTTCCATTGCTTTGATTATAGTCATCCTAGTAGGTAGTAGGTGTGAAGTGATATTTCATTATAGTTTTGGTTTATATTTCCCTAATGTTATCATGGCAGCTAATCTGAAACTTTTTGAATAGGGGAAGATGATAATGCAGGATAAATTAGAGAAAGAAAGAAATGATGCGAAGAATGCTGTTGAAGAATATGTATATGATTTTAGAGACAAGCTTGGCACTGTCTATGAAAAATTTATCACTCAAGAAGTAAGTCTAAATTTTGTAGTTTTTAATTAGAACTATTTAAATGTTTGCTTGAGAATGCTAATACAAATATGTAAATAAATGTACCAAATGTGTTATTGTTTGTCAATCTTATTGAGCACATTTAGGAATGGTTCTTAGTTATTTTTCCAAATTATAGAAGTCTAGTAAAAAAAGATGTTTATAGTCAGAAAAAATTAATTTTTTATACTTGAAAAACATTTTGTCCTTCCTTGATGACTTTTATTCCTAAGGAGAGCATTTTTAATCAATATCTCTTAAATGTATAACTAGGACTTGAATAAACTGTCTGCAATATTGGAAGACACAGAAAATTGGCTTTATGAAGAAGGAGAGGACCAACCTAAACAAATTTATGTGGATAAGCTTCAAGAACTAAAGGTAATCTTTTTAAAAGTTCATGTTAGTATTGAACAGAACATTGTTGTCCTAAAAATTATGGTGTAAGAGCACAGTGTATGTGTTTAATAAATATATAAGAGTTGGTGGGGAATGAATTGGGAGATTGGGATTGCCATATATACATTACTAATAAGAAAAAAAAATAGCAAATTGTACACTCTAAATATATGCAGTTTATTGTATGTTAACTGTATCTCAATAAAAGTTCTTTAAAAAAAAAAGTGATTTGTCAACCTGACCCCTTATCCATTAGAGGAGTCACCCTTGCTCTGCTTCTCGCCCCTTTGACTGCTCAGATTTTGAGGAGTAATAATACACTGCCCTTTTGTATTTTCACATTGTAACTAATAGGGATACCAGGCCAGCAAAGAACTTCAAAAACAGCACCCCTGGTCTTCAGTGTCCTTTTACAAAGAAATAAGGAGATATGTCCACCAGGTGCCCTTTTTCTAGGTCAATGGTCTGATTTTAAGAAAAGACTATTACTCTTTTCCTCCTGCTTACTACCCAACCCTCCCCCAACCCTGAAAAAAAAAAAAGTACTTTAAAAGATCAGAAGTTCAGACTGGAAGGATGATAGGAAGTTTTAGTCTTTTCTCTTCATGTGGATGATGGCAGTCTTTTAATGTGCACATGAATTACCAGGGACGCTTACTGAAATGCAAATTATGATTCAGTATGTCTGAATTGGGCCCATGATTCTGCATTTTTTAATAAGCTTCCGGGAGATTCTGATGAGGCTGGTCTCTGAACCATTCTCTGAGTAGCCAGTGAACTCACAGATGCTAAGTGATGATGTTAATAAGGACTTCTGGAGTATGGGAAAAGGAAGCCCTTTTGGGGGGGGGGGGTGTGCAAAAGAAGTTACTTAAAAGCAAAGGAAGTTAATATCTTGCAAAAATTACCTTCATGCCAATAAGTTACTTCCAAAGAGAATAATTAAAAAGCAACTTGAAAATCCAAGCTTATGAAAGCAAAACTAAGCTTTATCATATTTTATCTTCTTGGTGATTTGTTCTTCCCCCATCTGCTGGAGGAAGAAACCAGGCAGTTGAGGCCAACAGAAATAGCTGAAAAGCCCAGCAGCTCTCAGAATGGATTATTTTGCTTGAAATATATAAGTAACCACAGAAATGAATGTTACAAAAGTATGTAAATAGACTAAATGCAGTATGGTATCGTGGAACAGAAAAAGATGAAATCCATATAATCTGGGGTTCAGTTAATAGTAATATACCAGTGTTGGTTTCTTGGTTTTGGCAAATGTACCATGATGGTATAAGATGTTAACATTAGAGAAAAGTGATAGAAGGTGCTTGGCTCTCTATTGTTTCCTTTGTAACTGTTCTGAAAACCTAAAATTACTCTAAAATAAGCTGATTTTTATTTAAGTATGTAAAGAATTTGAAAGAAAATATTTTTCTAATATATTCCCCTCCTCAAAGTTATAGAGGCTGTTTTAAAATTTAGAAGCTCCCTACTTCCAGGCACCTGGAGCAAGGGGCCAAATGGGCTTTTTGGGTTTTTAAGCACTATACTTAAAATACACATCTTAATCTAATGAATAAATATAAATAATATTCAATAGGTATTAAATGTCAGGAAATCCCAATAATCATGTTGCTTGTAGAGAGTTATATGCATTATAAACATTTGAAACCAAGTTTCAAATACATGAATTCTGCATGCAATATAGTCCTTATGGTTTTCTTAAGTTTTATAAACTTTTAACACCTATCTTTAAAAGAATTAAAGTTTTTCTTTGGATTTGAGAGGAATCAAGAGATAATCTTAATGAATGAGAGAAGGACGTAAGGTATAGGCATTCCTGTGTAGGACTGAGTAAGCAAATAACCACTGGAACTCGTCTCCATAGAGGAAAATAAGAGGGGACGTGTTTTAACCTGACCACCTTTCTTTCCTATTTATCATCCTGTAAGGATGTTGAGGATAAAAATTGTTTTCTGTTAAAAGTTGTTTTCTGTTAATAACTTTTTTCTTTTTAAAAAACTTACGTTAACAGAAATATGGCCAGCCTATTCAAATGAGGTACATGGAACATGAAGAGAGACCAAAAGCTTTAAACGACTTGGGAAGAAAGATCCAACTTGTCATGAAAGTGATAGAAGCATACAGAAACAAGGTATTGAATTCATAAAGTAAACTGATGATGACTGTAATGTGTGCAGTATGCGGAGAGGGTGGGCTAAATCTAAAACTTCTCAACTACAAAGCTATAGCAGCTGTTGCTACCAAATTCCAGAGACGTTGTGCACCAAACTTAAAACTTTTTTCTTTATTGGAAAAAAGGATACTGATAATTTAAAACACAGTGCAGATATGTAGCTTTAATCTTTCAGAATTCTTTAAAACTATATTATAAATTAATCCAGTGACCAAATTCATTGTTTTCTTCTTAGGGGTTTCATTTTTAAATTTATAGGCCTCTTTGACACTGGACTCTGGTGGCATTCATTTTGTCCCTTCGTCTCTTTATCTTTTGGATGCACTTAGTTTTCCAGTCTTAGTCATCTGTAACCCCATATCCTTTATTCTTTTATATATGTGCCCAAATCCATCTTACTACCCTTAACTTTTCCACTGTTCTTCAGCCTCAAATATTTAGTTATATAAATGATAGCTCCATTTGGATGTAACAGTACAATTTGATAAAATTAAGCTGATGATTTTTTTCCTCTAAACCAGAGGTTAGCAGACTTTTTCTTTAAATAAACAGATAATAAATGTTTTAGGCTCTGCAGGCCTGCCATCTCTATACAATTACTCAACTTTGCCACGTAGTTGCAAGAGTAAGTACACAAAGTATAAATGAATGGCCATGGCTGTGTTCCAAAATAGCCTTATCTAAAGTTATTTTGGATTCAGCAGGTTGGATTTGGCCTGAAGGACAAGTTTGCTGACTCCTGTTTTAAATAAATACTCACTATAATTCCCCCCCCAGGTTTTATCATTGATGTTAAAACTGCATCAGTGGGCTGGAGAGGCCAGCACCAAAAAGATTTAGGCAGGGTATTATCATAGCTTACACTTATCAAGAACTTAATAAATTTTAAGCACTTTGCATGAATTATCTCACTTTTTTCTCACAAGGATGTATTATGTAAGAAAATTGCAATGCTTAACAACTTGTCAAGGATTACACAGGTAGTTTAAGTGATGTTGTCAGGGTAAAACCTGAGCAGCCTGAAGTCAACATACAAACCCTTAACAACTATATTGTTTTTCAGTACACAATGAGAAGGTGATTAGTTATTTTAGAAATAAAAGATTTGTAAATTTTGTAAAATAAAAAGTGCAGTGCAGCCAACCTAAAAGAATATTCCAGGTACTGAATGTGAATGTGCCTGCCAATGTCAATGTCCATATAAGTACAAATAGAATGTAAGGATAATGGAAAAAGTAAGAAGGAACAAGCAGACAAATGAAAACACCAAGAATATTTCAAATCTGGTATTGGAGGACCTATATACAACTACTGTAACCTACTAGTGTTTGCCAGGCTGTAGCAATCGCAATCTTCTTGAAGACTTAGGTTTAAAATATTATTCAAAGCAAGGCAAGACTTCACTTATCCTCAAGAATTTTGAGTTTTTACATATTCCAGGCTCTCTTCAAGATGCTGGAACTACTGCATCAAGCAAAACATTGAACTTGTTTCTAATATGCTTCAGTGGGAAAAGATGAATAATAATGTAGTGATGTAGTCAGATGGTGATAAGGGCTGTGGGAAAAGTAAGGGACTGCCAGAGGTAGAGGAGATTTGTCAGAAGGGCAGACTAATAAAGTGATATCATGTGAGGGGAGAATTAAAGGAGGTAAGGGTTCAAGATGTATGATAACTGTAAGAAGAATGTTCTTAAAAAGGGGGGAATAGCAGTTGCAAAATCTCAAAAGGAGAATGTGTTGGAGTAACAGCAAGGAAGCCAGTGTGGCTCAAAACAGTGGTGGGTGACATTATCACTTGCCAGCTCATGAAGGGCCTACTGGGCCATTATAAAAGTTTGGCTTTTACATTGAGATATAGGAATCCATTGGAGTCTTTTGAGCATAGAATTTTAAAATTTGACTTATTTTTTTAAAGGCTGTGGAAGCAGAGAGACTACCTAAAACATTAGAATAACACAAGTGATGGAGCCCTGAACCTGGAGAGTGGAGGGGGAAGAAGGGGTTAGATTTCTGCCGCATAAATTTTGAAGGCAGAGCTAATAAGATTCACTGATAGATTTTATGTAAATATAACAGAAAGAGGAGTCAAAATGACAACAAGGATTTTTGGCCTGCAAGGATTGCTATTTACTGAGATGGGGAAAAACTTGGAAGAGCTGGGGAGGCAATCATGAGTTTGAAATATAGGTAAGTTTCAAACTTGACAGATTTCAGACTTCCAAATATTTCATAAGTTTGAATTATAGGTAAGTTTCAAACTTTACAAATAAGAATTCAAGTTGGAAGTCGGATATAGAGTTGGGAGTTCAGTGAAGAGGTTCAAGCTAGAGATTATTTTAAAAGCATGTAGGTAGAAGGATGAATGGGGAGGAGATGCTCTCTGTGTTGCATTGTCATTCCTTTATGGTTTTGAGACTACCAGTCTAAATCATGACTTCTTAGATTGTCTCCTACATGTGACAGCTGCAGTTGTCTTTTTCAGACAAAATTTTATTATGTAATTCTCATCAACAACTTAAACATATTCGGTTGTACAGTCAGAATTTTCTATCTAGCTTGCTACGTGCTTGCTGACCTTATTTCTCTTTACTCCCTGACAAATTTAAGTCCACGCAGCTTCTTTCTTGGCTAAGCACTACTTTTTCCTTTAATATTCTTCACCAGTCATTCTTTCCCAAACCTGACTTCTTCAGAAAGCCTTTCCTTTTAAAACCCCTTGCTGATTTTTCTTTCTCCCAGTTTCTTCAGTTCTTTGTAATTTGTAAATGGCATCTTCACGTGTGTACGTGTGAGAGGTATACACTCAATAAGAGTCTATATCTTTTAAGTACAAATTATCAATAAATTGGTGCTTACTGAAGAACCTGTTACATTAAGTAAAGTTTTTTTCTCCTAACAGGATGAAAGATACGATCATTTGGATCCTGCTGAAATGGAAAAAGTTGAAAAATATATCAGTGAAGCCATGAGTTGGCTGAACAGTAAGATGAATGCACAAAACAAACTAAGTCTCACTCAAGATCCTGTGGTGAAAATTTCAGAAATAGTTGCAAAGTCAAAGGTAAGAAACTATAAACTTCTCTTTCTCATGGGTTCAGTCACTAAAATTTTTTAATGGGAGTCATACTTTGAGAAATAATCAACTTGCAGAAGAACACAGAAAAACAGGAATTTGAGGCTAATCTTTAATTTTGGGAGGGGGGAAAAGATTCTAGGTGGGAACATCTCTGTTCCTTGATTTAATTAATCATATACACAAAAGTGTTTTTTAGATTTTAAGTGTCATACAGAATGAAATAAAGCACTGCGACAACTCCAAATATGTCCAATTTTTCTAGGCTGGAAAATACTTCTGAGTCTCCCCAGTAAAACTGCAATATATGTTTGTCTTTGACATAGTTTGAAATGTGTAAAATTCCATGGTAAAATCTTACTTCTGAGATAAACTTCCCAGTTGAAAAAACATTGCTGCTGAAAATGTCAAAGGTTATAGAAAACACTATGAAAAACATGGTGACAAACTTGATAATAAAGATCAGCGTCTAAGTAGAAAGATGAGTAAGACACTGTAAAAACAACCGACAAAGAAATACATGTCCAACAAACACATGAAAAAGTATTCATCTTCATTACTAATCTAAGAAATTCAAATCTCTTTTCTCCGATTTGGTTGTGTGTTAACATTTACAATCTTTGCTGTAATTGCCAAGGGTGTGAAGAAATGGATGCTCTTCCTGAGCAACTTGGTTAAATTTGTTACTATTTTTCTGGGACATCATTTCAGAATATGTATAGAAATTTAAAATGAGTTTACCCTTTAATACAGAAATCACAGTTCTAGGAATTCATCCTAATTTGACTGTTGCATAAGTATATCCAGATAAATACCTTTGCTTATGATAGCAAAAAACTGGCAACAACCTAAATACCTATCAATAAGAAACTTGAGCGCTGGCATAGGGAGGAGGGGAGGGAAGCTCTAGAGGGAGGGGATACAGGGATATAGGTGTAAATACAGCTGATTCACTTTGTTGTACAGCGGAAACTGCACAACATTGTAAAACAATTATATTCCAATAAAGATCTAAGGGGGAAAAAAGAAACTAGATAAATAGATGCATATATAACACCTTTCAACAATTAAATACAGTATTTAAGATATAGAGATAAATCTATTTAGTTATAAAGACGATATAACATATTGTTGAGTGAAAAAGGAAAGATTACAGAATCTAAATAAAAGTTATCTCACTAGATAACTAGCATGTTCATAGATTTGTATGTTTGGATATATGCATGTGCACGGACATACATCTAGTAGGACGTTCACCAAAAGGTTAATAATGTTAGTCGATAGGAGATGGAATTGCAGGTGATTTTTTTACTCTAGTTCAGTATGTTCATAGGTATTTGATTCATTTTTTTAAAACCAAAACAGGTTTTGGGGTGTTTTTTATTGAAATATATTTGATTTATAAGATTATATTACTTTCAAGTGTACACTAATTTAATATTTTTACAGATTATACTTCAAAGTTATAAAATATTGGCTATATTCCCTCTGTTGTACAATATATCCTTGTAGCTTATTTATTTTATACATATTAGTTTGTACCTCTTAATACTCTACTCCTATCTTTCCCCTCCCCAGTTCCCTCTCCTCACTGGTAACCTCTACTTGGTTCTCTATATCTGTGAGTCAGTTTTTGTTGTATTCACTCATTTAATTTTTAGATTCCACATAAAATAATAACATACAGTATTTGTCTTTCTCTGTAAGCATAATACCCTCCAGGAACATCCATGTTGTTGCAAATGGCAAATTTCATTCTTTTTTTTTATGGCTAAGTAGTATTCCATTGCATATATATGCCACATCTTTGTCCATTCATCAGTTGGACACTTACATTGCTTCCATATCTTGGCTACTATTATAAATAATGCTGCTAGGGACATTGGGGTGCATGTATCTTCTCCAATTAGTATTTTCATTTTTTCTGGATATTTACCCAGTAGAATTGCTGGATTATATGGTACTTCTATTTTTAGTTTTTTGAGGAACTTCCATAATGTTTTCTATAATGGCTATACCAATTTACATTTCCACCAGAAGTGTACCTAGGTTCCCTTTTCTCCATATCCTTGCCAAAATTTGTTATGTGTTCTTTTTGATGATAGCCGTTCTGACAGGTGTGAGATGGTATGTCACTGTGATTTTGATTTGCGTTTCTCTGATGATAGTGATGTTGAGCAACTTTTCCTGTACCCAAAACAGGTACTTTTTTTAATAGTAAAACAACAAGAGTATTTTCCTTTTGAGAAAGTTTTGCAAAGAATCTATAGTAATTACTCCTAATCAGATGAGATGCACAGTGTGATAAGAACAGTTCGCCATTGAACCATTTCCCCAGGATGTCACTTCCTGTCTTTCCATCCCTATCCCAATTTCTGTGACACTGGTCTTGAGAGAATTTAAAGTTTTTCAGTAGCATTATTGAAATGGTCTTTTATTTCTGTGTAGAAAAAGCAAGGATATAGAAAATATATCTCTTTTGAATTATTATTAAGTTGATTTACTTTCATGGCTTATTCTTCCTTCAACAGAAAAGGGTACTCTGCTGTTTTCAGAAAGTAAATAAAGTTAGTGTATATATTTATATAATTCCATTAAAATTGTTTTCATGTAAATGTTGAGAAAATTTATGAAACAGGTATTATGTGACATAGTTCTCGTAACAAAGTTTTAGGCATAATTTAAAGGAATGAATTAAAAATTATTCCTGGGAATACCCTGGTTGCCCAGTGGTTAGGACTCTGTGCTCTCACTGCCAAGGGCCCGGGTTCAGTCCTTGGTTGGGAAACTAAGATACTGCATGCTGCGTGGCGCAGCCAAAAAAATAAATAAAAGTTATTCTTACTTGGAACTTCCCTGGTGGTGCAGTGGTTAAGAATTCGCCTGCCAATGCAGGGGACACGGGCTCGATCCCTGATCCAGGAAGATCCCACATGCCATGGAGCAACTAAGCCCATGCGTCACAACTACTGAGCCTGCACCCTCTAGAGCCTGTGAGCCACAACTGCTGAGCCCATGTGCTGCAACTACTGAAGCCCGTGCACCCCAGAGCCTGTGCACTGCAACAGGAGAAGCCCACCCACTCACCACAACTAGAGAAAGCGTGTACGCAGGACAAAGACCCAACACAGCGCCCCCCCCGCCAAAAATTAAAAATAAATTTAAAGTAAATTATTCCTGCCAAAGTAAACTGTATTTACATTATGAGGGAAAAAATTTTAGGAACAGTAAATCTAGAATGTATTATTAAAGACTGAATAGTTTCTTATCACCCCTGACAAACACTAGCTGAGAAGGCAAATCCTTCATTAAGGTATTTTAAGAACTGGACTTCCTAGGTGGCACAGCAGTTAAGATTCCACCTGCCAATGCAGGAGACACGGGTTCAAGCCCTGGTCTGGGAAGATGCCACATGCCACGGAACAACAAAGCCTGTGCCCCACAACTATTGAGCCTGCACTGTAGAGCCCGTGAGCCACAACTATTGAGCCCATGTGCCACAACTACTGAAGCCCACGCGCCTAGAGCCTGTGCTCCGCAACAAGAGAAGCCACCATAATGAACCCGCGCACCACAATGAAGAGTAGCCCCTGCTCACCTCAACTAGAGAAAGCCCGTGTGCAGCAACTAAGACCCAATGCAGCCAATGAATAAGTAAATAAATTTATTAAAAAAAAATTAATTGGTTAGCTGAGCTAACAGCTATTCAGGAATGTGGAAGTATGTGGAAATTTAGAAAGTTAATGTGGACTTTAGAATGCTAGTGGTAGTGGTAACGTATTTAATATTTTTAATATAATCAATTTTCTTCATGTCTTTAGGAACTGGATAATTTCTGTAATCCCATCATTTATAAGCCCAAACCGAAAGTAGAGGTTGCTGAAGACAAGGCAAAAGCTAATAGTGAACACAATGGACCAATGGATGGACAGAGTGGGACTGAAACTAAACCAGATACAACAGAAGACAGCTCACAGCATACTAAATCTTCTGGAGAGATGGAAGTGGACTAAGTCTTAATTTTACCTTCACGTAATTCAAACAGTGCAAGTAAACCACAGGGTCCATTCTTTTACATCTGATACACACAACAGATGTTTAGTTGTTCTTAACCACTTTTTGTCATTTGTTTTTTGGAGTTGTTTTGAAAAGTGTTTTCTCTTGAGTGCACCTCTCCTCATTTCCATTGCTGCTTATGTGAAGCTTTAGCTGAATATAGATTAACAAATCAGTTTAAGCTTTCCTAATATATTGTATGTCAAACATGCAAGATTGATAAGTAGTTGGCAACAAACTACCTTATTTAAAGCTTCTACTTGGATAAACCTCAGCTCCTTTATTCAGGAAAGGATACTATATTGCACTATTGTTCCAGAAGCATAGATTTAATTGCATCATTATTTTGAAAAACAAATATTGAAATTGATGTGGTTTAAAGCCACCAAGGCACTGTCCTTTTTCTAGTTACTGTATTGTTATAATTTAATTATTAAAACATATAAGAGGTTCCTTGACAAATTAGTCCATCTCATTGGTGTGCCATGAGAACTTCAAAACTGTTGTCATCATATAAATGAACTAAGTCACACATTGAAAGGGAAAATGCACAATTTTATGTTAAGGTGACACCAGCAGTTCACTGTCATGTGGATTGATGTTTCTCAGAGTAATTCAGTGTCTTTAGCACTTGAAACTTCTGATCTACTTGTCCTGAAGACCAGCTGCTGCTAAAGTAATGCTAGCCTAAAAATGGTGAAGCATTTTTGATGAAAATAACCTTCATGTTAAGGGGGAAATGCTGTTGACCAACTCAGACATGCATCTGTGATGTTGATAGCCTTGTTTTAGTTTCAATAGTTGTTTTGGTTTTCTCAATTGACTTTGTTAATATGTTAACACAGGGTAGGGAGAAATGGCACAATGTGTATTGCATTATATACATTTATCACTGATTTACTTAATGTTAACATAGAACACTAAATAAGCAGTAATACTTGAAAAGAAGCATTTATACCGTAAGTCTTAGGAAATAATGCTTGTAATAAACTTAACTGTGTTACACAGCAACAGGCAAAATATAGAATGTTACATAGTGTAATATGATATGATGTGATTAAATTATAAGTTCCTGCTGTTACGTTACCTGTTCAGACCTTGGCTCCAGTTTTGGTGCTTCATATATAAATTATATGGGAAAAGGGGCTGTGAAATTAAGATATTTTAAGGACTTAATCTGTGCTTCATCACCAGACTTGTTCATACTGTTCAGTTCTGTCCAGAAGCTTGAAACTAAGTATGGGAGCAAATTGAAATGACTTTTCAACCTACAAGAAAAAGAAGCATAGACAATGCATAGACACTTGTGTGCTTAATGCTAATTAACTAGATTGACCTAGGTTAAAATTTTGAAAAGCTCAGTTTTTCCCAAAGCTACATCTTTATATTAAGAATTAACATTGACTTTTCTTTAGTAAAAATTGAGAGTTTAATATCTTTAGGGATAGTCATTACTTCTCACAGCTAGTTCTCTTAAGAGAGATTTTGTTTCTACAATGTAGTCTGCACTGAAAGGAAAGTATGGAGCAATGCATTTTGCAGGGATTTTTATTCATCCTTTTTGAGGGAGATGTCCCTTTTTTGCATTAAAAAATCATATAGACCCAATATATTTTTAATGTTTTCAAACTAATGAAATAATTATATCCATTAGTGATGATGAAATACATTTTTTAAAAGCATGTATTGTTACTTCCATTTGTATGTTAAATATATAGGTTCACTTCATTAAGAGAATCAAAGTTATGAAAGGGAATATGTAACAGTACACATAGAGTTTTATAGCTTTTTCTTGTGTTAAGAAGAAACTCTCCACCCACTGTGTTAGGAGCTGTACCTCCAAAACTAATTGGGAATACGTGGGAACAAACCTTTTTGCATCTCAACTGTCTAGTACATCCTGACATTTTCAGTTCCTTAAGTCAGTTTATATAGTTCTGTGTTTTAGTCAGAATTATAATATTCCAATTGCTGCAGTTATGTAACACTTCACTTAATAAGTTAAATATATCCACAGATAATATGTATACTTTTCCTACCCATTTTTATTCAACTTAAATGATCTTCAAAAGCCCTTAACCTTATAATTAGTTATTTATTGAATACATTAATAAAAGAGAAAATGTTCTCCTTAATATAGTTTTGGGTAGAAGGTATGGGTTCACTTTAATTTTAACCTGTATGAAATATGTAGTGCTTAGACAAAAAACTGAAGATCTTTTTTCAAAATAAAAAGCCACTATTTTAGAAGTTATTTTTTAAAAATACATAGCAAAATAGGATGTTTTCCTATAGTAAGCAAATAAGAACTAAGTATGTAGGAAATGATTAATAGGATTAATAGGAAATTATTAATCTAATGTATTAATGTATTAATCTAACACACTTCGACTCTATGGAAAAGGGTAAATTATTTGGTTTCAGAAATCAACTCCTGATAGCCAATCATACTGTGATTTTAGAAACAAAGATTGCTAAATAATATAATGAAAGAAAGTCTGCAATGTTTTAATTCCTTAGCAACATACAGAATACTTAAGTTTTGAAACAACTCTCAATACAAACAGCACACCAAAGAATTAGGCTATTGGAATAACAGATAATCTCAATTTTAAAAAGGTAAAAATTAGACTTTAAGAAGAAATAAAGAGTTCTTAGACTTTGGGGAGATCAATTTTTAGTATATTTATGATTATATTTCCTAGCTAGAAGCCTTCGAAGTGAATTTGGGGGATTAATTATCAATAGGTTAAAACATTTTATCCAAATTAGCACATCTTCAACTGTTTTGAAAAATTATATTTAAAGATAACAGACATTTGAATACAATAATCAATTGACCCAAAATAGATTTAACCATCCCTGCATTTTCATAAATTTGAATTGTAACATTAAGCCTACAAATATTCCCATCAGGATTTTCTGTTTTGTTTTTAATAGTTGGTATTTGGTAGTCTACAACAAAGCCTTGGCATTAATTTAACATATCACAGATTTACAAGTGATAGAAAAATATGACTTCATCTTTCTCAACTTTTAGAATTTTACAACAAAAAACTTCAATTTTAAAGTAAATGTTATTTTGTGGTTAGACTTCAGAAGTTTTAAGTGGAATTTGGTTTTATATTGGATTCTGTAAAACTTAATGAGAGGCATATTTAAGTATATTGATATATCAGTATTTAAAATCTGATGGTATTGATTAAAGTCAGCCACTGATGACTTTTCAGATGACATAAGTGTAGGGATGCTTAGTTTGAGTCTCATGTTTTATTATCCTCTTAACTACAGTGTTTTGTAACTGTCATTTACCAAACTAAATAATCTTCTTAGTCAGTTTCAGAAGAGACAGACTTTTTGATCAAAAAAGAAAAAAGTTTTAAAATTACCTTTTGTTTTTTGTCAAGGTTTGATTTAAACCAAAATAAAATTTTTTTAAAATTTCCATGAAGCATATAATCTTTTCTTTTGATAAAAATAAGATTTAATGCAGATCAAGACCAAGTCTTTAACCAAAACAAACAAAAGCTTTAGTTATTTAACTTTCACATTTCAAATATAAAATAAATTAAAATTAATATTCTTCCATATACTTATGTTTCCTAACTAAATAGCTATGGGTTTCTAGTATAGCCAGATGTCTCAGTTTTTTCCCCTTGCTAATAAATTCAAGGGTAATTGTTTAATACAATAACAGGGCACCTGGAATTTTTAGAATATTAACAAACTGCTTAGAAGAAAAGAAAAAAAACCTAAATGTCTATGGCCGTGGTCAGTACCTATAGGTGGTAATGGCTCTTTCACCTTCCACATCTCTAGAGGGTAGCTCTAGCATATTGTTAAGAGTAAGCATTAAAAGAAAAGGCATGTCTGTTAAAATACATTATTAAATGACTTGGAGTTTTCAAGTCAAAGAAAGAAAACTAATAACTGAATCATGAACATCTGATTCAGTCTGTCAAGCAGGTCAAAATCCATATCAACAACAAAAATTAATGGTATGATTTTTGCTTTGGAACCTCTAATTAACTGTCATGCCCTAGGTCACGTGATGAGTATTAGGGAAGTATTGATTACCCATCCTATAAAGAGATTAGTGAACTTCAACAGATTAGTGAACTTCAACATGTTTTAAATAGTTTAAGTACATTATAGTATATGCACTATAAATGGAAATCATCTTAGTCTGTCCTATTACCTTGTTTTATTAATCTCTCATTCAGTTTTAGACTCAAATATATCACTATATTTCTCAATTATATTTTGCTTTTTATTATGGATTAGGCTTTAAGTCTTTTACTTCATGGATTTTAAAAATAGTTTTCCTTTTACTTTGATAGCTACTTTTATTATCTGTCTTCTTTTTACTTTAAAACCAAATTTTATTGTTAAGAATTTTTTGACTCTTAAATTCATACTTGAAAAGCCATGTTATAAGTTTCCATATGTAATATCTCTAAAATTTAATAGTGGCTTAATATATTTTTCATATGCTGGCCTTTGAATACTTTTAAGTAGTAGGTCAATTCTGTGAGTAATGTGTATTAAGTAACCGTCCCTCATTTTTAATCCAAATATGAATGTAGCAAAAAGGGTCAGAAATTCAAAATAGTTGTTAAAGATTAGACACCTTCAGTTCTTTGCTGTTTTCTGATTACATACATGTGTTGTGCATCTTCCTTGTTTTTTTTAGAATTTCTTAAGTTTTTGCTTCCAAGACCTTGAGTTAACATGCTCTTGAGATCATATGGACCCACCCAGAATGTAGATGTAAAAATAAAAATGTAATTAGAAATTGAGATCTAAGTAAAGGAAGCTTTAAAGTGTTGTGGTTTTTTTCCCCCTGAAATAATACTTTTATGGCTTAGTGTCTTGCAAGGAGACTCACATTAAAGTAAAAAATTTTATATTTGGCAGGATGAAGCCAATGTTGTTTAATATAGAAGCGATTTTTTTAACGAAGTTACTTAATTATTTAGTACTAACATGGCATCCAAGTCATTTTTCTTTTCTCCAACCATTATTAAAATAATTTATGTACATAGTGACTCTGATTCCAGTCATTAGTATAAAATACCTTCTGGCAGTTTAGTTCCTACTAGCTAGTAATTTTTTTTTTTTAAGATTTCTCAATTTCCCAGTTTGTTTTCAGCATGAAGAGACAAGTGCAATGCAGAAAATCATAATCAAGTGTGATGTATCTATAAAAATAATTAACTGTGTTTTGCATACAGCAGACCTTTAGCTTCAATGAGCAGACATGAGAATGGTTTGTGATGTTAAGTTGGTAATGTTCTTACATATAATGCTAATATATATGTGGCATACAATTTTGGTTCATAAACATATCTCTAAAATGTTTACATTTGACAATCAAAGTATATAAAACATTTTCTGTGTATGTAAAATGGCATCTTCATATTAGTGAACAAATAGCAATTGATAAATACATTTCATTTTTTGATTGAAAGTGCACACTGTCAAGAAGTCATGTAATTATAAATATATATCTACTCTCTTTGAACCATGAGTTTTGAACATCTGAGGCTTAATATTCACATAATGAACTTCACTGACTTGGTGGTTTGTGGACAGGTCATCAGAGTTATTTACATAAATTTGCTTGGCAGTGAGGGGTCTGAGTAAATTGGCAAACTTTTTTAACCTTCCAATGATATTGATTCTGAAAACAACAATAGTAGTTTGCTAATATTGGAAGTGTTGTCAGAGAATAACTTGGCTTTATATTGGAAGAGAAAACCTAGCAATAAATGAATTAGAAGACTTTAGAAATTTTCAGTACACAAAGAGGAGCTCCCTGCCTAAGTTTCTCCTGACCTCTTTTTGAGAACTGCTATTCAAGGTGAAAATGTGTCAAATCACATGTTGGAATAAGAAAGCAACTGAGGTCCTCTGGTCTAGATTACAGCATTTGGTGCTGAATCTTCTAGTGCTTGAACAATTTGTGAGAATAAGAAGGATAATAAATCCTCAATCAAGAAAAATATACCCCCATGTAGTTTAAACTTTCCAATGAAATGGAAATAAAAATACTTTCAAAGTCTAAAAGGCTGAGCAATTAGCAGTTCATTCCTTTTCATCTCATATGTTGTTTCTACTACCTCTCATTTCCTTTCAATAATATTTTAAGTCATTTTTCTAGTGGTTACCCTAAGGATTACAACCAACATCTTACACTTATAATAATGTAGTTCCAATAATTATTAACTTAGCTTCAATAGTATACAAAAAAAACCTACTCCTTTATAGCTCCATCTCTTCTTACGTTGTTCCTGTCACAAATTATCTTTATACATGATGTGTCCATTAATATAGATTTATTATTATCACTTATGCATTTGTCTTTTAAATTATATAGGAAAAAACTTAACGAAAATGCAATATTATATTTTATACTTAACTATGTAATTAACCTTACCAGTATTCTTTATTTCTTCATATGCTTCAAATTACTCTCTAATATCCTTTCATTTTTTTTAACAAAAGGATTCCCTTTAACATTTCTTTTAGGCAGTTCTATAACCAAAACTCCCTCAGATTTTGTTTATCTGGGAATGTCTTGTTTTCTTATTTTGAAGAATAGTTTTGCCAGATATGGAAGTCTTGGTTTACAGGATTTTTTGGGGTTTTTTTCCTTTTAGTATTTTAAATGTCATCACACTATCTTCTGGTCTCCATGGTTTCTAATAAAGAAATCAGCTGTTAATCTTATTGAGGATCCCTTCCTTGTGGTGATTCACTTCTCTCTTGTTGCTTTCAAGATTTTCTCTGTCTTTGGTTTTCATTAGTTTGGTTATAATGTGTCTTAGTGTGGATCATTTTAAATTTATTCTTGAAGTCTGTTAAGTTTCTTGGGTGTAAAGGTTCATGTCTTTCAACAAATATGGGAACTTCTCAGCCATTATTTCTTCAAATATTCTTTCTGTCCCTTTTTCTCCTCTACTTTTGGGACTTTCATTATGCATATGTTGGAATATTTGATAGTCTTCCACAGGTCTCTTAACCTCTGTTCATTTTTCTTCATGTTTTCTTTCTGCTTCTCAAACTGGATAATTTCAGTTGACCTATTCAAGTTCATTGATTCTTTCTTCTCCCTGCTCAAATCCGTTGTTGAAACTCTCTAGTAAAATTTCATTACAGTTATTTACTTTTCAGGTCCAGAATTCACATTTGAATCTTTTTTATAATTTCTATTTCTTTATTAAGTTCTCTATTTGTTGAGACATTCTCAACATTCTCCTGGTTTTCTCTAGTTCTTGGTGTATGGTTCTCTTTAGTATTTGGAACATACTTAAGACATTCAATTCTTAACCCTTTGTCTACTAAGTCCAATGTCTGGGCTTCCTCAGACACTAGGACAGTTTCTGTTAATTTTTTTCCCCCTGTGAATGGGCCATACCTTGTTTCTTTGCATTCCTCATATTTTTTTTTGTGGAAAACTGCACATAGTAGTATTACAATGTGGTATGTCTGGAAATAATATTCTCTCACCACCCCCCTCCTCAGGATTTATTGTTGCTGCTTATGGTGGGTTGTAACAACTGTTGGTCTAGTGAATTTTCTAAATTATTTTTGTAAAGAATATACTTTTTTCTCAGAAGTATATGTTTCTTTAGCTTAGTGTTCAGCTAATGCTTTGACAGATTTCTGGATGCTGGAGCCAAAAAGACAAGATAAAAAAAGGATTCTTATGTTTTTTCAGATTTGAGGGCACTCCTTCAACATTTAGCCAGGCCATATAAAACACCACTCTAGCCTTCACTTCCTGCTTGCGCTGAGACTAAAGAGCAACCAGTATTGAAAGGCTAGGGTCTTCTCAAGTATTTTCTATGTGTCTTGCCCTGGTCATGAGGATGACCTTTGAGATTGCCTGGAATACAAAAGAAATTTTGAAAGGCCCTATTACCCCAAAGTATCTTATTCCCAGTTTGTCCTCTGAGGCTGTGTGACTACTGTGCAACTACTGCTTGTCCCAACTGTTATCTTTTGCCACAGCAGCTTATTCATTTGTGGCAGTGGTTTGTTAATCTGTCTCTCAGTGCATTTAAGGGATGCCTTCCATGGAGCGAATTCTCCACCCAGAGAGAGTTCCACATTGGGTGAAACAAAGGCAAACATCTATGTGCCACAGAACCAGAAGACAAGTCAAAACAGACAATCAAAATTCTGAGAACAAGGTCTGTTCTGTTCCCTCTGGGACCAGGAACCCACACCAAGAACACAGGTTGATGCCTTCAAAACGAGGACCAACCTGGGAACAGAGAAGTGTGGCAAAGGTAACTTAAATGCCACAGAGCTCTAATATGTGCTTCAGTCACCCTTTTCCTAATAAACCATTCACTTCATCACTATAAACCTTTGATTATCTTCCAGAGTTCCAATAAATTTGATCCTGACCGTTTTGCCAGTTTTGTGAGTGTTTCTAGGGAAGGACAAAACCCTAGAGTTTGCTATTCCACCATTTTCACTGACATTACTGGTCATACCTCTTTACCTTATTTTTTTATTTTTGGTTTTAGCAGTCACTCCAGGGATCACAATATATATCTTTAACTTTCAGAGTCTATTTGGAGTTACTTTTGTACCACTTCAAAGAACCTTGCAAACATACTTAATTTACTCCCATTTCCATTTACTCTATAATTGTTGCATCTATGTGCAGCATAAAGCTCAAAATAAAATGTTTTGCTTTTTACTTTAATTACTGATGTAAACTTTAAAGAAAGTAAGAAAATAAAAGTGACAGTTGTTTCTATTTACCCACATATTTCCCATTTCTGGTGTTCTTTATTCCTTCCTGACAATCTGCGTTTCTATGTGATATCACGTCCACTCAGCCAGAAAATGTTCCTTTGGCATTTCTTGTAGTGCAGGTTAGCAGGTAATGAATTCTCTTTGTTTCCATTCATCTGAATTAATATTTTGCTAGGTATAGAATTCTGAGTTGATAGGGTTTTCCTGCCAACCCAGCCTGAACACTTAATATGTCAATTCACTGTCTTCTTGTTCCTTAATATCTCATGAGAAGTCAGCATCATTTACATCATCGTTTTCCTGCAGTAGTATATTGCCTTTTTCTGACTGCATTCAAGGTTTTCTCTTTTTCTCTAGTTTTCATAGGTTTGATTATGATGTGCCTAGGTGTGGTCTTCATGGTATTTTTCCTGCTAGGGATCTAAAGAGTTTCTTGAATATGTGTACTTATTAATGTATTTCAAAAACTTTGGGAATTTTTGAGCCTTTTTTCCTCCATAAAAAAGAAACACTCCACCACACATTTTAAAAATTTTGTTGACTATTGGATATTATCAGTCTCTCTACTTTAGTATATCTGAAAAATTTTTACAGTAAAGAGGAGAATTAAATCTTCTAAAAAATAAGAGTGGGGGTGCTCTTACACATTTCACAGGTCAGCATTACCCTGATACCAAAACCAGACAAGGATGCCAAAGGAAAAGAAAATTACAGGCCAGTATCCCTGATAAAGAGAGATGCAAAAATCCTCAATAAAGTATTAGCAAACTGAATCCAAAAATACATTAAAAGGATCATACACCATCATTAAGTGGGATTTATTCCAGGGATGCAAGGATGTTTTCAACATCCACAAATGAGTCAATGTAATACACATATTTTCTTAAGAAAATGAAGGATTAATATCGTATGACCATCTGGGACTTCCCTGGTGGCACAGTGGTTAAGAATCCACCAGCCAGTGCAGGGGACATGGGTTTGATCCCTGGGCTCAGAAGATCCCACATACCACAGAGCAACTAAGCCCTGTGCCAGAACTACTGAGCCTGTGTCCTAGAGCCTGCAAGCCACAACTACTTGAGCCTGTGTGCCACAACTACTGAAGCCCACATGCTTAGAGCCTGTGCTCTGCAACAAGAGAAGCCACTGCAATGAGAAGCTCATGCACCACAACAAAGAGTAGCCTCCGCTCACCACAACTAGAGAAAGCCCACATGCAGCAACGAAGACCCAGCACAGCCAATAAATAAATAAATTTACTTAAAAAAAAAATCATGACCATCTCAACTGATGCAGAAAAAGCATTTATGACAAAATTCTCAACACAGCAGGTACAGAGGGAACATAACATAATAAAGGCCATATATTGACAAGCCCACAGCTAACATCGTACTCAAACATGAAAACCTGAAAGCTTTTCATCTAAGATCAGGAACAAGAAAAGGATGCCCAGTCTCGGCACTTTTATTCAACACAGTATTTTAAGTCCTAGCCAGAGCAATTAGTCAAGAAAAAGAAAATGCATCCAAATTGTACAGGAAGAAATAAAACTGCCAGTATTTACAGATGACATAATATGTATCGAGAACCAGAGGCTCCAACAAAAAACCTTTAGAACTAAGAAAAGAACTCAGTGAAGTTGCAAAATATAAAATCAATACACAAAAATCAGTTGTGTTTCTATACATTAATAAACTATCAGAAAAAGAAATTAAGAAAATGATCCCATTTACAACTGCATCAAAAAGAATAAAATGCTTAGGAATAAATTTGACCAATAAATTTAACATCTATACATTGAAAACAAGACACTCACTGGCAGAGGTGAATGAGCCAAACAAGACTGGCTGAGACCACTGATGAGCCTTCTTCTGGAGATGGACCCTGAACATATCATCACTTCATAACTAAAGGAAAGTAGGGTTGTTAACAAAAACGAAGAGGGAAATGGCTGCTAAGTGGGGAACCTATAGTATACCCAGTAGGGAGATATTTTGTTTAATGGAGTTCAGTTGCAGAACATGTTAATTGGACATGTGTATGTAAAACACATGCAATATGATAACCAAATGAGCAAAGTGGAAACAAAATTATGAGCCATGTGTACTTTAATTCAGCCCTGTCTACGTATTATCATTGAAACCAAGGCTAGAAACAACACAAGTTTAATGAGGAATGTTAAACCATGAAAGGTTGTTGGCAGTGGTACCTTAGGAAGATAAAGCTCTGAGCTAGCCATTATATCTTGTTAGGCTGGGTAAAAGCTGGAAGATATTTATGAACCTTTACTTTGAAAACTCTAAAAATATAAATATTAAACCAAATGAAAGTAAAAAAAAAGAAAAGAAAACTACAAGACACTAAACAAAGAAACTGAAGACACTTAATAAATGGAAATATATGCCATGTTCATGGATGGAAGAATTAATATTGTTAAAACATCCATACTATCCAAAGCAATATACAGATCAATGTAATACCTAACAAAATTCCAATGGTATTTTTCACAAAAATAGAACAATCCTAAAATTTGTAATGAACCACAAAAGAACCCACATAGCCAAAGCAATCTTGAGAAAGAATAAGAAAACTGGAGGCATCATGCTTCCTAATTTCAAACTATGTTGCAAAGCTATAGTAATTAGAACAGTATGGCACTGGCATTAAAAAAGACACATAGGGAGTTTCCTGATGATGCAGTGGTTAGGGCTTGGCACTTTCACTGCCTTGGCACAGGTTCAACCCCTAGTCAAGGAACTAAGATCCCACAAGCCAAGCAGTGAAGGAAAAAAAAAAATCATTGGGACAAAATCAAGAACCCAGAAGTAAACCCACACCTATACAATCTATTAATTTATGATGAAGTAGACAAGAACATAAAATGGGGAAAGGACAATGTGTTAATAAATGGTGTTGGCAAAACTGGGCAATCACATGCAAAAGAATGAGACTGTTCCACTATCTTACATCATACACAGAAGTTAACTCAAAATGGATTAAAGACTTGAACATGAGTCCTGAAACCATAAAATTCCTACAGGAAAATGTAGGTAGTCACATGCACTCCAATGTCCATTGCAGCACTGTTTACAATAGCCAGGACATGGAAGGAACCTAAATGTCCATCAACAGATGAATGGATAAAAAAGATGTGGTACATATATACAATGGAATAATACTCAGTTGTAAAAAGCAATGAAACTGGGACATTTGTAGAGACATGGATGGACCTAGAGACTGTCATACAGAGTGAAGTGAGTCAGAAAGAGAAAAACAAATATCGTATATTAACACATAAATGTGGAATATAGAAAAATGGTACAAACCAACTGGTTTACAAGGCAGAAATAGAGACACAGATGTAGAGAACAAACATATGGACACCAAGTGGGGAAAGCGGGGAGGGTTGGGGGGGAATGAATTGGGAGATTGGGATACCAAATAGTACACTCTAAATATATGCAGTTTATTGTATGTTAACTGTATCTCAATAAAAGTTCTTAAAAATATTTAAAAAAAAGAATTCTATTGATAACCAACAACAACAACAAAAAAGAAAATGTAGGTAGTGAGCTCCTCAACATAGGCTTTGGCGATGATTTTTTTAATCTGACACCAAAAGCAAAAAGCCAAGAAAAGAAAAACAAGTGGCAAAACATCAAGCTAAAAACCTTCTGCACAGCAAAGGAAACCATCAACAAAATGAAAAGGTAATCTATTGAATGAGATAAAATAATTTCAACTCATATACCTGATAAGGGGTTAACATCTAAAATATACAAAGAATTCACCAAACTCAATAGCAAAAAAAAAAGAAAAGAAAAGAAAAGAAAGAAAAGAAAAAAAGAAAGAAAGAAAGAAAAAAAACAACCCAGTTGAAAAACGGGTAGAAGATGTGAACAGACTCTTCCAAAGAAGACATACAGGTGGCCAACAGACACATGAAAAGGTGCTCATCATCACTAATCATCAGGAAAATGCAAATCAAAATCACAATGTGATACCCCACTTTATATCTGTCAGAATGGCTGTCATCAAAAAGACAACAAATAACGTGTCAGCAAGGATATGGAGAAAAGGGAACCCTTGTGCACTGTTGGTGGCAATGTAAATTGGTGCAATCACCATGGAAAACAGCATGGAATTTCCTTAAAAAACTAAAAATAGAACTACCAATTCCACGTCTGGGTATTTATCCAAATAAAAGCACTAAATCAAAAATATATATGCACCCCTATGTTCACTGCAGTATTATTTACAATAGTCAAGATATGGAAACAACCTAAGTGTCCACTGATGAATAATGAGATAAAGAAGATGTGGTATTTTACATATATAATAGAATATTATTTGACCATAAAAAAGAAAAAGTCTTGCATGAATTGATAACATGATGGACTTAGAGGGCATGATGCTAAGTAAAACAATTCAGTAAATCAGAGAGAGAGAGACAAATACCACATGATTTCTCTTATATTTGGAATCTAAACAAAAAATGAACAAACAAAAACAAGGTCATAGATATAGAACACAGATTGGTGGTTCCAAGACGTGGGTGGTGAGGGTAAGAGAAATAAGTGAACTATTTTTTTGTTGGTTTTTTTATTTTGTTTTGTCTTGTTTTAGTTTAACTAAAACAAAAATTTTTTAAAAAGAAAAAAAGAATAGGTACGGAAGGGACAATGGGTCCCTCCAATATAGGGGATACTGGAAAGTGCCTGAAAGGAAGGTATCCTACACTCTGGACCATGGAAGGTAGGGTCAATACCCCATTCCTGGGGTCACCAGCTTTATGTTGCAAGCAGCTGAGCCCCAAGAATATTCAGAAACCCCATTCAGAATCCTTTAGGAGGGACTTCCCTGGTGGTCCAGTGAGTAAAGACTCTGTGCTCCGAATGCAGGGGGCCCAGGTTTAATCCCTGGTCAGGGAACTAGATCCCACATGCCTGCCGCAACTAAAAGATCCTGAATGCCGCGCAGTGCAGTGAAGATCCCACATGCCACAACTAAGACTAGGAGTAGACTAAATAAATAAATAAATAATACTGAAAAACAAAAAAAACCTCTTAGAAAAAAAAAAGGGGGGGGGAGGGGAGTGTTGGGGAGGGTACCAAGAATATATGGCCTTAAGACTTCCAGTAGCCAATCTGACAAGTTCTTATGTGAAAACATCAGGCTTTTGCCATGTCCACACTATGGGAATGATAAGTTTCATTTATATTTGGTGATCTCAAGTAACAGTTTTGATACACTGGAGTTAAAAATGTAAGCTGCAGTACATATAATGATCCCGTTTCTTTAAGTAACAGGAAATATATATATATTTTTTATATATTTGTATAAAAATAGAAAGATACATAAGGAACTATTTCAAAGTTAATATTAATTACCTAAGAAGGAGTTACAACTGAACAAATATTTTCAAAGTAATAGTATATTACATACAAATTAAAATGAAATTTGAAAAAACAAGCTGGTGCTAGAGAAGTCTGAAAACCTTTCAGACAACAAAGGTGTACTTCCTTCTGTATCTTCCTTGCATCAAAAGGGGTATCTGTATTTAAGTGGCTGGGGAATTGTCCCCATAGTGCCCCAGGTTGGGAAATCTTCCTACAGGAGGAGACTACGATCAACCACGCCAAGTTGGGATGGGATTTTAAGTTGCTGGGCTGCAGGAGACATTCAGTGTTTTCCTAAATGTGGTCTGTGAAGGACTAGAGAGTCTGGGATAGCCTTGGGAAAGGGGAGTTATGAGCCTGATAGCCGAACTTCTGGGACCCCACTGTCACTGTCTGTTTTGCTTATTGGAATTTTCATTAAGCTTAGGATTCAGCAGCAACAAAAACAAAAAAGTTGAAAATTTCTGATACCAATGAAAGGGACTTTGAAGTCAAACAAAATTTATTTAATCTCCCTGGGTCTTAATTTCTTCATCTGTGTAATGCAGATAAACCCCTACCTGCTAGGGCTGCTGTGAAGATAAGATGAAATAATGCAGTTAATAAGCACTTAGCACTTAATAAATGGTTGCAAAAAAGAAAAAAGCGTTGCCTACCTTGGGGCAGAAAATGGGCTTGGAACATTTTACACTATACCACTGTCTTCAACATTCCCTGTCACCTTCAGACATAATGCATTTCAGAGACCTGGGGTAAACTGTCACCAATGTGCGCTCTGAGCACCTATTCATCCTGTGAGCTACCATTCTCTGTTTGAAAAAGTCATCTTATTTTGCAAGGTTAGGAACCTAAATTCTTATCAGCCTGGAGGGAAAGAAGCATGACAGAGACCTCTGAAGCTCATGTTTACTAAGCATCACAGTGGAGAAGACCACTTCTTGCATTCTAGGCCAGGAAAAAATGTGAGGCCATTACTGAACCAGACCGCCCCAGGCAGTGTCTTGATCAAAATGGGACAATAAATACATAGAAAGGCAGTTTGACATAGTGGTTCAGAACCCAAACGCTGAAGCTAAACTCCCTGGATTCAAATGCTGCCTTGACACTTACTAGCCATGTGACCCTGGTGAAGTTACTTGATCTCTCTATGCCTTAGTTTCCTCATCAATAAAATAATAACCATGGCATATGGTTATTGAAAGGATCAGATTAGTTAATGTATCTAAGGCACTTAGAATATAATAAGAGCTATAGAAGGGTGCTACATAAGAGCATATATGCTACATTCTCCATACACCTAGGTATATATAACTAACCAACGGCAGCAGTTTTTTCCAATAAATCTGTTTAAGGTCTCTGTATCCTTCTCAACAAAGACACTTCATGTAGTTGTTAACTGATTAGCTCATCAAATGAAAACTATTTTCACATCATAAAGTCAACTGGAATATTTGAATACAAGCAGTGGAGAAAGTCCGTTTACCCATACCAGTTTTCTACACCATTTTCTACACAAGAGTAAAATGTATCCTGATTAGAGGCAAATGATGCCATGTAAGGGAGACTGGCACTCAGGCCTGGTGGCCTGTTGTGTGGACACAAATGCTTTCAGCTGTCTGAGACAGCCTATTCATATCCTGGGACAAGTAGCCATGAAAACTCACTTTTGCCTGTCCTCATTCATCATTTGCTATAGAAAAAGAGCAGCTACTAAGCCACAGAACACACACAAAAAAATTAGTCTCATAAAATCACCATGGTCCTGCTTGAAGAAGCATGCACATTTCAAAGTCATCCATGGACAGATACACATAGGTGAAGGTGAGCCACTTGAGGACATCTATTTCAACTACAAGCATTTACCCTGAGTACACAGCCCTTGTGAGGTTAAAGAGAGAGAAAAAGAGAGAAAGAGAGAATTATGTTCAACATAAATATTTAAAAAATTATAGACTATAGAAGGTAGAAAATGAAGGTTTCCTACAATCCTCACATTTATTCATAATTCCTATATATAGCCAGTAGACAGATACATAAAAAGATAAAGTACTCATCTCTTGACTCAGGCTATCTCAGAGGGAAACGAACTGTCCTAAAAAACAACATAAGATATTTTTTCCAAGTTTTATTGAGAAATAATTGACATACATCACTATAGAAGTTTAAGGCAGAGATGCTCTTAAAATAGCTTTCTCAGATCTATACCTCATTGTTCTTTACATTGTTCAGAATACTAGCATTGTTTTGTATTCTTTTTAATTGCAAGGAAAACCAAAAGTTATGTATTGTTCAGAATACTAGCATTGTTTTGTATTCTTTTTAATTACAAGGAAAACCAAAAGTTATATACACAAAGGAAAAAGGATTTTATGTCTCAGTTGGGAGCCAGTAATAGTTACTTAATTATAACTGAATATTGAGATAAACAAAATTTATGAGGTAGCTACATTTGGAAGATGACATTAGATGAAGTAAGGACAGAGAAGGATGAAAGTAAAAACAACTAAATATATAATTCCTCATCCACAATAGAAAACAGATTTAAATCTAAAACTAAAAAAATCAATGAAGAACATAGCATGTTATTTAGTAATACTGAAGATGGTTCCATCTGAGGAACAGAAATGGATGTTTTTGTATGCTTCTTTGTTTGTTAGTAACATGTGATATGAAACATACGTGTGTGTTTTACACCAGTATCAGCATATCAGTAGTGATGCTATGGGGTAGAAATGGCTGGAGGCACTCACCTAGGCCCACACTGAGGCCACACACAGACATTTGCACTTTCAGAACCAATGCTGTGGCTGGACCAGCTCTTGTGGTTCTTAATATGATTGCAAGATGCCTTTAGCAATAAACATCAGGAAACTGAAAAAAACAAGGTATATGACTCACAGGTCCTGCATGGTACACAGCACTCCTGGGGCCAGAGAGTGAGGTCACTGGTAGAGAAATTTCTCTATTGTTCTTGTAACTTTTCTAAAAGTTTGAAATTATTTCAAAATAAAAAGTTTGGGGCAAAAAAATGCCTTGCAAAAAATATTAAAATAAGTTCTCTAGAAGATTAGGTGCCTGGTGAGAAACTGCTTCCTGGTTCACAGCTGGCTTTCTCACTGTGTCTCCACATGGTGGAAGACGCAAGAGCATTCTCTGGGTTCTCTTTTATATGGGAACTAGTCCCATTCATTAGGTCTCCACTTTTATGGCATAATCAGCACACAAAAGTGCCACCTCCAGGGTTTCAGCATATGAATTTGGAGGGTCACAAATATTCAGTCTACAGCAAAATTGTGCACTGTTATTTAAAAGTGGACTTAGATTAGTTGTCAATGTATACTGCAAATTCTGGGGAAAACACTAAAAAAAGGTTAAAAAAAAGTATAACTAATATGCTAAGAAAGGAGAGAAAATGGAATCAAATAAAACGATCAATTGGTAAAAAAATATATATATATATAACTAATTTGCTAAGAAAGGAGAGAAAATGGAATCAAATAAAACGATCAATTAAAACTAAAAGGCAGGGATTTCCCTGGTGGTGCAGTGGTTAAGATTCTGCACTCCCAATGCAGGGGGCCTGGGCTTGATCCCTGGTCCAGGAAACTAGATCCCACATGCATGCTGCAACTAAGAGTTCATATGCCACAACTAAGGAGTCCTCAAGCAGCAACTAAGGAGCCCATCTGCCACAACTAAGACCCAGTGCAACCAAATAAATAAATAAATAAAAATTAAAATATAAATGTTAAAAAACTAAAAGGCAGAAAAAGAGCAGAAGACAAAACTAGGAACAAAGTACAAAGGCAACAAGTAGAAAACAGCAACAAATATGGTAACTATTAACCCAAATATATCCATAATTACTTTGCAGCTCAATGGTCTAAATGCACCAATTCAAAGACAAGTGATTGTCAGAGCGAAAATCCAATTATATAAACTTATGTACAAGAAACCCACTTTATATATAAAGACTCAGATTAAAAGTAACAGAATGGAGAAAAATATATTACACTAATACTAGTCAAAAGAAAGCAGGTTATATTAATTTCCAACAAAGCAGACTTCAAAGTAAGGGAAGTTATCAAGGATAAAGAAGGGCTTTACATAATGATAAAGGGGTCAACACTCCAAGAAGACATAACAATTTTTAATCTGTGTACACCTAACAATAGAGCATAAACTGTGAGACAAAAACTGACAGAACAGCAAGGAGAAATAGATGAATCTATTTCTTTCAACACCAAGTCAAGAGACTTTCAACACCACTCTCTTAGAAATGAACATATCCATTAGGAAGAAACCAGTAAGGACAAAGCTGAAATTAACTGTCATTTAAAAAAAAAAAAAAGACTCCCTGTAAGCAAAAGTCTAGGACCAGATGGCTTCACTGGGGCATTCTACCAAACATACAAAGAAGAACTTACACCAATCCTTCTTAAACTATTCCAAAAGACTGAATATCAGGGAACACTCCCAACATCATTCTATGAAGTCACCATCACCCTGATAACAAAACCAGACAAAGATGCTACCAAAAGAGAAAATTACAGGCCAAAATTGTTGATGAATATAGATGCAAAAATCTTCAACAAAATATTAGCAAACTGAATCCAACAACACATAAAAAAGATCACACATCATGACCAAGTTACATTCATCCCAGGATGTATTCAACATATGCAAATCAATCAGTGTGATACACCACATCAAAAAAAGAAAAGACAAAAACCACATGGTTATCTCAACACATGCAGAAAGAGCATTGGACAAAATTCAACATCCATTCATGATAAAAACTCTTACCAAAGTGGGTATAGTGGGAACATATCTCAACATAATAAAAGCTATGACAAACCCACAGCCAACATAATACTCAATGGTGAAAAGCTGAAAGCCTTCCTGCTAAATTCTGGAACAAGACAAGGATGTCCACTCCCACCACTTTGATTCAACATAGTACAGGAAGTCCTAGCCACAGCAATCAGACAAGAAGAAGAAATAAAAGGTATCCAAATTGGAAGGGATGAGGTAAAATTATCATTATAGGCAAATGATATGATACTAATATATAGAAAACCCTAAAGACTCCACACAAGAATTACTAGAAGTGATAAAGGAATTCAACAAGGTAGCAGGACACAAAATTAACTTACAGAAATCGGTTGCATTTCTTTACACTAACAATGAAATATCAGAAAGGGAAAGTAAAAAAAAAATCCCTTTTAAAATGGCATCAAAAAAATAAAATACTTGATAAAAGATGTGAAAGACCTATATGCTGAGAACTATAAAACACTGATGAATGAAGCTGATGATCATTTAAGGAAATAGAAAGGTCTCCCATACTCTTGGATTGGAAGACTTAATATTGTTAAACTGGCCATACTGCTCAAAGCAATCTACAGATTTAATGCAATACCTATCAAATCACCCATGACATTTTTCAGAGAATTAGAACAAATAATCCTAAAATTTATATGGAATCAAAAAAGACCCAGAATTGACAAAGCAATCCTGAGGAAAAGGAACAAAACTGGAGGCATGGGACTTCCCTGGTGGTTCAGTGGTTAAGAATCCGTCTGCCAATGCAGGGGACACAGGTTCGAGCCCTGCTCCAGGGCGATCCCACATGCTGTGGAGCAACTAAGCCCATGTGCCACAACTACTGAGCCTGCACTCTAGAGCCCTCAAGCCACAACTACTGAAGGCTGCAAGCCTAGAGCCTGTGCACCACAATGAAGAGTAGCTTCCACTCTCCTCAACTAGAGAAAGCCTGTGCACAACAATGAAGACCCAATGCAGCCAAAGACAAATAAATTTATTTAAAAAAAAGATACAAACAAAACCTGAAGGCATAACACTCTCAGACTTGAGATAATACAACAAAGCTACAGTAATCAAAACAGCATGGTATTGACACACACACAAAAAAGACATGGATCAATGAAACAGAAGAGAGCCCAGAAATAAACCCACACACCTACAGTCAATTAACCTACAACAAAGGAGGCAAGAATATACAATGGAGAAAAGACAATCTCTTCACCAAGTGGTGCTGGGAAAGCTGGACAGCCTCATGTGAATCAATGAAATTAGAACACTCCCTTACACCATACACAAAAATAAACTCAAAATGGCTTAAACACTTAAAAATAAGACATAACACCATAAACCTCCTAGAAGAGGAGATAGCAAAACAGTCCTGACATAAATCATACCAATGTTTCCTTAGATCAGCCTACCAAGGCAATAGAAACAAAAGCAAAAATAAACAAAGGGGACCTAATCAAACTTAGAAGCTTCTGCACAGCAAAAACAAAACAAAACAAAAAAACCATAAACAAATTGAAAAGACAACCTATGAACTGGGAGAAGATATTCGCAAATGATGCAACCGACAAGGGCTTAATATCCAAAATACACAAAGAGCTCATTCAACTCAATAACAAAAAAACAATGCAATCAAAAAATGGGCAAAAGACCTAAATAGACATTTTTCCAAAGAAGACATACAGATGGCCAACAGGCACATGAAAAGATGTTCAACATCGCTAATTATTGGACAAATGCAAATCAAAACAACGAGGTACCATCTAACACCAGTGAATGGCCATCAGTAAAAAGTCTACAAATAATAAATGCTGGAAAGACTTATATGAGGTACTAGAATAGTCAAATTCATAGAGTCAGAAAGGACATTGGTAGATGCCAGGGGCAGGAAGGGGGAATGAGGAGTCAGTGTTTAATGGGGACAGAGTTCCCATTTAGGAAGGTAAATTCAGGAGATGGATGATGATAAGAGTTACACAACAATGTGAACATACTTAGTGCCACTGAACTGTACAGTTAAATATGGTTAAAATAGTATGTTTATTATGTGACTTTTACCACAATAAAAAAAATTTTTTTTTTAAATGCTGGAGAGGCTGTTGAGAAAAGGGAACTCTCCTACACTGTTGGTGGGAATGTAAATTGGTACAGCCACTATGGAAGTTCCTCAAAAACCTAAAAATAGAGTTGCTATATGATCCAACAATCCCAGTCCAGATAAAACTCTAATTTGAAAAGATACATGCACCCCAATGTTTACAGCGGCACTATTTACAGTAGCCAAGACATGGGAACAACCTAAATGTCCATCAACAGATGAATGGATAAAGAAGATGTGGTATATATATACACAATGGAAAATTACTCAGCCATTAAAAAGAATGAAATAATGCCATTTGTAGCTACATGGATGGACCTAGAGATTATCATACCAAGCTAAGTAAGTCAGAAAGAGAAAGACAAATACCCTATGATATCACTTATAGGTGAAATCTAAAATATGACACAAATGAACTTATCTATGAAACAGAAACAGACACAAAGACCTAGAGAACAGACTTGGGGTTGCCAAGAAGGAGGGTGAGAGAGGGAGGGATGGATTGGGGATTTGGGACTAGCAGATGTAAACCATTATATATAGAATGGATAAACAACAAGGTCCTATTGTATAGCACAGGGAACTATATTCAACATCCTGTAATAAACCATAATGGAAAGGAAAAAAATTAAATAAATAAAATAAGCTTCCCCCTCAGGAAACTGGGGGGGGGGGGGGGGGAGAGCAAATTAAATCAGAAGTAAGTGGAAGAAAAGAAACAGTAAGAATTAGAAAAATCAATGAAATTGGGACTTCCCTGGTGGTCCGGTGGTAAAGAATCTGCCTTCCAATGCTGGGGACACAGGTTCGATCCCTGGTTGGGAAACTAAGATCTCACATACCACAGGGCAACTAAGCCTACTGCACCATAACTACTGAGCTCACTCACCTCAACAAGAGAGCCGGCATGCCACAAAATACAGAGCCCACACACTACAACTACAGGGCCCACATGCCCTGGAGCCCACATGCCACAACTAGAGAGAGAAAAACCTTCATGCCAGAAGTAGAGAGAAGCCCGAGCACTGCAACAAAAGATCCCACATGCCTCAACAAAGCTCTCATGTGCTGCAACTAAGATCCAATGCAGCCAAATAAATAAATAAATATTTTTTTTAAAAACCAATGAAATTGAAAACAGGAAATCAATAGAGAAAATCAACAGAACCAAAAGCTAGTTCTTTGAAAAGATCAATAAAATTCATAAGACTCTAGCCAAGCTGACTAAGAAAAAAAGGGAGAAGTTGCTAATATCAGAAATGATAGAGACAACATCATAGGATTTGTAGATCCCATGGATATGAAAAGGATTTTTGTTTTAATTGAAAAGGATATTAAAGGAATACTTGGACCAACTCTAATGCCCACAAATTTGATAACCTAGAGGAAATGAACCAATTCCTTGTAACACACAATCTGCCAAAACTCACACAAAAAGAAATGAATAATCTGCTTAGAACTATATCTAGTAAAGAAATTGAAATAATAATGAATAACCTTCTAAAACAAAAAGCACCAGGCCTAGATGGATTCACTGGTGAATTCTATTAAACTTTAAAGGAATAAATTATACCAATTCTCTACAATTTCCTTCAGAAGACAGAAGCAGAGGGAATACTTCCTAACTCATTCTCTTAGGTCAGGATTACTCTAACACCAAAACCAGATTAAGACATTAAAAGGAAAGAAACTACAGACCAATATCTCTCATTAATACAGATGCAAAAATCCTCAACAAAATGTTAGCAAAATGAATTTAAAAAATATAAAAAGAATTATACACCATAACCAAGTGAGATTTATCCCAGGTATGCAAAGCTGGTTCAATACTCAAAAATTAATGTAATTCATCACATCAACAGATAAAAAAAATCAAATGATCATATCAATAGATGCAGAGAAGTTATTTGACAAAATCCAGTACCCACTGATGATAAAAACTCTCAATAAACTAGCAGTAAAGGGTATTGTCCTTAACTTGATAAAGAACATCTATAAAAAATCTACAGCTAACACCATACTTAATAGTGAGAAACAAAGTCTTTCCACTAATATCAGAAACAAGGCAAGTATGTCCCCCCATCATGCCTTTTCAACATCATACTGGAAGTACTAGCTAATGCAATAAAACAAGAAAAGGAAATAAAAGGTGTACAGGTTTGGAAGGAAGACATAAAACTGTCTTTGTTCACAGATAATAATACTATCTCCTATGTAGGAAACCAAACAAATCAAAAACAACAACAAAAGCTTCCTGATACTAATAAGTGATTATAGCAAGGTGCAGGATACATGGCTAATATACAAGTCAATTGCTTTCCTATTGAACAAGTGCAATTTTAAATTAAAAATACGAGATTTATAGTAGCACCCAGAAAGATGAAATAGGTGTAAATCTAACACAATATGTACAAGATCTATATGAGGAATACAACAAATCTCTGATAAAAGAAATCAAAGAAGAATCAGATAAATGGAGAGAGAGTCCATGATCATGAATAGGAAGATTCAATATTGTCAAGATGTCAGTTTTTCTGAACTTTGATTTATAGATTCAATGCAATCCGAATTGAAATTGCAACAAGTTATTTTATGACTATCAACAAGCTGATTCTAAAGAATGGACAGAGAGGCAAAAGACCTGGAACAGCCAATACAATATTGAAGGAGAACAAAGCTGGAGGACCAATACTACTCAACATTAAGGGTTACTAAAAATCTACAGTAATCAAGACACTGTGATATTGGTGAAAGAACAGACAAATAGCTCAATGGGAAAGAAAAGAGAGCCCAGAAATAGACCCACAGAAAAATAACCAATTAATCATTGACAAAGGAGCAAAGGCAATAGAATAAAGCAAAGACAGTCTTTTCAACAAATGATAAAACAACTGGATATCCATATGCAAAAAAAAAGAATCTATACACAGCCTTTACACCCTTCACAAAAATTAACTCAAAATGGATCATAAACCTTAAAATAAAACTATAAAACTTCTAGAAGATAACACAGGAGAAAACTTAGATTACCTTGGTTATGACGACTTTTTAGATACAACACCAAGGCACAACCCATGAAAGAAATAATTGATAAGCTGGACTTCTTTAAAATGAAACACTTTTGCTCTTTGAAAGACATTGTCAAGAGAATGAGAAGACAAGCCACAGTCTGGGAGAATGTTGCAAAAGAAACATTGATAAAAGACTGTTATCCAAAATACAAAGAACTCTTAAAACTCAACAATAAGAAAACAAACAACCCGATTAAAAAAATAAGGCAAAGAGTTCAACCATTACTTCACCAAAGAAGATACACATACAGATGGCAAATAAACATATGAAAAGAGGCCCTACATCATATGTCATCAGGGAAATGCAAGTTAAAACAAGATACAACTACACAGCTATTAGAATGGCTAAAATTGAGAACAATAAAACATCAAATGCTGGTGAGGATGTGGGGCAACAGGAACCCTAATTTATTGCTAATGGGAATGAAAAATGGTACAGCCACTTTGGAAGACAGTTTGGAAGTTTCTTACAAAACTAAAACGTACTTACCACATGATCCAGCAATTGCTTTCTTTGGTATTTACTGAAAGGAATTAAAAACATGTCTACAGAAAATCCTGCAAGTGGACATTTACAGCAGTTCTACTCATAATTGCCAAAACTTGCAAGCAACTACGATGTCCTTCAATACGTAAACGGGTAAGTAAACTGTAGTATATCCAGACAATGGAACATTATTCAGCATTAAAAGAAGTGAGCTATCAAGCCATGAAAAGACATGGAGGAAACTTAAGTGCATATTACTAAGTGAAAGAAGCTAATCTTTAAAGACTAAATTCTATATGATTCCAACTATTCAACATTCTGGAAAATCCGAAACTATGGAGAAAGTAAAAAGATCAGTGGTTGCTGGGGGGTGGGAGGGGAGATGAAATAAGAGGACAGAGGTTTGTAGGACAGTAAAAGTATTAATTATATTTTAATGGACATATGTCATTATACATTTGTCCAAATCCACAGAATACACAACACCAAGAGTGAATCCTAAGGTGAACTATGGACTTTACAGGATTATGATGAGTCAGGTAGGTTCATCCTTAATAAAAATGAACCTTTCTGGTGAGTGATGTTGATAATCAGGGAATCTATGCATGTTTGAGGAGAGGGCATATATTGGAACTCTCCATATCTTCCACTTAATTTTGCTGTGAACCTAAAACTGCTCTAGAAAAAAAAGTCTTTTTTTTTAAAGTCGATATAATTAACAGAATAAAGAATAAACACTACCACCTCCACCCCCACCCCCCAAAAAACCCTCATAATGACAGCAAATTACAGGAACTTCTGAAAGTTTAACAGCAAAAGCAAGTCTAATTGGAAAACTGGACTCGGAACCCACAGCTCAAGCATCATGACTTATAACTTTACAGAAGGATTTCCAGAAACGAAGGGAAAAGTTGACTTTTCCCGAACAGTTTTTATAACAGTTTGCAGGCACTCAAACCTAGCTAAACTTGATATATCCATTAATGTAGAGTAAAAGAGCTTTCCATTTAGAAACTGACCTAAGTTTGTGGAGTAGTTCTCAGTTTGTTACACATCTTTGATGGATACCGTAATCTCATCTGCATAAAGTGTATCACACCAACCTTAGAGGTCTTTTTTGATCAACACATTATCACAAGTGTGTGAGAGCTCTTAAATGTGAGTTATTATACAAATACCACTATAATTCATAAAAATTTACGCAAATACATGAGTCCATTTTCTTAAAGCGCCGTATCCATTATTACAGTTATGAAAAACTGGAGTAAGCATAGGCTGTCAGGTAATGATTTTTTTTCTCCTATGCTGTTCCGTCAAGTTTAAGCATTTGCAATTTAAAAATTGTTTTAAACCCTTTACAGAACTGGAAGAAGTAGCTTTTCAGACCGTGAAGAGATGAACTGATGAGCTGTAAATATCTCATATTTCAGGATACCTTTTTCACCCGTCTCGTGCTGGTCTCCCAAAACCCGAAACACCAACACTTGCAGCCAAGCCTCAGGCCGCCGCAGCACTTCCGGCCCTCGGCACAGAGGCGAGCGGTTAAGGAGGCTGCCACGCATGCGCGTCCCGGCGCAGCCTCTCCGGAGCCGCCCGCCTCGTTACGTCACCTCCAACCTCGCTCGGACGGCAACCGGCGGGAGTTTTTCAAAATGGGAGCGCGGAGGCGCCGCCCAGGCCTCGGAAGGTGCCCGAGAGACCTTTCGGTGGCTGTGCTGTCGTCGCCGGGAGCGGCGGCCTAGAGAGCCGAGCCTGATGGGCGCCAAGACCCGCTGGCTGCTTGGAGCGCTGCCTCGAAAGGACTGCGTGAAGGGAGCTAAGCCAGGGAGCACGGGCCGCGGCCTGGAAATATGGCGACCTGCATCGGGGAGAAGATCGAGGTGAAGAGGCTCGGCAGTCCTCAGTAGGGCGGGTGGGAGCCGGCGTGCCAGGACTCGAGACCCTGGCAGGAAGGGGAGAGGGTGACGCTAACGGCTGCAGGGCGGGCGCCGAAGCGCTCTGGGAGGGTCCCAACCGCCGGGGGCCCGGCTGTTTGAGGGCGGAGCGGCCCGCCCCTCGGAGACGCGGGGGCGGTGGGACAGGTGAGCGCTCGCGGCCCCGCCCTTCTGCCCCTAGACCCTGCGGCTTGTCGTCGGCGCTCCCGCCGGGGCTGCCGCGCTAGAGCAGGCAAGGCTGTCTCCCCCTTCTCCAGGGGGATGGCGGTTACCTCCGGCGGGAGCTGCGGCGGGATTCCGTTCGGGCCCATACCTCTCAGGGGTTGGCTGGAGGTGGGAGGAGGGTGCTGAGGCTACGCTGAGGTTGAGGAACCAGATCATTAGGGAGCTCTATCAAGAGACCAGCCTGGAAGCTCAGAGACCCGCAAGGCGTCAACATGTTGTCCACCCCAGACACCTGCTATATCGAGGTGTAATATCTGCTTGAATTTTGAATGCAAATTCTCCTCTCGATCTATTTTATTCTCTTTTTCCAGCCCCTTCCTATTTTCCTTGCTTTCTACTTCGAAAATCATCACACGTATTCTTTAATTTTAACTTTTAAGGATTTTAAAGTTGGAAATCTGCTTGGTAAAGGATCATTTGCTGGTGTCTATAGAGCTGAGTCCATTCACACTGGTTTGGAAGTTGCGATCAAAATGGTAAGAATATATTAATCAATTTCTCACTTCTATTTTGCAAGTAACTAGAGAGGTTTGCTACTTGAGATGTTAGAAACTACTTACCTGCCAGCCTTTTCTTTATGGTGTAAGAAACCCATTGCTTAGGCAGAAGATGGTAGTTCCAACAGTTGAACTTAAGGACCTCTTAGGAGATCCTTAACCAAGCTTAAATAAGTGTTTTATCTTTACTGATATTCATTAGATCTGGTATCTGTTCTAATTATGAATACTTGGGAGTAATTGGTAGAAATCAAAGAACAAATAAGAATTTGTTTATAATAAGAAAAATACACTTATGCATAGTTCTGTATTACACTGTAACCATTAAATACTGTTCTTGATTGTTAGAAGTCAGTCTAATAGGTGTAGCATAAGCAAATTAAGAAGCACCTAAACCAATAGGAAAAGAGAAGTTTTGTTTCAAAGCTTTGCTAAATTTTAGTTGTTGTTATTATTATAGATATGATAGTTGAGCTCTGAAATTCTTTAAGTTGGTAGAGTGTGTTAGAATGCATTGGTCAAGCTTATTGAATGTCTGCTCTGCCAAGCACTCTGCTAGGTGTGTGGAGAAAATAGACACCAGAATAATTTGATCTCAAAAAGAACTTCATAGCATTTTAAAGGACTGGCTTCAGAATATTTTAAAGTATACTTTCTCTTTTCAGAGTTAACATGACAGCTTCACATCTGAAAGTTTATCATCAACATTTAAACCTCTCGTGTTATTTTTAGATAGATAAGAAAGCCATGTACAAAGCTGGAATGGTACAGAGAGTCCAAAATGAGGTGAAAATCCATTGCCAATTGAAACATCCTTCTATCTTGGAGGTAAGATACAAATTTTATAAAAGTGGCCAAGGGCATTGAAACTTTCTGTATTATAATTTATTATGCCCTTTTACATTTCAGCTGTATAACTATTTTGAAGATAACAATTATGTATACCTAGTATTAGAAATGTGCCATAATGGAGAAATGAACAGGTATCTAAAAAACAGAAGAAAACCATTCTCAGAAAATGAAGGTAGGCTGTGCTTCTTTTTTTCTTTCTTTCTTTTTTCTTAAAAAAAAATTTTTTGGTAGATATGAATTTTACTCTTTGTAGTTTTGAAGAATGTACTATTTTATAATATTTAGTTTATAATACTTTATAATATTTAGTAAAACTGTTTCAATTATTACTTTAGGCTAGAAAAGGAGATTTTTTTTTCCCCCCCAAAAATTTAAAAAGCTGTTACTTCATATAAATAATTTCAGGCATTCAGAAGTAAAAAGTAGAAGGAGAAATTTGCTATCCATCTTTTCCCAAAACAACATTTTAAATTAAATCATTGGTCATAGTTTAATGTTTATCCTTTCAAATCTGGAAAAAGGTTTTCAGAATGCTATTGATGACTATAAAGTAGTTTCTAAGTCAAACACAAATATTTCTTGAAACTGTTTATTACAGAAAATGTCAAATAGTTAAGTTGAGAGAGTAACATATTGAGCCCCTGTGAACTTAGGGGCTTCCAAAACTATCAACTCATGGTCAAATTGTTTCATCTGTACCTTTCTTGTTCCCCCAGTTCCTCAGAGTATATTGAAGCAAATCATAGACATCTTTTTATCTTTAAATGATACAGACTTTAAAACAACAAAAAAAAAGTAAGCACAAAGTCACTATCACACCTAATAATTCCTTACTATTCATAGTCAGTTTCAGCTTCCCCAGTTTCTTTCATTTTTTTAAATAATAGATGACATCATTTACTTATTTACATATTTATTTATTTAGCTGTGTTGAGTGTTCGTTGCTGCACGCAGACTTTCTCTATTGCATTGAGCAGGGACTATTCATTGCAGTGTGTGGGCTTCTCATTGCAATGCCTTCTCCTGTTGCGGAGCACGGGCTCTAGGTGCGCAGCCTTCAGTAGTTGCAGCATATAGGCTCAGTAGTTGTGGCTCACGGGCTCTAGATTTCAGGCTCATTAGTTGTGGCGCACAGGCTTAGTTGTTCCGACCAGAGATTGAACCCGTGTTCCCTGGATTGGCAGGCGGATTCTTAACCACTGTGCCACCAGGGAAGTCCCTTCCCCAGTTTCTTATAAGTAACTTTTTTACAGTTCAGATCAGGCTCAAGTAAAGTCCATATATCATTAGACAAGTGATTGTTTTCAAATTATCTTACCCTGATAACTGAGTTTGCAGGAGAAGACTGAAAGCTAAGAAAGCTGGTTGTTGATAGGCTTTTTGTCCATTTGATTCTACATTTAACCCATTTGGAAAACAATTTGGTCATATGCGTTAAGAGTTAAGGAAATGTTCATATCCCCAGGCTGAAAATAAGAACATAATACATAATAAGAAAATAAATTCATATACATATTGATGAGTACTGGATTTTTCATAATACTGTATTATGAAAGGCCTTCTTAAATAAGGCAGAACTTGCAAAAGATAGGAAGGAAATGAATTACCAGTTTGACTAATTAAAATTAAGAATGTGTGTGAGAAAAGATACTGTCAACCAATTTAAACGTTAAAGATAGGAAGAAAATATTTGTAAAACAAATGGCTGGCCAATTAATATTTAAAATATAAGGCATGCCTAAAAAAATTGAATAGGAAAGTGGACAGGGGATATAAGCAGACTGTTCACAGAAGAGAAAGTATAATTGGCCAATGAACGTATGAAATGATGCTCAAAATCAATAGTAATCATAAGAATGCCAACTAAAATAATGAGTACCATTTTTTTTTACCCATCGGATTGAGACTACCTAATTTTACCACAAGGATGTGCTTGAAAATAACAGCCTTTTGGAGGGTGATGGGCAAGGTATTAAAATACTAAATTTTTTCTTTCAACCCAGTGATTCTACTTCTTGAATTTACCATAAAGAAGCACTCTGTATATATGCACAAGAAAACAAGCATGCACAAGAATGTTTATTGCTATATTTTTTATATTCTTGAAATGTCAGAAATGACCCAAATATCAATAGCAATTTAATAAGATGGAGATCTATGTGTACTGACATAGAAACATTTCCAAGAAATATTGTGAAGTGGCAAAAAAAGTAATAAACTATATTTTTATACCATCTTTTATTTTAAAAACATTTATTACAATGTATTTCTATAGATGTAAATGTATGTAAGCACACGGAAGAAAAGTTTAAAATAATATATATAGGACTTTCCTGTTGGTGCAGTGGTTAAGAATCCACCTGCCAATGCAGGGGACATGGATTTGAGCCCTAGTCCAGGAAGATCCCACATTCCATAGAGCAACTAAGCCCATGTGCCACAACTATTGAGCCTGCGCTCTAGGGCCCTATGCCACAACTACTGAGCGCATGTGCTGCAACTACTGAAGCCCGTGCACCTAGAGCCCATGCTCCACAACAAGAGAAGCCACCACAATGAGAAGCCTGCGCACCGCAACAAAGAGTAGCTCCCGTTCGCCACAACTAGAGAAAGCTGGTGTGCAGCAACAAAGACCCAATGCAGCCAAAAGTAAATAAATACATAAAAAATAAATCTTTTTAAAAAGTAAATAAAATAATACATATAAACTGTCAATAGTTGTTACTTTTTAGAGGGTTTGGGAGAACATCAAGGGAACTTCAGGTTGCTTTTCTTTTTTTCTCTTCTTTACAATTTGAATGTATTTATGAATTGTTTGTTTAATTATAAATATTTTCTGTTAATTTCTATGGACTTCTGGTTACCCTAGTCACTCCCAATTCCTAATAAAATTAAGCTTCCCTTAACTGTGTTTAGAAAACTCATCAATTGGAAAGGATAAAGATTAAAAGGAGGGCCTAGTTGTCTTAAAGGGAATAATTGTTAAAGAATATTTTGAAAGTAATCAGAGTGGTATTTTGGCTGGTAAAACTAAGCCACAGACCAGTTTACTAATTACAGTATTGGCATATGTACTTCAGTTTCATAATGTATTCTAAATACAGAATCTTCAGGTTTTCTAAATCTTAAGTTTTATTTTTTGCATCCTAACAGCTCGACACTTCATGCATCAGATCATCACAGGAATGTTGTATCTCCATTCTCATGGTATATTACACCGGGACCTCACACTTTCTAACCTGTTACTTACGCGTAATATGAACATCAAGATTGCCGATTTTGGGCTGGCAGCTCAATTGAAAATGCCACATGAAAAGCACTATACTTTATGTGGAACTCCTAATTATATTTCTCCAGAAATTGCAACCCGAAGTGCACATGGACTTGAATCTGATATTTGGTCCTTAGGCTGTATGTTTTATACGTTACTTATTGGGAGACCACCTTTTGACACTGACACAGTCAAGAACACATTAAATAAAGTAGTATTGGCAGATTATGAGATGCCAACCTTTTTGTCAAGAGAAGCCAAGGACCTTATTCACCAGTTACTTCGTAGAAATCCAGCAGATCGTTTAAGTCTGTCTTCAGTATTAGACCATCCTTTTATGTCCCGAAATTCTTCAACAAAAAGTAAAGATTTAGGAACTGTAGAAGACTCGATTGATAGTGGACATGCCACAATTTCTACAGCAGTTACGGCTTCTTCCAGTACCAGTATGAGTGGTAGTTTATTTGACAGAAGAAGACTTTTGATTGACCAGCCACTCCCAAATAAAATGACTGTATTTCCAAAGAATAAAAATTCAAGTGATTTTTCTTCTTCAGGAGATGGAAGCAGCCTTTATACTCAGTGGGGGAAACAAGAAGAAACCAGTAATAGTGGAAGGGGAAGAGTAATCCAAGAGGCAGAAGAAAGGCCACATTCTCGATACCTTCGTAGAGCCCATTCTTCTGATAGATCTGGCACTTCAAATAGTCAATCTCGAGCAAAAACGTATACCATGGAACGATGTTACTCAGCAGAAATGCTTTCAAAATCCAAAAGATCAGGAGTAGATGAAAATGAAGAAAGATACTCACCCACACATAGCAATGCTAATATTTTTCACTTCTTTAAAGAAAAGACGTCCAGTCGTTCTGGATCTTGTGAAAGACCTGACAACAATCAAGCACTGTAAGAATAATTCTATCAAAAGCATTTTACTTTTTGATAAACATTGTATTAGCACTAACATGAAGCTGTATCTCACTAAGGGGGGGGGTGTACATTTTTTCTAACCTTGTCAGATGTTCCTGGGGCACTTCTTAACTATGACTTCTATTTTTTAATAGGAAGAGAATCAGGATGATGATGTTGAATTATGGTTAAGAATCTCTTAAAATGAGTGTGTGTGCTCATGAATGTGTAGTATGTGTTTACTACTTGGGAGTTTTTAATGTCGTTTTTAATTTTATATGAAGCAGGTCTCCAGTGCAGTGTATCGTATATTGAACAGGTCTGATCCCTAAAGTACTCTTAACAGTAACTATATATACCCACACACAGACACACACACACAGAGAAAGAGAAGCTGAGCCTAAGTGATGAGTAATCATATTATTGACTGCTTCTCACATGAGGGTAGTTTTTTAGTGACTCGTATTTATTTTTTTCTTCTTCTGATCTTTGATTTTATGCTTAAATTACAAGAGGATAGTAGCCATATCAAAACACTGTCAGTGTCATGGGCATTTTGGCATGGGAATTTAGCTCCGTGGACACTAGTTATGCAAATGTTGGGTTTTACAGTTAATCTAAAAATTTTTAGGTATTCATATCAGAAGAGAACCCTCTTTTTAAGTATTTTATATCTTATAAAGTTATTACCTGATAATTTTTTATTAGTTTATGGGAATTTTTTTTCCTTTGTTTAGCTCCAATCATCTTTGTCCAGGAAAAAATCCTTTTCCATTTCCAGACCAGACAGCTCAGACTGAAATGGTGCAACAGTGGTTTGGGAATCTACAAATAAATGGTGAGTTTTTGATGGACTATTTAATAAAAAATTAATGACTTGGCCACTTACCATGCACTGCAATTTTCTCGTTGGGTTTTCTTAAGAAAATAATTCATTTTCAATAAACTATGTTACAATAATATAATAACTGTTAACACATTTTGAGTATTTACTGTGTCAGCCTCTGTGCTTAATGCTTAATATATATTATTAACTTATTAAATTCTCACAAAAACCATATGAGGAAGATACTATTATTAGCCCAGTCTTACAAATGAGGAAATTGTAGCACACAAAATTTAATTTGTCAAGCTGCACTGTCCCTAAATAGAAGAGACAGGAGTCTAACCTAAGCAGTCTGGCTCAGAGACTTTACTTTTAACCCTTCTGCTCTTGCAGCCTCTCTGTAATAAGTACCTACTATCGGTGCCTATAAGATAATCAAAAGATGGTTGACTTTAAGTAGAAGGTGATGTGGACAGCATAGTATACCAACAGGACCTTGCATACACTAAAGTACATAGCTACTAAAACCTAAATGTTTTTAAACAGCTGTCATCCAAGTCATTATTTTATTTACAAATATAGAGTTTGAGAGTTAAACATCCTCATTAATGAACATGACAGATTAACAGAAGGTGGGTTGGAAAATAATTATGGAAAAAAGAGAATAAAAAAGAAACATATGGGAGAAACATATGGAGAGGAGGAGACAATTTTTTACTGAGTATCATATTACCTCAGACAAAGTGCATAATTTGGCTGTAATTTAAGCAGAGACATGTTAGGTCACCTCAAGAGTCTATTTTTTTATGTATGTTAAAAGAGCCCAGAAGGGAATTAAGCTTCTCATGTATACTTGTCAAAGAAAATAATCCAAGTTTATGTTTTTTAAAACTACAGAACTGCCATGTGCTTAATCTTGCACTTCACCTTCTATTGTGTTTATAGATACTTTTATTTGGTAACATGGACATGTCTGAGGTGACCTTGTTTATAATACTCTATTAGTGCTGCTGCAATTTTAAAGTATATTATTTGATATAAGATGTTTCCTGTCAAAATGGGAGTGGGGGGGCACTTAAAAGTCATTTAAGGGGAGAACTGAGATACAGATTTTTAGAGTTTAACATTAAAAGAATTGCCTCACAGAGTTTTATATAGTCTAATAGTCTAATCATTTTAAGGGCTTTAAAAAAAAATAATGTTCCCATGTGAACTCTAAAACTATGTAAAATTTAAATGGGTAAAGTTCAACAAGAACTTTTTTTAGAAATGTGGGTCCAAATACATTTGTAATATTAAGTATTAATAATATTAAAGCTATTTCATATATTTTAGTGTGTTTTGGTTCTAGTTGCATATTTTGTAAGTAAAGATGAAATAGTCCTTAGCTTAAAGAGAGTAAATTTACATGTTATGGGAACTCCTCTCAAATTTGTATTTATTGCAGCATTGGCAGTTGCTTGTTTAGTATTAGTAGGTGACCCTAGTTGACTAGTTTTTGCTTTCACTGAAAAATTAATTTCATATTAATATCTTTTCTTTCTTAGTCTTAGACTAAAGGTATTCCTTTGCAGGCTGCCTTAAAATGTCCTTTTAAAGTCACTATTTTATTATGCCATATCTCTTCTTTTTTTTTTTTTTTTTTTTTTTGGCTGCACTGCGAGGCTTATGGAATCTTAGTTCCCTGACCAGGGACTGAACCCAGACCCTCGGCAGTGGAAGCATGGAGTCCTAATCACTGGACTGCTGGGCAATTCCCTTATGCCATATCTTAAACTGAAAAATTATAAGCTTTTTTTCTAACTAGATTTCTTTTGTTCCTCAGAGAGAAAAGAATGCTGTTGTAACCAGCATGACATTGTTTTGTGTAGACTTCACGTTTTAATTATTCACTAAATTGCCTTATTCTATGTATATTATAGCTCATTTAAGAGAAACTACTGAGCACAACAGCATTAGCCCAAACAGAGATTTCCAGGGCCATCCAGATTTGCAGGACACATCAAGAAATGCCTGGACTGATATAAGAGCCAAAAAGAGCCCTGATGCTTCTGATAATGTGCATTCTGCGAAACAGTTGAATACCATGAAATATATGACTGCACATCACTGTAAACCTGAGATAATTCAACAAGAATCTATTTTTGTCTTAGATCCTTCTTCTGAACAAAGCAAGACTAGGGGTATGGAGCCACCACTGGGGTATCAGAAACGTACATTACGAAGCATTACATCCCCTTTGACTGCTTACAGGTTAAAACCAATCAGACAGAAAACCAAAAAGGCTGTGGTATGTCTATTATTTTTCTAAATCACTGTATGATATTTTCCTGAGTATATGGTTTCTGGTATCAAACATGATATTTTTTCAGTTCCCTATAATGTCTCTCCCTGTATTTGTGATATGTGCTTAATAAACTCACTTAAAAGAAAAAAAACTGGGTGTTTATGGAAAAATAGCTATTATTTCCTTCTGGGTGTACTTTAAGGATGATGAATTGATACTAAGTTTTGAATTTTAAATTATTGATAATGAAAAACATGTAAAAGTATTACTGGCTAAATACTGTGTTAAATATTATTTCATTTACAATCCTAATCACTAAATTAATATTTAATATTATCATTTGCTTTTGTTTTCATTGTTTCTACATTTAATCTAGTCTCAAAAGGATAAACTAGAAAATATAACTTTTTTGGACATCTGAAACTATTTAAAGAAAAGGAGTATGCACAAAATTAAGTATAGGATCTTTTTTTTAATGTCATATGCATTGTGAATGATGATTTTTGTTTTTTAATTCTGTCTGCATCTGTTTATCCCTTCCTTGTTTTCCATTTTACCCAGTCTTGCCTTTATTTGGTGTGCTATTGTCTTTTCAAAACCCTTAAATTCTCCACCCTACCTTCTGCTTTCTTTCTGCTCACTGGTTATCATTTCACACTTCATTATACCTTTTTACCTTTGCTCCTTATGTTTCACAGTTGTTCTCAAATATACTTGTGGTCCAAACTATTGCAGTGAAGCAGCTATTTGATTTTTCCTTTAATTTTTGTTTCTGCCATGGTTAAGTACTTTTCTGTTAACTAATACATATGTCAGAACTGTTCTGGTAAATAAGAGAATTGTTATTGATTTTAGTTTTGTTTTTTTTTTAGGTGAGCATACTTGATTCAGAGGAGGTATGTGTGGAGCTTCTAAAGGAGTATGCATCTCAAGAATATGTGAAAGAAGTTCTTCAAATATCTAGTGATGGAAATATGGTAATGTGGATTTACTTTATTATCTTATAGCTTCGTGTCTTAAGCATTTAGCATTCTATTTGTCCTATAATGATATTTAAAAAACAATTTTTAATCACTTTTCCTGATATGATAGTGTCTCTGGAATTGAGAAACTAAAGTAGCATACTACATATATTTAAATAAATTTCTGTGGTTTAAAAAATAAAACTAGTAACAAAATGTAAACTTTAGGCTTAAGTTTAAAAAGCAAAAAAAATATTTTTAGAGAATATTTGGCATTTTCAATAAAAATAACATACATGGCAGCTCTCTTTATAATTTTAGTAACAAAATATAGTGCTCTAACTTAATGGCATATAATTAGAATTTTTAAAAATTTTTTTGGCAGATCACTATTTATTATCCAAATGATGGAAGAGGTTTTCCTCTTGTTGATAGACCGCCTTCACCTACTGACAACCTCAGTAGGTACAGTTTTGACAATTTACCAGGTATGTCAATTTACCAGAGAATAAATTTAGATAATGGATTTATATGTACATTATACATGTGGATATCATAAATTGTAAATATCTTGGCTTCAGTCAGGATGCAGGTTATATTCTTATAACTTTATATTTGGTGAGATGTCTGTACCTTACTAATCCAATGTTTAGTCATGTTCAGTGTTATAATGGTATTTTATTCTTTTTAAGTAAAAAGTAACTCTGGAATAATCTGGCACAAACATAATTTGTACATTTGTTTAGTTACAATTTGTCTAGAATCATGTTAAAAATTCAACTTTAAGTATCTGGATTTTAACTTTTGAAATCATTACTGTGCTACATAATGACCACTTGTAATTGTGGTTAACCAAATTTGACTCCCAGTTTAGCTTCTGGATATTATGAATTGGGAAATTAAGTACTGAGTAGTAAGACTTCACTAAAGTAACTTAGAAACAAATAAGAGAACCTATCTAATCTAACCCTATTAGAAATTAAAACAGGTAGACAAGGCTATTAAATACTATAAGTGACCATAGTTATAGGGAACTGCTAAAATTTACTATTGTATGCTTTACTAATATAAAAAGCACTACATTTCTTTTCCTAAAAGTCATTTGGTTCTGATATCTCAGGTAGAACTTTTTTCATTTCATTTATTAAAACTTTCCTGGAGTCATTATCTTACTTTTCATGAGGAGTTAGTGATTCAGAGAAAGAGATTTTTAAAATAATCATGATACTAGGACTTCCCTGGCACTCCATCGGTTAAGACTTCGCCTTCCAATGCAGGGGGCTCGAGTTCGATCTCTGGTCGGTGGGTTAAGACCCCACATGCCTTAAGGCCGAAAAACCAAAACACAGAACAGAAGCAATGTTGTAACAAATTCAATAAAGACTTTAAAAATGGTCCACATCAAAAAAATCTTTAAAGAAAGAAAGAAGGAAGGAAGGAGGGAGAGAGGGAGGGAGGGAAGGAAGGAAAGGAAGGGAGGGAAGAAAGGATCATGATACTAATCATCAGATTTTATTATATACTTCTTGGGAATTTTATTATACTCTCTCTAGTTTTCATTACAATAGTAGACTTAACATCTCTAAAATATTTTTATTTTGGTAATGGGATTATTAACCTTGGGTAATTGGATTATTAACTTGAATTTAACTTCAATTTTTGAGGAAGAATAGAAATAAATATTAGACTGTTATGGAATTTATGTCAATACTTTATTCCCTAATGTTAGGTAACTTTTTTTCTTTGCTCTCCCTAGAAAAGTACTGGCGAAAATATCAATATGCTTCCAGATTTGTACAGCTTGTAAGATCTAAATCTCCAAAAATCACTTATTTTACAAGATATGCTAAATGTGTTTTGATGGAGAATTCCCCTGGTGCTGATTTTGAGGTTTGGTTTTATGATGGTAAGTGCCATTTAGAAATGGTAATTTTTTCCCTTTAGTTTGTAACTTAGTAGTTGTGGATTTGTTTGTTTGTTTAATTCAACACAGTGGGTTTTTTGTTTGTCTTTTATGCATTTATTTTTTGGCCGCACAGCACGGCTTGCAGGGTTTCAGTTCCCCAACCAGAGATTGAACCCAGGCCACAGCAGTGAAAGCTCAGATCCTAACCCCTAGATCCCTAACCAGGGAACTCCCCAACACAGCGAGTTTGTGTGTGTGTGTGTGTGTGTCCATACATAAAAATTATACAGCACAGTATACTATATGTCACATGTTAATCAGAATTTATATATACTTTCTTGTTAATTTATTCTCTAATATATATATTAATTCTCTTTCCCCTTTTGGCTCCAATTTAACAACATTCTGATTGATACTATAAAAATATCGTGAAATAACCAATATCCTGTTTCTTATTAGAAACTTAAATGGACATATACCAAATTTTTAGAATAATAAATATCACAAAAGGATATGGTTGAACCAAAGAATCTTATTTTCTAAATCTATTCTAAAAAGAGTTTTTAATCTGTAAAGTTTCCTCTTTTAAGGGATACATAGTACATACACTCACACAGTACACATGATTATAGCTGTCCTTCACTTATGTTTTTGTAGTGGTTTTTTAAAAATATAAAAGTATCAAACTTAAGCCAGATATATGCAGAAAAGAAGAATGGCCTGTATTTATTGAATACTACTTTGAGAGCCTCATTTTATTAATGGCCAATAAGTGAACGTAAATGATACCTTGATCTGGGAGCCATTGTGCATGGGGGTGTAGTAATGATTATGAATCTAGGAATAGCTAAAGAAATGCTAAAGTATTTTCTGCTTAATTTTTAAGGAGCAAAGATACACAAAACAGAAGATTTAATTCAGGTGATTGAAAAGACTGGCAAATCTTACACCTTAAAAGGTGAAAGTGAAGTTAATAGCTTGAAAGAGGAAATAAAAATGTATATGAACCATGCTAAAGAGGTATGTAGCGACTTTTAGTAGGTTTTTTTTTACTAATTAATAATATTACAAATGACATAGATGAGGTAATGACAGAAAGCACTCTTTTGAAATAGGGCCACCGTATTTGTTTAGCACTGGAATCCATAATTTCAGAAGAGGAAAAGAAAAGTGGAAGTGCTTCCTTTTTCCCAATAATCATAGGAAGGTAAATGTTTGAAAATTTATTAAATATGGCTAAAATGTGTAGAAATCTTTTTTTAAAAAAACAGTTTAGTGTTTACATTATGAACATTCTTTTGTTTTCTGTAATTTGAAAGCTTTAAGGGAATATATTTGACATGTCTTTCTCCTTCAGAAAACCTAGTAGTACTAGTTCACCTAAGGCCTTAACACCTCCTCCTTCTGTGGATCCAAACTACCCAATGAGAGAGACACCATCTCTGAATAGAATGGTCATAAATAGTGCTGCCTCTCCAAAACAGGCACCGATACTTAGTCCTTCTGTAAGTAAATATATGTTACTCCTGTACTTTAAACTCTTCAGTGATTACGTAATGTCCTTGATGTAAAACTAAAACACCTTACTGTGACCTTACTATCACTTACCTACTTTTCCAGCCTTATCCTGAGCTACTTTACCCCACACTCTCTGTGCCTAGTTCTTTGATTAAGCCAAACTCTCAGGGCCTTTTCACATATTGTTCACTTGACATGGTACCCTTTTCCTGAACGCCTTAATGGCTGATTGTTTCTCGTCCTTCAGGCCTCAGTTGAAATATTAGCTCAGGTCTAACCTGACTCCTCTGTGGAAAACCTAAATATATTAACATTTATATTGTTTTATTTTTACTAGTAAAATATCATGATAGGATCATGGTTAAATAAATTTATATTTTTACTCAATGAACTATCATGCCAATGAAGACTATATAGCATTATAGTAAAATGCAAGATTAAAGAAATAGATCTCTGTGTGTATGTGTGTGTAAGCATGTACCCACATACTATACTCACATACATACTATAATTGCAGCTATGAAAATTTTACCTTGGGGGAAAAAAAGACAATGGAAATCTAGCAACATGAAAACAGCAATTGTGTGATTTTTTTTTTTCCTATTCTATACTTTTCCAGTTTTCTGTAATGTGATTATATTTTTTAAATTGTTTCTTAAAAATTAATTTAATGAAAATCCAGTCATCGTGTACTTTTGCTGAAGTTGGTTTATGAGAGTGCTGAGGAATAATATCTTCCTTTTACTGTTTGTAGATGGTTACAAATGAAGGACTTGGCCTTACAGGTGCAGCTTCTGGAACTAACAGCTCTCCTAGTAGTCTAAAAGATTGTCTCCCTAAATCAGCACAACTTTTGAAGTCTGTTTTTGTGAAAAATGTTGGTTGGGCTACACAGGTGAGAAGTTTTTAGGAAAGTGAATTTTCTAAGTATGAAGTAATTTGGTTTCCACAGTGATTAGACAGTTACCAAAAATATATATAAATCAAAGATTTCTCTTTGCAAGAAAGTTTTTACACCTTTTTTTGCATTGGGTGTATCATTAATAATTTTCATTTTTTATTTGTATATAGTTGGAAAACTAGATATTGTTGATAACAAATTGCCTGCCTAGGTCACCTAGGCCTGCTTTTTTCATTTGTTTTTAAAGTAGAGATCATGATAATGGCTTAACATTAGGTGCAGAGAATGTAAGTTTGTTTTAGAACGTATTGGTAATCTATATTACTAGAGTAACTTTAATTTGGCAGAAAATTATTTTTGCATTTAAAAGTTCGGTCTACATTGAGTTTCAAACTTAGAAGAATTTTATGTAGGTGTAAATCTATATTTGTACATTATCTGAAAGCTTGGATTTGGGAGACTTTTGAGAATAGCACATGTGATGTTTACTTAGCAGCAAAGCTTAGTCCTTTATGGGGTTAGGAAATAAAGGGAAAGGAACTCAGCATTTGTTGAGTACCTGCTATGTGGTACCATGTTTTCCACATACACTGTCTCATTATTTCCCAAAATAAAACCTAGTAAAGTTGATGTTATCTCCTTTCATAGATAGTAAAATTATGGCTCATAATGGATGGTTGCCTTGCACATTCCTACTAGTTAGTTTGTAGAATCTGGATGTAAACTCAGGTCTATTTGATTCCAATGTCCATGTCTTCTCTGTACTCTGTTTGGAGTGGCACATTGTAAATATCAGTGACTGAAGGAACAAATTTCAAAAGCAAAGATGTAACATTCTCAGGCAGAATAGAAACTCTTGTGGCCTAAGAACAAGGAATAGAGGGAAATCCTAATTTAAGAAAGTGTTGCTTGGTTATTTCCTAAATCTGTTCTTGGTTAGAAATATTATGGGAAAGGAAAAAAAAAAAAAAAAAACTTGCTCAGATATCCTAGTGGAAAATGAATGGGAAACAGAATTTATGTAGATTAATTTTATTTATGATGTTCCATCTATTAAAGGAATGATCTGAAAAAGATATTAATATTCTCAAATATTACTGCCATCACAGCCCCCAATTTGTAGTTACCTGAATGGGTGGTTTTGTTTTTTTTTTAAAGTATCTGAAAACCTGTTAAACATGAGTACCTTTTAAGACCTTCATATCCTCTACTGTATAGTAATTTTGCATGCTTATTACTTTTCTAGTTAACTAGTGGAGCTGTGTGGGTTCAGTTTAATGATGGGTCCCAGTTGGTCGTGCAAGCAGGAGTGTCTTCTATTAGTTATACATCACCAGATGGTCAGACAACTAGGTAAGTTCTTAAAATACTGGTTGAGATTCAGCTCTTTGCTCTAATTTTGTTTTCTCTATATGATGAAATAAATGACTTAATAAATTTACTATTTTCATGGTGACAAAGTTCATATTATTCCTTTAGTTTAACTAGGTTGGCCCTTTTCAGAAGTAATGGACGTCTAAGTTCAAAATAATGTACAGTTTACATAAAAGAACATAGAAACAAGGAATCTTTCTTTTAGAAGATAACCAGATTATTTTTCCCAAATGAAAGGCTGTATCCCCTGGTCTAATGTAAAGTGATTAATGTTTAAAAGACTTTTTTTTGAATGTATATATTCATTCTAAGTGAGGGTGTGTGCCAGGCTAATAGGTATGCCTCCAAGGAGGATCTGGCCATAGCAAGAATAAGCAGTGGTTTGGTTTCCACATTTCAAACCATAACTTAACTAAACAGAGGTAGGGTGTTGACGATACCAGTACAGACACGCTACTTTTTGAAAAGTGCTTATTGTAGAGAAAATACTTGGGACAAATATAAATTGGGGATATCTACCAACTGTTTTTGTGTGTATATATGTAGTGCCATCATTTAAAGAACTCATATAGTGAGAGGTTTTGTTAAATCAACTCTTTCAAAGCTCCAGAAAGTGGAAAGATACAGATATAAAATGGGTAGAACCCATGTTCAGATGATAAAAGTTCAGATTTTACTTGTCATGGTCATTTGAAAATTAATATTTAATAGAAATGTATTTATAATATGTTTAGCTTAGTATTTTATTTTTCTTTCTTCTCTTTCTTTCTTGTCTGAGTTGGGTCTTCATTGCTGTGTGCAGGCTTTCTCTAGTTGCAGAGAGCGAGTCTACTCTTCATTGCGGTGCTAGGGACTCTCAGTGCAATGGCTTCTCTTGTTACGGAGCATGGGCTCTAGACACAGGTTTCAGTAGTTGTGGCATGCAGCCTCATTAGTTGTGGCTCACTGGCTCAGTGGTTGAGGCGCACAGGCTTAGTTGCTCCGCAGCATGTGGGATCTTCCCGGACCAGGGATCAAACCCATGTCCCCTGCATTGGTAGGCAGATTCTTAACCACTGCACCACCAGGGAAGTCCCTAGTATTTTCTTTAGGGCTTTCAATTTAATGAGGAATCCAGATTTTCAGCTTGCTTTAGAAATTATAAAGTCCATTCAAGTTTTTTGATCTAATTTTCTTTTTATTATTTAAATACATTTAGAAATTGGTCTATTTTAAAAGGAAACAGGGACTTTCCTGGTGGTCCAGTGGTTAAGACTTCACCTTCCAATGTAGGGGGTGTGGGTTCAATCCCTGCTGGGCGAGCTGGGATCCTACATGCCTCGAGGCCAAAGAACCAAAACATATAACAAAAGCAGTATTGTAGCAAATTCAATAAAAACTTAAAAAAAATGGTCCACATCAAAAAAATCTCAAAAAAAAATAAAATAAAAGGAGGACTTCCCTGGTGACACAGTGGTTAAGAATCTGCCTGCCAATGCAGGGGACGTGAGTTCACATATCGAGGAGCAGGTAAGCCTATTGCACCACAACCACTAAGTCTGTGCTCTAGAACCTGCAAGCCACAGCTACTGAAGCCCATGCACCTAGAAGCCCGTGCTCCACAAGAGAAGCCACCTCAGTGAGAAGCCAGTGCACCACAACAAAGAGTAGCCCCCACTCGCTACAACTAGAGAAAGCCCATGCGTAGCAACAAAGACCCAACACAGCCAATAAATAAATAAATAATTCTAAAAAATAATAAAAATAAAAGGAAACAAATTGAGTATGCTTAAGTATTTAATAAATTTGGATAATCTTTCTGAAATGCCTTTTGCCATTGAAGAATTACTGGAAAGTATAATATGCCTTTGGTACTCATACAAACCAAATGACTAAGTTATGATTTTATCTTTTTTCTCTTTTGTTTCACTTAGGTACAGAGAAAATGAAAAATTACCAGAATACATCAAACAGAAATTACAGTGTCTTTCTTCCATTCTTTTGATGTTTTCTAATCCAACTCCTAGTTTTCATTGATTAAAGCTCCTTTTAGGTATATAAGTTTAATAAATAACATTTTTGTTGGCTTTCAAGTAAAATGACTTTTATTTTAAAAAACTTCTTCAGAAAGCCTTTCTATAAAAGAGAATTTTAATCTATACCATAACAGATGTATTCTGATGAGAGAACAAAGCAGAATGAAATTTGAGTCACTTACAAAATGTAGTGGTCGTAGACTAAAATAGGACACCTAAATTTACTCTTAGAACATATACCCCTAAAATTACTGTGTTCAATAATTTGTATTGAACAATCTCTTAAAGCAAAAATATAAATGGTATGTGGTATATTTGTGCTGTTGTTGTTTTCCTTACTTCTTAGACATGTTAAGAATCATGGAGTTTCTGAATTTTGAACATGTAAATAATGTGTATTTATGTTATAAGTAACATATGTAAACATGTAATTTGTTTTATATTTATTTTTGTAGCACAAGTTTGTGATGAAACATTTCCACAAATGCATTTTATTAAAAAATAATAAATACAGTGATAAGTTACTTTTTTTGATTTATTTATTTAATTTAAAATACGTTACATAGTAAACTCGTTTTTGATTTTTTGCCTGTTTAAGAAGAGCCAATTAAATTTTTTAAATTAATTTTTCAAATGGTAAGTACATTGTTTCTCTACGTTTATCTGAAAATATCTGTATATGTTAATGATATTTTAATTTTAATTTTAACACTGAAGAACTCAACAATACAATTAATTAACATGAGGAAAAAATATTTGATAGTGGGACAGCCATTCTTAATGAAATACTCAAGGTAAAAGAGGTAGAATGAAACTACTTAAATATGATAAAGACTATTACTGTTTCCTGCTGGTTTTTATAATCAGACAAATATTGGAGCCAATACCATTAAGTAGTCAGGAATACCTAATGTCACAATTACTCAACATTGTTTTGGAGGTTGTTGCATAAGGCAATGAGAAGAAAAATAATAATGTGTAACATAAATTGCACAGTTAATAAGAAAAAGACAACCCAATAGAAAAATGGACAAAAGATATGAACAGATAATTCACAAAGGAGAAAATTCATATAATGAATCAAAAGAAAATATACTTAACCACATCTATTGTTGGAGAAATACAAGATTGAAACAAAAATCATTTCCCTTTATCAAAGAGATTGGTGAAAAATAATAATAGTGCTACAATAAGCAGGGCATTCTCAGGTATTGTTGATTAGAGTGTAAATGATAAAGCAATTTGGCAATATCTATTAGAATTAACATTTTAATACATAGGTGATCCAACTTTGGGGAGGAAAATTATGTAAACCCTTCTCAGGGATAAAAATATGATTAGAAATAAGAATTTCCTCTTAAAAGTAGAATTAAAGGAATTCTTAGCTTAATTTTGAAAGCTAAAGACAAATACATTTTGCTTTGACAGAATTTAGGTGTATTTTTTTTTTTCATCTCAGTCTTAATGTGTATTTATGTTGCAGGTATTTCTCCTATACATACTACATAGCTGAATTTTTTCAGTCCAATATAATAAGCTCTGTAGTCTACTATATTTACATTTATTATCATTTCTGATTTATTTTCACTGTTTGTCATTACAGTTCTGTTGCCTTTATTTCCCAACTGATTCTGTTTCCTACTCACCATACTTGTTTGCTTTTATTTTCCTTTCCTCTTTTCTTTCACATTGAGTTTCCTTTCATATGCCTATTTAAATTTTCTTTCAGCAGATTTTTCTTGAATTAAAAGTTTTAGAATTTGTTCTGTTGCATTGCTTTTGGTTTTCTTCTTCAAGGACTTCTACTATAAGTATGTTAAATCATCTGTGCCTAATTTTTATATCCATCACTTTCTCCAAATCATTTTTATCTTTATTTTAATTTTCGTCCATCTTTAATTTCCCTTATGAGTTATCTAAGGCATCTTATTTACTCTTGTGTTCCAGTTTGTTCTTCATGTCTGAAATTATTTCTTATTTCCTGAGCTCTGCCAGCAATATTTTCATATCTTCCTCTTATTTCTCTAGTTCATTGGGAAATTTTCCCATTTCTCAGTTTTTCAAATTACAATTTGTCATTTTAACTTTCCATTACTTCATAATTTCTTTCAGCTCAATTTATAATACGTTCCATCTTTATATGTCTCATGGGCATGTCTATCTGACGTGCCTTTGTTGTCTATGAGAACATTAGTTCAACTGCACTCTTTTCCTGTTTCTCCTCAGAATTTAGTCCAGTAAGTGACATCTGCATCACTAGCTGTACATGTCAGAATCCTAGAACTCATTCTTAACACCATCCTTTGCCTCATCTAATCACCAGTTAATCCTCTCAACTCTACCTCTAAAATACATTTTATATGCTTTTAATTCCTAATTCCACTGTCAATTCCCTGATTCAAGTCACCAGCATCAATCATCTGAACTACTGCAATAGCCTCCTGCTTGTCTCCAAACAGCTACTCTTGCCTCCTGTATCACTCAGGGTTTTTAGTTGCAAACATCAGAATCTAACCTAGTTAGTTTACACAGAGAATATATTAAAGGATATCAGCTCACAGACCCTCTAGGAGGAATAGAGATTCAGGCTTTGCAGCTAGAAACAATGGCTGAATTACAATGCAGGAGCTGCCCCAGAAAAGACACCTTACCACCCCTGCTCAGCACAGATCCCACAGCCATGCTGATGAAACTAGGAGACTAGGTTCTGGGAGCTCTGATACTGCTTTCTCCAAAACTTAGCCACTGAACTTGCTCCCGCATCAAAGTCAATTGTGCTCATGTTGCTCACTTCCTCCTCTTGCTCCTTATGAAGTCTCACGTTGGAGGCATGTACTGGCAGAGCCAGAAACAAGCACATGCCTTGGCTGCAAAGGTAGATGAGAGAATGAATGCATCATGGCTTCTATCTAAGAGGAGAGGCTCAGTTGTGAGAAATTCTCCAAATGTAGAAGAGTCGTCAGGAAATGAAGAGTGGCCACATGCGTGATAAATGTCCTCCACATCCATTCGAATTCATACTTCACACTGCAGCCAGCTCATTCTAAAACACCAAGCTGTTCATGTCATTTCCTTACTTTAACTGTGGAAATTTAAAAGTACAGATATAACAGGATAAGTAACCTCCATGTGTCTCCCACCCAACGTCAACAAATGTTTTACCAATCTTGTTTCATCTAGCCTACTGATATCCTTCCCCCACTGGAGTATTTTGAGGCAAATCCCAGATATCATATAATTTCTATCATAAATTCTTTAGTATCTTTAACAGATAAGGAGCTTTTAAAAGCATAACCAGGGACTTCCCTGGTGCCACAGTGGTTAAGAATCCACCTGCCAATGCAGGGGACACGGGTTTGATCCCTGATCCGGGAAGAGGGAAGATCCCACATGCCACGGAGCACCTAAGCCTGTGTACCACAACTACTAAGCCTGTGCTCCAGAGCCCTTGAGCCACAACTACTGAGCCTGCGTGCCACAATTACTGAAGCCCACGCGCTGAGAGCCCGTGCTCCACAAGAGAAAAGCCACTGCAGTAAGAAGCCCGGGAAGCGCAACAAAAAGTAGCCCCCACTCCCCACAACTACAGAAAGCCCGTGCGCTGCAACAAAAACCCAACGCAGCCAAAAGTAAATAATTTTTTTAAATAAATTTTAAAAAATGAAAGCATAACCAATAACAAACATCTCAGAATTAACAGTAATTCCATCTCAGAATTAACAGTAATTCCTTAATATCATCTAATGGTGAGTCCAGTTTCAAATTTCTCCAGTTATCTCAAAAATACCTTTCTACATTTGAGTTAAGATCCAAAATAAGATCACTACAATGCATTTGACTTATATATCTCTGAAGTTTCTTTTCACCTATGACTTCTGATCTCTCAACTTTTATTTTTTCCATGCCTTTTTTTTTTTAATTTTAAGAAACTGAACCATTTGTCTATAGAATATATCACCTTCTGGGCTTAGATGATTACTTCCTAGAGGTGGCATTTAGTCGTATCTTTTGTATTCCCTGTAAACTGGCAGTTTATATCTACAAGCTTGTTTAGATTCTGACAATTTTCTTTGGCAGGAACACTCTCAGAGATGGTGCTGAGTGCTTCCTGCTGCATCAAATCAGGAGGCATGTAATGCTTACCCACTTTTAATGATGTTAAGAATGATCAGTGGGTTCAGGCGTTGTCGGCTTCATCCATCCTTTAGAAAGTTCATTAATCTTCCACCTAGTAGTTTTATCATTCATTGATGAATGTTGCCCATATCATCTATTATTTCACTAAAGGATGCTAGGTGGAGGTTTTTCTAATTCTATTATTCCCTTTGTATTTATTAGCTTGGATTATTCTATAGAAAATAATTTTCCCTCATCAATATTTTATTACCCAAAGTTTAGATTCAGGAAAGACAGAAGAGATACCCAAGTCTTTATTTTCTGGTTTTTAGAATAAAGAGCTAAAGCCCTAGCAACCTCCAAAGGTGACCAATGAGTTTTTTACTTTTAATATCATTATGAACTCATAGATTTTCACATATTTGATGTGCTTAAATCAGCTGCAGATATCATTTTCAATGCTTTAATTGTCTCATTTTTGGCTAGAATAAGTCCCTTTATTTGATTGCTTGTCCTGTTGGCAAGACTGGCCACAAAATGGAGGCTGCCTAAAAATAAAGTCAAACAGAGGTATGTTGAACTAAAAGAAAAAGACAGAGTCCTGATGACATTATTTGGACTCCTAGCTCCAATCATGCCTAAAGTTAGAATACTAAAACTTGCCACTTGAGAAGTCCTAATGCTTAGGGCCTAAAGGCCTTCCATTGTCCCTCTATAGCCTCAACTAACAGGACTCTTTTTCTCAATCACTATACTGCAGCCACCTTGTACCTATTTTTAGTTCTGGGAAAGCTCCAAGATCTTCCCACCTCCAGGGCTTCTCCATGCCTTCTGCCTGAAATGCACTTGTCCTACTCTTCATCAATCTAAACCATTCTCATCCACCTGGGCCTTAGTTAATCATTCCTTCCTTAGAGAAACATTCCTCAACTTTCCCATTTAGGTCAGAGCGCCCTCATAACTCCCGATACTTCTGTGTCATCACTCTTCCCTCGAGCATAATCAACTGTATAACCATTTGACTAATGTCTGACTTTCCTGCCAAAATGTAAGTCCCTTGAGGGCAGGGGCTCTGCATATTTTGTTTGCTGCTCTGTCCCCAACAATGACATGGTGATTGGCACATAGCTGGGCCCCTTAAATATATCTTTAAAGTATGAATAAGTAAAATTTTAAGGCTTAAGGCACATATATAATAATCCTGTTTATTAGAAAACATACATTCACAATGTAAAATATGTCAAATTACAAAGAAGTCTGGAATAGTAAAAAACGGTACCCCAAACCTCCTATAAAAACAAGTTCATCTATTGTTGAACAAATAGGTAGATAAGTAGTTTAACTTCTCCAAAACAAAAAATTATATACAGATTTATTTCACTTCTCCAGTTCACTCCAAGAGAACTGGAGAGTTTATTTTAAATGTAGCCAAGTTCAACAAGGTAACATGGAAATGCTTTGTGAAGTTATAAATCCCTTCAAGTATGAAAATCATTCTTTCTTCTCAAGTATAAGTTTAGGTTTTTCAAAAACATCTTTTCTTAAATACTTTTTTAGCAATTTTTCATACCTTAAGGTCTCCTATCATAAGTTTCAATTTATACTCAACTTGTTAACTCAAAATAAACTTGTCTGAGGTGATTTTTCCCTAGACTTTACTTCCCTGATCTCTCCTCACTCCATGTCACTTCCTTATCTTCCTTTGGGCTAAGATGTGTGTTGGTGTAATCCCCCAGAGAAGAAAGTACTCTCAGTAAAAAGATGGGGGCAGTCATTTTTGCAAGGTTACAGTTTATCTGAATTTCATTCAATATTTTAAACCTTTAGGAGTTGCCAAAGGCATATGGGAGCGTGGGTTGCCTTTGCCTGGTAATGTATCCAAAGTGCCCATCTGGTGGATGGGTCGGTGCCACGCATTTCAGGAAGTCTGTTTGTGTTCTAAGGCTACTGTACAAAGTACCACAAACTAGGTGCCTCAACACAACAGAAACTTATTGTCTCACAGTTCTGGAAATCTGAAATCCAGGTGTGAACAGGGCCATGCTCTCTCTGAAACCTGCAGAGGAGAATCCTTCCTTGCCGCTCGTAGCTTCTGGGGTTTGCAATTGAGAGGGGGGCAGGACAGGACCAAGCCATACCCAGGGACCTGGGAGGGAAGGGAGGCCAGGAGACCAAAACCTAAATACTCAACATTAGGCAATGACTTAAATAAAATTGGAGTGAATTATGGACCCACACACACAAAAAAGGTTGGGAAACTTCTCTGTGTCATATTCTTCCATGGGAACAGTCTAACTATTGCTATTATGCTAAGATAAAGGTCCCCACCAGTGGGCTTCAAATTCTGTTTCTCAAATATTTCTGCTAATAGGAGTCACTGGTGTAGGTAACTTAACTTACCCTACAATTAGCAGTTAATTAACTGCAACTTTATGGGCTATTTTCATCACTATGAAAAACACACTAGTTAAGAATGTAGACTTTGAAGACAGACTGTTACTTAGATAAATAAGTACCTTAATTTCTCTGTGCCTCTGTTCCTTCATCTGTAAAATGGGAACCATAACAGTTTCTTCACTCTGTAAGATGACTATGAGAATTAAACCCTGCATTACACGTTACCTGTAATATGGAAAGCACTCTATAAAATAGGTTGCCATTATCATTTTCCTCACTACCATTACTGTTGTTATTTCTACCATGCATACTATCGAAACCGAGAGTGGCATTTATGCTTTAGGATTAGAAGTTACCCAAAAAATGTAAGACAGAGGAAGGAGCTGCAGAATATCAGAGAAGAAGGCTCACAGGACTTGACCAAAGAGCCAGAAACCTGGCTATGGCCCTGAGAAATCTAAATGAAGCAGAATCTTGCTACGGGGGTGGAGAAAAATGAAAATCTCTAAAATTTAATCATAGGATGATTTCTGTCAGCTTAAGCCTTCTTTAGAGCTGGAGAAGTTGGATTTAAGAGTATGCAAACCTCAAAAGCAAAAGAACAAACAATTTGACTTAAAAATGGACAGAGGATCTGAATAGACATTTTTCCAAAGAAGACACACAAGCAGTCAATAGATACATGAAAAGGTGCTCCACATCACTAATCCTCAGGGAAATGCAAATCAAAACCACAAGGAAATATATCACCTCACACCTGTTAAAATGGCTATCAAAAAGATAAATGTAACAACTGTTTGCAAGTATGTAGAGAAAGGGAACCCTCATGCACCATTGATGAGAATGTAAATTGGCATAGCCACTATGGAAAACAGTATCGAGGCTCCTTAAAAAATTAAGAATAGAACTAACGTGATCTAGCAATTCCACTTCTAGATATATATCCAAAGAAGATGAAGGCAGGATCTCAAAGAGATATCTGCACTCTCATGTTCACTGCAGCATTATTCACAACAGCCAAGATATGACGGACAACCTAGGTATCTATCAACAGGTGAATGGATAAGGAAGATGTAAGTGTGTGCACGTGCGTGCGTGTGTGCGTGTTTGTGTGTGTGTGTGAGAGAGAGAAAGAGAGAGAGAATGTTACTCAGTCATAAGAAAGGAGATCCTGCCATTCGTGACAGCATGGATGGACCCTGAGGGCATTATGCTAAGTGAAGTAAGTCAGACAGAGAGGGACAAACACTTTATGATACGGCTTTTACGTGGAATCTAAAAGAGCCACACTATTACAGGCAGAGACTGGAATGATAGTTGCCAGGGGCTAAGAAGGAAATGGGGAGATGTTGGTCAAAGAGTACAAACTTCCTGTTATAAAACAAAGAAGTTCTAGGGAGCTATTGTACAGCATGGTGATTATAGTTAATAACACTATATTATATACTTAAAATTTGCTAAGAGAGTAGATATTAAATGTTCTCGCCACAAGAATGGTAATGTGACATGACAGAGGTGTTAGCTAATGCTATGGTGGTAATCATTTCACAATATGTAAGTATCAAATCAACACGTTGTTTACCTTAAACTCATACAATGTTATATGCCAATTATATCTCGATAAAGCTGAAGAAAACAAACAAAAGACAAAGATAGAAGATAACCACCCACAGACGAAGGAGAGAGGCCTCCGAAGAAACCAACCCTGCTGACACCTTGATCTCAGACTTCTAGCCTCCAGAACTGTGAGGAATAAATTCATATTATTCAAGCCACCCTCCCCCCAAAAAAGTACAGCAAACAATATAAAGTGCACATTATAGTGTTTACTCTCAGATTTGAAAATATTTATAACTTTGAGTAGGAAACATTTGGAAAAATATTTAGAAATATTTTTGCATTTTGGGGTAATACTGATTATCCACATAGATAGTTCTGTACTAGTCCCTTTTAGCAGCATTCAACTTATGTGAGGTAGTCATGTATACACAGTGTGACTTAGCCAACTTCTAGTAAACTCAGTAAACTGTTAGATTAAAGCCATTTTACCTCAAATATTTATTAGCCTGACTATACTGGGGCTGTCATGGCCTATCCAAAATTAAAATTCTGCAGTTCTGAGTAGCTACGCAGGCACAGATGGAAAACCTTTGGGTCTTCCCTACCACTACTGACAGAGAAAAAATAAAATATTAGTTTTTCTCTAGAATTTAAGGGAATTAGAAAGTGCCAATAATTTTAACAGTTTGCTATTCAGTTTATACATACAATAACAGATATCTGGCTTATGTTTCTAAAGTGAATTATTTATTAGGACCGGAAAGAAAGAAGTAATGATTCCAACTACAGGTAGTAAAATCCAACTTAATCTCTTAATCCTCTTTAATGCTCAAATATGAGCATTATTCACACACATCCGTTAACTTAGGGGTTACTTAGTAACATCCTGAACTAAAATAAGATGGAAAGCATAGTATTAAAAATCATGACTTAGAGAAGCTAAGGGAGGATGGCAGGCATGGTTAAGTGTAAAATTTAAGTCATGATTTTATTTCATAAGGAAAACTTGATAATAACAGAAAATGCATTTTTTAATAAATAAAAAGGAGATACCTTTGAATAAAAGTACCTCTATTTAGGTAAATAATTTCTATAATTGCATTCTATTACAGGTAATTCATACAGAATGCTCCTTATGATTTCACTGCACAGATATTCTCTCATTTATTTTGATGACGCCTCTGCAGTTTGCCTTAAGAGTATAACTTCACATTTATAGACCACTGTCTATTCACTCATGACTTCATGCTGCCCCTCCCCCCACACAAATGTCATATGAAGACTATTTCTTTTTTGAGATAAGGAAACTATTGCTATTCACAATGATACAGTGAATTCCCTATTTTATTCTGTATATGTTCCTGTTATGGCGCATATATAATATCTGCAACCTGACTTTAGGAAACTAACTGTTAGCAATTGCCTAGCAGAGCCTTAAAAGAGAAAGATCCGCACAGCAAGTACTTTCCACCACAGCCTTAGCGAGGTTACTCTTGAATCCTTCCATGCCTTACAGAAAAAGCAATGAGTCTTCTGTAAACCGCACCCAGCAGTGCGATGCTGAGCACCACCATTCCACACACAAGGCTGAAAGCCCACCGTGGACCCCAGGCAGTGTATACTTGGCTGATGAACACGGGCCCAAGAATCCGTGCTGCACTTCCAGACGCTGTTAACCAGCCCATGTACACACCCTGTAGAGGGAGAAGCAGATTGATATTCAGATGCAGTTATTTTAAAAGCAAGGATGATGCTACTATTACCAAACTATGACAAACTCACAAGAGTTGCTTTCTCCATGTGTTATTTTTAAATTAAATATAAAGTGCCTCTCTATAAAAACAGCAAAGCATGAGCAATAAACTTATTTGATATACTGTTTAGGAAAAATAAAAGTACTGTAAAAGAACATTGTCTGCTGAAATGATTTATAAATTTACCTTTACAGGCTAACATTTATTTTGTACTTGCTATTTTCCAGAATCTGTCAGGTGCTTTACATATACTGTTTCCAACATTCACAAATTTCTATGACTGGTATTATTTTCACTTAACAAATGTAGATGCTAAAGCTCAGAAAATTCGAGTAACTTATCCAAGAGATATGAAGCCCTGTTTGGCTGACTCCATTGCATTAATTTCCACTGTACCACAATGTCACTGCTCCAACTACTGCATCCAAAACTATAGCCCATATAATCTACCCAAGAATGTGCACTGCAGCGTTACTTTTAATATCCTCCAGTTGTAAATAACCTGCCTGTCAGTTGTGGATTAAGTAAATAAATTATAGTACATTTAATAAATGGAATGCTAGGAACTTCCCTTGTGGCTCAGTGGTTAAGAATCCACCTGCCAATGCAGGGGACATGGGTTCCATTCCTGGGCCACGAAGATCCCACATGCCACAGAGCAACTAAACCTGTGCACCACAACTACTAAGCCTGCACTCCAGAGCCGTGAGCCACAACTATTGAGCCCACATGCCACAACTACTGAAGCCCGGGCACATAGAGCCCATGTTCCGCAACAAAAGAAACCACTGCAAGGAGAAGCCCACACACCACAAGGAAGAGTAGCCCCCACTTGCTGCAACTAGAGATAGCCTATGTGCAGCATCGAAGGCCCAACACAGCCAATAAATAAATTTACTTCAAAAAATGGAATGCTAAACAGTTGCTTAAAAGAATGTAGTCTTATACAGAATAAAATCTTATAATGAGAATAATACCTATACACACTGACATGGAAAGAAGGCCATGGTATGTTAAGGGGGAAAAAAAATCCAAGATGTAAAAAAGGTTTATATACATGAGATATAATTCATTTTATCTTTTTTAAAAAAGGCATGAGGGTGGATATGTTTGAAAAGGTATAAAGAATGTCATGAAGGGTATAAATGAAGTGAACTAGTGTGATGGAGGTAAGGGGAACCTTCCTTTTCTGCTATATACATTTCAAATTACTTGAATTTTGTTACAACCATCATGTATTGTTTTTGTAATTAATATGCTTTTGAAAATGTGAAATGTGAAAATATAACTTTATAGGTTAAAAAACCCAGAAATTACCAAAATGTTTTACCTATTATTATAGCTTAAAAATACTAATATTAAAATTTTTTTCTTTGCTTTATTTCAGTAGAGAAACATTAACTCTACCTTGAAAATGTAAAACTATCAGTTTAATTTTTAAAAAGAGGAAGATACTATTTTCATTTTGTTGCCATTTAAATAACTGCTACTGAAAAGTCAGAACTAAAACCTGGAGATAACCTAAATGTACAATAATAGGAAAATGACTGAATAAATGATGGTACACACATAAGATGGAATATGTCTCCATTAAAAATAATTTCCTAAAAGAAAATTAAATGTCATGGGAGAATATTTATAGCATATTGTTTTTTTTTTTAAAGTAGATTACAAAATAGTATCAATGATATAATCCTATTTTTGTGTTAGACACACACATCTATGCACATATACAGAGATAAAAGATTGCAAGTGGAAGTATATCTCACCAAACTGTTGGTAGTAATTGTCTCCTTGATATTTTTCTCCATTTTGCTTCTATACTTTTTCTAATTTTTATATAATGAATATGGAAATTCTTACAATAATAAATAATTTTAAAATATACATAATTGCTGGACACTTTTCATACTGTTGTGTTTTCATCTCTTAGTAACTGTCCCTAGGACCACATGAAATTATGTCTAGATCCAAGTTTGCCTGTCAATTTTGGTTTGCTGGGACTTCTCTGGTAGCACAGTGGTTAAGAATCTGCCTGCCAATGCAGGGGACATGGGTTCAATCCCTGGTCCCAGAAGATCCCACATGCCGCAGAGCAACTAAGCCCACGTGCCACTACTACTAAGCCTGCACTCTAGAGCCCGTGAGCCACAATTATTGAGACCATGTGCCACAACTACTGAAGCCCACACGCCTATAGCCCATGCTCTGCAACAAGAGAAGCCACTGCAATGAGAAGTCAGTGCACCACAACGAAGAGTAGCCCCTGCCTGCCGCAACCAGAGAAATCCTGCATGCAGCAACAAAGACTCAACATAGCCAATAAATAAATAATAAATTTATTTTTTAAAAAATTGGTTTGCTAACTGCTGCCTAGTTTAAGAAAGAGCTTCTGAAATTTATGCTTCAGATAATTTTTTCTATGAAAATGACTTTACGCTCATAATCTAAGTTCAAAGCATCCTTAGTTCTAACAAAGTACTTTTTGTTAAATTTCAGCAAACAAATCCTGTATTTTATGAAAGTTGTGCAGTGTTTAAAATTAGAATGCTGTGTATGATAAAAATCACCTAAATCAGTTTGTGTAAAAATAGAGAATGGTAGGGACTTCCCTGGTGGTGCAGTGGTTAAGAATCCGCCTGCCAATGGAGGGGACACAGGTTCAATCCCTGGTCCAGGAAGAGCCCACATGCTTTGGAGCAATTAAGCCCGTGTGCTACAACTATTGAGCTCACGTGCCACAATTAATGAAGCCCATGCGCCTAGAGCCCATGCTCCGCAACAAGAGAAGCCACCGCAATGAGAAGCCTGCACACCACAATGAAGACTAGCCCCTGCTTGCCGCAATTACAGAAAGCCTGTGTGCAGCAAGGAAGACCCAATGCAGCCAATAAATAAATAAATAAATTTTAAAAAAATAGAGAATGGTAGCAAAACATGTGAGTGCTTACAAGTATATCTCATACAACTGCAATGTCATGCAAACTCACTCACCTGAGGTTTTGGTCCCAGGATTTTTGAATATAACGTATAGGACATGACGTTGCAGGATGGATAGCCTATTCCAATTAGCACAGCTGATGTGAGGAACTGGGCGAGATGGATCATGGGGGTGTAGAGGCACCAGGTTTGTTCAACAGGGCAACCAGTTGGTCCTTCATTGTGATCTTCTCTTGGAGACCTCCAAAGAGTAATGATTATTTCTCCAAATGTGGTATTAGGGATTGAATTATTATGTAAATCTGTAAACACAAAATTAGTACAGCGTATTACCTGTTAATTTAAATAAATAACAGGGACTAACATCACAGAATTATGTATAGCCGTACCTTCCCACTGTATTTTGGGAAACTGATTTCCCCAAGGTAACAAGACAAAGAAGCCAACCCATATAATTGTGAGTCCTCCCAGGAGAATAGCACGCTCGCCAATCCTGTTAAAGAACAGAAACTCTGTAATTAAAAAATGAAACACTGTATTATAACAGTTTCATTACTTTTAGAATTTTTAAAACTATAAATAAAATAATACCTTGATACTTTAAGTGATGTACTAATTAAAACGAATGTAAAATATAATTTCCCGCTAAAAGGAACCAGGACTCCTTTGAAAACTGGCTGATTTCAGGTCCGGGACAGAAAATGCATAAGGTAAGCTTGGACATCTTATCATACCAGAAAGAACAGAAGTTATCAGTGACTACTAGGTCATGATTAGAAGGACTCAGAGGGAATTCCCCAGAGGTCCAGTGGTTAGGGCTCCATACTTCCACTGCAACAGGCAGGGGTTCAATCCCTGGTCAGGGAACTAAGATCCCACATGCCACACAGTGTGGCCAAAAACAAAATGAAACAAAACAATAAGATGAACAAACAAAAGACTCAGAGCCAATCCGAGGAAGCTGGCCAAAAATATGACAACGTGAACACCAAAAAGAACAGTAATGACAATGTCTTGAAACACATAAAAACGTTACCCATAAATTCATGTTATGTTAAAATAAAACACTATTGGTCACTTTTAGAAGATGTTAGGGAACCCACTAATTATTTTAAAAATCAGTTAATAAAGGAAAGGATCACCCTTGTCTTTCCTACAAAAACTGTACCTCAGGATAAACAAATAGGTGGTGATGGAAACATTCTCTTTCTAGAAAGTGTTCCAGCAAATAAATAAAGGAATGATAAAGTCAGCATTTTGCAATGATCTACTGATAAACTGATGGATCTAGGGAATGGTCAATTGCCACTTACATCATAAAAAGAGATAAACAAAATTGTACATCTCTTTCTCCTGATGTAAGCACATACCACCACCTATAAAACATTCTTGCCAAAAAAAGTTGAACTCAAATCTCACCAAGCTTCTAGATCTAAGTACCAATTTTCAAGAAATATATTGGGGCTTCCTAGGTGGCGCAGTGGTTGAGAATCCGCCTGCCAATGCAGAGGACACGGGTTCGATCCCTGCTCCAGGAAGATCCCACATGCCACGGAGCAACTAAGCCCGTGCGCCAAAAAAAAAAAAAAAAAAAAAAAAAGAAATATAGTAAACACAGGAAAATATTAAAAAACAAACAAAGACACCACAGGGATTTATTCGGCAAGATTCAAAATGTGGGAAACTATAGGGCAAACATCCTGGTTGCTTCAATTTGTAAGGGAGAGAAATGAGGAGAGATAGAAGAGATGGAAAAGAAACTTACAAATTAAAGAGATTTAAGAAACATAAGAGTCTGAGTCAAATGAGTAAGCTGTGAAATAAAAGAAAACAATAAAAAACAAAACAAGTTAAAAAAAATTTTGAGACAGTGGAGAACATTTGAATACTCTCTGGATATTTGATGCTATTTAGAAACCACTGTTAATTTTTTTAGATGTGATCATGCTGTCATCATTAACTTTTAGAGATAAATACTGAAATATTTATGGAAGACATGAAATGATGTCTAACATCAGCTTCAAAATAATCCAGGTAGAGGGGATCGGCAGTGTGGAGTAGGTGGAGGTACAGATGAGTCAAGACTATCTAAGGTCACAATTGTTGAAGCTGGGTAATAGATATTAAACATTCAGTACATGATTCTCTCTATACCTTTGTATATGTTAGAAATTTTCTGTAACAAAAAATGAAATACACAAACAAAATCAGAGGCTCCTAAAACAAAACAAACCCAACACTTCAAATCACCCTCAGAACACCTACATTGCTTCACATCTTTCCAACCTCATTTTCTCCCAATTGCCATTTCTCTCATTCCGCTCTGGCCAAAATGGCCTTCCTGCTTGTTCCTTAAACATATGAAGCTCGGTCCTCCAGGGGAACAGAGTTCCAGGCCACCGCATGGCTGTTCTCTGACTTCACTGAGGTCACTGCTTGGATGCAATTTCCATTTGAGCTGCCTTCCTTAAGCAGTCTTGTGGCTCTCTCCCAACCCTGCCCTTGCTACCTTTTATTCTTTTCCTTTGCTCTATTCTTCATAGTACCTCTCATGACCTGATTTCACATTTGTGTTTATTAGCTTTCCCCTCAATAGGATACAAGCTCTTTGAAGGATATGAAATTGGATAATCTGTAAGAATGCCTATCAGCAGGACCACTCTACTTCTGTAGCAAGATGCAATGCATGTACTATTATTTAACTTTGAATATGAATCTATGTCTGTGTCTATATCTGTATCTTGGCCCCTCTACTTGGCTCTGTAAGGATAGTAATCTTCGTAGTATTCCCCATAGCACCTAACCCTACACACTGACTCAATATTTGTTAATTGATTTTAGAACTTTATTAGAGTTCTAAATTATTGTTAAAATATTTTAGGAATAATTAAATTGTTAGAACTGTCTGAATTCATCAACTAATGTCCCACTCTAGCCTATATGAATGAACTTAGTTTTATACAAGCATTTTCTTTAGTGTGTTCTTTACTGTTATACCTTTACAAAATGCTTCTTTAAAAAAGTGTTCTGTAATCAAAGTTACTATTAACTTTGAGAAATGCTACATACTGTATTTGTCATGATGGTGATAGTATATGTACTGAAGATTTAGAAGTTTTAGAGTAAAGAAGTTTGGTGATTTGGGTCAGAATTTCCCAGACTTAACCATTAAGTCTGGAAACCATTAATGGTTAACTTAACCATTAAGTATTTCTTGTTGAATAACATATACTACTGCAGAGCAACAATGTTTTATGAAACACACTTATAGAAATACTTTAAATAAAGCATAATATACAAAAGATACATAAGAAGACAGCTATTCACTTTGTAAAATACCTTGCTTTACCAAAGAATGCACTACATGGTATAGAAATATGCTCCCTTAATAAATTTTAAATCTGTTTGCAAACGTTCAAGGACTAAAATTCATACATAATGAGAGAAAACCTTTATATTATTTTACTACTTTACATTCATTTACATCGTTAGCTCTGTTTCATGTTTCACTTTAAAAAAAAAGGACTTGAAATAAAACCAAAGACACTTAACTTACTTTTTGGAAACTGATTTTATCCCCATGAAAATAATAACTGCCTCCACTCCAACAGCAGCAAGTATTATGCCATTATATAACACAGCTTGTTCTCTGGTCCAGGCATACATATCCATTGTTAACGGAGTAACAATACTGAGGAAAGCAAAAAAGAACTTATTTAAATCATAGTCGTTGTTACTTAAAGTTGAAATAGAAAGATTTAATAACGATACCAACACATTCAAGAATCTGCATCCACTTTTGCAGAGACATGGATGGACCTAGAGACACAGGTGTAGAGAACAAACATATGGACACCAAGTGGGGAAAGCGGGGAGGGTTGGGGGGGAATGAATTGGGAGATTGGGATTGCCATATATACATTACTAATAAGAAAAAAAATACCAAATTATACACTCTAAATAAAAAAAAAAAATCTGCATCCCTTTTAACAATGATACCAGATCAACATAAACAAAAATTTTAACACATTTTAAGGACATTTTGTTGTAACATCTCAAGCTACTAAATTTGGCTGTTTGCATTTTTATTTTTTAATGTTTATTGTTAATTACATAAGTAACATATCCAACATTGCAAAAAAGTCTGAAAAACAGGAGAAGGAAACAAACCAACCATAATTCCTACCATTCTAATATGATTTAAAAAACCATGGTTGTATTTTGGTTTAAATTGGTCTCTTTTCAATGAAATAATGTTACTATGATTAAGTTATTGGAACCTTCTGGGATTTTTTTTTTTTTTTACTCTTCCTCAGTCTCTTTCATATCTATCTTTGAATGTACATATTTTTCTCCCTACCTCTGAATGCTGCTCTTCCTTTATATGACTGTCTCCTTCTTTGCCAAGCTTCTTTTCCTACTTTCTATCTCCTTCTGTTAACTGGCTACAAAAAGGAATTTTTAAATATTTAAAATATTCATTCTTTTAAAAACAATCACCATTTTTAATTTTAAAATCAGATGAGCTGCTTTGGAAAACAGTTCAGTGCTTTCTCAATAAGTTAAACATAGAATTATCATATGATCCAGCACTTCTGCTTCAGGGTATATCCCCAAAAGAACTGAAAGCAGGGACTCAAGATACTTGTACACCAATGTTCATAGTAGCATTACTAACAACAGCCAAAAGGTGGAAATAACCCAAATTTCCACTGACAGATGAATGGATAAACAAAATTGGTATATACATACAATGGAATATTATTCAGCCATTAAAAGGTATACAATTCTGACACATGCTACAACATGGATGAACCTTGAAAACGTCATGCCAAGTGAAATATGCAAGATACAAAATGACAAAGGTTGCAGGACTCCACTTATATGAAGTACCTAGAATAGGCAAATTCATAAAGAAAGAAAGTAGAATAGAGGCAACCAGGGCCTGGGTGAGCGGGAATGGGACTTATCGATAAATGGGTGTAGCACTTTGGTTTAGGATGATAAAAAGGTTCTGGCAACGGGTGGCGGTGACGTTGCACAACACTGTGAATGTATTTAATGCCACTGAATTGTATAATTAAAATAATTAAAATGGTACACCTGAAATTAATACATTATTATATACAAATTCGGCCTCAGTAAAAACAAAATAAAATATGGCAGAAGAGCTCTAAGAATCATAGCAGACTAAAAGTTTAATACATATCCAATAACATGGTTCAACATGGATTAATGGGAAATAAATATACCAGAGAATAAATTATATCCTTAAAACTGAAAAAAAAAAAAGTTAAAATCGTAAGTTTTATGTTCTGTATATTTACCATAGTAAAATAAATGCTCCCAAAATCAGGTGAGCTAAAACTTTCATATATCTCAATAACTAAAAAAAAGAAAAAATCACGTGGATCTGGCATAAAATGTACTGGCATAAAAATGTTACAGTATATTCATAAGTGAATAAACCAAGTTGTCAAATGATAATATCACATTTTCTATGTCAGTTTAATGGACACACACACACACACACACACACACCCCCCTCAATACTTACAATTGTATAGAAAAAAATGTTCAAAAAAAACCCACACGGTGAAGTATTAGCAGTGGTTACCTCCAGGGAAAGGAGTGGATGTGGAAATACCGTTGTAGTGTTTGGAATATTTACAAGAACGTACTATTTTAATAATAATATAATGGAAAGGTATTTTAAAAATTAAAAATCCATATGATAGGAGACTTCTCTGGTGGTCCAGTAGGTAGAACTCTGCGCTCCCAATGCAGGGGGCCGGGTTCAATCCCTGGTCAGGGAATTAGATCCTGTGTGTATGCCACAGCTAAGAATTCTCATGCCGCAACTAAAAGATTCCTCATGCTGCAACTAAAACGATCCCATGTGCTGCAACTAAGACCCGGTACAGCCAAAATAAATAAATAAATAAATGTTAAAAATAAATAAATAAATATTTTTTAAAAAGCCATATGATAACTAATGGTCAACAAAGCCTACCCAAGGCAGAGGTTTTATAACATACTAGCTTTTTTCAGAATCAGGGCTTAAACAGTGTTAACATTTCTCGACTAAACCCAACACATAAGTAGGGTGCTATACAGCTTAAAGTAAATTAAATTAATACACAAAGTTTTGTAACTATATTTATCATAAAACTCAGAGGAAAGGGAGAAAGACTAGTGAAACAGACCCACTAATAAGGAAGTAAGATAAGGTGGTAAGATTACAGGCAGAGAATTAACTACATTCAAGTTAAAAGGCAAAACATTTATATATGCTTTTTACATTATGATGAGAAAAATATGTCTTACATAAGGTTTTTGAGAACATCTATATGTCTGATTAATATCGCATTAAGAAATACAGGTTATTTACACAATCAGATTTAGATGAAAACAGCAAAAAACTTACGTTTCAAAAAGGGCAAAGATAAATAGAATCACAAAAAACAGAACATTGGTGGCCACAACAGCAACTTGATCAATACTTCCTTGGGGGAACTGAACTTCATCTGTACTTGCTAGAGTAAACAGAAGAAAAATTATATTACCTACACTTCTAATTCTTACGACACTAAAATAGTGTAAAATTTATATGTAGCAAATTCAATGACTAAACATTTAAAATCGCTTTTTTAGGCTTCAAAGCAGTTTAAAAGTAACAGAATTTACATGACAGAAATAACTTTTAAATGGCATTTAAAGGTAAAGTGATATTTTCTTCCCAGGACATACACTTCAATTCCGTTACCTACAGGACATATTCAGATTTTCTATTTGGCATCTCTCAATCAAAAATAGAAATGTATGTTCATAGAGTTGTATAAAATGATCTCATATTAAATACATTGGCTTTAAATTTCAGTTGCAGATTTTTTCTACCTTACCTGAATTTTAAATTTACAAGGATTTCATGAAGACCTCAAATAGTTTATTAAATCAGTTCTATGATTCACCTCAATGGATATATATTTTGAATTTCAACAGTATGTGGAATTAGTATTAGTAAATATCCTAATTTTTTAAACCACAATTTTTTTTAAGTCCTGACATTATCATTTATATTTCTTGCAAAGAACCACCAAGATTTGATGGTGGTTTTATAAATTAGGAGGCAAATGAGTTAAGACATTCATTTATCTTGAACTAAAGAATTAAGTAACACTCAACATAAGCTCTATCTGATGTAATTGAGAAATGCAAAGTCATATTTTGATACACACACTTATATACATCCATCATGCTATTTTATAATTTACCCACTTATTTAGAGTAAACCAGGTAAGTAATACAAGAACATATTCATTTTATGTTATCTTTAAGTGTATGTGTAGCAGAAGTGGGGGCAGGGGGTGATTTTCCTAAGACAGTAAGTTGCTATAATTTTTTTCATAGTGCCTGCCTTTATATCTCAAGATTCCTGAGAAGGAGTTCATCCTCCAATAATAAGTGAGATTTGGAAGTAGTCTGCTATACTTGGGAGCAATTAAGCACCTTGGACACTCGACATTGGGTTATGACCTCCCTTTCACACAAAGAAAACCAGTCACCTTTGTCCAGTTCCTTTTCTAGGGTAGACTCTGATCCCTATGGGCCTTGAATTATTTTGGACAGACCTCCTTGATTCGCAATCACCACCTAGAAGCCAGTCTTTTTTTTTTTTTTTTTTTTTATTTATTTATTTATTATTTTGGGGGGGGTACACCAAGTTCAATCATCTGTATATCCCCGTATTCCCTCCCTCCCTCGAGTCCCCCCCACCCTCCCTCGAGTCCCCCCCACCCTCCCTGTCCCAGTCCTCTAAGGCATCTTCCATCCTCGAGTTGAACTCCCTTTGTTATACAACAACTTCCCACTGGCTATCTATTTTACAGTTGGTAGTATATATATGTCTGTGCTACTAGAAGCCAGTCTTTACTCCTTTGAATCAAGTATCAACATTGCCCCAAGTTATACTAGAGTTTTACTTCATATGTGATTAGTTTTCTGCAGCCTCCAAACAGTGCTAGCTTTAGGAGACTCAGAAATGTTGCATCCTGAACTGTGGGAACTGACTAGGTATCCTAATGATAAGAATTTTAAGAAAACACTATACTAATATATTGATTTAAAAAAAACTGTGTAATTGGGAATTAAATCCTATCCCATGAAAACATCTTTAATAATAAGAACAAACCTGATATATTTTATCTAAACATTTATTGAAATTTAAAAATGATCTTTGTTTTATAAAAATTATTTTGAAGGACCTAGAAATCTTATGAAAGAAAACAGATCTCTCTTTTTTAAATTGTCAGTTGTGTTTTAGAGCAGTGCTGTCCAATAGAGCTCTGACATGATGGAAATGTTCTTTCTCTGTGCTGTCCCATACAGCTGGCTACTAGTCACAAATACCAATTAACTGAGCACTTGAAATGTAGCTAGTATGGGAGTTCCCTGGAGGAGGAGGAGGAGGAGGAGGAGGAGGAGGAGGAGGAGGAGGAGGAGGAGGAGGAGGAGGAGGAGGAGGAGGAGGAGAAGAAGAAGGAGAAGAAGAAATGTAGTTAGTGAGGTAGTGTAAATGAGGAATTTCTTAAATGCAATTAAGTTTAAACAGCCAAAGGTGACTAGTGGCTACCACACTGGACAATGTAGCTGTATGTCTTTGCTACTCAAAGTGTGGTTCACAGACCAGCAGCATCCACTCACATGGCAGCTTCTTATAAATGTAGATTCTCCCTCCCCAGGCATACTGAAACAGACTCTGCATTTTAACAAGGTTCCCACGTGCTTTCTAAGCATATTAAAGTCAACAAAGCAAGGACCCATATGGTTTTCCCCTTCAACTTACTAAAGATTTTGCTTGTGTATTTTCCCTTTCTCAGCCCCTCAACCTCACCCTTTTTAACTTGCTCATTCTCTTTACCTTTAAGAAGGTAAAGAGTTAGGTCCTTTAAGTTAGCATCCTATTTTACACCTTTTCAAAAGAGTAGCTTATACCCACTGCTGGCGCATCCTCATCATCCTTCCTTCCTTCCTTCCTTCCTCCCTCCCTTCCTTTTTATTTTGAAAATTTACAAACCCATCCTAATCCATCTATGCCCTACATTCAACAATATTTTGCCACACTTCATTCATCTACCCCTTTCTTTCCTCCTTTCTCTCACTCTGTTGCTGTAGTGTTTTTCACAGGATGACCCCCGAATTACTATCTCTAGCTTTGATCTATACTGCCAAAATTACAAATCCCTCTGGGATTTTTTTAGCTGTTCTCGGGTAGCATTATATTTGGCTTGATCCAAATTGAAATCATCTTATCTTTTCAGCCAATGTTCCTTCTTAAATTCTCCCATTCTTTCAGTTATCTAGAATCAAAGCCTAGCAGAGGACTTCCTAGGTGGCGCAGCGGTAAAGAATCTGCCTGCCAATGCAGGGGACATGGGTTCAAGCCCTGCCCTGGGAAGATTACACATGCCACAGAGCAACTAAGCCCATGTGCCACAACTATTGAGCCTGTGCTCTAGAGCCCATGAGCCACAACTACTGAGCCCATGTGCCGCAACTATTGAAGCCCATGCACCTAGGGCCTGTGCTCCACAAGAGAAGCCACTACAGTGAGGAGCCTGCACACCACAACGAAGAGTAGCCCCCGCTCGCAACAACTAGAGAAAGCCCATGTGCAGCAATGAAGACCCAACACAGCCAATAAATAAATTAAATAAATAAATAAAAATAAATTTATTTAAAAAAAAAAAAAAAACCTAGCAGACATCTTCAACAACACCTTCCATTCCTTAACATTCCCTATCAAACCTGTCAAGAATCTTGATTTTTTTTTTCCTTTAAAAGCTCACATCTCATCCATTCTCCATTCTCGGTTACTGCTGTACTTCAGGCCTTCACATTTCTGGATTAGCCTCACTTGGAATCTGACTATCATCATACTTCTCCTTTGTTCAAAATTTGCTATAGCTCCTCACCACTCTGCTCTCCACCCGACTACTTTTAACTTTACCTTCCACTGGTTTTGTTATGAAAATTAAATAAAATGGTTATCAAAGAATTTAGCAAAATAACAGTATCTTTTTCAAAACTTTATCAGCTCCCAAGGGCAAGGACTAAATTGCATTCTTTTGCACGGGAGGACACTCCCCAAGGAGGACAAAGCTAGGAGTACTTAAATAATGGTTTATTTAGTAAAACATACCTGCTTATCAGACTGGGTACCTATTTATGAATCAGAGAAAGACCTAAAGGATGAAAATGGGCATTTGTAGAGTATACCAAAAGAATAAAAATACAAAAGAGAAACCATACTTATTCCCATGATTAAGTGAACAAAGAAATACTTGAAACAGAAAGATACATTTGGTAGCAAAAATACTGAAATCATTCCAAAGATTTCAAGAATTTTAGGATACTGGCTTTATGAAAACAAGATGAAGTGATTTTTAGCAATGGTTTTAACCTTGCCAATTCTGCATACCAAATCACTGATATAGGTATGACTTTTTAAAAAAAATCAATTTAGCTTAACTTTCACCTTTGAAGATCTTCCCCAATTACCCAATTGTCCTCAGAGACAAAATTCAAGTTATTATCAAAGAGATAGAATCATTAGAAACATTTTGTAATATTACAGTAATTGAGTTAAACAGGTTAATAGTACCTTCTTCAAAATTAATATTTTTACACTGTCGTCCTGAGTCATCCACACGATGCTCTCTTAAAAGAAAAACATAAATATCATATCCGTGAAAGGCTTAGTATAATAAATAGATAAATGATTTAAATTATACTAGCTTTCTATTTTTTCACATTCTGATACAGTTTCTCTTACTGCCTTCTGAGTAATGAAATTATTATGAGATATAACCAATAAAATTAAAAAGATACAAGTTACAACTATGTTATCATACAAAATGAAAAAAATACTCAATTCATCCAAAAGCACACATGAGCTATCTTAATCAGTATTTGAAATTTTTCAATGATTTTTAACACGAGTTATAAACATTTTTGGACTCTTGGATAAAACACTCCAAATAAATATAAAGTAACAAAACTTCTGTGGTTTTATAAAATTTCTTCTAATATATAAAAGATAAGAAATACATATTAAGAGTAGCTTTTGTATCTAAGATTGATACTAATCATTAATCTACTTAAAATGTTGCTTTCATGTCATTCCCCTACTTAGAAACCTAAAATTAGTAAATCAAGACTAACTCTTGAATCTTCAAAGACCTTATAATCTGTTCTTATTCATCATTTGATATTTTAGTTATCAGTACCACATGTGTTAGTTGATCAAAAAATACAAACACAACTAGAGACATCAAAAAACAAAGACATCACAGAAATAATAATTCTCCAATAATGATAATGCTTATTTAATCTCACAATCTACAAGAGTAGTTTTATCATTTCTATCTAATTACCTTAATATAGTAAGGATCAGAATAATATTTAAAATTCCCAGGAAGGCGCTAAGTAAAACTGGTGCTGTGTACATGTTTATCTGCAGCTTAATGGTATTCCACATCACGCCCTTTTCTCCAATGAGTGCAAAACAAGTCTGAAAAACTTATTAAAATAAAATGCATACAGATTAATTATTATATGGGAGGCACAGGCTAACATAAATGTGAAAAACATTTACCACAAAATTGGAAGTAACATATGGAATCATCCATCTGCATCAGACATCTCAACAGGGGCAAGAAAATTGCTCTTGGTGGGGAGAGGCAAACAATTTACTCTTTTTCTGTACAAAGCATAGATATGTATACAGTACATAAAACACATACAATATAGATTTGCGGTATTAAAATTTTCATGGGATGGAGTGATTAGGGAAAAATGTCTAAAAAGCCTCCTTAGGGAGACAATAATAATGTAAAAAAGGGTGAGAAGCACTGATGTACAGGCATTCACAAGGGATTATACCTAACATAACGTCAGTATCTTCTTTTTTTTAAAATACATCTCTGTACGAAATTTAAATTATACAATTTCTTCCATAAGTAAATTATTAAAGTTTAATCAATTTCATTATGAGAAAATGTCAATATTTTAAAATATTACTGTGTATATGGTACTTAAATTATATATATTTAATATCATTTCCAATTTGGATCTGTGGCAAAAATCAGACTGGGAAAGTATTGGTGTGCTCTCCTGATTTAGATTCTATATCTGGCTCTGCCAGGACTTTACATGTAACCTTAGGGTGAGGATTAAGTAAAATACTGCCCCTAAAGCACTCAGAACAGCATCTAGCACATAGTAAGCAGTCAATAAATGGTCGTGCTTATTGACATGGTTATTATTGGAAAAGTCATCTAATCTTTTCTGGCCTACATTTACTCATCTTTAACACAAAATATTTTCGTGAATAAACTTTAAAATGCTTTTTAGATGGCCAAAATATTTACTGAGAACCTAAGCCTATACCAGGTACTGTGCTAGACACTGAGGGTAGAGTGGTAAGTTTAAAAAGACCCAGACTATGCCCTCATGTACTCTGTAATAAGGCAATAGGTTCAGCTGTTCTAGATTTCTGCTTATATTTTATTCTAGAATACTAAACTAAAACACTAGATTTTAGTGAATGATGACTTAGACTTTCTTTTGTTGAAGAGAAGAAGTAAGGGAAACTGGAGTGGGGTTGGGGTGTCAATGATGAAGTAAACTGAGCTGGATTTAAATTGATGCCACTTATAAGTGCAATATGAAAAGCATGGCTTTTCAATGTTATTCTAGGCATAAAAAATTTATTTACTGATTTAGCAGAAAATTAATTGGCCTTAGGGAAATACTAAATCTCATTAATTTTTTTTATTTCATCTAAAGTATGAAAGCTTGGAAAGAAGAAGAGACAAATAAATCTTTTTTAAACTCTTTCATTTTCTTAAACCTTAGAAAAGTCTTAACGGTGTGGGCAAAAGGGGAAAGAACCTCCTATAATTTTCCTCAAATCCTTCAGTTAAAAAAATTTTATTTCTCATATAAACAGGAGAAAGAAAGCAAACTCTTGCTGAGATGTCAAGCTACATGATTATCTGACAGAATGTATACTTTGGAATCAGACAGTTAGGTTTGAATCTCATATTTGCCATTTACTATCAGGGTGACCCTGGATAATTTACTTAGGTTCTCTATGCCTTGGTGTCCTAATCTGTACAATGGGACTAATAACATTTAATTTAGGGAACATGAGTTAATACATATAAAGAGCCTAACCTCACTGCTGGATCAAAAAATAGCAGTTTCCCTCCTTTTTCCTTCAGCTATGAGGTTTTATACTTGGATTTCCTCTAACATTTGAACCTCAAAAGTTTTCCCAATTCAAATCCAAAGTAATGATAAGTGAATAACACCTACCTGGACCTAGAATAAAACCTAATGCTTGACATGCACTTGTGTTTGCCATGGAACTTGTTCTTTCCTGAAGAGAGGTAGCACCAGCAATATACGATCTAATAACAGCTACATTTCCTAAGAAAAGACACAAGAACACAAAGTTAAAGAAAATATTCTCCAGTTTATAAAATTCAACTTAATTTGGCTTTACGGAGAAGAAATATTAACCTACAGCATAGTCACTGCTTCCTCTAAAGCGTATTTAGTGAACGAATGTTATCAATTAATGGAAAATATTACTCTTAGTAATATGAAAACACAAAGATGTGAATGAACGAAAAAATGGCATTACAGGAACCTTAAACTTTTTTCATCATTAAATATCGAGAAAGCACTGAGTGAATGGCATACTACTAATTGCTACATTATTTTAAAAAGAGATGTGCTACACACTCTGCATGTTTAGGAAAAGAAATCCTAAAAATTTAAGTCAACGCAATTTGCTGAGCACTTATGTTGAAGAGACTCTGCTAGAGGCTACAGAATATTTTTAAAAGTGATAAATTGTCTCTAATTACACTGTTTACTAGCTAGTTGGTGATAAGGGATGAAAACAGTATATAAGCAAATGCCAGAGACATGTTGGAGAAGGGAAAGATCTGTTAAGGGGTAGGGTAGCCTAAGAAAGCTTCATGGAAGAGGTGGAACTTGAACTGAATCTTGAAGGATGAAGAATCATGGGAACAGAAGAGAGAAACTATAGGTAATGGGACCATCATGAGCAAAGGCAAAATGATAGGAAAGATATTTGCAATGAGATACCTGTATGCTGCATGTGGTATAGGAGATTGATAAAAGGTAACCCTGGGTGAGAGAGGGCCACAAATGTCAGCATGAATGTGAGTCCAACCCAACCAAAAATATACACGCATACGTATTACCTGCTCCAAATCCCACCAATCCACGAGCAACCAACATGTAGTATTTATTATGAGAAGCTGGAACGTGGACATAAGCATAGAGGCAGTTGGCTGCCACCGAAATGAAAATGGAAACGATAAGAGGTTCTTTCCTTGGTCTATAGTTAGACCACAAACCAAATATAGGTGAAGCTACCATCTGGCCGAGGCTAAAGGAAGCAATAACCCAGCCCAAAAAACTTGCACTGGCAGTCTGATCAATCTGCAGAAAAAAAGTACAATGTTTAAGAATTGTTATCCAAGAAAAGTAAAGTTAAAAATCTAAATACATTTTTTCTGACCATGTAACATGTCTTATTAAAAAAATAAAAACAATAATTCTAACATATAAGCTTTATAACACCATTACTTACAGTAAGGAATTCAAACTTCTGACATTACAATTAATTGTGTTAACAATTCACTATACACAAGGAAAAATGCTTAAGAAGCTTCATCTTTTAGAACAATTATGGACATTCTGTGTCATAAACATCTTGTTAAAAAATAATCACATTATATACTTAAGAATAACACCATAAAAATCACATGCCATCCTTTAATTTTTATAAAGTAAATATAATTATTTACCTTATGTTACACTATAAACTAAACAGCCATTAGCACCGTGAATCTATTTATTTTAACTGGGCACAGTAATCAAATGCTTAAAGAGCTGGGACAAAGTGAGAGAATAGCACTGACATATATACACTACCAGATGTAAAATAGATAGCTAGTAGGAAGTTGCTGCATAACACAGGGAGATAAACTCAATGATGGGTGATGACTTAGAAGGCCAGGATAGGGAGGGTGGGAGGGAGTCACAGGAGGGAGGGGATATGGGGATATATGTATAAATACAGCTGATTCACTTTGGTGTACCTCAAAAACTGGCACAAGAGTGTAAAGCAATTATATTCCAATTAAGAGCTTAAAAAAATGCTTAAAGATAATAATAAAATTTCTCTCATTAAACCTATTACTAATTCTTCCTTTCAGCATAGGTAATCCAGAATTCTACCAAAGAGGATTTATATCTCATGAATACCAAGGGAAGAACCAAATGATTAAAACTCAGAAAATACTTTCAGAAAACAGAAAATTTTAGCTTACAAAAGGGACTTACAGAACAAATCAACAGATTGGGTTTTTTTTTTTTTAATACAGGAGGTTATGTAATAAATTTGGAAAAATAAGAGCCATTAAATTTTAGGACATAAGTTTAAACATATATAGATTAAGTGATAGAACAACTTAAGGAAAACCATGGCCTTTTCTTTTCCAAAGATGTGTTTAAAAAGCTGAAAATGAAGATATTTAGGTACATTTTTGTTTGTGTGGAATGAGAAATAAGAGTGAATAAGTACAATTTCATGTCATGTAAATTTAAAAATTAATTTTCAAAAAAGCAATGAAAACAATTTTAATATTAAACATCTAGTAGTTTGAAAGCAAAAGGATAAAAGAGCCTTCTAAGGATATCAATTGACATAGTCAAGAGTCCGTTTTGTGGACAGAAGTGAGCTGACTCTTGAAGATGGCTCTAACAGTTTTAACAATATTTGTTATTTTAATTGGATACTATTCTTTACAATGACTAGAAAACTGGAATCTGCTAGAATTCTGCTAGAATTGTAAGAGGAAAGTAAAATGGTTTGGAAGATATAGTTTCTATACTGCCAAAGAAGGTTTCAGTTCGGTAACAACTGTTATCTGTGCTCCTTTGTGTTTCTCTCTCTCTTACAGTAATAACAGTATATTATTACTATAAGTATGTTTCTGATCCACTGGCCACCTCTAATGATCTCCTTCATATTGTTTTCAGGATAAAATCTAAACTGCTAAAAAAAATTTTTAAATAAATAAAATAAAATATAACTACTTATAATGAAAAACTAGCTCAAAAGCTGGCCACTGTCTCTCCTCTCTAACCTCATCTCTCTGTATGTTCCCCCCCACCAGTTCTAACTTCCAGACACACAGAACTTTCTGAAGTTTCCAAAATGAGTCAAGCTCTTTGCTTCCAGGCCTTTGCACAGGTTCCTCTACTGCCCCTTCCATCAGGAATGCCTTTCCAACCTCCTACTCCCTAGCTCTGACCATTCCTTCGGGTGACCAATGTCTGCAGACCTTCCAAACTCAGCTCAGATATAACTGATTTTGGAAAATCTTCCAGGATCTCTTTAGTCTGGATCAGCAACATCTCCCTAACCTCCATGTCTGTCTATCTGTGTCTGTCTGTGTGTATGTCTCTGTACCCCCCCCCGCCCCCGACGCCTCCTCTGTCTCTCTCTCTGCCTCTCTCCCCTGTGCACGCGCGCACACACTCACACATCACACTCTTAGACTTCCACCCCCTTGTATGGTAATTATCTGTAAACTTGTTTGGTTTTGCACACTTCAGTGAAAGTTAGATCTATATCTTCTCTTAAAAAAACAAAACAAAACAAGACAAACCACAGTACGTAGTATTGAATTTCAACACATTCTTCTCTAAATATGTTAATAATATTGACAAAGTCAAAGTTCTAGATGTAAATTTAAAAATTAATTTCCAGAAAAGCAATGAAAACAATCTTAATGCTTTGCTATGGGAGCTGAGATGTGTTCCAAGCCTCCCCAACTATTTACTTATAGATTATTGCTTATTCATCCAATTAACAGTCACTAGGCCTTCTGTGTGACAAAACCTGTGAGAGGCAACAAACTGAGTGAACACAGTTCCTGCCATCAAGGAGTTTCCAAACCAGGTTCTATTTGTCTGATTCTGAAAAATCCTGCATTTTTGAGTAGCCGAGGAAAAAAAATAGCATGCTTTAATTTAATAGATTAATTATCTGTCAAATGAGGATAACTTCACAGGTTGTTAGGAGAATTATTTAAGCCAATACACGCACAGTGCCTAGGACCATGTCTGCCTATAGTATGCACTAAATGAATGTTACCTATACAATAAAAAATTAATATTTCTTAGTATTTTGGTTGTACTGATACATCAATTTTATTATTATATTTTATTGTAACATGCATGAGTATTCCCACTGTGTCCATGGCTTACAGATAGTCTATCATTCCAATTCAAAATCTGGGTTTAAGAATGTGAATTTTCCTAGAAATCAATCACAATTCTGGGCAACACAGCCTAAGGAATCACTGGGCTGACAGCTGTCTATCGGTCAGGGCCAGAAGCACCAGTCAGAGATTCACGGTAGAGCTGAACTCCTTTCAGACAGATAACTTACTGTTTGGGGGTTTTGAGGGGTTTTTTGGCCTAGCTTTTTATCTTTATCACAGATGACTTTTAAGCTAAGTAATATTTGATAACATATTATCATAAAAGAGATGGTGGCCTTAAATTAATAATGAAAATTTTGATAAACAACAAGGATCTACTATATAGCACAGGGAACTATAGTCAATAGCTTATAAAAACCTATGATGGAAATAAATCTGAAAAAAAGAATATATATACGTGTGTGTATGTATGCGTGTGTGTATTTATATATAAAACTGAATCTGTTTGCTGTACCCCTGAAACATTGTAAATAAACTATACTTCAATTAAATAAATAACATTAAAAAAAAAGAATGAAAAATCTTAAGGCAGTAGGTAACATGGCACTGTAGACTCAGATTTTGGTTTCAGATAGGCTTGATTCTGCCATTTGCTAGCTGTGGGATCGTGGGCAAGCTAGCTAACTTCTCTGAGTCTGAGTTTCTTTATCTGTTAAACAGGAGTGATAACAGCCACCTCAAAGAGTGGTTAAGAAGATCAAAAGATGATTCAGATGAAAGATTTAGTATTGTGCCTGGCACACAGCAAGCTATCAATATTATTATGGAATAACCTGAGAAAATTAACTCATAAGATTTTGGGTGAAAATGTTATATTTGTATTGCCAAAGAACTAGTGATACGTTCGTGTGCTCTCAATAAATTTACCTTTGAAGAGATTTCAAATACCTGGAGAAAGGAGTGTACCTTTTCAAAATTCAACTTACTATGCTGAGTAGACCTAATTTTGTAAATACCTTTCTTTTGAGAATTGTGAGGTTAAACTAGATACAGGGAAATCGTAGAAATCAAGAATTTTGATACATGGAAATATATATTTTAGCACAGAAGATGTTGCTCCAGAACTGTAAAATATTCTGTTCCAATTCTAATAATTCTGCCAGTATGGAAAGAATTCGTAGTGTCATGAGTAATGATTTCATGTAAAATAAATTTTTAATTAGTTTACATTAATTTTCAAAATGGCAATGAAAATGTGGCACTAAATCACTGAAAAGTAAAATCTGTATTTTTTTCCCATATTTCTTTTAAAAGACAGCATAAGAAAATAGCATTTTTAGCATTTTTAAGTTAAAAATTATAAAAACTAAAAAATCTAAAATGAAACATGTCAGTAAATTTCTTGTATAATAGGTGTAACTTTTAAACCCTAACTATTCATCAAATATGTCTAGTATTTTTGCCATCTAACCGCTCTAACAATTTAGTAGAGAAGTGAGGTAAACTCTCTGTAACAAACACACTGTTACAACACTCAGTGATAAGTGTTAATGATAAAGGGATATGGAAGCACGGAGGAAAACCTTCTAACGCAAACTGGGGTGAGGGACAGTAAGAGAAGGCTTTTCTAAGGAGGTGACATTGGAGCAAAGCCTTGAAGAATTAATAAAAAATAGTGGAGAAGAAGGGAGGAAGGGAATGGCAGTGGAAGGGAGAGATGGAGGGAAGGAAAGCACTCCAGGAAAAAAAGGAGGAAAATGTGTAAAGATCTGAGGACCTTAGGTTCATCCAAGTACATGTATATATACTCGTAACAAATTACTGGCTATAGAGCTAATATGGGCCAAGGCTCAGGATCTAGGCTGAAACACACACACACACACACACACACACACACACACACACACACACACCCCTCTGGAGAAAACCAAAATATAAAAAGCAAGCTGATAAAGAAATACACACAAAATAATATAAGGATAAAGAGTTAAGAGTAATGTCATGGAAACTAAGAGAGGATTTCAAGAAGCAGAGAGAGGACAACAAGATCAAACACTATCCAAATGTCACCTAAGTAAGTACTGAAAAGTATCTACCATTTGGTGAGCAATTAAGTCATTGGAGACCTCACCGAGAACAGCTCAGGGTGGCTGAGGAGTTCATCAGGCTAAGGAGTGAATAGGAGTTAGGAAGTACAGAGGAACTCTTTCAAGAACCTTAACTGAATTATAGATTATGTCTCCAGTTTAAATGCTGATTTTTAATAAATTCATTACTGGAATTTTAAGAGAGTACTGACAGTTATACATCAAATATATATATTTAAAAGGTAGAACTGACAGGACTTGATGATCAATTGATGTCAGGGTACCCACCAAACTTGCATCTTCTTGTCACCCCCTCCTTCCCATCTAGTAACCACAGCATCAAAATACATATATTGTCTATTCTTTTCACCATGTCACCTGACAACCCAAATTAATTCTATCAGAAAGCATGAAATTATTCCATAGCAGTATCACTTATGCATGTAAGGAATTCAGACTATGTCTAGCTTAGTTTCCTTTTTATCAGGGAAGGGGTATGCATGGGATGGGAAATTGGCTAATAAGTAGGTGACCATACGTCTACATTTGCCCGGGATAGTCTGGATATAACGGTATTTTCCTGCTAAAGTACTCTTTACTTCAAGAGTGTTCTGGTTTGCATAATAAAGCATACAGTTACCTTACTTATAATCCTCTTTTGAGGAATTATCTCAAGTTATTCTAGTAAAGATTAAATCAGAATACCAAAGACACTCTCTAGAAAACTCTTAACTACATGAGTTATTACTACTATAGCTACTTTAGAGAAGAATAAAGTGTACAAACCTTTTGGAGATACGGCCATATTGACATTATCACAATAGAAAATCCTGTGAAGAGGAAGATTCTGTTATTTATACTTATAATAATTTCATCACTATAGGTACAGTTTTTTGAACTATAGCATGGACCTTAAAACGTCATTCTGAATTTACAAATTTATGACCACAAATGTCTAATTTATCAAGCAATGGGGTTTTATTTATCAGAAGGAAAATAAATATTAAAGGCTTGAAAAAATATATATATATAATTATAGTCCCTCACTATAATCAACATAATAAAAGCAGAGGACCTAGTTCTCCTCATTCATGTGCCTTTGCTATAAATGAAAATTACTGAGAGCTTTGTTAAGCTTTTATAGCAGAAATGAATGAAGGAAAGGCTACACTGTTATAGAGGAATTGTTAGGCTTCTAATATGTGTTGTTTGGGAGAGATAATTGACTGTAAGGAGGACGAAGGAGAAGGAAAATGATCTTTAAAGGGGGCAGTGGCCATAAAGAACTAGGACTTCTCAAGATGGGCATACCTTAAAGAAAAATTATCTCTGCTAGCCTTTATTGCTTGAGAACTGTAATGATAAACTCTAATGCTATTTGTCGATTTTAAACATTAGACACATCCAATCAAAATTCTCTCAAGGCTATTAAAAAAAAAAAAAGACAGCTCTATTAAGATAGAATTCACATAGAATTCACCCATTTAAAGTGTACGATTCAATGGTTCTTAGTATCCCAAATATGTGCAACCATCACTATAGTCAATTTTAGAATATTTTAGTCACCTCAAAAAGAAACCCTGGACCCTTTAGCTATACTCTGTTATCCTCCATCCTTTCCCCAACAACCCTAAGCGACCGCTAATCTAATTCCTGTCTCTATAGATTTTCCTATTCTGAAATTTCGTATGAAAAGAATCACACAATATGTGGTCTTTGGTGTCTGGTTTCTTTGCACAATGCTTTCAAGGTTCATCTATGCTGTAGCATTTTCGGTACTACATTCCTTTTTAAAAGACTGTTATAAAAAATAACTTAGCTTCATTTTAGTGTATTTTGAATTAACACGTTGACTTTGATGAAAAGTGGGTTGAAAGAGTCAACTAATATTTGAAAATAAGACTACTATTACACAATCAAGAAACTTGTAAACAGGGACTTCCCTGTTGGTCCAGTGGTTAAGAATCTGCCTGTCAATGCAGGGGACATGCGTTGGGAGTCCTCGATCAGGAGGATCTCACATGCCGCAGAGCAACTAAGTCTGTGCACCACAACTACTGAGCCTGCGCTCTAGAGCCCGAGAGCCACAACTACAGAAGCCCGCGAGCCTAGAACCTGTGCTCCACAACAAGAGAAGGCACCGCAATGAGAAGCCCACATACCACAATGAAGAGTAGCCTCCGCTCGCCACAACTAGAGAAAGCAGCAAAAAAGACCCAACGCAACCAAAAATAAATAAATAAATTTATTAAAAAAAAAAGAATCCACCTTCCAATGCAGGGGATGTGGGTTTGATCCTTGGTTGGGAAACTAAGATCCCATATGCCACGGGGCAACTAAGCCCTCATGCCACAACTACAGAGACAGCCTACTCACTCTGAAGCTTGCACACCACAACTACTGAGGCTGCACGCCACAACTAGAGAGAAGCCCGTACTCCACAACTAAGACCAGAGGCAGCCAAAAATAGAAAGGAAAGAAGGAAGGAAGGAAGGAAGGAAGGAAGGAAGGAAGGAAGGAAGGAAAACTTACAAACAGGTAAAATGTTTAACATGCCAATCAAAATCTAAAGTTAAAAAAAATTTTGCTGATAAATTTGAAATTATTACTTATGTTTTAGATAATTGAATAATAAAAATTAGAAGTGTTTTAAATGAAATAAAAATCTGTTGTAGAGATTGTTACCTAAACAACATTCATTTGCCCCCTTCCTCCTCTCTGATAGAATCCTGGTTGTATTCAGGTATCTAGCACTCCTCCTCAAAGCCACAGGCTTTAGAGGATACTGTGTCCACCCCAAAACCACAGGGTAGATCCCACTATCCTAGCTGATGATGGGTTTAGAAAATAACAGATAACCCAGTTCTGACCAGGGAGAAACGAGGGGAGGTCTACTTTGGGACCTCCAGGAAATGACTCCTCATCTGTTTGGAGGTTTAAAAAGTAAATCCCTTTCAATCAATAAAAATTACTGTGGAAGGATATGATGCTTAGAATTGCTGCTGCATCCCTCTTATCGCCTAAGAATGAAGGCAATATGCAGAAGAGGGCAAAACCAAAAATCTAATCCAGAAGCAGAGCCAGTGAACTTCACCTGGAGTTGTCCCACTGTGCATATCTTATAAGAAAAGATAAATTACTGTTCAAGCCAATTTGAATCAACATTTTTTTCTTGATACTTGTAGAAAGCATAATAATAGACATACGATCCAATAAAGTGTTGAAAATATCCTTTATTTTGTACTTTTCTTTAGTTTTAGCTTTATTTAAAATCTATTTTTACTCAATGTTGAATCATAAAGAAGACTGGCAAGTGAGAGAGAACAAGAGGGTGACCTGAGATAAAGAGAAAGGATATAAAAAACGATTTACTCAAATGACCTTCACTAAATTCATTTCAGGGAAAGAAACCATTTGTAAAATTAGTGCCGATGGACTTAGAGTCCACGCTTGGAAAAAAAATTGATTCCCTAAAACATTCCTTTATAACCTATCACAGTATTGAGAATTTCTACATATTTTCATTCCTTATCATTTTAACACAATCACAGTTCTTAATATCAAAAATTTTTTCCTCATAAAGGTTAACTTTTTAAGTAAATATATTTTCAGAAATAATGTTAACAGGTCAAAATACATCAAGCTATACAAATTAAGATTCTTGCACTGTAGTATTCGTGTGTCAATATAAAAGTTAAGTGAGGTACACAGGCAACAAAAGAAAAAAACAGATACACTGAACTACATCAAAATTTTAAAATTCTGTGAATCAAAGGGCACAATCAGCAGAGTGAAAAAAAAGAGTCCTGGAATGGTTGAAAATATTTACAAATCATATATCTGATCAGGGGTTAATATTGAGAATATATAAAGAACTCCTACAACACAACAACAACAAAAACAGCCTTATTTTAAAAACAGGCAAAGGACTTGAACAGACATTTCTCCAAAGAAGATACCAGATGGCCAATAAGCACGAGAAAAGATGCCTAACATAAATAATCATCAAGGAAATGCATATCAAAGTCACAATGAGCTACTACCCCATTAGAATGACTACTATTAAATAAACATAAAATAAGAGTTGGTGAGGATGTGGAAAAATCTGAACCCTGACTGTTGATGGGAATGTAAAACGCAGCAGCAGCTATGGAAAAAAGTATGACAGTTCCTCAAAAATTAAAAACAGAATTATCATATGACATAGCAATTCCACTTCTGAATATATACCCAAAAGAACTGAAAGCAGAATGTTAAAAGAGATATTTGTACACCCATGTTCACAGCACTTATTTGTAAGAAACAAGATATGGAATCAACCCAAATGTTCAGCAATAGATAAATAGATAAACAAAATGTGGTATATACTGAAGGGGATCAGATCATGCTACCCCAAAACACGCTGCTTTGGCATATTGATTATTTTGAGCTGAAGGCAACTAACAAACAGCAGACACAGAAGGGCTCTCTGTCCTTCCTGTTTCTGCCTAAAAACAGGGCATAAATTTCCCCTGAGATATGTCCTCTTCCAGTACCAGGAAGAAGAAAACATTCTTATCACTGGAGATGGAGCATCGATGCTGAGATGAGCCTGCACAAACAAATCTTACTCAAATAACCCTCATCCTTCATTAGTTTCCCCCCTGTATTTCCTAGCCGCTTTTCCACAATTTACCATCCCTAGAAGGCCAATGCCCTTCCTTTGTCTAGTCACTTCTCACAATTACAGCCCTTCTAGTCACAATTACAGCCCTTTGTTAAACTAGTATATAAGCCCCTGAGCCTTACCATTTCTTTGGGGTTTTCACTTCTTTTTGATGAAGCCCCATGTGTCACATAAAAATATTAACATCAAATAAATTTTTATGTTTTTCTCCTGTTGATCTGCCTTTTGTCAGTTTAGTTTATAGGCCCCAGCTATAAAACCTAAGAAAGTAAAGGAAAAGTTTTCCCTCCCCTAGAATTTATACAATAGACTATTTTCAGCCTTAAAAAGGAAGGAAATTCTGACACATGCTACAACATGGATGAATCTTGAGGACATTACGCTAAATGAAATAAATTAGTCACGAAATAAAAAATACTGTATGATTCCATTTCTAAGAAGTATCTAGAGCAGTCAAATTCGTAGAAACAGAAAGCAAAATGACTGTTAACGGGCTGACAGGAAGGGGAAATGAGTTGTTTAATGGCTATAGAGTTTCAGTTTTGTAAGCTAAAAAAGTTCTGGAGATCAGTTATACAACCATGTAGAGACAGTTAACACTTCTGATCTTAGAAATGGTTAAGATGGTACATTTTATGTTACATGGTTTTTACCACAAAAAAAATAATCTTTAAATGACATTAAAATATTATATTTTATATAAAGTTTTAAAATTATGTATAATTTCTAATACTTACCTACACTGCTAAGAAACATAGTAACATACAGAATCCTAATAGATCTCCATCGGCTCCTATAATGCTCCTCAGTTTCTATAATATCCCATTCTCTAGGTATAAAGAAGAAAAAAGTAGTATAAAGTAATCTCATTACATGCAAATCTTTTTGTGGTACAATTTTATTTTCTCTCTCCTAAAGTCATGAAAATTATATGACAGAGGTATAATTTACCAATATTGGTTTTTACTACACTAATTCATGTACAAGTAAGTATTATATCTTTTAATTTCCATGGATTGTATTTATGCATTATTGTGCATAGAAACTTGGGAGACATGAGGTAGCTTAAAAAGGCAAAACATTTTGTGAACCAATTATTTTGCTATTGTTGGCATGCTACAAACTTATAAATAAAGCATGTTGAAATTTGCTAAACTGACAAAATGAATAAAGTACATCAGAATAAATAAACTAAACTAGCTACCAACCATTAGATCTCCTACAGGTGGGATATACAACTAGTAACTATGAAAAGATAATAACTGTCACCATTATGACATGCTCTACTTGCTAACAGCAAATTAACTTTGCTGTAGGAAGCTATTTTGGTTGGGTACTTTCAGCAAAATGAAAATAAAAGTGACACCAGGAAGGTCTGATGAGACCTAAGACATTTCTAGCCCTGGGACCTCCTGAAACATTTGCCTTTGCTCCAACACAGGTTACCAGATAAGTTCTGTTAGTGGACCAGAGAGGCCAAGGCCCCTCCAGACTGGGTTGATCTTTCATATAAGCCTTGACCTGGATTAAGGGCAAGTACATTAACCACACAGCCTACCTCTGTCAGGTGATACATTAGTATGTGTACCCATTACATTTTCACATATGCACACAAAAAGAGTTAACAAATTTACCTTAATATAAGCATTACGTTTTCAAATAATTAAGATAAGCACAACAGACAAAATGCCATTTTATGTTCCAAGATTATTTTCTAAAATAGACTTAGGTCTGTTAGTCTTCAAAAGAGAATCTTTTTTTTTTTTTTCAAATATGATGCAATTGGGAGTGTTAGAGAGGGAAGAAAGAAGAGAAATAACATTTATTAGGTCTATTATGTGCCAGATATATTAGTTCATGATACATTATATACAAAGCGCTTAACACTGTATATGCTGTTCCACAAAAATAGACTGTAATATCCCATACCTGAAAAAGAGCAGAACCCCAGATGCTCATATTTGCAAATCAATATATTGAAATTTGGAATACATAATACAGATATAGTAAGTCCCCTATATACAAACCTTCAAGTTGCGTACTTTCAAAGATGAGAACGTGCGTTCACATGTCCAATCACGTAAGTTAGTTCACGTGTCTGGCATACACTGTAACATGTATGCATCCTCTACAAGTGGCTGTGCTTTTGTGTACTTTACTGTACAGTACTGTATCAAGTACAGTAGTACGGTATCTTTATTTCAAGCCCAGGATGTCTGGAAGCAAGGGTAAAAGCAGTGGTGATTTAGCTGGTACAGCTAAGAAGTGCCAAGCAATAATGATGGAAACAAAAGTGAAAATAATTGAGAGAGTTGAGCAAGGCAAAAATATGGTAGTTGTCACTCATTCTTATAACATGAATTGTTCAACCATCAGCATGATTCTAAATAAGGACAAGATCATGGAACATGTGAAGTCTGTGTGCCAATGATGTCGACAATAATATTGAAGAAGCGTGGAAAAGTGATGAAGGAGATGGAGAAACTTCTCAGTGTGTGGATGTAGGTTCAGTATCAGCGTGGAGTCCTGCTCAGTTTAATGCTGATTCAAGAGAAAGCTAAAAGCCTTTATGAAGACTTGAAGGCGAAACACGGCAAAGAATCAGAGGGTGTATCTTTTGATGCCAGCAATGGCTGGTTTCATCAGTTCAAGGCTAGAGCCAACCTTCACGAGGTAAAAGTAAGTGTCAAGGCAGTGAGTGCAGAAATGGTAGCTGCCCAGGAATTTCCTGAAACACTCTGAGAAATTATCGATGAAGGCGTGTATTCACCCAAGCAAGTTTTTAATGTGGCTGAGAAAGGACTGTACTGGAAGAGGATGTCACACCGAAGTTACATCAGTAAGGAAGCTATAAAGCAGCAGAGACAGGCTAAGTCTGTTGTTGGGTGGCAACGCTTCCAGTGATATGAAGCTTAAGGCTCTCTTGGTTTATCATTCAGAGAACCCAAGAGCCCTTAAAAACAGAGCCAAGGACTCTCTTCCTGTTGTGTATAAGAGTAACCCCAAAGCCTGGGTTACACAGGCCATTTTCCAGGATTGGTTTTTCCACCACTTTATTCCCGAGGTAGAAAAACATTGCTTGGAGAAGGACATCCCATTCAACATTTTTTTGTGGCTCAACAATGCTCCAGACCACCCCCCATTCATGGACGACTTTCATCCCAGTGTCAAAGTAGTGCATTTGCCCCCAAACACTACATCCCTCATTCAACCTGGACCAGGGAGTTATAGCGCCTTTCAAGAAATATTATTTACATCACACTTTTCATCAGGCAGTAAAGGTGAGTGACGAATCAGCAACAACCTTGTGACAATTTTGGATGGACTAAAACGTCCACAAGGCCATAAAAAACATTGACTTTGCTTGGTGTGAGGTTATGGTCGTCACCATGAATGGGGTTTGGAAGAACCTTTGCCCACAGTTTGTTTATGATTTTCATGGATTTGAGAAGGTGGATGAGGAGTCCAAAAAGGTCTTCAGCAACTCAGTGACCCTCAGTGAGAAGCTGGTGCTAGAGCTGCAAGAGGATGACGTCACTGAACTCCTGGCTGTGCAACATGAGCTTCCTAATGAAGACCTGATGGAGCTGGAGGCCCAGAGAAAGGACAGCAAAGAGAGACAAGAGGAAGTAACTGAAGAATGGAAGAGATTCACGATACAGGAAATGGCAAGGGGATATTCTTTATGTGAGGAGGCACTGTTAGTTTTTGAGGCACAGGACCTGAACATAGAATGGTACATGAAGGCTGCAGCAGTCGTTCAGAATACAATCCAGTGCTACCGTGTCATCTAGATGAGAGAAAAAGAGCTACTACCCAGACATCACTGGATTGTTTTTTTAAGAAGGGAGATAGAATTGAATCCAGCAAGGAACCAGAACCTGTGCCATCAACGTCAGGCGTGAGTGAAATCGCAGCTTGCCCTCCGTCTCCTACTGCTGACGATCCTTCAGCTCTACCATCTCCCACCTCCTCTCCCTCGCCCAGTCAGTGACTCTTCTTGCTGTTCACTCGATGCCAGCCCCTGTATGCCAGCTGTTGTACTGTACAATTATTCTTTTCAAGGTACTGTACTGTAAGGTTAAAAACGTTTTATTTTTTGTGATTTTTTTAATGTATTATTTGTGTGAAAAGTATTATAAACCTATTACAGCACAGTATTATATAGTCGATTGTGTTAGTTGGGTACCTAGACTAACTTTGTTGCACTTATGAACAAACTGGACTTGGAACTCATTTGTATCTAGGGGACTTACTGTAATTACATATCAGCAAAAGGTATACACCATTCAATCCCACAGCACTGATTCTGGGATCATTTTAAAGTATTGGATTACTATTATAATTTTAATTAACTCATTATTATTTTCTGGAGATCAGAAATCTAACTGATAATCACAAATAACTATCACTAAAAACAAGCCTGAACATTTTCAAATAACCAATTTGCTCAGATCTTATCTAAGTTAGGGAACCCAGAGAAGTAATAATTTGATTCTGAAAAAAAAATGTAATAAAATTGTTTGAGTGACTTTGACTTGAAGGTCAGTCAAAAATCTTTCTTCTTTTAATGACAGCTATTAAATATTGAAGGGATGATAGAAAATCACCATTTACTCTCCATGTAATAATGGATGAAAGAGAAGATCATCAGTGAATCCTAAAATAACTGGTTGAAAGGTCACAAGTCCTCAAAGTATCATTCCTCTGTCGACCTACTAATCAAAAGATGGAAAATGAGCCTTTGTAATTGAAGGATAGAAGTTATCCTCTTAACCAAGCAGTCAAGCTTGGCATCCCCAACAGCAGGATGGCCTGGCATCCAATGACTCCTGATATAATACATTGGGATGTTCTCAACATAAGCCATGGGATTTTCTTGCCAGAAATGTTTGACCAGGATCTACCCAGAAATAGTCCACAAATCCAGAATGTGAGATGTCCCAAAGAAAACAGAAAACTAACCTAGACTTATCAGAGGATTCAATGATGGGAAGAACAGAAAGAGAAGGTCAGGGGACAGTTTTAGGTTGGAGGAGTCTAAAAAGACTATTTCTAGCTGTGGTAACAGTGATATAGCTGTGTAAAAGAATGTCTATGTTTTGAGGAGATGTAGGCTGCAGACTAAAATATTTAGGATAAAGTGCCATAATGTCTGCAACCTACTTTTGGGTAGTCTGGCAAAAGAGGTGGGGGTGTGTGTGTGCGTGCGTGCTTGAGCACACGTGCGCATGTACAGAGAGATTTGAGCAGTGTGGAAAAGGCTAACAATGACAGGGTAATCAGGTGTTTATTGCACTTTTTCAATTTTTCTATAGATTTAATACGTGTCAAAACAAAAATTTTCCTTCTTTTTAATTCAAAGAAGTATAACTTTGGTGAAGAAATGTATCTTTCTTCCTTGTTGGAGACACTAGGAACATAGGAGAATATCGCTGTCCTTCAATCAAGTTACCATTTTTATTACATTTTCTTAACCTTGATGATTCAGCCAACCATGTCACATGGTTGAGAGTAAGTTTCCAAATCAACCGATGCACAAAAAAGAATGCTGCACTTCCAAGGTGATTTGTTTAACATTTTGATTCCTTTCTATTATCACTGCTGTATTCTGGTATTAGTTCTCCATTTGAGATTCTTCTTCAAGTAAAAATGCAATGCTGGGACTTCCCTGGTGGCACAGTGGTTAAGAATCCACCTGCAAATGCAGGGGACACAGGTTCATCCCTGGAAGATCCCATGTGCGAGGAGCAGCTAAGCCTGTGTGCCACAACTACTAAGCCTGTGCTCCAGAGCCTGTAAGCCACAACTACTGAGCCCACCCGCCACACCTACTGAAGCCTACATGCCTAGAGCCTGTGCTCCGCAACAAGAGAAGGCACCACGAGAAGCCTAGGCACTGCTACAAAGAGTAGCGACTAGAGAAAGCGCATGCACAGCAACGAAGACCCAACGCAGCCAAATAATAAATTTAAAAAATAAATAAATTTATTTTTAGAAAAACTGCAATGCTAAAGGGTTTGTCCTGTCCAAAATTTTCTTTAGAAACTATACCTCAAATGATAGCATGCTTATCAAAGTTGTGACTTAAAAACTATGAGGAATACACAATATACTGGAGTGAATTGATAACCAAAATAAGTTAGATAAAACTTAATAGGAAAAAGTAAAAAGTGCCAAATTTAGGTTGAATAGGTCAAGATCTAATACAAGCATTCTTGGGTAAACATCAGTACTTTACATGCAAAAAAAGACTCTGGATTTACTTGCAAAAAAAAAATGGGTTTACTGAGGGGAAAAATAAAATTGTACTTTTACTAGAGAGAGCATCAGTGAACTACTGAAGAGCAAAAAAGAACCCATATTGAACGAGGATATGAGAAAGGAGTGTGTGGTCACTGACAGAACACTGTAATGGTGTAAAAGTTATAGAAATTAAAAGTCAGAAACAAATTGAGAATGTTCTATAAAGGTATCTTCTATACAACCATAAGTCCTAATAATATTTGTTTTACAGAGTCTAGGCTAAAGTTGCAAAGAAAAATTTTAAGCACCTTTAATACTTTAGGATATTCTAAGAGAGGGATCAGCAAACTACAGTCTACATAGGCCAAAACTGTTTTTGCGTGAGCTAAGAATGGTTTTTACAGATGAATATTTGTGATAAATCTCATGACAGAAAACATTAACTTTGAGCTCTAATTAAACAAAATGCCACCCCCCCCAAGAATTCTATTCCTCTCATTATTAGATTTGTATTACAAAAAAATTATACTCTTTTATTATTACTTTTTAATTTCATTACTGCAAAAATTTGTGGAAATTTATTTTTGTTCTTGCTATCTAAGTTCCTACATAATAATTTTGATTTTGCCTCTTGGCCTGCAAATCCTAAAATATTTACCATATGGGCCTTTACAGAAAAAGTTTGCCAACCCTGCTCTCTTAAACTTTATGGATAGGGTCAGTGGGGATTATCGAGGACTTGATGAAAGGTTGGTGGTGAATTAGACTCATGTTTTTGCAATTTACTCAAAGTGAACAGGGCTTGCCAATTAGTTTTACATATGTTCCCTTTATGTTTTTAAGGACAGTACACTTATTGAGTTATTCTCAAAATACTCCCTTTCTATTTTAAAAATGCTAAATCTAGAAATTAAATTCAGATAGGCAGAACACCTGAATTTAAATGGACCCTAATGAGCATCAATTACTTGGACGTAATTGAAGCAGAGTAAGAAAAAAAAATTCTCTTTTCAGATTTATTTGGGCAAAGTGATAGAATGTACCATAAGACTACATCTAACCATCACTCAAGGATCCTGAAATCTATCTGAAACTAGGAAGAACTAGGAAGAAGCAGAAAAGATGCTGAGAAATCCAAAAATCACAAAGTTCATGCACGCAAGCTCATGCACTTGATGAATACAAGAGATCTTTAGCTTTCAGTCAGAGCTTCCATGTTCTAACTACCTACAATTCTATTAAGCTTAGATACATGGTTTTCAGAGCCACAGCAAACTAGAAGTCCTAAAGAAAAATTGGGAGAAGAGAGGTTTTGCAGACAGCAACAAAAACAGAGGTTGCCAACAGATAACAAAAACATGATGAGGAATAGTCTCCCAGAAACAGAATAGGCAGAAAAATGAAAAACAGACGTGAAAAGTATAGCACTGTAGAACAAATCAGTATAGAAGCACATAGTCCCAAATGCCTTATTAGGTCTGGATGATGTCACTCTATTACAATATATTTCAGCAGTGACATTCATTTTAATGACGTCAAGAAAAAACATAAAAAAATTACATTCCATATATTCTGTTTAGTAAATCAGGGACCTGAAAAATACATTTTCCAAACGGTTTCAAACTGATTTTTTTTTTTAGAACTTTTATTGAGATATAATTGACATACAATAAACTGCATATATTTAGAGCATACAATTTGGTAAACCAATCTCCCAATTCATTCCCCCCCAACCCTCCTCGCTTTCCCCACTTGGTGTCCATATGTTTGTTCTCTACATCTGTCTCTCTGTTTCTGCCTTGCAAACCAGTTGATTTGTACCATTTTTCTATAGTCCGCATATATGTGTTAATATACAGTATTTGTTTTTCTCTTTCTGACTCACTTCACTCTGTATGACAGTCTCCAAGTCCATCCATGACTCTAGAAATGCCCCACGTCTAGAAATGACCTGACAAATACATTTTCCAAACGGTTTCAAATTGATTTTTAAAAAAGATTTGGTGCTCATACACAAAAATAAACTCAAAAGGATTAAAGACCTAAATGTAAGGCCAGATACTATTGTATAAAACTCTCAGATGAAAATACAGGCAGAACACTCTCTGGTATAAATCACCAAGATCTTTTTCAACCCACCAACTAGAGTAATGAAAGTAAAAACAAACGGGACCTAATTAAACTTAAAAGCTTTTGCACTGCATAGGAAACCAAAAACAAAATGAAAAGACAACCCTCAGAATGGGAGAAGCAACTGCCAAGGGATTAATCTCCAAAATATATTGTACAAATGGCTCATACCACTCAATAATAAAAAAAAAAAAAAAAAAACTCAATCAAAAACTGCATGGAAGACCTAAATAAACATTTTTCCAAAGAAGACATACAGATGGCCAACAAACACATAAAAAGATGCTCAACATCATTAACTATCATTATTAGAGAAACGCAAATCAAAACTACAATGAGGTATCACCTCACACAGGCCAGAATGGCCATCAACAAGAAATCTACAAACTATAAATGCTGGAGAAGGTGTGGAGAAAAATGAACTCTCCTACAATGCTGGTGGGAATGTAAATTGGTACAGCCACTATGGAGAACAGTATGGAGGATCCTTAAAAAACAAAAAATAGAGCTACCATATGACCCAGGAATCCCACTCCTAGGCATATATCCCAAGAAAACCTTAATTTGAAAGGATGCATGCACCCCAATGTTCACTGCAGCCCTGTATACAATAGCCAAAACATGGAAGCAACCTAAATGTCCACCAACAGAGGAATGGATAAAGAAGATGTGGTACATATATACAATGGAATATTATTCAGCCATAAAAAGGAACAAAATAGTGCCATTTGCAGAGAGGTGGAAGGATCTAGAGATTGTAAGTCAGAAAGAGAAAAATACTGTATGATATCGCTTACATACGGAACCTAGAAAAATGGTAGTGATGAACTTACTTGCAAAGCAGATATAAAGTCACAGATGTAGAGAACAAACTTATGGTTGGGGGGGCGGGGGCTGGGGATGAATTGGGAAATTGCGACTGACATATATACATATATATACAACTGTCCTAGACAGCTGAAGCTTACCTGTGAATTTATTAATCTACTGTAATAATTATGTATGTTTAAAATAAAATAATAGTTAAAGGTTTTCCTAAAGGTGAAAACACATATCGCATAGTAAGAAATAAACTCTAACAATTCTAGGGTCAAAATAACCAGAATAATAAGGGTCAAAATACACTTCATCCCTTAAATGCTTAAAAATTACCCTTCGTTTATACATTTGGCTTAGGACAAAGGTGAGCTCCTCTTACGTTTACTTGCAAAAAAGTATCAAGAAGTTATCACGCAATTAGTTAAGTGAATACTAAGACCTGTATATTCAAGTCTCGAATAAAACCGTGTGAAACGTACAAAGTAATCAGTTCTGAAAAGGGCCAAATGCAGTGGCTTGGTTGCTGCATCAGGGTTGGAGTGAAAGTAGAAGGGGCAGTTTGCGTTTCCTTCACCAGGACCCGCCGGCTCGAGGCGCCCGGCGGCGTTCTCGCAAGTGGGAGCGCATCTCCCAGTCTCGCTCACCCTGCCGCCGGCTCCCGCCACCATGGCACCCCTCATTCGGCCCACAAGGCCTCACGCAGAGAAAGGGGCCAGTCCCAATAGCGCAAGAGGATGAGGGGGCCTTCCTCCAACATCCGCTCACCTGCTTCCGGGTGTCCTGTCTCCTAGGAGCGGCTCCTGCTCAGCCTCTACCTGCAAGCTCGCCATAGTGACAACTCCCACACGGGTTGAAGCGAACTCTCGCGACACCTCGTGCTCCCTCCCATTCCCAGCGGCCTGAAGCTGTCAAAACAGGCCTGCAAGGGCGCGTGCACGCCCGGCGACCAGAATGGGCGGAGCGCCCCAGGGCAGAGGCGGGGTCGCGCAGGAGGCGGGGCGGTGCCGAGAGGATGATGGGGTTAAGGGCGGGGCCCTAAGTCCTTACCCTTCTGGCGGGGTCGCCGCCGCCTCTCGGCCTCCGGGGACGACGTGAGGCAGAGTCGGGGAGGGCTCGGGGGCGTGTCCAAACAGCCAACGCGCCCAGGGCTAGTCCTCCTCCCTACGCTGCCCTGGCAGCAAGCCCTCGCTTCTCGATTCCTGGAGAGGCTGCTGTAGCTGTGGTTGGGGCTTAGAAGGGAGGCGAGTCCCGAGAGCCTGGGGAGCCGCGGCGTGGGAGTCTCGGCCCGCAGGACAGCAGGCGCCCGCCAAACGGCCACTGAGTAAGTAGCCGGTCCAGGCCGCGCTTCCCAAGCCTCTTGCCGCGCTTGCCTACGTGCCAGGAGGCAGGGACTGAGAGCGCAAGGCTTGGCGGGAGATGCGGGGGTCCCGGCCCGAGTGAGGGGGGCTGGCGGGCTGTCCCTTCCTTCCCCCTGGGGAAGATGGAGGTGGCTGCGCGCTGTGGTGTTCTTGCTCGGCTAACTACAGAGGCACCTTACCCGTAGTGCCTTATTAGGACCTGGAATGAAGATGATCTGCAGATTCGAACCCACCGCCTCCTGCGTGGACAGGGGGCTTCCGCCTTGCAAGATGCCACTCAGCAGAGCCTGCTGCTGTAACCTGGGGGTTAGAAAAGGCACAGCACCAATTTGACAATGACCAGCTCTTCTCATCCACAAGGAAAATGACATTTTTGGAAAATATGTCGTGGGTTGTTTTTGTTTGTTTTGAGTAGATCTTGGTGCTGTTTCTTTCCAGGTTGCTTACATATTGACATCTTACCCCTACAAACAGGCTTGTAAGCTCATTGGTAGCAGTAGTCATGTGTGTCACAATTACTGTTTTATTAGCACTAGATACATTCTTATGTGATTTCATTTGATCACAACTGTCCTATGAGGTAGGTATAGCAGACACATTTCTATTTTACTGAGAACTAAGGCCTAGAAAAGTTAATAACTTACCCAGAATCACCCAGTGTGAAAGTGGCAGAGTTGGGACCCAAGTTCATTTGTTTTTGATCAATATTTATGAGAACTTATCCTATGCCAGGCCCTATACTAGTTATGTGTCGTATGGTATATGCCATCACTTCTGATCTTTGTCATTTGTGACCTTGTGTGTATCCTGTTAGATACATTCCACTGGTGAACAGCTAATCTTGAAATGTGTTTTCTACTAGTTCAGAGTTATCTTCTAAATCCAGACCTGACATTGCCTACTTGGATTCAGTCTTGCAAATTTGTTTGTAACAGCTTACAAAAACATATCAGATTCCTATGATTGGTTCCAAGAAGGTACATGGGTAAAACTAGTAATTTTTTGTCATAATGTTGCTTTATTGTATTTTCAGCTTCTTGTTTAATCTCTGGAGTCTAGCACAGTGTATGGCAATACACATATATTTGACAAAGGAACTTTTAACCAGTACTGCACCAAGCAGAATAGTTACCAAATAAATATGTGTTGAATGAATACTTATTGAATTACCTTATTTCATCCCTACAGCAATCCTCTGAAGTGGGATTGTCTCAAGCATACAAGGAAATTGAAAGTATGGAGATTAAATAATTTGCCTAGGGTCACACCTCCAGTTAGCAACAAAGTTAGAATCCAAAAAACACAGGACTCTGACTATAAAGCCTGTGCTTTTCACCACCAGCCTTCCTATGAAAAGAATGTCAAAAAGAATCTTTTCCCATGTCTCTTAAAATATTTCAAAACAAGTAATCAATTTTTATATAAATGAATTTGCTCTTATGTATTAGGTGAGCTATTATTCCCCTTTTATAGTTTAAGGTGGCTTACTCAAGGTCAGACTGCTAGTGGAGAACCTAGGTCTTCTGACACTGCTATTTTCCATCGTTGCCTCCAAGTGATGACTTTAGATGGCAAAAGTACATGGAATGAATGCATGTACAACTGGTGAAATGTAAATAACCTGTATGTATCGTACCAATTAAAAAAAAGAAAAAGAACAAATCATTTCTTAGGAACATACAACACCCAAAGTAAACATTTAAAAAATTTATTTAAAAACCTGATTATTTCTTTTAAAGCCCATGGAAAAGAAGAATTAAATTTGAAAAGAGATTCGATTATTTGCTAAATGTTCCACATAAGCTTATGAGACAGTCCACCTGTTCGATTTCTGTAGATGACTGCTTAGAATAGAACAGATAGCAGATAGCTAGAATAGATACCCCTCCAAACAAAGTCCCTGTGTTCTTACTATTCTCCAGCATGAGATTAAAAGGAATTAAATTTGTCGAGGTAGAGTAGTAGATTTTAATAGTGGGTATCTGGTGTATCTAAACCCTACTATAAGTTGCTACTTAAACTTGTATTGAAAATAAGTGATTTAAAAGTGAAGTTATAAAATAAAAATTAGGTCTGCATTTTTGTGGAGTTAAGTTCTTGTACATGGTGGTATTTTTTAAAACTTTCATATATGCCTTTGAGATACGTATCAACTATATGAGCATAAAAGTCCAGAAACAATTAGGGTTGCATTAAAATGCTTAAGTACCAGAGTGATAGGCGATAAAAGTACTAGATGGCATAATAGACATTGAGTGTCGTTTTAGCAATAGAGCTCATTTCTAGGAAAGACTTTTCATTCCTTGGCACTGTACTAGAACTTCTATTTTTGTTTCACTTTGTTTTTCTTTTTTGCTTCACTTTGTTTTTCTTTTTTGCATTGGCTGTGTAAAAGTATGGACTACAGTTGTGTCAGTTTGTCTTGATACACACTTCAAAAGTGGGTCCTGTTTCTGCAGAAGCTCACTGGTGTCAGTCCAGCTTAATGTGGGGGCTTTAAAAAAAGTATCTGATGTGGCTCCAGATGGTGCCTCCTCTTGGTAAATTGGAGTTATCTTTACCCTGGGCTTGGATTATAATCTGTTCGTGGGGGCACTGGATAGCAGTTAGCCCTGCCTAGAAAGATCTGCATGTTTAGAGCAGCCCAGAAAACCGGGTCTTTTATGTTGTTCCTGTGACTGAAGTGGGATTAAAAAGATCTGTGTAAACCCAAACTCCCAGAACCAAGATTATCATAAGCTGTGTGTGTGTTTGATTTGCTTTCTATTCCTCATTGATCAGTTGTTTACTGTCAGGTGAATGTAGCGAGGAAAATGCTGGCTCTAGATTTGGAATGCTGACTCTTATGGCCTATATTACATAAAATTAAAGTAATTTGGAAGCTTTTCTAGTATAGGGTTGAAAATTAGAAATGACTAAACAATTTAGGCACCTGATACAGAAATTTACAAAATACTTGAAGAGTTCATTTCTCTCAGGTCCTTTCCTGTACTGTGCAACTTTGTAGTTTTGCATATTTGTCTTAGCTTGTTTATCTATTACCAACCCAGAAGAATATTGTGTAGAAAAATGGGTTGTCTCATGAACAGCTTAGTACTTTTCTACTGTAAAACATGAGTGTTGGAATTTTACTCTTTTTTACACTAACATGGAATATGCATATTGCTGTTGAAGCCATGGATGTTACAAAGAAAGATACTGACCCCCCATTCTTTTCCTGCCACTGTAGAGAAAATAAGTAGTCTATAATATTTGCAAAAGATAATGAAGTGCTGTGTTGTAATGACATGCCATTGTTGTCCTGCAGTTTAATAAATGTACATGAAAATGTATCAGTGCTGGTTTTTGAACATTTCCAGAAAGACCCAAGTGAAACAGGAGGGAAGGGGGCAGGGCACAACCGTTAAAAGAATGACATAGCCCAAGAATGACACAACATAAACTGTTTAGAGCCAGATAGGTCCAAGATGGTGGACAAGTCGACTTCCACTAGACCTTGAGACTTAGTATACGCTCATTGTAACACAACAGCAAGCTAAAAGACACACTCACAGGTGCCATGACAGTTCCAACTGCCAACCATAAAGGTCAAAAAGTGGGCGGTGGCCCAATTTCTGGAAATCCCCACCCCTTCCCCCAGATAGCTGGAATACTCCTCACACTTATTAGCCTATGAAATTACTGACCCTATAAAAACTGACAACCACCATACCCAGGTGCCTTTCTCACCTTCTGAGATGGCCCACACTCTGCCTGTGGAGTGTGTTTCTCTCTAAATAAATCCATTTCTTCCCTATCACTTTGTCTCACACTGAGTTCTTTCTGCAATGAGACTTCAAGAACCTGAGTTCTATTAAGTCCTGAGACCATGGGATCTCAGTTAAAAGACCATGGGTTCAAGTCTCAATCTGGGTTGCACAGTTTCACAAGGAGTAAAATAATTAAAATCATCATTCATCACTCAGAATTTTTCCCTTATGCTGTAGAACCCCCCTGAATAGAGTTGCATATCTTCATATATAAAAAGAGTTGGTCTCTTATTTGAAATATAAAATACTAATTCAGAATTTTGTTACTTGGATGAAGAATAAACTGTTCCGTTTCTGCCACAGCAGGGTGTACTCAGTTCAACTCTGATGTTAATCACCCACAGATTAACACCACAGGAATTAGTGCAGATCCCACCGGTTAAAGGTTCAGTCCTCCATGTGCCATTGCTTCCAATGCCAGCCACACTTTTGACTGACTTAGCTATAGATTTGGGGCTTCCTGTGACCCCTTGGATCAATAATTTGCTAGAACAACTCAAAAGGACTAAGCAAACCACTATACTATACTTCTTCTAGCTTCATTATAAAGGATACAGCTTAGCAACAGCCAGATGAAGAGACAAATGAAGCAAGTTATGAAAGAGAATGTGAAGCTTCCGTTCCCTTTTACCCCGGAGTCAGTACGCATCACCCTCCAACACATGTTCATTAACCAAGAAGCTCTGCCATGCCTCAGTGTCTATAGAGTTTTTATTGGGGCCTTGTTGATGATTGACTGGATCCTTAGCCATGTGATGCAACTCAATCTCTAGCTCCTTTCCCTTGGAGGTCAGGCTGGTCCAAAGTCAGCCCTCTAATCAAATGGTTGGTCTTTCTGGTGACCAGCCAGAAATTATCTTGAATCTATCTGGGGCCCCACCGTCCGTCACCTCATTAGCATAGAGACACTCCTGTCACTCAGAAAATTCCAAGAGTTTTAGGAGCTCCACGCCAGGAACTGGGGCAAAGACCATTCTTTATTATATCACACTGACATTTACCCTTCAAAAACAAAACAAAACAAACAAAAACACCTGGTCAAGCGATTTAAACATATACTATTCATACTTACTTGATTTTAATAATTGCACTAGGGACTTCCCTGGTGGTCCAGTGGCTAAAACTCTGAGCTCCCAATGCAGGAGGGCCTGGTTCAATCCCTGGTCAGGAAACTAGATCCTGCATGTCTCAACTGAAGATCCTGCATGCTGCAATGAAAATCCCACGTGCCAGCAACTAAGACCCAGCATAGCCAAAAAAATAAATAAATATTAAATACTACCCTAATAATAATTGCACTAAATTAGAATATATATATAACGAGAACAGCATTTCAGAAGCCAGTTTGCTTTTTTTAAATGAATTAATTTATTTATTTTATTGGCCATGTTGGGTCTTTTTTTGCTGTGCACGGGCTTTCTTTAGTTGCGGTGAGTGCGGGCTACTCTTCGTTGTGGTGCACGGGCTCCTCATTGCCATGGCTTCTCTTGTTGCGGAGCATGGGCTCTAGGCGTGTGGGCTTCAGTAGTTGCAGCACATGGGCTCAATAGTTGTGGCTCACGTGCTCTAAAGCGCAAGCTCAGTAGTTGTGGCACGTGGGCTTAGTTGCTCCGCAGCATGTGGGATCTTCCTGGAGCAAGGATTGAACCCATGTCTCCTGCATTGGCAGGCGCATTCTTAACCACTGAGTCACCTAGGAAGCCCCCAGTTTGCTTTTTATCATTTGTTTAGTGAGTAAAAAACAGAATACTACCAAAAAAAAATACTAAAATGTAAGGTTTCTATTTTGGGGGTTTTTGTTTGTTTTTCTGGGCAAGTGTTTTTGAGGGAATGGAAATATATAAACATGATTTAGACAAACTTTCAAGAGCTCGCTTGCTTATAAACAAATGTTTATTCACATCTGTGGGTTTTGTTTGTTTTCCTCCTGGTAGGAAAAGGAGAAGCTGGTAGTTGTCCCCTCTGGCATTGAAAGCCCTCAAGGTGTCAGCCCAGACATCTTACTCAAAGGCTGAGATATACAATTGGTTTCTCCAAGTGTTACAGTCTCTAAGGTGGCCCTCATGATCCTGTCTTCTGAGGTTTACTTCTTTGTGTAATCCCCTCCCTTTGAGTGTGGACAGGACCTCTGATTTGCCTTCTAACCAATAGAATGTGGCAAAGATGATTGGATGTCACTCCCATGATTATGTTATATTATATGGCAAAGTTGATGGGATGACACTCCCACAGTTACATTAAGCACTCACTCTGACACTCCTGTAGGCCTTAAAGAAGTAAGCTGCCATGGTGTGAACTTCTAGGTGATAAGGAACTGTGAATAGCCGCTGGGAGCTGAGGCTAGCCTCTCGATAACAAACAGCAAAATATTGAAGCTCTCAGTCACATAGCTGCAAGGAAATGAATTTTGCTAACAGCTTGAATGAGCTTGGAAGCAGGTTCTTCTCCATTCAAGCTTCCAAATGAGAATGCAGCCCAGCTAACACCTTGATTGAAGCTAGATGACCCCTTGAAGCAGAAACCCAAGTAGCTTGTATTCTTGGAACTAATCCTCAAGAAAGACCAAGTGAGAAGACTGGTGGAATGGGAGGGGGAACCAACTAGATTCAAGAGATTTGTTTTTCAAATTCTTTTATTTAAAGTTCTTAGTGAAGCCTTCAGATGTTAAATTATGCAGTGGTGTTTTTTGCAAAGAATAATAGAGCCTTGAGTTCTGTTCTAGGGTCAATCAAATAATGAGCTACTTCTGCTTACTGAGAAAGTTGAGGGAAAGTGTCAGTTTACGTACTCTGAAAAATTTTGTAGAGAAACTATCAAATTAACTCCAATTTCTAAAATTTTTTCATATTTTTTGTGGTAAAATACACATCACAAAATTTACCATCTTAACCATTTTTACGTGTACAGTTTAGTGGTATGGGGTTCAATCATACTGTTGTACAGCTGTCATCACCATCCATCTATAGAACTCTTTTCAACGTGCAGAACTGAAACTGTATAATCATTACCCACCTCCATTTCCCCTTCCCCTCAGCCCCTGGTAACGACCATTCTGCTTTCTTTTTATGAATATGGTTGCTCTAGGTTCCTCATAAAAGTAGAATCATACAGTATTTGTCTTTTTGTGACCAGCTTGTTTCACTTAGTCTAATGTCCTCAAGGTTCATTGGTGTTGTAGCATTTGTTAGAATTTCATTCCTTTTTAAGGCTGAATAATGTGTCATTGTCTGTGTGTGTGTGTGTGTGTGTGTGTATACACACACACCACATTTTGCCTATTCATTGATAGACACTTGGGTTGCTTCCACTTTTTAGCTACCAAATTCTAAATTTTAAGAAGACAGAGAGAACATGGCTAATTAAAAAACTAGTGTTTATTTTAGGTAGAATACAAATTTTAGGTCTACCCTGTGACATAATGAATTCTCTAAAATCAATACCTGTATGTTATTTATGCCATTTTATTGGATTTGGATAATTTACAATCATAATAAATATAGGGTTTTATAGTTGTATCTTTGCATTTGTGACAATATTGTGACATTTGTGACATACCTATGATTTATTTGATTTTTTAACTCTGGGGTGAGCAAATTATGACCTATGGGCCAACCTACCTGTTTTCGTATGGACTGCAAGCTAAGAATAGTTTTTACAGATGCATTAGTACTCAGTTTGATGATAGAGGTACCAACCATGAACCCCTATTAAGCAAAATCCCAAGTGACCTCCAATGAGAAAAAGGAATTTAACATTTTTAAAAAATTGAATTTAACACTTACTATAGTGTGTTAGGGAGTTCTCTTAGATGTGGTGCAGTGAACTGGTTTGATTATATAAACATTTAAGAAAACTTGTAGAATGGATGAAAAACTAATTTTTTAAATTAGTGGAATGGTAAAAGCTCTTTGCTATGAATCTGATAGGTTAAGGGTTAAAATCCTAACTCTATAGAAAATTATTAAGAATCTTGGAAGTCAACAATCAGTCTTTACTGGATAAATGTTGATAATAGCATGACATATTTCCTGCTCATTTGACATCCTGTTCTCCAGACCCTCAACTGTTATTTCAGCATGTCACATTTTTTCACATCTTCCTTTCTGTATTTGCGTATCTTCCATCTGCCTGACTAATCTCTGAAGACTCAGTTGAAACTTTGATGTTTCTATACAACCTTTCCTGCTCTTTTGCTACCACCTTTAACTATTATCATCACAGATAAAATATAGGTTGTTCATTTTATGAAAATAAATCTAATTATACTTATGATTTCTACTTTTAAGTTATACTTCAGTTTATAAAAAATTTACACAAACAGCAACAACAGCAACAAACTGTAGTGAACTCCTAAATCTTTACTTGGGAAAGTGTTTGCAAGCTTTACCTTTCTACATCATCTCTGTAGTCTCTTCAAATGTTCAAGTAGCCTTTCATTGTAGCTCTTTGATGGTGGTCCAGGTCTGGATAGTCATACTTCATAGCATAATTCTTATCGTACTTGGACTTTGAGTTCACTAGGCAACAGCAAAAAATTTTTCAGCAAACTATGTGTTAATGTTGGAATACCACATAGTTGTAAAATATGTAGAAATGTGTAATTAAGAAAAGCTTGAAAATAGTATATAATTTCATAACAAATCTTTAAAAATCGTTCAGTCATGGAAAGCCATTTAAGAGGTCGGTGCATTAAGGTAAAGGGATTCTTAGTTTTTTTCACCCCTATAAGATTAAGTTGAAAACAAAAGTTGATAAGTTTAAGTAATAACACATAAAGGCTTTAACCATTGCCATAAAAATTAATGAACAGGAGTTCCCCTCTCTGATTAGCAATGCAAATCAATTGAGTAGAAAAAATTATGGAAATCAATTTTTGAAGATTATCTACAGTTCTCCTTTAACATTAAATTTTGACTGTATTTATAACAAAATATTTACTATACTTTTGTAAAGTGGTTAAAGAAAGCTAGAAAATGTATTTTATCATCATTTGTAAGTACAAACTATTTAGAAGCTTACGTCATTCAGTTCTGGATCAACTTTCAAAGTGACTATTGAAATTCTTAGAATGTTTTAGGGAATTTGAGTACATAACAGTTTTTCAGATTGATTGTTGCTTTTGTCCTCATTTTAAAATGGAATTGATTTTCCTCCCATAAACTATAATAAATTGAATAAAGTCTACAGAAATCCTATATGATTGATATTTGATAGATTCATTCAACACATTGATATACTAACATTGCTATAGTGATATGGTAATATCTTGGTACAGTAATGGTGACAGAAGCTCTGTGTGGAATCCTATTGGAATTTCTTTACATTTAAAGGTACTGTAGAACTACTCTTAAAAACCTTAAGAAAAAATCATCTTTTGGACTTTTAAATTTAAATTAATAGACTTTATTATTTATAACAGTTTTAGGTTTACAGAAAACTTGAGCAAGATAGTGCAGAGACAGAACGTCCAGGGTGTCAGTCATACTATCATCTCTTCTGAGTTTTTCAATTTCTGCTGTAGAATATTAAAATTATTTTCAATATTAAAAAAAAAAAAAAAAGGATAGTGCAGAGAATTCCCATATATCCATCCCTTCTACCCCTACCCTGTAGTTTCCCTATTAGCATCTTGCACTAGTGTGGTACGTTTGTCGCACTTGATGAACTCAATACATTATATTAACTAAAGTCCATAGTTTACCTTAGAATATACTCTCTGTGTTATACAGTTCTGTGAGTTTTGACAAATATATAATATCCCGTATTTACCAATTACAGTATCATAAGAGTAGTTTCCCTAAAAGTCCTCTCTGTTCTTTTGTCCATTTTTTAATTGGGTTGTTTCTTTTCTTATTTTTGAGTTTTCAGAGTTCTTTGTATATTTTGGATACATATTCTATCAAATAGATGTTTTGCAAATACTGTCTCACAGTCTTTAGCTTGATTTTTCATTTCTTAATGGAGTTTTGTTTTTTTTTTTAAAGATTTCTTTAATTTTATTTTTATTTTTGGCTGCACTGGGTCTTTGCTGCTCTGCATGTACTCTCTCTAGTTGTGGTGAGCTGGGGCCATTCTTCGTTGCGGTGCGTGGGCTTCTCATTGTGGTGGCTTCTCTTCTTGCAGAGCACAGGCTCTAGGCATGCAGGCTTAGTTGCTCCGCAGCACGTGGGATCTTCCTGGCCCAGGGCTTGAGCCTGTGTTCCCTACATTGGCAGGCAGATTCTTAACCACTGTAATTAATGTAGTAAGTTACTCTAAAATATTACATTCTTACCATAAACCCATCTGAAGTATCTGTTAGTGTTCTTAAAGAATTATTTGGCTTCTCATTGATTTTTATTGTTTTTTTTTTAATTTTCTATTTTATTAATTGCTGCAATAGGATTGGTAATGATCATTGAATACAACTATCTACAAGGCTAAGAACATGAATATAAAGTCTGACAACATAGGACTGGTATAATTTACAAGAGTTAGAGGCAGAAAAGAAAGAGAAGGTATAAAGTACACAGATTTCCTCAGCTTTCACAGTCAGTGATAGAGCTATCATTTAAGGATTAGAGGTATTAAGGTTATAAACTTAAAGTTATAAACATAAGCAGTAAGAAAAAATATCGACTACAGTTGGGTGGTGGGGAGAAGGAAGCAAATATACCTTTCATTAATTTATCATCAGGAGTTAATAAATACTATATAGAACATGGAAATCCAGGTTTGAATATTACATAGAGTTATAAGGATAATCAATAATATTGTTGCTATTATTAGTAAGTATAGCACTTAAATTTGCAAAGCGCTGTTCAAGTGCTTCATGTATAGTAAGTCATTTATTTTTCATACCAATCTGAGGTAAGTACTGTCATTATCCCTATTTTACAGATGAGTTACAGGAAGGATAAGTGACTTGCTCAAAGTCATATAGTAAAGGATTCAACCAAGGGAGTTTGCCTCTAGAGTATATGTTTTTAGCCATTATGAAATATTGCATCTTAAATATATCGCTTTCAAATTTATATACACTCAAATGTAAAACAATTAAGTATGAATGATAAAAAACTAGTCAATAAAACAAAAAAATAGAAAACAAAAAATTATCATCATAATAAAAAATATGCATAGGTTAAACTCACCCATTAATAGGAAAAATGAGGTAGGCCTATATATCCTGAACTTGAAAGAGCTTTGCAGATATTTATAAATAATCAGGGTGAGAAAGAACTGTCAAAAAATACAAATACTGTAGTTGATCTCTTCTGTGTTTAAAAAAACACACCAAAATCCCTAAAATATGTGCACGTATATAAATGGATAGAACAAGGGCTCACAAGCGTACAGCACGCATAGCTGTTACCTTTTGGGAGGAGAGGAAGCTTAGCAGAAATGAAGAGAGACTTCTCAGCTTTACTCTGTATATTTTTATATTGTTTGAATTCTGCCAAAAATGTGCTACATAACTCAAGTAAAAATTTTTAAAGTGTATATAGGTGATAAATAATGTCAACAAGAAAAAGGTCAGGAAGAACAGAATTTAAATTGTTAGCACTCAGTATCTCTGAAAAGTAGAATTAGAGGTAACAGGAAGCTTGTTTTTCCCTAATTTACTATATATACTTTGGTATCATTTGAATTTTAACGTTACAGTGAACATTTTTTAATTATAAAATAAAAAAGAAGAGAATATGTGATCATTTTCACTTGTCTTCCTTCTTCTGTAAATTATCTGTTCCTGTGCTTTATTCATTGACTAAATATTAGTTTTTTTAAACAAATTTCATTGGAACATAGTACGTGAGCAGACTTTAGAATGTATATGATTTTAATGAGATTTGCAATTTAAAGATTTGGCAGCTCCTTTTTGTCATGTTGATCTTGGTTTAAATGTTACCTCTTTGGGTAAGTGAGGCTTTTTTGGACCATCAAAGGAGCCCTCTCGTCTTTATCATGTTGCCTTGTTATATTGTGGTAATAGTGTTGTCATCATCTACTCTTGCTTACTTTTTTTCCTGAAAATAGTTTGTATTCTTCCACTGAAGTTTAAGATCCATGAGAGGAAGAACGTGCCTGGATCATCTTGTAGCACAGGGCCTAAAATAACTCTTGACATAGAGTGAGCACTTAATAAATACTGTTGCAGGATTTTTTATTAGGCCATCCAGTAATGGCTGAGCTATGGTGAACAGATTAATGTTAATTCATAGGAATCTAATAATCAGAATACCAGTTTATAGTGGTAGATGTGAATAGTGTAATAAACAGAGCTGGATGTGCATTATGGGCTTTTCCCAGCATTATTATGCAAAGAGCAAATTTTTATCAAGTAAAAAATGAATAACACATGGATATTGGGAAAAGAGGTGGGCAGTATTAAAAAATACTAGATACTATATTCTGGCTATTGATTATATTGCCTAACAAGTACATTATCTAGTAAATGATTCTTGGTCCTGAGAATTGTGAGAGGCAGTATGAATGGCTTGGTTTTGCTGGTCCAGTCATAAAAATAATAAAATGCCAGCCCAGTTGATGGTAGATTAGATTGTACACCTGTGCAAACAAAGAAGAGCATTAAGGTAAACTTGTAGTTTGTTACAAGTCAAAAAGTAAAAATGTAAGACATAAATGGTGGTTCCCCAAAAAACATTCAAAGCAATAGGTAAGTACTTATTAAAGCTCACTGATGGAACTGCAGTTTCCAACTTCCCATTTTTCTAAGTAGAATAAACCTTGAAGCTGAATTAGAAATGTTTGGGAAATATAGATAAATGGTACATAAGTAGTAGCACTGTTTGATTATTAGTTTTCATGCACAGTAGTGTGAAAGACAAGCAGTGTAGTACAGTAGATCTTGAGCCACTGCCTAAGATTCAATCTTAGCTCTTCCTCCCGCTTGTTGTGTGACCTTAAGTAAATCACCTGTCCTCTCTGTGCCTCAGTTTCCTTGTCTTGGAGTACTATATCTTTCTTCATAAAACTGTCGGAAGGTGTAAACAAGAACATATGTGTGCATGCACATGTATGTGGGTGTGGGTGTAGTTTTTAAATGGTGCCTGGTGGATAAAACAGTACTATATACATATTAGCCACTCCTGTTGTTATTCAACAAATGTTGAGTATTTACTGTCAGTCACTGTGCTAAGGATGGGAAGGTCCTGCCCTAGAGGAATTCATATTTAACTGAAGCTCAGGGCTCTACTTCATCTTCTTTACTTTCCATCCCAGTTCTTTTTTCCTTTATCTCGTATCTTATTTCCAAGAGAATAAATTTAAGGTTCTAGTTTAATCTCATTTTTTAATTTCCCCCCAGTTTTATTGAGATATAATTGATATATAATGTTGTATTAGTTTAAAGTATACAACATAATGACTTGATATAGGTATATATTGTGATGTGTTTACCATAATAAGTTTAGTTAACATCCATCACCTTACATAGTTACAGTGTTTTTTCTTGTAATGAGTACTTTTAAGATCTTTAAGATAAATAAGTCATGGAGATGTAATGTACAGCATGGTAATTGTAGTTAGCAATACTGTGTTGTATATTTGAAAGTCACCAAGAAAGTAGATCAATCTTTAATTTTTACCTGATATGTAAAGAGATGGTAAGAAAATTGACCTGCCTGGTAAAATAAAATGTTTTAAAGTCATTTAAATTTTTGTTTTATAGATGTTTGCTTGCTACTGATGGGTGTGAGCAAGTTAGATATTCTATACCGGAGACTTCTCCTTACAAAACTTTTTATCAGAGGATGGGGAAGGCCAGAGGATCTCAAAAGGTAAGCATTTTTTCTGAATGCTTGTTCTAAATTTGTTGTTTTAGTAAATATGTAAAACTTCATCTCAGATATAAAGTCCTTTACTATAAATATAAAGTGATTGGTAAATTAAGCATTAACTACTATATAAGAAAAGAAATTATTTCCTTTTCTCTCTTTTCTCTCTAACTATTGCTCTTAAGTTTTAACCCATATAATCATAAATTGAACTATTTTAAAAGTAATTGACTTAAAAATAAAGAGCTCTCAGACATAGATTTTTAACTTTGGTAATTTTTATTGATTAGAGATTTCAGGAACTGAACTTTCTTGAGTAACTTGAATTCGTAATGACTACAAAATTGTGATATACTGTAGCTCATGGAAATATTTGGACTTCTGAAAATTAATTTTCAGGATTTGTGCCTTTAATTTTGAGTCTTGCATGTGTTAATTACTTTTGGAAGAATGATATTTCTCATGTTTTTTTCTGAGGCAAAATGTCAAGCTTGAAAAAACCCAAAGCCTGATTTTTTCTTTAATTATTAAAATTAAATTTTAACATAGTTTATGAACTGGACTTGCTAATTTTTAATTACTTTTCATCAGTCTCAATATAATGAGAATAGTAAATTTTATCCTTTCCCCTCTTCCCATAATAGACTCTTTGAATTCAGAAAGATTATTGGAAATCGAGAAAGATGTCAGAATCTGGTTTCAAGTGATTATCCAGTATACATCGATAAGGTATTCACATAAAAGAAATGCAATTATAGAAATTCAGGTTTTATATAACTGTGTGGCAAGCGTGGGTTGAATGTTGGAGTGTAATAGCAATAAACTCTAAAACATGAGTACCATATAGATTTTTCATTTAATATTTTTTAAAATGATGTTATGTATCTTAACTGAATGCTTATAATAACTATATGCATGTGTAAATGGGAGCATATATTTAATACTTAACTAAATACAAGAAAATATTTAGGGATGGATCTTTCTGAGCCTCATCTTTTATCTTTAGGCTCAAGAGAGTTAAGGTATTCAGTATTTCAGAAGAATTACAAGTAATACAGAAAAGTACTCTATGGAGAGAATCAGCACATGAGAAGTTTTTAGTGAAACAACTGTTAAATAACATGAGGGAAATGTTATGGGTTATAGTTAATTGCTGAGAGAAGGGTAGAAAGAAAATGGTTTAAAACTAGAGAATATGAGAAAATATATTTGAAATAGTTTTGTTTTAAGCAACCATGTTTTTCTGTAAAATATTTCTAAGTTTATGTAATTGGATACCTGAAGTGTTATCGGGGAGGGGCTGCAAATGGGTAGGCTTCACATCTCTCCCTGCCTTCAACCAAAGTAACTCTACTTTCATCTCTTTTATATATTGGTTATCTTTAGAGATTTCATTTTTCAAAAGACTTTCACTGCTAAAAACAGGATCTTATAAACTGGAAATCCTTCCTCTATACCATTTAGCTGTTCCTTTTGTATCTTCTGAATTTAGAACATTTCTCCCTCAAATTTTGCTAAATATTTCCATTTTCTCTGTTTTTTATCTTTTAAAAAATCATAGGCTTGAACACACTTAAAACATACCAAGTAAAGATCAGAACTCTAATTTCTTCCACTTCCCGCCGGCTAATTCCATTTTCCTCCCAAGGAGGAATTACTGTTAGGATTTTAGAATGCTTTCTTACAGATGTCCTTCTTCTCCCCCACCTTCCTTCTCTCTCTCTCACTCTCGGTTTTTAAAGATTGAAATATAATTCAAATACAGAAAAGTCACCCTTTTAAAATGTATACTTCAGTGTTGCTGTTTGTTATTATTACATTCCCAAGATGTGCAACTATCACTGTCTAATTCCAGAACATTTTTATTGCCCCCAAAAGAAACCCTGTACCCATTAGCTGTCACCTCCCACTTCCCCAGCCTCCCAGCTGCTGTCAGTCACTCATCTGTTGTCTCTGTGGATTCACCCAATCTAGAAATTTCATATAAATGGAACCATCCAACATGTGGTCTTTTGTTTATGGCTTATTTCACTTAGCAAATTTTTAAGGTTCAGCTATGTTGTACAATGTACCACTGCTTCATTCTTTTTTATGAACAAATAATATTCCCTTGTATAGATGTACAACATTTTGTTGATCCATTTGTCAGTTGATGGGCATTTGAGTTGTTTCTACTTTTTAACTATTATGAATAATGATGCTGTGAATATTCATGTACTAGTGTTTTTGTGGATATATGTTTTCACTTCTCTTGGGTATATACCTAGGAGTGGATTGCTTGGTCACATGGTAACTGTATGCTTAAATTTTTAACAAACTGTCAACTGTTTTCCAAAGTGTACCATTTTACTTTCTCACAAACAGTGTATCATGCTTTCAATTTCTCCACATTCTTACTAATAATTTCTACTTGCCCTAGCCTTCCTAGTGGGTGTGAAGTATATTTTATTGTGATTTTGATATGCCTTTCCCTAATGACTGTGATGTTGAGTATCTTTTCGTGTGCTTATTGGCCATTCGTATATCTTCTTTAGAGAAATATCTATGAAAACTTTGCCCATTTTTAATTGGGTTTTTCGTCCTTTTAGTGTTGAGTTGTAGCTTGCTTAGTTTTTAAATCTATATTATATATGGCTCTGAAAATGTTTTTTTCTTAGCAAATTGCCATTTATCCCAACACTATTTGTTGAATTAGTATTCCCTTTCACATTAGTTTGTGCTGTCTCCTTTGTCAAATAATCAATCCTTCTAAAATAGACAAAAAGAAAACTTTAAACTATAGGAGGTGCAAAGATGACTAAGATGTAAGGATTTCTTGGATTAAAAATTTCATATTATACATGTTAGGTCTCCTTACCATTTTCAATAAGTCCAATTAAAATATTCATTTTAGAACTAAGGTCCATGAAAGGATCCTAAAATTATTTGGGGGAAGAACTCAAGTATATGTTTGGGAAGTACAGTCAGATCAGGAATACCTGAAAACGAAGAGCAATAAGTAAAAACTAGTTCAGCTATATATCAATGGGTATTGTAAGGCACAGCATGTTCAACACAGCCTGATATTGGTTTAGAAATAAAAGATATGCTAATAAGACCCCATAAATGATTGAAAATAATTTGCCAAAATTTAGGGAAACTTACTTCATGATAAAGTAGTAGTTTAAGTCATTTACAAAGAAAATGTGGATCATTTAATAAATGATGTTGAAACAACAGGTTAGAATTTGTGTTCTTAAAAAAGGTTCATATATTTAGCCTCCAAAAATACAGTTTTTTGTTTCTGGTTTTTATGAAAATATGTGATGCTTTGCTGCTAATTTAATTTTAACTATTGGCCTAATAAAGTTTTTTTATTTAAAGAAATAACTATTTGAGGTGAAAAAAGTTTAGGTGTTGAATATTAGCAAATGCCTTTGCTATATATGTAAATATTACATTTCTCCTTATTTAATGTGTTGACATGACTCATTACATTAATAAATTGCCTGAAAATGAGCCATTATAACATATATAATGTCAACCCTTATTTGATTGTGGTAAACTATCATTTGTTCGTAAATTGTTTTTATATTTATCTTTATATTGTTGAATTCTTGTCACGAATATTTTGTTTTGTTATTGTATGTCGTTGTACAAATGAGGTTTACTTATAGTTTATTTTCCCACCTAGATGGAAGGAAGTAAAGGACATAGAAGGAGATGAAATGTGTGTAGGAGCCATGTCTTTAGAAAGCAGAATGGGGCAAAAGGATACATAGTAGGCAATTAAAAAAAAGTTTTAATTGAATAGGACTTTTTAATAGAAAAACATCTATGATAGACCAAGATATCTTCGTCCTTGTGTGTACATCTTGGTTTTGGTTTTTTTTAGATTGAAGAGCAGTCAGACTGTAAGATCCTAGATGGACACTTTGTTTCCCCCATGGCCCACTATGTGCCTGGTATCATGCCAATCGAATCTGTTATTGCAAGGTAAGAATTTTTATGCAGTAAGTTAAAGTAGTAGGTTGTTTATGTTCATTTATACAATTACGATAATATCAATGCCATATTATTTCAAATTACTTATTAATTACAATAATTATTTAGCATTTTTCCATTAAATGTGGGATGGGAGAGAATAAAATATAGAGTTTCAGATATACATGTGAACTGAAGTTGTTATCAGCTTAATCTTCAGAATATCGAGAAGCAGGACAGTGCTGGAAATGATAAATAAAGCAGAGTTGTTAACAAACTACCAAGTTTTGATTATGAGAATGAAAATGAAGAGTTAGTTTTCATGAGCACAAAACAGAAATAGTCACTAAACCATCCTAAATTTATTTGTCTCTGTTCTATTCAACAATTTATTGACAATAGATAAATTACAATATTTTCCCTTGCCCAGGCAAAGTAAGCTCAGAATTCAGGTTTATGTTGCCTGAGAATGCAACCACCTAAGGTCAAACCTTGAGCTGACAGAGTGCAGATTCTACTGTCATGAAAGTTCCAAAATGTCAACTGCTAACAGTTAAAAGGAGATGTAAATCAGTTTGGGAAGATAAAAAAGTTGCGAAGATGGATGGTGGTAGTGATTGCACAACAATGTAAATGTACTTAATGTCACTGAACTCTACACTTAAAAATGATAAAAATGGTAAATTTTATGTTACATATATTTTACTACAGTGGTAAAAAAAGAAGTCATAGTGGAAAAAACATTAAATGAGAGAACCAAAATACCACAATAAGAAGACGACAAATAGAGAAGACTATGTTTTTTCTGGCATGGTTTGCTTTTACCTACAAACATAAAAGTTTTAATACATAAGATCCTGTCATACACTCCAAGTTGAGAAAAAAGATAACATGAACTATGGCATTGGTATATCAACATCTTGTATAGCCAAGCATTATTCTTGCAAGGAGAAAAAGCGAAAAAGCGGAGCCATCTAAAGAATTGCTTTTCTAGGACTTAATCATATATATCGATGTCTTTACAAAATAAGAAAATTTCATTATGCGTAAATATATAAAGTTGTGGTATTGACTAAGGTAAAAATGATTACAGTAAATTCTGTGCTTAGATTGTAATTGAATATTTTAATACTGTAACACCAAGCAAATTTACAATATCTCTGTTGTCATTGGGCAAACATTAGCTTAATCAGTCAATTACAGTATGAATGTCAAAATTCTGAATGATCTTTTCTCCCAAATAATTTAATTATAACGCTTTTAAGAATTCCAAGTGTGTATTAAAAGCCTTTTAGTTACACTGATGTGTTTTATTTTAAATAGGTTCCAATTTATTGTGCCTAAAGAATGGAACAGCAAATACAGACCTGTATGCATTCATCTCGCTGGAACAGGAGATCATGTAAGACTTTATTTTAACACCTCAACCCCTAATTTGTTAACGTACTGTCCTTAACAGATATGGTTGTTATATATATTTTAATTTAATTTAATTTTAATTTTATATTACAGTTGATTTGCAATGTTCTGTTAGTTTCAGGTGTACAGCAAAGTGATTCAGTTACACATACACATAACATCTCTTTTTTCAGATTCTTTTCCCATATAGGTTATTACAGAATATTGAGTCTAGTTCCCTGTGCTATACAGTAGGTCCTTGTTGTTTATCTGTTTTATATATAGTAGTAGGTATATGGTAATCCCAAACTCCTGATTTATTTATTGCTTTCCTTAAGTATGTCATCTTTTCTTTCCTCAGCATTACTGGAGACGACGAACACTAATGGCTCGTCCTATGATTAGAGAAGCCCGAATGGCTTCTTTGCTGTTAGAAAACCCTTATTATATCCTTTTTTGATGCCTAGAAATCTTTTCTCTTATTTATTTGTTTATGGCTTTAGTCATCAAAAGGAATGATAGAAAATAACCAGCTTTTCTAAACCAGTTAAATTTAGTCAGTTCAGAAAATGCTTGAGTTAACAAGCAAGAATGAAAAGAAGTGAAAAATTGTTTCATGCTCTTTTAAAAGGCAATTTAAAGATTTTGCTTCTATTGTGTAATGAAGATAAACTGTACTTCTGTTTCTTTTGAGATTTATACTGGATTTTAATGTTAATAAGTCAAGTGTTTGACTTATTAAGAAAACCCTCATGTTTTAAATGCATTTACACTGAAGTATCAGTTGAGGTTTAGAACAGTTCTTAACTTAATTCTCAAGATGACGTCAGACTATTCCCAGAAGAAGAAATGAAACTGATGCACAGATATAAAGAAATGTTCAGCATTGCTGGTAATAAGAGAAATGTAAAGTTAAAGCAACAATTACAAAAGATTTAAAAAATAAAGCAGTCGTCATGATGCTATTGTGAAATGGGCACTCTCATCACTGATGACTGTGAAAGCCAGTCCAGCCATTTGGGAAAGCATTTTTACTATATGTGTCAGGAGCCTTTAAAAGTCTCACATCCCTTGACAGAGTGATTTTGATTCTGGAAAGTTTATTCTAAGGCTAAACTATTAAGAAAAGAGAAAGTGATAGGAAAGAGAAAAGATATTTAATAGCTTATAACTTATAATAGTAAAACATTAGAAATAGTTTAAATGTCTAACAATAGAAAAATGGTTAAGTGAATTGTGGTTCATAACATTGGAAAGTTATACAATTGGTTATTTTATGTTTATTTCTTTACCGCTTACTACCTGTATGACCTTGAACCTGTTAGTTAACCTTTTAGAACCTCAACTTTTTCTTGGTAAATGGAAATAATCTCTTAGGTTATTCAGAGTATTAAATAGTTAATACTGTCTAGAACAGTGCCTGGTAAATAACAAGCATTCGGTAAATTTTGGCAGTTAGTTCTTATTAAGAAGTTTACAATAATGAATGAAAAGTGTTTATAATGCAAAAATAGGATATAAAACTATGGTATGGTATAGGTATGCAAAAAAGCTAAAACAGAAAATTCATTAAAAAACTGTGCATAAGGGAAAATGTTGGAAAGAAATACACCAAAATATTAATATGGTTATCTTTAGTTAAAATAGTTTTTCTTCTAAGGTGCTTTTCTGTATTTTTAAGATTTTCTATAATAAATAAAAAAGCCAATAAACTTCATTTTAAAATTAAGTTGAAGGTTACAGAACCCTGCTAAATATACTTGAAAACATTGAATTGCACACTTTAAATGGGTCAATTGTATGGTATGTGATTATATCTCAATGAAGCTTTTTTAAAAAGAAAAATAATTAAGTTGAAAAACCTGAGAACTTCTAAACAGTGTATTTGAGGTAACTGGAAAATAGTTATTTCTACATTAAATTGTCTTCAAATTTAACTATTTTGCTTAAGTGAATGTGCTTTGAGACACAGAGTGTATTTAATTATTTTAAAACTTTCTCTTTGACCCACATTCTTAAATGGCTGCAGGAAACCCAAGGACCAAATGTAAGTGTGTTACCTTCATTTTCCAGTCTTTATACTGAATTTTCAGCAATCTTAAAATTTTTGGTAGGCTAACCATTTTTAATTTTAATATCCAGGTGTTACTGGGGGAAATTTTCTGTTATAAAACCGTAGTAGGTGTGATGTCTTAAATTGTTATTTTAAGCTTTTTGCAATGTCTAATAAAAAGATAAATAAGAAATTTTAATAGGCTGACTAAAGATATATTGTATTTGTAAAACTGTAACCAAAGAAATAAGACTTTACCTTTTTAAAGTACATTTAGTTTGTGAAATTAAACCCTACTCATTATTCTTGCAATGCATAGTATAGGTAATCTGAAGATAAACTTTCTTTTTCTTGTCTTTTAAAATGATGAACAGGTTTTTTTTGCATTTCTGTAATGTATATTGTGTTTGGTTTTGGTTCATTCAGTAGATATTAACCCTAAATACTGGGAAGATAGCAACAAAAAGACAAGGTTCTTACTTTCATAGAGCTTATATATCTAGTATGGGAGCTAGATAAAAATAAATGAGACAATTTCAGATATTTATCAATGCCATAAAGAAAATGAAGCAGGTAAATGGGATAAAGAATAATAGAGGGTGGTTTCATGGTTGGAGCAGTATTAGATATAATGAGAAGGAACTTCCAAGGTGAAGACCTTGAGGAAAATTAGCCCTAGAGAAGGAAGACTGAATGAAAAGGCTGATGTAAGCCCAAGGTGGCAGAGTAGTACAAGATGAGGTCAGAAAGGTAGGCAAGGGCCAAATTACAATGAGCCATCATGCTTTGAATTTTACTGTAAGTGCAGTCAGAAACCTCTAGAGAATTTTAAGCAGATGAGTGATCTGATTTATGTTTTTAAAGGCTTATTTTGGCTTACTGGGGCAAGAGTAGCAGTAAAATAGCTTCAGATAGGAAGCTATTGCAATGATGCAGGGGAGAAAAGAGACTTTAAAGTGGTAGCAGTGGAGATGGAAAGAAGTTCTAATGGATTTGAGATATAATTTGGAATTGAAATGGTAAGACGTTAATAAATTGGATATTGTGGATAGGAAATGTTAAATGTTAATTTAACATGCCTTGGACATGTTAAATTTGTGATGTCTGTTAGCCCTGCAAGTAGAGAAGTGGGAAGATGGAAAGTGCTGGAGAGATAGAGTTAGAAGTCACATGTTCATTGTGGCATAACATTGTGTTCATTAAAGTATAGATGAAAGTGCGGTGGGGTGGAGGCAAACCTGTATCCTGCAAAGGATAATTTAGAATATACTTTTGAAATCTTAATGAAAAATTAAAGTCCAAACTAAATAGTTCAAGAATTCTTACTCTGGAGCCAAGCTATACATTCAGAACTAGGTGTGTCATTTTTATCCTATCTATAGGTGGTTAAAAACCAAAAGAGGTTATTAAGTTATGAGAGGCATCATGGGTTGAATAGAAAGACTAACTCTGGAGTCATAGACATATTTTGAATTTAGAACTTGTCATTTGCTAATTATATGGCCTTGGCCTCTAAGTATCAGTTAACTCATTTATAAAGTGGGAATACTGTATAATTTCTTCCCTGAAGAATTGTTGAGAATTATAGTGTCTACAAATTATCCTATGAGATATTATGTACCCAAGAAATATAATAATGTTCCAATGTATTTTGTTTTTCTCGAACAATTCATCCTAAGAAATGGCTTGCGATTTAAATAACAACACACAATTCTCTCTGTTTCTTTCTCTCTCTCTCTTTCTCTTTCTCTCTCCCTCTCTTAAAGGCATCTAAGCCTGTTTTCATCAAAAGTGTTTAAATAATTTGAGACTGAGTCCATTGTTACAAATAACCACTGTCCCAGAACCTACATCAGTAACTTCTATATAAAAGAGCCAACTGAAGTGGAACTAAGAATTCAAACTTCTATACCAGGCTAAAATAAAAAATCAGGAGAACCATGTGATCATAAATAAAAAATTGTAATGAGGGTGAATGACTTTTTTATGCTGAAGCATGAATATAATCTATTTTGACAAAAGATAGCATGGTTTCCATAAAGAAAAACATGCTTTATGGAGTTAGAGCTCTAAGAGGATGTGGTAGGACAGTGGACATAAGCTCTTTAGGGGCCAGAATTCTGTTTTTCACAACCTGCATTCCTATGGCACCTGATTGTTTGCATATAATTATTCTACATAGGCGTATAATAAATAACCATTGACAAAAATGAATTTCTGTACACTTTGGCAGGATTTCATATAGGAGCTAATTATGTGAGTATGTCTTAGTATGAATTAAATTTTGAAAAATAGATTATAACTTGGACACAGTAATAAAATCATATTTTCTATCATTATATAAGAATAGTTATGGATTCTAAAAATATGTATTTAATTACTTCATATAAGGAAATGTGCGTAAAATCAGTTTCTAAAACAGAAAGTTTCAGTTGAATTGGTGTGTGTTTAAATTAATCAAAACATTTTTTAAAAAAATTTATTTTTCTAATATATTCATAAATTATACATTTTGTGAAAATAAAGTTAAGATTTTGGTAGTATGTGAGCCTAGTATTAGGTTGAATTCTTTTACATTGCTATTTATTTTATTTTTGTTGTTGCCTTGTTTTTTTTTAATATTTTAATTTTATTGGACTATAGTTTATTTACAATGTTGTATTAGTTTCAGGTGTATAGCAAAGTGATTCAGTTATACATGTACATCTATTCATTCTTTTTTAGAGTCTTTTCTCATATAGGTTATCACAAAATACTGAGTAGAGTTTTCTGTGCTTTACAGAAGGTCCTTGTTAGTTATCTATCATATATATAGTAGTGTGTGCATGTTCATCCCAAGCTCCTGATTTTTCCCTCCCTCCCTCTCCCTGCCCCACATTTCCCCTTGGGTAACCATAACTTTGTTTTTGATATCTGTTTCTGTTTTGTAAATAAGTTCATTTGTATCTTTTTAAAATTAGATTCCACATATGAGTGATTGATATCATATGATATTTGTCTTTCTCTGTCTGACTTCACTTAGTATGATAATCTCAAAGTCCAACCATGTTGCTGCAAATGGCATTATTTCATTCTTTTTTATGGCTGAGTAATATTCCATTGTATGTATGTAACACATCCTCTTTATCCATTCCTCTGTTGATGGATATTTAGGTTGCTTCCATGTCTTGGCTATTGTAAATAGTGCTGCAATGAACATTGGGGTGCCTGTATCCTTTCGAATTATGGTTTTCTCCAGATATATGCCCAGGAGTAGGATTGCTGGATCATGTGGTAGTTCTATTTTTAGTTTTTTTAGTTTTAGTTTTTAGTTCCATACTGTTTCCATAGTGGTTGTACCAATATACATTCCCACCAAGAGTGTATGAGGGTTCCCTATTCTCCACACCCTCTCCAGCAGTTATATTTTGTAGACATTTTGTTGATGGCCATTCTGACGTGTGTGAGGTGTTACCTCATTGTGGTTTTGATTTGCATTTCTCTGATAATTAGTGATGTTGAGCATCTTTTCATGTGCTTTTTGGCCATCTGTATGTCTTCTTTGGAGAAATGTCTATCAATAGATCTTCTGCCAGTTTTTTGATTGGGTTGTTTAGGGTTTTTTTTTTTTTTTGACAAAGAGCTGCATGAGCTATATATTTTGGAGATTAATCTCTTGTCACTTGCTTCATTTGCAAATATTTTCTCCCATTCTGTGGGTTATCTTTTCATTTTGTTTATGGTTTCCTTTGCTGTGCAAAAGCTTTTGAGTTTAATTAGGTCCCATTTGTTTATCTTTGTTTTTATTTCCGTTACTCTAGGAGAGAGATCAAAAAAGATATTGCTGGACTTCCGTGGCAGTCCAGTGGTTAAGACTCAGCACTTCCAATGCAGGGGGCACGGATTTGATCCCTGCTCAGGGAACTAATATCCCAATGCTGCACAACATGGCCAAAATAAAAAAGATATTGCTGCGATTTATGTCAGAGAGAGTTCTGCCTATGTTTTCGTCTAAGAGTTTTATAGTATCTGTCCTTACATTTAGGTCTTTAATCCATTTTGAGTTTACTTTTGTGTATGGTGTTAAAGAACATTCCAATTTCATTATTTTACATGTAGATGTCCAGTTTTCCCAGCATCATTTATTGAAGAGGCTGTCTTTTCTCCATTGTATATTCTTGCCTCCCTCATCATAGATTAAATGACCATAGGTGTGTGAGTTTATTTATGGGCTTTGTATCCTGTTCCATTGGTCTATATTTCTGGTTTTGTGCCAGTACCATACTGTTTTCATTAGTGTAGCTTTGTAGTATAGTCTGAAGTCAGAGAGCTGGATACCACCAGCTCTGTTTTTCTTTCTCAAGATTGCTTTGGTTGGGACTTCCCTGGTGGCTCAGTGGTTGAGAATCCACCTGCCAATGCAGGGGACATGGGTTTGAGCCCTGGTCCAGGAAGATCCCCTGTGCCACAGAGCAACTAAGCCTGTGCACCACAACTACTGAGCCTGCACTCTGGAGCCTGCAAGCCACAACTACTGAGCCCAAGTGCCACAACTACTGACGCTTGCACTCCACAAGAAAAGCCACTGCACTGAAGCCCACGCAGCACAGTGAAGAATAGCCCCCACTTGCCACAACTAGAGAAAGCCTGCACACAGCAACAAAGACCCAATACAGCCAATAAATAAATAAATAAGTAAGTAAATTTATTTCTTTAAGAAAAAGATTACTTTGGCTATTCAGGGTCTTTTGTGTTTCCATATAAATTTAAAATTTTTTTGCTCTGCTTCTATGAAAGATGCCTAGGTTCAGTTTTTTACATCGCTTTTTAAGTTCTATTGTAATTATTTTTTTTAAGAAGGGACAACTGTAAATTTTTTTTCCTTATATCAATAGTGGTAATTTAATTAAAAATTAACAGTATAGAAATATTTTCCCATACATATTTTAACAGATTTCAGTCCTATCAAATAAATAAGATATTCTTTTCTGGACTTCAAAATAGTTCAGTAGTTGAAATTCAGTGAAGATTGTAAGTTGTAGAGCAGATTCAACTTTTTTTTATATAAATTTATTTATTTTATTTGTTTATTGGCTGCGTTGGGTCTTTGTTGCTGCGCGTAGGCTTTCTCTAGTTATTGCAAGTGGGGGCTACTCTTCATTGTGGTGCATGGGCCCCTCATTGCAGTGGCTTCCCTTGTTGCAGAGCACAGGCTCTAGGTGCATGGGCTTCAGTAGTTGTGGCACACGGGCTCAGTAGCTGTGGCTCACCGGCTCTAGAGCACAGGCTCAGCAGCTACAGCACATGGGCCTAGTTGCTCCGCAGCATGTGGGATCCTCCTGGAGCAGGGCTCGAATCCATGCCCCCTGCATTGGCAGGCAGATTCTCAACCACTGCACCACCTAAGAAGTTCTCAGATTCAACTTTTTTAAAAAATAAGTTTTTTTTTTTTTTAAGCTCTTTATTGGAATATAATTGCTTTACACAGTTGTGCCACTTTCTGCTGTACAACAAAGTGAATCAGCTATATTTTTACATATATCCCCATATCCTTTCCCTCCCGCGACTCCTTTCTACCCTCCTTATCTCACCCCTCTAAGTCATCACCAATCATCCAGTTGATCTCCCTGTGTTATGCGGCAGCTTCCCACTAGCTATCTTTTTCACATTTGGTGGTGTATATATGTCAATGCTGTTCTCTTACTTCATCCCAGCTTCCCCTTTGCATGCCCCCCCCCACCCCCACCCCATGTCCTGAAGTCCATTCTCTGCATCTGCATCTTTATTCTTCTTGCCCTGTCACTGGGTTCATCAGTACCATTTTTTTAGATTCCATCTATGTGCGTTAGCATACAGTATTTGTTTTTCTCTTTCTGGCTTACTTCACTCTGTATGACAGACTCTATGTCCGTCCACCTCACTACAAATAACTCAATTTCATTCCTTTTTATGGCTGAGTAATATTCCGTTGTATATATGTGCCACATCTTCTTTATCCATTCATCTGTTGATGGGCATTTAGGTTGCTTCCATGTCCTGGCTATTGTAAATAGTGCTGCAGTGAACATTATGGTACATGTTTCTTTTTGCATTATGGTTTTCTCAGAGTTTATGCCCAGTAGTGGGATTGCTGGATCATATGGTAGTTCTATTTTTAGTTTTTTAAGGAACATCCATTCTGTTTTCCATACTGGCTGTACCAATTTACATTCCCACCAACAGAGCAGGAGGGTTCGCTTTTCTCTGCACCCTCTCCAGCACTTATTGTTTCTAGATTTTTTAATGATGGCCATTCTGACTGGTGTAAGGTGATACCTCATTGTGGCTTTGACTTGCATTTCTCTAATATTTAGAGATGTTGAGCATCTTTTCATGTGTTTCTTAGCCATCTGCATATCTTCTTTGGAGAAATGTCTATTTAGGTCTTCTGCTCATTTTTGGATTGGGTTGTTTGCTTTTTTGATATTGAGCTGCATGAGCTGCTTGTATATTTTGGAGATTAATCCTTTGTCAATTGCTTCATTGGTAAGTATTTTCTTCCATTCTGAGGGTTGTCTTCTTGTCTTGTTTATGGTTTCTTTTGCTGTGCAAAAGCTTTTAAGTTTCATTAGGTCCCATTTGTTTATTTTTGTTTTTATTTCCAGTATTCTAGGTGGTGGATCAAAAAGGATCTTGCTGTGATTTATGTCAGAGTGTTCTGCCTCTAAGAGTTTTATAGTGTCTGGCCTTACATGTAGGTCTTTAATCCATTTTGAGTTTATTTTTGTGTATGGTGTTATGAAGTGTTCTAATTTCATCCTTTTACAGGTAGCTGTCCAATTTTCCCAACATCACTTATTGAAGAGGCTGTCTTTTCTCCATTGTATATTCTTGCCTCCTTTGTCAAAGATAAGGTGCCCATATGTGCATGGGTTCACCTCTGGGCTCTCTATTCTGTCCGATTGATCTATATTTCTGTTTTTGTGCCAATACCATACTGTCTTGATCACTGTAGTCTTGTAGTTAGTCCAAAGTTAGGGAGCCTGATTCCTCCAGTTCCATCTTTCCTTCTCAAGATTGCTTTGGCTATTCAGGGTCTTTTGTGTTTCCATACAAATCATAAAATTTCTTGTTCTAGTTCTGTGAAAATGCCATTGGTAATTTAATAGGGATTGCATTGAATCTGTAAATTGCTTTGGGTAGTATAGTCATTTTCACAATGTTGATTCTTCCTATCCAAGAACATGGTATGTCCCTCCATCTGTTTGTATTGTCTTTGATTTCTTTCATCAGTGTCTTAGAGTTCTCTGCATACAGGTCTTTTGCCTCCTTAGTTAGGTTTATTCCTAGGTATTTTATTCTTTTTGTTGCAATGGTGAATGGGATTGTTTCCTTAATTTCTTTTTCTTATTTTTCATTGTTAGTGTATAGGAATGCAAGAGATTTCTGTGCATTATCTTTGTATCCTGCTACTTTACTGAATTCATCGATTAGTGCTAGCAGTTTTCTGGTAGCATCTTTAGGGATAAGTTTTAGGTTATTAATATTTGGAACAATGTTAGCAACATTCCAATTCCATCAATTTATTCCGTTGTTTTACTTAGCTATCTGGTCCTTTAAAAGAAAAACATGAATTCTGGCTGCCTGTTGTAAATTTGCATATATTAAAATGTAAATACATAAAATAAATAATTTTCTCTTTTGTTTTGTGAGGTTAGAAGGTCCAGCTTAAAAAATGTGTCTGACCTTTTTGTGATGGGAGGAGCCCTTGTTTTAGAATCTGCAGCTCTCTTGCATTGGCTAGAGAGGGAGGGTTATGGACCTCTAGGAATGACCGGAATATCCATGGGAGGACACGTAAGCATTTTTATTTCAACTGATATTTAACTGTGGTTATGTTTATAAGATCTAGGGAATCGAGCATGGTAATGGATTTATGGTGCGTCCTCCTCTGTGGGCCTTTCATAGTGTACTCATGCCAGAGGAAATTGCAGCCTCGAACCATTGCCCAGTCTCCTTACCTGTGGGCTGTGAGCACTGAAGGGGGTTGTACAGTGTGGGAGGTGGGGGGAAGATCTAGGGAAGCTAGTTATTTAAAAATTTACTATAGGTATAGAATTAATTTTAATTTCAGTGAAAGCAGAAACGGATTCTAAACTTCCATTCCAATTACGAAGTAATGATATTTTTTGTATGATTTATGTAGACACTGATTATACTAAGTACTTACTCTACAGTTAATATCTCAGGTATTGGATTTCATATTTTATTAAAAGTTGATTATAAAACTTAACTTTTTGAAGTCTCAACTATAAATGCCTTATTTTGCTGTTAAATTGGTGGAGATAGCTAATTTGGAAAACACTTTTCATCTGTCTCTTCTCTTCATCCCCATACCATCAACCTATTTTACCTTTGCTTTTAGAGTGTACTAAAATGGCTTCCTAATTGGTTTCTCTGTCTAGTCTTTTCTCTCCTTAATCTTTTTTCTTGAGTTTTTCTCCACACTGTAACTAGAGTAGTCTTCTTAAATCTGATCTCTGCTCTCTCCTGCTTAAAACCTGCCAAAGCTTTTGCTATTGAACTGGGCACTAGCTGTGCATGCAAGGTGCTGGCATCCCTCTAGTGTCCCCTCATTCCCTTTCATCTAGTCAAGTAACAGCTTGCCCTTCTGCTTCCAGATTAGAGCTTACTTCCTGTGAGAAATACTTCATTTCTCAATAACACATACTTAATTCATTGTACTATGATTACTTATCTAGCAGTCTGTTTTCTCTATAAAGCAGTTCATTCACTGAGGGCCAGGAACATGCTCTAGTTCATTTTCTGGACATGTTAGTCATACAGTACATTAAAATATATATATATGTTCTGTAAGTCATTTGAATTATAAAATTAAGTTTAAAAACTTTCTCAAACTCAAAACAACTGCCAAAGAGTGAAACTGATAAAATTAGCCTTAAAAACTCAAATTCAAAACAACTAAAGACAGTGAAACTGAAGAGTGGGAAAAGATTTCTTTTCCTACCTAGTAGTGTTTCCAGTGTTATGACCTAGGTCAGGGTGTTATAATTGTCAACTGGACTACTACCTATTACCTGGTTTCCCTACCTCAAATCTCACCCTCTCGAATCAATGTTATAAATTCTGTTTAGCTTCATTGGATCTTCTTTGACAATAACACTCCTTTGCTCAGGTCTCTTTATTGATTCCCCATTATGTACAGAACATTGGGACCTCTAATCTGATCCTGATCAGTCTTTCTAGCCCTACCTGTCTCCCCTACCCCACTGGCCACATGTGCCCTATTAACCAGCCTAACTGAGGTATATTGGCTGTTTCCCTACCAGACTCTGTGTTTCTCACCATCTTGCCTTTGATCATACTGTCTCCTTTATATGGAAGACAAGACCCCATCTTTAATTTCCCCTAAAAAACTCAACTATTTCATGAAGTCTTCTCTGATTCCACTAGCCAAAAATAACATTTCCCTTCTCTAAACATATTACATCATTTTATATCAGTTATCTAATCTGCTTTGACATCTTTCAGTCAGCCTCAAAAGTGTGAGATTTTATAGTTATGATTTTGCTCTACCTGAGCAGGTCACTTACATAATGAGTGTGCTTAGCCTACTGCCAGTCATATACATCCCAGCATGTTTGCTCTATATTTGCTCAGTAGAAAGTAGCTTTCTGTGATGGGTCTTAAGGCACTTAAAATTTTCTAATACATTTTATTGCTTTTTTAGGGGGCAGTTATATATCATTGTTGGGTTTTGTTGTTTGGGGAATTTGGAGAGGTTGCTGGACATTCCCATGAGTGTTTAAGAGATTTCGTGTTCATGTTTTATCTCACCAATACTATACAAAGTACTTCTTAATATTAAATATTTGTCATTTTAGTGAACGTAAACTTTAAACTGAATCTTTCTATGTTATCACGTTACAGATGGCTTCCTTAGCAGTGTCCAACTGGCCTAAGCCCATGCCATTGATTCCATGTCTGTCTTGGTCCACAGCATCTGGGGTCTTCACTACGGTAATTTAATTGCAATTAATATTTAGATAGTTATATAGAATTAAAGGTAATTGTTTTCAGGGTTCCCAAAATCACCCCCAGGTTTGGTGATTCACTGGAAGGTATCACAAGACTCAGTATATAGTCGTACTCACAACTAAAACTTAATGCAGCAAAAAGATGCACCACAAAATCAGCCAAGGGAAAAGGCACACAGGGCAAAGTCCAGAGGAAACCAGGCATAAGCTTCCAGTGGAGTCTCTCAGGATGTGTTTAATTCCTTCAGCAATGAATTATGACAATATGTGCAAAGTGTTGTCCATCAGTGAAACTCGTTAACTGATTTGAGCCTAGGAGTCCAGGGTTTATATCAGGGGTCAGTCACTTAGGCACCCTCTACCTAGCATGTACTAAAATTACAGAAGGAAATCAGGTGTTCACTAGAAACTACATTGTTTGTATAAGCAGTTTAGGCACAGTGACCCACTTTATCATTTTGAAAGTTTTATATCAGGGTAAAGAACTGTTTACTAGCCAAGTTACCAGGCTCTAGTCAGGGGCCAACCTTACAAGCAGACTTGTTTAAAGATAGGAAATCTCAAGTCTGCTTTGCTAATTTTTTTGTGCACAGTAATAATAATAAAACTATTGGACAACATGCTTTGTAGGTGTGATTTGATCTTAATTTAGTTTGTCATTTCAGGGCGTGCTAAGTAAATCGATTAATTGGAGGGAGCTAGAAAAGCAGTATTATACACAGACAGTTTATGAAGAAGAAATTATTCACATGCTTGAATATTGTGGAGTAAGTATTTTTAACTTCCACAGAACATTGCGGGGGTGGGGGGGGATGTTGATTGTGTTTAATGATTCACAGTTTTTAAAAGAATTGCAGTTTGGTTTTATTTATTTATTGACTGTTCCTCGCAACTTGGATTTTAGTTCCCCAACCAGGGATTGAACCAGCCCTCAGCAATGAGAGCACAGAGTTGTAACCCCTGGACTGCCAGGGAATTCCCTGAATTTCAGATTTTTTTAAAGCAATCCTATTTTTTACTTTATAAAATTCTTCATTTTAAAATAAAATGCAGAAAATCATGCAAAGCAAGTGTATAGTTTGCTACATTTATTAAATGGCTAACACATTTGTAATAAGTCAAGAATAGAACTTGACCACCCAGCTAACACATTTGTAATACATCAAATATAGAACTTGACCACCCAGCTCAGAACTTAGCACCCAAACCAGAAGCCACTTTCATGTGTCCTAACCAAAAGGCCCTTCTCCCCCTACTATTTAGTTGTTTTCCTGATTTTTATAGTGATTACTTTCTTCTATCTTTAAAATAATGTTATCATCCACATAAATTATTAGAGAAATGAATTGATTCCCTATTGCCCTGCTAAGGTGACCAATTCTTTTCAGAAATTTTTTTTTTCATGAACTTTAAAATTTTGCACATTCAGTTTGAAAGTTACTGAGAATGTCAAGAAATCTCAGGGAAAAAAGCAATCTTTCTACTATCAGTGAGGACCTTTTATTTATAATTACATCAATATAAAACACTCTTGTAGGGGAATTCTCTGGTAGTGTAGTGGTTAGGACTCTACACTTCCACTGCAGGGGGCACAGGTTTGATTCCTGCTGGGGAATTAAGATCCCGCCTGCCACGAGGCTTGGATAGGAAAGGGGGACAGGCGGGCGGGGCAGAGACTCACTCTTGTAAAATAGGTCTATTGTGCAGAACCTCAAAGGGTAGTTAATTACTTGCCTAAGAACTTTATTACAAAATAGCTCTACCTGTTAGTTCCTTGTGTTCCACTATACATGTAATCAGAAAGATATTTGTATTTGAGAGCTTATGAGAAAATTTAACGTGCATTTTTTAAGGGAGGTTCATAAATTTTTGTTGTTTGAAGTGGCAGTGTATTCTTATCCAGCACTTTTCTCTGTGACTTTTAGTGATTGTATACAAGAGTCCTTTTGTCTCTAAACTAGTTCACAGTAATGAATATTCAAGAAATATCAAGACGGCTTCTTTTTTTTTGTTTTAAAAATTGTGTTTTGCCAAGCAAAAGAAGTTAAATTTGTTGATGTGCTACTCTGAATAATTCTAGAATACTTTGATTTTCCATTTCCTGATGTCACTAAACTTCCTTTCCTTCCCTTTTATATTTCTGTGATCTAGATAGCTTTAGTGATTTGTTCTGCTAACCAGGTTGTTGTGGGTTTTTTGTTTTATTTTGTTTTGTTTTTCCTCCTTTCCTTCAATCCATTTTTCGTTCTTTTATGTTTTAAATAGATTGTGTGGTCATATAGTTCAAGCATCAAAAAGTATAAAAAGATATATAGTAAAACGATTCCTACCCTTGTTCCCAGTTTGCCTACGTCCTATCTCTGTCAACAAATAACCCACTATATTATTTAGTATTTCAGGGAATCTTTCAAACCAAAAGAAATGTTTTTCTCTCTTCCCTTTTTTTATGGACAATATACATATGTTTCCTTTTTCATTTTCACTGCTGCATAACAGCCTATTACATGGATGGATGTACCATGATTTATTAACCAGTATCCTGTTGATGGGCATTTATGTTGCTTCTCGTCCTTCACTATTAACAAACAGTGCTGCAATGAGTGACACTGTACATACGTCATTTCACAAGTGTAAATTCCTAGAAATGTTGTCACTGAGTAGAAGGGCATATGCAGTTGTAATCTTAGATTTTGTCTAATTCTAGTTGTGTGAATTTACACTACCAGAGGAACATGTGTGTCTGTTTCCCCCGTTAAGTTCACCAATTCAGTGTGTTATCAGACTTACATGGTTTTTGGTCAATCAGATAGGGAAATTTGGTATAGTTTTTTATTTAATTTACTTAAGTAGGGTGGTGTGGTCCAGTAGTTAGGACTGCATGCTTCCACTACAGGGGGCATGGGTTCAATCCCTGGTTAGGGAACTAAGATCCTGCATCCTGTGGCCAAAAAAAAAAAAAACAAAAGAATTTACTGAAGTATAAGTGAAATTGCACCTGTTTGTAAGTTTAAGAGCAATTTGTATTTCATTTTCTGTGACCTTTGTGTGTATGTCCTTTGCTTATTTTTTCTATTGTGGTTTTGGGCTTTTTATTCACTTCTGGCTCTTAATCAGTTAAAGCAGATAGCTCTTTCTTATATAAGTTGCAAATATATTTTCCCAGGCTGTCATTCTTTTTTTTTTTTTTAAGGATTATGTTTATTTATTTATTTTGGGCTGCATTTGGTCTTCATTGCTGCAAGCGGTGTTTCTCTCTAGTTGTGGTGAGCGGGGGCTACTCTTTGTTGTGGTGTTCAGGCTTCTCAGTGCGGTGGCTTGTTGTGGAGCACAGGCTGTAGGTGCACGGGCTTCAGTAGTTGCAGTACTTGGGCTCAGTAGTTGTGGCTTGCGGGCTCTAGAGCGCTGGCTCAGTAGTTGTGGCACACGGACTTAGTTGCTCCATGGCATGTGGAATCTTCCCAGGAATTGAACCTGTACAATCCTCTGCATTGGCAGGCAGATTCTTAACCACTGCACCACCAGGGAAGTCCTTGTCATTCTTTTCTTTTGACTTTGCTTTTAGTATCTGATAGTTTATTTTTCTTAAGTTATATTGTATATTCAAGTCCTTAAACAGTATATTCTTTTGAGATTTTAATAGTTACTATTTTTTTCCTTGATAATTTTTAATTTTTCTTAGTTCAGCCTGAGAAAGGGATTTGGAGTGGCTGGTGTATTACTGCCAGGATGCACTCATAAGAATTTTAGAAGTTTGTCTGTATGAATTTGGCTACTCTAGGTACCTCATAAAAATGGAATCATACAATACTGTCCTTAAGACTGAATAATAATCTAATGTATGTATATACTACATTTTGTTTATCCATTTATTCATTGATGGACATTTGTGTTTTCTCTTTGTTTTAACAAGGTTTTTAAATACAATCCTATTTTATATTAAATGACATTTTCTTTTCTTTCATATATTCAGACAGATTCTTTCAAAATGGGACAAGAGTTCGTGAAACGCTTCCCTAGCAGCGCAGACAAGCTAACTAACCTTAATCTGGTTTCTAGAACTTTAAATTTAGGTATGACGGACCAAGTTGTGTCCCAAAAATCTGCTGAGTGCCATAGATCTAGTAAAACATCTATCAGTGCCACATCAGAAGGACTCTTGCTGCAAGATGCCTCTAAGATGGAGTGCTTCAGTCAAACACTTTCAACCAACAAAAGTAGTTATACGAGTTGTGATCCTCAGTCATACCACCTACTCAGTAAAGAACAAAGAAGAAACAGTCTTCAGAAAGAATCTTTATTATTTATGAAAGGAGTTATGGATGAATGTACTCATGTAGCAAATTTCTCAGGTATTAATTTTTATGTGAAATTGAGAGTATTTGCTGATGACATGAAAATCATGCTGATGATATGTAAAATATTTGAAATATTTTTAAGGATGCTTTATAAGATAATTTCATATTTTCAAGAATATATTTACTGTTGGCTCCACAATGTGTTTTCTAAGATAAGTTCGTTATTTAAATGTATCATATTTAAATTTCATCCATGAATTTCTAAGCCCATTTTATTATTTCATTAAAAATATTGAGTTTTGTATCTTCTTTAGAATATTCATCTCATTGTATTAGAATTGAATATTATAATGTTATGGTATAGTATAGTTGATGTTTAACTTAATAATCAAAAGTTTTAGTTTGACAAATGTTTTACTTACTGTGTTGTACGGTGTATTTTATTTTCCAGTGATTACTAGTATTTATATAAAATTTTTAGAGCTTCTTAAAAGTGTATATGTTGCATCTTAAAAAAAATCCTGTACCTAGTTCCAGTTGACCCAAGCCTCATCATAGTGGTTCAAGCCAAAGAAGATGCCTATATTCCACGAACAGGAGTTCGAAGTCTACAAGAAATTTGGCCTGGTTGTGAAATCCGATATCTAGAAGGGGGTCATATTAGTGCTTATCTTTTTAAACAAGGACTCTTCAGGTAAGATGGTTGGTCTAACAGGTGTCTATTTGTTGTTTGTTTGGGAGATTTTTTTTTTTGGCTCAACAAATATAAAGATTGGGTATTTTTATTATACATTTTAGCCCTCTTATTTCCTTCCTGACTCTTTGAATTCTCACATTGTGATACTGTCTTGTCATCTTATTTTCTTTTCCTTATATAGAACCAGGAAATAGCATATGATAGGAAGGCTTTATTGTGTGGTTTTACCCTCTTCAAATATTAAAATAGTCAGGTGTTTTAGGGTGTAGGAAGGAACACTAGGGTTGGTAAAACTTGCTCTGGCTCATCATGAGTTTTTCACTCCACTCTGATGTTCTTCTCTCAGAATGACCTGAGCATCTGTCATCTTTTTCAGTAGCAGTGTTTTTCAGTAGCAGGTGAATATTGAACCTTAAAAGAGAAGTGAAATACTGGTTTTATTGTTAATAACCTTATATGTCTCTGGTATTTGTTAAAACTTATAAAAACTTTTTGCTATTATTCTAGTTCTTTGATATGCTGGTTTACTTCTACTTCTATTCAGATTTGATTGTAATAGGTATCATCGGAATATTTATCATTAATGATTAAATTAGTTCACATAAAGTGCTTAGACCTGTGCAGTGTTCCAAAACTGCCAGCTGGATAATACAAGTGTGTGTGTTTTATGTTTGACATGTTTTAGCTCTTTTTAATCTAAGAAATAATTCTTTGTGTGTTATTGCTTATGTAATTGAATTTATAGATGTCATCTTTTTGAGGTACAGACTGATTCTTCAAGTCTGTAATATCCTCAAGGATATAGTAACCCTTTCTTTTTATAGTATGATCGTTAAAAAAATACTCATTTGTAAAGCATTTGAGTCCCTGTTAGTTGGTGAGTGAGCAGACTACTTATCCAATACTCAGGTGAGCTTCTGGCATAGCAAAACTAAAACAAAAACAAAAATTGTGAGTGCTTAGTGTTGCTAGGGTTGCTCAGGAAGAGTCTAAAGTTCTGTCACACATGTGAGTGCAGAGAACGCACATGCTTGTTTTGGTAAATCATTGTCAAATTTCTTTTAGTCTTTTATGTGTCCAAGTGGGAGTGTGGCTGAGAGGCATTAGGAAGAATAGACATAATCAAAGTCAGCAGTAAAAACTCATAAGTGCTAATTTGAAGGCTTCGTTTGAGAAAAAGATAAGTGTTAGCTATCAATGTATGCCAGGTACTAGAGCAATTGCTTTATATGTTATTTTTAACATCCCCTTTACACAGAAACACAAGAAACCAAAAAGATTAAACAACTTGCTCAGGTAGAGTAACTACTAAGCTGTTTGGCCTCTCCTACTCCCCGCTAGTCACTTCAAAACCTAACAAAGTTTAGATGACATTGGCATAGTAGAATTTTACAAATTCAGTCTTTTCATTCACTGGATTTAAAAGTAAAACAAGCCAGTCCTTTATGTGCTCTAATAATTTGGGTTAAGTTATTTAGAACTGATTGATAATACAAGTGAATAAGAGACTATTCAAATGATTTCAAATGCATACGTATACCTTTACTAACGCTCCTCATACCATGTACACAAGCCCAGATTGCAACCTTAGGCCTCATTGTGTAAATTTTTGAGCCAAATACACGTAAGTATGATACAAAGCTTTGTCTTTCCAACAAATTGGAGATAACAGTCTGTAGCAGGTACCAGTTTTAAAGTTAATCTTAATATATTAAAATACATAGTGAAGTTAATGTAGGAAACTAAGGCTTTTAAATTCAGTCGCTATATCATAATCTATGCAGTAGATTGAATATTACATTTGAAAAGATATATAGCCAGTTAATTTTCAACAAGTACCCGGATAAAAAGAAACCAGTTCCTTTTCATTTTGTCATTTCATATTTTATACATGAATGTAAACATATATATCATATAAATTTAAAGGCACAAAAAAGCCCTTCACAGGAAAAGATGGCATTTATGAACCATCAGCTGGAAGTACATTTGAAGTTTTCCAGTAGTGGTTGAAGTTACATAGATCCAAACGCTCACCCTCACATTCCTGCCTGTTCCACAGCTATTGATATTTGGAGAGGAGGTCAGGTTGCAAGACACAGGTTATTTGGAAATAACTTACAGTAAAAGCACTGCCTGTCCCCCTTTTTTGCTAATTACTTGTAGTTTTTCTTTCATATTTAATTTTAGGCGAGCCATCTATGATGCATTTGAACGCTTCCTCCGTAAATACGCTAACTAATGGGATCACTGTATGTAACCAGTGCAGCCACCGTGTTTCTTACGAAAGGAGTTTCATCCTTTGATGCTGTGAAGAACAAGCAGACAGCACTATATTCCTAATTGCTGTCAATTTGGTCTGGAATTCAGTGTTACAGATCAGTCAACTGTACTCTTTAAATACATTTGAATAAGTGTAAACCAATATTTGGATGAAATAATGTTGAACTATTTTGTTACTATTTGTGGGAATCCCATAATATCAATATCTAGTCTGTTGTTACTATTTATGAAAACTTTAAATTTTTAATTATGAATAGTTTATTAATTTAAAATAAATAGAAACCCTATTGGTTTTTAAAGAACTGCTAAATCAAACTTAGTTTGTAATATGTCAGCCTGTGTTGTATATATACCCTTACATGACCTTTCTATTATTGACTTGATTTGAGAAACATGTATATTTTTTTTATGGATTTATAATCTTATTTTCAACTTTAGTTTTCTGCCATGGTACTTATCATGTGTAAAATCAGTGTTAACTTTGCATACTAAAAAACCCTGATTGCTTTGTACTTAAGTAATTTTTAATACTTAAATTGAATGTGAGAATGCATAAGACTTGGCTAAACTTAAAACTTTGCCAAATATTAGGTTAGAAAAAAATGCCAAACATATTTCCTCTACTTGGAAAATTTCAATTCATGAACAATGAAAATAATGAAAGACTTATTGCGTTTAATTAATAACTGTTTCTTACCATTTTCTTGTATACATACTCTGAGTCTGCTAAACATCTAACTTTAGGCCAACTGCGTAACAGCTTTGGTTTTTTAATTTCAGAAATTAATGGCCACATATGAAATTGATTTGTCCCATATAAACTTTATTTTACAGAAAAGATATAATAACTAGTAACTTTTAAAGTGGAATATTATATGGCTACACTTGGTGCTTTCTTTTTATTTTATTTTTTAATTTTTTTGGCTGCACCGAGCGGCCTGTGGGACCTTAGTTCCCCGACCCATGGATTGAACCCCGGCCCTTTGGCAGCGAGAGCGCAGAGTCCTAACCACTGGACTGCCAGGGAATTCCTGGTGCTTTCCTTTTATGTTAAATTTCTCAAGCCAAGAGCTAAAATGTTTTTAAAAGTAGAAAATATTTTGGGTTTGGAATAAATATATTTGAGTTTTATTTGTTTGAAATATGTGTTGTCTGTGGGTTATTTTAAAATATGTAGTCCTGGTCTAGTAAGGATATTTGAATTATAAGGTGCCTTTGTAGGCTTTTTAAAGGAGATTTTATTTGTCCCTCTAATGCCTCCATCACCTTAAATTTTAAAAATTATTTTTAAATGCTTAATGTGAAGTCACTGATGGCATACAATATTGTAAATTGTGTAAAACTACTTTGACATAAGAACCAAACATGGTTACAGCCATTTGAGCTATAGCAATTTTACATGTTCAGTTTAGAACCTTTATTTTTCACTGAAAGTATGGTATCTCCTGAAGTTCTCCAACAAAATACCCTTTAAAGATAAAATAAAACGTTGTTAACTGAATTACAAGTATTTTCTTATGTGTGTAGTGAGGTGATTGAGTGAATGCTTTCTGAGCAATGGCTTTAGTAAAACCAGTACTTTATTTTTCATATAGATATTTCCAACTAAGCAATAATGTACTATGGTATGTAACTTTCTGTTGGTAAAAGAATGAAATTTCATTTCAGTTTAATTAACTCTTAGGCATAACTAATTTCTCCCAAATTAATGTGAAAGAAGGTATTTTTAAAATTTCTTCTCTTATCCATATGTTTTAAGAATATATCCACACAACTACCTAAAGAAGTGCTGCCTGCTATTATTTCCAAAATTTTTGAATTTGGAAACTCTTTAGATTGGGCACGCACTCCCCAGTTTGCCATAAGCCACTGGACCCTGCGCTCTTGTATCAGATGACTTCACTACTTTGTGTTTCCCACTTAGCCCTGAAGACGTCTGAGCTTGAGACCTCAGTTTAGATCTGTGGTTAAAAACAGTTTCTGAATTTTATGATTTGATAATGTTGTAAGTACTATTAAATCATTTTAGCACATGCATTTTAGATTGTTTCTTATGAATGTAAATTTTAATGTGGTGCTTTCTCTTGTAAAGATTATTGAATTATTAACTCTATAACTGAAATTTTGTACATTTCCAAATATTTTTTACTTCACAATAAAAGTCTAAAAAAGTTAATCACTTATGTTCAAGAGGTATTATTCTAAACACAGAAAACCCATGTCATATTTGATTAATATAGCCAAACTTGAACCAAGTGTGTTTTCCTTCTTAGTAATGTTATGACTCAAACAAGGCAAGGCAGATATAAGCAAAGGAGTCTCTAGCAAAATAGTATTCAGTATCTACAACAAGAGCCAAATTTTCCCCTCAAATATGTGTGATGTCAGGGAAACCAGCATTCTGACAGACCAATCTAAATGTTGTGTAACTCACTATTAGATATTATTATATTTACACTAGTAAATGTACTGCAAACAATTAAAATCTAGAGATAAGAACTATAGGACTGGAAATGGGGCTCCTGAGCAGAGGCTGCTGTAGAAACTCGGTCTGGAAATAAAAGAAAGATTATGGCAGATTAGACAAAGGGAAAAGAGGTACATTTTGATCATCTTGCAGGAATAGAGTAACCTAATTCTAGAAATATTCTTATAGGCAGAATCCTAAGAAACCAATGACTGTATGAAGGGCTTTGAAAACAGTTTTAACCGGAAAATGTTGGACCAAAAGCCCAAAAGGATTTTCCTCAGGACTGAAAGAGCTAATTTGCAGATTCACCAGATTGTGTTAATTAAGAAAAACTGTATAAACAACTATAAAAAGTTTAATCCGTGTATAAACCTGTGACTAGCTGGGGTAAAAGTTTTCCTATATACAGTATCTGGATAAAGTACCTATGTAAAGTACCCACCACTTTCTGCTCTTAAGTGTCGTCAGTAGATTTACAGCATCTTCTTGGAGCTTGTGAGAAACTCAGAATCTCAGGTGCCATCCCCAACTTACTGAGTCAGAATCTGCATTTGAATAAGAGCTCCAGATGGTTAAAATACACATTAAATTTTGAAAAACACCCTTCTAAGTTCAGTGGTTCTCAAGTTTTAGCCTGCATCAGATCACCTGGAGCCTTGTTAAAAAGCAGATTTCTGGTCCCCACTTCCCAGAGCTTCTGATCCAGTGAGTCTGGGGCAGGGCTGGGGAATTTGTATTTCTGACAAGTTTCCTAGGACACTGATGCTGTTATCCAAGGGGTTATGCTTTAAGAACGTAAGAGCCATGGCTATAATTGGATCTCATGTCTTGGCTGTACATTAGAGTCACCCGGCGGCAGGGGTGGGGGTGGGGAGGGTGGTATTCCCTGGAGGTCCAGTGGGTAAGACCCCATGCTCCCAGTTCAGGGGGCCCGGATTGGGTCCCTGGTCAGGGAACTAGATTCCACATGCATGCCACAACTAAGAGTCCATATGCCACAACTGAAAGATCCCTCATGCCGCAACTAAATATCCTGTGTGCTGCAACTAAGACCTGGCACAGCCATAAAAATAAATAAATATTTTTTAAAAATAATAATGAAGTAGAGCAATGGCAATAATAGAACAAATTATTCTTACTGGGAATGTGTTTTGGTACTCCCATCTGGATACATATGAATTTACCTCACAAAAAATGAGAGCAGAACTCAGACTTAAAACCAATTAGTAGGGTCTAGAAATCTTTAGTTTTTTATTAGTTGTTTTATCTTTACACTGATACGTAAACACATCCAAGAGTTATTGAAATAATATACAGTATGCAAAGAGAAAAGGATATATAAATATGCATAGAAGAAATTGGAAGGATATAATATACAAAGAACTGTGACTATTTCTGGGGAGTGAGAATAGATGGGACAACTTAAACATTTCGGTTAATGACGTTTAAAAATTTTACCATTGCATGTATGATTTCAAACATAAAAAACAAACACAGGGGATTCCCTGGTGGTGAAGTGGTTAAGAATCTGCCTGTCAATGCAGGGGACATGGGTTCGAGCCCCAGTCTGGGAAGATCCCACATGCCACGGAGCAACTAAGCCCATGTGCCCCAACAACTGAGCCTGCGCTCTAGAGCCCATGAGCCACAAGTACAGTGCCCACATGCTGCAACTACTGAAGCCCATGCGCCGAGAGCCCATGCTCTGCAACAAGAGAAGCCATGGCACAGAGAAGCCTGCACACCACAACAAAGTGTAGGCCTCCCCCCCGCCCCCACCACTCACTGCTACTAGAGAAAGCCCGCACACAAAGATGAAGACCCAACACAGCCAATAAAAAAAAATTACTTAAGAAAAAAAAACCACAGTCATTTTTGTTCTTTTCTTTGAGATTAATGGTTTATGATAAATTTCTAGGAGTGGAATAATTAGGCTGAAATACCCAAGAATTTCTATGGTGCAAATCTTGTGCCAAATTGGAAAAGATGCTTTGAATGTTGCAGATGCAGCACACCTTCAAGTGTTTATTATTTCAGCACACAGTCTGGAATTCTGATAAACATTCTTCCTATAAAAAAGTGACAGAGCCTTTTCCACAACATAGTTGATCTGCCCTGTTTTCAGCCACCTACCTTCTTACAGCAGGTGAAACTCAGATGTATTAGAAAATGCATTAGAGAAGTAAACTGATATACCCATTTTATTTTATTTTTATTTATTTATTTGGTTGTGCCAGCTCCTTAGTTGTGGCTTGCTGGCTCACCGGCTCCTTAGTTGCGGCATGCAGACTTCTTAATTGTAGCATGTATGTAGGATCCCTGACCAGGGATCGAACCCAGGCCCCCTGCATTGGAATCTAAACCACTGCACCACCAGGAAAGTCCCCTAATGTACCCATTTTAAAAAGCTTCCTTAAAACCATGACAAACCCATCCATAATTTAAGATTAAAAAAAAAAAAGGCAAGCTGCAGATTTGGTTTTACAATATTAGATAATACTAAGAAAAACCTTAGAAAAGAATATATATTTACAAAGTAAAATGTTACAACATTGAAAACGTTCTTTATACCCTCAAGGAATTGAAAGAAATTTGAGAGTGGTAAAGCAGTCTGATGATAGAACAATCCTGAACTATGTAGAGGGGACAGCTCATTAGTTAAAGAATAAATACTAATCATCTGTAAATAAATTACTTATGGAAATAAACAGCAGAAAGCAAAATTAAGGATAGGTACAGTTACACAGGTAAAATATGAATGCAGAATCACATTTTCTTGATAATATTTTTAGTGCATATTAACCAAGGAAATATTAGATTTTACAGAAATAATCACTATAAAATCAAACACAGCTAAAGTGAAAACAACTTATGAATGTATCAAAATTTCTTGACACAATTTAGAACTGCAAATTTGAACTAGGAAAATCAGTCAAAATAAAGGCCTTCAGGGAGTTCCCTGGTGACCTAGTGGTTAGGATTTCGGGCTTTCACTGCCATGGCCTGGGTTCAATCCCTGGTTGGGGAACTGAGATCCTACAAGCTGCGTGGCATGGCCAAATGGAAAAGGAAACAAACAAACAAACAAACAAACAAAAACCAAGGTTTTTAAAGAACATACACAATATAAAATTAAAAGGGACAAAAATTGATCCTCCATAATTATTTTAGTTAAAAATTAATATAAAGGACTTCCTAGATGGCGCAGTGGTTTAAGAATCCTCCTGCCAATGCAGGGGACTAGGGTTCGATCCCTGCTCCAGGAAGATTCCACATGCCTTGGAGCAACTAAGCTACAACTGCTGAGCCTGTGCTCTAGAGCCCATGAGACACAACTATTGAGCCCATGTGCAGCAACTACTGAAGCCCATGTGCTTAGGGCCCATGCTCCACAACAAGAGAAGCCACTGCAATGAGGACCCGTGCACTACAATGAAGAGTAGACCCTGCTCGCCGCAACTAGAGAAAGCACATATGCAGCATCAAAGACCCAATGCAGCCAATTAATTAATTAATTTTAAAAATTAGTATAAAAATGAAACTAGCTTAACTGCTCTATAGAAAAATTGAGCAAAGAGTTAATTGTGTTTAGTGAAATTTGCTCCTGAAAATATTTTGTAAGTGTTACGACTAGGCCATGCATTGTCCTGAAGGTTAGGTTAAGGATTTTGGTATTTATGCAAATCAACAGGAAGCCAGTAAGGGTTTTCTTCAGGTGGCACAGGTGGAGATGGTGTGGAGAGATGTGAAGTTGGGGGAGATTAAATATGATTTAATGCATTTTAAAAAGCTCATTCACTCTGGCTGGAGTGAAAAGAACTAGTTGTAGGGGGCCTGCAGTCTATGCAAAGAGATCAACTAGAAGGCTATCAAAGTGGTCCAGGTGAGGGATGATGATATCTAAAATTATGATGGCAGTGGATACAGAGGGAGTTGGATGGATTCCAGAGATACATTTCAGGTGATGGATTGGTGATGAGTTGGAATGGGGAGTAAGCGAGTGGTGCATTTTCAGAGAGAGAACCCAGGAAGAAGGCCAATGTGAGGGAATGCATCCAGAGTCTAGTCTGGCATATAAAGATTTTTGATATCTAAAAAATAGTAGAATATATGAATTTGAGACTGAGAGCACAGGTTTCGGTAGAAGAAAAAAACTTGTCATCACTAGTGTTTATAGGGTAACTGATATTACAAGTATGGTTAAGATTTTGAGGAGCCTAGGGAAGAAAGAGGACAATGGTTTTCAAACTTTTTGGTCTCAGGAATCCCTTATACTCTTAAAACTTGAAGACCCCAAGGAGCTTTTGTTTATGTAGATTACATTTATTAATATTACCACATTACAAATTAAAACTAAGAAATATTTTAAAATACTGATTAATTTTTAAATAACAATAATAAACCTCATTACATGTTGTATTCGATTTCTAGGGTTGCTGTGAAAAAGTAACACCAAAAAAAAAAATTAATTAATTAATACATAATAAATAAATAAATAAAATGAAAAAAAAAAAAGTAACGCAGACTGAGTGGCCTTAAACAGCAGAAATTCTCTCGCAGTTCTGGACATTAGAAGGCCGAAATCAAGGTTTCCCTAGGGCCATGCTCCCTCTGATGGCTCCAGGGAAAGATCTGTCCCATGCCCCTCTCCTAGCTCCTGCTGGTTGAAGACAAACTTGGGCATGCCTTGGCTTATAGATGCATGATTCCAATCTCTGCCTCCTTCTTCACATGGCATTCTCATTTCTGTGTCCAAATCACCCTCTTCTAATGACACCAGTCATTGGATTAGAGCCCGCTCTAATCCAGTATGACCTCAGTTTAACTTGATTACATCTTCAAAGACCTATTTCTGGGATAGGTTACTCCTTTCTGCCCATGGACACCGCCGAGTAAGCATCGTTGACGTCTCCCCCGCTCCACTGCCGTCATGTCCAAGTCAGAGTCTCCCAAAGAACCCGAACAGCTGCGGAAGCTCTTCATCGGAGGTTTGAGCTTTGAAACAACCGATGAGAGTCTGAGGAGCCATTTTGAGCAATGGGGAATGCTCACAGACTGTGTGGTAATGAGGGATCCAAACGCGAAGCGCTCCAGAGGCTTCGGGTTTGTCACCTATGCCACTGTGGAGGAGGTGGATGCTGCCATGAATGCAAGGCCACACAAGGTGGATGGAAGAGTTGTGGAACCAAAGAGGGCCGTCTCAAGAGAAGATTCTCAAAGACCTGGTGCCCACTTAACTGTGAAAAAGATTTTTGTCGGTGGCATTAAAGAAGACACTGAGGAACATCACTTAAGAGATTATTTTGAACAGTATGGGAAAATTGAAGTGATTGAAATCATGACTGACCGAGGCAGTGGCAAAAAGAGAGGCTTTGCTTTCATAACCTTTGATGACCATGACTCCGTAGACAAGATTGTCATTCAGAAATACCATACTGTGAATGGCCACAACTGCGAAGTAAGGAAAGCCCTATCTAAGCAAGAGATGGCTAGTGCTTCATCGAGTCAGAGAGGTCGAAGTGGTTCTGGAAACTTTGGTGGTGGTCGTGGAGGTGGTTTCAGTGGGAATGACAACTTTGGTTGTGGAGGAAACCTCAGTGGTCGAGGTGGCTTTGGTGGCAGCCGCGGTGGTGGTGGATATGGTGGCAGTGGGGATGGCTATAATGGATTTGGTAATGATGGAAGCAATTTTGGAGGTGGTGGAAGCGACAATGATTTTGGCAATTACAACAATCAATCTTCAAATTTTGGACCCATGAAAGGAGGGAACTTTGGAGGCAGAAGAAGCTCTGGCCCCTATGGCGGTGGAGGCCAATACTTTGCCAAACCACGAAACCAAGGTGGCTATGGCGGTTCCAGCAGCAGCAGTAGCTATGGCAGTGGCAGAAGGTTTTAATTACTGCCAGGAAACAAAGCTTAGCAGGAGAGGAAAGCCAGAGAAGTGACAGGGAAGCTACAGGTTACAACAGATTTGTGAACTCAGCCAAACACAGCGGTGGCAGGGCCTAGCTGCTACAAAGAAGACATGTTTTAGACAATACTCATGTGTATGGGCAAAAAAAACTCAAGGACTGTATTTGTGACTAATTGTATAACAGGTTATTTTAGTTTCTGTTCTGTGGAAAGTGTAAAGCATTCCAACAAAGGGTTTTAATGTAGATTTTTTTTTTTTTGCACCCATGCTGTTGATTGCTAAATGTAATAGTCTGATCATGACGCTGAATAAATGTGTCTTTAATAAAAAAAAAAAAAAAAAAAAGACCTATTTCTGAAGATCACATTCATCATATTGGGGGTTAAGACTTGGACATATCTTTTTTAGGGACACAATTCAATCCACGAATGTTAACATTTTTTAATAAAAATAACTTTGTTTTCCAATGATTCCCCCCCCCCCAAATTTTTTTTAGTGAGTAGTATAGCATTATTTTAGTTTTGTAAAACATTTAAATATCTAACTTTATAGAAGACAGCTGGACTACCATATCTGCTTCTGCATTTAACCTGTTCTGAAAGGTTAAAGTATATGAAGAAAATCTGGTTGGAAAAAGGTTTTCCTTTTCAGGTAATTGAAGATATTCTTCTTTGATACTGCACCGAAACACTACAAGTGATAGTTTCTTAAACGTTGCAATGTGGTATCTGAAATCATATTAACTTTTTCATTCTCTGATTCATTAAAACCCATTGTTCTGTACCCTGGAACAGAAAAAGGATGTTAGTGGAAAAAGTGGCGAGATCTGAATAAAGTCTGTAGTTTAGTTAATAGTATTGCACCAACATTAACTTCTTAGTTTTGACTAATGTACCACAGTTATGTAAGATTCTAGGGGTAGCTCAATGAAGGTCATATGGGAAATCTTGCTACTTTCTTTGCAACTCTTCTATAAATTTCAAATTGTTTCACATTAAAATTTTCAATAGATGCTCTTATTAACATGTTTATTAATGTTTTGCAATTTAAAAATATTTTCAGCTCTTATCTTGATATATCATAACAAATGGGTTGGCAGTAATGGCTGGAAGTACTATGTCCATTCTATAAAAGAAAAAAAAGTGAAAGTAGGGATACTGGATAAGACTCTCACTGTTGAATGGTAGAGCCAGAACTCCTCCCCTTCTCCTCCTTCCAGAGAGATTCCCCTTAGCCTGGGCTAAGGACTCTAATCTTTTTACTTCTGTAATGCTCAGAACTTACTTTTGTCCTAGCCCTTATCGCATTATGTTTAAATAGTCAACTGTCTCTGCCCCACCCTCTCCAAACCCAGTCTGTGAAAGAAGCAGGTCTGATTCATTTTCTATGCATTCGGTAACGGGCATAGTTCAAGGACTACCAGATGGTCCATTAAAGTTTGCAGAATGATCCCAAGGGCAGTGCTCTTTCCACTATACCAGGTTATAGTTTTAAACTACAGCTGACCCTTGAAACTCAGGGATTAGGTGAGGAACGCTGACCCTCTGTGCAGTAGAAAGTCCTCCTGTAATTTATGGTCAGCCCAGCATGACGTAATACTTGGTTCCTCCATATCCCCTGCTCTGCCTCCCTGCATTCGTGCAACTCTGCTTGGTCCTGTAGTACTGTAGTATTTATTATTTTTAAAAATCCAGGTATAGTTGGACTCAAGCAGTTCAAACCGCTGTTGTTCAAGGATCCACTGTATATTAGATTCAGCAGCTGAGGAGAGCGGGAGGTGGTCGCCTTTGTGGAAGATCCTGTTCTTTGGTGTAAACTGCTATCAGGGATACGTTCACAGGCTCCAGTTAGAAGTGAGATGTCCAAGGATCGCTCTAAAGTAGTCGCTGGGACTTCCCTGGTGGTGCAGTGGTTGGGAATCCACCTCCCAATGCGGGGGACACAGGGTCGATCACTGGTCTAGGAGGATCCCACATGCCATGCCGGGGAGCAGCTGGGCCCATGTGCCACGGCTACCGAGCCTGTGCTCTGGGGCCCGTGAGCCACAGCTGTTGAGCCCATGCACCTAGAGCCCGTGCTCCGACAGGAGAGGCCACTGCAAGGAGAAGCCTGTACACTACAGTGAGGAGGGGCCCCTGCTCACCACAGCGAGAGAAAGCCTGTGCAGCAATGAGGACACAATACAGCCAATAAATAAATAAATAAAAATAAATAAATAAAAAATAAAGTAGTCACCAAGGAGTTAAGTGAGAAGCATTGCGTCAGGCCTAAAAGTCAGAATAGGCACAGCGCTTCCGAGGGTAGCAGCAGCCCTGGTCTTCCTCCATCTGTGACCCCAGCTCCAGCACTGGCTCAAGTGCTAGGAAAGTTCCAGCTCCAGCAGCTCCTCTGCCACTCAAGTCCTTCTCCACACAGATATGACAAGAGGCGGTGTTCCTGCTCCCAGTCAACCACCCAAAAGAGATGAAAAAGGAAGGAAAATGCAGAGAACACCCCCCCACCTCACCACCAAAGTGTGCATTGGAAAGCTCACCAAGGAACATGTCATGGAGATATTCTCCATCTATAGGAAAATTAAGATGATTGACATGCCTGTAAAAAGGAAGCATCCTGATCTATCTGAAGGCCACACATAGGAGAGTTTGGGAAGACATTTGCAGGCAAGAAGGCCCTGAAGCACATGGGCAGAGGATAAATTGGTGACCAGGGGATCACGGCCACCACTGTGCTGGCCCCCAGCCTAGGCCACCCCCCAGGCAATCTAGCCGCCACTGGCTCCCCAGTGGCGCAGGTCATGCTTCCTGAGGCTCAGGTCTCTGTGTGCCAGTGACCCTGCTTCCCTGGCCTCGCCACAGCACCAAGCCCTCTGGATAAGCAGGGCCACTGAAGTTCATGTTTCTTGTAATCTATATCCCATGCCACTGGGTTTTGTCACTGTTCTAGCAAAGGAGGATAGATAGGAACAAAATCCTCTCAGAGGCAGGCTTCTAAAGCAGCAACTGAGACTTCTCCTGTGAAGGCTGAGTTCTGGCTGTGGGAGTGCTGTTGGTTTGGGGTTGGATCTCCAGTTTTCTGGCTGGAAAGCTCACGTGTCTAGCTCCTGTGACAGAGTCAGTTCAGTGGCAAAGCCAACAGGGACAAACAAGGTTCCAGGTGGCAGTGTGGCCCCTGCCTGGGTGCACATTTTTCCTTTCGATAGATGACCTGGGCCCACATTGGTGGCCTGGTCATGCTTTTGCTTGTTACCCTGAGAGATCCTTCAGGAAAAGGAGGGAAGCTTTGGTGCAGCTGCCTTTTCTGTTAGGCCTCACCCCTTGCTCCCCTGCTTGAATCCTTTTCTGACCTCTAGGGTCAAACATCCAGAGAAGAGCCTCTCTCTGTTATTGCATGTTAGTTGACATAAATGGTTCTGTTTTTACATGAACTCATGCACATATATGCACACCTTACATCTCCCTTTTTCTCTGAAATAGGTGAACAGGTCAAGAACCAGCTCCGCAGTCATCATGGACCCCTCTGTGGCTGATATACGTGGTGGTCCTTGGCAGCATGTACATTGTTTTGTCTTTTATTGTATAGTCAGTACAATGGGGGAGAGGGGCTGGAGGTTGAATTAATCACCAATGGCCAATGATTTAATCAATCATGCCTAAGGGATGAAACTTCCAGAAAAATCCATAAGCAGTGGGATTCAGAGAGCTTGGGTTGGTGAACACATCAAGGTGCTGGGAATCGGGGTGACGTGCCGGGAGAGAGCATGGAAGCTCTGAGTCCCTCCTCCCCCATACCTTGCCCTGTGCATCTCTTCCATCTAGATGTTCCTGAGTTGTATCCTTTATAATAAACTAGTAAATGTAAGTAAAGTGTTTCCCTGAATTCTACAAGCCATCCGTTCAAATTATCGAACCTAAAGAGGTTGTAGGAACCTCTGATTTGTAATTGGCTGGGCAAAAGTGTGGGTGGCCTGGGTACCCTGTTTGTTGCTGATGTCTAAAGTGAGGGCCAACGTGTGGGACTGGGTATTTTAACTTGTGAGGTAGTTAGTGTCAGAACTGAATTGAGGGACTTCCCTGGTGGTCCATTGGTTAAGACTCCACACTCCCAGTGCGGGGGAACTGTGTTTAATCCTTGGTCAGAGAACTACATCTCACATCCATGCTGCAACTAAGAGCCTGCGTGCCGCAACTAGAAGACCCCATGTGCCACAACAAAGACCCAATGCAGCCAAATAAATAAATATCTTTTAAAAAAAAGAATTGAGTTGAATTGTTGGACATGCAGGTGGTGTAGGAGAATCAGAAAACTGAAGAACTGGTGGCTGGTGTCAGAAAACACTCCAGATCTATCATCAAAATCTGTTCCAAATATTCATCTGTAAATGCTGATCTGTAATGAAATTTTACGTATTTCAACTTTGAAAACGACTTTTCATGTAGATAGGTACTGCCAAATAACTGATATCAATTTAAACATTTTTAATTAAACATATTCATCATCCTTTGCAAGGCATTTGTAACATTTGATTAGATTCTTCTCCCTTGATACCTATCTGGCTTTTAGCAATAGTACAAAGTGATGACAGCACCACATATGGTTTCTGTCACAACTACTCAACTCTGCCATTGTAGTGCGAAAACAGCCACAGACAGCACAGGAATGAGTGAGCATGCTGTGTTCCAATAAAATTTATTTATGGAAATGGAATTCAAATTGTATATATTTTCATGTACCACAAAATATTTTTCTTCCTTTTACTTTTTTTTTATTTTTACTTTTTTTAATTTTTTAATTTTTTTTAATTTTTTTAATTTATTTTATTTTTTAATTTTTTTTACTTCCTTTTACTTTTAACCATTAAAAGATGTAACAACTAAGTTGAGGAAAATTAACTAAGATTCAGGACTTTGGGCTGAAAGATCTGGTTAGAAAAGGTATATAGGCCAGAGGGAGTTGTACTTTTATTCTGAAAAGCTGCTCAATTATAAAGTTGGCTTTATGGCTTTGGTTTTCTTGGAAGTGGTAACTTGACAAAATGTCTATGGTCCACCGTCTTTAAAGCTTGCATCAAATATATTCCAGACTTCTAAATTTTTGTGCAATGGAGGTCATTGACGGAGGTCATTGATGGAGGTCAAATTTCAAGCTAATAGTTATTGACCCCAGCCATATTCAGAAGTGAATGGAAGGGACTTCCCTGGTTGTGCAGTGGTTAAGAATCCCCCTGCCAATGCAGGGGACACAGGTTTGATCCCTGGTCCAGGAAGATCCCACATGCCAAGGAGCAACTAAGCCCATTCACCACAACTACTGAGCCTGTGCTGCAGGGCCCATGAGCCACAACTATTGAGCCCATGTGCCACAACGACTGCAGCCCACATGCCTAGAGCCCATGCTCCCCAACAAGAGAAGCCACCGCACTGAGAAGCCCACACACCGCAGCAAAGAGTAGCCCCTGCTCTCCACTAGAGAAAGCCTGCCCACAGCAACGAAGACCCAACACAGCCAAAATGAGTAAATAAACAAATTAATTAAAAAATAAACCCTAAAAAAGGCTGTTAAAAAAAAAAACAAAAGTGAATGGAGGGACTTAGCTGGTAGTATAATATTTAGACTCCAAGCTCCCAATGCAGGGAGCCCAGTTTTGATCTCTGGTCCGGGAGCTAGATTCCACATGCATGCTGCAACTAAGAACACACATGCTGCAAGTAGGGAGCCCACAAGCTGCAGCTAAGGAGCCTGCATGCCACAACTAAGACCCAGTGCAACCAGATAATAAATATTAAAAAAAAAAAAGTGAATGGAGAAAGTGTTTTGAAAGTTAGGCTTAGGGACTTCCCTGGTGGTGCAGTGGTTAAGAATCCACCTGCCAATGCAGGGGACAGAGGTTTGATCCCAGTCCAGGAAGATCCCACATGCCACAGAGCAACTAAGCCTGAGCGCCACAGCTATTGAGCCTGCACTCTAGAGCCTGTGCTCCACAATGAGAAGCCCGCGTACTGCAACAAAGAGTAACCCCCACTCACCAGAACCAAAGAAAGCCCGTGTGCAGCAACAAAGACCCAACGCAGCCAATAAATAAAGTTAATTAATTAATTAGTTTTTTTAAAAAGTTAGGCTTATAAGTCTAGAGATCTAATATACAGCATGATGACTATGGTTAATAACATTGTATTGAATACTGGAAATTTGCTAAGAGGGTAGAATTCAGGTGCTGTCATCACAAAAAATATATGGTAACTATGTGAAGAAAAGATATGTTAATTAGCTTGACTGCAGGGTCATTTTCCTGTGTATAGTACAGCAAGCCATCATCTTGTACACCTTAAATATATGAAGTTTTTATTTTTAAAAAGATCCAAAAATAAATAACAAAGCTAAAAAAATGGAACATAACCACTGAATATTCTGTAATAATCTACATGTGAAAAGAATCTGAAAAAGAATGGATGTATATATATGTATAACTGAATCACTTTGCTGTACACCTGAAATTAACACAACATTATTAATCAACTATACTCTAACACGAAATAAAAATTAAGTTAAATTTTTAAAATGTAAAAAATATTCTTAGCTTGCACCTGTGTAAAATAAGACGTGGACAGGATGTGACTGATGGGCCATAGTTTGCCAAGTCCTGATCCAGATAGTCCACATGACCCTGAATCATTTTCTAAGGAATATATTTTCACTCGTGCTTATGATTGCCTTGGAATCAAGAAATTTTATAGTAATAAATAAGCTGTTCTTATTTAAGGAATTATTAATAATAATAACATTTTTAAGCTCTTTATTGGAGTATATTTTTAAGCTCTTTATTGGAGTATAATTGCTTTACGCTGTTGTGCCAGTTTCTGCTGTACAACAAAGTGAATCAGCTGTATTTATACGTATATCCCCATATGCCCTCCCTCCCGCGACTGTGATTCCTTCCCACACTCCCTATCCTACCCCTGTAAGTCATCACGCATCATCGAGTTGATCTCCCTGTGAAAAACAACATTTGAAGTCAGAAAAAGAAAGCCAATGGTCTTACGTTTTGTCTTACTAATGTATGATTTTGTAACATTTTTACATTTTTAGTCATTTGAAAAATATTGGCTCACTGAGTTATGCAGACCTTCCAAATGTTGACACAGTTGATTACACAACATTTTAAAAAATTACATTCATTAATGTGAATATGGTCTCTAGATTACACAACAGTATGGCATCTGTGTCAACTTTCTGGTTTTTATAATTTTATTGTGGCCATGTGAAACGTTAACATTTGGAAAATCTGGCTGAAGGGGATGTGAAAATTCTTTGTACTATTCTTATGACATTTTGTAAGTCAGAAGTTATTTCAAAATTAAGCATTGAAAAATAAAGAAAATGTTTATAATGGTAAAAAAAAATTACATTCATTAAAATCACTACTGATTTCGCGTTTCCCTGGTAGCACAGTGGTTAAGAATCCGCCTGCCAATGCAGGGGACATGGGTTCAATCCCTGGACTGGGAAGATCCCACATGCCGCAGAGCAACTAAGCCCGTGCACCATAACTACTGAAGCCTGAGCAGCTAGAGCCTGTGCTCCACAAGAGAAGCCACAGCAACGAGAAGCCCTCGCACTGCAATGAAGAGTAGCCCCCACTTGCCGCAACTAGAGAAAGCCCGTGCACCACAACAAAGACCCAACACAGCCAATAAATAAAAATAAATAAGTAAATTTATTTTAAAAAAATCACTACTGCTCTCATTAGAAATAGTCTTTCAGCACTGGGAAGCTATTGAACTCATGGTGATAGTTATGAGTTTTTCAAACTTCCAATTTTCTATTTTTTAAAAATATTTATTTATGTGCACTGGATCTTTAGTTGCGGCTCAAGGGCTCCTTAGTTGTGGCATGCATGTGGGATCTAGTTCCTTGACAAGGGATCAAATCCATGTCCCCTGTACTGGGAATGCGGAGTCTCAACCACTGAGCCACCAGGGAAGTCCCTCTAATTTTCTCTCTATAGCCTGAATTTTATGACTGGCAACAAATATCATCACTTGTTCCCATTGACATGAAAGGCTCACTTCATTTTTGAGACGGTGTCTGCCAAATTACCTAAATATGAATAAACCTAGTTTGTTGTCAGATGTTCTTTCCAGTACAAATGAATTCCATGAGAAAAGTAGCTAGTCAACTTAAAACTCAATCTCAGCACTTAACCTCAAGACAATCACCATACTTTTATACACAGCAGAAATTATTTTTATATACTTCCTATTTCATCACATGGAATATTAAAAACACATGCAAGGTGAAGTTTTAATCAAATTAATAATTTTTACTGCTCCACCAAGGGCATTCTTAGGTGAAGCCTACAATTAAAAAAAAAAATACTGTGAATGTGGGACAGCGAAGAGTACAATGACTGCCAGTCCAGTCTGGTGCTACTGCCTCCATTCATATGCTCATTGCCATAGACTTATCTACCATGGCTTTCGTGCCATCAGTGCAAGTGTCAACACAGGGAAAAAGGCAAATAATTTCTTAATATTGCTATGAAAATAGCTTGACCTCATAGACTGCCTGAAAGGGTGTCCAAGGCCCTAGAATTTGGGGGAGGACATTTTGAAGATCTGCTATCCTAGGACAATAGCCTTGGACACCTCCACCAACAATTAAGGCTTAGGCAAAGACAGATTAAAGCGGTAGAGTGAGAAGTAGCTAGAAAGGCAGAAGGAAAACAATGAGAATGAGAAGGTGGTATTGTGGAAGAAGGGAAAAGAGGAACAATTAGGAACTCACGGAAAAACAAAAACTGTACCAGAGAAATCAATAACCATGTATATGTGACTTTAACTAAAATGTAGTGAAAATTTGTTGATTATCTTATACTGACGGAGTATAAGATATGAATCTATTTGATCTTTGTTTTTATAAATTTATTTATTTATTTTATTGGCTGTGTTGGGTCTTTTTTGCTGTGCGTGGGCTTTCTTTTTAGTTGTGGTGAGTCGGGGCTACTCTTCATTGTGGTGCGTGGGCTCCTCATTGCCGTGGCTTCTCTTATTGTGGAGCATGGGCCCTAGGCACGTGGGCTTCAGTAGTTGCAGCACATGGGCTTAATAGCTGTGGCTCACAGGCTCTAAAGCGCAACCTCAATAGTTCTGGTGCATGGGCTTAGTTGCTCCGTGGCATGTGGGATCTTCCTTCACCAGGGATCGAACCCATGTCCCCTGCATTGGCAGGCAGATTCTCAACCACTGCGCCACCTAGGAAGCCCATGAATCCATTTGATCTTGTTTCTAGGGATCATGACATTGAAACCACAGAGAAGGAAATGCAGTCGTGGCATACTACATTGCTCTGCAGTGAGGAATATCTACATACTCATAAAATAAATCTGTGTATGGATTCTTAAATTTTAGAACCAATCTAGGAATAAAGCATAAATAACTGCATTATGGCTACACAATAGAATATAAACAATTAATCTTGACAATGTAAATGAAAGGAAGAAACGTTGTCCAGGATGTGGCAAATTCTCAAACACAGCCAGCAGGCGTATAAACTTGTACCAGAGTGTGGAAAATGGTTTGGAAATATCCACAATGGAAGAGATGCTCATACCCTATGATTCAGAAATTCTATTCTTAATAATACACCCTAGAGAAATTGGCACATGCACACCAGAAAAGAAAAAGTTTACAATAGCAATATTTATAATAGCCCCAAGTTGAAAACAACCCAAATGTCCATCAGCAATAGACTAAATAAAAAACTGTGGTTTAGTCATATAATGAAATATACAAACTACAACAAAATGAATGACCTACAGCTACTTTCAACAACTAGTATTAATCCAAAAACAATATTGAGGGACTTCCCTAGCAGCACAGTGGTTAAGAATCTGCCTGCCAATGCAGAGGACAGGAGTTAGATCCCTGGGCCGGGAAGATCCCACATGCCACAGAGCAACTAAGCACATGAGCCACAACTACTGCAGCTTGAGCACCTAGAGCCTGTGCTCCACAATAAGAGAAACCACTGCAATGAGACGCCTGCGCACCGCAACGAAGAGTAGCCCCTTCTCACCATAACTAGAGAAAGCTCGCACTCAGCAATGAAGACCCAATGCAGCCCCAAAAAATATATATATAAATAAATAAAATAATAAACAAACAAAACAATATTGAATGAAAGAAGACAGAAAAGCATAGTTAAGAGTATGATTTCATTTATATATAGTTTAAAAAAATAGGCAGACCTATGGGATACGTACTTAAGTGTTAAGCCATGAAGAAAACCAAGGAAATGATTACCTCTTAAGGGGAAGAAAGTGTTGTGAATGGGAAAGGACTCATGGGGTTCTAATTCTTGACCTGGTTAGTTGTTCACTTTACCCATTCATTTGTATATTTGTGGGTTTTAATTTTGGGGAGGCACTTTTCTGTGTATACTATATTTCTCAATAAAGGTTAAAATGTTAAAATAAAAACAAACAAAAATTGGAAGATAGAACAAGGGGTAGGGTGATATATTTTCATTTCACCGAGTGAGGATATAAGAGATTCTGTCTAAAATTGATGGAGGGAATTTCCTGGCAGTCCAGTGGTTAGGACTCCTCGAGGGCTCAGGTTCAATTCCTGGTCGGGAAACAAAGATCCCGCAAGCTGTGTGGCACGGCCAAATAAATAAACACATTAATGAAATATAAAGGATCTTTTAAAATTTTTTTAAAAACAACATTGATGGAACAGTAAGTTAACCTTCAAATAAGTTCTTTAAACAGAAAAGCTATGAATATCAAAAACAAGGAGGCAAGGAAGGACAGACTAATGTAGGTCTGCTACATCCTCATGTTTTATAGTGGCAAGTCAAAAGTTGAAACATGGAAACTTTGGGGACTAGGACTCAGTGAGGTAGAACTTGTTTTTCCATTATAAACACTATAAACAATATTGTACTATTTGGTTTTAACATAGGATAGAGTAATTGGATGTAAGAAACAAAATAAATCACAAGCTATTTTTTTTTAAAGTATTTCTGAACAAGTTTAAGGAAAAAGAAAGGCAACATAGTGTAGTATATTGTTAAGAGTATGAACTATGGAGAACTTTGGGGCCAGATTGCTTGGGCTCAAATCTTTAACGTGGCACTTTCTAAGTGCGTGATCCTGGGCAAGCCATTTATCCACTTTCTCTCAGTTTGCTCATCTGACAATGGAGGCAATAATCATCCCTATTTTATACGGTTGTTTTGAGGATTAACACATGCAAAGCACTTAGATAGTGTTTAGTATATATGTATTAATTATTAGCTATCATTGAGTATTTAATTCTGATAAATGAAAGATGAAGACTGAAAATTATCCAGTGGATTTATTAATATGTAGGTCATTGGTGATTTTAATGATATGGTTGAGTATGGAGTCAAAAAATGGACTGAAGATGAAGAAGAAAAGGAATAGAGATACATACTAATGTGTTTATAGGCAAAATTATCTCAGATTTATTTTAAAATATTGCAGTAGAAAATGACTGTGTTGGGGGTGGGGGGATGGGTAGAAGTTGTAGTAGGCAGAATAATGATCCTGTACAGATGTTCTAATCCTCGGAACCTGTGAATAGTTTACCTTATCTGGCAAAAGGGCTTTTGTGGATGTGATTACATTAAGGATCTTGAGGTGAGGAGATTATCCTGGATTATACAGATAGGCCCAATCTAATCTTATGAATCTTTAAAAGTAGAAGAGGGAGGCAGAACAGAGGCGCGAAGGGAGATTTGACTACGTTATAGAGGAGGTTGGAGAGATGTGATGGGAGAAGGACTCAACTAATAATTGCTGGCTTTGAAGATGGAGGAAGGGACCTCGGAGCCCAAGAATGTATAGGCAGCCCCTAGAAGCTAGAAAAATCTAGCGTCTACATAAACAAATGAAGTTCTGACAACACCTTGATTTTAGCCCGGTGAGACTCCTGTTGGACTTCTAACCTACGAGCAGCAAGATGGTAAATTTTCGTTGTTTAAAGCCACTAAATTTTTGGTAATTTATGACAGCAATAGAAAACTAATACAGGGGTATACATAAATGAAACAAAAGTGGCAAAATGTGGTTGATTGTTAAAGTTGGAATGATGGGTAAATGAAAGTTCCCTATATTCTTTCTATTTCTGTTTATATTTGAAAATGAAAAGAAAAAAATAAAAGAGATCTGCTCGGATGAACTTGGATAAGTTGATATATTAAATACCAAAAATAGGGACTTCCCTGGAGGTCCAGTGGTTAAGACTTCCACTTCCAGTGCAGAGGACACAGGTTTGATCCCTGGTGGGAACAAAAAAAAAACAACAAAAAAAACCCAAAAAGCAACATATTAATATATGTTCTATCCAATTATTTAATAAACTTCTTAAAGCACTCTTTTGTTTTCTTTAAAAAATTATTTATTTATTTAGGCTGTGCCAGCTCTTAGTTGCAGCACATGGGATCTTTAGTTGCATCATGCATGTGGGATCTAGTTTCCCCCAGGGATCGAACCTGGGCCCCTTGCATTGGGAGTGCAGAGTCTTACCCACTGAACCACCAGGGAAGTCCCTGTCTCTTTTCTATTACCACATACCTGTAGTAACAACAATAGCTAACATTCTGATGGTTTTTAACATCATGGGCTAGACAGTGTATCAGGCATTTTATATATCTTAACTCTTCTAATTTTCACAACTTTATAAGGTAGGTACCATTATTATTCCCATTTTATATATGAGAAAAATGAGTACACACAGAGAGCAATTACTCAAACATAAGCAAACTATTATGATCCACCGAGCATTCACAGGCAATCACTGGAGTCATTTAACATGAATAATCGATCATATTCCACCTAACTTTTTTTCTTAACTCCCTCCTGCTTCCCAAGGGTAACCATTATTCTCGTAACACCATAGATTAATTTTGCTCTCTGGGAAATTTATGTAAACTTAATTTTATTTAAATCATAGTGTATTGGTTTGTGTCCTCCATCTTTTTTGTTTAACAATTTAACATTATGTCTGTGATAGTCACATCGTTTCTTACAGCTATGGTTTGTTCATTTTTCAAAGCTGTGTGGTATTTCATTATTACATAACTATGCCACTAATATATTCTATTGTTGATGGACATTTAGGTTATTTCCAGTTAAGGGCTATTATAAAGAATGCTATTATGAACATTTGGTTCATGTCTTTTGGTGCACAAATTACTGTTGGGTATAGACACAGGTGTAAAAGGCCTGGGTCAGAGATACGTTTATGTTCAACTATAGTAAATATTGCCAAACAGATTTCCAAAATGGTTGTGCTAATTTATATTTCTAATGCATAAGATTTCTCATTAATCCCTATCCCCATGAACAATTTTGGTAGTGTCAGACCCTTTTTTAAGCCAACCTGGTGGGTTATAGTGTTTTCTCATTGTGGTTTTAACTCGCATTTCCCTGATTTCTAATAAGGTTGAACATGACTTTCATATGTTTATTCCTTACATTTTGATTCTCTCAGACATTACACTCAGGATGTACCACCTACAGTTAATTCTCAACAATTTCTCCTACTTAATTACATGCTAAGAATACTAAGAATATGAGGCAAAGTGCCTATACCCACATTCCTATCTCAACTCCTATCAGTTATTTTAGGGAGAAATTTAGAACTTGATTTCTTTCTTTATCTTCCCACAACTATTAGATCGGCAAGTCCTGTTTCCAAAAGGAATCTTAAATCACCCTCTTGCCTAAGTGCTGCCACAACTTGAGTCCAGTCCATCATCTCATTCCTGGACTTCTTTTTCACATTTTGGACTTTGCCACTGCCCATCCCCCTTAGTTTTCCATATTGCAGCAATAGGGGTATTAACTCATTATTAAAACTTGTTGGTGGCTTCCTATTGCTGTAAGGACAAAATTCAAACCCTGCCACATCTAGAAGCCCCTGCAGGTCTGCCTTAGGCTATCTCTCCAATCTCATCTCTAGCCATGCTTTACTTACTGTGTCCTAGCTACAGGCCTTGATAAATACACTCCCACTTCACCAAGCTCCTTTCATTTTACTTATGGGAATACGTGTCCCATAGCCTGTTCCTTCTCCTCCTTTAACTCTCAGTTTAAATTTCATCTCCTTGATTTGTTTTCTTCATAACATTTACCAACAATCTGTAATTATTGAGTTTGTTTGCTTTTTGTCAGTTTCCTCTAATAATAATAATGGTAATAATAATAGTAGTAGTAGTGATGACAGCTTTTAGTTATTGACCCTTACTATTTGCCGGGTACCACTCTATGAGTTTTTGGGTTTTTGTTTTGTTTTGTTTTTATTTGATTGCACCAGGTTTTAGTTGCGGCATGTGAACTCTTAGTCCTGGCATGTGGGATCCAGATCCCTGACCAGGCCCCCTGTATTGGGAGCGCAGAGTCTTATCCACTGGACCACCAGGGAAGTCCCCACTCTATAAGTTATAAATAAATTTACCCTTTTAATCCTCACAGTAACCATACAACGTAGGTACAATTATTCATTTTACAGATAAGGAAACTAAATCACAGAGAGGTTAAATAATTTGCCCTCGGTTTTACTGTTGGGAAGTGGCAGAGCTGACATTTGAACCCAGATAATCTACTTTTGGTTTAACTACTGTGCCACTGTCATTTTTTTTTTAAACTGTAGGTTACAATCTGTATGTACGTGTGTCAAGAAATTAATTTAGTGCTTTTTAAAAAAAGTAAAATGGAATAGAATAGATTACATAAGCATGTACTCATTTGTAAGGATAAGTACTGGTTTGTGAAGCTTTTGGTTCAATTATATGTATCAATCATGAGGTGTGAAAGCTACTGCACTATGCGTTCTGCCTTTCTGTGTAAGTTCCTGAACTGACTGGTTCACCAGTGTATCCCAGGGTCTAGCCCAGTCACTGGACCACAGTAAGCACTCAGTGAATATTTATTAATTGATTAAAATAAGCTACGACAAGCTTTAAGAAGGTGACAAAAACTTTTCCCTAATTTCTCTACAGTTTATTTTTTTGTGATGTCAACCACTAAAGATCTCATTTGTGTTGTGTCAGTATTCATAAAGCTTTATTAATATTAAATATAACTGGATAGTATGAAGAGTTCAGAAAGGTTATTAATCCTTTGTAAACCCTATTGTTTGAAAATCTCTGTTCTTTGAAAACTGGAAGATAATTCCTTGAGCTTACACTTTTAGAGTATTTTTAAAAAAGATTATTACTTATTATTTGTGTTATTTCAAGTTATTGTAAAAGAAAAAGACTTTAGTGTGGCAGGAAAGGCAGACAGTCAGTATCAATCTTAGCTATTACTGGCTGAGAGCTTCTAGGCAACACACAAACTTTTCAGAGAGTTGCTATTCTGTTTAAACTGGTGTATTAAAACCTACCTGAAAGTAAAGACAATTGCCTACTTAGGAAAAGCAATCTGGTTGAAAGGTAGCCTAGATTTGTTTTGGAGCTATGTTTACCTGGCAAGCACGGTGTTTTTACCTATTTGTATGATACAGGTAAGTAAAAACAGAGCAGAATTTTCTAAAGGTGTTTTTATTTTCACTTTAAGATTGAATACATCAGTAGTATTAATTGAAGGTAAGGGGCAAAGCCTTTCAAACATGTATTAGCACTGACCCTACCTTGAAGGTTAGAGAGAATTGGAAGTATTCAGTACTTATCTGAGAAGTAGCTCATAATCAAAGCAATAATTATGCTAAACAGGGCCCAAGGCTCTGCAACTGGAGTTAATGATGGTTCAGTATATCTAGTTTAAGAGTCCGGTCTTTTTAAAAGTTGTTATTTTAGAGGAAGTTGACAAAATCTCTGGCTTCAGTTTTATCTTCTTGAACTGCAGTACTTTGAAACAGATTATATCTGATGCATTCTTTGAAACCTTTCTAGCATGCAGTACAGCTATTTGCACACTGGGTTCTTGCCAACCTGAACCTAAATTGCACTGGCAATAAAAACAAAGATCTTGATGTCCTCTTCGGACTTCAATTTCCTGAGACACCAGAGGGGAGGGAGACAAGGAGTGGGTTCAATCACCTTAAGACATATTAGCATGCTGTAAACAGGAAAAACAAGATTCACCTTTTAGAGGCTCATTTGATTATGTGATCGTTTGTATAATTACTTTAGGTGTTTCATAACTTTTCAAGGCCTAGAGAACCATTCTCTCTTTTTTGAAAGGATAACCCTGTACCTCTGTTCTAGATTCCAGTTTTCCATTAAAAAAAAAAAAATCAGGCTTCTAACCTCAGTAGTTCAGTAAAATTAAGGCCACATGTTCTGGGTAAGTCTATGGATTTAAAAGCAATAAAAATAGATCCTATTATTGAGCTAAGCTTTTGGTGAGCATTTTACACATATTATCTCATGTAATCCTCACAACAGTTGTATCAAATAGGTATAAGTGGAGGCAGAGAGTCTGGCTAGTTAAGAGGTTGTAACAGTATTACAGAAGTATAAAGGCAATTTGGAGTATGGTGGTGGCAGTGGAGAAAGCAGGACTTTGTGAGCACATTTAGGTACAATTGGTCTTGTTGAGTGTCTAGGACACTGCTTGGCAGATGTTTGAGAAATATTTGTAAATGAATGGATTATGGAGGGTGAGGGTTACTTGGACTCAGGTTATACGATGGTCTACTCACTAGGATAGGGAAATGGGAAAAAAACCTGGTTAAAGAATGTATAATACCTCTCTCACATTTCTACTGATAACTGGCTTTCCCATCTCCACTGCCTTGATGGCAGTATTTTGAACCAAGCAACCTGTTTCTCCAGGCTAGATGGGGATCCTACTCAAGGGCAAAAAATCCATAGGATGGATAATTTGTGTGATTGGGCTACAAAAAATAAATTGAGTCTTTCCTAGTTGATTTTGAACTAAGAAGCTGAGGAAAATTCTGCCAGAGTAGAGGCCAGATGATTTAAGTTAGTGGAGTTTCAGCAATGGCAAATTAGGTCAGTCAGGTTCCCATCAGATATCAGATGGAAAGCTCAAACTGAATAATTTGAAGAGAATTATTAAATTATTTACAAAGGTGCAGGTAAGAGTCAGGGAAACCAACAAGGGAGAATAAGTATCCTAAGGGCTAGTGGTTATTACACATTCACCTGAAGGGGCAAAGGGAAGGATTAGAGATTAACTGTACAGAGAAGGGCTCTGCAGTCAACCCTTGGTTACCCATATTGGGGAGTAAGGACTATGACCCCTCTATCTTCTGGCCTTGAATCTCCTGCAGATACTTCCCACTACCTGAATCCATCAAGATACCAAGCAGGACAAGGGATTATCATAGGTGTAATCCAGGCAGGTCAGCCCTGCTGACACAGAGCAGGGCAGCGGTGAAGAACAGATATGGAGGAGCAAATAGAAGACAGGTGAAGTTGTTTCCAAGAGGCAGTTATGTGGAAGCAGGAGTTGAAAGAGGGACAACAAATAGCCAACTCCCTTCACTGACATTAGTGGCACTGCACTACACTGAAGATACCCAAACACCTACTGTGAGTTTTTTGCAGACCTTTTGAGTACACATTTACCCTGCAGTTCTTCTTTCCTTGCAAGCACAACCTATTGCCAAGAAGGTCCTCTGTTTCTTCAATAAAGCATCTTTACGATTTTTCACTTAAAAAAAAACCAAAACAACAACAAAAACCCCCAAAACAGCAACAAACAAAACCACCAACCACGATTAAACAGCCCATGTGAATCTAACTTCGGGAACCACTTCACATACTTTTTCTCAACTGAATCCACGTCTTTAATCCACGTATTTAAATAGATGGTAAAAAAGAATGTGTTCTGAGTCATATAGAGTGTGAATTTGTTGACAGGCTTTTGTAAAAATGAGTGAAGCATTACTTGGCGAGAGATTCCAAAAGGCTGAAGCGCACTTGGTAGTTAAAAACACGAGGCTTTGCCAGTAAGAGAGCTCGTAAAGATGGCGCTTCTCTGGGAATACACTTAGAAGTACAATCCCTCATTTAATTGGAAACGGGTTTAGGAGCTTGCTTAGGGCCAAGTAAATTGTAAATTAGTGATATAGAAAACAAGAAAAGGCTTTATTGTTTATAGTTGTTGTAACGTGTGAATAGTTTATTAGCTTTAGGAAAATAAGAAATTTATGCCTAGTACAAGTTTTGAATAAACAAAAAAAAGATATATATCTCGAGTTTAATGTGACTGAAGCCAGACTCATGGGAGGGGAGTCCTGTACACATTTGTCGGCCCTTAAAGGAAGCCAGGAGGGACCCACTGCCAAGTCCATACAAATGTCAGGTACAGATATTTTGGGGTTGGGGGGCGGTCCCTCAGGGAAAATTTTTTTCACGTAGCGGAACCCATTTTCAGCGACCTTGTACCGGAAGAGAAACATTAACTCATAAATACACGCATATGAAACTATTATCACTCATTTGAGTGCCAAGTAGAAAGCTCTTTTTGCATTTTAAAAATCAAAACATATTTGTACCTTTTTAACATATATCCATTCCAGAAAAAAGTATTTGGAGCATGGTTCATTTGCAAACAAGTGTTCTCTACAAATTAAAAAAAATATATAAACAAGGACCTACTGTATAGCACAGGGAACTATATTCAATATCCTGTAATAATCTATAATGGGAAAGATTCTGAAAAAGAATATATATAACTGAATCACTTCGCTGTACACCTGAAACATTGTTTAAAAAAAAACATAGACACACACAAAACCCCCATAAAATTCTTTAAAAAGCCATCTAAGTATTAACAATCTGTCTTATTCCGGAGGACTTTAAAAGATATTTCCGAACGTGGGTGGGAATAGGGGCGGGGAAGTGCCCTAATCCTACTGCCCGGGCAAAGGTTTTATAAAGTTACCTACAGATTACAGTTTTTATTTTGGAAGTGGCTCAAGATTACAGGTGACCGCAGTGCCCCAAAGCGCCGGGGGAAACTTTTTCACGGGGCGAGGCGACAGACGCAGGGGACAGAGTGGCCCGGTGGAGGGGACCCAGGCCCATTCGGGAGCCGCCCAGGGTCGGCAGCAGAGATGGCCCCCCTCGCCTGGAGTCAAAAGCACTTCAGGGCCTGCGGCGAAGCGACTACCCCGCCTGCCCCGAGCCACGTGCGTAGCGCGCCCCGCCCCTCGCTCCCAGCCCTCAGAGCAAGGAGCGGGTCGGCCGCGAGTCACAGAGGCCCCATGCGCGCTCCGCCCCTGCGCTTGCGGAGGGGCCCGCCGTAGCCCGCGATCCGGGTAGTCGCCCTGTTCGCCCTCCGCCTCGGCTGGCCGCTGGGGCGGGGCCGGCCCTCAAGCAGGGCGGCACCCAGACGGGCTCGTCGGTCAACCACCGCGGGCGGCGGCCCGGCGAGGGCAGGAGCCGGTGAGTAGCCACGTCACGCTCCTCCGGGAGGCCCCGCCCCCGCTCTGTCCCCTGGGACCGCCCCCTCCACGCCCCCGCCTCCGCCCCCCGTGAGCAGTTATCGGCTTTGGGAGCGCGCGCCTCCCTGACTCTGCCTGAGGTACTCGAGCCTCTGGTTGCGGCGTTTCTGCTACAGCCCGCACCAGGTGAGGGCTCGCGGCTCGCCGCTCGCGGCTCCGGCGCCCGGCGCGTGTTGGCAGGCTCGGGGCTAGCGCCGCTTTGGCGACCTAGGCCGGCGGGCGGTTAGCGCCCCGTTCGACGCGGGGAGGGGCGGCACGCCGGGAGCTGCGCGGCCTTAGCCGACGCGGGCGGCCGCAGCGGCGGCGACGGCGGCGGCGGCGGCCCGGCTCTCGGGTTCTCTTCCCCAGGCCGGAGCCAGTCGGTGTCCCGGCGGAGAGACGGGCAGCCGGGCTCCCTGGCCCCGGGCCTCCCCCGGCTGGGGCGGCTGGGGCAGGGGGACGATGTCTGCTCGCGCCCCTGTGCCTGCCGCTCACCCTCGGGAGGAGCGGCCAGCGGTAGCGGCTGAGAGGGAGTCGCTGTCGGCCGCGGCGAGCAGGCAGGCCGAGCAGCCGCCCCTGCCCGAACGGGAGGGCAAGGAGGCGGCGAGGGAGGAGAGGGCCGCGACCGCCACCAGCGCCGGGGCGCGGGGAGAGCCGTCGCCGGTGCTGGGACACAGCGTGCCTCAGGCGGCCGTGCCCGTGAAGCCCCTGGCGCTGCACCTGGCGCACAAGGCGCGCGGGCCGGGGGGCCCCTTCGGCGGGGAGCCGCCGCCACCGCTGCCGCGGGACCCGCAGGCCGAGGACGCCCGGGAGGAGGCGGCGGCGGCCGGCTCTGAGGAAAAGCTGCAGCCGCCGCCGCCGCCGCTGCCGCCGAAGGAGAATCCCTGGACCAAAAAGCCTCCCCAGCACCTGTCCCCCGCCGGGACGGGGCCGGCGCCGCTGCCCCCACTGGAAACCCCGGAGGCAGGTCTGTGGCTCCTCTGTGGTGGGCTCCGGGAGGGTGTGTGCAGGGGCGCCTCGCGTGGCGGCGGAGGCTGGCGCGGGGCTGGGGGAGGGGCAGGCCTCCTTTCCCTGTCAGTCGGAGGTATTTCGTTCCAAGGTGTCATTCACTCTGCCTATTTACATAAATGGACATCTGGGAAGGGAGCAGCAGGAAGAGGTGGGACCTCGGGTTCTCCTTGACTGCTGGGGGCACGGCGGGGGTAATGGAGCTGAGCCGCTCGGCTGGCGCAACCTCAATTATGTCTTGCCCCCACGTGTTAGGGACATGGGAAAGCCGACTTTCGGTAGATGTTGCAGTTCATCCTATGGAAGAGTTTCTGTAGACTTTTTAAAGAGGTGAAGCAAGTTGGAGCAAGGGGATTTACTTGTAAGTGGAGGCGTAGTTGTTAATTTTTTATGAAATAATTGATAAGCTGAAAATTTCAGTGTTTCCAAAAGCTTGCTATGTAGTCATATTAAAAATGAGACGCTATACTGTAGTTGCTACTAAAAAGCTTTAAGTTAATGATTGTAGTGGAAGCTAATTGAAATGGGATAGTTGACAGGAGAGTGAATTGGACGTTAGGTGAGTAGTAGTCTTCTAACATTGTTAGCCCTCCTCTCTAGAGGGGGTAAGATTATGCCACTGCATTTGAATGCTGAGCAATGCTGTATGGCCCTTGGTGCTTTATTTAGGTTATAGCAACTGCAGTTTTTTTTTTTTTAAGTGACAATACTAAATAAACTGAAGTCAGAAAGCAATATCTACTAGTTTTGCTTTCTAATTGAAGTTGTAGTAAATTAATTGAACTTCTCATATAGAAATTACAGCTATTTACTTACAAGTCTTCACTTTTCTTAAAGGTTAACAGTGGAACAGGGAAGATTCAAGCATGTTTGCAGGGTTGTGAGGATCAAATGAGATAAAGGAAATGGTTAAATAGAAGGTGATTGTTATAGACGCACATTGCAGTTATAGAGATATAGTAACATTTCTTCGAAGGAACTCCAGTAGAGTGAGATGTGTTGATTGATTTGCACAGTAATACTCATCATTTTTTTTAATGCTGCAGAATAGTATAACTTTATTTAAACGAAAGTTATTTTACAGCTGAAGTCTGATGATTTTTAAATCATCATTCTTGATAAATCTTAACACTTGCAGAAAAAGCTGCTTAAAATTTTGCTCTAAATTTAATATTGCCACCATTCTCTCCTAGCTGCAAAGATCTTTGTTTACTACTGTTAATAACTGAAGAGAACAAAAATCTTAAAGCAAACTCTCTAAAGTTTAACAAAGAGAAAATTCTAGTGAATCTTAATGACTGTCTCACCTCCCTACTTCTAGACTTACACACATTATACATTGTATTCAGTGATATACCAAAGAAAAACAAAAACAAAACTCGATTGTACAGTTAGTTTGATAGGTTTTAAAACTTTCAAGATGAGACAGAAATTTTAATTGGAAATGACCTTGTGGAAATATTTAACATTTAATTTAATTAACCTACTGGTGCTTTCATTAGGGACCTTAATCATTGTTGGAGATTAAGCACCAGGTGATGCTTGATTTTTGGTGTGGTTCTTGGGGATTTTAATTTTGATTATATTTCTCGGTAGGCAACATTTCTGTTCTTATGATCTGTTCTGTGCCCACAGGAATAGCATTCTTCATACTTGGAGTGCTGTACTAATTTTATAGTCTCTCCCCAATACTGACTCTATACTTCTACACCACTCCTATTAGTAATTGAATAACTTAGGTAACTTGGATAAGATATTGTGTAGAAATGCACAACTTGGGTTTTAGTCCAGATGTTGTTACTACCTAGCTAGTTGACTTCTGGCAACATTTCTGGGCCTTGTAAATGAATGAAGTGGATGTATTTTCTTTGACTTCTTAATACCAAATTGTCTTCTATAACCTGGGTCTGCTGGCTTCTTATTTTCCTAAGTAAATTTGCAACTTTAAGAGTAATGAAATAGGAGCAGAGAACCTTTAGGGTCCAGAGTCCAGGGTAGTTGCAAACTAGGGGAGTGTTAAATTAGTACAATAATCTTATTAGTAGGAGGCCTACGTGATTTATCCTATAAACCAGGATTTTCATGAGAGGGAAAGAGGATAAATTATGCTGTAATAACAGAATTAGACTATGTTTGTCCTAGCCAAACTTGGATTTACTGTCACTCACTCAATGAGGTGCAGGAATTCCATCCATAAAATTTTGCTGGATAGGAACATAGGAAATAGAGAAGTATTTAAGGACTTATAATCATAAATTTTCTGTTAGAACCTGCAGTTTTAAATGAACTGCAATTGAGCCATTCTTCAGCCCTTGTGACACACTTTCCTCCACTTTTGGGTTGGTTCTAGCTTGTGTATTGCTGTTTCTGGTAATTCAGATAAGACCCTCTTTTCAACCAAAGCCTGACCCACAGGAGAGGCCTGGAATAGTGTCACTGCAATCTTAAATTCTGGTCAGGAGACTGGAAATAATTGTCTCTAATCTTTGTTTAAAGTAGTTTTATTTACTTTGGAGACCTTTATTAAAATCACAGTATGGGATTTATGAATCACTTACCTGTACTCATGGTTACATTTTGCATATTGAAAATCTGCTTTCTAATACAACTTTAATTATTTTAGTCATAAAAACGATGTATTAAAATATTGATTTTGGCAACTCGAAGATGGGTGATGCCTTAGAGGGCCAGGACAGGGAGGGTGGGAGGGAGTCATGGGAGGGAGGGGATATGGGGATATATGTATAAATGTATAAATACAGCTGATTCACTTTGGTGTGCCTCAAAAACTGGTACAAGAGTGTAAAGCAATTATATTCCAATAAAGAGCTTAAAATAATAAAATAATATTGATTTTGGGAGATCCCTGGTGGCCTGGTGGTTAGGATTTGACTCTTTCACTGCAGAGACCTACCTGGGTTTGATCCCTGCTCAAGGAACCATTCTGCATGGAAAACCATCCCACATGCCATAAGGCATGGCCAAAATACAAAAAATAAAATTAAAATATTGGATTTTTTTTCATCTTTTTCTTTCATCCTTAGTCTTCTTGACCTCATCAACCTTCTTTTCCATAAGTGTATTTCCCAGAAACCTCAAATAAGCTTACTGTAACCCTAATAATATTTTACTTAAGTTATGTAAGTGATACATAAATATATTAAAACGGAACTTTTGATGTTCCCTTCAAAAAAAAGATAATCATATTACCTGTTTACTGAATATCCTTTCAGTCCTTTCTCTGAAATTACTTCCAAATACAGTGTTTTGTATATGTGTTTAGAATATTTTTAAAGTGTTGGTTCATCCTTTTTCTTTACAATTAGTGAGGTTTTATTTTTTAAATTAAGGTATAATTAACATTAGTTTTAGGTGTGCAAAATAATGGTTCGAGATTTGTATATATATGTTGTGAAACGATCACCGTAAGTTTAGTTAGCTACCATCTGCGTACTTAGAAATTTTTTTTATTGTTTATGAAGTTGATTCTTTTTCATCTAAACTTTAAAAAAATTTCTGAGTAGTCCATAAATATAACTGATGTAGTTAATTTAGCCATTTACTTATCAGTCAACATCTTGGTTGTTTCAAACATTTTTAGGCACGCCTCTTATATACATATCTGATTTTCTCTAGGATAGATAAGTGGAATTGTTAGGTCACAGTGTATTTGTTGACAGTTTGCCCTCTAAAATGACTACAAGTTGATCCACTTTTAGAGTATAAGAAGTAGAATGGCATTTTATGACATTTCTCCCTTAACTATAATAAAACCATGTGATAACTATCAGTGCGTTTTCTTATTTAAAACTTTGCTAAAGATTATGGTCGTGAAAATTAAAGCGAGTAAATTTGCCCGGTCACGTTGCAGTTTTTGTTTTCACTATCCAAGGTCTTAAAATGAATTGTTTTCTTTATCTATTAGGGATTGTTTCCTTATAGATTAAGGTATTAGAATATTACTCAAAAAAGTTGTATAGTGGCTTACCAATGATGTTTGGAAAATGGATATGTGAGGATGACACACTTGTTCATGTATATTATTATAGTTGAAGCCACTGGTAGCTTAAATTTCTTAGGTTTCATCTGTCAGAAGAGAAATTTTTTAATTAAAATCTCCTTATTTTTAAATTTTTTAGGTTGGCTTTCTTTTTCAGTCTTAGGTTTTTTTCTAATGACATGCCAGGAGGACAGTTTCCTCCATTTTGGTTGGAATATGGGAAAATGAAAATATTCTTTTCTTAGGCTTGTTTTTCCTGTCCTATATGTGTGTATAAAATTGCACTTAAAATCTGGTGAACTTCTTTCCACCAGATGTACTTCTTTGTCAGTACATACAGATTAGTCTTATTTCTAAAAAGTTACATTATTTTGTATAAATATACCAATAACATAATTATCCTATATTATTGAATGTAGAGGTTATTTATTTATTTATTGGCCGTGCCACATGGCTTGCAGGATCTCAGTTCTCTGACCAGTTGAACCTGGGTCACAGCAGTGAAAGCCCGGAATCCTAACTGCTAGGCCACCAGGGAATTCCCTAGAGGTTATTTATTTAAATACAGTTATCTGTAAAGCTACACTACATGACACATCATGCTGTATCTTAGCTCCCCAACCAGGGACCAGGGATTGATTCGTGCCCCCTGCAGTGGAAGCTCGGGGAAGCTCTAAGTCTTAACCACCGGACTGCCAGGGAAGTCCCTACAGTGAACATTATAGACATCTTTACACCTTTTCTTGATTCCCAGATAATTTCCCAGAAATGGAATTGTTTCATTAAAAAGTGTAGACATTTGATTTATTTAATTTATTTTTACAAATTTTGTTGGATTATAGTTGATTTACAGTGTTGTGTTATTTCAGTTGTACAGCAAAGTGAGTCAGTTACATATATACATATATTCATTCTTTGATTTCAGATTCTTTTCTCACATAGGTTATCAGAGAATTCTTTTAAAATTTTTAAAAAATTAAAAAAATTAATTTTTATTTTTACTTTTTTGCTGTGTTGGGTTTTCGTTGCTGCGTGTGGGCTTTCTCTAGTTGGTGAGTGGGGGCTACTCTTCATTGTGGTGTTCAGGCTTCTCAGTGTGGTGGCTTCTCTTGCTGCAGAGCACCTGCTCTAGGTGCGCAGGCTTCAGTGGTTGCAGCATGCGGGCTCAGTAGTTTATATTTTGAGTAGAGTTCCCTGTGCTATACAGTAGGTCCTTGTTGGTTATCTAATAAAAAAGTATATATATTTTATTATTATTATTACTTTTCTGGCCACGCGGCTTGTGGGATTTTAGTTTCCCAACCAGGTACTGAACCCGGGCCCTTGGCAGTGACAGCGTGGAGTCCTAACCCCTGGACCACCAGGAAATTCCCGCAAAAGTATATACACTGTAAATGACAGATTAGCCCTGAAAGATTCTGTTACTTCATACTCATGCCAACAGCATGAGAGAAATGTCCGTTTATATAGTCTGGCCAACGTTTGGTATTCTCTTTTTTGTCAGAATGATACGGGAAACTGTTCTGTTTTAGTTTACATTTCTTAGTGCAATTTAGTTCCGTTTCATATTTGGCCCCTGGTATTATCTTTTACTCAGATTTATTTATTTTTTTTAAAGCTCATTGTTATTATTTTAACCGAAAAAGAGTGCGTTGATGAGGTGGTCTAAGAGCAGCACAAAGGACTTCCTTATGTTGAACTTGAAATTAGACAAATGTGTTCACAGTTGGCATTGCACAACTGCATGTTCCCCTTCTACCTCTGTTGGGGAGTCTACCCTGTGAAGTTGACGGCATGAAGGAGCAGACCAGAATGCTTGCTTTTTGTGTGCTGGCTTTGTAAGTCAGTTCTTTCCCTAAACTTATTAATGGGGAAACTTACTGTTTCTGTGGGAGGAATTGGGACTTGGGAACAGGAATGTTCCGGGAAAGCCTTCCTTTTAACAAAATAAATTAACTGTAAGAGCCATTTAGTAACCAATATTAAAAAATCACCTAACTACCCCAGAGTATCCAACCACATTGACTAGCATAATCTGTCAAAAAGCTTTTAATGAGAATAAATTACGGTATTGATAAGCTATAAATATCCAAATTACAGTGTATACTTAACGATGCTCCATCAATAAAATGTCAGAATTATAGAGGCCACAGAATTAAAAATGAACTCTTTTCCTTGTATTTCTTGAGGAGGAGTTAAAGTTGAGAGATTAAAATTTAAACAAAAATCCAAAAGGAAATAACCTCTTTTCCTTTCATTTTTATTTTTTTAATTTAATTTTTTTAAAGATTTTTTTTTTTTGATGTGGACCATTTTTAAGTCTTTATTGAATTTGTTACACTATTGCTTCTGCTTTGTTTTGCATTTTTGGCCGCGAGGCATGTGGAATCTTAGTGTCCCAACCAGGGATTGAACCCATACCCGCTGCATTGGAAGGTGACGTCTTAACCACTGGACCACCAGGAAACTCCCTTTTATTTTTAAATCCGTGAAGAAATAAAGATTAAGTTTCTTCCTTCCTGACTGCCCTGTGCAGTTTTGCAGGATCTTCGTTCCCCAACCAGGGATTGAACCTGGGCCCCTGGCAGTTAGAGTGTCATGTCCTAATCACTGGACCAGCAGGGAATTCCCTCCAACTTTTTTTTTTTTTTTCTTTTGATTGAAGTACAGTTGACTTACAATATTGGGTTACCTTCCCAACTTCTTTACTTACTTTTAGCTAGAGGTTATAATCAGTGTCTGGGTTGTATGGGACTACACTGGTTTTTTAAAAGCAATAGAAGGATTATTAACTCATGTCCAAATATTTTTCAGTTTGTATATAACTTGTTTAATATTGAAGTTAAAAAGTTTATTTTTATTTTTATGTGGTCAGAATAATTTTTAAAATTTCTGATCTTAATTTTGTGATTATTAATGTCTGATTTGTAATAAAACTCACTTGTGTGGCCTATCCCTAAATACTTTCCAGTACATCAAATAGTTTGTATAAGGCTGTGTTTTGTAACTACCAGGCACTTAATTTACTTGACTTAGTAATATTTTGGGACATGTTTTCTACTTTGTTGAGGGAAAAGTCTTTCAAATGTTCTATACTGTATAACTTTCATAAAATATACGTGGTAGTTACAGAATATATCTTAGTCCAGTTCTAGTAATGTTCAGACAAATATTGTTTTTGTTAAAGTAGGTTTTTTCCTGCCCCCCTTTTTGTCCTATCTGTCCATATTTTTTTCTGTATCTCATTTTTGTTAATGAAGTATTTATCCTTATGCACATTTACACATATGTATACACATATGTATGTATAGGTGTCCTTAAAGTATAAAGACATATAAAGCAAATACCATGTACTCACTATTCTGCTTTAGAAATAGAATTACTACAATATTCAAGATCCCTTTGTGCCCATTCCCTGGTGATGTCTTCATCTTTCATCGATTTTCCTTTCATAAAATCTTATTTGAATGTTTCTGGGTTTTAACTCAAAGATAGCTTTATTTTAGTCTATGAATTGGTCATTGCCATGATGTATGAGATTCGTGATTGGCTAAATTACTGTGTTTTCTGTAGCTGCAGATCCCACGTTTATTCTGTTTTTTAATATTTTAGGTCATGTTTAGCTTGATAATTGTCATACTAGATAATGAATCAAGATAAAAGACATAAAGCTTCATTTGGAGAGTGTATTTGTCAATCATTATGTTCTTATTCAAGATAGGAACAAGTGATGATACCATGGTAGTCTTGTACAACTTTTTATAGATCTGTTTTATTTTTTTATGGCTTGGATCTAGATACAATCTATTACGGTTGCCAAGCTTTGTTTTTCAAGGACAAATAATTTGAACTCTTTTGAATTATATTCTGGATGCTCCTTGAGGCATGTGAATGTATTTATATATACATGATATATAAAGGAAAATGTATTTCATTGGGAATTGATTCACTAACTTTACTGTATTAAAATGTGTTACATTTCTAATTCTTCCATGTTACACTCTGTTAGTGAATGGATTGGTCTGTCAGTTCAGTGTAAGTAAACTGTTAATATTTTCTACTTCTTGATTTGAACACTGAAGACCACTTTGAATCTACATTTGAAATGTAGTTGATTTCTTGTTAGGAATTTGAGTCTCAGAACTTTGGATTTTGTTGAATAATGACTACACTGACATGCTGAAATTGCTTTAATTGTTATTTTGTTAAATACTTTGAATGATGTGGTTGTAAACACAATTCTATGTTTTTTTGTTTTTTGTTTTTTTTTTTAGAGCTCAGTTCCCCCAAAATTATAAAAGCAGGAAAACTCAAGACAAAGAAGTCCAACAAGGTATGTTTTGACAAGAAATAGTTTTTAACTATTTTGAAAGGAACTCCTCTGAGATTAGTGTGTATTTTTCTCTTTTAAGTCTATCATTGATGTTAGTTTAAAAGTTAATATACTAGAGAATTGTAGCCTTTATCCAGATCCCCATGTGCCTCTGTTATCCTGTGTCTATCAGTTAAGGACATTAATTTTGCCACAAGTTGGATTGTAAGACATTCTTCTTGCTGTGTTGTGTTGTGTGGAGGTTTTGCGTTAATTTAGCAAATGCCTACATATAATTAAATGTAGGTGATTTTAAAAATTGCTTTCAGGGGCTTCCTAGGTGGCGCAGTGGTTGAGAATCCGCCTGCCAATGCAGGGGACATGGGTTCAATCCCTGCTCCAGGAAGATCCCACATGCTGCGGAGCAACTAAGCCCGTGCGCCACAACCACTGAGCCTGCGCTTTAGAGCCCGTGAGCCACAACTGTTGAGCCCATGTGCTGCAACTACTGAAGCCCACTTGCCTAGAGCCCGTGCTCCACAACAAGAGAAGCCACTGCAATGAAGAACCTGCGCACCACAACGAAGAGTAGCCCCCACTCACCGCAACTAAAAAAAAGAAAGCCCACGCACAGCAAAAAAGACCCAACACAGCCAATAAAATAAATAAATAAATAAATAAATAAATAAATTGCTTTCACTTTTAGGAAATATTTTTTTCTATTTAAAATTTCTAATGTGCAGACATACTTCTTTTTTTATCTCTTAGGCTGGTGATTTCAGTGATATGGCGAACTGGCCAACACCAAGTGAATTATTAAGCACTGAAGTGAGTATTGTTTTAAGACTTTTTTTTCCTAACTAATGGGAAAGTATTCTCATTTCAACATGCAGAATTTATTTTGCCTCAAACTTAGAGAATTACATTATTAAAATACCCGTTTTTCAGATATCTTGATTTCATTCATCACATTGCCTTGATCTGGTTGTATTCTCAGGACTATATATTTGGAAAGGATGGGGTACCATGCTGTCAGCTTCACTTGTAATGCTTGAAAATAGATTACTTTTTAATATAATGTGTCTAATTGAAGCCCATTTTGTGTTTCAGAATGTATTCTATATATGGTTTCTTTGAGTTATAATCTTTTCAATGTGTTGAAGTCCTAACTGTATATATACACCTATATATATATGCATATATATCATATCAAGAGATGTTCAGTATATGGATTTTTAATTTAAATATGAAAGAAGTTCTAAAAGATGTTCTGAGATACTCTGTCAAAAGACTTTTTAGAGAAGTAGCATATATGGTTATCCGGTTACATGGTTTCATTTGACACTGTACATTTTGCTATTTGTAATTTGTGCAGAATTATTGGTATGTAGTTTAAATACTGTATAAAGTAGGTTGATTTTTGTATAAATGACATAATAACCTGCACATATATAAAGTGTACAGTTTGATACTCTTTGACCTGTGAAACCTTTGCCATAAACAAGATAATGAACTTAATTTGTAATTCTTCCTGTCACATTCCCCCCCAATCCCATCATCTCAGATAACCACTGATAAGCTTTCTGTCACTTAGCTAATTTGCATTTTCTACATTTAAAAAAAAAATTTTTATTGTAGTATAGTTGATTTACAATGCACTTTCTGCAGTTTTATATAAGCGGAGTAATATAGTATGCACTTTTTTTTTCTGGCTTTCATTTAGCTTAATTATTTTGAGATTTATTTATATGTATTGGTAGTTTGTTCCTTCTTATTTGCTGGGTAGTACTTCATTGTATGGCTATAACGCTGTCCATTCACCTATTGGTGCACATTTGTGTTGATTCTAGTTTTTGGCTATTAGGAATAAAGCTGCTATGTAAACATTTGTGTACAAAATTTTACACAAGTTTTGTAAAAGCATAGATATATGTTTTTATTTTTCTTAGGAGTAGAATAGTTGGATTTTATCGTAGCTATTTGTTTGACTTTTTAAAGTTACCAAACTTTTTATTCCACTAGCAGTGTATGAGAATTCTGGTTATTTTATATCCTCACTAATACTTGATGTGGTCAGTCTTTTAATTTGCATTTTTCTAATGATGTCAAGAGCATTTTCATGTACATTTGCCATTAGTATATATCTTTTTTTTTTTTACACTTTGTTCAGTTGAAATTTATTCCAATTATAATTGGTACAAACAGCAGCACATGGAGAAATAGAGAATTTTTTGGTGTGTCTGATTTCTTTCTTTCTTTTTTTTTTTTTTTTTTTTGCATACTTTACACCTATTTGATGGAAGGGAATCAGAGGAGTTCTTTTTTTTTTTTCTTTAACTTTTATTGAGATACAATTGATATACAATAAACTGCATATATTTAAATTATACAATTTGATATTTTTTTCTTATTAGTAATGTATATATGGCAATCCCAATCTCCTAATTCATCTCCTCCCCCTGCCCCCATTTTCCCCACTTGGTGTCCATATGTTTGTTCTCTACATCTGTGTCTCTATTTCTGCCTTGCAAACTGGTTGATTTGTACGTTTGCTATTAGTATATCTTTTTGATGAAATGTCTGTTCAACTTTTTGTTTTCTTATTACTGCATTTTAGAGTTTTATATATTTTGGATATAAGCCCTTTTATCAGATACTTAGCAAATATTTTCTCCCAGTCTTTTGCTTGACTTTTCTCTTAACAGTGACTTTTGTAAAGTAGTTTTTTGTTTTTGATAAAAATTGTCATTTGTTTTGCAATATTTAGGTATGGTGTTACCACAAATTTTTGGATATGTTAGTGAAACTGTTCATGAAAATTATTTCATTCAGAAAATCTTTTTGCAGTGTCAAAGTGTCATCAGCCAAGGAAATAAGAAGCCACAAAATAGAAAAGAAAGAGAAGACAAGGTTGAAAAGAGAACTAACAGTGAAAGCAAAGAAAGCCAGGAAACAAAATTAGATGGTCCTGGTGAGAATGTCAGTGAGGATGAGGCTCAGTCAAGTAATCAACGAAAGAGAGGTTAGTTTGTTTATATCTTCATTTTGATTTTAAGCTTTTGAAGAGAATTGTAGTAATGAAGAACTGAATTTAATCACTTGATTGCTGGTAGTCACCAGTGAGTAGTTTGAGTTTCTTCAGGATATCATCTGCAATGGTAACCGACTTGCTTTTGTAGCATTTCTGAACTATTAGACTTTCCTCTTTGCATTTGGCTTGTTTTATGTAAGAATGGATTGAAATTCCACCTATAGAGGTGGGTGTAGATATATTCTTGGAAAGTTGTATGATAACTATTTTTTAAATTCCCATTGGAACTGCTCGCTTTCTTTTAAGAAATTTGAAGAAAATATTTTTCTAAGAAAATTGAGAACAATCTTGGTTAACTCCTTTTCTTGATAGCATTCCCTCATTATGCTTTGAAGGAATTGTCTTTATATCCTTTTCCATATTCTTTTAGGAACTTCTTGTGTGTCTAGGGACAGATTATGATTTCACTGGTAAAAGTGTATTCTCATTCGGTGTTCCGAGTCTCAATAAAAGTGTCTTCGGGGGTTTTTAGGCAGAAAAATTCTTTAAGCTGTCAGAAGGTCAGTAGCTGAGGCAAAGTGAACATTGGGGAGAGGGCAGAGGATGCTATTGGAGAGGTAGGCAAGGTCCATGTTGTTCAGGGCCTTGGTAACTTGCAATTGGCATTTTAAGTGCTGTGGGAGGCCATTGAAGCATTTTAATTCTTGGAAGAGATGGGGCACGGGAGGAGACATTTCATGATGATGTAGTTGCCAACCATCTTCTTTAATAATGGAACTAACAGCCTACCATATAATGAGCACTTACCTGAATTTTTTTAAATGAATACTGTAAAGCTTAGCTGCAGGGTAATCATTAGGCTCACTCAATACAGTATGCCGAGGGTAGTTGCTCAAAAGTGGTGGCTGGCAGGAGGACAACCATGTGGTTGTTAAAAGAAAATTTCACCATTTCTTGAATACTTAATCACTAACCTTTTTCGTGCTCCTTTGATACATTAGTAGTCTTTTTGACTGTCCAGAAGTCATGCAGGTGACAAGACCTATCCTGCTCTAAAATTTGTCTTACTTGTTAGTTGTTTCAATTAAAAGTGATTGGCCAACACTAAAATCTGGATGTTTGTAGTTAGAGTAGTTTTATATAATCAGGTCATGAATCAACTCTCCTTAGAGCACATGTTTATCTTTAAAACAAGGGCTGGGACTTCCCTGGTGGCACAGTGGTTAAGAATCTGCCTGCTAATGCAGGGGACACGGGTCCCATCTGGTCCAGGAAGATCGCACATGTTGCAGAGCTACTAAGCCCGTGTGTCACAACTACTGAGCCTGCGAGCCACAACTATTGAGCCCTTGTGCCACCACTACTGAAGCCCATGCACCTGTGCTCTGCAACAAGAGAAGCCACTGCAATGAGAAGCCCGCGCACCCCAACAAAGAGTAGCCCCCGCTCACCACAACTAGAGAAAAGCCCACGCACAGCAACGAAGACCCAATGCAGCCAATAAATAAATAAGTAAATAATAACTAAATAAATTTATTTAAAAAAATAAATAAAAAATAAAATGAGGGCTTGTTTATGCCCAAAGAATCTCATTAATAGAACTTACAGTATAGATTTTTTTTATAATTAATGAATTTATTTATGGCTACATTGGGTCTTCGTTGCTGTGTGCGGGCTTTTCTCTAGTGGTGGCGAGCAGGGGCTGCTCTTTGTTGTGGTGCACGGGCTTCTTGTTGCGGTGGCTTCTCTTGTTGTGGAGCATGGGCTCTAGGTGAGCAGGCTTCAGTAGTTGTGGCACACAGGCGTAGTTGCTCCTTGGCATGTGGGATCTTCCTGGCCCAGGGATCCCAGGGATAGAACCAGTGTCCCCTGCATTGGCAGGTGGATTCTTAACCACTGCATCACCAGGGAAGTCCCTATAGTATAGACTTTAGATTTTAGTTTTTAGAATCTTCTATATTCTCTTTTCCTTATCTGTCTGTAGTTTGCAGTATTTGTAGGAAATTAGTACACTAATATTCCCTTAATTACTTTGTTAGTTTTTCCTTTGTGAGTCTTCTGGTTTTAATTGAAATAAATACTGAGCAGAAGACTGAACATTTTGAAACCTTAACTAAGGAATTCATGAATAGGTAATCTTCAGAATTTCACTATACTAAATATAACAATTAATTACACTATCATTTAGTCAGTAAGAAGCTTGTATCTCTTAAGAAATTAGGAAAATGTGTAGTAGCTATACAAAGATTTATCAAATGCAGCTAGACAGATTTTGTACTTTATTTTGAAAAAGCTCATTAGTAGTAATGCTGGATAAATTAATATTTGAGGCAGTGATTTGAAAGTGCTTTGAAATACTCATCAGATATACCCTGTTCTAAAACCTAAGTATCAAGTATTAGATGGGAGTAGTGTGTACACTTAATATTTTTTTAATGGCTTATTTGTCAGAATTAAACAGAAGAGTGTGCATTTCACTTAAAAGCAGAAGAATTGCAGTGATACTCTATCGCTGGCTTTTCACGGGAGCTTTAGAAACTTATTTACCCAAACAAGTTTATTAAAGAGCTGGGGGAACAGAAGAAAATCATTTTGGTACCCTGCAAATAATCCCTTTAAGAACAAATTAAGTCTTCCATTTATTTAAAATTTAGAATCCTTTCATAATTACAAAGCTTTAATGAAAATTGTGCATTGTCATTAAATGATTTTATTTTTTCTTCAAGCTAATAAGCACAAGTGGGTACCACTCCACTTAGATGATGTAAGACCAGACAGTCAAGAAAGACCAGGGTCCCGGAATAGCTCAAGATGTCAACTTGAAGCAAATAAATCCTCACATAATAATAGGAGAAATGACACACGAAGTAAGTAGCATTCTAAGAGAAAAATGACTAATCTAGTCTTAATCTTATTGTTTTAATGTATAGTATAAACTATTTGAGAATAAGTTCCAGACATTGTGCCCCTTTAACCGTGATTACCTTCAGAGTATGTATCATAAGATCAGTAATACAAAGTGACTGTCCATAGGCAGAATTTCTCAATAATACCCTTTACAGTTTTTTTCTATTTTCCAGGATCTAGTCTGTGCTCACACACTGCTTTTAGTTGTCTTTTCTCCTTCATCTCTTTTAATCTGGAATAGTTCTGCTTTTTCTTTCATAATTTTTTTCTGAAGGCTGTAGGGCAGTTATGTGGTAGCTATACCTTACTTTGGGTTTTCTGATGTTTCTTCATGGTTGGATTTGGGTTATGAATTTTTGGCAGGAATGCTGCAAAAGTTAAATGGTTTTTTTTGAGTGTATAACTTGAAAATACATGTGATATAGGTTTATCTTATTATTGGTGATATTAACTTTGAGCACTTGGTTAAGATGAGGTACTCCAGGTTTCTTTATTGAGAAGATACCCTTTTTCCCTTGGTAATTAACATGTAATTTGTGGAGAGAGACTTTGAGACTATGGGAATAACAGTTTTTTCATCAGACTTTCCATATGAGCTTTAGTTTCCTTTGATGATTTTTATTCTTGTCTGATTATTACTGTGATGGTTGCAAATGCTCATTTGTCTTACTGCATCATTCCTTCTATATTTATTAGCTGGCATTCCACTATAAAGATCAACTTCCTGTTCTTATCAGTGTGGACTAAAGGCTTCTTATGTTTTCACTGGTTGAAATCATTACCATAATTATTTAATTTGATACTCAAATTGTCCCAGAATTGGCTGTTGGGAGCCTCTTCTGGGTGGTTTCTGGATCCTCCTTTAAAAAGTCAACTTAGGGCTTCCTAGGTGGCGCAGTGGTTAAGAATCTGCCTGCCAATGCAGAGGTCACAGGTTCGATCCCAGCTCCAGGAGGATCCCACATGCTGCGGAGCAACTAAGCCCGTGTGCCAAAAAAAAAAAAAAAACAATAAAAAGTCAACTTAACTGAGTTAATAATTACATATAGTAGAGTACACTGAAATTTACTGTCAAGTCCCCTAACCATGAGTCCTTTCTGTCAGATTTATCATTTCAGAATTTCATGTAAAATGAACTACAGGATATAAGTTATAACCTCTCATGTTCTTTTGCTCAGCATAGTGATTTTCACATTCATCAGTACTGTTCCATATATCATTAGTTTCTACCTCTTTATTGCATAATAGTTTTACGTTGAATGGATATTCTCCTTTATCCATTCCTCTGTTGGTGGGTATTTTGCTTGTTTCCAGTTTTTGGCTGTTACGAGTAATGCCGCCATGAACATTTGTATATAAGCCTTTGTGTGGGCATATGTCTTAGTTTCTTGGGTTAACATCTAGGACTGAATTGCTAGGTGGTATGGTAAACATATATATAAATTTTTTTTTGTTTTCTTTTTTCTTTTTTTATTTTGGCCACGCCACGCAACATGCAGGATCTTAGTTCCCTGATCAGGGATTGAATCCATGCCCCTTGCAGTGAAAACATGGAGTCTTTTTTTTTTTTAATATTTATTTATTATTTAGTTAGCCAGGTCTTAGTTGTGGCAGGTGGGCTCCTTAGTTGTTGCATGCAGACTCTTAGTTGCAGCATGCATGTGGGATCCGGTTCCCTGACCAGGGATTGAACCAGGTCCCCTGCGTTGGGAGCGCGGAGTCATAATCATTGCACCACCAGGGAAGTCCCTGGTAAATGTATATTTAACTTAATAAGAAATTGCCAAATTGTTGCAAATTGGTTTACCATTTTACATTCTTACCACCAGTGTTTCTTTCCTTTACTGTTTGTTAGGTCATATGTTTTGTGGTATTTCCCATATTTTGAATTTTGCTAAATGCTTTATCATGATACTCCTTAACATATTCCTTTGTCTTATCTAAGTGTAATTGTTAATAATAACTGGAGGTTTGGTTAGGATCAGGTTTATTATTATTTTTGTTTGTTTTGATAGGAATATTTCACAGTGTGTTTATGTCACAGCGGTAGGAATAAAATGTCTGGGTGTCTTACTTTCAGATTGTGTTAAGGTTGATTGGTTCAGATGTTGTTAGCCTTATCTATCCATCGTAAAGCGTCCCATCAGTCTTTCATTTAATAGTATTTCATTAAAAATCATTCCCTAGATACATTATTTTGGCAGGATTTGTTCAGGTTTCAGAAAGAAGAGGGCAGGAGGATATGTGGAAGCAATTGGCAGAGCATTTGGGGTTTTTTTGTTTTGTTTTTTGGCCCCCCCATGCGGCTTGCAGAATCTTAGTTCCCTGACCAGGGATCGAATCCACGCCCTCAGCAGTGAAAGTGTGGAGTCCTAACCACTGGCCCGCCAGGGAATTCCCTGAGCATTTGGTTTTATAGTTTTCTACTGAAATCTTTTTTAAGTCTGATAATTTTTAAGGCATATTGTCCTGTGAAAGCACTGTACAGTGAGTCCCTGTCTAATTACCATCTAGATTTAGTAACTTTGCTATCTTTAATTCATCCATCTGCTGAGTCATTTGAAAGTAACTTACAGATATTGTGATACTTCAGCACTGATGTCCCAAGAAAATACAGCATCTAAGAAAACAAACACTAATTCCCCTATGTCATCTAAAACCTAGTCAATAGTTATATTTACTCAATTGTCCACAAAATTTGAATTTAAAATTATAAAACTCCAACCAGGACAGCCCCCCACACTAAAGAGTTATCTGGCTCAAAATGTCAATAATACCATGGTTGAAAAATCCTGGTCTCTAGGGTATACATACCTTTACATTGATTGTTTCAAATAGTTTTTCAAAATTGAAATGTACTTGTTTTTACTATAGCATTATACAAAAGTTCTGTCTTCTCTATCTTGGTCAACATTTGGTATTGGGAATTCCCAGGTGGTCCAGGGGTTTGGACTCTGCACTTCCACTACAGGACTGCAGGGGTCACGGGTTCAATCCCTGGTAGGGGAACTAGGATCTCGAATGCTGCTAAGTACAAGCCAAAAAAGAAACAAACCAACAACAACAACAACAACAAATCTGATATTATAGGACCTTAAAATGTTTTTCAGACTGGGACAGATAGAAAATATTCTTTCATTGTCTTAATTTGCATTTCTCAAGGTCAGTGAAGCTGAGCACTGTTTTTATTGTCTATTTGCATTTCCTTGTTTGCCCTGCTGGTCTTTTAATGATTTCCTATTGACTTGGGGTGGGTGGATGCATGTGAGAGAGAGGGAGAGAGAGAGAGAGAGAGAGAGAGAGACAATGCACAGGGGCATAAGAGACATTTGCATGAATTCTGTATGTATTCTGGATATAATTTCTATTTTGTGCTGCAGATATCTTCTCCCAGTTTTTGTTTTCATTTCCTTTTTTCTTTAAAAAGAAACATCTTTTACTTAAATAGAAACACCCTTTCCTTAAAAAATTCCTGTTTGTGGAAATGTTTTTTTAAGAGTTTTATATAGTACAAAACTCAGTTATCTTGAAACTTCTTCAGTTTTTAACAGTATAGTTAAAACTGTAACGATCTCACTGTCTTTAGTATGTTTCTTATCAGAATATCTTCTTGATATGTCAGTACATAATATATCGTTTTTGCCAGAGACAGTCTGACAAATTCCTATGGAATCTCTTATGTTTGTATCTTTCTAAGGAAAGATTGGTTACTAATAACTGGTTACAGCGTAGGGAGGGGTGCTTACCATGGTTTCATAAAGATAATCATGTTATTTATAGTTGCAAATTGAAATGTATAAAAATATTTTTATTTTAAAAAAGGTTGGAGACGTGAAAGAGAAAAGAGAGATGATCAAGATGAAGTTTCCAGTGTGAGAAGTGAGGGTGGTAATATCCGAGGTTCCTTTAGAGGCCGAGGAAGAGGCCGAGGACGGGGAAGAGGCCGAGGCAGAGGAAATAGATGTAAGACGTGATTTTTTTGTTTTGTTAAATTAGGTGAACATTGAAAAAAGTGTGCAAGTCCTCTGCTTTTCCCACTATCCCATATAATGTTTTAACTGATTTTACTTATCTGATAGTAAAGATGGTTTTGTATTTGCTGCCCTTTGAAATACTTCACTTTGGATTTTTCTTTATAGTCACTATTTTTTTTCAATCTGTGATCATTTTTCTTTTTCTTTATTACACCAAGTGAACTTTGATTATTCGTATGGTTATCGAGAACATGGTGAAAGGACTGATCAACCATTTCAAACAGAACTTAATACCAGCATGATGTATTACTATGATGATGGTACAGGTGTACAGGTGTATCCTGTGGAAGAAGCATTGCTTAAAGAGTATATTAAGCGCCAAATGTAAGTCAATCAGATATACACAGATGGGGTAGGAAAATCTGTTGCAGTATCAAACTTTAACATCACTGATAATACAACACATTTTCTAAGCTGTTTATTAGTAAAATTAGAGGATTTTAATAGTATTTTATATTTTGTTTCTTAGGAAATGTTAGTAAAGCATGTGCCTGTAAAGTATTTTAAAAATTTTATATTTGGTTCATGTTATTTATATAAGACTCCTGCTTTCTCTCCTGAGGTATTTCTCTGATTAAGGGATATTAGTTAAAATGTCATGGCATGAGTGATTAAATATAATAATATAAAACTACTGTCTATATTTGAAATTGAACAAATGAAATTTAGCTTATTTACAAATAAATGTTTATATTAAAATTTGCAAATGAACATAAATGGCAAAAAATGGTATCTTCTGACTTTCTTAACAATTAGTTTCAGAATTCTAAGTCTTTTAACGTTTAAGTTCTCTTTCTTTGTGACACATATAAAAGGAGACTACCTAATTTTTTTTCGTTTAGACTTTTTACTTTAGTTCTTGTAATAGTTGCTTTCTGAATATTGAAGTTGAAGTTTAGGAGAATATTAGTTTGTTCTATTTTCTTTAAGCAAAAAATAACCCCTCTGTGTATTAGTATTGTGTAGGGTGTTTTGTATATTTATGTAGTGTGTTTATATAGTGGTAAGAAAAAGTGTTCCCAAGTGATTTGCATAACTAACTTGCTGAACTTTGAACTTTTTTTATCCTTATAAAGGGAAGGAAAAAGGCTATTTTTGAAAGGGCATAAGCATTTTTAAAACATCCACCTTTATTTTAAAAAGAAAATGGACCCTAGTCCATTACTAGAAAATAATTTCTTCAACATCATCAGCCTGGCGTCTTTCTGGGATGCCTTCATGGTGGATTTGATTGGCTTACTATATGAAGCAATTTATTTTATTCTTGCTTCTTTTGTTACAGTTGACGCAAACACTGAAGAAAAGGGCCTTTTTATGGGCAGAAAGTGCCTGGCATGTGGCTATCAACTTCAAACCACTATTCCTGTCTTTTTTTGTAACTCTTGCTGCCAGGTCCCTTCTGAGACCTGACAGTGGACATACAACTCTGTGTCAGGATAATCGGCCTCCACTGTGCTCATACAAGTGAGGGGAGGAGCACAGCTACTTCAGTGTTGACAAAATTTCTAATCATGCAGTGTAGAATCCAGAGCTTCTAAGGTAGGACATGAAAATGTCCCCTAGGACAGCGAACAAAATGTCAGACACAGCACTGGGCATGACTCCTTTTTTTGTTATTATTTAGCAGCGTAGTTTTTGGCAGATACTAGAGCACCAGGTTTAGAATGGCTCTTTACTGTTATCATTCTTTGATCAGTGGACATCTGGATTTGAGGAGTCATGCTTTTGACTTTGTCTTTAAGGTTTCTCATGCATAGTTAGGCTTATTCATTAGGGTTTAGATTTTCCTCCTTGAGAAGTTACTGAAAAACTTCTTGCACTTGTGGAATATTATGCAAAATATTTTGAAGTAAGAGGCTTAACTGTATTATGGATGGTTGAGCTCTTAATCATTTTAACTGAAAATGTATATTAATAATTTGACATTTTTGATGTCAGGATATTAAAAATGGAAGATCTTGGTTATTTCTAACTGGGATAGTCTCTTGGAATTCAGATTTAGACATAAGTAGGTTTGCAGCCCATTAGGAGTTTTAAAAAGTGTATACTGTAAGTACTAGATTTATGAATTTATTTACTGTGTTTTTCACAGAGTACTAGATTAAAAAGGTATCTTACTAATTATTCAGAGAAGTTTTTGTCTAAGAACAATTTTAACTTGTGGTTAAATGAGATGTCTTAACGTCTAAAAATTTCATACTTAACATATGTATTATGTGCGTACCACATTTTAGGCACTGTGAAAGGGCTTTTGAAGTGTAACAAAAAACAGAACACGTGTATTATGTGCCCGCCACATGCCAGGCACTATGAAAAGAGTTTTTGAGGTGCAACAAAAATCATAATGTTCTCTTCAAGACTTTGATTTTTTTCTTCAGTGTTTAAGAAGAGAAAATGGTTTATTAGTGTTATTGAGATGTCAGTTGTGTTTCACTGATGTAAGGGAGCTTTGCACTTTGATAGTTGGATAAATATCAGAGTATAAAGAAACAACTTGGGTATTTACATTTCTGAAGTAAGATTTTTTTTCCCACCTAGTGAAATGTAGCTCAAAACCAGTTTTCATTTATAGATGATTATTTCTTCAAAGTTAGAATTTGACCTAAATACTTCAAGGGTATCTTTAGTTACCCAGTCTTAAGGGTAACTGGTATGAGCTGGTATGCTTTCTCATAATTTGCACCCTTCTTTGAAAACTTGCTCTGTGATTTAGAAACAGTATAGGATTATTAAACTGTAAGCCATATCATTTGAAGTCATGTATTTCTTTTGTATTATTTTCTTTTCTACATTTTCCCCCATTTATCCTCTTGTTCTGTTTCTCTAGAACCTTGTTCTCTTTTTTTTAAATGCAGGCTGTAATTTAAACATGGGTTTCTCAAATGCCATTTTATATGTATTCTTCATATTATCTTCATATCTTGGAACTTGTAGTTGTTGATTATACAGTTTGTTCATGTACACTTCTCTCTATATTTTCCTAGAGAGAAGATTAAGGTATATAAGTTGCTTCTGTATTTTTTGCTCATGTATATACCTCATGGTGTTATAGATATTCTTTGTTTAGCTGTATTCTGTTCACTTTTAATCTTTTATAGTTCTGCCTCTTGAAGGGGGGAGATTTGAACCATTCAAATAGAAAGTTGAGTGTGTGCATCTGTGCCCATGTATTCACTCAGTTTTTACTAAACATTGTGCTGAATGCTAGGGTTTGGAAGTATTAAACAATATCAGTACCCTGTCAATTTATAAAACAAGCTAATCTACTCTGTAAACTTGGCAAAGAATACTTCCAATATACCATTATTCTCATTTATGGGAAAAAGTTAGAAGGCAGTCTGTTGATGTGTGAAACTTTGGTATTTAGTGTTTAAATGAAACAAGTTAAAGTAGCTTTGAAGTGAAATTTTTCACTTAATTGACTCATTAAAAAGTTAATTATTGAACTGTTTTAAAGTATAATGCTGGTTAATTGTTTATACTTAGGTAAAGCTGATCTAAGTAAGAAGTTAGATTTTGGGAAGATAGTATTCTAAATTTCTTTCTACTTGTGTAATAGAAATTACTAACAGTAGGGTTTTGCTGTTATATTTACCCTATCTATGTTGTACTAAATGTATATAATGTTATTAATCAAAATAGTTTTATAGCAATTGATATTATAAATAATAGATATTTTAATTTCCTGTTTGAATAGATTGATGAGATTTATATTTACTTCTTTATTTCTCTTTTCAGTGAATATTACTTCAGTATAGAAAATTTGGAACGGGACTTCTTTCTCAGGAGAAAGATGGACGAGCAAGGTTTCTTGCCTATTTCCCTGATTGCTGGTTTCCACCGTGTTCAGGCTCTCACTACAAACCTTAATCTCATTTTGGAGGTAATTATTCATGTACAAAACAGTCTGTACTTTCAGTTATGCTGTGAAGCTAAAACTGCTCTAAAAAATAAAGTCTATTAAACAATTTTAAGAAAAAAGCAAAAACAATCTGTAGTTCCCTAAGGCTTAGACTGTATCTCAAGGCTTTTTTGCCATTTTATAAAACCCAAATAAATCTCTAACCCCTCAAAGAATTACTAATGATGTTTCCATCTATTTTTAACCAGATCCTTCTTAGATGGGTTGAACCCCAACACAAACCTGAACATTCTTGGGTGTTCTTGATCCTTTAGTCTTCAGGTTACTGTAAAATAGCATGTATTCCCATTATTAAAATTTTGAGAATTTTTCCTGTATAAAGATAGTTAATTTAAAATAGTATTTATAGTTGTGTTGTTAATGCTTTTATTAAATCTCTCATCTGTTCTGTTGTAGAAATGCTTTCAACATTTTTGGTTTTCTCTTCCCTAACTACATACAATTAAATTCGCCCTCTTTGCTATGTAGTTTTCTGAATTTGGCAGTATTACACCCTTGTGCCCTCTGTGTAGCCAATCCCTTTCCCCACACACAGCCCCCTGGGAACCACTGAACTGATTTTTTTTATGTCTCTATCTTTTTTTGCCTTTTCCAGAATATCATATATAAATAAATTATATAGTTTGTAGCCTTTTGTTTCTGATTTCTTTGACTTGGCCTAGTGCTTTTGAGATTCATTCATGTTGTTGCATGTATCAATAGCTTGTTCTTATTGTTGACTAGTATTTCGTAGTAAGGATGTACTACAATTTATGCAATCACTTGTTGATAGATATTTAGATTGTTTCCAAGTTTTGGAGATTAAGAGTAAAGCATAGGTCTTTGCATGTACATATGTTTTCGTTGCTGTTGGATAAATATTGAGGATTATGAATGCTGAAATGTGTGGTAAGGGTATGTTTAACTGTAAGAAATAGCCAACCTCTTGTCCAACGTGGGTTTAACCATTTTGCATGCCACCATTTTGTATAAGGGTTCCATTTGATCCATGGCCTCATCAGTACTTGGTATTGTCAGTTTTTTGAATAATAGATTTGTCATTGTCGTTTTACTTTGCAATTTTCTGGTGACTGATGACGTTGAGTATCTTTTTATGTTTTATTTGCCATTGATGTACCTCATTTGTTGAAATGTCTATTCAGATCATTACCCATTTTTATTGGAGAGTTTTTAAAAATAATTGAATTGTAAGATTTCATTACTCTGGATATAAGTCCTTTAAGCATATTTTAGAAATATTTTTTCCAGGCTTTGGCTATCTTGATTTTTCTTAAGACTTCTTTGATTGCTTTAGCAAATGTTTTGAACACATGTGATCCATGTTTTAAAAACCAGTTATAGGAAAGTCCAGTTTTTCAAAACACTATTAGCTAGTGATTTTTTAAATATAATTTAATGATTTTTTTTTTTTTTTTTTGGGGGGGGCACACGGGCTTAGTTGCTCCGCGGCACGTGGGATCTTCCTGGAGCAGGGATCGAACCTGTGTCCCCTGCATTGGCAGGTGGATTCTTAACCACTGCGCCACCTAGGAAGCCAATTTAATGATTCTTAATAAAAAAATTATTTCAAACAATGCCATTATTGTAATTATTTATAGCTGCTATTTAAATAAAGTTTTGGTAGAATTTTTTTAAACCTTTAGTTTTTTTCTTGCAAAGTATCCTTGGAGCAAAACATTATGATTACTTTCATGGTAGAATGAGCTTATTAACTATGGACATTGTGCTATAGCAAAGATCTAGTTCAGCTGCCATTTTCAGTGAAGTTATCGATTTCCCCCAGTCTTCATACTGTAGGAATCTGGTTGTAATTTCACTGCATGCTTTTTTGGTCTGTTCGTATTCCCATTTAGTCCTGGAGCACAAGTTTTAGATCACTGATTATCTGCTTCTAAAATTTACAGCAGGGGAACTTACCTGGCATCCACTGCTTAAAAGAGTTCCCCTTCTAATGCAGGGGTTGTGGGTTCAATCCCTGGTCAGGGAGCTAAGATCCCACATGCCTTGGGGCCATAAAACAGAAGCAGAATTGTAACAGTTTCAATAAAAACTTAAGAAATCATAAATTAAAAATAAAACGGCAGTAGGGAAAGGATATTTTTAAAAAACTTTTGCATTGCTATTACGGTTAACATTATTAATACATAGTGATTGATTTACAGTGAGAAATAATAGAAACCTAGAAACACATAAGCATAGTGATTTAGAACAGCATAGGTCTGCATTCACTTAACATTCATTATGTACCTACCACTTATTACAGTGGGAAAGATGTCTTTTTTTCCCCTTGAGAAGGTAAGCTTTGTAGTATAAACATTAAGCTTTGTAGTATAAACATAATGAAGTAGAGCGTGGACTTGAGAACCTGCATACATGTCCTCCTAGCTCTGTGACTCCAGGCAGTATCCTGAGACTTCTGTAAAGTGGAAATTGTTACAATATGTACTTCATAGGGTTCTTATAAGTATGAAATGTGTAATGGCAGTATCTGGCAGATATAGTAAGCTCTAAATAAGAATTTGCTGTTATCATTAGTCTTCAAGGATATCCTTCTATTGATTACTCCTTTTATCTTCATTTCTGCCAGTTTTTTCCTATATGTATTTGAATATGCTCAAATCTTAACTTTCTTGAAAAAACTGTCAAAAGAAGCAAAATACATTTTAGCTAACACCCATATCTGCTGTGGTTGAGTGTGCCTGCACAGCCAGACTTACTGAATCCTCTCCCATTGTTTCCTCCTCTCTCATTCATTTCTCACCTTACTGCATTCTTTTTTTTTGAACTTTGATACATATTTATATTATAATATGATTGCAGTGTTATCAGTTAACATATAGTACAATATAATAGAAATAATAGAAAATAATAGAAAAAACCTCAGACACCCAGAAATACTGGCTGTATTCTGTAACTCATTGTTTAGGAGTTCAAAAAATAACCAAGATTTGGTTCTAGTAGAAATATGTCTAAGTCTGTCTAGATGTTTTCCTTAATTTGTGTATGCTATGAGTCTTTTAAGTTTTTGTATGAGTCTTTTAAGGCCCGAATCTTTTCCCCTTTCTGTTTTCTTTATTTTCTTCTTGAATTTTTTTTTAATTAGGGAATTAATTCCCTGTGATTCAAGATTCAAAGTGTATATAGTGAAAAATTTCCTCATCTTTCATCAACAGTGAACTAGTTAAACCTTCCTTGGTGTGGCAAGTAGTGTTATTCTTTTTTTGTGTATTCCTCCTGAGATCATGTTTACTACGTATACTCTTATGCTCCTTCCTTTTATAAAAACAGCATATATTGGAAGATCATTCAATAACTGTATATAAAGAACTTTGAATTATTTCCTGAAAATTTTTCTTTAAATTGAGACATAACTTAGTGTAAGATTTCATTATTCTGGATATAAGTCCTTTATCTAAGTTGCATTTCAGAGAGGTCCCTCACCTGTTTTTTAAACATTATGTAATCAAAGTTATTTGAATTCTTTATATCTGTCTTTTCTGTATTTATTATTTCTGTAAGGCTTATCCATGATGTTGTTGTGTGTGGCAGTTGTTTATTTTCCATTTTGCAGTAGTATTCAATTGTGTGAATTAACTATTTTTTCATGTTTCTGTTAACAGACATTTGTGTTCTTTACAGCTTAAATATGTGACTGTCATGAACATTATTGTGCATATTTTTGGATGGACATATGCACTTATTTTCTTGTGAAATAGAAGGGTAACAGGGTGTGTGTGTGTGTATACGTATGTACAAATGTGCTTAGCTTTTGTAAATACTGCTAAACATTTTTCCAGAGTATTGAACCAATTGAAACTACTGCTTTTCAGAGTGTGACTTGCTTCATATCCCTCCAAATACTATTGGTGGTCTTTTTCCAAAACCTTTTGAAAAATTTAGACCGATAGGAAAGTTTTAGGGAGATTTTTCGTTTTCTTTTTAAAATTCATGTATAAATAACATGCTGTAAAATGCAGGGATATTAGCTATTCAGTTTGAGTTTTAAAAATTGTATAAGCCTGCTCTAAACAATACATTGTTAATTACTCTAAAAACTTTCTTAGTGGCCCTTTCCAGTCAATCCCCCATCCCCTCACCCTTTGCCCCACTGAACCAAACTACTTTTCTGATTCTGTTACCATAGATTTACTTTGTCTTTTCTTTACATTTGTGTAAATGGAATTCTTCTGTCTCCTGGCTCTTTCATTTGTAGTTTTTGAAATTCATCCATGTTGTTGCAAGATCTGGATGCTGGGTATACAGCTTTGCTACTGGGGTGTCATTGCTTCTAGAACATTCAGTGGACAAAACTAGAAAAATATATTAAAAAATAAACATATCACCAACTCAAACCCCTTACTGTAAGATTCTTCCTTATTTCCTTCATTCCATATTTCAGACTCTCTTCTCTTTCTGTGAGTATCCTGATTCCCATCAAGAGTTCATTTATTTTTTAAATAATTTTAATACTAATTTTAAAGTAATGTCCAGTTACAGAAAATATACTTACTTGAGAAGTAAGTATGATACTAATATTAAGGGCATACAAATGTAAGATACTTAAAGTATTACATATAATATGTTCTCCAACTAAAATATAGGAAGTTTTAGTCTTTATAACAGTTTGTATGTTGAGTTTTTATATTTGTATTTTTCCTAGTTTCTAAAGGTGTGAGTATCCTTGAATTACATTTAAAATTCAGATCAGTAAGGCTCTAATTTTTATTTGGAAGAAATTTTGTTGTATTTTTATTTTATCCTTAAATTACAGCGTGTTTGTTTTTGAGAGCCACCATATCTTAGTGGCTAAGACTTTCCTGGTGGACAGATAAGTGGTTTGAGTCCTGGTATTGCCTCATACTAAGTCAATGATCTTATCAAGTTACTTCATTTATTTGAGCCTCAATTTCCCCATCTAGGAAATCTACCTTACACTTAAAAGGTATTATGAGGAATCTCTGCATGGGTGTGTTTATTATTCAATAATGATGGTATTTATTACAATAATTAAATATAATGCCTAAATTTTATTTGGTGGTATTATATTAAGGGAAAATAAAAGGAAATAGTTGAGGAAAAAACTGACAATAAGAAATTATAGTAGTTTGCTTCTAGTTGATGCAATACTCAGTTGAAAATTTGGTTTTCACAATTAGAATAATTTGCTACGTGTTGAATCAGGATATTTGTTACTTTACAGGAACAAATGATTTTAAAATTTGTTCTGTTCATGGATATTTTTAGAAACATTAACTGTAGTACCATATGCTGATTTCAGACTTAAAAAATTTTTTAGGTTATTGGAAGAATAGGATGTACAATTAAGTTTTTTGAATGAAGGTTCTTTAGTAACTCAAAATTCCTATTTATAGGCACTGAAAGATAGCACAGAAGTGGAAATTGTGGATGAGAAAATGAGAAAAAAGATAGAACCAGAAAAATGGCCAATTCCAGGCCCTCCTCCACGTAGTGTGCCACAGACAGACTTCTCTCAGTTGATTGATTGCCCGGAGTTCGTACCAGGCCAAGCCTTTGATTCACATGCAGGTAACAACTTTTCTTCTAGAGCAAGCAGCATAACAGTGGGCTATTTAATCCAGTTTACCTATCCTTTTTAAAGTTTATTTAGGCTCAATAGAAAATTAAAGATAACTCAGTGACTTTTGATGCTTTAAATTCTATTCATTTTGCCTCCCACAGAAAACTATACATTAAATAGAGATTTAAGAATTATAGGAGGAGGGGATACGGGGATATGTGTATAAATACAGAAGAAAAAAAAAAGGAATTATAGGAGGAGCTCTGCTATATTTATTCTTATTTGTCTACTTTGTGGAGTTTCTACCTATCTTCTTAATTTTACTAAATGATTATAGATGTATTCTGCCAATTTTCCCCTTTTGTAAGATTGGAATAGTCTAAAAGTCTTATACTCAAGAGTGGGGGTAGTTCCTTCAGTTTTTTTCCAATGTGCTTCAGCTTTGTCTTGAAATGACAAGATGACCTATATTCTAAAGGAGAATTGGGGGTCTCTTATGAAGTTATTACAATTACATATTAAAGAATTGGTGGCATTTAGAATTTCCAAAATTTGTTTTAATGTTAAGAATTTTTTCCTGGATCATTTTTAAGACATTCCCTCTTGGGAAAAAATATGTGTGCTTAAACTTTTTTCAGTCAGGGTGATGATCTGCTGATGCTCTTGGATGTCATTTGATCGGAATATGCAGAGGAATAGGTGACTCACTGAAATATCATTATAAACATTGGAACAAATCGTGCTGCAGAAATGAAAGCGACCAGACTTCTGTGCAAGAATGCCTACTCCCAACTCCTTGTGGAGGAGGTTGGGCCAGCACTACAATGGAGATAAACACCTTTGTGATGATGATGAAAAACAGACCAGAGGACTGCTGTTGTTTTTATAGGAACTGCCCATTTGTGTGTAATTAGCCTGGGCTGCATGTGCTACTTTTATTCACGGTGGGAAAGAATTATCATTCTTGAAATATTGCAAGATTCTGTCTTTTCCTTCCAGACTTATGTACTTGTGTCCAGATCAATAAAGCAGAAATAGGCTTGAGTGGAATTTCCCAGATTGTTAGGTCCTTGGCTATTTGATTTGCTCTTCAGTATAGTGTACGTTGTATAATTCACTTGTTGTCATAATATTTCACATGGACTATAAGATTTTATCAATGTGGACACTAAGGGATAAGAAACTGAAGAAATGAACAAGAGTATTTTTTTTTAACTCTTCAAAATGTATTTTTAATATACCAGTATAGAGACCTGCCATCAATAAAGCACTGATGGAGAGTCTCACAGATATTTTTATTGTTTCTTTGAATGTCAGCCCTCTGTGCCTCTTCACCTAGCAAGCAACTTGGGCAGGTGTTTTAAAAGTTGAAGAACTTCAGGAGATATTTTTTAGGTTTTTTAAAAAAGAATATAATGTCTGATTGTATAATTTAGATTAATTTATTGTGTAAACTTGGGGTCCAAGATGACATTTTTAACCTACTTATGAACAGGCATTAGGTCAGTTGTAAAATAGAAAATACTTTTTTCCACAGGGTAGCTAAGATAGGTCAGTCAAGTTGGTGATGCCTGCCCATTAACCATTTATGCATTGTTAATAAAATTACAAGAATAAAATCACAATGTTTGTACATTTTTGTGTTTTTTTTTACATATACACTTATTTACGTGCACATACATATTGCCTGAAACAAGTCAATCTGTATAGTTACCCAAAGCTGTGATTCAAGGTGGATAAAAATATCATACCAAATAACATGAAATATATATATAGTGATTTATCTCTGAAGAGTCATGTTGACGATTTTCAGTTAACGAAAACAGCAAAGAAAAAAATCTTTTTTCTAGGTTCTCACAAAGTAGAACCTGTATGTGTCTCAAAGTATGTCTATTATTTGTCCATAAATAAGTTTATTTTTATTTTTTGGGGGGCTTGTTGGGACCTTAGTTCCCCAACCAGGGATTGAACCCAGGCTCTCAGCAGTTAAAGCACGAAGTCCTAACCACTGGATTGCCAGGGAATTCCTATCAGTAAGTTTAATGTCAAGTAATCCAAGTCATATTCAAACTCATTTTGTCTCGGAAGATTAGGGCTTTACTATTACTGTTAAAACTTATGCACGCGTAGTTTGAAATCTTTTCTTTGTAAGAGAAAGACAGATACAGAAAATCACATAGGACATATGTTTTTTTTTTTCTTTTTTTTTTTTTTATGCCCGCCGCCCCGCCGCCCCGCCGCCCTTAGGTCAGGACATATGTTTAGCTTAATTATAAGATCAACACCATTTAAAAAAACTCTTAAGACTGTTCTAAATTTTCTTAATCAAATTCTTTGGTATTTTAACGTCATGTAATTTATTGGGTTGGCCAAAAAGTTCAAAAAGGGGTTCCAAACAATCTTTTGGCCAACCCAATATAAGCACATGTGTTGTGAAACATAAAACTTAATGGTAGAAACATTATTCAAGCATAAGAGCATTTAGAGATAATTACATCATAAACTTAAATAGGTGTTTAAAGATTCAATTTCTGTGTTAAAATAGTAGGTATTGATTTCTCTACCTAGTGCCCCATACAGTTCTAATCTTGTATACATGAACTATGCATACTAATTTAGTGAATTCTCCGTTACTAGAGTGGTTTTTTTTTTTTTTTTTTAATATTTATTTATTGACTGTGTTGAGTCTTCGTTGCTGTGAGTGGGCTTTCTCTAGTTGTGGCGAGTGGGGGGCTACTCTTCATTGCAGTGCATGGGCTTCTCATTGTGGTCGCTTCTCTTGTTGTGGAGCATGGGCTCTAGGCATGTGGGCTTAGTTGCTCCAAGGCATGTGAGATGTTCCCAGGCCAGGGATCAAACCTCTGTCCCCTGCATTGACAGGCAGGTTCTTAACCACTGTGCCACCAGGGAAGTCCTCGAGTGGTGGTTCTTGGTCTAATTTTTTGTTTTGTTTTGTTTGCCTGTTTCTCCTTTTTTTTTCTTTTTTAAAATTTATTTTACTTTTTATTTATCGGCTGCATTGGGTCTTCGTTATTGCGCGGGCTTTCTGTAGTTGCAGAGAGTGGGGGCTGCTCTTCCTTGCAGTGCACGGACTTCTCAGTGCAGTGTCTTCTCTTATTGGGGAGTATGGGCTCTAGGCATTAGGACTTCAGTACTTGTGGCACACGGGCTTAGTTGCTCCACAGCATGTGGGATCTTCCTGGACCAGGGCTCAGACCCGTATCCCCTGCGTTGGCAGGCATATTCTTAACCACTGCGCCACCAGGGGAGCCCCTTAGCCTACTTTTAAAGCTATTCACTGTGAATAGAAATGATTCATAGTATTAGGAGTAGGGTTCTTTAGATGTGTTTCTCATTCCTGTAACTTTAATATTAATACTGACAGCCCAAACCTTTTCACTCATACTAATTTTTTGGATCAATTGATGACATGTACCATTAAGCTATAGAGCAGCAATGTCCAATGGGAATATTATGTTTGCCACACATGTAATCCTAATAATTTTTAATAGCTTTAAAAGCTATAAAACAAATGAAATTTTAATATATCCAAATATTATGATATTAATATAAAAATCATGGACCAATGTTATTTTTGTACCAAGTCTTTGAAATCTGCTGCGCATTTTACATTTATCCTGAGCACATTTCAGGACTAGCCACATTTTGAGTGCTTCGTAGCCCCACATGGCTAGTAGCTATTGTATGGAACAGTGCAGTTTTAGAGCCTTTTCTGTTATGAAACAATATACTTCTTTTTAAAGCAATGGAGTAATCTGGTGGTTGAAGTCTGGATCTGTGTGTCCATGGAGAAGATAATAAATCCATCTAATTCTAGGATGTAGTAGATGAAAGTAAAATCTTGGAATACTCTTCTCAAACTGGAATGTACCTTTGCATTTTCATTTAGTAAGTTAAAAGGATTGTTAATGTTCATTTATTTCAACTTTCTCTATGTAATATTCAACTTTGCAGTATTTTCATGGACTTGGCTTTGAGGAGAAAATGTTTAGAAGTTTACAGTATAAATTTATTTTAAAAACACTTTTTGTCTAAAGTAAGTTCATATTGCATTATAACTTAAATACTCTTCAACTTCTGAAAAAAATTTATAAAGGAATTGATTTATATTTTATAGACCATATAAATACTTGGATTAAAAGTGTGGAGAAAGGCACTTTTAATTCTAGCAGAGTTGTAAAATGTTTCAATTGTTATTACCAGGGCGGTGCACTTTAATGATGTGACATTCTACTCTTTACAGCATTCATTGCGGGCCAAACTGCATTTAAGTAAACCTTGTTAGGCAAAGGAGATGAGAAAAGTATGAGTATTGGCTGCCTTAGTATAGACCAAGCAGAACAATGAAGGATTGATTTTGCCTTGAATAAAATATGCATTTTATTTGCTAGTAGCATTTAAGATTCTCTGATTTCATTACAGTTAATGAATCTAAGATTTCACAGAGAATTGACTCCCAAACATATGTATTGTCATAATTAGTGACTCACGTTGATATTCTTGAAGTTTGAATGAATGTACCTGTAAGTGTTGATAACATTCCTGTTATTATTCATTGGCTTCACTTGAACACATCTTACAAAGCCCTTTGGGTTTGAAAATCACTGAAAGGTTATGATTGAGATTGATTTTTCATGTTTTTGTGAAGAAAAACTCAAGCCTAAGTAAAGAAAAAAATGTGTTTTGTAAGTAAGAAAACCATTTTAACTATAGAACTAACTTAAAATTTTAGAGTCCGCCCCAAATTCTCCAAGAATTGGAAGTCCATTGAGCCCAAAGAAAAACACTGAAACAAGTAATCTTCAAGCAATGTCTAGAGGTTTGTCTACCAGTTTGCCTGACTTGGACTCAAAACCTTGGATAGAAGTTAAAAAGAGACATCATGTATCCCCAGTGAAATTGAAGGTGAGTTGTTATAACCCAAGTGAAGTGTGATATATCCTGAGTGGAGTGTAAGGCCACTGTTTTTGAGGTACATATATAAAATTTGGAAAAGTTTTAAAAAAATGGTAAAAATTGGAAGCATTGCCCTTCAGTAAAAGCTCATGGGTTACTAAGTAGTTGAAAATAAATTATATTGTATCAATTTTTAAAATTTGTCTTATTTCTGAATATGATTTAAAAATATTTTGGTTTAACTAACCTTTTGAAATTAGTTTATATTTGAATAATATTTGTTTTTTTTTAAGCTGACAAAGTTTTTCTAAACTTTGAATTTATAACTTGGCCATATTTGTAACCTTGTTAATTATTTGTAAAATTCTTTTACATATAATTATTTGTAAAGGGTACATGTCTGATTTATATGTTTTGATGATTGTACAGTACGAAAGGAAAAGAGAATACATTTCTTGGGGGCACACAAGGGAGTGAGATGATTGTGATTAGGGAACAATAGGAGCATTTCTTGCGGTAGAACTGCTGTATTTTTGGCTGGTGTTTGGATACACGAACTTCAAAAGTGATAGGAATTGCTCTGATCTAAACCACAAATACAAATGAGTGTACAAGTAAAATGGAAATCCTAGTAAGATTGATGGGTAGCATCAATATTTATCTTGTTATAGTCTACCATAGCTTTATAGTATTGGGGAAATTGGGTAAAAAGTCTAGAAGATTTCTATTTCTTTTTCTTTTTTTTTTTTTGGTTGCGCTATGTGGCATATGGGATCTTAGTTCTCTAACCAGGGATCGAACCCATGCCCCCCTGCATTGGGAATCTTAACCACTGAACCACCAGGGAAGTCCCTGAAGTTTCTATTTCTTACAACTGTATGTGAATGTACAATTATCTCAAAGTAAAAAAGTTTATTAAAAATAAACTTGGAAATAGTGCCACTCAATTCAAATATTCAAAGTAAGCTTTAAAAGGAAAAGGTCACCAAAAATAATTGGGCACAGATGTGGGAAGAATGAAGAAGGCTATCATATTAAAGATTATTATATTCCGATAAAGAGCTTAAAAAAAGATTATTATGAGTAGGGCTCTTTATTCCTAAGATTAAAGCATGAAGAAAGGAAGCAGGAGGATTTAAGGGTGGTTCTTCATTGGAGGAATGGAGAGGCTGTTAATATTTTGCCTCAGCATAGGATGTTTGGCAATGTCTGGAGACAATTTTGGTTGTTAAAACTGGAAGAGTGCTACTATATCTTGTGAGTGAAGGCCAGGGATGCTGTTAAACATCCTACAGTGCATAGGACAACCTTCTTACCCTGCTCCCCACCGCCCCATGCACCTCCCCCTAAAGAATTATCAAGCCCAGCATTGTCAGTAATGCTGAGTTTGAAACCCTTATCAAAGATAACTTTTTATTTATTTATTTACCATTTAAAAAAATTGAAATACAGTTAATTTACAATGTGTCAGCTTCAAGTGTACAAAGTGGTTCAGATATATGTATATATTTATCTCTATATATCTGTTCTTTTGCAGATTTTTTGCATTATAGGTTATTACAAGATATTGAATCTAGTTCCCTGTGCTATACAGTAGGTCCTTGTTATCTCTTTTATACATAGTAGTGTGTATGTTAATCCCAAACTCCTAATTTATCCCCCAAAGTTTTCTATGTCTGTGAGTCTATTTCTGTTTTGTAAATAATAAAGATAAGTTTTTAATTAGGGATGGTGGTTAAATACAACAGACTTAAATGTTACAAGAGGTCTTCTTCCTTGGGGCGTTTTAAAATCCTAAAGCAGCTTCTCAAAATAAGATTTTCTAAAGATCCTGATTAATTTGTACATTTATCATGGCAAACCTGGATAGCTAGGGAAGATCATATCCTGGGCTCATTGACAAAGATTTTTACAATATTTCATTTATTCCAAGATCTACATTTTTTCCTACAAGTTAAAAAAACAAAAACAAAAAACCCCACATTTCAACATTTCTTTTAAAATAGTATCTTAAAATTAATAGCAACTTTGGTTTGATGAAAACAATTTTTACAAGGGTAAGTTGGATTTCACTGTATAGGTCTAGCAAATTGGTGATGGAGTGTGATTTTCAAATGGAAAATGATTGTGTAAAATCTAGGATCTTTCAGTTTTATGGCCAAAGAATATTGGTACCGTTAGTAAGACCTGAAATGTATTTGATACTACAGAGAGAGGGTCTGGCCTGGAGGAAAGATGACTGTAGGTTCTGGGAACCTAGAGATTTCAGAGATACCTGCTGAAGTAGGTTAGTTATTGACAACATTATGAACATACTTTTGTCTATCTGTCTGTCTGTCTGTGTGTCTATCTATCTATCTCCCTATCTATGCCAGGTCCTAGTTGTGACACGCAGGATGTTCGATCTTTGTTGCAGCATGTGGGATCTAGTTCCCTGACCAGGGATTGAACCTGGGCTCCCTGCATTGGGAGCTCAGAGTCTTAGCCACTGGACCACCAGGGAAGTCCCGTCAACATACTTTTTTGAAAATGATCTTTTTAAAATAGACATTCTAGAGTGGGTATAGAAATCTTGGTCAAATTTCATTTTCCCCTAGCAATTTTTTTGTAACTTTTATTGGAGTAGCTTTACAATGTTGTGTTAGCTTCTACTGCACAGCAAAATGAGTCAGCCATACACGTACATATATCCCCTCCTTTTAGGACACTACGGTGCATTAAGTGGAGTTCCCTGTGCTATACAGTATGTTCCTATCAGTTGTCCGTTTTATACATAGTATCAGTAGTGTATATGTGTCAATCCCAGTCTCAGCAATTCCTCCCACCCCAGCCCTTTCCCCCTTGGTAACCATACATTTGTTCTCTGTGTCTCTATTTCTGCTTGGCAGTTAAGGTCATCTGTACCATTTTTCTAGAATCTACATATATGCGTTAATATGCAATATTTGTTTTTCTCTTTCGATTTATGACAGTCTCTAGGTCCATCCACGTCTCTACAAATGACCCAATTTCATTCCTTTTTGTGGCTGAGTAATATGCCATTGTATATATGTACCACATCTTCTTTATCCATTCCTCTGTTGATGGACATTTGGGTTGCATTCATGTCTTGGCTATTGTAAATAGTGCTGCTATGAACATTGGGGGTGCGTGTCTTTTTTTTAAAATTTATTGGCTGCATTGGGTCTTTGTTGCTGTGCATGGGCTTTCTCTAGTTGCAGTGATTTGTTGCAGTGCATGGGCTTCTCATTGCAGTGGCTTCTCTTGTTGCAGAGCACGGGCTCTAGGCACGCTGACTTCAGTAGTTGTGGCACAAGGGCTCAGTAGTTGTGCCTCATGGGCTCTAGAGTGCAGGCTCAGTAGTTGTGGCGCATGGGCTTAATTGCTCCATGGCATGTGGGATCTTCCTGGGCCAGGGCTCGAATCCATGTCTCCTGCATTGGCAGGCGGATTCTTAACCACTGTGCCAACAGGGAAGTCCCTGTCAAGTGATTTTTTTTGTTGCTGTTGAAGCTTTTAAGATTATTTCTTCATCCCCACTCTTGAAATTTCAGATGATATACCCTGGAATTGGTCTGTTTTTATTCATTATGGTAGTATTTATGTCTTTTGAAGTCTTTCTCTTTTGAGCTGATGGTTTATGTTACTATTGGTAAATTGGTACAGATTTCTTTTGTTTGTGATCTTATAGATCTGCTCATCCAGAGGACCATTTTCCTGAATGTGAGGTATGATTGCGCACTCTTGGTTAAGTGTAAAGGTCCTCCACTTGAATTTCTAGACTTAGGCAGAGCATGGTGGTGGTGGTTTTGGATCTTCAAAATTGCTTATTTATGGGAGGTAGAATTTGTTAGTGTATTTCATTCATTGGTAAAATTACCTTATTTTTTTTCCCCCCAGGTTTGTTTTTAGAAGTTTAGAATAAGACTAGAATGTGTTCAGCCTCTGTCTAGCTCCAGCACCTGTATTTCTCAGATAAGGGTGTTGGGCTGACTGTGTGCTGTAGTTAGTTTTCCAAATACCAATTTTGATTGCTGTCACATAGTCCTTTCCTGCTCTTTGTACCTACCATCTCAAAACTTTTTAGGACTGCAGTGGGACCAATGGTGTCTGCCTTCCCTGTAGCCTTCTTTGATATGGGTTCTAGATTGCTGTTTCCTCTACTAATGTTTATCATTAATACAATTCCATTTGCTTTCTGCTTTCTGGAAAATGATAAAAATTTCTGATCTTCTGATAGTTATACTTGTTTTCTTATTGACAAATTATGATATTAATATCTAATTAATATATAATATAATTGTGAGGTAAGAAGAGTTGTGACTAGGGAAGATCATTGAATCTGGAAGTCAGAAGACCTTGGTTGTTCTGGGAATTCCCAGTGATTAGGCCCTGCACTTCCACTGCAGGGGCCATGGGTTCAGTCCCTGGCCAGGGAATAGGATCCTGCATGCCATGCAGTACAGCCAAAAAAGAAAAAAGGAAGAGACAAGACCTTGGTTGTTCTAGTCCAGACTAATTCTGAAATTGTGGACAAACATCTCTAGGCCTTTTTTTCCCCTCATCTGTAAAATAAGTTGGCATGCTACAAGGGATGCACTAAGGACCATTCTAACTCTAAAGGAGTCTTTCATATAATCCTTCTTTTATTCAGCTTTGTGTATTTTAGTCATAAACTTATTGTTTAGCAATTACTTTATATTTATTGGGCCAGGATAATACCATTGTGATTTTCTCCCATCCAAGTACTAACCAGGCCCGACCCTGCTTAGCTTCCGAGATCAGACGAGATCGGGTGCATTCAGGGTGGTATGGCTGTAGACTGGCATGATTTTCTTTTACAGTTTGACTGCTAATCTGGTTATTGAGCATACAATATTGATATTACATTAACATTGTTATACAACATTTATTTTAAAAGTAATAACAATGTTTTTATATAAAATACCAATTTCTTCCGTTAGGAATCACTGTCTCTACCTGAAGAGGCATCAAATCAACTATATCTTCCAGATGAGCAAGAACAAGAAGAGCTTGATTTTTTATTTGATGAAGAGATGGAACAAATAGAAGGGCGAAAAAACGCATTTACTGATTGGTCCGATGATTCAGATTGTGAAATTGATGACCAGGATTTAAACAAGATTTTGATTGTAACTCAGACACCACCTTACATGAGAAAACATCCTGGAGGAGATCGAACAGGCAACCACTTGTCTCAGGCAAAAATTACATCTGAACTTGCTAAAGTTATCAATGATGGCTTATATTATTATGAGCAGGATTTGTGGATGGAAGAAGATGAAAACAAACACACAGCCATAAAGGTAATTGTTTCTGGCCAACATCTTTCTATTGATACTATGTTTTGATTGCATGTTGCTGCTTATGTTTTCCTAAACTTGAGGCTTTATTTTATGAAATTTTGAATATAAATAAATTATATTTAATTTGAAAAATTCCTAGAAATATATCTGATATTCACAACCTGAAAAATTATTAAAATGACAGTGAAATAAGTACTTTACTTACAAAAAAAATATTAGCACTGGCTGATTGAAACTCTTCCTTTTTTCAGGTGAAAATAATAAGAAGGCCTTTTCTCATAAGAAGGAGTAAAAACTAAAGTTATGGACAGGCTTAGTTTATATGCTCTTTCCTTACCTGGCTGTAATCATCTTAGCTATGTGAGCAGGGCTTCAGGAAGGAATTACTTTTGTTGCCCCTTGTGTCCTTTTCACCTTAGTCTGTGGTGCATATTCTGTGGTAGTGGAACTGGTTGTTGGCAAGTATAGAAGATGAAACTGATTGTTCCTCCTTGTCTACTCATTACTTGGTTGCTGGGAGTGGTGTTTAAAACCTTGTTCCAATTTTTTATTTTGCATTTCACCCCACTTCCTGGTACCTATCCCAGTTATTAAGGTAAAATATGAGAGTGCCAGAGTAGTCTACTGGCTGTCTGCATTCCTTTTATATGACTTTTAAGGGTATAGATAGGGATTAAAAATGATCTTTTGCTGTCATTAAATTGATCAGAAAATCCCTAAAAGTTAAATATTTGTTTTTTGGGGATAGAATAATGAGGGAAGAGTTGTATAACTGTAATATGCCAAATAGGAAAGAGATCTTGGTCAGAACTTTAGTTCTAGAAAGAAAAGCCAGCGAACTGGCTGGAAAAAAGGGACTGGCTGTCTGTGAAGCTTCATATCATCAAGAAGTGTGCTTTCCTTCTTGATTCTTCATTTGTTTTCTTCTGGAATTTCCATCACTACTTTTATCCTCTTCTCTAGCCACTTCCTTTTTGGAGATCCTGCCTCAGGATATGGTAGCTTGTTAGTAACTTAGAGCCTGAGCAGGTTTCTCTGTCCTACTGCTATGGGAAAGGAAGTGTATTTTTATATAGTTTCTTGGTTGAAAGTCTTTCCTTGTGTAAGGATTGTTACTTTTATTCGTGATACTTAGGTCCTATAAGTAACATCTAACTCAAATACTTTTGGAAACAAAAAGAGATAGAAAATAAATTAAACTAATAATAGGTTAAAGTTGCACTACCTCCATTCCCTGTCCCTCTGCCCTGCTTTGTTCTTCACCATCTACCATTCTGTATATTGCACTTACTTCTTTTCTGTTTCAATCACATGATTGTAAGATCTATGAGGATAGGGATTTTTGTCTAATTTTGTACACTGCTGTATCTCTGGGGCTACAGCAGTTCCTGGCACAAAGTAGTGCTTAATTCATATTTGTTAAAATGGATAAATGAATGATGGATTAAACATTGTGAACTAACTAGAGGAACCTAACCTCTGTGTATAATATTGGTTCTGCGGGGAAATATTTTCAGAGTACCAAATAATGAACTTTCGGGTCACCTTGAGAAACGTATGCTATTGCTAGGTGATTATTTGCTCTAAATTGTAGACAATAATAATTAAACTTAATTAACTCATCTGTTGCATCAGCCATTAAATATTAGTCCGGGGAAAGTAATCTTGGCTACATGGCGCTTAAGCACTATAGGCCTGTTCCTACTTCTGTCTTATCTGATCCCTCTGTACCATCCTATTATTTAACTTATTCTCCTTGTTTCTAATTCTGTGCTCAACATATAATTTCTTGTTAAAATTGTACTTTTTCTATGGGTCTGTTTAGAGGGAGAGAAATCAATTATTTAATATATATTTATTAAACTCCTACTGTATGTGTGTGACACTGTATTAGGTCCTGGGCATGGAATGGGAAGATAACAGTAGGATCTCTGCATGCCTAGTTCTAACAAAATAATTGGGATGATAGACATTAAAATAAACTGCAATAAGTACTTGATAACAAATTATGATAAATGTGAAAAGAACAAGTTGCTGTTGGGTTAGGCTATAAGGGAATGCCTGTGAGAATGTCACAGTTATAGTGAGATAGGAAGTATGAGTAAGAATGAACCATGCAAAAAACAGACAAACCACATTCTAGGAAAAGGGAATAGCAAGTGTCAAGGATTTGACATGAGAAAGAATTTGACATATTTGAGGAACTGAAAAAAAGAATCTGTTTATAGTATTTATATGAGGACAGTTATGAATATATAGACATGTGTCTGATCATAGAAGGTAACCCGTGGGCCATGTTAAATAGTTTGGAATCTAGCTAAAGTTGAAATGCAGTACCTTGAAGAGTTTTATACAGGCAACAGGATGTGATCTAATTTTTATTTTTAAAATATCAGTCTGATTACTATGGCAGAGAATGGATTAGGTGGGGACAAGAGTGGCAGAAGAAATCCAGTTGGGAGGCTATAAAAGTAGTCCAGGTGATGTATGTTGGTAATTTAAGATAAATTGGTGGCAGAGGAAATGTAGAATTTAGAAGACCCAGGTCTGAGCCCTGAGGAATGATCATTTAAGAGTTGTACAGGAAACTGGTGTGGAAGCCAAACACTGTCTTCAAGGGAAATGAATAATCAAATGTGTCAGAAACTGGACAGATTTAGTTTGGGTATAAATGAAAAGAATGCCAAATTGGTAGAGTCATTTGGTGATCATTTCTGACTTTGTGAAGAGAGTTTTTGCTTAATCCAGATGCTGTGTTGAACTGTACCAAAGAGTAGGTGTAGGCCTTCTGTTTCTGACATGTCCTTATTGCTGCAGACAGCTAAAATGACCCATTAATAAATGAGAAAATATTTACTTAAAATCCTTGAAGATCTGCAAGGTAAGTTATTATCAGAATAAAACCATAGAGTATTGAAACCAGTTTTGCGTGGGAGACCATTTTGGAAATTGGTTAATTTGAGAAGTTCAGCTTTGCAAAAGCCACCCAAAATATAGGGATAAAAGTCACAAACCCCTGTCCCAAAGTCAGAGATTCCATCAGGAGGCCTTTTCCCACTGAATTGGTACCTGAGGAAATATACCCTAGCGAAAAAACTTAACTGCTTTCTCATCTACTCCTCTAAGGGACTATGAAGCATATTTCCTTAGTTGTGCTGAGCAGAATAGGGAGAAAGAAATTGACTTAGAAGTTATAATTGTGCAAGCTGAATTCACACTATTTGGGTGACTAGAGTAACCATTAGTCATAAATTTAAAGTGATTGTGGCCTGTTAATTTCCCAGAAATTAGCAGAAGCAAATCTAACTTTTTTGTGAAGACATTCACCCTTATTCTAGGCTTCAGAGAATTTACTCAAATTATTTTGTAGTGAAAGTGAGCAGCTCACAAAGTTAATAAGCAAACAAAGAAATAAGGTACTGCATGTGAGAATGAGCAAGAGTAATAGAGAGTAAGACCATACCCTGAAAAAAAAATATAGGTAGTAGGATTATTAATCATAGTATCGAGTAGCTATGCTTACTATGTTTAAAGAAAAATATCTGCAGGGAAAAAGAAATTCTAGAGAATAACCTTTCTAGAATTCTGAAAGTAAAAGCAGTTAAGGCTGAAATTAAGAACTCAATTAATTGAAGGGATTACCAGCAGATTAGATATAATTAAAGAATCAGTGAATTGGAAGACAGTTTATAGGAAACTCTTCAGAAATCAGCATAGAGAGACAGAATATATGAAAGAAGGTATAGAATGGTATTCTAGACAGTCTTTGCTATTATTTGGTATATTTCAAATCAAGCTGTATAATTTAGCATCTATAAAGATTTAGTATAAATCTTTTTATTTTTGAGAAAAGTAAAAAGCAAATTGAATATAGAGTGATAAACATGGTCTAAAATAGAAATTTATTCAGAGTTCCAGAAGGAAAAGAGAGAATTTTTTCTCTCAGAATTTTAATAGGTCAGTATTTTAATAGGACTTTTTGTGAACTGCAGAGAGGTACCAGAGTAGAGCAGCCAGGGAAAAAAGGCAGTTACTTTCAAAGAAAGAAGAGTGATTGGATAGCTAACTTACAGCTGACTTCTCACCAGTAACAGTTGAATGCAACAGACAATGGAATGATGGTGTTAATATAACAAGGGAAAATAACTACCAACCTATAATTGTATGCCTTGCAAAAGTATCTTTCAAGTAAGAGAGTGAAATATAATGAAATAAATTGCAAACAGCAGAACTTCATCAAATGAATTTTCAAAATTGGAATAAAAGTGATTCCAGATGGCAGAGATACAGAAAGGAGCATAGAGCAAAGCAAATGATAAATATGTGAATAAATTAAATAAATATTAACTGTATAAAACAATTACTGTGTCTTACAGATCTAATATAATATTAACACAAATTGGGAGAGAGCAGTGAGTGGATAGTATTTAAAGGTACTTTAGTGTCTGGAAATAAGATAATTTTTTTTAAATTTATTTATTTATTTATTTTATTGGCTGTGTTGGGTCTTTTTTGCTGTGCGCGGGCTTTCTTTTTAGTTGCGGTGAGTGGGTGCTACTTGTTCATGGTGGTGCATGGGCTCCTCATTGCCGTGGCTTCTCTTGTTGCAGAGCATGGGCTCTAGGTGCGTGGGCTTCAGTACTTGCAGCACATGGGCTCAATAGTTGTGGCTCACAGGCTCTAAAGCGCAGGCTCAATAGTTGTGGCGCACGAGCTTACTTGCTCCGCGGCATGTGGGATCTTCCTGGAGCAAGGCTCGAACCCGTGTCCCCTGCACTGGCAGGCGGATTCTCAACCACCGCGCCACCTAGGAAGCCCTGGAAATAAGATAATTGATTATTTTTAGTTTTAAAAGTTTTCATATTATAGTTTGAAGGGTACTTATTTAGAAATAAAATTAGAGACTTCCCTGGTGTTACAGTGGCTAAGACTTCGTTATCCCAGTGCAGGGGGCCCAGGTTCTATCCCTGGTCAGAGAACTAAATCCCACATGCATGCCGCAACTAAGATCCAGTACAACAAAATAAATTTAAAAAAATGAAGAATTAAGAATAAAATTAGAAGGAATAATCTTGAAACAAGGAGAAAGGGAAAATGTGGAATAAGACAAGAAAAAAAGGGGAAGGAGTCTTCCAGCACAAAAATGAGATAGTAGATTGAAATCCAAATATTTAAATTGCAAAAATGAATATTGTCAGAATATATGTAAATACAACCAGTTATGTTGTTTACATGTGACACATCAAAAAGTTAGGGAAGCCAAAAGATTGAAAGTAAAAGACAAAAAATACATACCATAAAATAGTAATAATCCAAAATCAGTCTATAGATTCGTGTAGTCCCTATCAATATCCTAATTGGCTTCTTTGCAGAAATTGACAAGCTGATGTGAAAATTCATATGGAAATTCAAGGGACCCTAAATAGCCAAAACAATCTTGAAAGAGAACAGAGTTGAGGGATTCATACACAGTGCTTACATTAAGGCAATGTTGATACTGGTATAAGGGTAGCATACAAATCAATGGAAAAGAGTTGAGAGTTGGGAAATACACCTGTGTCTATGGTCTGCCAACTTTGAGCAAAGATACCTAGAAAACCATTCAATAGGGAAAGAATAGTCTTTTCAACAAATGGTCTTGGTACAAGTAGATATCCACATGCAAAACAATAAGATATCAGCCTAACTCACCATGCACAAAAATTAGTTCAAAATAAATTACACACATAAATGTAAGAGCAAAAACTATAAAACTCTTGGAGGAAAACAGAGAAGAAAATCTTTGATTTTGTATTTGACAGTGGTTTCTTATATGACAAATAGCACAAGCAACAAAAGGAAAAAATAAATTTGATATCATCAAAAAATTTAAAATTTTGTACTTCAGAGGACACCTGAAGATGGACACCTCCCCCCAAAAACCATTTACAGGGCTTCCCTGGTTGCACAGTGGTTAAGAATCTGCCTGCCAATGCAAGGGATGCAGGTTCAAGCCCTGGTCTGGGAAGATTCCACCTGCTGCGAAGCAACTAAACCCGTGTGCCACAGCTACTGAGCCCATGTGCCACAACTGCTGAAGCCTGCGCCTAGAGTCCATGCTGCACAACAAGAGAAGCCACAGCAGTGAGAAGCCTGTGCACTACAGTGAAGAGTAACTCTGCTGGCTGCAACTAGAGAAAAGCCCGCGTGTGCAGCAATGAAGACCCAACATATAAACAAACAAACAAAATAAAGTGTACATATCCTTTGACCTCATAATTCCACTAAAAAAAAATTAACATCCCCCAAAATGAAATAAATGAAGTATAAATATAAGAAAATATGTACAAGATCTGTATGAGGAATACCATAACTCTGATGAGAGAAATCAAAGAGCTAAATAAATAAGAGATGTTCTAAGGACTTCCTAGGTGGTGCAGTGGTTAAGAATTTGCCTGCCAAAGCAGGGGACATGGGTTCGATCCCTGCCAAAGGAAGATCCCATGTGCTTTGGAGCAACCAAGCCTGTGCGCCACAACTATTGAGCCCATGTGCTGCAACAACTGAAGCCCACGCACCTGGAGCCCTCGCTCCCCAACAAGAGAAGCCACCACAATGAGAAGCCCACACACCACAATGAAGAGTAGCCCCTGCTCGCTACAACTAGAGGAAGCCCGTGGGCAGCAACAAAGACCCAACGCAGCCAATAAATAATAAAGTAAATAAATAAAAAAAAGAGATATTCTGTATTCATACACAGGAAGAGAGACTCAATATTGTCAGTTTTCCCAACTTAGAGCTATAGATTCAATGCAATCCCAATCAAGATTCCAGGAATTTATTTTGTGGATATTGGCCAACCAATTCTAAAGTTTTGTGAAGAGGCAAAAGACCCAGAATAGCAAGTATAATACAGAAGGAGAAGGTGAGTCAGAGAACTGATAATATCCAACTTCAATAGTTACTGTAATGCTATGGTGATCAAGACAGTGTGGTATTGGTGAAATAATAGACAAATAGATCAGTGGAACAGAATAGAGAACCTGGAAATGGACCTCTAAAAATAAACTGATCTTTAGCAAAGGAGCAAAGGCAATAAAATGGAGAACATAGAGTCTTTTCAACAAATGGTGATGGAACAACTGGACATCCACATTAAAAAAAAATTAATCTAGACACAGACCTTACTCCCTTCATAAAAATTAACTCAAGGACTTCCTAGGTGGTGCAGTGGTTAAGAATCCTCCTGCCAATGCAGGGAACATGGGTTCGAGCCCTGGGCCGAGAAGATCCCACATGCCGCAGAGCAGCTAAGCACCACAACTATTGAGCCTGCTCTCTAGAGCTTGTGAGCCACAACTACTGAGCCCGAGTGCCACAACTACTAAGCCTGTGCGCCTAGAACCCTTGCTCCGCAACAAGAGAAGACACTGCTGTGAGTAGCCTGCGCACCACAATGAAAAGTAGCCCCTGCTTACCACAACTAAAGAAAGCCCAGGTGCAGCACCACTGACCCAATGCAGCCAATAAATAAATAAATTAATTAATTTAAAAAATTAAAATGGATCACAGGCTGAAGTGTGAAACACAAAACTATAAAACTCCTACAAAGTAATATAAGATAAAATCTAGATAATCTTGGGTTGGGCGGTTACTTTAAATAAGTTGAATTTCATTAAAATGGAAAACTTCTTTGCTATGTGAATGACATCGTTGAGAATGAGAAGCCAAGCTACAGAATGGCAAAAAGTTTTAGCAAAAGACACATCTGATAAAGGACTGTTATCCAAGATGTACAAAGAACTCTTAAAACTCAACAATAAAAAAAAACCAAAAAACCTGATTAGAAAATGGGCCAAAGACCTAACAGACACCTTACCAAAGAAGATATAGGGATGGCAAAAAGTACATGAAGGTAGTCCACATATATCATCAGGGAATTGCAAAGTAAGACAGCAATGAGATTCTACCACACACCTATTAGAATGATTGACAGAAACCAAGAACACTTGACAACGCTAATAAAACCTGGTGAGAATGTGGAGTAACAGGAACTCTCATTCATTGGTGGTAGCAGTGCAAAATGGTACAGCCACCTTGGAAGACAATTTGGAAGTTTCTTGCAAAACTAAGCATACTCTTACCATACAATCTAGCAGTCATCCCCCACCCCTTGGTACTTACACAAAAGAGCTGAAAATTTATGTCCAGAAAAAAACCTGCACATGGATGTTTAAAGCAGCTTTATTCATAATTGCCAAAACTTGGAAGCAACCAGGACATCCTTCAGTAGGTGAATGGGTAAATAAACTGTCAAATACCCAAATGATGGGATATTATTCAGTGGTAAAAAGAAACGAGCTATCAAATCATGAAAAGACATGGAGGAACCTTAAATGCATATTAGTAAGTGAAAGGATACAATCTGAAAAGGCTACATACTGGGTATTCCAACTATTCAACATTCTGGAAAAGGAAAGTGATAAAAAGACTAGTGGTTTCTAGAGGTTAGGGAGAGGGAGGGATGAATAGGCAGAACAGATAGTTTTTAGGGCAGTGAGATTATTTTGTATGATAATATAATGATGGATATGTTATTATACATATATCAAAACCCATGGGAAGTACAACACTGAGTGAAACCTATGTAAACTATGGACTTTTGGGGATGTGTCATTGTAGGTTCATTGATTGTAACAAATGTAACACTGGGTCCAGAATGTTGATAGTGGGGGGTGGGGGGGGCTATGTGGCGGGTAGATTATAGGATATATGAGAACTCTGTACTTAAATATAATTTTGCTGTGAAGGTAAAACTTCCAAAAAAGTTTTCTGAAAAAAACAGGTTAGGAAAAAATATTTGCAAATCATATTTAGTAAAACAGTTGTATTTTTAATATGTAAAAAACTCTTACAGCTCAATAATAAAAGGGCAGATAACCCAGTTATAAAATGAACAAGGAAAATGAATAGATATTTCTCCAAAGAAGATATACAAATGGCTAATAAGTGCATGGAAACTTAGTTGACATCATTAGCCATCAGGGAAATGAAAAATCATGATCACAGTGAGATACCACCCATACCTACTAGGATGACTATAATAAAAAAGATGCTCAGAATTGCTGGTGATGATGGGGGAAATATGAATCCTTATGGACTACTGATAAGAATGTAAATGGTCCAACTGTTTTGGAAAGCAGTTTGGCAGTTCTCAAAATGTTAAACAGGGTTATCATATGGCCCAGGAATTCCACTCCTAGGTATATACATGAGAGAAATGGCAACATATGTCCACACAAAAACTTGTACACAAATCTTCATTGCAGCATTATGAAAGTGGAAAGAACTCTTCATCAGCTGGTGAATGGATAAATAAAAGGTGGTATAGTCATACAGCGGGATGTTATCTGGCAATAGAAAAAAAGTGGACTTACTAATATATGCTATATGAAAATGTCATGCTAAGTAAAAGAAGCCAGTCACAAAGTACCATATATTATATGATTCTGTTTATCTGAAATGTCCAGAACAGAGAGAAATTACATTGGTGGCTGTCTAAGGTGGGGATTGGGATGGGTAGAGAAAATAGTGACTGCTAGTGGGTACTGGGTTTCTTTTTGGAGTGATGAAAATGTTGTGCTATTGGTTGTGATTATGGTTGCAAAATTGCGTATACTAAAAACAGTTGTACTCTGGAGTAGATTAAGATATAATTCACTTAATATATTTATTAAGATATTATTCAATATATGTGAATTATATCTTAGTAAAATGATTTTTAAACAGGTAAAAAGAAAGACATCCTGTGTACGTAGATTGGAAGTCAGTACTACCCAAAGTAATCTGCAGATTCAGTGCAATCCCTATCAAAGTCCCAATGGCATTTTTGCAGAAATAGGGTAATGGATAATGAAATTTATATGGAATCTCATGGGATTTTGAAGAACTGAAAACAATCTTTAAAAAAAAGAATAAAGTTGAAAATCTTACATTGCTGATTTCAAAACATATTGCAAAACTGCAATAATCAAAACTGTGTTGCTGGCATAAAAATAGACATAGACAAATGCAATTATAGAGCCCAGAAACAAATCCTTGAGTTGACTCTGTGGTCAAATGATTTTGAACTTGAATGCCTAGACCACTGAATGGGGAAAGGACGACTTCTTCAACAAATGGTGTTGGGGAAACTGAGTATTCAGATGCAAAAGGATGAAGATGGACCCTTACTTTAACACCATATGCATAAAAATTTTAACAACAGCTTAAAGACTTCAACCTAAAACCCAAAATTCTTAGAAGGAAATATGGGAGTGAAGCCTCATATTTGATTTGGCAGTGATTTCTTGGATATGACAGCAAAAGCACATGTAAAAAAATGGACAAGTTGAAATTCATAAAAATCAAAAACTTATGTGTATTAATGGACACAAAACAGGGTGAAAAGACAGCCTGCAAAATAGGACAACATATTTGCTTATCATAATTGAGAAGGTGTTAATATTCTTGAATATGCAAAGAAACTCAGCAACGCAACAAAATAACTCAATTTAGCAAATGGACAAAGGACTTGAATAGACATTTTTCCAAAGATGATATACACATGGCCAATAAACACATGAAAGTATGCTCGACATCATTACTCATTGGAGAAATGCAAATCAAAATCAAATGAGTTACCACCTCAAACTCATTAGGATGGCTACTATCAAAGTAAAAAGCAAAACAGAAAATAACATTTGTTGGAGAGGATGTGGAGAAATTCAAACTTTCTTGCATTGATGGTAGAAGCATACAGTAGTATGTATAGCTGCTATGGGAAACAGTATGGCAGTTATAAAACTAAAGCGATATTTGTATGTTTATAGCAGCAGTATTCACAATAGCTAAAAAGTGAAAACAACCCAAATGTCCATTACCAGAAGAAGGGATAAGCAAAATGGTTGTATATATGTGCCATGGAATATTTTTCAGCCTTCAAAAGGATGGAAATCTGTCACATGCTACATCATTGATAGTCTTTCAGGACATTCTAAATGAAATAAGCAAGTCCCGAAGACATACTGTATGATTCCATTTATATGAAGTACAAAAGTAGTAAAATTCATAGAAACAGAGTGATGGTTAGCAGGTAGGGGAATGGAGAGTTGTTTTAATGGGATAGGGTTTCAGTTTTGCTTAATTAAAAAATTTGGGTATCTATGTGAATATATTTAACGCTAAGATGTTGAATTTTGTTTTTTTACCCCAATTAAAAGTAAAAATTATAAAAGAAACCCAGCTACTTACCAAATAAATAAAAAGTAAAAAGAAAAAGCTGTACTACATACATTAATATCAAACAGAATAGGCTTACAAAGTAGACTTGAAGGTGAAAAGCATTACTAGTGCTAATCATTTTGTAATGATTAAAAGTAAAGAAATTCATCAGAAAAGTATAACTTAAAATTTGATGTATTTAATACAAGATATTGAAATATGTGAAGCAAAAGTTGATAGAACAAACGGTCCTAGTGATTTAATTTACCCCCTAAGTAAATAAGGAAGTATCAAATAATTTAAAAAATGAGAATAATTTGAGAAACAATTCTGTACCTAGCAACTTCAGAGTACATGTTCTCTTTGAAGATATCTATAGTACTTTGACCTACAGTGGTTTTTAAGCATTGATAATACATGAAACATATTATTACTGGAATTAATTTAGTGTTTAATAATGGAAATAAAACCTTGTGTGTTTTGGAACAAAGGGATGTTTTAAGTAGCTCACCAAAGAGGAAATCATGGTGGAAGTTAGAAAATCCAGATGTGATGTTAGCTGAATTTTAAAGGTGTACCTAGGGACTTCCCTGGTGGCACAGTGGTTGAGAATTTGCCTGCCAGTGCAGGGGACACGGTTTCAATCCCTGGTCCAGGAAGATCCCACATGCTGTGGAACAGCTAAGCCTGTGGGCCACAACTGCTGGAGCCTGTGCTTTGCAACAAGAGAAGCCACCACGATGAGAAACCCATGCATTGCAACAAAGATTAGCCCCCACTTGCTGCAACTAGAGAAAGCCTACATGCAGCAACAAAGACCCAATGCAGCAAAAAAAAAATTTTTAAAAAGAAAAAATAAAGGTGCACCTAGAGAGATAGGCTTAAATGCAAATATTAGGTAAAATGCTTGAAATTAATAAACCAATCACCACTATTATCCTTGCTGTATAAAAATTTCCCCCTAAGTCTCAAAGGCTTAAAGTAGAAATTTCTCACACTGCTGGGCAGTGACTGTGGGTTGGCTGCTGCAGCTGTGTGTGTGTGTGTGTGTGTGTGTGTGTGTGTGTGTTTGGTTCTGTTCAGTTGCTGTTCATACTGAGAGAATACTGGAAGAGCAGCCCTTATATAGCGCTTGCTTACTCATTCACATAGCAGATGGGGTGAACAAGAGGGTAAGCTAAAGTGTACAATTGTGTTCAAAATTGCTTAGGTGTGTTTTATGTATATTTGCTCACATTCCATTGGCTAAAGCAGATCACATGGTTAAGTGTATGGGCTGGAGTTGTATATGCTCAAAGGGGATGAAAGGTAATTACAATGGGTAGATATGTATAATCCTTTAATCTAGGAAATCTGGACTATGAGCAATAATAGAATCTGCTATAGCTTTTACAAAGCTTGAAGTTAGAAAATTCTCAAGAAGTTAGAACAAGAATTAGCAAAATAAACTTCCATAAAAGTCTATGGATAGAAGTAATTTAATTAATTAGATCTAACAGAGGATTAATCATACCAACACTTAATTCTTTGAAAAGACTAAGATTATACTTAGACAAAGTAAACGAAAATGTACATATTTTAGCTGCACTGAAAATGGTGATGTAATTACTGATTCTGGAGAAAGTTTTAAAGGTATTTCAGACCAATAATTTGAACATTTAGATAAGGAAAAATTTCTAGAAAAATTTATGTTACCAAAACTGACTGGAAAAGTAAGTTGCTATAGACCATTTAAAATAATCTTCAAACTCCAGGATTTAACTTAGGTTTATTAGCAGGTTTTTCTAAAATTGGAATAATTCCAGCCATGCACAAGTTTCTAGTGAATAGAGCTAATAGTAAGTTCTCAAATATTTGTTGAATGACCGAGGTAAAAAGAGGGAATACTTGACTCATTTTATGAGAAGAGCATAACCTTGATACTAATACCTGAAGAGAACATGAATGAGAAATTCAAGAAAATGTGAATCTCTTAAGATTTCATTTTCTAATAGTATAAAACAACCATGAAAGGATCTATGTAGTTTCTGTGGCTGCCATGACAGAACAAATTTGGCAGCTATAAGACAATTAAATACATTTATCATTTAGTTTTGTAGATCAGAAGTCTAGGTGGACTCAGCCAGTTTCCCTACTCTGAGTCTACAAGACAAATCCAGGTGTTCCTTCGTGGGCTCTTGTAGGTTTTATGTGAGAAATCACTTCAAGTTCATTCAGATTGTTTGCAGAATTGAGATCTTTGCGGCTTACATGTAGAGTGAGGTCCTTCATTTCCATTTTGGCTGGCCGGAGTCTCTCAACTCCTTTAGACCACTTGTGTTCTTGGACAGATTGCACTGTCAGTCTTTTAAATCAGCAGCAACTGGTGGAACCCTACTTTGCATCTCTCTTGTTTTTCTTCTACCACATCTCTTCTGCCTGTGGTTGGAGAAAGTTTTCTGCATAATCCAGAGTAGACTCTCTATCTTAAGATCACTTATTAGAAATCTTAATTGAAAGTTTTTAGTGAAGATGCAAATGAGGAGAGGAATATCAAAGTTCGTGTTTGAAAAATCAGTGTGGTAAAGAGGGTGATTTTCCAAAATGATTCAAAGGTCAGTTAAATTCCAATAAATATTTCAACAGTGGGTTTTTTTTTTTTTAAGAATTTGATAAACTGATTCTCAAATTTATATGGAAATGTAAGGGACAAGAAACTCAAGTGAGGCAACTTGTTTTAGCAGATGAAAGGTATAAGATAGACCATAGGAATGGAATAGGAAGTCCAGAAACAGTTGGATCCATATGTGCACACGTGGTAAATGCCAGGTGGGGCTTTATATTAAAGAGAAGATCTGATTTTTAATACATAGTGCTGGAAAAGTTGTGTGGGGGAAAAAGTGAAATTATAGACTTCTGCCTTATAGTGTCATTCATATCTATTCCAGTGGAGGACAAATGCATAAAGCTGTTACTGGATAACAGTAAAAGGCCTTAATGCTCTCAGAGTAGGGAAAAATTTCTTAAATGGACACAAAAAGCACAATCTTAAAGGACAAGATTGAAAAATTCACAAAGGGTTTTTCATTAAACATCAAAAAGAGTGCATAGTCCACAAAGTGAAGAAGAGATGGTTTCCATTCATGATTTGATAGGTATTGTAAAACAAATGTATAAAGAAGTAAAAAAAAAAAAACAAAACCCAAAACAAAAAAACACACTAAAAGATTCAGTAAAAAAAGCTAGTTATAAGACATGAACAAGCATTTCGCAAAAGAGGAAGTCCAAATGACTGAAATCATGAAAAGGTGTTCAAAGTTATATAAAGAAGATGCAAATTAAAATTTCAGTGAAATATAACACACACGTTAGCAAAGTTAAAACATCAGACTGAAGTGTTTGGGAGTATTTAGAATCAGAACTTCATTAATCTGTGTGGTAATAAAAAATATAAAACCATACCCTATGCTTACCATCTCTACTCAGTATGCTTTGGGGTTGCATTGTTCAAACATGGTAGCTCTTAACCACTTGTGGTTATTGAGCCCTCAAAATGTGGTTAGTCCAAAATGAGATGTGCTTTAAATGTACAATTTAAAGATTCAGTAATAAAGAAGAATGTAAAAATCTCAATTTTAAAAAATTATTTTCTATAATTATTTTTTAATAATTATTGCATATTGAAATAATACATTTGGTTCAGTAAAGTATTAAAATTTTACTTTTTACAAAACATTTTTAATGTAGCTGCTGGAAAATTTAAAATTACTTGTGATTTTCATTATGTTTGTATTGGACAGCACTGCCCTAGAGGAACCTGGGAAGTGTTCATCAGGAACAATATATAACAGTGTGGCAAAGTTATTCATTATATTCACAAATTGGAAATAACCGAAATGTCCAAAAGCAATTGACTGGATATGTTGTGGTATAGTAAACAGTGTGATACTGTTGAGTAGCGAAAATGAATGACAGATGTAGACATCTTTATTAATGAATCTAGAAAACAATGCTGAGTTTAAGAAGTAAAGTATGGTTACATACAGAGTATGATTCCATAAAGCTCTTAAGAACAAGTCAAATCAAACATATATTTTTGAAATGTGTATAAACATACATAAAAGGTAATATTATAAAGAAAAAGCCAGGAATAATTATCACTGAAGTCAGGATTTGGGTTTTTGTGGGAAGGGAGTAGAATACACAGGGTTTCCTATATATACTAACAGTGTTGTGTTTCTAGTAGTTTTACATATTAGTTTTCTAAACAGGTATGTTTAATACATTTTCTAAACAAGTATGTTTAATACATTTTCCTATGTGGCATACTTCATGACAATACTAAGAACAGGATAGCGTGAACGGGAACGTGTAGGACAAGAAGAGGTAAGCCAAAGATGAGTTACTTCTTGGAGCTGCAGTATTGTTCTTGGGCTGACATAAAGGTTAGGGTAAACCTTTTTTTTTTTTTTAACTTAAATTTTTTTTAATTGAAGTACAGTTCATTCACGATATTGTGTTATTTTCAGGTGTAAGGTTGAACATGTTTTTTGTTTTTTGTATACAGCTCTTTGTCTTCTTGTCCAGTGGTCTGCTTGGGGTGGTGTTGCAAAGTTGTACATTGTTGAAGCCTTTATTAACAGAGAACATGCAAATAGGACTTCCATCCAAGAAATGTGCTGCTGGGCCTCTGCAACTTGTCACTCATATTGCTGGCTGGCTTCTGGGCTTATGAGGCTCAAGAATCACCCAGTCTGCTCTCTCTCATGATACATCTCCCTAATAAGAAATCTTCAGTTTGAACCCGCAGAGCAAAGGAGAAAAACCATTATAATCAGTTCTTCAGTCATTGTACCCTCTGTCCGACTTGCTTATGTGCATGGAAACCTAAATATACTCATGCCTTTGTTTCTAGCATTTCAGGAAGAACCTTCAAATCAGAAGCTTTGAATCACATTGGTCAGTCAGTTAATCTCATCTTTAGGCTCATAGCATTTGCTGTTGTGTAGTATGTCAGCTTTGTCCAGTACTTCTTAGAGTATTATGTGAAGTTATCACTGGTGGTCTAAGTGTCAATTCTCAGAGTTCTCCTTGGCTTTCCTGGCTTTATATTGTATGACAGAACATACCCAGTTGCTGGATGATTTGAGACCATCAACAGGCTCATTGTTGAGAGGGTAGACTGGAGGTGGGCTCTCTTCTGCCTTGACCTGTTCTGAATTTGTGGAGTCCTCAAGCCTTGGGAGACCTGATGGCTGTTATTCACTCTGACTTTGCTGACTACTTTGCTGTCTCCTGCTGCATTTCCCTTAAAAATGCAGGCAGGCCTTTGTATTTGTTGCAGATGGTGAGAGGAAATTCAGTTGTGGTGAAGTCTTTGGTATGTAGCTGGAAATGGTGTACAAATTCACCAGGAGATGCCACATCATCACCTGGCAGACAGAAACATGGCATCATACTGACTTGGCAAGCAGAGAGTCACTGCCACCACTTGAGCTGTTCCTCTTCTCACTAGAGAAGAACACCAACTTGAGAACCTCTCTGGCAAAGCTGGGGCCTATTCCTGACCAGGAGTCAACTTGTGTGCAAGTTCCACTGAGTGCAGTTCTGGACCAAAAACTACTCTGAACCTCAGATGGGAATCATTTTTGTTTTCTCCACCTCACTGGGTTTTACAGACTTTTGAAAGCTATGAAAAACTGAGCATATGTGAGAAAGAACAAAGGCTGTGTATGGTTATGTGGGATCAGGAATAATGATGCAAATGGAGGTGAGACCAGGAATTTAAAGACAATGCAGAAGCTTCAGGCTTTACATAGAAATTATGACACCAAGTACGGTCTGTGGAGTTCTTCTCCAGGCGCCACAGTGCCAAATATTTCCATAATTAGTCCTTTTCTGTTGTGTGTTTTAAAATGCAAAAGTCTTTTAATATTTCCTCCTAATGCCTAACTCTGAAAGACTTCCTCAGATTGCTTTCCTCTCATGGGCAGCATGAAGCCCCACTTCAACTGTAGTCATTCTCCCTTTAGAAATTGTTTTGATTTGACTTCTCCCTGCTGAAGAGACAAGTGAATTAGGAGACCTAATTTCAGATTTTACCTCACTATTTAAATTCCAGCCAAAGCCTCTTGCACAAGTCAGTTCCTTATTTTCATACACATACTTCAATTATGGTAGCTTTACAGTAAGTTAACTCTTTCCCAGGAATTCATTCATTAACATATGTTTGAGTGCCTGCTGTGTGCCATACTGTGCTGGTAGCTGGGAATGTGGTAGTGGACATGACTGACTATTGAAAATGCAATCTCCAAGTAATTCATAATGGTGATGTTGATGGAGATAATTAATCCAGAAAATCTAGATAATATATAACTACCATAATTATCGAATTTAGTTATGAGCCGCTTCATAAATAGTAAAGAAGAAGCTTGCTGTGTTATCGCAGTGGAACAGTTAGGGGAAAAGTTAATGAAGAAATGACAAGTGGAAATAGGAATGTAATCCATTGAAACATATATGAGTATTGAATGTTATATTGAATAATAGAATATGAATATTGAAGCTTGGTATAATATATTGGAGAAATGGCAGTACCTGAAGGGAGATAAGGAGTCAAAATTTGTGTGTGTGTGTGTGTGTGTATATTTGTGTATTAATATATTTTTAAAGATTGAAAAGTACTGGAACATTTTCCATGATTATGGGAAAGGTCCAGTGGAAAGGGAAAGTTGAAGATATAGAAGGGAATAGAAAATGGAGCTAAATTCTTGAGACTGTGAGACTGAATAGGACTCAGAGCATGTGGATCAGGGTTTGTCAGCCTTGGCCCTATTGACATTTTGAACCGGATACTAATTCTTTCCTGGAAGCTGTCCTGTGCAGCAAAGGATGGTTGGCATCATCCCTGGCCTCTACCCACTAGATGCCAGAAGCACCCCACCCCCATGACAGTTAAAAATGTGCCTTTAAGAGAGCTATGTGGGCAGAATCACCCCTAGTTGAGAATAATTAATACAGAGGTATTGGCCTTTCAAAGAGAGGCTTTGGTTCTTTACCTGGAGGGAAGAAATAGAACATGAGTGTAGATAGGTTTGTAGATGTGGTGGTAGAAATAGTAATTTCCTTCTCATGATTTTATCTTTCTCAATGAAATGAGTCAGAGTTATGGGGCTGGTGAAAGGGCCGAGAGTGACAGAATTAAAAAGTCACTTTTGTAGAATGGAAGAAAAAGGTTCTTAGAAAAATCAGAGATTCCTGGTGAGCAGTGGGAATTTTACTAGAGAGGCTTTAAACCAGTGAGCCCAGACAGGAAAATGGAGGATAGTACCAAGATTATTCTTGATTTATTTCTAAAAATGATGGATAAGATCCTATCTAGATCTTGCGTGGTTGTGAGCATTTAAAGCTATTAACTTATTGAAACTTTTTGGCTTTTCCATTACATCGCATTCTCTTGCTTTTCCTCCTACTTCTTTTTTTTTTATTTAAAAAAAAATTCATTATTTATTGGCTGCCCTGGGTCTTAGTTGAGGCACATGGGATCTTCATTGCAGCACATCTTTTAGTTGTGGCATGCGGGATGTTTTTTGGTTGCAGCATGCAAGTTCTTGGTTTCGGCATGTGAGATCTAGTTCCCTGACCAGGGATTGAACCCCGGCCCCCTGCATTGGGAGCGTAGAGTCTTAGCCACTGGACCACCATGGAAGTCCCCCTTCTACTTCTGTAGCCATTCTTTTTCAGTTAGATTTACATTTATATTCTGTTTTTTCCTTAATTGTCAGCAAATCCTAGGCTTATGACTTAAGACCTCTGTATTTTTACTCTAACTGCTCTCCCTAAGCACTCTTTCTACTCAGGACTTTATTCCCCAGTAGATGTTGTTTTAATCCCAACTCTTTTTTGTCTAGACTAGATTTTGACCCTGAATTTCAGATATAGTGGGTCTAGCTGCCTCTTGGGACATTTCATCATATTTGTCCTAGAGTTCTTTAAAAATCAACATGCCCCAAACTGAATTTATTATTTCTCCATTCAGAACCCCCTTCTTTAGCTCCTATTCCTCCTCACACTAAACAGAAATCCACAGCTGGTTTATGATTCCTGTCTTGGTGATAGGATCTGTGATCCCTGAGCATTGGCCTGGGTATATCCCTCTTGTCTTAATAAGTCTTATTTGTATTACCCTCATATTTCATGAATTCTTCCATATCTCCGTATTTTCACTTTTCCAGCCTCATCTCACTGCTCTTTTTCTCTGTACACTGAAATACTTGGAGTTTCCCAGAGATGCTCTTCTCATCTTTAAACTTTTGCATTATGTTGCTCCAAAGCCTTGAAATGCTCTCACCCCATCATCTTTGCTACACGAACTCCTATTCATGTTTCGAACGTGGTTAGACATCACCTTCTTGAGCATCCTTCCATGTGCTACATTTCCTGTTCTCTTCACAGTTAGGTAAACCTCTATAGTAGCAGAATACAAGTGAAGTAGCAGAATTCAAGTGTTCTGTTTGTGAGTATATGAATGGCTAGGTTCCCAGATGACCCTCCTATGGAAAATGACTAAAAATCCTAGATTAAATTATTGAAAAAAGTTCCAAAAAAATAAGGTTATGCTCATTCCACAGATTAACTAAATGTGAGATGCCAGAGAAAAGTAACTGAGCTCAGAAGAGGGCATATACTCAGAGGGCATGTACTAAAAAAGGTGAACTCAGTTTTGAAGTTCACATCCTCATCAACATGGGCCGAGAGAGAAACCCTGGGGTCCACCTAAGTTAGGAGTAAAATAGGAGACCAGGGTACATCTTAAACTTACCACTCAATTGAGGGGTGAAGAGGAGAAGCTATAACAGAAATTGCATGTCTTGATATTGGTTCTGAATAGAGGCAGGTGGGAAGTAACCACTAGATGGTCAAACATTTATGGATTTGCAGCTCAAATTCATAATATACTTCAGTTTGAAAAAAAGCTAGAACTAAGAATATAAAGTAGTTCTGGACTGTTAATAATCACAGGTGCCTGGGGACTTCCCTGGTGACGCAGTGGTTAAGAATCCGCCTGCCAATGCAGGGGACACGGGTTCAATCCCTGGTCTGGGAAGATCCCACATGCCGCGGAGCAACTAAGCCCGTGCACCACAACTACCGAGCCTGCGCTCTTGAGCCCGCGAGCCACAAATACTGAGGCTACATGCTGCAACTACTGAAGCGCCCGTGCCTGGAGTCCTTGCTCCACAACAAAAGAAGCCACTGCAATGAGAAACCCACGCACTGCAACAAAGAGTAGCCCCTGCTTGATGCAACTAGAGAAAGCCTGAGTGCAGCAGTGAAGACCCAACACAGCCAATAAATAAAGAAATAAATAAAATTAAAAAAAAAATAATCACAGGTACCTGGCATAAGCAGACCTATATCCTCTTTGGAGGAACTGATTTCAGAGGTTGGCAGACTCTTCCGTACAGGGCTGGATGTTTTCTGCTTTGCAGGCTATGCTATATGTTTCATGATTGGGTTTTATGTCTTTTGTTTTTTATTTTGTTTTTAATGTAGCCCTTTAATGTAAAAGCTGTTTTTAGCTAGAGGGCTGTACAAAAAACTGACCACGGGCCAGATTTGGCCCATCATTTGTAGACTGACTTTATTCTAGGCCTCAAAATATTCTCAGAAGTATTTTCTAAGGAAAGTAAGTTTAGTGCTCAGAGAAGAAAAATGACTAAGCAAGCAAGGTAGTTCCACTATCTTGGTAGAAGATTTTGTGTATACTTGGAAATAATTTACAATCTGCATGTTTTAGGTGTAATATTCTGTAAATGTCAGTTAGGCCAGGCTGTTATCTGATAGGGCTGTTCAGATCTTATATATTCTGTAGACTTTTTGTTTTTTTTCTTGTATAAATTACTGAGAGAGGGATGTTAAAATCTTCAACTGTGGTTGAAATTTATTTCTTCCTCTAATTTAGAGCTGTCAGTTTTTACTGCATAAATTTTGTAGCTCTATTATTAAATGCATACATATGTGATGCATATGTATGCATCTGTTATGAGATGCAGTATACATATGTAGTTATGTAGTCTTGATGCATTGATTAATCGTGAAATATGCAGTGATGCATATTGACTTATCATTGTTTCTTGTAATACTGTGTCTTGAAGCTGACTTTGAAGCCAAAGTTGCCAGCTTTCTTTTATCTTTTTACTTTAAACCTATCAGTGCCTTTATTTATTTAGCCACACCCTGTGGCTTGTGGGATCTTAGTTCCCTGACCAGAGATCAAACCTGGGCCCTTGCAGTGAAAGCACCGAGTCCTTGCCAGTGGACTGCCAGGGAATTTCCTGATTAGTGCCTTTATTTTAAAGGAGGGTTTCTTGTAGACATCATATAATTGGGTCTTATTAGTTTTAACATTTTTATTCCCTTTTTAACTTTTTTGGTGGCCTCTGAGTTAATCAAATGTTTTATAATATTACATTTTATTTTCTCTTTTGGCTTCTTAGTTACCCTTCTTTAAACTTTTTTATTTTTTAGTGATTACTCTAGTGTTAATAATATGTCTCAACTTTTCTAAGTCTATTTAGAGACATTATTATATTGTTTCACACTTTTCACTTCTCATCTGACATTTAATACTTTTTGGCCTACAAATATAATTACAAAAATATAATTCCACTGCCTTTGTGCTAGTGTTGTCATATCCTTTTACACGTATTCTAAATCCTGTCTTAAAATATTATTATTTTGCTAACAGTTGTCTTTTAAGAAAATTGTGAAAAGAAAAAACAGTCTTTTATATTTACTCTTTTTATCCCTTTTTATAACTCCGGTTTCTGTATGATATCATTTCCCTTTCTGCCCGAAGAGCATTTTTCAGCATTTGTTGTAGGGCAAGGCTGATGACAACAAGTCATATCAGCTTTCTGTCAAATGTCTTTATGTGATCCTAATTTTTTAATGGTATCTGCACTAGATATAGAACCTGGATTGACAGCTTTTTTGAAGCACCAAGGGTTCTTTCAAGAAACTTGGCTGAAGGGAACCCTTCCTTACTGGTTCAACTTCCTCTTCTCTTAGTCTTGCCAGTATGAATTACAGCTAAATATAACATACATACTTTGGAAAGACATTATTAATGTGTATTAGTTTTCTGTATGTATTATACACAAGGTTGTATGTCAGTGAACTACATCTATAGTTTATTCTCTCCAAATCTTTATTTTGAAGTGTTTCAAACCTTCAGAAAGGTTACAAGAATAATATAATGAACACCAGTATAATCTTCACCTATATGCAACATTTGTTAACATCTTACCATATTTGCTTTTTTCTCTCTATAATGCATATATAGGTGTGCATAATATGTATGTAAATTTTTTGAACCACTGTGAGTTAATTATAGACATATGCTACTTTATCTGTAAATACAGAGCCTATATCTTAAAAACAAGTACATTCTCCTACATAACAGTAACTATCAAACACAGAAAATTTTGATAGAATGTTGATAGAATGCTATGTCTGATATACAGCCTATATTTAAATTTCCCCAATTGTCTTAATACTGTCCTTTATTTCTTTTTTTTGTACCAACTCCAAGAATCACACATTGCATTTAGAATTATATAATTTTAATTTTCTTTAATTTAGAATAGTTCCTCAGCCTTTTTTTTTTTTTTTTTTCCTTTTCATGCCATTGGCATTTTTTTTCCTTTTCCATTATGGTTTATTACAGGATACTGAACATAGTTCCCTGTGCTATACAGTAGGATCATGTTGTTTATCCATTTTATATATAATAGTTTGCATCTGCTAGTCCCAAATGCCTAATCCAGTCCTCCCCTATCCCCCCTTCCCTTTGGCAACCACAAGTCTGTTCTCTATGTCTGTGAGTCTGTTTCTGTTTTGTAGATAAATTTGTGTCATTTTAGGTTTCACATATAAGTAATACATGGGGTATTTGTCTTTCTCACTTCACTTACTATGATAATCTCTAGGTCCATCCATGTTGCTGCAAATAGCATTATTTCATTGTTTCTTATGGCTGAGTAATATTTCATTACACACACACACACACACACACACACACACACACACACACACACCCCAACATTTTCTCTCTCCATTTATCTGTTGATGGATATTTAGGTTGTTTCCATGTCTTGGCTATTGTAAATAGTGCTGCTATGAACATAGGGGTGCAGACATTGACATTTTTGAAGAATCCAGGCCAATAGTTTTGTAAAATATCCTGCAGTTTGGGTTTGCCTGGTATTTACATATAGCTTTAGGTTAAATATTTTTGGCAGAAATATTACAAAGGTTATGTGCCCTCTTTAGTATATCACCTCAGGAGACATAATGATGTCATTTGGTTTTCATGTTGTCCCTTTCCTTCATATTTGTTTTGCAAACAGGTGAAGGTACTGCTTCCCTTTGTAATTAATAAGTGATCTATGGAGTAATAATTTAAAATTGTGTTCCCCAACAGTCTTCACTCCGTGTTTTAGCTTCCATTGGTGATTTTTGCCTGAATCAGTTTTCCTATGGTGATTATAAGACGGTAATTTTTAATTTGTTACTCCCTCTGTGTCAGTTAGTTGGCATTCTTCTGTAAAAGAGAACTTTCCACTCCATTTTTTATTTTATATTTTAACTTTCTCTTCTCTCTGTCTCTCTTTTTTTAGTGTCAGTATGGACTCTTGAATGAATACCATTCTATTTCAGCCATTCATTTTGATGTTCAGATGTTTCAAATTGGTCAGGTTAAAACTCTCTCAAGATGGCTCATGTATACAAATGTTATGTCCCCATTGTTTAGCACTTTTCATACCTTATGACATGACAAAATGGTATGCTTGCCTTTACTGGGGGGGTGTCTCTTTTTTTTTTTATGGTAGAATATGTATACAAAAAATTTACATTTTTAACCATTTTTGAGTCTACAATTTCTGCTTGTTTTTTAAATGTGGTCTTCTCTGATTCTACCCTTGACCTGCTACTCTTAGAACTTTGTTACCTTGTCCATAAGTGAGAGAATTCACTCCCAGGTTTTTCATCATTAACTGTGTGCTAATGATGTCTTTGTGGGACTCTAGAACTGTATAACTAATAGCTATTAGATTTTCCAGCTGTATATCTCACGTTCCATAGGTATCTCATTTATATCTGTCTCCATTTAAAAAATAAAGGGAAACCTACCCTAAACTTGTGTTCTGTATTTCTTATTGAGTTGGAAGCCTTGGGAATCCTCACCAACTTCTAACTTCCAACATGCAGTTTGTCACTAGGTCCTATCCATCCTTTCCTAACCATACCTACTGCCATGCGACAGTTCTGGTCTACACCATCTCTCCATGGGGTTTGTATACTAGGTTCTTGGCTCTAGTTCATTCTCTTTCCAGCTTTCCACTTGTCAGAGTAGTCTTCCTCCTTCCTTTTTCCTTTCCTCCTTTCTTCCTAGCAAGTAACGGAATTTACTGCCAGAAGTCCAAGAAGCAGTACTTGCTTCCAGGCAAGTCTTTGTTTAGGACTTCAAAGAATGATTTCACGTTTTTCTACTCCTATCTTTGGTCTTCTTTCCTCTGTGTTAGCTTCCTCTGTTTTCATTCAGGCTTTCTCTATGAGGTGGCAAAGATAGCTGCAAATCGTTTCAGGCTTACCTAATTTTCAAAATAAGTGATCCCAAGGAAAAGAATGCAAATCTCTCAAATTTCTAAAATATTAATCCTACCATTTCCCTATTTTTCTTAATGCTCTTCAGTGCTTCTTTACCTCCCTCAAAATAAAGTTCAAATTCCTTGGAAAACACGAATTTATGATTTGTCTCTTACATATCTGTCTGTCTTCATTGTGCCACTGCTTTCAGTTTTGAAATGCATTACTCCATAAATAACAAGTTGAGTGTGTTGTTTCCTCTGCCTGCACTATATTTTTATGTTGTTTACTTGCCAAACTCCTTTTCATCCTTTAGATTGCAAAACCCAGTTCAGATTTTACTCTTCCCAGGAAATACCTCTTTGATAGTTTTTATTGTCATTCATCCCAGAATGTTTTTATTCTTTTTACCTCATATGTGCCTATTTTTAACTCTTATAGTGAAATGTAATTAATTTGTTTATATTAAGTCTTTGTGGTCCCTATTTGAGTAAGGAAAAGTATAAATTTATTTAAAAACCAAAAATTAGACTTTGGCTATACATCCAGTTGGGGTAGACTGTATAATTCATGTCAGCTCTCCTGCTGAGAACAACTGGAAAAGTAGGGGAAAAAAACCTGCATGAAAACACAGTAGAACTAACAATACAGTAAAGAATCATGTGGGTAAAATCTGGAAGAAGGAAATCTGAAGAAGTAAGACTGGCATTAGTGTTTGCATTTCCCTCAGAGGCATCAGCTAGTTCCAGAGGAAGCAACAGAAAAGCTGAAAAAAGGCTTTTTGAAAAACTCATGGGACTAGGGTAATAAAAATTGGTGTTCAGAAGCCAGTTGGAGACCTCTAATAAACCTTCTAGGCCTTGGGAACTTTAAAGGCCTACATCCTAGAAAATTAGGGTAACTTAAAAAGATCTGCTCACAGTAGGGTTAGCTTCTAAGCATTTTAATCCCTCATTGGATCAGCATGCTGATGCCTATAGCCACTTAGTTGAAGAAAAACACAAATCCTTTCTGGAATAAAATATCATCCTAAACCTCAAGTTTTCAATAATAATGTCTGGTCCCCCCAAAATAATTGGGCATACAAGAAGACAAGATAATATTATAGAAAAAACAAAAGGAACAACAGAAAATGGAGACAGATGCATAGAGACCCAGATAATAGAGTTATCAAACAGACTTTAGTTATTAATGTGTTTTTTAAAAAGATAAAATGGAGAATTTCATTAGAGAAATAGAAATTTTAAAAAGGAACCTAACTGAAATTGTGGAAATGAAAAATACAATAAGTGAGTGCAATGAATTGGCTTAATAGTAGATAAATACAAGCTGAATACAGAATTACTAAGATGGGTCAAAAAAAAATTCAAGAGTGAAGCATGTAGCAAAAAACTGGAATGTAAAGAAAATAGTGTATGAGACATAGGAGATATAGTCCAAAGCTCAAACATATATTTGATGGGATTCTCAGAAGAGAGGAGTGAGAGGATAAAGCAGAAGTACTATTTGAAGAAATTATGGCTGACATTTTACCAAAACTGATGAAAGATATAACAAGGGATAAATTCAAGAAGTCCTAAAAACTCCAAAGAATATAAATATAAAGAAAACCACACCAAGGTTATAATTTAAAACTGCTGAAAATAACAAAAGCCGAGAAAAGGGACAGATTTCTTTAAAAGCATCAATTGTAAGACAGCTAACTTCTCAGCAGAAATAATGGAAGTCAAGAGAATGAGATGATATAATCACAGTACAGCAAGGGAACTAGTGTTCAGAAATAAAGGTAAACAAATAGTTGAATGGTACACAATACAGGTGAATTTTATGATATGTAAATTATATCTAAGTGAAGCTGTTTAAAAATGTGAAATACCCATCAGACATATGAAAACAGAAAATTTATTTTCAGCAGATATGCTTTAAAGAAAGTACTAAAGGAAGTATTTTAGGCAAAGGAAAATGATTCCAGGAAGAAGTTGAAGGTATGCATATATATGGAATCTAGAAAAATGGTACTGATGAACCTAATGGTAGGGCAGGAATAGAGATGCAAACATAGAGATCGGACTTGAGGTCCACAGGGGTAGGGGGGAAGAGGAAGCTGGGACGTAGTGAGAGAGTAGCATTGACATATACACACTACCAAACGTAAAATAGATAGCTGGTGAGGAGCTGCTACAGAGCACAGGGAGATCAGCTTGATGGTTTGTGAAGACCTATAGGGGTAGGAGGGAGGGGACATGGGGATGTATGTATACATAGAGCTGATTTACTTTGTTGTACAGCGGAAGCTGGCACAATACTGTAGGGCAATTATACTTCAATAAAGATTAAAAAAAAGCAATGGAAATGGTAAATACATGTGTAGATTTAAATAAATATTGACACTAACCACAACAGTTGGTATAACTCTATTGATAAAGTGGATTTTTAAGGCAAAAGGAATTATTCAAGATTAAATGGGATAATTGATAATCATAAAAGGTTTAGTTGCCCCAGAAAATATATTATTTCTAAATTTATATGCATTTAATAGCAGTCTCAAAATATGTAAGTCAAAAATTGATGGGTGTGAATAAACAAATTTATAATCATAGTGGGAGATTTTAATACACCTTATAAAAAAGATGCAAGATACAGCAAGCGGATGAAAAAATCAGTAAGGATGTGGGAAATTGGAACAACACAATTAAGAAATTTGGCTTAATTGACGTAAATGAAACACTGCACCCGACATCTGCAGAATTCCCATTCTTTTCAAGTGCACATTGACCCTTATCTCATACCATACATGAAAAAATCAATGCTAGATACGTTGTAGTTTTAAATGTGAAAGTCAGAATAATAAAACTTACAAAAGATTAAGGTACTGTTTCTATGATCTTTTAGTACAGAAAGATTTACTAAACAGGAAATAACACAATGAAGCAAATGATTGATAAAATGTACTACATTAAAAATAACTTTTCACCAGAAGACACCATAAGAGAGTGAAAAGGCAAGGTACAGAGGGGAAAACAGACATTTACAACATTTTGTAAAGACTCTTACAAATCAATGATATGGACAACTATAAGAAAATGAGCGATAGGATTGGATAGTCGCATCACAAGGCTATCCAAATAAAATATACTAAAGGTTTTCATCATTATTAATAATCAGAGGAATACAAATTAAAACCACAATGAGATAACACATCTACCAGGATGGCTACATATTTAAATTTTTCAAATCTTTGAGATAATTATTGATTCATAGGGAGTCAAAAAAATAGTACAGAATGGTCCAGTGTATCCTTCACCCAGATAACCTCGAAAGGTTATCTTAGATAACTAAATCTAATTAAATCTAATATCTTAGATAATTAAATCACAATATTAAAACCAGGAGATTGATGTTTGTTATCTTAAATGTGTGTGTATATATCTCTGTCATTTTATTACATATAGGTTCACATAACTACCATCAAAGTCGAGGCATTGCATTATCACCACAAAGATCTCCCTTGTGCTATTAAATTTACACCCATCTGCCTTCCCTCTGCTATTCCTAATCCCTGGTAGCTATCAATCTGTTCTCCATCTCTATAATGTTGTCATTTTGAGAATGTTATGTAATGGAATCATATAGCTTGTTACCTTTTGAGACCAATATTTTTTCAATCATAATGCCCTTGAAGTCCATCCAAACTGTTGTTTACATCCATAGTCTGGTCCTTTTCGAAAAGACTAAATTTTTAAAAACTGACAGTACCAAGTGTTGATGAGGGTGTAGAGCAAGAGCAACTTTAATATACTGCTAATGGGAATGTAAATAGGTACAACCACTATGAAAACGTATTTGCCATTTTCTACTAAAGTTGAAGTGCACCACCTGATTCAACAATTCTATTCCTGGTAGATACTCAATAAAAATGTATGTCTTCATAAATCACAGGAATATTTTCTTGGATCCATCTCCTAACGTAAGGGAAATAAAAGCAAAAATAAACAAATGGGACCTAACTAAACTTAAAAAATTTTGCATGGCAGAGGAAACCATTGACAAAAAGAAATAACAACCTACTGAATGAGAAATTATTTGCAAATGATAGGACCAAATAACTAGTTTGCAAAGTAGTTAATACCCAACATAGATAAACAGCTCATACAATGTAACATAAAAAAAAAAAAAAGACTAAAAAATGGGCTGAGGAACTGAATAGATATTTTTCCTAAGAGGACATGCGGGTGGTCAACAGGCACGTGAAAAGATGCTTAGCATCACCGGTCATCAGGGAAATACAGATCAGAACCACAATGAAATATCACTTCACACCTGTCAGAGTGGCTCTCATCTAAAAGAACACAAACAACAAATGTTGGCAAGGGTTTGGAGAGAAGCGAACCTTCCTACGCTATTGGTGGGAATGTAAATTGGTGTAGCCACTGTGGTAAACAGCATGGGGGTTTCTCCAAAAACTAAAAGTAGGACTACCATATGACCTGGAAATTCTAGTCCTGGGTATGTATCTGAAAAAAAAATACTAATTTAAAAAGACACATGCACCCCAATGTTCATAGCAGCATTATTTACAATTGCCAAAATATGGAAGCAACCTAAGTGTGCATCAACAGATGAATGCATAAAGAAGATGTGGTGTGTATATATATGTACATACACACGCAACGGAATACTACTCAGCCATTAAAAAAGAACAAAATTTGCCATTTGCAGCAACATGGTTGTACATGGAAGGCATTATACTAAGTGCAGTAAGTCAGAGAAAGACAAATACTGTATGATCATTTGTATGAGGAATCTAAAAAAAATACAACAAACTAGTGAATATAACAAAAAAGAAATAGTCTCACAGGTATAGAGAACAAACTAGTGGTTACCAGTGAGGAGAGGGAAGAAGGGGTGGGCAATATAGGTGTGGGGTAGTAAGAAGTACAAACTATTAGGTATAGGATAAGCTACGAGGACATGTACATATCCAGGGATATAGCCAATTTTATAAGAACTATAAATGGAGTTTATAGTTATTTATAAGAACTGTAAATAACTTTAAAAATTGTGAATTACTGTATTGTACACCTGTAACATAACTTATATATCAACTATACTTCAATTTAAAAAAAGAGGGAAAAAATTATTCACCAAAATAAGTGTTTTGTAAAAACGTATTTATAGCAACATTACTTATAATAGCAATAGCCTGGAATCGAACTGAACTCTCATCAGCAGTAGAAAGGATTTTTTAACATGCGGTTTGATTATGCAATAGAGTACGTTAGAGCAGGGATGGACAAACTTTTTTCTGTAAAGAGGTATGTAGTAAATATTTTAGGCTTTGTATATCAAACACTGACTGTGGCAACTACTCAACCCTGCAATGGTAGCATTGGAACAGCCGTGTGCAATATGTAAACAAACGGATGTATTCCAATAAAACTATTTACGAAAACAAACTTTAGCCTTTAGGGGGTGTAGTTTGCTGACCTCTGCTATAGAGCCATAAACTATAGATGAATCTCATAAAGATAATTTTATGTACAAGAAACCATACATTGTGATAACCTTTTTATAAAATTCAAAAAAAGGCAAAATTAATCTATAGAATTAAAGTCAGAGTACTGGTTATCTTTAGGAAAAAAGAGAGGGTAGTGATAAGGAAGAGCATGAAGGTTACTTCTAGGGTGCTAGTTATATCATCTTTACCCGAATGGTGGTTCCACAGGTCTGTTCACTTTTGACTACTTATTGAGGCATATGCTTGTGATTTATGCCCTTCTCTAGTGTGTGTATATATATGTAGATTTGAGTGTTTTATACCTTAATTAGTTTTAAAAGTTAAAACAAACATTATTTGTGTTACCATCAGAATAGAACTATGTTTATTCATTTTTGGCATATGATGAACGTAAATAAATCTTCACTGAAGTGGGAGTTGCTAGTAGAAAGCTCTGTAGCAAGGTAAGGGACGGTGAGGAGTAATGACTCTGAATTAGCTTGAAGAACTTATTGAAGACTTTTGGGAAAGCAATTTTGGTATAGGGGAAGTAATCATTTAAGGCATTTTCATGGAAAGAAGATAGATCCTAGTTTAAAAGACTACCAGATCTAACAAATGGTGTGAGCTGACAAGTAACTATTCACGTTTGAAGACAGAAGGAAAAGATTGTTTGGTTAGCTGTTAAGAGTAAGATGCCACAACTGTTTTGTAATGATGATGTTTAATTTGGCTCATTAGACAAATACTTCTATAATGCTTACACTCTTTGTAGATGTTACTCTGTAAAGGGTCATGGGCCAGTTAGCACTGAGCGGTGTAGATGTGATATAGGGTTTATTGGGGAATACTTACCACAAGTCATAAAATGCAGGCAGTCCCTCAAACTCTTTTTACCCCCAACAGCTTCAACCAGGCTTCAGTAGTTTTCATGCACTATGGCCAAATGATCTTCCAGGAGAGAATGGCCTCCACCTCTGTAATGTTTTACATACATGTGTGTCAGAGCAGAGAACATCTATGTGATTACATAACAAAAATTAGGAAGGGGTCCTAGGGGCATGGATGGGCCCATTTTTCCTTTGAGCTAACAACTTAGACCTACTCAGCATCCTTGCTGCTAAGCTTATAAAAGGGATTTGGAAATGAACCTTCAGAGAGCCATCTAGATTTATCTTTCATCACGTTTCCCACTATTAGAAAATGAGGCGGAAACTTCTTGGGCTAGTATTAAAGGTCTATTAGCTTTCTCCAACTTCCTTATCAGGACTTTTGCCACTAGTTCTAAACAAATTTTGTCATTTACTGAATTATCTTCTAATAAATGATTGCTTATTCCATGCTTCTTGTCTTTGCTCACAGTACCTAATTTATGATGTTTTTCCCTTTCTCTAAATTCTCATTCTAAGAGCTGCTTTTGTCCCATCTCTTATGTGATGCCTGCCTTATGATCCAATTCTGATACCAAACATTATCACTTTTCATATACTAATATTTTTATGTGTACATTTCTTTCTATTTAACTTGTAAATTCCTTAAGGGTAGGGAACATGTATTAGATTACTTTGTAACCTATACAATACTATAGATTGTAATACTATAATACTATAATATTATAGGTAATACTATAATACCCTAGTGGTCTTGTGTGTAAATGCTCAACAAATAATAAGAATGTATGCTCTTATAATGTATTTTAATTATAAAAACATTATGAATATTTTAGGGTTCTCGATGCCGCTTAGATCCTGAATATTAATTGTTATTAAGTATAATGCTAGATTCTTTATTAGAACATCTTTTTTTTTTTTTGGTTGCAATCAATTCCTGTTTTTAAAACTCATTTTTTTTGAGATTGGTATCAATTATTGTCTGTTGGTTACTCTGTTAGCCAGTTTAGTAATTAGATTCCTCCATTCTGCTTCAGCAAGAAGTTGAGAACTTTAAGAAGCTAAATCTCATTAGTAAAGAGCAGTTTGAAAACCTAACACCTGAACTTCCTTTTGAGCCAAACCAAGAAGTTCCTGTAGCACCTTCACAGTCCAGGCAAGGTATGTAAATGTGCTTTTGTGTAAGTGTCTGAATAATATTAAGCAGTTCTAAATTGATTTTAAAGTTTGCTTCTTTTTTATTTTTGGAAAACATTTAGGTATCTGGTCAAAGACTAGAATTTTAAAACAACTTTTATTTATCCTTTGGTGAACTTCAAAACATTTTAGAGACTTAAAAAATACAGATTGTAAATTTGATGACAGCTATGTAGTAAATGGACATAGTTGGAATGCCACCTTACTCTTGGTGAGTAGGCAGGTAATCACAAAGGTGATCTAGGAGTTCTCTCTTATAACACCAGATCATGCTCAAACCCAAATGCTTACTTAAAAGTAGGCTGAAATTGTTGGTTTTTTATGTGTCTCATTTGATTTTGAGACTGCTGAGATTGCTTCTCTTCTCAAAATAGGGAAAAATTTTCACTGACTTGCTCATTCCTTAAAATAGACCACCAGCATCATTCTTTTGCTTTAAGGCCTTAGCTTTGTGTGAAAATGTAAATATATTTGGGAGATTCATATATTGAATCTGACATTTTTAGGCAAGTGTAATTGATTTTATTATAGTTTTTCCTGAAAGCAAGTTAAAGAAAAACTTTTAATTTGGAAAACTTCAGACATAAACAAAATAGAGCAAATTGTATAATGAAACCCCATGTACCCATTACCTACCCATTAACTACTTTATCATCTCGTAGCCAATTTTATTTCACCTCAACTCCACTCATTCTCCTTACCTCCCACTGGATTTTTTTTTTTTTAAGCTGCAATGCATGGCATATGGGATCTTAGTTCCCTGACCAGGGTATTGAACCTGTGCCCCCTGCAGTGGAAGCATGGAATCTTAACCACTGGACCACCAGGGACGTCCCTCCACTGCCTTTTTTGAAACAAACTCCCAATCATATTATTCATGTTTTTTCATTCTTAAGTATTTCTGTATGTCTTTAAAAAGATAAGGAGTATTTTAACACATGAATAACCCAGTACCATTATCACATCTAAAATTAATAGTAATTCCTTAATATAAAATATCTAGTTGAACTAAAATATCTAGTTCAGATTTTCTCATTCATCACTTAAAAAAACAAACAAACCAGGATCCATATAAATTCCAACCATTGCAGTAGATTGAGATGTCTCTTTTAGTATATAGGTTCATACTGTTTTTTTTTTTTTCCCCTTGAACTTTATTGTAGAAACTAAATAGTTTGTCCTGCAGAATTTCTCACATTCTGGATTTTGCTGATTGCATCCCCATGGTTTCATCCAACCATTTTCTGGCCCTGAGTTTTCTTTAACTGAGATTTTGATAAAGAAGCTTGATCAGATTGAGGCTCACATTTTTGCAAGAATATGTCATATGTTGTGTTGAATACTTATACCAGGAGGCATATAATGCTCGATTGTCTCTCTTTGGTGTTAGCTATTGATAATCATTGTTTTTAGTTTTTATTTCACAAGAGGCTTCAAAATAGTGACAATTCTATTTTCATAAATCCTTCTTAATTTAGTAGATTACTTCCATAAAGAGGATTTCCCTTAATTGACTGTTTGTTTATCCTGAGATAGAGTTCTTACAGGAAAGGGAATGAATGCTTAATTCTTTCCCTGTGTTTACTAGTTTTCAAAGTGATGAGCTGGTCCTCTACATCCTTCTTTTGGTCCTCTATATCAAAATTTGGTAAAGTTTCAGGATATGAAATTAATATACAGAAATTGGTTGCATTTCTATACATTAGCAATGAACTATCAGAAAGAGAAATTAAGGAAACAATCCCATTACAGTCACATCAAGAAGAATAAAAAGCTAGGAATAAACCTACCTAAGGAGGTGAAAGACCTGTACTTGGAAAACTATAAGACACTTATGAAAAAATTAAAGATGACACAAACAAATGGAGAGATATACCATGTTCCTGGATTGGAGGAATTAATATTGTTAAAATGACCATACTACCCAAGGCAATCAACAGATTCAATGCAATCCCTATTAAAATACCAATGGCATTTGTCATAGAACTAGAACAAATAATTTTAAAATTCATATGGAAACACAAAAGACCCTGAATAGCCAAAGCAATCTTGAGAAAGAAAAACAGAGCTGGAGGAGTCAGGATCCCTGACTTAAGAATATACTACAAAATCTACAGTAATCAAAACAGTGTGGTACTGGCACAAAAACCAACATATAGATCAATAGAACAGGATAGAAAGTCCAGAAATAAACCCACGCACCTATGATCAATTAGTCTACAACAAAGGAGGCAAGAATGTGTAGTGGAGAAAAGAATCTCTTCAATAAGTTGTCCTGGGAAAACTGGACAGCTACATGTACAGCAATGAAATTAGAACATTCTCTTAACATCATATACAAAAATAAACTCAAAATGGATTAAAGACCCAAATGTAAGATCATAAACCATAAAACTCCTAGAGGAAAACATAGGCAGAACATTCTATGACATAAATCATAGCAATGTTTTTTTGCATCTTCCTCCTAAAGCAAAAGAAATAAAGCAAAAATAAACAAGTGGGAACTAATTAAATTTAAAGGATTTTGCATGGCAAAGGAAACCATCGACAAAAGGAAATGACAGTCTACTGAATGGGAGAAATTATTTGCAAATGATATGACCGATAAAGGGTTAATATCCAGCATATATAAATGGCTCATACAATGGAACATCAAAAAAACAAACAACCCAATTAAAAAATGGGCTGAAAAACTGAATAGTCATTTTTCCTGAGAGGACATACAGGTGGCCAGCAGGCACATGAAAAGATGCTCAGCATTGCTAATCATCAGGGAAATGCAAATCAAAACCACAATGAACTATAACCTCACACCTGTCAGGATGGCTCTAATCCAAAAGAACACAAATAACAAATGTTGGCAAGGGTGTGGAGAGAAGGGAACTCTCCTACACTGTTGGTGGGAATGTAAATTGGTGCAGCCACTGAGGAAAACAGTGTGGAGGTTCCTCAAAAAGCTAAAAGTAGAACTACCATAGGACCTGGTTATTCCAGTCCTGGGTATATATCTGAAAAAAACAAAAACACTAATTTAAAGACACATGCACCCTAGTGTTCATAGCAGCAATATTTACAATTGCCAAGATATGGAAGCAGTTTGTGTCCATCGATAGATGAATGGATAAAAATGATGTGGTATATATAGATATACAATGGAATACTACTCAGCCATAAAAAAGAACAAAATTTTGCCATTTTCAGCAACATGGATGGACTTGGCGGACATTATACTAAGTGAAATAAATTAGAGAAAGACAAATACTCTATGACCTCACTTATATGTGGAATCTAAAAAATACAACAAACTATGAATATAACAACAACAACAAAACAGACTCACAGATATAGAGAACAAACTAGTGGTTACCAGTGGGGAAAGGGAAGTGGGGAGTGGATTATGAGGTTAGGGGATTAAGAGGTACAAACTATTACGTGTAAAATAAGCTGCAAGGGTATACTGTATAACATGGAGAATATAGCCAATGTTTTATAATAACTACATGGGGTATAACCTTTAAAAATTGTGAATCACTATATTGTACACCTACAACTTATATAGTATTGTACATCAACTATACTTCAATTAAAAAAATTATCACTATGATCTCATAAATACATTAGATGGGTTTTACTCTATTGTTATTGATACTTGTGCAAATTATCAGTTTGTTGACTTTTTGCTTCAAATCTACCTTTCATTGCTGTGTTCTGTGGTAATGGAGTTGGACTCTTAACTGTCTTGTTTGCCAGGTGGCCTGATGTTAAGCTTTGTCAGTACCCTAGTTTCTACTGAATTGGTCATTATTTCTAGGCCTTTTCCACTGAAAGAGCTTGGAAAATTTTTTTAAAGAAAATTACATTATGAATTTATGTTGGTATTTTTTGTTCAAATTTAGGATTAAAGGTTTTAATTTGTAAGATTTTACATTTGTACCATTTTTTACTTACATGAAAAAAAATATCATTCCTAAGCACAGTAACAGAATTGTTTGTCCTATGATATAATAGTTTCAGAATAACAATAATATAAAATAATATTACTATAAATATTAAAAGAAGCTTACTTTCTAAAAAATTCTTTAAATTTTTAAACTTTGAACTTTTAAAAACTTTATACTTTTAAACTTTTTATTTTTTTAATATTCTTAGGGTATTCCACTAAGAATGTTCAGTCTAATGACAAGATTTTTTGTGTTGGTTAGTTTGAGTACATTAAAATTGATAATTAATGCTCCTCAGTACATCATAAAGCCCCAAGAGGTATATTTTATTTTATTTATTTAAATTCCCAGGATCCACTTTTAACTTTTTAATAAATTATGCCATACAGTACAGTCTTAAAATTCAGTGACTTGGGGCTTCCTAGGTGGCGTAGTGGTTAAGAATCCACCTGTCAATGCAGGGGACATGGGTTCGATCCCTGCTCCAGGAAGATCCCACATGCCTCGGAGCAACTAAGCCCGTGTGCCGCAACTGTTGAGCCTGTGCTTTAGAGCCCATGAGCCACAACTATTGAGCCCATGTGCTGCAACTACTGAAGCTCACGTGCCTAGAGCCCATGCTCCACAACACGAGAAGCCACGGCAATGAGGAGCCCGCGCACCACAGCGAAGGGTAGCCCCCTCTCGCCGCAACTAAAGCCCGCACACAGGAAAAGGAGACCCAACACAGCCAATTAAATAAATAAATAAATAAATAAATAAATAAATAAATAATACAATTCAGTGACTCAAAGTGATTTAAAGTTATTATTGAAGTCAGGGTGAGTTGTGTAATTTTTGTACAATGAAAGAAGTGACCACATTTTAAATAAATGAAGATTTCATGTTAGCATCTTTGTTTAGTTTGGCATTTTGAACTATATACCCTATGAGAACTATTAAAGAACTATGCAAAATCTTGGAATAAAGTACAGATTATACTCTGGTCCCCTGATAATCTCAATAATTTTTATTGTTGAACGTGCAAAGGGAAAAAAGATAGCACTCCATTTTCAAAAGGAAAAAAGCATAGGGGATGTGGTTCACAGCTACAAAAATACATGTGATACATTTGAAAATGGAGCTTTCTTAAGGGGAGTGTTCTGGTCAACTATCAGCATCTTCTATTGCCAATAAGTAAATATTCTCCCGTATGCACAGTTTGGAATGCATCATATCTACCACCCTTCATTTTATTCGTTTTACTTAATATCATACCATGGGCACTTTCCCAAGTTGTTAAATCCCACAAAGATAAATTTTACAATACATAAAAGTAACAAAAAATTAGTGGGAAGGGATGGGAGAGATAGGGGTATGGGATTAAGAGATACAAACTACTATGTGTAAAATAGATAAGCAACAGGGATATATTGTGCAGTACAGAGGAGTATAGCCATTGTTTTGTAATAATTTTAAATGGAGTGTAATCCATAAAAGTATTGAATCATTATGTTGTATGCCTGAAATGAATTTAATGTTGTAAATCAATTATACTACTATTTTAAAAAATCAATATGAAGAAAAGATTGACATCAGTAGAAAAAGTAGTAAACAAAACATAAACTGGAGCTTCACATAGAGGAAAACCATATGGCTGGTAAATATGAAAAGATATTATACTCTTTGCTGAGATTTGCCAATTAAAACCCTGGTTACATACCATATTATAACCCAGCAGTTTCACTTCAAGAGATACTCTTGCAAATGTTTACCAAAAAGAACAGTTATAACAACATTGTTCATAATATAAAAAACAAATGGAAGCTAAAAAATACTCATTTATAGTGGAATATAATATGTGGCATATTCGTATAAAGGAAAAATATGCAGCAGTGGAAAATGAAGGAAGTAAAGCTACATGTGACAGAATGGGTTAATCTTAAAAGTAGAGGATGTATAATATTAGAAGTTCACTCAATCTAATGCCATCATATAAATGGATACATGCATAGCTTTTAGAAACCATGAAGAGCAAGAGGAAGTAAAATAAAAATTTATGTAGTGTTTAATTCCTGAGAAAAGGGAGGAATCCCATTTGGAACATCTGTAAATGGGTTTGCCTGCATCTGGAATTTATGCATTAGTCTAGTTGGTGGATTTGTGGGTGCCAACTGTATGTTTTCTTTAAAATTTTGCCTTCCTGGGTTATAAGTGATTAAGCTCTTTAAGTCTCAGATATTTACCAGAAGGTGTTTTTTAAAATACAGTGTTTTTGGAAAGCTTGAATATTTTCCATACTTAATTTTTTGTTCTCATTTTCATTTCTAAATCAACTGTGTTTTTAAATCTGTATATATGTTTATTAATCTTCATGTGCTATAATCTCTAATTTAAGGAATATGAGCAGAAAAAAATAAAATTAAGCAAAAATTAAGAAGATAGAAATCAATCCAACATACTGGCATGATAAATGTTGAATAAATTAAATTCCAGTTATAAAGACAATTATGGATTGGATTTAAAGAATATTCAGTACTATGCTGTTTGTATGTCATAGTGTACAGAAAGATTGAAAGGTGAAAAGATGGGAAATGTTATAAAACAACAATACTATTAAAAAAAAGAACTGCTACTGCTATTACAAAATAGAATCTAAGCCAAAAAAAAAAAAAGTTTTTGTTTTCACTGTCTTTAATATCTGTCTTCCTATTTATCCCCTATACGTGATTCAAACAGGCTTCTGCCCCTCACACCACAGCTTTTTTTAAAAATAAATTTATTTATTTATTTACTTTATTTATTGGCTGCTTTGGGTCTTCGTTGCTGCACACAGGCTTTCTCTAGTTGCTGTGAGTGGGGGCTACTCTTCATTGTGGTGTGCAGGCTCCTCATTGTAGTAGCTTCTCTTGTTGCAGAGCACAGGCTTTAGGCTCATGGGCTTCAATAGTTGTGGCATATGGGCTCAATAGCTGTGGCTCTCGGGCTCTAGAGCACAGGCTCAATAGCTGTGGTACATGTGCTTAGTTGCTCCGCGGCATGTGGAATCTTCCCAGAACAGGGATCGAACCCGTGTTCCCTGCATTGGCAGGTGGATTCTTAACCACTGTGCCACCTAGGAAGTCCCACACCACAGCTTGTGATAGTGCCTCTAGAGATACTGTGTTTAAGAGGGGTCAAATGAATCATCATCTTCCCTGACAGCATTGGCTCAATCATTCTCTGTCTTGAAACACATTCTTCTTCCTTATACACTATTTACTTAGTTCTCATTCTATTGGGTGGGCCAAAAAGTGCCTTTGGTTTTTTAAGTAAAAATAAAAGACACATTTTTCATTTTCATCAAGAACTTTATTGAACAACGTATTCACCCTTTTGTTCCACTACCTTCTGCCATTTTTCAGGCAACTTCATAATTCCATCTTCCCAAAAACCTTTTATCTTTTTGAGCAAAAAACTGTCCCAGGTGTCTTTTAGAGTCTTCCAGGGAATTGAAGTTTCTTCCATTAAGAGAATTTTGTAAAGACCTAAATAAATGGAAATCCGAAGGTGCAATGTCTGGTGAATACAGCAGATGAGTGAGAACTTCTCAGCCAAGCTTAGCAGTTTTTGCCTGGTCATCAAAACAACGTGGTCTTGCCATATCCTGATGGAAGATTATACATTTTCTGTTGACTGATTCTGGATGCTTTTTGTCAAGTGCCACTTTCATTTGGTCTAACTGGGAGCAGTACTTGTTGGAATTAATTGTTTGGTTTTCCTGAAGGAGCTCATAATAGAGGACTCCCTTCCAGTCCCACCATATACACAATATCATCTTCTTTGGATGAAGACCAGCCTTTGGTGTGGTTGGTGATGGTTCATTTCACTTGCCCCACAATCTCTTCCTTTCCACAATGTTGTACAGGATCCACTTTTCATCACCTGTCACAATTTGTTTTAAAAACGAAACAGGGACTTCCCTGGTGGCACAGTGGTTAAGAATCTGTCTGCCAATGCGGAGGACACGGGTTCAATCCCTGCTCCAGGAAGATCCCACATGCCACGGAGCAGCTAAACCCGTGCCCCACAACTATTGAGTCTGTGCTCTAGAGCCCTCGAGCCACAGTTATTGAGCCCGTGTGCCTCAACTGCTGAAGCCCACGTGCCTAGAGCCCATACTCCGCAACAAGAGAAGCCACGGCAGTCAGGAGCCTTTGCATCACAATGAAGAGTAGCCCCGACTTGAGGCAACTAGAGAAAGCCCTTGTGCAGCAGCAAAGACCCAACACAGCCAATAAATAAATAAGTAAATTTATTTTTTTTAAAAAAGGAACATTTTCATTACATTTCAGTAGAGAATTGCATGTGGAAACATGGTCAAGATGGTTTGTTTCTCTTAACTTAGGTGGAACTCAAACATCAAAGTGATTCACATAACCAAATGATTTGGTTTGGAACAATCATTTGGTGCAAATGATTTCCAGCGTTTGATTTGGATATTTTGAGTATGTCAGCTATCTCCTACATGATATAACATTGACCATTCTCAATTAATGTCTCGATTTGATCACCGTCAACTTCAACTTGTCTGCCTGTGGAGCATCATCCAGCGAGAAATCTCCAGCACAAAACTTCACAAACCACTTTTGGCACGTTCAGTCAGTCACAGCACCTTCTCCATACGCTGCACAAATCTTTTGCATTTCAGTTGTGTTTTTACCTTTCTTGAAATAATAAAGCATAATATACCAAAAATGTTGCTTTTTTTCTTTCGTCTTCAGTATTAAAATGGCCACACAAAAATTCACCAATTTTGATGTCTTTTTGTAAATGCACACTGATATGACAGCTGTCACATACAGTCTAACAAAATTGTTTCAAGTGAAGTTAAATGCTACTAAGTGCTACTAGAGCCATCTTATGGAAAAAACCAAAGGAACCTTTTGGCCCACCCAATACTTCAGGGAGTTTTATTTGCTGGTTCTTCCCCGTTTCCTCAAGCTTTGGATGCTTTAGCACCTATTCTTCAAATTTCTTCTGTTTCTGATCCTCAGTAACTCTTCAGGTGATGGTATTTAGTTTCATGGTTTTAAATAGCATCCTTATGCTAATGAGTGTCAAATTTATGTGTACAGACTCCATCCTATATTCCATATAAATAATCAACTGTGTAGTCAAGTTTCACTTGGATATTTTATAAACAAGTCAAACTTCATATGTTCAAAATCCAAAGCCTGAATTCCCATCCCTTTCCAAGGACTTCTCCTCCCAGACTTCCACATCTCTGTAAATGTTAACTGCATCTTTCTAGTTGTACAGGTAAGAAAAAAAATCTTGATATTATCTTTGATCCCTTTCTTTTTCAACTTCTCTTACTCCTTGGCAGATTATATCCATTACCCTTTAAAATATATCCAAGACCTAACCAATTCTAACCTTCTCTACTTCTGTCACCCTGGCAAAAGCCACCATCATTTTACCATTGGTTAATAACAACTCCTAATCTGTCTCTTTCCTTTTGTTCCACCTTACAAGGATCCATAGTTATCTTCTTTGTTTTCTTTAAAAAAAGAAGTATAATTTTTATTCAGTAAATTTCACACTTTTTGTATATACAGTTTTGGGAATTTTGACAGATGCATACAGTCATGCGCTTACCACCTACTCAAATTACAGCACAGTTCCATTACTCCTCCTAAATTCTCCCATGCTTCTTTGTAGTCAAGCCCATGCCTAGTCTTTGGAAGCCTGTTTTCTATTTTCTACTCCTATAATTTTGCCTTTATCAGAATATCATATGAATGGAATTGTATAGAGTGTAGCCTTTTGAGTCTGGCTTCTTTCATTTAGTGTAATGCATTTGAGGTTCATCCATATTTTTGTGTTATTTGTTCCTTTTTACTAGTAGGTAATATTCTGTTAACATGGATATAAGCATTAGTTGAAGAACACGTGGGTTGTTTTTAGTTTTGGGTGATTATCAATAAAAGTGCTTTAAATATTTGCATATAGGTTTTGATGAGATTATAAGTTTCCATTTCACTTGGGTAAATACTTAGGAGTGGGATTGCTGGGTCATGTGATAAGTGTATGTTTAACTTTATAAGAAACTTTCTAATGGTTTTCCAAACAGGCTGTGTCATTTGCATTCCCACTAACAATGTATGAGGGTTCCAGTTGTTCCATGTCGTTACCAGCACTTGGTATTGTAACTTTTAAAAAATTTTTGCCATTCTAATAGGTATGTAGTAGTATCTCATTGTGACTAACTATGCTGAGCATCTTTTCTGTGCTTATTTGCCATCAGTATTATCTTTGGTGAAGTGACTGCGCAAAATTTTGATTTTGGGGTTTTTTTTTTTTTTTGAGTTTTCTTACTGAGCTTTGAGAGTTATTTATTCTGGTTCAAATTTTTATTACATATGTAATTTGCATATATCTTTTCCCAATCTAGAGTTTATCTTTTCATTTTCTTAAGAGTGCCTTTTGGAAGTTCCCTGGTGGTCTAGTGGTTAGGATCTGGTGCTTTCACTGCCGTTGCCTGGGTTCAGTCCCTGGTTGGGAAACTGAGATCCTGCAAGCCATGTGTTGTGGCCAAAACAAACAAAGAACAAAAAAAGAGTGCCTTTTTAAGAAAAGAAGTTTTTTTTTTGGCCATGCTGCGTGACTTGTGGGATACTGATGTGAACTTCTTATTTTTAATGATGTGCAATTTTAAAAAATTTTTATGGATTAGTCTTTTGGTGTCTAGGTAAGAAATCTCTGCTTAATCCAAAAGCCAAAGATTTTCTTTTTCAATTTTTTTTTGATCAGCAAAAGGTTTATTGCAGGGCCAAGCAAGGAGGACCATGGCTTTTGCTTAAAAGCCCAAACTCCCTGATGGTTTTTGGGGAAAAGATTTTATAGGCAGAATCTGGAGTGAGGGCTGCTGGGTTTGTGACTTTCTTCTGATTAGTTGGTGGTAAGGTAACAGGGCAGTGTTCTAGGGCTTTTATGCTCAGCCTGAAGTTACCATATTCCACCTGGGTGGGGACCTTAGTTCCTGTAGAAGAACTCAATGATATGTTGTTATGTATATTCTTTGAGGAGAAACCAGCACCTTGCCCCATTCTGCACTATTGTTTCTTGGTGCTACTCCTTTGTTTCTGCATTCCCTCACTTCCCTGATTAGCAACTGTTTGAATCCGCCCTTTGGAACTCTGGGAGGGTCTAGGAGGCTGAATTACAAGAAATGGGGGACACAAAAAGGATCTGTACCTGGGAGGACCCCATAGGGTGCTGCCCAATTTCAGTTCCCCCTTTTGTTTGATACTCTTCAATCTTGAGAACAGGTGTTGGACAAGAAAGGGAGTAACAAAAGGTAATAACATTTTGTAAAGAGATCTTAATCATAAACTTGACAGAGGAACTCGGTTTTAGGGGACTTGATTTCAGTCCCCACTCCTGTTTCAACCTTCCTCAATTCATTCACGGAATGAGATGATGACCGCTGTAGCTACTTCCTGCTGAAGTGAGGTGTAGTCCTGCCTTCATTTGGGGAATGGACACAGAGTTGGAAATATTCCCCAGTTGCAAGTCCTGGATCTGAGTCTTGTCTGATTAGGATCTCAATCCTTTGGTCTTCCATTTTGATGCAACAGACCCAATTAGAAGTTGGAGGAGTGACAACTGAAACTTTAATAAACAAAATAGATCTCATTCCCTGAGGAATTCAGGAGACTAAGCCTGAAAACCAGTCTGGACCTGGCATATAGGGGGAGACTGGTAGCCAGGAAGCCAGTTGTCTAATTTTATATAAGTAGGTTTTAACTTCTTATGTTGCATTTACAAATACTTAACAGGAGCTATTGGCTACAAAGATTTTCTGTTAGAGGCTTTATATTTTTAGCTTTTACATAATTCAGGTCTCTATTCAATTTTGAGTTAATTGTTTGTTTTTCTTTTTGATATATGATATAAGTATTGGTATGGATATCCAGGGATTTCAGCACCATTTGTTGGAAAGTTTATTCTTTCTCCATTGAATTGCCTTTTTATCTTTGACAAGAACCAATTAATTATATGTTTATAGATTTTGGACTCTATATTCTGTTCATCTTGTCTCTGTTTATCCCTTTGCCACTAGCACAACTTGATAACTGTAATCCTAAAAATCAGTGTATGTCCTCCACCTTTTTTAAAAAAAATAATGTATATTTATTTATTTATTTGGTTGCATTGGGTCTTAGTTGCAGCTTGTGGAATCTTTGCTGTGGCATGCAGGATCTTTTGTTGGGTTGTGCGGGCTTCTCTAGTTGCAGCGTGTGGGTTGCTCTCTAGTTGTGGCTCACAGGCTCCAGAGTGTGTGGGCTCAGTAGTTGCGGCATGCAGACTCAATAGTTGCGGCGTTTGGGCTTAGTTGCCCTGCAGCATGTGGGATCTTAGTTCCCCGACCAAGGATCAAACCCACATCCCCTGCACTGGACGGCAGATTTTTAACGACTGGACCAGCAGGGCAGTCCTTAAATGGTGCTTTAAAGTTTTTACAATCCATTGTTTATTGCTAGTATGTAAAAATACAGTTGATTTTTTAATATTTTCCTTTGTGATGTTAATTTTATGTGTCAACTTAACTGGATCAGAGGATGCCCAGATGTCTGGTTAAACAGTACTTCTGGATGTCTCTGTGAGGCTGTTTCTGCATGAGGTTAGTATCTGAATTGGTGGGCATGGTAAAGTAGATTGCCATCCTCAGCGTGGGTGGACATCATCCAATCCATTGAAGGCCTGAATAGAACAAAAATGTGGAGGAAGGAAGAATTTGCTCCTTTTTTGCTGTCTCAATGTTTTATCTGGGACATCTCATCTCATGTCAGACTGGTATTTATATCATCGACTCCCCTAGGTCTCAGGCCTTTGGACTCAGGCTGAATTACACCACTGGCTTTCCTAAGTCTCCAGCTTATAGATGGCAGATCGTGGGACTTCTCATCCTCCATAATCTTGTAAGCCAATTCCTCATATTACATCTCTGTTTCTATCCTATTTTTTTTTTTTACTCTGGAGAATACTAATACAGCTCTGTATCCTATGATATTGGTAAACTTACTAGCAGTAGTTCTAGTAGCTTTTTCCATAGATTCGTTGATATATTCTACATTGATGTATTTCTACACAGATAATCATGTTGTCTATGAATAGATTCAGTTCTGTTTCTTATTTATCTATACTTTCATTTATTTTCTTCCCTTATTGTATTGGTTGGGACCTCCAGTATGATGTTGAATAGAAGTTATAAGACATCCTTGCTTTGTTTCTGATTTTCGGAGGAAAGCATTTGTCTTTCACTATTAGGTATGATATTTGTTGCAGGTTTTCCATAGATGCCCTTTATCAGGTTGAGGAAGTCCCCTTTTATTTCTAGTGTGCTGAGAGTTTTTAATCATGAGTGGATGCTGATTTTTTTGGAGGAGGGGGTCTTTTTTTCTGGGTCTTTTGAAATCATTATATGGTTTGTCTTCATTGGTTTATTTATGTTGTAAATTATATTGCTTTGTCTTCAAATGTTGAGCTAGTCTAAGAGTCCCAGGATAAACCTCATTTGACTGTGACATATTATCCTTTTTATACATTATTAGATTCAGTTTGCTTTTTTTTTTTTTTTTTTGAGAGGAATGAGGAATATCGGTTTATATTTTTATTTTCTTGGATTATCTTTGTCTGGTTTTGTTATCAGGGAATGCTGGCCTCATAAATGAGTTGGTAAACATTCCCCCCTCTTCTGTATTTTGGAAGAGTTTGTGTACAATTGTTATTATTGATTCTTTATAGAAGTGGTAGAATTTGCTAGTGAAGTCATCTGGGCCTGGAATTGTTGGAATGTTTTTAACAACAAATTAATTTTTTAAAGAGATGTAGGACTATTTAGGTAATCTAGGTTTTCTTTTTTTGTTGTTGTTAATTTTTTTGAACTTTTATTGAGATATAATTGACATACAGTAAACTGCATATATTTAAGGTGTACAATTTGCTATTTTTTTCTTATTAGTAATGTATATATAGCAATCCCAATCTCCCAATTCATCTGCCCCCCCGACCCTGTGCTTTCCCCACTTGGTGTCCATATGTTTGTTCTCTACATTTGTGTCTCTATTTCTGCCTTGCAAACCAGTGGATCTGTACCATTTTTCTATATTCTGCATATATACATTAATATACGGTATTTGTTTTTCTCTTTCTGACTTACTTCACTCTGTATGACAGTCTCTAGGTCCATCCATGTCTCTACGAATGTCCCAGTTTCGTTCCTTCTTATGGCTGAGTAATATTCCATTGTATATATGTACCACTTCTTTATCCATTCATCTGTCGATGGACATTTAGGTTGCTTCCATGACCTGGCTATTGTAAATAGTGCTGCACTGATCATTGGGGTGCATATATCTTTTGAATTATGGTTTTCTCTGGGTATATGCCCAGTAGTGGCATTGCTGGGTCATATGGTAATTCTATTTTTAGTTTTTCAAGGAACCTCCATACTGTTCTCCATAGTGGCTGTACCAATTTACATTCCCACGAACAGTGCAAGAGCATTCCCTTTTCTCCACACCCTCTCCAGCATTTACTGTTTGTAGATTTTCTGATGATGCCCATTCTAACTGGTGTGGGGTGATACCTCATTGTAGTTTTGATTTGCATTTCTCTAATTATTAGTGATGTTGAGCAGCTTTTCATGTGCCTCTTGACCATCTGTATGTCTTCTTTGGAGAAATGCCTATTTAGGTCTTAATCTAGGTTTTCTTACGTGAGCTTTTGTAGTTTGTATATAAAGAAGTTGTCCATTTCGTGGATATTTTTGGTAATATTTCCTTTTTATTCTTTTAAAGTTTGTGTGGTCTGTAGAGATACAGGAATAACTCAGAGATGTGGATTTGGTTTCAGACCACCATAATAAAGTAAATATCACAATAAAGCAAGTCACAGGAACTTTTTAGTTTCCCAGTCTGTATACAGTATGTTTACTCTATATGTAGTCTATTAAGTGTGCAATAGCATTATGTCTAAAAGAAAAATATACATACTTTAATTTAAAAGTACTTTATTGTTAAAAAATGCTATCACCTGAGCCTTCAGCAAGTTGTAATCCTTTTGCTGGTGGAGGCCCTTGCCTCAGTGCTGATGGCTGCTGACTGATTAGGGTTGTGTTTGCTGATGGTTGGGGTGGCTGTGGCCATTTCTTAAAATAAGAGAACCATGAAGTTCACTGAATTGATTGACTCTTCCTTTCATGAACAATTTCTCTGTAGCAGTCAATGCTGTTTGATAGCATTTTACCCACAGTAGATCTTCTTTGAAAATTGCAGTCAATCCTCTCAAACCCTGCCACTGCTTTTTCTAACTAAATTTATGTAGTGTTCTAAATCCTTTGTTGTCAACAGTCTTCACAGCGTCTTCACCAGGAGTAAGTAGATCCCATCTTAAGAAGCCACTTTCTTTGCTCATCCATAAAACGCAACTCCTCATCCATTTAAGTTTTATCATGGATTACAGCAGTTTAATCACATCTCAGGCTCCACTTCTCATTCTAGTTCTCTTGCTGTTCCCACAGCATCCTTTCTCCACTGAAGTCTTAAACCCTTCAGAGTCATCCGTGAATGCTGGAATCAACTTCTTCCAAACTCCTATTAATGTTGATACTTGACCTCTTCCCATGAATCACAGATGTTCTTAACGGCATCTAGAATGATGAATCCTTTCCAGAAGGCTTTCAGTTACTTTGCACAGATCCATCAGAGGAATCACTATCTATGGCTGCTATGAAATGTATTTCTTAAGTAATAAGACTTGAAAGTGGAAATTACTCCTTATTCCTGGGGCTGCAGAATGGATTTTGTTAGTAAGCATGAAAATGTTAACCTCGTTATATATCTCCATTGGAGCTCTTGTGTGGCCAGAGTCATTGTCAATGAACAATAATGTTTTGAAAGGAATCTTTTTTTCTGAGCAATAGATCTTAGCAGTGAGCTTAAATCCCCTGTAAACTGTGTTGTAAACAGATTTGCTGTCATCCAGGCTTTGTTATTCTGTTTATAGACCACAGGTTGAGTAGATTTAGCCTTATTCTTAAGGGTCCTAGGGTTTTCCAGAATGGTAAATGAGCATTGACTTCAACTTAAAGTCACCAGCTGCATGAGCCCCTAACAGAGTCAGCCTGTTCTTTGAAGCTTTGAAACTTTGAAGCCAGGCATTAACTTCTCTCTAGCTATGAAAATTCTAGATAAGTATCTTCTTCCAACAGAAGAATGTTTCATCTACATTGAAAATCTGCTATTTAGTAAAGCCACTTGCATTATCTTAGGTAGATTGCCTGGATAACTTGCTACAGCTTCTACATCAGCACTTGCTGCTTCACCTTGCATGTTTATGTTAATGAGATATGGCTTTTGTCTTTAAACCTCATGAATCAACCTCTGCTAGCTTCAGACTTTTCTTCTGCAACTTCCTCACCTCTCTCAGCCTTCATAGAATTGAGGAAAGTTAGGGCCTTGCTCTGGATTAGCTTTTGGCTTAAGGAATGTTGTGGCTGGTTTGATGTATCCAGACTTACTAAAACTTTCTCTATATCATCCATAAGGCTTTCACTTCCCTATCATTTGATTAAAGTGGAGTAGCACTTTTAATTTCCTTCAAGAAATTTTCCTTTGCATTTACAACTTGGCTGTTTGGCACAAGAGGCCTAGCTTTTGGCCTGTCTCCGCTTTCAACATGCCTTCGTCACTAAGCTTAATCATTTCTAGCTTTTGATTTAAAGTGAGAGATGTGTGACTCTGCCTTTCACTTGAACACTTAGAAGCCTTTGTGGATTATTAATTGGCCTAATTTCAATATTTTTGTGTCTCTGGGAATAAGCAGCTCCAAGGAGAAGGAGAGAGATGGGAGAACAGTTGGTCGATGGAGCAGTCAGAACATACACATTATCAATTGTTTACTGTCTTATATGGGTTTGGTTCATGGTGCCCCCAAATAATTACAGTAGTAGCACCAAAGATAACTGGTCACAGATTACTGTAACAAATATAATAATAGAGAAGTTTGAAATATTTGTGATAATTAACAAAATGTGGCACAGAGACATGAATGAGCAAATGCTGTTGGAAAATGGCACCGATAGATTTGCTGGATGTAGTGTTGCCATAAACCTTTAATTTGTAGGGAATTCCCTGGCAGTCCAGTAGTTAGGGTTCCATACTTCCACTGCAGGGGGCATGGGTTCGATCCCTGGTTGGGGAACTAAGATCCCACATGCCTCTCGGCCAAAAAATGACAGTAGCGACAACAACAACAAAAAACTTTTCTCTTTGTTAAAAAAGAAAGAAGAAAAAAAAATGCAGTATCTTCAAATTGCAATAAAGCAAAGCACAATAAAATAAGGTATCTCAGTATCTCTTCTTTCATTCCTGATATTTGTAATTTGTGCTTCCTTTCTTTTTTTCCCTGATCAATCTAGCTAGAGCTGTATCAGTTGATCAATTTGATACATTTTCTACAGAAGATTTATTTTCATTGGTCTACTTTATTATTTCTCCCAGTAGAATTATTTTCTGCTCTTATTTTTATTTTTCCATTTTTTTCTCCTGGTTTGGGTTTATTTTGCTCCTCCTTTTCTGGTTTCAAAAGGTAGAAGTTTAGGTGATTTATTTGAGAACTTTCTCTTTTCTATTATAAACATTTTGCTACAAATTTCCTTTTAAGCACTATTTTAGGTGCATCTCACAAATTTCAATATATTGTTTTTTTCATTTTCATTCAGTTCTAAATATTTCCTAATTTCTTGGTATTTTTCTTTGACCCATCAGTTATTTAGAAGTGATTTTGTTTAATTTCTAAATATTTGAGTATTTTCCTGATATTTTTATTATTTTTATTTATTTTGGCTGCTCTGGGTCTTAGTTGCAGCACGAAGACTTCTTAGATGCAGCATGCAGACTCTTAGTTTTGGCATGCATGTGGGATCTAGTTCCCTGACCAGGGATTGAACCCAGGCCCCCTGCATTGGGAATGCAGAGTCTTACCCACTGGACCACCAGGGAAGTCCCCTGATATCTTATTTTTAAGAGGGAAGTTTAAATTAGTCATTTGAGACTTTTCTAATATAAGCATTTAATCCTATATGCTTTTCTTTAAGCACTATTTTAACTGCATTTCATAGATTTTGGTGTGTTGTGTTTTAATTTTCATTCTTTTCAAAATACTCTCTAATTCCTCTTGAAACTTCCTCTTTGATCCAAGAATTATTTATGAACATGTTATGTAATTTTCAAATGATTGGAAATTTGCTGTTATCTTTTTGTTATTGGTCTTATTAATACATAGTTTAATACCATTAAGGTCAGAGAACATATTTTACATGATTCAATTCTTTTAAATTTGTCAAGGTCTATTTTATGACACACAATATGGTCTGTCTTAGTGAATGTTCCATGTGCATTTGACAAGAATATTTATTCTGTTTTTGAGTGGCGTGGTCTATAAACTCTTTATCAGATTCAGGTAGTTAATGGTGTTTGTAAGTTCTATTCCCTTGCTGATTTTTTTTTTTTTTTTTTTTTGGCTACTAGCTCTATTAGTGAGAGAGGTGTTGAAGTCTCCAGCTATAATTGCAGATTTGTCTATTTTTCCTTTAACTTCTGTCAGTTTTTTCTTCATTTATTTTGAAGCTCTTTTTATTAGGTGTACTACACTCCTGGGTTTATTGTGTCTTCTTAGGAGTTGACCTTTATATCAGTATATACTGCCTTCTTTATTCATAGTCATTTTATTTGCTCTGAAATCATTTATCTGATTTTGATATAGCCATTCCAGCATTTTCTTGATTACTCTTTGTGTATATTGTGTATCTTTCTTCATCTCTTTACTTTTAAACTACTTATTTCATTATATTTGAAGTGAGTTTGTTATAGACACCATATAGATTGGTCATTTTTTGAAATTCAGTCTGACAATCTATCCTTTAATTGGTGTGTTTAGACTATCTACATGTAATGTAATTATTGCTATGTTTGGATTTAGATTTTGTTTCTTTGTTTCCCTTTCTCTGCTCTGTTCAGGTTACAGTTGACCCTTAAACATCTCAAAGATTAGAGGTGTTGACTCCTGCCCACAGTCAAAAACACACATACTACTCTCACCCTCAAAAACAAAGGAATTGATAAATGACTCACCCAAGCATAAGAAACTGAAATCGTTTGAATAGAATCAGGATGTAGACCCTAGTTCTTTTGATTCTACATATTGTGATCTCTAATTGAACAAACTTTTCCTATATTTAGTTAAAGATCTTTAAAATGAAAATACAGGTCCTATAGTTACTGAAAAAAAAATATCTGCATGTAAGCTGACCTGCAAAATTTAACCCCATGTTGTTCAAGGGTCAATTGTATATGTAATTTTTAAAATTACATTTTAATTTATCTAGGGTGAGTTGGCCATGTATGCCTTTTTTGTATAATTATTTTTTTAGTAGTTCCTCTAGGGATTAGGTTGCTCTAGGTACACTTAACTTTTCATTTTATCAGCAGGCTTTCTCTAGTTGCGGTGCAAGGGCTTCTCGTTGAGGTGCGTGGGCTTGTCTTATTGTGGCACACAGGCTCTAGAGTGTACGGGCTCAGTAGTTGCAAGGTGCTGGCTTCTCGAGTTGTGGCACGCATGTTTAGTTATCCCACGGCATATGGGATCTTAGTTCCCCAACCAGGGGTCAGACCTGTGTCCCCTGCATTGACAGGCAGATTCTTACCCACTGTGCCACCTAGGAAGTCCCCAGTGGCATTTTATTTACATTAAAAAAAATAAAGTCAGTCCTCATGTACTATTTTTTTTAAGCTCTTTATTGGAATATAATTGCTTTACACTGTTGTACCAGTTTTTGCTGTACAACAAAGTGAATCAGCTGTATTTATACATATATCTCCATATCCCCTCCCTCCCACGACTCCTTCCCACCCTCCCTATTCCAGCCCTTTAAGTCATCACCCATCATCGAGTTGATCTCCCTGTATTATGCAGCAGCTTCCCACTATTTTACATTTGGTAGTGTATATATGTCAGTGCTACTTTCTCACTTTGTCCTGGCTTCCCCTCCCTCCCCCCACCTCACCCCATGTCCTCAGGTCTGTTCTCTACATCTGCACCTTTATTCTTGCCCTGTCACTGGGTTCATTTGTACCATTTTTTTAGATTCCATATATATGAGTTAGCATACGGTATTTGTTTTTCTCTTTCTGGCTTCGCTCTGTATGACAGTCTCTAGGTCCATCTACCTCACTACAAATAACTCAGTTTCATTCCTTCTTATGGCCCTCATGTACTGTTTCTTATTACCAGCCGTCAGTGAATACCAACAGCATAATATTAAATTCTGTTTTTATAAAGGTAATTTCTGTCTATAAAGACAATGGGGACTGTGGATAAGGTTCATATGGTCCAGGTATGCAGGTGTGCAGTGATTTGATAGTAATAGAATTTGGAAAATCTTAAGTAGTAGAGTACTTAGCACACCCCTCAGTCCAGTGGTTCTTATTAAACTTTGGCAACTATCAGATTCATCTGGAAAGCTTGTTAAATAAAGAACCCAGAGTTTCTTGATATAGTAAGTTGAGGTAAGACCTGAGAATATGCATTTTTAACAAGTTCCAAGATGATGCTGATACCACTGGTTAGGACTACACTTTGAAAATTAGTGCTTTAGTTTGATCCTCTGAAATACCAGTCTTCTCTGATAAACTTTTAGCAGAAACTGTATCGTAGTCAATCACAACTGAGATTCTCTGAAGAGCAGATGGCCTGGTCTTTTGTGTTTTAAAGCTTTTTGGAAGTATAATTTACATAAAATTAACTCACTTTAAGTGTATAGTTTAATTAATTTCAGTAAATTTCTGTAGTTGTGCACCAGTGCCACAATTCAGGTTTTGAAGTCCATCATGCTAAAGTTCCCCCACGATCATTTGCAGTCAGTTTCAGCACTCAGTTTCAGTCTGAGGTAACCAGTGATCGGCTTTCTGTCTGTATGTTTTTGCACTTCCTAGAAATTTCATATAAATGAGATCATATGATATATACTAATTGTGTCTGGCTTCTTGCAATTAATATAGTAATTTTGAGGTTAATCCATGTTGTTGCTTATATTTGCACTTCACTCATTTTCATGAGGTAGTGTTCTGTAGCATAGACATACTTCGTTTTGTTTATCCATTTGGAAGTTGATGGACATTTGGAGTTTTTCCAGTTTGGGCTATTATGAAGAATGCTGTTTTGAACGTTATAAATCGGTATATGATATACTATATGAATTTTATAAAATGTTTCTTTTGAGATAACAAAAGTAGTCTATAGATTTTAGTCTTCACAAAATTCGTATATCTGCTCTTGTTGATGGGTAAAATTCACACTGAATTAAACCGGGAATAAAACAGCTTTTTAATATGGAAATGTTCAGATAAAAATAAAAGCAGAGAGAGCTGTTTAATGAACCCCCATGTACCCATCTCACCTAATTTTTTTTTCTTGGTTGCTTTGGGTCTTTGTTGCTGCGCACGGGCTTTCTCTAGTTGCAGCAAGCAGGGTCTACTCTTCATTGCAGTGAGTGGACTTCTCATTGTGGTAAGCACAGGCTCTAGGTGCGTGGGCTTCAGTAGTTGCAGCGCGTGGGCTCAGTAGCTGTGGCTCATGGACTTAGTTGCTCCAAGGCCTGTAGGATCTTCCCAGACCAGAGGTTGAACCCCTGTCCCCTGCATTGGCAGGCAGTTATTAACCACTGCACCACCAGGGAAGTCCCATCTCACCTAATTTCAACAATTGTTAATAGTTTTTGACATTCTTTTTTCATTTGTACCTTGTTCCTCATCTGTTTCTGGTATTATATATTGAATCTCAAACACCCTATTATTTATTCTGTAAATATTTCATTGTATATTGCACATCTGTATATATGTATATACACACACACACATATATATATATACATAAATTTTCATGGCCATTATTTCACAGAAAATTAGCAATAATTCCTTAATATCATCTACTACCCAATTTATGTTTGTTGGCCCTGATTGTCTGAAATATATCTTTTTCTAGTTTGTTGTTTGAATCAGGACCAAGCAAGATGCACACATTGCATTTGATTTATAAGACCATAAAGTCACTTTTAATCTATAATCCTTCATCTTCTTTTGTTTTTCCGTGACAATGATTTGTTGAAAGAAGTGATTACTTTCTCATAGGATTTCTTATGATCCAGACTTATCTGATTGTATCTTCATATCATATGTTCCTTTATCTCACCTATTTCCTATGAACTGGTATTTAGATATAGAATAGTTAGTATATTCAGGATTTTTATTTTTCTGATGGCAAGATTATTTCTTAGGAGGAATTGTTTACTTCCCGTTGCATCATATGTCTTTCAGGCTCACTTTTACTGATGTTAGTATTGATCATTGAGTTTAGATGTTACCAGCCTGATCCATTCATCATAAAGTTTCCCTTCACCTTTTTTTTTAAATTTTAAATATTTATTTATTTATTTATTTGGCTGTGCCAGGTTTTAGTTGCAGCATGTGGGATCTTCGTTGCCAAGTGCAGGATCTTTGTTGCAGCATGCAAGATCTTTAGTTGTGGCATGCCATCTCTTAGTTGTGTCATGCATGTGGAATCTAGTTCCCTGACCAGGGATCGAACCTGGGCCCCCTGCATTGGGAGCACAGAGTCTTAACTACTGGACCACCCAGGAAGTACCCCCTTCACCTTTTTTTTTTAAAGGCTTTTTTTCTAGAGCAGTTTTAGGCTCATAACAAAACTAAGGAGAAGGTACAGAGATTTCCCATTTACTACCAGACCCCAAGTTGCACAGCTATCACCCATCTGGTGAAAGATGTTGCTATAAGGAAGCACCTCAGAGTGGTACATTTGTTACATTTGATGAGCCTACATTGACACATTGTAGTCACCAAAAGTCCATAGTTACATTAGGGTTTACATTCCATGGGTTTGAATAAATGTATAATGAGATGTAGCCATCATTACAGTGTCATATATAGTATTTTCACAGCCCTAAAAATCTTCTGTGTTCCACCTATTCACCTCTCCCTCCACCTAACCCCTAGAAACGATTGGCCTTTTTTTATCACCTCCATAGTTTTCCTTTTCCAGAATGTTGAATAGCTGGAATACCCAGTATGTAGCCTTTTCAGATTGTATCCTTTCACTTACTAATATGCATTTAAGGTTCCTCCATGTCTTTTCATGGTTTGATAGCTCATTTCTTTTTGCCACTGAATAATATTCCATTGTCTGGATATACTACAGTTTATCCATTTGCCTACTAAAGGATGTCCTGGTTGCTTCCAAGTTTTGGCAATTATGAATAAAGCTGCTTTAAACATCCATGTGCAGGTTTTTTTGTGGACATAAGTTTTCAGCTCCTTTGTGTAAGTACCAAGGGGCAGGGGGCGACTGCTAGATTGTTTGGTAAGAGTATGTTTAGTTTTGTAAGAAACTTCCAAACTGTCTTCCAAGGTGGCTATACCATTTTGCATTCCTACAACCAATGAATGAGAGTTCCTGTTACTCCACATTCTCACCAGCATTTATTAGTGTTGTCAGTGTTCTGGATTTTGGCCAATCTAATAGGTGTGTAGTGGAATTTAATTGTTGTCTTACTTTGCAGTTCCCTGATGATATATGATGTGGAGTATCTTCATGTGCTTTTTGCCATCTCTGTATCTCCTTTGGTGCAGTGTCTGTTCAGGTCTTTGGCCCATTTTCTAGTCAGTTTGTGTTTGTTTGTTTTTGTTTTTATTGTTGAGTTTTAAGAGTTCTTTGTATATCTTGGATAATAGTCTTTTATCAGATGTGTCTTTTGTAAATACTTTCTGCCATTCTGTGGCTTGTCTTTTCATTCTCTTGACAGTGTTGTTTGCAAAGCATGAGTTTCTCATTTTAATGAAGTCAGTATATCAATTATTTCCTTAATGGGTTGTGAAATCTCTCCTCAACATTTACCAAATGCTTTTAGTAGCTACTGATGAATATTCCCCTGATCCTCTATTTCATTAGAGTTGCAAGATAGTCATCTTCTAATTATATTATTTCTTCTGTATTTCTTAACTTGGAATTTTATAAGGAAGAATTTGTTTTATCAACTCTGTTTATTCTGGAATTCAACTTTTACAAGAAAGGAAGGATAAATTCTTGTTTCTTTTTTTGTATTCAATTTATCATTTTCAGAATAATGAGTTGGTATGCTAGCAACCTAGAAATATGATGAAGTCTTAAAGTATCATTATGAATTCATGGGGTTTATTTATTTGATGTGCTTAATCCAATTCAGTCATTGTTTTCACTGGTGATGTCCCCTAAAGTTTACTGCTTTGTCTTTATGAGCTATGTTAATATTTTCATTTTTAACTTCATTATTTTCTTGCTCAAGATTTCCTAGGCTCGTATAGTACTTTGTGCTTCAGACTGTTTTTTTAAGGAGACTGGATCAGTGGGAAATGGAATTTGGAGACTGCAATCTGGATGCTAGGAAGCTTACTGTTATTGGGTTGTTAACTGCTGCTAGATCTTTGATTATTTCTTTTACAAGGGCACTGCATTTACCATATTTTTCAGCGTATGCTCCTACTTTTAACCCCTGAGATTGTATACCCCTGATATACATATGTTAGATTGTGACCCTTGCTTTCAGGGAAGCACTGAAACTTACTGTTAGAATTTAATGAGGTGATATGTAAGAAAATAAATTTTAATTTAATAAATCTAAAAAGCAATGGATAAAATGCAGAGGTGGTACAAGAAAAGAATTGATTAATTCTGTTGGCAGAAAATGTTTAAGGAATGCTACACATTCCCAGGGAAAGTAACATTTGTGCTGAGTATTAAAGGAAGGATATGAGTCTAACTGGGTGTAAAAAGATAAGGGAAGGGGCTTTTAGATAGAGGAAAAAGCATATAAAAAGATATGAAGCAAGAAAACTGGAAAAATAGGTAGGTTGCTATTTGGGGCACCAGGATTGAAGTAGAGAATAACAATAGATGAGGCAAAATCAGGAAAGTATCGTATGCCATGATAAAGAGCCTGTACTTCTCCTAGAGACAACAAGGAAATGCTAAAAATTTTTAAGTAGAAATGTGAAATGACCTAATGTGCTCCTCAGAATAATCATTCTGGCAACAGTAAAGAAAATGGATTAGGAGGGAAAATGTCAAGACAGAGAGACTAGGTCATAGAGTGGGTAAGTTCACTTTTGAGTTTACAAACTTGCCTCTAGAATGGTACTTGGCATATAGTAAATGTACTTGATGATATTTATTTATTGACTGAGCAAAAGGTTATTGTATGAATCAAAAGAAGATAAGTCTGAGGAAAAATCATATAGAGATAAATAGAGCCTGCATTTTTGATAAACTACTTGATTCATCTGCTTACTTAGTATTTTACCTTAAGATTTCCACAAACTAATTAATAAAACAACTCAATAGAAAACTAGTGAAAAAGATATGAATGGCAAGCTCACAAACATGAAACTGAGTGATGACTATGTGAAGATATGTTCAACTTCTCTAGTAACCAGAGAAATGCAAAAATACCTTTTAAATCCGATGAGGTGAAAAAATATTTAAAAGTCTAAACAAAACCCAGCCTTGACCAGGATGTTAAATTGTTGGGACATTTACATGCTGCTGCTGGAAGTGTAAATTGGTGAAACCACTATAGAAAGCAAGTTGGCAATCAGTATTTAGTAAGTTAGAAGATATACATGCCATTTGACTCAGCATATCCATTTCAGGTATAAACCCCAGAGAAATGCTCACAGCTGTACAAAAATACATGTTCAACAATGTTCATTGCAGCATTATTGATTATAGCAAAACTTTGAAAATAAAACAGATGTCTTCAGGAGAATGAATGAATTTTGGCATTTGTATAACAGCATGATACTCTGTGAAAGTGAATAAATCAAAGGTATATGACTAGAACTTGAATAATCGTCACAAACAAAATATTGACTGAAAAAGCCTGCAAAATGATAATGTAGTGTGATGCCACTTATATAAAGTTAATTATGCAAAATAACATTATTATGTGTGTACAGTAAAGATAAAATACCAAATTGAAGAGCCTTGTTAAAAGCAAAACGGGATTAGGAAAGGTTACACAGGGGGCTTTAGCATATTTTTCTTTAAAAAAAAAAGTCAGAAACAAAGCAAAATTAAAAATTAGTAGGCTAGGTGATGTGTAGACAAGTGGTTTTTAAAAATTCTTTTTTATATATTTGAAATATTTCTTATGAAGAAATCCTCTGAGAATAGAGTTTAGAATTATCCTTGTTCGCAAAGTAAAATATTTCTCTAGCACGTAAATACTTTTAACAGCTTTTTATTTTGCAGATTTGACTGATGAATTAGCTCAGAAGCTGTTTGGTGTTTCAGAAATATCTTTGGCAACAATGGCAGGTTCACTCCCCACAGCAGTTCCAGAATCTCCTAGAATTTATCCTTCAAGGACACCCAAAACACCTCGAACACCCAGATTACAAGATCCAAACAAAACACCAAGATTTTATCCTGTTGTTAAAGAACCCAAAGCCATTGATGTAAAGGTACACAAAACACTAGGAATATAAAGCCTGAATTTTGTATACTTCAGCATTACAAAAGGATACTTCTTTAGTTTCTATCACAATAAAAAAATGTTTATTTTAGGTTGCAAGAATTCATTAAAAATTGATATTTTACCATCCTCATGTCTTCTCAGGTTAAGCAATAACTTCTTTACAATTGGTAGTGTTAATTAAAGACGATCAGAAGGTGTAGTGAAGAATCATTCTAAGTTATATTTTCTTTAATCCTTGTGTTGAAACCTAGCAAAGGGCCTTGTTAAGTTTTGTAACTTATATGTGAGATAATTTGAGTTTTGTGACTTCATATGATTTCATAATGTGTCATCCACAGTATGAAAATGTTTGAGTTGGTTTACTGTCAGAGGGTTTTAATTTACTTGTGAGATTCACACTACTGAAAGTAATTGCAATGTTTGACTCTTTTTTCCTTAGAGTCCAAGAAAAAGAAAAACAAGACATAGTACAAATCCCCCTCTAGAGTGTCATGTTGGTTGGGTGATGGATTTCAGAGATCACGGGCCGAGAACATCCTCTGTCAGGTACCGTAATTGTCAAACATTGCCTTGTTCTTAAGTTTGTTGAAAACAGTTACTAATTAGATATTTGGGAACATTTAAAAATTAATATGTTAGCAAATTATAGAACAATGAAAATAGTAAAAAGAAGCCAAAGAAAGGGAAATAAGTGGGACAGTTTTACAGTAAGTATGTTAAGGAATAATTCAGTAGAACAGTTATTTTCTTTTCCCTTTAGAGTAATTTCCACAAATGTGTACTTTTAGGTTAAAAATATTTAAGTCTATTAAATTTATTATCTTTGGAAAGTTTTCAGATTTTTCATAGCATAGTAGGTTCTTAGTGAGTTAATGTGCTAAACAATCTACTCAAATTATGTAAAGGATATGGAAATAAAACACATTAATATTTTGGAATTTTTCCTTTGGGGAAATAATTTAGGTTATCTGGTTTTTAGCAGTAAGTGGTTTTTCTTTTAGTTTTTAATTTAAAAAAAAGACTATTATTTACCTCAAAAAAGATGATAGAGCAAACCTTTTACAATGCCAGTTAAGTGCATTGTAATAGTATGGTTATGTCTTGTCCTGTAGAGTGGATGCAGAGGTGATTTACTGATTGTTTTGTGTTTTCTTGAAAACCTATCTTGTATACATATTTTCAGAATAATTATCTGATCATCTTTCTAATTGGAAAATGAGCTTTAGGAAAAAGTGTTTTTTGACTGATTACTGTAAAGGAAAGATTAGTTAGTTTCCTTCAAAGAAAAGCTAGAGAGTATATCATGATCTAAAAATCTCCAAGAATGTCTTTCCAGGAATATTCATTTGTTTCTTTTACATTTTGTTCTTATTAGATATAGTTTCCTTAGAAGATAAAATGTGTATATGTTCTTCTTGCACACCAATTGTATACTAATAGTTATTTTGTATTCTAAGTCATTTTGAGAGTTTGTTTCTTTTATTTTTTTTTTATTGGAGCAGTGCATTTAGAGATCAATAGGTAATGGTGGAAAATGTTGCATTGGTATATAGCAAGGAACAAGATAGGTACAGTCCCTGCCTTTCTGGAGCTTAATTTTAGAGTTGACAGACAAGTATACAATTACAAAGACAAGTATACAATTACAATAATGAGGGGTGAATTTTTTTAACCAGCTTACCTTTTAAGAGTAGTTTTAGGGGTTTCCTAGGTGGCACAGTGGTTGGGAATCTTTCTGCCAATGCAGGGGACACGGGTTTGATCCCTGCTCCAGGAAGATCCCACATGCCGCAGAGCAACTAAGCCTCTGCCCCACAACTATTGCACCTGTGCTCTAGAGCACGTGAGCCACAACTGTTGAGCCCATGTGCTGCAACTACTGAAGCCCACGCACCTAGAGCCTGTGCTCCACAGCAAGAGAAGCCATGGAAATAAGGAGCCTGCGCACCACAACAAAGAGTAGTCCCCGCTCACCACAACTAAAGAAAGCCCGTGCACAGCAGCAAAGACCCAACACAATCAATAAAATAAATTTAAAAAAAAATTGAGTGGAAGGTACAGAGAGTTCCCTTATACCCTCTGCATCCCCTGCCTCCCTCACCACAACCTCCCCTACTATAAACATTCATATCTTTAGCCCGTCAATGTAAGTATTGATTGGATTTAAATCTACTATCTTATATTCTATTTGTCTCATCTGTTCTTTGTTCTTTTTTTCCTACTTTCTTTTGGATGAGCTTAGTTTTTGTAATGATTCTATTTTATCTCTACTATTGGCTTCTTGTATCTCTTATTTTTTACTGGTCTTCTAGGGTTTATAATATACGTTTTGAGGTACAGTCTATTTCCAAATAGTATATCATTGCATGTATAGGATAAGAACCTTACTACAGTAAAGTTTCTTTTCCTCCCATCCTTTCTGCTACATTTTGTTATTATTTTTCTTTTATTTTTTTTAAGATTTATTTTATTATTTATTTATTTATTTTTATTTTTGGCTGCATTGGGTCTTCATTGCTGCACATGGGCTTTCCTAGCTGCGGCAAGCGGGGGCTACCCTGCTTTGCACTGTGTGGGCTTCTCATTGTGGTGGCTTCTCTTGTTATGGAGCACAGGCTCTAGGCATGTGGGCTTCAGTAGTTGCAGCACTCGGGCTCAGTAGTTATGGCTCACAGGCTTCAGCGCGCAGATTCAATAAGTTGTGGCACACGGGCTTAGTTGCTCCGAGGCATGTGGGATCTTCCCGGACCAGGGCTCAAACCTATGTTCCTTTCATTGGCAGGTGGATTCTTAACCACTGTGCCACCAGGGAAGCCCTGTTATTATTTTTCTTTACACAATTATCTATTAAAACAACATGAAAAAGAAATTTTAAAAATATTCTCATTTTTACCATTTGCAGTGCTCTTCATTTCTTAAACATTTCTTTGTGCAGGTCTATTGGCAATGAATTCTGTTAGCTTTTGTTTATCAGGAAAAGGTTTCTTTTTTTTCATTTTGAAAGATATTCTCATTGAGCATAGAATTCTATGATGTATCTAGGTATGAATTCAGATTCCTGTCTCATTCTGTTTGTAATGAATTTTAAGTATCAAAAGTGATACGACTTAGTGAAATAGTTTTCAAACTTTTTTTCCTAGGGACCTCTTTATCCTTTTAATTGTTGAGGACCTCAGAGAGCTTTTGTTTATGGGAGTTTTATAATTTAAAAATAAAAAGTTGAATTGAGTTTAAAAGTAAAACTGAAAAAAATTAAATATTTATTATTTAAAATAACAATAATAAACATATTATATATTAACATAAATAATTTTATTCATTTGGCTGCGCTGGATCTTAGTTGCAGCACGCTGAATCTTTGTTGCTGCGTGTGGAATATTCGTTGCAGCATGCAGGATCTTTAATTGTGGCTTGCAAACTCTTAGTTGCAGATGTGGGATGTAGGTCCCTGATCAGGGGTCAGATCTGGGCCCCCTGCATTGGGAGCTCGGAGTCTTAGTCACTGGACCACCAGGGAAGTCCCTCTCATATGTTTCTAAATTCAATTTGTAATTTAAAAAAATTTTTTATTGTTGAAGTAGAGGAATAAAATCCAGGAAAGGAAGGAGTATTTTAATAGCCTTTTAAAATAATTGTGTTTTATTCTTTGATATTATACCAAAACTGAACAAGTGGTAATTTTTTAACAATTAGTTGCAATGTGGAATCTGAAACCATATATCAATAACCATTTTCTACTCAGTGAATTTTTCATACTCTGTTACAGTAAAAGCCATTGGACTTCTTCCACTTTGAATGGCTCGTTTTATCTATGCATGCATTTGTAACATTATGGATTGGTCATTTGGAAAAATTGATTAACTGAGTTATGAGGACTTCTAAATGATGACATCTCAAAATACAATTTAAAAAAATCACATTTAAAAAAGTAACCACTAAGGAGAGTAATGTCAGGAAGATGGCAGAGTTGGAAAGAACAGGAATCTAAGTCTCACCACTTAGACATCAATTGTATCAGCAGAAACTGTCTGTATTGACTGTTTTGGAACTCTACAGTCTATTTGAACACAAAGCTTCCGGGGGAAAGCCTGTCTGCTAAATTGTTAATATCTGTTGATGTCAGCCTTTGGTGTAGTAGTGGCTATCCATCTCTCACCACCTCCAGCCCTGTGACAGCCATTTGGGAAGATGGCAACCCATGCTTCTGGCATGGCTTATTGGATCCCAGAGTAGGCAATAAGGACCTTGTCCTTCAAATAAAGGTACAGACACAGAGTCTGGTGGCCATTATTTCATCCCCACTGTCTGAATGTCTTTTTTTTTTCTTTCTTTTTTTAATAATACATTCAAAAACAAACACCAGTAGAAGTTTAGAAAATTACCATCCATGCCCAAGGAAAGATATAGGCTAAGAAAAAGACCTGAGGAGACTTTAAGCTTTTACTTCAGGCTTATCCCAGCACAGAAGCACCCTTTTGCAACAATTGAAAAAGACAGCAAACCTTGGGGAAGAGGGAGAATTTGATTTCCAGAGTTACCATATTATGAGATTCAAATCTTCATTGTTCAACAAAAAATAACAAGGCTTACAAAGAAATAAGAAAATATGGACCAGGAACTTCCCTGATGGTCCAGTAGTTAAGACTCCAGATTCCCAATGTAGGGGGCCAGGTTTTGATCCCTGATCAGGAAACTCGATCCTGCATGCTGCAACTGAAAGAAAAAAAAAAGATCCCATGTGCCATAACTAAGACTCAGTGGAGCCAAATAAATAAATAAATATTTTTTAAAAAAGGAAAAGAAAGTATGGGCCTTTTGAAGGAAAAAAATTAGTTGACAGAAAATGTACCTGATGAAGCTTGGATTCCATTCTTTCTAAACAAAGTGTTTAAAACAGGTGTTTTAAGGGTACTCAAAGAGCTACCTGAAGATATAGACAAAGATAGCAAAACAATGTATGACGAAACAAGATTATCAGTAGAGATAGAAATTATACAAAGGAACCAGAAAGGAATTCTGGAGCTGAAAATACAATAACTAAAATAAAAAATACACAGAAGCTTCAAAAGCAGATTTTTTCAAAAAGGAGAAAGAGGAAAGAATCAGCAGACTTAAAGATGGAACAATTTAAATTATCAAGTCTGAGGAACAGAAAGAATGAAGAAAAAACAAGCAGTATCTAAGGGATCTGTACCAAAACACACACTGCAGGAATCTCAGAAGGAAAAGAGGAAAAAGGGAGCAGGAAGAATATTTGAAAGAATAGTGGCTCCCAATTTGATGAAATACATGAATCTACGAGTTTAATAAACTTAATGAACTTGAAGTAGGATAAACCCAAAGAGACTCACATCGAGACACTTTATAATCAAACTATTGAAAACCAAAGACAAAGAGAGAATCCTGAAAACAGCACGAGAGAAGAGACTCATCACATACAAGGGATCCTTAGTAAATGTATTAGGCAGTTTCTCAGCAGAATCCTCAGAGGCCAGAAGGCAGTAGACTGATACATTCAAAGTATTGAGGGGAAAAAAAAAACCCCATCAACTGAGGATTCCTTATCTGGCAAAACTGCCCTCAAAATTGAGGGAGATATTCAGAGAGAAACAAAGCCTGAAGAAAAAGAAAAGAAAACAAAAGGTATATTGAATTAGAAAGAAGAAATAAAACTGTCTTTGTTCACAGATGACATGATTGTATATGTAGAAAGTTATAAATAATCAACAAAAATTCCTGGAACTAGTAAGCAATTATATCAAGATTGCAGGATACATGGTTAATATACAGAAGTCAATCCCTTCTGTAAATACCAGCAATGAACTAGTAGGATTTGAAATTAAAAGAAAAATGCTGTTTACATTATCACCCCCCCCAAAAGAAATAGGTATAAATCTAACAAAATATATACAAGATCTATATGAGGAAAACTACAAAACTCTGATGAAAGGAATAAAAAAACTAGATAAATGGAGATATACTCCATGTTCATGGATAGAAAGACAATATTGTCAAGATGTCAGTTCTTTCCAACTTGATGTACATATTCCATACAGTTCCAATAAAAAATCCCAGGAAGTTATTTTGTGGATATTAACAAACTGATTCTTAAATTTATATGGAGACGCAAAAGACCCAGAATAGCCAACATAATATTTAAAGAGAAGAACAAAGTTAGAAAATTGATACTACCTGGCTTCACTGTAAAGCTACAGTGATCAAGACAGTGTGGTATTGGTGAAAAAATGGACAAATAGATTAATGGAACAGAATGGAGAGTTTAGAAATAGACCCACATAAATATAGTCAAATGGTCTTTGACAAAGGAGCAAAGGCAATACAGTGGAGTGAAGACAATCTTTTTAACTAATGGTGCTGTCACAGCTGGACATTCACATGCAAAAAATAAGTCTAGACATAGATCTTACACCCTTCACAAAAATTAACTCAAAATGGATCACAGACCTAAATGTAAAGCACAAAACTATGAAACTCCTAGACGATAACGGGAGAAAATCTACCTGACCTTGGGTTGGGGTTGGGTGGTGACTTTTTAGACATGACACCAAAAGCATACTTTGTGAAGGAAGAAATCAATAAGCTGGATTTCATTAAAATGAAAAACTTTTGCTCTGTGAGTGACACTGTCAAGAGGATGGGAAGACAAACCGTAGAATGGCAGAAAGTATTTACAAAAGACACATCTGATAAAAGACTATTATCCAAGATATACAAAGAACTCTTAAAACTCAACAATAAAAACAAAAACAAACAAACACAAACTGACTAGAAAATGGGCCAAAGACCTGAACAGACACTGCACCAAAGGAGATACAGAGATGGCAAAAAGCACATGAAGATACTCCACATCATATATCATCAGGGAACTGCAAAGTAAGACAACAATTAAATTCCACTACACACCTATTAGATTGGCCAAAATCCAGAACACTGACAACACTAATAAATGCTGGTGAGAATGTGGAGTAACAGGAACTCTCATTCATTGGTTGTAGGAATGCAAAATGGTATAGCCACCTTGGAAGACAGTTTGGAAGTTTCTTACAAAACTAAACATACTCTTACCAAACAATCTAGCAGTCGCCCCCTGCCCCTTGGTACTTACACAAAGGAGCTGAAAACTTATGTCCACAAAAAAACCTGCACATGGATGTTTAAAGCAGCTTTATTCATAATTGCCAAAACTTGGAAGCAACCAGGACATCCTTTAGTAGGCAAATGGATAAACTGTAGTATATCCAGACAATGGAATATTATTCAGTGGCAAAAAGAAATGAGCTATCAAACCATGAAAAGACATGGAGGAACCTTAAATGCATATTAGTAAGTGAAAGGATACAATCTGAAAAGGCTACATACTGGGTATTCCAGCTATTCAACATTCTGGAAAAGGAAAACTATGGAGGTGATAAAAAAGGCCAATCGTTTCTAGGGGTTAGGTGGAGGGAGAGGTGAATAGGTGGAACACAGAAGATTTTTAGGGCTGTGAAAATACTATGTATGACACTGTAATGATGGCTACATCTCGTTGTACATTTGTCCAAACCCGTAGAATGTACAACACCAGGAGTAAACGCTAATGTAACTCTGGACTTTGGGTGATTATGATGTGTCAGTGTGGGTTTGTCAGTTGTAACAAATGTACCACTCTGGTGCTAGATGTGCTGGGTGTTGATAGTGGGGGAGGCTGTGGTGTGGGGAGCAAGGAATGCAGATGGTATAAGGGAAATTTCTATACCTTTCGCTCAATTTGCCATAACCTTGATATACCTGTAAAAGATAAAGTCTTTATACAAAAAAAAAAAAAAAAGAAAAGCTGAAGGAGTTCATTACTGCTAGATCTGCCCCAAAGAAATGCTGAAGATAATATGAACGGACACTAGGCAGTAACAAGAAGCCATATGAAGAAAGAACGAACTTTGGTAAGAGTTTTGTTGTAATTTAATTTGTAACTCCACTTTTTACTTTCTATGTTATTTAAAAGACAAATGCATTAAAAAATTACTAATCTATGTTTGGTATACAATGTATAAAGATGTAATTTATGACACCAGTAACAGAAAGTGGGGTGTATAAGAACAGACTTTTTGTTAAGTGTAATCCTCATAATAACCACAAAGAAAATATTTTATTCAAAAGGAAATGAAACAACACAAAAGTTAGGCAGCAAGAGAGAAAATGAGGGACAACAAATATATAAGACATATAGAAAACTAATAACAAAACGGCAGGTCCCTCCTTACCAATAATTACTTTAAATACAAATAGGTTGCATTTTCCAGTCAGAAGGCAGAGATTGGCAGGATGGATTAAAAACATGATCCAACTATATACTGTCTACAAGAGACTCATGTTAGATTCAAAGACACAAATAGATTGAAAGTAAAAGGATGGTAAAAGATGCAAATTTATGAGAGTTGGGGTGGCTATTTTAATATCAGACAAAATACACTTTAAATCCAAACAGATTACAAGTGATAAGGACATTATATATTAATTGAATGTTCATTATAAACATTTATGTAACTAATAACAGGTCCTTGGGAGATATATGAAGCAAAAATTGACAGAATTAAGAGGAGAAATAAATAGTTCTACAAGAATAGTTGGAGATTTCAATACCGTGCTTTCAATAATGCATACATAGATCAACCCAACATAAGATAATGAACAAAAGAAGACCAACAATAGAAGAATACAGATTCTTAAATACACATGGGACATTCTCCACAATAGACCATATGTTAGGCAACAGAAGTTTAAATAGATTTTAAAAGAGATACCACACAAGGTATCTTCTCTGACCACAATGGAATGATGTTAGAAATCCCTAACAGAAGGAAAATGAAACTTCACAAGTATGTGGAAATTAAACAACACATTCTTAAGTACCCCATGGGTCAAAGAAGAAATCACAACGGAAATTAGAAAATACAGTTGGCCCTCCACATCCATGGGTTCCGCATCCATGAAGGGTTCTGTAGCCAATCCTCGATGAATACTGAGGGATGACTGTACTTACAGATGAATGAAAGTAGAAACACAGCACACCACATCTTATGGGGTGCAGCAAATTTGTAGCTGTAAATGCCTGCATTTAAAAAGAAGGGAAATCACAAATCAGTAACCTAACATTATACCTTAAGGAATTCAAAAAAGAAGAGCAAACTAAAAACAAAGATAACAGAAGGAAGGAAATAGTAAAGATTAGAGGAAAAATAAACAGTATAAAGGAGAGTAAAACAGTAGAGAAAAATCAGTGAAATCAAAAGTTGGTTCTTTAAGAAGATTAGCAAAACTGACAAACCTTTCTTTAAAAAAAAATATATAGGGGGCTTCCTAGGTGGTGCAGTGGTTGAGAATCCGCCTGCCAATGCAGGGGACACGGGTTCAATCCCTGCTCCAGGAAGATCCCACACGCTGAGGAGCAACTAAGCCCATGTGCTGCAACCATTGAGCCCATGTGCTGCAAGTACTGAAGCCCATGCACCTAGAGCCTGTGCTCTGCAACAAGAGAAGCCACGGCAATGAGGAGGCCACGCACAAAAACGAAGAGTAGCTCCCACTCACCACAACTAAAGAAAGCTGGGCCGGCACACAGCAACGAAGACACAACACAGCCAATAAATAATATATATATATATTTATTTATTTGGCTATGCCGAGTCCTAGTTGCAGCATGAGGGATCTTTAGTTGTGGCATGCAGGATTTTTAGTTGCGGCATGCAAACTCTTACTTGAGGCCTGTGCGATCTACTTCCCTGACCAGGGACCAAATCCAGGGGCCCTGCATTGGGAGTGTGAAGTCTTAGCCACTGGACTACCAGGGAAGTCCCTGACAAATTTCTTTAGGTAGACTGCCAAGGGGAAAAAAGAAGATGCAAGTAACTAAAATCAGAAATGAAAATGGAGACATTATTACTGACCTTATAGAGATAAAAATGATTCTAAGAGAATACTATGAACTATACATCAACAAATTAGGTAACCTAGAAGGAATGCATAATTTCCTTGAAACACATAAATTGCATATTCAATAAAAAAAAAATTCAACCCACCTATAAGAAGTAAAGAGATCAAATCTATAATTTAGAACCCCTATAAAGAAAGTTCTGGACCCAGTTGCTTCACTAGTAAATTCTACCAAATATTTGAAGAAGAATTGACACTAACACTCCTCAGACTCTTTCAAAAAATTGAGAAGGGAATACTTATTCTCTGAGGCCTGCATTACCCGAATACCAAAACCAGATAAAGATATCACAAGAAAATAAAATTATCCCAATAGTACAAGAGTGACTCAATATAAGAAAATCAATATAATACATCTTATTAATAGAACTCAGGAAAAAACTACATAATCATCTCAGTTGACATAGAAAAGAACAAAATCCAACATCATTTTATGATTAAAAACTCTTAGAAAACTAGGACTAGAGGGAAAATTCCTTAACATGATAAAAAGTATTTATGAGAAACCCATGGCTGGCATTATACTCAATGATGTAAGACTGAAAGCTGTCCCCTTAAGATCAGGAACAAGACAGAGGTACACGCTTTAGCCATTGGTATTCACTGTTGTGCTGAAAGTCCTAGCTGGAGCTAGTAGAGAGGAAGGTGAAAGAAAAGACATCAAATTTAAAAGGAGGAGATAAGTCTATCTCTAGTCACAAATGATATGATTCCATAAATAGAAAATTTCAAAGAATCAACAAGAAAGAAACTGAAGCTAATAAACAAATTTGGCAAAGTTGCAGTATACAAAATGCACATAAATCAGTTGTGTTTCTATATGCAGCATTGAACAATTTGAAAAGGAAATTAAGAAAGCAATTCTATTTACATTAGCATCTAAAAGAGTTGAATACTTAGGAATAAATTTAACCAAAGAGGTGAAAGACTAATACACTGAAAACTATAAGAGATTGCTGAAAAAATTATGGTAGACCTAAATAAGTGCAAAGACAGTCCATTTTTATGGATAGGAAGACTCAACATTGTTAAGACATTATTACAATCCAAAGTGATCTGTAGATTCAGCACAATCCCTACAAAAATTCCCATAGCCTTTTTCACAAAAATGGAAAAGCTTATCCTCACATTTATATGGAATTGCAAGGAGCCTGAAAAGCCAAAACGACCTTAAAAAGAAGAATGAAATTGGAGGAACAACACTTCCTAACTTTGAAAAGGCTACAGTTACTACAAGACTACAGTGATTAAAACAGTATGGTCTTGGCATAAGGACAAATGTACAGACAAGTGGAATAGAATAAAGAGTCTAGAAATAAACCATCATATGTGGTGTTTATTTTCTACAAGGGTGCTGACACTATTCATTGAAGGAGAGGATCATCTTTTTAACAAATGGTGCTGGGAAAACTGGATATCCAGTGTGTGAAAGGGTGGAATCCATACCTTACACCAGATACAAAAAAACTAACTCAGAATGGATCAAAGACCTACTTAAGAGCTAAAACTACAAAACTCTTAGAAGAAAGCATAGGGGAACATCTTTATGACTCTAGATTTGACAGTGGTTTCTTGAGCATGAGACCGAAAACCTGCCAAATAAACTAAAAATTGCCTAATAAAAGAGAAAAATAGATACATTTTTCTTCATCATAATTATGAACTTTTGTGTATCAAAGGATACTATCAGAGTGAAAAGACAAGCTACTGAATAGGAGAAAATATTTGCAAATTATATATCTGATAAGGGGTTAATATTCCAAACATACAAAAATCTCCAACAACTCAACAGTAACCCCAAAACCCAATTCAAAAATGGGGAAAGGATTTGAATAGACATTTCTCCAGAGAAGATATACACATGGCCAATAAGCAAAAATATATGAATGACCAATAAGCAAAAGGTGTGCAATATCATTAATCATTAGAGAAATGCAAATCAAAAACCACAAAGAGACACCTCTTCACACCCATTAGGATGGTGTTATGGACTGAATTGTCTCTCCAAAATTATATGATGAAGCCCTAACCCCGCTGTGTGATTGTATTTGAGATAGGGCCCTTAAGGAGATAATTAAGGTTAAATGAAGCCATAAGTGGAGCCCTAACCCGATAGGACTAGTGACCTTATAAGAAGAGGAAGAGACACCAGAGATCTCTCTATTTCTGCATGTAGACAGAGGAAAGGCCATGTCAGGACACATTGAGAAGGTAGCTCTCTGTAAGCCAGGAAGAGAGGCCTCCCCAGAAACCAGCACTGCTGGCACTGTGATCTTGGACTTCTAGCCTTCAGAACTATGAGAACATAATTTTCATTGTTTAAGCTGCCCAGTTTGTGGTACCTTGTTATGACAGTTGAGCTGACTAATATGTGTATAATCAAAAAAACTGAAAGCAAATGTTTGTGTGGGTGTGGAGAAATTAGAACCCTGTGCATTGCTCTCGGAAATATAAAATGCTGCAGCCATTGTGGAAAACAGTTTGGCATTTTCTCAAAGTGATAAAACATAGGATTACCACATGACCCAGGTATTAGACTCCTAGGTATATATCCAAAAAAATTGAAAAGAGGGAATTGAACAGATATTTTTATACCCATGTTTATAGCAGCATTATTCATAATAGCCATAAGGTGGAAATAATAGTAGAGTCTGTCAACAGATAACTAGATAAAAACAATAGGTATAAACATGCAATGGAATATGATTCAACCATATAAAAGAATGAAACTTTGATTTAGGCTTCAACATGGGTGGACCTTGAGAACATGCTTAGTGATATGATATAAGGCAGACTCAGAAGGATGAATATAGTATGCTTCCACTTACATGAGGTACTTAGAATAGTCAAATTCAAAGACAAATTAGAATAGAGGTTATTGGGGGCTGCAGGGAGAGGGAAAGGGTTATCCATTATTTAATGGATAGAGTTTTTGTTGGGGATGAAAAAGAAGTTTTTGGTAGAGGTAGTGGTATAGCTATATAACATGAATAGTTATGCTGATGAGTAGTACACTTAAGAATGATTAAAATTACAAATATATATATTTTACAACACACACAAACTCCTAAAACACAAAAACAAAAACAAAACATCCCACCACTGATTTCATTAGACAACTGTTTAGGTATGAGTGAGAGCTATGATGTCTGAGTAACCATAGTTTGTTGGTTATTCTTATAATTAAAATGGTATTCCATGAAAAAATCAGTTCAGCTCACAACTTTATCGCATGAGTGCTTTTACTTAAGATAACTGTCGTAGTTCGTACTGCTGTAACAAATATCCCATAGGCTGGGGAGCTTAAACAGCAAACATTTATTTCTCACAGATCCAAGAGGAAGGTGCCAACAGGTCCCACGTATGGTGAGGGCCTGCTTCCTAGTTTGCAGATGGCCATCTTGTTGTATCCTCACATGGCAGAGAGCAGAGAGAGAAGGAAGCTCTCTCATGTCTCCTCTCATAAGGGTGCTTATCCCGCTCATGAGAGCTCTACCGTCATGATTTATGTACCTCCTAATACCATCACATTGGGGGTTAGGAATTCAACAAACATTTAGTCTGTAACAACAGCCATCATACTTTGATATGCTGCAAAAGTGCTTTTCTCCCCCTAATTGTTACAAAAAACACATAGCATGAAACATTCACCATCTTAACTATTTTTAAGAGTACAGTTCGGTAGTATTAAGTATATTCATGTTGTGAAACATCTCCAGAACATCCTCATTTTGCAAAACTAAAGCTTCTGTCCCATTTTGTCATACACAATGAGATGTATTTAAGTGTTGAGATTTCATAAAGTTAATTTTCTTTTTTTGCTTCATCAAGGACCTCTTAAGGTGAAACTGGTGTTAAAAAATTTTTTTTTTCAAATACTAGCAGTTACAATATAACCACTAGTAAGTAAAGTTTGGTTCCACTGCCTCAGTTTGCATCAGCAGTTTTATACACCATTGCTTTAGTCCTATCAGTACAAATGTGGACTCAGTGAAGAGGGCAGATAACATCTAAGTATTATTGTGAAAATAGTTTTGACTTTGCAGACTTTCTGAAAGGTCCTTGGGACCTTCTGCAAGCATCCACAGACCACACATTGAGAACCACTGATTTTGATCAGCCTTAGGAAGATCACTTTGGTGGCAGTATAGAGGAGGGAGATTGGAAAAACAAAGAGGCCAGTTAGTTCAAGTGAAAGAAGAGGAAAGCCTCAATTTGAATAATAGAGTGAAGATGAAAAGGAAAAGATATTTTGTTTTAAAAAAAGAAAGAAAAAGGAAAAGATAAATATAGGCGAAATTTCAAAAGTGAAATTGATTTACAGAATTGCAGGTATGGCTTTAGGATAATGAAAATATTGCCTTTGTGCCAGGTTTTATACCTCATTTCCACTTATTCAATTAATATCATTAACCTAATTACTTATGAAAATTGAAAATTTCCCCAGTACCATAAGAAAAAAATAAACAAATATAAACTAAATTAATAATGGATCTGGAAGAGAGGAGTAAGCTAGCTAGTCAGTTATCTGCTTCTACTTATTGTTTTAGTTTGAGAATTTATGACCATGTCCTTTATCAACTTCTGAATTTACCCATGTATTGAACATAAATAGCAATTCATATGTAGACCTGTATATCATTAGTTTAGTAGGAGAGTTTTAGGAGCCGATGCCTTTTCCACTGCTTAGCCTCTCAGTAACAAATAGTACAGGTTGGTTTAAACACTTGGTTCTTGATATTTCTTTCAGTTTGAAGGCTTTTTTCCCCTCCTCAAACAGCAGTTCAAATGCTTCGCCTTCAGAAGGTGCACCACTAGTAGGAAGTTATGGATGTACTCCTCATTCATTCCCAAAGTTCCAGCACCCTTCTCATGAACTTTTGAAGGAAAATGGCTTTACCCAACAGGTGTACCACAAGTATCATAGAAGATGTCTAAGTGGTAAGATGCCTTCCTTTATATAGCTATCTTTAAAATCAAAGCTTAATTCTAAAAAATTCAAATTGTGACATTTAATATCAGGTTAAAATAGCCTTTTATTTTATTATAATTACCTTAAGTAAATGTGTTGATATATAGTCTTTATGTATTTTGTAGCTTAGACACATTAGGAAATAAAGCTTACTGTATTCTTGTTACTCTTGACAAATGCTTAAATTTGAGCAATGAGTCAAAAAATGTATTATTTGTTCTTTGTTTAGAAGAAACCCAATTGGGGATTAATATGTTTCAGCTTTCTTTATTTTACGCTATGTAAAACGCCTGCTATTTTGACTTTTTCCAGAGAGAAAACGCTTGGGAATTGGCCAGTCCCAAGAAATGAATACCCTCTTTCGTTTCTGGTCCTTTTTCCTCAGAGATCACTTCAATAAAAAAATGTATGAGGAATTTAGACAACTTGCTTGGGAAGATGCAAAAGAAAATTACAGGTCAAATATTTTCTCATATTTTTACACTTGGAGGGAATTTTTAAAAAATACTAAAAACTAGTACTGAAGTAGCCTAATTTTTTTTTTTGGGGGGGGGGGGTACACCAGGTTCAATCATCTGTTTTTATACACATATCCCCGTATTCCCTCCCTTCCTAGACTCCCCCCCCCCCGAGTCCCCCCCACCCTCCCCGCCCCAGTCCTCTAAGGCATCTTCCATCCTCGAGTTGGGCTCCCTTTGTTATACAACTTCCCACTGACTATTTTACAGTTGGTAGTATATATATGTCTGTGCTACTCTCTCGCTTCGTCTCAGCTTCCCCTTCACCCCCCGCCCCCTCCCAAACCTCGAGTTCTCCAGTCCATTCTCTGTATCTGCGTCCTTGTTCTTGTCACTGAGTTTATCAGTACCATTTTTAGATTCCGTATATTACATATAGCTCCATCTCATCCCTTTTTATAGCTGAGTAATATTCCATTGTATATATATGCCACATCTTCTGTATCCATTCACTTGTTGATGGGCATTTAGGTTGCTTCCACGTCCTGGCTATTGTAAATAGTGCTGCAATAAACATTATGGTACAAGTTTCTTTTGGGATTATGGTTTTCTTTGGGTATATGCCCAGTAGTGGGATAACTGGGTCATATGGTAGTTCTATTTGTAGTTTTTTAAGGAACCTCCAAATTGTTTTCCATAGTGGCTGTACCAACTTACATTCCCACCAACAGTGCAGGAGAGTTCCCTTTTCTCCACACCCTCTCCAACATTTGTTGTTTCCAGACTTTGTGATGATGGCCATTCTGATTGGTGTGAGGTGATACCTCATTGTGTGAAGTAGCCTAATTTTTTATAGCAGTTTTTTATAGTTTGTATTTATAAACTATATAAAAGTAAAAAAATGATACTTATTATTTATAAACAATTTTTTCCCACTAAATGAGAAGAAAAAGGTTGGTCATGATTTATCTCACATGCTTTACCTGTAAAATTTTACTTATTTTTTTCTTTGTTTTTTTTCTTCATTTGTTTATGCCTTTTTTTTTTAGTTTTTTTATTTTTTGTAAGCTCTTTATTGGAATATAATTGTTTTACACTGTTGTTCCAGTACTTGATTGTTTAATAATTACCAAAATTTTAAATATGTTTTTCATTTAATCAGTTGTAGACTAAAAATGATTATAATGATAACCCAATCCAAAAGATTTTGAATTTTTAGAGCCTTATGATCATCAAAATAAAAATAAAAATTTAAATTTTAGTTAATATACAGGTTTTTGTTGTAGATTCATTGAACAAGTATTTAATAAACATCTTTGTACCAGACTCTTTATTTGTTTCTTGGGACATGTCAGTGAATGAGAGATTATACACACATACACGCACACACACGCGCGCGCGCGCACACACACACACACACACACACACACACACACACACACACACACACACACACACACACACACACACACACACACCCCTTTACCTGAACTCCTGGAATTTATATTTTGGGTTGAAGTAGCCTAATTTTGAACTGTGAAAATAGCACGTAATAACTGGGGGAAGGACTGTGTTAGTTTTCTACTGCTGCATAGAAAATTACCCCAGAACTCAGAAGCTTAAAACAACAAACATTTATTAATTCATAGTTTCTAAGGGTCAAGACTCCAGGAACAGCTTAGCTGGATGGTTCTGGCTCGGTTCTCTCACTGGATTGCAGTCAAGGTATTGAACGGGGCTGCAGTCTCTGAAGACTTGATTCAGGCTAGAAGATCTTCATGCTCATTCACTTGGATATTGGCAGGAGGCTTCAGTACCTCACCACATAGGCTTCCCCGTGGGGCATTTCCCGACGTGACTTTACCCAGAGTGAATGATCTAAGAAAAGGGGAGAATGTCCAAGATGAAAGTGTCAGTGTCTTACATAACCTACACTTGAAAATGGCATCACTTCTGCCTCTATTATAGTGTTCACACAGGCCAACCCTGTATAATGTAGGAGGGGACTACACAAGTTTGTGGGTATCATGTTTGGAACCATTTTAGGGGATGGTACAAAGGCCAAATGATATTTGAAAGAGATTTTTCTCTCTCTTGCCCCTACTATTACAGATTTCCCTTAGATGTGCATATACATCCCCAAACTGATACATGCTTAGAGTCAAACCATTTGTTAAGATTCCTTGAGATAAGAAAAAGTAAGGTCTCTCTGACTCACCTGTTCAATCTCACTTTTTCCTACTACAATTGACCCTTCAACAATACCAGTTTGAATTGAATGGGTCCACTTACATGCAGATTTTTTTCAATAGTGAATACTACAATACTACATAATCCATGGTTGATTGAATCTGTGGATGAGGAACTGCAGATATGGAGGAACCATGTATACAGAGGGCCAACTTTTAAGTTATACTCAGATTTTCTACTGTGGGAAGGTTGGCACTCCTAACCCGCACATTGTTTAAGGGTCAACTGTAGTCCTCTAGGCAACAGTGGTACTGAACTACGTGTTCTCCAAGTGAGCCGAGCTCTCTAGCCTCTAGATATCTGTACATATCCTTACCTCTGCTTATGCTTCTCTTCTTCCTCCCTCTGCTTTGCTAACTCTTCTTTTTGTCCAGGTTAGATCTTGCTTCCTTGAGAAATGTTCAGGGAAAGTTTGTGCTAACCGGGCTGAGTTGAGAGCAGACCAAGAGGATGAGAAGGAACATGAAGTGGATTCGTGCAAGCTAAGCTATTCATTTGTGGGAAAAAGGAGGAAGATGGGATGGAAGAAGAAAAAAGATCATTTTCCTCTCAATATTTACCTAAATTTACCCTTCTTCAGGTTCTAAAAATGGATTCCTCTTGTATAGCTCAAATAAGAATCTATTGTTAACCATTATTGTAATTGTCAAGAGGAATGCAAGAGATGCAAATACATTTTTCTGAAAAAAAAATTTGCACTGACCTGTGTAAAAATAAAGCCCATTTGGTTTTCATCTAGAATCTTGATCTTGATCAGGAATGATAGATAAATGGCATGTGTACCTCTGTTTCCCTCTTCTGTGTCCATTACTGACATCTCTAATCAATCCCAGCATTGTTTAATACTGTTCTTGAATTCAGATTTACAGTCTTTCTTATCACAGCTGTAGTAGCTACTGCCATTTTACCAGAGTTGGCACAAAAGGCAAACTTAGCCATTTCCTTTAAAAAATTTTTTCTTATTTTATATTGGGGTATAGTTGATTTACAGTGTTGTGTTAGTTTAAGGTGTACAGCAAAGTGATTCAGTTATATGTATACATATATGCATTCTTTTTCAGATTCTTTTCCTATATAGGTTGAGTAGAGTTTCCTGTGCTAGTAGGTCCTTGTTGGTTATCTATTTCATATACAGTAGTGTGTATATATTAATCCCAACCTCCTAATTTATCCCTCCCCCCACCTTTCCCCTTTGGTAACCATAAGTTTGTTTTCAAAGTCTGAGAGTCTGTTTCTGTTTTGTAAATAAGTTCATTTGTGTCATCTTTTTAGATGCCACACATAAGCAATATAGTGATATTTGTCTTTTCCCGTATGGCTTACTTCACTTAGTATGACAGTCTCTAGATCCATCCATGTTGCTGTAAATGGCATTATTGCATTCTTTTTTATTGCTGAGTAGTATTCCATTGTATATGTGTACCACATCTGCTTTATCCATTCACCTGTCGATGGACATTTAGGTTGCTTCCATGTCTTGGTTATTGTAAATAGTGCTGCTGTGAACATTGGGGTGCATGTATCTTTTCAAATTATAATTTTCATTTTCTAAGGAAACTCCAGATTGTTCTTCATAGTGGCTGATCAAGATGTTCTCATTCAAACTGTTTTGCTACCCATTAGTGGGTTGTGAAATCAATTTAGTGGTTCTGACTTACTTAAAAAATAGAAACTATCAGACTGCACTGAACATGTTTTACAATTCATACGTAAATACAAATTTAAGAATTATTTGCAAAACACGTGTTTTTATGTATTTATTTATTTTATTGGCTGTGTTGGGTCTTTTTTTTTTTTTTTTTTTTTTGCTGTGCGCAGGCTTTCTTTTTAGTTGCAGTGAGTGGAGGCTACTCTTCGTTGTGGTGCGCAGGCTCCTCATTGCCATGGCTTCTCTTGTTGCAGAGCACGGGCTCTAGGCGTGTGGGCTTCAGTAGTTGCAGCACATGGGCTCAATAGTTGTGGCTCATGGGCTCTAAAGCGCAGGCTCAATAGTTGTGGTGCACGGGCTTAGCTGCTCCGCGGCATGTGGGATCTTCCTGGAGCAGGGATCGTACTCATGTCCCCTGCATTGGCAGGCGGATTCTTAACCACTGCGCCACCTAGGAAGCCCTGTTTTTATATATTATGCACATGTATATGTGAGTGTTGTGTTGCCTTGGTCACAAGGTAAAATATTTTTCTTACTATTGGACTTAGAAAAGTTTGAAAGCATTTGTTATAATCTCAGCATATTTTGCTGTTTATGCAAACAATTTCTGTTTGTCCCTCAGGACTTTCTAATAACTTTTCTGATCCCATTTCTACCCAAGTCTAGGTTGGGAGTTCCTCTTCTTTCTTTCTGTGGTATTCTGTATATGTTTATAATAGCTTTTAAAAACAGTTTTATAATTTTGGTCTGTTTTGCAGTGTTCATGACTAGACTGGATTAGCTCTTCCTTGGCAAGTATAGCACAGTGGTCAAGCACCTGAAGCCTTTTGAATCAAACCTAGATTTGAGTCCCAGCTCATTAACTTATTGTGACCTTGGCGAGTTATAATCCCAGTAGGCTTTAGGTTCTTTATCTGTAAAGTGGGAGAAATTATGATAGATACCCATACCCATATCCTAGGGGTATGGTGAAGATTAAAAAAAGACAACATGTAAAGGGCTTAACGTGTTACTTGATACATAGTAAATGCTCAATAAATGGTTATTCTTATTAGGAAGAAGATCAGTACTAAATGTATCTATTGACCAACATTAGCAGTAAGATGTTTTCAAGAAAAAAGGCGAGAAATATACATACATATCTGCAACGTGCCAGCTCTAAGTGCTTTACAAATGCTATCTATTATTGAAAGTTAGGATATTATTATCTCCATTTTTAGAGATATGATTATAAGCCTAGAATTCAAATGTAGTTCTTTCTGGTTCTCAGCCTTTATGTTTTCTACTCATCTAAGCTGTCTCACAGTGATTGGTCAGCGAGTAAATGACAACTGAGAGGCTGGTCATTTGCCCCTGCTCTTTACTTTAGCAGTTATGGATTGTATTATTTGGATTGTATTATTAATGTCATATTTTTGATCTTTGGAATTAATTTGCTAAAAAATAAGACTATAAATCCAGATATTAGTAGTACTAGCCTTTACCAAAAATCTAAGAATCCTAACATGCCTCTGAAATGTGCTTTACTTGATAAAACCTAAAATTTCTCAATCCTGCTTTCCAGAAAGAAAAAAAGAAATCTAGACTTCACCACCAGAGATTATGATTTCATTGGTTTGGGGTGGAACCTGGGCATCAGCATTTTTTAAAAGCTCCCCAAATGGTTCATATGTGTAGTCAAGGTCGAGAACCACTGATATCAATATAATATGATCCCGTAAGAGGAGTGTTAAGACAGGTTGTCATTCTGAGCTGGTGTTCCTTTAGCCCTCAGTCCCCTTAGCCTCAATCATATAAGCCCGAGGAATAGCGTCATTTATGGCTACCAAAGGAAAAGGCTCAGCTTAGTGTGTGGTTGGCAGTCCTGCATTTCTCTTGCCATCTTGCCAAGAAACCTGTTTATTCTTCACTCTCTATTTTGTAACTAAGCTGGCTACAAAAGACATGTGCCTGAACACACACACACACACCCTTCTTCCTGTGAATAAAGGCTGGGCAGTATTATGTTACCAGGAATGAAGAAATGTAGCCTCTCCTCCACTGAGGCACCCAGAATGGCTTAAGGATTCTAAATGAGGAATTTTTTAAATTGTGACATGTTTTAGTTGAATGAGCTAGATAGTCTCTTTACTGCTGTCCATTGACCTTGTCCATGTGCACTCTCATGGGTTCTGCTCAGCACCATTAGTTGAAGGTTGAGCCCATGTAGTTTCTTGATCCACTGGCCAAAACTTGTCTCAGGTTCTGTAGGTAGTTGTAAGAAGAAACAAATTTACTGTCTGATTTATGCAGTGATACAGTTCTTTTGGCAAAATATCTTTTATTTCATGTACTTTATGAGCAGGAAGGCTCTCTTAGGAGACATTTAACTAGGTTTGTCTCTTTATAGTTGAATGGGTCAACCACACCTAGGGTCTATGGCCCGAGAGTATGGACTTTATCTTCCTAGAGTAGAGATTATGTTCAAGAGTATTTAATACCATGTACTAACACACCATTATAAGCCTTGGTTTGGGAAAAATCTAAAACATTGGCAGTTTGTCACTAGATCTTTTGAAGTACGAGGGAGTTCTTCAGAAATACCAGGGAGAGATCCTCTGTCTGTTCAAAGAAGCCATTCTCTAATTGTCCAAGGGCTGCCTCTTATTTTGCAAATTCCCAGTATACGACCATGAGATGCTATGCCTCAATCAACAAAAATAGCAAAGCCAGCTGTGGATTGCTAATTACCACTTCAGCTAAAAATCTGCATACTAAAAATTACATACATTTGAACATTTTTGTTTGGGATTATTTGTGCCATGTTTGATTGTATCAGTGCTGTTATATATGACTATTTGCATTGTCATAGCAAAAATTTTATTATAAACCTTTTATTTTTCCCCCACAGGTATGGATTAGAATGTCTGTTCAGGTTTTATAGTTATGGACTGGAAAAAAAATTCAGACAAGAAATTTTTAAGGATTTCCAAGAAGAAACCAAAAAAGACTACGAATCTGGTAAAACAAAACAGTAACCTTATTCTGTTTGGAGATTGTAAATCTGAGTCTGTCAGTAAATAGGGAGTTTGTAATTTTTTTTTTTTTTAGGGCAACTATTTAAGACTTTCAGGCCACTGTTATGGTTTGTGATGAAGGATGGAGCACTGTATATATAGTAAGAAGGTCTTTCCTATGAGATGTTGGAAAATAACCACTCCCAAGTGTTTCCTTTATGGATTTGTATTTTGTCATTATTTCTTTGACACATGACTACTCACTGATATTACATGAAAATTCTGTGTAACATGAGCAGGTATGCTTGGCAAGGTGGAATGGCGCAGTGGGTAACAGTGCAGGCTCTGGGCTAGATCCCTAAGTCTGAATCCCATTTCCCCTCCTTAATAGCTCTGTGGCCATGGGTAAGTTACTTAATCTTGTTAGATATAAAACAAAACAAAACCAAACCCCACCAAAATCTTGTTAGCCTCAGTTTACTCATCAGTAATGAGCACAAAGCACACCTATATTACAGGGTTGTACAGAGTTCAAATCAGTTTAATATACAATAAACCACTTAAGTAATACCTGTTACATGGCAAATGCTCAATAAATGTTAGGTGCCATTACTCATTACAATGTTTTATCCTCAAGATCTAGATAAAGTATATATTAGAAGACATGGCTTGGGCTTCCTAGGTGGCGCAGTGGTTGGGAATCCACCTGCCAATGCAGGGGACACGGGTTCGATCCCTGCTCCAGGAAGATCCCACATGCCGTGGAGCAACTAGGCCCATGCGCCACAACTATTGAGCCTGCACTTTAGAGCCCGTGAGCCACAACTATTGAGCCCATGTGCTGCAACTACTGAAACCCATGTGCCTAGAGCCTGTGCTCTGCAACAAGAGATGCCACGGCAATGAGGAGCCCGCGCACCACAACAGAGAGTAGCCCCCACTCACTGCAACTGAATAAAGCCCACGCACAGCAAAAAAAGACCCAACACAACCAACAAAATAGATAAATAAATAAATAAATAAATAAATAAATTTATAAAAAAATAGAAGACATGGCTTAATGCTGGTAGGATCATATTCAATATGAATCATTTTTTAAAGATTCTGTATAGTTTATTGTGTATATTCTTTGTTATTAGGTCAGCTGTATGGATTAGAAAAGTTTTGGGCTTATCTAAAATATTCTCAATCTAAGACACAATCTGTTGATCCCAAACTTCAGGAATACCTCTGTAGCTTTAAGAAGTTGGAAGACTTCCGTGTTGATGTAAGTTTTAAGTCCTTTCTCCTGTATTCTTTTTATTACTCTTGAGCTATCAGTGACTTTCTTAACTTTAATTTTACAATTTTTATTTTTTAACTTTTATTTTGAAAATTTAACTTTCCAGTTTTGGAATCAAACTTTAAAATAGGTGCAAAAATAATATAGAGAATTCGCATGTATTGTTTACCCAGAGTCCCTAAGTGTTAATATCTTACATAACCATGGTGCAATTTTCAGTTCACTTTAATTTTGATATGTATGATAAACATTTTATGGGTTTAGTAACTTTATGTGGACATGTTACTAATTTCTCACTAGCAGTTTTAAATTTTTTCACTTTTTATGTACTTTTATAGTTTTTATAACATGTGCTGATAGAACATGGATTTAGGGTTCCCCACATAAAATTAGAGCAAGAATGTTATTTGCATGTGTAGAGACAGGATAATAGGCTTTAAACAATTTGTTTCAATTGGAAAAGGAAAACATTTTAAAGAAACGAATGGGATGAGCATAAAAAGATAAAGGAAAAGAGAAAGAAAAGAGAAATAAAGAAAGAAGAATAAAAAGAGCAGAAAAGAGAGAGGTGAAAGGAAGGCTAGGTTCATCTCTGCTTAGTATTATAATTCATTTGTCTTGTAGTTTTGTGTAAATAGATTTGATAGCCCAGGGATGGAATTAATAGAAGTGCCTAGGTCTCTGGAATTAAAGAGCTATGTTTCTAGGGTGCCAGCCAGTTCTATCACAGAGATGTCCCTGCTTTATAATACTAGTGACTTTTGCCATATCTGAACAGAAGCTAAGAATTCAGACCTCTGCTTTTAAATACAGTGGAAGTTTGGAGGAGGAAGGGATTAGAGTTATAAATGCTTTGCAATCCACAGAAGTTGCATAAAGAAGGAAAATAGCCTCTCTGAAACATTTTCCCAGAGACAAGGAACCCAGCCTTATGCTTATGCCCTACTATGTTCAAGCCCTAAAACATAGGAGTAGCTTAATAAACATGTGTGGAATGAAAGAATTAACTGATAGGAAATTTAAGTTTAATGCCTTAAATTGCTGTTAAGTTTTCGTTATGCTAATAAAATCTACTGAAGTGCCAGCAGTTTCCCTCTGTTAGAAAAGTCTGGCCTTAGATTTTGAAGGAAGGAAAAAGTAGTAAAATAATCACTATATTGTCTCTCATAATTTGCAGCCCCCTATTGGTGAGGAATTTGGAAGAAAAAGACATTCATCTACTTCTGGTGAGGAGAGTAATCGTCATAGACTTCCATCCATTTCCTCTACAAAATCACCAAGTGCTGCTAAGCCTACACCTGCCAGTCAGCTTCAGATCCCAATAAACTCTCCCAGAAGGAATACTTCACAGGAGTCCAGTGACAATTCACACCAGAACAGTGCTGCCTCAGTCTCAGCAAATGGTGAACTGTCTGAGAAATAGACTCTTAACAAAAGTTGCTTGCCCTTGAAATCAACATTTACATCAGTATTTATTTGGGAAAATCTTTTGATGTTTAATTGTGGTAATCAGAAAAAAGAAAAAGGAAGGAAAATGGTAGTATTTTTTTCTAACAAGATAAATTCTAAAAATGTTTTCCCTGATTTCACGAACAAGTATAGTTCTGGTGACCTTTTATAGGGATCCTCTAGTAATATATTTTGGTCTCAACTACATATTTGAAATAATTTATTTCTTTTTCAAAGCCATTGTTTACAAGAACAGCATTCCTTAAATATATACGAAAACAACACAAGGAATGCCTAACATTTCAGCTCATACTTCTTAAAGAAGATACAATATGTTGTATTCATCTCTTCTATAGAGCTTTCTTAAAGAATCCATTTACCCCGCTATCGATTCATATTTGAACTTATCAGAAACAAAGGAAGATTACATAAATATTTTTTAAATTCAGAAGAAGAATGTGAAGTGATACATTTGCTTTTCTTTTAGATGTATAGTTTAGAGGAAACTTTTTTTTTTTCGAAAGTAGAAAACATATTGCAGTTATATTGAAGTGTATGCACTTTGGATGTTGGGTTTTGCTTCTTTCCCTTCTAGTCATACCTCATGATTTCCATAGTTATTGTGTTGGTAAGGATTGTTCTGAATTGGCATCAGCCAGTTACATATTAGAAGAGATTTACTTTTTGTGACTATATAAACCTGCACAAGTAATTGAAAACTGAGTTGGGACTGGTTGGAATACTATCCTAAATTAATTAAATCTTGCACTGTTTTGAATGCATTTGCTGTTTGTACATCTGCAGGTATGTATGTCACAAGTAGTCAGATTATCTTCAGTTTAAAAAGAGTACCTTTGTCTTTTGTTTTATGCTTATAAGTGTTTTCAAGAAACAAATTAACTTCTAATTTTTATTGCTGTTACAACTGATGTAAATGATAGTTTCAGTTTTTGTGGGAATTAAAATAAAGCACTTATTCTAAATTATTTGAAGTGATTTTTAATTATTTTTGTTTAGAATATAGTTGAAAAGCTGTAACTTTCAAATTCTGCTAGTAGAAGACTATTGTATTTTGTGAATGAAGTTTCAGTATTAAACGTAAACATCCATTTTTATTTAGCTTATATATTTTCTTGTATTAGCCAGAAACAGCTAGTTTAATACACTAAATTAATGTATTATTTTCTTTTTGATGTCTTGGTCTTATAGAATGTGACAGTGTTGAAATACATATCTTCTTTGGATAAATGGACTATTCTTTAGTAAATAAGAGTTTTTCATTAGGTTATTTCCATGAATAAATGATAATCTGCAGTTTTAAAATATTTAATATTTGGGAGGTCATTTTGATATTTTAATTTTAAGAAACAGTCAAATTTGAATATTCAGAAAATATACCTAGATCTTGGAAAGAGAATGCAAAACAATTTAGAATAATAAATTTTAAAATGTTTTCTTAAGCGCATATGTAGTTATGGCTTTTCAGTGAGGAATTTCTAAACCATGCTTATTAGCTTTAAGTGGTCTCTTGAAATTATCTAAAATTATCTACAAATCTCTCTCAGGATTCTTTTTCTGTTGAACACGTACATCTGAAACCTGTATTTAACCTAAGATTACTTCCACTCACCTAAATATGCAAGTGTAAATTTGTTTAAAAAATTGTATATTTTATTTGAAAATATAGTAATCAGGAGTTTTGTGATGTGTGATAAATTAGTAATTTTATCATATTATTTGATTATAAAAACAAATTTAGAAAAGCACAAAAAAGAAAAGTACTTTTTTGAAAAAGAAAAAAGCGAAATCGGTATCATGCTATACAGATAGCATTATAACCTGCTTTTCATGTAGAGGTGAGCATTTTCTGATGTCATTAATATTTCTACACCATGACTTTTACAAGTTACATAGTATGGTAGCTTATGGAGGTGCCATCGTTTATTCAGCTAAATTGCCTGTGTTGAACTTTTGCATGTGGCCAGGTTTGGGCTGTTACAAACAACAGTTTAATTAACAGTGTCCCTCAAGATAAATCTTTGTGTATAAACTTGGAATTATTGCCTGGCATAAATTCCTAGAAGTTGAAATTCTAAGTAAAAATGTATTCCCATTCAATGTACTCTAGAATGGTTGCACAGTTTACACTTTTACCAATAGCATTTGCTTTTCACAAACACTGGTTATTATAAATCTTTCTTTGATAGATTGAGAAGCAAAAAATATTATTTTAATGTTATTAAGATCATCATTTTAATCAGGTTACTAATGAGTGATAATTTTTATTATTTATTAACTGCGTATTATTTGTAGATGGGTTGGTCATATCTTTTATGTTTTCCTTTTGGAGTGATTTTTGTTTTCTGATTGATTTATAGAGCTTTTTTTATTTATCAAGACTATTAACCCCTTGCTTTCTAATTTTGTTTGTGTATGTTTGACATGGTATGTACATTTTTTTGGTAAAAATTTTAAGAATTATACCCCTTAAATTCCAAATGTGAAAATTAAGCAAATAAAAGCATTGTTATTCAATGAAAATAAAAACATTATTGACTATAAATCTAAATAGTCCTACCCCAAATTTATGTAAGTTCCTAGAGAACTTCCTTCCTTGTGATTTTGTAGTTTTCAATTTTATTAAATAAAAAAAGACTATTAAAATGTTTAAATCTAAACTACTTGTCCTTTTAAAGGGATAGTTGAATCCATCTTTGGAGATCTTTATACTAAAAGGAATTAAAGAAGAAAGTTATGTTTTAAAAGAGATATTTTAGTTTTTAAATAGATTTTATTTTTTAAACTTGTTTTGCCAGTTTGGGATTTCACTCTGACATTCTCTCATGCTTCTCCTTGTTATTATACTAAATGATATTACCTCTTTCCTTTCTGTGCTTAATTTTATCTTTCAGCTAATTTCTTAGCTCTCATGAAACTGCTTATTTTTATTTTATCGCATAGGAGACCTATCCAAGAGAGTAATACCTAATTATATCGCCACTAGATGGCAGAATGGAATAAGCCAGATCCGTAAGTCTTTTGAGAGACTGTGTGCGCGCGCGCGTGCGTGTGTGTGTGTGTGTGTGTGTGTGTGTGTGTGTGAAAACTCTCACTCCATCTTGTGGTGATATGTAATTACATCAGTTACTCTTGCATTCCTAATGGTCACATGTTCTCAACAACTCGTGATTACCTTGTTATAGCAATGCCAAACTCTGCTTAGTTATTAGTAAATAAACAGTAACAGCATTGTTTTATATATGGTTAAATATAAAAATGCTGTTGCCTTGGGTTTTCTTTTTTGTCATTTCACTTAAAAATTTGAAGTACTTCATTAGCATTATTTGTGATTACCTCTTGAGCTGTAAATAAGGCAGGAAAATTGTGAGATGCATCTGTTTGTCTAGCTTTTAGCAGTGTAGTTAAATCCTGCTTGAAATATGGGAAACTTAAAACTAGATGGTACTCAGACTTCCCTGGTGGTGCAGTGGTTAAGAATCCGCCTGCCGATGCAGGGGACACAGGCTTGATCCCTGGTCTGGGAAGATCCCACATGCCACAGAGCAGCTAAGCCCGTATGCCACAACTACTGAGCCTGCTCTCTAGAGCCGGTGTGCCACAAGTACTGAAGCCCGCACACTTGGAGACAACAAGAGAAGCCACTGCATTGAGAAGCCCTCACAAGCACAACAAATAGTAGTCCCCACTCACTGCAACTAGAGAAAGACTGCGTGCAGCAACGAAGATCCAATGCAGCCAAAAATAAATAAGTAAATTAATAATTTCTAAAAATTAAAAAAAAAAATAGATGGTGCTCTTATGACTAGAATAAAATGTTATCACACAGTTGAATGGCAGAACAAGAATTTGTACTCAAGTAGTCTGGCTCCAGACTTCAAGCTGTTGATCTTAACCAGACTTTTGTTTAATCACTTGAAATATTGGAACATATAAACACTGACTCTAAAACTCAAAATTCTATGATTCTTAACTATCATAAAATCAAGATTAGATTCTTGTGGTTAGGACTGCAAAAGTTATTTTATCTTGGGCATCTTCTGCAGTAATGAATGGTCTAGTGGAATACTTAAATATGTAAATACATTAAGTGCTATATGGTAAATCCTCTTTGGAGGGAAAATCATGATTAGTGACAATATGACTCGTGTTTAGATATTGTCTTGGAATTAGGTACAGTAAAATAAAAACTAAACATTTTATTCAGAATACAATTAGAAATTTTACATTACATTACAGTTATTATTGTCAACTGAAAATACTAGATACTATACTATTCAGAAATAACGATGTTCTGGATGTTCTAGTCTTTAAAAAGCTTGAAGGAAATATGCCACATGTGTTAATTAACAGGAAGCACCTCTGGCTTTCTAGTTTTTTACCAATTTTCTGAATCTTTTACAACGAGCCTGTTTTTGACTTAGCCAATTAAAGACATGATTTGGTTAATAGAATGGTTTCTACCATTATACTATACAAATTTGCTTCCGATTCAAAAGCAGAATGCTGTTTGTTGTTTTGACTTTGTTTCTTCCAGGTAGTATTTCAAGTCTACAAAACTGAATACCTTTCTCAGGGTATTTTAAGGTATGTTAGACCTTTATTACAGTATGAACATAATCATAGTACTGTAATGTTTTTAATGTTAAAATTTTCTAGTTTCTAGTTGAATGCCCTTGAGTATAATCTAAGGTGAGACTGACTTTTTTTTTTTTTTTGAGACCTTTAATGAGTCAATAGAAGGGCTTTGAGAGGGAGGGTCTGTGGGTCTGTGAGACCCCAAAATTTAATATATAGAATTTTACATACTTACAAGTTCTTTTGGGGAGATAATTCATAGCTTTTATCAGATTTCTACCAGAATTTATGATCCCAAGTAAATTTAATAACCACTGCTCTAGAAATATCTTAGCTTATTTGTCAGAAACAGGAATTGAATCCTAGCCCCCTTCACTAAATTACACTCCTTCATCTACAAAATTGAAGTTACCTCATAGTGTTACAAAGATTAAATGTAAAGCATTTAACACAAGTATCTGATGTGAAATAGGTACTCAGTAAACATTAGCTATTATTAGGACTAAGAACTGGACCAGTTGCTATCTTCAGGTATGTGAAGATATTTTCTCCAAAAGGCTATGAAAATAATTTTAAATCTTCATGTGAAATTAACCTACTTAAAACATTTAAATTAGTAGAGAAAAGTCAGATTCCTTGTAATTGTTTCCTTGTCCTAGGGTGATAACGTTATAAACACTTTCCTGCCCTTCTCACTTCCACATGAGAAGAAGTAGGGTGCTTAGATGCTGCTGTTTCTTACTGACTCTGAATGACTGACAAGGGTTTGAGTTTCATGAAGCAGTCACCCAATCATGAATCTGATTATGGTAACGTCGCACTTTTAGTTCTTTCATCTTTTTTATTCAGTTAACAATTTTGCTCGTTATGTTTTCCCAACATCACTACAATCTATCACTTTTGCCTCATCATAAATATCCAGTTCCTGAGCGGGATATGGGAATCTGCCTTTCCATGACCCATGGCCTCTCCCAGGTTCCGTGACACTCCAGTGACTTCCCTACTGCCACTCATTGCCACTTTCTTTTGCATGAACCAGAGAATACAGTGTTAAGAACCAAGGGAGGAATCAAAATATCTCACAACTCTGTTAAAAACAAACTTTTAGAAACTCCTTTGGCTTGTCAAGGAACTCTGGTGTAATGTAGTGGTCCTCAAGTTGGGGGTATGCCCAGGATACAGAAGTCCTTTCAGAGGAGTTTACATAGGCATAGGTCATTTTAAAGGAATCAATTTCCAGATTCTCAACTTCCATAAGTATTCTTTCCTAAAATTGATTTATCCAATAATATACTTGAGTTCCTAATAGTCTTTTTCCCACATTATAAAAGAAAGCCATTGCCCTTACCCATCCCAAATATTACTCTAGATGTGAAAGCCATCAGGGACCACACAATGGTGAAACCTTTAATGATTCATTGAGCTCTCATAAACTCATAAGACATTGAATTTCTCTGCTTTATAAATACTTCTGTTAAGGTATTTTAAAAATATTTCTCTGTTTTGTGTGTGTTTTTGGTTGGTGTTCCATGCATTATTCAATGAGAGGGTTAGGATAAAATGTTTAAAATTTTCTACTTCCTATTTATAAGATCCTTGGGGCAGGGGTGCGGTGCGGGGCACGCAGTGCAATTTGTAGGATCTTAGTTGCCTGGCCAAGGATTGAACTTGGGCCCTGGCAGTGAAAGCAGAGTCCTAATCACTGGACTGCTAGGGAATTCCCAAGGTACGTTATTTTAAAAATAGCTGCCAGATAGATTTGTTTTTAGCAGATGAAAACCTCTCTCATTAGGTTTCTCTAAAAAGTTGGATCATGATTCTTCTCAAAATAAGCATTTACCATAAAACTTGTGGTGAAGATTGTTGAGCTGTTTATCCAGTCCATTTCTCCTCCCCCGGTCACATGGCTAGACTGCATGCTCATCCTCCTGCTGTTTCATGCTTGCCAGTATACTGGTTCTGGATACTGGAAGGCAGTGGTGGTAAGGGATGCCCCTGTGCCATCTCCGTGCTCATCCTTTCCTCCTTTGACTGTGTGGAAGTCACATGTTGAAGACAGCAGAGCCCCAAGATGGAGGAGCCTGTGTCCCTGAATCACCACCTAGTCCCTTTTGGGACTCTAAATTATCAAGAACTTGGAGTTACAGTAGTCAGTATTATCTTAACTGATAATGAAGAGTTTAATACCTATGTATAATAATTACCAAAATGGGTGTATATGTTGTCTCGATCACTGAGTATTAATATTTGTAATAATGACTCCAATCCAGAAGAAAAAAAAATTTATCACTTAGAGCCACTTATGGTCAGAAGAATAAAAACTTTAATTATGTACTTATTTTTGTTGTAGATATATATCTGATGTTCAATAAGACATTCAAATATTAAATTGTAATTGGATAAAAATCTGGAGAAAATGGAATGGAAATACAAGTTCAAGGAGAAAAGAGAAAGGTGTAAGTTTTCTAAATGTTAAAGAAGAGCTTCCTCATAGATTTTAAGGAATGGATTTAAATGTTGTGTTTGAGTTTTGTTGACTTTACTTAAAAAATGATATTTATAACTTTATAAATCAGTATTTATAATATGCTGGAAGTTGTGACCTTTGCAACTATTAAAATGAAAAGTTTTAAACGTCAGCTTAAAATTTGTGAGGGATACGTAAGTTTATGAAAATTATTTTAGGAGGTTTTCAAGGAAAAATGTCTGAAGGCTGATGGGAGGGGGGAAAGTGCAGACTTTGGACTTAAGTAGCTCTGCATCCAAATTTTGATTCTGCCGGATCACTGGACAAGTTAGGTTAACCCATTTTCCCTTATTCTCTAATCTTTAAATGAAAATACATGTAAATTACTCACTCTCTGGCAGTAACCTGATCTTGCTATTAAGAATTTTAATGGGGAAGGAGGGATAAATTAGGAGTTTGGGATTAACGTATACACACTACTATACATAAAATAAACAAGGACCTACTTTATAGCACAGGGAACTATATTCAATATCATGTAATAACCTATAATGGAAAATAATCTGAGAAAGAATATATATATTTACATATTATATACAATTTACAATTACATATTACATATATATGTAGTTATATATATTAGCCACTCAGGTGAAAATTAATTTATCAGTGAATTTAAAAATTAGATACAGAGGGGAAAGACTTTTATTTGGGAGAGAAGGGATAATTTTAGAGCGTGAACCAAAGGAAGAAGCTCTGTTACATGGCAAAATGGCACTGGAAGGGACCTTATTTGAAGGGTACTAAGGAAGATGGCAAGGCTCTTTGTACAAGAAAAATGAGAAGGAAGCATAAATTTGCTTTTACTTACATTGTTGGTTCTAATCTACCATGCAGTTAAAATAGCTCTTACGTTTTAAAGTTACTCAAAAAATTGTTTCTAAGTTGGTATAATTATTTTATATGTACCATAAATAGCATGTGCTTTATGAATCTCCTTCCTTGTGTTCCACGTGACTTCTATTTTAAGTAGCTCCTAAGTGATGCCAGAGAGCTAACTAGGTCAACTGCCACCTGTGTTTGTTTCTTTTATAAATCTTTTAAATCTCTGAGGGAATTCAAGACATTAAGTATGGCAATTTCTTTACCTAATACCTCCACTTACAGTGTGTAGCTGTTGACTCAGCAGATGAATGCTAGTGGCCATAGCTGGAACAGAAGCTGGGGAAGGCTGTGGAATTGCAAAGTTCATGCCTGGGAACAGCAAATGCAGTACCTGGTGTCAGCTAACCTTCCTATTAAAATTTGGACTTAATCACTAGAGTTCTTGCATTTAGGGAAAGGATCAGAGAAAGTCACCGGAGAACCATATTTTGAAAAATGTTAGCCAATGTTGGTGGGAGTATAAATTGGTACAAAAGCTCTATGATTGAAAATTTAGCAATAGCTTTTAAAATTTTAAGCACATTTATCATTTGACCTAGCAATTCCATTTCCAGGAGTTTATCCTACAGATACAATCTTTGCATACATGTGCAAAGATGTGCATACTAGTATAATCATGAAAGCATTATTTTAATAGCATAAGATTAGAAACAACTTGAATATCCATCAGTAGGAGACTGAATCATTGTTACAGTATGGCCATATAATGGGATTACATGAAGTATGACAACTCAACAGTTGATAAGGAATAATGGGATATTCTTTAAGGATTAATAAGATAAGGAATAATCTCCAAGATACTTGTTAAATGAAAAAAGCAAGGCATACAGCATTGTGTGTTAAATTCCACCTTTTGGTTAAAAAAAATACATATATCTGCTTGTATACAAATAGAATAGCCCTATAAGGATAAATAAGAACGTGATGATAATGGTTGCCTATGGGGAAGTGAATAGGGTAACTGGAGGGTTAGGTGGGAGGGAGACTTTGTACCCTATTTCTTTTGAATGTTGTGCTATATGTACATAAAAAAATTTTTTTTATTGAAGTATAGTTGATTTACAATATCATGTATGTTTCAGGTGTACAGCACAGCAATTCAGTTTTTTTAAAAATATGTGTTCTTTTTAAAAAATTATTTACTTTATTATTATTATTTTTGGCTGTGTTGGATTTTCATTGTTGTGTGCAGGCTTTCTCTAGCTGTGGCGAGCAGGGGCTACTCTTCTTTGTGGTGCACGGGCTTCTCATTGCCGTGGTTTCTCTTGTTGCAGAACACAAGCTCTAGGCATGTGGGCTTCAGTAGTTGTGGCACTCAGCTCAGTAGTAGTGGTGCGCAAGCTTAGTTGCTCTGCAGCATGTGGGATCTTCCTGGACCAGGGCTGGAACCCATGTCCCCTGCATTGGCAGGCGGATTCTTAACCACTGCGCCAACAGGGAAGTCCAGCAATTCAGTTATATATATATATATTCTTTTTCAGATTCTTTTCCCTTATAGGTTATTGCATAATATTGAGTATAGTTCCCTGTGCTATACCGTTGGCCCTTGTTGGTTATCTATTTTATACATAGTAGTATATACATGTGAATCCCAGCCTCCTAATTTATCCCTCCCCCACCCTCCTTTCCCATTTGTTAACCGTAAGTTTGTTTTGTATGTCTTCTGGTTCCTTTCTGTTTTGGAAATAAATTCATTTGTGTCTTTTTTTTCTTTTCGATTCCACATAAAAGTGATACCATATGATATTTGTCTTTTCCTGTCTGGCTTACTTCACTTAGTATGATAATCTCTCTAGGTCCATCCATGTTGCTGCAAATGGCATTATTTCATTCTTCTTTATGACTGAGTACTATTCCATTGTATATATGTACCATATCTTCTTTATCCAGTTACCTGTTGATGGACATTTAGGTTGCTTCCATGTCTTGGCTATAAATACTCTGTTATGAACATTGTGGTACCTGTATCTTTTCAAATTATGGTTTTCTCTGGATATATGCCCAGGAATGGGATTGCAGGATCAGATGGTAGCTCTATTTTTAGTTTTTTAAAGAACATCCATACTTTTTCTCCTTAATGGCTTGCACCAATTTATATTCCTACAAACAGTTTAGGAAGTTTCCTTTTTCTCTACACCCTCTCTAATGTTTATTATTTGTAGACTTTTTGATGATGGCCATTCTGACTGGGTGTGAGGTGATACCTCATTGTAGTTTTGATTTACATTTCTCTAATAATTAGCAATGTTGAGCATCTTTTCATGTGCCTTTTGGCCATCTGTATGTCTTCTTTGGAAAAATGTCTATTTAGGTCATCTGCCTAGTTTTTGATTGGGTTGTTTTTGTTTGGTTGGTTGGTTTCTGGGTTTTTTTTTTAATATTGAGCTGTATGAGCTGTTTGTTATATGTACATTTTTTCCCTTTATTTTTAGCTGTACCACATGGCCTGTAGGATCTTAGTTCCCCCAACAGGAATTGAACCCAGGCCCTTGCCAATGAAAACACAGAGTCCTCATCACTGCACTGCCAGGGAATTCCCTATATGTACACTTTTTTTAAAAGATAGTGTTTTTTTTTAAGTTCCTTAGCTTCACAAGGCTAAGAAAGGAAGATTTGTTATTATGACTCATCTTAACATGTACTTTTGGTTTTGCTGTAAGGCAAACAGTGTAGCGAATGTATATCTCTTCCAGATTTTTGGATGTTGGGATTTTAAACAGGAGATAATAAATTATGTTCCTTTTTTTCCCCTTCAGTGCTCTAAACCAACTCAGATATACCCAGGAGTCAGAGCGAAGGGGAGCAAAATATCTGTTACTTGCCACTAATGCAGGATTTGACAACTGGGTTTAATACTCACCCCTTTGCTCAGAAAATTAAACTTGCCCATCCAGAGACAACTGGACAAATGCAGGCTTCTTCTCAGAGGTAAGAGGCTCACCATTTAGAAGAAGAGGAAGAGGAGATGAAGAGGGAAGACTGGTCAGTTCTACAGGGAAGGGAGAAAGGAGCTGAGGAGGGCAGCTCAGTCCCTTTGCCAGTCTCACCAGTCACGGGCACAGGAAGAGTGAGAGCTGAAAGAAGGACAGAAGAAATTTTTCCCAGTATAAACTCCTGGAGGGTTTTTATATGGTGGCTTCTCTTGTTGCAAAGCACAGGCTCTAGAGCACACCTGCTTCATTAGTTGCAGCACATGGGCCCTCGAGCATGTAGGCTCAGTCATTGTGGCACGTGGGCTCTATGGCGCACAGGCTTCAGTAGTTGTGGCTCTGGAGCTTTAGAGCGAGCACACACTCCGTAGTTGTGGCACACAGGCTTAGCTGCTCCATGGCATGTGGGATCTTCCTGGACCAGGGATCAAACCCGTGTCCACTGCAGTGGCAGGCAGATTCTTAACCACTGTGCTACCAGGGAAGTCCCTCCTGGAGAGTTTTTAGTTTCTATTCTGGGGAGTCTGGCAGGAATGCTGTGAAGAGGAAAGACTGGTTTCTCCTATAAACACTGAGCATTGCTGGCATCCAGGGCTCTATTTGCTGCTAACACCTGTACCAACTGATCTCTCCTAGTTTCCCTGCATCATCTTGTCATACTGGTTTGGTCACCGTCTCTGGCATGCTTTGCACAGCTTCCTGCCTTTTGCACACAGTTTTCCTGGCCCGCCACACCCCCACCCCGTTGGTGCCCATTTGCCTTTGCAGAACCAGATCAGCCTCTGCCTCCCACCGCCCTTGCTCCTCGGAGCCCTTTCAGAACTTGTCCTCTGACCCCTGCTTTGGCCCTCAGCACGTGTTTCCTGTCTTGTTACATTCCATTTCTTCCATTTCTCTAGGCTCTAGTACCTGTGGTTTGCAGTCCTAAAGTGGTCAATTAAGAAAAGATTAACTTAAAGGAAAAAAAAAAGAGAGACCCTATGGACTACAATTATATGGTTTATACTTGGGAAACTAAGATTTATAACTTATGACTCATTTTAACATCCCAGATACAATATAGAAGATGATGTGTGGTGGAGGGACTGAGATGTCCCTTCCCAGGCTGTGGAACTTAGTGTGCAATGAGGGAAATTTAATCTCTCTCCCCGCTCCCATCTCCTGTTTCCCAGGATACTATGGTAATTGTTTGTTCATAGATGCCCCGTAAGCTCTTGGAGGCGGCTGAGAATTAAGTTGCTTATTAATTCATTTAGTCTTGACCTACATATGGTTGAATAATCACAGGGCCATCTGTCTTTCTTAATTAACATGCAAAGATGAGATTTCTCCCTACCTTCTGTGGATCGCGTGTGAATCTTGTCAAGAGGGCCCCAAAACGACTTGCTGCCAGAGTCCTGGCAATTGCTTATAAGTGAAACCAACAGCTAATGGGGAGGGCTTTTGTTGTTTTCACTTGTTTTGTCTTTTTAAAAAGGCCTGTTGTGACTAGCCCTTGCTATTTCAACAGCCAAAGACAATCTCATAAATGAGTAAGCAATAGTATATTTCCTTTCAGGTTCAGGAGATAGAATAAGCGTTTTTCCCAGACACCTATGAGTTTTATCTCCCACAAGCTTCCACTTTTCTCACAGTGTCCTCATACTTGCCTGTATGAAATAAATGGACTAAAGCAGTTGTAAGGATGGAAAAAATTTTCCCTTCTCTTCTAGGTTCTTTGCGTATTCTAATAAATTAATATCAAACAGATTAACAGGAGAAAAACAAACAAAAATGTAATAACATGTATACCTCCGTGTATACACATATTCATGGGGGACGCCCAGGAAAACTGAATAACTCACCAAAACGTCAGAAGCCCTCACCCTAAATACCATCTTCAACTAAAGACAAAATAAGATGTTGGGTGTGGAGGATCAGTAATGGAAGGTTATCAGGAAGAGCACAGTAAACAAGGGTAAGGTCGTTAGGCAGATTTAAGTCCTTGCCTTCACCTCTGATGAGTTCCTAAAGAGTTGGTCTTCCTCCTCTTCCAGTTATAGAGAGGGAGACACCCCTACAAATATAAATTTTCATTATAAATGTAAATGTTTCTTACAAAAGGCTAACTTTTTCTACTCAGTTTTTAGAGCTTCTCTCATGTCTGCTGTTTTAAAATAATAACCAACTTAAAATATGCCGAAGAGGCATATTTTGGCGTGGCAAAATCTGCTCCCCTTCACAGTCTATTACAGACCACTACTTCCTCTTGGTTGCTGACATGAAATGTGATGGGTTAAAAACATGTCAACTAAAACTAGACCAACCCTTATTTATTTTTTGATTGTTGTATAGTTGACTTACAGTATTATATTAGTTTCAAGTGTACAACATAGTAATTCAATATTTTTATAGATTATACTCCATGCAAGTTATTATAAAATATTAACTACATTCCCTGTGCTGTACATTATAGCCTTGTAATTTATTTTATACCTAATAATTTGTACCTCTTAATCCCCTTCATCTATTTTGCCCCTCCCCCAACCCTTCTCCCTTCTGGTAACCACTCATTTGTTCTCTGTATCAGTCAGTCTATTTCTGTTTATTATCAAACCAAACTTGGGTCTGCTGCCCACTTGCAGTAAAGCCAACCTACCGACACCAGATTGTGGTGAAGGAAAGTGCAGTGTTTATTGTAAGGTGCCAGACAAAGAGTCTGGGGCAGCTAATGCTCCAAAAACTGGAACTTTCCTGATGGGTTTCAGGGAAGCATTTTTAAAGTCAAGGTGAGGGAGGGGAGTTGCAGGGTATGCGATAAGCTTGTGCACAGATCTCCGATGGGTTGATGGTGACGTATCAGGCAGTGTCACAGAGGTTAACATTACCAATCCTTAGCTCAATAGGTGTGGGAGCTGCATGTTCATGGTCATCAAGTAGTTAAAGTCTTACATTTGTTGGGGGTTTTAGCATCAGTAAAACAACTCAGAAATGTGCATCAGATACTTCAGAGAGGATCTAAAGATTCTATGACTGCCATATGGCTGATTTACTGTTTAAATTCTTACCAGTTCTCAAACTGCTTTGTTTTTTTTTTTTTTTTTTTTTTTTTTTTTTTTGTCCATGCTGCATGGTTTCCCAGGATCTTAGTTCCCTGACCACCAGGCACTGAACCCGGCCCTTGGCAGTGAGAGCACTGAGTCCTCACCATAAACAGCAGACTTGTGAATGGCTCTAAAAACCAAGTAGCGGTTGCCCTTTTGCCTTCATTTACATTTGTAAGGGAACTCTTCATTTGTAAGGGTGTCTCCCCCTGTATATCTGGAAGAGGAGAATAACCAAATCTTTAGGAATTCTTATCACTGGAGAAGGCAAGGACTTAAATCTGCATGACAGTCACAGTTAAGTGCTTTTCCTGGTAACCTTAACTTAACTTACTCTCCCCACCCTCAACATTCTCTTTTGCCTTTAGCTGAGGATGGTGTTTAAGGTGAGGGCTTTGGCCATTCTGGTAAGTTAATCATCTTTCCTGGGTCTCTCCCATGTTCACATGTTATTAAACTTTGATTTTCTCCTGTTAATCTGTCTCATGTCAGTTTAATTCTTAGATCATCCCAGAGAACCTAGAAGGGGAGAGGAAAATTTATTCCTCCCCAGCACTGCATTATACCTCTAGAAGTGTGAGTGGACCAGTCTGACTAAAAAGGCTTTGATGGAGATCTTGCCAGAGGTGGAGAACTGTGAGAGCATGAGTTTGAGTTTTCCCTTCTTCTCTGGAATGCATCCACCACGTATTCATATCCATCTGCATACAAATGATGGGCTCCCAAACGAACCTCGAAAAAGAACAAAGTTGGAAGACTCACAGGTAACCAATTTCAAAAGGTACTACAAACATTATCAAAACATGTGATACTGGCATGCAGATGGACATTTAGGCCAATAGAATAGAATAGAGAGCCTAGAAACAACCCTCATATATATAGTCAATTAATTTTCATCAGGGGTGCCAAGATCATTGAATGGGGAAAGGACCATGTTTTCAAGAAGTGCTGCTGGGAAAACTGGATATCCAACATGCAGAAGAAAGAATCTGGAACTTTCCTTTGTACCATATACAAAAATTAACTCAGAATGAGCCAAAGACCTAAATTTAAGAGCTAAAGCTATAAAAGTCTTAGAAGGAAATACAGAGGAAAATCTTCATGACTTTGGATTTGATGATGGTTTGAGTTTGACACCAAAAGCACAGGCAACCAAAAAACATATAGATAAATTGGACATCAACAAAATAACTTTTGTGAATCAAATGATACTATAAAAAGAATGAATAGATAATCTACAGAATGGGGGATAATATTTGCAAATCATATGTCTGATAAGGGATTCATATCCAGAATATATAAAAACTCCTGTAACTCAACAGCAACAACCACCCAATTCAAAAATGGGCAAAAGGGACTCCCCTGGTGGTCCAGGGGGTAAGACTCTGCACTTCCAATGCAGGGTGCCCAGGTTCAATCCCTGGTTGGGGAACTAGATCCCACATGCATGCTGTAACTACGAGTTCACATGCTGCAACTAAGACCCAGTGCAGCCAAAATAAATACATACATAAATAAAAGAAATATATATATTTTTTTAATGGGCAAAAGACTTGAATAGACATTTTACAGAGGACGATAAACAAATGGTCAATGAACACATGAAATGATGAGCAATATCAGTCATCAGGGGAATGCAAATCAAAACCACAATGGGCTACAGGCCATACCCATGAGGATGGCTGTTGTAAAAACAAAAATTATAACACAACATCGTAATTCCACTATACTTCAATAAGAAATAAATTTTAAAAATTTTAAAAATGGAAAGTAACAGGTGTTAGCTAGGATGTGGAGAAATTAGAATCTTTGTGCATTGCTGGGGGAAATGGTGCAACTACTGTGGCAAACAGTTTGGCAGTTCCCCAAAATGCCAGGCATTGAATTACTCTAAAACCTAGCTAATCTACCTCTGGGTATAAACCTAAAAGAATTGAAAACAAGGACTCAAACAGATAATTGTGCACCCATGTTCACAGCAGCATTATTTACAATAGCTGAAATGTGGAATAACCCAAATATCCATAGACAAGAACCAACAAGCAAAATGTGGTTTATCCGTACAATGCAATATTATTCAGTCACAAAAAAGGAATAGAATTCTGATACATGCTACATCATGGATGAACCTTGAAAACATGCTGAGTTGAAAGGAAACACACAAAAGGACAAATATAGTATGACTCCACTCAGATGAGGCACCTATAATAGGCAAATTCATGGAAACAAATGAAAACAGAGGTTACCAGGGGCTGCAGGGAGGAGGAATGAGGAGTTACTGCTTAACAGGTATAAGGTTTCTGTTTGGGTCCAGGAAAAAGTTTTGAAAACAGATAGTTGCAGAATATTGTGAATGTACTTAATGGCGCTGAATTATATACTTAAAATGCTAAAATGATACAACTTCAATTTTAATGGTATGTATATGTCACCACTATAAAAAAGATTTGAACATAAAATAAAAGATTAATTATGGGCTAGGTGCTTTACAGAGATAGAGAAGCAGAAACTCATAATTGCTCAGAAAATACAAAGTTATTGTATTTGCAACTATAAATACATAGTTGCAAAGAGGGGCCAGGCCTTGAGTGGCTGAAACCAAGAGGAGTGAGTTGGAGGCAGCTTCGTAGAGAAAGCTGAGGAATAAGAGGGAAAAGAGCAAAAAGGTACTGAGTACTCATTATTTACCAGACTCCATGAAAAAGCTTTCATATACTTTTTTCATTCCATCCTCACAGCAATTCTGTGTGGTAGGTACTGTGATGAAATTAATGTGTGAGGAAACTGAATTTTAGGTTAATAACTTGCTCAAGATTTACACAATTAGCGGCAGAGCCAGAACTAAAACCGTCTGTCACCTCTAGAACCCATACTCTTATTTTGTTGATCTCAACTTTTTTGGTTAAAAACTGGAACAACAGTATATCCACCCCACGGGCTTATTGTGATGGTTAAATAGGAAGAATTTTTTGAGCTGGAAAATTCTGAATATACCTAAGGATTTTGTATTGTTCTCTGGTTGCTCTATCCTCTATGCTACCACTGGAGACTGAGACTTCTTTTAAAGCACTCTCTACCATAGCGGATATTTCACTTATGTTACCCAAAGCTTGGCCTCTCTGTACGCTCGTGCCGAATCAACATCTTGAGACAGAGTTTTGGGTGAAGTGGAAAAGGATAGCTTTACTGTTTTGCCAGGCAAAGCAAGACACACTGGGTTTCTGCCCCAAAAAGCTATGTGTTCCAACCCAGGAGGATTTAATGAGGGTTTTATAACAACAGTCAAAGGTGGAGTCTCTGACAAGTGTGTAGGGCCTGCACTCCTTTAATCTCCTCTCAGGTGGTCTGTCTCCTAACCTTGATGAGATTCTCTGGTCCCTTTAATCTTGTCTTAGGTGGTTTCCTGGCTGCTCCTCCCTTGATTAGCAACTGTTTGAATCCACCCTTTGGAACTCAGGGAAGGTCATGGAGGCTGGAGTCTGCCTGTAAGAAATGGGGGACAAAAGGGCCTCTGTGCCCAGGAGCCCCACAAGGGGCTCCTTAGTGGATTGTTTTTGTACTCTTCCACTATTTGTGAGTTTCTCCATGACAGAGACTCCGTCTTATTCATTGTTTTGGGCAGGATTTAAACCAGAGCGATGGTTGTCAGGACAGGAGATGGGATTTAGAGATGCGGGCAGGATGAGAGTCAAGCATCATCTCTGTGTGAATTGCTCCAAAAGCTTCCTGAATCCCTACCACACCAAGTGTTATCATTGCGCTCACTGCCCTCACCATCATCAACATTTATCATCATCATTCACCACAGCAATAACACCCCCAGCAGCAACGGACATGTTATCAGAGCCTACCAGGTGCAAGCTGCTAGCCAGGGCCACAAATAAAAGTTTAAGCCACTGCTTTCAAAGTGTCTAGAAAGAAATTTCGGCAATTATGAAGAAAGCTGCTGCAAACATCCACCCTTTTCTATCCTGTCTTCTAATGCCAGAGCTCCTTTGCTCCTTTCATAATCGCTTTAATCTTGTCACTCAGTGTTGCTGAAAAGAAATTCCTTAGTACTGAGGCCTTCCAAATTGAAATCTTAATATATTTTAAAAATTATTTCTTTTTAGAAGAGACATTACTTTCACACAGCTTAAAACTCATATCAATATATGGAGAAAAGTCTTTCTTCCCATTTGTTTCTCCCAGTTCCTTCATTTCCTGGGTACCTTTCCAGAGGGTTTCCCAGAGCATTTCTACACATGCCTTTAGAAAAATAAAAAATAAAAAATAAAAATTTTTCCTAGAGCAGTTTTAGATTTAAAACAAAATTGAAAGCAAGGTATGGAGATTTCCCATACGTCCCCTGGCCATACACATGCATGTCCTCCCCTGTTATCCACATCACTCACCAGAATGGTACATTTTTTACCAAGGATGAAGTTGTATTGACATATCATAATCATCCGAAGTCCATAGTTTACCTGAGAGTTCACTCTTGGTGTTGTACATGCTATGGGTTTGAACAAATATATGATAATATGTATCCATCATTATAATATATAGAGTATTTTCAATGCCTAAAAATCTTCTGTGCTCTACCTATTCATCCTTCCCCCACAGCCCTGGCAGCCACTGATCTTTTTTTTTTTTTTTTTTTAAGAACTTTTATTGAGATACAGTTAACAGACAATAAACAGCATATATTTAGAGTGTACAATTTGGTATCCCAATCTCCCAATTCATTCCCCCCAACCCTCCCCGCTTTCCCCACTTGGTGTCCATGTGTTTGTTCTCTACATCTGTGTCTCTATTTCTGCCTTGCATTTCCTCTTTCATAGTTGTTAGCATTTGCCTTATGTATTGAGGTGCTCCTATATTGGGTGCATATATATTTATAATTGTTAGCTCCTCTTCTTGGATGGATCCCTTGATCTTTATGTTATGTCCTTTCTTGTCTCTTGTAACATTTTTTATTTTAAAGTCTATTTTATCTGATATGAGTATTGCTACTCCAGCTTTCTTTTGATTTCCATTTGCATGGAATATGTTTTTCCATCCCCTCACTTTCGGTCTGTGTGTGTCCCTAGGTCTGAAGTGAGTCTCTTGTAGACAGCATATATATGAGTCTTGTTTTTGTATCCATTCAGCCAGTCTGTGTCTTCTGGTTGGTGCATTTAGTCCATTTACATTCAAGGTAATTGTTGATATGTATGTTCCTATTACCATTTTCTTAATTGTTTTGTTGTTGTTTTTGTAGGTCCTTCTCTTATGTTTCCCACTTAGAGACGTTCCTTTAGCATTTCTTGTAGGGCTGGTTTGGTGGTGCTGAATTCTCTTAGCTGTTGCTTATCTGTAAAGCTTTTGATTTCTCCCTCGAATCTGAATGAGATCCTTGCTGGGTAGAGTATTCTTGGTTGTAGGTTCTTTCCTTTCATCACTTGAAATATATCATGCCACTCCCTTCTGGCTTGCAGAGTTTCTGCTGAGAAATCAGCTGTTAACCTGATGGGAGTTCCCTTGTATGTTATTTGTTGTTTTTCCCTTGTTGCTTTTAATAACATTTCTCTGTCTTTAATTTTTGTCAGCTTGACTAATATATGTCTTGGCGTGTTTCTCCTTGGATTTATCCTGCCTGGGACTCTCTGCACTTCCTGGACTTGGGTAGCTATTTCCTTTCCCATGTTAGGGAAGTTTTCAACTATAATCTCTTCCAATATTTTCTCAGGTCCTTTCTCTCTCTCTCGTCTCCTTCTGGGACCCCTATAATGCAAATGTTGGTGCATTTAACATTGTCCCAGAGGTATCTTAGGCTGTCTTCAGTTCTTTTCATTCTTTTTTCTTTATTCTTTTCTGCATCAGTGATTATCACCATTCTGTCTTCCAGGTCACTTATTTGCCTTTCTGCCTCAGTTAATCTGCTATTGGTTCCTTCTAGTGTATTTTTCATTTCCGTTATTGTGTTGCATACCTCTGTTTGCTTGCTCTTTAATTCTTCTAGGTCTTTGGTAAACTTTTCAATCTTTGCATCCAGTCTTTTTTCAAAGTCCTGGATCATCTTCACTATCATTATTCTGAATTCTTTTTCTGTAAGGGTGCCTATTTCCTCTTCATTTAGTTGTTTTTCTGGTGTTTTATCCTGTCCCTTCATCTGGTACAAAGTCCTCTGCTTTTTCATTTTCTCTATCTTTCTGTGGCTGTGGTTTTCAGTTCCACAAGATGAAATACTGCTGATACTGCTTGATACTGCTGTCTGCCCTCTTGACGAGGAAGCTATCTAGGAGGCTCCTGCCACTGATCTTTTTACTGCCTCCATAGTTTTGCCTTTTCCAGGGTGTCATATAGCAGGAATCATAGGTATGGAGCCTTTTAAGATAGGATTTTTTCACTTAATAATATGCATTTAAGTCTCCTTCATGTCTTTTCATGGCTTGAAAGCTCATTTATTTTTAGTGCTGAATACCATTCCATTGTCTAGATATACCACAGTTTATTTATCCACTCACCTACTAAAGGACATCCTGGTTGCTTCCAAGTTTTGGCAATTATGAATAAAGCTTCTAAAAACATAGGTTTTCAGCTCCTTTGTTTAAGTACCAAAGAGGGTGACTGCTAGATTGTATAACAGGAGTATGTTTAATTTTGTAAGTAACTTCCAATCTGTCTTCCAAGGTAAGGTGGCTGTCTCATTCTGCATTCCACCACCACTGAATGAGCGTTCTTACTGCTTCACAACCTCACAAGCATTTGGAGTTGTCAGTGTTTTGCATTTGTCATTCTAACACCATTAAGTGTTTGTGTCTAGAAGGAATAATTGCAATTTGGCTTATCTGACCAGATTTGGTGAATCCCATTTTCCTTGAGAGGAGCAACGTTCAAAATGATCTAATTTGTAATAAGGTGAAGAACATTCTGGCACCCTGAGAAGGAGGATTACTGTGCAAGAGTGGTCCAGTGAAGGTGGGGGAGGGGCATGGGCCCCTTGAGAGCAGCTGTCTTCCTTCCCAGCTGCGCCTCAGGTTACCCCTGAAGGAATGGTTAACAAGGATTGCAAGAAACACCTGATGTTAGGATGCCTGTCCTTTACCCAGCTGCTAGCCTGCAGAGAGCCTGAGACTGGTCAGATAAGCCACTTTTGTGAATAACACTCTTGTCCTGAAAACTGAAAGCACTAAATGCAGTGAAAATCATCTGTCATATATAACCAGCTTGGAAGACCATATGGTTACATTATATGAAGATTACATTCTAGTTCAAGGGCTCCCCAAAATAACTTTTTTTTTTGGTATTTTAAAAATGTAATATTGCCTACTTCATTCTGTAAAGGAATTGAGGTAATTTACAAGAATTTTAACCTTCTAATAAATGGAAATTCAAAAACCAAAAGGTTTAAAGCTAGGACAGCATGCAGATTTACAGATCATAACGTAGTGTAATGTGCTTACAATTGGGCTGCAAATATTTTCTTGAACTACCTAATAGCCAAGGTACAAAGAGAAACATGATAGGTTAAAACTTCACATTCCATTAAAGCAATAACAATTCAGTTTCTTAGGAGGAAGGAAACTTTGATTGTTTCTTAGGTCTGTAAGGCGTCTGTGTGGGCTTTGATGTGTGGGCTTCAAGTACCACATGGACATCTTTAACAACATTTCTCAATAAACACAATAGTGGGTTCTGCCAGAAGTTTCCTCTACCATTCCTCTGTGTAAACCAAAGATATAACGGTATATATAATTCAAAAAGGTGATCTGAAGGAAGATAGTAGATTCCATATGCAACTTTGTGATAATCCCGGGAATAAAATTGAGTCATCTAAGGGAATGGAGTAACTGTATGTTCTTCAAGATTTATTCCTTGCCTATTTCCCTCAGTTGGACTCTTGATAAAAGCTGAGCAGGAGCCTGGTGGATGTGTTAATTAACTAGACGAGGGGAATCCTTTCACCACAATGACCATTTTAAATATCTTACAATTTTATATGTCAACTATAACTCAATAAAGCCTGAATTTTTTTTTAAAGTTGAGCAGGAGAGAATTCAATGCATAAAATTTTGCATAGCCTGACATTCAGATATTCTCAATAGTTACCTAAGAGAAGATCCCTAGACTTTTAGCATCAATCAAGAATGGGAGGATGGCAACCTTTATAAAAACTGAAGGCCTGGTATCATGAGCATAATTTTGATTACAACTTCCAGGAAACCAAAGTAGCTTAAAGACCTAGTTAATTGACTTTAATACTTATTTCCTAAAAATGTATTTAAAGTCATAATTTCCTTTTAGTATTGCAAAGCTGAATCTCATAGATTTTTGGCATACACATAGTGTTTCCATTATAGGGCTATAAATGCGACTAATATTTAGTAATATTTTTCAGTTTCTAAACGCAAGAGATTTTAAAAACGTATCCTTTGGTTGTTAATTTCTAAGTTTATTATATTATGGTAAGATAATTAAGTCTGCCTAGCAATCCTTCAGAATTATTTAGACTTCCATTTGACCTAATGCATGAAATATTTTTGTCAGTTTTTCACATGTTCTTGAAAGTGTATTCTCTGTTGAATGTAGAGTTTCATATAATAGCTTGAGCTTATCCAATGCATTGTTCAGGCCTCAGATATAGGAGTTCTATGGAACTTTACATGCTACTTCAGAGAGAAGGCTGTGGATGAGGAAGTTTTGAATTCACTGAATTTAAATCAAACTCACTTTTCTGAAATTGACCACAGTTATGGTTTCAACCACCAGGGTTGTATCAGTTATGTCTTGCTGTGTAACAAGTCACTCCACACGTTAATGGCTTAAAAAGCCATCATTCATTTGCTCACAGTTTCTGTGGGTTGGCAATGGGGCTGGGCTTAGCTGGAGTAGCTCTTTTGCCATTCTTGCCTGAGGTCACTTTTGCAGCTGCAGTTATCTGGGGATGGCCTGAGGCTGCACCATGCAACATGGCCTCACTCACAGGTCTGCTACCTCAGATGGGATGACTGGGCTTCTCCAGTCTTCTTCACAGAATGCTGGAAGCTTTCCAAGAGGATAAGAGCAGAAGCTGTGAGGCCTCTTGAGGCTGGGCTCAGAAGTCACATGGCACTTCTACTACATTCTGTTGCTCAAAGCAAGTCACAGGGCCTGTCCAGATTCAGGGAGTGGGGAAAAAGATTTCACCTCAGTGTGAGAAGATACAAAGAACTTGGGGCCACTTTACATTCATCAGAGAGGGAAATGCAAGTTCAAAATAGAGTTTGAATAGGGTTATAGGGTTATAGGGAAGAAAGAAGTTCTATATATTGTATTCTTCTGTACATGGTTTGAATATGTAACTGCTCCATATGGTCGCAAAGGGGCTGTGTTAAATAGTGTTCATGTCCTTGTGAGGCATGTTTCGACAGGACTAAGAGCTTGCAGAGAGGGTGTCTGCCTGACTCTTCCCAGTAAGTTATTTCTTGCTGCTTCAGCTCCTGGTGGACGCCCAGGTAAGAAACCCATTTTTAGAGCCCCCATAAACTTAGGCCCTGCTTTGTATGAGGGGATTTATAAAGAGTATGACTTTTGAATAGCCTAGGGCCATAATTTATCTAAGCCCTAAATGGGTAAAACTTTTGTGACATTATCTCTTTGTGTGAAGTTCATTGTATGTGATTTGTTTTAGCAAGATAAGTCCTGGCTAAGGTAAATACGCGGGAAGTCCTGGTCACTCCGAGTTAATGTACAGGCACGAAGCCAGTGTAGAGGAAAATGTTGAATGCCCTTATTATTATTTTTTAATATTGATTTATTTATTTTATTTATTTATTTATTTGGCTGCGCTGGGTCTTAGTTGTGGCTCATGGGATCTTTAGTTGCGGTGTGTGGGATTGGCAGGTGGGAAACTTTGTTGCGGCATGCGAACTCTTTAGTTGTGGCATGCGGGGTCTAGTTCCCTGACCAGGGATCAGACCTGGGCCCCCTGCATTGGGAGTGGGGAACCTTAGCCACTGGACCACCAGGGAAGTCCCTGAATGCTCTTATTTAAATGCCACATCCAGAATGACATGGGGCAGGGTTGAGTTGGAGTTTGTAACATCCTCTGAAGAATCAATGCCAAAGAGATTGGCATTTACACACTCAGTTCCTGTGATCTCACCAGGAAAAGTTTCTGCTCCTAGGAATGAAGGCAGGGGAAGAATTCTTCATTTGAAAAATGTTATTTTGGCCCCCTTGCTCTCTTTGAGTTGCCTTTCCTTCTGCCCCAACGCCTCAGATCAGCCCTATCTTCCCCAGGATTCTCTGGGAACTCATATCCGGTGTATGAAATGGATTTGGATCCTCTAACCTGCTGCTGACCTCCTTGCTGCCAACTGCATTAGACAAACGTGAGCACTGCAAGGCGTGGCAAGCAGAGGAAGCGAGCGTCTGCTAGCACACCACTTTAACTGTCGTCCCACCTCCTAGCTCTCACATTCACAGCACCATCTGTAAAAGTGAAAATTTCAGTGTCTTTGCTGGGCCCACCTGAATGTTCCATCCCATTCCATACTAGTTACACTGGGATGAAGAAACACACCGTTCCTTTAGCCTTGGGATCCACTTGAAAAGTCTCATCAGGACTCAGATTTCTGTTCTTTCGTTTATTTTATTTTTAATTTAATTTTAATTTATTTTATTTTTGGCTGCATTGGGTTTTCTTTGCTGCGCGTGGGCTTTCTCTAGTTGTGGCGCGAGGGGGACACTCTGCTGCAGTGCCAGGCTTCTCACTGCCGCGGCTTCTCTTGTTGCGGAGCACGGGCTCTAGGCCCACATGCGCGGGCTTTAGCAGCTGCAGTGCGTGAGCTCAGTAACCGTGGCCCGCGGGCTCTAGAGCGCAGGCTCCGTAGTTGTGGTGCACGAGCTTAGTTGCTCCGTGGCATGGGGGATCTTCCTGGACCGGGCATCGAACCCGTGTCCCCTTCATTGGCAGGTGGATTCTTAACCACTGTGCCGCCTGATGGGATGTTATTCTCTCAGTGTAAACAGTGTTTTCCACCTGACCCTGGCCTCACAGTCTGTCTCCCGCTGGGGCCTGGTTAGGCAAGCTGTGTGTATACTTCTTGAGAAGGCTGATTGTTGTGAAAACCTCTGTCACATAAACAGAAGTGAGGCATTAAGTCTTTCACATGCGATTGCCAGCAACTTTTCTCTTATAACCTCTGGAACACATTGCATCAGTTCAGACATGTGACTGGGAAAAAATATCAGCTCAAAGACCATCTGGTTAAGAATGAGGAGTACTTCCTAGCTTGGTGGATGGCAAAACAACAAAATGCCCCAGGTGCATCTGCCTTGTTTCCCAATTCCTAAAGGATTCACAAACTGACTAGTTTTGACCCAGCCTCACAAAGGTGGGTTTGCCCTGGAGGAAGCTGGAGTGATCCTCACCTCAGGTCTTATGCCTTTTGGAGCATTCTCAGGGGCTTTTGTGCTTCTGGAGTTAACCTAAAGAGTAAGTGTTGCTTTACAACAAACCTAATTTAGCCAAAATAATTCATTCATTCATTTGTTCATTAATATTTATGAGCAGATACTGTCCTAGGGCTAGAGACACAAAAATAGATAATATTCAATTTCTTCTCCTTAGAATTCATGCAACAGGGTGAGGATCTAAGAGAGGGAGGGAGGAGAGACATAAAAATAGATGCTGATAATACAGAATCCATTCCCCCACCTTTTTTTTAAATTGACTTTCCTTCGCTATTTTATTTTTTTATTTTAATTTTTTAAAATTTATTATTTTATTTTTATTTAATGGCTGTGTTGGGTCTTCATTACTGTGTGCAAGCTTTCTCTACTTGAGGTGAGCGGGGGCTACTCTTTGTTGCAGTGCACAGGCTTCTCATTGCAGTGGCTTCTCTTGTTGCAGAAGCATGAGCTCTAGGTGCTCAGGCTTTAGTAGTTGCGGCATGTGGGCTCATTAGTTGTTCATGGGCTCTAGAGCGCAGGCTCAGTAGTTGTGGCACACAGGCTTAGTTGCTCTGCGGTATGTGGGATCTTCCTAAACCAGGGATCGAACCCGTGTCCCCTGCATTGGCAGGGGGATTCTGAACCACTGTGCTACAAGAGAAGCCCTCCCCCACCTTTTTAAAATGTGAAATACACTTTGTCCTGCTGTGGCAAGTAAAGGTTTAATTGATTCATTTATTTAATTCATAAACATTTGCCAAATGCCTGCTTTGCTCCAGAAGCTGTGCCAGGTGCTGTGTCTACTTAAAGAGCAGCCTGAAGGTAATGTTAGGAGGATCTAAGCAGCAGCCTCCCTCATTCCCCTTTGCCCTTCTCCCTTGGCCTTTCACCTAGACCTCTGGGGATGGACGCCAATAGCACCAGATGTATGGCAGCAGTTCCTAATCCTTTTTGGGTCCAAAGAAGGAGGTGCCCTCAAAAGGGAACTTCAAAAAGAAGCAGAACTGCAATGTACACATCACCTTCAACCATGCCAATCATTTGTCCTCCCTTGCTTTTCTTTAAACACACATGCAGCTTCATTCAAGGCAGTGAGGCAGCAACTCAAGGGAAGAAGGGAAAAACAGAACAGCCAGAGTATGGCAGCTTTGCCAATGACTGCTTACATCTTTGGTGCATCACCCTCTTTAGTAAATGGAAGCCAAGCCTGAAAAATGAATGGAGGCTACCAAGGGTAGTAATGGGTATGACCCAGATAAGGCAGGGTCCTATCTCCTTCTCCATTTGATACCCAGTGAAGACATCTATACAAATATTTCCATAATGCTTTTTAGTTTACCAAGCAATTTCTTTTTTTCAGATATATTATTTCACTGAATCATATAGAAAAAAGAGAAGAACTATTTGGATAAGTAAATGTAGATACTACTGCTAGGTACTGAGGAGTTGGTTGAAATCATTATATAGAAAATGAGGCTTGAAATAGTTAAAAAAAGAGGTAGATTTTATTTGTAATATTATGGAAATATTTCTAAAATATATGAACCGGTTAAACAAACAAATTTGCAAAATAACATACAGTAGTAGGATGCCATTTATGATAAAGAAAAGGAGGTGAAAATGATAATAGCTACTACTTTATAGTGCTTACTATGTGCCAGACACTGTTCTGAGTGCTTTACATAGATGAACTCATTTGATCCTCAAAACATCTCTGTGAATTAGGTACTATAAGTATCATCCCCATAGTACAGACTTGAAAACTGGTCACAGAGAAGTTGAGTGTCCTGCCTAAAGTCACACAGCTAGGATTTAAACCCAGCAGGTTCGCCTATAGATTCTGGAACTTAAGCTTTGCACTATTTCCACAGGTACTGCTATATGAATGTAAATGCTCAGAAAAAAGGTCAGAAGGATATACACTAAATTGAAAATTGTGGTTGTCTTTGGAGAGAAATCAGGAATTGGAGTTCAGGCAGGTCAAATATTCCATTAGCTGCAATGTTTGAGGGTTTTTTCCCCCAAAGATATTTCCCCCAAGGCAATGATTTCTTGTTACTTCTGTTAAATTAATTAAAAATGATTTTAAAATATTAAAGAAACCAATCTTGGGGTCAACAGAAGTGATTTTGAATAAAATTATTAGATTATGCTCTTCTCCTAAATTTCACATTGACTTTGGTATCTTTGGAAGCAGAAAGATTAATTATGTTCATCTTTCCTCTTCTTCAGTCTCATGACCTCTGATGAAATCTTATTTCAGGGACTTCCCTGGTGGCACAGTGGTTTAGACTCTGCCTGCCAGTGCAGGGGACACGGGTTCAATCCCTGGTCCCAGAAGATCCCACATGCCTCAGAGCAACTAAGTCAGTGCACCACAACTACTCAGCCTGCACTCTAGAGACTGTGAGCCACAACTACCGAGCCCATGCACAACTACTGAAGCCCGCATGCCCTAGAGCCCGTGCTCCCCAAGAGAAGCCACCACAATGAGAAGACCAAGCACCACAGTGAAGAATAGCCCCTGCTTTCTGCAACTAGAGAAAGCCTGCACCCAGCAACAAAGACCCAACGCAGCCAAAAAATAAATATATTTAAAAAAAAAAAGAAATCTTCAGATATTAGATAAAAACCTATTTCAGATTTTATCTGGAACAATGGGAGGCATAGTAAAAGTATTATATTTCATGGCTGAAATGTTTTTCAGAGTTAGAAACTGAAGCCCAGGTAGCCATATCAGGCCAAGTATTAAGTATTGAACTAAATCAAGAAGGTATTTGTCACTTAATTATAAAAATGAAGTAAAACTTTTAAAGTCTCATATGTACTAATAATTAGAAAATAGTAGTGTATTAGAGTTCTCCAGAGAAACAGACCAATAGACCAATAGACAGAGATATATGTAATCTTTGAACATAGATAGAGCTAAATCTTTGGAGATTATGATAGATAGATAATGAGAGAATAATTTATTTTATTTTATTTAAAAAAATATTTATTTGGCTGTGTTGGGTCTTAGTTGCAGCATGCGGGATCTTTGGTTGCAGCACGCGGGCTTTGTCTCAGTGCACAGGTTTCTCTCTAGTTGTGGCATGCATGAGCCTCTAGAACGAGCAGGCTCAGTAGTTGTGGCATGTGGGCTTAATTGCCCCATGACACGTGGTATCTTAGTTCCCCGACCAGGGATCAAATCTGTGTCCCTTGCATTGGAAGGCAGATTCTTAACCACTGGGGAAGTCCTAGAATAATTTATTTTAAGGAATTGGCTTACACAATTGTGGGGGCTGGTAAACCTGAAATCTGTATGGCTGACCAACTGGAAACTCAGGTAACAGTTGATGTTACACTCTTGAGTCTGAAATCTACAGGACAGATCAGCAGGTTGAAAATCAGGCAGGGTTTCTATGTTGCAGTCTTGAGGCAGAACTGCTTTGCTCCTTTTTTGGAAATACCTCAGCCTTCAACTGATTGTATGAGGCCTACCCACGTTATGGAGGGTAATCTGTTTTACTTCAAGTCAACTGATTGTAAATGTTAATCACATACACAAATACCTTCACAGCAACATCTAGACTAGTGTTTGAGCAAACAACTGGGCATCATAGACTAGCCAAGTTGACACATAGTTAACCATCATGAGTAAAGTCTAATTGGAACTAAATTCTGACCGCTCAAGAATATATGCTAGAGATATGTCAGTCTAGTGATTTTTTTCATTTAGGGTGGCTGAAGTTCTAATTTGCTGTAAGTCAATCACTTGAGGAAAATATTTGAACAGTACATTAGTGATTATATTTAGCCATTCTGATCACCAGTTTTGCTTAACAGAAGCTAGGTTGTGAGATGATTCTCTTTTTTTGTTTGTTTGTTTGTTTTGTTTTTTTGGCACACGGGCTTAGTTGCTCCGTGGCATGTGGGATCTTCCTGGAGCAGGGATCGAACTTGTGTCCCCTGCATTGGCAGGCAGATTCTTAACCACTGCGCCACCTAGGAAGCCCGTGAGATGATTCTCAATGATTTCACAGCAGTTGAAATATAAGGTTAACTAAAACAATGCACACAAATCTGTGAAGCTAAACAGCAAACACACTAAACTTGCTGTAATCTCACATTTTCAAATTTGCTCCTAGTTAAAAATAGTTAACTTAAGGACTTCCCTGGTTGGTGCAGTGGTTAAGAATCTGCCTGCCAATGCAGGGGACATGGGTTCGATCCCTGGGCCGGGAAGATACCACATGCCTCGGAGTAACTAAGCCCGTGTGTCACAACTACTGAGCCCACATGTTGCAACTACTGAAGCCCGAGTGCCTAGAGCCTGTGCTCTGCAACAAGAGAAGCCACCGCAACAAGAAGCCTGAGCACTGCAATGAAAAGTAGCCCCCGCCTGCCGCAACTAGAGAAAGCCCGTGTACAGTGACGAAGACTCAACGCAGCCAGTAAATAAATTTAGAAAGAAAAGTTAATTTAGACACAATGTGCATACTGTTCTACAGTAAAGCTGGTCAGTAATGAGGTGTTTTCAACTTATCAGTTCTGTCTCTGACATCTCATCTGCAAGCTACACAAATGCTTAACTAAGTTATGCAAATGATTTCAGGATAACCTCCACCGGAATCTAGATTCTAAATAAGTTATGAGTTGGGCATTTGAGAAATTAATAAATGTGGATCTATCACTCCTTGCATTATTAAGTTCAGTATTGCCTTGATTCTCTGTTACTAAACACATCAATACTTTGTTATTGATAAACTGAAGAGAAGCTAGTTATCATTTTTCAGATTTAAAACTATCTGATTAATAAGCTTGTTACCTTTAAATAAGAAGAAAATTATGTACCACCTAAAAAGATATCTAAATGTCTTTCTACCACTGCAAAGGAGAGGAAGGAGGGAATAGTGTGTAGTATATGTCATGGAGTTGGCAGCCTTTATCTTTTTTCTCATCTGTGAGGTAGGTATTATTAGTGTCTCTGAAAATGAGGAAAATTGGGCTCATAGAATTTCAGAAACTGCTCAAGGTCACCAGAAAGCAGCAGATTCCCTTCAAGGCCTAAACTCTTCCTCTACAGACCCAGCTAAAACACAGAAGGAATTAAAATGCTTGCTCTTGGGATGTCCCTGGTGGTCCAGTGGGTAAGACTCCATGCTCCCAATGCAGGGGGCCTGGGTTCAATCGCTGGTCGGGGAACTAGATCCCGCATGCATGCTGCAACTAAGAGTCTGTATGCTGCAACTAAGAAGTCCACAGGCTGCAACTAAGACCTGGTGCAGCCTAAATAAATATTAAAAAAAACCAACAAAACAAACCCTTGCTCTTGCATTTCTTACGCAACAAAGGTGATTTATTCCTATCTTATCTTGCTTTTGTCTGCTTTATCACCATTAGCAAAGGTGTTCCCCCACAAGGCATTTCTTTCCAGTTGCCTGTAGTTGCGTACAACAGGTAGGACTGTTTTCATTATGCTTTTATTAATTGCAGTTTGTCTCTGGTAAGATCAAATTGAAACTTGCTTCTCACCTTAACTTGCCTTTTTCTACTGGAGTAGGCTAGGAATTGCAATCAGTGCCTCTGTGATGGGAGTGGTGGGGATGGAGACCAGGTGGGCATATCGGGAGGGAGCAAAGGATTCCCTGGGTGGGATTTCAAAGGCATTGATGAGTGTTTTTAGTTATAAGAAGAAAAAAGGGAGTCCGTTCCTTTCCTCTGGTTTTCCTTTGGTCATGCCTTTGATGAAGTCTATAAGCTGTTGTTGCTGCAGAACAGTTCTGTTTAGATAGGCACTTGGTCAAGGTTGCACTGTGGTGCTTACGCCTTCATCTACTTGTGTCACGAAGACAAATCTGCATTTTGCAGTCATAAAGCATTGCTAGGTATAAATAAGACTATATGGTTCTACCCTTGAATTGTATTCATAAACTACAAGGGTACTAGAGATTATCTAGTCCAGTGGTTTTCCCACTTTTTCTTTTTTTTAATAGCACAAAACCCTCTTCAAATTTACTTGCAAGCCCACAAACAAAACCAAGAAGAGGTGCTGCTCCTAGGCTCTTTTCTCTGTTCTTAATGTTTCCTTGGAGCTCTCATTTAAAATCTATTGTTATTAGTCTACCCTCTCATTTTATGAACTTAACAAAAAGTTCTGAACAAATACTTTGTGTCTAGCTAGCACTGTACTACACTGGACCTAAAATGTGGGTATGCTCTGGTCCCTGGCTTACCAGGGAAGACAAACGATTACAACACAACACAGTGAATTCAGTGATACAGAATTACCTGTGACACTTATAGAGGCATGGAATCGGGGCCCTCTAATTCAGTCTGGGTGCACGGAGTCTGAGCCTGAGTCTCTAAGACTGAACCCATTAGTTAGGAGGACAGTTATCTTGGGAAGGTGTGGGGAAGAGTATAATACAGATTGAAGAATGGAATGGGTAAGTAGCTAGAGGTATATTCTGGAAGCTACAAGTCATTTTATGTAGCAGATAGTTCAGCGGGAACTGATGAGAAGGCCTAAGCCCTGTCTTGAAATAGGAAGTAGGGTGCCATTGAAGAGCTTTAGGTAGGGAAACAAGTCAAATTTGTTTCAGATTACCAACAGGGTTTATGAATTTGATGAGAACAAGAGGGGAGGTAGGAAGACAAGAGAGGAGAGTACATAGCAGTAGCTCTCTGACAGAGAACATGAAAACAGGAGCAAGTCTGGGAGGAAAACGACGCATTCATGTTGAGGTTCCAGGTAGTGATGTCCAGCATGATTGGATGGGTATCTCGTCTTGAAGCCTCAGAGATTACACTATGATCCTATATAGAAAGGGACTCAGAGAGAGATGTGGGGGGAATTCCCTGGTGGTCCAGTGGTTAGGACTCTGAGCTTTCATCTCCTATACACTGTGTGAACATGCAATGACATCTATTTCTAGCAATGTGCTGCACTTCTCAGTTATCAACAGAGGTAAATGGTATGTATACTTGGGTGGGGAAGAGTATGATTATGTCAAGTTTTCTAGAGAATAATTTTCTCCAGTATTAGTTCAATATATTAACTTTTGCTTTCTAGACTGTAGGTGGGAATAAAAGTGTCAGATTCTGCAATTTCAAAAAAAGCAAGTAGAATTACTGTCAGGAAAATATAAGCAATCTTAGCACTATAGTCAAGGTTTTAAAAACGCGATCTGTAATCTGAGTGGGTTCACTTTTTCATGGAGAGAAACTGGCTAGTACACACAGTATAGCCTTTATTTGGGAAACATAATGCCAACTTGGAGATGCCATCAAAAGACAAAAAACTGAAAAGAATAAATTTATTAAAAAAAATCACATACTAGATTTTTACATGAAATCTCCCAGTTTTTAACTCAGAAACACTATGGATGTTCAGGGAGTAAAACAAAAAACCAAACACAGGGAATCAGACCAAAGTTATCTAATGTTAAGATGCACTTCAAGTAGATGACAAAGATAAGATAATACAGCTCACCCCGAACACCACGCGGGGGTTCTGAGGTACCGACCTGTGCCGAGTGAGAGTCCCCTCATGGCCCTCTGAACCATGGGACTCTGAACCTGCAGTTCCACAACCACAGATTCAACCACATGTGGATAATGAAGTGCTCTGAAGTGGACCCACACAGTTCAAACCCTCGTTGTTCAAGGGTCAACTGTATAATTTGAAGGCTGGTGTCCTGTTTCTCAAATGTGTCTGATTGTAAGAGTCACCCAAGGCACGTCTTCCAAATAGAGTCTCAGACTCATTCTCTTTCCATTCTGGCTCAGTAGGTGGTAGGTGTGGACTGGGGACGAAGAATTTGTATTTTAAGCACCTCAAGTGGTTCCAATAATCAGGCAAGTTAGGGAAATAGTGGTTAAGGGGGGAAACAACAGTAACAATGCCACCACGACTGCCCATCAAACTACCTGAGAATGAGAACACTCAACTGAAACTGAGGAACTGTCCATAGAACACTGTTTATTTCAAGTTCAAAGCACAAAATTACTCATTTTTCTTAACAGACTGCATAATTTTTACTGCATGAATATTTAGGGTTTCTCTATTCACAAGTGTAGATTTACTACTTAACTTTAGGCTCAAATGATTCATATATATCAGTTTACTGCAGAGGACATGTACTTTAACAAATCTCTTTAGAAAATATCTTACATAAAAACACACACAGCATTTATCAACACTTTTCAGTTGCTGCAACCAGTCTTCAGCAAAGATTTGGCTGAAGTTCATCATTTTCTACAAAACATTCCAAGACTGAATACAATAGAATGTAGTATTTTACATACTTTAGCTTATTATTGCAGTTAAAAGTTCCCCTTTCTTTGATGGCTTCTGCATATATTATACTCATAAAGCAGGAGGAGAATTCTTTTCTCTAACTGGTGACGTACTAAATAAAATTGTCTTTTTGGTATAACCTGTCTCCAATTAAGAACCTAAATAGTCATGATGAAATCAAATATTGGACATTATAGGGGTTTTAGGAAGAGCTTTTTCAAACTAACAACAGAAGAATTTAATACCTATCAGTATAATATCCTTTATTGTTTTGTGTTCAATAACTACCACCTGGAATGCTATTACTTCTAGGATAATCAGTTGGCATCAAAATAGAAAATAAAAATATGTACATTTTAATATATCAGTTCTTACCTGAATAATCTCAGATCTCTTGAGAATGTTCCACAAAGTGGAATTTCTTCCTAAAGTTACAGTGAATGTGGTACAATGTGTACAATTTGGTTAACCAGTGCCTGCCATTCATGTCTAAGATTTTTCCTTATCTTGAATCAAGTACACAATCTCCACTACCATATCATAATGCACTGGCTTACAGTTTGTATATAAAGTCCAACTCAAGCTTATTTTGGTTTATTGTACATGCTTTATTAAAACGGTATGGGTATTTACAGTATCTGCAGAGTCCCTTCCAAGGCGCTCTCACACACACTCAGACACACCCATACGACATCCATACTACGGCTCCATGCACCCACACCAGTGAGATGTGAGAGTCAAGACTCCTAAAATTGGGCATCTGTTAGGGGATAGAGTTGTTGATTTCTTTTTCAATCTTTTTCTGAAAAGAGAAAAGCATGGGGGAATGCATTTGGCCATTACAATGCTAATTAAGTTTGTGTATATTAACATATATGGCAGTAACACTGAATATTCCTTTTACATTCTATATACACAGAATGACATCAAGGTTTTGCGGTCAACAGAATATTCCAACTTCAGTCTCAATGCTGCTTGTAGTGACTTCTGAATTCACATAGGGGCTTTCCCTAAAAATAATTCAAGTCCATGTAAGTGAAATAAGGCACAATTAATATTGATTTGATCTAGGGGAAGGAAAGGGATAAAAACTAGTTTCAAATGATGCTACAGTTGGGCAATTAGCTTTGACTTAAATCCACCAGAAATCCCTTCTTCTAAGTTCCAAAGATTTCGCAGAAATAAAGTTTTTTTTCTTTTCCCTGACAAAACCCAAAAAGAAAAGCTTGGGAATTCACGTTTTAATGTTTCAGTAGCCTTAACTACTCAAACTGGTGTGCACCCCCACCTCTCCTGCCCAGGCCTCCTCCTTTTCACTGCTGAAACAAAACCACAGCACGGGAAACAGGAATTCCTTGCTGTCCTTCTGAGGAGATTTGTACACTTAAGTAGCAAATACATTTCAGGTTGTCTTTGATTTAAAAAAAAAAGGGGGGGGGGGGGCGGGGAGAAAAAAAGGAGAAAATAATCTTGTGACTTTCTTGCTCTTTAAAAAATCCTTGTCTCCTCCTTTTCAGGATGAAGAAGCCCCACCAGACATTACAGACAACTGCAACAAATAAGTCTGGCAGCATAAATAATGTCTAGTATTTGAATCTTCATAGTGAGACTCATTTAGCTTGTACAAACAGTCTGTTGAATGTTTTTTGCAGCAGGTGAACCAAACCCAAAGACGCTGGACATTCTGTGAAAGGGAGTAAGAATTGCAGTTCTGAAGGCCCCTGACTTTGGTTGTTTACAAAGTTCAATCCTGTTTATTGTGATCCTTGGTATCTTCTTCATCTGTATATTCTGACGGTTCTTCCCCTGGTTTTAGGAGTCTGCCTACATAATCATATTTTTCTGAAAGATACATCAAAAGAAAATCAGTAGTGATTAAATTTGTTTCACTATTCCATTACACATCAGGGAAGCTGTATGCTTCTTTTAGAGTCATGTAGAACAAGATAAGTTTTTCCTATTGTCTACTTTGTCCAGTCTTTGTACTCATGTAAGGCTTGAACAAAAGAAAATGGGATCAGGGAACTTACAAAGCTTGGGAATTGTGCTTTGCAGGAGAGTGTTCCATACAACAAATCTTAATCAAGAACATTGCATCAGAATGACTTGGAGATCTTTTTAAAAAATATGCATCTCCATCTTAGAGTCACCCATGCCAGGCTCTTGGAATAAGTCTGAGGACATGTACTTTGAAACCGGTTTAACTCTAATGTGCACTGTGAGTCTCAGAATAGTTCTTTAAATTTTAATAGCCCAAAGTATTGTAATTAAATAAATAAGTTGGCAATGTAGGGCATTTCCAACAGTTAGAAGACCATAAAAAAGTTAATGGTGACTTTCTTGGGGCTGAGGAAGTAGGGAGAAGAGTACATGAGGTGGAAAATCACATGGAAAGTAGATCCAACCAGGAAATATCCTTGGGGAGAAAACATGACACATGCTAGTAGTCCCTAAGAAAACAAACCAAATGAGGAGATGAAAATTCACGTGTTACTTATTATCCTGTGTTCTTTGAGGTCCAGGTTATGTGGCCCCTAGTACATTACTGTTCTTTCTCCTATCAAACTCTCTTCTTTAGATCTCTGTTACACTGTTTGCTTTTATGTTACCAGGTGTTTAATTTAGAACATGTATGTCCAAGGTGATAACATATTTAGTCATTTCTTGGTCAACACTATGAACCTAGTTTAAGTGAATTAACTGACAAACCAAGAGGATAAGACAGGAGGACTGCTTTGTACAGTGGAACCAGTACAAGTGCCAAGAAGCCAGAAGAACTATTCCAAGGGATCCATAGGTCACATAAATAGCAGTCCAGACTGCTCACAAAGGCAGTAAAAATTGATGTCATGAGCATATAATGAAGGAGGATGGTATTTTTCCTTCATGGTTTGAAGGTTAAGATCAAGAAAACCATAATTCAGTTTTAAATATAAGCCTACGTTTAAAAAACTATACCTTAATGGAAAAGACTTATAAGACTAAAGGTGTCACGATTTTTGTAAAATTTCTGTAAATTTTATAGTTGTAACAAGTCAGTTTTTAAATATGGATTTTATAAGTAATAAGCACATGTAACAATCACTTTGACAGTTAGCTATGTTTATCATCAAATAATTACGGCAATGAAAACAGATATCCTTAGGCTCTTAAAGAGTAATGAAATAATATGCACTTTCTTTGGCTATAAATTTAATATTTGCAAAGAACCCAACAAAATGAAAGTACCTTTAAACTGCATTTCCCATTCTCGAACACTCTCCATCTGCACGGCATTCAAATCTGAGAGGTCATCATATTCATCTTTGAGGGCATCTTTGTCTAGGCAAAATGTCGCCAGTCCTCTGGAGGCATCCCTACCAGCAAATATTCCATATGGACCCGCTGGGAAAAAAAAATAAATCATTTAGATCATCTAACACTATTTTAGAATGTCTGAAAGGAAAAAGTCAAAAGAAACCTCATGACTCTTATTTGGTACACAGCCTTAATTTCAAAACATGCACAGACACTAAATGGGATAATAAGGAGAAATTTCTTAGAAATCCAACTTTTGACCAAACTAAAGCTTTTCACTGAAAATTTAAATTTCAATTACTTCGGGCATTCAAAAACTTGTGTTCAAAGATGAACAGTGTGAGGTATTAGAGAAAAGAGGAAACTTGAACAGTTGGGTTTGGAAGCCAGTTTTCTTGAGGAGAAATGATGCCTTACCAATTCCTCTTAAGTAGTTGTGGCATCCAAAAACAATCAACAGAATACTGGCTGGATATGCATACGGCTATGAGGAACAGTTCTTTTAACTGACACAAAATGATTGGTATTTTGTGTAAAGAATCAGGAACCACCTTGTCCAGGGAGGAATGGCTCACAGAAGTGAGCCATTCCCAAAGTCTCTTCTTGAAAGCAGCAACTGTCTTGCACATCCCTGTATCCTCAGTGCCTCCCACAGTGACCAACATAAAGCAGGAACACAGTAAACTCATACTAACAGACAGAAATCCAAACAACCTGATTTTCTATGTCAAGAATTTGGTTACATAAATTATAGTACATTACTTTAATGAAATAGTACACAGCTATCAAAAAGAATGAGGTAACTCTGTATGTACAGACACAGAAAGAAGACCATGATATGGTAACTGAATAAAGCAATTCAGCAGATACATGGCATGATTCACTTTGAATTGAAAAAAGACACACACGTATGCACATTTCACCCATGCTTGTATACGTATGAGAAAACACGAGGAAGAATACAGACCAAGTACTTTATAGCAGCAACATGTCTGGGGAATGAAGAGGAAAATTTTACTTCATATATAACAGAATATTTTCTAATGAGAAGTACACAAGTAGAAAAAAAAGGAAATTCCCTGATTTTTAAATGAGCAAAATAATGATTATACCCATATTCATATTTGAAAGCATTTAGGAAATTGAAGATTATGTGTCAGAAAAGCATCTGTATCTTTAAGTACAGAATTCAAAAATTTACTTAAATAGATGAAAATTTAAACATTTATGAACATTAATTTGAATTAAGAAAGCACTGTACCATAAAGTTCACTGGATGTAGGAAAACTCATTCTCTAAAAGTTTATTGCATGGAACAAAAAAGTGGTCTTAGCAATAAATTTAAAAAAGTAGCATTATTAGGTATTAATATAGTAACATGAAAATAAAGGTAATACTTCCAATAAAATACTTTTTCCTGCTTTCCCATTCTTAAGTACTTTCCATATTGCTACTTAATATTAGGTGACTATCACAATTATCATTTAATGGTTACATATTTTCCCACTGAATGGATATACCTATAATTTATTTAATCATTCTGATATTAATATAAACTTAGGCTACCATTTTATACTTTTAAATTTATCTTCTATATAAGAAAATGGGACACTATTTACAACTGGCCAACATTTGTAACTTTCAAACTGACATTCAAAAAGGTATGATTGTTTAAGAAATTTAATACTATTTCTATTTACAGAGTAAAACCTGAAGTTCTTTAATTGGAGTTAATTATTTTGGAGAAAATTCTCCAAAATGTTTGGAGAAGCATTAACTTTTTTTCAAAATTTAAGTATAGTTAATTTACAATGCTACATTAGCTTCAAGTGTACAGCAAAGTAATTCAGATATAATATATATGCATATATTTTAATTTCTTTTCCATTATAAGTTATTACAAGATACTGAGTATAGTTCCCTGTGCTATACAGTAGGTCCTTGTTGTTTATCTATTTTATATATAGTAGTGTGTATATGTTAATACCAAACTCCTAATTTATTCCCCCCCATCCCCTTTGGTAACCATAAATTTGTTTTCTATGTCTGAGTCTGTTTCTTTTGTAAATAAGTTAATTTGTATCATTTTTTAAGATTTCACATATAATATGACATTTGTCTTTCTCTGACTTACTTCACTTATGATAATCTCTAGGTCCAACCATGCTGCTATAAATGGCATTATTTCATTCTTTTTCATGAGAAACATTAACTTTTGAAATTTTTTGGCCATGCCACCTGGCTTGCAGGACCCTGACCAGGGACTGAATTCCAGCCCTGGCAGTGAAAGCACCGAGTTCTAACAACTGGACTGCCAGGGAATACCCACCATTAACTTTTAAAACTAAGGAAGGACAGTCCCTAAGGAAAGAAAAGAAGTCCACCTTAAAGCAGTTGTGTTTTTCTGTGGTATAATTCCACGTGTGTTGTGGCAATGACTGTTTTCAGGAGATGGAGAATACACACACACACACACACACACACATATATACACAAACATATACGTGTATATATAGAACTAATGTTTTCCTTTCTTAGGAAAAAACAATGACAAAAAAAAAATCTATCAACATAGCCTCTTAATGCTGACTGGACCAATGCTTACACACTTAAAACAGTGACGAATCAAACACACAAAAGGAAAAATAAAAATGATCAAGGCTATAAAAATCTACAAATGTAAAATGAGAATTTCACCTTTCAGGAGAATTTCCTAGCAATCTCACTTTCCTCTCTCACAGTATTGCAAAGTGGAAGGGACAGTTTTTGCCCTCCCTACTTGGCAGATGAATAGAAGCAGAGGCATTCAGTGACTTGCCTAAAATTACTGACAGAACTGAGAACTAATATTTTCACTTTTCTAACTACCCCAAACATAGCATATCTTGAGAAAAGACACAAAGGACCCATAAACCCAAAGATGGAGTGACAACCCTGAAAACTGGAGCATTTCACTAATCACAAAATTTCAGGGGAATGGCTATTTTAGAATATCTGTTAAATTAAAATGGGAGAGCATTAACAAAAAAACTGTAGAAACCAACAGCTTTTCTTAGCATTGTGTTACAATATTTACCTCCCTGGCCTACAAAAGTCAATCTACTTCAGGATACTTCAGACATCAACCTTAAAACATATCCAAATGGTAAATAGGAGAGAAGAAAAGATGATCACTATAAAAATAGGAGCATAAAATCCTCCACCTTTGAGTATTTTAATATATATACAAGTGTATTCTTTAGTAAAATTGTCTGCCAACTTCCCTAAGAGGGAATGATGTTCTTTTTTTGGTTTGGCTAACTTAGTAAGGGTGAACTTGAGTCAACAGTTAATAATCCAAGACTAATTCTAGATGAAATGATGTTTTGTTAACTCTTGAAAAGAAAAGAATGATTCAGTGATTAACATATTTCCCCACTCTTTATATTAAGTTGTCCTCTCCACATGTTTCGAATTTCCCTCAGGAAGCATTTAATTTCTGAAAAGGTTTTTTTTAAAAACAGTTTTCTTTACTTTTTCCTATAAGACCATAAAGAATGTAATATTAAGAACTAGAGCTGGAAAAGGATAAGTTGCTCAGAGAAAGGAGGATTTGCGGTCCAGTTAAAGTATATTCCTCTGTATCCCTAACACAATCAGAACCATATCTGAGAAGTCAGTACATACCTCCCCTTTCCACTAACCTCTTACATAACAGACCTGTATGTTACTGGGTCTAATATTTTGAGAATTACTCTTGGCTATCCATAGTACTATAACAGAGAGCTACCTAAGGAGAGCAAATTTTAAATGGTATTAGGTCTTTTGGTATGGTATAATTTACAAAAAAGCCAAAAAAGGCCAGCTTATATAAACTAATCAGAGTGTTTTGGTTAAGGCTCATTTAGATATTAACATTTCAATAGTAACTAAGAGAATTATACTCTTGCTTTATCAGAGACTAAAATACAATGCTGCTACAAAACCAGATTTACAATTTCAAGAAAATTCTTGCTACAAAAAATGAACCCAATTATTTAGCCAAGACAGATTCTCCTAAATGTACTTCTATAACAAATATTCTAGGACATCATCTTAAAGATAAATGTTATTTCCATGGTATTGTTAAATATGCCAAAATGACATTATACTAGTTAGAATTCAGATTTCATTAAGTTTTAATAGTTAACACAACTTATGATACAGATTTTTAAAGTTAAAAAATCAATAAAGTTACTAGTTCTTGTATCCTGAAACTGCTTACTTTAATACAATCAAACACAATGGGGTGACATTTTTGAAAAGGTAACAAACATACAGTTATTGTAAAACAATGTTTTAAAGAATAATTTAATGAGCAAAAAATTTCAAGAGGAAGTAAATAAAATATCTAAAATATGTAACAGATAATTTTGTGACAATCAGGGTGATTATGTACCTACGAGTGTGAGTCAAAAATTATCCACACTCTGGCTGTAGAATTTATTTTAATTAACTTTCAGGAAAGACAAATACATCATTTCTCGACATACTCTCCTTGCTCTTCAATACACTTTGTCCATTTGTCAACAAGCTTTCATATTCCCTCATTAAAAAATGTTTCAGGCTGAGCTGCGAGCCACAAATGCACCACTGTCTTCACTTCTTCATCAGAAATGAACCTTCGTCCTCGTAGGTCTCCTCTCAGGGGACCAAACAGGTGAGAGTCCAATGGAGCAAGATGAGGACTATACGGTAGATGCTTTGACACCTCAAAGCAAAGTTTTTGCAGAGTGTTCACAGTGTGGGCAGAAGTGTGTGGACGTGCATTGTCATGCAAGATCACAATGCCCTGGACAGAAAACTCAAATATAGCTAGCATGCAAGCCATTCTGTTGGCTTGCATACATATTTCATTTTATATATTACAAATATATTTATTTGTATTTATATAAATTACAGTAAATGACAAAAAAAAAATCACAACGCCCTAGGATACATTCCTCCATGTTTAACCCAAAGTTAAGGCTTCAGCACAAACTTTTCGAAACCTAAGTCTGACATGGATTATTTCATAGGCAGAGCCATGGCTGATTTGCAAATGATTTGCCACATAATCCACTGTCACTCGTCTATTCGACAGTCATTTCACGTGTACGCTCAATGTTGTCATCAGCCAAGGATGGGCATCTGGCTCCTTCTTGATGGCTGACACTTGTGCAACCTTCCTTGAACTTCTCTATCCATTCATACACACTTCTTCGTGACAAAACACTTTCTCCATACTGCACACAAAGTCTTCGATAAATAATGGCACCAGGTACACCCTCAGACCACAAAAAACAAATCACTGCATGCTGCTCTTTTGTGCAAATCACAAGTAGGGCATCCATTTTTGTTCGCACCGCAACTACAAATGAACTGAGGTAACATGTTCACACCTGCACAGCAGTGACTGAGGAGACAGTAGCCTTGAATGAAAAGCGCTGACAGGACAGTGTGGCCAACAGAAGTTTTAATATAACCAGAGTGCAGATAATTTTTGACTCATCCTTGTACATTAGTATTTAGGAAGAGGAGAAATTCCAGAATGAATGTTTTAGTTATTTCCATGGTATAAAAATCATAGCTCTGAGAGACAAACTTTAATTCATCAAAGTTTATAAACAGCCGTTCTCTGGCATGATTTGACAATAGTCTTCTGTGATTATTAAAGTAAGTTTAAAAAAATCTAATACTTGGTATTGAGTAATTTATTCCAAATAAGGTTATAAGGGGCCTAGGAACAAATGAAACAATATGTAAAAGTGACTAAATGAAATCCAAGTAATAGAAATTATTTTTTTATAATTAGTTCTAGGAACTCCCAGGACGTTTAGAAAGAAGGTAGCATGGTAACATTAGAAGAATACCTCTTAAGAATCCGATACCTGGGTTCCAGGCCACACCCTACATGTGACATTGGGCAAATTTTACATGCCTAGAATTGAAGGTCAAACTAGATAATCTCTTGACTACTATAATTCTAAGAGGAAGTGAAAACTCAACCTTGCTTCTAAAATTCAAACTAGAAGGCTCTCAGCAATACTGTGGGTTGAGCTAGTGGACTTGGCCCCAGGGCTCATGGCTGGGGTGGGGGCAGGGAATACTGAAAAATTAAAACCCCAGGCGTGTGTGGTTTGTGGGCGTGGGGCCTGAGTTTACCTAGCCCAGATAGAACGAGAATTCTAAGGTGAAAAAATATAGCATGGATTTAAATATCTGTTGGAATTTAACAAGCAGTAATGGTAATACAGCAAGTATTGGGAAAAAGAAATTGTTCTATGAATGGTGTTGGGATAACTGAACAGCCTTCTGTAAGAAAACATAAACAAATATTGGATGCCTACTTCACATCTTAAAACAAAATAAACTCCAAATGGAACTAACAAACCCAAACCATAAAGTATTAAGAAACTATAGATTTTTAAAATTTATTTATTTATTTATTTATTTATTTAATTGGCTGTGTTGGGTCTTTTTTGCTGTGCACGGGCTTTCTTTAGTTGCGGTGAGTGGGGGCTACTCTTCATTGTTGTGCGCGGGCTCCTCATTGCTGTGGCGTCTCTTGTTGTGGAGCACAGGCTCTAGGTGCGTGGGCATCAGTAGTTGCAGCACATGGGCTCAACAGCTGTGGCTCACGGGCTCTAAAGCGCAGGTTCAACAGTTGTGGCGCACGGGCTTAGTTGCTCCGCGGCATGTGGGATCTTCCTGGAGCAGGGAGCGAACCCATGTCCCCTGCATTGGCAGGCAGATTCTTAATCACTGCACCACTTAGGAAGCCCCAAGAAACTACAGATTCTTAAAAATAATCTTTAAGTGCAAAAAAGCTTTAAGTATGATACAAAACCCAGCAGTCATAAAATAGTCATGATCGAAAAAATGTGGTAAAAAATATATGAACAGATAACTTGTAGGCAAGGAAATATGACTCAAATTTTTGAAGATGTCCAATCTCACTGAGAAATGTAAATTAAAATAATATTGAAATACTATTTTAACTTTTCAGACTGACAAAGACCAAAAAGTTTAATATCACATTTTTGGCAAGAGGGTGAGAAATAGGCATTTTCATGTGAGTGTAAATTGGTCCAAGGTCTCTGGAGGGCGATTCAAAAATAAGTACCCAAGTTGAAAATATCCATACCCTAAGACTCAGTAATTTTACTTCTAGGAATTTATTTACAGATAATTATGATTTTACTCACATGTTTAAAATGATGGGTACATGAATATTTAGAGCAGTACCAGGTAATAACAAGAGATTGGAAACAAATGTTCATTAAAAGTAGACATTCATATAATAAAACTTATGCACACATTCAAAAGAATGAAATGGTTCTCTTTAAACTGATATGAAAGACTCTCAATATATTAAAATTTTGTTAAAGGTTTGTATAGTATGCTACAATTAGTGCATGGGAGGGGAGTCCATGTCCACATCCTTTCAATAGCTCTGGAACAAGACTCAAATACTCAGACTTGTTCCTCACCTCTGGGGCGGGGAGGGGGGGGGGGAGACACGGGGAGGGGGGGTTATGGTGGCTGGGTTGTGGGAAGGAGACTTGTTTTCACTATATACCCTTTAAAATTTTTCTATCTTGAGCATGTATTGCCTAATAAAAAAAGGTGTTTTTTTAAAAAATACTTCCATTAAGCCCTATTTTGAGGTATACCCCAAACCACTCCACAGGGAGACTTCTACAACCCAGGGCTCATGGAACATCACAGAAAATATTCAAGAAACAAAAAGACAGCATTTGCTAAAGATAAATTTATAATACAAGTTATAACTACATGAAGAAACAAACTACCATGGAGGAGTGAGCACACAGAACAGATATGAGAAATGGTATCCCAAGAATAAGATAACAGAATCAGATTAAAGAGCTATAGTATATTTGCTTAAAATTAAGAAATTAAAAGATGAATCATAAAGAAAGAGTAAGAGACATGAAGGATGGAATAAAAAGTTAATGTGTATCTATTAAGAATTCCAGAAGAAGTAATAAAGAGAATGGGGGAGACAATAACTGAAGAGATAATGGGCTTGAATTTTCTAAAATAAATGAATGACACATATCCTCAGATTTTAGTAGAGGCTGGCACATGGTAAAAAACAGTACTGAAGATCTGAGGTAAAGCAACAGTTAATGCACAATTTTATATCCTACATCTATACTATTATTCCTGAGTGAGGACAGACAGCGACAGAATTTTTTTCTACCAATGAAAAAAACTACAGGGACACACCTCACGAAAATGAAAACTGAACCCTGAACGAAGGAATGAGATGCAAGAAATGACAGTGAATATAAAGAAAATGGTAACTATATTGGAAAATTTAAATGAAGGCTGACTATTAAAAAAAGTTAATAATTTAACCAATTCAGGGGTAGAGTTTAAACAACTACAGTAAAACTAGAAGTCTAATAGTAATAACATAGAAAATGGAATGGGGGAGGGATTAGAGTTACTGCTTTCTAACCAGGGCCACAGCATATGGCTGGGTACCATACAACTCCAGGGGACACCACTTACATTTGCATACATGATAGTTTTGTATATTTAGTATTAAGAAATAGTCTGTCAAATGGCAGTAAACTATAAAGAGACAGTTCTTTCTAATTCATACAAACATGTTTGGTTAACATTCTTATATTGTTCAGAAGGATAGTGTCTATAGCAAAAACCTAAGGTAAAAAAATCTTATCACCAAAAGAATAGAAATAGAATGCATGCATCCAAATCAGTAGGGGAGATATGTAACAGAAAGAGACTCATAGACATGGAGAACAGACTTGTGGCCGCCAAGGGGTGGGTGGAGTGGGGAAGGGATGGATTGGGAGTATGGGGTGAGCAGATGCAAACTAGTATATAGAGAATGGATAAATAGGGTCCTACTGTAAAGCTCAGGGAACAACTATATTCAATACCCTGTGATAAACCACAATGGAAAAGAATATGAAAAAGAATGTATATGTATGTATAACTGAAACACTTTGCTGTATAGTAGAAATTAATATAACATTGTAAATCAACTATACTTCAATAAAATAAAGTTTTAAAAAAATCAGTAGGGGAGAAAAAGTGGAAAGAAGAAAAATCAATCTGAGAAGAAAAAAGGTGGGAAAAAGGGCAAAGAAAAGTATGACAGAAAAATTACTTAGTGAGATGGTAGAAATAAATCTAAACATACTAGTAGTGACAAAAATATAAACTGATTAAACTAAGTTGTTAAAAGACAGTATTGATATTAAACTTAATGGAAAAAAAATTCAGCTGTATGTTATTTATAAGGAAAAAATAAAACACAGGTAGGTTAAAAGCAAAAGGATGGAAAAAGAAACACTGAGATAACACTAATCAAATGAGGCCTGAAGTCAAATCTGAAAATCAGTATGGGTGATAAGGATGTTTCTTTCTCTGTGCAATATGAGTTAGAGATCTACTGCTTAGATAGCTTCAAAACACTGATACACCCAATCTTTGTAAGGTTGGTTACTTCAGGTTTTTGCTTAAGTATCAATCCCTATCTTCTTGACCAACCAATATAAATAAGGTAACTTTCTTAACCATCCAATCTAAAGTCCTATGTTATCCTCTATTATATAGCCTACTAATTTCTTTCACATCATATTTAATTACAGATTATAACCATGTATTGAATGCTTACCAACTGTATTCTTCAACAGACCATAAACTCCATGAGGGTAGAGAAGCAAATGTTTTGAAGACTCTGAGAACTCTCATTTCTCAAAACATCTTATCTAGGCAACAATGTAATGAAATCCAGGCAATTTCTTCTTAGAATTTAAAAGTGGAGATGAAATCCTGTATTAAAGATCTTGAGACCAGATGCTGGCTCTGAGACAGCGGTTATTTAGTGACGTCTGTCACAAGTATGTGGGGAGGAGTGATCTGTGTCACATTGTTCAAAGAACTATTAAAATAATTTGAATGGCTAACTCCAGATGTTACTAAATCTACTCCTTACCTCCAACTTGAATAACACCTGCCGGTCTCACACATGCTTAAAGCTATCCTTTTATACTTTGTGTTAGTATATAATACAAATACAATTCCCTCATAGATTAAAAACAAAGGAATGATGTTGAACTCGGCAGAGCCAACCAAGTAGGTACTGTAGAAATTGCTAGTATAAATTTGAGCAGGGTATCAAAATTCAGCAGAAAACTTAGCTGATCCCTTTATCCAACTGGCAGGTAATGAATGGTAGGTAATGAATGTGTATGGGCATTAGACGACACAGACCAAGCTGGCTTCAAAGCAAGAAGCTAGGATAAGAGCTGGGTAGTGTCAATAGGACATTCGTGAAGGAACAGGTTTGTTTATATGCTGCAACTCTTGCTTAAGCTGCAATTTTGCAAAATACAAATAAAATTAACATATTGAACATAAAGTTAAAAAAGGAGGAAAAACACATGAAAGGTATATGTGCTCCTTTCCCTGACCTCCTAAATATCAGGCATCTCCTGGGTACTTTGTGTATATGATTCCTTTTTCTTTCCAGTGGAATTTAAATGGTATGTTGGGAGAAAACACAGCTTTGGTATATGTCAAAGAATGCTCTACATGGAATAAGGGGGAAGTTATATATCTAAGTATCAGAAACACGGATAAACTACTAGAAAGGTCAGTTGTATTATTTCTTGCCATTCTAAAGAATAAAAAACAGTTTTGGTAGAGTTCCACTGCAGTAATAATGCATCAAATTATTTAAAATTATACTATCTGTTGGAGTCTTCCTCATCTATTATGACTCTGGAAACGTGAAATTATATTTTGACACAGTGGAAAGGGATAGTTAGACTGGGTTTGACTTCTTGCTTGGCCACTTACTAGATATATGACTTTGGGCAAAATCTCTCTGAGTTTCAGTTTCCACATTTGTAAAATGGGAACATTACTTATCTCCTAAGGCCATCTGAAAATTAAGTGAGATAATAAGCCCCAAATGGAGTTTCCTCCTTCTACTCTGACCTCTAGAATCAATGCTGTTGATCTGAACTCAATGGGAAGATGGAAATGCTCTACAAAGTGCACCGTCTAGTATGGTAGCCATGTGGCTACTGAGCACTTGAAACATGGCTAGTGTGACTGAGGAACTCAATTTTTAATTACATTTGATTTTAATTAATTTAAATTTAAAAAGCCACACGTGGCTTGTGGTTACATATCAAACAGCACAACATAAAGCCATGACGTGTGTTTCTTTGAGGTTTTAAATTTTTATGGGAACCAGGAGAGGGTATAAAAAACAACAGCAGCGAGATTCTCTAAGTTTATCCCAGAATGTAGTTTACTTGAAATAGAGTAGATAGGCTTTGTGGTCAAATGTATCTGGATTTGAATACCATGCCTGTGTGACCCAAGCCAATTAACCCCAAATTACTAAACCTCAGGCTTCCCATCTTAAGGACAGGAATACTCACTAACCTCACTGAAACACTGTGCAGATGACAAATTAATGGATTTGATGTAGTAGCTGCTTAACAAATCTGGTTCCTTTCTCCTCCCATATTCACTGTTTGTTACATGACCACTTTCCGCACACGCTGGCCAAGTGCCTGAACCGTTACTAAATTTAATATTGACGAATGTAGTTAATGCCAACTGTTTGCCAACATGTGTTTACTCCACTAAACTAAACTGCCAATATTTATTTGTTAAGAACCCAAACTTTAAAAATGTATGACTGAAAAGAAAAATATCTTCAACACAGAAAAAGCCTCACAAAACAATCTTTTAACTCTAAAACTATTATTGAGAATGGGAGTAGATAGTGGCGAGGCATAGAAACTAGGTTTTCTGGCTCCCTTAGCTCACCCTTTCCAGCTACTAAGAGTCTCAGACAAGGATTTTTACTTCTGAGTTATTCTGCTACAAAATTGCTTAACTGATTTGAGGACAAAAATAAAAAAAATTAAAACCAAAACAACTTATGTGTGTTTCATAGCCAGAAATTTGGCTTCAAAAACTTTTGGGAAGTGTTGGATCTTCTCTTAAACGTGAAATATATTCCAAGTCCCTAAGATGATCTGGCTACCTTTAAGGTTCCTTTCAATAATAAACTACTCCAAGTATCTCTATTAGGTTGTTAATTGATAACTACTTAGAATGAAACAGCTGAATATCACTCTCAGCTTGTTCATCAGGACCTGGAAATCAGTGGAAGCTAACCTAAAACTCACTTCTCCATTGTTATCTGAGGAACGCCCTCACTGGCTGAAGCCACACAAAGGCTATCTACATTATAACTATGACTCTTATCTTAACCTTAAAATTTCTGTTGCAGAACATTTACCACTGGATGCTGCCAAACTGTTCTATGGCTGTTTCTCCTCGCTATTTTCAGATAGTGGCAAGGCATAATGTGTGAGGACTGATATGCTTTTTTGCACTAATACCTTGGTTGCTTCATTGTCAGTTTAGATAGGGGCTACAAAGGCACAGTTTTTAGTTTGGGTAAGCTCTATATTAAAATCCTAAACCTGTACACAATTTGTAATCACTGAACACATACACTGCGTAAATCCTTGACTAAAAAAAAAACTAATTTGGTCTGTCCATTTAAAAACTGTACTTTGGCCCTACTGTCTTATCCCCCATGCTCATAAGTAAACAACAACAAAAAATTAACTATTTCAGATGATATGAGTAGGTAGACAACTGGTTTTCATTTTTATACTACGAGAAGCAAGTGCTCTATACTATCTGTGACCTGGCTGGATTGAATGTACCGTAAATATATACACAAAATACAAGGAACTAAGAAAGAAATAGTTCAACGTGTAGAATCTCCAATTTCTTATGTCTAATCCAATTAACAAACAACAAACCAAAGCACTTCCAAAATATCTTCCAGCCACTAAGCACAGAAATCTAAGTATGTATTTGCAAGTGTCAATAAATCTCATGGACTAAAAGATTAAAGAAGAAACCAACTTGTTTTTAGACTTGCCAACCCCCTTGACTTTAAGACTTGGATGTACTCTTCTGAATAACAGGTCACTCTAGGTCTCTAATTTTATTTACTTTTATTGTAGTCACTTTTTTAAAATTTAGAATAACTACACAACCAGAAGGTACAATGTTGCTCAGTTTTATGGCATACCAACAGGTTCCATGAGTCTGAACTGAAGTTTACTAACACAATCTGAAATGTATGCTATAACTACACTGTAAAAGAAGGGTTTCTAAACCAACCACCCTACGTACACAGTTCTCTGAAAGTAAAGTTTTAAAAACCTTTAACTTGCAGAACTGGTGCATGGGGGTATGAATTTATAACTGTTTCAGGTTTTTTCTCCTCAGTGAAAATAAAGTAAGTCATAATCAACGTGTAATGTGAATACCTGCCTTCCTACTACAGAAAAAAAAAAAAAAAAAAAGGGAAAAAGAAAGAAACCGGGCAGGCACGCCTGCTGGGTATATGAGCTCCACCCCCAAAACTCTGGGCAAATACCCTTGCCAGTATTTATTAGGATCTGCATTCAGGATTGCCTCGTCCCACATGTACTGTTATTCTTGGAAAGCATCTTCGTACCAAAACCGGTTTAAAAAAAAAAAAAAAGAGTCGAGGTGTTGGTTCTATGGCAGAACTTTATAGATTAGAGGGTTGGGACTTGGAACTACGTGTACCTAAACGTGGCCTTATGGGGAGCAGTAGAGGGAGAAGGGGAGCTCAGTGGCGCGCACACACACACACACACAAAAGAGTAAAGAAAGGAAAGCTGTGAAGTACAGGGCCTAAAACTTTAGATCCCTACTTTAGAAATCGTCCTTCTCTCCTGCCCCCAACGATCCCAGCAATCAGAAAGCTCAGGAAAGGGTGAGGGCTAGCGTGACTGGCGACAACTAAAAGGATTTTGAAAAATTCAGCACAAGAGGAGCAACAGGATAGGAAAGAAATGAAAGCTGACAGCTGGTTCCTGGGGCGACACTGGGGCCCCGACATCTGGGGGTAAACGCCGGAGGGGCCCGCAGCTGGGGCGTGGGGGGGGGGGGTCGGGCCGTCTCAGGTGCGGCAGACAAGGCGCGGGGATCCAGATGTCGAGAAGACTGGCAAACTAACCCAGTGCCCAGGGGCCTCCCATCAGAAGAGGGTCGCGCTTGAGCTGCAGGGGGTCCTCCCCCTCCCCTTCCAACTCCTCCTCACCCGGGCCGTAGAACTTGCTGCCTTTGGTCACGTCGAAGACTTTCCCATTGACCGCAAGCAGGATGCGCGGGTTGCGAGACCCGTCGTACTGGCGCAGCTGCTCCAAGCTGAAGTCCCGCTTCTTCATACGAGGCAGAGAAGCGGCGGGGCTCTCCTCGCCCGCCCCGGCCCCGGCGCCCAGACCCCGCCGCCCCCAGCGCACCCACAGCCGGTAGGCCCCCAGCAGCACCAGCGCCACCAGCGCCACGTTCAGCAGCATCTCCCCGCCCCCCGTCAGAAGCGCCACCGCAGCTGCCGACCAGCCGCCCCCTTCTGCTGCTGCTCCCGCGCCGCCCGGGCTCTCGCTGCTACCGTCGCTGCTGCTCTCGCTGCCACTCCCCAGGGTGCCTAAATTCACGTCCCCATCTCCAGCCGCCATCACTGCCCGCCAGCGCCTTCCTCCTCCTCCCCGCCCCCTGCCCTCCCCAACCCCACGGCCGGCCCCGCCCCTGTGGGGCCTCCCAGCCAATAGCGTGAGGGCAGGGGGCGGGGTCACGCCGGCTCCCGATTGGGTGTTGACGCGGTAACGTTGTCTTGGATCTCTCCCTCCCCCTCCCTTCTTTTGCAGGCCGCGCTTGTGTGCGACGCCCCGCCCACCTCGCCCCACACTTCCCAGCTCTCGCGCGTTGCCTCTTCTAGTTGAAGTAGAAGAGGGGGGCGGGTCTGAAGAAAAGATGCTGCGCCGGCCGCGCGCGCGCATGGGCGGGGCGAGACTACGGCGCGTGCGCGGGTTCCGGGGCGCCACGCGCTCCCCTTTCCTCTGCAACCCCGTTGGGAGGCACGCTCCGCCCAGTCCGCTCGCAGTGCGCGTGCGCCTGGGGACGTCTTTCGCCTTCCCTAGGCTGGGTTCTCGTCCGTGGACTCCCGCCTCTAAGCTCTTGCTCGGTCCGAGAGCTTCACGTGCGCTGAGGGCGGCTGCTGAGGCGGCACCCTCCCTTACGCCTTTGCGAGGGCGCGGGCTGATGACTAATTGGAGGCCGCGACGTAGTTTTAACTGCTTTCGCACATTGAAGAGAGGCGTCTCTTTCTCCCCTGGGCGCCGTGGCGCCTGTCCCGAAGCCAGGAGCGTGGGCGCGTAGGCAGAGCTACAGCCCAGAAGTTTTGGCGACGAGCTGGAGTCGCCTGGCGCGGAGAGAGTGCGCGGGTCCCGCACTGGGATTGTTTGGCAGAAGGAATCTACGTGCTGTCCGCGCCACTCCCTAGTGGTCTTGGCCAAGGCTGCTCTTGTAGAATTTTATTTCAGATTTTAGACTAAAGGTGTCTTTTTTTTCCCTTAAAGCGCACTCAGGGCGAGAGGGAAGTGGATAGGTTGAGATGGTCCTTTTATTCGCTTATTCAGCTTTATTTACAGTTTCTTTTCATCTACCTGGGTCTTGTAGAGTCTTTTAGTCTCTCGAGTCCTCAAAATTCCTGCGTAAATGTCACCTCTGAAACCTCATTCTGAGCCCCTCATCTCACGCTCTCAACGCGTTTGAAGTGCCCCCTCTCCACCTGGTCTGTTTTGTGTCGCTACCCTCCGCACCCCCTCCCCCCCGCTGTGAACTACCCTTGTGAATGAAGGTGTATCAAGGGAGTAACAGTTTTCGTTTAATCTTGAGGAACTGTGGGGTGCAGGAGAGACGCGGGCTAGCAGTGGGGGCGTGTGGTGTGCTAATTAGGGAAGCAGCAGGCGGTCCATGTTGGCTGTAAGTACTGAGGAGGAGCAACGTCTGGAAAACTAAGATTGTCATCTTTGGTATCCAGGGATAGGCTTGGACTTCATATTGCGGGTTTTGGAGGAGCTTCTGAAGATGTTGAAGTGACAGCATCAAAAGACATCTGTAGTGAGATTATCTACTAGGGTTGGTATGAAAGATTGGAGTGGGGAAAAGGATGGGAAACCAGTTAGTAGGCTACCGTATTCGTGCAAGAAGTAAGGGAAGTAAGGGGACGCAGAACTAATGGCAGCATTAGAGCGGGGGTCTGCAAGCTTTTCTTTAAAGGGCCTAACAATATTTTAGGTGTTCTCTGCATAATTACTCAACTGTGTCTTCTAGTGAGAAAGCAGGCATAGATAATACTTAAAGGAATGAGCTGGCTGTGTTCCAATAAAACTTTATGTATGGACAATGAAATTTTAATTTCATATAATTTTAGATATCAGATAGTCTTTTAACTTTTTTTTTTTTTTTTTTTTTGCCGTGCTGCACAGCACGGGGGATCTTAGTTTGATCCCAGGGATTGAACTCAGGCTCCCTGCATTGGGAGCATGGAGTCTTAACCACTGGACCACCAGGGAAGTCCCCTTAACATTTTTTTCAATCATTTAAAAATGTAAAAAAATTATTATTATTATTTTATTTTACTTTCCAGAGGTACAGAAACAGCCTACAGGCCACAGATTGCTGATCCCTGCTTTAGAGGTATTTTCTTGAGGCAGAGTGAACAAGATTTAATTGGGAGTAAGTGACCATGTATAGTCTGTCCTCCTCCAATCTAGAATACTTTTCGAAGTGAAATGGGGCACTGTTAATTACAGTGGGAGGATAGAAGTAAAATCAGATTGTCCTAAATGAACACTGAGTGGTTATCCTAAGGTTAATAGTTAAAGAGAAGTCAAAATTGCTTTAGTATCTGGTAAAAGGAAATGGAGTTGCCAGTGATGGAGACAGGGAGCTTGGGAAGAAGATGGTTTTAGGGTGAAGGTGGCTGTAGCAGTCCACGTTGTCATATGGTTGGGACAACAAGCAGGAAGAAATCACCCCAGAGGCTTCATAGCAGTCCACTCCTTTTATTTACCAGGATTGGGTTGCTAGCTAGTCCCTAAAGCAGTAACTGACAAGGAACATGGGATTACCATGATTGGTTAGTATTTTTCTGGCTTTTGACAGTTCTTATACAGGACTGTGGCATGCATTGCTGGACATTTAGCATCTCTGGTGACTTCCTACTAAATGTCAATAGCAACCCCAGGCATTGTGACACCAAAAAAAAAAAAATTTCTCTTCCCCTCCATCCCACACACACTCTCAAGAGAGATGATACTGGTTAAGAACTACTGGCTTAGACAAATCAGGATTTACCTTGGAACTAAACTGTGTATAGTTTTCTTTTTCCTAATTGGTTTGGAGGGGAGAGGGGAATTAAGCAGTATTGAAGTTCTGTTGACAAGGAAGTAGGATGGGGAATTGTGGGTAGGTAACTAACATTGTCTGCCATGAGAATTAAACATTTTCTTTTATATCCTTGATAAAATAAATATCTCAGTTTCACACTTGAAGTCTCCTCCCTTTTTTTTTTTAGTCTCCCTCCCCTCCGCAGGGAAAAATCTCTTCCAGTAGGATACTCTTTTTTTAAATACTGATGTAACTTTCAGATTGGTGGCCTCTCTGTATACTGATTTCCTTTACTCAGATACCTATCTCCAGTGATGTTCAGCTATCTCAGAAACTCAGTTGGCACTCAGAGGCCTCCATAAATCCACAAATGGCTTTCCTGCCTTTCCCTTCCCAACGTAGCCCATTGCTTACTGATTGACTTATCATCTCTGTGGAGGATGTACCTCTCTAGGCCTGACCCTTCTCTGGGAGGTATTAGTACTAATAAAGGTTTCCATTTCTTTTCTCACACAGGTAGCCAACTTGTATTTTGCTACTCCTTTGAACTCAGCATGGCCATTGAAATGTGATTGACATGATCTTTGTCACTTGTGAGCAAAAGCGTTAAGAACCTGTGCACAATTTCTCATGCTCTTACCTTTTGGCACAGTGATGGAATGTGTTAGATTTCTATTGCTGCAATAGCAGACCATCTCAAACCTTAGTAACTTAAAACCATAACCATTTTATTATCTGCAATAGTTTTGTGGGTTGAATGGGCTAATGGGCAGTTGTCTAATCTTGCTTGGGGTCTCTCGTGGTTTCTGCCAGGTATTGTTGGGCCAGAGTAATCTGGAGGCTTGATGGGGATGCTAGAATGGCTGAGCCTTTCTTTTTCCAGTGTTGTTCCAGGGCCTCACTTCACATGGCTTCTCCTGCAGAGTAGCCTGACTTCTTACATGGTGGCTTAGGACTCTTCAAAACCGCAAAAGCAAAATCTCCTGGGTCATTGTAAGACTTAGGCTTGGAAATAACACATTCTATTGGTTAAAGCAGTCACAGGGCCAGCTCAGTTTCAAGGGGGAGGGGAAATAAAGTCACCTCTTGATGGGGATTGAGGAGAAGAGTAGCAAAGAATTTGTGGCCTTATTTAATCTACCACTCTGACATAGTTCGTAATGGTGGCTGCTTCCATCAGCCAGGGTCCTAGAGTCAGGACAAAGTGGAAAAGAGTGCTTAGTTAACACACATGGTTGTATGAGTGAGAAATACATTTCTGCTGTGCTAAGTCACTGAGATATTGGAGGTTGTTTGGTAGCAAATCTATACTAATACAAAAATTGGTACCGGAAGTAGGGCACTGCTGTAACAGAAACCTAAAATAGTTGGCGTTGACACATAGGACTATGTTACAAATGTTAGTGGTTGGTTGTTAGCATCCAGCTCTGATTCACTTAGGAATCTCTCAACAAGCATAGCTTAGAAATTTGAGCTCAGTAAATATTTCTTTATATAAGAGAGACTGTTTTCTTGAAATTCTGTTCTATTTCTCTGTTTTAGGGGAAAACACTTCTTTCCCACATCAGATGTTTCTTGAAGTATGGAGGGGGTGCCACTGACATAACACTCGATACCTTATTTCAGCACTTCTAGCAAGTTTCCGGATGTGTAAGTTTGGCATGTGCAGCCCACCTTCTTCCTCTCTCCTTTCTCATGGGAGCCAGGCCGCCCACAGAAAGTATGCTTTCTACTCTGTTGCTTTATACCACAAGTTTCACAGGGGTCTGTCCATGCCAGGGGAGGCCTGCCCAGGCCAAGGGAGGCTTGGAGTAAGCTTAACAGGATAGGCGCTCTGGGGGAAGGGGAGCTTCAGGCTTGGGAGCTAAGTTCACTGCCAAGGAGTGATAAAATCTTCCCTGGTTGTTTGAACTTTAGTTCACAAGAGCAAGAGTGTTAACAAGTTGGACGTTAATTATTTTGGACTTTAACATGAAGTCGGTACTGATTACTTTGGGATATAATTCAGAAGGAAAAGATAATGTAAGTTTTGAACTTTTCATTTCTTGCTGGAAAATTCATATCGGAAGGGGGTCAAAATCAGATCGCGGGCATCTTTTTGGCTCTTAATTTTTAGAGTATTTTTATGTTGTCATTTGATCTTCTTTTAGAACTTCTGATAATGTTGGACAAGGTAGTGGGAGATAATTTGAGGTGGCAATAGAACAGGTTGTGAATTTTAGTCTTGGGTACAGAATAGCATGGGAGCTGATTTAACTGATGTATTGTTCTGACCCATTCAGGGCATTCTGGGACAAAACCTACACTTTACCAGTGGCCCCACGAGATTCCACAAAAGAGGTGAAATTGGTATTGAACTGGCCCTGTGAAGATGGGCGCAGGACTACTCTAATTGACTGTTGACTTCTTACCCAAAGGGGCTAACCACATCCCAAGGTGATCTCAGTGGGTAAGCTGAACTGGTTAAGGCAATGGTCTTCATACATTTTTACTGACATACCACCCAAAATAATTTTTAGGTTAACATGTTACATTTTTTGTTCTTAGTTGCAAAAGGTGATTTCTGGTGTAATGTAAATTTGAATATTTTAAAGTAAAAAGGGTTATATCACTTAAAAATTCATTTAATGAGGGACTTCTGTGGTGGTCCAGTGGGTAAGACTCTGCACTCCCAATGCAGGGGCCCTGGATTCGAACATTGGTTAGGGAACTAGATCCCACATGCTACAACTAAAAGTTCACATGCCGCACTAAGAAGTCCACATGTTGCAACTAAGACCCAGTGCAGCCTAAATAAATATTTTATAAAAAAATGCATTTCATGGAATTAAATCCCAGAGAAATTGAATACTCACCATCATCCATATTTATAGAAATTTTACATTACTTTTTCCCTTTTTGAATTTGTATTTTTATTCTACTTCCCCACAGAAGTCTTAAAAATATATTTTATGCTCAAATGTATTTTATTGCATACCCTGTCATTCTTTTTGGCAATTAAAAAATTGTTTATAATTTTAAAAAATTTCTGCCACCAAAAGGTTCTAAGTGCCAAAAATATCTTTTGGATTGCATTGTTATTATAATTATTAGTAGTAATACATAATTGACCTTTACATTACAAATTTTTCCAAACAATTAAAGAGAACTAAAATTTTATTGGAAATATGTCTCTTAATGAAATGGATGAAGCTCCCCCTCTCCAGTTAGTTTATGAATATAATTTTCTGCTAGGACACAGAATAAGAAAACATGTTGTAGGACTATTAGCTGCAGGGCTTACAAAAGATGAATAAATGATTGTTGTTCAATGCATTATTTACAATAGAAAATTATACATCTAAATCTAAGTTTGTTACATAAAAGAAATGAATAATGAGGTGAGAAATGGTTAACAAATAATAATGAGCAGAAGTGTTTGGGTAAAAAAATGGGTATAGACTTACTATGTTAAATAATTTTCAGGTAAAAACTAGTGAAAATATCTTCCCCCATGAGTCTGAATAGTTGTTCAAAAATTACTACAAAACATTAATGTATCTCTGATATATGTTCCTTTTACATGTAACATTGATCTGTTGGAAGGAAATCTGAAATTTTTTAACATCCTTTTTTCTTGAAATATGCAGTTGAGACACAGGAGAATGACACCAAGTTTTCTCTCGTTACTGAGCAGATCTGTCTTATAACTGACTGGTATTTCCCAGAATGTTTTCCACAGATCTTCCATTTTAGAATTCTGAGAGAGATATGTAGAGCATGAAACTTTACTGTGTTTGTTACCCATGTGGAATAGGGCTCAACCTCCTTCAGTATTTCTTTCTGCTGTCTCAGCAGTATTCTTTGACAACATCAGGAAGTGGAAGAGGAAATGGCATTAGGCAAAAACGATCATAATTCCTGCCACCCTGCTCTACAAGATATCTGAACTCAGAACACCCCAACACAGACCAAAATACCCAACTTCTAGCACCATGCTTTTCTCTTAATAGAAATGTATTTAAGATAAGGAAAGCCAGGAAATCCTCCTGCTACTTATAATGCATTGATTAAATTAAATATTGACATCAATATTTAGAACTGTTCCTATGTATGGTACCTTAGAGGCTCTTTGCACATGGGAGCAATTTGTCATAGTAAAATCTGGGATGAATGAGAGGATGCCTGTCTTTTTTTTTTTTTTTTAATTTTATTTACTTATTTATTATTTTTTGGGGAGTACACCAAGTTCAATCATCTGTTTTTATACACATATCCCCGTATTCCCTCCCTTCCTTGACTCCCCCCCCCTCGAGTCCCCCCCACCCTCCCCGTCCCAGTCCTCTAAGGCATCTTCCATCCTCGAGTTGAACTCCCTTTGTTATACAACAACTTCCCACTGGCTATCTGTTTTACAGTTGGTAGTATATATATGTCTGTGCTACTAGAAGCCAGTCTTTACTCCTTTGAATCAAGTATCAACATTGCCCCAAGTTATACTAGAGTTTTACTTCATATGTGATTAGTTTTCTGCAGCTTCCAAACAGTGCTAGCTCTAGTGGGGAGACTCAGAAATGTTGCATCCTGAACTGTGGGAACTGACTAGGTATCCTAATGATAAGAATTTTAAGAAAACACTATACTAATATATTGATTAAAAAAAAACTGTGTAATTGGGAATTAAATCCTATCCCATGAAAACATCTTTAATAATAAGAGCAAACCTGATATATTTTATCTATGCCATCTTGCCTCCAGCGTCAGCTTTATCAGGAAGAGTGATAGTTCTCAGCTGTCTACTCTTTTTTCCTATTTTTTTAAGTAAATTTATTTATTTATTTATTGGCGGTGTTGACTCTTCATTGCTGCGCGCGGACTCTCTCTAATTGTGGTGAGCGGGGGCTACCCTTTGTTGCAGTGTGCAGGTTTCTCATTGCAGTGGCTCCTCTTGTTGCGGAACACGGGCTCTAAGCATGCAGGCTTCAGTGGTTGTGGCACGCGGGCTCTAGAGTGCAGGCTCAGCAGTTGTGGCGCATGAGCTTAGTTGTTCCGCAGCATGTGAGATCTTCCCGGACCAGGGCTCGAACCCATGTTCCCTGCATTGGCAGGTGGATTCTTAACCACTGTGCCACCAGGGAAGTCCCCTTTTTCCTATTTTTCGGTTGGCTCACAACTTGGTAGGAAGAGGGATGTGGTTTCTTGAGTCCCCTAAACATTCTCAGTCCTTAACAGTGCTGTACATATTAACACGACAGATACTACTGTGAATTTTCCTATGTTTTTTTAGCCATGAAATTACATTCAATCTTGCCTGTTTTTTTTTTTTCTAATAATATTTTGTGTATACTTCATAGATTTGTACATGGTAGTGAGTGTAGTTTGTTTTCAAAATGTTATTTCTAAAGGACTGTTACTGGGCAATATATAAAACATCAGAAGAGTTAAATTCAGGAGAAAGAATTGCTCCATAGCCTTAAAAAGTTAGGTCTTCAAGACACATTGTTGCCAGAGTTTCATAGAATGTGAATGAATACATTAAGGGGTTACTCTAAGGAGATTAGGCTTGCCATTGTTTCTTCCTGTGCTGTGAGTTTCTTGGTGGGCTGAGCCTTTTAACATTCATGAAACAATGATATAAAATATGGCCTTCATATGAGAAAATAAGATTATAAAGCAAAATAAAGATGTGATAACTGTGACAGAAGCTCTGAGCCTATAGGTCTCTAATATTTCAAGGAAATGGCACTTTTTAAAGGGACACAAATCTTTGTTTTGTAAGCAATTTGGATCTTTAGAAAATGAGCTGCTTTTTAGATTGCAAAAAAAAAAAAAAAATCAGGAACTTAAAGCTTTAGTTTAATGCAGAATAAATTGTTCTTGAATCCTCTGTCATAAATTGGCGTGCATAATTCAAATATTGTCATACATTAGCAGAGATTTTGACTGGCTTTGACTTTGTTATGGTTACCAAAAGGAGGTTCTCCAGCAGAACACAGATTTTTATTGGCAGGCAGGTGCAGGAATTTCTGATGAGAAGAACCAAAAGATCACAACTCTGATTCTTCTTTTTCTCTTGCCTGTAACATCCAATCAAAGATCAAGCCCTATTGATCCTACCTTGAAAATATTATCCCAAATTTGACTGACCACTTCTCACCATGTCTACTGCTACCATCCTGGTACAAGCCATCAGCAGCTCTCATTTAGACCATGGCGATAGCCTCTTGTCTGGCTCCTGGATTTCCATTCTTGCCTTCCTAGAGTTCATTTTCAGTCATTAGCCATTTAACAATATAAATCAGACTATCACTTCCCTACCTATACTTCACTAATGTCTTTCGCTTGCAATTAGAATAAAATCCAAGCTCCTCATCATGGCCCTTATGATCTGTTCTACACCTACCCTCTGATTGCTCTTAACTCACATTCCTTGCTCATTATGCTCTAGCTGAACTGGTTTCTATCTTTCTTTGAATGCACCAAGCTCATTCCTACCTTCAAGATTTTGCATTTGCTCTTTTTCAGGCCTGGAATTCTCTGCCCCCAGATTTTCTCATGACTGATTCATTCTCATTAATTAGGTCGCAGCAAATGTCCATCCTTAAAAGAAGCCTTATCCTAACCACAGCTCTAAAGAGCTGTCACCCCTTCTCCCCAACTTTAATCATTTCCTGTCCTGCTTAATTGTTTTCACAGTATTTAGTAAAAGGTGAAAGATTTATACGATCTGAAGAGAAACCAGAGCATATTCACAGTATTTAGTACTGCCTGAAAGTATCTTATTTTTCACAAGTTTATTATCTATCCCTCTGCTAATCCCCACTAGAATGTGACTCCATGATGGGTAGGGCTCGTCTGTCTTGTTCCCTGTTATGTCCTCAGAGCTTGGAATGAAGGTTGCCATTTAGTGGGAGTTTATTACATATTTGTTGAATGAGTGAATGACTCAAGGTCCAGATGTAGCCAGAGAAGGCCTCCCAAGAGGACTTTACCTTAGTAATTTAACATGGTTCAGAGTTGTGGCCCTCTGTTTTAAGTGCTCAGATGTCAGCTTTTGCCAGCACGTGGAGGTTTTTTCCTCCAGGGCAAAGCTTATGTTAACTAAAGTATAAGATTGACGTATAAAATATCTATGCCAATTTATAAGTTTTCAGTAAGCAATGTAACTGTCACATGGACCCAGACTTGCAGTAATATGATCTGTTGGGGATTTTCTGCCTGTGGGCTGACATACATAGGATAGGGCATTAAATGAGAAACTTTTTTGGGAAAACATAGAATACAAAAAAGGTGAAAGAGTTATATGGCTTGTGTGTTTCAAGACATTCATTTATTTAACAAATATTTATAGATTTCTAACTTCGTTTGTGTTCTGTGCTAGGGACCGAAGAATCAACAAGGAATTACTAGTAGGCACGAGCCCTCTTTGATTTGCAGTTTAGTTGGAGAGGCAGACAATAAACTGACAATTACAGATCAGTGTCAAAAGTTCTCTTTTTAGGTTAATGCCAGAGTGATATAGAAGGACCTAGAAGGGAAAATGAGCCTTGGGGGATCAAGGTGCACTTCCTAGGAGATAAGGTTATTTGAGCTGAACTGTGAAGAGTTAGCCAGGCAGATCAAGGAAAGGCATTGGGGGAAGGGCACTGCTGGCAGAAGCTGCAGCCTGAGCAAAGGTCTGGAAGCTGGAGAGAGCAGAACTTTCTAAGAACTATAAGTAGTTCAGTAAGGTTGAGGCAAGGTGGAATGAGAAGCCTGGCTATCAGACACAGACCTAAGTAGGTCTGGACTTTATCTCCATAAAAGGGAGCCGCTGAAAGTTTTTGTTTGGGTGAAGGGGCAGAGTACATCTTTCAGGCTGCCGTAGTTCAGCCAATACTTTGCATTCCTTTCTTCCAAAGAATTTTCCATGAATATCTGGAGGAAGTCCACACTCCTTTTCCGAGAGCACACAATCCTTCCTTTACCCACCCCCAGCCTTATACCTGCTGCCTCATTGTGCGCTGTGTCGCTCCAGACCCACCAAACTTCACAGCTTCTCAGATTCACTTCCCAATCTTTAATTATGCTTTTGTATCCCCCACTCCTGCTCACCCATGCCACTTTCAAAAAATGTTATTGGATTAGTCTTCCAAACTAAAAGGCAATACATGTTCCTTGCGACACAGAGATATGCAAAGAAAGAGTTAAAACTTTCTCCTTTCCTCCTCCACCACACACATATACATAGTGCTTTAAAATATATATACTTTTAACTAAAATATATCTGTGCTATACAATTTGTATGGTTCTCCCCTGCTCCCCCAACAGAATATCCAGTATTTGCTGGATGCCAGGCCCTATGCTTTATCTCACTTACCCCACAACTACCGTATAAGGTAGGTACTGTTATCGCCAGTGGATAGACAGGGAACTGAGATGTGATTAATTTGCCCAAGGTTACACAGATAATGGGAGCAGCAATTTGAACTTGGGCAACGTGGCTCTCAAGTCCACTGCTTTTTGCTATCTTCCAAATAATGCTATTTTTGTTGTTTTCAATAACTGTACAATATTTATATGAATTTATTCAATTATTCCTCTGTTGATGAATGTCGAGGTTGTTTTTTTGCCACTTAAAATGCCTCAATATGTAATTCTCCGAAGTGGGATTTCAGGTCAGATGTCATACTTATTTTTATAAATCAGTACCAAATTATGACCAAATTACGTTCCAAGGATTGTGTAGCATTTTTGTATCCCCAAGAATCATGGGACAGTACCTGTTTCCTTATACCCTCACTAGTTCTTTTTCTTTCTTTCTTTCTTTTTAATAAATTTATTTATTTATTTTATTTATTGACTGTGTTGGGTCTTTGTTGCTGCTCGTGGGGCTTTCTCTAATTGTGGCAAGCGGGGGCTACTCTTCCTTGCGGTGCTCAGGCTTCTCATTGTGGTGGCTTCTTTTTGTTGTGGAGGACAGGCTGTAGGTGCAGGGGCTGCAGTAGTTGTGGCACGCAGGCTCAGTAGTTGTGGCTTGCTGGCTGTACGCACAGGTGCAATAGTTGTGGCGCACAGGCTTAATTGCTCAATGGCATGTGGGATCTTCCCAGACCAGAGATCAAACCCATGTGCCCTGCATTGGCAAGCAGATTCTTAACCACTATACCACCAAGGAAGTCCCTGCTCTCACTAGTTATTATGATGCTGATATTTTTAGGTTTGGTATTTTTTTTGGCACTTTGGTCAGTAGAAACAGTGCACCTTTGTTTTGCAAGAGACTTTTTTTTTTAATTAATTAATTTATTTTATTTATTTATTGGCTGCATTGGGTCTTCGTTGCTGCACCCGGGCTTTCTCTAGTTGCTGAGAGTGGGGGCTACTCTTCATTGTGGTGCACAGGCTTCTCATTGTAGTGGCTTCTCTTGTTGTGGAGCACAGGCTCTAGGCGCATGGGTTTCAATAGTTGTGGCACATGGGCTCAATAGTTGTGGCACACGGGCTTAGTTGCTCCGTGGCATGTGAAATCTTCCCAGGGCAGGGCTCGAACCCGTGTCCCCTGCATTGGCGGGCGGATTCTTAACCACTGCGCCACCTAGGAAGTCCTGCACCTTTGTTTTGATTTGCATGTTTCCTGACTACAGGTGCAGTTGAAAATTTTTCTGTGTGTTTTTGAGATATTTGCATTTCCCGTTCCATGATTTGTCTATTCATTTCCTCTCCTGTTCATTTTTTCTGCTGGATTTTTTGTCCTTGATCATTTTTTGGGGGGAGGGAGCATGTTTATAGTAGTAGTAATATTAACCCTTTTTCTGACATGTTCACATATTTCCTCCTCTTCTACGTTCATCATTCTTTTGACTTTTTAAAGGCATCCTTTAGTTTAATTTGTATGTGCTCACATCTGTTGGTCTCTCCCGTCAAGACTTTGGGGCTTCTTGAAATTGACAGGTCTCTCTCTTTATTATGGATTGGAACAGCCAGCCAGGACGCTCCTTGGAGGGTGCTTGATGGGCTTTGATGAGTTTTCTCAGACTCTTTTACCTTTGCTGCTGCCTTGCCATCTCCTTCTGAGGGATCTGTTTTCTTGAGATTTGTTATTACATTCAAGCAAAGCCTTTCTGGCCTGGGAGTCATTTGTCACTTATAAAAATGTGTTTGCATATCTTTGCTCTGATTCACTATGTGCTCATTTTGTTTTTCTCTTCCAGTTTTAAGAAGCAATTACCATGGGGTGGAGTCTTCTATTTTATATTTTGAGTTTTGGGCCATCTTTAGCCTCTGAGTTCTTAAGCTTTTTAGAGGCAGTTTAGAGGGAAGATATGCCCTTGATACAAGACTTTTGTATGGTGAAGATAAATTGGGAATGGGGAAGTTGTGGGCTTGATAGTGAGTTCGATTCTGTCTTTGATTACAGCTGTATAATCCTGGGGAGGTTGTTATAAGCCTCAGGGCCCTTTTTCATAAAATGGAAGTGATGATAGTACTGCTCTGAGGCTGCTTTTGGACATAGGATCGGCCTCTCACAGTTTATTTAGATGTTTCTTCCTTTTTGGTCACATTTCAAGAATATTTTAATGAGGTCAGGTCTTCACAGATTACCTTGGTATCCCTTTTGGCGAAACAAACTCTTTTCATTTGCTGTCAGCTTGTAAAAGCAGGATAAAATTTCTTGGCCTTAAAGACCGGCATTCTTTACAGCCCTCTGAAATGAACTGCCCATATTTCATCATTGAAAAGAGAAACATTAAAACTCTTAGTGGAAATTAAATTTGAGGCCATTTTATGCAAACCATGGCTCAGGGCCAAGGATATAAGATAGAGCATGTGTAGGTTGGGGGTAGACGCTAGGGAGGTGTCTGGCCTGCATTTTGATGGATTTCAAAATGTGCAACAGAATTCATTCCAAATCGTCATTAATGGGCTCATAGAAAAGAAAGTTAGAGGGAGTCTAGATTTATCACCTAGGCCTCTTCCCCGGCCCTCAAGCTGATGATCATGAAACGAGTTAATGAAGGCAGTTGGTTGAATTGCTCAATTGATAGTATTCCTGGATAATAACTAATTTTAGAGGATTTGGGGTTGAGTACTGATTCTGAGAAGCTAAATAGGAGAAGTGGGTCTCAGGAGAACTTACGTGATGGTCTTTGTTTGTCTCCCACCTCCACATTTGAGGCAGCACTGACCTGCTCTTTGATCAGGATCCAATAGACAAAGGGAAGGAGGCCTAAACCAGGTCCTAGCTCAAAAGTCTTGCTGTCCTTCAAACTCAGGCCTTGAAGGGTTCAGACTTTATGCAGGTATTCAAATCAACTACCATATTTGAATGCTGTGTGCAGGACACTGTGTAGGATGGTGTGTGTATGTTTGAGAGAGGCAGAGAGACAGGGGTTGGAGAGGGAGAAAGCGGGGTATAAGTCAAGTTTCTTGCCCTCAAGCAGCAGAGGTTGCTAGTAACTCAGATGCTTAAGAAGTCAGGCATATTAAGTTAGTTAAGTAACTTTGCATATGTAAGAGAAACAACAGAGTAAACATGATAATTGACAACAGATACTTGTGTCACTGACCATAGGAGGTGGTGTGGGCTGTGGTAAACTGGAGTGTGCATCTCTATTTAACAGGAACAGTCCATGCAAGGATCTGGCACAGTGGTTCTCAAAGTATGGTCTCTGGACCAACAGCATCAAAATCACCTGAAGCTTGTTAGAAAGACTTTTTCAGTCCTATCCCAGACCTAATGAATTGGAGACTCTGAGGATGGGGTCTTGCAGTCTATGTTTTAATGATCTCTCCCTGTGAGTCTTATGCTCCCTAAAGTTTGAGTGTTGCCTTGTGGGAATTTGGGCCCAGTGTTGCTAGATCTTTTGACTTTTCAAGAGAAGCTGGAAAACTAAATCTTTATTGGAATCTTGTGATTTTAAATATAAAAACTAGAAGGCATATTAATTTTTGTGGGGGAGGGAGCAGAGGTACCCTTTGTAGGCCAAACTGCAAGCCAAGGAAAGCACATCTGTGGGCCTTGGGGTCTCCATGCCTCCAGTTTCAACTTACAATAAAGTAGTCAAATAGTTTGTTGACAATAGAGTAATTGAAAATACTATTGGATTAGAGGAATGACAGTGTGTGTTTGTGGGGGTGGGGGGCAGTGGGGCGCAGCAGGGTGTTAGAGTCTGGCAGGAGGAGGCTTTTAAGAGCTGCACAGATTCTGATACTTTCCCAGCCCAGGTGCTTCCTTCCTTCCTTCCTTCCATGGCCAAAGTCCTAACATTGTCAGCCACTGTTCCTTTTGCAAGTGCAGAGCATCCCTTGGATATGCAACAAAGGAGGAAAGAAGTTGTGTCACAGGTCTAGAGTGCTGTGGTTTATAAACTGCTTTCACATCTGTCCTTTTGTCAGATCCTACAACCTTGTGCAGTAGGTGTGATGGTTATCGTCTCCATTTACAGCTGCTGAAATAGGCTGGGAAGAGGTCAAGTGATTTGTTGAAAGTCACGTAATTTGTAAGGGGTGAACATGAGGCTAGATACCTAATCTTATAATTTCTAAACTAGAGTTTTTCTCCCATATAGAGTTTTATGTATTTATCCATACCATCATATTTTGTTCTTTCTTTTTTTTAATTATTTTTTTTTTTTTTGGCCGTGGCATGCGGGACCTTAGTTCCCTAACCAGGGATCAAACTTGCACTCCCTGCAGTGGAAGCACAGTCTTAACCACTAGGATCTGATGTGGCTCACTTCAGCATCAGTGGTGACTGGTTTTTTGCCATTTCCATGACCAAGTCTCAGCTGGTCCCCTCCCTGGCTTGGTGTGCTGCTTGGGACCTCAGATCTGTGGGCTGGGAAAGTATCAGGTTTTATAAGTCTCCTCCTGTCAGACGTTGATACCCTACTGTTCCCCCCCCCCCGCCCCCGCAGACACACACAGTCATTCCTCTAGTCCAACAGTACTTCCAATTACTATGTTTTAACAAGATATTGAATCCCCCAGACTAGTCATCCCTCTTGGGACCCTTCTCCATCACCAGCTTTACTTCTGGGCTCTGTCTATTTGTGGGGTTCTGGGTCTCCTTGTTCAGGCCTGTCTTGTCACCACTAAGCCTCAGGGGGACATTCTTGAGTCCAGAGCTGTCCCCAGTACTGGTGATACGTGACCTGGACATCAGTTGTCTGGAAATGGACTAAGCACCCTGACTTGCTGAATAGCTGCCAAAGCAATGGCTTTCTGACATATGGCAAATTTGGATGATGGAAAGTGGACATTATTAGGGGAGCTAGAATTTAGGATTCTTCAAGTATTCTCCCTAGTCTAGCTTAAAATGCAACAGTCATGCACGTGGGTAGCACTACCAGAAGAATTTTAGTAGTTTGAAATTTCTGGAGTTCATTAAATGCTACAGTTGACCCTTCAACAGCGGTGGGGGGCAGTGCTGGTGGAATTGGGGGACCCTCCTGGTGGAATTGAAAGTCCACATATGACTTAAAGTCAGCTCTCCCTATATGTGTCCACTTCCTCCGTATCAGCGGTTCCACATCTGCAGATTGAACCAACTGTGGATGGTGTTGTACTGTAGTATTTACTATGTAAAAAAAAAAAAATACGCATATAAGTGGGCCCATGCATTTCAAATCTGTGTTGTTCAAGGGTCAACTGTACTCTCAATAGTTCCTGAATGTGCAGGATTTAGGTGGACATTGTGGCTGGCTTCCTTCCTTCCTTCCTCCCTCCTTCCCTCCCTTCCTTTCCTTTTTGTGGCTGTCTTCGACATAACCTTTTGAAGAGGTTGTTTTCTTCATGTCTGGAAACTGGCCAGGGAGGGATGGTGGGGAGAACTGGTTACTGTTGGGTATCTAGGTACTTATAGCAGGGCTCTGCATATTAATTACATGAAAAGCTGTTCAGTCTTCTCTTTCTCGTTTTCACTCCAGACCATTATTGTGACAGACTTCTGTGTGAGTTTGAGAGGGAGAGAGACAGACAGACACAGAGAATGAGAGACAGAGACAGAGAGACAAAGGGGGAGAGAAAGAGAGAGAGAGAGAAATACTTAGTGACCAATAAAGCACTGCCGTGCAGAAATGGCTTGGTACAGCCCTGCTGTGAATATTTGTAGAAAGAAATGGAACCTTGTACCAGGACCTTGCTTTGCCCAGGATTGGCTTAAATTACAGTTTTTTATCAAAGGTGGCAGATCACCAGTGGGAAGGGTGTGTTTCAGTCTTATCTTGGATACTTCCTTACTTTACTTGACTTGATTCAGAAACTAGAGAACAATTTAGTGTGTAGCTTGTACCATTTCCTTTGCATATAATGAAAGTTTTATTTAAAGTCCTCATAAGCATTTGCACTGTTTTTCATCAGTAAGGATAATCAAATGAGAATTGTAAACACTTTTGAGGCCATTTTTACTTGACAAAACAGTTCTTCTAAGCTAGCGCTCTCTCTTTCACTGTCTCTGAAACACTTAGGGGCAGGAGAATCAGACTTTTATAGGAAGAATATGAATTTTTGTGCATTATCACATAACTACTCAAGGCTTTTTCATTTTAATAATAAAAAATTTTAAACCAGAAAGGGACTTATTGATATGCTGGTCTCTAACTTCTTTCAACAGAAATATGGAGTGCAAAGTATTTCTCAGATTTTTTAAAAAATACAGCAAGATATTTTAAATTTCCCTTAGTGACCGCATAGAATGTCATTTATCTGTCTACTTCAACACAGAGGTGTTGGGTAGCATGTGAAGGTTGAAGGTGGCTTAGAATAATAACAGCTAATTTATACAGTTATGTGCCAGACCTGTTCATATATGTTGGTGTATAAGTTCACACACACACACACATACATACACACACACACTCACTCACTTAATCTTTGCAGTAATATATGGGTCAGGTATTATGAATATCACAACTTTACACATGAGCTACGAGTTTAAACAAGTCTCCCAGGTCACACAGCTAAAAACCAGTCACTTGCATCCAGGCAGTCTGTGCTATATGGACTCCCCTCACATGTTATTGCAGGGTTCAGTTGAGGATCAATCTGGCATCTGTGCCAAAGCTGTCCCACAGGCCAGTTCTCTTGTGGGACACGGCTGCTATCACTCAGCAGTCCCCATAGGCTGCAACAGCTGACACCTATTGAGTCCCTACCTACATTACCTCACCAATTCTCCCTTTAGCCTTATGAAGTAGGAGCGATTTCACCTCCATTTTATGTATGAGGAAGCTGAGACCTAGAAAAGTTGTCACTTGCTCAAGATCAATAGCCAGTAGGGCCAAGATTTGTCATTATGCTATCCTACTCTCCTGCTCAGGAGCCAGGCTCCTAACTTCTTTGTGCTCCTAGTGAGTCTGCCAGCACACATTTTCTATATATCATGACTGTTTTGCTAGGAACTTCCTGAAATTAAGGTTTAAGAGTACTTTCAGAAATGGAAAGCCCAGTTTTACGGGGAATCTGGAAGAGAGGAGGAGAGAGAGACTCTTCCCTTTGGGGGGAATGTGTGGAATCCCATTATAGTGTGTTCCTGTGGGGGAAGGGGAGCACTGATTATTAAAATGGGAGCTCTTGGGCTTCCCTGGTGGCGCAGTGGTTAAGAATTGCCTGCCAATGCAGGGGACACGGGTTCGAGCCCTGGTCCGGGAAGATCCCACATGCTGAGGAGCTACTAAGCCCGTGTGCCACAACTACTGAAGCCCAAGCACCTAGAGCCCATGTTCTGCAACAAGAGAAGCCACTGCAGTGAGAAGCCCGTGCACCACAGCGAAGACCCAACACAGCCAATAAATAAATAAATAAATAAATAAATAAATTTATTTAAAAAAATACAAAAAAAATTAAAATGGGAGCTCTTAAAATATTCACTGTGGATGATTACATCTTGGCCTTCATCCTTAGTCAACAATTAGCATTTGGTTCCACTTTATTTAACATACAATGTATATTTCTCTTTCACACATTCATTTGGACACTGTTGATGCCTTAAATATTTTTTTTAATTAGTTAATTTATTTTATTGGCTGTGTTGGGTCTTTTTTTGCTGTGCGCGGGCTTTCTTTAGTTGCGGTGAGTGGGGGCTACTCTTCATTGTGGTGCGCGGGTTCCTCATTGCCGTGGCTTCTCTTGTTGCAGAGCACGGGCTCTAGGCACATGAGTTTCAGTAGTTGCAGCACATGGGCTCAATAGTTGTGGCTCATGGGCTCTAAAGCGCAGGCTCAGTAGTTGTGGCGCACAGGCTTAGTTGCTCCGCGGCATGTGGGGTCTTCCTGGAGCAGGGATCAAACCCGTATCCCCTGCATTGGCAGGCTGATCCTTAACCACTGCACCACCTAGGAAGCCCAATGTCTTAAATATTACAGCTGCCTACCTCATTTGTAAAGCTCTAGCAGAATTACTTGAAAATAGAATCAGCTCATCTACAGGCATACCTCATATTTCAGATTCGGTTCCAGACCACCACAATAAAGTAAATATTCTCAATAAAGCTAGTTACATGAATCTTTTGGTTTTGCAGTATATATAGAAGTTATATTTACATTATAGTCTTAAGTGTGCAATAATATTATGTCTAATAAAACAGTGTACACACCTTAATTAAAAATACTTTATTGCTAAAAAATGCAAACTGTCATCTGACGATGTAGGGTTGCCACAAATCTTCAACTGTGAAAAATGCGGTATCTTCAAAGTACAATAAAATGAGTTGTTTATGAACTATCAATATTATATTATAAAAAAGAATCATTGTAGTAGTGCCAATTATTATGAAATGAAAGTATAAATATATAATATTAGATTTTACCTGGGAATAATAAGTGTTTAATCCTGGCATCTTTCTTAGATCTCTCTTATTTCAACATCCTGTAAGCCTTTACTCTCTCTCAGTCTGTCTGGTAGTTGCTGGGATTATAAAGATAAGTAAACTATGGATCTTGTCTTCAAGGAATGTTCAGTCCATATTGGGACACACCTGATAAAAGGCTTTGAAAACACAAAGGGTGGGATGCAATTCAGAGCAGAGGAGTTGGGGTGAAGATGCTGGCCAGGAAGTCTCTTGGCAGAGACCATCCTGGAGTGTCTAGGGTATCACACTGATGGGGCAGGGTTGGTTGCTTGGCAGGTAGGCTCTGGAGTCAGGGGTATTCAAATCCCGACTCTGCCACTTACCAGCTCTTTGGCCTTGGGCCTTGATCTGGTCTCTCTAGGCCTTTGTTTCCCTAAGTGTAAGATGGGGTGACACTGTGAAGTTTACACGTGGTTATGGAATCAGGGGATGAAGCCCTTAGAATACTTAGAGTTGGACTTAGCACAGCGTAAGCATTCAGTGTATGAGAGCTGTCGTTTTATAATGTGTAACAACATGAAAGCATCCTATATCTTCAAATTCATGGACTTAGATTCTGCTTATCTCCTTCAATATTCACCACTTATCTAGATTCTCTAGTTTCTAAAATTCTTCTACAATGCCTCTATTTCTAAAACTACTGCTTAGCATGCTAAGGCAACTCTAGGGAGATACAGCAGGGGGAGGTGGTATTTGGGCTAAGGTGTTGTAACATCAGGGACAACCTTACCCCGATATGTCAAGAGTCTCTCATTTAAGACTGAAGGATGTATTCTGGTTGAGGGTTTGGGCAAATCTTTCTGACTCTTGGGTAAGAGTAAATTCTAGAATTAAAATAGGTTTTGTTCTTTTCATTAGGTATAAAGGTAAAACCCAATAATTATCCTCAAAATAAGGAGAACATCAAACCTCAAACCAAAGAAGAAATAAAAAGAAATTCCTAATTGTTTCCAACTTAATTCTTTTTAGTGAAAATATTAATCAGAAAAGTTGTCATCTAGGATCCCTGCCACTCCTTGGAAAATTAGGTTAAAAAAAAGTCATCTTGGATTTCAGTACAAATTTCAAATGTCATATTTTAAAACTTTGAAAGAGATGTGCAGGTTCATCGGTCTTTCTTTTGCACAGTTATATCTCCATTAACAAATGCTCTGGAAGCAAAGATTCTTTGAGTCAGCTGTGGTCAAACAAGAAAATCCTCATGAGACATGCCAGACAGGATAGCGTGAGCTCAGCCATGACTGCCTGAGAGCAGCCTCATTGAGAACCTGCAGGCAGCAGCAACTGTCTGTCTGTCTGTCTGTCTGCAGAGCAGCAAGGCTGCAAATCCTCACAGTTTATCTTTTCCTTTCTCTGCCATTTACCTCCCTTGGCTGTGATTCTACCTGTGCTCCCCGAGACGCAGGGCTGGTCTCTAGCCCCTCCCTCTGATATCACTTGTTTCCACCCATTCTCAGGCCCTCAGACTAATTTTTCAGAAGCCTGGGATCCTCTTTGTGATAATTCTTCCTGACCCACCTTTTGGCACTTTCCTTCTTTCAAAATGTGAAAGGATCACTAAGGCCAGATGGGGTGGTTCTAACTGTATATTTCTGCCAGAGAGCCCTGCTGTCCTTGGGAGAAGGTGCCTGAGACTAATCACAGTGCACTTTCTGGAGGTCCAGGCCCCCCAGCCTGAGGTAGTGAAGATGGCAGCAAAGACCCTGGCCACTGGTACCAGTGAATTCCCATATAGCAAGTCCTGCCCTGTCCCTCTCTCTTTTTTTAAAATTTATTTTATTTATTTATTTTATTTATTTATTGGCTGTGTTGGGTCTTCGTTGCTGCACATGGGCTTACTCTAGTTGCTGAGAGCGGGGGCTACTCTTCATTATGGTGCGCAGGCTTCTTACTGTAGTGGCTTCTCTTGTTGTGGAGCACGGGCCCTAGGCGTGTGGGCTTCAATAGTTGTGGTACATGGGCTCAATAGCTGTGGCTCACGGGCTCTAGAGCACAGGCTCCATAGTTGTGGTACACAGGCTTAGTTGCTCCGTGGCATGTGGAATCTTCCCAGAGCAGGGCTTGAACCCGCATCCCCTGCATTGGCAGGTGGATTCTTAACCACTGCGCCACCTAGGAAGTCCCCTGCCCTCTCTTCTCTCTCGCACCTTCATCCACTCAACTTTAACCTCTCCCTTCCCTCTGCCTCTGAGACTTCTGTTGCATATTTTACGTTTTTCAGAATGTCTAGTGCTATTTTAATAAGCATTTCGTCCTGTTTTCGTACTGTATTAAATATGGTGTCTGAAACTGGGATGTGGCTCGCAGTGCCTCATGTTATTTTTATGTTTGAAAATGAAGTTTATGACAAAGAAATATGTTGGTAAAATGTAATATCTCCATCAATAGAAGCAATTAGTAAACAGACTCAGTTGTCATTAAGGAGCATTTAAATTTGCTTTTTGACAAAATAGTGATTTATTAATAGTGATTAAAGAATATTAATAGTAATGCACCAACAATTGTTAATTTCTTATTTACCACATCTGCATTAAAATAACAATGAGGGGAATAAATATAGAAAGATTTCACTTGTAATTCTACCACTCCATATAATTATTATTTTTATCCTCCTGTGTTCTCTTCTAGGCCTAGACCATGTGTTTGTGAAGCTGCCAAATGGAGTTCCTATTGCAGTTCTGTGGTAGAGGAATTCTTGTGAAAAACTGTGTTCCATTTGAGGATTGTGCTTCAAACTAACTCCAGTAGTACCTACATTTTAACTTGCTGTGTTAGCCAGCTTTAGTCTGTTATATTAGAATTCTGGCTGCACTATTATGGTATTGAGATGCATTTTTATTTTTGTTCTTTGTTTTGTTTTTTTGGTGGTGGTGGTGGGGCTTTGACTTTACCACCAGCACATGGAAGAATAGCTGCATGACACTAGGTTTTCATTGTATGTTTCATTGTATATAGTGAGTTTGTGGGTATTAATAGGCCTTTACACCTAAGAGTTGAATTCCCTCTTTATCTTGGATTCCTGTGTACTGTTAACATTATGAAAAGTTCTCAGCTTAAGATAGGCAGTGGGTAGGGCCTGAAGTAATAATCTACCTTATTCTCCAAAAGGGACAGCAACATGTATTCCCAAGCTCGGTGGAGAAACAACTCCCTCTGGCCTCTCCCTTTTCCTAGTTTTCTTTCTGAAATTGTGGATTTCTTATCTTAGTATTTATAAAACTTGCCTGATTATAAAAATCATCTGAAGGGCTGGTGAAAAACACAGTTTTCTGGATCCTTTCCAGACCTACTGAATCAGAATTCGGAGGGACTGCTTGGTTTAAACAGGCACCCTGGATAATTTTTACAGTCCAGGCAGATTTGAGAAACAATAGTTTATTTGAAGCAAATTTATAGCTGCTGGCTCACACATTTGCTTAGCCCATGTTTAAAGAGAGATGGCTAGTAATTCCATCCTCAGGAGAATAGCAGCTGGGCAGGTCTTGTCCTTATCCTACTCCAAATATGGCTGTGGTTATGGCTATATGAAATGTAGCATAGGAGATCAGAACAGTGTGGGAAGATTATCTTGCCCCACCCAACGTCATCATCCAGAAGACTGCCACAGCCTTTACTTTGCCTCAGTGAAGACGGAGAAATGTGGAGATGGGGTTATTTCCTCTGTCACTTGCAACTTCAGAATTCCATTTCTCACTGAAATTATAATTATGTACATGATGGGATGTGTATACAATTAGAATTTTTACGTATGCTTTCTTCATGTAATTATTGGGTTTTTTAAAATCCAGTTTATGCACCTAAAAGTTCCTCCCTCATTAAGTCCAATGGTACTAATTTGAAAGATAAGCAGAGTTTGTGCAACTCTAGGTCATTGCCCAGACCTGAAGCAGTATTCCCTGAAGTAGGCTGGTCCCAAAGTTGGGAAATATTGGTGCTTTTTGAGTTTAAACTCACTTCCTGGTTTCTTCCTCTCACCCTGGGGCATCAGGGCTCTCCTGCTGTCCTCCAGCTGTCCTCCAGCTGTCCTCCAGCTGTCCACCCTCTCTATTCTATCTCCCTTCCTTCTGTGGCTGTGCCCCACGCTCCATAATCATCTTTCTTTCCCTTTTAAGTTCTTTTCCTGAGTCAAGAGATAAAATAGAATGTCAACAATAAAGCGTAACTCAATAACTCTCATCCTCTAGATTTGGTGGTTTCAGCCAGTGGGTGGAAAGAAAGGAATGGATGAAAGGAACACAGGCCATAGTGGGAATGGCTGATTGATGGCTTACTGCATTAACAAACTGTCCTGCATTGAGAACAGACGGGTGGTTGCCAAGGGGGAGGTGAGTGGGAGAGGGTTGGATTGGGGATTTAGGATTAGCAGATACAAACTGGTGTATATAGAATGGATAAACAACAGGGTCTTACTGTATAGCGCAGGGAACTATATTCAATATCCTGTGATAAGCCATAATGGAAAAGAATATAAGAAAGAATGTATATATATGTATAACTGAGTCACTTTGCTGTACAGCAGTAATTAACACAACATTGTAATTCAACTATACTTCAATAAAAAAATAAATTAAGAAAAGAACTGTCCCAAGGACATTGGCATTCCAAGACAATGTGTGTTAAACTAAAGGAATAAGTCTTAAATACAGGCTATCAGGCAGTTTCAAAGGAGAGTGGGGGGAAATTTGGGGCAGAGAGATCTTTAAATCACACCACAAGGGCCATAGTTCACTCTGCTAACCGGGGTCAGCCGTTGTTCTTGGAAACATGGTGATATGGTGTTCAGCCAAGAAGGCCAGGGAAACATGCTTGGGTCTGGTTAAAGGGCAAGTCCAGGCCTTTCTCCCCACCTTCTTGATCTCTCTCATCTCTAGCAGGGCACTGCATGGATGCACTCTTTGCAGGGTGGGTTGTTACTGGGAGCAGACAGAGCCTGAAACTATGCAAATCCACACTCATGGTCCTCACATTTTTGATATTTAAGGCTGTTGACTTGTGGACTAAATGATTGTCAGTTAGAGCCCTTTCATGTAGTTAGGATCAAGAACCTTTGGCACAGGCTCTTATCACTGTGTGTAAATGTGAAAAATTGATTGGAAGAAAATGTGGTGCTTTATTCTCCCTCGTGTCAGTTGACAGTTTAGCCTCCATGTCTTTGTGTGTCCCTGAAATAATAAATTCAGATCTGACCAGGCAGGGCTTTTTTTTTACATCACTAAAGGATTCTGCATTAGGAAGTGAAAAAAATTTGACAGAGTAAATACAGAGTGAATAATAGAGTAAGCACATTATGTCCCCCTCCCCTAAGCCTAGATACAGAGCTCAGTCATTCATCAGGCTGTGTGTTGTGACATTTTATGCTATCCTTGGGTCCTTAGGTATCATGACTACTTGGTGATTTTAAGCGATGGGGCAGACCTACAGAGACAAGACTGACGTGGCTCTATTGAATTTCATTTTTCACCCCACTCTCACCCATTTAATGCTTTTCGTATTAAATAAAAATCTGAAGTGTCGGTAACAGAACTTTGGTGAGCCTGGTTTCCATCTACAAGGTGTACTGAATGATACTGAAGAAATTTTTTGGCTCAAGACCAATGATTAAATATTCCAAGAGACCTATTTCCCTGAGTGCCTTTATGTAGCGTTTTCAGTGACTTTGAGTTACAGTAAGTGTTTAAATTACTTATTCTTCAACTGTATTCAAAGAAGCAAATGTAGATATTGTATTATGAAATAGTGAAGAGTTTATCAGTAATAAGTGACACTGCCTGGGTGCCAGGCTCTGTTCTAAGTGTTTTATGTTTATCCTGTGTTGTTCTCACAATGACCTCATAAATGGTTGCCATTTTTGTTGCTATTTTAGATGGGGAAACTGAAGCACAGGGATTTTGGATGACTTCAGAAAGGTCTACCTTGGCTAGTGGTGTTGCTGGGCTGTGGACCTGGCAGCACGACTCCACAGTCTTCATGCTTACCCACAGAGCCATACTGCCTCTGCAGCAGCAACAACAGAAAGGCCTACAAGAATACACTGAAACCTGGCAGGACAAGTCCCCTCTAGGATTATGAGAAAAGGGGCATAGCATCTATTTATGATGATAATGTATTCATGAATTAATGTAATTGAAACTTGCAAAGTTAAAATTGTCAAAGTCCTAAGTCAGGTTACTAATTTCCATAAATTTGTTGCTACTTAAAAAAAATTGTCAATTAGACTCTTAAAGCTGGTAAAGAACTTAGGGATTGTGTTAAAGAGATCGTTTAACACAATCTGCTTGTTTTTCAGATGAGGAAGCTGAGGTTATGTGACTTGCTTAAGCTCATAGAACTAGTTAGTGACAGAGCGGGTCTGCTGATTTTGTGTGCTTTCTATTGCATTTTTGAGACATATCTTACATGGAGTAATTTACAGATCTTAAGTGAATAGTGAATTTCATCAATTGCATGTGCCCATGTAACCAAGTTTAAAGCCATATAGATCATTTAGATCCTGTGATATAATTTCCTTCACTCTTGAACATTCCCTTGTACTAGGCAACTCTTTGAAAACTTTATCCTTGTTCATTAGTTTGTATTGGTAAGAATTCAAATACTTACATTTTATGTGTCCATACATTGTACATTTCTCAGCAAAGATACATGTTAGCGTGTATGTGTGTGCATACTTCCTTAAAGACAGACATAGGGTTTTCACAAAGTCCCATGCTCTTCTTCTTATCCTTTTACAAACCAGTTCCTAATTGATGAAATCGCTAATTGGTGTTTCTTGTTTACAGTCATTCGCTCAAGTTGGTCTTTAGCCTGACATAATTATCATTACATGCAAAATTATTCTTCATTTGTCTGATGCTCAAGCTCCCCAGACACATTTAGAGTCAAAGTATGGTGGGTTGTTTTTGTTTTGTTTTTTTTTGTTTTTTTAACTAAGCCGTTTCTATATTAAAATCTTGGAAGTTTTGTAAGAATAAGACATATTGACTAAAACCAGAGCATCTGAGCATGGGCAAGTTCGGTCTGCTGTGCTTTGTGTTCACTAGAAAAGCTTTCCAGCTGAGTTGGTGGTGAATCAACACAGAGATAGTCTGTCAGCTTGGCTCCTTGCTCATCCTTTTCTTTTTTTGTTTGCTCTTCAGGCTTGGTGAATGGTGTGTGTGCGTGTGATAGCTGTTGTCTGGCAGTGGTACCAGTGTGTTGAAGAGTAATTTTCATAACGGCCTCCATATTCAGAAGTATGGAAAATGTCTTCTGGTATGAGTGAATCTCAATCCATATAAGTTTGACATCTAAAACAGTATAGTCTTCTTTTTAGATCTTGTTCTACAGAAGTATTCTAAAATCTCTAGGAAATATTCCCAAAGGAAATAATTTTTATAGCTGTGTTCATAGCAGTGATACTATAATTGGGACAATTGGAGATAACAGAAATGTTCAATAAAAGAATGATTATATCATAGTGAATATATAGTAACTAAAAATGATTGATGTGTGACCAAGTTGATCCATGGAAATGTTTAAATAAGACAAATTAAGTGAAAAAGATCCTAAAGTTTCAAGTACTATTTCAAGTACTATAAATAGTAGTTTATACTTTTGTAAAAGTTTATACCTTAGAAGAAATTGGTTATGAAAGTTTTATGCATGAAAATAATTTTGACTTTAATGTTTTATAGCATTTTTAAAAGAATTTTTATTTTGAAATAATTTCAAACTGCAGAAAAGTTGTAAGAATGATGCCAAGAACTCCCCTGGCCCTATATCCTTTACTTGTAGTCACTGATTTTTTTTTTTTCTTTTTTAATTTGTTGGATGTGTTGGGTCTTCGTTGCTGCACCTGGGCTTTCTCTAGTTGTGGCAAGCATGGGCTACTCTTCATTGCCGTGTGTGGGCTCCTCATTGCAGTGGCTTCTCTTGTTAAGGAGCATGGGCTCCAGGTGTGCGGGCTTCAGTAGTTGCAGCACACAGGCTCAATAGTTGTGGTGCACAGGCTTAGTTGCTCCGTGGCATGTGGGATCTTCCTGGAGCAGGGATCAAACCTTTGTCCCCTGCATTGGCAGGCAGATTCGTAACCACTGCACCACCTAGGAAGTCCCTTGTAGTCACTGATTTTTAACATTTTGCTACATTTGTTTTATAACTGGCTTTCTCTTTCTGTATATATGTACTTTTTTTTTCTGAATCATTTGAGAGTAGGTGGCATACATCATGCCCATTTACTCCCTTAATTGGTGCATTTTTCCTAAAAACATGGATGTTCTCATATGTACCTACAGTAGAGTTATTAAATTTAGGAAATTTAACATGGATAGAATAAATGTGTACAGTCTATATTTCAGTTGCTCATTGTCCCAACATTGTCCTTTTCTAGCATTTCTCCCCTCCAGTTGAGGATCCAATCCAAGATCATGCATTGTATTTAGTCATGTTGTCTCTTTAACCTGGAAGAATTCCCCACCTTTCTTTGTCTTTTATGACATTGACATATTTGAAGAACATGGATAAGTTATTTTATATTTGTTCCTCAGCTTAGATTTGTGTGATGTTCCTTCAAGATTAGACTCAGATTTCTTCATGAGGAAATTAGATGTTTCTGGCTAGAAAACTATGAAATTAATGTGTCCTTCTTGGCATATGGCATCTGGAGTCACATGATATCTATCTGCTCCTTTTTGGTCCTGTTAGTATTGATCATTTGATTAAAGTGTTATCTGATTTTTCCACAGTATAGTTTCGATTTTCCCCCTTACAACTAATAAGCATCCTGAGGGGAGATGTGTTAAGAGCACATAAATATGCTCCTTATGCTACTCTTCCCTCTAGACTTAGGATCTATCTTGGTTTCTTTATAAAGCCACATATACCCTAGGTAAAGAGAAAAGCTTGAGTGATTTTGCTGAGGTTGTATCTTTGCCTGTAATATCCCCATTCAAACCTGTCTAGTTAGTACCACAATTTAAGCCTATCTCAAAACGCTGTCTACTTCCCTGTTTGTAACTAGATTTAATGTCGTCCTCTTTGACCTGCAGGAGCACTTTGTACTTTTCTTGGGGAACATATTAACTTCTACTTTGTGCTTGTAACTAATGGTGTACTTCCTTTATCTCAGTTACCAGACAGCAAATGCCCTGAGGTCATGGACTGTGTCCTAATCATTTCTGCAGCCTTTGCTGGGCTCAGAAGAGGCAATCAATGGGACATATGTGATCAGTGTTTATTCATGAAATGTGTATTTACATCTACCACTCACTACTTCCGATGTGCTAGTTGAATACCCAGTTGCATATTTCAAGAATTCCGTTTCATCTGTTTAACATCTCTACACCTGTTGTTTAACAACATGTTGCTATTTTGCCCCTGAAGTAAGAATGGAAAGCCTTTGGTGTCTCACTTCTGAATTCTTAGCTCAGGTGTTAAGAAAAGTGTTGTTGAGTGAATGAGTTGCTTCTGTACTGTGAGGATTTGTGTTTTATGTTTCCATCTAAGTCTCTTACTAGGGCACTGGGTCAGCTTCTCATGGCTTTGACTAGAAGATATGACAAGGTCTGCTCTTCCTCTAGGGCATTCTTCTAACGCTCATTAAGGATAACACAAATGTGTATAGATAGGAGAGCAGATCCCTACCTCAGGAGTCCTCTGTATATAGGCTTTAGAAACTGAAAGTATAACCTGCCAAAATCACAGGAGTTAGGAGCCAAGGTTATTAATTTGTTCAGATAGTGTTAATTTGTTCTGCCAAGACATATAAGAACAAACATTAATTTAGTTTGTAGGTTTAATGAATGATTAGAAGAACCAAAATTCTAAGTAGGTCAATCAAATCTTATGGTACAACTAACTTGCAATTATACTGGGAAAAGTTGTCCAGACAGATGACACTAGACTGCTTGTTACTTTATATAGAAAATGTATGAAATACGTAAAATCCATCTTTTCTAAAGTGTATTTTTTTATGTTAAGTTTTTGAAATGGATGAAGCCATATCATTCTTCATAGTAGGGCTTTCCTTTAGAATATGAACTGGTCTATTATTTTAAAGATAATTTAAAAAATTTTAATAGCTTTAGGTTTCCAGAAAAGTTGCACAGATAGTGCAGAAACTCCTGTATACACCTCACCCATTATCTGTTGTTAACATCCCCTTTCACTATGTACATCGTTACAAATTAGAAATAAACATTGGTACATTATTATTAACTAAGCTTAATACTTCATTCAGATTTCACCAGTTTTTTCTTTAATGTCCTTTTCTTTGTTCTGGGATCCCACATAGGACATCACATTATATTCAGTTAATATGTCTCCCTAGCCTCCTCTGGTCTGACAATTTCTCAGACTTTTCTTGTCTTTGATGGCCTTGACGGTTTTAGAAGTGCTAGTCAGTTTTTTTTTTTTGTAGAATTTCGCTCAATTTGGAGTTCTTCAATGTTTTTTCTCATGGTTAGACAGGGGTTTTTGGGAAGAAGAGGGCAGAGGCGTAGTGCCATTCTCACTACATCATATCAAGGTTACATACTGTCAACACGATTCATCATGTTGTTGTTAACCGTGCCTAGGTGGTCAGGTTTCTCTACTGCAAAGTTACTTTTTCCTCCTTTTCCGTACTCTTCTTTTTGGAAGTCACTCACTATGGCCAGCCTACTCTAAAGGGAGTAATAGGGTGGAAAATTGTTTCACCTCTTTGAGTGCGGAGTATCATCACGAATTCTTCTGTAAGGGAGACTTGTTTCTTCTTCCTTCCTTTTTTGGCTGTGCCACACAGCACGAGGGACGTTTGTTCCCCAACCAGGGATTGAACCCATGCCCCCTGCACTAGAAGTGTGGAGTCTTAACCACTGGACTGCTAGGGAAGTCCCTGTCTCTTCTTATTTATTCATTCAGTCATTTATTTATATCAGTATGAGCCCATTAATATTTATTTTATACTTGGGATTATAATAAAATACTTTATTATTTATTTTGTTGCTCAAACTGTTCCAGCTTTGGCCATTGGGAACTCTTTCAGTTGATTCCTTGTGTCTCTTTGATATGTCCCCATCATTTTTGTTTTTTGAGCACTTCCTTGCTTTCTAGTGCTACAAGATGCTCCAGGCTATCTTGTATATTGTTTGCTCCAGCCCTAGAATCAGCCATTTCTTCAAGGAGCCATGGCTCATTTTGTAGGAGAATGGTATTAGAAATCAAGATCTGATCCATTTTTTGATAATAGAATAGTGAATTTTGGAAATGAAAGAGATGTGAAGAAGTAGAGAGCATAGGCTTTGATAACAACTTTTAATGATTTTGAATCATAATTTTGCCTTCAATAGGTTGGTCAGCTATCCCAGTTTGCCTGAGACTGAGAGGTTTCCAGGGATGTGGGACTTCCAGTAAGAAAACAAGGATGAGTTGGCCACCCTAGTCATGGAATTGGTTATGCCTCTTGGTTGCAAGGGACAAAAACCCAAATAAAGCTACCTCAGTTAGAAAAGAGAATTTAATGACTCATTTAACTGGGAAATCTAAGGATGAATGGATTTCAGGAAGAGCTGGATCTCAGGATCAAATTATGTAATCCTGACTTCATGTTTCAGCTCCATTTCTCTCTATGTGTTGGTTCTTTCTTAGACTTCTTGCTTGTTGTGAGAAAAGTGTGAGCTTTCTTTAATGGAGAAGAGCAGCTGTTCTCATCCCCTAGGACAGGGATCAAAACTGAAATGCCTAGAGGGGTGAGGCATCTAGTGTAAATGAGTGGACCACGCTGGGTGGAGAACAATAGGGAGAAGCTCTTGTTATTGATGCTATGCAGGAATGCATTTTCACTACTGACAGATACTTCAATTTTTCCAAAGAAGCCAGAAATGAGAAAACGTGATTTTTAAATGTTGGCAACTAATTCAATTAAATAACAACGACAACAATAACACTATTTATACCAAGAAAATATACTTGTGGGGCAAATACTTGTGGGCTACCAGTTTATAACCTCTGCCTTCAGGAGTTCAGGGCTACTTTCTGGCTGCCTGAGGACGTACTTGGGCATATACCTGTTGAAAGTGGTTCACTTAGTGTTCTCAGGATACATTTACGACTTTTGAAAATAGATCCCATTTTGCTTAATAGTCACTAAATTCATCAAACACTTGCCATGTGCCAGACATTGTGCTAAGCAATTTACACATCTCTTTTAATCCTTAAAATAACCTGTGAAATAGTTGCTATTATTATTGTTATTATTATTATTATTATTTGGCTGCACCATGCAGCTTTTGGGATCCTGACCAGGGATTGAATCCACGCCCTCCGCAGTGAAAGCGCGGAGTCCTAACCACTGGACAACCAGGGTATTCCCCGATAGTTACTATTATTATTATTATCATCATAGCCTTCCTACAGATGAAGAAACTGGAAACAGAGAGGTTGTACATTTTCCACTATCTTCACAGCTAGAGGCATTAAGGCAGAATTTAGATCCCTGCTGAATGTGGGGGAATCTGGATGTGCTCAGATTCTTTGCTCCTTTGCTGTTTTGTTCTGGATGGCTGCAGAGAAGAGGCATCTTATTTCTCAGGGGCAGAGAAGGACTGGGATGGAAAGAATCTTGGAGATTACCCAGTATGTTAATGTCCTTATTTTATAGGTGGGGAAATTGAGGGCAAAAGCAAGGAGTGACTTTGACAAGGCCTCATAGCCTGTCAGTGGCTGAGCTGGGATAAGTCTAAAGCCCTTTTGATGCATCATGTAGCTTCTGGGATTTGCTAACTGCAAGGACTAAGTCCATGGTGGGTTTTACAAAGCATTCTGAAGCCTTGACAAATTATCCCTGCCATTGCTGTTTCTGAATTGACACATTCTTCATCTGTCATACATTAGGCTCTTCAGAGGGGGAAATATTTTCTTGTCTGTTTAACCAGGAAAGAAGGTTACAACAATTATTTTTCTCTAAGTTGATAATTTAATCTATAAGCTCAGCCATCACTGATTTGAGTGCCAGGCCAGAGTGAGATGGGGAGGAAATCTCACAGCTATGATAAATACCTGTCTTTTAAGGCCTTTCTGTCAATTCCTAAGAGATATGTCACCAAGAAGCCATGAAAGCTACATTTTGTCTACATAGGAATGATCATAATATTCAGTTTCAAAAATACTAAATTTCAATGTGTGATTTCTTAAAGATATATACATGTGAACTTAATAGATATTTAAAGACAGCCATTTCTTTCATTTTTTTAAAATCGAAGTATAGTTGATTTACAGTATTGTGTTAGTTTCAGGTGTAAAGATATATATATCTTTTTAAGATTCTTTTCTCTTATAGATTATTATAAAATATTAAGTGTAGTTCCCTGTGCTATGCAGAAGGTCCTTGGTGGTTATCTGTTTTATATATTGGAGTGTGTATATGTTAATCCCAACCTCCCTCCCCCCTACCTTTCCCATTGGATAACCATAAGTTTTTTCTCTGTCTATGAGTCTATTTCTGTCTTGTAAATAAGTTCATTTGTATCTTTTTTTTTTTTTTTAGATTCCACAAATAAATGATATCATATGATATTTATCTTTCTCTGTTTGGCTTACTTCACTTAGTATGATAATCTCTAGGTCTATCCATGTATTATTTCATTCTTTTTTATGGCTGAGCTAGAATTTTGCTAGTTTGGGGGCATATAAAAATAAGGCATGATCCCTGTCTTCAAGGATCTTATTACATAGAAAAGGAAGATATATAAGCCCTTAATTACAATAGGATAAAATAAGAGTCACAAAGATAAAACCATTGAGGAAGTACTAGAAAAAGAACCATCAAATCCAACTCAAAAGATCAGGGAAGACTTCCCAAAAGATTTGACCTGTATTTTGAAGGCTGGTCAGATTTCAGCAGCTATAGTTGGGGATGAAAGCTCTATAGGCAAAAGGAAGCATATGAGTAAAGACATAAAAGTGAGAAACATAGGGTACATTAAGAAAACATGTAGTAACAAGTTTGGTCATATGTGCAGGGCTCTGATTGCCAGGCTAAGGAGTCTGTTCCACTTGGTAAGCATGAGGGATCTATTATAGACTTTTGAACAGGGAAATGAGATGATCAGGGATTTTTATAGGAAAGTCAACTTTGTGGGATTGAAGTGGGAAGACTGAAGGTGAATAGACCACTGAAGAAGCTATTGTGGAGCTTTCAAGAAGAGCCAGTGCCGGTCTCGCGAGAGGCTTGGCAGTGGGAGTAGAAAGAACATTGAAGGACATCGTGGAAATAGTCTTTGGACTTGGTAGTGGGATGTGGGAAGGGGGTAAAAGAATTAAAGATGATTTCTGTGGTTTGAAGCTTCAATAACTGGGAGATTGGTAGCATTATTATAGAAATAGGGAAGAGAGGGAGATGAACTGCTTTGGAATAGAAGATGGGGTAGTTTCAAATTGTTGAGATTGACCGACCACATGGCTATCAAAGGAGATACGTACATTTGTATCTGTGGTTCTGGTGTGAGTATAGTTTACAGATTAATTTTGGGAGTCATTTACATGGGAAATAGAGGACAGGATAGCTGTTTATTATACTGTATGCCTGTTATTTTCTTTCTTTTTTTTTTATTGAAGTATATGTGTTATACAATATTCTGTTAGTTTCAGGTATACAGGTATGCAGCAAAGTGATTCAGTTTGTTGGTTGCATCATTTGGTAATATTTTCTCCCATTCTGTATGTTGTCCTTTCATTTTGTTGATGGTTTCCTTTGCTATGCAAAAGCTTTTAAGTTTGATTTGGTATCTTTTGTTTAGTTTTGCTTTTATTTTTATTTTTGCCTTGGGAGACTGACCTAAGAAAATATTGCAACAATTTGTGCCTGAAAATGTTTTGCTTGTGTTCTCTCTAGGAGTTTTATGGTGTCATGTCCTATATTTAGATCTTTAAACCATTTTGAGTTATTTTTGTATATGGTATGAGGGAATGTTCTAATTTCACTTGATTTACATGAGGTTGTCCTTCTCAGCACCACTTGCTGAAGACTGTCTTTTCTGCTTGTATATTCTTGCCTCCTTTGTTGTAGGTTAATTGATTGTAGGTGTGTGGTTTATTTCTGGGCTTTCTGTTCTGTTCCATTGATCTATATGTCTGTTTTTGTACCAATACCATGCTGTTTTGATTACTGTAGCTTTGTAGTATTGTCTGAAGTCTTGTTGGGTTATGCTTCCAGCTTTGTTTAGTTGCTTTGGCAATTCTGGGTCTTTTGTGGTCCATACAAATTTTAGGATTATTTGTTTTAGTTCTGCGAAAAATGTCATGAATGTTTTCATAGGGATTGCATTAAATCTGTAGATTGCTTTGGGTACTATGGCCATTTTAACAATATTAGTTCTTCTAATCCAAGAGCATGGAATATTTTTTCATTTCTTTGAAGCATCTTCAATTTCCTTTATCAGTATTTTATAGTTTTTAGCATAGAGGTCTTTCAACCTCCTTGGTTGGGTTTATTCCTAGGTATTTTTGTGTGTGTGATTTTAAGCAGAATTTTTTTTTTTACTTTCTCTTTCTTATCTTTCATTGTTAGTGTAAATAAATGCAACAGATTTCTGCATATTAATCTTGTATCCTTATGCCTGTTATTTTCTAGCCCCTAGATAAATTTTTTTTCTTTTAAAATATATTGTAGCATTCAGTTCACATAGCAACACCATGAAACTGAGACCCAGAGAGGTTGATTGGTTTGCTCATTTTCTCACAGTTCATTCATGTCATCACTATTGAAGACCTACTATGTGTCAGAATCTGTTCTAGTAAGAGGCAAAACTTGAAGTCTTACTGCATGAAGAAATGGGGGATAGATTCAATCCATATAGGAAGAAATATAGGGTGAAAATAATATGAAGATACATCTAGAGAAACACCAAGCTTTGCAGAGTTAGGGGAAGAGAAGAGCACAGAAGAAGACATATGAGGTGCAGGTAGAGGGAAGAAGGGAAGCAGGATAGCATAATGTCTCAGAAGAGGAGAGAGAGCTAGAACTTGAAGGAAGAGATATTTATCCAGCCAACAATGTCAAATGCTGCAGAATGAGCAAAGATATGAAAAATGAGCAAAAGTCTCTCAATTTGGTGACGAGTTGGTTAGATGAACTCCAGAAAAATGGGAAGAAAGTAGCACCAACATAGCAATGTGTATTGAAGCCAGATTTTATAGACTTAAGGAATAAGTGGGTGAAGAAATGGAGGCAATGGACAGAGACAGTTTGGTAAACAAGGGGAAAGAGACAGTGACAAAGTCGGAAGGGTAGGAGACCAAAGGGCAGAAATTCTAGGGAGGTAGTGAATTATCTGACTGTTAGACAAGGCTGTGTAGGAAAGCAAATCAAGCTGAACTGACATAAATTATGGGATTTGGGGCCATTATGAAGATCAAAGGGCAGTGGGACGAAAGAAGGGAAAGTTGGGAAGATGGCAGGTTATGATCTTAAAGGATGAATTAAATTTCAGTTTAAGAACTTAGAAATGGGGTAGTATGAGTGATAAAGAAAGCTAAGGTTTGACTATATGGAAAGGAGGCTGAGATGGAGTGAAGGCAGAATTTTCTGGGATTGTGGAGGAGGAGGCCAGAGTCCTGACAGGGTCAACAATAGGTATGAATCTTTCCAAGTGCAGTGGAAGAGCCAAAGATGTTGATGGAGGACTGGGTATCGAAGAAGACATGGTTCCTGGTTCTAAAGCAATTGGGGAGGATTCTTTAGGTCTACAGTCAACCACGAATTGGGATGGTAGATTGTGGGCAAATCAGATGACCTTCACCTGAGATTAGGAGAGATTATTAAGTAAAGGTTTTGGAAAACAGGACAGTCAGTGTGAGAAGTGTGTGAAGAAAGCATAAAGAATGCTTATTCACATTGGAAGGGAGATCTATAGAAGACACATTAAAGAAGTAGATTAAGTGGGATAAGATGGTTGATAGTTAGGGTACATTTGGATGGGGATGAAAATGCTGATGGCTGGTAGAAAGGAGAGGAAGAGGGATGACAGAAACATTTGAGAGGAGGCTGGAGGGGATGGAGAGTTCTGAAAAAGCCTAATTGGAATGCTGGCCAGATTACAGTTCTCTGTGTACCCTAAAGTGGTTCTAAATCTAACTGCCATAAGGAAATATAGCTCAAGTGTGTCATACTATATAAATATTTTGAAATAAAGAATGGAGCTGTTGTACAATAATGTCTGGAATGCTTACTTTAGATTGACTAATCAAGGAACAATCAACCTGAAAAGGTCAGGAGAGTTTGCTCTCTCCCTCTTTTTAATGGAACAAATGGTACCATACTTCAGTATTGTTTTAAAATTTGTGGTAGCTACATAAATAATTCTGTGCTTGGGAGGCATAATTCTCACACTTTTTTGGGGGTAATTTTACTTTCTTTGAAATACTGTATTTTATTTTAAACAACAAATAACGTAAATATTTTAAACAAGTTCCCCGTCCTTGTTTTTTCTTCAATGGCCCCCCTTTAAAAATAATTTTTTTTTGCTGCACCATGAGGCTTGTGGGATCTTAGTTCCCCAACCAGAAATCGAACTCGGGCCCCTGGCAGGGAAAGCACTGAGTCCTAACCACTGGACCACCAAGAAATTCTTGTGTTCCCACTTTTTTGGATAACTGCCATGCCAGCTTTAAAAAGTACAAAATAGTTGTGTGTGTGTGTGTGGGGGGGGGGGTTCTTTAATAAGAAAGCAACTTAGATTTGTGGGAGGAAGTCCACCCAACTTTAATAATAACCTCTTTTCTTCTGAATTTCAGGACTCACCCTATGGTTAAAAGTGGACAGGGTGGTGTTCATGGAGTTGATACAACACATTGGACGTCCTACACATAAGACCAGCCTTACTATATAATAATGGAGTGACTTTATAAAGCTACTTAACTTTCTTAAGCTTTAGTTTCTTCATCTGTAATATAGGAATGGAAACATCTTCCCCGGAGATTGCACATGAAGATGAAGTGAGGTAAGGTTGAAATCATCAACCTTGAGGGTTGGGTACTAGGAGCTTACTGTTATGATGATTTTCCTCATTGCGGAATTCAAATATACATCAAAGTGTGAGAACTTCTGGTCCAGGGTTGTCTACTGTCTCATCTGAGTCTCTGTAATGTCCTATAGTTTCTATAACCAAGAATAAAGCCACAGTGCCTATTTAAAAGGAGAATAGGGGAAGTCTTATGGGCCACTGAGGGAATCAATTCACTACAGGAGTTTTAAGTGGCCTTAGTGGCCCTTGAAACTGCTTCTGATTCCCTTCTTGGGCTGCCACAAGGCACTGACTAATCCTTCTTGAGAGACAATGACAGTTACTCATCATAATAGTGAGATTAACCATGATTTAAGAATCTTGTTTCCCTGGCAGGAGCAGAGTTCATGTTCTATTTATAGCAGATCTTTGAACTAAAGCTCTCTGGCTTTGCCACTGAACTGATTCTTTTACCTCAGGGATTTTGAGATCAGTTCTGATTCAGAGGTTAGGAAGACAGTTCCAGAGTCGCCTTCTAACTCTTCCTTTAGGCCTTTCCTGCTTCAAATCTACGTTAGTCTGGAAGTTGTACAAATGTTTTGGATGTAGAAGTTGAGGAATTAGGAAATTAGTTTTCATTTTGCTGATTAGATTTCTAAATAAGATTATCCTTTCCACAAGATTGTTAGACTGGATTAGTCCAAAGAATATCTAGACATTTTTTTAGCCCTCAGAGGGTTACCCAAATTTTAACTTATCTCTTCTTCTCTCACCTTGACTCTCCCCACCCCTCCCCTTCTTTCCTCTCCTCTTCTCTTTTCTGTTCTCTTCCTTTCCTTTCTCTTTCCTTTCCTTTTCTCATTCATCCATTATCTATCACCCGTCTATCCACCTGTCAGTCTGCCTATCCTATCTATCTATCTATCTATCTATCTATCTATCCTATCTATCTATCTATCATCTATCTACCTATCTATCTGTCTATCTATCTATCTATCTATCTATCTATCTATCTATCTATCTATCTATCATCTATCTGTCATGTGTCTTCATCTACCTATATTTTGTTTTGTTTTGATGGGAATGGTAATAAAGGTGGTAAGGGAACAGTAATCTGAAGTTTCAAATATAACTGGAGTTTGTTTGAAATGTTGTGTGAAGGCAGTTCAATTATACTATCTTGTATCATTTGTTAAAATAATGGTTAGGGAAGAAGAGGGCTTTTCTGGAGTCCAAAGAGACAAAATTCAGGGTAATGGGACAAAATGGAGCAAAGGAAAGTTGTTGGTTAAAGGCTAGAATTCCTGGTGACAAGAACACAGTTACAATCTCCTGTACCTCTTCAGAAGAAAAGAAACTAGTGACTCCAGCTCCTCACCTGGCTTCATTTCCCAGTTGTCATAAAACTTTCTGCCCTGAGATAGACTATGACTCTTCTGTCTGCACCTCCCATCTGAGGAAGCAACCAGCAGCCCAATGGTGCTCAGTTTGTGACAACAGTGTAATGAAGGAAGATACCAGTATTTGGAGGTCTCAACAGCAGTTAGTACTCCCAGTGAAATAGCTCCTTCCCCAGCCAGTTCTGCTCATTGAACAGCCTGCTGCCTAAAATGACCTGTTGCCCAAGGAGACCCTCTTCTACTCCCCAGGCCCAAACACCCCTGATGAGATACTAAACAGTGACCCTACACCTTCCAAGTAAATACTCTGGGTGACTCTGGTTACTCACCATCCTCCAGCGTTTGGGGACTACTCCCAACACACCTCATATTCCAGTTACCACCAACCTCTCAGATCACCATCACATGTTGCATATCTTGACACTGCTTTCTACCTCCCTAATCTGACTCCATTTCCTATGCTTCCCCATAATTTTCAAATCCCTCCACTGTACCCTCTGGAATTTCTGGTTTGCCATCAGCAACATCTCCTATGTCCCAGACTCTTCTCTGAACATTTGCTTCCCCTTCTTCCTCTAACTGAAACCTGGCTTTCCCTCTCAAATGGAAGATGTCTTTCCTTTCATGTCTTATTTGCCTCAGGACTTGTAGGTAGAATAAGTGTCTTCTTGTTTCCTATTGATTCTGCCAAACCATCTGTCCTTTTTTGGACTTTGAAAACCCCAAGTCCATTGAGCTCATGTCTTCAGACTTTACTACCTTATATCTCTCTTAAATCATCCTTCAAAATCTCTTTGCCATGTCCCATCATTCTTAGGTGACTTTATCACGTGGTTTACTGTCTTTGTTTATTCCTACAATCAATCTTGTCAGTTTTCTATGTATGTAGATGATCCACTCAACACCCTGGTCTCCTAATTTCTTGAGCTTCTCAACTCCGGTGAACTCCTCCCCCCACTGCAGCTGGTCATCGCCACTCCCATTTTCACACCACAGATATTATTGGTAGTCATTATCAATAGCTTCTTCCCCTTCAAAATCTCTGCACAGCAAATTTTGTCCCACTGTCTGATCACCACCTTCTGAGCATCATCTCATTCCTACCAGTTCCTTGGAGCTGTTCTTTGACACTATAGGGACATTCAATCCACTGACCCTATGATTTTTTTATTTTTAAATTTTTCTTCTCTTTCATATTATCATTCACCTTCTTGCTCAGCTAGTTTTTGTGATCTGGCATTTTAGTCACATCTTTGCAGAAAAGCTGAACTTCATTGTCCCTCTCTCTTTCCATAGCGCTCATTTGAAGAAACCCAACCTTGTGAAATCCAATTATCCTATGCTGGCTGTAACTACACCTGAGCAACTGATGTTTGTAAAGAAAGTTTATACAACCATGCTGCCTGGGCTTGTCTAAAGTTATCCACCCTAAACCCCAAATAGTATCCAATGCTGCCAAACAATGCTATTATATTGTAGTTTCCTGTAACGTTCATTGTACTACACTCTAGGACAACCTATCTTCTCAAACCTCCATACTTTCATCCTATTTATCATCTTAACTAATTAAATGCAGTTAACTAAGTACTAACCCATCTTCCTATCACTGAAACTACCAACCTACCTGTTAGGGTGATTTTACTGGCTGAAACCACCTGCTCTGACCAGGCACCATAATAACCACTTGCATGAGTTATCTTACACAGGAAGTCCTGGTAAGGAATGTGAAACTAACAAGCTACCACCAACTGGAAGAATTTAGGATAGGTCAAAAGGAGAGAGGAGACTCCAGTCCATATGTCTTGCTAACCTCCCAGAATCCTTCTCACTGGAATCCATCTTGGCTGAGCAATGTGTGCACCACCAGAAAGGACCCTGAGTCAGAATGATTGGCCAGAGACAACCCAGAAACTAACCATTCCCATAAAACCCAAGACTTTGAGCCACCCTTCTGCTCTCCATCCAGGTGTCCCTTCCCAATAAAGTCTCTTGCTTTGTTAGCCTGTGTGTCTCCTCGAACAATTCATTTCCAAGTGTTATACAAGAGCCCACTCTTGGGCCCTGGAAGGGGTCCCCCTTCCTGCAACAAATGGTGACTCTGCTGGGGCCTCTTCTTTGCTATGACTGACATCCTGACCACTTGGGGTACTTGGGGACCAGCTCGCCCACCAACAGACCAGACCCAGCGGCCCCAACCTGGACTCTTTTGTCCCTGGTCTCCTCCTGACATGGACAACTGGCCAAAGTGCCACCACTGGGAAAGGAACAAGAGACTTTATTGACCTCATTTCCCTTCCCTCTCCCTTTCCTTTTTTTTTTTTTTTAAGCTCTTTATTGGAATATATTTGCTTTACACTCTTGTACCAGTTTTTGAGGTACACCAAAGTGAATCAGCTGTATTTATACATATATCCCCATACCCCCTCCCTCCTGCAACTCCCTCCCCTCCTCCCTGTCCTGGCCCTCTAAGGCATCACCCATCATCAAGTTGATCTCCTTTTGTTATACAGCAACTTCCCACTAGCTATCTATTTTACAGTTGGTAGTGTAAATATGTCTGTGCTACTCTCTCACTTCGTCCCAGCTTCCCCTTCGCCTCCCCACCCCAGCCCCGTGTCCTCAAGTCCATTCTCTACATCTGTATCTCCACTCTTGCCCTGTCACTGGGTTCATTAGTACCATTTCTTCAGATTCCATATATATGAGTTAGCATAAGGTATTTGTTTTTCTCTTTCTGTCTTACTTTGCTCTGTATGACAGTCTCTAGGTCTATCCACCTCATTACATATAGTTCAATTTCCTTCCTTTTTATGGCTACCCCTTTTTCTTCTGTCCTGGTCCTGGATGCAGGAGTCTGGTTGAAGGGTCTCAGCCTATCTGAGGGTCAGAGCTTGATCACCACCGGTGGGCAGAGAACTCGAATTCTGGTTATGGTCTGGTATCTAGTTTCTGGTAGGGCCAAGTTCCTGTCCTCTCTTCCTGGAAGCCCAGGGAAAAGTCTCATAATGCCTGGGTGTCTGTAGGTGGCAGGAGACAATCAATAAGATCACCCCTTTTGTCCCTTCCCCCCCCTTCTTTCAATCTGGACTCCTTTCCTGCATTTGAAATCTTTGAAAACTGAGATATTTCCATTTACTCTGTTAGTACTTGGATCTGAAGTTCTGTGTCTCTGTAGGAGGTTTTCTGAGAGAGACTGCAATCTTGTATTTAAGGGTGTGTCTGACTAGACTGCTGGGCCTGTGTGTGTTCTATACTTTGTGTTCTGTGTTATGATTTGTGATGGCCACTCTACCTTGTGAGATGGGAAATTTTGGTTATGTTAAGCTATGACCAGATCTCTGGTTGTGTTTGTCTCTATGTCTATGTGCATTATATATATCTTATATGTCCTTACCTTTGGATGGTATTATCAAAATTTCTCAATGGGCTCTACTTAATTGGCTTAGAGGAAGTTAAATGCTTATATAAATTCTGGAAAATATAGAATATAACTGGCTAGAATTAATTTCAGTTTCTTGTGAACTGGGAAATATTCAGTATTAAATTAATATCTGGTGTTAAACTTAAAGTTTGTTAATCTAATTAATGTAGATATGTCTTTAGCGTCATCAACATTAAGTATAATACCTTTATTGTACCTAGATTTAATAGAAGTTAAAGACATCAGTTATTAAACAGAGAAACTAAAGGTATTTAAGACTATAAGTGCATATGTTAGATGCCAGCCTAAGATGTTCTCTATAAGAAAACAAATGATTTTAGAAATCATCACTGGTATTTATGTTTACCAGTCTACAGAGTGCTAATGTAAAAGTTCATAATTGCTTACTTCTTAGTTTTCACTAGAAATTAAGATTTGAGGACTCTAATTTAAACATGTAATTGGGGCTAATAAAAATAATAAAGGAAGCATTTCAGTATACAGGAGGAAAGTAGGATCTGTGTTTTCAGTGAAGAAGGTATAAGGAATGGAATTACATTTTAATAAGGGAAAAGAAAGTGAGTCTGTCATAGAGCTGGTTCTGGATGGAGAAGAAAATGGGGGACAGACTAATAAGGATAAAGAGAGTGATGGAGGATTTTTGGATGGTCAGGATTGACTAAGTTTAAAATAAATTTAACTGGACTTCCCTTGTGGCACAGTGGTTAAGAATCTGCCTGCCAGAGTCACTCCCATCAGGCAGCATGCACGAGCCTCCTAGATAGCTTCCTCCATAAGAGGGCAGACAGCTGTATCAAGCAGTATCAGCAGTATTTCATCTTGTGGAACTGAAAACCACAGCCACAGAAAGACAGAGAAAATGAAAAAGCAGAGGACTTTGTACCAGATGAAGGGACAGGATAAAACACCAGAAAAACAACTAAATGAAGAGGAGATAGGCACCCTTCCAGAAATAGAATTCAGAATAATTATGGTGAAGATGATCCAGGACTTTGAAAAAAGACTGGATGCAAAGATCGAAAAGTTTACCAAAGACCTGGAGGAATTAAAGAGCAAACAAACAGAGATATGCAACACAATAACTGAAATGGAAAATACACTAGAAGGAACCAACAGCAGATTAACTGAGGCAGAAGGGAGAATAAGTGACCTGGAAGACAGAATGGTGAAAATCACTGATGTGGAAAAGAATAAGGAAGAAAGAATGAAAAGAACTGAAGACAGCCTAAGAGACCTCTGGGACAATGTTAAACGTGTCAACATTCTCATTATAGGGGTCCCAGAAGGAGACGAGAGAGAGAAAGGACCCGAGAAAATATTGGAATAGATTATAGTTGAAAACTTCCCTAACATGGGAAAGGAAATAGCTACCCAAGTGCAGGAAGTGCAGAGAGTCCCAGGCAGGATAAATCCAAGGAGAAACACACCAAGACATATATTAGTCAAGTTGACAAAAATTAAAGACAGAGAAAAGTTATTAAAAGCAACAAGGGAAAAATGACAAATAGCATACAAGGGAACTCCCATAAGGGTTACAGCTGATTTCTCAGCAGAAACTCTACAAGCCAGAAGGGAGTGGCATGATATATTTAAAGTGATGACAGGGAAGAATCTACAACCAAGAATACTCTACTCAGCAAGGATCTCATTTAGATTCGATGGAGAAATCAAAAGCTTTACAGACAAGCAACAGCTAAGAGAATTCAGCACCACCAAACCAGCCCTACAACAAATGCTAAAGGAACTTCTCTAAGTGGGAAACATAAGAGAAGAAAAGGACCTACAAAAACAACAACAAAACAATTAAGAAAATGGTAATAGGAACATACATATCGACAATTACCTTGAATGTAAATGGACTAAATGCACCAACCAAGAGACACAGACTGGCTGAATGGATACAAAAAAAAAGACCCATATACATGCTGTCTACAAGAGACTCACTTCAGACCTAGGGACACACACAGACCGAAAGTGAGGGGATGGAAAAAGATATTCCATGCAAATGGAAATCAAAAGAAAGCTGGAGTAGCAATACTCATATCAGATAAAATAGACTTTAAAGTAAAAAATGTTACAAGAGACAAGAAAGGACATTACATAAAGATCAAGGGATCCATCCAAGAAGAGGAGCTAACAATTATAAATATATATGCACCCAATATAGGAGCACCTCAATACATAAGGCAAATGCTAACAACTATGAAAGAGGAAATGCAAGGCAGAAATAGAGACACACATGTAGAGAACAAACATATGGACACCCAGTGCGGAAAGCGGGGAGGATTGGGGGAAAATGAATTGGGAGATTGGGATACAAAATTGTACGCTCTAAATATATGCTGTTTATTGTCTGTTAACTGTATCTCAATAAAAGTCCTTTAAAAAAAAAATCTGCCTGCCAGTGCAGGGGACATGGGTTCGATCTCTGGTCCGGGAAGATCCCACATGCCGCAGAGCAACTAAGCCTGTGTGCCACAATTACTGAGCCTGTGCTCTAGAGCCCGCATGCCACAACTACTGAGCCTGCGTGCTGTAACTACTAAAGTCTGCATGCCAAGAGCCCATGCTTCTCAAAACAAGAGAAGCCACCACCATGAGAAGCCTGCACACTGCAACAAAGAGTAGCCCCCACTCACCACAACTAGTGAAAGCCCACATACAGCAATGAAGACCCAGTGCAGCCAAAAGATTTAAAAAATAATAATAAAATAAAATAAATTTAATTGAGTAAATGAATTTTAAAAGTAAACTGGTGCAAAATTTGAATTTGGCTTTTCTCTCTTTTAAGAGACAAGTTTTCCTGAAATGTTGTATTGCCTTTGATAACAGATTTTAAGTTTCTTTACCTTTTAAGTGATCTGTTCTGTATATGTCTTTGAAATCTTATCACTTTGGCTAGGTGAATAACTATTGTTTCACAGTGACCTATGATCCTATCTGACTGAGTGTTCTAAACCATTTTTGATATTTTTTTGACAACTTCCCAAATCAAATTGTAATGAAGTTTCTTTGACCTCTAGCTAATTTAGGGATACTTCCAAGGGCCCCAAATATCCCAAACAGAGATATTAAATTAATAAGGTTCATTTGGTATGTTAAATTACATGAGAAGTTTTGTCAAAAGAGTAATAAATCTTCCTAGGTTATATCGTATGGTAAATGTTACTAACAGATATTCTAGGAGTTATATGGAGTTCCTGAAATTCTGACGTGTCCTGGTAAAATATTGTCAGTCATAATTCTAGTTATTATCTGAAAGTGTTGTATGCCACAGCAGTAACCAATTGCATTATAATCAGATTCTAAACATGACTTAAGTCTTTTGTCATTAAGAACTTTTATTGCGATGTAATTGACGTACAATAAACTGCATATATTTAAAGTGTACAATTTGATTTTTTTCAAGTCTTTTGTCTTTATAGACAATTATGGTTTTATTCTGACACCTTTGCAAAAAAAATGCTTCCTCTTCAAGAAGATTTATACAAAGGACTTTTGGATAAATATAGGTTTCTGACTTTCAGAACATAATGCTGAACTGGGTAAGAAATTGAAGAGTTCTAATGAAAAACCTGGATAGCCATAAAAAGTTAACAAAAGGACTGAGAGAACTGGGGAATATGGTTATAATTTTTATGGTTTCCATCTGAAAAATTACTGGTTTGAATCTGTGTTTTCCAGGTGTAAGGGAAACCTTCCCCTCAAACTAATTATGACTTACAGTAATTTGGTAAATTATACCTTTGTAAGCAGAATTGTAATATTTATCTTTTCTATTTAGGTTCCCAGAAGCTTTATTAGGTAAATTAGGAAGGTTACCTCACTAACAGGTACAGGAATCTCAAGGTATTTTGGGGACCTTGAAAAGGGAGGAATTCACATAAATCTGTTAGGTGAAGTGTGTGATAAGCCCTTGATGTGACTTTTCTAGGCCAGAGAGGTCTTTTAAAAGTTCAGTATGCAACTCCTTATGAAAGTTTCACACACACACACAAAGTCTATATGATGAATTACAGTTATATAAATCATCAGGCCAAGTTTATTGAGACCATACTTATTTTGCAAACAAACTAGTCTTAATTTGGTTATATTTGGTAAAAATGAGGGTAATTTTAGAGAGAAAAAGATTATGTTTCAGTGAACATTAAATTCTAGTTTTGTTAATGGGGGGTCTGTATTGACTAAGACTCACCTCCCAGATACTTCCTTGCTATCATGTTATATTAATGTAAAGTTAATTGAAGGACACTCTAAGTTTGTTTCTGAAACTTATCCCAGCAGTCTATCTTTGGATGGAGATCAGATGCCCTATTACCTGCAACCAGGAGATCATGCATACTGGAAAAGACGTAATTTAAAGGACTATCTCCAACCTGTACGGAAGAGTCCTTATCAGATACTCTTAACTAGCTCATGCACAATGAAACTGAAGGGAATTGACTCTTAAATCAATTTCCACTCACAAAGGGCCCCTGCACTGGGCTGGCCTATGGAGAGGGTGGCTGACCTCAAAATCACCTTAAGACAATGCTCAAACAAAGGAGAAACTACACTTATACCAGGGTGAGAAGATGGCGACATCAGAAGTAGACAGCTTGCCCAAGATCCTGGACCTGATTTGTATGATCATTTATAATGCTTTCTTGACTTCTTGGACCTTTGCATATGAATCAAATGTTTTCCTATCATGGACACAATCCTACGCTAGTTTTAAAAATCAATCCAATTGTTGGGTTTGTGGCCAATTACCTGTGTCTAGTACTTCTGGGTTACCTTGGCAGATTTCTCCACTCCAAGGTTCTAATTGGTTGGCTCTTAGGAAACTTATTCTAGAAGAGAGAAATTATAGTCCTGTTTAGGCCACTATTGATATTACTAGGTGGGATCCCCTCACCTAGCCAACTAGTAATACCTACTCTGACTCTTTCCATTAATATGAATTTTCCTCTATTACTCAGGCTCAATTAGAGCAACAAGCAAAATTTCAGCCGAGGAATAAGACCTTTCACAATTATGGGATGGATTTGTGTAGTTAACACCAGGCTATGGTAATTTAAGTTTAAAGGCCCCTCTGTGTTGGGAACAATTAAATCATACTAAGGATAATCAGTCTAGTAACACTAGGAAACTTGGCTGGGTGCCTTATGGACAGTGCCAATATATAATTTCCTTTAAAGATAGGGATTGGTACAGAACAGACTAAGTCATATGACCTAGGATATACTGGGCCACACTTAATGGAAGTGTGCTTAATTCTTACTTATGACTTTACTAATACTGCTAATTATGTTATTTGTATTTTACCTGTTTTATAAAATTGTTGTTTCTTACATTACCAAATGTGTGACTGAGCCTCTGATAAAATGTTGATATATAGTTCCATGTGAGATCAATGATGATAATAGTGCAACTCTAGATATGGGAAGAAGCAGCAAGGGGGAATATTTTCCTGGGCCATAAGAGACTAGTAAGGCAGGTGCTCCAGAGACTTTTTGGCTCTCATAAGGCCTAGTCCAGTAGCAGCACATTAAGTAGCCTATCAGAAAACTCTTCACCAGACCTGGGAATGAGCATTCCTAGCACCAAGGGACAAAATGGTTATGGAATGCCCCCCAAACCATGGTCAAATTTATGACCGTGAAGGGGTCGTGCCAACTGGAAAATGGCACTTGCTATTGCCACTTGCTGTCTGCCTCTGCAAAGATTAAATCATGAGCCACTGCAGCTGCTGACTTTCAACACCCCCTGAAAGGAGTTCAGGGTGGAGATCAGGAATGAAGCACTTTGTGCTCTGTGAAAAACTTCAGATAGTTAGATATTTTCAGGAGAAGATTTTATGAGCCCAAATTCTTGTATCTTCTCATACCTAGAGAAACACTAACATCATTAATGGTGACATCTGCTTTGGCTATTAAGGAGAATATTACAATTAAAAGTCAAAATGGAGTAGCTGTAGCTCAGACATCCAAGGAAATAACTAAGTGACACTATGGGTGTGTTTTTGGACAAATCCTTGTATTGCTAAGAACTTGAGTTTTCTGACTGTGTCAGACTTGGATGCTACTAGCCATTCTCAAAACAATGTCTGCTGGCAGCTGGTAACTACAACCTTACTTTTTAAAGGTCTCCTCTTATAACTAATTACATTATTAGACAATGGTATTGCTTTATATCATACATTAACCAAAAGAAGAGACATGTATGATGACCAATAGCACCTGTTATCTAAGTGTTAATGCCACATTAAAAGTAAAAACCTACCTCGATAAAACTAGACAACTGGCTACCTGGCTACAAGTCTCTCCAAAGGGCCAGGTCCAGACTGTGTTTCAAGCTTATTCTCCGGAAAAGAAATGAGGTTTATTTTGCCTATTAAAATCCCATTGTCACGCCTCCAACTACTTCTAATTGGGTCTGTTACACCAAAATGGCCGACCAAGGGATTGAGATTTTAATTATATAAGACTCAGATCCAGGACTTGGAACTCAGAACTATTTCCAATTCAGTGTCTATTCTTCAAATTGAGGCAGGACTATGCCCCATTGTAACAGGAAGTGGCCAGAGCCATTGTTGCCCAGTTCCCTGAACTGAAACTGAGCAGCGCTCTGTGGGGCTCTGGAGTACAAATCTTTTCTGTGTCCCCTGTTTCTTGTTTGTTCGATATACACTTCATTCAGCCTCCTTAACCTTCCCTGAGTTCCAAAGAGCAGATTCAAACAGTTGCTAATCAGGGAAGGGAGGGGATGCAAACACAGGGGAGAAGCAGTCAAGTGGTGGTACAGCCTTGGGGCAGGGTCCTGGTTCCTCCTCACGGAGTATGCATAACAATATCTTTGAGTTATTCTGCAGGAACTGAGACCCCCACCCAGGTGGGGGATGGTAACTTCAGGCAGAGTGCAAGATTCCTGGAGCACCACCCTGTTACATCACTACCAATCAATTAGAAGAAAGTCACACACCCTGCAGCCCTCGCCCCAAATTTTGCCTTCCTTTTCTGGGCCTGGTGATGACCATCCTCTTAGGCCTTCTGTTTGGCCCTTGTCTGCTTCAACTGCTTACAAGGTTCATCTCTGACAGGGTCCAACAGTTTCAGGCTAAATTGTTGTTACTAAGAGGGTGAATGCTGGTTTTGGGCACAGAATACCTCGATTTAGATCAGGTAGAGCGAGACTTCTACTCTACTAGGGAGGACTATGCCCACTCTCAGCAGGAAGTAGTTACAGAAGAAAGAGACCTCCGCCCCAGTTCTCAAGAGGTATCTTGAGTATGAATTCTCTCAAGGGGGAGTTGTTAGGGGAAACACTGACTGAAACTGCCCACCCTGGCCAAGCAACATAGTAACCACTTGCATGAGTTATCTTACACAGGAGGTCCTGGTAAGGGATGCAGAACTAATAAGCTGCTATCAACCAGAAGAATTTAGGAAAGGTCAGAAGGAGAGAGGAGACTCTGGCCCATATGTCCTGATAACCACCCAGAATCCTTCTCGCTGGAATCCATCTCTGCTTAGTGGTGCTCATGCCACCTGGAAGGACATTGTGCATGTCCACCAGGAAGGACACCAGTCAGAATGATTGGCCAGAGGCAACTCAGAAATTAACCTCATAAAACCCGAGACTGTGAGCCATGTGGCAGAGCAGTCCTCCTAGATCCCCTCACCCTTCTGCTCTCCACCTGGGTGCCCCTTCCAATAGAGTCTCTTGCTTTGTTAGCACATGTGTCTCCTCTGACAATTCATTTCTGAGTGTTAGACAAGAGCCAACTCTCAGCCCTGGAAGGGGTCCCGCTTCCTGCAACATACCTGCATCTGTACACTCCACATATTTTACTTTTCCTCTGTTACACTGGGAGTAGTGTATTGCTCCTAACATCCAACCCCTCCATTGGTATCTTGGATCACATCCTGCTTGTTTACTTAAGAACTTCAATACTGGAGTTACACTCTCTCTTTCATTCCTGTTTTTCCTTTCATCATTTAATTATTCCTAACACAATACAAAGATGTATTATTATGGGTCATCTTTAAAAATAAACCTCCGTTGGCCCCACATCCCCCTCCTATATTCCATTTCTCTCCCTTTCTTTACATAATCCTCAAACTATTTGTTTATAGTGTCTATAATTTCTCACTTCCCATTTTTCTTTTCATAAGCCCATTCCTTAGGCACTTTTTGTTCACACCTCTCTGCTGAAATTGGTCTTTTTGGTACCATCTAATCTACCAACTATCAATCTAATGGTGAGTTTTCTATCCTAATCTCATTCATCCTCTCACTAGCATCTGACACAGTTGACTTCTCTTTCTTCCTCATCCTCCTTCATCTTCTTTTCATATTTAATGATGTTTATTGTTTGCTTTACAAATGAAACATGGTAGTGAATAATTCTGAAGTGATGACTGTAAATAGGTAATGAAATCCTATTGACAACTCCTTTTGACATCTCCTTCATAGATGCAACTTTCCATTTTGAACTTTCTCAGAGATCCCTTGATAATTCATACTTGATAACTGAATATATGACATATTTTGACTGCTGATTCTTGCTTGAGTAGATAGATATCTCCTTCCTTCTTGAAACTGTTTCTTCTTTAAGCTACCACATTTTTCTCTTTCTTCCTGCCCCATGGGTTGACCTGGACTTTTGGTGGTTCTTGCTCTATACTCAACCTCTATGTTGGAATGCCCTAGCATTGGGAGCGCAGACTCTGGAATCAAATTGCTTGGGTTCAAATTCTGTCACTTCCTATCTGTATGACCTTTGGAAATTTACTGCATCATTTCCCTCTTTGAAAAATGAGGGACCATCATAGCACCTGCTGTTGTAAAGACTGAGTGAGTTAATATATGTAGAATATCTTGAAAGGTGTCTGTTATATTATTGCTATATTTTACTGTGCTATAGTAATGGCAGCTGTTATTATTCCCCTCACTCTTTTATTTGGTGCTGAGGTGAAAGGGGACTTGCCTTTTGGGTCATGGAGCTGGAAAATGCCAATTAATAGCTGCTGGTGGGACTTCCCTGGTGGCGCTGTGGTTAAGACTCTGCACTCCCAATGCAGAGGGCCTGGGTTTGATCCCTGGTCAGGGAACTAGATCCCACATGCATGCCACAACAAAGAGTTTGCATGCCACAACTAAGAAGCCTGAATACCACAAGTAAGGAGTCTGCAAGCACAACTAAGGAGTTCTTGGGCTGCAACTAAGGAGCCTGCCTGCCTCAACTAAGGAGCCTGCAAGTTGCAACTAAGGAGCCCACTAGCCACAACTAAGACCCAGCATAACTAAATTAAAAAAAAAAAGCTGCTGGTGGCCCTTTTCTCTGCCATGTGGAGAAAGTCAACATGAGAAGAATGAGTGTAACACATAAAAGTAGCCAAGGGGAAGTGAGTGGTATAATAGGCAGCATTCTTGGTTGTGAACAGCAGAATCAATTCCAGATTGTCCAGCTAAGTTAAATGAAATTGGGTCTATTAAAAAATATCAGGTAGCTTGAGGAATTTCCAGGATTACTGGAAAACAGTCTTGATACTTCATTGCCATGTTCTTTGCAATCAGGAACAGTATAGTTGAGAACAATGGCTAACCTCATTGAAAAATTATTCTAGCAGAAACACCATTCCTACTACCTACTGCTACTTAATATGACCCAACCCTGAACCTGATGCCAAAATCTGTGCCACTGATGCCCCAGGAGAATAAGACAACTTGACCACTGATATTGTCAAAAAATCAGTTACTCTCCCGGTGCAAGGCCAACACTGCAAGTTTTGTTTTGTTATATCTGTGTGGCAAAACCTAGATGAGCACATGCTTTTGCTCTAACTGCAGAGGAGTTTGGTAAATGTAATCTTTTTATATTCTATTTTTGGAAGGCAGGATTTACAATGTGGAAAACTATAAAAATACAAGAATGATTTTGGGCAGCCAGAAGTGATATATTTCCAACATAGATTTGTGTCATGAAGAGGAGGACCTACTGACTTCATGTGAATCCCTGGATCCAGCTGCACCTAAGCCTACTCTTTGGACCTTCCTGTTTTATGAGAAGATAAGTTTCTTCCTTTAGTTAAGATAGAGCTTTTGGTCACTTCTATTTAGTGTTCTCATAAGTACAACTTCTTCTGATTTCAAGCTTGACTATTACAGTATCCTCTCAGTTGGTGTTTTACTCTAGGCCTGCCCTCCCTCCATTCTGTTCATTTTCTTCTCTGGAGTTGGATAATCTTCATCAGTGTAAGTCTGTTTGTGTCACTCTTATGGTTAGAACCCTTACTGGCTTTCCATTACTTTAGGATAACAACCATAGCCCTAGCACAGTGTATAGCTCTCTATAATCTGGGCCCTGCCTACTTTATCTTTTTGCTGCTCTCTCTGAGCAAGTCTTGGTAGACTTCATTTCATTCTCTAAATGTATCACCTTTCCTTTTCACTTTTTTTTAATAAATTTTATTTATTTATTTATTGGCTGTGTTGGGTCTTTGTTGTTGTGCTCAGGCTTTCTCTAGCTGCATCGAGCAGGGACTACTCTTCATTGCAGTGCATGGGCTTCTCATTGACGTGGCTTCTCTTGTTGTGGAACAGGGGCTTCTAGGCACGGGGGCTTCAGTAGTTGCAGCATGTAGGCTCAGCAGTTGTGGCTCATGGCCTCTAGAGCACAGGGTCAGTAGTTGTGGTGCACAGGCTTAGTTGTTCCACGGCATGTGGGATCTTCCAGGCCAGGGCCTTGAAACCATGTCCCCTGCATTGGCAGGTGGATTCTTAAGCATCACGCTACCAGGGAAGTCCCTCCTTTTCACTTTTATCTGTGCCTTCAGACAGACTGTTTCTTGTCCTCCTTACTGAGGACTTAAGCCTGGGATACAGCCTTTCAGAAAGCTCTGAGGGCCAGTTCCAAAGAGGTAAAGGAGAAGCCAGGATATATTAGAGTTTTTGCTGAAACAAGCAAACAAATAACCAGGCAGTTGAACATCAAAAGATTACTGCTAATTAAAGAAAAATCAGACATCTCTAGTTGATAAATTTAGTGCTTTTCTATGTATTGGAAGATGTAAGAGTCTGAGCTTATTGAAACTATTCCTTTGATATGCACCTTAACAATCTCAGGCCAGTATCCTGTTTATCTTAGTCCCAAGTTCCCCTCAGGTTGCACTGTTGGGGGTGGCTGCAGTGGCTGAAGGCTTGATGGCTGCAACATCCTTTGTTTACTAAAATGGCAGGCGACATTCTTTGTCCACAAGTCCTTGACCTGAGAACACTGGGATTCTTGAGAGAATCAAATCATATGCTCTGTAGGTGATCTTCTAGTGTAAAGGATTATTCAGCTACCTTTTGCATGTGTCACAGTGCTGGGCTCTTTCTTCCCTGAGGTGATGTCTTTGTTGCCCAAGACAGGAGTGACTTAAACTCACCTCCTCACCATGTCTCTCCTCCATTGTCAGATCTATCCCACCTGATGTATCTCAGCTGCCACCATTCTTTCTCCTTCCCTGGAGGCACTGGAGCTACATTGTGCTTTAAAAGGATGGACCATAAAGCCTTTGTTAAGTTGCCCGTATATCCTTTATGTCTGTACTTATATCAGATTGTAAGCCCCTAGAGGAGCAGAGCCAAGTTGTTAACTCACATTCCCCGTTCTAAATTCAGTGCAGTGAGCAGATCGGGTTTATCCTCATGATGATGATGAAGAGGAGTTGGAAGATTTTTCTTCCATTATATCAAATGCAATACTGAATTTTATAGGCTCCCTCTTAGAATTTTCTGGATGGTCTCCTCTTTTTCACTTGAATACCTTATTCCCCTGAAGTGAAATGCAGGATAAAGAAGTAAATGGTCTGAAAACAAATGTACTGTAACACATTCACTTTGGCTACAAAAATAAAACAACCCAAACCTAGTTTTTCTTGCAGTCTTTAAATCCAGATGGTAGTAAAATTTGACATTTCAATTCTGTTTGTGAAATTCATTTTGTTTTTAAGTTGGGAAGAACCATAGAGCTAAAAATTGTCTGAAGTACTAGGAAGGCTTGGTGAGACCTCTTTAAGACTGTTATTAATAAGGACTTGGTATTTTAAAGTGAATTTAGAGGCACTGTAGATAGAGACTGCAGATAACCCCTGATATTAAGTAATGTGCTACCCCATACCTAATGTGAAAAAAGTAGAGGACTGGCTTGGACAATGAAAGGAAAAGAGAAATCTGGACAAAAACAGAGACTGTTTTGGTGGCCAAATTTAGTTAGTATTTTTTAGAGTTCTCATTTTTGTTTAGAAGTCTCATTCCAATAGATAAGTTATCATTCTCAATAAGTCTGTCCTTATAAAGTTCTGAAATTTAGATCATGTAAGGTCTTTTTACAAATAAATATCTATACTGTAAGAATACTATTTAATCAATTAAACTCAAGATTTAGAGGCCCAGAGTCCAGAGTGTTCAAAACCAGAAAAACATCTCCCTTACACAATATTCAATTGGCAAGGCTTATTTCTGACTGGGTCTGATCTATATGTATTCCTGGAACTCATAGAAACGAATCAGCGTCTATATGTAATAAGCAGTGTATCAGTTAACTTTCTTTTGGTTGAAAGTGAAGAAAGCTTAACCTAAATGATTTTAATCAAAAAGGGAATTTATTGGTTTTTATAATTGGCAAGTACAGTGGGGTGACTGGCTTAACTGTTGCTTGACAGAGATGCTCCAGAAATATCTCCAGGGCTGCGTCTTACCTCAGCTTCTCTCTCTTCCACATACAGGCCTCATTCTTAGACAGAATCATCTACTGGAGAGGAGAAGACCTCTCATTCTCAGCAGATGATCAAAGGCCCTGGGTCTCGTTCTCAATGCCTGAAGTAGGTCATGTGCTCATCCTTGAATCAATCACTTTGTGTGAGAGAATTAAATCTGCTGATTAACTTAGTTCAGTCATGCCTTACTCTAGATTTAAGAGTGGGGACAAGTCATTCAAACCACACGGCCTGAAACTGGTGGGAAGGTCATTCTTTTAAGGTGATTCATGATGAATATAGGGGCCAACACAATATGTATCAGCTATAAGTAATATTTAATTAAAGTACTTGAAGTTTTAATGGAATATTTACTAATATTGACTGTTTGTGCTGGGACATGCAAAGATGAATAAGAAAGATCTTCTTCAGATTTTTTAATGGAGAAACCTGGGAAACCATCTAATTTTCTTTTTCCCCCTGGTATAAGTATTTATTTATTTATTTATTTATTTATTTATTTATTTATTTATTATTTTTTTTATTTTTAAGCTCTTCATTGGAATATAATTGATTTACACTGTTGTGCCAATTTTTGAGGTACACCAGAGTGAATCAGCTGTATTTATACATATATCCCCATATCCCCTCCCTCCTGCAACTCCCTCCTACCCTCCCTATCCCAGCCCTCTAAGTCATCACCCATCATCGAGTTGATCTCCCTGTGTTATGCAGCAACTTCCCACTAGCTATATATTTTACATTTGGTGATGTATATATGTCAATGCTACTGTCTCACTTTGTCCCAGCTTCCCCTTTGCCCTCCCCACCCCGTGTCCTCAAGTGCGGGAAACCATCTAATTCTTAAAGTTGAGAGCTTTACGTTTCCTAGCTCTCATATGTATATAGAAATTCTTTTTTAAAATAATTAATTAATTAATTGGCTGCATTGGATCTTTGTTGCTGCATGGGCTTTCTCTAGTTGTGGCAAGTGGGGGCTACTCTTCATTGTGGTGTGTGCAATTATTGCAGTGGCTTCTCTTGTTGCAGAGCACGGGCTTCAGTAGTTGTGGCATGTGGACTGAGTAGTTGTGGCACATGGGCTTCACTGCTCTGAGGCATGTAGGATCCTCCTGGACCAGGGCTTGAACCTGTGTCCCCTGCAATTGCAGGCAGATTCTTAACCACTGTGCCACCAGGGAAGTCCCATAGCTCTCATATATATATATATATTTTTTTTAGTTGAATTTTACTTTAACATAGAATGAAGAAAAAGAAAAAAAAAAAAACAAAAAAACAAACAAACCAAAAACCCAAAACCCAAATAGGTTAAAACTAGTCAAACAACCATTCTACACAGATAAAACCTTCACAAAGGTCAACCGAAGTAATCCAGAGCTAAAACTGAATTGTGCAGATTTTCAGTGAAGTTACCAGTCATGTAACATAAACAAATTATTTACACACTTGCAAGCCCTCTCAGAAATGTGCCCCAAGAAGCATTAACCTTTGTTTCTTTATGTGCCATCCTGAAGACTTGCACATTTTATTTTTCAGATAACTTAACATTTTTAATAGAGTGTGTTCTCTACCAGTGGTAATGCTTTGGTACTACTCACATAGAACTGCTTATCCTAAAGATTTGACATTTCCCCAAGAGGAACTATGATTCTGCTTTAGAAGTTTCATATAAATTAAAAACTTTATCAAATATCAATATGGAAGAAGGTGACGCAGTCACGTTACCTCTGTGTACTTAGAAATTACTTCTTCAAGATATTCGCACCAGAGAGCTTAGTCTGTCCTGCTTAATATTCAGTAGTACAGGTTTGAATCATCAGAACCTTGGCAAGACCTTAATATTTCAGTTATTAACAACTACCTCTAGGGGCAAGTCCATGTTTACTGAGTTACGACAAATTTATTATAGTGAAGGAAAACAAGTGTAGCCAGCCATCTTAAAAAATGCCCCAACCACTGCTTCTCAATATAGAAAGACTAAAACTACATACGTTTATCATACAACAAATCCCATCTCTGTCCCCTGAAATTCCCCTCATTTAATTCATTAGAAGGGGATTTTTAAAAAAGACTTAAAGAGCACTTTACAGCAGCATTCAGCTTTCCTATGAAATACTCAGCATCTTAAATATTATGTACACTTTTTTTCTTTTCATAAGCTAGACAATGGCTTCAGAGTTTGTGGAACTGGAGGAAAAATAACCCACTCAAAACTATTCTAGAAATCGTCTTTTGGCAGAATAGCAGGTATCCAAGTTAAAAATAGGAGGGTCATTTTTTGTTGCTTTGTTTTCCAAAATTTAAATCATTTTTTGTTCCCCTTCTACATAAACCTCAGTCACCACTCCTGAGTGGAGATGGGCAGAGGCTCTGGCCCCTGCTCCTCTGGCTTCTCAGCAGCTGCTTTCTTATTGCTGCAGCAAGGTTTGAATAGATGTGTGTCGATGAGGACTTCCCCAAAACGGCCTTTATAGATAATGCCACAGCATATTTTCTGTCTCTTCCAGTATGTGAGATCTAAAAAGGAAAACACTGGCGTTCTGTTAGAGCCAGAAGCCATCTCTGTATCTGAGCCATCATCCGACTGGTTACTATAACAAGGAGATTGAGCTGGAGAGGCACTTGAGGTGGTACTGTGAGCATCAGAATTGTGACGTTTAAATTCCTTCTGCAGTTTACTGATCTGGTTGCTTTTTATCCTTTTTCCAGACAGAGTTTTCACTTTCTTTGGTTTCAGTGTAGTCTTTAGACTGGGTCCTGCCCTTGCATCTACCACATGATTCCAGTTTTTTTTGGATCCTGCTGGCAATTTCTTCCATCTTTTCACAAGCAGGACACAAGCATTACAGATGTCTCCTGAACGAGTCTCATGTAACCCAAAACAGCTCTGGAAGTCCTTTTCATAGCGTTTACTGTCAGTGAATCGAGAACTTGAGGATTTAGCTCTGCAAATACAGCAGCCCTCTATACTTCGGTACATCTTTGGCTTGTGAAAACCAAACATCTTTTCTTCCGGGCAATAGTCTTCCAGAAGCAGCCGTTCCACGCGCAGTAACGTTCCCGAGGTGCGGAGTGCACACCAAGCCTACCCCCACCTCCAATCGGTCCCTCCTCCTCAACTGCCTTGTCTAGAAAGATTGTCTCCTGCAGTTCAGCTCTCATATATTTAATTACAGTAGTCTGGGTACCTGGCTGCTTTGATATATTGTAGAAAGACATATTAATGAGCTACTTTCTCCTCACCTTTCTCCAAGGAAACGCACATTCTCTGGAGATGGAGGGAACACATTTTTTCATATTCTCTCTTCCTTTTACTAGCCACAGTCTATGTATAGGCTAAAAGGAGAAAGAGTTATTTCTGGCATTGGGCTGAAGGAAATTCCTCTGTGTGTGTATTGCTGCTGTATACATAAACTGTATATTTTTGTGTGCACTGACAGTTACAGTTTCCTCCACTGGCTCTGGTTCAAGTTCTTTTCTCTCTGATGATTTCTTCTCTGTTTTCTTCCACGTCTCTTCTCCTCCTCCATAAGTACATAATGCATATGCATGTGTGTGCATGTGTGTATACACAGTTGATATTGAAAATACTTAACAAATGATATGGCATATTCATCCACTGTTAGAGTGGATGCCACCCATAAACAACCAGTGCAATTGTAATGGGACTTAAAGGCTGTAAAGAGGCAGAAACCATGTCTTAGATGAGGAAGCAGAGATTCGGGGTACAAAGAATAAACTGAGAGCAGAAGTAGGTTGTGAGTGAGAGAGAGTGGAGTGGAAAGAGTACTCAGTATCAGAGCTGTCTCTAAGTTCCAGAGGCTTTCCTTTCCCCTGAGGGCTGTCTGTACCATAGTTCCTCTGAGATTCCTGTTTCCGTTATTGCTCCTTTGACTCTTCCACTAAACCACCCTCGTCCCTTTAAAATCTACCTTGAGGGACTCTGTTAGTGGAAACTAAAGCTTTCTAGCTAAAATGAATGGGATCACACTATATATATAGTGTTTTTTAAGTTGCTATAACAACTTTGTTTTTCTCTTATCAATAACAGACATCTTTCATGTCAATAGATAATAGACGGTCATCGCTTTTGTGACATGTGGTATATGTGTTAGACACTTCCAGCTCTCATACCTCACATCCTCTCAGCCTCAATTTTACTGTAGCCATCGCACAGGTGTTATATGTACCTGCTTTACCTGCACCATGTATTTCTCTTTCTGCCCTAGGTTTCTCATACCCTACGTGGGAAATCTATGGGGACCCGTTTAGCACTTGAGCATGGGCAGACTTGAAGTGTGAGGATGTTTATCCTCATGGGAAAAGCTTCACCAATGTGGGGTGAGAGCTGGTGGGTAAATGTTCCCTGATTCTATCTCATAGAGAGGCACAATCTATGTGATTCCTTAGAGGCCTCCACTCAGATCAAGCTCTGGTTTCCCATATTTCCTGGTTCGATAATATACCTTTATATTGGGTTTTCCTTGTTCCTTATTCCATTCCTCCTGGTCCCTCACAACCTTTCCTTGGGTTCAGCTCTCAAAATAAACTACCTGAATGCAAGCTCTTTTGGCCTCTGATTTCTGGCCAGAACCCAGCCTGAGACAGTTTTGCTTTGCCCAGATGCATCCTGATTTATTAATTATTTCTTTAATAATGCGCACACTTAGGGCTTCCCTAAATGTGGTGCAGTACTTAAGAATTCGCCTGCCAATGCAGGGGACGCAGGTTCGATCCCTGGGCTGGGAAGATCCCAGTACTGCAGAGCAACTAAGCCCGTGTGCCACAACTACTGAAGCCCACGAGCCTAGAGCCTGTGTTCCACAACAAGAGATGCCACCGCAATGAAAAAACTGCACACAACAACGAAGAGTAGCCCCTGCTTACCACAGCTAGAGAAATACCCAACAAAGACCCAACGCAGCAAATTATTTATTTAAAACAAACAAATGAATAAGTAAATAAATAAATAAAATAATGGACACAGATTATTTCCTTTCTTTCCTTGTTATAAACAATGTTGTGAGGAACATTCTTTTAAATACATCTTTGCACACTTGGTGCTAATTTCCTTAGGAAAAAATTACTGTAAGTGAAATTGCTGAGTCTGTTACTGATCAACAGGCACATATATTTTAAAGGCTCTTGATACACACTGGAGCAAAAATGTTTGTATTTAAGTTTCATATGTTTGTCAAAAAAAATTACCCACTAACCTGAGGACATAACTTATCTACAAAAATTTACCTAAATGACTGATTAGATGTTGAAGGCTGGCTGCCTTCCATAACTATAAGCTAGCAGCTCAATTGTGACTGAGATGGAAAGACTTGCTTCACTTAGTCCAAATAAAATTTACTGCCAAGTTCTTTGGGCTTAGCTTTGCCCATCACATGTTAGGTCTTTTTAACAGTATGAAGTATGAAGTGGCAAGAGATTAAAAAGATTAAAATTTAGTCAAGAGGCTCACTTTTAGTTATAAGATGATTATGCTAGTGATATTGCCGTTCAAGAAAGTTTTTTTTTTAAACAGAACTTTGTTTGTTTATTTATTTATTTATTTATTTATTTATTTATTTATTTACGGCATTGGATCCTTGTTGCTTTGCGGGCTTTCTTTAGTTGCAGAGAGCAGAGGCTACTCTTCATTGGGGTGCTCGGGCTTCTCAGTGCAGTGGCTTCTCCTGTTGCAGAGCACAGACCCTAGGCACTCGGGCTTCAGTGGTTGTGGCTTAGGGGCTCCAGAGCCCAGGCTCAGTAGTTGTGGCACATAGGCTTAGGTGCTCAGCGGCATATGGGATCTTCCCAGACCAGGGATCGAACCATGTCCCCTGTATTGACAGGCAGACTCTTAACCACTGCGCCACCAGGGAAGTCTCTCAAGAAAGTTTTCAAAGACACAAAGACCTTTAATCTCTAATGCTTAAGCTTTTAAGTTTACTACAAGAAAATTTTTCTTGAGAGAGAAAAAAAGGGACACCAACAATTTCGATATCTCTGTGTCAGTATCACTGAAAAAAGTCACAAGTAGCCCTAGGTCTCTCTCTCTCTCGAAGATGCTGTCAGAGTTGACCCAACTTAAGCCTCCTAAATTCTATGTCCTTGGCAAAGGTGTCTCTCACCTTCTGCTTTACAGCAGTGAAAATAAAGTAGAAGTTATCAAGTAAGCAAAGAAAATTATATTAGTTTTGATAGCATATCATGTTAAATATATTCTTATGATTGTATTACCTTGATTGCTTACATATACTTTAGAAATCTTTATATTTTACAGTGCACATGGAAGTGACTTATAGTTGACAATAGACAGTGATTGTGCGTTCCATGAAGGGGTGCTCAGCAGATGCTTGGTTAGAAGTATACCTATTTCCACAGAAAAGAAAATCCGACTGACATGTTTTGACTCACAGCACTTCTTCCACTGTCTTGACCTGCAAGAAAAATTTAGGTATTAGCTTCTTAGTCAAGAGTAAAAATATTTGTAATGACATTATTTCTATGGGAAAATTAAAATCTATTTATTTTATGTTGATTTAAAAATGTCTTTCCCAGGGAATTCCCTGGTGGCCTAGTGGTTGGGACTTTGCCTTCCAATGCAGGGGGTATGGGTTTGATCCCTGGTTGGGGAGCTAGGATCCCACATGCCTTGTGGCCAAAAAAAACAAAACATGAAACAGAAGCAATATGGTAACAAATTCAATAAAGATTGAAAAAAAAATAGTCCACATAAAAAAAAAATCTTAAAAAATATAAAATAAAATGTTTCCATGAACTTAACCCACATAAATGAAAGAATCGCTTATTTCACACATCTTTTCTCTCTTTGTATAAATTTATAGGATATGTGGTAAAATATATATATATTCATTTATGGGCTGCATTGGGTCTTCATTGCTGCGCGCGGGCTTTTCTTTAGTTGCAACGAGCGGGGGCTACTCTTCCTTGTGATGTGTGGGCTTCTCATTGTAGTGGCTTCTCTTGTTGCAGAGCATGGGCTCTAGGCGTACGGGCTTCAGCTGTTGCAGTGCATGGGCTCAGTAGTTGTGGCTCACTGGCTTAGTTGCTCTGAGGCATGTGGGATCTTCCTGGCGCAGGGATCGAACCCACATTGGCAGGTGGATTCTTAAGCACTGTGACACCAGGGAAGTCCCTGTGGTAAAATATAGTAATACAGTTTAAAATTGCTTCTGAATAGTATTCCTATTGATTAAATTTGGACAGAAGAGGTGGAGCTAGAACTTAGAGGCTGACAGTCGGGAGTCTGAGGTAGGCTGTGTGGAAGCCATTTGAAGCTTTTGAGAATTGAACTAATCAGAATAAATTAGGATTTTCAAAACTGTAATCTGGTCAGGATGTCCATTTCAGATTGAAAGAAAATTGGGAGATCAGTTCAAAAACTAGTTTAGATGATGAAAGCCTGGGCTCGATGTGCTGGCTCTAGAAGCAAACATAAAGGGGATAAAGGAATAAAAGGGACATCTGAAAGGAGGCAGCACACTGAATTATAGAGCAGCAGGGAAAAAATGGTCAGAAAGACTGTGACTTTGTGTTCGAGTGACTAAGGGCAAGGACTTTGGCTTTTCCACCACTATATCTTCAGTGTCTAAATCAGTGCTTGGCACCGAGTAGATAAATATTTGCTAAAAGAGTGAAGGGCATTTATATCACCAAAAATGAGATGAAATTACCCATATGACCTTCCCAAATTAATTCTTCACTTGCTATTTGTGAATCACCCACCTGGGACTCAGTGCAAATATTTACCAACCATATAATATGGGCTTTTTCTCCCACCAGCAGACCTGATTTGGCAGATTTGGTTTGTAGCTTGTATATCATGTTAGTTTTTCATCTTCCTCTAGGAATGAATTTTAGTCTCTCCAAGGGGTGATGCTTGTATGGCTCTTCCTACATCTTTGGAGCAACAAAATGATTTGCTGGTAGACCTGGCTGTTTATTTACTTCCTCTATAAAGGCATGAAGAGAAACATGTTGCATTAGTATTTGCTTGTTTTGCATGGTGTATGGGAACTGGAAGGAAAGGATTGACTTGCAGGGAGGAAGGCTAAGAGTTTAGGCCTACAAAATCCCTCATTAAACAAGGATTATGGATGGAAGGATGGTCTAGAAAGCTAAAGTACCTGTTCTCAAGAAACTCAGGTAGAGGAGTCCAAAATAGTATGGTGGAGAGAATCTAAACAGAGAATAAAGAAGTCTCAAGTGACGAGGGTCTCAAAGACCCTTTCTTGGGTCTTATTTTCTTCATATGTTAAAAAAGTGTCTTGAATTAGGTACTGTAAGATTTTTTCTAGTCTTAAAATCTACTATTCTTTTTCTGACCTTCAGTGCATTAATGAAAATGTCATCTATTTTTCCCTATGGCTTCTGTTCAGCTTCCTTCTGAATACTTACCCTGTGTTCCATGTTCCTTTTAGCTCTTGTTTTAAGCCCTTACTAACATTTTGACTGTGTTCCTTAGCTTGTTATCATGGTAGCAACTCTTCTTCATTTTGTTAAGACTTAATTACTTAGTCTATTTAAATCAGACAACACAGCTGTTGTGTTTGGAACAGCTAGTTTGATAAGGTTGTAAAAGGTACCCAGAAATTTATTAGGAGCTGCCTCAGACACAAATCAGCTTGTCTGCCCTTAGCTAGTGTTTATAACCCACATATTTACACTCCCACTGCATTTCCCCCTGAGCCACAATATTCCCCTTAGGACTTGGTGGCTGTGGTTGGCCCTTTCAACTCTAGTCCATCTCTTAGAACTGACTTTTTACCTAATGCCACATGGACGTATAGTCCTATCATTTAAGCATTAAAAAGTAAGCAGGTGGCTTGTCCTACTTGCTGTAAGAGAAGGTCTGAACTCTTTCTCATATTCTTGATTCAACAGATTTATTACCAGATCATTGTCTACTCTGTTTTTGAAAGGCTACTACATCATTTTTCCTCTCTGAGAAAATTCCTAAATAAGTATGCATAGTATCGTTGACCTCAGATTTCTATGTATTTATTAAATTTGAAGGGTAGATTTTAGCAAGGATGGCATAGATTTACATTGACAGTGTAGTACAGTCATTCCTCAGTGTCTGTGGGGCATTGATTCCAGGACCCCCAAAGATACCAAAATCTGTGATATTCAAGTCACTTTTGTAAAATGGTGTAGAATTTGCATATAACTTACACATATCCTCCTGTATATTTTAAATCATCTCTGGATTACTTATGATACCGAATACAATGTAAATAGTTGCTGGCACATGACAAATTCAGGTTTTGCTTTTTAGAATTTTCTGGAATTTTTTTAAAATTGTATTTTATTTATTTATTTATTTGTTTGTTTGTTTGCCTATTTATTTAGGCTGTGTTGGGTGTTCATTGCTGAGTGTGGACTTTCTGTAATTGTGGCTAGCAGGGGCCACTCTTCTTTGCAATACACAGACTTCTCATTGTGGTGGCTTCTCTTGTTGTGGATCACGGGCTCTAGGCACACAGGCTTCAGTAGTTGCAGCATGCGGGCTCAGCAGTTGCAGCACGTGTGCCCTAGAGCACACAGGCTTCAGTAGTTGTGGCATGTGGGCTCTAGGGCACATGGGCTTCAGTAGTTGTGGCGCATAGGCTTACTTGCTCCATGACACGTGGGATCTTCCTGGACCAGGGATCGAACCCATGTCCCCTGCATTGACAGGTGGGTTCTTAACCACGGTACCACCAGGGAAGTCCCTGGAATTTTTTTTTGACTATTTTTGATATGCTGAACTGGTGGATACAGAGATCCTACTGTACTGCTTATATATTATAGGTGAAGATTAAATAGAGATGCAGGGTTTAAGTAGAACTTTCAACCTTTGCCTCTAAATGCCGTGGTGTTGACTCTCTTAAAAAAGGAATTTTTTAAAGAAATGAGAATAACATATAAATGCTTAAAGGTACCAGGTACCCAAAGGGAAGTATTACTCCTTTTTCTTTGGTTGTTGTTTCGGATCCTTAGATCACTGTCTGGAATTAGTAGCTATCTCATCTGAGCATTTATAGCGTTCAAATAGAGACTCTTGTTAATGAACCCTTCATTCAAATAAAAGACTAACACAGAGTTTCAATTTCAGAGCTTGTTTCTTAGGGGAGCTCATTTACCTCTTGATAAATTTCACATAGGGAAGTGGAAACTTGAAGAATGCTTATATTCACACACATGGCATGAGCTTTTTAAATATCTAGACAAAAATAAGTTTTATTAAGACTGAATTAATTAAAGAGTGCCTGCTTGGGTAACTCTATAGTCTAACAGAGCCCACATAGTCCAATTGTCTGTGATTGGGGTAGATTTTATTACTGTCTAGTTTCACTCACGTTCACGTGCTGCTGAGGGCTCCCCTTTCATGAACCACTGCTCCTCTGGGTGTCATGCACTTATAAGTTTCCTAGGATGTCCCTTAAGAGGCAGTTCATATGGAATTCAGCATACTTTTGGGCCTGAGTGGATGTCCACCTGCTAGATGCTTCAAGGGTGATGTGTAGGCCTTTGTCAATAGTGTACTTTCGCTCCAAATCTCCTCAGCATGGCTGATATATGGTTTTCATTAGAATGATATTGGTTAGTTGGTGAGAATTGGCTCAGCTTCCATGTGGTTCCCAGGTATTAGTTACCATATGATTCCTCCAGGTCCATTCCAGTTGTTTATAAAAAAAAGTCACCCTGCCACTATTTTCCTCTGAATCCCAGCCCAAGGGATCCTGGGAGAGAGAGAGATTAACTTGGGAGAGACCAAGAGGACCATTTACCTTTCTCTAGTCTCTTTTCAATTTATTTATTTTTATTTTTTAATTTTTTTTCTTTAAGAACTTTTTTTGAGATACAAGTGACATGCAATAAACTACATATATTTAAAGTGTACAAATTGATATTTTTTCCTTATTAGTGATGTATATATGGCAATCCCAATCTCCCAATTCATCCCCCCAACCCCCACCCCCCCCCACTTTCCCCATTTGATATCCATATGTTTGTTCAATTTACTATTATGACATGAACTCCATGCCCTGCTCCCTTCATTATTGCTATAACTGTCCTGATTCTCTGTAAGGCAATGTGGGTGCCTGAGGTTGATGAAGATAGGGTCCAAGGAAGTGCAGAAAGATAAAGCCATAAAGGTTAATATTTTAAGATACTACTTCACTACATATCTCAATATAGCAATGCCTAGAAGAATTCCTTACCTTGAGGTTTTATGAAGATGTTGAAAGTAATTGGACTTCCCTGGTGGTGCAGTGGTTGGGAGTCTGCCTGCCAATGCAGGGGATGTGGATTTGAGCCCTGGCCCGGGAAGATCCCACATGCTGTGGAGCAACTAAGCCTGTGCGCCACAACTACTGAGCCTGCACTCTAGAGCCCGCAAACCACAATACTGAGCCCACACACAACTACTGAAGCCTGTGCACTAGAGTCCATGCTCTGCAACAAGAGAAGCCACCACAATGAGAAGCCTGTGCACCACAACAAAGAGTAGCCCCCACTTGCCACAACTAGAGAAAGCCTATGTGCAGCAACGAAAGCCCAATGCAGCCAAAAATAAATTAAAAAAAAAAGTAATTGTTGGTGCAACTTAACCTAGATTGCTGAAAGACAATTGTATAGGCTCTCCAGGGTTTCTTACATCCCTGAGAAGCTGGCGAGAACACAAGTTGTGTGACTTAGAGAAGAGTTTAGGTCAGGATCTTGTTCTTGCTCCATGTGGCCTGGAGAATTCTCTTGTAGACTCTGAGTCTCTTATTACTGACTCCAGTCTGTGCATTTGCTCAAAGTCCAGTCTTTAGCACTGAGCCTTTATCAGCTGGTTTCTCTCTCCTTTCTTATAGTCCCCCTGTGTGGGTAGTGCCATAAGACATTTTGAGTAACAACTTAAAAAAATCTCTTGGACAGCAATGGCTTGGCACATTAGTGTTTAATCACTTCATTCCCAGTCTCTCATTACATTTACTTTGCAAAGTTTGGCCTCAGTTGGGGCTGAGAAGTTAGTTTTCTTGGCTGCTTCTTGATATTTTCACTTTAGATATTATTTCCTGGTATAAAAGATGAGGGCTTAGCTTTCACTCTTCTCTCCTGCATCTATCACATATTTGCATATTTCCCATTCCCCTATCCTCCTAATATAAATACACAGTTATAGGATCAATATCCAATAGTTACATGAGTATGATTATGTAAATGCTATTCCCATTTATCTAAGTCATGATAACATTTACTTCTCTAAACAACTTTTTGGTTTTTTTGAAATTAATAATTTCCATGTTTACAAATTCATTTTTTTTCTGTGCTTATATTAGGGGTCAGAAAACTATAGTTCATGGGCCAAATCCAACCTACTACCTGTTTTTGTAAAAATTTCACTGAAACACAATCAGGCCTATATGTTTACGTATTGTTTATGCCTGCTTTCACCCTACAACAGCAGAGGTAAGTAGTGTAACAGAGACTCTATGCCCTGAAAAGACTAAAATATTTACTATCTGGCCCTTTATAGGAAAAGTTTGCCTGCCTTCAATTTATATAATTTAGCCTCAAACTCTGCAAATTTTCAGAGTATTTCTTCTAAATATATCCAGAAACGTCAGGTATTCTATTAACTTCACTTTTTAGGGCAGTCTCTTCTGGAGATTTCTGATTTAGTTTCTGATCTTTCAACCTGGACTGGTTGCCCCTGGCCTGGTACACAGCTATTCAGTTTGGTGTTACCCATTATCACCCATCTGGGGATTCCCTTTGTTCTCTTCTGTGTCAGATCCTTTGTTAAGAAAGAGTCTTAAAAGATGTAAAATTGGCATAAAAAACAAAATGTGTGTGTATGTGGGTAAGTAAAACTCTAGAACTTCAGAATGTGTTCAAACTTAAATTGTTATCAACTTAAACTAGACTGTTATAAATATAAGTTGATATATGTAAGCCTCATGGTAACCACCAAGCAAAAACCTATAGTAGATGCACAAAAGGTAATGAGACAGAAATCTAAGCATGTCACTAAAGAAAGTCATCAAACCACAAAGGAAGAGAGAAGAAGAAGAAAAGAACAGAGGAAATACAAACAGCCAGAAAACAATGAAAAAAATGGCAATAAGTACATACCTTGTAACAATTACTTTAAATGTAAATAGACTGATTTCTCCAATCAAAAGATATAGGATGGTGAATGGATAAAAAACAAGACTCGTCTATTATATATGTTGCCTGTAAGAGACTCACTTCATATGTAAGGACATACACAGACTGAAAGTGAAGAGATGGAAAAAAATATTCTATGCAAATGGAAACCAAAAGAAATCTGGTATAGCTATACTTATATCAGAAAAAAATAGACTTTAACACAAAGACTGTAATAAGAGACAAAGAAGGGCATTACATATTGATAAAGGGGTGAATACAACAAGAAGCTATAACATTTGTAAATGTTTATGCACCCAATGAAGAAGCACCTAAATATATAAAGCAAATATTAACAAACTTGAAGGGAGAAATAGCAATTCAATAATAGTAGGGGGCCGTAAAACCCCACTTATATCAATGAATAGATCATCCTGACAGAAAGTCAATAAGGAACCATCAGCTTTAAATGACATATTAGACCAGATAGACTTTGCAGATACACACAGGACATTCCACCCAGAAGCAACAGAATATACATTCTTCTCAAGTGCACATGGAACATTCTCTAGGCTAAAGCATGTTGGGTTAGCCAAGAATTTTGTTCAGGTTTGTCTGTAACATCGGGCAAACCCAAATGAACTTTCTGGTCAACCCAATATATTAGGCCACAAAACAATTCTTAACAAGTTGAAGATTTCAATCATGTCAAGTCTTTTCTAACTACAGTGGTATGAAACTAGAAATCAATTAGAAGAAGAAATTTGGAAAATTCACAAATCTGTGGATATTAAATAACATGCTCCTGAACAACCAATGAATCACAAAGAAATCAAAACAAAAGAAATCAAAAGCAAAGAAATCAAAGACAAAATATCTTGATACAAACAAAAATGGAAATACAACATGCTAAAACTTATGGGGTACAGAAAAAGGAGTTCTAACAGGGAAGTTCATAGTGCTAAATGCCTACCTCAAGAAACAAGAAAAATCTCAAATAGACACCATAACTTTATGCCTCAAGAAACTAGGAAAAGAAGAACAAATGAAGCCCCAAATTAGTAGAAGGAAGGAAATAACAAAGATCAGAGCAGAAATAAATGAAATAGAGACTAAAAAGACAATAGGAAAGGTCAGTGAAATCAAGACCTTGTTCTATGAAAAGAAAAACAAAATTAACACATAGCTAGACTCACCAAGAAAAAAAGAGAGAAGACGCAAATAAATAAAACTGGAAGTGAAAGGAGAAATTACAACTGATACCTCAGATATAAAAGGATCATAAAACATTACTGTTAACAGTTATATGCCAATAAATTGAATAACCTAGAAGAAATGTATAAGTTCCTAGAAACATACAACCTTCCAAGACTGAATCATGAAGAAATAGAAAATCTGAACTAGTAAGAAGGTTGAATCAGTACTTTTATTTTAGCTTAAACATCCATTTATTTTTTAATTTTTTCATCTTTACTGGAGTATAATTGCTTTACAATATTGTGTTAGTTTCTGCTGTACAATAAAATGAATCAGCTATATGTATGTATATATCCCCATATCTCCTCCCTCTTGAGCCTCCCTTCTACCCTCCCTATCCCACCCCTCTAGGTCTTCACAACGCATCGAGCTGATCTGGCTGTACTCTGCGGCAGCTTCCCACTAGCTATCTATTTTACATTTGGTAGTGTATATATGTCAGTGCTACTCTTTCACTTTGTCCCAGCTTCCCCTCCCCACTCCCACCCTGTGCATTCAAGTCCATTCTGTACGTCTGCATCTCTATTCTTTCCCTGCCACTAGGTTCATCAGTACCATTTTTCTAGATTCCATATATATGTGTTAGCATAAGGTATTTGTTTTTCTCTTTCTGATTTACTTCACTCTGTATGATAGACTCTAGGCCCATCCACCTTATTACAAACAACTCAGTTTAATTTCTTTTTATGGCTGAGTAATATTCAATTGTATACATGTGCCACATCTTCTTTATCCATTCATCTGTTGTTGGACATTTAGGTTGCTTCCATGTCCTGGCTATTGTAAATAATGTGCAAAGAATATGTATCTTTTTGAATTATGGTCTTCTCCAGGTATATGCCCAGTAGTGAGATTGCTGGGTCATATGGTAGTTCTATTTTTAGTTTTTTAAGGAACCTCCCGACTGTTCTCCATAGTGGCTGTATCAATTTACATTCCCACCGACAGTGCAGGAGGGTTCCCTTTTCTTCGCACCCTCTCCAACATTTATTGTTTCTAGATTTTTTGATGATGGCTATTCTGACGGGTGTGAGGTGATACCTCATTGTGGCTTTGACTTGCATTTCTCTAATGATTAGTGATGTTGAGCATCTTTTCATGTGTTTGTTGGCAATCTGTATGTCTTCCTTGGAGAAATGTCTATTTAGATCTTCCGCCCATTTTTGGATTGGGTTGTTTGTTTGTTTGTTGATATTGAGCTGCCTACAAACAAAAGTCTAGGACCAGATGACTTCACTAGTGAATCTTATCAAACATTCAAAGAAGAATTAATATCAATCCTTCTCAAATGCTTTCAAAAAATAGAAGAGAAGGGAATGCTTCCAAATACATTGTACAAAGCCAGCATTACCCTAATACCAAGACCAGACAAGGATACCACAAGAAAATAAAATTACAGGGCAATATCCCTGATGAACATAGATGCAAAAATCTTCAACAAAATATTAGCAAAGCAAATTCAGCAGTACGTTAGAAGGATCATACACCGTGATCAAGTGAGAGTTATTCCAGTTATGCAAAGATTGTTCAACACCTGCAAATCAATGAATGGATTAAGAAAACGTTAAGAAAACAAATGATAAAAATCACATGATCATTTCAATAGATGTAGAAAAAGCATTTGAAAAAATTCAACATCCATTCATGACAGAAAAAACAAAACAAAACAAAACAACTCTCAACATAATGGATATAGTGGGAGCATACCTCAACATAATAAAGGCCATATTTGACAAACCCATAGGTTACATCATGCTTAATGGTGAAAGGCTGAAAGCTTTTCCTCTAAGATCAGGGACAAGAGAAGAATGCCCACTTCTGCCACTTTTATTCAACATAATATTAGAATTCTAAGCCAAAGAAATTAGGCAAGAAAAAGAAACAAAAGTCATCCAAATTGGACAGGAAAAGCAAACCTGTCACTATTTGTAGATGACGATACTATATATAGAAAACCCTAAAAATTCCACCAAAAAACTATTAGAACTAATAAATGAATTCAATAAAGTTGCAGGACAAAAAATTAATATATACAAATCTATTGCATTTCTATACACTACCAATGAACTATCAGAAAGAGAAATTAAGGAAACAATTCCATTTACCATTGCATCAAAAACAATAAAATACCTAGGAATAAACTTACCAGAGGAAGTAAAGACCTGTATTTGGAAAACTATAAGACACTGATAAAAGAATTAAAGACGACACAAACAGGTGGAAAGATATACTGTGTTCATGGATTGGAAGAATTAGTATTGTTAAAATGACCATACTACCAAGGCAATCTATAGATTCAATACAATCCCTATCAAAATACCAACGACATTTTTCACAGAACAAGAACAAATAATTTAAAAATTTGTATGGAAACAAAAAGACCCTGAATAGTCAAAACAATCTTGAGAAAGAAGAACAGAATTGGAGGAATCATGATTCCTGACTTCAGACTATACTACAAAGCTACAATCATCAAAATAGTATAGAACTGGCATAAAAATAGACGTGTAATCACAATGTTCATTGCAGCACTATTTGCAATAGCCAGGACATGGAAACAACCTAAATGCCCATCAACAGATGAATGGCTAAAGAAGATGTGGCACATATATACAATGGAATATTACTCCGCCACATAAAGGAATGAAATTGAGTTATTTGTAATGAGGTGTTTGGACCCAGAGACTGTCATACAGAGCGAAGTAAGCCAGAAAGAGAAAAACAAATACCGTATGCTAACTCATATACATGGAATCTAGAAAAATGGTACTGATGAACCCAGTGACAGGACAAGAATAAAGATGCAGGTGTAGAGAACAGACTTGAGGACATCGGCTGGTGGGGGGGGGCAAAGGGAAAGCTGGGAAGAAATGAGAGAGTAGTATTGACATATATACACTACCAAATGTAAAATAGATAGCTCATGGGAAGTTGCTGCATAATATAGGGAGATAAACTCGATGATGGGTGATGACTTAGAGGGCTGGGATAGGGAGGGTGGGAGGGAGTCACGGGAGGAAGGGGATATGGGGATATATGTATAAATACAGCTGATTCACTCTGGTGTACCTCAAAAACTGGCACAATAGTGTAAAGCTATTATATTCCGATAAAGAGCTTAAAAAAAAACCCAAAAAAGACACATAGATCAATGGAAAAGAATAGAGAGCTCAGAAATAAACCTATGCGCTTAATCTATGACAAAGGAGGGAAGAATATACAATGGAGAAAAGACAGTCTTTTCAATAAGTGGTGCTGGAAAAACTGGACAGCTACATGTAAAAGAATGAAATTAGAACATTTTCTTACCCTGTGTATGAAAATAAACTCAAAATGGATCAAAGAACCTAAATGTAAGACTGGAAACCATAAAAGTCCGAGAAGAAAACACAGGCAGTACATTCTTTGACACAAAATGTAGCAATGGATTGTTTGGCTCTGTCTTTTATGGCAAAGGAAACAAAACCAAAAATAAATAAATGGGACCTAATTCAATTTAAAAACTTTTCATCAACAAAATGAAAAGACAACCAACTGAAGGGGTGAAAGTATCTGCAAATGATATGACCCAAAAGGGTTTAACATTCAAAATATGTAAACAATTCATACAATACAACATCAAAAAAACAACTCAAAAAATGGGCAGAAGACCTGAATAGACAGTTTTCCAAAGAAGAAGACATACAGATGGACAACAGGCGCATGAAAAGATGTTCAATATCACTAATCATCAGAGGAATACAAATCAAAACTACAATGAGATATCACCTTACAACTGTCAGAATGGCTATCATCAAAAAGGCTGCAAATAACAATTGTTGCCAAGGATGTGGAGAAAAGGGAATGCTTGTACACTGTTAGAGGGAATGTAAATTGGTGCAGCCACTATGGAAAACAGTACAGAGGTTCCTCAAAAAGTAGAATAGAACTATCCCATGATCCAGCAATTGCATTCCTGGGTATATTTCTGAAGAAAATGAAAACACTAGTTTGAAAATTTACGTGCACCTGCATGTTCATTGCATCACTCTTTACAATAGCGAAGATATGGAAACAACCTAAGTGTTCGTTGTCAGATGAATGGATAAAGAAAATGTACTACACACACACACACACACACACACACACACACACACACACACACACACACACACACACGCAATGGAATATTATTCAGCCATAAAAAGAATGAAATCTTGCCATTTGTGACAACATGGATGAACCTTGAGGGCATTATGCTAGGTGAGGTAAGTCAGAGAAAGACAAATACTGTATGACCTCACATATGTGGAATATAAACAAACCAACAAGCAAACAAAAACAGCAAGCTCAGAAAACAGGTTGGTTGCCAGGGGCTGAAAGTGGGGGCTGGGCAAAATGGTGAAGGGAGTCAAAAGGTATAGACTTTCAGTTATAAAATAAATGAGTCATGGGGTTGTAGTGTACAACATGGTGACTATAGTTAATACTGAATTTTGTGTTTGAACGTTGCTAAGACAGTAAATCCTCACAAGAAAAAAAATTCTGTAACTATATATGGTGATGAAATTTAACTAGACTTATTTTGGTGATCATTTAGCCATGTATAAAATATTGAATCATTATGTTGTACACCTGAAACTAATATAATGAATGTCAATTATACTTTAACAAAAAATTTTAAAAGAAAAGATCTAATTTCTTATTTTTTCTAAAAATATTCTTGGTTCTCTTTCCCTTTAGTGGAATACAATCTCCTGCTTCCTGAAAAAGGGTGTGTGGGATAATTTTTTGAGCCCTTGCATGTTGGAAGATGCTTTTTATATTATCTTCTTTTGTTATTAATCGTTTGGCTGGGTGTAAAATTCTATATTGGGGATAGTTTTCTTTTGTTTTTGAAGCCATTGTTCCTTTATCTTCTAATTTCCAGTATTGTTGAAATGTCTAAAGCCCTTCTTATTCCTTATTCTTTTTTTTTAAATGTTTATGTTTTTATTTTTTTAAGCTCTTTATTGGAATATATTTGCTTTACACTCTTGTACCAGATTTGAGGTACACCAAAGTGAATCAGCTGTATTTATACATATATCCCCATATCCCCTCCCTCCCGCCCTCCCTGCCCCAGCCCTCTAAGGCATCACCCATCATGGAGTTGATCTCCCTTTGTTATACAGCAACTTCCCAGTAGCTATCTATTTTACTGTTGGTAGTGTATATATGTCAGTGCTACTCTCTCACTTCATCCCAGCTTCCTCTTTGCCCCCCTCCCCCAACCCCGTGTCCTCCAGTCTATTCTCTGTATCTGCATCCTTATTCTTGCCCTGTCACTGGGTTCATCAGTACCATTTTTTAGATTCCGTATATATGAGTTAGCATATGGTATTTGTTTTTCTCTTTCTGGCTTACTTCACTCTGTATGACAGTCTCTAGGTCTATCCACCTCATTACATATATCTCCATTTCATTCCTTTTTATGGCTGTGATTCCATATTCTTTACATGTGATTTAAGAAAAAACTCTCTTCAAAGTTCATTTTCTCAGTGTTCTGACTTTTCATAATGATGTGCCTCGATGTGGATCTATTTTCATCAATTAGGCCCGGCATTTGTTTAGCCCTTTTCATCTGTAAATTCATGTTCTTTAGTGTGTGAAATGTTCTTGAATTATGTAGTTGATGTTTTACCCTGGCAACATACTTGAAGGCAGAACTTCCTAATTAGATGAATATATACAGTTACTTGGTAGGATTTTAGAGATATACATGCCCAGGCTCCAGCCCTAGAGCTTCTGACCTATATATCTGGGGTATGGCTCTCTATCTGGGGTATGACTCTCAGTGTGTATATTTTGAAAAAGCTCTTGGGGCAATTCTGAGATGTTATTATAGGGCAACGACTCTAAGAGTATGGTCTCAAGCATGTGGCATCATGGAGTAAAATAGTATGGAAAAAATAGTCTTTGAAATCAAACTGGAGTTTAAGGACTCCTCCCCAACCATCACATTTGGTTGCTGTGCGATCTTGGCAAGTGTCAAATATCCCTGTTTGATGTTGATTCCCATTCCCGATAATGATGATGAACTAGCTTAGGTTTTTGTGAGGTGAAATATAAAAATGCCCACCAAAGTGCCTGGCAACACAGTAAGTCCTAGATTTCCTCTCCCCAGCAGCTACACGTGTTATGAGGAAAATAGGTCAGTGTTAGAATTGTTTTTTGACTTCCAGGGAATGTGTAAACCATAGCCTGTGCTGTATCAGAAGGGCAGTGGGTATCAGGTAAATGCTCTGGTTGTGAGTCTTTCATACTTCACATTCTCACAGCACTTGGAAGCTTGGTTCATACTATATTGGCTCATGTGTTTAGATCTTATGTCACTCTATAATTCCTCTTTAAATAGTTCTGATGGGCATTTTGCCTACCCAGTTAGATGGCAAATTACACAAAGGCGGTTACACTCTGAGTAATCCATAGTGCTTGGTACAGGGTTCTGGGTATCAAAAATTTCTTTCCTGAAATGATAACAGCTTAACATTTACCCACTTTTCTTATTGACTGAAGAGACAGAATATGAATAAACAGAGCTTAGGAGTTTAGGAGAATGTGATTACCAACTCAAATATCCAACATGATGTTTCTCAGCAGTTATCTGAATGACAACACAGTGATATTGCTTTATTGGTGCTTTGCTTTAAAAACCACTTAGGAAGATAATAGCAATAAGTTTTTTATCTGTAGTTACTGTTGACTCTGGTTGACTATTCATCCCTCTGCTGTTCTGGGTGATGTTATTGGCATACATAAAATTGCAGTATGTAAAACATGCATGGTTTTCATTTCATTCATAAGATCCTTCAGGGCAAGAACCTTGCCTTAATAAATTTCACATTTTCAATGCCTGGAATAGTGTGTGACAGAGGATAAGCATTCAGCATAAATTCTGTTGATGAATCTTCATATACATACATAATACTGGGTGATGATATAAGCCAGTAATTCTTTGGGATGTTGAGCATTTATTCATTTTCAAAATAGAACATTAGTTTTTCTGAGACTTCTGAGAATTTGTGATCTTCTAGGCATTTAATCTAGATATCTGTAATCATTTTATATTACCAAAAATGTATGAATTTGGGGTTTATGTTATTTGACTTTACAGCATTGCTACTTTTCAATACACCAAATAATTACCAAATATCATATGTTTTCGAGAGTCTTTGAAATTCTACTGTAATGGTAAATTTATTTAGATTTAAGTTAAAGCCGACATTTGACAATTCAAGCAATTTACAAATACTTGTATTGATAAGTATACTTTAATTTAAAGTATTAGTACTGTGGACTATCTTAGAACTGTATTACATTTTTATTTTTTAAATTTTTTTATTAAAAATTTTTTTCTTCGTGTATTACATCTTTAAAAATTATTTAGTTGCCAAATGATTTTTTTTGTGGTAAAATTCAGGGATTATATAAAAGTCACATTTTAACTTTTTTAAAGTAAATAAATTTATTTATTTATTTATTTATTTATTTATTTGTTGACTGCATTGGGTCTTCGTTGCTGCACACGGGCTTTCTCTAGTTGTGGCGAGTGGGGGCTACTCTTCATTGTGGTGCATGGGCTCCTCATTGCAGTGGCATCTCTTGTTGTGGAGCATAGGCTCTAGGTGCATGGGCTTCAGTAGTTGCAGCACATGGGCTCAACAGTTGTGGCTCACGGGCTTAGTTGCTCTGTGGCAGGTGGGATCTTCCCAGACTAGGGATTGAACCTATGTCCCCTGTATTGGCAGGCGAATTCTTAGCCACTGTGCCACCTAGGAAGTCCCAAAAGTCACATTTTAACTATTTTTAAGTGTACAATTCAGTGACATTTAGGACACTCACAGTGTCATACAACTATCGCCACTGTCTAGCTCCAGACATTTTCATCACTCCAAAAGGAAATGGCAGACATCAAACAGTCACTCCCATTCTACCCTCTCCACAGCTCCTAGCAACTAATCTGTTTTGTGCTTATTCTAGATATTTCATATAAATGGAGTCATATAATGTGTGGCCTTTTGTGACTGGCTTTTTTTATTAGCATAATATTTTCTAGGTTCATCAATGTTGTAGCATGTATCAGTACTTCATTCCTTTTTAAGGCTGAATAATATTCCATTGAGTATATATACTACATTTTGTTTATCCATTCATCTGTTGATGGACATCCGTGTTTTTCCACCCTTTGGTATGAATAGTGCTGCTTATACATGAATAGTTCATAAACATTCATGTATAAGGATCTGTTTGAGTCCTTATTTCCGATACTTTTAGGTATATACCTAGGAATGGAATTGCTGGAGCATATGGTAATTCTATTTCTGACTTATCGAGGAACTACCAAAAAGTTTTAACCATTTTACATTCCCACCAGCAATGTATGAGAGTTCCAATTTCTCCATATCCTCATCAACACTTGTTATTTTGGTTTTTTAATATAGCCACCTTACAAATGATTTTAAATTTTGTTATAAATTCTTATCCTTCCATGGGGCATGTTTGCAACCCTCCATTGTGTATTTTCTGGGGCAGCTTTGAGTTTTGGTCTATTGTTGGATTACGGACACTTGTTCCTGAGGAAGAGGGAGTGGGATGCTCTGCGTGATTTCCTGGTTAAAATGCTCACAGGGCTCTTTGACCAGTTAGTACTGTGTGGTTTAGGTGCCTGAGAGAGTCAGACTTGGTGTTGCTGTTGATTGCTATGAACAGCTTTCGTCTTTGTAGGGGAGATTTACAGGTTTATGGCTAGAGTGAGGACTGTTCTTGGAGCTATTTTTACCACATTCAGATAACTCTATTGCGACATATACAGGATAAGTAATCATTCTTACTATTTTGATGTCAGAAAGAGTACATTAGTAATAATTTCACTCTTCTGCTGAAAAGAAGCAGTGTCTTTCTCTATTAGAAAATTATTTTAGACTGCAGAATGTTGGTAAGCTTAAGAGTTTTACTTTCTATTTTATGATAATATTTTCTTCCTTGAGAGACAAATTTACACAATAGAATACATAAAGAGTTGTATAGAGCAGCAATGTTTAAATACATTGTTATGTGCAGGCTTAACATCCTGACCTAAACTTTGGAAAGAATGCATAAAAGAGGTCATTTAGTTCGCCTAGGGGTGATCAAGGGTACCATATTTATGCCACATTTTCAAATGCCATAGGCTGCTTTTAGAATCCAGAGGAGGTCTTTGAGTTAAGTACAAAGATCCAGAGATAAATATAGAAAGACAGTGGTCCATTCTTTCTATTACTCAATAGTCTCCCTCAGGATGTGAGTTAGGTTCTTGGGTCACGCAATTAAAAAAAAACCAATGGCACAGCTTATTGATTGCTTATGAATATGGGTTAAGTATTAGGCTGCTACTAACTTTCTCATGCACTTTCCCAAAGAATCCATCAGATAGAAACACAAATGTATGGAAATATTTTAGCACTATCTGATATTCTACTATTTGGAAAGAAATTTTAGCTTTGTTTGAAGGGAAACATTTATTACTACCATAAGTACTTCAAAAGATATTACTTCAAAGTGCTAAAAACTTACCTAGGTGGCACAGAAACCATTAGTTAAATAAGAAAATTAATGAAAGACCAATAGAGAATAAAAGGCAAAGAAAGCCTAAATCTCATGGTTTTTAACATATAAACATAGGATTTTAGGAAGCACTATTGTACAATGACATACACAGTAGGCTTTCAAAATGTGTTTGTAGAGTTAATTTGAATAATGTGGGAAAGAGAAAATACTATAAACGGAACTAAAATATTTAACTTAATGAGCGAGCTAATCCAAAGAGAAGTCTTTATTTATTGCTCTTTCCAAAGGAGCTCAATTTTTCTGTTTACCCATCGTTCAACAATGTTTATTTAGTGTCTTCTCTGTGCCAGGCACAGAGATGCAGCAAGGAGGTGAGATGATGAAAAGATAGGGAATGAGAGGAATGTAAACAAAGATATGCGGCCATAGAAGTCTACAAAGGTCAGGAGCAGACAGGAGGAAGAAAAAGGAGGAAGACATTAACGCTGACAAAGTAATGGTGGCATATTAGAGGAAACTAACAAAGGAAATGACTTGGGCTCAGTTTTGAAGGTAAATGCTGGTTTATCAGAAAGACAATGCCCAAGGAAATTCTGAGTAGCCAGAACAGCATGGGCTAATGTGGAGGCAGGAAACAATATAGCGTGATCAGGAATTACAAATAATTTAGCACTGGTGGTTTTAAAAGTGTAAGCTTTGACGAGGGATAGTGAAATATGAGGCTGGAAATATATTCCAGGCCTGGGTCTTGGAGGCTTTATATTCCATGGTAAAGGGCAGGGAATTTATCCAGGTGGTAGTGACGAGCCATTCAGTTGCTTTAAAGAGAGGACTGGTGATTGAGATCTGGGATTCTTGCTGAGGCTTTGTATGGAGGAGCATTTCTCCTAGGCCCACACAAGGTGCCATCTTCTGCAGTGCTGTCAATAATTCAGAGCCCTGAAATGCACCTTAGATCCACTGAATCAGAATTTCTGGGGGAAAACTTGGGATTCAGTATGTTCAACCAGCTTCTAAAGGATTCCCTTCCACCCTGCAGTTTTAAGCTCACTGCTTCTCAAAGTTGGATTGAGGGAGTGGGCAAGACTAAACGCAGGGAGATCATCTAGGAGGTGATGTGATTCTCCAGGTGAGAAAGTTTGGAGACTTCTCTGGTGGCGCAGTGGTTAAGAATCTGCCTGCCAATGCAAGGGACACGGGTTCAAGCCCTAGTCCGTCTGGGAACATCCCACATGCCTCGGAGCAGCTAAGCTCGTGAGCCACAACTACTGAGCCCATGTGCTGCAACTACTGAAGCCCACGTGCCTAAACCCTGTGCTCTGCAACAAGAGAAGCCACCGCAACGAGAAGCCCATGGGCCGCAACAAAAATTAGCCCCCACTTGTCACAATTAGAGAAAGCCTGCACACAGCAACAAAGACCCAACACAGCCAATAAATAAATAAATAAATAAATAAATAAATAACGTATTAAAAAAAAAAAAAGGAAGTTTGAGCCAGCCGCAGTGGGGATAGAGGAGAAGGTGATGAACTTGAGAGATATTTTTGGAGACAAAATCAAATGCAGTTGGTGATTAGATTGAGTGAAAAGGAGAGTTTCAAGCCAGGTTTCTATAATAAATGGGTCACGCACAAATAGGTATTATTAATGTTTTAATAAATCATAATTTTTCCTTTAAATATATGACTTAAAAATTTTATGCATCCTTAAATTGATTTATTGTTTTTTTTTTTGGGGGGGGCAATTCATTGTTTTGTTGTCATTGAGTTTTGCGGCAGAAATAAATGGAAAAATATGTCAATTTATTGATATCTGTTACAGTCAACTTGTCAGGAAAATATTTATTTAGTTGTAACTCTCCAAATACCTACTTGCCTCTGTGAATAAAACAAACAGATTTCGTTCTGATATTTCTGAAGGTCTAACTCATCACACAACCAATACCCTTGGAAGCCTGAGCAATGAGCTAGAGACACAGTGAGGCTGAGAAGACCGATCTTTCCAGTTGGGCAAAACCCAACAAAATTGTCAAGTATGTACATTTGTCTCTGTGACTGTCAGTTTTCTATCTCTTCCTTTTTGGTTCTGTCCTGAAGAAGAGATTCCTTACATACTACTTGTGTCTATTAGTAGTCTACTCAAAACTAATGTACTGACAGATAAGAACCAAAGCTATGATTCTTTCAGGAGTGTGGTGGAGATTATGGTGCTCACCCATTCCTTTGCTTTCCTGTATTCCCCAGCTGGGTTGGCCATGTGAGTGATTTCTGTCCAGCAGAATGTGGGTGGAGATGATGTACTCTGCTTGTAGGCATGCATGATCTGCATCTGTGAATCTCAAACATCCTGCACCGTCCATCTTCCATGCTTGCCGTGTCTCATCCCTGATCCCCTTTAAAGGACTGCAGACATCAGCATCAGACTGCATGAGCAAGAAATACTTTTATTGTGTTAGGCTACTGAGATTCCAGTTTATTCTGTAGCATAGCATTGTCCACTCTGATCCTTGCATGGGTTATTTTAAACCTCATAGATGACTATTAAGGATATTTAAGTTACAAATGAATGGCGCCAATGACAGAATGACAGGCACTGGGATGACTCTTTTGGGTGGGATAAAGCGGGACTCTTTTGGTACAGCCTTAAATCACATCATGAAGTCTACCCTCCTTGAGCCATAAGGATATGTTATTGACATCAGAATTTGTCTCTTACTTGTTTGGTCCTGCTCCCATCACGTTTTCAGTTTTTTGATTGGCAAAATGGGGTGATTAATACCCATGTAATAGGATTATCGTCAGGATTAAAGAGATGCCATATGTAAAATGTCTAGACTGGCACCTAGCACGTAGCAGGTGCCAGAGCCATCCTGGGATAGCATCGGAGTTGCAATCCCATAATTAACTTCATAAATTTCTGATGTGATTCACAGATGGGTGTTATTTACATTAGTGGCATCTAATAGTAGTTTTAAAATTCTGGTTTAAAAATGCAGCTCTCCAAATTCCAATGTCATAGGGCACTGACTGCCCCGCCCAAGTTGATGCATAATAGATAAGTGCCCAAATAAATGGTAACTGTCGTATTTTCCTGTTGCTCTTCAAAAGGAGGTGGGGGCAACATTGCCATTGTGAGGACTGATTATTCTCTAGGCTTGGGCCAGAAAGGCTCAATCTCCATGGCTAGGCTTGTTAGCTAGGCAATGCCATGCAACTGGTTGGATTGATGCCAGTCTAACTGATTTGTTACAAAGGCTAGAAAAACTTGATTGAACCATGGGCATAATAACTACATGTTCTAATCATGTTTATACTCAAATTGTTTCTTTCTATAAACAATAGCAGGAAGAGTGTTAGACGGGGGTGGAGTGGTAGATTTCAAAAGATTTGAGATCAGATCTCCAGAGTTCTCAGTTTTGCTACTGTGTTCCCAGCTTTCTACTGTGTGACAATGAAAACTTAACCTTTCCAGCTTAATTTTCTCACCTTTGAAATGAGAGCTTGGACTGGTGTATCTTTAAGCATCCCCTAGGATCTGAGGATCTTTTCTCTAATCTATTATAACTCAACCATAATTGAAGTTCCATATGGCTCAGTCTCTGTGCAAGCATTATTCAAAGAAATGGTTGGTACCCAAAAAGTAATTACAGCCCTTAAAGTAGATTTTTAGTTTCTCAGTAAATTTCCAAAGTGGGGTATACATTTTTCTGGGAGGGTTCTTTAAAAAAAAAAATAGCTTTAATGAGATACAATTCACATTACCATACAATTCACCCATTTAAAGCATAAAATTTAATAGATTTCTAGTATGGGTTATGCATTCTTAATATAGAAAGAGCATCTTAAAATCTCTCTCCTTCACTGTCATTCTCATTTCCTTCCCACATGGACATCAGGTGCTCCCCAAAGCTCTGAATCTCTGATTGACACCTCACAATCCCACAAACTCTTCCCGACTCCCATTTCACACGATTCCCTGGTCTCTCTCCCTCCTTGTCCATTTTTGTATTTTCTCTCTATCTGTTCCTTATTCAGATTGTAAACAACAAAGAGATGTTCAAGAGCCACCTGGACAGGTAAGAAAATTAATTTCCTCTTTAGCCATGCAAGGGGGACATGAGGTCAGGAGGGAACACTGTGAAGTCTCACCCTGAACTATTCTTTTTTTCTTTTTTTGCCTCTTGCGGGATCTCAGTTCCCCGACCAGGGATTAAACCTGGGCCACAGCAGTGAAAGCCCAAAATCCCAATCACTAGGCCAGCAGGGAACTGCCATACTGAACTATTCTTATTCCTGTGGCACTATGGGCACACTGTGACTTATTCGCCCGCTTGTTTTTCCTCTCTGTACTTGAAGTCAGCTCTGCCCTCATGCATAACTAGAATGCAGTGTTGTTTCTGAGGAAGGCCTAGAATTTAGGGAACAAACTGTTGAATTAATTTCTTGCAGATTGACACAAATTCCACTTGTCTTGTTTCCTGTAACAACTGTAAGGCTGTAGTCACATTGGTTTGGTTTTCACTTCTACCTAAGGGGGAGTGGAACTCAATAGTATCTCTGGGATGGTGTGGGTGTGTCCCAGGCAGTGACAGGCCTGCCCTTGCCTACAGCGGCAGGCCCTGCCTGATAAAGCCACACCATGTCTCTCAGCTCACTGGGAAGTCTCTCCATGCATTGTGAAAATTTCACTGTGACCAAGTTTGTTCAGTAAGTTGTTCTACTGAATTTCATACTGATGAAAATCAAGTAAAGAATAAATATTTATTAAGCACCTATTGTATTCAAAATATGCCCTAAGTATTCTGTGGCCCCTAGCCTCATGCAGTTTTTTTTTTTTTTAAGATTTATTTTATTATTTATTTATTTATTTATTTTTTGACTGCATTGGGTCTTTGTTGCTGTGCGTGGGCTTTCTCTAGTTGTGATGAGCGCGGGCTATTCTTCGTTGCAGTGTGTGGGTTTCTCATTGCAGTGGATTCTCTTGTTGTGGAGCACAGGCTCTTTGTGAGTGGGCTTCAGTAGTTGTGGCGCATGGGCTTAGTTGCTCCGCGGCATGTGGCATCTTCCCAGTGCAGGGATCAAACCTGTGTCCCCTGCATTGGCAGGGGGATTCTTAACCACTGAGCCACCAGGGAAGCCCCTCATGCAGTTTTAAAATGAAGAAGAAGTAGTTATAAGCACATAGAACGTTATCATGTTAGACCTAAAAAGACATTTATCTTTTAGGACAACTTGAATTCTTTTTTTTTTTTTAATGGAAAATATCTTTGTAATAGGTTGATTAATAAATAATACATTGTTTACTGTAAAATATTTTGTAATACATAGAAGTATGAGGAGAAAGTATAAAGGAGGAGAAATTCTGCTGCCTAGAAATAACTACTGTTAGAGTTTTGATGAACATTCTTTGAGCCATCTTGCTATGCACACACACACACATTTATTATCCATACATAATTTCACATAAACAAATTTATAATATACTTGCTATTTGTAACTTGCCTTTTTTGACTCAGAAGTATGTCAGGAAATGGCTTCTCTATCAATAAATGTAAATGGACATCGTTATACTTAATTATAGAAGAGTGTTCAATTTTATCACCATACTTTAACTAATCCCCTATTAATGAAAATTTAAATTATTTCCAGTTCTTTAAAATATTATAAATAATCATTGCATATGTGTCCCATTATGCCCTTACATAAATTACCTGGAAGTAGAATTGTGGGTCAAAGCATGTGAGCATCTAAACTTTTGATACATAATGCCACACTTCCCTCAAAAACCAAAAACCTTTGATTCAGATACTCTTAGCCCTTCAGGTCACTCTGGAGTCCCCTCAGATGGAACAAGTTTACAGCCTCTTGTGTGTCTCTGCCAAGGTCATTCTCTAACTGTGGTGCCCTTCCACAGTCAGGCAGGCAGGAAATGCCAGAAGTGCCAGGGAGTTCATGTGACCTCCTAATTAATACATTATGAGAGTTGGTAGATAAATGCCCTAGTTTCTTTGCCCTTTGGTGGGACTGTTCTGAGATGTGTTCTACACAGTTCTCTGAGGAATGCAGTCTCTCGCCTGTAGTGATATCTTACTCATTAACTCACTTGTTTGCTTTCCTCCCTTACTGCCTGACTTCGCCACTCCTTTACTCAGCTTCCTGGGATTTGTACTCCAATCCTAGTCTCAGGGTCTGCATTTGAGGGACCCAAAGGAAGACATCCTTCATATTACAGATGAAGAGTGTGGTAGGCACAATAATGGGCCTCCAAAGATGCCCGCATCTTAGTTCCTGGAACCTGTGAAAATGTTACCTTACATGGCAACAGGGATTCTGTAGAGTTAATCACATATTAAGAGCCTTGAGATGGGAAGATTATCCTGGATTACCCGAGTGGCCCCAACGTAATGATGAGTCCTTAAACGTGACAGAGGGAGGCAGAAGAGGAGAGTCAGAAGGAAATGTGAAGAGTAGTCAGAGAGATGCAGCATTATTGACTTTGAAGGTAGAGAAAGAAGTCCATGAGTATGAGTTGTGGGCCACTCTAGAAGCTGGAAAAGGCAAGGAAATGGATTCTCCCCTGGAGCCTCCAGAAAGGAACCAGGCTTGCTGACGTCTTAATTTTAGCAGACCAAGGGGCAGACCAAGATTGTAAGGGTCGTGCAGGGTTTGTAGGGATGGCGTGTGCAGTCAGACCACTCAAGATGACTATTCTCTTGCTCTCTACATCCTCTGCCTGACCAGCGCCTGCTTCACCTACACCCTACGCACAGGACTGACCTTCCTCTGTGTTTGCTCCAGGCCCCCGCTAGTGATTGTTCTTATCAAAGGAGGTAGTGATGGGCGTGCCCCTCTGCTGTTTCCCTGGTAACTAATGAGCCCACCTGACGTCAATCGTCAATTCTCCTGTAACTGGCAATCCCCACCCCGGCCCCCACCTTTGCTGCCTGCCAAGGGCTGTACACGGTGGAGTGTCGCTCCAAGACCTTGCTTCAGACGTATAAGCTCCCCGTCCATTAAATCATGGATGTCTGTGTTGCTGGCTCTGGGCTCTTTTTTTCGGTCTTGAAGCTGAACAAGCACAGGGCTTGTAGGCCTGTGGGGTGCAGCCCAACATAGCCCAGCAGGACCCATGTTCGACTTCTAATCTTCAGAACTGTAATATAATAAATTTGTGCCAGGTTTGTGTAATCTGTTATGGCAGCAGTAGAAAACTAATTAAAAAAAAAAAAGTTAAACAATACAAGGCAACTGATGCCAGAAGCCTCATAGGGCAGTGCTAGTGATCCCAGAGGAAGGGCATGGACAATGAGGCTTGGAGAAGGAGGAAATTATGAAATGCGTTCTTTTCTCTTCGATATAGTCGCGGTTTGCCTGTGGATGAGCTTAGGGTAGATGACTCAATGACCACCAAGCATAGGCCTGTGCCCAGAAACTCCCCAACTCCCCAGTTCTGTCAGGCTTTAAAAATTTCAGTGTGGATAAAAATTATCTGGGAAAAAAGTTAAAAATCATCTGGGGAATTTGTTTAAAATGCAGATTCTGGCTCTTATTTGCCAGAGGTTCTGATTCAAAGGTTTGGAATAGAGCCCAGAGATTAACATTTAAAACTAGGTTATTCTGACACATGTTGCTTTAGGGACTCTCCTATTAGAAACCTCTGCTCCTTGGTGGCTGCGGATGGGGTCTCCACGGCGACTGCTTTGTCAGGAAGGTCGTGGAGGCAAGATCAGAAGAGGAGGGAATCACTAGAAATTATCTACTGTGGTATCATGTGCAAAAATCCTAGTTTAGTGTCTGTTTGGGGGAGTCAGTCACAACAGTAATTAGAGTCAACCGAAGCCTGTTTTTAATGGATGGAAGTGGCCTGTGTCACCGAAGACAGAGTATCTGGGCTCCTGGACCCCTGAGGATCGTTTGATCTTATGGTTGGTTTGCCTGCAGTAGCATTTCCTCATTTGGCTAATGGGCATATCATTTCCAGATGACCTTGGAGAGCCAGGGCAGTTCAGCTCTTACTGGAGGAAGCACACTCAAACATTTGGAACATCCTAAGGTTTACAGATGTGCCAAAGGGTGTCTTGGATCTCCTCCAATTAGGGCCTTGGAGGTCACTCAGAAAGAATTCTTGCATTTGCCTCATGCCTTTTTGAAGGAGGGTCTGTGCTTGTCTAGCTCCATGCAGCTCTCTGAAATGTCAGAAGATAAGAAATGCCTCTCAGCACGAAGGCTTCCAGACACATATGTGACAAGAAATTTGGCATCAGCTTTACAAGTGTCAGATGTCTAGGATAAAGCAATATGGGTATAGTATTTCTCGTGCTATTTTGGTGCCTTGTGCATGAGCCTGCAGCATTAGAAAAACTGCTTTTCAGCTTTGGGTGATAGCCTTTCTGGCTCTCGGTGTGCATGTCTGAAAGTACAGTTGGGTCACAGACTAGTGATGGGCCACAGCAAGTCACCCACATTCATGGTACCAGGCTTTGGGAAGTGCCCTTGAGGGAACCAGGCATACCACAGCCTATGATGACTGGGGTGGTACAGCCAGAGCCCCTCATCAGATGATACCTTATAAGCATTAATCAGCTTTTGCAATACCTACGTGAAGTTGGTAAACACTTACCCTTACTTTTCAGACAGAGAACTAAGGCATGCAGAGGTCCAACAGACAGGGTCACAGAGTTAGTTGGTTTCCTTACCTATTGTTTAGTGATAACAGGTGAATGATTTCAGAACAAATTTCTACTTTAATTCAGGGAATATGTCTCCTGGTGAGAGAGCATTTTTGGCCGTTGTGACTCCCTGAAAGACTTAAAGTTCTCAGTCTGGTTGTTCATTGGTTAGGAGCAAGTGTGCCTGGGGCACTTGGCTTAACGACTGTCATAGTGGTGTGAAAAAATGTGTAAGCAAAAACAAAATATGGTAATGTAGTGAGGTTGTTGCAGCAATAATATCCAAATAGGAATATTTTATATAAAGTCTAAGTGGTTATATAGCCGTCTCTCCCAAGGTATTTGATGCTGTCTGGCTTCTCTTTTAATTTTATTTCTATTTATTTTTTTAAAGTCCAGTGATAAGCTGTGGACACCATAGTTTAAGAAGGGCAAAAAGAACTGAAAGTGGTGAGTCCCCTGAATGATTCAAATGTGGAAAAAGAAGACCTGTGAGAAAAGATGAAGGCATTGCTATTAACTTGTAGAAAGAAGGTTGATGGAAAATTATGTGGTCTGTAAATATATCACCAAGTATTATTTTGTAAAAGTCAAGTTAATTATCTGTTGATGACAAAACTTGAAAAAAGTGGGTTTATCCCAGAGCATGAAAGGTTTAAAGAGTCACAAGAAAGAATTTTCTGGTGTGGAAGATGGTTAAAAACCAGAATAGGCTACCCAGAAAGGAACTGCCCTTTTGTTAAGGTCTCACATAAGTAGGCTAAATCAGCAAGGCATGGCTAGTTAGCAGGGTTAATGGTTCCACATGATGTTCCCTGTACCCTAAGTGGCCTGCCTAGTAGTGATGGTAGTGGGATTCTTTTTTCCTTTGAACTTTTTAGTTTGAAATAATTTTAGATTTATAGAATAGTTGCCAAAGTAGTACATAGAGCTCCCGTATATCCTTCACCCAGCTTCTCCTAATGTTACCATTTTACACAACTATGGTACAATTATCAAAACTAAGACTGGGACAGGGAGGGTGGGGGGGGGGTCGCGGAAGGGAAGGGATATGGGGATATGTATATAAATACAGTTGATTCACTTTGGTGTACCTCATTAGCTGGTACGATAGTGTAAAGCAATTATATTCCAATAAAGAGCTTAAGAAAAATAAAAGGCAGAACAAATATTTATAGTATGTAATAAAACATATCCATAGTAAAAAAAAAAAAACAAACTAAGAAATTAATATCATTGCAAAACATGGATGGGGGCTTTTGAGGGGAGGCAGAATAGGTAGGGCTATGGATAGACACAATCCTTCAACAGAAGAGATTACTTTTATATGTTTGATATGTTGGAATTCCACATGAGACTTTGTTTAAGCAAGTCATCCTGTTGCAAAAAATCTAAAAACCTTGGCTGTAGGAAGAGGGGTAGTTAGATTGACCTCTACCACTGAGATTTTGTGCTTTTGGTAATTATTTCACTTTTTAAATAATTGCAGGGTAAATGTGTTTGATAAAGACATTTATTAATATAACGCAATGGTACATATACTTTTTGTGGCTGTTTCTTGATCTCTTCAGGCTTGTCCTGCCTCAGGCAGAATCTTTATACTTGCTTTCTCCCTAGCACCAAAAATGATTCCTGGCCCATAGTATATGCTTAACTAATATTTGTTCATTGAATCAAATTGGCATGCTCATTCTTTTTTCACTTTTTCATATGGCTTGCTCCTTATTCAAATATCTGGTCAGGCCTTACCTGACCATCCTAACTAAAATAACATTCCTCTTCTCTCTCTCTTTCTGCTCTGTGGTGTTTTTTTTTCCAGAGTCTTTTCACTACCTAAAAGATAATTTATTTGTTAAAAGTACATGGTCTGTCTCCTACTAACAGTAAGCTCCTTGAGCACAAGGGCCTTGTCTTGTTTTTATTGACTCCCTATGCCTAGAATGGTATCTGGTAGCTGGGAGTTTACATGAAACACGTGTTAAAAAGAGTAAATGAATGAATGCAGCCATGGTCACTTGTACTTTGAAAATACAAATAATCAACTTCAGAAAGCTTAACTTAAACATTTTGAATTTACAATTTGCATACATGAAAACAATCAGGCTGACTATTTTTTCAATCCGATCATTGTATTTATAAATTTCCTTATGTCTCTCACTGATGCTTGAAAATTATTTCTTATTTTAATCTGAAATAGTGATATTGCAGTTGGTAACCCCGTAGGCATATTTTTTGAAAGAAAAAGGATAAATTCTATGAAACCCTTTGAGCTCTAAGAAAGATAATAACTACATTCAAGATAGTTGCATTGTCATTATTAATTAGTGTTATGCGAAAGCGAAAGAATCACACAGCCCTATCAGCGTCAAGAGAATCATACCACCCACCAGATTAATAGGAACTCAGATCCCATTAAGTGAATTAAAAGTATTCAAAATATTATGCATGTGGGCATCCTACAACATCACCACTGGGCCATTTCTTAGGTCTAGCATCATATATACACAGAGAAGTATTCAAATATTGTTATCTCTCTATATGGATGTGAGTGAAACACCTAATGTATATCTGCAATTTTTTTTTTTTAACATTCTTTGTGCACAAAGGAAAAAAAAATCCTCATGGTGACTCAAGTGTGCAAGGTTTTGGAGAGGGCAACTCAGTCTAGAGCAGTATGCTTTCATCATGGCATGTATGGTTTAAGAGCTGGATAGAGGCTTCCCATCCTATACTGAGTGTGGTAGACAGAATAATGGCCTCCAAAAGTATCATGTCTTAATCCTTGGAGCCTGTGAATGTGTTAGGTTACATGGCAAAAGGGAATTAAGTTTCACAAAAAAAATTAATATTGTAAATCAGCTGACCTTAAAATGGGGAGATTATCCTGAATTATTTGAGTGGGCCCAAGGTAATCACAGAGGAAGAGAGGCAGAAGAAAGTGTTAGAGTGTAGGTAGTGGTGTGAGAAAGGATGATCACTGCTCACTTTGAAATTGGAAGAGGGTTATGAACCAAACTCTAGGGCAGCCTCTAGAAGCTAGAAAAGGCAGGAAAATGGGTTCTCCCTTAGAGCCTCCAGGAAGGAATGCAGCCCAGTGAGAGCTGTTTCTGACTTACAGAACTGTAAGGTAATAGATTTGTGTTGTTTTAAGCGCCTAGGTTTGTTGTAATTTGTTACAGTAGCAATAGGAAACTAATATGCAAAGCCTCATTTGTATCCCTGTAAGACCCTGCCACACACATCTCATTCACGTTCCTGTGAGACCCACCACCAGACCTACCCAACTTTACCTGCCTCTCCTGCTGCATTTCTGCTCTTCTGCTCCTTCTCACTCCCACGTGTGGGTTTCTATGACTGAGAAAGAATTTCTCCCTCTTGCTGGAATGAATCTGTGTGAACACGACTTATTCTTCCCCTGAACTACTAGATCAAACTTGATGGCCCTGAGTCTTCAGGTGCCTAGATGTTAAAAGATTTTAACCAAGATGAACTGAATTTTTGCCGTGTGCCAGTACTGATGTCATGAAGATGAGGAAGATTAAAAATCTTATTTTTATAGACACACGTGTTGACCAGTTGAAGTGAGATACACAGAAGCTGTTACAAAACAACATGCCACGTTCTATCACTGAAATCTGTTTAGAGTACTGAAGGAATGGAGCGAGAGGAATGACTGACTACCTAATGGGGTAGATACGAGGATCACAGATTGGATGTTGGTGAAACTTCTCAGATAAGGGGATGTGTGGGCTCACTCACAAATGATGAGGTGGCAAAAATATCCAAGGCCTCTGCTTCATTTATGGAATAGGCATGTTCCATAAATATCAGAAAAATTTTAAGATTATTTTGCTTTACCTTTGGAAATAAGAGTTGGGAAGATCTAAGTAAAGTACAGAATAAAGATGGCAACAGGACCCAGAGAGACAGATCTGGAGTCTGGCAATGCTCTCAGTGGGCACCAGTATAGCCTGGCCAGTACAGCAGTCCCTGAGTCATTGTGTATGCAGGCAGATCAAGATTAACATGGGCAAATGAAGTGATTCCAATGACATTAACATACTGATTGCAGTTAAGTGCACTGCTTATTCAACAATTCTTCAGTAGACTAAAAAATATTTAATTAAAGTAACGGGAAACCGAAAACATTTCTTATTCATGATATTATAAAAATATGTTTTTCGTGCCTTCAACTAATAGTTCTGTGTTTATGATTCTCAAATATATCTATCTCTAGTCATTAGTTCTCACTTTTACTCTAGTCCCTGATTGAAAACCCTTACAGGACATTTCTAATTAGAAGTTAAGCCATTATATCTGTGTTGACATATCTAAAACCAAATTAATGTTATCCAAGAACCCCAGTAATCTTTCCCCACATCTCAGTTTCAATCTCAATTTATGGATATCACTAATATTATAGTCCCCAAGATTTTCCGATTTGAGAATAAAGCAGAGAAAATTCTGGAATAGTTGTCAGGATTTGGGGGTTCAGTTTAGATTCTGCTGCTCACACATACGTACTTTTTGTTAATTCACGTAACCTTCAGGATCTGTTTCCTCGTGGGCAAAATGAAGGGCCTGGGCTGGAAGCTAGATGGCGCACTCATTTATTTAACAAACATATCTTCAGCATCTGCAATGTGTCGGTCAGTCACTAATAGAGACTGGTGTGGGGGTATGACAGTGACTGAGCCGGGTACAGATCCCGACCTCACAGGCCTATTCTCCAAACAACCCCTGCATCAATTTTTCACTAAGTCCGTTGATTCCATCCTCCGAGTATCTCTGGTTGGGCTCTTGCTTCTGTCTCCTGCTGTCATCACTTTAGTCGAGGAGGGCTCTCACTGCCTCATGCCGGGATGCCTGCCAGAGCCTCCTCCCTGTCTCTCTCCATTCTCCCCACACTAAGCCATGCTGCATAGTGCACTCTTAACAGGTGGCTCTCCTCTTCAAGAATCCACTGCTTCCTCTTATAAATAATGTCTCATTTTTCAGACTGTTGTCAAGGGTCTCCTGTAGTTTGTCCTTACCACATGTCTAACTGTATTGTCCAACACGTAACCCATCTTTTGTCAGGCCAGTCTTCTCATTCTTTCCCAAACAAGACTCACATCTACATCGCTGCCCTTGGTGAGTCTCCCTCCCGTGACACTTCCTCTCACCTCACCTCCTGACTAACCGCATTCCCTCAAGGCTCAGGGAAAGCCACAAATTCTCTAGGAAGGTTTTCCCAGAACCCACAGGCCACCATCCCCACTCTCTCATTTATTTTCCAAGACCCTTAGTGTATATTTTTTATGTTTTGGACATTTGGCTACAGAATATTATAGCATCCTCATTTGTTAAGTATGTAGGTCTTACAGCTTGAATACGTTTGGGAGCTCTTTAAGCACAGGGACAGTCAGATATTTTTTTGTGTCCCAGCCCAGTTCAGGAACATAAGAGTCAAGATTAAGACTGTGAACTTGGACTTCCCTGGTGGCGCAGTGGTTAAGAATCTGCTTGCCAACGCAGGGGACATTGGTTCGATCCCTGGTCCAGGATGATCCCATGTGCCATGGAGCAACTAAGCCTGTGCGCCACAACTACTGAGCCAGAGCTCTAGAGCCTGTGAGCCACGACTGCTGAGCCTGTGTGCTGCAACTACTGAAGCCCGCGTGCCTGGAGCCCATGCTCCTCAACAAGAAAAGCCACTGCAATGACAAGTCCACACACCACAATGAAGAGTAGCCCCTGCTCGCCACAACTAGAGAAAGCCCGTGCACAGCAATGAAGACCCAAAGCAGCCAAAAAGGAAGAAAGGAAGAAAGAAAACAAAAGGATGAGTGTGTTTATATATATACATATATAAAAAGACTGTGAACTCATAAGTCTGGTTGCCTGAGTTCTTAACATGGCTTCATGTTTTCCTGGCTGTGTGACCACGGGTGATTTACTTATCCTCTCTGAGCTTTCTGTTTTCTTATTTGCAAAATTGGGACAACCATACTACCTGCCCCAGTTACTCAGCAGTTAATGTGAGTTAATGTGAGAACAGATCTTGGAATATAGTGAGTGCTTAAGAAGTGCTAGCTATTATTTCATTGGATTATTGTTAGAAGTAAACAGAATAATTCATGTAAAACCCTTAGCATAGTGCCTACTACTATGAATACTCGTAGTAAGTATTCAGTAAATATTAACTATTGTTGTTATTCTATTTAGCGGGTGAGGAGGCTTTGTGGAAAAGAAAATGGCCAAAGTCATAATTGTTGTCAAATATTTAAATTTTTATGAGGTAGCATGATAATGAGCTCTGTTTTTTTTTTTTAAAGATGAGGAAACTGAGGTTTAGAAAGGTTAAATTAACTTGATGAGGTCATACACATAGAAAGTGACGGAGCTGATTAAACAGCCAGGAAGCCCAACTGCAGATCTGTACCTTTTAAACCATTATTCGTATGCCTCTGATCCTGGACTAGGCGATGTAGGGGAAATTTTGATCTGCTACTGAAAATAAACATGGAATTGGGGTTTTCACAGTCCTGCTTCCCATCCTGGCTTTACCACTTACCTGGGCAAGATATTCAATCCTTCAGAGGTTATGTTTCCTTATCTGTAAAATGGGGACAGTAATACCTCTTTCATATGATTGTAGTGGGAATTAAAGAGGTAACATAAGTAAAGCTTCCAGCACAAAGCCTGGCCTTTAGTAGGTATTCAGTACACTTTGGATTCCTTCTTTCTCTCCCTTTTGAAATTTGAGCTAAAGGTTATACCTTTTAGTGCCTTTAATTAGTCTGTGATATGAATTAAAATGCAACGTAGCAACCAGATAAGCAGTCTGTAAGACTTGGCATTCTGTTGCCCTGACTTTGTGTTATAAATAACCAGACATGGCTGGTATTCATGACATGTGAACACCTGGCACCACTTGCTCATGACCACTGTCCATGCAGTGTTCCTAACTAGAGGGAGTTCTTTCTGCAAGTTGTGGCACGTTCCAGCAGGGAAAGCCTTTTGCCAAGCAGGTGGGGGTGAGTAAAGAATTTGAGATTGCAAATATAGTCTGAGTTGGGAATGCTCGAGTGTGCATGTGAGGAGCAGAGAATGCCAGGACTTTGAGCAAGCATTTCAGTGAGCCTTTTGAAGGTCATATCCCTCCTTGATCAGTATGCCAAGGGAATTTTCCGAAGATTGTTTTACTTTAATCTTTGGACTGAGTTGGTGGTGACACAATCTGTGGTTGAAAACAGCATGAATAATTAGGTTAGAGAGAACATTAACGTCCTAAGATGTTAATAAAGCCAGCTACTAGGAATATGTCATAGGTAGGAATTCCCTTCCCAAACTTGATTCCTAAATAGGCACAAGTTATATGATACGTTTCAACAGCCAGTAAGAGAAAACATCAGCCTCTTGCATATGTTGTAACCTTCAAGTAAGCCGTACAGAGGCTACACTTCCCTTTTCTTCCGTTTAAAAATTTAATCAAGACGTGTTATCTTACACAGAGTGGATGATCCCCTGTGACTTCACTGCTTCCTGTAAGGGACAAATGCTGGCTGGTACCATCAGCAGAGACAATCAGCACGTTGGGTTTCCATGTGCTTTCCTGTGCCGTCTCCCATCTGAGCTCTCATTTCAAAGGTCCTCCTTAATAGATGTCTATCCCATTTCATGGGATGAATTTAGGCATAAAATTATTTCCTAAATATATCCTGCATAATAATTTGCATCAACATATTTGAAATATTTCACATCTGTGATAGAATCAAAGCCGTTGATCATTAAGAATAAAACCCTCAAAATATCTACATAAGAAAAAATGTGGTGATTTTAGCAGAGAGACTAGATTAAGCAAGTAGTGCTCTGAATGTAGATTGTCTGAGTTCAAATTCGGGCTCTTCCACTTACTAGTTATGTTGTCTTAAGCAGGCTACTTAACCCGTCTGAGCCTCATAGGGCTGTCATGAGGATAAAATGAGACAATATATGTAAAACCATAACACAGTGCCTCTCAATAAATGTCAGCTATTTTTATTATTGTTAATATAAGTATTATAATGGTCTACAAGGTTGGACTCTCCAAGAGGGAACTGAGATGGTACTTAAGAAGCCCCTATACTTGAAACTAACTATATCCTTTTGAAGAAACATACTTATCTGTAAAGAGAATGGTTAGATGAAGAAGACTGGGATTCTTTTTCTGTCCTTTGAATGGCCAGGAGAACCAAAAGGGGGGAAAAGGAGTAGGAGAAGTTGGTTGACGGTATTGTCATCTCTATTAGTCTCTCAGTTTGTCATCCAGTAAAAAGATGACATCATAAAAGAGAGAAATTCAGGTTAGATTTGCTCAAGCACCTGCTTCTTCACAGAGTCTCTGAGGATTCCATCTATCTGTCTCTCCATGCATGTATCCATCCATCTAAATACTTGTTGATCATCTACTATATTTCAGGGACTGAGCATTTTGCTGAGGCTACAAAGATAAACAAAACCAAGTTCCATCCCTTAAGACATTTACAAACTGGTAGTGGAGACAGATATGAAAACAAATGGTTTTTAAGCATTTACAGACTAAGGGGGCAAGGGGGATATGAAAACGAATGATTTAAAAGAAAATAATAATAGAGGAACATGCAAAATACCAGGGGAACTCAGAGAAAGGTGTTGTCTTTGGCTTTTACTGAATTCTAAGCAGTTTGCAAATGTCAGTACATCATTGTAGTAACAACAATGTTTGAGAAAAGAAAAAACGAGGTACTTCCACATGAAATATATGTATCTATTGTATGACACATGCTGACTTCAGAAATAAGAATGGGTAAAAGCTTTGTACCTTGCAGAAACTGGAAGACAGGATTCTTAAAGAGTCTCTCAGAGTACCTCTCCAATATGCCTTTCTATGGAGAAGTGTGAAAAGATTTAGGAAAGGTCTTGCTGGGATTTAGCCTCCTGAAGTATCAAAGATGGCACCTCCTGAAGGGTGAGGACTCAAAAGGTATCACAGAGAGGGTATAATTGAGCACAGAGCTGAGAGTAGGCAGAATCTTGAGTGATGGGCCTGAATTCTCCAACATTCCTAGGCGTAGTGAGTATTCCATGCCCAGAAGCTGAAAGGAGCAGCTCAGGCTTCGTAGTAGACCCTTCCCTCTCTTCCAAATGAGGGTCCCCCAACCCCGGTTCAGGAAGTCAGTGCCTCAGATTAATTGATTTAGAGCCTTTCCCTGTGAAGAATCTTGGAAGCGCCATGGGTCCAAAGTCTTTGAGATAAACCAACTGCTGTGCTCCTGCTGGGAGGTCATTAATGCCTGGAGGTCATGTCTGATTACCTTTGTAAAAACACATCCTTGTTGACTTCAAAATAAATAAAACTTCAAAGGTGATAATCCAGCAGTTGTGTAGCTGGCTGTGTGCTTATGAACTGCGGACAGACACTGAAACACACAGGAGTCAGGCAACTTTCCCGACCACAGATTAAACCTATGAGTGTGCTGCTAATTTCAGCGTGATTACGGCACCAATAAAAAGCTCTCAAGTCTTCTGAAGCATGAGAGGCACCATGACTTACTGGGTAAAACAAGGGCTTTGCACAGCTACTGGCTATTCTATTATGCAGACAAATTAACTTTTGGTAAATAACTTCTATGAGCCTATAAAAACAGTGAGAACATTTACTTCACTGGTTGTTGTGAATATTAAGCTATTTGATATGGTCCAGAATAATGCCTGGCCAAAAAAAAAAAAAAAAAAGAGATTTACTTTTAGATGAATTGCTATTTTAAGGATTCAGATCACATCTAGCAAAGTGGCTGGATATGGTAGCCAGTCATTAAATAATTCTCTAATGATTCATTCTCAAGGTATAACAATAGTGAACGTTTATTGAGTGTTTACTATGTGCCAGATACTATACTGGCTGCTTTACAATGTTATCTCATTCCCTCTTTATAGTAAGGCTTTGAGGTAACAGTGTTATCCCTATTTTATAGATAAGGAAACTGAAGCTTAGACAGGTTTAGTAGTTTACCCAAGTTCACAGAGTTACCTAAGTATTAGAGCTAGGATTCTCTTCTAGGTGGTCTGACTCTGGAGCACAGGTGTCTAGCCACAATATTATGACATACATGGACTTGGTAGGTGAGGACACCTAGAGCCGTGGCGTGCTTTCCTGCACTGTGAGGACCGCTGTGGTCTGTGGTCAAGAGAGCCCTGAAGGAAACATGCTACCATTCTGGGGGCTGGCAGGTTACCAGGTTACAGGTTTGTGAACATTAGGCACAGAATCCTAGACAAGGACTGAAGATTTTCATAGACTGGCAAGGAACGGGCTGTATTCTGTGGTTTGAAGTATACAGTAAAGGTCTTAGGAGGACTGTCCATGATCACACAAGTGACAGCTACCATGTAACTAGAAAGGCTGGGGAAGGGTGGCAATGTTGCGGTCCTTCACCATTCAAATCTGTGAGGGAACAGGGAGATACTATTGTCAATGGTATCTCATGTGTACCTACAGGCTGATGAAATTTAGATTGTATGGCTTTTATTACTCTAATTGTTTTTAACAGTATGAAGGTTCTCTTCTGACTATATGGATGGACTGGTGAGAACGTTGGATCTGGGAGCTTAAGGAGGCTGTTTCACTCTCTCTGTGTAGTCTGAAGTTGTCACAGTGGCCTCAAAATGGTAGCTTTGGTTGAAACAACTTTCTCAAAATTTTCTTATGACTTTGTATTCCTAGCCTTTAGCTTGAGAAAGAGACTCTGTTTCTTTTCCTGAACTAAAGATTCTTACAGCTGTGTTCAATGATACCTAGGGGGTACCTGATCAGGAAGTGGAAGCCACAAACCTGTCCTCAAGGATATTTGAATTTTGATTAAAGAGAAAACCAAAACACCAGTAGCAAAGATTAATTGCTGTTTTAAGGATTAAGATCACATTTAGTAAAGTGGAGTTAATTGAAACACTTTATGAGGAAACTCATGAAATTTTACTGGCAAAATTATTTCAACGTTTACAGGTCTGAACACTTGACATTTGGATGTGAGCCTAACTGAATGTTTATGAACAGAGAATGATGATTAATAACTATTTCTCCAAAGAGGTTGAAATGTTTAGGAGGGATGAAACAAGTCTCTTAAAATTTAGCACATTTACTAATAGACTAGATGAAGGAATAAAGAGTATGTAATACAAGTGGTAATTGAAACCCATTCATCATAGTGAAGAGCAAATGGTGCTGGGTTGCCTCTGTGTCACCTCAGGGAGGTCATTTGATATCTTTGGACTCAGGTAAAAATTTTTTTAAAAATTATTGAAAGCTTATTATTTTCCATGCATTTGCTAAGAGACTTACATATGTCATGTCATTTGGTTCTTACTGTAATCCTATGAGGTAGATACTATTATAATCTGAATTTTGAAATGAAAGCTCAGAGAGGTACATAAACTTGCGCAAGTTTGCACAGCTACTAGTTGAAAAACCCAGAGTTCAAACCCTTGAGTCTCTGAATCCAAAGCTATTTTTGACCATTCCTCCCATATATTTTATGAGGATGGTGGTTGGGAGTAATATAGGATTATTGTATGCAGCAAACCTCAGTGATAGGGTTCTAAAATTATGAATATTGAGGATTTGATGTGACTTATCTGGAAGTGACGGAAGCTGTTTCTCTGGTCATCGTTAGCTCCCTTGCAAACATCCCACAGGTGCAGGTGTTAAAGCTGATGCCTGGGACTCAGCCAGATGTGGTAGACAGAGGAGACTCTCAGCTCCAGAAGTGGGATCGGCGAGGGACTGTGGAGGTGCAGTGGTGGACTATTTAGCTAACCATCTTTTCTCCTGCGTGCTGTGGTCTCTTCAACTCAGATGAATTAACTCTTTGGCCAGGAGTACTTCTCAGCCTCTGGTATTTCTTAACTCAGTAGAGTATTTCAGGAGCTTCAGAGTTAGAAGCATAATCAACATGTCTCAAAATCAATTCCCTCCTTCAGAGGCTACTGACTGGTTTGTTTACTTTTGGATTCTGTGGATTAAGTACTGTAGCAAATAATTCTTAAAAAAAATTTTCTTTTTTTTCCTTTCTGTGCTTTTCTCTCTCTCTTTGGTCCTTCTAATTCTTCTATTATACCCTCTAATAATGTACTTCTTTCCTCCTCCTTGTTCTGGCCTTCTATCCTGGTGACCTCTGAGAAATGGCGTTGAGTGATTTTGTCAGCACATCTCATAACCCAGAGCCCTGTACTGAGCTGATTTCCTCACAGCTTCTTGAGTGGAGACATGCTGGAAATGCTAAATATACCGTGTTGGTGTTTGACTGGGCTTCCGATCTACATACTTGAAACCAGCAGTCCCTGGGCACTTGTGATTCATGCTAATATTCAGGCCTGAATACAAATCAGACCTTCATGTTCTTCAAAAAGCGTTGGCATTCATGAAAGTTGAATATAAGTGAGCGACTCTTATTTTTATAATTCATTTAAATAATATAATTTATTATCATAAATTTACATGTTACTCTACTGCAAATTAAGCCATACCAGGCTGAGCTCCAAGCACAAAGTATATCCCTTGTGACTATTATCCTTTTCATAGAGACTCTTAGGAGGGACATAGATTGTATTTTATATTTTAAGAAGTCATTTCTTTTCAGAGAAGTCAGGGACTCAACCACTGTGATTATTTGTCCAGTCTTCCCAAGATCCCACAAAGCAGGCAGTGTTGGGCTGGATGAAATAGTGCACTTCATTTATTTACTCACCGCATATTTATTGAATGCCTCCCTGTTCCAGGCTCTGCTGTGTGTTAGAGCTGTGGGGAGTGTGGAAATGAAGTGGGATTGCTGCTTTGGCCATAGAATGTGTCACTTGACTCCACACCAGAGAGCCCAAGTGGTCAGTAGAAAAACTGCTTAGCGATGGGCACAAGGGAAAATATCTTCTCATGAAGTGGCTGATGCGACATTGAAGAGAGATTTATGATTGAAGCACAGCAGGGCCTGCTGACACTCCTGACTGCTTTAGGGCTGCCTACCTAGGTTGCCTGCCCAGGACACCCTCCTACCCCTTACAGCTGGGGGTTCTTTCAGGTGCCACCACCTCCAGGACCACAAGAGGGTGCTTTCTTCCTTTCAGGTTATGCCTTTTTGAAATGCAGCTCTCATACTTCTTAGAGCCAAGTTTCCTGGGTCTTGGGAAATTCAGTACATTCAGCTGTGGGCCAATGGACTTGATTCTAGGGGGAGGGAAAGGTGTAGGTTTGGAAGTATATGTTTATTTAGCTAATGTTTGTTTCCTCCACTAAGCTGTAAGCTCCGAGGACCAGGTTTTGTCTTTTTGCTCACCCCTCTTTTCCTATGTCTGGCTTAAATTCTGGCACATACAAGGCCTTTAATAAATATTTGTGAGTTTAAAAACCGGATCTTCACTTCAAGTCCTAGCTCAAGGGTTTTTAACTTTTCTGCCTATCAGAATCACCTGGGGTTCTCATTCAGTAGTCTGGGGTAGGGCTGGGACTGTGATTCCAGAAAGCTCTTGTGTTATGATTTGAGGACTGCTGTCCAGTTGTTCCTGCCATGTACATAGCGATTTCATCTTGTTCCTCTGGACTTTTGGGTCTGTGGGTCCTCAGCTGCTTAAGTCTGCACAGCACATTCTTTTTCTTGAGCATGATACCGAGATCCCTTCAACATGGCCAAATCTCCTTCCCACTCTCCTCTTCCTGTTCCTCTTCTCATGAGCATCTTTTCCTGTCATCCCATCCTATAGAGGAGGGAGATGTTCCCAGAGATGCCTTCACCTGCTGGTCCAGGAAGGACACCTGGGAAGACACTTACAACATAACAAGATCTTGGTTACCACCCACAGGGGGCAGCCTCTTCTGAAGGCTGGTATTCAGGGCCATCATTGAGGGATGCCACCTACGTCAGTTACACTTAAACGGATACTTATATACACACTGATGCTGGAATGGAGACCACCCTAGAGTCGACGAGAGCTCTTCACTTACAACAGAGGCTTCTAACACGATCTCCTGAGAAAAATCTGTTTTCTATCTTTTTGAGAAGGAAATACATATGTATCATGACGACTCTGGAGGAGAGTAACTTTCTTTTTTAAAACTGGAAAAATTTATTTGAAAAATATATGGCAGGAAAACGATTAACCTCCTTAATATAAGAAATTATGCATCAATAAAAACCCAATTTTTATACATATTTAACAATGTTGAACCTCATTCATAATTAAACAGGTGATATTTTCACCCATCAGGTTGACAAAGATTAATAGTAATAATAATTGTCAAAATTATCATGCTTCCTGTGTCCTATTATGGAGGAGAATAACTTTTGATAAAGAGGAGTCATTTGGCTATATGGTTTGGCATTGCTAGAGTAGTACAGGTAGTACAAAGAGCTTGGGCCTTGGAGGCAGATGGCCCTGTACAAATCCCCAAACCTGAGCGTGTACCTTGTTTGGTGTATTTGTGGACAAATCAGTTAACCTCTGAGTTGGTTTTCTTTTTTTAACATTTATTTATTTATTTTTGGCTGCATTAGGTCTTCGTTGCTCTGCAGGCTTTCTCCAGTTGCGGAGAGCGGGGGCTACTCTTCATTGCGGTTCATGGGCTTCTCATTGCAGTGGTTTCTCTTGTTGTGGAGTACAGGCTCTAGGCTCGTGGGCCTCAGTAGTTGCATCATGTGGGCTCAGTAGTTGTGGCCCATGGGCTTAGCTGCTCCATGGCATGTGGGATCTTCCCAGACCAGGGATCAAACCCGTGTCCCCTGCGTTGGCAGGTAGGTTCTTAACCACTGCACCACCAGTGAAGTCCCTCTCTTTGAGTCTTAATTTCTTTATCTACAAGGCTGTAGAATAATGTTGACTTTGTAAGGGTTCAGAACAAGCCTCCCCGAAATTTTCCACTTTTGCATGAAGATTATTTTGAGTTTAAGGCAATTGAGACTCTGTAGGTTCCAGAGAAACTACTGCCCCTCCCTTAACTACTTAGAAGAATTTAAATTGGGGATTTCTTCCAGAAAAGTTATTACTGAAGATAAATTTAATCTAAGTGGACCCATCTATAGGCAGGACAAATATCTAACTACCAAATTTCAGGGCCCTATACCATCCTTTAGCTCAGGATGCCATATATACCTCATTTTACCTTTCTGTCTTTGACCCTGTTGTGTACATGGAGTTCCTGTACATACAAAATTAAATTTGATTTTCTCCTGTTAATCTGTCTCATGTCAATTTAATTATTAGACCAGCCAAAAGAACCTAGAAGGGTAAAGGAAGATTTTCTTCTTTCCCAACAACTTCACAGAGTTATAAAATAACCCAGCTCTGTGCACACTTGCTTTTATTCATCAGCTTATATTCAAATGTCACTATAAGAAATAGAGTTTGACACTTGTATTTGAAATTCTATTTTAAGGATGTTGTAGAGGAAGGTTTTTTGTGTTCATGCAGTGTTTCTCTCCACTGGAGAAATTCTTAGTTGGTCTTAATACCAAGAACAGTTTCACTTCTCCTGCTGTGCTTTAATCTTATGGATTTGGTGATTTGTATAACTGACTGGTTTTGCTTCTTTGAACTAGCAGCTAGAAAGCCTAGAGCCAAATGTGTGGTCCGTCAGTTTTGAGTGTGGGCATATCATTATGGTGTGCAGTTTTGGCCTCATATCTGGCTCCATTTATACACTGTCATTGTTTTGTTATGTTTTTTAGATTTGCTCTCACTTTTCATTTATGTTATTGTGTTTTAAGTACTCCTCTAAGCTGCTTTTTTTTTTTTTTTTTTTTTAGCTTTTCTGAAATGAGAAGGATAAAAAAAATTGTCACTAAATAAAGGAGCAAACACATTTAAAGCAGTTTTCACAGAGCCTGGCCAATAGTAGATACATAATATAAAAGTTAGTTTTATATTTTCTTGTAAACAAGTCTAATTATCCTTTGTGGATCCAAGTTGGTCCCTTGTGGATTATATTTAGAAAGGGTGTGGAAAAGTGATTTTTACCATAGACAAGTTTCTCAAACTGGAAAGGTGTTGCTACATTAGGTAGTAGTAGGTATAACTCTAAAGTAGGCTGAGAGCCCAGATGGTCCAATCTCTGCATGGAATTCCTGATAAGTAAGCCCAGCCTAGACAAAAAACAATTTAAAAGCGATTTCAATCTTTACTTGGGTCTCTCAAAGTACATGAAAAGGGAACTTGTTCTTATCTGTCAGCCACACAATCGTAAAATCTTGCTTCTTTTCCTTTCCAATTCTCTTTCACTCACTGCCTCCCAACACATCCACTGACAATTAGATTTACCCCCTCTAACACCCACCTCCCAGCTTTTTATCAGGTAGACTGACCAGGCCTCTTTGATTAGAGTTTCCCTTTTTCCTCACGCCTCTCTGGACTTCTTTCCCGCTACTCATTCTCTGATTCTATATCATAAAAGATTTATGAACTAGGCTGACAAAGACAGTTCTTCTGCTTGCAGGTGGGTTGGGGAATTCTCACAGGTTAATAAATCTTATCTGTCATCTAGGAAATAAAGAGTGATTAATATGTAGTAGAAGAGGAGAGAACTTCGGAATGTGGCTGTAGCTCAAGAATATACTCAGGCATGTTGGGGCAGAGGTCAGAACTTGGTTCTTCTGGTCCAGTCTTTACTAATGTATCTCTTTGCCCCACAGTAAGGGGCTTGATGACATCTGTGACTGGGGAGTAGAGTCGTGATGCCCTCGTGTTGAATGGAGTGGACGGTATTGGTGCAGAGTAAGGGGATGATGACAGGAGGCAAGTGGCCTGTCCTCCTCTTGGTTTCCTGTGGACTGTGGGCTTGCCTCCCTCTCGGTGGAATAAGCAGAAAGGACACAGTCTTAGATTCATTGTACCCAATTTGCTAATGCAAAATGGAGGCATCCATACACTAGTTATTTTCTTTCTCTGATAAATCCAGTAAACAGTATGTTAATTTATTTTAAACCTGTATGCTTATGTATCTGTTACACCAGCTGCAGGGTACCCAATCCAGGTAGGGATGTAAGGATCACGGTAGAAGAGAACCAGAGCTAGGCCAAGTCAGAAAACTGAGCCACAGAAGTATTGACCCAGTACCATGGGGTTAATTAATTAATATGATCATTTTGAATTGAGTGGATGGTTTTTTTCCCCCTCACATTCTTTTCTTCAATGAATATTTACTAAATGCCAACCTGCCAATTCTCCTAAGTGCTGAGAACATTAAGATGACAGGGCACTGGCCCCTGCTCTCCAGGGGCTGTAGTATAGAAAGTAAGGGAGACCGATGCAAGAAGGATAATCAGAGACAAGGTGTTCAGTGCCATACTTGACGTATAAACAGAATGTCTTGGGAACCCAGAAGAGGGAGAGACTAACTTGAGAGAGTCAGAGAGGAGGGAACACCAGAGTTGGGATTTAGGGATAAAGAGGCATTTGCTTGTTTGCTGGGATTATATTTACCTGCTGTTAATTTGATCACACTACTTTATTAATATTAGAAAACATTCTCTGGCCAAATATGGTCTTAGCATTTTAGTCTTTTGGTTTTTAGACCAGAGTAGAATCCCTGGTATGTTCTTCTGGGCTAGAGAATTTAAAAGATGTCATACCTAGTCAGAGACAAACCACATCCTTGGAGTTTAGCAGATCAATGCTCTGGGACTTTGTTAATGAGGATTATGGGAGACTTTCACTTGGGCCACCCAGTATTTACTTCCTGTGGCAGTAACACCTTGTAAAATTCATGCCAACCGGGAAAGATGGTCATTTGGAAGCGTAGAGCTCCAGGTCCGGGCCACATGGACAGAAGTTGCTGTTGCTGGGAATGTTGAGAATGATATGGGCTCAGCACATACAGTGGACATTCCCTTCAGGCAGGAGTGAGGTTGTTGGATCCCAGCTTGAAACAGGAGGTCTTGCTTGGCTCTTGCTTCGGGATCACCACTGGGAAGGGCGGCACTGTGGCACTCTCTCTCTGTGGCCTTCCTCAGCACTGCAACGCATTTCTTTCCGTCCTTTAGAAATAAATCCTGAGTTAAGAGCTTTATATTTCTTTAGTGTTTGTTATAAAAGTGACCATTAAATATGGGGTTTTAGTGACTAAAACAGTTGGAGATCACAGCCAGGCTGCCAGCACTAGGAGAGAGTTTATTTTCAATTTTTGTTTCCTCTCCAGCCTGGCTTTAGCTTTAAATTAGATTGTAAGAATCATAACAAAGCTGCTCCCTGCCCTTAGCTGAAATCACATGGCATACCCGGACTCTTTCTAGGACTTTGTTTGTGACAGAATCGCACACTATTTCAGAGCTTTCATCTTCCAGGTTGCACAGCATTTTATGGGTCTCTGTTTTCTATAGCATTTCAGAAACCAGTTCTAAACAATATGAAGGCTCTAGGGTGCTAGAAAGACCTTTAGGAAAAGCAGGTCCACCCTGCCGTCTGCACTGATGTGGCTCTCATTGTGTTAACACTGGAATACACAGTAAAGGAGGTTAGGTGCGGTATTAGTTCTGGAGCCTTATTATCTGGGTATATTTCCCAGTCTAGCCATATACTCATTGTGTGACCTTAGACCTCCTACTAAACATTTCTGTGCTACAATTTTCCCAGCTGTGAAGAGACAACAGTGATAGTACTAACCTCAGAGGAAGGTTGGGAGGATTTATCAAGTTAGAGTCCTTAAAGCACTTAGAACAGTTCTTTGCAGCAGCAAGTTAGCTGTTGGTATTAGCTCATAAGCTCATGAAGTTACCAATGATGGATGAAACCGAATGGTGTAGTAGTCATCAAATAATTCTACTTTGGTTGGTCTGCGTGTGTGTGCTAGCTTATAGTATGGTTAGGAGATTTTAAACTCTAAACAATTATACTCAATTGGTAGCTACTTAGAGTTATAATTTCCTAGAGATGGTGGGAGGCAGTGTAGCTTAGAGCAGGGGTCCCCAACGCCCGGGATCTCATGCCTGATGATGATCTGAGGTGGAGCTGATGTAATAATAACAGAAATAAAGTGCACAATAAATGTAATGTGCTTGAATCATCCCCAAACCATCCACGCCCCCCACCCCCACCCCGGTCTGTGGAAAAATTATCTTCCATGAAACTGGTCCCTGCTGGCTTGGAGCATTCGATTTGTTCAATGTGAGCTCCTGAGAGCATTGGGATTGGAGTCAGACAGCTTAGTTAAATACCAGTTCTATTACTTATGTCGCCTGTTAGTGGTTTTGTTCCCTCATCTGTACAATGGAGATAATTGCTCACAGCATTGTTGAAAGGATAATGAACATGAATGTTTGGAACATGTACCAAATACTCACAGCAGTTGTTGAGGAGGAGGAAAGGAGGGATTGATTGATTGTGGGTCAGGTTTGTTTATGATTAGTTCCCTGGTAACAAGTGATTGGTGATAGGGATTTGCTCAGGGCTGCAGGTACCCGACAGCAAAGGGGAAACACTCAGTCCTTTTAAACTTCAAGAATGTTGAGAGAAATTACAAAACCCAGAAGGGCAAATGGCAATTTGTTGCTGTCAGTATTATAAGTGTGAGGTGGACACTTTAGTTCAGATGAATCATTCTGGATATGTCCTGTCTTGTCCAGGAATTCCAGTTGCATAAAAAGGGGTGACATCACCAGAGAAAAGGAGGCAAAGGACCCAGTCTTTCTTCTTATTCTTGGAAATAGTGATGGTGGCTGTGCTGTCCTGGGGTTTATTCACTGTTGCAAAATTCTCAAACTGTAGTGGGTATTAAACTCAAATGTGGAACTTATTTAAAGGACATCTTCCGAAGTCTCATCCACAGAAATTCAGTAGGTTGTTGATGTAGCCTGGGAATCAGCTTATTTTCAGATTCTCTAGGTGCTTCTGAGGCAGGTGGTTAGACTACACTTTGAGAAAGACGACTCTAGTGAGACTGGACAGAGTAAATTCCCCTGCAAAAGCTGCTCCGTCCATTGGCATTTCCCCCAGCATGATGGTTTGCTTTGGGAAAGGCAGAAACAAAAAAATCCAGTTTTGCTTTATTTTGATCCAAAGCACTATTTAATAACCTATGTTATTTGTTAATTGTTTCCCACAACACTGCATGGAAGACAATATTAATTCCATTTGACACAAGAGGAATCAGGGACACAAGGAAGATTTCTGTAGGGGTGCAATGTGGTTTGGTGCAAGCATGAATTATGGGCAAATGTTACACAGGTCCTTCAGTTTGTCCCCAGCCATCTGGGTATTGCTAAACACATCTGTTCCTTCTCCTGGAGAGGATGCTCCAGTGCTGCCACATGATGTAAATTATGTCAAGAGAGAGGGTTCCATTTGTCCACTTCTCTGGTGCGTAGGGATGGCTCCCGGGAGCCTTGATTCGCCGGGATTGGCATTCACTCAGCGCCTGGGTACTTAACTCTGAATTTTGATTTGGGCATTTGCCAGGTACAATATTCTGCCAGGGCCTTCCCAGTCTGTTCTCTGCTGTTTTGCTCCTGAAGATTTACAGCTAATGAAGGGATAAAGAAAGGTCACGGCGAGAGGCGGCAGCATGTGGTGGTGACTCATGGCCTGGGCCTGGTGAGGAGCCAGTTTGGGTGGAACGCTCGCTCTACGAGCCGCTGCGCTTGTTTTCACGTGGCTCTCTGCCACGGCCCTGCAGGAAGCAGTTACTCGCCTGTTGCTGGTCAGAGGGAAGGCCCGGTTGTTCTCCCCATCCCTGTTGTTACGGTCTCTGCTCACGCCTATGAAGCCTGATGGCCATTTGACAAAGAATTGCACGGAGTAGGAGCTCAGGAGACGGGGGATGGGCCAGTCCTGGGAGGGGTCAGGTCTTAGAGATCAGCCACAGACACCAGCTAGGGGCATGTTGACAGAAGGGGCTGAAGGAAGTCAGGAGATGCTGGTACTGGCAGGCAGGGTTTCTCAACCTTGGCACTATCGACATTTTGGACCAGATAATTCTTCCTGGGGGGAGAACTGTGCTGTGCATTTTCGGACCGTTAGCAGCACCCCGGCATCTACCCACTAGATGTCAGTAGCATACCCCATGCCTGCCCTTTGCTCCCAATTACTGCAACCCATAAAGTGTCTAGGCATTGCCAAGTGGACCCTGGAGGCAAAATAGCCCCGACTGAGGACCACTGTGGTATAGCTGAATCCCAGGTATGTGGCCAGCGTAAAGAAGATCTATCTTTCATCCTGTGTTCCTCATCCTCTTTCATCACCGTCCCGAAAATTTCCGGAGCACTTCCCATGTGACAGGTACTCTATTTTACATTCATGACCTCATTTAATGCACATAACATCCTAGGATGAAGAAACTCTTATTGTTCCCATTTTATGAACAAGAAAACTGAAGCTTATAAAGGTAACTTGCCCAAGGCTGCGCAGCAGGGATTTGGGGCTCAGGCACAGGTGCAGATGCCTCTTCCTCCCTGTGTTACCATGTGTAATGGAAGTCTGCGAGAAATACTGAGATGCAGGGTAAAAGCTGGCATGTGGCATAGAAAGAGGGCTGCTGGCTGGAGGCAGGGCCTCCACTTCAGGGCTGGGACTCAGAATTATAAACTATAAACTCTGGGGAGATAATTAAGGGCTTATATAAACTTGAATACTAGGTAGGTGATTCAGATATAGTTCCAGCTACTGGAAAGGAGATGCAGGTTGGGGCTTGACCGCAGCTAAACCTCTACCTATGCCCAGCTGTTGTCTCCTATCTGTTCATGACGCCTGATCCCTGAGATATGACACCTGATGGGAGCCCAGATGTGCCTTTTTCATTTCTAACACTGTCCATTTGACTGTGGTCTCCCACCCCACCCCCCATTCCTTCCCTAGGGATCAGCACTTCTGCCTAAATCCCTGCTTCTTCTGTGTAGTCCCAGCTGCCTTGTACTGGGGACATGTCTGTTGAAGCGACTGGACAGAGGTGTTGCAGTGACAACATGAGGTTGCCTGTCACCTCTGGCCCACTGAAGATTCTGTGACGTGGCAGCTGAAGCTGGTGTGGGCTCCGGTCTATGTAAAATACGTGTGGTTTGTGGGAGCTGATCATTCTGAATTGAATGCCAGTAGTCAGAGCCAACCCTGGCAAGGTTTGTTGGGCAACAATTGCACTTTTAAAGGAAGGGTCAGGGCTTCTGGTGTTGTGGTTTCCTCAATATTAAGGGCACCAGGTAGAGGTGAGGAAGGTGTTACTTGAAACCCAAGTGAGCCTCTCCAATGGACCTTTTAAGTAAATTTTACCATTAATGAAGCAGAAGAGGTTTTGGAGTGCACAGTTGCTTCGTAGTCTGCTTGACACCTAGAGCCAAATGGCCTTGGACATTATCAGACAGCACTTGCTTCAGTTACAAGGACTTCTCCTCTGTCCACACCTCATTCATTAGCATGTAAACTCATGCGTGATGCTAAAGCTGCAAGTACCTTTGCAGAGAGAAAATTCCAGCTGGGTTGCGGAGGGCTCACCTGGGACCGGCAATAGTCTGGGGGCCTCTGCAGCTCATGTGCCTGGTGGGTACCACTGTCCCGCCGAGCTTCACCAGTGCGTCTTGGACAGTCACCACGCAGGCTTCAGCATTCCTGTAAGACCGTGAAATCATCTCTGCGATAGCCCTGTGTTCTGAATTCCCTTTGCCCTTCCCTGGTGGTCTTGCCCTTTCAATAGGATGCTCTAGTTGATACTTGCTGGTTCAGTGAGGTGTCGTTTGAGGGATTGTCATATTACGGCAAGGCTACTCATTGGAAATGTTTTGCTTTTGCTCCGTGTCTTGTTACCTTTAACATACATTTTAAATATTAGGAAAATAATGCAAGTTTATTGAAGACAAATTAGAAAATACAAATAAGCAACAAAGAAAAGGAAAAGAAAAGTTGCCTTATAATCTTATAACTCAGATAGAGCCACTGCTAACATTTTGGTTGTGTCCTTGTGTTTTTGTTTTGCTTTTCAAAAAAGGAGAAGTTAGAAGAAATTGCCATAAGATATGTGGCATATTCTTAGTAGAATATCCAAAGTGATGCTTAAATAAATCTTTTGATTTCTTGGCAAATGATAATTTTTGAAGATACACGTGATTTTAAAAATGCCATAATAAGAAACGCCATATATTTTTCTCTTTGCTAATAAAGGGTGTATCTACTAGAGACAGTGTATGTGCATGTGTGTGTGCGTGTGTGTGTATGTGTGTGTGTATGTAAATGGAATGTCTATGGCTCCTGAAAAAGAAATTCTGTCACTGGATTTGCTGACTCACTGCCAAGCCCTGCTGCAGGAGGGAACAGATTCTGAGTTATTCAAGCCAAACACTTGGCCCTCATGGTTTATTGGCCACTGTGACAGACTCCTCCTCACGCCTTACCTCCTCATGTCTTCCTCGTTGGCACGTGGACATATCTGGCATTTTGTTCATTTTGCCTCCTCATCTCCTCCTATTTCTTTCAGTTACTCTTTAGCATTTCTCAAGTTTATATCAGTACCACCCCAACTCGCTATGCACAATGTTAGAAGTACCCAGACACTTCCTTCCTGAGGTCACTGCAGGAATTCGCCGTTTCTTTCTAGGACCTTGCTTGTGCATGCTGTGTCTTTTTCTGGGCTCCTACTGCAATGATGGGAGGGAGACTTACCCTCATTTGGTTGCAGCCACTCATGGCATGGCTCCCTGTTTCCTTTCCTAGCCCAAAGTAAGATCAGGGCATTCAACTGAACTCAAGTTTTGTCACACCCTGAGGGGGTCAGGCCTGGTGAGTTGAGGGAGAGGAACTGTTTGACTTCATTGGGTGATTCCTCACCATTCTGGGTAAGAGATAATTTTGTACAGACTGGCATGACCAGTAATGCTGTCACTGAGAGGATGCATCCTAGGATCATAATTTTAAAAAGTTAAAAAAAGAAGTGTTCAGCTCTAGTTGGCAAAAGTACTAGACACAGGGAGCGATACTGTAGCTTGCTTGCCTTAAAGGATCACGAGGTATGAAGGAGACTGGAATGGCAAGGGCTTCATATGAAGAACTTGTTTTCCAGCTCTGTGGTGTTTTCCCCCCCTCCCACAGTCAGTTTTTTTGGTTTGCTGTTTGATACGTTTGGAAAGGATCCTCAGCTAGAATGAGGCTAATATTAATTGCTTTCTAAACTCCAATAATTGTCATTCTAAACACTGAACATATAGTCACTCATTTGTACCTTAAAAACCCCCATGGGAGGATTAATCACCCCTATTTTACAGATGTGGAAACAGAGTATAGACTTCAAGAAACCTACTCAAGGTCATACAGCTGGTCAACCACAGAACCAGCATTCAGGCCAGGAGTCTGGCTTCAGAAACTCCACTCTGCTCTGCCTCCTCTTGCCATAAATCAGGTGATAGGACTCTGAGTTCCAGTCAGAGCTCTGCTGTGTTATCTCAGGCAAGTCAGTCGCCTCTCTGGGCCTCAGTTTCTTCATTTAGCTAAAATATTCTGTGATCCTGTAAATAGATTTATGCCATTCCCCTCCCCATCCCTGCAGTTCTTGGATGCAGCTATAGAGAGAAATGCAATTTGCCTCGGAAGAAATCCAGACTTGGTTTTGCATCTAGTTCTTCTTTTGGTCTTGATTCCATTTCCCCTGCAGGAGAGAACTGCTGTTCTACAGGAGGGTCTCTGTTATAAGCAGAGACAGTTCCCTGGAGACAGCTAATCTCATTGGGCCAATCTTACTTAGTTATAAAGAAAGGTTCATTATAACCTTTACAAGAAAATATTTGAGAGAGGGCAATCCGGAGAAATGCAGACAGTTCTTCAATTAGGAAGTGCACTATTCCAAGTTTCCAAGAAAATTTTTTAATCCACAGACCTGGGACATGTTTAAAAGGAGAGACTATATGTTTCTGAGGATGAAGCATGAAATTGGCTGAGGGAAATGCCTTTTTCCTGCTGATTTGCCACATGTTCCCCATAAGACATTTGGCCATTTTAGGCTTCTGTTTCTTTGATGAGGTTGCTATGGTAAGGCCTGAAGAATCACCTGTACAACTCTCTGCAAATGTTGACTTCTGATGATCTCATTCAACCTCAGGAAGTGAGATTTCTCAGCATGTCATCTGTCTGTAAGTCTGCCAGCAGTCCTGAAGCCCTGGCCCCTACTGTTTGAGCAGCACTTTCTGACCCGTGTGGTAGTCTGAGCCATTTCCAGCAGTGTGGGCATCTGGCCGTGCAGAGAGCCTGCTCCAGATAGGAAGGCTGCTGTTGACTGCAACAAAACAGATCCCCTCCACAGTTTTTGTCCTGTCTTATGACGGGCTCAACTGAGATTGAGCTCTTTGTGACAATGGCAAAAGCAAACCTGGCGGATGGGAAAAAAGCTGTTGACTTTATGCTGACTCAGCATAATCAACAAAATAGCTGACTTCGTGACACACTGTGTGGGGACTATGCATATATTTGTAAAACTAGTTCTGCTCCAGCTGCTACAATAAAGTTGGGACTGACTTTCTAATTCTTTATCTCCCAGAACAAAATCCATCCTCCTTCCCCTTTTCCCACGAATAGGTAAACATTACCTATAGTTGTGGTCTAGTTTTGTGGTTTTTTAAAAAAATTAATTAATTAATTAATTTTACTTATTGGCTGCACTGGGTCTTTGTTGCTGTGCACGGGCTTTCTGTAGCTGCGGAGAGCAGGGGATACTCTTCATTGCGGTGCGCAGGCTTCTCATTGTGGTGACTTCTCTTGTTGTGGAGCATGGGCTCTAGGCACGTGGGCTTCAGTAGTTGCAGCAAGTGGGCTCAGTAGTTGTGGCTCGAGGGCTCTGGAATGCAGGCTCAGCAGTTGCAGTGCATGGGCTTAGTAGATCCATGGCATGTGGTATCTTCCTGGACCAGGGCTCGAACTTGTGTACCTTGCATTGGCAGGTGGATTCTTAACCACTGCACCACCAGGGAAGCCCCATGGTCTAGTTTTTTAGGAAAAAAAAAAAAATTTAAGCCTGAATTTCTTCTCTCATTCTTTTACAGTACCTTTGATTTCTAGCTTTCTTTCCATGCACTCCACGACTCACTCTTGTCTTTCCTTCTGACCTTTATGAGAATGTCTCAAGATTCAACTTCCATTAGGTGAGATCATCATTCCAAAGATGTCTAGGCAGTGTGCCTAGGAGGAGAGCAAATCTTTGCCCTGACATCAGAGAAGCTAAGCACAGATATTGTGCTGAGGTGGAGAGTCAGGGGATTATGCCAGAAGGGAAGATTGGAGTCAGATTGAGCTAAGTCCCCTCTATCATATTGAGGAGGTTAGATTTTAAGCTACAAACAGCAGGAAGCTCACAAAAGCTTTAAATAGATAACACACACACACACACACACACACACACACCCAACATGGATTCAAGACTTGTTTAATTAGGTTTAGTTTATCGTTCAACAGAAACACAATTGGATAAGGACCAATTTTATGTTAGTCTCTGCAATAGGTGCTTGGTGTATGGGTAGAACATTGTCCTCATTCTCAGTGAGGAGTCAGAACTACATCATGACTTAAAATCATGTAAGAGGAGTTCAGATTAAATACTTAGTCTTCATGCTAACAGAAGTTTTTTAGGCAGGAGAAGGACAATTTTTAAAATTTAAATAAAAATATCTCTGGTATTGGTGTGCAGAGAGTAGAAAATAACAAAGTATTAACTGTAAATTTCTATTCCGTGTTGGTTGTTTTCCTCGTCACAATGTCTCCCACCAATTTTGATCCTTTCGACTTGTGAAGCCTGGTATTCCACACTTTGGGAAATCCTACCCAATGGATTTCTTTCTAGGATTCAGTAAGTAACATCCACTTGGACAAAAAAAACAAAATGATGATACCAAGGGAAGAAGTCAATTGGTGCATGGCCTGATTTGCCTTCTATACCACATGTTCTTGCCTGTTTCCAAATGTTCTGGGTAGATGTAGATTATTTGGAGATTGTCCAGCTGAGACTTCTTATGAATAAAAAATGTTGCTATAATTAAAATCTTTCAGGCCCAAGTTACCTTTTTCCAATAATTCACTTGTGATTTATGCTTAGAGACATATATACTATCAAATTACCTAAGTGGGAAGGCGGAGGGAGGGAAGGAAAACTAAGCTCTGTTGCAAGGATCAGTTGTCAGAATATTGCTGACTTCATAAACCACTTGGGCTTTTTTTTTTCCAGGCAACACTTGATATATTTATAGCCTTGTAATTTGGTTACCTATCACTTAGCTTATATGTGAGTCGCCCATGAAATATATGCACAGAGACCAGATGTACTAATTACAAAGGTAGAGTGCAGGTGGGAGAGCCCTGTTAGGACCACTGTTTAACAACAGTGGCAAATTGTGGGGAAAGGATCATTTATCATGAAATGACATTAAGACTCAATGGCAGAGCTTTTGAGTCTGGATTTAGAGAGCCATTCAGCTTTGCTCCTGTCAAGCTGGGCTCCCTCTCTTGGAGTCATGGTTTTCCAGTTTGATGTGGTATGCTTGTTACATGGAGTGGGGGCAGCAGGGAGAGGATACTGGTGGGAAGGATGGTAAGCGAGACTACAGGAGAGGGAATAAATAGCTATTTGAGCAGAGTCATTTGTGGTAACAATTTTGCTTCAGAAGTGACATTCTGACATAGCTGTCAGAAATTACTTTTTATTTATTTATTTTTAAGCCTCCAGATTCTTCTTTTCTTGGAATGATTTTCCATTCCAGACTCTACCTGGTGAAATCTTATCCATCTCTCAAAATCCATTTCAAAAGTGACTTCCTCCATGGAAACGCAGGTCTTACATTTTCTTTCAAGCATATACTAGCATATTACATTCAGACTGAAGGTATTATATTTAGGAGTAAGAAAAACTTGAAAGTGAACACATTGTCAGGTATCACACAAAGGAATATTTAAGGTTATTTCATTGATTATTTCTAAAGCTTTCTTCTGTGACTTGTAAAATTATGGTTTCCACCGAGCATTAAGAGGAGTGAATTAGTTACATTCAGGACAGATGGCATACTTTCCTCTTCCTGTGATTGTCCTTACACAGAAAAAAAAGAGCCAGATGTTGGGGAATTTTCTTAAGCTATGTATTCAAGAGCCAGCTAGACCTGGAAAATCAATTCACTGTGCTCTGAATTTAGATGCAGTGTTTCATCTCTCAGCTTAACTGTTTGAGTGGTCCATTTCCTCTGTGGAGACCTACCTTCAAAATGTTTTGGCAGCAGAGGAACTCAAAGCCAGATCAATTATTACATTACAAACAGTGAGCCACAGTATTTAAAATTAAGCTCAACACAAAATAATGTTTTCATGCTGTTTGAAAGACTCGCTCCAAGCCTCCTTTAGAAGGTTGAGCGGCCGCTAAAATACGCCTAACCAGTAGAGAGGGAACACTTCCCCTCGGTGTTTGGATACTCTTGTGGAGCTGGAGTCATAACTGGGGGCAGGAGGGGTGAAGTCCCTGTAGCCAGTGCTGAGCGTGGTTGCTGGCAGGTTTTGGTAACAGTGATTCAGAGGCTGCTGGTGATCACTGTGAGAGATCTGGAATTACGCCAGTGCCCAACTGTAGGGCTTCTGGATGGGAAAGATTCAGCTGCATCCACTCAAACAAATCATCCATTGTACTCTAGTGCACCTGAATTCCTTCATTGTACCCACAAAGACTTCATTTGAGACTTAATGGTTGAAATGTGAGATGTCATTCACTCATTCAAGAGGTAGTTATTGAATGCATATTATATTCTGGGTACTGTGTGAGGTGGAAGGAAATAAATAGGATCTTTTCCTACCAACCTCCTGTGCTTTCCAGGCTGTTGTGGGATGAGTTGTTCTTGGTGAGCTTATAGGAGGTCCTAGAGATTAGCAGCTTTTACTAAACTGCCCATGCATCATTTTAAAAACATTTTTTTAAAAATTTGAGTAAACGATGAACATGGTTTAAACTAAAAAAAATTAGTGTGGAAGAGTTAATATTGAGAAGTATCATTACTCCATCCCCAGTCCTCACTTCTCAGAAGTCTGCACCTTTAACTATTTCTACTTTTAGTTTGTTTGATGTTACTCCCATATCTCTAAAAGCAAACTTACTATGTGTTTCTTGATTCATTTGCTGTAGACATTTTGTAATGATATCTTGCTATGGGAGGTGAGAGTTTAGTTCATTCATCACCCCCATCTTTCTTCCTCTTTGTAATGTAATTATATCACTATTTTTAGTTCTTCTAAAGGTTATTTTTGTAATAAATCAAAATAATGTACTTAAATGTTTTTCTTGGTCAATCAACTATTAACTTAATTTCTTGACCGTTTACTTTTGTTTTTTTTAAGTTAGCTCATATTTATAAAACTGCCAGAATATAGCTCTCATTCCATTGTGAGGGTTCAGTCTTTAATCTGTCAACCTATATAAAGAGGCAAGCTCAAATTACCAGAAATTGCATTTATTCCAGAATAGCAGAGGACTTGCAATTCAGGAAACACTCACTATAGCAAGCTGCAGGTGAGTCTGATGAGAGTTTGAGGTGGACTGTATTTAAGGGCAAGAAATGCAAAGAGGGGAGGTCCAGCCGGAGTCCAAGCAGTAAGTTGACTGGCTTGAGGATGGGGAGAGACTCTTGGAGGGTGTTCATTGGTCAGGAGGTAAGTTGTGGTCTTCTGTAAATCATGCATTCACGGGGAAATCAGTCACTCAGTTGTTTAAGTTCGGTTCTTCTGAGGGCATGTATGTGAGGTCCTCCATCTTGTAGCCTCTGGTTCCATTTTAGATTGGAATACTTTCACATCCTTTTGATATTTTCATCAGGTTGTGAGTTAATCCCACTCAGGTGTGGTTAAAGGTGTATCAAAAGTGGGTAGAATTGCACTTCCCTGGCAGTCTAGTGGTTAAGACTCCATGCTTCCACTGCAGGGGGTGCGGGTTCCATCCCTGGTCCTAGAACTAATATCCTGCATGCTGGTTTCAGGACTTAATGAAGCTCAGGTTCTTGATGTCTCATCGCAGAAAGAATTCAGTGAGAGACAAAGTGATAGGTAAGAAGTGGATTTATTTAGAGAGAAACACACTCCACAGGCAGTGTGGGCCATCGCAGAAGATGAGAAAGGATGACCATTTACTTTCTAAGATGAGGATATTCGTATCTGTACCTTCCTGCCTTTTAAAGAAATACCTCCTTTACCCTCTAGCTCCTCTCAGATGTAATTTTGCTTTCACAATGTCAAAGTTGATAATATTTACACTCTGTTCTATAACATAATTATTCTCAAAAGTCGTTTCAGGTGATCCACTTAAGATTTTCTGAGGATTTATGTTAAGCTCAGTTGATCATTATTTCTAAAAAAGGCCCCTCTTTGAAAATTGGGGCAGTATTCTGGCCTCCCTTCTACAGACTATGGTTCCTTAGAGGTTCTGAGCTCAAACCTAGAAGTCCTTTTACCACCTTTTATTACAATATGTTTAACTTAGAGTTTTGAGTTAAAGTTAACTCTGTGATCTTTCAGTATCTCCCCACCCAATCTTCTTATTTTCCTCCTGATATTTTTGTCTGGCCTTCCATGCTTGAAGCTGTCTTTGATGGGGACGAGACTGTAGCCACCTTCTGTTACCATCTGTTGACACTGCGGCACATTCCTAGGGCTAGTCCTTCCTCCCCCTGTTTTTCTTGTGTACACAGAACTGTAGCTATCCCTCATCCCATGCTGCAGTTCCTTCTTATGAAAGTGAAGGCTCGGGCCAATTGTGTGCCAATAATGAGAAACTTGGGTTATCTTACCAGATACATACCCTGACAATAATAACACTATTTTTAAAAAATACTTTTTTGTATACAAAATACTTTTCGTATATTATCTCATTTAAACCTCACACCAACTTGAATTCAGAGAGGTCCAATAGCTTGATTAAAGGCTCAGCTAATATGTGTTAAAGCCAACCCCGCTCCTCAGATTCAGGACCCTCTTCCCTTCCATGTGCACCACATGCTGCTGGTGCAAATTCTCACTGTTGGGAAATTTTTGTAGGTAACCTAAACCCCTCTTGCTATAATATAAACCAATTTCTTCCCCCAAACCCTATCTTTATTGAGATATAATTAGCATATACTGTTGTTTAAGTTTAAGGTGTATAACATGTTGGTTTGATACACATATATTGCATCTGATTACCACCATAGCATTAGCTAACACTTCCACCTCATCACATAATTATCTTTTCTTTTATGTAGAGATAATATTTAAGATCTGTTGTCTTAGCAACATTCAAATATATAATACAATATTATTAGCTATCGTCACCATGCTGTCCGCTAGATCCCCAGAACCTGTTACTCTTATAACTGAAGTTTGTACCCTTTGACCATCATCTCCCCATTTCCCCCATCACCCAGCCCCAGGAAACCACCTCTCTCTTCTGTTTCTCTGATGAACTGATTTCTTTTTATTCTAACCTCAGTGAATTTATAAAAAGCGATGCTCAATCACCCCTAAATTAAAAGATAATATTCCATGATACATGATTATTATACTGGATGACAGCCTCATGCAGTATTAAAGTCACAGGGGCCTGAGGAGAAACACTGAAAGAGACTGACAAGTTTCAGACAAGGCTTAAATCACTTGATCACACGTCTCATTTTAAAGCAGTGTGTGTGCGTGTGTGTGTGTGTGTGTGTCTGACATGACAGCCCCTAGATTGTTCTTTCTTCTACTTCTATCCAATATGCTGAAACATTTTCAACCTAAAGTATAAAACTACAGTGATGAATGTAAAATTGCAAATCCAGGTGTTCACGGGTATCATGAGCTCCTGGAGGAAACATCAAAATACTTTCCGTATCTGTTCTGCTCATGTGTCACCCACATGGCACCTTCTCTCAACCCCGTCTTCAGCAATGTGTCTATCTTGGGCTGAGCACTGAGGACCAGGTCTGTGGCTCTAAAATGGACTGGGACTCTTGTCTGACTTAGATGAAGGTTTGGGATTCAGTAATGGAGTTGTGGTGAGGACTCAGGCTAAGAGGTTACAGGGGAAAGGCTGACAGATAGAAAGAGGCTGAGGCAAGTCCTAGAACAGGTAGGCTTGGGAAGCAAGGAGGTCCTCAACCTGGAGGCAGAAGAAAAGTCCTGATCTAATAGTTTCAAAAACTGACTGAAATACATCAGTCCCTTTTTATCAGGACTCACGCTAAGTGTACACCTATAATGTCACCCCTAAAGAAGACCATTTTTGCTCTTGAAGGGCTGGTGTTTTTAGTTGATTTGTTTATGCAGGAAGAGCGATGGCTCTTTCATACAGATGTCCTTGACACCTCATCTGTTACACCTCCAAATGGGTTTGCAGCTCTTCCAGGAGTTCAGGTTTTCATTTGACCTTAACTTGGAGCAAGTAGATTATTCAGTATCCCTGTACCTCTCTTCACTGTAGTTTCCTCCTCAGGGATTTTGCATCCCTGAGCTGGAGTGGAATTGGGCAGAGCCCCAAGGCTTGTCTTTGATAAGCCTGAATCTTTCCCACAGAGGAAAGTATGATCGGCCTTGATGCTCGTTTTTTGGGGGTGTTAATCAGCATGTTTTAGGTCATAACTGACTTTGTGGGCTGCAGAAACAAGACCTGACCTGTTTTATTAAGAATTAGAACGCTTTTCAGATCATGTCTGATGAAAAAAAATTCAAAATATGTGTACTCATGTAGAAATTCCTTCAGACCAAATGTTAATTGATGGATTCATTCGTTCCATTCAACTAATATTTATTGAATGCCTAATACCAGGAACTGAGATAATAAGAAAGAATAAGATATTGTCTTTCTCCAAGAGGAAGCCCATGGCAGCTGTGGAGGCAGTGAATTACCTATAGAAAGTATGATTATTACTATAGCCACTTTGCTTTGCATTAGAGAATTTTAGCAAAGCTCTGCAGCCAAAGGTCTTTATATCCAATATTGCTCTCTAAATAGGAGTTTAAAAAAATGACCAATCTGACACGTTTGCCAAGTGTAAGTTGGACCATTTCACAGCATGTGATTATTTTGATCTATCACTATGTGTCCTACATCCCAAAAGAGACTAAAATGGGTTGGCCTGTGTTTTACACACTGGCAGCTTAGAGGTACTACAGACACGGTACATTGTTAAGTTTGAAGTGACAAAGAGAAATTTTTCACTTTAGAATTTAATAAACCAATCTTTATTTCTGCTGGAAGAGCTAAATATACATTCTATTATATACTTTTAGATCCCCTCTTTCTGAAAACAAAATCAAACCAAACCCTGCTCTTTATTAATTAGCATGATAATCTTTCCAAAGGTGACCCGGGAATTGTTTTAGGTTAGTTCCTAGTTAATGTAGTTTCCTGAATGAGTATTTATTTTGCAAAGTGAGATCTGCCTGGTTCTTATTAGAAGACCAAGTGAGAATTCAAAGTGTGTGTGTGTGTGTGTGTGTGTGTGTGTGTGCGCGCGCGTGTGCGTGTTTGGTGGTGGTGGTGGTGATGGTGGGGGCACCCATTACTTTGCAATACATCAGTATAACATTCTTATTCATTATTATTCACTTGGTTCCTCTTACAATATGAATAGATGGAGAAAAACATTTATAGTTCACTTAAAACATTTTACTAGAAGAAAGGGAACAAATTAGCCTACTTGAATCACTAGCTTTGCAGAGGAGAATGAACAGAAGATATATTTAATCTTTCATCAAAGACTTTATTTGAAATTACTAATATACAGTTCCACTCAGAACAGTGCTGAATGAGTTATTAGAACATTTCAACAAGATCATCATTGTTTTTATTAGCAGCATTTTTCCTTACTCCTTTTGTTAGAAAAACAGCCTGCAGTGTGCAGATCTGTTTAATTGCAATGCTTTTACATTTTTCCTCCAATGTATTTGACTTATTTTATAAATATTTCAAGTAAGTAATTGCTATTTTGCTTTAACAAAAATCACAAATGTACTTAGATAATCGAAGGGGTTAGAATCCATTTGCTCTTGTGTCAGGTTTATAGGGGAGGTGAGTATGATTTGTTGACTTTATGTACCATGATCCTGAAGGAAGGTCTCTCACCCCCATGACCCTCTGTTGTACGTTTTCAGAACGAACATCTAAGGAATGTAGTGAGAACTGTGGCATCAGATAAACTTGGGCTCCAAGCTCAGTTCTTTTACTTAATAATTGGGTGGTCTTGGGCAAGTTCTTTTTTTTCAGGCTCTGGAATGTTTTGTAGAAATTATTGAATATAATAATACCAAACTTGCCAGACTAATATGAAGATAAATGGATCATATTAGGCACCTCACAGAGGGCCAGGCAAGTAGTAAATACTCAATACATGTAAATTTCTTTCCCTGTTGGCCGTTTTTGATTGATAGAAGAGGCTTGCTAAGGAGAGTCTTGAGGTTCTGATCCCAAGCACAGATTCATCTGCTTTTTTAAAATTATTGGGGCTAGGAACCCCTGACTTAATCCAGGACCGCCTCTTCCCTTCTGTATGCTGTGCAGAGAAGTGTGTCTTTATCTTCATCCCTCCTGATCTTTGGGGTTCAACAGTGATCACAATAGCAAATATGAAGATATAGTGGTCACCTGGGATAGAGAAAAGTGGAGCAGATGTAGAATCCAGGGCTTGGCTAAGGGTCCTGGGAAGTTTGGACTAGGTGGCCTATCTGGGAACCCAGAAAAGCAGCTTGCTTCAATTAGCGGCATAGGCAAGTGACTTCCCATACAGACGCATCCTTCTTAAGGCCTGTGCTGGAGAAGATAAGCTACAGGTGTGAGCTCATGTGGTTTTCTTGTGCTGCTGTCATGCTGTGGGCACAGGAGTAGCCTTGCCGTGAAGGCACAGCCCTGAAAATGTGGTCTGTACGGTGCTTCCTCTGGTATTATTGCCCAGAGAATGAGTAGATTTACTTCGGTGTGACTCATCCCATATACCACTTACCTGGGGCAATTTTCAACCCGCCCTAGAGGTGTGATGGAAACTGAAGCAGCAAGGCCAAATCTTCACTGACCACCAGTCATTCTGAGGCCTGGAGAAACCAAAGGCTGACCTGGGGATTTCTGCCTACTCTGGACTGAGCTTTTATAGGATCACCAGGCCTACCTGGGAGTGGAAACCTCTTCTGCACCTCTCACAGAGCCCCGGGGCAACATCCTCACCACAAAATAACTGCTCAGTACATACTTTGTGGATGAATAAAAATTTCTTTGAGGCAGGCTCTTTTCGTATTGCCACTTAGACTTGTCAGCTATGCTTTTCGTTGCCATCACTGCCAATCTCATCATTGTAATTGTAATCAGCGGGAAACATCTATCAAATACTATGCAAGGTGTGGCGGAAAGGAAAATCTAATACACAATCTAAGTAGAATTATGGGGGAGAAGGGATCAAGTCTTGATTGACTTTTCATGCTTAGAGCCTAGCACAGTGCCTATCACACAGTAGAGGCACAGCAGCTTGTTGAGTGTTACCTGGAAGAGCGAATGTGTAATATGAACAGATTGGTGAAAAGGCTGTGATAGCTGAAGAGTAGGCTTTTCCATTCCTATTTTTCTTTCTTTTTATCAAACCACCTCCCTAGCACCTCCCACCTCACACCTGAGAGAACTCTGTTTTTGTTTAGTTTGGGAAAGGAGCGCATATTGTATCTCAGTGCTCTTACTTGGATCTATTAAGGTGAGCACAGAATGCAGTGCTGCTGTAACGTTAGGATCTTGGCTGCCTTGAAATTTACAAAGAGAAGAATTTTTTCGAATACTAGAAATAGGTCAGTATTCTGCTCCTGTTCTTTCTCTGTGCCCAGAACACCCACTAAAGTCAGGAGGAGCTGGGGGGTGTGTGGGAGAACAGTGGAATGGGGGCTTTTGTCTGTTAATTTGAGTTTCATTGTCATTTCACTCTGTAAGGTGGTTCTGGAAAATGAATGCATTTATAAGGCTATTAATAACCATATTTCTCCCCTAATCATTATGATTAAGTCATTGGTACTGCTAGGTGCCTGCAGCTTCCTTCACAAAGCCCTGAACAATCTTGCTTTACCATTGACTGCTCTGAGATGCTCTGACTATGCCAGAGGAGTTGCTGCTGATTTTTTTCCTTCTTCTGTTGGTTGATTTAAATTCATACTGAAAGCAGAGAGTAAAGTTTAAAATAATATTCTAAATCATAAAAGTCATTCTTCAGTTATGGAACAATAAGTCAGCTTTCCTTTTATTAGACTATTCCCAAAGAAGGTTTTATGGTCAAAATGTCACAGCTGGTTTTTTCCACATTTTCTTTTCTTCCATCCTGAGTGTCTCATGATCCAATCATTCACTGCAGCCTGAAATTCCTGACACTTTATTCCCGCCATTGTATTTACTGCAACAATGTCCCACATCTCCATGGAGTAACTGCCCCCTCCCCCCAACAGTATTCTCGTGTACACTTGGCAGCAACACAGAGCAGATCAGAGTACAGGCCCTGGAGGAGGACTGACTAGCGTTGAGGCCCCGCCCTACCATTTACTAGCTCTGTGACACTGGCCAACGAACAACCTCACCAAACCTTTCTTTCTTCATCTGAAAATTAGAACTATACCTCCCTCCTGGCTTGGTGATGAAGATGAAAACTTACCTGGCACATTAAAAGCACTCATTGGAAGGTAATTTTATTATTATATGAAAGAGAAAAGCAGTCCAGGGGACAGACACTGAGCGGTCTTTGTGCTTCCCTGTTGAACATAAACAATTTCACGAAACATCAACATCAGGCAAGGCCACTCTGTGACCATGGAGGGTTAAGGAAAAAAAGAAAAACAACAACAACAGTAAAAACCAAGACTGCTGTGTAACCATGTTTGAACACAGACAGAATATGGACATTGTTCGATTCACAAACATGACCAAAATTTCTTTCTTCTGGCTCATATGAGTGACCATGGATTCTTTAGCAATTACAGCTTTAGCCTGGCTCTAGGCGTCCCTATTTCTAGATAAGATTTATTAAGATAGTCATAGAAGTACTCTCACTTCCTGAAAGCATCCAATCAAGAGCAAAGCCTGCTTCCTTAATCCCTCCCCCAAATCACCTAATGGAGCCCAAACTCTAGAAAACGTCCTTTTTAACACTTTCTTATGAGACGCCCCGTGGTTCCTCGCTGTGTGTGCTTTCCCTTGCTGCAGCATGCCGTAATCCCAACATATTCAACTATAGGTGTATTTCTGTTGGTCTCTGGCTGGAGGGCACTGACATTATTCCTTTTGATAGCCACAAGTCACAGGATTTAAGCACATGTAGCAGAGAGCAATGAAAAGGACACTTGGGGACCTTGTACAAATTATTTCATATCTCTGTTAGTTTTCTCATTTGTTAAAATCAGGGCTCATGAATTCTACGGTCCTTTTCAGCACCAGTATGCTATGGGATCTACGTCAGATACCAACATTAGGAGTGCCATGGAACAAAAATAATTAACATGGGAATATTCTCAAACATCCTGTCTTTCCTTGGCTGCCAAAGAGAATCCTGTAGTTACCAACCTAATTTCTCCCCTCCTCCCACCTCTTCATGAAAAAGCTCTGTCTTTGTGGGAGATAGGCTACTATGCTAAGATTAGAGGGAGAAGAAGAAGGAAAGAAAACCATGCAGGCTGGAGATGGAGGAGGGTGGATCTGGGGATCACAGAGGGTAGTGGAGAGAATTAAACATCAGAAGGAAGTAGATGAGAGAAAGCATGGAAAAAAGGAAGGTGCTATGCGGATCATGTATGTGGATACTCTTTATTGCCTTTAAAAAGGAAGCAAGTAAATACTGGGGTGGATTATTAAATAATTTGGGTTGAATTGTGCTTTCTGAAGGAAGTGCTAATCAAAACAACCATGTGGGCCTCTGAGTTTTTTAGGATTTTGGCAACACATTTCTTATGTAGTCAGAGAAAACCCACCAAAGAGGAGACCTCTTTCTCCTGGAGGGCTTGCCATTTTATAGTTAGTAAAGGAAAGAATAAGGTTTTTGGCCCGAACATTTCCAGCAGGACCCAGGTTTTAACCACGCATAGCTGCTCCTGATCTCCAGTCGGAAGGACTCATAGAGGCCCACTCTTGTGTGGGTGGTAGTGAAAATATGCTTAAAGGGAGCTGGGTGGAAGGGGCAGAAATCAGTGTCATTAGTTGAAAGTGAGGCACTTAGTTATCTCCCTGGCAAGGGGTTCATGAGGCTTCGTTAATTAGATCTTTTAATTTGCATGGAAACCCAAAGAAGCTAATCTTTGTCAGACCCAAGAAATAGGGTGACCAGTCATTCTGGTTTGCCCATGATTGTGGCAAGAACTTCCAGTGCTAAAATCAGGACATTCCTTGGCAGACTGTGACCACCCTAGTTACTCTTCCCCTTCCCTCACAGCTTCAACTTTTCTTCCTCTCTTCATTCTGTTGTAGGATGAATGCTTCTTTCTAACATGTTCCTCGTGTACCAGATCTCTGTCAAATAACGGAGTCCCAGCACTGGAAGGGATCCTCAGATATCATGAAGTCATCCTCTCTCTCCCAGCAGGTTTCATTCAGATGGTCCGTACAGATTCTCTTCTCCCAGTGACAGGCTGGGCAGGGGTGTCCACAGGTAATGAACAGTTCAATGCTCTTCCTATCATTTTATAATCCTTACTATTTGCTATTTGAATTTCTTACATCTTATCCAGTTTTTTTTTTCTTCTTAAAAGTTATTATGGGATTGGAAGAGAGGTGTGGCTACCCAGGTTTTTGCAGGGGAATTGTGAGGGTGTCTTAGAGTTTAGAGTTGCAGAGCTCTTATTATTTAGCAGCAACCATGATTTGGGGGAAATTACTGCTTTGTATTGGGACATTTAAATAAAAATTTCCAGGAATAGAGGCCTAAACTGAGAGTTCAGTGTTTAAGGGATTCCTCCAAATTGCTGTTAGAACTAAAAGGAGATTGGCTTGCCTAATTCTTATACAAGAAAGTTGCTGACATTTCAAATCCTGCTGGTTTTACTTAGATTTGGCTGAATTTCAGTCTTTGGCTGGTTAATTTTTTATATTGGGTTTTCTCTTATATCTTTTTCAGATATATGTATAAGTCTCAATAACTCAAGTTTCTGGAAGTGGAATCCATTTTACCTTGTAAATATACTGCCCTTTTCTATCTCATCCAGGGTAGACAATCTGTATAATCTCAGTTGTTCAAACTGCTATCAAGTTCCAGTCATCTTAGCTTCCGTAAACTTTATAGAAGTGGTTCAAATATTCTATAGAGAACTCTGTTTGTCAAATTCTAGATCCCAAACCTTGGCTCAGTTTAAGACTTCGAGACTCTGTATGGACCATCTGAATGGTCCATAGGACAGAGGATGGGAGACAGAGGATGACTTCATGATATCTGAGGATGCCTTCCAGTTCTGGGACTCCATTATTTGACAGAGATCTGGTACATGTGAGAGAGAGAGAGAGAGTTGTTATTGGTATATAAATTATTGTCCTAAAGTTATAACCAGTACACACTCACTATAGTAAAAATTTGTAAAATATAGAAAAATAATAGGAAAAAAAGACAAATTACCCTGATTCTACCCAGAGACAATGACTAATTTGGGGGATATTTCCTTCTGTTCTTTCTTTCTTATGCAGCTTTGCTTGTTTCACAGATTACAATATTGCACCCTACTTTTTTCGTGTGAATTATAACATAAGCGTTTTTCCATTTTACCATGAACTCTTTAATAACATTTTTGATGGTTGCATAACATTCCGTGGAGTGCAGTGGCGTTTCAGAAAGGACAGAACTTGGTGGAGGAGACTACAACATACACACAGAGTCAGCTTTGATTGTGTTCCCAAATTAGTAAGGCGGGGATATAAAATCTATGGATAGCAAGTTGTCTTCAGAGGGTGGGAGCAGATGCGGCCTATCTCAGTATAGCTTTTCTTGCTCTGCACTGAACCAGATGAGGTACATGGCTTCAGCTGGTACTCTCCACAGTAGGTGTCTGGATCTGGAAGGCTTCACACCCCTTTTACGACTTTTTTGTATTCTTGGAAGACTTTACACAAATGAACTATATACACTTCTGTTGAAGATAATTATTACAACACAACTTTCCCGGAACCAAACTCAGCAAGCATAGGTGATGTTCCTGCCTTGGAGGATGTGTCAGTTATCAGTTTATTGCCTCACAGTTACAAATTTACCTTTCATTGCCTGCTCTGAGAGAATAGATATGGGCCCTTTAAGTATTCTTTCTTTGCAGATGGCGCCATGCTAAGCTTTTGTCAGTAGACAGTACTTGAGAGACACTGCAAAAGGAAAGAATTTTGCTTTCTAGTCTGGCCTCTGCTCCCTAGGCAGGCTCCTGGAGCTCATGTGGCTTTTCCAGCACCTGGCTCTGATCAGCAACTACCATGCATGGTAACTAGCCATACCCCGTAACCAGCAGGTTACTCTTCCATCTCTTATTGGGTGGTTTTGTAGTGAAATGCCTCTAGTGAGACATCTCCCTATGAACAGCTTTCCCAATACCCTAGAGAACAGATTTCCAGCAAGTTCCAGAAAGCACACTTCCAGCATGTTTTGTCAGCATGGCACCATAGCTGTTTCTCTGCCGTTCACTGTGTGTCTATGCTGTCTCCAGTGAAGTCTGGATTTCAGTCCTGTTTGAAGAGACGCTGGGATCATTCCTCAGCCCTGGGTGTAGTAGCTGCTCATAATTCCATATCGTTTAGAGTTCCCTTTACTTTTTAGTAGCCCATTCCTTTTTACTCCAATCTCTTGATATAGTTAGTAGTTCTTTTTTGAAAATATTTGTTTGTTTGTTTGTTTACTTTGGCTGCACTGGATCTTAGTTGCAGCAAGCAGGATCTTCATTGCAGCATGTTTTAGTTGCAGCATGCAGGCTTTTTATTTGTGGCATGGGGGCTCTTAGTTGTGGCGTGCTTGTAGGATCTAGTTCCCTGACTAGGGATTGAACCCAGGCCCCCTGCATTGGGACCGTGGAGTGCTACGCACTGGGCCACCAGGGAAGTCCCAATAGTTTTTTATATTAAACATTCTGTTCAAATCACTATGTGTCTTCTTTCTCCAGACTGATACAGGGGAGGAAGCAGAGTGAGAGCCCAGGTGTCTCTGTCTCTACCTTTCTAACGTGACAGAAAGACCATTTCCCTCATTAGTCTACTCCTTCACTCTCAGCCTTCCTGAGGCCCAGAGTCCTCATCTGTAAAATAGTGTTAATAACAGTACCTATCTCACAGGATTCTCATGACGGTTAAAAGAGATAATACATATACATTATTTGGAATATTGCCTGGCGTGTAGTAAGTGCTCACTACATGTTATTTGTCCTTATAGTTTAATCTGGGTAAATCTGTCATTGAGTTTGATTGGAGGGCCACAAGTACCAACTCAATTACTGACAGAAGCATATACCACAGTTTACTTAACCATTCCCATATGGTAGACATTTGGTTGTTTTTACTATTCTATTGTGATAAACAATGTCATCACGACCATCTTTGTGTATAAAACCTATTTCCCTCTGGGATTTTCTTTCTTTTTGAGGGTCCTGGCCCAATAAGGGAAGTAGAATTAGAAAGTATGGAAATACTCATGTTGAGGATCTCAGTGACTCTGAGATATCACCAGCTTCTCAAGAACCTCTTTCTGACTTCACTCCTTAACATGTGACAAAACTAAGATTTACTTTTTGAGGAAATACCAACATCTAATACACAATAAGTCATCTTATCATAGCTTTAAAATGTTTTTTGGTTCTAAGTTAGGTACCTTGGAGGTGCCCATTCTCAGTCAATCAAATTAATCAATTTTATTAAAATGCCAAATGGTTTAGAAATTAAACAATTTGGGGATAGAATTTCAATAATGACTTAATATTATGTGACCTTGGGCAATTTATTTTAACCTTCATGAGTCCTAGAAAAAATTTTTTTGGCTTTTCTGAGATGCAGTTTCCTCACAATTAAGATGGAGATAATCTCATATTAATCTGTGAATTAATTCAATTATTCGACAATTATCTATTGAGTTTTTTCTATGTGCCAGATACTCTTGCAGGTGCTTGGGGTGCATCAGTAAAAAATAAAATCCCTGCCCCCCAAAAGGACTTTATGATATAGTGGGGGTAGTGAGAAGGAGGGGGACAGATAACAAATGATAAACATGATGCTTTTATGTTTGTGAAGTAAATATTACAGCATGTTGAAAGATGGTAAATGCAATGCAAAATGTAGAGTTGGGAAATAAAGGACCAAATGTGCTTGGAAGAATTGGCTTTTTTAAAGGGTAGTTAGGGTGGGCCTCATTGAGATAACATTTGAGAAAAGACTTGAAGGAGATAAGGCAGTTAGCTGTGAAGCTACACAGGATGGATTATTCTAGGTAGAGAGGAGAGCAAGAACAAAGGCTGTAAGGTAAGAGCATGTCAGGCATGTTTGAGGAACAGCAAGGACACTGTTGATGAAGCAGAGTGAGCGAGAGGAAAAGTGGTAGGAGGTAAAGTCAAAGAAGTAACAAGTTCCAGATCATGTTGAACCCTCTAGGCCATTGTCGAGCTTTGGTTTTTACTCTGAGTGAAATGGAGAGTCACAGAGGATATTGTACACAAAATGGACATGATAAGACTTACATTTTATCAGAATCACTCTGGCTTTTGAGTGAGAATAAACTCTGGGGGTCGAGGATGCTATTGCAACCCTGTCTCCATCTTTTTCCCTTCCACTTGGAAGAGACAGCATGAGAGTTGAAAAAGTAGGGCAGTGATGGGGCTTGGAGAGCCATGCAGAGGCAAGGGCTGGGATTGGGGAGGTACAGGCTGGTGGGCCAGCAGCTGGCAATATTGCAGAGATGGGGTGGTGTGGAGGTGGTAGGCAGAAGAGATGGCCAGCATGGTGGGGATGGGTCGATTATATTGAGCAAATTAGTAAGTTAATGGTGCATGTAAGTGAATATAATGAGGATAATGGAAGCCATGTTTCTCACTGCTGGAGAAGGAATGAACAAAAACAGAGTGGGGAAAGGCTAGAAGGAACTCTGAAGTGCTGGTCTCTCTCAGTCTTTCTCTCCCTATAGATACGTAAGTGTGTGTACCCATGAATACACATATACTTATCTAGCTCTGTCAACTGAGAGGGCTTAGAAGCAGTGGCATCCTAGAAACAATGAGCATAACGAGCATCCAGATATTGGTTTCTAAATACCACCCTGCACTGAAGCTAGGGGTCCTTGGTGAAATGGCCAATGGCCGATCCCAAGGTGGGGGCGTGGCCTGGAACATCTTCTTGTGTTGGAAAATAAAGAAATACTCAGTGAATGATGGGGACATTTCAAAAGGACACAGCAGCTCCCACTGGCCAAATCAGGGACAATCTTAGCATTAAAAAAAGAGTAATAATGGATTACAACTCATTGAATAAGTTGTGAATCCATGAATCCATATACATAAATAAAAAAAAAAAAAGGGAAATCTTGTCTTTCCTGCAGAATGCCAGCTAATAAATGTAGCATGAATAATGTAAATAGAGAATTACCATTTGGCAACCTGCACAGATGTGGTTGATTTTGGCTGAAATGAGCAATCAGCTAAGGCTGAAGGGTGAAGATTCCACAAGGAACAGGGTATTTTGATATAATCTAGGAATAGCTCTCCATAAAATATTAATCAATTGCAAAGGAAGAAAGATGGTAAATTTAAGTGGAAAAACCTGGCAGATATCAACATGACTATGTGACTAAGGTTAACATCACCAACGTTGTATGGATTGATGTTATGTATCTTTTAATGTGATGCACTGAGAAGAGTGTGGCATTGTTTCTGTGGAATTCTTGCTAAAAATGAATTTCCTGAGCCAGATCATGAGGAAACATCAGAAGTTCCATGTTGAAGGTTGCTATGGTCTGAATGTTTGTATTCCTCCAAAATTCAAATGCTGGAATCTCAACACCCAATGTGATATTGTTAGGAAGTGAGACCTTTGGGAGGTGCTTATGTCATATGGGTGGAACCCTCCTGAATGGGATTAGTGCCTTATAATCTCCAGAGAGATTCCCTAGCCCCCTTCCATCATATGAGGACACAGGGAGATGATGCAAACTATGAACCATGAGAGGGCCCTTACAAAAACATGACCATCCTAGTGCCTTGACCTCGGACTTCCCAACCTCAAAAACTGTGAGAAATAAATGTTTGTTGTTTTTAAGGTACCCAGTTGGTGGTATTTTGTTATAGCAGCCCTAATGGACTAAGACAGAGGTCATCCTCCAAAATGTAACATCCTACAGAGTGTCTAGTACACAAAAAATGGGGAAAGACTGAGGAATTGTTCCAGATCAGAGTATCTAAAGAGTCATAATAGCTAAACACAACATGTATTCTTGAGAGGATCCTGGACTACAGAGGAAAAAGAGCATTCTTTGAGATAATTAATGAAGTTTGAATGAGACTGGATAGTAGCGTCATATCCGTGTCGATTTACTAATCTGAAGAGTTGTATGCTGGTCATATAGCAGAGTGTTCTTGTTTTTGGAAAATACTTGTTAGTACTTTAGGGTGATAGGAATTACTCTAAAAAGTTCAGAATATATAGGTAAAATCATTTCAAAATAGTTTTATTTCTAAAAAACGGTTATTGGAGGTGAGAGATGATGATAACTTAGACCAGGGAGATGACAGTGGCATTGGTGAGAAATGATCAGATTCTAGATAAAATTTGAAGGTAGAACCAGTAGGACTTCCTGATGAATTTGACATAGGTTATGAAAGAAAAACAGAGTGCAAGAATGGCTCCAAGATTTTGGCTTGAGCACCTGAATTAATGGAATTACCACCAACTGATATACAAACTATGGGTTGGGCAGGGTTTTTTTTTCTTTTTTTTGGGTTGGGGGTCCAGAGTTCCGCTTTGGATGTGTTGAGTTTGAGATACTTGCAAGACTTCCTAATGAAGATATCAAAGAGGCAGTTAAATTCAGAATCTGGAGTTCAAGAAGAGATCTAGGCCAGAGATATAAATCTGGGAGTTGGCGGCAAGCATATAGTATTTAAAGTCAATAGGGGATGAAATCACCAAGGAAGGGGATGTAGATTGAATAGAAAGAAGACATTCTCAGGACTGCTTGGCAGGGATTTTTCGGCCTAGGTAATCTCACTGAAAAATGGCTCAAAAATTTCCAGCTACAATCTGCCCTCAGTAGTTGAGAGTTCCACATTCATAGATTGAAATACTTGAAAAAAAAATTCTAGAAAGTTCCAAAAAGCATACCTTGAATTTGCTGCACACTGGGAATTATTTACATAGCATTTACATTGTATTTACAACTATTTACGTAGCATTTACTTTGTATTAGGTACTATAAGTGTTCTAGAGAAAGTATACAGGAGGATGTACATAGGTTATATGTATGCCATTTTATATAAGGGACTTAAGCATCTGTGGATTTTGATATCGGGGCAATTGGTTTATCAAGGGACAACTGTATGTAAAAATCCATGCTCCAAATCCCAACATTCTTTGTCCTCAAAGAGCCGCAAGTTTGACACATGAAAATAGGATGACTAACATAAAAAACAATAATACTATAAGCATTAAATTTACACTGTATTTACTGTGTGTCAGGCACAATGCTAAGTGCTTTATAAGGATTATCGCATTGAATCTTCACCTTGACCATATGAGGGAGGTAATATCATTCTATTTTTTTATATGAGGAAACCGAGTCTTAGAGGATTTAGATAATTTGTTCAAGCCCTCACAGCTAGCAAACAGTGAGGCTGAGGTTCATACCTTTGTGCTCTACCTACATCACCTTTCATTTTAGTAGCTGCACTCTCCTGCCTAAAGTCCAAGACAAGGGCAAAAAAGCCTATAATGGGGTTCTAGATTTCTCTTGGCAGGCTAAAACAACAAACCCAACCCAACATACTCACACACACACACACACACACACACACACACACACACACACACACACACACACAATTTGTAGTTGAAGATTTAAACGATTTGAGAAAATGTTATTCTTCAGAGTGGTGCCCCTCGCTTCCTGGGGGTGCCACCCTTTGGAGAAAGGTCCCAGAAACTCCGATGTGATGGAAGGAGTGCTACAGGGCAGTAAACCCAAGTTTCCAAGGACCACAGTCCAACAATAGGCTGTGGGGAGAATATTCCAGCTCCAATGAGAACCAACTGCTCCTGGATTCTGAACACAACCAACCCTGTGTTTTTAAGAATGTATCTTTCCTGAAATTTCCTTCTTTTTGGCTTGCTGTTATTTGCCACTTTTACAAGCTACCGAACCACATCACTGGTGTGAACAGTTTCAGAGCTTACATATTTCTTCTTGTAATCTGTGTAGTCGATCTTGTAACTATAAAGAGTGAGATGGTAAATCCTGAGCTCCCATTCTGAGTCAGAATTTATGACAAGAACAACGTGCTTGTGCCCAAACAGAGCCATGCATGTATGGTAATACGGCACTTGAAATTTATATACTTCCTTTTATCCAAGGAACAGAAAGTGCCTCGATAAAACGGATGAGGAGCCAACTGTCTTCAGCAGGCAATGAGAACAGTTCAGAATAGGACTGCTGAGGGAATCGTTTAACTTCTGCAAGGCCAGGGTTCACGCTAAACAAGCATGTTTCCCAATGTTTTATGGAAGTGGTTCCAGGAGACCACTGCCATTTCAACCCCTGCTCAGCAGTGATGAATTTAAGTGCATCTCTGCCCACCAGTTGTGTAATTGAAGCCATTTCTTCACCACTGCTGGTTGGTGCTGGTTGCCATACAGGACTAGCTCCTGGTTATTTGCTGAGGAGGTTACTAGCAGAATGGATCCTAGTCCTTCCTTTCTACTGGCTACTTAGCTTTTCTTCTTAGTAAGGGCAACTGTATGATTTTCTTTGCTCGTTTTAAAAACTCATCCTGTAAATAAGGCCACTTTAATTTACAACTCCGCTATAAAATACAATGGCTTCTCTATATTGCATACTTTAAAATGGTCATGGTGCAGTAGGTCCTTGTACCCGTTACCTACTGATGCAGCATGACACATTACCCAAAATGGAGTGCCTTCAAACATTTATGACCTCCCGGTTTCTGTGGGTCAGGAGTCCTGGTGTGGCTTGACTGGGTCTTCAGCTATAGGGTCTCTCACAAAGCTGCAGTCAAGGTGTTACCCAGGGCTGTGGTCAAATCAAGGCTGGATGAAGGGAGAAGTACTTTCATTCATGTGGTTTTTGGGCAGGATTCAGTTCCTCTGGGCTGTTGGACTAAGGCCTTAGTTCCCTACAAGCTCTTGGTGGAAGACTGACCTCAGTCCCTCTCCACCTGAGCATCTCACAGGCAGAGGGTGGGGGGCGCGGGGGTGCCAGCGAGCCAGATGGAAGTCAGCCCTTTGTGACCTGGTCACAGATGTGACATCCCATCACCTCGTATTCTGTTAGTTCTGTTAAGCCACCAATTCATGCGTAAGGGTAGGGGGGTATACAGGGCATTGAAACCTGGGGGACGGGGGTCACTGCCAGCTGCTTTAGAAGGCTGCCCACCACAGTCCTTCACATACCTTGTCTCGCTTTATCCTCATGGTAATTCTCCAGTGCGTTGCTGGCCCCCCTGTTTATAGGAGAGACATTGAGTCCTCAGACCTCTCCTGCTTGCGCCTATGACACTGAAATTCATCTTCAGTGACTCATAGTATTTACTCATTTATGGATTTATTTCATGAAAAGGTAGAATTACAAGATATTAAGTGTGCTACTGCGCTAGATGCTGGTAAGTTTGTATTCTTGGTAGAATATAGGTGCATACAAGCGTTCTAATCGTTCTTAAACAAATATTCCTTAAGGGGAGGAACTGTTTATAGAGTATATCATAGTGCCTAATATATTGAGTTATAGCAGTAGTAGATATTCATAAGAATTACTAATCTACTGAAATGTTTTTCAAATATGTCTGTGAGCACTCTTCTGGTTTTTGAGTGTCTAGGACCCAATCACTCCCATTTCAGAACTGAAACACAGATGAGCAGTGGTTATGATACGAACAATGCCCCAGAAACTGCGATGGAGAATTTCATTCCAGTGCTATTTATAGCCCGACCTCAATGTACAAACTACATGGGAAAAACCGGCATGTAACTTGAGTTAGCTCCACATCAAATGCGTGAGTATCTACCCCAAGGCTCATCACTGTATTGCTGGTGAGATAATGTACAAAAATAATTGTATAAATTGAAAAATGCCTATAAACATGAGATGAATCTTTAAAATTGTTGGTGCTGCTGCTTCCTTAACTCAGGGAGCCTCCAATGTGCCAAGCACTGTGATAATTGCTTCTTAAGAATGTCTCTCATTTAATCCTCCTCACCACTGCTCTGAAAAGCAAAGTCAGAACTGGCGGTCACCGGTGGTACAAAAGGGGCTTGGCCCTGGGGTGTGTGAGTCCTTGGTGGCCAGAGAGGGAGAGCTCCAAGTGAAACCCTCCTCACTGACACAGTCAAGTCCTAGAGTTAAGGGAAGTGGGATTGTACCCCCAGCACCATGGCCCACACAGAAACAGATCAGTGCAGGCATGCGTTTGCTTTTTTAGGAAGATATAGTGCCTTCTGAGATAATGGAAGATACTCTGGGATTTGAAAGTCAGTGAGAGGAACTACCGGTTCCTCAAGTATTCCTTGACTAACAGAAAGGCAGGAGTTCTACTGGGGGCCGTCATCTAGCAGATTAGATGTAGCCTAGAGACAGTGATGTGGTCATCTCCAGTGTATGCAGTTACTTTCAGGCCAGAAGGAAAGACAAGCCCAGTTTAATAAAACCCAGCAGTAGGCACCTAGAGAATCAATAAATGTTGGTTGATGCCCACAGGGCAACTTGGAAGCAAAGTTATACCAGCTGGAAGACCTTTTGCAGATAGTTATTTTTGAACAACAATCTAAGTTGTGTAAAAGCAGAAATAGAAATGACTGCTGGCAGGAACCCTGACTTGTGCCTTGAAATCATTAATACGCTGTGGTTGATTTGCAGCTTTTAATGGTGTGGTCAAGAGGTCGCCATGATTCAGTACAGTACCTCTTTTTCCTACTACCTTCCTCTCTTAGAAAAAAAACAGTGCTAAAATATTCTGTAGAACCCATATTCTAAGTAGCAGCCTCTATAGCAACAGAGCAGGTAGGAGGTAGCTGCTGTAGTTTCTATCTTTTACTTTTTTCCTCCAAATATCCAGATTTCTAAGTGTTGAAAAAACACAAACACCAAAAACCTCATTAGAATTTTGGATTAAAGACAGCTATCTGTCTTGTGTCATTTTTGATATGCCAGCTGATAATTGGGCTATAGCTGAGTCTAAAAATAACATACAGTGCATTAAAATAATACTCCTTGGCTACATTTCCAAAGTGGTATTCTGGGACTTCTGTGCATTAATCCTGTAACAATAACAGGATTTGCGCTTTTAACTCCCCTGGTGTAGCTTTGAAAATCTAGCCTAAAGCAGCTAATGTTGCCATTTAAATTATCATCTCACTATCCTTAGGGAAATCTGGAGATTAAAAAAATGACAACCCAACTGCTTCAAGTGACCTATACCTGGGAGAATAAGAGAAACAACCTATTTCTCCTCAGGAACTGGACTGATCAATATAAATATTTCAAAAGGACATCATCCAATAAAGTCCTTAGAATTTGTATCCTGCTTCAGAGCACCCACCCACGATATTTCCAACATGGATGTATGACGTTTTCCACAGGCGAGAGAGACAGTGTGGTCACTGAATAACTGGAATTGAACTAGGTTGCAAGTGTGTGAGCCTGTGTGTGTGTGTGTATGTGCGCGCGAGCGCGTGCGTATAGGGAAGGAAGGGGAAGGAAGCTGTCATTATTGTGTATATTTCTGGTAAACATTCTTTTTTCCCTACAGAAATTTGGGCATATCTCAGAAATTAGGTGCTGTTAATCGTGTCAGCTTAAAAAAATGCATATCCTAAAATTTGTGCATAGCTCCAAATTGAAGCTCCAACTGGCTCTGAATTGAAGTGGCAGGAGTTTTTCAATGATACCATTAATCACATTTTATTAATTGAGAAAAAGAGCTTTTGTGTAGCTGTGGTTGTGATGGGCTAGATTTAATCAGTGTAGGTACCACTAACAGGCTGGCACTGCTTTCGGCCTGCAATGCCTTTGAAATTCTAAAACGGAAAAGGAGGCCAACACACTGAGCAATTATTTCAGAACAGATTGCCCGTTAACATTTCATAATATCACTGAAATACATCCTTTCTGGGACAGAGACTTGCTTTGGCTACGAACATCCAAGAGGTGGCAGCACCCCATGCTCTGTTGGCTGCTGCATCCCTCCAGACAGAGCTCACCGCAGAGGTCTCATCATTGCGTCACCTGAAAGCCAGTTTGCAGGGTGGGGGTGGGGGGAGTGATGGAGGGGAGATATAGCATTTTGCATCCCAGTTCTTCCGGAGAGTTCAGGAAACAGCTGCATGGATTGTTTTAAACGGATTTGAAAAGGTTTTTCTTTTCTTTTTTTTTTTCCCTGAGATCTTTGGCCTCATGTGATATCTTTCTATGAAGACCACATGGGTGCACTTATGAGTTTCCTGGTTTGCTCCCTGAGGGAGGAAGAGTTTCAACTGTCAGGGATCCCCTGAGACCTCATTTTCAATTGCCTGTACTTGTCTTCATAAACACAGGAAGGTGGATTAAGACAGATCATCAACGATCATTTTTTGGAGCATGTGTTTGTGCACGGCACTTAACACGGCGCTGAGACCGTGACACTGTCCCTGGCTAGAACACTTCTCTTCTTCCCCAACTCTTCTCCCAGCCCCCTCCCTCATCCCGTGCTAAAAATACTCCACAGAACAAATAGCTGTTGAGACAACTGAAAACCTGCACAAATGAGTAACACTATAGCCTGACATGCTAAGTGTCAAATGCCCGGGATGAAAAGCATCAGGTGACATGGGTAAGGGCGCATCAGGACTGGTCTCGACTGGCCAGTGTCCAGATGTCTGTAGAACCTGGCCCTCTGCATGTGTGTTAGTTTGAGGGCAAGAGCTGGGACGCACTGAGGTCACTTTGCTGATGGGATTTATTGGCAGGATACAGGAGACAGGACTCTCATGGGAAACTGGTCTTTAGGAGGCCACAAGGAAGCTGAAACTGGGGAGTCCAGCACAGTTCAGCCATGGGAGTTCCTATCCCCACTCGATCCATCATAGGGACTTGGCTTCTGTGTCCACCACAGCTACAGCCACCAACCTGGCCTCGCTTTCAGCTCTGTGCATCTTTTCAATAGCTCATTCCTTAGTTTAGTCTCAGCTTTGGCACTCTCATATACCCTGTGTCCCATAGCTTTCCTGCATGGCTTGTGCTCTCTGTATACATTTTTTCAGCTTCTTTTCCCACTGACAACTCAATGACCATCTTCCCTGTATTTCCCATTCGATTTCCAGAAAGAGAAGGCGGGGGGGGGGGGGGGGGGGGCGGCGGCCAGGGGAGAGAATGGAGAAAGAGAGAGTCTCATTGGCTTAATTACGTCATTACATAGTCCCTGTCTGGCTTGAGCTTTGGAGGCCTAACCACCTCCCAGAAAGTGAGCCAGACTGTGATTGGCAGTCCTTGAGTCACCTTTATTAAAGACCTGCCTCCCAGCCTGGACAGTGGGCACAGGCATTCCTTTCGGGAGGGCTGTGGATGTGAAAGTCACCGACTGATATTTTGCCCCTCTCTGCACGCAAAGGAAGGAGCAGAATTGTTCTCTCAGGATCAGTAATGCTGGATGTCCTGGTGTCAGGGTACCGCTGCCCTGGTGGGTTGCTCCAACTCTAGTGAAAGATGAACTCTTCACCTCTTTTCTTCTTTGCAGGAATTCAGCCATGCAGCTTGGAGAATGATCTTAAGGGTGGTATTTTACACTCCACCTTCAATGATTTCAGAAACGTGGAGAAAGGGGAATAGAACGTATATTTGCACCATGATGTCATGTGATTATGTACAGCACAGGTTTGTTTGGGCCAGGCTGGGAGAGGGGAGCTTTGGATTAGGTACCAGTCTCCTTGTTAGAATCAAATTTTCCTTAATAAGATCTGACTTACATTTTAATCCAAAGACAGATTCTCACGGGCTACCTCTAGGTGCCATAACATATGCAGCAATGAGCAACTTACCTGTTGCCCAGCGAGCTGGCAGCATCCCTGGTTGTTATAAGCCAAGCCATTTGGAGCAGGGGTGAGGGGTGGGCACACAGGATATGATGGCCAGAGAGCTGCTGCAGTTTATTGGCCTTGGCCTTTGCCTTCCTCTAGTCCTTCACTGTTATGCTGAGGGTATGTGGCAAAACGAGCTGGCCTCACAAGGCAGCTTGTTTGCTTTCGGTTACTTCCATTTGAGCCACCAAGCACTTGAGGAGCTCTTTCTTCTTCTTCTGTGTGCCTTGAGAGCCTGAACATCCCCTCCGTCTCTTCTAGTTGTAGCCAATCTCAGCTATACAGTACTGACGGGAGTATATTAACTGTGGGTGTGAAGATGAAGCCAGGTGCAAACTATGGTTAGTTTTTTAGTGGTGATTGAGTCCCTTCAGCACATCTATGGGGATTTCTATACACGGTGAATTTGGTCACTAATTGCACTGCTTTGTGGCATCCCATTTATCATTATCTGAAGTTTTCTTTAAAAAAATTATTAATTGATGTTTCCTGATGTTAAGTTTGAGCTCATTAATTAGGTTGTAAGTTCCTTGAAAGAAAGAAGGGACTTCTGTACTCCTAAGCATCTCCTGCAATGTCAAACACAGTCTTAGGCAAGGAGTGGGCACTTAACAGATACTAGTTAAGTTGTTTTGACTCAATCTGAATTCTGTGTTCAGCTCAGGAAATTTATTATTAGGTTCTCTGTTTGGAAACCTGAAGGCACAGATTCGTTTTGACCAACTTTCCAACTTTCATCTTCTCTTGATCACTTCAGGAAGAAGAGCACCCTAGATACTGAGTTTTCTAGCACTCAGAGTCCCAGGTCTCCAGTAGGATTCAAAATGTCCAGGAGTCTTCAGCTTTTGACTTATTACTTTTTCAGTTTCCTCTTAGTTAACTTCCTCTTTCACCAAATGATTCTCCTCTCCGAGTAGGATAAGTGCAGTTATGCTGTGGTAAGGATAGCTTCCAAAACTCAGGAAAGATTCTGCCTGTCAGAGTGACTCTGGGACCTGATGGCAGAGTGTCTGTCACCCCAGCATGTGCTGTGGGGATCACTGCAGCAAAGGGAGAGAGCATGGGTAATTGCGCCCTAACTAGTAACTAAGTCTCCCCCCTGAAAGTGACACCCTTTACATCTGGTCATATTTCATTGGCCAGAGGATGTCACGTGGCCATGCTTAACTTCAAGGGGATGAAGAAGTGCAATCCTTCCTCGTCCCTGCAGGAGAAGAGAACCAGAAATGTTGGTGACGTCCACAATGACCTCCACACCTCTTCAGAGAGCTTGGAAGTTACTGCCTTCCGGTTCATTCTGCAGCGAGACATGGAAACCTTGAGAATAAATAGAAACACTTTGTTTCTTGGGTTTCACAGGAATTAAAAATCAAAATGAACCCATAATAAAGGTGATTTATATCAAAAATTAAAAAAAATTTATTATGTAAATTAAGGTTTTTTTGGGGGGTCGAATCAGTGATCAGAAGTAATCAGTGAAATCCTTTTTGAATGCCATCTGTAAATAGATATTTGAGGTAAGCAACTCTATGTGTTCACAGTTGCCAGGCCTGATCTTGTTTCTGATGCTTCCTACACCTCACAATCACTTGCAGGCCCAGCAGCTCAAAGACTCCTCTGTAGAGCAGAGTCACTTTGTACTCATGGGCTGTGAGGATCCACTCTTTATTTCTGCCCTGTGCCTGTTGGTCGCAAAGCAAGACCGCAGGTTTTTCAAAAGTAGATAGGGAGCTGACCTACTCACTTAGTTGTCCTAGGTTCCTCACTCAGTTGTCCTAGATTCCTCACTCCCCTCCCTGCAAATAATTAATTCTAACTATAAGAACAATAAGTTTATTCACTGATGTAATGAGTTTGGTATTCAACTCTCTTTTCATCCAAGTCAATGGACTATTACTATGACATGCCAGATAAGAGAAAACAACAGTATGATTGAAAGAGTCTTTGCATTTGGGTCTGAAGATTGTCAGTCCCAGTTCTGTCATGTTCTAGCTGTGTTACCTTGGAAAAGTCACTTTGCCTCTCTGAACCTTCATTGGTGAGATTAGGATAATTATATTTACCTTCCAGGATGGAGTTTCCTGTCTATAAAAGGTAAACTGTATCTACCTCTCAAGGTTGTGGGGATTTAAATTATTTTGCCAAAGATAATTTCTGGGAAATATATATGTATAAGTATGTACATCCCAAGCTGGAAATTTCTTCCCTCCTTTTTTGCTTGCTAATTAAGAGTCATAAATAAGATGCTGACGAGCTGCAGTCTGCCGTCTGTGCTGTAGCTGGAGGGCTGTTTTGACTTCGCCTGACAAATGGCTAACCAGCCGCTCCCACCATGCCCAACTCAAGTGTTCAGCACTGAGAAATCCAGCTACTGCCAACAGCATCTTATAAACTTGTCACTGTTTACTTACTTGGTGACAGTGTTTTTGTTCACTGATCATCCCTGAGATTTCACCCATCGGGGTGTGTCTGTTTCCCTCAAAATGGCATTTAAACACAATCATTTCCTCAACCACATGAAAATAGTGAAGATCCCTAAATGAGACTTGGTGCCTTTGCAATTCATCCCCATTGCAGTGCAGTTGGGGTGGAATGTTGTCTTTACAAAGCAGTAGCTTGGATATGCTTGGGACTCTATTAAATGGGCAGAAACTTCAAAACTGCTCCAGTATACTACTAGCCAAGACTTCCAGGTGACCAGTTGAGTGGTAAGCTTCTACCAGCTTGGGAGAACTGATTGTTACATTTTCAGGAATTTTGCAAGGTGGTTGAAGTCATGTTGGTAAATTGAAATCAGCCGTGGTGGGAGTGTTTACACCATGAAAATTGGCAAACACTACAAAATCAGGCTTTTTCTCCCAGAGAGCTGGTTGCTAAACATTTAGAAGCCCAGTATACGGTATAACCAAGTCTTTGTGCATCTGGGTCAAACCCAGGTGTAACCGAGGGTAGGAGAAGGGACATGGCAAATCAGAAGTATGAGTGAAGTCATGGTGCTGAGTTAAGGGAGAAAGGGAGCAGACTTTTCTTGAGCCCATGCTTTGTGCCAGGGTCTACTGTAATCTAGATTGGGATTGATACGTGTCAGGAGGTGTTTAGCAAATTAATGGGGTAGGCCTGCCAAAAATGTGTTCAGATGAAGGACAGAGAGCCTTCCAGGGCCTGACTCAAATCTGGTCATGAGAGAGGAGGTATAACATCGTGCTTTTCACTCGGGTTTCTATCCAGGCCCAGGCTGAGACTGGGGAAAGGCTTGAAGTAAAAGCTAAAAAGGCTGCTTCATCAAGACTTTGTAGTACCAGGCAGCGTGTTTGGATTTGGCATCTTGTTTGTTCCAGGACCTCAGCTGCAGCAGTATGGGGACAGCAGAGGCTTGGCTGACCCCTGGAGCTCAGTGAGGTGGGCTCACTTGTGACCGCTTTTTCAAGGGTACTTTGCAGAGGGCCACGGTGCTATATGAGCAGATTGGAAGGGGCAAGGGCCAGTAGAATTTATTTATGTGATCCCGTAGCTGATAAGGCAAGGCAGAAACTGGTGGCACCTATGTGTTCTTCTAACAACTGTATGAGAAAGACATTATTATATCCATCTTGTAGATGCAGAAACTAAGGATCAGAGAGCTTGAACAACTTGCCTGATATGATGCAGAAAGTAAGATAAAAATGTGGGATTGTCTGACTTCAAACACCCTTGAGGCCTCTATGACCTCTCTTTACCCTGTGTCTGCATATTCTTCTGTCCTTTCCTTCTTTCTGATCTTGGGGAAAGAATTGTCTCTCCTCTCTCTAAGGTCAACCTTTCCATTTGTGTCCACGAGTTCCGTACCCTCCCAATTCCCACTCCAGAGTCTTTACAAAGCACCCCCTTGCTCTGTGGTGCATCTTAGGTCTGCCCCTTACCGCAGACATCTTTCCATCTGTCACATGAAGTGAGTGGCTGTATTGGTTCCTTTCTCAGTCTTAGCCTTTCAGCCGCATTGAACATAGTTCAGATTCTCCTTTATTCTTGAACCTCTCCACACCCAGTTTCCACAGCTCATTTGTTTTTCTCTTCCCTCTCTGGTTACTCCTCTGGCCACTTCTGGCTCTTCTCCCTTTTTCTAATCCTGGAACTGTAGGCATTCCTCCAAGAGCCTTGTGTTGGTTCTCTTCCTCTTCTTCAGTCGTTCCCCTTTGAGGTTCCCTTTGGCCTCAGCTCTCTCTGCAGACAATCCCAAATCAATAACCCACAGGTCTGATTGGAAAATGAATAGAAATACCTTGACTGGGTCTCCAGGGCCAAGAGCAGTCTCTGGCATAGAGTGAGCACTCAATAAGCAAATGGATTTCGGATGAAGAAAACATTGTCAACAGAGCTGAGCATATGCGTATTGATTTCTTTGAAAGCTACCCCCTTTAGGCTCTGAAAAAAAGTCAGGAACTGTGCCTTTTCCCCATTTTTGATTCTCTGATCCAGCGTAATACATAATAGCTGTTCAATAAATGTCTGTTGCATGAATGAATGAGTCCAAGTTTGCTGGTAGGTCAGTGCATAATTGTGGCCGTCCTTATATAGGAATTTAGACTTAATTCTGTGTGCAGTGGGCTTGGAGCCATCCAAGGGTTTTTCTCATCGCGTATCTCAGTTGGGGCTGAGCTCCAGGATGACTCATCGGCTGCAGTCGGTGTTCAAAACTTTGCACCATCTACCTCCCTTGCCCTTTCTATTCTGTCTCTAATCAGTGGTCCTATCTTGTTGATTTTACTTCAAAATATGGCTTTATGGCTTGTATCTGTGTTTTAGTTTCTATTCTCATGGCCACCTCCCAAAGTCAGCCCTAATTACCTCTCGTCTGGGCGTCAGTGCTGGTCACTCTCACTCCACAGGCTTTGGCTGTTCTACTGATGACTGGCTTTGAGTTTGAGAAAAAAAGAAAACAGAACAAAGCTGGATTGGTTCTGGGAAAGCAAGGATAAAGAGGGCTAATATGACTCTCCATTTTCTGCCTTTAATCCTGTAGGCCCTTTAAATCTGCTTGCTGCTTTGGGTTTTACCCTTGAGTTGCCTGAGTGGGTTTATCCCTTCATTGCTTCTCATAACAAAGACGGGGATCCCACCCCCACAATAGAGCCAAGTTGTAGGAGAAAGAAGGTGGACCATTGGAAAGGTTGTGCTTAACTATGATGTGGAAGAGAGCTAAGGAAACAGAAGAACAACCCTTTAGGGAGGGGAGGACAAGGGAAGGGAAAAGGTAAGAGATAGGGAGAAGGTCTTTGAGATAATCTTTCCAGATGAAGGGAAGAGAAAAGAGGGAGAGAAGACAGGAGCTGAACTTCTGCCATTTTTTTCATAGCTAATTTTGGGTAAATAGGCCCTTTCTGAAAATGCTTTCTTAGAACTTTGTGGGTCCAGAATTTATCCTAATAAAATAGTGAGCTAATGGAGTTTAGGGGACATGTCCGGGGACTCCTACACTTAAAAAATTTAGATCAGTGTTATGCAAAAATGATGGTAAGTATTTAGGAACTTTTTAGTAATTTTACATTGCCACTGTGACGGGCTGGAGGTGGGTAGTACTGGCTGGAGAGAGCCGATTGTGGGCATTTCTTCCCATCTCTGTGGCTCAGTGACTTCATGTCACTGAAATCAGCTTAAAATCAGTCATGGCAGGGGGTATTTTTATCTTGCAAATGGGCAAATGCCACAGATCAGGACTCCTCCTACATCCCACCCCACCACTCTGGGTACCAAACATTTACTAGCACTCCACTGCCTGGCTGCCATGTCTGCACACCCCATCAGGGGACACTACTGAGTAAAATGTTGCTGCATTTATGCAGCGAGTTGCTGGTAGCTGCTGGGGCCTCCTCAGCAAGCTCAGTACGATGGTGTATCTGTCAGCCAAGGAATGAGGGGACACGGGTTCTTCATCACAGGGAATTTGAATTGCACTGCCTTAGGTCATCCTCAGCTTGTTTAAGCATTCCAACAGAGGTCTTCATGCTAAGCACATGGAATAGCCCACAGATTTAGAAACCTGCCACTCCAGGTTTCAAGCCCTCTGAGATAGTTAGGATCTGGGGTAGCACAGGGGAGGGGGATGCAAATCCAGCCAGGGCGGAGAAGTTATACGTGAAAGAGATGAAGGTGTGTGTAATTAGTCTACTAGGGCTGTGATCACAAAATGCCACAGACTGGGTGACTTAAACAACAGAAATGTATTCTCACAGTCCTGGAGGCTGGAAGTCCAAGATCAGAGTGTTTGCAGGTTTTGTCTCCCCTGAAGCCTCTCTCCTTGGCTTGCAGATTGCTGCCTTTTTGTCATATCCGCACATGGTCTTTCCTCTGTGCTTGAGCATCTCTGGTATCTCTTCCTTTTCTTATAAAGACATTGAATTAAGGGCCCACCCTTGTGACCTAAATTACTTCCTTTAAGGCCCTACCTATAAATATTGTGACTCTGGGGGTTAGAGCATCAGCTCGTGAATTTCAGGGGACAAAATTCAGTCTGTAACAGTGTGTCACTGTTGACTGTCCAGGCTCATGCTGCGTTTCAGTCAAGCACCGTGTAACGGCATGGGACTGTGGAGACCTCGTACCCACTCCAGGGATACCATCTCACTTTTCCTAGATGCCGCTTCCACTTCCCTCTCTCCATTCCCACCTCAAGTCCCATCTCTCCAATGTAGTCTTCTCTGACTCCTCCTGCTTGGAGAGAAGTCTCCCTCACCTAACTCACTAGCACTTTTGCTCTGTGTATTGTAAAGTTGGTCATGCATCTCATCAAGCTTTGCAATGCCTCTCGTGATATCATCTCAGTGTATGTGTGGCATGTATTTAGGGCTTGTCTACCCAACTAGATTGTAGCTAGCTTGAGAAATGGACATCTTACTCTTCTTGACACCCAACCTCCTCGATTTAGTGATTAATTAGCTGTGTGCCTGGTATAGAGTGAGAAGTCAATAAACATCACAGAGTTGATGGACCTCTTCCTGAAACAGTTAAGGTCATTATATGCTCAGAGGTGTTTGTGGAATCAAACTTATAGTGGTAAGTTTGAGGCTTTTTTCCCCTTTATTGTGGATAGCAAGCCAGAATTTTCTAGTAAATGCCCATTTATGGATGTTATTGTTCCAGTGAGTTATTATGACTTTTAACTCTGACTCTGGTATAAAAGAGACCTGGATTTGAGTTCCAGTTTTCACAGTTACCACAGTCTGACCTTGAGTAAGTTATCTGAACTCTGTAAGGCTCAGTTTCTTCATCTGTAAAATAAGAGTAATGATAATACCTTATTTCACAGAGTGGTGACACAGGAGTAAAATAGAAATAGTTGCACTAAGTGGATAGTAGATGTTCATCATTAATATTACTCTGGTACACAGAGATAAAACAAACAACAACAACAACAACAAAAAACTGTAGACAACTTAACTGTAGATATCAGTATTTACTCCTCAGAACCAAGAGTAATTTGGGACTTCCCTGGTGGCGCAGTGGTTAAGAATCCACCTGCCAATTCAGGGGACATGGGTCTGAGCCCTGGTCTGGGAAGATCCCACATGCCATGGAGCAACTAAGCCTGTGCGCCACTACTGCTGAGCCTGCACTCTAGAGTCCGTGAGCCGCAACTACTGAGCCCACATGCCACAACTACTGAAGCCCATGTGCCTAGAGCCCGTGCTCCGCAACAACAGAAGCCACTGCAATGAGAAGCCTGTGCACAGCAATGAAGAGTAGCCCCCACTTGCCACAACTAGAGGAAACCCGTGTGCAGCAACGAAGACCCAACACAGCCAATAGAAAATAAATTAATTAAAAAAAAAAACCCAGGAGCAACTTGAAAAGAAAAGCACTTGCACACCATCAGAGGATCAGCCATGCAAATAGCCCATTTAGTGCCTGATACCAAGTGCTCCTGGGTTAAGAATTTTGTGAAGAATCCAGAAGGAACACTTTCCTATCTATGATGAGTTGACTTCTGAACAACCTGTGGCCTCACATTGTCATCAACCCGCTTCCCAAGTCCCACTTCCCCTTGTAAAGCATAAAACGTTTTTACCTACAAAACACTGTGTGTGTATGGAATTTTGTCATTCTGGAGGTGGTCAGACTACACGGGAAGTACAGCCTCATTAAATGGAAATAAGTAAGCATGACATTTGTCCTGAAGTTAAGGATAAAGTTACACTGTATTCAATGTTTTCTCAGAGATATTCAAGAAAAACAACTTCAGTGGAAGAAAAGAAAAGCTATTCAGGGACCCCCCCACTGGTAGTCTCACTAGAACTTCTAAATGCTCCAGAGCAAGCCTGGGTGGGGCTGCTCCTGTAGGGAGAGCAAGAAGGCGGTGAATGGGAAGACAGTGCAATCCTGTGCTTCTCTAGGGCAGCCGGTGCGAAGCAGAGGCCTCCAAAAAGGCTCAAAGTGGCTTGTCAGCTTTTCTGCATGTTCTAACAAATTAGACATACATCCCAAAAGGTATACTGCAATATTAAAGTCCATTTATATACGCTATAAAGTTTCCCCTGTGTGTCCTGCAGGCACATGCGTGGCTGGGAAGTGTCTATGGGTTGATTCCTTTGGGAATTATATGGAGCTGACACGGCTGAAACCCACAATGACCCAGACGAGCACAGAAGCTTGGGCTGAAAAAGTGGCCGCTGCCCCTATGTGTAAGTAAGTAATATTAATCCCCACTGAGCAGAGCAGTGCAAAATTATTAAGGCTGCTTCCTGAAGAAACTTCTAACGCAGTGTGTAATGAAAATGTCAGGTGCAATGAGTTATTAGGTGCTGCCCTGCTGTTCTGAAGCGCCAGGTATTTCTCTACCTGTTATCCAAGCAGCCGAGTCTTGTGGGGCAGGCAGTTCCAGCCTGAGGAGAGCATCAGCAGTTATTTGTGCTGAGAGGATCATAAAGTGAGTGACAAAGGAAGCCAGAAGGAAGTGCCTGAGGAAATGGTGGGGTGTCTGTGGTGGAGGTGATGTGAAGAGGGAAGTGTGGTGAAGGCATGTGGGAGGAGGACCCTGACTGGTGTATGACAGTGAGTAATGTCATGACCCAAGTAATCTGGCCCTGTGGATTTAAAAACTATTCTTTTATTTTTAAAATAAATTTATTTATTGGCTGTGTTGTGTCTTGGTTGCTGCAGAAGGACTTTCTCTAGTTGCAGTGAGCGGGGCTACTCTTCATTGTGGTGTGTGGGCTCCTCATTGCAGTGTCTTCTCTTGTTGTGGAGCACGGGCTTTAAATGCATGGGCTTCAGTAGTTGCAGCACATGGGCTCAATAGTTGTGCCTCACAGACTCTAGAGCACAGGCTCAGTAGTTGTGGCGCATGGGCTTAGTTGCTCTGCGGCATGTGGGATCTTCCTGGAGCAGGGATCGAACCCGTGTCCCCTGCATTGGCAGGTGGATTCTTAACCACTGCACCACCTAGGGAGTCCCTAAAAACTGTTCTTATGGCAGCTTTTATTATTAGAAATTCAAATGGGATCATTGCAGAGAGGAATATGGTTTTGGTTATTTCTGTAGTCGTTCTAGAAATGCAAGCTCAGTGTTTGGCATTTATTTATGTTTGTTATTTATTTTGGACTTCATAGAAGTTTGCCTCTCTCTGTGATGCTTACCTCAGCCAGATTCTTGGAGTCTCTCTGGCCTCTCCTCTTCCCTCAGTCATGTCCAGTCATTGTCAAATGGCTCTGAGCAAGTTAATCTTTCTTAATCTCCGTTTCCTTGGGTTCTACCTTTGTTGTGTCCCTCATAGTCCGTCCCATTTTCTCTTGGCCGCTCTCCTTGCCTGTACTCTGTCTTGTCTGGGCGCTCTACCTCTTACCTGGACCTCTCTGTTCTCCCTCCTCCTGTCTCTTCCCCTTTGACCTTCCGACCCAGAGCACAGCAGGAGGACAGCTAACACCATTTGCTAGGTGCTTTTTCTGTGCCAAGCCCTGGGGTGTGTATGTTATGTATATTATTTCTGATGTTCCAGCAACCCTGGCGATGGTATTATTAGTTCCATTGCTCAGCTTGGGAGGCTCCCAAAGGCTCCTATTGTGCTCACACCAGCTAGTGAGGGATAGCTAGAATTATAACCTAGGGCTGATGGACCCCACGGTTCATGCTTTCCCTACTCATGCTGCTTTCTCTGCTCAGAAATCTTCAGTGGTTCCTGTTACCTAATTAGTAGATCAAGTCCAGGCTCTTTTTTTTTTTTTCTTCTTTTTCTAAAAAGTCCAGGCTCTTTTATCTCAGTATTCAAGGCCCTCTAAAATCTAGTTTACTATGTTTCTAGGCTTTCCCGTCAACTCCTGTCACATACTCTACTCTTTAGCCAAAAAAAACCACACAGCCAAATAAACAAAAAGCCTATTTTTATTGACACCCATGCTTTCTTTGCTAAGTGCTTTTTACATGCTTTTTCGCCTGCCTGCTGCAGAGACTCTGTCGTTCCCTTCCTCTGTATAAGTAAGTGTTGCCCAAGAAAACACTGAACAGAGTTGGGCTAGAGATCCATTTATTTCCTGGTTCACAAAGGGTATATTGGCTCTTTATTAAATAGTCTAAAATGGTCTTTCAATAATGTTTTTCTTTAATATCTTTTTAAAAGACATTTAAAGTGAATCAGAAAGCAATTAAATGATTAATTGCTGCAGCCAGATTCTGCTGCCCTCAGCCTCTGTGGATGCTATCTGACCGATTAACCTCTGTTTCTGAGCCCTGTCTGATTGAAGAAGGCAATGACGGAAAACGCTTGGCCTATCACATGACTGATCTTTGCTGTCATGAGCCATCGTTTTCTAACTGCAAGCTTTCATTTTCAAAGTCCTGGCATGATTTCAGGAGCTGTAAACCCTCATGTGAGTAAGTGAGCAGTAAGAACTGGCAGTTTTTCAATCTCAAGTCTCTTCAGCTTTAAGCCTACATTTAGCTGTGAGCTTTTTTTTTTCCACCTTGAGCTGGGCATTCTTTTCGGTGTGTACTTTTTTGATAAATAAAATAGGGTGGAGGTGAATTGGACTGAAACAAATATGAGTTAGTCCAATTAGGGCTGACCCTAGAAAAAAGTCACAGCTGCCCCAACATTAATTCCATAGTCAGGGCAGGAGGTAAGAGAGGAATAGTGAGTATATAGGGTTCCCAATCTCTCTTCTACAGTTAGGGACGCAGGGTAGATACACTGAAAATGCACCTGAAAATTATGAACCCATTGGTGGAGATGAGTCAATGCCAGCTTAGACAGGTGTTGCTTTTTATGTCTTGGGGAAAGTCAAGGAGTATCTTCTCCAAGGTCTAACTCTGAATAGAAGAGCTTTGTGAGATATCAGGGAAAGATATATCATTGGAAAGATTTCTTTCCTAGTTACAATGCTTAAGTAATTGGGGTTCAATTTCATGCAGAATTAATTATCCTTAGCCCATTCTTAGCCGGACAATTTGATTAATATTATTATTGTTATTTTTAATTTATTTAATTATTTGGTTGTGCCAGGTCTTAGTTGCAGCAGGCAGGCTCCTTAGTTGTGGCTCATCGGCTCCTTAGTTGTGGCTCACTGGCTCCTTGGTTGTGGCATGTGGGCTTTTAGTTGTGGCATGTGAACTCATCATGCATGCATGTGGCATCTAGTTCCCTGACCAAGGATCAAGCTCTGGCCCCCTGCATTGGAAGCAAGGAGTCTTATCCACTGCACCACCAGGGAAGTCCCTCAATTAATATTATTTACACTAATTTAAGGGATGGCTAATCTGAAAACAAAAATGTGAATATACTATGAAGGACTTCCTCAAAGATTTGTTCCTGGCTGATGATTTTATTTTGAAATTTGTACATCAAGTGTTTTGTTATCCTCTTTTTACTGTATTTCTTAGCTTTTAAAAAAATTAGCAAGAGGAGGAAAGAGGAGAGGGAGAAACTGTGCATACCACAAGACTGTTACGGTTGGCAATGAGATGAAAGCTCGTAATTTCATACTGAGGTTTTGATTGTGCGTCTATTTTTTGTTGTTGTTATTTTCTTCTCCTTTATCTTCACATCCAGCAAATAGTTACTGACCAGCAAATGTGCTTATGGTACCATCTTAGGAAATTTGATATAAGGAATACTATAAGGAAAAATAACAAAACATATTACCAGTGTATGGAGCTCATTTAGAAGACAGTTGCAGACAGCCACAGAAATAATAGTAGCTTACATTTACAGAGCACTTACAATTGGCCAAGCACTATTCTAAGTGCTTCATGTAGTATTAGCTCTAATCCTCTCAACAACTGTATGAGATCGGTACTATTTATCCCTATTTTATGACTGAGAAAACTGAGGCAGAAGGAGATTAAATTATTCATCTACAGTCACATAGGTGACTGGAGCCATAATTTGAACTTAGCCAGTCTGAATTCAGAAAAAAAAAAAAAAAAAAAACAAGTATAACCAGAATGAAACGGATATTGCTCTTTTTAGATTTCCTAAACTTATGATCACCACCAGTGAATTCTGAGAGGTGATTAATATGGAACTTGTAAGAAGAGAAGAGGAATTGTTTAGAGTAGGGAGATGGTGAAAGAGTGAAAAAATGAAGATGCTGGCAAAAGCACTCGCAGCGGGTTCCGAGGAAAGGGTTCTAGGGAGCAGGAGTGGCCACACCCTCTGTTGTGCGCTCAGCTGGGCCTCAGCCTCGGCTGGCGGGCAGTGATGCATGGCGGGTCAAGGAGTGTGGTTGATGACTGCCTTTTGTCACGCACCGCACTGCTCTCCTGCTCCTTGTGCTGAGATAGGTGAGATGCCAACAGCATGCTTGCCGTTTCCATCCATCTGAAGCACTTCTAGATTTGCAGTTCACGTGACCTTCTGCAGAGCCAGAATGTGTCCTTTTTTTTCAGACCTCTTACCCCCTCAGAACACTTAGGACAGGCCCAGCATCTTTTATTTAAACACAAGGGGCCAAATATTTTTAGAAGTTCAAAATTTTGTAGATTTTAGAAAGGTAAAATGCTATATATCTCATGTATTGTAAAACACTTCCAGTGGGGTCTGAATCAGCACCCCATAAACAAATATAATCGTATTTCCACCACCAGATGTATGTGTCCTCACCCTACGTGAGACAGAGAATGATTGTACTCAGCTACGTGTTTAGAAGGTCAGATTTTGCCACCAAACGAGTTTTTGTGCCAAATTTATGGGGAAAACTTTTGGTTGCAGGGCTTTTTGGATTTGGGCATTGAGGATGGGGAATGTGGACTGTATCATCACCATTCCTTCTACTCTCATCAGAGGGATGTGCGTGAAGGTGCTGACAAAGCTATTCCTATATTTCCTGCGCTGGCCAGGAAGGGGTCTGACTTGGGCTGAGCCTGAAGAACCTCAGGTCCCATCTTCTCATCCCAGGTTTTAGTTGGGAAACCAGGCACTCAGGCAGTAGAGTCAATATTTACACACTCTACCTTCCCTGCAGTTTTGGTGGACAAAATTAATAAAGAAAATACAAACTCAGGAAAGACAAGATTCAGTTCCTTTTTTTTTTTTTTTTTCCATTTGAAAGACTTCTTTACCCTACTTAGAAAAGCCTCTCCTGTTCTCTTGGGAGTCGCTTAGCTTGGAGGACCACACACTAAAGTACAATATAGTGAGTATTATTAAAAACAACTTGTAAAAATGTATTATCCTGAAGATTTAGCAGCTAATTTTCTGTTGTCTTTACTTCTTACAACATTTTTTTTTCTCTCAATGTATAACCTTCTTTAAATTTTATGTCCTGTTCTCAAATTCCTCCTGGGTTTAATGACTAATCTCTATTTGTGTTACCCTGGTGAAGCCTATAGAAGGAAAATCATAAATTAATGGCATATGTTTGTAGCTATAAACAGGGGACAGATTCGGAAATATACAAACATGCCAAGTACCCTATTTCCTAGAGCTGCAATGCTCAACTCCCAATTAACCTTAGATTTACAAGTCTAATCAAATGGCCCAGTCCGTTTCTGTTGAAAAGCTGTGCACTGTGTATAATCTTTCACCTGACCTAAATCTCTAGTAAACCTTGGGAAGTAAACTCCTTTGTGGAGTTAGGCACTCTGTTAGATGGAGCCAATGTACCCTTTTAAGGGCCTGAGTTATCCCTTCATGCATTGCAAGGCATAGTTTGCAAAGGGACAGTCTATGGTACTTTATGTGGGGGGACAGTCCTGACTGCTGACACGGGCTGTGTTCTGTGATAGTAGGACTGTGCTGAGTCACTTACACTTTGCCCCCAGGTCTTCTTTAAAAATAGGGTATGATTTTGGAAGATGAGTACCAAATATTTATTTACCACCTCTCTGGGTCAGCTAGGCATTCTTCTAATCTCTCTCCACCTATGAACTCATTTAATCCTTTTAACAAGCAAAGAGTCAGGAACCATTATGATCTTTGTGTTATGAAAGTTCAGGTACAAAGAGGTTAGTAAATTGTCTGATGAGCCTCAGCTAGTGAGCGGAGGGCCTGGGGCTCTGAACCCTGGCACTTTTTCTCCAGAGTTGGCCCACGTGACCACTGTCATGTTGCTTTCAGGGATTCGGCAGGGCCTGTGGCGAAACCTGGAACAATGGTGTGGCGTTTACCACTTGAGCTTCATTAGAATGTGCTCTAACCCAGGGGCTTTTCCAACACTGAGAAGCAATGGGGGCTCAGGATTTCAAACCCACATCAGCCAGAGTAAGTCAGTGTTTTAAATGTTACTTCCTAGCACTACAACTTTATTTGAATGAGGGGTTCTGTAGCTCATAAAAACTTGAAAGACAGCTCTGAACAGCTGAGCCAGTTAGCTCACACAGGGGCCATACCAATGGCAAAAAGAAATGGAATGTAGAAACCTGGCTCCCAAAGCTGTGTGATGCTGTGTAATACTCTTTCTGACTAGAGCTGGCCCTCCGTATCTGCCGGTTCTGCATCCATGGATTCAATCAACCATGAATCAAAAATATTTGAAAAAAAATCCCAGAAATTTCCAAGAAGCAAAACTTGAATTTGCCATGTTACCAGCCACTATTTACATAGCTTTTACATTGTATTTACAGTTATTTACATAGCATTGACATTGTATTAGGTATTATAATTAACCCAGAGATGATTTAAAGTACACGAGAGGATGTGCGTAGCTTATATGCAGAGAGTGTGTCATTTTATAGGAGGGACTTGAGCATCTAGGATTTTAGTATCTGAGAGCATCCTGGAACTAACCCCAGTGGGTACCAAGGGGCCACTCTATCGACAAAGGATATAGATGCAACTACATGTGGACTTTGGGGATTGCATTTCAGAGTGAACTAGAGGCTGCTGCCTGGGCAAGACTAGATGGAAAGCTGATAAAGAGGAACGTGGAAAATACCATCCTGGTCTAGGGTAGAGGAAGGAGTGATGAGAAAAGAAAGCTTGCTGTGGAAGGAAAGACTTGTGATTAATGCAAGTGGTGCACAGACCTTAGGGCAGGTACTGAAGCAAGCAGTCATGGCCTGTGAATTAGATTGCTGAAAGTAGGGCTTGGGGGAAGCAGAAGAGCAACCAACTGAGTGAGGCAAGATCAGAGAACCAGAATGGAAAACTTCCACGGAATATGGCCAGAGCTCAGAGGATCCAGGGAGACACTCTCGAGGCTTTATGTGGATAAATCCAGAGGAATAAAAAGCTAGTATCTAATTTTTAAAATAAAGTTTATGAGATTAGTAGATCTGAGAAAAGCAAAGGATTATGACAAAGCGTTTTATCAGGTACTTCACGGTGCTCTCATCTAGGTGGATTCAAAACTGGTTGAGTGACCTTTCTCCAGAGGTGCTGCCTGGTGGATTACTGTCAGCTTGGAGGGCAGGTGTGGCCTTGTTCTTTATTTTTTAAAGCAAATCTGTATTTTATAAAGCAAGTGTTCTGACAAGGCTCTGACAGTATATGTCACCAAATGATGTGTAATCTCATTTATCCTCTGCGTCCATTTCACCATTATTTAACTGGTTGTTAACGTGGGATTCCTGGGTGAGCCTAAGGGGGTCCATGAATCCTCCAAAATTATTGTGAGACTTACATTTCTGTCTCCCTTGCTAGATTACGAACAACCTGAAGGGATAGAGCAAGTTGTGACTGGAAAAAGAAAAGCAGTGTATGTATTAATCTGTAAGTGAGCTATAATTCACTCACTCATCCTTCCACTCATTCATTCAACCTTTTCTTGAGTATCTCTAACATGCTTGCAGCTGACAACTGGGCACGTAGGAAAGAGGGATCCGAATAAATGAACAAAGAGCAAAACGATAGTAATTATTTTTTTAATGTGGTGTTTGTTGTAGCCTGGAGACTTGGGGCTATCTTCCTAGAGAGGAAACGTTACTGCAGCTGTTTTTGGAAGGATACATGGGAATCAGTTGGGTTGGTAGTCCCGCAGGAGATCAGGGGGAGGGCATTCCAGGAACAGAGGTGAGAAAGAGCATGTCGCATGTGACAAAATGCAAGTTGTTTGGGATGGCTGTGGCAAAGGGCACATGTAGGGGCTGAGACAGACAGGGCTGGGGGGGTGATAGAACTTTTATACCATACTAAGAATTTCTACTCTATCCCCAAGGTCACTGGGGCCATTAGAAGATTGAGGGGCATGATATGATTGAATTTTTATTCTGGAAGAATTATATCAGCGATAACGTGATGGATGTCATAAGGGGCAAGATTGAGGCCAGGAGACAGTTTCAGAAGGCTGCTGCAGTAATTAAAATTAACACCATGGCCGTGCCCTCACTTGCTGCTCTGGTTGCTACCACTGCCATTGGTGCGGTTTCTCTGCCTACTGCTCTCACCACTGCCGCTACTCCCACGGCAACAGTGAGGGTGATGGGGAGAAGGCGTGAGAAGCTGAAGAAGAGGCAGAGGAGTGTGTCATGCTGTGATGTCGAATAAGAAATATATATTTGGTCTCTGTCCTGTTTCTGGCACAGACTCCTATAACCCTTGGAATTTCCTAAGTAGTGGGAGCAATAAAGATGTTTTGTTAATGCATGACTTTTAGAAAGTTCCTGGGTAACCTAAGGAGGGGAGCTACTTGCTGGGAGATCAAATTGTGTGATTAGAGGGTTGGAACTTTCAGTCCCACCTCCAACTGCCCAGCCTCCCAGGAGGGGAGAGGGGCTTGAAGGTTGAGTTCAGTCACCAGTGACCAATGATTTAATCAGTCATGCCTCTGTGCATGAAACCTCCACGAAACCCCAAAAGGATCAGGTTGGGAGAGCTTCAGGTTAATGAACACCTGGAGGTTTAGGGAGAGTGGTGCTCTCAGAGAGTGAGGAAGCTCCATGTCCTTTCCCCCACCTTGCCGTATGTGTCTCTTTGGTCTGACACTCCTGAGTTACATCCTTTTGTAATAAACTGATAATCTAGTAAATAAAATGTTTCTCTGAGTTCTGTGAGCCTTTCTAGCAAATTAATTGAACCCAAGGAGGGGGTCATTGGAACCTCTGATCTACAGCTGATGGGTAAGAAGCACAGGTGACAACTTGAATTTGCGATTGGCCTCCGAAGTTTGGGGCAGGGGGTAGTCTTGTAGGATTGAGTCCTTAACTTGTGGGATCTGAGACTACGTCCAGGTAGACAGTGTCAGAATTGAGTTGAATTGTAGGACACCCAGCTGGTGTCACAGAATTGCATGGTGTGGGGAAAGAAACCACACATTGGGGGTGGGTGCAGAATCAGAGTAAGGAAGGTAGAGGAAATCTGAGAGGCAGAGGAAAATCAGGAGGTGAGGACCTCCTAGAAATGAAGCAGAGGATGGTGAGCACTAACAGGTGATGGGGAGAGGTGAAGGAAGAAAAGAACTCAGAACGTGTTTGTATTGATAATGAGGTAGAGTTTGCTCTCCAAATGCCTCATTATCTTACTGTGATTTGACCAAATTACTCTAGTGGAAGGCAGAGGGTGAAAGGGTTAATACCTGCTTCTGAGACTTGTTTCAATTCTTTGGGTGTTTGAGAAGTACTTCGACTCTTGGCCAATGACATGGGTCAACAATGGGCGTCTGTTGTTGAGAATGATGCCCTTAGAGACTTCACCGCAGAGAAAAACTGGTTTGTTTAAGCCAGTTTGTTTATTTTTTTATTATCTTTTACTTTTTATCTTTTATTTTTTTATTGTCTTTTATTATCTCAGATAATAAAACACAGGCAAAGACGCAACTTGCAGAAATCCTGCATAATGATCAAAACGTGTACGAATTCACGTCTGATGATCTCAGATACCCCTTGTATTTTCAAGTTAGCAGAAATGAGGAAGTAAAAACAAAACTTGTCTTTCGGTTCTCCCCATGTGTTTTTCAAATTGTTTCCTCCTTGGTTCCTCTGCAACAGCCCCGCAGTCCCAGTGCTGTATGCTCAGTGGCAGGTGAGCCGACCCACTCGTCTTAGGATCAGCCACCCCCTACCCGTCTATGTTTTCCAGGTGTACTTGGGGGAGATAACAGCACTGGCACTCCAACCTCTTGCCTGATTTGAAGTGTCAGAGCATTTTAGAAATCAGGTCTCAGTGTTAAAAACTCTCACGTGAACTCTGATGGGCTTTCATGGCAGTCAGTACCTTAGAATGCAAATGAGGAACAACCACCTGGCCTGCCCATGGTAAAAACCTTCCTAAGACCTATGAGCAGAACTGTTTCAAATTATGAATAAGAAGATTACAGGAAAATTAGTTTTTGCTGTGGGCCTCGCCTTTGTTAGAGACACAAGGATTTGTACGTATCTTTTTACCCTCTCCTTATCTTCTTGCAGCTATCGAAAGTATTTTACAAAGGAGAAGCTCCAAGGGCGAGCTGTGCCCAAGAGTATACACAAAATTCAGATATCGCTTACTGTAAAGTCCAGGGGCTCTCCTGGCATTTACAGAGACCTAGATAACAAATGTGTGCTCCTCGTTTCCTGTAATTGTTATAAAGAAAACAACCCCAGCATCAGTGGAATCTTCCTCCATGACCTCTGAAGGGTCATTTGTCAGCTGAGAGTAAGGCATGTGCTTGAAGAAGTTTCAAGTAATTCTCGTTTGTGCTGCTTATCTTTAGTAAATCTAGGGATTGACCCTAGATAAAGATAGGACTGTGCTGGCTGAGCTCCCAGCTGACGCAGCAACTTGCCAGCCATGCGAGTGAGCCACCTCAGGGATGGGTCCTCAGGCCCAGGAGACTCAGCCCAGTTGACCGCTGACACCACTGGAGCAGAGATGACAGGTCCCCCCCGGAGCCCTGCCCAAATTGCAGATTCCGAGCAAATTAAATGATTGTTGTTTGGTTAAGCCATGAAGTTTTGGGGTGGTTTTTATGCAGCAACAGACAATGGGAACATTTGGTTTCCAGGCTGCCACACTCCTAGTTTTCTTCCTTTCTCATTGTCACTTTTTCTTGGTCTCCTTTGATAATTTCTCCTCATCTCTCTGTCATTGTTTTCACTTTTTATTATGGAAAATTTTAGTCATACACAAAATAGCAGAGTATAATGAACCCTCCACGTGCCCATTACGCAGCCTCATAATTTATCTACTCAGGTCCAATTTTATTTCATCTATGTTCCTACTCACTTTCTGCCATTCCACCCCATTTTATTTTTAACCAAATTCTCTGACCATCTTTTTGATATCATATTCTCTTGGTGATCTCACCTGAACTCGTATTCTCTTGGTGATCTCACCTGATCTCACCTGGAAGCTTTAAATTTCCTTCATATGCTGAAGACTCAGATGTATTACCTGCACCGTATCATTGCGGCTCAAAGCATGGGTTGTGATATTTACGTGCCTGGATTAAAATCATGGCTCTTCCACAAACTACATTTGTGTCCTCAGTTACTTAATTGCTGTGTGCCTCAGTTATCCAATCTGTGAAATAAGAGATAATGGAACCAAGCAGAACCCTGTAGGCCACTCTCCCCTCCCACCCCGCCACCCCTGCAAGAACAGAGTCCCCTCCATGTCCCTTGCCTCCTGTCTGTAGAAAAGCTGAAGTCTCCCAGGCCTCCCTGAATCACAAAAGAGCAGGCTCAAGAAGCTAATGATTAGGACAATAGAATCACATTCAGAATGTGTGTGATGCACATTCCTGAGTTATTTTACAGATAATGTAACCGCCGCCAGAGGGAAAGAGCTGATGCGTGATGACCAGACTGTGGCCATCACACAAGCTGCTGCATCTTGAGCAGTACTAAATCTACGGCTAGCGCAATTCCAAGAACTGGCCTTAAGAGAATGGGATTAACATTAGATTTCCAGGATCCCATACTCCTAGTTTTCTTCTTTCCTCATTGTTACTTTTTCTTGGATTATGAACTGTAGTTCATAATCATCTGTATCTTTCTGGGCATCAGAATAACTGTAGCTTGTTCTGCCCATATATGTAAACGGGCAACTACAATTGTCATCAAAGAGAGGCCACAGACCCATGTCGACATCTTCCACTCTAAGAATACGGCACCCTATGTCAGCATGAAGAGGTTACAGAAGATAGAATTTCGCCCATAATCCCGTAGAAATGGAATGATGTTCTGAGAAATGGGGATTTGCAAGCAGCTTTTGGCAGGAAAGAGCTCTTTGCAGGAAAGAATTGTCTGCAGGAGGCCCCTTTTGTCTTGTCACTAACCTTAAACCAGGCACCTCCATGCTCTACTCATCTCTGACCCTAGCACACCTTTCAAATCTTTTGATCACACAATACCTTGCCTAACCTGTTGGTTCTTTCCATAGATCAAAGAAGTAGAAATGAAGAATAAATAATTAACACATGACCAATCTCTTCCCTAGCTTCCCCTTCAGTAATCTCTTGAACAAACTGTGTGAACAAGATAGCATCTAAGGAAAGATCACAAGAAGTTGAGAAGCCTGCACTCAGTCGGGAATGCCTGTGACTCTGGCCTCCTATCTCAGTGATTAACTGAGATTACTTCCATTTTTCCCTTTAAAAACTTTCATGGCTGAGCAGAATCTTCAGAGGTGGTTTTGGGGGCACAGTGGGTCCACCATCTCCCCAGATTGCAGGCATTCTGATTAAAAGTAACTTTTATTTCTACCAACAACTGTCTCTCAGGTATTGATTTTTGAGAGGTAAGCAGCCGGACCTAAGTTCAGTAACAAGGATAATATTTCCTACTACCTCTTGGGGTTGTTGTGAGAATTAAGTGAGTTAGCATATATAAAATGCTTATAACAGTGTGTGCCCATATATACCTATTGGCTTTATTATTGTGTCTCCAGGCCAGACCTCTAGCCTGAACTCCAGGCTTATACATCCAGTTCCTTACTTACATGTCAAATAGACATCTCAAGTTATTATTCTAAAACCAAATTCCTGATCTACCCCCACCCCTCAATGACACACACCCCCCCTCCCTCAGTCTTCCTCATCTCAGTTAATGGCATCTCCATCCTTCCATTGCTTAGCCTCAAATGCCATTATCACACTGTTGATTTCTCTCTTGCTTTTATATCTTACATCATATCCTGTTGGCTCTGCTTTCAAAATATATCCAGAGCCTTTCACCATTATTACTCTTTTAGAAACCTCCATCATCTCTCTCTCTCTCTCTTTTTTTTTTAAGAACTTTTATTGAGATACAGTGAACAGACAAGAAACAGCATATATTTAGAGTGTACAATTTGGTATCCCAATCTCCCAATTCATTCCCCACAACACTCCCCGCTTTCCCCAGTGGGTGTCCATATGTTTGTTCTCTACATCTGTGTCTCTATTCCTGCCTTGCAAACCAGTTGATTTGTACCATTTTTCTGTAGTCCACATATATGTGTTAATATACAATATTTGTTTTTCTCTTTCTGACTCATTTCAGTCTGTATGACAGTCTCTGGTCCATCCATGTCTCTACAAATGTCCCAGTTTGTCTACTAACTTTGGGTTTTGTTTGCTCTTCTTTCTCTAGTTTCTTTAGGTGTAAGGTTAGATTGTTTATTTGGGATTTTTCTTGTTTTGTGAGGTAGGATTGTATTGCTATAAACTTCCCTCTTAGAACGGCCTTTGCTGCATCCCATAGGTTTTGGATCATTGTGTTTTCATTGTCATTTGTCTCTAGGTATTTTTTGATTCCCTCTTTGATTTATTCAGTGATCTCTTGGTTATTTAGTAGTGTATTAGGCTCCATGTGTTTGTGTTTTTTACAGTTTTTTTCCAGTAATTGATTTCTAATCTCATAGCATTGTAGTCGGAAAAGATGCTTGATACAGTTTCAATTTTCTTGAATTTACCAACGCTTGATTTATGACCCAAAATGTGATCTATTCTGGAGAATGTTCCATGTGCACTTGAGAAGAACGTGTAATTGCTGTTTTTGGATGTAATGTCCCATAGATATCTGTGAAATCAAGCTGATTTATTGTGTCATTTAAAGCTTGTGTTTCCTTATTAATTTTCTGTGTGGATGATCTGCCCACTGGAGTAAGTGGGGTGTTAAAGTCCCCCACTATTATTGTGTTACTGTCAATTTCCTCTTTCACAGTTGTTAGCATTTGCCTTATGTATTGAGGTGCTCCTGTATTGGGTGCATATATATTTATAATTGGTATCTCCTCTTCTTGGATTGATCCCTTGATTTTATTTTATTTTATTTTTTTTCGGGGGGTTACACCAAGTTCAATCATCTGTTTTTATACACATATCCCTGTATTCCCTCCCTCCCTCGACTCCCCCCCCCACCCTCCCTCAAGTCTCCCCCATCCTCCCCGCCCCAGTCCTCTAAGGCATCTTCCATCCTCGAGTTGAACTCCCTTTGTTATACAACTTCCCACTGACTATCTATTTTACAGTTGGTAGTATATATATGTCTGTGCTACTCTCTCACTTCGTCTCAGTTTCCCCTTCACCCCCCACCCCCTCCCATACCTCGAGTTCTCCAGTCCATTCTCTGTATCTGCGTCCTTGTTCTTGTCACTGAGTTCATCAGTACCATTTTTAGATTCCGTATATGTGAGTTAGCATACAATATTTGTCCTTCTCTTTCTGACTTACTTCACTCCATATGATAGATTGTAGTTCTATCCACCTCATTACATACAGCTCCATCTCATCCCTTTTTATAGCTGAGTAATATTCCATTGTGTATATATGCCACATCTTCTTTATCCATTCATTTGTTGATGGGCATTTCGGTTGCTTCCATGTCCTGGCTATTGTAAATAGTGCTGCAATAAACATTATGGTACAAGTTTCTTTTGGGATTATGGTTTTCTTTGGGTATATGCCCAGGAGTGGGATTACTGGATCATATGGTAGTTCTATTTGTAGTTTTTGAAGGAACCTCCAAATTGTTTTCCATAGTGGCTGTACCAACTTACATTCCCACCAACAGTGCAGGAGAGTTCCCTTTTCTCCACACCCTCTCCAACATTTGTTGTTTCTAGATTTTGTGATGATGGCCATTCTGACCGGTGTGAGGTGATACCTCATTGTGGCTTTGACTTGGATTTCTCTGATGATGAGTGATGTTGAGCATCTTTTCATGTGTGTGTTGGCCATCTGTATGTCTTCTTTGGAGAAATATCTATTTTGGTCTTCCGCCCATTTGTGGATTGGGTTATTTGCTTTTTTGGTATTAAGCTTCATGAGCTGCTTGTATATTTTGGAGGTTAATCCTTTGTCTGTTGTTTCATAGGCAATTATTTTTTCCCATTCTGAGGGTTGCCTTTTAGTCTTGTTTATGGTTTCTTTCGCTGTGAAAAAGGCTTTTAAGTTTCATGAGGTCCCATTTGTTTCTTCTTGATTTTATTTCCATGATTCTAGGAGGTGGGTCAAAAAGGATCTTGCTTTGATGGATGTCATAGAGTGTTCTGCCTATGTTTTCCTCAAGGAGTTTTATCATGTCTGGCCTTACATGTAGGTCTTTAATCCATTTGGAGTTTATTTTTGTGTATGGTGTTAGCAAGTGTTCTAATTTCATTCTTTGACATGTTGCTGTCCAATTTTCCCAGCACCACTTATTGAAGAGGCTGTCTTTTTTCCATTGTATACTCGTGCCTCCTTTGTCAAAGATAAGGTGCCCATATGTGTTTGGGCTTACTTCTGAGTTCTCTATTCCATTCCATTGATCTTCCTTTCTATTTTCGTGCCAGTACCATACTGTCTTGATCACTATGGCCTTGCAGTATAGTTTGAAGTCAGGAAGCCTGATTCTACCAACTCCATTTTTCCTTCTCAAGATTGCATTGGCTATTCAGGGTCTTTTGCGTTTCCATACAAATCGTAAGATTTCTTGCTCTAGTTCTGTGAAAAATGCCCTTGGTAATTTGATCGGGATTGCATTGAATCTGTAAATTGCTTTGGGTAGTACAGTCATTTTCACGATGTTGATTCTTCCAATCCAAGTACATGGTATGTCCCTCCATCTGTTTGTGTCATCTTTGATTTCTTTCATCAATGTCTTAAAGTTTTCTGCATACAGATCTTTTGCCTCCTTAGGCAGGTTTATTCCTAGGTATTTCATTCTTTTTGTTGCAATGGTGAATGGGAGAGTTTCCTTAATTTCTCTTTCTGCTCTTCCGTTGTTAGTGTATAGGAATGCAAGAGATTTCCTCCTTCTGCAATATTTTGGAAGAGTTTGAGAAGGATAGGTGTTAGCTCTTCTCGAAATGTTTGATAGAATTCACCCGTGAAGCCATCTGTTCCTGGGCTTTTGTGTGTTGGGAGATTTTTAATCACTGCCTCAATTTCCGTACTTGTGATTGGTCTGTTCATAGTTTCTATTTCTTCCTGGTTCAGTCTTGGAAGATTGTATTTTTCTAAGAATGTATCCATTTCTTCCAGGTTATCCAATTGATTGGCATATAGATGCTTGTAGTAGTCTCTCTTGATGTTTTGTATTTCTGAGGTGTCCGTTGTTACTTCTCCTTTTTCATTTCGAATTCTGTTGATTTGCATCTTCTCCCTTTTTTTCTTGATGAGTCTGGCTAATGGTTTATCAATTTTGTTAGTCTTCTCAAAGAACCAGCTTTTAGTTTTAATTATTTTTCTTATGGTTTCCTTCCTTTCTTTTTCATTTATTTCTGCTCTGATCTTTATGATTTCTTTCCTTCTGCTTGCTTTGGGGTTTCTTTGTTCTTCTTTCTTTAGTTGTTTTAGGTGTAAGGTTAGGTTGTTTATTCGATCATTTTCTTGTTTCTTAAGGTAGGACTGTATTGCTATAAACTTCCCTCTTAGAACTGCTTTTGCTGCGTCCCATAGGTTTTGGGTTGCTGTGTTTTCGTTGTCATTTGTTTCTAGATATTTTTTGATTTCCTCTTTGATTTCTTTAGTGATTCCTTGGTTGTTTAAAAGTGAATTGTTTAGCCTCCGTGTGTTTGTATTTTTTGCAGTTTTTTTCCTGTAATTGATATCTAGTCTCATGGTGTTGTGGTCTGAGAAGATGCTTGATATGATTTCAATTTTCTTGAATTTGCCAAGGTTTGATTTGTGACCCAAGATGTGATCTATCCTGGAAAATGTTCTGTGTGCACTTGAGAAGAAAGTGTAGTCTGTCGTTTTTGGATGGAATGTCCTATAAATATCAATTAAGTCAAGATGGTCTAATGTGTCATTTAAAGCTTGTGTGTCTTTATTTATTTTCTGTTTGGGTGTTCTGTCCATTGATGTAAGTGGGGTGTTCAAGTCTCCCACTATTATTGTGTTACTGTCGATGTCCCCTTTTATAGCTGTTAGCATTTGCCTTATGTATTGAGGTGCTCCTATATTGGGGGCATAGATATTTACCATTGTGATATGTTCTTCTTGAATGGATCCCTTGATCATTATGGAGTGTCCTTCCTTGTCTCTTGTAATAGTCTTTACTTTCAAGTCTAATTTGTCTGATATGAGTATTGCTACTCCAGCTTTCTTTGGACTTCCATTTGCATGGAATATCTTTTTCCATCCCTTGACTTTCAGTCTATATGTATCCCTTGGTCTGAAGTGGGTTTCTTGTAGGCAGCATATAGAAGGGTCTTGTTTTCGTATCCATTCAGCCAGTCTGTGTCTTTTGGTTGGAGCATTTAATCCATTTACATTTAAGGTGATTATTGACATGTGTGTTCCAATGACCATTTTCTGAATTGTTTTGGGTTTGTATTTGTAGGTGTTTTCCTTTTCTTGTGTTTCCTACTTAGAGAAGTTCCTTTAGCACTTGTTGTAAGGCTGGTTTGGTGGTGCTGAATTCTCTTAACTTTTGCTTGTCTGGAAAGCTTTTGATTTCTCCCTCAAATCTGAGTGAGATTCTTTCTGGGTAGAGTATTCTTGGCTGTAGGTTTCTCTCTTTCAGGACTTTCAGTATATCCTGCCATTCCCTTCTGGCCTGCAGAGTTTCTGTAGAAAGGTCAGCTGTTATCCTGATGGGTTTTCCCTTATATGTTGTTTGTTGCTTTTCTCTTGCTGCTTTTAATATTTTTTCTTTGTGTTTAATTGTCATTAGTTTGATTAATATGTGTTTTGGTGTATTTCTCCTTGGGTTTATTCTGTATGGGACTCTCTGTGCTTCTTGGACTTGGTGAATTATTTCCTTTCCCATGTTGGGGAAGTTTTCCACTAGAACCTCTTCAAATATTTTCTCAGACCCTTTCTTGTTTTCTTCTTCTTCTGGGATGCCAATAATTCGAATGTTGGTACGCTTAAGGTTATCACTGAGGTCTCTGAGGCTGTCTTCTAATCTTTTTATTCTTTTTTCTTTTTCCTGCTCTGTGGCGTTTATGTCCCCCATTCTATCTTCTAACTCACTTATTTGTTCTTCTGCCTCAGTCATTCTGCTGGTTATAGCATCTAGAGTATTTTTAATTTCAGTTATTTTGTTATCCATTGCTGTTTGTTTTTCTGAGTTCTTATGAACTGTTTCTTGTACTTTCTCTATTTTGCTATCGAGATTTTGTATCATTTTTACTATCATTACTCTGAATTCTTTTTCAGGCATTTTTCCTATTTCCTCCTCATTTATTTGGTCTTGTGGGGTTTTTTCCTGCTCCTTTGCCTGCATGGTGTTTCTTTGTTTCCTCATGGTTGTCCAAACTTTTGGGGTTGCTTGTCCCGGCGATAGAGGTGTTTATAGAAGACTGTCCAAGCCTCAGACTAATGTCCAAGTATTGGGTTAAACAAATATTAAGTCTAGGAAACACATACATGTATAAGACACACAATTACTGAATCCATTAGGACATAAGGCTCTAGAAAGACCTGACAGAACCCCAGTGTGCTATCAGATATTCAAAGAGAAACCCAACAGAAATTGACAACTGAAACAGAACACATCAGAGACAAAAGCAAAAGCAAACAAACAAACAAATAACACCTTACACATACAAACATTAATCCAGGGAGATTTTGTAAGCTAGGATCAAATATAGAAAAGAGCCAGAGTACCACCAGAGAGAATGGAGATTCTCAGAATGTAGTTAGACAACTGTACTAAGAACTAAGATAAAGACAAAAGCCTAATATTAAATACCAAGGCAGTGCATCATCTGGAGAATAGAGCAAGGAGTCTGAGCAGACTGATAGTGTTGCTTATAAGTATGTTAAGATAAAATAAACTTAAGAAGGCTGGAAGAAAGGGGAACAGAAGAGTGTAATGTGGTTGGAAATATGCAAATAAAAAGAAAGGAATAGAAATGTATAAAAGATAGGGATGAAAGAAAAGTATGAGAGATATATTGTCCGTACTACCATAAACTTAGCTAGATATAGAAGTATATAAAAAGGCATAAAAAAAAAGAATAAAAAAATCATTAAAACATTATGTTATAAAACTTGTAGATCCCTTAGGGCTAAGAGCGTATTTAATAAAGAAAAAAAAAAAAGAGAGAGAGAGAAGGAAAAAAAAAAAAAATCCAGAACTGATCCCAGAATGGACCAGTTCAATAGGTATTGATACTACTGTTTCTGTTTCCTTAGCATCTCAGCTGTAAGTGTCCTTCTCCTTGCCTTGAGTTTTTTTGCATTATTCTGTGACCAGCAGAGATTCCTTTATTGTTCATCTGTGAGCGTCGGTGTGTGGGGAGGGAGAGGGTACAATAGTGGCTCCTTCTCGTGGGAGTGAGTGAGCAGTGGCACACTGTTGTTTCAGTCGGGCTTGGAGGTGCCTGTTGCAGAGGGACGAGGGTGGCTCAGGCATAAACAGAAAGTTTTAGAGTTGGGCCTCTCTCGGGTTTTTTTGTTGTTGTTGCTGTTGTTGTTGTTTTTTTTTTTCTCTCGGCAGCCTCCCTGCTGCTGGCGTTGCAAGGGGTTTTAATCTAGCCCCGCCTGAGTGCCTGAGGGTGCTTGTTATCACTGAGTGCCTTAGGTGGCCCGCAGGGCATCTCTCCACTGCCAGCTGCAGAGGCACCAAAAGAGAGAGAGGCTATGTGCGGCTCCTCCCCGCCGCCCGTGAGCCTGCAGCCTGCAGCCGCCATCATGGCCGGGCAGCTCTCAGGGACAGGCACTCCTTGCCGCGGACCCTCCCTCCTGTGCTCTCGGTCCGTCACCCTACCGGCAACAATGTTTCTCACCCTGAACCAGCTCTCCGGTTCCCATGCTCCCGCTCCCGGACCCTCCGTTCAGCCGCGGATCAACGTCTCGGTCTGGGAACACTGAGCTGCGCTGCGGACCCTCCGTATGTTTCTCACTCCCTCCCGTCTGCCACAGCTCTGCCGCTTCACCCTCTTTGAGCCTTCGTAGATGCTTCCCTACCGGCTATGTCGGGCTCTCCATGGTCCTTTCTAGTGTCCAAGGCCGTCTGCTGGTGTTCAGCTGGTTCTCTGTGGGAATTACTGTGTCCTTCGGTGCATTCCCAATGCATCTGTGGAGAGGGATGCACTCCACGTCCCTCTACTTCACCGCCATCTTTCCCCCCCTTGATTTTTATATAATGTCCTTTCTTGTCTCTTGTAACATTTTTTATTTTAAAGTCTATTTATCTGATATGAGTATTGCTACTCCAGCTTTCTTTTGATTTTCATTTGCATGGAATATCTTTTTCCATCCCCTCACTTTCAGTCTGTATGTATCCCTAGGTCTGAATTGGGTCTCTTGTAGACAGCATATATATGGCTCTTGCTTTTGTATCCATTCAGCCAGTCTATGTCTTCTGGTTGGTGCATTTAGTCCATTTACATTCAAGGTAATTATCGATATGTATGTTCCTATTACCATTTTCTTAATTGTTTTTGTTTTTGTAGGTCCTTTTCTTCTCTTATGTTTCCCGTTTAGAGAAGTTCCTTTAGCGTTTGTTGTAGGGCTGGTTTGGTGGTGCTGAATTCTCTTAGCTGTTGCTTGTCTGTAAAGCTTTTGATTTCTCCCTCGAATCTGAATGAGATCCTTTCTGGGTAGAGTATTCTTGGTTGTAGGTTCTTCCCTTTCATCACTTGAAATATATCATGCCACTCCCTTCTGGCTTGCAGAATTTCTGCTGAGAAATCAGCTGTTACCCTTATGGGAGTTCCCTTGTATGTTTTTTGCTGTTTTTCCCTTGTTGCTTTTAATAACTTTTCTCTGTCTTTAATTTTTGTCAGTTTGACTACTATATGTCTTGGTGTGTTTCTCCTTGGGTTTATCCTGCCTGGGACTCTCTGCGCTTCCTGCACTTGGGTAGCTATTTCCTTTCCCATGTTAGGGAAGTTTTCAACTATAATCTCTTCCAATATTTTCTCAGGTCCGTTCTCTCTCTCTTCTCCTTTTGGGACCCCTATAATTCGAATGTTGGTGTGTTTAACATTTTCCCAGAGGTCTCTTAGGCTGCCTTCAGTTCTTTTCATTCTTTTTTCTTTATTCTTTTCTGCATCAGTGATTATCACCATTCTGTCTTCCAGGTCACTTATTCACCCTTCTGCCTCAGTTAATCTGCTATTGGTTCCTTCTAGTGTATTCTTTATTTCAGTTATTGTGTTGCATATCTCTGTTTGTTTGCTCTTTAATTCTTCTAGGTCTTTGGTAAACTTTTTGATCTTTGCATCCAGTCATTTTTCAAAGTCCTGGATCATCTTCACCATCATTATTCTGAATTCTTTTTCTGTAAGGGTGCCTATCTCCTCTTCAGTGAGTTGTTTTTCTGGGGTTTTATTCTGTCCCTTCATCTGGTACAAAGTCCTCTGCTTTTTCATTTTCTCTATCTTTCTGTGGCTGTGGTTTTCAGTGCCACAAGACAAAATACTGCTGATACTGCTTGATACTGCTGTCTGCCCTCTTGTGGAGGAAGGTATCTAGGAGGCTCATGGGTGCTTCCTCATGGAAGGGACTGATGGTGGGTTGGGCTGGGTGGGCAGAGCTCGGTAAGACTTTAATCTGCTTGTCTGCCAATGGGTGGGGCTGTGTTCACACCTTGTTGGTCATTTGGCCTGAGGCCACCTAGTACTGGAGCTCACAGGCTCTTTGGTTGGGCTAATGGTGGACTCTGGGAGGGCTCATGCCAATGAGCACTTCCCAGAACCCCTGCTGCCAGTGCCTCTGTCTCCTAGGTGACCCACAGCCACCCCCCACCTCTTCAGGCAACCCCCCAACACCAGCAGGTAGGTCTGGTTCAGTCTCCTTTGGGGTCACTGCTCCTTCCCCTGGGTCTTGGTGAGCACAATTTTTTGTGTGCCCTCTAAGAGTGGAGTCTCTGTTTCCCCCAGTCCTGTAATCAAATCCCACTGGCTTTCAAAGTCTGATTCTCTTTGGATTCCTCCTCCCATTGCAGGACTCCCAGATTGGGAAGCCTGACGTGGGGCTCAGAACCCTCACTTTAGTGGGTGGACTTCTGCAGTATAACTGTTCTCCAGTTTGTGAATCACCCACCTAGCATTTATGGGATTTGATTTTAACACAATTGCACCCCTCCTACCATCTCATTGTGGCTTCTCCTTTGTCTCTGGATGTCGGGTGTGTTTTTTTGTTGAGTTGCAGTGTCTTTCTGTGGATGATTGTTCAGCAGTTAGTTGTAATTCTGGTGCTCTTGCAAGAGGGAGTGAGCTCACTTCCTCCTGCTCTGCCATCTTGATCCTCTAGAAACCTCCATCATCTCTTACCTGCCATATTGCAATAGCTATCTTTTTTTAAAAATAAATTATTTTTATTTATTTAATTTATTTATTGGCTGTGTTGGGTCTTCATTGCTGCACACAGGCTTTCTCTAGTTGCTGAGAGTGGGGGCTACTCTTTGTTGCGGTGCACAGTCTCCTCATTGTAGTGGATTCTCTTTATTGTGGAGCGCGGGCTCTGGTCACGTGGGCTTCAATAGTTGCAGTACATGGGCTCAATAGTTGTGGTGCATGGGCTTAGTTGCTCCATGGCATGTGGAATCTTCCCAGAGCAGGGCTCAAACCCATGTCCCCTGCATTGGCAGGCAGATTCTTTACCACTGCACCACCTAGGAAGTCTGCAATAGCTTTCTAATCTGTCTTCCTGCTTCCACTTTTCCCTCCCCAACCCTCACCCAATAGTCTACTCTCAATACAATAATCAGAGTGGTCCTTTAAAAAACTTAAGTCAGATCATATCACTCTTCTGCTCAAATGTCTCCAGTGGCTTCTATTATGATTCAAAGTGAACACCAAAGTCCTTACAACCCTCTCTGATCCCATCTCTGTCTACACTCACTCATTTTCGTCCAGTCTCACTGGCCTCCTTTCTGTTCCTTGAACATGCCAGGAGGGCTCCCACCGTAGGTCTTTACGATTCAGCTTTCCCTCTTCTTGAAATTCTCTTTGCTTGGATCTTCACAGCTAACTCCCTCACCTTCTTCAGTATTGGTTTAAATGTCACCTTCTCATTTAATGAACATCCTTCTCAATCAGCTTGAGTCCTGGCCAACCATCCCACTCCCACTTTCAACATTCTCATTCGCTCTTACTCAGCTCTACTTTTTCTTTTTTCTTTGGTTTTGTCACCTTCTAACATACTTTATAATGTACTCATTATTTTGTTTATTGTTTATGCTTTGTCTTCCTCTATGAAAACGTACACGTCATCAGGTCATCTGTATCTACTGTTTGCCGTTGAATCCCAAACACCTAGGAGAGTGCCTGCCGCAAAGTAGACACCATGTTACAGATAGATAAGTTAGGTAGGTAGGTAGATAGGTAGGTAGATAGATCTGTGGGTTTTTTTTTTTAATTAAAAAATATATTTATTTATTTATTTTGGCTGTGCTGGGTCTTAGTTGTGGCAGGCAGGATCTTCATTGTGGCACACAGGATCATTTAGTTACAGCATGTGGATTTCTTAGTTGTGGCATGCAGACTCTTAGTTGTGGCATGCATGTGGGATCTAGTACTCTAAGCAGGGATAAAACCTGGGCCCCTTGCATTGGGAGTGTGAACTCTTACCCACTGGACCACCAGGGAAGTCCCAGATCTGTGCTTTGGAAAGAACACTCAGGAAGCAATATAGAGGATAGTTCTGTGGCAAGAAAGAAAGGAAACTCTTAAGATCTGTGCAATAATCCTTGCAGGAAATGTTGATGAGAAACTGAGCTAGGAAAAAGGCAAGAAGGAAGATGAGTAAGTATTTGTTGGTAGAACCAGTGGAAATGGGTGTCAGTATGTTATGGGGGGAGAGAGAGAGCAATAGTGGTGAGTGGTGACTTTCAGATAATTTTCCCTTTTCCTTTTATTGTTCTTGACTGAGACCTCCCTGTAATAAAAGATAGATTAACAAGAGAAAACCAAACAGAAGTTTGATAACATGTATACCTCCCGTATACCTGGGAGATGCCCAGGAAAACTGAGCAAAACTCTCTGAGGTGGCCCAGGTCACCACCTGATATACCATTTTCAGCTAAAGACAAGAGAAAACTATTCAGTTGTGGGGAGATCAGTTATGGGAGGTTAACAGGAAAAGTAAGATAAACAAAGGTAAGGTTGCTGTACAGAGTCAAGTGTCCTTTTCCTTTGATAAGTGTTTCTTGTGACCTAGAGCCATCCTTCTCTTCCTGTTACAGAGAAGGAGATACCCTTACAAATGGAGATTTCCCTTACAAATGTAAACTTCCCTTACAAAAGAGTAAATTCTACTCCATGTTTAGAAATTCTCCTGTGTACATTTTTTCTAAAAACTATTCAGCTCAAAATAATCCTTAAGCCAAAAAGGGATATTTTGGGGTGGCATGATCTGCTACACTTCAATTACCACATCATTGTTTTTTTGTTTGTTTCTGCTACCTGCAGTGGTGAGCTAATAGCAGGACTTTGACAAATAATTGTGATTGACTGATAGGCTGAAACATATTTAAAAATGAGAAAAGCGGGAATTCCCTGGCAGTCCAGTAGTTAGGACTTTGTGCTTTCCCTGGTGGGGCCTGGGTTCAATCCCTGGTTGGGGAACTAAGATCCCAGAAGCCATGCAGCAAGACCAAAAATAAATAAATAAATAAATAAATAAATTGAAGCAAGGAATCGTAAATATTTTGGAAACTAGGCTTCTGAGAAGATGGCGGACTAATGTCCCAGAGTACCATCTTATTGGGGTTGGATGCCAGTTTCTTTTATAGAACAGAAAGGGGGAGGAGGGGAGGAAGTAAAGTAAAAAGGCCATAAGTCTTGCAAAATATCTCCTGTCTTGGCCAGCATCAGGGAGGAGGTGTGTTAATTTCTTCTTTTCTGCAGCCATTCACAGGTGCGCAGGGTCAGATTGTTTTCCTGTGAGCTGAGCAAAGGCACTTTAGTTTAACATTCAGGCAGAGGGACAGGGTTCCCTGAGGCAGGCCATTATGTATGCTTACAGCTATAGACAGCATCCTTATAGTGATTATAATAACAAAAGCAACGAAAAGCAAGGTTGAAGTAAAAGAAACAGATCCAACATGGAGTCAGATTTTGCTCTCCCCTGTTACACTATGACATACTGCTGGATGACCCCCAATACCTTTTCCTCTTCTTCCAGAGTGATAGAGTTTTAGCTGGAAACATGGTCACTTAACTAGAAACTATATTTCCTAGGTACCCTTGCAGTTGGATGAGGCCAAGTCACTGAACTCAGGCCAAGTGATGAGAGTGGAAGTAATGTGTGCCATCTCCAGAACTGGGCCTTAAAATAGTGGCCAATGCTCCCATTTGGCCTGGCCTCTGGCCTTTGAAGTGAAACAGGACTTTTTTATGACTCAGATTTGACCATGCAGATTAAGTAAAATGCCCTATACAGGTGGAAAAATGTTCCCTCCTTCACTTCTGGGTTCTTTGGTTCTAGGTTCTGGTCTAATAATTAAATTGATATAAGACATTAATAGGAGAAGAACAAACAAAAGTTTGATAGCATGTATACCTCCTGTATACATGGGAGATGCCCAGGAAAGTTGAATAAGCCTCTGTAATGGCTGAAGTCCTCACCTTGAATACCATCTCTTCAGCTAAAGACAAAATAAGATTTAGGAAGTAGGGAATCAGTTATGGGAGTTTACTAGGACAAGCACGGTAAAAAACCAAAGGTAAGGTTGTTATGCAGATTTATGTCAGTGCCTTCTCTATTGATAAGAGTTTCTTATGATTAGGGTCATCCTTTTCTTCTTGGTAAAGAGAGGGAGACACCCTTACAAATGGAGGTTTCCCTTGTAAATGTAAATTTTTTTTTCTTTTTTACAAAAGGCTAACATCTACTCAGTGTTCAGAGCTTCTCTCATGTCTGCGGTTTTTTAAAAATAACCAGCTTAAAATAATCAATATGCCAGGGAGGCATATTTTGGGGTGGCAAAATCTGCTCCCCTTCAGCCCTATAGGATGGCGGAGAAATAAGATAAATGGAACCTTAAATGACCTGGTGGAGCGGAGATGCTCTGCCAGTTACTGGGGAGAGAAATAAATGTCTATCCTCTTTAAAAATCTGTATTTGAGGAGCTCCTTGTTTCAACAGCTTATTCTTCATCCTTACTAATACAATAGGTAAATTCAGTTTACGTCTTTGTTCCTTGGTGTCCCCCATTATTCAAAAGAACGATGGGTACATAGAATTGAGACAGTCTTGAAACACTAGTAAAATAATTCTCCCAGTTCTGCTCCTTGTGTTGGTGAATGCTTGTTCTCTGAATGTGATAAAGAATTATAGAATCGTAGAATGGAAGCAGAGTTAGAAGCAGGGCATTCAAGGTGTTACCGAGTCCGAGCTTGCTCTGCTCACTGCAGGACAGGCCAATGAATCAGCGACCAGGTGTTGAGGCAATGAATATGACTTTATTCGGAAAGCCGGCACACTGAGGAGATGGCAGACTCGTGTTTCCAAAAAACCATCTTATTGGGGTCTGGTTGCCAGTTTCTTTTATAGAATCAGAGAGGGAGAGGCGTGGGGAAGTCAAGTAAAAAGCGCTATCAGTCTTGTAAAACATATCCTGGAATGACTAGCCTTGGGGAGGGGATGTGTTTATCTCTTCTTTTCTGCAGCCATTCACAGGTGGACAGGGTTCTCTGAGTCAGGCCGTTATGTGTCATTATAACAAAAGCAATGAAAAGCAAGGTTAAAGTCAATGAAACAGATCCAACATGGAGTCCAACTTAGCTCTTCCCTGTTACAAAGGTAGCTTAATACTTTGGTAAATACTATGGTACTCATGGTGGGTTAGTAATTTGGCACATCAACAGGTATCCTTAATTTTTCCCCACAGTATCTGATCCTTTTCTTACAGTTTCAATTTTTATTTATTTTTAAGGCTCTTTATTGGAATACAATTGCTTTACACCGTTGTGCCAGTTTTTGAGGTACACCAAAGTGAATCAGCTGTATTTATATATATATCCCCATATCCCCTCCCTGCCGCGACTCCCTCCCACCCTCCCTATCCCAGCCCTCCCTAAAGTCATCACCCATCATTGAGTTTATCTCCCTATGTTATGCAGGCACTTCCCACTAGCTATCTATGTTACATTTGGTGATGTATATATGTCAATGCTACTCTCTCACTTCGTCCCAGCTTCCCTTTTGCGCCCCCCCCCCCCCCGCCCCGCCCCTGCTCCTGTGTCCTCAAGTCTGTTCTCTACATCTGCATCTTTATTCTTGCCCTGTCACTGGGTTCATCAGTATCATTTTTTTTAGATTCCATATATATGAGTTAGCATACAGTATTTGTTTTTCTCTTTCTGGCTTTGTTCTTTATGACAGACTCTAGGTCTATCCACCTCATTACAAATAACTCAGTTTCCTTTTTAGTCTTTTTAGATGTTCTTTTAAAATAGCCTATTCCAGGTTGTTTTGCTATCTCAACTATTTGGGGTTGTAAATCCTCCATAACTTTTGGTCTGCTCACTCTCTCTCAGGGTAGATTATTTCTGTCTATGCTTCGTGAGCTCATCTGCAGTTAGAATGTTTTTTTCCATGAAGTCTTGTGTGCCCTAGAGAATGGTTTAGATTTGCTTTTATCATGTGCCAGTCTCGGACCAGTTTTTATGTTCATTTTCTCAATGTAAATGAGAGCTCCTACTAAACTGGACATGGCACAGGACTGTGTTTTTTATTTTTCATCCAAATACTCTGGGAAGAGACATCCTCCCTTGTGTCTTTGTCACTTCCCTGGGGCTGATAGACATTTTTAGTCCCTTTCACTCTGGGCACTAAATTTTGTGAGTACGAGCTTTATTTAAGGACTTCCGTTCTAGCTTCCTGTCTCATATGAGCCCAAGGCCATATCTCCTGACACCCATCACAACTAATTCCCTAGCACTTAGTGGACTAAGGTCTCTTGTTTTTAGTCCAGTCCCCTCCCTGGGCCACTGTTACTACTTCAATTTTTTTTTTTTTTTATTTGTGATAGCTGGGGTGTCCTGTCTTTGAATCTCAACTATGTTTAAAAACATTGCTTGTTATATTATGTCAGTCATTTTTAGTCTGTAAGATGAAGGTGTTCTGCATTAGCTTAGTTGGCCACATGCTGACATGAGACGCCTTTAAGTACTTCTTATTATTTATTTAGCAGAAAGGCTGAAGTCTTTTCGTTTGTCATTTTGTTCACTGGTTTATCCCCAGGACCACGAACAGAACACAGAATAGGGATCACTCAATATACCTGTATTAAATGAGTGAATAAATGCTGGGTGCAGGATTCAGCCTCTCCTGGACATTCTAGCTCTGGATCCAAATATGCAAACCCCACCTTACAAAACAAGCGTCTGGTAGTCATTCCAATCTCACCTCGTTAGAACACAACTGAGGGCTTGTCACTCATGACTTTGTCATAGCCCTTGTGAGTCTCTTTCTCTTCCCACAAGCAGCATTTAAGGCATTCCTTTAAACCACATTTAGTATATTCCCTGAAAAGAGACCTGATAAATATAATTTTCAATACTCTTGTGTTATATTTTCAGTGGAATTTGAGCTCCCAGTCATGTTATAGTTCCTGGTAAAGGATGTAGTCCTGGGCCTTACCTGGCTGGCCTGTTGCTTGTTCATCTCAGAATGGAAGAGGCCCAAGTCTTTCTATACCTTTGTCCAGACACAGTTTCAGGAAAAGAGGATTAACTTGTGGTCAGCAGAGTTAGTGCTTTCCTTGTGATTGTGAGAGCTGAATCAAAAAACTTTCCACCAGGCAATTAGGGGCTTTCTGGAAACCTTGAAATGAAGAATGAATCAGGTTGATCCCTAAGATTTCCTGCAACTTGAGACTATTGCCACCTCCCACTCTCCAGTGAATTGGGTACCATGATGCCCATTATGGATGGGAATACTGAAGCTTCAGAATATTGCAGTCACTTGGCTACAAAGTGGTGGAGTCAGAATTGGGATTCAGACAGCAGTACCCATTTTTTTCCCAAGAGGTATAGGTGCCCAGGAACATTAGAGAGCCTTGCCATAGGGTCCCCAAATGCTGGTGAATGGTTTTTACATAAAACTGAGACAGGAAGAATTAAAGTTGTAGAGAAATAACAATGGGTGCCAACAGGGTGCAAAGATTGGTAGCTGACTTGCATCAGGCTCTTGGATGTGATGGTAAATGTGGAGCTTGGCAGAGAGAGATGCTGGGAATGGTTCATTCTTTGAAAGAGAAATAAAACCCTTCCCTTTGATCCCTGCGAATGTTGACAGAAGAAAATTACCCGAAGGGCATAGTAGCAGGAACCTACCTGAGAGTTGTCATTTTATCACAGGGGTTTGCTGTAAAGGAATCCTGTGGTGAACCTTGAAGAAAATGTAAATAACATCCTTTCTCCAATTTATCTTTTCTATAAATCTAACTTTTCATATCTTAGATTTTTTTTTTGACAGTAAACTTAAACCATAAGTCGATTTCAAAATATTTTCCAAATGTCCTATTTATTTTGAAAAATATTCAACACCACGACACTACTGGGTTGGGAGATCTTTGAACACCTCCTCAACATTCATCACAATGACCTGATTAGTAACTGAAAATAAAGCATTAATTAAAAAACAATGTTTTTGGAACATCACTTTTATTTTCAAAACTTGAAGTAAATTGCCAATCTGAATTCAGCAGTTTTTACCCTAGCAGGCCTAGAAACAATGTGATATATATTTAATCACAAAGAATGCCACCCAGTGGTAACAGTGGTACTGGGATTATGTTTATGTTTTAATTCGTTTTGTGCTGAAGGGCACAACCATTTACAGAGCTGTCCTATAAAACATGTCATGTACTAGTCACCTCATGTTATCAGCATCCTCCTGGAGAAATAGTGGATTTTTTTCTGGTTCATGCTGTGCAATCTCTTCGTCATGTGTGTGAACTTTGCAGGATGTCAAGTGCCCCATTAAAAATGAATGGAGTATTTGAGGGGCTCCTGCAAACCCTCTAATGATCTTCCCCTTTGAACAGACAGCATTTTATTGTGTAAATTACAAAACAACACAGAGCCTGGCTAAAGAAAGCGGAAACCTGGCATTAAACCAAGAAAAAACCTGGACCTCAGTCTAAGACCCCGGGAACCATTCAAGTGTTGCAACAGGATCATTTCTTTGAGTTGCATAGGAACACTGACGGACGAGGAAATCCTTTATAATGTGGTGTTTGGTGCGAAGTCTTATTCTCAGGTGGAACCCAAGTGAAGATCATTGTACTCGCTGTTGGGCCTTATGCTCTGTTTCCTCAATAGCCTTATGATCCCCCCGGTCAGTCACAGTGTGGGAAAGCCCCTCCTTCAGCAGCTGCTGTTATCCCGTGTTATTGATATCACTACTACTTGACGTTGCTGTATTTGTTTCTTTCCAACTGAGCTTTCATAGCACTCCAAAAAGTAGAGACTGTGTTAGAAGGTTCCCTAGAGAGCTTAAACCTCTTTTCTTTTTCTTTTCTTTTTTTCCCAGCTTCATTGGTGTATCACTGACAAATAAAATTATAGGCTGTTTAAAGTGTCCATCATGACTTGATATACATAGACATTGTGAAGGGATTCCCACTATTGAGTTAATCAGAACATCCATCACCTCATGTATTCATCTTTTTTTTTTGTGAGAACATTTTTCTTCTTTCTTAGCAAATATCAGTTATACAATACAGTATATTAGCAACTTTTTTTTTATAAATTTATTTATTTTATTTATTTATTGGCTGTGTTGGGTCTTCATTGCTGCACACGGGCTTTCTCTAGTTACGGAGAGCGGGGGCTACTCTTCATTGTGGTGTGCGGGCTCCTCATTGTAGTGGCTTCTCTTGTTGTGAAGCACAGGCTCTAGGCACGTGGGCTTCAATAGTTGTGGCACACGGGCTCAATAGTTGTGGCTCATGGGCTCTAGAGCACAGGCTCAATAGTTGTGGCGCACGGGCTTAGTTGCTCTGTGGTATGCAGGATCTTCCCAGAGCAGGGCTGGAACCTGTGTCCCCTGCATTGGCAGGTGGATTCTTAACCACTGCACCAGCTAGGAAGTCCAGTATATTAGCAACTTTAATCACCATGTTTTATATTAGATCCTCAGACCTTATTCATCTTATAGCTGAAAGTTTATACCCTTTTACCGACCTCTCCCTATTTCAAACACCCCCACTCCCCCAGCCACTTTTCTGGCAACCACTTTTAGACTCTCTGTTTCTATGAGTCTGACTTTTTTTTTCTTAAGATGTCACACATAAGTGATACCATGCAGTATTTGTCTTTTTCTATCTGACTTATTTCACTTAGTATAATGCCCTCAAAGGCCATCCATGTTGTCACAAATGGCAGTTTTTCTTCTTTCTCATGGCTGAATAATATTCCATTGTATATATACCACATCTTCTTTATGGATTTATCCATTGGTGGGCACATAGATTGTTTCCATGTCTTGGCTATTGTGAATAATGCTGCAGTCAACATAGGGATGCATATACCTTTTAAAATTAGTATTTTTATTTTCTTCAGCTATATACCCAGAAGTAGGGCTGCTGGATCATGTGGTAGTTCTATTTTTAATTTTTAAAGAAACCTTCGAACTGTTTTCTGTAGTGGCTGAACTCATTTACATTCTTAATGATAGCGTAAAAAGGGTTCCCTTTCTCTACATCCTTGCCAATATTTATTTCGTCTTGTTGATAATAGTCATTCTAACAGATTTGAAGTGATACCCCTCTTGTAGTTTTGATTTGCACTGTTCTGATGATTAGTGATGTTGAGTACTTTTCATGTACTTATTTGCCATTTTTGTGTCTTCTATGGAAAAATGTCTATTCAGATCCTCTGCTCATTTTTAAATTGGATTTTTCTCTTTTTTTTTTTGCTATTGGGTTGTATGAGATCTTTATATATTTTGGATATTAACCCCATATCAGATAAGTGATTTGCAAATATTTTCTACCTTTCAGGAAGTTGCTTTTTGTTTTGTTGATTTCCTTTGCTGCGCAGAAGCTTTTTATTTTTTATTTATTTATTTTTAATAAAATTATTTATTTATTTAATTTATTGGCTGCGTTGGGTCTTCATTGCTGCACACGGCTTTCTCTAGTTGATGCGAGCGGGGGCTACTCTTCATTATGGTGCTACTCATTGTAGTGGGTGGCTTCTCTTGTTGCAGAGCATAGGCTCTAGGCGCATGGGCTTCAAGTGTTGCGGCACATGGGCTCAGTAGTTGTGGCTCACAGGCTCTAGAGCACAGGCTCAATAGTTGTGGCACATGGGCTTAGTTGCTCCGCGGCATGTGGAATCTTCCCAGACCAGGGCTCGAACCCATGTCCCCTGCATTGGCAGGTGGATTCTTAACCACTGCAGCACCTAGGAAGTCCCAGAAGCTTTTTAGTTTGATGTAGTCCTTCTTGTTGATTTTTGCTTTTGTTGCCTTTAGTTTTGGTGTCAAATCCACAAAGTCATTGCCAAGACCCATATGAAGGAGTTAAAACACCTTTTGATATCCCTCTTCCAGTTGTCTTTGCTGATGGCAGCCTCAGCCTACACCCAAGTGCATTCGTCTTCATGGCCTTTTCTGGCTTTTCTGAGGCTATGAAAGGGACAGGATCATCTATGATTAGCATAGAGAAAGCAGCATGATTTATTAAACATCTGATTCTTAGACAGTATTCCCAGGGTGAAAATAGCCTGGGGCTTATTGATTTTCATGACTTTCTGATTATTTGGAAAAGGGCCTTTTTTGGTGTTATATGGGTTTTTAAATTTCTATTTAAGGGTGTATCTTACATCTGGGTATATTATTGTTGTTGTTTTCATTTTAGACAGCAAGTAATATGAGCAAACAACATGGCTTTTATGCTGTAAAACTGTTAGTTTATTAAAACTATCATCTGACACTTAGCTTTGAATTATTCATATTTTTTCATAAAGTGCTGACAATGATAACAGGACTAGGACCACAGTCTGGTTCAGGAAGGTGATTGACTCCTCTGCTTTTCTTGCCCTTAGGGAAAGTTGCAGACAGCATTATCTTCATCATGACTTGTCACTTTATATATGCTGACTACTCACAGGTGCATTACAACTACAGGAGGGAGAAAGGGAAGCAATACACCTCTTTCCTTGTGCCTTGGTTCATAGTGTGCCTAAATTCTGATAAAGGCTCACCTGTCAGAAGAGGCAGAATGTCAAGGGTCCATCCCCAAATATGGAGTCATTTCATGGCTCCTTGATGGGATCAAGAGACCAGTCCTAAAACTTCACATTATAACTGATTATAGTTGGTCCACATCAGACTCAACCTGCATCTTGGCTTATCAATCTTCTGTTCCTCATTCAATCACTGGTAACTTCAGGTTATTTTCAGGCTCCTTCCTTGTTTGTCACATATTAGCTTGACATCCCAGATACTCTATTCCTCCCCTGCTTCATCTACCCAGCCTCAGGACCACCTGCTACTTTCCTGGACCACCGGCTTTCTCCTGAAAAAGAGGACACAATTGACCCTGATCCTTCTTGTTCTCTATACGCCATACAGATTATTGTCACCCCCAAACTTGATCCAAGCTGAGTGCTTGGACACTGCTTGGAATGAATGGCCCCTAACCAGAGGGGAGATTTAGAAACAAATACAACTTTCCATGGAACTTGAGGAATGACATTGTTTTGGGGGCCCACCTACCTTTATACCTTTTTATTGCCTCTATCATTGTGATCTGGAAGTCTGCTTCTGCCAGCCCTGCTTCAGCCTCCTTCACAATTGCAAGCAAAAAAATCTGTGGAGGGAAGAGAACATCTTAGTTAGGGGGCACAGCCTGAAGATAGCAATAGATGTGAAATCAAGAAGGTATGTTTGTTGAACTGGCTTGACCGGAGTTCCTGTTTCAAGTTGGAGAGTTTCAAGTAGGAGGAAGATAAGGGGGGTAAAAATATTGAAGACCATTATTAAAGAATTTGGAATTTGATAGTTAAAAATCATTAGAGTTTTTTCTATGATATTACTGATTTTTAGGATGATCATTTACTGAGTAAAGGGTATAAAAATCTCCCACTATGGTGGTAGAGTGTTTATTTCCCCTGAAGTTCTCTCAATTACTGCTTTATTCATTTTGAGACTATTATTCATTGCAATACAGCTTGAGAACAGTTATAGCTTTCTTGTAAGTTGGCTTTTATCATTATATAGTGATCTCTCACCTGGAATGATGAATTTTCCTTTAAATCTACTTTGTATGATATGAATAGTGTAACACCAATTTTTTCCTTCCTTCCTTTCTCCTTCCCTTCCTTCCTTTTTCCTTTTTTTTCATTAGTGTTGCCCCAGAGTAAAATATTCTCTTTGCCTTTGGAACATCTTAGAGCTTTTCCTCCTGCTTTTCCAACCTGTGTCTTTCTGTTTTTCCTTTTCTCCCCACTCCTCCTCCTGATTACACTGAAAACCCAGGACTTGTGTGTTTGTGTACCTGGATGCACATGCTAATTGCTGTGTGTTGCTAGTAACTTTTATCCTAGGAGAGTTTATCTCATGGCTTTAGCTGTGATCCTATCTTTGAAGCTAGATTTCAAATCTCTCCAGTCTCATACTAACTGCCTCTCAGCTTACCTCCATTGGCTTCCCTTGCCTATATCATCTGCCCCATTCTTTCTCTTTTTCTCTTGGGCTTGTAGTTTTGGAATCATCTTCTTTTCTCCTTTATTCTCTATATTATGCTGCTATAAGTCCCTTGGCCCTGGCTGAATGCTAGCAGAATCTCAACAGTAAGTTCACTGGGAAGGAGCGAAGCCAGAATTCGGGCAGACAGGTAACTAATCGCAGCGATCTCACAGATTATGTTCTGTAATTCTCTCTCTTACTTTCAATTTTTACTCCTTTAAAGCCCTGGATTACAAAAACTATCCTGGAAAGTTTTCCAGTCCAAGATTCCAAAATTCTTAATCAGGGTCTTTTTGGTGAAAGTGACATTCAGTGAAAATCTCTGGCAACATTTTCCCTGATTGGAAGAGGAATCGAGAATCAGATGAAGATTCTGGGAAGCCATGACTTCACAATGTGTAAAGCATGTGTTGATAGCTTGTGAAAAGAGATGGTAGGAAGTGCCTGTCCCAGTGAGGATAACTTTTTTCCTAATTAGAATATTGTTTCCAAGTTCTCCCTCAACCCCACGATGAACTTTAAAAAGAGAAAGAAATTCTTGCCAGAAGATTTTCCATTATTTTTCTCTTCTATGAGCAGCATGGATGAAAGAGTTCTATGATTGAGTTGAAGTTCACATCTAACTACTGGGCCATGACAGCAGGCCTTGAGCATCACTATTGGTTGCCATATAAGGAAGCTAGTGGGGTTTGCAGTTTTAAATGTTATTGTTTTTCTCTGTAGTAATATCCCTGCCATCTCCTTGGTTATCTCTCTCAAGTGATGTAAAATGCCCTGACTTGTGTGAGAAGTCTCTAACCTTTAGAAATCTTCACCCAGCTTTCTTTTACTGGAGAATTGGTTTTCTTTCTGAGAAACTGCTCCTTCCTTTCACTGAGTAGTGAACTGAGAGCCCTTAAGTAGAATGAAGGGAGATGGGAGTGGGGCGTGTTGCATTTGCCACTCTGTCTCTCCAAGAGAATGAGGAATCTAGTTCTCTGTAATCTAGAGTTTCAGGGGTCTGTTTGAAAGGAAAAAGGCATTCCTTGGTTATTGTGACCTATTTAACCATTCTGTGGAACCATCTGAGGTTTTCTAAGAAAAGAAAATGTCTAAATATAATCCTAAAAGGCAGTTAACCTGATAACAAAGCATACCCAATTGCAGAGATTTTCTCTGGCAATTGGCAAAATAGGCAAAAGTCTTCCCTGGCTATTACTGACTCTACCTGCTGCTACACTTTATTTCATGCTTTGTCTTCCTGGCAACACTACTGGTTTTCTTCCATGTGGGCTTCCCCAAACTTCATGCCCACGGGCACACACATCCTACTCCTCCCATCTGGAAAGCTCTTTTCACTTCTCCCCAAGCTCTCTTCCCACCTGCCCTCAAAAAGCAGCCTGAGAACATTTCACAGAGATACCCTGAATGCGAGCTCTTGCATTATGCCCTTAGTTCCTCCTCCCAGCCTCCCAGCTCTTAGAGCCTATTATCAGTGTATCACTATTATCAGTGTATCACGTCCATTGTGCTTCCGTGTGGGACAGCAGAGAATGTAGAGCCAGGCTCTTTGATCAGCAGTAGGGGTGGATTTCTCCTGGTCCGCCCACACTCTGCCATTCAGTCTGCCAGCAGAGGCTGCTGGTGCAGGCCAACTGCATGAGGCTCAGCTCAGCTCAGCTGAATGGATGCGGCCTGCGGCAAGCAACGTATTACGTCATACTTTCCCGTCCTTGATCTTTATGAACACTTGACTTCACCTTTTCTCCCTGGTGGCAGGTGTTTCCGTAGCCTGTGCTTGCATATATTAAAGAATGTTGCTTAGTTGAAAGCGGATAATAAGTGCTGCCCACAGTTATTGAGAGCTTACAATGTTGCAGGCATTCTTATAAGCATTCATTTAATGTGTGTTAAACTCATGAACTCATTTAATCCTCCCAACAATACTATGAGGTAGGTATTATCCCATGTTATGACTGAGTAAATAAAAGCACAGAGAGATTAGGTTACTTTCCTAGGGCCACACAGTTTTTAAATGCCAGAGTTAAAACTCCTAACCCTGAGACTATGGTCACTCTAGGCTTTGGGGTCATACAAGATATGCAGCGCTTAATGAACATTGACTGGACTTATGAGGCAGTTCAGTCATCTGATATCCTCATTAAACTTGATTTTTAAAAAAATAAGTTTATTTATTTATTTATTTACTTACTTATTTATTTATTGCCTGTGTTGGGTCTTCGTTGCTGCACACGGGCTTTCTCTAGTTGTGGAGAGCAGGGGCTACTCTTCATTGTGGTGCATGGGCTCCTCATTGTCGTGGCTTCTCTTATTGCGGATCACTGGCTCTAGGCACGTGGGCTTCAGTAGTTGTGGCACATGGGCTCAATAGTTGTGGCTCACGGGCTCTAAAGCGCAGGCTCAATAGTTGTGGCACACAGGCTTAGTTGCTCTGCAGCATGTGGGATCTTCCTGGAGCAGGGGTCAAACCCGTGTCCCCTGCATTGGCAGGCAGATTCTTAACCACTGTGCCACCTAGGAAGCCCTAAACTTGATTTGAAGAAGTGGCTCAGAGAGAAAGTTTATAGAGCTTAGAAATTTAGCTCTAGGTGAGACCTTAGAGGTCATGTCGTCAGGGAAGCTGAGGTCCTGGAGCAGTTAGATGAGAGTCCTGTGTGCTTCATCTCATCTGACCTGGATCTTCCTGTCAAGGCTGCCAACAAGAATGAACACGGAGCAGTGTGTAGTTTGTATTGTGTGTTCACAATGTTCCAGGTGCCAAACAGAATTCTAAGGAAGTGGAAGTTTTGCCCCTCGGGGGTTTTCTATACTAGGACATGGCTGTGGTTTTAATGTTTTAGTTATTCAAATCATAAGGTAAATATGTACAATAATTAAAAACTTTCTTATTTTATGTAAAAGGGAAACTTTGAAAACTTATTAGATTTAGCAACGAACTTTTATTTAGAACTGCCATTGCATCTAACAGAAAGTTTGTTCACAATCTAAATCTGAAACTCAGGACTGTTTTAATAAAATCTGAAAAAGTAATTTGTCATACTGATCTGGAAAAGTGTGAATTACCCGGGGGATTAGCAGGTGAGTTTCTGTAGTAATTAGGTGTGCCAGAAATAATTCCCTCCCTGCTTCCCGGCTTCCTCCCTCCCCGCTTCCTCCTTTTTTTTCTACATTTACTTGCGTTGCATCCTGGCCTCTCATGTCATTCTTCCGGGATTGTCTAATGTAATGAGTTTCTCTTCCTTTACCCTAGAAAGTACCACTATTTCCATTATCTCATGGAGCTGTATGTGTGTGCATTTTGTTGATCTTGTGGTATTTCAAAGAACTATAAAAATCTCAAATCTGGAATGACCAGGGAAAGGGAATTTTAATGGAACAATTTTTTTCTCTTGAACCGAGGGTTAATCAGGATCCTTCTCTCTGTAATTTTTCAACTTCTTGGTTGCAATTTTTTTCCTAATCCATGAGTGCACTCTCTGGACTTTGATTAAATGAGAGGCTATCTGGTGAAAAATGCAAACTGACCAGCAGTCCTAAGTCCTGTGTTCAAGTCTCTGTTTTTTCATTTGCCAGCTCTCTGGTCCTGGAGAGTTATGAATCTTCACTAAGCCACCTGTAAAATGGAGATAGTAACACTTGCCCAACCTACCTCATCAGGGCTGTAGAGTGTATCAAGATAGAGAGAGTGGAAAAGCTTTAATAAGTCTTAGGTTTTATTTTGAAGAGGGTGACAACTACCAAGTTTTGGGTGCCAGGGCCAGGTGCTCTATACACATTTTTGTTATTTCTGCAACAAGCCTAAAATGTATTTTTTTTTAATAGATGAGAAAAGTCGTCCTGTCTCCTTAGTCTTCTCCAACCTGTGACATATGTTCAATCATTTTTTGTCTTTCATGGCCTCAACACTTTCGAAGAGAATTAGTCGTTACTTACAAAATGTTCCCTAATTTGGAATGGTCTTTTGTTTTTTCATCATTACATTGAGATGATGTCTTTTTGTCAAAGATACCACTGAAGCCATATTAGCACATCATATCGGGGCCGTGTGATGCCAATATAATTTATTAGTGTTGATATTAACCTTTATCATTTGGCTAAGGTGGTGTCTGCCAGGTTTCTCAGCTGTGAGACGTTCTTTTTCCCATTGCAATCAATAAGTATCTTCTGGGGAGATATTTGGAGACTATGCAGATATCCCATTTCATGTCATACTTTTGCCCACTAATTTCAGCATCCACTGATGGTTCTTGCCTGAAACATTTATCACTGGCTGTTTGCCTACTGGTGATCTTTCTATTTCTCATAATTTCTTCTAAATTTATTAATCGACATCCATTGCAAGAAAGAGCTGTCCCTTCTCTCCTGTTTATTTATTTAATTTTTGGCTTGTATTAGTAGGGACTCATGGGTCATAATTTGACACTGTCATTATTTATTTTGTTGCTTACATTGAACCAGCTTTGGTCTTTGGGAGCTCTTTCAAGTTGATTCTCTGCCCTTTCAACATGCCCCCAGTTTTATTTTTGAGCATGTCCTTACTTGGAAGCATAGGTTATTCCATACCATCTTCAATTTTTCCTTACCCTACCCCTGGACTCAACCATATTTCTAGGGTTAATTCTATAGCCCCTTTCTTGAAAAAATGGTATTTTGAACCAAGATCTGGGCACCAGGTATGCTTATTGCTACAGGATGTCCTTGTTTCTATAGAATAACAGAAACTCAGTCAATAGAACTAAGAAAAATATACATTCACATTTATTTCTGCATCTGTTCATACGTGTACATATTAAAAACCATGTGTTCTTACCTTACTCAGCACCACAAGTTTCATTCTAGCCTTTTTCCTCTCATTTGTAGCTTTTTTTTATTGTTGACGTGAGAAACCTAGCTCTTACTATCTACAATGTATTTATTTCATTTTCAAATCTTAGTATACATAGAAAGTAGTTTCATCCCATACGAACCCAGAGTACAGAATTTTGTGTACAGTTTTTTGTTGTTGTTGTTGTTGTTTGGTTTTTTTTCAGCCTTACAGTATCCAGTCAAAATACTCTTTTCCAAAGCTCCTTAGATTAGTTTATTCTCTGCCACCCCCTTGCGTGTTGTTGTTAGTCACTGGTAATACAGTTAGGTTCGTTTGTTGCTACTGTATTGCATTTGAGGTTCTCATCACCTTCTGGTTGAGCTTCCTCCCTTTCTCCCCTCCCCCCCACCCAGCTTTCTGTCATGTGAAATATTACCATGTATGTTAGTCAGTGTTTTCCAGAGAAACAGAGCCAATAGGAGATTGTGTGTGTGTGTGTGTGTGTGTGTGTGTGTGTGTGTAATGAGGAATTGGCTCATACAATTATGGAGGCTGAGAAGTCCCATGATATGCTATCTGCAAGTTGGAGACCCAGGGAAGCCAGTGGTGTAATTCAGTCCATGTCCAAAGGCCTGAGAACTAGGGGAGTTGATGGTTTAAATCCCAGTTGAAGGGCAGAAAAAGATGACATGAGATGTCCCCGCGTAGCATTAAAGTAGGACAAAAGTGGTGAATTTCTCCTTCCTCTGCCTTTTGTTCTGTTGAAACTCTTAATGAATTGGATAATACCAGCCCACACTGGGGAGGGCAATCTACTTTACTGAGTCCACTGATTCAAACATTAATGTCATCTGAAAACATCCTCACTCAGAAATGATGTTTAATCTAGGGACCCTGGGCCAGTCAAGTTGACATATAAAATTAACCATCACCCCATGGTTCTAAGAATCAGAACTATGCAAAAAAGTATACTCAAAGAACTATGGCTTCCTCACTCATCCCCATTTCTATTTTCCCATTTTGTCCACTCTGTTCTCACCTACCTCTGCTAGGTAACCAGTCTCAATCAGCATCCCATACTTCTTTTACACGTAAACAAATGAGCAGATACATGTGTATTTTCTAATATTTCTTCTTTTTTACATGTAGAATGGTACTATACTCTTTTGCATTTTGCTTTTTTAAAAAAATTTATCTATTTAATTGGCTTTGTTGGGTCTTCATTGCTGTGCATGGGCTTTCTCTAGTTGCAGAGATGGGGGCTACTTGCAGCACATAGACTCAATAGTTGTGGCTCACAGGCTTATTTGCTCCACAGTATGTGGGATCTTCCCGGAGCAGGGATCAAACCTGTGCCCCCTGCATTGGCAGGTGGATTCTTAACCACTGTGCCACCAGGGAAGTCCCTGCACTTTGCTTTTCAAAAATTTTTTACTAGTATATCTTGGAAATCACAGAGACCTTCCATATTATTTTTTACTGCTGCATAGTGCTTCATTATGTGAATGTACCATAGTTTTTTCAACTGTTCCCCTTATATGAGAATTTTGGCTTTTTCCAAATTTTTGTTTGTTTTGAGTATTTTTTAATTGAAGTAGAGTTGATGTACAATGTTTCAGGTATACAGAAAAGTGATTGTTATGCACATAAATTTATGTATTCTATATATATATTCTTTTTCATATTATTTTCCAGTATACGTTATAACAAAATATTGAATATAGTTCCCTGTGCTATACAGTAGGTCCTTGTTTATCCAGTTTATATATAGTAGTTTGTGTCTGCTAATCCCAAACTCCTAATTTATCCCTCCCCCACTCTCTTTCCCTTTTGGTAACCATAAGTTTGTTTTCTATGTCTGTGAGTCTGTTTCTGTTTTGTAAGTAAGTTCATTTGTATTGTTTTTTAGATTCCACATATAAGTGAAATAATATGATATTTATCTTTCTCTGTCTGACTTACTTCCCTTAGTATGATAATCTCCAGGTCCATCCATGTTGCTGCAAAAGGCATATTTCATCCTTTTTTATGGCTGAGTAGTAGTCCATTGTGTGTGTGTGTGTGTGGTGTGTGTGTATACACACATACATACCACATCTTTTTTTTTTGCAGTTTTTTTTTTAATCCGGCATTTTAATTTTTATTGGAATATAATTGCTTTACACTCTTGTACCAGTTTTTGAGGTACGCCAAAGTCAATCAGCTGTATTTATACACATATCCCCATATTCCCTCCCTCCCTCGACTCCCCCCCACCCTCCTCATCCTGGCCCTCTAAGGCATCATCCATCATCGAGTTGATCTCCCTTTGTTATACAGCAACTTCCCACTGGCTATCTATTTTACGGTTGGTAGTATATATATGTCTATGTTTTATAGGGTTTAACAAAATATTTATTAAACATCCTTTATTTTATTTAATTATAATAAATATAAAACATTAACTATTACATTTTTATAAGCCTAGTTAAAACGTTTTCAAAATTTTATATGAGAAAGTTGTCTTCTTTCATAAACATAACCTTTTATATCAGATTTTATATTAAAAATGACTACATATCATTCCTGATCAAGACATTAGTAATGATCCCTTCTAATCTCTCCAAATTGGTGCTAAAAAAGAAAAGAGCAATGAAAAACTTTTCACCAATAAATGACAAAAAATATTTGACATTTCAAAAACAATTCAGTTGAAATTACTTTGAAAGCATCTAAGGCTCTTTATTTCATTGACCAATGTAATGTTGAAATTTCTTATTCTAGCTCAGGCTGCTGGATTCTAGCTTGACTTTGCTCTCCCTCATTTACACCTATTTTGCCTACTTTGTGGGCTTCGTATCCACCATTAGATACAAAAATAACAGCCTTATAGAGACTGCTTAGCCAGCCGCCGCAATTGTATAAGGTCAAATCTGTAGCAAATCTATCATCTAAGTATATATATATATATATGTATATCTATGTATCTATGTATCTATCTATCCACCTATCCATAAATCTATCCGGCTATCTATCTACCTATCCAGCTAGCTAGGTAGCTGATCTCCGTGGTTCTGCTTCAAGGATTGAACCCTGACTTAGACAAAAGACAAAACCACACAGTGAATGGTTTAAAATTCATTATGCAAATAAACTGGTAGAGAGTTACTTGCCTTTAGCTTGGCGATGACTCAAGTGTGCATTAGCCACAAACAGAGAAAGACATTGGTGGTGGATTAAAGATTGCTATGAATTCTTTAACGCTCTTCCCATTGATAGGTGGGGTCTCTTTCTCCTTTCATTGAATATGGGCTGGGCTGTGACTTCTTCAACCAATTGAGTAGGGAAGAGTGATGCTATACCATTTCCAGGCCTATTCTCTAAAAGGACTTGGCAGCTTCTGCTTTGGCCTCCTGGCGTCCGCGCTACCATGTAATAGGCTAGGGGATGGGAGAAATAGGGAGATGTTGGTCAAAGTATACAAGCCTTCAGTTACATGATGAATAAGTTCTGAGGATCTAATGTACATAGCGGTGACTATAGTTAATAATACTGTATTGTATATTTGAAATTTGCTGAGAGTAGCTCTTAAGCATTCTGAGAGCAAAGGCGGCTGATTTGCACAATAATAATGACTAACTTAAGGTTTCAAAAGAATAGAATTAAATAAGTAATAAAAGACATAAGATGGGAAAGGGGTGATCAAGCAAATAAAAAGTAAGAATTTAGAAAATTTAAGCAACACAGTTAAGAAGCTTGACTTCATTCAAAGCTGATAGCAGATGTGCCAGGTATCCTGGAATGCCAAGTGTCAGTTACAGGTATTGACCCCCTTGGCCCTCAGGACAGCCTGGCAGAGCCTCCAGCCTGTGAGAAGCCACAGCCAAGATTCCTTGGAAGGAGGCTGGAGCAGGACAAGGTTTGACAGGGAGCCCCCCAGCCTCTGGAGGAGCTGAGCACGACGAGCCGCATGGCGCAGTCTCTGCTCCACACGCACTTTGCGAAGCCAACATGCTCTCCTCCCTAGAGGTGTGCTTCACACAGCAGGCAAGTCCCTGCCCACTGGATGGAAGGGGCCAGCGGCGCTTCAGCAGAGCTGGTGTTCTAGGTGCCCAAGGAGCAAGGGGTTGCTGGATCAAATGTAACGCTAGTTGTAGTTTTTTAAGGGACCTCCATACTGTTTTCCATAGTGGCTGCACCAATTTACATTCCCATCAACAGTTTAAGGGGGGGGTCCCCTTTCTCCACTGTGATGGTTAATTTTATGTGTCCAACTTGACTGGGCTACAGGATGCCCCGACAGCTGGTAAAACATTGATTCCGGCTGTGTCTGTGTGGTTGTCTCTGGAAGAGATGAGCGTTTCAGTCAGTTAGACTGAGTAAAAAAGCTCATCCTCACAATGTGAGCGGGCATCACCCAATCCGCTGAGGGCCTGACTAGAAGAAAGAGGTTACAAAAGGGTGAATTCTCTCTTTGTGCTTGAGCTGAGACATCCATCTTCTTTTGCCCTCAGACATCAGTGGTCCTGTGTCTTGGGCCTTTGGACTCTGACTGGAACTTTATACTATCAGTCCTCCACTCTCAGGTCGTTGAACTTGGACTGAATTGCACCACTGGCTTTGGTGGTTCTCCAGCTTGCAGGTGGCAGATCGTGAGACTTCGGTAATAAATGTCTTCTCTCTCTCTGTGTATGTCCCATTGGTTCTGTTTCTCTGGAGAACTCTGACTAATACCTGCTTGTGGGTTTGGGTTTTTTGTTGTTATTGTTTTTCCCAGTCGTACCATGGAATCTTACTTCCCCAACCAGGGATTGAACCCGGGCCCCAAAAATGAAAGCACAAAGTCCTAGCCACTGGACCACCAGGGAATTCCCAATACGTGATTGTTTAAATTTACCCACGTGTTATTATTCTGAGCACCCTTGTTCAGAGACTGGCAATCGGAGGCCAGAACTACATACCACAACTCACTTAGTCATACACACATTTTATTGTATTCTTTTTATTTTTATTTTTTTATACATCTTTATTGGAGTATAATTGCTTTACAATGGTGTGTTAGTTTCTGCTGTACAACAAAGTGAATCAGCTATATGTATACATATATCCCCATATCTCCTCCCTTTTGAGCCTCCCTCCTACCCTCCCTATCCCATCCCTGTAGGTCGTCACAAAGCCCTGAGCTGATCTCCCTGTGCTCTGCAGCAGCTTCCCACTAGTTATCTGTTTTACCTTTGGCAGTGTATATATGTCAATGCTTCTCTCTCACTATGTCCCAGCCTCCCCTTCCCCTGCTGTGTCCTCAAGTCCATTCTCTACGTCTGCGTCTTTATTCCTGCCCTGCCACTGGGTTCATCAGTACCATTTTTCTAGATTCCATATATATGCGTTAGCATATGGTATATGTTTTTCTCTTTCTGACTTACTTCACTCTGCGTACACACATTTTATATGTTCTTTTTAAAATGTGAATGGAAGATTCCTTTCCACTCCCATGCAAACATGTACCCCTTCCAAGAGTTATTTTAGGATCCACAAGGAAGGGAGGGCGAGTACTAACAAATCAACAAATTTCAAAAGCGCGTCAACTACACCTTTTCAAAACAAGAAGGCTGAAAGTGTTCAAATATATATACATAAAGAGATTCAAATATACCTTTTAAAAGAAGGGGGTTCTTTGTTAAGAAGAAATGGGGGAAGATGGCATTGAAGGTCTGTAAAGGGGTCATGATAGTTGTTCAAAGGAGTAGAATATTAGAATACTTTTGTCAGTTCAATTTTTAATTTTTAGAAATCATGGCATAAAGTTTGGTCAGTTATGGAGGTGCTAATTTCGTCATTCTCTGTGAGCAGTAAACTGTCTTGGTCTTTAAATATATATATATATTACCTCCACTTAAAAAAAATTATATGTATTTATTTATTGCCTGTGTTGCCGTGCGCGGGCTTCTCAATGCGGTGACTTCTCTCGTTGTGGAGCATGGACTCTAGGCGCACGGGCTTCAGTCGTTGTGGCTCACTGGCTCGAGAGCGCAGGCTCAGTAGGTGTGACACATGGGCTTAGTTGCTCCGCAGCATGTGGGGTCTTCCTGTACCAGGCTTGAACCCATGTCCCCTGCATTGGCAGGCGGATTCTTAACCACTGAGCCATCAGGGAAGTCCTTACCTTCACTTTTTAATGAGATTTTAGCTGGGCATTGAATTCCATGTTCGTGATTATTTTTGCATGGCGCTTCGAGATCTCTTCTTTGTCTTTGAATTGCTGAAGTTTTATTATGTTGTGGCAAGCTTTAGGTTTAATATATTCTTCTCAGAACTTTTTATTATTATTGAACTTTGGGATTCAAGTCTTTTAGTCATTTATGTAAAAATTCAGCTATTATCTTAAAAATTTTTTTTAAATGTCCTATTTTCTCTATTTTCCACTTTTGGAATTAAATATATGTTAGACTTCCTCATTCCATCCTCCATATCTCTTAATCTTTCTTATTTTCCAGGCTTTTATGTCCTTGTGCCTTCAGGATAATTTCCTTGAATCTGTTTTCCAGTTTATGACTTTTCTTGCTGTATCAAATTGCTCTTTAACCCATTCATTTCCATTTTTAATTTCCTTGATATGTCCCTACACTAATGGATGGATTTTTATTTAGACTGCCCCTTCACATAGGGTACAATTCTTTAAGGGTTGTAACTTTTATGCAGTGTCCCCAGTTCCATCTCTGTCCATATGGGCCCAATGCCCACCTTATGTCCCCACATGAGCGTGAAATTCCAAGCACTTAGGTGAATAGATCAATAAACTCTCCATCACTATAATGAAGCTATATCATGAGCAGACACTTTGAAACTTTGTTCTGTTTTCAATCACCTCTTTGTTTCTAGTGCCTGAGGATTTCTCTTTCTTTCTTGAGAGCTTGGCTATGAATTTAAAACATTAAAAAATTATATTTTATCCAGTATTTCTAGGTTTTTATAGTGAGATTTACCTTAGTCTGCATTTTGCCAGAACAGAAAGTCTTGAGTAATACTTTAATAATGAAGAAAAAAGACCTCTCATTATTTGTTTTAAAAAGAGAATGACAATCTGTGTTGATCTGGGACCAGAACAAATGACTCACACAGTACAAGCCAGAAAAGTTGGCTATGTCCATGTTTTGAAGTATGATGACCAATAGATCCCAAAGCTATCCTACATCTGCATCTTAGTGGCCACATAATTTGTCATCAGAGAGCATGAACAATTACATGATGGGCTTACTGGTAAATCTTTGTGAAGCAACTCAAAATACTGAGTATCAGAATTTTGAGTTCTAGTCATGGCCTCCACCACTGACTGACAAGCTCAGAATAGTCAGGACCTAATTATTTACTCAGTAATTTATAATCTTAATTAATTAGATTTTATTACTACAACAAGAAAAGAATTGTGAAACACCTACTAAGTCGAATCCTGGAGATACGGAAGAGAAGCAGATAAAAGTTGCTGCTCTTAAGGAACTCCCAGTTCAATAGTCGGAGACTGGCTTGGAATCAGTTATTATATATGTTTGCATGGGCTATTGTCAAGGTACAAAGGACAGAGTGGCGAGTTGAACGTTGGTGGTAGGGGAAATAAACAAAAAAGAAATGAGGGTAAGAAAGGAGAGAGCTGGAGGCATACAATCTTGTGATCAGAGATTTGTAGAAGGATATCTGAGGAGTGCTCGCTCCTCAATGAGTGTCCTCAGTGCCTTTTGGTGGAATGGATACAAATGTGCAGACTTCCTATGTCCTTTCCCGGGTATCAGGAGGCTCCGAGAGGTATCTGCAAACTGAGGCTGCTGGAGAGCGGCCCTACAGGACCCGTGGAGTCTTGCCCTTCTCTAACCATTCAGTAAATAGCGCTCAGCAGAGATTCTGGCTGAGGTTACATGTTTTCAAAACAACAGCTCTGAGCCAACCTACTTAAGTAGTTCCATATGTTTCTATGGAGAGTTTATGGATTGTGGCCTTTGGAATTCTTTTGTTTATCACTGGGAATCCAAGTCCTGAAAGCTGGTAACCAACCATGAGGTTTGCTGGTTATACAAGCTGTTGGATCTCTTAAGGACTTTGACATAAAGACCACTTGCTGTGGAATAAGAATTAGTGGTTTAAAAGGAGTGCACTTAGTATCATGTAAGTATCTGTTTCTGTATGCCATTACTGGCCAGGCTGTTTTTGTTGTTGTTGTTTTTTTTCAACTGGTCTGTGTTGGCTTGTGTGTGCATTTAAGGCCTTTAAAGGGAAATCTGAACACAGCCTTCAAAGACATAATCAGAGAGGTCTTTTTTTTTTTTTAAATGAATGACTATCTTCAGCAGATCTAAAACTAGGACTGAAAAATGGGTCCTTCCCTACTTGGGGTCTCTAGGCACAGCCCCTGAAGACACTGAGGACCCATCACTCCTCTGGGCAACTTTTCCTCCTTTGCCTGCCCCATCCCCATCAACACCCAGCTTGCAATGATATTCTTCTACCCTTTACCCATCTAATACCAAACACATGGGGGATCTATCCTGTTTCCAGGAAAGAGGTCCATGGATTGCCCCACCAGCCTTAATAATAGCTGCTATTTATTGAACACTTTGTGCAAAGCACTGTACTCTTTTATACTTTATCCCCTTTAATCCTCACAATAGCCCAATGAGATGGGTACTATAATTATTCCTCATTTTACAGATAAGGAAATCGAAGCTCAGGGAGTCTGAGCAATTTGCTTAAAGTTACTTAATAGCTACATTAGCCCCCTACTTATAATTCCACTATGAGTGGCAGAGATGGGACATGAATTCAGGATGCCTGACTCAAAGCTCTTATCCACTCTGCTCTATACCCTCCCACCCTCTTAGGAAAGTACTTTTAGCTTGATCTCTAAGTCTCCCTTCCAGCTTGGAAATGCTATGGTTCTTCTCAAATGTCAGTTGTGTTGCTCTCCATGCTAGTTTTTTTTTTCGGTTTTTGTTTTTCTTTCATATAAAACAATGCAGGAAAGAGGCTGGTCATCTCCCTTCACAAAACAATCCTTCACAAATTTGAAAACCATCCGTGGCTTATTATAGAAGCTCTTCACAGAGTGAACTGGCATGACCAGGGCTGAAGGGTAACACCCTCGAAAGGCGGATCCGAGACCTTGCAGCTCTGCCTGGTACATATTTCTTAGGGATGGCAAGTGAGTCAGCAGCAGTGAACAGACAATACCGTGTTTGGTTTTAACATGATGAGTCAGCCCTGAAATTTGGCCAGCTTTAGTGTAGCCCCCTGAAGTTTTAACAGAATATTAATTGCCCTGTCACTTCCCGTTCCACACAGCTGGGTGGGATTGCTACCAGCCTCACTGTTGAGAAGTTACACATTTCAGCCTAGCCCAGAAAGGTTTCCTGTGGTGGGTGAAATGACAACATGCACAAAGGTCAAACTCCAGATGTAGGAATCTGACTTTTTCTCCTCTTGGGGAAAACATTGCCTCCTTACAATCTCAGAAGATATTCAGTACAGGTTTAAGGCCAAAGTCTACTGAAAGATCCAAGTTCCTCTAACCCAGAGGATGTCTGTTTCATGTGAGTTTATCTAAGTATTTGAGACCACCTATTAGATTCCCAGACCAAAGGATCAGAGGGAGGGTATTTAGGCATTTCTGAATGAGGGGACCTGGACCTAAAAGTTGCTGCTTGCTTCTGGAAGTTGGAAGGCAGTTCAAGAGGCAGAATGGGTTATTTCTGGACTAATACCTTGACTGGATAGAAATGCCAGGAGGCGTTGGTAAGAGTACACAGCAATATGGTGGGGAGTTTACCACTCATTTGTTCATTAATCTACTTATTTATTCCACAACAATCCCTACCACATGTGCAAAATTTGTTCCTATTATATTGAAACAGGGAAAGAACATGTAAGTTGTTAATTTTTCTTGATTAATTAAAATAATGTTCCTCCCAAGTTTCTATCACTGGATTCCAAGGTGGGAATTAAATTTTAGTCCAGTGTGGCAAGCTTAGTCCAATATAATGATCTAGATGAGCCTTCGGTTTCCTTTCCTCTTCCATATTTCTTCTCCCTGTCTCTGCTCCTATGCAAGTTGATCTCTGGGTATATAGCTTGCAGTGGATGGAATCCCTGGCTCATAGGTTTTGTGGCACTGTTAGCAGGATAAAGGATGTTTTGGATCCTCACTGGTTACTGTGGCAGAGAGGTTGATGTGATTTGCTCCCTGAACTGGGAACCATTGAAGAAGGTGACATTCTTTGATGTACTGGCATTCATCCTTGGAGCCCTGATCATGAAGTCCAGCCCTGTGGTGGTGAGGAGGGGCTGGTTTTGTTTGGATCCTGAGCCCCTGCTGCTTCACCATCACTCTCTAAAGGGGGAGTGGAGAAAGGAATTAGCTTTCAGATGAGAAGATGTGTCAGTGAACTTTTGCTCCAGTGATGCCTTGTAACAAAATACCATTGGGCCCCAGGGGCATTCAGCAATAAACACTCATTTAGTTCAGGGGTTAGCAATCTTTTTCCTTAAGGGGCCAGAAAGTAAATATTTTAGGCTTCTCAGGCCATGCAACCTCTGTCACAAATACTCTCCTCTTGTAGTGCAAAAGCAGCCATAGACAATATATAAACAAATGAATGTGTCTGTGTTCCAATAAAACTTTATTTATGGAATTGAAATTTGAATGTCATATAATTTTCATGTTATAAAATATTTCATGTGCTGTGAAGTGTTATTTTTACTTTTTTCAAACGTGGAATTGAATGGCCTGTGATTCTTTTTTGCCACAGGCCATATAAAAACAGGTGGTTGGCCAGATTTGGCCCATGGGCCGTGGTTGGCTGACCCCTGATTTAGGTCATGACTCTGCTCTGCCTTGGGCTTGGTTTCTCTGGGCTGTGCTTATTCATGCATCTGTAATCAGCTGTGAGTTGGCTTAGCAGCTCTGCTGATTTAGGTTGGGTTCATTCACTTGCCTGAAGATGGGTGGGCTGCCCCAGGACAGCCTTGGCTGTGTGGCAACCATGGCACTTGGCTCTGCCACGTGACTGGCCAGCAGGTTCGCTGGAACGTACTCTCACAGAAATGGTAGAGGCACAGGAGTACAAGTGGAAATAAGTAAGCACTTTTATAGCCTCTGCCTGAGTTGTTTGCTAACAGCCCATCGGCCGAAGCAAGTCCCCTGTCTGAACCCAGAGTCAGGGCTGGGGCAGAATACTCAAACCAGAGCTTGTGGGCACTGCCAAGGCACATGGCACAAGTGAGATACTGGGGCCATGAATACAGTCAGCCTACCAAAGGACCTACATTGGGAGGAATTTTAAAATAGTCTACTTGTGACCTCTTCCTTTAGGTGTGATGATAGGCCAGGGTATGAATGTGAAAGGTATAAATGGGAGACATAGGCATGTGATAAGAGAGGGTAGACTGTGTGCAAAGGTCTAGAAGCATGAAAGAGCGATCATCTATCTCTATCTATCTATCATCTATCTATATCTATCTATCATCTGTCTATCTATTGGACATCCCTCCCTCCCTCCCTCCCTCCTTTCCTTCCTTCTCTCTCTTTTTTCTTCCTTCCTTTTTTTAGAAAAAAATATTTGAACTGGGTAAAAGGGGAAAGTGGTGCCCCATATACTACAGACTCTGACTAGGGTCTTTGGCATCATGGGAAATTTCTTGAGTTGTGAAGCTTGGCTGTACCCCAAGATTCCACTGTTTCAAAGTAAAGATGTATATACGGCTTATGTTTTGTGTAAGGACTCTGGGGGATTTGGTTATAAAACATAATGTGTACTCTGCCTAGGTTCCCAGTAGCAAAATAGAAAACTAGATCTGTTTGTTATAGAACTTTAAGCTTTAGTTTTCTTCTTGTAATTACAGATGTGCCTTTGAAGTTTATTGCAGTAAATATGAGACCTTACAATTTAAAATGACAATCAAATATATTTGGAATGAAACATCATAGGTGTCAGAATGGAATATTTTAAAAGTGTAAAAACCAAAAAGCTTCTGTGTTTATGTTATCTAAATGTTAACGGTTTGCCCTTTTCCTTATCTCATAAGTCCTGCTGTCCAAGAGCACTTGATTCTTTGGTTAGAATCAATGATGTCATTAAAAAGGAATGTTTGGAGGCTCTTTCCTCCCGCCACCCCCAGTCTTCCACACTGGCATTACCAGGAAAACAGACTTGAAACCAAGTTAGAGAAGAATGATTATTTGTGTTTTGCTTTTGTATTTTGCTGCTTTCCCCTCTCGATTATCTAGTTTAAAAAGGAACTTGTATCATCCTTGAAGTTTCATGTTGGTCAGACATTTTGTCCCTATAACTTTCCCTCATTTTCTCACGTTCCATTAACAAAAGAAACACAAATGGGTCTGAAATAAATCTTGCTGTGAGTTAGCAGGATGCTGGGGAGCTCTCCATTAACTCTGGAGCTAGTCGTCTCTGCAGAAGATGCTAGGGACAGGAAGCTACTCTGCCGAGGTTGTCTCACCCAGGCCCAGAACGTGACACACTGTGAATCTGCGGATGACCCCTGAGTCGCTGTCTCTAGCCCTTTGTTTGCTCATACCTTTAGATTTGTATATCTAACTATTGCTTGACCTTATGAGACCCTTGGATGTCTAACAGTCAACTTCGAACTCAACGTGGCTAAAAGATACTCTTGATTCCACCTCCACCCCATTCACTTGCCCCCTCTCAGCCTTCCCATATCAGTAAATCGTCCTACCATCTACTCAATTGCTTAGTCAAAATCCTAGGAGTCACTCTTTGTCCTTCACTTTATTTCATACCTCACCTGTCATCTATCATCGGGTCCTGCAGCCGCACACAGTATCCAAAGCTGACCACTTCTCAACACCTCTACTGCTACACCCAACTGAGCCACCCACTGCAACTAGCGCCGCTAGTCTCCTAGCTAGTCTCTCTGCTTGCTCCCATAGCCTTTCTTTATACAGCAGCTAGAGAGGTCTTTTCAATGAGTAAAGATCAATCTACTCTCACACTTAAATTTACTTTATGGTTTCTTTTCACTTCGAAATAGAATGTAAGCTCCTCACCAAGGGCTACAAGGACGCACACCTCAACCTTCCTCTACCCATTCCCCCTCTCAGCCTCTATCTCTACCTACACATTCTGTCCCTTGACCTTCCCAAGGCACCCATGTCTCTGGGCCTTTGCTCTTCCCAGCTGGAATGTTCTTCTCCCAGAAATTCCCCTGACTGCTTTCTTCTCAACATGCAGGTCTCGGATCAAATATGTGGTCCTCAGAGAGACTTTGGACTATCCTAGCAGAAACAATAGCACTGCATCACTCTGTCCTGTTTTTTGTTTTTGTTTTTGTTTGTGTGTTTGTTTTTTGGGCTTTTTAGGCTGCATTGGCTCTTTGTTGCTGCGCATGGGCTTTCTCTAGTTGCGGTGAGCAGGCGCTACTCTTCCTTGTGGTGCTCGAGGTCCTCATGGTGGTGGCTTCTCTTATTGTGGAGCATGGGCTCTGAGGCATGCGGCTTCAGTAGTTGTGGAGCATGGACTCAGTAGTTGTGGCTCATGGGCACTAGAGCACAGGCTTGGTAGTTGTGGTGCACGGGCTTAGTTGCTCCACTGCATGTGGGATCTTCCTGGACCAGAGCTCGAACCTGTGTCCCCTGCATTGGCAGGAGGATTCTTAACTACTGGGGATTCTTCCCCACCAGGGAAGTCCCACTGTGTCCTGTTTTAATGATTATTTTTTCTTCTTAGCACTTAAAACTCTGCAAAAATACCTGTGTGTTTATTGTCTGTCTTCCCTACTAGAATGTAAACTTCATGAGAACGTGGATTTTTTCTTTTCATTTTGGTATGTCTGGCACCTAAATGGTGCTTAGTACAATGCAGGTACTCAATAAATATTTGCCAAATTAATGAAAAACACTAATGAGGGACAATTTATCTTGATGATCTAGTTTTTTTAAACCCTGCAGTGGGTGTTGAATTCTACCAGATGCAGATGCCTTTCTTTTACTTTTAGCTCAAGAACCAGGTCCACGTTGCTGAGCCCCGTTTCCTTCTAATTCATGCTCTCATCTTCTCTTTGCAGCATTACACCCACCAAACACTTATCTAGCTCCTGCTCTCTGCCAGGCACTCTGCTAGGCCCTGGGGAGGTGGACCTGAATAAAGCACACATAAACACCTGCTATCGTGGAGCTTATATCCTATGTATCTGGCCCATGTATACCTTTGTCCACTCCTCTGTATGACACAAATGTGAGGAAATCAGCTCTGTACTAGGGTGGTGTCAATGGGAATTAGTCCAGAGAGTGCACAAGTTTCCCCTATTTGTCAGAAATTTAAGGGATTCCCAACTGGATTGCTTGGTTGACCCATAAAGAGAAAGTGAGACAGAGTCTGGGCCAGGGTAGTACCAGGATGTCCTTAAGAATGGGGTACAAGGAGCAGAACAGCAGGTCTGCTTGGCACAGATGCATGGCCTCACCCTGCTGCAGCTGCAGCAGCCCTGTTTAAGAAATCCAGGTGAACTTAATTAGAGCTAGGGAGCACATAACAACCCAAGTGTCCAGCATCTACTTCCCACTCAGAGAAGGAGGGCCTCAAAGGGCCAAAGTTGTTGTCTTTGGTTTGTCTTTGCTGTCTGTGGGCAAAGCTGTATTTTAAACCTGAAATTAGAGTGAGTTCACTCGTAACACTGTTAGAGACCATTTTTAACTAGAAAACTCCTATGCAGTCCAAGTAAACTAAATTATGAGGATAAAGCTTTTGTCTCCGAACAGTTAACTGCCAGGCTAGTGTCTAACTTAAAAAAAAAAGAACAAAAAAAACAAACAAAAAAAAACATATTTAGAATTTAGAATCATTTAATTGTCCTAAGGAGTCAAGTTCTTTTCTCTACAAAAAACTATCAAAACAAAGAGAGTCCTTCACTTGACAATACGCTTTGAGGCTACCATCCTAGGGAACATGAATGACAGGATGGGGGAGTCCTCAGAGGTCAAGAAGACAGGACGTTCCAAAGCCCAGACTTGCCAGCACTCTCTTTTCTTGTGCACAGGCCAGCTAGTATCACCTCCCCCACCCCAGTCCCTCCCCGACCTTGTAACTTCACTGCCTGGCAAGTTTAATGTGATCTTAAGGGCCAAGTGAAGTGCAGTTCTGGAATTTAGGGCGGATTAGATGTGTATTCCCAGATGGGCTGCTTCTTGTAAGTGACCAAGCCTCTTGATATTTTAAATATTTGCCATCTCTCTTGAGACTGAGCAGATTAATGGTGAAAGGAAGGGTGATTTTTTTCCCTCTCCCCTCAGTCATTGAACTTCCTGCTGCGACAGAGTTCTTCCTCCATATTTGTCACATCACCGTCACTTGCACATAGAAGACATTTGTTCCCAAGGCCCAGGGACTACACTCTTTCATTTTACCTGCTTCCATTTCATTTTACCTGCTTCCATTTCATTTTACCCACTTCCCCTTAAATATAAAGTTGTCCTAAGTACCACTGTGCCCTTCTGAACCTTAGGTGTGAGACACGGGTGCCTGCTAGTAAGCTCTTTCACCTTGTAATTTGGTAGGTTACCTCTGAATAGTCCACTATAAATACAACAAAAGGAATAATATATGTGATGATACTAGTTTCAGAAGGACAGGTTCATGGCTTACAGCTGGAGATGCTAAAGGGTCCTTAAGTCTGTTGTGCTTTTTAAGTAACTGCTGAGATACCTCACATAGAGTCTAAATGTAGTTTATTGAATGCCTATGAATTTGGGCATTATTTAAAAATCATAGCCATGTATAATTTTGCTTACTTGATTATATCCACGTAAGAGTCTCCTTTCCTCTTTGTAGATGTTCTTTAGGGTCTTTTTCAGTTTGAAACATTTTGATTCCAAATAGCTTGCATTTGGGGTTTCTCTGGATCAGTTTTAGTCTGTGGAGATCCTGGAGCATAGAAGTGGCTCTTTCTTTATTCATCTCTAAGGTGGTTTGCTTGTGAGTGTTTTGCCACCTCCTTAGGAGTGATCATTGAGTTATCTGTGTGTTATTTAAGGCCACTCATCTTAAGGGTAGTCCTTTTTGTAGGTGATTATTCAAAATCTGTGAGCTGCCACCAACATACAATAAACCCTCACACTTGACTTCAGAGTAGGGGTCTGCTCGATTGCTTCTTGTCAAAGTTTCCAAGAGCTGAGTTTTTTTCCCAGTTATTTCTTGAGCTTACAAAATCCGAGTTTTTATTCAATCAGAGGAACTTCATGGGAAAACAGCAGTACGTGAAATATTCATTCACAACAGTGATAGTGTGATTGAGGAAAAGTAGCAGCTGCCCTAAGTCCATGGCTGTGAGAACACAATTAAAATTTTAACACATTTTGTGAAACACTTTTCTGTAGTGCTCAGCTTTCAAAGTAATGGGGAAATGTATATGGTGCTTAAGTATGAATTCCTACTTGAAGCCCTTTTGTAAGTTTAATGATGAGAAAATATCTTTTTTCTTTGACACATTCAAACATATTGACCTAATGGATTTTGATAATTGCTGAAATTCCCAGGCTTAGTCTTTTTTTTTTTAATTTTATTGAAGTATAGTTGATTTACAATGTTATGTTAGTTGCAGGTGCACAGAAAAGTGATTCAGTTATACATATACATATATTCATTTTTTTCAAATTCTTTCCCCATATAGGTTATTACAGAATATTGAGTAGAATTCCCTGTGGTATACAGTAGGTCCTTGTTGGTTATCTGTTTTATATATAGTAGTGTGTGTATATTAATCCCAAGCTCCTATTTTTTCCTCTTCCCCGTGTTTCCCCTTTGGTAACCATAAGTTTGTTTTTGAAATCTGTGAGTCTGTTTCTGTTTTGTAAATAAGTTCATTTATATCATTTTTTCTTCTTTTTGTTGTTTTTAAGAACTTTTATTGAGATATGATTGACATACAATAAACTGCATGTATTTAAAGTGTACAAATTGATATTTTTTACTTATTAGTGATGTATATATGGCAATGCCAATCTCCCAATTCACTCCCCCCCAACCCCGCCCCGCTTTCCCCACTTGGTGTCCATATGTTTGTTCTCTACATCTGTGTCTCTATTTCTGCCAGGCTTAGTCTTAAAGTAAATCTTCAGAATATTGAATGCAAAGATTCTCAGATTTTGTGTACATAAGAATCAGCTGGTAAACTTGTTAAAAATGCAGATTTGGTTCAATTGCTAATGACTTAGGTAGCACCACGTTTTTTACTATTATGAACAGCTGTGAACATTTTAGGCCGTGTCATTGTGGTGAGCATATGCATGTATTTCTGCAAGGCATACAGCTAGGAGTGGAGTTTCTGCATCATCCGTTAGCCGCATATTCAGTGTTAGCAGAATACTGCCAAAAAGCGTTCCAAAGTAACTGTACCAATTTATAGTCCCTCTTTCTATATGTAAGAGTTTCTGTTGTTCCACATCCTCACCAACACTTGCTATTTTCTATTTTAATTTTAGCTATTCTGGTGGTTATGTAGAGGTATTTCATTATCGTTTAAATTTAAATTGAATGAGTAAATAAATTTTGGTATACCATTGGAATGGAATGCCATTCAGCCAATGGAAGACCATTCAATCAAAAAGAATGACCAAACTACAACCACATGCAACAATATGGATGAATCTCACAAACATCATCGATAAAAGGAGCCAGACACAAAAGAATGCATGTGGTGTGATTCCATTTATAGACTTCAAAAAAAAAAAAAAAATCAAGACCTCCGATGATACTGATCTATGGCCTTAGAAGTTAAGATAATGGTTAACCTTGGGGTGGGGACATAGGTTGTGAGTGAAAGGGGGCAGAAGGGAGCCTCTGGGATATCAGAGACACTCTGGTTCTTGATCTGAGTGCTGGTCCTTCAGACGGGTTTAGCTGTGAAACTTCCGCAAGTTGTCCATTTATGGTATGTGTACTTTTTTGTCTGTATATTATACTTTTTATTTAAAAACATTTTTTGTAAGTACAGATTTTCAGGCCCTCACCATGAAAAGTTTGGTCCTTTGATGGGACCTGGGGCTTTGCCTGTTTAACAAGCACATGGGTGGCTGGGATGCAGGGGCCCCAAAGTGCACTTTGAGAAACATTGGTGAAGGGATTTGGAACAAGTCTCTTCCAGATGTGCCACTTTGGCTTGTGGACTGTTTTGAACTGAAGGCAATCCAGACCCAGCAGATTAAAAAAAGCTTTTACCTTTCCCTTAGCTGTCTAAAAGAATTTAGGTGGAGGGCCTGGTGCAGGAAGAGAACTGCCTCCGCAGATAAATACAGAGAATACGGGCTAGGTGTGGTACGCTGGGGGAGAGCGTGGCTGGGCCTGAAGTCAATTCCTCCTTGTGTCTCATTGTCTTTGCATGGCATAGGGTGCAGACGTTTGTTTCCAAACACTTGCTCTTCCCATCTTCCGGTGAATTGTTTTTTTCCCTCTTTGAAGTGCCAGATCCCTACCCCTCTTCTCCTTAGCGCAGACTGGCATATAAGCCTCCATTGCCTAAATACCTGTGGGTCTCATATCCTTATGGAGCCCCGTACATAAGTCATCAAATTTGTTTTTCTCCTGTTAATATGTCCTATGTTATTTTGATTATCAGGCCAGCCAAAGAACCAAGAAGAGTAGAGGAAAAAATTTGATTCCCCTACATTGGTAATTACATTCAGGGCAGAGGTTTTTAAAGCATTCATCAGCCCTTCAAAATAATTTGATCAGCTGCTTTGTACACTGCAGTTATTTTAGGTCACTTCAGAGCCCCCCCCCCACCTTTCACCTTCTGAGAGTGAATCAATCCTGGTAAATGAAAACAGCGAGTGAGCTCCACGTGGGAAAGAGCTGCAGCTTATACTTGATGTGGGAAGGACAATCAAGTGAGAAATAAATCCATTAGGTGGGAAGGAAAAAAACCCCATCAACTGCTGGAGTCATAGAAACTCTCTCTGGGAGGAGGACTGATCATTTCTGACGAAAGCCCATTTCATTTATTTAGCCAAGAGTGATAGAGTGTGTCTGCGTCTGAGGCATTTGGTGGAGGCTCTGTAAAAACTAGGTTAAGGACTGAATCAAAATCTCTTCCAATTACATGAAGGAGGAAGCTTAGGATGCAAATAACTATAAAGCTGTTGCTTTTTGTGACTAAAAGTCCCCCACATGGTAAGGCCTGAATCCGTTTTCATTTCATCGCTAAGGGGAAGAACAGAGCTACCAGACACAATTACAGGCAAGTTTTTAAGGGGAACAAAAGGAGTGGAGGAGAAAAATCACTCAGTGCTCGTTTAGAGCTTGCTGTATCCACCAACTCCTGAGAAAGAAAGTGTTCTCAAATGTCAAGAGGGAAGTGGTTCTTAGCCAATAAAAAAATCCGCAGCTTTTAAAGGGGCCATTATTCTCCATGGAGGTACAGGGGTAGAGACAATATTACCTGATTTACCTATAGGCAGGCTGATATTAAGGTGATATTCACTGATGTGGCTGTACCAATTGTTAAAAAGAACTGAAATAGTTTCATACCTGTTGGAAAATAGCCACAGTCCAGGGTTCCCTAAGAGACCCTCTCCACTGGCCACACATCCTGGCTCCTCTAGACCTCTGGACAATATAGCAACTAAGAAGTTAATGTTGGACAGTCCTGGGACTGCCAACCCTCTTCAGCCATAAGCTACATCGGAGGTCTTTGCTCTGTGGGTATACCTGTGAAGGGGGAGAAGTAGCCTTGTTTGGAAAGGTAGGCTGAGGGACCCTATCTGTGGTCCTCTTCTCTATATCTTTTCACTGATCCCCTCCCCCCATGCTACTTCCCTTATAATTTCTCATTTTTTGGCAACTTCTCATTAAAGTTATATTCTTAGGCAATGAAGGGTCAGTAATTAAATGTAGATGTTTTGTCATTAGATTAACCTTTGATTCTGTCAGTCCTAAATATCCGACGGCTTACTGCTGCTCTCTGATTCACTCACTCACTCACTCACTCATTCAGCAAACATCTATGGAATGTCTGCTACATGCCAGGCATTGTGCTTACCAGTAAGACTCCATCCTCAGCCTAAAATAAAGCTCAGAGTCTGGTGGGGGTGACCATCCCATAAATGGGTAATTTTGGTACAGTGGTAGAGCTATGCAAAAGTGTATGATGGGAACATAAAGAGGATGATGGGGCTACCCGCAAAGGTAGCCTGAGGTGGGTCAAGGATGACTTCCTGGAAGACGGGGTTTGAGCCTGGTCTTAATGGAAGAATAGAAGTTAGGTGGATGGGAATATGGAATGGAGGACATTTTGGGCAAAGAGGACTGTACGAACAAGGTGAGAAGTAGGTGGTATGTGCAGGCAACAGAGGGTAAAGTGTGAGACCGAGGTTGGTAGGAAGTGAGACTCGAGGGGAAGCTGGGGTCAAGAACGCTGCTAAGGAGCTGAGATTTGATTCTGTAAGTCAGAGGCTTTTTGACTCACCAGGTGTAACTAAATAATGTGTTACTAATAATAACGTGTAAGGTTTGTGATGGCTTTACTCCTTAGAACAACTTAAATTAGAACAAATTCAAGGTTATTCCCATAATATGGTGACTCTCCCCCACTGGTATTCCATATGCTTTCTTGAGACAGACAGAGAAGAAAGGGATCGAGCTAGGGCGAGGAGCCAGGGCTTGAGAGTAACTGTCTGTTCATCTGATCCAAGCAGCATGCTAGCGGCATGGCATTAACAAATTGCCTCTGCACTTTACCTTCCTACCAAGATTTTTGGGTTTCATCACATGTAGGTACATCCAGAGAACACTACACCTCTGTGTGTGTACATTACCCATCGTGTTGGTCATGAGAGGACTGTGGCCTCAGGGAATGCAAAGCCGTGGAAGCGTTTCCATGCTGTGGGCTCGTGTGCACTTTATGGCGATTCCTCTGGCTTCGTCGAGCAGTGATGAGGCATCCTGTGGGCAAGGAAATCTCAGCCGCATACTCCCAAAGGAGTTATTTTTCAAATAAATTACATATGTTTATTGCTGCACTAATACAAACATCCTCCAAAATGGAAATTGTAAAAGGATAAGATAAAAATGAGATTAAAACATTTAAATAATTTTTATTTTATTTACTTATTTTAAAGAAACCTCGTGGTTGATGTGTCTAATTATTTTTTAAAATCTTGGTTTATACTTGTGATACTATGATTTGTAGGTCTTGCTCTAAGTTTATTTCAGGTTTGGTTTTAATGGCTGATGTAGTGGAAAAGACCTCATAAAGTGATGTCGCCCCTAGTGAAAGTGCACTTTCTGAGTCATGAAACTCTGTTCAAGTTCTGTCTAGTAATTATGTAATTGTTTTGTTGAAATTCAAGTCAGTAAGTTTCCTTTATCCCTGGTATCAATCAGTTGTTCTCGTAAACTAATTGGCATGGGTACATATTTTTCATAGTGTTAACAAATCGTTTCAATTTTTAAAGCTTTGTCTAAAAATTTTAAAAATAGGTTAGTAAATTCTGTATCTACCCCGGGTCTTTAAAAGTGTTCTAATACAAATGTTTGTATACGTGATACCTTTCTATCATTTTTGGCAATAAAACCACAAAAATGATGGAAATATTTCCAAACATCTATTTTCAAATATCTCTTCAGTAGGAGTTTCTTTTGAAAAGTAGCTATTTTCTCACTCATTGTCAAAATGTTATCTTTACATTGAAGGGACTGAGTATATGGTTTTTGTTTATTTGCTTTTGTTTTTGTTCTCAGAGATAACTGGGAGATAGCATACTGACACCATCCAAGAAAAGGGAAGCAAGTGTAGGCTTTTTGTGAAAGAAAAAATATGCCTCTTATCTAAGTTTGGCGATTTGAAAACTGGCCTGATTGGATGTTGGAATGGGTGAAAGAAGGAAGTCCAGAATGAATTCTGAGCTTTCCAGCGTGGACAACTGCCTAAATGTGGTGTCACTAAATGAGGTAGATGGAGAAGAGGATGGGTGCCAGTTTAGGAAGATGATGAGACACCAGGTGGAACTATGGACTTGCTGAGTTCAGAGGCCTACAAGGACTTCCTGCTCTTACTTCATGCCCAACACATTAAAAACCAAACTCATCCTTGGCTTTATGTCCCAAGCTTCCTTTTTCTCTGTCCTCCTACCTGTGTTGGTGGTACCACCATCTCCCAGTCACTTAAGGCTAAAAACTTTGGAGCCATATGTGACTCATCCTTTCATTTCACCTGAATCCAATGTGTCACTAAGACCTTTCCTCTGTCATTTGTTCATGCTTACATATATGTATTGAGCACCTACTAAGTGCCAGGTACTGAGTTAAGTGCTGAGGATACATGTGAAGAAAACAGACAAGGTCCTTGCTCTCATGGAGCATATATTCTGTCTGGAAAAGATAGATAATAAACAAGTAAATAAACATATAAATCAGAAAATTATTGGTAAGTGCTAAGAAGAGAATTAAAGCAAGTGATGTAATACTGCGTGGGTGGCTGCTGTAGAAGAACTAGCCTGGAGGTACCGTTTAGGGTGAGGTCTGAAAGTCCATGCACTAGCAGTAGGGGAATGAACTTTCCAGGCAGAAGAGCCCAAGCCCGGGATGAGCTCAGTGAGTTCCAGGAACGGAAGGAAGGCTAATGTGGCTGGGGCTTGGTGGCAGAGCAGTGGAGTAATCCTGATAGTCATGACTTTAATCTCTGTTGCTTGATTCCTGTGCTCCATCACCTCATACGTGGCCTGTTATGTGATGCCCTTTAATTTCTCCCCACTTTCATTCTCTCTTCCAAACTATTTTGCACATGAATGTCTAAATAGCCCAAAATTTTCACATCATTCTGCCATGGTAAAAAGATTTCAGTAGTTGAGCGGTAGCAGGCTGACTTTTGGGGGCCAAAAAGATAGGCAGCTCTGCCCCTGGGATGTTTGCTCCCTGTGAGATTTGCAAGAGGCCTTGGGAGGAAATGTCTCTTGATAGCCTCTACTGTTTAACTACCTGTGTATTAGTTTTCTATTGATGCTTTAACAAATTACCATAAACCTAATGGTAAACAACACAAATGTATCCTTTTACAGTTCTGGGGTCCAGATTTCCAAAATGGGTATTACTGGGGTTAAATCAGTGTGCCCGCAGGACTGTGTTCCTTCCTGGAGGCTCTGGGGAGAACCTGTTTCCCTATCTTTTTTCAGCTTCTGGAGGTCCCCCACATCTCCTAGCTTGTGGCCTCTTCCTGCATCTTCAAAACCAGCAGGGTAGCTCCTTCCGATCTCTCTCTGACTCCGACCTTCACTCTCTTACTTCCCTACTTCCACTTCTAGGGACCCTTGTGATTACATTGTGCCTACCTGGATAATCCAGGATAGGATAATCTCCCCATCTCAAGGTTAACCCATTGATAACCTTATTTCTCCCTATTGGGTCACATAATGTATTCACAAGTACCAGGGATTAGGACATGGACATATTTAGGGGTCATTATTTTACCTACTACACCAAGCTTCTTTGACATATTAGGATTTATTAGATATTTTTGGCTCATGGGGACTTCCTGCAAATGGAAACCCCACTAAGACTGAGAGAAGGCCTGTCATGAGAATCTGATTGCTTTGCTTCTGTAAACATGGTGAAGCTATGCCCATCAATGGAGCAAGATTGTTACTTTTTCCTGCAAGGGCAACTGAATGTGGGATGATGGCAATAGCAGCCTTTGCTACTAATAAAGATCATTGACCTTTACGGTACCTCCTAACCCTGAGAGTTTATGATCTTCCTGCTTGAAGAAATGACACCCAAGTGGGAATGCATTGTGGGGGAGGGGGGTTATGGAAATAGAGGGAATCATATTAGATAGCACAAGTTCTAAACTCTTGGAAGAATTATTATTAAGCTTTAATCTAGTGGACACATCTGTCTTCCCCACACTTAGAAATTTATAGGTGAAGAGATACCAGAATATTCCTCTGTGAGACATTCTTTTGCTGTCTTCAACCTCTAAGCTATGTCTATATGCGAAAGAAATTATTCTTTGGCAGGAAATCCAAGTAAACTCCCACCATATTGATCTCCATTGGAAAATGACCATATGTCCTGAATTTATGGAAGAGTTGTCATTTCATATAATTTTATTCTCCTCAATAAAGAATTAATTAAATGTATAACTAAATGAAATTTAATTTTATATCTTGTAAGACTTTTCATACAAATAACTTCACAAATCAGAATAAGACCCTTTGTCTTAATCCAACTTAATTCAGTTTGAGCAAGTGTAGTCAAATATGTCTTCCTAGCGGTGGAATTTTTTGCCTGAATAATTATATGCTACAAAACATTCCTAGTCAGTAGAGCTAGAGACAAACAAATCTTATTTCCAGGCTTTTTGTAGAAGTAGCAAATTTGTATTTGGTAATATTAATACATTTACTTTGAAAACAGGTAAAAGGAAGAAATGTTAAGAGTAATGATATCTAATGTATATTAAACACCCGACATAATTTAGATACTGTGCTAAAAGCTCTACATATACAGTTTAGTTTCAGTCTTAAAAATGAAGTATCTTCTCCCTGCCCTTGTTAGTGATAAGGCACTTAGAGCAATATGTCCTAAGAATGTATAAAGCTTGAAAGAGGAGAATTGATCTTTGGATTAATTCACTACCTCCTAATACTGCTTCAACCCCAAGCCTTTCTTCCTCCTGAAGGAAGCAGAGAGACTTTGAAATTTACGTGGGTTTTAAGAAGGGAGGTGGTCAGGGTAACTGAGATGGGAAGGCCAACACAGCTGAGGTGGGATTATAATGGTGTTCTAAGAGGATAGGACCTGGACTGCAGAGAGAACCGATGAGAATTTCTCACCAGATCAAGACCCAGGGACAACTATGTCTGCGGTCAGATTTCTTACTTTGGCATCTTCTGTGATGAAGACCTGGTCTGTCACTCCAGTCTGCCCCATGGCAGGAAATAGCTCACCATTCTCCCAGCCCTCAAACCTAAGCTGGGAGTCATCTGCACTTCCTCTCTTTTATTCCCTCCTCAAATCCCACTCATCAGCAAGTTCTGATTGTTCTACTTTAAAATACATCTAGAATCTGCACTCTTCTGTCCATCCTAATAGCTACCATCTTCCTTGGTCCAAAGGTTCATCTACTCTCTCTCTCCTGAACTAATATAACAGCTTCCTAACTGGCCACCCTGCTTTCACTCCCGCTTTCCTAAAATCCCACCCTAAAGTCAGCTTTTAAAAACATAAATCAGACTATGTCTTCTTCTATCCTCCTAATCTTCATTGAATCTTCCTACTGCATTTAGAATAAAATCCCAGTCCCTTAAAAGGGCACACAAGGCTCTGGGTGAGCTGGATCGTGTCCACTTCTCTAAACTTCTTTTGTATCCTGTAAGTCCTTTCCCATCTCAGAGCCAACTTTTACCTGGGTTCCCTCTACTGGGATCACCTCTTTCCTTAGATACTTAATGTTATCTCTTCAAAGAGGCCCCAAGTAAGTACACCTTCACATGCGTCTCTCAAATACTCTGTCACATCACCCTTTCCATTTTTTATTCAGGAATCATTCCAAACATTTTATTTGTAAGCAGGTTGTTCTTTTCTCTCTTCCACTGGAGGGCTAGACCTCTTCTGTCTAAATCCTGTGTCTGACAAATTAGGGGTTTATTAAATATCTGATAAAGAAATGCATCATAGATAAGATCAAGATGGAGGAGTAAGAGGACGTGAGCTCACTCCCTCTTGCAAGAGCACTGGAATTACAACTAACTGCTGAACAATCATCCACAGAAAGACACTGGAACTCACCAAAAAAGACACCCCACATCCAGAGACAAAGGAGAAGCCGCAATGAGATGGTAGGAGGGGCGCAATCGTGTTAAAATCAAATCCCATAAATGCTGGGTGGGTGACTCACAAACTGGAGAACAGTTATACTGCAGAAGTCCACCCACTAAAGTGAGGGTTCTGAGCCCCACGTCAGGCTTCCCAACCTGGGAGTCCAGCAACGGGAGGAGGAATCCCCAGAGAATCAGACTTTGAAAGCCAGTGGGATTTAATTGCAGGACCTCCACAGAACTGGGGAAAACAGAGACTCCACTCTTGGAGGGCATGCAAAAAAGTGTGCTCACCAGGACTCAGGGGGAAGGAGCGCTGACCCCATAGGAGACTGAACCAGACCTACCTGCTGGTGTTGGGGGGTTGCCTGCAGAGGTGGGGGGCGGCTGTGGGTCACCAAGGAGATAGGGGCACTGGCAGCAGGGGTTCTGGGAAGTGCTCATTGGCGTGAACCCTCCCAGAGTCCACCATTAGCCCCACCAAAGAGCCTGTAAGCTCCAGTGCTAAGTAGCCTCAGGCCAAACAACTAACAAGGTGTGAACACAGCCCCCCCATTGGCAGACAAGCAGATTAAAGTTTTACTGAGCTCCGCCCACCAAATCAGATTAAAGTCTTACTCAACTCTGCCCACCCAGCCCAACCCACCATCAGTCCCTCCCACCAGGAAGCACCCATGAGCCTCCTAGATTGCTTCCTCCACAAGAAAGCAGACAGCAGTATCAAGCAGTATCAGCAGTATTTCGTCTTGGGGAACTGAAAACCACAGCCACAGAAAGACAGAGAAAATGAAAAAGCAGAGGACTTTGTACCAGATGAAGGGAGAGGATAAAACCCCAGAAAAACAACTAAATGAAGAGGAGATAGGCACCCTTCCAGAAAAAGAATTCAGAATCATGATGGTGAAGATGATCCAGGACTTTGAAAAAAGACTGGATGCAAAGATCAAAAAGTTTAGCAAAGACCTAGAAGAATTAAAGAGCAAACAAACAGAGATATGCAACACAGTAACTGAAATAAAGAATACACTAGAAGGAACCAACAGCAGCTTAACTGAGGCAGAAGGGCAAATAAGTGACCTGGAAGAAATGCATCATGATGATTTTTTTAAGTATTATTATGTTCTTAAGCTTAGGTGCATATAGGGGACACATTTTGCAATGTCTGCTCAGCTCATAATAACCTTCTTAACTGGGTTCTCCAATTCGGAGAAAATGGCCCCCAGGACCATTTGGTTGAATATACCTCTGAACTCCAGCCACAGCGGACTGGATAGCTGTCCCAAGCTGGGTGAACCAAAATTGCAACCTTTGCAATTTGGAGTTAAGACTGAGAGTAATATGGTTAGACTGCCCTGCGTAAGCTCGGGAGACCTGAGCAGTCCTGAGTTATGCTCTGGGGAGCAGAGAAGGCTGGTGAGCAAAGAGAGAGGAGGCTGAGTAGATGTGCAGAGAGAAACAGACTTGAGACACAGGGAGAGCGTCTAGATGACTTTCCAGGTTCTGATTCCAGTCTCTTCCTGCTGCCCAGCGGAACTCCTGCTCTAGAGATCAGGAAAATATCAGCTGCCTACCCTTCAGATGTCACCCCGTATGTGAAGTCAGGGTGGTGAGGCTACCTCAGTCAATTTAGCACTTCGTGGAAACAAATTTGCCACCAACATGTTGGTTGTGCTTTAGCACATGCTGCCCTGCGCCATTTTCACCTCATATGATGAGGTGACTTGCTTTCCAGCTAGAAACTGTGTGTAAGTGGGAAGATGTCTAGAAGAAGCACATGGAGAAAAAGCAGTGAGAGCCCCACGTCTCTGTGGTATCCCTTGTAAGGAGAGAGTAAGGCAAGGTCTGAAAGGGGGAGGTGTGAGTGATGAAAAAACAAGTGCTGAAGCAAATAGCAGGGAGCTGCGTGGGCCCAGTCGCCATGAGCAGGGCTGCTGAGAACTAGGGGACTTGCAGAATATCAAATGTCTGGTTGCAAGATCTGAGTGTAGAAGCAGCAGAGTGAATCTCTTCAGGTGATGGATCATTATGCTGAAATCAATCTTCACAATGGAAGACAGAGTCAGCAAACATGAAATATTCCCTCGGAACCAGGGGCTTAAAGTATAGCAGGCTGCTCCACCGTTGGTGACCATCAATACCAACTCAGTTTACCACCACACAATCCCCTCTTAGCGCGACCTCCTTACACCTGACACTAATGAGGGGCTAAAGGCCAATGGTCATGGCTGGGAGTTTAATATTGCTACCATCATGCCAATTCAAAAGCCCTTGATCAGCAAAGGCGTTGGGGGCGGAAACGTTGAGTGCTCAGCAATGCAACCAGCTGTAAAGTATCTCTCAATGAGTTCACCAAGGTGTGACCTTCAAAAGCCCAGCAGGAGCTATTTATATTTGAAGATTATTAGGCATTTGCTGCAGAGAGGGATTGCCTCTGAAAACGGCGCCCCTAACTAGGTACGTCTGCGGTAAATCCCAGAACACTGAGCTCTTCAGGGTAATTTTCATTCTTATGAGAGTCTGCATCTCAGCTTGGAGTGGTCGCTTCTCCTGCCGTGTGTATCTGGACTGGATGGAGAGGGAAAGAGGACTCCAAGGACATGGGAGAGTTGGACGTCAGTTCCTTTAGTACAGATCAACAGACCACCTGCTGCTTCCATAACTAGCACTTTTAAAACCCAAGGTAAGACCGATATACACAGTTTATGTCTGCTCATGAGGATGTGTGTAAAAATAACCTGAGGACCCTTCAACCCAGGGAAAGCTCTGCATCTGTAGCTGCATCCTGGCCCTGCTGGAATAAATGGCCATGAGACTTAGCTGGAGGAAGTCTCTTTGCCAAAAAAGAGAGGTTATAAAACCTGGAGCAGTGTTTCCCTAACTGAACTCAACAGGGTTTTAGGATGTGTGAGGAGATAAAAGGATTACATGGGCAATGTTTTTGAGATTCTAAATCTTAAACAAGTTAAATTAAGATTTAGAATGTATGCATGAAACATTCATGCGTAACAAAAAACCTGTACAAAAACACATATAAGGTGTAAAAGGCAATAAAAACCCATCTTAATAAATACATTACCAATCCCATCAGTCCACCTGGGTGCCCCGTTCCGATTGTGTCCTTGTCTCTCCCTAGGTGACCAGTTTTCTGAATTTTGTTTGAGTTTAGCTTTTCATAATGGTTCAACTATATATGTATATATCCTTACATAATGTAGTTTAAATTTTTATATGCTTTTGAATTATCTTTATATCAATAGCATACTGTAGATATTCTACTGAGATTTGCTCTTCATTCAACTCTATTTTCCAGGTCTTTATATGCACTGATACACACAGCTGTATTCATTTTCATTGTTATTATCCATCCCATGAATATACCACAATTTACTTACCGTGCTTTTTTTATGGATACCATGTTGTTTACAGCGCTATGCTATTACAAACAACGGAGTTACGAACTCTCTTGTACGTGGTTCCTGGGCCACATGTGCAAGAATTTCTCTAGGATACATACCTAAAAGTAGAATTACTGGATGTGAGGGTTGGCACATCTTCAGGTTGCGTTCCAAAGTGATGGTTGCAATTTTCATTCACTCCAACAGCCTTTAGGAGTTCATTGCTCTGTATCCTCATCAGCGCTTGGTAGTGTCAGACTTAAATTTTTTGACCTATCTCGTGATTATGGTTCTCATTTCTCTTGTTATTTGTGAGTTTAATCATCTTTTCATATACTTATTGGTCATTTCAGTTTCATCTGTAAATGCCGTCCATGTTCTTGCCCAATTTCTAATTATGTTGTCTTTTCCTTATTGATTTATAGGAGTTCTTTTTGTATTCTTCACTGGAATTTGTTACGTTTGTACGTTTCTTCTCCCAATTTGTGATTCAAGTTTTCACTTTCTTAATGGTGTCTTTTCATGAAGGAAAGTTTTACATTTTAATAGAGATGGATTTATCAATCTTTTGTTACAGTTGTGTGTTGGGGTTCTAATTTGAGAAATATTTCTCTACCCAGGGGTTTTAAAGATTTTTGTCCTAAATATTCTAAAATTTTGCTTTTCACATTTAAATCTCTAATCTGTTTTTTTTTGGCTGGATTTCTTTACCTCAGGACTTCTCTCCGTCGTTAATATGTACTGTGGACCTCCCTGAAGGGAGACAGCATGCAGCATTTCCCTGTTGTAACCTGGCCTTGGATTTCTTCTTCAGAAGCATTTCCAGGAACGCCTTGGGACACACTTTGAGAACCACTGCTCTGTAGCATAGAGAAACAATGAAGCCCACTTTCTTACATTCTTGACCAATCCTGGGACCCTATATCAATTGCTGGGTCACTTCCTTGTGATTTGCTTTTCTTATTTTGAAAATAATGACCTTATTACCTAACTGTAAAAAACGATACACTAATATGTGTTGAGAACACTAGCTAGGGTGAAAATATTAATGTGTTAAAAAGGATAAAAATCGTTGCTGTGTGAATATTCTTCACACTCTCCCTTCATCCCGTGCCTCTCTCTGGGGACAGGAGTATCCCATGGAAGGTTCCTGCCTGCTGGATTCTCCCGTAGGCTTCCCTGTGGGGAATCTGGGGGATGACTGGGTGGCGGGAAGGCCAAAAGGCTAAAGTGATGAATGTGATGAAAAGCATGAGGAGGAGGGGTGCTTCACAGGGTAAGACAGACACAGACAATCCTTGATTCCTGGCTTGGAGAGATGTTGGGGCCAGAGTTGAGAGGGAGGGGTTTATAGAGCAAAAGGCTCAAAACCACCATGGAGCATGAGAGAATCTGAGAGGCATGATAGGGGACTCTACAAAACGGGGCTGCGAGGAATAAATTAGATCTCTTTTAATGACCTTGAAGAGATATAAGTAAATATCAGAATAACTTAACTTTCAGTTGCTGGATTTCTTTTTGTTGTTGTTTTTATTGCAACACCACAGTAAGACTGGCTAATTGGGGTCCCAGATATTATAAGATTCTTTTACTCATATGATTTCATTTGATCATAACAATAATTCAGTGAGGTAGGCAGGTAAAACATTACCTATCCACATTTAATGCCTGAGAATATTGACTTAGACACGTGAAGTGACTAAGTCTAAGGGCCCAGTTCGACAGTGGTTAGACAGGATTCAAACTCAGGACGAATAAATGTAGCATCTGTGTCTTTCTACCACACAATGCAGCATGTAGGGAAGACGTGTGTGAATGCTCTTTGAAAAAATGTTTATGCTAAAACTAACTGCCTCCAAATAAAATGGCTATTTTCTATTTGGGTTTAATGTTCACAATTTCTTAAGAAATGCTACTCAAATATTACTGGAAAGTACCTGCAGCTTATGTTAATTTTGTAAGATTATTTTGTTTAACTCAGTGTTTCTCAAGTTTAGCTCACATAAGGAAGACTTTTTTAAGTGGACATTTCCATTAGTAACAGGAGTAACTTATTCATAAATTCATAAGCCTGTAGTTCACATTTTTCTCTATATTTCTGAGAAAATGACGGCAGAATGGCAATGGAGGAGGCAACTTGAAATTTGCATTCAACAAGATTAAAAAGTTAACCATCCCTAGGGTAATAAGCCCCCTAACAATTCAATGAAATAGGGCCAGAGGTCCTCATTTGCTGAGGAATGTACTTAACACTACAGTTGGGTGGAATCACTTTTCCATTTCACGAAATACATATGTACATTGATGTGTAGTTTCAAGTGGCTATAAAGGGGCCATCTTAAACTGGAAACAAAGATACCTTTATTTCTTGGTGCTGCAAGGATGATAGTCAGAATATTTCAGATGTTAGAAATATTTCAAGAAATTATTATTTTTATTAACAAAGTCTCTCCTACTCCTAGCAATTATTTTTCACCAGTTTCAGCTAAAGTTAATAACATTCCCTTTTTTCCCTCTACTAAGATTTTTTTCTTCAATAATGCATTAGGAGTCCATTTCCTATAGTAGCCTCATCTTGGCTGCAGCATGCAGTCGTTCTGTGTGTCATTTCTTCCAGTGAATGGAGTAAAATCTGTGAGCATGCACCCCACTACAAAATATAGCAAGTCAGATCTGTGGCCCCAATATGATAGCAATAAAAATGATTAATAGTTTGTTTTAATGAGGCAACTGGCATTTATTAAGTTATTGATTTTTCTCGGCATCTTACTAAAATGCTTTGGAATGTGAAAAAAATCCTCTACTCATATGAAGCAGTATTGATTAAGTATGAATTCATACAGTGGGATTCTGGATGCTCTGTTATCTCAGGGCCAGTGCATATTACCTGATTAATACTGACTGCACTGTGGCCATCAGTGAATTCTCAAGGCATCGTTTTTAGTCAAGAAAGAATTGTTTAGTGTGACCCTGAAATCACTTTGTAGCAGAGTCAGAGAAAGTCAGGTTGTTGATGACTCAGAGCAAGTGGCCATGGATTTAATTTGTTGAACTGGATTTAATTTGTGACAATGGTTTCAGTGTTATAGTTGTGTTTAGAAGATTCTTTTTCTTCATTTTTTCATGCACATTTTTCTTTGCCCAGTATAGTCTTTTACTGTTTTCTACATGGCAAACTTCTACTCATCCTTCAGGACCCCACTCAAAAGTCATCTCTGTGACCTTTGGGATCTTGATTCCCTTGGGAATATTCTGTTGTTGTACATAAGTCTTCAAAACAGAGGGACAAATGCCAGTAATTATGTTTTATATCTGCTCCCTACTGAAATGTGAGCTTCTTTTGGACAGGGCTGTAAATTTTCTCTTGTGATTCGTTTGCCCCTGATAATTCCCAGTATCCAAGAAGAAAGTATACAGCTGGCAATGTGTAAATACTTGCTGCTGTTGCACATTGGGTAAGTATCTCTTTACAATATCAGAATCTGAAACTTCTGGTTCTACAGGATTTAAATGGGCTTTGTGTGGCCTTGGAATTTGGGAGTTACAGGTATCGCTGTAGCAACTGTCTTTATTACTCCCGCTACCACCACTGCTTGTGGAGTGCTTGCGTGGGTTACACTGCTCAACGCTTTAAATACAAAATCTCAGTTTCTCACTGTGAAGCAAGATCACTGTTATGTTCTCCATTTTAGAGATAAAGAAAGTAAGGCTTAACATGTTTCCCAAGGTCACATCACTAACAAATGGTGAATCAGGGAGTCAAATCAAGGTCTCTGTGACCCCAAAGCCCATGTCTGCAGTGTGACTTGAGACACTCTGGTAAAGGCTCATCCAAACCAGGAACCCAAAATTCCACCCTTAGAGATTAACTGCTTTGAGTCTTATTGGCTTTACAGGGGCAGCAGGGGTAAGAGGGTGAAATGTACCCAAATAGAGTATTCTGATATATTGGAAATAGTTGGTGAATTGTAATATTTTAAGTTCCTGCCGACTAATTTCTCAAGATGGATCAGTTGACAATTAGAAAAAAAAAAAAAAGCTTTTTCCTTTTAGCAACAGTTTACACAGGAAAGAGAACACAGAGAAAGGAGCCAGTGAGGGCCCAGAGAGAAAGAGTATCTGAAAGGAGAGTAGAAGGTGCTAAAGACTAAAGGGGGGGAGGGTTCTTTTGTTATTTATTTATTTGTTTATTTATTTATTGGCTACGTTGGATCTTCGTTGTTGCAAGCGGACTTTTCTCTAGTTACGACGAGTGGGGGCTACTCTTCGTTGTGCTGTGTGGGCTTCTCATTTTGGTGCTTGCGGAGCATGGGCTCTAGGCACGTGGGCTTCAATAGTTGCAGCACATGGACTCAGTAGTTGTGGCTTGAGGGCTCTAGAGTGCAGGCTCAGTAGTTGTGGTGCACGGGCTTAGTTGCTCCACGGCATGTGGGATCTTCCTGGGCCAGGGATCAAACCCGTGTCCCCTGTGTTGGCAGGAGGATTCTTAACCACTGTGCCACCAGGGAAGTCCCCCTTTTGGTTTTTATAGAGCTGACCACCACTGAGATAATGGTGTTACTTCAGGTAGATCAAAATGAAGGGGAAATACAACGCCCATTTAGAGCATCACATCAGTTTCCTCTTGTTGCAGGAATAATTTGTGATAATTTACCACAAACAGGGGCTTAAAACAACATAAATTTAACCTCTAATAATTCTGGAGATTAGAAGTCTGAAAGGTGTCAGCAGAATTCCTTCTGGAGGCTCCAGGAAAGCAATGATTTCCTTGCCTTCTCCGGCTTTTAGAGGCACCTGCACTCCTTAGCGTGTGGCCTCCTCCTCCACCCTCACAGCCGGCAGCATGGCTTCCAGTCTCTCTGACGGACTCCGGCCCTCACTCTCCTCTCTCCCTCTAGTGCTTATACTGGGCCACCTGGAAAATACTGGATTATCTCCCTGTTCAAACTCTGTGACGTAATCATATCTGCAAAGTCTCTTTTACCATGTAGGGTTCCATATTTACAGGTTCTGGGGATTAGGATGGAGACATCTTTGGGGTGCAGTATTCTAACTACCGCAAGCGTGTTAGAGCGGAAATTAGAGATCAGGAGACTGGGTTCTGATCTTGGTGCCACCATTGAGAAGTTATGTGCCTTGGGGCAAATCTCAGTCTCTCTGGGCCATTGCTTCCTAGGTGCCTTTACCTAAAGGCCGGGAGGCATGGCTCTGGCTAATTAAAAGCCAGACCTGTTTTACACACCTGCAAATGATAACGTAGCATTTATTTAAGGCCACTTCTGAACATGTCATTAGCCCTTCTCATGGTGTTTCTGCAGGTTCTCAGCTGCTTTCTGCTTACCATCCTACATTTACTTGCACCTTGCCTACAGAGTCTGTAAGTTTTCAATTTCTCCTTTTAAATAGGGGGCTCCAGTTCTGTAGTGTGGCTGATACATTAAATACCCACAGCCAAATTGCTTAACGCCCAGGTTTTTATCCCCTTTAAATTAAAGCTTTTAAAACACCCAGACTCCATGCTGGCTGAATGACACACACAGACTTTCTGCTGGCTCTCAGGGGCAGGCGATACTGGTTCCTGTCAAGTTCTAAATCTGGATGCTTTTTTTTTTTTACAGTGGAACAACTAAAAGGAATTGCTTCCTTATGATATATAACTACTACTTATTATAGACGGATCCATTTTGCAGCAGGGAGGTGGCAGGCAGGGGACTGGAGGAAGAACAAGAACCAATCTTAGACCTGAGAGAAAGTAACCTTCTAATTGCCTTTTCCATGACAGCATCATAAGCTTCTTTATGGCAGCTTTATTTCACAGTGACCTGCCACACTGCTCTAATTTTTCTGGTGTCACTCATGCAGGTTTAAAAAATGATTGGTTTTATGGCTTTTATTTGGGAATTTGTCAAGGTTTCACATTTGTGGAAGCCTTGAAGCAGTGGCCTAATAGCCCATAATTTGGTGTTTAAAGGGATACTGGTGGGTAACCTGCCTGGGCCCACAGGTGCCTATAGTGATCACATCCTTATGCCTAGTGGCGAAATCTCCATAATTTCTTTTATGCTACAGTAAACCTTTCCTGTCAGAAAACTGACAGTCAGTTCCAGAGGACTCCTGGCATCCTGATGATGGGAGAAAAGCCTTTCAAGCTTCATGATCAGGTTGATATTTAAACCTAATTCCCATGAAATGTACTTCAGGTGTTAGTAAACCCAGACTCGGGTCAGCGTATTCTGGCCATCCAGATTTACGCACTCTCTTTTATGACTCACAGTCTGAAAATGAAAAGCACTGGACTCTGAATCCTCTCTCTTTCTCCCTCACCCTCCCTCCCTCTCTCTCTCCCTCTCCCTCTCTCTCTCTCCTTAGGATCTCAAACCCCCTAACAGATGTTTTTAAAAGCTTCACTTTTGAGGGCTGTTTTGGCCTCCTGCCACTCTGTGTACTTTTAGCTTTAATGAAAATTGGTGCCTCCCAAGCTCCCCTCCTAAGGGGGAAACACAGCTACTCTCTGGTGAGCTTGCTCATTCTTGCTCAGGAAGAACACACTGGCCGGTGAGGTCGTGTGTAAACACGCACGCACACACACCTGCTTTGTCCCTGGCGCCTTTCTCTCCCGGGTGCCTGGGCTGCCTCAGTTTGGTGCATACCTGCCGGTGTGTATCACAGCTGGTGTTTCTCCCCCCTCCGGTGTGCCTCAGCATAGCCGGTGCTTATTTGAGCAGCGGGTGGTTTTTCTGAAGTGACCTCCGCGGGACGGGAGATTTATGGTGGCGTTAGCTTTCATTATGTGTCGAGGCTGCCTCGTGAGCTCACTGCATCGCTGTCAGAGGAAGAGCAGAACGCGTCCCAGAATAAGCCTCCGGTATTATCTTTGAACATATGTTCTTGATTAAATGAGAAGAGGAAAGTCTCTTCGTTTTTCCCATTTGGAGGTTAAAGTGGAGGGTTTGTCTAAAAACAGATTGCAGTAAATTGTGGGTTTATTTGAACAGTATGTCAACATTATTTACTCATGGAAAAAAAAAATCTCAAATTGATAGGTTTCTTTTAATTACCTCATCCTGAAAGCTGCTCTCAACAAACAGCAAATATTTCAGAAGCCATTTGGATAAGTCTGGAAATGTTGAATTACTGGAAACCTGCCGAGAATAATACCTTTGAAAATGTTTCCATAGTTCTGAGTATAAGAAAACTTGATTAGGAAACAGCTTGTCTCTGAGCAAACTGGGTATCACCTTCTGTGATCTTGCCAGCCTCCTGTAAAATATGGCTTGCAAGATTCTTGCCTAATGGCGATCACGCCACCCTGGAAAACAGTACCTTTCTGGAGCTGTGTGTCACTGTCCGTCACTCGGACCAGAGTGGCCTTGTTTAACCTCACTATGATAATATCGTCCTCTTGGGCTCTGTCCAGCAAACACAAAAGCTCAATGAAAGAAGGTTCAGTAATTGAGTGAGTTCTGGGCAAGTCCAAAGAGCTCTTCTAGCAAATCCAGGCCCAAGCACGTTTTACACACAGTGTCCTTTGACTTCATTGCTTGGTCCTGACGAGATGAAAAGATGACCTGATAGATACAGCCATTCCCAGGGCCCAAGCCTGCTTGGGGGGTGAGGGAGGTAGCTGAGGGGAAGAGGACAAAGAGACTCACATGTGAAACACTCACATACACATACACTCTGGGCTCATGTCCTTTCATGAAGTCCTTTTCAAAACTGCTTATGATGTTAGCTTTCTGTGTGTGTAAGGGACTGTGGAGTGGTGGCAGGGGTCTTATCCCTGAGAGCTTGGGGTAGATTTGGGGCCAACACATCATGATTTACCCTGGGCCTCAGGTCCTTTGGGCATATCCCATACTTTGGGTAACATTCCATGCAGCAGCATATTGTGTTGAGTTTACTTCTTGGGAAACTTATAAGCGGAGTATCTCATTAAGAGTATTTCATCGGAAATGGGCATATGCAGGGCTGATTTCAGGACTGCTGTATGTGCTGATACACTTGTTTGGTTGTTAAATATTGTTAAATATTGATATCTCTACCAGTTGGTAAGTCACTGCCTGAGATTCACTGCCCGGCACAAAGTAGAAGCCTCTGCGACTGTGATGGGGCACTGGAGCCTCACGGCTCTGGTGTTATGTGCAGTTGCCAGTAGTCAGAGCCTCAAAGAAACGTCCCTGTGCCTGCCTAGAGCCTCTAGGCGGCCACAGTGCTGAGCTCCCTTGGCCCCAGTTTGGGTCTGTGTGGAGGAGGTCAGACACAGACTTGCCAGGGCAGGGCTCCCAGTCACGCCAACAAAATTCACTTTTTGAAAGAGGTTTTGAGTCATTTGGGAGATCAAAGGGTCTTTCTTCCTACCCTTGCAACTCTTTTCCTCCGCATACCGGTGTGAAGTCCAGAAGCCTTCACCGTGGAGACCAGTTCAAGGACCGACGATGTAATTCTAGTCCCAGCTCCAACACTTAACAACTCCATGACCTTGGGCAAGGGACGTAACCTCTCTACACTGCAGTTTCTCATCTGCAGAGTGTTGATGTTGGCCTCGACTCCTTCCAGCTGTAACCACCAATGATTTTTCGTCCTTAAATTTCTGTTTGCTAGCCCATTCATCCACCCCATCAATGGATATGCCATTTACTCTTCAAGAGAAAAAGAAAAATAACGTCATCTGCTAACAAATAATGTTTGAAAACCAGTTAAGGTAAGAATGATGCCGCGTGCTCTGGTGCAGCCTGAAAGAGGGAGTTGACAGGCATAGGATATGGCTGGCTTGCTCCACCCCTGCTCACCACATCACTCAGCACAGGTGAGCGCTCTAGCTGAGCTCAGCTGATGGAGCTTCATTAATGGAGCCATGGCCACTGATTCAATTCCTGTTCCACCTGACTAAGGTTATCCCTCGCGTGGTCCTACCCTAGCAACCACATTTAAAATGCGCATTGTGGCTCATCAAAGGCCCTTAACAAGTATGTGGATGAGTCCGTGCAAATTCATTATTGCTAACTGAGAAAATAACCTCAACATACAAGCAACAATGTCATAAACTTGATGTAGAGGGGCCTCGTGTTAATGGAATTAGTGTTTTTGATTTTGTGACTCATTTTGAGTATTGTGGTTATAAGTTATACATTATGCTATTTAAAAAGTTTTTGGTCTTTCAACTTGTAATTTTTTTTTTTTAATATATTTTGGGGGTATTTTGGGATGGGGAGAGGAGGGAAAAGTTCCACCTCTTATTTTAGAATAAATATCGTTCATAACTTCAAAGCTAATATACTGAAATTCATTTTGTAGATTTTTATTATCAACTATTCCCTGCGTGGAGATTATCCTTAGTTGTCTTTGTTGGTGACTATAATGTTATATGACTAGGACCAAAATACTGTGTTACTGTTATCTGCTTTTGGGAGGATTGTTGTTTTATGTCTGTGAAGGACAGAAGAATTCATAGATTCATGTGTGAGCCTGTGGTTTTCCGAAAAGTTTGAGTTCTGGCCTGACCTATATGTTTAAGGGCTTCATTGCGATGGTGTTGATAGACAGGGTTGTGGTGGTTTGGGGGTCACCTTGGTTGTTTTTTAGGAGAGTGAGTTCTTAATCTGGATTCTCATCTCATTTCTCAATTTCACTTTGGCTTCCTTTCTGGCCCCATAGACAAAAATCCTACCAGGCTTGAACTCCAGCTTGGTTTTAGGAATTACAGCCAGCTTTTTTCACAAGCAACACTGCAGAGACTTAATGAAAGAATTTAAACTGAGAAATTTAATACTTTTGAATTAGGAAATCCTGAGATTTGTCCCTATTCAACACGCTCATTGATTTAAAAGCTAAAAAATTGATAAATGTCACTTCCAGATGCTTGCACCAAATTCAGGATCTAAAAATAATTGCCAACGTACAATATGAATGGGTTGATGTTCCTTCAGCAATTTAACCTCTGTCAGTATCTCATGCTGAGGGTTTGTCGTCATTGTGGTAACATTTTAGGTTTGAAGTGGACTTTCCTATAATGCCAAACCTATCGGCCAACCCTTCCCCAGCCTTCTTTATACGTGTGTAAAGGAACCTGCAGGACCCCTGGGTAAATCCAAGCCTGAGCCATCAAAGCTTAGCAGTGAAGGAAGAATCTGTACCTTGGGAGGGACTGCCAGGTGTTATGGCAAACATTTGTTCCCAGGACTCCCCTTTCCCTTAGGGATTTCTTACTTGTTATATGCTGTTGTCACCACATTAATCCCCATGGGACCCTCCTCCTCCAATAATGCTCAAGACCAAGGGTGGATCCAAATGTCTCTTTAGTCCTCCATAGCACAGTGTGCTTGTGACCAAACTGCAACTTTTAAACAAAATTTTTAGGTACCAAAAACTTGGGATAACAAAAGGGAAATAAATACTAAGTTACATAAAAACAGATGATCTGGTTTGCAAGATTCATCTCTCTGCCTTGTTTCTTTGGAGGGGAAATCTTCAGTCTCTACCACCTGGAGGTGGCCTCAGGCCAAGTCCCAAAGAGAGAAGACTATTCCCTTCCCACTTATCGCAGGAACTCTTTTTCCAGCCAGGGACCTTTTTTCCTTGAATGATAGACATTGGGAATGGCCAAGCTCTCAGGGCCTTATTCTGTGGCCTCCACAAGATCAAAATGAACCTGGATTGGCCCAGAAGCCCCATGAGGCATACAGGAGGGCTACCAGTATTGATGTTGGGGTGATGCAGGAAAGTCAGGACCAAACCCCAAATGCCTCTCCTATAACCATGATTATCACCCTTTTTGTGTTTACAACATCTGTGCAAGTATTAGGAATTTTGTCCGTCCACTTGAAGAAATGGAAAGTTAGCAAGTCAACAATCATTATAAAAGAATAACTTCAATGATATAACACCTCTTATCGGTTGTATTTTATCACTTTGCTTCTGTTGAATAGAGCAATGTGTTGATCTGACTTATTCTCTTCAGGCCTCTAAGGACAAAGTTCTCCCTTGTTCCAAAAGATATTTTTTTGTTTTGGTTTGATGTTACCACTGTCTTATGTTCCACTCCTAGCAAGTTGCCCATTTGTTCTACATCGTGTTGCTTTTGTCCATCAGACTCTATAGTCCATCTGATGGATATCATAATAATAGCCTTCATCCTTGGGTATAGCCAAAATAAAATTTTCACACTGTTTAAAATGTATTAGTACACGTATGAAGCTTTCTCTGACGTACCAAAGTGCCACAGGACCCTGGTTGACAATAACTGGACTACATTATTAGAGTAATTTGAACCAGATCAGAATTTTTATACTGCATATTTTGGCTAATCTTATTATATAAACTTGCTTTTAGTATGCATGTGATAGGTGTGAGAAAAGATATTTGCAGTTAAATTTCCTACATGTATGTGAATTTAGGTATATGTGTATGTTTTCAATAAACAATACGGCAAGGAGTGCTGGCTAACGTACAAAGAGCTAGAGATGACTTTCTCAGGACGGGCCCTTGGGTTTTGTGGTGCTGTGGCTACCTCAAAACAAAGGGAAATGTTTTGCTATGAATTTCCTGTTCCTGGAAGACTACACAGTTGAAAAAGATCTCTTCTTTCCTCTTGAGAGCTATCCGTGTGCCAAAGTAAGAAGAAGCCCTTGAAAGGATTACTCAGTCTTCCCCCTACATTTTCTCCTCACCCCCAAAGTCTAATAATTTTAAAACAGAAACGGAAGAGCACTTGTCACTAAACTGCTTAGCACTTTAAAATAGCCAGATGCAGTGCACGCATCTATGTCAGGTTTGGACTCACACCAACCATGAAAATGCTCTGTCTTTTTTTAGGAAGTAAATTGCATACATAACACAAAGAATATTCAAAAAGGTGGTTTCCTTTTTGCTTTGTCTGAACTACTCGCATGTCAGTTTTAGCCATGCTCTGAATCCATAAACATTTTCTTTCGCTTGCCAAGCTTCAGCAGCCTCTCTCTGCTCATCTGCCAGAGTGGCTGCATGGTATCTGTTGGTTGCCAAGAGGTCAAGATCCCCGAATCTTAGGCTTGGAAGAGGCGTTGAGATGGGTTATGAAATGCCCTTATTTTATAAATGAGGAGATTGAAGCTCAGAGAGATTGACTGGCTTCTGGGGCCACAAACCAGTATGTAATAGACTAGGAGCCAGGCTTCTTCAGTTGATTTCAGGTTGTAACAGCTGCATCTTTGGTAAAGCCCTTTGAATACTGCTAGGTGTTCTATAGATGTAGGGTGTCTGTGCAAGGCTGATGAAATTGTCATTACACTCAATCCTTTATCAAAAGTGAAGAATCCACCAAAAATTTGTCTGTTTCTAATGAACGTTTCAGGATAAAGATGACCCCTTTCCTTTAGCTAGCCTTCACCTGTCTCTTAATTCTGAAATGGTTGAGAAAATACAATTCATTATTATTTATTTAAAGCCTTCAGAATTTAAAGTTTGTGATAATCTAGATGTGAACCCATGATTCTTACAGAATAACTTCAAAATAAGCATTCATTTTCAAAACAATAAACACATAAGAGGAATTTTGACTAAAACCAGCAGTTCAGAAAATGGAGTGCTCGCTTCGGCAGCACATATACTAGAATTGGAATGACACAGAGAAGATTAGCATGACCCCTGTGCAAGGATGACACGCAAATTTGTGAAGCGTTCCATATTTAAAAAAAAAAGAAAATGAAGGATTTCATTAAAATGCGTTTATCTTCCAGATTCAGCATCGAATTCGACAAAGAAAAAATACGGCATTTATGACACTTTACTATGGAACATTCTTGAGGCCTGTTGATTTGCCTGTTGATTTGTGATGGTTTTCATTCACATTAATTTTTATCCTTCCTTTAAATTTGGGCTGGAGTTGTTTGATATTGTGATTACACAAAAGTCACAAAATAAATGATCCACTCCCCTGATTCAATGATTAGCCTTCACGTTTCATTGTTCTGTTGAACCCCTCACTTATCTTTTGCCCTTTCTCCCAGTGCATCCAGATTATTGAGGTTAAATATGCATTATTTTCTCAATAATGTCAGAAACCCTCCAGAAATAGAGGCGATACAGCAGTGCCCCCTTCTTTACGATAGAGATCTTAGGGAAATGCCTTTTGCACTAAGTGGGTTACATCCAACATCATTTAAAAAATGTTTCCTGTGGGTATGATCTGGGCTGTGGTATCTATAAGTCTACGTAAACATGAACCATGAGGTTTGCTTTTAATGTGTTGGGCAGCCAGATTTCCTTAGTTCCTTGTCTCAGGCTAATTTTTAGGGCTTCTTCACAGAATCTAACCCAAGTTTATGCACAATCATTTGAGACAACTATGAAGCAGGGTCAGGCTGCCTGCTGTCTGGGTGAGAGTCACTTGTTTACTGAATAGCTGGAACCCAGTGGAGTTTATTCTTCTCTGGTTATTGCCTGAAAACATGCTCTTGGATCTCCCTTCCCCATGCACAGCTTTCCAGCCGTTTTCAGGCCAGTATTAAGGTCCACTCTAGTTAAATCTTCTCCCTACTCTCCTATCAGCCCTAACCCACAGCTTCAGTATCCCCTGGAGGGAAGGCAAGCGTGGTCTTTTCTTCCACTTTTCTCTTTTTCCTTTCTCCTCAATTGTTGCCTCTGGTTCTCTCTTCCTTCCCTGCAGAGAGCCAGAGAAGAGGGATTACGGACCAGGTGGAAATGTCTCTTACCTGTCAGTGTTATGATCTCGTCTCTATACCCTTGGTGTTCTTCCAGAGCCCTTTCCTCTGTGGCTGACTTACTGTGTGTGATCCTTAGCGGTATACTCACAGCTGGCATCTCTTTGCACCCTGCTTAATCCTGAAATCGAACCTACCCTCCCACCTACAATCAGCTCCTGGACCATTGTCAGCACCTGCCTTCAGAGAAATTCTCTTTCACATATGTGCGCTCACGTGCTACTTTGGTTTCAAATCAACAGTTGTTTTAGTTTGGCTTTGTTTTTCCACCCTAGGTGCTTTCCCTCATTTGATTTGAGTCTAGCTGTGTAATTAGAATTTTGTTTCATGTCGGATCTAGTTATCGTAGGGTCTCCCAGTGTCTTAAGTCTGCTGTACTGGGGAAGCAAGAAGTTGGACCTTTGAGTCTGGGAAGATTTGCAAACATCCAGATAGAAAGAAACATGACTGTCTTTTCTCACTGCAGACTTGCCATCCCTGTGAATGTGTCTGTTCCTACGTGGTCCCTTCTAAGAATCTATTTTTAAATTTCTAGTTTTATTAGTCTGGAAAGGGTGGTAATTGCTGGATTGATTTTTCTGTGTTTTAGTAAGTGTTTATTTTAGATATTGTGTGAGTACTTAGTAGTTACTGTCTCCAGCTTTGGGGCTTTAGCCAGAATCTGAGACAATAGGAAATATTCTATCTTGTTCTGTGGCACTTAGTGCATGGTTGAGCCCAAGTGTTTTTAGACCATAATTCTTAGTCTCATTTGGAACTCTAAATACCACTTAAACCAGTTAATCCCAGCCCTCCTGAGGACCTGGGCTCTACCATTAATTGAGTTGTCCGGTGAGTACTTTGGTTGGCAAAACTGGTTATATGTTTGACTTGCTTCTGGTACTCTCTTACAAAGTGCAAAGATTTAGAGTATAGCCACTGTGACATATTTGGGATCTTCAACATAATTTCTAGAAAAGGAAAATCAGCAGTCCATCCTATGATGTTTTCACCTTGAGCTTGGATGTCGGTCAAACAAGCTGCATGTCACAGGGACCTTCTAGTAACAACATTGGAGAAAGAGGTGTGAATGGGAAAAGTTCATGGGAAGTCAGGATAATGGCTACTACAGCCATTAAGAGCAAAACTGCTAGTCTATAATGGTTTAGCAAAATTCCCCATCAAGAGGTTTCCCAAAGGTATCATGGAAGTTTTAGGGAGACTTCAGGAGTTTCAAAATACATTGAGCTATATTGTAGACCTCCGACCAATCAAGCGTTACTAAGCCCTAGAATTTTGAGCTCTGGTAATTTTTCCAAACACAGATCTCTGAGAATGTAACAGTTTAGAGTGTCTATCTTATCCTAACTTTTTAATACTCCCCCTTACTCCACAGCCATATTTTTTATGCTATGCAGTCTTCTGGTCTTAATTGATTGGATTGGGGTGGACAACTTGACCCCTTCTAGGCTTGATCTTTCTTTCAAGAATTTGGAATTGGCACCAAGAAATAGTCTGTACTTGTGGCTGAAACTTAAGTGCTATAAACTCAGGAACTGTGCATGGAGAAGCATAAAAGAGACAGGAAAAAAAAGAGACACTTTTCCTTGTCTCTTGAGGGTTTTCCAGTTCCCAGAGCACTAACAGCTTTTAGTATCCTTCTAATGAATTTTCCTTTTAGACAAAAGATTGCTCAAGTTAATGTCTCTTATTTAAAACCAAGACAGCCTTGACTAAGACAGAGAGCCCTCTAGTTTTATAGTATTTCTTACAGTAATTTATGTGAATTTTATAAACACAATTCTACTTTTGTTTATATTGTGAAAGGAGGGGAAAATGGGTAATAGAGGGTTACTGCATTGTTTGAGATTCTGAGTTGCAGACAACAGACTCCACTGGAGTTGGTCTAAGCAGAAAAGGATAAATTAAAGAGTATTAGATAGTTCACAGGAATCTCTGAACAGAACCAGGCTTGGAGCCTACATGACTAAGAACAAGTCAGCCAAGTAAAACACATCCAGAAGAATTGCCCTGTTACACCATGGGATTGTTCTTAGAGACACCCATGATGTTAAAGTCTGGGTAGCAGAAATGCTTCCACAGCCACCCCAGGTGAAAAGGGTTACCAATCCCAATTCCAACAAATGTGTGGTGGTTTCCCTACACCAACAAGCAATTATCAGACTCCAGCAGGGTGTCCAAGAGTTCAGCTCAATTCTGACATGATCTACCCAGAGATAGAATCAGATTCCACAGGTAAAGGGCTCAGTCCCACAAGACTACCGTCCACTTCAGATGCCAGTCACATATTTAGGTTGTTACCTGTGCTTCTGACCTAATGACTGTAAATCAGAGATTCCCTCGACCCCTTCCTCGGATTCAATTAATCTGCTGGAATAGCTCACAGAAGTCAGGAAAACCTGTTTACTCAGTAGATTACCAATTTATTATAAAATGATATTAAAGGATCTGAATCAATAACCAGCTGAAGAGTTACATAGAGGAGGTCCTAAACAAAGGAGCTTCTGTCCTCGTGGAGCGTGGGGCCTGGCATGGTGGCCCAGCAAGGCAGAATCACTCTGATTCCCCAAGAAGGGCCAAAAAGCAGTCCTTGTGAGTTTTTATGGGGGCTTCATTGCATAGTTATATTGACTAAATCATTGGCCAATGGCAGTTGATTCAGCCTCCAGCCTCTCTCCCCTCCCTGAAAATCAGTGGATAGCACTGAAAGTTCCAACCCTTTAATCATGTGGTTGGTTCTCCTGGCAACCAGGTGGGATCCAAGTCACCTTCTCTGAAGCTTTTTCAGGAACTGAGGAGGAGAGATCAAATATCCCATTGCTCTCATTGCTCAGGAAATTTCAAGGATTTGGGGATCTGTGAGCCAGGAACTGTGGATGAGGACCAAATATAGATGAGAAATATATATATACTCGGTCCTCTGAATGACCAAATATATGTGTACATTTTCCTATGAATCAGTGTCACACCAGGAAAAGCCAAAGGCTTCTTCCACCGTATTTATTGGAAGAGCCTGTCTTAATGAGGGTTCAGCCAACTGCCTCAGATTACTTTTACCTTCGAATCAGTGGTTGCTTGTGAACCCAGAGTTCCACGTGAATCTAAAAGGAGTACGTAGAGGTTTTGATAAAACACTGAGTCTAAAGAGCCCTAAGAAGAAGACAAGGAGGTCACAAAGGGTGGAGACCTCCTACCTGGAGGGTGTGAGGCAGGAACCTCAGAATTCAGCAGTGGGTTCCAGCATAACCCGCTTCAGACCAACCAGGATTAGCCACACCTTGGTGGACACCAGCAGAGGGCACTGAGAGACTGGACCAGATCAAAAAGCCCAGCTAGCTGGAAGACCAGCGTTCCCACTTTCAACTTCCGTCCCTCCCTAGAGGCCATCTTGGGAAGAAAGAGGGAGAGAAGAGCCCTCTTGAGGGATTTGTAGGAATCAGCACTGATAGGGGATTTAACTCTGAATCGATTGAATATTTACCCCAAAGATGGAAAATACAATAGAGAGATTTTTCTAAAAGCAGAAGAGACTGAGGTTTAAGTTTTTAAAAGTTCTCTCTCTCTAGCTACTGAGTGGGAATGAGGCCCCGTAGCAAATTGAGATCCATAATAGAAAAGGAGAGAGCTACCTTTTTTTTTTTTTTTTTTTTTTTTTTGCACTTTTGAGTTGTAATGTTTACATCTCAACCTCCCTGAGTGCAAGCTGGGAGCATTGTAAGCTCCTTTGGAGCGGCATCTGGTGGTGGTTTGGAAGTGGCTTGGTGAGAGTCAGGAAAGGACGAAGGCAGTCCTTGCCTTTTTGTTGGAGCTAGTATTGATATTAGAAGGCTTCCTAGGTTTCTGGTGGGCCAAGAGAAGACTAAGAGCCTGCTTAGCTGGTTAAAGAGACTCATTGCCGAAGCTGAGGGAGTGGATGGTTGAGGTGGGGAGAGATGTACCTTCATACTATCCTCAATGCCAGCAGGCTGCGGAAGAGGTGCCCTGCTGGCCACTCATAACCACTCTCATGGCATGAGAGAGCCAGCTGCTAGATACTGCCAGTACCAGAGACCAATAGAACAGACTGCAGGGCTTCCCATCTGCATGCTCAGCAGTGATGTCCACCAGATGCCTAGGGGCCCCTTTCCCATGGACACAAGGACATGACTGGAAATTTACCCAAAAGACATAGACTTTATCTGGAAGAGGCTGCTTAAACCTGAGATGAACAGCGAAGATAATTTTAATGGCAAGTTTAATTTTATTTCTCACAGTTTAGCACAGTGACCAAGAGCACGAACTCCAGAGCCAGATGACCTACTCCATTTGCGAGCTATGTGGCCTCGGGCAAATAACTTAAATCTCTGACACTGGCTGCTTTTCTGCTAAATGGGGATCCTAATAGCGTGACCTCCTAGCATGTGTGAGGATTAAATGGTTAATATATCTCAAGTCCTTGGAAGAGTGCCTGGCACACAGAGCAACCACCAGGAAGGGTTTGCTGTTATCATTGCCCTACAGGATGATGATTCATGAGGAAGTTAAAGTCCCTCAGAGAAACTTAAAAAAAAAAAAAAAATGTTCCATGTCTGCTCCATCTCATCCTTGGTGTGTAAATTTTGGATCCCACCAGAGACAGATACTTGGCTCCAATAGAGTCACACCTAAGAGAGTAACCCTGGGGGTAGTATGTCAATAGTCCTGCTTCATTTTGCAGACTAAGCTTGGAAACACAGGCTGCAGGAGTCTGTCATATGTGCGCACACCCCCGTCTTTAGAACCATTTCTGCCTTTTAGCATTCAGGGCTGTTTTCAGCCCAGAGACAACAGGCTGTTCCCCTGCCTTGCGCTGCCTGCCTGTTTTAGCTGCTATTCTTTTATCTTCCACACCTGGGTGAAGTTGCTCTCTGAATTTTTATAGCACTTCAGGATGAGGGAGGCTATTGTTACAAGAAGAACCTTTAAGTGTATTGTTCATTCCTTTGAACAGAGATTTGTTGTTGTCATTTTAAAATTCTAAACCTTTGGGGCAGGGAGAGTCTTAGGAGAACAAACTCTTCAACGCATAATGAGACGGAATCTGTGCTATTATCAAGCGGGAGAGCTGTGGTATCAATTGCCTGCGGTAGAGTCTTGTGACAACAAAACTCAGGTCAGCCTTCTATCTTGCAGGGGCCGAGGCTAACTATGCCCCCTTCTCCCTGGCGGCACTCTCAGGTGGCCACCTATGGATTCATAAAGGTATTTACTTATTGAGACACCGGTGAGGACAGGTGAGGAACCCACTGTGTAACTACCATTTGCTGAGCACCTGTCAAATGCCAGCATCATACCCGGTACTCTGCACTAGCCACTGTATTTATTAATGTCCTAGGGCTATCAAGACAAATTACCACAAACCTGGTGGCTTAAAACAATAGAAATTTATTCTCTCACAGTTCCGGAGCCCAGAAGTCTGAAATCAAGGTGTCTGCAGGGCCATGCTCCCTTAAATGGGAGCTTTAAAAGGTCTACGGCTGAATCCTTCCTTACCTCTTCTGATCTTTGCCTTCTGGTCGCATCCCTCTAATCTCTGCCTCTGTGGTCACATTGCTTCCTCCCAGTCTCTTACGAGGACACTTATCATTGGATTCTCTGGATGGTTCCTTATCATAGGTAATCCAGGAAAATCTCAGATTCTTCATTTAAATACATCTGCAAAGGCCCTTTTTCTAAAGAAGGGCACGTTCACAGGCTCTGGAGATTAGGACATGAATGTCCACTTGGGACGGGAGTGGGGACCACCACTCAACCCACTAGAATACCTCTGAAATTCTTACGGTTGCACTCTGAAGGCGGTATCCTTATCTCAGAACTCAGCTTCAAACAGTTTTCCATTGCTCAGGATTATGCTGTTCCTAAGTGACAGAGCTGAGTTAAAAGCAGAATTGTCTGGTTTCAAAGCCGTTGTTCTTTCTACTATATCATGCTGAAAATAAGAATTAGAATAACAAAAATTATAGCTCATATTTATCAAATATCGACTACGTATCAGTCACTATGCTAGGTGTATTAGAAATATTATTCCTAAATGTTATGACAATCCTAAAAATTAGGTCTTCTTATTCACAATTCGTGGACGAGGAAACTGAGGCTCAGATGAGTTAGAAAGGCCCCAGGTCATACATAAAATACGTGGTTAAGCAGGAATTTGAAATCAAAGACACTGCAAGTCAAATGCTGCTGGAGAAATCTTCAAAGCACTGAGGAAACCTACAGATAGAAGCAGCATGACTTTTGGTAGATGAAGGATTGGCTAAGTCTCTTAGAAAGGCATTAAAATTCCTGAAACCTTTAGGATCATTTTAACCCTGTCTGGTGCAGTGTGGTTTGGGCGTTTTTCACACAGTAAGTGAAGCACAGGTTTAAGGCATTTTCTTCTTTTTCCAGTCCTTGAGCCTGTCTTGGTTGTCAGGTTCTGTCCATTCTTTGACTTCGCCCAGTTAGAACTGCCTTTGACTCCACAGAAAGGACAATAACTTCACTTTGAAAAGCGCTTTAGCATTTCAGAGCTCAGTTTCATTTAGTTCTTAGAACAGTCCCCGAGGTTGGCAGGTAAGTATCATTATCTTCATTCTACAGGTGAGGAGACTGAGTTTCGAAGTGAGTTGTTTCTGGCTATTTTTTTCACACAAGGGCAGAAACCACTTGAGGCCTGAATGTTTGACCGCAATTCTAATTCCTTTTTCAGTGCACCAAGATTAGGGGGGAAAAGAAAGAAAAAGAAAGCAAGAAGGAAAAAAAAAAAAAAAAAAAAAGACGAATCTGGCTAGCATCAGCTTTTGGTAGAGTAAACAAACAAAAAAAAAAGGTAGGAAAAAGATCTCCTCTCCCTTTTCAGTCTTGAGGGTAAACTATTTCATTTTAGCACTGGCACTCAAAAGTGATTTGCAGTTGAGAATTTTTTCTTAAGAGCAGAGGATTCTTTATGACCTTATTTTCCTTGCAATTCCAAACAAGAGGGCTAAGTGTGCTCCATTATGTCCAGATTGGTGTTTATAGTCCCATCCTCAGATGATAAATGTTACTTTATCAAGTATTACATAGTTCTGATCCCCTCTTCCAAACACTGGGGCTGTACATGCCAAATTTTTATGATGGCAGGTCATAGGATTGGAATGAAAAAAATGTAATACTCAAATCCTTCTAACTCAGATAATAGACAAAAATATCTTTTAAGCTGATGGTTCTTGGTTCTCAAGTCTTCACACTCAACAGGGAGGTGATTTCCTAAATAATGTTGCAAAGTAAAGCATTTAACCCAAGGAGCATAACTGCCCACTAAAAGAATAGTCCCTTAACTGTGGTATAAATGCTTCCTCTTTTCTCTTAAATCATTATTTCCAACACAAAGCCCATGCACCTTCTTAAATATCATGGCACTGCACACTTCTAGGACCTTCAGCTACTCGGCTACTACCTCCCACTTGCTCCCCCATCCAACACGGTTCCACTGACTGAGACTGACCAGGGCCTTTGAAATCCCTCTTCCTTGGAAGTCCTCTTCCTTACCTCTCAACTACACACACACACACACACACACACCCACACACACACCCACACCCACCCAAGCCAACCAGCACTCACCTAGAGTTTTTGGCTCTTTCTGTGACCTCCAGCCTTGGATGAAACATCATACATCAGGTAATGGAGTCTAGCATCCCTAGTAGTTGAGAGAGTTAATTCCCAGTGGGGCAAATTTTGACTGAGGAGAAACGGGCAATGGGAGGTAGCTGGGAAGATAAACTCCCTCTCTTTTGTCCTTCCCAGAGAGGACTAGAGGCATGCTTCTTCCTTGTACCCCATTTCAAGAGGTCCCACATGCCAAAGGTCAGACCTGCAGAGTGACTTGCTGTGCCTTTCTTGGCTCTTCACAACGCAGAGGCCAGTTCTGTCAGGCATCACTTTGCATTGCTTCAAATCCTTCCCTTCTTTCCTTTTTCCTTATCCTTGCTGGCCTGGGTGTGCACTTCCCAAATAAAATATCAGCACTTTACTCCTTGCTTCAGGCTGTTTTTCCAGAGAGTCTAGGCTGTTTCTTATTGGATTGTTGTAGAATAGATCCAAGAGTCGGTATTCTCACTTCCAGGCACTCCCCTTCCCAGTTTGGTCCAACTCACCCCTCAAGTACATGTTTTATGCGGCGTTCTCCTTCAGTGGGCCCCATTGTTTGTAAAATAGAGCCCACATTCCATCATCTGGCATTAAAAGTCTTACAGATTTGCTCTCAAACTAATTTTCCAATTTTATTTTCCATGATTTTTCATTCATACACACTGTTCTCTGGCCAAACTGAACTACTTGGAATTTTTTTATTACTCCATATTTTCTAACCTCCATGCTCTTAATCATCTGTTCCTTCAATCTATAATGTCCACACTATGTCTCCTTTCCACATGTTTAAATTCTATCCATCAAGGGCAAGTTCAAATGCCATCTTCTTCTCAGATTAATCATAAATTCCCTCCTCTACTGTCAGCCCACAAAATTTAATAATCTCTCTTTTCTGAACCCCCAAATCATCTTGTCTATATTTCTCTTGTGGTACTTACTACTTTTGAACCTTCTCTGTAATATTTTGTTATAGTCATTCTCTCTAGTTAGACCATAGGCTCCTTAAGGGCACATCTTTGTTTCCCCAGCGATGACCACAGTAACTTGTATATAATCGATGCTTAAGAAAATTTCGTGAAATGAATACATAGTTCATTCATTACATAAAAGCCCAAGATTATGGCAAAAACTAATTAAATTTAAATATTTCTTATCTCGAGCTCTAGATTCTTGGTTTTTCAGGGATATACAGAAAGAAAGAAAAAAAAAGACCACAGGGATGCTTCTATTTGTAAGTGGAAAGGTCAAGAGATATTAATAGTGAGAATGCCATGGCTTTCTGCCTGGGGCCATCAAACAGAACATGCCATCGCGTTTTGCTGACCTTGGACAGTTGGCTAAGACACAGTACCAAGTGATCTAACTTCTTAAGAAATGACTAATCTACAAAGCTTCTGAATAATTATTCCTCTAATAATGGAGGAAAATTTTTATTTAAAAAATCCAGCCTGAGTGTATTTTTACAGTGTTTTTACAGCATTTTAAAATCTAACACATCAAAACCCACAGCAAAAGAATAACTCTACAGAAAATGTATAAACTATTTAAACATACACTTTGTAGTCACTCCATATTAATCATTTCTAAGATAAGTGAAATCTTCATAGGAGGAGTAGGCAAAAAACATTGCCTGAGTATTTCTCTTGTATGAAATAATAAGCTATGAAATTCAAGTGTATTGGGGAAATCAAATCATATATTTATTTGTTAATAACAATTAGTGAACTTGTATAGAAACTCATAGAAATTCAGTAGCATTAGGAAGGTAAATAAAATAGCACTGGTGGGCATTATTAGTTTCCAGTTTATATTAAAACTATCATCTTTATATGGCTAACATATGTATTTAGATATATATGTTATACACATATATACTGGATAGTATTTCAGATTAGGAAAACTTGTTTTATTAAAATAGACATAGATTCTACTTAACAAATTAATGTGAATGGGAAATTGAGAAGTTCCATATATAGAAGGGTATAATTATGTGGTCATGCATGGTTAGATTTTGTTGGTAGAAATAGCCTTTATTAAATCAGTAGAATCAGGCAAATATGACTTGGTCAGCAAGACACTTGGAAAAATAGTTATGATGAAGAGAAAGAGATGGTCAAGTTTTTCATTCTTATTAATATAAGAGAGAGGAAAGAAACAGGTTTAGTTGAGACAATGACAGAGATCATATAGAAATGGTTGGGCTGGGGATTAAAGAGGACACAATGAGCCTGTGTGCTCCAGAGTTCCTTGGGCATATCTGTCTGTGGTTTCTCCCACTGGCACCATCATGACTAAGAAAAGTAAACAAGGTGTTTGTGGATCCAGACTGCCTTGCTGGTCCTACGTGTAAGTATCACTTGCTGGCATGAGAGACAGCAGATCTCGTTCTTTTCAGGGCCTTTATGTGTTGATTCCCAGTAGGTATCACTGTGATAGCCTGCTGCCTCAGTGGTTCTCCTTGCTCCTGATTCCTCCTAAAAATGGATGTTTTCTCCCAGAGGAGTCAGCAACAGCTTGAACCAAGTGACTGCAGTCTGGTGCCAGGCTCATAAGGCCCAGTTCTGATTAATGCCCCCGATAACTAAAAGGGTATACTTTTCATTGGCGTGATTTCAAGAACTTGTGTTTTATAGCTTCCTCTTAAAATGGTCAAAACTTTTTTTCTTTAAGAAGATACACCATTCCTTATAGCTATGTGCTAAGCTAGTTTTCCCACTGCTGTTTTTTCCCCCAGAAATTCAGAGAGACCACACTACTTCGGTCATTCTCGGTGCTTCCTTGAAATGCTTTTTACTGCCTTCCCTGATGATGACTCTCTTAGGTTCTCTGCAGTGTTTACCAAACAACCAAATCAAGTCACTAAAGTAGGTATACTCTGTGAGCTGTCAGCAAAAACAAAAAACAAACAAACAAAGCAAAAAAAAAAAAAACTTACTGGGGACAGAATAAGTGCAAAATAAGAAATGACAATCCTTCCACCCTAACAAAGGAACAAAAACAAAAACCAATCTCTCTCTCTCTTTTTTTTTTAGTTGAAGTATAGTTGATTTACAGGGTTGTATTAGATTCTGGTGTAGAGCAAAATGATTCAGTTATAAATATATACATATATATTTTCTTTTTCATATTCTTTTCCATTATGGTTTATTACAGAATATTGAGTGTCGTTCCCTGTGCTATAATAGGACCTTGTTGTTTATCTATTTTATATATATGGATAGCAGTTTGTATCTGCTAATCCCGAACTCCAGGTTTATCCCTCTCCCACCCCTTTGCCCCTTTGGTAACCATAAGTTTGTTTTCTGTGTCTGCGAGTCTGTTTCTGTTTTGTAAATAAGTTCATTTGTGTTATATTTTAGGTTCCCCATATAAGTGATATCATATAATATTTTTCTGTCTCTTTCTGACTTAGTATAATAATCTCTAGATCCATCCATGTTGCTGCAAATGGCATTATTTCATTCTTTTTTTATAGCTGAGTTGTATTCCATTGTGTGTGTGTGTGTGTGTGTGTGTGTGATACATATATTTATCTCACAACTTCTTTATCCATTCATCTGTTGATGGACATTTAGGTTGCTTCCATGACTTGGCTATTGTAAATAATGCTGCTATGGACATTGGGGTGCATGTATCTTTTCAAATTAGAGTTTTCTCTGGATATATGCCCAGGAGTAGGATTGCTGGATCATATGGCAACTCTATGTTTAGTTTTTTAAGGAACCTTCGTACTCTTCTCCATAGTGGCTGCACCAATTTACATTCCCATCAACAGTATAGGAGGGTTCCCTTTTCTCCACACCCTCTCCAGCATTTATTATTTGTAATCTTTTTAATGATGGGCATTCTGACCAGTGTGAGGTTGTATCTCATTGTGCTTTTGATTTGCATTTCTCTAATAATTAGTGAAGTTGAGCATCTTTTCATGTGACTATTGGTTATCTATATGTCTTTGGAGGAATGTCTATTTAGGTCTTCTGACCATTTTTTTGATTGGGTTGTTTGTTTTTTTGTTATTGAGTTGCATGAGCTATTTGTATATTTTGGAAATTTAGCCTTTGTTGGTTACATCATTTGCAAATATTTTATCCCAGTCCGTAGGTTGTCTTTTCATTTTGCTGGTAGTTTCCTTTGCTGTGCGAAAGTTTATAATTTGATTAGGTCCCACTTGTTTATTTTTGCTTTTATTTCTATTGCCCTGGGAGACTGACCTAAGAAAACATTGCTGTGATTTATGTCAGAGGATGTTTTGCCTATGTTCTCTTCTAGGAGTTTTATGGTGTCATGTCTTATAATATTTAAGTCTTCAAGACATTTTAAGTTTATTTTTGTGTAGCGTGTCAGGAAGTGTTCTAACTGCATTGATTTATATGTGGCTGTCCTGCTTTCCCAACACCACTTGCTGAAGAAACTGTCTTTTCTCCATTGAATATACTTGTCTTCTTTGTGAAAGGCTAATTGACTGTAAGTGTGTGGGTTTATTTCTGGGCTCTCTGTTACATTGATCTACATGTCTGCCTTGGGCCAATATCATGCTGTTTTGATTAGTGTAGCTTTGTAGTATTGTCTGAAGTCTGGGAGGGTTACACCTCCAGTTTTATTCCTTTTCCTCAGGAGTGCTTTGGCAATTCTGGGTCTTTTATGGTTACATAAATTTTAGGATTATTTGTTCTAGTTCTGTGAAAAATGTCATGGGTAATTTGATAGGGATTGCGTTAAATTTGTAGATTGCTTTGGGTAGTACGGCCACTTAACAATATTAATTATTCCAATTCAAGAGTGTGGTATATCTTTCCATTTCTTTGAGTCACCTTCAGTTTCCTTGATCAATGTTTTACAGTTCTCAGTATATAGATCATTCACCTCCTTGGTCAGGTTTATTCCTAAGTATTTTATTTTGGGGGTTGAGATTTTAAAAGGGATTTTTTTTTTTACATTCCCTTTCTGATATTTCATTGCTAGTATAAAGAAATGCAACCACTTTCTATACGTTAATCTTGTAGTAGGATACTGAATTCGTTTATCAGTTCTAGTAGTTTTTGTGTGGAGTCTTTAGGGTTTCCTATATATAGTATCATGTCATCTGTATATGATGGCAATTTTATCTCGTCCCTTCCAATTCGGATACCCTTTATTTCTTTTTCTTGTCTGATTGCTGTGGCTAGGATTTCCAATGCTATGTTGAATGAGGTGGTGAGAGTAGGCATTCTTGTCTTGTTCCAGATCTTAGCAGGAAGTCTTTCAGCTTTTCACTATTGAGTATTATGTTGGCTGTGGATTTGTCATAAATAGCTTTTATTATGTTGAAATATGTTCCCTCTGTACCCACTTTGGTGAGAGTTTTTATCATGAATCGATGTTGAATTTTATCGAAAGCTTTTTCTACATCTATTGAGATAACCATGTGGTTTTTGTCTTTTCTTTTGTTGATGTGGTGTATCACATTGAATTATTTGCATATGTTGAATTATCCTTGTCAACCTGGGATGAATCCAGCTTGATCATGGTGTATGATCTTTGTTAAGTGTTGTTGGATTCAGTTTACTAATATTTTGTTAAGAATTTTTGCATTTATATTCATCAAAGATATTGGCCTGTAATTTTCTTTTTTGATAGCACCTTTGTCTGGTTTGGGTATCAGGGTGATGAGGGCTTCACAGAATGACTTTGGGAGTGTTCCCTCCTATTCAGTCTTTTGGAAGAATTTGAGAAGGATTGGTATAAGTTCTTCTTTGTATGTTTTGTAGAATTCCCCAGTCAAGCCATCTGGTCCTGGTCTTTTGTTTGCAGGGAGTTTTTAAAATTACAGATTCTATTTCACTTCTAGTGATCAGTCTGTTCAAATTATCTATTGCTTCCTGATTCAGAAAAACTAATCTCTTGAGTTTGATTCTTTGTGGCTCTGTTAAAATTCCAAAATATTCTTTATGCATTAAATAGTAACTGTGCAAAGCTCAGAATTGGATTAACAAGGACTTCCCTGGCAGTCCAGTGGTTAAGACTCCATGCTTTCACTGCAGGGGGTATGGGTTTGATCCCTGGTTGGGGAAATAAGGTCACGCATGCCACATGGCATGTCCAAAAAGAAAAAAAAAATTGTATTAAAGGCCAAGGATTCTAAGAAGTAAATACAAATAAAAATTATAAGCCATTGATTGAAAAGAGCTAAAAAATTGTTGGGCAACAGCAGCCAGACAATTTTGATGAATTTTCATAGATTCTAACTTTTTGGTTGAATTTGTTTTGTCAATAATACACGCGTTATAGCAGAAAATTTCAGGTCAAAAAGCATAACCCACACACAAAACCTTCCGTGTAGCAAGTTTGCATCATTCCCAGAGAAGTGGGCCTGGCTGACAGCCTCGCCACTTAACCAATTTAAAACTGGTATCCAGTTTTAAATTGAGAAAGTACATTCTAAATATGCTTCATGGAGTGACTTTTCTAATTATGTCTATGAGGTGGTTTTTTTTTTTTTTTTTGCTTTGTTTTGTTTTGTTTTTTACCATTGGGTTAAAAATTTTTATTAAAAATTATCATACAGTGAAATTTACTTTTTAAAATGTTTGTGTATAGTTCTATGAATTTTTTAAATAAATTTATTTGTTTATTTTATTGGCTGTGTTAAGTCTTATTTTGCTGTGCGTGGGCTCTCTTTAGTTGCAGTGAGTAGGGGCTACTCTTCATTTTGGTGCGCGGGCTCCTCATTGCCGTGGCTTCTCTTGTTGCAGAGCACGGTCTCTAGGCGCATGGGCTTCGGTAGTTGCAGCACATGGGCTCAATAGTTGTGGCTCACAGGCTCTAAAGCGCAGGCTCAATAGTTGTAGAGCATGGGCTTAGTTGCTCCGTGGCATATGGGATCTTCCTGGAGCAGGGATTGAACCCATGTCCCCTGCATTGGCAGGCAGATTCTTAACCACTGTGCCACCTAGGAAGCCCTAGTTCTATGAATTTAAACACGTGTAGACTTCTGTAACCACTACCACCAATAATATACATAATAGTTCTTATAAGAGATGTTTTTATTATATATGCACTTTAGTTTCAGATTCAAGTAGTCAGTGAATGTCCAAATCTACATGCTCCACAGAGTCTGGTCCCCTAGAGAACAGTAAGAATTAAATATTAAACACAGGTAATAATGCTAATCTCAAAGGGTATCTAAAGTTTAATGTTTAATTCCTACTGTGCTCTAGGGTGCTTGATTCCAAATACCTGTCCAGTGTTACATGGGCAACCCCATACTTATCCACTCCTCTGATTGTAATGCCTTCCAATTATATAGCCCTTTGAGAAACACTTTCATTGAAATAATCTCATTTAATCTTCACAACAACCGTGTATGTTATACATTAATATCATTATATTTTCACAGATGAGATCTAAGACATCAGGTGATTTGCCTAAGTCTTACAGCTAAATAAGCAGAGACTTCAACTATAACATGTGACTCCAAACTGCTACAGCTACAGTGGCCTCCTGTGTAATTATTTTCAAGATACCGTTTCAAAAGAACACTTTAAGGAAAGTTTTATGCATGTATCTATCATCGCAAATAAGAGGGACTTGAATACCAAAGACAAATAAAGAGTTTTGTATAGACTGTCCGAAAATTTAAAATGACATCACGATCAACCTGATTGGAAACAAAACTAATGACAGAGGAGTAGGATATAATTAGAGGAAAACCAAGTAGTAGATTTTTACCGCTCAGTTTTATTTTTTTTTTTAAGTTAAATATTTAAAATTATTTAAAGTCATGTGAAGCTGATACCATGATTTCAATGCAGTGTTTAAAAGAAGTCTCAGGAATCTTAGCGTGTTTTCTTCAGCAGGGCAGTCCACATTGGTTTCTTACGCATTTGAGTCTTAAGGACCCCACACCAGGCTCCCCACTGCCACCGCCCCCCACCCCCCAGTTGAGGAGTCTAAGAATAATGGAGTGGAGTATGCTGACTTACTTCAATTCTTAAAAGTGCTCTTGAAGGTCTGAAGCACTAAAGCTCTCTAGTAGAATGCATCATAGTATCGAATTTCTCTACAACGTTTAGATAAATTACAGGAATTGGGAAGAAGAAGCTCAAGAGTGTACAATTAACTTTTATTATTCAAGGTCAGAATAAGCTGCTTAAATACTTTTTATTATTGGAAGTTCAGTTTGTACTTATCTTTAAACAAGGAATGCCAGGGTCTGCCAGGGACAATGATGGTAACAGTCTGCTCACTTTCTAAAGAGAATCCTTTTCCTTCCACCCCACACAAAAATGCTGAATAAAGAAAATCACAAATTTATATGTCTTGGCAGTTGAGTTATGAGTTAGTTACATCAAGACTAGCAGAAATGGCCGAATGCCTAAATAGTGCCATTGCTGTGATTAGTGGGAAAGCACAAGGAATGTGAGAAACAGAGGTAGCCCCAAAGAGGGGTGATGTGCAGATAAAGTCCCTACAGCAGCCATGAGAATGACCTCCAGGGAACCTTGACCCCTCCTCCCCATCTTTAGCCCCTAACCCTACACTTTCCATAACTCTCCAAATACAATCAGGTAGGGTGTAAAACCAGGTCTATCAGAAGACACTGATGTATTTTAAGCTCCTAAGAGAATTTCAAAAAGAAGCAAACTAATAAATACATCAAGGCCCTTGGTTTCCAGGCTAGGAGGTGATCCTGAAGTGAAAACCTAACTCACAGAGAAGTCTCAGCTCCTGTCACAGGAGCATTTTGAATTGGAACGTGGAAGTGCCTGACTGTCCCCTTTCCCCATTCTTTGGGGGCAACACTTCCCAGTCCCAGACCAGACCCATCACTGGTACCTTTTAAGAGAGTTGTCTAAAAGCATGAGAAAATAAGAAGTCATGCTTCCTCTCCAGAAAGGTTACAGGCCGTCTCAAGTGAATCCTGATGAGGAGGATGTATGGCCTTGAGCTTATGGGCTCAATAAAAGGCCAGAGTTATTACAGGGTGGCGGTTTAAAAGTGCATCTTAAAGAACAGCAAATGCATTCCATCTGGGGGGTAATTTTAACGTTTGGGTGGGCATTATGTCTTAGACATAATCTAAAACAAAAATACTTTCTTCTTTAATATGCCACATTTGACATCTAGTGTTTTTCTGTCTCTGGGAACTAGATTCTGAGTTTTACAGATCTCCGTGCAAAGTCCATGCCCCCCAGCTACCTCTAGCGTGACACTAGTGCTCTACTGTCTGGCTGTGTCAGCATCACAGGAAGAATACCTCAGCATCCAAACCAGCATGGGTAAAGAAGATCTTGGAAATCAGCTAGCCACCGCAGGGGAAGCCATTGAAGCTGCTAACTTGTTTTCTTTCAACACAGAAAAGGGCATTTCCTTTGTCCTCAATTGGCCAAAAAAAAAAAAAAAATGTTTTTAAACACTCACTCCAGAACGGTTTGCAAATGGCCAGTGTGCTGATGGTAGGTGTCAATTTGAGTCCTGTTTCCCAGGGTGAGTGCAGTTGCCCTTCTGAAGGCACGTCTCCTGCAGAGGTGTTGACGGGAAAGAGGAGGAAGGGAGAATAACGTGACCTGCTTTCACCAGGAAGCCTCAGATCATTTCTCTTTGTCTCTGTGCCGCTTTGCGAGATTTTGATCCAATCTGCTACGGTGAGAAGAAACTCTCAACATTACAAAAAAAAAAAAAAAAAAACCCACTCCAACTTTCATTTTCCTTCTAAGAGATGGAATTTTATTTCTGGATAACAGGGGCTTTGGAAGGCCATGGCATGGTATAGGAGTGATCCTTTCACAGCTGCTGAACATCAGTAGACTACATATCCAAAGTGTAGAGGTAGCTCTTAAAATCTCAGCCAGAGGTTGAGTTTAGAGAGAGCTGAATGTCTTTAAGGAACTATGTGAATGTTATTAAATCTTTCAAATAATGGTGTAGCCTCTGTAATAAAGCAACAATCTTCATGGGCCGTTTTTATACAGAACTGACTTCATGGAGATAGCACACGGGTGTCTAGAGATGCAGGACCCCTTGTTAGCCGTTATCTATTATTAGTTTTATTCTGCACACACTATGTGTTTCTCCAGTCCCCTGGATTCTCCGCAGAGATGCTTTAAGAATGTCTGTAACTTAATCTCCTGCCTGGCATCAGCTAGGAGTACAGGAGTACAGTGACAGGAGGTTAACTGAGCTCTTGGGGAAAGGTGCCGTGGACATAGAGGTACAAGTTGGTGGAGCGACACTTCCTTTTATGATGGGGAAGGAGAAACCTGAAATTCCAAAGTGCTTTCTGACATTTGCCACCTACATCAATTGATGAGTTTGTTATTATGGGCCTTTCTGTTTAATTAGAAATCAAACCAAAGACCCCGGTGTCAGAATTTATTCTCTTGCAAAATGATGTGACCCAGAGGTTCTAGTCATAACCACCGAAGAATTAGAAGTTGGTAAATGACTCTCTGACTCAAAACTTTAAAGACATAGGAGGGGCAGGGGGAAGAAAACGTACCATGAATAAACGGGATGAGGCAAGTGGGCAAACCTTCACCTATGACGTCACCTGCTTCTACATGATGAGATATTACATGGCCAGTTTCAGAACACTATTTATCACAGGACCCCATTTTTCATTACTTCAACAATGAGGGATACTAAATTAATGTCATGTTATTTTCAATAGTTAAATTAAGCAGAAGCTTGATTCTGTCTATTGCAATCTCCAAATGAGGGGAGTACATGGTATGGATGTCCTATGGTTTCCTCAATTACTGCCCTGTCAGTGGGCACTGGCATTGGTCCCAGTTCTATAAGCAATGCTGCAGCAAACACACTTGTTTATGGAAGCTTGCATATTGAACCTTTTATTTCTTTTCTTTTTTAATTTATAACTATTTTAAATTTACAGAAAGAAATGGATGATAATCCAAAAACACTGAAGTACTCAACAACATTATTTTTAAAACAATTGTTAATAATTTGCCATATTTACTTCAGGTTTAAAAAAATAATGTTAGAATTATAAAGACCTCTTTTTTTAAAAAAATTTATTTATTTGGTTGTGCTGGGTCTTAGTTGCAGCTCACTGGCTCCTTAGTTGCAGTATGAGAGCCCCTTAGTTGTGGCATGGGAACTCTTAGTTGCAGCATGCATGTGGGGTCTAGTTCCCTTGCATTGGGAGCATGGAATCCTAACCACTGCGCAACCAGCAAAGTCCCTATAAAAGTCTCTTTATATTCCTCTTCCATTCCATTTCTTTCCCTCCTCTAATCACTACCTTAAATCAGCTATACATTGTTCACCTCCACATTTTACTATGTATATACAGTTCTGTGTAATTTAAAAATTTATATAACTAGGGTCATACTCCAGGTATCCTTCTGCAATTTGTTCTTTATTCAACATTGTATTTTTAAGACCTATCCGCATTGACGTATGTAGAGCAAATTCTTTGATTTTGATGGGTTGAATGTACCAGCTTACTTATTTGATAATGACTTATAAAATGCAATGTTATTTATATTAGTTCCAGTTATTTACTGTTCTCAACCAGGGTTCATTAATCATCCTTATCCATATCTCCTTGAAGTGTAGTTGTGGATATATATATATATATAGAGAGAGAGAGAGAGATTAGATAAAGTTGTGTATATACCTAGCTGGGAGGTTGGTGGGTCAGATACTGACTGTACTTATCAACTTCACATGGTATTGCCAAATTTCTAATAATTTACATTCCTATAGTGTATAAGAATTTTCATTTCCTTATATTTTTACCAATGCTTTTTAATCTTTGTCAACCTTGTGATGTGAAAGGTGTCTCATCATAGTTTTTATTTTCCAGATTTCTGGTGAGTTAAGCATATTTTCAAGCATTTATTGGCCCTTTGGTTTTCCTTTTCTGTGAATTCATATCCTTTGTCCATTGTTTTCTCTTAGGTTGGCAGTGTTTTTAAAATTGATTTGGAAGAATTCTTTGTGTTAGGTTGAATCATATGAAACTGCCATTTTTATAAGTCAAAATTATTGAATATTGGTAATTACATATGTGTATAAAACAAGTATTTCTTGACATTAATCTTTTGATCATTGTATCAGCTATCTTCTGCCAGTTTATGACTTTTAAATGTGTTTAGGACATCCTTTGGCATGTAGAAGTAAACATTAATATAGCCAATTTATCAACATTTTCCTTTATGTTTCATGTTTTTTTCTGTGTCTTGTTTAAGGACTCTTTCCCTGTCCCTATGCCATGAAGAGATAGCTCATATTTCTATGGTGGTGATTTACCAGAAGTGGGATTTCTGGGTTAAAGAATATACATGTGTATTTAAATTTTATTTAAATTTCCAACTCCAATGTGTTAGAGTATCCCTTTCCAAAAAACTGCCTATCTAATGAGTGAAAAGGAATATATCATTGTTTTTAAATTTATATTTCCGTGGCAACTAGTGAAATAAAGCATCTTTTTATGGATTTAATCACCATTTAGTTTTGCGCATCTGTGGATTTTCTATTCATATTATTTGCTCTTATGTCTGTTGCATCATTTATCTTTTTCAATTAATTTGTGGGAATTTTTTGCATTTTACTGAAATTAGCCCCTTATCTGATATATCCATGCCAGTTTTTCCCTAATCTAGCATTTATTTTTTAACTTTATCAATTCTGTCTTTTTAAACAAAATTTGTAATATTTTTATATATCAAATATATCCTTCTTTTCTTGTATCACTTCTAAATTTTTTGTTTTGATATAAACTATGTAAAAGCCTCTCAGATCCATAGCTTATACATATAGTCTCCTAAAATTTCTTCTGATATTTTGTTTGTTCATTTTTAAGTATTTAATCTCTCTTGAATAAATTTTTATGTCTAGTGTGAGGTAGGTGTGCAAATAGAATGAAATAATTTTTGTCACTGGGTGTCCTGATATGTAAACAAAATCATCATATCACATATATGTTACATGTCTAATTTGCTCCACAGCTCAAAGGTAACAGAGTCATAACATGTCTTTATTTTTCCAGTTCCATTTCAATGAGACACAGTCCCCTCCATCATGGTTGTTGGGAAGTCTCTTCTCAGTCATTTCCGAGGGAGCCCCTTTCACTCGGGATCATAAAAGGACTCTAGGCTCTAGTGGTCAAAGATAAATGGGCATGAAGTCCCTGGTCATCAGTCAGTTGAGTTTCTCTCTGAGAACTTGGTCTTCCTGCCCACGTAATACATTTGTGGATAGGCAATCCCTCTGGCAGTGTCTAGTTCTCCATGCCCATGCTTTGGCACTGATACTTTTACTGAGGTCCCAGCCTGCCTAGGCACACACATCCATCACTACTAGAGCTCCTATCATCTCCTGCAACTGACCAGTTTAGGAGCGTTCATGCTACTGTTTTCTGGAAGCTAGTGCTCCCTCCTCCCTCTCCCGAAGGTTGGGTGTCTCTCCAAGTACACAGCCTTGATCCAAGCTTCAATTCTCATGTTTGGGCTTGAAAAATATAAAATATGAGGGTGAGTCAAAAAGTATCCGCACTCCGATTATATTAAAACTTCTGTAAATTCTACAGCCAGAGTGCGGATACTTTTTGACTCACCCTCGTATGTTACCAGTAGCGTAGTGAGGGGTGGGGGTACAAGGGAGTTGTGGTGAAGAGAGTCTAGACTTTATGGACAAAGCCCTGGCTATCTTTTCTCTGGGTAAGAAATCTAACTCTTTAGATATTCAATAGCTCATCTCCTGTCCACCAAGTATGAATAGTATGCTTTTTCTCAAATAGCAAAAGCTTAATAATGTGCTTGATTTTTCCTGTCCTGCTGTATTTAATTGTTGACAACTCACATATTATACCATATCACATTTTATATATATTTATACATATATTTGTAATGTATATTTATATAATGTGTAAAATATATATTATCTATTATAATAACATATATATATATATAAATCTGGAAGGATTACACTTTTATTTGTGGCTAACTCTAAAGGCTGAGCATTACCAAAATTTTTTTTCTATAATTTTTGTATCATTATCATTTTTTATCTCTGCAGTTAGAAAGATATTTAGGAAAATGTCACAAAATGTCAAAAGGATGTTGGTAGCAAACAGAAGCTTTCTAAACAAAAGTTGCAAAATCTTTTCAGATATTTACACTTAGATGCTTTTCAGATACTTAGGGGGAAGAGAGCTATGGTGACTGGACAGTGACAAGAGAAAGATGTCTTATATATTCTAAAAAGCTGTTAGGTATAATGAAAAGATCCCTACATTAGCAATCAGGCCATTTGGGTTTTCGTCCTGGCTTTGCTATGACATAGGTGTGTAACTTGGATAAGTCTGTTAAATTCTGGGCTCTTAATTCTTTCCTAAAACTGGACAATCTCCAAAGTCTCTTTCAGTTCTAGCATTTTACGATGTATATGATTTAGACATTCTTGTTTGGTATCTATGACACCAGTTGCAACTGTCATAGTCACCAGCCATAAAACATCCAAACTAACTTTCCTTCTTGAGAGGGTAGATGTATCTGCCTGCCATTCCTTCAGCCCTTCCTGATTTGTGATGACCACTGAATCGAATGCTTACACAAGAGCTTTTGTCTGGAAAATGCCTCACTGACTGGAGAGCTGGAATTTGGCTCCCAGTATGGTAGAGTTAAACAGACTGCCACCAGACCAACAGCTGGGCTGGCTTCTTCTGGGCAGCCTGCCAGCCTGTGAGCACAGGGATACGCTTGCTGGGCACTGCAGTCTCTACAGACATTCTTGCCTCTGCTCACTCTCTCTCCTTAGGCCTTCAAGGCCCGAACAGCTGTGCAGCTCATGTCCTGGTCACCAGGAGAAGCTGCCTCTACGCTGCCAGGATGGCTCTGAAACACTGCTCTCCAAAGCTAATTGCATTTCCCTAATAGATTTGTTCTGTTTCTACCTTTTAATAGTCTTACTCAACTCTGCCCTGGGCAGCACAAACAGTTTTAGTCTCCTACCCTACCTAATTGAGTAGTTCTTTTCAACAAGGGTTGAAAGATCTATTTCCACCTTTCCAACACCAAGCCCAACCCACCTTTATAGCTGGGGCTTCTTAAGTAGCATTTAGGAGAACTGAACTGAGGATGGCAAAAGATAACACTGTTTTCCCATAAAAGAATTAATATTCTTTTATCCCTAAAGATGAAATTGCAGTTAAGCTGGGTGGTTTAGCCTAGAAATCATGGGATTTCAAGGTTGAGTATGTCTCAATATCACTTTATCTGATTAAATTTCCATATACTCTAGCAGTTCATATTAAGAATATATGAATATCCTTAATTCATATGACTATGACTATATAACCTGTCCCAGTTCCTGCTGGCTAATCTAGCTTAGAAGTATAGTCTTTTATTAATCAATGATCAACAAATATTTACAGTATATCTGCGCCCTATTTAATAGTGGATGGCAAGATAGAATGTAATATAATTCTAGAGTAGCTTTTGTTTTTATTTTTTAAAAATTTGTGTGTGTGTGTGTGTTGAAATAGGATTTATTTTAAATAGTTCTTTGTTTAAAAAACCAAAAAATTTAAAAGTTGGCTTTCAGCACATATCCAGGCCACTGTAATGGCCTTCAGAAATATTAAAATCGTAAACATCAATGAACACATTGTCTTCCTTAAACATAATAGGACAAGTTCCAGTCTAGTACTCTTTAAGGCAAAGTTGTGTCAGTTCTCATAATTTGGATATTTTTGCTGTTTATAATTTAAGAGATCAATGTAACATTCCCCCAAAAAGCTGCTGCAAGCATCATCATTACTTCATTTTTTGAATGCACCACTTGGCATGTGGGATCTTAGTTCCCCAACCAGGGATTGAACTTGCACCCCCTGCATTGAGAAGTATGGAGTTTTAACCACTGGACTGCCAGAGAAGTCCTTAGAGTAGCTTTTAAATGCCTAGACACTAAGCGATAAAAAAAAATTCAGTCTCATTTAAACCCACAAGCGTGTTAAGCATAAAGAAATGAAATTTCTCATTTCTCCCATGCTTTTGGTGAGTTTGGATGTGTGTATTAGTGGATATACACTGTGATGTCATGTAGCCAAGCAAACCATTGTGTTCTTTGAGCCTACAGTTATGAGAGCCATAGGAATGGGGAAACAAAGAGCATGGGGAGATGGGGTCCTCGTGCATTTAATTTATGAAAACTCAATATGTATTTCTCTCAATGCATAGGGAAAACCACTTTAATTGTGCTGGTGATTCTTTCTGATATTTCACTTACTGAGGCTGTTTTTGAGAGACGGTGACCTGGGAGACGTGTAGCTGACTTACAATATATAGGCCATTTATGCAAGTAGAAATGTGACTTTATTTTTTCTATAACTGAACACAACTTAGGTCTCAAGCCTTCATTTCTGGTAGGCAATGTAAACATTGTTATTTTAAAATAACTCAGTCACTTCTAGTTCCATACTTAGTCCCTTTGGGCACATACTTGGACAGTGGTGGGATTCTTCACCTCGGCGTCCTTCTACTCAGGAGAAACCCAAGTTACAGGTTTTGTCCAAGTGTTCTCTGGTTTTTGCTGACCTCAGCTGAGGTGTGACTTCTCCTCCCTAGATTCTGGGCATTGTAACAGCAGCCCATTGCTTATGCTTGGCAATCCAGGCTCCAAGTTCACACTCTACTCATTGCCCTCGACCCAGCCCAGGCCTCTTCTTGTCCACTGGCCCCCTCAGCATGTCTGTACCCTCCTTGGGGGACTAAGGAACCCTTAGCTGCTTTTCTCCCCTACATAATGGAGCACGCGGGCTGAGGGGCAGTGCGTGAGGCTGCTTTTAGACCTTTGCTGCGACGGATGCCTTTGACTCAATGATTGGGAGCTGCATTGCCATTGGAATTATTAGAAGCAAATATAACTCATCAGTGACCATTTCGGAATAGACTACACACTGATCTGCTGTTCTCTCAATCTTGTCCCCATTTACCAGATGCCAAATGCAATTCTAGTGTTTTAAAGATATGTTTTTATCAACAACATTGCCCCTAAATGAAAGTCAACCATTTACATTAGTGCCTAACCAAAGCCAGAGGAAACATTGGAAACATCTAACCTAAACATTAGATTTAGTAAATCTAAGCGTTAGATTTGCTCAGATATAGCATGTGCTGGTTTCCAGCATGGTACCCTCCTAAACGGAATTTCAAAGCTACTTTCACTTATTCACATTTTCGCCATATATTCTGATTTTGTAAGTGTTTTATAACATTTTGAAGATGTGACATCACAGAATTTTCCCCTGCTCTGTGATTAATGACTTGATTGCCGAAACAGGATGCAGTGTCTGAAAGAGAACTAACGACAACACGGTTCTTACAGCATTGTCAGAGGCAGAATTCCTCAGCTGGAGTTTAGAGAAGCCCATCCGAGAAGCCCATCCAAGAAGCCCAAGAAGTGTGGCCTATACCTTCCATGCAGGAGTTGTCTTCCTTTGAATCCCTCACATATGGCATTATACTTAGCACCTATTGGGTGCTCAATATATTTGTTGAATAAGTGAATTAACAAACCTCTAAACAGCGGTTTTGTATCAATGGGACATAGAATGTGCTGGTCATTGAAGCAAAGTAGATCAGTTTTAGCAAAGTTAGTGGGCTTCTTAGGGAGCTGATCATTGGAGAAAGTCTGCATGTCAGATATACTATACTGTCTTTTAGGCTGATCTGATTACAAAAAAAAAAAAATAGGGGAAATAATGTATTTTACACATACCCTGAATTAGACTGCCTCCCTCAAGTTTGAAGCAAACTCCCGTGACGTCTGGCCTTTGATTTTTACATTAAGGAATTACATTTACTTCATACAGACTATTTTGTCCCCTTTAGAATTTTAGCCAACTCAACCCACAGAAACAGACGTAATTCTTACAAGAGGGCCTCTGAGTATCCCCAGATAGCTCGAGGTGTGAATGGCCCTCCTTAAACTCTCATTCAAAGCTGTCTTCAGGCTTATATATATTTTTTAAAGGTCTACTTATTTGGTGGCTTAACCCATAGAAATTCGAGGCAGCAAACCTTGAGGGACAGGGAAGGCCGGGGAAGCAAGCACAGGGCCCACGGGAGACGTGGCCGCGGGAGGAAGAGGCAGTAAAGCTAAGGCCCAGATGTGGAAGTGCACCCCTGCTTGTGGACATTTTCCCAGCCCAGCTTCCGTTCCTCGGAGGCAGCCTTCTTCTCTTTGTGGTCTGGTGTCCTGGCTCCACGTATAACACCCCCCACGCCGCCCACCACAGGGGTGAGCGCAGAGGAGGTGCCCAGCCCCCCTTGAAACACAGACGGCACAAGCTGGTGCTGGGAGCAAGCCACCCCCGCGTCTTCCTAGCACAGGGGATGCTAACGTGAGGCTGCTGGTGGCCTTTTCTCTTCCCAGGAGAGAGGCGTGTTTGAGGTTCTTTATGATAACGCAGTGATGAGAGAAAGAGAAGGTGCCCTGATGTCTCCAGGCCCCAGTGCAGTCCTGAGGCCCAGGCCCCTCTTCACCCGCTGAAGTGAAAACTAAAACCGCTTTTGTGTTTCCCCAGGCAGTTTTCAGTGGCTCTTAACGCTTACACCCGGCAGCCCTCGTGGCCGCCACATCAGTCCCGGCGCCTCTAGCTCAGGCTCCCACCCATCCTGCCTGTGTGTGCCCACCCTCCAGGCGGCACCTGCCTCTCCTCTGCCCACGGTCTGCTCTCCCGTCCCAGGCCTGGAAGGACCGGCTCCCGCACTCCTACCGTGTCCTTCCCAGGTCACAGAATTTTCCTGCGATGCTTTCAGTCCACATCGAGGTCTCACCTTCTCCAACTTCTTTTGCGTGTTTTGTCTTTACCTCACAATTAGCAGCTTGTTACATAGCACCTCCTTCCCTGTCACTCCTCAGCCCTTTACGCTGCTTTGTTTTCTGTGCAGCACTCACACCCTGACGTGTTATATGTATGTGTATGTTCATATACAGATATACTTTGGGACTTTTTTGCTTGATCGTCTTTTTGTCCATTAGAATGTCAACAGCACAAGGCAGGGACTTGTCCCGGCACTCAGAATTATTCCTGGCAAGTGACAGATGAGTATTTGTGAAATGAATTAGTGCTGCGCTGCTCTCTGATTATCAATAGAACACATTCGAGAATTCCATTAAAGTGCGTCTTCTCTGGTATTTCCTCTTTAGAGACTCTGTAACAATTGGTTTGTTCTGCTTTGATAGACCTGACTCACTCAGCCATATATCTTTTTTTTTTTAATTGGGGTACAGTTGCTTTACAATGTTGTGTTCGTTTCTGCTGTACAACGAAGTGAATCAGCTGTATGTATATATCTCCCTCTTGGACCTCCCTCCTACTGCCCCACCCCATCCCACCCATCTAGGTCATCACAGAGCACCCAGCTGAGCTCCCTGTGCTATATAGCAGGTTCCCACTAGCTATCTGTTTCACACATGGTAGTGTATATGTCAGTCCCAATGTCCCAGTTCATCCCACCCTCCCCTTCCTCCCCTCTGTCCACATGTCCGTTCTCTATGTCTGCGTCTCTAGTCCTGCCCTGAAAATAGGTACGTCTGTTCCATTTTCCTAGATTCCACATGTATGCGTTAATATATGATATTTGTTTTTCTCTTTTTGACTCACTTTACTCTGTATGACAGACCCTAGGTCCAACCACATCTCTACAAATGACCCAGTTTCGTTCCTTTTTATGGCTGTCACTCAGCCTTATGTCTTAACTCTATCCTTCTGCTAATTGCAAAGTTGAAAGCAGAGATGGTTTCTTACCCGCCTTTGCATTCAAGCTGCTTCTTATACATACGGTTCCTTCTCATATTAGGCCCTAGAAAGAGTTGCCTGGGTGTACGGAATCTCTCCAACTAGTCTTCATATGTGCCATGGACAGAGTTTTATCTTGTAATTCTCCTGTGTCCCTGAAAGCACCGCTCCAGAGAATTGTTCAGAAAAGCAGGACTTGCTGCACTGATGTAAATGCACACCCTGAGGCATTACATGCCATTCAAGGCCCAGTGCATGGCAATGACTTCAGGTACACAGAAGACCATTGGAGAAAGTTGACTGGTTTCTCTTCCCTTGCAGGACAAGGCCTGAGATGTCCTGAGCACTGTATGTACCTCAGCAGGATTGGACTAAACCACCAGAGTGCACAGTCATTCCACACTCATTTCTCTCACATCTCCAACACCGTAACACTAATAACCCCCATCTGCTGGTGAGTACTTGCCACAATGCCAAGAACTGATTTAGTTCTTTGCATACATTTTCTCAATTAATCCTTACTCGAGGCATGGACTATTATCTTCCTTTTACACAAGTGGCAAGTCAGGCACAGAGAGATTAAGCAACTTGCCCAAGGTCACACAGTGAGTAATTGGTGGCGCTAGGGTTCAAACCCAGGCCAACTGCTCCAGAGCCTGCACACTTCATCTCTTCCCTCTGCTACTGCCGTGTTATCTGGTTAACACATCCAGCGGCGAACACTCTAGCAGCCAGGTTAGCTTCCTGTTTAATGTCTAATCCATAAAGGTAATATTATCTAATTTGATTAAAAGTTAGAAAAACAAAACTCACAGCTTGTAATTGAGTGCCTCTTTAGCTGCAGGGTGTAGGGAATACAGGCTACAATGCCCTATCTGAATCCGACACTCTCACGGTCCAAACTTTCACAACAAGCCCAGGCCTATCGATGTTTGAAATCTGCTTCTCGGTTCTGCATTTGTGATTTGATAATGACTTCCACATGCATCAGCATCCCATTAATGGGCCAGTATATGGGAACAGTTGTCTTATGAAGTGAGGGGATTCTTTTTTTCCTTTTCTTTTCTTTTCCATTAAAACCACAGGTCTACAGAATGAAAATGCTCAATCTAATGAGCGTAACCTGGAAAGTAATTTCATAGACTGTAGTACTTTGGTGGCAATAATTCTTGATGTCAAAAGGATAAGGACACCGTTTTCTGCTTCTGAGTTTATTCTTAGAAAATGATGGTATTGAGCCGTCCAGAGAGTGCGCCTGTAGACTAATTCCAGTGTTTCTTTTGTAGAGGAGATTTAAGGGAAGTCTTCATCTGCTTTATATTGGACTCTTATCTCCACACTGTGAATTAAATGGAAAGCTGGACTCTAGTCTCACCTCTGTGGACTCTCCAAGGGCGGAAGCTACCCCAGGGGGAGGAGGGGCCGAGAGCTGCTCAGGGCCTCTGTCTGGCTTAGCACCCCTCACTGGCGTTCCCAACAGCTGCTTCTTTCTAATCTTCAGTCCAAGAGCCTCACATTAAGATGCCTAAAATGAGCAGTCCTTATTCTATGATGCTTGAGTGACATTTAGCATCGTCCTCAGGTACTTTTCATTTGTCAAGAAACAATTCTGAATCCTTTCAGACTCTGCAATCTGAGAAATTTCCTGCATCCTCTGGTTGTCTTCTCCCAAATCCATGCTTAATGTGGGAAAAGAAGTAAAGAGCACTTTACTCTGCTTTCTCTCCAGCCAGTAAAAATTGCTCTGGAGTGCTTCCCTGATTTCCCTTCTCCTCTCTCCTACTCCTCTCCCTTCCATTTCCCATTCCACAGCTTTCCCCAATCCTCTTTTCCCTTCCTTGTCTCTTCCTTTGTCAAATCAAGGTCTGAGACAGCAGGAAAGGAGGGAAGAATTCAGGTGCTGGGGGAGGAGCCAGAGTTGGGCTCACCTACCTGCCTCCTCTCCTACCTGGAGCTTTAGAAATACAGTTGAGGGTCATTCATCCAAGAGCTCATCAACTAATCAGTCTAGATCAGAAAGAGTAAGGAACCTCTATGAAAACCTCTACAGTTTGGGGTTCCTGGCATTTCTAACCTGGTGAGATTAGCACATCTGGTGAATCGTGGCTTGTGTGAGTGCGGGGAGAGAGCCAAGCACAGAGTAAGCAGGTAGAACATCTCTGTATGCCATGTCCTCCCTTAATTTATAGATACTCTCCCTCCATCACTCTTTATTCCTCCTGCATCTTACTTACCCCAGTGGCAAGTTTCAATTCTATTGTGTTAACCCAAAATACCAAAAGGAGGCTATTTTATGCTGTGTTAACTGTAAAACTGCACAACTTCAGGGAAGAAGAGCCCTTGTGTGTTTTCTTTATTCCCTCCTCTTCACCACCACAATCATAAGAACAGTGACGGTGTCCACTTACTGAACACCTGCTGTGTGCCTGACTGTGGGGCTCCTGAATGTACATTCAGAGGAAACAGAGCTCCTCAAAGAGCGGGGCCACCCACCCCTTTGGACAAATGCGGACACTCCAGGACAATGCTTTCTCACTTGTGGCTTGTTTAGTAGAACATGTTAGTTGTGGAGGCTGGCATTTTAAAAAAATAAAGAAACTGGAATGGAATGGAACAGAACAAAACAGAAAACTATCAGAGGACATTACCTATGATAGGAGTAAGTATTATTTTGTGAGCTTTTGGTTTCAGTTAAATACTTGTCTAGAGTGGAGAGTCTCCCCTCCACGTCCTAGTCTCCCTTACAACCAGTCAGGTGACTGAGATCTGGCTGCCATAGTGTGTCCAGGGGGAACTGTGGCACATAAAACTCTCCCACATAGTCTCCTCCACCTTCTTCCTTCCGTATGCCTGCTGGATGCCAGCAGGGCAACCTTGAAACCACATGATGTCAGAGCCACAATGTGAAAGCAGCCTGGGTCCCCGAGTCATTCCTGGAAGGAGTGCCGCCCACCAGAGTCACCTGACCAGCAACACCAGCTTTGAGCTTTATGTGAATGAAAAATTCTATTATATTAAGCCAGATTGTTTCACCAACCTTGTACATGTGTGTGTGCATGTGTGTGTTTGTGTGTGCATATGGCTTATGCTATAACATTTATTATTTTATTTTATTTTTTTCTTGATGGTATTTTTTTCTTTAAGAACTTTTACTGAGATACAATTGACATACAATAAACTGCATATATTTAAAGTGTACAATTTGATATTTTTTTTCTTATTAGTAATGTATATATGGCAATCCCAATCTCCCAATTCATTCCCTCCCAATCCCCGCCCCCCTGCTTTCCGCACTTGGTGTCCATGTTTGTTCTCTACATCTGTGGCTCTATTTCTGCCTTGCAAACCGGTTGCTTTGTACCGTTTTTCTATATTCCGCATATATGTGTTAATATACAATATTTGTTTTTCTCTTTCTGACTCACTTCACTCTGTATGACAGTCTCTAGGTCCATCCATGTCCCTACAAATGCCCCAATTTCATTCCTTTTTACAGCTGAGTAATATTCCATTGTATATATGTACCACATCTTCTTTATCCATTCATCTGTTGATGGATATTTAGGTTGCTTCCATTACCTGGCTATTGTAAATAGTGCTGCAATGAACATTGGACAGCATGTGTCTTTTTGAATTATGGTGTTCTCTGGGTATATGCCAAGCAGTGGGATTGCTGGGTCATATGGTAACTCTGTTTTTAGTTTTGCAAGGAACCTCCATACTGTTCTCCACAGCGGCTGTATCAATTTACGTTCCCACCAGCAGTGCAAGAGGGTTCCCTTTTCTCCGCACCCTCTGCAGCATTTTACTGTTTGTAGATTTTCTGATGATGCCCATTCTAACTGGTATAAGGTGATACCTCATTGTAGTTTTGATTTGCATTTCTCTCATAATTAGAGATGTTGAGCAGCTTTTCATGTGTCTCTTGGCCATCCGTATGTCTTCTTTGGAGAAATGCCTATTAGGTCTTCTGCCCATTTTTTGATTGAGTTGTTTGGTTTTTTTGATATATAATATTTATTTTTAAATGTAGACTGTAGTGAGAGACATTTGAAAGAGCGTGGTCTTAGATCAATTGCAGTTGAGTCACTTGGGATGCTCATTATAAACGCAGATTTCTGGACGCTACTGAGATCTGCTGTGTAAGGATCTGGGTTCTGGGGCCTGGGAATGTTTAACAAACTCAACAGATAAACCTTATGAACACTCAAGTTTAAAGAGCACTTTGGCCCCAGCATTGGTAGAAACATATTTTCTTGGCAACCCCAGGGCTGGATAAGCTTTATACCTATTTTCTTTGGTCACTGTCCAAAGTGTGAGTCTCTCCCTACTCCCCACTCTATCTATACTCTCTATATAATCTTATTACAATAATGCTCTGTCCCGATTCACATAATCCTTTTCTAAGAACATTTCCCACTCCTCCCCTCCTTCCTAAACACTTTAACTGTCCTCTAAAAAGCCTGCTGTGTAATTAACAAATGCTCCTATGCCTGTAACCTCCTCCCCAGGCGTTTTCTTAATCTTCTGGCTCTCCCCTGACTTATCTGTTCTGCTCCCCATTCAAATGGGAGCTGTTGATCTTCCACATTTTATGTACTGTGTATTCTCAGGGTTGGAAACTGGGTCAAGTCCCTTCTTCAGTACTCAACTGCTGTTTCCCAACCATGACTGCCCCCCTACTTTTGGATAGGCTTGTACTAATTAACATGCCTTTGGCTACAAGTAACAGCATATCCAACTAGAAGAGCCATAAACAATAAGGAAATTCATAATCTCACATTATAAGAAATCTAATTCTTGAGTGACAACTGGCTAATTCAGCAGCTCTTTCCATGTTTATACTTTGTCTTCTCCAGCATGTTTATCCTCTGGCTTGTTTCTTCATGGCCACACGATGGCTGCCACAACTCCAGATATCACATCCCTCACAGCTATGTCAGCATGAATTTCCTATGGCTGCTGTAACAAATTGTCACAGACTTGGTGGCTTAAGCAACGATAATTTATTCTCTCACTGGTTGGAGGCCAGAAGTTGGAAATCAGTATCACTGAACTGAACGCAAGGTGTTGACAGGGCCATACTCCCTCCAAGTGCTCTAGGTGAGAATCTGTTTCTTGCCTCCTCCAGCTTCTGGTGGCTGTCAGTATTCCATGGCTTGTGGCTGCATTACCCCAGTCTCTGCCTCCATCCTCACACTGCCTTTTCTTCAGTGTGTCTTCTCTTCTGTCTGTATCCAATTTCCTTCTGCATCTCTCTTGGAAGTGACATTTAGGACATGTGTGATTGCATTTAGGGCCCACCTGGATAATCCAGGATACTCTCCCCATCTCGTGTCCTAACCTTAATCATATCTGCAAAGACTCTTTGCCCATACAAAGTGACATTTATAAATTCCAGGGATTAGCACCTGATATCTCTAAATATCATTACTCAGCTCACTACAAAGTCCAAAGGTAGAAAGGGCAATTTCTCTTCATCTGCAATTTCTTAACAGGGAGAAAGTCTCTCCCAGAAGCCCCCTGCCTTATCAAGTGCAGGCTGTTACAAAAGAATAGTATAGACCAGGTAGCTTAAACAACAAACATTTATTTCTCACAGTTCTGGAGGCTGGAAAGTCCAAGATCAAAGCACTGGCAGACCCAGGGTCTGGTGAGATCACTTCCTGATTTGCAGACAAATGACTCTTGTTATATCCTCACGTGACTGAGAGAAAATTTCTCTCAATTGCATTTTCTCTTATAAGAGCACTAACCCCATTCATAAGTTTCTAACTTCATGACGTGATTACCTCCGAAAGGCTTCTCTTCCTAATACCATCACATGGTGGCGGCAGTGGGGGCAGAGTTAGAATGTATACACACAAATTTTGAGGGAGCACAAACAGCCAATAGCAGCCCCACTGCCAGCATATTGCCCGCTCATCCTATTGGCTGGGTTTGGGTCTTAAACTCATGTATGCGCCTTCTATGGCAGAGAAAGGCTCTATCAGGAAAAGAAAGAAAGAAAAGAAAAAAAAAGATGAAAGATGAGGGAAGTCTGCTGGTTAGACTATCAATATCTGCCTCAGGATTCCTGCTACTTTAAGGTTCATATCTAATGCTATGGCTTTCCATGATACTCTTTTCTTTTGGTTTTCTGCTCACTCCTCCTCAGTCACTGAAGTCTTTAGCATTTATCTCATAGTCTTTCTCTATGGCCTATCTAACCACTGACCATTTATCTTCCAGTGACCTTCCCTGCTCTATCCTTGACTTCCGCTGCCACAGCTTCAACCTGGACCTGAACATCACCTGCAATTTCTCTTTCTCTGAAATAGCAACTACAGACAACTGCCCCTCTGACCACGTCCTCCCATCTTCCAGCTTACTCATTTCACTCCTCCTCTCTCATTTCTGCCTATCCATCAGCCACTTTTGTCTTGTGTTTCCTCCTATCCAGAATATACTGCCCATATTCTAAATTCTCTTGACCCTTGGTCCTTCCATTGAAGTTATCTAGCAAAACCCCAATCCTGGATGAACCCACTATCCGCTTGCTCAGAATTCTTCCTTGTCTTTAATTCTCACCTCTACACTCTCAGCAGATAACTTTACTTCATACTTAATTAAAATAGTGGGTATCTGATGGAAACTTCTCATCTTCCCCTCACTACGTTTACTTGTCTGTGTACTCAGATGTTTAATCTTCCAGCCTTGTTACAGTGGAGTAGAACTCCTCTACTAGAGGCCAGTCCATCTGCTTGTTCTATGGAAATACAACTAAGCTCTGGTCAGTGAGATGTAAGTGGAAGTGTAGCATAGAAGCATTTAGGATGCTTCTTTAAAAGACGATAGGCACATATATCCTTTGCCCTATTCTTCTAGTTTGTTCCTCCATCCAGATTCCTGGAATTTGAATGTGATCACTAGAATTCCTGCAGTTATATTATAAGAATTATGCCCATGGAATGGCAGAGGAGTTAGATAGAACTTCTTTAAATCATTTTACCTTCTTTAAATCATTCCAATTTCTAATCCATACAGATACGCCTCTTCTCTCAGCTTCTAAAACCACACTCTTAGGATGTGTTTAAAATTTTTCTATGTTTAAATAACTTAATTTTTATGCTAAAAGAACTTCTATCTTCTTCCCAACCTTGGTATATCCTATAAAGTCTGCTTCCATTAATTTAACTCTGGAAGATTCCATGTCCCATTGTCCTTTTCCAATTCCTGGTTTTCTTCTTCCTCAAAGAGGTGATAGGTGTTAGAGAGAGGGGTAGAGTCGAGTCTGAAAAGAAGAAAAGGTTGCCCTATTACCCATACGTAATTCTAGTCAGTTTTTGGTAAAATTTGTATCATTCTCTTTCCTTATTTGTCTCCCTCTTTCTTCTCTTGTGCTTTAATTTCTATGCTCCTTTTACCTTGTTTAGAAGTTGACCCGGAATAGGAAAGATATTCACACAGTGCACCGACATCATCAAGCTTTCATTTCTGTCTCCTATATTTTCTTTTTGCTTTCTGATTTAGATGAAAATATTAAAAATAAAAAGAGGGCTTTTTGTGTGATTGCCTTCCACAGGGGCACAGAAAACACCTCTTTGAGGGCAAATATAACCTGATCGTTTGCCTTAGAGTCTGAGTTGAACAGAGAAAAGATTCTTGCACAAGCTGGCCAAAAAAGAAATAAGGGTATACGGGGATATGTGTATAAAAAGAGATGATTGAACTTGGTGTACCCCCCCCAAAAATAATAAATAGATAAATTAAAAAAAAAAAAAGAAATAAGGGTAGCTGGTTTACCTCCCCCACCCACCCCCATCTTTCACTCTGCTGCCCGTGTGGCAGTTCCGAGAGGCGAGGCTGACTGTTTACTCTCCTACTTAAAACACCGCAGTGGCGGATCCTAGCGTCATCTTTCACCTCTGGTCTGCCTCCTGCATGGTGCCTCCAGTTGCCCTGAATTACTTGCAGTAACCTGTGTTATTTCACATCTCTGCACTTCTTTTGGTGGGTCTTTTCTGGACTGACTTCCCACCTCATCCTTCTAGCAAATACCCACTCACTTTCAAGGCTCAGTTCAAGAACCTCCTTGTCATTTGTGAAGCGTCTTGTCCCCCTTTACCTCCCTTCTCCCAACTGACCTCTTCCTTCATTTTGTCCTTCTCTAAAAAAGAATCATAGCATGTGTCACCCTTTATTACAAAATTATTTGACGTGTTTCTGTGCTTCTATTTGACGGTAAGCTCACCGAAGGCTTATACATTCTTTCATTGCCCAAGTAATTCATAAATATTTTCTTTTTGTAAAAGAATCAATTAATATAGAAATATAACATGAACGTCTCCCTTCACTTCTAACCCCCCCAGTCTCCCCCCCCAGTCTCCTCCCCTGTCCCACCCGCCCCCCCATCTTGTTCATATTCGAACCCTCAGTGCCTAGTTCAGTGTCTGGCACACGGAAGCCCCACAATTGTATTTTAAATGAATAGATGGATCAATCAGTGAAAGAATAACTACCCTTTCAAGGTTGTTCTTGACCAGTGACACATCTGACATAAATCCGAGTTTAAATACCCGTTCACAGTGTGCAGCTTCCTCACTCCAAGGTAATATCATGCATGTGCTCTTTTGTGGTTTATTTTTGCTAACTCACTGTCTGAGTCTTCAGTCTCGTCCAGGTCCTGTTTACTTTAACTATTCAAAGCTCTGCTCCTCTGCTGGAACAGTTTACATTGGGAGGAAGTTTTCCCACTGCCTGTGCAGTGTAAATTGGTTTCTAAACAATCTTGTCCACAGTCTCCATTAATACTGTACTGTAGAACAAGGCAGGATAAAATATTCAAAGTAGCAGGAGTTACTTTTTAGGATGATTGAATATGATGAAGGAGCCAAGGACAAAGGGTAATTTATTCCAAAGGAAGTCAACACCTTTGCTTTGCACTAGCTCTTGCAGTTAAAAAATAGGGCTGGTAATTGGACTTGCTTTATGAAAATCTCATTAGCATTAGCATATAACTAAAATGCACAGCTCCATAGTTAATTGCAATCCTGCACTGTGGTTAACAACTACAGTGATGACATTTGCATATTGCACATAAAATTAAAAATGCATGTCAGATAGGTGCTCTTTCAGAAAAAAAATCCTTGAATAACATTGCATTCACTACAATAATCGGAAAGATTTTGAATTTGAATGGAAATTATATGTATAGTATGAGCTTTAGAAAGACAGAGGAGCCTGATCAAAGAGGAGGAGAAGCTAAATATGAAACATCGCATAGGCAAAACTCCAGCAGCTGGGATCTTCTTCAAGGGCAGGGACCTGTAATACTGAACTGTGTATGCTTCACGGAAATACAGCCCTTTCTTCTGAGAGTCTCATTTCACTTCCCAGGCATCAGTCTCATCTTGATGCTTTTCCTCTAGACTGTAAGTTCCTTGAGATCATAGACTTGAACTTTTTAAATCTTTGAATCCCACAATGCTTAGCATGTACAGGCAACTCAATGATTCGTGGGTGTAAACTGACTCAAGCCCTCTCAAATTGAATCCAGCAGACATGAGAGGCTGTGCAGTGAAGTGGTTAAGAGTGGATGTTTTCACTTCTATGTCCTTGAGCCGGTTACCTTGAGCCAGTTACTTCAACCTCCCTAAGCCTGTTTCCTCTGCTATAAAATGTTTTCTGCCTTATAAGGGTTTTGGGAAGATTCAGAAATGTAACGCATATATTATACTTAGCACAGCACAGTGCCTGGCACATAGCAGGTGCTATTGTGTTGTTGCTGTTGTTTTGGGGTTAAAGATCATGGCAAAAGGCATGTCGAGGCTGAGGTATAAATCACTTCCAATGTCAGTCCCAGTCAACCACAAGACAGAACGTTACCGTTGAGTAACCGTATTTACCACAAGGGCTAATAACTTTTGTTCTATTTCACCAAGAAAGAAAATGAGTTCCTGAAAAGAGAATGGAGGGGGTGTAAGACAACAATCCCACTCTCTAGGTGGATGATACAAGGATCTATTACCAGGCTTTGTACTTGAGACTCCTCTGTGACCGGAAATTATCTGCTTCTTGGAGGACAGCAGTGAGCCAGGAACCAGTCAGGAAGGAAGGCAAGGTAGGGCTTTCTGTGGTGGACTGCACTATTTCTCTCACTCATTCATTCAGTCATCATTCACCTAATATTATTTATCGTACCCCTACCTATGCAATGCACTGTGCTCGGAACTTAGAGACACAGGTGATCATGGATGTGGATCTGATCGGTATACAGTTGGAAATTCTGGGCTAGATATAAAGTGAAGGATAAGAACTAAAGAGGAAGAAACAACCACCTCTGCCTCCATGTTACATATTTTTGATATTAAGGTAAGAGCTGCAAGAAGGCTGTGTATAGTTAACTCACCTCCCCATGCTTGGGGGAGAAAACAGAACACAGGGGAGCCCTGTCTCACCAGACGCTAAATGAATCATGTGACGCACTCACTGAAATGAAGCTAAGAAGCCACCATCCTGTTCTCTCATAGCTTTTCCTTAGACAGTCTCTGCCCTGGAGTCTTTCTACTTCTCTCTCTCCTCTCTCCATTCTGGCTAGTATGTTTTTTCAACTCTGCACTTCCTGTATCCTATTTCTACTTTCAGAAGCCTGTTTTTAGACCCAAGCCTTTCATTTGCCTTTACTCAAAGTTTTCTGCAGACTCACTCTCTCTAAGAAAATGATTTTGAACCATAATCTGACAATTGAGGTTGAGCCAACATTTTTCACCCCTCCCAATCCCATGCGGATCCAACTCAGACAAGACCCCAAAACATAACAGCTTTTGTTTAGCAGCTGACTTTGGGGCCTCCGACGTAGAGCAATAGGCCTTCGTGGAAAGCGATAGTCAAAGCTGTGTGCTAGACGGTCCTGATTTCCTCAATAAGCCAATCCTTGCAAAGCTTTCCAGTTAGCCACAGAGAGACTTCTCCTTTTTCTCTCATGCTTAAAAAATAATTTTGTTTTCTATTTTCAGAAATGTTTCACCAGTCATCTCTTTAGGTCTAATCCCCTACTACTCAATCGTAACATGTTGGCTTTCCACATGTTGTCAGATTGGCCAGGCCTGGCAGTGACCCAGGGGCACAGAGGGGCCGGCAAAGTGGGGTGTAATTCTACTGCTGTCACTGATCACCTCCTGCCTCCTGCAGGCTGCTGCACACCCATCCTCCTGTGAGTCAGAGTTTGCCGAGCCTGGGGTCTAAGAAAAGGAAGTGTTGTCTCACAGCTGTAAGTCAAGAGCTGTGTTTGTGGATTGTGTCTGCCTGCTTCTCGCTCATGCTTGGTCTTATTTTCCTGGCGCAAGGGCATCGACGCCTAGAACAGCCACTTATCTCAGCTGACTGCTATTTGCCCATACCTGGCTCATTCTGTTGTTCTGAAAAACCACATAAAGGAAGAAGTCGGGAATTCTTTCTGATGCTACATTAAACTTATCTGTGCTGAATATGTCTCAAACACCCAGACCTAAACCAAGCTCCACAAGTGACTCACTCTCGGGCATGCAGGCGGCGGGGAAGGAGGGCAGAGGGGGAGTCAGGGAGATCGCCTGATTTTACAGCTCTTGTCTATTTCCCTCTACCACAGACTTATACCCTCAGCTTCTGTCTGTCTTGAGTCTCTGGGTTCCTGACGGACGCAGGGTCTCCCCTTGCTTGGTGGGGTTCAGTACTCAGCGCGAAGTGGCTTGGGTGGTGAGGGCGTGGCCACCCGCAGCGCCTCCTACCATCTGCAGGTGGGACTGCAGGAAACTCAGAGGCATCGAACCAGCCTCCTCTCACACTCGATATGTCCACATAGAGCCTTACCTTGGCTGGCTCTGTGGGGCGGACACAGTATGCCCTCCAGCCTCTTTCTCCCTGCTGGTGCTTTGCTGGAAGAGAGCCTCCAAGTGTGCCGTGTTGGTGTCCCTGTCTGGTGCCGTTTTCTAGCAGCCTGCAGTGACACAGAGTCATCTGAAGCATATACCCAAAGAATGTATTCTACCCACTCTGCTTCCGCTGGAGCTCACCAAAAAAAGGAGCTGCTTGTTTATCCAGCTGTCAGCCATTTCCCATAAATGTCTGGCCCAGCTTGCTGCACCGTGGCAGGCGTTGCTTTAGTACCAATTGGCTGGCCCTCTGCCAGGTCTTCATTGTTGGCGACTCCATCTTGCTATTGAATGCTAAGTGTGAGTCAGAGGTGATGCTGATAAAACCGTGGGCAGGTCCTGACAACAGGGGCAGACCAAGCCACACAGGGAGACTGGGCCTGACCTCCACTCGGCAGAGCTGTGGTTACTTCTGAAGCGTGGTGCCACGTTCGTGCAAACTGTGTGAAATGCAGCTCAACTGCTTCTGCGCGGTCAGCCCCGGGCTGGGCTGTCAGAGGCACCGAAGACGTATATGCTGCTTTCTGTAAGAGTTATGGCTGGCGGCCCAGCTTCTTAATTGGGTTTAGTTTGAAAATAAATGCCTCACTGGACACTGACACTTATCAACTCTTTTTGGGGGAAGAAAATTGTTGCTTTGTGTAGGCTGATGTGTAACTTTAATAATCTTATCATTAGTCCCAAGTACCGTGCTCATTATTCACGGTTGCCCTTCGTCTTTTGTATGTATGACTGTATTTATACAGCGGCAGCTGGTGAATGACTGTATCATTAGAAAATACCCATATTCTGCGAGGTTAAATTTCCTAGAAACCACTTTCTCGTTTTCATGTGCCCTTGCTTGTGCTCTTTAAAGAGACTGAAGAAGATGTTCTCTAAATTCCTGTCTTGCTCTGCGGTGATGAGGTCAGATGGACCTCCCCATGAGGCTGACTAAAGCTGCCGTGCAACTGTGGGGTGGCTTTGGAAACTTGGAGACATTTGGGGCTTGCTTAGTCACCACCACAGCTCAATTCCATGGTCCCTGTCACCGCTTTAGTGAGCTGGTGCTACAATAGAGATGTCATCGTGGTAGGGCCTGGAATGAGGGCGGTCACAGGGCAATTTTCCTGGTAAAAAGAAAAATAAGTTGTTTCTGGTTACTTCTTATTATAGGGAATTTCCTCGTGGGAAATTCTCCTCCACTATGTAGGATTTTATCTGTACAAAACGTTATCGCTTGTGACTATCAGGGTCGATTCCCATTGGCATCTGAGAGTTAGAAATCGACATCTGTCATCATAATAGAAAGAAGTATTTTTTCCTAAGTTGGTCAAAAGCCAAGTCATTAATTGCCAACCAATAAAGGTACAAGAGGAAAAAAAGAATTAAGAGTTTTAATTGCCCCGGAAATTCCAGATAGAAAATTTTACATTCAGTTACACCTGAGGTAGCAGAAAACTCCAAGGGACTGTTTAAGTTCTTTGGCCAAATCAGAATTTGGTTTGTATAACATTCCCTAGAAATGGATCACTGGGACTTGTACATATGTTTGTTATATAGAGATTTTTTTCTCAGTATAACTTAAGGTGGATTATAATATTTTATATATGTATATATATATCAGTCTGGTGTATTAATCATAAGATACCAAATTATTCAAATTATTTTCAAAGCCACAAACTTTATGTGAGGGTAAAGGTATTATCATATAAAATGCAAAAATATTTCCTAGCTATGCTGATATTTTATGCCAACTGAATACAGAATTTAGCTTAAGAAAGTTATATATTTGTAAATTAAAATGAGATGAAAATATGTTGACCAACTATATAAAAAGGGCAGCATTCAAGTTGTGGAATCTGGGTTCTTTCTTTTTCACTGCCCACGATTTTGTCTTTTTAAAAAAAGTTTATTTATTTATTTATTGGCTGCATTGGGTCTTCGTTGCTGTGCGCGGCCTTTCTCTGGTTGCAGCCAGCAGGGGCCACTCCTCTTTGCACTATGCAGGCTTCTCATTGCAGTGGCTTCTCTTGTTGTGGAGCACAGGCTCTAGGCATGTGGGCCTCAGCATTTGTGGCATGCAGGCTCAGTAGCTGTGGCACATGGGCTTAGTTGCTGTGTGGGATGTGGGATCCTCCGGCCCCAGGGATCGAACCCGTGTCCCCTGCATTGGCAGGTGGACTCTCAGCTACTATGCCACCAGGGGAGTCCCTGTTTATAGTCTTAATGTTAAAAAGTCAGGGTTTTCCCCACGCTGTCACGCTGTAAAGCACCGATAACATTTTCAATCAATTCCTTGCTACTGGAATATAATGTAAATTCTTGTATGTGCTTTAATAATTCTTTAGAAATCATTCTTTGGATTGCTATTCATAGGGTGAGAAGGAATTACTTGATGTATTCCACAGGTTTTTGTTGAAGCTAAGATTTAAAAAAATAGCAAGGACTAGGAAAGTCTGGAGTCACCTCAGATTTTGGTAGGAGGGGGCAGAAAAAGGGCAGTGTAGGTGACACGATGGTCGTTGATGTGACATCACCTGGCATAGCAGCTGCAGACTGCTTCATGGGATGACACTCAGAGGTTGTCTTTCATTTTAGTTTATATGTTAAAGAAAATTTTGCACTATTTCAGACAAATAGCTTGACAACTTATATTTCACAATACGATATGTGCAAAGCACTTTACACCATTCTTGGGACGTGTTGACTTCACGTTGGGATGCTGGGAAAGGAGGTGACACAACAGTGTAGAAGGTAGCACACCTGTAAATGCTGTGGTTACAGAAAAGAGATATGAGCCTTTGGTTTTCCCATCCAAGACTATAATTTAATTCATTCAACAATATTTATTGAGTACCCATAATGCTGTGAGAGTCTAGGAAAGAGTCTTTTTTTTTTTTTTTGGCCATACTGTGCAGTTTGTGGGATCTCAGTTCCCTGACCAGGGATTAAAACCAGGCCACGACAGGGAAAGCACCAAATCCTAACCAGTAGACCACCAGCGAACTCCCTGGGAAATAGTCTTATGAGTTGTGATATGCAACAGATTAGCATTAATTGTTGAATTAACAGAGAACCTGAATTATCAATCAGTATAAAGGAGTCAGGAGTAGCTCAGAGCTCTCCCTGCAGCATGTCGTGTAACCTGGCTATGTAGAAATTCAAAGGACATCCATTTTGCTGTGTGGACAATTGCTATAGGTCAAATTGCTACTGTGTGTCTTGGAGGATGAATAGGCAAAGAATTCTACCAGTAAAGTGTAAGTCTTCAAAACTAGGGTGTGTTCATCTTGGAATATAGGCAAAATGGATTTTTTGGTAAAGGGCTTGAATCAGGAAGGACCACAAGATAAGGACCTACCTTGAGCATCATGAGTTTACATAATCAAGAAGGAGGTGCGTTTATGATTCAGAAGCTCAGAGTCAGGACAATCTGCATAAACCTGGTCTTGGAGGAGCAGCTGTTTCTCTATGGCTCATTTAAGATGCCTTACAAAACCAGAAGCTCTAGAACTAGATAGAACTTGAAGACGTAGAAAAATTAACTACAAACGGAGCAACAGTTAATAGCACAGCCCTATGAGTACTACACAAAGGAAGTCTGCTGTTTTGTTCTCATCTAGGTATGTTTCTATTGAAATGCAAATGCAGTGTACCAGATTTTGCAAAACCCAAAAAGCTCCTAAAATGTGGAAATTTTCAGGATGTTGTTCTCATGAATCAATCATACTGATGTAATGCTTATCATAACTCAATAGGGTGGGGATGGAGTTCTTCTTAGAATGAAGGCATTTACATGCAAAAATGAGATTGATATAAACCATTATCATAAAAAGAGTGGAAGAAAAATCATAAGTGAATGCCCTGTGGCTAAAGTACGATTTGAATCAGTAAAAGCCTACTATCTAGGAAATGATCTGATAGGCTGGTCTATTGTGAAATAGACACTGACTGACTAGATTTTTGTATGCCTTAATACACTTATAAGGTAGGGGAAGTTGAAAATTTTCGATGGCAATAGTCGTAACTGGAGAGATAATACTGTTATTTTCTGAATATGTTAAAACCAATGTAAAATAGTAGCATTGTTTCATGGCCGAATGCCCCTAGATCATCCAGCTATTTCTATTATGAATGATTTAGATACAATTCTATTGCATTGTAGGAAACAGCTCAGATAAACCCTTGGAATGTCTCCTAGGTCTATAATTCCCTTGTGAAAGTACATATAATAGGCACAGAAAAAAAAATTTTTTTTTGTATTTCGCCTAAGACTGTCTCTGTTCAGTGATTCTGTTTTCCTCTTTATTCCATTTTCTGAGATATTGAACCCCCAAATATATAACAGAAACAAAGTATGCTTAAAACTCTTTCTTAATGGTCCCCCACCTAAGGGCTGTGAACTGTGGTGGGAATATTGGAATAGGGGAGCAAGTGTGTGTTTTCACTAAAAACATTATTTATATTGTAAATAAATAGCATGATGCATACATTTGTACTCTTTTTTTTTTTAAGCAGATATAAGTACTGTGGTGATTATTGATTTCAGAACATTGCTGGGTTTACAGAAGCCTTTATTGTTATGGTTCCTCACCCAACTGAATGCTAAAAATAAAATTACAATAAAATGGAGAGCCCTCAAGAATTTTTTGACTTCAGAAAGGACTTCTCAAACTTATCCCTGGAAGAATTGCTAGATGTAGAAGGACATCTTTGAGGTTAATTTTTTCCTATTTTTTCCCTGAGGAAAATATCAGTGGAAGATGCAGTAGGAATATTTTAGAATGTTCTAGATGGTATTATATCTGTTTCCACAAAAATTACATGCCTACATTTAATTATGTAACCCTTAAATAGGGGAAATTATAATTCTATCCATTTGAGAATGTATAATCTTTTTCAAACACATTTAGATATAAGCCATATGTTAAATTGAGTAAATCAGGTGTTGAAATAATGCACTTTACTTTCGAATATATTACCCCAGTATTTTTAAAATTATGAAAAGTCAGTAGCAGCCTAAGTATATCAGAATAAATTATCAGGCTCATAGCTCTTCTGGAGGAAGATATTGTTTTGACAGTTGAAATTTGGCAATTGATAACCTGATAGGTGGTGGAAAATGAGATGATACGTATAGTTTGAGAGCAAGGAGCTTGCCTTCAGCCTGTCGTTATTATCTGCCCTTGTATCCACTGGCACCAGTGCTGGCCAGTTGACATGGAACGTGGGTTGTCCAGCTGACTCGTTAGTGCCAGCTCTAACTCCAGTAGCATAGTCATCTTTCTTTGGAAAGTATTATCCTTTGAAGATTATTGGCCGCAATTTTAATCTGCACCCTCTCTTCTTCCCCTCACAATGTTCATTCATTCATACACTGAGAAATATTTTTGTGTGCCAGTGAAACCGTGCACCTCAGATTGGGACTTGAACCCATGCAGCCGGCACTCAAACCCAGCCAAAACCCAAGGTCCTCCAACTGAGATCACTCACCTAGTTTCAGGGTTTAATGAAGCTCAGGTTCTTGAAGTCTCATTGCAGAAAGAATTCAGTGAGAAACAAAGTGATAGGTGAGAAGTGGATTTATTTAGAGAGAAACACACTCCACAGAGTGTTGTCAGTTTTTATAGGGATGAGTAATTTCATAGGCTAATGAGTGGGAGGAGCATTCCAGCTATTTCAGGAGGGGGTGGGGATTTCCAGAAATTGGGCCATTGCCCAATTTTTGATCCTTAAGGTCTGCCTGAGAACTGTCATGGTACCTGTGGGTGTGTCATTTAGCTTGCAGATATGTTACAATGAGTGTATACTGAAGCCTAAGGTCTAGTGGAAGTTGACTTGTCCCGCCATCTTGGACCCATTTGGTTCTAAGCGGTTTAGGTCATGTCCTTGGGCTGTGTCATTCACTCAAAGGTTGTGCCCTGCCCCTTCCTCTCCTGTTTCATCAGGAGCTGTGCTAGGTGCTGGGATATAATGGTCAGCAAATACAGTTATAATCAAATAATCTGACAATGAATATACAATTACAAAGTCAGGAACGTGCTATGGGAAAGGGTAAGGGTCATGAGGGAGTGGACTCTGAACCCAGGTGGGGACTTAGAGAAGGCTGCCCCGAGGACGTCTGGCTCGACTGAGACCTAAAGCTATGCCAACAAAAATGGTAGCCACAAACTCTGTGATTATTTAAAGTAATTAAAATTAAATAACTTTTAAAACTCAGTTTCTCAATCATACAAGCCACATTCAACGTGTAGCATTGGTCCCAGAGTCTTTAACTTCAATACCTGCTGGAATATTGGTTATCTCAGAGGTTAGGTGTTAAGAATCCCACAGATTTGGGTGAAGGATTCCACATGAGGTGTTAGCAAGCTCAAGAGGTTTGGTGTTAGTCCAGCCTCAGAGAATGGTGTATTGGTAATCCTATATATATATATATATATATATATATATATATATATATATGGCATATCGCTTGCTGATCAGGTAAAGACATGCACCTCCTAGGAGATCTCTCTCTCTCTCTCTCTGTATATATATATATATATATATATATATATGTGTGTGTATGTATTTAGTGCTGTGACATTGTCAGTACTCGAGTTAGAATTTACTCTGGGTCATTACATACAAGCTTCTCAACCTTTTTAAGTCAACAGCATGTCCTCATAAGCCTCTAATTGTAGATCAGAGGATTTATATCAAGTATAATCATTGAGCCCTATAATTCAAGAACTCTGGTTGCAGCACATCCTCAGTTTTTAAATTGTGAAAAGTTGTAGGAGCTGCAAGTTATGTGCTATTTTTAATTTACTTCTAACAAATATAGCTGGAGGTTTTGTCACAGGTTAACAAACACGAAGTATTGAGGAGATTATTTATTATTTTAATTATGTGACATTATCTTTCCCACTGACAAAAGCAATCAAATGACTAAAATTGAATCAGTGAAAATGAATAGATTCCCAAAGGTTATAAGAGTAGTTGAAAAACCGCATGCATTTATTAAATTTCTTGCATGTTACCCAGAAAGGGTTAGTGAGGTAAATACACAGTGACCCTCTCCTTATGGGTTCAGAATATGGCTAGAAGTAGACGTAATCCTGGAGATCATTTCATCAATCCTCTCGCTCTCTAGATCAGGAAACTGACATTTAGGTCAGGTGCACTGACCATTTTCAGTGACTTTAACCTATACTGATAAAAATATCAGGCAAGACTTTGATAATAACAGGAACTAGACTGAATGACAATAATATTGTAAGCATTAAATCTCCAATATTGCAGAATTTTAGAGTTTTAGACTTTGGATTACTCTAGCAGTGTCTGGTCCAGTGTTGGAATCCCCTTGACAAAGCCTTGCAGGTGGTGACCTGCTGCTACTTGAACACTTACCCTGATGGGAAATTGGCTAGCAGCCCATTCTATTATGCGGTAGCTTTTAATATTGGAAAGTCTTTACATTGTGTTGGTATTGTTATCTCTATGAATTCCACCCATGGGCTCTGCCCTCTGGAGCCAAGATCTGCAAAGTGTTTGCCGACAGTAATTATGTTTGCTGTAATTCTCTTCTTTTCCAGGAAAGACATCTCTAGTTCTGAGTTATATGTCATATGTGGGGCAAAGGTGAAGTGAAAGAAAGAGAAAATAATGTGCTGTGGCTTATTATTAGAACTCAAGGAGTTAGAATTTATCCTAGGTCATCAAATACAAGCTTCTCAACCTTTTTGAGTCAACAGCAGGTCCTCACTAGTCCCTAATTGTAGATTAGAGGATCTTATATCAAATATAATCATTGAGCTTTGTAATTCAAGAACTCTGGTTGCAGCACATCTTTAATTTTTAGCTTGTGAAAAGACTAGCTATAGTGAAAAGAAATCAAATGCCATGAATTGCAACATGAGGGGGAGATCCAATGATATAAGAGGTGTGACCTTTTACTTATAGAGATTGTGGTCTGAGACACCTAAGTTAATATCAGAATCTGTAGACTTCATGTTGCATTACAACACAATAATACTCAAAATATTATAGCCTTGTTATAAAAAAAATTCTTAAGAGTTATTTAACTCCATCCTTAAAAAAAGAAAATGTCTCTTTGTGTCTCTTCCAATATTAGTTAAAATTCCAGGAAACAACTGATATGCTAGGATATTCTTAGCTACAGTTTAAATTAGATTTGGGAAAGCTGTATCATTTTCAAATGGTTCGTGGACCATAAAAATATAAATTTACTTTGATTTTTAATTTTAATTTAAATCCTAGAAGGTACTCTTTTCTCCGTTCTCTAGAAAATCTGGTACATGGATGGTGCTTAATTAAATATCTGCTAATATAATTGTCCTCATGAATTCAAAGTATAAAATTACTTATTTTCTAAATAAAGAGGCAGATGACTACACATATTTATCTGGCAAATCTAGCTGCACAGATTTTGATGCTTGTTCAAAAACTGATTTACCTACAGACAGAAGTATTTTTAAAACAATCTAAGAAACCAGAGACAAATAGATTTGAAATGGAATTTTGTTACAAATTGCTTTGAGTCTGGTGGGATTTTGGAATTCTGACCATAACTAGATTTGGCTCTATGTAAATTTGCTGTTAAAAGGTTTCACTATGTATAGGCCTATAGCCATTTATTCGCTTACCCATTACACACCATTTTGCCTAGTGAGATCTGGCAAAAAGTGGATTCTATTTATTAGATTGCCCATGGGAAGGAGTAGGTCCAGTGAGGACATTTTTGCTAAGTGTTTGCTATTTATTTGCTAGGATGATAGCAGTGTTCAACTGGGGGTGTGTGTGTACATGCATGTTAACATTAAATGTGGTAATTAGGTTGTTTTACACAATGACCATTCAGTTTATTTAGAGTCCTCTACATCTTAGGCATCTTGCCAAATGTTAGAGGGGATATAAAGATGAATAAGATAGTTCCCATCCACATTGTGACTGGTGAAATGAATGTCCAAAGAAATAATGACATAGCATGCTGTCTTATAGGATGTACAAAATGTTGTCGTAATATAACATACTGTGACATAACAGAAAATTTCAAATACAAGCTCCAAGTCGAGTGAAGATTTTGAAGCCATGTACACGAAACCATGCAGAAATTTTTTTTTAATTGTAAAATGAAATTAGCCAACTCTCTTAAAATCTCTTATTTTCCACGTTTCTTCTTTTAAACAAAATATATTGTTTATTTCTTCCTAGCTTTCTGAGCATCTTACCTTTGTCTAAAAGATTGCCATAAGATTTTTTAGAGAAATTCCTGGGAGAAAAGATACTTTTGAGCTGAGGCTTGAGGAAATGAAGATTTTCTGAGCAGGAGGGAGCAGAATAACACCCTAGGCCTAGGGACTTGCATGTGCAAAGGCGGGAAGCTGTGATCTGAATTTGGGGATTGGGGAATGCTGGGCTGCTTATTGGGGTGTGAGAAGGGAAATGGTAGCAGATGCAACTAGAAAGGCATTGAAGCCAGGCTCTTAAGCAGCTAATGTATATCCTCAGGCTGTGGAGAAACAGTGGAGGGTTTTTAAATTTTGTTTTATTCTTAATTATTTGAAAATAATTTCAAATTTACAGAAAAGTTGTAAGTATAAATAGTATAAGGAACACCTGTCTATATATCCTTTACCCAGATTCACTTATTGTTAATATTTTGTTCCATTTGCTTTTCCATTTGATCTCTCTCTCTCCTTCTCATTATACATACATACATACACACATACATGGGTAGAGGGGAAAAAAGTCTCATGAAGGTTTGGATTTTAATTTATACTGCTTGAATGGTCTAGAAATTTTTCAGCCTAGAAATTTACATAAAAAGAAGCCAGAGATAACACAGATTTGCCCAATAGAAGCAAATGAAAAACTGCTTGGGAGAGATATACCTTCAATGTAATCTGTGCAAAGATTCCAGATAAAGCCTTGCTGAAGGTGAGTTCAATCAAAAACTACAAAACATACGTGGAGGAGGAGGGAATCCCCTGTGAGTAAGAATCCACAGACAACGAAACAGCAGTTAAATTCCCAGGAACTTAAGATAATAGAACCACTGACTTAAGACTATAAAATAAGCATTTAAAAATGGTTAAAGACATAAAAGAATTAATCTAAACCATAAGAAAAGAATAAGATACTTGCGGGAAAAAACAGAAAAATTTGAAGAATGAACAAGATTGAAATAGAAATACAAAATACAGTTATTTAATTTAAAAATGCAGTTAAATAGAAAATTGGTTACAATAAAAGGAAAATTAGTAAATTGGGAGATAGAGAAAAGATATTTAAAAGAGTAAGCGATATGGAGGAGTGAGAAGAATTATTTGCAATACCAGAAAGAGAGAGTAATCATGGAGACACAATAGTCAAAGAAATAAGGGCTGAGAATTTCCTAGAATAGATGAAAGATGTGAATCATCAGATTGTAAAGGCACAAGGGGACCCAGATGAAAATAAATATATACCTAGACACATTGTGGGGGAACTACAAGAAAAAATAATCAAAAGAAAGAAAAGATATTGAAAGTAGCCAGAGAAAAAAGACATTATTTTTTTTTAAATTTTTATTGAAATATAGTTGACTTACAATGTTGTGGTAGTTTCAGGTGTACAGCAAAGTGATTTAGTTGTATATATATATTATATATATTCTTTTTTTAGACTCTTCCATTATAGGTTATTATAAAATATTGAGTATAGTTAAGACATTATCTTTAAATGTTAATTACACTGATACCAACAATAGAAGCTAAAAGACAGTAAAATAATATTTTCAAATGCTAAGAGAAAATAACTGTTAACTACAAAGTCATACACTGATAACCATTTAAGAACATGAGGGATATAAGAAACATTTCTGGACATATAAACACCCAACACACATATATATGTATGTCTACACATATATACAATCAACTTTTTTTTAGAGTAGGCATCTATTTTAGTTAGTTAGTTAGTTAGTTAGTTAGTTAGTTACTGTGGCTGCACCACACAGCTTTTGGGAGCTTAGTTCCCTGATCAGGGACCAAACCTGTGCGCCTTGCAGTGGAAGCACAGAGTCTTAACCACTGGACTGCCAGGGAATTTCCTACAACCTGCTAATAAAAGAATTTCTAGGGACTTATCTGGTGGTCCAGTGGCTAAGACTCCACACTCCCAATGCGAGGGGCCTGGGTTTGATCCCTGGTCAGAGAACTAGATCCCATGTGCTGCAACTAAGACTTCTCATGCCACAGCTATAGATCCTTCATGCCACAGCTACGATCCAGTGTAGCCAAATAAATAAAGGGATAAATAAATATTAAAAAAAATTTTTTTCTAAAGGATGTGCTTCAGGAAGAGAAAGAATGATAAGCAAACGTATTGTTAAATATGTAACTGAATAAATATACAATTGAGTAAATCATTAAATTACAAAGTCTGATTTCAGGTAGTGGACTAAATGTTCCAGTTAAGAGATTGAGATTCTCAATTGGATTGAGAAAAAAAATCATCTTTACCTTCTTTATAAGAGAAATTCCTAAAATTAAAGAGCATAATTTGAAGTAAAAGGGTTAAAAAATGAAATATACAAATTCTAAACAGTTCTAGTCTCTATATTAATATCAAATGAAATATTTTTTAAGGAATGAAGTATTATTAGGGATTAAATAATAAAAGGAACAATACCCAGGACAACATAATTTTTAATTTAAATAGGACTAATAATATAGCTTCAAATTATATAACACAAAAATTGACAGAGTTGTATTGGGAGAGACAGGTATAGAAAGAAATAATAAGTTAAATTTGAGGTGAGTACCAGTGAAACCTCCAATTAGAGATCTTAAAGGCAGCTGGACATAACTGGTCTGTATATCTAGAGAGAGGCCAGATTTAAGTCTAAAAATTTGAAAGTAGAAGACTGTATTACTCCAAGTTCAATAAATTCTGAGCTTCTCGAGGAGAAGAATTATATATTCAACCTTGTGAGGCCCCTGTGCCTATCACAGTGCCTTATACAAGTGCTCAATAAAGGTCTGAACATAATCTAATAGATGTTGACTTTTTTAGGATGTGCACATTTTTAGTTTTAGAGAGCAGTATTCACTGAAGGAATACTACGGCGACTATAAGAAGGTTTGAGACATAGTTCCTGCCTTTAGGAATATTGTAATTCAGTTGAAAGATTTTTTTAAACACCCAGTAACTTGAGAAATTAAAGAGCAAAAATCAATTGTGCATAATCAAGGTTTAATTGCTGTGGTATTTGGGTGAAAAGAGAAAGTTCACCAGAGATTTAAGACATTGGAGAGAGCTGTAAATAGGTGAAATTTTAGTTGCTCCTTGAAAAATGGGTATCTTTGGTTGAAAAAAAAGAGGGAAGAGAATATTTTGGCTTGAGGAATTAGCAAAAATAAAGGTTCAGAGGTAGAAATTATTGTACGTATTTGTGTGACACTGATGATGCTAGTTTCACCGCAGTGTAAGTGCTGAGCAGTGGTAAAAGAGAAAGCTGGCTAGATGGTCATATTAAGTCATGGAGGATCTTAAACTTGTTAGGGGTATTGGGATTGCTTACTAAGTAGTACAGAATCATGGGTTCATAAGTTGATCTGACATAATGTTTATAAGCTATTTCTATGAATAATCTGGAACTAATGTGTGAAAGGGCATGAAAGAAGAAGGGAAAGGGAAGCAGGAAAATCTATTAAAATGTATTTAAAGTAATTCAGGTATAAACTCATTAGGTCCAGGGCTAAGGTAAAACCAGGGGAACGGGAAAAAATGGGGTAAACTGAGAGGCATTTCAAAAAAAAAAGGACAAAATTTGGTTTGATTGGGTGTAAGCAAACAAAACTAGAAGTCAATGTTAAGCCTAGATTCATGGTTGTATCCTGGACAAACAACTAATGTGAAGAAGAGTCAATAATTCACAAATTCATAGAAATTTAGAGATGGTAAGGACCTTAGAAATTATATCTACAGACTCTTCAAAGATGTGGAAACTAACATCAGAGAGTTTATGTAATTAGTTCATGGTCACCCCAGTGGTGAACTTGGAGAAAATGGCTGGAATCCAAGGAGAGTCTAAGTAGCTGGGATTGTGCTGCTGGTGGGAAATCGCCGTTGGCTGTATCCAACTGGGGAGTCATCTGAAAGGTAATTGGAGACACGGAAGTGGACCAGAGAAGAGAAACAATGGTAAAGTCACAGGGAATCTCCACTATTAGGAATTCAGACTAGAAGGGGGATGGCTCCCAAAGGAGTTCAGGAAGAATAGATCAGATATGAGGACAATCAGACATGGCCAGATCCAGAGCCTGTAGTATGTTGCCCTTGTGATGAGTTCAGTCTTTTGTTACTTATTTTATTTTGCACAAAACTCAGTATCATACGGCATTTTTATGTAAGTATCATCACATATTCTGCCAATACTTTATTTCATGTGGATTTTCCTCCCACGCATGTCCCTTTATTTCTTTGATTATTAATGTTTAATAATATAATAAGCAAACATGAACTAACATTTCATGTTTGAAACACTGACAATAATCTACCTATGTACTACTATTCCCTCAGATCTCTCTGAATCACCACACCTAATATGAACGCTATTCTTTGCATTTTTATGTAGTTTCATCCCTATAAGTATACATACACTAGCTAAATGGATTTTGTAGTAATGTTTTAATTTTAAAGCAGCTGTAAGTAATCTTTGGAACTTGCTTTCTTACGCAGTATCATGTTGTTAAGGTTCATCCACGTTGTTGTATGTAGCTGTAGTCCATTCATTTTTTTTTTAAGAACATTTATTGAGATACAGTTAACACACAATAAACTGCATATATTTCGAGTATACAATTTGGTGTTTTTTTTCTTATTAGTAATGTATATATGGCAATCCCAATCTCCCAGTTCATGCCCCCCAACCCTCCCCACTTTCTCCACTTGGTGTCCATATGTTTGTTCCCTACATCTGTGTCTCTATTTCTGCCTTACAAACTGGTTGATTTGTACCATGTAGTCCATTTTTACTGCTCTATAATATTCCATATATGACTATGCCACACTTTATTTTCCTGTCAAAGGTCATTTAGCCTATTTCCAGATGGTTTAATCTATTTTGAATAGTGATTCTATGAATATCCTTGTACATGTCCCCTGGTGTATATTGCAAGGCCTTCTATTGGGTAGGTATCTACTTATATTGACTTAAAACTCTTTCTGTGAAGCACAGCACATTAGAATGACATTAGGTGAATTTTCTGATTGTGGAAATTCAAGCCTAAAATAACCAACATCTTTTCCTAAGATGAACAGATTCAAATACCCCTCTAGGAGCCTTATATAGTACACACTCTAGATAAGGGATATTTACCAAATGTTTTCTTGGGGAGCAAAATTATAAGCTGGAGTTGGTCACTGATGTTTTTCCATTGACCCAATTTACTGTCAATGCTATTTTCAGGATACAAAAGGAAAACTGAGGGCCAGAGGCAAAGAAGAGAGGTAACAGGTTAACTGAAGCTTAGCACTGCTTGGCAGCTAGTCCAGAAAAATTCACCTTCATCTCATGTGAGGGTCCTCTTACCCTCCCTAGCAGCCCTCCTTGAGTGAGGGCAAACAATATGAACAAAAGGGACCAAGGAAAAGGGCTCTGTCAGATTTGTTCACTCAGATTCAGTTGATTGTCTGCTAAGAAAAGTTTCTCATCTTCAAGAGGTTCTGAGCTTAACATTCTCATCTCTTTGTGAACACACAAGAAAGAACTCTTCTCTGGTCAGCGATCCTGCAGGTGTATATGTGTCTGAGCACAGGCACAGACAGATGTGCAAAGGAAAAGTGAACACTGGACAGACACAGAAGCTATACTGCCATTCTCTTTATTATTGTCTTCTATTTTTTGAAGAGTTACAAATACATTTTCACTTAAATAGAAATTGTTACTATACCTTAAATAACAATAACCTTGTGGCTGAAAATTCCCACTCATTTTTGCTTGCGGTAATCATACCTTGAAACTCTATGCACATTTTTAGGTCAAACCTAATTTCCTGCTTTGATCAAGCATCTTAGTCTTTGTGCCCAATGACAATTTGCTCCCTTTCACACCCATCTCACAGGGTGTCATGATGAAAGGAAAAGAATGGTTATCTGGTTATATATGGACACAGAAACAGAGGACCATCCAAAGGGGCCAATGAATTAGCCATTTTACGTGAGCCATATTGCCTGACAGTGAGGTCTTCTTTGACAGGACCTTAGGGAAGAATCTTGTGGTCTCTAATTTCTAGTCATTTGCTGTACTCCTTTTCTTCTTGGAAAATAGATTTTTTACACAAATGGCACGGGTTTAGGTGGAACACAGTGCCAATGCATTACCAATTATTCTAAGCCCACACAAAACATACATAATGAAAGTATTGTTTCTAAATTTCACTGTACATTCTACAAAGAGATATTTAAATCAAGATGGAAACAGCAGAGGTTTCTTCCTTCTTTGGACAGTACTGTAGGGCATAAGGAGAACCTCCCAATACATTTCCCCATTTTTTTTTTTTTTACCACCCCATCAAAAGGGCTGGATGTAAATTGTATCCAATTAAGTTCTGTGCTTACCGGTACATTCCTGTAGAGTGGATATTACTTGGAAATTCTTTATGCAACTCCTATTCAGCATTTATCTAAATATATTGTTAATATTTAAGGTTTTTAGACTCAGTCGTATGAAATAGTATTATCATTGCATGTTTACCCACCTCCAGTTTCCTGTAACAAAATATGAAAATTTGATTGCAAATATGTAGAGTGGAAAAGGTGAATTCCTCTTGTAGAAAGAGCATTAACTGGAGCATTCTGATTCTCATTGAGAATTAGTACAGCAATTTTTTTTACAGATAAAAGAAACTCTTATCTTATGAAAAGCTGCATTAATTACAGCCTGAAATTCTGTTTCACGCGTCCTCTTTCAGAGCCAAGGAGAGAGCAGAATAGATGTGTGTCATTGGAAGTCTGTACTCCCATTTTCTTTTTCTTCTTGTAAAATAGCTTTCTGAAAGGTAAATAGTACACAAAGGCCGTGAGTTTAGGTGGAACACAGTGCCAAAGCAATACTAATTATTCCAACAACGGCAGTAGCTATAACTTTAAGAACAAAAAACAAATTCCAATGTTATGAGTAACTTTGCTGATCATAATAAAAGAAGATGAAATTTAATGTCAATAGCAAGATGAGTGTAGGAGGTAATTCTATTTCATTTTCTTTTCAGACAAAACAGAAAGAGAACATGGTGATACAAGCAAATGAAAAAAATCCAGGTAATCGAGAGTATAGACATATCTTTGATCTACACTGAGGCCAAAAGCTTTGGATTTAGAGCTATAAAAGGCTGTTTTCATTTTCTAGAATGATGTTAAGACCTATAGTTCTTCTTATTTCCTTACATTACCCTTCTTGGGCGATAATAATCAACCAAATCAATGGATATATAGGAGGAAGGTGAGAATAACCTACTGAGCAGATGTTCTCTATGTCAGCAATACTACTGTACATGCAAAGTTCACCAATCCCTGCTTCCTGTTTTCTTTGCACCTCTTCATGAACTTTGTCCCCTTGCCCAGGCTTTGTCCAATGATTGGTTTAAATCCAACTTTGTGTACATACAAGCTTGCCATATAGTGGTGCTGCCTACATGTTCAGGATTGGGGGAAAATTCTTTCTTCACTTATTTATGCATTTGTAAAGAAGCCAGGATATTCTTATGAACTGTTACTATAGACCACATTTTCCATAACACATCCAAGGAAAGGGATCAGGTCAAATGGAATAGTTATAAGATATGAAGGAATTTAAAGTAGCAGCAGGCAAGCCTAATTCTATCAGATAAAACACAAATAACAATCCTATCTCTCTTCTGTAAAATTCCTAGATAAATAAACATGTTGAGTCTGGTAAAATAACTGAGTCCAATATGAGACTGAGTCCTCAGAGTAAAGCCAATGCCCTTAGGTGCTCAGAATGGCTTAACATTTACAAATGGTGTTGCCTGATGTAGTAGAAAGAGCCCCACAGATGTAGATTTGAATTTCAGATCTGCCATTGATTGGCTGGTGACCTTGGCCAAGTGACCTTCTGATTCTCAGCACTCGCTCACAATGGGGAAAATGATACTTAGCTTGCAGAGCTATTGGTAAGGGTAGATATATTGTATAAAGTGTCTAGAACAGTGCTTGGCACATATGGGCTCAAAAGTAAGTTGCTTTTGTTGTTATTGTTATTAAGCATCTTGGCACACTGCTTTTCTATCAAATGCCTCTAATATTATAATGAACATAAAAAGCCCATTGAACCTGAGATAATAAAATAACAAAATGCCTTAAATTCAGAGAACACTTCTAATCCAAAGTACTCAAAACCCTCCTCTTCTGTTTCTCCTCTGATTAGTTTTGTAAAGTGAAAGGAATACTATCATTTGGACATCCAAGTACAGGTGCAGGGATAGGACCGGACAGCACTGCCTGGCCTCTTTCTGGCTGCACCACTTTCACCAGCCAATCAGGCTAGGGTGAAGGAACAGAATGGCACCAGGAGGAAGGTGGGCAAAAGGAAACAAGGAGTGACCTCTTCACATCTTAGGCCACCAGGGATGTCTCAAAGGACCCCATCCACTACATGCAATGCAAATCAACTGGGGTCATCTGAAAAAAAAAAAAAGAATTTGGAAAACTTACACAAAAGCTAAGAATTGAGGCAAAGATGTGGATTCCTCTCAAATATCATTTTCTAAAATTTTGTCCAGAATTAGCCCAGTCATTGCTTCCATTCTCAGCTTTTCTCAAGCTGTCAAAAGAGAGCCAAACTTAGTTCCTTCAGGTTTCTTGCTGGCTGCAAAACAATACGAGGCCCTTCATCTCCTCCACGGTGTTGCAATCCTTTCTCTTCGCGAGGTGTTGCAATCCTTTCTCTTCGCGATTGCTTCATCCGCCAACTGCCTCACAGCCAACCCTTTCCCTACCATTTTCTTCTCTGTCCCTCCTTCCCTTGTGGCCAGCGGTGGACTGGCCCGGAGCAGCGAGCTGTCATGTGACCAAGTCCCAGCCGCTGCAAAGCACCCACGTCTGAGTTTTCCCTGACGCACCTGCTGCCGTCACACCGGCTCTCAAGCAAATCAGTGGTCAGATCTTTTCCAAAAGTGCTTTTGACAAAGAACAGTTTAAATCGCTCAAGATGTTGACACATGGGCTGTTATCTAGGCGAGTGAGTAAAGCAACCCATTTGAACAAGAACCAAGAAGGCCCACCGCTCTGCCCCCTGGCCTTTTTACACTGATATTCCTGCGGAGACAAAGGGAAAGAGGAAAAAAGAAACAAAGGCAGATCTTCAGCGCTGGCTGTCCCAGGGTTGATTAGGATGCTGAGCTGTGTGGCAGGTTTCTAGGTTCTCACCCAACGTGTTGGCTGCTATTCAAAGGATTTAACAGTGCGCTTTGTAAATAGTGGTGCACAAAGCCGGTCTAAAAATAGGACATGTGCAGGGTCTGAATGGGGTGAGTGGAATGAGTGGCAACGGCTGTATTGTACAAGGCAGATTACAAGCAAGTTACTCGATGGTCCTTGATATGCAGGCTTATTCTCATGCTTCGTCTGGTTTGGGTAAATAATGCAAACACATTTTCCAACGTTCTTGTTCGTTTCTGTTTATGTGCGCTCTGGAGAGCTCGTGTGTGTTTATGACCGACAAATGTACACGTTCTATTTTCTGACAATCAAACAAAGCTCTCCCGATGAAGTGAATAGCTGAGTTACATAGTGGAGCCGACACTCCTGAGAATCGCTGACGTGACACTATGGTGGTTGTTAATGACAGGTTTCCTGCTGCGCTTGCTGCCCTAAAGGATCTTTGCTGAAGGTGGGAATCAACAAGAGGCTCTGATGGCTGGGGGGGGGACTGCTGGGTCTGGCTGAAATCTCTCTGGAAAGCATGTGCGTGAAAGCTCGCGCCTCGCTGGGAATGTTTCACCGAGGGAGCTGCTCTGCTGGTCCTTCCTCGCCCTTGTGCCTGCGGATGGGCTGCGTGGGGGCGCGGGGAGTAGAAGAGTCCTGGCTGCCGCCGACTGCGGAAGGCAGGTCACAGGCACCTTTCGCAGAAGACTCAGGCTCAGGGAGAATCCCAAAGGAACTTTAAATAAGAACATAATTTCCTGAAATGAGATGCTGGGAATGTGTTTTGCCCGCATTTGAAAGCAAAAGACCCCCCTTTGTATTTTCAGCTATAAGTTGTGGTGGTTCCTATTTATTTTGAGGAGAGAAATGTTCTCCTACCAAAATACAATATGATTATTTCCTACATAAATGATGGTCTTTCAGGCAGTTTGGAGACGCTCTTGTTTAATACAATGTGGAAACTCCTAGGTGAAGTCCTCAGTTGTTCTAGCAGGTTGATTTCCCTTTTGAAGATAGAAACTGAGAACAGGGACAGCTCTTGAAGGAGCTGGACCAGGGAAATACATTAAAGAGGATTAAAACAAAACAAAACAAAAACCCAGACTGTCACTTTAGCAAACATTTCTCCTACCCAAATTTCACACCTTTCATTTGATACCGTCTTGGGTAAGTTGCGTCTGACAGTCTGGGAGTGTACCTTTGGACATTCCTCTCTCCCCTGCTCATGTATGATTTGGGAAAGGTACGAAAACTCTTGGACCCTCCAGTTTCCTCACCCATAAAATGGAGAGGATAATACCTGCCTTGTTGTGAGGACTGAATTATGTAATGTAAGCAAAGCCCTTGGCCCATGGCAGTGAATGGGGGGCCATTAGACAGCATTCCTGGACATGGCCTCTCACCTGCCTAATAACATCCTAGTCTCCCTCAAAATAGGTATCATCTCAACATAGATTTCATCTCTTGTTTGAGGCTTAATTGTTCAAGCAACTGAAAGAATAGAACTGAGTAGACTTTCGGGGAGCGTACCCTCAGCAGGAGCAAAGTGAGCTCTGAAAGAACCTGACGTGGTTATGGAGAAATGAAGAGCCAAAGAACATCCTACAAGTCGTGGTCACAGCAAAACATTTCCCCACCATGTTTGTGAAGTTAAGAACAGCATATGAGGTAGCTCTGTAAATAGAAAAATCAAACTATATAAAATAAAATGTAGACAGTCCCTCTGATAGTAACTGTTTTCAAGACTGGCTTTCAGTGTCAGTGCTACAGGCTTCTAAACTTATTCTACAAAGAAGGATCACTTGATGTTTAGTGATCATCATCCAAAGTTAACTAAGTTTCTATAAACAAAATCATGAAACTATTGGAATTGACCTTTTTAATAAGAATTCACATCTATACTTAAAAATCATACTGAAAAGGCAAAAGATTTTGAAAATTGTCCAAGTTTCATTTTCACTGGCCAAATTGAATTAATTCCTCTGTTTTCTCTTCAGAGGGGCACAATCTTGGCTCTAAGGGGCTTCTCTTCTCAAAGGGATAAAATGTACAAACACAGCAGCTAAAAGAATGACACTTTCAATTCATTTGAGATTTGTTTTGCTTTCCTGTTTTATTGTAAGCCTATCAACTGATGTGCTGACCGTGTTCTAGGCGTTGAGAGGGATTAAAAGCTGTCACTGTGCTCATGGCTCTTGTTGAGGGAGAAATGACTCTCGTCTAAAAACTACTCAAGACAGTGTCCATACGTCCCCGATTAAATTTAATTATCCGCTAATATAATAGCAGAGCTCAACAAGGCTGTGTATGGTTAACAGCAGGTAGGCTGGTGTGACAGAGAAGTGGGATTTAGTAGAAGTAGATGAGGGTGGCTGTGATGGGCTGAATTATGTGCCCTCAATTCCTGTGTTGAAGTTCTAACCCTTATAGCTCAGAATGTGACTATCTTTGGATATAGGGTCTTTAAAGAAGTCATTCAGTTAAGATGAAGTCATTAGGATGGGCCCTAATCCAACATGACTGATGTCCTTCTAAGAGGAGATTAGGACACAGACACACGGGAGAGATCATGTGAAGACACAGGGAGAAGAGCTTATGTGCAAGCCCTGAGGAGAGGTGTCAGAAGAAACCAGCTCTGCTGACACCTTGATCTTGGACTTCTAGCCTCCAGAATTGCAAGAAAATAAGCTTCTATTGTGTGAGCCAGCCAGTCTGTGGTACTTTGTTATGGGAGCCCGTGTAGGCTAATACAGTGGCCTTGAAGGGTGAATGAGATTTGTTGAGATGGAGAAAAGAGGGCGAGGGGGCGCTACTCTCCTCTCTCTCCTCTTATTTCATCCCTAATTCTTATTTGCATTTTATTTTCCCTGTTTGTGTCCTTGTGCTACTGTTAGGTGTGGAAGTTAGAAGATAGTGGGGAGACGGGAGATGGGAAAGGAATTCGGGAAAGGAGAGGGGAAAGCAGGGAAAAGAGACTTTGTTACCAGACTTGTATTTTACTAGAGACCATCAGATATGGAAAAGCAACAAAAAGCAGCAACTATAAAAGCAGAGAGCAGTTTTAAAACTAAGGGATGGCATTAAGAATAAGGAACAGTAGAGTGTTTAACAGGATTATCAGCAGTCTGAAATTTATCTGCACTCAACAAGGAGGTCTTTATTGGTCACTGGTGGCATCTTGATAAGTTCAACCTCTATCTTCTAAAGATAAATTCCAACATTATCATTATAGTTATGACTTATTTGATATTTATAACACCCCAGAGTTGCCTTCTTGCCACATTATTTTTGCACTGTTGAAATACATTTTTTTTTTTACAATGGATATAAATGATGTAAACGTAATATGGAAGCATTTATATCAATAGTAAAGACATGACTGGGCTACTTAGGCAAATAGGACTTGTCACTCAAGTGATTCTCATCACCCATTAAGTATTTCCCAGTGATTGAAGGGTTTTCAGTTGGTTGAGAAACATAGCAGAGACGAACGCCAGCATGTGAAGGTAAGATGCTGCCTCGAATCTAAGCTGTGAATCTAGGAAGACCCTGAAACTCAGCTAATATATTCTACCACCTGGACATAATTTGTTTCCAGTGGTGATGCCAGGAAATTTGTGTTTAAGTGGCCATGTGCACGTTGTCGTTTCTTAAGGAAAGAGCTTATGTTTGGCCTAAGCTCCTGTGAGTACTTTAGTCGCAGTAGTGACCTTAAAGAAGTGTTTCTTTCATTACAATTTTGCAAGTTGTGTTGGGGGTGGGGTGGGCAGGAAACAGAATTACTGAGGAAGGTTTTTATACTGTGATCTACACGATGAGGAAGATACTTGGTATGGTGAACACTTCTCCCTTCAGAATTCGCTTTTTTTTGTCCTCGCGAGGACCAAAAGGCCTGGGTACCTTCGGAGGTCCCTTTCCGGCCAAGGCCTGTGGGCTTCCCATGAGAAGTTCCTGCTGTGGGTGGCTTGTGGCCTCTGGGGGCCGTCCAGGCCCTGCCTCAACCTGCTGGCTCTGCCTTGTGCGCTCACTGCTGTCTACCCTTTGGTCCAGATTCGTGCTCTCCACGCACGGAGAGCTTTGCTCTGGATACTTCAACCTTCTTCAGCTTCTGGGCTGAAGTGCAGCTTTACTTAGCTTCCTAGAATCAGGGGGCAGTATTCTTCACTCTCGTGCCCAAGCACGGTTCCAGAAAGTCCCGGCTGAACCACTGCTGTCCCAGGAGAAAGAGGTGATCATGTAAAACATTTGAGTGCTTCTCTTTGTGTCTCTGTCAATAGTAAAATGCTCAGTAAATGTTTATTGCATGAAAGAAAAAGAGAGAAAAGGAAAAAAAAAAAGAGGATCAGAGGGAAGGAAGGGGAAGGAAGGAAGAAAGAAGGAAGGAATAAAAGTTGACTTTTTGCACAGTTGCTACACCTGGGAATGTGGTCTGCAGCAGCAGGGAAAAGCCAGCCTAGTTTCTGTAGCAATTCTGTTCTTAATATTCTCTTTGACCATTAGCCCCAACCATTACCTCCTAACCCAGCCATTACTGCAGAGAGTACTTTTCTCTGTAGAAGGATAGTTCCTGCCGCCACATCACCAGACACAAGGGATTTTCCAAGGGTAGGCAGAAACATTTTGGAGAACACAGCAAGAAGTCCGATTTAGGAAGAGAAGTCAGGTCTAAAAAGTACACAGCCTGCCTTATTTATCCGAGTGGCGTTGTCGTCGCTAGATCCTGGGTTAATCCTAACGATTTCCATTTCAGTTATCACAGGGCCCTATATGCCCCAGAATATCTGACTCATTTTCCCCAACTCTTCTCTTAGATTCATCACATCTGGTATAAGAGGAAGGAAAAAGAAAAGTTACACCCCCATTACGTGGCAGATACTGGGCTAGGTATCTGTGGAAAACACATTTTGGGATGTCTACACAGCCTACAAGGATGCCCTCAGGACATTGCTCACCACAGGTGAGCCCCTTCAGCCCTGTTTCTACTGAGTCTACACACCACAGTCCCAGCCACCGTCCACTCACGCCACAGGGAACTCTTGTTGTAAGGTAAACAATCAGATTCCCTTGTGAGACTTTAGAATTGGAGTTATGGATTCCCGCTACCTCTGTGTTGGTGGCTTGGAAAGGGATACATAAACTCAAAAGCTATGGGTCTGTCAGTTCTGTTGCCTTAGAGGAGAGAAAGCCAATCCTCGCAAAAGGAGAAAAAAAAACCAAACATACAAAGAACAGCTACAATGGTTCCTGATGACTTTTTATGTCTTGGCTGCAGTCTCGTTATAAGGCTTAGCTGAATTCTTGACTTTGAAAACAAGGGGATATCACTATAACCTTATAATTAATTTTCTCTCTGTCTCAGTCTCTCTCACTTTTTTTCCTTAAACCAGCTCAGGTTGGTTTCTGTCACCTGGAATGAAAGGAATCCTAGCTAAGAAAGCGATGCACATGCTTTACCTTATTTAACATGATTTTCACAACAGATCTGTGAAGTATTTTCCATCTCTATTTTACTGATGAGGTTACAGGAATTAATAACTAAGTTGCCTAGGCTTTATGCCGCATACATTTCAGGGATGGCATTTGAACCCAAGTTTTGTGGACTCCAAAACCTGAACTTTTTCCACTGGGCCCTCATTACTTTGGAGGTGGTCTGATGGCTGAGAAGATCTTCCCCTGTGATCTCAAAAAGACACTAAAGTTTTGTAAACCTTGAGGTAACAAAGTTTCCAAAGATCGCAATTGCCCCCGGCTCCTGATTCCCTGGCAGGACACTAGTTTCTGCCTGTTCTGCCTGCCCCTCCCTGGTAGGAGCACAGACTGTGCATTCTTCTAGGGCTGGAGGAGAGGCTCCTAGGCTCCGCAGGCAGCAGAATACCCCACCCCTGCCCCCACAAAAGAAAATCAAGTCTAAAGGATTGTCTGTCCATCTGACCTCTAATAGTCAGCAGGGTGCTACAGTATCAGGCTTGTGTACTGCAAGATGTCTCCCCTTGCGTAATACTCAGAACACTGTTTCCACTGGAAAATTTGACGGGGATGGGTCAGTGTATTCTTTCCCAGGAACATAGGGTCCTTTTTCCTTCCACTGAAAGCTGTTTTCTGATTCATTTGGTGATTATTTGGAATCCATCACTCAGATCCTGTTGGAGAGCTGAGGATGCTGCCCATGTGGGACCTGTGGCCTGTGTCTGGCCAACGTGGTGCTCTGGGACTCCTGTCTTGACCAGGGCCTTTGGTTCCTTGATATTGGCTTAAGAACCTGTTAAAGACATGGACATATTTTCCCGGTCTTCCTAATGGCTTGAGCGATCATGAAATGACTGTTTTGTGCTCAGAGTAGAAATAGAAATCATGATTCTCCTTCCATGGTCCCTGAGCCCATGTATTGCGGCCAAGTTCTTGGTGTTAGAATTCTCTCCCTTCTAAGGGAGATCTAGTGTACCTCCATGGAGATGGTAATTGATTTTTTTTTCCTGTGTGATGATTCACATATCCATTCAATGATTGATGTAAACACAGTAGCCTTGCCAGGCTTTACACAAGTGGAATAATAATTACAGTTTGGAGATTACTCTCCACTCCCATCTTCATTTTCAATTCCCTCTGTCTAAGGAAAGTTTGTTGGCAAAGTGATGGCCATTTCAAGAATCTGGATTAGTCGTTCATGTTCCACTGATTGTTTTCTTAAGTACTTACCAGGAAAGGTAAAGGAGACGAAGATTAATGTTAGGTTAATCTCACTGTAGTACCTAGCACAGAATAGTCTCTGAATAAATGTTAGAAGGATGAATTACAATAATAGATTATAAAACATTAATAAAAAAGAATCTATGGTACATCATGATACTCAATGGAGATAGAGATAGAGGAAGTGAAAGAGAGAGAGAGAGAAGGAGAAAGAGGAAGAGAAAATTCTTATCTCTAGAAGAATAACAGTTAAAGTAGAAGGGATTGAATTAGAAAAAAAAAAATCACTATTTTGCAATTCCGGTGTAATATTTGGTCCAGGCCAGGATCATCAACAGATGCTAAAGCCACTGGGTGAAGTGTTGTTAGGAAAGAAGTTATTCACAAGTCTCAAAATATCAACTACCAGATCACTTATTAATTACCAAGGGGAAAGGATATCTTTATAACAGAGAAATATAGCAGATAACATTTTAACCATGCCGTTACCCAAAACATCACTAACAATGGGACAAAGTGACATCCTCTCTCTCCTGATAGGATGCAGTCTGAAGTATGCAACAATATCACCTGTTAATTTTTTTTCAAAAATATTTCAACCGAAGCTAATTATGAGGAAACTATCACACAAATTGAAAATGTTAGACCTCCTACGAAATAAGTGACCTGGACTTTTCCAAAAAGATTAATCTCATGAAAGATGAGCAAGTTAGGGAGCTGGTTCTAGATTAAAGAAGCCAAGGAGACATAACCAAATCTAATCTGTGAACCCTGACTGGATCCCAGAGTTTAAAAAAAAATTATAAAGTACATTTTGGGGTCAACTAGGGAAATTTAAATACAGAGTATACTTTTCATGATATTAATCAATATCAAACTCCTTACGTGTAACAATGGTTCTGAGGTTGTGTAGAAGAATGCTCTTGTCTGCTAAGATACATCTTAAAGTGTTTAGGAATTAAGTGTCATGATGTCTGCAACTTATTTTCAAAGGTTCAGCAGTAAAATTATACATATGGTACACATAGTGTGTGTGTGAGTGTGTGTGTGTGTGTGTGTGTGTGTGTGTGTGTGAGACAGAGTAATGGACCAAAATGTTAACAGTTATTGAATCTAAGTGAAGAGTACATATTGATTATACTATTCTTTCAACTTTTCTGTGGGTTTGAAAATTTTCAAATAAATTGTAGGGGCAAAAGGAATGAAGAACAGACGTTCACCTTATGAAGGAGTTAGAAAACCCAGGTAGTTCTTTTCTGGGTGAGAAGAATTGGAAAGTTAGGCAGAATAAATAGGCAATAGAGTCATAGAACGTTATCAGTTGAAGGATCTTTAACGTTCAGACTGAGTCTGAGAAATAATCTGCAATAAAAAAAAGTTTTCTGGCTAAATAAATGGGAGAAATAAGGCATTACTCTGTCTCTCTCTTTAGAGAATTACAATGAGTATTATTAGCACGCTAAAGTTCTGAGTGAGGAAATGTGTTTAGTATTGTTTAATGTCACAATTCCAAAACTTACTTGACCACAGAACCTCTTTTTAAAAAACGTTACCCCCATTAATTTCCTCAGAAACAATATTCCCCCAGAATAGACCTAGAGAAATCCTGAGGCAGACCAACACTCTTATTTAGCAAGGAAAGAAACAGAGACTCAGAATAGTTGATTTTCTCAAGGTCACAGTGGAAGAGCTGAGCCAAGAACTCAGGTTAGGAGAAAAGTGATACAAAGACACAAATGCTTGGTGGCATTCACAGAGAAGGAAAAAATGTTTCTCACAAAGATCATGCTGATTGAAATAGTTAACACGAAACCAATGAAAACCCCATATTTTATCCCATTTATAGAAGTTCTACATACAGGATCTGTTTTGCAAACATAATACCTTTGTTTATAACCGTGGAGACATATGTTGTTTGCTCCTAATATCGTACCATACGTGAGAAAATGAAATACCTTCTATATAGGATGCAAATCTAAGTTTCATTCTGTGATATGAACTAAATACTACATGGAATTGTGATAGAATCACCGTCTTGAGTTACACTGTTTACTCCAACAGTTGTGACAGGCTAAGGGGGAAAAAAACTCCATGTTTTACTGCTTTATAAGCCAACCACATTAAGAACATACATCTGCTTTAAAACTCCGCAATTTCTTTTCTAGTGCCCAAGCATATTTGCTCTGGGCTCAAGCCGTTATCAAACCTGGCTCTGTCTCTGATGGCTGCAGTTTGCATTCGGAGCATGAACGTAGCCCTGGTGCAGGACCGGCCATCTCAGTCAACAGATGTCAACTCCCCTTGTAAAGGCACTGCTCTGTCTCACCACTGGCAAAGAGAACTGAAGGAGTTCCCTTGCCTTTATGGCTTTTATCTCCCTGGTTAATAGGGGATGATGCTTAGAGGAGGCAATTCTTGAGCAATAAATCCAGACAGCAAATAAAGCAAGGGGAGAGGGAGGAAAATTACAATGTAAGAAGTTTCCTTTGTTTACTATGTTTAATTGGGATTCCACACATGAATGAAGAAAAGAAGAGGTTCTCTCCCAGGGTGACTGGGAAGGGGAAAAAGGTGGGTTTCCTCTGCCTGTGTGCTTTTTAATGTGCAAATCAGAGCCTTTCCCAGCCTGAGAGAGTTTTAGTTCTGAGTACAGGACCGGTGTCTCAGTGGGTGCTCAGTAAATATTAATTGAAGAGGATGATGGCTTTGAGGAGTGGGCTTAATTATATTCTCTGAGGCGCAGCCCTCTAGATGCACACAAAGGTCACTCTGTCTCTTGCCCCAGGCACTACCCGAGTGACCCCTTCAGTTAATGAGAAAGGTCTCTGTTCTCTCATTTGTCTTCCACCTCATCTGCAGTCTCCTTCCCAACCCACCCTGTGGTCTGTACTCAGAGACTGATGAGAACAAAAAGGGAAGCGTGGAAACAACAGCTGCCACAGCCTCACTGCTTGTGTGGTCTTCCTCCACAGGACTCACCGCAGTAACCCCCTCGAGCCGGCAGCAAGTGGAGGGCGCTGAAGGAATCAGCTGGAGAATTGGGGGAGGGCTGCAAAAGGAACATGGTGTGGGGGATTGTGTTATCATTCCCAGCAACTCACACTCCTTCTAACAGGATTGCACAACTTGCAGTGCCTCCTGTGGGAGAGTAGACAGTTTCTGCACCTTTGATGTCAGGCTTGGGTGTATGAGTACTTTGGCTAATGGTATGTGGGTAACCTTGACTATGCCTCATCCAAGTGAAAGCTCTAAAAGCCTGCTATGAACTGAATGTTTGCTCTCCTGCCCCGAAATTCATATGTTGAAGCTCTAACCCCCAATGCAATGGTTTTAGAAGGTGATTAGGTCATGAGGGTGGAGGCTTCATGAATGGGATTAGTGCCCTTAGAAGAAGAGACATGAGAGAGATGATCTCCTTCTCTCAGCCATGTGAGCATACAATGAGAAGACAGATGTCTATAAGCCAGGAAGCAGACCCTCACCAGACTCTGAATCTGCTGGTGCGTTGATCTTGGACTTCCCAGCCTCCAGAACTGGGAGAGATAAATGTTTGTTAAGCCACTCACTGTATGGTATTTTTGTTATAGCAGCCTTAACTGACAAAGACAGACTTGTATATTTCCATCTGCTCTCTTGCTATTTTCTCTTTGCCATAAGCATGGCATGTCAAAAAATGGACTACTCTTTCAGCCTGGATCTGGAATGAAGAAAACACAAAGACAGTTTTGATGCACATGTCTTCTTTACTATAGATCCCAGAAAAAGCCTTTGCAGTTTTAACTAAAATTGGGGGGCGGGGGGGGGAGTTGTTTGTATAGCAGCAGAGCTGACTGATTCATGCCATTTGAGTGGAGTAGGAAAATGAAGTTAGTGACTTGAATATTCCATCAGTACTGGTCTTTATGTGTCAAGCTGCCAATCTGTGATGAATAATAAAAGCTTCCTCAGCCCTTGTACCTACTGTTTTGACACTGACCCCACAGCCTCCTTGAACTAAATAAAGTTGTATGATATAACATTCCAAATGCCAGCAGATCAAGCAAGGGGCTTCTACATGAGGGTGTTCTTCTCCAAGGTTAGAGAAACTTTAGCTTTCCCTAGAGACCTGCATAAAAGGCATTGTATCTTTCACTTCTCTGTACTGCAATCCAGATTGGCCTTAGTACCTCCCCCAAACTGGGGGTACCAACAGCCTTCCAAGAGGAGCAAAGGGGCCCATGGTAGAACAGCATGATGACATGGATAACTTTGACTCGTTTGTGCTTTGCCTTAGTATATATGTTCTTTCCCCAAAGCATTTGCCTAGTGTAAGTTATAACTAAATATTGACTTAGACTAATGTCCTGAACAGGAACAACTACCTAAAAATGAAACATTTATGAATTTGAATTCAATTATAGTGTCATGTTAATTTTATTACGGATCGTTGTTTGTTGGTTTACGTTAGCACTATGCCCTTATAAAGATGGTTGTATGAAAATATTGAATCACGCAGTCTCCTTCAGGAACTCTTTGAGTATAAAATTCACATACTCTCGCTAAATTTAATCAGATTACATATTACCAATAGATTTTGATATCCATCATAGCTACCACAAAGTAAGGAGTTCAAACCAACAGATGATTATAACTGACAACAGGAATGTAATGGTGAACTTTAAAAATATGCTAATGCTTATCCCTGTATAGAAACATTAGCCTGAGTTCTTTCTGTGACATATGTGTATGTGTTTATAATCTATTTTTGTAATAGGGTAAAAAAAATCAGCTCCAAAAATATAGCTTTCCCCTTTGACATTTATCAGTGATAGCAATAATGTCAGGCGACATTAGTATACTGAAGAAGTGCAGACATGCTGCCTAAAGCACATCTTTGGGTTTTACTTTAGAAGAGTTTGGTACATATCCTGAACACTGGCCTGATTTTAATGATGTTTTAGATCAAATTGGTACATACTGGATGGTGACTATGTTGAGGTCTTGAATCTGGTCCTATTTATCTTTGTAGGCTCAGGAACTTGCATAAAGCCCACTAAATTAGAGGGCCTTAAAAAATCATTTGGGTGGACAGGCAGACAGACAGATGGATGGATGTGTGGATGGATGGAAGAATGAGCAGAAGAATAGATAGAGTCTCCTTTCCTCCCCAGGAAATAAAATAAGAAAAAAAAGTAAGTGTTTCTGTGTTGATATTAATTTAATCAATTTCAGAAAGGCCATGTATTCTTTTAATATAAATAAGGTAAATCCAAATTAATATCAATTAAGTTGTGATAACCATTATCATACTAATAAATTAGAATGCTTATCTGAAGGCATTTTTGCATTTAAGTGTTCCTCTTCTGTTACTCCTGGAGGCTCAGTGATGATGGGTAGTTTTCTTCATGCCCTCAAAGGTTTTCCTTGAGAACTCTTCCACAGTGACCCCCACAACAAGATAGGGCTTCATCATGTAGGGGGTATATGTTTCGAAGTTATTCAGTTACTCTAATGTAGTCACAGGGTGTCGACAAAAGTTGCTGTCTTATTCCCACAATCCCTTCTATAAGGAAGATCAAGGAACTTCAGATTAGAATGTGATTTTCCTGGTGAGATTTGATGAGATTTGTAATTGTCTTAATGAGAAATTGGTTTTCACAGCCCCCAGACCCATTAGGTTTTAATCATAACTATTTGTTTCAACCTTATTAAAAACTTCTAACCTCCTGCTCTGTGCACCCATCCTCCTCCCAAGTTCTTTGATCATCTTACCGTCCTTACTCTGAACTCTTTCTCAGGTAGATTGCCTATCTCCACGTCCCTTCGTTCTTCTTCTGGGGTTTTGTTTTATCTTGTTCCTTCATCTGGAACGTATTCCTCAGCTGCCTCATTTTGTCTAAGTTGCTATTTGTATTTTTATGTATGTGGTTGGTTAGTTACGTTTCTTGACCTTGGAGAAGTGGCCTTCTTTAGGGGACATCCTGTGAATCTCAGCAGCTCACTTCCCTCTCATCACCCAAGCTGTATGCTCTAGGGCTTCCCTCTGAGAGGGCTGCATGGGTCCTCCTGTTGGGGCAGGCTGACTACGTGGGCAGTCTGGTAGGCTTGGTCGGCCCCTAGTCTGGCTGGTTTCCAGGCCCTGCCTTGTGTGGATGCTGCCGGCTGCTGTTTAGTGGGGCCTGGTCATGAGGCAGCTGGCTGCAGAACCCTAGGGGGCCCCAGGGCTAATGCTGGCTCACTGATGGGCACAGTCAGGGTTCAGAAGACTTTGGGGCTATTGCCCACCCAGTGGCAGGTGAAGCCAGATCCTGGGGTTCGTGCTGGACCACTGGAAGGCAGAGCTGGTTCCTGGAGTCTGGCTGCAGGGCCCGGGGATCCCAGAGCTCGTTTCAGATCACTGTATATGCGGGGGAGTTCCTGACCCAGCTGGGTATGGGTCCAAGATGTCCCAAAGGTTGCATTGGCCTGCTAGTGGGCAGGCCCAGGGCCCAGCTTGTTCCAGGACAGGGTCTGGCCTGCTGTTGGCAGACTTGGAATGCAGGCTGTGGGATCATCGTTTTCTTGTGTTTGGTGTCTGCTCCCTGGTGGGTGAGGCTGGTCTGGAGTCTTGCGCAGGCTTCCTGGTGGGAAGGGCTGGTGCCTACCCACTGGTGGGTGGAGCTGGGTCTTGGCCCTCTGATGAACAGGGCCATGTCTAGGAGTGTGTCTAGAGGTGGCTGTGTGCTCAGGAAGTCTTTGGGAAGCCTGTCTGCTGATGGGTGGGGCTGCCAGTTAGTTATTTGGCCTTAGGCGTCCTGACACTGGCACCTACAGGCTGTTGGGTGGGGCCAGGTCTTGGAGCTGGTGAGTCAAGAGGGCAGCCATCAGCAGCAGTGTCCACATGGTTGAACGTTCCTGAATATATCTGACGCGAGTGTGTATGTCCCCAGGGTGAGCCACAGCCACCCTTCCCCACCCCCTCCCCACCTCTCCAGCAGACTCTCCAAGACCAGCAGGTAAGTTTGGCCCAGGCTCCTATCAAATTACTGCATTTGCCCTGGGTTCCAGTGCGCGTGAGATTTTGTGTCCACCCGTTAAGAGTGAAGTCTCTCTTTCCTCCAGTCCTGTGGGGCTCCTGCAGTTAAGCCCCACCGGCCTTCAAAGCCAAATGTTCTGGGGGCTCCTCTTCCAGGTGCCAGACCCCTGGGCTTGGGAGCCTGACCTGGGGCTCAGAACTCTCACTCCTGTGGAAGGACCCCTGCAACACAATTATTCTCCAGTTTGTGGGTTGCCCACCCAAGGGGTATGGGATTTGACTATATCATGAGTCCACCCCTCCTAGCTGTCTCATTGCTGTAAAAGATCTTTATGGGTAGGTTCCAGTCTTCGTGTCTTTAGTTGTAGAAGATCTTTTTGGGTAGGTTCCAGTCTTTTTCTTCCATGGTTGTTTTGTAGATAGTTGTGATTTTAGTGTGCTCACGAAAGGAGGTGAGCTCAGGGTCTTTCTACTCTGCCATCTTCGCCGATCTCTCATCCTTGAAAATAAGAACCTATCAAAGAAAATTATCACTTCCCTCCTTTGAAAGTCCTACATTGGCCTTGCACTTCTCTCTGCTTGTTGCCCTGGTTCTGTAGCATTTGACCCCAGTCACCACTCCATCCTTCTTGAGCTTGACTCCTCCCTTAGCTTCTGTGACCTTACTCCCTTCTTGCTCACCACCTATTTCTCAAACCATTCCTTCTCAGAGTCCACTGCTGCATCCTATTCATCATTCATTCTTTTCTTTTTTTTAAAGCAAGCTTTTTCTTTTTTTTTTTTGGCCATGCCACATGGCTTGTGGGATCTTAGTTCCTCAACCAGGGATCGAACCCGGGCCCTGGCAGTGAAAGCATGGAGTCCCAACCACTGGACTGCCAGGGAATTCACCCATCATTCATTCTTAAATATTGACTTTCCTTAGGGTTTGTCCTCAGGGCTCCTCATGAGGGCTCTCACCCACTTCCATGGTTTCAATTCTCACCTCTACACTGATAACTCCCAACTCTGTATATCTAGTCTTGATCTCTCCTCAGCTCCAGACCTATAGATGCAAGTGACTACCAGATATCTACACAAGCATATACATTTACCTTAAACTCCTGCTGTACATCCTGTATCTTTATTGGTGGACACACTCTGTCTGTCCCCCATGCCTGGAATTTGAAAGTCATTATTCCAGATCATAACAAACAGTAAACCAAAACATTAAACATATCAGTGCTTATCTTATGGCAACTATTATGCTAGATTTGGGGGATACAGAGATGAAAAAGACATGCCTTATCATGAAGGAACTTGCATTGTAAGGGGAGAGGAAGACAAGTAAATGAGAAAAGGCAAACAAAGGCAAAGTGAGTGTAACATTTAAGAAGTAAAGCACTGTGAATGTAAGGAGGAAGACAGTGATACTGAGTGAAGACTTCAAGTGGAGGCAGTGGCAAGCTGGGCCTTGAAAAATGAGTAGAGATTTCCTCATTAAAAATGGGGTAATGGGAAGGGTGGTATTCCAAAAACAGCAAAAGTATGAGCAAAGGCAAGCGTGTAATTGCACAGCTTATTTCATTCATTTATTCACCTAGTTGGAGTTCATAAATTGTTCTAAGCTCAGAGGAGAAGGAGTAATATGGTGTACCAACAGCACTGCATGAGGGAGGGGAGTAGGGAGGTGGAGGGGGGAAGCGAAGGAGAGTGGTAGAAGAAGAAGCTAGAAAAGCAAAGTTGGGGCCAGCCCACGAAAGCAGATGTTGTTTCGTTTATTTGTACTTTGTACTTTCTGTGAGAAGGGTAGGCCGCTAAATTTTCAGGCCAACACTCACTTTTATAGTTACAAAATAATACAAGCTGACGTTAAGTTGAAAAAGCACTATCATGTGGCTTCCTGCCATACACCAGAGACATTCGTAGCAGTAAAATTAAGTATTTAGTGATCCAACATTTTTTAGATCCTTTCCCAAGCGTCATTGCTTCCCTCCTGGGCAGCTTTGGACAAAAATGGAAAAAAAAAAAAAAAAAGAGGACGAGGATAAGGGGAAAAGAGAGCCGGAGGGGGAAGAGTGGCGAGAAGGGGGAGGAGGAGGAGAAGGAGAAAAGAAGAAGGGGAAGAAGAAGAGGAAGACCAACAACGCTGTTGCTCATGTTCTCATACTGAGACCACCTCAGCAGGAGAGGGAATGCAGGCTGGTCATACTGGTTTTGATGAGACTTCTATGCAAGCAAACCTCACCAGAAACATGAAATCTGGGCTCTCCAATCAGAGGTGGATTTTTTTTTTTTAAGAGATGGATATTTTTACTCTGCTAGCACATGGTCACCATTCTCCAAAATAGGATTTACCTAAGACTGTATAGAAAATGTCTCTGTATGGAATTCATCTCTTCTTCATTCCTTAGAGAAAGAAACCAAGAGATTTTCTGTAAAGAACAGCACCAACAACAGCTTATCAAGAGACAGTGTGGAAATTTGAAAATGTTTTTAAAGGTGGGTTGTGCATAGTATTGAATCAAAGGCTATGTTTTCCAAAGAGAGATGAGATATATTGTCTGAAAAGATGCAGTTTGAAGAAAGGGACCAGGCTAATGTAGACGGCGGCTGGTGCCAGGATGGACATGAAAACGAAGGTGATAGAGGGAGAGTTCTGTGTTGGGTTAAGATCAGCTGAAGAGGACATCTAAAGAGGAAAATAAATCAGAGGCTGGGCTTCCATGAGTTGCTGTCCAAAAGAATGGGCATAAATTTGTATAAAATGCCTGCTGGTGAGCAAAGCAAAGGATTTCCTCTTTTTGTGACATGTCGTTGTGTGACACACAGGAGAGCACACCTTTTATTCATAGTACTAGGATCGGTTTATCTGAAGAAACTGCTAATGTGTTTGAAAGGAGAAAGAAACTGCACTTATAGACTGTATAAATAAAGACACTTGCACCTCAAAGGGTTCGTGGGGATTTAGAAGTAAGGCTTGAGACTCTAGAAAGAAACAGTGACATTAACGTGGTTTATTTAAAAGAGATGAAATCCAAGGGAATTTGCCAGATCTGAGAGGAACTCTTCTGTGTTCTATCCAAGCTGAACATTCCATTTTTACAAGGGCTCCTTTGTTGTCGTGTTTATACACAGACTAATAAATGCTTGACCTTTTTTAGTGATGAAGGAACAGTCTGTGCCTCAGGAGCATATTATTTCAAGAAGCACAAATGAAGAGAAAGTCCAAACCCCTCTGGGACAGATGGACTAAATATTTTGATATTGGAACCACATGGGGAAGGACAGGGATTGGGAAACAGAAATGGAGGCCTGATAAGGGAATCTGGAAACAGCACTGGTCTTCTCAGATGTTTCCAGGGACTCCAGGTACGTACGGAACTGGACAATGACCTCACGTGAGGAGGGGGATCAAAGTGAGCTAGACATTTATCTTGATGTGTAGTCAAAATGGACAATAGATGCGAAAAGTATTTGTGGCAATATTTCTGGCAAAAGTGTTGATTTCTCAACTTTTGGATTCTGTATAAAAATCACTAGTATTCATCAAGCATTTCCCGCCTAGCTAGAACTGAGTGCTTTATATGAATTAACTTATTTAATCATCGCATTGATCTTAGGATACAGGCACTGTAATTTCCACCCCCACTTTTTTTCTTATGTAGACATAGAGGTACAGAGAGGGTAAGTAACCTCTGAGAGTCACAGAGTGTTAGAGAGACGTTGAACCCATTTAGATGATGCCCAAGTCCCTGCCCTTATCCTGCCTCCCTGTGACTTTAGCAGTCATTAGGTTCTCATTTCCCTCCCTCTTCCAATGCTACTTTATCCCCCACTCCCTATTCTAAACAAGAACTGCTGCTAAATTGAGGGTGAACTTCAGAGCATCCACGGTGCCTATGTAGCTGCCCTTAAAGTACCCCACGTATATGTGTGTCTTTGAAACAATAAATCCATGGGAATCATTACAGTGGTGTGTGGCATGCTTAGAATGTGGCATTTCATTATTACTTAATGGATGTTGTTTCTAATATCATACTGTTAAGAATTATTTTGAGAACAAAGAATACTCATCAATGGTGATGGTGACAGAAAGTTTATTTTAAAAATTAAAAATAACTTAACTTTTGATTCAAAAAGTCTTTACTGTGGAGCATCAGGGACCAGTGATGAAATGTGGGACTCCAACCAGAGCTGAAACCACAGGCGTCTAAAATGCAGCGGAAAGACACAATGAAGATGTGAAAGCCCTAAATAACAAGAAGCCATTGGTCTCGCTCTTGGGCATAATGAACTCCTACCTGCACTCGGTGCCACACGATGCAGGGTTTGTGGCACCGCTGGGACTGTTCGTCAAGAGCAATGTCTGGTAACAGTTCCGCTCAAGGACAGCAGTTGCTCAGGGGGTGTCGGCCACACCCTTGAGTCAGGACCAGCCTGGCCTGCTCACCAGTTCTCCCTCCCAGGAATCCAGGAGCTCAAGCCTTGACTTTACTTCCTCCATTCTCTCTTTACCCAACATCTGTTTTCAGAAGAAGCAATCAGATAAACTCATTCATTTTGAAAAGTGTAATGTGTGACTCTTCCAAGGGGAGCTGGTTTTAACAGAAAATCAAGCCTCATAGCAAGGGGTGCGACAAGGTCTCAGATTTAACTCTCTCTACCTCAGGAGTGTGAAAAACAAAAGGCAGCTTTTTTGGTTTCCAAAAATGATCTAGTCTTACTTCTCTAGTCTTCCCCACACTGGGTGCTGTGGGGAAAAAAAAGGCTTAAAATTGCCATTTAAAGCCATTTTAGTCTCTTCCAGTTTCAGATAGTCTTATTTTGAATAATTATTCAATCACTACAATGTGCCCCCTCCATTACTTTTCTGTTGCTGCTGAAACAACGCAAATTTAGTGGCTTAAAACAACATAAATTTGTTTTCTTGCAGTTCAGAAGTCCGAAATGGGTCTCATTAGGCTAAATGCAAGGTGTCGGCAGGGCTGGTCCCTTTCTGGAGGCGCTATGGGCGAATCTGTTTCTTTACGCTTCCCATATTCCTTGGAGTGTGGCCCTTTTCTTCCATCTTCAAAGCCCACAACAGCAGGCAGAGTTCTTCTTGTATCTCTTCCCTCTGCCCTGACTTTTCTGTCTCTTTCTTCCACATTGCAGGACTCTGGTATTACATGAGCCCACCCAGATAATCCAGGATAATCTCCCTACTTCAAGGTCAGTTGATTAGCAACCTTAATTCCATCGCATTCTTAATTCCCCTTCACCATGTAAAGTAAATTTTCGCAGGTTCCATGGATCCAAGTATGGACGTATTGCGGGGGCCATTATCCTGTCTGCCACACCACCCTTTCCAGCTTGTTTCTCTCTCCTTTGCTGTTTCTTCCTAAAATGGCACATTGCTGCCCACGTGCACGCACGGGGACGGTGGGGGGGGGGGGGGGGGGTAGAGGGCCTTGGACCCAAGGGTTCTCTTTCCCCTGCGTCACCGCTGGTTTCTGTTACAACGTGCTGGACTGGGCTTGTTTCTGGCTGAGCTGGACCTCGCTGATGAAATCTGTGACTTGTGAATTTGTGTTTCTTACAATTATCTCATGATGTGTAACAAACTACCTCAAAAGTGAGTGGCTGAAACCAACAACGTTTTAATTGTTAACATAATAATTTCTCACGACTCTGTGGACTGACTGGGCTCAGCTGGGCAATTTTTCTGTTCCACACAGTGTGGCTGTCACTCGTGTAGCTGTATTCAGCTGAGAGCCTGGCTTGCACTGGAACGTCCACGACGGCCTTTTATCCTCTGTGGTCTTCTCCCTCGTGTCCTCTCGTCATTCAGGAGTGTAGCCTGAGTTTCTTTACAGCGTGGCACTGGCTTCCAAGAGAACAAAAGCACCAAAGCTGCCAGGCTAGGGCCTCATACTGACACAGCATCACTTCAGCTACAATCAGTTGGTCAAGGTAGTGCAGGGTCAGCCGGATTCAAGGGGAAGGAAAGCAGACTCCATGTCTTTGTAGATGCAGGTAAGAGAAGAAGTGATAGCAGCTACATTTGCAGGCCAAGTGCCACGTGATCCGTCCTGTTAGCTTGATCAGGGCCTGAGGCACCGGCTCTGTGAATCCCGAGTCAGTCAACACTCTCATCATTCTAGGGGGCTCTGAATTTATGACCGAGCTGGGTGGCATGCCCTGCAGCCCTTTGCCCCAGGGTCACTGTGTTCCACCAGGTAATCTCCTAGTCAATGCTCCAGTTGGCCCCAGTATCTACATCCTGTTGTGCCAGGGTTGGTGGGAACTCCTGGGCACTTTTGGTGCCACAGGCTGCTGCTGGGCACTGAAGCTTGGGAATACTAACTTAGCCCTCTCCAACAAGCTGTCCTGGGCCACTATCGGTCCTCTGCTGAGGCTTCGTGGCCACAGTGGAGCACCTTGCACGGTGGTGTCCTCCGGGAGCTGGAGCTGGAGATACAGCATGCCTGCTGATGAATTACACAATTAATGCATTTTCTGATCTGAGGAGAGGGGCCCAAACTCTCTCTGCTTTTGAATTTCTCTTGAAATCTGTCTCATTGCTCCTTCCTCTAGGATGTTACCACAGAAGGTCAAATCAGAGCACAGATGGCTAACTGCTTGATTCTCATCATCTTCAGGAAAAAAGGATTTCTCCTCTTCCCCATCCTATTGGATAGTGGCTTTTCTAAGTTCATAACTCCTTTATAAAATGTAGCTTTGGTCTGCTTCTCTACTTAAGCTGACTCTTCAGTTCTCCTGAGGCCTACAGATGTGTTGGGGATACTCAGATTTAGGATACATGCAGTCCTTCATAACCAGGTGGGTAAGAGGACCAGAAGCTAGCGATAATTGGATCCAAGCTGAACATAGGATGGAAACCTAGGAGGTGAGAGTCAGAACTTAATGTGAGGGTGCAGAGAATTTTGCCCACCAATTGAGACCTGCTTTGAATTATATTTTGCTAGGAAGAGGAACAGGGTACTCTGGTAAAAGCACTGGGCCAGGAGTAATGACAGCTGGGTTCCAAGCTACTGTCTATGCATGTGAGCTTGGGTGACTCAATCTCTCTGAGCTTCATTTTCTTTGTCTATAAAATGAAAAAGGTTGGACTGCAGGTACTTTGTGGTATAAGGTTTTCCTCTTACAATATTCCCATAATAACTATGTACTAGTGAGAAGAAATAGAAGACATGACGTATACTAAATCCTGTTCCCACTAGTAGGTTGCTGTTGAGATCTCTCATATACCAAGTGACAAATAGTCCCAGAGTCCACTAAGATCCAAGTATCTGCTTTCTTGCTGAAAAAAGCTGGACTAGAGAATAGGACTACAGCTGAAATCAGGGCTTCTACTCCTTTGCCTCAAGTCTAAACCTTGTGACTTATGGAAGGAGCATACTGGATCTGTAGAGCACACACCCAGGTAGCTGAATGGAGGGTAGCTGGCTTACTTCTCACTCTGTGGTCCCCCAGACCACGTGGAATACCATATGGATGCTGGAGCAGATGCCCAGCTTGTCTTGCAGGCAGGCAGCTCTGAAGAGAAAGCCCACCCAGAGAAACCAACTCTCTCTCTGGCCCAAGCTACCAGTTTACATACCATCTTCCCCTAAAGACAAAATATTGGGAAGGGTGGGGAGACCAGTTTTGGGAGGTTACCAGGGAAAGCACAGTAAACAGGGTAAGATTTACAATGCAGACTTAAGTCAGTGCTGTCTCCATTGACAAGAGTTTCTTCTTATTTAGAGTTATCCTCTGCTTTCTGAGAGGGAGATGCTTACCAGTAAAGACTTCCTTTATAAGTGTAAATGTCCCTTATAAAAGGATAACTTCTACTCTGTTCAGAGCTTCTCCTGTGCCTGCAGTTTCTCAAAAATAATCGGCTCAAAATAATCTTATGCTAGAACTAGGACTAGAACTCAAGTCGCACACCAAAGTCTGTGCTTTTTAAAAATAATGCACATGGCATTTAGAAACACTTTTATCCATGACAAAAACCAGTGGAACTGGTTTTGGAGAGCATTAGACCATGTTAGATAATTGAGAAGTTTGAGAAACATAATAAAAGCACTAAGAGAATATTGTAAAGCTTATGGCTCAGGTCAAAGACCCTTGGATTGGAGAACAAAGTGATGGGTGCCTTTAGCCTGTGGTGTGGGAATTTGGCTCCAAAATTAGACCTGTTGGATGATGTAACAGACAAGGTGGGACAAAGGACTGTGGAACCACTAATTGTTTTCGACATGTAAACTGGTATGTTGGTCCTCAATGAATGTTTTTAGTCATGAGAACTATGATGACAATAATTATGCCATATTCAGGAGGCAACAGGAAAGATGGAGAAGGACTGGGAGTCTAAAATGTAGGCTATTAAAGAGAGACTCCTTATGGAGGCTGATCTAAAGCCTGAAATTGTGAACAAAGACCGAGGATGACTCTAGTACCTGCTGTGTGGAGAGGCAAAGTGGTCAATGGTAGTATCTATCCCCAGAGAGATGTGAATTAAAAATGACGGAGGCCACAGGATGCTGACAGATATTTTTTTTAAAAAAGAAACCATGAATAAAACCACATCAACATCTATTTCCTAATTTTAACAAAGTACTGTCTACTTTCCACTTGGTGGACAATGCTTCTGCTCTGTCTCTGGAAATAATTGTTGTTTGACAGTCTTAGAATTCATTATAATGCCAAATGAACATGTCGAAATTAATACCTCTCCAATCTGTATTGTCAGAAAATGAGGTGTCACAAAGAAGTGTTTTTCATTGAACTGAAGCTTAGACCCTTTAAGCAGCAAACTTTTAAAAAATTTAGCTATTTTTATGGAAATTGTAATAGATTCCATTCTTCTTGGCCTCATTAAACCCAGTATAATGAACATCATTTAACATTTTCTTAATGGCTCTGAGTCCTTGCTATGAACATCAACTCTACTACTGGGCAGTGGTACAAGATGTCCTCAGAAGTTGGTGAAATATACAGGGTCCCACCGCAGTCTTTCCTGGGCCAGAGATGATGCTTGTTTTTCCTGTCTAGGACCACTATGGTGGCTTCCGCTCTTAACCCCAGGTCCTACCTATGTGCTCATTTCTATTCTTTCTTCTTTAACCAGTAATGCTCCTAATACATCATCTGTAACCTTTGTGTGAACTGACAGCTGTTATAGAAATCAAATCACCAATCTTTTTAAAACTGCCACCATATTTTTATAGAATTCTCTACCAGCAGATTATGATATAAAGGCTTAGAAAGGACCTGGACTTCTGCCATAAATAAATAGCATAGACTTGGTGGCAGGGAGTTTCCTTGATGTCTGGACATCTTTTACATTGGTGCTTACCTAAATTCACAGCTGTATTCTGGATGCTTTTGATTTTTGCAGTCTATCACCAGATAGAACATTATTGGTATTTGTAAGTTTTATTTTCCTTTGTTTTCTAAGATGACATTACTCAACACTCTGGTCTCATACTATTAGTTCAGAATTAAGTTAGTCCAGAGAATAGGTACAAAAGGAAAATATCTCAGGAATTCCCTGGTGGTCCAGTGGCTAGGACTCCATGCTTTCACTGCCAATGGCCCAAGTTCAATCCCTCATTGGCAAAAGTTCAATCCCTGGTTGGCAAACTAAGATCCCACAAGTAGTGTAGTGTGACAAAAAAAAAAAAGAAAGAAAGAAAGAAAGAAAGGGAAAACATCTCATTGTATCAGGTAGCTTTTGCTGTGTAACAAACATCCCAAAGTGTAGTGGTTTGCAACAACAAACATTTCTTATGTCTCTCCATTCTGTGGTTTACTGAACAATTTTCCTAGTCTGGGCAGGTTCAACTAGGGCTGGAACAGCTGGGACCGTTCTTCATGTCATCTCTCATCTTCCAGCAGATAAGCTAGGCTTATTTATGTGGTGGACAAGAGAAAGTGAACCCCATTATGCAAGCACTTTTTAAGCCTGTACTCGTTTCATGTTTGCTAATGACCCAGAGGCCAAAGCAAGTCACATGGCCAAATCCAGATTCCAGGGAGAAATAGACTATATCTTGATGGGAGAGGCTACAGAGTCACAGTGCAAAGCATCATACATGCAAGAATGGATTTTGTGCTCATTTTGCAATCTACCACATTCACAGTACTTATGCCATAACCCAGCATGTACACCTTATGGAAACTTCAACTCTGCTACCCCTTTGATATACTAAGCTAATGCTCTTCTTCCTACTACCATCAGATCTCCTGGAAGAGTAACTTTTCTTAACCTCTCCACTTCCTTCTCCTGGATTCAATTCTTAATTCTTGAAAGCTGGTTTCTGCAGCAAGTAAGTAGGTTAACTAGCTACTGCCCAGTTATCAATGACATCATCTCAGATCCTATCTTCCTTGACTGTTGTGTAGTTTTTAACACAATTAACTGCTTTTTTTGGAATTCACTTCTTATAGCTTCTATTATAAGTAAATATTCATTTTCTTCCTAGTTCATTGACTGCTTTTTCTATTTTCTTTTCAAAGCTCTATTTCTCCTTCCATGATTAAATATGTGGTTCTGCCCTCATCCACCTTCTCTTTCTTACATCCTCTCTGTAAACTCACTCATGTTCACAGCTTCATTACAAACTAAATACTTGATGTCACCAGTTTATATCGCCAGTTCCTACATTTTTCTTAAATTTGCCTCCATTTTTCAAATGGCCCACTGACTAGTTCCACTGAAATGTTTGACCAATAGTTCCTGTGAAATCTATTTTGGCTGCAAAGAAAGGAGATAGTGCTGCGAGCTGTACAATGCCCTTATAGCCTGTCAGTCATTTGATTCTAGATTTTCCTTCAGATAAAAGGGACGGGGAGTGGTGGAGGGAGGCAGTGTGGGACTAACCAACATTTGCTGAACACCTACTGTGTGCAAGGTGCTGTGCTCTCTCTTAATTGACCAAGGTGAACATCTTCTAGGATTGCTTTCAAACAGGAGAAAAGAGGCAGACATGGAATCCACATAGGTAGCATTGCAGACAGCCACTGATACCTGAGTAAAGGTTGCAGTAACACCAAAGGAAATGAGGCTCTAGAGATCTCTGTTTGCTGTAATAAATAAGAGGTATTTGACAGCCTCAAACAGTTTTCAAAGAGTTTCTGCTAAAGCTATCTTAGGGTTTGCAAAAAGGAAACATTCTTAAGAAAGATCTGATTTCTAGGGAAATGGATTATAAAATAAAATTGCGGTTCTTTTTTCCGCCTGATAAAAGGGCTTAGAGACTTCTAAGTCCCAAACTAAGCCCCTGGTAACATTTCTTCTGTTCTGAGTCAATTTCATTCAATGAAACTGAAAATTCTGGTGGTCATAAGATGGACATACTTCCAGTTATTTCCTGTGCCAGATTCCTTGTTGGAGCTCTTATGGATAAGCCAGCTGCAGAACTATATACGTTTGTAGCCATACTACTGTGTATGCTGACATCATCACTCTTCTGAGGGAATGCTAAGTATAATTAATCAAGTCATCAGGCTTGATGTGGAACGGATTCTGAATATGGTATGAGAGGACACCGATGGCCCAATAGTAGGTTCTGAACCTATGTTTTCCAGGATAATTTTTTTAAATGTAGTTGTGTCTTTCCTTTAAAAAAAAAATAAAATAAAACTACCTTTGTTCTGTCTTATTTTCATATCAATAGTGCACATAGAATTTCCCAATGCCAAAATAGAACATGGTGTGATAGAATATAGGCAGGCTGGTAGAATGAATGAAACACCATTCTCCAAGAAGAAGCAACCTACTAGGTTGCCATATGGCTTGAATTATATTAGTGTATCCCTCATTTAAAAAAAAAATGGATTGGATAAGAATTTGTGAGTGCACAGACATATATATACTACCAACTGTAAAATAGATAGCCAGTGGGAAGTTGTTGTATAACAAAGGGAGTTCAACTCGAGGATGGAAGATGCCTTAGAGGACTGGGAAGGGGAGGATGGGGGGGACTCGAGGGAGGGTGGGGGGGGAGTCGAGGGAGGGAGGGAATACGGGGATATGTGTATAAAAACAGATGATTGAACTTGGTGTACTCCCCCCCCCAAAAAAATGGATTGGATAAGAATTTGTGAGTGTTACTGATTTTTTTTGCTCCTTTTTGGTCTGTTTATATTGCTGTAAATATTCTTGCAGAGCAATTGCGACTCTTCTCATCGACCATATTCTCGGAGGGCTCATTCTAGGAAAGTGCTATTTAAGTATCGTGTATTGGGTATGAATTAACCTGTATTGTTCATGTCTCTTACTGCATTGTCTTTCTTATTGTCAGTGGCTGTAAGTACCACGGTTAGTGAATTTGGCTAACAGTGTTTGAAGCAGATGAGATTATAGCTCGCTCCTTGATAGCTGCATTGGCTCAGTCTAAGCTAAAGTCTTATTTTCATTAAAGGAGCAGACATGCTGAGGAAGAAGGTGCTATTTTTACATAGGGACTTTTTCTACTGAAACCACATGATAACACTGTGCTGTTAAAATGATCTCAAGCATGCTGAGTTAGCTGAAGAAACAATGCGCGTGTTGCCAAAATCAAGGCAGGACTGTTCTGTGCCTCCTTTAAGGTCCCCCAGCTCTCCTTGATGGTCATGAAGAGGAGACTAGGAGAGGAGCTGGTGGGAATATGCAAATTACAGGTGAAGTGGAGGTCACTTACTGTTACCTACAAGAGATTATTCAAATTCATGGTTATTGCCACCAATCATTGAGATATGAAAAGTTTGGTTATTCAGTATTTGCATATCACTATTTGTTGAGTACTGCTTTTATTCTAGATACACACACACACACACACACACACACACACACGTGTATTTTAAGCAAAACTAGCACAAAACAATACTAAGTTTAGAACATTAGAAACAAAGACGTTTAGGCAGAGGCCCTCCAAATCCAGTAAAAAAAAAATGCCTTTATTATTATTATTGTAGATAACTATGATTCAATATCTATGATATGACAAGTACTTGTACTAAGCATTTTACAAACATTATTTCATTTAGTCCTCACGATATTCTTCAAAGCAGCTATTGTCTGCATTTACAGAAGATAATGCTTCCCTTTCTTTTCTTCCTTCCTTTCTGATAATAACGGTCACATTACAAGTTATACTCAGCAGGAAAGTGACTGAGCTGGGATTCAAGCTTTGGTGTAAATATCCAGCTCCAAAGTCTGTGCCCTTTCACCAGGCCATGCTGCATATCTGAGGATGACATGTAGAGTTAATAAGGAAACTAGCCCTCTATCAATAGTATTCTTATTCTTTTTTTAAAAATAAATTTATGTATTTATTTTTATTTTTGGCTCTATTGGGTCTTTGTTGCTGCATGCAGGCTTTCTCTAGTTGTGGCAAGCGGGGGCTACCCTTGGTTGCGGTGCACCAGCTTCTCATTGTGGTGGCTTCTCTTGTTGCGGAGCGCAGGCTCTAGGCGCGTGGGCTTCAGTAGTTGCAGCACACGGGCTCAATAGTTGTGGCTCACAGGCTCTAAAGTGCAGGCTCAATAGTTGTGGCGCACGGGCTTAGTTGCTCCGTGGCATGTGGGATCTTCGCGGACCAGGGATGGAACCTGTGTCCTCTGCATTGGCAGGTGGATTCTTAACCACTGTGCCACCTGGGAAGTCCCAGTATTTTTATTCTTCACTCTTCCTCCCCTATTTCCAAAAAATATTAATGAGAATAAGTTATAGCATATCAAAATGGAAAAATAAAAATCTCCATTCCTGGTAGTCTTCAATTGCTAAGTGTAAATTGCTTCCCTTGTCTTCAGATACTGAAAGATTCCCTCTTCAGCCACGCCAGAATTTGAGTCAAGTTCTTTGTCATAGACAGGTTTTATCCTTGACAGAAAAAATCTTTAGGGAAGCTCCTGAATAAATAAAGATGTTAACATGTAGGAATTCACATCCCTTCTTCCCTTCTGTCTGCACAGCAGAATTTCTTTTGTGGCCAACATATTTCCCATGACTTTGCACAGATTTGGGGTTTTGGATAATGAGAACACTGTAGCTGCTTAACTGAGAAAGCCAGAGTTTGTAGCCAAACAGAAGTAAATAGCTGTGGAATATGACAGAGGAAGGGAAGATGAGACTGAAGTTAGCAGCCTTGGACTTGGGAGGAAACTGGGGGAGTTTTGCAGAAAAAGGATATAAAGATTTGGGGAGAATCTTCCACATATATGAGAAATGGAGAGACAATTATAGAGAGAAATATTTAAAACACTTACTGAGTTGTATTAATAAAATCCTAACCCCAGAGCCATTTTCCTAAAAAATATACAAAAAGATATTAACTGATGTTCAATTATTTTTGGAGACTGGACTAAAGTTTCCTTGCTAAGTCTGGACCACAAGGTAGATGGACTGTATATGGGTTATACTCTCATAGAAATATGAGGCGTTGAAAATGTTTGCAAAGATACCAGCAAAAAAAAGTTATGGACTTAATATGAAAGCCTAGAGTCAAGGAATTCTGGCCTTTTAGGAAAGAGGGAACCACTGGCATTTTGCAGGCTCTACAACTATCCAAAAAATATTGAAATGACCTACTAGATGCATATACATGTCCTCTCAAAGACTCCTTGTGACAGTGGGAAGCAGGGAAGAGTGAAGGAAGGTGGGTGAAAGCCTTCTGCTTTCTTGAAGGACCTTCTCTCTGGGTCTTCTTTTTTAGCAAAAGAAGGGACCTTTATCATTGTTATTAACATTATAACACCTAGGATAAAAACAGAGGCATGATAACATTAACAAAACAGTATTTCTCTGACCCTATTCCTCAAACACGTTAGAAAACCCATCCCCTCTCAAATTTCTCCGTAGATTAACCAAGTGTCTTTAAAGTGTTGTCTTCTAGAGGTCTTAATGAATCCGTCTTAGCATCCATCATTTTCCTCCTCTCCAGCTCTGGCACCCTGTGGTGGTTTTTATTGCAAAAGTCACCAATGTGTCAAACATTTTATGAAAATTGATCTTCTTTGCACACTTATGTTTAACAAGCATTTTAACAAATTTCTCAGTCTATCTTCATTCATAGTTAATCAAAGAACATGATTAATTTTAATTTCACATGAAGCAATAGGCATACAAATAGGGAAGCTCTTTTTTTTTTAAGAACTTTTATTGAGATATAATTGACATACAATAAACTGCATATATTTAAAGTGTACAATTTGATTTTTTTCGTATTGGTAATGTATATATGGCAATCCAGTCTCCCAATTCATCCCACCCCAACGCCCCCTGCTTAGGGAAAGCCTTAAACATAAAGTTAGGTTTAAGAGATTTATAAAAATTTCATTTTGCAATAAATTCCAAAAATTGCAATAACTTTCAGGTCTTAGTATTTTTTAGGATCCTTTCTCATGGTTTTCAAATATTTCCATAGGCACATTATTTCCCATTAAAATATCTTCTCCGGAAAAATTCATCATAGTTTTCATTTATATTTGGTAAAAATTTCTAAAGTTTTTCTTATTAGCAAATATCATAGAAAATGGCTAAATTATAGTGAATGTCCAGTCCTTGGTGAAAATGACAGAAAATTCAAGGAAAATTCAAACATTATCCTTTTGATATCTGAGACTTCTTTTGATATCTTCTGGCAATATCAGAGCAGCACCTTTGGTTATCTTGATAGCTTACATCTAATGGTTTGAACTTTCATCTGTTGGTTACAATCTAATAATATTTTATGTTAAAAATATTTAATAACTAGTGAGTAAATTTTAATAAAACCACAACATCACTAAAGTTACTTATTTAGGTAACTGCTAAATTATATCACCGATGCAATATTTTATTTTCTTGATTTATTCAAAAACAATTAACAAAAAGAAGAATACATTTCTATTTTAAAAACAGCATTCAAAGTAAAAATATTTCATGTATGAACTAAAATCTGTATTTAATAAAATTACTGCACAAATAAAAGCAAATTGTCACATAGAATGGCATAATTGAAGCAGCAAGTTCTATTTTTTCATCTTTAAAGTTGTCTATCATTATTTATTACACATCAAAACTTTTAACACAGGCATATGAAGTACCATAGGACTTACTATCAAAGCAAACGTGTGGAGCTGAGTCCGTGTGGGTCGAAGGCTAAGTGGGAAATTGGGAGTTCTCCAAATTCATTTCTATACAGACTACAATGTTTATTAAAGAAAATATAACAAAAATGTGCTAATTTGAAGCTTACTTATATATTAAAACTTAACAGTAACTGCACCAATTGTTTAGAATTTAGGCCCCCAATTTTTTTTTCAGAGAGGGCAATTTCATCACCGACATTGTTTAGAATGGCAGAGAATAATGCTAATAAAAAGCAGACCAACTCTTAGTTGGTTTTATTATAGTTTTTAAATTCTCTAGACAAGGCTCACCCTGACTGCCTGCCCAGAGAGGCCTGCTCTGTGACTCTGCCTTTGACAAGTATGCCTGGAGAATTTTTGCAAGGAGGAAACCACAACAAACAAAGTGGAGATCGTTTTGAAATTAACAACTATAATAAATATTTGTGTACATAAAACTTTTTATTTAAAAGTTGGGGCTGAGATAGTAATTTAATGATTTAAAAAATCAAAAGAATATTGCTTTCTCAATTTTTCTGATTTTAGTGAGAAGAGTCATTTAAATACGTATTATAAACGCCCAGTGTAGGATTGCAGCAAACGCTCCCTTTAACTTCTCAGTGTAAATTGGAGGAGTTGGTCTAGAATTTTCTTGCAGGCCCTTTCAAGTCTAACAATCTGTGATATCTATTTTGTTTTTTGTGAATGAAAGAACAAAAACTATCACCCCACCCCCACCCCCCACCTCCCACAGTTCTGCTCCTTACCCCAATCCTCAAGAGTTTGCTTAGAGAGGAGATTAAACTTGCACATCTTTCTGCATTTCTATAATCTCCACACCAGAAAGATGTAACACCTGAGCTAAACAGTAAGGGGGAAAAGCCATAAATACTAAAGCTTTTTCCGGGTCTTTGTGAGCCTAAGGGTATCCATGGAGAGGTCGATTGCTCTGGAATGGATCCCATTTCTTATGCAGTGGTAAGTTTCAGGATACAGTCTGAGGAAAAACAAAGGGAAATGGCAATGCTTTGCATCAAAATGTCAATGAAAGCTATCTTCTTCCTGGGAAAAAGCAGTTCCGAAATTATGTTGCATATGGAAAAATGGATTTTAATTCTACTGTTTCTGAAAGTTAGTTTTTGTCCTTGAAAAATGTAGTGTGTGTGTGTGTGTGTGTGTGAGTGTGTGTGTGTGTGGTATGTGTTATGCAACAGACACCCACTGGACTACTGAAGGGGATGTGAAAGTGTATCTTCACCTCACACATCATATAGGAGGGAAAACTTGATATGGTTCAGATTTGGAATAAGTGCCAAGGCCCACCTTCAAACTGTCCTGCTGAAGGTGCTTTGATACTGCTCTTGATAGACTAACTCACACTTTAGAAAGTATACTGCTGGAGATCGCTAGCTCCTATGGATTGTCTGGAGGCCAGGAGAAGAGAGGTGAATCCTAGGGTAAGACCAGATCTTAGGGGTGTAATTGTCTTCTTTTTCCTTCTCCTAATGCTGTTCCTCCTCCTCCTTCTTATTTTTTAATTAATGTACACCAAAAAAGATGGAATGGATTACCCTGTATATTCCCATCACCTGTTCACAACCTTTGCTAATCTTCCCCATCCTCTCTCCTCACACATACAACTTTAAAACAAATCCCAAGCACATATGATTTCACTCTCAACTTAATGATTCCCTTTTTTACGTGACCGTAATTCTCTTACCTAAAAAATTAATAATTCCTCAAACCAGCAAATAACTACTCACTGTTCACATTTTCAATTGTCCTATGACTGTCTTTTTTTTTACATTTGTTTGTTTGAATCAGTTTATATAATGTGAATAGCTGATCTTTCTTATTTTATTTTCTAGGCTACCCTCTCATCTTTTGTTCCCCATTGGGGTGGAGTTTTCTTAAAGGAAGGTAGACGTTTGCATTGAGGAAGCATACATAAAAATAATGATATTTAATAATTATGGATGTAGTAATAATAATTACTTGATACAACATGTATTTTGTGTTCATGCTATATGAAATACTTAATACATATGAACTCATTTAATCCTCACAACAACTCAGTGGGTGAGGAACTACTGTTTCTCAATTTTGCAGTTGAGGAACTGGGGTACAGAGAGGTTCAGTCGTTTGCCATAGGACACATGCTTTGTAAATGGTGGGAGTCAGGATTTGAATCCAGCTTTTAATCACATGCTGCTTCTTAACAGCCAACTATTTTCTAGCATTTACTAGTGTCATGCACTTTTCTGAGCGCTTTACTTGACAATGCATTTAAACCTCACAACATCCCAATGAAGGCAATGCAGTCATGGTCCCCATTTCATTAATGGGTAAGTCAAGACACAGAGAGGTTAGACATGAGAAGGGTCTCGGGAAAAGCAGCTCCCAGATGGACAACTCAGGGGCAGACTCAGGAGACTACTCACCCTTGCCCCAAAATCCTAAAGGAGGAGGCCCTTGAAGGAGGGTGGGGGGGGGGGGCTGATGAGTATGTTACATCCTTCACTGCCCTCTCAGTTCACCTTTGTAAATACTTGGTCTCTTTCTCCTGCAGACACTACACCTTTTAGACATTTAAGGGAAACTTTAAAAACCATGCCATCATTCTCAGTAATATTCTCTTCTTAAGTCTATTCTAAACATGAGTTCAAGACATTTAGAAATGACTTTACACTCTTTAGCCCTGGGGGCCAGTTACTGCCTAGCTATGAGACTCTACAAAGAATAACACTGCTTCCAGAGCCCACCTCAAAAAAAAAATCACTGTTCCATATGTTGAACTTTCTTCCATCTTTTCTTTCCACTTTTCTCTTGCATTTTAGGTACTTGTAAAGACCTCTGTGGGCAGGGAGTGGCTGCACTTAAGCACTTAGAAGTTCTGCAAATTCAGATATAGTCCACGCAAACCTCAGACATTGATTTACACTATAGGCAGTATAGTTGACAGAGAGAGAGACCTACCCACTTTAGAGACAGATTTGTTTTACTTTCTGGGAATGAGTCTCCTTTAACAGATGCCAGAAAAAATCCTAGGGAAAAAACATTATTAATGACTGCTGGAAAGAATGAATACATATTTAATTGAGATTGGAGTTGTTAAAAGATAATTTTTTAATTAAAATCAAGATTCTCATACAAATATGAAGTGAACAAATGCTAAAGATTTTATTGAACTCTTTCATTAATGAGGAAACCAGTAAGATGTTACAACCAGTTCAAAGGAAAAATCTGAAGAACAAACACTTATATACAGGCAAAGGGGAATAAGAAAATGAAACTGCTAATAGATGTGAAAATTTCATAGGCCAATAAAATGTAATTGTTGGAAACTTCTGCAAGGGAAAATCAAATGTATCTCTACAAGACAAAATTCACTTTCATCTCTGTGCACAAGGATCACTTGCATTACTATCAGCTTTCTACAGTTTACAGAGTTGTAAAGTAGCCTAGTCAAATACAGTAAAAGGAACAGATCCCTATAAAATCAGATAAGCCCCAAAGGTCTTCTATGTAATGCACTGAAAGGACATGCAGTAATCTTTTGCCCATTTCAAAGTCTTTCCTAACAGATTTTCCTAACAGATCCATAAATAAAAACTTATTTATCAAGTAGAGCAACCAGGCAAGGTGATTTTTTGAATAGATTCCTTAAAATAGTAATAATATTCAGAGGATCTCTGTTAGCCAGTTACCACTCTCCTGCTCTATCTCCCTTTTCCCCTAAATTGTCTCTTTCTTTTAAGCTGACATCATGGCAGATTTGGTACTGGAGTAAGGTAGAAAACTTTAACATTTTATCCAAAAAGTTTGACTTAAGAAAAGTGAGTATCTATCACATCCTTGTTGGCAGGTGCCTTACTCCTAACACTTTCAAACCAGCTACAGAAAGCTGATTATTTACCCATTTCCTGGAATGTAGTCTCAAAGTCAGGCAAACTAAGGGCAGTTTCTCTGCATACTTTATGTTCACTAAATTGCACTGACATTTGCTATATCCAACTTCAAGATAAAAATATTGGCCGGTGGACACTATATTGGTCTAGAAAGCTCACTCTCCCTTCCTGTTTTAATGGCAGAGGCCATAACTGGGATGTAAAATGTAACCCCTGAAGTAAGTTTCACATGTTAACTCTTCCCAGGCTCCGGGCTCCAGACATGCTTGGGACATTGTTCTGTCCTGCTGACTCAGGCCTTCAATTGTACCAGTCATTACCTGTTCTCTCCCACTCATCTGGATCTTCTTTTCATACCTGGAGTCAGAAATTTTCAGGATCACGGTGTTAGAGCCTCCCGAGATTTCCCTTGGCTCAGTGGCAAGGGATCATGACCACCAGCAGCCAAATATCAGAGGCCCAGTAGGAACGATCATCCAAACAGAAGTGAGCACAAGATCTTGAAACTTCAAGTAGCAGCGTAGGAACAGCCTACCGGAAGTAATTCTCAAGTGAAAATACAATGACACACTGTCCCTCTCACAAAATACTAAGACAAAGTAAAATATCCAGTGGCAATGAGGAGGGTATGGTTAGTGCATGTGTATCTTGGTAAAGACATTCGGCAAACTGAATGGTTCCATGACCAAGAGCTTTAGAACATCATACCTCTTGATTCACCAAGTCCTCTTCTGGGGATAATTCAAAATACAGTGAAAAGTGTATGCACAAAAAGGTGTATTTTAGTATTATTTATAATAATAAAAAATCAAAAGCAAACTAAATTTAACAATAAAGATTGATAATAGTGTCGACTGAAAAAATATTCACAACCTAAAAGTTGAGAGTTATGTTTTATTCAGAAGGAATTTTTAGGACTTCAAGCCCAGGAGGCAGCATCTCAAGTAACCCTGAGAGAACTGCTCCGAGGAAGTGAGGAGGGGAGCCAGGTTATACAAAAGTTTTGCAACAAAGGGCGGGTAGTCTGAACATCAAAATATTATTGTTAATTAAAGAAAACCAGATATCCCAAGTTAAGGAATTTAGTGCTTTTCTATGTATGGGAAGATGCAAGAATCTGGGCTCACTGAAATCTTTCCTTTGATATGCACCTTAGCTATCTGGGGCCAGGTATCCTGTATTTTCACATCCTGGGTTTCCTCAGGGCTCACCATAGGGACTGGCTGCACTCTGATGGCTGCTAGGTGGCAGGTATTCTTTCCTTCCTGAGTTCCTTCAGTGCTCAGCAGCTCACATCGGTGGTGGCTGCAATCGCTGATGAGTGTGACATCCTTTGTTTACTGATATGGCAGGAAATACTCCATTTCTCAATAGTCATTTGTGTATGTTTTGAAATAAGATGTAAGTATTTAAATAATGATTATGAAGAGTTTAAAAACACAGGAAAATGTGTGATAATGGAATTTTTTAAACAGTTTTTACTATGGAAAATTATCAAACAGACAAAAAAGTAAAGAAGCTAGCATGATGAACCCTCTTAACAGTTGTCAATACAAAGCAAATTCATTTCATCTACCATATTCGCTTTTCCTGCCCAGATTGTTTGAAGCCAATCTAAGACATCATACCATTTCATTTGAAAATGTTTCAGCATGTACCTGTAAGAGAAAAGAATTCCTTAAAAAACACACTTCCCATCTGAAAAATTAATAATATATCCATCAGAAAATAGAGCATTAAAAAAATCCAACATTCCCAACAAATAACCACAATTATCACATCACTTTCATCAGTTCTTTTGATCCTGTTCTTATTCCATTGGGTCTTGGGTTAGCAATCTAAGTTCACAAAGCTATCAGCTCCTGGATCAAAAAAACAAGCCCTAGAAATCCTGACTCAGAACCTTGGTACAGTCTGAAAGTTGTCTAAGGGCTGTCAGCTCAGAAGCCTATATTCTGAGTCCATTCTTTGAAGTATCAGTAGTTAGGAGTACCCAGTACAGTCCTTTCCTTGAGGCACTAAGACTTTTTTTGTTAAAGATCCAGTCAGATCTCTGGCTTGTAACTTATAGCAGAGCCTTTAGGCAAGCATGGGAGGAAAGCAGAAGTGACCTCTAAGACTGAGTGGCTGTGGTTAATTTATCACAGTAACCAGCAATATCAGAACAGAGGAGAACAAAGTCGTCTAATGCGTGCATGTTTCATAAGGGTGTGATTAATGTTTCCCCTGAGAATAAGAACATATTAGGACAGCAAGGGCAGGGCCAAGTCTTAAGGACCTCCCTGTCAATTGTACTCTCTGAAATGTTTATATTAATAACATTGTACCTCTATCAACTTGACTTGGGGAAGGCTGAGCACCCCTTCCGATTGGACGTCTCTTCCGATGCTACCCTTATGATATTATTGAACGTATTAAAAAATATCATGCTGCCCAACAAACCTGATTATTTCTAATATTCTGTTTTTATAAGGTAAGAGAACAAATCTTTGTGATTTTCCAGAGGTTCTTTGAAAATCTCCAAGGTAGTTTTCTGAGAATTTTATTTTTTCTAAATTTAGAGTCTGATTTTGGGAAGGCAAAAGCAACAGATTTAATAGAGGAAACTTGGTCAATGATTAAAATAGGATCAGGGATGTTTGAGAAAAAAAGTTTACTTACCTAACCATTAAAGCAACAACATAATATTTTAAATAGACATAGAAGTAGGTAAAACAATTTTAAGCAACGTTGGCTTTTTCATATGTGAAGAGACTTTGTTCTTTGTTCTTAAAAAAATAATCACAGACATGATAAAATCAACAAGAAATACAGAAAATTATCCTGGCGAATTATAAATCTCTGCTATCTGAATGGATTATACAAAAGTTAAATAATAACTGCTTATTACCCCTTGTTAAGAGCTCTAATACAAATTTAACATTTTAATAGTGAGGAAGCCAAATTCTATTTTTGCATTAATTCAATATTTGGTAATAAAGAATTCCAAGTTCCTTTTCAAAAAACTATCTTTTGAATAAATCCATCAAAACTGAGAAAACGTTGCCAAAATTTGAACATATTTCATTGCTTCTTTTTAGAAAAACCACGACAAATATGGTTTACTTTCAGTAAACCTACAATTTTCTGTCTCCATTCAAGTGTCGTCTTTCCCTATCCTATTTCATGTTCTGGAGCGGATTATTTTCCTTTAGAACAAAACTACTCACTTTTCTTTTGAAAAATCAAATTCCTTTACAAACATTGTTCTTGTCTTCATTAGTGTTTACACCATTGTCACTATTGTTCTTAGTATGGTCTTACAACCTATATTAACGGTTTAACTCTTTTTTTTTTTTTTTTTGGCTGCGTTGGGTCTTTGTTGCTGCGCGCTGGCTTTCTCTAGTTGTGGCGGATGGGGTCTACTGTCATTGCACTGGCTTCTCTCTTGTTGTGGAGCACAGGCTCTAGGTGTGCGGGCTTCAGTAGTTGTGGCACGAGGCACACGGGCCCTAGAATACAGGCTCGGTAGTTGTGGCGCATGGTTGGTTGCTCCGAGGCATGTGAGATCTTCCCGGACCAGGGATTGAACCCGTGTCCCCAGCATTGGCAGGTGGATTCTTAACCACTGTGCCACCAGGGAAGTCCCCATTAACTATAACTTTTAAACAAACTAACCTCCATTTTACAGAGAACACTGGGAGATGTGTAATTGATAACTGAATGTTATATATTATGAACATATTCATTAACATGATACAAAGGTATGCTACTCTGTAGCATGGTAATAAGAAACAGATATATATATAATATTTATTTATTTAAACTGTGTTTAGTAATCAGTGTTTTAGCTGCCTATTTTAGATTATCTAGGTATCCAAAGATTATTTATTAAGCTGATTTAATGTAAGTCCAATATTTTAAAGTTAAGAATATTAAAAAGTACATTTTCGCTAACATGCTATAGAGCATAACTATTGGTGATAGCAAAAAGATTGTCAAAATTATAATTCAATTTGATTAGACACATAATTTTACATCTTTCATAAGTCTTAACACTCAAATAGTAATACTAACTTATTTCATCAGTAAACCAGTAGAGGGAGATTGGGATTGACACATATACTCTATTGATACTATTGTGTAAAATAGACAACTGAGGGGAACATACTGCACAGCACGGGGAACTCCACTTAATGCACTGTGGTGTCCTAGGCAGGTGGGAAATCCAAAAGGGAGGGGCTATGTGTGTATGTACGGCTGATTCATTTTGCTGTGCAGTAGAAGCTAGCACAATGTAAAGCAACCATACTCCAATAAAAATTAATTAAAATAATGAAATAAACCAGTAAAGGAAGCTGAAGATGCTCAGAAAACAAACTTAGATCTTCTAAAAAATAAATGTACAAGTATATTATATTTACTACTAATATCAGAGGGAAAAAATGTAGATTTTTTTCCCTTAAGCCAAACTTATAAGCTAGTGTGATTTATCCAGTCACCTTAATTGTGTGAATTTAGTTTATTATGAATTATATATTTTGCATATATATTTAGATTATCATATAAAATGTTTCTCAGTACTTTATAATAGAATTTTTTTGCTAAGAGGCTAGAACATTTAGAATATTCTAGTATTTAGTTTATTTTCTAGGAATTCTGGGGATATTAGATTTATGTAAACATACTCTAAGTATAAATAATTAACTTACTCTATAAGTCAATCAGAGGAAGTTCCTTTAATTTGAGACCTTATAATCTAATTTATTAATACCCTCCAGAGTTAAGAAAATATTTCACACATACAATGAGAGATGAAAACTTTGCTGAATTATAGAGAATTGGCTGGCTTCAGCTCTATAACCTCAGCTACAAGTCAGGAGTAAAGTCAGAAACAAAACCTCACCAGTCTGGTTCTCAAAGGGCTATTTTCCTTTCTAGTGGGCACAAAATAGTTTCTTAATTAATTTGAGCTCACAGTAGATAAATAGCCAAAGAAAAAGAATGACAAACTAGATTAGACGCCATCTCTCACCTGATGAAAAATAGATCTGCGTTGTCCACCTGACAGAGATCATCAAATGGTCAGATGGTAAACCATATTCCCCATAATAATCAGCCGTGTGCACCTCAGAACTATGTATACACACAGGGTCAACTCTTAACTATGGAGTTGAGACCTGCCTAGCAGTCCTGCATCTGGCTCTAGAAAAAGACATGGCCCAACCCACAAGTTTTACAAGGATGCTCTCTAGATTATGCAATTGAGACCTGTCTAGTGGTTAGAGACAAGACATGGACTTACCAGTGCCTGGGCCTAGCTGTGAAAAGACACACGTAGGTTCATGAACACCAGCTCTCCCCCAAAATGAGTCTTAATGTGTGCCTATTTATGTGGTGTGAATTTTCTTATAATTGCTGTTTTCGATTGTGTTACCAACACAATGTCATGAATACAGAATTGGGAAGGGATACACGTATTTGATTCTCACAAGTCAGTATAATCTGCTCCAGGACCCAACTGTGCTTGACCATAAGTTAATTAAAACAGACAGACTAGCAGACTTGGCTAAGAACAGAAACAAAAACAAAAACACAAAATCAGAAAAAAGAAAGTCTTTAGAAATGCAGAGTTAGTCATTTGGCGTTCACTCTGGGAGACAAGAAAAAGATGTGCCTGGATATCATCACTTCTCGGGCCACGCAGTTTAATGACACCAGTAGGTAAAGTCCACTTGAATATCTCAATGGATCTTCCAAAATGGCCCTAGTACTCAATATTTCACAAGATAGCATGTTCTATTTGTGAACAACTCTCATAGTTAGAAAACTTTTATTTATACTCAGCCAGAAGTCTATTTTCCTATAACTTCTAACCAGAGGGCTTAGTCATATTCTTGAGAAATGCACAGAATAAATCTAATTCTTCCTTTATTCAATAAACTTTCAATATTAATTATAGTTATCTTAGGACTTTAGTGCTAGCTCAACTTATTCACTTTACAAATAAAGAAACTGAGACCTAGAAAGGTTAATGACTTTCCTCAATTCATACAGCACTGTGATTTGCCACATTTGATGCAATCAGAGATGAAACTTAAAAACTGTCACAACATATCCCTCTTAAATCTTTGTACCTTAGTTGTATTAATATTTCATCTAATGTGTTTTTAAAACCTCTCATCATATAAGTTGCCCTCTTCTTATTTAGATAATGTCACTCTAAAAGTGAGGTACCCAGAATCTAATCACATGCCACGGGTGTCATCTGGTTAGTTCAGGGAACAGGGTGTGTTCTGAATTCTGGACTTATTAACATTTCCTTAATCATTTGGACTGCCAATTCACTTTTCAACTCATGTACTTGCCAAATATAATTTTCAAAAGTTAAAAACATGGCTTTCATAGAAATACAGAATAAACATAGGTGAAAAAATTTATTCATTCATTAATAAAGGAAACATAAGATAATAAAGCTGGTTTAAAAACTATTTGAGAAACTAAGAAATGTATAGTCCATCAAGAAGTGCACACTGCAGTGTTTTTTTTTAAGTTAGAAAAAAATCTATTTAATACCCTATCAGTCAGTAAATCATAACCTTTGAGATTATCTTTTCCACCAAGGAAAAATCATTTTCATCTCTATCAGGTAAAAACCTACAAGGTGATATCTACCTTCATAGTCTCTGGGCTCTAACTGATAGTAAATAAAGCCAAAGTCACTCTTAGGAAATTTAAAGGTCCTTAAGTGGGATTGTTAAACAATGTCCCAGTATGACATTAAAAGGACATATAGCCTTCTCTTTTGCTTTATCTTCAAGTATCATCAAACATTTCTTAACATATTTTTTTTTTGGGGGGGGGTACACCAAGTTCAATCATCTGTTTTTATACACATATCCCCGTATTCCCTCCCTTCCTTGACTCCCCCCCCCTCAAGTCCCCCCCACCCTCCCCGCCCCAGTCCTCTAAGGCATCTTCCATCCTCATTTCTTAACATATTTTTATGTGAACCATTGTTTTGCCAGTCTCCCACAACATGTTAAAATGTAACAAGACAGGAGTTTATATTTATTTATGTGAAGTTATTTCTGTCTATTATTCCAGTTTGTCTTCCTTCCCAATGCGGGATTCTTTTCTATACTGTCCATGATAAGTGATGGTCAATGTTGAGGAAACCTGTGCATGGCAAGGTAGCTCCATTTATTGTTAGAAACTCTAGTTCTTGGCGAGGTCTGTATACCGGCAGAAACATGCTTCCCTGTAATTTTTACCCACTGGAGATTTGGATTAAGGCTTGGAAAAACCAGGCAGCTTCTGAACATTAATTTTAAAAGGGGTGCTAAAATATCCCTAAGCTCAATTGTAAAATGGTGTCAGTCAGCACACACCACTCCTCACATAACTGAGGTCATGTGAAGTGGTTCTGCTAAATGGAATTAAACAGTGCTTTCAAGGGGAAATTTAAGAATGTGTATTCCTCACCTACACTAAGCAATCTCTGTGAGTATTTTTTAGAGGTAAATGCATGAGTAGCACAAGGCAGATAGATAAGGGCTAGTCCCCCAACTCCAGAACGTTCCGACTGGCATCTAACAATTTGGTCATCTGAAATTCCAAAACTCAAAAATGCCATGATATTTACTGGAAATGGGTGGTTTATTTTATTATTACAAATTACAAACCCTTTATTAGGTCATAATTTTCCCACTGAGATAATTATAAAATAACCTAAGATTATAATACAGTACATATTTAGATAAAAGAAGGAAATGTATGTGAACATAAAAGTCAGATAAAGGAACTCAAATATATTTGGACAGGATAGTTAATGACATCCATGTAAATCACTTTTCTTCTTACTTAGCATAAGTGACTTAGGCTATCCAGTTGTGAGTGACATAAAAGCTGGAAAAAAATTCAAAAAGTTAAAAGTGTATTATTATAGTACCACATTAATAAATCCTTTGTTTTGAGCATAAAGAACTAGACATTTTATTGGCAGAAAAAAAGATTTTTCCCACTTTTGCCAGATATATGTTTAACAAATACTAAAGGAATACAGGTTTGCATTGCTACTAAATTAGGAGTCTCACTCTAGCGCCGCTGACTGGTTCCAGGTCTAACATCTGGAGCCATGCAAAATAAGTTTAGTCCAGCTTCCATATGACTGACCTTCAGATACTTGAGAACAGGTCCCCATTCTCTTGCAGTCTGTCTTCTTCAGAGTGAATAGGTATGCCTCTCCTTAGGAATGGCTTCAAGACTGGTTGTTTTCATGATTAATTTCCTGCAGAGGCTGTCTAATTTTCAGCGTGTCCAAATGTGACTCCCAATATCAAACACAACAAATGTCTGATGCCTCGTTTATATCAGGCAGTCATCTTGCTCAACCTGCTTTGCCAGCTCTGTGTTAGATAACAAGGGAAATTAAAGGAAAATAAACATCCCACATCCCTTTAATAGAGTGACTTAGCCTCAAACTTCCTGGAGCGATTTAGGGTTCTCCCCAAGCTCAGGGGGACTCAGTCAGGGTCCAGTCAAGAGACAGAAACCACATCAATTATTTGAAGAGAGAAGATTTAATATAAAGAACTGTTAGCAAGGTAGTAAGTTGTTTACTAGGTAACTGAAAGGGTAAAGAGGAATTTCTAAGCATTGCAAAGTAGTGAGTGTAGGAAGCTGTTACTATGTTGTGTTAGCCTACCTAAGGATAGATACTAAGACAGGATTGAACCTGCAACGACTTTATGAGGGGAAATGCCTGTGTAAAGGAAACCCAGAGGGAGCTGGGGAGGCTGAGATGCAAGTATAACCTGGGTGAAAAAGAAAAGGCCATAAAACTTGAGGCGGTTTCTGCAAAGCCGTAGGAAAGTTATTGAGCCAAGAGGCTGGTCAGAGGACTCCCAAATCTTCCAGGAATCTGCCCCAGTGTTCTGGCATGCTCAGTTAGTGTGGTCAATTAAGTTTAGGTTCGCCAGATAAAATACAGGACATCCAGTTGCATTTAAATTTCAGATAAATGATGAACAAAATTTTAGTATATCCCAAATATTACATAGGATATACTTATATTTAAAAATTATTTGTTCAGATTTAACTGGCATCCATCCTATATTTTTATTAGTGAAATCTCTCAGTCCTAATTATACTCCCTATAGCTGGAGGTCTGTGAGGGACATTCTCATGGCTGCCACACACTCTTGGGGCTAGGAAGAGAAAGGTAAGAGGTTGGAATTATTAAAACTTCAAAACTTAGAAGATCTTGAGAAAGGGAAACACAGACATCTAAGATCTCCACCATCTGGGTCAGGATCAAACTGGTTCTACAGCTGTTGAAAAACTACAAAGTGGATGCAACTGCTACTGTGGGAAGGAACTGCTGCTTTGGGGATGAAGAAGTGTTACTGGACAGGACCCCAAACAGACTGGAAGCCAACTGGAAGCAAAGAGGAAACAGGAAGAAGCAATTCCCTTCTCCCTCCTCCAGCCTTGCAGTCTCCCTCAGCACCCTCACATGGAGCCTCTGGCCAAACAGAAAGCTAGAGCAGAATATCAAAGAGTGGGTTTGGAATTTAAAGTAAAAATTTAGTAACTGACACAAATGCAGAAGATTACCAAAGATCACACCCAGTTAATGAAATGCTGGCAAATGATTGGCTATTGGCCCTACGTGATTTCAGCATGACTCCTGACTACAAATTTCAGGGTTTAAAGGTGATGATGTTTGGGACATGCTGTACCAAACTATGGTTCCTTGGCATACTGAATCTTTTAAGCTGAAGGAATTTGAGAAACAGAGATGTTGGAAGGATTCTCTGACTTTCTCCTTGAAGCAGGTCATAAGACCCTCATGTGAGCTGTGCCCTCTGCCTATCCAGAGGAAAAGAGCATCCTTATCTCCAAAGACACTGGGAGGAATCTGAGCAAGCAGGCTTTGCTAAGTGTCCCCCAGTTTACCACCCATAGCTTATACCATTTGTCTTATCACATTTTTCCACTACTTTCCACTCTTTATCAAACCTAGTGTAAAAATATTCAGGTTTAACATGTTCTTCAGGTCTTCATTTCCTTATGAAGGCTCCTGTGTCATGTAAAACTTACATTAAATAAATTTGTATGCTATTTTCTCATTAATCTGTCTTTTGTTACAAAGTCCCAGCCAAGAACCTAGACGGGTAGAAGGAAAAAGCTATTTTTCCTCTGCTGTGTTTAGCAGAAAGATGCTAGTCACGAATTCCCATCCAGCATTTCAGGCTGATTACTTTAACAGCCCACGTGACTAGAGAGGGATTTGCCTTTGCTTCTGAAATTCTCTTCTTTAAAAAACGAGTTAGGATCTCAAGTCCATAATGTAGATTGGCAGAGGGATACAAGAAGATCCTCAGTCTTGTATTACGTAGAAAACAGCAACAAATCCAAAAGACTCCAGTAAACCTAATCGCCAAGGAAAACAGGTATTATTATCCCCAGGTTGCCAGTGGACTCTACTCCCTTAGAAAATGGAAGACCTTATTATACAACATTAAGGAAGAGGGTATGTCACACTCGTATATGCCTTAGGGTTTATAAAACATTCTCCCAGACATTATCTTGTTTTGAGCCCTGTATACAACCACATATATGGTGGAGGAGCTGATGACTGACCTCAATCCGGAATGTAACGAATAATCTTTGAAAGTTTTTAAGTCAAAAGGGGATATAGTCAGGTCTGTGCCTTAGAAGAGAATCTTTCCAGAGGGCAAAGGAGGAAGATTTATCAGTAATTGACTCAAGAGGTAATGAGGCCCTAAAAGAAGCTAGTACCTTGGAGCTAAGACCAACTCAAAACCGATGTATTTTCTCTAAGACAAAAAAGGATTTTAAAGGAGATAAAAGACGTAAACTATTTAATGAGTGATAGGGGAATTGTATCTAGTTTTTAGTTTTCCTAACCGTTTTTGGCATTTCTGCTCGATTCACCTCCATGCACTCACATGGAAATAATGCATATCAACCTTTCAAATGTTTACAGATGCCAAAAAAAGTAGGAGCATTTGGGGTGGGATTTATGGGATCCAAGTGAATGAGAATAAAATGTAAAGCGCTGGAAAAAAGAATTCTCTGATTGTACAATAATTGTTATTTTCATTTCAAGGGTTTCAAAAATAGAACAGTATCCTCTGTTAATTCCTTCCTATATTAGTTATCTATTATTGCACAACAAATTTCCCCAAAAGTTAGTAGCTTAAAACAACAATAAACATTTATTATCTCTGGCAGTTTCTGTGGGTCAGGAATTCTGGAGCAGCTTCGCTGGGTGGTTCTGGCTTGGGGTCTCTCAGGAGGTTAGAGTCAAGATACTATTGCAGGGCTTCCCTGGTGGTGCAGTGGTTAAGAATCCACCTGCCAATGCAGGGGACACAGGTTCGAGCCCTGGTCCAGGAAGATCCCACATGCCGTGGAGCAACTGAGCCCATGCACCACAGCTATTGAGCCTGTGCTTTAGAGCCTGTGAGCCACAACTGTTGAGCCCATGTGCCTAGAGCCCGTGCTCCGAAACAAGAGAAGCCACGGCAATGAGGAGCCCACACACCACAATGAAGTGTAGCCCCCACTTACCACAACTAGAGAAAGCCCTCACGCAGCAATGAAGACCCAACACAGCCAATAAATAAATAAATAAAGTTAAAAAAAAGAAACTGTTGTAGCTGAGGCTGCAGTTGTCTGAAGGCTCGATGAAGCTAGAGAATCCTCTTTTAGGCTGGCTCACACATGTGACTTGGTTTGGGGGGCGGTTTTCTTCACATACACCTCTCCCACGGGTGCTCCACTATTCTCATGACATAGCAGCTGCCTTGCCCCCAAGCAAGTGATCCAAGAGAGTGCGAGTTGGGTGGAAGGAATCGTTTCTAATGACCTAGACTTAGACGCCACATAGCATCACTCTACCACACTCTATTCATCAGAAGCAGTTCACTAAGTCTTGCTAAGTGTCCTCTTATTCAAGTCCTCTTATTCAAGAGGAGGGGAATTAGTTTTCACCTTTTGGAAGAAGGCGTGTTCAAGATTTTTTTAATATATTTAAAAAACACCACACTTCTTTAACTTAAAACAGGTTTTGGTATTTTGCGCTCCAAATAAAATTACCAGCTCGTTGAACAGCTTCACAAAAGCAAGTGACCTGGGGATTAATATCTCAGTTCTTTGCTCAACAACAGCTTGTCAATTTGCTCTGAGATGTCTAAGAGTTGTGTGGTCATAGGTGAGAAAAGTGTAACTTTGTAACCCAAGAGGGAAAAAAGAAACCCCTAAAAGACCAAACCACAGTAGTTTTCATCGTTTGAATTATTTTTTTTGAATTTCTATTGAAAGGACAGTTTTTGAAATTCAAGCTTCAATTTCAGAGGAATGGAAAAGCCCTAACTAGTTCCTGGGAATATAAGCTGTAAGTGATGGAATTCCTACAATTTGATACTTATTAGGAGTCAGGAAGATTGTTCCTACCTGGAAAACCGAAACATCATACAGCCAAACAAGAAACATTTCTGCATTTATGTCTTAGTTTATTTGGGCCGCTGTAAAAAAAAAAAAAAAATAGCATAGATTGGGTGGCTTATAAACAACAAACATTTATTTCTCACAGTCTGGAGGCTGGGAAATCTAAGATCGAGGGGTTGGCAGATTCTGTATCTGGGAGAGCCTACATCCTAGACAGCTGTCTTTTTACTGTGACCTCACAAAGTGGGAGGGATGAGAGATCTCTCTGGGGTCTCTCTCATAAGAGTACAGATCTCATTCATGCAGGTACCACCCTCATGACCTAATCACCCTTAGAAGGGCCCACCTCTTAATACTATCACCTAGGAGGTTAGGATTTCAACATATGAATTTGGGGGGGATATGAACATTCAGTTCATTGCAATTAAGCTGGAAAAGAAAAGAATCCTCAAGATCTTGAGAATGCTGTCTGGGAAAAGAACCAAAGATCAATACCATAATGACTCTGGTTGCCTCTCATCTTCATTGATGTGGCAGTTAAACCTGGGGCCTTGACTTGCTTTGCTACTGTTATTTCTTTCCCTTTGGAAGGTCTGCAACTGTAGCTATTAGACATAAAAGATAAGTAACCCTTGTCTTCTGCCCCTTGGTTTCATTCTTGGCTTGTCAGAATTTCTTTGCACCTGAGCTGAAATCAGGAGTTTACTTCAGAAAGCAAATCCCAGGAATTAAGGCAAGTCTAGCTAAAAAGTAAAATAATACTTTGCCTAGAGCAGCAATATTAACAAGGACCTTTTCAAACTGGTATTGCTTCCTTCCCTCAGGAGCAAGGGGAAACATAAAATCAATGGCTGTTGCTTTCTTAAGAGAGAGAAGAGAAATTGTGCCCTGTGATTATGGTATTGGGAGAGGGGGGATTTGGTGGCTTTGGGACCATAAAAGGAAGAATGAATGAATTTATGGAGACTGAAAAGCAATCAAGATTGTCCAGCATGGGCGGAAAACTGAATGTCTACTTGTAAATCATGGGACTTGATGGCAAAAGCACTCTGGTGTTTGGTGTAAAATTGTAGGAGAGAGGCACGCAATGGGGAGACTGAATACTAAGAGATTAAGAGCTTATGAGTATTAAGGGATCCCGGAGGTATCCTCTCCCACTCGGCCCCTTCACCTGAGTTTGTTCTAGAATATAAAGAGTATTGCTCTAAGTCAAATTAATCTTCTACCTCCGCAAACCAGACTGATTTATAACTTTACACCATCTGTTGGTGTTAGCGGTGTGATTCTCTCCTGTGCTAATTAATGGCTCATAAAGGGCTTTGTATACAACAAACAAACAATAACTTCAAGGACCTTGTCATGAATTTTTGCTAGTTTCCACTATGAGGAAATTAAGGTTTCATCTTGATTTAAACCCAATGCCCTTCTACTTATCCCCAAACCCTCAGGGATCTGCCTTCTCACTTGTGGGAAGTTCAGTTCTCTCCCTTTTTCATTGCATCCCTGCCCCTACTACTGTATTTCTATTGGATACTTCAAGAGAAAGTTTAAAGTCTGGGCCTTTAAGCACAACTTTTAGAAAAGGTCCTTTTACCTCCAACTTCAGTTAAGAAAGCGTTCCCTTTGTCGGGTCCCTTCACACTGGAAGGGAAGTTTGACAGTATTGTAAAAGAGTGAGAAAACCAGTGTCGAAAGAAGAGAACCTTTAAAAAAAAGAAAAGAAAAAAGAAATGTTAGCTTTTGGAATCACTGTTTCACTGTGCAGTGCAATAACCACAAAAAACCAAGAGTCTTACCTTACAGACCTAGATTTACTGTTGAATTATGTATGACCTTGCAAAAGTCACTTCTTAATTTTGTGTCTAAGTTTCCTTATCTCTCAAATGAGAAATGTGGACCAATTACTGTAAAGTATAATTCTAAAGTGACATGATTGTGTATCAACATCCATCAACATCCAAAAATTATTGACCTTGTGATATTTGCCACCACTCTTAGACCCTAACAATGTTCTATGTCTGGACAGGACTCCTTCTAAAATCAGGGTGAAAACTGTTCCAAAAGATACTTGAGAAGTAAGCAGGCAATACTCAACAGAGATGGCTTAGTGTAGATGAGAAATATACGTTTTAAAATTTCCCCTTGAAAGCACTGTTTAATTCCATTTAGCAGAACCAGTTTACATGACCTCAGTTATGGGAGGAGTGATGTGTTAACTGACACCATTTTACAATTGCGCTTAGGGCTATTTTAGCACCCCTTTTAAAATTAATACTCAGGAACTGCCTGGTTTTTCCACCCCTTAATTGAAATCTCCAGTGCGCAAAAATTACAGGGGAGCATATTTCTGCCAGTCTATGCAGGGAAGGGGGGTAATCCGGGGACCAGTCCCCTGTGGTCACAACCACTCTTCCCTCCTAGACCTATCACTTCTTTCCCTTCCTACTTCCCTCCGTGCTTCTCCACCCCAGATTCCTAATAGCTCTCCAGGGCTGAAAGTCTCAGAGAGAATCACCGGTATCATCAGAGCCATCCCAGATAGCATCACCTCCGGGATCTGCCTATTAGCCGGTGGGGGTGGCAAAACACCTTATATTTTAAAAGTAAGAATCATCTTGTGGGAGAGGTAGAGATTGTTGTTGGACTTATTTAGTTAGTCCCTTTTGCTTCTCAAAATAAACATCTTTGTGCTCAGTTAAAAAGCTTTCCAAGATGTTCACAAGAGAAGGGGAAATTCTTGCCAAAAACTTAAGCCCAGCCAGACAGGGATACTGAAATTTTGCTGCCTGTGGAAGCACATGGCCAGGCAAGACTTTGGCATAAAACCAGTGATCTGTGCTTACATGATGGCAGTGTAGACTTCTGGTGTTCAGAGGCTGTGTTCAGGGGACCCAGGCAGAGTGTATGGGGTCCAACAACTCCATCAACAGTACCCGTTCAGTTACAGTTCACAGCACAGTCTTGTCTATTTACAGAACGTATAACTCGGCAAACCTTGGTCCTTATGGATGGAGGGGTAAAGAGAAACACTTCTCTCACTCTTCTCACAGTTTTAGTTCTGCTTCCAATTCTGAGCAGTTGTAAAATGCTTCACAAGATTTAGGCCCAAGAGCCCCGTCTGCAATTTTACAGTGTTGTGACCTTGGGCAAGATATTTTAACCATCTCTGAGCTGCACCTTTCTCATCCATAAAATGGTGATAATAATGCCTGTTCTACTTTCCTTACAAGAATGTTGTGAAGATCAAAACGAAATCACATAAATGAAAACGCTTTTTTTTTTTTTTTTTTTGGCACACGGGCTTACTTGCTCCGCGGCATGTGGGATCTTCCTGGAGCTAGGATCGAACCCGTGACCTCTGCATTGGCAGGCGGATTCTTAACCGCTGCGCCACCTAGGAAGCCCAATGAAAACGCTTTGTACATGAAAAGGCACTGTGTAAACACAAGCTATTTTTAATTATCAGGTGTCTCCTCTTCTCTGCTCTTTCCTTTACCTCATCTGTTTCTGTGTCCTTTAAACATCTTCCTGGTCTTTTCTTAGTCTGAGATTCTTATTGCGGTTAATGCTCAGCTGCTTAATCATAGATGGGCTTGTTATCAACCAGGCAAAGTTGCATCGACAGGTCTATCTGGCCCCCCATTCAGAGATGAATCTATAACCTTTAGTAGAACCTCATTCATTTCAGCAGGCATGTATGGAGCGCTAAATGACTCAGTATCTCACATTAGGGATAGAAAATTGAATGGGCAGGTCCAGCCCCCTAAGAACACACTATCAGATCCAGGCGTCTCGGACCAGTCAAATAGATTAATCACATCTATATATGCTTTAGCTGAATCTTCTCTCTCTGGCCTCTACTCCCTGAAGTTCAGGTCTATCTGGACCAGTTGGGCCAAAATTTGAACTTTGAAGTCCTTCAAATCTGTTCTTTTAGAGAACGCTGGTAACTTTACTCAAGTCTCCTTGAAATTATTTTGCACATCCTTTTGTTGACTCACCCTATGTCTCCCTCCTTTATTCTTAATTCAAAACCTAATTCAGTGCTGAGGTTCTGCCCAGTGTGCGATTCCATTTTAGGCAATGAGAACTGATTCCACGTGTATCCACACAGCTTAATGACCAGAACTGAGACCAGGACTGAGAACAAAGACCACCTGTGGCAACATGACTTACTATTTGTTCTAGGAAATTCTTGCTCAGGAAGACAAACTTGCAGAGCAATAAATAATTTCACTGTTTGCATCAGGAAATTCCTCCAAACCAATTCTTTTGAACAATAAGTCGCTCACCGGAGCAAACAACCCTATTCTCAGAACAATAGATTAATTACCTGGACAAATGGCTCTCTTACCAAACGACTGCTTATTTATCAAGACTTGCTTCAAGACCCTCTCTTAGCTTGTCCATCAATCCCAAACTACCAAAAACTTTTCCCAGTCTTAACCTGGGTCCCCACTTTACAAGACCCACACCCCAAACCCTATACATTTCTGCCTCTGACCTCTCCTTCTGAGGTATTTCTGAGATGCTGTTCAGGTGGTACTTTCCCTCCTTGCAGTAGGTTTAACAAACTTAGCCATGCTTGAACAACAGATTATTCCGGTGGCTTCTTGGGGAGTTTGCAGTTGACAACTTCATGTATCAATCAGCAAAGCAAGAGAAACAGAGGGGGGAATTTTTTTTTTAATCATACATCTGCCATTTCTTTAAAAAAGGCTTCTACAGTCATCACCATGTGCAAACTCAGAATTTTATTGGAGCTTCTTATTCTTATTATATGATTTGGAATAGTTTTTATTTTGATTACCCTTGAGGCGGTACACCATAATTGTTTTATTGCTCGGAGCTTCTAGAGGGTTCCATTCAGTTTTGGATACCACTAAAGATCTTTCTCTCACAAAGCACCCTATTCTATCCGCTGTATTTCTGCTATATGTTGGAAAATGATTAGCTAGTTGTGTTCATACTAAAGTCATTGACTAATATTTGAGGCACTTAACTGAAAATCTTGAGAGGGCTACATTAGAGCTAGGTCATTATTCACACGAAGCAGAATGGCTTGTAATCTGGCTCTTTTTTTAAAAAAATTAATTAATTTATTTTATTGGCTGTGTTGGGTCGCCTTTTTGCTGTGCGCGGGCTTTCTTTTTAGTTGCGGCGAGTGGGGGCTACTCTTTGTTGTGGTGCACGGGCTCCTCATTGCCGTGGCTCCTCTTGTTGCGGAGCATGGGCTCTAGGCACGTGGGCTTCAGTAGTTGCAGCACACGGGCTCAATAGTTGTGGCTCACGGGCTCTAAAGCGCAGGCTCAATAGTTGCGGCACACGGGCTTAGTTGCTCCGCAGCATGTGGGGTCTTCCTGGAGCAGGGATCGAACCCGTGTCCCCTGCATTGGGCATTGGCAGGCGGATTCTTAATCACTGCGCCACCTAGGAAGCCCTAATCTGGCTCTTTTAACCAGCTTGAGACTTGGAAGCTTATCAGAAATGTCACACGTGGAAACGAGCACTGGCGGCACTTGTTTAAATTCATGAAATAGCAGTCATTTAGAGAGAGGAGCTTGGTGAGTCAGAAGCCAGTCTTACAGTTTCATTTGATCCCAGCCAAGTGTCGCCTATTCTGAGTTTATAAACTGAGAAAGTTGAAACCAATATATTGTAGTAATCCTAATAGTTGTCATGATTTATAATGCCACGGATCCTGATATTATGATAATACAGTCTATATATTTTTTTAAACATTTTAGGTTTCAAAAGGAAGTATTTAAATTCAATAGCTGTCTTTTGTGGACTTCAAAAAACTTATACTCCTTTTTATAAGTATGTATCCCATGGTGAATTGAGTCTTAGTTTTTCTCTTGTGGATACCTTTCACTTAGGATGATTTCAGAAAATCTAAATGTTGTAATATTTTAGAGTATTTTGCATGTAGAAATTTAACATAGTCTCATTTCCTAAGCAGGGAAGCTGAGGAAACTAACATTTCTTGAGTACTTGTGTGCCCAGCAGAGACCAAGATGCTTTCAAAAACAGTACATGATTTTGACAAAACCTCTGTGAGGTGGGTAATAATCTCCCTATTTTAAAGCTGGTGAAGCAAAAGCTCAGAATTTAAGTAGTTTATTAAAGATCTTCTGAGTAAGTGGTAGAGTCAGGTTGATTTCAAATCCTAATCTCATTTTAATATCTCACTGTGATACCTTACCACAGTATCATAGACATTAAATTCTAACCATTTTTGAGGTGTCTTTGTCTTCCAATTCTATCATTAATAAGTACTAGTGAATGACATCATTTTCAAAGCGCATACAAAGGTTTTTTAAAAGCAGGAACCAAAGCACAAATATCTTTATATACAGATGTGCTAATCAAGATCCAGAGTCTTCCTTAAGCGAACACACTGTTATCCTAAGATGAAACGGAACCAAACTCTGTTCATGAATTTGCTCATTTGTCTTCTCTATTTGAAAACATTACTCTCTGTTTCTGGTATATACATATCCATCTTAGTGTATTTTTAAATACTTCACCTATGGACATAGATGTTTTCTTTATCTTATCAAAAAGTTCCTTTCCTTATCTTGAAATTCTACTACATTTTATAAAGTGATCAAATGCAAAACATTATTTTTCAAAAATCCACTTGATCACCAACAGTTCATATAATAGGAAACCGTAGCATCTTTAAAAGAAGAGACATCTTTACTACTATATTCAGTTACATCTGCATTTTTTTTAACCTGAAGATTCAAGATACTGAAGAGACGAAGTTGCATTGGACTATTTCTCTTTTTTTTAATGTTATTTAACAAGTTCTCTGATCAGAAGGGATTCTCTTCTACTGCTTATTTTTGTCTTATTCTTTTTTTACTTTTGGTCTGTTTTCTATCCCATCTCATTTTTACACCTTCTTAGTTTTAAGGACACATATCACACCCTGAAAACGCTGCTTGCACATCCCTATTCTGTTCATGACTAGGGTAATGTCAACGGCATTTTAATATTTCACAGCAGCAGCAGTCATGACCAGACCTTCCCCTCCTTAGTTTTCCTTTTTCTTTTCTACCCCTTACTCTTTATTTTTCTTAAGACTGAATAATAGAGCACCTATATGAAGTTGAAAGAAAGCTGATTTTTGAAAAGGGATGGCCATAGCTTTGAGAAAAAAACCAAATACGTACCCTGACTGCTCCACGTGTAGCAAGCTGGCAGGAATGCTGGAATGTGAAGCCAGTGAAAAGGACTCCGATTTGTTGGAAGAGAGGAGTTTCTGATTGGCCTGACTACTTGAGAGAGGTTATAGGGAGTGTGGACAACCTGACCTTTCTTGAAATGAGGAGTGCCTTTTGGGGATTCTGCACACTATTCAAATAAAAGCTCACCCATCACCTGTGAGCTTCCATTCTCTGTTCAGAGTAAGGCAGCAATCTCTTGGTCATTCTTTGGTAGATTTCTTCTCTGTGGCAAAAGGCGTGAACTGATGACCTTTCAGGTGTGTATTTAAAATGGTGTTTCTGAATGAGTAAAATAATGTAACTGCTGTCTTCAACTCAGGCATAGCATAAAAGCACAGAAATAACCACTGGCTTCTTCATTTACACACTGGCACTTGAGCCTTTCTTTTGTCTTTCAGTTCCATCCTCTTACCCTCTAAACTTTAAAATTCTCAATAGTAAAAGTGATACGTGACTTAAAGGAAAACAAAGCTCTCAATGAGAGAAATAGGTGAATTACTGAAGCCCCGAATTACTGCTAGTAATAGTACTTTGTGGAATTAAAAATGTTTTTTACAGTACTATCAAAATTATCCATTCCTTTGTTGACCAGTATTTATTGAAAACCTGCTATGTGCTGGGAACTCTTGGATGATGCAGCAATGTACAAGACAGGCAAGGCTCCTGATCTCATGTAGCTTGTAGTCTAGAACAGTGGGGGATGGGGAGGAGATGGACAATTAACAAGTAAATAATAAATGAACAGAATATTTTCAGATAATATAGACAATAAAGCAAGGTGATGTAATGAAAAATGACTCGATTATTTTAGACTGGGTCATACAGGTCACAGTGTTTCTGTAAAGAGAAAATAGGGCAGAATTTCTTAGACTTTGTGGAGAACTTTAAAACCTATGTATTCTTCCTTACCTTCCAGGTAAGGTATTTTCCTTACCTTATAGAGGAGAAAACATAGCTCCTGGAAATTCATCTACATTTATGGATGAGAAAACTAAGATTAATAGAGGTTAAAGTCCTATTGTCATAAACAGGTGGTGCACAGCTAACTCACACAGTGCCTGAGCAGGTATAGTCCTGCAGGCAATGGCTTGGCCATCAGCTCCTTTGTGCTTATCAGGAGATAGTGCCCTTTTCTCAGGGCAAGTGTCCTTATGCAATGCACAACCTACGCAAATGCATGACAGTCCTGTTCATGAAGCTGGTGTATCTGGAACCCGGAAGGTGACCTCCTTGGTTCTCTCACTGGGTAGAAGAGCAAGTCATCTAGGAACAGACAGGCTTCCCTTACAGAGCATGCAGGTGACTGATATCCCTTAGTTTTGTAAGTTAGGACGCATAAGTACTCATTTCCTGGGGGAAGCATGTGATGAAAATTGGGGGGACCTATCAAAGGCAGGCAGGTCTTAATCCTTGGTAAGCAGAGCTTTTTGCTGAAAAGGATAAGGAAATCATCCTTAGAGAATGTTCCTAGAGAAGGAACTGACTTCTCTTAACTAACATTTTATTTTATTTTTTTATACATTTATTTTTATTTATTTATTTATTTATTGGCTGTGTTGGGTCTTCATTGCTGCACATGGGCTTTCTGTAGTTGTGACAAGCGGGGGCTACTCTTCATTGTGATGCACGGGCTTCTCATTGCAGTGGCTTCTCTTGTTGTGGAGCACGGGCTCTAGGTGCATGGGCTTCAGTAGTTGCGGCACACAGGCTCAATAGTTATGGCTCATGGGCTCTAGAGCGCAGGCTCAATAGTTGTGGCACATGGGCTTAGTTGCTCTGTGGCTTGTGGGATCTTCCTGGAGCAGGGCTCGAACCCATGTCCCCTGCATTGGCAGGCAGATTCTTAACCACTGTGCCACCTAGGAAGTCCCTTAGCTAACATTTTAAATCAAAGAAATCTATTAGTATAGACCAGAGTGTCTTGGCTAAGGCTCAGTATCAGACAAAAGCAATAGCATATCTGGTATAACGTTGGCTTGAGTGGTAAAAAGGTAGAACCAGAGTGCTGAAGTAGAAGGGAGAAAAGAAGTCAGTGGTATGGATCCATAAGGTGACAGATCTACATTATATCTGATATGATTAGGTTCATGTGCAAGTAAGAGAGACTCCAAATACAGGCACAACTTGTTTTGTTGTGCTTTGCTTTATTGCACTTCACAGATAATTGCATTTTGCTGTGGTTGTTGTTTGTTTGCTTTTTAACAAATAGAAATTTTGTGGCAACCCTGCATTGCGAGATAATGGTTAGCATTTTTCAGCAATAAAGTATTTTAAAATTAAGATATGTGCATTTTTTAGTTTATATATAATGCTATTGCACACTTTAATAGACGACAGTATAAACAACATTTATGTGCACTGGCAAATAAAACATTCTTGTGACTTGCTTTATTGCTATTCTCACTTCATGGCAGTGGTCTAGCACTGAACCTGCAGTATCTCTGAGGTTTGCTTGTAGAGGTCTAAGTGCTTGCAGATAGCCTACTTCTCTCATAAAAAAGGAAGTCTGAAGGTGGATAGTCTATGTCAGGGACCCAGGCTGCCTCTAGCTTTTTGTTCTGCCATACTTAAAACTTTTATTCCCAAAGTAACAACATGGCTCAAGATCATCTCCATATTCTAGGTAGCACCAGTGAGGAAACTCATGGCCTCCAGGAAGTTCTACTTGGCACTTCTACTTACATCTCATTGGCCAGAATGCAGTCATGTGATCAATGCGAAAGGGAGGCTAGAAAACGTAGTCTTTTAGCTGAGTGGTCACGTGCTCAGCTAAAATCAGTTCTGCTTCTAAAAAAAGAAGTGGAGAATTGTTTTTGGAAGGCAATGGTTAGTCTTTGCCCTGCCATTCAGGCCAGATCTGCTGTGTCAGATCTGGGGCTGGGCAGTGTCAGCGTCTGAGAACTGAAAGAGCCGGACCTTAAGAGCTGCAGTATTTGCGGTCTGAGTCTACCACTTACTAGCCACGGGACCTTGAGCAATTGACTCTTTTAGGCTGAGATTCTTTACCTGTTGGGAGAAAGAAGGCACTATCTATTGTATGGGGGTTCCTGATGATTAAGAAGTAATACTGATAAAAAATAAAGCATCTAACAGTAGCTGCCATGTGAGAGGCATCTAGTAAATATGATCTTTCTTTCTATCTGTTATTAATAGTTTCCCCAACTCCGCCTACTGCAGCTCCTTATTTATTTTTTTTCTTGACTTTTTTTTTTTAAAGACCATCTTGAGATGAGCCTGTTTCTCACAATCTCTCCCTATTCGCGCCCGCCACCCCGAAAACTATGTGCTCAGGGAGCTGCTTATGCCTCAAAATTCCTATGCCAATGGGGCTGGCTGAAAGGTCACTTCTTGGTGGCTTAGACATGACCTGGAAGAACGCCCCTTCCAGGGTGGGAGAGCAAAAGGACTGGTAAATTGCAAGGCTGCCATGCAGTGATGGTCACAACCTTGATTGTACAGGTTGTGTCCAGCACAGAGCACTTGGCACAGGGCTCTGGGAGGATCTGACATCTGGCCTGATATCCTCTTGCCTCGACTGCGAAGAGGAGGCTCTTTCCTAAAAGAAGAAATTGCTCTGAAGAAGCAACACAGAAGGCCCTATTTTCTGAATCGCACAGAGGAATCTCCCTTGCAGACATTGTCTCCTATCCATTCTCTTACCCATTCTCCTACCCCCACTCCCCATTAGAGCAGGTATAAACTTCAGCCATTCTTCTTTATGCAGTGCCCTGGCCACCTTCCTTATTACATATACCATCAAAAAGCATAGGCTTCTATCTGCTTGTTTAATGTGGACCTTTCCCTGCTGCCTCCATTACCTATGAGTCATGAGTATACATAGTGGTCACTTGGCTCCAACTTTTTTTCTTTGAAAAAGGAAAAGGCAAAACTTTGTGGCTTAAAAGTAGAAGTGTCAAGATGGTGTTATAATTATAGCACCAAAGTCTGGAGAAATGCCTCAGACATGGAAAGCATTAAAATATAGAAAGCTGGTTTTCTAAAATAGTTTTATGGCACTGATTTAAATGGTTCGGATTTTTCCCATTTTCTTTTTAGGTTTATTTTAAAGTATATTTTACTTTTTTCTCCTCTTTTGATTGTAATCAATCATCTGAAAGACAACTAGGGGACGCCCTTGAGAACAGTAGTTTTTAAATGATGATGAGATATCAAAGTGACTTTAGGAGGAAAAAAAAAAAAAAAAAAAAGAAACTACAAGTACAATGACCCAGAAAGTAGCTACATGCATTCAAGGAGGTATAAAACTCCAGAGCTTAGGTTCAAGGCCATTTCCCATTGCTTAAGGGCTTGAAAACGACAAAGAAGAAAATTCCACAACCCCAAACAACAGCAATATAAAAAACTGTCACCCAAAGTCTTTCTTCCCAGAGGAAAAAATGTCAAGGATGTTTCTAAGTTAATTGGACAAGCAAAAGTGACTGTTCTTTTTAGATATCTCCTTCCTTTGAAAGACTTGTGGGTTGATATCTCTAAACCGGTCTCTTCATGAAGATATTTTGTCTTCAGCAAAAGTGTGTAGTGAGTCCTATATTATTTCTAATTTGTAAAGTTTTTGAGCTAATTCTTTTGAGCTACGAGTGGCATTAGGTCTCCTGCTCTAGAGGATGCTGATGTTAAGGTCACAGAAGCCTGAGCCCTGCATTACTCTGGAAATCTACCTGGGTGGGCACTTTGTCAGTGTCTGTAGCTTCATGAAGAGCTTGTGATATTTTTCCGTCTTGTTCTCTCATCTTCTCATTATATTAATGAATGCCACCCACAGTGAAAAAGTACCATTTTCTGAACTAGAGAAAGGAAAAATAAGGTAAGATTCTAATATTGCTAGCCATTTCTTTTGGCTATATACCAGCACCTGCAACATATGCCACAGCATTTCCCATTTCATATAAACACAGCCTCAAAAAATGCTCTTTTTTGTCCCACGCCTACACTACAAAAAGATAAAAGTCAAAATTTTAGTTTAAAGTTCATTTTTTTAAGTTTATGTAACCAACTTGTGAGAGCTAGTATCAAAACCAGAGATAATTCAAGTGAAAAAGTCTAGTTATGGTATACTGGAAAAAAGAATAGCAGACAGATAAATGTAGAATGCAGCCTCAGTGACAAATGACTCTTTGAGCAGAAGTGTCAGGCAGTTCACAAAGCATAAAGTAAGCTGTAAACAGCACCAGGCAGAGGGCAGTCTTAATATGCATGTTGTTGTTTGAAAGGCCTGCAGGGCATCAATCATTTCAGTTACAACACACAGATGCATAATATAGAAAACCTCTGTGATAACACCTAACAGAAAAGAAAGCTGACACGTGTATAAACAGAAAGATTTCAAAGACACCCCAAAATATACTAGCTGGGTGACATGGTGTTAGGTCTTGAAGGAAAGATAATGGGCCACAGATATCATCTATTCATTCATTCATTTAGCAAAGATTTATTGAGTATCTACTAAGTACCAGGCACTGGTATGTCCTTATAGTGCAGGGACCACAAAGATAAAGAAAATATGGTCCCTGCACTATCAGTCTCCGTTTTTATTAAAACAAATGCCATCTACATATACCCCACAGACATACATTCATATGTGCACCAAAAGATAGCATGAGGATTTCATAACAGCTCAGTTTGTAATTCTCCAAACTGCAGAGAACCCAAATGCCCATCAACAAGAGAACGGGTAATCTATGGGGTACCCATACAAGGCAAAACTACTCAGCAATGAAAATAACAGCAACAATATGGGTGCATTTACAAACACTGTGGAGCAAAAGAAGGTAGTGGTTCCATGTATATAAAGTTTGAAACAGACAAAAACTTAAAATGTGGTGAAAGAGCGCAGAGTAGGGCTTACCATGGGGCTATGGCAGCTGCAGCTGGGGGTGAGCAAGGGGGGCCGCTGGGTAATGTTTTGTTCTCTGATCTGGGTGGTGGGCGCATAGTGGCGATCACTCTGTGAAGATTGTTTGGTCCCTACGCTTCTTTATTAAAGAGTATAGTGAAAAACATATGCCAGATGTTTTAAGGGCTGTATCTTAATATGTCGAGTGTTTTGATTCTAGAATCTTCTTGGCATCTCCGTGACTTGCCTCAGTTTTCCCATGCTGGACCTCTGTTCAAAAGAGAATGTGCATTTGGAGATACATTGCTGGAGATGTCATTAAAGACTTTTAAAGAATTACTGCCTTTCTCCCAGTTTTGAAGAAAAAATTAACCACATTTTGGTTCACTCATAGTTTAACAGCTACTCTAGGATGTTTCGAATTCTGCTAAAAATTTACCCTAAAAGCAAATTAGTGTCCAAAAACTTGGCTAGTATTTCTTTAAATCAAGTTCAGATCTCAAATGAAATAGTTATTTGATATCTTCCTTCTTCATATGAAAAACCTATGAAGACATATATACATTACTAATAAGAAAAAAAATACCAAATTGTACACTCTAAATATATGCGGTTTATTGTCTGTTAAGTGTGTCTCAATAAAAGTTCTTTAAAAAAAAACCCTATGAAGAGGCCTTTGTGAGGATTTTAGATTCTGAGAGAGATCTGTTTTGGGTATAAGAAAATCACATTTTTGCCAATGACTGGCTAGTAGCTTTTGCTTACATGGGCAGAGGCCCTAGATGAAACCAAAATTTGTCATTGAACAGGTTAAAGTCTCGTGTGGTGTTGGGGAGAGCACCATAATTCGTATTTGCCCAGGGCTAGGGCCTTGAGTTGACAAGTTTTGTTCATTTTAACTAGTAAAGCTCAGAATTTCCACAGTGCCATTTCACCTAAGTCTATGAGTGTGTTCTCAGGATGAAATGTACTTTCTGGGGCATTCCAGAGGTATGAGAACTCCTGTTTCATTTAAGCAGCCCAGCTTGGGGACTCACACAGTGTTTAATTTTTAAATGGTATTTCATAAACCACAGAATTCAAGAGCTAGAAAATACTGCGTTACTGAAACAACGAATAAGCGGAAAATAAATAGTCCTTCAACAATAGTGAATTATGACACAAAAACAATGCTGCACTTAAGCCTAACCTAAATCGTGGCTGCACATGTCCTTTAAGTACTACTACATTGTTTGCTTTAAAATAGGATGAAAAATTCTCAGCTGTGAACCCCAAGGAGCAGGTGGACTGACATAAACATCATACTCTGCCCCCGCCCCAAAGTGCCCCAAAGCATCCATTAAAAAGACGGTTAATTATGGAAATTTTCAAACACACACAAAAGTAGACAGAAAAGCATAATGAACCCCCATGTATTAATTATACAGTTTCAACAAAAATGAACAGTTTATCGATCTTGTTTCATCTGTCCCCTCCGTACATACTTTGCTTCTCTTCCTCCTTTCTTTCCTTCCTTTCCTTCTGTTCGTTGAAAAGTTTCAAATAAAATCGCAGATATCATTTCATTTCCCTTGTAAATACGTTAGTAAACATCTCTAACAAGACAGTAAAAAGAAAACAAACCACCATACCATTATAATACCTAACAAAATTATGAATAATTTATTAATATCTAATGCTCAGGCCATCTTCAGATTTCCCCAGCTGTCTTAAAGATGTATTTTCCAGTCGGCTTATTTGCATTAGGATCCCAAAATGGTCCATGCAATGCATTTGTTTGTTATGGTTCTTAAGTCTCTTTTACTCTACAAGGGCCTCCCCCTTCCCATTTCCCATTTTTCTTCTTATGCATCAATTTGTTATAGAAGCTGGCTCATTTTTTTTTCTGTAGGTTGTCCCCCATTCTGTTTTTGGTTGACTTTCCTTGTGGTTATTTAACTTGTTCTCCTACCCTCTATAATTGGTGGTTAAGCCTACAGGTTGATTATTTTCAGGTTCAATTTTTTTTTTTTCTTTAGCAAGACACCCATTTTATTTTATTTTATTTTATTTTATTTTATTTTTAAGGCACTCATTTTAAACCCTAATCTTCTCAATCTGCTATAGTTTATTTAATGTACTCTCAGACTCTGTATAATTTTCTCCTACATCTTTTTTTGTTTTTAACTCTGATTTTACCTGATACTTTATTCTGTTACTGGTCACCCAGCCACCTATTGGCAGAGCTGAGGATGGAACCTAAATCTCTGCAGGCCTCATCCTGGGCCCTTTCCATCACAGAATGCTTCTGGAAGAAGAGCTTCCTTTCTCCATTTCTCACATCCGCCATAATCTTTTGAAACTAGAACCCTGCAGCAGTGTTGGAGGAAGTACAGGGCCACTCCTCCCAGCCAGGGTCTCACAAAACCCACAGTAAAAACAGTGTTTATGTTGTTGTTTCAGCTGAAAATTTTCTTTAGCATTCAGCAATTTCCTTTACAGTATTAAAGAAAACTGAATACTGGCCAGAGAGAAGGAGTTTTCTAGTAATTGACTACCATTCTTTTCTTTTTCCTGCTGTAAAATTTTCCAGATCAGCTTGTCATATTTTCATTGTGACTGTCTTAATTATTGTAGTTCTCCCTAGTATTAAATTTCCTTTTTTTCTCAAAGCTGGCAAAAGGTTGATAATTGCTCAAGTCAGAAAATAAGTAATGGGGTTCACTATAACAATTTCTCTTTTAAAATAAAATAAAATCATAAAACTGGAAAATTATTATTTTTTTCTCTTCTCATCATGGCTAAATCAGGTGTCCAGTGGAGAGCAAAACATTAAGCCAGGTTATCTATCACATTGACTCAGAGGTTTTGGAAGTTGTCTTTTGATTTGATCACTAAAACAAGCTTGGGATTTTTCTGGTATAGAAAGGCCACTGCATTTGGTGCTATTTATTTCAACTGAAGTCAGTTATTGTGATTTTAGCTTTGCCTCTGTGGAAGCCTATCTATTATCAAAAGCTGCACTTTATGTTCAAAGATACCCAGTAATGGATATGAAGTCAGTGTTGTTCTAGATCGGGGGATTACTGCATCACTGAAGGGCCGAGGGAAGAGATTACAAGGCACCTGTCTGAGCCCTGCATGGTTCTGCTGAAGTTAAGCCATAAAACTCATCAGGTGCAGTTAAACATAAAAAGAAGGATGGCATTTTGCATGCAATTATGAACCTTAAAAGGCAAATAAATGAGCATTAGAGAAACATTATAGATTCTTTACTGAAACTAAAGATCCTTAAGACCGCTGTGGGAAGAAACTTTCCAACACCAGAGGCTGGGAAAGGAAAAAAACAAGGCAAATTTTGTTTATATTTCAATAAACAATAGATATTTTAAGAATTAACAATTTTTCACAATAGTTACAATTTCTGCAATATATGTTTTATTATTTCATTTGTGGCGTTAAAAAAAAAAATACCTTTAAATGAAAGGGACTCTTTGCAGGAGAGGAATCAGGAGAAATGGAAATATTTATTGCGTGTCCTGTCCTACCTCAAAGGGGGAACTGTAAGAGTAAGGAAAAGTGGTTACAGCTGCAAAAGAGGTCCTCTAGCCAAATTCCAAGGTGCTTCAGGAAAAGCAAAAGATATTAATTAGCCTGGGATGAAAAAAGCAGTGGAGAAGTGGGTAGGAAGCTTTAACCAGCCTGAGGTCTAATTGTTTCCTCAATAGGTGATGGATTTAGGTGGTGGTCCTCAACTCTGGCTGCACATTAGAACCACCTGGGGAGTTTTTCCAACATACCCATGCTGGCAGGTATAACTAGGTTGAGGTGGTGCCTGGCATTTTAAATGCTCCCAGGTGTTTCTTGTGTACTATCGGGGTTTAGAACCACTGAGTTAAGGTCTTTCTCACTTAATTGTTTGTTTTTGCAAGTTCAGCATCTGAAGATGTTTCTTTCTAGTTTATTACATGCAATTACTATATCCTGCTGTTACATGAGTAATGATCCCTTAGCTCTGTGGGTCATGGTCTACCTAGACTTCAAGTTTAAGAAACTAAGAGAAAAATATTAGCACACTCAATTTTTTAAAAGATAAAAGTGTACCTTTGAAAAAGTTAAATACAATTAGAACTACTATAACCCATTTTAAGATAATATCTAAAATAAGCTTTAAAGAAATAAATACCCAGAACCAAACTAATCCCTAATTGTAACCAATTGATGTTTATCCTCAGCTTGGTTATTTATAATCAGACTTTGAAATGTTTTCTCCACTCTCTAAATCCTTGTCTTAGAGATAGACCACCTTATATTAAACACCAGGGTAGTCTTGGATGAGTGCTTTCTTCCAAAAGAAGTTTCTACTTTTTGGAAAGAAAACTGAAATACTTGTCTTTTTCCCCATACCTTTTTACTTTCCTTTTTTTAGGTCTTGTGCAAGTTAAAGATGTAATGCACTTTTTTTCACCTTAACAGCCATGATACAGATTCATTTCTGATATATCTGCCATATAAAAGATTGCATTTATTTGCGGTAAAACATAACATTTTAAAACAACATTTAGTAAAAGAAATGGTAGAGTTTAAAAATTACCATTTTGCAACCATTATAGAAATAATTGATTCGGTCCAGAATCGTCAATGGATGTTAAAACCACTGAATTCAACTTTGAGTTTACTTAGTCTCAAAGTACTTCCCCACAAATTACAATAACAAAGGGAAAAATGGTAACCTTGTAGTAGAAAAACCTGATGGACCCTACCTTAACCAAGAGAATGCAGAAGAATGGACAGACTGACATCATGTGTCTCCTAATGTGATGCACTGAGGAGGCCAACATCACCTGTGTAGTATTCCTGCCAAAAATGTGTTGCCTGAAACCAATCATAAAAACGAATCAGACCAACTCCAATTGAGGGACATACTATAATTGGCTTATACTCTTCAAAACTGTTCATGTCATGAAAGGCTGAACTGTTCCAGATTAAAAGAAACTAAAGAACACAACATTTACATATCCTAGATTAGGTTCTGGATAGAAAAAAATAATTTTTTTTCTATAAATGACAATAAGGAGACAGCTGAGAAATTTGTATGTGCATTGTATAGAACTGCATCAATGTTAAATTTCCTGAATATGATCGCTGTACTGTAGCTGTGAAATACAAAGTCACTGTTCTTATGAAATACATGCCAAAATTATTTAGGGGTAGAGAATCATGATGTGGGGAGTTTACTCTCTAATGTTTAATAGCTCATCAAATGCAATAATTACAATAATTATATATATATTAAGGGGGGGTAGAAAAACAGTGTGGCAAACTGTGAGCAATTGTTGAACCCAGATGACAGATACACAGCAGCTCATTGGACTGTATCTGTAAGTTTTTCATTTTTTTCAAAACAAAATATTTGGAAACCCATATAAACAGAATACTCAGTGGCCTTGTAAAGAGACAGAGACAATTTTGCAAAGATCTCTAGCATATTTCCTTTTTTTCTTCACCTTTTCCTTTTACCTGCTTTTGACTGCTTTAACAAATGTTTAATGGTTTGTGAAAAGACAGTAAAGCTCTAGGTAAGAGTCTTCCTTAAAGGAAATCATTTGAAAATCGACAAATTCTTTTATAGTCCAATAACCATCTCCTAATTTATTGGTTTCATAAATTCAGGGTTTTGGTAGTGAGGTTATTCTGTGTTTTTTATTATAATAAAATGTACATAAAATTTACCATTTTACCCATTTTTAAGAATATTCACATTGTCGTACAACCATCATTATCCATCTCCAGAACTTTTCCATCATGCCACACTGAAATACCCATCAAACAATAACTACTATTCACACCTTTATATACCTTTATATACCTCATATACCCTTATATATTCTGGATATTAATCCCTTATCAAATAGTGATTTGTAAATGTTTTTTCCATTCTGTGTGTTCCCCTTCTATACTCTTTGTTGCACAAAAGTTTTTAATTTTGATGCAGTCCAATTTGTCTGTTTTTCCTTTTGTTACCTGTGTGTTTGGGGTTTTATCCAAGAAATCATTTCTATTTTGCTTCTTAAAGTGATGAATAGGATAGATTTTTTTTCTTTGCATCTTAGGATAGGAATGACAATTTTAGTCGTTTATAATTTCTGGAATGTGCAACCCATACACTTTTGCCGTGGCAGTTTGTAACTTCAAAATGAGGTTACATTTCCTTATCACTGATCTGTTTGCTGAAATGTAGTCCATTTACGTTTTCCCTCTGCTCTTTCTGGAAATTTCTCAAGGTATTCCCTCATCTACTCCAGAACACATGCTCAGTTTTGGTTTGTTTGTTTCTGTTCAGGACACTTTCTTTTGCCTGTGCTGCTGGTGACCCGTGTGCGATGTCCATTCTGCTTGGCACAGTTTTCTTCCAAGTGCATCTGCCACTGAGGTCTCCAACTTGCCCTCTGATCCAGAGAAATGAGGAATTTTTGCCTTGCCCTCATCCCTGATCCAGGTACCTTGAGCTTTTTGCCACCGATGCCTGTCTTGACTTCCCTGCCCCCAGGCAGGCACAGCACGTGGTCCTGCAGGTGGCAGAAAGGGAACCTGCTGGCCGTGTGCTGAGTCTCAGGATGGGTACCTGGAGAAGTATTATGGGAAAAATTATTCAGACACCTACGAAAACAATAAGGAAGACTTTCATCAGGGCTGTTGCAATAGGTGTCAAGATTATGGCGATGGGGGGCAAGATCAGGCTCCACTCTGAATACAGCAAGGACAAGTGGGGATTTACAGCCAAGTAGCAGAGCGAGCGGGGTCGATGGAGGGAAAATCACTGAAAGATAGGGAAATTACCATCAAAGGCAGGGGGATTCTTGTTGAACTGATTTAACAGCATTCTTACTGAAGGCAGGGTGGTCAGGTGCTACGGGTGGGGGTTGAGGAATCTGATCAGATATCAAGAGTGGGAGATTCTCTCTAAACTGATTTAACAGGATTTTTCCTACAATTGAGTTATGCAGCCCAGTAAGGATGGAGGGCCAGGGCCAAGGCACAGTCAAAAAGAGGGCTCAGGGGAGCCCGTCTAAAGTTTGGTCAAAGAGAGTTTTTGTCGGTCCCTCTTCTCATTCAAGGAAAGAAGACACATTCTTTCTTCCCTTAGACAATGTAAGTCTATCACTTATCGGCTGTTTTTTGTTCCTTAAGGACTAGCTGAACCATCTGTTGAGACTTGGTAGTAGGGCAGCCAGCTGAGAAAATTTCTAGCTGTTGGCCATGAAACATGCTAAGATGGTGGAATGAGGACTGAAGTCATGATGAATTTCCTGATTGGTAGTTTGAATGTCTCTGATAGACATCAGTGTCACAGTTGTGGTTATTTCCTGAAGCAGAGCATGGAAGATGCAGGTTTTCCAGTGAACTTCCTGAGTGGCCCACACAGCAGGAACTCCAGGCACAACTCCAGGCACCAAGGTTGCCCAACCTCCAGCTTCAGCTTGCAGGGCTTCTTTAAGTACAAGACAACCTAGAATCCCAATAAGGATCTGGGCAGTCAGGTTCTAGTTCTTAGTGGCTCTAAGGCAGGAGAGTGGGAGAAAAACTGGAAACAATTTGCAGAGTTGTATCCAGATATTGGAGGAAACTAGAAGAACTGAAAATTTAGTAAGGACTAACAAAACATGCAATACAGCAGGACCCAATTTAATTTACAGATAGGGAGCAAAACCTCATAAACAATGAATAGGACCAGAATCTGATAACCCACAAGGGTATGCTATAGTTTTCCTATAATTTATGAAGTGTAACTATTTCCTATAGTTTATGAAACATGAAATTTCTCTACATAGTCACCCTCCTTTTTAATTCTTGTTTACAAAATAAATCTGGTCTCAATAGATTTGGCCTGGTTATTTACATAAGTTCAGCAACAATGTAATTGACCATATAGGCTTTTTTAAAGTCTATTTTGCTGAAACTTTTAATAAGAAATCTCGAAATACTTTAAAAAATCTCTTGAAACTAGCCCAAAACTCACCACCATACATTACTGCAATACCTATTGATTTAGATGATTTCCTCTCTTCTCGAGGTCCCCAAAATATCCTAGGGTTCCTGGGCCTGCCAGGAAGTGACTTTCTTTACTTACCTGTAAGAGCAGGAATCATGTAAGTCGGGTACCAGGCTGGTTTTTTCAGGAAGGCTTTGTAAGCATTGACTCCATAAAGGCAATCTTAGTTTTTAAAAATTATCTGATTTTATCTGGTCATATCTGATTCTAGGGGTATATCATTCTTAACTATGATATTCTAGTCAAAGCTTGGTTATATAACTAATTTTTCCAATTATGTCCTGTTACAAAAAGGATAGATTCTTATCGAATTTATGCAAATAATTATTTTGCCACAGAATACTCAGTAAGAATTTCTTAATTCTGGAGGAATCAGGCAGGGAGAAAAAAAATAAGTGTTCAATTTCTGCTTATAAAAATACAACTATTGGACTTCCCAGGTGGCGCAGTGGTTAAGAATCCGTCTGCCAATGCAAGGGGACAGGGGTTCGAGCTCTGGTCTGGGAAGACCCCACATGCCCACAGAGCAACTAGGCCTGTGCACCACAACTACTGAGCCTGTGCTCCTAGAGCCCGTGCTCTGCAACAAGAGAAGCCACTGCAGTGAGAAGCCCGAGCATCACAACCAAGAGTAGCCCCCACTCGCCACAACTAGAAAAAGCCCACACAGCAACAAAGACCCGACGCAGCTGAAAATAAAAATAAATAAATAAATAAATTAATTAATTAAAAAATATATATATACATAAAACTATTAAATTGCTGTGGGTTATGCATCGTTTCAGAGAAAAGAGAAAGGGGTACATTATATCAGAACATAGAATATTGAAGAACTAGCAAAGTTCCAAAGAAAAAGCCATAATTATCCTTAATCAGATCATTCAATCCCATGTAGTTAATTTTTCTTCTGCTTGATCTTGGGTTAGCAGTTTTATGAAACTGTCAGCTTCTCAACCAGGGTTCTAGGAATTCTTATTCATTTCAGTGGTATGGTCTCAAAGTTATTTAAGCAAAGCAATGCCACCAAAACCTGTATCCCAGAGCACGTGTCATATTCTTTTCCATGAGTCTCTGAGTCCACCTCTTTTTGTTGACGATGAAGCACTCTGGCCTATAGTTGATTGCAAACACTTTCAACAAAGTATCAGAGTAAAACAATAACTATTTGTGGATGACAAAAGATTTAAAATGGTCATGGTTAAAGATCCAACGTGAGTTCATTTGACTGGGAGAATTTGTTATTTCTGTGGCATTCTACATTTAAAAATAATAAGTGAAATTATGACGGATAACATTGTACTGGACATATCATGGACAGCAAGAGTACTGATAAATTTCTATAAACTTCACACAATTTCTAAAATATTTTTATTTATGACATTTACCCATACAAATATAATCTAGGGAAGGTTAAGCATCCCTTCTCACTTGACAATGATTTTCATGCCGTTCAGCATACAAATAAATCCAATTATTTTTTAATATCTCTCTTTTTGCAAGATAAAAGAACAAAACCTTTGAGATTTTCCAAAGGCCCTCTGAGAAATCTCAAAGTCAGTTCAATGTCAAGCTTTCATCCAGAATTTGATTTGGAGAAGGCAGAACTGTCAAAAATGTCAAAAGGTTTGAATACTTGATTAAATAAGATCATATGTCACTGAGACAATACTGAGCTACCTATTTAACCAAAGTGACAAAAGAATTCAAAAGTAACTATAGGAGGTAGCATGATTGTAAAAAAAAACCTTAGCCATTTTAAAAAGTGAGAAGCCTCGGTCTTCTTAAATAATCAAGGGTGTGATAAAGGTTAACATAGAACACAGGAAATTATTCTGATAAAACACAAAATCTTGTTTTCTTAAGCGTATTATGCAAAAGGTAAAGATAAACATTTTACAGTCTCTTATTAAGAGCAGATCAATAATCCAAGACAATCTTATCATTTTTAACAGAGAGAAAACCAAATTCTAGTTTTGCATCAGTATACTTTTGATATCAAAGTTCATTTTAAAAAAGCTTATAAATAAACATCCAATCTGAGCCAGCTTTGACCATACGAGATAAGATTCCTTTTCTGAAACTTTATACAACATTTTATATTCATTCAGTTTTTGTCCTATACTTTTTCCTTTTCTCATATTGGAGCAACCAGTCATTTAATTTAGGACAAAATTACTATTTTTCCCTTAACAAAACTACATCCTACATTTCTTGCATTCTTTTCAGGCAAAGTTGTTTCTCTTCACCCTTATTACCTATAGTAGTTTTATTTACATATGCTTATTATAGCTCTTAGCCATTAGTAACCTTTTTTTAACAGAGAAAATTAGGAAGTAGACAATTATGATTGTCTGTCACATACCACCATTCTGTAGACTAGCAAATTTTATGAATATGCAATCTGCATTAGTCAGGGCTCTCCAGAGAAATAGAACCAATAGGATATATATGGACATATATAAGAGAAGATTTGTTATAGCAATTGGTTCACACAATTATAGAGGGCAAGAAGTCCCACAGTCTGCTATCTACAGCTGAAGAACCAGGAAAGGTAGTGGTGTAATTCAGTCCGTGTCTGAAGGCCTGAGAATCGAGGGCCTGATGATGTAAGTCCCACTCTGATGTCCAAGAGCAGGAGAAGGTGGATGTTTCAGCTCAAGTAAATTCAGAGAGAATTCATTTTTCCTCCACCTTTTCGTTCAACCTAGGCCCTTGTTGGATCGGAGGATGTCCACCAGCATTAGTTAGGGTTATCTTCTTTGCTCCGTCCACTGATTCAATGGCTAATCTCTCCAGGAGACACCCTCACAGACACACCAGGAAATAACGTGTTACCAGCTATCTGGATATCCCTTAGCCCAGTCAAGCTGACACATAAATCAACCATCCCTCCATCTCACGATTTTTATAGGTATGTGCTTCCTCATAGTACAACTTTTCAATGTGGCAAAAAGAACATGCTTATTAACAAAACCAAATATATTTAGCTTCTCTGTACCATATAAAATAAGAAGCCAAAAGTATGTGAACTGAAATTTATGCTTAGTCATGAACGTTTCAGTAGTTTATCTTATTTAGAAATGATGTAGATATTTAACACATATCTGTTACTTCACTCTGCATACCTTGAAGGTTACAAGTCACCAAAACGCCTTTGGAAACTATTTTCAGGCAGACATGTTATTAAACATAGTTAATCATTATCCTAAGTTATTTTCCTGTTAACTATTTTTATAATATATTCTTGTTAGGCAAGTATCACAAAAGCAAAACCTGTAAAGGTTAAATACATGGGTTTTTTGTTTTACTGCTGTGCTTGATATGCATGAAGTAATGGATAATGGATATCAGAAAATTTATTTATACCACATCTTTACTTGTCCATTTGTTCTCACAATTTTTATGGTCTTAAACATCTAGTAGGTGTAATATTATTTGACCAGTAAACCCAAGTAAAATAAAAAGTACACGTAATGCTGAAACTGTGAAGACATAGTCATTTTTATTGAACCAATCATACCAGACTAGTCAAAGATTTACTCAAGTTACATGAACTTCAAAAACATTTGGGTTAGTTTCCATATTTCTGAGCGTTTTAAGAATATTTTATTTATATAAGATCTTATCTATAAACCAATTTGAGAGCTACTTTATGAGATTTTGTAAATTAATTTGGTAATACCATCTGGAGGTAGAAAAATATCACATATACATGACATATATACATAATAAACATATACAAATATACAGATACAAATGGAGACCAAATAACTTCCATTTTAAAATTTTAGCTATGAGTCTGATAAACACAGTAATGTAAACTCACTGGTTTACATGAAATAATTGCTCCACTTTATATTTTTATCTGAATTGTGTTTCTGGCAAATGGGACAAGTTGAAATTACTTACTCAATAGAGAGCTAAAGGATTTTACCAGTATTTGTGGAGGAAACATTAAGGTTTTCTTTTGCCCTGATGTGTAATCTTCAGGAGGCTTGGAATGTATTTTTTAGGTGAGAGGCTGAGAGGATTCAATCAGTTGTCTAAATGTTTCCAAAGTTCATCTTAGTGGGTAAAATACCCAGTCTGTTTACAATTAGCCTTTTTCTTTCCTTTTCAGCCTCAGGTAGTTGCTTCCAGGGTCCCTGAGTCCCTTGAGAGCTCCTCATTGGGGTAAGGGGCTTAAAGTTCTAGTGACTATAGGGAGTTGAGGGCCTAGAGAGGAAAGAGAAGGTCTGGCAAGATGGAGGAGGTAGGTATTTGAGTCAAACCAAAGATTCAAGGAATGAAGAGAAGAGTGAAGGTGGTAAAAGGAAGAGAAATGATAGAAAGGGAGAGGTTTTAGATGAGACAGTTCAGAGAGATCCTTAGTTGCAAACTATCCTTTGTAAAATCATACCAACAAGAAAGGAAGTGGACAGATAGTACAGTAATGGTGGAGTATATAGTTAGGAAGAGTTTGAGAAGGGGGGTTTCAGCCCACTGAGAAGTTCTCATGGGAGAAACAGAATGAAACAGAGAGAACAAAGAGGTTTCACAAGGAGCCAGGAAAGAAATTTCCAGCCCAGGTATCAGGGAATAAATCTCCGTTTGAAACAAAGAGCCAGGAAGAACGTCCAGCTCAGGGGTCTGATGATGAGTCTGATCCTATCTAAGCTGTAGCACCGTGACTATTAAAGCAAGTTATTCCAGTGTTAAAATACTAAGGAAGACTTTATTCAGGACTATTTTGGTAGGTATCAAGACTATGGTGATAGGGGAGAGAGATTGGGCTCAGCTCTAAATGCAGGTGGGGGACCGTGGGAAGAAACTGACTAAGAGGAGGCATCAAGAGTAGGGGGATTCTTATTAAACTGACTTAACAGGAGTCTTGCTAAAGGCAGGCCAGGGTGATCACTTCGCAAAGAGAGAGTCTTTCTAAGATGACTTAGCGGGATTCTGGCTACAATTGAGCTGTAGAACAAGGCTGGGGGTCATAGTTGAGGCCGAGTCCAGAGAGGTTCCGAGGAGTCTGAAGTTTGGTCAAGCAGAGAGTCTTTGTCAATCCCTATGAGAATCTGTTGTTGCCAGTGAGTATCCCCACACCAGAGAGAGTGCGACGTTAAACAGCAAATAAAAAACACTGTGAGAGGTAGAGAAAGAGACAATGGAAGAAAGGAAAAAGCGTTATATTTTAGTACCTTTAATGGCATTTTTTTTCTTGCTTTTTGGACCAGGGGCTCCACATTTTCATTTTGCACTGGGTGTACAGAGTGTGTAGGCAGCCCAGGTCACATGAAGACACACTCGTCCCCTTCCCTGGGATTCTATTTCCTCAGGTGTAAACTAGAGAAAAGTTTAGCCTGAACATCCTTCTTACCCCAGTCTGGCTTCCTGATCTCCTTATGAGCAAATGCTTGGATAAGGTCAACCACATATCTCCCAAGAAAGAAATGATTTTTAGGTATGGGGCCGTTGAAATTCAGATTATGGGGGAAAATATTTTCTATCTCTGAAGAGACATTATCTATCTCTGATAACGAACTAACTTAAGTGGCTAAGAACGTTACCACCCATTTTTGCGTTTGTGTAACTTGCTGGTTCAAGGTTTCACTTGAGGGGTGATGCTACAGTCTTAATGTATTCCCCCTAAATGCACATGTGAAAATCCTAATCCAAATGTGATGGTATTGGTAGGTGGCGTTTGGGACAGGTGCTTAAGTCATGAGAGTGGAGCCCTCATGAGTGGGATTAATGCCCTCATGAAAGAGGCTCCAGGAAGACCCCTAACCCCTTTCACCACTTGAAGACACAGCGAGAAGGCACCAGCTGTGAACAAGGAAGAGCACAGGATCCTGCTGTAGCATGCTTGATCTTGGACTTCCAGCCTCCAGAACTGTGAGAAATAAATTTCTGTTGTTTATGAGCTACTCAATCTATGCTATTTTGTTATAGCAGCCCAAATGGATTGACCCAGGTAGGGACTGACGGACCTTACATTAGTGTTATTAAAACACTTACTAAAGTGGTACTTCCTGAACAGAAATCAGGACCTGACCTAAGGACAAATTCCATTCCCTTCCCCCACCCAGAATGGAGATGCAGTCCCCCAAACTGCAGATTTCCAACTTCAAACACTTGAAGATCCAGCCTGCACCAGTTCCCTGATAGCAAAAGTTTTTGCTGCTATAATTAGTATACTGAGATTCTTTGATTTTATCTTCACCAGGCTTTATATGTGCACCTTGTGTCGCACTTTTCTGCCTTCTGAACTTGCCCTTCAACAGTTTTCTTCACTTTCTCACTTGTAGAACAGGACGAAATTGACAGGAAAGGTTGAGAATGGGAAAATTATTATTGAAAATAAAATTATTTCTTGATCTCTCCATTCTTTCTTTTTAAAAAATATTTATTTATTTATTTATTTATTTATTTATTTAGGCTGCACTGGGTCTTCGTTGCTGCATGTGGGCTTTCTGTAGCTGCGGAGAGCGGGGGCTTCTCATTGTGGTGGCTTCTCTCCCTGTGGAACACGGGCTCTAGGCATGCGGGCTTCAGTAGTTGTGGTGCATGGGCTCAGTAGTTGTGGCTCTAGAGTGCAGGCTCAGTAGTTGTGGTGCACGGGCTCAGTAGTTGTGGCTCTAGAGTACAGGCTCCGTAGTTGTGGTGCACGGGCTTACTTGCTCCACAGCATCTGGGATCTTCCTGGACCCATGTCCCCTGCATTGGCAGGCGGATTCTTAACCACTGTGCACCAGGGAAGTCCCTCTCTCCATTCTTTCTACATTTTAAATATTTATAAAAGCACATTATATCTTAGTCTCTGATTAGTAAAACTGGGTAGCAAGTGGATTGAATATCTAATGTTTTCATTCTGAAAAATTACTGCTTTATGAAAACTTCATCTGTACCAGACAGACAGTGGAGAGAGTGATTATTCATATGGCAGTCTCATCTTCCCTTTTTCAGGATATTTTACAGAAAACTGCTCCTTGCCCCCAATTCACATCCCAACCTTTCCTTTCTTTCTTCTCTACCAAACACTTTCCCATTTTTGCAGGTCTTATAATCTGTTAATATAAACATTTGAGATTTAGAGTTTTTATGCCTGAGAATGACATTATGTCTGACATTTCCTTTAGTTTTTAAGACTTCAAAGCCTTAATCTCAGAATAGCAAACAGCTTCTTCTAGAGGACTCACATAGACAGTTGATAGTAGCTCTCTGAGTGGCACATCTGAGTTTCACTAAACAGAAAATCATGGTAGATTGGTGCTGTCTACCCTGAGCGTGGAATGGGGAGTGATGACATGGGTGCCACATATTTTCTAACCTTCTCTAGCCCAAAGGCAGGGTAATATGATGTTTTCAAACACCATGCGGTAGAAACCAATAAAGGAATACCCTTTGGATTACGAAAACCTTTCAGTGCCTCTAAAACCACACTATGCCTACTGCCAGCCTCTAATCACGCACCCTCATGGTTTTGCCTCCTTCTGGCTGGTCACCTTGTGATGATTCTCTTGTTATTAACATATTACCCATGATGGAATGGGTAATAGAACATCTATATAAGATGTAATACAAACCTGTCAAATGTGACGTTTTAATTGAGTCAATTTGATGCATTTAATTAACCCAAATGCCTCTTCAGGGTTATGTATCTAGAATTTTGTAGGGGAGGAGAAAGAATAAACAGAGATCAAGATCGGAGGGTGGACTTCACGCATGCGTTTGCACATCCTAGACTGCTGAGCCTGCTCAAGCTGGTGGTGGGTGACATGGTTCAAGTGGAGGGAAGCAGGGCAAGTCAGAAGACCACGATAACCACAAGTTTCATGAATAAACTGATACAGGACGGGCTTGACAGTTTGGGCAAAATGAAGCTTGTACTTTGTTTTGGTATACCTATCTATGATTATTGGTAATGAGCTTCAGGACATATAAAATGAAGTTACATATCAATCTTCTCAAATGCCTTCCCTTACCCTTTAGTTGTTAATTTAACCTATCATGATAGTGATGTTTATTTGATGTGAGTGTTCCTAAAATCTGGCATGGATTCTTTTGATTTGGAGACCACATGAGTGCTTACCAGTCTTTAGGTAGCACACCTGCAATATACAGGGACTGAGTTCTTCAGCAGATTTCTGCTGAGTTTAAAGATTTAAGAAGGATGGGGGAAGAAGAGGTCTAGTTTTGTTTAAAGAGACCCCAGGAATAAAATCCTAGGTTAGAGTCTCTGTAAGCTGCTTTTGAATTAAAGTTCAGTTTCAAGAGTTAAAGTGGGTCAGGTTAACTCTGGAGGACCTCAAGTTTTCTGGGATACCTCTGAATCCTAGGAAACTACTCATCTTCTGAAATCTCAAATCAGGATAAGCCTGGAAGCTGACTAACCAAATACTGTGGAGAATCCTGACTATAGAAATCAACCCTAAAAGTGCTTTTCACTCTAAAGGCAACCTCAGTCTCCTCCAGGACTAACAGGAGCAAGCCAAGAAGTTATTAGATATCCAATTTTGTGTTTTGAGCAACAGATAAGAGTGAATGTTAGGTTATTGGGCATATGAAATCCTTTTTGTCATATTGTGACGGCTCTTCATGTTATATTCTTTGAGTAGGGGAGACTCCAGAAGGAAACTCCTCAACACAGATCACAATGGTTTCCATGATGGCAGTGATTCTTGAGAAATGTCATGTTGCTTGACACGCGGGCTTTTTAAACTGTGCGTCAGAGTATTTGTATAAAATAGTGCTGTGAGAGTCCTTCCTGCAAAGATGTCTATAAACATTTTCACTTTCTTGTAAATAATTACTATACGAAAATAAAAAACCAACTGGAAAGTACGAGTTCAGGGTCCTCAGTTCTTGTGCCCCATCTGAATTTGCTTCGTAAAATCTCTTTGGAAATACCAGGAATATGAATTAAATGGCCTGGGTGGGTTCTTGAATTGTAAGTCTACAAAGCAGTATGTTGAGAAAGCTTAGTGCTCGGAATCACCCAATGTACTTTGTACATTTATTTAGAGAAGAATAGTTTAGTTTTAATTATTAATGATAATAGCTCTCAGTACACTAGTAAATGTCCTTGGGTGCATATTTTGTAAAAGTAATGAAGTCTTTGTAATGTGAGCTTTCTCTGCCGCTATAAGCTGCCCTCTCTTTGCTAAAGAACCAGGGCAGAAGAGTATGTCTGTTTTTGTGTAAGAGTGTGTATAAATTACCATGCTTGAGGTTTAGCAAGATGCTATTGAACTTGATCAAGGAATTTCTAAGAACTATTCCTGAGTATACTCACTACCCGCATCCCCCAATCACCCTCCCTCACAACCGTAACATTCGCAACTTGATTAAAGAAAACATCACCATGATGGGGGTGAACAGCCCATCCGAATATTGTTGTTATTGTGTTTCACTGTTTTTCTTGTTGTTCTACATTTGTTGCTACAATCCTATAGTATTGCAATAAAACACAGAGCAAGAAAGAATATAAATCTACCGTATTTCCCTCTGGCCTAAGTTATATATATTATGGTTTATGGATAAGTCTTACTATGTCAAGGCACCTTCTTTCTTCTTTGGCTTCTTTCTTCTGCCCCTCTCTCCCTAGCTCCTCTGCCTGGGATTAGCTTTTTTTCTCTTCACCTCTGGGGACTTCTGTACACCAAAAAGCGTGGGAATGTTCACAGAGCAATCAGCATGCATGGGTCATCCATTTAGCTAACAATTTGAAGTTACAGGTTCTGCTTTATAGTTTTTTTAGCAGCCCCCAAAGTGCCTAGTTTGGGGTTCAACAAAGCTTGATGATAATCAGACTCGATACTCACATTAGAGTCAATGGAGCAAACCCCCGGCACACTTCAATTTAACAATTACAGCTTTGTTATTTGCAGGTGACTTAAAGGTGCCACTGTGCTGGTATCTGCAATCAGAAATCCTATTTCATAGGGCTTTTGTGAGAGTCAGATGAGATGATGCCTTTAAAATACTTTGCAGGAAAGAATCAGCCAAACTTGAAAGCTGGTGGGTGAGATTCACTTAGCTAGTGAACAAATCTAGTTGTGTCTTAATTACTGAATGTTGGCGATCTGGGGACTCAAGAAGTCTCTAGATATAGCCCTTAAAACTTTACCATGAAAATATGGTTCCATTTAGCCTCACCATCAGTTCATAGGCTCCCAGACAGAGACTGTTAAAAAAGCTGTATGTAAGTGCCTCATACTCAAATGAGATTCGCAACAAATCATTGTCATTCAGACAGGAAAACAGTTCTAGTAATATCAAAAGTATCCTACAAATTAGACGTGGCTTCTGTGTGAGTGAAAGAGACTGATCAATTTTGCTTAAAGTTCTGTCTTCAGAAAAAGAGCCTCCTGGACATTGGATTTGAAATAAATGGGTCACAGAGAATTAGAAGCAATAGCAGAAACCAGATAACCTGGCCATGGGCAAGGGGTTGACTCTCGAGATGCAAATGTAATACATGATCCATAAGGCAATAATGCCAAATAAGATATGGGAGGAACACGGACTGATCAGGCAACCTGCTACACACGAATGGGCGCAAAATGGGGAGCAATTTCTAAGACTAATGGCAAAGCCGCCTGCCCATCAAGGATGGAATGCTAGCTCATGGATGCAGGAGAAAGGACAATGAAAAACACTTTAACTAATACCTCTATTCACAAAGTTTTCTCTTTAAATGAAAGGGGACTGTTGCAGTTATGTACTACCAAGTAACAAACTACTCCAAAATTTTTGGCTTAAACCACACCATTTTATTTATTTGCTTACAATTCATGTTTAAATCCATTCATTTGTAATGAGATTCCTCCCCTTCTCTCCCAAAAATACAGACTCCCAATCTTATTGATCATCTTTGGAGGAAGCTGGGAATCAATTGGCTAATTTAAAATCTGATTAATATAGAGACAGAATTAAGAACTTATCCTGGGACTTCCCTGGTGGTGCAGTGGTTGAAAATCTGCATGCCAACACAGAGGACACGAGTTCACTCCCTGGTCTAGGAAGATCCCACACGCTGCGGAGCAACTAAGCCCATGCACCACAACTACTGAGCCTGCGCTTTAGAGCCCGTGAGCCACAACTATTGAGCCCACTTGCCGCAACTACTGAAGCCCATGTGCCTAGAGCCTGTGCTCTGCAACAAGAGAAGCCACCACACTGAGAAGCCCACGCACCACAACAAAGAGTAGCCCCTGCTTGAAGCAACTAGAGAAAGCCCATGTGCAGCAACGAAGACCCAACACAGCCAGAAATAAGTAAATGTATATAAAAAAAAAAAACTTTTCCTCTCCCTCCCATATGATCTGCATTTCAGTATAAATAAATATTTGGTGGGAGATATGTTTTTTTCTACAAAAATTTTCCAGCTAATAAACAAAGAAGCAAAAAAACAAGTATATCATCATTTGTAGCCCCTAATTAGCTACTGATTCTGGGCAATGACCATCAATGTCTGATACTGTCATAGGAAGAGACAATCAGACATCATGTCTCCTGATACACATGTGCAATACCATCCATGAAGCCATCTTGCCAACAACACTGAACATATAAATAAACAAAGCTCTGAATCTGCTCAAGACTTTAGATCTAACTAAAATTTCACAGGAAACATAAGAGACAGTGGAACATATTTTCTTAAAAAACAGTACGAGGATGCAATCAGCAAAATCTAGACTGTGGGAAACTTAGTAAGTAAAGAAACAAGTTTCTTCACTTAAAAAACAAATTACTGGGACTTCCTAAGTGGTGCAGTAGTTAAGAATCCGCCTGCCAATGCAGGGGACATGAGTTTTAGCCCTGCTCCAGGAAGATCCCACATGCCACGGAGCAACTAAGCCCATGTGCCACAACTATCGAGCCCATGTACCACAACTGTTGAAGCCCACATGCCTAGAGCCTGTGTACCACAACAAGAGAAGCCACTACAATGAGAAGCCCACGCACCACAATGAAGAGTAGCCCCCGCTCACCACAACTAGAGAAAGCCTGTGTGCAGCAACGAAGACCCAATACAGCCAATAAATTAAATAAATAAATAAAAATCTTTAAAAAAAACCCAAAAAACAAATTACTGCAAGATAAAACAGAGAGGGGCTTCCTAGGTGGCACAGTGGTTAAGAATCTGCCTGCCAATGCAGGGGACATGGGTTCGATCCCTGCTCCAGGAAGATCCCACATGCCATGGAGCAACTAAGCCCAAGCGCCACAACTATTGAGCCTGCGCTTTAGAGCCTGTGAGCCACAACTGTTGAGCCCATGTGCTACAACTACTGAAGCCCATGCGCCTAGAGCCTGTGCTCCATAACAAGAGAAGCCATGGCAATGAGGAGCCTGCACACCACAATGAAGAGTAGCCCCCACTTACCGCAACTAAAGAAAGCCTGTGCACAGCAAAAAAAGACCCAACACAGCCAATAAAATTTTAAAAAAAGAAATAAATTTATATAAAAAAAGATAAAACAGAGAAGAAAGGGAAACAGAGAGGGGAGAGAGACAAAATACTTATCAAAGAATTATAAGTTCTGGACCGTTTTTGGATACTGACCCAAACAAATAAATTGCAAAAAAAAGAAAATAAGACGTGAAGACAATCAGGGAAGTGTGAGCACTGACTGGATATTTAATAATATTAAGGGATTATTTTTAATGTTTTTATGTATGATAATAGTATTGTAATTATATCTTTTTATCTTTTAGAGATACATAGTAACATGTGTAGGTAAATTGATGTACTGTCTAGGATTTCTTTGAAATCATCAGAAGTGGAACCAAATTGGAATTTATTTATACCTGATGAAGCTAGGCAATAGATACATTGGGAAATTCATACTATTCACTCTATTTGTATGTGTTTGAGAAACCTGATTGTATTTTTTTTTAATTAATGGAAACCACTAAAAGAAATGAAACATCATAGCTTCAAAACCAATATAGGGTGAGGGGAGGACACAGAGGACCGGGGGGGAAAAAAACAGAAAACATTCATTATTCATCTAATACAGGTAGGAAAGAAGGAAGAAGAAAACAAAACAAAACAAACAAACAAACAAAAAACAGTTGCCCAAACAGCAGTCTCCCAGTAAATGAAAGCTTACATAGCCATGCTTAGACTCCACAAATCTTGCCTGCATACATTTTGAGCTAGGACACTGGGTTCTAATCCTGACCCTCCCTGCAGCAAGCCATGAAGCTCTCTGGGCTAAACTGGGCCTGGATGCTCAGGTTCTATAAGAACCCAGACATCCTTTGGCCATTGGCAGCTTTGTGACAGCTGGCTGGGGCTAGAGCTTCAGTTTGCACCTCAAAGAAAGCAAAGCCAGCTGGGTTGCCTGAGGAAGTAACCTGAGCCCTTAGCTCTAACCTGTTGAGCTAACTTTCAACCTGCCCCCTGCTGCCGTGGCTATTCAGGCAGAGCCTAAAGCTGTGTGACCTAAGAGCCAATCCCTAAGACATTATTCCAAGAGCGTCATCTCTTACAGACTTTTGAAATATGATTTGGCAAGTTTCTAGTAAGAATGATTTGCAGCCTATTTGAATGAAAATAAATTTCAAAAGAGGGGGAAATGAGGTTGGAGGCGTGAATACCACAAAAACTGCTGCTGGTAAATGCTACAAAGATAGTCTCCATATCTTAGAGACTATATTTTCAGAGGGCATGGGAGTCTTGAAAAGGAAGAAAAACTTTCTTCACACTCTCAAATGTTGTTGCGAATTTAAACTCTTTTCTTCTTTCCGGGTTCATCCTTTCAGGTCTTTCTCTTTACTTTCCCACATGTTCTCTGATTTTTTTTCTCTTTTGATTTCTCTTTTCCGAATAGAACGATGCTTATTGCCATCTCCTAAGCACTGCATTTATTCCCATATTTCTCCCTGGATGTAGCTTTCCAATGGCATTTCACATCTCCATTCCTGTTCCCATTACCTCTTTGTAGAAACTTGCCCTTAAAAAAAAAAAATTCTCTTCTTTTTCCTCTGAGTCTCTGTACCTTGTTCTCTCTGAAACTCTATGGCTTATTCTGTTCTTACTCCTGTCCCCTCTAGTGCATAAGACATCCATGAAAAGATCAAGTAGCAAAACGCTCTCAGAGTAAGGTCAGGATGTGTTGTGATGTGGAAAAGCTTCCGTAGTAACTGTGCTTTATTGGTTGAAGTTGTTGTCCTTTTTATCCTCCTGGGATCTTCACTAGATATAATATCTGGATTCTTTCTTCATTTTGTTCATGAACTCTCTTAGGGCTCTAAAAGATTGCCTTTTCCTTCCTAACTTGCTTCTCAATTTGATTATCATCTTAAGTGGCACCTGGTTAAGGATGAGAAGAAAGGATTCAGAGAAAGAAATAGAATGAGAAAAAAAAATGATGTATGTTACCTACCAAAAGTGACCTTGAACTTTGATCAAGTCATAGCTCACTTTTTCTGTAGGAAATTAGGTACAACAGCACAGGCACTGAATAATGTATTTTGATGATGATGGGGATCTAGAGCTGTTCTAAAAAGGGAAATCCATATGAAAGAAAGTGAAGAAAAAGAAATTAAAAAAAAAAAAAAAGAAGAAAGTAATAGAAGTCCCAGGTAGTAGACCCACAAATTACTCACTTGGGCAGAGCAGATAAACTTACTACATCAACACTCTTCTAAGTACTTTATGTATATTTGCTTATAATCTTCTTCACAAACTTATGGGGTAGGTACCATTACTAGCCCAACTCTGCAGATGAGAAAACTGAGGCACAAAGAGGTTAAATGTCTTATTCATGGTTACACAGCTAGTAAGTGGTAGCTCTGGGGTTTGACCCCAAGCAGCCTGGCTACATTGTCTATATAATTAACTGCAGTGGCATTTTGACTTTTTTAATAGAATTTGTGTTTGCCTTTGTTAATAAAGATTTAAATGAAGTTTATTTCTCCAATATTTTAGTAGAAAATGAGTCTCAGGATATGGGCAACCAAAAAATTTTGTGTAGACCTGATCATATTCCTAATGTTTGTTCATATTCATAATTCCAATGAAGTTATAATGAAGAGTGCTTAAAAATAAGGCACAAAACTTTCAACAGTAGCAGTAAGGAACATAACACATTGTTAAACGGTAGTTTTCAGAGAAAAATATTTTATGTGAAAAAGTCTAAGTAGAACCATAACATTGAACATAAATCAAAATTTAAAAAAAAAAAAAGCAAGAAGAGAAACTGTTAAGATTAAACTCTAAAAGATCATAATGTATATACTGGATGAAAATAAGTAATTTAAAAAATCAATATGCAAACTTTAATTTAGGAGAATTTTAACACAGAAATATGCAACTGTGACACGGATGTGCTATTTATAAATATATCATAGGTAAATTGTCAAGATGATGTAAATCTATCAATGCTGGTGGTAGCAAGGACAAAACTCAGATATATAAACCAAGTTAGGAATTAGCTATCACTCAGAGAAAGAATTACCTGCAAAATGTAAGATTTTGACTATAAGCTAGAAAAGGGCTGTTGAGTCTTACTGGTAGCTCTTGCCCCTGTGAGGCTACAGAAATCTGTCTCTCTTGTGTTGTTAACAGTGAATTGTCTGTAACCTTTTAATGGTTGGCAATGAACTTGCTGGGATAGCTGAGTGATTATCAGTTCTTACACTATACAGATCAATACTCCATCATTAAACTTAGGACAGAGATTTCAGGGAGGAGGAAGAAACTGACCAAGATGCTTTCCCAACATTCTGGTGGCAAGTGGTATAGAAAGGTAAACTGAGATTGTAGCTCATAGTTAAATATCTCTTACACTCTAAAATTCAGAAGATTGCCAGGACATCGAGGGTGACTGAGACCCATCTCTTCAGTATCTGGTTCCTGGTTCTTCTCTATTCCTATCAGTGGCTGTTCTGTGCAGCTTATAGGTATTGATAGCACATGTGGAACTTCTAACATGGTCTCTTCCTTTTTTTTTTTTCTTACTAACATAGGGTTGAATTAGTGGCATTGTGGGAGAAAATTCTTTTGTTGTATGTATACAAGTGTGTATGCTTGCATGCCTGCTGTTTCTATTCCATATTATAAATATTCAGAACATTTTCTTTTCTCACCCATCAACTTTTTAAGTTTAACTTTAAAAATTTTTTAGATACCTTACATAATTCAGTTTTAAAATATATACAGTAATAAATCTTTGTCCCCTCTCTGTTCTCATTCCAACCAACCCATTCCCATTCCTGCAAACAACAAATGCTATTAGACTTTTTGTATCCTTCCAGAGATATTTTGTGTTATACAAGAAAAATTATATAGATACACTCTTTTTCTCTCTTTTTTCACACAAATGGCAGTCTATCTTATATACTTTTTAGCTTACTTTTTTCAGGCAACAATAAATCGATGTCTTCTAACACTTTCTCTGCCCTGGCTATCTCTCCTTTCTTTTCCTACTCTCCCATTTGTCACCCCGCATATGCATTTACTCTGCACTTTCATATACTAGAAACACATTAATCTGCTCATTGTTTATTTGACTTCTTATTGTGCTAAATCCTGTACATTTATGCACTCAATGTTTTCTGTTTAAATGGAACCCCCCCAAGTGATATAATATGCACACTTATGTTCTTTTTTGGTACAGATTCTAGCATAGCACCAAGAAGAATTATGAGTTTAATGAATATCTTTTCCTGACTTTGACTTCTGATTTTTTTTGCCACCCACTTAGTGCTTTGAAACCGGTTCTATCTACTTTTACTTCTATTCAATTAAATGCTAGCTTGTTAATAGATAGCATGGATTGACCAGATTTCTATAGAAGAGATATAGGACTTTTCCTTTATCAAGTCAGTATGATAGGAAAACAGATGTGAAATAATTATAAACCTGTCAGTTCTTTCTAATTGTATCTGTAAACTCAGTACAACCTTAATGAAACTATTGAAATCTTTAAGGAACTTGATAACCATACCTAAAATTTATATAGAAATGGCATATGAATAGCTAACTTAACTTTTAAAAACAAGAGCAAAGGGATATTAAATTATACTAAAAGGCCTTAGGGGCTTCCCTGGTGGCGCAGTGGTTAAGAATCCCCCTGCCAAGGCAGGGGACACGGGTTCTATCCCTGGGCCGGGAAGATCCCACATGTGGAGCATCTAAACTTATGTGCCACAACTACTGAGCCTGGGCTCTAGAGCCCGTGAGCCACAACTATTGAGCCCATGTGCCACAACTACTGAAGCCTGCATGCCTAGAGCCCATGCTCCTCAGCAAGAGAAGCAACAGCAATGAGAAGCCTGCACACCGCAATTAAGAGTAGCCCCTGCTGGCTGCAACTAGAGAAAGCCTGCACACAGCAACAAAGGCCTAACACAGCCAATAAATAGATAAATAAATAAAATTTATTAAAAAATAAAATAAAAAATAAAAAGCCTTAGTAATAAAAACAGGGTAGTAGTGGTGCAAGAACAAATTAATGAATGGAACAGAATAGAATAGACAGAGATACACCAATGTATATATGATAATTATTGTTAATTTTGAGTTATCACAAAACAATGAAGAGAAGATAATTTAGTAGATGGTTTTGGGAAAACTTACTCATTATGTAAGGAAAAAAAATATAACTGGATATCTGCCTAAAACCACACATGGATTAAAGACCTAAACATGAAAGTTGAAATTATAAAATTATTAAAAGAAAATGTAGAAAACTATTTGAAACCTAGGGAGAGGAAAGAACTTGTTTTTCTTTTTTTTCATGCTGAAAATTTTCAAGTATGTCAAAAGTAAGGGAATGGAACAAAGAGCTTCCATATAGCCATCACCCAGATTTTAAAAATAGTAAGATTTTGGGACTTCCTTAGTGGTCTGGTGGTTGAGACTCTGCGCTTCCAATGCAGCGGGTATGGGTTTGACCCCTGGCCAGGGAACTAGGCTCCTGCATGCCTCATGGTGTGGAAAATAATATAATAATAATAATAATAATAATAATAATATTTTGTCATGTTTTCTTCTCCTTTCTTTGTCTTGTTTTTACTTTGTCAAAATATCTTAAAGCAAATCCAAGATTTCATATAAGTTCATCCTATATAGTCCACAGTGTACTCTTAAAAATATGGACACATTTTCTATATGTATCCACAATGCCATCAGTGCACCTGTAAAAGATAACAATAATTTTTCTTTTTTGGCTGTGCCGCAAGGCTTGTGGGATCTTAGTTCCCTGACCAGGGATTGAACCCAGGACCCAGCAATGAAAGCATCGAGTCCTAACCACTGGACCTCCAGGAAATTCCCCAAATGACAATAATTAAGTAAGGGCTTTTTAAACAATCAAAATTATACACATTATGTACTTCAGAACAGTTTCCTGGGTGGGGAAGGGAAGGGAAAATGGGAATGGAGTATGGAGACAAAAGAGAATAAATAAGCAGAATAAGAACAAAACCTTGCCTCTACCAGTAATGATGAGGTACTGCGAGCTGAGTAGCATGACTAACTCTCCATGCCCAGGTAGGGGCAGGGGTAGGAGGTGAAGAGCTGAGACAGGTTATATCTTTGGTGAGCCTAAAATAATGGGCACTTTCATCACAGGATTTGAGAAACTAGACACAAATATCTGAACAAATATCTCTCCCACTGCCTGACTCTCAATATTAGAGACTGACTACAAAAGATCCTTTCTTAGACTGAAAAGAGGTCGTGAAGTGCTCAAAAACCAAACCAAACCAAAACACAATATTGAGGGGGAATGTCAAAGGGTCACAGAGCCAACTAAAGAGCTCCCAATAGCCAAAGTTGGAACGATTCAAGCCACTAAATAATAAGGTGCTGTAGTATTGGATTATAACCCAACATATAATTATCCATGAGTTCATACTAATATAAACAAATCATTGAATAAATTAATAAAAAGAGAAGAAGAGACAAATGTCTCATGCAAAAGAATTCCCAGTAATTTACGTAGATGTTCCACCCACAATAAGGGGGAACGTAACTCCGTATTCCTCAAGTATGGGCTTCACATAGTGAATTCCTTCCAAAGAGGGCAGCACGGGAAAGGGAGGAAAGAGGAAAGAGTAACTTTACAGTGGAGGAAGCTGGCAGACGCTGTCTCAGCAAGGGAATCAAGTGCAACATCAAGAGTCATAAATCATGGTGATGGTACGTACTCTGGACATGATGTGATGAAAACAGCACTATACTCCAATGAACTCGTTCCCAACACCCCATAACCCCAGGCTAATCATGAGAAAAACATCGGACAAATTCCAGTAGAAGAGCATCCTGCAATACACCTGACCAGGACTCCTCGAAACTATGAAGGTCGCGAAAAATAGAGAAAGTCTGGGAAACTCTTACAGCCAAGAGGAGCCTAAGGAGGCAGGACAAATAATGTAATATGGTATCCTGGAACCAAAAAAGGTCATTCGGTAAAAACTAAGGATATCTGAATAAAACGAGCTTCAGATATTAATCATGTATCAATATTGGTTCATTAATTATAACACATACTGTACTAACATAAGATGTCAATAGCAGGGGAAACTTGGGGGTTGGGTGGAGTGGGATGTAATATGGGAACCCTCTGTCTCCATTCTTCTGTAAATCGAAACTGTTCTTTAAAAAAGGGTCATGAAGTCAGTGGTTAATGGAATACATGGTAAAAATTTCCTTTCCTCCCTTCCAGCTGGGAAGGTTTTTTTGTTTTATTAATATTTTTTTTGTTTTTGTTTTTGCTAAACACAGAGGAGATCTTTGTTCAGAGAAGCGTTTTTCTGCTCCCACTTTTGGGGTTATGAGTGAGCTTGCCAAGGTTGAAGGCAGATGCCTTAGAACCTTTGAGTAGATAGTACAACTATATAATTAGTTGGAACTTGGAGAGACTCCCAAGGCAGCTGAGAAATGGCCAGTAGTGTACACTGATGGCTAAGGGCTTCTAAGTGTTAGAACAGAGGACTCACTCCTTTGCAATCTTCAAAGTTCAGCCAAATGCAGTTAGAATGATATTTTCAACCAATCTGAAGTAAGAGAAGTGATTCTAGTCATAGGATCTCTGAGCAAAGTGTTCAGAGAATACTACCAGTTGGGGCCTTCAGCTCCTTCTCCTAGCATGGTACTTGGCACTGAGTAGGTACTTAGAAAATGTTCATGAAATAAATGGTAATATGCTTCTAGAGTTCCATACAGTATTACAATATTTTACATATGGTTCTAATGAAGTAAAGAGCTGTATAGCCTGGCTGGCAAAATATCATAATCATTGCCCGAATAAACATTTATTAAATATCTTCTAATCCATGGAATTCATCTTTTATTAGTTCATCTACTCTTAGTTTCAAATCTCTGAGTAGCAGAACTACGTCTTTTATTATGGGGAATGTTGGACCATGTGTCACCTGAAAGGTATCTTTCCCTAAGTGTTTATTAATGTGCTAGCTTGAACTCAAAGCTGGCCTATCAGGAATGGTTAATGTTTTCCTCATGAGCAATCTTGACGCAGTTGAATGTTATAATTTTTGTGTGTATTTTTATTAGCTCAGAACCTTGCCAGTTCACTCATGCTAATCTGCAATTCCTGTAATTATCGCAGAAAAAGTACTCTGGCAAGTTAACCTCACTTCTCAATGCAGGCTTAACAGGAAAAAGTTATTTTGAGTGCTCAATGGATTACAAGTGCTGCTTTACAAAACACACTGTAACACACTTTACTTTGAGATACAGCCTGAAATAGTTAAACAAGTTCACTGATATTAAGTGGGTATATTTCCATCCTTTATTTTTCTCTACTGACTTCATCACTTAAGATATATCTGACTAGATGCTGGCGAAGGACCTCCTGGAAGCGTGCAGCCATGGTGGAGGGGAGTGGGGGGAGCTCCCTGTTTGTGGAGGAGAGTGGACATCATTGGAGATAAGTGTGATTCAAATGGCTAGCTCTGGTGGAATATCATTGAGAGAGTAGTAAGAGGTTATAATCAGGGATTATGCAGTGAATCTGTGGATTGAAAGTAAGTAATAACTGCTTAATATAATCTAAGACTCAGAAAGACCCACGATAAAATAACTGCGAGGAAGTAGAATCAAAATGCAGTCCTGGGGACTTTCCTGGTGGCGCAGTGGTTAAGAATCCGCCTGCCAATGCGGGAACATGGGTTCGAGCCCTGCTCTGGGAAGATTCCACACGCTGTGGAGCAACTAAGCCCGTGTAATACAACTACTGAGCCTGAGCTTTAGAGCCTGTGAGCCACAACTATTGAGCCCACATGCCACAACTACTGAAGCCCACGCACCTAGAGCCTGTGCCCCACAAGAGGAGCCACCACAATGAGAAGCCTATACACCACAATGAAGATTAGCCCCCACTCGCCACAACTAGAGAAAGCCCACACATAGCAATGAAGACCCAATGCAGCCAATAAATGAATTAATTAATTAAAAGGAAATTAACTTAAAAAAATGCACTCCTGCATGGAAACAACCTAAATGTCCACCCATGCATGAATGGATAAAGATGTGGCACATATATACAATGGAATACTCCTCAGCCACAAAAAGGAATGAAATTGAGTTATTTGTAGTGAGGTGGATGGACCTAGAGACTGTCATAGAGTGAGGTAAGTCAGAAAGAGAAAAACAAATATCGTATGCTAACGCATATATATGGAATCTAGAAAAATGGTACTGATGAACCTGGTGGCAGGGTAGGAATAAAGATGCAGATGTAGAGAACGGACAAGAGAACATGGGGTGAGGGGAGATGGGGAAGGGGAAGCTGGGACGTAGTGAGAGAGTAGCATTGACATATATACACTACCAGATGTAAAATAGCTAGTGGGAAGCTGCTGCATACACAGGGAAATAAGCTCGGTCCTTTGTGACGACTTAGAGGAGTGGGATAGGGAAGGTGGGAGGGAGCCTCAAGAGGGAGGGGATATGGGGATATATGTACACATACAGCTGATTCACTTTGTTGTACAGCAGAAACTAGCACAACACTGTAAAGCAAGTATACTCCAATAAAGAGGTATAAAACAAAAACAAACAAACAAATACCCCCGCAGTCCTGGATGTTTTGATCACTGAAGCTATGACAATAGGGATAACCGTGAAAGCTTATTTCTAAAATAAATGCTTGCAGGAGTCAGTGAGTGGCGAGACCAAAGCAGACTTTTAGAGGAACTGACTTCAAGAAAAGATTCTCTATATAATAAGGGTCAAATTGTTAAACTAAAATGACCAAGACCTCCCAGAGATTCTAGGTCTTGCCTAAACCATCACCGTCAACTCAGACATTTCTAGAGATCGAGTACACTGATTCTCCCACCCTCCGCTCCACTCACGGCCCAGGCTGGACACTGAAGTTCCCCATCAGTCGCTTGACAGTGTGACCAGACAGGCCTCTAAACACAGAGGTCCCTGGGCACTGCAGTACGCTAGAGAAGCTCTTGTGAGAGCGGGTAAGTGCAGCCTGAGTGTCTGGTGAGATCAAACCTGAAGTGAGAGTGAGATAAGGAGAGAGCTGAGTCATTAGTCACTTCTTTTAACGAACTCTCTGAAGTTGGCTGGCTTCGCACTAGACCTGGTGATTAATGGTAGGGAGATAGCTCTCACAATTCAACTTCTATAGGTAGAAAGAAATTTAAAGCTTCCCCTGAGCATTCGCTTCCTCTTTAAATGCTTCAAAACAAATCTCAGTGTCTCTAGGCTGAAGCCAGTTCTCATCTTGCACACAGTCCTTGATGGGCAAGAGGGAGCGGGCCAGCCATGCCCTATGGGACAGTGACCCTTGGTTCTCTGCCTTTTCACAGCACTCTCCCAAAGAGGGAAACAGAGTCATGACATCAAGGGACAAAACGGCAACCCTGAGAGGTCATTCTACTGTCAGAAAGCACACACAAGCTATTCGTCTGAAGAGGAGAAAACTGCTTGCAGTTTTCAAAATGGATAGTCTGGAGTTTGCTAAAGGAGTGCTTTTTTGTTGATCTATCCCTTGTAGAAAAGTATGGATACAAAAGTTAAGAAGATTCAATACTGAGGATAATTTTTTTCTGGCTTGGAAAATTTTTATAACACATAAGCATGATTCTTAGTTCCAGAGATTCAATTACTCAGTTATCAAAGATGATATGGGTAAGGTGACAAGACCCACCATCCACCTGGTTCCACAGAAATCTAGGTTTCATAGTGTTTCCTCTCTCCTCATACCCAATCTGTTAGTCTCATTAATTGTCCTTTCAAAATATTTTAGTTCATCCCATTTTCTCCATTCTCATGACACCATTTTAGTTTAAATCACAGTCGAGCCTCACCTCAACTATGACAATAACCTCTTAAATAGAACTCACTCTTGCTTCTCTATAATCTCTCTCATGGCAGCCAGAGAGAGATTTTTTAAACCTTTGTGAGCTTGTACCGTTCATGAGCTCATGTCATTTTCAATGGCCTCCTTCCAGGGCTGTAGGTGATCTGGCTCTTCCCTACCTTCCAACTTCACTTCCTACCACGTTCTGCCCTAATACCACTGGCCTGTTTGGGGTTCCTGGACTAAACCAACCTCTTATCTGCCAAAGAGACTTTGCCTTCATTTCCTCTGGCTATAATGCTGACCTCCTCATGACTGATTCTTTCCTGTCTTTTAAGTCTTAGCAGAAATGTCACCTCCACCGAAAGGATGTCCCCAACCTGTCCCCTTCCCTTGTCATTCTCCCTTTATTAATATCCTCTGCTTATTTTGTTCACAGCACTTACAATCTGAAATTGTCCTGTTTATTTATTAACGTATATGCTTACTCTTTTTTTAAAAAAAGCCTGCACACTGAAATGAAGAGTAGCCCCAACTCACCACAACTACAGAAAGCAGGCTTCTTATTGTGGTGGCTTCTCTTGTTGCGGAGCATGGGCTTTAGGCACACGGGCTTCAGTATTTGCTGCACGTGGGCTCAGTAGTTGTGGCTCGTGGGCTCTAGAGCGCAGGCTCCGTAGTTGTGGCGCACAGGCTTAGTTGTTCCATGGCATGTGGGACCTTCCCGGACCAGGGCTCAAATCCATGTCCCCTGCATTGGCAGGCAGACTCCCAACCACTGTGCCACCAGGGGAGCACTGTATTTGCTTACTCTTCATCTCTTCTCTCTCACAATAGAATCTAAGCTTTTCCAGGGTAAGAACCATGCTTGTCTTTGTGACATCACTGCATCTACAGTACTTTGAACCATGCCTAGAACATAGTAGATATTCAGTAGAGATTTGTGTAATGAATGAAGAAAGAAGGGTCTCTAGAGCAGGGCTTGGCAGACTTTTTCTGTAAAGGGCCAGAGAGTAAATGTTTTAGTGTTTGTCACTTACAGTCTCTGTTGCCTATTCTTCTTCATGTAAAGGCCATTCTTCACTCTTACAAAAGCCGACCACAAGCTGGATGTAGCACGTGCACCATGGTTGCCAAGCCCTGACCTAGATTAAGGGAGACGTTTATCCATGACTCTAGTTACCTCCAATGTCTAACTTTCGTGTACTTATCTGAGTTCTAGGATGTAGTCGATAAACTGGAGTAGTTGTGTAAGTTGTTAACTCCTTGTCCATGACCCCCAGCCCCCCTTTTTTAAAATATATTTATTTATTTATTTTGGCTGTACCAGGTCTTAGTTGCAGCATGCAGGATCTTCATTGTGGCATGTTTAGTTGTGGCATATGGGATTTTTAGTTGCGGCATGCAGGATCTAGTTCCCTGACCAGGGATCGAACCCCGGGCTCCCTGCATTGGGAGCGTGGAGTCTTACCCACTGAACCACCAGGGAAGTACCCATGATCCCTTCTTAGCGAACCCATTCCACCGACAGTTCTTGGAGAGGAACAGCTTTATAGGCTACCTGATTCCTCTACACTCCTACTTCCTACTTATGGCTGAAGGTACTAGAGCTGAACTCTACCTTAATCAGATATGTCTCTATGAAATTGAATTGGGCCACTAAAATTGAACCAATTAGATGCTGATGGGCTCTTGAAATAAAATAGTAGGGTAGATCCATTGACAAACTAAAGCCAAATGTAAGCTCGTATTTTCAGGGAATAGAGATACCACAATAAAAAGGAGGTCAATCTACTAAAGACACTGAGAAAGAAAGAGACACACAGGTAGAAGCCACAGACCTGAAGCCCCAGGCTCCTGAGAAGAAAGGACTAGCCTTGGGTCCTGAACATCCAGTTCCACATCCCATGCAGCCTAGGCGTGCTTTGCTTATGTGCTTGGATATGTGTGGTCTGTTATCTCTCCTTAACTGACCTAATCTGAGAGAGCTTCTATTCCTGACAATGGGGCTGGATGTTCCAAGTTACTATCAAAGCTATCCATCGATACACACATATCTAATGGATGTCTGCGATGTTTAGGATATCTGATAGACACCATGAGGGCAAATACATATGTACAAGAAATTGTTATTGCCTTCAGGGAGGGTAAATCTAGTTGAGGGATGAGACAGAGATATACGGTCTACGGCCATACCACCCTGAACGCGCCCGATCTCGTCTGATCTCGGAAGCTAAGCAGGGTCGGGCCTGGTTAGTACTTGGATGGGAGATATATGAAATAATAATTAACAGCATAAGGCCGTGTGCAGTAAGTACCTCATGACAGGATTCTATCTATGTGTCTAAGACTTTTTAAAAATCAATTTTAATGGTATAGAAAGCAAAATGAAAATGGACGCTGAGGAAACAATACTATTTCAAAAGAATAACACAAAGTGTATTCTGACAAATAAAAGTGCTTTTTATCAAGAATTATACTTTTATCAAAGTATTTAAGGCACATTTTAGGAGAATTTTGAAACTGCTAACCATGAGTCAGATCTATTCAGGTTAACTGAGAATAAACCATTCTTGTGCTCTTTCTGAAAGAGATAATGACTAACCTCAGATTATCTACAAAGTGTTTGGGTTTAACAACAAAGGGTAGATAAAGTCCTGGGTGTGTTCAAAGTGAACTCTTGGGTATTTTATCAATACAGGTATCAGGTTACCAACTGCTTTAAAAATGCACTCCCTGATATTGTCTCTATGCTGACAAAACATTCACTCAGAAAAACAGTCTCTAGAGACCTGTGCCTGATATGAGTGCATATAGGAATTAATTTTTCCCGAACCAAGATTTGTAGAAATACCATTTTCTAGGGATGCTACCTATAAGATCTACTCAGTCTGAAGTGGAAATAAACTCTAGAAAGACAACAAGTTTATCAGGATTTTTTAAAATAAGTTTTTAATCAAATAATTGTTTTGAAAGGAAATAAAGATGGGGAATGGAGGGAAATAAAGACGGGGAATGGAGAGAAATAAAATTAGTTGTCTGTCATATTAATGTATAGAAATTCAGCATATGCACCATAATCTACTACTTAGGTCCCAACGGTTTTCTTCATCCATTGAGTATATACACTTGATACAAAAGAGGGGATGAAAAAGGAATGAAACTGGGACATTTGTAGAGTCATGGATGGACCTTGAGACTGTCACACAGAGTGAAGTGAGTCAGAAAGAGAAAAACAAATATCGTATATTAACACATATATGTGGGATATAGAAAAATGGTGCAAATCAACCAGTTTGCAAGGCAGAAATAGAGACACAGTTGTAGAGAACAAACACATGGACACCAAGTGGGGAAAGTGGGGAGGGTTGGGGGGGAATGAATTGGGAGATTGGGATTGCCATATATACATTAGTAATAAGAAAAAAAATACCAAATTGTACACTCTAAAGATATGCAGTTTATTGTATGTTAACTGTATCTCAATAAAAGTTCTTAGAAAACAAACAAACAAACAAACAAAACCCAGGGTATGAGTCAGTAATTAATTTGTGTTCCTTTGCCAATACTGATAGTACTATTCCAATTAACTAATGTGTGGTTCTCCAACTTAAGTGTGGATCAGAATCGCTTGTGGGCTTGTTGACACAGATTTACTGGGCCCCACTCCCAGGGTTTCTGATGTAGTAGGTGGGCTGAGAATCTGCATTTCTAACAAGTTCCTAGGTGATACTGCTGCTGCTGGTCTGAGGCACCACACTGAGAACCAATGAACTAACAACATTCACATCAGCTTTGGCCCTATCCCTAGCCTGGACTTCCCTGCTGGATATACCTAGAGAGTCTAGGATATACTAGAACTGTATGAAGAAACAGTGTTGAGGTGGTTTTCTTATGAATTCTATTGCTCAAAATTCATACCATGGTTTCGGGGATTCTGTCTGTAATTCTGATTAAATTTTAATTCCCTCATTTCATATAAGGCCCAATGCCAGCAGATAGTGGTGGCGCAGGTAAAGAGGCCCACGTAGCAGGCTCCAGTGAGATTCACCAGCAAGGAACCACGGCAGAAAATCTTCTCACCAAAGAAGTTCACACTGATTGCTCAGGTGACAGTGCTGGGCCAGTCCAATTTTGGTGTTCGAGGACTGTCCAAAGAAATGGAGTACTGTCACGTTACAGCATGTATGAACCTTGCAAACATTATGCTAAGTGAAAGAGGCCAGTCCTCAAAGACCGCATATTACATAATTCTATTCATGTGACAGTCCAGAACGGGGAAGTCTATAGAGACAGAAAGTAGATGAGTAGTTTTACGGCTAATGGGGAAAGGGAGAGGTGGGGGAGTGGCAGAGGAGGTTAGCTAAGGGGTACAAGGTGTCTTTTTGAGGTGATGCAAATGTTCTAAAATTGTGGCGATGGTTGTACACATCTGTGAATATACTAAAACCCATCGAATGGTACACTTTAAATGGGTGAATTGTATGGTATGCGATTTATATCTCAATGAAGCTGTTAAGAAGAAACAAGGACTGTCCGCTGGCAGTTTGTTCATCCTCATACCATGCTCACCATCCTCCTACTGTCCAAAGAGCTTTCCCTGGTACTTGTGAATGCAAGGCACAAATATTAGTGGCTATTTCTAAAAGCAAAGAAGGGATTCCCAAAATAAAATTAAGCCTTTGTTACCTGTCATTTTTAACCAAAGTGGAAGAAAAAACATTATGAAAAAGCACAAAAGGCATAAGACTGACAAAACCAGTTTTCTGGCTTCTTTGGAAGGTGGCTGGTAAATTAAAATCAAGTGTCCCAAGTGTGAGAACTAGGAAGAAACCACCGAGGCTTCCACTCCAGGAAGCGCAGTTTGAAGGGGACATGAAACTTGGGCTCCAGAAAACATCTTTATACATCCCACAGCATACAGAAGATATTGAGAAGTAAAATAATATTTCCTTTCAAGGTCTATACAAAGAAGCTGGTGTGTGAAGGAAAATGTCCTGAAGAGTCCAGGTCTTGGACACACTGGAAAAAAAAAAAAAAGCAAATGCTTCAGAAAAGAAGCAAATTGCCTTAGACTTAATTCATTAATATGTTCGTAAACCATTTTCTGAGCGCATTTAATAACCTGAACACTATTACTGTGTTGACCCTCCAGGTCGGACACTGCCCTCAGTTCAAATAATACAAAGAAAAGAAAGGCTACCCCAATCCTCAAGGAGCTTATTGTCTAGCAGGAAACATTAAACCAGTGGTCCCAGTACTTTCTGGTGACCACTTTGGTAAATGTTGCTTTGGAAGCACTTAGAGGGATAGGTAACTTACACTGTGCACTTAGAGACAACTTCCTGTAGAAAATGACCCTTGAGCTGAATTTTAAAGGATAAGTAGAAGTTAGCTAGCTAGAGAATGAAGGGATAGGATGTGACAGTGTGGACTTAAGAGCAGACAAGGAAGCTCAGCTTTGGAAGGAACTGTTGGCAGTGGCTTGGCTCCTTCATGGTCCCAGCACACACAGAATAGGTCTACCATGGGTCTAGATTTCCCTGGGCAACACTGACCCTTGGGGTCTGGTGACATCACTTCCTCCTTTTACCCCTTCACTCCCAGAACTTGCCATTGGTGGTGTCTTACTATTGTCACTCACTTCTGCTTGCCTGCCCCGCTATCCTGATTGACTTCTTAGCTCTTCCATCACCTGCGTAACCAACTGACTGTAGTAATTGTCTTCTGCTCCAAAGGAAAAAAAAAATGTGGAAAGGCATGAGAGAAACAGTATCATTTCTGATAGGAAACTGCAATTACCTGTGAATGGCTGGGGTGAAGGATGTGTGAGTGGGGAGGAACAAATAAAACGAGAGAAGTAGGGTGCTAGGTGCTAAATTGAAAACAATGGGGAGCCATTGAAGGATTAAGCAGGGGTCTGATTAGCATTTAGTAAGATCACCTTGGTAGCAATACAGAGAATGGGTTTATTGGGGCTGGCCATGCTCAGCTTAGCAGTAGAAAAACTACTTGGGAGATTGTTTCAATAACATCGTGAAGGGTGATACTGGCACAGATGAGGCAGCAGTTCTCAAACATTTTGGTCTCAGGAGCCCTTCATACTCTCAAAAATTATTAAAGCCTCCAAGATAGCTGACTTAGTTCTCCACAGCACATGCAGACACAACAAGGTGATAGAAAAGAGATTACTGTTGATGAATATTTCTGTTTAAGAGCGAGGATAACGTCTTGAAAATCTCTCAGCTGACTCCCTTCTAGTATTTAAACTAGTCATTGAAAAGAGGGGCAGAGGAAACATCATGCTCGGTTTAAACTAATCATGAGTCTGTCTCTGGGGCCAGGGTTGGGGCTGGATCCAGCCTCCTCTGAAGCTTCTAGAGGCACCTACTAGCAAGGAAGTCGGTGGGAAGGCGAAGTATCATTAGGATGGCAGTCACGGGATTTATCAGTGTAGCCGTCGTCAGAGTCCCATGTCCAGTCATGATTAACCAGAGAGACAATGAAGTAAGGTGAACTGAGGCCTGAGGACCGCACTCTAAGGAACGCTGCCACTTAAGGAATGAGTGAAAGGAAAAGGAAGCTCTGAAAGAAACTGGGGCAGAAGGAACAGGGGTTAGAAGCATGTGGCTCTACGTCAGCCTTCTGGAGCTGAGCGCTATGAACAATTAGCTATCTGATCTTGAGAAAATCACTTAGATTTCCTAAGCCTAAGTTTTCTCATCTATGAGATGGCAGGAATAATTATGCCTATTTCATTCATGCTATTAAGAGGGCGGATTAAGTACAGTAATTGTGTAGTTGGCACAGAACCCTTAATAAACGAGGGCTATTGTCTTATTAGCATTAGTATTAATGAGGATCTGCTTCAGAGATGGAAAGATAATCAGAAGCCAGGGGAAAATAGAATTTTAAAAGTATCTCCGGTGATAAATACTGAAAAGAAGTCGGTTAAGGTAAGCAATGTCATGAAATACTTAAGGGCTGTCCTATTCACATTTTTAGCATCTATTGATACTATTGGCTTATATTAACCTAGCAGTCAGCTAAATCCACAAGATCTTTTTATACAAACTCCAGCCAAACTAGGTCTCCATCTTTCTGTACCTGTGTAGCTGACTGCAAGATTTCAGTTTATCCACTACATAGTATCTAACCCTTGGTTTTAATCCAGTGTTCTAGCCTGACAAGATTAATTTGAATCTTTGATCTATTTGTTTACATTAGATGGCATTTCCATTGTTAATGTCATCTGCATATTTGATGTATACATCTTGTATATTTTTGTCTATTTTAACAGTTAAGTGGTAAGAATATTTAAAAGGGAAGTTACTTTTCTCTAAGCTTCATTCAGTTTCCTCATCTGTAAAATGAGTCTAATTATATTTATTTCACGTAGGGTTGTGATAAATAAGTAAATGCCTGAATGTGCCTGGTCCTGTGTATAGCACAAAGAAGACGTTCCTAAATTCTTCCTGGTTCCTTCCTCTCGTCCTCCCTGTATCACTCTTTTCTTTTTCTCTCCTTTCCTTTTAAATGTCTTTAAAACATTGTTTTAACATATTGCCTTGCTTACAAAGAGAAACTACATATAGAATAGGACAGTGTTTTGAAATCCAATTGGTTAGAATAGATTAAACTGAATTTCACGCTTTGAATTGGTGACAGCTTCCTAAAGTGAGGAAAAAGGCATAAATATACTTCTGTCTCCTTTTCTCACGATCCCCTAATCCCTACTCACACACTCTACCTCCCATCGCCTCCTCCTACATCCCCTTTAGCCCTTCAAAGCAGATCATACTCACTTCACTGCTAATAGAAATATGTTCACTGAGTATCTACAAAGTGCACAGCATCTTTGGTTAGGACTGAAGTTAAGATACTGGAAGCTGAAAACAATCTCTCTGCCTCTTAGGACCTAATGAACTCTGAGTATCTGGGTTTAATCCCCTTAAGCTAGAGTCTCTCCATTTTCCTGTAAATCAACTACCTCATGCTAACACGTTACCTCACGGAAAGAAAGAAAAAAGACCCCTTATGGACTTTTGCCCCCTCTCCCAGGTAATATGTATATTTTATATGTGTATTCTTTCATGCTTTCAACAAATATTTCTGAAACTTTTATTATATGCCAGACATGATTATAACTACTAAGGATATTGTGGAGAACAAGGCAGGCAAGATCCCTGTTCTCATGGGATTTACAGTCTAGAGGAGGGAGAGAGACAATAAACACAAAGAAAAATGCATGAACAGGACAATATTAGACATAAATGTGATATAGAGCATTTGAACAAGTGACATGCTACAGAGTGGCTCCTTTAGGTTGGATGGTAGGAAAAGCCCCTCTAAGCAGGTGGTATTTCAGCTGAGACCTGAATCACAAAAAAGAACCAGTTACACTAAGATCTAAAGACCATTCCAGGCAGAAGACACACTAGTACAAAGCCCCTGAGGTAGGGATAAAATCGCTGTGTTCACAGGGCTGAAAGGATGCCAGCACAGCTGGATCACAGTACCTGAGGGGGAGAGTGGCATGAGATCAAGTGGGAAAACCATGGGCCAGGTCACCTGGCAAGACTTTGCCAACTTGGAGGCCTGTTAGAGTATCCTGGGGAGCTTTAAAAACCACGTGGACCGTTCTCCAGAGATTCTGATTCACTTGATCTGAGGTGGAGCCCAAGCAACAAAAGTTCCCAGGGGATTCCTGTGTGCAGCCAGGGTTGAGAATCAGTGATGTCTGGGTTTCACAAGCTGTGGTAGGGAGTTTGTGTTATCTCCCAAGTGGAATGGGAAGTCACTAAAGGGTATTAAGCAGAGGAGAGATGGGATTTGAATAATTTATTGAAAAGATCCCTCTAGCTGCTCTATGGAGAATGGACTGTAGTGGATCAAGAGAGGAAGCAGGCGATTATTGTCTTTTTGTGGACATGTGCTTTCATTTCTCCTGGGTAAACACCTAGGATTGGAATCGCTGGAAATAACCCAAATGCCTATCAAAAGTCGAATGGATAAACAAACTGTGATATGTTTATACAATAAAATACTACTCAGCAATTAAAAAAAAAAACTACTGATACATGCAATAACATAGATGAATCTCAAAACCATTGTGTTCAGCAAATCAGGCAGACACAAAAGCATATATACTATACTAATCCTCTTATGAGGTTTAGGAAAAGGTAAAATTCATCTGTGGTGATAGAGTCAGAAGTGGCTGCCTCTAGGGGGTCGAGACTGACTGGAAGGGGGTCAGTAGGGGATGTATTAGGATAATGGAAATGTGCTACATCTTGATTACATGAGTAGCCATGTTTATCAAAACTTATTTGAATTGTATACTTAGGATCTGTCCATTTCATTGTATGTGGATTTTGCCTCAATTCAACAAATGCAAAAAGTCTACTACCCACCTATTAGAATGACTTACAAAAGACATCAAGTGCTGGACAGGATGTAGAACAATTAGAACTCTCAGATGTTACTGGTGGGAGTGCAAGATGGAAACTAGTTTGGCAGTTTCTGATGAAATTAAACAGGCCCTTACCATATGATTCAACAATCTCACATCTAGGTGATTTACCCAAGAGAAATAACATTTGTCACACAAAGACCTGTGTGTGAATGTTTATAGAGAAAAGCAAGAGGGGTTACAGGCAGGAGGCTCTTGGCAGTGTCCTGGTGAGAGATGATGGCATAGGAGATGGAGAGAAGGATTGGAGGTGGAATGGAGATAGGCTATGGAGATGAAGAGAAGTCAACACATTCAGGATATGTTCTGAAGGTAGAATCTGAGGGAACCCCACTGTCGATTGTGTGAGAAGAGAGGACTCCAGAATGACTCAGGTTTTTGGTATAAGCGTCTGGATGGGTGATGCTGTCATTTATGGAGCTATGGAAGACTGGGATGAGTAGGCTAGGGTACAGGAAAGTCAAGAGCCCTTTTTTAAAAAAAAAAAATGTTTATTTATTTATTTATTTAGGCTCCTCCAGGTCTTAGTTTTGGTGTGAGGGATCTTTGTTGCCGCTTGCAGGATCCTCACTGCGGCATGCAGGCTCTTTTAGTTGCTGCATGCAAACTCTTAGTTGTGGAATGCATATAGGATCTAGTTCCCTGACCAGGGATCAAACCTGGGCCCCCTGCAGTGGGAGCGTGGAATCTTAGCCACTGGAGTGCCAGGGAAGTCCCAAGAATTCTTTTTTTAACTATGTTAAGTATCAGATGTTTATTAGACTTTGTAGGTATTTTAGCAGTGGATTTCTGGGAAAGATACTTCCATCTTTTATTGTTAAAATATAAACTTTCAATCGGGTCCAGTGGAGAATGCTATGATGATAGGTGGCAGTAGAATGTAGTTCCTTGAAGTTGTGATAGACTCAGGAACAGGCTTATGAGAAGCAGAGTTAGATATACTTCAATGTTTCTGTATAACTGTGGACCCAACAGATAGAAAGAATAGGGAAAAAAAGTTCAGGATGAGATGAAACAATAGTTTAATCCAAGCAAATGGTGCACTCACCTGACTGGAGGTTTCTAAGAACTAATCACACTTGAAAATTAGATACTGATGTGATTTGCATTTAGGGATACAGGCTAATATGGCCATTCCTTATCAGTTGTCTACTGCTACAAAACAAATTACCCCAAATTTTATATTAATAACAATATGAATGTTTATTATCTTAGTTTCTGTGGATCAGGAATTTGAGAGCACCTTAGTGGGTTTTGTTTTTTAGCAGGAAGGGCTTAATTGTTGTTGTTGTTTTAATGTTTTTCAGATTTAAAAAGTGTTGATAAAGGTTTTAATTCCCAGCAGGAAGATGTTATCTAAATGTGGTGGTTCTAATGACAAATCACTATAAACTGATTCAGCTGCCTTTGGGCCAGAGGGAGAGGGATTATCTTCAAAGCACCCCAGGTTTCTTCATGAGAAGGTCAGAGGTACACTGGTTTGTATTATTGCGACATCCACGAGGTGATCTTAGTTGCTTTTCCTTCTGCATGGGCTTTATTTGTCAGAAGGGCCTTAGGCTTGACCTCCAGATTTGGCTGACAACTTACTGATGAGATTCACAACCTTTGGATTGCTCTGATATTTCAATGTATTTGCCAAGTTCTGGGTCACATCCTGGAAGGCTGTTATAACTTCTGGATCCTGTATGGCTGCAAGAACCTCTGAATCACTAATACTTTAATAGAGCCCAAGCATTCCTGCCATTCCAGGCATAGCCCCTCCCATTCCAGGCATTCCTCCAGGAAAAGTACCAGATGTTGGCCCAGGAAAGCCACCTGAAAAATAGCCATATTGAGTCCCTGATTGTCTTCGGACTTCTTCCTCCCTCTGGGCTCACTTTTATTCTTCCCGAGCCTTCTTAACCCTTTGTATTTTTTCTTTGATCTCTCGCTCTTCATGTTTTCACTCATACTTTCTCTGATGTTCAGCAATGTTCTAGGCCGTTGGGTGAACTTCTTCCAGCATTGCACTAGCATCTTCATCATAATCTGGTTTCCAGGCAAGGGCAAGATCATGGGCTGCTTCTACCCAATGGCCCAGAGGTATGTGTGTTTTCCCTGCCCACTTGTAAGCCTGAGCTGAATCAGGATTTATTTCAATATCTCTGTCACAGTCTCAGATGGCAGCATTTGGCTTCTGTAATTTGATGAAGACACTGGCTCTCTTGGCGTACGGAATGGCCAAGCAGGGATTCAGCTTGGTGGCATCTGTGAACAAGTCAACGGCTTTCTGTAGTTCACCATCATTTGGGGCCTAAACAGCAGCCATGGTTTTATCCTTTGCCTGATCCATCATCCCCTCAGTTATCTCTACATATTCATCTCCCATTCCGTGAGTGGCATCAGTGTCTGGTTCAATCACACCTCCAATTTCTAGATCACTTTCCTTGCTTGATGGTTCATCTGTCTTTACGTTTTCCTCTGCCTTCTCACTATTTGGTTTTTCTTCCTTGGTATGTTCTTCTGATTTAGTTTTATGAGTAATAGGTGGTATTTTACCCCCAATGCCCTCCACCCACTCCCTCAGGAAGTGCACTTCTTTGGTGTGCAGGACACTGGCATCCTGTTTACACATTTTCAGGGAGGTTCAAAGCTTGCTCACTTTGGGAGGGTCTGTGGTCCAGTGAGGATGAGGCTGGATTCCAGGCCAGGGTGCTAGGTGAGCATGACCATGTAGAAGGGAAAGGCTGCTTAGTTTTGAATCCAGGTCCCTCTGAAAGTTGCAGTCAATATGTTGGCCAGGGCTACAGTTTTTGAAGGCTTGATGGAGACTAGAGAGTTTGTTTCCCAGGTGGGTGATTCATGTACATGGCACGTTAACACTGACTGTTGGTAGGAGGACTCCGTTCCTTGCTATGTGGAATGCTCCCTGGGCTGTATGAGTAGCTGGCTTCCTCCACAACAAACAGTCCAAGAGTGTGCAAGGTAGAAGAAGCAATGTCTTTTATGACCTAGCTTCAGAAGCCACTCTCCATCATTTCCACAATATCCTATTGATTACAAGTCAGCCTCATTCAGAGCAGAAGTGTCTACACGGGAGTGACTAGCAAGAGGAGAGCATCGTTGGAGGCCATTTTGGAGGCTGGTGTCAACTCCCTTACAAGTTTTGTAGTTTACGATATGTTAAGAGTATAAAGGGACCCATCTTGGTAGTGGTGTATGAGAAAAACTCCCTAGGTATTTGTGGCTCCAGACCTCATATGCAATTCAACCAGCTTTAGAAGATATCGTCAAAAGAATTTGAGAACATAAGCTTTTTCTGTTAAGCAATAAGCATTTTTCAAAACATTGGGAAGGCTTACAATTAAATATAGAAGCGTTCTAAAAATCAAACACATGGTATTAGTATTTTTGTGTAAAGGAATCTGTATATTTAGTGTTTTAAGATTTTATAATATTCAGGAGAATATGACCTATTGGAATAACACATTATATGTGTAATGCTTATTTAAAATGTAAAACTAAGTAATTGATTTACATTTGTGATTTTAGGTGGAAATTTTTCTAATGTAAATGCAATACTCGACATTTAAAAGAACTTAAAATTAACATGGATAAGATTAATTTATTAGATATATGTGAATTACTTAAGTAGGTGGAAAGTGTGTTTTGGTTTTGGTTTTGGCTTGTTCTTTTGGTCAGACAACTGAAGAACTTAAAAAAAAATAAATGGAATATATTAAATTTATAAATGCAGCTTAAATTTTTAAAGTGGGTTAATTAAATGTGACCAAACATTAATCAAAAGTCCCCTTAGAGGACCACTCTAATGCAGCAGTCCCGGGTTCGATCCCTAGCCAGGGAACTAGATCCCACATGCCACAACTAAAGATCCTGCATGCAGCAACGAAGATCCCACACGGGCAACAAAGATCCTGTGTGCCACAACTAAGACCCGGTGCAGCCAAATAAATTTAAAAAAAAAGAAAGGAGTTGTTTACATTTACCTATATCTATAAAATTTTATAAATTTATAAGCTTACAGAAAAATCTCCTTGGGTTTCGATTTTATAAAGTCAAGCATTAATTTTTCAAAACCAATGTAACTTTTGAATACTTTTCCTTGAATGCTCAAAAGTTAACCTTGAGTAAGTAGATTCACTTGGATGGCAGGTGGGGAAGGGGGAGAAGAGAGATTTTGGCTGATGGGCCAAGTCCTGCCTGAATAAATTTGGTCCTGACTCTTGCTCCTGCCTGATGGCTGAGCTGGTCCACCAATATGAGCTCTTCCCTGCTAGGGCCAGAGGGTGGGGGAGGGGGGCAGGGAGCCAGGCCTCTGCCTGGGTTGTCACTTCCCCCCCCCACCTCCTTGATCTCACTGTGCTCTGTGTGTGTAATAAGTGTTGCACTAGCCTTAATACCAATTCACAGCATGATTCTTGCTTTCTCCAAAGAAGCTGAGCTTATGGTATGATGGTCTTTATTAATGTGCTCTTTGATTGTCCAAGGGACTTCTAACTGACCTGCAGGACTAATTGTGGCTGCATTAAGCAAGTACAGTAAAAAACATCAGAGGGTCCTGAATATAAAAGCTGCAAATTCACCACATTGTAGTAAGACGACTTATTGATATAAAATAAGAAATACAGCCAAACATTGACTAGTACAGGGTAGCACAGTCTCACATGTAGCTTTGGGTTGTAATATTGAAGCTTAAAATCCACTATAACTGCTCTTATGCCTGAACCCCCTACCCAGCTGGGTTGTGCTCTTAAATTTCCCATTAACTGTATCTTTGTGTCTTCCATCAACGTTCAACTGCCAGTTGGTGTTCTTTGCCTGGGATGGCATCTAGGTTCCTGAGGAGAGCCTCAGAAGTCCTGAGCGCCAGAGTAGGGGCTGCTCTTTGACACAGGATGGCCTGCTCTTCAAAAAGGCACCTGTCCAGTGCTCGGCCCTGCTGCCTTTCCTATGGGTTTTAGCATGGTTTCTTGTTGCTGCTGTAACAAGTTATCGCAAACTTGGTGGCTTAAAACAACACTTTATTCCCTCATAGTTCTGGAAGGTGTAAGTCCACAATCAAGGTATCAACAATGCCATGCTCCTGCTGAAGGTCCTAGGAAAGAACACTTCCTTGACTCCTTCCAGCTTCCGGTGGCTGCTGACAATCCTTGGCGTTCCCTGGCTTGTAGCTGCGTTACTCTCATGTCTGCCTCCATCTTCACATGGCTGTCTTCCCTCTGCATGTCTCTCTGTGTCTTCATTTGGCCTTCTCATTAGGATGAGAAGTCAGTCATTGGGTTTAGGGCCCACACTAATGCAGCAAGATCTCATCTAAACTAATTACATCTGCAAAGACCCTACTTCCTGATAAGGTCACATTCTGAGGGTCCAGGTGGACATGAATTTGGGAGGATACTATTCAACCAGGTGTACCATTCAACACACAAAGGCACTGGGGCTGCAAGTTCAGGCCATGTTTAGAGCCAGGTGCTTGAGGACGTGGAGTGTTGTGATGAGGATTCTGAGGTCTGCTCTCTATCCAAAGAGGAGGCATCAAGTGCTCTATGCAGGAAAGTATCATGGTCAGAGTATCATGGAGGATTGCTTTGGTCACAGTGTGTAAAATAAATTGGAGCAGGGAGGGCTAAAGAGGAAAGAAAACCAGTTTTACCAATTGGGTAATTCAAGTGATAGGTAATCCAGTCTTGAGTCAGGACAGATGGTATAGGAATAAGAGGAAGGGATAAGTGGGAGACATATTTATTGCAAATTCAGAGTTAACCAGACTTGGCAATTAATGTGTGGTGGATGGGATGAAGTGAGTGAATAAAGGGAAGCGTGTAAGGGGACTGTACAGTACAGGTGGTCCTTGAACATCATTGAGTGGTTGCCAAATGAGAAAGCGTATTACCCTGAGGGCTGGGATTAAAGAAAAAGGCAAGGCTTGAGGATCCCACAGCGGTGGACCCCAGAGACATTATGAGTGGTCAGGGAGTTGGAAGTAGGCTCTTTCAGTTGGGATTACTTCCATGAAAAGTATTCCATGTTTGTATAAGAGGATTCCACGGTATAGTCATAACCTGCTTTTGCTTTTTTTTGTTTTCTTAGTACTCTACCTACATCAGGATCTTTGTCTGGATAATGTACTTTTAATTTTAATACATATTGCCAGTTATTTTCCTAAAAGGCTATAACAATTCACTTTTCCACTGGCATTTATGAGAGCCCCCTTTCCTCCTTATTCCCACGATTAGTAGGTATTTCACTCTTTAATTTTTGCTATTTGAAAATATAACTTCTTTTAATAGCTGCAAAACATTCCATCATATCAACATACCATAAAATAGTTAAACATTTTCCTATTTTTGGACATTAGATTGTTTCCCATTTTTTGCTATAATAAAATTAATAACCCAGAAATGGGCATTTTTATACATAAATCTTTGTCCATCCAATGATACTTACAATGAAGCTTATAATTTGAAAGAAGATGACATAGGTATAATTTCCCCCAGACTCCTGCTTTGCTGTTTTTCTTTCTGGGTGCCTTTCTTTCTTTTCACTGATAATATTTTAGGTGGACAGAAAGGGTTATAAGAAAGGGATAGAGTTAAAACAAATAGATTTTTTATTTTCTTTGAGTTCTATTAATATATGCTGTTCCGTATTCATTACCAAAGTGATCTGGAATTGTATTAAGCCACTATTAATTCTCTAATTTTACTTTATGCATAAATCAAGTTTATCATTTTCTGGAGGGAAGAACAAATGCATCCTAGTATCCTAGCACTGTCTGTAACCTACAATAGCAGCTTAACTCTTTATTTTCTTAGACATCGAACTTCTGAAAAACATCAAAATTTTCTTGCCAGGGTGATAAAAAAAAAAGATGAGATTTAAATCTTGATACCATGAATGGTATATATTATAGTATTATAGTATATGACTGGAAAAATAAACATCCTTTACTATATTCTTCTCCTTTAAACTTTAGCCATTAGAGTAAGAATGCTTTGATTGCAGAATTCTCACTTGAGCAGGGTTTTTATATAACATTATTCATATTCTTGGCCTTGGATGCCAATTAAGTCTCTCAAGTCTAAAATTGCTTTGTTTGCTTTCTAAAGAAATCTGCCCACCTTACAGACCTACAAGTTAACTAACCAGTCTGCTTTTTCTTCTCCCCAGAGGACTTTGCTCTGTTGGTTTCCTGCCAGCTCTGACTTTCAAATTGAAATAGTTCAGTTTCTCTGTTTCTAGAACATAGAATTCATTACTCCTGGATTTTTGCCAACAATGTCCCTCTCATGTTTTTAAAACTAAGATGAATGTTACAGAGTGACCTAGTGGGCCCGACCCATGATTAGAAGCCAGTCAGTGATATATTAGATGTCTGCATGGATGCTCTGCGCTGGGTAGTGGAGCTGCTAGGGGAATGGGCCCCTGGGAGGGTGGGGAGGGCACCCAGGGCAAAGCCTGGGGACTGGAGGGGAGAAATATGTGTGAGAGATTAGGTAAGATTTGGCTGACGTGAGGCAAGACTCCGATTCTTGCCCTGCCCTCAGGGCCCTGGTGAGTCTCTACCATACAAAGGGCATAGTCATTAATTCCTTTTGGCCATTTAGATGGAAAACAGAAAGTCAGGTGACAGAGAATAGTATAAAGGGCTCTAGGAAGAACCACTCCATTTTTTTTTTTTTTTTTTCTAATTTTTCAATGCTCCTTTTCTCTTCCTACCTCTGCAACCCTGCTTAGCCTCTTGTTTCTACTAGTACTGAAAAGGTGGGCCTTCCTGCAACAGAGCAGAAGTTTTAGGAATGCATGCGTCTGCATCACCTTAGGCCAGATGAATTTTTCTCTCCTGTGACTCTGTTGAATGACATAGGGAGATTTCTTTACCTTTTAGGTTACTTTCTAAGAATATGTTAAATTGAGTTGGCTATGTATTTTTAAATTAAACTTTTCATTTTGAGATAACTGTAGATGCACATACAGTTATAAGAAATAATGCTGGGACATCCTGTGTACCCTTTACCCAGTATCCCGCAATAGTAGTATTTTGTAAAACTATAGTACAATATTGTTGTAGGATACACTCATGTACAATTATCATTGGCATTGATACAATCAAGATATATAACATTTCCATCACCACAAGGATCCCTCATGTTGCCCTTTTACAGTCACATACACTTCCCTCCTTCCCTGACCCCCTCATTATCCCTTGGTAATCACTATTCTCCATTTCTATAATTTTGTCATTTCAAGAATATTATGTAAATTGAATCATAGGATATATAACCTTTTGGTATTGGCTTTTTAAACTCGGCATAAATTTTTGGAGATTTGTGTATGTATCAATAGTTTTTTTTTTTAACTGCTGAGTAATATTTCATGGTATGGATGTACTGCAGTTTGTTTACTATTCACTCATTGAAAGACATCTGGGTTGTTTCCAGTTCTTGGCTACTATGAGGAAAGCTGCTATGAACATTTGTATACAGGCTTTCATGTGAACATAAGTTTTCATTTCTCTAGGCTAAATGCCCAAGAGTGCAATTGCTGGGCCTTGTGGTAGTTGCATGTTTAGTCTTATAAGAAACTGCCAAACAGTTTTCAAGAGTGGCTGGACCATTTTACATTCCCACAAGCAATGTATGAGCAATCCAGTTTCTCCACATCCTTGCCAGCATTTGGTGTTGCCACTATTTTTTTTTTATTTTAATTTCAGCCATTCTGATAGTAGTGTAGTGATATCTGATTGTAGTTTAAATATGCATTATTTTCCTGATGGCTGATGATGTTCAACATCTTTTCATATGCTTATTTCCCATCTGTATATCCTCTTTGGGAAATGTGTTCATGGTTTTTGTCCATTTTCTAATTGAATTGTTTGATTTTTTTTTAATTGTTGAGTTTTGAGTGTCCTCCATGTATTCTAGATACTAGTTCTTTGTTGAATATGTGGTTTGCAAATATTTTCTCCCCAGTCTGTAGTTTGATTTTTTTTAAAGATTTATTTATTATTTTGTTTATTTTTATTTTTGGCTGTGTTGGGTCTTTGTTGCTGCGGACAGGCTTTCTCTAGTTGTAGCGAGTAGGGGCTACTCCTCGTTGTGGTGTGGGCTTCTCGATGTGGTGGCTTCTGTTGCTGCAGAACATGGGCTCTAGGTGCATGGACTCAGTAGTTGTGGCTCAAGGGCTCTAGAGCGCAGGCTCCATAGTTGTGGTGGACGGATTTAGATGCTCCACGCATGTGGGATCTTCCTGCAACAGGGCTGGAACCTGTGTTCCCTGCATTGGCAGGCTGATTCTTAGCCACTGCGCCACCAGGGAAGTCCCTGTAGTTTGATTTTTCATCCTCTTAACATGGTCTTTTGGAGAGAGAAATTTTAATTTTGAGAGATCCAATCTACCAATTTTTCTTTTTATGGATTCTGCTGCGGGTATCAAGTGTAGGAACTCTTTGTCTACCCCTAGATCCTGAAGACTTCTCCCATATTTTTCTCTCAGAGTTTTATAATTTTACATTTAAGTCCATGTCACACATTTTAAAGTAACTTTTTAGATTTCTGCTCTCTGAAATAAGCCTTAATATGTGGAGTCCTTTTTGCCCTCATTTTCTTTCTCAAGCATCTACTGAGCACCAACTGCCTCAAGTTGCTAATATCAGGTCATGGATACAATTCCTGACTGGGTGCATGATTCTGACTTTGTAATGAGTTAGCTGAGTGATGTACTTAAAAGCATGAACTCTGCAGGCAGACTGTTTGGGTTCAAGTCCTGGTGCCACCTCTCAAAAGCTTTATGATCTTTGGCAAGTTACTTAATCCCTCTGAATGTCAGTTTTTCACATCATCAGATCTGGATGAAAATAATAATACCTACCTCTCAGGTTTGTTGTGAGAAGAAAATGAGGTACAGGTATGAAATGCTTAGTGCAGTGCCTGGTGCATGCACGGAAAACATTCAGTAATTGTTAGTTGCCCTCCTTCCGACTCCCTGTGCAGATTCTCTAGGCACCTTCCCCATCGCAAAGTCTCCTTCCCCACAGTCTCCTTCTCTTTCTTTCTACCTCTCCTGGTCTTAATTATTCTATTTCTTTTATGAAACCTGCTTAACCTATCTTAGCATTTTATAGAATTTCCCATCTCCAAATTATTGTGGTATTTATACATGTGGTCAGGTTACCTTTATTGTTTCATGTACGTATCATGTATCTTTCCAAATACGTATCTCTTTGAGGGCAAGCTCCGAGCCCTCTACAGAGTCTAGCTCTATGCTAACTAATTGGCAAATACTCAGCAAGTCTCTAATACACTGGTAGTGGAGAATATAAATTACAACATGTTTGAGACTTCCCTGGTGGTCCAGTGGTTAAGACTCTGCACTCCCAATGCAGGGGGGTACAGGTTCGATCCCTGGTTGGGGAACCAAGATGTCGCATGCCATGTGGTGTGGCCAAAAAAGTAAATAAAAAGCAATAAATTACAGCATGTTTCATTGAAAGCAATTTGGCAAAATGAATCCAAAGTCTTAAAACCTTTGACCTAGTAATTTACTTTTTCAAAATCTTTCTTAAGAATGGTCAAATAGTTAAACAAAGATTTATGCATAGGAATATTTCTTATAGCCTTATTTGTAAAAGTATGGATTTAGAAAAACATAAATGTGTAACAATAAAGAATCAGGAATCATGCAAATTCCATTTATATGGTGGAATAGTATACTGTCAATAAAATTCCATTTTCCTAATCATGGATTAAAGAATTATAAGGCTGTAAGGATACTCACTAATGCACTCTTTATATTAGTAAAAGCATAGAAATAATCTAAACCTTCAACTATATGAATAATTTAAATAAAATATTGTTAGAAAATAGAAATACAGTGTGACCCCATTTGTCTAAAAAAATGTACGTCTATTTAGGTACACACACACAATATACAAAAGACGGGAAAAATAGACACCAAAATTTTAGTGGTAATTGTCTTTGAGTAATAGCCTTTTGGTAATTTTAATTTTGGCTTCTCTAAAACAATATTTAATACTTTTAGCGTAAGAAAATAAGAATGAAAGTTGTTTTTTAAATGGTGTTGTGGAGACTGTTGAATTACATGCATATATTGATCATTCATCTATTGCATTAAAAAAATTTATTAACTGCTTACCAACTTTTATACCCAGTACTAGAAACATATTGGAGAGAACAACTGACAAGGTCCTTGAATCACAGTCTAGTGAGGGGTACCAAAAATTATAAAACAGTGAGAGAAGTGATAATATAGTGATAATACTGAGTGTCATAGAAGCTTAGAAAAAGGTGAGGGTTAGGGAGGTAGGATAAGCCTATTTGGTAGAACTTGAGTGAATTGGAGCTGAAAGAAGGGGTGTAGATAGCGAAGAATGATCCAAGCTTAGGGTTATTTTCAAAGGTTCTGAATGGATACCGCTGAAGAAATGTGAAAAGCCGTGGAGCAGGGGGAGGGTTTGGAAGGGGAACTAGCAAAATTAAGTAGCTCTGTTGATGACACATTCTATCCTTAAGAGTAAGAAAAGAAAAAATGACAATTAATGGTTTTAAATTGGAATGCTGTGGTCATATTTTTGCTTTAAAAGATCACACTGACTATTGAGTAGGGAATGAATTAGGGGGATAGGATTGGAGGCAGGGAGACCAGTTAGGCGGTGGTTTAACTCACTGAGATGATGGTAGTAGCTGTAGGGATGGAGAGATGAAAACTGATGCAGATGTGATCTGGTGATAGATTGAGTTGGTGATGGTGATGGTGGAGAAGATGTCAAGGAAAAGCAAGGGTCAAGGATGATGTTTTGACTCCCCAGTTTGGCAATTGTGGATGGTGGTACCACTAATTGAGCTATGGAACAGATGAGGAGGCTCAAAGTGGGAGGGAAAATGAGTTCACTTTGGAATGCACCAAGTTTGAACTGCCTGTGGGAAGTCCAATGGGCTGCTGAGAAAGTTATCGGAGACACAAGTATAGGTGTATGTTTTGGAGGGCAGTCATGAGAGCAGGTGAGAACACCAAGAGATACATGTAGAATGAGAAGAGAATAGGGGTTAGGAGAGAACCTTAAGGAAAACCAAAATTTAAGAGACTGAAAGTGAGAAAGCAAATTGACTCAAAGCTGGTCTGGGACAGAAATTTTTTGTGTGATGTAATTTACAACTCCTTCTGGGAAGCAATTAGCATTCCTGATAAAGTGCGTGAACAGTTTTCTGACAGACTTTAATAAGACTGAGAACTCCTTCTGGGAAGCTAGGGTTACCCATCCAGCTGATTGACTAGCCTAATAATCTTTAACCAGATGTTCTTTTTTTTTGTATCCATTCTAAACATGGTTGGTGAACCATTCCTTTTTTGTTATAAAATGTCTCAACCAAAATTACTCCTTCAGTTGAATTTTTTAAAGAGCTTCTCATTTACTCAAAAACAATTTGTCTGAGGCATTGCTTTAAACAAAACAGAGAGAGGAGCCTGCAAGAGAATTAGAAGAGGCCAGAGAGATAGAAAAACCAGAAGACTGTTGATGTTTTGGAAGCCAGGTGAAAGTATTTCAAGAAACAGGGCATGAATGGATAACAGTGTCAAATGTGAGTGAAAGGTCAAGTAAAACAAGGATGAGAAATTGCCCCTGATTTTAGCAGTAAGAATGTCAATGGTGATCTTGGCAAGGGCAGTTTCTCTGGGGTGTTTGGGGGCATAAGTTAGATTTCAGCGGGCTTGAGTGAGTGTAGACGGTTCTTTCAAAAAGTGTGACTATAACAGGGAAGGCAGAGGAAGGGAGATTTGAGACTGTTTCTTTTTAGTGGGAGACAGAAGTACATTTAAATGTGTTCGGGAAGGTGTTAGTAGCCAGAGAAGTAGAAGATACCTGAAAGAGAAGAGCTAATGTTGAGTTGGAGACCAGAAAAGGTGAGCCAATCTCCGGATTTTGAGCCCAGGTGAAGTGAAGGTCACGTGCCTCCTACTGTGATAGAAAAGGGGGAGGGTGAGCCTGCAGGGAAGACCTTTGGCAAGTAGGTCAGAGTTGTAGAAGGTCAGAGGCATTCCTCTCTAGCGGCTTCTGTTACATCTGTGATGTAAAAGGTTAGGAGCTCTGCTGAAAATGCCTAGGTAAGTGGCAGGACGGCAGGCTGAAGACAGGGAGAAAGCTGTGAGAAAGATCCCAATGAGAATGGGAGACTGAACTGTCTGGGGAAACAGTGATTTCAGGATGTGGTGGAGGTGGAGGATAATGGACACCTCGTGGAAATAACAAGCTCAGGTCTGTGATTTTCTGCTATGGTGCTTTGAAGTCCTGATTTAGGCATGAGGATAACTAATCTGGACTGTCTTCAATGAAACCACTGAAGCTTTGCAGCTTCCTCTGGCCATCCTTTCAATACAACTCCTTAGTTTGGAGCCTAGGCTCTGTTTTCTTCTTACTTTATAGACACTTCCAGTTGATCTCATCCACTCCCATGGCCTCAGTTAACCTCTCTATGCTGATAAATCCTAAACCAATATTGCAACCTAGCCTTCCTCTAGAGCAGCAGAATCTCCATCCCATCTGTCTTGTGGGCATCTTCAATTGGATGTCTCCTCAAGCTGAACTCATCATATTTCCATGCTCGCATTTCCTTTCCTTAGGAATTTCCTTCTTTTCCTTTGCCCCAGGAGGCAGGGGTTTGCCGTTTTCACCACGTATGGCTCTCAGTGCTTAAAGAATGAATGTTGGAATTCAAATGAAGGAAGCCACTCAGTTCTCTAAGCCAGAGACCTGGGAGTCATCTTTTACTCCAACTTCTTCATCTCTGACATCCAATCCATCACACACAAGTCTTGTCCCCAACTAAATGTGCCTCATGGCAGGAAAAAGAAAAAAGTGAATTATCAAACAATTTTAACACAGAAACTTTCAGTGTTGGCTTTCACTCCTTTTCTTTGCTTCATTAACAATGGAAATACACCAATGTGTGGGGGGCGCCTCCCTCCCTGCTTCCTCTCCCTCTCTGCACCCTGCTGCCTTAGAGAAAGTGGGAGCCAGTTTTTCATTTGCTAATGATTTGGGCTCAGGTTATAATGGACCATTAAGATGTTTTCTGGAAGAGAAGAGGAAAATGGAGCTTTCCGGTGGAGGGATAAAGAGACTGTGGAGTGGGGACCCGGGACTCGAGGGAGGAGGGGCCTGGGATCCGATCCAGGCTTTTCTGAGAAGGGGGGCCAAGAAGGACCCTGCGAGGGGCCCGAGTCCTCCTGACTGTGGCCGGCTCTTTGTCCCCGCCGGGGCCTGCGGCTTAAGCCCCCGCTCTGCGTGCAGGGACAGGGCTTGGACAGCTCAACCCGTTCACTGCCCAACAGGACCTTCGTTTGGTTGCCTAGATGTTGCTACCTCCCGAGACGCCACGTAAACCCCAAAGACATCCCTTGGACACCTAGTTGGCCGGGGAAAGGAGGTCTCACACTGCTGCCCAGAGCAGGTGCTGAACTGGAAGAGCTAGAGACCTCTGGAGAGCTGGGACAGTGTTCACCGCTCCTCCATCACAGGGTGCTTTGCCCACTTGTCTCTCTTCCATCATCAATGGCTGTCCTCCGCACCTCCATCTCTCACCTGGCAACTGCAGAAGCCTCCTAACCAGCCTCCCTACCTCCTGTCTCATCTTCACTCCATCATTCGTCACACAGAAGCCAGAGGTTTTGTTTTAAAGAATCAAAACCAAAACCAAACAACCACTTTCCCATCTCCACCCCTAATCTGGCTAACCTCTGTAATCTTTCAGGTTTATGCTCTCCCCTCCCCCCTGGTAGTTAATTGTCATCACCTGCTTATATTTGTAACTGCCCTAGGGGCAGAGCATAGACCTACTTGCCTGTTAACTTGCAACCTTGTCTCCCGTGCCTCCCTATTGGTGGATGGAAGCAAGATCTAAGCAGGTGGTTCTCAAACCTGTGTGAATAGAATTACTTGGAAGGCTTGTTAAAACACAGATTGCTGGATCCCCCTTTCTGATTCACTAGGTCTGGGATGGGGCAGGAAATAATCTCTGACAAGTTCTCAGGAGCAGTTGCTGCTGCTGGTTGGAGATCACATTTTGAATTACCACCACTCTGCATCTAGTTAGAGAAGACTGGAGGGGTAGATTGGAGTGACTCTTCAGATAAGAAGAAAGGTCGGTGGGAAAAAAGCTTTGGAAGTCTTGGAGGTAGTGGCCAAAATAGAGATATTTGAATTTGATATTAAATTTGGCAAAACTTCCCACTAGTTGACAAGTTTGAGGGAGCAACTGTGAGAATACATGGTTGAAGTGGCCTGTAGGTGAACTTATGATATGCAGGCTGGCAAAGACCTGAAAAAAATTACTTTAAAAAGTAAAATACTGAAATGATAAAAATGAAAGAAGTGAAACGGAAGATTGTAAAATGAAATATGTGACATCATTCCAATTTTATAAAAATGCCTAGGAAAAAAGGCTGAAAATACATGGCAGTGTTTATAATAGTTATCCCTATGGGTGAGTTTTATCACCTTCCTTCGCCTTTCTAAATTTTGAAAATTCTCTCCATCATCATGTTTTCCGCTCATGATTGAGAAAAGCTTTTCCTGTTTTGAACCTCCGCAGTCTTGGACATTTCCATCTGGCTGAATTAAATTATTTCCTCTTCTATCCCTCTGTCAGACTTGTTTCTCTTTGACATCTTAAATTGTGCTAAAAGTATGAAAATCAACAAAATTAAAATAAATCAAAGACAAGCAAAAGAAAACAAAAAGAAAAGGAAGAAAGAACCTCAAGAAAAGAAATAATTTATTCAGTCCTGACACCAGCAAGAAAGTATCTTGGTCATTGGCCTTCTAATCATTCTATGTATTGGAAGGTTGTAACCATCTACCTGGAGGGATTGCCAGGCTATTCGTGACTGGTGACCTCATCGATTGGTCAGTCAAGGAGCTCTATTCCTAATCTCTTACCCATCACCTCCTGTTTCTTCTCATGGGGTTCAGGCATGTGCTGAGGATGGTTCCCAAGTTTACTCTTCCTGTTCAGAGTTGTACCTACTTATCCCTCTTTGAATTAGATCCCCTCCCACCCAAATAACATTTATCATTCAAAAAAGTTATTCTTTTCTGTCATTTAGTTATTAAAATTATTAAAAAAAACAAACTACTTGACAACTTAAGCTCTCTTTTTAACAAGGTTTATTTGGGGCATAAATTCAAAGTTCAAAACAGTTAAAGTACATATAAGCTTTTAGAACACAGCCTGTTTTATCCATGACAGCACCTGTGAAATAAAAATTGTGTGTACATTATATGTCCTAATGTATACAAATTGGCAATAGTATTTGCCAGGAAGGATTCCTTGCTCATTTCTCTAAAGGAATGAGCTATATAGGTCTTTAGCATATATATCTACTTCATTTCAAAGATGAACAATGCTGAATTTTGTGTCAGGGCCTTATACTTTTTTACCTACAGAGTAGACACAAATGAAATAATGAAGTAAACATTTATGGGTTTAATCATGTATGGTTTCAAAATCAGGAATATGAATATATTTATTCACTTTTTTTTGTATAAAAATCTATTATGGAAGAAAATAAACTGTGTATGCCTACAGCAAGATGAAAGTCATATATATAATTGTAATTATCACCATGAACACCGATCAGATCAGGAAAGACTAGAATCTTGAATACTTTATACCTATTTTCTTGAGTGTCCTTTTATCTCTGATAATAAAGTGTGAATTAACAGGACCATTCTAGAGACCAGGAAATGGTGATTATGAATGATTTGGTAAGTTAAGATGATAAGTGTCAGAGTGGAACAAGGAACTCATTTTCCTAATTGCCAGCTTAGAACTTCTTCTTCTAGACTGTATTTTTTAAAAAATAAATTTATTATTTATTGGCTGTGTTGGGTCTTCGTTGCTGCACGGGCTTTTCTCTAGTTGCGATGAACGGGAGTGGGGGGCTAGTCTTTGCTGTGGTCACAGGCTTCTCATTGAGGTGGCTTTTCTTGATGCAGAGCACAGGCTCTAGGTGTGTGGGCTTCAACAGTTGGAGCACATGGGCTCAGTAGTTGTGGCGCACGGGCTCAGTTGCTCTGAGTCCTGTGGGATCTTCCCAGGCCAGGGATTAAACCCCAGTCCCCTGCATTGGCAGGTGGATTCTTAACTGTGCCACTAGGGAAGTCCCTAGACTGTATTAAACATGCTGCCACAAGGCAAACCATGCCACTGCTGTTCCCATTTTAGAAATAGGTTGTATAAAAGTTTCCTTTGTGGTCTGGCAAAAGACACCTATTATTTAAAAAATGTCAATGGCTGATCATTCATGCTGAAATGATTTTCTATGTTCTTTATTGATTCAAGTTGTCCTCCATTTCTACAAACAATCATCACCTTCTAAGTTTCGTAAGAACAATCAGAAATTACTGAATGTTAAAGAGAAAAGGGGTGTTGAATATCATCTTATCTATCATCTCACTGGGGAAACTAAGATCCAAAGAGATTTGTCCAGAGTCATAGACTGAGTTGATGGGAGTCTCCAGACTTTTAGTCCAGGGCTATTTATGGCACATGGCACTACCTGAGCAGGTCAGTATTCTGAAACAGTGGCATAATTGAGAGGATGTTCCTGGGACCATCAGTCTTGATCAATCCATCAGTGTTGGGAGTTTGTGTGCCATTTTACCTCTTTATTTTTCTTATCCATTATTTCAGTACACTGATGATTTGGGAGTGGGGATAGTCAGAAGAAAACAAAGGCTAAGTGGCAAATGTGATTTAACTTATTTTTTATTTTTATTTTTGCAGGGGAATGAGTGAAGTAAGGTTGGCTGGAATGTATAAAAGTTGCAATTTTCAGTGGAGAAATGGCCAAGAAAGAGAGATGGGAGGGATGGCTCTCCTATTGCCAGGGCCTCTGCTGGGCATGTCTGTGGAGTTATCCCATTCCCCTTAACAACCTTTAAGGTATAGGGCCTTTTAACTTCATTTTATTTCTCATGAAGAAACTGAGGCTCAGAATTTTGTAATTTACCCCACAGTCACACAGCTGATAACCTGAAGAGTCAGATTCAATGCAGAATCTGTCTGGCTGTGAAGCCCGTGTCCTTTTACTTCTGCAGTAGAGCATGTGTAAAGTGAACCAATGAAAATAACAGTACCTGCAGTGCAATATTAATAACAGTAATAATGAATGATAGAACAGTGCTTTACATATGTGGTTTCTTTGAACGGGATTAAGTGAGCACATGAACAGGACTGATAAGGTGTCTTTATACTCTTCATTAGTGAAGCAGGCGAGGGAGAAAGAGGACATATACTTAATACTTCCTTTGGTTTACTTTGCTTTCTGACAAATAATTGAAAGGTTCAGTTTTATTTTGCCGCGTTTATCAGATTATTATGTTCTTGATGTGGGTGGATGGGTTTGTGTGTGATTGTGTAAAATCAAACCTTATATATTCAGAAGAACTCTTCCCGTGGATAAGTATGCCTTCGGGTTTGATCTTCAATTCTGTAATTAGTGATCTCTGTTCCTGTTTATTGAATGGGATTTTTAATCTGTACCCAGGGCTTTTCCCTTTTGAAGCTGACCGTCATATATACTGATTTCTTTAGGGAGTCCACAAAAGACATGTTAACGGCCACATGAAAAAGGTAGTTTGGATTCTGTGGAAAATCAGTAGCAACTCATTTTTACACATAAATACCCTTAAATTAATTTCTGATAACTAATTTTATATTAGTCTGCAGCTCCAGTTCTAACATTAGGCTCGATTCTCATATTTGGAAGGCAATGTCCGGTTCTGTAACACTGTGTAAGATAAAGGTGGTGTCAATTTATAAATAATTACTGTCTACTAATAAATTAATGCTCACCTGCAATATCATTTCGATACAAACCTAGGTAAAGATGTGTTCCAGCTCCAAAACTGGATTTTCTGTATTTAAAATTGTCATTCTAATTTGCAACTCCCCAAAACTGTTACTACGAAAGAACTATTTATTTTGCCATTCAGCCTAAAAATAAAACCTCTCACCCAAACTACACTCCTTAATAGCCACACTGTAATCTACATAGTTCTAAACCGATTGGAAAGAATCCAGTTCCAGTGCAGTGATGTCAGACAAGAGCTGGAACTGGGACAGTTTGAAAGGGATAATTTAAAAGCCCACCACCCTGCCTGGAGACACCTCAAGAACTTCCAGGCTCACAAGGGAGGTGAAGCAAGAGATTTTATAAAGCTGAAGAGTGGTGCTTTTAGCAAGCCCCCGCGGACACAGGCCGAGCCGGCTGCAGCGAGGGCCGCGAAGAGTTAACAAGGGACAGAGCCCCCCGCGCCGCAGGCTCCCCGCGCGCTCCCTCCGCCCTCCTGTCCCCACCCTCTCGTTCTGGCAAGGGATTAAAGTGCTCCCCCCTGTGGCAGCAGTGACCCAGAAATGAGTTTGATTCACACAGTCCTTCCTCCATAACCAGCCAAACGCCCGGCCGAGAGTGCCTCCCTGCGCGAGCGCCGGGTGTGTGCGCGCCGGCGAGAGCAGGGGCCCGCCCGGCTCCCCGCCCGCCTGTCCGTCCGCCCGCCCGCCTCGGCCCGAACTCATGCGGCGTGGAGCGAGCGGCGAGGAGCCCAGCGCCGCGGCCGAACCCCTCCGCAGCAGGTACGCGCGCGGGCCGCGGGGGGCGCGCGGGGAGGGCGCGCCGAGCGAGAGTCCGCGCGTGTCCGCGTGTGGGTCCGTGTGCGCGTCCCGATCCCGAGGCGGCGGCGGCGGCGGCGGCTGCAGGACGAGCCGAGAGGCTCAGCCATATTTGATGGTTTTGTTGCTTTGCTCGGGAGTTCTCGGGAGTAATTTAATGCCGAAGGTCGCTGCCTAGTGGAAATAATATAGTACGTCATTAATATGGCGCCAAAAGATTGGGTTCTCGATATGTAGCGAGGAGGGAGGGCAGGCAGCCGCCGAGCGCAGCGTTACTATCCCACCAGTAACTTGGGCATTGCCGGGGTGGGGGCCAAAGGAGGAGGAGGAGGAGGAGAGGATGATTTTTGGATCCTGAGAATTGATCTGTGTTGGATCTGTAAGTTTTATTATGATTATTTTTCAGTTTTGGGGGGCTGAAGACTTAGAGCTTTTTCTTCTTTTGGATTTGTGAAGAACATGCGGTTTTCAGGCGAATCATCAATTAAAACGCGTTGAGGAGCAGAAGCCCAGTTTGGTTGGCTTTAGTTTATAAAATTTTTTAAAAAGCCAAAGTGCATTAGGTTGCATGAAAGTGTAAAGCATAGTAGCAACTTGGTAGACAGATGGCAATGGCAGAACACAGGTCCGTGTACATATATGAATCCAGAGTGTGTGTGACCGTGGTGGTGGTGGTGGTGCGGGAGGAAGGGAGGACGACTGTATTCGTCCAGACATAGGTGTGTGTGTGTATAGGTACATCTGTGTAGGGTGGCCGCAGCCCTAGCTCTTGTCACCGCGTCACCACATGTCCAAAATATTCATTGCATCAATTCAAGGGCAGTGAGGGAGGGGTAGGGGGGATGGAGGGACAGTTTAGCAATTATATTTTTCCAAATTGGGTTTCCAGTGATCAGACCTTTTACTTATAGCGAGACTGCTTGTGAAGTGTACAACCCTTTATCGGTGAAATTAGGAAGGAGTTGCATCGGTAGAGCAAACTACCGATTAACCATGAACTTAAAACGGATTGCAAATTGCAACCTTTGGCACCATCTGCAAATTGTGGGGAGTGGTGTCGCTTGGTCTTCGCCGCCTGAAATGAACGTGCAGTGGGCACCCCGGGACTGCAAGTTGCGAAGCCCTTCAGTGCACGTGTCTTGTGCCTGTGAGTGTGTATTTGAGTTGGGGGCTGTTGTTCGATAGCCAGCAGGCTTTCCGGGTTGTTGGCGCTGGCTTGCAAATGCGGGAGAGGGATGGAATGTGGAATGTTGACCGGGGAACCGAATCCTGTCGGAACGGTCCCATTTGCTGGAGAAATTCGATCCCTTCCACCTCCTTCCCGCTCCCCCCGCCCGCCTGCGGGCAGGAGGCGGGGCCGAGGACGCGGCTGCTGCTCAAAGTGGCGGAGCGCGGCGGCGGGAGGCAGGTGCACGGCACCCGCCAGTGGGGGTGCCTCAACTTCCGCGGGCGTTTAAATAGCAGCCTCTCTCCCCTCCCACCGGTAATAGGTGACTTGGCGGCCGAGGGCGGCGGGGGGAAGGGGACGGGGGAGCCCCGGGAACGAGCCTCCGCGGCACGTGGGCAGGTGCTGGGTGGCCCTGGGGCCAACTTTTGTGGCCCGCCTCTGGCGTTGGAGGAGAGGCGGCTCCGTGTGGAAACGGGGGCGGGCGGCGGCCGAGGCGCCGCTCTCTCAGCCGCGGCTGGAGCGTCACCTAACGGTCCCAGCAGCGCTGCCGGGGGCCGGGGTGGGGGGCTTCGGGGGCGGGGACGCCCGGCCCACCGCGCCCGCGCCGCGGGAACCCCGCACAAAGCCCGCGGCGCGGGGGCGGCCACCGCGCTCCCGCCTGGGGAACGGCCCGAAGCCCGTCGCCGTCCCCGCGCCGATTCCGGCGGGCGGCCGCAGGCGTTTGTTTGTTGGTTCCGCGCCGCCTTCCTCGCCGGATGGCTTCCTGTGACAGAGGTGATACACAGTTTCCAGAACTGTCTGGGGGCGGGAGCCGGAGCCGAGCCCTCTCCGAGCTGCTCGCCGTCGCCGCTGCTCCCGCTTCCACCTCACAACCGTTTCTCGCCGGCGCGCCCGCCCCAGCCCGAAGGTGCCGCCCGGGAGGGACTCGGGGAGGGGGACGGCGCGGCCGTTTCCAGCGGCGCAAGTGGCTTCTAGACGCGAGGGAGCGTTTGATTTGCAACTGGGGCCGAGCGGATTGGTGCAGCTGGCTGCGGCGGGGCGGGAGGAGCGGCGGCGGCGGCGGCGGCGGGGGGTGGCCGCTTTCAAATGGAGAGGGCGGCGGCGGCGGCGGGGACGCCGCTGCGGAGGGAGCGGGGCTTGGTTGCGCCACGAGAAGGTGTCATCACTGCACCGGGGCTAATTCCGGCGGAGGTGCCGGGAGTTACTTTCCCCTCCTCCCGCGCTGTTGTTTCTGTCGCCTTGGGAGGAGGAGGAGAGGAGAAGGAGAGGGAAAGAGGGAGGGGGCGGCGCCGCCGCGCGAAGCCGCGGCCCTGCGCACACCCCGGCGGGCGGCGGGAGCCGCGCGGTGCGTTCTCCGGTGCGGGGCGGCGGCCCAGTTCTCCCCTCCCGGCGATCCCCCCCTTCCCGGGGTCCTCAGCTTTCTCTCGGCCCAGCCCCCCGCCCCCCGCGCTCTCCCCGCTCCCACACGGGCCTTGCATCCCAAGGTCCTCCGCCCGCGACTCTCCTCGCCCCCGGTGCCCCCTTCCCTGTCGTACTCCCCCCCCCTCCCCCCAGCCCCGGGCTTTCCCACCCTGGGCTCCCCCTCCCTGGAGCGCGGGGGCGGCCGTAGTCCCGGCACCCGGTGTGTGCAGCGAGCGAACAAAAAAGCGGGCGATTTAAACGTGCCTTCGAAACCCGTTAGGAATGCGTCGTCACCGGGAGACCGTTTAAAAGCAGCTTTGGCTGGTTTTCTAGTAACGAGGAGGGAGGCGCCCCACCTCGCTTCGGCGGGGGCGAGGGTCTGCCGCCTTCTGTTTACCACAGCCAAGGGGGAATTTAAATTTTCTTTTTGTAAAGTGATAGCTGCGGTTGAATGACTTAAGACGGCTACGTTTTTGGGAAATTGAGAGACAATCTGAAGTTTCCATTAATGGGAATGCTTAGGGGCTTCTTTCCCAGAGGTTTTTATTAGGTGAACTATTTTTCCTTTTTAGAAAACCCGCTGTGAAAGGCTGGCTCTCTGGTTACTTGTAGCTCAAGGCTAATACCTTTCAAAGTTAATGAACTAGTTTTAAGATACAGGCAAATTATTTGCGTGAAAGCTGATTTAGATAGTGATCCACTAGTGGTTAGAGTATTACTTTAGTAAGTTGTATTTGACCAAATCACAGTTAAGATTTAATCACTTTTAGGTGGAGATAGGAAGCATTCAGGGTAACCAACCGTACTTCCACTGATAATACTTTTGATAGAATAATTTGTTGTAGTGGAGTGGGCAACACATACTGGAAAGACACAGGATGTTCTGTGTGTGATACTTCCTAGCAAATACCTGCAAGCGAGTATTCTTAATGTCCTTTTGTCCCAAAGATTTCAGTCTCATCTAATGTCACTTTTAAATCAGATGACTTCCTGATTATTTTGCTTTCTTTCTTACGTTTGTGTATTTTTATATGTGTATTTAATGACCTGGCATTTTTAGCTGCTTATGTGTTAGGTATCTCCTTTCTTCCTTACACCAGCCAGAGATAAAGGGAGTTGCCTGAACTTGCAGTAGAACTTGAACTTGATTCCATCGTAAGGTCATAGGCTGCTTTCGAAGAAAAGTTGAGTGGATTGGCACAGAGATTTTAACTTTTGACGAAGGTAGCTATATGTTCATTTAGAAAGAAAAAGATCCCCCCACCCTCATAAGTTCTTCCATCACTTGACAGGTTTTCAGCCTATAAATGAGTATTTTAGTTTTATATTAGTTATGGAGGTTGAAAGAGTAGCTATAAAGGGAAGATAGTGAGAAATGATGAGTGTGCCAGAGAGACCAGGGAGAAAAAACTTTTTGGACTTTAAGGAAATGTTGTCTCTTAGAAGTGAGTAATTTCTTAGCCCAGAGACTCTGGGGAGAAGGATTAACTAAAAACAAAAGCAAAACTTGGAGGACTTGGTGAAAATACAAGCAGGTCTCCGTGTGTTTCACCTGCATAAATACTGATTTTTGACTTCAAGGAGCCCTTAGTGGCTTAAAGTATTATTACAGAAGTGGTTTTACATGTACATTGTTGAAAATTAGAGAAGCAAATGTAAATACACGTTCCTACCACTTAGAAATCAGCATTGTATCATTTTCCAGATAGTTGCATATAGTTGTGTATGTGTGTTTTAATCAAAATGAGTCGTGTTGTCTATACAGTTGCGTAAGGGGTTTTTTGCTTTGTTTTCTTTTTTCCCGGTTAGCTATGTTGTCTCTTATTGGGACATATTCAGAATTCCTCACTTGGCCCCAAAATAAAACAGAGCAGCTTTAACTAAAACACTGTCCAGTGAAAGATCATTTATTGCATCTGGTTATTTCCTGTAAGTAGATTTTAGTCTGTAGTAACTTTTTGACAGAACCTCTGACGTTGAGGAGGCATGCCTTTGGAATTAATCATGACTGTATTTGAAAAAGTTGGAATTAAAATAGCATTTTATTGTAATTTGGAAGTCTTCAATTTGGAGGTTATTTGTTTGAAAACTACTTTAAAGAAATTTACTTGTTGTATTTATCCACACACTTGCTGGGAAAAGAATTATCAACTGTTTGTGTTTCAGTTCTGAGGTGCTTGGAACATCAAACACTGGCCAAATCCTTTATCTTTAGGATTTGTCAGGAGTAAGGAGGCATATGAATGTCACAGTTCTGCTTGCTTCCTTACTTGCTGTTGGTGAAGCTCTTTCCTCATTTAGTAATACTGGGCATCTGTTACAGTGTTACAGTATTAATGGTCTGTCAGAATTTGCATTGTAAACCCAGTTTTCCCACATGGTTAATAACAATAAGACGTTCTCTAGAGGAAAATATGACATCTTAGCCAGTATCTTGCTTTTTATTTGGATTGGCACTTAAAAGGTTTGACTTGATTGTTCAAACAGTGGGAGTTACACCAGTGTTAAACTTCTTTCCTCCCCTCCCTGTCCAAGCCTGTGATAGTTAGAACACTGTCTGCATGTTTGACAATGCATGACCAAAAAAAATTTTTTTTTTTCCCCTAAATAAAGGCTGGCTTTACTTGGAGTTGTTCGTTTCTTAGATGGTGTCAGAAGCCTGGTAGGAACCTTAATTGGGAAAGTGTTAGTTCCTGAGACGGTAAATTGTTTCCTTGAAAGTTTTAGTGTCTAGTCTATTTTCTATATTTTCAAGACCTGGCAGCACTTTATCTGGTCATGTTTTTAAAATTTGGATAATTAATACATTTATTTGTAGTATATAGTATTTTCAAAAAGCTGAGACTTAATTGAAAAAGAATCTTGTCATTTGCCTGGTGTACTTATACAAAAGTATTAGTCTGTGATGGTGAGGGGTGTATATTTTGATGTTTTCGCAGTTGGTGGGCTCTGATGGAATAAGTTAACTTTGCATTCCTAATAACGGAAAGAGTGGCCCTGGAGGGCCTTTTTACGTTTTTAGTGGAAGTGGCATCAGGTCTTTAAGTTTAGCTAGGGTTGAGTGTTATGGAACAGAGAGAAAATCTAGTCTAAGAGGATATTGATCCTGACTCTGGCCATGTTATTGTGGCCTGGCCTTATCTAGCCTAGACCTTAAATGATTATTAAGGATGTCTTCCTCACCTGAAAGCAACACAGATAGATTCCCAGAAATAGAATGGAAAGCTTAGTCTCTGAGGAGGAGACTGGGTATTTCCATTTTTGAGTCCTTTATTAACTTTAGACTAGCGGTATATTAGGTACTCATAACAGATGTTCAAGGACCAAGCTTTTGATGAATACTCTAAGTCAGATATTTACTTTCTGCTTTTGGTTCTTCAGGTAAAGTTAAGACATAATAAGGTGACTGAGGATAGTTGAAGTAAGTTCATTTTTAAAACTTTAGGTTCTTTTGGGCTTATTTGTTGAAGGAATTAAACTGCAGTTTTCTCTTGTTTTGAAAGCTCTTCCAATTGGCAATAACATATACTTTTTAATATTGAGCATTTAATGAATGTACAGGAGATTTTATTAAGTTGAAAATTCATGACAGCTTCTAAGACAGTTTCTAAGCAGTTAAGTGCCAGTTTCATTGATGAGGGTCCAAACTGAAGAATACAACCAGCATTTTTTTTTTTCTTTTTACTCCATGGTAAACAGCAAGAATTGGCAAGGTTAACAAGTTGCTGGAGTTGGAGCTGCCTGGTTTGCATTTGTTTAGCACAAAATACACGTAACACGATTTAAGATTTTTCTTGATTACTCATGGTCATTTTTATGAGCATCAGTTATTTCATTTTATGAGCATCAGTTATTTCATAATAAAATGATGCACTTAAGATGTGTAGGCTGAGTACTGGTGGCTTGTACTTTTTTAAGGTCAAGGACACTTGAGATCCAAAACTTGTGGAACCTCTCGCAGAAAAAGCAAGTTGCACAGATATTTGCCTGTCATTTCAGGGTTTGGAGGAATACCTTTAAGTGCATCCTGGATTTCAATTTAGCATTTAAATTCTGGTGACTTCTTTTTCTCTGATCCTTTTACATCACTGTTAACCATGTATTGTAGTTAAAATGCCTGTCTAGAACAGTTTTCTGCTTATTGGTTACTGGCTTGAAAATCAGATAAGTGTGTTAGAAGTTTTTATAACTTAGTGTACACTGGCCCCAAGTAGGAGCCTCGGGGGGTTTTCCTTTGAGAAACATTCAGGGATTTCTTGGCCTTTATTGCTTAGAGCACTGCCCCCCCCCCCCCCCCCCCCCCGCCAGTTTGTTGATGTATAGCAAGGATCAGTAAACTTTTTTAGTAAAGGGCCAGATAACAAATACTTTAGGCTCTGTGGGCCTGATGGTCTCTATTACAGCTTTTCAATTTTGCCGTCGTAAATGTGAAGACAGTCAGTGGACAAAAGAAAAGGTAAATGAATGAACATGGCTGTGTCCCAATAAAACTTTATTTACAGACAGTGAAATTTGAATTTGGTTTAATTTTCAGGTGTTCTGAAATGTTCTTTTGATTCCTTCTCCCCAAGCTTTTTAAATATGGGCGGGAACGAAAAAGGCTATGGACCCCTGATTTATAGTGATACAGCCTTACCTATGGTATAGTATATACCTATATATACTTATAGTATAGTATATACCCATAGTATAACGTAGTGATACAGCATTACATAGTCATGAGATTGTTTCTGCTGCTGCTGAGTTCCCTTTCTGATAGGAACCTGAGATAAGTTGAAATCAGAAGTTTGTTTGATAAATATGGAGGGAGTTGGCTATTCTGACGGCTGTGGCTCTTGACTCTGATTCCTAGGTCCCCTTTGGGGATAGGATGTGTAATACAGGACCTTGTGGACCTAGGAAAGCACAGCTAGGTAGTCATACCCTCCAAGGGGGCCAGGCCAAGAAGCCCTGTGTAAGGGGTTATACCTTATAACCTGGGAATATATCCAGAGGGAGATATATCCAGAGGAAGATAATCTCTGTCTAAGTAGGGTGTATATGTCACCACTCAGAAGTTAATGCCTGCTAGTCAGAGGACTCATACCCCTGTAATAGTGTTCAGGGAACTACTAGCACACTCTCCTTCCAGCTCTACCTTTTTTGTTTGCTCCACCAGGCAAAATGACATTTGCAACCATCTTCACATCAGTTTCCAGGAAACAGTGTTTCAAGTTCCAAGTTAACAGACTATTGTTTACTGAGTACATTTTAGTTGTCTGCTCCCTGATAACCTGTAGTCCATGGCCTTAATCTTTGAGATGACCTCTTTCTAAATGTCAGGAGGCATCCAAGTGCAAGAAGCCCATGGTACAAGTACCTGGGAGGAGGGTGGATGGCACAGGAGGGCCACCCATCTTAGGAACTGGTCTTTGGTTCAGCCACTGGCTTTGCCCTAGACCTACCTGTGTGTCTTTGCTCATGCTGCTTAACCTCTCCAGAATTTATTGTATATACTTACCTTTTTAAAATTGGGAAAGATAGAGTAAATTATCTCTAAGATGTTTTCTAGCGCCGCAGTTATGATTTTATGGGTTTCTTTGGAGGAAGATTTCCTGTAGACACAATCCATGAAAAGGGTGAGACTGTTCAGCTTTAGCCTCAGAGAATACTTTGCAGACCTTGCGACTAGGTTTTGAGACTCTTATGCTTCCATGACCATAATAACAAAACTTGTACAATTGTGATGAAATGTTTGTTTTCGTATGTAATTCAGATGATGTGTAAATGCATTTATTGTTAAGTGTGCCATCTAGGTCTTCTAATGTACAACGTTGGGAGTCTGAATTTTTTTTTTTAAACAGTACTTTAAAAAATTTTGGTGACTTAACATTGTTAGTGGTAACTGATAGTTTCTGACAACCAGCTATAATCAGGGAACAAAGTTCCTCAAAACAGCTGCATTTCAATCTGTGCACAGTGTAATTGTCATTAGCTGGTTGAGTCTGGTTTCTGCAGAAGCTGCTTTGTATATCCTGTATGAGAACATCTGGTTTGAGCATTTAAAAGCCTTTTAAAATTACCCTGTATCACTTTGCATTTATTGGCTTATTCTTCCAAGGGTAGAATAAGGAGTTGTAGACTCCTTTCCCATCTTTATCCTTACCATAGTTCTTTCAGAACTATCTCCTGCTTAGCTAAGTTACACTTAGTTTTTTCTAGTGTTATTCTTCAATGAAGATTTAGAGTTTGATCTGAAGATGTGCGTGTGTGTGTTATAAGTTAGAGTTTGGTTCAAAGATCCCAAGGCAGAATGGAACACAAACTTCTGATTTCAGTGAAATACTTTATAAAGACGTTTATTTTCATACATTCTGAAGAGATTGGTCTTTAGTTTTCCCTGGTAAATTGTCCAAAAAAAAAAAAAAAAAAAAAAAGTGTGAAAAGAGGACCTATAGGGCAAATGGGCTGTCTTTCACATGAATTCTGACTGAGTAATAGCAATGTGTTAAGAAGGATTCTGAAGTCATGCCTGGGCTTGTGGGGAAAAAAGAATGACTTAATTTATTAACCATGCCTGCCTTGAGTAGAGGAAATGGTGTATTTGGTAACCATCTCTGGAATGTAGCGGGTTTTTTTTTTTAACTTTTTTTTTTTCTTCCAAAATAGTACTGCTCTTGAAGTGGATAGGAAGTCAAGCATTTATTCTTTAAAGGTAGTTTAAACCCTAGTTTTCCTGTCTGCATTAGTTTTTCTATTCTTAATGCATATGTTTTTAGTGACCTGTTACTGACACTGGCTCTTATGTTTTGAAAACTTACTTTTGAAGTAAATAATGAATGAGTGATAGTAGCATTTTACAGCATTATCCTGTTACCTTTTCTATTTTTTTTCCTCCTGTGCTGTTTCATCTGAGGAAGGAGGTGGAATGTATATAGTTTACTGATGGCTGCTCATTTTAGGCTGGTGCCTGCGTGGGACCGAGAAGTTGTGCTCCTAAGGTCTTCTACAATGTGAGGTGCAGGGAAGAAAGGTTTTGGGTTTTAAATCTTTACTATTGTAAATAGCATAGTACAGGACCATGGTAAAAAATTAAAATCATGTAAAAGGTCATAAAGGGAAGTAAAAGTTCCCAACCTATTCTATCTGGAACACTTCAGTCACATTTCTCAGAGATAAACATTGTTAACCTTAATGTTCTTCCAGAAATTTTCCACTAGAGTTGGTGTATGTATTCTCTTCCCTCCTCTTTTATTTGTAAATGGGCTGCTATTTCATTCCCTCCCCCTGCAGTTTGCTGGTGTTTCTTTCTTGATATGTCTTTGGTGTCTTCTGTATCTGAACATATAGATCTAACAGAAAGGAATTCTGAGTCAATGGAGTTAGGGATAGAAGCTCAGGATTGGGGGCCAAGGTGCCTGATTGCCTTTATTGTTTGGGGTGAATGCATTTACTCTCATGTAAAGGGAAGTTAACAAAAATACATTCCAAATACAGATGACTGGAATGTTTTGTCATAACTTCTCTTTAAGTGCTGACTCTGAGACCTGGGGAGGGTTGAAGACTGTTTTAGGGCTCATAAGCAGGGATCGGATTATTTATAAATTGGCAAATGGGAGCTGCGTGATTCATTCAGAACCACTCTTACTTATAAATTCCTTAAAATCTTGAAAAATTGTTTTATTAACTTTTAAAGGCTGAGTTTAAAAATAATTTATAAAGAATTTTTGGTGAACTAATGTGTTATAGCACTTGGACTTTATTAGTAATATTCATGGGAGTAAATATTGCAGTTATGATTATCTGGTCAGTTCTTACAATTTTTTCTTTTGGGAGAGATGGTTATTTATTGCTAATATAAACTTTTCAGCTGAATATTTTCAAGTATGATGTCTTTGCAAAGGCTCTATAGTAGTAGCTTGAGCAGCATTTCCTTTAAACACATTTTGATGTATGACATTATAAACGACACATTTTTAAAAGTTCCATTTTCTGGGTTGAAATATTTAGACAAGGTTAAAACTTTAACACTTCATATCTAAGCAGTTTGTCAGTTAAATCTGTGACTATCTTTTTGACCAGATAGAACCCTTTGGTTAAAGTGAGGAATCTGGATTTGAGTTACAGTCACAGTAGTATTTTTAGACTCTGAGCATATGAATTAGTGTTGTCACTTTGAAGACTTACTATCTAGGTGATTAATATTTAAAAACTGAGATTAGAAACCAGCTGGATTTCCTTTACATTGGTTTAGGGATAGGAGATGAAGGTGAAGTATAGATCATTATTGTCTTTGGGTATTTTGTTACCTTGGGTACTGTGTACTTCATAGGAGACAGAAAGACCTGTTAAGGAAATGGAAAACATTTTTTATAGGGGAGGTAATAGTCTATCACCAATAACTTAGGAATCAGTTATCAGTTGCATAGTGTTTAGAAATATTCTAATTGTGTGAACTTAGCAAACAGAACCAGCTCATTATAAAATAGTTTTATCTTTATGTAAGACTGGTGTCTGAAAATGCATACTTTAATGTACATTTTTATATTATACATTCTCCGAATACATTTTAAAATATAGTACATTTAAGTATTAGATTATTAACTTTGACAGAGAATGGACAAATTTGAAATTAAAGTTTCAGTTGAACTAGTTGAACTATAAATTTGAAATTAAAGTTCCAGTCAAAGGTCAGTTAGATATTAAAGTGAAGCATCTCAAATTCTATGAAGCTGAGTGAGCATAGGATACAGTTTACGTACAGGAACTCAGTCATTCATCCTATAGGTTACTTTAATACATAGCCAATCCACTACATAGCATTAGGTGATACATAGAGAAAAATAGTATGTAGAGATCTTTGAAGTACCTTCTAGAACTTCTTGAGTAAAATAAATGACGAAAACATAGTAGACAAAGTTGATACTTTGAAGAAAAAAAATGCCTTTCTGCATATAAACCATAATTAAAATCACTAGGATGTAATCCTTATTATAGCTGTAGAGTTTATGGCCTGATAAATCCTATTCCACCTCAGAGAGTAATTCTAGTGACTGGACAGTTTGTTTTCCTCAAATCTGTCTTTTTCCCAGGAGTAGCATTGAATAAACATCCTCAGATTCTTAATCATCTTATTCTCTTGCAAAAGCTTTTCTGTCTTTGTCCTCCAGGTCATTTCTCATTCTTTCTTAGCCAGAGTCACATACCAGTCATGCCTCCCTGGTACCACACCCAGGTCACTGAACTTGTTCCCTTACAAATTTCTGAACCACTTGGGGATGGGTTCCTTCAGCTAATGGCTGCTCTTAACGTAGTGCCTGCTGATTTTCCCCCCTAATTTCAGTCTGAGGAAACTTAAATTTCAAGGTTTTGAGGTACCGTGCTGTCTCAACATACATAACCCATGTCCCACCATAATCCATGAATCCTATAACCTTTATAGTAGTTATCACACTGAAGCTACTTATCTAGTTATTTGCTTACCATATCTCTCTGGGCCATTCCGTATCTTCTTTACCTTATCTTTGGCATCTAACTTGATACAGTTTTAATTGAATTAATATATTAGCTAATCCACTACATTTTAATTAACCTGTGTGACAGAAGAGGTTGAAAGAGAGTGATCTGCATGTAGGATGTTACCTGTGCTTCCTGAGGAGATGGTGCCTTGAGCAGCTACCATATGTGCCTGGTTGCCTTGGCATGCACCTCTCTACTGCCAAAGGATCATCACTTGACTGATCCAGCCAGGTCTTTGACCAATGACTTCCTTGTACTTGGCCTTTCCAGGCAGTGTTTTTAATCAGGCTTCCCAGGTAGTCTTTTGCTTTTTGGGCAGAGTCCCAAATGCCCAATAATTAGTGTTTTGTCTGCCTAGCTGTTATGCTTCTCGTGACAAAAGGACACTCCAGGCTCCTGTAAATTGCATTGCTTTGAGCCAGTTATGGTGGAATCAGACAGGATGTCAGGACAAGCCTTGTTGAAGACTGGTCCCAGAGTTCTGGGAGTATCTGTTGCAGCTGCCCTTTGAAGTCTTGTTTTGCTCAAGACCCCTCTCTGTGATGTCTTCATTTCACATTTAATTCGAAAGAATCTCTGTTCTCTGGAACTTACTATATATAATCTTTTAGAGACACACATGTACAGAACATTTAAGTGATGATGCAAGGCAGGAGTTGATTGTTAAAGAAAATAGTACATTAAAAAGCAGGATGAAAAAGTTCTAAGAGAAGAGAAAAGGTGAAATGAGTGGTATAGAACATAAATTCTTTAATTGGAATGGTGGTTGGTATTCAGTGACTTTGAGCTGAGCCCTGGAGAAGGGGTGGGATTGGGATAGGTGGATGGGGAGCAAAGAGCCAAAGGAGCACCATCAGCGGAGGCTGAGGATGGAAAGAAGAGGTGTTTCCAAGGATAGAGCCCAGGCAAGCTGGTCACAGGGCCTTGTTAGGAGAGATGTTTGGGTAGAGCAGGGAGGGGCCAGGTGGTGGAAAACCTCTGAGTTTCCAGCTGGACCCATTTGTGGTGTGGAACAGAGGGAGAGATTGGCATAGGGAATAGCTTGATGAGGTCACTTCGTAGGATGGATTAATTCGTTGTAACAGTTGGAAGGGGTGAAAACTTGTGGGTACTGAGAATGTAAGGGTGGTGCCTAAAGCAGTCTGGGTTTAGGTGGCCCAGGACCTACTGGGGCAGTAGAGGGACTTGAAAGGTTATATGTTATGAAATGACAAGTCTTCACAATTGAATAGGAAGGTAAGAAGTGACGTATACTAGTAAATAAATGAGCAAATAGTAAGATTCTGAATGTGAAGGTGCTGCACAGAGTGATATGCTAGGTTATATATATGTATGTTAAGTATTATAGTGTTTTGCCCAAAATATGCTGCTGCTTTTTGTTACCTCCCCTTTATTCTTCTGGCTCAGAACCTTACCAACTCAGTCAGCCTGTGTTTCTACAGAGTCTTGTGTTTACCACTATCAAGCACTAACCATACTGATTTCCTGTTGACCTGTCTCCTCTGCTAGACCAGCAACTGCATAAGATCAGGGACAGTCATTTTGCTCCAGCATCTCCTAATACACTAGGTATTCAGATGTTTGTGGGATGCATTATGCATGAGTGTATTTTCTTGCTACTTTCTCTGGAGTGTTGCAAGTAGCCCTCTTAATTGATTATTACTTATCCTACTACCATCTAGATAATAACCAGCGATTGCCCTAAATAATGCTGAGGGCCCTCTGCTTTCTCTCACCGGTTTCCATTGGATGGATGTTTGCAGCAGACAACCACTGTAGTGTGTGTCTTAAAGACAGTAACATGTGTGTATTTTGATTTTTTGATAAAGTAATCCCAGGTGAGATAAATCAGCCTGATGTCAAGGATTAAGTACATCAGAGCCACAGAGGAGGCAATTTTGGCGTGCACTGGCCCTGTTCCTGCACCAGGTTCCCTGGAGAAGTACAGCACAAGCATTCTCAACCTTCTTTACTCAAGATCTTTTAGGGCTGATGAAAACAGAATTCATTAGAAGGAATGTGCTATTTTTACTCTTCTTTTACTTGCATAATTATGCTTGAGAGTATTTGAGTATGTTTAGGAGCATCATCTATTCTGGCCAGTGCTTGCGTTTTGCGTAGTGACTGGAGTGTGTGCTTTCTCTGGGAAGCTGTGTATGAAAGCTAGGAGGAAAGCATTTTGATTTAAAAAGATTCTAAGTTTTCCAAACTCTTCTATTTAGGTAAATGTTAGTTGTCTGGATCAGTGAAGGTGTAATCAGCATTTGTTTCCTCATTTCTAGCTGGGGAGTGTTCATCGGCTTTCTCAGCCTCTTTCTCTTCCTCACAGTTCTTACATCTGCTTATGAGGTGGGAACTGCATTTTTCTTGCCTTGATGCTTCACACTGTTACTTTTAAGGAATTCGTCTTTAGGTAGCACTTTCTTTCTCTTTGTTCTTTTTGTCTTTTTTTAAAAGCTCTCTTGTAATGTTGGCTCTAGGGAGCTGAAGCTGAACCTGTTGCTGGGAATAAGTGATCTTTGCCTTTCCGTCTTTTCCTTGTATGTGCTGATGGGTCCGAAGGGGAGCAGGGGTGCCTTGTAGAAGGTTGGAGGAGAGTTTTCAGCTGTCAACAGTTGGTGTTTTGGCACATGGTGATGAGGCAGGGAAGATAATCATTTCAGGTGGGAAGTGGGCCACAGGAGTTTGTTGACTGTGGAAGTTTTTCTGGGGTGGGCCTGCCCCAGGTCGAGTTGTAGTTGGGTTATGGGTGAAAAGGACTCTGCAGAAAAGCCGGGGTGGGGGTGGGACAGTGGTGGTGGTAAAGTTTAGGACTGTGACTCTGCCCATGACCTGGATCAGGACTCATGTCTTGGCTTCCTCTTGGAAATTCTTTTAATGGTTTTTGAAGAATCATTGGGTAAAAACACACAGACCTTAACTGGTGAGTGTCTCAGAAAGAAAATATAAGATATAGATTACAGGTCTGAATATTTGAAAGAATCATACAGGATACAGGTCTGTTTTGTAGGTGGGAGTAGACTGCCCTGTATGGTGTGCTTTCTGCTCTTTTTGACTTCAGTTTTATAGTTCCACTTACAGGGTTTTTAGTTTCTAACTTGTTGTAGAGCAATTTCTACAACAACACAGTGGTTCTGCACATTTCCCCCATACTCTTCCTGTGTGCCACACTCTTAGGAACTCATCACATTGTAAGGCTATGGTTCCCAATGAGGGGGAGGTGGGGTTATTCTCTGTTGAGGGGCTGGATGGGTAGGGACTGGATGACCAACCACACTTTGGCTTGGAAAGCCCTCCTCCCTCGCTGGGAGTCACTCATCTGGCAGTAAGATCAGGGCCCTAAAGATGTTAAGGTGATCAATAAGATTATTTTGGAAAAGCTTTTTGGATTTGTTTAGAAAGCTGCCCTGTGTGACTATAACCTCAAGTTCATCTGTGTAAGTTCAGTGACTGCCGTTCAATCTTGGTCCACTGCCCTCTTTCCTAAATGCACTTTCTCTTCTGTCTGTGGTGCTGGAGGCCTGTTAGCACCTGGCAGGCGTTGGCAAGGTGGGCTGGGTGTCTGCACAAACTGCTTTCTTAGCTTGGCTGAGTTAGGTTGGACAAGGCCTGTTAGGCATTGGGGTGAAGGGTAGTGAAATTGGATTTAGAATTAGAAGTTCCTTACTTACAATGTGACCTTGGGCAAGTCGCTGCTTAAACCCTTTTTTGGCCTGAGTTTCCCAATGTGTAAAGGGGAGGGGTCTGGATGGGAATAAATTGCTGAGGGGTTGGAGGTTACTAGGGGAGGTATTTGCGTTCCCAGTGGCCCGTTTGTTTTGTTCCCAGGACTCTAGGTGTTCAGCTTTTGGGATTCTTTTAGTAAAATTTGCCGGAGAGGCATAATCATGCCTAGTGCAGTGTAAATAGTCACACATTCAGGCACAGCTCCGTCCCCACCCCCACACACACATGTAAAACATGAATCTGTCTGTAGTGAGGAAGCACTGTGTTCATTGCCATGGGCTTTATTCTGCAGAGCTTGCTGCCAGTCAGCTAAAGAGACTCCTGGAGTAGTTGTAGTGATAATGTCACAGGAATGAGAGAGAAGCCTGGCACCTTTGGGAGACCTGCTGATATGTGATTTCTCTACCCCTCCCCCTCCTTTTTGAACCTGTTCTGTTAATAATTGCACCTAATTATGTATCTTTGGTCTTTTCACTGTTTATAATTCAAATGCTACTTAAAGCCGATTGTTTGCTTTTGCATGCTGTAAATCCTGGGCTGCCATCTGAAGCACAACTTGATGATTGTGTATTATCATCTTGGGTTAAGTGCTGTCTCATTGCTTTGCAGGCTGCCTGCTGTTTCCCGGGGAGATCATGAAACGAGGTCGCCTTCCCAGCAGCAGTGAGGATTCTGACGACAATGGCAGTAAGTCCTGCTTTGTTGTTCTTGGAACCTACCAGGGTTTGGGTCAGTGTAAAAACAGGATTTTTTAATGTAATGCTTTAAATAGCTGAGGCCCTTTGCATATCATATCAGGGAGGTGAGAGGAACCAAGGCCTGAGAAACACATCTGAGTAGGATACTGCAGGCCTGTAACCAAATCTTTCTGGGTAAGGTTGACTGCAGGCGGGCATTCCTCAGGCTTCCTGTTTATTATCCAAAGATGAATAATCCAGTTTCAAGAGTCACTGGTGTGTCTGTTTTTCCTAAACATCATTTACAGCACTTCACAGTTGCTCTTTATGAAAAGGGAACTTAATCGAAGCCAATTAATTATTAACTAGTCCAGCCCGATACAAAGGGAGATTGAGGACTGCCTAGTGTGATGTGAAAATATTAAGTACAGGTTTTTAGTCGGTCAAAAGTCAGCACTCTTCAGTTGATTTGAACATGACTGTATTTAATAATACTACTGTCTGCATCTCAGATCTCTGGCATCCTCATATTTTCACAGTGCAGCTGAGAACCAGAAGTTAGTTGGCTTCCAGGCAGTCAAAATAAATGTCACACAGCGTCTGTGTATTGGGAAGCTAACAGACGACCTGGGGAAGGGAGCCCCTTTCAGATAACTAAGAAATTTTGTACCTAGCACAGTGCCTGAATTCCGGGCGATTATCCTGTGTTTTATATTACAGATCAAATTTGGGAAACCTTGAAAGAAAGCTTGCTCTGCTGAGTGATGGGAAAGGTATTGGGCCTGCTTTCAAGGAACTCTGTCTTTGACATATATAAAATCCAGCTCGGATGGAAAGTCATCAGAAGAGTTGGAGATGCCTTTTTTGATGCACTGTGGAAATGTATATATGTAGACACAAATTCAGAGTAGGGGAGGACCAGGGAAACCTATATAGGAGATGAAAGTTGGGCAGATCCTGAAGGATGAAATTGTTTTAGGCAAACAGGGTTGTTTTTCTGTGCTCCAAGTTTTGGGCAGATTTAAAGTGGCAAATTAGAAAGCAAGCTTTGCTGTGGGCGGCCACACTGACAACCACCGGAAACATTAAAAACAGAGTGCAAACAGCAGTTTGATTGGAGCTTTGGGTGCAGGCATGGAGCAGTGGGAAGGAGAACTGGTGGTGATGGGAGGGTGTTAGGTATTGGGGTTACCTGCGAAGTAAGCTGTGACTGGACGGTGAAGGGCTGGGACTGAGGAGCCAAGGGATGGGACCTCTCGGGACAGACAGTGGGAGCTGATGTTTGGCACAAGGGAGGTGTGAACTGGGTGAGACACTTACTCTGAGTAAGCACTCCAGAGAGAGGGGCTTTTCTTCTGTTTCAGGGAGCGGTATTAAGGGGCTGTACCGCATCTGTGGGGGCCTTCGGGAATGCCTTTTGAACTTCTTTCTTAGCGCTATCTCGTTACACGGACTTCATTACCTGTTTTCTCTAATATTTACTGAGGCTTTTTACTGCTTGAGTATTCGGTACCTGCCCCCTGTGGTGCCTATCACAGTGTCCTCTGGAATTACAGGCACTCAGTAAATGCTTGCTGCTTTCTGGAGTACACAGTTTTGTCCTGCAGCAATTTAAAAAAAAATCTTTCTTTTTAGGTTCAGAATTAATCAGAGGAAGGCTTCAAGAAGTAACGTCCGTGGGCTAACAGTGCCCAGTGAAAGGCTGAGTCCCATTTCCCTGTTTCTGGTGGAGGAGCAGGTCTGTGCTCACTCTGTTACTCTCAGCACTGCCTCATATCCACCTTGGGAGAGCAGGGTTAGAAAAGGTTCTCCTGGAATGTTCTGTCAGACTTAGACCCTTCCCCTTTCTGGACTAGAGCTGCCCAGTAGAAGGGAGATGTTCTTGTGTAAGCAAGAAACTGAATTTAAAATTTTTATTTAATTTTAATTAATTAAAATTTAAGTTTAAAAAGCCACATGACTGGTGACTACCATAGTGGGTCGTGCCGTTCTGGACCCTGGCCCAATGCAGTCCTTCTCAGCTGTCCAGAGGCTCCAAATAGCTCCAAAGGCTCTACCGGTCATCGTTTCTGGCTGTCATAACAAATTCCACAGAGTTTGTGGCTTAAACAACAGATACTTATTCCTCACAGCTCTGGAGGCTAGAAGTCCAAGAGCCAAGGTGTCAGCAGGTTTGCTTTCTCCTGAGGCCTCTGTCCTTGGCTTGCAGACCACCACCTTCCTACTGAGTGCTCACAGGGTCTTTCCTCTGAGCGTGTGCATTCTTGGTGTCTCTGTGTGTCTAAATGTCCTCCTGTAATCCAGTGATGTCGGATTAGGGCCAATCATTTTAATTTAATTACCAATTTAAAGGCTTTATGTCTAAATACAGTCACATTCTGAGACTTCAACATATGAAATTTTGGGGGACACAGTTCAGCCCATAACAGCCCTAGAAGAGAGACCAAACGCTTCATCTAAACCTGTATTTTTACCCAGAACTCTAGGAGGAAGAGAGTGCCCAGAGTCCCCACCAAAAGTGTGTCGATCAAGTCACCTTATTGGTAATGGGCCTTTTTTGTCCGCCGACTAAATATTATGCTTACGTCTGTGCTGGCCTCCCTAAAGAAGGTGGGGTGGAGGACTAAGGTAAATATTTATAAAGTACTTGAGAGTTAAGTAGGTAAACCACAAAGCTGGGTTTCCTTCCACCCGAGGCTGCACATGGAAGTAGAGTGGTGGTGGCAGAGGGTGAGGACGAAGGCTGCTAGTGGAAGGGAGGGAGGCTGATCTCGTGTCATATTGACTCCGTGTAGAGCGTGTGATGATACTTTATGGCTGTGCCGTGTGTTTAGGCCTAATGATGTGGTCATTATGCTGGATGATGATCATGGTAAGACCATCGTCTTGGCATCGAGAACCGTAGAATGCCAAGCCACATAAACACGCACGTGTCTGCGCCATGGAACGCACTTTCCAGCCTCTGAGGGCAGCTGCTGCACGGTGTGGGCCTCGGCCACCCGCTGGCCTGTTTGCACTGGAGCCTGTCCTCTCATGCAGGCACACGGTGGGTGTGAGTAGGGTGGCCTCGGTCAGGTGCACAGAACTGAGCCTGCCCTTAGCTGAGTTCGGGTACGTGGAAGCCCTGCTTGTAAGAAGGGCTGGGTCTGTGCAGTGGCCACTTCCCATCCTTTCCAGGCTGCAGTTCTGACAGAAGTTTGGCAGCAGCTCCCAGCCCAATGCAGAGCTTGTCCAAGTGGAGAAGAGGCAGTTGCAGACGGCAGCTTGGGGCCCCAGCACCAGCCATGGCCACGGCTGGGCCCGGCTGGGCTCCTCGGCTGGAGCCCTTTGCTTTGATTTCTGGCCTGGTCCAGGGGAATACCAGTGTAGTATTTACAGTTGGGGATGGACAGGCATTTTCTGTGCCAGTGTAAGTCCTCATCCAGCTGCAGTCATAGTTGTTGAAGCCTTTCTCCAGGTGCCCTGGACTGCCAGCCTTGGCAGCTGGATGAAGTAGCGTTGGGGTGTTTGCAGGCTGTCTGTAATTGCTGGGTTCCTGGGACGCTGGCTCAGCCAGTCTCTGAAGTTATGCATTGTGCCAGGGTGTGGCCTGGGGAAACAAGCACTTTATTTCCTGCTTTCCAGTCCATGGTCCTCTGTCCTTAGGGGTTTTGGCAAATGTGGCAGTGGGTCCACCAGCTATTTTTGGTATTTCCGTCCAACCTGCAGGAAGGAGAGAGGAGCAGGAGGTTGAATCTGTCATCATTGGCCAATGATTTAATCAATCATGTCTATGTAATGAAGCCTCCATAAAAACCCCAAAGGACAGGAGTGTGGAGAGCTTCCAGATGGCAAGCACATGGCGACTGGGAAGAGAAGGGTGTGCTCTAAGGGGGATGGAAGCTCCGTGCTGTTTCCTCATGCCTTGTCCTGTGTATCTCTGCATTTGGCTATAGACGCATATCCTTCCATATCCTTTTAGAATAAACTGGTGCTCCTAGTAAGTAACCTGTTTCTCTGAGTTCTGTGAGCAGCTCTAACAAATTAATTGCACCCGAGGAGGGGGTCATGGGAACCTCTGCCAATCAGAAGCACAGGTAACAACGTGGGCTTGGCAACTGGCGTCTGCAGTGGAGGGTGGTCTTGTGGGACTGAGTCTGTGGAGTCTGATTCTATCTCTGTGTCAGAATTGAGTTGAATTCTTGGACACCCTGCTGGCATCTGACAGTTGCTTGCTGGTGTGGGGGAGCTTCCACAAGCACATGTTGGAATTGGGTCTGGGAACCATTTTTACCTGACTAATGTCCTAAACTTCAGGGCTGTGTTAACCTCCCTGTGGGAAGGCCTGGGGTGTGGCGAGCGGTCTGGGGCCAGGCAGCTTGTGGGGGCCCTACCTGGTCTCCTGGTTTCCACACCTGTGCTCACCTTGAAATACTTCTGTCTTCAGCCAAGTTCTGCTCTGTCACTTGTGATAAAGAAGGTGCAGAAAACAGCTGAGTAAAATTCAAACCTACTAATTTTGCACTTAGTAATGCAGGTTGGTGAGTGACAAACATGAAGTTATGTGAGGACTTTTGTTTTTCTGGGCTTTCTCCAGCTTGCACATAAACAATGAAGAAAGACCAAAATTTTTCGTGGATGAAACTTCTGCTTTGGACCCTTTATGTTACATTTTTAGAGAACTTGCTGTCTTTTTTTGTTTGTTTGGCTGTGCTTGGTTTCCTTCATGGCAAGTCTTCGGAGGTTTCTTGGTGGTTTCTCTTTTGCATAAAAGCTAACTCTGCTTCCACTTCTGTTCCTGTTTGACTGTACCTTTAATTTGCTGCTTCCTCCCCATCAGTTGCGTCTTGTGACACCAAGGAGTTGTGTAGGAATTCTTGAAATGGGGGAATTCTGGCTCAGTACTGAAGAACGTGTGCTGTATCCACGTGCAGGCACATGGAGATGGCTTTGCCCCTTTTCAAACCTGACTTGTGGCTTGTCCTTGACATTGACGGGCAGAGCATCATCTTGGGCGCAAGGGGCACCTAGCACAGCATGGTCTGGTCCACGGGCTTGGACTTAACAGAAGGGCTGGGTGATTGTGGAACATTTCTGGCAGGTGGTTGAAGGCCCAAGGATGTTGAAACGTTCCTGGGCTAGTTCTCTGAATGTACTCATTAAGCTTTGTTTTTTGGAAGGTGGAAGTGAGTTGGACCATAGAGCTAAGCCATGCTGGGATGGAAAGGCTGGGCTGTGGCAGAGGTGGGGTCAGGCCCTGATAGAAACAGCAGGGATGTGAGAGGCTTGTCTTTTATCATGCCGTTTGAGCAGATGGGAACTATGTTAAACTTGCTTCCTTCTTTCAGATAGGACTTTCCGTAGCCCTGCTCTACTGGCACAGGGCTGGCCGCGCCTTGCTCTCTCGGGTCTGCACTGTGGTGGTGACACCGGCTGGCCTGTGGGGCTCCGTACTTGCTGGTCCTAAGCATCTTACTTTGTTAAGCTGGGTTAACACTCTTAAAGACATGAGAGGAGTATTTAGTGTCTAGAAGCAGGGTCTGAGACACAAGAGATTCACCCTTTGGTCAGTGGTAAGGGTCTTTCGTAGTTTGCATTTGTGGTGGTGTGAGCACCCACCCAACTGCCATTCATTCTCATTTCTGAACCTTTCACACGCTGCGCAACCTGGGAGGCTTAACACACACGCACCCCAGTGTTGGAGGTGTGTGCAATATGTATTAGATTTACTCTTGAGATTTTTTTCCTTATTTTAGATCTAGGGCAAGACAGCATGACTATTTTTAATATTTCAAAGGAGAGTGTTTGAGATAAATGCATAACAGCACAGTAAGCAGGGTACGTAATGCAGTGCATGCACAGGATCCGCGCTCATGATGCTGCCACCGTTTTGTTGACACTCAGACAATATATATCAAGAATTTTAAAAGTCACGTGCACTTGTCACTAGAGCGGACTTAACTTTAGGTAATAATATTTTGTGTGTGGGCAATAAAATAATTTTAGATATCATTGCCAAATGTTTAGAGTTCCTAACTCCTCTCCTGAAAGCAACAAGAAAATGAAACAGAATTTTACTTGCCATATTCTTAATTTAGCTTGTCATGAGATGTTAGCGTTCTGAAAACGACAAAATGCAGCATCAACCTGGCATAATCTTAGCATGTGTTTTTAAAGAACAAGTGGCCAGTGTTTTACTGTAGTGTAAATCACTGTCTCCCAGTCCTTTTGGTGTTTGAAATACTCTAATTTCTGGTTTAAAAGTTTTTTTCTCCAACATACTTTCAAAAAATATGTTCTGTGACATAACTTTTTAAAATTAAAATGGGTGCAAATTATTTTTGCTTGGGTCCTATTCTGGGAAGTATCCGGAGAGAACATGGATGAGGGAGGAGAACTGGTGTAGGAACGTCAAGGCTCTTGCTTGGAGTCTCCTGTGGACTAGCCGTGGATGTTTTTGTAGATGGAGGTGTGTTCCAGTCAGGAAGCAGTGGCCCCACCGTGCTGTCTTTAAAGGCATTAGTACTTTATTTTGCATGACCTCATTTTCCTCGAGCTCAAGAGCATATCTTCTAACTGGTAAGACAGGGGTGTATTCTTGGTATCCACTGCTTTCAGCTCTTGAGTCACAGTCCTGAACAGTGACGATGTATTTTTGTTTGAGAATCTGCTGTGTGCACGGTGCTGACCTAGGTGTACTATATGTTGTAAATAGTGATCACATCGTTTTTAAGTCAATTAGAAGGAGGACATTACCAGCAACATGTATCTGCTGCTAGACGTGGGAGGATCCAGCTTCTCACTGTTCAGCAGTAAAATCAAGGTTTTGTACAAACCCACCTGTGTGGAGTAAAGTGGGACATTTTCTTTTCCTTTACTGTGAATGGATGGTAGAAAATCATCAGTTATTTTCTGCACACATTTAAAGTGTGTACTTTGATACATTTTGACATGTTTACACCCATGAAATCATAAAACTCAAGATAATCTTTCCCTCCCTGCTTTCCCCAGTCAACCTCTGATCTACTTTCTGTCACTGTAGATTAGTTTATATTTTCCAGAGTTTTATATAAATGGAATAATACAATACATACTCTTTTCATCTTTTCACTCCACATAATTATTGCCACACCCATCCATGCTGTGTGTATCAACAGCTCGTTCTTTTTTATCGCTGGGTAGTATTCCGTGGCGTGGATATGCCACTGTTTGTTTACTCATTCACTCTGTCCGTGGATGCTTGGATGGTTTCTACAAAATAAGCTAAGAACATTTCCTTATGTCAGTGATAATTAAACTTAGCTTTCCCCCAGTCTTTCCCTTTCTGCACAGTGAGTTTAATGAGGTTGATTTTTCTCTTCCTCCTTTTGCATTAGGCAAATTAAAAGAAAGAGGAACAAACTATTTCTGGGTGGGCCAGAGCTGCTCTCGGGTAATATGATCAGATACCAAATTTGCAGCATTTTTGAATTCCTGTTACCTAAAGGTAGGTAACATTTTTCAAGAATATGAAAGCAGCCCTAGGAAAAGTGTCTAAATGATTGCCATTACTTGGGTTGTGTTCTGTGCCAGCGAAGCTGCCAGCTTCCTGGGAACCTTGCAGACGACCCTGGAGGGATCCTGACGGATCCCCAAGAAGAGGCAAGAGGGTCACAGAAACTTAAGAATGAACGAATTTCTTTTCTTTTCTTTTTTTTTTTTTAATTTTTTATTTATTTGTTTTATTTATTTATTGGCTGTGTTGGGTCTTCTTTGCTGCACACGGGCTTTCTCTAGTTGCTGAGAGCAGGGGACGGGGGCTACTCTTCATTGTGGTGCGCAGGCTTCTCAACGCAGTGGCCTCTCTTGTTGAGGAGCATGGGCTCTAGGTACATAGGCTTCAATAGTTGTGGCACATGGGCTCAACAGCTGTGGCTTACAGCCTTAGTTGTTCCGCAGCATGTGGAATCTTCCCAGAGCAGGGCTCGAACCCTTATCCCCTGCATTGGCAGGTGGATTCTTAACCACTGCACCACCTAGGAAGTCCCTGAACGAATTTCTTGTTTGTGCTTTAACTCTGAGAGTATTTGACTGTAAGCGCTTGCCTCCACGCACCCCGTGTTGGTTATTGAAGTATAGCAGTGGGATGAGTTTTGAAATTTTTCTGGTTTTGTACCTTTTCATTTATAACCCTTTACATAGTGATTCACACTAAAGGGGCCACCCCTTTCTGCCCTGCATCCCCTCCCCGAGCCCCTGGGCGGTCCCATCTAGAGTTGGCTTGTGCTCTTCCCCGTCTCTGCTTTCAGCCTGTGGCTGGCGGGAGCATGGCCTGCAGGACCAGAGGGTGGAAGAGAGGCCTCTCTAGAGATGTGAGCTGCCCAGCTGCTTTCCTCTCGAGGCTCCTAGTTTGGCTTGTCTTCCTTTTCCCAACGATGGCTGGGTTTAGGACTTCCTGCAAGTCAGGCTCACCCCAGTTTGCCTAGAATATTTTTTTCAGTGTGGGAGTGAAACTTTCTTCTTGTTCATTTAAGAGTCTAAAGAGATATACTTAGGATTATTTTTTAAAGAAGCATTTTCGAAAGTATTACTGAACGATGCAGTAGGGTCACTGGTAGGAAATCTAATTCTGCTGGCCTAGGAGCAGACAGTCATTTGACCCAGTAAACAAGCCTTGGAACTGGTCATCAAGGGTAGAGCTCTTCCCTGTCAGGGGGCAGCCTGGCAATCCCCTTTAGTCTCTGTCATTGCAAATCTGATGATAGGCTTATGTGCAGAACCTATTTCTTAATGTCCATAAGGTTTTAAGGATGCTTTGATTCTGTGTCCCTTGTCTTTGAAATCTGTAGAGATTCCCGTTTGAGTGACAAGCGATTTTACTGATAGAATGGCAGTTCCCTCGGGTTTTAGTTTTTATTGGGTGGGGGAGGGGTGTTGTTAATTTCTGGGAAATGGTACAGTTCATTCACCATGGAGGCAAGTTATTAGACACACTGCAGGTAGTTAGGAGGGCTGTTTCAGATCTGGCGGTGTGGCACCCACGGACAGGAGGCAGTAGCAGAGGTGGAGGAGAGGGGCTGGGATTCTCAGGTATTGGGTGGTTGAATTGATGTTACTCAGCCATTGCTTGGATGTGTCCTGAGTGAGGAGAGTCTAGAAAGACTCTCATTTCTGACTTCAGGTAGAAATGGTGGTGATATCCGTCTAAGTAGAAATAGAAGAACAGGTTTGGGTAAAATGGCGAGCCCAGTTACTGTCGTGCTGAGTTGACTGATCTCAGGAGCACTCTGGGCTTGGTTGATGTCTGATCTCACAGTGAACATGGACCTGGTGCTTGGGAGGGAGATCAGTGTGGGAGTGCAGGTCTCACAGGTAAGACTGTGGGCACGGATGAGCCCTCCCCGGGAAGGGCACTGGAGCAAGAAGATGAGAGAGTTCATGCACGGAAGACAGGGACCCACAGAGTGGGGACACCAGGAAGGAGGACTGCCACTGCGGCTGAGGGAGCATCTCAAGCAGGATGGAACCAGTGCTGCAGAGGGGTCTTAGGCCCGAGAGGAACTCAGACTTGGTGGCAGTTAAGAGACGTAGGTGTCTTCCAGTTTCCATGGCTTGGTGGGGGAAAGGCCACACGACAGAGGACAAGAGCATCTTATCCTCAGAGCTTAGAGCTCACAGGCACTCTCTGGGAAAGGGGAGGAGACAGTTTTAAAGGTGATTTGGCCGTAGCACCGAGTCTGCAGCGGCTCTGAGTTTCCCTTATTTAGGGATTGCTAAGTTCTTTCTTGGAGTCAAAACTTTTTTTCTAATGTTTTGGGGCATGGCTTTAGGATTTAGCACAATGATGTTAGTGTTTAAAAAGTTACTGAGAACGTTTTTAAAAGTTTCTGAATTTATATTTACCAATGTGAGGCTTTGAACCTCTTAGGAAGTGCAGACTTATGGATGAAGGCTTCACCTGCATGGTGTTCTAGAAAGGCCTCTCCCCTCCCATGAGCTGCACCTGTGACTCAGCAGCCCCGAACACACTGTGTGCGGAGTGGTCTTGTTGACCTGCTGTGGGAAGTGAGTGTTTGAAAGAGTAATGGGAGTGGAGGAGCTTCCTGGCGGGGAGAGGAGAGCTCCGGCAGAGTGTCGGGCCGTCTCCTGGGGGGTGCTGGGGAGAGCCTTGCTGAGTTTGGTTAAAAAAAAGACCTCTGTGAACACTCAGTGATTTGTGTACTTTTAACTGTTTCTATTCGGATATTTGTTTCTTTAGGCCTGTCAACTACTTGGTCACAGAATTCCCGATCTCAGCACAGGAGAAGTTCGTGCTCCAGACACGAAGACCGAAAGCCTTCGGAGGTATTTCCTAAATGCTGGCGTGACTGTGCATGTTGTACCTGTGTGCGTGAGTACATGTGGTTGACACACACACCTGGTTGGGTGATATCGATGTCGGTCTGTGCATTCTTGGGTAAGTTACTTAACCTCTCTGTGCCTCAGTTTCCAAATCTGTAAGATGGGGCTGATACAGGTGTTCACCTCGTAGGATTCTTGGGAGGATTAAGTGGGTTAATGCCCAGAGGTTAATATGTAGAAGGTGAATTGTGCTCAGTAAATGTTAGCTGTTATTCTTAATTCTTTCTCTGTTTCGCTTTGGCTGGTACCCAGCAACTTTTCCTCTGGCCTGGAGACCAGCATGTTTGGCTGCTGCCAGTCACTGCCAGCCTCAGATCAGTTTTATTTAGCCATGAATTTGTGGCTTGTTTGGCAAAACCCAGTGTAATTCTGGGCTTTTGTTTAGAGGATTATGCTTGAGGCTTTTCCCCTGCTTTTGACGTTTGCTTCTCATTGTACGTTTGCCCGCTTCTTCACGTGTTGCTGTTAGCTGCGTGCCTGGCTGTCACGTGTCCACATCTGAGATGTTTGGGGTGAGCTTCTTTGTTGGCGTTTGTTGGTTAGGAGTGCCTTCCACTCCTGAGACCTGTGTTCTTTGAAGACCTTGGGCTGGGCTCTGAGGATCTAAATGATTGAAGAAGAAGCATTTTAGTTTATCACAGTGTTTAGGTGAGCAGGTTATGGGCAAGAGAGTGTTTGGTCCAGCCCCTTGGTTTTTTGCTGCCTCTTAGTGGGATGACTTCAAAGACAGGCTGCCTCTGAGCAGAGGCTGCCGTTTGTGAGGAACTTCTTTTCTCCGATAGTCACGGGGAAGCTGGGGGCGCTGTGTTGAGGAGCGTAGGATTATTTCGTTGTGGAATAATGAGGAAGTAGTATGTATACCTCAGAATTGTGGAAAACTGTCCCAGGGGACACTTAAACCTTAGACCAGAGGTTCATGAGAAGGTTATGGGCCGCTTTAGCACCTTGATTTATTCCAGGCCTTTGTCCTTTCGAATCTGCAGTGCTGCCTTCCTTTCCTCTGGTATCAGGAGTGACTCTGCTGCTCTTTTTTCTTTCATTCCCTCCACAGCCCCTTCAATACCTTTCTGATGTCCGCACTGCACACCTGTTATTTCAGGGCAGGAATATAGGCGGCTCTAACAGGAAGCTGGTGCCCATGTGAGAGCACCAGTGCCCTGGGTGCAGCTGGGACCCCTCCCAGGGTCAGCACCGGGCAGTGTGGAGGGCACTGGCCTTGTCCCTGGCCTGTATTTTGTTCCAGTTTTTTTTATTTGTTTATTTCTGAGTTGAAATTATTTTATACTTGAAGTGCTAAGGTTGAGCCCTGCTGGGGACTCAGGAGCTCACATCCATTTGAGGGCATCTGTTTCAATCCTCAACCATCCTTATTGAGTCTCTGAGTGCAGGAACGGTGGGCTGCCTTTTCTCATCTTGTTGCTTCAGTTTGATTTTACTTCTTCCTTGGCAAGCTCCCTTATTTATTACTTATCAGGCTTAGTTGGAATGTATTTTTAACTGATTTGCTTCCTGAAGATGTAGACCTGTGACTTTGTTTGAAAGGGCTTTTCTCTTGGGGGGAGAGGAGGGCATGGCTGACAGAGTTAATGTACCCTGCGGCATGGGCACCTGCTTCAGGGCTCAGTGCTGCAGGGGGACCTGATCTTACTTGTGTTTTTTGTGGAAGGTGCACAGCCACTTGCTTGTTACTGGGACTTTAGAGATGAGTGGCATCCTGGCATTCTGGGGAAAAGACCAGTTCCAAAATGGCAGGCTGGACACATGCCCTTTTATTCAGACACTGCCTCAGACTTTATTATGGTGAAGTTTATTAAAGTGATCACCAGCCTGAAAAGCCACCAGAAAAACAAATATGGGCCTATTAGCAGGCATATAATGTGAACTGTGCTTAGCAGCACAAGAAAGAACTCCCTGTCCCAAGAAGAGAGAGTTCAGCATTGTGACTTGTGTAAACAGAGTGTAGCTTACAGATGCAGGCATACTTCGTGCCAAATACAACTTTGGGCCAGTGCTAATGCCAGGGTCAGACTTCCTCGTGTGGCCCTGAGACATGAGTGGACTGAGGACGAGGCCCTGGCAGGAAGGCAGAATGGTGCTTCTGCTGCTCCCCGCCCGTCAGCAGGAGTGGGTGTGCAAGGGGCTGCCTTGACGGTAGTCCCTTCTTGGCCTGCGATGAGGCACTGAGGTGCTCTCTTGGCAAAGGGGTACTTTTGAGTCTTGTGGGTCTGTTTTTGGCTGGGTGAGGAGTAGTAGCTTTCTTTCTTTCTGTCTCTGTCTCCTCCCCTCCTTCCCTTCTCTCCTTTCCCCACAAATGCCGCTTTCCTAGTAGAAGTTATGCCAGGTGAAGGTGTGCAAACAAAAACATTCTTTACAAGCCCATTTTCTACCTTGACTCCATTGCTCTGTCATTGCTTCTCTCCCAGATTTTTCCAGCCTGTACTCTGCCTGGCACTAGCCAACCAGGACCCGCCCTCCCCGGACACCTTGCTGGAAGCCCTGGTGCCCGGGCAGGCAGGGACTGGGTGGAGACAGTCTGAGTATAGAAGAGGAAGCCCTGGTGACTCTGGGTTTTGGCTTGGAGTTGTTACATGGTTAGTGGAGTTTTATTTCTTAGACATTTACCAGAAGGGCACCCTCGAGTGAAATATCTCCCTCCAGGGATTTTCTAGGCGCACTTTTCAGCAGCCTGCTTGGTAAATTGGGAGTTCTTAGTTTTTCTGGGGAGGACAGCGAGGTCGCTTTGTCGCGGTAGCTGGTGCAGACGTTTGCCGTCTCTGGGAGTCAGCGAGCAAGTGTGGGCAGTGTGCGCTGCTGCCGCCTCTGATCCTGAGCGAGGCCCAGGGCTTGGCAGGCCGGGGGGGTTGCTGTAATAGGTCAGACTGGTTCTCTGTTGAAACAGTGACCTTGTTATACGGCAGCTCCATGGTTACCCTGCAGCTGCCAGGGCTCCAAATAAGAATGCAAATATCCAGTGTCCGTGACCCTTTCTCTGCCTTTCCAGGTGTTTAGGACAGACCTGATCACCGCCATGAAGCTGCACGACTCCTACCAGCTCAACCCGGATGAGTACTATGTGCTGGCAGATCCCTGGAGGCAGGAGTGGGAGAAAGGGGTCCAGGTGCCAGTGAGCCCTGGGACCATCCCTCAGCCCGCGGCCAGGTAGACGTGCCCCAGGAGGGGGTGCTGCCTCTCCCCCCACAGTTGCCTTTCTGCCTTGACAGCCAGGTGCCTGAGAGGAGTAGTGTTTGAGGTAGCAGTGAGGCTTCTGGGAGGAAGAGAAACGTGGTAGAAACACACCTCAGGTCCAAAGGTAGTGCTTTTGAGGGCCATGGGCCTCTGAACTTAACATTGCTGCCACCTTGGGAACGTGCCTCTCTTTCAGAGAGGAAGGTCAATTCCAAGACTCGGTGAAGTGACAGGCTGGGGGAGGGACACTTGGGTGTTTGCACAGCTGCTTCCCCCTTCCTCTGGAGAACAGCTCAGCTGGAGAGAGGTGTCTGCTGTTGGGTCCTGCCGTGGTCGATCCACCTCTGGGGGAGGACAGGTGTGAGCAATCCTGCAAGGGTAGGCTCCTGTGGACAGGGAGCTTCGAGGAGGAGTGTGTGGATGCATTCTCCTTGGATGGACTTTGCCCAGTTGTTCTTGGGGCTTTCTCTGGATTTACTTCCAAACCACTTTTCCCCTTAAAGATCTTGAGGGTGGGTCTTGGTGACCAGCCTCAGCACGAAGCTGGGCCAGTTTGCTTGTTGCCTCACCGGCCGGCTCCCCGGCCTGAAGACTCCTCACCGGCAGAGAGGGCTGAGTGCCCTCTGTGCTCAGCTGGCAGCCGGCATCACCGCCTCCGTCTTGTCAGTTGGCTGCCTGCTTTGCGAAGTGGCTTCTTTCACCATTGTCGAGTGTGGACTGAACTGACCCCTCGGCCCTCACCCATGTCGTGTCCCCTCAGGCACGAGAGATGATTGAGTCTGATTATTGTGTTTGGATCTCTGTGACAAATGTCCCCATAAGTATGCAGGCTTAAGGGACCACTCCGATGCCTCTGCAGGCCAGTCCACATCTGGTCACAGCACCAGCCTGCTGTGCCTCGCTGGCCGTGCCAAGCCAGGGGTTCCCGGCCCAGTGCAAGCCAAGTCAACGCTAACACAGCTCATGGACGTTTTCAGCTGAAACCCTGCCCTTAGCTGAGTAGGAGGAATTACTCCCTCAGATTTGCCTATCTCAGTGTCATGTAGATAACATCACCGTGGTAATTATAAGGGTGATGGAAATACTTTGACAGACTCTTTGGACAGCCGGGTTACTGAAGGCTGCTGACACACTGAGACGTGGAGGTGGAGGGACTCTTGGATGTGTGGGGCTCTGGAGGCCACCCTTGCTCTCAGAATGGGGCCCTCACTCCCAGTCAGCAGTGATTCAGTCTTCTCCTGTGCCGTCTTTCTTTTGTGGTGGACGGCACTTCTCCAGGCGTTCACAGGTCGGGGGCCAGGGTGGAAGTATAAAGAGCAGAGGGAACTTGTGTTCCTGTCCTGGGACCCCCAGTGTGTGTTGGGAGTGTCCCCCACTTGGCTGGGACTCTCTGGGTCTCAGACTGCTTAGCGATGGACAAGGCCTAAGTTTTAGGACCAGAGGTGATGGGTTTCTCCCCTTGCTTCCCCAGTGCTGTACTGTGTGTGCCCTGCCTGTGTGGCTGCTCTTGCCCCCTCCACGTCCCTGAGAACCCAGTGCTTGGCGGCCTCCAGCAGGGGCGGGCAGGCACGGTTAGTGGAAAGTGATTTAATTGTTAACCCTCGACACTTAGGGGGTCCGTGCTTTGCTGTTGCCAGCAGACCAGCAGCTGCTCTCGCGGGTGGTGGCGGGCAGGGCAGTGTCCCGGGAAGCCACGTGGGAGAACCTGGTTTCGAAGACATCTGTAGTGTTTTCACTTGCATCCATTTCTGTTTTAGGGGTTTTAATGACTCCTGCTTTGTTTTTTTAGCAGTGATGTTAGGGTTTTAAGTCTCTGAAGCTGGTATTGACCTGGGGTTTGGGGCTTGAAGGTGGAAGTTCACGTGGGGCTCCTGACAGACTTCCTTTCTCGTGGCAGGAAGGGTAACCTGGCTGCCTTGTGTTCTTGTTAACCAGGGTTGTGTCTGAAGAGAAGTCCCTCATGTTCATCAGGCCCAAGAAATACATCGTCTCATCGGGCTCTGAGCCTCCAGAGCTGGGCTATGTCGACATCCGGACGCTGGCTGACAGCGTGTGTCGTTATGATCTCAATGACATGGACGCTGCGTGGCTGGAACTGACCAACGAGGAGTTTAAGGAGATGGGTGAGAGGCGGGGCTCTATTGCTTTGCGAATGGACGATGAGTAGGGAGTGTGTCAGGCCTGCAGGTGAGGGGAGAAGCTCCATCTCAGCCTCAGTCAGTCCCAGGATCGTGGGCTGTCCGTGGGAGGTGCACGTGTCCAGTTGCGGCAGGTGTGCTGAGAGGGACTCAGAGTCTGTGTGTGGCTCGTGGGAGGCAGTGGTGGAATTGAGGAGGGATGTTTTCCACGGCCAAGGAAGCAGAGTTCCCCATTCCTGCCCTGCTGACACCCCCCAACCCTGCCACTTACTTACCTCAAGGAGACTGAGGCCCAGAGAAATGAAGTGCACCCCCAGTGTCACACAAGGGTCTGGTCCACAGTGTCCTGCTCTGGTGTTTTGTTTTCCCCCCACTGACAGTGCTACTCAGATCCTTCCTTCTTCAGCTGTGGCCTGCTGTTTCTCACCACAGACTCCACTCCCGCCAAGCTCACCATTTTCCAAACACATCACTCGTGTTTTTACCTCAGTGGCTCCCCGTAGGTCCTTTTCCAGACCTGAGTGCTGTCTCCCTCCCCGGTGCATCTGTCCTGCTTTCCTCTGGTGAAGCCCTGTCTTAGCTGGGTGCCCTGCCCACTGTGATCTCTTTTCTACAAGTCAGCCATTCTGACTGACTGTATGTACAGCTCAGGGCTTCTGCACCTCATTTGCTTGCATCTCCTCGTGTCGAGACCAGGATGACTCTTGGATCTCGGGTCACACACCACTTCTGATTGCTGAGGGCTGTCGAAGTGTGCTGATGGCATGTCAGTGAGACCAAGTCTAGGCTCCTTGTGAGACGCTGTGAGGGTTGATCAGCATCATGCTGTAGGTCAAGGTTGGGAAGTGGTGGCACAGGCTGTTTGTAGTCTAGCGCATGGTAAATATTTACAGAATGTTTCATGGTGGATTTCAAAGCCCTGAAGGACTAAGACTTTGTTTTGTGTGGCCCAGCGTGTAACAGATGCCACCATGCGTGCTGCTCCCCAGCCTTTGAATGGGAATGAGAGTGTAGACTGAGCTGGGAAAGCTGTTACTGCGATATTTTGACAATTTGGGTATATTTTCGTCCTTATGGTCCTTACTTTTAGTTATTAGTGGCCAGAATGTTAGGCTAGGAGGTTGCTTTATAGAGGCTGTTCAGAAGTTTTTGGCACTCTCTTGGAACTGAATACTGTGTTTTAGCATCATAGACTATAAAATTCTGCGTTGTAAAGACGACTGACATGCTGGACTGACTGGGCATCCTGTGTTGCTTAAGGCAGAGGGATAGGCGGCCAGGGACCGGGGCCTCTGGATGGTTTAGGTGGTGAGTGCTGCAGTCACCAGACGGCACGGCGGTGTTGAATGTGTCGGCAGGATCAGTGGTGCAGGTGTACCACGTGTATCGGATACATGCTTAAAGACGTTTGTCTTAGCTTTTATTAGTCTTTTTAATGGTAAAAATTAATTATAAGGCATAGGATTAGATTTTCAAAGCCAGTGGTGTTTTCAAAACTTGTAGGAGGAATTGAGATGAAAGCGTCTGCAGAAACGATCTTGTCATTAGATAGGATTTGAGATGATAGGTGGCTTTTTTGAATATATGTTTAGGGCTTATCACAGTGTCAGTGCTAATATGTTCTCCAAGTTTTTAAAAACTTGAAGTGTTAATTAAATTTATGATAATGTATAAAAGTTGTAGGTTCTAATGACATTTCTGTTATTTCTTGCCACTTACATGTGTTTGAATATTTTTTACAAACTGTTTTTCTTTCTGCATGAATATTTTCATTGTAGGAAGTTTGGAACACATCCACAAATGGAAGAAAATAAAAGTCTTATCCCACCACTAGCTATAACCATGATAACCGCTCGAAGTTTATTTTTGATCATTCTTGCATAAGAATGCATTTTATTTGATTCACAAGGAGCCGTCTCCTTGGCTGGAGACATTCCTTGTGTTTCCGTCTTCCATGTGTCTGATTAACTATGCATCTCAACTTAGTAAATTCAGAGGGTGAAGAGGGATAAACCAGGTAAAAACATTTGAGTGTTCACAGTGAAATGTTTTCTCAGCACCATTTTAAGCAGCCAGGATGGAATGTTTTTTGAAAAAATACCCAAACCGTAATGTGTGGTCATGGTTTTGAAGTCTAGTTGTTATATTGTAATGAAATGACAATCGAATGATATATGTATTTAATATCCTTGAACCCTTTTGGGATTTATCTTTTGCTTTTGTACTTATAACACTATATGTTCGGTGCCTGACCAGACTGTTGTGTGGAAGACTTTTAATTCAAAGACCCTTCCTTGGAAGAGTCTGAGAGATATTCGATAGAAAATATTTGGGGCACTCAGGATACAGTTGTTTATAATATTATTTATTCATGGTGAATTTTTATTAGTGTAAATAATATAATACTTACTAATATAGGTTATTAAAATGGGTCTGTGGCATATTTTCCCTCCAGGAATGCCTGAGTTAGATGAATACACCATGGAAAGGGTCCTGGAGGAATTTGAACAGCGATGCTACGACAATATGAATCATGCTATAGAGACTGAAGAAGGCCTGGGGATTGAATATGACGAAGACGTTGTCTGTGACGTCTGCCAGTCTCCTGACGGGGAGGACGGCAATGAGATGGTGTTCTGTGACAAATGCAACATCTGCGTGCACCAGGTATGTGGGCAGCGAGGCCCGGGAGGAGGCCGCCTGGGGCGGTGCCTGCAGATGGGATCCATGCGTTAAGGACACATGCCCCTCTTCTTATTGCTAATGGGTTCCTAGTGTTCGAAGTACTTCTTGCTACTTTTACAACTTGGAGAGTAGGATCCTCTGTGGAACTCTTTCTTCCTTCACAGAGTGTTTTTACTCCCATCCACAGAAGTCAGGTTTACCTAGAGAATATGCGCCCCTCTGCCCTGCTGTAACACCTGGCTTTAGCTATTAAGAACACTGGGTGGAGGTGGGGGTGGGAAACTCTTGAAAAGATGGCTAGTTTGCTGTGTTAGTTGTCGTAACCGCAAGCTGGATGGCTTAAAACAACGGAAATTTATTGTCTTGCTCTCTGGAGACTAGAAGTCTGAAATCAGGATATTGGCAGGGCCACGCTCCCTCTGAAACCCGAAGGAGAGTCCTTCCTTGCCTCTTCTTGCTCCTGGTGGTTTGCTGGCAGTTGTTGGTGTTCTTGGCTTGCAGCTGCACAACTCTGATCTCTGGCTTTGCCATCATTTGGTGTCCTCCCTGTGCGTCTGTGTCTTCACACCTCACCATCTTCTTGTAAGGACACTAGCCCACCCTTCTCCAGTGTGACCTCATCTTAACTGACTACATCTGCTGTAACCCTCTTTCTAAATAAGGTCACATTCTGAGGTACTGGGGTTAGGACTCACTTTAACATACACTTTGGGGACACAATTCAACACATAATATTTGCTAAAGTGTTAGGAAATAAACTGAGCCCTTGAAAAAGAGGAAAGGGTCTTCTTTTCCTGAAAGTTATTTCCTGTTCTCCCTGATGTCAGTAGGATTTGGTGGTTGCTTCAGTAAGGTTGGGCACTGGGTAATTTAAAAAGCTTGGGAGAATTTCAGTCTTGACTCTTAACTCTTTTATTTTTTAATGCAGTGAAGTAATTTTTATTTCTGTGGGGACATGTGTTCACGTACACTCTTAAAGTCTATCTTGAGGTACTTTCTTTGAATTCATCTGTTGGTGCTGAGATTTAAAACAAACCTAAAGGCTTGTGTGGGATAGTGGCTTTGGTGACCTCTTGGGAAAAAGAATCAAGTTTGCTTTGTGAAGTGTTCTCCACTGTTGTTTTCTTTACAGTGTGTCTGCCTCCTGGGTTTCCCTTCTGCCTGAGGACTTTACCAGCTGCGGCCTTGCCCCATCTCATCCTGGTGGGGAGACCACAGTCTCTTGCTTATGAAGTCATGTTATAGCCCACCTTGTGGCTCTGGATTTTCAGGTTGTCTAGGTTGTCTATCCTAGCGTTCGTTAGGATACGGAAGCATCGTACAGGTTTTGTTTCAAGATCCTGAGCATTGTGACCGCCATTGTTGCTTTTATGTCGTTGGTGCTGTTTACTTAGATGACGTTTCAGTATTTTTCCTGACATTTTACTTTTTTTCTCCTCCCTGAGAAGAATTTTGTTCGAAAAAAAGGGTTTTGCTTGAAAACAACTCAAACCCTCTGTCTGTAAGTGAGTTAACTGATGTCAGGGTGGGCTGTTGAGAGTCCCACTGTGGGGTGGTGGCGGAGTTGGAGCTGGAACTCTGGGAGCTCTGGCTGCCCCCCACCCCCACCCCAGCCCTGTGCCTGTGGCATATCACATTGTTTCTTAGCATTTCCTGTGGTTCCTTTTTGTTTTGAGATGTTCTTCATGACGTGTCTTTAAGGCATCCTTTATTTAATCTTCTAATTTACTTACACTTGCTTTTCCAGTTTAAAAAAAAAAATCACCTCTTCAAGTGACACTTTCTCTAGAGTGCCTGATATAGACCTTTTTGGTATTTGAAACCTTAATAGTGTCAGTGCTATTAAAAAGTTTTTTTTCCAGTAAGTTTATGTTGACAGTGGCTCACTCATGGCGCCGACGCATTGCCGCTAAGCTCCAGTCTTAGTGTCACCTGACTTTGCTGAACGCTCATCCTGTGGTTTCCTTTTTGCGTCCTGGATATTCAGATTGCATAGCGGCTGTGCTTTTCCTGTCTGGAGAATTGGAACTATGTTACTCTGTCTCTCCACTTCCTGACTTGTAGTTCATTTAAGGATAAAGTTCTGAACAGTTTGGCATTTTTAACAGGCTCTGAATGTGCTCTTGGTACCATCATGGTTTTGTTTCTTCACTTTAACGTTTGCCTTTTCTTTCTGGAACCTTCTTAATGACTGAGTTGCCTTGATTTCTGCCGTTTTTGCTGTCTTGTGTAATTTGCCACCTTATGCATAGCAGGCTTTGTTTTAAATATCAGCCAAAGAGACTAAATTCTCTTTGTCTGGAATGTCTCATTTTTCTGCGCCTGTTGTGTTCACTCATATGTGGGGCGGGGGGTGTTGGGACCTGGTTCGTAGAGTTTGCTTCTTAGCCTAAGGAGCGAGGCTGCTCCTTGGTTCTTTCTTGTTTCCACTGGAGACTCTCGACTACTTTGTGTTTTTTCCCTCATTTTATATCCCACCTACGTTAGTAAATAAGAGAGGGATGCCTTACCCCACTGAGCCCTGGAAAGTGTTTTGAGGATTTACTGCCCAGTATTTAGAAATTTGGTATAGGTGGGGTATCTGTAGCAACACAGCAGATATTTTTGCAAACCTTTCTGTCCTCAAGTAGTTTTCTGGACCACCCGCTGGTAAATAAGTATGTTGTACCCACCTCCTGATGGTTGCTCTGAGGCTGCCCGGCACTCTTCCTGAAAGGAGTGCCTCTATTTTGGGGATGGCTCTGTTAAAATCTTTCTAGGCATTTTAAAATTAACAGACATACCGGAAAAAAATAACTTTTTCTCTTTCTCTCTTTCTCTCTTTTCCTTGGGGCTGTGTTGCGGCTTTACAGGCCTGTTATGGAATCCTCAAGGTCCCAGAGGGCAGTTGGCTGTGCCGGACGTGTGCCCTGGGGGTTCAGCCCAAGTGTCTGCTGTGTCCCAAGAAAGGTGGAGCGATGAAGCCTACCCGCAGTGGGACCAAGTGGGTCCACGTCAGCTGTGCGCTGTGGATCCCCGAGGTGGGTGCCTTTCTTGGTGGTTCAGCTCGGGAGCCCGTGGCTGTCCGTTCTCACGGGGAGCCATTCATCAGTGGGCCGCACTGTAGCTGATGAGTAGAAGGACACCTTTAAATTGCTACTCTTTTTTTCCACCTTAAATTGGATCTCAAGCATGCTGTCATGTGGTCATGGTGTGTAAATTTGTGAAAATGTTAACTGGAAGCAGCAGTGAGTTTGACTCTGGGTGGCGGTGTTCAGACTTCCCTTATGATGCCGTGGCAGCTGACCCTCCACTGCTCACACGCTCCCAGAAGCGGACCTGCGACGTCCACTCTGCGGCCTGGGTGTGGCCGTGCCCTTCCCCTGGGATGGGCTGCAAACCCCTGGGCCTGGCGACTGTGCATGCAGCCCAGTCATGGTTAAAGAACCTGTGCTCTAGGTCACATTCTTGTGATTTTTATTAAAATTCTTACTTAGCCTCAACCTTTTTAATTTCAGGTCTGGTCTAATTTATTTCAAGTCCCAGACCTTGACTAATTTAATTTGCATGGCTCACTCTGAGAATATCATTTGTGATTCAGATTTCAGCATTTTTTGGCTTATGATTTTGGTGCATTTTCCTCCTGAGGAGAAGTATGGGAGTGATTTGGATTGAGGCTTCGCGACTTGGGTCTTGGTAGCACAGATCTCACAGTTTGGTATCACAAGGGATACAGTTCAGTGACCCAGGATGGATATGGAGGAGGGTACCTTACTTATCTTGGTGGTTTTCTGCTTTGTATGTAGTAATCTTTTCTGACTGAAGAGAATGGTTTTTTGGTGAGCAAGACGTTAAAAGTAGTTACTATTTACTTACTCCATTGTTCACAACTGATTGCGATATCCTGAAGATTGATTTCCAGTCGTGACCACTTCTTAGTGGACCAGAGGTGTATTAGATGACCTTGTCCTGATACATACACATCTTTACTATCACTCGGGTGAGCAGTGAACATTCAGGTATCTGTTTTTTACAAACAGGACGTTTGGGTCAGGTGACTCCCCGGAGGGCATGGACCTGGCTAGAGCTGGCCCCTGTGTTGTCCTCGGCTTTAAAGTGGGGTTTTGCCTGTGCTAAGAGGCTGGGTGTCCTTTGGCACCCTCTGGTAGGTGGGCCACGGGGAAGGAATGGATCTTTAAGTGTCTGCTGTGGTCAGCCTTCGTCTGTCTGACGGCCTCTGTCACCCTGTCTTGTTATTTCTCTGGCCTCTAGGTGAGCATTGGCAGCCCCGAGAAGATGGAGCCCATCACGAAGGTGTCTCACATCCCCAGCAGTCGGTGGGCGCTGGTGTGCAGCCTCTGCAATGAGAAGTTTGGGGCTTCCATACAGGTAATGAGCTCAGTCAGGACGGCGTTATCATCCCCTCGGCCTTCCAGGGGGTAGGACGAAGCAGGGCTCTGTGGACTACCCATCACAGGGTGTGGAGCTGGGGCCAGAGCCCAGGAGGCAGCACGAGGTTCTACAGCCCTCCTGACGTTGCTGAGGGACGTCTCCAGCCTGACATACACACGTTTATTGGTGGATTGTATCCGGTGTAACCAGAACCCCAGCTGTAACCATCACGGGGCAACTCAGAAGTCTGCCTGAGCTGCAGGGCAATTCCAGTTTGTATCTGGTTTCTCCTTTCCTGTCCCAAGCCTGGCATTGTGGCTCTTTCCACAGGCTGACAGCTCCGGGGAAGAACTGGAGTCTTGGCACTGGAGGGCCAGTCACCCTCTCACCTGCCAAGTGGCAGCCCTGCGTCTGTGGCTGCCGCTGACACCGCTGGTTTCTGAGCGTGTGCCTGAGGTGTCTTGCCTTGGTGTGCACTGTTTGAAATCAGCTTGGCATGCTGATGCTTTTGTGTTTGATAAAACAAGGACTTCTCAGAGCACCGACTGGGTAGAGGGACACCCACATGGTGCTGCACACAGGGTTCTGCACAGTCCGGATCTCTGAGTTTTCATGGTGCCGCCGTGTGTGTTTAAAGGTGGGATTGGGGGAGGGGAGCTTGTATGTAAAAAATTTTGCCTGCATTTTCTGTGTCCCTGTACAGGCAAGTGTAGAAAGTCATAAGGTCAATAGAATTAAGGAGAGAATATAGATGGTGTGCTGTTTTTTCACATCTAAAACACTACTTGAGAAGTTAATTTCTGGGCCTCATATTTTTGGCATCTAGACAGTCATGACTTAAGAGGCCTGAGATGCTGTTCCACCGAGGTCTCCAAATGCTGTGTGTGGCTGCTGTTGGCCCTTCGAGTCTGGCTCTTCCTGTGGGAGTTGCCAGCTCAGGGCCACCAGCTCCTCCTTAGTCCCCACATCACATTCTGAGAGCAGAGGTGCTGGCTTGGGGTTGCTTCTCTTTTGATGCAGAAAACACAGCAGCTCGGCACAAACACAAACTCCACAAGCTTGGTCAAACTGCCAGCTGTGGGTTTTAAAGAAATGACCTCATTTGGCAAAATCAATTTGTATTTTGCCTGATAAACATTCCTCTCGGTTAGGTATCCACTGACTGGTGATTTTTAAAAAAAATTTTCATTTTACACACCAGACAGTTGTGCTTTTCTTCGTTACTGCTTCCACTGGTGTTCAAGAATCCAAACTGTATCAGAAATATTCAGAGGATGAGGCATGAGACAGCTGGTAGGATTTGGCTGTGGACCTTGAAAATAGTGCAGATTTTTGTATGTGAATGGAATCTGCTTAAAACTAAAACATGACAAAAGCCTCTGGCCCGAGAGTTGTGTTAGGAGGGAGTGGAGAAATTTTTCAAAAGCCACAAAATAAAAAAAGACATTGGAGCTGGGTGTGTATATGTGTGTGTAGACGACCCATATGAACACTTGCAGGAAGCAAGCTGTGGCAAACCAAGGAAAGTGGAGATTGTTTTCTTCCGAGTTACCTGATGTTCTTCTGAGGATAGAAATTACGTCCTTTACTGAGTAGGTCCTTCACTGATGTTTACAAGAGGCAGGCGCTTGGGTTCTCTGTGTCTCTTGAAGAGAGACAATAAAATGACTTTTTTGTTGCCATTGACCTTTTCCCCAGAACATTAATTTGAAGGAGGAGAGGCCAAGGAAGTTTTGATGATTTTTCATATCTTCACAGAATAGACTGATTTTATTAAAGAATTCCTGTCTGAAATGTCTGCAGCTGGAAAGGCTCTGGCTTACATTTCTGTAACATCTGTTTGCTGAGTCAACCTGAATGGGAAAACCCAGAGGAAGGCCATTTGGCGTCTTTACAAAGCCCCGTGTAAACGTTCTGTTGTGGCGCGTTTCTCTTTCAGGTCGGGGTGCTGAGTTAAAGTGTCGTGTAAGCCAAACACTGATACTGTCTCCGTCATCTGTTCCCACTTTACTTCCCACTTGGCTGCCTGCTAAGAGGGAGGAGCACTTTGTTTTATACTGATAGTGGCCAGGTGTGTGTGTGTGTGTGTGTGTATGTGTTGCCACTAAAGCCGATTTCACACACTTCTTGGAATTGAGGTTATTATTATAGAAAAAGTTAAAGATATATATTAGTTCATGTGCTTTTAAGTGTTTGCAGTGGAGGAATTGATTTTCTGTGAAGGGAGCTGGATTTTCTGTACTTCTGGGGTAAAAGTGACTTTGTAATAATGGAAGAAATCATGACTGGCAATGAGTCACCTCTTAAATACTGAAATGATTTAGGGGAAGAAGTCCCAACCCAAGCCTCTGCGATTCATGGTGATGCTGTGCAGGGGTCTATTGAATGGTTTAATTAAGTTTTTCAGCTGGCCTGGGGCCACGCGGTTCTGCTCCTCTCTGCAGCCCTGGCATGCCAGGATCACTTGGCCTCACAAATACAGTGTTGCTTTTTAAGGGACTGGCCTCAGTCACCACAAGGAGCCTCCTTCCAGGAATTCGCCCAGTAAGATCAGATGGGGAGAAGCTAATCACTTTTCTCCTGCTAGGCCTCTGGCTTGCGGTCTGGATCCTTTGCGCTACATGGTCCCCCTGGTGGGGCTGTGAGAGGGAGGGAGGTGTTTGTCAAGGGGGGAGGCAGAGCTGGGTGACACCTGGCTTCTAGGTTGACCTTCCTGCGACCCACAGGCAGCAGGTCCCTCACGGTGGCGCTGCCAGGCACCGCGCAGCTCCCAGGGCTCAGAGCTGCCCCGCGGGCCGGGAAGCCTCTGCATCTGGCAAAGCTTCCTCAGCCGTGCGCAGACCAGTCCCATCCTTCCTGTGCTAGAGTGTCCTGGTCTCCTGTTCCTTTCCACTGTTTGGGAGTTTCTAATTCACCCTCTTCGGTCTTGAGCAACCCTTGCTGCTGGAAGGCTTGTGCCATTTGTCTTCCCACTGGTGCTGGGACTCGTCCTGGCCGCGGGTATGAAGGAGGATCCATGTTCCTTTAAAAACTCTGACTAGTGGTCCTTCTCCTGAGGAGGTTCTCACCACTCAGACTTTAAAAAAAAAAATTTATTTATTTGTTTATTTATTTATTTGGCTGCGTTGGATCTTCTCTAGTTGTGGCATGCAGGCTCAGTTGCCCCGCGGCATGTGGGATCTTAGTTCCCTGACCAGGGATCAAACTCTCGTCCCCTGCATTTAAAGGCGGATTCTTACCCACTGGACCACCAGGAAAGTCCCTTAGACGTTTTACGTAAACATCAGAAAGCTCATTTCTATGAGAAAAAAACACATGAATGCCTCAGAGTGTACTCTGCGTATCGAGCACACGTTCTTTTGAGTATAATCTGAGGGCCAGGCCCCCCTTGTCTACACGTGCCATTTGTATGATTCTGTCCACTTTAAGAGGTGATTTTGGATGCAGTGGCTTTTCTAAGAGAGTTATGGTTTGGTTTATGAAAAAGAGTTCCCTTAAATCCCAAGCCGTAGCTTATTTACAGCATGACCAGATCTGCAGGGTTAGTCCCCGTGAAGCTCCGCTGTCCTGGCGTGCGCCCCAGCTGCAGCTCTTCCTGTGCATGTGCGTGGCGGGTGCCTGGTACCCAGGGCCTCAGTCACTGTCACTCCCTAACCTCTCTCCTCTTGCTCTCTGCATGTTCTTGCCAGTGCTCTGTGAAGAACTGCCGCACAGCCTTCCACGTGACCTGTGCTTTTGACCGGGGCCTGGAGATGAAGACCATCTTGGCCGAGAATGACGAAGTCAAGTTCAAGTCCTACTGCCCGAAGCACAGCTCTCATCGCAAACCCGAGGAGAGCCTTGGTGAGGGGACCGCTCAGGAGAACGGGGCCCCTGAGTGCTCCCCCCGGGACCCGCTGGAGCCCTTTGCCAGCCTTGAGCAGAACCACGAGGAGGCCCACCGGGTGAGCGTCCGGAAGCAGAAGCTGCAGCAGCTGGAGGATGAGTTCTACACCTTCGTCAACCTGCTGGATGTTGCCAGGGCCCTGCGGCTGCCCGAGGAGGTAGTGGATTTCCTGTACCAGTACTGGAAGTTGAAGAGGAAGGTCAACTTCAACAAGCCCCTGATCACTCCAAAGAAAGACGAAGAGGACAATCTAGCGAAGCGGGAGCAGGATGTCTTGTTTAGGAGGCTGCAGCTGTTCACTCACCTGCGGCAGGACCTGGAGAGGGTAATGATTGACACTGACACCTTGTAGTGACTTAGAGAAGAAGATTGCAAAGAGGCGACCGCTTGCCCAGAGCGAGGAATGGTAGCCAGTTCATTTACTCTCAGACCCTTGTACATACTGCAGCATGAGGTTGTGTTGGTTACATATATTTATGGGCTGGTAAACTCACTGTACACACACGCAAGACGGCCACAGAGTGGGGAGCGTCTCTGATTTAATTTTAAACACTTTCTCGTTAGTTCTTATTCTTCTGGAAGGTCAAACGGGGTGCGTCTTTCCCCGCCTCCCCACCCCCCTTCATTCTAGAGGTAGAGGGAACTGAGCCCCAGGAAAATGGCCAAGGGATTGGCTCAGAATTGTTTACAAACGGAGTTAGAAAACCAGAATGGACTTAATGAACGGTGAGGGGGCGGGGCGGGCAGAGGTAGGGAATCCTCTTGTTCAGCCTGGGGCAACTCTCACTAGGTGCTGGTCGTGGGCCTGCGAAGGAGAGGGCAGCACTGCCTGTCTGGCCTAGCTCTGCTCCTGGCTTCACAGCGGCCTTCCCGGTGTGGTCCCTGAGCAGGGCGGGCTGTGGGTGCTGGCGTGTGCGTGAGCCTCCGCACACCTGCATGTCTGTAACCCGAGGTCCTCCCGCGGCCAGGTGCTACGTCGTCACTGAGGCTGTGTGTGTGTGGTGTGTGCGTGTGCGTCCGTGTCATGTGTCTATGTGCTGTGTCTCCTGTGGGTGTGGGGTGGGGTTCCTGGTGCACAGGGGCCTCCCATCTGACTGAGGAGCCCCTAGTCCCGCCCCGCACACTCCGTGCGCCATCACTACTGGAGCGCCCCGCGTAGTGGCTCGTGGCCGCCTGGAGCCCTGGCTGGTGGCGCTTTCCTTCAGCTGTTTGCTGCTTTGTGTCTCCCCACTCTCTCCGGTACCTTTGGAGTCCCGGTCTGGACCTCCCTTCCTTTCCTCTACAGGAATAATTAGGAGTGGGCTGTCTTTTCCCCAGGGCCTTCTGCTCCCTGTAGGTAGTTTCTGACTGAAGCTTGCTAGTTGGGGATGTGTCTTAGAGCACCTTCTGCGGCAGCTCCCCTGACAGCCTAGACTGCCGTCTATGATTAAATTCATTAGTGCACAGGATGGAACGGAGGCTTCTGACCCGAAGCAGCCCATGCTGAAAAGCACCCAAGTGGCCTGAAACTGTTAACGCATCTCTCCCAAGCACCTAACTTATTAGTGGGGAGTCATTCACCGGCCTGGGAGAGAATCTGACTCAGAGATGATTTGAAATGAGAGTGTAGGCTAAGAATAAGGATACATGGGAGAAGTATTGAACCAAAAGATCCAGCTCTCACAGAGGCCTGCCCTGCCCTGGTAGAGAAGGCAGTAGAGTATCTGGCAGCGTGGGCTTCTTGTGACCCGCCCCCGCCCAAGAATCCGGATTCAGGTGGAGGCCAGGTGGGAGGAGGGTGTGTGAGGCTCTTATGCTCCCGTGCCCCCCCTGGTGGTGAGTGTAAAGAAGACCTCGCCTCTCAACCACATGTATGTGTGGCCTTTTTGTTAGAGATGAGAAAGGGATTCAGAAGAATAAACTGGAACCCTGGTGGGAAGCCTTATCCCAGCCCGACAATTGCTGTACTTGGGGTGCATGAGTTTTGGAGTCAGATAGTCCTCAGGAGGGAGGACGAGAAGTCTAATGTTTGGACTGTGCTTGTCTCACAATCACCACAAAATAAAAGTGTAGAAAATGCTTGTGGTGTACTAACTCTTTTCTGTACTTAAGTTACTCAGATTAACACGCACTTATAATTAAATTATAAACTTTTTTTTTTGGAGTCATCACTGTTGCTTTTTAAGTAGAATGATGCCAATGATGTATGAGAAACAGGGAATAAATCAGGATTTCTGTGTGTGTGGTATTACTTATATTTACTATATGAAAGAGTCTGAGAGGTTTTAGGGCATTTAGTGTCAGTTTAAAATGGGCTTACTAAAATGAAAAGTGTGTTTTCCAAAGTTTGCCATGAGGCCGTTGATGGTGGAGGCTTTAAAAAAATGGAAATTTTAGCCATGCCCCACACGGCACAGTTATTTGTAATTATTGACAGTAAGCGTATTAGGCAAAAGACTCATCGGGGCAGGGGGACAGTAAGAACAAGTCACAAATTTGTTTCTCAAGTAAGTTAGAGGCCTGCCTGATTCACACCGTAGCATTTCATAGCAGGTTAACGTGGGGTTATGACCAAGGCATGTAGTCACTTCAGAACTGACGAGTGAGTAGCCTTCACTAGAAATGCAGACAACTCTGATTGATAATGGTAGTTCCTCTTTCCCGCTGATAGACACTGTGGGGCATTTTGCACACCTGGGTTCCAGTTCTGGATCAGAAAATTAGATGCCGGGGTGGACTCAGGAAGGTTTGGGAACCAGAAGACATGATTGCCGATATGTGGCGGGTGCCATGCCAAGTTCCCAAGGCTGCCACTTCACTGTGGTGGGATTCCTTTCCCCCAAACATTGTCTTCTAAAGGATGCAATAAACATGAGTTCAGCAAACGAGTACTTGCTTAGATAAAAGCATGTTACTTCTGCACTTCGGGCTGGGGCATCAAAAGGGGCCAGGTCCCGGGGGACCGTTTTACTCAACATCTGGTGAAATGGTCACCTTTGACAGTCTGATAGAGGCTACAGTTGTCCCTGAACAAAAGGCATGTTAAGCTTTAGTGTTGCAAGCAGTGTTTGGGATTCAAGAAAACTTGAGATCATTGTTGAGTTCCTGAGGGCAGAGTTCTCAGCATGTGGTCCTCCACCAGCAGCAACATCACCTGCAGAGTTTTGGACCCCATCTCTGACTCCAGAAACACTGGGATTGGGGACCAACATTCTGTGCTTTAGAGCCTCTACGTGTTTGTTTGGGAACCACTGCTTTTGGGGAAAGCCTGACTCTTGGGTTTAACATGGTATGAGGGTGCAGCCGAGAGCTGGTTGTTTTGGGTGCCACCTGGCTGGCACTTGGGAGAAGATGAAGAGGGAGAGGAAGTTAGGTCTAGCAGTGTACAGGAAGGGCCAAGCAGGGTGTGCTTCAAGGATAGCACCTCAGTTCAGCTCTACATACAGGGGCTGTTGATGGATGTTGCCCTTTGAGGGATGCTTTGTGCGTAAGGGAGATAAGATTTAGGGCACTCACTATTCTAACGTGGTCCACCAGGCCTGCTTTATTCAGGGGCTGATTTGTTCCAACTGAAAACCCTGACCTTTGGTTCTTGAGGTCATAGTTAGATGTCTCTTATCAAATATCATGAGGAATGGAAGTGGGATTTTCCCACGTTGCAGCTGGGTGGAAATCTTTCCCAGGGGAGGTGGTTGAAGAGACACTGAAATTAAATTTGAGTAATATACAAAGTTCAGGTTCTCTGGCTTTTCTATTTCCATTGGCAAATTTAAGTAAAAAAGATGTATCTCTGTTGTACATCTGACTTGAATAGGAAAGTAACCTTGTCCACTTCTAGGATGTCAGAGAATATGTTTCCATTTCCTGTTTCCACAAGTTGGATTCCCTGTCTTAACGTAAAAACTGTTCTGTATGTTTTCAATAGTTTTGAGTCAGTGATAAGGCTCTAGGTTAGGCCCCTTCCTCTTTTTGAGCTTCACTCTTAATCTCCCCTAGGTGGAACAATATTTATCAAAGAGAATCACCTATTATCTACCTCCATCCCCGAACTGGTCAGAATTCTTATAAAGGACACCTACATCCTGGCCTGGGGGTGTGTGGCTGTCAGAGAAAGAATGTGCTTTAACCAGGGTGAATGACACTGAAACAATATTTACTTTGAGATAGGAAGAGTGATCTTCTCAGTTCTTTAATTTTAAGATTATTTTTATCAAGAAGTGTTAGGAAGATCCTAAACAAATAGTGACTCGGTTAGGATCAAAAGAAGCCTGACTCGTTCCTGCTTTAGGCCAAGAAATTACATCATTTACCATGTGTAAAATACAAGTGTGAAGGCCAGCCAGCCTGTGACCTGTTCCTCTTAATGCCTCATGTCCTCTTGGAAAGGAGGCTGCCCTGAACATAAGTGGGGAAGAACAGCTGGAATTGTTAGGGTTCTTTAGGGGTGGTGTGTCTGTACGTAAGCCAAAATGCAGGGCTGTGTGTGTTGCTTGTGGCCACACCTTCGGGGAAGGCTGCAGGAGAAGGGATTGCCCAAGCGTTAGGAGAGTGTAGTTATGCCTTTGGTCTAGGAGCTGATGGGGATATGTAGTCACTTTTTTCAGTCTTGCCACTGAGCTTACTGGGGAGGTCTTGTCCACATCTTCCTGAAGAAAGGTTTAATTGTGTATCTGGTGTGTTGCATTTGACATTTGTGTTTTCAGCCTCATGTAATCTAATCAGGCTTACCAATAGGTTTTAGGACAGATTTAAGGGGGTTTATTGACTAAGTCATTAAATTTTGATTCTGTATTGACTGATCACAGGTGGCTTTGAATATGGGGAACAAATGTGAGTGTTGATTAGTTAGTATTGGTTAATGAGCATATGCACGCAGTTCCCCAGTGTTTGCACATCAGATGCAAAGTGGAGCTCCTAGTGCTGGGGTCTTCTCAGTTACTGACAAATGAATCAGGAAGAGGGCAGTGTCAGTTTTTCAAGTGGTGATAGAGAAAGCTGGCCTTAATGCTGACATAGCAAATCAACGGCAAAGCAAGAAGGACATTCCCTAGGTGTTAACACTATAGAACACACTCGCTACCTGTAAGTTAGTTCCAAGGGAATTCAGGGAATTCAGTGTCCAGTTGACAAAATAAGTTTACTTGGATTCTTGGTGACTACTTGGTCTTCTAGTGGGCCCTGTGCAGGGACATTTTTTGGGAGGGGCTCCTCCCTCTGATGGCCTTTGACCCTGTGCTTAAGAAGATGCTTGATAAAGTGCAGCAGAAGTGGCGTCTGAACTGCTCTAAAGCCTCTGACGATAGAATTCACGGGAGGAAGATACTGAGGGGTGATAAGCAGAGTCCTTTTTGGCAAGAGCTGGCATGTCTGGACTTGGACACCGATGGGTGTGTCTGCCAGGATGAGCCTGTGGCCAGGTGTGGTGCAGGGGGCGGGGCTTTCTCCTACAGTCTCTCTTGTGCTGCTGGCCACCTCCAGGGGTATCCGGGGTATCCGCAGAATACTCCTTAGCATCTCAAAGGAGGGTTAGAGATTAAATAAGATGTTTAAAGTATATTTTGATTTGAAGTCAGTCAAGGACCCTAGTAGGACAGATTTTTCTCAGGTTAAAAAAAAAACACCAAAGTACTGTTAATAATGTATTGCTTACTTAGAATCTTTATTCTCTACGTTCTAGGTTCGGAACCTCACTTACATGGTGACCCGCAGGGAAAAGATTAAACGATCTGTGTGCAAAGTCCAGGAACAGATATTCAATCTTTACACTAAGCTTTTGGAGCAAGAAAGAGTTTCAGGTATGCATTAAGCCCTGGTAGGTCAAACAATAGGGCAGGGGTTTGTAAGCCTTAACACTCTGTTAAGGGAAAAAAATGCTAGTTTCTTTAATTTTCTTGTATACTGTAGAAGAATCAAAGAAGCGGAGGCTTTCGTTGTTGAAGACAATCTGTAGACACTTGAGGCACCGTGGTCTAGGGGAGAGGGTGTGAATTTGGCCTCGTGTATGGGGCAAATCCTATTTTCTCTACTTATAGGCTCAACACAAACAAGTCTCAAGTTTTCTGAGTCTCCCGTTTCCTCACATGTAACGTGAGGATGAGATCTCCCGCTACCTCCTGGGAACTGTTTTGAGACTCAAATGAGAGTAACTTATATATTGCAAAGCACTTGATAAATGTAAAGTATCAGGGGGATACCTAAAAAATGTATAGATTATCTAGCCTTTGGATCTACCTGTAATGTGGTAAAGTAACATATGGTAAATATATCTTACGACTGTGTACTTAAGGCACATATCCATGTTTAGAAAACACTCACAGTGGATTATTTTTGTGTGGTTGAAATTTTGAATATTTTTGAGATTCAGCACTACGTATTTAGTCCGTCTATCTTGCATTGCTCTGGCAAAGAGAAAAAACTAGGGGACTTCCTTCTCTCTGGAGAACATGTCAGTGACTTTGAGATCAAGTGCATAGTGGGGCAAGCTGTTTAACTTCTCTGGGATTCTGTTGATCTGTAAGAGGTTTGATCCAGAATCCTGGCCTCTGAAGTGCTTTTCAGCACTAACATTCTGTGATCAGAAGCCCCAGAAGCAGGCATTATAAGGATTTCAGAGGAGGAGGAGGTCTGCTGAGTGTGGATCAGGCAGAACCATGGTCTGCGAGCAGGTAGTTCTTAGGGGACCTTGTGTCTGCTTTGAAGTTACAGCAGCGTCTGCACTGCGTGCCTTCAGAGTCAGCCGGCTTACTCTTTCCTTCTGCTTTTGTGGCTTTTTGTCTCTAGATTATGAAACATAGATACAACAAAGAAGTTGTTATAACCTATTATGTTGAAATCTAAATTCTGGGTTTACTTAAAACAAACCGGATATATGTGACTAGAGGTAAACTGGTCAGTCGAACAAAGAGAAAAAAGCTTGGGGAGTTTTAAATGATATTCTTGAAGGATTACGTTGTTTTGATAGCATTAACTTAATAATATTATCCTAGATAATTTTCTTCCCAAGAGTAAATATTTCCCAGATGTAGCAAGCTTATATCAGCAGCTAGACTTGAGTTTAGTTGTCTAACTTTTAAAATAAATTTTTCTAAATAGGATATCATAAATAGCTCAGCTTCTTTCAGGTGAACTCCTGTCTGCATTATTCCTGCTTGAATGCAGATAAAATAGGGGACCTGTTTTCTCCCTTGCCCGTGTGTCCTGATGTCAGCAGCCCTGCACCCCTGGCTGTCTGGTGTGGATCGCCCAGCCTCCAGCAGCAGAGGCCGCGCTGCTCTTGCCCGGCATCACTAATGCAGCTTGCGCCTGTGGAGCTTTGCCACTGGAGGGCTTTCTGTGACTCTTGTTAAAAGTTCTTATGTAATGAGTGATTACCTATGAAAATAAGCTGTAAAGAATATTTTCATCTAATTTCATTTGAGTCATTTTTCATGGTTATTGCAGGCAGTGTTTTTTGTTTTTTTATTTCATAGGTGAGGTTTTTTGGGTAAGTGGTTGAGCTTTTTAACAAGGTTAGGAAGTGTTTTGTGTACCGGCTTTAATGCAGATCTGTGTTCAGGAGTCCTGCTGCTGCTCTAGAACAGGAAAAGGGGTCCTCCCTGCCCTCTGAGGAATGATCCATACTAGGTATGACAGGTTGGAAGTGATGGAAATCTTCTCGTGAACTGCCCCAGGGAGTGAAGTGGAAGCCCCTTAGGATGCCTTTATTCTTTTTTCTTTTCCCAGTTTTAGACTTTCAGTTGTGTTCCTATTCGTGCCTCACACTGATCTACCTTGTAAGAGCAATGATTCCAAGTGAGGCAGAGCAGATGGCCCTGACTTAGATGTGTCGCTAGGCTCATGTCATTCTGAGAATGGGCAGGGCTGTTCTGCTGGACAAGTGTCCTAGGTGGAGACGTGGATCCCGAGTCAAGAGGGCAACCAGAAAACAGCAGCCCCTCTTACCTTTCTATTTCCCCACAGTAGGTGACCGTGTGAAAGCAGTGTCAGTGTGGTGTGAAGGTTGACCCTGTGATTGGTGATTTCTGAACCAGCAGATTGTAAAACACCCTCCCCTGTGGTCAGGATAATTTTACGTTTGGAGTCGCTAGCTCTGCTCTGTTTATGTGCAGTGTCCGTTTCCGCTCAGCAGGAAGTCCTCACACAGGCTCCTGCCTGCTACTCTGGGGTGGAACCTTGTTTGCCTGGTGGTTCTTAACTCAGAAAACATGAAAACTGCTCTTTGTGGATGCTCTGCAGGCTCTTGCAGGAACACGGTCCTTCTGATGAACCGCAGTATGTTGTGAATTCACCCAGTATTTTTCAAACTGAGGGTTACAGTTTGTTACCAGGTTGTGAGATGAATTTAGCAGGTCACTGCTAGCATTAAAATAAGTGAAATAGAACAGAAAAGGTCAGAGTGCATATCAGGTGATGAAGACTAATGTGACTGCATGAAAAGTGAGCTTTTCCTGGGTTACATTGTGAAATCTAGTTCCTACTGTGATTTGCATCAAAAATATTTGAAAAACACCAATTTAACTAATCCCTGTGTTGGATGACAATTCAGTTTTAATTCCACAAGTGGGTTTTACATATAGTAAACATGTACTCTGTGTCAAGGATGATTTTAAACCCCTTCCTTTATTCATTTCACAGTTTACGTGTATTAATCCTCATCGTCATGAATCCCCTGTGAGGGTGTAGATAATCTGGAGAAAGAAACGTAAAAGCCCTAGTGCCTGCCCCTGTGGCTGTGCTGCTCCTAGTCTGCAGGAGAGGCCGGTGCTTCTCTGAGACCGGCTGGACGCAGTGCCTGCTTGACCACAGTGAATCCCATTTGAGAATCAGATCCGTTATTTCGTTTGAAGGAAAATGTATTCCTTGAAAAGACACTGTTTCATGAAAAATTACATGAACTTAAGCTGTTTTAGAAAATAGAGCATATTGAGTATGCAGACTCTCATGGCAGGTAACATCTTTACTATAAAAAGCACACTTCTACAGACTGAGTGGTTGTCTGCTGTACTGCTGGGTGGGAGGTCTGCATTATTAACCGTGCCGAGTCTAGAATTGTATTCTTCTGGATTTGCTTCTGCTGTAATTTTTCCTTTATTTGTGGTTTTATGTTATAGGTGTGCCTTCTTCTTCCTGCTCCTCCTCCTCACTGGAAAACATGCTTTTGTTTAACAGTCCTTCTGTGGGCCCCGATGCTCCCAAGATAGAGGACTTGAAGTGGCATTCTGCGTTCTTCAGGAAGCAAATGGGTACTTCCTTGGTTCACTCGCTGAAAAAGCCCCATAAGCGAGATCCATTGCAGAACAGCGCTGGGAGCGAAGGCAAAACCTTGCTGAAGCAGCCAGACCTGTGCAGAGGAAGGGAGGGGATGGTCGTCCCAGAGAGCTTTTTGAGTTTTGAAAAGACCTTTGCAGAAGCACGTCTCATGTCAGCACAACAGAAAAATGGTGTGGTGATGCCAGACCACGGGAACAGAAGAGACCATCGTTTTCATTGTGATCTCAGTAGGGGAGACTTAAAGGACAGACCTTTTAAACAGAGTCACAAGCCTCTCAGGTCCACAGACATGTCCCAGAGGCATGTGGACAACACAAGAGCTGCCGCCTCCCCTGGAGTGGGGCAGTCAGCACCCAGCATGAGGAAGGAGATGGTGCCCAAGTGCAACGGCTCCCTAATCAAAGTAAACTATAACCAGACCGCAGTCAAAGTGCCTACAACACCTGCCAGCCCCGTGAAGAACTGGGGAGGATTCCGGATTCCAAAGAAGGGGGAAAGGCAGCAGCAGGGAGAGGCCCACGAGGGGGCCTGCCACCAGCACTCAGACTACCCCTATTTGGGCTTAGGCCGAGTTCCAGCCAAGGAAAGGGCAAAAAGCAAATTGAAATCTGACAATGAGAATGATGGGTATGCCCCTGATGTAGAAATGAGTGACTCAGAGAGTGAGGCATCAGAAAAGAAATGTCTACATGCCAGCAGCACGATCAGCAGGAGGACAGACATCATCAGGAGAAGCATTTTGGCCTCTTGATGAAACAGAGATGGCGTGGGAGTTGAGGAGACGAGAGCTCTGACACGGGGGACCCGCAGAAACCCTTCTCTCCTGAGCTACACAAACACATTTACTTGCAATTCAGATAGAGGTTTTTTTTCAGTCATTTATAAATCATTGTTGTGAGAAGTGTGTTATTTGCAACTTGTTGAGGAAACACAAGAGTAGAGTGTAACCGTAAGACACTGCTAAGACTAGAGGCTGAATTAAACACTAAAATAAGAATGGATGAAATAAGTTTCTTAAGAGGGCAAGGCTTAATTAGATAAGCCTCATGAGTTTTTTTTATCGCCCTCTGTATTCTTCCCAAAGCACAAACTCTTGGTTACCTGAATATACGGAATCAGATATGGTTTTTGAGAAACCCTCACGTACCATTTAATAGCCCATAACACTTATTTTCTAGGACTGTGGTGGATCTTGAAATCATATTTATACTTTGGCCCACAGGCTGTTTTGGTTGCATTATAGTATACAGGCAGTAGCTCTGAAGCTTCAGTAACTCTAGGGAATACATGTGTAAATACAGCAGATAAGGGAAGAGAAAATTTTAAAAAAAGGTCATTACTGCAAGATCTAAAGGGACAGGGTAGAGCAGCTGAAGCTTGGAGGTGAGGGTAAATGTAAGCGAGGGCCTGCTGCCCGAAGCCCTTGAGTGTGTTGTGGACACAGGGCTGGTGGAGAGAGAAGCCATTCCAGAGGTCCATCTCTGAGAAAGGGCAGTTGAGGTCCCGTCTTTACCAGTCAGTCCTCTTGACCTTTCTCTTCCCTAACCACTGCCTTTTGGGCCAGCTTGGGATTTTGCTGGCCCTTGGCAATAACTGGCCATCTGGCTTCCAACAATACAATGGCTATTTAAGTTCAAGCGATGAACTTCCAGACTCTGGTGACTCATGTTTCCCAGAGCCAACCACTAGAATATATGTCAGGGAATCCGGCCTTCTAACATGAATGGATTCCTTTAAAAAGAAAAAAAGAAAAAAAAAAGTAAAATTAAAAAAAAGAGGAAAAAAAAGCGAAATAGGTTATGTTTTAAAAACAATAGAAAGGCAATAAGTTGCGATAACCTCTTACCACTGACCAAGGTTATATAGGAAAGAGATTGACATGTAATAGGTCTTCTGGAGTCAGAGTTCTATGCTCTAATTCGTAACTTGGACTTTCTAATTGCAAATGGCAATAACTAGTAAGTTATCAGCAATAATAAATTTAGCATTAAATTTGAGTACAATGTTCTGTTTTTGCACTCACTGTAGTGCGTTATGTATTAAGACAGTGGATAGTGTTAAGGTCCTGTTAATTTTTTTTTTTTTGGAATTCAATGTAGTTGTGAATCAAACTTAAGAGAAGGAAAGTTTAAGTAGCAATGAGATTTAGAATTATGGGCTCTTGGAACAAGCCCAACTTCCCCTAAATTATCCCTTAGTTTGTTAATATCAGTATTCAGATTCCTGATTCATTTATACATTTGTTTCCACGTGGCAGGGACATTCTGATACTTAAGAAGTAACGCTTTGAGTTCTGTAGTTACCTTTCAAGTCTTCCAGATGATTGTCAACAAGGAAAAGGCTTATTGAATTCCACCTTGCTATGCAAGTTTTATCAGATGATCAAATAGTAGATCTGATACATCCCCACTGTCTGTATGACATTTTCAAACCAAGTCTTAACTTTTTGAATACATTTTAGTAGCTAATTCAGGGGAGGGGAAAGAATGACCCAGGTTTTTAGATTGACTATTTTTGAGCTATGGGGCTCATTTTTCAAAGACTGTTGTCCAGATAAACTGTTGCTACAGATATTAGACGTTTCTTATGAATCCAAGTTGTTCATTAACTCAGCATAATTTAAAAATCAGTTTTTTTTTTTTTTTTGCACATGCGCAAAAAACCTTTTGCTGGATACAGAAGAAGGTGGACTCTATTTACAGTTTATCTTTTGACTACAGCAACAGCTCTGGGTGAGAGTAGAATATATAGAGGGATAATTTGTCAAGCCATAGAAAGAAAATCTAAATTAATTCTAGTAAGTATATGACCTCTCACCATTATAAGAGGTACCAGTTTCATTTGCACTATTAGGAATGCTAGTTTTGTGCAAAAATAATGCCTTACCTGTTTTTTCCCCACATTTAGGTTGAAAAGCTTTCAAACGTTCCAAGTTATGCTGAACCAAAAAACAAAACAAAACAAAAAATAAAAATAAAAAAAAAAAACCACACAAAAACAAAACACACAAAAACAAAAAGCCCACACTTTTAATTCCCGCTTTGAAATGCAAATGGTACAGAGCTCGGTTTCTCTGACAGTGTAATGATAGCTTTGTAAGTTAGTTTCACGTCCTGCTGGGAACTCTGTATGAGGTGGCCGTGAGCGGCAACCAACCCAACCTGCCCACTTGCACTCTGAGTATGGAACCATTTGCTCTTCTTTTCTTCTTTTTTTTTTTAAGCTTTATCTTTCCTTGTGCATCCTGACCAAGAAATATCTTTGATTATGATCAATGTATTATGTCAAAATGTAGGCTAGTTAAACTTTTGTAAAGTTGCCTGGAATGTCATTTGTTAGGTTATAAACACAAAATCTAAATGAAGGGTTATATGTGTTGTGTACAAATCTTAATTATTTTGAAACGGACAAACCTGTCATTACATTTGTAACCTTGTACAGAGGATTTTTCACTATGTGCCTAGCTTGGTGTCCATTCAGCTAAAATTGAAAAAAAAAGGTGCATGAAGAGTTAAAAATCAGAATTAAACAAAGTATATGTAGAGATGACTATTTTATATTACATGGCCCAATCCTGTATTTATTTCTACCCCCTTTTTGAAAGTATTTATAAAACTAGTTGAGGACAGCTGTATTTTTTTGTTGAACAATTTAGTAGAATTTGTGCCTTTTTGTCTGTATGTGAATAAATGCTGTACATTTTGCAATACATTTTAAAGTGTCTTTTGAAATCTGGTTTTGCTAAATATTTAGATGAATATGACTTAGTTGTGTATGTATATGACGTCTCATGTGATGGTGTGTGTCGACCGTCTCAGCTTAGATCAGGAACGAGAACTGCAGGGATCGTGACAAGACTGTGGAAGAGCACAGATTCACTGGGCAGCTTTCTGGCTCAACTTTGATGGTGAGACCCTGAGAAATGACAGCGGTTACATTTTAGTGTTCCCCACCTGGAGTTCCTTCCAGAATACAATTTTAGATCTGAAAACGAGTTGAAGCAATTTAGACATTAGGGTTGGAGAGACCTGGGTTTTAAAGGCTGAACTATAGTTTACCAGCCATGTGAGCTTTGCCAAGTCACCTGACCTTTATAAGCCTCAATTTTGCCCTCTGTAAAGAGAGTGACATCCTACGATCTTCCTGGGGTTGCTGTGGTATTTAAAGTAGGCTCAGAGAGCATCTCATATAAAGCATGGAGTAGGCATTTAGTAAATATCTGGCTATTGTTTTTGTGATTAAGAACAAGACACTGATTTCTCCAACATAATGTTGACTGATGAGCCTTCTGAGGCAAAAAACGTTATTTCTGAATGACAGGGAGACTGTTTCTAGGCTCTTAAAAAATAATGTTTCAAAGGGCAGTTTCTTGAAATGCATTCTTTTGATCACAGAATTCCGGAACATTGGGGCAAAGAAGAGATCTCCATTCTACAAAGAAAACATGTTCAAGATCATAGCATTAGGCGCTGGCAGAACTGGGCTAAGGCCCCAGTTCTGGTTTCTCCTTTGGTGTTCTCCCTGCTTGAAACAGTCTTTACTCAACCAGTACATGCAGGCTAAATTAGCGTGTAATGAAATGTGCCTTTGTGTTGGGAGCAGTAAGAGCCGTGAGGGTTGCGTATCCTCATGTAGATGTGATGAACTGGAGCCATAACAGGGTAGTGGTACTTAATTGACAATTTTTGTAAAAATTTGGCCAGTTTTTTTTATTTAAACATGAATTGTTCATACATTTGGCTAAAAGCTTGTTTATTTCTCCTTGTTCCTCCTTAGCAACTATTTACTTCCATGTTGCTTGCTTGGATTAAGACCCCAGAGAGAAATAATTGTGATTCTTCCTACAAGGTCTTAAAGTTGAATAACCACAATAGTTCCGTCGGGAAATTAAATCCCCAGGAGGCAAAGGAAGGGCCCATTGCCGGCAATTCTGCAACCTGTGATGGGAAATGTGGCACCAGGGACTCGTGTATGTGTTTTTACCTAGATCACTTAGAAAACGGTTTCTACCTTTGAAACATTCGCCATCTGCAGCAAACTTCGCAACTAACTTCAAGGTTGATATCTTCAACATGATTTCCCTTCAGTGTTCAGAACTGCATTAGATGATGTGCTCCAGTCTGGGGCAGAATAGACCTTTGACTGAAAAAGAGGGTAAAAGCAAATCTGTTACCTTCTTCCTTGACTTCGACCATTCCCTACGCTGCAGAGTGTGGCGTTGCTGCAGTCCGCTTCTCCTGAGGTGTAGCGGACTGCTTGTGGGGCATTTCCTCTTTGACGCTGGCGGGTGCTTGAGATTTTGGAACTCATCCTTTTCTATATCCTGTCTTAAGAGAATGCCATCCAAGCCTGGAACCTGTCCTTATTTCTTCAACTCCCGAAGCCAAATGGTGAGCTAGGTCTGTATTTTATATAATCTCTCTTCAGCTTCTTCTGCTTCTCTTAATCCCACTACTGCTTGCCATGTAGTTCAAGCCTCATCATTTCCTGCCTGGATTATTGCAGCAGCCTCTTATCTGGTTTCCTTGATTCAAGTCTTGCTGAAATTAATCCCTCCTCCTAGTTAGCTGCAGCCTCGCCTACGCTATCTCCATAGTGATAACATCCACCATGAAAACTGACTTCGTCATTCCACACAGTCATCAGGGAACCTCCAGGCTTCTGCAGATGATTACAGGAGGCTTATCAAAAGGCAAAGCCTGCGTGGTATTTTATGGGTATTAATTTGTTTAAATCTCACAGCACAGGAGGTAGGCACTACTATCTATTTGCAGATGGGGAAACGGAGGCACAGAAATCAAGTAATCTGCTCAGGGTCAGCAGGCCGTAGAGCTGGGCGTCAATCCCAGCCAGGCTGCCGCTAAGCCCCCTGAGCCCTGCAGCCTCTCAGAATATGTAAAGGTTCACATAAAGTAGTTCATGTGTTTTTGAGTACACTGAGGATTGTTACACATCTGGACTTTGGTTCGATGAATTTCTATAAAGTAAAGCTAATTATCTTGGTTTAAAATATTATGTTAATGTACTGGTTGAATGACTATGAACATAACCTGATGAATAATGAGTGACACGGCTGGCTTGTGGTCAGTGAGTCCCTGCCTTCTAGGGAGGATGGAACTCGTTTTCATTTAGTGTCCTATACATTTATGTAACACACACATACTCATATTTACAGATATAAATACATGCATATATGATAAAAAAAATAGCAATGCTATCAGGAACTCAAAGAATAATCGTCTATATATCCTGACACATCACTTGGAAAGTTAAAGAGAATTATTTAAAATCGCATTGTTTCTTGACGATGACTGTGCAATTAGGACTAATGTCTCAAAGCTTTAAATTGATGCTATGCAAAACCTTCAAATCAGTATTTTCGTGATACAAAGAATAATGAATCTGGTTAGCTTCTACAAATAAGTTGAGCAAATTAAACAGCAAAGAAAAAAAATAATGTGTACTATCATTCTGAATGTATCACTAACATATCCTGATATTCTCACTACTACTTGGTTTATATATGGCTGAGTTTTAAAAAGTACATTTATAATTATGGGTTAATTATGGTTATTTTACCTATTCATCTGGCTGGTGGTTCTAACTTCCGGATTATTATCAGTGTGAGACAATTTCTTCATGAAGCAAATCTTTTTCTCTGGAGTTTCCCTCCTCCACGTAGCAGCCTCAAAGGTGCCTCCCTTCTTTTCTTGCTGACTTTGGCTCTGCTCCAGCTTTGAATTGTTTGAGCTTCTCTTTTTCGTATCAAATGCTGTGGTCATATCTTTGCCTCAAATAGTCCCAAATACTCAAAAGTGAATAAATACCTTTCAAACGCCTTGCTTTAAAATACCACGCTTATTTTGACACAGGAAAATCATATAATATTGTGTCAACCAGTTTATAATTGCTAAAAACTTTAACATTATTTTTTGGTACATATTTGGTAAATATTTTTTTGGTGAAACTGTCACCACCTATTAAAGAAATCCGTCAATTTTTTTTGGATCTGTCTCCTAAAGGAAAGGAAACAAAGCCAACAATAAACAAATAGGACCTAATTAACCTTAAAAGTTTTTGCATAGCAAAGGAAACCATAAACAAAATGAAAAGACAACTTACTGAATGACAGAAAACATTTGCAAATGATATGGCCGATAAGGGGTTAATATCCAAAACATATAAACAGTTCATATAACTCAACATCAGAAAAACAAACAACGATTGAAAAATGGGCAGAAGACCTGAAAAAGACATTTTTCCAAGGAGGAAATGCAGACGACCGACAAGCACAGGAAAAGATGTTCAACATTCTAATCATCAGGGAAGTTCAAATCAAAATCACGAGATATCACCCCACACCTGTCAGAATGGCTACCGTCAGAAAGAACACAAATAACAAACGTTGGCAAGGATGTGGCTGGTGGGAATGCGAATTCCCACTATTGGTCGGAACGTAAATCCATAGTGTGGAAAACAGTTTGGAGGTTCCTTAAAATACTACAAATAGAGTTGCATATGATCTAGCAATTCCACTTCTGGGCATATGTCTGGAAAAGATGAAAACTAATTCAAAAAGACACATGCACCCCAATGTTCACAGCAGCATTTACAATAGGCAAGACATGCGTAAATGTCCATCAACAGATGAATGGATAAAGAAGATGGGTGTGGACACACACACACACACACACAATGGAATACTATTCAGCCATAAAAAAGAATGAAATTTTGCCATTTGCAACAACAGGTATAGACTTGGGGGGAATTATGCCAAGTGAAGTAAGTCAGACAGAGAAAGACAAATACTGTATGATATCACTTATATAGGGAATCTAAAAATACAACACACTGGTGAATATAACAAAGACTTACTGATAGAGAATTAACTAGTGGTTACCAGTGGGGAGAGGGAAGAGGGGCAATATAGGCACAGAGGATTAGGAGGTACAAACTATTACACATAAAATAGGCTGCGAGGATACACTGTACAACATGGGGCATATAGCCAATATCTTGTACTAACTATAAATGGAGTATAACCTTTAAACGTCAATCACTAAACGGTACACTTGTAACATGTAATATTGTACACATCGACTATACTTCAATTTTAAAAAACAAAGCTTTATAAGGCAAGCAAAAAAAAAAAAAAAGAAAACTGGAAAACTTTAAAAGGAGGTAACCCACTAATTTATATAACTTCCTTTGCTTTGATCTATATTTTTTACTAAAGTTACCTGACTTTTTAGGTTACTACCAATTTCTTTTCAATATTTGAAAAAGTACCCAAATCCCACTAGATATGAAGATGCTTTTCTTAGGAAGTCTTCTATGTAATGCATATAATTTGATAAGCAAAAGGGCTTTTTGGGTTAGAGTCAGAGTCAGAAAAGGCAAAGAAAGACTTGGTCACAGCTGACTCATTATAATAAGGTTCATGAATGAAAAAGTGAAAGCATAAATTTTTAAAACCTATTCTGCGTTTGTATTTTCTATCAAGATCCTTGAAATGAAAAGGGAAGAATGGACACTAGTAGAGTTACCTGCAGTCTAGGATGAAGCACTTGTATGGGAATGCCAAGCTGTTTACAGTGAGTTCAAGCCTTGTGACCCAGAGGAATTAAACTTTGGGGCACTCAGAGAACCTGTAGAGGGCGACTGCTCAGTCACTGTCAGCAAAGGGAAGAGATGTCAAAAGCACGAATTCTGCAGACTCTAAGGCTGCAACATAGGTAGCAGAAGGAATCTGGTGTTGGGGAGACCTGGTTCGAAAGCCTGCAGTGCCACCTTCCACCTATGTGACCCTGGGCCAGATGTTTAACTTCTATGACACCTTATATCTTTGGAAAAGGAATGACAACACCTACCTTGCAGCAACACCTATGTAGCAGGGATGTTGGATTATATGAGATAATAACTGCAAAAATGCTAGCACAATGCCTTGCACATGGTACGTGCTCGATAAACAGACATTATTAATATGGATCAGCATGGTTATTGTACATTCAGGGAAAGATTCTCCAACGGATCCAATGGATTCTTCTGCTTATTTGTAGAAACATGACTATAACTACTCTCATTCTCCTTTATCCCCTAGACCACAGTCTATATGAAAGGAAATCCTAGTCTCATATTTTTAATCTTCACAGATCTAAGTGCCAACATTTCCTTATACATCATATTATGATCTCATGGCTTTTTTATTCTTTGAAAAAAAGGATAAACAGTGACTGAGAGCTTCCATGATGCCACACTAAAGGGCTTAAAGGTTTTAAATAAACATAAAAGGAACAAGCAGTGATTATTAGGATGCTACACAGATTTACTAAGAAGAAATCCATCTAACTTGTCTTCTCAGACAGGATTACTAGATTAGGTCTGGGAAGTATGATGGTTGTGCCATAAATGAACTTTCTCAGGCAGAAGCCTAGGTCTTTCTTGATGTTTTTATGATAGTGTAGAAGCAGCAATATGGGCTAGATTAAAAACAGGTTGACCATACCTCACGGGTCCTGTTTATTACCTATCATGGGAAGTGGTGGTTGGTATGCCCTAAGAGACTGACTGTACTCAGATCAGTCTAGTTCTCATTTTTCCAGTGATCTTCATGAAAATATGGGTGGCATGTTTATCAAAGCTGTAGACAGAATTCACTGTAAATAAAAAATTGTCATGGATGCAAGAAATATAGTAGCATTAACTGCTGGTGGGAGTGTAAGTTGGTACAGCCACTATGGAAAACAGTTTGGAGGTTCCTTACAAAACTAAAAATAGAACTACCATATGATCCAATAATCCCACTACCGGGCATATACCCAGAGAAAACCATAATCTAAAAAGAAACATGTACCATAATGTTCATTGCAGCACTATTTACAATAGTCAGGACATGGAAGCAACCTAAATGCCCATCAACAGATGAATGGATAAAGAAGATGTGGCACATATATACAATGAAATATTACTCAGCCATAAAAAGGAATGACATGGAGCTATATGTAATGAGGTGGATAGACCTAGAGGCTGTCATACAGAGTGAGGTAAGCCAGAAAGAGTAAAACAAATACTGTACGCTAACTTACATATACGGAATCCGCGCCCCCCCCCCCCCAAAAAAATGGTACTGATGAACCCAGTGACAGGGCAAGAATAAGAATGCAGATGCAGAGAATGGACTGGAGGACACGGGGTTGGAGGAGGAGGTGAGTGAAGGGGAATCTGGGACGAAGTGAGAGAGTAGCATACACACATACATACTACCAACTGTAAAATAGATAGCTAGTGTGAAGGTGCTGTATAACAAAGGGAGATCAACTGGATGATGGGTGATGCCTTAGAGGGCCGGGACAGGGAGGGTGGGGGGGAGTCACGGGAGGGACAGGATATGGGGATATATGTATAAATACAGCTGATTGGTGTACCTCAAAACTGGTACAAGAATGTAAAGCAATTATATTCCTATAAAGAGCTTAAAAAAATAACAGCATTAAAAATTAAACAGTTCCTATGCTTATAGGTAACAAACTGGATGACAGAATTAGAAGGTAAAACGACCTAAGCACGCTGTACTAACATAAGGAAATTTAAAAGGGATAAATGACCGGCTTCTGGGGCAAAGGTCTGGCTTAGCAACAAAACCTTTGGAAAAAACTTACGATTTCAGTCAACAATACGCTCAATGTCTGTCCAACAGTGTGATTCAGCTTCCAAAAAGGCTAACAGGATTTTAAGCTGCATAAAAGGAAGGTGTAGAGTCTAGAACAGTAATTTTTATTTTTTTCTCATCCTAAATTCTAATGAGAAAATTATATGAACATTTTCCTGAATCACTAACTACAGTAACTCTCAAAGCAGGCTTCCGTAAGAGAATATGGCACTCTTCTTGGGGTGAGGGGTAGGGGAAAGGTATGTACTGTGAAGCCACACCCGTCCCCTGGAGATTCTAATAAGCTGTCCCCCGACCGGCTACATGCACACCTGGGCAGGTATCACTTACCCTCTCCTCACAGCTCTCAGTCATGATCCAGAACATGGGAATTAATAGTTTATACCTTGACTTATTAATTTTAACATTGATTACATTTTGAGATGATAATGTTCTAAGTTGATAAAATATATTATTAAAATTAAAAAAAATAATTTATACTTTGAATATAACGTTTGCTCTGGGCATGAGACTGATGCATCCCAAGCATACCTGGTGTAAAGTAAGGTGCTTGCAAATACCCACTGGATGAGTGAGGAGGATGTACGTTTTCAGAGACCAGTGACTGGCTGGCGCAAGGCCTCAAAACCAAGTCCTCTGAGGAAATGGAGATGCTTATACACTCAGTGCAGGGAGAGCATAACTATTTTCAAAAGGCTGAAGATCTGCCACGTGGAAGATGCTTTAGACTTACTCTTGCCCAAGGTAGAAGTAAGGCAGGAGACATATTTCAGTTCAGTATCAGCAAGAACTTTCTAGTGGTCAAGGCTGTTGCAGAGTGGACTGGGCCACCTCAAGGGAGAGGGGGCTGCCCGCCCTGCCCCAGTGAACTTCGAAATCTGTGCACAGTAACACTGCTAATTTGTTACTAAAAATAAAGGAGTGAACTTTAAGAATGTGTACTTAAAAAGGAATAAACTGGAGCAAATTCAAAGTTATCTCGATAATGTTTTACTCCTTTGCTTACATTCCAATACACTTTTTGAGTGGAAGAAATAAGACCGGGGTTAGAGCTAGCGTGTTGGGAGTGTCTACAGGAATGTGGGGCACATGTCAACTTTTGTGGTGAACCCTTGGGCTAGAGGACCACTTACTTAGTGTAGATTTTTTTCTTGATAGTTGGGTGGGTGCCAGTGTTGTAAAAAAATTACTCTAAAAATGCCTTTCCTTCCTATAATTTTTGTTATTTGAGTATATACATATTTACTTCTTCCTTATATAAATACTAAGAATATTAATATTGTCACAAAAGCCATACATTTTTTTAAGCTTTAAGAGCTGGTAGGGGGGACTTCCCTGGTGGTCCAGTGGTTAAGACTACACGCTTCCACTGCAGGGGGCACAGATTCGAGCTCTGGTCAGGGAACTGAGATCTCATAAGCCCTGCAGAGCAGCCAAAAAAAAAAAAAAAAGAACTGGTAGGGGACAGATTTCACAGGCAACACTAGGGTGTGGCAGTGTCCCTCTCCTCTTTGTATACATATCTATATGCATGTATGCATTTTTAAGTAAGCTAAATAATGTCATTATTTTTGATTAAAATATTTATAGAAAAGCTCATTACAGATTTATTTTGGAAAAATTGATAAAACGTTATGGTTAAAGAACAGAATTTATAATCAAATGTTTAAAAGTGTTTTTTCACTCCTCCTTGGTTTGTCTGAGACTTGGCTTGGCAGACTGTGCAGCTATGAAATATTCATATTTGCTGAATAAACGAATGACTGAATTGTTACTAATGTTCTCCCATAGTTCTCACACCAGAGGAGAAATTAGAAGATTGCTGGATGCCCCAATTTGCATATTTGTATACAAAGTGAGGAAGAGGTAATCATATCTCTTTTCTTCCTCAGGGAGACACGATAAAGAAACATGAATAAATAAAATGAACTAGCTATGTTACCCCCAATTTCAGATTTATATCATTTCTTCTCTCTATTTCCTATTCATTTCCCCTGTCTCCTAAAATGAAGTTCACAGAGCAACTGACACTTACTGTCTGTGTAAATGAAGTCCAGGCTGACCGATATGAAGAATGTTAAAAACTCTACTACATTTTTACATTAGAGATCAATAGCTAACAAACGTTTTTGGAAGAAAAATAACTATGTGTGTTCAGTTCTGTTGCTAAACATAGCTTAAATCTGTTCAAACTGAACAGAGGTCAGAAAGACCTATTATCTGCATTTTAGTAGTTTACCCTTTTCTTGGAGAATACCTAAGTATTCAAGAAAGATAGCCAACTGGAGGGGGGGTTATTAGCATTAAAATGTAAAGAGTAGCTGCCTCTGGCCAAAGTCTGGAGAAAGTGCTTATGCTGAAAGATTTTACCTTGAAGAAATAAGTCTGGAAAGTTAGATTTTCTTTTTAAAAAAGGATAATAATACTTATATTCCGTTTGTCTACAAATGTTAGTTTCTGAAGTGCTTTCTCCTACAGTTTCATTTTTTGTCAGATATAATTCTAACATTTTCTCTAATTAAAAGTTAAAAAAATAAACACTATAGTCTATAAATATCAACATGAACATAAGTGTTATTACATGGAAATCAATGGGTGAATGACACAGGAGGAATTTAGAGAATCAAATGAAAAATTCTTTAAGAAACGGAACTAAGCTAAGCGCCTACCTGCCATTTAACTGTCAGATCTGTATTATTTGGTCTCATCATTGCATTTGACACTAGCAACCATTTCCTCTGCCTATAAGATCAGATTTCATCCATCCTTTAGTTTTTTTTTTTTGTATTGGATTCTTTTGGTTACCAGCCTCTCTCACTGCCCCGTTCAGTCTCCTCCCCAAGGACTCTTCTTCCTGAGCTCATTCAACCAACAAAGACATTTTCTAAGGTCCTGTCCTTAAAGACTCTTTTTCAGTTTTTGAACAGTTTTGAATACCTTCTACGTCCCAGGAACCGTGCTGAGTGCTAAGAATACAACGATGATGACAGCAGACATGAGTCCTGCTCTCAAGGAGCTTGCAGTCTGTTGGGGAGGAGATGACATTAAAGAAAAAAATTTCAAAAAGAGTTAATTACAAATTTTGGTAAGTGCTAAACAGGAAAAAATACAGAATATATTAAGAGCAATACAACACGGGGACCTAACCCAGTCTGGAGGGTAGGGAAGGCTCTATGAGGCAGTGGTGTCTGAGTAGTGATCTGAAGAATGTGCAAATGGCAAAGTACGTGCAGAGACCCTGTGTGGGGAGGGAGGATGACGTAATGATGGAAGATAAAGAAGGCCATGATCAGGGATACAGCGCGAGAAATGGAGGGGAAGGGGTAGTTAGCATGTCACATAAGGCCCTGAGGCAGGCCCCTACACTCCATGGCTCCATGACGAAGACCCCATGACCATCTCAACTTGTTGGCACCAGTCCTAAACTTCTGACTGCTGGTTGGATAGTTACACATGCATATTTTCAAGTCACCTCAAACTCATTATTTTTTATCTGGAGTACTGCAATGGTCTCCTAACTTGTCCAGATGCAAACCCATGTACTCTAATCACCAGAAAGCAGGGTACACCCTGTTCAAACCAGGAGCAGAGAGTAACTAACTACATGGATCTATGAAAATCAATAGGACTGTAATAGTTCAATGCCCACACAGTCTCAGAACTTAATATTCCATTTGATTAATACTGCTTTGGGTAGCAGCAAAAACAAAACAAAACCCCCAAAACCCAAAACCCCAAACAAATGAAAACCTTCCCAAATTCTTAAATATCAATATTTGATAAATACCAAAAATAGTGTAAGGTAAAAATGAATCACTGCAATTATACATTAAAATACATGACAGCATCATTTCAGAAAGTGCATAATTTATTACATGTGAGTTCATAATAAAATGAATACTTGGGAACTTTAAAAATGAGTTACGGGTAACAGATGTAAAATTCTCAAATCCTGGAACCTGAAATACTAAAATTCTAGCATTTCCTTAAAACTTTCTCATGATTAGCATAGTTTGAAAATTATTACGCTCTTGCAAGGGAAAAAGGAGGAATTGAAAAATAGACACGTTGATGAAGGCAATGAGTTCTTCCCAGCTGGCTTTATTCTCTACTGAAGCTCAATATAGGATTATCTTTACTTACAGGAAGCCATCACTGTTCTGTTTTCCAATAACCCTCAAAACAGAATGGAAAATGCTTATGCAAAATGACACAAGCCTTAACCATTCTATGCAGGTTTTACCATTTTAATACACTTCTAGTCCAATAGCTTTCCCGAGTCTAAAGTTCTGTGAGTGAACTATGAATATTTTTAAATATTTTCCAGATTCATCATGGAGGCTGCTTTTCTTCTCTGCACTGTAATCACACTGAGCTGCAATTGAAATAAACAATTGGTTAAGTCGTTACTTTTTCTATGGAAAAATCTTAGACTAATACAAAGTGTAATGCATTGCAACTTACAATTATTGAAAATAATCTTATTGTAAGGGGTCTTGTCAGAGGTCACTTTTTGTGTTCATTTCTCTTTTACTCTTGAGACTTTACAATGCCTGTATTACACTAGAGATATGCATATCAAATATGACATTCCATAGCTCAGTGATACACTTATCCAAAACATATTTTACAAACGGATGAAAAACATCTAGATAAAAGTTAATCAGGAACAAGGCTAGAATACAAACTAACTGTGAGCCAGCATAATGCAGGGCTGGTAATAAAAAGATGACGACACATCACAGTAAGTCTAATGAGAAAATAATCTTTAAATATTAAATTGGAATTGATAGCAGACACATGGGTAAAAGTAACCGCACAAAAGAACAGAGCATAAAGGAAGGCTTCCCATCTCTGTCCTTCGTTTCACATCCCTCTTTCCAGATACAACTGCTATTTCTGGCTTCTAAGTATATTTCTTGAAATATTCTTAGTGAGAATACATGCACATATTTCCTCACCCTTTTTTATTTAAAAATGATAAAGTATACACATTTTTCATATTTTTTTCCTGCTAAATGATCTACCTTAGAAATAGTTCCACATTAAACCTACTTTATTCCGCTTAGCAGCTGCAAAATTTCCCTTGTATGGATATTCTATAGTTTAACTGGTTTCCTGTTGATGGGCATTTAGATGGTTTTTAATCTTTTAAAATTAGAGGCAATGCTACAATTAGTATTTTTAACGTGCTCCTTGCACAGACTTGCCCAGGTGCAAGTACACCACCTGCAGAATAGATTCTTAGAACTGCTGGGTCACAGGTTAGGAACATTTGCAATTGTTCAGAGACACTGTCAAAATTGGGCATCAAAGGGGTTGTACCAATATACACTTACATCAATGATGTGTGCAAGTGCCAGTACAATGTATTATCAAGCTTCGTGATCTGACCGGTGAAAAATAATATGTAATTACAGTTTAAATCTGTATTTGCCTTTTGGGGAAGATGAGCTGGGTATCTTTTTAAATGTTTAAAAGCCATCTGTCTTTTTTTTTTTTTTTTATTGGGATGTAGTTGTTTTACCATGTTGTGTTAGTTTCTACTGTAGAAACTAACACAGTGAAGTAGAGTTCCCTGTGCTGTATAGTAGTTTCCCCTTAGTTATCTACTTTATGCATATTAGTGTATATATGTTAACCCTAATCTCCCAATTCATTCCACCCCTCTTTCTCCCCTTGGTGTCCATACGTTTATTCTCTACATCTGTGTCTAAAAGCCATCTGTCTTTCATCCTTTATTCACTCTACTGTACTGTAGCACCTTTTTTGTTGATTAGCCACTCTATGTGTGTCCACGATACAAGCCTTTTGTCATATGTATTGCAAATATTTTTCTGTTTGTCACTGACTTTACAACCTTTTCACGCAGAAATTTGAAATTTTACACAGACACATTTATTAATTTCTTTTCATAGTTTCTAGGTTTTGTGCCCTGCAGAGAAGGGCTTCACCACACTGATTTTTAAAAATCCCATACAGTCAAAAGAACACAGTGTGGCATTCAATAGTTTAGAATGACACACGTAGAACATCTAACCATTGTCCAAAGATGGATGAAGAAGGTACAGAAAAAGGTAATTAGAACAGCACATCTCGAGCACGAGTGAACGACTGCACTGCAGGGCTTGTGCTGAACCAATGACTTGATGCTGGGCGGCACTGGTAAGAATGACACGTGAGAGACAATAATAATCTTTTAACGCAGGGGTCCCCAACCTTTTTGGCACCAGGGACTGGTTTCGCGGAAGACAATTCTTCCACAGACGTGGCGGGGGTGGGGGGTGGGGTGGGGGATGGTCCGGGCCATAGCGGGATCCACAGGCAGAGGGGCAGCGGCAGGTGAAGCTTCGACTGCTCTCCCGCCACTCACCTCCCGCTCGGGGCCTGGTTCTGGGGGCTGGGGGGCCCCTGTTTCAACACCTTTACGTCATTAATAGCAGCGGTTAGAAATAATACCCTGGTCAGCAGTGATTTCCAGTTTTTGGAAGACAATGGGAAAATGAGAAAGGACTCAGAGAAGGTAAAGATAAAGATTAAAAAAAACTGAATGTATGTCTTATAAAAAAGTGTATGACTTGGACACATTTAAAATAGAAAAAAAATTAACTCCTGGGAATAAATTCCTTTTTGTGTATGGGGAAAGTGCTGAATGATTACTTTCCATCTTCAAATGAGAACAGAATGGAAGGAAAAAACTTCTGGAAAAATCTGTGAAGTGGTTCCTGACAAAACATTAAAAAGGTGGCTTACAAAGAGAATGGTGACTCTCTGCCATTAGCGTTTAAAGAACAGGAGAAACACCAGTGTCGGACTGCTTAGGTTTCATTCTGTCAGGAAGGACACGATGCCAGGGGGATTATATCATTAAGGTTCTGTCACTGTACCCTTGTTACTACAGAACTCCAGGCAGTTGATTTTAGGTAGACATATTCTTTACCACAGTCCTTAAACAAGGTAAACTTGAAGCTTTAAAGACTGTGACATAGAAATTTAATTTCTATACATCTAAGTGCCTGTTTTCCACTTAATGACTATGCTAAGTGCTTTATGTGTGCTAATTCCTTTGATCTTTCAATAACTCTGTCAGGGAGGTGTTATTATCCTATGTTAAACATGAAGAAACTGAGGCTTAGAGCAGGTGAAGTTGCCCAGAGTCACACGGCACTAGGCTATATGCCTGACTCCACCTCCTCTCACTGTGGCTCCTGTTACCTCATAATCTAAATGAATAAATGAATTCTTAAATAATTAATTCATCCAGTAATCCATAATTTCATAAGAAATTAAACTTACACGATAAAACCATAATTACTTTCAAGGAGGAGGACAATAGAAGGGCATATTGTGATTGGCTTTTCTTTAAGTGCCATGCCATGCTCATAACAGAATGAGATTTAGAAAAAAAATCCATAAACATCATGAACTGAATTCAGTGAGCATTTAGGGTTAGTTGCTTTACCCTATTAATGATGTGATAATATCTAAAAACAATGTTAATTTTGATTGAAACAGTACATTTACAACCAAATATAATTAATAATGTAGTAACTTGGTTTGTTTTTCTCTGTCCGTCTGTCTGTCTGTCTGTCTAAACTGTCTGTTTCCAGCCTATCTTTATAATCACTCCCCTCTCTCTACTTTGCTCCTCACAGGAGAGACTGTTGCTCCTACTTTAGAACAAATGGCCCATTTCATTCATATGATATGTGTGCATTATGAGTAATCGCCCTTTATTATTTCACATTGATGTTCAGCATTTTCTACTCTATTTCCCATTGGACAACTTTTATATAATATTTAGATTTATATGGTCATATACAAAAGTGCATTAAAGGAAGTTAAACCTATAAGCTAGGTAATTTTTTTCTGCTTAAAAACTTCAATAAAAACAGTGCAATTTGAAACACTACATTCAAAGCAACGTCACTGACTTCACTGTCAGTGAATACTCGCTGAGTTTTAGACAGAACATAATTCTATAGCAGTGCTGTCCAACAGAACTTACTGGGATAATACAGTTGTTCTATATTATGCTGTCGAATATGACAGCCATGGCTACTTGTGCCTTTTGAGCATTTGAAACGTGACTAGTGTGACTGAGGATTTCAATTTTAATTTTTTAAAATTTTAATTAATTTAAATTTAAACAGTTTCCTGTGGCTGGCAGCTATCACATTGGACAGTGCAGTTCTAGATTTAGGTGTCAAATGGAGGAGACTGATGTTTATATTTCTGTCTCTAAAGTTTACTTTATCAACCTTAAATATTAAAGAGACTAATTTTAAGTAGTTTAATCAAATAAATATAAAACTACTAGTTCTCTGGAAACTTTTAGGAACTTATCTTATCTTTGGTCTACTCAGACTATTATTATTCAGGGGTAACATGGAAGCTCCCTACCTGCTGGGAGGCCGAAGCAGCTCTCTGTTCTGCCTCACTTAGTCGCTTCTGAAGTCTGCTGGATTTTTCTTGATGCTCTAGAATTAACTTTTCATTCTATTAGGGGGAAATATAAGACAAACAAATTAGAAATCCATACGTGGCATGGAGATGGTTTATGGAATAATCGATGACAAATCTGGACATCATTTTACCACTTATTTATAAAAAGGAAAGATAATATATCTCCAAATTTACATTTTTCAAGTTATGAACTTCAAAGTTCAAAGCTGGTTTTACATTATGACTAAATTGGTTCCCCTTCTACCCCCCAACCGCATGCCACCAAAGAAAGTGAATTAAATCCAAAAGCAAAGTGAATCTGAAGTTAAGACCAAGACTTCCAGTTTGTGATCTGGTAACCTTGAGATGCTAGATCACTGCTTTGGAATCACCTGGAGAGTGTGAGAACCCAGACCTGGGCCTCACAACCAGAGCATCAGTAGGGGTGGGAGGAGTCCTGAGAACCTGCACTTCTATCAAGTTCTTGGGTGGTGAGGACGCTGTTTGCTAGTGCATTTAGAACCACTGTGCTGGAGGAACTTCCAGGGTAACTGTGACATCATGTACCCATTATGAAGGTCAAGGAACAGAAAATATTCATTCTAGAAATCCTGATTTTTACAGAATTAGACTTATCTTAAATGATTTATATGCTTCAGGTATTATTTAAAAGGGGAAGAAAATTGTTTCTACATGTTTCCTAATATATTTGTATACTCCAGAGGGTATTAGGGTCAATAGCATCATTAAGGCATTGGTATGCATTGCATTATGTCCCTAAAAAAAAAAAATGTTGACGCCCTAACCCCCAGTACCTATAAATGTTGACCTTATTTGGAAATAGGGTCTTTGTTGACGATTAAGTCAAGATGAGGTCACTAGGGTGGGTGTGTCTCCAGTACGACTGGTGTCTTCATAAAAAGGTGAAATTTGGACACAGAGACAGACATGTACAGAGGGAAGAACACATGAAGACAGGGGGAGAACAGCAATGACGAGACAAGGAATGCCTGAAGCCACCAGAAGCTAGGAGCGAGGCGTGGAACAGACTCTCCCTCAGAAGGAACCTATTCTGCTGTCATCTTGATTTTGGACTCCTGGCCTGCAGAGCTGTGAGACCATAAGTTTCTGTTGGTTAAGCCACCCCAGTGTGTATTACTTTGTTAGAGCAGTCTCAGGCAACTACATAGGCATCATGAATATAAATCTGTCACAGCATGGTGTCCTGAAGATAAATTCAAAGAGTCTATCAATTAAAAAATGTATTAGCCTTCCCCATACTTACTAGTCTAAAAAAAAGTTTTTGCACATGTAGAATTGTTATACATGTTCTTTGAACTGGATAGTTCCCATGTCCTAACATATAAGTTATAAGAGTGAATGTCATCCCTAGTAACACAAAATCTTGAAATAACAGTATACTGTTAAAATGTTGTTATTCTATTTCTTATTGTGCCCAAAAGCAAAATTAAATTGTATGAAGAGAATTGTATTGGCTGTCCCAATTTACCAAGATGTTTAAATACATAGTCTTAAATTTAAGACACACATCATTAACACTAGAGAAAACCTGAGGAAAAACTGCCATCATCTATAATAATCATTTTCATAGTTACAATTAGACTATATATAATGCACATTTTTCTATGCTGCTACCATAATGGTTAAGGCACAGTCCAGATGAATCATGATATATGTAACTGTTCTTTTTTAATTGATCATTTTAGTTGCTTTTGATCTTCCAAAATAATTAACATTACGGTGTTGAATATTTTCCTTTAAATTTTTTCACATTTTAAATTATTTCCTTACAACAGATTTCTGGAAGTGGGAGTGATGTCAAAGAGTATTTTAATGGCTATTGTTTAATTGCTTTCTAAATGGCTCATATCCATTTACAAGGCTATAAAACTGAAGACTAACGACTTCCCTATGGCTCCTATAGAAGCCAGAAAGCTAGTGGACCATAGAGTCTGTTAATGAAATTCCAACAAATACATTCGAAGTTAGAACATCAAATGAAGAACTAGAGTTCTAGAAAGTTCTAATCATAATCTAGAAATTGTTTACCTTTTTTTCTTCACAGAAAAAATGATAAACCCTTGTTATATTTAGTTCTAAAGCATTAGTGTAAAGGAGTGTTTTAATATATTCTAGTAGGAAAATTATTTTCTACATGTCTTTTGGATTAAAACAAAATTAGAGGAACTGGGTTAAAAAAAAAAATCTTAGACGTGCACAGAAATAAAGAGGATCCTAACAATTCTGAACTGGCACAAGCTATACTGGTAAAAATGATAAAAGAGCTCTATCTTTGTCATTTAAGTATGATGAATCACTGACTTTCAAAGCTTTTATTCACATTATATAATGTGTGGACTTTCAGGGTTATGTATGATTTCTACAAGAAATACTCACATTGGTATGGTCATTTCCAAGTAAAGAATTAATTTGGACTTGGCTCAGGTAAAATTCTATAACATGTGTATCAAGCTGCAGCAGAGAGCACTTCCCAGGAGAGTCATTATCTTACCTCCGCTACCTTTTCATTTGCCATTTCCAGCTGAGAAAGCAGCTCTTGGGTATGAAGTTTCTGTCGACTCAGCTCAGTCCTATTAATCAAGAGAGAGGGAGAAAAAAAAGAAGAAAAAGTCATTAATGCAGCTGTTCAAAAATGTAACAAAATACAATCCTTATTAGTGAGATACATGTTCATGTTTTGAACAAAAAATATATTGTGTGCAAAATAAAAGCTGCTTATTAACAGACCATATCTGAAACGACTCATTTCTTTATAAAATACACATATGTTCTGGAGATTGATTGTACGACAGTGTGAATACACTTAGCACTACTGAACTGTTCACATAAAAATGACTGACTGTAAATTTTACATCACAATTTAAATAATGGTTAAAATTGTATATTTTACATTACGTGTATTTTACCATAATAAAAAAAACCAAAAAACCACACACACATAGTTTAAAAGTGCCAAAGTGTCCTTAATATCACTATCTTGAGGTATTATTTAGCATTAAAATGAAAGTATATTCATATTAAACAGATATAGTATTTATTATTTTTAAGATTCATACATAGTGGTTCTTAGAGAAGCTCAACTCTTGGAAATTTAAGGTAATGTTAATCATGCCAACATCATTTCAATGTAGTATATTCAGGATTAAAATTTGTGTTTTGGTTGCAAATTTGCTTTATTTTATGCATTCATATCCTTTATACTTTATTAGCTGGAATTATCTTATGCACAGAAGTTTTCTGTTGTTGTTGTTATTCAACATGAGCATTATATTGCTTTTGGCCAAAGATACTTTTAGGAGTCCCAGGTTAGAAGCAGATACAATATAGTAGTTATTTTAAAATAACGTTAAAAAAGATCATATCAATTTCTGAGTATTAAAATAGTTAATTCAGGATTGGTTTCTATCCTTTGACCTTACTTCTGCTTCTAAAGTAAATCAGCAGACTAAGACTTCCAATTATCAGCTTTGATTTTTTTCCCAAGTGAGCCTAAAAACCTGGTAAGTCTCTCTAGTGTCCTGTATTGGAGTGGGTAGTTGTTAAAATCAGCAAGCAATTTGTTATAAATACATAGAAGAGAACTAAAAATAATGTCTACAAGTCAATTCCACAAATATCTACTGAACGCTCTTTACGGCCAAGTGCAAGGCACGTGGTGGTAAACACACAGATGTTGCCATAACAGAACTCACAGACTGAGGGGAAATGACGTGTTCCTACTCAGTGGCTTCATCTACACAGGTCACTGACTATGAGGAGCTTGAGTATCTACCACTGGTTGTGTGACAAACTCAAATGTTTTACCTTGGCTTTATTTTGGTGGTAATACTAATGTAGGATAAGTTATTGTGCTTACTTTAAAGTATCTCGTGTAGTTTAAGTTACTGCAGCTCCTCAACATGACAAAGAAAAGCAAAACGACTAATGTGGTCGGTCTTCTAGGCCAAATGTAATTAGAGGTAAAAGTTATGCACATTAGTGTTGATGGGAAATCACCTTCGAGTACTATGGAGAGGAAGATGATACAGCGATCATATTACAGAGTGAGCCGACACTCAGTTTACACAAAACCTTTCCAGAAAACACCTACCGCATAATTTGATGCCTAAGCTACTCACTTACCCATGACAATTTATCTGAATAACAGTAATAATTTCTAATAATTTCCATTGGATACTAATAATTTCCCACAAAATATAAGATCATAAAGGTACACATTATTAACTTTAAGTTACTTTTTATCTGTGTAAATATCCATTGCATTGTGTATCAAGCGCTGCCACCCCCATAGGACAGCGAGCAGCACTGCTACTGGTCCAGACAGAGAAGATGTTGGTGACGGTAACATCAGCAAGCACCCCCCCAGTGCTTACTCTGTGCCGGGCACTCTCGGTGCTTTATATCAACTGCCTTGGCTCGCTCTCATGATAAAACTCTGAGAGATCCCCATTTTTACATATGAGAAAATTAAGACAGAGGCATTTGAAAATAAAGTTAAACAACTTGCCTTGACTCACACAGCTTCTCAGCTGGAGAGTCAGGATTGAAAAACCGGGTCCTTTGGTTCCAAAGTCTGTGCTCTTAACCACTCCCCTGTACTGTGCACCATGGCAGGCAACTGCTAAATGTTTGTTAGATGAATCAGCGAAAGAGAATGTATGTGTGAGTGGGTGTATTAGGCATTTTAAGGACTAGAAGTATTTACACACTTACTTGGAAACCTGACAAGTTACATCTTTACTTCTGATTTCTTCCCTAAAGGTTCTGTACTATATTCAAATTTAACATGACTAACATCAAGCTTTTTGCGTCACCTTGCAAACCTACTTCTCTCTCTCTCTCTCTCCTTTTTTTAAAGTCCTGAGATAAAACCTACTTCATATCCTGCTACTCAGTTTTTTATTTTTTTAAGAACTTTTATTGAGATACACTTAACAGACAATAAACAGCATATATTTAGAGTGTACAGTTTGGTATCCCAATCTCCCAATTCATCTCCCCCCAACCCTCCCCAGTTTCCCCACTTGGTGTCCATGTGTTTGTTCTCTACATCTGTGTCTCTATTTCTGCCTTGCATTTCCTCTTTCATAGTTGTTAGCATTTGCCTTATGTATGGAGCTGTTCCTATACTGGGTGCATATATATTTATAATTGTTAGCTCCTCTTCTTGGATGGATCCCTTGATCTTTATGTAATGTCCTTTCTTGTCTCTTGTAACATTTTTTATTTTAAAGTCTATTTTATCTGATGTGACTATTGCTGCTCCAGCTTTCTTTTGATTTTCACTTGCATGGAATATCTTTTTCCATTCCCTCACTTTCCATCTGTATGTGTCCCTAGGTCTGAAGTGGGTCTCTTGTAGACAGCACAAATATGGGTCTTGTTTCTGTATCCATTCAGCCAGTCTGTGTCTTTTGGTTGGTGCATTTAGTCCATTTACATTCAAGGTAATTATCGATATGTATGTTGCTATTACCATTTTCTTAATTGCTTTGTTTTTGTTTCTGTAGGTTGTTTTCTTCTCTTATGTTTCCCGCTTAGAGAAGTTCCTTTAGCATTTCTTGTAGGGCTGGTTTGGTGGTGCTGAATTCTCTTAGCTGCTGCTTATCTGGAAAGCTTTTGATTTCTCCATTGAATCTGAATGAGATCCTTGCTGCGTAGAGTATTCTTGGTTGTAGGTTCTTCCCTTTCATCACTTGAAATATATCATGCCACTCCCTTCTGGCTTGCAGAGTTTCTGCTGAGAAATCAGCTGTTACCCTTATGGGAGTTCCCTTCTATGTTATTTGTCATTTTTCCCCTGTTGCTTTTAATAACATTTCTCTGTCTTTAATTTTTGTCAGCTTGACCACTATATGTCTTGGCGTGTTTCTCCTTGGGTTTATCCTGCCTGGGACTCTCTGCACTTCTTGCACTTGGGTAGCTATTTCCTTTCCCATGTTAGGGAAGTTTTCAACTATAATCTCTTCCAATATTTTCTCGGGTCCTTTCCCTCTCTCTTCTCCTTCTGGGACCCCTATAATGCGAATGTTGACACGTTTAACATTGTCCCAGAGGTCTCTTAGGCTGTCTTCAGTTCTTTTCATTCTTTCTTCCTTATTCTTTTCCGCATCAGTGATTTTCACCATTCTGTCTTCCAGGTCACTTATTCGCCCTTCTGCCTCAGTTAATCTGCTGTTGGTTCCTTCTAGTGTATTTTCCATTTCCGTTATTGTGTTGCATATCTCTGTTTGTTTGCTCTTTACGTCTTCTAGGTCTTTGGTAAACTTTTTGATCTTTGCATCCAGTCTTTTTTCAAAGTCCTGGATCATCTTCACCATCATGATTCTGAATTCTTTTTCTGGAAGGGTGCCTATCTCCTCTTCATTGAGTTGTTTTTCTGGGGTTTTATCCTGTCTCTTCATCTGGTACAAAGTCCTCTGCTTTTTCATTTTCTCTATCTTTCTGTGGCTGTGGTTTTCAGTTCCACAAGACAAAATACTGCTGATACTGCTTGATACTGCTGTCTGCCCTCTTGTGGAGGAAGCTATCTAGGAGGCTAGTGCATGCTTCCTGATGGGAGGGACTGATGGTGGGTAGGGTTGGGTGGGCAGAGTTGAGTAAGACTTTAATCCGATTTGGTGCGCAGAGCTCAGCAAAACTTTAATCTGCTTGTCTGCCAATGGGTGGGCTGTGTTCCCACCTTGTTGGTTGTTTGGCCTGAGGCTACTTAGCACTGGAGCTTACAGGCTCTTTGGTAGGGCTGATGGTGGACTCTGGGAGGGTTCACGCCAATGAGCACTTCCCAGAACCCCTGCTGCCAGTGCCCCTATCTCCTTGGTGAGCCACAGCTGCCCCCCACCTCTGCAGGCAATCCTCCAACACCAGCAGGTAGGTCTGGTTCAGTCTCCTATGGGGTCGCTGCTCCTTCCCCCTAGGTCCTGGTGAGCACACTTTTTTGTGTGCCCTCCAAGAGTGGAGTCTCTGTTTTCCCCAGTCCTGTGGAGGTCAATCAAATCCTGCTGGCTTTCAAAGTCTGATTCTCTGGGGATTCCTCCTCCTGTTGCTGGACTCCCAGGTTGGGAAGCCTGATGTGGGCTCAGAACCCTCACTTTAGTGGGTGGACTTCTGCAGTATAACTGTTCTCCAGTTTGTGAGTCACCCATCCAGCATTTATGGGGTTTGATTTTAAAGCGATTGCGCCCCTCCTACCATCTCATTGTGGCTTCTCCTTTGTCTCTGGATGTGGGGTGTCCTTTTTGGTGAGTTCCAGTGTCTTTCTGTGGATGACTGTTCAGCAGTTAGTTGTAATTCCGGTGCTCTTGCAAGAGGGAGTCCTGTTACTCAGTTTTTATGCTGACAACATCTCTGCCCTTGCTGCTTAGGTTAAAAACCTTGAAGTCAACTCTACTTCTCATTTTCTCCTGAATGCAACATCTAGTTTGCCCCTAAATAGATTCTTCCTTTGCAGGTTTTGTTTCATTTTGTTTGCATCTATTCTTCATTTCTTTTATATATGTATATATGTATATGTGTGTGTGTGCGCGTGCATGCGTGTGTGTGTGTGTGTGTGTGTCTGTGTGTGTCTGTGTGTGTCTGTGTGTGTCTGTGTGTGTTTTTGGCTGCACCACGTGGCTCACAGGATCTTAGCTTCCTGACCAGGGAATGAACCCCAGTCCAGGGCAATGAAAGCTCCAGGTCTTAACCACTGGACCGCCAGGGAATTCCCTGTTCTTCATTTCTACTCAATGTTACCATCACAACTCAAGTTCTTATAACTTACTTTTCAGATTTACTGCAGTAGCCAACTGCTTGGGCTTCTCAGTATCAAGTGAAAAACTATATGTAAAGCATCCGTCAGTGCACAGAGAAGTGCTCAATTAATGGAGTAGTCTTCCCTAACTCACACATTACTAGCATATTTCTCTGTCTAAAGCACCACTTTAATAATTTGTTTCTCTGAGCAGTAATTTCCAGTGGCTCTCTGCTACTGGACAAAACAGTCCAAATTCCTGAGACTGCATTCAAATTCCTCAAAATTTTTACCTTTCTGACCTTATCTCCAATAGGAGTGCCCACTTCAGTTAGGCTCTCATTGTCTCACTAATAAACCATGTATGAATCATCTTTGGCTTATGTCTGTATAATTTTCTGTGCCCTGTTTTAAAGACTGCCCACTAAAATCCTGCCCATTCTTTAAGATTCCACTCTTGCTCCTCTTCTTTCCATGCCTCCTTTCCAGTTCCTTTTAATCTGGATGGTTCTCTTCTCTCATCAAAGTGTTGACACTTATTTTATGTAGAAGAGATTTAACAATTCTGTATTATAATTCTAATTAGTGGTTTATATATGTGTGTACACATATACACTCACACACACATGCCCCCAAGTATAATGGAAAACTTTTTAAAAAGGGATTGTTTTTATTTTTTAATTTATTTAGTTATTTATTGGCTGCATTGGGTCTTCATTGCTGTGTGTGGGCTTTCTGTAGTTGTGGAGAGCGGGGGCTACTCTTCATTGCAGTGTTCAGGTTTCTTATTGCGGTGGCTTCTCTTGTTGCATTGCACAGGCTCTAGGCAAGTGGGCTTCAGTAGTTGCAGCACGTGGGCTCAATTGTTGTGGCTCACGGGCTCTAGAGCACAGGCTCAGTAGTTGTGGCGCACGGGCTTAGTTGCTCCGTGGTACATGGGATCTTCTCAGACCAGGGCTTGAACCCATGTGCCCTGCATTGGCAGGCAGATTCTTAACCACTGCGCCACCAGGGAAGCCCCAGGGGATTGTTTTTAGTTTCCACAGTATATACCACAAGGCTTTACACATAGGGATTTAATAAATATTTGCAGGTTTATGGCCAAGTTTCTACAAGAAACCTAGCAGTTAGAAAATTTTATTCCCTATTTGTTCAACAAACAGATATTGAGTATTCTACCACAAAACATACTTTAAAGATTTAAAAAAATTTATTTAGATTTATTTATAGTCTAGTACTTTCTCCAAAGGATTTGAAGTGCCTAAGAAAAGGTAATTTTTCAGTTAAGCGTTCCCTTCAGTCCCACTCCTGAATGAAAGTTTAGAAGGTATTAAATTAAAGGCTGGAGAGAAAAGTGATTTCACCAACTCTGTCCCCTGAGACTCTCCTGGAGCCTGCCTGTCAGTACTCTGCAACTCTGTATTTCTCTGTCAGGATATTTCATTGCGGGGATGAAGGAAAGACCCAGGAGGATGATCTGACTCTGTATTACCTATGAGAAAACGTCTCTTCATTAGAGAACACAATTGAGAGTTCCCTATATCATTAGTGATTTAGGAGAAACATAAAATAAGACTTTCCAGAAAGTTTCACAGTGGTATTACACTTCAAACATTTGCCAAGTAAAGCTATATAATCTCTTCACTGGAAATCTTTTAAAAACAGAAACATCCTTACCTATTGGGGATGATTTAAGTGCAGCCTGCCAAAAGGTACAGAGATGGATGACGTTTCCAGGTTCTATACAACATTATGGCAGCTAAAGAGTGCTTTATACTAATTACAGAAATTAAATGAAACTGTACCCAAGTTCTCTATAATTTCTGACATATAACATATTATAAGGTTTAAGGTAAAATTATCTTCTACCGATTTCAATGTAACTATAGAAGAATGATGAATTCCTTATAATATCACTGGGAATTACCTAGCCCATCAATGTCCTAAATGTTTTTACTTCACTTATAGTAAGTCATGTGTATGTGATAGAAAATTCTAGTCATCCTACAAAACATAATTTAAAAATTCGTTGTAAAACATAATTGATTTACTACTGACTGTAAGTAAAATTTTATAAAATAACATAAACAAAGTAATTAATGTTGTATCTATTAAGAAAATATTAGAATCAACATTGGGAAGTCATCCAATTCTTCACTTGGAGATGGAAGTGGGTGAAGGGTGAGCACCTAAGGCAAGGGCCCTTCTTCTCTGGTCCACAGACAGGCTTCAGGCAGTATGTTCATAACACCCTGAACTATATGCAAGATCTTGTGTGTTTACCTTGTCTGGGAAGAAGGTCTATAGATTTTCTCAGATTTTTAAGAGGGCTGAGGCCTAAGGAAGGATAAGGATTTTGTCTGAGCTTTTTGCCTGGAATACACAAAGTTTTTAAAGAATTTTTTCTTTTAAAGTATGAGCACGCTGATTGGAGTGTTTCAGTGTTGAATGTCCTTCTTACACAAACCACATCCACAATGTTATCATCTATAATTATTTCCACCTTTGATTTAAGGTGGTACAAGAATTTAAAGGCTCTTGGCAAGCAATCCAAGTACAGAGTTATTCTAGATTTTTACAGTATTCCCTCTATTTTATAGTTGCTTGTCCAGACTTAATTCAACTGCAAATTCTCCAAAGTATACAATTCGGTTTAAAAAGAAACAATAACTTACTCTTTGTACTCACGTATCACTGATTTATTTGGTTAAATCATATATTTCTAAAACAGGTGTAACTGGCATAACCTGGTTTGGGAACAATCGCACTGACACTGTAAAGCAAATGACAGACAACGCTAGTGTCTGAGTTGACTAGGTAAGGGCACCAGTCAGCATGCTTTTTGCACAGAAACTTCACTGGCTGACACTGCCCACGATTAAGTGGACGTCAGCCAAGAGGGTCTTCTACTGCACGTGAACATTAATACTGGACCCTATTGTTACTTCAATAGTAGTTATTATTCTCGTCTTATAGGTAAAGAAATCAAGGCTCGGAAAAGTTATTTAATGTTCCTAAGGTCAGACTGCGATTGCATGAAAACATGGGCTTCACACCCAATCTTTTAATCAAAATGTGCTCTCAACTAAATCACACTGCCTCTTACCTTACGCCCAGTCATTTAAAAGTGACGTTAGTAAAGCACATTATATAACATCAGGATCTAAGAGGCAAAATGAAGATTCTCTGGAGAAAATTTTAATCCTAAGTATGCAGCAAAATGGTCAGTAATCGCAAAGACTGTGACCTCAACTTTGTGTGTGGCTTCAAAAGACCAGACTTCTCAGAAAGGAAGTTCATCTGAAGGTTTCAAATCTCATTCAGTTAACTAAAAATACCACAGGTTGCAGGCCAGCTTTAGATGTATTCGAGCACCCTTGGTCACAGTCCCAGGTTCTTTCTTTCCCTATCTGCACACTTCCCCTAAGAGATCTCATTTAGGCCATGACTGTAGAGGATCACGAATGCGTACCTCAAATGCAACCTGTCCTAAATGGAAACTACTTCTTATCCATACCTCCCCAAGTTTCCTCCCTCCCAGTAAAGGGCATTGTCACCGTCTACCCAGATGCTCAAGTCAAAGCTTAGGCATTATCTTTGATGGCTTCCATTTTCTCATCCCCTGTGTTTGATTTACTCTAAGTTCTACCCTACACCTCCCTAACATATCTCATAACTGCCCATTTCTCTCCATCTCTACCCACAACACTCTATTCCAAGCCACTATCATCTAATGCCTAGAATACTGTCATAACCTAATATCTGGTTTCCCTGACTCCATTTTTGCCCCTTCTCTAGTCTATTTTCCACATAATAGCTAAAGTGGTCTTTTAAAGACCTAGGAATATCTAAAATTCTCCAATGATTTCCTACTGCTGCACTTTCGACTTTAACTTAAAATAGTCTTACTTAAATATCTTGCCTAAAGTAAGTAAAAACCGCTGACTTAAAATAGCCTACAAGAGTCTCATGGTCTGATCCTTGCCCAGTTCCTCAACCTGACAGCATTCTCTCTCCTCACTCACTATCCTCTAATTACATGGGGCTAGTCCCTAACACTGCACCTTTGTACCTGCTATTCTTTCATCTGCCTGGCATATGTTCCTGCCTTCTTCATACAGTTGATTTCTTTCTATCATTCGGGCCTCAGCTTAAATCTCACTTTTTCTGACTACTTTTTAAGAAACAGTCCAGCCCTTTCAGCTCCCACCCTGTCCGAGTTACTATCACATCATCGCATTTGTTTTCTTCGTGCCATTTAAAATACATAGAATTATCTTTATTTGTTAGTTTATACCTTATTATTATTTTTCTCCCCACCCTGGAATGAAAGCTCTAAAAGAGAAGCTACATTCACAAGGCTTAGAACAGCGCCTGGCACACATAAGGTGGTTTTTAGCCCAGACAAATATTGTTAATTCCACAGAATCAGTTACTAGTCCATTTGATAAGAACATTTGTAATATCCTACATCTTGTTTTTACAAAGTTTTCGCCACCTACTTGCTCTCATATCACAACTAATTAGATAATTCAGTGATTACATTTTAAAGTAGCCATCAAACAGTGTAACAAATTCAGGAGACTATTGCTACAAAAACCAATGTGCTACAGAGCTTTATCTATTGAAATCATTTATACAAAGCTTCTTTTAAGTTATCTGAAGAACAAACTCAAAGTTTCAAAGTAATATGTGAATTTTCCTCACCATGTATAATTTTAAGTGCTGATCTTAGCATAAGATTGAGGGAACTGCAAAGTTCATTCATTCAATATACACTGAAGTGAGTGCCTTTGCTAGGTGCTAGGGAGACAAGGAAGAGCAAGATCCAGCCTTCACCACAGTGAAACTTAGGAACTACCAGAAATACTGAAAAGCTATGAGGTTTATAATACGGGTAGTAAAGGCTATAAAAAGCTCACAATGCTATGGGAACACATATGGAGGATCAGGGGATTAGAGCTGTCTCTCCAGAGGAAGTCGGCTCTTAAACTGATATATGAAAGATAAATAGAAGTTAGATGGACAAAAGCAGGGTACTGAAGAATGTTACAATCAAATCCATGTGTGAAGGCCAGGAAATAAGAAGGGATAATAAATTTAGGAAACTGAAAGAAAGCTCAGTATGAATGGAACAGAGTGTTACTAGGATGTGCGAGTGGGGGTGAGCGAGGAAGAAGCTGGAAACACAAAGAAATACAGCTTGGATTTTAGATGTATAAGGTAATACAAGGAAAGACAAGGATCTTATGTGTCTTGATAGGAAGTTGAGACTTACCATCAGGAACACTGGGGAGGCACTGAAGTATTTTAAGGAAAGAAGTGACATGATTGAATATCAGAAAATCTTGCTGATTACAGCAGGGAAAATAGTAAGTAAATCTGACTGTAGTAAATTAGGGGGTTAGAGCAGTAACCTAGGTGAGCAATGTTGATAGCCTAACTATTGGAGGGAAATGGACAGTTTCAAGAGTTACTTAGGAGGCAGCATTAGTAATAGTTGATATTTAGGGATGTGAGGAGAAGGACTTCAGGATGACATCTAGAGTTTTGCTTGAGTCAGTGGGTAGAGATATTACCACACGTGGAAATGGAAATTACAGGATGAACTAAAGATTTGGGCTAGGTGTGAAATAATGGGTTCAGTTCTGAAGATATCGAGTGGGAGGCACCTACGGAAATGTTCAGTAGACAGCTGGAAATATAGATTATTTCAAAAAGGTCAGCATTAGAAGCTGTTTTATAACAATAGTTAGCCTTTTTCTGCTTGTCTCTGTCGTAGAAATAGATATCCTAACTCATGCTGAAAGATGATTTCTATTCTAACATACTTCAGTTCTCAATATAACTGGTACATATATGTAACTGAAAAGGTATGGCTATGAGGTTAAGAGCAAAGTTTTCCCTATGATGCTCTAGTCTCTTTGAAAATGCCACAAATCCTTTAAATAAAACAGGAGAAGTTATCGTTCCTTAAGGCATAGGATAGAAGTTTGAAATTTGGGCCAATAGCTCAGGCATTATAATTAATTCCTATAATTGCTTAGATCATTTTGTTGTTGCTCAGGCACAGGTTAAGTTCAGGATGGGCCACATATATTTTGGTTGATATGCTGTAAAGGAAAATTTCCTCAATGCATGAAATCCTTTAGTGATGACTAAAGATTGAATCACACAAGCTCTATTCTATATTATATGAGAGAATCAGAAACAAAAGGTGTACTATTTGTTTCAGGGAACGGATGGATCCGCCAGCTGCAGCAAACGCTTTCTTCGAAACTCTCATGACAAATTAACATAGCATGGGCCAGATGTTTTTTTTTTCTGTTGAATTATACTATAATGTGCCTCAGTTACTTTTAGTAATTACCCATTTTGTAATTTGCCAGTACCTGCAGCTGCCTCTCATTCTGTTAATTAAAAAAAAAAAAAACTAAAAAAAATTTTAGAAAAGCAGTTATGGCAGCCAAACATTACAGATATACAGCCAAGAATAATGTTTTAGAGACTGAAGAGAATTTCTTAGGCTCGAATGCTGTCTAACTCACATAAATATATATGAATTGTCCAGTCACTGGAAGAGAGAAGAAAATATTAAATATTTTATATTCATTCATTCATTCATTTATTCAGTACAATTTTATTGAACAACTGTATGCCAGGCAAGATGGTTAGCTCGTGGTTTTGTAGAAGAGATGGATGTAAATGATAGTTGTGCCACAGTTCAGTAAATGCCATAAAGAAGAATGAGCAGAATGGTATGGGAGTATAGGAAAAGGAAAGATTCAATCCGTCAGAGGGATAAGGAATGCCTTACAGAAAAAATGATATTTGAATTGGGTCTGGAAGGAAGAAATTTTTTTCAGGTGGGGAGCTGGCAAAGAACTTTTCTAGAAAGAAACAGCATGTACAAAATACCCCTGGAATCATCCTTGATTCCTTTCTTTTCCTTCATACTCTACATCCAATCCATCAGCACGTTCTAGTACCTCTAAAAAGACTCCCAACGAATCCACCTTTCTCTTTCTTCTTAGTCTAAGCCATCATTATCTCCTATCAATACTCTTGCAATAGCCTTCTAAGTCCCTCCTCAGCTTTTTTACTCACTTTCACTTACCACACAGGAGCCAGAGTGATCTTCAAAAAAAATCAGATCTGGTGACTTCTCCTTTCAGAAGTGTCCATTGGCCTTCATTCACACTTAAAACTCTTTAGCCTGACTAATGAAACCCTACAAGATTAGGTTCCTGTCTGCAACAGAGACAGTGTTCACCAAACATGCCACATGCCCCATTTACACTTCCCAGAGTTAGACTGGGTCCATATGCCTAGCTTGGCCAACTGAAAGTAAAAGTGATGTGCATCACTTCAGAGCTGAGCTAGTTAAAAGTCAGGGTTCTTCCATTCCTCTCTTTCCCTGCTCCAGTCATCTTGGAAAACCATTTGTTCAAGATGATGGAAACTCTACCAGCAGAGCCTTCCTGCCAAACTGCCTTAGACATGTAATGTGAGCAAGAAATAAACCTTTGTTGTGTTACGCCCCTGAGATTGTTTGCTGTGGTGGCTGGCGTTACTTAATATAATACATTGCCTAAATCTTACACTACTGCCTTCATTTAGCATACTATTTCCTTTACTTCAAATATCAAGTGTATTCCTGCCCTGGGGTCTTTGAACTAGCTGTTCTCTCTGCTTGAACCGCTCTTTCCCCTGATGTTTAAATGACAGGATCCTCTTCGTCATTAGATCTTAAGATTCATTGCCTCACAGGATCTTCCTTGTCTACCAGTCTCAGGTATCCACCCACCCATTATCACATTAGCTTATTTTAGTTTTCTGCATAATACTTATTATCTGATTTTACAAGTATATATTTGATAATTTCCACTTTCCCATCAATACTCTATTATCTTTAAAAAAAAGGAGGGGAACTTGGAATTTGCTGTTATCCTTACTACTTAAAGAATAGTGCCACCACTCAGAAAATACATGATGAGTGAATGGAGTGAAGACTAGGAGTGGTAAAAGGGCTGGCCCTTACCAATGTTTGGTTTATTGGGGCAACTGCTCGGTCTGGCTAGAACATGCCCTTCATGAGGCAGGGACAGGCAGACTGCTGATAATAAGGTAGAGGAAAGACTGTAAAAAACCTATAGGCAACAATAAAACAGAAACCTTTCAGTAGGCAGGGCCAGGACTGTATTTGCTTTTTAGGAAAATAATTCTGAGAGCAGTATGAAAGATGGAATCGAGTGGGAAAAAAATGATGGCAGAAATCAGGGTGATCCAGGCTACTTTAACAGCCACAGTTAAAGATATGAAAAGGCCTGACCAATGGCAGGGACAAGAATGTTACTGAATGTTTACACACATGCAAGCATTTCTGCAGGACAGATTCTGGTATCAGGTACTGCAAATGGATATGCATAAGTTTAAGTTCTTTTAGCTACTGCTACATTACCTTATACAAAGTATTTAACAGGTTACATTCTCACCAATACCCCACTCCTGTTTCCTCATGCATTTGCAGATGCTGCATGTTAACCATCTTTTATATTTTTGCCAATTTGCTTGGCAAAATTGTTTAAATTTGCATTTTTGGGGTGCATAGTATGGCTGAATTTGGTTTAATATGTTTAAAGGAGCTTTGTATATCTGCTTTTGCGAGCTACCTGTTTACATACTTTTGTCCACCTATTAGGTTGTTACTCTTTTCCTTAATCATGGAACTCCATGGATTCTGCATATTAATCTTTTGTTTTATTTTTTGCCATTTGTCTTTTATCCTTGTTTAGCATCTTTCTTCATACAGAATTTTAATTTTTATGGTGAAATAAAGTAATCAATCTTTGCATCCTGGGTTTGTGTTTTGATTAGAAAAACTTTTCCATTCTAAGATAATAAAAATAATCTATTTCTTCTAAACTTTTTAAAAAATTTAATCCATCTGGAATTTACTTGTATTCTGCATAAAGAATATACTAAATGATTTAAAATTTTTCCAACATCATCTTTTCACCATTTATTTAAAATGCCATATTATCATGAACAAAATTTCCAATTTTACATGGCTTGATTTTCCGTGCTCTGTTCAAATTATCTATTCCTGTGCCAATACCACCATAAAGCTTTATATATTTTGATACCTGGTAGGGCAAATCTTATCTCATTTTTTCCCATAGGAAGTTTTAAAAATTTAATCTATAAAAATAACAATAGTTTCTCATTCAAGTAAGATTGGTATAGCTATATTACAGTTATAGATAAAATATGTTAATATGTAAGCTTTAAAATGATTTCCTCTTGGAAGCTCAAAATTCTCTGTGTTGCATACATTTCAAGATAAAAGAGTAACTAAGAGGAAATACTTATAGATGAATGAATACAATCTTACAAATTAAAACAAACTTCAAACTGAAAGAAGATACCACAGAGGAGCTCAAATTTTTAAAAAGCTTCTTACATTAAGCTTTTTGATACTAAGAGAAAAAACTTGCTCCGGTGGAAAACTATTTTATTTAATTATTTTGTGTTACATTTAACTATGGCTATCCTTGCTTATGGGTAGATCTTAAGAAATCACAGGTACCTGGTAATCATATCTAATTGTCAGTTGTCAGAAGGCGCAGAGGTTTGCAAAGGCAGCAAGCAAAACTAGTCCGGAGAGGACTCTAGCATCCTAAGTGTTTTGTGGCTATCCTGGTATTTAGTATTTGATTTAGTCTCTAATATACTCCTAATTGTAGTAAATAGGTAGACACACAGTGAACAAGTTAACAGGCAATTTATAAGAATTTAATTGTTATGAAGTAGAGAGGACAGAAAAAAAGAGCCAAGTGTTTTCAAGATTTGGTGAGACAGAGGAGCACTGTTTTTAAAGGGCAGATTTAAAACTGATGCTTAATATGGTACAATAATAGTACATTGGGAAGTAGGATACTGAGACTTATCATGAAAAAGCTCATTTCTGATAGTTATTAAACATTTTTTACATGAATGGTAGAACGCATAAATTCATGGTACATACAGAGAAATCCTCATTGGGAGAATCAAATGCATAAAATTAGCCTTTTTCATTTTTAATGTATTGCTCTGTGTTTATTTTGTAATTTATTATTAATAAAAGACCTAAGTGGGTTGAAGACTTGGGATTGTGTCACTGAATCATTCTAAAAACAAAACCATTTCTATGGAGAGTAAATGAATCCTTCCCCAGAGACACAGAAGTACCATCTAGCAGTTAGCCTGTGCACTATTGGTACAACACAGCATATATCAAACCGCTAATGCCCAATAAGGATGTTACTGTAAATATGTCTAGTGTAGAGCATCATATTCATATTTTTTTCATTGGAATAAGTATAAATTTTAATTTTCTACTTAAAAAATATAAATTTATTGTGGCTGCCATGTAATTCTGTATTACGACCAACAGGAGAGATGTGTCAATGAAAATACTTTAGTAGCTACTTTTTTATCGCAAAAAGAATTTTGACTTGATTTCATATATATTCCTCAGTGTATGTCTCCAAAGAGGAAGGAGATACAATTCATATATATAAATCTTATATAAAATCTAGTGCTTTCTATAGATTCTATATAGAACTAGTAATGTTTTTGTACAATTAAAAATGAAATAAGCATGTATGCTTCTCATACACAAGTCTCATGCATTTTATCATGGTTCACCTTGAATACAATAATCTCTTAGCATTTATAGAGGTTATTCTCTAAACCCAGTGTTTGCTGTTTGCTTCTTAAATATTTTACATGCCAGGCATAAAGTTAATACCTTATTTTTTTTATCATATAAATAAAGTAATAACATATGGGGTTTATAGATAAGTGTGAAGGGTTGGGCTTGGTTGGGATTTAAATTCAGGTCTGACTGGCTCCTGAGATAGTGCTCTTTACCCACAATACTGTGCTGCCTCCTTATGTGTGAAAAATATTATATTGTTTCTCAACGTTATTAAATATATAATCCTTTCATGAAAGGAAATAATCTTAATGCAAAATCTTGTGAAAATATTTTCTGTTTTGAAAGATAACATTTTAGTTTTGACATGTCAGAGCATGCTAACACAATTTTAATGACATAGTAGATTCATGCCAAAAGTTTTTCTTAGTATATTGGAATGTATCTCCATTTTCAACCCTGTGGCTTAAACAACCAACATACGCATATTAAGCAAAGGTTAACTATCCCTATGATTTTTCCCATGCAAAATTCTAAATATATACGATGAAACTTTTTATATATTTTAGAAAATATCCTCTCATGTTTTAATAATTTTATAAAAATTATACAACAAAGAAATATTTAACTTAAGCATAATTATTCCTTTTTAAAAAGATGTCTAAAGAATATGACTAAATGTAACATTCAAAGCATGTAAAAAAAGACCTATTATTTTTGATAACCATTTTAAGCAATCTTCCTTAATCTACTAAAAATGTCACAGGACATGGGCCCTTTTAAATTTAATAAACACAGTGGAACAAAGATCATACCAGAATGCCACAAAAGGAGACATGATAGCTGGAAAAAATCTAGTTCTTTTTCCTTGTCTTTAATAAGAGCATTCAATGAAGGATTCTTTCCCTATATAGTTACTGTGAATTTATTAAAAATTGTGTTACACTGAACTAGAACAGCAGAAGGAAAAGCAGTAACAATAATATCCATTTAAACTTGAAAGGAAAAGATCATGATAAGAATTGGAAAGGATGTCAAAAATATCTCAAGGACAGTCATGGACTAGCAATTTGGGGACAATAGGGAATTAAAAAACAAACTAAAAAAATCTGAGTATAGAACATGTCTAATTCTAATGATAATGTATATGTTTGTATGATGCTTTACAGTTCACAAGATGCTTCGATATTTATACCATTTCATAAATAACCCTAGCAAACTGAGGTAGTTTTTATTCTTACAGATGATAAAATTGAGAAAATTGATTTAAAGATAATCACACATTTGTGGTGCAGACCTTGGACTTGCACCTATTGTTTTAGCTTTTTATATCCAATTGACTCCTATACTAAGACCTTAAGTTAGTCATTCATGTTTAGGAAAAAAATTTTAGGTCTTTAAAACTGATACTTCAGTAGTTCCTTGTTTAAGGCCATTGGTAAATATATGACTCTAAGCTTATGTTTTTCAATATTTAAAAGTCAAATTAAGAGTTACGCATAAAAGATGGAGACTATTTTGGGAACATGTACACAATCCTCTAGGATTCTATGTAAACTGGAAATAAAATGAACATAATGCCTTCAGTTATGCGCTAAATGGATGATATTAATTCTGAAACTACTTAATAAGCTTTGATAACAGTGTAAGTTTGTAGCAATGACATACCAATTGAGTTTGGTATATATTCAAATTCAGAGAAGAGGTAAAAGAAATAAAGAGGGACTTCCCTGGTGGTCCAGTGGTAAAGAATCCGCCTTCCAACTGAGGGGACGCAGGTTTGATCCCTGGTTGGAGAACTAAGATCCCACGTGTGCAGGGCAACTAAGCTTGAATGCCACAGCTACTGAGCCGGTGCCTCAACTAGAGAGCCTGTGTGCTGCAAATTACAGAGCCCATGCACTCTGGAACCTGTTCGCAACAACTAGAGAGAAAAACTCACATGCCACAACTAAAGAGAAGCCCATGTGCTGCAACGAAGAGCCTGCCTACACACCACAACGAAAGATCCTACATGCCTCAGCAAACATCCTGCCTGTGACAACTAAGACCCAACGCAGCCAAAAAAAAAAAAAAAAAAAAATTAGTTCACTAAAAGTCGAGATCAAATTGCTAAAAATGAAGTAGCAGAGTAAATCTCTGCGAGTATAGATCCTCATAGCCTGGCTCCCCAACTGGAATACAGTGTCTTTGACGGCAAGGCAAAGTATGCTCACTTCCGTACTGATGTTAAAAAGCTATTTTTAAAAACACTGCATGAAGATGATTGAACTTGGTGTACCCCCAAAAAAATAAAATAAAAAAAAATAATAAATAAAAATCTTTAAATTATTTATTTAAAAAAAAAAAAAACACTGCATGATAATATTAGAAAAACAACAATCCTACCAATGTCTGGTGTCAAGTAATGGTATTATTCTCTTGATTTTTCAGGAAATATTTTATTCTCATTTTTCCCTTTTATCTAAGAGATAAAAAAAAAATCAGTAAATTACCGGAAATTTGGTAGTTTTAACTTGTTTAGGATTTGGAAGGCTGTTTATCAACACCTGGTTTCTTAAGGCCGGACAGAAAAGGGGGTAAGCTTTGAAACTGAAAAAAAAACTAGTTAGATCTACTGGATTCAACTGTACACCTGGAGTCAAGTTATGAACTGTGTGACTAGTCTGGGCAAGACCTTGTTACCTAGTGTGATCTGCTGAGCATGTCTGACCCGGGGCACCAACACTGTGGAAAGTCTATATAAATCTACACACTAAGAATTTAAGTAGGAATGCTCCTTAGAAGGTAAGTTGTTTTGTTTTAAACTGGTTATTCTGTGGATTATTTCTATCTACTGCTCTCTTAGGGCAGATAACCACGTCATGTTGCTATGTTAGGTGTTCTATTTTTATGGAAAATTGTTTTCAGTTGCAAATCCGACAAGGTGGTACTATAGCAAAGTGGAGATGGGATCTATTAGACAAATGAAGAGTCTGGCTTCACACGGGAGCAGGGACAGTTTATCTACTGTTACAGCAGGATACGTGGGGAAAGATGCATATAGGAATACAAGTGCAATGGTGGGAACTGTGGAAGTTCTCTCCTGACTGTGAAGTAGGAACTGAAGTTATCACATGAACGTGGTGGTAGGGGAGGAGATGTAAAAGGTTTGAGGAAAGACAGGAGGGTATGAAATAGTCACTGAGGAGTATACGGACTGCCTGGCAGCAAAAGAGCCCCTTTAGAGATCATGAATTTAAAGTCAGAGCACCAGCACGGCTGTGTTTTACTGTAGCCACCTTGAGCTGAATGGGTGAAAATACAGAGAGGGCAAGGAGTTGGATTTAACCAGGACTTGTTTGGAAGAAGAGAAGAAGGTCAGGAGAGTTGAGGATGGTGATCCCTGCTGGCCCTATCCCTCTGAAAAGATATATACTGCCCATTCCCCTTTCCACTTTATTTCTCTCTTTTGCACTTAATTATATTTATTACATTATATATTTAACGTCTCCTGTTTGCTCTCTGCCTCCCCTATTAGAATAAAAGCTGCATAAGGGCGGGGGTTTCTGTGTTGTGCTCACCGCTACTGTCTTTTAAAAGGTATACTTCCTCGCTGGATAACAGCAAAGCCGTTATTACAGTATCTGCACTCCCCCACTTCCCACCACCGCCCTGTGGTTTAACAGAGCGAAGTGACTGGCTGGCTTATTACCTAGCAGCTGTTTTGAAAGGACTGGGTGCTTCAGATATAAGCTTGATCTTTAAAACTGTTAATATTAATTTCTTATTATAAGTGGTCCTTAAGGTGATGGGGATTTCTCTAAAATTTTCTTAAGTAGAAGAGTAATAAAAAGTGAAACGTGATGAGAAATGAGATTAGAATACATGTAAGGGCTAGGTCAGAAAATCCCTGTGGCCAACTTCTTCCTAATTGGGGGTGGGAAGGGATAGGAGAGTGGAATGAATTAATAAGATTCGCAATCTAAAAGGTATCTTTTACTTAACATGGAAAATGGATTAAAGGAAAAACAAGCTTGAGGTTCCAGAAACCAATCAGAAAGCTGTTGCAGTAATCCAGGTAGGAGAGGAGAATGGCCTGAACTAAGGTAGGAGTACTGAGTAAAGGCAAATGGATTTGAAAACCACTAAGGAGGCAGGATCGGCCTCAAGGACTGACTGGAGGTAGAGGAAAGGAGGTGGAGAGAGCGGAGCCAAGGCAGATGGCTCTTCTAAGTCATTCTGAGGACCACATCCAGGTTGTTTTCAAGATCACAACTACTGGAAACTATAGGGCCACTTCCATAGTATCTGAATTTTAGCTAAAAACACCACCAAAAGCCCCATGAAAAACAATTTCCAATGTTCAAAAGAATTACATTACGATGGCGTGATGACAGGCAGCAGGACTGATGAGAGTTTTTGGCACAGGACTCATTCTAGCAAACTCCTATAGACCAGTCATACATGGGGCTACCTACTCTGCTTATTCATAAAGCCGACATTGCATCCCAGAATTCAGACTGACGGGATCCTTCTTTGGTCTTGTACTGTCGGCTAGCAAAAACTCCCTTAAAAAATCGTATTTCAATAATTCTCAAATGAATCGCCTATAAACATTTAAAGAATACTTATCAAATGCCCAACAGTATGCTATGGATTTTGTTTACATAAATATTTATACTCATATATACATATGCATTCAACAAATACTATGTGCCAATAACTGCTGGTGGTACCTGTGGACATACACGCACAGTTCACAGAGGTTTGTAATATATGACCAATGTGTACTTGTTTAGGTTTTAGAACAGAAGTTCAAACATGAGTTCAAGTGTGACTGGATAAATAATCCTTGCCACATTGTTTTGTGTAATATTTTCTCCTTTGGAAGTATGATCTTGATTATGAACAGTACTAATTTTTTTTAAGAACTTTTATTGAGATACAGTTAACATACAATAAACTGCATATATTTAGAGTGTACAATTTGGTATCCCAATCTCCCAATTCATTCCCCTCCATGAACAGTACTAATTTTTAAAAGTTAGTTCACTTAATCCTAGTGCCTACATCCTCAGCTATGTATTCCTTTATCACAAATGTCTTCCCAGTAATTCTTATAAATAACATTTTTAAAAGTTTATAAGATGAGAAAAAAGTTTCACTCTAAGGCAATGGTATAATTAGGGGAATTTAAGTTTCTTGGTGATGTAGTCTCTTGAATAGTGAGGGCACATTATACTTTATCATGTTTCACAAAGTTCAAAGTTCAAAGGCATTTCAAAAATTAAAATTCTGCAGAAAGGATCAAAATTAGAAGGAGAGTTTGGCCTAGAAAAGAAACGATAATTGAAAAAATTCACTAGCTTTCTTTCATTCATTCATTCATTCAACAAGTATGTTCTGAGTACCTGCTAGGGTCGGACATTCTTTTAGGGTCTAAGAATACAGCGGAGAGCACAAGAGACAAGTTACTTTACAAAACTGATATTCTCATGGAGAAGAAAAAAAAATTTAAATGTAAAAAAATATAAAATGTGATTATTGTTAGTAATGAGTGCTATGAAGAGAAACAGAAGTGGGTAATGTGACAGAGTAACTTCTTGTCTTATTCATTTTTGTGTTTCTAGCATCTAGCAGAATGCTTAGAAAAGAGTGGTCAGTCACTGAAATGTTTGTCATATAAATTAAAGAGAGTTTTTAGGTATTTGCTTTGTTTCCAGAAGTACCTGTATAAATCTGCAAAATGAAGTACTAGATGCTTTTAATTTCAAGGTATAATTTTGAACTTAATAACAGAGTGAAAAGAGAGAGCCAAGATGCTAGTAATTTTGCTGACCACTCTTAAAGGTAAACTAACACCCCGAATCAGAGCCAATTTGGATATTTTCAGATAAGTCTACTAATATAATAAAGTATATAAAATATTAATGTGCTTCTATTCTTGCAGCGTTAACATATCACTTAAATAACTTACATGCAATTTTGAATACAAAGATAATATTAAATCACACTGATTTATTCATTCCTTTTTTTCCCCTGAGAACTATGGAAAAATCAAATGTAATACGATCCAAAGTGGTGACACTGCCCTCTCTCTTGAACTTGATGCAAAATACCTGCCAAGTGAGAAAAACTTTCTCTTGAGCAGATTTACAGTCTCTAATCACCAAAGCGTGCTGACTGATGAGAGCGCTACCATGCTGGGAAGCGAGATGCTCAGTCTTCACAGGCACCCTCAGCAGGCAGGCCTCACTAAGCGGCGCAGTCACAAGGCATGCTACATTTTTCAAGCCTTTTTTTACGATTTCAGCCAATACCACACACTTTTTCATCTCTCATTTCAACACTGTGATACAAATAAATCAAATTTGGGCACTTTTGCCCCATTAGAATAATTGTCCTTCACATACTAAGTGAAATAAGTCAGACAGAGAAAGACAAATATCATATGATATCACTTATATGCAGAATCTTAAAAAAAATTATACAAATGAGCTTATTTACAAAACAGAAACAGACTCACAGACTTGGCGAACTTCTGGTTACCACGGGGGAAAGGTCAGGGGAAAGGTAGGTGGAAAGGATAGATTGGGAGTTTGGGATTGACATGTACACAATGCTATATTTAAAGCAGATAGGACTTCCCTGGTGGTGCAGTGGTTAAGAATCTGCTTGCCAAAGCAGGGGACATGGGTTTGATTTCTGGTCCAGGAAGATCCCACATGCTGCAGAGAAACTAAGCCCGTGTGCCACAACTACTGAAGCCTACACCCCCTAGAGCCTGTGCGCGGCAACTACTGAGCCCACACATTGCAACTACTGAAGCCTGAGTGCTCTAGGGCCTGTGTGCCACAACTACTGAGCCCACGTGCTGCAACCACTGAAGGCCCTGTGCCTAGAGCCTGTGCTCTGCAATAAGAGAAGCCCTCCCATTGAGAAACCCACACACAGAAATGAAGAGTAGCGCCTGCTCACCACAACTAGAGAAAGCCTGCATGCAGCAATGAAGACCCAAAGCAGCAAAACAAACAAACAAACCCGATAACCAATGAGGACATACTGTATAGCACAGGGAACACTGCTCAATATTTTGTAATAACCCAAATGGGAAAAGAATTTGAAAAAGAATAGATACACGTATATATATAATTGAGTCACTTTGCTGTACACCTGAAACTAACACACCATTGGTAATCAACTATGCCGCAATATAAAATAAAAACTAAAAAAGAAAATAAACAAAGAAAAGAATAAATGTCCTTATATCCCAGGCTTAGTACTCTACATTATTAGTTGCTTCGAAACATAACATACTTGTTTTTAAATGTTCCTGACTCAGTTTTGAGGTCCCAGCAAGAGGCCCATCAGTTTCCCTGCATAGGCCGCTGATTAAATTCACACTCACGACCACGTCCCTTATTGGGGTCTCACACTTCGGGCCACTGTACACCTGCCTTAACCGCCCCAGGGACATTTATCAGATGACCAGGACAGTCCCTATGCTGCGGAGCCCACTGCAGTCACTCACATTAGCCAGTCCTAAACCTACTCAGCCTGCCTCGCTCCTTCCAGCAGAAATCACAACAAAGGCTCGTGCCCACTGCACCCCACTCCCCCCCTCCCCCGACTCCCTCTGCCCTGTGATTGACCCTGGTTCTTCCCCTAAGTGGCTCTGTGTGGTGTGCTGGGTTCACCCCAGAGAACTGTGAGTATAAGAAGTTGTAAAACTCTTCTTGGTATCTGTCTCTTGATCTGTGTCTGGCCTCACTAGATCTCATTCAAGGTAACATGGTTAAAACACAGAGGTATACAACGTATTTCTTTTAGTTAAGAAATAATACTAAGATCAACTGTTAATGTTTATTAATTACAAGTAATAGTTGTGTAAGTACAACATGGTTCTAATGACCCTGACACTAATTTCTTGTAACAGTCCTGATCCTGATTGATTTATTGTGTCCATTTCAACTTCTAGGGTCTGCAACTGACCACAGACGCATAAACTTTGTGTAAGACAAAAGTTATCGAAAGCCCACTTTTCACCAAGATATGTCCATTACTATGTTAAATGAGGTGGGATATTTTTAAAGAGTTTAAACATGTGGACACCAACTGGGGAAAGCAAAAGGGGGTTGGGGTGGGATGAACTGGGAGATTGGGATTGCCATACATACATTACTAATAAGAAAAAAAAAATTGAATTGTACACTTTAAATACATGCAGTTTATTGTATACCAATTATATCTCAATAAAAGTTCTTAAAAAAATAGAAAAAAAAAGAGTATATGTGTGGATCCAGTAAAGGCACACTGTGTTATTCAGATTAATCAACCCATTAAAAACTCCACAACACTTTAAAAGCATTAGCGAGACAAAAATATAGCATAGCAAGAAGTCCCAAGACAAATTTTGAATGAAAGTTTGTAATGAGAAAAATAAGTAGAATATTGGGGCACCAATGCTTCTGATGCCCTGGAGGGCATTTATAATTCCCCACATTTAGGATCTGGTTCTGTTACCACTCAGAGAAAGGGGTGCTATAGAGAGATCCTCTCCAGCAATGATCTGGAACTCGAAGGGGTATCCCCTCAGGATAAAGGTGTACCATATCTGAATCCATGTCCCTCCCCTCAAAGTCACAGGCCTACAAAGAAGCTATTTTGCGCATGAGCAAAGCAGGAAAAGAAAAGAAAAAAGAAACATTCCTGAGAAGTTGTGGCTATAGATTAGCCATCTTACAGATTTACCTCAAAGAACCAATACCTAGAGCAGGACAGAAATCCTCCCCTTAGTTGAGGTGCTCAGAACTGGTAGAGCTCTCAGGAACCCGGAAGAAGCAAAGGCAAAGCCTCTCTGTGAAAGTCCCATTACAAAAATTTTCCAGGGCAGTTACTAACGAGCAGATAGAGAAACCAGACAACAGGCACAGAAACCAGCAGAAACGCGCCTGTCTGATGACAGATATTGGAATTATCAGATACAGACTTTCAAATAATGTTTACCACTTTAAAAGAAAAGCATGGCTAACTTGGAAATACCAGCAAAGGACAGGGGCCTTAAAAAATGTGAAATGGTGGACTTGAAAAAGAGCTCAACAGAATTCCTGGACATAAAAAAAATACCTTAAGATAAAAACTCAATGAGCATATACAACAGCAGATTGAACATAACAAAAGAGAACTTATGGAATATAAGACAAATCTGAAGAAACTGAATATAGCAAAATGAAAGAAAAAGATGGAAATAAAGAAGGTAAGAATGTAATATAAATATATACCTTACAACAGGGTTCCTGAAGGATGGGAGAGAGAGAATTGAGCAAAGGCAGTATTTGTTTTGTTTTAAAAATCAACCTTATTGAGGTATAATTATGGAAAGTAAAATGCAGCCACCCTGAGTGTAGAGCTTGGTGAGGTTTGACAAATGCATACACCCGCGTTAACTACAATCACAGTTACGATACAGAATACGTCCATCACCACAACATGTTCCCTCATGAACTTTTGCAGTCACCCTCTGCCCCCACCCAAGCCCTAGGCATCCATCAAGCTGTTTTGTCATCAAAGATTAGAATCGTCTCTTCTAGAATTTCATATAAATGAGATCACACAGTATGTACTCTTCTTTGGCTTTTGTTTCATCTCATTTTTGAGATTCATCCTGTTTGTTACATGTATCAGTAGTCTGTTTCTTTTTATTGCTGAGTGTTTTATCCATGCACCTGTGGATAGACATCTGGGTTGTTTCCCATTTTTGGCTATTATAAATAAAGCAACTACGAATATTTGTGCGTGAGTTTTTGTGTGAATATACATTTTCATTTCTCTTGGGTAAATACCTATGAGTAAAATTGCACAGTCATATGGTAAGTACACATTTAACTCCGTAGTAAGCTACCAAGCTGTTGTTGTTATTGAGCTGTAAGACTTTTTTTTTTTAATAATCTGAATACAAGTCCTTTGTCGGATATATTAATTGCAAATCTTTTCGCACAGTCTTGTTTCCAATGGTGGTTTCTGAAGAATGGAAGTTTTTAATTTGATTTAGTCCAATTTATCAATTTTTTCTTTTATGATTTGTTCTTGTGTCCTATGTAAGAAATTTTTGCTTACTGCAGATTTTCTTCACGTTTCTTCTAGAAGTTTTTCTTGTTTTCCTTTTATGTTTAGACCATGATTCATTTCAAGTTATTTTTATGTATGGTGTGATGTAACGGTGTGGTGGTAGCCTCTAAAATGGCCCCTACTTTCCCCACCCACTGGTATTCAGACCCCACACTCAAGGGGACTATACCCAACAACTTGCTTGCAGTTAACGGAAAAAGGTGAAACCAGGATGGGCTGTCACTTTTAAGATCAGGTTAAGAAAAGGCCAGGACTTTTGTTTTTCCCCTACCTACCTCTCTCTGTACACCTCTCTTGCTCTCTTATTCTTTCAGCCCTCACTCTGAGGGAGGTAAGCTGTCATGTTCTGAGCTGATCCGTGAAGAGGCCCACAAGGCAAGGAACTGATGTGTCCTGCCAACAGCAGTGACGGCCTGAGGCCTGCCAGCTATATTGTGAGCCTGGGAGCAAATCCCATCCTGGTGGAACCCTGAGATAACTGCAGCTTCAGCCAACACTGACTGCAGCTGTATGAGCGTTCCTGAGTCAGGCATTCTGATTCAGACATGCCTGGATTCCTGACCCACAGAAATCGAGATAAATGTCTCTTGCTTTCAGCCACTAAGTTTTAGAATAAGCTGTTAAGCAAGAGTAGGTAACTGATATAAAGGGTTTTCATCAACTGTGGAAAAATTCTGGCTTCTATTTCTTAAACTACCTCTACTCCTACCCCACCCCCACCCATCTTTATACTGCTTGATAAGACTTTCAAGTTACTGAGGTTCTATGCTCACCAGTTTTTTCTTTTTTTCTCTCCATGCTTCCATTTTTAGGATAGGTTCCCCCCCCCCCCCCCCCCCGTCTTTAAGTTCTCTGATCTTTTCTTCTGCAGTGTATAATTTGCTGTGATTCCCATCCAGTAAATTTAAAATTTTTTGATATTATAATTTTCATGCCCATGTTTCATTTGGTTCCTTTTTGTAAATTCCATTTCTCTCCTTGTCACCTTTATGTGTTACTTTAAATCACAGAATATATTTATAACTGCTGATTTAAGGTTCTTGTTTATTGATTGCATCACCTCTGTCATTTCTGGGTGGATTTCTATGCCCTGATTTTTCTTGGTTATGAATACTATTTTTGCTTATCTAGTATTAAAAGTGTTGGATTTGTCTCGCAGACAGTTAAATTACTTGAGGACAGCTTGATTATTTTGAGGCTTGGTTTTAAGTCTTATCAAGGTGAATTTAGAATACTTTAACTCTGGACTGGTTTAGATCTAAAGTGAAGTGATTCTGGAATCTTTACTGCATGCCCTGTGTGTTCAACGAGAATTCTCCGTGCTACCTGGGTGTAACCATAATATTTCCCAGCCCTCTCTGAGCTCTTGATGCTTTCCACCAGTCATTGTTTGCCTGGCCTCTTGGAGGAGTTTCACTCTAATGCATCATGACTTGGATTTTAGAAACACATTCAAGATGACCACTATGCAGATTTCTGGATCTCTTTCTCTGTGTAACTCCATCTTTTCTGGTTCTCTGCCCTGCAAATTTCAGTTACCTGAGGCATCAACCTCTGACCTCTGTTCTCCTCAGCTGAGAGGGATGAATGGGTAGAGGTTGGAGTCTCCATTCTATGAACTACGGTCCCTAAAGTACCTTTAGGCAGAAATCCAAGGTGAGTCAAGATTTCATCTGCTTTGTTTTCCTTGCTTCTAATGGATCAGACAAGCAATTGTTTCAAATACTTTGTCCAGTTTTCTACTTGTTTCTGGTGGGAAGTTAAGCCTGGCACCACTTTCTCCCTTAGGGCAGGAGGTAGAGATTGCCAGAGGCCATATTTGAAGAGTTGGCAATTTTCTAGAACCAAAACCAAGCCACATTTTCATGAGGCATAAAATACAACAAATAAAATGAAACCTGTACTTCTACACTCCATAATGAAATTATAGAAGAACAAAGAGGACATTTTAATAGCAGCCACAGGAAAAGAGATTGCTTTCAAAGGACAGTGCACAGATAACTTCTCAACAAAAGCAATAGAGGTCAGAGGTTAACAGAATGTTATTTTTAATTTTCTGGAAGAAAACAAGAGTCAACTTACAATTCTATACTGAGCAAAAATATCATTCAAATATGTACATAAACATATTTTACAGACACACAGGAATTGAGATTTTATCACCAGCATATCTTCACTAAAGAACTTCTGAAAGATCTAATTTAGACACAAGGGAAGTAGTCCCAGCTGGAATGTTTGAGATAGAAGAAATTCAGAATAAAGAAAGTGGTAAATATATGGGGTAATATAAATGAACTGTAATTACATAAATCGGTACGGTGAAACAAAAACATTACAAAGCAGACTTTAAAATTTGGCAACAATAATATATAAGTTGGGCAAGGGAAATAAGTGGTGTTACCATGTTCCAAAGTTCTTGTATTATCTGGAAGGAGGATAAAGGTTTTGATTAACTTTAGATTTTCCTACAGTAAGCATATATGGTATAATTTCTAGGGTAACTACCAAAAGAATACAGAGTATATAATTTCCAAATCTTAGGGGGAGAAGTGGAATGATGAAAAAAAATACTAAGTCAATAAAGACAAGAAAGGAAAGAGAAAGAAAGCAATGACAAATACAAAGTACTAAAATAAAACAATGGAAACAAATTTCAGTATACTTTAGATTATACTGGATATAAATGAACTAAATGGTCTAAAACAGAGCAACAGATTGTTTATAAGAGACATCTATGGAAAATGGAAGTAATTAACAATAACTAAAATGTCCCGTATATCTAGGAATTTTAAAATGTACTTATAAATAATATATGAATTTAAAGAAGAAAAGAAAAATTTAAACATTTTTTGAACTAAATAATTGTGAAAATAACACACATCAATATTTGTATGCTAAAGCTGTGTCAGTATCTAGTGGAAAATTTTTAACATTTAAGAACGCATGCATTAGGAAAAAAAGAAAAAATAAAAACCTGTGAGATGTGCTTCTATTTCAAGAAGTTAGAAAAGGAAGAGCAACATGAATGTCTTCTTTTATCTGATATAAGTATAGCTACCCCTGCTCTCTTTCAGTTTCCACTTTGAGCCCGTGTCCTTAAAGCTGAAGTGAATCTCTTGTAGGCAGTATACAGATGGGTCTTGTTTTAAATTCATCTAACCATTCTATATTTTTGAATGAAGAACTCAATGCATTTACATTTAGAGTAATTACTGATAGGTAAAGATTTACTGATGCCTTTTTATTAACTATTTTCTGGCTGTTTTACAGTTCCCTTGCTCCTTTTTCCCTCTCTTGCTGCCTTCCTTTGTGAACTGGCAATTTTCCATGGTGATATGCTCTGATTCCTTTCTTTGTCTTTTGTAAATATTCTATAGGTTTTTGCTTTGTGGTTACCATGAGGCTTATACAAAACATCTTGTGGACAGAACAGTCTATTTTATGCTGAGAGAAACTTTGCTTACATAGAAAAACTACCTTTTTACTCCCCCACCTTTTAAGTTTTTAATGTCACAATTTACCTCCTTTTATATGGTGTATTCATTAACAAGTTATGGTAGCTGTAGTTATTTTTAATGCTCTTGTCCTTAACCTTTAACTGTTAACACACCATCATATTACAGTATTAGTTTTCCGAATTTTATTATTTACCTTGATCAGTGTCTTGTATATTTTCATGTTTTCATGTTACTAATTAATGTTTTTTCATTTCAGCTTGAAGAACTCCTTCCAGCATTTCTTGTAAGGCAGGTCTAGTGATCATGAATTTCCTCAGCTTCTGTTTATCTGGAAAAATCTAGTTCTTCCTAATTCCTGAAGGATAACTTTGCTAGGTAAAGTGTTCCTCGTTGGCAACTTTTTCTCTTTCAGCACTTTGAATATATCATTCTACTCTTTCCAGGCCTATAAAGATCCTGTTGCTAGCCTAATATGGGTTTCCTTGAAGGTTACAATCTTTTTTTCTCTTGTTGCTTTTAGGATTCTCTCTGTCTTTGATTTCTGATATTTTCATTATAACGTGAAGATCATTTTGGATTGTAATAATGGGCTAATTCATTAGCTTCATGAACTCGAACAGCTAAATCTCTCCCTAGATTTGGCAAGTTCTCAGCCATTATTTCTTCAAATAAGCTTTCTGCCCCCTTTCCTTCTGAAACTCCAATGATTTGCATATTGTTTTTTTTGAAGTGTCCTATAAATCGCATTGGCTTTCTTTACTCTTTGTCATTCTTTTTCTTTGTTCTCCTCTAACTGGATTATCGGTCTTACACTTGTATGTCTCCTCAATGTTGCCATCCTCTAACTCACTGATTCTTTCTTCTGTTTATCTATCCTGCTGTTAATGCTCTCTATTGAATTTTACTTGTTGAATTCTTTAGCTTCAGAATTTCTGCTTGGTTCTTCTTTTTTTTAAATTAATTTATTTTATTTTTATTTATTGGCTGTGTTGGGTCTTCGTTACTGTGCTCAGGCTTTCTCTACTTGTGGTGAGTTGGGGCTACTCTTCATTGCGGTGCACAGGCTTCTCGTTGCGGTGGCTTCTCTTGTTGCAGAGCATGGGCTCTAGGCACGTGGGCCTCAGTAGTCGCAGCACATTGGCTCATTAGTTGTGGCTCATAGGCTCTAGAGCGCAGGCTCAGTAGTTGTGGCACACGGGCTTAGCTGCTCTGTGGCATGCGGGATCTTCCCGGACCAGGGATTGAACCCGTGTCCCCTGCATTCGCAGGCAGATTCTTAACCACTGTGCCACCAGGGAAGCCCTCTGCTTGGTTCTTTTCTTATGATTTCTATCTCTTTCTTAAATTTCTCATTCTGTCCCTGTATTGTTTTCCTGATTTCACTGAATTATCTTTCCGTATTTTTTTGTAGTTCATTGAATTTCCTCAAAACAGCTGTTTTGAATTATTTATTGGGTAAATTGCAGACCTCCACATCTTTGGGTTTGGTTACTGGAGGACAATAGTGATCTTTTGGTGATGTCACATTTCCTTGATTTTTCATGTTCACTGTATTTCTGTGTTACTATTTTTGTATTTGAAGTAGCAGTCATCTCCTCCAAACTATACTGTCTTCAGGTGAGAGATACGTTTTGTTATTAGTCCTAATATAGGTTCTGGGCTTTCTTTGACCTTGCATAGATATACCTACTTCATGCTCCTTGCTCCCTCTTGTGGCAGAAGTCATAAGCTTGTATGTCTTCTCTCAATTCCATGCCAATGTGTCTAAATTCATACATACACACACACATACTCACACACACACATACACATATACATTCTGCAACAGAATGCTGTAATTTCTCCTCTGAATATCTGGACTTCTACAAAGGCTCTCTTGTCCAGGAGTGACTGCCCAAATCAGCTATCTCCAGGTGCTTCCAGATTGTGGCTGAAAGGGCTGGAGCCAGTTGACAGGCTTCTGCCAGTTCCATAGCCCATCCTGAGGTCTGTGTGCCTAGTACCCCATGCATGACTGGGCAAGACTCCTCCTGGGTCCCTTCATGTATGTACAGTGCTGGATCACACAACTCCCACAGAGGCACTTCTGTTTGAGGATGGATGACAAAGGTTTGTTGTTTAAGGGAGAGGAACAAAAAAGAAGGATGTCTTATGCTACTATAACGTTGACATTACTCCTCCAAGAGGATTCTAACTGGGAAATAGTGTGTGTATATCTTGACTTGGAGGTGGTTACATTGGTGTTTGCAAAATACCTTTTAAAAAACTGTATATGTTTTATGTATTTATACTATATTATAAAAATTTAAAAAGAATAAAGAGGGCATGCCCATGGACTCTAATCTAAAAGAGGTTAAGAAAATAATTTTTAAAAAACAGTTAATAAAAAATAGTTTCAGACTCCAAGAACTTCAGTAATTCTAAATAGGAAAACATTAGTATGGACTAATACAGGAAACTTGAGGAAAATAATGGTACTTGAGCTGGAACAACAATATGCACAAATATTTACACATGAGCAAAAATATTCACGTTTGGTCTTGGGGTGGTTATAAGGTCTTGAGATGGTTATGCCCCAAAATTCTTTGAGATTCTTCTTTTCAAAAAATGGAGCCTAATTCTTCTCACTTTGAATATGGGCTGGACATAGACTTGCTTCTAATGAACAGGATAAAGTGGAAGTGATATGTGACTTCAGATACTGTGTCATAAAAGGCATTATTATGATTTCTTCCTTGCTCTTTCTTTTGGATTATTTGCTCTGGGGGAAGACAGCTTCCATATCATTAGGATACTTTTGCTTCTCTGTGAAGAGGTCTACATGGCAGTGAACTGAAGTATAGCCACAACCCACTATAGGAACTTAGGTCTCCTCCCAACAGCCATGTGAGTGGGCTTGGAAGTAGATCACCCAGCTCCCATCAAATATTCACATGACATCTTAAGTGCAACTTCATGAGAGACCTTGAGCCAGAATCACCCAGATGAGCTACTCCCAAATTCCATGACTCATGAAATTATGAAATAATAAATGTTGTTTTTAAGCAATGAAATTTTAGGGTAATTTGTTGTACAGTTATAGATAACTAATGCAGTTCTAGAGTCATGGCATTGGGAATGGAAAAATAGGAGGCATTTCAAAAGAAGAATCAATATTACTTGGATACTGAAAGAAGATGAAGACAAAGAATGAGGCATAGATGGCTAGAAGGTTTTATACCCAGGAGATTAGGGAAATAGTATCACCAATAACAAAGAAAACACCATTAGAAGTAGAAATCGATTTGGAAGATGTAATACTGTAAATTGGGTTTTGGAATGTAGAAATTAAGATAATAACAAGACAAATAGTAAATATCCTATAGATTAGTTACAAAATTAGGACAAACATTAGGTAAGGTGTAGGACTGGAAGGGGTGTGGTGGAAAATTCAACAAAGAGGTGATAATTAATAGTATAAGAATAGATACCCTTTTAAAGAAAAAAAATTGAGATCAGAAGGCCTACGTTATTTCAAGTTTACATGTGATATCTAGAAGTAGAGAAAAAAGTAAAAGAAAAATTATTGAAGCAGCCAGATAAAATAAGGTTGATAATAAAACATAGGAAAAAGGAGAAAAAAAGAAAGAAAAACTGCTTTCACAGCAAAGACTGGCATAGGCATATAAAACTATTAAATAAGAGGAAAGAGGGAGAGGGCGGGAACTAAGTTTATTTTTTGATTTCAGGGGCAGAAGTCATGTTTTTCCCAAATGGGTCACATTTAAAGTTTTAAGAAATTAGTAATTCATTAATAAAACTGATAAGGGAAGTCCTAAACAGAGAAGATAAAATCAAAATAATATCTATGGGAATAGTAATTCTATAACATAATTAAACAAGAATTCCCTTTTGTGATACTTTTCTTAGATTTCAGCATTCAATTATCTTTTAGTGTCAAGATTTGTTTGCACCTGAAAACTCCCCCAACAAGTGAAAATATATTTCATTAAGTAAACAACTGTTATTACAGAATTTATAAACCAGGAATCACTAAAGATGTCACTTACTATTAATTTTTGACTACGAATATCTTTATCTTCCAATAAATATGTTCCTCCAAAATTGCCATTCACTGCTGAGTTTGGATCTTTTCTTCTGCAGTGTATTTCTCATCTTCAATTCTCAAGCCAGATCAATGTTTATTCCTAAAATCTATTATATTTCTCAATATTTGAAAACTGTGTTTGAGTAATCAAAGAAGCCTTTTATTATCTTGACTTAGCTCATTAGGAAGAGTTCTATCAAAAGATGAATGACTTTACCAATCTAGCATCACCTTGTTAATATTATCAGTAGGTACTGAAGGCCTTGAGTGATTACATCAAATAACCACAGTTACCATGGTTTCATATTTTGAGATTTACTCACATATTTTCACTAATAAAGTATTTTATCCAACTTCTTTATTTTTCTTTTTAAACAATTACAGCCGATCTGCTTTAATGTCACTGGTGTGTTCTTTTATATTCCTCTAAGTTTATTCAAGTCTACTTGTCTTATCTTTGCTCTCTAGTTTGATCTTTTGTGTGTGCCACATGTAGGAACACTTATATTCTGTGCCCATACCAGATCTCCGCCTCAGTTCACGTTTTGGAGGAAAATAATTCATGAGATTCATTGATTTGCCTATAACTGAAAACAGAACTACACAAATTTTCCTTCGTTGAACACTTACTTTACAGGTTATTTTAAAAACATGAAACATCTTAGAACAGTTAAAATAATTTCAGTTATATGAATTTAATGTAAGGAAGGGCATTTGTTGTAAAAATGAAAGTGCTTAGTGATCAAATATATCTAATCCTACAAGTTAAAAGACGTACGTACAGAATCTAAGATATATGTAACTTAAAATCTAGAATATCTATAATTTTTGAAGACATTCTTTGATTTCTCTGAACTAATAATATCCTCCAAAATATGGATAATCTCACAACTCACAGCCTCTTATATAGTAATGAGACAACTCATGAGAATCATGCAAAAACTCCTTGATAATAAAATACATATATATAGGAGTCAAGATGGCAGAGGAGTAAGAGGATGTGGAGTTCATCTTTCTCCACAAAACGCATCAAGAACACATCTACAAATGGAACAGTTCTAACAGAGCACCTGCTAAACACTAGCAGAGGACCTTGGACACCTTAAGGGACAAGAAAGATCCCTGTGTAACCAGGTAGGATGAAAAAAAGAAGAAGGGAAAAGGAAGAGAAGAAGAAGTGGGATGGGACCTGTGTCCCTTGTGGGGATCTGAAGGAGAGAAGAGGTTCCCGCATCTGGGGAAGCCCCCTCACCAGCAGGGAGATCAGCTGGGACAGAAGGGGAGTTTCAGGGACTCAGAGGAGAGCATAGCAACCGGTCTGTGCAGGCAGGACGCAGTGAGACCTACACAGATGGTCTTTACCATGGCCCTGTGGGCCCCATCCAGAGACATGTATCTGCTGGTGTGCACAGGGGCTGGGTGTTGGAACGTGGGGTTTGGAGAGCGAACCTGGAGAGAGGACTGCTGTTGGCTGTGAGGAGACAGCCAGAAGGGACAAGAATGAGGAGCTCTGCAAACAGGAATGCTCATGGAGGAAACCTGGACCGCCACAGAAGTGCAGCACCATTGCTGAATGAGACGCAAGGGGTGGGGCTGCCATTGCAGCCTCTCTCCTCATCAGCCAGCCCCTTCCTCCCAGGTACCAGGCTGAGCTCCCACTGGAGTGGGCTTGTGTACCTCCGGCCTCCACCTCCTTGTCCGGCCCTTCCCTGACTAGGCAGCGTGCTCACCGCGATCACCACCTCAGCTCCCTCCTGCCTAATGGGCTTGCATGTCCCAATTGCCATCCTGGCACCATCCCACCTAGACAGCCTGCTTGCCCTGATTGCTGCCTCGGCCCCCTCACACCTGTGTGGAATTGTGTGCTCCAGCAGACTTGGGAGCAGAGCCAGTGGGTGGTCCACATAAAGAGGTGGGCTGAAACCACAACTGAGCCCCAGGGGCCACATGACTAAGGAAGAAGAGCTGAAATCTCTCCTTGTGGGGGCACAAACTGCAGATTTACACCTCCACTGATGGCTTCGTAAATTTAGCACCTGTGGAACAGCCAAATGGACAATGAATGATCCTGAAGCTGAGATGGGTCGGGATTTAGGAGCTGTGGACTTTGTGGGCATGTATATGTGGGGGCTGGGCCAGGCCAGAGTCTGAGCTGCCTCCGTAGTTCCCACAGTGAGTCCAGGTACACAACTACTATAGTCCTGTGACCTGATTTCAGTGGGCCTGTGCTCGTGGCCTGGTGAAAACAAAGCCTGAAAGCCACCAGGGCCGATTACCAGCATACCCACGGTTAAGAAGGAACTGAGAGCAGTGCCAACAACAATGTACTTTGTGAGCTCACACAACGGGGGAAAGGTGACACCACAAAGTACACTCGCAGTTGAACAGATCCAGCAGAGGAATACTCAGTGGCCTGTCTCCCAGTGGGAATGCTCCAATCCTACCTACCTTGCATAGCAGATCAGAAACACAGCTAAGAAACAGATCTGGGGGCCTCTTCTCCAACAACTAGGAAGCAGACCCTACCCCTGACAGGGCAATGACAACCACAGAGCAAAGGGGAGGCTCCACTCAATATCCAGAGCAGGCTCAGGTCACCACAACACCAGCCAGCCCCCTATCAAGGGGATGACGGCCAGCATACACTGAGGAAGGAGGCGGCAGGCATCTATACTAAACACAGCACTTGCACCAAAAAGAAACAAACAAACAATAAACAAAAAAACCCACGCAGGTTACACAGGGACATTCCCACATAAAAATAGCCTTCCATGAGAGTCTGAGGGTCTGGCATCAGGAGGAATAACCCATAGCACTTACCCTTGAAGGTCAGCAGGGCTTGAATGCAGGAGCTCCAGGGCTAGAGGAAACAGAGACTCCACTCTTAGGAGGTCTCACATGCACTGGGACCCAGAACAAAACAGTACCTCCATAGGAACCTGGGCTAGACCTATAAAGGGGACTTGGAGGGTCTCCTGGGGAGGTCAGGGTTGGCTATAGCTCACTATGGGGGCAAGGACACTGGTAGCAGAGGCCCCAGGGAATATTAATTGGTATAAGCTCTCCCGGAGGTCCTCATTTCAGCACATAGACACAGTGCCACCCAACAGCCTACAGACTTCAGTGCTAGAACTCTTCAGGCCAAACAGCCAGCAAGACAGGAATACAGTCCCACCTATCAGCAGACAGGCTGCCAAAAGTCATACTAAGCTAACAGCCACTCCAAAACACACTCCTTGACACAGCCTTGCCTACCAGAAGGACATGACCTACCTTTACCCACTAGAGAGCAGGCACCATTCCCTCCCACCAGGAAGCCTGGACCAACCTCACCTACCAGGGGACAGACACCGGAACCAAGAGGAACTATAATCCTGCAGCCTGCAGAAAGGAGATGACAAACCCAGTAAGTTAGACAAAATGAGATGACAGAGAAATATGCTGCAGTCTGGAAGGAACAAGATAAAAACCTACAAGAACAACTAAATGAAGAGGAGATAGGCAATCTATCCAAAAAATAATTCGGAGTAACGATCATAAGGATGATCCGAAATCTCAGAAAAACAATGGAGGCTCAAACCAAGAAGATACAAGAAATGTTTAACAGACAGATAAAAGATTTAAAGAACAAAAAGAGATGAACAACACAATAACTGAAATGAAAAACACAATAGAAAGAATCAGTAACAGAATAACTGAGGCAGAAGAATGAATAGGTGAGCTGGAAGACAAAGTGGTGGAAATCACTGTCATAAAACAGAATAAAGATAAAAGAATGAAAAGAAATGAGGAAAGTCTCAGACACTTCTGAGAAAATATATGAACAGATTATAGTCAAAAACTTCCCTAACATGGGAAAGGAAATAATCACTCAAATCCAGAAAGTGCAGAGAGTCCCATATAGAATAAATCCAAGGAGGAACATGCCAAGACACATACTGATAAAACTAATAAAAATTAAATACAAAGAAAAATATTAAAAGCAACAGGGGAAAAAGCAACAAATAACTTACAAGGGAATCTCCATAAGGTTATAAGCTGATTTTTCAGCAGAAACTCTGCAGGCCAGAAGGCAGTGGCATGATATATTTAAAGTGATGAAAGGGAAAAACTTACAACCAAGAATACCCTACCCAGAAAGGCTCTCATTCAGATTTGATGGAGAAATCAAAAGCTTTACAGACAAGCAAAAATGAAGAGATTTCAGTACCACCAAACAAGCTTTGAAACAAATGCTAAAGTAACATCTCTAGATGGGGGTGGGGGGAGGGAGGAGAGGCTATAACTAGAAACAAGAAAATCACAAGTGAGAAAGTTCACTGGTATAGGTAAACAAACAGGAAAAGTAAGAAATCATCCATCCACAAATATGATACCAAACCAACAACTGTGAGGAGACTACAAATGCAGGAAATGGGAATTGCATTTGAAATTAAGAGACCAGCAACTTAAAACAACCTTGTGTGTGTGTGTGTGTGTGTGTGTGTGTGTGTGTGTGTATCTTGCTATATTAAAACCTCATGGGAAATGCAAACCAAAAAACTATAATAGATACACACAGAAAAAAAGAAAAAGTAACCCGAACACAACACTAAAGATGGTCATCACAGGTCTTGTTTTGGTATCCATTTGGTATCCTATCTTGTATACACTGTCTACAAGAGACCAACTTCAGATCTAGGGACACATACAAACTGCAAGTGAGCGGATGGGAAAAGATAATCTATGCAAATGTAAATCAAAAGAAAGCCAGAGAAGCAATACTCATAGCAGACAAAATAGACTTTACAATAAAGACTGTTGGGACTTCCCTGGTGGCACAAAGATTAAGAATCTGCCTGCCAATGCAGGGGACATGGGTTCAATCCCTGGTCCAGGAAGATCCCACATGCTGCAGAGCAACTAAGCCCATGTGCCATAACCACTGAGCCTGCAATCTAGAGAGCCCGTGAGCCACAACTACTGAGCCTGTGTGCCACAACTACTGAAGCCTGCGTGCCTAGAGCCCATGCTCTGCAACAAGAGAAGCCACTTCAATGAGAAGCCCTCACATCACAGCAAAGCATAGCCCCTGCTTGCTGCAACTAGAGAAAAACCACATGCAGTAATGAAGACCCAACGCAGCCAATAAATAAGTAAAATTAAATAAAGACTATTACAAGAGACAAGGAAGGACATAATGATCAAAGGACCAATCCAAGACTAAGATACAACAATTGTAAATATACATGCAACCAACATAGGAGCACCTCAATATATAAGGCAAATGCTGACAGCTATACAAGAGGAAATTGACAGTAACACAGTAATAGTGACAGACATTAACACATCATTTACAAGACTGGACAGATCATTCAGAAAGAAAAGTAATAAGAAAACATAAGTCTTAAATGACACATTAGACCAGATAGGTTTAATTGATATTTATAGAACAGTCCATCTGAAAGCAGCTGAAGACACTTTCTTCTCAAGTGCACATGGAACATTCTCCAGGATAGATCACATTTGGGCCACAAATCAAGTCTCAGTAAATTTAAGAAAATAGAAATCATATTAAGCATCTTTTCCAATCGCAACACTATGAGATTAGGAATCAATTACAGGAAGAAAAAAAACTGTAAAAAATACAAACACATGGAGGTTAAGTAATATGTTACTAAACAATCACTGGATCACTGAAGAAATCAAAGAGGAAATAAAAAAATACCTAGAGGCAAATGACAATGAAAACACAATGATCCAAAACCTATGGGATGCAGCAAACACAGTTCTAAGAGGCAAGTTTACAGTAATAAAATCTTACCTCAGGAAAGAAGAAAAATATCAAATAAACAACCTAAACTTACACCTAAAGCAACTAAAGAAAGAAGAACAAACAAAACCCAAAGTTAGTAGAAGGAAACAAATCATAAAGATCAGAGGAGAAACAAGTGAAAGAGAGATGAAGAAAACAATAGAAAAGATCAATGAAACTAAAAGCTGGTTCCTTGAGAAGATAAACAAAATTGATAAACCTTTAGCAAGGCTCGTCAAGAAAGAAGGGGGGAGGACTCAAATCAATAAAATTAGAAACGAAAAAGTAGAAGTTACAACAGGCACCACAGAAATACAAAGGATCATAAGAGACTACTACAAGGAATTATTATGTCAATAAAATGGACAACCTAGAAGAAATGGATAAATTCTTAGTAAGGTACAATCTTCCAAGACTGAATCAAGAAGAAATAGAAAATATGAACAGACCAATCACAAGTACTAAAGTTGAAACTGTGATTAAAAAACTTCCAACATACAAAAGCCCAGGACCAGATGGCTTCACAGGTGAATTCTATCAAACATTTAGAGAAGAGCTAACACCTATCCTTCTGAAACTCTTCCAAAAAACTGCAGAAGAAGGAACACTCCCAAGCTCATTCTACAAGGCCACATCACCCTGATACCAAAACCAGACAAAGGTATCACACAAAAATTACAGGTCAATATCACTGATGAACATAATTGCAAGAATCCTCAACAAAGTACTAGCAAGCTAAATTCAACAACACATTAAAAGGATTATACACCACGAGCAGATGGGATTTATCCCAGGGATACAAGGATTCTTCAATAAATGCAAATTAATCAATGTGATACACCACACTAAGAAACTGAAGAATAAAAAACACATGATCATAAAAATCAAAACCTCCCCCAGACCCCCATATGATCATCTCAATAAATGCAGGAAAAGCTTTTGACAAAATTTAACACCCATTTATGATAAAACTCTCCAGAAAGTGGGCATAGAAGGAACCCATTTCAACATAATAAAGGCCATATACAACAAACCCACAGGAAACATCATTCTCAGTGGTGAAAAACTGAAAGCCTTTACTTCTAAGATCAGGAACACGACAAGGATGTCCACTCTCACCACTTTTATTCAACATAGTTTTGGAAGTCCTAGCCATGGCAATCAGAGAAGAAAAAGAAATAAAAGGAATCCAAACTGGAAAAGACGTAAAGCTGTCACTGTTTGTACATGACATGATACTATACATAGAAAATCCTAAAGCTGCTACTAGAAAACTATTAAAACTCATCAATGAATTTGGTAAAGTTGCAGCATACAAAATTAATACACAGAAATATCTTGCATTCCTACACACTAGCAATGAAATATCAGACAGAGAAATTAAGGAAACAATCCCATTTACCACTGCAACATAAATAATAAAATACTTAGGAAAAAATCTACCTGAGCAGGCAAAAGACCTGTATTCAGAAAACTGTAAGACTCTGATGAAAGAAATCAAAGATGACACAAATAGATGGAGAGGTATACCATGTTCTTGTATTGGAAGAATCAATATTGTCAAAATAACTGTACTACCCAAAGTATCTACAGATTCAATGCAATCCCTGTCAAGCTACTAATAGAAATTTTTCACAGAATTAGAACAAAAAATTTTACAATTTGTATGGAAACACAAAAGACCCTGAATAGCCAAAGCAATCTTGAAAAAGAAAAACAGAGCTGGAGAAATCAGGCTCCCAGACTTCAGACTATACTACAAAGCTACAGTAATCAAAAGAGTATGCTGTTGGCATAAAGACAGAAATACAGATCAATAGAATAGGATAGAAATTCCAGAGATAAATCCGTGCACATATGGTCACTTAATCTATGACAAAAGAGGCAAGAACATACAATGGAGAAAAGACTGTCTCTTCAATAAGTGGTGCTGGGAAAACTGGACAGTTACATATAAAAGCATGAAATCAGAACATTCTCTAACACCATACACAAAACTAAACTCAAATTGTATTAAAGACCTTAATGTAAGGCTGGATACTATAAAACTTGTAGGGGAAAATATAGGCTGAACACTCTCTGACATAAATTGCAGCAAGATCTTTTTTGATCCACCTCCCAGAGTAATGAAAATAAAAACAAAATAAATCGGATCTAATGAAACAAAGACTTTTGCACAGCAAAGGAAACTATAAACAAAACGAAAAGACAACCTACAGAATCAGAGAAATATTTGTAAATGAAGCAACCCACAAGGGGATTAAACTCCAAAATAAACAAACATCTCATGCAGCTCAATATCAAAAAAACAAACAACTCAATCAAGAAATGGGCAAAAGATCTAAATAGACATTTCTTCAAAGAAGACATACAGATGGCCAAAAAGCACATGAAAACATGCTCAGCATCACTAATTATTAGAGAAACGCAAATAAAAACTGCAATGAGTTACAACCTCACACTTATCAGAATGGCCATCATCAAAAAATCTACAAACAATAAATGTTGGAGAGAGTGTGGAGAAAAGGGAACCCTATCTACTACACTGTTGGTGGTAATGTCAATTGGTACAGCCACTATGAAGAACAGTATGGAGGTTCCTTAAAAAAAAATAGAGCTACTATATGATTCTGCAATCTCACTTCTGGGCAAATATCTGAAAAGAATCATAATTTGAAAAGATACATGCACCCCAATGTTCACTGCAGTACTATTTACAATGGCCAGGACATAGAAGCAACCTAAATGTCCATCAACAGAGAAATTGATAAAGAAGATGTGGTACATATATACAATGGAATATTACTCAGCCATGAAAAGGAATGAAATAATGCCATTTGCAGTGACATGGATAGATCTAGAGATTGTCATACTGAGTGAAGTAAGTCAGACAGAGAAAGACAAATATCATATGATATTGCTTACATGTGTAATCTAAAAAAATGGTACAAATTATTTTGTAAATAATATGGTACTTATTTACAAAACAGAAATAGAGTTACAGATGTAGAAAACAAAGCTATGGTTACCAGGGGGGAAAGAGGAGGGGGGAGGGATAAATTGGGAGATTGGGATTGACATATACACACTACTGCATATAAAATAGATAATTAATTAAGAACCTACTGTATGGTACAGGTAAGTACTCAATACTCTGTAATGGCCTATATGGGAAAAGCATCTAAAAAAGAGTAGATATATGTATATATATAACTGATTCACTTTACTGTATATCAGAACCTAATACAACATTGTAAATCAACCATACTCTGAGAAAAATTAAAAAAAAATAATATACATGTATAACTTGGGTAAAATTACCTTTCAAAAAATCAGATAGTATTCCTGAAGTCATAAATTGTAAACGGCATTAATAATCTTTCTACCCCAGACTACAAGCAACAGACAGCATAATATTAAAACTATTTTGACAGACTCAAGGCAGTTAAATTCAACATTCTCTTGTTTGCTTTTGGCAAGGCAGTTTGCTTGATACTTCAGGGAATAGAAACAAAAGTAAAACACATTCACTACCAATAATCTATTGGGAGTGATTACTTGGTGTGAACAAGTTACAAGCACAATATAGCAAAAACCAAGCATACAAGAAAAATATTCTATGGGTTTAGAGTAGCACAGAGATTATAATGATTATAAACATTTTTCAGTAAAACATATGAATAGGCACAATAAAGGAAATAAATGTTTCTGTGAAGCTATATACATGTGTCTATATGTGTGTGTGCCTATAAGTTTACATCAGGTTTTGCCACAGAAGCATATACATATAACTTAGAAAAAGACTGTTTTCAGAGATTTTTTGAATTTGGAATTGCAGATACTGAATTTTGGACTTGTATAAAAATTTTAAAGTCCATAGTTTCCTCATGCATGACATAGGGAGTGTGACAGTTAATTTTATGTATCAACTTGGCTGGCCCATGGTGCCCAGATGTTTGGTCAAACGTTATTCTGGATGTTTCTATGACAGTGTTCTTGGATGAGATTAACATTTAAGTTACTGGACTTTGAGTAAAGCAGAATGCCCTTCATAATGTGGGTGGGCCTCATATAATCAGTTGATGGCCCGAAAAGACCAAAAAGCTGACTTCCTCCAAGCCAGAGGGAACTCTGCAGTGGACAACCTTTGGACTTGAACAGTAACACTGTCTTTTCAGGTCTCCAGCATGAATGCCTTTGCGCTTGAAATGCCAGTCTTGCCCATCAGAGTTTGGACTCACCAAGCCTCTATAATCACGTGAGCCAATTCCTTAAAATAAACCCTCTTACACACACACACACACACACACACACACACACACACTGGTTTTGTTTCTCTGAAGAACCCTAATATAGGGGGTACAACAGCATTTATATCATAAAGTTTTTGAGATGATTAAAGGAGTATGCAAAGTGGCAAACAGTATGTATTCAATAAATTATAGCTATCATAGATATAATCTTTAGATTGATGTTAACTCTACATTATTTTATATGGTTTTGTTTTTCCTTATGTAAGCATTGTGAACTGCCCAACACCAAGAATTACATTATGACATGGCTTTGGACTGCATCAACTTAGTTAAACTGGAATTACGTTTCCCAGGATTCCTTTCCCTGCCTGGTCCTAGGCTAGTGTTGACCATAAGAGAAATTTGTACAATAGGCTGTGAAGGCTGGCAGGGCATCTGGCACTGTGGCAACTCATGCACAGCTGCTGATATGTTAGGTCACTATGTTGGTGTGGGACACCACCTGAACCCACAGCAATCCCATCTCCTGCCTCTTGGCAGATGTCCTCTTTCGGCCTCTTGGGTCACATACATATCCATGGTGAAGGGCAGCAGCTTCTCCTGCAGATTATCCATGAAAGTGGTTGGAGGTGGAGGTGGTGAAAGACAAGTGAAAACAGGGTTCTAGTTTGTCCTTGTGAGTTGCTCTCATCCACATCCAGCTTTCCTTCACAGCCACTGACTTCAGGCTTAGCATCAGATGCAGAGACAACCACAATGCACTGATTTCTCTACCAGTGCCACTGTGTAAAGGCCTAATTTCCAAAATAAATCCCATATTCTATAACACCCAGAGTAGCTCTGTTTCCCAGAATAAACCCTTATACATAGAGGAATTGGTACCAGAAGTAGTTCCAGAGGAATAAAACCTTATGAATGGATACTCTATCTGGTTGTGAATTATCTAAAATTGATTCTATGCTTTGATTAAATTTAAAGGCCAGTGGTAAAGGGGACACTGGTAATCCATGGTATGCAAAGGTAAAAGAGTTACTTAAATTATTACGTATATAATCAAGTGCCTGTGCAACATATGGTTTTGAGTGACAAAATAATGACATAGAATAGTTTGCTGAATGAAGAGTATAATACAGCTTTTAGGTATAACGGAGAACTTTGAAAATAAAAATAAAGAGCTCAGAGTTTTAAATTCTGAACCCAAGGTCTATATTAGGGGCCTGAAGTCTACCATGACTACCCTAAAAGAAACCCTTGTCTCCACTGGCTGCAAAGAAAATGCAGTCATCATTACTGAAATGGCAGTAGAGTTGAAGTAATCATCAGTAGAGTCTGATTTGCAGAGATCTTTGAGGCTTGATAATTTTATCACTGTCACCCTAGAACTGAAATAGATGGGTAGTCTACTAAAGTCTTATTTGATTTGCAGAAGTAAGAAAGTGCTACATCTTGTGAATTACAGTCTTGAATCATTATAAGACAGTGCCATGAACCCTTAACCAATTCTCAAACTTGAATTAGTTCACAGACTCAGAACCCTATGAACGAAGGAAGGAGTTGCAGGTTCCTTTGAAGAAAACTTTTATACATACACATATACTTCCTTCTGGCCTTCTCCTAAGAAGGACTTGTGAAGAGTAGGCAGGGTAACCATGTAATGGGGAAGGGGAAATTTGGAGACTTTCAGGATTACTGGACACTTGCTGAAATGACAAATTCCTGGAGACCCCAAATACCACTGTGGTCCACCAACCAGAGGAGAGGTTGATATAAGTCAGGTCATCAAAGGAGTTTTGGCTTGAGTTGTCTCACAGTGCCCATGATCCTACCCTGTGGTTATTTCCTTGGTTCTGAGATGCAAATTGGAAGAGACATGTTGAGCAACTAACTGGCCAAATCCCTACGTTGGTTCCCTAACCCATGAAGTAAGGGCTATTATGATAGGAAAGGCCAAGTAGCATTTGATGAAGTATAGTGAGTATAGGAAGAGTAGAATAAATGCTGGGTTTTTGGTTTTATTTTCTTTTCAGAAAGAGTTGTTTCTATAACATCTTCCAAAGATGACCAAAGAATTTTTTCTTTATTTAATATCATTCTGAAGTCACAGACTTTTAATATACTTGGTATGTTGCAATTTGCTGCAGATATTCTTTTTGATGTTCAAACTGTCACCACATGGGCCAGTGGGAGCTTCCTCAAGTAGGCTCCTGGGTCCTTTTAATGTGACCCCAATAATCTTGATGCCTTTCTTGCCTTTTGCTACCACAAAGTGTTTTCTAGGCTAATCCTGTACTTTCCTATCACAGATCTGTAATCAATAATTCATCTAAAGAGTTCTTTTCTTTTAGGATACCTCACTACATTTGAATACTGGTCACTGTATCTAGGTCCTTTTAGTGGAAAGAGCTAGGAAATGTATATTTTAAAGAGTAAAACACATCATTAGTTCACATATTAATATTTCCAATTTCAATTTAGAGTTGTAAGTTTTATTTGATTTCTTTGAGTTTTTTCTCCTTGTGATGAAAATCTTGGTTCTTAAAGACATTTATATAATTACTCAATTGCTTTATCCTATAATTATAAGTTTCACAATAATAATACCAATATTATTTCTAACAAAGACTACTAAAAACATTTTATAATTTCTTTGCATTTCCTTTTATCTTTAGGATTTATCTCACTAGGGGTATACAGTCTAATTACTATGTTTAATATCACTTGAAATAACTCATCTGTGTAGTTAAGCCATCAACTTCCTACACAATTAAGTTGATTAATTTAATTTTACTTTCAATTTTTAGGTATTCTTTTTAAAATCTGATTTAATTAAAAATAATTACATAAACATTTATATAATTTCAAAGTCAAGCCTATAAATCTATCAAGTCTAGTCTTCATCCTTATCCTCTTCTCTCCCCTCACAGAAAATTATTTACATTATTTTTTGGCTTCTCTTTTTTTAAAAAGCAGAATGTGTGTGCCTGTGTGTGTGTCTGAACATAGCATATATATAGCATGTTTGTGTATATATATGTACATATATGTACACACACACACTCAAATGCCCTCCCTGCCAAGGGTAAAATATTATACACACTAGGTACTACTTTTTTCCCCCTTAATATGTTTTGGATATTCCTCCATGTGTTAATATTTTCACTGGGAGTACAATGACTCTATATATAGTCAGGATGGGGAGTGTTCATAAATTTACAATATTGACTATTCTGATCACTTAACATGATCTCTACTTAGGCCTTCTTTATTTTTATTTTTTTTATTATTTTCTAATTTTATTTTTTTTAATTTTTAAAATTTTTTAAAAATTACTTTTAATATCATAGTTTTCACATAGAAGTCATACATTGTTTGCTAAATTTATTTCTGGGTATTTGATATATTTTGATGCATTGTAAATTTTACTACTCTTAAAGTTTTACTTTGAAATGTTTGTTGCTGGTATGTAGAAATACAATTGGTTTCTGTATGTTCACCTAATGATCTGTTATGAATTATTTTGGATTTTCTACATATACAATCATGCTGCCTGTGAAGAATGACTGTTTTCTTCCTTCCTTTCCAGTTTTTATCCCTTTTATTTCTTTTTCTTGTCACAGTGCACTGATTAGGACTTCTGGTACAAATACTAACAGAAGTGGTAACAGTGATCTTCTTTGTCATCTTTCCAATTTTCAAAGGAAAGTTATTAACATTTTTTTTTTCTTTGCTGTTAGGAGTAATGTTTGCTTTAGGATAGATACCTTTTTAAAATTAAGGAAATTCAATTCCAGTTTGCTAAGAGATATATTAAAAAATTATAAATGGATAGATAATAAATTTTCTCAAATACTTTTTCTTTATCTATTGAGAAGACTTTATGATTTTTCTCCTTTAATTAGTTAATTAAGAAGTTAATGTGGTAAATTACATCAATTTATTTTTTAATACTTTAATAGTTTTGCATTCCTGGGATAAAGTCAAACTAGTAATAATTTTTTTTGTTAGTTATTTAATGTTCTTAGTAGATGCTTTTTACAATTCATGTAACGTTTTTAGTCATGGTAGAGGGCAGGTCCAAATTTCCTACTTCACCATTAAATGGAAGCAAAATTTTTTCTTTTATCTCAAATTCATTCTAAATACATTTTCATTCCAGCATTCCACCAAAACTGTTCTTACCATAATTAACAAGACCACCACAGGGTGCCAAACTGAAAGGTTCATTCTCAGTCCTACCTTACTCAACAAATCAGTAGCGTTTTACAAAACATAATGGTTAAAGGAGAGGGATTGGCCAAGCTGACAAAGTAGAAAGACCCTGAGCTCACCTCCTCTCAGGAGCACATCAAAGTAACAACTATCTGCAGAACAACCATTGATGAAAAAGACCAGAACCTACCAGAAAAGATCTACAACTAAAGACATGAAGAAGGAACCACAATGAGACTGGTAGGAGTGGTGAACTCATGATATAACCAAGTCCCACATCCTCGCATGGGCAACCTACAAACTGGAGAATAATTATACGAAGAGTGAGAGTTCTGAGCCCCATGTTGGGCTCCCCAGCCTGGAAGTCCTGTGTCGGGAACACAAGTCTCCAAAACATCTGGCTTTGAAGGCTAGCAGGACTTAATTTTGAAAGCCCCACAAACGAAGGAAATAGACATTTTACTCTTAAAGGGCACACTCAAAATCTTATGTGCACCAGGACGTAGGACAAAAGCAGTCATCTGACAGGAGCCTGGGCCAGACCGATTGGTCTTGGAGAGTCTCTTAGAGAGGTGGGGATGGCCGTGACTCATCCTGAGGACACAGACACGGGTGGCAGCCAAATGTAGGAGCTATCTACCCTGTGACACGGATGCTTGTGGCTGCCATCTGGAGATCCTCCCTCTAGCTCATTTGTGCCAAGACGTGGCACCCCCAACAGACTATAAGCACCAGTGCTGGGATGCCTCAGGCCAAACAACTCATTGGGTGGAGACACAGCCCACCCATCAGCAGACAGACTGCCTAAAGACTTCCTGAGCCCATACCTGCCCTGCCCACCAAAGGACCAAGACCCAGCTCCACCCACCACTGAGCAGGCACTGGCCCCGCCCTCCGGGAAGCCTGCACAAACCTCCAAACCGGTGTCACCCACCGGGGGTAGACAACAGATGCAAGAAAATCATGATCCTACAGTGTTCATATCCAGTCCACTCACAGCAGGCCAACGCAAGCTCTGGAATACCATGATCGCCCATAACCAGTTGTGTCAGGAACCAGCCCCTGCTCACCAGCAATCTGACACCAGCTCTGGGATCCCTGAGCCCTGCAGCCAGACTCCAGGACCCAGCTCTGACTGCCACTGGTGCAGCATTAACTCTAGGACTTGGCATCACCAGCCAGTGGGCAAGCAATACCCTGGAGCCTTCTAGACTTGGCATCGCCCACCAGTGAGCCAGCAGTAGTCACAGAGCCCCACAGGGTTCTGCAGTGAGCTGCTTCATGACCAGGTCTCATTAACCAGTAGCCAGCAGCATCTGCACAAGGTAGGGCCTGTCAGCTTACTAGGCTGGGGGACCAACAAGCCCACCAGACTGTTCATATAGTCAGCCTACCACAACAGAAGGACACACGCAGCCCACTTAGGGAGAACCCACAGAACGTATAGCTTGGGTGACAAGAGGGGAGTGTGCTGCTGGGATGCACAGGACATCTCTTACAAAAGGCCATTTCTCCAAGGTTGAGAAGTGTAACTAACCTACCACATACATAAAAATATGAACAGCAACTTATACAAAATGAGGCAGCAGAGGAATATGTTCCAGATGAAGGAAGAGGTAAAACCCCTGAAGAAGAATTAAGTAAAGTGGAGATAGGCAGTTTACCATAGAAAGAGTTCAGAGTAATGATCATAAAGATGATCAGAGAGCTTGGGAGAAGAATGGGTGCACAGTGTAAGAAGTCAGCAGTTTGTAACGAACAGTGAGGAGATATAAGGAACAACCAAACAGAGAAGAAGACTACAACAACCGAAACGAAAAGGGGTCAACGGGAGACTAATGATGAAGAGCAACAGACCAGTGAGCTGGGAGACAGAGCACCGGAAATCACTGCCACTGAACAGAAAAAGAAAAAAAGAATGAAAGGAAATGAGGACAGTTTAAGAGACCTCTGGGACAACATCAAGTGCACTAATGTTATCATTTTAGGGGTCCCAAGAAGGAGAAGAGGGAGAGAAAGGGCCTGAGAAAATATTAGAAGTCATAATAGCTGAAAATTTCCCTAACCTGGGAAAGGAAACAGTCCCCCAAGTTCAGGAAGTGCAGAGCCCAAAGAGGAACATACCAAGGACACTGTAATTAAAATGACAAAAATTAAAGATAAAGAGAGAATATTAAAAGCAGCAAGGGAAAAGCAACAAATAGCATACAAGGGAATGCCTATAAGGCTATGAGCTGATTTCTCAGCAGAAACTCTGCAGGCCAGGGTGGAGTGGCACTATATATTTAAAGTGATGAAAGGAAAAAAACCTACAATCAAGAATACTCTACCCAGCAAGGCTAACCTTCAGATCTGACAGAGAAATCAAAAGCTTTACAGACAAACAAAAGAGAAACTTCAGCACCACCAAACCAGCCTTCCAACAAATGTTAAAGGAACTTCCCTAGGAGAAAAAGAAAAGGCAACAACCAGAAACGAGAAAATTACTGAATGGAAAAGCTCGCCAGTAAAGGCATACATACAGTAAAGGTAGAAAATCATCCACACACAAAGCTAGTAGGAATGTTAAAAGACAAAAGTAGTAAAATTATCTGTATCCACAATAAGCAGTTAAGGGATACACAAAACAATTAAATGTAAAATATGACATCAAAAATAGTAATCATGAAGGGAAGAGAGTACAAATACAGGGTTTTAAAATGTATTTGATATTAAGAGATCGGCAATGCAAAACAATGTAAAACTGCTTTATATATAAAGCAGTATATATACTGCTTTATAAAAACCTCATGGTAATGACAAAACAAAAATCTATAACAGAAATACACACAAAAAAGACAAAGGAATCCAAACATAACACTAAAGATAGTCATAAAATCACAAGAGAAGAGAACAAAAGAAGGGGAAAAAAGACCTACAAAAACAAGCCCCAAACAATTAACAAAATGGCAATAAGAACATACATATCAATAATTACCTTAAATGTGAATAGACTAAATGTTCCAACCAAAAGACACAGTGTGGCTGATTGGATACAAAAACAAATAAAGACCTGTATATATGCTGCCTTCAAGAGACTCACTTCAGATCTAGAGACACACACAGGCTGAAAGTGAGGGGATAGAAAAAGGTTTTCCATGCAAATAGAAATCAAAAGAAAGTCAGAGCAGCAATACTTATATCAGATAAAACAGACTTCAAAATAAAGACTGTTGGAAGAGACAAAGAAGGACAATACATAATGATCAAGGGATAAAACCAAGAAAAAGATATAACAGCTGTAAATACATATGTACCCAACATAGGAGCAGCTAAATATATAAGGCAAATATTAATGGACATAAAAGGAGAAATTGATAGTAACACAATAAAGTGGGGGGCTTTAATACCCCACTTACATCAATGGACAGATCATCCAGACATAAAATCAACAGGGAATTCTTGTCTTAAATGACACATTATATAAATGGACTTAATTGATATACACAGAGAGTATTCCACCTGAAAGCAGCAAAATACACATCCTTTTCAAGTGCAAATGGAACACTCTCCAGGATAGATCACATGCTAGACCAGAAAACAAGCCTTGATAAATTTAAGAAAATTGAAATTATATCAAGCATCTTTTCCAACCACAAAGCTATGAGATTGGAAATCAACTACAAGAAAAAAACTGTAAAAACCAGAAACATATGGACACTAAACAATATGGTACTAAACAACCAATGGATCACTGAAGAAATCAAAGAGGAAATAAAAAAGAGACAAATGAAAATGAAAACACAACAATCCAAAACTTATGGGACACAGCAAAACCAGGTCTAAGTTTATAGTGATACAGGAAGTTTATAGTGATACAGGCTTACTTGACATTTTTCCAAAGAGGAAATGCAGATGGCCAACAGGCACATGAAAAGATGTTCAATATCACTAATCATCAGGGAAATGCAAATCAAAACCAATGAAATATCATCTCACACCTGTCAGAATGGCTACCATCAAAAAGAACATAAACAACAAATGTTGGCAAGGATGTGGAGAAAAGGGAGCTCTTGTATACTGTTGGTGGGAATGTAAATTGGTGCAGCCACTGTGGAAAACAGTATGGAGGTTTCTCAAAAAACTAAACATAGAACTACCATGGGACCTAGCAATGCCATCCTTGGGTATATATCTGAAAAAAACAAAAGCACTAATTTGAAAAGGTACATGCACTCCAACATTCACAGCAGCATTATTTACAATTGCCAAGATATGCAAGCAACCTAAGTGTCCATCAATAGATGAATGGATAAAGAAGATGCGGAATATATACACAATGGAATACTACTCAGCCATAAAAAAAGAAACTAGTGAATATAACAAAAAAGAAGCAGACTCAGAGATATAGAAAACAAACTAGTGGTTACCTGTGGGGAGAGGGAAGGTCTGTATAAGGGTAGTGGATTAAGAGGTACAAACTATTAGGCATAAAATAAACAAAAGGATATATTGTACAACACAGGGAATATAACCAATATTTTATAACTATTATATAAATTAAATAGAACCTTTAAATATTGCAAATCACTATATTATATACCCATAACTTACATAATATTATACAGCAAATATATTTTAATAAAAAAAAAATAAACTGCCCCCCAAAAAAGACACCTTAATGGTTAGGACTATATTGTCTTCACACAAACTGCCTAAATTTGAAACCAGGATCTGTCAGTTCATTAGCTATGTGACTTTGAACAAGTTCCTTAACCTCCCTCAGCCTCAGTTTCTCTGTCTGTAAAATGTAAACATCACCTATGTTTATTGCTTATTCTCTTTTTGATTTTTTTTTAAATATTCTATCCTGATTCTTGTTTGTCTTGATATTTTTTCTCAGTCTCAGTGGAATTTTCATCTCTCCAAAGTAACTTTTGGAACTTAGTCCTCGGATAGCTTAATTTCCTTATGCAGACTTCTTTTCTATACCTTCTCATTCCATGACGTTAAAAATCATATGCATATTAATGATTCCCAAATACATAGCTTCTGCTGCAATATTTTTCCTGAACTCCAAATTTATGTACTTAACTAACAAGTTGACATTGTGACTTAAATGTCTTTTAGGTAGCTCATAGTTAACATGGCCCAAAGCAAACTTTTTAAAAAAAAATGATTTCCAGTCCTTCAAAACTTAATCCAAGTTACCATCATTTTATACTGGGATTATTACAGTACTAGTTTACCTTCTTTCTTCTTCTGCCCTTGACCCTCTCCAGTCTATTCGTCACACAGCGGTCAAAATGATCTGTTGAACATTTAAGGCTGGTCATATTTTTCTAAAAGCCCTTCCCAGCCTCCCATTTCATTCATCATAAATATTCAAATTCTTTCTGGGCAAGGGTCAGCAAATTCTTTCTTAAAGGGCCAGAGAACAAATATTTTAGGCTTTGCAGGCCAAATAGATTCTGTTGCAACTACAGAACATTACTATGCTATATCTATATGCAAATAGTATTAAGATTCTAGAGACTTCCCTGGTGGTGCTAGTGGTTAAGAATCTGCCTGCCAATGCAGGGGACATGGGTTCAATCCCTGCTCCAGGAAGATCCCACATGCCACGGAGCAACTAAGCCCATGTGCCACAACTACTGATCCTGCGTACCACAACTACTGAAGCCTGTGCGCCTAGAGCCCCTGCTTCACAAGAGAAGCCACACAATGTGAGCCTGCGCACCACAACGAAGAGTAGCCTCTGCTCTCCACAACTAGAGAAAGCCTGCACACAGCAACAACACCCAACACAGCCAATACATACATACATACATACATACATAAATAAATTCACTAAAAAAAAAAGATTCTAAACTGCTATGTCCAACAAAACTCATTGTATTTTCTGGAATATTCATAAAATTTATAAAACAAATAATATTAGTTTATAATGCTTAATACTTTTCACAGTAGTTTAATAAATATTTGCTGAATAAAAAATATAAGTAAAAGGCCCAGATTTATACATTTTTACAAAAAGATTATAACAAGAACATTAAAGGTTAAATGATTTCTTCCATAAAATGTATCAAACAATTAATAGTGGACTTACTTTAGATTACTGATTCTAATTTCTGCACTCTCAGTGAGTTTCTTCGTTTCTTCTTTCCACCTATTGGCTGCCTTCTGTTGAGTTGCTAAGAGATGCCTCAGTTCAACAGTGGAGTTTCGATTACTGTCTTCCATTTCTCTTAATTGAACTTCAAACCCATGTTCTTTTATTGAAAATTCATGCTCCATTGTACTGATCTAAGGAATAAAATGAACACAGTATTTTCTTCTTTTCTGTTATTCTAGGAGATATAATGATCAATGACACATAAAAGGAATCATTTTTTGTGTTTACGGCATAAAAATGTTTGGATGAGAAACCTACATAAAAATTAAGTTTATAATTTGTCTCCATCACAGATGAAGACTTACCCTATTTTATAATATAAATTTAATGAAATTAGAATTATGATGGACTACAAACTTTTCACCACTTTCCCCAACACCTTAAACACCACTAAGAAAGAAGTATACTACCTGAAATAAAGCTGCTCTCATCATCTACTTTTACTTTTGCTGCCAGAATCCACACAAAATGTTCATGCTCTCAGTAACTGAGAGTTGGGTTTACACTGAAGCCATTTATGTTTTTTTTCATTAATTAATTAATTAATTTTTGGCTGCGTTGTGTTTTCATTGCTGCACGTGGGCTTTCTTTAGTTGCGGTGAGCGGGGGCTACTCTTAGTTGCAGTGCATGGGCTTCTCATCGCGGTGGCTTCTCTTGCTGTGGAGCATGGACTCTAGGCATGTGGGCTGCAGTAGTTATGATATGCAGGATCAGTAGTTGTGGCACACGGGCTTAGCTGCTTTGCAGCATGTGGGATCTTCCCCGACCAGGGCTCAAACCTGTGTCCCCTGCATTGGCAGGCGGATTCTTAACCACTGTGCCACCAGGAAAGTCCCCATTTATGTTTTTTAAAACACAAAAAACGTTCATTGGTTTATTATAAAGGATACAGCTCAAGCACACTCAAATAGAAGAGATACACAGAGCAAGGTATATGATGTAAGGGGTGTGCAGAGCTTCCAGGCCCTCTCCAAGTATGCCATCCTCCCAGCACTCTGATGTGTTCATGAGAAGCTCCTCTTAGAAGCTCCTCAAGTCACTTCTGATTCACATGCTAAAGTTCAGATTGTTTTTCAAAGGGCTTTGTAAAGTAAAAACAAAAATCATATACAGGAATTCCTTTACCACTTCAGTTGCAGTATAAATGAACAGTGTATTTTTTTTTTTCAGGAAAAGACTACAATGATTTTCAGAAACTCATATGGAGATGTCCTCAATTATTTATAGGTTATTTATGTCATTATAGTAAAAATACCCTAATGTAGAATTAACATACAAATAAATGCTCTTTGGATACCCTAAAAGCTTTCTCAACTGGGGTTCAGAGAGAGAGAGAATTAATCCTAATGCCCTAAAGTGCCCAATGTATGTAATGAACTATCTGCTTTTATATGTATCTGGAATGAAACTACCTATTACCATACTTGAGGCAATTGAAAAAATAGTTAAATAGTTACCAGAACAATTTCTTGGTGTACTCTCAGGCCGTCTTTATCTTGTTACAGAAATATTATAAAGAATACCTATCTTGTGATATTTTTATGTACTTTAAAAATGGTCACAGCTGGAATTACTTCTAGTGATTTATTAAAAATGGCTACTTTCAAACTCGAAAAAGAATGAATAAGGAACTCGATTTTACCAATTAAAAAGAAAAAAAAAAAGAAAACTCAACAACAGCTAAATCCATGGCTCATGGGGGAAAACTGCAAACATCCTGTCGTGAACTACCCCTGTTAAATGCAACATCAAAACTCTTAAATTTGTTTTCTCAAATGGTACACAAATAGAAATTTGAATTTATAAATACTGGCACTGGAAAAACAACCTTGGATTTATTAACTTTGTATTGTATTACTGCTGTGCAAGCCTCATAAGGCTTTGTGACTCCTGCTCTATTTAAAAATTTTTTGAATTACTGAATTCTACAAATTTAGAACTGAATATCCTTCCCTTCTTCAATCTCCACATTCTCTGGAGAAGCCATGGTTCTGATAGCTTAGGTGGAAGTATTTAATTCTGTCTCTGTCTCTTTCTTACATGTATTAAAAACTGATCTACAGGACTTCCTAGGTGGCGCCGTGGTTGGGAATCTGCCTGCCAATGCAGGGGACACAGGTTCAAGCCCTGCTCCGGGAAGATCCCACATGCCGCCAGAGCACCTAAGCCTGTGCATCACAACTATTGAAGCCCACGTGCCTAGAGCCCGTGCTCTGCAACAAGAGAAGCCACTGCACTGAGGAGTCTGTGCACCACAATGAACGGTAGCCCCCGCTTGCAGCAACTAGAGAAAGCCCGTGTGCAACAACAAAGACCCAACACAGCCAATAAATTAAATAAATAAATAAATAAATTTATAAAAAAAAAAAAAATTGATCTACACATCTATATAGTTTTAGCACTCTTCCTGCCTAGTTAATTCCCCATTTCCACTTGGAAAATCTATTTGCAGTTTGACAAACCTTGTTCTAAGGTCCTTCATGATAACCTGGTCTCTACCTAATTCTACAAGCTTGTGTTATGCTACTATTCCCTTCTCTTTGTTTCTGCCACAATGCCTTCTCATCCTTGGGTCTTTTCACATGTTGTTCCTTTTTCCTGGAATAATCTTTCCCCTCCTGCTTCTCTTAGTTATCTCTAGTCAACTTTTAGAATTCAGCTCAATTATTGTTCCTACAGGGAAATTCTCTTACCGTCTATCTAGAAAAAGCTCTCATAGTGCCTTATGCTTTTCCTAAAGAGCATTTATTAGTTGGTAAAGATACATTTAAAATTTGCCCACCTCCATGCAAATAAGTTTTTAAGGATGGGGACCATGTCTTTTTTGATTACTATTACATTTCCAGCACCTGAATCATAGTAAAGATGTCAAAACATATCTGTAGACTGAATAAATGATAGTTTTCTGGTATCAAAATTTAGTCTTTAAACAAACCCCAGATCCTTCAGGTGATGCAATTACGATTGTTAAACTGGACAGGTCTGTGGTGATGCTGGAAGGATAAGGACCAAAACAACTGTGTCTCCTCTAACAGCAAAAGTCCTACTAATGATTCAATTAGAAATGTTGGGTTGGAAAAAAGGATATATGGTCTCCTTCCCTTCTTCCTTTGTGGCCTTCCTCTGCAGAAAACTACTCAAAAGTAGACAAGATTGCTAAAAATCATCCATTTCCTAATTTTATATGTTTATGAGGAGTATTCAGACCACAAAGACATGGAGATCCTTTGCAGAAAGAAGCGGGGAGTTAGGAAAAGAGAAAGCTGGGGCAGAAAGGACATCAGTGGCTTTAACATCAAAGGAAAACTTCATATAATAAGTTGTTAAGGCTCTCGGCCAACTGACCTTTCAATATCCAACTGTCTTGATCTTTTTGGCTCCTTTCAGTTTATCTATGAAAGATCACATGCTTTTTCAAGGGGGAGAAAAGCAGCAAAGTATAGCACTAGATTCCTATGTTGTCAAAGAAGGAATCAGCTACAAAGGAGCAATTTATCTGATAATGCTCCTCTATAAAATAGAATTATAGCTATCTACTTAGTTCAGAGGTTCTGTCCCTTAGTTACCGATGATTCTTCTCTTAAGTTAGATGCAGATTTGGCACAAAGGGAGCTTTCTGCCATCTTTTTGTTTTCCAAGAAACATCAGTTACTATCCTGAACTGTTAAAGATAGACCAAATGCAGTATCAAGCAGGGGAAATTCATTCATTCCCTTCTCCCTCATTTATTATAAAAACCCAAACCCCAAAACATAAGTATACTGTAAAACAATGGAAAATACATAAGAATTAAAAAGACAAATATAAGGTCTCTGTAATATACAACTCAGAGATAACTATCTCTAACTTCTACATAATTGTTATTTATGAATTTTTAAACTGAGATTAGTGTATACAGGATTACAACATATGCACGTTTTTCTTTTTTTTTTTTAAACTTAGGACATAATAATACAAATGTATTGTAAATTATTTGGAAACATGATTTTTAATGATGACTCAATATAGTATTTTATGGATTTATCATAATTTAACTATTTCTAGACAGGTTTTTAAAAAAATTTGTTATTACAAATAATGCTACAATGAACTTCTTTAACTATAAGACACTGTAATTATTTTATTATGACAATTTTAGGCTCTAAATGTGTACTATTTCATACTTGCACATTCATTCACACATAACTTTGCAGTTAATAGTGAGTTTAAACTTTTAAAAAGTTGTTTATTAGCTGTTTATTTTTCTTAGTTTGTGAATTCTGTTCATGTCTCATACATGTTTTCCTACTGGGTTACAAATATTTTTCTTTCATATTTTTAAAAGCCCCCTCATATGATCTCTGTATTTTGTCACATTTATTAAAACTATTTCCCAGTTATTTCTTTTAAAAATATTTTTTAAAAGTGGTTTTAAATATTATATTTTAAAACACTATTTATTTAAATCTACAAATAAATTTATTCATTTGTAATTTCTCCCTTTTTTTGTTTTGCTGAAAAAGTTCTTTCCCATCTATCAGTTAAATATACACCTGCATTTCCTACTAATGGCTATGTTATCATTAATAGTTTTTAGTTATTAATCCATATGAAATCTAAAATACAAGATGAAGACAACATTTTTTCACCAAAGTACATTGACCTTTTTTCTTACGGAAATGTTTCAGTGTGGAAACTTTTAAGCATACACAAAGTAGAAAGACTATTACAATGAATCCCTATACGTTTATCACCCAGCTCCCATCATCATTAAACTCACAGCCACTCTTCTTTTATCTACAATCCTACCCACCTTCCTCTGCCAAGATTTATTTCTCTCTCTTACAATGAAGCACATAAATCTTAAGGGTATAACTCAACTTTTATACACATACTGATATACCAGAGTCACCACCCAGATTTAGGTATCCCAGGAGGCTCTCTCACATGCCCTTCTAATTAATATTCACCCAACCTAAAATGTAACCACTATTCTGATCCCATCCTTATAGGTAATTATGTCCATTCTTCACTTTCATATAATGAAATTAATAGACTATAAGCTTTTTTTATGTCTGGCTTCTTTGTCCAACATTAGGCCTGTGAGACTTACCACCAGTGCCCATAGACATAGTTCATTCTTTTCATCTTATACATTATATGAACATATCACAATTTATTTATATCATCTCATGTTGATGGACATTTGAGTTATTTTCAGTGTTTTGATATGATTAAAACTTCTATGAGTATTTTTGCACACGTTTTGATGCACACAAGCACTCATACCTGCTGGGTACGTAGCTAGTATCATTATTATTATTTGACACAGTATGCATGTATGACCAACTACAAAAGATAATGCCAAATGGTGGTTGTACCGATTTACATTCCCCAAAATAATATAGGAAAGTATCAGTTGTTTTACAACTTTGTCAACACTTGATATTGTCAGTTTTTAAAATTTTAGCCATTCTGGTAGGTATGCAGTAGTACCTCATTATATTTTTAATTATACTTCCCTGATAAATAATGAAGTTGAAACTTTTTTTCCTATTTTCTCTTTTGTAAAGTGTCTATTTAATTCTTTTGCCTATTTTTGGAAATGGGGTGTCTGCTTTTTCCTTATTGATCGTAAACTGTTTTGGTAAAAGTTTTTATAGTCTAGAAATGAATCCTTTTTTTTTTTTGGTTGTATGTATTATAAATATTTTCTCCCACTTTTCACTCTCTTAATGGTGTCTCTTTTGATGACTTAAAAAATCTTAATTTTAATGAAATCCAATTCATCTATCTTTTCATTATAATTAGTTCTCTTTTTGTTCTGTATAAGAAGTTCTTTCTTAAGGTCATGAAGATTTACTCAACTTTCATCATTTAATATTTTGCATTTAGGTCTACAAGGCATCTCCAATTAATTTAAATGTATGGTGTGATATAATGGTCAAGGTTTATTTTTAAAATATGGACCCAGTTGACCTATTATTATTGTAGCATTATTTATTGTAAAGACCTAGCATTATTTATTGTAAAGATAATTCTTTCCCTATTGAACTTCTGTGGTGCCTTTGTTATAAAATGAGGTGATTATGAAAAGTGGGTTTGTACCTGGACTCTATTTTGTTCTATTGATCAGGTTGATTATTCTTATGTTGATTAAACACTCTCTTAATTATTGGGTTGGCCAGAAAGTTCGTTCAGATTTTTCCATAACATCTTACGGGAAAACCCAAACAAACTTTTTGGTCAACCCTATACTATAGCTTTATATCAAGTCTTGAAGTCTGGTAGTGTGACTTTTCCCCTTTGTTTTTCAAAGACATCCCCTAGGCTAAAGCACAAAGCACAAGCTTCTTTGTATAATATGTAAGGGTCTCTTTTCCAGAGTTCAAGATTTTATAAATAACCACAGTGTTTGATACTTGCAATAGGAGGCATTCAATAAATATACGCTGCTATGAATTAGTCTGGAATGTGACTTCTTATGAGAACTCATAGTATCAAAATATAAAGTGAAACACTAATGCTACCACCCCATATCCTTACTATGAAACTGGAAGATATACATCTTTATCATAAAGAGTTAAAGCCACTTTTCATGAAAGTCACATGGAATGGTGAAAGGCAAGCAACACATTGACGGTGATACCTGTGTTTGAAACTCCCTCAAACAGGTTATCATGTGTGTATTCCCAAACCATGTAAGCATTAGAATAAAAAAGGGGGGAAGGAAAGAGAAAATAAAAGGGAGTTTTTTTCCAGAGGAGACTTTTGTCCCTTGCCTTCTTCCTAGCATGGAATTTTCAAACTACCTACGAGTGGTTCTCAGAGCATTACTGATGTTCCATCCTCTATACAGTTAGTTTTAAGAGTTCTATTTTTGAGAGGCTATTATGGAGGGAAAGAGAGGATGGCAGTCCGTAAAGTTATCTAATCTATACTTTTGCCAGCACTGCTTAAATTGCTTTGGCAGGAATATCAGTGCATTTCATGGTTGGGAAAGAATTTTTGTGTGTGTGTGGATAGGGAAAGCAATCATTTTCAAGTATGCTTGCCAAGTTCTACAATAAAGAAAAGACTGGTTAACACTTTGCATTATGATTTAGTGCTATCTGATGAGAAGGCAAAGAAAAAAAAAAAGAAAGTAAAAAAGGCCTTAAAAATGTTTTACTAGCTCTCTGTAAATATTCTCTATATTTTGATTTTTGCAAGTACACATTTAATTCTAACTAGTCTTGAAAATACCTTTAATTTGGCTTTTTTTTGAGCCTCGAGAGCAGTCTTTCTTAAATCCTCAGTCTGCTTCTGTAACTGTTCGTTTTCCTGCTGAAGTTTCAGCCTTTGTTCACTGACAAATCCACAGTTCTCTCTCTCAGACTCCAATACATTTTGAAGTTTCTGAATCATTTCTTGGCAACGTGATATCTCTTCCGAGGAACTGATTAAAAAAACAAAACAAAAGGAACCTTTAAACTTAATGATCTGTAATAGAAGTCAAGAAGTCTGTCTATATTTTATACTGTAGACTTGTTTTCTTTGTTCTGAGCAATTTCTCTTCACTGCAGACTTAATAAACTATGTGGTTTCACAATGTTATGTTACACCAGGCAAATATGTTCAATTTAGCAATCTTAACTTAAAATAGATAAACTGAACTGCTATCACTCACCTAGAAAGTCAAAGTGAAATCTCTTTCAAATTTTCACTAACACTGAGAATCACTGTGTAAAGAGGACTTCAAGGGGAGAAACTAAAGCTAATGGTGAGGAAGCTGGAGTAGGCAATAATCAAAACTCCTTTCATCATCAATGAACTCTGTAGGAAGACATTAGCTGACTATTATAAATTATAAATTATAAGACCCATTTCATATTTTCCTGTTATATTTGTCTTAGAAATAGTTGTTATAAACTTCTAGTTGTATAAACTTCTTGTTTTATCACAGTTTAAACAGGCTATGTTTCTTGAACTTTCTCAACAACCTCCAGACATGTATATTGCTTCAATATACTGCTAATTTTATTTTTTATTCCCATCTTTTAACATTTCCATCTTTTCAATCCCAGATAATTAAATACTATGAACATTTCCTGGTCAATAGGTGCCACAGGGAATATATAAGGTCCTTTATTCCCATAATACTTGTAGCTCCTTTTTCCCTATTTCAACCTTGGCTGATAAAGTTCCTAATGAAATGATGGATCTAGGCAATGATCCTCAAAAAATGCTCAAGTCATAAAGATGCTAAGATCAAAAACAATGATAATATGCCTCCAAACAGGAGTCCAAAATATTACCATTTATGAAGAATTCTTACAAAAAAGTGAAAGCTGAATCAGATCAAGCTTCCTAGTTTAGTTATTAGTTTTTAGGAACTGCATGGGGCAGGAAAGAAGATAAATGACACCACATATATATGTGTAGGTAGAGGAAACTCTACAATACTAACAACCCAGTTTTTTCAATAAATTATCTGTAAGAAAAAAATAAAGAAATGAGGCGATTCCTAGAGAATATATATATATATGTCTGCATCCTCATATGTACACATATACACATACACCCCACCTTTTCTTTATCCATTCTTCTGTCAACAGACATTTAGGTTGTTTCCATATCTTGGTTATCGTCAATAATACTGACTGCAATGAACATGGGAGTGCGGACATCTCTTTGAGACAATGATTTTGTTGCCTTTGGATCTATAGCCAGAAATAGGATTGCTGGATCATATGATCGTTCTATTTTTAATTTCTTGAGGCACCTCTATACTGTTTTCCATAGTGGCTATACTAACTTACATTCCCACGGACAACACAGAAGGGTTCCCTTTTCTCCACATTCTTGCCAACACTTGTTATCTTTTGCCTTTTTGACAGCAGCCATCCTAACAGGTGTGAGGTGATACCTCACTGTCAGTTTGACTTGCATTTCCCTGATAATAAGTGATGATGAGTACCTTTTGATATATCTATTGGCCATCTATATGTCTTCTTCTGGGAAAAATCTGTTCAGGTCCTTTGCCCAATTTATCTGTTTTTTTCTTGTTTTCTTTTCTTTCTTTCTTTTTGGCTATTGAGTTTTTCAAGTTTGTTCTATATTTTGGAAATTAACTCCTTATCAGATGTGTTATTTGCAAATATTTTTTCCTATGCCACAGGTTGTCTCTTCACTCTGTTGACTGTTTTCTTTGCTGTGCAGAAAGTTCTTAGTTTGCTGTAATTCCTCTTGTCTATTTTTGTATTATACATGTACTTGTGGGTCATATCCAAGAAAATCACTGCCAAGACCAATGTCAAGCTTTTTTCCCTTATGTTTTCTTCAGTAGTTTTATAGTTTCAGAATGTACATTTAAGCCTTTAATCTATTATGACCTGATTTTTGTGTATGGTGTGAGATGAGGGTCTGATTTTTCTTCTGCATGTGGATGTCCAGTTTTACCAACACCACTTACTGAAGAGACTATCCTTTGCCCATATGTGTTCTTGGTACCCTTGTTGAAGATCAGTTGACCACAAATGTGTGCATTTATTTCTGCTCTCTCTGCTCTGTGCCATAATCTATGTGACTGTTTTACGCCAGTATTGTACTGTTTTGATTACTAAAGCTTTGTAATATATTTTGAAATTAGGAAGAGTGATGCATCTAGTTTTATTTTATTCTTGCTCCAGACTGCTTTGGCTATTCGGAGTCTTTTGAGGTTCATTACGAATTTTAGGACTTCTTTCTATTTCTGTGAAAACACCATTGGAAATTTGATAGGGATTTTATTGAATCTATAGATGGCTTTGTGTATGGACATTTTAAAATTATTTTATTCAATTTATAAACACATCTTTATATTTATTTGTGACTTTGTCAATTTATTTCCTCAATGTTTTTTTGTTTTCAGTGCACAGATTTTTCACTTCCTTGGTTATAGATTCATTCTAAGCATTTTATTCTTTTTAGTGCTACTCTAAAGGGAATTGCTACTTTCTTTTTTTAAAAATCTATTTTATTGAACTATAGTTCATTTACAATGTTGTGTTAATTTCTGCTGTACAGGACAGTGATTCAGTTATACAGGTATACACATTCTTTTTCATATTCTTTTCCCTTATGGTTTCTTTTTTAAGAACTTTTACTGAGATACAATTGACATACAATAAACTGCATATATTTAAAGAGTACAATTTGATATTTTTTTCTTATTAATAATGTACATATGGCAATCCCAATCTCCCAATTCATTCCCCCCCAACCCCCCACCCCCCATTAGTTTCTTTTTCATACAGTTTGTTGTTAGTAACTTTCTGTATTTGTTTTAATGGCTTTGTGGTTGAGTCTCCATTTTTCAATATATGCAATCATGTCATCTGTAAACAAAGACAATTTTACTTCCTCTCTTCCAGCTTAGATACATTTTATTTTTTCTTCTTGTCTAATTTCTAAGACCTACAATACCATGTTGAATAGAAGTGGCAAGAGTGGGCTTTTTCATGATCTTAAAGAAAAAAACTTTCAGCTTTTCACCATTGGGTATGACATTAGTTGTGGGCTTGTTATACATGGCCTTTACTATGTTGAGGTACATTTCTTCTATATCTAATTTGTTTAGAGTTTTATCATGAATTATATTTTGTGAAATGCTTTTTCTATATCTATTGAAATGATCATATGAATTTTATCCCTCATTCTTTAATGTGGTGTTGTATCACATTTATTGAACTGTGTGTGTCAAAACCATCCCTGCATGCTAGCTATTAATCCCACTATGATCCTTTTAATACACCCTTGAATTTGGTTTGCTAGTGTGTGTGTATTTTTTTTTTTTTTAGGATTTTAGCGTTCGTTTATGTTCATCAGGAATATTAGCCTCTACTTTTATTTTCTTATAGTATCTTTGTCTTGCTTTGTTACCAGAGTAATGTTGGCCTTGCAAATGAGTTTGGAAATGTTCTCTCTTTTTCAATTTTATGAAAGAGTTTAAGAAGGAATGGCACTAAATCTTCTTTAAATGTTTGGTAGAATTCATCAGTGAAGCCATATGGTTCTGAACTTTTCAAAAATCCAAGGAGGTTTTTGATTACTGATTCTATCTCCTTAATAGTAACTGGTCTATTCAGATTTTCTATTTCTTGTAAGGTTGATGTTTCTAGGAATTTACACATTTCTTCATGGTTGTCCAACTTGTTGGCATATCATTGTTCATAGTAGTTTCCTATGGTCCTTTGTATTTGTGTGGTATCAGTGATAATGTCTCCTCTTTTATTTCTGATTTTTATTTATTGCGTCTTCTTTCTTTTTTTCTTAGTCTAGTTACAGGGGTGTCAATTTTGTTTATCTTTTTGAAACACCAAGTCTCAGTTTGGTTGATCTTTTCTATTTTTAAGAAAAATTCTTTATTTGATTTATTTCTGCTCTAATCTTTGTCACTTCCTTCCTCCTCCTAACTTTGGGCTTAGTTTTTTCTTCTTTTTCTAGTTCCTTGAGGTGTATAGCTGGGTTGTTTATTTGAGATCTTTCTTTTCTTAATGCAGACATTTATCACTGTAAACTCTCCTCTAAGAACTGGTTTTGCTGCATATCATAAGTTTGGTATATTTTGTTTCTATTTTTGTTTGCCTCAGGATATTTTTTGATTTCTCTTTCTATTTCTTCTTTGACCCACTGGTTGCTCAGGAGTAGGATATTTAATTTCCACCTATTTGTTTATTTTTCAATTTTCCTCCTATTACTGCATTTCAGTTTCATACCATCGTGGCTAGAAAAGATACTTGATATAATTTCAATCTTAAATTTGCTAAGACTTATTTCGTGGCCTTTCATATGATCTGTTCTGGAGAATGTTCTGTGTGTGCTTGAGAAGAATGTGTACTGTGTTGCTGTTGTATAGAATGTTGTTAGGTCTACTTGGTCTTTAGCATTGCTCAAATGTGCTATTTTCATATTGATTTTCTGTCTGGATGATCCACCTATTGCTGAAAGTGAAGTATTGAAATTCCCTAGTATTATTGTTTGCTCTCTGTTTCTCCCTTCAGTTGCTAATATTTGCTTTATTGTACTTAGGTGCTCTGATGTTGAGTGCATATAGTTTTACGATTGCTATTTTCTCTTGACAAATTTATTCCTTTATCATTATAAAATGACCATCTTTGGTCTTTTGACAGTTTTTGACTTAAAATCTATTTCTTCTGATATAAGAAACCCTGCTATCTTTTGGGTACCATTTGCATGGACTATCTTTTGCCATCCCTTAACTTTTAGTCTATGTGTTTCCTCAGATTTAAAATCAGTCCCTGGGGACTTCCCTAGTGGTCCAGTGGGTGGGGCTCTGTGTTCCCAATACAGGGGGCCTGGGTTCTAACCCTGGTTGGGGAGCTGGGTCCCACATGCATGCCATGGCTGAGAAGTCCACATGTCATGGCTGAGAAGTCTGCATGCCACAACTAAAAGATTCTGCGTGCTGCAGCTAAGACCTGGTGCAGTCTAAATAAATAAATTAAAAAAAAATACAATCAGTCCCTGGCAGGCAGCATATAGTTGGTACTTGATTTTTAATCCATTGAGCCTCTCTATGTCTTCTTATTAGAGAATTTAATCCACTTACATTAAAAGTCATTATTAATAGGTAAGGACATAACTATTGCCATTTTGTTGTTTTCTGTTTTGTAGTTCCTTTATTCCTGTTTTGTCGTTCCTTTATTCCTGTTTTGTCTTCTTCTTGTTGATTTTTGTACTATGCTTTCATTCTCTTAATTTTTGTGTACTTATTACACATTTTACACATTTTTTCTTTGTAATTAGCATGAGGCTTACATGAAACATCTTAGTCTATTTTAACCTAGTAACAATTTAACTTCAATCATAAATTATCTCTACAATTTTACTTCTCTGCTCTCACATTTCATGTTACTAATGTATAACTTACATATTTTTATATTGTAAAACATTATTATCCATTAAAACATTATTGTACCTATTGTTATTTAAAAAAACTTTATATTTTAACTTCTATACTAGAGTTACGAGTGATTAATGTACCACCATTACAGTGTTAGAGTATTCTGAATTTGACTATATCCTTATCTTTACCACTAAAGGTTTATACTTTCATACTTTTCTTATGTTGCTAATTAGTGTCCTTTCATTTCAACTTGAAAAACTCCCTTAATTATTTCTTGTACAGTAAGTCTAGTGGTGATGAACTCCCTTTTGATCTCTGTTTTCTGGGAAAGTTTTTATCTCTACTTTGTTTCTGATGGAGAGCTTTGTTGGGTATAATATTCTTGGTTCATAGTTTTTTTTTTTTTTTCTTTCAGTACTTTGAATATATTATGCCACTCTCTCTTGGCCTGCAAGATTTCTTCTGAGAAATCCATTGATAGTTTTATGCAGGGATTGAGGGAGTCCTTTGTATGTGATGAATCCCTTTCCTCTTTCTGTTTTTAAAACTCTTTTTTTCTTTGACTTTGGACATTTTGATTATAATGTGTCAAATGGAGCCCTTGATGTTCACCCTATTTGTTCTTTGGGCACCAGGGATCTGGATGTTCACTACTCTCCCCAGATTTGGGAAGTTTTCTGTTATTATTTTCTTAAATAAAACTTTCTCCCCCTTTCTCATTCTTTGCTTATTCTAGGATTTTCATAATGTGAATACTGATTCACTTCAAGATATCCCATAAGTCATGTAGATTTTCTTCACTCTTTTTCATTCTTTCTTCTTTTTGTTTCTCTCACTGCATGATTTCTAATGACCAATCTTTGAGTCTGCTGATTTTTCTTCTGCATGACCAAGTCTGCTGATAAAGCTCTCCACTGAATTTTTCAGGACAATCACTGTATTCTTCAACTCCAGGATTTCTGATTGGTTCTTTTTAATGGTTTCAATTTCTTTGTTAAACTCCTCATTTTGTTCATGTATCATTTTCCTGATTTCATTTAGTTGACCATCTGTGTTCACTGAGCTTCCTTAAGACAATTATTTTTAATTTTTTGTCAAGAAGTTCATGAATCTCCATTTGTTTTGGGCTGATTACTACAGTCTTATTAGTTTCCTTTGGTGTTATCATGTTTGCCTGACTCTTTGTTGCTATCTGTGCATTTGAAGGAGCAGACTCCCCTTCTAGTCTTTAGACTGATTTTGGCAGCTAAAGACCTTCTCCTGCCTTGTCCCAGAACTGATGGGACTGCCTCTGGGGTCACAGCTAAGTGGCACTAAAACCATGTCATGTGGCTGTTGCCAGGTCCATGGCTGGCAGATCTGTAACCAGGGGTGCAGTCAGGTATTGTATCTAACACAATTCTAAGATGCTCCTGTCATGTTCACAAGGCTGGTCTATGGGCAGGCAGAACTGCTTCTGGACTGTGGTAGAGTGGGACTAGAGCTGGGTCACAGACTGCTTTAGGGATCATAGTCAGGTCTGAGGTTGGTGGACCTGTAATGGAGGCATCCACAGGCGTGGCTTCTGCTAGGTTCCTTGGGTGAATCCCTGGCCATGTAAGACTGCCTCAGACTGTGGTAGAACAGGGCTGGATCCATGTCTTGTGGATTTTGTTGGGTGTCAGGTCCATGACTGGGGGACTTGTTACCAGGGGCATAGTCAAGTATAGCTTCCAGTGGGTCCATTAGTGCTCCCGTCAGGTTCCTGCACTGGTTCCTGGGTAGGCAGTCTTATGTTCAGGCTACAGGAGAGTGGAACTGGGTAAGAGGAATGCTTTGGGGGCCACAGTAAGGTCTGAAGTTGGTAGGCCTATTACTGAGAGTACCTATAGGGTTCCTTGGTAAGGGGCTAGGTGCAGGATGGGGCAAGCAGGGCTAGAGCCAAGTCCACAGCAAGATGGGGCTGCTTTGAGTTCACAGATGAGATCACAGTTGGAGGGCCTGCCACTGGTGTGCAGGTTAGCCTCATTTTGGGGCTCCACCAGGGTGGTGCAACCTCCTATCTGATTCCAGTGCTCCCACAAGGCATTTTTGTCTATGGATGCCTGTTAAATATTTGTTTTTGTGGAGAGACATGGGCCGGGAACCTCCTATTCTGCCATACTGCTGATATTATTCCTCTTTATTTTTAAAATATCTATTAAACATATTCTATAACAGAGATTGAAATTTCATGCAACTTAAGTTTTACTATACGAAGTAATACTCTGGCAGGAAAAGGTAGAGAAATATTCAGAATGGATAGGCAAAATTAAAATTTATCATTTTAATATACATTTTATAGACAATGTAATAAATAAAAATGATGGGTTATTATTGAATATTCAATACCTCTAATCTGAGTTTAAAAGCAATAGTTATAAGTTGCTGTAATAGCCGTATACTTAGCATGAAGAAAATGATCTTATGAACATCCTATTTAACTGCCAGAAACAAGAAATTTAAAATAAAATGGTACAGTAGTGTATCTTTTCTTCCTGAAGAAATTAGTTTTCAAAAATAATCTTGAAAAAAAATTCTATTTGGTGCTAAAAAGTCTCTTTTCAACACAAGATATAAGTCCTATAAAAAATAAAAAATGTGTCAAAAATTGTATGAATTCTGAAAATCCAAAAGAATAACTTACTTTATTTCAAGTTGTTTAATTTTATTTTCTGCTGTCTTAAGTCTTAGTTGAAGATCATCTTTTGAACGCTCTGCAACCAGGCATCTTTGGTGCATTTCTTCTAGTTTTCTGTAATCATTTTCATTTATTCTGCCTTCATGGTAAATCTGCAGAGGAGGCTTATGTGTATATTACTTTGCAGAAGAAAATTATCTCAAGAAATTATACAGTTTAGAAACTGAAATAAATGTTGAGAAATAAAAACTCATGATCATGTGTTCATCTGTTCCTAATTATAATATTAAAATATATCAATAATTAATTTTGGTTGTTCCACATTTACAAAATAAAATGCTGAAAAATGACAAAATAATTGCTTATTTTTAAAAATTATTCAGGCTTATTGTACTATTCAAATCATTTTAATAAATGTTAGAAAGAAATATAAAATAGCTGAAATTAAAAAAATACTCTAAATGTTACCATTTGGAGATAACTTTGATTCTTTGATGAACATTTTCAAGACCATTCTGTATTGCAATATTCAAAAGTACAGATACATGCTGTGGTGCAATGACTAGAACTATCTGAAAGTGAGTTCAGAATTTCACTCTAGGTTAACCAGATAATGATCTAGCTGAAATTCAGGCTTCCCCTTCCCTAGCAGAAGTGGTTGTACCCAAGCTCTGCTTCCAGCTATGACACAGAGGCTGCAGCACATCGTGAAATGCAAGGTCTCCCAGTGCCGGGCAGCTCATATTTTCAGACACACCCTACAAACAGGTACCCTCCAAACCAGACTGCTTGGCCAGGTAACCTGTGTCTTCTCCCACTGACAAGACTGTTTTGTCACTCCTGCTCTACAAAAAGACAGAGTATCAGTATGTCTATGTCCTACTGATAAAATACAGACCTATACTGCAGGACTAGCAGTATTTTGACTATAGCATGCTTGTGTGGAACAGCGGAAGAAGAGAAACCGTGACTTCTCTTTACCTGTTGCCTTTAGTCTTGTAGGTTCTGCATTTCCCCAATAAAGCCTATTCCTTAACCTATGCCATGTGATATTAAAAAATTCATCCCAAAACCTGATGGCAGGTAGCAATTGAAATGGGACCTATTCCTATTCCATTACAGAAGGAAACTCAGAAGGGATCAACCTTGCAGGAGTGGTGACCATGAACAGCCTGCCTTAAATATGATACGTATATTTCTTTTTTTTTCTCTCCACAAATGGGATAATATACTATATTCTCCTTTGTAAATTATTCTTTTACTATCTGATGTTATCATAATCTTTTAATGTCAATAAAGAAATATAACACTTTTTTTTAATAATACATAGCTCTTCCTTGAAAATCAAACTCTGACTCTACCATTTTCTATTTTTCTTTTTTAACAGTGGGCAAGTTACTTAACCTCTCTATGAAAGTTCCTAATGCAGCACCTAAAACACAGTATGTGCTGAATCAAATTTAGCCTTTTTCCCCCTGAGGTATTTTAAAAGAGTGGGATATTTACTGCTAATAAAAAAAGTTATCTAAGTAAGAAATAAATTTTAAACTACAGACATCTCACAATATTCTTTCTCATATGTCACTGGAGTAAATATTCTTTCCTAACTATGAATAAAAATCTGTACTTTTAAAAGGTAAAAATCATAGCAATTTATAATTTTTTATTATATATACTTGTTATATTTATAGATGGCCTAAACCCAATAAGAGTTGGCAGAAAATTTAAAAAGAGAAGAAAGACAAAATGAAATTTAATATTGGGATGAGGTCCAAGCAAAGAATACAGCTACGCTGTAAAATTTATACCTTTAGTGAAAAGTCCAAATAATGTGGCCACTCTTGTAAAGAAATGTATATAGGCAATACCAGTATTTAAATGTAGATTCTGAAAATATTCCAAGCAAATAAAAGCACTCACCAGGAGAATACTTATAATATAGGGGTTGCTAGTAGATAGTATGATGAAAGCAGACAGTAATGTTGAACATTTGCAGTTGGGTTTTAGGTAGCTATTTTTTCCTTTTTCTTTTTACCTTTTCTAGCTCTTCTTCCACTGCTTTTTTCTCCCTAATGGCTCGTTCAATTTGACCTTGTTTTTCAGCACACTCCTATAAATTCAAATCATATCATAAATAAATATATTTGTAAAACCTTAAGAAAAATGGGGCAAAATAGAAAAGGAAAATGATTTGCTCATAATAGGAATACCACACTTACCCTATCTATATAGCAGGACCATACTGATTATTTAAAAAACAAACAAAAAAACCCTCAATCTTCAAAGAGCTACCTATCTCAGGAAATCACCTCTGGTATAGAATGCCAAGGAGTTCTAAGTAAACATACTAGATGGATAACAGAGGTTGAGGGATTCTTGGGAGAAAAATATAAATGAGACCCCCTTCTTGTATTACAGTTTTCCTTTTCACATATTCTTATCACATATTTTAAAAGGTAACACAAAACTAGACAGTGACACAACACCATAGGATAACCTATGGCCTCAAAGGCTCATGGGTATATAAATTCTAGAACAGTTAACCTTCTTTCGCAAAACTTATAAACATAGTAAAAATGTTTTATTAACACGAACATAAAACATTTCTGGCTCAAAAGGTTTTAATCAGGGAAATCCAACAAGCATAACAATAGTGAATAAAATTTAAAATTTTGCAAATGAGACTAAAACTAAGAACAATCTATTACAATGACTGGCTCTTCACAGCTATCTGTTTTTCTCTATTTTTATGAATGAGTGTGGTTATTCTCTACTATTATGCTTTGGAGGAAACCGCTCTGCTGACAGTACACTGCTAATATTCAATTATCTTTATCATAACTTTATTTTACAGAAGTACTGTATATCAACATTTTTTTTTCATTTTCTTTAATTATTTTTTTTAAGCTCTTTATTGGAATATAATTGCTTTACACTCTTGTATCAGCTTTTGAGGCACTCCAAAGTGAATCAGCTGTATTTATACATATATCCCCATATTCCCTCCCTCCTGCGACTCCCTCCCGCCCTCCCTGTCCTGGCCCTCTAAGGCATCACCCATCATCTAGTTGATCTCCCTTTGTTATACAGCAACTTCCCACTCGCTATCTATTTTATAGTTGGTAGTATATATATGTCTATGCTACTCTCTCACTTCGTCCCAGCCTCCCCTTCACCCCCCCCCCCAACCCTGTGTCCACCAGTCCATTCTCTGCATCTGCATTCTTATTCTTGCCCTGTCACTGGGTTCATCAGTAACATTTTTTTTTTAGATTCCGTATGTATGAGTTAGCATACAGTATTTGTCTTTCTCTTTCTGGCTTACTTCACTCTGTATGACAGACTCCAGGTCTATCCACCTCATTACATATAGCTCCATCTCATTCCTTTTTATGGCTGAGTAATATTCCATTGTATATATGTGCCACATCTTCTTTATCCATGCATCTGTTGATGGGCATTTAGGTTGCTTCCATGTCCTGGCTTTTGTAAATAGTGCAGCAATAAACATTACGGTACATGTTTCTTTTTGGATTATGGTTTTCTCTGGGTATATGCCCAGGAGTGGGATTACTGGATCATATGGTAGTTCCATTTTTAGTTTTGTAAGGAACCTCCAAACTGTTTTCCATAGTGGCTGTACCAACTTACATTCCCACCAACAGTGCAGGAGAGTTCCCTTTTCTCCACACCTTATCCAACATTTGTTGTTTCTAGATTTTGTGATGATGGCCATTCTGACCGGAGTGAGGTGAAACCTAATTGTGGCTTTGACTTGCATTTCTCTAATGATGAGTGATGTTGAGCATCTTTTCATGTATTTGTTAGCCATCTGTATGTCTTCTTTGGAGAAATGTCTATTTAGGTCTTCCGCCCATTTGTGGATTGGTTTATTTGCTTTTTTGGTATTAAGCTGCACGAGCTGCTTGTATATTTTGGAGATTAATCCTTTGTCCGTTGCTTGGTTGGCAAGTATTTTCTCCCATTCTGAGGGTTGTCTTCTTGTCTCGTTTATGGTTTCTTTCACTGTGCAAAAGCTTTTAAGTTTCATGAGGTCCCATTTGTTTATTCTTGATTTTATTTCCATGATTCTAGGAGGTGGGTCCAAAAGGATCTTGCTTTGATGGATGTCATAGAGTGTTCTGCCTATGTTTTCCTCTAGGAGTTTTATAGTGTCTGGCCTTACATTTAGGTCTTGAATCCATGTTGAGTTTATTTTTGTATATGGTGTTAGGAAGTGTTCTAATTTCATTCTTTTACATGTTACCAACATGTTTTTAAAGTTTAAAATAAGCTTCTAAATTATGACCCCAAATTAATGAACTCTGATTATAATGAAGATCTTTAAACCTATGTTGTAAATCAGATGATTAATCTAAACTTATCTTTTATTAAGATAGAACTGTAGTGTATAAGAAATGTAACTTTAATGTTCCATATATGTTCACATAATAAGTTGCTAACCTATGGAAAGGTACTTTAGTGGTATGAAATTTGGGATTTCTCCTGTGTTTGTAATTCGTCTCGTAATTTTTTAATAGTCTATTTGTTAGAGCAGTTTAGGATCACAGCAAAGTTGAAGGGAAGTTACAGATTTCCCTATACTTCCTGCCCCCATACGTACATAGCCTCCCCCACTATCAACATCCTGCAATGCAGTGGTACATTTGTTAAAACTGATGCACCCACATCACACAATGTTATCACCTAGAGTCCATAATTTATATTAAGAGTTCACTCTTGGTGTTGTACATCTTATGGGTTTGGACAAATTTAAAATGACACATATCTACTATTATAGTATCATATAGAGTAGTCTCACTGTCTTAAAAATTCTCTATGCTTTGCCTACGCTTATTCATCTCTCTCTCTTCCTTAAGCCCTCGTAACCATTGATCTTCTTCCTGTCTCCACAGTTTGCCTTTTCTAGAATGTCATATTGTTGGAATCATATATTCTGTAACCTTTTCAGACTAGCTTCTTTCACTTAGTCATATGCATTTAAGTTTCCTCCATGTCTTTTCATGGTGATATAGCTCATCTCTTATAAGTGCTGAATAATATTCCATTGTTTGGATGTACCACAGTTTATCTATCCATCACCAACTAAAGGACATCTTGGTTGGTTCCAAGTTTTGGCAAGTATGAAAAAGGCTGCTATAAACACCCATGTGCAGGTTTTTTTGTGAACATAAGTTTTCAACTCCTTTGGCTGACTACAGAGGAATGCAATTATTGGATCCTATGGTAAGAGTATATTTAGTTTTGTAAGACAACACCAAACTGCCTTCAAAAGTGGCTGTACCATTTTGCATTCCTATCAGCAATGAATGAGAGTTCCTCTTGTTCTTGTCAGCATTTGGTGGTGTCAGTTTTCTGGATTTGGGCCATTGTAATAGGTATATCTGGCACTTATTTGGTGTAATGAGTGGTATCTCATAATTGTTTTAATTTGCATTTTCACATATGATTTGGAGTATCATTTCATTTACTTATTTGCTATCTGTAAATCTTCTTTGGTGACGTGTCTTAAGGTCTTTGGCTCATTTTTTAATCAAATTGTTTTCTTCCTGTTGAGTTTTAAGAGTTCTTTGTATATTTTGGGTAATAATCTTTTATTAGATATGTTTTTTTTTTGTAAATATTTTCTTCCAATCTATTATTTCAATTCTCATTTTCTTGATAGTGTCCTTCACAGAGCAGAAAATTGTAATTTTAATGAAGTCCAGCTTACCAGTTGTTTCTTTCATGGGTCATACTTTTGGTGTTGTACCTAAAAACTCGTTGCCAAACCCAAGGTTATCTAGATTTTTCTCCTATGTTATCTTCTAGGAGTTTTATAGATTTGCATTTTACATTTAGGTCTGTGACCCATGTTGACTTAATTTTTGTGTAAGGTCTATTCCAGATTCACTCATGTGAATGTCTAACTGTTATAGCACCACTTGTTAAAAAAAGACTATCTTTGCTTCATTGTATTACCTCTGTTCCTTTGTCAAAGATCAGCTAACTGTACTCATGTGGGTCTATTTCTGGGTTCTGGGTTCTGTTCCATTGATCTATTTGTCTGTTGTTTCACCAATAACACCCTGTCTTGGTTATTGCAGGCTTAGAGTAAGTCTTAAAATGAGGTACAATGTCCGTTCTCTGACTTTGTTCTTCTTCAATGTTGTATTGACGTTTCTGGGTCTTTTGCCTCTTCACACAAACTTTAGAATCAGTTTGCCAATATCCACAAAACAACCTGGTGGGATTTCAATTGGAATTGCACTAAATCTATATATCAAGTTGGGAAGAAACAACATCTTGACAATATTCAGTCTTCTTATCCATGAACATGGGCTATCTTCATTTATTTAGTTCTTCTCTGCTGTCTTTCATTAGAGTTTTGTAGTTTTCTTCATATATACGAGGGTAAGTCAAAAATTATCCACAGTCCGGTTATATTAAAACTTCTGTTGGCTGCACTGTCTTACCAGTGCTATCTGTTCAAGGCTACTGTCTCCCCAGTCACTGCTGTGCAGGTGTGAACCTGTTACATCAGTTCATTTGTAACTGTGGTGCAAGCCAAAATGGATGCCCCATTTGTGATTTGCATGAAAGAGCAGCGTGCAGATTTGGTTTTTTGTGGTCTGAGGGTGTGTATGTCTGCACACTTCTGCCCACACTGTCAACGCTCTGTAAAAACTTTGTTTTGAGGTGTTAAAGCATCCTCCCTATAGTCCTGATCTTGCTCCATTGGACTTTCACCTGTTTGGTCTCCTGAAAGCAGCCCTATGAGGATGAAGATTCCCTTCTGATGAAGAAGTGAAGACACTGGTGCATTCCTGGCTCGCAGCTCAGCCTAAAATACTTTTTAAAGAGGGAATAAGAAAGCTTGTTGACAGATGGACAAAGTATAGTGAAAAGCAGGGAAATTATGTTAAAAAATGATGTATTTATCTTTTATAAAATTTAATTAAAATAAATTCCACAGCCAGAGGACACATAATTTTTCACTCACCCTCATATTTGGATAGATTTACACCTATTTAATTTTGGGGAGCTAATGTAAATGACAATATGTAAATGATGTGTTTTTCATTTCAAATTGCACTTGTTTACTGCTGGTATATAGGAAAGCAATTGACTTGTATATTAACCTTGTATCCTACAACCTTATAATCACTTCTTTGTTCCAGGTTTTTTAAAGTTTTTATTTATTTATTTATTATTTATTTATTTATTTTTTAAAGCTGCTCAAGCAGCTTTAGCTTCAATTTTTTATTTTATTTATTTTTTTTGGCTGTGTCGGGTCTTCGTTGCTGCAGGCAGGTTCTCTCTAGTTGTGGCGAGCGGGGGCTACTCTTTGTTGCGGTGCACTGGGTTCTCATTGTGGTGGCTTCTCTTGTTGTGGAGCACAGGCTCTAGGTGTACGGGTTCCAGTAGTTGCAGCATGCAGGCTCAGTAGCTGTGGCTTGCAGGCTCTAGAGCGCAGCCTGGACCAGGGATTGAATCTATGTCCCCTGCATTGGCAGGCAGATTCTTAACCACTGCGCCACCAGGGAAGTCTCTTTATTCTTTCAGACTTTTTACATAGACAATCACGTTATCTGCAAACAAATTCTTCTTTCCCAATCTGTATATCTTTTATTTCCTTTTTTCATTGGTGGGGTGGTCAAACTGCATTAGCTAGTACTTCCAGTATGATGCTGAAAAGCAGTGGTGAGAGGCAACGTCCCTGCCTTTGTTCCTGATCTTAATGGGAAAGCTATCAGTTTCACAGCTGTAGGTTGTTGTCATTTTTTTTTAATATATATTCTTTATAAAACTGAGGAAGTTTCCCTTTGTTCCTAGTTTACTGAGAGGTTTTTTTTTTTTTTATCATGAATGGGTGTTGGATTTTGTCAAATGCTTTTTTCTGAATCTATGATATGATTCCCAAATGACCTTTAATGTAGATATTAATAATAAGGTTAGATCACACTTCTGGGTCTGGTGAGTAGCATATAAAGAAAAATATGTTATAAATGCGTTATGCATCTTTCTTTATCCAATCCACCATTTAAATGCCAAATGACAATAGCTGAATATTTACTTAACCTGAGATAACAAAGTTAAAATGAGACACAAAAATGGAAACTTTATGGAGAAATACAAGAATTCTATCAGAAATGCAGTAAATACTAAAGCAGACATTTATAATTACTATTAAAAGGTTTTCACAGATACTAATCACCACCAATATTCCTACCTTTTGGACAAGAAATGACCAAATGATACTAGAAATTTTTTTCAAGTACCCATGGAGTGCTTCCAAAATCACACCCCATGGAGTATCATAAAGAAAGCCTCAACAAATATTAAGAATCAATATCATATAGACCATGATCTGTGGTCTCTGTTTAACCAGATTAGAAATTAGTAATAAAAAGAAGTATAAAATACCCATGTATTTGGAAGTTCAAAATTAGATTTCTAAAAAATTCATGGATCAAAAAAAGATCATAATGAATGTTTCATTTTACTTGTATAGATTTGGGCATTTATAACCAATCCTCTCCCTCACTTGCTATAGATTAACAAAAAGCCTCTGCTACTTGGCAGAAGTAAAACCTTGAGTATTTGAAGAGAAACTATACCTATATACGTTGCTCTCCAAAGGGAGATATGTGGCTTGAGACAGACTGGCTCTGGCCTTTTCTTAAACCTATCCAAAAAATCTGCACATTAACCTAAAATACAAGATCTTCTCCTTCCTGCAAGCATAACTTAGCTTTGGGTTAGCTAAAGTATGCTTAACTTCCCTCTCTGACTTCATCTTTATTGCACAGGTGGTAAAATTGTTAATGAAGAATAGAAATCAATAGCTGACATCAGGTTATTATGCCTCAAACTGTAGTCTGAAGTTCCCCAAGAAAATGTGCTTTTAAAGTAGTTGAGGAAGGGAGGGAATACGGGGATATATGTATAAAAACAGATGATTGAACTTGGTGTACCCCCCCAAAAATAATAAATAAATAAATAAAATTTAAAAAAAAAAGTAGTTGAGCATGTATTTCTTCAAACATAACTCTAAATGCTTAATATTTCAAAGACTTCAATTAGCATAATCTTTTTTCACCAAACCAACATGACATCAGATAATATTTAATATCTTTAGAAAAATCCACTTAGCTATGAGTTACAAACGTTTTACTATAAATCCTAAGAAGCACCTTCTGTAATAATCTGAAATTATAATTCTTTTTAAACTCTAAAGTGAGTTTACATAGCTCTGGTTGTTACATAGCTAAGAGTTATTTTTAAAATCCCTAAGGGTCTTATTTACTACACATTCCTAAATACAAATAAATAATGTTCTTGTCCCTCCAGAGTTTACAACCTATTAAATAATGCTAGCCTGGGGTAAAACCCCTCTTCTTCAAAGTTGTAAATCTTTTGATAGTTAAATCAGTCCATGTAAGAGAACAAGCAAAATAGCAAGGTGACAGAAGAGGAAGTAAAACTGAAAAACAACAAATAATTAGACACGACTAACTGGTCACACTGCATCCCATTAATTTTACTTAATGTTTTTTACAGTGTTAGAACAAATGACATTAAATAAACAAAAAGTAACACTGTTCATTTTTTGTTCTAAAACTTTTAGGATCCACATACAATGACTAAGGTCCCATCATGTACACTACAGTTTGTAGAACGTGGAAAACATGTGATCATTCTTTCAGAGGTGTTTAAATATCAATCGATCAATAAGAATTTATAGAAGATATATTATGCAAAATACTGTATTAGGCAACAGGGAAAATAAAGGAAAGCATAAGACTCTTCTACCTTGAACTGCTTACAATCTACTTGGAAAGATAAGATTTTCATGAAGAAAGACAGAGAGGGGGAGGGAGGGAGGGAGTGAGAAGATGAGGAGACAGAGAAAGAGAGGCGTAATATAATGTATAATATTTATTATAAGACATAATCATTGCTAAATTTTGTAAGAAAGATTAAAAGTGATATGGAGATTCAGGAAAGATGAGCATTTGTAACACTGAAAATATCTTCCCAATCTTTGGAAATTCTTGTACTTTTATGCCCGTATAAGCAAGGTTATTAAATTCTACTCTTTCCTCTTGCGTCTTTGCTTACTCATCCATGAGTACTTATTTCTTTTGGGAAGGCTGTCTTTCTTCCTTCCCACTGTCTTGTATACTTTCTCTTTCTTTCTTCCTGGTCTCTGAGATGAATCTAGCATACGGTAGCAGCTGCAGCTGGATGCTTCAATAGCACCCTGTGCATTCTTCGTCCAAAAAAGGTAATCACAGTGAAATGTGATAAATGCCATCCATCTTTCCTGCTAGACCATAAGTTCCAAGACTTCAGATGACACATTTATCTTTGATTTTCATTCTTTTCCTAACATCTATTACAGTTCCTGGCTTAATAAGTATCTTCTGAAAAAATGGATGCCCAATAATATGTATCTTAGCTTTTAAAATAAGCAATATTCAGGAGAAAACATCAATATAATCTTCTAACATACCATTTGAAGGGCTGAAAGTTCTTCCGTTAGTCGAGAAATCTGTACATTATATTGTTTTCTTGTGTTTGCAACCTGTAAATTAAGATATTTATGAATTATTTAGGTCTATAATAAAAATAATTAATATCCAATAAAAAATTTAGAATAATAATTTTGATAAAAAATGAATTATAACTTTTAGGACATAAAGGATAAGCACCTGATGTATTAAAGAGTCAAGAATTTATCCATGATGGTGAAAGCAAATGAACAGGATGATATATACTAAAGGACAGTGGTTGTCAAATTTTTGGTCTTAGGATATTTTTATACTGTAAAAACAAATTGTTTTTATACTGGGTTATCTTCCTATTAAAATTTACCATATTAGAAATGAAAACAGAGGGACGCGGCCTGACGGAAAGGGAAAAAGGAGGGCTGGAGGGCGCCAGCAGCCAGCACGTCAGCGGGGACCCGCAGAGAAGCAACTGAACATCAGCAGACGACCTCAGACACCAGAAAGGACTGCAAGGATCCCGACAGAACTGCCTTTTTATACATTTCTATTTCCAGCTAAGTCTTTTGTAGTGCTGACTATATATCTCTCCTACCTTCTTTTCATCTCTATCTTTTATACATTTCTAGTTCTTTCTTTTTATTTTCATATTTCCAGTCACACTACACTCTTCTGTTGCCCTGTTTTCTATCCTTTTATAGTTTATCTTAATATACTTATAAGCAACATTACCGATCAGCTCAGTCTCCTTGCTTTATTCTCCAGATGACACACTGCCTTGGTATTTATTATTAGGTTTTTGTCTTTATCTTAGTTCTTAGTATAATTGTCTAATTTCATTCTGAGAATCTCCAGCCTGTCAGGTGGTACACTAGCTCTTTACTATATTTGATCCTAGCTTTCAGTATCTCCTTGGATTTGTGTTTGTGTGTATGTGGTGTTATTTGTTTGTTTGTTTTTGCTTTTGTTTCTGTTTTGTTCTGTTCCAGTTTTGAATTTCTGTTGGTTTCCTCTTTGAATGTCTGATAGCATACTGGGGTTCTTCTGTCAGGTCTTTCTAGTGCCTTATGTGCTATTGGAATCAGTATTTGTGTGTCTTATACATGAATGTCTTTCCTTGACTTAGTATTTGTTTGACTCAACACTCTGCCATTAGTCTGGGGCTTGGACAGCATTCTTTAAACCCCTCTATTGCCGGAACAAGCAACCTCTGAAGTTGGGACTACCATGAGAAAACAAAGAAACATGATACAGGCAAAGGAGCAGGAAAAAACCCCAGAAGACCAAATAAATGAAGAGGAAATAGGAAAAATGCCTGGAAAAGAATTCAGAGTGATGATAGTAAAAATGATACAAAATCTCAATAACAAAATACAGAAAATACAAGAAACAGTTAATAAGGACTCAGAAGAACTAAAGAACAAACAAACAGCAATGGACAACAAAATAACGGAAATTAAAAATACTCTAGCTGATATAAACAGCAGAATAACTGAGGCAGAAGAACGAATAAGTGAGTTGGAAGATAGAATGGGGGAAATAACTGCCACAGAGCAGGAAAAAGAAAAACGAATAAAAAGAATAGAAGACAGTCTCAGAGACCTCAGTGATTACATTAAGCATACCAACATTCGAATCATAGGCATCCCAGAAGAAAAAAGAAACAAGAAAGGGTCTGAGAAAATATTTGAAGAGGTTCTAGTGGAAAACTTCCCCAACATGGGAAAGGAAATAATTCACCAAGTCCAAGAAGCACAGAGACTCCCATACAGAATAAAGGAGAAATACACCAAGGCACATATTAATTAAACTAATGACAATTAAACACAAAGAAAAAATATTAAAAGCAGCAAGAGAAATGCAACAAATAACATATAAGGGAAAACCCATAAGGATAACAGCTGACCTTTCTACAGAAACTCTGCAGGCCAGAAGGGAATGACAGGATATACTGAAAGTCCTGAAAGAAAAACCTACTGCCAAGAATACTTTACCCAGCAAGAATCTCATTCAGGTTCAACGGAGAAATCAAAAGCTTTCCAGACAAGCAAAAGTTAAGAGAAGTCACCACCACCAAACCAGCCTTACAACAAGTGCTAAAGGAACTTCTCTAAGTAGGAAACACAAGAGAAGGAAAACACCCATAAAAACAAACCCAAACCAATTAAGAAAATGGTAATAGGAATGCACATGTCAATAATCACCTTAAATGTAAATGGATTAAATGCTCCAACCAAAAGACACAGACTGGCTGAATGGATACAAAAACAAGACCCTTCTATATGCTGCCTACAAGAAACCCACTTCAGACCAAGGGATACATATAGACTGAAAGTGAAGGGATGGAAAAAGATATTCCATGCAAATGGAAGTCAAAAGGAAGCTGGAGTAGCAATACTCATATCAGACAAATTGGATTTTACGGCTATTACAAGAGACAAGGAAGGACACTACATAATGATCAGGGGATCCATCCAAGAGGAACATATCACAATGGTAAATATCTATGCCCCCAACATAGGGGCACCTCAATACATAAGGCAAATGCTAACAGCTATAAAAGGGGACATCGACAGTAACACAATAATAGTGGGAGACTTGAACACCCCACTTACATCAATGGACAGATCATCCAAACAGAAAATCAATAAAGACACACAAGCTTTAAATGACACACTAGACCATCTCGACTTAATTGATATTTATATGACATTCCATCCAAAAATGACAGAATACACTTTCTTCTCAAGGGCACATGGATCATTTTCCAGGATAGATCATATCTTGGGTCACAAATCAAGCCTTGGTAAATTCAAGAAAATTCAAATCATATCAAGCATTTTCTCTGAGCACAATGCCATGAGACTAGATATCAATTACAGGAAAAAAAAACTGCAAAAAATACAAACACATGGAGGCTAAACAACACACTATTAAACAACCAAGAAATCATTAAGGAAATCAAAGAGGAAATCAAAAAATATCTAGAAACAAAGGACAATGAAAACACAACAACCCAAAACCTATGGGATGCAGCAAAAGCAGTTCTAAGAGGGAAGTTTATAGCAATACAGTTCTACCTTAAGAAACAAGAAAAACATCAAATAAACAACCTAACCTTACACCTAAAGCAATTAGAGAAAGAACAAAGAAACCCCAAAGTGAGCAGAAGGAAAGAAATCATAAAGATCAGAGCAGAAATAAAGGAAAAAGACAGGAAGGAAACCACAGAAGAAATTAACAAAACTAAAAGCTGGTTCTTTGAGAAGATAAACAAAATTGATAAACCATTAGCCAGACTCATCAAGAAAAAAAGGGAGAAGATGCAAATCAACAGAATTAGAAATGAAAAAGGAGAAGTAACAATGGACACCACAGAAATACAAAAGATCATGAGAGACTACTACAAGCAACTATATGCCAATCAATTGGATAACCTGGAAGAAATGGATAAATTCTTAGAAAAAATACAATCTTCCAAGACTGAACCAGGAAGAAATAGAAACTATGAACAGACCAATCACAAGTACAGAAATTAAGGCAGTGATTAAAAATCTCCCAACACACAAAAGCCCAGGGCCAGATGGCTTCACAGGCGAATTCTATCAAACATTTAGAGAAGAGCTAACACCTATCCTTCTTAAAATCTTCCAAAATATAGCAGAAGGAGGAACATTCCCAAACTCATTCTACAAGGCCACCATCACCCTGATACCAAAACCAGGCAAAGATGTCACAAAAAAAGGAAAACTACAGACCAATATCACTGATGAATATAGATGCAAAAATCCTCAACAAAATACTAGCTAACAGACTCCAACAGCACATTAAAAAAATCATACACCATGATCAAGTGGGGTTTATCCCTGGGATGCAAGGATTCTTCAATACATGCAAATCAATCAACATGATACATCATATCAACAAATTGAAGGATAAAAACCATATGATCATCTGAACAGATGCAGAAAAAGCTTTTGACAAAATTCTACATCCATTTAGGATAAAAACTATCCAGAAAATGGGCACAGAAGGAAATTACCTCAACAAAATAAAAGCCATATATGAGAAACCAAAAGCCAACAGCATTCCAAATGGGGAAAAACTGAAAGAATTCCCTCTAAGAACAGGAACAAGACAAGGGTGTCCACTCTCACCACTATTATTCAACATAGTTTTGGAAGCGTTAGCCACAGCAATCAAAGAAAAAGAAATAAAAGGAACACAAATTGGAAAAGAAGAAGTAAAATTGTCACTCTTTGCAGATGACATGATATTATACATAGAAAACACTAAAGATTCTACCAGAAAACTGCTAGCACTAATTGATGAATTTAGTAAAGTAGCAGGATACAAAACTAATGCACAGAAATTTCTTGCATTCCTATACACTAACAACAGAAGAGCAGAAAGAGAAATTAAGGAAACTCTCCCATTCAGCACTGCAACAAAAAGAATAAAATACCTAGGAATAAACCTGCCTAAGGAGGCAAAAGATCTGTATGCAGAAAACTTTAAGACATTGATGAAAGAAATCAAAGATGACACAAACAGATGGAGGGACATACCATGTTCCTGGATTGGAAGAATCAATATCGTGAAAATGACTGTACTACCCAAAGCAATTTACAGATTCAACGCAATCCCTATCAAATTACCAATGGCATTTTTCACAGAACTAGAACAAGAAATCTTATGATTTGTATGGAAACGCATAAGACCCCGAATAGCCAAAGCAACCTTGAGAAGGAAAAATGGAGTTGGTGAAATTAGGCTTCCTGACTTCAAACTATAATACAAGGCCACAGTGATCAACACAGTACGGTACTGGCACAAAAATAGAAAGGAAGATCAATGGAACAGAATAGAGAACTCAGAGGTAAGCCCAAGCGCATATGGGCACCTTATCTTTGATAAAGGAGGCAAGAATATACAATGGAAAAAAAGACACCCTCTTCAATAAGTGGTGCTGGGAAAATTGGACAGCAACGTGTAAAAGAATGAAATTAGAACACTTCCTAACACCATATACAAAAATAAACTCAACATGGATTCAAGACCTAAATGTAAGGCCAGACACTATAAAACTCCTAGAGGAAAACATAGGCAGAACACTCTATGACATCCATCAAAGCAAGATCCTTTTGGACCCACCTCCTAGAATCATGGAAATAAAATCAAGAATAAACAAATGGGACCTCATGAAACTTAAAAGCTTTTGCACAGTGAAAGAAACCATAAACAGGACAAGAAGACAACCCTCAGAATGGGAGAAAATACTTGCCAACCAAGCAACGGACAAAGGATTAATCTCCAAAATATCCAAACAGCTCGTGCAGCTTAATACCAAAAAAGCAAATAAACCAATCCACAAATGGGCGGAAGACCTAAATAGACATTTCTCCAAAGAAGACATACAGATGGCCAACAAACACATGAAAAGATGCTCAACATCACTCATCATTAGAGAAATGCAAGTCAAAGCCACAATTAGGTTTCACCTCACTCCGGTCAGAATGGCCATCATCACAAAATCTAGAAACAACAAATGTTGGATAAGGTGTGGAGAAAAGGGAACTCTCCTGCACTGTTGGTGGGAATGTAAGTTGGTACAGCCACTATGGAAAACAGTTTGGAGGTTCCTTACAAAACTAAAAATGGAACTACCATATGATCCAGTAATCCCACTCCTGGGCATATACCCAGAGAAAACCATAATCCAAAAAGAAACATGTACCGTAATGTTTATTGCTGCACTATTTACAAAAGCCAGGACATGGAAGCAACCTAAATGCCCATCAACAGATGCATGGATAAAGAAGATGTGGCACATATATACAATGGAATATTACTCAGCCATAAAAAGGAATGAGATGGAGCTATATGTAATGAGGTGGATAGACCTGGAGTCTGTCATACAGAGTGAAGTAAGCCAGAAAGAGAAAAACAAATATTGTACGCTAACTCATATATACAGAATTAAAAAAAAAAAAAAAAAAAAAAAAGGTACTGATGAACCCAGTGACAAGAATAAGGATGCAGATGCAGAGAATGGACTGGAGGACACAAGGTTGGGGGGGGGAAGAGGTGAAGGGGAGGCTGGGATGAAGTGAAAGAGTAGCATAGACATATGTATACTACCAACTGTAAAACAGATAGCCAGTAGGAAGTTGCAGTATAACAAGGGGAGATCGACTCGATGACGGATGATGCCCTGGAGGGCCAGGACAGGGAGGGTGGGGGGAGTCGAGGGAGGGAGGGAATATGGGTATATGTGTAGAAATACAGCTGATTCACTTTGGTGTACCTCAAAAACTGGTTCAAGAGTGTAAAGCAATTATATTCCAATAAAAAAAAATGAAAACAGAACATATCAAATATTTACTTATTAATCATTTTACAAATAATAATAACTGAAGTCATTACAGGTTAACATAAAAAACACTTCCGTGAAAATATGTATATTTTTCAAAAATTAGAAAAATACTTAGAAGAGTGGTATTATTTTACATTTTTGTGAATTTCCTTAATGTCTCTGGCTTAACAGAAGATAGACTGTCATATCTATTTCCATGTTCAAGCTGTTGTATTGTTGCATACCATCAACTTGTGGAAAACAACACTGCAAAGTCATGAGAGAATGAGTATGAAAAAAAACAAACTGTTTTAACTATAATTATGAAAGTAGGTATGACTTTGCAGATCAGCTGAACAATACTTTGAGATCTGCTGCCACAGAGCAAGAGAAAAACTGAATTATACACTAAAAATGTAATTAATAACTTTTAAGGTGCTTTTGTTTTATAAACAGAGGAAGATTTTTATATTACACATCATATTTTAGTGCCAAAGTACTTTGTAAGAAAAACCCTTATTTTAATTAGCAGTTAAATATCTTCAGAAATACTACAATTTATGTGTATAGAGTATTTTTAAGAATTAGTCATGTCTCCTCAGGATGGCTCCTATGACAATATTTTCTTCTAACATCTACTCACATTTTTAAAAAGCCCATGAAGAATAGTGATACTGATGATATATCATCAGTAAACATTTATGACCCAAAAGTTTCTGGAACTATTCCAGGATTTATAAAATGGATTATTTCTAAAACATGATGTAAACCATCTTTAGAATATTTACAACACTGCCATATACTTTGGTTAATTAAACTAGAGTCATCTTTTTGAAGGCCTGCCAAACACATTATCTGTGAGTCCATTTTCATTCCATTTGAGGTTGTAATTAGATGTAGACTTTTCCTATGAATAACTATATTAGGGATCAGTCCATCCTATGTACAGGTCAGTGACATCTTAGTGAGCATTTACGGAGCCTGAAGATGTTATAAAGTGTTCAGAGTGCTTTATGTGTTATCATCTCAGTTCTTACAGCAACATGATAAAGTGGCTATTATCCCCATTACACATGAGGAATATTAAGGCAGAAACCAAGGTATGAAGGTTCTCAGAATAAAATAATTTTGGTTCTTATAAGTCCAGTCATGTCTGTCTCTCTCTCACATAGTTGTTTTAAAGTGTTCTTTTTAGTATCTAGAAGTGATGCAGGTAACATGAGGGTTTATGACCATAGGAGTATATAAATTTTGAAATATTTTTACAGTAATGCTGACAAATTCAGTGAATTATATTCATACTCTTTTGAAAAAAAAGACTGTGTAGGACTACTGATGTTGATGGGATATCACTAGTAAAAGTCTGTGCTCCAAAGGTCATAGGGAATTTTCAGGGGTTAGTATCTGATAAAAACACAATGTAAACCTTGTTATGTGACCAAATATACATATCTGGGAGGTAGTTTTCTGTGGCTGGGGTTCAGAAGTCTGTATGAGGACTAAAATTCCTCTCTTACCCTAACCTTACTTTCTTTACATAAACATGTTCTTCTATAATTTCATGGCTATTAAGAATATTTATAAACCAAATAGTAAAGTATATTAACAAGATATAGGAATAGAAAAGGCAAAGTTGGTGGTGCTAATATTGCTTAACTAGATGAATGTAATTTTGATCACCAAACTTTAGGCCATGATTTAAAATCAGAAGTTAAAAAACAATGTTTTTTCCCCACAAATTCTATTTGTTTGAGAGATATCCAAGAAATACCTATTTCCATATTTTAAAGAAACAAGTTATTGTCATATTTTGTTCAATTTTATAGCCAGAACAGAAACATGCGACAATTTGTTAATCATATTTACTTTACCTAATAAAAATAGGTAATACTTGTAATACTTATGAAGTCTTTAGACATTAATTATCCCCAGTTCGACAGGTTAATTCTACATATTGCAAGACACTTCAAGTTGTAATAAACAGGGCAATTACCACCAACAGAGCTGAAAATTTTCAAACAAAAACATTAAAAAATATATATTTAAAATACAAATGAACAGAAAATATATATTTCATGTATTAAGATATTATATAATATATATAGTTTGTTTACAAAAATCATGCCTACTCTTTGAAATTCCTAGTCTGCAGAAATATATTATGTAAAACGTGAAAGGTTCCTCATTATTCTACCTCCTAGGTTTAACACTGTTCACAGGTTGGTATGTATAGCTCCAGAATTTTCTGTTTCACAGATACCATACACCAAAGTTACATCATAATTATACCATATCACTGACAATTTGCGATTAAATGAAAATTCAAAGGATGACACTAAAAATGTACTTATTTCTGGATAGTGGAATTTTAAGTGATCATAATTTTCTTTTACATATTGGACTGGCCAAAAATTTTGCTCGGGTTTTTCTCTAAGATGTTAGTTTTTGGCCAACCCCATACTCTTATACATTTTCCATTTCTTTCTATAGTATGTTTACTTTTTAATAATAATAAAAAATTTTCCTAAAAAATCAACTTGGCAATAGTGTAGAACTTGGAGAGGGCAGGGTGCTAGGCACATAGGAAGTGCTCAATAAATACTTGATTGAATTGTTGGAATAGCAGGAAAAAGCTGGATACAACGAAATAAGGGAAACCCATAAGGAAGGAAAGATACAGGAGCAAGAGAGGGAAGCTGAGTTTCAGACATGTTGAGCTTCAGATGCCTGGTAAGACTGATAACTAGACATTAGGAGGCAGTTGACTACCCATGTTTGAAGAAGGGTTTAGACTGAACATTGAGACCACAACACTTCTGAAAAATTATACTGAGATTATTCAAGGATTCATGCAAAAGACAACCTCCACCAACCTTAAAAACAATGTGAATTTATCTTAGAATTATAAAATTAGATGAATTCTCATACCATGAATACTTTGATAAAACATTTTTATCATTAAAAGCCATGAAATTTCTTAGTCTACTTTAAAGGTATGTTATAAAAATATTTTAAATTACAACCAAAGTTGTAGTATTCTCAACCCCAAGAACAGGACAGGGGCTTCTACAGAAAGGATATACAAGATTAGGAATAAAAAAAATCCAGGAGTTAGTTTGGATTCTGTTTCAAATTATTAATTTTATCTTGGGAAATCTTATTTCAGCCAGACACTGACAAAGTAATAGAATTCTAAGAAATACTTTTACATCAAGAAACCTTTCAACTTTGTTGGAACAAAATCTCTACTACTTAGTTGCTTGGGAGAAAAGCAAGCATGTTTATTTTTCTTAACTGATGAGGTTTCAAAAACCAGTTTAATCAATTTAACTAGGAGAGAAAATAATACTGCCTGCAGAAAAATACAGGTAAGAAAAAAAATTAACATCTTTACTTTAACCAGTGGAAGAATATACAGTGTATCCACCTATCTTATAGAAGCTCATTTTAAAGGAAAGTTTAGTTTTCAATCACTTATGTAAATAATTTCATAGACAGTCTTTATGAATATGCAGGAAAGTATTTTACTGTAAGTATTACAGTAAAAATGAAAACAGGAATTTCTACTTTTGCAAATTCATGTATCTGACAAAAATATCAAATTAAAAAATTACAATCAAGGGTTTTTGGAAAAGTGGCTGGCTGATTCCAGGTCTGAGGCAAGGAAAGTACAAGATGGGAGAGAAATATCATTTATTTAGGAAAACTAGAGAGAGAATTTGAGAATAAAAAAGAAGACTGATGGTAATGGATAATGAAATAAAAAAATAAAAAAAGATCCATGAATCCATCATGATATTATAAAAGGGGGGAGGACTCCACCAAAAAATAACAGCTAATAAATGTATAGAAAGACTGACAGAATTATAATATAGTAATTTCTATTTACCCCATATATTTATTTATTTTAGGCAAGGATTATCAATAGATGATAAAACCACTGCATGAAAGATTTTGATGGAAAAGCATACCAGTATGGTCTTTAAGTATCTTCCCCAATTATTTATAAAGTACACAATGGAAAAATCTGGTCTTATCAGCTTAACCATGTGGTCAAGCTTAGCTTCACCAATGTACAACTGACATTATCGCTTTCTGTTGTGATGAAGTGGGATGTAGGTATACATATCGCTCTGCCGCAAATGACCTGAATCTATTCAAAATGATAGAGTCACACAAATCCAGATGTGGCATATTCTGAAGGACAACTGGCCTGGATTCTACAAAGGATTCTTTGTCATATCCAAAGGAAGGCAGGGAACTGGGTTAAATTGAGGGAGACTACAGAGACATGGCAGTCAAATACAATGATGCATAAACATGGACTAGACCCTGAATTTTAAAAACCAACAGCTATAAAGAATATTTTAGGGAAATTCGATTGTGGATTGAAGTAATATTGATTTTTTTTAAAGATATGGTAATAGTGGTGTGGTTGTGTAGCAAAATGTCCTTTTTCTGGAGAAACAGGTGCCAAGATGAAGTGTCCTGAGGCCTGCAGCCTATGTCTAAATGTTTGGCAAAAGGGAAGAGTGTGTATGTACATAGAGATGGAATGGGTGTAGCAAGACACCAGGAGTTTTCTGGGTGAGAGGTAAATAAGTGTTCATTGTACAGCTCTTTCCTTTTTATGTATTTGTAGTTTTCTAAAAATAAAAAGATACAAAATGAATGATCAGCAATTTCTCACAGTAATTAAGAGCAGAGCTCATCTGCACCCCTGTTCTGCTATTTCACAGACGTGGAGCCCTAAGCAAGTTAGTTATCTACTCTGTTTTTTAGTTTTCTCATCTTTAAAATGGGTTTTTGTGGTTTCTTCCTCCTAAACTCACTATACTTTTTAACTTTACACCACTTATGAATAAATTCATATCCATACCAGAGGAAAAGGGAAATAAATGTTATGTCTTCCCTGTCTCCTTATATGAAAGCAAACTTATATTTCCAAGACAGTTTTAACTTTCACAAGGCTCGCGATTCAAACCAAGAAACAACTCATCGCTTTAACAAAAAATATAAGATTTTGTCTTGATAATGGAATTGCAAACAACAACACAATTCACAAATCATATAGGTATCAGCATAATGTGATCGAAAGAACGCTGGGCTCAGTATAGCAAGAAGGTGTAAGTCTAAGTTCTGGCTTTAATTAGTATACAATTTTGAGTGAGTCAATAACCTCTCAGGGGTTTCAGCTTCATTACCAATAAAATAAGAGGTTAAAGCAGATTTCTCTAGTACTCTGGTCCTAAGATACTCTAAGATACTGCAAGTAACAGTAGGTTTTCTTCTCTTGCTTCTTATGTATTCTAAGTTTCTTTTTGACCCTTCTTCTTAACTTCATACTTCAGGTGTGTTAACCTTCATTACATTTCTAGCCTAAATCTCTCTCCTTCCCAATTCTCCAGCCCCCTACCTCTATCTCACTCTAGGGCTAATGTTAGGGGCTACTATCATGAGATGATTTTTATTTGAAATTTAGCACAATTGATACAATCAGCTGACAGTTAATTAGCTATGTCCATAAGGCAAAAACTCAGGTAGTATCTAGTCTTAAGCTGTGAAATTCTGTAAAATTTTGGAATTTTAAATATAATTAAAACCCCCTTACTTCCTTCCTGGTTCTTATGGCAGCATCTTGCACAAGTCGAGAAACTGTTTCTTTCATTTTCTCTATATCTTCTTCTTTTTGCTTCTCCTCAAGCAGAGCCTTCAGAAAATAATTTGATGTTAATATAGATCACATCATTATTAATAGAGATTACATAATAAATGAGTAAAAACCTATCCACTAATCACTTTCTTGAAAGCATACATTTTATTAGAAACTTCTGAGACATCTCCACTTGGAGATCCTGCCTAAATTATGAATGATATTTATTTTCCCTAACCTCCTCACCTGACCTTGTCCTAACTAAAAATTTATTCTTCTCCTTTGATATTTATTTCAGCCAGTACCATCACTCTTCCAATCTCTACAGCTGGAATTATTTTTGAATTTTCCTTCTGCTTTATTCCCTGCGTAAAATAAGTTATCAAATCTAAATCTTATATTCATGGAAAAATCTCTTGGATTTAACTTTCTTTCCACTGTTTGGTTTTATTCAAATTATGTCCCTTGTCACCTCATACCTCCATCACGTAGACACCACCTACTTCGTCGCCATGACATTTCTAACCAACCAATCATTTCATCTCCCCTAAAAAATACTCCTATAATCCTAGTTCTGTTGTCAGTCACACCCTATTTCTTTGCTTCCCTGGGAACAAAACTCCTCTAAAGTCTGCACTTGCTCATTTCTAAAACTTTCTGTCATGTTCACTCCAATCAGGCTTTCACCACCCATCATCCCTATACTGCTAACCCATGAGTCAATTTTGCATAATTATCTTATCTGATCTGTCAAGCAGCACTTGAGATAATTGATGACTTTCTTCTCCTTGTTTTACTTCCTTTACTGGGCTTTTAGCACACCGTAATATTGGTTTTCCTCTTAATTCACTGATTATTCCTTTTTAGTCTGCATTGGTGTTTCTTCCTCTTCTCCTGAATCTCTTTATTATTGAACTACCCGTCTTAGTCCTTGGTCCTTTTCTCTATCCACATTCATCCCTTGGTGGTCTAATCCAATCTTGTGGTTTTAAATATCATTTATAGGCAGGCAAGTCCCAAGTTTATATCTCTAGTTCAAATATCTTCCGGAGCCTGGAACTCTTCCAATTTTAGGTTTGAGTGAAGTTTTTCTTTTTTTTTGCTCATTACATAAAAGTGCCTCTGTGTTCTGATCCCACTGTCTTCCAAAGATACCATACACATTCCTATCTGGTTTTTTTTTTTTTTCCCACTGTTTAATAAATTTCCCCCTACTTAAATAGGTAAGCTAGTGAGAAGTAACAGCTGTTTGGACGTAACAACTTTGGGGGGAGAATGGGACAATGGGAAAAAGGCAGGTTTCATAAGAAAACTATGCTAAGGTTGTGCTTCATGCCCATTTGTATGGTTGGTTGAGAGAACCCTTGACTTCTTGGAATAAGCAACCGACAGTGGGAACCCTCTGGCAATTAAGCAATGAGTCAAGAGGGAACTTAACACTGTAGCCATACAGTGGCAGTGTATGACTCAAGTCCAATCTGTGGACTTGAGACTTGGGTGAGAAGATTTAAGGGACAGGTAATGAGTATCACTACTGCCTTCTCTGTCCATAGTGCTCCACACAAAATGTTCACCTTCATGACCTAACGTTAAGAATGCTCATGTGATCAGGCTTCAGAGGAGAGAGAGAAACAATTTTGCCCTGCTCTTAATTTTTCTAGTTAACTTAGGTGTTTACAGGAATTCCCAAGCATACTATGTATTTTGTGCCTTTCATCCATTCTAAAAGACAGCATTCAGATCACAGAAGGGAATATTATCTGAAAGATATAAAAAACAGCTTAGCATTCCCATAGCTTAGATTTGGATAATTATTTCTTTTTTATTTCTTAGTAGCTTCTTAACATGCAACTTAAGCTTGTTTTGTTTTTAATAGCTCTCTTGGAAAACTCTCTATCACATAAAAAGAAAACAAATAAAACAAAGTATTTCCTTTGTACTCCCCATACTTCCCACAGGAATACTCTGCATATACTAGGTATTCCATAAATGTTGATTAAATGAAATAGGAATTTAATCATATCTACATAAGGGAGCCAGCAACATTAAAAACAAATCTATTTTGTGACTTCTAGAAACTAAATACCATTAAAGGAAAGTGGTAAAAGACAAAAGCCATGATATGTGATAGCACAGAAATCACAATTGTTAGAGGGTTAAAAGAAAAAAAGAACAATGACGTGAAGACTCCAGTTAATAAATCTTTATAGCTAAATTTAATTCCTATCAATTATAGAAGAGAAGCTTCTGTTCTATTAGAGTAATTGTGTAGATAATGAAGGGGGAATAAAGATTAATAAGATTCATCTGATTCAAATGACTAAAATATAGCATATACATACTGCAGTAAAATGCTTTAACAGATTTTTTTTTTAAAGTATGAGACTACAGGGGATGAAGATTAGTTACACAAGGATTGCAGATATAAAAAAATGTCTAATGAAAGTTTTAGGAGAGGGTTGACATTTTATCATATTTTATGACGTTAAGTCTTAACACCAAGAATGTATCAATAGTATACTATTATTGGTGAGCAGAGCAATTTCATTTTTATGCATTCATTGCATAGTTACTGATTCCCTTACTATCAGGTAATATGGGGGAATGTTCAGTATTTCATTATTTTATTTATTATCTATTCACTATTACTTATAAACTTGTTTACTAGTTTTCTTACCTGATTTTTCTGAAGATTAGCTTCTTCTAGGAGTTGCATGCTATTTCTGGCTCTTACAATAGCTTCATATTTCTCATTTTCTAATTCATTGCACTTTGCTTGTAATTCTCTGGTCTGTTTTTCCAAATGTGTTTTTTCTGCTCTTAATTGGGTAGCTTCTTGGATTGCCACACATAATCTAAAAATTAATAGGCATATTGAGAAAGTTAAATATTTTTAAAAAGGAAGGAGATAGGAGGTTTACAGAGCGTCTATTATAGGACAAGCATTATTCTAGTTACTTTCACATGTATTTTCTCATTTGATTCACACAAAAGTTCTGTAAAGTAGGTTTCATCATTTCCATTTAAAAGAATAACAAACAGACCCAGAGAGCTTAAACATTTAATTAAGGTCATATGAATAATGAGCAGTGGGGCTTAGACTGAGCCTAGATATTCTTACTCTGATTATGTTACATTTTCTACACTTTCTACTTATGTTAACTCATACCATCTTATATAGTTACGTGACAGTGTTATAAAGCAAATCCTTAAAATATAAGTTGTTCTTTCTATGTATATGGTCTTTTCGTCTTTTACTTTTTTGCCGGGCTCCCCTTTACTACTCTCTACCCAAGGAACCTATGTTAACTTACTAATGTATATCTTTCCATGTTCATAAAATCATGTGTGATTCTTATATACATACTCGTATACACATAAATATATATACACAGTATATACACATCTATCCACAGGCTTTTTGTATGTGTTTTTTTTTAATCTTTACTGGAGTATAATTGCTTTACAGTATTGTGTCACTTTCTGCTATACAACAAAGTGAATCAGCCACTTGTATACATACATCCCCATATCCCCTCCCTCCTGAGCCTCCCTCCCAACCTCCCTATCCCACCCCTTTAAGTCTTCACCTTCACAGGTCATCAAGCTGGTCTCCCTGTGCTCTGTATAAGCTTCCCACTAGCCATCTATTTTACATTTGTTAGTGTGTATATGTCGATGCTACTCTCTCACTACGTCCCAGCTTCCCCTCCCCCTGGTGTCCTTAAGTCTGTTCTCTACACCTGCATCTCTATTCCTACCCTGCCACTAGGTTCATCAGTACCATTTTTCTAGATTCCATAAATATGTGTTAGCATACGGTATTTGTTTTTCTCTTTTTGGCTTACTTCATTCTGTATGACAGACTCTAGGTCCATCCACCTAAGTACAAACAGCTCAATTTCACCCATTTTTATGGCCGAGTAATATTCCATTGTATACATGTGCCACATCTTCTTTATCCATTCATCTATCCACAGGTTTTTAAACATAATTTTTTGTGTTATAAAAATTAAGATCATGGTATATATGCTTTTCTTCACTTGCTTTTCTTATTCAATAATATCTTGTAAAAATCTCCTCAAGCAATACATCCAGAAGCTCTTTTCTTTCCTAGTCTGATGGATATAACTTCTCCTCATTGATAATTTGTATCTCCCTAATTACTGGAGAGTTTAAGCATATTTTAAAAGTTTGTTAGCCACGTGAATTGTCTTCTTTGAATTTCCTTTTCATATTCTTTGCCTATTTTCTTCCTGATGCTTATTTACTTGTTATAATTGTTATAACTTTACTATATACGATATATATTTGCTTGTTCCTTTATAAGAACTTTTTGAATATTAAGATATTGAACCCTCAGTCTGTTCTGTAGGCTGCAAATATTTTTTCCCAAATCTACTTTTTAGTTTGTTGTCTATTGACTCTACTTAGGAAATCTTTATTACACTAAAAATGCTCACTTGAATACAGCTAAATTTGACTATTTTTTTCAACATCTGGGATTTCAGTTTTTATAAAGATGATCTCCCTTATCCATAGATTGTTAATGTAAGCTCCTAGATTTCCTCAAAAAAGTGTTATGCCTTTAATAGTTTAGCCTGTAAATCTTTAATCAACCTGGAATTTACTTCTGAAAGTGCTATAAGAGAGGGTTTCAATTTAACTTCCTTCCAGATTGATGGCCAGTTCTGTGAGTACCATTAGTATCTGATGAACTGAAATAACCCCTTATCACACCTAAAATATGCAAATATCATGATTTACTTATGGACTGTCATGACTCACTGACCTATTTGTCTAGTCTATGTCCAAGTCATATTAATTTGATTATAGTGACTTTATAACATGTTCTGATATGTTCTGGTAACAAAATTCTTCCCTTACATTACACGTCCCTTTGTTTTTTTCAGGCATTTCTTTCCTAAGTGGTGGCATGAGAAGCCATAATGCCCATAACTGTATTTTTATTGTCACCCCTGCATTTCCTAGCTTTTGCATAACATATTTAGATGTCCTATTATATGCCATATTTAGGTTTATTAATGTTGTACCTTTTACAAAATGGTGATTTTCTTTCATTACATAAGGTTCTTCTTTATTCTGCTTACTGCTTTTACCATTAAACCCTACCTTGTGTGATATTAATATTGTCATTCTTGTTTTCTTTTTGTTTACAGTTGTTAATATTCTCCACTAAAACCTTTATTTTTTTATTTTATTATTATTATTTTAGATATTTGGCTTTACTGTAATTTTTTATTAATTAAATAACATTGTAATTATAATCTTTGTGCATAACCTATTAGCCTACCATTCGATAATTTCCTTAGATAATTTTCTGGAAGGATTTCTCCTGACATATGTCACAAACCAACTAGAGACTAGCTATATAATTTTTTTTTTGGACATACAATGAACTGCATATATTTAAAGTGTACAATTTGATATTTTTTTTCTTATTAGTAATGTACATATGGCAATCCCAATCTCCCAATTCATCCCCCCCCATTCCCCCCCGCCCCCCGCTTTCCCTCTTTGGTGTCTATATGTTTGTTCTCTACATCTGTGGCTCTATTTCTGTCTTGCAAACTGGTTGATCTCTACCATTTTTCTGTATTCTGCAAATATGCATTAATATACGATATTTGTTTTTCTCCTTCTGACTCACTTCACTCTGCATGACAGTCTCCAGGCCCATCCATGTCTCCACAAATGTCCCAATTTCACTCCTTTTTAGGGCTGAGTAATATTCCACTGTATATATGTACATATCTTATTTATCCATTTGTCTGTTGATGGACATTTAGGTTGCTTCCATGGCCTGGCTATTGTAAACAGTGCTGCAGTGAACACTGGGGTAAATGTGTCTCTCTGAATTATGGTGTTCTCTGGGTATATATGCCCAGTAGTGGGATTGCTGGGTCATATGGTAATTCTACTTTTAGTTCTTCAAGGAATCCCCTTACTGTTCTCCATAGTGGCTTTATCAGTTTACATTCCCATCAACAGTAAAAGAGAGTTCCCTTTTCTCCACACCCTCTCCAGCATTTATTGTTTTCAGATTTTCTGATGATGCCCATTCTAACCAGTGTGAGGTGATACCTCATTGTAGTTTTGATTTGCATTTCTCTAATAATTAGTGACGCTGAGCAGCTTTTCATGTGCCTCTTGGCCACCTGTATGTCTTCTTTGGAGAAATGCCTATTTAGGTCTTTTTTGATTGGGTTGTTTGTTTTTTTTATACTAAGCTGCATGAACTGTTTATATATTTTGGAGATTAATCCTTTGTTGATTCATTTGCAAATATTTTCTCCCATTCTGAAGGTTGTCTTTTGACTTGTTTATAGTTTGCTTTGCTGTGCAAAAACTTTTAAGTTTCATTAGGTCCCACTTATTTATTTTTAAAACCTTTATTTTAAATTAAAGACAAATCTTCTTTATCTTTCCTTCCTTGATACCTCTGTTCTAGTTCACTTATTCTTTGTTTTAAGTATTTTCTAAAATAACACGACTAGCCTTTAATCAAAATCTGCAGGTTTCTGCTTTTTAATGGAATATAGTCCTCTCATACTTTAATGATTTACATATATGACATTATTCATTCCATCTTAGTTTGGTTAAAGCATTGTGGTAGAAGATGAAACAATCTCTACCTCTCCCACAGAGGTATGGGACAGCTGGCACTTTACTACCATCAGTTCACACATTCATCTCACCATGGCCTCTTGGGGACCAGGCAGAGGAGGTGGACTCATGAAGGGTTTGTACCATCTTCATCTCCCAAGAGTCCATGGATATCAAGAGGGAAGCTTTGTTTAGGACTCTGTGAATTTCAATCCTCAGTCCAGGCTCTCTGACACTAACCTCCAGACTTCACATCTACGCATGTCAGAAAAAGCCTTGCAACTAAAGGTTTCACATGTATTCAACAGTTCAACAGCCCCAGCAACCATTTGGCTCTGAAAAGTCACACTGGTGTTAGGGGTGCAGTTATAGGAAAGTAGATTCAGATCATCAGCTTCATAATTTAAAGTTTTCCATAATTTTATAACATAAAAGATGTATTACTACTGTTATTATTCTCATAAAGCACTTCTATATGCTCTGCAGCCAAATCTTATATGAACCCTTTCTTTCAACTTACTAAAACTGGGCCAAGTTCCCTCTTTATAATAATAGTGACCACAATGATAACAGTAAACACTTGTAAGAACGTTCTTTATTCTATGTACTTTACACATGTTAAAGAAAACATAATCCCCAGTTTCTTCAACAATGCTATGAAATAGGTTATAGCATTAGCCTATGAGGTAGGATTTGAGGTTATATCATATAAATTATGAGGTAGGTTAAATCATTATATTTATTTTATAAATAGAGAGACGGAAGTACAAAGAGGGTAAGCAACCTGCACAAAGTTATTGATCAAGTTATTGGTGAAGCTGGAGTTTGAACTCAGTCAGTTTGGGTCCAGAGTCAGTGTTTCTAACAAATATGCTATAGTGCCAAATAGGAACTTCCACCTAAGGATGTCTACTCTTGCCACTACTATTCAACATAGTTTTGGAAGTCCCAGCCACAGCAATCGGAGAAGAAAAAGAAATAAGATGAATCCAAATTGGAAAAGAAGTAAATCTGTCACTGCAAATGATATACTATAGATAGAAAATCCTAAAGATGTCACCAGAAAACTACTTGAGCTAATCAATGAATTTGGTGAAGTTTCAGGATACAAAATTAATACACAGAAATCTCTTGCATTCCTATACACTAACAATGAAAGATCAGAAAGAGAAGTTAAAGAAGCAATCCCACTCACCACTGCAACAAAAAGAATAAAACACCTAGAAATAAACCTACCTAAGGAGGTAAAAGACCTGTATGCAGAAAACTATAAGACACTGATGAAAGAAATCAAAGACGATACAAACAGATGGAGAGATATACCATGTACTTGGATTGGAAGAATCAACACTGTGAAAATGACTACACTACCCAAAGTAATTTACAGACTCAACGCAATTCCTATCAAATTACCAATGGCATTTTTCACAGAACTAGAACAAGAAATCTCACAATTTGTATGGAAACACAAAAGACCCTGAATAGCCAAAGCAACCTTGAGAAGGAAAGAGGGAGCTGGAAGAATCAGCCTCCCCAACTTCAAACTATGCTACAAGGCTACAGGGATCAAGACAGTATGGTACTGGCACAAAAAACAGAAGTATAGATCAATGGAACAGAATAGAGAGCCCAGAGATAAACCCATGCACATATGGCAACTTATCTTTGATAAAGGAGGCAAGAATATACAATGGAAAAAAGACAGCCTCTTCAATAAGTGGTGCTGGGAAAACTGGACAGCAACGTGTAAAAGAATGAAATTAGAACACTTCCTAACACCATATACAAAAATAAACTCAACATGGATTCAAGACCTAAATGTAAGGCCAGACTCTATAAAACTCCTAGAGGAAAACACAGGCAGAACACTCTATAACATAAATCAAAACAAGATCCTTTTTAACTCTCCACCTTGAATAATGGAAATGATATAAACAAGAAACAAATGGGACCTAATGAAAGTTAAAAGCTTTTTGCACAGCCAAAGAAACCATAAACAAGACAAGATGACAACCCTCAGATGAGAGAAAATATTTGCCAATGAAGCAACTGACAAAGGATTAATTTCTAAAATATACAAGCAGCTCATGCAGCTTAATCCCCAAAAAGCAAATAACCCAATCCACAAATGGGTGGAAGACCTAAATAGACATTTCTCCAAATAAGACATGCAGTTGGCTAACAAACACATGAAAAGATGCTCAACAACACTAATCATTAAAGAAATGCAAGTCAAAGCCACAATGAGCTATCCCCTCACACTGGTCAGGATGGCCATCATCAAAAAATCTAGAGACACTAAATGCTGGAGAGAGTGCGGAAAAAAAAAGAACCCTCCTGCACTGTTGGTAGGAATGTAAATTGGTGCAGCCATAATGGAAAACAGTTTGGAGGTTCCTTAAAAACCTCAAAATGGAACTACCATATGACCCAGCAATCCCACTACTGGGCATATACCCTGAGAAAACCATAATCCAAAAAGAAACATGCACCCCAATGTTCACTGTAGCACTATTTACAATAGCCAGGACATGGAAGCTGGCTATGAGGACATGGGGGTGGGGGGGGGGAGTGGGGTTGGGATGAATTGGGAGATTGGGATTGACATAGATACACTAGTATGTGTAAAATAGATAGCTAGTGGGAACCTGCTGTATAGCACAGGGAGCTCAGGTCAGTGCTTTGCGGTTACCTAGACAGGTGGGATTTGGGGGTCGGGGGTGGGACAGAGGTCCAAAAGGGAGGACATATATGTATACACATACCTGATTCGCCCTCACTGTATAGCAGAAACTAACATAACACTGTAAAGCAACTATACCCCAATTTAAAAAAAAAAAAAAAAAAAGAAGAGACTTCCACCTAAATTATATTGATTCAGATCTATGTATCTATAACTGTATAGCAAGGGGCTGTCATTTCAAGTTCAGCTGGTGGTAAGAAAACATACTAAAACCCAGGGCACTGAATGAAAGTCTGTATATGGAACATTATTACCGCCCCCCCTCCCCCCCCACTGACTCTTTCTTCAGTTTTTGGAATACACTCAGGGTCGTGCACTTCCTTTCCCAGCTCATGTCGAAAGACTGATGGATCCTACTTTGGAGAAACTGGCCCAAGAAAGAGCACCCTCAGATTCTGATATCTGGGGACTGCCCAAGGAAAAAGCCGGCTCACTGCCTAAACATAACACAGTAAATCTGCCAGACTATAAGCCCACCTATACATATACATACCTATACATATACATCACTTATACATATACACCACCTATACATACCTACCTACCTATCAACTTTTTGGTGTCTTACTTTTAAAAAAATTGAGATATAATTGACATACAACATTACAGTCAACCCCCCATATCCGTGGTTTCCACATCACAGATTCAACCAACCAGAGATCGAAAATATTAAAAAAAAATTCCAAAAAATTCCAATAGGTAAAACTTAACTTTGCTGAGCAATGGCAACTATATACATAGCATTTATATTGTATTAGTAAGTAATCTAAAGATGACTTAAAGTATATAAGAGGATGTGCACAGGTTATATACAAACACTGTACCATTTTATATAAGGGATTTGAACATCCACAGATTTTGGTATCCACAGGGGTCCTGGACCCAAAACCCAGTGGATACTGAGGAACAGTTGTATATCAGCTGTGGGCGTAAAACATAATAATTCAATATTTGCATATACTTTGAAATAATCACCACAATAAGTCAATATCACCACATATACAATTACAATTTTTTTCTTGTGATGAGAACTTTTAAGATCTATTCTCCTAGCAACATTCAAATATACAATACAGTAATATTAACTATAGTCACCATGCTGTATATTACATCCCCATGACCCATTTCCTTTCATAACTGTAAGTATGTACATTTTGACCACCTTCACCTATTTTACTCACTGCCCCCCCACCCCCATCCCTGGCAACCATCAATCTGTTTTTTGTATCTATGAGTTTGAATTTTAAAAATATGGAATGTTTCATAGATTTGAGTGTGGGCCATGCTAATTTTCTCTGTATATTCCAGTTTTTAATATATATGCTGGTGAAGCAGGCACTTTGGTGTCTTACTTTTAAATATCAATGGACAGAAAGGATCACCAAACCTTAGAAGGTAGACAGACACACATACAGAAAAAAGGAATGTTAGAGAAAGCAGAGACAATGCAGACGGCAGAACAAAACCTTAAAAAATATTTTAATATTTTTAATTAAGAGATGATATAACATTTATACTAAGACAATACAGAAAAAGAAACATTCAGAGGAAAGAAATGGCTCTTTAAAAAATTTATGATAGCTAAGATAATATATTCAAAAAATGGTTAGTTAGAAGAAAATTTAAAGAAACCTCCAATAAAGGAGAAAATAAATGAAGAAATGGAAAATGGGAGAGAAAAAATAGGAAAATTAGGGAATCAATCCATTAGATCTAATATCCAGCTAATATTATGTTCAAGAAAAAAAATGAAAAGACTGAAAAAAATTATTCAACAAAAAATCCCTAAAAAATTCCTAGAACTGAGGAACATGAAAATCTATATTGAAATGCCCCTAGTAAAACAAGTGAAAAATACTTCTTACTAAATGTGCACATTCTGCAATTTTAGCATATTAATTGTGGTGGTGGGGTGGATGATTCTGCAAGTCTCTGGGATGGCGGTGGGAGGGAACAGGTCAAATACACAAAATTGGAATTCTGAATGACATAGGAATTTTTTTCTACAGTGGGAAGCTAGATAATATGAGGAAAATGTCAACATTTTGAGGAAAAATGATTTAAAGCCTAGGATTTCCAACCTAGGAAGCTGAGGGAGAATGGTTTCTATTAAAATGGGGGGGAGGGGGGGCGGGGAGAAAGCAAAGAACAACAAAGAAAGAACAATGGTTTGAATTCTTAGTCTTATTGGCATATTCTCACTTTGAAAGAAATAGCAAATTAAAGAATACGAAGAGGTAGTTTAAAGCAATTCTATTCATTTCACTCTGACCTTATTGAAGAGAGCATATACAAACCAGCAGTCTTTCCCAGAGAACTGTCATTCCCTGGTGATAATTCCCAGGACTCATGAATCTCTTAAAAAGCAGGGAGGAGGGGGCCTTTCTTCGGAAGATGGGAGGAAATGATTTATGCTTCTTAGATGTTTGTGGCATTTGAAAGGATCACAAATAATAATTTTATAAATGAAGAATAAATACAACTTTAATAAATAATAAGTATTTACTGAGGCCAAAATGTATCTGATTTTACGGAATAAAGATGACCATCTAAAACATAGCTTTTCAATCTGGTAGTTCCATTAAATAGGGTATATTCACACCTAAAACACTGGCTGAACACTGCTTACAGACACATATCAACTACACAAATAACTCTGCTTTCTCTTATATAAAAATACAATACTTTTTTAAAACTTTAAAATGTAACTTTTTTGTTATCATAATAAAAACAATATTAAGTTAATAGCTCCAAAAGACAGACAATGTAAAAATTTCCTTTTCAGAGGCAGCCAGCTGAATACTGAACTTTTTTCTTACATCTGCAGTAATCTCTTATTAGGAAGCTTTCACTTAGGTTATATTATAACTTTATACTAAAAGCAAAACAAAAATAAAAATCTCAAAGCCTTCAGTACTAAAAAGACAAAGCATTCATGAACAACTTGATTTCTTATGAAATACTATCAGAATCAAAGGAAGTGAAATTCACTTATTCAGATTTCACTATTTCAAGTCTCCAGCATTTATTTTCATAGCACAGAATGCTACTAAAATAACAAATGAAAAATCTACAACCACAGACTTTTTTCCTAAGGTTAACAAAAAACACACTCAAGAAAGCAGTCAAATAAACATTCAACTGCTGAAAAGTTGAGAAAAATGGAAAAGAAAACCCCAAAATCCTAGCACTTAAAAATTACAACTCCTATTATCAAAATCTCAAGTTAGCAGTTAAAATCAATCAGTTCTGAACCCACTGTGAACGAAGAAATTACTTTTATTAACATTTTGGAGAACAAGAAACAGAAGTTCAATTTTTTTCTGAACAAACAATGGCTATGGATCTGTGACGAGAACCGAGATCCTGATGTTTGATGTGTTCAGATCAGTACACTGGTTTTGAGTGTAACAGATTGCAATCATACGGAGTAGATTTTTCAGCTATAAACCATAATGCGATTTTATGGGCTATAGTCACTGCATCTTTCATAGATTACAAATGACAATTTTCAAGTTTCTTAAGGGAATATCCAATAGAAAACAACAAAAGATTCTAGGGTACACATTTGCATTAAAAGAGTAATTAAAGACAAAGCTACAGAATATATTTGAAAAGTAGCCCAGGACTTCCTAGGTGGCACAGTGGTTAAGAATCCGCCTGCCAGAAAGAGAAATTAAGGAAACTCTCCCATTTACCACTGCAACAAAAAGAATAAACTACCTAGGAATAAACCTGCCTAAGGAAGCAAAAGACCTATATGCAGAAAACTATAAGGCACTGATGAAAGAAATCAAAGACGATACAAACAGATGGAGGGACATACCATGTACTTGGATTGGAAGAATTAACATTGTGAAAATGACTATACTACCCAAAGCAATTTACAGATTCAACACAATCCCTATCAAATTACCAAGGGCATTTTTCACAGAACTAGAACAAGAAATCTTACGATTTGTATGGAAACGCAAAAGACCCCAAATAGCCAAAGCAACCTTGAGAAGGAAAGACTGAGTTGGTGGAATTAGGCTTCCTGACTTCAAACTATAATACAAGGCCACAGTGATCAACACAGTACAGTACTGGCACAAAAATAGAAAGGAAGATCAATGGAACAGAATAGAGAACTCAGAGGTAAGCCCAAACACATATGGGCACCTTATCTTTGATAAAGGAGGCAAGAATATACAATGGAAAAAAAGACACCCTCTTCAATAAGTGGTGCTGGGAAAACTGGACAGCAACGTGTAAAAGAATGAAATTAGAACACTTCCTAACACCACACACAAAAATAAACTCAACATGGATTCAAGATCTAAATGTAAGGCCAGACACTATAAAACTCCTAGAGGAAAACATAGGCAGAACACTCTATGACATCCATCAAAGCAAGATCCTTTTGGACCCACCTCCTAGAATCATGGAAATAAAATCAAGAGTAAACAAATGGGACCTAATGAAACTTAAAAGCTTTCTTTTTTGCACAGCAAAAGAAACCATAAACAAGACAAGAAGACAACCCTCAGAATGGGAGAAAATATTTGCCAACAAAGCAACGGACAAAGGATTAATCTCCAAAATATACAAGCAGCTCGTGCAGCTTAATACCAAAAATACAAATAACCCAATCCACAAATGGGCGGAAGACCTAAATAGACATTTCTCCAAAGAAGACATGCAGATGGCCAACAAACACATGAAAAGATGCTCAACATCACTCATCATCAGAGAAATGCAAGTCAAAGCTACAATGAGGTATCACCTCACACCGGTCAGAATGGCCATCATCACAAAATCTAGAAACAATAAATGTTGGATAGGGTGTGGAGAAAAGGGAACTCTCCTGCACTATTGGTGGGAATGTAAGCTGGTACAGACACTATGGAAAACAGTTTGGAGGTTCCTTACAAAACTAAAAATGGAACTACCATATGATCCAGTAATCCCACTCCTGGGCATATACCCAGAGAAAACCATAATCCAAAAAGAAACATGTACCATAATGTTTATTGCTGCACTATTTACAAAAGCCAGGACATGGAAGCAACCTAAATGCCCATCAACAGAGGAATGGATAAAGAAGACGTGGCACATATATACAATGGAATATTACTCAGCCATAAAAAGGAATGACATGGAGCTATATGCAATGAGGTGGATAGACCTAGAGTCTGTCATATAGAGTTAAGTAAGCCAGAAAGAGAAAAACAAATACTGTATGCTAACTCATATATACGGAATCTAAAAAAAAAAAAAATGTTAGTGATGAACCCAGTGACAGGGCAAGAATAAGGATGAGGATGCAGAGAATGGATTGGAGGACATGGAGTTGATGGGTGGGGGGCAGTGAAGGGGAAGCTGGGACAAAGTGAGAGAGTAGCATTGACATATATACACTACCAACTGTAAAACAGATAGCTAATGGGAAGTTGCTGTGTAACAAAGGGAGATCAACTCGATGATGGGTGATGCCTTAGAGGGCCAGGACAGGGAGGGTGGGAGAGAGTCGTGGGAGGGAGGGGATATGGGGATATATGTATAAATACAGCTGATTCACTTTGGAGTACCTCAAAAACTGGTTCAAGAGTGTAAAGCAATTATATTCCAATAAAGAGCTTAAAAAAATCAGTTTAAAAAGAAAAAGAAAAGAATCCGCCTGCCAATGCAGGGGACCTGGGTTTGAGCCCTGTTCTGGGAAGATCCCATGTGCCGAGGAGCAACTAAACCCATGCACCACAACTATTGAGCCTGCACTCTAGAGCCCGTGAGCCACAACTATTGAGCCCGTGTGCCACAACTACTGAAGCCCACGTGCCTAGAGCCCATGCTCTGCAACTAGAGAAGCCACCACAATGAGGAGCCTAAGCATCACAATGAAGAGTAGCTCCCGCTTGCCGCAACTAGAGAAAGCCCACATGCAGCAACAAAGACCCCACGCGGCCAATTAAATTAATTAAAAAAATAAAACAATAAATAAAAAGTAGCCCAGACCTCCAAAGGTAACTGATCCCATAAGACTCCAGGAAAAACATCTATAATGATTTCTCATGTATTTTTTTTCTCTTAGTTATCTACTCAGCAAGAAATTATTTTTCTATATATTTTTTACCCAACCTCACTATTTTTTTTTTCCTGCTGTAGGATGTAAGAACATTTCTGATTTGGGGATTTACTAAACTTTACTATTATTCTTTTGGAGAAAAGGCAAAGATGAAAATGATCTTTGAATATATATTCAAAATATATGTTCAAACTTTTGAATATTATTTTTTAAATAATGTCCAACAAACCAGATTTTAAACCTATGATTATAATGTTTAGCACGTATAAAATATATATTCTAGACAATATCATAAACAGACTCTAATGTAGAATAACTTTTGAAGCTTATAGACAAAACTAGATGTATTTAACAATTTACCTTGTTTCTAATTGTTTTATACTAGATTGTAGCTGCTGTAAGCGCCTATCTGATGCTTCCTCTCTTCCTTGGGCAGACACCATATCCTCCTCCTAGAAAATAAAGAAACTGGATGCTTATTTTTAGTATGTAAAAATTCAATACATCATTAAACAGCATAAAGAAAACAGTTCACTCTATGAAGTTATTATATTGCCAGAATTTCATGTGTAAGTTTAAAGAAGCAATATCACTTTGGGAACAAACCATGAACGTACTAAAAAAGGGGGAAGAGAACCTCACTATCAATTCTGTATTAGTAAAACAATAATCCAAACAGTCATTGCATATGGATTTCTACCAATAGTCCAACTATTTCTACAGTGCAAGTCTAACAAAATAAGGCAGCGGTTTTTTTTACAGATAATCTGCCCTTAGAACATGTTCTCTTAAGTAGGTTATGCTGCATTCCGTAGTAATCATAGGATATTTCTATTTTAAACTGTGATGCTTTAATAGGTTTATTTTTACCATCTTAAAAAAAATTCCTGTTCATCCTTTCCTACCTTTTGTTGTGTTCTTTTATTGGCTTTTAGCTATATCTCTTTGAATTATTTTTTAGTGATTGCTCTAGAGATTATAATTTGCATCTTTAACTTATTCCAATTTATTTAGTTAATATTTAATTCAGAGAAAATATTGGAACCTTGCTGCAGTGTATTTATTACCATGCATCATCCTAGTCTTCAGCGTCATTGTTGCCATATAGCATATATGTGCATACTTTATAAATCCAGTCAAGTCTTTTAAGGTATTAACAAGAGAAAGGAAAAACATGTACATATACTATTTAATATTTACAACTCCTATTGCTCTTAATTTCTTCCTACATCTTAGTTGCCACCTGGTGTCATTTCCTTTTAGCCTAAAGAATTTCCTTCAGCATATTTTGAAGGACAGCGCTGCTAAGTGACAAAATTTCTCAGTTTTTCTTTACTTGAAAATGCCTTTATTTTGCCCTCATTTCTGAAGTACAGTTCCACTGGACATAGAATTCTTAACGAGCATTTTTTTTTCCTTCAGCACTTCAGATATAGTACTACAGTGTTGTCTGCTTCCACAATTATTTCGATGAGAGGTCAGACAATATTTTTACCTCTGTTTCCCGTTCATTTCATTTTTCTGTTGCTGCTTTCAAGTTTTCTCTTTATAATTTCCTGTCAGTGTTGTCATGGTGTATTTAAAGTGATTTTTCCTTTGTGTTTATCTTACTAAGGGTTCACTGAGTTTCTTGGATCTGCTAATGTTTTCCACCAAACTTTGGAAGTTTTCAGCTATTATTTCTTTAAACATCTTTTCTGCCCCCTACTCCTGCAAGTCCAATTATACTTCCATTGGGCTTGCTTCATATTGTCCCACAGATCTCTGAGGTCCTGTTCATTTTTCTTCCATCTTAACAGGAAAATTTTTATTGATCTGTTTTAAAATTCATTGATTATTTCTTCTGCTTGTTTCAATTAATTTTATTTTAGAGTGTACAATTTGGTTTTTTTTTTCTTATAAGTAATGTATATATGGCAATCCCAATCTCCCAATTCATTCCCCCCAACCCTCCCCGCTTTCCCCACTTGGTGTCCATATGTTTGTTCTCTACATCTGTGTCTCTATCAATTAACTTTTGAGCCCATCTAATGAAATTTTTATTTGTGTTGCTGTACTTTTAAACTCTAGAATTTCTATTTTTAAAATTATTTCCTAGTTCTCAATTAAAAATTCTCTATCCATTCCTTCACTAAAATCTTCTTTTACTCTAATTTAAATACATTTTTTCTTGAACATATTTATAATAGCTTATTTGAAGCCTTTGCCTGCTAAATCCAACAGCTAAGTCCAAACTCAATGAAAATGAGTTTCTATTGACTTTTTCTTCCTCCCCCTCCCCCACCAGTCATACTTTAATGTCTAGTAAGTTTTGATTGAAAACTGGATAATAAAGATAATACATCACAGTTTCTCTGGATTGTTTTGTTCTTTCAAAGATTACTGGCTTTTTTGTTCAGTTAGGCAATTATGTTACCCAGACTCAAACTCTGAAGTGTTTCCCCTACCATGTACAGCAGTTTGCATCTCTGATGAGTTCTTCTTTCCACTATTACTTTTCTAACTAGGCTCCTAGGGAACTCACTGTGCCTGCATAATTGGAGGATCAGTCAAGATTTGGGCAGAGGTAGGGCTCATCCTCTTTGTGGCTTTGATGCTCTTACAAGTTCCCCTGTAATTTCCAGATGCTCTGCCATCTTTGGGCTCAAAGCTGATACTTCAAACATTAATGCTTCAGCTTTTGGCTGCTCAAGTTGCACACATCTCGGGAATGCACTCAATTATAAAAAGCAGCAAACCTAAGTATCTCGTTCCATATAGTCCCATCTTTCAAGAGAAGATGTCTCTCAGGTCTCTGCCTACTTTTTCACTGGGTTTCCTGGGGACCCTCTCCCACTCCCATATGCATAGTTTGGCTGTCAGCCATGGATTTGGTCAGAGTTTACATTCAGAATTTGGGTCTCAATTTTGTGTGTGTGTGGTTCTCTTGCTGCCAATATTTCTTCTTTAAAATTTTCAACTGCTTTTCTAGCCCTAAGCTTTGATCTTGGCACTACCGTAAGAGCACATAAAGCTTTTGTTTTCTGGAGCCATAGCTGTGGGCATTAGGGAGAACCTTCAGGTCAGAAACTTAAAAGCTCACAATTCTTATTACTTTCAGTGACTGTTTTTGGGTGTTTTGCAGTGTTTCAAAAAGCTTTATCCAGTTTTTATAAATATTATCTATGAGAAGATTTACATAAGCCTTTCACAAGTCTACCATTGCTGGAAATCTATAACCAACTTCTACACATTAGGAAATAAGGCTTAGAAAAGTTACACAGCTATTAAGTACCAGGGTTAGAATTTTAATAATTAGATCCATCTAAATCTAAAGCCTGACCTTTCTTTGACACCTTCTTGAAACTTCCCCATTACACATAAAAAGAATCAGTCTTTTATGCCAATAAATAACACACAATGTAGTATTAAACAAAAGATAGTATTAAATACTTCTTTTCCATCTACATAAAACCAACTACCCAAAACTTGATCTTATTGGGTTGGCCAAAAAGTTCATTGGGGTTTTTCCATAACAGCTTATGGAAAAGCCAAACAAACTTTTTGGCCAATCCAATACATTAACATGCAGTTCAGTAATGATGTGTTTAGGGATGATTATGATATTGTGATGTTTATTGACTTACGGTCCAGTGAATAGAAATAAATAGTTCTTTCTAATGCTATGATTTAGCTTCCTAATTTCATATTTCAAAGTTAGAGGATAATAGAATGATTAATTCATTTTCCAGCAATCCTCTTTAAGACTTAATCCAAAACAGATCAACAATAAAATACATAGAAAACAAAGCTACAGGCGTCCGCATCCAGCTGTCTTCGAAAAAGTAAGATACCTTCTTTTGCATCTGTCCTTGAAGATCTTCAGTTACTTTAGTTAACTCTTCCACTTTTGCTGCTGCAACTCTCAGATCTAACTTGGCTTGCCTAAAATGCAAAGTAAATTAACAAACACTGTTTTCATAGACCATAAAAATTTTTTAAATTAGAAATCTAAATTTGGTAAAATCAGTACTAACCACAATACACCTAAAAATGAATCTAAGGGATAAATATTGAAAGATTCCTTTATTACTAAATATTGAAAGATTCATTTATGTGGAAGAGAGTGAAGAAGAAAAAATATAGCTGAAGGGATGAGTGCAAAGTGGGAGTCATTAACACTTTATTTGGATAAATTATGTTTTATACTCAAATAATTCAGTAGATTTCATGAAAAACTTTATCATCTTGATAAATTACCTAACAAGAATGTCACTGCATTAAGTAGAATTTAGTCATGTCTATAATTTCCTGAACAGAGTTAGAGAAATATCACTGACTGACCTTTCTATGAAAATGAACCTAAGATTCAACACCTTGATCATTCCTGAAATACCAGAAGTATGTATTATATAATCACTTAACATAATGAACTAAAACATTTGTCTCAAGATAGTCTAATATTTACTTTCTTCTGAGACTGTAGCTGCAAAGGACAAAAAGGACAAGTTTTTGAATGTTCTAGCAGTATCAAATAAGTTTCAATATCTTCTTGACTTTAGATTTTAGAATTTAGAATAAAAAAATAAGAGCTTCCAAAACAGAAAAAAAGATTTTTAATATCATACCAATTAAACACTAAGTGTAAATACAGAACATGTGAATTATGGAAAAAAACATACATTTTTAGGAGGAAAGATACTTTAGTGTAGGAACTGCCCATATTTATTTCTTAATTATATTTTATGTATGTATTAAAACATAAATCATATTAGTGCTGTTGAAACTAAAGAAATTGATGCAAAACTCACAGTAAATGTTAATTCATTACTTTTGACTCTAATAATATTTATAATTACATAATTGATTAGCATAAAACAACAGGAAATAAAAACTTAATAATAGCTAAAATGTATCAGTTAGTTATTAGATTCCAGGAACTGTCCTAAATGCTTTGTAGACACTGTCTCATTTAACACAATAACTGTGAATAAGTACTATTATTAAATCAAACTGAAGTCAGAGAGTGAGGTTGACAGAGATTTGTCAGCTTGCCCAAGGACTCACAAATAAGCAATGAAACTGGTATTTAAACAGAGTCCTCTATGATATACTGTCTACCAAAAAAAATGGTACCAATAATAAGATTAAGAACTTAAGAATATAAAAATCTGACTTCATTAGACAGAAAATAAATTTTTTCTACTTGCAAAATGATTCACCAAATGATAGAACAAAAACAAAACAACTCCAAAACCACCTTATACTAACGCATGTAAAATCTAAGCTTAGAGACAATTTCAGGAATGCATCTACTATATGAATCAATCAACAAATCTATCAGTTATAAGATTCTATATATTTTAAAAAGAAAAACTTAAGGAGTAAGATTTTATATAGTAATGATAAAACTGAGTAACTTCTGAATAAGCATAGCACCCACTCTGACTTGGCTTTCTTGCCTTCAGAAAGGGGATAATAATGCTTATGTCATGGGGTTGCTGAAAGGGTCAAAATAGACAATGTACATTAAAGTGCACTGTAAAGTGTAAACAAATGTGAAATAAAGGCATGATTAAAGACAAAAATTCTGTGTTAGAGACACAGTGGGAATGAGTGGTGCAATATGGAGAACCCTAGAGTCAGGAACCCAGTTCTGTCAATAACCAGTGACGTGGCTTAATGCAATTCACTTGACTACAAGAGCGTCTCAGTGGTCTCATGTCCAACAACAGGGAGGTGGATTAGATAATCTGCCCAAAGCAAAACTCTATAATAGGTGGTTTCCTGATTCCTACCTAATCTGCCTAACGATTCTACTTCTAAATTGTCTCTCAGTTTTGTATTTCATTTCCACTTCCATGGCCCAACCACTGGCCTCATCATTATTTCCCAGGACTATTCCAATAGATTCCAAACTGATCTCTTTACTGCTGGTCTTCCCTTTAATTCATCCTCTATAATGCACCCTTATCCGCAAAAAAAAAAAAAAAAAAAAAGGTTATCTGATGACAAAAATTCTTGTTTAATAATGATTTCTGGATTCCCCACTTCTTTGGGCGTGTAATCAACACTCCTCAGCATAGCATATAAAGTCATCATCTGGCTTCAAAGAGTCTCATCTCTTGCTAATTCCCCTCATGTAATTTAGGTTCCCAGGGTAATAGACTATGAACTCCCTGTTTCTTAAACAAAGCCTTGTCTATTTTTTCACATATTTGACTTGACTAGCCTTCTTCTGCTTTTTCTGATAAATTCCTCAACAATCTTCAAGACTTAGCTCCAAAGTCTCTTCATTTCAACTCTTCTCTTAATTCTCCTACGCAAAAGACCCTATAATACCAGACCCCTAATTCAGAATACTTTATACGTTGTTAACAGATACTCCCCTCGTGGAACTGTGAGTTTATGAAAAAAAAATACGGAATGTAAGATCATTAAAGGATCACATTTTATTAATTTTTAAATCCTCAGAGATAGCACAGTACCTGGCATAGAGTAGACAAGTAAATATATCATAAATGAATGAAAGAGAGCACAAAAGGAAGAGACAGAAAAGTCACAGGTACAACTATATCTTCATACTTAGCTCTTACATATCCAATTTTTTAGTCATGTGTGGAAATCCTAAAATAATAATTTTGTGAACAATTCTTCAAAACATATCTTATTTGAAACAGAATGTTTCATTTGAAACAGAATCTCTCTGCATAAGTAAAAAAAAAGAAATTCAGGCACTGGTCTTAAGATTTGTTTTTATAAGTTATTAAAAAGAAAAATATTCTGAAAACACTTATTGTATTATATTCCCTAAAACACACAAAGAACTATGTTTTGGGGGGAAAATAAGCAGTAGTTTTATATATACTTATTTATTCCTACATTGTCCCACAAGATAGAAAAGAAATAAACAGTTCTTTATATCTGCTTCTGGCATGAAATACTGAGAAATATTCTAGAATAAAAGCTGTTAGGTCTGTCCTCTACACCTGGCTCTACCACCACAGACGGCCATGTGAACTGAGCCAATCACTTAACTTCTCTAAGGCTCAGAAGTATAGCCATAAAATACAGATAAAAACAATTTCCTGCTTAGTTCACAGAATTATCATAAAGTTCAAATAAGTTAATGCATATTAAACTACTTCATAAACTTTACTGTAGTTTACACAAATGTAAGCTATCATCATAATCTTGCCTCTTTTTAGATTTTGAGTTGTCAGGAATGGTGTGGTACTGCATTCATTTACAGCTGGACTGAGAAAGCTTGGGGGATGCCTGAATGTCTGGCCTTGACTCTCGGCCAAAAAATGAAAAGTGGGATTTATGGTATGCTGCTTAAACTCTGAATCTCCTCTGGTAACCCTCAAACAGGATCTGTTTACTGATGGCTTTCACCTGGTGTAACTGGTCAGACAGCCGGGCTAGACTATGTGACCAGAGGGGCAAAAAAACTCTGAGCTTTCCTGAAGCCAAGATTCATTATACACGTCTTAGTGGTTCAACCTGGAGACAAAGCATGTCTTTGTATGTAGAAAGACCCTTCAGCACTTGTGCCTGGATGTCACTTGGGCCTCCTATGCTTCCCTACGCACTTTTTCTTACTGCACAATATCCTTTGCCTTAAATAGAAGCCTTATGTGAGTATGCTCTGTGGAGCTGTGAGTCATTTCAAATATTCAAACTTGGGAAATCTTTAAAGTTGTCAACAAAAATAATTCTAATTTTATTTTATGAAGGAACTGTAATAACTACATATTTATACTATTTTATATGTAAATGTTTTAGATATATGTCTGCTTATGTACATACTTTTATAAAGGTCAAAACCAGTTTTCATTAAAAAATTTGATAAAAAATAAACAATAGTTATAGTCCTACAAAGGAATATTTTTAAAAACACTATTTCATTTCCAGGCATGCTTCCTTGTCAAACAATTTAAAATTTCTGAGATTTTTCTTTAATGTAATTTTCATCACTTACATTAAAGAGGTTCGATCTTTAAAAAGCAAAGCTTTGCTCTGTTAAGCAAAATATAACCAAATATAACATAAAACATAGGATATACTTAAATGCAGTTTATATAAGTATATACTTAAATTATAGCAGTAACTTGGACACAAATTAGAATGGTTTAATTATCGATACCTTTTTTTTTTGAGATTGAGTCCATTTTAAAATAAATTTTTGTCTGTCTTTTGCAGGCTCATATTAAGAGAATTCTAGAAATGTGCACAATATTTCTTTGCTACAATGAAAAGTGATAACATTCTGAGAGAAATAAAACTAGTTTTTATGGATCTGACACATATTCTAAATTTTAGAACTTAAAATAAAAGAAAAATGCATACATTAGCTGCATTAGGAAGTTCTTCTGTAATTATCCAGTAAAATAAAGCCAATCATTTATGCTTAAAAACTTCAGAAAATCCCCAATTTTAGACAAAGTTCTGAATTTTTAAGATCACTTCTGTTTCTAGGAAACTGATCATAAGTAGCAAAGCTGGAAAAAAGCTTATTTTAAGTTTTTCTCCTTTCAATTTTTAGTAGCAGTCTAATGATTAAAACTGTTCAAAGGACAGAAGCCTACAAAGAAACTCTGAAAGCAATAGATATTAATAATCCATGTACTGAGTTATCAAAACTTTAAAACAGAGCCTCTTCAGTCTTGAAATAGCTCATTTGTATATAATTTTTACATAATTCAAAATTATACACATTTCAAAGTAGTTCAAAATTCTAATTTCTATGTTGGAATATAGTAATTCTCTATACTTTCTTTGTATGAAAGCAAGCTTTTTGCAACTATATATGCACAGTCTCTATCTGAGTCTTATTCATTCAGAATGTCCAGGAGTGATACCTGCTCGAGTCTGTTTTTCAGAATCTCTATAAATAATTCTGATATACAGCCACTGCCTTAGATTTTACAGAATAACTGCACAATCAGTATGTTTATCTTTACAAAAAGATTGTAAATCATTATTTCAAATACAGTTTTGAGTTATATAACTTTGGGTACCACTAACAAAGTGGAGAACATATTAAATTCATTTTCTATTATTAAATAGGCTCATGCAATGGACATGCTCAAAAAATGTTTACTATGTACCTGTGATGTTTGGAACACAGAAGGTGTTCTTTAAGGTAATACAAAACACACAAAGATAGGTGAGATACAGTAATCTTTAGAAAGGCCACAAAGCATACTTTAAGCACGACAAAAGATTAAAATAAAGTATCAACATTATGATTCAGAGTAGGTAGTACATTTGCATTTAGTTCAGGGAATATTAAAGTGTGAGGTATTTAAAGTAGGAATTGGCAGAGGAACAGTAAATCTCACAAGCAGAGATAAAGAAAATGCTTCAGGAAGGAACAAAATAAGTTCAAGCATAAAGGTAGGAAACTGTAGGACTTGTTTGGGAAAGAAGGGAAGACTGAAAAGGCAATGGGGGCTACAATATCCATGACTTTAAATGATGAGTTAGGTAATCTGCATTAATTTAAGGGCAATGGAGAGCTGCTCAAATAATGGGATCAGAGCTACACTTCAGGAATTTAAAAGAGCAAGAGGCAGGGAACGTCTAACGAGAGTGACAGTAACAATACGCAAGCAGTTCCACTCGGAGAGGTGGCACATACTTTACAGAGACAGAATTTAAGAGATCCCATTCATCCATGCTTTGAACAAATATTTACTGAATGCTTACAATACACCAGGCACTATGAATATAATCTGGACCTGTTGAGCGTCACATGTTTGTGGCTCATTCAGCTTTTGTTTGTTTTTAACTGTATTTCAGGAGCCCTACACTTATTTTATTGAGCACCTACCCAAACTACACTAAGCACTGTTGTCAGCACTGGTGATGCAGTGGCAAACAAGGGAGTCAAAGCCCCTGACTTCATAAAGTTTACATTGTTTTAGAGGGAGACAGTAAATATGTAAACAAATAAATGAGATAATTTCAGAAAGTGATAATGCAAGGAAGTAAATGATGTATAACAGTTGGAGGGAGACTTGGGTCATCAGTAACAACCTGTCTAAAGGAATATTTGAGTTAAGGTTTGAAGGACAATGAGGTCGATTTAAAAAAAATCTAAGGTGAAAGTTATAGGCAGAGGGAATTAATAATAAATGTAAAAAGTATGAGAAAGGTAATTAAATAAATGACAATTAGCTGGGATGTATCACAGAGAGAAAAGTGTAAGATTAAGTCAGAGAAGAAGGCAGGGAGGTCAGATCATATAAGTGCCTTTGGGCATAATGAGAATTTTGGAATTTGTTCCAACTGCAATGAAATCCACTGAGTGTTGTAAGCAGGTGAGTGATGTGATTTGTTTTATGCTTTGAGGAGACTTCTTGGGCTGGTGTGTGGAGAATAAATAATAGCGGGATAAGAGTGAAAGCAGGCAGACCAGAGAGGAGGCAAATGCAAGCAAGAGAGAGTGATGGCTTGGGAAAGCGATGATAGTGGTGATGACTGGATTTGTGATAATCTGGATATAGGGCCAACAAGACTTGGATGTGGGGTAAAGCAAAAGAGAGGAATCAAGCAAAATTCCTAGGTTTGCTGATGGTATTAGTTACTAAGATGGGCAAGTTTTCCACTTCTTACTTCAATCACAGCAATTCCACTTTTATCAATATATTGGGCTCCTAGGTATAAGATTTTTTTAAACTAAAAATAGTTAGAAAACCACTGCCCTAACAATTCAAGTATAGAGATCAACAAAATGATCAAGGTTAGAAGTACATATGCGGGAAACATTGTTACTGAGATGAAAGTTTAAGTTGGGTAGGGTAAAGGTGATCATCTACAGAGAGGGTGGAAAAGTATAACATGACTAGAAATTCAAGAAATTTCTACTTTTAGTAGTTAGGATAAGGAAATGGGAAAAGAAAAGGAAACGGTGACAAAGCTCAGAGAAGAAATCAGGACGCAAATACAAAAGACCTAGTAGAAAAATGTTCAAGAAGGACAGAAAAATTATCTATCAAAAAGAATCAATAACCAAGGAGAATGCAGGATTTTGTTGTAAGGCAAAAAAAGGTACCAGTCATCTTGAGGAGAAGAATAGAGATATATGACCAAATCCAAACTGAAATTCTGAAGAGAGACTACAGCAAATGTAGACCCTTCTTCCAAGCAATTTCAAAGAATGGGGAGAAGAAAATACAGTAATCTGAGTAATCATCAGAGGAGGTATATACACCTGAGATCTTAGAAACACACAAGAGAGCAAGATTTTTAAAAAGAATGAATATAACTGATGGAACAACACACAAGAAGAAACAGAGTTTAGGGTTGTACAGCTGGCAAGACATGGTGATATAACAACAGAAAGGAAGGAAAAAGAAAGGAAAGCTTTATCTGGTTCCTAGAAATTATAGCAGCAACAACAAAGGTAAGGCTGGTTTTCAGAGCAAGGGAGGGAAGTATCTGCTGTCTACTTACTATAATTACATTAACTTGTAAATCTATTAGCAACTGACTTGTAAATATCATACAAGGCTACCTACAGAGGGAGGATACTAAAGTAGACTAGAGAAGAGCACAGGTAATAAGAATTATCGTATATTGCAACACTCAAGAAAGCTAATTTTATTTCTATTGCAGAGATTAAGAAATTGGGAGATTGGGATTGATATATACATACAACTATATATAAAATAGATAACTAACAAGAGCCTGCTGTATAGCACAGGGAACTCTACTCAATACTCTGTAATAGCCTATATGGGAAAAGAATCTAAAAAAAGAGTGGAAATGAATATAGCAAAACTGATTCATTTTGCTATACACCTGAAACTAACACAACATTGTAAATCAAATATACTACAATAAAAATTTTAAAAAATAAAAGAAAGAAAAAAGAAATTAAAGTTCATTCAGTTAAGCAAGCTGCCCAAGTCAACAGAAAATTAAAAATAAGAATACTAATCTAGAGCTGTCGGACTTCAAAGTCTATGCTCTTTACACTTCACAACACACAGAAGCACACTTTTAGGTTAGGGTGAAAATGTGGAGTATTTGCAAAATAAAATTTTAATTATCAATAAAATACATATTTTGAAATAAACTAATAATCACATATTAGAGGCAAAAGTTCCAAACAATGAAGTTATGAACCTGTTTCTGCTCTTGACCAATATGTTCTAGAAGTACAGTATCAATATTCTTCTTTATGCCCCTGAAAGATTAAGTGGGAAAGATATATTTTTGAATAAGGGGTGACTAACCCCTTAAATAACATTAAAGTAAAACAGTGTGAAGAGATAGGAAACTGACAGCAAAACCCTATTTCTTATCTTAAAACATGTTTTCTATGCTCAGAAAACTAGCTGCCAACACATAAGGAACTGTCTGGCAATTCTCATGACTAAGCACATCTGCTCAGGTCCATTTCTCACATGGGACAGTTTCCACGAGACACTATGAATCAGATTTAGTCATCCACGAATTCCAGATCTCCATAGCATTTTTATAATAAAAGACACAATATTATTCAAATTGGAACATGAAACAACTGAAAAAAATCTGTTATCTCAGCAAAAATAAAACTATTACCTGCAAAGGTAGACGTAACAGTAGTCCCCACACATTCCAAGACTCCTAGTGGATGCCTGAAACTGTGGATTGTACTGAACCCTATGCACACCATGTTTTTTCTGATACATACACATCTGTGTAAAGTTTAAATTGGGCACAATAAGAGATTACTGACAATAACTAATAAAACAATTTTAACAATATACTGTAATAAAAATTATGGGAACGTGGTCTTTCTCTCTCTCTCTCTACCTCACTGTACAAATTTAATCCCAGTTTCATTTTAACTAAACACTTATTAATTAAACACTGTGGCCATAACTTTTGCAGTTTGAGGTGCCACAGCAAAAATAAGCATGAATTTCTTTTTCCTTCTTCACAATTTCACAGATAGAAGATTCGTTTTTACCATTTATCTCAGCAACCTCGGCAGAATATTTTTTTTCTTTCTTTATTAAACAGAGAGATTTCACCTTTTAAAGGAAGCACTTTAAGGTTTCTCTCTGGCATATCTGAATTGCCAACATCACTACTCTTGTGCTTTGGGGCCATTATTAAGTAAAATAAGGGTTACTTGAACACAAACGCTGCAGTACCCAGAGTGTCAATCTGATAGCCAAGACCCCACTAAGTGATGGGATACGGAGGGATACAGTGGACAAAATGATGATTCATGACCGGGCAGGACAAAGCAGGACGCTGTGAGATTTTATCCCACAGGACTGCTAAGTGGACACATATTACTGCAGGGCTGAAGAATATAAAGTACAATTTTCTAAATAATGACAGTCTAAGAAAACAGTTGTGCCCCAAAAGATCAAATACACAAAAAGAAAACCCACATAAATCAGTTCAGCTGTGCCCCTCTAACGAAGTGCCATTTAATTTATTAACTGACTTAATGACTCAAAAACGTTTTTTGAGCACTTGCACGTGTCTAGAACTGTCTTAGATGATGGTGTGGTAAAATTGGCTAAATCATGACCCACATCTTTAAGGAGCTCAAAAACTAGCAAAGAGAGATGGATTTGTAAAGAATTAAGTACATTACAGTGTTAAAAATACTGTGACAGATACACGTGCAGTCTACAGCTGAGTCACAAAGGAAGGCATGTTTGGTTCTACCTGGGGAGGAAGAAACCATAAAAATTTAGAAAATGATTTCTAGAAGATAGGACACCTCTGAACCTTGAAATTTGAGAAGATATTTATCAGGAAAGGGCATTTTAGGCAGCCTGAACAATGTGAGCAAAGGTAGGGATGTATGAAATAGCATGGCTTGTTTGGGAAACTGATGATAGTTCAGGAAATTGAGATGAAGAGTGACAAGATACAGACTTAAGTAGCCAGAGCTCAGGTCATAGCAGACTTGATGTCATGCTAAATAATTTGGATTATACCTCATAGGCATTTTGTAGCCACTGAAGGAGAATGACATGTTCAGATTTTATTTTTGAAAGATCATTTTGATGACAGTACGAAAAAGGGAGATGCAGAAGAGGTAAGCCAATTTGGAGGTTACTGCAGTAACTTAGATGAGATGACCGACTGAACAAAGGCAATGACAATATAATGATGCAGAGGACAAGGATCTGAGAGACATTTAAAAGGTGGAGTTGGGACAAAAGAATTTAGGATGCCTCCTGGTTTTCTGAAGCAGAAACTGGATGGTGCCGTTTATCAATACAAAGGGAAGATTCAGGAGACATAACAAGCTTAGTTTAGTGCCTCTGACCTATCAGCGTTGAGATAACCAAGAGAACCTTAGCTACAAAAATTTAATGGGCTCTTACCTTTTTAGAGACTATTGAAGCCACAAAAGTGTACATGAGGTGAAACAGGTCAGATTTCAACAATTTTGAGGCTGTCATATCATACATAAACTTATTAAAGACTGTTTCTACATTCAGCACATGTCTATAAGTTCTCAATAAATACAAAATAAATAGATTGTTAAATTATAGATTCTTTATATGAAAAGTTATCTATGTCTACTAATGAGATCATTCCTTAGTGGCTAAAATTTTTTAAATAAATATTCTGATAATGCCACTCTGATGAGAGGATTATATGAACCCCTGTGCAAATGCTTTAGAGTCCATCTTTACAGTACATCCTTTTACAAAGGTATTATTGCTTACTCCTAAAAGATATACACAAACGAAATCCTTTCCTTAAAAGATTTCACAAGGCAGATATGAAATCTGAGCACATACGGCTTGAGAAATAATTATTTCCATAACTCAGCTGGATATACTTTATAAACAAATATATATGACAAAACATCATCTAAAGAAAAATAGCATAAAATCTCAGTTAAAATGAATAAATGCTCAGTATATCCACAAGAAAGGAACAGTTAAAAATCTGGTGGAATGAATGAGAGAAGTCTTTCTGGAGAAGGCACGTTTTAACCAGATTTATAAAATTATAAATTTTCTATGAAACAGAATAATGATCAAAGGCAAAAAGGAAGGAATCAAAAGTTCTTCCATGAGAAACAGCTAAATGACTATTGTACACAACTGGAGGGTTGGGAAGGACCAGGTGAATGAAGGTTCTTTGAAACTAGGCTGATGAGCTTTGTCTGCTATGATAGGGTATCAGCAGAAACTCTCAAAAAGGAAAATGATAAAAACTTTAATTATAAATTCTCATTTTTTTTGGCACCATAACATCAGACAAAAAATGAAACTAATATGTTTTCAGTATAAGTACAAACTTAAACAAAGCTAGTGTTTAAAGAGTTTCTAATGTAGTTATTCTTGGCATGGTTATATAGGGCATCTCAAAACCTAAATTCTGGTAATATCAATATGCCCATCATTCAGAATCTGTCAAACTTGAAAGCAACATCCTTCTTCCTAAAAGAAGCATCTGCTTATCCTTATGTTCTTTCAAATCTGTGGCAGGAAAAGCAAGCATAGTTTTATGTATACAACTCTGAACCGCTTAGTGTTAAGCTATGGAATATTGTCAGTAAATATTATGGCAAAGTTGCTCATGGACAATTAAACACTTAAGACGTTTTAGGCTTTAGATAACCAAAACTAGCTTTGTCAATCTCTAATCTCAATTTATAGTCTTTAGGCCCAAATGTCTAAAAGCCAAATGCAAGCTGTCAAAAAAACAATGTATCCACTTATCATTCTTTCTTTAACAATATACTCTCATTCTTGACCTCATTAATGCTGTGAACACTGTCAGAGAGTCAGGTTTAGAAACTCACTAGATTAGCAATTACAAGATGCAAGTTCTAATCTGGCTCCTCTATGAATTTGTTGTGCAACCCTGGATCAGACAATTTCTGAGACTCTGGTTCAGTTTGGTTTCTTCTACAAATTTAGAAAGGTGAACTAAATGATCAATAAGATACCTTTAGCCATAAAATTTCATGATTCTTCCCCTGTCCTTTAGCCCAGTAACACTAAGTTCTGCCCATTCTATACAGAGTCTTTTATTTGCATTTTTATTTTCTATTTTCATTATTATCATATCACAGCAGGTCTTTGTGAAGACCTTACTCATCTTCCTTCCAAAACCTCCACACTCTGATTCACCCCACATATACCATAAATCTCATATTCTTTTTTTTTCTTCTACTCTTTATTTGAATCTTGAGTGCAGAGTTGAGTTAATCACACTATTCTTTCCATTACCCCATTATCTACCCATGGCTATTAGCTGTGAAAGACCTGCTCTCATTTGTTTATTTTTGTTTGTTTTCCTGTTCATTTCCAATCCCCCTCTCATTCCCCTTCATTTTGTAGGTTCACATTAAAATATGATACATCTTTGGATATACACATATACTGGTAAAACATTCACTGTTATTTGCATGTATGTGTTTTTGTGCTATAGCTCTGTATCTCTTTTTACTTTCTTAATATAAACCTTGTTTTCTAGATCTACCTATGTTGCTGTTATTGTATCTTTACATGTAAATACATGTTTCTAAATGATGCCACAGTATTCCATGGGATTCAATTACCACATTTTACTATCCATTTCCTTAGTGACAGACACCTAGGCTGCCTCTAATTCTGACACACACACACACACTATATATATATATATATATATATGTATATGAATATGTGCGTACATATATGTACACACACTTTTAAATTATTTTACTATATATGACAATATGAATATATATAACTAAATATATATGAATATATATATGTAATAACTAAAACATACATATACATAATCAATACACATTATTGTTTAAAACATTTGAGATGTATAAGAATTGCATAATACTGCAGCCTTCTTTTGTACCTTGCTATTACACTGCACGTTACATTTTTGACATCAATAACTAGTAACTAATGTAGTATCTCATTATTTAATTTGCATTTTCCTGACTGCTATGACTTTTGAAATGTTTGTTCATATCCTTTGCCCAATAGTCTATGGATTTTTATTTATTTTTATTGACGATTAGGTAATGTATCCTCAACACTAATGCACTGTCAGCTACATGCATTGCAAATGTTTTCTCACAGACTGTGGGTTACCTTTTCATTTGACTTACATTAATTTTTGTAACAGAAGTTTTACATTTTAACATACTCAAATATATCAGTCATTTCCTTTTTGGCTTGCATTTAAGTTCTGATTAAGAAGTATTTCCCTAGCAAAATTTACTAAAGGGAGATTTTCTGATATTTTAAAATCTGCAAAGTTTTTGATTTTTACATTTACTTATTTAATCCATAAAACCATGTAAATGCCTAAATGCAAACAGCAAAACTTCACAGGTTTCTTTTTTTCCATAGATACAAACATTCCGAACATGATTGTTCCACTACTGATTTATAACGCCACCTCTGTCATGTACTAAACTTCGATGTATATATTCTTCCTTCTGTTCTATTTTGCCAAACTCAAGTTCTTGTAAATAACAGTGCATTTTATTCTTCTACAGAATGGTTTGGTAAATGATACTTTACCATTTCATGATGTTAGGATTACATTATCAAGTTTCTCCCTCACACACATACACTCACACACTATAGGGGTTTTAAAATGAATTATATTAAGACTAATTTTAAAGATTTGGGAAGACTTATTCTCATTAGAGAACTTAATGTTCCCAATCAACTACATTTTCCATTTAGTTCATCTGTACATCTTCTATTTCCATTTCTTTGTTGGGAATATTTATTTTTTCATTGGTTTCAAGCTCATTCATAATTTCTCATTAATGCATTTTATGATGGCTATTTAAAATTTTTGTCACATAATTTTAACATCTCTGTCATTTAAATGTTGGTTCTACTGACTGTCTTTTTCATTTGGATTGAGATTTTCCTGATTCTTGGCATGATGAGTGACTTTGCTAGAAACCTATCAAACAGGTTTTAGCTTATTTCCACAGATACCTTTCTTTGGGGGGAATAAGGGGCTGTCTTTTACTGCCAGGTAGAGGTACAAATCCAGATTCCTTACTAGGGCTTTCTAGGATGGGTACAGGTGGGACCAGGGTTTTTTTTTTTTTCCTTGGTACCTGGCTAGAGTAGAGAGGTTATTGTTCAAAGTTTTTTGTCATGCTTGGCTGCTCCTTTCCCGGTCCTTTGGCTAGAGGGAGACTCTTTGTTGGTGCTTTCCCTTTTTGGTCTGTGCCTTGTTGGTACTGTCAGATTACTGGCTTCTTCTGTTCCAAGTACAGGGTATATAAGGCAAAGAAACAAAAACAAAACTGAAACCAAAAAAATCCAGGGAACCGATCATAGCGTCATTCCTTGGACCCTGAGGCACCTGGCCCATCTGCTTTCTTCTCTCCTCCTTTTGGTCTTCCTATGTTTGTTCTGTATGTGTGTCCTGGGATTTTAGTTGTACTTAGCAGGAGGAACAGGCAAAAGCACTAATCTATCTTCTAACCATTAATTTTTAATAATAATGTTAATATAATTCAAAACCTAGTTAAACCTTTTTTTTCCTTCTTTAGTTAATAAGGTTATTATTTCTAACATTGTTCAGAACATGTACACTCATAAGCTACTTTGGCTGTTTAACTGATGTGCAGCTAAAATATAAATCAGATTATGCCAATCTTCTGTTAAAAACCATTTCTATTTCATCCGTAGTAAAAAACCAAACCAAAGTCCTCACAATGGCCTACAAGGCCCCATACCACCCGGTCTCCCACCCTCTGAAACATTTCTGACCTTATCTCCTACTACTCTCCTCCTTGTTTACTATGTTCTAGATATACTAGTGTGAGAAACTATAAGAACGGCCCAAATTTCTTCCCTCTCTTACAACCACATCTTTGCAACATGATGTTGAAAATCTTCCCATCAAGAGGGGTATCTTTTTCCCCATCCTTTGAATTTTGGTTGACCATGTGACTTGCTTTGCCATGAGAAATTACCAAATATCAATATGATCTAAGAGAGGCTTAGGAAGTATTTGCATGCTGGGATTTGCTCTCTTGCTATTCTGGGGAACGGCCAAGAGAAGAAGCAAGATTTGCCTTGTTGACTTGGTGAAGAGACTGCCAATTGCCAGGCAAATTTATTATCTGCTGTCAACTATCAGACCACACCACTAGCAGATGGACCTGCTGGCTAGAGACAAACAGGCAAGTTCAGTAGATACCAGCCCTGCAGGCCCAGACCAGAAAACCTGCTCTCGTCTCCCAAATCAAAATCTAAATAAGTTATTGTTTTGAGTCACTGAGTTTTGCAATGCCTTGTTACTCAGCAATAGATAAGAGGCATCTAGCTTCCTTACTGTTCCTCAAGCATATTTCTACCTCTGCAATGGCAAGTTTGTTACTCTGGACACTTTCCCTGTATTGTATAGATTATTTGTTCACTTCCTTCAAATCTTTGTTCAAATCTCAACCTCTCAGCCAGGCCTACATTGAATACTCTATTAAAAATAAACTGCAACTTCACCACTGCCCTCAGGACTCCAGATCTCCCATCCTGATCTTCTGTTTTGTTTTGTTTTCGTTCTTCTCTAGCCCTTATTGCCTCTTAACATAAGGCAAAGTTGCAAAAGGACAGAAGTCTTCAATTGTACTATACATTGATACACCCCATGTGTAGAGCCTGGCACATAGCAGATGCTTGCTAAATATTTATCAGATAAATGGTTTCAATGTTTTAGAGCTGTCTGTTAGATCAAGTTGCTAATCACGTAAATCACATCTTCTGTATTTATTAGTCACTTGAAGAGTTAAAATCCTTACAATGGACTTGCTCTGCCACACCTTGTATTTCTGTCAATTTATGCTTTAGTGTCTAGTGTTCTTAATCATAAAAGAATTTTAAAAGGAAGTTTAAAAAAAATATGTAACAAAACATTCAACCAAATTGGCCTTTCTTTTAAATGTCTTAAGATTCACTTTAATTTTCTTTAGTAGTATTAAAATTTTATTTAATAATAACAATAAAGAATAATAATATCCAAGACTAACTTATGGCTAACTATTATATATTTACTGTTCTAAAACTGTTCCAATTGTAACGTCCAGTGAATAAGTAGCCTATAAAAAGGCTACTAAATATTCTACTAAAGATGAAAAAGGAGTAACAGTGGAAAGTGAATAAGAATTTAATAAATATAGCACATCCATATAATAGTAGACTATATAATGTTACGGTTGATAATATTGATATGATATTCATATTACCTATAAGTAAAAAAATTAGGCTATTAGACAGTGTGTATGTCATTCCCCTCTTTTTTTACTATAATACTTAAATACAAAAACCTAAGTTATACATTTAAAAAGTTAACAATTTTTAACGCTAAACAATAGAATTATGAGATTTTTATTTTCCACTTGAGTTGTCTAATAATGAATTTGTCTGGTCTTTGTCTAGGTTTCTAGGATGCAGCATAGAAACCCTTGGAATTTCCCAAGTGATAGCAGTATCTTGGGACTACCCGTGAGTTTATGCTAATGAAATGACTCACGGTAGGCCCCTAAGATAGTTTCAGGATGGGAGGTCTATGCTAGAAAGATCAACCACGTAATTAGAGGGTTGGAGCTTTGAGCCATGTGATATAGGCCCAACCTACTGACACTCAGGGAGGGGAGGAGGTCTGGAGATTAAGTTCAATGAAGTGATCAGAATTTGATCACTCATAACACTTAAAATTCAGAAGCTTATCCATATAGGGTTTTGCTCTATGATGCAGTAAATATCATTTAATTGTGATGTAAATTTATTTACATATAATATAAATCATATGTACATAATAAAACCCCAATAAAAACTGAGGACACTGGGACTTAGGTGAGACTCCTGGTTGGTGAACACACTGATGTGTCAGGAGGTTGGCACACTCTGATTCCATGGACAGAGGACACGGACGCTCTGCTTTTGGGACCTTCCTAGATCTCACCCAGTAAGTCTCTTCTTTTGGCTGGTTCTTATTTATGTCCTTTATAATAAAATTTTAATCAAAAGTATGATACTTTCCTGAGTTCTCTGAGCCATTTCTGAGAACTATTGAGCCTGGGGGGTTAGTGGGAACACCCACATTTGTATTCAATTGGTCACATGTGTGAGTGGCCTGGGGACCCCTGAACTTGTGGCTGGCATCTGAGTGAGTGTAGTCACACTGGGGACTGTGATCTTAACCTGTGGAGCCTAAAATAACTTACTGTCAGAACTGTATTGCAATTTGATATATTTTCATACTATCTAAAGTATTTTTATAATGAACTTACATTACTTCTATAATTTAAAAAAATTTTGAAAAAAGAGGAAGAAGGGCTTGCAATTAAACAAATCATTAGTATTTTAAATTGCAAAATAAATAACATCAAAAGAAATAAGAAGAACTAGATAAGAGCCCACAAGTAAAAATGTCTAGAGGAAAAGAAGGTAAATTTATTAAATTAACTTAAAAAGTTCATGAAAGTAATAAAATAAAAATATAAAAAGTGAGGTATAAAATTTTGTAAACGAAGTTTTCCTTTAAAAAAAACAATATAATCCATCTGCAGGGCAAAATCCATGACGGTAGGAAAGATAAATAGCAAGGTTCATTCAACAAACTAACTTACTTTTTTTTGTAAAATATAAATTTACATTACAACTTAAAGATATTACTACATGACAGCATCACAACACAAAACCTTATATGACTAAGCATCTGAAGTTTAAGTATTATGACTAAGGGGAATGAAAGGTGAAAAAAATGGTTTTTTGTCATTTAAAGTCTTTCCTGTGAAGTCTATTGATGCAATGATTATTAAACCACTGGACTGTAATATAGACATACAGTATTAAGTTGCCTGATTTTTAAAAACCCCTTATTGGATGCCTTCTCCTCCCCTTCCCTGTCTTACTTCCCCACTCCTCCACCAGTGCTCCCTGGTATTACCTCGAGATAAACTACGTGCTTTCAGACTCTTAGGGTCTGCTTATGGGGGAATCCAAAAAAAGATATGTGTAGAAAAAATTTTTAAGAGGACTGATTTTCTTCCATAAGCACTGGTTTTGCCGTCATGGAACATCCCTTCACATATTATAGTTGTTGCCTGACTAATAGTCTTGATTTCAGTCTCTTCTTGTCCCAAAAGATCATGCGCACAAGAAACTACTGATAGAAGCTTAAAAGGGAGGAAGAAAAAAACACTTATGGGGAAAATTATGACACCACTGCTTCCCTGGAAGAAAAGTAATTATTAATAAAGTAACAAAAATCATTCTTGAAAATACCTAAGATGTTTTCGGAGTTGCTCTAGTTCCACATTCTGTTCAGTTACTGCTTTCAGAAAATGTTGATTGGTCTGCCACAAGAAAAAAAATAGAAACATTCAGCATGAGAGCCTTTAAGACTATATCTTTAAAGGCTAACTACAGGTTATATAAGCAGAAAAAAATGAAATGAAGTCATAATAATGATTAGATTTTTTTAATGATAAAATATAACCTGGCCATCTTTCCCATCAACTTCAGTGGACATCTGCTTTACTTCAAACCACCTGCATTTGCATTTCTGTGTCTTCTGGCTTTTTCTGGGCCTCCTTTGCTCACCTAACTGTGCAGAAGGCTACGGGTGGTACAGAATTCATGCCCCCAGCCTGTTCTGTAAGAGCACCAAAACAATGACTGAATGGAATTGGTGGGTAAAAATCCCAAACTCCCATGCCCCAAGGTGGAATAATTCTGAGCCTGTTTCTTTACTGGCTTCCAGAGTTCATTAGTGGGATTAAGTTTCAGTTACTCACAGTGTTAATTTGCTTGATTGTTAAAAACCCTTTACTGACAGCCTTCTCTTCCCTTCCTAGTCGTATTTCTCCACTCCCCTACTGGTTTTTCCTGGTATTATCTCTCAAATAAATGATATGCTTTGGAACCCTTTCCTCAGGGTCTGCTAAAGCTAAAGTAAGTTATGAAGCATCTTCCAACTGTAGAATAAAATTTTCTAGGGGAATTAGTTATCTTCCATCTTTATCATTACCTAATGCCTTAAAGGCAATGTCATGTAAATTATTGTTACCTCCTGATAGTCTTGTTTTCAGTCTCTTCTCATTCTAACAATCATATGCACTCCTCTCCAACAAAAGTCCCTGAAGCAGTTTTCACTGTACTTTTCTCATACTCTGCCCAACTTCATTGACTTCATATTTTTAATACACTTTTGCATTTCCTTCCGCTTGGGATGTCCTCATTCAGTCCTGTGTAACCTGTGTGGTCCACTCACTCTAAGGCAAAATTGTTTCCCTTTTGCATTTTGATAAAACTTTACATATACTTTTACAACGCACATTGCACTATACTTAAGTACTATATTTAAAGGCTACATATTCCTGGCTACAACAAAAGCCTGTTTTAGAAGACCAGCTGTACCCAGAACTTCCAGCATCTAGTACATGAGTTAGTATATTATAAGCACTTACACCTTTGAGGAATGAATGAATGCCTTAGTTGAGAGATGAAAGAGAGTCCGAGGACTGCATCTTTATCTATATCTTGGGAAGTAGACTACTCGAGAACAGAATTTAGTATTTGATTTACAGACCACAATTTAAGAGACCAATTATGGCATGCAGAGAAAGGACAGAATAATGAGAGGTAGGTAAATTATACCACGCTAGAAAAGTTAAAACAAAACAAAACAAAAAGCTGGGTGTAACACTGGGCATGAGTTACAACAGACATATGATTACATGCAAATAACTGAAGGGTTGACTTAAAAAAGAATTGAGCTTGTTCTATGTTACTCCAAAAGATAAAACCATATACCAGTGGGAGGAAGCTTGGTAAGAGAGATTTTAGCTTTCTAATAATCAGAGTTCAAAGAAACAGGCTCTTTGGGGAAATGACAAGATCTCTTACAGGAGATATTCAAAACAGAGGCTAGAGGATCATCTAAACTATAAAGCATTTAATAAAAGGATGCCTGTATCATTTGAGGGAACAGATGATCTTTAATATTTCAAATTCTCCCGTAAAGCAATCTCGGACTTCAGTCCAAACTGATTCTCTTTTATAGTGTTTCTAATGTTTTACTATATATAGTCTCGGAACTGGCATAATTAATGCTTGTGTTTTTTTACTATTTGGGAGAACCTTAAAGGTAGATTATGTAGAGTAATTAGCAGAAGTATAAAGTAGAATTGTGAATTTTAAGAAGCTAGTGTTAGGAACAAACACACATAACTTGCTAGCAAGCCTAGTAAGAGCTCGACAACTGCATCTGAATATGGCTTTGTGATGCTCTGTACTTGTGACCACAGAAAAATTATATACTACAACAATACTATAGAATTTGGAGATTCATAAAGGTCCAGAGAAGTATCCCTTTCAATCATCTATCTTAGCACCTTATTCCCTGATTATTTCATATATCATTTCTGTTTTACTAACTAGACAGGGGCTTTGTGAAGAGATGCACATTTCTTTTGCAACTAGAGAACCTATGGCACTAGAAGGAACTCAGTATGCAATTAACAAATATTTTTGAGTTACTTTATACAGATGAGTAAATCTCAAGAAAAATATGATTTCAGTAAAGAGAACCTCTAGGAAATGTAAAATCTCATTGCATCTATTGTAATAATAAATCAATATAAACTTGTAATTTTAGGTACCATTCAGGTCTGGGCATTTTACCTTCTGCATGTCACTAAAGTACACTGGTTATAAAAGATTTTATTTATTTGTTATATATTCATCAATTTATTGCACATCCACAGGAACCTATGCATTTCATGAGTTTATTCATGTAATCAGAAAATTTTTAATTAAAATTATTTGATTTTGACTCAGACTTGCTCCTATGAGCATGCTCTGAACGCTCTTTCAATTTTACAAAATCTTTACTATCACTTAACTACCTCTATTTACATTTAGTAAAGTCTTGCTTAATACCTTAACGTTTGATACATTAAGAAAAACTCATCTTAAAAATTTCTCTTAGCCATTTTCCTTTATTTTAACCACCAGCGTAGTCTCTTCTTTGCTCTTTGTAACACAATGCTTCATCCAACTTGGCACTTCTTTACCACGTTTACTGTATCCATAGATTACTATTCTTAGTTTTGGGCTGAAACTATGAAGGCCTTAGAAAATTTTTAAGTATGTCCTGTAAATATGCAAATATTTTTTCTATGACTTTCATCAGAATGATTTGGGGTTGTATATAATAAAATACATGCTCTGTGGTACAAAATAAGATTATGTAATCTGCATAATTCTAGGAAATATTGAAAAAAGAATAAACAATTGTTATGGTAGATTACACTATTAGTGTCATATAGAAACAGGATTTCTTAATTATGGAAATCAGTCATTTTATTTTGGAGTAATTTAATACTATTTTAAAACTCTAAGAAGTATTTTATCAAAATTAAGAAGTGATTATAAATTCCAAATGTTAACATCAGTAAAATAGGGAGAAATTTATTTAATAATTTTTTCACATAAAGGAGAAAGTTTTCTTAAGTACAATAAAATTGAATGAACTTACTCTTGATGGCACAACTCCACTCTTAAACAAAGACATGTTTATTAGGTACTACACTTAACTAAGCAAAATGAAGAAAGGAAAGAGAGGAATTACTTGGGATGTCATAATCCTATTAGGCAACAATGAGGTAAAATAAAATTCCAAGAAGGAAATGAAGAGAAAAAGAAAATAAAAGTGGGGGGGGGGAGGTAAAGAGCAGAACTGGGAAGGCTAACTGTATTTCTTTTGAGAAAATATTAAAGGGAAATTTAGGTGTAGCAGTTTAGGTGAGTGGTAGTCAATCAACTAACCAATGGTTCTTAGCGTCTTATTGTTTTTAAGGATTTGAGTTACCACTTGTCTAACAGCTCCACCATTCTTAGTGTACACGTAACTGTGTTCTAGATGAAATACTAAGAACAAAGCATGAGTCCTAGTCTTGAGGAGCTTACAGTCTAAATTACTTTCAGGAGAACTTACCAAGAGCAAGAGTATTTTCAGATTAGGATATATCTCAGATCGATCTTAGCGTTAGATCTCTTGAAACTACTGTGAACCCTCATGTCATGCTACTGAATGTGAAAGAAAAAGATGCATGAAAAGAGTACTGCCTACTTATTTTAACTTCAAGTATTTTTTTCTTGCTGATTTGCCTTAGCAAAAATAAACATTATTACTTATAGTGACAATTTCTAGTTTATATAACAAATGCATTAAATGGATATTTTCACTTACCATTTCTATGTTCTCATTAGTAACATGAAGTTGCTTGGTTAGTTGTTGAAAACTGGTCAGTTGATCCTATAATAGGAAGCGTGAGTAGATAGACAGCATTTTGCAACCCATATTTAAAATTGAACTAAAATCAAGTCTAAAATCATTATGCCTAAATCTAGATGACATCAGTTGTATTTCTTCTAACAAGTACTCTGTGAATTAACAGTTGAAGAGATAAAAAGATAAAATTTTTTTAACAATTACAAAATTAAATAAGGTGGCAATGTGGAAACTAATGTAGCTATTTATGTTTTATGTGAAACCATTATTTCTAGAAATTAATCCATTAGTAGACAGATATGCTAAAGAGACCTTACTCAATACTGAAAAACCATATTCAAACCTATTCAAAACAAACAGTACAACCAAAACCAGAAAAAGATGTCACAAAAAAAGAAAATTACAGGCCAATATCACTGATGAATATAGATACATAAATCCTCAACAAATACTAGCAAACAGAATCCAACACCACATTAAAAATATCATACACCATGATCAAGTGGGGTTTATCACTGGAATGCAAGGATTCTTCAATATATGCAAATCAATCAATGTGACACATCATATTAATAAATCGAAGGATGAATTGGGCATAGAAGGAAGTTACCTCAACATGATAAAAGCCATACATGAGAAACCAACAGTCAACATCATTCTAAACGGTGAAAAACTGAAAGTGTTCCCGCTAAGGACAGGAACAAGACAAGGGTGCCCACTCTCACCATTATTATTCAACACAGTTTTGGAAGTTTTAGCCACAGCAATCAGAGAAGAAAAAGAAAGAAAAGGAATCCAAATTGGAAAAGAAGTAAAATTGTCACTCTTTGCAGATGACATGATATTATACATAGAAAACCCGAAAGACTCTACCAGAAAACTGCTAGCAGTAATTGATGAATTTAGTAAAGTAGCAGGATACAAAATTAATGCGCAGAAATCTCTTGCATTACTAAACATTAACAATGAAAGAGCAGAAAGAGAAATTAAGGAAACACTCCCATTTACCACTGCAACAAAAAGAATAAAACACCTAGGAATAAACCTGTCTAAGGAGGCAAAAGACCTGTATGCAGAAAACTATAAGATACTGATGAAAGAACTCAAAGATGATACAAACAGATGGAGGGACATACTATGTTCTTGGATTGCAAGAATCAACACTGTGAAAATGACTACACTACCCAAAGCAATTTACAGATTCAATGCAATCCCTATCAAATTACCAAGGGCATTTTTCACAGAACTAGAACAAGAAATCTCACGATTTGTATGGAAATGCAAAAGACCCCGAATGGCCAAAGCAACCTTGAGAAGGAAAGACGGAGCTGGAGGAATCAGGCTCCCTGACTTCAAACTATGCTACAAGGCTACAGGGATCAAGACAGTATGGTACTGGCACAAAAAACAGAAGTATAGAACAATGCAACACACTAGAGAGCCCAGAGATAAACCCAGGCACATATGGGCACCTTATCTTTAACAAAGGAGGCAAGAATATACAATGGAAAAAAGACAGCCTCTTTAATAAGTGGTGCTGGGAAAATTGGACAGCTACATGTAAAAGAATGAAATTAGAACACTTCCTAACACCATACACAAAAATAAACTCAACATGGATTCAAGACCTAAATGTAAGGCCAGACACTATAAAACTCCTAGAGGAAAACATAGGCAGAACACTCTATGACATACATCAAAGCAAGATCCTTTTTGACTCTCCACCTTGAATAATGGAAATGATATAAACAAGAAACAAATGGAACCACATGAAACTTAAAAGCTTTTTGCACAGCAAAAGAAACCATAAACAAGACAAGAAGACAACCCTCAGAATGGGAGAAAATACTTGCCAACCAAGCAACGGACAAAGGATTAATCTCCAAAATATGCAAGCAGCTCATGCAGCTTAATACCAAAAAAGCAAACAACCCAATCCACAAATGGGCGGAAGACCTAAATAGACATTTCTTCAAAGAAGACGTGCAGATGGCCAACACACACATGAAAAGATGCTCAACATCACTAACCATTAGAGGAATGCAAGTCAAAGCCACAATTAGGTTTCACCTCACTCCGATCAGAATGGCCATCATCAAAAAATCTAGAAACAACAAATGCTGGAGAGGGTGTGGAGAAAAGGGAAGTCTCCTGCACTATTGGTGGGAATGTAAGTTGGTACAGCCACTATGGAAAACAATTTGGAGGTTCCTTAAAAAACTAAAAATGGAACTACCATATGACCCAGTAATCCCACTCCTGCGCATATACCTAGAGAAAACCATAACCCAAAAAGTAACATGTACCATAATGTTCACTGCAGCACTATTTACAATAGCCAGGACGTGGAAGCAACCTAAATGCCCATCAACAGATGAATGGATAAAGAAGATGTGGCACACATATACAATGGAATATTACTCAGCCATAAAAAAGAATGAAATTGAGTTATTTGTAATGAGGTGGATAGACCTGGAGTCTGTCATACAGAGTTAAGTAAGCCAGAAAGAGAAAAACAAATACCGTATGCTAACTCACATATATGGAGTCTAAAAAAAAAATGTTAGTGATGAACCCAGTGACAGGGCAAGAATAAAGATGCAGATGTAGAGAACGGACTTGAGGACATGGCGGCGGGGGGGGGGGGGCACAGGGGAAGCTGGGATGAAGTGAGAGAGTAGCACTGACATATATACACTACCAAATGTAAAATAGCTAGGTAGTGGGAAGCTCCTACATTACATAGGGAGATAAACTTGATGACGGGTGATGAAGAGGGCCAGGATAGGGAGGGTGGGAGGGAGTTGCAGGAGGGAGGGGATATGGGGATATATGCATAAATATTCACTTTGGTATACCTCAAAAATTGGCCTAACAGTGTAAAGCAATTATATTCCAATAAAGAGCTTTAAAAAACAAAACAAACAAACAGAAAAACCTACAGTACAAACCACAGCAGGAGCTGTTGTGCCTTTCCCCCTTCTTTAAAACACTCATGGCTTGAATGCCTCACAAGTTTAAAATTTTCTGATTATCTGTTATGATCGGAGTAAACATTATATGTGCAGGTGACAAAGTTGGGAGGGGTTGTTAATGTGTGAGATGACAAAACTGAAGACCGATAGATAACTAGGGAAAGAAGGACAAAGTATTTTTTGTAAAATCTTATACAAACAAAACAAAACAAAAATCAACCCACAAAAAAACCCTAACTGTAGCGACTTCCCTGGCAGTCCAGTGGTTAAGAATCAACCTTCAAAGGCAGGGGACGTGGGTTCAATCCCTGTTCAGGGAACTAAGATCCCACATGCTGTGAGGCATGGGAGGGAGGGAGGGAGGGAGAGAGAAGGAGGGAGGAAGGAAGCCTAACTGCAAACCTATACCATCAGAATGCTTATTAAGGTGGAAACAGCACCCCACCCCCACCCCAAACTCAATGGCTTAGTTGATTGACCTAATAAAGAAACAGCTTTAAAGAACAAACTTATATTAGAAACGGTTTCCAGATCTCAGAGGTAAAAGTGTTATGGCTCAGATCACATGTGGGTTATTTGCAAACCATGGCATGTATGGAAAAATCATTTTGTTAACTGGAAAGCATCATTAACTGTAATTATGACTTCTTTAGGTAGAAATTCCCAGCTATAGTGATAATAATAGGAACAGTCATAAACTGGAATTTGAAAAGTCTATAAATGAGAGTTGAAGAGAGGCATGATAACCAATATATTTAAACAGCTGCCTTTTCAAAAATGCACAGGAAAGGAATCAGAATTGGAATTACTCCACAGATTTCAATATACCTAGCAGAAAAAGAAGCCATGGAAAGATAAGGGAGGTAGACTTTCCAATGGAATGGATGGTCTTGTGAGATAGTAAGTTCTTGTCAACAGAGGTATAAAGCAAAAGCTAGATGTCCACTTTAAAAGATTATAAAATGATTCTTGCTTTGGGTAGAAAGAAGTCCTTAATAACCATTAAGATCCTTCCTATTGTAAAATCCTACTCTGATTAATTTATGTTAGACAAACTGGACATTTTAATAAAAGGTCACATTTAAGGTTGTTAACATTTTCATTTTACATAGTGTTGTTATCATATTTGAGCAGGCTTCTTCACTGCCCATGATCTTTGTCTTTTTAACCAGGTAAAAAATCAAGAATATAAAAGTTTTGGAGATTCATTTACACATAATAATCTTACAACTGCTTCTTAGCACTAAATACAGCTTTCATTGCTAATCATATTATAAAACCCAACATACTCTAGGCACTGTTTTGATTATCTTACGTGTTCAAAAGATTTCTGACCATTGAAGATCAATTTACTGCCAACATAAATAACACAGCAGAGACTTAGGCATTCTTCTCCCAAACTGAGAATTTCTCCAGAATGCAACTTTTTACTGATATACAAGAAAACCATGAAATCCAAGATTACCTTTTGTTTTTGACTTTCAACTACATGAATCTGGGCCTCAGTCATATGTTCCTGGTAAAGTTTCTGTAGTCTTTCCAACTCCTGAGAAACAATCTGCCAAAGTTCTACCGCCTGAGTTTTTTCCTATGAAAGAAAAACACTTGTGAACTCATTAAATTATTAGCAGGCTACTGCAGAGTACAAATGAATCATATTCTTATACAGGATGAGCTCTTGTATATAAAGTCACAAAATAAAAATAGAACTTGTATGAGATGGTATAGTTATAATATTTTTGATGATATAAGTTGTATTAATAATTATTTAGAGAATAAACCTAAAGATGAAAATTCCTTTGAAATTTTCTTTTTATTCAGATTTAACAGCTAAAATTAAAACCCTTCAATCAGAGACAGAGACTTAAACCACTTTCTTGTGTCCACAAGAAAGTAAGCCACAGAAATTACGGATGAAAACTACCCCTGGTGAAGTGCAAGAGGTTTTTTTCTGACTACAAAAGTAATAAATGTTTATCAGAGAAAATTGGGAAAGTACAGAAAAATAGAGAAAGAAAACAAAATTACCTAGTATTTTTTTTACCACCTGATAATAAATACTGCTAAAATCTGAATATAACCATCTTTATAAATGTTGGATGTATTCTTGTTTATAAATGTGATTTGGGGGAGAATTTTGTTTTGTTTTGTTTTCTTTAAAAAAAAAAAAACTGGGAATCATATAGTATGCTGTTTGTATTGTACTATTTTCACCTGGAATTTTATAATTAGAATTTTCTCAGGTCATTAACTATTCTTTCAATATTGTAATTCTGAAAAGTGATAGAGGGACCCTTGAAGACAAAATTATGTTCGTAATAATACGTACGCATTATCTGCCTTTTTCACTCTCATCCTCTCATGAGTGTACAGTGGAGTTTTCCAAAGTTTATGTGATGTACTGTGTAATGTTGTCATGGCTCTGATGCCCACTGAAACGCATTCTTATGCTCCTATTTGTTTCTAAAAATGTCTTAGTTTTAATTAGTAACATGATAAATATCACATAAAAATAAAAAGCTGTTTGGAGTCCCCAATAATTTTTAAGCATACGGAAGAGGGGTCCTGAAACCAAAAAGGTTGAGAAACTTTAAGCTAGCAATATAAAAAGCACTATTCACTTTTTAGAGAAGTGGAAACTGAGGTTCAGGCCATCTGCCTGGAGTCCCTCAACAAGCTGTTGATAGCATCAAGAAGAAATCTTCATCTCTTTGTCCCTAAAGCCCAAGCTTTTAAATAGCAGGTCAGAGCTAACCCGCTCCCAGTTTTAGTAAGTAGGTAAGAAGATGTAGTGAAAAGATATGCATTTTTGGAACATAATGAGTATACATTTCAAATAAACATACATTTATAAGTTTTAAGGAAACTATTTCTGACGTATAGCATGCCTTCAGAAACACACAAATCATAAATTTGTACCATAAATATACCCATGTAACCAGTACCCCATTCAAGAAAGAGAACATTATTACCAGCAGCTAGAAACCAGCTTCCCCTTTCTTCCAGGCACTATCAATACAATCCTCCCAAAATAACCTTTATCCTGACTTTTCATTGATTAGTTTTGCCTAAAACATAGGTAGTTTGGAAAATTTGTAGACGAAAACAGCACCTAGAGCCAAAATTTGGGTTGGATTTCCAATTTCAGCTGAATGACCCTGTACAATTCATTTTATTTCCTTAAGACTGCTTTCTTTTCAATAGAAAGTCATAAAAATGCCTCATACCTCAAAAGACTGCAGTTTCCAAAAGTGCCTGATGGTTTGCTAGTTAAAAGGCCCAGATTCTTCTCAGCCAGCGGTTCTCAAAGGACTAGCATCAGTACCTTAGAACCTTAGAAATGTAAATTATTGAGCCATATCCTAGATTTCTTGAATCAAACACTTGGGGGAAGGGGTGACAATCTTTATTTCAATAAGCTCTCAGATGATTACGACTAAAATATGAGAACCACTGTACTAACACCTAACACATCATTTGGAAAAAACACAATTTAGGCGATTCCACATTTTTAGATTTTTAAAGGACTTCCAATTTTTCACTATCAAAACATTACTATAATGAAAATATTTATTCAAACATTTTTATATACAGTTTCTTAGGACAGATTCCTAGAATCTATGTGATGTCACCATCTAATTAATTGGTCAAAGGATATGAACATTGCTAGTGCTTTTACTGCCAAACTGCCCTCCAAAAAGATTTTTACAAATCACACTATTAAAGGAGAACAAAATACTCCAAACTAAAAACATTCAGTTAGGTACTTGATCTTGTACTAGGGCTATCGGCTCCCAAAACAATTATACTTGAGATACACAGAACCTTTAGTACCTAATTTTAATTCTTTATCTTGCTGTTTAGTAATAATGACAAAGATGATAAAAGTAACAGGTAAATTTGTGAACCCACATATGTGCTAGGCATTACCCTATGTGCTTTATGAGGATTTAAAATTTTAATTACTCTAAGAACTCCATAAAATAAGAATTATTATAATCTCCATTTATAAATGAGGAACATGAAGCACAAAGAAGTTTCCCAAGATCACAGAGCTAGAAAGCAGAATGTGGACCAAACTCAAGAAGTGTGACCAGATTTTTCTTCCAAAGGCTTGTATGTTTTTTTTTTTTTAATTTTATTTATTTATTTATTATTTTTTGGGGGGTACACCAAGTTCAAGAATCTGTTTTTATACACATATCCCCGTATTCCTTCCCTTCCTTGACTCCCCCCCACTCGAGTCCCCCCCACCCTCCCCGCCCCAGTCCTCTAAGGCATCTTCCATCCTCGAGTTGGACTCCCTTTGTTATACAACAACTTCCCACTGACTATCTATTTTACTATTGGTAGTATATATATGTCTGTGCTACTCTCTCACTGCATCTCAGCTTCCCCTTCAACCCCCGCCCCCTCCCATACCTCGAGTTCTCCAGTCCATTCTCCGTATCTGCTTCCTTGTTCTTGTCACTGAGTTCATCAGTACCATTTTTAGATTCCGTATATGTGAGTTAGCATACAATATTTGTCCTTCTCTTTCTGACTTACTTCACTCTGTATGACAGACTGTAGTTCTATCCACCTCATTACATATAGCTCCATCTCATCCCTTTTTATAGCTGAGTAATATTCCACTGTATATATATGCCACATCTTCTTTATCCATTCATTTGTTGATGGGCATTTAGGTTGCTTCCATGTCCTGGCTATTGTAAATAGTGCTGCAATAAACATTATGGTACAAGTTTCTTTCGGGATTATGGTTTTCTTTGGGTATATGCCCAGTAGTGGGATTACTGGATCATATGGTAGTTCTATTCGTAGTTTTTTAAGGAACCTCCAAATTGTTTTCCATAGTGGCTGTACCAACTTACATTCCCACCAACAGTGCAAGAGAGTTCCCTTTTCTCCACACCCTCTCCAACATTTGTTGTTTCCAGATTTTGTGAACAAAGGCTTGTATGTTTCACAAAAGTAGGAGCCAACATTCTCCAGTGTATGATCGACACTAAGCATGGTGCCTCATATATAACAGACACCTAATAAATATTTGTGGAATGGATGAAGATATTTGATCTTCAGTTGAATTCTCTAGGCTTATTACTTTAATAAAGCATAGTAGAATAAACAATTCTCCCTCTTTCTCTTAATTTTCTACTATAAATTGTATTTTATTTAAATTAATAAATTTAATTAATAAATTTTAAATTTATTCAGTTTGTATTCACCTAGTCTCCATTCACAACACAAAGGTCTTTCAATCTAGTGATGGATACCAAAGCAATTGTATGTGTTTTACCAGAACTTTATAATACAGTTAATAAACATATAAGTAATAAGCAGAATTAACATTTGATATTATTATTTTATGGATTTATTAACATTATTATTCATACTTTATAAAATTGCCTAAACTCTCACTCAGTTAAAATTTCATACTTATATACAAAATACATTGCAGATATTGTAGCAAAATTTGTTTTTGACGAATCTCCTTTTTCAGTTTTGACTGCTCATACTTGGACCTCACCAAATCTTCTATGAAGTAATGATCCAAAATGTAGCAAAACAGGTAGGACCATCTTCAGAAAAATAATATGTACCAAGTAAGATGTAGATGGAGAAAGGCAAAGATAGAAGATAGAAGGAGAAATGGGTGAGAAATGAGAGAACAAGTGTGGTTTAAAAATATATATATAGCATTAGAAATTATAGCAACAAAAAAAAAAAGAAAAAAAGAAATTATAGCAACAAAAGTATTACACAGAGATGCTTTTTAGAGATAGGATTATTTCTGTGTTTCATTTTTTGAAACTAAAAATCTTACCTAGTTTTGCACTCTTCTTTCTTTTTATAAATTAAAAATTTTTTGCATTTATTGAGATATTAGTGACAAATAATCATTGCCTATATTAAGGTGTACTTTTACATATGGTCTGTCACAATATTTTTCAAGAGTAGTAAGAAATGCATATTCTGCTACAGCTTTCAAAATACATGTTTAATACCTGGTTAGAAAGCATTTATAAGTCTACATTAATTTTCATTTATTTCTATGTCAACATTAATAAATCCATCCTGAAATACTAGTCTAGGACAGAGTAGAGAGCATGCTTTTCTCATTATTTTTCCCTCTATTATTTTTCAAATTCCTTCCCTTTACACATTAAAAAGAATTCAGTGCTACATAATGCTCCTTAGATACAGCCTGTCTGATTAACTTAAAATATCACTTTCAAAAGCAAAGAATTCCAAAACCAAATTTCTAAGGAATAAAAAAATATGACTTTTCATAGATAACTATAAAATCAAAATTGTAATAAAGAATTTCTAATCCCCATTTATAAAATGGAGAAACTGAGGCACACAAGAAGGTAGAAGAATGGGATTCAAATCCATAAAAGATATGAGATACCTAGGATAAAAATTGTAAATTAAAATAGAATTCCCTTACATATAACCAAAAAAAATTACAGTGCTAAAAACAGGATATATACAATATAGCTTCCAAAACATTTCAATTACCATGAGGGAGGAAAAAAGGAGAAAAATTGTAATTTTAAAAGAAGTATAACTAGAAAAATATAATTCTAATAAGGATGCAGATGCAGAGAATGGACTGGAGGACACGAGGTTGGGGGGGCAGGGGGTGAAGGGGAAGCTGGGATGAAGTGAGAGAGTAACATAGACAAATGTATACTACCAACTGTAAAATAGCCAGTGAGAAGTTGCTGTATAACAAAGGGAGATCAACTCGATGATGGATGATGCCTTAGAGGGCCGGGACAGGGAGGGTGGGGGGGGAGTCGAGGGAGGGAGGGAATATGGGGATATGTGTATAAATACAGTTGACTGACTTTGGTGTACCTCAAAAATCAGTACAAGAGTGTAAAGCAATTATATTCCAATAAAAAAAATAAAGTAAAAAAATATATATATAATTCTATAATCTTGGAAAACTGAAGAAAACAGTATCAAAAGAAAACATCGGAAAATGAAAACTGTAAATTTAGGCAAGCGGATAATTGATTCTTTAAAAATTTTCTTTGGCATTAAAATATTTTATAACACTTAAAAAATCATGCAAAAGGAATTATGATTCAATTAAATATATACATGGCAACTACATTTATAACATACAGGGAGGGTACATACTATAAGTTTTGTTACCTGTTAATTATTTTTCAAACTGTAGAAAATCATTATGCTAACAATTTCAATATTCTGTTACTATCATTCATAAATAATGGTTGACTACAGATTTTTAGAAACTCTCTGTTTATTTAGGATATAATTCAATACATATGTCACTCACTTGATTGGCCAGTTGTAGTTGTTCTTGAAGATTCCTGACTGTTTCATCATCTGTATATATCTCATTTCCCAACTCTGTGCCCAAGGGAAGGGCCTCCAATTGCTTTTCAACAGCATCTTTTAATTCACTGTGCAACCTTTGGAACAAATAGATAACACAACAATAACTTAATTTTAGTAATAATAATTACTGTTTCAGGTCAACTAAATAAACATTCGGGTCAAAAAAATCACTATTTACACAAAAATCATTTTTAAGTCAACCTCTAAATTTAGAAGTGTTTAAAAACCATTAAATAATATGCTATAGGAAAAATATATCATGATTGTAAATGAATTAAATTTGTCATAGTTAATTCAAATATACATAATTGTTTGTCCTAGGAAAATTTTAATTTTTCAAGGAGGTAAAATTCTGAAATAACACCTTATTAACTGACAAGTCATTCAGAAAAAAATTTTAAATATAACTTCATCTAGTTAATTAAACAGAAAGGGGATTTTTAATCTTGTAGAATTATTTGTTAATTTCTTCATTGTGTTTCACAAACCACATCTGATTTCTGACTACTTCCAGTTTATAAAGCATAGAATAAAATTCCTGATGGTTATGAAATCAAGACTAGAGGCTTTATTTGCCAGCACTTTCTTACATAAGCTTGACCATAATTCTGAAAGACTTAAATTCAACTTAACCTTACATTAAATTATATTTCTTGCTTTAAAATTATCAAAAAGAAAAAAAAAAAGAAAAAAAAAGCATAGAAAGGTTCAACTTAAAAGACTGATTAGGTGTTTATGTCAAAATGATATATGCCTAAAGGAAAAATGTTTTTTAATATCAGAAAAACTTGAATTCATATAATTATAACCAGAAAATATTATTTATAATAAACATATCTCAAAGTAAAAATTTTCCAAAGGAACTGTATCCATCTCTCTAAAATAATTTAAAGAGAATTATCTACCAATACTATAATCTCCATTGAAACGAGAAAAATGCAATCTTAAATTTTAAAACATATTTATTGAAAACAAGGTTCATCAAAGAAAAGTCACGAGACAATAGCCTCAGCTACCAGTGGGGCGAAGGGAGGGGAGAGAGGCAGTAAAGGGATAGCAGATTAAGAGGTACAAATTATTAGATACAAAATAAGCTAAGAAGATTTGTTGTACAACATGGGGAATATAGCCAATACTTTATAATAACAATAAATGAAGAATAACCTTTACATATTGTGACTCACTATATTATACATATGTAACTTACATAACACTGTACAGCAATTATACTTCAATAAAAAAACTAAAGAAAAAAAAAACCATTTAATGGTTACGGGCATATTGCCTATACCCAAACTGCCTGAATTTGAAATCAGAATCTGTCACTTTGCCAGGTGACCCTGGATAAATTCCTTAACCTCCTTTAGCCTCAGTTTCTCTATCTGTAAAATGTAAATATCACCTATTAATATTGCTTATTCTCTTGTGGAATTTTTTTTCTATTCTGTGTTGATTCATGTTTCTCTCAGTCTCAGCGGAATTTTCATCTTTCCAAGCTTTAACTTTTGGAATTCAGTCCTTGGACAGCTTTCATCAATGTCTTATAGTTTTTGGAACACAGGTCTTCTGCCTCCTTTACTAGGTTTATACCTAGGTACTTTATTCTTTTTGATGCGATGTTAAATGGGGCTGTTTCCTTAATTTATCTTTCTGATACTTCACTGTTAGTGTATAGAAATGCAACAGATTTCTGAATTCACGGATGAGCTCTAGTAGTTTTCTGGTCATATCTAGGATTTTCTATGTATAGTAGACATTTTACCTCTTCCCTTCTAATTTGGATACTTTTTATTTCTTTTTCTTGTCTGATAGCTGTGACTAGGTCTTCCAATACTATGTTGAATAAAAGTGGTGAGAGTGGGCATCCTTGTCTTGTACCTAGATTGTACATTTCTAAGTATTTATCCATTTCTTCTTGGGTCTCGATTTTATTGGCGTATAATTGTTCATAGTAATCTCTTATGATATTTTATATTTCTTTATTGTCAGCTGTTAACTTCTCTTTCATTTCTGATTTTATTTGGATCCTTTCTTTTTCTTAATGACTCTGGCTAAAGGTTTATCAATTTTGTTTATCTTTTTAAGGAACCAGCTCTTAGTTTCAGTGATTTTCTCCATTTTCTTAATTCTCTATTACATTTATTTCTGCACTGATCTTTCTGATTTCTTTTCTTCTACTAACTTTGGGTTTTATTAGTTCTTTTTCTAGTTCCTCTAGGGATAAGGCTAGATTACTTGAGATTTTTCTTACTTCCTTAGGTAGGCTTATATTGCTAGTTCCCTTTTTGAACTGTTTTTGATGTTTCCCACAACTTTTCCATCATTTTATTTCTATTTTGACTACAGGTATTTTTTGATTTCCTGTTTGATTTCTTCACTGACCCACTGGTTGTTTACTAACATATTGTAATTCCTTCCAGTGTATTTTTTATTCCAGCTATTATCTTCTTCAGCTCTGTTTAGTTCTTTACGTTTTTTAACTCTTTCTTAGAAACATCTAACTTCTCACTGTGTTCATTCATTCTTCCCGAGTGTTTTTTTTTTAAGCTCTTTATTGGAATATAATAGCTTTACACACTTGTACCATTTTCTGAGGTATACCAAAGTCAGTCAGTTGTATTTAATCATATCCCCATATTACCTCCCTCCCACGACTCCCCCCCACACTCACCGTCCCAGCCCTCTAAGGCATCATCCAACATCAAGTTGATCTCCCTTTGTTATACAGCAACTTCCCACTAGCTATCTATTTCACAGTTGGTAGTATACATATGTCTATGCTACTCTCTCATTTCAACCCAGCTTCCCCATGGCCCCCGCCCCCCAACCTTGTGTCCTCCAGTCCATTCTCTGCATCTGCATCCTTATTCTTGTCTTGTCACTGGGTTCATCAGCAACTTTTTTTTTTTTTTTTAAGATTCTCTATATATGAGTTAGCATACAATATTTGTTTTTCTCTTTCTGACTTACTTCACTCTGAATGTCAAACTCTAGGCCTATCCACCTCATTACATATAGCTCCATCTCATCCCTTTTTATAACTGAGTAATATTCCATTGTATACATATGCCACATCCTCTTTATCCATTCTTCTGTTGATGGGCATTTAGGTTGCTTCCACGTCCTGGCTATTGTAAATAGTGCTGCAATAAACATTATGGTACATGTTTCTTTTTGGGTTATGGTTTTCTCTGGGTATATGCCCAGGAGTGGGATTACTGGATCATATGGTAGTTCTATTTGTAGTTTTGTAAGGAACCTCCAAACTTTCCATAGTGGCTGTACCAGCTTACATTCCCACCAATAGTGCAGGAGAGTTCCCTTTTCTCCACACCCTCTCCAACATTTGCTGATTCTAGATTTTTTGATGATGGCCATTCTGACCGGAGTGAGGTGATACCTCATTGTGGCTTTGACTTGCATTTCCCTGATGATTAGTGATGTTGAGCATCGTTTCATGTGTTTGTTGAGCATCATTTCATGTGTTTGTTGGCCATCTGCATGTCTTCTTTGGAGAAATGCCTATTTAGGTCTTCCGCCCATTTGTGGATTGGGTTGTTTGCTTTTTTGGTATTAAGCTGCATGAGCTGCTTGTATATTTTGGAGATTAATCCTTTGTCAGTTGCTTCACTGGCAAGTATTTTCTCCCATTCTGATGGTTGCCTTCTTGTTTTGTTTATGGTTTCTTTCGCTGTGCAAAAGCTTTTAAGTTTCATTAGGTCTCATTTGTTTACTCTTGATTTTATTTCCATGATTCTAGGAGGTGGGTCAAAAAGAATCTTGCTTTGATGTATGTCATACAGTGTTCTGCCTACGTTTTTCTCTAGAAGTTTTATAGTATCTAGCCTTACATTTAGGTCTTGAATCCATGTTGAGTTTATTTCTGTGTATGGTGTTAGGAAGTGTTCTAATTTCATTCTTTTACATGTAGCTGTCCAATTTTCCCAGCACCACTTATTAAAGAGGCTGTCTTTTTTCCATTGTATATTCTTTTTTTTTAATATTTATTTATTTATTTATTTTATGTATTTATTGGCAGCATTGGGTCTTCGTTGCTGCACACGGGCTTTCTCTAGTTGCTGAGAGTGGGGGCTGCTCTTCACTGTGGTGCGCAGGCTCCTCATTGTAGTGGCTTCTCTTGTTGTGGAGCACGGGCCATAGGCACGTGGGCTTCAATAGTTGCGGCACATGGGCTCAGTAGTTGTGGCTCACAGGCTCTACAGCACAGGCTCAACAGTTGTGGTGCATGGGCTTAGTTGTTCTGTGGCATGTGGAATCTTCCCAGGGCAGGGCTCAAACCCATGTCCCCTGCATTGGCAGACAGATTCTTTACCACTGTGCCATCTAGGAAGTCCCTTCATTGTATATTCTTGCCTCCTTTATCAAAGATAAGGTGCCCATATGTGCTTGGGTTTACCTCTGAGTTCTCTATTCTGTTGCATTGATCTTCCTTTCTACTTTTGTGCCAGTACCATACTCTCTTGATCACTGTGGCCTTGTAGTATAGTTTGAAGTCAGGAAGCCTAATTCCACCAACTCCATTTTTCCTTCTCAAGATTGCTTTGGCTATTCGGGGTCTTTTGTGCTTCCATACAAATCGTAAGATTTCTTGTTCTAGTTATGTGAAAAATGCCGTTGGTAATTTGATAGGGATTGCATTGAATCCGTAAATTGCTTTGGGTAGTATAGTCATTTTCATAATGTTGATTCTTCCAATCCAAGAACATGGTATGTCCCTCCATCTGTTTGTATCGTCTTTGAGTTCTTTCATCAGTATCTTATAGTTTTCTGCATACAGATCTTCTGCCTCCTTAGACAGGTTTATTCCTAGGTATTTTACTCTTTTCGTTGCAATGGTAAATGGGAGAGTTTCTTTCTCTTTCTGCTTTTTCGTTGTTAGTGTATAGGAATGCAAGAGATTTCTGCACATTAATTTTGTATCCTGCTACTTTACTAAATTCATCAATTACTGCTAGCAGTTTTCTGGTAGAGTCTTTCGGGTTTTCTATGTATAATATCATGTCATCTGCAAAGAGTGACAATTTTACTTCTTTTCCAATTTGGATTCCTTTTCTTTCTTTTTCTTCTCTGATTGCTGTGGCTAACACTTCCAAAACTATGTTGAATAATAATGGTGAGAGTGGACACCCTTGTCTTGTTCCTGTTCTTAGAGGGAATTCTTTCAGTTTTTCTCCATTTGGAATGATGTTGGCTTTTGGTTTCTCATATATGGCTTTTATTATGCTGAGGTAATTTCCTTCCATGCCCATTTTCTGGAGAGTTTTTATCATAAATGGATGTTGAATTTTGTCAAAAGCTTTTTCTGCATCTATTGAGATGATCATATGGTTTTTATCCTTCAATTTGTTGATATGATGTATCACGTTGATTGATTTGCATGTACTGAAGAATCCTTGCATCCCAGGGATAAACCCCACTTGATCATGCCGTATGATTTTTGTAATGTGCTGTTGTATTCTGTTAGCTAGTATTTTATTGAGGATTTCTGCATCTATATTCATCAGTGATATTGGCCTGTAAGTTTCTTTTTTTGTGACATCTTTGCCTAGTTTTGGTATCAGGGTGATGGTGGCTTCTTAGAATGAGTTTGGGAGTGTTCCTCCTTCTGCTATATTTTGGAAGATTTTAAGAAGGATAGGTGTTAGCTCTTCTTGAAATGTTTGATAGAATTCGCCTGGGAATCCATCTGGCCCAGGGCTTTTGTTTGTTGGGAGGTTTTTAACCACAGCTGCAATTTCCATACTTGTGATTGGTCTGTTCATAGTTTCTATTTCTTCCTGGTTCAGTCTTGGAGGATTGTATTTTTCTAAGAATTTATCCATTTCTTCCAGGTTATCTAATTGATTGGCATATAGTTGCTTGTAGTAGTCTCTCACGATCTTTTGTATTTCTGTGGTGTCAGTTGTTACTTCTCCTTTTTCATTTCTAATTCTGTTGATTTGCGTCTTCTCCCTTTTTTTCTTGATGAGTCTGGCTAATGGTTTATCAATTTTGTTTATCTTCTCAAAGAACCAGCTTTTAGTTTTGTTAATTTCTTCTGTGGTTTCCTTCCTGTCTTTTTCATTTATTTCTGATCTGATCTTTATGATTTCTTTCCTTCTGCTCACTTTGGGGTTTCTTTGTTCTTCTTTCTCTAATTGTTTTAGGTGTAAGGTTAGGTTGTTCATTTGATATTTTTCTTGTTTCTTGAGGTAGGATTGTATTGCTATAAACTTCCCTCTTAGAACTGCTTTTGCTGTGTCCCATAGGTTTTGGGATGTTGTGTTTTCATTGTCCTTTGTTTCTAGATATTTTTGATTTCTCTTTGACTTCTTTAATAATTTCTTCGTTGTTTAATAGTGTGTTGTTTAGCCTTCATGTGTTTGTATTTTTTGCAGTTATTTTCCTGTAACTGATATCTAGTCTCATGGCGTTGTGGTCTGAGAAGATGCTTGATATGATCTGAATTTTCTTGAATTTACTGAGGCTTGATTTGTGACCCAAGATGTGGTCTATCCTGGAAAATGTTCTGTGTGCACTTGAGAAGAAAGTGCATTCTATAGTTTTTGGATAGAATGTCATATAAATATAAGTCAAGATGGTCTAATGTGTCATTTGAAGTTTGTGTGTCCTTATTTATTTTCTGTTTGAATGATCTGTCCATTGATGTAAGTGGGGTGTTCAAGTCTCCCACTATTACTGTGTTACTGTCGATGTCCCCTTTTATAGCTGTTAGCATTTGCCTTATGTATTGAGGTGCTCCTATGCTGGGGGCATAGATATTTACCATTGTGATATGTTCCTCTTGGATGGATCCCCTGATCATTATGTAGTGTCCTTCCTTGTCTCTTTTAATAGTCTTTACCTTAAAGTGTAATTTGTCTGATATGAGTATTGCTACTCCAGCTTCCTTTTGACTTCCATTTGCATGGAATATCTTTTTCCATCCCTTGACTTTCAGTATATATGTATCCCTTGGTCTGAGGTGGGTTTTTTGTAGGCAGCATATAGAAGGGTCTTGTTTTTGTATCCATTCAGCCAGTCTGTGTCTTTTGGTTGCAGCATTTAATCCATTTACATTTAAGGTGATTATTGACATGTGCATTCCTATTACCATTTTCTTAATTGGTTTGGGTTTGTATTTGTAGGTGTTTTCCTTCTCTTGTGTTTCCTACTTAGAGAAATTCCTTTAGCACTTGTAAGGCTGGTTTGGTGGTACTGAATTCTCTTAACTTTTGCTTGTCTGGAAAGCTTTTGATTTCTCCGTCGAACCTGAATGAGATTCTTGCTGGGTACCGTATTCTTGGCTGTAGGTTTTTCTCTTTCAGGACTTTCAGTATATCCTGCCAGTCCCTTCTGGCCTGCAGAGTTTCTGTAGAAAGGTCAGCTCTTATCCTTATGGGTTTTCCCTTATATGTTATTTGTTGCATTTCTCTTGCTGCTTTTAATATTTTTTCTTTGTGTTTAATTGTCATTAGTTTAATTAATATGTGCCTTGGTGTATTTCTCCTTGGGTTTATTCTGTATGGGACTCTCTGTGCTTCTTGGACTTGGTGAATTATTTCCTTTCCCATGTTGGGGAAGTTTTCCACTAGAACCTCTTCAAATATTTTCTCAGACCCTTTCTTGTTTCCTTCTTCTTCTGGGATGCCTATGATTCAAATGTTGGTACGCTTAATGTTATCACTGAGGTCTCTGAGACTGTCTTCTATTCTTTTTATTCTTTTTTCTTTTTCCTGCTCTGTGGCAATTATTTCCCCCATTCTATCTTCCAACTCACTTATCGTTCTTCTGCCTCAGTTATTCTGCTGTTTATATCATCTAGAGTATTTTTAATTTCCGTTATTTTGTTGTCCATTGCTGTTTGTTTGTTCTTTAGTTCTGCTGAGTCCTTATTGTTTCTTGTATTTTCTGTATTTTGTTATTGAGATTTTGTATCATTTTTACTATCATCACTCTGAATTCTTTTTCAGGCATTTTTCCTATTTCCTCTTCATTTATTTGGTCTTGTGGGTTTTTTTTCCTGCTCCTTTGCCTGTATCCTGTTTCTTTGTTTTCTCATGGTTGTCCCAACTTCAGAGGTTGCTTGTTCTGGCAATAGAGGGGTTTAAAGAATGCTGTCCAAGCCCCAGACTAATGGCAGAGTGTTGAGTGTTGAGTCAAACAAATACTAAGTCAAGGAAAGACATACATGTATAAGACACACAAATACTGATTCCAATAGCACATAAGGCACTAGAAAGACCTGACAGAAGAACCCCAGTATGCTATCAGACATTCAAAGAGGAAACCAACAGGAATTCAAAACCAAAACAGAACAAAACAGAAATAAAAGCAAAAATGAACAAATAACACCACACACAATCACAAATCCAGGGAGATACTGAAAGCTAGGATCAAATATAATAAAGAGTTAGAGTACCACCAGACAGACTGAAGATTCTCAGAATGAAATCAGACAATTATACTAAGAACTAAGATAAAGACAAAAACCTAATAATAAATACCAAAGCAGTGTGTCATCTGGAGCATTAAGCAAGGAGACAGAGCAGACTGATAATATTGCTTATATTAAAATAAAATAAACTAAAAAAGGATAGAAGATAGGGCAACAGAAGAGCATAGTGTGACTGGAAATAGGAAAATAAAAAGAAATAAAAATGTATAAAAGATAGAGATGTAAAGAAGGTACGAGAGATACAGTCAGCACTATGAAAAACTTAGGTAGAAATAGAAATATATAAAAAGGCTAAAAATAAAAATAGAATAAAAAATAGAATAAAGAAATATGTTATAAAACTTGTAGGTCCCTTAGGACTAAGATCGTAATTAAAAAAAACAAAAAAACAAACAAAAAAAATTAGAACTGACCCCAGAATGGAGCAGTTCAATAGAATTAATACTAAAATTTCTGTTTCCTTGGGGTCTCAGCTATAAGTGTCCTTCTGCCCCCCCTTGGGTTTTTTGTATTCTTCTGCAACCAGCAGAGCTTCCTTTATTGATCGTCTGTAAGCACTGGTGTGTGGGGAGAGAGAGGGTACAATAGTGGCTTCTTCCCCTGGCAGTGAGTGCACTGTGGCGCTCTGTCTGTGTCACAGTGGTTCAGTCAGGCGTGGCGGTGCCTGTTGCAGAGGGACACCAGCGGCTCAGGTGTAAACAGAACGTCTCAGAGTTGGGCCGCTCTCAGGGCTTTTGGCTCTCAGCTCTAGGCACTCTAAGCCAGCCCCGGCCAGGGGCCTTTTTTATCCCTGAGTACGTTAACTTGGGCCACAGGGGTCCTTCCTCTGTCCGTTGCAGGCACCAAGAGAGCGACTACACCTGCGGCTCCTCCCCCCTGCTTGTGAGTCAGCAGTATCCAGCTGCCACTATGGCCTCACAGCTTTCTGCGGTAGGCACTCTTCGCTGCGAATTTCTTCCCTCCTGTCCTCTCGGTCTGTCTCCCCACCATCAACAATGTTTCTCACCCTGAACCAGTTCTCCGGTTCCCACACTCCCACTCCCAGACCCCCGCTCATCTGTGAATCCAAGTCTCAGTCTGAGTACGCTGAGCTGTGGTGCGGACCCTCTGTGTGTTTCTCACTCCCTCCCGTCTGCCACAGCTCAGCCGCTTCACCCTCCTTGAATCGTGGTAAATGCCTCCCCACTGACCCAAGGATATTCCCCACTGGAGAAGGGGTTTCCCCATCAGATAAGGGACTTTTCCTGAATTCAGCAATCTCCCCTCTGTCTCAGAGCCCCCCACCCTAGGGTGTGGGACCTGTCCCTTTTCTTTCTTCTCCTCTTTCTCCATTTTTTTTTTTTCTTTCCTCCCTCTGTCCTACCCAGTTATGTTGGGATCTTTACAGTCCTCTCCAGCATCTGAGGTCGTTTGCTGGTGTTCAGCTGGTTCTCTGTGGGAATTATTGCATCTTTTAGTGTATTCCTAATGCATCTGTGGAGAGGGATGCACTCCACGTCCTTCTACTTCGCTGCCATCTTTCCTCCCCCTCCCCCTGAATTTTTTATTACCATTCTTTTGAACTCTTTATCAAGTAGATCGCTAATCTCCACTTGGCTTGTTCTTCTCCTAGGGTTTTGTCTTCGTTTAGAACATACTCCTTCTCTCTTTGTTTTGCCTAATTCTCCACATTTATTTCTAACAATTAACTAGGTCAATTATGTTTGCAGATGTTGGATAAGTGATCTTATGTAAGAGACATCCTATGGGGTCCAGCAGCACTTGACCCCATGTATGGGCTGTGTGGGCCCTTCTGTGTGATGAGGCTGACTACTCTTGGCATGCTGGTAGACAAGGCTTGTCCCTAGCCTGGTTAGCTGCTACACCTTGCCTTGCATAGTGGCTGCTGGCCTGCTAGTGGGCAGGCCAGATTTGGGCATAGTTGAATGCACAGCCTGGGAAGTCCTTGGGTTGATGCTGGCCCACTAGTAGGCAGTGTTGGGTTCTGGTATAGCTGGTTGCATGACCCAGAGGGAGAAGCATGTCTCAGTCCACTGGTATACAGGTCTGGTTCCCTGTGCTGGCTGTGGGACCCAGGCAGTTCAACGCTGGTGTCAGCCTACTGTTGGGTTGGGCCACATCCTAGTGAAGCTGGTTCTGGGGCTCAGGAGATTCTTGGGCTGGTCCTGGCTAGCTGATGGGCAGGGCTGGGTCCTGGTGTGGCTGGTTGCATGGCCAGGGGTGTTCCAAGGCTGGTTCTGACCTGCTGGTGGGTAGAGCCAAGTTCCAGGGTGCCTGGGTATGCGGACTGGGGAGGCCTGGGGCTGGTTTCGGTCCACTGGTGGGTGCATCCAGGCCTCTGCAAGGCTGGCTGTTCACCCCAGGAGGTCCTGGAACTTGAGCTTATCTGCTGTTGGGGAGGTAGGCCCCCACTGCTAGTAGGCTAGAGGGAGAACTCCAAAATGGTGCTTACCAGCACCAGTGTCCTCACGGTAGAATGAACTCCCCACAACGGCTGTCATCAGTGTCCCCAGGAAGAGTCCCAATTGCCCTGCCACTCCAAGAAACACTACAAGATCAGTAAGTGGGTCTTAACAGATTCCTTTCATATTACTGCCTCAGTTCTGGGACTGAGAGCATGTGAGATTTTGTGTGTGCTCTTTAGCAGTGGAGTTTCTGTTTCCTCTGGCTCTCCCATATGCAAACCCTGCTGGCTTTCAAAGCCATAAGTTTTGAGGACTTGTCTTTCTAGTGCAGGACCCTCAGCTCAGGAGCCTAATGTGGGGCTTGGACCCCTCGCTCCTTAGGAAGAACCTCTGTGATTGTGATTATCCTCCCACTTGTGGGTCACCTACCTGAAGGTGTGGGTCACCTACCTGAAGGTGTGGGTCTGGACTACATTATGTCTCTGGCCCAACCTATCTATCTTGTTTTGGTTTCTTCCTTATATCTTCAGCTATGAAAAATCTTTTCTGTTAGTCTTCAAGTCATTCTCATTGATAGCCCCTCTGTAAATAGTTGTAACTTTGTTGTGTCTAGAGGAGGAGGTGAGTTCAGGATCTTCCAACTCTGCCATCTTGGACACACTTTGCAAGGTCATTTTTATAGTCCTGCACTGTTATGCAAAGCAAGGGCTACCTATATGTATCAATAGTTTATTTGTATTTGTTTTAGGATCTGAAGTATTTGGGGAAGGGGTGTTTAATCTTGCAGCCTGCAATCCTGTGGTCTCTTGCCCAATATACCCTAATTCTCCAAATGTTTTATAATTTTGGGTTTAGTTTAGTGTTCTTTCCCTAACCTCTTCAGCAAATTCTTAGAGATTGTTGATTTTCAGACTTTTCTAATATATGCACATAAAACTATGGATTTCCCTCTAAGAATGGCCTTAACTGCAACCCACAGTTTTCATGCTGTATTTTCACTATCAGTTGAAAATATTCTCCGGTTTTCCTTGTTAATTCTTTGACATATGAGTAATATCTAAAAGTATGTTGCTTAATTAGAAACAGCTGGGACTTTTCTGATTCCTTTTTTCTTTTCTTTCTTCTTTTCAAAAAAAACCAAAACTGATTCCTAATACAATTTTCACTCAGATACAACAGAATCTGAGTACTTAAAAAAAATCTCTGAGTTACTTTCTCAGTTTGCCAGTTTTGGAAATGTTTTATGTGTTCTTAAAAAGAATATGTATTTTGAGGTATTAGGTATTTGCCTGTTAAGTAAATTGGTTAATTGTGTGGTTCAAATATTATTTTTTGAGTTTTTCTTTCAATTACTGAGGAGCAATGTGTTTATATTTTCTGCTCTCTGGTGGATTTGTCTGTTTTGCCATTCAGTGCTATCACTGAATTTTTCTAATCTAGAAAAACAGAAAACTTGAAATTTTCTATTCTGAGGCTTTATTACTGGGTGCTTGAAAATATAAAACTGTCATATCTCTTATCACTATGAAATATCCCTATTTATAATATTCTCTTCTTGCATTAAAGTCTACTATGTCTGATATTACCAGCTTTCTTTTGGTTAGCACTTGCATGGTTTATCTATTTTCCATCCTCTTATTTGCAATCATTCAATATTCTTATATTTTAGAAATCTGTCTGATAAATATATACTATAAATGGTTTCTTTTTTAATCTCCTCTGATAAATCACTGTCTTTCAACTGCAGCATTTAGTACATTGAAGTTTAATGTAATTACTAATGTATTTGAGTTTATATCTACTATCTTAATATTTGCTTTCTATTTGCACTGTCCATTATGATTTTTCTCTGCTTTCATGCTTTCTTTTGGTTTTTTTTTTAATTACTTCATTTTTCTACTTTATTATCTTGGTTGGCAGTTACATGATCTTTTCCCTTACTTTTAAAGATTATAAATGCATCACTGAATTACCAAACTCTAAAATAAATTAGTATTATATTTCTTTTGGGTAATGCTAGAACTTGAGAATATTTTAACTTCAAATACCCTTCTTCTAAATTTACGATATTGCTGTCTTGTATTTAATTCTCTACAGATATTTTAGAGGCAACATTATTGTTTTAGAATAGCTGATGTTCATTAGACTTTCTCCCATAGTTACCCTTTCCTGTAGTTCTAAACTTTCATCTGGGATTATTTTCTTTTTGTAAAATATCCTTTTAGGATTTTCTTTAATTTTGCTAATGATAATGTTCTCAGTTTCTTTTCATTTGACCTTTCTTCTGAAGGATATTTCACTGGGTAAAGAGTTCTACATCAATAGTTTTTCTTTCAACACTTTAAAAATATTCCATTGTCTCCTGATTTCCAGTATTTTTGTTGAGAAATCAGTTAATATTTTATTGCTGCTAGATAATACAAAGATAATCTCTTTCTGCTTTGAAATTTTTTTCTTTTTCTTTGGTTTTCTTTGATTTTATAATAATGTGCCTAGGTATATTACTTTTGTATTATCCTGCTTATGATGCATGATGTGACCTTAATCTGTGGATTGATGTTAGTCTGTCATCTCTTTCTGGGACTCAAGCTATATGAATTTTAGCTCTTTTCACTGTCCCATATGTCTCAGTTTTTATTTACTTACTTACTTATTTATTTATTTATTTTTCTGCATTTTCTATACCCTTCTCTCTTTGACCTTCATTCTGAATATTTTCTTCTCACTTGGGTTGCATTCCATTAATTCTCTCTTCAGTTATGTCTCATTTCCATTACTACAATTTTCAGTTCTAGAATTTCTGTTTGGTTCTTCAAGAGTTTTTAGTTTTCTCAAAATTGTGTCATTTCATTGAACATAATGCACAGTTATTTTAAAGACCAAACCTGTGGATCTGTTTCTACTGCATACTATTTTTTTAATGAATTTTTTACCCCTGATGTCTTTAATCTTCCTGTCACCGGTTCTTTTTACACCAGATATGAGCCAGATATAAGTGAAAAAGTACAAAGAGATATTTTGAGGCCTAGCAATGATGTTATCTTCCTCTAAAAGTCTTCTTTTTCTTTTTTCAGGTGGGAAGGGGTATTATCAATCCCTGATCATGTTATATATAGCATCAAGTTATATCAAACGTCATGTTTTATATCTTTTTAGGACTAGTCTATTTTGGGGGAGTCACTCTTACTTCAAAGCCTGGATATTCCTGAGCCACCTACCCTCAAGTCTAAGGGGTCTTGAGTTTTGATTTTTATTTCTTTAGCTCCATGAATTTGTTTCAAGCTCTGCTCAGTTTTCAACCTCTCTTCACCTCTTCTGACATAGGGAGATACATCTAAGGGAAAGTAACCCCAAGTGCATGCTCATACACCTGGATTTCTTTCTTTTCCTGGTCTTTGCCTTACAAGTCTATACTGACTCCAATTCACTTAAACAGATTTGATTTTTGTCAAATTTTTGTCAAGATTTTCTAGTTTTTGTCCAGATTTTCTAGTTTTTGTCCAGATTCTCTAGTTTTCTCAGAAGGAGGCTGATACCATCACTGTAAACAAAACTCTCTTAGTTTCAATTAATTAAAAGTGTTCTGAGTACTAGTTTGGCTGCATCTCACTAGTTTGATATGCTGTTTATATTATGCAATTTTTAACTTTAGTTTTCAATTCCTCTTTATCTCAGGAGTTAGCTGAAAATGTAGTTAAAAGAAATTCTTTGCACCCACTTATTTTTATTTCTAATTTACTGTAGATGTGATTTGTATTTAATTTGTACGTATGTATGTGGTATGGAGGGTCTGCAGTCATTTTTATGTAAATGTTTTGTGGATCTTGAAAAAAATAGTGTATTCCTGTTGGTTTATATATGAGCATATAAACAGAAAAATATACACACATACACCCAAACTTGTTCTTTACTCTTTACATCTTTTATATTCCTGCTTATTTTTGCCCTTGTTTTCTTTGAAATATAATTTAGCTGCAATAACATATTTATAAATACTAAGTAAATACATGTTATCTAATTCTCCAAAGATCTTAGCAGTATAGTTGAGAAAATAAAGCCATTTAGTCATACTGCAAAGGTTTAAGGAATGAATCTTTTTCAAGGCATTATTTTTTACGTATGGTTAACAAATCTTAAAAATTGGATATCAATAATTTAAATAAGTTCAACAAACATTTGAAGAGATATTATGTACAGGATAGTAAAACACTTCTGGTCCTATGGTCCTAGCTGTACTTATTCAAATATATGATCAAGTCAAAACGTAAGAAGTGTAAGAAAACACACAGTGAAAAAAATAAAAGTACAAAAGAGCTGGGGGTTTTTCTATGAAACCTAAATTGAATATGAAAGGCTCAATAAAGATGAGTTGTTAAATAGCAGCTGAATTAGAGGTAGGTAAAATAATTATAAAAAGTCAGAAAAACTATAAAATCACAGAGGATCAAAAGGAGATCAAATGGATCTCTAAGTTCTCACTCTTCTTCAAAGAAACTGAAACTAGAAATTATAAAGAATGGATTATCCTTTATGGTTTGTGTATAAAAGACAAAAAAGAACTACAATTAGTAGGCTTACTCAAAGTAAAGATCCTAGGCATTATATAAAAAAATTAAATAAGTGCACATTTACATTAAGTTAAAGTCAAAATATCTTAAAGTATTTTATGTATGTCTTATGAGTCTCCATTTTATTGCCTCTTTCAATCTGCAGACCATTTATTAATTCAGAAGGAAAGAGGGTTTCTACTATATTTTATGCTAGGTACAATATGACGAAATCAAAAAAGTAACAGTGTTTCTGATCTCTTTCTGTTGACTATTTCATTGGATGAGATATTCCTGACAAAAAGTCTATTTTTAAGAAAATAAATATTATCCTAAAATATAATATGGTGTCTTTACATTAAATTACTATATATCGGGCTTCCTAGGTGGCACAGTGGTTGAGAATCCACCTGCCAATGCAGGGGACACGGGTTTGATCCCTGCTCCAGGAAGATCCCACATGCCGTGGAGCAACTAAGCCTGTGTGCCACAACTATTGAGCCTGCACTTTAGAGCCCATGAGCCACAACTATTGAGCCCATGTGCTGCAACTACTGAAGCCCAGGCGCCTAAAGCCTGAGCTCTGCAACAAGAGAAGCCACGGCAATGAGGAGCCCATGCACCACAACGAAGAGTAGCCCCCATTCACTGCAACTAAAAAGAAAGCCCGGGCACAGCAAAAAAAAAGACCCAGCAGAGCCAATAAAATAATGAATAAATAAATAAATTACTACATATCTATGTCTTTTAAGTTGTTATTTATGGTTTTTATTATTTTTCTATCTTACCACTTGCACTATTACTTCAAAAGATATTTAATGAGCACTTTCTATAATCATAAAAATATATAAACCTTCTTCTGCTCCTACAATTAATCATATACATTCTTTCCAGAAAAATTTGGAATTTTCAAGTTCTAAAGTGCAACTCAATATAATCCTTCAACAGTGCGCCCTCCTCCTCTGTTTAAAATCCTTGAAGAGTTCCCTACGCCATCTGTAGGATGAGTTTTAATTCCATAGCAGAGCATATAAGGTCTTATATGATCTGGTCCCTGTCCACCATCCCATTCTTATGCATAATTCCCCTATATAAATATGCTGAGATATAGCCACAGTAAATGATCTGTATTTCAATAAACATACCATTTTTCAGTTGATGAACTCCTACTCATTCTTAAAGACTCTGCTCAAATTTCATCCTCTCACTTAAGCCTTCTCTGATGTCTCCGGCCAGAGTGATGTCTTCAACAATTACAATCTTACGTATATATTGGTCATGTTATAGTTACACCATCTGCCATGCCCAGACTTAAGCAATTCTTGACCATAACCCATGCTCTGGGGAATAGCACAGGCTATTCTTTACACATGGAAGTCAATGATTAGACTCAAGTTTTGCATATTTGTCAAGGGCAGCCCTATCATAAGCTGGCTGGCATGAAGGGTTCTGAAAATAGAAGTGTTGGCTATTACTTAAACCAACAAGAATGCGTACCTTCAGGATTTGACCTAAATAACAGACAGAATCAGCTTTTTGGTTGGAAGAGTAGGAGCAGCAGCTACATGGAAGCAGGTGCCATTACTGAGGGGGACCATGAAGGCTCCATGAGACAACTGATAAGAGGAGCATATCCTCAGAGATGATCCTAATTGTTTCCCAGTTTTACTTGTATTCCATGTTTCTCCTTATCACACATTCCCATTTAGTTAGAATGACCTATTTCTATTTCTTGAAGCAAAAAGAGCCAAATATGAATATAGGTATGTGTTTATGTTCCTAATATTTGCAATCATCCACTCAAAAATATTATTTGAGCATTTAATATGTATTGAGCACTGTTTAATGGTATTAGGTATACAGTGGTAAACAGAATAGACAAGGGCCTTGCTCCATGAAGGATACATTCTAGTAGATAAGACAAGCACATAATCTGCAAGCAAATAAATAATTTCATGTAGTGATAGGTACACCACAAATAAAACTGGATAATAGAAAACAGAAAGTTGGGGAGGGAAGAGCAGTGCTAGATAATGTGGCCAGGGAATGCCTTCCTGATTGAAGAGAAGGAGACAGTCCTGTGTAGGTCTGGAGAAGAACATTCCAGGCAGAAGAAATAGGTAAAAGGTCTTCTGGTGGAAACTGGATTGCCAGTTTTAAGAAAGCCAAAGTAAGATGGCCAGTGTAATTGGAGACTAGTCATCAAAGAGGGTGTGGTAAGAGACATATATATACATACATATACAAACAGACATTATAAATAGAGACATACACAGAAATAAGGTACCTCTGAATTTATATGAGATTATTAAAAAGAGAAATATTAAACTTTACAGTGAAAGCTTAGAATTCTGGTGAACTTTTGTGGACGGTCTTCTTTACAGTATAATGATGTAAAATTAGCACCAGAACAGCAGTGTTTTACCATGTAATTCTAGAGATATAGTTTCTCTCTCTCATTGGAAAATAGATCAAATATATTCACCTTCTATTATATAAATAAAGTTTTGGGGTAGAGGATACCATTTTTGGACAAGTAATGAAAAATAATGGCTTTATTATTATTTTTACACTTATACACATGAAATCCTTCCTCCTAAATTTCAAATAGATAATATTTACTATACTGTGTTCACAGGCTATTATCAACACACACTAATGATATAATAATTAGGGATGGTGAAATCAAATCTAAAATCACAACTTTGATTTATATTATTGTTATTATTCAATTATCATTGGTCAATAAGAACAAATCACTGAAAATAGTGCTAAAAACAATTATATTTTATAATGCTACTGAAATCCAAATCATAAATATCTACAGTTTTAATCTTAAAAAATATATTAGACTATCACAAAACAAAAACTTATAAACTTAGTAAAATAAATACGTTAAATATAATTGTTTTAATTTATTAAATACTAACTTTACACTCCTGTTGAAATTTTCTGTGTATGTGCTCTAAAGCTACTTATATGCCTAAATAAAAAAGTAAAGACAGTTATAAATTTCAAAAAAGCTTTTTGGTGACAGTTGAAGCAAAGACTAGTTAATGGATTGCGGAAAGATAGCTACATGTATCAAAGAGTAAACTTCTTCTGTAAAGGCCCAGATAGCAAATATTCTAGGTTTTGTCAGCCATTCAGTCTGTCTCAACGATTCAACTCCAACACTGTAAAAACAAAAGCAGCCATAGACAATCCATAAATGAGTGAGGCTGGCTGTGATCCGATAAACTTTTATTTAAAAAAAAGGGGTGGCAGGCCAGATTTGTGAATCCTCAAGCTGTAGTTTGTGAATCCCTGACAGATGCAATTAAGTCTGTGTCAGTTCGTATACTTTGGCTACAAGTAACAAAATGCTTAACAAAAAACAGCAACAGTGATTTCTGCCTGTTTTATTCACTAATGTATTCCAGAACCTTGAATAGTGCTTGGCAGTTAGTAAGTACTCAATAAATATTTATGAATGATTGAATGAATGTTTTATTACCTCACCAAATATTAAATCTGAAGGCAAGTGGCTCCAGATTTGTTTCAGCAAGTTCAATAATGTAATTTAAGGACCAAAGGTTTCTCCATTTTCCCTTCTTCCAATCTCATTGTGTTTCTGATATCTACTCTCATGGTTACAAAATGGCTATAGCAGCTTCAGCATATCACTTTCTAAAATGACAAGGAGCAGGACAGGAAGGAGGTAAGTTTTCTTCTTGCCAGTCTCTTTTTATCAGGGAGAAAAAGCTGTCCCAGAGGCTCTATGACAGACTCTCCTTTACACTTCACTGGGTGAAAATGAATCATCTTCATACTTAGACCAATCCCTGGCAAAAAGAAATGTGCACTGGTTTATAATCAAAGATTTATCACCTGAGATTATGGAAGAAGCTCATCTCCTCTGAGCACAATGTAACTGGAACAAAATTGGGGTTATATGAACTATGAAAGAAGGAAAAATAGCTCCTATGGAGGCAACAAATAATGTCTTTCGCACCCTTAACAATAAAATAAAAATAATAACAATAAAAAGTAATATTTTCTTAGTGCCAGAAAGTGCTGTATATATATTCACTCATTTAATTATCTTACCCAATTTCTATCCTCTGGCAAGTTATGAGGAGGAAATATGATATTGAAAAAAATGAGAAAAAAACAAAATAAAAAAACACTATATTCTCAACATGAATTCAAGGAATAGACTAAAATTGGGAAGAAGGATGATAAAATGAATATTTTTTCACCTCTTCCTAAGTCTCATTTTACAAAATGACTTCATTATTTTCTATTTATAATCAATTCCCAGCTAATATTCACCTATATACAAATGTATTAAAATGTTTCCAACACCCAATAATGTGGAATTGCATACTATTGTATAATCCATGCCACTGTTAGCTTCCATTATTCAGACCTGACCATATTTAAGATATTTTCCTTAAAAATGATAAACTATTTTTGATTTTGCAGTCCTTAATGGCAATACTTAATTAAAAGCAGGATTTTGCCCTAAAGGCACAGAGTTCACTTTAAAACCTGATAACATTTCGAGTTACTAAAAGTGCCTTTTAATAAGCTTAGAATCTATCTTTCCCATTTTACTATTGTACTAAGAATAAATACATTCATGAGCCATGACTGCACTACTATTAAATAGGTAAAGGCAGATTTTTAAAAGACTGGTTTCAAAAGACCTGGACATAGGAAGAGTATGGAGTCAGATACAGGAAACAACTAAATCATTAGCTCAATCATATAATGTATTATCCCCAATACATTAAAATACAAACTTAACTTACATACAGAGGTGATTCAAAAATCTTAGTAATAGTCTTTACTAGGAAGATCATAGCTTTTTTAATAATTATTTTGAGAAAGAACAGTAAATCATCAAAAGTTACCGTTAGAAAAACTTTCCAATGGGAAAAAACACAAATGAGTAAAACTGAAAATCCAATTAAGAGATTTACATTAAAAAAAAGAGATTTACATAGAAGAATGCAAACAAAGGACTACCACACTTTAAAAGAGCTTATGATTTGAATGAATTTTCAACTAAAAAAAAAAGTATTTCTTCATTTTTTGGCTTAGTTTTGTAAGTCAACAACAAAAGATATATCAGATCTCCGTCTAGTTGCATGACCTTTAAAAGTTAAACTTGGAATAGGATAAAACTGAACATTTTTAGAAGAAAATGAAAGAGAAGATCTCTATGACCATAGGCTGAGAAAGGATTTATTAGAGACACAAAGACCAACAACCATAAGAAAAAACACTGATATATTCAACTACCTCAAAATTAAAAAAAAGAAAAGACAATTCTGTTGATCAAACACATCACAACCTGGGAACAGATATCTGAAACGCACCTATTATCTAGCATGCTGAATGAGCCACTGGCACTCATTATTCATTCCCACTCCTTTCCATATCCCAGCATCTTTCATAATGGCTAAGTCTAAAACTATGTTTCCCAGATGTTCTTGCAGCTGGAGTGGTGGATGGGATTAAAATTTCACCAGAGAGGCACTTGAGGGGGACATGGAAGGCAGAAGTGAGCTGAGAACATTTTTCTACAGGTACAACAGATGGCAAGCAAAACTGGTAGACGTGAGCGTCTCCTGAAGTCAGTACCCCATGCCCCACTTTCCAGTATCATGTTTTCAGCTTCATGGAAATAATGATGTAGTGGCAGCTACAGAGATGGTGGCAGCAGCATAAATTCCTGGCCTCATAAACTCAGCCTCTAAGGTATGACTCTAAAACCAATGATCTTACCTACATAGTACTTAACTGCAAATGACTAAATCCCTTCTTGTTTGAAATGTCTACAATGGTTACTGTTCACACCAATCGGCACACCAACAAATATTCAGAATACAGATTATATAAAGTACTTTGACAATTTACTAAGGAAAAGATAAAGAGAAAATGGAAAAAGGAAATGAATAAGCATTTCATGAGAAAACCACATGGGTAAATAAATACATGAAAAATGGTTAACCATATTGGTATTCAGGAAAATGTAAGTTAAAACCACAATGAAATACTATTTAGGACTCAAAATAACAAAAATTAAGAAACCTGGTAAGAGCAAGTGCTGATAAAAGATACGAATCAATAAGAACACATAAATATCACTGGTGGGAATGTAAATTGGTATAGCCACTTTGGAAATTAAGTTTGCAATATATTGCAAAATTGAATATTCACATAGCCTATGACCCATCCCTTGAAACTCTCCTGCTTATGCATGATATTGAGTGAAAAAAAAAAGTAAGTCTCAGAAGACTAAATAATACTATTTTTAGAAGTTTTTAAAAATGCAAAACTAAATATTCCCACAGAAATTTTAAAAAGCAAAGGAACAATAAACAAAAATTCAAGATAGTATTAACTGCTGGCAGAGGGAAGGAGAGGCATGGGATAAGGAAAGAAAACGTGGATAGGCGCACCACTATTGGTAACATTTTAGTTCTTAACTGGATGGTGGGTTGACAGGTTTTCGTTTTATCAGTATGTTTCCTAACATAATATATATTATATACTATCCTATTCATGATTGTTAATATTTATAAAGTGCGCATTATGTACCCTATTTTAAGCATTTACTTTATCCCTTACAATCAGCTCTATGAAATAGGTTCTGTTATTATCTCCCACTTGCAGATGGGAAAACCCTACAGCACAAAGAGGTTGTCCAAGGTCATACAGCTAATAAGCAAGGGAGCCAGGAGTCAAAAAGGAAATTAGGCCCCAGCATCCACACTCGTAACCAGCATACTCCATGAATAAAATACCAAATAACAATAATAAAAGTTACCTAAGACAACAATAAAACAATCAACAGTTAATGGATCTACCTTTCATTTTCCTTGATGACATTTTCAAGTTGTAGTTTCATCTCACCCACCTGTTTCTGAAAGAATAAAATACGGTTGCAGAAAAACATTTTCCAGATAATTAGATCTATATTAAGTAGTTCATTCATATGTAAGCAATCAGATTCTGTGACACTAGTCTACAGATAAGAAATTATTATTCTTCACTTCTAACAAGCAATATTAAATATAAATATTTTAATGATACACAGAATATAATACAACATTTTGAAAAGAATATAAATAAAACTACTTTATATAACATATTAAGAAATATTTATAGGGACTTCCCTGATGGTCCAGTGGTAAAGAGTCTGCCTTGCAATGCAGGGGACACTGATTAGATTCCTGGTTGGGGAACTAAGAACCTACATGCTGTGGGGCAACTAAGCCCGCACTCCACAACTACTGAACTTACGCATCTCAACGAGAGAGCCTGCGTGCCGCAAACTACAGAGCCCACATGCCCAGAAGCCCCCACGCCACAACTAGAGAGAGAAAACTCACACAGCGCAACTAAAGAGGAGCGTGCCTGCTGCAACAAAGAGTCCGCATACTGCAAGGAGAGATCCTGCATGTCTCAACTAAGACCCGACACAGAAAAAAAAGATTTTTTTAAGAAAATTAAAAAAAAAAAAAATTTAGAAAAAAGGAAAAAATATTTATAAATGTAATTGCTATATTTATAGATGTTGATAGGAAAAGAGATGAAAGACTTTCCTCAATATGTCACTGTAAGAAATATCAGATGATCTCTAGACCTTGAATACACATCTTAATTCATCTTAGTTTAGGTGAAGCCCATGTAAGTGCTTAAATTTCAAAAAATGTTAACGGTGAAAAAAAGCAAATAAAGATCTTCTTTAGCAATAATGTATTCAGTCTCTGATTGACCACCTTTATTAGTTACATAAACTCTCTGCACTATACAAGGCTACTACAGTGAACCAATGTGGTCACTAACACATACACTAGTAGCAAAGATAATAAAAAAAAAATCACTACCTAAAATACCAATAGGAATAAAAAGTATACTGTAAAGGGAATGAAATGAAGGTATTTTTAATTTTCTCTGAGAGGTTAAAGAGATTGTAAGATTTCAAAAGGAAAGGAAGGGTGTTTCAAGTAGGTAAAATACGAATAAAAGCAAAGAAGCAAAAAATATTAGACAACACAGGCATAGTCGTCAGTTCTCAATGAACGTAAATGAGCAGGTGGAGATCAGGAAGGAGGCCATGTAAAATCATACTTAAAACAAAACTGCAATCAATTCATGATCTGTCCATTAGTCTTGACTGGATATCCTAGGCTAAAGGAGAAGAGCCAAGCCTGGAGTGAACCTGGCAAGGGAAGGGTAGAACAGGCAATACTCCAAACCTTTCTCTCTCCCTTTCAACCAGAGAAGCTCAAGGAAGCTTCGTCTAGGAAATCAGTAACAGCCAATTATAACTACAAAGCTGGCTTGAAAGGTGAACCCTTCCCAGGTCCCTGCTGTGCCTGAATCACAATTAAAACAAAATTAATGAATTCACTACCAGAAAACTGAGAACTGACCATACATGCAACCAAGCAACGAGAGGTAAGACTAGAAAGGCAGGTGGCAGCCTTGAATGCCACGCTGAGGTTTGGATCTTACTGTAGCAATTATTCCCATTTTGTAATTTTTTAAAAAATGATCTTTAAAAACTGCAAAAATGTCAGTGTATCTTGAAAAATATTATTCAAATAATTAGGTAGGATATATGCATTAACTAGGATCCAGGGTGGATCATAATCTTTAATAACACTAAAGATTCTTTACTGTAAAATATTTCAAAATATTTTATAGTTTGAAGGAAAAAAAATTCAGCAGTACCTTTCTTATCATCAAATATTCCCCTATTATATATTCTGGAAGAAACTTTCATATAGAGAATTATCGTGAAATTTTTCCTGCTTTCAAGATATGCTATTTTTTGACTGGTCAATAAGATAAATCATAAGAATTATTGCTAATCAATAATATCTATGTGAGCAAGTGTTCTTAGAAGTAGCTGTCAACATCTTTTTTTCTCTCTAAAACTAGCAACTATTCTTGACCCTTGGGCTTTCTGCTACAACTTCCTCTCTCTTGAAATTAATCCAGTCATTGCTCTTAGATGGAGAATGCCAAATGGAACAATGAAGTTAAACACCTTAGTAAACTAGCTGATTAAAGACATATATGGATCAGATTACAAAAATTAAAATTTAAAATAGCTTAATTTCAAGATAACTAGATATTCCATTTTATAACAATCAAACCACACGTCATTATAGCAATTTTGAGAGAGTGAATTCAGCAGAAACTTTAGGCTCACTAGTCCTAAAAATGAAAGCAAAATGCCATTTGTGCAAAAGAGAGCTTTCTGTTGCTCTTTGTCAGTTAAAAAATTTAAACATACAGCTTATATAGCTCAACAGCAAAAAAACAACTCAATCAAAAAATCAGGGGAAGATCTAAATAGACATTTTTCCAAAGACATATAGATGGCCAACAGGCACAGGAAAAGATGCTCAATATCACTAATTATTAGAGAAATGCAAGTCAAAACCACAATGAAGTATCACATCAGACTGGTCAGAATGGCCATCATCAAAAAGTCTACAAATAATAAATGCTGGACAGGGTGTGGAGAAAAGGGAACCTTCCTACACTGTTGGTGGGAATGTAAATTGGTGCAGCCTCTATGGAAAACAGTACAGAGCTTCCTTAAAAAACTAAAAGCAGAGATACCATATGATCCAGCAATCCCACTCTTGGACATATACCCAGAAAAGACAAAAACTCTAATTCAAAAAGATATATGCACCCAATGTTCATAGCAACATTATTTATAATTGCCAAGACTTGGAAGCAACCTCAGTGTCTATCAACACATGAATGGATAAAAAAAGATGTGGTATACACACACACACACAGTGGAATACTACTCAGCCATAAAGAATTAAATAATGCATTTGCAGCAACATGGATGGTCCTAGAGATTATCATACTAAGTAAAGTAAGTCAGCCAGAGAAAGACAAATATCATATGATATCACTTATACGTAGAATCTAAAAACAACAACAACAAAATGATACAAATGAACTTACTTACAAAACAGAAACAGACTCCCTGCCATAGAAAACAAACTTATGGTTACCAAAGGGAAAAAGAGAGGGGAGGGATAAATTAGGAGTTTGGGATTAACAGATACACACTACTATATATAAGACAGATAAACAACAAGGACCTACTGTACAGCACAGGGAACAAGACTCAACATCTTATACTAACCTACAATAGAAAAGAATCTGAAGAAGAATACATATATACACACACATATAAATGTGTATAACTGAATCACTTTGCTGTACACTTGAAAATAACATGTAAATTGATTACAGGTAAACATTTTCTTCCATATCAATGTTTTTGTAAAGAAAGAGTCTATTTACTTTTTCTTTTTTTATAAGAAAATCTTACCAAAAGGTTGAGAACTATGACTTCATACCTGATAATATTTCAGCTGCCCATTCAGCTCTTCTAGATGCCGATCATACTCAGTAATAAGAGGAACTAAAAAGCTAAAGAAAAAATGCAAAGTTAAAAAAATGCATTCTTTTTAATCTAGTTTAATAAATATGCAACATGAAATAAATTAAACATCAAAACTTGTGTTAATTTTCTCCATAGCAATCAATATTTTGCCTTTTTCCAAAACCAGAGGTTCTCAACTTTAGCTCAATTAATATTTTACGCTGAATAATTTTTTGTTGTAGGGGGCTGACCTGGGCACTGTAGGATGTTTAGCAGCATTCCTGGCCTCTACCCATTAGATGTCACTAGCATTTTTACCCTCCACAGTTGTGACAAGCAAAAATGTTGCCAGATGTCAAATATCTGGGGAGGGAAGGGAGGCAAAACCACCCAGTTGAGAACCACTCTTATAGATAACAATACTGACTTTCTCCCCCTTGTTAATCCAATGACAGATCATTTAAACCTAACTATAGCAGACTATAAAATTAACATTCCTAATACTAAAAAATTATTTTAATAATAATTAAATATCATTAAGAAAATAAAATTTTCTGGTAACTCAACCTTACCTTTGGTCAGCTACTGAGTTTTCTAATGTGTCATCTCCTTTGAAGACATCTTTCTATAACAGAAAATACTGTATCTTAAAATTTTGTTTTCTCATATCATTCCAGCCAAAACTGAGAGTAGTTTAAAATTAAACACAAATAAAAATTTTACAACCTTAGAAAATCTGTTACTGCAATTGCAAAAGAGAGAAAAAGAAAAAAACAATCATCTTAATTGATGCTCAATATGTATTCAGTAAATTTTTAACCCATACATAATAAAACTCTTGGCAAAACAGGAATAGGAAGAAATTTCTCAATTGATAAAGAACATCTACCAAAAGCCTACATCAATTACTGTTCTTCATAGTGAAGCATCAGAAGCACTGCATGAAATTCATTAATAATACAACGCTGCTCACTATCGCTGCTAAAATTCAACACTGTACTAAAGGTTCCAATCAATGGAATCTGCTGCAGGGACGGGGGCTGGGAACCTAGAGGCTGAAAAGGAAGATACAATACTGTTCTCATTTACAGACAATTTGACCATTTACCTAGAAAACTCTCTCTATAATCTACCAATTATTAGGACTAATAACAGAGTACATCAAGTCACCAGATAGAAGATCAAACATAGAAAAACAAAACAAAAACCAGCTGCTTTCCCAAATACCGGCAATAATTAGAAAACGCGATAGGAAAAAATACGGTATTCATTACTATAAGAAAAGGTAGTACTTGAGAATAAAACAAAAAAAAATGTTGCAATAACTTTACCAAAAAATTAACTTTACTGAAGGACATAAAGGATCTAAATAAACAGGCTTCTATACCATATTCATATGCGGAACAGTCAGTATTATAAGTGTTAATTAATTCCTTGAAATTCACTGCAGGTGCAATGCAATTCCAAAAAAGAAATCCAATAGAATAATCTATGAAACTTGATCTCAAACAGATCGTAAAGTTCCTATGCTTGAGTAAATGTGCAAGAATAGCCAAGATAATCTGGCCAAAAGAAAAGAGGGAAGAACTTGCTCTACTACATATCAAAACACTATAATGCTAGAGTAATTAAAACAATATGGTTCAGACACAGTAACAAACAGAACAGTACAGAAAATTCAGAAATAGATTCAAGTATTTATGGGTATGCAGTATATAACAGAAGCAGAATTATAAGAGTGTTGGGTAAAAAAATGAAATTAGATCCCAGCACATACTAAATGGAAAGTAAATTACAGATAGATTAAAGATCCGAATGTTTTAAAAATTTAACAGCTATTGAAAGAAAATGTATTATTGTCCTTGAGACAGCAAAAGCTTTCTTAAGCTCTAAAAATGCAGAGACTTTTGTCTGCTTTGTTCAAGCAGTGCCTGGCATACTCTCACTCAAAATACATTTTCTAGCTGAAAGACACAAGTAGTAAAATCTATAAACAGAAAAAATAACATATTTCACAATATCCAAATTTAAAACTTCTATACAACTAAAGACACCATAAGCAAAGTTAAGGGGACAGTGCCATTTTAACATGACCAAAAACACAGTAGCTAGTATAAAGTATGGAGAAACATTCAAAACACAAGGAGATATGTAAGAACTTTCAGTGGAGCTTTTAATATAAATAAAAAAAGAAAAATAGGATAAATGAAAAATAATACAATAGAATCTCATAAATAGGTCAAAGGATTAGCAAGACATATGTATCAACTTGGACATATCACAAAAAAAGGGGTTACTTCTAGGGGTAGAGGGAAGGGAATGGGATGGAAAGGAGGACAGACAGATTCAAAGGGAGTTCTTTAAAAAATGAAGTATAGTTGATTTCCAATACTGTGTAAAGTACTGTGTTAGGTGTATAGGAAAGTAATTCAGTTATTATATATATATTTTTTTTTCAGATTATTTTCCATTATAAGTTATTACAAGATATTGAATATAGTTCCCAGTGCTATATAGTAAATCCTTGCTTCTTATCTATTTTATGTATAGTAGTTTGTAGCTGTTAATCCCAAATTCTTAGTTTTTCCTCCCCCCTCTTTATCTCCCCTCTGGTAACAATAACTTTGTTTGCTATGTTTGTGAGTCTGTTTCTGTCTTTATATAGATTCATTTGTATTATTTTTTAGATTCCATATATAAGTGATATCACATGACACACGTCTTTCTGTCCATCCATGTTGCTGCAAATAGCATATTTCATTTTTATGAATGAGTTACTATTCCACTGTATATTAATACCACATATTCTTAGGCCAATTATCTATTAAAGGGCACTTGGGTTGTTTCCATGTCTCTGTTACCGTAAATAGTGCTGCTGTGAACACTGGGTTGCATGTATCCTTTTGAAATAGAGTTTTCATTTTTTCTGGACATATACCAAGGAGTGGGATTGCTGAAGCATATGGTAACTCTATTTTTAGATTTTTAAGGAACCTATATTCTATTTTCCATAGTGACTGCACCTATTTACATTTCCACCAATGGTGTAGGAGAGTTCCCTTTTCTCCACACCCTCTCCAGAATTTATTATTTGTAGAGTTTTTGATGATAGCCATTCTGATCAGTGTGAGGTGACGTCTCTTTATGGTTCTGAGTTACATTTTTCTGATAATTAGCAATGGTGAGCATTTTTTCATGAGACTGTTGGCCACATGTAAGTCTTCTCAGGAGAAATGTCTGTTTAGGTCTTGTGCCCATTTTTTGACTGTGTTATTTGTTTTTTTGTTATTGAGCTGTTTGTATATTATGGAAATTAAGCCTCTGTCAGTCACATCATTTGCCAATATTTTCTTCCAGTCTGCAGATTGTCTTTTCATTTTGTTTATGGTTTCCTTTGCTATGCAAAAGCTTATAAGTTTGATTAGGTCTCATTTGTTTATCTTAGCTTTTCTTTCTTTTATCTTGGGAGAATGATCTAAAAAAATATTGCTATGAATTATTTCCAAGAATGCTCTGCCCATGTTCTCTTATAGGAGTTTTATGGTGTCATGTGTTACATTTAGGTCTTTAAACCATTTTTGTATATGATGTGAGGCAGTGTTCTAATTTCACTGATTTACATGTAGCTGTCCAGCTTTCTCAACACCACTTGCTAAAGAGACTGTCCTTTATCTACTGTACATTCCCGCTTCCTTTGTTGTAGGTTAACTGACTGTAGGTGTGTGAGTCAAATTCTGGGCTCTCTATTCTGTTCCATTGATCTAAATGTCTCTCTCTGTGCAAATACCACAATGTTTTGATTACTATAACTATGTAATATAGTCTGAAGTCTGGAAGGGTTAGGCCTCCAGCTTTGCTCTTTTTCCTCAGGATTGCTTTGGCAATTCTGGGTCTTTTGCGGTTCCATATATATTTTAGAATTATTTGTTCTAGTTCAGTGAAAAATGTCATGGATATTTTGATAGGGATCACATGACATCTGTAGATTGCTTTCGGTAGTATGGCCATTTTAACAATATTAATTCTTCCAATCCAAGAGCATGAGATATCTTTCCATTTCTCTGAATTATCTTCAATTTCCTTTATCAATGTTACATAGTTTTCAGCATATACATCTTTCACTTCCTTGATTAAGTTTATTCCTAGGTATCAATACTTTATTCTTTTTGATGTGATTTTAAATGGGAGTTTTTTTCTTTGATTTTTTTTGTTAGTATAAAGAAAAGCAACAAATTTCTGTATATTAATCTTGTATCCTGTTACCTTTCTGAATCATTTATTAGTTCTATTAGGTTTTATGTGGAATACTTTAGGGTATTCAATATAGAGTATCATATCATCTGGAAATAAGTGACATTTTAACCTCACCCTTCCAATTTGGATAAACTTTATTTTTTCTTTTTGTCTGATTGCTATGGCCAGGATTTGCAATACTATGTAGAATAACAGTGGTGAGAATAGGAATCGTGTCTTAAACCTGAATTTAGTGGGAAGGCTTTCAGCTTTCACCACTGAGTATTATGTTGGCCGTGGGTTTGTCATAAATGACTTTTATTATGTTGAGATATGTTCCCTTTAAATCCACTCTGGTGAGTTTTTATTATGAATGGATATTGAATTTTGTCAAATTTTTCTGCATCTATTGAAATTATCATGTGTTTTTCGTCTTTGCTTTCATTCATGTGGTGAATGAAATTCAAAATAATATTGATTGATTTGTGTATGTTGAACCATCCTTGAGACCTGGGCATGAATTCAGCTTGATCATGGTGGATGATCTTTTTTATGTATTGTTGGATCCAGTTTGCTAATATTTTATTGAGGATTTTTGCATTTATATTTGTCAAAGATATTGATCTGTAATTTTCTTGTTTGCAGTATCTCTGTCTGGTTTTGTTACTAGGGTGATGGTGGCTTCATAGAATGACTTTGAGACTATTCTCTCCTCTTCAATTTTTTGAAATAGTTTGAAAGGGATACACATAAGTTCTTCTTTATATGTTAGGGAGAATTCTCCAGTGAAGCCATCCAGCCCTGGACTTTTGTTTGCAGGGAGGTTTTCTTTTGTTTTTATTTTTTTAATATTACAGACTCAGATATTTCACTTCTAGTGATCAGTCTGTTCAAATTCTCTGTTTCTTCCTGACACAATTTTGGCAATCTGCACATTTCTAGAAACTTTGTCCATTTCTTCTAGATTGTCAACTTTGTTGGCATATAACTGTTCATAGTATTCTCTTACAATCTTTTTGTATTTCTGTGGTAAAGCATTGTTATTTCTCCTTTTCATTTCTTATTTTGTTTATTTGAGTCCTCTTTTTTCTTCTTGATGAGTCTGGCTAGAGGTATGTTGGTTTTGTTTATATTTTCAAAAAACCAGCTCTTGGTTTTATTGACCTTTTCTATTGTTTTTGATCCCTATATTATTTATTTCCTTTCAGATCTTCACTGTTTCCTTCCTTCTGCTGATTTTGGGTTTTATTTGTTCTTCTTTTTCTGACTCTTTTAGGTGGTGAGTCAGGTTGTTTATTTCAGATTTTTATTTTTTCTTGAGGAATGCCTGCATTGCTATGAACTGCCCACTTAGACTGCTTTTAATGCATCCCATCAATTTTGTAAGGTTGTCTTTTCACTGTCATTTGTCTCAAGGTACTTTCTGATTTCTTCTTTGATTTCACTGTTGGCCAATTTTTTTTGTAGTTGCATGTTGTTTACTCTTCATATGTTTGTTCTTTTCTCCTTTTTCTTTCTGTGGTTATTTCTAGTTTCATATTACTGTGCTCAGAAAAAAAGCTTGAACCCTTCCAGGCTTCAGATAATTCTACAGAGCTACAGTAATCAAAAGAGCATGATAATGGCATAAAACAGACATATGGATCAATGGAACAGAATAGACAAACCAGAAATAAACTCACACACTTATCGTCAATTAATCTTCAACAAAGGAGGTAAGAATATATACAATGGAGAAAAGACAGCCTCTTCAGTGAGTGGTGTTGGGAAAGCTGGACAGTTACATGTTAATGAAGTTAGAATACCTCACACCATACACAAAAATGAATTCAAAATGGCTTAAGGAGTTTAATATAAGACATGGTACAATAAAACTCCTAGAAGAGAACATAGACAAAATATTCTCTGACATAAATTACAGCAACATTTTCTTAGGTCAGTCTACCAATGCAATAGAAATAAAAGCAAATATAGACAAATGGGACCTAACTAAACTTAACAGCTTTTGCACAACAAAAGAAACCACTGACAAAATGAAAAGACAACCTACAGAATGGAAGAAAATATTTGCAATGGTTCAACTGACAAGGGTGTGCATGTGTTAACCTCAAATCCCTAAATTATACCTCCCCATCCCTGTCCCCTTTGGTAACCGTAAGTTTGTTTTCTATGTATGTGAGTCTGTTTCTATTTTGTAAATAACTTCCTTTATATCATTTTTTTAGATTCCATGTATAAGTAATATCTTACAATATCTGTCTTTGTCTGACTTACTTCACTAAAGTATGATATCTCTAGGTCCGTCCATGTTGCTGCAAATGGCATTATTTCATTCTTTTTATGACTGAGTAACATTGCATTATACGCACACACACACACATTTTCTTTATCCATTCCTCTGTCAACAGACAGTTAGGTTGCTTCCATGCATTAGCTATTATAATGGTGTAGTTATGAACACTGGGATGCATGTAACCTTTTTTTTTTCTTTTTATCAAAAATATTTGTGTATTTATTTTGGCTGCACTGGATCTTAGTTGTGGCACATGGGATCTTGTAGTTGCAACATGCAGGTTTCTTAGTTGCAGCATGTGGACTTCTTAGTTGTGGCATGCATGTGGGATCTACTTTCCCGACCAGGGATGAAACCTGGGCTCCCTGCACAGGGAACACGGAGTCTTACCCACTCGACCTCCAAGGAAGTCCCTGCATGTATCCTTTTGAATTAGAGTTTTCTCTGGATATATGCCCAGGAGTGGGATTGCAGGATTGTTTTCCATAGTGGCTGCACCAATTTACATTCCCACCAAAAGTTCAGGAGGATTCCCTTTTCCCCACACCCTCTCCAGCATTTGTTATTTGCAGATTATTTAATGATGACCATTCTGGATGGTGTCAGGTGATACCTCAATGTAGTTTGGATTTGCATTTCTCTCATAATTAGCGATGTTGAGCATTTTTTTATGTGTGTATTGGCCATCTGTATGTCTTCCTTGGATTCTGTCTATTTTTTGATTGGGTTGTGTTTTTTTTTTTGATATTGATGTGTATATGCTCTTTGTATATTCTGAATTAATCCCTTGGCAGCAGTAGTATTTGCAAATATTTCCTCCCAACCCGTAGCTTGTCTTTTCATTTTGTTTATGGCTTCCTTTGGCATGCAAAAACTTTTAAGTTTAATTAGGTCCCATTTTTTTCTTAAGTAGTCTCATTTTATTTGTTGAGCATTCTTTTTTTAAAAAAAATTAAAAAAAAATATGTACAATGGAGACTGTCATACAGAGTGAAGTGAGTCAGAAAGAGAAAAACAAATACCGTACATTAACACATATATGTGGACTATAGAAAAATGGTACAAATCAACTGGTTTGCAAGGCAGAAATAGAGACACAGATGTAGAGAACAAACATATGGACACCAGTGGGGAAAGCAGGGAGGGTTGCAGGGGAATGAATTGGGAGATTGGGATACCAAACTGTATGCTCTAAATATATGCAGTTTATTGTATGTTAACTGTATCTCAATAAAAGTTCTAAAAATATATATATATTTATTTATTTATTTGGCTGAGCTGGGTCTTAGTTGCAGCATGTGGGATCTTCATTGTCCTGTGGGGGATCTTTAATTGCAGCATGTGGGATCTTTATTTCTGGCATGCAGGATCTTTCAGTTGTGGCATTTGAGCTCTTAGTTGCAGCATGCAGGATCCAGTTCCCTCACAAGGGACTGAACCTGGGCCCCCTGCATAGAGAGTGTGGACTTGTAACTGCTGGACCACCAGGGAAGTCCCTATTTGTTTATTTCTGTTTTTACTTTCATTACCCTAGGAGGTGGATCAAACAAGATCTGTCTGTGATTTATGTCAGAAAGTATTCTGCCTATGTTTTCCTCTAAGAGTTTATAGTATTTAGTCCTACATTTAGGTCTTTAGTCTATTTTGAGTTTATTTTTCTGTATGGTGTTACAGAATATCCTAATTTCATTCTTTTACATGTAGCTGTCCAGTTTTCCCAGCACCACTTATTGAACAGACCTTTTTTCTATTGTATATTATTGCCACCTCTGTCACAGATTGAGTATAAGTGTATGGGTTTATTTCTGGGTTCTCTATTCTGTTCCATTGATTTTTGTGCTTTTGTGCCAGCACCATACTGTTTTGATTACTGTAGCTTTTTAGTATAGTCTGAAGTCAGGGAGTGTATTCCTCCAGCTCCATTCTTCTCAATATTGTTTAGGCTATTCAGGGTCTTTGTGTTTCCATTCTAATTTTTAAATTTTTGTTCCAGTTCTGTAAAAAAATGCCACTGGTATTTTGATAGGGATTGCACTGAATATGTAGATTGCCTTGAGCAGTGTGATCATTTAACAAAATTGATTCTTCCCATCCAAAAACAGGTCTTTTGCCTCTTAGCTAAGTTTACTCCTGGATATTTTATTCTTTTTCATATGATGGAAAATGTGATGGTTTCCTTAATTTCTCTTTCTGATATTTCATTGCTAGTGTATAGAAATGCAACAGACTTCTGTATATTAATTTTGTTTTTATGTTAATTTTGTATCATACAATTTTTCCAAATTCATTGATGTGCTCTGATCATTTTCTGGTGGCATCTTTAGAATTTTCTTATCATCATATCACCTACAAACAGTGGCAGTTTTACTTCTGCCTTTCCAATTTGGATTCCTTTTATTTCTTTTTTTCTCTGGTTGCTGTGGCTGGACTAGGACATCTAACACTACATTGAATTACAGTGGTGAGAGTGGGCCTCCTTGTCTTGTTCCTGATGGTAGATGAAATGCTTTCAGCTTTTTAATGCTGAGCATGATGTTAGCTGTGAGTTTGTCACATGGCCTTTATTATGTTGAGGTGTGTTCCTTCTATGCCCATTTTCTGGAGAAGTTTTTTTTGTTGTTTTTTTGTTTTTAATCATAAATGAATGTTGAATTTTATCAACAGTTTTTCTGCATCTGTTGATATGATCATACGGTTCAATTTGTTAATGTGGTGTATCTCACAGATTGGTCTACGGATATCAAAAAATCCTTGCATCCCTGGAATAAATTTGATCATGGCATATGATCCTTTTAATGTACTGTTGGAGTCAGTCTGCTAGTATTTTGTTGAGGAATTTTGCATCAATGTTCTTCAGCAATATTGGCCTGTAATTTTCTTTTTTTGTGACACCTTTGTCTGGTTTTGGTATCAGGGTGATGGTGGCCTCAGAGAATGAGTTCAGAAGTGTTCCTTCCTCTTCAATTCTTTGGAATTGTGTCAGAAGGATAGGTGTTAACTTTCCTCTAAATGTTTGGTAGAATTCAACTTTGAAGCCATCTGGTCCTGGACTTTTATTTGTTGGTAGTTTTAAAATTACTGATTCAGGACTTCCTAGGTGGAGCAGTGGTAAAGAATCCACCTGCCAATGCAGGGGACATGGGTTCGAGCCCTGCCCTGAGAAGATTCCACATGCCACGGAGCAACTAAGCCCGTGCGCCACAACTAATGAGCCTGTGCTCTAGAGCCCGTGAGCCACAACTATTGAGCCCATGTGCCACAACTATTGAAGCCCACGCACCTAAGGCCTGTGCCCCACAACAAGAGAAGCCACTACAATGAGGAGCCTGCGCACCACAATGAAGAGCAGCCCCCGCTCACAGCAACTAGAGAAAGCCCGTGTGCAGCAACGAAGACCCAACACAGCCAATAAATAAATTAAATAAATAAATTTATTTAAAAAAAATGATGCTTTTAAAAAAATAAATAAATAAAATTACTGATTCAATTTCTATACTGGTAATTTGTTCAACTTTTCTACTTTTTCCTGGTTCAGTCTTAGATTGTACCTTTTCTAAGAATTTGTCCATTTCTTCTAGGTTGTCCATTTTATTGGCATATAGTTGCTTGTGGTAGTCTCTTATGATCCTTTGTATTTTTACAGTATCAGTTGTACTTTCTCCTTTTTCATTTCTGATTTAATTAATTTGGGCTCTCTCTCCTTCTTTTCCGCTGATGAGCTTGGCTAAAGGTTTATCAATTTTATTTATCTTTTAAAAGAACCAGCTTTTAGTTTCATTGATCTTTCCTATTGGTTTTTTTTTAGTCTCTATTTCATTTATTTCTTCTGTGATCTTTATGATTTCTTTCCTTCTACTAGCTTTGGGTTTCGTTTGTTCTTCTTTTTCTAGTTCCTTTAGGTGTAAAGTTAGTTGTTCAAGATTTTTCTTGTTTCCTGAGTTATGCTTACACCACTAAAAATTTCACTCTTAGAACAACTTTTGCTGTGTCTAATAGGTTTTGAATTATCGTGTTTTCATTTTCATTTGTCTCTAGGTATTTTTTCATTTCCTCTGATTTCTTTAGTGATAAATTGGTTGTTTAGTAGAATATTGTTTAGCTTCCATGTGTTTGTGTTTTTTTGAAGTTTTTTTTTTTTTTGCTTGTAGTTGAGTTGATTTTTAGTCTCATAGCATTGTGGTTGGAAAAGATGCTTGATATGATTTCAGTTTTCTTAAATTTACCTCGACTCATTTTGTGGCCAAGTATGTGATTTATCCTGGAGAATGTTCCAGTTTCACTTGAAAAGAATATGTAATCTGCTGATTTTAGATGGAATGGTCTATTCATATATCAATTAAGTCCATCTGGTCTAATGTGTTATTTGAAGGCTTGTGTTTCTTGTTTTCTGTCTGGATGATCCATCCATGGATATAAGTGGGATGCTAACATTCCCTACCATTATTGTGTTATTGTTGATATTTCCTTTAATATCTGTTAATATTTGATATAGTGAGGTGCTCCTATGTTGAGTGCATACATACTTACAATTGTTATATCTTCTTATTGGATTGATCCCTTGATCATTATGTAGTCTCCTCCTTTGGCTCTTGTGACAGTCTTCATTTTAAATCTTTTTTTTTTCCTGGTAAGTACTGCTACTCCGGTTTTCTTGTGATTTCCATTTGCATGGAATACATTTTCATCCCCTCACTTTGTCTGTGTCTCTAAATTTGAAGTGACTCTCTTGTATGCAACATATACAACAAGTCTTGTTTTGTATTCATTCAGCCAGTCTGTGTCTTTTGGTTGAAGCCTTTAGTCTGTTTATATTTAAGGTAATTATAGATATGTATGTTCTTATTGCCACTTTGTTAATTGTTTTGGATTTGTTTTTGTAGGTCTTTTCTCTCCTCTTTCTTCTTTTGTTCTCTTGTGATTTGATGGCTGTCTTTAGTGTTACATTTGGATTCCTTTTTCTTTTTTCATGTGTATCTATTATAGATTTTTGGTTTGCAGTTATGACATTTTTGTATAGCAATCGTGATTGCTTTGCTAATCTCTTAATTTCAAATGCATTTTAAATACCCTGCATTTGTAATCTCCTCCCCTCACAATTACTATTTTTCATATCATATTTTACATCTCATTATTGTGTGTATCCCTTAACTACTTATTGTGAATATAGATGATTTTACTACTTTTGTATTTTAACCTTGGTGTGTGGGTGATTTCCTAACTTTAGTGCATGCTTGCCTTTACTGGTGAGTTTTCTCATTTTGTAATTTTCTTGCTTCTAGTTGTGGCCTTTTCTTTTTCACTTAGAGATGTTCCTTTAATATTTGCTATAAAGCTGGTTTGGTAATGCAGAATTCCTTTAGCTTTTGCTTATCTGTAAAGCTTTTGATTTCTCCATCAAATCTGAATGAGAGCCTTGCTGGGTAGAGCATTCTTGGTTGTAGGTTTTTTCCCTTTCATCACTTTAAGTATATCATGCCATTCTCTTTGGTATATGTGCTGCCGAAGCGAGCACTCATGCCATTCTCTTTGGGCCTGTAGAGTTTCTGCTGAAAAATCAGTTGATAACCTTCTGGGAGTTCCCTTGTATGTTATTTGTTGCTTTTCCCTTGCTGTTTTTAGTATTCTCTATCTTTAATTTTTGTCATTTTAATTACAATGTGTCTTGGTGTGTTCCTCTTTGGGTTAATCCTACATAGGACTCTCTGTAGTTCCTGGACTTGGGTGACTGTTCCTTTTCCCATGTTACAAAAGTTGTCAGCTATCATGTCTTCTAATATTCTATCAGCCCTTTTTGGGACCCCTATAATGCAAATATTACTGTGTTTGATATTGTCCCAGAAGTCTCTTAAACTGTCCTCATTTTTTTTCATTCTTTTTTTCTTTTTTCTCTTCAGCAGCAGTGATTTCCACTACTCTATTTTCCAGCTCACTAATTCGTTCTTTTGCATCATTTAGTCTACTATTGCGTCTTGTAGTGTACTTTCCATTTCGGTTATTGTATTCTTCATCTCTGGTTGTTCTCTGTATTTTCCATCTCTTTATTACAAACTTCTAACTTTTTGCTCTGGGCATCCATTCTCCTCCTGAATTCTTTAACCATCTTTAACAACTCTTTCTCAGGTAGACTGCCTATCTTATTTCTTTTTTGGAGGTTTCATCTTGTTCCTTCATCTGGACATATTCCTCCGCTACCTCATTTTGTCTAACTTGCTATTTGTATTTTTACTATCTGGTGGGTTAGTTATGTTTCTCGACCTTGGAGAAGTGGCCCTCTGCAGGAGGCATCCTATGCATCCCTGTTGGGTAGTCCTGTCTTGTCACCTAAGTTTTATGCTCTAGGGGTTCCCCCTAACAGGGCTGCACAGATGCTTCTGTTATGGTGGGATATGTGTGCAGTCTGGTAGACTTAGCTGGCCCCTAGTCTGGTTTCTGGTTAGGCCCTGCCTTTGCGGATACTGCTGGCTTCTGCCTGGTGGGGCCTGGTCACAAGGTGACTGGTTATGGAATCCCAGGGGCCCCAGGGCTAGTGCTGGCTCACTGGTGGGTGGTGTCAAGGTTCCAAAGACTCTGGGGCTGTTGCCCACCCACTGTTGCCAGATCCTGGGGTTAGTGCTAGACTACTGGCAGGCAAAACTTGTCCTGGAGTCTTGCTGCAAGGCCCAGGGATCACAGAGCTTGTTTCAGAATGCTGGGTGGCTGGGGCCAATCTCCTGACACAGTTGGTTATGGAGTGCAGGGTGTCCTGAAGTTACTTTGGCCTGCTAATGGGTTGGGCCAGGGCCCCACTGGTCCCAGGGTAAACTGTAGCCTGCATTGCAGGACCATAGTTTTCTTGCTTCTGTTGTCTGCCCCCTGGTGGGTGAGACTAGTCTAGAGGATTGTGCAGGCTTGCTGGCAGAAGGAGCTGGTGCCTGGTCACCTGTGAGTGGAGCTGGGTGTTGGCCCTATGGTGGGTAGGGCTTCTAGGGGCATGTCTACAGGAGGCTGTGGGCTCATGAGATCTTAAGGCAACCTGTCTGCTAATGGGTTGGGCTGTGTCCCTGCTCAGTTAGCTGTTTCGCCTGAGGCATCCCAGCAGTAGCCTGCAGGCTGTTGGGTGGTGTCAGGCACTAATGAGCTTCAGGGAGGATCCCAAAATGTCAACTGCCAAAGAAGCCATGTTCAGGTGGCTGAATGTTCCCCAAAATGTCTCATGCCAGTGTCTATGTCCCCAGGGTGAGAGGCAGCTGCCCCCCACCACTCCAGGAGACTATCCAAGACCCACAGATAGGTTTGTCCCAAGCTCATATCAAATTACTTCTTTTGCCCTGGGTCCCAGTGCATGTGAGCTTTTGTGTGCACCCTTTAAAAGTATAATCTTTATTTCCCCCAGTCCTTTGGGGCTTCTGCACTTAAGCCCTGCTGAGCTTCAAGACCAAGTGCTCTGGGGGCTTATCTTCCCAGTGCTGGACCCCTGGGCTGGAAAGCACAACCTAGGGCTCAAAACTCTCACTCCTGTGGGAGAACCTCCTCTGCAATATAATTATTTCCCAGTGGGTTGCCCAGTCAGAGGGTATGGGATTTGATTATATCAGGAGTCCACCCCTTCTACCCATCTTGTTGTGATTCCTTCTTTATGTCTCTATCTGTAGAAGATCTTTTGTGGTAAGTTCCAGTTTTTTTCATCAATGATTTTTACGCTTGTGATTTCAGTGTGCTCATGAGACGATGTGAGCTCAAGGTCTCTCTACTCTGCCATCATTAAACTCGGAGTGATTTATATGTGAGCTCCTCTTTTGGTTTCTGCATCTTCCCTCTCTTACTTTGATTCTCTGGGTAGTTGTGAATGTCCACTGGTGAAGCCACTCTGTGGAAGGATCCTGAGACCAGAGCCCTCTGCTCCAATGACTACATTATCCTCATCACATGAAAAGATACTTCTTTTTCAGAAGCATCTGAGAGTCTCAAACCTTCTTTCTATTCTACTCACTCTTCCCTCCAAAAGAAGAGGTTGTCTTATCAAATTGTGCAATGGGGAGAAGAGTCACTGCCCACACCTACTATATGTTTTTCATTTGTGGTTACCCTGGATTTTAAGTATGATGACTCATAACTATACCTATTTGCATTAAACTGACAGTCATACAAGTTCAAACACATTTTATTTATTTATTTATTTACTTACTTATTTATAAATTTATTGGCTGCATTGGGTCTTCATTGCTGCACAGGGGTTTTCTCTAGTTGCAGCGAGTGGGGGCTACTATTCATTGTGGTGCATGGGCTCCTCACTGCAGTGGCTACTCTTGTTGTGGAGCACAGGATCTAAGCACATGGGCTTCAGTAGTTGCAGCACACAGGCTCAACAGTTGTGGCTCATGCGTTCTAGAGCACAGGGTCAATAATTGAGGCACATGGGCTTAGTTGCTCCACAGCACGTGGGGTCTTCTTGGGGCAGGGATCAAACCCTTGTCCCCTGCATTGGCAAGCAGATTCTTAGGAAGTTCCTCAAACACATTTTAAATGATCAACATTTTTATACTCCCCTCCCCATTTTGATTTTGATGTCCTATTTTACATCTTGATGCTATCCTTTTGCTGTTAACCACTTTTGCTTATAATCACTATTACAATTTTTTACTGTTTTTTAAGTCTATATTGGTTTAAGTGATCTTCAATCATTTTATATATTTGCCTTTCCTACTGTGATTCTCCCTTTCCTAGAGATTCTTGCTTTTTTTCTATTTAGAGTAGGATAGGTTTATTTTAGGGTAGGTTTAATATTGCTGTATGTTTTTAGTTTTTACTTGTCTGAGAAATTCCTTCTCTCTCCTATAGAGTATTCCAGGTTGCAAATTTCTCTCTTTCAGGAATTTCAGTATATCATAACACTCTCTTCCGGTATGCAAAGTTTCTACAGAGAAATCAGCTGATAGTCTTATAGTGGTTCCTCTGTAACTGACAGTTTTTCTCTTGCTGCATCTAGAATCCTCTCCTTATCTTTAACTTCTGTTGTTTTAATTATGACATGTCTTGGTAAGGGCCTGTTTGAGTTCACCTTGTTTGGAACCCTCTGCACTTCCTGTACCTAGATATCTGTTTCTTTCTTTAGGTTTGGGAAGTTTTCAGTCATAATTTCTTCAAATACATTTTTGATGCCTTTTCTCTCTCTTGTTTTGGAACTTCTATTATGCATAGGCTGGCACACTTTATATTTTCCCAGAGATCTCAAATGATGCTCTCATTTGTTTTCATTTGTCTTTCTGACTGCTATTCTGGCTGGGTGATTTCCATTAGTCTATCTTCCAGATGAATTATTTGTTCTGTGTCATTCACTATGCTATTCATTGCTTCCAGATTGGTTTTTATCTTAGCAATTGGATTGTCTAATTTTGACTGGTTCCTCTTTATAGTTTCTAGTTCCTTGTTACAGTGATCTGCATTTCTATCAATCTTTCTTAATTCCTTTAACACTTTTATTACCTCCTTTTTGAACTTGGGGTCTGATAGACTGGAGAATTCTGTTTTGTTATTTGTTCTTTCAGGGGATTTCTCTTGTTCTTTTAGGTGGGAGTAGCTCCTTTGCTTTTCCATTTTACTTAACTTTCTCTGTCTCTATGAATTTAGGAGAAACAGTTTTCTACTGTGGTCCTGAAGGGGTATTTTTATGTGGGAATGTCCCTATGCAGTCTGTGTGAGTCCAATCTTTTTGGTGTGAGGGCTAGTTTTGGTACAGATGCCAGCCACATCTTTCCTTAGAGTGTGCTGACTGCTATCGCCTTGATAGACGGTGTGATCAGTGTTGTGGTGTCCAGAGCCTATGCAGGATGAGGGGAAGGGCCTCTTCTTTGCTGTCACCACCCTATCGGGGGAAGGGTCTGTTCCCCAGTTGTTAAAGTAGAAGCCCTGAGGGTTGTGTTAGATCAGACTCTGTTGCCCTTGAGTGTGTGGTCACAGCAAATATGTACGTTGCCCACGCAGGCATCTGCAGTTCTGCCCAGAAGCAGCCCAAGGTCATGTCCCTTTCTCCATGTATTCATCCCAGACCTAGTTATAGGCTGTAGTGTGGAGTAGGCTGGGACTGGGGCACGGCGGCTTGTAGGAATCAAGGATGTTGTCCAGTTTATCGGTCATTTACTTTATGATTACTGGGTTTTTTTAATCCTATTGAAGACATCGTGCCTATTATAAGTTGATAGACTTCTCTCCCAAATTTTCTTCTAAAAGCTTTATTATTTTAATACTTTATACATTTAGATATATAATCAATCCAGAAGTTACATTTGCAAATAGTATGGGTAAGGATCAATTTTTTTTTTCTCCTATATAGAAATCTGGCATATGTAGAGTTACTTCTGAACTCTATTCTGTTCAATTGGTTCACTTGTCTATCCTTGGCTAACATCACACTGTCTTAACAATCAGAGCTTCACAATAAATCTGGACTTCTGCTACTATCTGTTCTCCAGCTTGTTATTCTTTAAGATTGTCTTAGCTCTTCTTTCCCTCTTGCATAAAAATTTCAGAAATTTGTCAAATTTGAAGAAAAAAGTCCCCCTGGTATTTTGATTGTGATTTTGTTCAATTCAATTAAGCTATATACTCCATGAACATAGTACATCTTTACATTTATTATTTATTAATTTTTATAAATATTTTATAGTTTTAAAGTTTTTCATTAGAATTATTTCTAAGTATTTAATGTATTTTCATACTACTGTACATAGTATCACTTTAAATTTTACTTTCAATTGAATTGTTGCTATTCATAGAAAAAAAACTAAATCTGTAATTTTGCCTTGTATCCAAAACACTACTAAATTCATTTGTTAAATTAGACAGGTTGAAGGTTTTTTGAATTGTCTATATACACTGTATTGTTTTCTACAAATAATGATAGTATTATTTCCTCCTTTCCAGTTTTTGTATCTTTATTCATCTTGCTTGGACTTCAATATGATGCTGAAGAAAAGTTATTTTACCAGGCATCCATGCTTTATTCCCATTTTCAGGGGAAAAACTTTCAACATTTCACCATCAAGTACAATGCACATCTAGTTTTTTTGTAGCTGGTCTATCAAATTAAGGAAGTTCCTTTCTGTTCTAGTTTCCTGAGAGTTTTTACTGTGGTAGAGAGTTAAATTTTATTATTTTCTGGATTTCTTGAGATAACCATATAATTTTTCTTTTCTTTTTCTGTCAATATGGTGATTTATGTTGACTTACTTTCAAATGTTAAACCATCTTTGTTCTGAATTAAATCCCTACATGGTGGTGTGGTATTATATTTTTGATATATTTTATTTGCTAATAATTAAGTTTTTTGAAAGTAAATTCATGAGTAAGATTGCCTATAGTTATATTTTTTCAAAACTGTTTCAAGTTTTGTTATCAAGATTATGCTGGCCTCAAAAGCAGTTGAGAAGGAATTCCCCATTTTATACTCGCTGGAAGGGAGATGTAAGATTGGTTTTATTTCTTCCTTTTCATCATTGGAAAAGTTCACTATGAAGTCCTCTAGACCTAAGGTCTTCTTTAGTTGGATTTTTAAAAAGTTTCTTTAATGCTGCATTTAACCCAATATATTCAAATTAGTATCATTTCAACATTTCAATAAAAATTATTGAGATATTTTATTGGTTTGTCATACTAAGTGTTTTAAAATCAAGCGCAAGTTTTACACGTAATAGCATCTCAAGTGTTCAATAGCATGACCATAGGAATTCTAGAAAATATATTGTTTTTACCCTTTCATATTGAGATCTATGTCTACCTGAAACTGATTTTTGAGGTAGGAATCTAGTTTAATTTTTTCCATATGAGTATCCAATTGACCCAAAAACAATTTATTGAAAGACAGTCCTATCCTCCTGTTCTGCTATGATCCTTTCGTCTTAAATCAAGTGTCCAATATGTGTGAATCTGTTTCTGGACTCTATTCTATGTCATCTGTCTATTCATCTACACAATGTTAATTAGTATAATTTTTGTAATAAGTCCTGATATCTGATAGAGAAATTGTTCCTAGCAGTTCTTAAGAGACTCTTGGCTATTCCTGGTCATTTGCCACTCCATATAAATTACCTTTTAAGTTCCTCAAAAATATCTTTCAGGATTTTGATTGAGATTGCACTGAATCTACACATCAGTTTGAGAAGAGCACTTCCTAAAAAGATAAATCAACTGTTCATTTGATGCTATCATCTAGGTAGGATCTGGACATGTCCTTGCCTTCTAGACTCCACATTCTGGGGTATAAGCAGCTGACTGAGAGGCTCAACCTTCCCAGCTATGATGAGAACACAATGGAGCTCCTCCCTCCCCCATTCTTGAGGGAGGCTTTTCTCAGGGGCAGAAAGCCCCTGGCAAGGTTCTAAAATCACAGGATGCAGGAAAAATGGAGTCTTAGAGGAATCAGACCAAAAAACCTTGAGTCCTCATCTGTCTACAATAAGGGCCTTGTGCCCTTTTGTGTGAGTTCTCAGGAGTCACCCATTTTTACACTCACTCTAATCCAGGATAGATCAACAGATTTATCCTCCTAGAGATCAGATTAGATGCTTTCCACTTCTCACTCTCCTCCACCTTCTCTGTCACTGGTCTTGCTGTTTGCTTTGTGGTAACAGACCAAGTTTCATAAAGAAGCCAATTACAAATGCAGAGAATTATGCAGGCTGGCTGATCAGACAGGAGAGAAAAGGAATAGACTCTCTAGAAAATAGAATTTATTAAAGGTGTCTCTGGCATCTGAAGGGGACTGATGAGGATAAAGAGAAAATAAAGACAGTAGTAAGATAACCAGAAAGCAAAATACAGATTATAGTAAGATAACCAGGACCTGGTCATGGCTGAAAACACCATCATAGAAAAGAGGTCCTGTAAGTAAACGAGCTTACCCTTAAATCTAAACGTTGTTTGGACATCATCTTGAATTCCCTATATTCACCACGTCACACTTCTGGGAATCCACCATCCTGGCAATTCTGAACTGCACCAGATCTATCCTACTAGTAGGTAAATCATGTCTCAAAGATGATATCTGTGAATTGGGGGTAGCCAGGGTTTTGATTAGGTCCAGAGTACAAGGGACAAGAAAGAAGCTAGAAGGAGGAGTAGGGGCAAACATAAAGGAGTAACAAGAAAGGGGAGCGAGATGAACGGGGCAGCAAGTGGATGGTCTGGAAGGAACAGTGGAAAAACTGGGAACAAAAATCCTTAAGGCAGAGTGGCAGAAAGCGATGACACTCGTCAGAAGAGGGAAACAGGTATGGCATAAAGGTGAAAGAGGTGGACAGTGCTGGGAAGCAGACTGAGGACTAAAAGGCTGAGGAGACAGAGGAGGAAGGTGGGTTGGATAACATGAGCAAGAAGGAACAGCAACAGGAAGTTGAGGTGGGGATTAGAACAGAGAAATCAGAGGTAGCTTTCCTGTCATTTTTTCAAATGGCATTTCTCTACTCATCTTACAAAAATGAGTAACTGGCATAAGCTGAGAACTACTCCAGCAACTATCTCACACACTATTGCTTGCGTCACCCCTTGTTGGAATGCCCATTATGAAACGTAGAAAAACAGATCACATTTGTGGTTACCAGAGGTGGGGTCTAAGGGGAGAGAGAAATGGACGAAGGTGGTCAAAAGGTACAGCTTGTAAGATTCAGTTATAAGATAATGAGTACTGGGGATGAAACGTAAACATAATTAAGATTAACACTGCTGTCAGTAGGCCCTGCTATACGACAAGTCTAGTTACCATCTGTCACCTTACTAAGATCTTACATCACTATTGATTATATTCCTCATGTGTACATTTCCTCTTGTGACTCATTTATTTTGTAACTGGAAGTTTGTAACTTAATTCCCCATACCTATTTCAAACATACCCCACCCTGCATCCCTTCTGGCAACCACCTATTTGTTCTCTATATTCACATATTAGGGAAATCATACGGTACTTGTCCTTTTCTGTCTGACTTATTTCACTTAGCATAATACCATCTAGGTCCATCCATGTCATCATAAATGGAGAGATTTCAATCTTTTTTATGGCCAAGTAATATTCCATTGTACATATGTACCACATTTTCTTTATCCATTCATCAACTGATGGGCACTTAGGTTGCTTCCATATCTTGGCTATTGTGAATAATGCTGCAATAACAAAGGGATGCATATATCTTTTAGAATTAATGCTTTTGCTTTCTTTGGAAACACCCAGATGTGGAATTTCTAGATTGCATGGTAATTCTACTTGCCATTTTTAGAGGAACCTCCATACATTTTCCAGTGAATGCACCAATTTACATTCCCACCAACAGTGTACAAGGATTCCCTTTTTTCTACATCCTAGCCAAAATTTGTTATTTCTAGTAGTTTTGATAATAGCCACTCTGACAGGTGTGGTTTTGATTTGCATTTCCCTGGTGATTAGGGATGTTGAGCAACTCCATGTATTTCTTGGCCATCTATATGCCTTCTTTGAAAAATGTCTATTTAGCTTCTCTACCCATTTTTCAATCACGTTGTTTTTCTGATGTTGAATTGTACAAGTTCTTCATATATTTTGGATATTAACCCCTTATCAGATATATAATTTGCAAATATCTTCTCCCACATCATTGTCATTTTTTTGAGTACAGGTCTTTTACCACCTTACATTTATTCCTAGGTGTTACAATTTTCTATATGTAGTATCATCTCATCTATAAACAGTCTAAGTTTCACCTTCTCTTTTCCAATTTGGATTCTTTTTCTTCTCTGATTGCTGCAGGTAGAATTTTAAATACTATGTGGAATAAAAGTGTCTTGTTACTGATCTTAGAGTAAATGCTTTCAGTTTTTCACCACTGAGTACTATATTGGGTGCAGGGTTTTCATATATGGCCTTTACCATGTACAGGTACATGAATGAATGTTAAATTTCTTCAAAAGATTTTTTTTGCATTATTGAGATGATATGATTTCTACTCTTCAATTTGTTAATACTGTGTTTTTTACTGACTGATTTGCTGATATTGCACCATCCTAGAACTCCTGTGATAAATCCCACTTTAAAAAAAAAAAAAAGAAAAAGAAAAAAATAAATAAATCCCACTTGATCTTTTCAATGTATTGTTGAATTTGGCCTGCTAATATTTTGAAGATTTTTGCATCTACGATGTTGACCTGTAATTTTCTTTTTTGTGATGTCTTTGATTTTAAAATGAGAATGATGATAGCCTCAAAAAATGAGTTTAGAAGTGTTCCTTCCTCTTCTACCTTTTGGAATAATTTGAGAACACTAGGTATTAAACTGTTCTTATCCTGGATTTCCATTTGCTGAAAGTTATTTTTATTATTATTAATGGTTCAATTTCATTACTATGATACAATCTGTTCATATTTTCCATTTCTTCCTGATTCAGTCTGGGGAGATTGTACATTTCTAGCTATTTATCAATCTATTCTAGGTTGTCCATTTTGGCCTATAGTTGTTCATAGTAATCTTTTATGATCCTCTGTGTTTCTGTGGTGTCAGCTGTAATTTCTCCTCTTTTGTTTCTGACTTTATTTGGATCCTCTCTTTTTTTTCTTGATTTTTCTGGCTAAAGATTTATCAATTCTGTTTATCTTTTCAAAAAACCAGCTCTTAATTTCTATGATTCTTTCTCTCTCTCTCTTTTTTTTCATCTCTATGTATTTCTGCTCTGATCTTTATTCTTTCTTGCCTTCTACTAACTTTGGGTTTTTGTTTGTTCTTTTTCTAGCTCCTTTAGATGGTAGGTTATGTTAAGATTTTTTTGTTTCCTGATGTAGGTTTGTATCACATTAAACCTCCCTCTTAGAACAGCTTTTGCTGCATTGCATAAATTTTGGATCATGGTGTTTCCATTTTCATTTGTCTCCAGGTATTTTATGATTTCCTCTTTGATTTCTTCAGTGACTCATTGGTTGTTTAGTAGCATGTTGTTCACCCTCCATGAGTTTGTATTTTTGTACTTCTTAAAAAAAAATTTGATTTCTAATCCCATAGAGTTGTGGTTGGATATGTGAAATGGTTTTTAATATTGAATTCAGGTTTTTAACAGATGAAAGACTACTCAGATTTCTACTGCTTCTAGTGTCAGTTCCATTAAGTTTTGCTTTTCAAGGCATTTTGTCTATTTCACCTAAATTGTCAAAGATATTAGTGTTAGGTTGTTTATAATATCCTCTTGTAATCATTTTTAATGTATGTAACATCTGCAGCAATGTCAAATTTTTCATCTGATCCTTATAATTTGCTTTTTCTCTGTTCTTTTTCTTTAATCTACCCTGGTAGAGATTTATGGATCTTACTAATTTTTAAATCAACCAACTTATTACCCTTGTTTTTCCCATACTTATATTTATTTATTTATTTCATTGATTTCTACCTCACTTCTTTACTGTTTCTTTCTTTGGATTTAATTTCCTCAGCTTTCTCTATCTTTTCTATTTTTTCTCTTTTGCAAATACACATAGTAGGTCTATAAACTTCCATCTAAGCACTGCTTTAACTACATCGTACAAGTTCAAAAGAATATTTGTTAAATTTGTATGCTGATACAATTACTGTTTCATTCATATGCCATAAAAAATAAGAGAAGTTTCCTTTGAGGAGACTAGCCGAGATGGTGGGGTAGAAAGACTCTGACCTCACCTCCTCTCACAAGCACACCAAAATCAAAACTTTCTGCAGAACAACCATAAATGGAAAAAGTCAGAACCTACCAGAAAAGGTCTTCCATAAATAAAGACATAAAAAAGGAATTACAACAAGATATGTAGGAGGGAAGCAGACTCGCAATATAACCAAGTTTCAAACCCCAGGTTGGCGACTCACAAACTGGAGAATAATTATATTACAGAGGTTCTACCATAGGAGTGAGAGTCCTGAGGCTCATGTCAGGCTCCCCAGCCCGGAGATTCTTAAACCAGGAAAAGGAGCCCCCAGAGCTTTCAAGGCCAGTAAGACTTCATTTCGGGGGCCCCACAGGACTGAGGGAAACAGAGACTTCACTCTTAAAGGGTGCACACAAAGTCTCACATGCACCAGGAGCAAAGGCAAAAGGAGTAAGTTGATAGAAGCCTGGACCAGACAAACTTGGTTATCTTGGGAAGACTCCTGTAGAGGTGTGGGTGGCTGTGGCTTACCCTGGAGACATAAAAACTGGCAGCAGACATATGTGGGAGCTATCTACTGCATGGATGCTTCAGTTGGTGGCCACCATCTTGGGCTCTTCCCTCAGCTCATCAGTGCCAAGACCTGACCCCACCCAACAGCCTGTAGGCACCAGTACTGGGATACCTCAGGCCAAACAACTAATTAGGCAAGGACACAGCCCACCTATCAGCAGATAGGCTTCCCAAAGACTTCCTGAGCACACAACCACCTCTAGACATGCCTCTAGACATAGCATTGCCCACCAGACACCCAAGAGCCACTCCATCCACCAGTGGGCAGGCACCAACTCTGCACTCCAGGAAGCAAACACTAGCCTCTAGACCAGCCTCACACATCGGAGGTGAGACAACAGATTCGAGGAAACTGCAGTCCTGCATCATGCATATCTATTCCCTTCACATCAGAGCAGACCCTACCCTAGGATTATTTGGGCCTCAGCCCTGCCCACTAGCAGGCCAATGCAAGTTTCAGGACACCCCAGAGCCCATACCCAACTGTGTCAGTAACAGCCCCCCATACAGCGCTCTGACAGCAGCTCTGGGATCCCTGGGCTCCCAGTCAGACTCCAGGACCCAGCTATGCCTGCCAGTAGTCTGGCACTAACCCCAGGACTTAGCTTCGGCCACCAGTGGGTGGGCAACAGGCTGGAGTCTTCTGGACTCTGACACTGACCACGAGTGAGCCAGGACCAACCCAAAGGCTCCCTATGGTTCTGCAGCCAGCTGCCTTGTGACCACACCCCACTAACCAACAGCATCCACACAAGGCAGTGCCTGGCAACTAACCAGGCTAGGGGACAACCATGCCTACCATATGAGCCTGACACAATAGAAGGACCCATGCAGCCCTACTAGGGGGAAGCCCTAGAACACATAGCTTGAGTGACAAGAGGGGAGTGTGCTGCTGATACACATTGCACATCTCCCACAGAAAGCCACTATCCAAGGGCGAGAAATGTAACTAACCTACCATATACATAAAAATATGAATAGCAACTTAGGCAAAATGAGGCAACAGAGGAAGATGTCACAGACAAAGGAACAAAATAAAATCCCAGGAGAAGAAACAGGTGAAGTGGAGATAAGCATCTACCTAAGGAAAGGTCATAGTAACGATCGTAAAAATGATCAAAGAACTTGGGAGAAGAATGGATTCACAAAGCAAGGAGTTGGAAGTTTGTAAGAAAGCATTAGAAAATATAAGGAACAATCACACAGAGACAAGGAATACAATGATGGAAACAAAAAATACACTAGAAGGAATCAACAGTAGACTACATGACACAAAAGAATGAATCAGTGAGCTGGACGAGATAGTACTGGAAATCACTACCGCTGAACAGAAAGAGAATGAAAGGAAATAAGGACAGTTTAAGAGACCTCTGGGACAACATCAAGCACACTAATATGTGCATTATACGGGTCCCAGAAGAGCAGAGAGAGATAAAACATCTAAGAACATTATTTTAACAAATAATAGGTGAAAACTTCTCTAACCTGGGAAAGGAAATAGTCACTCAAGTCCAGGAAGTGCAGAGAGTCCCATATAGGATGAACCCAAAGAGGAACACACCAAAACATATTGCAATTAAAATAACAAAAGTTAAATATAAAGGAAGAATATTAAAAGCAGCAAGGAGAAAACAACAAATAACATAAAACAGAATGCCCTTAAGGCTGTCAGTGATTTTCCAGCAGAAACTCTGCAAGTCAAAAGGGAGTGTCATGATATTTGAAGTGATGAAAGGGAAAAACCTACAACTAAGAATACTATAGCCAGCAAGGTTCTGGATCAGATTTGCTGGAGAGATCAAAATCTTCACAGATAAGCAAAAGCTAAAAGAATTCAACACCACCAAATCAGCTTTACAGCAAATGTTAAAGGACATTCTCTAGATGAAAAAGAAAAGGCCACAACTAGAAACAAGAAAATTACTTAATGGAAATGCTCACCAGTAAAGGCAAACATACAGTAAAGGTGGGAAATCATCCACACACAAACCTAGTAGGGAGATTAAAAGACAAAAGTAGTACAATCATCTGTATACATAATAAGCAGTTAAGGGAGACAAAAAATAATTAGATGTAAAATATAATATCAAAACAGTAATCATGAGGGGAGGAGAGTACAAATGCAGGGTTTTAAAAATGCATTTGGTTCTGGGCATGTGTGTCCAGAGCAGGGGCAGGTGTGGCCCAGGGCTCAGCAGTAACAGATATGCCACTAGGAGGAGGTCTGGCCATTGGGAGCTTCTTTAAACTGTCTCCTACATAGTTCTGACATGCCTGCATCAAGTACTGGACATTTTATCAATACATTTTAAAAAAATCAATTTTGGGAGGAGACAGGAAGATGACAGAGGAGTAAGATATGGAGATCACCTTCCTCCCCACAAATACATCACGAATACATCTACATGCGTAAAAGCTCCTACAGAACACCTCCTGAATGCTGACAGGGGACCTCAGACTTTCTTTTCTACCCATGAAACTGGGTAGCACAAAAGAAAAAAGGGAAAAAAGAGACAAAGGACTCCCGATGAGACTTGCCCCTACGGGAGGGAGCTGTGAAGTTTCCACACACTAGGAAGCCCCCTCACTGGTGCAGATGGATGGAGGGAGCTTTGGAGTCCCCGGAGGAGAGAGCAACAACAGGTGCGCAGAAGGCAGAATGGACAGATTCCCACGCAGAGGATCCATGCCTAGCAGCACTTCCCAGCCTGAGATGCTAGTCTGCTCACCCACAGCAGCAGGAAGGGGCTGGGAGCCAAGGCTTGGGCTTCAGAGAATAGACACCAAGGAGAAAACTAGGGCTGGCTGCGTGGAAACAGCCTGGGGGGCTAGTGCACCACAGCTAGCTGGGAGGGAGACTGGGGAAAGGCCTGAGCCAGACGGACAAGCAGGAGACCTTTGTTTTGGAGTGCTCAAGAGGAGCTTGCTGTTCCGTGAATTCACAGGCTGCAGAGCAGCGCTGGTACAAGCACCACCATGATCCATGGCTTCTAAATTGGAACACAGAGCCTGCTGCTGCAGCCACCAAGCGTCCTGTGTGCAAGGCAGGTCACTGGCCACCCCCTCCCGGCAGGAGGTACAGCCCGCCAATGCCAAGGGTCCTGCATCCAGGACCAACTTCCCTGAGAGAGCGCACGGCACACCTCAGGCTCACGCTGACCTCTGCTGCTGCGAGCACTACTACAAATTTCAATTAGACTGCCATATCCCCCATCCCCCCGACCTGAATTTGCAAGTGAGCTCCAATCACCCTCTTTCACCGCCTCTTGCCTGAGCAGGAACCAATGCCTGAGAGAAGTCCACACACAGAGACGGGACCAAAAACAAAACTGATTCCTGGGGACTGTAGGACCAAAGAAGAGAAAGGGAGACAGCCGAAGGAGGAGATTTATAACCCACAATAGGCTTGATAGACCCTGCATCTGTGGATTACCTGAATAGATGAGGGTTTCTACAGTAGAGGCTGTAGACTTAGGGGGCAACTGTGGACTGTGGGGGCAAATACACATAGGACTAATATCAGATCACATTCTGAGCTCTTTACAATGCCCACAGCATGTACAAAGACCTACCTAGAAGTACTGGAGTACTTCCTGGTTTGTTTGACTTGTTTCTGGTTTTACGCATTTGTTAGTTTAATCTTTACTGTATACATTTGTATGTGGGTTTGTTTATTGATTTGATAACTCCTTTCTTTGTTTTCTCTTTTTCTTTTTTTTTTTCCCTTCTCTTTTCGCAACTGCAAGTGTGTTTATCTCTTTGTGTGATTTTGACTGCTTAGTGTTCATTTTACCACCTGTCTCGGGGTTTTCTCTGTTCTTTTCCTTTCTTCCATTTTTTCTCTTTTCTCTTCTTCTTCCTCCTTTATCTCTGTGTGGTTCAGCTTCCAGAGTCTTGGTGCCCCAGGCAGGGGTCAGACTTGGACCTCCAAGGCAGCAGAGCTGAGTCCAGGACATTGGACCACCAGAGAACTCCTGACCCCATGGAATATTAACCGGTAAGTGCTCTCCCAGAGGTCTCATTCTCAACACTAAGATCCAACTCCACGCAAAGGCCAGCAAGCTCCAGTGCTGGATACCTCAAGCCAAACAACTAGCAAGACAGGAACATAACCCCACCCATTAGCAGACAGACTGCTTATAGTTATACTAAGCTCACAGATACAGTCAAACACACCAACAGACGTGGCCCTGCACATCAGAAGGGTAAGATCCAGCTCCACACACAAAAACACAGGCACCAGTCCCCCCAGCAAGGAAGCCCACACAACCCACTGGACCAACCTCCCCACTGGGAACATACAACAGAGTTAAGAAGACCCATGACCCTGCAGACTGAGGAAAGAACACACAAACACAGTAAATTAAACAAAATGAGAAAACACAGAAAGATGCAGCAGATGAAGGAACAAGGTAAAAACCCACAAGACCAAGCAAATGAAGAAGAGATAGGCAGTCTACCTGAAAAGAATTCAGAATAATGTTACTAGAGATCATCCAACATCTCACAAATAGTGTTGAGGCACAGATGAAGCACATGAAAGAAATGTTTAACAAGGAGCTACAACTAAAGAGCAAATAAACAGTGATGAACAACACAATAACTAAAATTAAAAATACTCTAGAAGGAATGCAGAGCAGGATAACTGAGACAGAAGAACAGATAAGTTACCTGGAAGATAGAATGGTGGAAATAACTGAAATGGAGCAGAATAAAGAAAAAAGAATTGAGGATAGGCTCAGAGACCTCTGGGACAACATTAAACATACCAACATTTGAATTATAGGGGTCCCAAAAGAAGAGAAAAAGAAATGGTCTGAGAACATATTTGAAGAGATTATAGTGGAAAACCTCCCCAACGTGGGAAAAGAAATAGTCAGTCAAGTCCAGGAACTACAGAGAGTACCATATAGAACAAACCCAAGGAGAAACACACTGAGACACATATAAATCAAACTATGAAAAACTAAATACAAAGAAAAAACATTAAAAGCAGCAAGCGAAAAGCAAGGCATAACATACACGGGAACCCCCATAAGGCTAACAGCTGATCTTTCAGCAGAAACTCTACAGGCCAGAAGGGAGGGGCAGGATATATTTAAAGTGATGAAAGGGAAAAACCTACAAGCAAGATAACTGTACCCAGCAAGGATCTCACTCAGATTTGAAGGCGAAATAAAAGCTTTACAGACAAGGAAAAACTAAGAGAATTCAGCACCACCAGATCAGCTTTAACACAAATGCTAAAAGAACTTCTCTAGGCAAGAAATACCAGCGAAGGAAAAGACACAAAAACAAACCCAAAACTATTAAGAAAATGGTAATAGGAACATACATTTTGATAATTACCTTAAATGTGAATGGATTAAATGCTCCAACCAAGAGACACAGACTGGCTGAATGGATACAAAAGCAAGACCCATATATATGCTGTCTACAAGAGACACACTTCAGACCTAGGGACACATATAGACTGAGAGTAAGGGGATGGAAAAAAAATATTCCATGCAAATGGAAATCAAAAGAAACCTAGGAAAGCAATACTCATATAAGACAAAATAGACTTTCAAATAAACACTATTACAAGAGACAAGGAAGGCACTACATAGTGATAAAGGGCTTAATCCAAAAGAAGGTATAACAACTGTAAATATCTATGCATGCAACACAGGAGCACCCAAATACATAACACAAATGCTAACAGCCATAAAAGGGGAAATCGATGGTAACACAATAATAGTAGGGGACTTTAACACCCCACTTACACCAATGGACAGATCATCCAAACAGAAAATGAATAAAGAAACACAAGCTCTAAATGAGAATTTAGACCAGATGGAATTAATTGATATTTATATGACTTTCCATCCAAAAACAACAGAATACACTTTCTTCTCAAGTGCGCACAGAACATTTTTCAAGATAGATCACATCCTGGGTCACAGATCAAGCCTCAATAAAAAATTTAAGAAAACTGAAATCATATCAAGCATACTTTCTGACTACAACACTTTGAGATTAGATATCAATTACAGCAAAAAGACTGTAAAAAATACAAACACATGGAGGCTAAACAACACGCTACTAAATAACCAAGAGATCATTGAAGAAATCAAACAGGATATAAAACAATACCTAGAAACAAATGACAATGAAAATACAACAACCCAAAACCTATGGGATGCAGCAAATGCAGTTGTAACAGGGAAGTTCATTGCAATACAATTCTACCTCAAGAAACAAGAAAAATCTCAAATAAACAACCTAACCTTACATTTAAAGCCATTAGAGAAAGAAGAACAAAAAAATCCCAAAGTTAGCAGAAGGAAAGAAATTATAAAGATCAGATCAGAAACAAATGAAAAAGAAATCAAGGACACAACAGCAAAGATCAATAAAACTAAAATCTGGTTCTCTGAGAAGATAAACAAAATTTGTAAGCCATTAGCCAAACTCATCAGGAAAAAAGTGGAGAAGACTCAAATCAACAGAATCAGAAATGAAAAAGAAGTAACAACCGACACTGCAGAAATACACAGGATCATGAGAGACTACTACAAGCAGCTATATGCCAATAAAATGGACAACCTGGAAGAAATGGACAAATTCTTAGAAAAGTACAAACTTCCAAGACTGAACCAGGAAGAAATAGAAAATGTGAACAGACCAATCACAAGCACTGAAATTGAAACTGTGATTAAAAATCTTCTAACAAACAAATGCCCAGGGACAGATGGCTTTACAGGCGAATTCTACCAAATATTTAGAGAAGAGCTAACACCTATCCTTCTCAAACTCTTCCAAAATATAACAGAGGGAGGAACACTGCCAAACTCATTCTACAAGGCCACCATCACCCTGACACCAAAACCAGACAAAGATGTCACAAAAAAGGAAAATCACAGGCCAATATCACTGATGAACATACATGCAAAAATTCTCAACAAAATACTAGCAAACAGAATCCAACAGCACATTAAAAGGATCATACATCATGATCAAGTGGGGTTTACCCCAAGAATGCAAGGATACTTCAATATATGCAAATCAATCAATGTGATACACCATATTAACAAACTGAAGGATAAAAACCATATACGATGATCTCAATAGATGTAGAGAAAGCTTTCGATAAAATTCAACATCCATTTATGATAAAAAACCCTCCAGAAAGTGGGCATAGAAGGAACCTACCTCAACATAATAAAGGCCATATATTACAAACCCATAGCCAACATCTTTCTCAATGGCAAAAAACTGAAAGCATTTCCTCTAAGATCAGGAACAAGACAAGGGTGCCCACTCTCACCATTATTATTCAACATAATTTTGGAAGTTTTAGTCACAGCAATCAGAGAAGAAAAAGAAATAAAAAGAATCCAAATTGGAAAAGAAGTAAAAATGTCACTGTTTGCAGATGACATGATATTATATATAGAAAACCCTAAAGATGCTATCAGATAACTACTAGAGTTAGTCACAGAATTGGTAAAGTTGTAGGATGCAAAATTAATGCACAGAAATCTCTTCCATTCCTATACACCAACAATGAAAAATAATAAAGAGAAATCAAGGAAACACTCCCATTTACCATTGCAACAAAAAGAATAAAATACCTAGGCATAATCCTACCTAACGAGGCAAAAGACTTGTATGCAGAAAACTGTAAGACACTGATGAAAGAAATCAAAGACAACACAAACAGATGGAGAGACATACCATGTTCTTGGATTGGAAGAATCAACACTGTGAAAATGACTATACTACCCAAAACAATCTACAGATTCCATGCAATCCCTATCAAATTACCAATGGCATTTTTCACAGAACTAGAACAAAAATTTTATACAATTTATATGGAAATGCAAAAGGCCCCAAATAGCCAAAGCAATCTTGAGAAGAAAAAACAGAGCTGGAGGAATCAAGCTCCCTGACTCTGGACTATACTACAAAACTACAGTAATCAAGACAGTATGGTACTGGCATAAAAACAGAAATATAGATCAATGGAACAGGATAGAAAGCTCAGAGATAAATCCAGGTACATATAGTCACCTTATCTTCGACAAAGGAGGCAAGAATATACAATGGAGAAAAGACAGCCTCTTCAATAAGTGGTGCTGGGAAAATGGGTCAGCTACTTGTAAAGGAATGAATTTAGAACATTCCCTAACACCATACGCAAAAATAAACTCAAAATGGATCAAAGACTTAAATGTAAGGCCTGACACTATAAAACTCTTAGCGGAAAACATAGGAAGGATATTCTTTGACATAAATGACAGCAAGATCTTTCTTGACCCACCTCCTAGAGTTAAGGAAACAAAAACAAAAATAAACAAATGAGACCTAATGAACTTAAAAGTTTTTTGCACAGCAAAGGAAACTGTAAATATGATGAAAAGAAACGCTTAGAGTGGGAGAAAATATTTGCCAATGAAGGATTAATCTCCAAAATATATAAACAGCTCATGCAGCACAATATCAAACAAACAAACAACCCCATCCAAAAATGGGTGGAAGACCTAAAGAGACATTTCTCCAAAGAAGACATACAGGTGGCCAACAGACACATGAAAAGATGTTCAACATCATTAATCATTAGAGAAATGCAAATCAAAACCACAATGAGGTATCACTTCACACCAGTCAGATTGGCCATCATCAAAAAAACCTAGAAACAATAAATGTTGGAGAGGCTGTGGAGAAAAGGGAACCCTCCTGCACTGTTGGTGGCACTGTAAAGTGATACAGCCACTATGGAAAACAGTATGGAGGTTCCTTAAAAAACTAAAAATAGAACTACCATATGACCCAGCATTCCCACTACTGGGCATACCCCAATGTTCACTGCAGCATTATTTACAGTAGCCAGGACATGGAAGCAAGCTAAATGTCCATCGACAGACAATGGATAAAGATGATGTGGCACATATATGGAATATTACTCAGCCATAAAAAGGAATGAAATTGAGTTATTTGTAGTGAGGTGGAGCAACCTAGAGACCGTCATACAGAGTGAGGTAAACCAGAAAGAGAAAAATAAATACCATATGCTAACACATCTATATGGAATCTAAAAAAATGGTACTGATGAACCCAGTGACAGGGCAAGAATAAAGATGCAGATGTAGAGAACGGACTTGAGGACATGGGGTGGGGGGCAAAGGGGAAGCTGGGATGAAGTGAGGGAGCAGCACTGACATATATACACTACCAACTATAAAACAGATAGCTAGTGGGAAGCTGCTACATAACACAGGGAGATCAACTCAATGATGGGTGATGACTTAGAGGGATAGGATAGGGAGGGTGGGAGGGAGTAGCAGGAGGGAAGGGATATGGTGATATATGTATAAATACAGCTGATTCACTTTGTTGTACAAAAAATACTGGCACAACAGTGTAAAGCAATTATATTCCAATAAAGAGCTTAAAATAAAAGAAGAAATGCATTCAGTAGTCTACGTAACTTCAGGGAGTGATTTATTCAACCTAAGACCAATGAGAAATTTATTGTAATTTTTAAAGAATTGAGAGACAAGTGATATTTTAGCTTTCAGTTGTTCAATAGTGTAAAAGCTTCTTGGGATAACTAAATACAGTTGGCCCTTGAACAATTCGGGGGGTTGAGGCACTCACCAGCAGTGAAAAATCCACATAACTGCTATTTCTTCCTCAAAAACGAAGGAATTGATAAATGACTCACTCAAGGGTAGGAAGCTAAAACAATCTGGATAGAATCAGGACTCAAACTTTAGTTCCTTTGATTCCACATATTGTGATATCTAATCTAACACAAACCTTTGCCCATACTTAAAGATCTGTAAAATGAAAATACAGGTAGTCTATTTATTGAAAAGAGACTGAAGCTAAGAGGACCCTCACAGTTCAAAGGTCAACTGTAGTTTAAACTTTAAAAATATTATGTCTCAAATTTCTTACAAAATTTTATAAAATCAAAATCAACTACCTACCACTGTTATGAGCAATAGTTGGAGATGGCTGACATTTTGCAAAATAGTAATTCAAGCCCTATTACCCTCCCACCCATCAATTATAAGTTTTCTAATTGTTACTCTTATCATGTTTCCCCCTACTTTAATTTGCCTTTTAGATAGCACCATGCCTGTACTACTGTTATCAAGAGTCTAACATAATGCCTTATTTACAATAAATGCACAATAAATTAGTGATAAATAAATGAATTTCTTCCACATTATTCAGAAAACCATTCTTCTATATTTAGTAACCCTCCAGTGCTTATTAAATTAAATCTAAACTATTCAACTTAACTATTCAAGGTCCTCTACAATATGGAAACAACCTACCCTTCCTAATGTTATTTTCAATCACTTCTCTCACATATGCCAAACACATTACAGCAACTGAAGAATGTTTTAGTCCCTAAATACAACTCTCATTTTTTCACTTCCTTTGGCTTCTGATCATGTCAATGGGTCCATCTGCAATGCTCTTCACCACTCAGTCTTTTGGCCCCCACTGAAGTTCTTTCGAAATCCTATCTACTTATCAGTGCCCATTAGATATGCCACAATCCTTTAGAAAACTTTCTCCCATCTCTCCAACTATATGTGATCTTTCTTCTCTTAATACTCATATTTGGTTTTAAAGTTCTTAAGATTCAAATAATATGAGTTTTACCTAATCATTTAATATTTCTCATCCCATATTTTCATTAGTCTCTAAGTTCCTTTGAAATCATTATTTTATATACCTTTATATTGCTAAAGCCCCTGGCATAGTGCCTTACAAAAAGGTGGTGCTCAATATACATAGGTTAAAGTGAATTCTGTGAAGACACTGCTCCATAACTATTTTCTAATGATAGCTGCTAAGGAAACACAAATGTAAGAATAAATGACCCAATAATCTAAAATAATTATAAAGGCTATAAGATTCTGAAAATAAATGTAACAAATCAAAACATAAGGAAAATATTTGAAAATAAAAATATAGATTCAGCAATTCCTTCCCATTTGCTAGCAAAACTTTTGGAATAACAGACTGCATTACTTAGTAACTAGACATCTAGTAGAAAAAAAATCAGGTTGGGAGAATAACACTGAAATTGAGTATAGAAGCATTTATAAGACTTCTTTTATTTTCTAAAACAAAATTTAAACAAACTATACTGAAGAAAAGAAACATATATACTATTTTATGAATCTTGAAAAATGGATCCTGTACAATTAATTTCTATCTATTTTGATCCCAAGATGACTTCCTGAGATGACAGTGATTACACATCACAGAAGGAATGTCAATAATATTGGATTGTAGTCAGGTAAACAAATTCTCTGGACTTTAATTAACAAAACTATATACTAAGTATTGTAATTACAGTTGTAATTGTTTAATTTTGTGCCCGACTTTAATCAGTATCACTGGCTATCAAATAAGTAAATGGCATCCTTTCCTCTATCCTTAGGGAAAAAACAAAGTATAGGTTGACTAGCATTTTGTGAAGGTGTTCTCGTACATGTTAGAGGGTTGTAGCAAACCCCCACACCTTTAATTCACATCACGAGAAGACTGATTTTCATAATTTATCAATAAAGGTTGATGTACAACCTAAGAAACTGATAAACTTTTAAACTCAGACTCTTTAAAGTACTAAATTACTGATTTTATATCTTCATTATGGATGATGCAAAATCAACTCTCCAAGGTTTTCCCTGAGTAATTCATCACATGGAGAGTTTAGAACTGCACTGTCCAACACAATAGCCATAAGCCATGTTTGTCATTCAAATTTAAATTTCATTTTTCAAGTGAAAAATAGATAAAAGAACTGTCAGTTATGTTAGCCTAATTTCAAGTGCTTAAAAGCCCCATGTGATACTGGCTATCATATTTACCAGTATAGAATTATACATTTCCATGATCGCAGGAAGTTCTATTGAACAGCACTGGGCTAGAAAGCTAATAATTTGACTTAAACAGTGAAAGTGGTTTGTTATATTTAATCTATCAAGTGTTATATTTTTAAACTCATGATCAACAGGAGTAGCCCTACTATTCCTTCAATGTAAATTTCAAATAACTATAATTTGATTACAATTGGACCAGCTCTTATACATTATATAAGACATGCCAAATTTCTTCCTGCCTCAGAGCCTCTTTTTGGTCCATTCTTTGACTTGTTCTTCACTTCCAGTGCCAACTTGAATGTTACTGCCTTAGAGAAGCCTTCTTTGACCTTCCTGCCAAAAGTAGGTCTCAGCCACCACCACACTACATACACATTAATCTCTGTCTCAGCACTCTGTTTATTTTGTTCATAGGCTATCACAATAGTCATTCATTCATTCATACATTCATATCTCTTCACTGGAGAAGAATCCTTTGTCTTATCTTACTCATAGCTCTGTCCCCAGAGCTTACTGACCATAGTCATGCACTCAAAATTTGTTGAATTAATATATTGGGTTGGCCAAAAAGTTCATTCTGGTTTTTCCACAAGATATTACAGAAAACCCCGAATGAACTTTTTGGCCAGTCCAGTATTAATGTTTGCTGAATCAGTGAATTAATTTGCACAATGATTGTCTTTCCCCTCTACAACCAACTCATACCTACTAGCACCAGACTTTTATATTTATTTCTTCCTTCTTCTTTACAGTTTATGTTCTTTCCTTTCTTTCCCAGCAGACTCTCTCAATTTTTTTTAACTTTAATTTTGAGTTCAAGGGTAACAAGTAGACTTCTTTTTCTAAAAGAGGAAGATACTTTTAGGGGAGCTTTCAGAGAAAATAAACTTATTTTTAACATTCCAACCTGTCCCTCCAACAACTATGAAGAGAACAAAAACACTAATCCCACCCCTCAGTACACACATGTATTAGTATGGCATAGGTTACAAGAGGATTCGATTAGCTTGTATGTGAGAAAAGGCAGGGATTTAAAAGGAAAAAAAAAGTAGAAGGAAAGAAATCAGAAAAAAGAGGTATTTCACAATCATCTTCTTGAATAAAACCTTTTTCTTATCTTTGAATATCTGTCATCCAGTGCCCACTACTACTCTCTCAGAGAGCAATGTGACTTGAAATACTTTTTATTTATATAGAAAACACTACATAATCAAAGAAAGACAACTAAATTTAACAACAACCTGAAGGGATCACTCAAGAAACTAGTTATTTTAAATATCTTTAGTACATATACACAATGGACTATTACTCAGCCATGAAAAAGAATGAAATAAGGCCATTTGCAGCAACATGGATGGACCCAGAGATTCTCATACTGAGTGAAGTCAGACAGAGAAAGACAAATATCATATGACGTCACTTATATGTGGAATCTAAAATATGGCACAAATGAACTTACAAAACAGAAACAGTCACAGGTGTAGAAAACAAATTTATGGTTACCAGAGGGAAAAGGGGAGCAGGGATAAATTGGGAGATTGGGATTGACATATACACACTACTATATATAAAATAGATAACTAATAAGGACCGACTGTACAGCACAGGGAACTCTACTTAATACTCTGTAATGGCCTATATGGGAAAAGAATCTTAAAAAGAGTAGATATATGTATAACTGATTCACTCTGTTGTACACCAGAAACTAACACAACGTTGTAAATCAACTATACTCCAATAAAAACTAAAGAAAAAAGGCAAATAATCTAATTTTTTAAATGGGTAAAATATTTAAACAGGAACATCCAAAAGAGAACATTCAAATGGCCAATAAACATATGTATTCACCAAGGAAATGCAAAATAATGCCATTATACCAAGCGTTAAAAAAGAAAAAACAAGCCCCAAATGGGGTCACTCACCCCCTATCACAGCAAACCAAGACAGTTTCAACCCCTCCCAGAGATATGACCTTTAAAACAGTCCATCTGAAATTTTCTGATCAGCGCTAGCGAGGTTATTGCATGAGAAAGACCCCTGTAGTTCCAGTCCCCCAGTAGAAGACCTGGTCTGAAACAATCCTTTCTTTTCATTTGTTAATACCTTCTTGCCCCCTCCCCTCCTTCTACCTATAAAAACTTTCCATGCTGTACAACCCCTCCTAGTGCTGCTGATTCTTGAATTTTTGAATAAAGCCAACTGGTTCTTAAAAAAAAAAAGGAAAGAAAGAAAGAAAAAGAAAGAAATAAAGCCATTTGCACCAACATGGATGGACCTAGAGATTATCATACTAAGTGAAATCAGACAAAGACAAATATCATATGATATTGCTTATATGTGGAATCTAAAAAGATGATACAAAGGAATTTATTTACAAAAAAGAAACAGACTCACAGACTTTGAAAACAAACTCATGATTACCAAAGGGGAAAGGTGGGGTGAGGGATAAATTAGGAATTTGGGATCAACATACACATAGTACAATATATAAAATAATCAACAAGGACCTACTGTATAGCACATGGAACTCTACTCAGTATTCTGCAATAACCTATATGGGAAAAAAATCTGAAAAAGAATGGATATATGTATATGCATAACTGAATCACTTTGCTGTACATCTGAAACTAAGATAACATTGTAAATCAACTATACTCCAATATAAAATAAAAATTAAAACAAAATGAAATATCTTTAGAAAGTTACGTGCAATTACAAAAAAGGGAAAAGGTTTTTTTTAAGATGAATTATGAACCAAATATATATATAAACTATTGAACATATTGGAAGACTCCAACTTTCAGTTTAATCCACAGAATTTATGTATCATTAGTTATTATAAAGGTATCCTGTATTTCCTTAAGAAACAATGCTATACAAAAAATCTTAAGGCAATAACAGAACTTACTTTGATCCAAAAGAAGTCTAAATGATCATTATGTAGTAACAGTACTAAAGAATTTTGACTATCACTTATAACACAGTTTCTACAGAAAATTATGTGTGAAGTACCAACTTAAAATGCAAGAAATATCAAAATCTTGCAGGTTTGTTTTTCGATATTGGAAAAAGGTTTCATAAAATATATCCACTTTACACAAGTCCTGGCAATTCTGTGGTACCTAGTATGAGAAAAAAAGGGACAGTTCATTGGGATTTTACCTTGAAAAACAGAACTAAAAAGCATGAACTATTTGTATTTCCAAAGCTGATCATGACTTTTTGCATCTCCACTTTCACTGTACTTGGCACACAGAGCTCAAATGATGTTGGAAGATAAGTAAGTAGGAGGGAAGAGGAAGGATATGGTTGCTTCATTAATCCAGCAAATATTTACTGAGTATCTAACAAGAATTGTTCTGGGAACTTGGGAAATGCAGTTGAACAAAAAGGGCAAACAAATTTATGAAGAGTTTCCACTGCTAGCAGCAACGACTAAAGTTACAGTGCCAAGAGATCTGAGCCAGTGCTCCGGGGTCCCATTTACTCTTTGAGAATGAACAGTTTAACTCCTACTTCTATGTCTTCCTCTGTTACAAAACAAACAGAAAACAAAAACAAAACAACAACAAAAAGAAATTCCTCCTGAGTATTTTATCAGAAACCAGAATAATGCTTCTGGGGTGAAAAATCCCCAAGGATGCACTGCATATGGCCAAGGATATGCACCTTTCTGCTAGAGCACAGATGAAACTCCCTTTCATGCTCTCTTATCACCTCCCAAAATCAAGACCCATGGGGAATGGAATTTTGAGACAGCAACATGCTCTGAAAAGATGGTAGACTGCAAAGGAATCTTAAACAGTAACAATATACTAACACTAAAAATAAGAAATAGAAATCTAGATTTGACTGTATGACTACAAGAATAGTACATGTAAGAGAAGAATGTGTACCTTCACAGAATTCAAGGAGATACATAATTTCACCAAAGAGTACAGTACTAAGTAAGGGAAAAGTTTCCCCTACTTGGTATGTTACCACCAGGCTTTAATTAATTAATTATAATCACAGTACACAATGCACTGTGTACTATGTATTAGAGTCATTATTTTATCTGGTAAAACCATCTTTCATAATCGTCAGCCACAGATTTCAGGAGATATGATGCAATTCCATACCCAGAGGTCTTCTCAGGCTTTAAAAGTCAATCTTTTGGTTGAATCCTTCCTTCAGGCATATTCTATATGACATTAAGCAGAAGCTAAAGAACCTAAGAATCTGAGCAAAATTTAGAAGCTATTGAATTATGAAATATTCTCTATCACCTAGTATCATAAAACAACTTCCTTTTAATACCTTAAAAGCAATTTCAGTTTTAATTATAAGATTTATTTATGTCAAAAGCAAAACATTTCTTTACTGATTCAGTAGAGAACCACCACTAATCTAGGAGCTATTTTTCTTTTAACATCCTGTAACTCAGAGTCCACCAGTAAGTATAGCTTATTGGTCAAAAAAAATTTTTTGACACAATAAGTAAATAAAAACATACACCCAAGAAAAAATTATTAAAACAATGTTATATATTATTTACTGTTTTGAGTTAGTTTATGCTCTGTCATAATTTATGAGAATTCAGAGAGTTAAAGTTTACAATTGGATGTATCTTGAGAAACAATTTTAGGATGTTTCCAAAGTCTGATGAATTCACATTTTAGAATTCTGACATTTAAACACTATACATACAATATAAGCTCTAACTCTGGGGAGAAAAAGGCAATTTCTATGGTCAAAGAATTTATAGTCATTAAACAGAAACAAGTTTTCCTCTTTACAAGAATCAAAGTTGCAAGCAAATTTTAAAGTGCTACAGGTCACTTCACATGGAAAAACCCTAAGTAGCATTTATTCTACATTGGTATTCATTTAGATATATTTACAACCAAATTTGAACTTAATTTGTTAGACCTCAACTTAATTTACATACCTGTACCGATGAATATTTGAAAAAATTTTCCATTTGATACCGCCTAAGAACTTCATTTAGTCTTTGATCTGAAACAAAGAGAAAAACCAATTTGTAATTCATTACATAATGTTAAACTTTTTAAAAATAGAAATAAAGTATATATTATTCGATATATCTAGTGCAAAACTGCTAGTTGCCACTGCTGTTCAAAATAAAATTAATCATCAATCTCAACACACGATTTTAGAATTTAAGACAAGCCCATTCTATACACCTAAGCCAAATAACTACTACTAATGGCAAAAAGAACAGCTACAGAGAACTAATTTCTCTGATCCTATAAATTTTAACTCTCAGTCTCTCCTGGCTTGCTCTTCAGGTTACTAGAAGTCAAAAAAATATTCTCCACATTTATTTTTTTATTTCTGCTACTAGAAATGAAAAGAGTTGGAAAGATAAGGCTAAAACCATACTTTTTTACAAGTTAAATGTGCTGGAATTCTCTTCCAGGACAAACTTCCACACAGAGGAGAAACTGCAAAGTAAGCAGGAATGGGCAAGAGACAATGAAAAAGAAGGTCCAGAAAAGCTCAGAACTCTCAGTAAGTACAAGGTAATATTTTTATTTGAAGCAAGAAAAGCAACATACAATAGAGCATAGCACCCAACAAATATACAAAACTCATTCTTTCAGGATCACATGGAACATGTAAAACCGATAATTTGCTGACAAAAGAGTAAATCTCTTTTGAGTGTTTGAATATTCAAGTGGGATTTATCCCAGGGATGGAAGGATTCTTCAATATCCACAAATCAATAAATGTAATACACCACATTAACAAATTGAAAAATAAAAACCATATGATCATCTCAATAGATGTAGAAAAATCTTTCAACAAAATTCAACATTCATTTGTGATAAAAACTCTCCAGAAACCAGCTATAGAGGGAAAATACCTCAACACAATAAAGATCATATATGACAAACCCACAGCTAACATCATCCTGAAAACATTTCCTCTAAGATCAGGAATGAGACAATGATGCCCACTTTCAGTACTTTTATTCAACATAGTTTTGGAAGTCCTGTCCACAGCAATCAGAGAAGAAAAAGAAATAACAGGAATCCAAACTGGAAAAGAAGTAGTAAAACTGTCACTGTTTGTAGATGACATGATACAAGGGTGAGTCAAAAATTATCCACACTCTGGCTGTAGAATATATTTTAAGTAACTTTTAGGAAAGGCAAATACATCATTTTTCAACATAATCTCTTTGTTTTTCAATACACTTTGTCTACCTGTCAACAAGCTTTCGTATTCCCTCATTAAAAAATGTTTTAGGCTGAGCTGCAAGCCACGAATGCAGCACTGTCTTTACTTCTTCATCAGAAGTGAATCTTTGTCCTTGTACAGATGCTTTCAGGGGACCAAACAGGTGAAAGTCCAATGGAGCAAGATCAGGACTATAGGGAGGATGACACCTCAAAACGAAATTTTTGCAGTGTCCACAATGTGGGCAGAAGTGTGTGGACATGCATACCCTCAGACCACAAGAAAAGAATCACTGCACACTGCTCTTCTTTCGTGCAAAGCACAAGTGGATCATCCATTGCTGCTTGCACCACAGTTACAAATGAACTGATAAAACACATTCACACCTGCACAGCAGTGACTGGGAGACAGTAGCCTCGAACAGAAAGTGCTGATAAGACAATGAGGCCAATAGAAGTTTTAATATAACTGGAGTGCAGAAAATTTTTCACTCACCCTTGTACTATATATAGAAAATCCTAAAGATGCCACCAGAAAACTACTAGAACTCATCAATGAATTTGGTAAAGTTATAGGATATAAAATTAATATACAAAAATCTATTGCATTTCTATAAATTAAAGACAAAGTATCAGAAAAATAAATTAAGGAAACAATCCCATTTACTGCTGTATCCAAAAGAATAATATACCTAGGAACAAATCTACCTAAGGAGGCAAAAAACCTGTATTCAAAAAACTGTAAGACACGGATGAAAGAAACTGATGACACAAACGTATGGAAAGATATACCATGTTCTTGGATTGGAAGAAACAATATTGTTAAAATGACCATACTACTTAAGGCAATCTACAGATTCAGTGCAATCCCTATCAAAATACCAATGCATTTTTCATAGACCTAGAACAAATAATTTTAAAATTTGTATGGAAACACAGAAGACCCCAAATAGTTAAAACAGTCTTGAGAAATAAGAACAGAGGTGGAGGAATCATGCTCCTTGGCTTCAGACTACACTACAAAGTTACAGTAACCAAAACAGTATGGTACTGGCACAAAAGCAGACACATAGATCAATGGAACAGGATAGAGAGGCCAGAAATAAACCCATATACTTATGGTCAATTAATCTATGACAAAGGAGGCAAGACTATGCAATGGAGAAAAGACAGTCTCTTCAATAAATGGAGCTTGGAAAACTGGACAGCTACATGTAAAAGAATGAAATTAGAACATCTCTAACACCATATGCAAAAATAAACTCAAAGTGGATTAAAGACCTAAATATGAGATTGAAAACCATAAAACTCCTAGAGGAAAACAAAGGCAGAACACTGTTTGACATAAATTGCAGCAATATTTTTTTGGATCTGTCTGCTAAGGCAAAGGAAATAAAACCAAAAATAAACAAATGAGACCTAACTAAACTTAAAAGCTTTTGCAAAGCAAAGGTAACCACTGACAAAATGAAAAGACAATCTACTTAATGGGAGAAAATATTTGCAAATGATAAGACTGATAAGGGATTAGTATCCAACACATATAAACAGCTCATACAACATAAAAAAAAAAAAAAAAAAAAAAAAAAAAAAAAAAAACCTGATTAAAAAGTGGGCAGAAGTTGCAAATAGACATTTTTCCAAAGAGGAAATGTAGATGGCCAATAGGCACATGAAAAGATGCTCAAAATCACTAATTATCAGGGAAATGCAAATCAGAACCACAATGAGATATCACCTCACACCTGTCAGAATGGTTATCATCAAAAAGAATACAAATAACAAATGTTGGTGAGGATGTAGAGAAAAAGGAACCCTCATACACTGTTGGTGGGAATGTAAATTGCTGCAGTCACTGTGAAAAACAGTATGAACGTTTCTGAAAAAACAAAAATTGAACCACCATATGACCCAAGAATTCCACTCTGGGGTATATATCCTATAAAAACAAAAACACTTAATTCAAAAAGATACATGCACTCCAATGTTCATAGCATGAACTATTTTTAAAAACTTTTATTGGGGTATAATTGATTTACAATGTTGTGTTAGTTTCAGGTGTACATACAGCATACATTATTTACAACTGATATGAAAGCAACCTAAATGTCCATCAACAGATGAATGGATAAAGAAGATGGAATACAACTCAGCCATGCAAAGAAGGAAATTTTGCCATTCGTAGCAACATGGATGGACTTGGAGCACATTACGCTAAGTGAAATAAGTCAGACACAGAAAGACAAATTCTCTATGATATCACTCACATGTGGAATCTAAAAAACACACAAACTAGCGAATATAACCTAAATGAAGCAGACTCACAGATACAGAGACTAAACCTAGTGGTTACCACTGGGAAGAGGGAAGAGGGGAGGGCAATACTGGGGTAGGGGAGTAAGAGGTACAAATTATTAGGTATAAAATAAGCTACAGGGATATATTCTACAACACAGGGAATATAGTCAATACTTTATAATAGCTATAAATAGACTATAACCTTTAAAAATTGTGAATCACTAAAAATTGTACACCTGTAACATATAATATTGTATAGCAACTATAACTTCAATAAAAAAGAAAAAAAACACTAAAAATTAAAATAAAAGTAAGTCTCAACAACTTTCAAAAAACTGAAGCTGAAGAAGAGAATATACCACCCTAAAATATGCTTCTTTGGCATAAGGATTATTTTAGGCTGATATTTTTGAAGAAACAGCAGATTAGAAAAAGCTCTGAAAACTGAGTAGAAGTTACCCTTTTGTAAAAGACATTTACATTTATAAGGGAAAACTCCATTTGTAAGCATGTCTCCCTCTCTATACCAGAAGGAAAAAGATGACTCTAAATCTCTAGAAACTCTTTATGAATGGGGAATGTAATGACTTAAATCTGCTTAACAACTCTACACTTGTTTACTGTGCTTTTCCTAGTAACATCTCATATTTTCTTTTGTCTTTATCTGAGGTGTTATTTAAGATTGTTGCTTGGGCCATTTGAAGGGGTTTTTCTCAGTTTTCCTGGGTCTCTAATGTATACATAAGGTAAATATGTTATTAAACTTGTTTGTTTTTCTCTATTAGTCTGTCTTTTATTACAGGGGGGTCTCGGGCAACAACCTAGAAGGGCAGAGGAAAATTATTTTGCTCCCCTGCAAAGCTGAAGACAGCATATTACCTGATAATAGCACAATTAGGCTAGAATGAAGAACCAAAATCTATAGGAAAACTCTCCATAATGTAAGAAATTACTTTTCAATAACCTATTGGTCTCAGGATGAATTACAAAACTAATTTAAAAATATTTTGAACTTTTAAATGATAGTGAAAAATGTAGTACCTCAAAACTTTTTAAAAAGGAAAAAGTCACTGCACAGCAAAGAAAACCATCAATAAAATGAAAAGGCAACCTACTGAATGGAAAAAAATAACTGCAAATCATTTCTGATAGGGGGAACATATCCAAAATATACAAAGAACTCACACAACTCAATAGCAAAAAAACAACTTGATTAAAAAATGGGCGGAAGACCTGAATAGACATTTTCCAAAGAAGACATACAGATGGCCAACAGACATGTGAAAAGATACTCAACATCATTAATCATCACGAAAACAGAAATCAAAACCACAATAAGATATCACCTCATTCCCGTCAGAATAGTTGTTATCAAACAGACAAGAAATAACAAGTGTTGGTGAGGATACAGAGATGCGTACTGTTGATATAAATGTAGATTGGTGCAACTACTATGAAAAATAGTATGTAGGTTTTGGTTCCTCGAAAAATTAAAAATAGAACTACATATGACCCACCAATTCCACTTCTGAGTATTTATTTAAAGAAAGTGAAAATACTAATTTGAAAAGATATGCACCCCCATGTTCATGCAGCATTATTTATAATAGCCAAGATATAGAAACAACCTAAATGTCCATTGTTGCGTGAATAAAGAAATTGTGGTATATATACAATGGAATATTACTCAGCCATAAAAAAAGAACAAAATCTTGCTATCTGTGACAATATGGATGGACCTCAACAGCATTATGTAAGTGAAATAAAGTAACAAAGACAGACAAATATGATAAGAAAAGAAAGAAACCAAGCTCACAGATACAGGGAACAGATTGGTGGTTGCAAGAAGTGGAGGATCGGGGCAGGAAAAGGCAGGGAAAAATGGGTGAGCTGGCTATTTTTTTCTAATAAATTGAATAAAAATTTTAAAAAGAAAAAAGATATGAAACATTCTTGAAAGCAAAGAAAGAAAACTAAATCAATTGAGATATATTCCTTGTTCATCAAAAGCCACAATATTATTAAGATGTCAATTCTTCTTAAATTGATTTAAAGATCTAGTACAATTCCAATAAAAATCTCAGCAAGCCATTTGGACAAACTTGTTTTAAACACTGCATTGAGTGGTCTAGACAACACTGATGAAGAAGCTGATGAACTCACATTTCCCAATTTCAGGAACAGACAGAGTCCACTAGTACATCTATGCAAATTCAGACAACTTGACCTTGGTCAAAGGAATAAAAGCACATTAACACAGAAAGTTGTAGACTTTTAGTCTTTAGTCATCATTAATAAATGATGAGGGCACAAATGGACGACCATAAGAAAATAAAGACACAGAGAGATAGGATTAAAATGGCAGAGTAGGAGGACGTGCGCTCACTCCCTCTTGCAAGAGCACCGGAATTACAACTAACTGCTGAACAATCACTGACAGAAAGACACTTGAACTCACCAAAAAAGACATCCCACATCCAGAGACAAAGGAGAAGCCACAATGAGATGGTAGGAGGGGTGCAATCGTGTTAAAATCAAATCCCATAAATGCTGGGTGGGTGAATCACAAACTGGAGAACATTTATACTGCAGAAGTCCACCCACTAAAGTGACAGTTCTGAGCCCCATGTCAGGCTTCTCAACCTGGGAGCCCAGCAATGGGAGGAGGAATCCCCAGAGAATCAGACTTTAAAAGCCAGCGGGATTTGATTGCAGGACCTCCACAGGACTGGGGGAAACAGAGACTCCACTCTTGGAGGGCACACGAAAAATTGTGCTCACAGGACCCAGGGGGAAGGAGCAGCAACCCCATAGGAGACTGAACCAGACCTACCTGCTGGTGTTGGAGGGTTGCCTGCAGAGGTGGGGGGCAGCTGTGGCTCACCGAGGAGACAGGGGCACTGGCAGCAGGGGTTCTGGGAAGTGCTCATTGGCGTGAACCCTCCCAGAGTCCACCATTAGCCCCACCAAAGAGCCTGGAAGCTCCAGTGCTAAGTAGCCTCAGGCCAAACAACCAACAAGGTGGGAACACAGCCTCACCCATTAGCAGACAAGCAGATTAAAGTTTTACTGAACTCTGCCTACCAAATCAGATTAAAGTCTTACTGAGTTCTGCCCACCCAGCCCTACCCACCATCAGTCCCTCCCATCAGGAAGCACCCACAAGCCTCCTAGATAGCTTCCTCCACAAGAGGGCAGACAGCAGTATCAAGCAGTATCAGCAGTATTTCATCTTGTGGAACTGAAAACCACAGCCACAGAAAGATAGCAAAAATAAAAAAGCAGAGGACTTTGTATCAGATGAAGGGACAGGATAAAATCCCAGAAAAACAACTAAATGAAGAGGAGATAGGCACCATTCCAGAAAAAGAATTCAGAATCATGATGGTGAAGATGATCCAGGACTTTGAAAAAAGACTGGATGCAAAGATAGAAAAGTTTACCAAAGACCTAGAAGACGTAAAGAGCAAACAAACAGAGATATGCAACACAATAATTGAAATGAAAAATACACTAGAAGGAACCAATAGCAGATTAACTGAGGCAGAAGGGCAAATAAGTGACCTGGAAGACAGAATGGTGAAAACCACTGATGTGGAAAAGAATAAGGAAGAAAGAATGAAAAGAACTGAAGACAGCCTAAGAGACCTCTGGGACAATGTTAAACGTGTCAACATTCGCATTATAGGGGTCCCAGAAGGAGAAGAGAGAGGGAAAGGACCCGAGAAAATATTGGAAGAGATTATACTTGAATATTTCCCTAACATGGGAAAGGAAATAGCTACCCAAGTCCAGGAAGTGCAGAGAGTCCCAGGCAGGATAAACCCAAGGAGAAACACGCCAAGACATATAGTAGTCAAACTGACAAAAATTATAGACAGAAATTAAAACAACCAGGGAAAAATGACAAATAACATAGAAGGGAACTCCCTTAAGGGTAACAGCTGATTTCTCAGCAGAAACTCTGCAGGCCAGAAGGGAGTGGCATGATATATTTAAAGTGATGAAAGGGGAGAACCTACAACCAAGAATATTCTACCCAGCAAGGATCTCATTCAGATTTGATGGAGAAATCAAAAGCTTTACAAGCAACGGCTAAGAGAATTCAGCACCACCAAACCAGCCCTACAACAAATGCTAAAGGAACTTCTCTAAGTGGGAAACATAAGAGAAGAAAAGGACCTACAGAAACAACAACAAAACAATTAAGAAAATGGTAATGGAAACATAGATGTCGATAATTACCTTGAATGTAAATGGACTAAATGCACCAACCAAATGACACAGACTGGCTGAATGGATACAAAAACAAGACCCACATATATGTTGTCTACAAGAGACCCACTTCAGACCTAGGGACACATACAGACTGGAAGTGAGGGGATGGAAGAAGATATTCTATGCAAATGGAAATCAAAAGAAAACTGGAGTGGTAATACTCATATCAGATAAAATAGACTTTAAAATAAAAAATGTTACAAGAGACAAGAAAGGACATTACATAAAGATCAAGGGATCCATCCAAGAAGAGGAGATAACAATTTTAAATATATATGCACCCAATATAGGAACACCTCCATACATAAGGCAAATGCTAACAACTATGAAAGAGGAAATGCAAGGCAGAAATAGAGACAGAGGTGTACAGAACAAACACATGGACACCAAGTGGGGAAAGTGGGGAGGGTTGGGGGGAATGAATTGGGAGATTGGGATACCAAATTGTACACTCTAAATATATGTTGTTTATTGTCTGTTAAAAAAAAAAAGAAAATAAAGACACAAACTTTGCACCTTAGACATAAGTTCATTCAAAATCATTCATTGTCTTAAATACAAAATACAAAACTATAAAAATTATAGTGGAAAACTTAGGAGAAAATCTACATGAATTATAGTTTGATAATTAGTTTTCATATACAACACAAAAAGCACAATCTGTGAAAGAAAAAATATTGATAATGTGGGCTTTATTAAATTTAAACTGTTTACTCTGTGAGGGACAATGGTCAAAGAATGAAAAGACATGCCCCTGACTATGAGAATATATTTTCAAAACATGTAACTGAAGAAAGATTTGCATGCAAAATATTCAAAGAAATAGAAGAAACCCACCATAAGAAAACAAACATCCCAAATCAAAACAAATAGGGCGATATGAGTAGACACCTTACAGAATAATATATATAGATGGGAAATAAGCATGTACAAGTTGATCAACAATGGGGAATGATTGGAAAATGATAAGCACTGTGCATCAAGGAAAAGCAAATTAAGTAACAATGAGATGCCCTACCCACAAAAATTAAAATTAAAAATTAAGTAAAATATATTAATATTATTTATATTATATATTATAATATTAAATAAATAAATAAAATATAGGTAGAAATGCAATGAGAATAGCTAATATTTTGCGAAAGAACAGTGGGGGAGGGGGGAGACTTGTTCCATCAGACATCAAGATTTATTATAAAGCTACAGGCATTTAGACTGTGTGATAGTCATATAAGAATAAACAAAATTGACCAATGGAAGAGAATTCAGGATCCAGAAGTGTACTCATGTATATATATGAGCACTTGGATTGTGATCAAAGGGGTACTCCACAGCAGTGAGGGGGGAAGGACAATCTTTTTGTAAGTGGTTCTAGGTCAGCTAGATATACTCATGGAAAAGAACAAAATGTCATCCATAAAAATCAATTCTATGTGAAATGAAGATTTAACTGTGAATGCCAAAACAACAAATTCTAAAAGAGAACAAAAAGAATGTCTTTATAGCCTTAAGATAGGGAAAGATTTTTTTAATCAAAACACAAAAAGCACTAATCATAAAAGAAAAAATGACAAACTGGACTACATTAAAATTAAGACTTCCGTTCATCAAAAAGAGACTGTTAAGAGAGTAAAAATGCAAGCCACAAACATGGAGAAGGTATTTCCAACATCTATAACTGGCAACGGCTTATTTCTAGAATATACAAAGAACTTCTACCAATTAAAAAGCAGACAATCAATCCTATAAGCAAAGTGGTAAAAAGACTTGAATGAGAACTTCACAAAAAGGTTACCCAGGTGGCCAATAAACACAGAAAAGCTGTCAACCTCATTAGACATCAGGAAAATACAAATTAAAATTATAATAAAATAAAGAGCTAAGATTAAAAGGCAAATGTTGGTGACAATGCGTGATAAAGAAAACTCCCATACACTGCTGGTGGGAGTGTAAATTAGTAGAACTTTAAACACACATAATTCCTAGGAATATACCCAACCAAAATGTGTGCACTTGAGCTCCAAGGGCTATGACAAAAAATGTTGATAACAGCATTATTCTCAATGGTGCCCAAACTGGAAACAACTGCAAGTAACTATCAAAAGAAGAATGCATAAAAGTGATAAATTTATAAACTAGAATATTTTATACAACGAAAATGAGCACACTACATCTACAGGCAAGAGTATGAAAAATCTCAAAAATGTAATATTAAATTAAAGAAGCCAAACACTGAAGGACACATGGTTTAAGATTCCGCTTATATAAATTTCAAACATAGGCAAACAGTTTTTACAGTGTAAAATTAAAGATATTGGTAAAATTGAAATTTTACTAATTAAAATTAAAAGATTTTAAAATCTTTAAAATTAAAGATATTAACTATGTACACAAATAAAATATATGTATATAAAATATACACACACAAAATGTATACATTCTACACAGTTAACTTCAGATAATGGTTTCTTCCTTGAAAGCACACATAATTTAGGGGAGAAAGATGTGATTCTGATAAAGGAATAAGTAATAATAAAGGATTAATAACTTATCTCCAGGTTGATTGAAGGAATAAATTCTCTTTAAATTTTCAGAAAAAAATTTAAGAAGGTGTCTTTATGATCTCAGGATCACAGAAGATTTCTTAAACAGACAAGCATTTCTGACTGAAAGGAAAATGTATGAATAGACTACATTAGAAATAACAACTTGGATATCACAAGAAATGTCATGAATTTAATGACTAGCCCAGCCACTGGAAGGGAGAATACATTTTTATAATGTAATGAAGAGTTGGTTACCATACACAATTTTAAAATTTCTTTTACAAACAAAATTTCTCAACATGTTTCGTAGATTTGAATGTAAAACCTAAAACTACAAAACTTCTAGAAGACCACATAGAAGATAATCTTTGCAGCCTTGAGTAAGGCAATGATTTCTTAGATATAACACATCCATAAAAGAACAAATTGATGAATTGAACTTCATCAAAATTAAAAACTTCTGCTCTGTGAAAGACACTCTTAAGAGAATGAAAAGAAAAAAAGGGTCCATCCCCACTGGTCATCACACCCATCACAAGAATGAATTCTTCATTCTTCAGTTTGATATACAAGTCCCTCTTTGAACAGGTCCCTAAGGACTATCAGATCTCCCTTCTCAGACAGAGGTACAAGAATGGTGTACTGTGAATATGCTAGAACAAATGAAAGGAGGTTCAAAATCAATAGAAGTCAATGAAGAGAAGGTCAGGGGTAGGTGAAAGAAGGGCAAGCTTTCTATAATTTACCTGAACTGGTGTTTAGCTGGTCAACAAATGGGGTCACTTACCAGCTATAACTGGCATGTGAGGTCCATTTAAAGAAAAAAAGGGGAGGTGCATAGACATCCAACACTCATTTTCATCTCTTCATGCAAACCCTACCATTCCATGCTCCAATTTCCTGAATAAGCAGTGATTTCAAGCTTCTGAGGCCTTTGCTTCTTCTGCTCCCTCTGTCTGAGGATTCCCTTCTTCCCATATACTTGTCTTCTGGTGAACTACCACTCACTTATCAAGAAACAATTTACTATGCTTCTATCGTTCTCTCTGGTATTTGGACTTCAGTATTATTTAGGAATTCTGGCTGGTGCATTCCTCTAAAACTCAGAGTTTATGAGTGCCTCAGGAACTCTCCCCACCCCAACCAAACTCCTCAACACCAATTTTTGTCACACACCACTCAGACGGTGGCCAGCTAGTCCTCCTTACAAGGTGAGGGGTATTCCCACTTCAAACCTAAGAAATGATGCTAACGTTATAGTATCGTTACAGTGTCATTAATGATTTTAGATGACACAAACTGTGCACTTAAAACGTGCTAGGCACCATGCTAAGTGCTCTATTTCCATCATCTCATTAAATCCTCAAATGACCCCATGAGGGTTACTGTGCTATTATACCCATTTTACAAATGAGAAAATTGAGGCATAGAGAATCTAAGTAACCTGCCCAAGGTCAAAGACCTAGAAAGAGAGCTACAATATGAGCCCAGACAGACTGAATCCAGAGGCTGAGTTCTCAACCACTCGTCTATGCTGCTTCCGAAATGGAATGAACCACTTTTTTTTTTTTCTACTTTCCCTGCTGCTCAAGCAAGCCAAAAACCTGAGCTGCCCTGTACCTCTTTCCTCCAAATCCCTTCATCTCAATCTCACCGTACATACCTTAGTTCATTTCTTACCTGGACAATGACAGCAATCACCTAACTGCACTCTCCTATAATGCACGTTCCTCAGAACAGCCAACTGTGCTTTTCAAAGAAATCACAACCTGATCTGATTACTCTCAACTGAATTCCTTTCAGTAATTCCTATAATCTGTGCAATGGTCCAAACTCCCAAACACACAGCAGACAAGGCCCTTCACCATTTAACCGAATTCTCCCCTTTCAGCTCCACTTGCCATTTCCCTGTATACACCACATTCCATTCAAACCAACCTTCTTCAAAGTTTTTAACAAAGCATATTCCTAACCCCTTCAATGTTGTAAAGACTGTTCGACTCCACCAAACAGTTCTTTATCTAGTAAATTTATATTAGTACTTCAAGTTTCAGCCCAAATGGCAACTTCCCTGACCACAGTAAATTATAACCCTGTAATAGTTAATATTTGTTTAGCACTATGCCAGATACTATTTGAAATCCTATACACGTTAACAGTCATTTCATCATTCGAACTACACTGTGAGGAAACCAAAGCAAAAGAGTTGGCCGGTGCTGCCACTTCAGTGTATTTACGGAATTTATAGACTTCTCAAATGAAATTCTTGGAGGGTAGAACAGTCCTCCTCATCTTTGTAGTAGCTATGCTTGTACAGCGCCTGGCACATAACAGAAACAGGAGGAGCTCAATACACATCTTTTGAACAAATGGCCAGAGCTGTGCCTCTAGGTTCTAACTGCAGGCTTGGAAACTCTTCCTGGCCATTAGCCCTCTAATTTCTCCGGAGCATGCGAGGAGCATGGCAAACATGCATGTAGCAGAGTCCCACGTAAGCCTAAGGAACCTACCAATATTTACCGAACGGTTCTGCTGAAGTGTGTACATATCCTCATATATACCATCAAGCTTTTTCTGCAGCTAACTTCTTTTAAGTTTTTACAGATTTCCACGCAGCCCAACAGGCATTCAGAAAATATCAGTCAACGATGACGACGTTAAACATTACACATAAGAATTCTCCATAAAGGAATGTGGAGCTTACTTTGATCTCGCAGAAAGTCGATTTCTGTGGCCATTTAGATACAATCTGTCTGGCGCTTTCACCACCTTTACTTTTCTTAAAAAGACACAAAGCTCGCCGTGCGGGAAAGCAAAACTAAGGCAACGCTTCGGAGATTGTCTAGCACTCGAGCGGTGTCATCAGCATCCCACTCACGCAGCGTCAACAACCCCGCCGCGCCTCCTTCTCCCGAGTCCCAGCCGAGTCCCTCGCTCAAGCGAGACACCAGCTTACAGGTTAGTCGGGGACCCGCCAAGTGAGTTCTGTTCCACGTTCACCCGAATCCCAGCCAGGTGGGACCAGGGATACACAGGCGTCCCGCGGGTCACTCGCGGTCGTGTCGGGCCACTCAGGAGAGCGCCGAGAGAGCTGGCGGGCAGCCGGGTGGCGGCTTCCTTGGCGGAGCGGGGAGCGACTCCAGGACGGCCGAGAAGCCCCTGGCCAGCACCGGAAGTCCACTCGGCCCGCCCTGCGACTTTGAAACCGGTGCCCCAGACCGCTCCTTGGAGACGGTGACGCCGCCTGCGTCATCACGCGGGCGTCAGCGCTTACGTCATCGCGCTTCCTGGAGTTCTCTCACGCTATTGGTTGTCTGTCAAGCGTTGGGCGGAGCCATGGGAACCTGGATGACAGCTGGCTGAGCCACCTGTGTGGCGGCGGACGAGCTGGTGGGCCTGTATTTTAGGATAACGGGGCCCAGCGGGGTTTTTTGGTTTTTGGTTTTTTTCGCTTTTATTCCTTTTTTAAAAGGAACTCCCCCCCCAAAATGTAAACATAGGTGGGGCATTAAACACATATTTTAAATGCCCCCCTTATCTTTGTTACCTAACACTTCTGGGCTGGGGGTACCCGCTGGCCAAAGCATATGGTTGGAAAGCACATAGGTTTCTGCGTCTGGGGACTGAAACCAGGCTGGCGTCTTCAGAGTCTACCTCCAAAGCTGTGCCTCTGGAGGATTCTGGGTATGAATTTGGTCATCTCCAGAAACTAAGTACGTGGGTCGTTGGAAAAAGGACACAGCTGTTGTCCATATAGTTAACTGTGTGGCAATAAGGGATGTAGTTAGAAGTACTCCAAAGATCCTGCAAATTCAGCAGTTATTTCTTTAGAAATAACTTTGCTTCCTCAAAAAAGAAGGAAAGACAAATTTACATTTTTTGCAAGAAAAAATTGTTAAAACTTTCCATTTGTAGGCAGATTACGATCTCCATTTTTTAAAAAAAAAGATTTTGTCTAGATTTAAACCTCACCATTTTTTTTAACAGTTAACATTAGAGAAAATCTCAATCCCAGCAATAAAAACGTTAACTTGAAGCCAGCCACCAGCTTTAGTGCTTTTTAATCAAATATGTGTTTTTATGGGTTGAGGTAAAGTTTCTGAATAGACATGTCATAGATGTAGCTCGATTTAGCTTCCTCTTTAACAGTTTAAGAAGTTTTTGTTGTACTCACACTGTTATATAAACAAAGTAATGTTAGCAGAATGTATTGATTTTTAATGCGTCCAGCTGTATCCAATTAGGTATTTGAAGTCCTGTTATGGGTTTTCTCCATACTCGCTATTAAGAGAGTGAGATGGTCCCTTCCTCTAAAGACTGGTTGTTAAATATGGAGGCATATCTAATAACTATAGAAACTTTAGTTTGAGTTACTAAAGATTGAACTTGATCTGGTTTTTAGTGGCCATGAAGTTAACACAAAAATTTGTTGGAAGGAGAAATTGAAAGTGCAAATTCCAACTCTTTTCCAAAGCTCAGTGTATGGCTTTTTCTTCAGGAATGTCTCTCTGATTGCCCAACGACTTGTTTGGCTCTTCTCCTACATTTGAACCTTGCATACTGTCATAGGGTGATTTAACTTGGCACCAAGCAATTAGTATAAACTCAACTCTGCATTTACATTAGAAGTTGATAAGATATTCGTGTGGGTGAAAGCAAACAGTACTTTCTGGATGTAAATGATGAGGTGGTCTTTACGTTGCAAAAATTAAATATCTGAAATTGGAGTTTTTATCTCTGTACTTGAATTGTTTGGCCTAGATGGTCAAGGCCAATACAAATTATATATTTTTTGAGTTTTGAGGTGTGGTGGTTTGTTTTGGGGGTTTTTTGTTTGCTTTTGGTTACAAGATTTTTACTGGTTGAATTTTAATGAAGTATTTTCAAAATAATTTTCATCTGTAAGAAAAAAAATTGCTATGATTTCACTTATCTTTAAAGTATGTTTGTCTTTCTTAAAGCTTCCCTTCTGTTCTCTACCCACACACCCCAAGGTAGGTGATTCCTTTGTACTTACTTTGTGCTTCTTCCTGCAGTGTCTATCATTGTTTTGTAGTTTGACTCCAGGCTCCATCATAGTACTTGGAACACGAGCACTCAAGTATCTGATGAAGGAATTAAAGAATGTGTGTACATAGAAAGCATCTATTACTGTAATTGAGTACAAGGAATGAGAAGGAGAGAAAAGTACTTGGTATGTGTTTAACCATTATCTAGTCACTAATTCATGTTTTTTATATTAGATATATTTCTGCAATAAGGAAAGCCCTTAAAATTAATAGATTTTTACTAATATTAATTTATGCAGTAAATTAACATTGCGCATCAAGTACTGTGGGGAAAGCATCATGAAGGACACAAAGTTGGAAATTTAAGCGAGGTTCAAAACTTTTTAATGTTGTCTGATATTAAATGCCATAAAAAGTGATTTTGAAAAAAGTCTTAATTATGTTTATTTGACAAACCAAGAGAAGGATGGCCTAGAAATTCAATCTCTCTTTTTAAGCTTGTCTTTTTTATTATAATTATTATAGTAAAAAACACATAACATGAAATCTACTCTTAATTTTTAAAGTGTCAAGCATAGTATTGTTAACTACATGCACAGTGCTGTACAGCGAATCTCTAGAACTGTTTCATCTTGCATGACCAAAACTCTGTACCTATGGAACAACACCCCCCAATTTCCCTCTCCCACCACAAGTGATTTTTATAAAACAAAAATAATCATTCTTTATTCTTGCCCTGTCACTGGGTTCATCAGTACCATTTTTTTTAGATTCCATGCATATGAGTTAGCACACGGTATTTGTTTTTCTCTTTCTGGCTTACTTTGCTCTGTATGACAGACTCTAGGTCCATCCACCTCACTACAAATAACTTCATTTCATTCCTTTTTATGTCTGTTTTACAGTTGGTAGTGTATATATGTCTATGCTACTCTCTCACTTCGTCCCAGCTTCCCCTTTGCCCCACCCCCAAAACCCCATGTCCTCCAGTCCAGTCTCTGCATCTGCATCCTTATTCTTGCCCTGTCACTGGGTTCATCACTACCATTTTTTTTAGATTCCGTATATATGAGTTAGCATACGGTATTTGTTTTTCTCTTTCTGGCTTACTTTACTCTGTATGACAGTCTCTAGGTCTATCTACCTCATTGCATATAGCTCCATTTCATTCCTTTTTATGGTTGAGTAACATTCCATTGTATATATGTGCCACGTCTTCTTTATCCATTCATCTGTTGATGGGCATTTAGGTTGCTTCCATGTCCTGGCTATTGTAAATAGTGCTGCAGTGAACATTATGGTACATATTACTTTTTGGATTATGGTTTTCTCAGGGTATATGCCCAGGAGTGGGATTGCTGGGTCATACAGTAGTTCTATTTTTAGTTTTTTAAGGAACCTCCATACTGTTGCAGATGTAGAGAACGGACTTGAGGACACAGGGCGGGGGTGAAGGGGAAGCCAGGACGAAGTGAGAGAGTAGCATTCACATATATACACTACCAGTGTAAAATAGCTAGTGGGAAGCTGCTGCATAACACAGGGAGGTCAGCTCGATGATGGGTGATGACTTAGAGGCCTGCGATAGGGAAGGTGGGAAGGGGTCAAAGGAGGGAGGGGATGTGGGGATATATGTGTAAATACAGCTGATTCACTTTGTTGTACAGCAAAACTGGCACAACAGTGTAAAGCAATTATATTCCAATAAAGAGCTTTAAAAAAAATCGTTTTGGGAAAACAAACACAAAAGCTGGTTTCCCCCAAGAAAGTTTTTTAAAGTATGTTATAACCAAAATATATTTAGGCTGAATGATGTGAAATTCTTGATTCTTTCCAAAATTTCCTATGGCTTAGCTTAATATTTTAACTGAAAATATTTGAATAATGGCAACACCCCAATGTAATATCTGCTCTTGCAGATCGGGAGAAAATCATAGTGACTTAAACATGTAGAATATGCACACTCTTCTCAGTAGCTATGATACTCAGGTGTAGTGACTCCTTGCTGAATTAAACCCACAGATCCTATTAAAGTTTTGGTAACTCTCAGCAACCAAAATACAGAACAGTTCTATCATTTGGAAATATTGTAAATCTGTAAATTATTACCTTTTTTGTGAGAAGTTGAAAACTTTATACATGATTTTGTTATTAATTTATTATCCTATATAGAAACAATAATTTCACATTGCCTTGAGTGAAAGAGACACTAAGAAAATAGGCTGATAAATGCTGAAACTGCTGATAGTTAAGACTGAACCAACCAGAACCATATCTCTAGAGCACTTAACCATATTTTATGATATTAAGGGTCAGTTAGACTATCCTGCCTCATTGTCTAGTTTTCTATAAGAAAACCACCTCAGAAACATATAATTTTAATGATTTGGACAGGAGACTGTTTTCTTTAGGGAAACCTATATACTTTAATATTAATAGCTAATTTTTTTAGTACTTACTATGCCCTAGGCACTGTTCTAAATGCTTTATAGATATAAACCCTTTTAATCCTCACAAAACCTTGTAAGGTAGTTGCTATTTTTAAATCCCTTTCACAATAACTTGCCGATGATCACAGTTGGAAAGTGCCTAAAATTCAGTTCGAACCCAGGCAGTCTGGTCCCAATGTTAGAATCATTAACCATTATGTTTATACCTTCCAGTAGTATAATATGATTTACAGCAAGGATAATATTATTTACAGCTAGTGTAATATAATTTAGATTTTGCTTATATAGCCAGTTAGCCTTTAGTTACATTAAGTGAATTGCTGCTGTACATGTTCTATTGTAATCTTAATGAGTTATAGTTGATTTTTAAATTGTGCAACAATTTTAAATATTGCTGAGGTACCCTTTCTTCTCCTTTTACAAAACCGCTCAAACTTCTGTGGAACGATTGAAAGTCTTCAGATGTTCCCAGGTGGTCCTTCAACAGGTGTCCGTGCGTCAGTCCGCCAAGCCCCTCCCCCAGGGCGTTGGGGGCAGCGGGGTGGAGCCGGAGGTCCTTCGACCGCGGCTGCAGGGAGCGAGCCAGAGTCCGACTGCGAAGACTGCGGGTGTGTGCTCTCTTCATGTTATGCTTTCTCCACTGCCATTCCTCCCGCCTTCTCCCAGTCTTGTTGGCTTTTTCGCTGGCAATTTATCTTTCAGCTGCTGCTTCTGGCGGCACAGTTTCCTCCCACTTTCGGGCTGACTTCCTCATTTCTCTGTTCCTGTCGTAAATGGACGGGAAAGCGGGGCGTGGGGGGAGGGGGGAGGATGCAAACTGAAAAGAAAAAAAAAATTATTGTAGAAAAGTGAAAAAAAGTTCGTGAATAGATTTGGAAATTTTCCTCACAAAATGTTCTGTGGAAAAAGCACGTTTTCCATAACTTCCTTCTTTTAACCTTTGTGGATTTTTTTTTTTTTTCCTTGCTAGGCTCTTAATGCTCCGGGAATCTGTCTCCTTTCTCTTCCTTCATCTCCTTTTAAGGCCTTCCCGTAGTACAAGTAAAGCCTGAAAATACTTAAAAATTATTTTTGACTTTTTTTGATGAAAGAGTAATTTGAAGAATAGAAGTTAAAACGTGGAAAAATACAGATTAATAATAAACATTCTTTTTAAGACAGTTTACACAGCCAACATGAAAATTATATAATAGAATGGTGGTCACCTTGAATGAATGTATTCTATCAATAATATTCCTAATATTCCTTCTGACTGTTTAGAAATGTTCAGCATATATAACATAAGGGAGAAAAGAGAGTCACTATACTGTTTGAGAGATCCAGCCTTAAATTACACTTTAAAAACCATTTTTAATTATCTATTTTTGAATACTAATGCATGTCTATTATAGTATAAAATTCATGTAGATAAAAAAGTGATACAGTTAAAAGTAAATCTTGCTTCTTCAGCTGTCTCAGGCAGGTAATTCCCTCCAAAGAGGCAACCGCTGCTACTGGTTTCTTGTATATGCTTCCCAAAATAGTGTATGCGCTCACAAGCATATATGCAAATAGTCTTCCTTTTTATTAAATAAATGCATATTTCTTGCACCTTGCTTTTTTCACGTGTTACATATTAGTTTTATACAGAGAGCTGCCTCACTCTTTTTAACTGCTGTGTGGTATTCATTGTATGATACAGAGTAATTTATTTACCAGCCCTCTGCTGATGGGTATTTAAGTTGCTTACAATATTTTGTTATTCTAAACAATGTTACAGCAAATTTCTTTATAACTTAGGTCATTTGGATTATGTACAGGTGTAATAGCTCCTAGAAGTAGAATCGTTGAGTCAAAGGCTATTTGCATTTTTCATTTTGATAGATATCAAGGGATTGCCCTTGACAGAGTCTGTGCCAATTTTGCCCCAACAGCAACAAGTTGATTGTTTCTCAGGGTTCTCATTATCACAGCATTTTATCAAACTTTCTGATCCTTGAAAATCTAAGAGGAAAATAGTAAGTTTCTGTTTTAGTTTGCATTTCTATCATTATTAATGAGACGGAACATTTTGCATTTTCTGTGAGCTGGCTATTCATAGCTTTACCCATTTTTCTGTTGGGATGGTCTTTTCCTTACTGATTTCTAGGAGCCCTCTAAACATTCAAGAAATTAGTTACTTGTCTGAACTACGAGTTGCAGGTATTTTTTCCCAAACTGCCTTTGATTTTATAGTCGTGGGGTTTTTTTGGTGGAGGAAGGCAGACTTTTGCTTTTATTTTTTTAAATTTTGTATAGCCAAAGGGGATTATATTTTAAAAGCCTTTTTCTACTATAAGATCATCTTTTAAAAAACAACCCCCCTTTTTTTCTTTCTTGTTTTTATATGGCTTGATTTTTATGTTTAGATCTTTGATTCATTTAAAAGTTAGTTTGGTGTAGGGATCCAACTTTATTAAATTGAACCACAAAATGAACCAATTGATAATGGATCTGGTTGGTTAGGACACAAGACCTGCTTGATTAGCTCTGTGAGAATCATAACCAACTCCCCATAGACTTTCTTATACTTTATTTCTCCAGCACCTGCTATGGTTCCTGAAACAAAGTGAGTAGCTAATAAACCTTTGATAAACTCATCTGAAAGGAAATTTCTAGATATGATATATTATCTTAGCTATTTGCCACTGTTTTGGTATATAGAGTTGAAAGAGAATGATAGCACTAACGCAGTTGATTTCTCCTACATAAAATCTTAGAATCAAGAAATTTTAGATCCAGAGACTAGAACAGTTATTCACTCCAGAAATGAGTTCCCATTACTTACAGGCATTCTTGCTAGCGATGGGGAGAAAATAAATATGTTGTGTAGTATAAGTGCTGCGAATCAAAACAGCAATGTACGGGCAATAGAGAATGACAGGGAGTAAATGCTGCACAGATGCCCACTAGCCCAGGTCGTGAAGGACACTGACAATTGAATTGTGTCTACTTCATATGGGCACATGTGCAAACAGTGAAAATTGAAAGGTAGTGGGGGTAAAACGTTCACTATCCTAAGAGTCCCCAGGGAGTTAAAAGAAAAATCAACTGTCTCTGTCTGGGTCCGTGTTATCTTTAGATTGTAAACTGGTGGGCAGGACTATAATTTTTAGGTTGATTTTATTATAAATATTATGCAACCTTAAATTGATGTGAATGTTCTTTAAGCAAATTAACAAATGTGTTGTTCTGATAAGAAACTAAAGTCATTCTATGCAGTTAAAGCCAAAACTATATTCTGCCTTTGGACATATCAGCCATGGCACTCTTTCCTACTAGTGGAAGTCTAGCTGATATTTCTCGCAGTAATTTCCAAACAATATTCAAACAAATCTTAGGAGAAAAGAGAGAAGGAACGAGTAGAAAGACTTAGGTTATCACTACCTTATACTGTCAACAAGAGTAGTTCTGCTTTTATCATTTATCTCTTATCTGCCACTTAAGATTACATTTTGGAGTAATTTGAAGCCACACTTTGACCAGGACCCACCATGTGTGCATGGAAGTGACAGGCCATTTTTAGGAGCACATCACTACATATGGTTTAATTCCAGTCAGACGTAGAGATGATGGCCTAAAAGAACTGGGAGTTGAAAATTCCCTGATGGGAACCCACTGATTAGGATAGGGATTCCTTTAACGTGTGCAGCATTTTTTTGTGTGTATATGGTGGTTGCATGGAGAATTAGTGAATCTACCAAAACTTCCTAGTTGCTGAGTTATATTTTGTCAGGATTGTCAAGAATTGTCAAGCCCTAAGGTAGGAGCATAGCATATTGGTGCCAGAATCAGATTTAATCAGCACTTATAACATTTTGATTTATTCTTATTTCTTCCTATAGGCTGCAAGAGGGTACTAGTGTACTAAATTTGGAGTACAGGGTGATATATTTATTTTTGAAGAATGTGCCTTGATATTTCAACTAAAGAAAATAAATTTATTATTGAGGTATTTTATTCTGTGCAAGTCAGGACTAAATTCCACATAGATCAGAATATAGTCTTCTCACTCACGGAGCTTATTTCACTGGTGAAGAATATAAATTGCTGAACATAGCCTCTTCTAAAATGTTCTTAGTTGCAAATGGGTTGCAATACCACAACTATTTTTTAATTTTAGATGTTATCTATTTAAATTTGTTAACATGTAGTGAAAACTGAGAAAAGCTGCATATTTTACAAAAAGGTCTTTGGAGATCTTGAATTCTTTATGTGACACAGAGCTTATATATTTGGATCTCCCAGTGCTGGGCATATAGTAGGTACTCAGTACATATTTGTTGAAATAAATTTATTCAAGTATATTTTTATGAAGCCATCACATTGTATACCTTAAATATATATAATTTTGGTCAATTATACCTCAATGAACCTGAAAAAAATTTTAAGAAATAAATTTATTCAAAATATAAAACTTTATTACTTACAATTAAAATGACATATGAAGCAAGGAAATGCAGTCAGAGACTTCAGATGAGAGAAATTAGTCTGGAAATATCATCATTTACTAATCAAGATTATCTTTTGGACAATACATAAGGACCTAGTATAATTTGGGTGAATCCACCACTCCTAAAATAAGGTTTTCATCTGCTTGCAGATTCCTGAAATGTCTTCATCTGGGAAAGCATGGCTGACATTAGTTCAGTTTCTTGGTTCATTAGCTATTTGACTTTGGACAAGTCTGTTTCTTTGTTTGTAATGAGGATAATAATAGTTCTTCCACAAATTTTTGTAAAATTGAATGAGATAATGTTTATAAGATAATGTTTATAAGATCCAGTGTTCAACAAAATATAGTTTTATTAATATAATACCATGTCCTTCCGTTTAATCCTTAGAGTAACAACTTAAAATGCAAATACTGCTTGCGTCAGATGTACTTAGTCTATTTCAAAGTTAAATGATAGCAGAATTTGTTCCCATATTTCAATTGGAGAGAAGGGATTAACCAAGCAAGTAGTCATTTAACACTTGAAATATCAAAAATTGAAAAGGCTAAGAAAAACCATATCCTGAGGCTAGAGAATACAGTATTAAACTTTGCCTACCTTCAAATGGTTGAAGCCCCCCTTCACTCCCACCCCAAAAAGAAAAGAGTTTTAACAGGTGTTAACAGCAATGCTTGTGCTCATTTATAGAGAATCTGAAAAATCAAACTGAATTTTACTATAAAGATCTTGATTCCCAGGGGATCCAGTAGTTCATCTGTACATTTTACAATAAGACAAAGGATGGCAGATAAACGCATAGTGCTTATAGTTGTTAAGTACATGAACAATTTGCAGTGGATTTAATTACAGTTCTTAAAAATTATTTTGATACACTCTTTAGAAGGTAACTTGAGGTGGATCTAGACTTTAGGACCAACCACCTATTTTATCATAGAGTTTCATGTCCATGATTTACCATAACACAAATGGCCTCTCAGCACTGTGTTCTTGTTACTCTGCTGCCTTCCTGCCTGCTCTTTGGCTTTGAAATTTTCATTTCATTTCTTTCTAAGGGAAACATTTGTAAATTGTAAAGAGGTTTGTTTTTTTTTTAATATTTTTTTTCCCATTAGAGTCTTCAAATGGATTTTAAAATTGAACACACTTGGGATGGTTTTCCAGTGAAGCATGAGCCGGTGTTTGTCAGGCTGAATCCAGGTGACAGAGGAGTGATGATGGAAGTTACTGCTCCATTTTTCAATGATCCTCCAGCCCCACTAGGAGAACCAGGAAAGCCTTTCAATGAACTGTGGGATTATGAAGGCAAGTGGAAGTACTGTATTTTATTGCAAACATAAATCTTTTTATAATAACCTCTCATAGAACTATTATTTTATCTTGCTGTAAGGAAGTGAGTGCTTCTGAGCAACTGACATGTGCAGTTTCTGATATATCCTACCCATCTTTCACTCTGACTTTTTCTCCATTACCTATGTGACTTCAACTGTATAACTAGAACAGTGAAAAATGGCAATTACAAATCCAGATTTTTAAATTGCTGCTATATTTCCTTCTTTTACTTCTGTTACCTATTCTAAGAAGAGTTCAGCTTTCCTATTTTGTTTTTAAGTATCTTCAAATTGCCACTTTAACCTTAGAAACCTTCTTTACGGAAGCTTTGGGGTGTTTCACTTATTTTAAAAACATCATCAACTTCAACATGAAATGTGTTTATTTTATACTGGCAAGTAATCTCACACATCAAATGAAGGCTAAAAGACCTGCTGTGAAATTACAGTTTCAGGTTTGCTGTATGATCACCTTCTAATGAATCCTAATTAAGCTACCAAACTTATCTTTCTGAAATAATATTTATGATGCCATTTCCTGGATTACTAATCATTACTTTCCCTAAGATAAGGTTCAAACCCTTCCCATAAGTCCAGGGTATTCTTGAATCGAGCTATCACATTAAAGCAAAAGCTCTTGACTTCCAGAAGGCTGATAGTCTCACCATTCATGCACATTCTCACTCATGTACCTTTTCTCATTCTAGTCCCCCTGCCTTTAATGCACATAGTTCAAGATCTAATTCAGGTTTCATTTCTTCAAAGAAACCTTTGATGACTCCTCTCGTCCATACTAACATCTACTTTCTCTATACCCTCTGTAGAGTATGCATTTTATCAGTGTTAATCTATCATATGTTAAACATATGTTGTCTTTTATTGATACGGAACCTGTATATACCAGCTTTCTGTTGCTGTACACAATACTGCAAGTCATCTACTGCAGGTACTATAGACACGAAACTCAATAAGTCCTAAACTCAACTCATCCACCTCTCTCGTAAACTTGCTTCTCTCCCTAATTGCCCAATCTCAATCAATGGCACTATAATACATTGAATCACCAAATGTAGAAATGTGAGATCTCTCCAAGATATCCTCCTCTCTCACTCTCCATATTTGGATTTATTTAAGTCCTGCCAATTTCACCTCCTAAATGTTTCTGTAATTCATTATCTCTTCTTCATACTACCATCCTCACCATAGGTAAAAGACTTTAAAACGGACAATAAGACTCTCTGAATTGTTGGTGGGACTGTATCTATATCTTAGATATTTTATTACTATGAAAATAACACATGGAAAACTAGAACAAACCTAAATATCTATCAATAAAGAATTATGTGAATAAATCATAACATTCTATAGAAGAATACTATGCGGTAATTAAAAAGAATTAGGTATCTATATGCTGTAAGTTTGTGTGTGTGTGAGCAAGTTGTAAGCAGAAAATGATTCCATGTATATTTTTTTAATCTATGTAGGGAAAATAGACTGTGGAAGGACAGAAGTCTGACAGGTTGTAGAGCAAAGTGGGAAGAAAAAGATTTTGACTTTTTACTTACCAGGGTGAGTCAAAAATTATCCACACTCCGGCTGTAGAATCTACAGAAGTTTTAATATAACCGGAGTCTGGATAATTTTTGACTCACCCTTGTATATATTTGTATTGTTTTAATAATTTATAAGAAGCATGTATCACTTTCATAATGATGCAACTTTTAAAATAAACGTGCTCAGAAAATTTCAGGAAATTATAAAGAGAAATCACCCACCTATATTCCACCTGTCAGAGATACCCAGCCATAACATTTTTGCACACATTTTGCAGGCATCTCAGTGAAGGCGTATGTGCACATTTTTGTTTCACATACACTTGGTTATTGCTCTGCAGCCTACTTATCAAATATCATGGATAGCTTCCTATATTAAAAAATATCTAACTTTATGTTTTATTTTAATGACTGCATTATATTCTATTATGTGGAATACACAGGTTCCATAATTTATTTAATAGCTCTCCTATATAATAGGATATTTATTTATATAACAGGAGATAACCATTTAGACCTTTTTTTTATTTTTTTATTTTTTTTTATTTTATTTTTTTTTTGGCACACGGGCTTAGTTGCTCTGCGGCATGTGGGATATTCCTGGAGCAGGGATCGAACTCATGTCCTCTGCATTGGCAGGCAGACTCCCAACCACTGCGCCACCTAGGAAGCCCTAGACCTTTTTTTTTTGAGCAATACTTTGATGAATAGCATCTTCTTTTTTCAGTTGTGTGATTATTTCCTTCGGATAAATTCTTAGAAGAAGAATTAGCTCAGAGTCTGTGTGATAATATTCATTTCTTTACAATGTGACCAGCACTAGGCTTTATTAATGTTTTTATTTTATGCAATCTGATATGGGAAAAAATGATGATTTGTTTTCTGTGTATTTTTTCTTCCAGACAATGTCTATTTTCTTTTCCCCTTTTCCTAATGGTGATATGGCTTCAATTAAAAATAATGCATTAATTCATTTTATATTCTAAAGGTATGAACCAATTATTGTTGAAGCAAAATTAAATTTCTCAATATGTCATATCTGTTTTCAAAAGTTGTGGAAGCATTTTTCTTGAATGACATAACTGAACAGTATTTAGAAGTTGAACTTTGTCCGTAAGTATCAATATAAAATATTTTTCTAACTCATTACTACATATTTGAACACATTATTTTCTAGTTATAAATAATATGGTTATAGTAAAAGCTCACTAATTCCAGCTAACTAGGGGGAATGATAATCTGAATTAATCTGAATTATATATAATTACTTATTTTCAGGTAAACGTGTAATGTAGAATATGTACATTTTTGAAAATACTATGTTGATACTATTTTCAATTCACCAGTGTAGTTGGTTTGCTAATAAACTTGAAGGATTTTTGCAAAATGAAAAATTATTATAAAACAAACTCATTATTTACTCTGTAAATTTGCATTATTATATATTAGCTATTTAGAAATAAAGGGAAAAAAGGAAAGGGAGGCATATAGGTATAACAAATTGAACCACTCTATGAAAATATTTCTTTTAGGGGATTCTTTTAATAACTATATTACACTTTAATTTTATATATTACATAATTATGTATTCATGTATTCCTTCCTTTATTCATCATTCATTTACTGAGTGTATACTATGTCACTTTGTATTCAGTGCCAGGGATAAAAACTAAATCACAAGTGGCTTTTCCTAGACTCATTAAAAATATTAACCTTGGCGTCTCTTTGTACAAATTTAACTGGTCCTTGAGAACTCTTTATCTGGTTGGCAGTTTTTTTCCTGTAGATGTCAAAAAGTAAGTTTATGCCCACCTATTATCTAAATTATAAGAAATTTTAAGTTAATGTTTAGTAATGAAATATTTCTTTATATTGCCATTACTTATTTTAAATGACAATTAAATACTTCTTAGCACCTGTTATCTAGTAGCCTTTGTCCTTTTGTAGACCGAGCAGAGTCCCAAACAGTTGATTTAAATGAGATTTTAGATATCATTTTCTTTTCCCTTATTTTGATTTCTTGCTAATGTTACTGTGGAAAATGTAGCTGTTCGCAATTATATTTTTCAGAAGAGTAATTATATATCTTTGTTACCCTTTAACTAACATGCCAAAATCTTTTATTGAAAAAAGTGATTAATTCTCATAAACTGTAATGCAAGGTAAGAAAATTTCACTGTACACACGAGAAAGCTAAGGCAAATAGGTTTATAACTTGTCTAGAAGATAATCAAGAACTTGGATCTGCTAGAATTCTAAAGTTACATCCTTAGTTTAAATTTTGTTAGATGATAATAGATTATTTTTATAAAGTGATGACTTAACACAAGATACATCAGATAATCATATTATCTTTTGTTAGGAAACTATCAATAACTGTTATGTATAAAATTAATAAATTCTAAAAGTTTGGTTTTAGATACATTAGGACAGTTAATAATCAAGAATCATGGTTTTGCATTAGGCAATCATCTCCTGTGACAGTTAACCTCTAGGAAAGCAATTTGAATATGTTCGAATTTGCAAGAACTTTTATTGCCCTTAGGATATTTTTAAGGTTGCATAATAACAATAAAAATAAGCAGAGAACTTTTAAATGGAAAAGAATACTTGTTTTCTGTTAGACTAGTTTCTTGAAGGAAATCCTTCCTGAAAAGCTCCCAAAAGACCATCTGTGTCAAAATGTTTACATACAGTCTTTTCCAGAGACAGTAAATTTGCTTCTTGTAACTATTTGAAATCCTTTGATTCTTACTGACATGGATAATCCCAGTTATGCACTCTTACTAGAATTTTCTCTGGGGAATATATTGTGCTTCTCTTTGAAAATGTGACATCAGTGTCGGGACTAGCTAAGAAAGCAGGAAAACAAAACAGGCAGGTAGGGCGAGGAAAGGTATATGAGAAAATAGTTACCAAATGAAGTCTTCAGCCTGTTAAGTAGTTTTAGACAATCTGTATTTTTATTTTCTATCTTCCTAATGAGCTTCAAGACAGTTTTCTTACAGAAATAACCTTTAATAAACTCGTTGGATTTTGACCTGAAAATTGGTGCCAACTTCCCCTAGGATACTTTGTTTCAAAATCAGTTTTATTATGAACTCCAGATACCCTGGCTGTTTTTCTTACTTTACATCATTTAACCATATGAAGTATTTCATGTTAATTTCTTATTTAAAGAATACAAAAAGCAGTCTGAACATGAGTAGCTTTATGCATTTGACGGCAATTGCTTGGGAAGTGTTAAACTCAAAGAAGCCATTTCTGAGTAACTGAACATGCTAGCTCTCCTTGTAATTATCCAATAGTCATAATGCATCTTTTAATTATTTGGAAATTTAGTTACAAGCACACACGTGGCAGATGTGAAGGATAATGAAGATACTAATGTTTGTTTCAAACACTCATGAAGAATTTTAATTTTGACAGGCATGGACAGCATTTGGTGCTTTTACTCTCTGGGAGAAGAAATGTGTGGAAAGTAAGTAAATAAAAATATGACACAAAATCCTTAAGTGTACAAGATAAATATATATATATATGTATATATATTTTAAAATGTTTAAAGTCTAAATATGAGTTTACCTGTTGTGTTTCACATGTTGTTTCTTTAGCAAGAACTTGATCTATCATTCAAAGCATCCAGAGGAGAGACAAAATGGGAGGGCAGTGCTTATCTTCCTTGGAGTTATTTTCCACCAAATGTGACAAAATTCAATTCATTTGCAATTCATGGGTCAAACGATAAAAGAAGCTATGAAGCTCTTTACCCTGTACCTCAACATGAGCTGCAGCAAGGACAAAAACCTGATTTGTAAGTAGAAAATAAATGAAAATATGTCCCAACTGTAAGAGTTTTTAAAAATTAATTCTTGGTAGAATGGTAGTGACATTTTTTGGTCAAAGAAGGCACACGTAAGAGCACCAAGTAGAGTCCTGTGTTTCCTGATGATCTTCAGTAAGTATTTGACAGACTGACTTTGGACAAACATAATCTCTGTCACGGCTGTCAGTAGAGTACTTATATTTCCATAGCAGGGTGAGAAAAGTCTTGCTTAGTGAGTATTACTACCGCTGACATAGAAGTATGGGTGCAGATTTGTTTATGATCCCTTTCCAAGCTAAATGACCAGAGGCATCTGTGTTTCCTGGTGTGAGCAAAGGGTTAATAAATTCTTCCCCCTGCTGCTTGAGAATCTGACCTTAAGTTAACTCTCTGGTTCTCTTCTCCTGGTAACCTCATAAGGATAAAAATGTCAGCTATATTTCTAGGCAGCATAGATGGGGACAGCATGGCTTTGGGATTTCCCTTTAACAGTAATGTTCCCTGTGGGGACCCTGAAAGCTATGCCTAGAGAGTTGTTGCCAGCAATACTGTCTCCTGTGGGGCAGCAGGCATGCAAGTCAGGGTATCTCCTACACTTTCTCATTTTGAGTCTGATCTCTTTGCACCAGAAGCTGTCACTTAAGGAGCATTGTAGCCCCTGGCTAGCCTTATGAATACTTCGTGGCCTGCTGCAAACACTACCCACCTAGGGAGGAAAGCCAGATGCTGTCCTGGGGCAACCTGAGAGTCCCACTCTCTAGAGTGTACTCAAGTGACCGAGGTAGTCTGGTGAGACCGCAGGTTTCGAATAGCCTGATGGAGACATCCTAGTGGGCTCTGCACCATGGTAGACTGATTATCCTGCCTTTTTACCCTTGGAAAGTGTGGCACTGTCCTCCTTCTCCCATGCCCTTCCTGTCATGCTCTTTCTCCACTCTACTTGGCTTTTTATCTCTTCTAGCCTATTCCTTTATTCTGCCTGATGCATTTTTCTCTCTTCCCCTTGCTTTTCTCCCCAGTTCTGACCCTTTCTAACCAGCCTCTTTCTCCCTTTATTTCTCTTACGCTTCACTGTTGTTTCTTAACTGCTGAATCTGGATTGACAGTTGTGACTAAAACTGGTTCAGCCTGGTCAAATGGGCAGAGTGGGACAGGAACCTAGATGTAAATCACTCAGGGCTCTCATATCAAGATAGCATGTTTCTCTGGCTCTTCACAAGCTAATGCATTTCTGTATTCAGGCTCCTTATTTATAGGTTATTGGAGGCTTACTCTAGGTAAAAGTATAATTATGCCATTGGCTAGGGCAGCGAGATTTCCTACAGAGCTGAGTTCCACTGCAGGAAATTAGCTGAACCTTTCTCTCCTCATTAAGCCACAATAGAAAGGTTCCTAATAGTTAAATGGTTTTCCTAGAAAGAAAAGAATTAGAATTAACACTCTTTTTACATAAATCTGCCTTGCTTTGGCAAAGGAGCCTATCCTTTAATCTGTTGAGCTAAAACTTTTAAAAACAATTGTTTGTATAACTGATATAAATCATATCAAATTTCGAATATGAAAACATCTGTAGGAGTATAAAATGATTTGTTTAAGGCTAGATGGAATGAGTCAGATATTGAGGGTTGATTTTTAGTTTTCCCTTCAGCTGTGAGGGAGCTATTTGCAGAATTGAAAGGAGAGTGCTTTGAGATGTGGGTGGATATTTTCAGAGCTGAATATTTGATTGCTAGAGTGAGAAAATTGTACACATAGAATACATCTTACCTTTGATATTCTTAAAATAAAATGTTGTCCTATAACAGATATGACAAAATAAATAGCCCTTCAGGACAACTTTTTCACAAATGCATAATTCCTTTCGATTCCGACCATCTTTTTCTTTGCATTTTAGCCATCGTCTGGAATACTTCAAGCCTTTCAGTTTTAACACACTGCTTGGAGAAGAGTGGAAACAACCAGAATCAGACCTGTGGCTAAAAGAGAAACCTGATGTGTAGGAGTATAGTAGATGATCATATCAATCATTTCTTCTCTATACCTTTTAAGGTAAACCAGTAATAAGTATAATCTTTTGAGATACCATGAACACATTTCAACAATAAATATTTCGTAGAGGTCAGTGAAAGTATATAGTATCTCTGTGGCAAATTGTGTATGAACTAACAAGAAAGGAGAAAGTTCATATATGCTTTTACGTATAAAGTGAAAATGTTTCTCAGAATCACTTAGTCCAGGAGCCATCATGCCAAGGGCTTCTACCGTCTGCCTTGTATCACCATCACCCCAAACATCCCAGACTCTGTCAACCAAGTTGTTATTTCTCTCCCCACTTCCCTAAACCTCAGCCAGATTATGACTGAGCATCTTGTTTGCACATTTTTGAACTCCATCATAATATGTAATAATTCTTTACTCAGAATCCTCTATCCACTCTTGAAATGAATAGAAAAAATGACGTGGTTCAGTTGAACAGGGGATGCACATCTGTTAAGGCATTATTAAAATACGCCTGCCATTTAATCAGCTATTTTTCCTGTCTTATGACTACTTTTCTTCTGTTGAAGAAAATGGAATGAAGTCGTCTTGAATTAGGGCAACGGATTCTGCTTTCATTTACAAATAAATGATGTTTTCTTCATGCTGTTAAGCAAGATGTCAGAACGTCTTCGTTTTATTTTGCAAACATCAAACACTCCTGATCCATAATTTTCAAATTTTGTTATAATTCATAGCTTGAAGCATCTAATAGATCATTTACGAACTTCTCCACCAAACCTGGTCCTTTACAACCATTCTTAACTCGGAGATTAACAGTCTTGTAGAAGAAGAACCGTTATTATTTGTACAGATACCTAGTTGCCTACCTAACGATATACTTTTTTCCTCTTCCACTTTGCTAACTCTTTTTATAACTTGAATTTTTAGGGGATTTTCTCAAAAACTACATTTTCTCATAGTCCTTTGCAGATAGAAATGGCACTACAAAACAGTTCAGGTCAATGAGATTTAAGTATACAGTGTGAGATAGGGCTTCAAGAAAAGATGCCTTACAGGTGAAAGACTCTGCTGCCATATACCTTTTGTCCTTTGCCTTCTCTATTCCTTTTTCCTGAATTGTAGAATTGATACCTGAGGTAACTTGCTAGCCCTATGGTGTTAACGAGGAGACAACTCACGGGTTGCTCAGTAGCAAGGCAAAGGAGCCTGGGTTCCAGACAGCACAGGAGAGTAACATGTCACATCTGGACTGCTACCTACAGACGTCTTTATAAAGAAAAAATATAAACTGCCTAATCTGTTTCCACAAATTTATCTGTAGATTCAAGGCAATCCCATTAAAAAAAAAAAACACAAAAAAACGAAATGCTTTTTTTTTGGTAGAAATTGACAGGTTGATTCAGGTTTTATATGGAAATGCAAAAGACCTGAAATAGCCAAAACAATTTTGAACAAGTACAAAGTTGGAGGGCTTAATACTACCTGACTTTAAGACTTACTAAGCATCAGTGATGAAGAAAATATGATCTTGGCATAGATTTAGAAAAATATATCAATGGAACAGAAGAGAGAAACCAGGAAAAGAACTACATGTAGTCAGTCGATATTTGACAAGGGGAAAGGATACTCTTTTTAACAAATTGTGTTGGAATAACTGGAAAATCATGAAAAAAAATTCACTTACCTAACAACCTACAGCAAAATTAACCTAAATGTGACTGGTAAAATGAAAAAAGTTTTAGAGAAACTCTTCACATTCTAGGGTAAACAAAGATTTTTTTCATATAGAACATAAAAGCACTAACTAAAAGGGAAAAAAATGAGAAATTGAACTTCATCAACATTTAAAATTTCTGTTCATCAAAAGCTTCCATTAAGAAAATGAAGAGGCAGGCCAGCAACTCCTGGGTATACATATCTTAAAAAAAAATTAAAACACTAATTCAAAACACCCCAATGTTCATAGCAGCATTATTTACAGTTGCCAAGATATGTAAGCAACCTAAGTCTCCATCAACAGATGAATGGATAAAGAAGATGTGATACATATATACAGTGGAATACTATTCAGCCTTAGAAAAGAAAGAAATTTTGCCATTTGCAATGACATGAATGGACTTGGAGGGCATTATGCTCAGTGAAATAAGTCAGAGAAAGACAAATACTGTATGATATCATTTATATGTGGAATCTAAAAACTAAACTAGTGAATACACAGTAAGTCCCCTACATACCAATGAGTTCCATTCCCAGATTGTGTTTGTAAGTCCAGTTTGTTCGTAAGTCCAACAAAATTAGCCTAGGTACCCAGCTAACACAATCGGCTATATAGTACTGTATTGTAATGGGTTTATAATACTTTTTCACACAAATAATACATAAAAAACAAAAAAAGAAAACATTTTTAATCTTGCGGCACAATACCTTGAAAAGAACAGTAGTACAGTACAACAGCTGGCATACAGGGGCTGGCATCGAGTGAACAGCAAGAAGAGTTACTGACTGGAGGAGGGAGAAGAGGTGGGAGACGGGAGAGCTGAAGGATTGTCAGCAATAGGAGATGGAGGGCAAGCTGTAGTTTCACTCACGCCTGATGTTGATGGCACAGGTTCTGGTTCCTTGCTGGATTCAATTCTGTCTACACTTTTGAAAAAAATGGTTCAGTGATGTCTGGGTAGTAGCCCTTTTCTTCTCGTCATAGATGGCACGGTAGCACTGGATTGCATTCTAAACAGCTGCTGCAACCTTCATGTACTGTTCTACGATTGTTCAGGTCTTGTGCTTCAAAAACTAACAGTGCCTCCTCAAATAAAGAAAATCCTCTTGCCATTTCCTGCATCGTGAGTCTCTGGTTCTGCAGTTACTTATTCTTCCTCTCGTCTCTCTTCATCATTTCTCTGGGCACGTTTGCATCTTTGAAAGTTCGAAGATTCTTATGTAGGGGACTTATTGTATAACAAAAAGCAACAGACTCACAGATACAAAGAAGAAATTAGTGGTTACCAGTGGAGAGAGGAAAGGGGAAGGATCAAGTTAGGGGTAAGAGATTAAGAGGTACAAACTACTATGCATTAAGTAAACTAAAAGTATATATTATGCAACACAGGGAATATAGCCAATATTTTATAGTAATAATAAGTGGAATATAACCTTAGAAATTGTGAATTACTGTGTTGTTACACCTGAAACTTATGTAACATTGTACATCAACTATACCTTAATTTAAAAAAAAAAGAATTACTTTACAATAGCCAGGACATGGAAGCAACCGAAATGCCCATCAACAAATGAATGGATACAGAAGATGTGGCATATATATACAATGGAATATTACTCAGCTATAAAAAGGGATGAGATGGAGCTATATGTAATGAGGTGGATAGAACTACAATCTGTCATACATAGTGAAGTAAGTCAGAAAGAGAAGGACAAATATTGTATGCTAACTCACATATACGGAATCTAAAAAATGGTACTGATGAACTCAGTGACAAGAACAAGGAAGCAGATACAGAGAATGGACTGGAGAACTCGAGGTATGGGAGGGGGCAGGGGGTGAAGGGGAAACTGAGACGAAGCGAGAGAGTAGCACAGACATATATATACTACCAACTGTAAAATAGTCAGTGGGAAGTTGTATAACAAAGGGAGTCCAACTCGAGGATGGAAGATGCCTTAGAGGACTGGGACAGGGAGGGTGGGGGGGACTCGAGGGGGGGGCGTCAAGGAAGGGAGGGAATATGGGGATATGTGTATAAAAACAGTTGATTGAACCTGGTGTACCCCCAAAAAAATAAAAATAAAAATAAATAAATAAATAAATAAAAAGAATTAGAAAAAAAAAAAGCAAGTGAAGAGGCAAGCCACAGATTGGGATAAAATATTTAAAATAGATATATCTGATAAAGGACTCTTCCCAGAATATATAAAGGATGCCTACAAAGCAGTAATAAAAGGACAAGCCAACTTAAAGAGCAAAAGACTTGAACAGACACTTCACAGAGGAAAATATATAAAAGGCCAATAAGTACAGAAAGGTTCTCATCCTCACTAGTCACCAAGGAAATGCAAATTAAAACCACAAGATCCCAGTCAATAACCAAAGTTAAAAATTCACACAGTGACTAAAATGGGAAACGAACTGACAATACCAGGTGTTAATGAGAATGTGTGGAACCTGGATCACAGGTTCTGCTATAAATGATAACTTTGTAATATGGAAACAAAGTAAAGTACAAATATCCTAGATACAGTCAAAATCATATAAAATATTGAATTTGGATGTTGTGAGCTATCTAAAATCTAATATGTATCTTTTTATCTGTTTAGATGTTTTGAAAGCATGTCTTAAGTTTCTTTTATTTAGATAAGAAATGGTTTCCTTCTTCCAATAACAAGCAAGCAAAAGCACGTTATATAAACATTTTCTTTTGAAAGGAACATGCAGTTCAACCACAGAATTTTGAAAAAATTTATCCATTAGTAAGATACAAACAATACACCCTACAGACACTTAGTATTTGAGAGTGGGTGTTTGTAATAGCTGTTTCAAATTTGTTTTTCCACTTTAGGACCATGAAAGAATATCATTCCTTTGTTGAAGGTATGCTTAAATGCATTCCCTTGCTCTGTTGTCAATCATTCACTACAGTATCACGCAGATTCTCTCTTCTCGCCACCTAAAGAATTTAACACAGTGCATGTATTTATTCAGGTGCTTTCTCATGCTTTTTCTCAGCTCCAGTAAAGTGTAAGTCACAGTCCAGAGGGAAATATACTTTTTATTTTTAGCCCCCAAATACTTTTTTTTGACATTAAAAAAATTTTTGCCCCAGAAAAATACACTTAAGTTTTTCTCCTCCTTTTCTTCATTCTTTTTAAAATGTTAGGCTTTGAGAGTAGAAGATAATGAATATATTGATAATTAATTATTCTGATATTTAAAAAGAAAAAAGATGCAAGTGCTGGAGCAATTACAGTAAACCTTCAACTCATGCCTCAAAGCCCAAGGATCTTCTCTTTCCCTTTTAAGTTTCCGTAGTAGTTTAACAGTACCCCACTGTGCATTAGCAGGCTCTCCTGACCCACCTCCCATCCTCTCAGCCTAGCATTTTACTCCAGCAACCAGTTGGACTCAGCGAACTGACAGCATCCTGCCTCATGGCTTCTCTGCTGCCTCAGTTCATGTTGGCTAAAAGGATATTTATCCAACCTCTGGCATCAACTACCTTGGATGTGAGAGGGAGCTAACACCCCATGGGACAACTCTTTTTTTTTTCTCAATTTTTGTTGGACTATAGTTGCTTTACAGTGTTGTCTTAGTTTCTAGTGTACAGCAAAGTGAATCAGCTACACATATACATATATCCCCTCTTTTTTGGATTTCCTTCCCATTTAGGTCACCACAGAATATTGAATAGAGTTCTCTGTGCTATACAGTAGGTTCTCATTAGTTGCCTATTTTATACATGGTATCAATAGTGTATAAATGTCAATTCCAATCTCCCAATTAATCCCACCACCACCCCGCCACCTTTGGTATCCATGCGTTTGTTCTCTGTATCTCTGCCTCTATTTCTGCTCTGTAAATAAGATCATCTATACCAATTTTTTTCACATTCCACGTATATGCGTTAATATATGATATTTGTTTTTCCAAGAAGGATGGGAGAAGGTGGATAAATACTCCTCTTTTTCATCCCTCGGGTTGACAATTATGAGATCCCTTCCACACAGCTCCATAGAAGATGCCTAAAAGCATAGCACTCCAGTTGCTCACAGCAGTGGCCAAATCATAACACAACTTATATTGCCTTCCCCTCGTTTCCTGTTTTACTCTTCCTAGTTCTTTACTCCTGTTTGGAATTACTTTACCAAAATCAACCTATATGCAAGCCCTTGTCCCAGGTCTGCTTTACGGGGAACGCAGGCTAAGTCAGCTGTTACCTGAGTGGTCCTCACAGTAGCCCATCAGGATGGGAATCAGGAACTGTGCCACTCATGGGGCCTTCAGTGATAGGGACCCCATTGGTAGTGGTGATGACCCTGGTGTAACATAACAGTTGCTAAGATTTTCAGCGGTGGTAGACTGGCTTGAGGAGCAGGTGAAGGTCAAACATCAGGGTAAGTAATAGCACTTGACATAGAAGCAGTGGTAATAATAGGGACTGTGGAGTTAACTGCTTTTTTTTTTTTTTAACAACTTGGACATTGAAATAATTTCATTTGCTATTTCTCTATTAACAAAAAGTAACCATTTGGAGGAGATTCTGAGAAGATGGTGGAGTAGGAAGCACCAGCAATCTGTCTCCCCACCTAGACAGCAATTCCATCAGCAGAACTGTCTGATATAACTGCTTTGGAACTCGAGCCTGTTGAAGGTAGAGTTGACTGCTTGCTCATAAAGGCTTTAGAAGCCTTGAAAAATGAAAAGAGCCAGGTACAAATTCAAGGCATTCTGTGAGCATCAGAAAAATGCACATCAACATTTGATTAAGCCATATTTCCAGCAGCTGGAAGGCAGAAAGTGTGGAAAGTCAGGATTTAGTGGTAAGGGTAGCTGTACTGCAAAGGAGATGGAATGCTTGGCTTTGATGGGTCTCCTGTGTCAAAATTAGGGGCCTCAAAAGGAAAGAGTGGCACCCTGAGACCTGGAGTGAGGACACGTGTATGGATGAGCCTGTTCTGGCATACCTTGAACCCCAGATTTTCCTTCATCCTCCGGGCTGGCAGAAGCAGCTCCTTTACCCCCGTTAGAAGCAGTCATCCTCAACTTGCCTAGACATTCTCCCCAAAACCTCACCTGAGGCAGATCCTCAGAAATAATACTTGCCAAAACATGCTGTCTTCTCACCAGACTGAAAATGAGGGTCAGATTGCAGCACAGCTCAAGGGGCAACGGCAGTAATAAGTTCATGCCATGGGAAGAAGTACTGTGCACACCAAAAGGTTATGGGACCTGGAACCAGGGAAGCACATGTTGGAGTGGATCTAGTTATTTTACTAGAAAAGGCGATATATGTGGTGGGAAAGGGAAAAAATTTATTGGCGTGGGATGTTAAACTTGGGGCTTAACATCTTGACAAGGCTAGTTCAGGGAAAATACAAGATAAGTCTAGAGCATCTTCTAGTGCCAGAAAGTAAGGAAGCACTAAAAAGGAAAATAAATAAATTGGTGGGCACTACCCATTTTCTGTTCATTTTTTCCACTAATTTTTCTTTATAAGAGAAATATTTATAAAATTGACTATTATAACCATTTATTATCACCAACTATTATTTTTAATGTAAGGAATAGTGAAAAGATTATCACTAGAGCTAGGAGGACACATATATGAGGAATATAAGAAACTAGAAGTTAATCTATGAAAAGTGAGGAAGGAGTTGCTGTAGAAATTTCACCTGATGATTTCATGATAAATAGCTAGTATTTAAAATATTATTTTCCTATGAGGAAAAGATGGCGGCAAAGTAGAGAGACGTGGAGTGCATCCTTCTCCACAGATACATTGGGAATGCATGGAAGGATGCAGTAATTCCCACAGAGAACCAGCTGAACACCAGCAGATGACCTCGGACACCAGAAAGGACTGCGGGGAGCCCGACATAGCCGGTAGGGAGGCATCTAGGAGAGCTCAAAGAGGGTGAAGCGGCGGAGCTGTGGCAGACGGGAGGGAGTGAGAAACATACGGAGGGTCCGCAGCACAGCTCACCGTTCCCGGACCGAGACATCGATCCGCAGCTGAACGGAGGGTCCGGGAGCGGGAGCGTGGGAACCGGAGAGCTGGTTCAGGGTGAGAAACATTGTTGCCAGTAGGGTGACGGACCGAGAGGACAGGAGGGAGGAGGTCCGGGGCGAGGAGTTCCCGCCCCTGAGAGCTGCCCGGCCATGATGGCGGCTGGAGGCTGCAGGCTCATGGGCGGGGGGGAGGAGCCGCACGTGTAGCCTCTCTCTCTCTTTCGGTGCCTCTGCAACAGGCAGTGGAGAGACGCCCGTGGGCCACCTAAGGTGCTCAGGGATAACAAGCACCCTCAGGCCCTTGGGCGGGGCTAGATTAAAACCCCTTACAATGCCAGCAGCAGGGAGGCTGCAGAGAAAAAAAAAGAAACCAACAACAGCAACAAAAAAAAAAACCTGAGAGAGGCCCAACTCTAAGACTTTCTGTTTACGCCTGAGCCACCGGCATCCCTCTGCAACAGGCACCTCCAAGCCCGACTGAAACAACAATGCGCCACTGCTCACTCACTCCCACGAGAAGGAGCCACTATTGTACCCTCTCCCTCCCCACACACCAACGCTTAAGATGAACAATAAAGGAACCTCTGCTGGTCACAGAACAATGCAAAAAAACCCAAGGCAAGGAGAAGGACACTTACAGCTGAGACGCTAAGGAAACAGAAATAGTAGTATCAATACCTATTGAACTGGTCCATTCTGGGATCAGTCCTGGAATTTTTTTTTCTTTTCCTTTTTCTCTCTCTCTCTTTTTTTTTTTTCTTTATTAAATACGATCTTAGCCCTAAGGGATCTACAAGTTTTATAACATAATTTTTTAAAGATATTTTTTATTCTTTCTTTCTTTTTTTTTTTCTTTGCCTTTTTATATACTTCTTATCTAGCTAAGTTTTTGGTAGTACGGACAATATATCTCTCATACTTTCCTTTCATCCCTATCTTATACATTTATATTCCTTTCTTTTTCTTTCCATATTTCCAACCACATTACACTCTTCTGTTCCCCTTTCTTCCAGCCATTTTAAGTTTATTTTATCTTAACATACTTATAAGCAACACTATCGGTCTGCTCAGACTCCTTGCTCTATTCTCCAGATGACGCACTGCCTTGGTATTTAATATTAGGCTTTTGTCTTTATCTTACTTCTTAGTACAGTTGTCTAATTACATTCTGAGAATCTCCATTCTCTCTGGTGGTACTCTGGCTCTTTTCTATATTGGATCCTAGCTTACAAAATCTCCCTGGATTAATGTTTGTATGTGTAAGGTGTTATTTGTTTGTTTGTTTGCTTTTGCTTTTGTCTCTGATTTGTTCTGTTTCAGTTGTCAATTTCTGTTGGGTTTCTCTTTGAATATCTGATAGCACACTGGGGTTCTGTCAGGTCTTTCTAGAGCCTTATGTCCTAACGGATTCAGTAATTTTGTGTCTTATACATGTATGTGTTTCCTAGACTTAATATTCATTTAATCCAATACTTGGACATTAGTCTGAGGCTTGGACAGTGTTCTATAAACACCTCTATCACCAGGACAAGCAACCCCAAAAGTTTGGACAACCATGAGGAAACAAAGAAACACCATGCAGGCAAAGGAGCAGGAAAAAACCCCACAAGACCAAATAAATGAGGAGGAAATAGGAAAAATGCCTGAAAAAGAATTCAGAGTAATGATAGTAAAAATGATACAAAATCTCGATAACAAAATAGAGAAAGTACAAGAAACAGTTCATAAGAACTCAGAAAAACAAACAGCAATGGATAACAAAGTAACTGAAATTAAAAATACTCTAGATGCTATAACCAGCAGAATGACTGAGGCAGAAGAACAAATAAGTGAGTTGGAAGATAGAATGGGGGACATAAATGCCACAGAGCAGGAAAAAGAAAAAAGAATAAAAAGAATGGAAGACAGTCTCAGAGACCTCAGTGATAACATTAAGCATACCAACATTCGAATCATAGGCATCCCAGAAGAAGAAGAAAACAAAAGAGGGTCTGAGAAAATATTTGAAGAGGTTCTAGTGGAAAACTTTCCCAACATGGGAAAGGAAATAATGAACCAAGTCCAAGAAGCACAGAGAGTCCCATACAGAATAAACCCAAGGAGAAATACACCAAGGCACATATTAATCAAACTAATGACAATTAAACACAAAGAAAAAATATTAAAAGCAGCAAGAGAAATGCAACAAATAACATATAAGGGAAAACCCATAAGGATAAGAGCTGACCTTTCTACAGAAACTCTGCAGGCCAGAAGGGAATGGCAGGATATCCTGAAAGTCCTGAAAGAGAGAAACCTACAGCCAAGAATACTCTACCCAGCAAGAATCTCATTCAGATTTGAGGGAGAAATCAAAAGCTTTCCAGACAAGCAAAAGTTAAGAGAATTCAGCACCTCCAAACCAGCCTTACAACAAGTGCTAAAGGAACTTTTCTAAGTAGGAAACACAAGAAAAGGAAAACACCTACAAATACAAACCCAAAACAATTCAGAAAATGGTCATTGGAACACACATGTCAATAATCACTTTAAATGTCAATGGATTAAATGCTCCAACCAAAAGACACAGACTGGCTGAATGGATACAAAAACAAGACCCTTCTATATGCTGCCTACAAGAAACCCACTTCAGACCAAGGGATACATATAGACTGAAAGTGAAGGGATGGAAAAAGATATTCCATGCAAATGGAAGTCAAAAGGAAGCTGGAGTAGCAATCCTCATATCAGACAAATTACACTTTAAAGTAAAGACTATTACAAGAGACAAGGAAGGACACTACATAATGATCAAGGGATCCATTCAAGAAGAACATATCACAATGGTAAATATCTATGCCCCCAACATAGGAGCACCTCAGTACATAAGGCAAATGCTAACAGCTATAAAAGGGGACATCGACAGTAACACAATAATAGTGGGAGACTTGAACACCCCACTTACATCAATGGACAGGTCATCCAAACAGAAAATCAATAAAGACACACAAGCTTTAAATGACACAGTAGACCATCTCGACTTAATTGATATTTATAGGACATTCCATCCAAAAATGACAGAATACACTTTCTTCTCAAGTGCACACGGAACATTTTCCAGGATAGATCACATCTTGGGTCACAAATCAAACCTCAGCAAATTCAAGAAAATTCAAATCATATCAAGCATCTTCTCAGACCACAACGCCATGAGACTAGATATCGATTACAGGAAAAAAACTGCAAAAAATACAAACACATGGAGGCTAAACAATTCACTCTTAAACAACCAAGAAATCACTAAAAAACTCAAAGAGGAAATCAAAAAATATCTAGAAACAAATGACAACGAAAACACAACAACCCAAAACCTATGGGACGCAGCAAAAGCAGTTCTAAGAGGGAAGTTGATAGCAATACAGTCCTACCTTAAGAAACCAGAAAATGATCTAATAAACAACCTAACCTTACACCTAAAACAACTAGAGAAAGAAGAACAAAGAAACCCCAAAGTGAGCAGAAGGAAAGAAATCATAAAGATCACAGCAGAAATAAAGGAAAAAGAAAGGAAAGAAACCATAAGAAAAATAAATACAACTAAAAGCTGGTTCTTTGAGAAGATTAACAAAATTGATAAACCATTAGCCAGACTCATCAAGAAAAAAAGGGAGGAGATGCAAATCAACAGAATTAGAAATGAAAAAGGAGAAGTAACAACGGACACCTCAGAAATACAAAGGATCATGAGAGACTACTACAAGCAACTATATGCCAATCAATTGGATAACCTGGAAGAAATGGATACATTCTTAGAAAAATACAATCTTCCAAGACTGAACCAGGAAGAAATAGAAACCATGAACAGACCAATCACAAGTACGGAAATTGAGGCAGTGATTAAAACTCTCCCAACACACAAAAGCCCAGGACCAGATGGGTTCACGGGCGAATTCTATCAAACATTTCGAGAAGAGTTAACAGCTATCCTTCTCAAACTCTTCCAAAATATTGCAGAAGGCGGAACACTCCCAAACTCATTCTACGAGGCTACCATCACCCTGATACCAAAACCAGGCAAAGATGTCACAAAAAAAGAAAACGACAGGCCAATATCACTGATGAATATAGATGCAAAAATCCTCAACAAAATAGTAGCTAACAGACTGCAACAGCACATTAAAAAAATCATCCACCATGATCAAGTGGGGTTTATCCCTGGGATACAGGGATTCTTCAATATACGCAAATCAATTAACGTGATACATCATATCAACAAATTGAAGGATAAAAACCATATGATCATTTCAATAGATGCAGAAAAAGCTTTTGACAAATTTCAACATCCATTTATGATAAAAGCTCTTCAGAAAATGGGCATAGAAGGAAATTACCTCAACATAATAAAAGCCATATATGAAAAACCAAAAGCCAACATCGTTCTCAATGGGGAAAAACTGGAAGAATTCCCTCTAAGAACAGGAACAAGACAAGGGTGTCCATTCTCACCATTATTATTCAACATAGTTTTGGAAGTGTTAGCCACAACAATCAGAGAAGAAAAAGAAGGAAAAGGAATCCAAATTGGAAAAGAAGAAGTAAAATTGTCACTCTTTACAGATGACATGATATTATATATAGAAAACCCTAAAGACTCTACCAGAAAACTGCTAGCACTAATTGATGAGTTTAGTAAAGTAGCAGGATACAAAATGAATGCACAGAAATCTCTTGCATTCCTATACACTAACAACGGAAGAGCAGGAAGAGAAATTAAGGAAACTCTCCCATTCACCATTGCAACCAAAAGAATCAAATACCTAGGAATAAACCTGCCTAAGGAGGTAAAAGATCTGTATGCAGAAAACTTTAAGACATTGCTGAAAGAAATCAAAGACGACACAAACAGATGGAGGGACATACCATGTTCCTGGATTGGAAGAATCAACATCGTGAAAATGACTGTACTACCCAAAGCAATTTACAGATTCAATGCAATCCCGATCAAATTACCAATGGCGTTTTTCACAGAACTAGAGCAAGACATCTTATGATTTGTATGGAAATGCAAAAGACCCCAAATAGCCAAAGCAATCTTGAGAAGGAAAAATGGAGTTGGGGGAATCAGGCTTCCTGACTTCAAACTATACTACAAGGCCATAGTGATCAAGACAGTATGGTACTGGCACAAAAATAGAAAGGAAGACCAATGGAATAGAATAGAGAACTCAGAAGTAAGCCCAAACACATATGGGCACCTTATCTTTGACAAAGGAGGCACACGTATACAATGGAAAAAAGACAGCCTTTTCAATAAGTGGTGCTGGGAATATTGGACAGCAACATGTAAAAGAATGAAATTAGAACACTTCCTAACACCATACACAAAAATAAACTCCAAATGGATTCAAGACCTACATGGAAGGCCAGACACTATAAAACTCCTAGAGGAAATCATAGGCAGAACACTCTATGACATCCATCAAAGCAAGATCCTTTTGGACCCACCTCCTAGAATCATGGAAATAAAATCAAGAATAAACAAATGGGACCTCATGAAACTTAAAAGCTTTTGCGCAGTGAAAGAAACCATAAACAAGACTAAAAGGCAACCCTCAGAATGGGAAAAAATAATTGCCTATGAAACAACGGACAAAGGATTAACCTCCAAAATATACAAGCAGCTCATGAAGCTTATATCAAAGAAGCAAATAACCCAATCCACAAATGGGCAGAAGACCTAAATAGACATTTCTCCAAAGAAGACATCCAGATGGCCAACACACACATGAAAAGATGCTCAACATCACTCATCATCAGAGAAATGCAAGTCAAAGCTACAATGAGGTATCACCTCACACCAGTCAGAATGGCCATCATCACAAAATCTGGAAACCACAAATGTTGGAGAGGGTGTGGAGAAAAGGGAACTCTCCTGCACTGTTGGTGGGACTGTACGTTGGTACAGCCACTATGGAAATCAATTTGGAGGTTCCTTAAAAAACTACAAATAGAATTACCATACGATCTAGTAATCCCACTCCTGGGCATATACCCAAAGAAAACCATAATCCCAAAAGAAACATGTACCATAATGTTTATTGCAGCACTATTTACAATAGCCAGGATATAGAAGTAACCTAAATGCCCATCAACAAATGAATGGATACAGAAGATGTGGCATATATATACAATGGAATATTACTCAGCTATAAAAAGGGATGAGATGGAGCTATATGTAATGAGGTGGATAGAACTACAATCTGTCATACAGAGTGAAGTAAGTCAGAAAGAGAAGGACAAATATTGTATGCTAACTCACATATATGGAATCTAAAAATGGTACTGATGAACTCAGTGACAAGAACAAGGATGCAGATACAGAGAATGGACTGGAGAACTCGAGGTATGGGAGAGGGCAGGGGGTGAAGGGGAAACTGAGAAGAAGCGAGAGAGTAGCACAGACATATATATACTACCAACTGTAAAATAGTCAGTGGGAAGTTGTTGTATAACAAAGGAAATCCAACTCGAGGATGGAAGATGCCTTAGAGGACTGGGGCGGGGAGGGTGGGGGGGACTCGAGGGGGGGGAGTCAAGGAAGGGAGGGAATATGGGGATATGTGTATAAAAACAGTTGATTGAACCTGGTGTACCCCCCAAAAAAATAAAAAAATAAAAAAAAAAATAAAATAAAATAAAAAAATAATAAAAAAATAAAATATTATTTTCCATGCAGTGTGATCCATAGATAAATTTTATGCCTGATGTTTATAAATCTAATATGTAATTTAAAGGAGATATAGTAGAAAATATTGTCAAATGATATTTCACTTTACCATTTGTATGAATTACAATAATATATAATTACATCACTGGCTATTGAGAGAGCTTTAGTGTTTTTCTGTTAATTTTTACTTTATACTAAAAAACAGAAAATGCAGAGTTTAGTAAAAACTAATTTTCTTCTGACAGCCTATCACCTGAAATATCTGTTAAGTAGAATGTCTGATTCAATAGTGCACTGAAAACCCATGTTTCTAATAATGCCCTAAGGCACTGTAGTGCCTGGAGTACATCTTTTGAAGAGATATCTTTGCAGACATAAAAAACCAAACTATAAATGGAAACATTCCAAGCAGTAAAAAATGTGCTAAATATAAATGTATGTTTTTGAATGAGCTTTGAAAAAATATCCTGAAGGAAAAAGATAGTACTGCAAGCTTTGGTATATACTGTAGAAACACCAAGTGTACTGTATTCCTACAGTAGTCCTGGCTTTTCTCCTAACTGCATGAGTTTGTGCAAGTCTTTTCATTAAAATTTCTAATAATTATTATTTTTCAGGAACCATATATTTAATTTTGACAGCAACCTCAAAGAGAGTCATATATCTTGAGGTCCAAGAGGGAGGGGATATATGTAAACATATAGCTGATTTACTTCGTTGTGCAGCAGAAACTAACACAACATTGTAAAACAACTATACCCCAATTAAAAAATAATAGTAATAAAGTTAAGAAGGGATTTCCTAGGTGGTGCAGTGGTTAAGAATCCACCTGCCAATGCAGGAGACCCAGGTTAAAGCCCTGCTCTGGGAAGATCCCACATGCCGCAGAGCAACTAAGCCCGTGCACCACAACTGCTGAGCCCATGTGCCAAAACTACTGAAGCCCACTTGCGTAGAGCCCGTGCTCTGCAACAAGAGAAGTCACCGCAATGAGGAGCCTGTGCCCCACAATGAAGAGTAGCCCCTACTCGCCGCAACTAGAGAAAGCCCATGTGCAGCAATGAAGACCCAACGTAGCCAATAAACAAATAAAATAAATTTATAAAAAAAAAAAAAAAGTTAAGGAAACAGAGCTTCAGAGATTAAACATTGTGCCCAAGATCATACAGCTAAGGAGCAGTAGATTTGAACCCAGGGAGTTGATTCTGGAGACCAGACATTTGTCAACTATACTACAGCCTCTGTGAGTCTTAACTGCTCATCTGTAATATAAAGCTACAGAGCTAAGTTATTTTCCTCCCTGATTCTGTAAATAAATATAACATAGAAAAAAAAGAGGTTAATAAGCCCTTCATTGTTTTGTGGTACACTTGCAGAGAAGATGGGTGTTCAAGTTACTCCTTTTTAATAAGCCACTTGCTAAGAGAAACACATTTTCTACCCAAGCTCCTATAGGGTATCATTTATTGCAGCAGTGCAGCATCACACCTGAAAACTGTCATTGCAGCAGGTATACTTTGGTGGTGGACTAGTCGTTAATCTGAATGCAAATCTCCTAGGATTTATCCTGAGTAAAGAATGAGTCACGGTTGTAGTAGAATATCAGAGAAGAGGAAAACCCAGGCCACATCTATGCTAAATGCTTTCACTAACTTGGTTTCGTCAAGCTTCAGAAGATATGAAAAATTTGGCAACCAAACTACACCCTTGAGTAGCTTGCAATAACTATAATAGCCTTTTATCTCTGTGTATCAGAAACTGAAGAAATTTAGCAGTAATTGATTCTAAATGATTTTATAGTCTGCCTGTGCAAAAAACTTACAAGTTGCATCTGCTTTCCTGTCAATATTTTACTGTTTGCACAGTGACAATGCATCTGTTTCCCTTTCTGAGAAGATGATCATCTGTCAAAAATAAGGAAGTAAATTAGTTTATATCAGTGACTTTCCAAATAGCAGGTTGCAAACCCGTTAGGGAGTAGATTATGGAACCTATATAGTGGGTTGTAGTCCATAAATAATTAAATAGAATTGAAAATAGAAGAGTGCGTCACATTTATTAAGTACATATATTGTTTCAAGAGTTTTGTCCTTATTTTGGATCTAGTCACAAAAATTCAAAATCCATCAATTTAGAGTGTTTACAGAACATAGGCTTTAAACACTTTAGTTTTTCACAATATTCTCCTCTGGGTAACTAGTTAATATCTAAAAGGTTCTCAGTGATTAGTGAGTAAAGAAGATTTGGAAGGGAACCTCACACTCAAATGTCTCTGATGCAGCTTAACAACTAAAGAAAGAAATATGGCCTCTACTTTATTCTTCAATTTTATTTATAAATTTAAAAAGATAGAAAGACAGGTAGGACTTGCAAAAATATAGAGCCTCAAATTTGAAATATATTCATTGGAAGTGGTCCCTTTTCACAGTATGTAGCCCTTTTTCTAATCTAAATTAAGATGCTTTGGTTATAAGTAAAAGTAAGCTAAACTCAATCTAGGAGATATGGCAGGCTTCTGGCACTTTGATGTAGAGGTTGGCAATCTCACGATGTCATCAGGTTTCTAGCTCCATTTATACATGGTTTTCTTACTGAGCCATCTTTTAGGTCACCTTCATTCAAAGACAGCTTTCCTTTCTGCATATGAAATGACTGTAGGTATCACAGGTCTCACAATGACAAACCACAAAATCCATCAAAAGAGAAAATACTCAATGATTTATGATACTATTCGATATTTTCCTCATTTTATAAAAATTACAGCATCTAGATTTTGATAATTGTATTCCCATGCTTCCATCTGTCTCCTGTATTGTCTATGCATTACATCCAAAAGCTTGATTATATCCAGGTTCAATTTTTGGTAAGAATATTTCATAGGTGGTATTATAGTATCCTGTCAGGAGAAGCATAATGTCTGCTTGTCTCCATTCTGTGATGTTAGAAGCCATTGATGAACATTGCCTAAATCCATGAGTGATAATCCAGTTTTGCTATTACTTCCGTATTTTATAGCTTTTGAATTATCTCAGTTTAACTCTTTGGATACCAAGAAGCACTGTTTTTACAAGATATATGCTTGATTCTTTTCTTTTATTAGCTGTTTGCTGAATACTTGGTCCTCTAGCAATCTGCAAAGATGACCAATGAGATTTTTTTAAAGTATCTTTCTTAACTCATGGATTAAAAATACTCTATGTGTATTAAATAATTCATCACAGTTTTCTCATTGATGTTCAGTGTGTTCCATCTTTGGTCAGTGGAGTCTCTTGTTTGTTTTTTTGTTTGTTTTTTGTTTGTTTTTGTGCACTTCTTTCTAATAGTATTTCAAGTTCTTTCCAAAATAAAGCCCTAGGAAACCCCAGGTTCAGTATGCCCCTGGGCTTGGTCCACTGCTGTCTTCTATTCATGTGTGGGTATTCATTCATTCACCACCATTAAACCCCAGGAGAGATGTGATAAAACAGGACTCCTTCCTCCATGTCATGAGTCCTTTGCTGGTTTCAGAGGTGGACGGTGATCGTTGCAGAACCAACACACAGGAACTTTTCCTTAGAACTGAGGCGGGATGAAAAGTGCCTGCTGTAAACATCACCATCTTTTCCCTGACCCTTCCCCTCCAGTTTTTGAAGATACAGCAGAAAATAATCTTCGTTGAAGATATTGGGTAACAATTCCATAAGACAAAAACACATGCTTCCAATGCAGTGTGCTTTCAGATATGCTGGGTTTAGCTCAGCTGCCGGATGAGCTGATCGATGCGTTCACCTTGATAGGCAGGTGAGCCCATCTCCTTGAGGAAGCCCACTCTATTCTTGGTAGCGTGACGGGCCACTGAGAGTTGGAAAGGGCACAAGAACCCTGATATCGCCTGAAAATTCTTCCCCGGGAAGGCAATTTCATGAATAAGGTCTTCCAAACAAATGACGCCAAACCTCCCTAGGTGCTCCTCAATCACTGTATTGTCTGTCAGAGGGATGATTTTATTCTTGACCTTGGCTTGTCCACGTTTCAAGATGAGTTCCCGAACAGACTTCATATTTGGAAATCCCCAGGTCACATAAGGTTCCACTATATGAAGCGTTTTTATGGTTTGAGGAGTTACTTGCGTAAAGACACCACTGAAAATCTTCTTCAGGTGAAGTCTTGCAATGGTCCTCTGCACCAGTAAACTCACCCCATTAATCCTTTCAGTGCGTACAACAAAGGACAAGGAATGTTTATCTGGCACTTCCAAGCCATGAGGTTTCACTTCTAGTCTTTTGAGTCGCACTGTGTCTCGCAGTTGCCGCCAGGAATCATGTAGGAACCATTCCAGTCACTTAAACTTGATCTCTTTTCCTTTCCTCTGCCCCTTCCTTTGCAAAAGCGCCTGCTTTGCCTGGGTGGCTTTGAGAGCCTGATAAGCCTTCCTCTTTTTCAGGGGATTTTCTGGAACCAGAGGGATCTTTTTTCCTGGCCAACTCAGGACCTTCCTTCATAAAGCTCTTACCACCTGGAGTATGCTGCTTTTTTTCCTGGCCTTCGTAAAACAATGAAAACTCACGTCCTTTCTTTCCTGGAAACCTTCAGAGCAGCACGTCTCAAGCATTAATGTGCAGAGGAGTCACATCTTGTTAAAATGCCAGTGGAGTCTCTTTAAGTTGGTTTCTAAGTCTTTTTGAAATAGGAGGGAAGGGGACAGGGCACAACCTTTGAAAGAATAACATAGCCTGAGGACATAACATAAACTGATCAGAACCAAATGGGTCCAAGATGGCAGACAAGTCAACTTCCAGGCGCCATGACAGTTCCAAGGCTGAATCAAAAAGTGGGTGGTGGCCCAATTCTGGAATACTCTGCCCACTCATTAGGCTATGAAATTACCCATCCTTACAAAAACTGACAACCCCCATACCCGGGTGCCTTTCTCAGAGATGGCCCACACTGCCTGCAGAGTGTATTTCTCTCTCAATCTCTAAATAAACTTCTTACCTATCACTTTGTCTCTCACTGAATTCTTTCTGTGATGAGACATCAAGAACCTGAGTTTCATTAAGTCCTGAAACCAGGTGTGTGATCTCAGTTGGAAGATCTTGGGTTTTGGCTGGATATGAGTCCCGGATGCGTGGGTTTGAGTCCCAGTCTGGGTATAGGCTGGGTTTGAGTCCCCGCATGTGGGTTCAAATCCCAACCGAGGTGCATGGTTTCATTTTGACATGACCTTTGTCGTCATTAATAGCTTATTTGCTTTCTGGTATGACAAGATGTTCCAGGTTCATCTTGGACATTGCCTGCTATAGCCATAGAGCTAGGCATTTCTCCAGTAGGTCTTGGTTTTTCCTAGTTGCAAATGATATTTAGAGACCACTATTGGGACACTAGGCGTGCTTATTGCTTATGGGTTGGGTATATTTTTCTAGTCCTTAAAAAAAAGTACAATCATGGTTTCATATGGATACTTGCTACTCAATCTCATACATTTTATATCTGTTTCCCTTATAACATGGTTTTCAGTGATTTCAACATAATTTTTTTTATAGCTCTTTACTGGAGTATAATTGCTTTACACTGTTGTGCCAGTTTCTGCTGTACAAAAAAGTGAATCAACTGTATTTATATATATATATATATCCCCATATCCCCTCCCTCCCACAACTCCTTCCCACCCTCCCTATCCCACCCCTCTAAGTCATCACCAATCATCAAATTGATCTCCCTATGTTATGCAGCAGCTTCCCACTAGCTATCTATTTTACATAATTTGGTAGTGTATATATGTCAATGCTACTCTCTCATTTTGTCCCAGCTTTCCCTTTGTGCCCCATCCCATGTCCTCAAGTCTGTTCTCTGCATCTACATCTTTATTCTTGCCCTGCCACTGGATTCATTAGTACCATTTTTTTAGATTCCACATATATGCATCAGCATATGGTATTTGTTTTTCTCTTTCTGGCTTCCTTCACTCTTTATGATAGACTCTAGGTCCATCCACCTCACTACAAATAACTCAGTTTCATTCCTTTTTATGGCGAATATTCCACTGTATATATGTGCCACACCTTCTTTATCCATTCATCTGTTGATGGGCATTTAGGTTGCTTCCATGTCCTGGCTATTGTAAACAGTGCTGCAGTGGACATTGTAGTACATGTATCTTTTTGGATTATGGTTTTCTCAGCATATATGCCCAGTAGTCGGATTACTGGGTCATATGGAGTTCTATTTTTAGTTTTTTAAGGATCCTCCATACTGTTTTCCATAGTGGCCATATCAGTTTACATTCCCACCAACAGTGCAGAAGGATTCCCTTTTCTCCACACCCTCTCCAGTATTTATTGTTTCTAGATTTTTTGATGATGGCCATTCTGACCGGTGTGAGGTGATACCTCATTGTGGCTTTGACTTGAATTTCTCTAATGATTAGTGATGTCGAGCATCTTTTCATGCATTTGTTAGCCATCTGCATGTCTCCTTTGAAAAATGCCTATTTAGGTCTTCTGTCCGTTTTTAGATTGGGTTGTTTGCTTTTTTGATATTGAGCTGCATGAGCTGCTTGTATATTTTGGAGATTAATCCTTTGTCAGTTTCTTTGTTGGCATAATTTCTCATTTGTTTATTCCCACAATACATACAACAGACTGTGAATAAGTTAACACTATCAACAATAATATGATTACTAGAAAGAGTTTAGAGGATATTTTTATTTTTGCTAATCTTTTTGACCTTAGAGTATATCCCACCAAGGATATACAGCCAAAGCCACTTGAAAGTGGTTTCTATCTATGTATTATGCCACCAAATTCAATTCATTACATTCATTGGTTTCATCCCCCTTTCTCTTTTGGGGGACTTTTTTTTTTAATTTAAAATACTTCTGAGGTGTCTACTTCAAATCTATGAATGAAGATACACTCAAAGAAGTCTGGCCTCTATTCTGGTTTCCTCTAACCCATCACCTCTCTCCCCTTATAGATAACTATTAAAAAACTACATAGTTCATGCTTCCATTTTTAATATAAGCAAATATGTATAAATGGTCATATCCTCTCATCTTAGGTATGTTAGCATACTAGAGTTAACAGATAAGATTTCACTGTCAGACTTATAATTAAGGGGTCTTACCCAGATTTACTAATAAATAAGGAGTTCTTATTCCAGATTTACTAATGATTTCAAGGATGTAAAATCAAAAGGCTCAGGGAAATCAAAGAGAAATTTAGTCCATCCTGTGTGGCTGTTTTGGTGTTTCCTTTCTGTATTGGATACCTTCTCTGGCCAGTAATAGATAAGGTCTTTAAATGAGATTTGTGTCTGACCTCACATAGCAAGAGAGGAGTTGTTTAAATTATGAAGCATTTCCTTTTTTTATTTAGATTGGTGAAGGGCTTATGTGACATTTTACCAGGAGCCATGCCTTATAAATCCATAGATTCTAGGGATAATCTTGCTCAGAGAATTCCACAGATAAGGGCACTCCTACTAGCAAATATCTTTAGCATAAAGATATTTAGGCTATGTTTACAAAAAGATTAGACTGGGACACCTGTGTTTTGTTCTCTCCCAGAGAATGTTCCCTTGGTTATCAGAGAGTAACAGATCACAGGCCAGCAGCTTTAATAAGGAGCAAGAATTCTGTCTACGGAATACCTTAACAATGACCATGCTGCTTCATAGGTCTTTTAAATTTCTTTTACCAGCTCAACTACTCATCTTCCTCCTTTATCTACAGTTATTTTAAGCTTTTTACAATGTGTTGATGGAAGCCTTTAACTTGAGTATATAATTTTTCTGAGGCCAAATTCACTGCCTTCTCTGGCCAATTACTTTCCATAGGTGTTATATCTACTGGGAGATTTAATTCAGCTTCCCCAAAATATTTTCTCCTCCTGGGGAATCATTGTTTACATAAATGTTGCTTTTTATTTAATTGTAGAAATAAACTTACAAATTCTTTGTTACACCACATAGAGAGAGAAATTCTTTGTTACACTCTGTAGATGAGAAATTAATGTTTGACACACCATGTATTAGTTAATATTTTAGGATCATTCTGTTTCTTTTCAACAGAAATGACTTCTCCTATACCACATTCCCCATTATAGGGGTGGGGACTAGAGTACATTGTTCAGTAAATTCTGGATCCCATTTGGTTTGTTCCAGATGTTATGGTACAGGTTTTTACAAGTGTCATTATGTAACATTTACCCCTGCTAGGGAAGACACAGCTTGCTTCTGTATCCAAACCTCCATACCTACTGGTTTTAAGAACCCAGGTAGCTAACTCAGGAATCTGATTAAGGCAACTGCCTTAGCATTCCAATCTCTTTTCAGAGCTGGAAACTGAATTTTTTGTGTGAACATCCACATGACCCACTTTAATTCTTCTTAAATCCCACAGAGATTTCCTTAACTGAGTGCCACATAAAGATATTCTCTATTGTCTAACGATCTAAGACCCATTTGCAGTTGACTACAGCCCAGGGTCTGCAAATATCCAAATGCTCCTCTGAGATCAGGAGCCTAATTCTTCTCTCACTGCTAAACTAGCAGCGGTCAACTCTGCCGAATTTGCAGACTTGCTTGTTCCTTCTCCCCTCAAGGTTTTTTCAATCAGCAAGGCACATACATGCCAATTTCCAAATAGTAACGTGGCCCTCAAAGCAGGAACTCCCATTAGTGAACCAGGCAGCTGCTTGTCTTGGCTGGGGAAAGAATCACAGGGCTTGGAACCCTGAGCAGTGTAGCAAAGGGAGATCCTTGGAGGGCTCTCTCATTGGCTATGTGAGCAACTTGCTCTCATATTCAGTGCGCCCCCTAAACTTCCTACCTAGAGTACTCCTCCATGTAGCACTGCTGTTAGTCAACTTTGCTGTGCTGCCTTTTCTCTATTTAGTATCTCCCTGGCATCATCCAAGGCGGGATTGATATCTAGCCTCAGAATTATTTGATGCTTTTCTGTGGTGGGGGTCAGTCTGATCAATACCCAGTAACAAGCTAGCAGGTGTCTTTCAAATGGGCTTTAATGAGCCTCTTAGTTTTCAAGTCCAAATCCAAGAGGTATTTGCTGAGTAGTCCTATTTGATTTCTCCCAAAGGCTTCACATCTATATATATTTTAGGAGGTAAATATTCTTATATAATCTGAGCAGTTGAATCATGAGGTCTTAGTTGGGCTCCCTGTGCCACCATCCTCTGCCAATCTTCTTTTTAATTCTTAGGACCCCACTTACAGTAAGATTTATTTTTGATGACTTTGTGATTTTGCCAAAACTTGAATAACCCTCCTAGCTGTGAGTGCTTGCTTGTTAGAGACAATAACATATTTCTCACAGTTTGAGGAATGTCTCTGGTTGCTCCTGGAATTTCTTAGATTGGGCTGGACTTGAATTTTAGCTAGATTTATCAGCTATCCTCTGTTTGTCATAAAGGTGGCTATGGTTCTTAACTCCTCTTAACCTTTCTCCTCTGAGGAGTCACTTAGCATAATAGCATCTATGTAGTGCATTAACTTGCGTTTAATGGTTGTTTAGTATGAGTCCTGACTCACTAGATTATGGCGATATGCCAGGAAATTTAATGTGCAATACAGTAAATTTACACTGATTTCCATTCCATGAAAATGCAAACCGTGTCTGGCTAGATTCTGAATTTGGGATTGATAAAAAGGCATTGTGCTAGATAGTAAGTTGGATTCATTATGGCATAACAGGCCGCCTTGGCCTGATGCACTTCCTATATAGTTTCCACGGGATTAGGTGTAATTGAAGCAATCAGAGGAACCACCTTGTTTGATCCTTGACAGTCTATTGTTTACCTTCAGGAGCTACTACCTTATGTAGTAGCTGGGACTGTTGAAAAGGGGGTTGGGGGAATCAAAACTCCCACCTTAACCTTTTCCTTAATTAGAACAGGGATCTATTGTTGACCTCCTGGAATTCTTTATTGCTTAGTGTTAATGCCAGAGGAGGATTCAGGCAGTTCCAAAGGTTCTCATTTAGCATGGCTAATTAAAACTGGGTGAGAGGCGGACTTAGGCAATACATCCTGTGGAAAGGGCAAAGGCAGCAGGCCCCATGTTTTCAGCTACAGGACTTTAACACCAAAGGGGGCTATATTTTAGTCAATAAACATCTCCATTTTATATTCAGATTATCACATTGATTATGTGACATTTTCCAAGGACCCATACCCCACAAATCCAAATCTAGGACTTTTTTTTTTATCGTAAGCAGTCTTCAACCAACCAAATATATCCTGCTAAAAGCATTCCATTGACCAGGAAACGCTTGCTAGCAAATATCATTATTTCACCATTATTTGTCATCATCTGGTTTACAAGATTTGATTGGGTCACTTTCTTTTTACCTAGTACTTTCCCATATAAAAGAAGAAAGTAGATTGCTATTCTGGTGCTTAACTATTGACTTCATAAAGACGTTTGTATTTTTGCCAGTATATCTTTGAAATATGATGCTAGGAGTAGTATTTTCTGAGTCAAAGGGCAAACACATATACACTTTTGCTAGAAAGTACAAAATTATATGCCATAGAGAACTTTGTATTTCTACCATTAAAGTATGATAGTTCCTGTTATCCCACAGCTTCTCCAACAGAGTATGTTATCATGCGTTCAGGATTTTGCTATTCTTATAGGTGAGAAATGGTATCTCAGATAATTTGCTCTTACGTTATTATAATCTTTTTGAACATCATCTTGCTTGTTTATCAGAATTTGACAGTGTTTGACAGAATTTATACTCCCTCCTAGATGTCCCTCACTTGTCTTGAGGATATCACTTTCTCAGTTTTCCTTCTAATTCTCCCCTTTTCAAAATGGAATTTGCCAAGGCTTAATCTTTAGACCTCTTCTTTCTATATATTTGCTCCCTTGGTCACCTCAGTCATATTGTGGTTTAAAATACAGTATATGTGCTAATGAGTCCCAAGTGTATGTCTTCATCCTCCTAGTGTGTGCAGGAACGTATGTACCTCTTCGTATTGCCCCCGAGTTGCCTAATGAGCATCTCATATTTGCATGTCCAGAACTGAACTCTTTTTATCCACCATACCTGATATTCCCCAAGTTATCTTATCTTTAATGGCAACTCTTTCTGTAGTTCAGGAGGGAAATTTCTTTCTCGTTTGACCCAAACCCAATTCATTGACAAATCTTATCATCTCCACTTTTGAAATATGTCCAGAATCTCACCACTTCTTAACGCCTTCATTATTACCACTCTAACCCAAACCACTATCATCTTCCCTGGATTATTGAGACCCTGAATTATTGCTGTAGCCTTTGAACTGGTCTCCCTGCTTCTCCCCTGGACCCCTATCCTCAAGCCTATTCTCTACACAGAAGCCAGAATCTACTTTTTAAAAAGCAACATTATTCAGGTAAGATTTACATAAAACAAAAGGTATTCATTTTAAATTTGATTACTTTAAAATATCCCTGGTGCCTATCTGTGGTCAATCCCTGCTTCCACACTCATACCCAGGCAACAACTAATCTATTTTCTGTCTGGGTGCTGTCACTGTCATGATGTTTTTGAAGTTTATCCGTGTCATAACGTGTATATATATTTTGTTCCTTTTCATTGCTCAGAAGGATTCCATTGTGTGGATATACTACAATTTATTTATTGATTCACCTGTTGGTGGACATTTAGATTGCTTCCAGTTTCTGGCTGTTTTGCATGAGGGTAGCATGAACATTTGTATACAAGTATTTTTGCAAACATAAGTTGTTAATTCTCTTCGGTAAATATCTAAGAGCAGAATCACTGGATCATATGGTAACTGTATGTTTAGCTTCTAAAAACATGATACATTATTTGCAAAGTGGCTTTACCACTTTATAGTACTAGCAAGAGAGTTCTGGTTGTACTACATTTTCACCAACCTTGATATTGTCAGTCTTTTAAATTTTAGACCTTCAAGTGTGGGTGTGCTGGTTTCTCAGTGTGGTTTTAATTTGTATTTCTTGGCTAATCAGTAATTATGAGTATCTTTTCATGAGCTTATTGGCCACTCATATATTTTCTTTTTGTGAAGCATCTATTAAAATGTTTTGCCTATTTTTGCTTGTCTTTTTATAATTGAGCTGTTTCAAAAATATATTCTGGAAACAAATTCTTAGACAAATATCTGTATTGGAAATATTTTCTCCTAGTCTGTGACTTGGCTTGCTTTTTCATTTTCTTAAATGTGTCTTTTAAAGAGTAGATGTTTTGTGACTTCTACTCAGTGAATTCACAACGTAATATACAACTAGAATACATTATTTTACTCTCCTACCCACAATTCATTATTTTTATTTTTGCTTCAGTCAATTATATTTAAAATTTAAAGCAATTTTTTATATCTACCCCTCATATTTACCATTTCTAGCACTTTTCATTCTTTTTAAATCTAAGGTTTTGTTTTTTTGTCTTTGTTTTTGTTCTTCAGTTTGGTGTCATTTTCTTCTGCCTCAACAGCTTCCTTTAATATTTACTAGAGTATAGTTCTGCTGGGAGGAGTTCTCTCAGGATTTTCTTGTTTGAGAAGTCTTTAATTTTTGAAAGATAGTTTCACTGGGCATGGAAATCTAGGTTGATTTTTTTCCTTGAATATGATAAAGATATAATTTCATTGCCTTCTTGTTTGTGTAGGCTTACTTCTGATGAGGTATGCTATATTATTATTTTTTTCCTTTGTTTATAATGTGTCTTTATTTGGTCACTCACTTTTGTGATTTTCCTTTTATTGTTGAGTTTTGGCAACTTGTTTATAATGTGCCATGATACTATTGATTTCTTGGTATTTATCTTAATTGGGATTTTGTTGAGCTTCTTGGGTCCCTGAACTTGTAGTTTTAATGAAACTTGGGAAGTTTTTAGCCACTAATTTTTTTAAAATTTATTTATTTATTGGCTGTGTTGAGTGTTCGTTGCTGTTCTCAGGCTTTCTCTAGTTGTGGTGAGTGGGAGCCTCTCTCCCTTGCAGCTCGTGAGCTTCTCATTGCAGTGGCTTCTCTTATTGTGGAGCATGGACTCTAGGCACATGGGCTTCAGAAGTTGTGGCACATGGGCTCAGTAATTGTGGTGCATGGGTTTAGTTGTTCTGCAGCATGTGGAATCTTTCCGGACCAGGGCTTGAACCCGTGCCCCCTGCACTGGCAGGTGGATTCTTAACCACTGCACTGCCAGGGAAGTCCACCAGTGCTGCTCAAGCTGCACTGATATCCTTGTTGTTCCTTCTGCCTAGAATGCTCTTCCCCAAACTTCCGTAGGGCTCATTCCCTCATTTCCTTCAGGTGAAACCATGCACCTCAGATTAGAACTTGAACCCCCATGGCCGGACTCAAACCCATGTGCTGGAACTTGAACCCGGCCAAAACCCAAGGTCTTTCAGCTGAGAACACACACCTTGTTTCAGGACTTAACGAAGCTCAGGTTCTTGATGTCTCATCGCTGAAAGAATTCAGTGAGAGACAAAGTGATAGGTAAGAAGTGAATTTATTTAGAGAGACACACTCCACAGACAGAGTGTGGGCCATCTCAGAAGGTGAGAAAGGCCTAGCCATTAATTTTTGAAAATACTTTTTTTCTGTTCTATTCTCTCCTCAGTCAAGCCTTCTTGATTTAGTTATATAGGTCATTGAGATTCTATTCATTTATTTTCCAGTCTTTTCCTCTCTATGCTGTATTTTGGAGAGTTAGTATTGCCATGTCTTCACATACACTGAAACTCCTGTGCGGTGTCTAAGCGGCTGTCAATTCCATCAGATTAAATTTTCATTCCAGAGATTGTAATAGTTACCTATTGGTGCATATAAAATTACTCTACAAATTAGCATCTTAAAACAACATTTATTATCTCACAGTTCCTGTGGGTTAGGAATTTGAGAATGGCTAAACTGGGTGATTCTGACTCAAGGTCTCTCATGAGATTGTAGTGAGGCTGTTAATAGGGGCTGCAGTCTCATCAGAGGGCTTGCCTAGGGGTTGGTCTGCCTGCAGTCTCACTCAACTGGCCGCCCACACTCAGTTCCACGCCACATGGGCCTCTCCGCGGGGCTGTGTTGTGACACGGCTGCTCACTTCCCCCAGAGCAAGCAATCTAGGAGAGTAAGAGAGAAGCGTGTACCCCTAAAACAGAAGCTGCAGTCCTTTAATAACCTGCTATCAGAAATAACATTTCATGACTCTACCAGATTGATCCTTTTGAAACTTTTAAAATCTCTCCGTGTGCTGAGTGCTGGAAATTACTTCCAGGCCAACAGCCAGGGTAATTATGGGCTCACTTTGTTTTCCTCTTCTTGTACTGGTTGTTGTCTAATATCTGATAATGGTGGTTTCATATAATTTATCCAGTTTTTCTACTTGTTTGTGACAGGACCCATAGCAAATCACACATACAAGTCCCATAGCAATTACCCCTTCCTGGGTAGAAGCACAACTTCAGAGACTGTTTTATTTTGTGAGGTCATGCCAGACCTCTGCTCAGCAGTACCAGCAGCTTGCCATCTCAGTTATTGGTCATTTATCTCTCAGATGCTATGTATAACTGGTCTTCCGCTCATGTTCTCTATTTCAGCTTCACCAGCTCCCCGAATATAATTAGCACCATCTTGTGCAAGGTCTTTGTTCCTGCTGTTAACACTGTCTAGAACACACATTCTCCAGATATATGTGGGACTAATTTCCTCATCTGAATTTAAATCTCTGCTTAAATTATGTCATATAAAATAACAAGTTCCTTCTTGTTCATGCTTTATTTTACTTACTCTGACGTATTTTTATTAATAGCACTTATCACCACTTAGTATATTAAATGTCTTTTTATTTTTATTGTATGTATATTCCCCTTACTTAAATATAAGCTCCAAGTGAGATATTCTCCAGAACCATGCCTGATACAGTAGGAACTTGACACATATGTGTTGAATATTTGAATATGTAGCAGATAGAAATTTTGCTTTTATAATATGGGTAAAGAAATATCACATTTCTTTACCTGAAACAGATCATCTATTCCAAGACCACATCTACCTGGCTGACAGGATACTCACTATCAATCATGTTTCAAGGGTCTTCTCACCTTCCCTGGGATGTCTTAAGAGTTCTAGGACTCTTGCTTAGTGTAAAATATTTATGGAAGGGTCCTCTGTTCTTTCATCTACATTGGTTATTAGTATTTTGATAGTACAAAACCACTATGTTCCCTTGAACTCATGACTCAACTAGTTCCTATCCAAACTTGGACACAGAAGTCTTTTATTCTCTTTGTGGTCGGCCTTCTCAGATTTCTGTCCCACCCAGTCAAAGGCTTGGTCACATCCCAAGTGCTCTGCATAGGAGTGGCATGGGTTTCCACCTCCATGCAAAATCTTCTAATTCCCTAAACCTTTGTCTGTGGTTCTCATTCAGAAAACTCTCTAAACCCTCCCTCTTTCTACAGGTTGGCCACTTAAATGGTCTGAGCCTAGTCTTATCTACCTGTATACACACACACACACACACACACACACACACACACACACACAAATACAACGGACATGTTTATTAAATTCTAGGTTCCTGGGAACTTCTGCTTTAGGCCCTACAGTGCAAGAGTGAAGAAGTTCAGAGCTATACCACATAGCCTGGCTATATTCTGGTTAGTGGAGAAGGAAATTACCACATCTTTTTTTTTTTCAGTTTTCTCTCACAGAGTGGACAGATTTAAATTAGTGTACTTATAGATTAATTGGTCCAAATACGAGTGATGAATGAATGAAAGTCTTTTTCTGAGAACATGCTCACATCCTATCCAACTTTCAATGCTCTGTTGCTAGTTAACTCTTCTTCCAAAAATTTTATAAAACTTTCTGTATGTCTTTCTTATTACCACTTTATCATTTTTGCATTTTCTCTTATCTATTCAGTTACCTCCCAACTAAACTGTGAGCTTCTTGGGGACATGATTTGTGCCTAATTTGCCTTTTCTCCACTATAGTACAAGCTAAATGTTTTGTTTCAGGAGGGCCTAGAAATAATTTTGAATAAATGAAAAGAATTTAATTAATGAAAATATGTTCCCAATTTTAGTGCAGGAGGTATAACAAATGTCATATTAAGGCTAAAGTCTGATTGTAGGTTAAAAGTTGCTGAAAATGCTTCCTCAAAACTTACACAAATAACGAAAAAAGAGTTTCCCTCCATTAATAACACTTTCATAATATTTTAAAAGAACAAACAACCTTAAAAGAAGTAAGCATTGTTTCTGTTGACTGTAAGTGGCCCTCTCAGAGTTAGGCTGTGTGATATTGGTCTTGTCACCTTGTTTTGACCATGCATTTGCCACACTGATCTGTCACCATTATCAATAAACAAACACAACCAAGGACAGTAAACATTATTAATCATACACTTTCTACTAAATAATAAACAATGCCTTAACCTTCATAAGATATGTTAAGTTATAAATAATGTTCAAAATGTATTTTTAAGTTTTTAAAAGCAAAGGCCATCCTGATCCTAACTCTTATTGCAGCGTGCTGTGGAGGCCCTGAATGCTCCTTTTTACCAAAGTATTTGACTTATTTTTATCATTTTCCAATCATGCAGGGATGTGACAGTTTGTTAGGGAGGGTCCTAGTTCTTCCTGTCCTATGAAAACTTTGCTTGAGCAGTTTTTTTTTAGCATATGTTTACAATATAATTGGTGCCATAAAGTTTCTAATAGATATTACAGATAAATGGGATATATTGGTTATACTTATAAATATTTCTAATTATTAGAGCTTCAGATAAAGTTTTATTGTGAAAGGATTACATTTAAGTGGTTGTCAAGTTGGGATAAACTTTTTCAGGAGCACCTGTAGAAAATCCTAAAAGAATTTTATTTAAAAAGCTGAGAAAGAAAGCTGGATGCGAAAGGTCCTTTTGCTAGTGAAGAGTTAGCAGAACACTTTAGAACTGTTGAAGAATGTTCACCACCAAACCTGTGTCCAGGAGACATGTAGATTGGTATGGGTAAATCAGAGAAGTTTGATGTTCTGTAAAAAAAAGTCTACATTGAAGTCCAGTAGTTTGAGTCAAAACTGGAGCACATCTATTACTCCTAATTTTATTTAAAGCCATGTGTAGACTCAGAAAGAAAAAAGCAAGTATGTGACATGCAAAGAAAGAACTTTCACCTAAAAGCCTAAAATATTTTAAAATTTTTGTTGTGATCTTGGGAGTCCTTCAGAAATATTTCGCCTGTTAAAGGTGATCAACTAATAATCACAAGTTGACTTCAAAAGAGTAAACAAGAGTGAGTGGCCATCATAAGTCAGATGCATTAATTAATGCAAATTAATTCCATCTTTCTTTCTCCTTAATTACAAAGAGTAACGTTTCAAATCTTGAAAAGTCATTTGTATTGAATGTATTCTATCCGGATATTAAAATATGTCTCTGTTCTCTAAATATGTTTTTACAAAATTTTTTACTCTGTTATAGCCTCACTCCAACTGAGATTCACATGGGACAGAAAAATTAATTGGGTGCTTTGGAATAACTTTTTTTTTCACTCTCTGGGCTTATGGCTTCATATAAACATATGCTGCAAGACTTTCTCAGGAAATTCATGAGAATACACTAATATGTATAAAATAGATAACTAATGAGAACCTGCTGTATAGCATAGGGAACTCTACTTCACTTTGCTGTACAAGTAGAAACTAACACAACATTGTAAAACAACTATACCCCAATTAAAAAAAATTGTAATTCAAAAAAAAGAAAGAGAAATTCACGCATTTCTATTCTTCAAGGATTAAAAGTTTTTTGTTTTTTTGTTTTTTTTCAATTTTATTTATTTATTTATTATTTTTTGGGGGTACACCAAGTTCAAGAATCTGTTTTTATACACATATCCCCATATTCCCTCCCTCTCTTGACTCCCCCCACCCTCCCTCGAGTCCCCCCCACCCTCCCCATCCCAGTCCTCTAAGGCATCTTCCATCCTCGAGTTGAACTCCCTTTGTTATACAACAACTTCCCACTGGCTATCTATTTTACTGTTGGTAGTATATATTTGTCTATGCTACTCTCTTGCTGCGTCTCAGCTTCCCCTTCAACCCCCGCCCCCTCCCAAACCTTGAGTTCTCCAGTCCATTCTCTGCACCTGCGTCCTTGTTCTTGTCACTGAGTTCATCAGTACCATTTTTAGATTCCGTATATGTGAGTTAGCATACAATAGTTGTCTTTCTCTTTCTGACTTACTTCACTTTGTATGACAGACTGTAGGTCTATCCACCTCATTACATATAGCTCCATCTCATCCCTTTTTATAACTGAGTAATAGTCCATTGTATATATATGCCACATCTTCTTTATCCATTCATCTGTTGATGGGCATTTCGGTTGCGTCCATGTCCTGGCTATTGTAAAGAGTGCTGCAATAAACATTATGGTACAAGTTGCTTTTGGGATTATGGTTTTCTTTGGGTATATGCCCAGGAGTGGGATTACTGGATCATATGGTAGTTCTATTTGTAGTTTTTGAAGGAACCTCCAAATTGTTTTCCATAGTGGCAGTACCAACTTACATTCCCACCAACAGTGCAGGAGAGTTCCCTTTTCTCCACACCCTCTCCAACATTTGTGGTTTCCAGATTTTGTGATGATGGCCATTCTGACTGGTGTGAGGTGATACCTCATTATGGCTTTGACTTGCATTTCTCTGATGATGAGTGATGTTGAGCATCTTTTCATGTGTGTGTTGGCCATCTGTATGTCTTCTTTGGAGAAATGTCTATTTAGGTCTTCTGCCCATTTGTGGATTGGGTTATTTGCTTTTTTGGTATTAAGCTTCATGAGCTGCTTGTATATTTTGGAGGTTAATCCTTTGTCCGTTGTTTCATAGGCAACTATTTTTTCCCATTCTGAGGGTTGCCTTTTAGTCTTGTTTATGGTTTCTTTTGCTGTGCAAAAGCTTTTAAGTTTCATGTGGTTCCATTTGTTTATTCTTGATTTTATTTCCATGATTCTAGGAGGTGGGTCCAAAAGGATCTTGCTTTGATGGATGTCATAGAGTGTTCTGCCTATGTTTTCCTCTAGGAGTTTTATAGTGTCTGGCCTTCCATGTAGGTCTTGAATCCATGTTGAGTTTATTTTTGTGTATGGTGTTAGGAAGTGTTCTAATTTCATTCTTTTACATGTTGCTGTCCAATGTTCCCAGCACCACTTATTGAAAAGGCTGTCTTTTTTCCATTGTATACGTGTGCCTCCTTTGTCAAAGATAAGGTGCCCATATGTGTTTGGGCTTACTTCTGAGTTCTCTATTCTATTCCATTGGTCTTCCTTTCTATTTTTGTGCCAGTACCATACTGTCTTGATCACTATGGCCTTGTAGTATAGTTTGAAGTCAGGAAGCCTGATTCCCCCAACTCCATTTTTCCTTCTCAAGATTGCTTTGGCTATTTGGGGTCTTTTACATTTCTATACAAATCGTAAGATGTCTTGCTCTAGTTCTGTGAAAAACGCCATTGGTAATTTGATCGGGATTGCATTGAATCTGTAAATTGCTTTGGGTAGTACAGTCATTTTCACGATGTTGATTCTTCCAATCCAGGAACATGGTATGTCCCTCCATCTGTTTGTGTCGTCTTTGATTTCTTTCATCAATGTCTTAAAGTTTTCTGCATACAGATCTTTTGCCTCCTTAGGCAGGTTTATTCCTAGGTATTTGATTCTTTTGGTTGCAATGGTGAATGGGAGAGTTTCCTTAATTTCTCTTCCTGCTCTTCCGTTGTTAGTGTATAGGAATGCAAGAGATTTCTGTGCATTCATTTTGTATCCTGCTACTTTACTAAACTCATCAATTAGTGCTAGCAGTTTTCTGGTAGAGTCTTTAGGGTTTTCTATATATAATATCATGTCATCTGCAAAGAGTGACAATTTTACTTCTTCTTTTCCAATTTGTATTCCTTTTCTTTCTTTTTCTTCTCTGATTGCTGTGGCTAACACTTCCAAAACTATGTTGAATAATAATGGTGAGAGTGGACACCCTTGTCTTGTTCCTGTTCTAAGTGGAAATTCTTCCAGTTTTCCCCCATTTAGAACGATATTGGCTTTTGGTTTGTCATATATGGCTTTTATTATGTTGAGGTAATTTCCTTCTATGCCCATTTTCTGAAGAGCTTTTATCATAAATGGATGTTGAAATTTGTCAAAAGCTTTTTCTGCATCTATTGAGATGATCATATGGTTTTTGTCCTTCAATTTGTTGATATGATGTATCACGTTGATTGATTTGCATATATTGAAGAATCCTTGCATCCCAGGGATAAACCCCACTTGATCATGGTGTATGATCTTTTTAATGTGCTGTTGGATTCTGTTAGCTAGCATTTTGTTGAGGATTTTTGCATCTATATTCATCAGTGATATTGGCCTGTAATTTTCTTTTTTTGTGACATCTTTGCCTGGTTTTGGCATCAGGGTAATGGTAGCCTTGTAGAATGAGTTTGGGAGTATTCCGCCTTTTGCAATATTTTGGAAGAGTTTGAGAAGGATAGGTGTTAGCTCTTCTCGAAATGTTTGATAGAATTTGCCCACGAACCCATCTAGTCCTGGGCTTTTGTGTGTTGGGAGATTTTTCATCACTGCCTCAATTTCCGTACTTGTGATTGGTCTGTTCATGGTTTCTATTTCTTCCTGGTTCAGTCTTGGAAGATTGTATTTTTCTAAGAATGTATCCATTTCTTCCAGGTTATCCAATTGATTGGCATATAGTTGCTTGTAGTAGTCGCTCATGATCCTTTGTATTTCTGAGGTGTCTGTTGTTACTTCTCCTTTTTCATTTCTAATTCTGTTGATTTGCATCTCCTCCCTTTTTTTCTTGATGAGTCTGGCTAATGGTTTATCAATTTTGTTAATCTTCTCAAAGAACCAGCTTTTAGTTGTATTTATTTTTCTTATGGTTTCTTTCCTTTCTTTTTCCTTTATTTCTGCTGTGATCTTTATGATTTCTTTCCTTCTGCTCACTTTGGGGTTTCTTTGTTCTTCTTTCTCTAGTTGTTTTAGGTGTAAGGTTAGGTTGTTTATTTGATCATTTTCTTGTTTCTTAAGGTAGGACTGTATTGCTATCAACTTCCCTCTTAGAACTGCTTTTGCTGCATCCCATAGGTTTTGGGTTGTTGTGTTTTCGTTGTCATTTGTTTCTAGATATTTTTTGATTTCCTCTTTGAGTTCTTTAGTGATTTCTTGGTTGTTTAATAGTGAACTGTTTAGCCTCCATGTGTTTGTATTTTTTGCAGTTTTTTCCCTGTAATCGATATCTAGTCTCATGGCGTTGTGGTCTGAGAAGATGCTTGATATGATTTGAATTTTCTTGAATTTGCTGAGGTTTGATTTGTGACCCAAGATGTGATCTATCCTGGAAAATGTTCCGTGTGCACTTGAGAAGAAAGTGTAGTCTGTCGTTTTTGGATGGAATGTCCTATAAATATCAATTAAGTCGAGATGGTCTACTGTGTCATTTAAAGCTTGTGTGTCTTTATTGATTTTCTGTTTGGATGACCTGTCCATTGATGTAAGTGGGGTGTTCAAGTCTCCCACTATTATTGTGTTACTGTCGATGTCCCCTTTTATAGCTGTTAGCATTTGCCTTATGTACTGAGGTGCTCCTATGTTGGGGGCATAGATATTTACCATTGTGATATGTTCTTCTTGAATGGATCCCTTGATCATTATGTAGTGTCCTTCCTTGTCTCTTGTAATAGTCTTTACTTTAAAGTGTAATTTGTCTGATATGAGGATTGCTACTCCAGCTTCCTTTTGACTTCCATTTGCATGGAATATCTTTTTCCATCCCTTCACTTTCAGTCTATATGTATCCCTTGGTCTGAAGTGGGTTTCTTGTAGGCAGCATATAGAAGGGTCTTGTTTTTGTATCCATTCAGCCAGTCTGTGTCTTTTGGTTGGAGCATTTAATCCATTGACATTTAAAGTGATTATTGACATGTGTGTTCCAATGACCATTTTCTGAATTGTTTTGGGTTTGTATTTGTAGGTGTTTTCCTTCTCTTGTGTTTCCTACTTAGAGAAGTTCCTTTAGCACTTGTTGTAAGGCTGGTTTGGTGGTGGTGACTTGTCTTAACTTTTGTCTGGAAAGCTTTTGATTTCTCCCTCAAATCTGAATGAGATTCTTGCTGGGTAGAGTATTCTTGGCTGTAGGTTTCTCTCTTTCAGGACTTTCAGGATATCCTGCCATTCCCTTCTGGCCTGCAGAGTTTCTGTAGAAAGGTCAGCTCTTATCCTTATGGGTTTTCCCTTATATGTTATTTGTTGCATTTCTCTTGCTGCTTTTAATATTTTTTCTTTGTGTTTAATTGTCATTAGTTTGATTAATATGTGCCTTGGTGTATTTCTCCTTGGGTTTATTCTGTATGGGACTCTCTGTGCTTCTTGGACTTGGTTCATTATTTCCTTTCCCATGTTGGGAAAGTTTTCCACTAGAGCCTCTTCAAATATTTTCTCAGACCCTCTCTTGTTTTCTTCTTCTTCTGGGATGCCTATGATTCGAATGTTAGTGGGCTTAGTGTTGTCACCAAGGTCTCTGAGACTGTCTTCCATTCTTTTTATTCTTTTTTCTTTTTCCTGCTCTGTGGCAGTTATTTCCCCCATTCTATCTTCCAACTCACTTATTCGTTCTTCTGCCTCAGTCATTCTGCTGGTTTTAGCATGTAGAGTGTTTTTAATTTCAGTTACCTTGTTATCCATTGGTGTTTGTTTTTCTGAGTTCTTATGAACTGTTTCTTGTACTTTCTCTATTTTGTTATCGAGATTTTGTATCATTTTTACTATCATTACTCTGAATTCTTTTTCAGGCATTTTTCCTATTTCCTCCTCATTTATTTGGTCTTGTGGGGTTTTTTCCTGCTCCTTTGCCTGCATGGTGTTTCTTTGTTTCCTCATGGTTGTCCAAACTTTTGGGGTTGCTTGTCCTGGCGATAGAGGTGTTTATAGAAGACTGTCCAAGGCTCAGACTAATGTCCAAGTATTGGGTTACACAAATACTAAATCTAGGAAACACATACATGTATAAGACACACAATTACTGAATCCATTAGGACATAAGGCTCTAGAAAGACCTGACAGAACCCCAGTGTGCTAACAGATATTCAAAGAGAAACCCAACAGAAATTGACAACTGAAACAGAACAAATCAGAGACAAAAGCAAAAGCAAACAAACAACAAATAACACCTTACACATACAAACACTAATCCAGGGAGATTTTGTAAGCTAGGATCAAATATAGAAAAGAGCTAGAGTACTACCAGACCGAATGGAGATTCTCAGAATGAAATTAGACACTTGTACTAAGAACTAAGATAAAGACAAAAACCTAATGTTAAATACCAAGGCGGTGCATCATCTGGAGAGTAGAGCAAGGAGTCCGAGCAGATCGATAGTGTTGCTTATAAGTATGTTAAGATAAAATAAACTTAAAATGGCTGGAAGAAAGGGGAACAGAAGAGTGTAGTGTGGTTGGAAATATGCAAAAATAAAAAGAAAAGAATAGAAATGTATAAAAGATAGGGATGAAAGGAAAGTATGAGAGATTGCCCATACTACCAAAAACTTAGCTAGATATAGAAGTATATAAAAAGGCAAAAAAATAAAAATAGAATAAAAATATCATTAAAAAATTATGTTATAAAACTTGTAGGTCCCTTAGGGCTAAGATTGTAATGAATAAAGAAAAAAAAAAAAAGAGAGAAAAAGAAAAAAAAAAAAAAGAAAAAAAAAATCCAGAACTGATCCCAGAATGGACCAGTTCAATAGGTATTGATACTACTATTTCTGTTTCCTTAGCATCTCAGCTGTAAGTGTCCTTCTGCTCACCTTGGATTTTTTTGCATTATTCTGTGACCAGCCAAGATTCCTTTATTGTTCCTCTGTAAGTGTTGGTGTGTGGGGAGGGAGAGGGTACAATAGTGGCTCCTTCCCCTGGGAGTGAGTGAGCAGTGGCGCACTGTTCTTTCAGTTGGGCTTGGAGGTGCCTGGTGCAGAGGGACGCTGGTGGCTCAGGTGTAAACTGAAAGTCTTAGAGTTGGGCCTCTTTCCGGTTTTTTTTTTTCTCTTGGCAGCCTCCCTGCTGCAGGCGTTCCAAGGGGTTTTAATCTAGCCCCGCCTGAGTGCCTGAGGGTGCTTGTTATCCCTGAGGGCCTTAGGTGGCCCACAGGGCGTGTTTCCACTGCCTGTTGCAGAGGCGCCGAAAGAGAGGGAGAGGCTATGCGCGCGGCTCCTCCTCCCCGCCTGTGAGCCTGCAGCCTCCAGCCGCCATCATGGCCGGGCAGCTCTCAGGGACGGGCACTCCTCGCCGCGGATCTCTTCCCTGCTGTCCTCTCGGTCTGTCACCTTACTGGCAACAATTTTCCTCACCCTGAACCAGCTCTCTGGTTCCCACGCCCCTGCTCCCGGACCCTTTGTTCAGCTGTGGATCGACGTCTCGGTCTGGGAACGCTGAGCTGCGCTGCGGACCCTCCGTATGTTTCTCACTCCCTCCCGTCTGCCACAGGTCCCCGGCTTCACCCTCTTTGAGCCGTCGTAGATGCCTCCCTACCGGTTATGTTGGGCTCCTTGCGGACCTTTCTGGTGTCCGAGGCCGTCTGCTGGTGTTCAGCTGGTTCTCTGTGGGAATTATTGCGTCCTTCGGTGCATTCCCAATGCATCTGTGGAGAGGGATGCATTCCACGTCCCTCTACTTCGCTGCCATCTTTTTCCTCCGGATTAAAAGTTTTTAAGTGAACATTTTATCTTCCTACTTTTTGTTCTTTAACAGTTGTTTTCTTTTTATTATTCATCTGCCTCTTTTTGTTTTAATTTTTTAAGTTTTAAGTTTCCTTGCATTAATCTTGAGCTTTTCAGCTAAGATTTTCTAAGAAACTCCAAAAAAGCAAGACACAAACATTGGCATAATTTTAATTGCAATTTTTTATTGGCTACCCAAAGACTTGGAGGCAGCCTCGAAAATTGTTTTCAAAAATCACCATGCCTATTCATCAAGGTAAGCTATAATAAGGAAATATTTGCACCAAAGAGAGCACTGTTAATTTTATTTTACTAACACATGTAAATAAATGTTAGATACTTTAATATATGCAGGGTAATGTACAGAAATTCTTAATATATATTAAATACCCTGTAACTAATGATATTTCACATCTGTTGAGCACCTACCATTCGCCAAGCACTTTGTAAGCGTTTTCTCATTTCCTCATGAAAGCCTTGTGAGATGAGTGTCATGATCATCCCTATTTTATGGATGAGGAAACTGAGGCTCACAGAAGTTGTATAATTTGGCCAAGGTCAAAGAACTGATGGACATAATGAGTAAAATATTAACGCCAATGACTGTATATCTACCGTTGGCCTGAAATTCACGTCTCAGGAACTGACCTCGTTCATTGCGAAAGAAAATTTTAAATGCCAAGGTCACTAGTTTTAGCAAAACTGTATTATAACACCATAAGAGAGTTCCACGCATTTCAATTGCCTATAATGCAGGGACTCAGGATGATAAAGTAAATGACAAGTACCAAGCTAGGTTCCACCACAGGTGCCAGCCGTCCTGCTGGGCCACCGGATTCCGTCCCTGTCCTGGCTCTTGCTGGCACCGTATGGCAACAGTCATTTGTGTTAATATAATTACTGGGGGTGAGGCTTCGAGTCTTGTGGCTCTTGGGACGTCTAAACAGTGGCAGTGGGTCCAGTGATTTCCCAATTATTTGGCACCCTTCCCTTAGCCTAATCCAGGGAGACTGGCCACAAGCATACTCGGGAAATGGAAACCACCTTCTGCCCTGTTATTTTCCCAGATGGCTTTGCACTGTGATCTCATCTTCTCTGCTCCACCCTCTCCTCTGTGTCATCGCTCTATTTCCCCTGCTTCTCTCCCATATGTAGGAGAATGTAAACCTTTAACCTGCTTTCATTTGAGCAGGGAGGGTAGCTAGGGAGAGGAGAAAAACCAACAGCCAATCCTACAATACTCAAATTTGTTTTCAGGGTTGAGGGTGTTAAGGCAAGGATTTTCAGTTCTTGAGAATTAGGAAACAAACAAAAAGTTAGTCTTCTTTTAATACAAAATATTGAATATTAAATAATTATGGTACTCACTAATACTTTTATTTTCCTTTATGTAATCTTAATGTGCTTTCAACTTTATATATTGACAACCCTTAATTTATATTACCATTACACATTGTTAACTGGCTCACTTGAGTAGGGGAAGGGGAAAAACTTGTCTTGGAGAACGTTTTATCTGTTTCTGCATAACCCACATTTGACTTCTAAAACATTAATTACCTTTGCAGTGAGGCAAACAGAAAGTGTTAGAAGGTCAGTCAAATCTCATGTATTAGGTATTAGCTGGTGGCCTTTGAGAGCACAGAGAATGCACAATTAGGCTGTGCATTGCATGTTACTTTTCACTAATGCCTTTGAAGCAGCTTGAACAATGTAGAACAGCTGATTGTAGCTCCTTTAAACTTTACCTCTTTTCCTCCTCCAGTTTGACCCCATGCCTTAGGTCATAACATATTTCACTGCTTACTATTATTATTGCTAAAGTATTTTAACTGTTAATTCCAATGGGATAGGTCACTTTCAGTGGCTCTCAATTTTACCTCTTGAAACTTATAATAGCACATAGCCCTGTGCGAATAGCTGAGGAAATAATGGAATTCTAAATAGTTATCCAAGAATTTGGTCCAGAAATAAAACTGTGTATCCAAAAGCAAATCCATTCCAATTTAATCCAGGGTGATATGTACCTTTATCTATATATCAGAAGTCTTTGTTAAAACATGCAAATATACTTATGAATTTAAGTAACTTCCACAGTTATCTGAGCTGAACCCTTCCAATTTGCTAGAATTATTTTTTTTAATAATTATCATATACTCTTAACTTAAACCTTAGATATTGGACTCTTACCATCAAGTAATTCCTGAAATGACATTTAGAACCATCTGATCACGGTGTTTTTCTAGGACATTGTTTCTTACTGCTTTTTGCCACTAGATGGAAGAAGCAGGTTAACAAAATGATATTTTTGGTGCCTTATTCAACTCTACCCAGAAACAACCACAAGACCGTGTTTAAAATAATGACAGTCTCAGCATTCTTTTATTTTATTTATTTTTACTGCAGTATTTCTTTTCATGTGAATACTGGATCTAGAAACTGTATCTTTTTGTATTTTTTATAGAGATTAGTTCTCTTTTTATTATTTTAAAGGACTGACATTTTTGAAAGTAACCAAGAAAGAAAACAACTGCCAGCTGGAAGAGGAGAGGTAAGAATTATATAAAAATATTAGTAGCAGGTATGTTGCAAAGTAATTCTACACATGGATTATTGTCCAATAAATAACAAACCTCATTCATTTAATTATTCTTTTGTGCCACAAGTGCTTACTGAGCAATTGGCACATTGAAGACACTAGTCTAGGTGCTGAGAAACGCACAAGGGATGACTTAAGTGCAGCAACTGCTTATAAAATTTTTACATTCTATAAGAGCTGAGCAAGAGGTAAGTTGTATTCATTTATACATCATTTAAAATAAGGTAGAAATGGATAAATACTAGAAATATGGGTGCAATATTTTGGACATACAGGGAAGGTGGGTTTGGAGTGTCACTTTCACCTGAGGAGGGCAGGAATCACTTCACGAAGAAGCTGGAATTAAGAGGGATGGTTGATGTGGGAGGGGCAGAGAATGGCTTTCCTGTGTTAGAGGCAGGATGAACAAAGGCACAGAGCAGGAAATAGCAGTTTAAAAACAAGTATAATGATGAAAGGACAGTGCATTTTAAAAAGCAGTTTAAATGTTTGTGTAGATAGGACATTATAAAATGTAGTTTTTGAGCAAATGGTAGATACAGAAAGTAACCTCAGAAGCTAAAGCATCATATAGAGAAGAGTAGGCATTCTGGAAAAGTGAAGCTTCAGCTTGGAAACAAGTTCGCTCAAGATGAAACAATCTGGAAATGGGAACACTAGCATCCATCTGATGCCAGTGTTTCATCAAATGTAGGTTTACTATACATGTGGGTCTGTAAATTGGTGGGAAGGCTCCATGAGAGAATGATAATTCTGCCTTAGGAGGGCAGCTTCCTGCAGCTTCTATTCTCTTTCACCACTCTGCACATGTTAGAAGGCAGACCAATGTGGTAAAGTGTCATTTGACTCCAAAAAACAGTATTTAATCTTTAGAATAACAGGTAGTACCACCTACCTTCATACCTAGTGGTCTACTGATGTGAACAATCAAAGAATTCTATTCCAGCTGTTGAAGGCGATGAGCTTGAACCTTGATATTATGAGTGGCTGTAAAATTATCCAGCTTTTAAATCCAACCACAGAATTTGATTTTATGGCCTCCTGTGGAACTGTAGCTACAGGTTAACTAAAGGTTATGAAGTAATATTTCCTTTTTATGGTTCTGAATTCACTGCCTTGTAATTTCAGAGATCACCTTGTTCTACAGTGGGACAAGCTTTATGGTGTTATAATTTTGTAGAGCTCAATGAAGATCATGTAACTTTTTCTTTTCCAAATTCAGATTCTATATTATTCCTATAATATTATTCGTATGTAGCTCATCACTATTTTAATTGCTAGAAATGTAGATAGGACACCTTCTATAATTTTAAGCCTTATATTTCCTGTTTTGTTCTATACCTTGCTTATAAGTAAGGTATAATTAAAACTTAAAATTAAATATTATCTTATATCTTAATGGGAGTAAAAATGTTTTGCATTAAGTCCTATTTAAATTTGATAACTGTGTGACAGTATATAGGATTACCTGTTATATATATACATATGTGCTTTTATATATTTATATCAGATTAATAATTTCAGATTATAAACAGCCTCACCATTTTATTCTATAAAGCAACTTTGTGGTAATAGCTAAATATATGCATATTTTCCCAAATTCAAAATAGTAATCTCTGATTTTAATACACATATAAAATATTAGCTATGTTTAGATTTTATTAAACAAAGCTAATAATTCTATTTTGTTGACACTTCATATACTTTATAAAACATAAGCTGATTCCCCTACAAGGATCAGTTTGATTTTATCACTTTTTCCCATCTACAATTAAATCTTAAAAAAAGAATCATAACTCAGTAGTAGTATATTAGATCTGAAAAAAATACAACTTCAGAGGTACTTATCAGAAGGATAAAAAATGACTATAGAAGCCTACATAAATTACTGACTTTCTTTTAGGGCTGTGTCTACATAGGCAAGGCAGAGAATAGAGGTACTTATTTGAAAAGAGCTGGGTAAAAAATTTTAAGCCCTGTAATTGAAGAAATGATGCAGTAAGTAGTGTGTAGCCTGATTACCTGGACTGTATATTTACATTGATTCCATTGACTTGACATAATTGCCTTAACTCTCTGTAACTCTTCACCCTTATAGATATGGGTAGAAAACCTAGAAATAAAATTCTCTAATTTGATACAACTTAGCCCTACCTTTAATTCAGCTTAATTTCCTGTTATTATCACTTGAAAATCATTGGTGATTTTCCTATGGAGACTTTTAAAAAAGAAATCTAACAAGAAAAGTTTATATAGCTCAATAAAACATGCTTGTTAAAGTTATTTGCTCTTTATTGACTTTTAGAAGTTTATTTCTTCCAGTTTGGAAAAATGTTGTTTTGCCTTTTAGAAGTCATAGCATTTTTGGCCCGATAACATCTCTCTGTTACTACAGGTGATATAATATTCCTTTGTGAAAACCTGATTAAAACAAAACAAAACTCATCAGTCAAAATTCTGTTCTTTGTAGTGCTGGCATCAAATGGGAATTTCATAAATTTAACAGAAAGAAGACTTTATAAACAGTTGAGAATTTGGTAAACATCGAGCTGTTTTAGGAAGGGGGCTACATCAATTACATCAGCAGTTGAGCATAAAGGTACCTAAAACTATTGTGTATGGAGTTTTTGTTTTGTTTTGTTTTTGCATTTAAGCTTTTCTTTATATGCAAAGTGGGTTTAATAAAATAGATAACTCACTTCAAATGTTTCATACCAGAGAACTTGTGAATACTAGAATAAACAATATGTGCTTCTTGTCCACACGTATTGATTTTATTTTGTTTTACTGCAGATGATATTTTTACTGAAATTTCCAAGTTGCCAGAAGAGTGCCTTTGACCATTTTAAGATATTAGAAAGAACATAATCTATTTATAAGAAAAGAAAAAGCCTTTAGCATAATAGAATTAAAAATTGTCCTAACTCTTTTTCTAAGCAAAAGTAGCTCAGAACTAGACAGAATTTCAGAATATTTAGGAAGAAAAGAACAATCATACCACTGAGTATATGGAGTTTTAAACTTTTCTGCAGATAAATTTCTTTTGCTTTTATGATGGGATAGTTTTCTAAATGGCTGTTTAAACATATAGCATTCAATGCTTACAGTAATTTATTCCTGGCTTAAAATTTTGCTTTCTTTCCTTCCATGAGAATCACTTTGGTTAATTTCCTTTACGTAATGAGAAATGAATAACTGAGAATACATGAGTGTATATAACACTAGGAGATTGAAGAAGTATTATGTTGTAGAGAGGGAATAACGAATCCCATTGTTACTGAATTGAGTTCTATTCTTTAAGATCCTTTTCTCTTACAGACATTTCACAGAATCATTTGAAATAAAGACTATAACTTTGAAAACAAAGGCTTACCAGTGTAGTTAGGGGAAATTGGAATAGAGAAATACATTTTGGATAAAACTTCAAATTTCTTAGAATATTTTTGTTCTTCTATACATCCTTCAGAGTGATTCTTCTAAAACATAAACCTTGTCAGTAAGTTCTCTGCTTAGAACCTGACATTGGCTTCCCATGGCTTCAGCATAAACTCTAATGTTAGCCCCAGGATCTCCCCCGCCTCTTGCCAGCATCATTTCTCTCACTGTGTCCCCTGTCACCTACCATGCACTTTGTGCTCCTTTCCTGTTCTGTTCCTACACATCTTTCGGTTGTAACTTCTGTGAAATCTTTGCTGGCACTGTCTACTCTTCCAGTTCCCACAGTCAGAACTAGAGGCTCCCCACCCTGTGCTCCCATACTTCTGTTAACAACACCCTCACAGTTTTCTCACGTGTTGTTCACAGTTCTCTTTTCCATTAGATTGTGAGTTACCTAAGGGCAAGGGAAGTGTCTAGTTTTTGTAGTTTGACGTCTAGCACAGAAAAGGTGGTTACACAAGAAATGCTTGTTTTATTAATTAATATTTAATAAGCATTTAATGTATACCCAGGTAAGAACAACATTCTCAGATTACATTTTAGGGAGATATGCAGAAGTCAGAAGCTAGCATGGGATGTGAATAATAAATGCTGACCAACTGACGTCATTATTTTCTATTCTCAAAAAACTTGAAATTGAAGTAGGCAAAATAAGCACCCAGAATAAACTATCCAAGATAGTTATATTCAACATATGTATTTTCTTCTCTTGTGCAGCTCAAGTCCCAGGAGGCATTTTCTGACTCCTCTAACCTATAGTTACCTCCATGTTTCTATTACTTTTCTGTGTTATCCAGTCAGGCTCTAAATCTATGCCTCATTGAACTGTTCATTGGTTTTTATTTATTTGTTTTTTTCCCTTTTTTATTTATCTTACTTTTTTTAAGAATTTTTATTGAGATACAGTTAACAGACAATAAACAGCATATATTTAGAGTGTACAATTTGGTATCCCAATCTCCCAATTCATCCCCCCCCCACCCTCCCCACTTTCCCCACTTGGTGTCCATGTGTTTGTTCTCTACATCTGTGTCTCTATTTCTGTCTTGCATTTCCTCTTTCATAGTTGTTAGCACTTGCCCTATGTATTGAGGTGCTCCTATATTGGGCGCATATATAGTTGTAATTGTTATCTCCTCTTGGATGGATCCCTTGATCTTTATGTAATGTCCTTTCTTGTCTCTTGTAACATTTTTTATTTGAAAGTCTATTTTATCTGATACAAATATTGCTACTCCAGCTTTCTTTTGATTTTCATTTGCATGGAATGAAATGCATTTTTCCATCCCCTCACTTTCAGTCTGTATGTATCCCTAGGTCTGAAGTGGGTCTCTTGGAGACAGCATATATATGGGTCCTGTTTTTGTATCCATTCAGCCAGTCTGTGTCTTTTGGTTGGTGCATTTAGTCCATTTACATTCAACGTAATTATCGATATGTATGTTGCTATTACCATTTTCTTAATTGTTTTGTTTTTGTTTTCGTAGGTCCTTTTCTTCTCTTACGTTTCCCACTTAGAGAATTTCCTTTAGCATTTGTTGTAGGGCTGGTTTGGTGGTGCTGAATTCTCTTAGCTGTTGCTTGACTGTAAAGCTTTTGATTTCTCCCTCGAATCTGAATGAGATCCTTGCTGGGTAGAATATTCTTGGTTGTAGTTTCTTCCCTTTCATCACTTGAAATATATCATGCCACTCCCTTCTGGCTTGCAGAATTTCTGCTGAGAAATCAGCTGTTACCCTTATGGAAGTTCCCTTGTATGTTATTTGTTGTTTTTCCCTTGTTGCTTTTAATAACATTTCTCTGTCTTTAATTTTTGTCAATTTGACTACTATATGTCTTGGCGTGTTTCTCCTTGGGTTTATCCTGCCTGGGACTCTCTGCGCTTCCTGGACTTGGGTGGCTATTTCCTTTCCCATGTTAGGGAAGTTTTCAAGTATAATCTCTTCCAATATTTTCTCGAGTCCTTTCTCTCTCTTGTCTCCTTCTGGGACCCCTATAATGCGAATGTTGACATGTTTAACATTGTCCCAGAGGTCTCTTAGACTGTCTTCAGTTCTTTTCATTCTTTCTTCCTTATTCTTTTCTGCATCAGTGATTTTCACCATTCTGTCTTCCAGGTCACTTATTCGCCCTTCTGCCTCAGTTAATCTGCTATTGGTTCCTTCTAGTGTATTTTTCATTTCAGTTATTGTGTTGCATATCTCTGTTTGTTTGCTCTTTACTTCTTCTAGGTCTTTGGTAAACTTTTTGATCTTTGCATCCAGTCTTTTTTCAAAGTCCTGGATCATCTTCACCATCATGATTCTGAATTCTTTTTCTGGAAGGGTGCCTATCTCCTCTTCATTGAGTTGTTTTTCTGGGGTTTTATCCTGTCCCTTCATCTGGTACAAAGTCCTCTGCTTTTTCATTTTCTCTATCTTTCTGTGGCTGTGGTTTTCAGTTCCACAAGATGAAATACTGCTGATACTGCTGTCTGCCCTCTTGTGGAGGAAGCTGTCTAGGAGGCTTGTGGGTGCTTCCTGATGGGAGGGACTGATAGTGGGTAGGGCTGGGTGGGCAGAACTCAGTAAGACTTTAATCCGATTTGGTGCGCAGAGCTCAGCAAAACTCTAATCTGCTTGTCTGCTAATGGGTGGGGCTGTGTTCCCACCTTGTTGGTTGTTTGGCCTGAGGCTACTTAGCACTGGAGCTTACAATCTCTTTGGTGGGGCTAATGATGGACTCTGGGAGGGTTCACGCCAATGAGCACTTCCCAGAATCCCTGCTGCCAGTGCCCCCATCTCCTCGGTGAGCCACAGCTGCCCCCCACCTCTGCAGGCCACCCTCCAACACCAGCAGGTAGGTCTGGTTCAGTCTCCTATGGGGTCACTGCTCCTTCCCCCTGGGTCCTGGTGAGCACACTTTTTTGTGTGCCCTCCAAGAGTGGAGTCTCTGTTTCCCTCAGTCCTGTGGAGGTCCTGCAATCAAATCCCGCTGGCTTTTAAAGTCTGATTCTCTGGGGATTCCTCCTCCCATTGCTGGACCCCGAGGTTGGGAAGCCTGACGTGGGGCTCAGAACTGTCACTTTAGTGGGTGGACTTCTGCAGTATAACTGTTCTCCAGTTTGTGAGACACCCACCCAGCATTTATGGGATTTGATTTTAATGCGATTGTGCCCCTCCTACTGTCTCATTGTGACTTCTCCTTTGTCTCTGGATGTGGGGTGTCTTTTTTGGTGAGTTCCAGTGTCTTTCTGTGGATGATTGTTCAGCATTTAGTTGTCATTCTGGTGCTTTTGCAAGATTAAGTGAGCGCACGTCCTCCTACTCCGCCATCTTAATCCTATCTCTGTTCATTGGTTTTTGGATGTGCATTTTGTCTTTCTTTCTGGTTATAAAGATTATATGTTCCTTTATGGCAGGGGTTACATCTTCTACTTTGAATTTTCTCTGCAGGACCTAGTGAGAAGTTGCACATGTAATACGATCTCAAAAATTATTTATGGAATGTGTAGGGGTTCAGAATGAGCCTCCTCAGAATGTGTCACCTTTGTATGAAGATTGGTTTGAGCTGGGGACAGTTGAGTCCCTGCAGGTTGAAGAGAAACTACTGCCTTTCTCTTAGCTACCTAGAAGAATTTGAATTAGGAGTTTTTCCCAGAAAAGAGTTATTAGCAGAGATAAATTTTATCTAAGTGGCCCCATCTACATGGCAGGGCAAACATCTAGTTATCAAACTTCTTTTCTTCTTCCTGTCCTGTGAATAACCCTTCTATCCTCAGAAGCCCCAGGCCCCTATCCCATGCCTTTGCTCAGGATGGCATCTATACCTCATTTTACCTTTTGGTCTTTGAACCTCTCATGTATGTGGGGTTCCCATATGTACAAACTAAAGTTTGATTTTCTCCTTTTTATCTGTATCATGTCAATTTAATTCTTAGACCAGCCAGAAGAACCTAGAAGGGTAAAGGAAAGTTTTCTTCTTCCCCAACAAATGAATAAAAGCAAAATCACATCATTAACCATTGTAAATACTACATAAATAAATGTACCTGTGTATTAAGTCACAAAAAGCAATTCCTCAAAATATTTTTTGTACAAATTTTGCTATGGGTGAATACCACACTGAAATGTTTTACTACAATTAATATAATTCCTTAAAATGTAATGGGGTGTTCATTGCCTTGAAGATATTAGGAAAAAATGTTATTTCAGTTTAATTTGATCAAGACCAAGGAAGCAAGAAAGACATTGTTTTACTTATATCATGGGATTTGCTTTTCTGTCTCGTTTTGACAGTTGGAATATAGAATTACCACAACATGGCACAGTTTCCTAGTGCTGCACAGGCCTGTGACTCTCAAGTTTAAGTCTGGGGTCCAGGGCTTACTGATGGTAGTGAGTGTTCCTTTCTTTGATGATCTTCCAGTACCACCTGGCGAAGCAGGACAGCCTTTTGATGGACTCTGGGAGTATGAAGGTGAGAAATTTTCTATTCTGAGTGCAAAGCTGAGAGAAATAGAGAGCACATATTGTGATCTATGGCAGTGCTCTCTTGCAATATCTAGTAATCCCCTCAGAGTTTCCAAATACCTTATGCTACTAACCCCAAGTGTCTGAAAATTCAGTAACGTGGAAAGCTGAGGTCAAAAATTGTGTGACCTGGAATTCAGATTTTGGGAATGAACAGTCTATATCTGGTAGGTACTTAAGAAAATTATCTATGAAACAGTATTAACAATTCATGTGAAAATGTTAGTTTGAGTAATAAATATAGATAATTGATTTGTTTCAGGTGTTGTATGGTATTTGTAAGCATGCCTCCTTAAATTTAAATTGACAGTGTTGTCTAAGTTCTAGGAACTATAAGACTGTACCTTTCAAATATTTTTTAGTAGTCTTGTGATTCTTATTTCTAAAAACGTAGCTATATATTTTGAGAAAGATTTTTCTTCCAGGTATTTTATGTTTTAGTGATTTATAGATTTCATTGAATAGGTTAGGGAAAATAAGGTAACCTTTTCATGAAATCATAGTGTATTGGAACTCTGCCTGTGAGGAGTCTAGAAGTCTGGCTACCTTAAACAGACCTGTGTCTACATCTAAGGCCTCTTGATTGCAAATCCAGAACCTTCCAAGATAAGCTATTGTCCTGTTAATAAAAAAAAAAATTCATTTCTTCAACTACTAGAATTTAATGAGTAGAAATTCTTTCTCCGGAACCTCTCTTGAAACCATATTTACAACTTTGTTGTGGACACAAAAACCTTCTCTTTCTTTACCCCAAACTTCTCACGCCTAAATCTGAACTTGTCCTTATCCACAATCACTTTTATTTCTGACTTTCCAGTTTCTGTTATTCTCCAAGTTACCAGCATTGAGATCCTGATGCCATCATTGACCTCTTCGTTTTTTTACCCCCACAAAGAGTTATTAAATCCTGTTGGTTGTTCTTCCAGGGGTGTCCCTTGAATATGTCCCTACATTTCCACACTCAGAATGACTTCTTGAGGACTGTCTAGACTATTACAGTATGCTTTCTGATGGTGTTTCTGCTCCCAGCGTCTCCCTGATCCTGCTTATCTCACACACAAAGACCTGGCTTGTGGTCCTAAAACACCACTTTGATTATGTTACTCCATTTTTTCAAGAAGATTAATAGTTCCATTTGCTAGCATGGTTAAGCTCAAAATTGTTAGACTGCTGTTCAAGGCCTTTGATTGGCTGCTCCTCAAACTGTGTTCAATTACTGTTCCTCCAGAAACCTCTGCCTCAACCAAGCAGGTCTGCTCGTTTTAACTTCAATGATTTGAAACTTTGAACACATCGAATTTTCCTTTCTTTTAGCCTACCCAAATCCCCCCTTTCAACCTGACTAAAATGTCACCTCCTCTGTGAAGACTTCTAAGATAATCCAGTTCATGGCGATTACTCTATCTTTTGAACTCTTATATTTATGCTGTGCCATTCATTTAAAAAATTATTATATACTACTTCATGACATTTACGTAACCCCATATTGAATTTTCTCTAATATTTTTGACTGCTGTTTAAATTCTTAGATAATGTGTTTCCCTTATTATATTTAAAACTCCTAAAAGGCAAGAACATGTATTTTCTGTTCCCTGAGTGGATTTACTGTAAAGCTAATGAAACTTATGTTTCAGGGCCCCTACTTGTGTGGGTCCCTTCTAAGGTCCCATGTATAAGTTTGATTTCATAATTTTGAATTTTTTTCAGACAGGGTCCTTCCAAATTGTTAACCTTCTGGCCCCATAAACCTTAGGTCCAACTCTGAATGGGAATGATAGCTAACAATCTATATTCATTTTGTGCTTATGTTGAGGCACTGTTTTGCTATTTCTGTTTAGCTACAGATAGAAAGAACTCCCCTCCTCTGTGCCACTCAAACCCCAATATAATAAATTATATTAATTGCCCAATTTGTAATAATAAAGAATACAGAAATCTAGCAGAAGCAAGCACATGCAGAGCAGAAGATACAGGATCTCTCTGAGCAGCTTCCTTTGGCCCCCAAAAGTCTTGGTAATGACACAGTCCCAGCAGGGCTCAGTCATGAAGCCTCTAAGAAGGTGGATGATTTATTATGCCATGGCCTTTTATGGTTGGGATTTATGTCATCACTCAGGAAAATCTTATACTAGCAATAATGTGTCCTTAACCAGAAATATTTGGAGACATCTGAATTCTCTTGCTCTTCAAGTCTGTGTGGCATCAGAAGGTCATAGTCTTATTGGGGTGGAGGTAAAAGAATGGAGACATTCCAATGCACAGGATGCCCTGAGCAGAATTTCAAGCATTTTATAAGTATTGTTCCATTTAATCCTCACTGCAGTCCTGTGAGATAGGTATGGTTACTGTCATCATTTTACAAATGAGGAAGCAGAGGCTCAGAGAAGTTCATCTTGCCTGTGATCACTCAGTGAATAAGTAATGGAGCTGGTACTCAAAAGGCCAGGTTGTCTGATTTTAGAACTAGAATTTTTAAAATTCCTTACTAGATTGATTACAGTAGATGAATTTGTTTGAATTATCTTTTAAAAAATTTTTTTTTGAAATTCTCTTTTTATTTATTTACATCCGTCAAGTCTGTTCATTGACATTAATGTTGAAAAATATGCTGAGGGAGAAAAAAGAGGTTCCAGTGAAAATGTTTGGAAAAGACTGCAAACTCTATTTATCCCTTGGAGAGTCACTATGAATATTAGCGTATTAGTTAGTAATTCCCAAATCCTTCAGAAAAGAAATCTGTTTCATGTTATTAACCCAACATACATAAAGATATTTTCCACTGTTCAGTAATACTAATAACAACAATGGCAACTGTCATTGTTGAGTACTTACTATGTGCCAGACACTATTCCAAAAACTTCATACATTAGTTGTAGGACATAGATACCATTTTTACCTCCATTTGACAGGTTAGGAAACCAAAGTGTAAAGCATTTGAGAAATTTGTCCGCGATCACATAAGTGGCTTAGGCACAATTTGAAGTCAACTACTATTCTAAGCTGCCTCCTACATTTCATACCTACTATCTATAGAAATTCTGCAGAATTAGTGTTTCAATGAAATCACTTTGGGAAACAATTGAAACAATATTTTGTATGGACAATGTATAAAGTAACTTTTAATATTCACAAGGTCCTGAGAATGTTACACTGAGTTTTCTAAAATAGTTTGCAGTAATGTTGAATATAAAACTTTAATTTTATAAGGTACCAGATTTGCATTCTTCAGAATGTGACTCTTTACAAATGTTTACTTTCTTGACTCTTTGTGGATTAAATTTCTCAATATAATGATTGTTTTTTATTTGCAGTTGTTGAATCATTTTTTTTTTTTTTGAACAGCAAGACTGAACAGTACCTGGAGTTAGAACTCTGCCCATAAGTTCTCTTCTAATACACACAAGCTGCTCGCTGCTTTAGGCTAAATTTCCAAATGGTTTTAAAAAATCATTAAACTCTCAAACATTCTATTTGGTTTGCAGAATATGCATGAGTCCCACCCATATTTATTATTGTAGACATTACGCAAAGTTAGAAGCATTAAAGTTGGTAGACTGTGCATTTCCGCTGAAATGCATAATAACACAGGTGATTAAGATTATGATATTTCCTTAAGGCTGACCCACTTCCTGGTTTAAATTCATCATGATTGGTGTTTGTTCATGTAACTAGTCTCACAGGTCTCAAAATTATAGAGAGCTTCTAGTGTAGTTATGATACCCAATTTTTTTTTAGGATATTTATGACTCTAATTCAACTCCACTAAGTTCTACACACACACACACACACACACACACACACACACACACCCCTTACACTTTATAGACTTTGTCTTTGAGTTAACAAGCAAAACAATGTTTAGAAGGTAATTCCCCAATGAGATGAGTTCTGAGTTCCAAAGCATTTGTTTTAAACTTTAAACTTTAAAAATTTAAAGCCATCTATTTAACTCCGTCCGTTGCATCACCCATTTCTACACAAAGTCCAGACAAGGGTGTATGGATTCTTCTGGCCCTTACTGTGATATTGATATCTGTAAAGATGCTCAGTCGAGGAGTATGGTTTAGAGATGCATTGCATGGCTATAACGTTAAAGAAAGAAAGAATTCTTTAGATAGTCATTCTGGATTGTTAAATACAATTTTACCACACTTAAAAAGCACTTAAAACGTTCAGTCTATTTGAATCTCTTCACATTCTGCCTGGTGAAAATGCTATACTGGACTTTTCTCTGTGACAGCCAGTCATCTAAGGATGTACTTCCCCTCCTCAAATTAACCTTATCCACAGATCTCTCGCTCTTCCTTTCGGTAAAAGTTATTCGTTAAAGTGCTTATTCATTTCTGTCCTCTTATCACAAGGCTTGTTTTGTGATTTTCTTAGATGTAACAAATAAGCAAATTCAGTTAGGTGCAGCTGTGTCACTGAACCTATAATTTTGAAAAAAATCACATATTTTGTGTGCTTTTCTCCTTTGATGATGAAAGGAAATCATATACATCGGAAAACACTTAGGAAATAATAAAAGGCACATACACAAATAAAAATCAACTGTAATATTACTACCCAGATGAAGTCGCTATTCACCTTTGGATGTATAACCAGGCATCTAAATAGCTGAATATGACCAGCAGGTTGGTTTGTTTGTTTTTGTTTTTTTGTTTTTTGTTTTTGCTTACAGTGTGTTTTTACAGTTTTGCATTGAACTGCTTACACTCAGAGTGCTTCTCATAGTTATAGTACATGCCTGGTCCTCTGCATATTTGAGCATGAGGTCTCTAGAATCACAGTGCGACATTTTTTTGAGCATATTATAATATTGTCATAGAAAACAAGCAGAAGCAATCAGCATTAAGTTCTTTTGAGTCCCAAGCTCCCAGTCAGATAATTTGCTTTCCATTGCATTCCTTTCTGTTAGAGGAAAAAGGGTAAGTGGCAGAGGGAACCACTATGCTATTCTTGGCTTTGGCGTTATTAGCATTGCTAAAATGCTTCCTCAGTTTGGATGGGTACCCTTCAACTTTTGTGCATCCATGGGACAGTTCTGATCCTCATCTTTTTCATTGAAGCAAAGTGTGAGACAATGAAATAAGCCAATCAATGAGGCATTTTAAAGCACTGTATTGTTTTTGCCAAGTCATGCTGGTGAAACCTAAGATCTGCTAAGCGTCAGTTGAGCATCAGTTGTTTTAGATAATAACAGCAACAATAATGACTAAGGCTTACATTAGCTTACACAATGCTTACATTGTATCAAATGCTATTCTAAGCACTTTTCGCATGTTAAATTCTTTAGCCATACTATAATCCGTTTTACAGGTGAGGAAACATGTCTCTGTTGAGTAACTTGACCAAGGTTTCACAGCTAGTAAGTAACAGAGTCTAAATTTGAATCCAAGAAGTCTGATTTTTAAAGTCTATGCTCTTTAATCCCTGTGCTGCTTCTGTCGATAACTTAATAATTATATTACCTTGGGTTGCTAAAATAATTTCTTCAAAATGAATCAGTTATTTTCTTCACTTTTATTGTGTGGATAGTCACATCTGAACAAGGAGAATAGTTTCAACGGGTAAAACCCAGATATGTTGTAATTTTAATCATATAAATGCATAAAACATTAAGAACAGAAAACAAAAAAATAGTGCCCAAAGTTGAAAATCTTGAATATTTATAAAACTTTAAATATTTTGATTCATAAATTGATACTGTGCCTCTAGATATTCTGTGACTAAGTAAAATTGAAAGTCTCCTGTATTCTTCAGAATTCTTTTATTTAAAAGAAATACAACTTAAGGAAATTTGAACAGAAAGAAAGAATTGTTGGCTTAGATACTTCAGAAGATGAGGTGAACTAGCTGGCCTGCTTCAGTTTACCTCAATCCGAAGATTAGAGTGATGTCAACGAGTATTTCTCTCTTGCTCTTTTATCTTCTCACACCTGCATGTCCTGCCTACCTCCCCCCACCCCCCAATTCATCTCTAAATCCCTTCCACATCTATGTGCATCCGTGTTGTTCTTTCCTCCTGTAGAGAGGCACTTCCTTTATGAGGTGGTGGTGAGGGAAGGGACACAGGCCCTTGAAAATTTGCAGCAGTCCTAACTTAGCCACCTTAAGGGAAACAGATTTCTTCTTCCCACTTCAGTGTAAGGAGGCTATGATACTATCATTGCCAGCCGGGGAAGAACCACATAGCTTGAAGGGTGAGGAGCAGTTCTTCAAAGGTAATGAGGGTTCCGAGTAAAAGAGAGAAAGGAAATCTGGCAGAGAGAGGTGTTTGGTGTCCATTTTATCTCCACATCCCCAGCACAGTCATTATATAGTTCTTAAATATAAATCCTATGGGTTATTCAAATTCTTCATGTTTTCTTTCTTTTGTTCCACCTGGAACCCTACCTTTTGGCAAATTTTCTGGTGTACTGAATGGAAAAACAAATGTGCGTAAGCTATTTTGCCATATATCAGGAACTACTAAAGTATGTTGTTGGGAGATAAGATTGAAATTATTAACATTTTAATTTCTTCTGATAAAAGAATTTGTCTTTTGTAGTCCCAAGATTAATAAGAAAATCAAGAATTTATCATTCTGGGTGTTCAAGTTCTTATGTGTTAAGACTTCTCTGAATGTCTTAAAGATATGCTTCATTAACTCACCACATTTATTGCCACTTTGAAGATTTTATTCTTTAGATTATAGAAAGGCAGGCATTTTACTGTAAGTACTTATTGCCTATATTGTCTTTCTAAGGCAAGATCTTGGAAGGAACTAGATTATCTTGATACGTTAGAAGTCCTGCTTCATTTAATCTTAATAGTGCATTCATCCATGTAGTCTATAATTCTTGAGATGAATGTCTGTAATAAAGAAAATGAAATTATTTTAATGTAAAAATATGTCTTGATTACTGACTTATTTATTTAAAACATCTTTTTTCCTAGTACTTAATATGTTCCAGGCATTGTTTTAGGCACTAGAGATAGAGTAATGAAAAAAAATGGCAAAAAGTTCTTTCCTCATGGAACATTTACTCAATGAATTACAGTACATAGGTTGTAACATGAATGGTTGTATTATTGACATAATTTTATAGGTACTATGTGATTGACTTATAGATAACATTTACTGAGGAGTTATGATATGCCAGGCTCTGCTAAGCATACTGTACATATTACCTTAGTGTCTTCACCTGGGAAGGAAGTATTACTATTTTGTTCATTTTACAGGTGAGGTATAAGAAGCTGAGGTACACTAAATGTCAGAGCAGGCGTTCAAGCACAGACTCATCTGACCTGGAAGCCTGCAGTCTTAACCGCCGTACTGCATTGCTTCCAGTGCCCAGAGCATTGGCAGCAACAGGGTGGGGCCTCATAAACCATCCTTGCACAGAAGTGTTTCTGAGCCATGCTTATAATAATGGCATTGTGTTAGGCTCTAGAGACAGTGCAAGGATGAGCATGACAGAGTCCTTTACTTTATTTGCTTTAATTAAACTTATTAATAACTTGGAGGGAGCTATTAACTAAGATGTCTGTAAAGTGACAGAATCCGTGAAGTGCAGATATAAATATAAGTAAGGGAAATGTCAACAGACGTCATGTTATAAATTAGGATAGTAAATTACTCCATGATTATAACATGAATCAATCCAACCATCTAAAACTGCTGCTATAATGAATAAGAGGAATCTTTGATTCCAATAAAATTAATCTCAAAACCATGGGACATAATTTTTTTCTATATTCTGAATCTAGAGCTTACCCTCTAGATTTTCAGATATATTTGTTTGAAAGATTTTGTAGTTATTTCTGTTTTTAAAAAAGGGTAGGGATATGTGAAACTTGGTATTATATAAAAATGGTAATTAAAGAAATTTTTTTCTAGTTACTCAGATGTATTTCCTAGTAATCTATTCCTTGGTTCTAAAAGTTGCCTTTTCCTTACCCCTTCCTTTTCTTTGCCTCATTGTCTCTGGCTCTTTTGTCCTGCCTCCTACTTTCTCTCCCTTGTCCCAACTTTTCTTTTCCTATCTGGCATAGAATTGTAGAATGTTAGGGCTGGAAGGAATTTTAAGGGCCACATATTCCAAAGTTTTATTCAGTTTAGGAATCTCTCCTTCCATCATGTTGTTGGAGCAAATGTTGTTATCCAGCCTTTGATGGAAAAGAACATATAGTGTTGGAAGGGCAGCAGCCTCTAAAGAATGCCATTGTTAGAAAGTCATTTTCCATAGTTAATTGAAACTCACTTCTGTATACTTGCTAGATGCTGTTCCCAGTTTTGCCTTTTAGATGAACAAAAAGAAGTCTATTTCTCATTTATGTGATAAGCTGGGCAAAAACCTAATCACAGGGCCACATCTAGCTGCAAGGGAGGCTGGGAAACATCACCTCTAGCCAGGCAGTCACAGGCCAGCCAAACCCAATAGTATCTGTTATTAAAAAGTAGCAAAAGAGAATAGATACTGATGGACAGTTAGCATTAGTGCTGCATGTATAAAACAGGAAAACAAGTAAAACATAAACATCATGTTCTGTGTTCTTTCATGTGATGATCATTCAGATACAGCCATGAGAGAAGACTCAGGAGAAGCTCAGAAGAACAAAGTTTATTATACTCATAGGTCATGGCATACCATGACGAGCAACATGGGAAAGCACTAGTGTGGGTCAGGAGCCAGAAGGGGCAGAGGTGAGGGGAGCATGTAGGCTTGGGTTTTCTGAGAGGAAGGCAAGTCAGGGCATTGTAAATAGGTCAGGTTTGGCTTGTTTGAAAAATTTTGGAAGGCTGTAAGCTCTGAGGGTGGTCCCTAGTTACCTGCTACCTGGCCTTGGGATAATAAGGCAGAGGAATACTGCCACCTGGGTGGTATGAGCAGATAGAGGAGGCATGGCTCTGGATTGATTAGTTTACATTGTCAAAGGCATGCTGGGAACCCAATGAGGAATTACATCGTATTTGTTAGAATGACTGTTATGAAAAAGGCTAGAAAGAACAAGCGTTGACAGGATGTGGAGAAAAGGGAACCTTTGCATACTGTTGGTGGGAATGTAAATTAGTGCAGCTCCTATGGAAAACAGTATGAAGGTTCCTCAAAAAATTAAAAATAGAACTACTATATGACCCAGCAATTCCACTTCTGGGTATTTATCTGAAGAAAATGAAAACACTAATTTGAAAAAAATATATGCACATGCATATATTCATATTTCCCCATGTTCATTGTAGCATTATTTATAGAGCCAAGATATGGAAACGATCTAAGTGTTCATTGATGGATGAAAGAAAATGTGGTATATATCTACAATGGAATATTATTTAGCCATAAAAAATGAAATCTTGCCACTTGCAACAAGATGGATGGACCTTGAGGACATTATACTAAGTGAAATAAGGCAGAGAAAGACAAGTCTCTCTTGAGACTTGATCTCTCTCATATGTGGAATCTAAAATTATCTATCTATATTGATAGAAAGATGGAGAGAGAGATAGGTAATCTAAGCTTATAGATACAGAAAACAGATTGGTGGTCTCCAGAGGTGGGGGTTAGATGGAATGGGAGAAATGGATGAACTGGTTTTTCCTTTTTAGTTTAAATAAATTCAATTTTTTTTAAATGAAAAAAGAAAAAAATTAAGATATACTTTTGTAATTTTTCCTAAAATGTATGAATATGCCTTAGACATTTCTAAGTGTGTCACTGAAGTGATGGAGAAATGTAGAAAGCATATACAATTGTTTTCAAAAAATATATTCTTTATTATTTTCACCAGGCACTATAAATGATTTTTTAAAAATATAAATAGTACATCACTACAAGATCTTAAACATGTAGATCAAATAGTGCTAAATTGAGTGTCATTATTTTGTCCATTATTACAAGTGAACAAGTATGATAAATAATAAAATTTAAAGAAATTAAGTATTAAAATTCTTCAATTTAATTTGCTTATGTTGCAACTTTGAATGCTACTAACTTAATTTTAATTTCTGATTTTAAAGACATCATTGTTGGGACCTGAATTTTTTTAAATTTATTTTTTTTTATGTTTTTGGCTACAATGGGTCTTTGTTGTTACACAGGCTTTCTCTAGTTGCAGTGAGAGAGGGCTACTCTTCGTTATGGTGCGCGGGCTTCTCAGTGCGGTGGCTTCTCTTGTTGTGGATTATGGGCTGTGGGTGTGTGGGCTTCCGTAGTTGTGGCACGTGGGCTCAGTAGTTGTGGATCACGGGCTTTAGAGCACAGGTTCAGTGGTTGTGGCGCACAGGCTTAGTTGCTCCGAGGCGTGTGGGATCTTCCCGGACCAGGGATCGAACCCGTGTTCCCTGCATTGGCAGGCGGATTCTTAACCACAGCACCACCAGGGAAGTTCCAGGAACCTGAATTATTAAGAGATACTTCTAAGATGTTCATTTCTTAACATTTTTAATGAGGCAGTTTAGTTTTTGACCTTGTAAATGTGACATTTGGCAAGTATGTACGTAATTCAGACTTTGGTTGAAATGCATACTTCTCTTGTGTGAAAGGCAGTAAATCAACTGAAGCTGGATTCATGCTGATACTTTGCCATCTCTGACTGTTTTGTGAGCAGAATGATTTAGTATACTGTGAACAGCATGCTAAACATTATTAACAGGAATCTAAGTAACTGATTCTGAAATTAATGTTCTTTTATCTGACAATTTCTCCTATTGATAGAAATAAAGCTGACATTTAGATGAAGTTTAGAGTTATGAACAATGTTTAGCATACCTTTAATTGTAGATTTTTTAAAAATTGAAGAACTTTATATAACCTACACAAATGGAGAAAGAGGAACCTCTTCCTTTAAACTGTGTAAAAGTAAGTGTTCTGGGTCCCACTGTCACTTCATTCTGTAAAGTAGCCTGCAGTGTTCTGAGAATGAGCTACTGGAAAATCACAAATAAGATTAGATAAAAATTAAAATTGGTTGACATTTTAATTTATAAATGCCCGAACTATCAGCCTAAAGTCTATCATTATGATTCTCTTTTTGTTCACTTAGGCCTGGACAGCACCTGGTCTTACTGCTCTCCAACGGTGATGCGTTCACAGTGAGTACCACAAGTCTTTACTCAGTCAGATCGACCTCTGTTTTACAATGACTGTATTTTAAAATGCGGGTTGAAATGATTTTGGAGATTTGAATGTTTATATACTTGATGTTTAACCTTTATTTTCTTCTCAAAGTTCAAGGAAAAGGAAGCAAATAAGAGAGTTCCAGGGCTTGAGTAGGGCTTGAAGTGCCTGAGGCTAATATACATATATATTTGATGTGTCACAGGTGTGGCTGGTTTATGGGTGGATCATTAATATGGCTTGTTTTATGTGTGCTTTTGCACATTGGATTTAATAATGATAACTACTCTTCTAGGGTTAAAGTGTCTACTCAGTTCTCTAAAAGAGCAGCAGAGAATACTGTGTAATTAGCTGCAAAACCCTGTATAAACTGAGGTCACTTTCAACAATGAGGAAGGAGAAATTTTTTTAAAAAGTGAGAAAACTTCAAAATAACTGATAAGTACTGAAAATGACACCCACCACTGAGATTTCCCATTCTCCACCTAGATTTGACAGATATTAAAAAATAAATCCTTATAGACACAGCCAGCACCCATCTCTTATCCCTTACCCTTCCTTCTCTCCTTTGCTCATTCCCCCTTTTCCAGTTTTTCCAACTTTCACTATTCTAAAGTTGGTCTGTATCATTTCTGTAGTGTTTTCTTGCTTTTTTAAATGTGTGTGTATGCATAAAAACTGTTTTTTAAATATTTTAAGTTTACAAAATGGTGTATTCTTCTTAATACATTGGAAAGAGCCATTAATTAACATATTTTTGTAAATAGAATCAAGGACATATATATATTCTTATATATATCCATAATAAATAAATATATATAATAAATATATATCTATAATGAATATGTTATATAAAATATATTTTTAATATGTATATAAAAATATGGCAAAAGCAAATATTTTCCAAATTCATGTATTTTGCACTTGTTCACACATTTTATTCTAATCTATAAAATTGATATGTTCCTCAATTGGTGGACAATTAGGTTGTTTCCCTAGATTTTTTAAAAAGCAATTTTATCATTTTAAAAAAATTATTTTTAAAATGCACATGGTTTAAAAATCTACTGGAAGGCTTATAGGACTGAATACAATATGCCTTTGAGCCATTATTCCTCACTCCAGTCTTGTTCCGTGGGCAACTGCTTTCAAGAGTTTTAGCTGCCTTTTCTAGCTTTCATATTTAAAATACTTGGTGTGTGTTTTGGTAGTTCTTTTTAATCATTAAGACAAGACAGTAGAGGATGTATCTCTTTTTTTAATAGAAATACATTTAGACATAAACTTTCTATCTCAGTCAAAGATGTGTGCTAAGAAGACCAAGGTTAGAGGTTTGATGTATATGTTGGCCAGTTATTCTCTGTGTGGTCCATGACTGTAGATTACAACCCTAACTTTTGTCAGCTTTTCACATGTGTATTCTTTCGGTTTGAAACTTCTCAGAAAGTAGGGAAGCAAGGAAAAAAACAGAAGTCTGTTGTAAAATTGCTGACAGTGGTAGAAATATAGGACTTAGGAGCTGAAATAATGACCTGTCTATGAAAAGTATAACACACTATTGAGAAGTTCTTTTCCAACTCTAGAAACAAAGTTCTTAGCAAAGGACCACACCCGCTACATGGACAGTGATCTTATCACTAGAGTTTACCAAGAATTGCTCACTCTATTAGGAAGGCCTGATTACTTTGTTTTGTTATTTAAATTTTGGAGCAAGGGGAAATAAAAAGTGGTTCAAGATCTATTGGCTATTTTGTTTAAGAAAAAGTCATGGAAGCCTTTGGATTGGAGAACATTTACATTATTGATCTTATATTGTAAAATATTTCCAAGGCTGTTATTTAAAAGTGGTAGTGAGTAGAAAATTTTATAAAAACTAAGGGTTAGCAATTTAAAAAAAAAGGTAGGAAAGAAGATAATAATCTTTTTTTTTAATGGTAAAGAATAATTTATTATGTCATTGTTTTCCTCAGAACAATGCCCAATATATAGCCCTATGTTTTTTATAAAAAAATTATTTTATTGTGGTAAGAACAAAAAACGTGAGATCTACCCTCTTAAGTTTTTAAGTGTATAATATGTTATTGTTGACTATAGGTATAGTGTTGTACAGCAGACCCCTAGAGCTTATTCATTTTGCTAAACTGAAACTTCATGCTTATTGATTAGTAATTCCCCATTTCCCAGGCCCCCAGCTCCTGGATTTTACTCTTTGATTCTATGAAGTTGACTATTTTAGATACCACATTTGTCTTTCTGTGACTGGCTTATTATTTCACTTAGCATGATGTCCTCAAGATTCATCCATGTTGTCATATATTGCAGAATTTCCTTCTTTTCAGAAGTCCGAATAGTATTTCACTGTATGTATGCGCCACATTTTCTTTATTCATTCATGGCGGGGCATAATCTTAAGAGAAATAGCAAGACATTAGATTGACTTACCTATTGAATTTTCTTAGATCGGCACTGTCCAATAGAAATCTTTGTAATGTTGGAAGATGTTCTGCATATGCTCTGCCCCAAATGGTAGCTATTGCAACTGAGAACCTAAATTTTAACCTTTATTTAATTTTAATTAATTCAAATTTAAGTTTAAATTGCTAGATGTAGCTAATGGCTATCGTATTGAACAGTGAAGTTCTAAAGAAAGTATCACATAGATAGAGGTATGGCATCTTCTCTTTTCTTTTAAATGTAATGGTGCTTTTTGATCTTTAATGTGTTTGAGAAGATATGAATGTAGTTAGCATTCCAATTGTGAAAGTGGAAAGGAGAGAAAAGTTATAAAAGAATGTTTTAAAAAACTAATCTATGTATAGTTTGAGAACCGCTTAATATAAAATATGCTGCTGGTTTAATACCATTAAATTACATATATATGTGCATATAAATATATAGAATATAATAAAAATAAAAGTTTAACATATTCACACTAAGCTACATAATATAAAGCTACCTAATATAAAGATATACTGCTAACTTAGTACCATTAAATGTGTGTATATATACTTATAAATACATAATATATACTACATCTGATAAAAAAAGAATATATGTACTAAATTCAACTCTAGTAGATGTGGGTATCATAATGTTAATGAAAATTAAAGAGTAATTTGAAATTTTGGTGATCTTATGGACGTTTATACTCTCTATCAATAAAGAAGAATTCAGAATAATTAAGATAGAGGAAAAAACAAGGGGGAGTGACAGAGGGAAAGACCCATTAAAACAACCTGGGTCTCTTGCAAGACAGGATACTGCTTGATAAAGTGTGAAGAGAGGATAGAAGAAGGAACAAAACAATTCTTGAAATCTGTCCTTTTGAGTAATTTGAGTTAGGATGAATCAGAATTGGCAGAGGCCTGCTTTCACTAATGAGAACTTGTTTTGTGCAGTGTTCCAATAATGCAAATGCATTAATTGACAATTGATATTCATGTAAAGTAAGACTAAAAGGATTGAGATAGAATTTTTTACAAGGTAAACATTGGAGTCAAACGGACAGGGGTACAAACTCCAGCCAGCTCTGTTGCTTACTTGCTGTGTGACTTTGGATGAGTGACCTAACCTTTCTGACTCTCAGTTTCCTTTATCTGTGAATTGATGAGAATAAAAACAATAATTTCAAAGGTTTTTGGGGATGACAAAATGAGACAGTGAATGTCAGGTACTGTATTAAATGTTTACTACATAGCGTAAGCCTTCAAATGGGAGCTAATATTAACTATTGATGAAAATATTAAAAGAAATATAAATTAGAAGAAACAGAGCATTGCAAATTCCATGTGATGCTTTTCAAGTATGGTGATGAAAATATGACTTAGAAAATACTTATGAAAAAGAGATACTATCCAAATATAGTTGAATGGAGGTGTGGAAAATTCCTGAGGGAGAAGTGTGAAATTTATGAATCTGAAGTAAGGAGATTATTAAAGAAGATGTGAAAATTATATTATAATTTAAAATCTCAGGAGGAAGATTATTGAAATGGAGAAAATGATGTTTTAAAAAAAAGAAGATTTATAGAGTGGGAAGGAAGCCTGAGTTGATGGGAAGTAGAAATGGAGAAAGTGCTTGGTTGTAGAATGCCCAAATGCTTTTAGGCTTTCTGGGAATAAGGCAAGGATAAAATAATCCATCATGATCACTGAGGTCTCACATACAAAAGTGATAAACTCCATAAGAGACTTATCTGAAGGCTTTTTTCATACACTATAATATCCCAGTGATGAAAGAAGAAATTTTTAAGAGGTGGCAGGAAATCAGAAATCAATAAGACACATATATGCTTTATATCTACTATATAAAGAGCTTTCTCCTAATTCGTCTCCATAGTGTTAAATCTTTTCCTGTTTGACTTCTAATAGGAGAACTCTACACTTGCAGCTCCTTTTTCTTAAATGTGTTTATTTCTCAGAGTCTAGTATTTTGGTTTTTGTCTATTGAAGTTATCTTGGTCCACAGATTTTAATGGAATTTTCTCATACTTCCTGATTTCTATGTAGCACGTGATATTAATGATCATTTCTTTCTTTTTGAGATTCTTTTCAGATTCCTCTTAGTTCTCCGATTAGACCTTTCTGATCTCATTATTTTCTTTTCTCCTGCCTCTCCAAATATGTCCTCTCTGTTTCTGCTGTTAGGTCTCTTGTTCTTACATCCTCATTGTGACCATCTGATCCTCTTCCATGCCTTCAGCCTTAATTTCTATTCAGATTTCTCCAGCATCTATATATCTGGGTCTCAGTTTTCTCCAGTGCATTAGTCCTACATTCCTAGTAATGTTTACTGCATATCTGCATCTGGGTGTCCTGAGAGCAATTCAAACTTAGCATTACTGAAGCTAACTTATCGATTCCCAGGTTTTGGTTGTGTACCTCTGTCTAAAGTTGCACCATTATTTTCTAAATCAAGCAGACAAGAAACTTCTCCCATCGTCGATTGTTCCGTCTCTCTTGCCTGTTATATACAATCAGTTGCCATACCTTCTAACTTTGCAGAGTTTTGCTATGCAGCGGTCTGTGAGGTGGTATGAATGACCACTGAAGGGAATTACTATATATTGAACCAACCTTAGCAGATAGTGATTAGAAGGTCCATTAGAACCTTAGGCATCTCCTGATAGTAGCTCAGTCACATGAGGGAGTGAGTATTGGAAATAAAGCCTAGCTGGACTGTTAAAGTACAAAGTTATGGAAGACAGAGAGAGGAAAGGGCCGTGGGCCCAGGAAACTAGGCATTCACATAATCTCCAACCTCTTGACGACTGCAGTGCTTGAGCCATACCTCTCAGAATAGGTTCCTCTGTATAGCTTTGTTAGAGTTCTGTGAATAGCAGTGTCTCTGTAAACATCTTTGAGTATCCTAACAGACTCTCAGTGCTATTGGGATATGAATGGGACAAAAGAAAAACATTTAGTTAAAAATTACATATATGTACCATAGAGAAGGAAGCAATTCTCATATTTGTTCCTGTGACTATGATGGAGGGTCTGTCCATTTTAGCAAAGATCTCACACGGCACAATTTGTTTGCAATGTCCCTTTTTGGTGATCGTATCTTCTATTCAACATGGAAAAAGAAGACAATTTGGATAGCTAACAAGCACACTGGGAAGGATATGGTTAAAATTAACTTCAATCCATCATTTGTACCACCTGGTGGAATGAAAGTAGTGCATCCACTCGTACAACCCAAGGCAGAGGGTGATGCTTGGGCATCTGATCAGAAACTCTGCAAACTGAGGAAAGGTAACTGCAGAGGCAGCATATGTGGGCAAGGGCCGAAGTCCCAGGTGTGCACATGTGCAGAGGGATACGCTTTAAGCCAAGATGGAAAGAACTGTGAAGATGTCAACGAGTGTGCCTTTTGGAACCATGGCTGTACTCTTGGGTGTGAGAACACCCCCGGATCCTATTATTGTACGTGCCCTGTAGGATTTGTTCTGCTGCCTGATGGGAAATGGTGTCACCAATTAATTTCCTGCCCAAGCAATGTGTCTGAATGCAGTCATGACTGTGTTCTGACATCAGACGGTCCCATATGTTTCTGTCCTGAAGGCTCAGTGCTTGAGACAGATGGAAAAATGTGTAGTGGCTGTTCATCACCTGATAATGGTGGATGTAGCCAGCTCTGCATCCCTCTCAGCCCAGTATCCTGGGAATGTGGCTGCTTTCCTGGGTATGACCTACAACTGGACAAAAAGAGCTGTACAGCTTCAGGACCACCGCTGTTTTTGCTGTTTGCCAATTCTCGAGATATTCGACACATGCACTTTGATGGAACAGATTATGGAATCCTGCTCAGCCAGCAAATAGGAATGGTTTTTGCCCTAGATCATGACCCTGTGGAAAATAAGATATACTTTGCCCATACAGCCCTGAAGTGGATAGAGAGAGCTAATATAGACGGTTCCCAGCGAGAAAGGCTCATTGAAGAAGCAGAAGGTGTGCCAGAAGGTCTGGTGGTAGACTGGATTGGCCGTAAATTCTATTGGACAGACAGAGGGAAATTCGTCATTGAAGGGAGTGATTTAAATGGGAAGTATCGTGAAATAATCATTAAGGAGGACATCTCTCAGCCGCGAGGAATAGCTGTCCATCCAACGGCCAAGAGATTATTCTGGACTGATATGGGGATTAATCCACGAATTGAAAGTTCTTCCCTTCAAGGCATTGGCCGCCTGGTCATAGCTAGCTCCGATCTGGTCTGGCCCAGTGGAATAACAATTGATTACTTAACTGACAAGTTGTATTGGTGCGATGCCAAGCAGTCTGTGATTGAAATGTTCAATCTGGATGGTTCCAAATGCCAAAGACTTGCCCAGAACAATGTAGAAATTGACATACTTCACAGGGACTTTCTTGGTGGTCCAGTGGGCAAGACTCCGTGCTCCCAATGCAGGAGGCCTGGGTTCGAACCCTGGTCGGGGAGCTAGATCCCACATGCATGCCGCAAGTAAGAAGCCCTCATGCTGCAACTAAACATGCCTCAATGAAGATCCCATGGCAGCCAAAAAAAAAAAAAGACATACTTCACAATAAATCATAAGTTGTTTATAAAAAAAAAATTACATATATGATTTATTTAATTTTCTTTTTTTTCCCCACTGTAAAACATTTGAAAGGAAGTGATTTGAAGAGCAGACTGGGCCTTGTGATTGGCCCAAATAATGTATAGTGTTGTGTATGTCGTCGCCTCCCTGCTTTTAATAAATAGAAGCTACGTTTTGTCAGCTTTTTTCCTGAACCCCGCTTCCTGGCATCTCAAGGTTACATTCTGGTCATTTGTTTTTTTTAAACTCCCTCCCCTTCTCCAGTGGGTTGATAACAATATAGTAAGGCCCATTTATGTAGTATTTTTTGTTTTTAAGTAAAGCAAATGAATTTTTGTATCTTGCCTTACTGACAAGTTTGCAAATTGCCAATCTTTACTCTTTTTTTCTCCCTCCCAATTTTTCATGGTGGTAATTAAGGACTGTAAATTTCACTTTATCATTTGTGTTAGGAATAGTAGCATAAATCATAGTAATAGCACCGTTTATTTCAGTAATGCCAGCCTGCCTGCAAATCACTTGTAAATTGGTTCCATGGATGTACCTCTATCAAATTAATCAAAAAACCACCTGCATACATTTCCTGAGCTTATTTAAAAGGCTCGGTAACAGTGAGGAAGAAAGACCATTGCTGACCTTTCCATTTTTATTTATTTGTGAGTTCTGAATGGCTCATGCATATGTTTTCATTTTGAACCTGGCTAACATCTAACTGAGCTTTTTATGTAATGCTTTTTTTTTTTAAAACACAGGTTGGGATTTGTGCCACAAATAATATACCTGCCAGATGGTCCTACTGTAGTTCATACGTAGTAATAATAACATTTGATTGGACATAAAATTGTAAACCATTTAAGAATTTGGGAGAAGTAATACTTTTCTGCTGAAAAAAAATTTTTCATTTTTCAAGTGAGCATAATTGTCTTTGACGTTGGGAGGTTAGGCGACAGTCATTTATGTTTGTACCCTGTGCTCAGGAAGGGGATGTCTACGTGCTCTTCTGAACATAGAGGTGAAAAGAGGATCTTTCCTTATGTGTTTTCCTTATGTTCCTGCTTATGCTTTCTGGACAATAGCTAAGACAACTCCAGTTCACGTGTGGCTGGCTCCAGTGTACTGTTTATAGAACATGTTAAATTCTGTCCTGGATGTGGTGTCTTCTCTGGGGGAACTTCCTGATCTACAGTACTCATGCCCAGCTTACTTCTTACCTATTGATCCCGCCTAAGAGGATAAAGGGGAATTTAAATTTAGTAATGGCTTACTCTTAGTCTCATTCTTAGTCAAACATTCTTAGGGGAAAAAAACACAGGTTATTTGCTTTAATTTTACATTTGGAATTACAAAGATGAGACAAAATCAAGTTCTAGGGCTCGGGTAATAAAAATATAATAATAAACATGATACATAACTATATTTTTATGTATACTTTCCTTTGATTTCTGTTTCTGATATATAAACTTGGTTTTGAGAAATTATTATCTGTATGCAGATTCAATATTTCAGTGAGTTGTCATTGTAGTGTCTTTAGGTTAGCATAAGAAATCACAAATAAGTATAGAGGTCTTAACTTTCATAAACAGTTTGCTTTTGCATCTGATTAAAAAGTAATGACAAGTTTCCTTTAAATTCTTACTAGTTATAGTACCTAGTTTTACTCTCTGTATATTTTCCACTCTAGTCTCTACTGTTTAATAGTCTATATGGAAGACTTCACACTTGGGAAGTTGGAATAGTCTTTTAAGCAAATCCACTCATTCTTTTTTTCTCTTTTCCCTGGATGAACGTGTAATTGGCAATAATTTACTTCAAAGAATTTCTTTTTAGAAAAAGAAGAGATAAAAGCAACAGATGGCCTTGAATCTTGCTATTTTCTAAAGAAATTAAAGAAATAAATAAATATTTTATTTCTATGTAGCAAAATCAAAAAGCCCAGAGTGAGTTTGATACATTTTGAAATATTGTTAAATAATTCTTTCAGTAACCATTTTATAATTTAGTCCTAAGTATATATGCAATAATTCTTGTGGAGAAAAGGCTTTGGAAAGCGATGGATTAAAATATCAGGATATTAAATAGAGGTTTTAAAGAGTGATAATTCTGTTTATTATGGACTCTTTCATGTGTGTGGAAGAAGCTAGTGTTGAAAACATCTGAAAGCATATCCAGAAAATAAATATTTGTTGTCTATAGATCCATACATTAAAAATATATTTGTAAATGTGTTTATAAATACATATAAGATTAAAGCATATTTTCATTGTCTAGTGTTGCAGTAATCCACTTTACCAATTTAATGTGAGAGAGAATAAATCAAAATTAATTTAACCACAGGGAATTTTTTTTTAGCCTGTTGGATTTACTCTATGAGACTGTAAAATATTTTAGTGTTACTTCTTAAACAAAGATAAAAGCAATAAAATTAAATCCTGAAAGCCATCACATTTCATTTAACAATAAACCAGTGATTAACTGATAAGTTCTCAAAGATGGTGGAATAATGATCCTTCCTTCTACTCCGTTCACCTCTATTCTCTTCTAAAATAAATCATTTCCAGACTGTCAACAAGCATGAGGAATTTCTAGCTAAAGACCTTTCTCTCTTGAAGATGCTGAAAAGAAGGGCTTAGAGTGAAAAGTGCCGTAACTACAATAGTAAGTGCATTCTACCAAGAATAAATAAAAATTGCAGAGCCTAACAGTGAAGAGTACAGAGAGGAATTCAAGTGACTAAACCTCAAATAAAAGATTATCCTCGTTTGTGAGGAATCTATTACGGCCAGAAATCGATCTAGGAACCTCTGCATACAAAAGCAGCTGGACAGTTTTTTGAGCTGTAGGGAAACTGCCACTGAGACCAGTAATCCTAAATGGGCAGTGGTCTGCCAACAGGTCTTTGGGCCCCAGCAATAGACATCTGCCTTGGCCTTTCTCTTTACAGTTATTAGACCCTGAGTCTATTTATTTAGAGAGCAGCTGTCCTAAATCAGTGACATGCGCACTGTCGTTAAAATTAATTTGGTACTATGTTTTTTTACAGCTCTATTAACTTTACCATTTAACTTTCTACTTTGTAAAAGGGGAAAAATGAAAATTGAGAACTGTGAGTATATTGTTTGTTAAGTAGATGCCAACCAGATTAAAATCCCATCAACAGTTGTAGTGGTAAGTGATACAAAGTGACAAATTTAACACTGCTGTCTATTTATGTGTCAAATAGAGTTAAGTGTTTTGCTGAATTCTTAAAATGGTTTGGCTCCGCAGTATCTAGTAGACTCAACACTGAAAATTGGAGCACAATCTTGGCTTAATATGTGGGAACAGGTATGTGTACTTGAGGATCAAGAAAATTGCTACTGAAAGTGGTATGTTAAAAAATGGGTTTGATGAATGAAAACAAAGTTAGTTGTTTGATTATACTTGCTAGGCAGAAATGAATTCATTCATTCATTCATTTACCAGACTTTTACTGATGTACCTTTTATGGGCCTGGCTCTGTGTTAGGGGCAGAGGATACCAAGTCACATAACATGTAGTCTCTGCTCTCTTGGAGCTTTTGCTCCAGTGACATGTATCCACTTTTTCAAAATGGGTTGTTAATTTAGTTAATATTGATTAGACTTCTTAAAAATGAGTTTTCTCCAAATTTTTGTGTGTTTGTTTGTTTTGGTATATGTTTTCTTTATATCTACTTTAAATACCTCTGCTTCTGTTTTGGAATTAAAAAAAGCAGAACAAAACAACAAACACCACCAAGCCATGCTACTACACTGGAAGTCTACAAAATAAGGCAACCTCCTTAGCTTTGAAAGGAAGAAAAAAATCTTTTCTTCTATGTTAAAGACTGTACCTTTTCTTTGAGGATGGTTCTTTAGGTTAGAAGTTCATGATATACAAGTGCCACCTACACAATCTGCTCCAATGTTAATAAACTAATATGTTTCACATTTTTAGCTATAGGTATACAGTTTTATAGGATATTATTATATAGGTTTAAACAAGAAGAATTTGATCTCTATATGAGAGCCATTACAACCCTTTCCAAATTGTAAATATTACTATTTGAAGAAGGAAAATAGGCTATTAAACTTCATTGAAGTCATCGACATCAACTTTCAACTTTTCTGGCTCGGGTTTACCTGTATTTAATATTATGAGTTCTACTCTGATTGAACACCCTTGGCATTATTTATAGGGCTTGATAAATATGGGGATCCACAGGCTGATTCATTTATTCAACAAATATTTTGCGAGAATTTACCATGTACAGGGTGTTATTCACATGACTGTGTTTATACATGTAAACAAGACAGTCAAAGCTCCTTGCTTCAAGGAGTTCACATTCCAGGCAAAGTCTTGACTAGCAAAGAGTTCGGGGGGGGGGGAGATCCTAATGATTCTGTCCCACAGAATGAACTGTCTGTCTTCAGGAAATGAAGCACTGCAGTGTGGGATGTAATATCTCATACACTTACTCTTTTAACTTAGTGTGCACCTACTGTGTGCAAGGCACTGTTCTAGGCATTCGATCTTCTCTTTAATATTCAAATTTAGGAGATCTTGAATGGCTCCTAGGACTTTGTATTTTTATAAGTAGCTTACAATCACACAGTTTTTTTTTTTTTTAATAAATGACCACTGTCATCAATTCCTTTTGAATATAAATGATCTTAGCTAGGTTTATAGTAAGAGCTATATGGCAGAGAATTCACAGTGGGAAGCAATAGCTAACACACTATGATGATGCCTTCATGTTGCTAATTGATAGAAGACTATTGTAGCCTTTTTTTTTCTTTTTTTTTTGGCCATGCCACATGGCTTGCGGGATCTTAGTTCCCCAACCAGGGATCGAACCAGGGCCCCTGCCAGTGGACGCTCAGGGTCCTAACCACGGGACTGCCAGGGAATTCCTTATTGTAATCTTAATCAGGCAAAGTTGATGGCCAAGATGGTGTTTCAGGGGAACACTGAAGAGCTTCACTTATTTTCTTGCTGGAATTGTTACTCAGTCCAAGCTTGCTCTGCTCGCCACTCGACAGACCAATGAATCGGAGACGAGGTGTTGAGGCAAGGAATACGACTTTATTTGGAAAGCCGACAGACCAAGAAGATGGCAGAGTCCTGTCTGTCAAAAAACCATCTTGCCTGAGTTAGAATTCAGGCTTCTTTTGTACTAAAAAGGGGAGGGACTCTTATTGGTTATTGCAGACTTTCTGGTGCCCGAATCTTTTGTTCTTGCAGCTGTCCACTGTGTAGGTCAGGTCACGGTGTTCCTGTAAACCTCCAATAAGGCAAATGTTATTCTCTGTTCTGCAACTTTAAAGGTCAGAGGTTTGAGAATGGGCTATCCTGCATATTTCAGGCTATAAAGTAACATTCTATACTTGTAACAAAAGCAATAGAATACAAAGGTTAAGGTAAAACAAATAGATCTAACATGGAGTCCATTTAGCTCTTCCCTGTAACAGAATGAAAACCCACCCTACTTACAAAGAAACTGCAGGAATGCCTCAGTTGGAGCCAAAGCTTTTCTCAAAAAAGCATTTCTGGTTCTACTCAAATGCTTAAACAAGCACTTCTTTGCAACTGTAGAAATAGTCACCATAAACCTTGAAGAGATTGGCCTGCAATATTTTTGAGGACCAGATTTTAATGTGGCTCCTGAATCAAGTTTAAATTTTTCCAATTAAAACAAAACAAAAAACCACGAGCAATTCATTAGGAGAAATGAGTAGGGTTTGAGAGGGCAGGCAGAAGGCTGATGATGCTGCAGTTGGGGAATCAAGGGAGCTGTCCTTTGCGGTAACACGTAAATGGCACATTGGTTCCTTCTTGCAGCTACTCCATGGAATCTTTTGCGTCATTACTCAGAGCAAAATTTAAAGAATTTAGCAGCAGAATATCCAAATGTTGGGAGATAGAGGAAGGAACGGGGTGCAAAGAGCATAGAAATAGCTACCTTAATCTATGACAAATGCATTTATAATTTTTCTTAGGGTCTTTCCTGCTGCCTAATATAACAGAAAGGTCACTTGACGGAGTCGCTTTGGGAAGCAAGAAAGATGATACTGTGAACAATTAAGGATGTTAAATCAACCACAGTTATGTGGTTCCCTGTGAACAGATACTTCAGTATACTCATTTATTTACATATTAGTTGGCCTAACGCTCATTAGTCTTTCCACAAATGTTAAGTGTGCTAGACAATGGGAACTGTTGGTGCAAAAGGTAGACATCCTCTTTGACCTCTTAGAATTATATTTTTCTCAAGCAGAAGGGAATAGCAGATGATAAATAAAAAGGTTATTCAGCAGGATAATGATTTACTGCTATAGTCTGAGTTCTAAACATTAATCAGTTTTTCTGCAGTGCTTTCAGCAAATCAAAGTGGCATCCTGTTCTTCTCTTGGTAAATGGTAAAGGGATTTAAGATGCTTGTCTTAGGTGTCTGCTGATACTGAAGAGTCTCTTCTATGAATGTAGGTAGAATAATCAGCTCTGTGACGGCAAGGACTTTGTTTTGTTGACATCATATGCCCAGTTCCTTGAAAAGTGTCTGTCACATGGCAGGCACTGAATACATACTCATTGAATGACAATCCAGAGCTTGATAAAGTCAGGAATTAATTTAAGTTTCTTGATACAGAAGCAAATGGAATGAGGAGAATAATGGTGTTCTATTTAGACCCTAACATTGGTTGGAGCTCAGTGGGCTCAGATCTTTATAAAAATATCTTTTTCTGAAAATGGTTTTGGAAAAACGACATCCCAAACAATTAATGCCTGGTTCTTAAAATACACCTATCATCTTAAAATGAATCAAGAAATTATAGTCATAATGGAGAACTTTGGGGAATTTTGGTTTTGAAAGGAAATCAAACAAGTTGCTCAAGATTGTCCTGGCAGCAGAATAGTATTGTATATTGGATTCCAGTAATTTGACAATGGATCCTTTATTTTAAAAATTTTCTTAAAAAAAAGTTCTAAAAGGGAGACAAGTATTGGCAGCTCTCTGGAGTTACAGTAGAGCTAGTTCCAGAGCATCCCTGGATAAAATTTCTCACATACTTTCTTCTCTAGATGCAGAATGGACTGTCAAGGGAAATGACTATGATCAGCGGATTATGTCTGTCAGACACCATAGATTTTGGCTTACGGGTCCCTTCATAGAAGCTGTCAGTTGTCCTGTGGACTGCATTGTTACAGCAGTTCCCTGAACAGTTTTTTAAAATTGAGTTGTTTTGGTCTCTGAGGGAGTGGAGCTGGAAGAGCAGAGAAGGTAATTTGGCTCTTAACCATCACCGTTTTCCAAATGGGTAATTTTTAGAATGGGATTGTCAGTGATTCTGGCTAACTTCAGTTAATATTAGACTTTTCATTAGGGTTGACAGGATCTGTCTGGGAACAGGGGGAGGAAGTCTATGGGGAGATAATCTAAGTAAAAAAGGAATCGGTGTTCTCTATTTGGGACATGGATTATTTCCAAAACCTATATCCCTCTTATGCCTTATCCCTGTTAAAAGATTATATAAATAAGCATGAATGAGATGAGCCATTTAAAAAGGTAAAAATTGATGTTAGCAAAAAATTACTAAAAAATTTCAAAACTGATAAAATAGTTGTTGATGAGTGAGTGAATGTGACCAATGTGATAAATGTGATCAGCTTCTGAAATGGTGACAAAGAATGAAACAATTAACTCAAGCAGGTAGAGGCATAGAAGGTCCGTTAGAGATTGTCTCCATGATTCAGGTCAGGTTCCTCGAGCCAAGGTGGCTGCTTAACAGGCCTCCAGGGTCTGGGTTTGCCTGCCAGGGATTAGCATACGTATTAACAACTACAGTAAAGTTAGGGCTAATGAGCAAGCAAAGCATTTTCTCGTGCTTTTCCTTAGAGCTCCAAGCATGAAGAACCAGTGCTTAGGTCAGCAGTGTCATTTATGCCCTTATAAAAATCGGCTGTTTGTACAAATTGAATCTGACATTTTATATGTTTTATGGAAGACCATAAATACTTTTTTCCCCCAAGAACTTTTATTGAGATACAGTTGACATACAATGAACTGCATATATTTAAAGTGTACAATTTGGTATTTTTTTTATAAGTAATGTATATATGGCAATTCCAATCTCTCAATTCATCCTACCCCAATACTTTCAACTTTTTATAAATAATAAAACTATGAATGGAGTGAATACTCAGTGGCATTACTAATGGGTCTTCAACTTAGGAACCATGACTGATAAGCTTGCCTTACAAAGCAATTGTATCATTTTTGTCTAATTTAAACTTTGGTTCTATTTGTTTAATGCATTAAATATGCCAATTGAAAAATATTGCTGTTTTGATTATTTCCTCCTAACTATGAAAAAAAAAAGAGCTGAGTTCACAATTTAAAGTCAACACTACCTGGAACCAGTGGAGTCAGATTATATTGCATCCTTGGGGATATTTTCTACCTGGTATTGATAAAATGAATTCATATGCAATTCATGGATCAGGGATTAGGAGAATTTATGAAGCCCTCTGTTTAATACCACGTGAAGAGATTGAGGATGGACAAGGGCCTAAATTGTAAGTATGCAAATAATTTGATTATATATTTACTTTCAGGTTTTACCTACAGTGAATTGTGAGAGGGAGACACGAACTGTACCACCAGTTTCTTAAGTTTCTTTTTTAATATCCCAGAAAGATTTTCATTGCCTTTTCAGTAATTAGAAAAAGTAGCTCTATTCACGAACAGTGAGATTTTTGTACCAAATTTATTTAAAAACATTTTCTGGTTTATACTTTAAGAGCTAATTGGAACCGAAAATGTCAAGGAACAATTGTAAATTATTTAAGCTTTCTAAAATGTAGAATTAAATCTACCAAGTAACCTTTCTTGTGTATTTCTCATCCCTCCTTAACTCCAACCTAAAATCCAAATGTGATTTATTTTTTGCAAATATTTCCTATGTATTGTATTTTATAAATATTTGAGATTTTTGCTTTGATAACCTCATTTCAGATGCTACACATTTTGGGGGTAAGATACTTTTAAGCATTTGTCATTTTTTCCCAGTGCCTAAAATTAAAAAACTACCCATAACATTGTTAATCAACTATACTCCAGTATAAAATAAAAAATTGAAAAAAATTAAAGATTAAACATACATGTAAAATTATAAATATCTAAGTATGTGTAATATATATACATATAGTTTTTTGTATTCTTTATGTACAGCACAGGTGAATTATCTTCAACATTTTTGTTTGATCTGCTTTTTATACTTTAACGACTCTGTCATTTGCATCAAATCCCCATAATTGGAAATGAATCTATATAGCAGTCAACTTGAATCAGCTTCCTTCAGGCTGTACGAGGCACTGTACTGGACTGTATGATTTCTGTTTGCTTTTATGAGTGATAGTAGTTACATTGCCGCTGGCAGTAAAAGCTTACATACTTTGATAATACATAGGTAAAGCTCATTTCACAGGAGTGCTGTATGATTGAAAGTACTTAATTAGTATGCAGTATTTCTGTGTGAGTTGAGTTAGCGTGTTTTGTAGCAATCTCAGAAACTACCAATAAGACGTGAGAGGATATTTTTATTGGCGAACCTTAGATCCACTTTTTTTTAGGTGAGATTTGAATTCGGAAAAAAAAAAGTATATATAATCATTAATTAGCACAGAAATAATGGTTTCTCACTCCTCAGTGAATATTGTGGCAAGTTCTGTACATATATACATAAGAAAAATTATATGTGTATATAAAACAAGATATAATATGTTTTGTAACTATCATTTTAAAATAACAGATATATTGATGAGCAATGTTTTAAATAATTAAAGCATGTATATTTCTTTTAAATTTTATTTAATGAATAAATAAAAGAATGGCTGTGTATTGAATACTTAAAATTTGAATTTTTTTTCTATGTGGCCTGAAGCCATCGCCTGGAGTATTTGAAACCTTTCAAGCTGAAGGCTTATGGGAAACGACTGGGAGCAGCCAGACTCAGAGCTGTGGAAGGAGCTTTGCTGTGATTCTTTACCTTCTGACAACACAGGTTATAACTCATAACCAAAGGCAGTTAACAAATAGAACTCCATGTACCACCACCTTTTGACCTCAGTTGGACAGCTGAAGTAAAATTATTGTCTGCTACCACTGTAAATGTTCCAACAACAACAAATAAATCATTTAATTGAACATGAATTTTATGCTTTATCTTTTACTAATAATGATTTTAAAAAAAATAAATGATAAGAGAAAATAATCGTTAACGGTGCTTCTTTCCCATCAACTCATCCTTACTGGTAAGTTTTCCATTTCCTGAAGTAGATCTTTGGAAAATCAAAAAAGAGCATGAGATGTTTCTGTTAAAATGCCTGTGATACATTGTATAGTGCTGAGACCTGAAGTAGAAAAATGAACAGTTGCAAATTTTGCCTTAAGGACATTTCGGTGCTTTGCAAATACACGGAGGTGAATATTATAGCTTCTACTCAGTGTTACACTTTAATATATTATTTAATTTCTAAATATGACAATTTTATTGTAGAATTTGCATTGCAGGTCATCTGTCAGAATAAATGCTAACTTAGCCTAAAATACTCTGAGCAATATTCGTTTAGTGAACTAAAGTCCATTAATCATTACATTATTAAATTATTGGGCACTTGTTTGATTCAGGAATATTTCATATGTTAAAGGTATAGCTAATGAAACAGAATAGAGAGCCCAGAAATAAACCCACATGTATGTGGTCAACTAATTTACAAAAAAGAAGCAAGAATATACAATGGGGAAAGGACAGCCTCTTCAATAAATGGTCCTGAGGATACTGGACAGCCACATGCAAAAGAATGAAACTTGTACCACTATCTGACACCACACACAAAACTGAATTCAAAATTGGTTAAGGCCTTGAATGCCTGAAATCATACAACTCTTAGAAGAAAACATAGGCAATAAGCCCCTTGACATCAGTCTTGGCGGTGATTTTTTTGATTTGACACCAAAAGCAAAGACAACAAAAACAAAAATAAACAAGTGGGGCTACATCAAACTAAAAAGTTTCTGCACAGCAAAGGAAACCTTTGGTTTCATCAACAAAATGAAAAGGCAACCTACCGAATGGGAGAAAATAATCATATATCTGAGAAGAGTTAATATCCAAAATATATAAAGGACTCCTACAGCTCAATAGCAAAATAACAAACAACCCAATTTAAAAAAATGGGCAGAGGATCTGAGTAGACATTTTTCCAAAGGATACAGATGGCCCACAAGTACGTGAATAGGTGCTTGACTTCGCTCATCATCAGGGAAATGCAAATCAGAATCACAGTTACCTGTTAGAATGGCTATTATCCAAATGACAAGAAACAACAAATGTTAACAAGGACGTGGAGGAAAGGAAGCCCTTGTGCACAGTTGGTGGGAATGTAAATTGGTGCAGCCACTCTGGAGAACAGTGTGGAGGTTCCTCAAAACATTAAAAATAGAACTACCATATAATCCAGTAATCCCACTTCTGCGTATTTATCTGAAGAAAATAAAAACACTAATTCAAGAAGATAAATCCACCTCCCATGTTCACTGCAGCATTATTTACATTAGCCAAGGTATGGAAATAACCTAAGTGTCCACTGATGGATAAGTGGATAAAAAAATGTGATAGATAGATATAGAAATAGGTATTCCATTATACACACACACACACTGGAATGTGTTGTTCAGTCATAAAAAAATGGAATCTTGTCCTTTGTGACAACTTAGATGGAACTTTAGGTCATTATGCTGAGAGAAATAAGACAGAGAAAGACAAATACCATATGATTTCACTTATATGTGGAATCTATTCAAAAAACAAAAGCAACACCAAACTCATAAAAAAAAAAAAGTATATCTAGTCTTCTTTCTCCAGCTACCAACACTTTCACTGACTCTCTGAGGAACCAACTTATATATGGTGGCAACAATAGTTGATTTTGAGACCTTCAGCTTAAAGACAGACTATTTCTTTTCCACATCAGCCTTTGAATTTGAGTGGCATGGAAAAGAAGAGCAGGGTAATAGCACCAATCAGTTGCCACATGTAACTGTTGGCCAAAGATTCTTGTGTTGCCCTGGAGAGAAATGGAATCTGATCCTGAGAAATTTGCCTGTCCTCTTGTTTGCCTCTCTGAAACTAGATTACTTATAAGTTAAATCCTTGTTTAGTTAAAGCTTGTTCTAAATAACACGGTGTATTTCTAATATTTTTTTAAAATTTATTTATTTATTTATTTATTTATTTATTTATTTATTTATTTATTGGTTGTGTTGGGTCTTTGTGGGTATGTGCGCAGGCTTTCTCTAGTTGCAGGGAGCTGGGCTACTCTTCTTTGCGGTGCCTGGGCTTCTCATTGTGGTGGCTTCTCTTTATTGTGGAGCATGGGTTCTAGGCATGTGGACTTCAATAGTTGTGGCACTTGGGCTCAATAGTTGTGGCTTGTAGGCTCTAGAGCTCAGGTTCAGTAGTTGTGGCGCACGGGCTTCATTGCTCCGAGGCACGTGGAATCTTCCTGGCCGAGGGATTGAACCCATGTCCCCTACATTGGCAGGCGGATTCTTAACCACTGCACCACCAGGGAAGTCCATGTGTAGTTCTAATCTCGTGGCAAAATCATAATCAGTTCTGGGTATTACAAAAGTGAATATTCTTAACAAATGATGACAATAGCAAAAACTCAAGAGAATTTAATGAATAGCAACTTCACTTGGAAACTGATATGAAGTACTCAAGTCATGAAAGAATGAATGAAAAAACAAATTTCATAATTTCTGAGCTCTTATTATGGTAAGCCAGTTCTGTTATAAATCTCAAAATTCCCAACACTTCATACTGAAGTTTGAAAACATACTATAGTTTAAATATATGGTGCAGTGAAATTTGAGTGTGAAACCACCCCCTCCAGACCACCAGCCTTCCTAACTGGAGTGAAAATAGCATATTCTCATGTCCTGATTCATCAATGTCCAGTTTTCAGGTCTTTTGATGATTAAATCTGTCTGGTGAGAGGCCATCAATTTTATACAAAGGTTTCTCTGTAGGGCTGCCTTGTCATACATTTCTGTAAATGGGAGTTTGGGAACTTTAGATGAAAGAGTGTGTAAAGTTTTCTTTGCTGAGTGTTATTAACTGAGGGACTCTGGATTAATTTGGCAGCCAGGTCTGTTCTTTCAGCCATAAGCTGTGCTGTCAGAGAAACTTAATTACACTTTAAGTGGGATGCAAATGAGTTGTGACACTACATCATTTCGCATGAAAGGTTCATTACTTACATTAACTTGCACAATGCTTGCTCCAAAACCTAGGCTCATTACAATATTCCTGGGATTATTATTTTTTAAACATAGCTGAATACAAGTAGGGCTTTTTGTTTGTTTGTTTTTTATTATTTTTTGGGGGTACACCAAGTTCAATAATCTGTTTTTTATACACATATCCCCGTATCCCCTCCCTTCCTTGACTCCCCCCCCTCGAATCCCCCCCACTCTCCCCATCCCAGTCCTCTAAGGCATCTTCCATCCTCGAGTTGGATTCCCTTTGTTATACAACAACTTCCCACTGACTGTTTTACAGTTGGTAGTATATATATGTCTGTGCTACTCTCTTGCTTCGTCTCAGCTTCCCCTTCGTCCCCTGCCCCCTCCCAAACCTCGAGTTCTCCAGTCCATTCTCTGTATCTGCGTCCTTGTTCTTGTCACTGAGTTCATCAGTACCATTTTTAGATTCCGTATATGTGAGTTAGCATACAATATTTGTCTTTCTCTTTCTGACTTACTTCACTATGTATGACAGACTGTAGTTCTATCCACCTCATTACATATATCTCCATCTCATCCCTTTTTATAGCTGAGTAATATTCCATTGTATATATATGCCACATCTTCTTTATCCATTCATTTGTTGATGGGCATTTCGGTTGCTTCCATGTCCTGGCTATTGTAAAGAGTGCTGCAATAAACATTATGGTACAAGTTTCTTTTGGGATTATGGTTTTCTTTGGGTATATGCCCAGGAGTGGGATTACTGGATCATATGGAAGTTCTATTTGTAGTTTTTGAAGGAACCTCCAAATTGTTTTCCATAGTGGCTGTACCAACTTACAGTCCCACCAACAGTGCAGGAGAGTTCCCTTTTCTCCACACCCTCTCCAACATAGGTTGTTTCCAGATTTTGCGATGATGGCCATTCTGATCTGTGTGAGGTGATACCTCATTGTGGCTTTGACTTGCATTTCTCTGATGATGAGTGATGTTGAGCATCTTTTCATGTGTTTGTTGGCCATCTGTATGTCTTCTTTGGAGAAATGTCTATTTAGGTCTTCTGCCCATTTGTGGATTGGGTTATTTGCTTTTTTGGTATGAAGCTGCATGAGCTGCTTGTAAATTTTGGAGGTTAATCCTTTGTCCATTGTTTCATAGGCAATTATTTTTTCCCATTCTGAGGGTTGCCTTTTAGTCTTGTTTATGGTTTCTTTTGCTGTGCAAAAGCTTTTAAGTTTCATGAGGTCCCATTTGTTTATTCTTGATTTTATTTCCATGATTCTAGGAGGTGGGTCCAAAAGGATCTTGCTTTGATGGATGTCATAGAGTGTTCTGCCTATGTTTTCCTCTAGGAGTTTTATAGTGTCTGGCCTTCTATGTAGGTCTTTAATCCATTTGGAGTTTATTTTTGTGTATGGTGTTATGAAGTGTTCTAATTTCATTCTTTTACATGTTGCTGTCCAATTTTCCCAGCACCACTTATTGAAGAGGCTGTCTTTTTTCCATTGTATACTCGTGCCTCCTTTGTCAAAGATACAGAGCCCATATGTGTTTGGGCTTACTTCTGAGTTCTCTATTCTATTCCATTGATCTTCCTTTCTATTTTTGCTCCAGTACCATACTGTCTTGATCACTATGGCCTTGTAGTATAGTTTGAAGTCAGGAAGCCTGATTCCCCCAACTCCATTTTTCCTTCTCAAGATTGCTTTGGTTATTCGGGGTCTTTTGCGTTTCCATACAAATCGTAAGATTTCTTGCTCTAGTTCTGTGAAAAATGCCATTGGTAATTTGATCGGGATTGCATTGAATCTGTAAATTGCTTTGGGTAGTACAGTCATTTTCACGATGTTGATTCTTCCAATCCAGGAACATGGTATGTCCCTCCATCTGTTTGTGTCATCTTTGATTTCTTTCATCAATGTCTTAAAGTTTTCTGCATACAGATCTTTTGCCTCCTTAGGCAGGTTTATTCCTAGGTATTTTATTCTTTTTGTTGCAATGGTGAATGGGAGAGTTTCCTTAATTTCTCTTTCTGCTCTTCCGCTGTTAGTGTATAGGAATGCAAGAGATTTCTGTGTATTAACTTTGTATCCTGCTACTTTACTAAACTCATCAATTAGTGCTAGCAGTTTTCTGGTAGAGTCTTTAGGGTTTCCTATATATAATATCATGTCATCTGCAAAGAGTGACAATTTTACTTCTTCTTTTCCAATTTGTATTCCTTTTCTTTCTTTTTCTTCTCTGATTGCTGTGGTTAACACTTCCAAAACTATGTTGAATAATAATGGTGAGAGTGGACACCCTTGTCTTGTTCCTGTTCTTACAGGGAATTCTTCCAGTTTTTCCCCATTGAGAACGATGTTGGCTTTTGGTTTTTCATATATGGCTTTTATTATGTTGAGGTAATTTCCTTCTATGCCCATTTTCTGAAGAGCTTTTATCATAAATGGATGTTGAACTTTGTCAAAAGCTTTTCTGCATCTATTGAGATGATCATATGGTTTTTATCCTTCAATTTGTTGATATGATGTATCACGTTCATTGATTTGCATATATTGAAGAATCCTTGCATCCCAGGGATAAACCCCACTTGATCATGGTGTATGATTTTTTTAATGTGTTGTTGGAGTCTGTTAGCTAGCATTTTGTTGAGGATTTTTGCATCTATATTCATCAGTGATATTGGTCTGTCGTTTTCTTTTTTTGTGACATCTTTGCCTGGTTTTGGTATCAGGGTGATGGTGGCCTCGTAGAATGAGTTTGGGAGTGTTGCGCCTTTTGCAATATTTTGGAAGAGTTTGAGAAGGATAGGTGTTAGCTCTTCTCTAAATGTTTGATAGAATTTGCCTGTGAACCCATCTGGTCCTGGGCTTTTGTGTGTTGGGAGATTTTTAATCACTGCCTCAATTTCCGTACTTGTGATTGGTCTGTTCATGGTTTCTATTTCTTCCTGGTTCAGTCTTGGAAGATTGTATTTTTCTAAGAATGTATCCATTTCTTCCAGGTTATCCAATTGATTGGCATATAGTTGCTTGTAGTAGTCTCTCATGATCTTTTGTATTTCTGAGGTGTCCATTGTTACCTCTCCTTTCTCATTTCTAGTTCTGTTGATTTGCATCTTCTCCCTTTTTTTCTTGATGAGTCTGGCTAACGGTTTATCAATTTTGTTAATCTTCTCAAAGAACCAGCTTTTAGTTTTATTTATTTTTGCTATGGTTTCCTTCCTTTCTTTTTCCTTTATTTCTGCTGTGATCTTTATGATTTCTTTCCTTCTGCTCACTTTGGAGTTTCTTTGTTCTTCTTTCTCTAGTTGTTTTAGGTGTAAGGTTAGGTTGTTTATTCAATAATTTTCTTGTTTCTTAAGGTAGGACTGTATTGCTATAAACTTCCCTCTTAGAACTGCTTTTGCTGCGTCCCATAGGTTTTGAGTTGTTGTGTTTTCATTGTCGTTTGTTTCTAGATATTTTTGATTTCCTCTTTGATTTCTTTAGTGATTTCTTGGTTGTTTAATAGTGAACTGTTTAGCCTCCATGTGTTTGTATTTTTTGCAGTTTTTTTCCTGTAATTGATATCTAGTCTCATGGCGTTGTGGTCTGAGAAGATGCTTGATATGATTTGAATTTTCTTGAATTTGCTGAGGTTTGATTTGTGACCCAAGATGGGATCTATCCTGGAAAATGTTCCATGTGCACTTGAGAAGAAAGTGTAGTCTGTCGTTTTTGGATGGAATGTCCTATAAATATCAATGAAGTCGAGATAGTCTAATGTGTCATTTAAAGCTTGTGTGTCTTTATTGATTTTCTGTTTGGATGATCTGTCCATTGATGTAAGTGGGGTGTTCAAGTCTCCCACTATTATTGTGTTACTGTCGATGTCCCCTTTTATAGTTGTTAGCATTTGCCTTATGTATTGAGGTGCTCCTATGTTGGGGGCATAGATATTTACCATTGTGATATGTTCTTCTTGAATGGATCCCTTGATCATTATGTAGTGTCCTTCCTTGTCTCTTGTAATAGTCTTTACTTTAAAGTGTAATTTCTCTGATATGAGTATTGCTACTCCAGCTTTCTTTGGACTTCCGTTTGCATGGAATATCTTTTTGCATCCCTTCACTTTCAGTCTATATGTATCCCTTGGTCTGAAGTGGGTTTCTTGTAGGCAGCATATAGAAGGGTCTTGTTTTTGTATCCATTCAGCCAGTCTGTGTCTTTTGGTTGGAGCATTTAATCCATTTACATTTAAAGTGATTATTGACATGTGTGTTCCAATGACCATTTTCTGAATTGTTTTGGGTTTGTATTTGTAGGTGTTTTCCTTTTCTTGTGTTTCCTACTTAGAGAAGTTCCTTTAGCACTTGTTGTAAGGCTGGTTTGGTGGTGGTGACTTCTCTTAACTTTTGCTTGTCTGGAAAGCTTTTGATTTCTCCCTCAAATCTGAATGAGATTCTTGCTGGGTAGAGTATTCTTGGCTGTAGGTTTCTGTCTTTCAGGACTTTCAGTATATCCTGCCATTCCCTTCTGGCCTGCAGAGTTCCTGTAGAAAGTTCAGCTGTTATCCTTATGGGTTTTCCCTTATATGTTATTTGTTGCATTTCTCTTGCTGCTTTTAATATTTTTTCTTTGTGTTTTATTGTCATTAGTTTGATTAATATGTGTCTTGGTGTATTTCTCCTTGGGTTTATTCTGTATGGGACTCTCTGTGCTTCTTGGACTTGGTTCATTATTTCCTTTCCCATGTTGGGGAAGTTTTCCACTGTAACCTCTTCAAATATTTTCTCAGATCCTTTCTTTGTTTCTTCTTCTTCTGGGATGCCTATAATTCGAATGTTGGTACGCTTAATGTTATCACTGAGGTCTCTGAGACTATCTTCTATTCTTTTTATTCTTTTTATTCTTTTTTCTTTTTCCTGCTCTGTGGCAGTTATGTCCCCCATTCTATCTTCTAACTCACTTATTCGTTCTTCTGCCGCAGTCATTCTGCTGGTTATAGCATCTAGAGCCTTTTTAATTTCGGTTATTTTGTTATCCATTGCTGTTTGTTTTTCTGAGTTCTTATGAACTTTCTTGTACTTTCTCTTTTTCTTATCGAGATTTTGTATCATTTTTACTATCATTACTCTGCATTCTTTTTCAGGCATTTTTCCTATTTCCTCCTCATTTATTTGGTCTTGTGGGGTTTTTTCCTGCTCCTTTGCCTGCATGGTGTTTCTTTGTTTCCTCATGGTTGTCCAAACTTTTGGGGTTGCTTGTCCTGGCGATAGAGGTGTTTATAGAAGACTGTCCAAGCCTCAGACTAATGTCCAAGTATTGGATTAAACAAATATTTAGTCTAGGAAGCACATACATGTATAAGACACACAATTACTGAATCTGTTAGGACATAAGGCTCTGGAAAGACCTGACAGAACCCCAGTGTGCTATCAGATATTCAAAGAGAAACCCAACAGAAATTGACAACTGAAACAGAACAAATCAGAGACAAAAGCAAAAGCAAACAAACAAACAAATAACACTTTACACATACAAACATTAATCCAGGGAGATTTTGTAAGCTAGGATCCAATATAGAAAAGAGCCAGAGTACCACCAGAGAGAATGGAGATTCTCAGAATGTAATTAGACAAGTGTACTAAGAACTAAGATAAAGACAAAAACCTAATATTAAATACCAAGGTGGTGCATCATCTGGAGAATAGAGCAAGGAGTCTGAGCAGACCGATAGTGTTGCTTATAAGTATGTTAAGATAAAATAAACTTAAAATGGCTGGAAGAGAGGGGAATAGAAGAGCGTAATGTGGTTGGAAATATGCAAATAAAAAGAAAGGAATCTATAAAAGACAGGGATGAAAGGAAAGTATGAGAGATGTATTGTCCGTACTACCAAAAACTTAGCTAGATATAGAAGTATATAAAAAGGCAAAAAAAAAAAAAGAATAAAAAATATCATTAAAAAATTATGTTATAAAACTTGTAGATCCCTTAGGGCTAAGATCGTATTTAATAAAGGAAAAAAAAAAGAGAGAGAAAAAGAAAAAGAAAAAAAAAAAAAGAAAATCCAGAACTGATCCCAGAATGGACCAGTTCAATAGGAATTGATACTAATATTTCTGTTTCCTTAGAGTCTCAGCTGTAAGTGTCCTTCTCCTCGCTTTGGGTTTTTTTGCATTATTCTGTGACCAGCAGAGGTTCCTTTATTTTTCGTCTGTAAGCGTTGGTGTGTGGGGAGGGAGAGGGTACAATAGTGGCTCCTTCCCCTGGGAGTGAGTGAGCAGTGGCGCACTGTTGTTTCAGTCGGGCTTGGAGGTGCCTGTTGCAGAGGGACGAGGGTGGCTCAGGCATAACAAAAAGGCAGCCTCTTCAATAAGTGGTGCTGGGAAAATTGGACAGCAACATGTAAAAGAATGAAATTAGAACACTTCATAACACCATACACAAAAATAAACTCCAAATAGATTAAAGACCTACATGTAAGGCCAGACACTATAAAATTCCTAGAGGAAAACGTAGGCAGAACACTCTTTGACATCCATCAAAGCAACATCCTTTTTGACCCACCTCCTAGAATCATGGAAATAAAATCAAGAATAAACGAATGGGACCTCATGAAACTTAAAAGCTTTTGCACAGCAAAAGAAACCATAAACAAGACTAAAAGGCAACCCTCAGAATGGGAAAAAATAATTGCCTATGAAACAACGGGCAAAGGATTAACCTCCAAAATTTACAAGCAGCTCATGCAGCTTCATACCAAAAAAGCAAATAACCCAATCCACAAATGGGCAGAAGACCTAAATAGACATTTCTCCAAAGAAGACATACAGATGGCCAACAAACACATGAAAAGATGCTCAACATCACTCATCATCAGAGAAATGCAAGTCAAAGCCACAATGAGGTATCACCTCACACAGATCAGAATGGCCATCATCACAAAATCTGGAAACCACAAATGTTGGAGAGGGTGTGGAGAAAAGGGAACTCTCCTGCACTGTTGGTGGGACTGTAAGTTGGTACAGCCACTATGGAAAACAATTTGGAGGTTCCTTCAAAAACTACAAATAGAACTTCCATATGATCCAGTAATCCCACTCCTGGGCATATACCCAAAGAAAACCATAATCCCAAAAGAAACATGTACCATAATGTTTATTGCAGCACTCTTTACAATAGCCAGGACATGGAAGCAACCGAAATGCCCATCAACAAATGAATGGATAAAGAAGATGTGGCATATATATACAATGGAATATTACTCAGCTATAAAAAGGGATGAGATGGAGCTATATGTAATGAGGTGGATAGAACTACAGTCTGTCATACATAGTGAAGTAAGTCAGAAAGAGAAAGACAAATATTGTATGCTAACTCACATATACGGAATCTAAAAATGGTACCGATGAACTCAGTGACAAGAACAAGGACGCAGGTGCAGAGAATGGACGGGAGAACTTGAGGTATGGGAGGGGGCGGGGGGTGAAGGGGAAACTGAGACGAAGCAAGAGAGTAGCACAGACATATATATACTACCAACTGTAAAATAGTCAGTGGGAAGTTGTTGTATAACAAAGGAAATCCAACTCGAGGATGGAAGATGCCTTAGAGGACTGGGGCAGGGAGGGTGAGGGGGACTCGGTGGGGGGGCGTCAAGGAAGGGAGGGAATACGGGGATATGTGTATAAAAACAGTTGATTGAACCTGGTGTACCCCCCAAAAAATAAAATAAAAAAAAAAAAAAAAAAAAGAAAGTCTTTGAGCGTTCCAAGGGGTTTTAATCTAGCCCCGCCCGAGTGCCTGAGGGTACTTGTTTTCCCTGAGCACCTTAGGTGGCCCACGGGCATCTCTCCACTGCCCGTTGCAGAGGCGCCGAAAGAGAGAGAGAGTCTATGCCCGCGGCTCCTCCCCCCGCCCGTGAGCCTGCAGCCTCCAGCCGCCATCATGGCCGGGCAGCTCTGAGGGGCGGGCACTCCTCCCCGCGGACCTCTTCCCTGCTGTCCTCTCGGTCTGTCACCTTACTGGCAACAATGTTTGTCACCCTGAACCAGTTCTCCGGTTCCCACGCTCCTGCTCCCGGACCCTCTGTTCAGCTGTGGATGGACGTCTCGGTCTGGGAATGCTGAGCTGCGCTGCGGACCCTCCGTATGTTTCTCACTCCCTCCCGTCTGCCACAGCTCCCCGGCTTCACCCTCTTTGAGCCCTCGTAGATGCCTCCCTACCGGTTATGTTGGGCTCCTTGCGGACCTTTCTGGTGTCCGAGGCCGTCTGCTGGTGTTCAGCTGGTTCTCTGTGGGAATTATTGCGTCCTTCGGTGCATTCCCAATGCATCTGTGGAGAGGGATGCACTCCACGTCCCTCTGCTTCGCCGCCATGTTTTTCCCCCCACAAGTATTTAACTTGGCCTGTTTCCTTCTTAATATTTAAGACTACAAATGTTCATTTTATTGAATGATTATGAATTGAACTACTAGATACATGAATGCATTAATGCTGGCAGGAAAAAAATGTTCTACCATTTGTCTGCTCAATAGCACATTCTCAGGACCAGATTATTCTTTAAAGTAACTTTATATCAGTAACTTCTTTAACATTGATATCTATATGACTTGCAACAGGAAATTGAACAAGCTTTAAAATCACAAGTCTGAGGAATTTTATCCTTAGTGCTTAACGGATTTTTCTGAGGATCAGTTGGGTGATTTGGGGTGAGGAAATATGTAAATGAAAACATAAAAAGTGTTTCATAGTGATAATTGAAAGCTTAAGTGATAGGAATAAATCAGTCATGACTTATCTGTCAAGGCGTTAGGACAAGTACAAACAATAGGTTTGATCCCATTGTGAAGAAATAGTCAAATGGGTCTGGAATTCTCAGGGGAGAGAGAGTTCATTTTAGACCCATCCGTCTATTCTCTGCTGTGGTAATAGTGTTTTAGGAAAAATTAGTTGTTTCTTTTTAACCTTATCAGTCACATAATCAATCAAGAGTGCTTGACAGTTATTCTCAAGGATAGATAGTAGGAAAAACAACAATAGCAAACTTTTAACTGTCACTTGTTATGCTCTTGGCAAAGCCCTAAACACTTTGCTTGTATTTGCTCACTTAACACATGCAAAAACCCTATGAGGCAGGTACTCTGTCCCCATTCTACAAGTGACAAAACTGAGAAAGAGAGGGGTTAGCAAGCTGCCCAAAGTTGCACAGTGTACGAGCCAGGATTCAAACCTACTCAGTCTATTTTTAAAGCCCGTGCTTTTAACCACTATGGCATACTGCCTAAATTGTACAAGGGATTTTTGTATTTATTAAATAGAAAAAAAAATTAAATAAGTGAATGATGAGATCCAAGGAGGGCATGGTGGAGAACAGATCTTTATTCTGTTAATTGAGGAACATCATTTAAAAAAAAATTGAAGTATGGTTGATTTACAGTGTTGTGGAGGAACATGATATTTTAGTGCTATGATACTATGTCTGCTTATTCAAGTCAATTCCTAGGGATTAGAGTCAAAGATTTATTATAGTTTAATATACCAACCACTAGCTGCTATTTCATTTTTAGTCACAAGTCTGTCTCTTTCCTCCAATGGGTAGCTCATGGTATTTATTGCAAATAGGCTTTGCTATCAAACTGGAACAGATTTGGAAAAGTGAAATATATTCTTCATTTGCAAAGTTACAGAATAAGTGAAAGTCATGTAACACACTGAGTTACTTCACTATAACAATATACTGAAATTGTAGTTTCTTAACTAGTACTTTGGTGTTTGAAAGAATTATGCAGTTTTTAAATCCACATTTACTTCTTCATATCATAACATGACTGTTCCAGCTTCTACATTTTAGGAAGTCTGCCCCTAAATTGAGGATAATATGTATGCAGTGAAACTGATATTCCCATTGTGCCAGTCATCAATTTGTTGCCTCTTAGCCTCTAATCCATCCTGCATTGCCTGCTTTGCAATAAAGATGCGGGTCCTATAATTATTTCTCACTTTCAACAGGCACAGTGTTAAGCTAAGACAAGAGAGGGCAGTGGAGAGACATGGTAGGAGGAAAGGAGTTTCTCTTCCTCTTTCCAGTGTTTTCTGTGTGTCTTTTACTTGCTTCTACTGCATGGCTTCCAGCAATGCATGAAGGGAGGAAGCATCCAGGTGCACCCCGCCCTAGCTATACTCCTAGAGCACCTGGTTTCTTGGGGAGCTTGCATTCCTGGCTCTCATCAGGTGACTATCTCATTGCCATTGCGAACACTATGCCCTTGACCGAAATGTTCATGAAAATGCCTCTGAAGCTGAAGAAGAACATCAGCATTTTAGAGGTGGAAGAAACCTTAGGAATCATCTAGTCTAAACCTTCCTTTTTGTAGGAATCCAGAGAGATTTATTCCATGTATCGTCACACCTTTTATGCAGCATGTAGCACTTTTAAATCTTCCCTTTCAGGGTTTGTATTTTAAGTAGTGGTACTATTTATAATTATTTAAAACATTCAATTTGAACTGCAAAGGAGCTTTTACTTGTCTTGAATTTTAATGAGTACTTACTTTCTACAACTTCTCCAAGTGTTTCATGGACTGTAAGAATAAAAAAGAGACACTTATTTTCTAAGCTAAAACAAAATATAAAACTGCAATGAAGCAGTAAACCAAGATGGAGTATGATAAAACCACAAGAGTTATGCAGAAATAGACGGGAGATCATATTTGGGGCAATAAAGACTGCTTTCATGAAGATGACAGACATATTAAGAGGCTTTGAGGAATGGGTAGGGTTTGAGAGTTAGACTTGAGGAGTGGGGAATAAGAGTATAGGGATGGTTTAAAGCATTAACAAAGGTTCAGAGGCAGAAAAATGTTTCACATTGGGATGTAAAATGCCCTCCAGCTTGTTTTACTGTGGGCATAGGCGAGTTATGGGAGAATAGTAGGAAAACTTGGCAAAATTACTGATTTTTGAATTCTTGTAGATCATGACACATGGTATTTCAATAAAAATCAAGAAAATATAAGATGAAATGGGTTGAATAAATTATATTCATATAAATTCAAGTACATTAATGAATTGCATGAATTAAATAATAGACCTTTGAAAGAAACCAAATTCTTCATTTTTGGCCTCTGAAAAGAGCTTTAAAAAGAGCTAAGAGAGCTAAACTATTTTGGATATGACATTAATATAAAGATTTCTCATTGAATCATATGTGAAAAATTTGGTTTCATTTTTAGTAATCCTAAGATTATCTTCTCCATCGCTGAATTTAACATTGAACATAATATCCAATATTGACTTATATTAAAACAATGTAAAGGGCTTTGTTTTCTGGATGATGGGGATTAGATAACCTAAACAACTTTCAGTTGTTAAAAACCTAGAAATACTACATAGAACATTACAACTGTTCATTTAAATGCTGACAAGAGAATTTGAAAAATCCCAAGGGAGATAAATGGTGAGAAAACAAAGCCCCAGAACAAAAGCTGATGTGGCAGCTGCCTTGGAAGGTGGGAATGGGCATAGGGGTTGGTTCTATCTCTCAGTTATCAAGAATTGGGATTTAATGGCCCTTTGGGGACAGAAAATGACACTGTGGTTACATGAATCAGGGAATTGAAAATGAAATAGAAAATAAAAACTATTGAAGAGTTGCAACACCAGTGAACAAGTCAAGGGTGAACTGGAAAAATATCTACTCACTGGCACAGAGAGTCAACTAAGCAACTTATCTGTTTCAGCCTGAGCTGGGAGTTGGGGTAACAGAACTTTCCTCTGAGAGTTTACAAATTTGGGCCCACCTTCATATTCATTGTGAGAATGAATAAACAAACTTTGTCACATTAATTCATTAAAATAGAACAATTAAAATTGAGTTATAGCCAAATAACATAGATAATCTCAAAAGTATAACCTTGCATATGTATATATGTAGCATAAGTACAGTTTGCTACTACTTTATAAAGAATAGACACATGCAACATGACACATTGTATGCACATACACAGTTTATAGGTAAGATTATAAGAACATGATTAGAAATAATAAGCATCAACTTTCGGATAATCACTATTTTGAGAGAGAAAGGGAGATGAATGGAATTGTTCTTAAATTGAGTGTGTTAAAAAATGCTTAAAGCAGACAGTTTAGGTGATACGAACAAACTTTATTAACACGATGAAGCAGGCTGTCTCTATTCTGAAAACTGCAAAATGGTGGAAGGCAGGAAGCTGTTATAGGGTAAAGAATAAAGGACAAGGAACAAAAAATAGAAAATCTCTAATTGGCTGAGGCCAATAGTCAACCTTGATTGGGGTGAGAAGGGGGAAGAAAATAACTATAGAGCCCAGAGTTGGCTTCGTGCTTGGGGATTGGCTGACTGGCTATACTGCATTTCTGGTCACGCGGAACGTTTAAAGGGACAAGAAAGTTCACCTGAGTTTCAGTTTGCTGACTTGGTACTCCAGATAGGAGCAACTCCATTTTGGGCCTAGAAAGTTATTATAAAAGGTGGTAGATGTTTATTATAGCTATGCTTTTTAATATAGCTGAAACATTTCATAATATTAATTAAAAAACTGACAGCATCTTTTTAAAAATTTTTTAAATTTAAAAATTTTTTACTTTTTTATTGAAGTATAGTTGATTTACAATGTGCTAATTTCTGCTATACAGCAAAGTGATTCAGTTATATACAAATATACATTCTTTTTTTTATATTCTCTTCCATTATGGTTTATCCCAGGGGATTAGATACTGTTCTCTGTGCTATACAGTAGGACCTTGTTGTTTATCCATTCTAAATGTAATGATTTGCATCTACTAACCACAAACTCCCAACAATTTAATTAATATCATAATTTTAGTATCAAATAAAAAATTATCACACTGGCCTGCATACAACAAATTTTCCCAATATCCTTTATGGATGTGATTTTTAAAACTATGTAAATCACAAGATTAATAGTAAATATAAACAGAAGAAATGATAAAAATATAGATAAAATGTTTGAATATTGTAAACAGATAATATCTTAGATTAATATCCCATGGAAATGGTGATGTTTTGAAAATAAAACCACTTTTGGAGTTAGAATCGTTTTTAGAGTTAATGTTTCTTCTTTTTTTTGACTTTTTTTTTGACAGATGATAAAGCCAAGATGCACAAAGATTAAGTAAGTTACTCAAACCACTCTTTAAAGTAGTCAGAATCCAATTCTTTTGTTCCCTAATCTAAGGTTAGCTATCAATACTTTAGACTTCCTTCTTGCTAGATTATGTTTTAAAATAAAAAGAAACCTGAAACTATACTGATTGTTATCTTTAATAACACATTCTTCCTTTAAAATTTCCCCCCATTTCATGCATACACAATTTTAAGTTTTAGTATGTAACAAGATTACAAAGGGTAATCAATAATGGAAAATGCACTAGAGTGGCAGTCTTTAGTCTTTCAGAACTTTCATTTTGTACATCTACAGAACACAGATAACAGTGGCTCATTAACCAGGAAATCTGGGCAATTTGTCAAAAAGATATCAATGTTGCAAAGCACCATTTGAGTCAGCATTCTAGTACTCCTCACCAACTCCCTACCTGAAAACGAAATAATAATCTGCCACCCTAAGCACTGACCTGGAGTATGGGTCTTTCTCTCCATTGGAGAAGAACATTAGGAGGAAAGGTTCTTAAATATTTTGTTCTTATTTCAGAACCTCAGGGAAACTGCTTGTCTGTTGGTTTTCTGAAAGATTACCATGAGACTGACAATCTCACCTCCCTTGAGGGCAAGGAAAATGCACACCAGAAACTTCAGGCCTGAAAAATGGCACATACGTAACCATCACAGTCCCGCTATCAGCCTTTAATCTGCTCCCTGCATCCTTAAATGTCTGAGAATCCTATTTTACAGTAATTTTCTCTTTTAGCAAGAATATCTGGCTCCTCATGGGATGATTTTTCCTAAAAGAAGATTTTAGCAAGCAGATTTGGGGGGAAATGTTAGGAATTTTCCAAGCCTTTGGTTACTTTTAGACAAGGCTACTAAAAAAATCTGCCTAAATAAAAGCTGTTTGGGCACACGGTGAGGCAAACCTCCATGTGGCATAGCACTAACAAAGTGAGTATCTTTAGAACTGAGAATGGTGGTGGTTTTTTTTTTTTTTTTTTTTTTATGATTTCTCAAATGTTTATAGCCCTGTACATGGACTAAGATGAAAAATCAGTGCAATTGGGGAAAAAAAACCAATGCTTTAAAACAATTTGGAAGAAAAGAAAGTATCCCAATAAATCACTTGTCATTGCGGATAATAGAATACTGCATCATCTTCTATCAGCTAGAATAAAGGTTAAAACACTGTGCTTGCTCTCTAAGCTCTGTGATCTCGCTGGCATATTCAATAGTGGATTCCATCATTATTGCCTTTTTGGTAATGGAAACACTTTTGTTTCCTGTAATTGTTTATAATTCCTGAAAACCCTTAAGGAATGTCATCTGCTTTAATAAGTAATAACTCTCTGCTGCAAGTATTGAGAGATAGCAATAATAGGAAGAGAGAAGAAAACTTCTTTTCCCAGCAAGCATAAAATGCTGACAGAATGCTTCACAAATTATCTAAAGCATTTTGCATTTAAAAAAAGGAGTCTCAAAGAGAAAGATTGTCTGGCTCTGAAAAATGATAGGTTTAAAATGCAATGGTATAGCATTGAAAACTTAATTTGAAAACCTTGAGCTATTCCATCTAGACCATGATCAGCAGCAATCCATCACTCAGTCCAACCATTAGTCCTGCTGAAGTTCATCTCCTGACTGATCACCTCTTAATCTCTTTTGCATCACTCCCATCCTCTCTGAAAATTTTTGAAGATCTTAAGTAAAAATTTTGCCTGCACATCGTTTATGGAGTTGAAATATGCTGCCAGGTTTACTACAAAAATATCAGTCTCCAGCTAGGCCTCCCACTGTTCCCTCCATCCCAACCTCTTTCACCCCTTAGCTGATTATTTAACCCCTTTAATATTTATAGTATATTTGGTTAGCTATTTGGTGAACACATGATTATAACCAAGTAAATGCTGTTCAAAGAGCCAAGTTAATTAATAAACTATGTTTACATTAATTTTCCTATGCAGTTTATAGACTTCCTGGAAAAAAGTTGTCTTATTTATGGTTTTTGTTCTTCTCCGTACCTTTCATTAATTAAATTTCAAATTATCTGCAGTTATCTAAATCTCCTCTCTATATGGTCAGATGTACCAGGCATTCTATCAAATTAATCTTTTTTGGCGTTCTCTCTCCCAGAGCTTGCTCCAGTCTGGGCTATCCTCCCTCCTATCTGGGGTATAGCTGACATTCTGGGATTTATTTACCATCCTGCTGGGGATCCCTTCACTTTCTCTCCTTGGTTTGATGTATGTTTTCTATCCTAGGTCTTCCTCATTGTTGGTTTGCTCTCTCATTTTGTAGAATACATCCGCAATTAGCTTTCACAGAAAACATATCTATGACTTTACATGACTAAAGATGTTTTTATTCTACCCTGAAATATAAATTAAGCCCTTCAGATTTTATCAAGGTAAAGTTATAAATAGCAAGTTGCACAAATCTTAAATGTATAGTTGGATGAGTGTGTATACACACACACACCTGTATACAACACCTAAATGAAGATATAGAACATTTTTATCATTCTTAATGGTTTTCTTAGTGTCCCATGCTAGTCAGTACTCACTCTAGAGGAGTTACCATTATTCTGACTACTATGACCTGATTAATTTTTCCCTTTTGAACCTCATAAACATGGGATCATGTAGTACGTACTTTTTTGCATTTGTGGTTTTTTCACTCCATATGTTTTTGATATTTATTCATATTATTTAGATTGCCAAAGTTTTCTAAATTATTGGTACTTAATATTACATTGTATGAATAGATCACAAATTATTGTCATATTTTTTTCTAGAAGTTTTTAAAAAAAATTTCACACAACATTTAGGTTCATGATCTACTTAAAATTAATTTTTTGAGTAGGATGTAAGGTATGGAGCAAGGTTGATTTTTTTTTCACATGGGTACTCAAATTCCCACATCCTTTGAGAAAAACGTTCTGTGCCCCACTGAACTGCAGTGACACCTGTGAATAAATCAGATGACTGAATATATGTGGGTCTCTTTCTGAACTCTGTTCTGTTCTGTTGATCCATTTACTTATCCTTGGGCCATTAACATAGCCTTGATTGCTGTAGATTTACAGTAAGTCTTGATATCTGGAAGTATAAGTCCTCCAGCTTAATTCTTCTTCAAGGTTGTCTTGGCTACTCAAGGTCCTGTGCATCTTCATATAAATTTAAAAATCAGCTTGCCAATGTTCACCGAGAAACAAAACAAAACAAACCTTTATTGGATTGAGAAAGTTCCTTTGTATTGCTATTCAAAAATTCCACATCTATTTGTGACAAAGACTCTCTGAGAGTCTTTATCATGAATAGATACTGAATTTTATCAATTGTGTTTTCTTACTCTATTGATATATTTATATTATTTTTTCCTTTAATCTATTGATGTGGTAATTTACATTGATTGTGATTACATTCAAATGTTCAATTAACCTTATATTCTGGGAATAAACTCTACTTGATGTTGATATCTTATCCTGTTAATATATTACTGGATTTGATTTGCTAATACTTCATTTAAGGTTATTTAATTTATGAGAAATATTGGCCTTTAACTCTTCATATCTTGTAGTATCTTTGTCAGGTATGGATATCAGGGTTGCACTAACTGGATACATGAGTAGTAGTTTAGTTGGAAAATAATTTCTTTCCATTGTCTTCTAACATTTAACGTACTCTGAGTAGAATTACATAATTATGGTTTACACTGTAGCCTGTAGGATCTTCATATATTTATGATATTTTAAAATTCACTACACTGTGCCTTACTGTGTATTCATTACTATGTTGGGAAGTATGGTGTATTTAATCTCCAAACTCAGATCTTCCTGTTGTGGGAAGTTTTCATGAATTATTTTATCAATAGTATAGTAGGCTGAATAATGCTCTCTCCTGTCCTCCCTCCCCCTTCCCCCCCAAGATGTCCATGTTCTAATCCCTGGAACATGTAAATCTTACCTTATGTGGCAAAAAAGGATTTTGCGGATGTGGTCAAGTTAATTGTCTTGATTTAGGAAAGTTATTCTGGATTATCTGGGTAAGCCTGATGTCATCATAATGGTCCTTATAAGAGCTATGCAGGAGGAGTCAGTTAGAGAGGAGGCCATGTGATGACAAAAACGAGGTTAGAATAATATACTTTGAGGTTGGAGGAAAGGAACTACATGGCAAGGAATATGAGTGATTTCTACAAGCAGGAAAAAGGAAGGAAAATGAATTCTTCCTTGGAGCCTTCAGAAGGAACCAGCCTTGCCAACACCTTGATGTTAACCCAGTGACACTGATTTTAGTCTTCTGACCTCCAGCACAGTACTGAAAGCAAATAAATTTATGTAGTTTTAAGCCACCAGGCTTGTGGCACTTTGTTACAGCAGCCATAAGAAACTAATACAAATAGTTGTCTCCTCTCTCTTTTCTCTGTACTCTGTGGAACTCCTATCTTACTATAACTTCTTGACCTCACTGGCAACATCCTTATCTTTACTTAATCTTTTTATCTTTTGGCCCAACTTTCTAGAATATTCTCTAAATTTTTCTTCAGACTTATCTTTTTGAACTTTTAATTTCCACTGTCCAAGTTCTAATTTTCTAGGAACCTACCCCTCTTTTTGTTTTCGGAATGTCCTTTTTTTTTTTTTATGGTATCCAGTTCTTGTTCATGGTTGCAGTATTTATTTTCTACCTAAGAGTATTAATAGAAATTTCCTTTGAAGTTTTATTTTTCCTGAAAAATGTGTCTTCCAACTTTTATTTAACTATTTCAGTTTTATATTTCGTAGTAGAAATTCTCGTTTGTTTTTGGTGATATTTGTTGTCTGCTCATACTTAAGAGTTGACAACTAAAAAGTTAGATGGAAGCAGTAAACACATGACAAAAAATTTACAACTTTTTGAAGTATATAGTGCTCCTAGTTCTTAGTGATCTTTTTGTAATAATGAATTTTTAGACTAAGCTTTCCTTCCAGTAGGAGATTCTCAATCAGTTGGATCTTTTACATTGCCCTGAAACTAAATGTTTTCAAAATTGACCTCTACACCCTTATTTACCTTCCCTACACACAAGCTTGCTGCTCTTTTTTTGTTTCCTCTTTTATCGGCATCACAAACCATCTAATATTTAAAACTAGGCATCATCCTTAACTCTTCTCTTACCTCCTGCATCCAGTTGGTTACCAAGTCATATCAAATTTACTTTCTTTTTTAGAAAAATATTTATTTTATTTTTTATTTGGCTGCGTCGGGTCTTAGTGTGGCACATGGGATCTTTGTTGCAGCATGCGCGATCTTTTCTTGTGGCGCTCGGGCTTCTCTCTAGTTGTGGCACACAGGCTCCAGAGCACATGGGCTCAGTAGTTGCAGCACGTGGGCTTAGTTGCCCTGCAGCATATGGGATCTTAATTCCCCAACCAGGGATCAAAGTGGCTTCCCCTGCTCTGGAAGGCGGATTCTTAACCACTGGAGCACCAGGGAAGTCATTCAAATTTACTTTCTAAATGTCTTTCATGATACTTCACTCATCCCCCACATATTGTCAGTCCTCCCATCTATTTCAGACTTTCAACATTTATTATTATATAGACTATCACAGTAACCTAACGATACTTTGCTCTCATCTCTATAAACTTCGGATCGATTGATATAAATTAAGCATTCAACAAACATTTCTTGAGTACCTCAATCTTTGCCAGGTACGGTTTGACCTGAAGATACCACTGAGAAAAATATATGGTTACTCTGTGTTAGTGGAAAAATTAGTTTACTGGGAAAATAATGCATGAATGGAAAATTATAAAAAGTGTGATATTGTTATGATAGGAGAAATGTAGAGGACTGGAGAGCCATATAGGAGGGCAATCTAACACTTGGGGACAGTTGGAAAGACATCCTAGAAGCTCATGTGTATAGAGACCACAAAATTCAGGCGTATGTTCCGTAAAGAAGACAGCCCCTGCCAGGCTCTGAAGTGGTGGGCACATTTGGTGGACTGTAAGGAGTTCAACATGGCTGAAGTGGAGAGTGAGAAGGAAGTAATCAAGAGCCAGATCACTCAGAACCTTCTAAACCAATTTTAGGAGGTTGAGAATTTCTTCTAAGAAAAGCAGAAAACAAACAGGAAACTTCAGGATTTACTCTGCATTTTAGACAAATTTATATTTCTGTGGGGAATGATTGAAGTTGATCAAGATTGAAGAAGACCAGTTGTAATAATTCAGTCGGGAGATGGTAATGGCCTGAAATAGAGTTAGGGAAGTGGAAAGTGGGAAAAGCAGTTAGCCTTGCAGGACTTTAGGAAGGAGGTTTGGGAGGATAAAAGAGTGGGAGGAATTTAGAAACATAGAAATGGTAGGTTTGAAGGAATGGTTCATCAATGAGTTAAACTTCGATTGTGTTGAGTTTGAAATGCGTGCAGGACATCCAGGTGAAATTATACAGAAAGCTGATCATGTATTCTCAGGCATAAACACACTCGATAGTTCCCTACAGTGTTCAACAAAAGACTAAAGCCCTTTACATGGTACACAGCGTCCTTTCCATTCTCACCCCAGCACATGTGTATGGCTTCATCCCTTAATAACAACTCCTAACTTCTTCAGCTGCTTATTCACACTCTTTCGTGTCTCCTTGCCTTTTTTATTTTTAAGAACTTTTATTGAGATACAGTTAACATACAATAAACTGCATATATTTAGAGTGTACAATTTGGTATCCCAGTCTCCCAGTTCATTCCCCCCCAACCCTCCCCGCTTTCCCCACTTCGTGTTTCCTTGTCTTTAAACATACTGTTGCACATTTGACCCACACCACATCAGTACTTTTGTGAAACTGAGCGTCATCATTTTCTGCAACACAAATCCCTCACACTAAGTATTTGTGGGTGTTGTATCCTTAATCGAAGACTGTGGGGGGTTACAGGAGAAATTGTATTGCACAGTGCATAGGCTTCTGCCCTCTCATTGCTTACTCCCTCTTCTCTCACCTACTAGATCTGTGCTCTTGGATACGGTAGCCCCTGACCGCCTGTGGTGGCTCTTTGACATTTGAAATGTAGCTAGTTTTAGATCAAATGTGCTGTAAATGTAAAATACAAACCAGATTTTGAAGACTTTGAAAAAAGGACATAAAATATATTGGTAATAATTTTAAAATTATTGAAGTGACAATGGTTTGGATGTATTGAGTTAAAGTATATTATTAAAATTAATTTCCCCCTTTTGTTTTATTTTTTAAAAAGCGTGACCACCAGAAACTTTAAAATTGTATATGTGGCTCACATTGTATTTCTACTGGACTCTGCTGCCCTAGATGGCTCTCCTAAATTGTCAAATTCTTCTTCCTCTATTATGCAAAGCAATTGAACTCTTGAGGTTCTATTTAAACTTGCCTCCCCAATCCCATCAGGGACTTCCATTTCATTGGCGCTCCTTAGGAAGAAGTTATTATTTATAGCAAAAACAAAAAATTCAAAACCATAAACATTCAAATTTGTACTTTGGTACTCACTACATTGTAGTGTAATTATTTAAAGATTTTCTTTTTCTCCCACTAGGTTGTAAACAAAGAGCATGTCTTATTCATCTTTCCATCCCCAATGCTGTTGTGAACATGTAGTAGGTACTAAAAAATGCTTGTTAAATGACAGGATTGGGTTCTTTATTATCTGAAAAGAAAATATTAGCTGAATTTAATAATTACATTTGTGGAAATTGGTTTTTGTAAATTAAGAATAGTGGTAAACACATCTTGATGTACTTATATCTCTCCATTTTCCCTTGACCTTACAGATTGATCCAGTAGTGATCACTTTAAGCTGTCCATTGCATCTTTGTCACAAAGTCTGTGCTAATATCATTCTCCTCTAGACATGTAAGTAGAAGTAGAGAAGGAATTTAAATCAATAAAGCTAACAAATAAATAACAAGCTGGAGAAGTGGAACGTGTCACTTAAGAACATGTGAGGTGAAGGGCATATCGACAGTTTCTGGTAACTAAGTAGATTGAGTATTGATAGCAGAAGTCATTATGAAATGCACACTTACTTGAAATCATGTTTACATATGGTTGTCATAGCAAGTAGGTATATATATATCGCTGCAGCATTGTCCTTGAACCTGTTAGGCCAGGGATTTAGAGCTTACTGCAATTACTGACTGCAACTATAATGCCTATAATGCATATTTTAAAGTTTGAAATGCACTTGCTGACTTCACACAACAGTAGTCCCCTAATGACAGAAACTTTGCCTGTACTTCAGAAGAAAATTTCAAGAGAGACCAAGCATAAGGTGGTATGGTGAAGAATGATAATACAAATTGAGCCAGATTTCCCCGGTGGTTTAGGTACACCTTGAATTTAAATGTAAAACTTTTGAAAGTTGCTTTCACTTTTTAAGGCCACACATTCAGTAATTCCAAGAGATGCCTCATGATTTCTGTCTGTGGGAGAGTCTAGGCTCTAAGACAATACATATGAATAAGAAGAGTGAGACAAATATTAGTTTATATCTTTGACAATTAATGTATTAAGGTTTTCTTGAAACCCTCTGATATTTCAGAAAGGGTGTGTATATCTTTCTTCCAGAAGAGGGCGTACATGCTTAGCACACAGTAGCCATGCAGCAGGTAAACGGATGTTATGATGTGCCTAGGAATTGCCGTGGTCTACGGCACAGAAAGCTGCAGGGGTGCCAGACATGTGTTCCCTGCAAAGTCTACATTTTCTCTTCCTGAAATTTGGTTTCCAAGAGGAACACAGCAATCTTAAGTTATGGCAACCCCCATCCCCACCCCCATCAGTGGTCAGGTAGTATTTTGCACATTTAAAAAAACTGAGGTAGTTATGGAAGCAACCTAGATATCCATCAACAGACAAATGGGTAAAGAAGATGTGGTACGTATATACAATGGAATATTACTCAGCCATAGAAAGGAACAAAACTGGGTCATTTGTGGAGACACGGATGGACTTAAAGACTGTAATACAGAGTGAAGTAAGCCAGAAAGAGAAAAACAAATATTGTATATTAATGCATATATGTAGAATCTAGAAAAAATGGTACAGATGAAACAGTTTGCAAGGCGGAAGCAGACACACAGACGTAGAGACCAAATGTATGGACACCAAGGGGGGAAGTGGGGGGGTGGAGTGGGATGAATTTGGGAGATTTGGATTGACATATATACAGTAATATGTATAAAATAGATAACTAATAAAAAAATAAAAAATTTAAAAAATGTGAAGAAAACTGAGGTAACATCAGTTTATAATATTATATGTTTCACGTGTACATTATAAATCTACTTCTGCATACACTACAGCAGGCTCAACTGCAAAAATCTATTTTCCATCTGTCACCACACATGGACCCCCTTTACCCATTTTGTCTTCCCCTCATCACCCTTCCCCTTTGGAAACCACTGATCTGCTACCCATATCTAAGTGTTTGTTTTTGTTTTGTTTTGTTTGCTTGTTTATCTATTTTTTAATATTCTGCATATGAGTGAAATCATATGGTATTTGTTTTCTCCATCTCATTTATTTCACTTGGCGTAATACCTACCCTCAAGGTCCATCCATGTTGTTGAAAATGTCAAGGTTTCATCATTTTTTAATGGCTGAGTACTATTCCATTGCATGTATATACCACATCTTTATTCATTCATTCATTGATGGACACGTAGGTTATTTCCACATCTTGGTTACCATAAATAATGCTGCAGTGGACATAGGGGTGCATATATCATATATCTTTTCAAATTAGTGTTTTTGTATTCTTCAGATAAATACATGAAAGTGGAATACCTAGATCATATGATTAATTTAGTATTAAATTTTTGAGGAATCTCCATATTGTTTTCTATAGTGGATGCAGCAATTTACATTCCCACCCACAGTGTTATGAGGGTTCCCTTGTCTCCACATCCTCTCTGACACTTGTTATTTCTTGTCTTTTTGATAACAGCCATTCTAAAGGGAATGAGGTAATATCTCATTGTGGTTTTGATTTGCATTTCTCTGATAATTAGTGATGTTGAGCATCTTATCATGTGTTTGTTGAATGTCTTTGGAAAAACATCTTTTCAAATCTTCTGCCTATTAGTTAATCATTTTGTTGTTGTTGTTGAGATATATGTGTTCTTTATGTGTTTGAGATATTAACCCCTTATCAGATGTATGATTTGCAAATATCTTCTCCCATTTGGTAGGTTGTCTTTTCATTTTATTGTTGGTTTCCTATGGTGTGCAGAAGCTTTTTAGCTTTATGTAGTCTCATTTGTTTGTTTTTGCTTTTGTTTCCTTTGCCGAGGAGACATATCCAAAAAGATATTGCTAAGACTGACATCAAAGAGCATACTGTCTATGTTTTCTTCTAGGAGTGTTACAGTTTCAGGTCTTATATTCCAGTCTTTAATCCATTTTGAGTTAATGTTTGTGTATGGTGTAAGATAGTGGTCTAGTTTCATTTTTTTTTTGCATGTGGCTGTCCAGTTTTCCCAATACCGTTTATTGAAGACACTTTCTTTCTCCATTGCACGTTCTTGCTCCTTTGTCATGAATTAGTTGTCCATATATGTGTGGGTTTATTACTGGGCTCTCAATTCTGTTCCATTGATCTCTGTGTCTTTCTGCCAGTACCATGCTTTTTTTTGATTACTATAACTTCGTAGTGTAATTTGAAATCAGAGACTGTGATACTTTCAGCTTTGTTCTTTTTTCTCAGGATTGCTTTAGGTATTTGGGGTCTATTGTGGTTCCATACAAATTTTAGGCATTTTTGGTGAAAACAGTCATTGGAATTTTTATAGGGATTGCATTGGATCTATAGATTTCTTTAAGTAATGTGGACATTTTAACAGTGCTAATTCTTCCAATCCATGGACATGAAATACCATTTGTGTCTAATTTATTTCAGCAATGTCTTATCATTTTCAGTGTATAGGTCTTTCACCCTCTTGGTTAAATTTATTCCTGGGTATTTTATTCTTTTTGTTGTGATTGTAAATGAGGTAATTTTTTAAATTTCTCTTTCTGTTAGCTTGTTGTTAGTGTGCAGACATGCAACAGATTTTTGTATATTGATTTTTTACCCTGCAACTTTACTGTATTTGTTTATTATTTCTAATAGATTTTTGGTGAGGCCTTTAGTGTTTTCTATACATAATATCATGTCATCTGCAAACAGTGACAGTTTTACTTCTTCCTCTTCAATTTGAATGCCTTTTATTTCTTTCTACTGTCTAGTTGCTCTCCCTAGAACTTCCACTACTATGTCGAATAAAAGTGGCAAGAGTGGGCATCCTTACCTTGTTCCTGATCTTAGAGAAAAAGCTCTCAGCTTTTCACTGCTGAGTATGATGCTAGCTGTGGGTTTGTCTTTATTGTATTACACCTTTATTGTATTAAGGTACATTCCCTCTATACCCATTTTATTGAGATTTTTTTAATCATAGATCCATGTTGAATCTTGTCAAGTTTCTGCATCTGTTGAGATGAGCATATGATTTTTATCATTTATTTTGTTAATGTGGTGTATCACATTGATTGGTTTGTGGGTATTGAACCATTCTTATATCTCTGAGATAAATCCCACTTGATCATAGTGTATGATCCTTTTAATATATTGTTGGATGTGGTTTGCTAATATTTTGTTGAGGATTTTTTGTCTAATTTGTTCACAGATATTGTCCTTGACTGATTTTGGTATCAGGGTAGTGTTGGCCTTGTAAAATGAGTTAGGAATCATTCCCGCCTCTACAATTTTTTGGAAGAGTTTGAAAAGGATAGGTATTAAATCTTTGAATGGTAGAATTCCCTTGTGAAGTCATCTGGTCCTTTTGTTTTTTGGAAGTTTTTTGTTTACTGTTTCAATGTCCTTGCCAGTGATCAGTCTATTCAAATTTTCTGTTTCTTCATGTTTTAGTCTTGGAAGGTTGTATGATTCTAAGTATTTATCCATTTCTTCTAGGTTGTCCACTTGTTGGCATATAGCTATTCACAGTACTCTCTTACAATCCTTTGTATTTCTGTGGTATCCATTGTAACTTCTTCATTACTGATTTTATTTATTTGAACCTTCTCTTTTTTTTTTTTTTTTGGTAAGTGAGTTTATCTAAAGGGTTGTCAATTTTGTTTATCTTTTCAAAGATTAATTTTCATTCATCTTTTCTGTTGTCTTTTTGGTCTCTATTTTATTTATTTTTGCTCTGATTTTTGTTGTTTCCTTCCTTCTACTGGCTTTGGGCTTCATTTGTTCTTCTTTTTCTAGTTCCTTTAGGTGTAAGTTTAGATTATTTGACATTCTTGGTTCCTGAGGTAGATCTGTATTGCTGTACACTTCCCTGCTAGTACTGTTTTTACTGCATCCCATAGATTTTGGTGTGTTGTATATTCATTTTCATTTCTCTTCAAATATTTTTTCATTTCTCCCTTGACTTCTTCCTTGATTCAGTAGTTTTTCAGTAGCATGCTGTTCAGTTTCCACATATTTGTGATTTTTCAAGCTTTCTTCTTGTTATTGTAGTCAGAAAAAATGCTTGATATGATTTCAATTTTCTTTTAAATTTACTGAAACTTATTTTGTGTCCCAGCTTATGGTCTACCCTTGAGACTGTTCCATGCCCAGTTGACAAGAATGTGTATTATGCTGCATTTGGGTGGAATGTTCTGCAGATATATATTAAGTCTATTCATTTAAAGTTGATATTTCCGTGTTGAATTTCTGTCTGGATGGTCTATCCATTGATGTATGTGGGGTGTTAGAGTATACTACTGTTGTTGTGTTGCTGTCAGTTTCTCTCTTGCCTTGTATTTGTTGGTGCTCCTACATTAGGTGCATACATGTTAATGTGTTATGTCTTCTTGATGGGTTGTCCCCTTTATCACTGTGTAACGTCCATCTTTGTCTCTTGTTACCATTTTTGGCTTGAAGTCTATTTTGTCTGATATGAGTGTGGCTACACTAACTTCCTTTTGGCTGCCATTTGCTTGGGATATTATCTTCCACCCCTTCACTTTGAGCTTATGTCTGTCTTTAGAGCTGAGATGAGTCTCCTGGAGGCAGCATATAGTTGTGTCTTGTTTTTTAATCTGTCCAGCCACTTTGTGTCTTTTGATTGGTGAATTCAATCCTTTTACATTTAGGGTGATTCCTGATATATAAGGACTTAGTTATGACATTTTATCTTTTGTTTTCTGGTTGCTCTGTATCTCCATTGTTTCTTTTCCCCCAGGTTTCTGTCTGCCATTTTGGTTTGATGATTTTCTGACATTTTTCTTAGTTTCTTCTTTTTTTATAATTTGTGTCCCTGCTTTAGATTTTTGTTTTGTGGTTGCCATGAGATTTGTATAAAACATTTCATGGATAAAATAGTCCTTTTTCTGCTGATAGCATCTTATCTTCATTTGCCTACATAAATCCTGTCCTTTTCCTCTTCCCTTTTTATGTTTTGTTGTCACAAATTATCTCTTTTTATATTATGAGTTTGTTACCAAATTGAAGTAACCATAGTTATTTTTAATGTTTTTTTCCATTTAAACTTTATGCTATAATTGAGTTTAACAACCTCTTCTGATATAGAGTTACAATTTTCTAATTCTGTCTGTCTATTTATCACCTTACTCAAAGTTTTGTGTACTTTTGCCTTTTTGTTTCAGGTAAAGGAGCTCCTTTCAACATTTCTTATTAGGCAGGTCTGCTAGTAATGAACTCCTTCAGCTTTTGTTTGTCTGGGAAAGCCTTTATTTCCCCTTCATATTGAAGAAAAACTTTGCTGGATAGTGTATTTTTGGCTGGCAGTTTTTATATTTCCATTTTCTGAGAATGTCATTCCTCTCCCTCCTGGTTTGTAGAATTTTTGCTGAGAGATCTGCTGATAGCCTAATGGGGGTTCCTTTGTAGGTTACTATTTTTTCCCTCCTGGCTGCCTTTAAAATTCTTTCTTTTTTTTTTTTTGGGCACGCGGGCTTAGTTGCTCCGCGGCATGTGGGATCTTCCTGGAGCTGGGATCGAACCCGTGACCTCTGCATTGGCAGGCGGATTCTTAACCACTGCGCCACCTAGGAAGCCCTAAAATTCTTTCTTTATCATTGACTTTTAACAGTTTTAATATAATGTGTCTTGGAGAAGGTCTTTTTGTATTGCGATAATTAGGTGTTCTGTCAGCTTTGTGGACTCGTATATCCAGTTCCTTCCCCAGGTTTGGGAAGTTCTCAGCTATTATTTCGTTAAAAGCTCTCTGCTGCCTTCACCCTCTCTTCTGTTTCTGGGACACCTATTATTGTTATGCTTCCTTTTCTAATGGAGTCCAATTGTTCTCATGAGTTTCTTCATTTTGTAAAAATCTTGTGTCTCTTTTCTGTCTTACCGGAATCACTTCTAGATTTATATTCTCAAGCTTGCAAATTCTCTCTTCCATATGGTCTGCTCTATTTCCAGTGCTTTCTATTAGATTCTTCATCTCACTCATTGAGTTCTTCAGGTTCAGAATTTCCCTTTAGTTCTTTTTTTTTAGAATTTCAGTCTCTTTGGCAAAATATTCCTTCTGTTTATTAATTTTATTCCTGAGCTCACTGAACTGCTTTTTTTTTGAGTTTCCTTGTAGCTCACTGAGTTTCTTCATGACAACTATTTTGAATTCTCTATCAGATCAGTCTTCTGAGACTTAAAGTTTAGCTTCTGGAGCATTGTCATTTTCACCATGTTATCATGGTTTTTCATGGTGCTTGATGAGTTGTTCTTCTCCTGGCACATTTGAAGTAGAGAACACCTTTTTAATTACGGTTAAGCTTTTGTTTACTTTGATTCTAACAGTGCAACAGATTGGTAATTAGAGGTCTTTCTTTTATTTTTCAGTAGGTGGCACTATAGCGCAAGTTTTCGGTTCCTTTTACCTGCGCTGCCTCTGGCTATATTTGAGAATCTGCACTTTCCACCCTCTAAGACCTCAGCCAGGGGTGTTGCCAGTGCCCTCGGCTTTGCTGCTTGTGCCTCCAGATTGCTGATGTCTTGCTATTGCTGGTGTTGCCACTGTCACTGGTGTTGCTGCAAGGGGTGGTGGTGCCTCCACTGCTCAGAGGTCACCTGGCTGCTGGCACCACCAGCATGGTGGAGGAATGGCGAGGAGGGAGCCAGTGTCTTGACTGCTTCCACTGAATCCAGGGTTGTTTCGTTTGCAGGCACCACCACTGTGGGTGCGGGGCTGGAGCCACAGGCACTACCATGGCTGGAGGGTCGTCTGCCCAGTTCCGTATGGCTGTGGGTACTGTTGCAGTTGGGAGGTCAGAGTCATGTGCACTACCTTTGCTGCTGCTACTTCTGGGTTCCAGGTCTGGGGCTGCCAGCTTAGCCACCTTGGAGAGAGGACTAGGATTGTGAGCACTGCCTGTACTGTTCCCCTGGTTCTACCTACTCTGTGTGTTCCAATCCACTCACTCTTAGGTATACAGATATGTGGATCTCTCTGGCATTCTGGCATGTTGGGCAGAGAAACCTTTGGTGAGTTATGGATGTTTTACTAGTTTCAGATTGAAGGGGAGAGACAAATGGGCTGTCTTATGCCACCATGATGATGACATAACCAGTACTTTGCACATGTGAAGCATGCTAAATAAATCAATACATAAAAATGGAAAAACTAATGATTTATAGTGTCTCTGTTTCCATAAGTACTCTAACAGCAAAGACTTTGAGTTTCATCAAAACAATCAAAACAAGTAAGTTTACCAGAAACAGAAGTGAAGATGCGAATATTACCTCTTTTTTCACTGGTCCCAAAGCATCAAAAAGCCAGTCAAGTTATGGTTTATCCCAGTAGTTTAGAGAAGTCTTAGTATAGGCTGACCTGCATAGAGAATTTATTGCAATGTTACATTTTAATGTAATATTAAAGTTGAGAAAGCAAAATTTGACATAAAATTTTCTCAAATGAAAATCAGCAACCCCTTCACTCAATTTTTAAAAAGTCTTTTCTGAAGAGATGAACTATACCACAGCACAATGGCTTCTTTGTTAATTTAGAGAATTAGTAAGATCACTATCCTTACTTGTCATTCATTCCTGGAGATTACAAATATAAACAAGTTCGAACTAAAATCAGTCTATGCAAGGGAAAAACTATTGATAACATGGGAAAAATATTCTAGTCATATACATACCTATCCATTTAATCTGCTTGTCCTCCATCTTTTGTTTTCTTCTTCATCTGAATAAATAGAACTAAGTGTGGTAATCTTTCATACTTCTCTGCTAGTTCAGCCAGCACATTTCTGTGTTGTCTTTTGGTGAGACAGTCTATAATAACAGTAATATGGTAATGAATATCCAAGTTTCAAATTGTGGTATAGGTTTTTAAAGTCCTATATTGCATGGAGAGAGAGAGAAGAAAAAAATAGTCAATAGGCAGTTTAAATGATAAGTGGATTTTGTATAACAAAGGCCATGAGAAAAATATCTCAAAAATATGGAAATTGGCCCATGCAGCAAAACTATCATTTATCATACAGTGAGAAAGTGGAAAAGGAGGGAATAGTAATTTCATTCTAATACTTCTGTAACTCAAAGGCCATCTTCCATTGAGAACAGTTTTTAGGTATTTGTAATATTCGTTCTCCCTGAAATTAACAAACTCTTTAATCTTTAAACTTTAAAATTTTCTGTATTCTGGTTGATCACCTTTTTTTTTTTTTTTTTTTTGGTTGATCACTTTTGAGGTTGTAATCCAGCAAAAACCCAGAGTAAACATTTCTTTTAAGATATTTTTCTGCAGGCATACCACAGTGGAAAACAGAGCAAGCTGGTGGACTAAGCATAACCCCAGAGGAGCCAGAAGCTTTCCTGGTTTTCTGGAGCAGTTCACATAATCCCCTTCTCTGCTTGAAACAATACTTACCTATAGTGCCATACTCTCAGTACGCTGAATGACTATCCCTCTTTCTCCTTCATAGATCCTAACTGAATCTCTTATATTTAAATATTCAGTCATTTTGTACAATCCTCATGTTTTCGGTATTTCTGTGGCACAATATTGTACACTGATTAATATTTATAAAAGTCTCCAGATTTAGGATTGGAAATAGAAAATCAGATGAAGAAACTGTAACTTCTCCAGGTGGGTGATAAGGATAAGTAGAATTATGATTTCAGTCCCTGTAGGTAGAAAGTGGAGATCAGAAGATCAAATCTCCATGAATTCAAACCAACTGCACAGGAAGCATATGAACTGAAAAGCAGTTAAAATGGTGGTGTGAAAAGGAGCGCATTTTCAGAAACAGAGGAATTTAAAGGGCTAAAGCCATGCTGATGGACTTTGTGGAGAAGATGAAAATTGTGGGGAGTAACAGGTTTTGGCTAAGAATTAATGTAATGATCTTAAAAGATGAGCTGCATGTGACCGAAATGTCTCCAAGTCAAGTAAAAGACACCAGCAACTTCATTTTGATAGTAACTCAGATTAGTCTCACATAGGGTATGTGCAGTTTTCTATTGGTTTTCCTGTTTATTTTTTGGCCTCTGGCATTTTTTTTTTTTTTTTTCAGTTCTCTTTTCTGGCTTTGAATAGAAAAGTCAAAAGACCCGATCCAGCTTCAAAGAGAAAAAGAACAGTGATGAGCTCTGCAAAGAACTTTAATTTCTTATCCAAATGGGGTCCTACCAAACTCAAAGAACCTGACTTGACTGCTTTCCAGAATAGAATACATTCAAAGAGAGGTCTCTAAAGAGAAACACAATCTTTGTGTCAGTTGTTTTATGATAATTAAACCCAGTGGAATGAAGGCAGGTACCAGGAGGTGAAGAAATCTAGATGATTGTCCGATATTGGTGTCAAGTATAAATTGGCACTTGCTGTGGGCACTTGCCATCTACCTCTACAAGCATTAAATTATACTGTGCTGCTGCAGCTGCAGACCTTCAACATCCTCTGAAGGGAATTCAGGGTGGAGACCAGGAATGAGGCACTTTGTGCTTTGGAAAACGGGCGGATCAGGTCTTCAAAGAGTTAGATATTTTCAGGAGCTAGTTTTATGAGCCCAACCCTTGCATCTCCTCATATCTAGAAAAGCACTAAATCCCTACATGGTGATGTCTGCTCCTCGTGACTAGCAGAAACCCCCTACAAAAATATGTGTTTGACTGCGCGTACTCCTCCTTCACCAAGATTACATACATACTAATCTTCCTGCCTGCTTCTTTGGAACAGTTTCTCAGAGCTTCTCCCGGGCTGCAGTCCTCATTTTGCCCCAAATAAAACTTAACTCGTAACTCTCACATTGTGCGTTTTGTTGTTGTTGTTCTTTTTTTTTTTTTTTTTTAGTTCTTTATTGGAATATAATTGCTTTACACTGTTGTGCCAGTTTTTGCTGTAAACCAAAAGTGAATCAGCTGTATTTATACATATATCCCCATATCCCCTCCCTCCCTTGACTCCCTCCCACCTCCCCTATCCCAGCCCTCTAAGTCATCACTCATCATCGAGTTGATCTCCCTTTGTTATACAGCACTTCCCACTAGCTATCTATTTTACAGTTGGTAGTCTATATATGTCAATGCTACTCCCTCACTTCATCCCAGTTTCCCCTTCGCCTGCCCCCCACATCCCCCCATGTCCTCAAGTCCATTCTCTACATCTGCATCTTTATTTTTGCCCTGTCACTGGGTTCATCAGTACCATTTGTTTAGATTCCATATATATGAGTTAGCATACAGTATTTGTTTTTCTCTTTCTGGCTTACTTCACTCTGTATGACAGTCTCTAGGTCCATCCACCTCACTACAAATAACTCAATTTCATTCCTTTTTATGGCTGAGTAATATTCCATATATGTGCCACATCTTCTTTACCCATTCATCTGTTGATGGGCATTTAGATTGCTTCCATGTCCTGGCTATTGTAAATAGTGTTGCAATGAACGTTATGGGACATGTTTCTTTTTGGATTATGGTTTTCTCTGGGTATATGCCCAGGAGTAGGATTGCTGGGTCATATGGTAGTTCTATTTGTAGTTTTTTAAGGAACCTCCAAACTGTTTTCCATAGTGGCTGTACCAACTTACATTCCCACCAACAGTGTAGGAGAGTTCCCTTTTCTCCACACCCTCTCCAACGTTTATTGTTTCTAGATGTTTTGATGATGGCCATTCTGACCGGTGTGAGGTGATACCTCATTGTGGCTTTGACTTGCGTTTCTCTAGTGATTAGTGATGTTGAGCATCTTTTCATTTGTTTGTTAGCCATCTGCATGTCTTCTTTGGAGAAATGTCTATTTAGGTCTTCTGCCCATTTTAGGGTTGGGTTATTTGCTTTTTTGGTATTGAGCTGCACGAGCTGCTTGTATATTTTTGAGATTAATCCTTTGTCAGTTGCTTCATTGGCAAATGTTTTCTCCCATTCTGAGGGTTGTCTTCTTGTCTTGTTTATGGTTTATTTTGCTATGCAAAAGCTTTTAAGTTTCATTAGGTCCCATTTGATTATTTTTGTATTTTATTTCCATTATTCTAGAAGGTGGGTCAAAAAGGGTCTTGCTTTGATGTATGTCATAGAGTGTTCTGCCTATGTTTTCCTCTAGGAGTTTTATAGTGTCTGGCCTTACATTTAGGTCTTGAATCCATGTTGAGTTTATTTTTGTGTATGGTGTTAGGAAGTGTTCTAATTTCATTCTTTTACATGTAGCTGTCCAATTTTCCCAGACCACTTATCAAAGAGGCTGTCTTTTTTCCATTTATATTCTTGCCTCCTTTGTCAAAGATAAGGTGCCCATATGTGAGTGGGTTTATCTCTGGGCTGTCTACTCTGTACCCTTGATCTATATTTATGTTTTTGTGCCAGTACCATGCTGTCTTTATCACTGTAGCCTTGTTGTGCATTTTTTTTAAGTTGACATTGGTGTGCTGAGATCACTAACATTTGAAACAAAGGAGATGATGATCTGCCACATAATCCTGGAGGGAAGAAGAGAGAGCCCAGTCAGAATTAGAAATACATTCAGGAGGTCAGTTACCTGGGCTGAAATAACCTCATCAGACAGGGTAGCCTCATCTATTTCTAGTGGGCATTACTGCTAAGTAATATAGTATCCTCCTCTCCCTCCTCCCCCAACCTGGAGCTCAGTGTCTCTTCATCCTGTTTTATTATTTCCTGCTAGCACTCATCTCCATTCAGTACCCTCTACATTTACTTGCTTATTTGTTTACTGACCTTCTCTGCATACTAGGATGTAAGTTCAATGAGGGGCAAGGATTTTGTCTTATCATTGCTGTATCTCCTGCACATGGTGGGTAAATGTTTGTTGAATAAACAAATCAATTATATGTGGTTTAGCGAGATGTTTAGAATATGGCTCAAATGTATCTTTTGAAAAATAAATATGAATATCTTAATAGCTATTCTGTATAAACAGCTATACGAATACATAGATAGAGGTTAAGTGATGCCTAAAGAAGTATGAAACTTTACAGTTATTTTAGTAGAGAGTATCAAAGTGAAGTTGCAGATAGGCAGGGACGTGGGATGTCACACATTTTAAACTATATTAGGCATGGAAAATAACCAATGCTATTTCTAAACAAATAATTCCAATTATAAATTATATTGTAAGCTGTTTTACTTTTGCATATAGCCCATGTATTATGGAGACTAAGACTAAGGAAGTACACCTGAGAAATGATATTTATTTTTCTGCGTTGACTCTATTTTTAGCAAAAAGAATCACTGTGATGATTTGGTTCCCTCATTCAGCTTGCTTTGGGTACAGGAAATGAACATTTCAGAAATCTGTTTGAAAAGAAAAGTATATCCATTTTCGTTCTCCTTATCGTAATGAATCAGGGCCAAGGTTATAATAAGAGTGCAAAATGGAACATGAATAGCAATTTTTAAAATAGAAGTTATTCTCTAGAAAGCTAATTGTAAGTGAGTTCTGTCAAATTTAATGAAAGCAGTTCTTCTTGATCAAACTATTTTGAGGTGTAGTTCAGAAGATGATTGTACTATATAATTAAACTTGCCAATTAAAATGTTGATAACTTTAAAACAGTATTGCTTTTCCACGAGATGGAAAAATAAAATATAAAACAACATCTTTGGAAATCTTCTCAGTAAGAAATTGTAAGTAGGTGGGAGGCGAGGTACAGCCCTAGGGAAATTTTTTATTCTGTTTTATAGGCAAGTGAATGAAGAACTGAAGTGTTAAACTAAAAATCATTACTGAAGTGAAAAGTACAATTCAACTGCTTTGATTTTCTAAGCAACTTTAGAAATATTTCAAAAGATTAATTTAATCCCTCCCTTATGTCTGATTCCCCCCACCCCTGCCCCCAGCTACATGAGGTAGTTGGGCTGGGTTAGTTACCAAAGCGACATGGAAGCAGGATGGCACTAGAGAGAGTAATATATTTCTGAGAGGATTACTAGGGTTATGCCAGACACGCTGTATCAGCTGACAGAAGGGAGAAATGTGGGGGACAAAGTGGAAGGGGCAAAAGTGGGAGACAAAGCAAGAGGTCAGGAGTTGGTAAGATACTGTATCAATCTGGGAAGAAGTGGTGCAAAGAAGTGGGAGGTGATGGAGTCTAGGAGGTTGATTAATAATAGGGCTATAGTACTTACAGCTTGTTTTAAAAGATGCTGGTCTCATGGTGCATGGGTAGGTGGTAAATTAAATACGGGTACAAATTCTAGATATTGGATTTTGAAATGCTGTGATTGAATGAGACTTTCTGGGGGCTCTTGAGACAGGGTAATTTTGCATGTACAGGGAATGTAAGTAATTGTGACCAGAAGGTATACTGTGAATAAATTCTTTGCAGCGCTTCTCTTCCAGAAGTGGAGTGCAGTTCACCATCCCTTGAACCTGGGTTCATTTTGTGTCTTTTTTTGACTGACATATATGGCAGAATTAATGCTGTGTGAGTTTCGAAGCTTAGGACTCAAGAGACCTTGCAGCTTTTAACTTCACCCTTGGAATGCTGCCTGGAGTCTGCCATGTAAGGAAGCCTGTCTAACTTATTAGAAGATGAGAGGCCATGTGAAGGAGAACCAGGGCATCCCAGCTGATAAGTCGATACCTACTACCAGACATCTGAATATGGCTCTCTTGGGTCTTTTATGCCTGCTGATCCTGCAGCTAAATACAGCTGTATGAATGAGCACAGGCAAAACCAGCAGAAAATCTGCCTAGCCAGCCCATAGATTCCTAAGAAATAACCAATCATTGCTGTTTTAAGTCATAGTTAAACAAACGAGTCATATCATATGTTTATTCTTTTATTTATTTGTTCATCTGTCCACCTATACATCCCGCATTTCTACAATGTCTACAATGTACAAAATGCTGGAACACAAAAGATCCAGATAGACATGTTACCTCTTTTCATCTCTGCTTATGTTGCACTTTTCAAGGCAATTAGAACTCTATAGGTAGTTAGTGAGAAGGACTACATCAGAACATTTCTGTTGTGAAGAGTTGAGACTATACCTTAACGGTGAGAGGAGAGAAAAGTTATTATTTCCAAGTTGTGGGGACTTAAGTTCCTCTTTGGGGAAGACTGATTCTTTGTTTTGGGAGAAAAAGCCTCACCCTGCCACCCCCCAAATCCACCAAAATCCAAAAATCCAAAAACCAAAAACACTATGATAGGTCTTTTAGTTGTAGGAAGTAAATATATATCAATTGTTTTGGAAAAAGACTATGAAATAACTTGAATGCAAATATTCTAAACTAAAAAGATAAGTGTTTTGTTTTAAATTATATAAATTGGGTATATATTTTATCAGTAAGTTTCTGAAGATCCTTTGGGTTTTAAGAGGTAGAGGGATGAAGTCAGAATTGTTTCTTTCTTTATAGTAGTCCTCTCTTATCTGCAGGGTACACATTTCAAGATCCACAGTGAATGCCTGAAACCATGGATGGTACAGAACTCTATGTATGCTATATTTCTTTTCTTATACATACATACCTAGGATAGAGTTTAATTTTGAAATTAGGCACAGTAAGAAATGAACAACTAATAAAAAATAGAACTGTAACAGTATATTGTAAAAGTTATGTGAATGCGGTCTCTCTCTCTTAAAATATTGTATTGTACAAATTTAAAACCTCCATCTTAACTAAGTACTTATACACTGTGGCTGTAACGTTTGCAGTTTGAGATGCAACAGCAAAACTAACATGGATTTCTTTTTCCTTCCTCACAATTTCATAAATAGATTTGTTCTTACTATAGATCTTAGCAAACTCAGCATGAGATTTTTTTTTTCTTTTCTTATTGAGAACTTTTCACTTAAATTAATCACTTTAAGGCTTTTCCTTGGCATATCCGAATGCCAGCATTACTACTCTTGCACTCTTGGGCCATTATTGAGTAAAATAAGGGTTACTTGAACACAGATACTGCTATATGATACCACACCAATTGAAAACCAAGATGGCTACTAAGTGACTAATGGGCAGGATATGCTGGGCAAAGGGATGACACATCCTGGATGGGGTGCTGTGAGATTTCGTCATGCTACTCAGAATGGAGTGCAATTTAAAGCTTATGAATTATTTCTGGAATTTTCCATTTAATATTTTTGGACCACTGTTGATCCTGGGTAACTGAAACTGCAGAGAGCAAAACTGCAGCCAGAGAGGGACTACTGTATAGATTTAGAAAGCTCCATTGCTTGATCCTGGAAAGACATGCATGTGCTCTTCTTTAAGTAAATACCAATAGGAGATTAAGTAGAATTTCTGAAGTCTACAGGGAGATCACACATGCCTGGTCTCCCTGGAGCTGGAGGGAGTCCTGTATATATAATACCAACTGTTAAATAGATAGCCAGTGGGAAGTTGTTGTATAACAAAGGGAGTCCAACTCGAGGATGGAAGATGCCTTAGAGAACTGGGACGGGGAGGGTGGGGGGTACTCGAGGGAGGGTGGAGGGGGGAGTCGAGGGAGGGAGGGAATATGGGGATATGTGTATAAAAACAGATGATTGAACTTGGTGAACCTCCCAAAAAATAATAAATAAATTAGAAGAAAAAAAAAGAAAAAAAAAAAAAAGAAAGAAAATGAATTGGATGCGCTCCTTGTGACCAAGTGGAAACAGATCTCTGCGGTCTCATAGAAGTTATTGGGCACATTGGAACATTCAGACTTGGAGGAATACACTGTGTATTTAGGGAATTGCTTAAATGACAATCATGGACCAAATCCTCCTCCTATTTGAATTACTGGTATTTTCCCTTAGGAAAGTGGGCATTTACTCTTGAAAAAAGCTGGTTCTGGGAAAGCAAATAGAAATTTAGAAGGCAGGCATAAAGCTGAAGTAGAGGAGGATTCTCTTGCTGTTGACTGGATTTGAGTAGAGTAGACATACTTGAAGACACTCCCCTTGTGGGACTGGGCTGGTTACTGTGGAAGTACCCCATAGTAATATAGAGGAAGCAGTCATTTTTACCCTTCTATCACCTAAATTTTAATAAATCTTTTTAAAAGCTGCAGCTTTGTTTTAGCTGAACCATGAGAATTAAGCGTGAAGTCTGTACTTATGATCTTTGCCATTTCCTATCTCTAAGACCTTGGGTAAACTGTTTTTCTTCCACGAGCCTCAGTTTACTTGTTTTCAAAATAAGGGTAATTCATGACTCAGTGTTGCTGTATGGATCAAATGGAATAATTTGTTCCAAAAATACTCTGAAACTCTAAAGAACCATGAAAATTTAAGGAATTATAATAGTCTTTACATTAGATTCAGTTCTTGTAAATCTTCCTGATACTGATCCAGACCTCTTTTTTAAATAAATAAATTTATTAAAAAAGCTCATCTTTATATGGACTTAAAATGTTATGAAATTTAAAAAATGTTATTAAAGTATAACATGCATAGGTGAATTATAAAACTTCTGATAATTTAAGTGATAAAATAAATGTCTATTGTAGGAAGTAGTTATAGTTTTCAAATACACCTGTCATTAATCAGTAGCAGAGTGAATCATACAGAGTCATTTGCTTTTTCCCCCTTTTCTTTTTTTTAAAGAACTTTTATTGAGATACAATTGACATACAATAAATTGCATATATTTAAAGTGTACAATTTGATTTTTTTTCTTATTAGTAGTGTATCTATTGATCCAGCCTTTTTTGAAATCACATCTTATGCAGTAGAGACTACACTTACATTGAAAATAAATTCCATGAGTCAGTACTTAGACTCAGATGTTCCATAACAAAACTAATCTTAGTAAAATTTTAAAGTTTTAGTAGCTCAGAAAATAGCGGAGAGAATTGTAAAATGATGGCAGAGCTCTGGTGCTTCTCTACAGTAAAAGTTCCCTGGAGAGAAAAGAGAGAATTCTTAAATAGAGTAATGCAGGCAAGGAAATATTTTCTGACTAAGGTTTTCTCTCTAAGAATCTATTATGAAGAGCAGAAAACCCAAAGAAATCAATTTTTTCTTAAAAAAGAATGGCCAAACTCTCAGATTAATGGAGTGACACCCAATTAATACATGTGCTGGCACTCTCAGAAGGCCCCTGGAAAGTCTGAGTTCTGTCATATTTTGCATCTTATTTGCGTGTCATCCTTGTGCAGGGGTCATGCTAATCTTCTCTGTATCGCTCCAATTTTAGTATATGTGCTGCCGAAGCGAGCACTAGATTTTGCATCTTATTTATTGGGGGAACCAATCAAGAAAGTATGCCTTTCTCCCTTGTCTTGGTCTTTGGGGCTGCTATAGCAAAAAACCATAGACCAAGTGATTTAAAACAACAGAAATTTATTTCTGACAATTTAGAGGCTGGAAGTCCAAGATTAGGGTGCTGGATGGTTGGATTCCGGTGAAGGCCCTCTTCTGAGTTATAAACTGCTGACTTCTTGCTGTGTCCTTGCTGGGTGATAGGGTGAGCTGGCTCTCTGGGACATCTTTCACAAAGGCACGAATCCCAATTATGAGGTCTCTGCTGTCATGACCTAATCATCTCTAAAGGCCCCCACCTCTTAGCACCATCACTCTGGGGGTTAAGATTTCAACATATGAATTTTAAGGAGACATAAACATTCAGACCATAGCACCCATATTGTAGAACTTTCACAAAAATATTGGTGTTTGCATGGTTAGAGGAGAATTGAAAAAATCTTCCAAAAGCATAAATCCATGAATTATGAATAAAGGTGGTATATCTATTCAGTTACCCTTTCCTTGTGTCAAAGAACTGTCTTAATTTCCACTTTTAGTATTTATGCAAAAACATAATAGGAATTATATAATTCTTAAAAAAAAACACTGCAATACTTGAAAAAGAGAACAATTGAAAGAAAAGATTTAAAGAGTAAAGAGAGATAAAACATCAAAGAAGGATTGAAAAATGTATCAGGAACCTAGGATAATAACTGTAATTGGTTATTATGTTTATTTCTGAGTCCCCTAGGACTTCCTCTCTCCCCCAAAAAGTGAAGGGATAGAGGGACTAATATAAACAGAAAGTAAACAGAGAGCCTGGAGAACCCAGAGGAATAGCTACATAATGCACCGCTTAGAAAGCCTCTCATATACAGTTGGGTCTCTCAAGTCAACATTCAGTATTTTCTTCAACTTATTTATGACTTCTCTTAGGAGAATTTGATGAATCGAACTTCTGGGCTTCTGATTAATGCAATAGCTACCCAAAGAGCAGGAAGCAGATTTACAGTCAAGTGTGAGAATTTAGATTTACATTTTTCTCTTGAGATATGCCTTCTCATTTTCTCATAGGATGGGGTCCATAGAGTAACTGAGGTAGAATATATATTAAAGGAAAAAGTCCTGAATCTCATCAAACACTTATGCACTATTTGGGTTTGTGTCATATAGTATAGAATAAATAACAATATTTTTCATAATTGTAACTGTGTTACTAATTTGTTTTCTAACCACAAAGGCACTTCAATAAAATTTTAAGTCTAGTGGTTGAGTAAAACTGTAATTGAATAATTTCACTGATGCAAAATATATCCCAAACAGCTAAATGATATTGCTTGTTGCTTGGGATTATTTTGAATTTTTTAAAGGAATTATACAATTTTAGTTTTAAGCTTAAGCACCAATAAATAATTGTTGATTAAATAAATAAATAAAGACTAAAATGTCAGGATCAGCTACTTTTAAAATATGCTTAAGTATTAAGATTAATATGCTTATTGCAAACATTCAAGCAATACAGAGGTATATGAAGAAACAATTCTTAGTTTTCCCTTCTACCTCTAATCCTATCTTCCTGAAAAAACCAATATTAACATTTGGTGGGTATCCTGGTATTCTTCCATATTTTTTAGTGTGTGTGTGTATGTAGACATGGAGATATATATATATATACACACACACACACATATGGATATATATATTCACATTTATAGAGGTTTATTCTTTATATCATAAAAAGATCATATCATACATATTATCCTACAACTTGCATTTTTTTCACTTATTTACATATCAGATTTTCAGGTCAGTACAAAAAAATCTCCTCTTTAATTACTGCAGAATCCTTTGAACTCCTAACAACTGCAGAATCATCTGTCATGTGGCTGTACCTTAATATACTTAACTATTGCTTTATTGATAGCCATTCAGGTTGTTTTCAGTCACTTTGGTGTTACCAACATTGCTGCAGTGAACGCTTTCCTACATACAACCTTTCATGTTTGTGATTTTATTTCTATATGATGAATTTCTAGAAGTAGAATTACTGAGTTAAAGGCTATGTACATTTAAATATTTTAACAGAAACTGTCACATACTTTCCAAAAAGAAGCAGTTCAAGCTCCCATCATGAGTGTGTGAGATTGCCTGTGCTCCACATCTTCATTAGCACTGGAAATACTAATCTTAAATGCAACAATAATGGGTAAAAAATGATATCTGGTTATTTTACTTTGCATTTTTCTTGTTACTGTCTAGTTGAGCATTTGTGTCTTTGTGAATTGCATTTCTTCTTCTTTACATTGCCTTTATATTTTCTTTGCCCACTTTTCTATGGCAGGATTTTTTGTTTTGCTTATTAATCAGTAGAAGCATTTTGCATTATAGGAATATAACTGTCAGCCATGAGTTTTGTACATATTTCCTTTTAGAATATAGTTTTTTTCCTTGACTTTGTTTATGGTGTTTTATACCAAGCTGAATTCTTTTTGTTTTACTACTTAAAAAAAAATTAGTTATCTTCTTTGTGGCTTCTGGGTTCCCTTTATTGCTTAAGAATTTCTTGACCTTGAGGTTTTATAGATAACCTCCTCTTTAAAAAATATTTTTCATAGTTTTATTTTTAGGTTTAGCTTATTAAACCATCTGAAATTTATTTTTGTATGAAGTGAAGGTATGCCTTTATTTGTTTTCCATTTGTATGTACATTTATACAAATGCTCTCTTTTCCCACGGATAGAGATGCTTCTTTTATCATGTATTGTTACTATGTGTACTTGGATCTATTTTGGATTTTCTGATCTGTTTCGTTTATCTATTTGGCTGTTCCTATGCTAATATTATACTGATTTCATTAGTGTAGTTCAATAATTTAAGTGTCTTGTAGGTACAATTTCAGTATCCTTTTCTCCCTCTCGCCCCCAAATATCATGGCAACAATCACATATTGATTCTTCTATAAGAACTTTAAAATGTTTTTCCAGTTCTTCAAGAAGCTCATTGGTAATTGCATTGAATTTATGTAACTACTGAGGAAAATTGCCATTATTATGGTTTAGTTTTGTCCCTCTCTTCCTTTCCTCAGCCTTGGGAGGATAATTTGTCCCTGAGATATCCCTTAGGGATGAATCCTCCTAAATCTAAAATGTAATTTCCACAGAAAATTTTGGTGTTTCAACATTTAACTGACAGAGCATTCTCAATTGTGTGTAATTGAACAGTTAAGGCAGAACACAACAATAAAGGTAAAGGAATAAAACAAGGCAAATGATGCAGAAGATCATCACAACTGTAACTAACAAGCTGTGCGCACTCCGAGGAAAGGATGAAAGGCGTCATGGGCCGAGCACATCGCTGCAAAGGCGGCAGCATGTTGGTGCGTGTCTCCAGGGGCTTGGCTGCTACTGAGGACAGAATCCAAGTGACTTCCCCTAATTGCAAAGAGATACCTCTTTTGCTGAAATAGGGTGTAAGATGAAATAACTCACAAAGTCACATCCTTGTAACTTGATTAGGCTTTCCAAGAACATGGAAAACGTCTATAAACCGTTTCAGCTTTTGTTGTGTATTCTTATCCAATACCCAATACGATGCTTCTGCACTGTAGGTCAGTAAATAAATGTTTACTAACATTGTGAATTGATTCATTCAGGAGAAAAAGTTAAATGAATTAATTTCTGGAAAACTGGCAGATGTATTTTTTGCTTCTACAGTTTCTCTTGCACCAGCCCTACTGCAGGAGGCAATGCTTCTGAACTCACATTTATCTTTGGTGCTGTCAGCTGTCCTCCAAACTTCCCATTAAGAGCTACGATAACCCATTTTTTTGAAAAGTGGATCTACGTTACATAACAGGTTTAATTTACTACATGTTCATGATTGCGTCCGAGTTCTATTTGGCATAGCTGTCTTCACTGGGATTTCTTGGTTTCTAAGCAGACTTCATGCATAGAAACAACTTCAGGACTTGGGCAACCCATTATGAAGTGTCCACCTAAGGTATGAGCAAATTTGAGAGGTTATGGGGTTCAAAGTGGGTGTTCATTATCATTTTAATGACCTTCAGAGGTATCACCCAAGTAGACGGAGTTCTGATTGGGGGTCAGAATGAAATATATATAGAAAATTACTTGTCAGAAACTAATAGTTGGGGGGCTTCCCTGGTGGCGTAGTGGTTAAGAATCTGCCTGCCAATGCAGGGAACACAGATTCAATTCCTGGTCCAGGAGGATCCCACATGCTGCAGAGCAACTAAGCCTGTGTGTCACAACTTCTGAGCCTGTGCTCTAGAGCCCGTGCTCCACAACGAGAGAAACCACTGCGATGAGAAGCCCGTGCACCACAACGAAGAGTAGCCCCTGCTCGCTGCAACAAGACAAAGCCCATGCGCAGCAGCCAAGACCCAATGCAGCCAATAAAAACAAACAAACGACAACAAAAGAACCCTAACAGTTGGGAAATAAAAAAAATACATGGGTAATTTTAGTTCAGTGTGACAAAAGTCACTGAAAAGTAAACACTGAGTGCCTAGATACGTAAAGAAGGCATCCAACTAATTATTTTGTGAATCAAGATAGAATCAGGAGAATCTTGGTGAGGTTCAAATAAGTCAAAAGGAACAGGTGGGAAATGGATTTCAAGATGGTTGAAAGAGAAAATATATTCCAAAGGACTGTGGCTATCTAGACCTTCAAAGGTTACTGAGTGGAGATTGCTTGCGCCTTCCTCTTTTTCTGCTTTGTCTGTACAAATTTCCCTTGTAAGACTGCAGCTGACACCTCCTAATCACCTTAGCAGAAAAGATGCAACCTGCTTCAGTGGCTGTGGGGAAACAGGAGCCATGAGCTCAGAGGGTGGGTGTGGAAGGACTTGGTTATGATCTGTCAGCCTCACTGTTGATTTGGCCAGAGATGTTATCCATGGTGCTACCTGCTAGAGTCCAACTGTTACCCAGGTAACCCTGTTCTGATAAAGCATTTCGCTTTCTCCACTAGGCTAAGCCTTCCTAAGCCTGGGCTAGTTGCCTTAAGTCTGTCCTAGTAGAAGAACAGATTAGTGTCAGGTTCCTGTTGCTCCAACCAGCCCATCTTTTTTTTTTTTTTTTTTTAAGAACTTTTATTGAGATACAGTTAACATACAATAAACTGCATATATTTAGAGTGTACAATTTGGTATCCCAATCTCCCAATTCTTTCCTCCCCCCTTTCCCCACTTGGTGTCCATATATTTGTTCTCTGCATCTATGTCTCTGTTTCCTCCTTGCAAACCGGTTGATTTGTACCATTTTTCTATAGTCCACATATATGTGTTAATATACGGTATTTGTTTTTCTCTTTCTAACTCACTTCACTCTGTATGACAGTCTCCAAATCCATCCATGTCTCTAGAAATGTCCCAGTTTCCTTGCTTTTTACAGCTGAGTAATATTCCATTGTATATATGTACCACATCTTTTTTATCCATTCATCTGTGGATGGACATTTAGGTTGCTTCCATGTCCTGGCTATTGTAAATAGTGCTGCAATGAACATGGGAGTGCATGTGTCTTTTTGAAGCCAATCTTGAGAAATAATACTTTTACTCCGTTTTGAACTTTTTAATCTCTAAAATACTATCAGTTTAAATATGTATATCACTTTATTTTGGTATATGTTTATATTTGTGGCATGATTTTAAGAGCCTGAGAAGTTTGAAGAGAAGTCATTTTCAAGTCAGTAAAAATAAAAACTTTGTACAGTTCTTTTACATTTATAAACACTTACATATACATTATCTTATTTAATCTTCCTAACAAGTCCATAAGATTATTGATTAAAGAAAAAAACATTGACTAATATAGCATACAGAAGGGAAAAATAGCCTGAGAGTATAATTAATGAAAAATTATTTTCTGGATTGAGTATCACTTTCGTGCTATTAGTTTCGGGGAAGTTTTAGGGTGTAGGGGAAATTTTGGTATCTTGCAGAAATCTGTTTGTTGGGCTACACCCTACAGGTCTATAAGCCTTGTGCTTGCCCAGCTTCAAGACTGAGGAAAGAGCCTAGAGTCAGCAACAGAGACATCCATGCTTTAATGGTTGGGAGAGTTTACACGTCTGAAGCAAGGTCCTGGAGAGACACCCTACCGTGTATAGCGGATGGATGGCGGGCAGGTCAGGGCAGCAGCCTTTGCTCCAGGGGTAAGGGGGAGGCTAGCAGTTACAGGGGGAATTGACATCAAGTTGGCTCCCCAGTTACCAGAGAAACTAGCAGAGGGGCACACCCCTCAATGCCCCTTTGATAAGAGCAATCACTAGCGGGGGCCTGGGGCAATTGTGTAGGAAGGTCAGTCGTGTGAGCTGGGTACAGGTGAAGCAGGCACTGGTCGAGCAGGGGATGTAGAGAGAGCAAGAGAACAGCCATCTTGAGTTGTTGACCATACAGTATCACAAACCTGAACACTGGCACATGCATTCTTTGGACATATGGTTTGGGGTGTGCCAATGTATATTTCATACACACCATTTCTTACCACGTGTGTTGGTAAACAGGTTCTGCTACACAACTGATATACTAAAAAGTTTGTATAGCCTTTTCTCATGCCTACTAAAATCGGCATTAAAATATCAGTTTTCTTTCTATAATAATTAGGACAGCTGGTGTGCTTAAGGGGATGGGGCCTAATTATCAGACTAGGACAAGGACTGGCCCCTTCATTCATTCAACGTGGGTCCATTTATGGAAGCCAGTACACTTGGCAGCTCTGCTGGAAGAGCTGTTCTCTGGGCAGATGACAGCCAAGAGCCTGATTACATTTTAGACTAATTTATAATGACGGGAACTGCCTTATCCGTTCCTTTGGTCTAATCTAAAGATAATAGACAGAAGAAATTGTACAGACCTGAAGAATTGCTCATTACCCTAATCTGGGTGGTGTAGAGCACTTTTTTTTATAAAGTAAGTTTGATTTTGATGTTTATGGCAAACCAAGCTTGTATAATTTTCAAATTTATGAGCCATCAGTCTTTAATTCTTCAAAAAAGTTCTGAAGTCTTCTGGTAAAGTCTAATTCATCTCCCTTTCGATTATTCTGCGCACAGAGGAGCCATTGCCTCCCATTTGTCTATTAGCTGTTGTATGTTGTATGTGCTGCAATGGCCCCTTTTACCTAATTCTCCCTGGTTTGTTTTCTGAGTCAAGGCCTCTTTTCTATAGAGGGATCCTAATTGTCTGACTCATTCTCTCTGTTAATATTTTTCTTTTGGTAGTTTATTTTTTATCCCTTATTCTTTTCAAGTAAATTGAATCAATTGTTAGACATTTTTCAATATTTAAAAAAACAGGATTAGAAAAACTATTAGTATTAACTTGTACTACTCTTACATTTATTTTCACATTGACTGTGGCTTAGTTTCCATAGAGAAATCTGCTTGTGAGCTGTCTTTCCTTCCTCTGAAGGTGTAGCAATTTGCTTCAAAATCATGACAGTTGTCCCAAGGATTAGAAATGTTATTTTAGAAGATTTATAAACCATCATCAATGAAAAACTTTTAGTGACATATTTATTGTATTCCATTCAGTTCAGCAAGCATTTAAAGATGGTCTGTTGTGCCACACATTTTGCTAGGAACTAAGATTATCGATAAATAAGACACTGTCCCTGTTGTAAAAGATATTACCATCCAGGAGGGGAAAACGTTGATACAAATTTTGATCTTGAGCATGGACTACCTAGACTTCACATGTAAAAAATTCCTTGAATATGCAAGAGTTCTATTCTTTTCTATGGGGCATTGAATATATACCTTTTAACAGAATATCTAAGGATTAGTGTATGGTCTTTTGTTAAAAGAGCAAAAGTTTGGTCAGATATCCATTACTTTTCTTAAGTGTGGATATGTGTTGTTCAGATATCAGATGCTATCTATAGAATAAAGAGTTGTGGAATTATTATATTGTATTTTTCTGACCAAACATAAATAATTAAAGTCAGAGCAGGCACTCTATCTTCCCCAGGTTAGTCAGTCACGTCCTTAGTGTTCCTTACACTGACATTGTGAACAGAGACTGTGCCTTGTTATGCATGACATTGAACCTCAGTGCACTTGCTGCCTACTCCTGGCTGAGAAATACCTTGAGCTTTCCCTCAGGGCTATAAGAATTGTTTTCCTTTTCTTTATATGCCAGTCAAGGGGCAACCACCCTACAGGCAGAAGTTTATCAAATTTAAAAACCTTAGCACTTCTCCCCCACCTCCCTGATTTAGAATTTTTTTCTAGGAAATCCGCAAGTTCCTGCCTTCAGCTTTTTTACTACCGTCTTTTACGGTCACTAACAAATGGAGTTTCAGTGTGTGCTGTCTCCTTTAGAGAACTCGTTCACTAAAAAAGGATTTGAATTTATAGTAATTCAATATATTCAATGCAGACCAATTTGCCGTTAATTCTTTGATCTGTTATAGCAATAAAGATATTCATGACAAAGTATTTTTCTGTTATCCTTAACAGTATGGGAATTAGACATGTTATTTTAATGGAATTTCTTCTGAATTTGGCATTTTGCTAATGAAACTCATTTTAAAGTGTGACTTTTATTTACAAATAACCCATATAAAATTGTATCTGTGATCTAATAACCATTGATAGCTGGAAACATTTCCAAAGGTTTTTCTATTAAAGATGATTTCAAATACAGACAATCACTTTGGAAAATCCCAAGATGTTTTCCTAGGGCTGCAACAACCTTCTAGGTTTGGGCTGTTCTTGTCACCACAGTTTCCTGGAGATGGCAGCAAAGTACACAGAAGCAAAGGGACCAACCATAATATACAAACAAGTGGTGCGATTAATGGTGCTGTGCAGTTCTGGGGATGACTGACGAGATGCATCGGTCTCTTCTGCTCTCAAGTGACAGGGCAGGTACATGGAGAGCTGATGTATGTATTCCTTTGATTTTTAATTATGCTGGATAGCTTCCAAAAAATCCTGTACAAACTGCTGGTTTTGTTTTATTCCTCACCTGTGGTCAAGTCCACGACTCTCCCGTCTCCCTGCTCGTTTGTTACCCTTGTTTCTTTTATGGTTAAAGTATTGAGAGATCTCCAGAACAAACATTTTTCGAAGCCTTTATTTTATGTACCAATCTACCACATTTGTTATCCTTACTTCATTTTCATATAGCTATTTCTAATCTTGTAACATACTGCATTTCAATCCCTCTGGGTTGTCAGATTTTCAGAATCTGTAATGGGATGATTAACTGGCAAGGCGACGCACGGGCTAATAACAGATTGCAAAGGACATCATATTAGACGTTGTAAAAGCCCCCTTTATTCCAAAGTATACATCCAATAATGCCCCAGCAGACATGAGTAATGAGCACTGTACCCAGAAAAACAGGGACCCTATCGTTCTGGAATTTGTGCAGAAATGTTATTAAAATGAAAAGGAGAGAACTTCTTTCTACTGAATTGCAACTGTTGGTTTCAATGCTAAACTTGTTTGTCAAAATGCTGTTGCCTGGAATCAGTGAAAGCTTATATAAAACCAAAGTATTTCACAAGTTGGTTGAGCACTATAAGAAATTTTGCTTTGGAGGAAGCTCAGTGAAGGATTTTTAAATTTAAAAATCCAGTGTTTTTCAACTAAAATGAATAGCTATCTTTTGAGCGTATTCTTGAAGTAAATTTTACTTATGAGAAAAAAAAAAAGGACACCTGGATGAGGAGTAAAGATTTCTAACATCAGATCTTGAACATAAAGTTAAAAAAGATAGGAGAGTATTTGCTTTCTCATATAGGAGATAAATGAGATGGATTGATTAAATTGTTGGTTTGGTCAGATTGTTTAATTAGTACAGTACATTTTGGTACAGTGAGAACCTGCTTTTTAACTGGAAATATACCAAAGTGTTATTCTGTACTTATATACTATAGAGAGTTCTGAACCACTCGTTGACGTTTAAACAATTAATGAGCTAGATACACATCATTTCCATCTATTCACTCGAAGGAGACAGCTTGTGATAGGGTAAAGGAGTACTAAAAAGAAAGACCTGGAGGCTTGACTTCAAATTTGAGTGCTAGGTTTTATGTGCAGTCATTTAATCCAAAGAAACTCTTTTTGTTGGGTGAGGGCTAGTCTACACCTGAACTTTCCTGAACTTCATGTTTTTTCATCATGTTATAATCAAGCAAACTAACAGACTTGAGTAGACATATAAACCTGAACGTAGGATGGTAAAAAAGAAGGATATACTTAAGGGTGTGCATAGTCATAGCCTAAATGATGAGGGTTTTTTTTTTTAACCATTAACTAGTAGTGGTATCTTCTTTACCCATTTTCACTCTCTGGAAAAAAATCTCAGGAAAGACCTTTTGAAAGGGCCAAACTTCCCTTTTCTCTCTCTCGAGATATTTTTGCTTTAGATTCTTTGAGAAGGAGGTAGGTAGGAAAGCTTTACAATGGGTAGGCAAAAGTGGCCAACCTTGAAGGTGGCAGGGGTGGGGAATGTTGAAAGTCCCTGAGACTACGAGCAGGGTTGGGAGGTTGTGACCATACTTGTATACCACATGTTGGCTGGGGGCTACTGCAGATTCTTGCAGTGGTAGCAAGGGGAATGATGTCTCTTTATTGCACGAGTGCCAAGCACCACTCCACAGACAGTTGGGTGCCTTATGATTGTTCGCACTTTTAATGCTCACAATAGTCCTTTGTGGTAGATTCCATTACTGGTGCATTCCAGTGATTTTGCAGATACGAAGCACAGACAAGTTAAATAATGTGTTCAAGTCAAAAAGTAAGTGGATTTGAATATGGTGGTCTGAGCCTGTGTTCTTAATGACTAGACACTTGCGTTGTGGCCTGAAGATCATCCGTGTGTGTCTTTGTGGGCAAGTCTATGGGCAATGACTAGAGTACCAGTTCTTGACAGTAACATGAAAGAAAAGAAACAGGTGCAATGTTGGAATCCCCATGGACTGAGGACTGGGTTCCTTCCTGGTTTCTGGCATAATGTAAGCTTGTGATCCTAATATCCAATGGAGTGGAAAATTACCCTGATAATGACTGAGACTGGATACCCTGCCAACCAGGTGGATGACAACCTACAGCTGAATATGTCCAAGGCATATATTTAACTGGCTTCTCGATGTCTTTAATTGGTGGCCTAATAGGCCTTTCAAGCTAAACATATCCCAAACTGGGCTCTTGAATTTCCCGTGTGTATAGTGATTTATTATAAGAAATGTGTATTTGGTCTTTGGTCTTCATCCCCACTTCTGGCACAGAGTTCCTAAAACCCTTGGAATTTCCTAAATGATGAGAGAGAAAGGCCTTTTGTTATGTGAATGAGGTGACTTTGGAATGCACCAAAGGAGAAGGGCTGATTGCTAAGAGAACCAACCTTGCCATTAGAGGGTTAGAAGTTTCCATCTCACACCCCCTACTTCCAGGGAGTGGGGAGGGGCTGAAGATTGAGTTCAGTTGCCAAAGGCCAATGATTTAATCAATTAGGCCTATGAAATGGGCCCGCCTTAAAAACTCAAAAGGAAAGAGTTCAAAGAGCTTCTGGCTTGGTGAACACAGGGCGATTTGGGGAGAGTGGTATGCCTAGAGATGACATGGAAGCTCTTTCTCCTACCTTGCCCCATGCATCTCTTCCATCTGGCTGTTCCTGAGTTACATCCATGTATAATAAACTGGTGATCTAGCGAGTGAAATGTTTCTCCCAGTTCTGTGAGCTGCTCTAGCAAATTAATCAAACCTAAGGAAGGAGGGGATCATGGAAACCTCTGATTTATAGCCAGTTTGTCAGAAGCACAGGTAACAACCTGGGCTTGTGACTGGCATCTGAAGTTTGGGTAGGGAGTTTCTTGTAGAATTGAGCCCTTAACCTGTGAAATCTAATGCTATCTTCAGGTAGATAGTGTCAGAGTTGAGTTAAACTATAGGACACCCAGCTGATATCACCAGAATTGCTTGATGGTGTGTGGGGAGGCCCCCTGCCTCAACCCACATGGGCTGGAACTGATGACCAAAACACTTTGATCTCCCAAATCAGTTTTTCCTACAGTCTTTTCCATTTCAGTTATGACAACTCCATTTTTCCAGTTGTTCAGCCCCAAACCTCAGAGTAATCCTGGACTCATCTCCCTCTCATGCTCCAAACCTAGTTTTTCAGCAAATCCTTTTGACTCTCCTCTATCAGAATCTGACCATTTCTCACGACTTCCACTGACACCACCCTGGTTCAGGCCACCATCATTTCTGGCTTATTGCATTAGCTTTTAGACTGGTTCCCTGATTTTGCCCTTACCCTCCTTTAGTTTCTTTTCAATGTTGAGGCCAGACTGACCGTGTTGAGCATGGGTCAGATTCTATCACCTTCCCATTCAGAATACTTCAGTGCCTTTGCATTTCATTCAGAAAAAGTCATAATCATGACCTACACACCCCATGGCATCTATCCTCATTTTACCTCTGATTTTATTGCTGCTGCTCCCATCTTTTTCTCTCAGCTCCCACCATCAGCCTTCTTGCTTCTACCTGCAGTCCAGGGTCTTTGAACCGTCTATCCCCTTTGTGTGGAACGCTCATTTTCCAGATATTTGCATAGCTAATTGATCTCACTTGCTTTCCATCTTAACTAAAGGTCACCGTTTCAGTGAGACCTTCCTTGGCTACCCGGTCCAAAATATAATCTCACACCTTCAAGAGTGCACGTCCTCTTCCCTGCTTTATTTTCCCCCTTGGGACATAACACTCTCTAATATAGCTCTTATTTATTGGTCATGTGCATTGTCTAGGTTCCGTACCAGAATGTTAGCCCTCCATGAGGGCAGGAATTATTATCTTTTCATACTGAATCCAGTGCTTGGTACTCAAAACATGCTTTCTGAATTTATGAATTTGTAGAACTAGACCTTAGGGATGTGCACAACATTCATACTTACCGAAACAAAGTTTGGATTATAGTGAATGTTACTTAAATTTTTATCTAATTTTACCAGCATGCTGATAAAACAAATAAATTAATAATATAGCCTGCCAGTTAAGTTTCCAAGGCATTTAAAATATGTGAAAATCATTTGTCACTGATCCTGTGAGTTTGACCTAGGACCACAAGACACACAGTATGCTCTCTGTGTATTGTATTGCATTGCATTGCGTTGCGTTGCGTTGCGTTGTGCTGTGCTGTGTTGTGTTGTGTTGTGTTGTATTACATTGTATTTATTTATATAAATTCATGTCCAGTAGGTGATGACCCCATTGATTACTCATTATCTGTTACTGTGTCACCTATGCTGACATTTAATTTCCACGTGTTCATTGGGTAAATGAGACCAGTTCCTGGGGGACTGGTGCATGGGATTAGTGTGGATCTCTCCAGGAGTCTTTATCCAGGATTATTGTTTATCTTCCTACTCCGGAATTCTTTTTCTGTTTGGAACTTTATATCCTTACTTCATTTCTGATACATATATGCCTTTTAGAGAAACAGAAAGGTACACTAAGGTACAAAAACACATAACGAAACCTGCCCCCAAAGAACATTTATTTCTGTCTTAACTTTGCTCAGTTTATTATTAAATCTGCATTCAGTGGGAAAGGGGAAAGTGGAATTGGACTCCAACCTTTCCTGGAGGGGCACCTGTAAACAATGAAAAAGATCTCATAGAAAGAGATAAGGGATTTCAAAAGGTCTGAGATAGAAGAGTCAAAAGCTTGGATGGTCAAGGAAAAGGACCTAATGGTCATGTCAGTACATGGAGGCAGGTAGGAGGTAAAAATTTACGTTGAATAGTGGATTTTAGTTTATTTATTTTAGGAACACATATCTGGCCACATATTCTCTTGGTGCTGATATTCGTGTTAGAAACATTGACTAAACAGTAGTGCAAACTGAAAGAAGTAAAATCTAGCTTTGTAGCAATCTTTTTTTTTAAATTTATTTATTATTTTTTGGGGGTACACCAAGTTCAATCATGTTTTTATACACATATCCCCGTATTCCCTCCCTCCCTGAACTCCCCCCCACCCTCCCTCGAGTCCCCCCCACCCTCCCCGTCCCAGTCCTCTAAGGCATCTTTATTTATTTATTTATTTATTGGCTGCATTGGGTCTCTGTTACTGTGCACGGGGTTTCTCTAGGTGCAGCGAGCAGGGGCTGCTCTTTGTGTGGTGCATGGGCTTTTGATTGAGGTGGCTTCTCTTGTTGTGGAGCATGGACTCTAGTGTGCGGGCTTCAGTAGTTGCAGCACATGGGCTCAATAGTTGCAGCTTGCGGGCTCTAGAGCACAGGCTCAGTAGTTGTGGTGCACGAGCTTAGTTGCTCTGCGGCATGTGGGATCTTCCCAGAACAGGGATCGAACCCGTGTCCCCTGCATTGTCAGGCAGATTCTTAACCACTGCACCACCAGGGAAGTCCCTGTGACAGAATCTTGAACATGCAGTTTCTGACATTTTTTGGCTCTATAAATGTTAAGGTAATAAAAATAGTAATTGGTTTCCCTTCAGAAGCTCTTGACTTTAAAAAAAAAAAAAGTGGAGGTAAAGGATTCCTCTGCCTCCAATTTAAAATACAAAGAGGCCTTGTGGTAGGCAGAATAATGGGCCCCCACAATGCCCCCATTCTAACCCCTGGAACCTGTGAATATGTTACCTTATGTGGCAAAGGGAATTTGCAGATGTGATCAAGTCAATGACCTTGAGGGGAAAGATTATCCTGGATTATCTGGATGGGCCCAGTGCAATCACAAGGGCCCTTGTAAACAGGAGGCAGGGTGGTCGGAGGAGCTGCAGAAGTTGGAGTGATGCGGCCATGAGCCAAGGGATGGGGCCGCCTCTAGAAGCTGGACAAAGCAACGAAACAAATTCTTCCCTAGAATGTCAGAAGGGATGCAGCTCTGTTGACCCGTTTTAGACTTCTGACTTCCATGACTGTAAAATAATGAATTTGTATTGTTTTGAGCCACTAATATTGTGGTAATTTGTTAACAGTAGCAATAGGAAACTAATACAGGCCCAGAAAGCAGGTCTTTAGAACTGTTGAGTGATAGAATCAAGACAATGTTCCCAATTTTGTTTGTGTTTTCCTTCCATAAAGTTTTCAGAGATTTAATAAAGTAAATAATACAGCTCTTCTGATTAGTGGTACTAAGTGGCTGTGATGCCAATAATTATCTGGATTTACAAAGTGCTTTTACTCCTAGAAAAAACTGGATATGTTAGATGCATGTTTTGAATGACCATATTCAGTGAGTAGCTGCTTAACCTCTATCTGGGTAGCTGATAGATGAATAAATAAGCAGCATAACCTGCCAATTAAGTTTCCAAGGTAAAATACATGAAGTAAAAAGAGAGACAGTAGGCTTCTTTCAAGTCTTGTAAATTCTCATAATGTTTAAAGCACCAATGTTTTAGGCCTCATTGTTGTGATAAAGAGTGTAACAAAACCAGGAAAAATGGAGCTGTTTGAATCCATTTTTGAGTCAGAGACTAGAATAAGAACGGACAAACAGTATGAAACCTTTGTACTATTTTTACAAGTCATTCTCATTAAAGCCTGAAGACTGTAAAGCTATTGGGCTCCTTCTAGGATAATGTCCCCCCTACTGTTATATTTCTTCCAATGAAACCCATCTGTGAGTTTTTGCAGGATGTTCGTGACATGCATTTAAATTGCCTGTTGTGTTCCAGAAAGCTCTTCTTCCTGCAAACAAGTGGTGACCTCTCTGCTCTACATTCATTCAAGGGACAGCCACTGTACATCATCCCAGGCAGGCAGCCAAATGATGCCCACATCCTGTTCATTGCAAAAATACACATTTTCATTAAACCAAGGTAATTAGAAAAAGTAGCATAGAGGAATATGAGTAATTCCATCAGTAATTACAGCAATTATACCCTTAATTGCCATGCTACCTCCAGTGTCACATTTTATATACATACATATATATATATACTGGCAATTTACAGAGAAAACACTCATATGTTTTTTATTAAAGATGTACCTGGTTACATCAGGTACATTGAGTGGTCAAAAGATAATTGAGGTGGTATTGTTTCATCCTTACAATAATCAAATCAAAATGCACTGTGTTGCCTTCCTCATTGTCATTATTGAGTGGCTTTTCATGACATAAATTTCTATGTATTCCAGAAACACAGAGAAATGAAAACCAGTATACTAGAGACCATCATTTCTTCAGTTTACTTCCCAAATTGGTGAAAAACAGTTTCTCCAATTTTCCAATAAAGAGAAAAATACTTGCCATTAGATGTTTCTTCAGTCCTTTTGCTAGAGTATATGCTGACACTTAGCCTATTAAAATGTTAAATATTTACCTCTGGATTTGACTTTCCAGTCTCCCATTTCTCTGCTAGCATACCAGAAACAAGTCTTATGTTCACTCACTGTTCTTGAAGTAGAAAAAGTCAAGCAAAGCTGCATTGCTTTCTCTGCCTACTGAGCTGATATCTCTTCCTCAGCCTGCAGCCTCGGGTAAGTGGTAAGGAAAAGACTTGAAGTTCATCTGTCCTCTTGCTCAGCTATTAGGAGAAACTTTGGGCTTGACTCTCTTGCTGCCACGCTTCCTGGTAAATGTCAAGGCAGGAGGCAGAGCTGGGCTGCATGGGGAAGACAACCTGTTTTACATTCCACTAAGGAAGACTTTCATAGCATTTGCTCTTTTGATTCAAAATTTTGTATTTGATTGGGATGGTTTTATAATCTTACAAGAAAAGACACTCTCATTTTCATATTTGTTCCCCTGTCTACCTGCCTCACCCCACTGAGTGGTCTCAAGTTGCATTGATGCTGCAAGGTCAGGGAGAGAATCCTGGCAGTGGCCAGCTCACACTGCCAACTGCCCCATGGGGAGAATGTGCTTTACTGTTCCCTCGACCTGGGGTTTCACTTCATGCAGCAGCAGCTGCTGGTAGAACAAGTGAAGTTATGTGAATTCACAAATACCTAGTTGATTTACGTTAAAACCTAAGACCATGACAGTTTGAGCTACAGTGGCTCTATGATACCTCAGAAGTTCTCCCAGGCAGAGAGAATTTAATCATAATGTATGACTGAGCCCAGCCTCTGTGGGAGCATCCTTTATCTGATGCACGGATCCCTCCCAGGTACCTTGTAAGGCCTTCCCTGAAGGTGAATATAGCTGGACCATGTGTTGCTCTCTCCCGGATTACTCTCTACTCACTTTGCATGTAGATTTTCTCATTGTGACACTCTTAACATGGCTCACTTTCATCTGTGTTCTTAGGTGATGACATCTCACGTTTGAGTGTTCAGGAATGTCAACATCCTGCTGATTCCTTCGCTTTATTTTGTCTGTTTTTCCTCATTATCTTGCTGATCTCTGCAACTTACTTGACCAAATGCCTGAAACTCTCCCTTTCTCAGTTTTCTCATCTATAAAAGCAAGGATAATAATGCCCACTTCATAGAGTCATTGTGAGGATTCAATGAGTTAAAATTTAAGTGCTTAGATGATGTCTGACATACAGTTAGTGCTCAATAAATCTCAGCTATCTTTATCATCATGATTAATGTTGTGCTGAATTCACTAAACTTATACATTCTTTTTCTTAAACCCTTCCCTTAAACCCTTTTTTCTTAGATACAATATATCTTTTTCTGATCACGATTTCTCATTGATGGAAGCATAGATATTGAGCCCAGTTTAAAGCCCTAAATAAGTGCTTTTCAGATGATCTGTGGATCTTAAATGTAAGAGCTTAGTTTCTGTAGTTAAGACAGTGAGGTACAAACTTGTCGTTACCTGTTAGCTCTGTGATCCTGAATAAATTACTTAATCTCTCTGATCCTCAGTTTCCTCATCTGTAAAGTGGAAGTGATGATAAAAACTATTCCTTCATATGGTTACCATGAGAATAAAATGAGAAAAATCCATTAAATGTGCCCAACCTAAAAAGGTTCCTAGTGTATAGAAAGTGTTCAGTATTTAAGTATATTGTTAGTTTGCAATTAGATTATAGATGATGTGTTGTGTTCGGGGGCCTGGACAATATAGAATTGATCCTCTGTATTTTCCATGTAATTATTTTTATTTCCTTTTTATTGAGGTAAAATTTACATATAGCAAAATGCACAAATCTTAAAGGTATAGGACAATGAGTTTAGGCAGTTGTGACCACCATTTGCCCATGTGACTAACAACCCAAACAAGATGTAGAACATTCCCACCATTCCAGAAAGTTCTACTGAGCCTCCTTCCAGTCAATCTCTACCCCCTGATAGGCAACCACTGCTCTGATTTCTAATACCATACATCAGGTCTGTCTGTTTCTGAACTTCATGTGTGTGATGGAATAATAGAGTCTTCTTTCACTAAACATGATGTTTTTGTGGTTTATTTATTCTGTTGCAGGTATCAGTAGTTTATTTAAAAAAAATACTGATTAGAATTCCATTACAGAAAGTCCACTACATACGAACGAGTTCTGTTCCAAGAGTGCGTTCTTTAAGTCCAATTTGTTTGTAAGCCCAACAGAGTCTGTCTAAATACCCAGATAACACACTTGGCTATGTAGTGCTGTACTGTAATAGGTTTATAATACTTTTCACACAAATAATACGTAAAAAATGAACAAACACACAAAAAACATTTTTAATCTTACAGTACAGTACCTTAAAAAGTACAGTAGTACTCTACAAGAGCTGGCATACAGGGGCTGGCATCGAGTGAACAGGCAAGAGCTACTGACTGGAGGAGGGAGAGGAGGTGGGAGATGGCAGAGCTGAAGGATCATCAGCAATAGGAGATGGAGGGCAAGCTGCAGTTTCACTCATGCACATATTCTGGTTCCTTGCTGGATTTAATTCTATCTACCCTCTTGAAAAAACAATCCAGTGATGTCTGGGTAATAGCTCTTTTCTTCTCTTCATAGATGACACAGTAGCACTCTGGACTGCATTCTGAACAGCTACTGCAACCTTTGTGTACCATTCTAGGTTCGTGTCCTGTGCCTCAAAAATGAACAGTGTCTCCTCAAATAAAGAAAATCCCCTTTCCAGTATCGTGAATCTCTTTGGTTCTTCAGTTACTTCTTCTTCCTCTTGTCTCTTTTCATCCATTCTCTGGACCTCCAATTCCATCAGGTCTTCATTAGCAAGCTCCTCGTGTTGCACAGCAAGGAGTTCAATGAAATTGTCCTTTTGCAGATCTAGCTTGAAATGAAGATACTGTAGTACTGTACTCTATATAGTACTGTACAGAAAAGTACACAAAAGCACAACCACTTGTAGAGAGTGCATGCATGTGACAATGTATACCAGACGTGTGAACTAACTTACGTGACTGGACATGCGAATGCATGTTTGCTTCTTTGAAATTTTGCAAATTGAAGGTTTGTATGTAGGGGACTTACTTGTATATGACATATCATATTTTGTTTATCCATTTTCCTGTTGATAGTAAGTAGGCTGTTTTCACTTTCTGGCTATTATTAATAAAGCTGCTAAGAATGGAATAGATCATAGGGTATGGTTCATGTTTAACTTAAGAAATTGGTATATAGCTTTCAATGTGATTGTACCATTTTACACTCCTACTACCAATCTGTGAGAGTCTTTTAAATTTTAGCTGCTCTAGTGAGTATGAAGTGACACCTCACTCTGGTTTTCATTTGCAGTCCCTGATGACTAATGATGTTGAGCATTCTTTCATATGCTTATTGGCTATTCTGTATCTTCTTTGTGAAGTGTGAATTCTATATCTTCTTTGTAAAGTGTGAATTTGAAACTTTTTCCATTTTAAAAATTGGGTTGTTTGTCTTTTTTATCCTTGAGTCTAAAATATACGTTTAGGATATAAGTCTTTTGTGAGATAAGAGTTTTGCAAATAGTGTCTTCTAGTCCGTAACTTCCTTTTTCATTTTCTTAATGGTGTCTTTGGATGAATTTTATATTTTGATAAAGTTAGTATTTCATGGTTAGTACTTTTTGTGTTCCCTAAAAAAATCTTTTTCTACACCAAATCACATAAATATTCTTTTAGTTTTTCTTCTAAAGCCTTCAGAATTTTAGCTTTAAGTTCAGGACTATATCCATTTCTTTGTGCATGGTGTGAGAAAGGGGTCAAAGTTTTTTTTCATACATCTATACAGTTATTCTGGTGCTATTTGTTGAGAAGACTTTCTTTCACCATTGATTTGCCTTGGATTTGTGTCTAAAACGTGTTCACGATATATGTGTTGCTCTATTTTTGAATACTTAATTCTGTTCCATTTATCTATTTGTCCATTGTTACTTCACTACTACATTGTCTTGATTTTTTTATACTATTGTGAATGGTATTGACTTTTGAATTACCTTTTCCAATTGTTTGTTACTAGTATATAGAAATACAATTTTTTTAAAATGCTGGTCTCATATTCTTACTTTGTCAAATTTACTTATTAGTTGTACAAGGAGCTGTTCTATAGATTCCTTATGGTTTTCTATATTCACTATCATTTAGTATGCAAATAAAAAGTTTTACTTCTTCCCTTTTAACATTGATGCCTTTCTCCATTCAACTGATGGTTTTTAGGATAAACTGAATTCAATTTACCCAAGAAGAAGAAATATTGAACAACTGATTACTTCTGTTAGAAGCTTATCAATCTAAAAAGGGTTTTGGGAGGCATACCTGATTAGGACATACTACAGAAATCATCTTCAGGAATATTTTACTGAAAGAAAAGTCCTTAAGGTTGTGAAAGTTGAGAAAGATGAGTTCTGTTGATGCTCTTCTTAATTAGTTGCTCAGGGAGCTTGTGAGTAACAATTTGTTCCATGGACAGTTGGGAGTAAAGATATTTTATTAGTTTGATTCCAATGTTAGGATTTCACGTTACTACAAAATTTTGTTGAACTTCACAGCTTTTCCTATCATTAGGCCCCCCTGTCTTTCTACAGGTGCTATTAACCTCATTTCAGACTGAAGAAAATTTGGCAGAACATCCTGAAATAAATCAGCAGCACTGTAAAAAAAAAAGACAGATAAGAAATTCTATCCTAGGCTCCCTCTTTTACCAGATACTATGGGTTATCTAAATTAATCCAAATGATGTCTCTCCCCCACAGAAGAAGGAAATTAAAACTTTAAATCAACCCATCATGTTTTCCGCATGTGTGCTTAGGCTCCAATGGAGAAGGTTCCTTGGATGCTCTTTCATTATCTTAGGCAAATAAGCAGCAGGGGCTTCTGTGTAAATATGCAAATGCACACACTGAATTAAGGAGTATTGTTTGCTCAGTTAATATGTGCTTTGGAAGAGGCATTATTTGCTTATAAAGCTCTGAAATCCCTTTGTAGATATATCATCTTGGGCTGACAGCCTTGAGAGGTGGAAGCTGATGGAGTACTTACTCCAGCAGCTCTGCTTGAAGTGCCATTGGCATGGCTGGCAGGGAGGGGGTTGCTGATGGGTGATGCTTCTTTCTGTCACCCGAGCAATGGCACAACCAGAAATAGCAGACAGCATGTGAAGAGACGATGATAGAGTATGAGGGATACACAGAATGAAAATTACTCAGAATATGGCAGCCTTCTCCCTGAATAATTGAGAACTGGCTGAACAGTCACTCACAGAGAGGCACAAAGCGGGGATCTTTCTATGGGTGTGCATGCAGAAATGACTCCCCATATTCAGCAGCGAGGGCGTGCATGAAGGGAAGACCTATTCCTTACCTTATGTCTCTATCCAGCTCACAGTTTCTAAAAGAATGACAGAGAAGAGAGAGCTGTTGGTGTTTTGCTGAATTATGGCCATCTGGCTATTATAAGTACAGACAATTAGAGATAATCACAACTTCCTTTCTCCTCTCTTCCAGAAGTTGGCATGCTGAAATTTGGGCTTGTGGTCTTGTATTTGGAAGCCCAGCAGGTGTATTCTGAGTCCTTCTGTGTAAAGAAATGTGATCTCAGAATAGCACTGCATATATTCAAGCCAGATTAATGATCTGTAGGTAATCAAAAACTTGGCCCAACACAGTTAAATGTCACCTTGACCTAAGTTAGGAGTACTAGATTTTCTTTTAATGACAGGACACTTTAAATCAAGTAGTGCTTGAACAAAAGCACTTTTGCCGGTTGTCCCCTGTGGTTGTGTATCTTATGGCTGATAGCTCCATTAAATGAGTGGTGCAAACATCCTTTAGTCTCAGGCTTCCTTTTACTTCTGCCTCTGGTGAGTGCTCAAGAATATAGAGGTTATCATAACAAGACAGAAGCAATGTGAATAAAAAGTTAAGGGTAAAAAAAGAGTAAGCTTACTCACTTTGATGAATTTGCTAAGAAAAGTATATCTGACTTCGGCACATTTTTTTTTTTTTTCTGGCCAATTTGTTTGAGAGGAAGTTATAGAATCAAAAGTTTTGAAAAGTGTGACACACCAAGTGAATTCATAAGCCAACTTTCTCTGCGAAACAAAGCTCAAAGGCTCAAAAGCACAAAGCAAGGTTTCTGTGCCTGCTGCAAACTCACTCCCTTGAAGTTGTCCTATTGCTTTTAGAAGCTAAATTGCAGCATAGCCAATGGGCAGATAGAAGCAGGTGGGGTCCCACTGTGGACATGTTCCATCTGTAGGCCATTAGGAGTCTGCTCCAGCGGCCCTGTGTCGTTCTCATTAAACACAAATCAAAAGGCTAGGGCTCATCTTTTTTGCAGTGCTCCCTATTTCTTTTAATGCACCTGCAACTAAAACGAAACGGGCTTAATGGACTGAGGCTTTGACTGATTCTCATAGCTCTGCTGCATGGTCACTAGTTGCTTCTCTTGGTAATTTACAAGGTTTCCTGCTGTATGATAAAACACAGGTGCTCAGGCTGTCATCCAGAGCAATGATTTATTAGCTTTAGTGGTACCACAGACCTCAGGCAGCAGGCACTAAATCAAGAGAATATATACTGAAATAATATGTTTTCCAATGACGACCCGTGGAGACTCTTTAGTTGTTCATGCCCTTTACCCGCTACTGTTGGTTTTGCCATTTCTCCTCATTATTGTAAAGCCCACAGGATTCACTTCCTGTCTTAATTTCTTACCTGGCAGGATGGCCTCACAACCAGCTTTATTGCTATAGATTTCAAGTTGATCCTTCACACCATCAAAGAGTTCCAGCTAAGGAAGAGGAGAGAGGGAACCTCGGGGGCTTTCTCAGGCCTCAGGGGCATTCAGAATTCCTATTCCAGGCTTTACTTTGATATGATTGCTAGACAATAAAAGCCCATGTTGTCCTTTTTTGAAAAAAACAAAACAAAACAAAACAAAAAAAAACAACAACAACCCTGCTTTGAGGTTAAATATGTCTGGACATTCATTTGGAACATTTCATCCACTGAATATTTCTTCATGGAAATTTGTGCAGAGGTCCTGCCTTCCTGTTTTTGTGACAGTGACTATCAATCAAAGTGACTTCTTGTTGATTATCCAAGAGCCCTATGAGCAGATCAGAGAAATCTTTAATTACTAGTAAATGCCTGCCAAACACGGGCACAGAGGAGAATCACTCAGTCAGTCAGAAGTGGAAGCCTGGTGTGGATTCTGAATTTTAATGAGGGGCCAGATCAGAGATGTAAAGGGAGTCCTCATAGGTAAGTGAATACAGGGAGCAAGATGTCCAAAAGCACACTGAAAACTGAGAAGAATAGGACTGGAACAGAGAAGTCAATGTTACAAAATGTTAATGCAAAAAATGAACATTAATTTTATGAAACAGATAATGAAATCCAGAACTTTGCCCTAAGTAGCACAACATAGGGGAATCCAAAGCTTCAGTCAAAGCCACAGGGAGTCGGTGATCATGTCCTTGCACGTGTAGCTGTGGGCTGACAGGTGCAGAGTGGGCATGACCGAGCAGTGGACGTAGGGAGGTGTGAGAATGTTCGTGACTGAGGATCTTGGGATTCACCAGCACCAAAGTGAGGTAGCCAAGTGGTGAAGATGGTGATGTTGGTGACCACTCAGGAGGTTTCTCAGTACTCTCAATCGCAACAGCTACCTAATTTGTGAAAAGAAAGAAGTGGAAATATATATATGATTCCCCAAGGTGATATTCAAAACGTTCAACAACTGGTGAGGCAAACCCTGACCATTCTGAATGGACCCCAGCCATCCCCTGGAGCAGGATCCTGGCTGTCTGCTGGGACAGGCATTAGGCCCTTCCTGGCTGTATCATGGGGAGGTCTGGGAATCCTAGGAGGAGGCTGGGCAGACAGGGCTGTGAGCAGCTCTTGTAGGCTTCAGGGCAGGGGCTTCCTACCAATCATTAAGAAAAGATTTCAATATGCTGACAACATTTTCAACGGAACCAGTGCCTACTGGTTGATTTCAGTCCTGTCAAATTTCTCTGTTATGAATGTTAATTCATGATGTCGCAGAAAATCTCCCTTTTACCTTCTCCTCTTAACTTATAAGAGAAAGAACTGAGACTTTTAAGACCAAATAAACATGGTGAGGCGGTGACTTTCCTCTTCTAAGTCCCTTTATGCCCAACAAAAAAGCAGCATGCGTACTATGGTAGCAGTCAAAAGCAACCTTCTGGCATTCCCAGCCAGCTCCGTAACCAACCTGTCACAACCACCCTTTAACTGTCCTACCGTTCTTGCTCCTGTCCGTTGGTTTTTATTTTTTATTTATTTTTTATTTTTTTATTTTTCTTGTATAAATTTATTTATTTATTTATTTATTTTATTGGCTGTGTTGGGTCTTCGTTGCTGCACACGGGCTTTCTCTAGTTGCAGCGAGCGGGGGCTACTCTTCATTGTGGTGTGCGGGCTTCTCATTGCAGTGGCCTCTCGTTGCAGAGCATGGGCTCTAGGTGCGTGGGCTTCAGTAGTTGCAGCACATGGGCTCAGTAGTTGTGGCTCACGGGCTCTAGAGCACAGGCTCAGTAGTTGTGACTCACGGGCTTAGTTGCTCCGTGGCATGTGGTATCTTCCTGGGGCAGGGATCGAACCTGTGACCCTGCATTGGCAGGCAGATTCTTACCCACTGCACCACCTAGGAAGTCCCCTGTCTGTTGGTTTTTAGAATGAATATTATTTCTGCTGTTATGTCAGATATGTCAACTTCTCAAGTTGTCTTAAATGCTAACAAACACCGTCTTCACTGCATTTGCAAAAGGAAACTGACTAAAAGAGCTAGAAAGGTACTTGAGAAAATATTTACACAATTTTCTAATGGGGCACTGCAACAATGCAATAGGTATTCAAAAATATTTGTTGAATAAGTAAATGGCTAAATGAATGAGTGGAATTATTCTTAAGTTCTACAGTCAGAGAGAATATCTATCATCATCTATTTTGTTATTCTTAGTATTGTAAAATCAACATGAACAAGTTAAAAAAGTATAAGCAATACAGAAATGTCCTTTTTTTTGCCCACTGACTGCATGGTTTTCCATTGAACAGAAGAAATGTGATTTATATAACCTGCTTCTTACTGGTAGATATTTGAATTTTTTCTAACTTTCACCCTTCTCAACAATGCTATAATGTTCATTTTTTAAAACTCATTCAAGTATTTCTGTAAGATAAATTCTGCAAAGGGAATTGAGGTGAGAAAGGTATACACATTTAAAATTATAATACATATTGCCAGATCACTCTTGAAAGTTACATTAGTTTATACTCTAACCAGAAATGTATGAGAGTATTTATTTCTTCACGGTCTCAACAAACACTGGTGATGCTATTTTTAAAAATTGCCAATTCGAGAGGTGAAAAATTGCACCTCTATTTTTTAATTTAAATGTTTCCAATTATCACTGGAGTTGAACATCTTTTCATATGGTTAGTGACATTTATGTTTCTTCTAAGCATTTCTAGCTTTTTTTTTTTTTTGCCATTTTTCAGTTGTGGTGCTTGCATAATTTTTCTTGTTGATTTGTAAGAACCTTTTTTATATCAGGGAAATCAACCTTTCACCTGTGAACTGTGTTGCATTTTTATTAGTTTGTTTTTTACTTTGGTTATATCATATTGTATCAATACAGTATGATAGAAGTTCATAATTTTGTTGTATAGAAGTTTATAATTTTCATATTGTTAAAGTTATTATTTTTTTCTTTATGGTTTTTGTGTCATGTTTAGAAAATATTTCCTCACTACAAAATTAGCACAAAATGTAATGTGGATTTCTTCTAGTCTTTCTATATTTTTATGATTTTACATATGTCTTTATTTCATCTAGAATTTTCTAATTGATATTTAAAGATGTTCAGAGAAAGATATCCTATAGCCTTTATGGTTAACACATTCTAATCATTAGACCCTAGAATACTTAGAAGAATCTTTCTTAGAAACATATAATTTTAAAGCTAAAGAAATAAACTTTGTTATTTTAAAAATAAAGAAGCTGTGATTGAGAAGTTAGTAAAAATAGCAATTTAGGGGCACAGCAGAGAGTAGACTCACATCTTTGATTTCTGGTTTAAGAACGTTTTCCCTGTGTTATGCAGACGTTTAAAAGTTAAATAAATCCTTCCATCCAAAGCTCAAATTCCTCCTTGTTTTGTGTCTTCAGTAGGAATGCATTTTATTCTAGCCCGTCCATGAAAACCCATATTAATTTCTATTCAGTCATTTTCATCCCCACATTAAGTGAGTGGGTACAGATATTATATATTTGAGAATTACATATGAATGTGATGAAAGAGAGTATAGCGGAAAAAATTTAGAATCTCGGGAGTGTTTGATCATGACCTCTATTATTGACATCTGATTGTGACAATTTAGCTCTGAGAAATATCAGTGACTCCTCAGGAAGCAGCAGAAAACTTTCTCAAACTAATGTTTTGAATCATTGATCATTTGGGAAAAAGGAAAATGGACAGTCAAGTATAATGTTTGCATTTATTAAATAGTATATTCAATGATGCAAAAAAAAAGAAAACGTCAGAATTTGGTGTTAAATGGGTTATGTTGTTAGAATCAGTATTCAGTTTCTGCTACTTCTGTGCATAAACAGGGATACATATGTCATAAATTTCTACATGCCTATAAATCTGTTTTCTTACCCGCTTTGCACTGCCCCTTCACTCTCTGTGGAGCTCCTGGTCCTACCCTGCCTGTCCAGGGCTCCAGCCATCTGCTTTCCTTTGCTCTGTGACAGTTATGCCTTCTGCTTTTGGTCGGCCTGCTTGATTTCTGACCTGTGTTTACCTGATCTCTGGGAGCCGTGAGGCTTTGCCTTGCGGATGTCTGCCTGATTCCTAACTCGCTGCTCTTGCCGGCCCTCTGATGCTAGTCCTTCTGGACTCCTGCCTGCCTGCCTTATGCCTAACTCACCATTTAGCTCACAACTTCTCAACTGGAGTGAATTTCTGGCTTTCCTGGTTTCAGTTTCTCCACACTAACTCTACACTTCTGTTATAGTCCGCTATTCTAGCATTCATTCCTAGGATTCAAAATTGCCTTTTTTTTTCTCTTCTGCTTTTATCTACTGTGGAGGAGAATATATAACGTAATACAACCTCACTAAGGCACAAAGACATTTAGATAATTCAAGGTGTTTCTTTAGTTAGGCATAGACTTGGTTTCCTTTGTTTAAGATTCTCACCAACTCTTGGGAGAATTATCCTTTTAAAATAAATTTCATCCTAATTTCTCCTGAAATCGCGGGATGTCTGATTTCTTTAGACAGTATTCTAAGTCATCTTGGTGCCAAGTCAAAATGATTCTTTTTGAATCTATCTGACTCATGCCTCTGTCAGTGCTATGTGCGTTCTGCCCACAAAAGAGGAGTCACTGTCCCCTCTGCATGTTTCAGCAACCTGAGTTGCAACCTCAAATTCTACTTATACATCCTGTCTCTTCTCAGTTCTTATTTCATCCCTTTTCCAACTCACAAGTCCTTAACGCTGTAGGTTTCCTTGTAACTTTGCTTACAACGTTATAAACTTCCTAGATAAGATGGAATTTCAAAATCTCTAGGGATTCCAGCTAATTAAAAACTGTCTTTTGCTTCCCACATGCCACATACTCTCTGTCAGCATATCACTGACCTTATTGTCTTCATCTCTAACTTGACAACAACAACAATAATAAAAATGTCAAACATGTACTAGGCAGTCAGTAAATACTGGCTTTTGTTATTACATTTGCTGTCTCCATGACTGTTGATTTTTTAAGGAAATGAGCTAAATCTAAAAAAAAAGTGTTTGTTTTTGCATAACATAGGTCTTTTCCTTGAGTTAAGTAGTCCATTCAAAATGAGTTATATAAATAACAAAAAACTGCAAAGGAGGGAAAAGTTAAAAATTAAAACATATTGTTATGAATAAGATGTAGGAAATAGATGATGATTGTATTATGCCATTATTGCTAATTTTAGATATGTAAAATACCATTGGTATTATATTTGTTTGCATGTTGGGTTTTTTGTTGTTATGAATATAAGGGTTTTTATGGGTTTCCTCATAACTTCAGTCCCCTAACCCTAGTTTCCTTTAAGCTTTACATTTTTCAATCCATGGAAAAGTAGAATATCTCTGACAGCTCCAGGAGGCCTATGCCCTCTGTCCCTTAGACTTGTTTTCAGATACTAGCACACTCCAGAAGTGAATTTTCCAGCCCCTCAGATTTTCAGGTTCATTCTCTGTAATTCAGAGACAAGTCTGTGACTGAGGTGATATGGGAAGCAGATTCTAGTTTGGGGGGGGGGTCACTGGAGGAGCAGGGCGTGGTAAGGGGATCAAGGTTATAGGTACTGAGTCAACTCACTCCATTATTGATCCCAGAGGAAAACTAGATAGAAGCCAAGGCAGAAGTCAAGTCAGGTGGATCTCTTTAAACACCACATGTAATGAGACTGAAGTAGAGTGACTGCAGCCCAGGGGGCAAGATTTATTCCAGGCTGACTTCTCACCAGGAAGGTGACAGCAACCTATATCCAGACACTCGGACTGGAGCTCACTGGTTACAATTCTGTACAGGATGGAGCAAAGTTATTCAGGGCTGGATTTCAGTCTTGTTCTATTTAGTGTCTTGGACAAGTATTTTCTCTGTGCTTCAATTTCCTAACATGTATAATGAGACTCATCCTTCCTATCTCATATGAACTTAAATTTGGTAGCATTGCAATTACATTCAGTAATGTGTGATCAATACTTAGGATAGTGACTGGCACATAGTAAATACTCAATAAATGGTAGATACTCTTATTGCTGTTGTTTTCATTATTGTTGTTATTTTTACTGTTATTTAAGTCTGAAGATAAGGGCCAGGCAGAGGCCTTTTAGCAGTAACTTTTAGCAGTGAGATTTTGCCACTTGTGCTTTATAGAATAACTCATTCTAGTGGTATTTTAGTCTTTAAAAGTACAACTTCCCTAAGATGGAGTAAGCAGTGACCTTATCAGTATCTTCTTGGAGAACCTTTCTAAGTTTTTATGTTAGATCTCCTTCCTAAAAGCTCAATGATGTTGGCAAAGGGTATATAAGGTGCTGAAGTTATATGAAGACCTTCTGGTCTTCTTTTAAGTCAATAAAAACCAGTTACATTCCAGCTCATTTGATCCTGGACCCAGATTGGAAGAGTTCTATCTGGCAGCTATAAGGGCTGAGCATTGTAGAGTAAGTAGGGAGAAGTACAATAAACCTTAAGATTCATTTAATAACTTTTGCACATATATAACTTCTTCCTCTCTTATCTAGTGTTAACTGAGAGAATGTGGTATGGTGTACAAGATCTGTAAGAAATTGAGTCTGCCCTCAAAGATCTTATACTCTTGTAGAAAGAGAAGGAGTATACAAATGCACCAGAAAAAAAGTGATTACCTCTGCTCTCTACCCCCAGTACAGCTGGAGATGGAGTGGTGGACATAACTAGAAGACTTCTGCAAGGAACAGACAAGTCTAATGGAACATTTTGTTAGGCTATAGTCAAAGGACATCAGGGCAAGCATTATAGTTACTCTTATTGTTATATTGATTGTTATTTAGGACCGAAGCAGCGGGGACAGGCAGAGATAAGCAAGAAACTATGACTTTCGGAGTGAGGAAATATTCCATTCTACTTCCCCCATGGAAAACATTTGGGGGAAGAAAGCAACGGAGAGTGGCTATGAGGGCAATCATGTCCAGGCAGACTAGACTCCCTGCTGAGTCTGTCTCCTGCTTTAAAAGGTTGGACAGGAATTAGTCACAGAGACTCAGGAGCATAAGTGTTTCGGAGACAGTGCTAAGCGGCTACCTGGCAGAGTTCACGGGGGCCATACTTAGCAGGCTTGAGGCCAGATCTGAAAGGCTTGCTGTGTGGTATGAAACATATGAGATGCGTCATTTTCCTTGTCTTCCTGTGAATCCACAAATAAACTGAACTTACTCGCTGCCAGTGCTTTTGGAGTTGCATATTCTGGGGGGAATTGTAAGGTGGGTAGGTGAAGAGTACTGAGTCTGGTCTCAAGTCAACACGGAATAAAAATACAGGCTGCCCGAAGGATCCCAGGACAGATTTGGATTACAACTCAATGACCAATAAGGCACAAAATTGAGAAACACCTTAAAAATGTACAAAAGACACAGTATCAGAGGTCTGGGTAGTGAAAATTACTTCTAGCCTAAGAGTAGAGAGAGGAGAGAAAAAGGAGGAGGAGAGCTTTGCAAGAGAGTTGATTGTCTTGGGCTTTGGGAGGTGGTGTAGTGCACACTGTGGCTCACTCCCTGGTATTCACTGCACCTCAGATGATTTATGTAAACTGACTGTGGTGATTCCAAGCCCTTTGTCAGGGATTCGTTCAGAGATGAGTAGGCCCATGCTAATTTGGATCAATAAGAGGGGTAAAGTATGTCGGGACTTTGGGGAAGAAGCGACTCTTTTTCTGCTCTAGATTGAGAACAAAGAAGCATTTAGCTTCAGTTGCTACTGGCAGGACTCCTGCTACCATGAGAAAAATCGGTCTTCCCACAAAGCCATAACCAAGGAGAGCAGACTGGAGGGTCAGGAAAAGACTTCCTCCTTGCTGACAATGATAAGAAGGGTAGAATTTGAATATATGGAGTTATAGAAATTTTGTAGAACTATAAGCAAAGGTGAGAAAATTTAGCATATGTATGGAGAGCAGCCAGGAGTTCTCCACGAATAATCTTCTCCCCACTCACCAGCCCTGTCTATCTAGCATCTGAGAACAGTGTACAATAAACCACTTTTGTTGCTTCAAAAAAAATGTTTTGTTGTTTAAACTTCAAGAATGTGTTTATTATTGCTTTTGAGCTTTATAAATTTGAACATGGTAGGAAAAATCTATTGTTTGGTGGTTGGTCACTTTCCTTAATGGTTATGTAATTTTGATGTGTTTTAAGAAATTTCTGTGTCAGTTGTTGTGTTTGAGTTTCCATCACATTCTCCTAGTCTGCTGCTTCTTGCCATAGCCAGGTGCTGTGGGAAGAGCTTTGGAGGGTTATCTGTGACTTTGAATCCCAACTTTTGATAGTGTGACTTTTGAACTGCATTTTCTTCTACTATACTTGAACAATCTTTTCATGAAAATAAATGAAATCCTGTTCATATTCTAATGTAGTTTAATTGTAGTCCCTGGAATCAAGATGACGTATTATTTTAGGTCTCTACAGAAACAGTGTTCCCTCTTCCAGGGTTTTCAGGAAGAGATGGTTTGGGAAGAGTCTACTATGTCACAGGACAAGGAGATTGTTACTTTGGTACTCTGGCCAAATTCTGTTTGGAATATTTGTAGCCTGCCTTATTAAAGTGTATGCATTTTAAAAAATGAGCCATTTCTAGGTGGTTATATAATTTTTTTTTTATTTCTTATTCCTTGTTTTACTGAATGGTTCTCAGTGGCTGTATTGTAAGCTCAATGAACAGAGGAATTTTGGGGGGCGGGGTGTCATTTACTATGGTTTAACTTATACCTAGAAGAGTATTTGAAGCATAGTCAGCTGTCAGTAAATGTTTGCTGAATGAATGAATGAATGAATTACCCACCACTATTATATATCACATGAGAGCTAGATGTTTTTCATGTTGGAAAGAATGACTTCTTCATCACTATGTTTTATTAATCTTGTTAATTGAATTTAATTGTTGTTCTTAGAAATTTGTGTTCTAGATGATAGACAATCACATAAAGTATTTAAAATTAAACTGTGTATTTGTTTACACACTATATTTAGAGTATGAAAACAACACTCTAATGTGTACGTGCAGAATACCTTTTCTGTTATGATTCCCTCTGCTCTCTACCCACCAGTACAGCTGGAGATGGAGTGGTGGGCAGCTGAATAGCTGGTTTAATTAATACTGTCTATTTCGATGAGCTTACTCTTTGATATTTTAGTGTAGAACCAAATAAAAAGTAGGAAAGTGTTTAATTCTGCTTCCCTTGCTTAATGTAGATATACTTAATTTCATTGGCTGCGGTCATTACCCTGATATTCAGGTTCAGAAGTATCGGAGAAGAGGAAAATGTCAATTTAGCAAAATGAAGACTCTCCTCCATTTTTCCCAACAACTGTAAAAAAGAAAAAGATTAAAAAGATAAAGAAAACAATAACTAATTCTCCAGTGGCAAGTTAACTGAAATGAATATTTGAACTAATAAATGTCTCTAGATACCTAGATTTACACTTTGTTTGCCTTGCTGTAAATAAATGGCTGCTATAAGTAAGAGCAGGTGTAAATGACTGTGACTGCACTGTATGGATAGTGAAGGCATATGTCTTGATGGGAAACAAGGGACAAGGAGCATAATGAGATTCAACTGAGAGGGATTTGGGACTTAACTCCTCTTCACGTTGGAGTGAAACCAGATTCATAGCAGTAGAAGGACTCCATAAACATAATTCACTGAAATGAGAGGGTGATAAAAGGCCTTTTTTCTTGCCTTTTGCAGGGATAAATTACACCCGAAGCTACAGAAATGTTTCTTTCCAGCTCCAGATTAAGTGTGCTTGTATAATAAACATTTCCTTAACATTCGGCTTCTTTAACCTAGACAGCTCAATTAGGGCTGTACGATAAAATACAACTTCTATACACTTTGTGAGCACTTAATGTGACTGAGGGCCTGTTAGCAAGAAGTCTTGCAGAAAATAGGTCTTGTCAAGTGTTTAAGGAAATTAAATTAGCATTGTGTTTAACAAATATATATGTAATATATATATTCTTGCAGATTATTTGTAATTTAACTTTATCGATGTGCTTTAGTCTCCCTGCTAACTGAAAACCTCTTATTTATTCTCTCTCCTATTTGTTGGAAAACTATGGGGAAACTTGGGAAATTATTCCATGTAGGCACAGATGTTTAGAAGACGGGAACTCTGAGGACTTGCAGAATACGGAGAAAGCTTTAATCCAAACCTCAAGATTGTCATGAATGGAAGGTAAAACCAGTGATCCTCTTGACTTGGAGTTGTACTGCTTGATTATCCTTAGTTCTTTTCTGGAGGAGAATAAATATCAGGGATCTTGCAGAATTGGTTGGGGAAAAGACCTCAGATGGATGAGTGTTTTGCCCTGGAAACCAAAAACTTAGGACAAGCAGTCCAGTCCATTCATCTGTGATCAGCCTTAGAAGCTCTTCCCAGACTGTGATTCTAGCCTTTGTGTGGCACCATTACAGTATCACAAATATTGTCACCATTGTCCACCAGATAAAGCTTCAATTTCTTAGACTGGCTTCCAAGGACCCCTGAGACTAGCCTGACTGTAGTTTACCCTACTTTGTGTTCAGAGTTAAGTTTGCTGACGTGTGAAGGACTCCCTGTTTCAGGCCACTGACTTTCACATGATGCATTTATTTAATTGGAACTTATTTTCCGCCACAGTGCTTTGTGCCTCTGACTTTTCATGACAAACCAGGCTATATTGTCCTTTTTTCTCCACCTTTCTCCTCTCATTCCCACTATGCCCTCTACCAGGTGTAGCTCTACTTCCCTAGTTGTTGAAAGCCGTCGTGCTGCACCCTCTCAGGTGGACCCTCTATGTGACTCCTTCCCTGGTTGCTCAGCTAGGAAGAGTCTCCCCTCGGGTTCCTTTCTTCCTTCATTTTTACTTCTCTTGTGATACATCAATTTCTACTTGTATTATCGTTATTTTTGTGCCTGTCTCCTCTCCCTTGAGGGTAGAGCTGGTGACAGATTCTCTGTCGTGCTTGTAACTGGTGTTATATATTCAACTCTTATTTTTCCACTTATATTGAACATATTTATAAGCAGGTCCTGCTTTCTGAGAACACTGACAATACTTTTTTGAATATACATAAATACCATGTATACATATAATTCAAGCACCTATAATAATGGTGTAGGAGGACCTGAATGGTGATGAGTACTCAAACACAGTTTACCTGTAGAGGAAAAGGATCGTAGTGTCTTCCTGAAAATGCTGTTACTTCTAGCTTAAAAGAGATCTCTTACAGACTGAACAGAGAGAGAAAGTTCGGGGAACATCAAAAGGTAGAGAGATTAATTTTTAATGTTACATGATGTCTCTGGAAGGAGATAATTCAGTTGTCAGTTACACTCCTTCTTTACTAGATTGGTTTATCATCACGGTGAGGAAAAGATGGGAGAAAGCGCGTGAGCTTTTCCAAGGGCTTGTTTACCAGTGTTCTGATCACACAAGATAAGTGGGCCTTTAGGGAATTCTTTATTTGCACTTCTAATTGTTTTCTTAAATGTGTCCATAAAAATTCATTCAGAAAACTGCAGCAAATTTAAGGAGATAAAATAAGACCTCAGATGGCTGTTAGTAGTACAAATAGCTTAAAGTGTTTTTGCAAATTGCATGTCAACCACAATTAACAATATGATGTTTATTTTGGTGCGGATGGATACCCTTGATAACTCTCCCAGTTATCAGCGGTTCCTTTTATAATGTTGTCGTAATTGAAGCATTTTGCCTTTCAAAAGACAGATGGGTGTGTAGCAAGTGTTGTTGACTGTTTGTGCCGATATAGCGTACAGACGCCAGCTCCACTTTGTCTTGTGAGCAATGGCTGTCCACTCTGTGAAGGGATCCACGCAAACGCTGGAGCTTGGATCACAGTCACCAGACACTAACAATTCTGCCAGGTTGCAGCAATTTTGGCTACAATTCACATGCAGTGTGATTGTGGGGACATTTCGAACAAATATTGATTGGTGTCATGATTACCGTGTTTAGTGCTCCCTTTTCTCACTCAGTGTAAAAATCATCTGCCCTCTTGAGTAAATAAGATATTCTCTACTGTGTGAGAAGCTAGACAAATATTTTCTTTTCTAACACAGAATTTTTTCTGGTGCTTGTCAAAATTTCTTGTGTGTGCTATGATTCTACACTCTGCAGCAGTGCTTGCTTTGTGATATCACTGAGCTTGCACTTGATATTAATAAAAGCCATATTTGGAGACTTATTGAAGTGGATTTAAAAGCCAGTCAGTTAGTCTGGTAATTAATCTGCCAGCCCTCTCCTCTTGCCTTGCTATTGCAATGCTCACCATAAACTACGACTGAACCAGCAACAGCCCTTTCCTGATGAGGCACGGCTTAATGATGATGATTCTATCTCTTCTAGGCATGTTTTTGCACCCACACTCAATCATCTTGATGGCTTTGTTTTTACCATAAACATCAAATGGCACTATATTGGGAACATTATGTAACAATTAACCACATTTTAATTTGTCTGACAATTATGGAGACTTAGTGCTGTCATGGAAATGGACTGCTTCTCTCCCATATTAAAGATGCTGAGTGTAACATCTTTTCTGTGTGAAACTTATAAATAGAGATGTTGCTCCCATCAGTTAAGAGGGTGTTTGGCTGCAAATAATAGAAAACCCTACTACACACAGAGTTTGAACAGGCGCTGTCATTCTTAGCATGTAGAATGACAGAAATTTTGGTTGCAAGCTGATTGCTACACTTCCAGAATCTTGTCTGGGTCCTAGACAGGAAGAAGGAAGGAAGAAGCAGAGAGGACCACTGTCTGTATCAGTATCAAGAAATCATAACTTCCCAGAATTCTCAGTTTACACGTTATAACCATTTATTTATTTTTTAAATATTTATTTATTTGGCTGCGCAAGGTCTTAATTGTGGCCCACGGGATCTTTAGTTGTGGCATGTGAACTCTTAGATGCGGCACGTGGGATCCAGTTCCCTGACCAGGGTTCAAACCCCAGCCCCCTGCATTGGGAGCTTGGGGTCTTAGCCACTGGACCACCAGGGAAGTCCCCTTATAACCATTCAGCTACTTCTCACTTTAGTGGAATCTGGAATCATCAAGTCAAGATCTGACGATGCAGATCTTGATTCCACATCAAATGAAGAGAAAATCGTGAGATTGAGTGAATTAATAGTATCAGTCATATTGCTCAAATATGATTTTAAAGTAAAAGAATTGAATACTTGTTGACAGTTCTTTTTCCATGATGTGGAATCTCACTCTGCTGGATTGAATATTTCTGGATAGTGGGCTGGGTTGGGAAAAGTTGGAGAGAACTAGAAAACTGGAATAAATTGATGATATTAGTTCCCAGGTCATTTGATTTAGAAACCAAGGAAACAGAGAGAAAAGTCCTCTGCTAACTGAAATATGGCCCCTTATTTTCATCCTTCTTTCCCTTTTACGCACTCTAACCTTATCCTTGATATGGGGAAGCTTATAAAAATTGCCACTCCATTGCTCATGACCTGCCCTACGAAGACAGATATTTTGAGAAGATAGATAATATTCAGGTAAGAAAAGCCTAGACTAACACTTGCAGGAGAGAGAAAAAGAAGGGAGAAAATAAGGAGTAAAAACAGGAAATGCTGGCAAATATCTGCCAGGAAATTGATGGTTGACAACCTTTGCCTGGCTTTACTTTCAATATTTATGATTTTGCTAAGATTACAGAGTCCTTGACATTTTATTGTATCCTTAGTAGTTTCTGAGGGAAAGGCAGGTAAGCGATCAATTGGTTTAGGCAAAGTCATTCATTGGTGTCAGACCAGATTTTCACAGTTAATTTTATATTCTGACAATTATATAAATTAATCCAACAAATCCAACAAAGCCTACCAAGATCTGTCTGGATTTGTCATGAACATTAAAATGTCATCAGCATACATGGTAATTTATACTGCCTACGATTAGCGGTAATCCTTCCCATCTCCTGTGAGAATCTAATAACCAGAGCTAATGGCTTTAATGCTAAAATAAACAGCAGAGGATCTGAGCAACATCTCTTCTTTGTAGCGCTTGGATGTGATGTAGTGTGTGTAGAATATTCCCATGGCACACTTTTTTTGTTTTTTTCCTGGAAGAATATCAACTGCTTATTCCTATTCCAAATCAAAGTGTTTCAATGCATCACAGAACATGTTGTTTCCTTTGGTGTGTTGTACGTCTTGTTTTCAATAAAATGGTAAATATTTAGAGTGCTTTAACAGGCCTGTGTGTGAAATTTAGAAAAAGATGTTCCTAGGTAGAGCTTGTGGTATGTAGGTTGGCAAGCAAAAATTCTCTGACTTGCCCCTTCAGCTAGGTACTCATGCAGAGCACAGCCTACATATGATGTGAATCTATCCCAATAGTCAGATTCTACGTATTTAATGAGTATAAATGGCACACCTGTGGACGATTTCTATTAGGTGTCAATACTTCTGGATAGCCACCCTGAAGAAACAATATTGTATGGCAAAAATCAAGTAGTTATCTGTTTATTTAATATGGAAAACCATGCAGATATTTTGATGTTGGAAAGGCTAAAGTCCTTTTTCCTTTTTTGAACTACACCAGTATATATGTATATTCCTTATCCGTTGTATACCAGGCACTTTCTGTATACATCATCCCATTTATGTTGCAACAAGCCTTATTTTATAAATAGTGAAACCTAAGCTCAGGGAGGTGTGAAGGAAAGGGCCAGCCAGCAGGCCCGGGCTGCTGTGCACTTCCTAAGTCTGTTGGCTGGTAGGAGATGACCTGTGAGCCTTTGGAGAATCCTATCTGTTATGAGTGGCTTTGCAGGCCTGAGAGCCCACACCCCATCAGACTGTTTACACCAACAATGTGATTTTCCGTAAATAACTGTTTTTGTATGCCTGAAGATTTAGGCCAGTCTAGTGACTTGACCTCTGGGAGGTTTGACCTCTGTTGTCTGAGAGACTGAGGTCAGTCATGCAGATGTTGTATCCTATGTGATACCCAATAAAATCTCTGGACACCAGGATTTGGGTGAGTTTCCCTGATTGGCAACACATCACATGCATCACCACACACTGTTGCTGGGAGAATGAAGCACTGTCCATGTGACTCCGTTGGGGAGAGGACAAATGGATGTTTATACCTGGTTTCTCTGGGACTCCTCCCTATGCACTTTCCCCTTTGCTGATTTTAGTATGTTCTCTTTCCCTGTGATAAACCATATTTGAATATAACAGCTTTTCTGAGTTCTGGAGGTCCTTCAGGAATTTATTGAGCCTGAGGGTGGTCTTGGAGATCCCTGACACTGGAGGTTATGTGACTTGCCTTGGTCATGCAGATAAGAGTGGCAGAGCAAGGATTGGAACAGACACTTTTGGCTCTGAATCAAGTGTTCTATTTGTGCCGATTATCTGTTGGAAACTCAACATTGCCCTCTTTCTATGCTCTCCCTTCTATCCTCCAGTGAGGAGCATTCTTGTAATATATAGAAGGTAGATGAGAAAAATATACCATACTTTTGCTCCTCTGACGGTGGGAAGAAAATGCACTGGCGTTAGCAGACATGAAATTCTGCAGTGACCTTCAGGCTTTTTTCTGCAAGTCACCTATCCTTGTGGTAGAGGTGCCTAAATTTATTGCCTGCAGTTTCCTATAGTTCTTCAGCTTCCTACCTTTCTCAAAGCTAATAACAAAGCTTAAATTTAGGGTGGCCTTCCTGGACATCATTCTTTCAGGATTTCCAGTTGTTTAGTAGTCATCTATTTTCCTGTATTAAAGCCATTCCTATTTGAAATACCTAGATTGTATCTATTTTTCTAACTGAACATTGAGAGAGTATTTGGTACCTGAAGTGATTCTAGAAAACAATCACTAGAAGAGAAACAAATAAGATGACCTTTGATTACCCTGACTTCCTTCTTGGAGACAAAGAGTGAACCATGTTGTAGGGAGAGGAAACCCAAGCAGAGTGTAACTGTTTCATTGGGTTGAGCAACAGAGATTGGAATTAGGTAGGCTGAGACAGCTGGAATTTGTGAGGCATTGTTCCAGAGAGGAGGGAGCTATATACAGAAGGAGCCCCGGAATTCTGTACAAGGATTTTCTTGAGTCTTTGCCTGAATACTAAGCTTTTCTATATATACAAGTGAGACCCTATGATGCTGAGCAATGAAAAACTACTAGGTATCTCTAAGTCGAATAATTCCCAGAGTTCACACAGGGCCTAGAATGGTTTATAGTCTGAAGAATGACAGAGAAGAGACCATATTGAAATTTTTATTTTTATTTTCATTCATCCAGCTATTAGGTTGTTTGTGCAACAAATGGACAACTGTAAACCACTGATATGCACCCTGTAGATATGCAGTCCCAAAACAGTTGCAGGGATCTTTGTAGCCACACGGAACTCTCCCCTTTCCTCTCCTCTCAATTTTCCCACTGCCATAAAAAAAAAAAAAAATGGTTGAAGAATCCGAATAGACATTTCTCCAAAGAAGACATACAAATGGCCAACAGCAGTACATTAAAAAGTGCTCAATAGCAGTAATCATTAGGGAAAGGCAAATCAAAACCAGTGCTATATCACCTCACGCCTGTTAGAATGGTTATTATAAAAAAGGCAAAAGATAACAAGTGTTGGCAAGGATGTGGAGAAAAGAGTACCCTCGTACACTTTGGCAAGAGTGTAAGTTAGAACAGCCATTATGGAAAACAATATGGAGTTTCCTCAAAAAAGTTAAAAATAGAACTACCATATGACCTAGCAATTCCACTACTGTGTATACATCCAAAGGACATGAAATCTGGATCTCAAAAAGATACCCACACTCCCATGCTCATTGCGGTATTACTCACAATAGCCAATACATGGAAACAACCTAAACATTCACTGATAGATGAATGGATAAAGAAAATGCATATACAAACAATAGAATAGTATTCAGCCTTTGAAAAGAAGGAAATCCTGCCGTTTGCAACAATGTAGATGAAACTGGAGGACAAACTAAGTGAAATAAGGCAGACACAGAAAGAAAAATACATGACCTCACTTATATGTGGAGTCTAAAATAGTCAAACACATGGGAGCAGATGGTAAAATGGTGGTTGCCAGGGACTGTGGAGAGAAATGGGGAGGTATTAGTCCAAGTGTACAAAGTTTTGTTCTACAAGATGAATAAGTCTTAGAGATCTACTGCACAGCATAGTTAGTGCCCATAGTTAACAATACTGTATTGCTTAGAAGGCTGCTAAAAGGGTAGATCTTATGCTAAGTGTTACAAAATAACAACAACAGCAGTAATAATATTAATAAATAGGGAGGCAGGAGGAAACGTTTGGAGGTGATGAATAAGTATATTGCACAGGTTGTGGTGATTATTCCATGGGTTATGCTTATCTCCAAAATCATGAAGTTTTGTACATTAATTATATAAGGTTTTGGCATGTCAAAAAATTAAAGAAAAATTTTTTAAAGCAATTATAAATATGTTCAAGTATTTAGAGGAACAAATAAATATAGTTATGAGAGAAATGTAAGATATATAAAATAAGCAAATGGAAATTCTGGGGCTAAAAATACAGTATCAGAAATTTTAAAGATTCCCGGTTGGACTTAAGAGGATACCAGACACTGCAGAAGTAAAGAGAAGTGAGTTTGAAGACATTACAACAGAAACTAAACAATCCAAACTGAAGCGTAGAAAATATAAAGTTGAGATGAATGAATAGAGCCTGTGGCATCTGAGACAACGTTAAAGCAGTATAAAATATTGTAATTGGATTTCAGACATGGAACAGAAAAATATTTTTTAAAAAATAGCAAAAATTTTTCTGTATTTAATGAAAACTGTAAATCTACATATCCAAGAAACTCAAGGAATTCAAAGCAACCTTAAAAAAAAAAGAAAAATAGAGAAAAAAGGAAAACTACTCAATGTGGCATATCACAATCAAATTTCCGGAAGTCAGTGATAAAAAGAAAATCCTGTAAGCACCTAGAGAAGAAAGGACTTATTACATGAAAAGGAAGAAAGATAGGAGTGACCTGTCAGTTCTCTTTAGAAGCACACATGCCAGAAAACTATGGAATGAGATCTTTCAACTATTGAAAGGAAAAAAAAATTGGAAATGTAGAATTTACTATCACAAAATATTCTTCAAAAATGGAGATTAAAATCATTTTCAAGGAAATAAAAATCTTTTCCAGAGAATTAAACTGAGAAATTTTGTTATAGCAGAACAGCAATGCAAGAAAAGCTAAAGAAGCTCTTCTATAAGATATATAAGAATTTTTTCTTGTTTTCTGATTTTTCTAAAGGATAATTTATTGCTCCATAAAAAATATATAATAATTGTATTATGACGTAAAGTATTTAGAAGTAAAGTATGACTAAAATAGCTTAAAAATGCGTGGAGGAGGATGAATCTTATGTATAATATATTGTGATATTATTTGAAGGTAGACTGTGGTATATTAAAGATGGATTAGTTAAACCTAGATAAACCACTATAAAAGAAGAGACATTACTACTTGGCAAATAAGGAGATAAATGGAAAACTAAAAAAACTACTCAATCCAAAAAAAATGAAGGAAAAGAGTAGGAAAATAAAAACCAAAAAATCATGTGGGATAAATAGAAAACACATAGCAAGACGGCAGATGCAAATCCAAGTAAAATGATAATTATATGAACTGGTTAAACCAATCAGTGAAAAAAGCAGTGATTGCCAGGATGGGGGGTTAGGGGGGAAGCAAGAATCAAGTAGCTTAAATAACGGGAAAAGGTATATAATACAAAGACTAATATCAGAAAGCAGGAGTATATATATTGCTATAAGGAAAAAGAGACTTCAGGAGTAAGAATATTTATAGAGATAAAGTGGATTATTTCACAATGATAAAATATTCATCAAGAAGATGTATAATTCTTTATGGTTTTTTTTGTCAATGACAGAGCTTTAACACATATGAAACAAAAATTGACAGAACTGAAAGGAAAAATTGACAAATACAAATTATCATTGGTTATTTCAATATCTACTCTTAGTAACTGATAGAACAGTAAATCAATAAGAATATAGAAAACTTAAGCAACAATATCAGCTAATTTTACCTAATTGACAGTTAGTTAGACTGACATTTTAATGAGACTGGTCAAGAAAAAAAGAAGATAAAAATTATCAATTACAGAAAAGAAATTGAAAGAGTGGCCATCAGTACAGATTCAATAGAGTATGAAATTTCAATAAGGGATTGTTATGAACATCTTTATGCCAGTAAATTAAATAATCCAATAAATTATGTGAAAAACACAAGTACCAAATTAACTCAAGAAGAAATAGAAAATCTAAATAGTCCTATATCTATTAAAATTTGAATTCACGGTTAAAATATTTTCCACAAAGCAAACTCGAGACTTAGATGGGTTTAAGGGAAATTCTGTCAAACACGTGGAGAATAAATAAAACAAATCTTACACCAATTCTTTCAGAAAATAGAAGAGGAAATGCCTCCCAGTTCACTTTATGATACCAATATTAATTTGGTACAACTAAACAAATATATTACAAGAAAATAAATATAAGGATCAAAATGCTCTTAAATATAGATACCAAAATGCCCTACAAAATAGTAGCAAATTAAATTCAGCAATATTGAGAAGTGATAATAAATCATGATCAAATGGAGTTTATCCCAGGAATGCAAGTTTAAAAAATCAGTCAATGGAAATTCACCACCATATTAACAGAGTAAAGGAGAAAAAAACATGATCATCTTGATAGATGAAGAAAAATAATTCAACTACTAAACATGATAATCCCAGCAATTTAGGAACTAATGGGGATTTCCTCAAATGAATAAAGGAACCTATGAAAACCTACAGCTAATATAATGCTTAATGGTAAGACTGAATGCTTTTCCACTGATAAACAGGAACATGTCAAGAACGTTTACTTCTATTGTCACTTTTACATAACATATTAAAGGATTCAGTGTATTAAAGTTAGAAAAAGCAATCAAAATCATATAGATTGGAAAAGAAAAAGTGAAACTCTCTATATTCACAGATGACATGATAGTGAATTAGAAAATTTAAAAGTATCCATAGAAAAGCTGCTGGAGTCAATATGTGAATTTAGAGAGGCCTTCGGATACAAGAGCAATATGTAAAATTCAGTTGTATTTTTAATATATTTGTAACAAAAATTGGAAATGGGAATTTAAAATATCATCTACACTAGCACTAAAATATGAACCCCCTAGGGATTACTTTAACAAAAATAAGTATAAGACCTGTATACTGAAAGTTATAAGACAAGGATAACACTTTCACCATTGCGATTCAACATTGTACTGGAAATTCTAGCAAGAGCAATCACGCATATAAAAAGCCTTAATTAGCACCTTTAATCATTTTTATTTAGTATCTCTAGCAAGATATTCTTTTTTTTTCTTCCGATCTTTACTGGGATATAATTGTTTTACAATGTTGTGCCAGTTTCCACTGTACCACAAAGTGAATCAGCTGTATTTATACCTATATCCCCCAAATTTATATTTTAAATTATCTCCATTGCTGACATTCAATGTTGCTTGCCATTCTTTAGAAAAATCACTTGCCATTGTTTCATAAAACTTCTAGTGAATTCCTCGATTAAGACACTTTAAAAAAAACTGTTAATTAAACCACTTACTGTTAACAGCCCACTCTTACTGCTGCAGGAATGTGGGGAAGTTGAGTGGCCCACTTCAGTGTCACATCCTGATAAATATGCAACATGTTATTATGGTTTCCAATCAAAGTATTTATTGTTCCTTCAGAAACTATGGGTTGAAGATAGAAAAAAACGATAAAAAGAAAAAGAGCAATCAGGCAGGAAAAAGTAAAAGGCAACCAAATTGGAAAGAACAAATAAACATACATTAATAGATAACATGATCCTGTATTTAGAACATCTTAAAGAATCCTCAAAAACACTATTAGAGCTAAAATGATTTCAGCAAAGTTGCAGGGCACAAGATCAACACACACAAATCAGCTGTATTTCCAAACACTAGCAATAAACAATCCCCCGCCCCGTAAAACCTTAAGAAAATTATTCCATTTACAATAGCATTAAAAAATAAAATAGGAATAATTTAACCAATGAGGTACAAGACTTGCACACTGAAAACTTCACAATAGTACTGAAATGAATTAAAGAAGGCCTTAATAAATGGAAAGTCATCTTTTGTCTGTGGATTGGAAGACTTAATATTGTCAAAACTGCAATGTTCCCCTAAGCAATCTACACATTCAGTCTAATCCCTATCAAAAATTTTGACAGCCTTTTTTGCAGAAAATGAAAAGCTGATCCTAAAATTTTTATGAAATTGCAGGGACCTCAAATAGTTTTCTTTAATCATCTAATCCAAAGATGCTTTGGTCCTCTCATCGCACATCATGCTGTTCTGCTACGTTGAAGACATCATGCTGATTAGAACTCGGAAACAGGAAGTAGGAAATAATTTAAATGCCTCAGAAACCCTCATAAAATTTCAAGAAACCTGCACATGGTTGAAAACTTTAGAATTTTAATAGTCTGGGAATATTGATGTGTCCCATTCAAGTGAAAGATAAATCGCTGCTTCTTGCATTCCCCACTACTAAGAAAAAAGCAGACCACCCTTTGGATTAGGGAGGCAATGCGCACCATATCTGAGTAAACATTTTTGTTTTTCAATGAGTAACCATTTTTTTTTTTGAGTGACTCCTAAGGTGGCCAGTTATGAGTGGGACCAATAGCAAAAGATGGCTTTAGAGATGCTTTAGGATAACATGCAAGCTGCTCTATCACTTTAACCTTGTGACCTAGTGGATCCAATTGTGTTAAAGTGTCTGTAGCAGTTACATATGCTCTATGGGAGCCTCTGCAATCCCCAGGAGAATTGCATCACAGCTCCTTAAGGTTTTGAAGCAAAGTTATGCCTTCTTCACAAATGATTATTCTCTTTTTAAGACAAAGTTTGATACTGGGCCCTGACCATGGAATAACAAGTGACATGAGAACTGAGCTGCTTGTCATGAACTGGGTGTTACCTGAACCACCAAGCAATAATGGAATGTGCAACAACATTCTCTCATCAGGTGAACGTTCATTTATGCGATATTAGTCTCTAGAAGCCCTAAAGATACATGAGTTTCAAGAGCAAGTGCTTAAACTCTCCATAGCACTTACTCTTGCTGCCTTGACACCTCTCACTCAACCCACACCTATGCCTCATGGGGTGTACTTATTATTATCTGATTTAGGAAGAAAAAATTCAGGCCTGGTTTACGAATGGTTCTGTATAACATGCAGGCACTAGCCAGAGTGTGATGCTGTAGTATTGCAGTCTAACACAGGAGTGGTTTGGAAGGACAATGGGGAACAAAATCCTTCCAGTGGGCAGAATATCAAGTAGTATATCTTGTTGCCTGTTGGTCTGGAAGTAGATATGGATAGAAAGAAAGATCTATGTGGATTCAAGGGAAATAGCTACCAGTTTATCCAAATGATTAAGGACCTGGAAACAATACAATTGGGAAATCAGTGACAAGGAGATATAGGAAAAAGATCCTGATTGGAACTTTGAAATGGACACAGAATGTGAGAATATTTGTGACCTGCAGGAATGCTCACCAAATCATACCAGCTACAGAGGTGGCTTTCAGTAATCAGGTGGATGAAATGACCTATTCTGTGGATCTGTAAGCTTCTTCCCCTAGCAGTTAATGCTAGTGTTTGCTTGATGGGATCATTAATAATGTGCTTATGATGGCATAAAAGGAGATTATGCATGTTCAAAAGAAGACTTTTTTTCTCACTGAGACTGGTCTGGGCACTTGTACAGTATGTCAACAGCAGAAGCCGATGTTAAGTCCCAGATATGGCATGCTTCCTCGTGAGCACCAGCTTGTGCTACTGCGGCAAGTGGTTTACTGTGGTCTTCTTCCATCACTGAAGGATCAGTGATGTATCCTCACTAAAGTATTGTACGTTTTGTCTACAGTGTTTCTGTTATTATAACACACGGAGACAGGGTAGATACATTGAACCAGTGGCTGGTATATAGTGCTGTGTTCCCCAGGGCCAGAACACATGGAGATGGGAGTCAGGGTGTGAAAGTGAGAGTGACTCCATTCAAATATTACTCCATATAACTCACATGGCAATTTTTTTTTTTAGAGTGAATATATGTCAAAAACTTATTTACCTTTTTAATAAATGAACCAGCAAGATAATGCAGCTGATTTATTGGAGAAGAGGAAAAGGATTTTGTAGTTTACACTAAAATAATTTTTCTAAATTTGAGACAAAATTGGTTTATGCCCTTATAGGGGAATAGAACCATAACTTTTTTGGGGGGGATTAAAAGTAATGAACTATAGAAGGAGGAATCAAGATGGCGGAGTAGGAGGATGTGTGCTCACTCCCTCTTGCAAGAGCACTGGAATTACAACTAGCTGTTGAACAATCATCCACAGAAAGACACTGGAACTCACCAAAAAAGACACCCCACATCCAGAGACAAAGGAGAAGCTGCAATGAGGTGGTAGGAGGGGCACAATCATGTTAAAATCAAATCCCATAAATGCTGAGTGGGTGACTCACAAGCTGGAGAACAGTTATACTGCAGAAGTCCACCCACTAAAGTGAGGGTTCTGAGCCCCACATCAGGCTTCCTAACCTGGCGGTCCAGCAACGGGAGGAGGAATCCTCAGAGAATCAGACTTTGAAAGCCAGTGGGATTTGATTGTAGGACCTCCACAGGACTGAGGGAAAGAGAGACTCCACTCTTGGAGGGCACACAAAAAAGTGTGCTCACCAGGACCCAGGGGGAAGGAGCAGTGACCCCATAGGAGACTGAACCAGACCTACCTGCTGGTGTTGGAGGGTGGCCTGCAGAGGTGGGGGGAAGCTATGGCTCACTGAGGAGACAGGGGCACTGGCAGCAGGGATTCTGGGAAGTGCTCATTGGCATGAGCCCTTCCAGAGACCGCTGTTAGCCCCACCAAAGAGCCTGTAAGCTCCAGTGCTGGGTAGCCTCAGACCAAACATCCAACAAGGTGGGAACACAGCCCCACCCATTGGCAGATAAGCAGATTAAAGTTTTACTGAGCTCTGCCCACCAAATGGGATTAAAGCCTTACTCAACTCTGCCCACCCAGCCCTACCCATCATCAGTCCCTCCCATCAGGAAGCACCCTCAAGCCTCCTAGATACCTTCCTCCACAAGAGGACAGACAGCAGTATCAAGCAGTATCAGCAGTATTTCATCTTGTGGAACTGAAAATCACAGCCACAGAAAGACAGAGAAAATGAAAAGGCAAAAGACTTTGTACCAGATGAAGGGACAGGATAAAAACCCAGAAAAACAACTCAATGAAGAGGAGATAGGCAGCCTTCCAGAAAAAGAATTCAGAATCATGATGGTGAAGATGATCCAGGACTTTGAAAAAAGACTGGATGCAAAGATCGAAAAGTTGCAAGAAAAGTTTACCAAAGACCTAGAAGAATTAAAGAACAAACAAACAGAGAAATGCAACACAATAAGTGAAATGAACAATACACTAGAAGGAACCAATAGCAGATTAACTGAGGCAGAAGGGCAAATAAGTGACCTGGAAGACAGAATGGTTAAAATCACTGATGCAGAAAAGAATAAGGTAAAAAGAATGAAAAGAACTGAAGACAGCCTAAGAGACCTCTGGGACAATGTTAAATGTGCCAACATTCGCATTATAGGGGTCCCAGAAGAAGAGAGAGAGAACGGACCTGAGAAAATATTGGAAGAGATTATAGTTGAAAACTTCCCTAACATGGGAAAGGAAACAGCTACCCAAGTCCAGGAAACGCAGAGAGTCCAAGGCAGGATAAACCCAAGGAGAAACATGGCAAGACATACAGTAGTCAAACTGACAAAAATTAAAGACAGAGAAATGTTATTAAAAGCAACAAGGGAAAAATGACAAATAACATACAAGGTAACTCCCATAATGTTAACAGCTGATTTCTCAGCAGAAACTCTGCAAGCTAGAAGGGAGTGGCATGATATATTTCAAGTGATGAAAAGGAAGAACCTACAACCAAGAATACTCTACCCAGCAAGGATCTCATTCAGATTTGACGGAGAAATCGAAAGATTTACAGACAAGCAGCAGCTAAGAGAATTCAGCACCACCAAATCAGCCCTACAACAAATGCTAAAGGAACTTCTCTAAGTGGGAAACATAAGAGAAGAAAAGGACGTATAAAAACAAACAAACAAAAAAAACAATTAAGAAAATGGTAATCGGAACATACATATCGATAATTACCTTAAATGTAAATGGACTAAATGCACCAACCAAAAGACACAGACTGGCTGAATGGATACAAAAACAAGATCCATATATATGCAGTCTACAAGAGACCCACTTCAGACCTAGGGACACATACAGACTGAAAGTGTGGGGATGGAAAAAGATATTCCATGCAAATGAAAATCAAAAGAAAGCTGGAGTAGCAATATTTGTATCAGATAAAATAGACTTTTAAATAAAAAATGTTACAAGAGACAAGAAAGGACACTACATAAAGATCAAGGGATACATCCAAGAAGAGGATGTAACAATTATAAATATATATGCACCCAATATAGGAGCACCTCAATACATAAGGCAAATGCTAATAACTATGAAAGAGGAAATCAACAGGAACACAATAATAGCGGGGGATTTTAACACCCCACTTACACTAATGGACAGATCATCCACACAGAAAATTAATAAGGAAACACAAGCTTTAAATGACACAGTAAATCAGCTGGATTTAATAGATATCTATAGGACATTACATCGATAAACAGCAGATTACACGTTCTTCTCAAGTGCACATGGAATATTCTCCAGGATAGATCACATTTTGGGTCAGAAATCAAGCCTTGGTAAATTCAAGAAAATTGAAATGGTATCAAGCATCTTTTCTGAGCACAACGCTATGAGATTAGAAATCAATTACTGGAAAAAAACTGTAAAAAACACAAACACATGGAGGCTAAACAATACGCTACTAAATAACCACTGAAGAAATCGAAGAGGAAATAAAAAAATACCTAGAGACAAATGGCAATGAAAACACAATGATCCAAAACCTATGGGATGCAGCAAAGGCCATTCTAAGAGGAAAGTTTATAGCAATACTATCCTACCTCAAGAAACAAGAACAATCCCAAATAAACAATCTCACCTTACACCTAAAGAAACTAGAGAAAGAAGAGCAAACGAAACCCAAATTTAGTAGACAGAGAGAAGTCATAAAGATCAGAGCAGAAATAAATGAAATAGAAACAAAGAAAACAATAGCAAAAATCAATAAAACTAAAAGCTGGTTCTTTGAGAAGATAAATAAAATTGATAAACCTTTAGCAAGACTCATCAAGAAAAAGAGGGAGAGGACTCAAATCAATAAAATTAGAAATGAAACAGGGGAAGTTATAATGGATACTGCAGAAATAAAAAGCACCATAAGACTACTACAAGCAACTATATGCCAATAAAATGGACAACCTGGATGAAATGGACAGATTCTTAGAAAAGTATAACCTTCCAAGACTGAATCAGGAAGAAATAGAAAATATGAACAGACCAATCACAAGTAATGAAATTGAAACTGTGATTAAAAATCTCCCAACAAACCAAAGTCCAGGACCAGATGGATTCACAGGTGAATTTTATCAAACTTTTAGAAAAGAGCTAACACCCATCCTTCTCAAACTCTTCCAAAACATTGCAGAGGAAGGAAAACTACCAAACTCATTTATGAGGCCACCATCACCCTGATACCAAAACCAGACAAAGATAATACAAAAAAAGAAAATTACAGACCAATATCACTGATGAATTTAGATGCAAAAATCCTCAATGAAATACTAGCCAACACATTAAAAGGATCATACACCATGATCAAGTGGGGTTTATCCCTGGAATGCAAGGATTCTTCAATATATGCAAATCAATGAATGTGATACACCATACTAACAAATTGAAGGATAAAAACCACATGAGCATCTCAAAAGATGCAGGTAAAGCTTTTGACAAAATCAACACTCATTTATGATAAAAACTCTCCAGAAGGTGGGCATAGAGGGAAACTACCTCAACATAATAAAGGCCATATATGACAAACCCACAGCAAACATCATTCTCAATGGTGAAAAACTGAAAGCATTCCCTCTAAGATCAGGAATAAGACAAGGATATCCACTCTCACCACTACTATTCAACATAGTTTTGGAAGTCCTTGCCACAGCGATCAGAGAAGAAAAAGAAATAAGAGGAATCCAAATTGGAAAAGAAGTAAAACTGTCACTGTTTGCAGATGACATGATATTATACATAGAAAATCCTAAAGATGCCACCAGAAAACTATTTGAGCTAACCAATGAATTTGGTAAATTTGCAGGCTACAAAATTAACACACAGAAATCTCTTGCATTTCTATACACTAACAATGAAAGATCAGAAAGAGAAATTAAGAAAACAATCCCATTCACCATTGCAACAAAAAGAATAAAATACCTAGGAATAAACCTAACCAAGGAGGTAAAAGACCTGTACTCAGAAAAGTATAAGACACTAAGGAAAGAAATCAAAGACGACACAAACAGATGGAGGGACATACCATGTTCTTGGATTGAAAGAATCAACACTGTGAAAATGACTATAGCACCGAAAGCAATCTACAGATTCAATGCATTCCCTATCAAATTACCAATGGCATTTTTCACAGAACTAGAATAAGAAATTTTACGATTTGTATGGACATGCAAAAGACCCCAAATAGCCAAAGCAATCTTGAGAAAGAAAGATGGAGTTGGTGGAATCAGGCTTCCTGACTTCAGGCTATACTACAAGGCTACAGGGATCAAGACAGTATGGTACTGGCACAAAAACAGAAATATAGATCAATGGAACAGGATAGAAAGCCCAGAGATAAACTATGGTCAACTAGTCTATGACAAAGGAGGCAGGGATATACAATGGAGAAAAGGCAGCCTCTTTAGTAAGCGGTGCTGGGAAAATTGGTCAGCTACACGTAAAAGAATGAAATTAGAACACTCTTTAACACCACACACAAAAATAAACTCCAAATGGATTAAAGACCTAAATGCAAGGCCAGACACTATAAAACTCCTAGAGAAAAACATAGGAAGAACACTCTTCAACGTAAATCACATCAAGATCTTTTTTGATCCACCCCCTAGAGTAATGGAAGTAAAAACAAAAATAAATAAGTGGGACCTAATGAAACTTCAAAGCTTCTGCACAGCAAAGGAAACTATAAGCAAGACGAAAAGACAACCCTCAGAATGGGAGAAAATATTTGCAATCAAATCAACAGACAAAGGATTCATCTCCAAAATATATAAACAGATCATCCAGCGCAATATCAAAAAAACAAACAACCCAATCAAAAAATGGGCAGAAGACCTAAATAGGCATTTCTCCAAAGAAGACATACAGATGGCCAAGAGGCACACGAAAAGCTGCTCAACATCACTAATTATTAGAGAAATGTAAATCAAAACTACAATGAGTTATCACCTCACACCGGTTAGAATGGGCATCATCAGAAAATCTACAAACAGTAAATGCTGGAGAGGGTGTTGAGAAAAGGGAACACTCTTGCACTGTTGGTGGGAATGTAAATTGATACAGCCATTATGGAGACCAGTATGGAGGGTCCTTGCAAAACTAAAAATAGAACTACCATATGACCCAGCAATCCCACTGCTGGGCATATACCCAGAGAACACCATAATTCAAAAAGACACATGCACTCCAGTGTTCATTGAAGCACTCTTTACAATAGCCAGGCCATGGAAGCAACCTAAATGTCCATCAACAGATGAATGAATAAAAAAGATGTGGTACATATATACAATGGAATATTACTTAGCTATAAAAAGCAATGAAACTGGAACATTTGTAGAGACATGGATAGACCTAGAGACTGTCATACAGAGTGAAGTGAGTCAGAAAGAGAAAAACAAATATCGTATGTTAACACATATAAGTGGAATATAGAAAAATGGTACAAATTACCTGGTTTGCAAGGCAGAAATAGGGACACAGATGTAGAGAACAAACATATGGACACCAAATGGGGAAAGTGGGGAGGGTTGGGGGGGAATGAATTGGGAGATTGGGATACCAATTAGTACACTCTAAATATATGCAGTTTATTGTATGTTAACTGTATCTCAATAAAAGTTCTTAAAAAAAGTAATGAACTATATCTTATTTATTAACAAAGAAATACATCTACAATAGAGTCTTATATGAAAAGAGCAAGTAACAAAATGATATACAAATGTCTGTAAAAATGTATTGATATTTGCCTGTATCTGTGTGTGTGTATGCATGGAAAAACATCACACGGAAAATTTATCTTCCAATCTCCATGTATTTGACCTCTGTTTGTTGAGAGGTCTTAGTTTCCAAGGGAGAATTGTTTCCAACGTTTCTCCCAAGGGAACACAACATTGATTCCACTGACCTGGAATTAGAGATTTCCTTAGCTACTTTGGTATTCTCATGCCAATCAACGGGCATGAGGTTTTTAATAACTGGCAAAAAAGGTTGTCACTACATTGACTGGATTACTGATTCTGATGAAAGAGTAGTATGTCGTAACCTATAGACTAAGCACATCAGCTGTTTGGAATTTTTTAAATCATAGAATGACCTAAACCTTCTGAAGCACATGAGTCATTAGTAGTCCTGTTTGAGTTGCTTTAATTATCCAGCAAGTTCTACTACTGGATATAAAGTCTATTGGGGAAGATAAAATTTATGTGAGCACAAAATAATATATAATTACACAATATGTTGTGTTATAAGAAGATAATAGCACAGAAACCAAGTTTATATCAAGGGATCAGGGAAGGACTGAAAAAATAAAAAACTAAGATGAGAGCTTGGACCAGCATGGGGGAAGACTGGGGAAAGAGCCTTCCAGGCAGAGTGAAATGCTGTGGAAAGAATTTCTTGATTGAGGAATTGTATGAGGACTGATATGGTTGTAATGTGTGTGCCAGGGTGACAGTGGCAACAGATGGGGCTAGAGAAGCAGGCAAAAGCCAGGTCGTGCAGGGAGTCATACAAAATGGTAAGGAGTTAAGACCTTTTTATTAGCTAGGAGAAGACTTGAGGGGTTTAAAGTAAAGGGACTGTAAGAAGAAATTTATGTTTTATAAAGATATTTTCTGCTGAGGACGGTGATTGGAGCAAAGGTGACAAGAAGAGACAATAAGAAGTTGATTATGAGATTATTGCAGTGATTCAACTAATAGATAATGGTAATGGAAGAGGAGATGGAGAAAAAGAACAAATGGATGGATCAGAGGTACCTTTACTGGAAGAATGAACCCAACTTGGTGATGGACTATGTACTGGAAATGAGGAAGAGGAAGGGATCAGTAACCATTTCCAGGCTTATAGCATGAAAAAATGGAATGAGATATGGTGACAGGAATTCAAGCAGATTTTGTATTGAGTTAACTTTGGGACATGTTATTTTTGATATGCTTGGTGAAGTATCAAGATACCTAGCAGACATGTGGATCTATGAATTCCAGTCTGTTTTATTGATTACGGATCACTGACAAAAATGATTTTGGAATATCCGAGAATGAAAGAGGTCAGCTAGGGAGACAGAAAAGGAAAAGAAGGTAAATGGACTTAGGACAGAGCCTTGGGGAACTTGAACACTGTGAAGAGGAAAAGAGGCGCGCAAAGGAAAACAGGTGTGAACACTTTTGTTAACTGAATAGTAACTCCATATTTATATTATATAACTTATGTTAGTAAATGACAATTATAAGGCATATACTATCATTAATTATCAAAGTTTTATAATATATAACTATATAGTTACGTATAACATACTATTATTGACTCGGACTACTGCATATGATAAATGTTCTTGCCAGTGTAATTGTTCCCTTAAGAGTTAAACATTCTGATTTAGAGTCGGGAACTTGAATTCAAATTCCACCTCTGCCATTTAGTAGCTATGTGATCTTGCAAGCTGATTAACCTTTAGACCTCAGTTTCATTGTATGTAAAATGGATATACTAATACCTCATCTAAGGATTAGAAGAGTTAATATCTAATATGTATAAATCACATTGACAGGTACACAGCAGATACTCTAAAAATGGTTTAACTAATATGATTGTGTTGTTATTGCTCTTGTTACTATTGTAATATTTAGGATCTTGTGCTTGTCCCAGTTTCTCTACTGTTCACAGGGAATCACTGTACCGTTGTCTGCTCCTCTCTACTGATATCTTTTGTCTGGACTTGAGCAATAGCAGTTTTCCTCCATCCCTGCTTCCTTCTTCTTCCTCGTCTTCTCTTTTTTTTTCTTTTATTTTTTGTCTGAGTGGCATGCAGGATCTTAGCTCCCAGACCAGGGATTGGAGCCATGCCACCTACAGTGGGTGCCCGGAGTCTTAACCACTGGACCACCAGAGAAGTCCCCCTTGCTTCCTTCTTTTTATTTTCCCTGTACCAACATTCTTAAAATATACATTGGATCACTTTAATCCTTTGTTTAGATATTTTCAGTGACTTCCATTTCCTACTTAATTACTGTTTATCTCATCAGCTTAATTCCTTGTTTACTTATTTTTCTGTCTCTCTACTCAAATGTGGGCTCCATTTGGACAGGAATCTAATTTATGTTCACCCACTGCTGTATCTCCAGATTTAGCGTAATGCCTGGCACATATTAGGAGCTTAATAAATACCTTTTATAGTATATGCATTATAATTGCCACCCCTTGGAATCTCTGAGGGCAAGGACTATTTTGTTAACCATTGTATCATTAGCATTTAGCATGTTGACCAGCACATAGTAACTACTCAATTTTATATATCTGAACAATATATCGAAACAATGCTGAATGAAACAATGCATGAATAAATGGATGAATCAGTTAAAGTGATTCTCGAGTCTTAACATCTCTAATAACTAAGACTACATCCTGCATCACCATATATGAATACATTAGCACATTGGAAAATAAAAAATGATGCCAGAAGTACTTAAAATCATTGTATCAAATGTGTAAAATATGAAATCAGCATGTCCTAATATGAGTTCTTTGAGAACAGAGAAAGCCTTTGCCCTTTCCATAACTCTGTTCCAGCTCTGGGCACACAGTCACATACAGACTTTTCCTCTTCAGCTGATCTGTAAGTAAAGAGGAAATATAATTAATTACAACACAGTTTTAGACGGGTTTCCTCCAAAAAAACCTTTGAACCAGTTGCTTCTGAGCAATTAGGAAATATACTGACCCACATTTCTGGGCAGTGTGTTTTCTTCCTTCTCATCTGTGACTGTCATTCAAATAGTGTGATTCTTCCATAGACTGATAGACAAATCAAAAAGGGGAGTTAATTAAAGAGCTCTCAGCTGGAATGTTTGACTTGCCACACATATTCCTACACGTAATGGGAATTAGGTTATTTTTAAAATAAATTGCTAGTGTGAAAGACAAAGTTCAAATTAAAAAACACATGTATAGATCTAGATTAAGTCACTTACCAATTCATACTTCCTGACATCTATTGGGACTGCTGTAACCCATGTTTCTTGGTTTGATTTAATAGAAGGGCAAAATCTCATGTGTGAGAATTTGTATTACACCCCTGTGAGATGCAGTTTCTTTCCTCTCAAAGCTAAGTTCAGGTGTGCTCTGGGATTTCTTTGACTTGAAAGGCTTGAGTGTGTTAAAACTTTATAGCTACTGCTGGGATTTTAGGATTTTCTGAGATTTAAGTCTGTGATTCTAGACCCCATGTCTAAGAGTTTTTTCCTTGTTAGGATAAGAACACCCCGTCCTAGACCTCCCTGCAGTGATAGGTATGTTCTGAGGATTAATGCTAATGTTAAAAAAATACAGATTTCTGTAGATGAAATACGCTTCTTTGGCTCAAAACATTAGTGACCCAGCTGAGTCCTTTCAGGTATAAAAACTGAATCAAATGTGTTTACCAGAACATTGCTTTCAGTGTGATTGCTCCCCACACATTTTTTTATACATCTAACATACACATAACTTATTAAAATATGTTATAGATGCAGTTGGATGAAAGTAATGCACTTGAAATTTAATAACGTTTAATTTACCAAGTACTTCATCACAGCCCTGGCATAGAAAACCTCAAATTCTGTTTGGTAGATTTAGCAATAGAACTGTAGTAATAGAACTGAATCTTCTAGATAATTTAGTCTTCTCATATCATTCTGTCCTCCTGGTGGAAATTGCATCCTTCCATGCCAAATTTTTTACTCAACTTTAAGACCAATCTATATGATAATAACCTCCTGAAGTCCTGTCTGACACACCCTTTCTGTGCTCCACCTGTGTTCTTTAAATTTATTACTGCTGGTGTTTCCTGAATTGATTTAATGTTTTATTTCGGAGGTACCACAAAAGATTGTGTTTCTTTGGACTCTGAAAATTGAATCACTGTTTTTTGATATTTAGCAAAGCATCATGTATGCAAACAGGGAAGTGATTAGCATCTTACAGATTACAAATTAGGCACAGCTGGAGACTGTATCAGTCTCTTCAGGCTAATTAATATAGAGAAGCCGTAACTTACTAATAGTGCTGGACTTTGTCCACTCTTGAATAGGCAGAGTAAAATGTTCTAGAACCATTTTTATTTTTGTATTCCGTTTGTTACCTTTAGGAGAGAGTGGGAGATTTTTATGATCTGAAAGAACTCATGTACCTTTTAAAATGTGAAATAGGGTAGGAAAGTCAGGCTCTATCACTGCTATTTTGATGGGCATTTTGGCCATTAGATAAGAAAAAATATATGTGAATAAATGTTAAAAGAATGTGAATATACACAAACAAGAAAAGTACTTAACAAAGAAGTTATCTTTCATGGAAATAAGTCAAAAGAGAGATAAAAATCTCATTTTGATTCTTTGAAAATATAGTGTGTAGTTGATTTGTATGAGATGATATAACAAGGTCTTCTTTGGTTAGCTTTTAATAAAATGTTTGCATTGTACCTGTAAAATAGTTTATCTCATTGAATATTATTATCATACTTAATAATGTTATCAAATATTTATTGAGTTTCTTAAATAATGTTTGGCACATAGTAAGCATTAAACAATTTTTGAATTCATTAAATTATATTGAAGGAAATTAATTTTTAATATATTCTATATTAGCACTAAGGTGTGTTCAGAGCCAAATGCAAACAATACATCTAAAATTAAAATCTAACTGGTCTGTTTATTCTAGACCACATGCTATTGAGAACAGTTGTATTTTGGATCCAAATATTACCCACTTTTTCTCTATTACTTTAATCTTATATGCCAGCATGTATGGAGAATGAATTTAGGAGCTTGAGTAAAAGTCTCCTGGATGCATGGACACAGTGCCTGCTTTAACAGGTGTAGGAGTTGGTAAAACTTCAGGGCGGAGGACCCCTCAGCAATCTAGCATACTTCCCTTTCCTGGGATTTCTCAGTGTCTTCCAGAGAACTCAAGTCCTCCTGAATTGTTCCAGAAAACAAAGATTCTATATCCAAATAAATTTGGGCAATGTTGTCTACTATAGCTCTCTCCCGGTGAGTCATAGTGCATAGTACCAGCATATGGAAGCTTCAAGAGCCAAAAATGTATATATACATATTTAACACAACATTTCTTAAAATATAATTGACCATGAGATCTTTTCCCAAACAAGTTCCATTAATACCCCAATCTAATTTCTCTTCAGAATATTTTGGGCAATGCTGTCTTAAGGTGCTGTTGATAATTTACATTAATTTTGAAAGCAAAGATGAAGAAAAAGAAAACATGAAGGTTTTGGATATTAGAAAAAGTTGGAGTGGATGCCCTTGAGGGAGGAAAAGAGGCAGAACAGGTTTCTAAGGGGGTGATGGAGACCAACTTCACAATTCATCAAGTGGTAGTCTGTCTGTGATTTTGTAACTATTAACAAGTACCACATGTACAAGTTAGGGATCCCTCATGACGCTGGGACTGATTTCGAGTGGCGTCAACCTGCAGCGGCTTGAAGCAGGATTTTGATTCCCAGCCAGAGATTGAAGTCAGGACATGGCAGTGAAAGCACTGAATCCTAGCCACTAGACCAGTGGCCAGTGACAAGGCCCCTGGCCCTTCGGCTCTGTAGAAATTTATTCCCGCAAAGACAGAAAGTAGTGACCAAGTAAAGTGTTTATTAGGAGGAAAAAGAGCATGTGTGAATAGGCACACATGGGCAGACTCGGAGAGAGAGAGTCGCGCGCCCGTGGTGGTTTAAACCACTTACGTGGGGCACTTCTTCAGGGTTTCCTTTGGCCAGTCATCTTGCTTTGGCCTGGTTCTGAGTCCATATTTGGTTGATCTCAGGGTCCTCCCATGTGTGCACACGCATCTCTTAGCCAAGGTGAATTCCAGTGAAGAGGCCTGTAGGTAGGTTGACATCACTCCCCTTTTTGACCTCCAAGGAGCCTTTCTGCACATGTGTAGTCGGGAGAGTCTCCTTGCCCTTGAGAATGAGAAATATGTGATCTCTATCTTTTATTTGGACAGGGCTCAGCCTTTCCTATTATCCCCCTGCTATTATCTTCATCTTGGAGTCTCTGACCACAGGGGACAAACTCCAGCAGCTCAGCTTGGACAAACTCCATATTATCTCCTGGCTCAGGACTGTTGTCCATAGTGATTCAGAAATAAAATTCATTTGACCCAAAGGGCAAAGGTGATTAGAATAGTTTAACTTGTAACACAAATGGAATCTAAATGGAGATGAAAATAGTCAAGAAAAATCAGAATCACAACACATGGAGAATCCTTGAAAGATTCTATTCTATCTCTATTTTGTTTCTGAAATTCTTTATTTAATATGACACATCCAATTACTTTGTTGATAAATTGTCCCAATTTTCTTAACTGTTACATCATTAAATTCTTTATAATATCAAATCCAAATCACTTCTCTTACAATTAGAGCCTGTTCCCTCACGTCTTGCCTTTTGAGCATATTGGTTTACTATCAGTTAATGGAATTTTGTCATCTTCCATCTGAATTTTTTAACTAAGCCCTTCTCCTCCTCAGCAAAAGGAATTTAACATGTGTTCTGAAGCTAGATTTCTGCCACAAAGAAAATGACAGCTATGTCTTCCTCATTTCTGAGTGAAGTGTTTTCAGAGCCTCCCACACAAAACAAGAGACAACTATACACAAGTGCCTATTTGCTGGGAAGAAGACAAACGAGGTTTTTGGTAACGTATTTGAGAAATAGCTGGGATTTCTCTATATTTGGCACCTGGAAACACAAAAGCAGTTTATGTGAGAATAAGTTACTGACTTAATAACTGCCCAGATAAATAAAGTTAGGCAGCGTGTGGATTTTTCAATTCTCTTTCAAGTCAAGTCTCTAGTAAAAAAGAGGGACTTTGTTGGTGTCAGGTGATGCTTCAAGGACAGGAAAAGCACCTTGGAAACAGGCGCAGGTGCTCAGAAGGGATTCTGGATTGAGCCTCTGCTCCCAGAGTGCTTTTGAACACCATGAAGAATGCATTCATCTACCTTCAGTTCAATAATTAATGTCGCTATTCCTATGGCTACTCTTAGAATAACAAATACAGGCGACTCAAGACTTTAAAGGGATTTCATTTAAGATGCTTCATTTCATGGCATATTTTGGCTTCAGTGTTATGTCTCAGAGTGACACAAAGTGGAGATAGTTTTTTAAAAATTAGGGGAATTTTTATGACCTCCACAAAAGAAGAGATAATGGACTGTTTGATAGGATATTTTACTAAATTTTATTTATCATTAAAAAGGAGAGCAAAGCCTTCAATTCATTGGCATGGTGCTGTAGAACCAAGCTTTAATTGGAAGCCAGATGATTATTTGCCCTTGACATAGAAGGTGACTTTTCCTTCAGAACTCTGGAATTGTTTCATTCAGAGCTTGGTGCTCCAGAGAGGGCTTTCAGTCCTGAGTCTCATCTGATTTCTAAGGAAATTCTGAAATTGAAGCAACTTCATGGAGAAAAGAATGAACACACACACACACACACACACACACACACACACACACACGCAATCTGTCTTATTTTCCTAGGGTTTTGAAGAACATCCTGTTGTGTCTGTTGTCATGGGAGAGCTGTTCTCTGGTATTTTTCTCTGGAGTTCTATTTCTGCCAGTCTCTGGCTCAATGGTGGCTGTTTCTAACCAGCATCTTGCATGTGCTTTCCTTTGTATACAAAGGATATTTTACTTTGTGTATAAGGGTATAGTCATCAGATGTGGCATGTACTGGACATGATTTTGTACCACTTAACAAATTTTCAACCATGGTATCAAATTTATTTTTCATATATTATGTCTGAAAATTAATTTTAACCTTATAATTATACTTGTAACTTGATTTTTAAGTTATCCATCCTCACATTCACTGATGCACAGGATACTAATGGTGAATAACAGTGATTTAAATCATGATTTTTGTGCACTTGTTTTATTTAATATTATAAATCATCCTTTACACATTTTTTTCCTGCATAAATTAATAAACTCACCTCTGTATTTCTCTATAAATTTAACCTCTTCCACATGGAGACAAAGGCGTCAATCACAGTCTTTTCTTGATTCAAATACATCATTTCTCAAATGTCCATTGTATCTGTATTGTCCTATTTGGCAAGGCATACTCACTTATAAGTACAGAAACAGCCTTCTCTGAGTGGGAGAGAATATCCTTTACACATTTGGAGGTGTCTATTTGCAAATGGAAAGATGAAAAATAACTGAAATGACAGCTAGTCCTTTGATTCTTAAAATATTGTCCAGGCTCTGTCAGCACTTTTACATGCATCTCAGATAAAGATAAGAAAACCAATTTTATATCAGAAGTTTATATATTTGCTTCAAAAAAGTTTATAAAAGTATTTTTCCTGTTAAGCAATTATAGTCTAACACTAATATGGCAAAGTCACCATTAGGAGAACGATGACATCTATGATTTAGACAGGGCTCTTAACAAATAGATGTTAAAAAAATGGAAAGGTTTATTTCACTTGTCTATTTGTATATGTGTCCTATATGTCAATTAGAGATATAGCATTTATTACTTAAATAAAATCTAGCTGAATTGATACAAATGAGAGGGTGGAATCATTTATCTTTGTGTTAGTGTCTTTATGATGACATTATACATGCAGTGATAAATATGGATAAAGCTGTATTGATTTCAGTAATATTTTAATGAAATCAATCTTTTAAACTTTGTATCATTCCTGATTCTTAAAATTTTGGTTTTAAGTATCAAGATTGTTCATTAAATAACCCACTTTTATTCCTCTTTGCCTTTAAATTTTGAAAGTGCCATAATTAACTTCTCTCTCGAAACTGCATTTATTGTGTCTCTAACCCCTTCTTTATGACATCCTCAGCATCATCAATTTCAAAACTGAGATGCACCATCTTGTGTTTAATTTGCTATTACTCAGTTGGTTATGAATACTATTATTGCTTTTAAGTCCTTTATGCCTTACTCTGCTGTTCTCTCTCATTTTCACATAAACTGGTATGTGAGCTGAAATAGATCCTGTTATGTGGAAAGAGTCAATTAATTCACACTTTGATCTAATAAGATAGGCTCTATCCTTGGATAGGATTTATGGGCATGACAGTAAAGTCTCTCACTCTATCCCAGTAGAATCCTCCCAGTTCAACAAGCTGTTAGGCATTTGGAAATCTTTTCCGAGTTTCTATATATGGCTTCTCAGTCTAGCCTTCCAAACTTCCATGGTGTAAATTATTCTTTTAAAATCTAAAATGTGCTAGAGATATTTCTGAAAATTGTTCTCAATATAGGCAGTGTTTAATTGAAGATGAAACTGTATTTCAAATGCATTCTCCTGAATTGTCATCAGGTGTCTAAAACAGCAGGCAGTAAACTATCTTCTTTTCAGCTAAGCACCTATTGAAGCTGCTGGCTGTATTTGTTATAATACCAGCCAGTTGGAATGAAGCCATTTCAGGCTGACTTATCAATCACATACACTACAGTTTTGACCCACTGTTTCCATGTAGTAATCTCATTGCAGTTTCCTTTTAAAAATTAGCCAACACATCTATTTTTAACCCACAAGTTCCTTGAGCCTCTCTGACGTACTTAGTAGACAAATGTATAGAACAACACAGTTCCTAATTTATAGAGAGATTATATTCTGAAATGTCATTTGTGAGCTAGTTGAAAATAACAACACTCATTTCCCCCCAAACAATGCTATAGTTGTTGCTTAGGTTTTGGGGGCAGTCTTCAAGTCTTTATCCTTATAATTTACCATAACACATACCTGGTACATAGTAGGTGCTAAATAAAATTTGTGAAATTAGTGACTGAATGTAATGCTAAAACTGTAAATCCTAATCATAATATTGAAAACCATTCCTATGAGAAAATGCTTTCAGGGTTTCACTTTGGAGTGATGCCAGCTACAAAGCTTTCTGTAATACACTGGCGTAATAACTCATTACCATTTCCCCCCACCTGTGAACAGAAACTTCTCTGGCTTCAGTAGGTCTGTCTTCCTCGGAGGCCTTTTAAGTTCTGCAAGGCTTGTGCTCCACCCTTTCTTTCCTTTTGCTGGTTCCATGAATTGGTTTCCTGTTTCCCTGACCCTCCACGTAGTTTCACGTGTATGTTTTTAAAATACTAGTCCTGAAATAAGGAGGAAAAATCCTGTTTCTCGAGGTGTTTTCTTCTTTGTGTTCTTTTTTCCTTTGTGCTAATGACAAGAAAGTAAAGTATATCAAATATTTAAAAAGAAAGAAAATAACACAAAAGGCCCCTAAACTCTTATCTATATTTACTTTTTATATTTTCTTTTCTGGTAGTACACAATAAGGAAGTAGAGTTTTATGTCAGTACTAAAAGACAGAGATATTTTACTCCCAAAAGACAATTAAAAGATTTTTCTATTTAGAATGTTTGTGGTTAGGTTCCCCTGGGCCAGAGTCCAGTAGTAGAAGGATGGACTAAAGCCTCATGGATCTTAAGCAGAGTTTATCAGTTAACTTTGGCCATATTGATCCTGATTAAAAACCACTCTGAAACTCAGTGACAGGCAACAGGAAACAATTCTCTCTTGCTCCTGCATCTGAGATTTGGCAGGAGCTTAGCTGATGGAGACCAGGTTTGGTCACAGACCGGAGGTGAGGCTTAGGTCTGCTCCAGGTGTCTCATTCTTCTGGGATCACAGGGCTACTTAGGCTGTGTTCTTTCCATGTTGATGGCAGAGTGTAAGAGGACAGACCCAGCTTAAGCACACCTCAAGTTTCTGCTTGTTAATATCTCATTGGCTAAAAAAGTCATATGACCTGACCCCAAGTCAAAGACCAGGAAATAAACAACTCATTTTGCAGAAGGAACTGCAAAGTCACATGGCAAAGGATAGATACAAGGAAAGGTGTAGAGTTGAGAATAAGGATGCAATCTACCACCCAGGGCTAGATGCAGAACATGTGCATGCCTCAGGAAGACTGAAAATTTAGTACCTTTTAAAATCAATTTTCCTTAAATAGTTGTTTAGTGTGTCTTTGTGGGTGGGGGGTGGTGGAAAGAAAGTAAATGTCTATTGGAACAAATTGTGCAAAAAGAAACATTTACTCAGTAATATACTTTTGCTTGCCAAACCACTGCCAATATTTTGAGGAAAAAGACAAAAATAGGTTCTGAGCCAAGTTGCCTGGATTTAAATATCAGCTAAATCGTTTAACCTCAAGTTACCTATAAATATTATTAATATGCTGCTGTTCCTTCTCCAGCTTTCTTTTTTTTTTTTTATAAGCCAAGTGATACAACTTCTTAGGAGGCAAAGAATTTAAAATTACTTAAAATTTAGAAAATAAAACAAAATAGCATTTCAATAAACATGCATCACTCAGTTTTTGGAATTTCAGCTGATTGCAATTGATTTTTATCTGCCTACAAAGGCAAATGTTCGTTAAAGAAAATAGTAGAGCTAGATCTACAGTAGAGAGAGGTGTTTAATTGAGGGTGTTATAAACTTGTAGTAGAGTATGAATTTAAAATATGACCATTTATTCCAATGTTATTTTAACACCTTTACAGATTGGCTTCTCATGCAGCTGTTGGCATGACTTTAGCCTTAATCTTCCTTTGGTTCTTATGGTCCCAGACAAGGGCAGAGAGCTGAATTCTTTAAGAAACTGACTACTCAGGGAGGATACTGAATGCTGATCTATGAGAGGTTCTGAAATATCACTGGTCGTATAAGGACATGTATTCTATGGAGTTACAAGGGATATGTTTATAAACTGATTGGAGTGGGAGGTGAGATGGCAAAAGGCATATTTGAATGATGAAGCTAAATTACTCTACAAGAAAAGAGAGTTTGGTTAACATAGGGACTTTAATTTTTTTGTGTGTGAGATATGAAAATTTGGGACCAGGGTTGAATTGCTAGGAAATAGGAGAAGCTGTTCTCAACAGAAGGCAGAGGAGGACCGCAGTGATTGCAGTGTTCTCTCCTCTAAAGATGGTAAAGTGTTTGTATAGTTTTTGTTGAAAGCAACCCCAAGGTGTTACGCCTTTCTGAGTCATCCTTGTGTCTTTATTTATCTTTGATATGTGGCTCACTTTCCCCTTTTCATGTCAGTTCTGCTGAATTGATCTTGGGTTAAGGGGAAAATTAAGATACAGAAGCTATGGGAGATAGCTTATCAAGCATTTATTAAATAGCTATTATGTACTACACATTCTTTTAGGCCAGGGCTCCCCAACCCCTGTGTCCTGTTAGGAACCAGGCTTCAGGAGGTGAGTGGTGGGCGAGCCAGCAAAACTTCATCTGTATTTACAGCCCCTCCCCATCACTCACATTACCGCCTGAGCTCCGCCTCCTGTCAGAGAAGCAGCGGCATTAGATTCTCATAGAAGCACGAACCCTACTGTGAACTGCACATGTCAGGGATCTGGGTTGCTCACTCCTTATGGGAATCTAATGCCTGATGATCTGAGGTGGAGCTGAGGCGGTGATGGGGAGCGGCTGCAAATACAGATTATCATTAGCAGAGAGGTTTGACTGCACCAAGACCATAATAAATCAATTGCTTGCAGACTCATATCAAAACCCTACCAGTGAGTGGCAAGTGAAAACAAGCTCAGGGCTCCCACTGATTCTGCACTATGGTGAGTTGTATAATTATTTCATTATATATTACAATGTAATAATAGTAGAAATAAAGTACAAAATAAATGTAATGCACTCGAATCATCCTGAAACCGTCCCCCTCCCCAACCCCGGTCTGTGGAAAAATTGTCTTCCATGAAACCAGTCTCTGGTGCCAAAAATGTTGGGGACCACTGTTCTAGAGTCTAAAGATAAAAAATAAACAGCTCCTATTTTCAACAAACTAATAATTTAATAGTAGAGTTTATCATGTAAACCAATTACTTATTTATCATTTACTGAAAACTTAGCACATGGCTAGAATACTCATCTCTATTACAATTCCTTCCATCATTTTGATACTAACCACTTAGACAGTTCACCCATACCTTTGCTAGTCTGTGCCTTGACTTCCTCACTTCCAATGGTCTTTCTCATCACCTACTTCGGAGTCATACCCTAAACCCTATGTTAGGCAATATTGGTTCCACCACCAAAATATCAACCCCAAGCATCCCATGTGAAATCGTTACTTACTATCTTTAATCCCACTCTCCTTAGTACTCCCATTTCATTTGTTCTTAACTTTATCAGGACCTTCAATCCGTGGACCTCTCCCTCACTTCCAGACCTCTTTTTTAGGGTTCATTTCTTCTCACCTTCACCAACCTATGTCCTCAATTCTCTCCTTGACCAGCTTAGAGTCAATAGCCTTTAATCACTCCTTTGCATACACCCTTAACTCCCCTACTTTTTTCTTGCCTGTCAAAACTCTACCTTATTTAAATATAACTCTGCATTGTGTTATGTCTGGAATAAAAACAGCTGAATGTGGCTGGAGGGAAATACCCAACTCTGCTTACCAGTCTCTTTAAATTTATGACCACAAATCTCAAGTGAGCACTCAGCCTGCAGGGAAGTCCTACTGTATTACTCAAGTAAATTTCATTTTCCTTCTGTCTGAGGTGACAATTTTATATTTTATTCTTTCTCTTTAGACTTCTAATACTTCTTATTTCATCCTTAGTCTCAGCTGGTTACAGGAATGCTAAGATGGGTACTACCTCCACTTTCTGTCACCAAATCTGCCTACTGTTTTCTGCTTTCCCTCTGGTTTCTATAGATAAGCTCTCCCTGCTCTCCCCAGCAGCCAGCTCCTTCACCTGTGTACTGGTTCCTCCGTGCCCTCTTATCTGCTGGCATCTGCCACTGCAATATCTCATCACTCATCTGCTTCATCACTTTTTTTTCTTTCCTACTGGGTCATTCTCATTAGCTTATAAACATAGTGCAGTAGTTTCCATTTTTAAAAGGAAAACCTTTTCTTTACTTTATGTTCCCTTTCTGCTATCACTCTATTTCTCTGCTCCCCTTGATGGTACAGTTTTTTGAAAAAGTTGCCTAGGCTTGCTGGGTCCATTTTCCCCCTCTCATTCTTTTCTTAAAAAATTAATTAATTAATTTTATTTATTTATTGTCTGTGTTGGGTCTTCGTTGTTGTGTGCAGGCTTTCTCAGTTGCAGTGAGCAGGGGCTACTCTTTGTTGTGGTGCATGGGCTGCTCATTGCGGTGGCTCCTCTTATTGCAGAGTGCTGGATATAGGCACGTGGGCTTCAGTAGTCGTGGCACACAGGCTCGGTAGTTGTGGCTCATGGGCTCTAGAGTACAGGCTCCGTAGTTGTGGCGCATGGGCTTAGTTGCTCTGCGGCATGTGGGATCTTCCCAGATCAGGGCTCGAACCCGTGTACCCTGCATTGGCAGGCAGATTCTTAATGACTGTGCCACTAGAGAAGTCCCATCCCCCTCTCATTCTTTTTAATAAGTGTACTTAGATCATGATTTTCTCTCCACCCCTCCAATGAAACTGCTTTTGTCGTGGCCATCCCTGACCTGTAACTTGCCAAAGCCAATGTCAGTCATTTGTGTTCATCTCATTCATTCAACCTCTTAGCAGCAAGGCAATACTTTACTTGGCTTCTGGGACCCTAGATACCCAAGTTTTCCTTCTGCTTCACTGGTTGCTTCTGAGCTTTTCTTACTGACTTCGCCATTTCCCAATTTTTTGACCTTCCTTTTTTTTTTTGACTACATATTCCCTGTCAATGACTTCATCCAGTGTCTTGTCATTTAATACAATTATAGGCTGATGACTTATAAATTAATAACTCTAGCTCCAGTTTCTCCCCAGCGTTTCAGGCTTGTATATTCAACTGTTTATTTGACTCCACTTTGATGTCTAAGAGGTGCCTCAAGTGTGGCATGTTAAAAGAACTCCTGATTTTTCACTAGTCTCTTTGCTCGTTCCTTATTGTCTTTTTGATTAATGTTTCTACACTTCTCTAGTTGCTCAAGCCTAGGAACTACTCCTCCCCCATATCTAGTCACTTAAAAAGCCCTGTTGGCACTTGCTAACTTTAAAAATCTGTCTCAGCCCAGCTACTTCTTTCTACCTGCACTGCTACCACCCTTGTTCAAGTCACTGTCTTTTCTATTCTGGATTTTTGGAATCTCCCATCTTGTTGCTCTGCTTTCACTCTTGCCCTGGTGCCATCCATTCTCCATAGAGCAACCAGAGGGATCTTTTCACAGAATGTTAACAGGATTGTGTCATTCCCTTGCTTAAAACCCTTCGGCACTGTTGGTATGATTTTGCAGATGATACAGAACTCGAGTCCATGGGCCCAATATCCTGGTTTACGTTCAAAGTTTGCCAAAAGAGTATAATTTATATTTTTACTTAAAATTATATGTTTAATATATATACAGTAATTTTTATGAATCTGCTCCTAACAATTTTTTTAGCTAAGCAAATATGGATTAATTTGAACAAGAGAATTTCTAGTTTATCTTCAACTTGATTGGGAAAAGAGCATTACCTCATCTAACCATTTGATCAATCTCTTTGAAAATAGCTGTCTAATATTTCATTGTATGCATGTGTCATAATTGAACCCTCTCCTATTATTGGACATTTTGGCTGTTTCTACATGTCACTATAAAAAATAAAGATGTTATGAATGTCTTTGTGCGTAAAAGGGTCAAAGACTATATATATTTTGAAGCCCTTCAATACATATTTCTGGGGCTTTGTTTAGAAATCTTGTAGAAAAGGATTGGTTCAAGGTTGAAGGGTCGGTATGAGAAGAGAAAATTGTGGGCTGTTTGATAGCATCCCCTGACCTAGATTTTTCTTACTGTTTCTGTGAATTCTCCCTACTTTTGTACCAATACTCTTTGGAGGGAAAATTATGATGTGATGAGCAGTATTTCAAAGATTTTTATAGGATCCTGGGAACAAAAGGGGTTCTGCTTGATAGCCTCATTACATTGGTGATGTGAAGTAATTGTTGAAGCATGAGACAGAGAAGCAGGGTGGGTCTAAACATTGCATCTGTAGTGGGAGTGTCACCAGCTTAGTTTAGGATTAGCACTTAGGGTCCAGGGATCTGCATGTCACTTTGTTGAATAGAACTTGAGGACAGAATTGGTGAGTTGGGTGCTAGGGAGGCGAAACTGATCTTTGCAATAGGAGCCTTTCTGGGTAGTGCAAGGGAGAGAAGACAGAAGAGCTGTATTGGAAAGGGACATGAGAGAGAGAACGGGGAAGCTGCTATGTTTGGGAAGTTTGAAGGAGAAATGGAGAAAGAAGATTGTAGGTTTTTCCACATCTCAGAAATATCTCTAAGAGGCTGTAATAAAGCTCTAAATTGCTTTAATTGTTTTTCAGTTGTTAGATTCTTATTTGGATAAGACTCCATGCTGTGGCTTGCTTCTGAGCAAAGAGTACGTTGCCCTGGATTAACGTGGCATACCATTATGATCAGGAATATTTATCCTGGTGACTTTGAGAGGGGCAGGAATTCAAGCAATGGCTGTTCTGTTATTGTCATTAGTACTTAATTATATCTTCAGGTTGATGTAATCTAGGGAAACAATTATGCTTATAATTGTTGAATTTTTCAACTATTAGAAGAGATTTGATATCATATATATAAAAGAATATTTTCTGTGCTTTCAATTTACGTTATATCACAAGCCACACTGTTTTTTAAATTGACAATTTTGTGCATTTTGATGAATATGTGTATTCATTAATGCCAAGAAAAACAACAGTGATTTTATTAACAGGTTCTAATTAAAAATCAGCTAATAGCACAACATTCAGAATTATGAACTACTTGACCAGGTAGAGTTCTGAAAGCTTGAGAAAAAAATTATTGGGTACAAGGAAAAAAAATCACAGTAGATAAACAGGCTATGGGCCAATGCTTTATTATTTTAGTGATGATTACAATTAATTGTAATTATTTTTAAGAGAATAATTATCTTGATAAATGCTTATTTAACTGCCATCATGGGAATAAGATTTTCTTTTAGTAGGAATGTGAGTTTATTAAGTAAATAACAGCACATCATGGTTTCATAGCAAATTAATAATAAAAAATGGAGATTTTGGAATTTCTTTACTATATCCTTACTGTGCCTCAGTGACATTATATGTATCTGAAAGGATGTGATGCAAATAAACCCAAGGTATGATTAGAGTTTTAAGTACCAGATTGCAGTCCGGGGTGATTTGTTTTTTCTAAGATGCAAATAAAGAGAGCATGCCCTTGGAACCTCCATCACCTCGTGTATCCAAACAGTCCAAATGAGTTGTGATGGGTCTGCTTTAAATACCTTGGAACAACTGGTTTTTGAAATGTCACGATTGCAGATTTTATGGTGTCACTTAATGTGAAATAAAACATGAAGGGACCTCAGGGGAAACTTGTCTGTTTGTGAATGTGACGGCAAGCCTAGCTCAGCCGTGCGGTAGGTCAAGGCCAGGGGGCCTTCGTGGTCCACCTTGTCATGTAGCACTTGTCTGCTGCTCTTGATCATCTCTTTCCCTCTCAGAAATGCATTCTCCTGAATTCACATTTGGTTAAACCCAACATGTGTTTATTATTGCTTTAAATTCTGTTCGGAAAGAGACAGACTATTAAACATATTCATTTGTTTTAAAAGTCTACATGAGATGCTATGGAGGACACTAATGAGATAAGGTAACATGAGCCAGCCGTCAAAGAACGCACACGTTAATTGGGAGAGAATGTACAGAAACGTGAAACAGTCAAATAACAAAATAACATTCTATATTGCTGAGTGGGAAGATGAAGGTTGTATGTGAATGTTACCATATGAGTCCAGAAATGGGAGAATGTTGAGCAGGATTTCTGTCAGAAGTGAGGAAGGGGAGTGCTTTGCAGAGGTGGGGAAGGATACCTGAGCAGAGCTGAGACAGGAATCTCTTCCTCCTGGATGCAATCTAGCGACAGCTAATGACAAATGCATTTATGTCAAGGCGCTCTTGCAATGATTTTAGGGCAGATGTTGCATTGTTGAGTTTGTTTTCTTATCCAGTAGGAATCTTAGAGGTGGGACTGTCACGCCAGAAGGAAAGGGAGGCGGTCAAAATACTGTGAAGAGCAAGTTTCCTGGCAATTAGGAGGTCTGAGTTTTAGTCCCTAAACTGTCAATTCACTTTTTGTTAAAGTGACTTAAGATGAATCATTTTGTTTCTCCTCATTTATAAAATGAATTTTGGGGGTAGAATGCTCTTTGAGGTCCCTTCCAACTTTGGGATTCTGTGAGTTAGTGCTATAGTACGCTGGGGAAAGCAGTTTCTGGACAGAAGGACCTTTAGGTACCTTTTGCTGTCCCAGTGACCTGTTATTATGTGTGGTAGAGATAGAGCTGGTTATCTTACACTCTAGAAAGATCATGGATGTCCTGAAGGCCTTGCATTTTACACTTTCAGATTAACTAGACTGTTAAGTTTAGAAAGCTGATGTAAGAGTTCCTTTCTGGTTACTCTGCAAGAAGAATGAGGTTACTTTTACTCATTTATAAGGGAACCCTTTGAGAATAGAATGGCTTTAATGTTTCATAGGGTCAAACAATTCTGAACATCCCAGAGTGCATTATTCTTATCATGGCTTAGCAGGTGTCTGTGAGTAAGAAGACTCTCTAAATATTTCATGTGAAACTCTCAAGAACTTGTCCATCTTTTCTTCTTGGACCAGTCCCATCCTTGTGTTTATTAAGAAATACAGATGTATTCAGATTTATAAAACTTCATTATCTAAATTTGGTTCTACTGTCAGCATCAACTAACATTTATTGAGCCTTCACTGTTTTGTGGGCTTTGTATTATACGTTAGGGACTCTGCATATTAAGGTCTTTTTTCCTCAAGGACTCTGAAATCATCCTTTTAAGGTTAGAAATGGGAACTGAAACTGGGATAATAGTAAAATCAAATGACATGATAGGTCAGTGCAAGGTTTATACACTTCTGCCATCATTTGATACACTGTATTCATCTACATATGTACAATTATTATATATTCAATTTCTACTCCTGTGATTTAAACGTGGCAGCTGTGACTAATTTGGATATCAACCACCTGCTGTGCTATACACATATCTATAAAACTTTATTCCACAATCTGGAATATATCTAAAAATATTCAGAAGTAAATTTATCATCATTAACCTGTCATGTACAGTGACAGTCTCACAGAAATAAAAAATGAAAGCAAACTGAATGAATTGTGAGACAGAAGCCCTGAATTAACCCCTGTTTCTGCATCTGACCTAGATGGACTGCTTGGAGACAGGGCAGCATCACGGGGAGCTGGGAGTAATTTCTCTTGCTTCTGTCTTTGTGATGTCACCCAAAGTGTGGGGTTGTGAAGAAAGTGTTTGCAAGCAGGTTAGTATGAGTAGAATGAGGACAAACACCTAGGATTCTGCTCCTTCCTCAGTGGAGGGCACAGTGCAGAAATGAATGAGTCCGATATCCTCATTCTGTGGATGTATGAGATGTAGCTATATGGTACCAGGACTATAATAGTAGAATTTTACAAATGACCTTAATAGAAATCATTCTTCTGTGGGTCAGCAGTGAGTTTTCTATCAGCCAAACCCAACTGCGTTTTAGTTTTTACAGTTTTTATCCTTAGTGAAATCACCCTTTTTGAAGCTTTCAACACTGTTGTCCAGTCTTCCTTTTTAAAACAAAAATTTCTCCTCTTGGTTAAAATAAACCTGCTATTTATTAAAAACACTAGAAAATACAACTGCCAAAAATAAAAAAGGGAACATATCCATAATGTTAGTCCTCAGAGAGAGCCACTCTTAACAACATAGTGTATAGCCCAGCCTTTTCCTTCCAGGAATATTTATCATTAAAAAAATGAGATCATGCTATAAATACTGTTTTAAACCTAATTTTCTCATTTAACAATATGTTACATAGCATTTTTCATGTTATAAAATATTTGTAATAGGTATAACTTGAATAGTCACAAGTCAGATCTGTGCAAAAAATGAAAGTATTTTATAACTGCACGACAGGCTCTCCTTGATTCTGTCTTTTTTTTTTTTTTGGCTTAGCAGCAAAAAATGTAATGAGTCTTCAAGTTATTCTTGTCTTTTCCAATTTAAAACTCAGGCCCTTTTTGGCAGTCAGATTCAAGAACTATAATCTCAGGTACTGTTTAAAGCTTGTCCTCCAAATTTCTTTCCTTTCTTAAGAGTGTTTCCCTCCCTTTTCCTTTCTCTAATTCACAGACCTGTGTTCCTCTGAGGTGTCAGGGAAGGAAAGGTGGGGAATCTCTGAAAGTTAAGTTAGGGAATGGGTGGTGGGTAAGACGTGCATCGCATCCACAAGTCCCCCCTCTGCTGTTTCTTGTCGCTAGTGTCTTTGCTTCATTTGGTCTCTGGCACTGGGGATGCTTGCTGCAGTCACAGCCCAGGGCTAGTAAGGTAGGGGACGCCTCCACTGATCTCCAGATAGAACGGTTCTTGTCCTTTTCTTGTCTCAGTGCAGCTGCTGCTGATTCTTGGCATTGATAGACCTGCTGGGATCTTAGGACATATGACAGCATCTAGGGTGCTGCCTGGGTCCCTTTGAGGCTTTAGCAGCATCATGGCTGTTACTTTCTCCTCTCCAACCTCAGATTCGTCCCCACCCCTTTGTGATGTTTGGGGTCTCTTTTCTCCCAGGAAGTCTTTTGGGGTGGAGGCTGGCAGGTTGGCTGATGCTTCCAACCAACTTCAGTAGCTTGCTCCGGGATGGCAAAAATTCACAGCTTTGCATCTTGTGGTGCCTCTCAGCTATCTCTTGGGATTCGTTTCCAGGTTCTCCAGCATCTTGGGGGAAAATACCAGGGGTGGGGCCACGATGAAGGAAGAAGGACATGTGTTCACCATATAGTTACCAAAGTAGGTTCTCTGCTATTCTTCACTTCCCCCCATTTTATCTCCTGTCTTGAAAAAAGGACTAATAAAACCAGTTCTGTCTCTTCGTGGTACCAGAGCAATGAGCAAAGTTGGACACAGAGGTAGGAATTCCTCTGAATTTAGCCTTCTCAGTTGTCCACAGTGGAGATGGGTCAGCAAAGATCAGGAGAGAATCTGTGTTTCAATTTACAGAGACAAAGAAATACTTTTGTGATTTGTTTGGCATAATTTTAATTGTTGAAAATTGTTGCAGGGTGTTCTAGTCTATGTGCCATCATTGACTTTACAAATTCTTCTTTTTCACTTACTATGTCACTCTCCCCATTTTTTATTATAAACACAAATAAATTATTTAACTGCCTTTAAAGTGCTAGAAATCATACCTCTATTTTTAAAGTTATGTTCTCTTTAAAAATGCTATACATTAAAAAAGTTCTTCCTTATTTCTTTTCTTTTCTGATCACAAGACTGGTTCCTGGTCTCCCTCTAGTTTTCTTTCTTTATTGTCTCTTTTTTGGAAATCCCATCTAGACTTAAGGTTTCAACTTTCTCCTGGAGTCATATGATTCCTGAATTTCTGTCTCTAGTTTTGGGCTTTCTCACTAAGAACCAGTCCCACACTTAAACTACTTGTTGATAATCTTACCTAAGGGTCTTTCTGGGACCTTTAACTCAAGATATTACGCCCAAACTCATTGTCTTTGATACTGCTATTTGGTAATGGCATTGTACTAGCAACAGAGCATGCGGAAATGATTTGTATAAAATTAGACCTACCCATTAAGGACAAGAACTGTGTAACCCAGGACATTTGGACATTGTTTTGACCTTAGTGTTTTGGCCCCAGTACACTTTCTGTTCTCTATTTCATAAATGCCCAAAAGTTAGTACACAGTAAACTAAATGATTAAAAGGATAAAAATCACATTAGCAACTGAATAGGCCAAAAGTGGAAAATGGAGCAACGTTGGAGTTATCTGAAAGAATTATAATAATTAACAAGTCACGCCATTGACTCCTTAGCATCTAAAATAATGCCTGATACATAAGAAGTAATCAATAGATATTTTGACTTAATTAATAAATGAATGTATCAATACAATACTTAAAACTGACAGTAGCTGAAAAATGAACGTTTGTTTTTGACAGATAAATGATTATCTGAGTTCATTCAGGCTGCATCAACAAAAATACCATAAACTGGGTGGCTTATAAATAACAGAAGTGTATTTCTCACCGTTCTGGAGACTGGGAAGTCTAAGATCAAGGTTCCAGCATGGTCAGGATCTGATGAAGTCTCTCTTCCTGGTTGGTTCATAGCAGGGCATTCTCGTTGTATCTTCACATGGTTGAAAGGGCAATGGAACTTTCTGGGGTCTCTTTTATAAGGACAGGAATCACCTCCCAAAGACTCTACCTCCTAATACCATCATACTGGGGGTTAGGATTTCAACATATGAATTTTGGGAGAGCACAAACATTCAGACCATAGCATTCTGTCTCTGGCTTCCCAAAATTCATATCTTTCTCACATGCAAAATACATTTATTCCATCCCAAGAGCCCCCAGGTCTTAACTAGTTCCAGCATCAACTCAAAAGCCTGAAGTCCAAAGTCTCCCCTAAATCAGATACGAGTGAGACTCAAGGCTGATTCATGCTGAGGCAAAATTCTTCTCCAGCTGTGACCCTGTGAAATCAAGTCATGTGCTTCCAAAATACAGTGGTAGGACAAATGTAAACACTCCCATTCCAAAAGAGAGAAATAGGAAAGAAAAAGGTGACAGGTCCCAAACAAGCCCAAAACCCAACAGTGCAAACAACATTAAATCTTAAGGCTTGAGAATAATTTCCTTTGCCTGGATGCTCTGCCACCAGGCCCACTGGGGCAGTGATCCCCCCTTCTGGACACACTGGGGCATCCCCAGCCCCATGGATTTGCCAGGTGAAGCCTATGTAGTAGCTTTCACAAACCGAAGTTTCATGTGTACAGCTCTCGCAGGATGGAGCCACACACCAATGTCTCTGCTTCTCTGGGGTTGGGGGTGGGGGGGGGTAGGTACCTGCCTCTATAGCTTTACTGGGCACTGCTCTAGCAGGGGTTTTCTGCAGTGGCCTCGCCCTCGTCACCAAGGCCCTCTGCCTGCATCATGTACCTGCAGCTCTGGGTAGCTCCATCCTTTGAAATCTGGGTGGAGGTAGCCATCTATGTTCCCATGGCTCTGCTGGGCAAGGGTAGGGTGCCTGTTGCTTTGGGTGGAGTTTGACTGCCTTGTTGAAACCCAGGCAATGGCCTCCTTCTTTTGAAACTGAGAAGGTAGCCCTGATGATCTCTGAATCCTTTTTGGGGTGCTTCTTTTTTTAGCTTGAGGAATATTGCCTGTTTGCAGCTGAATGGCTGTATGGTTCCATCCTGTAAAATCTAAGAAGCCCAACAACATTGTTTCTTTCTTTTCTATCTCTTTCCCCTATAGTTCTAATCGGCAACTTTCCTGCTGGAGTGGCTGATAAAATCCATGGTTCACACCCATACTAATCTCCTTATCAAAATTTGCATGGACACATGCTTTGTGTTCTCTTTGAACATGTTTCTTATATTTTTGAGATATGAATAGGCTGAGAATTTTCCAAATTTTTAAGTTCTGCTTCTTTGGGGGTATCTTAAGTCCCTTCTTCTTGCATTTTACTGTAAGCATTCAAGAGAAGTCAAACTGTACCTTCAACACTTTGCTTAGAAATAGCTTCAACCAAATATTCAGTTTCATTAATCACAAGTTCTACCTGCCACAGAACACCAGGATACAAACATAATTCAGCTAAGTTATTTGCCACTCCACAACAAGGATCACCTTTCTCCATTTCTTCATTTCTGTCTGAGACCTCATCAAGATGGCCTTTACAGTCTATATTCCTACCAACATTCTGTTCATGACCACTTAGGTATTCTTTAAGAGACTTTAAGGTTTTCTCTATAGCTCCCCTCTTCTTCTGAGCGCTCGCCAGATTCACTTTAATTGTCCATTCTTGGCAATGTAGGCTTTTCCTAGCATGTACTTCGAAACTCTTCCAGACTCTACCTATTACCCAGTTCCAAAGATGCTCGCACACTTTTAGGTAGTTTTAAGAGAAGCACCCAACTTCTCAGTACCAATCTTCTGTGTTAGTCCATTTGGGTTGCTATAACAGAAATACCATAAACTAGGTGGATTATAAATAATAGAAATTTCTTTCTCACAGTTCTGGAGGCTGGGAAGTCCAAGATCAAGGTGCCAGCATGGTTGGGTTCTGGTGAAGGCTCTTTGTGATCATGGAAGGGAGTGTCTGAAATTGAGTGTAGGGCCATATCAAAGAAATGAGACGCTAAGACATTGGGAGGCTCATCTACATGGATATTAAAATCACAAGTATTACAGGTATAATGTAGTTGCGTATGACAGGAGCAACATTCTTCAAGGAAGGAGGGGTGTGACTGCAATCAGTTGTGATTCAGGTATATTCTGATTATGGAATCCAGAGCTGGGCATTTCTAAAGTGAAGGAGGATGAATGGTTTGAAAGCAGACTGGGGAGCATGAAAGACATCTGCTCCATCTCTGCTACTCTGAAAGACGATATGCAGTCACTACTGGAAAGGGCTGCAAGGCAAGTTGTATCCTCAAGGGACAACCACATTTCCTTTAGATGGAGAAAGTGAGGGGAATTTTAAGAGAAAAGAATAGTATAGGGGATTTGACAGTTATTGTGAATTCCAGAGGACACAATGGTTCAGGACTTGGGGAGATGAGGTCAGAAAAGGGACTGTGATGGGCCCTAGAGGGATTAGCATGCAGAGATGCATAAAGTGTGTGAAGGACACCAAAAGATTTGTACCGAAGATCTCAGGATGAGGTGAAGCTGTGCTGTAGAATGGGGATGCTGGAGGAACTGTCGAGTTCTGAAACTTTTTCTCAGTCCTTACTAATGGATTTGTGATGGTAGGTGAAGTGCATAACTGCACTGATCTGATGGATCTCAGAGGCTTTCTTATGATTTCTGCTGAAAGAGATGACAGGTATGGAGTTCAGGAAAGAGAACTCTGCTGAATTTTTTTAAATTGAAGTATAGTTGATTTACAGTGTTTCAGGTGTACAGCAAAGTGATTCAGTTTACATATATATAAATATACTTTACATATTCTTTTCCATTATAGGTTATTACAAGATATTGAATATAGTTCCCATGGACCCTACAGTAGGTCCTTGTTGTTTATCTATTTTATATGCAGTAGTGTGTATCTGTTAATCCCAAACTCCTAATTTATCTCTCCCACCCCCATTTCCCCTTTGATAACCGTGCTTGTTTTCTATGTCTGTGAGTCCATTTCTGTTTTGTAAATAAGTTCATTTGTATCAATTTTTTAGATTCCACATGTAAGTGATATTGTATGATATTTGTCTTTCTCTGTCTGACTTACTTCACTTAGTATGATAATCTCTACGCTCCTCCAGGATGCTGTAGCTGACATTATTTCATTCTTTTTTATGGTTGAGTACTATTCAATTGTATACGTATGTACCGCATTTTCTTTATCCATTCATCTGTTGATGGACATTTAGGTTGCTACCATGTCTTGGCTATTGTAAATAGTGCTGCAGTGAACCACTGGGGTGCGTGTATCTTTTCAAATTATGGTTTTCTCAGGGTATATGCCCCAGAGTGCATTGCTGGATCATATGGAACCTCTGTTTTTAGTTTTTTAAGGGACTTCCATACTGTTCTCCATAGTAGCTGCACAAATTTACATTCCCATCAACAGTATAGGAGGGTTCCTTTATCTCCATACCTTCTCCTGCATCTATTATTTGTAGACTTTGGATGAATGGCCATTCTGACCTGTGTGAGGTGGTACCTCATTGTAGTTTTGATTTTCTTTTCTCTAATAATTAGAAATGTTGAGCATCTTTTCATGTGCCTGTTGGCCATCTGTATGTCTTCTTTGGAGAAATGTCTATTTAGGTCTTCTGTCCAGTTTTTGATTGGGTTGTTTTGTTTTGTTTTGTTTGATATTGAGCTCTATAGGTTGTTTGCATATTTTGGAAATTAAGCACTTGTCAGTCACATACTTTGCAAATATTTTCTCCCATTTCATAGGTTGTCTTTTCAATTTTTTTATGATTTCCTTTGCTGTGCAAAAGCTTTTAAGTTTATGTCCCATTTGTTTATTTTTGCTTTTGTTTCTATTACTCTAGGAGACAGATCCAAACATTATTGCTGAGATTTATGTCAAAGAGTGTTCTGCCTGTGTTTTCCTCTAGGAGTTTTATAGTATCTGGTTTTACATTTAGGTCTTTAATCCATTTTGAGTTTATTTTTGTACATAGTGTTAGAGAATGTTGTAATTTCATTCTTTTACATGTAGCTGTCCAGTTTTCCCAGCACCACTTATTGAAGAGACTCTTTTCTCCATTGTAGTCTGTTGTTGTGCCAGTACCATACTGTTTTGATCACTGTAGCTTTGTAGTATAGTGTGAAGTCAGGGAGTGTGATTCCTCCAGCTTCACTCTTCTTTCTCAAAAGATTGTTTTGACTATTTGAAGTCTTTTGTGTTTCCATAAAAATTTAAAAATTGTTTGTTCTAGTTCTGTGAAAAGTGCCATTGTAATTTGATAGGGATTGCATTGACTCTTAGATTGCCTTTGGTAGTTGGGTCATTTTAACAGTATTGATTCTTCTGATTAAAGACCATGATATATCTTTTTATCTGTTTGTGTCATCTTAAATTTCTTTGATCGGTGTCTCATAGTTTTAAGAATACAGGTATTTTGTCTCCTTAGGTAGGTTTATTTCTAGGTATTTTATTCTTTTTGATGCAATGGTAAATGGGATTGTTTCCTTAGTTTCTCCTTCTGATATTTTGTTGTTATTGTATAGAAATGCAACAGATTACAGTGTATTAATTTTGTATCCTGCAACTTTACCAAATTTATTGATGAGCTCTAGTAATTTTCTGGTAATGTCTTTAGGATTTTCTATGTGTAGTATCATGTCCCCTGCAAACACTGACAGTTTTACTTCTTTTCTGATTTGGATTCATTTTATTTTATTTTTTCTTCTCTGATTGCTGTGGCTAGGACTTCCAAAACTATGTTGAATAAAAGTGGTGAGAGTGGATATTCTTGTCTTGTTCCTTATTTTAGAGGAAATGCATTCAGCTTTTCACCATAGAGTATGATGTTAGCTGTGCGTTTGTCATACATGGCCTTTATGATTCTGCTGAATTTTATGAAAACCCCCCACGATCAGGCAAAACTCATGAGCTCATGATTTTATAAAACACTTTTATTATCTTAAAACATCATATTGATAATAAAAGTGACCTTTTGTCTCCTCAAGGACCTCTCCAATGAGCTGTAGGAGGAGAAATATTACTGCTTGAATTCAACAATTTAAGAAGGCTGTTAAAATTTCACTGGTTTCAATAAAGAAATGAAATATAGTATCTATAATGAACATTGGTTGAGGATGATGGTAATTTACATTAAGAATTATGCAAGAACAAAGTTTATGGCTCTTGTGTCTTTATAACATTATGGTTATTTTATCACCATAGATTGGCACACTGTTTAAGAAAATATTATTATCTTCATTTTATAGATGAAGAGTGTGTGGTTCAGAGAAGTTAAATAAGTTAAAGCCAAGATTTGAACCTAATTTAGTTTTGGTCCAGGCCCTTACAATTGGGCATTTGCTCATGCTTGTACAGTGTTTTCCTATAAATTACCTTATTTGCATAGATAAATGTTTAGTTTAGTTTTATTGATCCTCCTCTAAGCTCCCTAGAATATTGGAGTTCATTTCAGCCAACAGAACTTGCTCGAGATTTATGTTAGAGTTACATCTTACCGATCCTCATAATCCACATGTCCTTGTTGTTTTCCTGCAAATGAATAGGTTAAAGGAACATAAACTCCCGCCCACTAAAAATCTTGTGTTTTTTCTAGGAAAACAAACTGCTATGAAAACCTGATAAAAAAGGAACTTAAAGAATACAATAAATAAATCTCTTTGGATTTTAGCATTATTTTTCTTGTCTCCCTTGATTTTTTTAACAGAACATTTTCATATTTGATATATACAAAAGAATACATGCAATATGTGTGTAAATTATATAAGCAAATTAACAAAAAAAAACTAACCTACTCTCCCAACCTTGAGCTGGATCCTGCTGAGCTCTCTGAGGCCTCCTCCCAAGCCCTTCCTCCTGCCTTCCACACAGAGGAAAACATTATTCTGTGATGGTGTCTATGATTTCCTTGCTTTAAAGATGATGTGTTTCTGGAAAATATATTGGTTATTTTTTCATGGCTTTGAACTTTACAAAAATGGTATTATACAGTATATGGTTTTATGCATCTTGTGTTACTACATTATCTTTTTTAGACTTGTCTGTATTTTTTCCTGTTGACAGTTTTTCAAACATTATACAGTATAGTATGTAGTATACATATATAAACATATATATATTAACATAATGTTGAATAAAGTGGTAATAGTGGATAATTTGCCTCATACTTTACTTATTTTTTGATGTATTTTATTTCATTTCCTTTTTCTCCAGCTTTATTTGAAGTATAATTGACAAAATTATATATATTGGAAGTGTGCAATGAGATGATTTGATATACATACACATTGTGAAATGATTAATCCTTGTATTTACTTTAAAAAGAAATCTTTCTAATGTTTCTCCCTTTAGATTGATTTTTGCTCCTGTCCATCTTAATTGAACCAGGTTCATTTTTCACTCCAAGTTTCTAAGAGTATATTTTCAAAAAATTATGAGCAAGTTAGAATTTTATCAAATCATTTTCTGTATCTATTGAAATGACAATGTGCTTTTATCTTTTAATCAATAAATGTGGTATTTTACATTCATAGCTTTTGTTATGTTAAACTTTCTTCCCATTCCTGGAAAAAAAATAATTTGGTCTTGATGTACTGTTTTTTAAATGCCATGATATTCACTTTCCCAGTATTCTGTTTATTGATTTTTCATTTATACTTATTGGACTAAAATTTTTCTCTTTCTGCCTTTGTCTAGTTTTGGTATTAGGGTTAGCTAACTTTACAAATTAGTCATCTAAGTGTTGCCTCTTTTTCTATTTTCTCCAAGAATTCATAAAATTTTAGAATAATTTGTTCCTTGAAAATTCAATAATACTCATTAAACTCTCTGGGCTTGCCAGTTTATTTATATGAAAAAATTTAACTCCTGATTCAATTTCTTTATAAATATGGAACCGTTAAGGCTTTTTATTTATTCTTGAGTCATTTTTTGGTAAGTTATATTTTCTTGGAATTTAGTCATTTTGTGTAAGTTTCCAAATTTATTGGCCTAAATTTTTTATTGTGCTCTTGGCTGTCTTTTTCGTTTCTGTCATGTCTGTGGTCAGTCCTCCTTTTCATTTCTAATATTGTTTATTTGTGTCTCTTTTTATCAATCATGCCACTGAAGTTTGTCTATTTTAATTGTTTTTTCAAATGATTAACTTTATGTTGAAATAACCTTAACTTTTAAAAAAGTGGCAGCAATGGCACAGAGAACATTTGCCTTATCATTTATTACTGCCCCCCCCACACGTGTACATACATACAATTTATTTTTTCTGAACTATTGAAGAAAGGCTGCATGTATCATGGCTGTATAATTCTTCATATGTTAGCATGACTTTCCTAGGAACAAACATGTTCTCTTCCATGACCACAGTATAATTATCCTGTTCAGGAGATTTGAGATAATGCTTTGATTTAATCTATAGTCTACATTCCATCTGTAGAACTTTTAAATTTGTCTGTTTTCTGTATAATAATTTCTCTTTTGTTCTTTTTAAAAACCATTTGGTCATTGTTGATTATTCATTTTTAAAAACAGCTTTATTGAGGTATAATTTACATACTAGAAAATTCACCCAGTGTGAATGTGCAGTTTGATAATTTTTAGGAAATGTAACCTGTTGTACAATAATCACCACAATCCAGTTTTAGAACATATTCATCAACTCAAAAAGTTCCTTCATGCCCATCTGGAGCCAGTCCCCACTCCCACACCTAGCTCCAGGCAACCACTGTCCTACTTTGTCTCTGTAATTTTGCCTTTCCCAGAAATGTCTTGTAAGTGAAATTATACAACGTATGGTTTTTTTGTATCTGGCTTCTTTAGTGTAGCATGATGTTTTTGAAATTCATCTATCTTGTTGTGTACATCAGTAGTTGCTTTTTATTCCTGAATAATAGTCCATTGTTTGGATACGCCATATTTGAAAAAATCCATTCATCAGTTGATAGACACTTGGGTTGTTCCCAGTTTTCAATTATTATTAATAAGGCATCTGTGAATAATCATGTATAAGCCTTCATGTGGGTAGATGTTTTCATTTCTCTTTGGTAGATAGCTAGGTGTGGAATTCCTGGGATATGTAGTAAATTTACATTTAACTTTTTACAATACTGCCAAACAATATCCCAATTATTTTACCTTCTCATTGTCAATATATCAGGGCTTCAGTTGTTTTGCATCCTGCAACATTTGGTATTGTCAGTTTTTCATTTTAGTTATTCTAGTGAATGTGCAGTGGTGTCTCATTGTGGTTAAATTTGCATTTCCTTAATGACTAATTATACTGAGCATCTTTTCAAGTTCTTATTCATCATTCACATATTTTCTTTTGTGAATTTCCTCTTTAATTCTTTTTTCCCCAGTCTTAAAAATTGGGTTGTTTGCCTTTTAATTATTGTGTAATAAGGATTCTTTTTATCTTCTAAGTATAAGGTTTTTTAAATCAGATATATGATTTGCACATATTTTCTCACAATCTGTGGGCAGTTTTTTCTTTTTCTTAATAGTTTCTTTTGAAAAGAAAAAAACTTCTAATTTAGGTAAAGCCTAATTTATCAACATTTTCCTATCTAGATAATTATTTTAATATAATATCTAAGAAATCTTTTTCTAATCCAAGGAAAAAAATTCCCCTAGAAACTTCCAGAAATTTTATAATTTTAGCTCTAACATGTCAGTGTTTAATCCAATTTTAGTTAATATTTGTATGTGGTATGAGGTAAGAGTTTAAATTGTTTCTTTATATGCATATTAAGTTATTTCAATACCATTTGTTGAATAGTTTATTCTTTTTATCACTTGGTACCTTAGTTGAAAATCAGTGGACCATAAATGTGAGGTTTATTTCTGAACTGTCTTTTCTATTCCATTGATCTGTATTGTTATTTTGATTACTTATTTTCATTCCATCTTTTATATCTTTATATAGTTTATATTTGTTATCAGATATTTTGACATCTGAAGTCCTTTTTTGTCCAGGAAAATTTTTTGTTCTAAATCATCGTACTTGTTACCTTGTGGGTTTAGTGGCACGTGTGAACTCATGTTTGGCTGAACTTCATCTGCGTGAATCCCAAGGGCCTTATTGGGAATTCCTTCACCCACAGAAGATTAATATTTGCTTCTGGCAGAGCCAGAGCTGTGATATCAACCTGAGACCGGGGCCTGGACTCGGGCGAGGCAAGTGAGGCTATCTAGGGTGTAAAATTTAGGGAGACACTCACTCTCAGAGTCCTGCAGGAGTGCCCTGCCAGAGACAGCTTTAATTCATTTCGAAGTTCTTCATTTATTGTGGGAGTAAGGTTATCTTGCTTCTCTTGCCAAGGGCCCTAAGACTTGGTTTCCTGAGACTTCCTTAATCCCCTTCCAGGTTCTTGACTCAATGCAGGAGTTTCAGAATTAGTTCCCCTGTCAAGCAAGGGGTCTCAAAGCTCAGTTTCCTGATGTCAATGACACATAAGAATTTATATTCTTGGGTAACTTGGCTTTCAGATTGCTTATAGCTCATCATTTCTGTTCAGCTCAATGTTGTGTGTTTTTTGTTTTTTTTTCTGTTGTTAGATATTATTTTATCATAAACCATCAATGCATTGAAAAATATGTTAATTATGCAAGATTTAATTTTGTTATAGTGACCAAAGTCCTCAAAACATGTAGCCTCTGGTATGTGTGAAAAAGTGATAACTAATTTCTTTAAAACCATAATTTTCATGTTACCTTTAACTAGAAAAACTTACCTTAACATTTTCAAAAGCAAATTTTTTTCAGAATGATTAGTAGATCAAAAATGTATACAATAGGTTGAGTAAGAAATATTTGCCAAATGATTGGTTTGACCTTAAATAATAGAATAATTTTTATTTTGACTCATTCATCAGTCCTCAAAATAGTTCTGTTAGATGCTTAGTTATTTTCTCTCCTATGTGATTAAGCCCCTGCTAAGCAGGTGAGCCTGATGGTGCCCAGAGAATGCTGATTTGCTGTGTTACGGTACTTTGCTCACAAGCATGGTTTCTGGACGTGGTATGTGATCTGAAGCCCAAGAAAGATGAAATATGAAGCCTTGCAAGGTAGAACAGAGTCACAATTTCACACTAAACCTATGGTGAATAAATATTCTAATTATTAAACGTTCTACTTCAGTGATAATAGGAATGAGAAACAGTTGATTTAATTAAGAAAGCAAAGTATTTTTGTTGAAATATCTAAACTTTTGTTAGAGAATAACAGGAGGAAGAAACTTGAAGTGATCTTTTATCCTTTAGAGAGCAAAAGCGGAAACAATTGCCCTGAGTTTCAGACTCGTCTAATAATGATGTAGGCTCTCTCTCGGCCCCTGTGTCCTTCTCTATATAAAGAGGCATTGGACCAGGTCTCCGAGGTAACCAGCTGACGACACTATGTACAACCTGTTCCATGGGCATAATGAATCAGTATTTATAGCCAGAGACAGACAGACTGGGCTAGAATCAACGTTCAACTGCTACTAGTTAGGTGAACTTGAATTAGTGGCTAGCCTTAGCTTTACCATAAGACAATGGAGATAATAACAGTCTTACCCTCATTAGGCTGTTTGGTGAAGTATTAAGTGAAGTATTACATGAATAATGCTTAGCAGAGTGGCTGATAGAGAGTAAATGACAAATACATATAGTCAATATTATTGTTGTTTTCTGCTTGGTTTGGGGAATTTATGCCAAGTCAGTTGCGGGCATGGATCTTCATGCCCCCTTTGATGTAGTGTTATGTGTCTTATAATTGACAGAAATAAGATATTTTATAAAAATTTTTTTGGAGTAGCTGAAATTTGAAAATTTTTGTTAGTGATGTTATGTTGCAACTACCATGTTGAGGAGTGATTTCCATAGTTTAATTATCTGCCATTAGAACTGAGCCAATCAGATTATCATAATTCAGAAGGAAGACAGACATTTTGGTCAGCATTGTTTCCTTATGCAGACACAGCCAGCTGCTGGTTTTAAATGACTGAGGTAACCAAATCTATTCAAGCATATTCTTCATCTTGTCATTTAAATGAAAAATTAATGTATTGGGGGGGCCAAAAGTTTCCTTTGGTTTTTAAGTAAAAATAAAAGACATTTTTCATTTTTACCAAGAACTTTATTGAACAATGTATTCACCTTTTTGTTCCACTACCTTCTGCCATTTTTCAGGCAACTTCATAATTCCGTCTTCCCAAAACTTTTTCTTTTTTTGTGCAAAGTACTGTTCCAGGTGACATTTAAAGTCTTCCAGGGAATAGAATTTTGTTCCATGAAGAGAATTTTGTAAAGACTGAAATCAATGAAAATCTGAAGGTGCAATGTCTGGTGAATACAGCAGATGAATCAGAACGCTCAGCCAAGCTGTAACAGATTTTGCCTGGTCATCAAAGAAACGTGCAGTCTCGCGTTATCCTGGTTATGCATTTTCTGTTGACTGATTCTGGGTGTTTTTTGTACAGTGCTGCTTTCAGTTGGTCTAACTAGGAGCAGTACTTGTAATTAATCGTTTAGTTTTCCGGAAGGAGCTCATAATAGAGGACTCCCTTCCAACCCCACCATATACACATCACCTTCTTTGGATGAAGACCGGCCTTCGGTGTAGTTGGTGATGGTTCATTTCGCTTGCCCCACAACCTCTTCCGCTCCACGTCATTGGATGTATCCACTTCTCATTGCCCACCACAATTTGTTTTAAAAACAGAACATTTTCACTACATTTCAGTAGAGAACTGCATGCAGAAATACGGTCAAGAGGTTTTTTTCGCTTCACTTACGTGGAACCCAAACATCAAAGTGATTCATATAACCAAGCTGGTGCAAATGATTTTCAGTGCCTGATTTGGATATTTTGAGTATGTCGCTGTCTCCCAAATGGTGTAACGTTGATTGTTCTCCATTAATGTCTCGATTTGATCTCTATCAACTTCAACAGGTTTACCCAACCATGGAGCACGGTCCAACAAGAAATCTCCAGCATGAAACTTTGCAAACCACTTTTGACACGTTCCATCAGTCACAGCACCTTCGCCATACCTTGTACAAATCTTTTTTTGCATTTCAGTTGCATTTTTACTTTTCATGAAATAATAAAGCATAATATACCAAAAATGTTGCTTTTTTCTTCCATCTTTAATATTAAAATGGCTACACAAAAATTCACCAATCTTGATAAGTTTTTTTAAATGCACATTGGTATGATAGCTGTCACAATACAATCTAACAAAACTGTTTCGAATGAAGTTAAAGACAACTAAGTGCTACTAGAGTCATCTTACAAAAGTACTGAACGAACTTTTTGGCCAACCCAGTACATCTCATGATACTGTGCTCCTGGTTTGTTGAAGACCTGTCACCAGTATGAGCGTAGGCCTTCTGTTCACTTCCCAACACCACGCAGTACAGAGTGGCATAGATTAATTGGTTTTGCTTGGTCACTTAAGTTTACTTCAGATCTCTGTGAAACTTTATAGAAACATTTTAGAAAAAATGTTCTGACAGGAAAAGGGTTAGAATACAGTAAGATTTTGAAATCTCTGGGACTTGAATAGAGTGGTTTTCTCCTAAACAGATGGGCAAATGCAAAAAAGATTTATGTACATATACATAAATGAAAATAAAAAATAAATAAGTCTGTCTATTTATCTATCTGGCACACGATGCGCTTTTTGGAACAATCAGCTTGAAGATACCATGAGACTTTCGTGATTGCCAGGTAGTTGACTTCACTTGTGGGCCAGGCCAAATTGCGTTAATTGAGTTGATCACAAATAACAGTCTCAAGCACCACTACATCTTGTGAATAATTACCTCAGGTACACAATACTGTAATTAAGACTCTAGTTCTAAATCATACTTATCCAATTTGTTCTTGCTTGCTCAGGGAGGCATCTCAAGTGGCTTAAACTTATCAGCTAACACTGTAGGGTTGTTACCGTAGGACTGAAAAGAGGAAACATCCTGCTGGCCTGTAGGATGATTATGGAGAATAGACTTAAAATGTAGGTAGACCGAGCACCTAAGTGAGGTGATGCATCAACAGGAAGCAACACTTAACACTGTACCTGAGCAGTCTCTGAAGCCAACTCCTAAAAGGCACCATGAGTTTCACCCAAAATTCTGGTGGCTTTTAAAACACCCAGTGGCTCTTGGACAATTTTTGCATACAATCCCAATGGGTTTTCCAGCGATAAAAGAGGTTCTGGCCGCAGAGAGGTTTGTTCCCTGAGTGAAGGGTGAGCATTCCCTTTCCTCTCTGCTTCTCTTCCTACCCCGCACTGCATTCTGCCACCCGCGTGTGGTAGACTGGACCGTGCCCTGAATTCCAGGTGGAGGAGCTGGGATTATTACTCGGTTCCTCTACTGACTGTGTAAATTATGTGGGTGAGCTCTTTAGCCCTTTTGAGCCTTGGTTCTTTATGTGGAAAAGGGGATCATTAGGATTATTTGAAAAAATTACCTAATTGGGACTAGCATTAAGGACTACTATAATTTTACCTCTTTGTCTAGTTAATCTACTTCCCTATCCACTCCCAGGCCACTCATCTCTTTGTTTTTGGTCCTCTGACACTGACCCTGCTTCTTTGCTGCCAGGCCACTCCTCACCCCTAGTTGTTCTCTTTGACCTGACGGATCCTACTCCGGCATCATGTTTACTGGCTGGGTCTTGGTTTCTCATTGTGGAAGAGTCATTTTGATGTTTACATGTGGCTTCATGCCCTTATTTAGCTCCAGCCTTGTCGAACTTTGTTGCTTAATTTTTCTCAGGCTGTAGTTGGAACATCCTCCTAACTGGATCCTGTGGCCTGATCTCCTAGTTGTCACCTTTGGGTGTCCCTTAATGACGTTAAATAATTGCTCAGCCTTCCAAGAAAAACAGATCTCTCAGAGGGCTTCCCTCTAGAGTCCTGTTTCTTAATGGACCACCTGTACTGGAATCAAAGATACAGACCCCAGGGTCCTACCCAGATTCTTGGAGGCTGAAGTCCAGTCATCTCTCTCTCTCTCTTTTTTTAAATTAATTAATTAAATTTATTTTTTGGCTGTGCTGGGTCTTCATTGCTGCACATGGGCTTTCTCTAGTTGCTGCGAGCAGGGGCTATTCTTCATTGTGGTGCACAGGCTCCTCATTGTAGTGGCTTCTCTTGTTGTGGAGCACAGGCCCTAAGCGCATGGGCTTCAATAGTTGCGGCACATGGGCTCAGTAGTTGTGGCTCACGGGCTCTAGAGCACAGGCTCAATAGTTGTGGCTCATGGGCTTAGTTGCTCCGTGGCATGTGGGAACTTCCCAGGGCAGGGCTCGAACCCTTGTCCCCTGCATTGGCAGGCAGATTCTTTACCACTGCGCCACCTAGGAAGTCCCAGTCATCTCTCTTTTAAAAAAGAGTTCCTGGAGATGCTTAAGCACACTGAAAAGTTTTCCTGTTACTTCTCCTTCTCTAACCAAAAACCCTAGATCCCATACTTAACTTCTGTAACAGTGACAGAAAACAACAATAATAGTAATAACACACATTGATTGCTTACTGTATGCCAAGAACAACTCTAAATGCTTTTACATTTGTTATTTCATCCTTAAAACAAACATGAGATATGTATATATTATTATTCCCACTTTTCAGATTAGTAAACTGAAGCAACACTACTAGTATGAAAGCAGGAATCCAATTCCAAGCGAATTTAATATCAGATGTTGTATTCAAATCACTATATTACAACTCTGTGTTTGGAACGTGAATTTGCTTCTTGTCTGTGGGCTTCTTGGTTTTGATATAGGCCTGGCTTATTTCACATGCCTCTCTTCTGACCACTTTTCTTTTTTTATTTTGACCACACCGCATGGCATGCATGATCTTAGTTCCCCGACCAGGGAGCAAACCTGTGCTCCCTGCAGTGGAAGCGCAGAGTCCTAACCACTGCACCGCCAGGGAAGTCCCTGACCACCTTTCTTGCCTAGAATTCTGTTCTTCCTCAGCCCTCCTAACTGGGCTTCTTTCTCTTAGCTTGCTTCCTTCTTTTTGTTTAGGTATATTCAGGTTCTTCTTGAGATCTCTTCATCCTTTGAGACAAATAAAATTGGCTTAAACACTGTAACCCTCATAATGTGGAAGGGATAGTTGAAGGCTCTACCAATATTTCTGTGAATTCAGTGGGGTTTGTGTCCTTGTGGTCATGATCCACAAATATTCCTGAGGACTCTCAATTTCATTCATGTCATTTCCTGCAGTAGTTTTATGGGCTCTGAGCTGATCCATCCATGGAACTCACACCCTTTTCCTTGATCTTTCCCAAATGCCATTCTTGGAAGGCAGTGTGTGTGTGTGTGTGTGTGCACATGCAGAAACTTTTTGAGTTTGGAATGGTAAAGAGAATTACATGGAACTGATTTAAAATTAGACATTAGGTATCCTATTCCTGAAAGTATTCCTATTTCTGCAGAAAGGAATTTTTCAATTGCCAGATTCCTCTATAGGCCTATCGTGTTTTCCATGGCCCTGAGCTTTATTATTTGCTTTACGTTCCCTTTTTCTAACATTCCCCATTCCAAAATTCCAAGATATGTCACAAGGTAGAAGAGGATTAATTGCAGGATGTGTATTATGGGCAATGAGTGTTACATGAATACAGATTTCATTTTCAGGTCAAGTGGCCAAGAAAACTTCATTGAGAAGGATGGATTTATTAAGATCCACTCTAATAGAAGTATCTACTACTTATGAACCCAGTTTGGATATTCTGTTGTGCCTAATATAACAATTAAATGTGCATGTTTTTAACCTTCAACAAGTAGGTATCCTGGGACTCCTCTAGTTCTATCTCCCCAACATGGGGAGAAATACTCATGGAGAGGCCATTGCAGGTGGTATGAAGGCAAATGGGATGCACTAGGCAGCACTCTTACCAAGATGTAAAATAGGTGAGGTCACTTGGAAGCAGTTCAAAATACCTGTTCATGAAGACTGAACAGTCTGCTGACATAGATCTTGGGTACAGAAAATGCCATTTCTTCTTACCTGGTTGGCCAACAAGGATGGATGTAACACATCAAGTGGGCTCTCTTTATTTCTTCATTCCCTGTAGATTTCTCATCTCACTCCATTTTGATTTCTGCTCTCCCTAAACCACTAAACTATCCTCATTAAGGTCATAAATGACCTTTGTAACTTTACTTCCAATGAAAAATGACCTGTTTCTTTGTTTTTGGTCTCTTACCAATTTTTGTTTGTTAACCACTCTCTCCTTTTTGCTTTTGGTTTTTGAAATTTTTAACACCTTCATACAATAAAATTCATCCATTTTAAGTATACATTTTGTTGAGTTTTAGTAAATGTATACTGCCATTAAAACACCACTTCAGTCAAGTTTGAGACCAAATCTATCATTTCAAAAGTTCCCTTTTGCTCCTCATTGCACCCACCTGAATCCAGGCAACCACTAATCTACTTTCTACTAATTTTGCCATATCTAAGATTTCATATAAATGGAATCATATAGTGTGATTTGTGTCTGACCTCTTTCACATAGCATGATATTTTGAAATTCATTCATTTGATTGCATGTATCATTAGGTTATTTTTTTTTAATTTCTGAGTAATTGTCTGTAGTTTGGATATACCACATTTTGTTTATCTAGTTGGTAGACTTTTGGGCTAATCTCTACTTTTTGACTATATTGAAAACGTTGCTATATGCATTCATGTAAAAGTCATTGTGTGATATATGTTTGCAATTTTTTTTGGGTCAACACCTAGGAGGGGAATCATGCATCATGTGATACATGTTTAACTTTATAAGAACCTGCCAAACTGGTAAAAAAAAAGTGTCTGTACCACGTTACATTCTGATCAACAATGTATAAGGGCTCCAGTTTCTCTGCAGCATCAGCAACAATTATAATTTTAGTTTTTCTAATGGATATGTGTTGGTATATCACTGTAGGTTAAATTTGCATTTCCCAAGCAATCATCGATGCTTAGCTTGCCATGTACTGACCATTCATATATTTTCTTTTGTAAAATGTCTGTTTAAATCTTTTACGTATTTAAAAATTGTTATTAATTTTCTTATTATTGAATTGTAAGAGCTATATATATGCTGAATGCAAGTCCTTCAGATCTGATATATATTTTATTAATAATGTCTCCCAATCTATTGCTTGTCTTTTCATTTTATTAATGAGGCCTATGAACTAAAGTGTTTAATTTTGATCAAGTCTAATTTGTCAGATTTTTTTCTTTTATGGTTAGTATTTTTTATGTGCTAGCAGAGAAGTATTTGCCTAATACAAAGTCACAAAAGTTTCTCCCAAGTCTTCTCTTATGTTTTCTTCCAAAATTTTATGATTTTAGCTCTTATGCTTAGGTTTGTGATCCACTTTTAATTAATATCTGTGTATGGTGTGAGGAATGAGTTAAGAGGTTTTTTTGTTTGTTTGTTTTTGTTTTTTCCATATGGATATACAGGTACTCCAGAACTCTGTGTTGAAAAGATTACATTTTCCCCATAGAATTACCTTGTTAGCTATAAAAAAATCAATTGACCGTATAAGTGTGAGTCTATTTCTGTACTCTATATGTCTATCCTTATGTCAATATCATACTGTCTTGATTACTGTAGTTTTAAGTAAGTTTTAAGTAATCAAGTTGGGTATGTCCTCTGACTGTTTTTCTTTGATAAAACTGTTTCAGTCATTCTAGATCCACTGCATTATCATATATATTTTAGAATTTACTTGCCTTTTTCTCCCAAAAGCCTATTGGGATTTTTAATGGAACTGAATTTAATCTATAGATCAATTTGGGGGGGAATTGTTATCTTAGCAATATTGATTTTTATATATTGATCTATTATCTGGTGAATTTGATAAATCCATTTTTTAGCTTATTTGTAAATCCCTCTGAATTGTTGACCTACAGGACCACGTTGTCTGTCAATAAAAGAATGTTTTACTTTTCTAATTTGTGTATCTTTTACTTATTTTTCTTGTCTTATTGCACTAGCTAGATCTTTAGTAGTGAATAAAAGTAGGGAATGGGATAGAGAGGGTGGGAAGGAGTCGTGGGAGGGAGGGAATATGGGGATATATGTATAAATACAGCTGATTCACTTTGTTGTACAGCAGAAACTGGCACAACAGTGTAAAGCAATTATACTCCAATAAAGAACTTAAAAAAAAGTAGGGAGAGCTGAAATGTTCCTGCCTTGTTCTTCTCATGTTAATCTAAAAGCATTCCAGTTAAATAGGATGTTAGTTTCAGGGGTTTTTTTTGTTTGCCTTTTTTTTTTTTTTTTTTCATAAATCCTTTTCATTAGCTTGAGAAAGTTCCCTTCCATTCTTAGTTTACTAAGAATTTTTCTTGTGAATGGGTATTGTTTTTTTCTTTACATTCAATTTGCTAATACTTTGTTAAGGATATTTGCATTCATTATAATGAAGGATATTGGGCTGTAATTTCTTCCTGTTATAATATCTTTGTCAGAGTAATAATGGCCTATTAAAATAGAATTTCTTTATCCTTGTCTATTTTTTGAATGATTTTGTGTCAGACAGGTATTATTTCTTTCTTAAAAGTTTAGTAAAATTCATCAGTGAAGCCATTTGGGCCTGAAGCTTTTTTTAAAAAAAGGATTTTTTAAAGTTACTAATACCATTTCTTGACTTGAGATAGGCCTATTCAGAATTTTTATTAGTGGCATGTAATTTAGTAACAAGTTACATTAGTCAGTTACTAACAGCGATAACATTAGTCTTTCAAGGAATCCATCTATTGTATTTACATGCAAGATTATTTATAAAATTTTCATATTTATTTTGATTTCTGTAAAGTCAGTAGCAATGTTGCGTTTCTCACTCCAGATATTGCTAATTTGAATCTTTTTTTTTGTTTTTGTTCAGTCTAACTATTTATTAATTTATTGATATTTTTAAAAATCCAAAAAAAATCAATTTTCTATTTTGCTTGTTTCCATTGTGATCTTTATTATTACCTTTCTTCTAGGTTACCGATTTGGATTAAAAATTTTTTTTTAACTTCTTAATGTGGAAACTTTGATAATTGATTTGAGGCCTTTCTTCTTTTTTAGTATAGGTGTTTAGTGCTGTAAAGTTTTCTTTAGGCTCTGCCTTAGATTTATCCTACAAATTTTGATGTTTGTTTTCATTTTGTTTCATTCAGTTTAAAAATAGTTTCTAATTTCCTTGTGATTTCTTCTTTAACCCATAGGTGATTTAGCAGTATGTTACTTAAGTTTTACACATTTGTAGTTTTCCCAGATTTCTTTTTGTGATTGATTTCTAATTAAATTCCATTTTGGTCATAAACCATACTCTGTATGATTTCAATGCTTTTAAATTATTGAGGCTTGTTTATTGCCAGCGTGTGATTTACCCTGGTGAATATCCTATTCGCACTTGAATGTGTTTCCTGCTGTTGTTGGGTGGAGTGTTCTATAGATGTGTCAGTTAGTGAGGTCAAGTTGTTTGATAGTGTTTTTCAATTCTTTTACGTCCTTTATATATCCGAGCTATGTGCGGGTTGTGGAATGCATTCAAAAGCACAACATATTCACCAGTCTCCTCAGGCTTTCAATATTTGCTAGGCTCTCTGGAGATCTCCTGCATTCATGCTTAGAAGTTATCTAAGATGTTTGAACTTATTATCTCAGTACTTCTAATGCTCTTTGACTTCCAAAATCTCCCAGTTAAGATTTTAGCTACTCTCTTGCCTGCCCTGAACTGAGTAGTCTACCATTTGTGATAAATAAAGCTATAGGTTTTCACAGTCAGAGCTGGGTGGGATTGGAATGGTAACCGGCAAGAAGGTCAAACGACTTGCAGTTGAGTGATAGTTTTCCAGTGGGTAAGCAATTCTGAGGTGGTTCTTTGCCTTTGGTTTTTTTCCAGTACCCTGAAATTGCTTAAATAATTTTTCCCTTTGTAGTGCTTGATTTCTGTGGAATGGAAATACCTGGTCTTCTTATGCCACCATCACCAGAAGTAGATATCTACTCCTTCCCTTAGAAACATTGTTTTTCCTTTGTGGCCATGACCCTAAACACCTTGCTACCTTTAAGTTTCCTTTAAATATTAGAATGTCTTGGCATTTAGGAGAAACCACTTTTTTTTTTTAAAAAAAAGGCAGAGATTCTTTTCTCATCTTGCTTCACAAGTCCGCCTTAGGTGATCTCATTGATTTCCATAGCTTTAATTGTCACTATATGCTACTTCTAAAATTTATATCTCCAGCCTAGACTTTTCCTTTGCACTCCAGACTCCTAAACTTATCAACATATCCTTTTTCACTTAATTCTTTTGTTGGCATCTTAAACACGAGTCCAAAATAAAACGCCTTTTTTTCTCCCTAACCTGTTCTTCTCCCAGTCCTTACCTTACTAATACAGCTATGATCCACCAGTATTCTTGGTATGTCCTTAGTACTGCATATCTATTCCTTTCCTTACACCTCCATAAATAATCAAGTCCTGCCAGTTCCATCTTCTAAATACCTCTTGAATATGACCACATTTTTTCATTTCCGCTGTCGTCGTATGAATCTAAACCATCATCTCTTTCTTGAACTACTTAAGAGCAGTCTTATTTTCCTGTCCAGAAATCTTGGGTCATCTTTTAAAGATATGTATCTTATTATGATCCTTACATGAAAACATATCTATATCTTTCTTATGCTTTTAGGATAAAAAAACAGAATATTCAACTGGTCCTTCCTGGTCCTTCCAGGCTCATGTCATACTACTCTCTGTTTCACTCTCTGCCATTCAGTCTATAAGGCTCTTTTTTCAGTTCCTCAAACACGTACTTTCCTTGACTCCCAAAGACCACCCCATTCTAGGCTTTCCAGTACACTGTTTCTTCATGGCTCCTGTCATGTTTATCATGTGGTTATTTGTTTACTGTTTTCCCTGCTTCTATGTTGGCTACCCAAAAACCTGTGTCTGCTTTGTTCACTACTGTATCAACAATACTTAATGGAATACCAAGCACAAATTAGGCTCTCAATAAAATTTGTTTGATGAATTAATGCAAAGGAATATAAAGTTGTACTTATGGGCCTTCACACATTTATGTATTGTTTCTGATTCACTATATGGCCACTAAGATTAAAAAATCACAAAATTACACAATCAGGCTAGTCTAGACATTATAGATGTAAAATAGGATAAACTGTTTTAGGGTCTTCTGTCCTCTAACAGCCTCCTGAATGCAGGTAGGTCTCCTATTCCTAGATCAGCTCCTCCCCCTTTCCTCACCTCTTTCTAAGGTTTTATGACTCTTAGTTGGGTTTGGGTTGGAAGTTATTGGAATAGTGGAAACTCCCACCATTTGGAAACTTTTGTCAGGTTTTTCTTGACAAGTTTCCTTAAGGCCTTTGTTCTATTTAGGCACAATGAAATTTTATTCTGTTCAGTATTCAAGTTTCTCCCTTGAAGTTTAGCATATGTTATTATCTACTAAATAGTTAAAACATGCAGGCTTTGCCACCAGCAAATTCCACTTTCTAGCTGTGTGACCTTTAGCAAGTTTCCAAACTTTTCTGCAGTTTTCTCACCTACATGATGGTGTAAATGATAGCACCTACTACATAGATATAGTGCTTAGAAGAATGTTTGACACATTAAATACTCAGTAAATGTTAGCTTATGTCTAATATGTGACTCAGTTTCTCTTACCATACATCACCTTTTTCCTCCTAAATTATAGGATTTAATTGTCACTTAATTGCACAGGATCAGAAATCTTGGGGGACAGGAATCTAATTGATTGTAGATTCCCAGAAAGTAGAGACCATTCCCTATCACAGTGCCTAGCATATAAAAAGTACTCAGTAAATATTTGGTAATGGGCTTTCTTTGAAAATATGATCTAATTCCAAACAATCTCTCCCTCAATTAGCTTAATTTAATGTGTTTGTTCTACCCCATCAGAAACCCCCAAATTAGTTTGCATAGATTAATGTCAGAGGTCATACGTTTTTAATTAGCAGTAATTAAGGCAATTAGTTACCGTTAAAAAAACAAGGAAAACTTGGAATAAGCTGCTTCTTGACCTATGGGCTCTTTAAAATCTTTGGGCTGCTGGGCCTTGCTGAAAGTGCACTTATTAAAATGTCTAAAATATCAAGGACCATGAGACTACCTTGGTATCAAAGCAAAGCCAAACAAAATAAAAAGAAACATGGAAAAAAGAGATGTCAGCTTCAAATAGGGTAACCAGTGGCTGTGGATACCTTTCAATCAGTCAGAGTTATGAACCAATTGCACTACATACAGTTGAGTGGAGGTGAACAAAAATTAGGTCAATCGATTGAACTATTTTAACAAGCTAGTCAGAGTGGGGAAAAAAAGAACTTAACTTGGTGTACTGGCATCTGTTGGGCAGGAAGCTGAAGTCAAGTGTGCTTTTTTTTGTTATTAAGTTGCTCCACATTAGATGAATTTGAAGGAGTTTTCTGTCTTTCTCTAATTGGTTGGTGTCATACCGATAGGACCTACCTTACTTTTATTGCCTATTTTTTACTCCTATCCCCAGCTAGAGGCACTCACAGCTGCCGCTGGAAAGAGGAATGATAAAGAGACTTTGCTTGGTTCTCTGTGGTCTTTGCATCTTCAGTTCTCCACAGGGGAGCGGTGCTGATTGAGAAAGAAAGGGTCTTATGGAGTCAAAGAGAGGGACATTGGCATCTGTCAGACTCACACCTCCTTAGGCTGCTTTAATCAGGGCCAAGAGCTCATGGGAGATGAAGACATTCCCCACCTTCTCTTCTCCCTTGTATGGTATTTATGATGTTTTCTTTCTGAATTGAAGGGGGGAGAGTTCCCCTTTCCTTTGTAATTCAAATCTGAAAAGTCACTTTTATTTTTCTAATTTTCTTGAACTCTATTTCCATGACTTCCCTGAGTTGTGTGTTTTTTTAAAAAAATTCTACATCCCCCTCCCCACAGCCATTCAATTTTCTCTTCCACTCTATTTAAATGTATTCCCAGAGGATGTGATAAGGCTGGTCAAAAAGTAGATACTTGTAATCGCTAACTTCAAGTAAATCATGGAAGATTAACTTTATCTTTCTATAAAAGATGGAATAGTGTGTGAAATGGGCAATTTGAATATTTTCAGGAAAGAGGATTCTTGCCTTACTTGATTGCTTTAAACCAATTGGAGAGATAAAAAACATTGAACACTTGCTCCCCCCAGCTCTTCTCCTACCAGGCACTCTCTCCTTTGTAGAACTCACATTGACAACATAATGAACGCACAGCACAGCTGTCAAAGGAAGTGTTTGAGCACTTGTGAAATTACAGGCTGCTGCAGAAATGACTTAAGCATGCCATTACCTCTTACTGCATTTAGAACAAATAAGCCACCTGCCCTTTAGGTATTATCTGATCTGTTTGAATAGACTGCTATATAGACCCACATAGAAGACTCCAAACATTCTCTCCTACAATTCTGCTCAAAGAACTGCAGCTTCAGCATCTCACACTTCCTCTTCTCAGTGCTTTCCTCTCCGACTCAGCCTTTGCATACATTATATAAACAGTCACACGTCTGTCTCCTGTGTTAAAGGAGGCGTCATGTTTGTGATTTCAGCTCCCTAGCCCTGAGCTGCTGTATCTGTTAGCTGTGCTAGTCTGACTTCAAACCCATGTAGCCTCTTTCTGCTAAAGGAAAGTGAACGTGAGTCCACCTCACAACTAAAAGCCCTTTCCTATCAGACATGGATTGAGTTCAGAAGTGTTTTAGGATTGCATCATCAATCTGAAATGGATAAATTAACTAAGACACCACGGCTGCACGACCATAGCGATGATCTCCTTAGCGAGGAAGAACGTTTTCTGTTTGTGCTCTTGGGAGCACTACGCTTGCCTTTTCCGTGCTCTTGGCCAACACCCAGGTTCAAGGGCACTTAGTGCTTCCTGCATCAGTCAGGGTCCTGGAAGGACACCCGTGGCACACGGAAAGTGGGTAAATGACGGAAAGTTTGCTAAAGGGATTATTTTCTAAGGAAGGGGCAGGGTGTAGGGAAACCATCAGAGATAATGTAGCACCTCAGGGCTATTGGGGTGGCTACTGTTACCACCCCTAAAACTGAAGGGATAAGGAGAGAGAGCAGCTCCAGCTCCTGAACCTTGAGAGAAGGGGCGGGACATGGAGCAGGCTAGCTGCCTGGAGCCCTGACCTTCGTCTGGACAGGACACAGCCAGACCAAATTGTAACCTCGCAGGGAGGGAGCTGAGGAAATATGCATCTCAAACCTACTCTCCTATTTCCTCCAGATCTCCTGTGGGTCCTCACCATTGGCGGAACATAACAGGAATGCAAAGGGGGAGGCTGCGGTGCAGTCAGGGAGGGGCCGGCTGAAGAACAGTGGAGAGTGGCCCTTAGGACGCACCGAGATTAACCAGCTCACTTCCTGAGGAGAGTCGATAATGGTTCCACTGGTTTCTAAAGATCTGTTTCTTAGTCACCTCCCTCAATCTCCATTCATCCTTTAAACTGGAGTCCAGGTATTACTCTTAAAGCGGAGCTGATTCTATCACATCTTTACTGAAAGACCTTTACTGACTCATTCCATAGGGCATCGAGTCCAAATCCTTATCATAGAATGCAAGGCCACACAGATCTCCTTTCCAACTAACTTTTGTGCCTTTGCCAACCACCTCCCTTCTACTCCAGTCTTTTTCTTTGACCTGATAATGTCCCAAACTTTCCCTCGACGCCAGTGCTTTATTCACTCTCTTCTCGTCTAGAGTTCTCTTGCTAACTTTTTCCTTCTTTAAATGGTCACAAACATCCCATTTCCACGAAGCTGCCTTCTGTCATCCTAGTCAGAATTAATCCTTCTTTCCAATATGCTGCCATGGCATTTTTGATTGTTTTTCTTCCCTTTAAATATTATAACACATTCTGTCATATGATTAATTGTGGCTATGTCTGCACACGTCTCTTGGTAGGTTATGAACTGTACAGCACCCGCTTTGTGGCTCTGGGTCTGATTAGAAAGAATTCCTATTCTCAGGGATAGAATTGCAGTGGGTTGGAATATACCAGGAGTGGCCAGAGAGAGGTGGAACTCACGGATGAATCCCGGTCACATCTGAGTAGGTAGATAGAAGGGGTAGAGGTGCCATTAGTCGGATGAGTGAATGAAGATCTGAATACAAGAAAAAGAAGCCACAGGGAATCGGCTGTTGGAAGAGCTCTGGAGGCAGTGAATGTTGGGCTGGGAATGACGTAAATAAGTACAACCCCCTGACCTGAACAGAGCTGGGATGTCCGGAAATACACTCATGGGTTCTGGTCACCTGGAGCATCATCTCCCTGGCTAGCTGTAATGAAGAGGTGGGTCAGTCCGTGAACATGAATCTTTTCAAGGCAGGGGCTGTGTCTTATTCATTTTTGTTATAATGCCTCTCTCCTCTCCCTACACCCCCTTAACACAGTGTCTGAAGCTTAGCAGGTGCACTAAATATGTTTGTTGAATCGACTGGAAGTCAGCAGATTTTATTTATGTGAAAATATTGTATGGAATGTGAAAAGATATGTGTGTACATAGTGATGATATATTAAGAACAGTTAAAAGATAGCCTGCTGTAAATATTTTTCAAAAGTGCGTCTTTTGTATTTTCAGTGTAGGCTGTGGTACCCACTGCAGGTAAACTTGCCTTCAGTAATGTTTGCATAGTTGAGGTACATTGGGTCCTGATGTTTGTACTCATCAAGTGTTCATGTGGAGTCTGTGTCATTAGGGATGGGGAGGAAATAAGCAAGTGATTTTGACCATTGTGGTCCTGAACATGCTGACAAGGTAGGAAACCTTTGTTTGTTTTTCAGATGTCTTCACTCCATGGCACATTGGAGTGGTGTAAGAGAGTCAGAATTTCATAGTTCATTGCTGCCTGAGTCAAAATTGCCTGGAGTGGGTCCTGATGAAAATGTCAGTTTCTGAACTCCAAGCTATGCTTCTGAATCAGAATTTAAGATGATTTCTGTGAACGCTAAAGCTTGTGAACCTTTGCCCTGGACCAGTGGGGCCACATTAGAATCACTTGAAGAGGTTTTAAAAAATTACTTATGCTCAAGTTTCCCCTCTGGCCCCTCCATTGAATCTGATTTGAGGGGTCTGGAGTGGAATCCCTAGCATCTGCAGTCCTCCAGATGTCTGCAGTAACCACACATCTTCTATGGGCCTGGGAGGCCTACCCACATTGATTGACAGGTTAGAAATAGATCACCCTAACCTCACAGGGATGTAGAGGACAGACTAGCAAACGTGCTGAGGAAAGCAAACAGGGTGGTAGGAAAACAGCGTAGCCTAGGCACTAAGGGTAAGAGCTCTGGAGTCTGAAGCCTGGGTCCCCATGATGGCTCTGGCACCGATGACCCCTGTGCTGGCAGGCATCTCTGTGAATCAAAATAGTGAACACCTCAGAGAGTTGTTCCAAGGATTTTCAAATAAGTTAATCTAAAGTATTCTAACAGAGCCTGTCAGAGAGTAAGCGCCCCGTAAATGTTGGCCATGATTATTATCATCAATAATTACAGGTCAGAATTATGTTTTCCAAATATGGTAACAGGAGGATATGACATGATAAAAGGGTGTCCAGAGGACTAGAGGTTGTACCTATATTGTGAGACTCAGTGGTCAGAAATAGGAACAAGGAGTGGAGGTGGCTGGGGTTTGATTAGGATCATTATGCAGAAGAATATTTTAATAACCAGTGCCCTCTAAACTAAGGGATGAATGGCTGTATAAGGTGGTGAGTTCTCAGACCCTGGAGATATTCACAAACCAGTTGATTGACCACTTCTTTGGAACTTTGTAGAGAATATTCATGTAAAGGGTAGTGATTTGGACTATAAATACAATTGATAAACCCTGACAATGCTTTTTAAACTCTAAAGGCACCAAAGTCCAATTATTTATTTTTACTAGCATAATTATCTCTAGAGTCCATAGTCCTGTGGTTTTATCTCAGTTCTTGGAAATCATTTTGGTTACTTTTCTCTAAATCTTGTTGAAGAAAGCAGTTAAGAGTAGTCACTGAAGGACAAAGATGTGTAGATGGCCGTATTTAAGGCTTCCATTTATCATGAAATGTAATTGTAGTTAAGTTTGAACAGATATAAGAGTGGATGCTACATAAACATGCCCAAGGCTGCTCAGAACACTTATTCTGATAGGATTAATGTTTTCTAGTGTAGTGATGTATTTTCAACGTGAAATTCAAAGAACAAAACTCATTTATGTGGCAATAAATCAATTACATTATCAGAGCTCTGGAGATTTTAATTAAATAATGTGTTAGATGCAAACCTCCTTGGGTCCCAGCCTTTTGACCATAGTTAAGGCTCTCACCGGTTTCTTTAGCTCAGGTCTTAAATATAAGCAGAACTTCATTAGATCTCTCATTATTTGTTTGAAATGGATGGAGTAAAATGAAAAATTAAATGGAAAAGGAGTTGAGTGTGTGTGTTTGCATAACTTTATGAATATAGTCTCGTGGTGGATTGAATTGCATCACCTTAAATTAACGTGTTGAAGCTTTAACTCTCAATGTAATGGTACTATTTAGAGATGAGGCCTTTTAAAGGTAATCATGGTTGGATGGTGTCATCAGAGTGGGTCCCTGCTGTGGGGTTCGTGCCCTGTCAGTTTGTAAATTGGCTTCCGTACACTGGAGGACAAGGAGAGCCCAGAGAAAGAGGAGACCACTCCAGATTGGTAGGTGGCAAGGAAACTTACATGTGAGGCGGCTGCAGGATGAGCAGATCTCCACATCTACCCACCAGAATCATGAAAGTTAATTTGGAGGCCTTAACTGGGTTCAGTCATGTATTTGGTTCAGTTGGTCTCGACAATATAGTCTCTCAAGGCTGCTTCCTTGAAACCTGCAAAATGTACATCCCAAGGACGGGGAAAGGGGAAATGAACCTCTGATTTGCCCAGTCCAGCTTTGAGGGTCAACCAACGGTCATGTCTTTCCAACAGTGCCCTTATAAGGAGAGAGAAAATCTCTCTCTCTTTCCACATGTGCATACAAAAAACAGGTCATATGAGTATATGGGGAGATGACAGCTACTTACAAACTAAGACAAGAGGCCTTGGAGTGAAACCTACTTTGCTGGCACCTTGATCTTGGGCTTTCCAGCCTCTAGAACTGTGAGAAATAAATTTCTGTTGTTTAAGCCACCCTATATGTAGTATTTTATTATGGCAGCCCAGACTGACTAAAACAATTGTCATCTGGTTTACAGATTACAAAGCAATTTGTATTCATTTATTCATTCAACAATCATCAGTTGAGCATCTATAATGTGTAAGGCCTGAAGGATTGAAAGACAGATAAATCACACCTTCTGCCCTCCAGAAATTTACAATAGTTGTATGAATAATGTAAAACAGAATAGAGTAAGTGAGAATTTGTAGAAGGTACACATACTTGATTTAATCCCGACCAAAGGATGGTTTTCCTTGGATGTTTTCATGTAGACTGTAGTTTTTGACCCAAGACTTTAAGGAAGAATAAGATTTTTAAAAGGTAGAGAAGATGAGAAGAGAGGCTATTCCAGAGTAGGAGAAAAGGCATAGAGAACTGAAAATGAGTAGCACTTTTAGAAAACCAGTGATGGGGAACTCCTGTAAAGAGAGATATATATCTGTGATCTAAACTGAGAATCTTCCCTTATTCCTGCACCCTGGCTGGCAAACCCACTGTCTAGAGAAGTTGAGTGGTCAAGAGATAAAATAATACTTTTGGAGTGAATCTGAACTTTTGGGAAACTGATAAAATATTATTAATGTAGAATTAAATGTTCTAATTTAAAAAGCTGCTATACCATGAGAAAAATCCAACTTTTTAATGGCAGAAAGGCAGACTTGCCTGAAACTCACATTGTGTATTTGCAAGCAAAAATTGACTGAAAAGGATGAGCTGCCAATCGTAACAGTGAGGTAGCTGTAATATGTTAGATGGCTCTTCAGGGTCGAATACGTGTAGAGGATGAGTGAGGCAAGTTATCCAAGGAGCTTCCGTTGAGAAGATTGAAGGGTAGTTATTGCAAGCTGGTGGCAGAGTGGAGGCAAGAAAAAGAGAGAGTGAGGATAACCTTATAAGAATACACATAGTTCAGTCAACTGTTTCTCATGTTTTCTCATGTCAACTTCTGCCAAGTCAGTTGTCCCTTTGTCTGTACTCCCAAAGCAATTTGTCATTCTTCTGATGAGGCACTTTCCACATTGTTCTCTGCCTCATCCATTTCTCCAGCTAGATTGCGAGCACTTTGACATCAGGACAGTAGCAGTTATTTTGTAGTTCCAGGTCTAACATGGTGCCTGGCATATATTATTTGCTTACTTAACTATTTGCTGAATGGTGGATAAATTAATGATGTGGCATAGCTGAAATTTTGCAGAGCAAAAATAAGAACTCAGTAATATCAGATTATTGAATAGAATTTAGGAGTAGGAGTAGTTAATTTTGGGACTTGAGACATTGCAGAACACAGATTAAAGCTGCAGGTAAGTGTTAAATTGATTTAGTATTTTTCAAGGTATAGAACCCTTGCTGAGGGAAGGAAGAAGAAAGATTAACAAATAACTGTTCTCACAATAGTGAGAGCAGATGAGAAAGAGAGGCACACAAGAAGCACTCAGAACTGGTGTTTGATTGAATATAATGGAGAATCATATTTATGGTGTAACTTTACAGTAACAAAACCAATTTCCATTCACTACATTGGAAAGATATTATCATGAACTCATAGAAACTTGATACACAATTTTCAAATGTCCCATCTTCTTGATGATTCACATCTGAGGATCAGGAGATGCTGTGAGAGTAAGGAAGTGCTCACTAGTCAGTGCTCACCACTGACTAGTTTTATCGGGGGCTACTGGGGACCCGTACCCATCCATATGTATATTGCAATCTTTCAAGGATGCCAATTGACTGAAGTTTTATTCCAATGAAAAGGGCTTATTCTACTAAGTGACTGGCTTTATTCTGTCAGCTATCGCTGCATTGTAGCCCATGCTGAAAACAATCTGCTTATGTCAGTTGCCATTTTCCAATTATTTCCCAGCACTTTTTTCCCCTCTTCTGTACCTATTGAGACAAAAATCAAAGTTTAAAAAACATGCAGAATTCATAGCTCATAGTAAAACAGACTGTAAAATGCTGAGCACATGAAGCTTTCATCTGGCCTGTCAGGAAAAGCCCTCCAATTCTAATTTGAATTAGGCCAGAGATGCACAAAATAATTTGAGTAGCTGCTGGTTAATGAGCTGTGGTTTACAGGTTGGACCTCTGCATGCTTCCCCTGGAGTACATTGCATGCTAAGTAATCCACTCTCATTATATCCTCAGCCCAAGGAGCAGCCCATTTGGAGGCAATGTAATGATGTGATGTTATATATCACAAAAACTAGAGAGAGAGAACAAGAACTGGTAGGTCATCTTGACTCTCCCCTGCCAGGGCAGGCTTGTTCCCCACAATGTTTCCCTGAGTGCTTCTGTCCAGGCCAGCTTTAAATGACCTGGGCAAAGGAGCTCAGACCTCTTCCCCTGAGAGGCCATTTGGCAATCTAATAGGCTTCGTTGTTACAAACTCTTCCTTGATGTTCAGCCTAAGTTTTCCTTTGCTCAGTTTCCTCTCATTACTGCTGTTATTCCGCCTTCGTGCACCCTGAACAATCCCTCTTTCTTCTCCATGTTCCCCCTTTCCTTATGCTTGTACGTGTTTCCCCTCTTCCCCTTAGTCATTGCCAGGCCACAGAACGTTTGCCACGTCTGTAAAATCTTCCTGCTCTTCCTCCATCCACATTTGTGACTCCCCGCTGATTTCTTCCTTCTTTGATCAAAACTTTCCTGATTTGTGAGGGCCGGGAACAGCATGCCGTATTTCATCCCAGATGATGCTCCTAAGGGCACGGGGGCGTTCTTCCACTGCCCTGTGACAGATGTGTTTGTGGACACGGCCTAAAATTGCATTGCTTCTCTGAGCTGCCAAACCACACCAAGAAAGTTGAGGCCTGATGTACTATCAGGGCTCACACTCTGTTGAAGCAGAGAGAAGAGTTACTCACCTGGAAGCGGTGATTAGGCATGTGCATTTAGCCATTTTTCTTTTGAAAACTCTGCTTTAGGTGCTTGGCTTGATTAAAGTTTGATTAAGGACTGAAAAGAAAGGCAAACTGCTGAAAACAAACATTAAAAATAATAATACCTTGTACCCTGAACCAGAGCATTCATTTTTTTTTCCGACCCTATAATTGCAGTGTGTTGACTGTAAAGTGAGTAAGCTGAAACTGTACCTGTTCTCCTCTGTGAAAGGAATGAAGCAGAGAGTGATGGAAAAGATGTTCTTAAAAACATCTCAGTTTCCCCGTTTGCAGGAACAGGTAAATGAGAAAAAAACAGAAATAAGAGGTTATTAAACCTCACCTTCCTTTTGCTCTCAAAGATGAGTTTACACATATATACAAGGCCAACTCCAAGTGAAAAGATTCTCTGAAGTATTTTACTGAACTTTAATTACATTCCTTGGAAAGCATCTATACCTTTAATAAATCAATATTTGTCACAACACCATTTGATAGATAGTGTGTGGATGTGTTTGTTATCTGTATTATTTACTCCAGTAATTACAGTATAATGAGGCAAAAGCTATTTGTTACTTATTGCTAATTGTGATTCTACTTCTTTGCCTTGAAGTACAGTTGACCACTTTGATATTTTGGGGGCTGCATCCTAGATTGTTTCCTCCATAATCTGTAAAGATGTCGTGTCATTTGAAACTATGGTCAGGAGAGAGTTTGTACTTTTTTTTCCTGCCCTACCTTAGCTTGCCATGCAGGTAGGTGAGTGTTAAGGTGGCACAACAGCCCTCTGCAGAGCTATGTCACAGCAAGAATTGCTACAACCCAGGAAGTTTGACGGATGGTGAAAGCGGCTGTCCATGTGCTAGCCTCCATTTTTTGATCTGTAGTAAAAAAATATTTATTGACAATATGATGAAAGTATAACCCTAGGTTATGCTGCTGTGTAGCATTTTGACCAATGCTCTGATACTGTGCTGGTCACTCGGGTTCGTGGGGAAAGAATAAGCGTTAAGCTTGACCCACAAGGAGATCCAAGTTCCTTGTTAGAGAGAAGACTAATACTGTACATGGAAACTAGCGAATTATCAATGGTTGTAAACCTAATGTTCTATAAATTCATCCTTTTAAGTGATATAGGAAAGCCTGAAAGGACAATTGTTGGCAAGGAAAGGGAGAAATCTTGGGACACAGGCCTACATGCTATAATGAGAATTTATTAAACGCTTGCTACCTGCCACGAATAGTGCTAAGTACAATGATGAATTATCTCTTTTAATCTTTGCTTAAAAAAAATCCCACATTTTTACGGATGAGTCTCACAGAGACTAAGTAACTTGACTAAATTCACACAGTTATTAAGTAGTGGAGTTGAGATTTATACTTAAGGCTTCTTCAAAATAGACCTTATGGTATTAATTGCTATAGAAGAAGGGTTTGAACTGGGCCTTGAAGTATAAATATTAGTAGCAATTCTAGTAAGAATTTTATGTTATTACTTGGCATCTGACCAAGGACTCTCATGCTTGACTTCTTCCTCAAGCCCGCGGCTACTTCTTTTCTTATGAGATCCCATGGGAGAGACATACACAAGAACTAATGGCACCTGGTATATGAAGTACCACTCTGCCGACAGTGTAGGGCTCTGCATGTGGCCCAGCACAAATGGGGTTCTTCTTCCATCTGTTTCCAAATCTTAATCCCAGGTGGACAAAATGAATGTCAGATTCTCTGACAACACTCGCAGCAAGAGGAGAGACAAAGATGGCTAGATTTATCCAAAGATACGGTACTGGCTCAGTCTAATGCTGTGGGGCACAGGGCATTGGAGAGTGCCAGAGAGAGAAGCCACACCCACATATGTGAGTCACTAATGACCCATCACCCCAAACACCAGTTGTGGCCCATTTGTGATCATGGGAACTGGTTCCACTAAGATCACTATTTGAGAGGGAGAAGAGGCATGGAGACCTTTCTCCTTCTTCATTACACTCATGATAATAAAGAGGAAGAGAAGGAACCAGACATCCCTGATTGGGGGAGAAGTGTGAACATTGACTGCATTAGAGATATAGGAGACTCTTTGTTTTCTGAATATACAGAGTTTGAAGGGCTACTGGGTTATCTGGATGGAGGTGTCATGTGAATGATTGGACCTACCTAAGCGAGGAGCCAGGGCTTGAGGTACAGATTTGGAAGTCATTTTTTGAGAGATGTCAGGAAAGAGCAGAGGGCAAATAGATTGAATCTTCAAGAGAATTGACGAAAGGGGTCATTAGTTGCAAGACAGTCCAGCAAAAGGAATACAGGAAAAATGGCTGGAGAGGGTGGTGGAGTGGGTGCAGAAAGAGCAGTAACTTCAAAAAGAAGAGGATTTTGAGAAGCAGACCCTAATTATCTATACCGAGCAGTTTAGAGAGGCCTAGAGGGATATAGTTTCTAAAGGGACTTTCAATTAAAAGGGAGTTAATGACGACCTTTGAGAGAGCAGTTTCAGTAGAATGGAGGGAATGGAAATTCAAGTTATGAGAGGGAATGTTAATAAAAAAAGAAGTAAATGTTGTAGAATACGTGTATCTCAGTTGTGGAGAAAGAGTGAGATGGTGTAAGAGGGAAGCAAAGCTAAAGATTATTACTGTATGGAAGAGAGGCAGGAGAAAGTGAACTGGTGAACTGGTGAACTGGTGAACTGGTAAGGAGTTGTGGTAACACTCATCACTACCTGATATTTGCTTGCTTGTTGATTGAATAATTTACTGTCTGTCACTTCCAACTAGAATGTAAGGTTCAGCAGAATGGGGGCCTTGTCCATATGATCAGAGGGGAAGACTTCCACTGGAATATAAAATCCATGGGACTGCCTCTCTGTTGTTCTTTGCTAGATCCCCAGTGCCCCAAACAGTACCCATCACGCCGTAAGTGCTCAATAAATATTTGTTGAATACATGAATAAATGAATGGGCAAATACCCAGTGTCTACAACAGTGCTTAGCACATAGTGGGTGCTCAAACACCCGCATTCATTGGTACCAAATGAATGGTGAATAAGAGATTGAAAAGAATTGGGAGGCAGTGGTGAGATCCAGCTGAAGCTAAATGGCACATCTTTGTAGAGGGTCAAGGTAGCATGTTCTGTATCTTCTTCTAGGAGTGCTTCGTGCCCAAAGGTAAGGGAATAATACTATTAATAAGAAGAAAACATTAATATAGTGGGGTCTTTTGTGACTCCACTATGTTCCAGTTGCTATTCTAAGTGCTTTCTGTGTGGAAAGTTGCTTTGTCCTCACAGCCGCTGTGTGGTAAGCACCATTATCACCCTCTTTCACAAGGAGGAAACTGAAGCCTGGAGAGCGTTAGCAGAAAAGATGGCCAAGATGAATCAGGATCGGGAGTCATGACTATTGTGACAGATTAGGGGTGACAAATTCCAATATGGTGGTGAAGACAACATTAAAATGGCTTCCTCCAGGGACTTCCCTGGTGGCTCAGTGGTTAAGAATCTGCCTGCCAACGCAGGGGACACAGGTTTGAGCCCTGGTCCAGGAAGATCCGACATGCCATGGAACAACTAAGCCTGTGCGCCACCACTACTGAGTCTGCGCTCTAGAGCCGGTGAGCCACAACTATTGAGCCCTCATGCCACAACTACTGAAGCCCACGTGCCTAGAGCCTGTGCTCCGCAGCAAGAGAAGCCACCACCACAGGAAACCCGCGCACCACAATGAAGAGTAGCCCCCACTCGCCACAACTAGAGGAAGCCCTCGCACAGCAACGAAGACCCAACACAGCCAATAAAAAATAAATAAATAATTTTTTTAAAAAATGGCTTCCTTTGAAGTTCAGCGTGGAATGGAGCCCAGTGGAAATCAGGAGGAGATGGGCAGTCAGAAGTAGGTGAGAGGGAGTGTTGTGAGCAGCTCGGTGAGAATGAGGGAATCAGAATATCAGAGTCAAAAGGTATCTTAGAGATCATTTGGAAGAACTACCTTATCTTACAAAAACACTGTGAGAGTATTAGAGCAGTACCTGTAATTTTGTCACCTATGGAAATCACAGCTATTTTCAGATATTTATGATTGTAGCAGATATTTTGAAGTATCATTTATAATCATCCCTGCTTCAAAATTACAGTCTTCATTAGACTTGCCATTAGACCTGCCATTTTATTGCTTGAGCTAATAAAGAAGCATAGATATTACATCACAATTTTTTGTAAAATATTTGATAACTGTATTTCAGTATAACTGGTTTTCTTTATATTTCTTTTTCTTTTATACACTTAAACCCATCCTTCTGAGAAGGGTTTCACAGGCTTCATCAAGCTGTCGAAGTGGCCTATGGCCCCAAATGATTAGCCCTGTGATAAGGAAATGGGGGCCTAGAGGGCTTACGGGACCCAAAATCCTATCGCTAATCAGTGTCAGCACTGAGGCCGGCACCCAGATCTCCTAACTTCTAGTCCAGTGAGGCTCTCCCCGCTACCATGCTGATGCCTTTTGGTGTGGAGGAGAATGAGAAGTTCTACCTGCAGAAATGCAGTAGTTCTGAGGGTATTATAGACTGAATGTTCGTGTGCCCCCAAAACTCGTATGTTGAAATCTTAACCTCTAATGCGATGGTATCAGGAGGTAGGGCCTTTGGGAGGTAGTGAGGTCATGAGGGTGGAGCCCTCATGAAAGAGTTTACTGTCTTTATAAGAGACCCCAGAGAGCTCCCTTGTCCCTTTCTGCCATGTGAGGAACAGCAAAAAGACAGCCATCTATGAACCAGAAATGACCCTCACCAGACTCCAAATCCGTCAGTGCTTCGATCTTGGACGTCCTAGCCTCCAGAACTGTGAGAAATAAATGTTTGTTGTTTGGACCGCCCAATCTGCAGTGTTTTTTATTACAGCAGCTGGGATGGACTAAGACAGAGGACAAATGGAATGGTTGAAGATGGGCATTTGCCCTCCCTGCTCATTTCATCTCTTTCTCCAACTCTCTGTCACACACACGTTGATTAAAGAGAAGGTAAATCCTCTGTCTAATGTGGGGGGAGAACATCTTGTGGGCAGTCTCTATCTGGGAAATTTGTGTCTAATATTTCATGAATTTCCTTGCTTTTTATTCCACTATCAGTTGCCAACTTATCTGCTCCTTCTTACTAGAGCTGGGGTCAGGACCCAGCCTGTCTTAGATTCTGACATTATCTTTCTGCTTGTTATGCTCTCATAAATCTACCAAGCTTTTCCAAGGATGTCTTAAGATGATAACTTTCCTACTTTGAACACTCTCTCTATAGGAAGCCTCCCAGTTTTCTTTGTCTTGGTGGAAGGAATGGACCTGTATACTCCAAGGGAGAAGGAATTGGGTGATAAGAAGCCAGAAGGTGCTAGAAGCAGGGGTGAGGAAAAAAAGGGTGATTAGTGACATTGGCCTGCAATGTAAAAAAACTACAATGAGGTATCACCTCAAACTGGTCAGAATGGCCATCATCGAAAAATCTATAAGCAATAAATCCTGGAGAGGGTGTGGAGAAAAGTGAACCCTCCTATGCTATTGGTGGGAATGTAAACTGGTACAGCCACTATAGAGAACAGTATGGAGGGTCCTTAAAAATTTGAAAATAGAGCTACCATATGATTCAGCAATCCCACTCCTGGGCATATGTCCAGAGAAAAGTGTAATTCGAAAAGATACATGCACCCTAATGTTCATTGCAGCACTATTTGCAGTAGCTAGGACAGGGAAGCAACCTAAATGTCCATCAATAGATGAACGGATAAAGAAGATGTGGTACGTATATACAATGGAATATTACTCAGCCATAAAAAGAACAAAATAATGCCATTTGCAGCTACATGGATGGACCTAGAGATTGTCACACTGAGTGGAGTAAGTCAGACAAAGACAAATATCATATGATATCACTTATATGTGGAATATAAAAAAAATGGTACAAATAAACTTATTTACAAAACAGAAATAGAGTCACAGATGTAGAAAACAGACTTATGATACCAAGGGGGAAGGTGGGGCAGGAATAAATTGGGAGATTAGGATTGACATATACACACTACTATATATAAAATAGATAACTAGTAAGGACCTACTATACAGCACAGGGAACACTACTCAGTAGTCTGTAATGGCCTATATGGGGAAAGAATCTAGAAAAGACTGAATATATGTATATGTATAACTGATTCACTTTGCTGTAACGCATTGTAAGTCAACTATACTCCAATTAAAATTAATTTAAAAAGTATAAGTTATCTCTAAAAAAAAACCTCAGTAGGGCACCAAAGGGTCTAACTGATGAGACTTAGGAGGGAATAGATTTAGGGTGTAATGGCATGGCTGAGAGATTTGTTCAGGAACATTTTTATAAAGAGTGGTGGAGGAGGAGGCTCTGAGGAGCTCTTCAGAGGACAGGTGAGCGTGATGGATGAGTCAGGTGAGCTGAGAGAAGGCAAGAGGAAGGAACTGACCTTGACTGGGTGGGTGCCCATCATGAGGCCGGTTATTGTAGATACATATTACCTAATGTAGTCTTTAACTGTGTGGGATGGTTGCGATTCCCATTTTACACACGAGGGGAAAAAAGACGCAAAAAAATATCAAATGACACAAACGCAGGTGTTCCAAAGCTGGAAGTTGAGATTTCGACTCAAGCTTAACTTATTCGAAATCCCTCATTGTTTTCTCTATGTCCTGATGCTTTCCAAAGAATAAGGAAGCATTTGGAGCAGGAGGAAATCAGACAAAGTGATAGGAGATGTGTGTGCATAGATTGGTGGTACAGTCTGGGAAGTCTGCCTGGAAAAGAGGCAGAGAGAAGCATTAGAGGTCTTGTCACTTTCCCTTTCAGGTATCTATTATTGACTAAACTCCTCTATGTGAGCTGTGGGTTTCTTTTGGGATGAAAATGACTATGTTACTGTATTAAAGTAATGCAATGTAACAGCCCTCTAAATAGGATGCTAATAAAATAACAATGCATTGCCCAAGTCTTTGCTTCTGGAGATTTTTATTATAGTATCCTGCTAAGAGTGAACTTTGTTTGAACTGCAGGGAGCAGAGTATTTGGGAAATGATTTTTTGGATATAGCGCATAGAAGTAAACTTTCCTCACCTCAAACTTGCAGTATCATGTAAGCCTAAGGAGACACTGTCTCATTGCCAGGGCTGTTATGCAGCCTCTGGACAGACAGAGACCAAAAGTGGAGAGTGTTATTCCATGGAAATGGAAGACACTGGTTGGAAATACTGGAGAAAATATTAAACGTTCAGTACTTCTAGAGGAAACATATCTATTTGCCATTTCTGAAAGAGCAAACGTTTGAAAATTTAGCTCTGAGATTTTTCTCTCGTCTGATTAATTTTGCAGAAAAATAACATATTTCCCAAGTCAGATTCTAATATTTCTGTGCCATACTCGATCAGGAAAGCAAATTTTCTGAATAAAAATAAAAAGCTGGAAATGGTATATTTTTTATATTTTACTTTTCCTTTGTAATCAACACTTAAAAAGTCAAGGAAATAGAAATAAACATTTTGGGAATGAAATTTGTATAATGAGTCAAATTAGTAAGTCTAGTTTGTCAAAAATGCTTTTTGTAATCCTCTTTCATTTGTTCATTAAGAATAGTAAATATAATTAGTAGAGTAAAACTTTAGTAATGCAAAGCTTTTTTCAACAAGTCTGTATGAAATGAGAGCCAACAATTTAAAACTGTTAGTGATCTTTTTAAGCTTGTGTGTGTGTGTGTGACCTTTCTTTACCTCAAATATCTCAAAACAGGTTTTTTTTACCCCAGTAGGTACTCGTGGCAAATCTAAATATCACCAGTGCTATCATAAAACAAATTTTTCTGTTTTTATTTCTTCTTGGATTAACATTTGGCCCTCCTGTTCATTCCTCTTTCTTATTTGTTTGTTTGTTTATGTGTGTCAAATAGCTAAAGGTATAGAAAAACAATATTTTCTGCTCTTTGCAATTTTTCTAGGTTGCCAGGTTCTGTGAGAGTCCTGGCTTATTAATGTACCTGACTTTTCCAGCATTTATCACAAATGTAAATGAACAGTCTGTGGTGTAGCCTGTTTTCAGGATGGCTCTGATGATCATGTTGCTATGGTGATAACAGAGCATACAGGTTCATGAGACAGTATTAGTAATGCAGCAGCTTGAAACTTAATCAGTGCACCGCGACTTCTCCCCCATATTTCAATATCACTTCGGCAAATTGAATTCCAGGCAGTTGTCAGTCCAATGTATTCCCTGTGGTTTCTCCTCTGCAAAATTGCCTCTTTATTCTATACACTGATGATCATGGAGTAATTGAAATCTGCAGCTGTTTGTCATGCTATTTATACGACTCTGCCTTGTAGCCAGCAACCTTTGTATGGTGTGCACTGCAGGTAACAATTAGATCTAGAAACCTCTTTTTGGTTGAACAAGTGAATGATTGTTTTCCCCTAATACTCCAGATTTTGGATACTTTATGTGATACCTTGTTTTGTGGGGAAAAGTTCAGCCAAGGTTTAATCACAGTCTATTACGGCAGCATGACTGGGGCTTTGCATTCTTTGCTTCCAGTGACTGTGAGACAACTGGAGTGTTGAGAAAAAGGGCTCCCTCCTCAGGGGAGGTGCCCCTCAATCCCCCACCAATCTGCTCTCCAGCTGGGTCAGAAACCGGACTCTCCAGCTTCCAGTGGCCCTGAAACATTTGCAACAATAGATGTGAAAACACAATTCAGTGTGGAAAAGAAAGCAAGCATCTCGGGCATGTGGCATGGCTTGGGCGTGGAATAATGCTTTCTCTTCAGGCTGCTTTGTGACTCGGGGACTTAAGACCCTTCACTCTTTCCTGGTGAACTGTTCCATTATCAAATCTCCCTATAGCTCTTTTGGGGTTGTTTTGAGGGTCAGTACATGATTTTTTTTTCCTGAATGTGAGCTCCAAGGGAACATAAACTGCACTTTATTTGGAGCCCAGCAGGTAGAAAGTGTCCCTTCTTTTCTGTTCCCTGTAATATGTGCTGACATAAGTGGGAAGCTCTTGCCTTTCCCCTCTCAGCTGAAGGTAGATGATTTCATTTTATGTGTTCCACCCACTCAAAAATGGTCATGATAGCATGAGATGGGAATGTAATATTGCCTGGTTTTATAAAATAAAAGAACGGAATAACTGGGGAAGAGCTGGGTCTTTAGAGATCCAGGAGGCATTTGGTCTTTCCTGCCTCCATGGGACCCCTCAATAGTCTTCTCCACACATGCTGTCCTCTTCCCTGCATTGGCCGAGGACCACAGTTACCTGCTTTCTAGCTAAGCCAGTTCTCTACTGTGTGCATTCTTCTATTCTCTTCCCTCCAGCTGGATGGTCACGCCTCCCTCTTGCTGTTGTGGTATTCAGCCACTGACGTTGTCTGGGGGTTCTTTGTACCGTTTAAAAGTTACTGAAGGTCAATCTGTGAACAATTTTTTTGTCAATGTTGTGAAAAACCAACTAGGTATTGAAAAGAAAGTTTCTAGAGAGCTCAGTGGAATCGTCCGCAACAAACATGGATTGCATCTCCACGTTGCATAACCAATGCGAATATGAGACCTACGTTTTTTACTGTCTTGAAGTATCAGGGTTGTTTTTTTTTTTTCAATTACTGAGAAAGTTTTCCAGCAATTTGTGTTTTCAGTTAGCTAGTTATTGCCTTCTGGCCAGTATGTGTGTCATACGCCACTGATCTCTCTGCAGCAGATGGCTTTGTATGTTCACAGAAGAGCTGATGACAAATCTGAAATTTAGTGGATATTAGTGGGTTGATGGTAGCTGGTGATCCTGGGAGTCTTGCTTTTTTTTTTTTTTTTTCCCAACTTTATATTCTTTATTTTATTGACCATTTCCACACAGAGTCTCAGACCCAATATTGAACTTGAAAAGTGTAATAAAGTCCTATAAAATTTGAAACCTAGGAAAATGGTGTTATTTTGCTTGTTTGATTAACTAAGGGTTAAACAGAAAGAGTCTCTCTTTAGCATCACTTAGATATATCCTTACTTTATTTCCCTCAAGGCTGCAGAAGCATTCCCCCCCTCAGTTCCTTTCAGTGATAGTTCGAATGCCAACGAAACAAATTTCAAGGGCAGAGCTGTAATTAGGGCAGAGGGCATGAAAATTTAGAGGACACCCAAATTTAAAATAATGTTTAAAAAGATTGGTACATGTACAAGTTTACAGCATATGCACGCCTTCAGCATTACAGGAACAAATGGTCTTAATACCTACTTAGCAAGAGTGATTGGCTCAGACAGGAAGCTACCAGATGGCTCAGCGCTGTCAATAACGCCCATCTGACAGCAGCATCGTGAACCACGAAGTTGAGGGCAAATTCTAAGGCTCCAGGTGGCAAGTTTAAAACAAGAGATTGTTTAAAATCTTTATTTAAAAAAAGAAGAGAAATGAATACCAAATTGCAAAGTGGAAACACTCTTCACTCTTTTTGTGTTATGTACTTCATGCTACTTAGTTATGCAGAACTTGCTGTAAATTGATTTGCCGTAAACAAACAGCAAAAAACCAAGTTGCTTAAAAATATGCCATGGGATTTTTTCTTTTCATTTGAACCCTTCTTTCCCTCCCTCCTTCCTTCCCTCTCTCCCTCCTTCCTCCCTCCCTCCCTCCCTTTCCTTTTTTTTTGTTCATTCTTCCTCTCTTCTTTTTTCCTTGTGTGCCAGTATTATCTGTCACAATCAAAACTACATGCAGGTGATACTTAGGGAGTGTGTAGGGTTATCACCTTGGGTTTGTGGGGTTTTGTTTTGATGACCTCAGATAACCCTTTTCATACCACAGAAAGAATCATGCTTAATTCCACTTAAACGTGGTTCTCCAAGTGTGAGACTTTCTAAGCTTCCAGTCTGAAGAGGTTCCAGGGTTTTTTAATTAGGAAAGCTTGGAAGCCTGACATGAACTGGGCCTATATAGGCCACTACTTGGAATACTTAGAGGAAATCTCACTGTCCTTTCCCTTTAGGAATCAACTAGACCAGGAGTGAATAAAACGATTTCCACCTTTGATCCCAGGTGTATTGAATTGATTTAAACTTAAAATTATTCTCATTTGCCTCATGAAAATATGTATGTACATTGCCCGGCCAAAGCAGCCTGTGGGTTTTCATCTACATCTGGGCTGAAATCACATTTCTCTGAGCCCCTACCCATTCCATCCGTATGGAACTTACCCCCTTCAAAGTTTCCCAGGCTATTTCTGGGAGTCCCTGAATGGGTGTCTCACATATGTGCACAAACACATCCAATATTCTCTTCTATTTCCAGGTCCTGGGGCCTCTGAAAGTCCTACCTCAGTTCCTGCTCACAGTGCTGACTTTTTGGGTCGCGTCCCATTTTTGCACGATACCAAAGCTCCAGGCCTCAGAGGGGCAGAGGTGAGGAGAACTATTTTCTCTTCAACTCTAAGTTATATTTGGTCATGTAGGCTCTAAATCAGCTCCATGTGTGCCAAAATTTAGATACTAATTACAACTTTTGAGTGCTTATTATGTGTTATGGCTTTTTTCTGGTCTTAAAAAAAAAGCTTTTATGAATTGTTTCATCAGTCATGGCCCTCACCCCTCTGGTATTCAAATCTGCTCCAGGTAGCCAGATGGGGGGATTTTCAGTACCCTGTCCCTGTCTACTAGAGCAACCTAATCTTCCTGATGTGATTCATCTTATCCCCAAAACAACCCGTTTTCTTTTTTTTCTTGAACTCTCTTCTGTGCTAACTAGGCTAGGTTGTGTTTTCTCCTTGGAACCACAGTAACTTGTATATCTCAAGTCTAAAATAGGTGCTTTGCTTTATATTTTGCACAGTTAATAGGCTTTGTAGAATGAGTAGTTTCTTCTAAGAGTTGCCTGTTCAATAGATTAATTCAAACTTCTTGCAAAACAGAGAACTGCTTGAACCTCTAATTTTCAGTTTTTCCAGATTCTACCTTCCCTAGCAGAGACACAAAAACTTTGGGGCCAAGTTTCAGTCATAGCTTGAGCTCTTAGAAATCTGCACTTCCCCATCCTTCCGCAGTACCTGCAAGAAAGGTGTGTCTCCCAAGCAAATAACCTAGGAATGGGAAGCCTAAGATCCAGGAAGATCCAGGTGTCTCTACCTTCCTTGTTCCCTCTGTGTATGTGTGTGTGTGTGTGTCCCAGGTAAGTCAGGGACCATGTCATCACTAGGCAAGAGCTGCTGCTTCTGTATCCACAACAGTACCAAAGAGCAGGCCTTAAGTCCTAGTCATGAGGTTATATAAAATGGACTGACAATCCCATTTACCCTCCTGGGATATTTGGTTTCACCTTTGGAACTCAGGTGTAGTGTGCAGAGTTGTATGACACCAGCATCATTCATTCACTCATTCATTCATTCACCAACCACATTTACTGTACTAAGTACCAAGCACTTGTGAGTACTGCCAAGAGCAAAACAGTCAAAAACCCTGTTCTCCTGGAACTTACTGTCTAGTCAGAGGAGACAGGCAATAAACAGGATAAGTAAGTAAATTATAGAGCATGCTATATAATGATAAGTGCTAAGGAGAAAACTAAGACAGCGATGGGAAAATGTAGTGCTGTTGTGGAGTGGGTTGCAATTTTAAATGGGTGATATGCTGAGGAGGTGAGGCCTGGGCAAAGATCTGAAGAAGGTGAGCCATGAAACTCCCTGAGAAAAGAAGAATCCACCCAGAGGGACAGCAGGGTGAAGGCTCTGCTGCTGGAGTGCGCCTGGAGCTGGCTGAGTGTGTGAAAGGTTAGAGGGAGAGGCGGACAGAAAAGAAACTGGGGGCTGAGGTCGTGGAGGGCTTCCTGTAGGGCCCCAGTGCTTCCTGTGAGCGAGGTAGGAAGCGACTGGGAGAGGGGAGCTGGGAGAATGGAGCTGCGTTTCCTGAGATGGGGAGACTGCAGGAGAGGCAGACTGGGGTGGGGAGTGGTGACCAGAAGCTTGGCTTAGGTCCTGTTACGTCTGAAGTGCTTGTGAGACCTCCACAAAGAGCTGCTAAACAGGCAGCTGTATGCACATACCTGCTGTTCAGGGGAGGGGCAGGGCCAGAGACACAAAGTGGGAGCCTTCAGTGCGAATGGTGTTCAGAGCCAGGATGTTGGATGAGATTTCCAAGGGCAGCACTAGGCCCACCTGGAGTCAGTCTTGACAAGTGAGACCAGCAGCAAGTCGGATATTTTCCTTCGGCCCTGTTTACCTGCTGGCATTTGGGCGCAGAGTTCACAGAGTTAGATGTAAGCAAAGTCAGAGCTTCACCAGGACAGTATGACAAAGCAAGACGGGACAAAGGAGGGGAGAGTGTGCAAGGAAGAGATTTTGGTAAGGGGTCATGGAATGTATCTGATGTGGAGGGTGCAGAGGATATAAAGGGATGCATTAAAGGAAAAGTGGTAGGATCAGTGGATTATACGTCTTGGTGGGGTAGAAAATTGTAGGAACTGGGGTTCTCAAGGAATAAACTGGAAAGTTAAGAGGGGAAACTTGGGGCTCAGGGTGCTTTAGAAGAGACTGTGTAAGCATTGGAGTCATTTGTAATGATAGAGTTTATGGCCTATTTTAGGCTTGGCCATGACCCACTTCAACTGATGTGGAATAGGTTTAGTGAGTCAAGAACTGCATTGTTAAAATGAAATACGATAGAATGGGAAATACTGGAGTAATTACAAGCAATAAGGACACATATAGCTTTGTGAAATGTTTGTTTCAATTTTATATGTGTATATATCATATGTATTCATATAAATTATGTACACATAGACGTCTGTTTGTATTGGGTCACAATGTAAAATGTATTTCTTAATTTAAAGTGAATTGCAGAAGTTTGGAAAACACTGTTGGGTTTGTTCATGGGAGCAAATAGCTGAGGATAAGGGTTTTAGAGGTATCTGCATGTCCTAAACAGTCTTAAAAAAGCCAGCCAGTCCCTGAGTGTCTTGTGTGTGGTGAAAGTTAGTAACTCAGCACACCCAAACCAAACAGTAACACACTTATGAGGGACTCTGTTGTTAAACTTGCAAGTCTTCTTCAAAACTAAATACCTGTAAAGCTATTCTTTTCTTTTTCTGTCTCTTGTTAAGTATAGATGCTTTAAAAATTAAATAAAAAGCTAACTTTTAAAATTTTTATATTTAATAACTATATATTCAGTGAATACAATGCATGCATGCACACATGCGCACACACACACACACAGAGACACCCCTGATTTACTCTGTGTCCAAACCAAATTTTTCCCAGTTATGGCTAAAATAGCATTATTTATAAAACATACAAGCTTTCTTAGGTTAAAAAAATATTGTAACCCTAGACACCCACATGGCAACTCCATGGCAAAACTTAATGACAAAATAAAAGCAACACACCTCATCCAAATTGGTATATCCTACTTCAGTTACATTTCAAAAATCATTTTTTCATAAAAGTTATTTGAAATTTAAAACTGTGTCTCTGTGGCGTGTTATCATTTGAGGTTTGGCTTTGCAAGCAAGTCTGTGGGGTCTGATGCACCTATAACATGAGTGAAACAAGCTCGTAATCACTTCTGAGTCCCTTTGTCCCCTGGGAAGTGGGAAGTGGTTGTTGTTGGTGGGTTTGATTTTAGGCCAGGAGAAGCCTCTGATTGGTGGGTGGCTGGATTAGTTTCTTCGGACTCTCATCACAAAGTACCACAAACTAGGATGACTTAAAACAACAGAACTTTATTCTGGAATCATTCTGGAAGCTGGAGGTCCAAAATCAAGGTGCTGGCAGGGCCCTGCACCCTCTGAGACCAGGTGGAAACCTTCCTCGTCTCTCCCAACTTCCGGTGGTGGCTGTCCGTCCTGGGTGCTCCTTGGCTTGCAGCTGGATCACCCCACTCTCTGCCTCTGTTGTCACATGGTGCTCCACTGTGTGCCTACATTCCAGGAGGGCACTAACCATCTTGGATGAAGGGCTTTTTATGGTACAGTAGGATCGAATTGTAACTAATTGCCCTTGCAGTAATCCTATTTCCAAGTAAGTAAGTTCACATTCTGAGGTACTGGGAGTTAGGACTTCAATATATCTTTTGGGGGACATAATTCAACCCATAACTGTGAGCAACTGGGGAACTGCAGGTGGGCTTTAGCTGTCAGAAACCTAGTGTGGAAGGTTGGGGGCCTCCATGGCTGGTGTGTTCATGGCAGGACCTAGACAGCACTAGCTGTTCAGATGTGTAGATCACTCATAAGTCAACTACATCATGGATGCATCTATTTGAAAGGTCACAGTTACACTGGGTGGAAATAAACAAATAGGAGAATTTTACATTTAAAGGAATTAACGGTCTATAACATTTTCATCTGAATTATGTCCTAAAAGCTCTCATTCCTTCTCTAAGGAATCAGAGCAAACTGTGGTGTTAGGTTTCAGTGAGGATTACACAAAAAATGAAGTGTGTTATTTAACAGCTAGTGAACCAAGGACTGTAGTGAGCAAGGACTGTTGACTGTGAGCCAGAGTCCACTCTCAGCACACAGCTCCCGGGCACTGGACGGGGGTATATGAATGGCTAATAGCAGAGGTGAGCTTTGAAGCAAATTGCTTTTTCTTCAAGTATCTTTTCTTTCCAAACTTGCTTCAGTGCAGATGTGTCTCCTGAATAAGTAAATTTCAAGGACCAATTTATAATCCTAAATCCATTCTGTGGATGCCGTGCCAGTCATTGTCAGCAGCAAATTTGAAGACCAGAAGGCACCAAAGATGGTTCAGACAGGAGAACAGGGGGATTAACACCAAGGTGGCTTTTTATTCTTCATCGGTTTCTTAGAGAAATGTCCTTTTGTGTAAAAGGACTTCTGATGCCCCAGTTTATTTCTTTCTCATCCTTTAACAGGTAACATAATCAAGTGAATTAAAATCAGGAGTAATATCACATGTTTACAGCATATTGTTATTTTTAGCAGGCTTTGTAAAAAAGAGAACACATGCAGGGAAAAAATGAAGACTGTAAAAGGCATATACTGAAAGGTTGATTTCTTTCTTTCCTCAATAGTACATATTCTTGTTTTACCTTCATCAGAAATAAGGCCAGATGTTCCTTCCAGTGTTGTCTTCATTTGCGATAATGCCACTCCTGGTCCCTAGCCAGTAGAACTGGTGTAGTGAGTTGCTTTTCCACGACAAGAAAATGGATTGCTGATAATCAGACTCTTCCCTTTGGTGGCCAGTATCAAGAGTGTGAAAGGTGACGGTCAGGATGAGGAGCAGTGTTCGTGATCCCATCACCTCTGGCATCTGCACATTGTACCTAGAAGCTCTGGGGCAACCTTATGCGGAAAAGCACACCCAAATTGAATCGGAATGGGAGAATTTCCTGGGATATGAGATTTATTTTTCTTATTAGAAAAAATGAATGGGCCTGAGAGGTTGTCATTTGGATAAGAACTTAAAAAAGCCAAGGATGCAGAAAGTCCTCATTAAAATACTACCTGTGTGCTTCAGTCCTCTTGGGAAAACTGCCAATACCAAGGAAGGGTCAAGCCTGCTCGGGAAATTTTAAATCATATCAATTATTCTTATGCAGCCCCGGAATCCAGCATCTGGTTTAAAAGGTTGAAACTTGCTAAGGGTTTTTTGCTCTTGCTGTGTGGACCCCAACGAGAAGGTATTATCAAAGGTTATTGCAGCCAGGACTATGAAAGTTCTGTCGATTGAGAGGGAAGCAAATGCAAGTAGACATTATAAAAGATTACTTTCCGTGCTGCTAATGATCACTTTTGGTTTTGGCTTTGCTGAATGTTCAGGAAAGAAAGAGAGCTCACAGGAAAGGAATTTGTTGCAAGAGAATAATTGCCCAGTACATTACACAGCACAGTGGGGTTATAGAGTATGAGAAAGTGCAATATCTAACCCACCCTCAGAGTTACAGTAATAGTTTGATTCAACTTCTTATACAGAATGCTGAGAAACCAGATAGTTTTGCCCAAACGATTGGGCTGCAATTGTCTTGAAAGTTTCTTGGGGGAAATGCAATTAGTGACAAGATTTAATAAAAGCAAAAAAAAAAAAAAAAAAACAACTGAATGTGATGATGAGCCCCCATTTTTTTGTTCTTTCTATGTAGTGTAGGAAAATAGCAAGAAAACGATTACATGATAACTAAATGAATTAAACAAAGCTCCAAAACATAAATTAGAATTTAACTATGCCATTAAAAACTAATTTAATTTGCAAGCCATCATTACTAGATAATAAAGACCCATTGCAAAATGTACAACAATATCTTGTGAACGTGTAAAAAAAACAAGTAATAAATCTCATTGAGCAGATGAGTTTCTGTTACATTAGCAGATAAAAATGCTGAATGGATGTATCAGGCTATAATGAAAACCAGCAAGTAATGGAACAATTGGTTTGCTTAATTTTTTTTTTTTGGTTATAAATGGTTTTATAGTTAAAGGAAGGCCTCAGGGAAAATTAGAGAAGCACATGCAGTGTATGGATTTGGTGCAATAAAACCTGTTCCAAACCAACTCCAAGAAAAGGCATTTAAATATTTTGTTTGTCCACATATGAAATTTATTAGAGTCTTTCCTTCACGTGCCAACAGTGTCTTGTTTTAGCTAATTGAAAATCTGATGAAAAATGCTGCCTTGTCTCTATAGTGTATCTTATTAAATTGTGCTGGAAATAGCAAGGTGTATATTCAATATAAAACATGCAAGAGATGTGAATAAAAAATGTCTAGTTCTGGGGTTACTCTTTAAAAACTTACTAAGAACATATCATTAACATTTTCTTGTCTGATCAGAATACAATGCAGATGAGTTTCAGAAAACTCAGTTTATTGGAAATGAATTTTAAATGTATGTTCGCTGATAAAATAGCCAGTTAGTATTTTCCCCCTACCTGTACTGTGACTGCTGGCAGAACCTGCAGGTGGAATCCAGTACCCGCTGACTGACAGGCATCCTGGAGTGCTGCCAGCAGATGGCAGTGTCGCCCTGCTTTTCAAGCCTGGTCCTCTTCAGCCTTTAAAATTATTTTTAGGGCATCATGGCATTAATTTGCAGTGAAAATGAAAACTTTCCCCCTGGTTGTGTCCTTCCATTTGAGGCTGTGCAGTGACTCTGTGTAGTGATCTGATGCTGAAGAGAGACCTGACTGTCTCTTCCACGTGGTGATGCTCCCACAGAGATTTTCACAAGCTAAATTATTATGGTAATGCTTTTATTAAATTGCTTGGTGATGTGACACAGTTGGACATGCTTATCGCTATGGACTGAATGTTTGCGTCTCTTTCCCTTTTCCCCTCTGTTCAAATGTTGAAGCCCTAACCCTGATTGTGGTGGTATTAGGAGGTAAAGAATTTGGGTAGATAATTAGGTTTACATGAGGTCAGGAGGGTAGAGGCCCCGTGATAGGATTAATGCCCTTAGAAGAAGAGGAAGAGACACCAGAGTTTCTCTCTCTACCATGTGAGTATACAGCAAGAAGACTATCTGCACCTTGATCTTGGACTTCTAGCTTCCATAACTGTGAGAAATAAACATCTCTTGTTTAAGCTACCCACCTATGATATTTTGTTACAGCAGCCCGAGCTGACTGAGACACTCATTTATATTTTACACTGTCCTGAAATCTTCACGTTAAAGAGGGTTAACATGTAGCTTAAACATCAGCTCACCTCTGCAGCTGTTCCTAAATTACCCCATTGGGCTGACACTCCTGTTCTATGCTGTGTTTTCCTGTTTACAGGCCTGGAGACTTACTGCTTTCTCCTGAGAATTTCTGCATATATATTTGCTTTCTCACTAGACTGTAAGCTTCTCAAGGACAGTGCTATTTTTTTGTTCTTGAATCCCTGGCCTTCCACCCAGTGTTGGGCATTTTGTAGTCACTCAAAAGGATTTGTTGAACTGACTCAAGTCTTGTCTGAGGGCTCACAGGATGAAAGTTTTTATGTACTGTTCCATTTTATAGAGTAGCTCAATGATGTACTTAAGGAGAAGCCAGGAATTCTTGCCTTACAAAATGAAGCCACACTCCTAACTTTAATTTTGCTGAGCATACAAACAAGAAACTTTACCAATTACAGTAATTAATAGAAAATGATATATTGAGTTGCATTGCCCAACTCGAAATGGGGCCACTTTCTAACATAGCAACTTGCTTATAGTTCATTACCAAGAATGAAAAATTTTAAATCTAATGAAGTGGCAGAGGAGACAGAATGTCAATACTAAGGTGAAATGAACCTTTAAATGCAGAATTATCAATAAATGTATTATTGATTTTAGGAGAGTAGTCATAGATACAGTCATTTATTTGTGAAACCACCTACTTTTTATAAATGATTTATTGCAGAAGTGAGGAAAGACTATATTTCATTTCAAAATTCTGGATGCAAGAGATGAAATAATTATCCAAATGACTCTTACACAGATTACATTTCCTTTATTTATATTTCTTTTAATGTCACAGCATTCTTTATTAGATTATGTACTAAATGACATCTTAAAAGTTCTAACTTGAAAGTCTCCATCTATGAACTGTTATTAATATGAAAACGTTTACTGAGCCCCTGGGGTTTTTAGCTGGAGAACATTTTCCCCACAACTCAAGTTTACTTGTCTCCACAACCAGATTTACTGCTTTCATCCGGCAAAAGGAAACGTCAGTGCTGTGCTTCTCCCATTCCTCACTGCAGTAGCATCTTGCTAGTACCAATTCCGGGACCCTCTTGTCTTTAGAGGAGATGGATTCTTCCAGGCAGAGGATTTTCCTGTCAACACTTGGGCAGACAGTGTGGAATAGAGGGCCCAGGGTACGTGTGCTCGGTTCACGTTGTGAGTACTTAGACCTCAGGCAGTGCACACATCCGCACACTCCTAGGTTCCAGCCCTGGAAGATCTTCTTTTGACATCATTTAATCATAAAAGGAAAGGAAGAGGCTGCTGAATTTGAAACACATTCGTCCTTCTGCCTTTGAACAGTGGCTTGCAATTTATTTTTAGTGATTTGGATTAACTTAAGCCCAATGAATAGTTAATGCTTTGTAATAAATGCCTGGGGATTTTTTTTTTAAAGATTTTTTTTGATATGGACCATTTTTTTAAGTGTTTTGTTTTTTTTTATTGAATTTGTTACAATATTGCTTCTTTTATGTTTTGGGTTTTTTTGGTGCAAGGCACATGGGATCTTAGCTTCCCGATCAGATATGGAACCCACTCCCCCTGCGTGGGAAGGCCAAGTCTTAACCACTGGACCACCAGGGAAGTCGCTAAATGTCTGCTTTGTGGAGAGGAAAACTGAGGTGATCACTGCGTGATCCACTTGTGTTAGAAGTGAGGAAGACCATTACCTACTTACCTCTGTTTTTTCCTAAGGATCAAATGAAAAATGCAAATACAAAAGTGCTTTGAATTTGAGTACGACTATTTACATGACAATTGTTATTATTATTAATTGTGAGTTTAGGCCTTGGGAGCAGTTAAATCAAATATCATAAACCCACGTCATAGGCCTTAGGATGTGAGGAAGAGTGATTCTAGTCAGTCGCAACTCATGTCATTATGACGTGAATATTCCCTGATTCCTCTGCCTTTTTCTAACAGAGAAACAAACTAGATCACACTTCATTAAAAACCAAACTGATAGGACCATCTTCAGAGATGCTCTCCCCCTACTGCGGCTCTTTTGTGCTCAGGGGGTAGGAGGTGGGTTGGGGGGTGGGTATAATGTGTTGGAAATCATTTTCTCTCGTTCTGGTCTGCTTAGTGGCCAAGGTCATCAGCAGCAGGGAGTGGTTGTTAATCTAGAGGCTCCCGCTTGTTTTTTTCACCACATCCATTTACAATAAAGAAGCCAGCTTGGCCTTCATTTGTTCCTAAGAGGGGAATTCTGCATTCAGGTGGTGGTATTTAGCAGCAGGTTCTGCTGTTTCTTCTCCATCCTGGTGGTACGCTGGTATTGCTCCTCACGGAGTTAAATTGTAGTAGGGAAATACGAAAAGAAAGCTCAAAGATGCTGTCTTGTATGGAACATAATGCACAGTTATAACAAACAGAGCTTGATAAAATACCAGCAGCGGGGAGCACAGTTATTTATTGCTTCAAGGGAAAATCAAGCAAAATAGCTACAAATTGTGTAAAGTACATTCCCCCCATCTTTCTTGAGTTTCAGTCCCTCTGGCTATGAAACAGAAAAGATCTTTGTTATTTCCCAGGCCAAGATTTGCCTTCCTTGGTGTGCAGTGCCTGCCTTGGCTTCATGTGAAGGAACAGCTTGAAGCAAATTCTGAGAGCAATTACCTCAGCACCGTGACAAACACGCGTGCACCTCCGCAAAGCCGAGGGGGTGCCCCGGGTGGGTGCATCTCCAGGAGGCTTGGTGTGGGAGCCCTGGCCGGGGAGCTCTCTCCTCATAGTGCTGTACTGTGCTCCTGCTTTCCTCTCTACCTCGGGGCATCAGCCAGGATCATGAGGATGCCCTCTCTTATTTCACGGACAATATTAAAGAGTTAGAAGAGTTGAGTATTGTGTCAAGGGAAGAAAAAAACATTGGAAGAACTATCAGATAGTGTGGAGAACCTCTTATTTCTGTCTTCCCCAAAATTCTGTTGTGGATTGCCGCCATTTCTGGTCCACACTGCATCATTACATCATTATACAGGACAGTGACATCATTATACAGGACATCATTATACAGGACACTGACAGGCTTATTCACGCATAGGCATGGCCACCTAGCAGAGAGCTATGCATGCCATGGGTCACCTAAAAATACTCAGTGCTTCACGGACATGGCCAACTTCAAAGATCTCCAGTAACTGAGGAGAAAGTTGCCTCCACCACGCTGCAGCTGTGACTCCAGTATTGTAAGAGTATGTGGAAACGCCTATGTTCGGTGACTGCAGCAGATGACTACAGCTCATCATTGAAACACCATGTATTATGTTGGTGCTGTGTTCTTCAGTGTTCACTCTGTTCTCTTTTTCATAAGAATATAAGGTCAATTTCAGTAAAATCATAGAAAGTGGAAAATAAAGGGACATCTAGTAAATGATAGGGACTGGCAAAGCATGAAGACCAGTAAAATCACCCAACATGAAATTTATATGTCTATGGGCTGCTGCAAATTAGATCAGGAAGCCCAGCATGCTGCTCATATTACGCATTTGCAATTAATCCTCAAATAAATGTTAAGAAGTAGAAAAGCAAAGATCTAGAAGTACTACTCCAAGTCCAATTTAGAGACCATCTGCTAGAAAATATCCTGGGTTAGAGCCCTCAGACCTGGTCAGGAAGTGTGGACAGACCTTTGAAGAGCAGATGCTGCTGTTTAACAAAACCAATAACGTGAAACGTTGGTTTGTTTTGCTTTCTTAAGTGGAAACAGGATAAAACATTTTGCAGAAATGAATGAGTAAGAATGTGGTGGTAACCCTTAGCAAAACATTGAGAATGACTGCCTAAAATAACACGGCTGGTAAATGACAGAGGAGTTAAGGCAAATGCAGAAACGGAGTATTACTCAGCTGAAGCCAGTTGTGATGTTTCTGAACAACATTTTTTTTTTTTTAATCACATGAATTAACTGTTTGGATATCTTATCCATCTGGACGATCGCCACGTTTTGGAAGCAGTTAGCAATACAGTGTCTTTTTGTGGTGCTTATATTTTTCAAGTCCAGATTATTGATACGTGTTTGGTTAGTAGGGTCCATCCCATTATTATATAAATTGACTGCAGGTTACTGTTTTATGAATTCCACGAGTATTGATTGAATATATGATTAGGACTGCTGGGGTTACAAAATGTTTAGGACTTGGTCCCTGTTCTCAAGGAGTTTATAGCTTAGTAGAGATATAAAAAAGAGGCTTGTAAATAATGAATAATTCAAAGCAGTGTGTAGTTAGTACCCAAAGTTAAATCCAGTCGGTTTTGGGCAGCTCCACGTACACCCCGGAGCTATAGACTGGATCTTCAGCCGTGTGCCAGTGGTTTGACCTTAGATGGCTGCATAGCTTTTCTCAGACAAATCGCATTTATTTAAAATGAATATTAAGTAATATATGACAGCAAATATGATAAAGGCTTAAATGATTTACTGTATAAACAATTCATACAAGTTGATAAGAAAATGCTAAATGCCAAAAGAAAAAAGCTAAAAGCGCCTAAGAGAGATGACAAGCTGGCTTACAGTAAACAAAGTTGCTCCTTCTTGCTATAATAAAAAGGCAAATTAAAACAAAAAAATAAATAAAAAGAATATCACAATGTGTTTGTGAGTATCCAATGGTATAATATATGAAAAAGTGCTCTCTAACACACTTTGCTACATTCCGGACTACTGTTAGGATTCAGAGGTGGAGTTTGCATCTGGTAGAGAGACTTCACTAAGAGGAGTGTTTCATCCGCAGCCTTGAATGGAGGGTTGGATTTCAAAAGCTGGAGACAGGGTGGGGACATTTCAGCCTGAAGGAACACAGCTACACACAGCAGGAAAGAATGAGATTTTTTTTCTTTTCTTTTCTCTTTTTAATTGAAGTGCAGTTGCTGTACAATATTATGTAAGTTACGGGCATACAACAAAGTGATTCACGGTTTTTAAAGGTCACACTCCATTTACGGTTGTTCCAGAATACTGGCTGTATTCCCCATGTTGTACAGTACATCCTGGTTGCCTGTCTTATCCCTAGTGGTTTGTACCTGCCACTCTCCTCATCCCTCAATTGCCCCTTTCCCTGCCTGTCCCCGCTGGTAACCACTAGTTTATTCTCTGTATCTGTGAGTCTGCTTCTTTTTTGTTATAGTCACTAGTTTTTTGTATTTTTTAAGAGTCTGCATATGCGTATGTGTCTCTTACTGTCTGCCTTATTTCACTTAGCATAACACCTTCCAAGTCCATCCATGTCACTGCAGATGGCAAAATTTAGTTCATTTTTGGTGGCAGAGTGGTATTCCATTGTGTGTATGTGTGTGTGTGTTTATGTATATATACACCACATTTTCTTTATCCACTCATCTGTTGTTGGACATTTAGGTTGCTTCCATATCTTGGCAACTGTAAATAATGCTGCTGTGAACATTGGGGTGCATGTATTTTTTCAAATAAGGGTTTTTGTTTTATTTGGGTGTATACCCAGGAGTGACATTGCTGGGTCATATGGCAGGGATTTTTAAAAATTGTAGTAAAATATACATACCATATATTTACCATTTTAACAATTTTAGAGTGTACATTTCAGTGGCATTAAGTACCTTCTCATTGTTGTGTAACTATCACCACCATCCATCTCTGTCTTTTCTCAGTCATTTTTTTCATCTTGCAAAGTTGAAATTCTGTACTCATCAAATAATAGTTCTGTTGGGGGAGGTAATCGAGAGGACCTGATCTCCAGCTGACCCTCCAGCTGGACCCGGGCAACAGGGGGCTCCTTACCCTCTCTCCTTTCCTTGAAACACATGTTCTGCCCATGGTTCCCATGGTTCCCATGGTAGGGGCTGTTTTCAAGGACACAGCTTTGAGAGAGCAATGTGTTGCTGAGACCATCTAGATAGTGAGTGAACTCAGTGAGGGCCTCTATATAATTTTAAAATTCTGGCAGGTGGGTGTGGAGATCTACTCTTCTTGTTTCTGCCAAGACAAGCCTCATAAATTCCCTTGCTTATTAAACCTGCCACCTACCAATCTGGAGTGGTCTGCCTCTTTCTTTGGTCTCTCCTTGCCCTCCATGATGGACAATTTTACCTAGGAAAGTCCTGAATTCCAAACCAAAACTCCTCATTCCCTCTTCTCTCCAGCCTCTGGCAACCACCCTTTACTTTCTATCTCTATAAATCTGACTGCTCTGTGTACCTCAAATAAGAATCACATGGTATTGGTCCTTCTGTGACTGGCTTATTTCAGTTAGCGTAATGTCTTCAGGTTCATTCATGTTGTTGCGTGTGTCAGAATCTCCTTTCTTCTTTAAGGCTGATTAATATTCCATTGCCTATATATACCACGCTTTGTTTATCCATTTATCTGTTGATGGGCATTTGGGTCCCTTTCTCCTTTTGACTATTGTGAATACTGCTGCTATGAACATGGGTGTACAAATCTCTCTTTGAGACTCTGCTTTCAATTCTTTTGGGTATATAGCCAGAAGTGGGATTGTTGGATCATACGGTAATTCTATTTAATTTTGTGAGGGACCACACTGTTTTCCATAGCAGTTGCACCATTTTCCATTCCCACCAGCAGTGCAGGAGGATTGCAACTTGTCCACATCCTTGTCAACAATTGTTATTTTCTGTTTTTTCCTTCTTGATAACAACCACCCTAACGGGTGTGAAATGGTATCTAATTGTGGTTTGGACTTGCATTTTCCTAATGATTAGGGATGTTGAGCTTCTTTTCATGTGCTTTTTGGTCCTTTGTATATCTTCTTTGGAGTAATGTCTGTTCAAGTCCTTTGTCCATTTTTGGACCAGTTCATCTTTGTGATGTTGAACTGGAGGAATTCTTTATACATTCTGAATATTAGGCCCTTATCAGATTTATAATTTGAAAATATTTCTTCCATCCCATAGGTTGCCTTTCACTCTGTTGGTAGTGTCCTTTACTACATAAAAGTTTAAAATTTTGATGTAATCACATTTATCTTTTGCTACTTGTGCTTTTGGTGTCATATCCAAAATAATTATTGCCAAATCCATCATCATGAAGTTTTTCTCTGTTTTCTTCTGAGTTTTATAGTTTTAGCTCTTAACATTTAGATCTTTGATCCATTTTGATTTAATTTTTGTGTATAATGTAAAGTAAGAGTCCAAGTGCATTCCTTTGCATCCAGTTTTTGCAACACCATTTTTGAAAAGACTATCCTTTCCCCAATAAATGAAATGTTTTTGAAGAATGGAAAATGTGTGGAGTAGTTAAGGATCTAGTCAAAGAGCAAGCTGACGAGGTTGTTCGTGGTCATATTCTATGCTGAATATGAGGCTCAGTAGTTTGGAGTTAATTTAGTAGAGACTAAGGTATCATTGATTAGGGCTGTAGTTTAGCAAGTAAATCTGCTGGCCAATATAGGATGGGTTACAGTGGGAGGGAGTTTGCAGTGTAAGGGTTTTTGGAAGCAAAAGAGAATATTGTAGAAATATTTTGTTTTTCTTTGTTAACACTCATCATATCTAGTATAGAAACTCTTAAAAATGTTATTGACAGATGCTCTCACATTTTTGTGATCTATAAAACACTGTTAATGAATTTTGCATTTTGGATTATTTTTCTCATCAAAAACTTTGATTGCTCATAATTTGGAACTTGATAATAAGGGGTGGCATGAAGAAAAATACAAATCACCAGTTACCCCACAGTCTAGATGTTTTGCTGCTAATATTGGCTGCTCACAAGTCCAATTTTATAAACGTATGCATTTTATATAACTAAGAATGATATTGAATGTGAAGTTTTCTATCCTTGTTTTCTCTTTTAAATTTCATTTGGCATTGTTCTATGAGCACATTTCCTTGCCTTTTTAATGAGTTTTAAAATGTATTTAAGTAATAGGTGTTGCAAAAATAGGCAGAAGAACTGGTTCTAATCTCCGCAATAGCACAGACTTGCTCTATAACCTTTACCCAGATGTTCAGCCAATCACAACCTCACTTTTACTGCCTGCAAAATTGGATAATACTTGCTACCTATTCCCTAGGGGCTCAATGAAGAGCAATGAGGTAATGCCTGGGAATTGCTTTTTCTTCTCTGTAAGAAAGGTGCTATGCATGTAAAGATTGTTATATCACATTGAGCCCTTGCTGAGCCAAAGATGGAGAGAGCGAGGGCAGGACCACTTTCTTCCATTCTTTACCATCAGCCCCTGCATCCTGTCTCTGTGAGCTTATGGGCCTGCTTTCTATATGGAGGGCTTATCACATAAACACACAGCTGCATTGTGTTTCTGCAGCTACTGAAAATATTTATGGCTTAGAGAGCAGTCATTCTCAATGATTTGGTTAGTGTGTTATGAACACACAGAGAATATCAGGAGCATCCAGTGGCATTTCAGTATCCCAGCTTCATCTATTCCCCTAGTCATATTTATCATTGTTCTTTAAACCTGAGGTGACTGCTGCCCCCTCTGCTAGCAGTGTTTCTATCTGTATGGATGAGTGTGGCTGTGTGACCTGCTGTCCTTGCTATACTTCCTAACTGTGTCATTTGTCTGCTCATTGCAGGGATGGCATCTGTTAGTGTTTCTTCCTTTTGGCACATAATGGAATGGATAAGATGATGGGTTCATGCCTGTCCTCTGATTACAGAATTCCAGGATTACCTATCACATTTGCCCCAAAACTATGCCTACAACTCTCAAGTATTCGTGGAGTAGATTTCTTTGGGGAGGTTGACTCCATCATTTGTTTTGTGAAACCAGGGTTTTTGCGTCCTCTGCAAACTTCTTTCCACTTTGAATCCAAATATTGCTCAGTTTTCCATAGATGGTAACTGACTGATTTCTCTGAAGTCTTCATGAAATTAGAAGGCAGTAGACAGGGAACCCTTTTCCTGACAGCTTCTTTCATTGAGTGCTTGCAGTCGACAGCATCTTTAGAATCATTTTGGCCATCTTTCAAACAGCCTGTGATATAAGAGTCGCATATGTGTGTTTTAAAGATGAGGAGGCATAGGCTTGAAGCACCTAAGACTTACTCTATGTAAGTGGATGAATCTGGAAGCTAATTCAGGGCTCCCAACTCTAGCCCGGTCCTCTACCCACTGCAGAGAGAGAGGAAGCAGATTCTTTCCCCTGTAGGACAATACAAAATAAGAAATCAAAATCAGAATTTAGGATGGCTGTGTTTTATTCCAGCACGTTTGTCTTCCTCTGGTTTGTGTGACATTAGTCAGCAGAGACTTCGCTTTGCAGTCTGTATATTGTACAGCATCTGAAACAGCCCTCTGGACAGTCAGCAAAGGCTTGAGGTCTTATTCTGTTCTCCAGATCAAACAATGAGCTGTTTGTTTTTTCTGCAGAGGCCTTTAAAACTCCTATATATCTGGACAATGCCTCAAGCATCTAGAGAAATCTGCCCAAGTATCAGGAATATTTCAAAGAGCATTTCTGAATAGCAGTCTTTACATTTTATTCCTAATGTACTTCATCTCTGCATTTTGGAATGCATTCCCAGCCCAGTTTTATTAATCCTACCACCTCTGATAGGAGGAAAGGAGCACACCTTTTATCTCCATTTTACAGATGTGCAGACTGAGTGGCGGGCTGTGTCGAGGGAGGCTTTCAGGCATTCTGACTTATGGAGTCTAATAATGAGAGCCTGGGTCCTCTCATGCCCTCTTGCTCCATGTTGTTTCCAGTTTGCTTTCTCATCTCAAGAGAGCATTTTCATCTTTTATTTTTGGATGATAGTTTCAAGTTTCATTTGCACCACCAGACCTAAAGTCTTTTCTTCTTTAGAAAGCCTGGTCAAGATGACATCTTTCTTTTGTTTGCACATGGGGAGGGGGGGTCTAACAGATAGGAAGATCTGCACCAAAAATGAATCATTTTCCTTGCTTTTAACTCTTCTTAGTTTATCACATGCTGAAGGCTTAGATTTAGATTTAAAAGAACTGGCAATAATATCTACAGTACTGCCATTTAAAAATGTAATACAATACCTAACTTTTTTAATCTTCTTATAAACACATAAATATAGACAAACCCCAATCTTTGAAAATTAATGGGAAATCATAAAATATATTCACTAAGTTGTTTTTTCAAACTGTGTCAGTGAAACTAAGAATGACTTTCCATTTTTCATGTACAAAGCTATTGGCAATTTGTATTACAGAGTGGTTCTTGTTGGCCGGAATGCTATGGAATGTGGTTTTTGTTTATGCTGATTTCTTTTTTTTTAAATAAAGGATAATCACAGCTTAATAGGAGCTGTGTGGTATGCTTGATGACCCAACCGGCAGAGAGCGATGTAGTCTCTGCTAGATCTATGCCTTGTTCAGTAAATGCACATTTGAAGGGATGAGTGAGTGAATGGGTGAATGCATGTATAAACTGAGTTGGACAAAGAAAGCTAGGAGAAATCAACTGGACATTGGAGGGCAATTCATGCGATAATTGTTTGGAGATCAATAGGGACAGCCGCTAAGACTATATTAACTGACCTCAGGAAGGTCAGGTGGAAAAGCTGTAAACTAGGAGGTGATGTTTAAGAGTAAATCTCCAGTGAGGGGAAATAATCTAGAGAAACAACAAAGGCATTGAGCCTAGCAGGCCGGGCATGACTCTCCTAGATTCTTTTATTTAGTGACCCCAAAATATATTGAGTGTCTGTCCTGTACCAAGCACAGTGCTAGTGGCTGAGTCCACAGATGTCCATCTGGTTATGGTTTCTAAGCTCAATTCAAATAGAGGAGAAGACTGGAAATCAACTGATACCAATGTAATATTATTGACAGAGTAGAAATAGCTATATGATTCATCAAAATACATAGAAAGGGAATGATCAGTTTTGCTTAGCAGAAGGTTTTGCAGAGAAAGGAACAGTAAAGATTTTTGTGGTGTTTTGATTTCATTTGAAAACAGCTGTGCTGTTCCTTTAGAAATAAGACAGTTGAGGCCCCCAGGAGCCAAGTAAGGTATCCAAGACTACCCAGCTAATGAGCGCATCAATCCAATTCTGTGTGGCTCCAAAGCTCATACTGTTCCTGCCACGTTGCTACTGGGGGGTCTCCAGGGATCGGGAGAAATGCATCGGGCAGGTACGGGGCAGGAAGAGGGAGTTCTCTGAAGAAGGAACAGTACCTCAGAGTGAGGGAAGCATTCAAGAGCATGGGCTCCTGGGGGATATGAGCATCTCCTTGGTTTAGAAGGTAGGGGCTATGTTGTGTGCCCAGCTGTCTGAAAAGCACCGTAGTCGATAAAAGGATTTTAATGTCCCTTCCAGGCTTGAGGTTTTATAATAGTTAAAAAATTATCATGGGCTTCAAGGGGCAGATTAAATCCTTCATTAATTTGTCAAATATTATTAAACTCATTATTTTCTAGGCTCTATTCTAAGTGCTGGTGATACAGCAGTAAGAACATAAAGTCCCTGCTCTTGCAGAGCCTACATATAGATAGAAAGAGATGCCAAACAAAGGAAGAAACAAGGGAAGAAACAAGGAAAGGAACAATGCTAGACAGCGATAATTACTATGAAACAAAAAAAGCAGAGAAAGAGGACAAAAATGGATGGTGTGAGTTACATTTGAAAGCCATAGAAGGCCTCTACAGTAAGTTGATATTTGAGCAATAGTATCTAACAGAGGAGATCAGACATATATATCAGCAACCACAGAATAAGAAGTATGGGATAAATACTAATAAATACTGAAAAGGACACAATAGAATTTAAATAAAGAAATTAACGCTTCCTGAGCATGCTTATATTTTGGACAACATTCACAATATGCTTGAAAAGCATTATCTGCCCCAAATTTACAGATGGAAAAAAACTGAGATTCAGAGATTCTAACAGCACACGGCCTGGATTCAAACTCAGATTTGTCTGAATCCAAAGCCTGTGCTCTGTCCCCCTGCAAGAGCCTTCTTCTGGGATGAAGATGGGACGCTTAAAGGAGGATTTCTTGGTAGAGAGGGTAGGTGTCAAAGGGTAGGTAGGATTTTGATGTGGGAAAATTTGAAATATGAAAAGGAATGGAACACCCAAAGCAAAAGATAGCAGAAGGGAAAAATGCAGGCTTTGTGTAAAAGCAAGTTGGTTGAAGCCCAGACTCAGAGGGGACCCACAGGGAGAGATAAAACTAGAGACAGGAACAGATTTCAGAACAGAACAGAAATAGAGTCTGCCCTTTATTTGGGAGGCATTGGGAGCAACTGAAACTGTTCCCCAAGAGAGTCTGCTCATGCATAGAATGGGTAAACCCTTTGGTGGAATTCCTGTAGTTCTCTATTTCTCTGATTATTTTATTAAACTCACCAGACTAAGCAGCTTATTGTCAGTGAGTATTATCCACACTTGCTCACTTCACCATTATGTCGAGAGTGTTAACCTGATACAATGTTACATCGGGGAAAGGTACTTGGACATAGCTTTGCATGAAAATCTTTAGGTGTGCCAGTTCTCAATTGATTCCTTGAGAAACGGCATTATTCCAGATGTCACATTGCCAGATGGATGTAGTGCATTGCATGAACTCCATCCGTTGGATCCAACCCCCAACAAGTTGACGAGATGCTGACAGGATGAGAAGGTAGAGGCTAGAGGTGCTGGCATTACAATGAGCAGTCAGGGAGATGTTATTCAAGAGACAAGAAAGAGCACAACTAAATTCACCTTTGCTCCCAGTTGGAGAGCAGATTGCATTCTTTACAGCAATGTGATGATTCAAGCCACCCGCAGTGGAGGGAAAATAGGCTGGGGTGAGCTCTTTAAGGAAGAGCTCAGAGGTATCATGAGAAACCTATATGTGCAGCCAGGGTGCCATTCAGGGTCAGGCTCCTAGAGTGTCCTTCAGGCATTTTGGTGGCCTATTATGTAATCTGCCCTTTTTGTGCTTTCTGTCTATATTTTTTCCCCTGTGCATTGTACATCCCAGTCTCTGTATGTCAAGCTGCTTTATGCCAAAGGCGACAGCCAAAATGTCTTTCAAAATCATCTTTCAGTTATATTTTTCATTCAGAGACCTAGTTTTACAATCAATACCAATGCAAAGCTTCAATCTATGAATGAGCTTTGGAGAGAGGTCCGTGAACTCTTGAAATGTTTTGCACATTTTTGTATTTATATGCATTTGCAGGGGAGTGGTCATGAAACTTTAAAAAATTCTGTTGCCTTGTTAAGGTCAAAATCTCTTTACTTTTCTCGGAATTGCCTGTTTTCCTCCATCCCTCCCACCCTCCCTCCCTTCCTTCCTTTCTTCCCTTCCCTTCAACTTGTTAACCAACTTACTACTTCCTCGCCAACTTCTCAGTTTTCTTTATTTCTTCTTTCACTTAATTCTGCAGCTCTTCTTTTTCTCCTTGTGGTATAGAGTGGAAAGACTGGGAAACAATGAAGGCAGGAGGGTGGAAAGAAATGAGAGTAAGTAAGTAAGAGTCATAGGAAATCAGACAATATAGGGTGGATTTGGGCACCAAAGTATTGGCTATTACTTCTTTCTTCCCATACTTTTCATCCTTACCTCTTTTGGTAAAAGTACTTACAGCATCTACAAAAAAAAAAAAAAAAAAAGGAATAAAGGAAAAGGCAAAGAGAAGAGATAATGAAGGCCTAAATACTGCTCCACACAAAATTAACAAAGGATAAAGGGACACCATATACTAAATTTATGATTTAGGGTTAGAAATGGAAAGTTTTCATATTCATAAGGGTTAAGATTTCAAGTGGGTCAAAAGAAATGATGTTTGAAATGGATCCGAAGCAACCAATGATTAGAAGCAGAAATTAAGTGTAATGAAGACAAATTGGGAAAAAGGACTCTGGTTATTTGAGTTTAAATGTATCACAATATGTTATTCTTACAAAATATACATAAAGTCAAAATACACATAAAGTCAAAACTCCTCTAGAATTATTCTCTAAGATAACTTCATGGAGTATCAGGAATTGCCATGTGTTTCTCTGTTTGCAAGATCTGGGTACACTGGTATTACTGTAAACTTGAAAATTGGTATTATTTGTATACTAAGTTAGCATTATTATAAATGGAAAAAGGAAACTGGTTAGGATTAAACAGACCTGGTTTTGAATCCCAGCTCTGACAGCTACTACTGTTTTGCTACGGACAATCTACTTAAACTCTATGGGCCTTAATTCCTTTATACATGAAAAAGGACTAATAATGTTTAATCCATAAAGTTAGTGTGAAATTGAAATCAAAGGATTTGTACTTGGTATATAATAGATGCTCAATGAATGTTCACACCACAAAGACAGATCTAAAGCAAAACAAACAAACATTTTAAAATTAGTAAACTGTCTTTCATATAATTCAGTATTTTTCTCAATAATCCAGAAATTTGACCTTATCCATGTGTCTTAACATGAATCATGTGGAGTGGTTGATTATATTTTTCTTTCCCACTCAGAAAGTAAGTGGTTTCAGACTATCTCTGTGCTGCTTTAGCTATTGCTGTTTAAATTTCTTTTTCCTCTTTAAACGACCAAAGAAGAAATAGTCAAAGGAAAGTGAATCACAAAATGTCCACTCTCTGGCCCCATTTCTTGTTTTACGCACCCTTCTGCTTGCCATATGGTGAGAATTCAAAATATATTTATTGTTTTTATTATTGTTGTTGTTATTAATCCATTTTTTCCATGCAGCAAAAGCAGGAAGATAAGAAATGGCATGGGACTCTTAAAAGGGTTGAAGACCCTGTGTCTGCTTTTCCCCTAGTTAGAGTAAGGTATTTCTCCTGGTACTCAAATGCCCCTCCCTTTTCTTCCCTTTTTATGCAGTAAATTGTTCACTCATTAAACACTTCACACGTGGTTCCCCTGAGCTGGACCCCTACACACAGTTTAAAAGAGGCACTAGATAATAGCTTCTATTAAAGATGCTTCAATCATACTTTTCCTAAAGGACCGTTATCCATTAAACAGAATAAAATATTTTGAACAAAAATTTAAATTAAAAATTTTTGAATTGATGTTTTAACTTTCTTACAAATAGCTAGAGAATATGTGTGGATTTAAACACCCAAGTACCTCAGGAATTACCATAAGACAATTCTGATGATGGGATAGTTCTGAAGGAACAGCTCTTCAAACATGAGTGACTCCAGGAGCCATGTACTGGGCTAATTTGCCTGTCAACCACAGCCAATCTGAAGGTGTCAATATCAGAGGCTGTGTGTCACAAATTCGTCCGTCCTTTCCCTCCTGCCCCCTCTTTATTGAATATTTCTTTCAACACCTTGGACTATTCTTTATCTGAGCCCTAATCAGATAATGAGAATTGGAAATAAGAACATTCAAGGTTGCCATCTACTTCTCAGTTGGGATCTTTTCTTCGTTTCAGTCTTTGTTTATAAGTGTAGATTTGAGAAAGGTTGAAATTTTCTCCTCCATTGTACCTTTTGTCAGTGGAAATACTTTCCATGGAGTTGCATACTAATTAGATCTATAATAGTAATTGTATCATTTTGAGGAGTTAATCTAGCTTGCCTGGCTCAGTAGTCAAACTCCGTTATAGTTTCTTTTATTTTTCTCGGGAATGGAAACATAATATTGCCCAATACTACTAATATTTTCTGTCATTTGGCCCTTTGCATGGAATTATATCCAACGTTACGGTGTTCTGTTCCTAAATATTTGGAGAAGTAAAAATAGTTCCCCACTGAACTTTTGGAGGAAACAATTTGAAAACGATGGCCCATCAAAGGTTCAGTTTATTTCTCTTATATGTTTCACTTTAACTTTTTTTAGACTTTCCCAAGATTGAATTGTGCAAGGCACTTCTCAGCCCATAATTCTAGCCTACTCGAGTCATTGTTAGTTTTGTTTTCCTACCTTGTATTGACTAAATTTTTCCACTTTGTATTATCAGCACATTTCATCACCTTACTGTATTTTCCTTCTTTTAGGTCAGCAAAGTAACTAAAATCAATACTAATGCTGATCCTATGACACGCCACAAGTCACTTCACTCCGTTTGGTACTGCTGCCTTCCACAAACATCTTTCGCTTCAATATCCTGTCCTGGTCCTTATCCACTTCAGCAGCTTGCTTCTTCTGGTTCACAGTATGTCTTCCCTCAGTACACATCTCTCAGAGGAGAGCAGGCTTCCTTTTAAAGAGACTCTCATGTCTAGAATCAGAGATCCTTTTAAACCAGATACATGTACCTTTGAGAAAGCAGTGGCATGTTACTTGTCAAGGAAATAAAAATTCAATTATATACTTCAGTGGAAGTGTGAATAACTATCGGACAAAATTCTGGCATGGGAGACAGATTACATAGATAGTGGTCTAGTCCTTGATTCACCTTTGCCACTGGTGATTCCATATAAGACACTTAAATGTTTAATTTTGACTCTATATTGGAATCCCCATCACTACTAGTGAATGCATTAGGTTGCTATACAATATCAGTGCAATAATAATGCATTGAGATTATCATCTATAAAGAGAGGGATTTAATCCCTTTCATCAGAAAGTGAGAAAGAAGAGCTGCATTCCTCCCGTAGAAAAAGGATTGCAGACTTTATCATAAAATGTTACTAGGTTTAAGATCCTGGAAAAGCCTGACCATCCAATTTAGACCCAGAAAATTTTATGGTAACAATTCTGAAGCTGACTCAAGAGCTCAGTTAATTCTCTCACAGGTTGTTATTAATGAACAGAAACTTTAAAGAAGTTGCTTGTATTACTTTTTTTATACCTCTGTAAGTGTTTCTAGAGTTAAAGAATAAAAAACCCAAGAATTTCCAAGGGACCTCCCCCACAAGCATGTCACTGATGATATTGTGGATTTTCAACATTAGGCATCTACTCTGTGGTCTAGATTTCATGGTTTTAAATCCAGTCTATTTTCTTGTGATGTTTTGAGCTTGGTTTATGATCTATACAACCTGGCATACTTCATTTTCCATAAAGAACAATGTCCTTCGTGCAAAATTATATCATGCCTATAAATCGCCACTTTTCTGTGATTTCATTAAAATCAAAGTATTGGCTGACTACTTCTGGTATTTTAAAAAAAGTCACAGTGGTTGCTGTAATTTCAGCCTGAAATCATTTAGCTAACAGATAATTTTGTAGCATGTGTACAATATTGGCTAAATCAAATTCCTTAGGTTAATTCTGGTGAAAAAAAGGCCATCACATGAATCTTGAAGGGAGTGAATTAGAAACACAAAAACAGAACAAGTGACCGAAGAATCAGAGGAAAGGGAAGAAGGAAGAAAGGTAAAATTTATGCAACTTGTAGATACATCACGCTGCACTTGCTCTCTTTGGTTAGACTCAGGCTAGATTAGGGTCTGTCTACCTCTAATCATTTTAGCTGTTGTTTTAATGAATGTCAAATTACCACTGTCTCCTAAGATTTCAGTTAGGAAGACCTTCTGATGAGTCTTTTACCTTGTTTCCTTTCAATGCAGCAGGAATTATAATGAAGAAATTAAATCATTCTTTATAGACAATAGGAATACAGTCCCAAAAGCTTTTATGATTTGATGTCCTTTTGGCAACAGCATTAACTGAGTTTCAGGTTTATATTTAATATTTTGGAAGATAAAAATAAGGTTCTAAAATAACAATGTCCTTAAGGTGAATACAAATCCCCATGTCTTTGTGTTACTCAGTAATTTATGACTCAATCCCATAGAAATACCCAGGCACAATGGTACCTTTGTTTACAATTAAGGTACTTTATTTTTATATAAAAATATTCACTGAGTGTCTATTATGTTGCAGGGATTGGGGTAAGTGCCAAATATATAACTGAACAGGACAAATATACTTGCTTTTGTATAAAGCCTGTGTTATAGTGGGGGATTCAGAAATATAAACAGGCAATTGTATAACAGTGTGACAAAAGCTGTGATAGGGAATTATATGATCACATAGGAGTACCAAGGAAGGGCACGACTCAACCTGGATTTGGGATTCAGGGAAGACTTCCTGTGTGAGGTGACAGAGAAGCTGAAATTTGAAGGAAGACTAAGAAGAAAACAGTGTTCTAGCAGTGAACATGTGAAAAGGTTTGAGACAGTGCACAGAGCAGAAGTAGTTTGATTCACTGACTGAATGATGGTGATGATGGTAATGGTGTTGATCAGAGAGAAAAGGGGAAGCTAGAGAGGTCGACAAAATGTACACATACTGTAAGATGTGTTAGGAGAATGACTTTTATCCTGATGCAAGGGACTGATAGGGTTAAAGGGGGAAACGGCATAATTAGATTTATTTTTGGAAAATCAGTCAAATCACTAAGCACTCTGTATCAAGAAAGTGAATTTTCAGTATCTCTAGTTCTAGGGAACATAATACATGTATGAATTTATGTATAGATTCAATATAAATGGACTTCTGTTTTTAGCAGTAGCATTCTAGATTCTTTGACGGAAATTCTAGCTGAAAACAACTGAAAATCTTCCACATTATTATATCATTGATGTTCTGGCGAGGAATTAAGACATTCTCAGAGGCAAAACCTAAGCATAAGTAAGAACTCAGACATAACTGGAGCACTGAGACCAACTTTCCCCCTGAAAATATTTGCCAAATCCAGGTGACCCAATCTTTAGTTTTTATGTCTCCACAAGGTATAGAAAATGGAAGAAAAAGCCCAGGGCCTGTTACGTATGGGGATTTTTAAAAGGTACTCCATGTAAAAATGAGACCTCAAGTCTCTGTACGCTCAGTACAAGGATAAAATAAAATTAGGAATAATACTCATTTCCTTGACACTCCTGCCACAGCAAAGGAATTCTCTCAAAGTTTGATTTGAGGGAAAAAAAGATCCCTTTAGAATTTCTAGCCACAGGACAGTCCTCAGGTAAGTATGAAGGGGTTTGAGATTGGTATGTTTTAGGATTATGGAAGAAGTAAATTCAAATCCTTTCTGGAGAAATTTATCTTTAATTCAGTTCTCAAATAATTCCCATGAATGAATATCCTAAAGGATATGAATTTACAGCCCAGATTCCAGAACACAAAAGAAACAAAGCAAGAAAGTGAGAACTATCAGAAATAGCAGATGGTAGTATCAAGTTCAGAAAGCCTTCGGATATAGGTAATATTAGAGACAGAACAGAAAATAAGCATGGTTACTCAGTTTGTTTATAGAAATAAGATACAATATTTTAAAATTAATAAAGAGCAAGCTAATAAAAATGACTAAGCAAATATGAAAAAATTAGAATTTTCATAAATGTAAAAAACAATTTTTAAAGTTAAAAACTCAGCAAACAGGTTTAACAGAAGACTGGAAACAGCATAAGAGAAAATCAGTGAATTGGAAGACACAGTTGAAGAAATTATGCAGAATGAGGTGCCAAGGGACAAAGAGAGGTTAAGAGCATAGATCACAGAGTGGGAAGGTGTAGCATCTGTCTAATCAAAGTTCCAGAAGGAGAGAACACAGAGAATGGGGGAAATAAAATATTTCAAGAAATAATGGCTGTAAATTTCCCAGAAATAATGAGATACCAACACTTAAATCATAGAAGCCCAGTAAATCCACCCAAGAAGGGTGTATAAGAGAAAGTCTGTTTCTAAATTCACCATCATAAAACTGCAGAATCAAGAGAATATTTTAATTCAGTAGAAGAATATCATTAAACTTTTTATTTATAGAGATTCCTAATGTTAACATAGTAATTAATTATAACTAATTTTCTAATCAAAGGTGGGTAAAACTTTGGCTCTACTCATTTGTTTATCATTTTATTTTATTTTTTATTAATTTTTATTGGAGTATAGGTGCATTACAATGTTGTGTTAGTTTCTGCTGTACAGCAAAGTGAATCAGCTACACATATACATATATCCCCTGTTTTTTGTTTTTCTGTCCCATTTAGGTCACCACAGAACACTGAGTAAAGTTCCCTGTGCTATACAGTATGTTCTCATTAGTTATCTATTTTACACATCGTATCAATAGTGTTTATGTGCCAATCCCAAACTTCCAATTGATCCCTACACCCTCCCTTTCCCCCTTGGTATCCATACATTTGTTCTCCACATCTGTGTCTCTATTTCTGCTTTGCAAATATGATCATTTTATTTTAGACTGTATCTAATTTTTAACCAAATGACCATATGGTAATATAATCAGGATCTTGGACTCCTAGAGTGAAGACAGATCATAAATGTCATTTATCCCAGTACTTACTTTAAAAAGAGAAAAAGAAAACAGAAGTATTGTTTTCCTGTATTATAGAGCTACTTAATAGTTGCAGACTCATGTCTCAAATAAGAAATCATCCTAAATGACTAATTACTGGTGCTATTCCCCTTCTTTAGTCTGATGAAGGGAAAGACCATAGTTTAGATGGTAACACTGACAAGACTCACCTGACAGGTAAAATGTTCTTTGCTGAAACAGTGTTGGCAAAATTGAAGTAAAATTGGAGTCTTTTAAAATAGAAACTTCACGGGTACAGTGGGAAGAAATATTGCTTTTTGGTTCAAAGTCACAAATTGCATTTTAATCAACAACTAACTAATGATATTAAATATAGGGATTGGTACTGTGATTCACAAAAAATTTCCTCAAGATTGCTGAGAACAGAAAAAAGGTACATTCTCTTCCAAGGGGGAGAATGCTTTTAAAAGATGCAACTTTTTTCCACGTGGACTACATTCTATTTCAAAATTAAACTTACATTCTAAATTAAACAGCTGTATGTCCAAAGCAGTTAATAACATACCATAATAATTCCTGTCTCCTCATTGTACCTGGCTTGAATATTGATTAAATCAACAGCTTTATTTTCTTAGCCTCCCACCTCCATAAGCTATATATGCCTAATAATGTTTCCAAATTTGGCCTATTTTTATAGCTACAGTTATCCTTGTTTTCATAATTTTCTAGGCCATCTTAATTTAATGTATATTAAACATCTTCAAGACTTCATTTAGGTGAATGGCAACAATTTTTTAAAAAGGAAATGTTTTTTATTCTATAAGACAAATTATGCTGTGAGGGAGAAATGTTATAAAGGTATAGAAAGAAATAGGTACACTGATCCTGGGTCCAGAAGTCTAAGGAAAACCCACATGTGATCCTGTGAATGTCAGAGCAAACTAATTTCACACAGTCACACGGGTACTCACACCAACTCTGTGTACCTGTCCGTAACTCGGGGAAGCATCTTGCTAGGAGAGAACTACTTTTTATGAACTGCCACATCCATTTGTCCCCACCAAGCCCATACTTTTCTTAGAACAAAGAGTGAATAAATGTGACTTCTGTACACCAAATGAATAGGATAATTACTGGCAATGTTGGATGATAATTAAAATCATTTCCCTGCTTGAGTTGATAGCTGGCTACTCTCACTTCTGCCTCTAGATGGCAGTGGCACTCTTTCATTCTGAAGCTGTTTTGTCTTTTTTTTTTTTTTTTTTTTTTTTAATCTGTTCTCTCTCACTCTCCTGGACAGTTGTTCTCAGCTCTGCTGGGTGATGATTTAAACAGCGCTTTGATGCTGTAGGATGTTGTTCACAAATCAGGTCTAGCCTTTTCTTTTTTCTAAAAAGATAATATACTGCTTTTTCAAAGTCAATTAACACAGGGCAAATGAAATGGGGGAAGCAAAAGGTCATTTTCTGAAGGGCTGCCTTGAAACCTTTTTGGTATTCTTCAGGTTTCATCCAGGAATTGCAAATCATTGGGGGAAAAAGGAAATAATAATTAGTTCTTTTTTGTTTCTTGATAACGCCCCATAAGATGGCTTAATATGACTTTTCTGCTTCATTTGCTATGAAGCCCGTGGTGTATGCAGAATGCTGGCTGGTAATTTCTATACCTCTTGCTATCTTGAAGGCAACTGGGATGCTTTTGGGACAATGTATGCATTGGGAGAGGGCTGCTGGAGAGAAGCCCTAAAATTTCTGGATTGCGATGTGGTTGAATATGTTTTATAAAAGAAAATTGCCCGGTTTTATAAAAGAAAATTGCCCAGTGGCATGGCAGAAGACAGGAAGGTGATGGCAAAATTACAGGACTTTCTCTCACAATATAATCAGCATTAACTCCTACCCCAAATCAAGGCTAAGTGAACTGAAGCTCAAGAGTTAGTAGAAGGCAGCTGCATAAACATGGAGTAAGTCCATATTCTGACCTCAGACGCACTTTGAAATCATTGCTTGAGTATCAAGATGGTTCCCGAATGAGCATCTCAGATTATAACAGCTCAAGGTTCTAATAACTTATTTGAATTTCATTTAGAAGACAAGCCTGGACACCCCAAAACAATAAGCAGATATTAAAAAATAACTGAACACATTGTAAATGAGATTATTACCAAACTGACTTTTAAATTGACTGCTGGCAATGTGCCGGTTTGGACAGGCCAACTTGGAGCTCTGCATTGCCCACATCTCTCACATCTGCCTCACAGTTAAGATTGCAGTCACAAGTCCTTCCTTTTTATTTTAATATTGAAAGACCTTCACTCGGTTTAATAACCTTTTCCTTTTGAATAAGGAGTTTCTGTTTGCAATCATATGAATAGAAAAAGACCTGCTCCAGAAGCTCTGGGAGATTATTTCATGCCTAGCTACAAAAATAAGGTTTTGAAAGAGCAAAAGGGATGGAATAACTACATAATGAGCAAATTCTTGTGAGGTAAATTATTATTCGGGATTTTTGAACTGATCTTTTTAAAAGCAAATAATAATAATTATAATCTTGCAAATACTGCTGCCTGGTGGGAGACAACAGTAGCTTTGCTGGAAATACTGCTGGGCGCCTGCATTTTGTTCTGCTCCCACGTTGCAGCCTGAAACATTATAAACCCAGGAAAAGACCTGCATTCACCCTAGGCAATGTCTCCTAGCTTTGATGCTGCATACATTTCCAACTGTACGGGGACGGACACGGTAATGTGTGCCTTCTCACACATTATGGGTCAGAGTAGAGTTTGAGGCTTCAGGTAAATTATACACTAGAAGAAGGGTTGATTCAAAGTGTGATGTTTCATCATTAGAAATATTTCTGTTGGGTGTCATTTGAACTTCCAGGGTCAAACCCAGCAATCAGGTAATTGAAATTAATTGAAGGAGCAAAGGAGAGGGTGACAGCAAGCCTGTATTCACAGGTCAGAGTCTCTCTTTCTAGTTCTAATACTCCCATTAGAATCTTCTGCTTCACTGAGCCTGGGCCTTTGACCTTCTCCACCACTTCTTTTCACATCTAATAGGACCAACTTGCATTCCCATTCTTGAAAACTTTAATAATGACAAATATCTCCCTTTGCATTCAGCTGAAGATTTTAGCTGCATTTTGGAGAGAGGTTTAAATTTGGAGCTGGCCGGAGCAGTTAGGAAGCTCTGGTAGGAGGCAAGCGGCTGAGCAGGACTGATTTCTTGGCTATCATCAGAAAGTCTTGGCGAGGGCAGTGGTGGTTGATCTCAGGGCAGCAGCTTACTGTGCTCTTGACCTATTTCTGGTCTGAGCGCACGCTCGCTCTCTCTCTCTCTCTCTCTCTCTCTCCTCTTTCTCTGCTGTCATGAAGAACTTCAGGGTCTGTCGTGCCCTCAACTCCCACATCAGCACATTCAGTACATGTGACACAAGATTGTCACCAGAATCAGCGTGCGCCTCCCCTTGTCGAAAGGACCGTCAGCACCTGACCCCCCTCTTCCCCAGCGACTCGGTCTCTGGCAGGTGTTACGAGCTAAAGTTGAGTTTGGTGGCAGCTGCTCCTGGAACCTCTGCGACAGCACTGTGCGCCCAGGACGCAGGGACGATGAGGAAGCTGCCCATCACCTCCTGCTCCCGCGACGGCTCCTCCCTCCAGAGACGGTGGCTGCTTGCAGAGAAAAGTTGTTTTATCTCACACGAAAAAAATGCTTTTCTCTTGCTTGTTTACCCAGCGTTCGCCATTTAAAAATAATGCAGCCTCTTCATTAAGGGGTAAACTTAGGAAACAGTACTCCTACTCGCGTTTTCCTCTAGGTGTCAACACACCTCAGCAAGCTTTCAGACAACAGTCACCTAGCAACAATTTTTTCATACATTAAACGATTTCAAACTCTCACATTTCCTCCAAAAGAGCTGTGTATTTCACCTTTTCTCTCCCTCTTACCGCTCAAGGAAAGAGCAACCAAGAAATAGAAAATATATTCAGTTTCATCATAAAGTATCTGTTTTAAACGATTGCTTTTAAACGGGAAAATGTCTTCTGTAATAGTCTGCAAATCCGTTTGTGACTTTTTATTTAAGTGTCCAGATATTAGGTAGGATCAGGTTCCACTGCAAGTGACAGAAATACCAAAAATAGAGTGAATTTTACCGGAGAGAAAAGGTAATGCAGACAGTCCTGGGCTGGTACGACGACGCCGGACTTACTGGATCCCAGGCTCACTGTTCCTGATGCACCTGCCGTCCTCATATGCAATGCCTAGTTCTTTGTCTGAGGTGGCTGTTGGAGGTTCATTGTGTCCTCATTTTGGAGATCAGGAAGAAAAGAAAAATAAAAAAGCATACTCCCTCACCTGAAGGTTACTTCCCAGGAGTTTCACAAATTGTTTCTGCCTATATTCCATTGGCCAGGACTTAGTCACAGAGTCATACAGTGCTTCAATGCAGTCTTTATTTTGTGCTTTCATGTGACCAGTTGATATTCAGGGGTTCTATCACTGAGGACAAAGAGAGGATGGATATCGAAGAACACCTAATAGTCTCTGCTACAGATCAAGCATTCAAATTTAGATAAACTGCAGAATTTATATTTCATCACCAGCTCTTTGTTCTTCCAGGAAGAGAAATACTTTCTTCTCTTCTTTTGAGAGGAATAGATGACAGAGATGAAAATGTAGACATGATCTGAGTTGCAATTGTTAGCAGGCTTTGCAAACATCCTAGTGGCTTACACAGAGGCTTAAACAATATTGGGCCGATACTGCCCTGAAACAGTATTGGAACTTGATGGTGCCATTTATCACCCTGAGGAATTCAGAGTAAGGTCCATCTTGGTCCCCCTCTGAGGGCGTTTCCATTAAATGTCTTCCTAAAAGAATTTCTTGTGAGTTGTATGTCACGGCATGGAGACAAGGTTATAGAGCCTTAAATCATGAAAAGGAAACATCTACACGGAGAAATGTGTGCTGAAAAGTATCTGGGTTTATGGAAATGTCGAAGACTCTTAATAGCATACCTGAGTTTAAGGACGTTAAGGACTTAAAGTTTGCCTATAACGTGGCTTGGCATCTCGGTCTTTACCAGCTACCTGTTTCCTGAGTCAGCACAGTCACCCCTTCATTAGTTGAATACTTCCTATTGGTTATGCAGTTAAAATAAGTGTTAGTATATGGATGCCTGTTTTCCACCCCAGAGATGCTGAGTTATTGGCCTGCAGTGGGTCCAGGTAGGGGCTTTGGTGGGGAAGTTTCCCACATAATTCTGGCACTCACCTGGGCTTGAGAACTAGTAGATTAGATGCCCCCAAATCAGACTCCTCTGACTCTATGCACTCATCTTTTAGAAAGCACCATCAAACTAAATATTTTTTTATTTTTTTATTTATTTATTTTTATTTTTTATTTTTTACAATAAACTGCATATATTTAGAGTGTACAATTTGGTATCCCAATCTCCCAATTCCACCCGCGCCAACCCTCCCGGCTTTCCCCACTTGGTGTCCATATGTTTGTTCTCTACATCTGGGTCTCTATTTCTGCCTTGCAAACCGGTTGATCTGTACCATTTTTCTATAGTCCACATATATGTGTTAATATACTATATTTGTTTTTCTCTTTCTGACTCACTTCATTCTGTATGACAGTCTCTAGGTCCATCCATGTCTCTAAAAATGTCCCAGTTTCATTGCTTTTTACAGCTGAGATATATTCCATTGTATGTATGTACCACATCTTCTTTATCCATTCATCTGTTGACCATCAAACTAAATATTGATGCCATGAATAACTTTCTAATCTTTGAGAGGTGGCTCAATTCATACATTAAGTAATTTATCGTTTCATGTTTATACTTTTGAAGATTCAGTAGTAGTTGAAGGCGAAGACTTGGAGTCACATCAGTATATATCCCAAACTCAGTTCTACCGATTAACAGCTGTGTGATTGGGACAGTCACTTACTCTTTATACGTTTTTCTCTTCTTACCTGAAAAATGGGGTTTCCTTACCTGAAATAGAGTTTGTGTGATGATTAAATGGATGATTTAAGTAAAATGCTTAGTGAACTGCTTGACATAATACAAGAGTTATTAAAATTTTTATAGTATGTCTTCATCATACAGATGGCCAACAAACACATGAAAAGATGCTCAACCTCACTAATCATCAGAGAAATGCAAGGTATCACCTCACACCCATCAGAATGGCCATCATCACAAAATCTGGAAACAACAAATGTTGGAGAGGGTGTGGAGAAAAGGAAACTCTCCTGCACTGTTGGTGGGAATGTAAGTTGGTACAGCCACTATGGAAAACAATTTGGAGGTTCCTTAAAAAACTACAAATAGAATTACCATATGATCCAGTAATCCCACTCCTGGGCATATACCCAAAGAAAACCACAATCCCAAAAGAAACTTGTACCATAATGTTTATTGCAGCACTATTTACAATAGCCAGGACATGGAAGCAACCTAAATGCCCATCAACAAATGAATGGATACAGAAGATGTGGCATATATACACAATGGAATATTACTCAGCTATAAAAAGGGATGAGATGGAGCTATATGTAATGAGGTGGATAGAACTACAGTCTGTCATACAGAGTGAAGTAAGTCAGAAAGAGAAGGACAAATATTGTATGCTAACTCACATATACGGAATCTAAAAATGGTACTGATGAACTCAGTGACAAGAACAAGGAAGCAGATACAGAGAATGGACTGGAGAACTCGAGGTATGGGAGGGGGCGGGGGGTGAAGGGGAAACTGAGACGAAGCGAGAGAGTAGCACAGACATATATATACTACCAACTGTAAAATAGATAGTCAGTGGGAAGTTGTTGTATAACAAAGGGAGTCCAACTCAAGGATGGAAGATGCCTTAGAGGACTGGGGTGGGGAGGGTGGGGGGGACTCGGGGGGAGTCAAGGAAGGGAGGGAATACGGGGATATGTATATAAAAACAGATGATTGAACTTGGTGTACCCCCAAAAAAAATTAAAAAAAAAAACATGATTGAACTTGGTGTACCCCCAAAAAAATAAAATTAAAAAAAAAATTTTTATAGTATGTCTTCAAGATTGATAGGACAGATATCATTAGCATACTTTGATAATTAAATAATTATAGGTAAGTGAAATACCTTACTCTGGGTAACTTGATGGATCATATTTATTTAAGTCTCTCCAGTGTGGAAATCCTGACTGCTCTGGACCCTATGAGAACATAAGATGTGTATGTAACATCCAGTGCAGTTAGGGAGTCAGGTCATGTGTTTAGAAGGCACAAAGTAGAATTATACGAAGTATATTTGTAACATAGATTATATACTAACCATCAAATCTATTTTTTCCATTTTCCATTTTTTTCCATGCTCCATTTTTGAGTATATAGAATACTTCTAAATTTCCCTTGCAATTATTGTGATCAGATGACTTATTTCTTGCAATTGGAACGTAAGTAGAAATGGCATGCATCACTTCTGGGTCTGGACCTTAAGTTTTTGGTTGTACCTTCCCATTCCCACTTGATGGAGCCTACATGTAGCAGATTCCCAGCTTTGATCATGTAGAAAAAAAATGACATAAGAAATGGCAGAGCAACAAAGTGGGAGAATTCTGTATCCAGAATGACAATCCTGATTGAGCTGCCCTAGCTGGTTGTACAAGAGATAAATGAACTTTGTTCCCTAGGTGGCCCAGTTGTTGCATTTCTGTGATAAAAAATGCATAACTTTTGCCCTGACAGACACTATTTATTAAGCCCCAGATTGCTTGGACATTCCAGAGACAATGATTTTGCTGAACAGTGGTTCTCAAAGGGAGGTTGCCAGGGCAGCAGAATCTGCAGCACCTGTGTTTGTTAGAAATGCAGAGTCTCAGGCTTCACCCCAGACTTGCTGAATCAGAAACTTGGGGGCGGGGCTCAGTAGTCAGTGTTTTAACATACTCTCCAGATTATTTTGAAACAGACAAGTTTAAGAGCCACTGTTAGGAGGGGAGAGGAGATTAGGAAAGGGTGGGAGAGTACAGAGAGTAGGCTAGTAGTGCTTTAAGAGAGCGGACATTGGAGACGGAATGCCTGGATTTGAATCCAGGCTCTGCCACTTACTCTCAGGCAAGTCAGTCTCTGTTCCTGAGTTTACTTATCTGTAAAATGGGGATATTAAATGTACAGTAACCATGGGATTTTCTTGAGGATTAAACGAGTCAGTGTACATAATGCATTTGGAACAGCGCCTGGCACGTAATGAGCGTTGGCTGTAATTGCTATTTAAGCAGCAAGGTTGTGTTGAAGAGTAGAGGATTAATCTGCATGAACGAAGCTGTAGGGGGTCACATCCCTTGTCCACCCTTGCTTCAGCACTTCAAGGACATAACTCAGCAATTTCTTTTTTGTGGAGCTCTTCCTAATACTGAGTGGAGTCTGTCTTCCTGTTCTATTGCTAACTTTTCAAAGTTGCATGGAATAAATTTGATTCTTCTTGTACATCAACAGTCGTTCTTTTGGAATGATAGTGGCAGTGAATACTCCAGAGGAATCAGTCTATTTATAATAACAATGATCCAGCCTCAATTTTTTTTTTCATGCGTCAACGTAATAGCTACAACTTCCCTCTCTACTAGCCATTCCTCCACACTCAGTCAGTTTTATAGTTGCTTCATTTCCTCCAGATCTCAAAGCCTGGCCATATTATCACAGTATGTCCCAAAGTCTGGAGTCTTTGGGGTCTCTAAGCTAGTTTTTAGTGTTGAGGTCCTGGGGAGGAAGCATCATATTTCCTTTAATATCTTTGAAGAGTAGGTAACAGAATCATTACCCTGCAGGGAGCACCTTGCAGAGCCCCTTCTCTATTTCTTAGCTCCGCTGCCCTCTTAGGAACAGCTATCAAGTCAAAGCCAAGCTCCCATTGTGACTTATTTCCTTTCATTAACAAGGGTCCCTATTACCCAGCACAGTTGTGATTGTACTATAATTATGCAAGTCATAGGGTATTGTATCAGTAATCAGTTAAAGGTCTCATTTAACTCCTAGACCATAGTACAAGCCATCTTGTCTTCTCCTTCATATCACGTTCAAGTCCTAGCTGGTTTCTTACCATTTCAAGCTGTCTCCCATCCAAAAAAAAGTCCCATTCCCTTGGCCTCACTTCCTTGCTCCAGCTAACACTCCCCAACATAGCAAAATTTCTCCAAAAGAGTTTGTACATGCTGTCTCTACTTCCTCACCTCTCATTCTTTCTAGTATAAAACACAATATATATATTTATTGAACATGAGCTCTATTCAAGGTGCTATGTTATTTGTAGGGATAAGTAAAGAGGAAGAAAAAACACAGATCAGATATTAAGGATTTTACACATGAGTCTTCTGACCCAGACTCCACTGTCTTGAAATGCTCTAATATCCATAATTCTAGTCAATTTCTAGTCAATATCAAGATGTGGTTCTCAATTATTCCCATATTCATCAGAAGACACACCAGGGGATCAGAGTTACAAAGCACAAAGGCATTTAACTGCGTACCTATCTGATTTTAACGTTCTATAAAAGCTGCTTTTTATCGAAAAATCTGGCTTTTACATCAAGTGATGATTTGACATTAATGCATATACCTCTTCAGAAGTAATCAAAGAACTGAGGTTTTCTATCAAAGTACCTGATTGCACTTTAAACTTTATTTTTCTATGGTATGGCATGAACTGAGAATACTTCTTATGATTTAGGAACGATTATGCACTTCTGTATTCCACCTTGCTCTATATATAGTACGGAGTAAGCTCAGGTGTACAACCATGGTAAACTAATCGCAGGAAAGAAATTCTAAGGGTTGGAATGAAGCACAGTTCATTTTTCTGCAGGGAGGACATATATTTCAATGTTAAGAAGGCCTTGCTAGTTTATTTTAGACTAAAACATTAGCAAATGTACACAGAAGAGACCATAGGGTTTTCATTTCCCAAGCAAAATCTAGTCAAATATTAGAATCTTTGCTCTGTTCTGATATTGCTTTTAGAACCAGGAGATACTGTTTTCCTATGAGAGTCATGCTTTTTCTTATTAGAAGCTCAACATCTGTTCCTCTGCGGCTAAAAGAGAATGTGGCTAATGGATTAAAAAAAAAGAAAACTCAAATCAACAACAACTTCAAATCTCAGCAATTAGAATGTCGTCCTTTGTGACTTGGCATCTTTAGAACTTATGTTCTGAAGTAGGGTAAGGGAAAAGAAAGGTTTAGGTTGAATATCAGAAAAAATTCAGAAGAGTAACACATTTGAAAGAAATAAAAGTCTCCTGAGTAGTAGAGGACACACTTGGAATCAGACTAAACCAAGCATAGAAAAATATACTAAGAAGTATTCCTGACCAGTAGAAAAATGCATACTATGACCCAAAAGATGATTTTCCCATTGTTAATATGAGGCTTTCTAAGTAATTTGTAGAAATCTAAAAATGCATCTAGTTTGAGATGCATGCAGCTAGTTTGAGGAAAAATTTGAATACTTCCTATAATCATTCACTGTTGCTCTTTTCTTCTTTTTGTGATTAAACATGCACACAAAAAATCAAATGTATTTAAATTTTTTTGTCTTCCTCTAAGTGTACTTGAATCATGATGAATATAAGCTGTTATTTGAAATATGAAGTATGGAATGAAAACTAAATGTTTGTCTTTGTGGAGAAGAAATTTCTTTCAACTTGATTCCTGCTAGAGAAGAGCCATCATTACACATGATGGGAAACGTATCAATCAGTTATCTAACTACATGCGGGGATGCGTGAGGCGCCGAGCACACAGGTTCACACAGTTACAGCGAATCTGTCCTCTTGGTAAATGTGGGTAACTGAAAGCTTATCCTCTTTTTTTTTTTTTTTTTTTCCTGAGAGAGAAAGATTCAGGTGAAATTCACTAATGTCTGGTAGGAAGCCCAGTCGCCTCTGTCCCGATTTGTTCTGATTTATGGCTTTGAGGAAAACAGTGCAAGCTCTTGAGTTTGGTAAATGCAGGCTTTATTTTTCAATTAATTTAGGATTTCAGGCACAGCGTAATTCCAGTATTCACAACCCAGTGTTACCAAGCAAAACAAACATCTCTTCCTGAACCCTGCTAGTTTGCAAAGTAGAGAATGTAGAGCAGGATGACTCACTGCTTTGTACATTCTCAGCCAGACTTGAAGGTCCTTATACCATTTGTTGCCTATGCTAACCAGCCTTAGTTTTACCATCTTCTGTTTACTACTGCTCTTAGCTCAGTTCCTACCAAAGTGGGAGGATTCACGTAGGGATCTCATGCCCAGTCTGCTTCTCGAATGGCTTCCTTTACTGCCCGTTAAAAATTGTAACCACCTCTCACGGTCCATTCCAAAAGCCACCTCCTCCATGAAGCCCTTCCTGATCCTTACCACCGCAAGCCAGCCTGTCTGTTTTGTCTGCTCCTGGCCTCCCATTGTTTATGGGATCCTTATAGCCCTTATTATAGTCTGCCTTTTGTATGTACTTGAGTCTCCCCTTCTCCCCAACAGACTATACTTGAGGTAGAGCCAGGGTCTTATTCATATTTCCTGTGGCATCCAGTGCAGTGCTGTGCACAGACTGTGTGTATGATAGCAAACCCACCTTCAAATAGAATGAGGACAGACTTATTTCAGGTACTGTGTGGGGACAATGAAAGACTATAAATTATTACCAGCAAAATGATCAAATTGATTAAGACTTGTGAAAAGATAACTATTTTATGAGGAAGAATTTAAGAGAAGTCAAATGAGAGATAATAAACGCCATTTAAAAAAAATTTTTTTTGGCTGCATTGGATCTTCGTAGCTGCACGCAGGCTTTCTCTAGTTGCGGACAGCAGGGGCAACTCTTAGTTGTGGGGGCAACTCTTAGTTGCAGGCTACTCTCAGTGGGGTGGCTTCTCTTGTTGCAGAACATGGGCTCTAGGGTGCACAGGCTTCAGTAGTTGTGGCACTCAGGCTCAGTGGTTGTGGTGCACGGGCTTAGTTGCTCCGTGGCATATGGGATCTTCCCAGACCAGGGATCGATTCTGTGTCTCCTGTGTCTTCTGCATTGGCAGGTGGATTCTCAGCCACTGCACCCCAGGGAAGTCCAAGAAACACCATTATTATTCATGGAATGGAAACACTATTGTGTGTGTGGGGGTATGAATGCCAAAGAAAACTTCAAGGAGAAAATGCAAGCTGGATCACAAAGGATGCTAAGGACAAAGAGGGAAATTGATTGGGGATCCAGAATTCCATATAGAAAAGATTTAAGGAAGCAGAAATCAAGTTGGGTGACCAAGGGTATTCCGAGTTCTTACAGGCTTGGGGAGGAGGTTATAAAAGTCTCTCAATGCCTGTCAGAAATCATTGCAAAATGATGTGTTAGGAAAATTCGTGGTGTTTGTGTGTAAAATGTTTTCAAGGGAGGTGAGGCTTATTGTGTTAATATGTTACCCATGTAGTACAGTCCTTCTAAAACACATACAGGGCAGTTCTCCATGTAAAGAATAACAATTATTTACATCTATATAGTAGAAATGTCATAAAAGATTTCTTGCTTTATAAAAGGTTTAAAGTAAAAAATTTTTTAATAATAGTGAGCACTTCTGGTGAGTATAAGATTACTTTTCTTCAGCTCTCACAAAAGGCTTTCAGAAACATAACTGGAGTGTAGTACAAGGCACATCCATACGCTGTGCTAGCGCACCTGTGTGTTTCTGCTTTACAAGGAAGGGTATCCGGAACAAAGGCTCTTGTGCTATGTCATTTAGACTGCAAGTCTTCCTCAGAGTTCTAACCTTTGAAGATCTCAAAAGTGAATATTCTAAGCTGCATAGAAATAGACAAGACAGTGTAGAAACTTAAAAACTCGGATTTTTTTTCTCGAAAAAAATGTTGCAATGTCTTCTTAACTTCCTTGGGATATATGAGATTCACAGGCCCACTCAGCCATCTGCTTTGCTAGCTTTCAGATCATTTCCATCTTTTCCAAGGACATGGAGGCAAATAACATATGTGCGTATATGTGCGTGTGCACGTGTGAGCAAGTGTGTGCACGTGTGAGCAAGTGTGTACACAGACATGCACGCAGCTTAGGTTATGTTCTCTACGTCAGGTTTCGGCGACTCTTCTTGGGGTTTGTATAACCGGTTATTTAGCAGTAATGTTTGCCTTAAAGTTATCATTATTTTTAAAATACAGAAACTTTTTTGAACTTTTTTTCTCTTTTAACAGCAAAAAGCAGCTTGGGTGATTATAGCAAACTTTCAAAGTCCATGCTACTATGTGTCCTTTTCGTGGTGGCAGGATGATTTAGTTTTACTTTTATGCGGTATTCAGAGCTTTGGAGGGATGCTATCAAAAGCGTTCTTTTTAAGAATTATGAGATTTTTGTCCACATGTGTATTATTAAGAGCGTTATGGTTTGCATTGTGTACCCCCAAAGCATATGTTGAAGTCCTAGCCCTTAGTACTCAGAATGTGACCTTATTTGGAAATAGAGTCTTTGTAGAGGTAATCAAGAGAGGATGTGCTCAGTAGGGTGTCTTTTTAAGAAGAGGCAAGGAGACACAGACAGACACACGCAGAAGAAGGCTGTGTGAAGACACAGGGAGAGGGCCATGTGAAGTGAGAGGCCGTGATGACTCTACAAGCCAAGAGACACTAAGAATAGCCAGCAAATGCTGGAGAACATATCCCTAGATCCTTCAGAGAGATCATGGTCTTGCCAACGTCTTGATTTTGGACTTCTAGCCTCTAGAACCATGAGAGGATAAATTTCTGTTGCTTGAAGCCATTCCAGTTTGTAGTACTTTGTTATGGCAGCCCTAGGAACCTGATACAGAGAGTGATTACATTCAGCTCTGAAAGTGGGTGAATCTAAGACTGCCACAGCTGACAAGACTCTCACCCATAACAACTGAGAAGAGCACAGGTGACCTTTCTCCTCTAGGCACCATGCACACCACTGATTCTTTTTTGGCATGGTTTAAGTCTACAGAGAAGTTGTTAAACAAAATAAAAATACTAGCTAACAATTATTGAGCACCTATTAGGGGCCTGATCCTATCCTAAGCACTTTATCTGCATCATCTGATTTAATCCTACAACTACCTGTGTGAGGTGGATACTATCGTTATCCCCTTTTACAGATGAGGAAATTGAAGTACCGAAAGGTTAAATAACTTGCCCAAAGGTACAGAGCTGTGGTTTGAACCCAGACGGTTTGGCTCCTGAACCCGCCCTCATACCATGTGTTCACTTCCTTTTCACTCTTTCCAGAATCCCATGGCACTGTGCTTTTTAGGAGGAGTGAAATTAGAAAGAAGGAAATGAATGTTGGTAGAGTCCGTTTGTAAGTGAGTCACGTGCTCAGATCTGTTACCCTATCGTATTACTATCGTATTACTTAATCCTCATCATGACTCTTTAAGATATTTATTTGTGTAGCTTACAGATAAAGAAACTTTTCTAATAGTTTGTAAGTGCCGCCAGGATTTGACCCTGAATCTAATAAATGGCAATTATTCAATGCCTATTCTGCGATAGGGACTTTATATACATTTTCTCTTTGACATTTACAGCAATCTGGTAATCTGAGAATGAGGGATCAGAAATGAACAGAAATTCTGAATAGGTTTCAGCCTGTGGGAGGCAGGCTAGCTCTGGACTACTGTGCTACATCACAACAGAGAGAAGCATCTGCCCGTGGGATGAAAAGGATGCAGATGTCTCTATCATCTAGAACTTGCTTTGGTTAAAAGAGAGGGTGTGAAAACAGTGAGAAAGAGCATTGGCTTAGGGTCAGGCTATTGGCGTAGATGGGTGGGAAGCTGGCTAAAGGCAGGAAAAATATATCATTGGGAAGGAAACATCCCATATGAGGTATGTTCTGGCTGTGGGGAAGACAGTTCCCATTGACACATCTGGAATGGAATGTTTGCTCCTGAGGTAGAAACAACTGGCTTTTTTCTAAGTCCTTTCCTATCTGGGTCAGATTGTCCATAGTTTAAGCCAGGTGGGAGCTGTCCCTGTACAGCTTCCATGATGCCTTGCCAGTATTCATGACTGTAAAATTTCCTAAGATTTTTTGAGTTAGATTGGCTTCTGCCTACCTTTAAATTACTCCCCTAAGTGTATAGCTCTTGGTTCCTGGTATCAAAGACAGGTATGACTCCCATTTTCCAGGTGAGGGTCTGAGGCTTAGAGAGGTCCAGTGTCTTGTCCAAGTTTAGACAGCCAATAAATGGCAGAGCTATGGTTTGAAGTCAGGTCTATGGATGATTAAAACATATATCAGCACATAGCAACTCACTCTCTTGCTTGCAGAATTTCACCGCTCTTGCTGGCACAGTTTTTATTTCGGCAGTTTCTTCTGTTATTTGTATTTTATGTGAAGCGATTCCCTCAAGCTTGCGTAATGGAGAGTAGCATCAAATGTTGGCCAGTCTGTATTTCAGAAGTACTTTAGATGCCACTCATCCTTAAACTATTGCAGAATTTTCCTAAACATTCTCAGGCCTCAACTTTCTTTCCTTTACAGAAAATGGTCGGGAAAAATTGTTGAAACAGATCAGATCACAATTATCTACAGTAGCTCACCACTGCAGATAGTAATTGTTCCTGGCTTCTGGGCCCATGAGACCAAGAGACTCAGGTTTGAAATGTTTTAAACGTGCAGGCACTCATGTTAAACCGTGAACTCTTAAGCTGAGTATTTAGCAGATACGTTTTGTGTGTGTGTGTTAATTATGAATTAAAAGGATTACACGCATTTGATAATCCCCCCACCCCGCCCCCCCATGAAACCCCCAGCCAGAGAAAAGAGCACCCAGCACCCAGCACCACAGGGCATCAATATGAAAATCAAAAGTCCACATTTCACCATCAAAACCATTTTCAGGCCTCGGTAGCAACTTTCATTCCTTTTACGACTAGTTCCATAATGCTAGAGAATGGCTCTCATAAGAAAATGCTTCGTGGGTGAATCTGACTCATACCGAAGGTTGCTACACACCGATTACAGAGTGAGGACCACACTCACTGAGCTGACATTTACAGTTCTTTGTAATCTTATTCTTTAGCTACATCTTTCTCTGGGTCTGATGTTCTAGGCATAGACATGTTCAAGATCCCAGAGATTACCTCACATTGTTCTCTGTCTGCTCTCTCCCAACCTCCATTCTCTGCCTATTATTATTATTATACTTCATGTACTCACTTCAAATGCAATCCCTTTATGTGTCATATAATCTATTTTCCTTCTTTTTTTTTCTTTTTGTCATTTTCCTTGAAACTTCCAGAGCATTGATTTTATGCTACTCAGAACTATTCAGTGACATCTCACACTATGCTCATTTAACTCACCAGACTCAAACTGAAGACCTTAAGAAGAGAGAAAGGGAGAGAGAAAGAGCAGGAGATGATGAGTAGAAATCTGTGATTCCTGCAGTTGGAATCAGTCCTGCTGGTGCTTCTTATGGTGTTGGTCATGTGACGCTTTTAAAGCAAAGTTTGACTCTTACTCAGTTTTCACACTCCGCCAGCAAGATACTAGTCCCAGTTAATTAGTTGTTTGCATGTGTCAATGCTACCTTCTTTTATCCATATTTGACTACTTGCACACAGCATACTACAATGCTTTCTAGGTACATTATTTCCTATTTCTTCTTTATTACTTAAAAAAGAAGTAACTGCTAACTACAGCATAGTGGTTAAGGTTCCAGGCTCCAGTGTTAGTCTGCTTGAATTTGAATCTCAGCTGTACCACATCCTTGGTAGACACGTATTCTAGTTTATCCAGGACAGTCCCTTTTTATACCTACTGTCCTAGCATCCTTTCCAGTTAGTTCCTCCTTTCACTCTCAAAAATCTTCTCATTTAGATGTAAACCATAGAATCATGGAGTCACTTACTTGAAGTGACTTTTTTACCTGTAAAATGTGGCAAATGATGACATCTACCTAAAGGCTTGTTTCTAAAGCATGAAGAACAGAATTTTGCACGTAGTAAACTTTCAATAAGCATTAGCCATGTTTTTGTTGTTTTCTTTTCACATGGAGTCTGTGTCTAAGTCACACAGTTTAGAACTTGTTCATCAATATTCAGGGTTGTGGCTTACACAGTTCCTCTCCCTTGCAGTATTTGCTTTCAACTTTCAGGAAATTGTTGGGATATACAAATTTTGTTAGGACAAGACATTTCATTGCCACATGTCAAAAGTTGTCATTATATTTACATATATACATACATATATAAACACATGTACATGTTTCTAATCTGTCTATCCATCTGTCTATAGGTACATGCAAATAAAATTTGTAGGGTCTTAATGTGAATGTCCCATACCCCCTCACGCACTGTGAAACCTGTGCAATTTCACATATTGGTCTGCAGTATTCAAATAATCTGAAGAACAGGGATAACAAGATGTAATCAATATTTTATGCCTTTATGAGCTCAACTTTTCTTTTTCAGATCTTTATTAGAGTATAATAGCTTTACAGTGTTGTGCCAGTTTCTGCTGTACAACAAAGTGAATCATCTGTATTTATACATATATCCCCATATCCCCTCCCTCTTGTGCCTCCTTCCCACCCTCCCTCTCCCACCCCTCTAGGTCATCACCAATCAGCTTCCCACTAGCGATCTGTTTTACACTTGGTAGTGTATATGTCAATGCTACTCTCTCACTTCATCCCAGCTTCCCCCTACCCTCCATGCTCCGGTGTCCTCAAGTCCGATCTCTACATCTGCATCTTTACTCTTGCCCTGCCACTGGGTTAATCAGTACTATTTTTTTAGATTCCATATATATGAGTTAGCACATGGTATTTGTTTTTCTCTTTCTGGTGTACTTCACTCTGTATGACAGACTCTAGGTCCATCCACTTCACTACAAATAACTCAATTTCATTCCTTTTTATGGCTGAGTAATATTCCATTGTATATATGTGCCACATCTTCTTTATCCACTCATCTGTTGAGGGCATTTAGGTTGCTTCCATGTCCTGGCTATTATAAATAGTGCTGCAGTGAACACTGTGGTATGTGTATCTTTTTGGATTATGGTTTTCTCAGAGTATATGCCCAGTAGTGGGATTGTTGGGTCATATGGTCGTTCTACTTTTAGTTTTCTAAGGAACCTCCATACTGTTTTCTATAGTGGCTTGACCAAATTACATTCCCACCAGCAGTGCAGGAGGGTTCCCTTTTCTCTGCACCCTCTCCAGCATTTATTGTTTCTAGATTTTTTGATGATGGCCATTCTGACCGGTGTGAGGTGATACTTCATTGTGGCCTTGATTTGCATTTCTATGAGCTCAAATTTTGACCTCTTTAAGACCTAAGGCATTGAAGAAATCAGAAGTCAAAATTACTTACACCAAATGAAATACTAACTAGTTTTTTGATTTAATAGGATTGGGGTTGAAAAGCTCATTTTTAGGAACAACCTGTAAATAATACAAGACATAGAGAGTAACACAGACATATATATACTACCAACTGTAAAATAGTCAGTGGGAAGTTGTTGTATAACAAAGGGAGTCCAACTCGAGGATGGAAGATGCCTTTGAGGACTGGGGCGGGGAGGGTGAGGGGGGCTTGGGGGGGGCGTCAAGGAAGGGAGGGAAGATGGGGATATGTGTATAAAAACGGATGATTGAACCTGGTGTACCCCCCCAAAAAATAAATAAATAAATAAATTAAAAAAAAAAAAAAAGACATAGAGAAAAGGCAATCAGTAATTAGGCCACAAGTTCATTAACATAAAACTTCATATGAAATTTATAGATTTCTGAGCTACTTATTAGACCTCAGTAAGCAGTTGAGAATCTGAGCTGTGAGAAATGAAACTGAAATAAATAACTACCAAGATCAGAACAAACGTCCTTTGCTTTATAAACCTTGCTCTGCATGCCTTCAGAGTTGAGGCAGGAGCCATGTAACATGCAGCCTCATTCCTAGGCCTCTGAGAAGCATGTCATTACTCTTTCCACTTTGAGAGGAGCCTGTCAGTCAAGCAAGATTATTTTGTAGGTCCTGGAGGGGAGGATAACACATTGAGCTTTATTCGCTCTTATTCTTGGTAACACTTTATCTCAAGTGCCCATTAACCAGCACACTCTGTCATTTGGGCTGAATTATGATTTATGATGAAAGCACTCTCACGGGAGTCCGAAGCATCTGCATCAACCAGCCGCTGCCATTAGTTTACAAGAATGAGTCTCAGATCACACCCGACAAGGTGAAGTGCCCCGGTCCAGGAACTACGCAGAGTCTACACTACTGAAGGATCAGAAGTTCCTTTGTTCTCTGTTTCTCTCACCTCACCTGTGCTACCTTAAGAAGCCATTGGGCTTCATTTCTTCTTTTTATAATGACATATGTGACACTTCATCCTGGGATTCAGATCTTAATTTTTCAGCTCCTTTTTTATATCATGATAAAAATTCTGGGCAATATATAGTGTCATCTGCCTTTCAGATTCATCATTTCAATATTTTCTTCTGCTACAACTGTTTAATTAGGAGAGGCTCCTTTTGGTAGGCTCCTTTTGTATAACTTTAATGAAACTGAAGAGCATGAAATGTGGTTTCCCTGCTTTTAAATGAAGCTACTTTTATAGAAATAAGATGAGAAATGGAGAAATTGTTGAAGTCACAGTGCATGAAATTAAGGGAGCCCAAACTGTATTGGCAATAGCACTTTTTTTTTTTCCTCTCTTAAGTTGATGTTTTGAGGACCAAGGTTGTGGTTGCTAACAAACAGGGCTGATGCTGTTTTCTTTCTTTTTTTTTTTTTTTCAAGTTCATAGACTTCTGACAGACATGCCCTTAAGGATTCACTTTGTTGTTGTTTAGGAAAATTATATGAAGCAAACTATGTGCAATGGAGGGCTATTTTCAAACAACACAAAAGGAAATTCACGATGGCATCTAGTTGTGAGATAAAACCTGAAATTGTGCTGGATTTCATGTAAAGCAGGATTCATTGTGTAGATCTGAAACAGAATAATTACAGAAGATTTCGCGCAACTTGTGTTATAATCATATGCCGTGTACTGGGAGCCCCAGCAAACCAACAAGGTGTTAGTTACATGGGTATCCTAGTCATCATCACAGTTCCTATCATGCTATTCTGTCTCTAAAAATAAATACAAAGGGAAGAGATGAAGCCACACTTATACGTTAATCAATGTAACAACCATGTTGGAAATTCTACTACCAAATTCAGGGGCTCTACATTGCCTTGCTATACAATTTAGACTAACTTGATAACAGGCATTTTTGGGGGGTATATACAGGCCTTGGAACTGCTTTTAATTGCTAGTTTCAAATTATGAAGATATTGATTTAGATTTTCCTGCTGAACTAGAATAGATGATTAGTACTCTCAGATTAGAACAAAGAAGCGTGAACCCCCAAGTTTAAAGAGAGAACCTCTAAAAGCCAGCAAAAAATTGGGGCCTGAAACCTCCATCAAAGATTATTAGCTCATGAAGCCCAGCCTTCACTCCAGGAGATTGGTGGAAAGGAGAACTGAGGAGGCAAAGAGAGCAAGAGAAGCCTCTTGGGCTCGTGTTTCAGTCTTGCAGAATTCCCCGCCCCTCCTCATGGGATAGCTGGGTGTGTGTCAGCTTCTACCCCATCCATCTTGTGGTACGGGGGAATCAGGAGCTGAGGGGTTTGGGAGATAAGATCAGACCTAGCTTCCTTTTTCAGAAAACTGAGTAATAGAGAGATTCCCTAAGGTCTCCCGATAAACTCTGAAAGGACCCTCAGTCGGCACTTGGACTGCTGACTTTCAGGGCGCAGAGATGGCCATTTGAGGTTGGCCAGGAAAGTACTGACAAGCAGTGAGGAGGAGGCTACAGTCATGGTGTTTAGTTTAGAGAGCTTTGCACCTCCTTTCCATCTCTCCTCCCACCTACTCCAACCCCTAAGAAGTAAAGCCTCCACTCAAAGATGCTAAGAGTGAAAGCGCTGACCTCACCCAGCTCTCCACACCCAAGCTTTTGAAGTCGCAGACCTGGCCTTGGCTGATGGAGGGCTGAAGGAGAAATCAGATTTAAATGGGATATGAGAGCAGTTTTAAACTGGAGAGTGTTCTAATCATTGAGAGTGAACTGAAATGCAAGAGAATTGCTAAAATGTTGGACAAAACAAGGTTGAAATCAGTGATTGGGGAAAAAAATTAGTAGTTTTTACCCCAAAAGTCAGTTCAATTAATTTCTATTTGGTTCCTTTGATGGCTTTTGATTTCTTTTAGTAATTTTCTTTTGATTTTAGGACAAAACCACTGAGGCAGTCCTTCTTTAAAAAACTAAAATTAAATAAACACAAATGCTGAATTTTTTTTCCAAACCCCAAACCTCCAATGTTTCCTACATTTAATGCCACAGTAAAAATTTCCCCAAGAGAAGAGTTTTCTGGAAAAAGAGAGCAACAAAAAGAACAAAAAAAAAAAACCTCCCTATGAAACCCACAACATTTTTTTGCCTTCTCCATTTTTATCAATCATTTTAAACAGTGCAAAACCAAGTAAATAGTATTATAATTATCTTTTTAGAATGATTAATTTTCTATTTTAGCTCTGGGTAATAAACTCCTTCTTACCTGTTTGTCCCAGGGTGGGTTTTTCAAGAAGCGGTCTCTGCGGTGGAAACTGGAGTGTGGGAGGTTTATTAGAGAGGGCTGTCTGGATCAACAGTGAGGGAGTGACTGAAGAAAGCGGGAAGGAGTACAGGGAGAAGCCAAACCACGATGCAGTTATAACGAAGAGTTGTCCTGAATTGGGGCCTTTAATGCTTTCTGTCTGGACCAGTCTTGGATGCAGCATGTCCTGAGGAAGGGGATGTGACCTAACTCAGCTGAGGGCTTCAGCTGCCAATACTCCCAGCAGCGGAGCACTGGTAAACCAGCTCTCTGGAAACAAGAGAAACAAAACAAAACAAAACAAAAAACAACCACAAAACCCTTATTTTTTTGTTTGCCGGTTTCTATAGGGTAAGTAGTCCCATCATGGCCGATTTCAAACCACTGTTATGATGCTGCTGAATGAGAGCTGGGGAGAGATGCTCACAATTGGCTTTCACAAAGCAGTAAGAACGGCCCCAGCACATCATGGATTCAGTCCTTGTGGGAGGGATCTTGGTAGTGCACCACGGCATCTACCACACTGACTTCTTTTCATGTAGAGAAATACTTTTAAAACTTTAAAAATTTTCAGCTACATTGGGCACACCACAATAAATAGTTGCAAGTTTCCATTCAGTGAAATTAAATCACCCCGAGTGAGAAAGTCATTTATATTCCACGATATCCCAACAGCCTATTCTTACTCGGCAGTCTCAGGCTCTGAACCAACAACAACATCTGCTGGCAATTTAGTCTCTATTATCTTCTGCCTACTACTTAACCTACTGGATCAAACAATTCTATGTTCACTGTTCCCTATCCACCTGTAAGTTGGAGTGTTCACTTGTGAAAATTTAAATGTAGCTTTAGAAAATTTTTCATACCCCAATTGGAATGTCGGTTACAAAAATTTCAAATGTGTGGTCATTATTTCCCCCAATCCACTGCCCCTTTAACCAATTTATAATTTATTTCCCTATGATTTCAGCCTGATTGACTTTCTGAAGGCTTAAGAAGGGCAAACAGTATAAAAGGACTGATGGAAATAAAGTGGAGAAGTGCCGAACGATGGTGCATGCTGTTGACATTTTGCTTCTCTGGAACCCACTGAGATCACTGACCTCAGGGCTTATTTCCTTTCCCTCCACATTCATAAGAGATTGGCCTCTCTCCTCTCTGGGACTCTCTCTTCCCTTGTCCACTGTGGAAATGAATGTAGTAATATGACTTCTCTCATTCTTGTCTCTAAAATAAGAAAAGATTGTGTGCTTGCAGTGTAGGAGATGCACCTCAATATGTATTGTTTTGTTGGGTTACTCGAACAAGGAAAGGAACGAGTAGCAAGTATTACTGGAACAAGTAAAAGAAAGCAGACAGGGCCTGTGAAATAAGACACAAAAGGAATTTTCAAAACAGTAGGATGTTTTCACTCTTTATAATAATAGTTATCTCTAGTCTTCATTGAGGTGTAAAATAGGTCCCAGTTTGATTTTTCACCCATTTAATTTCTTATTTTCTGTGAACTGATTGTTTTCTTTATTTCTGAGGATAGCTCCCAGAATTGTCCTACCTTAGACAAGAAAGCTTTATAGTCCCTACGAAGGGGCAGAAATGTGAATAATATTTTAGCTATGGCGAAGGCTAAGCTGTTATAACAAAGGGAACCAGATAAAATGGCTTGCTTGAGATAGTTAGCTTTTAGGTAACACTTCAGCCAGTTCAGGCCTGGATGATAACGGATGATGAAAGACAGAGTCATCACGGTACCCAAGTCTCTTCTGTCTTGTTCCACCATGTTCGCCATCCTCTAGATTGATATACTAATTGGCAAGGCCCCAGGTGGGATCTGGGATGCTAACATGGCTGTGCTCCAATTCATGGGAAGGGCAAAAGTCCAGAGCAAGAGGTTTCTTTTTAGCAAAGACACAATGAACTTTTAAGATGCAAGTGTTACTTCTACTTACATTCCGCTGAGGGCTGGAAAATGTAACTTCTAACTGGATGGCCATGAAATTATGTGAGGACAGATTTTTGTGAGATGGTTAGTAGTCTGCCACTCTTGTCCCTGAAATATCCATGTTCACGTTTCTTACCATCTTCTTGTGTCCCAAGGGAGACAGTCCAAAGTCCCATCCATTTCTGCATCAGATCAAAGTTTAGGAACATAGTTCTCTTCAATAGGTCCAGGTGAAGATTTTGTGGTCTGCTGACTACAAGCCAATAGACAAATTATCAGCCTAAAATATAACTACAGTTCAAAACTCTCACTCATGAAACAGAAGAATTGGAAACACAGCAGTCCTTAGTTATTACAAAGACTTCCTGCTCTAACAGTGGAGTACAGTTTGTAATTAGTCATCTGGCCACCTCTTTTTGTACTTTCTGGGAGAGCTACCTTATCCATTTTCCTCTGTGGACCCCGGCTTTATCGTTTGTAATGAGTCTCACACATTATGTTTTCTCTATCTGGAGTGGGTGTTGAAAAGTAAAGCTTTGCCGTCTGCTCTGCTGCAGGCCTGGAACCTTGAGTGTTGCCAGAGTTATAATTTCTTTGGTAATATAATTTCCTAGAAAACGTAGGCTTTCAATCTACTTGCTTCCATTCATTCCTATCGGCAGGTAACCTTTAATAAAGGTTTTTTTCCTGGATGTAGTCCTTATACCTATTGATTCTCTCCTACTGCTGGCATCATCACTCAGTCCGTCCCCCAGTTCTTCACTCAGGCTTGACTTGGAAAATAATGGTCTGAAGATAACACCTAATGTACTGTAGACATCTCATGCCAAGGCATCTTCACAGGAGGTATTTGAGAGAGGCTCCAGGTAACAGACTTATGTTCTGCTGTTCTCAGTGTAGAACCAATCCAGTTTGTGTTTCCAATCCTGTGAGTCTCCAAATTTCTGGATTCTCAGGTGATTTAGATTTCAGACTACAGGCAGAGAGTGTCTCAACTTAACCGACTTGTGGTTCTTTCCATGTCTGCTTTCAAACTGACAAATTCTTGCCTGAGTGTCTCTCTTTCTTAGATATCTTATTAGAAGTGGCAAGGAACAAATAACCTCTGAATTTCTGGGTGTTTCCCACTACTTCCTCCAGAGCTACAGGCTCCCTGGTTATGCTTTCTGAGTTGACACAGGTGAGAGTTTTGCTAAATGCATAACAAGGGGTACAGAAGTCCAGCAGGCAATGTCTAATTTTTCTCTGCCTACCAGATAATTTCTAAACCAGTTTAGAAATGTATTTTGCTTTTGTTACGTCATATCGTGCTTCCAGGTGCTAATTTCTGTTATTAATCAAGCTAAGTCAAGGTAAAGGTTATGTCGCTATAACAAAGAGATCCCCTTCCCAAATATACAAGCAGCTTATGCAGCTTAATATCAAAAAAGCAAATAACCCAATCCACAAATGGGCAGAAGACCTAAATAGACATTTCTCCAAAGAAGACATGCAGATGGCTAACAATCACATGAAAAGATGCTCAACATCACTAACCATTAGAGAAATGCAAGTCAAAGCCACAATGAGGTATCACCTCACACCAATCAGAATGGCCATCATCAAAACATCTAGAAACAATAAATGTTGAAGAAGGTGTGGAGAAAAGAGAACTCTCCTGCACTATTGGTGGGAATGTAAGGTGGTACAGCCACTATAGAAAACAGTATGAAGCTTCCTTAAAAAACTAAAACTAGAACTAACATATGGTCCAATAATCCCACTACTGGGCATATACTCAGAGAAAACCATAATCCAAAAAGAAACATGTCCCATAATGTTTATTGCAGCACTATTTACAATAGCCAGGACATGGAAGCAACCTAAATGCCCATCAACAGATGAATGGGTAAAGAAGTTGTGGCACATATATACAATGGAATATTACTCAGCCATAAAAAGGAATGAAATGGAGCTATATGCAATGAGGTGGATGGACCTAGAGTCTGTCATACAGAGTGAAGTAAGCCAGAAAGAGAAAAACAAATACCATGTGCTAACTTATATGTTCGAAATCTAAAAAAATGGTCCTGATGAACCCAGTGACAGGGCAAGAATAAGGATGCAGATGCAGAGAATGGGCTGGAGGACATGGGATGGGGGGTGGGGGGTAAAGGGGAAGCAGGGATGAAGTAAGAGAGTAGCATAGACATATATACACTACCAACTGTAAAATAGATAGCTAGTGGGAAGTTGCTGTGTAACAAAGGGAGATCAACTCGATGATGGGTGATACCTTAGAGGGCCAGGACAGGGAGGGTGGGAGGGAGTCGCGGGAGGGAGGGGATATGGGGATATATGTATATATACAGCTAATTCACTTTGGTGTACCTCAAAAACTGGTACAAGAGTGTAAAGCAATTATAGTCCAATAAAGAGCTTAAAACAAACAAACAAACAAACAAAAAACAAAGAGATCCCCAAAGGTGACTTATGTAAGAAGTTTTAGTTTGGCTGATCCAGGATCTTAGGGTAGTTCTGCCACTCAAGATCACCAATAGACCTAGATTTCTTCCATTATGTTGTTCCATCAACCTCCACAAATGCCAGCTTTTATGGAAAAGAAGGAGAATGGATTTGAGGGAACCAACTAATAGTTTGCCAAAATCATTAGGAAGTAGGCCCAAAATATTTCGAGTAAGATTAATTAATATCTTAGCAATCACTACACTATGCCATCAATCTCATCGTCTTCCTGTTTCACAAATGATGAGAATCTTAAGCCATTCTCCCCAAGTGTCTTTTTTTTAAACTAATTAATTAGTTAAAATTTATTTTTATTTATTGTCTACATTGGGTCTTTGTTGCTGCATGATGGCTTTCTGTAGTTGTGGAGAGCAGGGGCTACTCTTCATTTCAGTGCACACCCTTCTTATTGCGGTGGCTTCTCTTGTTGCGGAACCTGGGCTCTAGGTGTGTGGGCTTCAGTAGTTGCAGTGCATGGGCTTAGTAGTTGTGTTTGTGGGCTCTAAAGTGCAGGCTTAATAGTTGTGGCGCACAGGCTTGGTTGCTCTGCGGCATGTGGGATCTTCCTGGACCAGGGCTCAAACCCATGTCCTCTGCATTGGCAGGTGAATTCTTAACCACTGCGCCCCTAGGGAAGGCCCCCAAGTGTCTTTTTGACTAAAATTATGAAATCATCCAATTGGATGAAATTATCTGATCAGTTCCTGTAGGGGGCACTTGTGGGATGTTTGAGGAATTGAAATATCTGGGGACTGTTACTACCATTTAATGCCCAAGAGCGAGGGACATGACCTCAAAATAGAGCATCGACCCACTCAAAAGGCGTGAAAAACAAAATTTCCTAATTCACAGCCCTCATTTTCAAGCAATTAGTGTCTGAACTGAGATAAGAGGTAGATTTTCTGACTATCTGTTAGACTTACTTTCTAAAATCCAGTCCTCGAAGAATAGTCTTGAGGGAAACTACACTTTAAAAAAGTAGTTTAAACATTTTTTACTGTGGTCTTGGCTCCCACCTGTTCTATAGAAGCAGCACCTTACCTGCATAATTCTGTCTTTTTCTACCATACTTGAAGAGTAAAAAAATATGTTAAAAATAGAATGACAGTTGTAGGGGAAGGAAATAAAACTCTAAATACAGTATCTCTATATCCATATATAAATAGGGATATAAACAGACAAATATAGACTCTGACTACCAAGCAGTAAGATGTTATTTTGGTATGAGGTTTGTGGCATCGATCTCGTTGCTTTATATTCAGGCTTATGTATATGAAAGTACTGTGCTTTCCCTGTTCAAATGAAGAAGGTTGGGGCGTGCAGGGTGGAGGCACGAGGATGGGAGCGATTGAGCCCATGGGCCCTGGGCAGAAGTCTGCGGCTTGAGTGTCAGGACAGAGGCTTGGCGTCCAGGAGGCTGAGACCAAGGAACCAAGGACAGGAGGCAAGGGAGAGACCCCAAGTCAGGAAGACCTCAGGGACCCGTGTAGAGGCACGTCAGCAGCGGGCTTGCATTCAGGCAAGTGGGCAGGGAAACAAGCCGTGAGGCACCAGGAAAAGGAGGTCTCAGCACTGGGACATTGCCTCAAACCACACAGCAGCAACAACGAGATAAAGTAGAAACAAAACACGGCCACGTCAACGATAGTAATAAATACCACAACAGGATTCCCAGCGAAAGTCACCCTGTCGCCTGGGAAGGAGAATGACATAAGGAGTGGTAAATATGTTATCTTGACCGGAGGCAGAGAAGTTAGACATAAGAGCAAACGGTGACATGTTTATCTTAGCTTGTTGAGTATGCAGAAGAGCGTATTGTGACCGCAGGTCAAACAGTGCCACGGAGGAGGGACAGTAATAACCATGTGGCTTAGTATCTTTGTGTCTTTCCCTTTCATGTATTGTTTAAGCAGTGAAAAAAAAAACCTGATAAAAATAGAGATGACAGTTTTTGGAGAAGGAAATATAAAACTAAATACATTATGTATATATGCATAAATAGAACTAAAGACACAGAAATACGGAAGAAGATACAGTAAGAAGACCATGCCACGGACAGTAGAGGCTGCATCAGGAGGGGGTGCAAAGATGCATCCTTTCCTGTAGGACCCTGAGCTGTTTCTTTTAATTTGCTGAGAGGATTGAGAATGTGTGAACTGGCTTGCTCTTTTTAGAGTCTGAGACTGTCAGATTCTGGAGCTCCTTTGAGTTCCCTATAGCATTCTGATTTCACATAGTTTCGTATACAGTTAAAAAAAAAAAAGCCTAACTTTTTATTTGCTTCCTTAAAAGCCTGTTCCGTCTTTACTGTAGTATAGTTGCTGCCAACTGGCATTTTCCAATCTGGTACCAGGAAAAATCACCTGTATGGACATTCTTTTAGCTACTCTTTTTATCAGAACCCTAGCACAACTGGACTTCTGTCTTTTCTCTGTGAATGACACCCTCTCATTCCCAGGCACATAGAATTTTACTTTTTTTTTTTTTTTTTTTTTTTTTTTTTGACGATAGCTTCAGTTTAACAGCTTACTTAGTGGATGTGTTTGAAAGATGAGCTGGCTAGCCACTCACCGACCCACACAGCACATTTCTCTTGGTTTCTGTGGTCTGTTCTGGAGTTGAAGACTTCATAATGGGAGGATGTGGGAAATGGTAATGCAAGATCATTCTTCCTTCCCTCCGTTGCTAAAATTTCTTGCTACCATGAACTGCAGAGCCACAGTTGGCTCATGACAGCCAGGGTGGCAATAGCTTGTCACTGAAGTCATTTCTGTCTCACTCTTGAGTCTTCTTGCCACAATTGCTTAGGTCAGCCAGGTATTACTTTGCCTTCCTCTGGCTGGATTCCAGACTGCACCATGTCCAGTGATCAACCTGACCACTGAGAGAAAATGAAGAGAGAGAATTTGGGGAAGTTAGAGCTTTAAGGGAACTTAAAGCTCATCTGCTTCACCTCTTCTTGTAGAGTGGGAAAAGGAATCTCATGAAACGCTAGCCGGGGATGCTGATAAGGGCAGTGTTAGTCCCGGAAGCCATGTCTCCTTCTGGTCTATTTCCAATAGGCCATGCATATTTCCATAGGCAGGAGTCTACACAATGGTATCCAAGTATTTGCTCTATAAATAGACTTCTCAGGGTGCTTTCTTCTTTATATTCTATATAATAACACTGTCGCTAGCTGCAATTTTCTGCCACTACAGTTAGCAAACAGAAGAATGAAAAATCCCTATCCCCTCCTTTTCTATTTTTTTCCTGTTTTGTGACTTTTCGCCAAGGTAGACCTGAGTGTAAAAAGAGGAGGGATTAGGGAATACGGGGATATGTGTATAAAAACAGATGATTGAACCTGGTGTACCCCCAAAAAAATAATTAAAAAAAAAAAAAGAATACTGGCATAATGGGTTTGCAACTTCTTAGTTCTTAAGTTTTACTACTGAAATAATACATTATGGCCGACAGACACCAGAGTAATAAAAGGCAATGACAAAAGAAAAAAAAAAAAAAAAAGAGGAGGGATGTTTGAATCCCTCTTTTTTGCCCTGTGTAATTTTTGTTTTGGGGGAAGAAAGTTCCAGTCTCCTGAGAAGACAGTGGATTCCTCTGCCATATTAGAAGTCTGCCTCTCTTCTCTTCATGTCAGTATCCTCTTACCTTAACCTTGAAGTACAAAATATAGTTTGACTGTCTTGACCTGTATCTTGAGCAGCTCCTGCCATTGTAGCTGGAGTCCCCTTCTCTTTGTGACAGTGTCTCAAGCTAAAGCTTTCCAGGTGTTTCCTGATGCTTGGGACTGTGACTGCCATACATTGTCAAGAGCAACATCTGCATTGATATCTTCTGGATCATAAGGACCCAAAGAGCATTTGTTAGAGATTTGTGGGAACCCGAGAGGTCTGGGGATGCAGTCAGAGTGTGCTATTCTCTCTATTTATTCATTTATTTGTGCTTGTTTCATTGAGCAGATATTTAGTGAGTGCTGCTGTGGGCAGGGTGCTGAGCTTACTGCACTAAATGAGACACAATCCCTGCTTTTCAGGAGCGTAGAGTCTAGCTGGGGAGATGGATAAAAACGTGAATCATTACATAACCTGGTGTGATAATCACTTTGAAAAAGGCAAGTTGAAAGAATCATAGCGGAAGCACAAAGACATTGCATTTCATTTGATGTGTGAGGGCAGAGAAAGCGTCCTAGCATGGTGATGCTTGAGTGAGTGTTTAAGGATAGGTAGGCACAGGCCCATAGTCAGGGGAGAGAGCAGTGCACTGGGACAGAGGAGTGAGAAAACACGTCCTCTGGGGAAATTGCAATCTTTGGTGCGGCCAAGGGGGACTACACGGGAGATAAGCCTGGTGTAAGAGAATCTCTCCGGGAGGTAATGAGCACACAGGCCTACAGCTCAGCAAATGTCTTAGACCAGAGAGAGAGACTTATTGGTCATCGGCAAATTTTTGGTGGGTGAAACTCTAGAAATGGATAGGGAAAGCAGGAAGACAAGCTAAGTGAAACAGTGGGTATGAACCAGCATTCCTGGATTCAAATCCCAGCTCTACTGCTCTTGGGCTGTGTAACTCTGGGCACATTACCCCACCTTTTGAAACCTTGGTTTCCTTCCCCGTGAAGTGGGTGTAACCATAGTAACCAGCTCATGCATCCTGTGACATCCTCAGTCAAGTGCCTGGCTACTATTATTGCCGTTATGAAATTGAGAGTCTAAGGTGGGAGCTGAAAAGAGGGCTGCGGATGAGGGATATTTAGCATTTCAGAGAGAAGTAGAGTGAGGAATCGCAGGAGTGTTGGGGTAAGCCATGAGTGACTTAGAACTGGGTAGGAGAATGCATTTCAGAGTGCGTGGCCAACCATGTTAAATGGTACCGTGAGCTCAAGAAACAGTAGGTCTGGCAAACAGTGTGATACTTTTCAAGGACAAACACATTAGAGAGAGGAAACCCCAGTGAATTGAAAAGTAAATGGAAGATGAGATGACAGAGACCGGAGTATGGAATACTGTTTTAATAAGTTTGGCTGTAAAAATAAAGAAATCGCAGCATCTAGAGCAGGTTTTGAAGAAGAGAGAGGGCTTTTGTAAAGTTGGGAGGAAACTGGCAAGTTCATAAACTGAAAGAAAAGAAATACATGCAGGATGTACAGGTTGCAACTCCATATTGATCTCTCCCTCCTATGCCATGTAAAGTGTGTTATGTCGCGACGTCCAAGGTCAAGGGAGGAAAGAAGAAGAGAACCAACTTTAGGGGATTTCCAGGCATTGTGCAAGGTGCTTTCCATTTAATCACTTATTGAATCTTCTTGGAGAGTTGGCAAAATTGTTGTCCGCGAATAATTCCTATTTTCCATCGAAAGAAACTAAGACTTACAGAGAGTAAATAATTCACCCAAGGTTACAAATAAAATTTGGGAATTTGACCATGCTCTGTTGCTTTCAAAACTTGTGTTTCCTGAGCTATTTGGTGGTTTCATGTATGCAAAAGATTTTTGGAGAGTGCGTATTTATCATGATGGATGGCTATAGCCCACAGTATCAGCACTCTGCCCACATCCCCTTAGGTCTCTTTTCCATTTTCCTGCACATTGGCTCTCATTGCTCTTGCCTTACAGCCAGCACCTGCACCTCTTTGTTGGAAGCCTATCCTTAGACTGTAAGAGTGTACTTCCCTGTGCAAAGAGTAGGAAATTCTTGGAAAACTAGGTTCACTACTGCCACTGCATACTCCTAGCCCTTAAGAAATGCTTGGTGGATGCCATGGTTGTAATCCCCCACTCTTTGGTCCTTGATGTGAAAACTCGGAAGTGTTACTTACAGTGTCACCAGATTTCCTCCAGGGAATTGAGCTGGCTACCCTCTCCGGTCCTTTGCTTGATATCACATCTTCATTTGGCCTCTATATTAGTTTCCTATTGCAGTTGTAACAAATCATCACAATTTTCATGACTTAAATCAACAAAAACTTATAATTTAACAGTTTTGCAGAAGTCCTGTCTGGGTCTTGGTAGGCTGAAAGGTGTTCGCAGGACTGTGTTCCTTTCTGTAGATTGAATGGAAGATACTTTTCTTGGCAGAAATTCAGTTCCACATGGCTGTGGTCTTGTTCCCTTGCTGGCTGTCAGCTGGGACCTACCCTTAGCTCCTAGAGGCCTCTCTCTGGTCCTTGCATATAACCCCCAACATCTACAAGCCAGCACAGGGCATCAGGCCCTTCTCATCTGCTATCTCCCTGACCTACCTTCTTTGGCATTTAAGTATTCCTGTGATTAGACTGGGCCCATCTGTATCATCCAGGATAATCTCCCTATTTTATCATCAGATGATTAGTAACCTTAATTCCATCTGTAATCTTACTTCCCTTTTACCAAAGAAGGCAACATGTTCATAAATTCTGTGTATTAGGAGGTGGGCATTTCTGGGGAGAGGCGTTTTTCTGCCGACCACAATCTCCTCTCCTTGTGGTCCCACTTCCTCCAATCCCCCTACTGGTTTCTTCTGAAAACACTTCCTAATAAATCACTTTCACAAGTGATTTATTTGGAGGGTCTGTTTTGGGGGAATTCAACCTGAGACAATGAGGAATTCTCTGAATTCAAGAATTGTCTTGGGACTTCCCAGGTGGCGTAGTGGATAAGACTCTGCCCTCCCAATGCAGGGGGCCTGGGTTCAGTCCCTGGCCAGGGAACTAGATTTCACATGCATGCCGCAACAAAGACCCAGTGCAACCAAATAAATAAATATAAAAAAAAAATAAAAAAGAATTGTCTTGGTTATTGAATTGGGAGTGGTGGTGGGGAGGTTAGGCCAGCACTCCGAGTCCAGGCAGAAAACGACCACTCCTATGCCTATGTCCGCACCTGCTGGGCTCATTGAGATTCTCCCTGCTCACCTGAAATCCTCTGCACAGCATCGGTGTGGCACCCCCGGCAGCCGTGCCTACCAGCCAGCGAGTCTCTGCGCACGGCATTTGTAAATACAAGCGTGCGGTTCTGCCACAACTGTCAAAGGCGGCAGCTCATTAGTGAGCAGCAGATACCAGCCAGGGCTGGCCAGGATGCTATGTGGTGAGGCATAGAAAATGAACATGCCACCCAGTTCAGAGTCAATATGCAAAAGAGAAAAGGGAAAAATGGAAGCTTGACAGCCTGTCACAATGATTACCAGCTGTCTTCCAGAGTCCTGTGGGCTCCCAGCTCCAGGTACACACTTAGCCAGTCAGCGGTCTATAGCAGCTCTTCAGCACGCACTCCTTTGCTGTGTGTACTCCTTGGGTCTCTTTCATCATATGCCAAACTCCTTGTCCTCTAGGTACGCAGATGCTCCACTTACGCCCACTGCAGCAGGGTCCCCAGTGATGGAGGTACATATACTTAAACTTAGGAGATTTTTCTGGTGTTAAGCAGGTTAATCACAGGCTCTGCCAGGTGACAAAAGGAGAGGGGACTCAAACAGAGCACACCTGCTGAGTAGAGTTTACATCTGGTCCTTGAAAATATCACTTCAGAAGCCATTAGTCAGAAGGCTGTGACTAAAGGAGGCCCCTGGGTGATGGTTGTAATAGACGCCCCATGCTTACTTTTCCTTTGCCTTCACTCCCATTCTTTCACCGACCCACAGCTCCAATTTATGCTTGCCTTTCCCTTTACAACATAGTCCTCACTCCCTGAAATTTACACCTACATTCCAGACGCCACATGGGAGCTACGTTCATAATACCACCCAAGAAAAGGCTTTTATGATCTTGAATTTTATACTTCTCAACATTTTTTTCCCCACTACTTTCAAAATATACATTCTTCATATCCCAACAAAGGGGAACAGATTAAAAAGAGAAATACCAGAAAATAATTCAGTGAAGACCTAATAAAAGATGCAATCAATCAAGTGACGGTAGCAGTTTCTTTTAACATCAAATCTAATGGTTTCTTTTTCTAGTACAAAAGTGCTCCATTAACAGTGTGAGTCTTTTATTTAGGTAATTCACACGAGTGGTTGCCAGATGTAGTTTATTTTCAGGAGGGCACACTTATAGAAGCAGCACACTGAGCGGAGACAGAGTTATCTCTAACGTACTCTCTAATGACCTTTCAGAGTGAAAATAGCAGTGAAATCCTAAAACCGAAACCCTCAAAATCAGATCCAAGTAGCACTTCACATTTAAAATGATGGTTGGACGTCAAGGCTGGTCTGCAGAGAACTGTGGAGTGATTCTTTGCCTCTATCTTCAGCGTACAGCTTCTCTCCCCCTGCACTGAGCAGCCGCGTCTGCCTCCAGCTTCATCGCTTTTGACTCCCTTGCTTCAATCAAAGCTCACCTGTTTGAGCCCTCTTTCCCTCAAATGCTTCTTTTCTGCTAGGTGCTTCCATCAACTGAGGTTCACTAATGTATTCACTCTGTACAGTGATTGATGAGCTTCTACTCTGAGTGTCCATTAGTAAAGGGCACCTTTTGAAGACAACGCCTTTAACCCAGAGCAGTGGCTTCAATGGTGTCAAGCAAAGGGGGAGTAAATGACTTGGTTTCAGAGAGATTTGGGTTGAGATCCAGACTTGTTATGCACTAGCTAGTAGCTTTGGATTTATTATCTAGGTCCTAGGAGGCTTATGTCCTATTTTGATGAAAGTGTGGATAAGTGCCTAAATTTTCCTTCTTTTAAAATATGTGTATATGTATATATATGTATATATATATATATGTTTAATGTCTACTATTTTTGATTAAATGCGAAGAGGTCAATTAAAATATTTAATACAATGCCTAAATGTAATTTCCCTAAAAAGTTCTTAAAAAGATGGTGAAAGTTTCTGGGAAGATAGTTTTGAGTTGTGTAACTTTTTGTTCTCCTTCAATTCATATCCTAAGTTCGCTGTTTAACCAAAGAGGGGCTGGCTTTTGGTGACATGTATGTAAGATGCTTCAGAAGTTGTCTGAGGACATTGAAATCTGATTCTAGTGAAATACAGTAGACAGTCCTACCCCAGGAAAAGTTGATCTAGGGTTGAGAAGATAGGGAAGTGCTTTAAATTAAAGATGACTTCTTAAGAGTGAATGAATGAATGGCTTACTAGGTTAATAAACTTGGCAACACAAAGATTTAGGGGTGAGAACTCTGTTGTAGGGGTAAGGCAACTAGGGTTTAAGTCTTGGGTTTGTTAGCTAATTATTACAGGCCCTAAGAAAAGTCATTTAAAATTTCGATGCCTTAATTTCTTCATTTGTATAGTGTTTGGGGGTGTAGCAGGTTATCTCTAAGATTGTTTCCATGTCTAGCATTCTCTACAAACCGTGTTCGCATAACTTCCTTAAACGTCTCATTTTAAGAGCTGCCATTGCACAGACTATATTTGAACTGAGGCTTGAGAAAACCTTTGTAAGCACTTCAGCGTCTTTCTACATTTCATATTGCTGACTTTTCTCCTTTTCTTCTATTACCTTTCCTCACTCTCTCTATTAAATCTCTCGTATTGGATAGGCCAAGCTATGAATAGAATTTACTTTTTATGTGGCTTGCTAGACAATTGCATCCTTGAGGGATTCAATCAACCGCTTTGTTAGTATAAAGACAAGGAGAAGAATAAATCAGACAAACGAGTGGGATGCGTTATGGGAAGAATGGGCAAGGAATGCTTTCTAAACAATCAACAGTTCTAGGATGAGGACAAGATATTGTGCTGCAGGTAAGCAGGAGGAAGGAAAGCAAAGCTATGTGGCTTGTCCACTAGGGCATAATAAGAGTAAAGGCCAATGTGGAAGAGGTAGAAGCTGGGTACTAGTGCCTGTGCCTGTAAGTCAGTAAAGAATGAAGTAACGTCCCATGTGGAGTTGGTTACTTTAAAATATGATAAAAATTATTATTGAGGTAAAACAATTCTATTAACTGGAAAATCACAGGATATTTCATCATATTTTTCAGGGCAGATAGTTTTTTTTCTGTGGGGTAAAGAAGTAAAAATTATATTTATAATAATTGCTTTTAGGTTCTAAAGAAAAGAATCTGCAGAGAAATATATGCAATGTATAATTTGTCCAGATTAGTTTTCATTTGGGGAAAGAAGTTCTGAAATGTCCCCAAAGCAGCTTATTCATCAATTGAAAGTCCTCCAAAAATAGAACTATGGGGAAACCATGGTATGTGGGGTGGAAAAGAAAAGCTCCCTCAGTTTTTTGGAGGGAATAACTTTAAAAATACTTAAATAGCTGAGTTTACTTGGTGCAGTTAAGATTTAAACTTGTTGATTTTAACACTGCTGTCACATCTGAAAACGTATACGATGTTCTGGTAAGTAATCTGTGATGTCTGGTAAATGTCAAAGAAATGTAAATGCATTGTGTTGAATTCTGAGATCAGCAGCTATATGTAGTCATTGTTTATGTTGCCTATACTGTTTTATTTACTTTCATATTTCTTTAAGATCTAACTTTAAAGCAGAAAAAAAAAAAGAATAAAGGCCAATATTTACTGAGTTTTCACTATGTAGACAGGACTGTGCTAATTTTTTTTATTAAAACCTTAAGAAGATACTCTTAATAATCTGACAAAGATGAGGAAACAGAGGTTCAGAAAATTTAATTTTATTACCCCAAATCACACAGTTAGGAAGTGGCATAATTGGCCTATGGATTCAAGCTATTTGGCTCCAAAGCCAAGGCTGTTTGTCGTTATAGTCTATGACCTTCCAGGACCTCAAAATATGAGTTTGGACAGAAATGAGGTATGAACCCTACATGGTGTTGACTTGAATGTGACAGAATGACACAGAGCAAATTAAAAGGAAGCTAAGATGTATTCGATTGGGAAGGACAGTTCTTTCTATTTACCATAGAAGCCTTTTTTGGGGCCGAGGGGTAGGGCAGAGGGGACGGGGAAGGTTGCTTTATCTCCTGCTGCTTAAAGGGAGCATAGAATATTATATATACCTTGACATCCATAGGTTTTCTGAGGTTAGTCATGGGCAGCATGGAAAAACATAAGGTAAAATGAGAAAAAATATGTATTCGTGTATGTGTGTGTGTGTGTTTGCTGAAGTATATTTGGATGACTTACCGAGAAGATAGGTTAATGAATTCACTGAATTTTTCAGTTGTTTAAAGAGTAATCTACTCTCATACCTTATGCCAGACTAAAAGGGCTTCTTAAACAGTCACATAAAAAATAAGATAAAATATACCAAACCATGCTGTCCTTGAACCTCTCTTCATACACTTGTTTAAAATTAATATACTTAAACAGGATAACCCACCTATCTGTGGCACCCAGTGGCTTGGAGCTATATATAATACATGTTAATAAACCAGGAGAATGTGGTTCCTGCCTCCTGATGGGGCTCTTGCTGTCAGAGGCTTCTTCTCAGGTAATGAAAGGCAACACAAGACATACACATTCATTCCTTCCTCCCCTCAGTCCTCTGTCCTGTTGTTTCTGAGCAACAGAACCTTCCATTAGTGTTCACTTTAATAAGCCAATTTCTTTGGGTTTATAAGTGACAACTTTTAAATTAGTGAGGATTCATGCCAGTTTTTCAAAGGTGGGTATCTACATGTTGCTCTCTCACAGTTAGGTTTTAATTAGCAGGGTCTCTGCTAATTTTAAGAAAACGCAGCAGGGCCCGTTTGCTCTCCCTCCCTGCACTTCGGTAATGTCCGGCTGGACGTGGCACGGTACGTGGCATCAGGATGCAGCTAAACAACGCCAGTAAGATCAACAAGGAAGTAAGCCAGTGTGGATCCTGCTAGTACTTCTGCACAGGTTTCCTTTGTTGTTCTAATTCTGCCTTGTATATATGTCCTACTTCAGTGACTTATGGGTACCTATCAAGAAAACGTTGTAAAGTTGTGCTTTTTCAAAATTCATGTTTTCATTTTCATTCCATTTAAATAGTTTAGAGCTGTTAAGAAAGAAGAAATAACTTTGGGCAAAAGTTACAGGGGAAAACCCAGTTTGTTTAATGAAGACGATCCGGTTTTGCCTGGGGACTCAACTCGACGGTATATTAAACCAAGGCTGTCTGCTGGGCGATGCTGGCCACTTATGTCTTTTCTGTAGAGTGGGGGGTGTTGGTGGGAGCGCTGAGGTTTGTTTTTGTCCTCAACAGTCCATGTGGCATTTTGTCCTTCCAGTTACTTCCAGAGCACCTGACCATTGATGTCGTTACACCACACATGCTATCATTTGTGCAAACCTCTTTGTCCACAGCCCCCAAATCATATGGAGAAGACTTTTGAATTAGCTCAGAGCGGGCTGTGGAAAGAGTATATATATTATTATAAACCCCGTGGCTGAAAGCTCAGCTACAACTAGTAAGGGCAGGGCAGCTGCTCTAAGAAATAAAAGCAAAAATCTCCAAGTTCCAAAGACTTTTATTTCTCTCTCATATAACAGCCCAGGCAGGTGTTCCCAATTTTATGCTTCTTTCAGAATCATCCCATAAAACCAACTTCAAGTAAAACTCCTAATTATGAAAGATAAACTATATTTACAAAAAAACTTTTCCACTCTAGTACCGTATATACTCTTCTTTGAAAGTCCATGGAACACTTGGGTGTAAGATGTTTGAGGTTAATTGCTGTGTTGCTGTGTTGCTTTAAAAAATTGAAGACTCAATTTGACTCGGAGTCCATCCTTGTGGGCTTCTATGAAACAGCAGCAGACAGTCTATTCTGGAACCCAGCTCTCAGAAATGTGCCCTTTAGAATCAGAAAGGACCACAGATCTAGCCCTGGAGGGACAGACAATGAGTGAGTGTTACTAAAAAACAAGTATGTGACTGCAAATTAAAGAATCATTCTGAGATCAGAGTAAATTTCCTATTGCTTATGAATGCATGTTTTTCTTATTGGAATTTGATTATTTTTACTGAGGTAATTTTTGAAAATGAATAAAAAAGATGTGTGTTGGATTTAGCCAGGTGAGTGATGTTCCTGCATCTCAGTGTCGTGGAGGTGGCCAGCTGTTGAAGAGATTTTGTCAACAAAGTTATTTCTCATTGAGGTCCCAGTCTTCTGGGATTTTCTGTGGCTTCTCCTGGCTGTATAACTTAGAGGAATTAGAAAGAATGTTTTGTCAGGAAAGAAAGCCAGCATAGAATTTCAGCTCTATACCAACAACTTCCACTTTGACAGTGCCATTCAGCTCTCACTGCAAACTTTCTAATTAACTCAAGCTTCACTGAATTCTGACTTGTATTATTTGGAGCTTGTTTTTGGTTAATTATTTTGCTTTCCAGACCTATGTTGCTGAAATATCAAATGCATATTTGTAAGTAATGTTGGCAACTTTTCTTCTTTTGTGACTGCTAACATTCTTTCCCATGGTAAGAAGCCACATCTTGCTGTCCTTAAGGAAGGCTATCATTTTCTCTAAAGAAGGACTGAATGTTATTACAGAACCTGCTACAGACTTTGGCAGGAAAAAGTGTGTGGAAAAGCAGAAAGCAAAAACACTGTGTCTCCCACCGTGGGCTTTCACACTGCTCCCACAGAGCTACTGAACTCCTCCTGAAACTGATCGATTTTATCTGTGAAATAGGTGAAAAATGTATCCCAGCAAGATAAACCCTGAACTGTTCCTGAGTTAAAGAAGCAACAAGATATAAGTAGGGCTTTTATTTCAAGGAACAGAAACACATGAGATAGTATCCAGTGACAAAGCTGGACACCAACACAGGTTGAATGCCAATGTCAGACCTGTCGAGAAAGCACTTAATGTTGACATCTATATAGAGTTTATGTTTACAAGGCGGTCTGGCAAGCTGAATCTTTTTTTTCTGTATAGCCCTATCAAGATCTCTACAGTGGTAAATAATTAAAGTCAACAAGTATTTATTGAACAATTATCATGAGCAAATCACTGTGTATGATTCTCCAAGGTCTAAAAAAATAATCAAGACATAAACCATGGTATCAAAGAATTAGGAACTTAACAAGAATAAGGCAAACAAATAACTATATAACAAGTCTGAATATGATACATCCTCAGACTCTATACAAGCATATGTTGTTGGACATTGAAAAGGATTAATGAAAAATATTTTATACAGCTAAACATCAATTCCTAAGGGACAAAGGCTATGTTTTATGTTCGGTATAACATTGAATACTCAACACAGGTGACATTTTTCATATATTTTTTTAAATCATTGTGGTTGTATCCATTGGATGTTCATTGGCAACTGTTAACACCCAAGAAACTACTGGGAAATAAACTTATCTCATGTAAGCACTTGGATTTGCCTCAGTGAAGAATGCCTCTAGCCATTTCTTTCCCAGATTTAAGTTACAGAGCAATTTTAGGTACTTAAAATATCTTTAAAGGATTAAGAGAGAGTCACTTTTGTTTAAGAATCTTGATAATTTCCTTATGAAGATTACAGTGGAGTAAATTTCAGGTACAAATATGCAGTCAAATTAGAATTCTTAAGTCCTTTGGAATAGTGATATGCCCAGGACTGGGTAGGTCTTGAAGAAGTGGCAAGAGTTGGGTACTTGCATCCTAACAATAGTCTGATGGCAATTAGAGATCCTAGTGCATGAAAATCCTAAAATAATCGTTGCTGGGACTTCACCACTGTGGATACTTGGGTTACTTCTATTTTTCTAGTTATTCTAGCAACTTCACCATGTAATGTTTATTTTCGGTTCTTTTGAATGACTCTCTAAAGTTCTACTTGAAATATATACCTAGAAGGTAGAGGGGGCACTGGGGCTGGGCTTATGAAATACCCAGAAGGGAGGTGGAGTCAAAGTCTTAGCTTTAAGGCTCTAAGTTATTTGAGTGCAAGGGCAGGACTTTATATTGTACCAACATTCCCAGCAGCACAATTCAATCAATACTCATGTTTACTGAAAATGTTAAAGGTGGGGCACTTCTGCTTTAGGTATCAAGTCTAGGAATGACAACACTTTCTTCCAATTTTTAATTAAACTTTTAATTGTTTTATTTTATATTTTTAATGTTCAAACAGCCAGGAGATGCCATGCCTTTGAAGGAATCACTGTATTGCATCAGACAGACATTGGGATATGTGTAAGACTATTTTCCTCACACACTATGTCCTACCAAGCTAGTGAGAAAGGCAGATAGCACAATGGTATAATATGGCATTGAGTTCAAATTATAGAATTCAAAGTTAAAATATTAAAATATATGTGAAGCTGAATTAGGCTGTGCTTATAGCTTGCTAATAAATCACATTTTCCACTCACATTTCTGATTTTAAGAACTAGCAGTTGGAAACTAGGGGCATAAAAGAATAGGCTTGGAATGAATTTTAAGGAATAATCTAGTTCATTTTTCTGCTATTGGCAGATTTTGGCTAAGCTCTTCTCTTGTGGGCAGAATCTCTCCTACTTGAAAATACCTGCTGGGAAGGAAATTCTAGCATTCCCTATAATACCATTATGATCCTTGGAAACAACTTGTTTCCTTCAAAAAATAAATACTTTTCTCTGTTATTTTGTTTCTGGCAATACCCATTTCAGGCATAATAAATCCAATATAAGTGCCACTTTTTAAAAAGGTTTTAGTAGAATATATTAGTTGGAGAGAAATATGTATTCAACAGTGAAGAAAAAAGTTTTTTCTTCCAGATCAAGGTTAATTCTAATAAGAAAATAGTCCATTACTAATGCCTTTGCATTAAAGCTCACTTCCTCTTGAGTGATCCTGAAGGATGTTCTTGCATATCAATGTTGTACCAAAGGCTTTCGTTATCTCTGTGGTTTTGTTTATTCAAATGTTTTCCCCACATGTGATTTCTTCATATATAAACTAAAGAGATGCAAATACCTGTCTTTTAAGAAGTCTGTAAATCTTTCTTTAATGAAGGTGCCCTTCAGGGCCTATTTGGGAATTGTTCAAAGATGGGTTTACTTTCATTAATTTTTTTTATTTTACTTTTAATCAGAGATGGCAAAGTCAGATCAAATAGAAGCAAAATTCTCCTTTTTGATATTATTCGAGACTCTTCATCTTCATGGTGCTCCAGATAGCTGATTTTTCCTGACAGAGCAACATTGAGGCCAATGTGGAGAAAGGGTTAGCATCACCCGATATTGGTGACCAGGAAAACTGAGTTAAGCAGAGAAAAGAATTGTTATTTGGTTAGTGGGTTATATAATTTAAACCATTAACCACATAAGCTGACAATGTGCTGTGACTAAAAAGCAAATAACTCACCCCTGTCAAAAAATGTAGCTTTTTTTCCCTAGCAATGAAATTAACTATCAATTCATATGCAATCCCAGATAAAAAATGGTGGTGAACCAGATGCACTGGTGCATGAGAATGGAAGTAATTGTTTGTGGTTTTCATAAGAAGATTGCCAGTTTGCAGCATTTAAATTACACACAAACTGCTTTTTACATCTCTAATTGTAGCTCTGTTGTTTTCAGGGAGGGTTGAATTGACATTGACAAACATAGACTTAGAAAGAATACAAAGACATGAAAACAGCACTATATTTGCCCCAAAAATGATTCAGTGACTAATACTGCAACATTCTATTTATTCCCTGATATGCCAGAATTTCCGTTTTTCCCCTAAGGAGCAATGCTGACTTTGGTAAGTTAATGAGAAGTAGTAACTGCAGAGATGTTGAGTAAATCAAGCACATGACTTTCATGAATTATTGCATGCCTGCTTTTTTTTTTTTTTTTGAGAATTGCTTAAATTTAATGTAATCCTTTGCCTGTTCCTTTTCTTTAACTCTTCAGATTCTTCATTTACCTTCAGTATTTAATTCACTGTAGCAGTTTTTCCTTATTCAAATCTTTCTGAGATAACATTTTAGCTCTGGGGAAGTGTAAAAACAGGGTCCAATTAATATTCTACTCATCACTTTTTGCTTTAATCCCCAACTTTTCTGTACAATAAGGCCACTAACCTCTTGGGCCTAAAGAATGAAAAGCTGGCTTGTCAGAGAACAAAACAATGAAACAAAGAGGTAATTTAGATTTAGATTTTGTGAAAGCCAATGGAGTGTGTGCTGTTAATTCTAGTGTACAAACAACTGCAACAACAAAAAACATGATTTCCGAATCTGTGGTTCAGTACTGGTTTCCTTTGAAAAAGACTTTTGGTTCTTAAAGGGTCATACTGAGTTAAAAATACAGTTATGAAGATAAACAATAGCTTAGCAAGAGGGAATTCAAGGTACGTATGCTGGGGAAAGGGCCATGTTAAAAGCAGAAAACAAATGAGAAAAAAAAATTTTCAACCTCTATGTTTGGGCAATTGTACAAGGAAAATTGCCCGCATTTTGCTTGGCACAGACTTTTGAAAGTTCATGCAGTGAGAATAATTAGCAGAAACCATTTATGTGTGTGCTTCCAGAAGAGCTGGGCCCCATGCTCACTTGCAGAGGTCTGTGCTGGGGAAAGAGTTGCCCTTTACCTTTAAAACTTGAAGGAAAGCAAGGAGCCCCTTGGTGCCATACTGTTCACAAGCTCCAAAGGAAGTAGGGATGTGGGAGACTGAGACACCAAGCTGACTTGATGCTTCTCTAATGACGAGCCACTTGCTGGTTTTCTTTGATTTGTATCTTGATCCAGACTGTGGCTTAATTTGAGTAGGACCAAAGAGTGGAAATTGTAGGATGACAAGCTTTAGCGCAATAAAAGAGACTTTTTTTTTTTGTATAGGCTGAACAGTTTAAAACTGGAATGGGCTGCCTTGGGGAGTGTGAGCTCTCCACGGGTGCAGGTGCAGGAACAGGCAGGATGGCCAACTGTTAGGGAGATTGACAGGAAATTGAGTGGGAGGACAGACTAGATGACCTATAAAGTTCCTTTCCCTTCCAATACATACTCTATTTTGGTTTCTTTTAAAATTCATTCTCAGCTTTTGCTTTCTTGGCTTTGGGTCAGCTACTATTCCTGCTTCTCTAGGAGCTGTGGACTGCTGCTGTGTTGTGTGGCGGTAGAGGTGCGGGGGCAGCATCACCAAGAAGTTTCCTAAAAGTCACCTTCCCTTGGTCATCATCATCCCCTCTTTTTCATGCGTGATGCCAGCAGAGTGGCCATCAGGCTTTGGTATAATGCATTTAAACAAAGTCCCACCAGTGTCCCTGGAAACCTAAATTTCCTTTTGCTTTCTGCAAACATCTATCATTGGCCAGTCTCACATACAGTTTAGACTAAATCAGCAGGGACTGTAAATTCCAAATTTAATTTGGAAATTATTCCACCAAGCAATTATTACGAACTCTGTGGTTACCTGACAACTCACTTTTTCTCCACAAAGGATTTTTTCAAGATAATTTGTTATTCAAACATGATGATAATTCTACTGACCCCTGGCTGAAAGGCAGGTGACCTCAATTTATTTCCCGGTAGATTTTCCAGTAGCCCCTGTCTTTCTGTTGTTATCATTTGGCTTCTATTTTTATATAAAAGATTTGGGCTGTGTCACCTAAACTCTCTTGTCTTGGTTTCTTTGTGGCCATTGACACAGGTGACAAGAGAAGATTTTTTAACATTTAGTTCTGTGCCTCCCTCCTTTCTTCTCAGGACCTTTCCGCTAGTCAAGCAGATACCTACTTTGCCTCTGGGGAGAAGTAGAATTGTTTCATGGGAATGGAAATAAGAAGAAGCAATCAGTCTGGTGTTTTTGTGTTCTTTTTTTTTAAACTTTCCTAAGAAGTTTTTTTTTTTTTTTTAAAGCTCTTTATTGGAATATAATTGCTCTACATTCTTGTACCAGATTTTGAGGTACACCAAAGTCAATCAGCTGTATTTATACACATATCCCCATATTCCCTCCCCCCCGCGACTGCTCCCCACTCTCTGCATCCTGGTCCTCTATGGCATCATACCCTAAGAAGCTTTTGAAAATCAAAAGAGAAAGCCCTGAGGATAGCAGGTTAAAGTGTTTATATCATAACAAGGGTATTGGAGAAATAAAAAGAACCATTCTATCCTACCTTTCCCCCTACTGTGTGACCTAGAAGGATAACTATATACCTATATATAGAGGGAAATGATTGTGTATGACCTGAGGGGAAATCTCTAGTGGGAGATGAGAGGGTTTGGGGAGACTTTTTGGAGAGGAGCAGCTTAGGAGACTTTAATGACCCAACCCTGGAAGTCAAGAAATATCACTTCCACTAAATTTTATTGATTAAGGCAGTTATAAAGTTTCACTCAGGTTCAAGAGGAGGGAACATAGATCCCATCTCTTAATGGAGGAATCTCATAGGGAATATAATATATATTGTTACAACTTTCCATGAAAAATATCATTTGCTACAGCGTCTTAGTGTATCCAGAGTACTGTAGATCAATTAGAGGACATGGTGGATTCCAACAGTGCACAATTCCCAAAGAAAGGCAACCAAGAGCTAAAAACTGTTCCATGTTTTATAATAAACTTCTCAGCTATTTTTGAATAAAGTGACATCCTTCTGAAATAAAGAGAAACTTTCATCAGAATTGACTTTCAATTTCATAGACACGTAATTAATTTGTCTTATAATAGAAATATTACACATTGTCATGATTTATATCTACCAATTTTATCTCCAGATGCTTTGTTATATTTTTCTACTTTTCCTATTTTTCTTATTTAAATTAATACTTTTTGATATCTGGGGTGGGAGGGTATCTTCAAACTTTTAAGTAAATTTCCTAGGCTATAAGGTGAGATTCATGTTTTATATGTTTAATTTTAATACTTATATAATGAATACATAAATTATTAAACTGTAGCATATTGAAATTACCTCAATGGAAGAAAATTAACTCTTCCTATTTTCTCTCTTTCTTTCTGTATCAGTTGGGCTGCTTTAGGCTGTGACCTCTCATCATGGTTTAACCAATGTGGATTATCTACTGTCATACTAACAAGAATTCAAGAATCAGGACTTCTCAGGGCACAGTGGGTCAGGGCTGCCCTTCTCTGAGGGTCTCATAGCTCTGCCTCCTCAGTGTGCTGGCTCTATGCTCAGCGCAGTAGCAGTATGGCTGCAGCAGTTCAGGGCGTCGCATGTACAGACAACAATGAAAAGCACAAAGAGATGGTCTCCTCTGATGTTTCCTTCTTAGGAATGAGAAACCTTTTCCAGGAGAGTCCTGCTCTCTCATAACTCTTTGGCTAGAACAGGGTAACACGCCCACCTCAAACGCCTACTGGCAAAAGAATAGGATCAGCTTGATGGGTTTCTATCAAAAATGATTTAACTCTAAGAGCTGGGATTGTGTCATGTTTCCTAAATCAAGAGATTTACCTGTGGGTCATATCCAGCCCTCTGCCTATTTCTGTAAATAAAGTTTTATTGGGTTACAGACATGCACATTCATTAACTTATTGTCTATGACTGCTTTCACACTAAAACTGTTGAGTTGCTGCAACAGAGACTGTGTCACCTGCAAAGCAGAAAATATTCACTATCTGTTCCTTTAGAGAAAATGTCTGCTGTTACCTTAAATTATAGAACAAAACTGGGTTTCTGTAATCAGGGAAAGAGAGAAGATAGGATATTGGATAGACAACAGGTTCTAATAAATTTTCTGCCTAATTTTCCAAAAAGTACCTTGTGGCAATTTCCAGAAACCTCATAGACATTATTATATGTATATTGTGACATTTTATGCTGTTACTTTATGTCATTGATCCTGTTAGGTTATTAAGGTTATTATACAGCTGTATATAAAGGTTTTTCCTATGCTCTGGATTTCAGGATATAATCTACTCTAATGGGTTAATACTATCCCTTTTCCCTTGGTTGTATCGAGTAGCCACGAAGCCATACTCACTGCTAGCCTTACCAGTAACCAAATCACATTTTTCTACTTATTACTCTACTTCCAAAATTTACAGACTGAATTAACTAGAATGAAACTTCATGAAGGACCTAGTATGTTTAAACATTAATGTGGGTTTGTGTTTCAGATGTTATTTTTTACAGCAATTTTAGGTTTACCATAAAATTGAGAGGAAGAAAAAAAATGAAAGATAACAGAGATTCCCCATATACTCCCTGCTCCCACACATGTATAGCCTCCCCCATTATCAACATCACTATCAGAATAGTACAGTTTTAATCAAGGATGAACCTCCATTGACACATCATAATCATCCAAAGTCCATAGTTTACCCAAGGGTTCACTTTTTGTGTTGCATATTCAATGGGTTTAGACAAATGTGTAATGACATGTAACCACAATTATAAGCATCATACAGGGTATTCTCACTGCCCTAAAAATTCTCTGTGCTCTGCCTATTCAGCTTCCGCATCTCCCACTGCTGGAACCACTGATCTTATTTATTGTCTCCGTAATTTTGTCTTTTCCTGAAAGTCATAGAACTGGAATCATACAGCATGTAGCCCTCTCATATTGGCTTTTTTCACTTAGTAAAATGCATGTAAGATTCCTTCACATTTTTTCATGGCTTGCTAGCTTATTTCTTAGAGCTTAATAGTATTCCATTGTCTGGATGTGCCACAGTTTATCCATTCACCTACCAACTTCAAGTTTTGGCAATTTGGTAAACATCTCTGTGTGGGTTTTTACATGGACTTAAGTTTTCAGCAATTTAGGTAACACCAAGGAATAGGATTGTTGGACCCTATGGTAAGTGTGTGTTTAGTTTCGTAAGAAACTGCCAAACTCTCTTGCAAAGTGGCTGTTACCAGTTTGAATTCCCATCAGCACTGAATGAGCATTCCTGTTGCTCCACATCCTCACTAGCATTTGGTGTGCTTGGTGTTTCAGGTTTTGGTTATTCTAATAGTGTGTCGTGGTAACTCGTTGTTGTTCTAATTTGCATTTCCTTGATGACATACACTGTGGAGCATCTTTTCATATGCTTATTTGCTACCTGTCTATCTTCTTTGGCTAGATGTCTTTTATGGTCTTTGGCCCATTTTTAAATCAGGCTGCCTGTTTTCTTATTGTTCAGTTTTAAGAGTTCTTTGTGTGTTTTGGATAGCAGTCCTTCATCAGATGGGTCTTTTGCAAATATTTTCTCCCAGTCTGCAGCTTGCCTTCTAATTCTCTTGATATTGTCTATTGCAGAACAGTAATTTTTAATTTTAATGAAGTCAAGCTTATCAATTTTTTCTGTCATAGATTAGGTCTCTGGTGTTGTATCTAAAAAGGCATCATGGAGGTCATCTAGGTTTTCTCTTATGTTATCTTCTGGGAGTGTTATAGTTTTGTGCTTTACATTTAGGTCTTTGATTCATTTTGAGTTAATTTTGTGAAGGATGTAAGGCTTGTATTTAGATTCTTTTTTTTGTGTGTGTGGATATCAAGTTGTTCCAGTACCATTTGTTGAAGAAACTATATTTGCTTTATTGTATTGCCTTTAATCCTTTGTCAAGCATCAGCTGACTATATTTATGTGGGTCTGTTTCTGGGGTCTTTATTTTGTACCATTGATCTATTTGTCTATTCTTCCATGGTACTACAGCTTTATATTACTGTAGCATTATAGTTAAGTCTTGAAGTTGGGTAGCATTGTTCTCTGCTTTGTTCTTCTTCAGGATCATGTTGGCTCTTTTGGTTCTTTTGCTTCTTCATGTAAACTTTAGAATCAGTTTGTCAGTATCCATAAAGTAACTTTCTGAGATTTTAATTGGTATTACATTAGATCTATAGATCAATTTGGGAAGAACTGACATCTCGACAATACTGAGTCTTCCTATCCATAAATGTGAAATATCTCTCCATTTATTTGGTTGTTCTTTTGTTTCATTCATCACAGTTTTGTAGTTTTCCTCATATATACCTTGTATATATTCTGTTAGATTTATATCTATGTTTAATTTTGGGGGGTGATAATGTAAATGATACTTTGTTTTTAATGTCAAATTCCACTTGTTCAGTGTTAGTATATATGGAAGCAATTAACTTTTGTATATTAACCTTGTATCCTGCAACCTTGCTATATAGTTTCAGGAGTTTTTTGTCACTTCTTTCAGATTTTCTACATAGATGATCATGTCATCTGCAAAACAAAGAGCATTTTATGTCTTCCTTCCCAATCTGTATACCTTTATTTTCTTTTTTTGTTTTATTGCAAGCAAGGACTTCCAGTATAATATTGAAAAGGAGTGGTGACAGGGGACATAAGTGCATTGAACCTGACCTTACTGGGAAATCTTATAGCTTCTTACATTAAGTATGACTTTAGATGTAGGTTTTGGTAGGCTGTCTTTATTAAGCAGAGAACATTCCCCTGTATTCCTAGTTTACTGAGAGTTTTTACCATGAATGGGTATTGAATTTTGTCAGATGCTTTTTCTGCATCTATTAATATGATCATATGATTTTTATTTTTTATTTTATCGATGTGATGGATTGCATTAATTGATTTTTGAGTGTTGAATCAGCGTTGCATATCTGGATACACCCCATTTGGTTGTGGTATATAATTTTCATACTTTTTTGCTAATATTTTGTTGAGGATTTTTGCATGTGTGTTTATGAGAGGATATTGGTTTGTAGTTTTCTTTTCTTGTAATGTCTTTGTCTGGTTTTGGTATTAGGGTAACACTGGCCTCATAGAATAAGTTAGGCAGGATTCTCCCTGCTTTTATCCTCTTAAAAAGATTGTAGAAAATTGATATAATTTCTTCCTTAAATTATAGAATTCACCAGTGAACCCATCTGGGTCTGGTGCTTTCTGTTTTGGAAAGTTATTATTGATTCAATTTCTTAAATATATATAGTTCCATTCAGATTGTTTATTTCATTTTTTAAAATTAATTAATTAATTTATTGGCTGCATTGGGTCTTCATTGCTGCACATGGGCCTTCTCCAGTTGTGGCGAGGCGGGGAGCCACTCCCTGTCATGGTACATGGGTTTCTCATTGTGGTGGCTTCTCTTGTTGCAGAGCATGGGTTCTAGGTGCGTAGGCTTCAGAAGTTGTGGCACATGGGCTCAGTAGTTGTGGCTCACGGGTTTAGTTGCTCCACAGCATGTGGGATCTTCCCGGACCAGGGATGGAACCCGTGTACCCTGCATTGGCAGGCAGATTCTTAACCACTGCACCACCAGGGAAGTTCCTATTTCTTCTTTTGTGAGTTTTGGCAGATTCTTTCAAGGAATTGGGCCATCTCATCCAGGTTCTCAGATTTGTGGGCGTAGAGTTGTTCATAGTATTCCGTTATTATTCTTTTAAGTCCGTGGGATATCCTCTCTTTCATTTCTGATATTAGCAATTTGTCCTCTCTCTCTCTTTTTTCTTAGTTAGCCTGGTTTATCAATTTTATTGGAATTTGAAAGAATCAGCTTTTGGTTTCTTTGCTTTTCTCTATTGATTTAGTTTTCGATTTCATTGATTTCTGCTCTAATTCTTATCATTTCTTTTCTTCTGTTTATTTTGGATTTAATTTGCTCTTCTTTTCGTTTCCTAAGGTGGAAACTTACATTATGAATTTTAGATATTCTTCATTTCTAATACATGCGTTCAAGCAATAAAATTTTCCTCTAAGCACTGCTTTTGCTGCATCTCACAAATTTTGATAAGTTGTGTTTTCATTTTCATCTAGTTCAAAATATTTTTAAATGTCCCTTGAAATTTCTTCCTTGACCTATATGTTATTAAAAGTGTGTTGTTTAATCTCTGTGTTTTGGGGGATTTTCCAGTTATCTTTCTGTTGTTGATTTCTAGTTTAATTCCTCTGTGGCCTGAGAACACATATTTTCTGTTCTTTTAGATGTGTTAAGGTGCATTTTATGGCACAGAATGTGTTAATGTAGTTTTTATTTTAATCTACAGGTCAATTTCAATCTAAGCAGAGACCAATGCAGATGAGTCATGACTATTTCCTGAGAATGCCTGGGTGCTTGGGGGCACTTAGGGTCCGTTGTTGCAGTGTTTGGAAGGGGCATTGATTTAGGCATGCATTCCAAATTAGAATTTTTACACTAGGGAACCTGAAACCTTCCTTCTACTCAAGGGTAAACTAGTTATAAGCAATCTAGAAAACTACTTCCAAGGTAATATTGCCTTGAACATATTGGTCTAAAGGTTTAATTATGAAAAACAATATTAGTTGCTGGAAGATATGCAGTCTAGTTGTATATTCCACAGGAATCTAGATATTTAAAATTTGCATCCATTTTCAGACTCAAGCCTGAATATCTGAGAACTATATGACTGGGTCATATTATTTTGACTCTTCTTTGAGTTGTTACCAAAGAATTTTTTGGCATTATGCCCTCCTTTGGTACCAAGAAAAGTTGTAAAAATAGCCATTTGCTAATCCCTACTGCACAAATTGTAGGGATGTTGTTGAAAATTATGTCAGCTCTACCTCGCTGATAGGTGTATGAATTGCAGCATGCAATTGAGCATGAAAACTATCTCTCCTCAGTACCTGGAATGTCTTTAAACTTGTAGCTGATGAGGGGTTTTTTTTAGTATCATATTTTCATATATAGTTACATATAGATTTCAAGAAAAACATGTCAGAACAACAGAGAACCTATGGTTGGAACAGGGGTAGCAGCTGAATATACCCACTCTACCTTCCTTGGAGGCCTGAGACAATGTTGAGGGAAATCTCAGTTTCTGCTGAGCTAAGACTGGAATCTAGCCACAAACCTATTGCATTCCCACCTGGTTTCACCCAAGAAGCTTAGAGTCAAATTTGTAGTCTAGCTTTCAATTGTCTAACTTACATTGCTTGACCTAATGATTTTACCTCGACTATGCTTCTCTTCTAAATTCTGTACCTTTAACAACAGCAAAAAGAAAAAATCTTTTTTTATAAGAAAGAAAGTTATTTCTAGAAAATTCTTCAAATCCTTTTTTTAAAGAAATTGTAAGGTATAACTTGATAATTACAAATATTTCTAGGTTTATGACCAAGAATTTCAGCAAGGATTGATAATCAGCTCATTATACAATTGTTTTACGCAGCATTAGGAGTCCTTTGTCAGATTCTTTTTATAATTTTCTAAACTACAGGAAAACACACAGATTAGCACCTATATTTTAAAAGTGTTTGTTAGTCTCCCTCTTACCTGAAAGCACAGATGATAAAAGGTGTAGGTGGAGGCGTCATGTTGTAAAAGTTGTTCCTATTTCTTGCATGGACTTTTCTTTTCTCCCTTGAGATTCAAAAATTGTATTCATTCTAGCTTTCTTCATTCTCATGAAGCTAGCTGAAATCCTAGCTGGTAACATGCTTCATCCTTTTCTCGATTAGCTTTTATTACAATGAAGTGGAAACCTTTCAAGGGGCTTTCTCGCAACCTCTCTGGGATGTTGCCCCTGCTCTTATAAAGACTCTCGACTTCTGTGAAAGCATTTGGAAGGTGTACCATGCACACCACAGACACACAGTCTCTGACAGTCTTCAGTGTGGCATTTCTGTATTGCTTACATCCATAAAAACCCAGGTCTCTTTGGAATCCATTAGAAATATGAGATATTTTTGAAGGCTTTTTTAAAGAAAAGCAAGATGCAGATATTGTAGCAAATCCAGCTGTCTCTGGTATAGGCAGTGGGGGGGGTTCAGACATGGTGTTGCCCTATGATAGTTGTGATGGGAAGTAAAATGTGTGTGGGGGCGGGTGCTACCTCACTGGCATCCTCTCCTCCTGTCAGACACCCTCCTTTAACCTTTCCAATCAGGCATTCCAGTTGGGTCCAGGAAGAATTTCCATGTGTGGGGAGCAGTACCTCTCCTTTTGCTTTTAATTCAGGTGGCTTAAACATTTCTGGGTGTGTAAATGAAATAATGAAAATAGGCTCTTCATTCCTAGATGTGATATTCTCTCTAATCGAATGACTGTATTCAAAAAGTGACAGTTAATAGATAGATTGAACCTGGGCAGATAGATAATATGAAGGATAATAGAATCCAGATCACTTTCATTTCAACACACTCCCAGAATAGCTACACTATCTGAATAAAAAATAGTGCTGGGATTAGCTGCTTTAATAAGGACAGTGGTAAACCAAAAAACATCTAAAAAATAGAATTCAGGATGGGGAAAATGTTATAGAAAAATGCTGTATGAGAAAAAGGTGAGGGAACTAATATTTTTACCCAGAGAACAGGAAAAGTGCATGTGTATATGTGGTGTGTATGTGTGTATGTGATGTGTATTGATATGCAGGGGTGATGGAGAGAGAATTTTGAGCATTCTTGTATGGAAGAAGTAGAAAAGATACCATTAGACAGAAACTTTGTGGCTTCAGAAGCTGATGTAGGTATACACGTATATGCACATGTATATGTATATATTTTCTTTAGCAATCAGTTGACAGCAAATGGAAAGCATTCACTCAGAAAGGCATGATTTTCTGTCACTGAATTTATAGTCACTGATGATTTTTCCCATTACTGTTAGACCCTTCTTAGAGGTGCTGTGGAAGACATCCTGCATTCAGGGTGGTTTAGAGATCTCAAACTAACAGTTCCTCCAACCCCAGGCTATCATAATTCTCTAATTTGGAATTTAATTTAATTCAAATTGACATTTTTTTTTTCCTGTTTCAGTTAGGCAGAGTTGTGCAGGTTTTAAAATAGACATAACTGTGATATTCTGCCTAGTGTGTTCTTAGGTATAATTACGGAATTATGACTGTTCTTTGACTTCTTGCTGATCAGAGGGGTTTCAGAGAACTGAAAACTTCTTTCTTCCACCAGAAGAGAACTATATATTACGATTTGTGGCACCCCTTTCAAGATGGCTGGTAGTGTTCTTCCTGTGCCTGATTCTTGCATTAGCCAACCTTTTCTCATAATGGGCTTCACAGCAGCTTCCTTGGGTCTGTGGAGAATTAACTGTTTCCCTAATCATCTAAGTTACTTCCACCAGAATGGTTCAAGGGATGGAGGGAGCAAGTTCGGACACATTCTAAATGTAACTATCATTGCCCGCTTCTTAAGGAATACATGCTTAAGTGCACACTTCAGGTAAATGTACGCTATTATTTAGGATATCCAGCCCCAGGTATCAGTCTAGCTCCAGGATGGCCCTCTCGAATTAATCTTGTGAAAGGAGGGTTTAATAAAGATGCTTTTTGTAAAGGTGTGGGAAGGGCTTAAGGAAAGTACCAGGGGTAATGCAGTATACAGGGACTAGTATAATGGACCTCTGATAGCCCTTGGTTTTAATGGAAGAGGGAGGAGGCAGTCACTACCATCTGGAAGGAAAGAGCCAGGTGGAGAGACCTGTCTTAAGAGGAGCTTTGACCTTGGGTTAAAGCTGAGAGTGTAAATGTGTAAAGCCTCGTGTGTCTGCGGCGCAGAAAGTCAAACTCGGACAGTGGGTGTTTGCAGCAAAGTAAGGGTTTACTTACAGAGTACCAAGCAAGGGAGTGGGAGACAAGTCTCAGATCCACTCCATCTTGGTCTCTGAGTTAGGGATCTTTTAAAGGGGAAGAACAAAGAACAGGGATTAATTATTGCCTTGTGATGTTTCTGTGACATTTCTTAATCATGATTTCGGGAGTTGGGATGTCTCTGGCTTATGATTCTCTGACTAGGCGGTCCATGGCTCAGGGGTCTGTGAGCTCATCTTGCCCTGGAGAAACAACCTGAGGTGGTACATGAATGATGATAACTACAACAGCATTTTTATTTTATTTTATTTTTATTTTTTGGCCACACTGCGCAGCTGGTGGGATCTTAGTTCTCCAACCAAGGATTGAATCCGGGCCCTCAGCAGTGAGAGCACTGGATTGCCAGGAAATTTCCTACAACAGCATTTTTAGTACATTAAAATTGACAACAGCAATCTTAGTCATCTGACTCTGGCTGATTAGTTCAGTTAGCACAGGACTGAGGTCAGAGGAGACATGAAAGGGATTGAGGTCGGAGGAGACAGACGAAGGAATAAAGTTTTGGATAGAGAGATTAATCATAAACTTGGTAAGGGAACACGGTTTTAGGAGCCAGCCTGAGGGAACCCATCAGGGAACCAGGAGAACAAATACCTGGCTCAGTGATCTGATCTCTCTCTGTCCTCTCTACTGCAGGACCCCTCAATTTACGTAATGTAGCCTCTGAAGCTACAGTGGAGTTTGCATATCATGATAACTCTTCTACTTCTTCCACGTGATAACGTGTGGCACGCTCCCTTTGATGTAGTCCGTATGGTCAGGCTCCTAGAGCCAAGGAGACCCTGATGAAGGGTAGAGTATGGATCTGAAGGGGCAAGTGGCAGGTTTCTGGCACCCAGCATTTGCCTGCTCTGGAAGCATGAGTGGATCCTTGGAGGGAGCTTGATTCTACCTCTTATTCTTCTCCCTGAATGCCTGGAGAAGACCATTTGGAACTCCTTTTTCCTTGAACCTTTTGTTTTAAATGCCTTCTGAGATAGCATCACATGAAGAATATGAAGGGAAGGAACTGGCAGGAAGAAGATTACTTTGTTCCTTACCCTTCTCTCACCAAAAGTTTCACTCTCCAGCATTGTGGCCTGGGTGGCACCTTTTATTTCCTTGCTGACCTCTGTTGTGACAGAGTTTCACTATTCCTAGAGGCTATCTTTAGTTTTTTCCTTGATTTTGGATTGAACATTGTCGGGGCAGAACCCACAGCTGTCCTGAAATTCTCAGGGAAACCCACTATCGTGAAATTGTGCTAAGAAAATTGACCTGAAAACAGTGCTAAAGCATGCATGTACATCTGCTTCTACCACCTTTAATGTTATACTGTCCCTTGTGGAAGATTATTCTGTCTTCTTCCTTTTGTATTCTCATTAGAGAATAAGCATTTTGAAGAGGTGTTAGCTAACATTACTACCTCTGTTTTATATCACAAAAGTGTGTGACGTTTGTTTCTTTCTGACATATTACTGAATGAGAAATCAGAATATTCAACTCAGCAAACCCAGGACAAGAATTTGGTCTGTAATGTCACATAAAATGCCGTGCTGAAAGTCATATTAGGATTTTGAACATAGAAGTCTTTAGTATATATATTTTTCTAGACCTGAGAGAAACTATGACTGTTTTGGAGAAGTTGATGGGGATTGATTGTTTGATAAAACAAAAATAAAGGTAGTAGGCTGGGAAAGGTATTTGGTAAAAGCTCTTTACAGGTGGCATAGAGCAAGAAAGTATCACTCTCTTCTCTTGGTAGAGTTAGATTAAATAATAATAGTTTGTGTGCATTAAAGCGTATATTATTGGTACAAAATCAAAAGTTGAGAGATAATGTACCCTACAATATGATACAGAAAAAGTAATCATGCTTCATTACATATTTTTAAAAGGATTTAAATAGGTCTCTGGCAAATGATTTTTCAACTTTGTAACATAGATCTGGGGCTGACAACCTTTACATAAAGGACCAGATAGAAAATATTTTAGACTCTGCAGGCCAGATGGTCTCTGTCACAACTGTTCAACTCTGTCATTGTAGCTCAAAAGCCACCATATACAGTATATAAATAAATGGGGGGGAGAGAAAAGATGGCGGCGAAGTAGAGACGTGGAGTGCATCCCTCTCCACAGATGCATTGGGAATGCACAGAAGGACGCAGTCATTCCCACAGAGAACCAGCTGAACACCAGCAGACGGCCTCGGACACCAGAAAGGGCTGTGGGGAGCCCGACATAGCCCGTAGGGAGGCATCTACGAGGGCTCAGAGAGGGTGAAGCGGCGGAGCTGTGGCAGACGGGAGGGAGTGAGAAACATACGGAGGGTCCGCAGCGCAGCTCAGCGTTCCCGGACCGAGACATTGATCCGCGGCTGAACGGAGGGTCCAGGAGTGGGAGCGTGGGAACCGGAGAGCTGGTTCAGGGTGAGAAACATTGTTGCCGGTAGGGTGACCGACCGAGAGGACAGGAGGGAGGAGGTCCGCGGAGAGGAGTGCCGATCCCTGAGAGCTGCCCGGCCATGATGGCAGCTGGAGGCTGCAGGCTCACAGGCGGCGGGGAGGAGCCGCGCCCGTAGCCTCTCCCTCTCTTTCCGTGCCTCTGCAACAGGCAGTGGAGAGACGCCCTGGGCCACCTAAGGCGCTCAGGGATAACAAGCATCCTCAGGCGCTCGGGCGGGGCTAGATTAAAACCCCTTGCAACGCCAGCAGCAGGGAGGCTGCCGAGAGAAAAACAAACAAACAAACAAACAAACAACAGCATCAAAAAGAAAAAAAAACCCCGAGAGAGGCCCAACTCTAAGACTTTCGGTTTACGCCTGAGCCACCAGCGCCCTCTGCAACAGGCACCTCCAAGCCTGACTGAAACAACAGTGCACCACTGCTCACTCACTCCCAGGAGCAGGAGCCACTATTGTACCCTCTCCCTCCCCACACACCGACACTTACAGACGAACAATAAAGGAACCTCTGCTGGTCACAGAATAACGCAAAAAAAACCCAAGGCAAGGAGAAGGACACTTACAGCTGAGACGTTAAGGAAACAGAAATAGTAGTATCAATACCTATTGAACTGGTCCATTCTGGGATCAGTTCTGGATTTTTTTTTTTTTTCTTTCTCTCTCTCTCTCTTTTTTTTTTTTTTTTTTTGATTTATTAAATACGATCTTAGATCCCTAAGGGATCTACAAGTTTTATAACATAATTTTTTAATGATAGTTTTTATTCTTTTTTTTTTTTTTTTTTTGCCTTTTTATATACTACTATATCTAACTAAGTTTTTGGTAGTACGGACAAAATATCTCTCATACTTTCCTTTCATCTCTATCTTTTATACATTTCTATTCCTTTCTTTTTATTTGCATATTTCCAACCACATTACGCTCTTCTGTTCCCCTTTCTTCCAGCCTTTTTAAGTTTATTTTATCTTAACATACTTATAAGCAACACTATCGGTCTGCTCAGACTCCTTGCTCTATTCTCCAGATGATGCACTGCCTTGGTATTTAATATTAGGCTTTTGTCTTTATCTTAGTTCTTAGTACAGTTGTCTAATTACATTCTGAGAATCTCCATTCTCTCTGGTGGTACTCTGGCTCTTTTCTATATTTGATCCTAGCTTACAAAATCTCCCTGGATTGATGTTTGTATGTGTAGGGTGTTATTTGTTGTTTGTTTGCTTTTGCTTTTGTCTCTGATTTGTTCTGTTTCAGTGGTCAACTTCTGCTGGGTTTCTCTTTGAATATCTGATAACACACTGGGGTTCTGTCAGGTCTTTCTAGAGCCTTATGTCCTAACGGATTCAGTAATTGTGTGTCTTATACATGTATGTGTTTCCTAGACTGGATATTCATTTAATCCAATACTTGGACATTAGTCTGAGGCTTGGACAGTCTTCTATAAACACCTCTATCGCCAGGACAAGCAACCCCAAAAGTTTGGACAACCATGAGGAAACAGAGTAACACCATGCAGGCAAAGGAGCAGGAAAAAAACCCACAAGACCAAATAAATGAAGAGGAAATAGGAAAAATGCCTGAAAAAGAATTTAGAGTCATGATAGTAAAAATGATACAAAATCTCGATAACAAAATAGAGAAAGTACAAGAAACAGTTCATAAGAACTCAGAAAAACAAACAGCAATGGATAACAAAATAACTGAAATTAAAAATATTCTAGATGCTCTAACCAGCAGAATGACTGAGGCAGAAGAACAAATAAGTGAGTTGGAAGATAGAATGGGGGAAATAACTGCCACAGAGCAGGAAAAAGTAAAAAGAATAAAAAGAATAGAAGACAGTCTCAGAGACCTCAGTGATAACCTTAAACGTACCAACATTCGAATTATAGGCATCCCAGAAGAAGAAGAAAACAAGAAAGGGTCTGAGAAAATATTTGAAGAGGTTCTAGTGGAAAACTTCCCCAACATGGGAAAGGAAATAATTCACCAAGTCCAAGAAGTACAGAGAGTCCCATACAGAATAAACCCAAGGAGAAATACACCAAGACACATATTAATCAAACTAATGACAATTAAACACAAAGAAAAAATATTAAAAGCAGCAAGAGAAAAGCAACAAACAACATATAAGGGAAAACCCATAAGGATAACAGCTGACCTTTCCACAGAAACTCTGCAGGCCAGAAGGGAATGGCAGGATATACTGAAAGTCCTGAAAGAGAAAAACCTACAACCAAGAATACTCTACCCAGCAAGAATCTCATTCAGATTTGAGGGAGAACTCAAAAGCTTTCCAAACAAGCAAAAGTTAGGAGAATTCAGCACCACCAAACCAGCCTTACAACAAGTGCTAAAGGAACTTCTCTAAGTAGGAAACACAAGAAAAGGAAAACACCTACAAATACAAACCCAAAACAATTCAGAAAATGGTAATTGAAACACACATGTCAATAATCACCTTAAATGTAAATGGATTAAATGCTCCAACCAAAAGACACAGACTGGCTGAATGGATCCAAAAACAAGACCCTTCTATATGCTGCCTACAAGAAACCCACTTCAGACCAAGGGATACATATAGACTGAAAGTAAAGGGATGGAAAAGGATATTCCATGCAAATGGAAGTCCAAAGAAAGCTGGAGTAGCAATACTCATATCAGAGAAGTTAGACTTGAAAGTAAAGACTATTAAAAGAGACAAGGAAGCACACTCCATAATGATCAAGGGATCCATTCAAGAAGAACATATCACAATGGTAAATATCTATGCCCCTAATATAGGAGCACCTCAATACATAAGGCAAATGCTAACAGCTATAAAAGGGGACATCGACAGTAACACAATAATAGTGGGAGATTTGAACACCCCACTTACATCAATGGACAGATCATCCAAACAGAAAATAAATAAGGACACACAAGCATTAAATGACACATTAGACCATCTCGACTTCATTGATATTTATAGGACATTCCATCCAAAAACGACAGACTACACTATCTTCTCAAGTGCACACAGAACATTTTCCAGGATAGATGCCATCTTGGGTCACAAATCAAACCTCAGCAAATTCAAGAAAATTGAAATCATATCAAGCATCTTCTCAGACCACAACGCCATGAGACTAGATATCAATTACAGGAAAAAAACTGCAAAAAATACAAACACATGGAGGCTAAACAATTCACTCTTAAACAACCAATTAATCACTAAAGAAATCAAAGAGGAAATCAAAAAATATCTAGAAACAAGTGACAACGAAAACACAACAACCCAAAACCTATGGGATGCAGCAAAAGCAGTTCTAAGAGGGAAGTTTATAGCAATACAGTTCTACCTTAAGAAACAAGAAAATGATCGAATAAACAACCTAACCTTACACCTAAAACAACTAGAGAAAGAAGAACAAAGAAACCCCAAAGTGAGCAGAAGGAAAGAAATCATAAAGATCAGAGCAGAAATAAATGAAAAAGAAAGGAAAGAAACCATAAGAAAAATAAATAAAACTAAAAGCTGGTTCTTTGAAAAGATTAACAAAATTGATAAACCATTAGCCAGACTCATCAAGAAAAAAAGGGAGAAGATGCAAATCAACAGTATTAGAAATGAAAAAGGAGAAGTAACAACGGACACCTCAGAAATACAAAACATCATGAGCGACTACTACAAGCAACTATATGCCAATCAATTGGATAACCTGGAAGAAATGGATACATTCTTAGAAAAATACAATCTTCCAAGACTGAACCAGGAAGAAATAGAAACCATGAACAGACCAATCACAAGTACGGAAATTGAGGCAGTGATTAAACATCTCCCAACACACAAAAGCCCAGGACCAGATGGGTTCACAGGCGAATTCTATCAAACATTTCGAGAAGAGTTAACACCTATCCTTCTCAAACTCTTCCAAAATATTGCAAAAGGCGGAACAATCCCAAACTCATTCTACGAGGCCACCATCACCCTCATACCAAAACCAGGCAAAGATGTCACAAAAAAAGAACATTACAGACCAATATCACTGATGAATATAGATGCAAAAATCCTCAACAAAATACTAGCTAACAGACTGCAACAGCACATTAAAAAAATCATACGGCATGATCAAGTGGGGTTTATCCCTGGGATGCAAGGATTCTTCAATATAGGCAAATCAATCAACGTGATACATCATATCAACAAATTGAAGGATAAAAACCATATGATCATTTCAATAGATGCAGAAAAAGCTTTTGACAAAGTTCAACATCCATTTATGATAAAAGCTCTCCAGAAAATGGGCATAGAAGGAAATTCCCTCAACATAAGAAAAGCCATATATGAGAAACCAAAAGCCAACATCGTTCTCAATGGGGAAAAACTGGAAGAATTCCCTCTAAGAACAGGAACAAGACAAGGGTGTCCACTCTCACCACTATTATTCAACATAGTTTTGGAAGTTTTAGCCACAGCAATCAGAGAAGAAAAAGAAATCAAAGGAACCCAAATTGGAAAAGAAGACGTAAAATTGTCACTTTTTGCAGATGACATCATATTATATATAGAAAACCCTAAAGACTCTACCAGAAAACTGCTAGCACTAATTGATGAGTTTAGTAAAGTAGCAGGATACAAAATGAATGCACAGAAATCTCTTGCATTCCTATACACGAACAACAGAAGAGCAGAAAGAGAAATTAAGGAAACTCTCCCATTCACCATTGCAACCAAAAGAATAAAATACCTAAGAATAAACCTGCCTAAGGAGGCAAAAGATCTGTATGCAGAAAACTTTAAGACATTGTTGAAAGAAATCAAAGATGACACAAACAGATGGAGGGACATACCATGTTCCTGGATTGGAAGTATCAACATCGTGAAAATGTCTGTACTACCCAAAGCAATTTACAGATTCAATGCAATCCCGATCAAATTACCAATGGCATTTTTCACAGAACTAGAGCAAGACAACTTACGATTTGTATGGAAACGCAAAAGACCCCGAATAGCCAAAGCAATCTTGAGAAGGAAAAATGAAGTTGGTGGAATCAGGCTTCCTGACTTCAAACTATACTACAAGGCCATAGTGATCAAGACAGTATGGGACTGCCACAAAAATAGAAAGGAAGATCAATGGAATAGAATAGAGAACTCAGAAGTAAGCCCAAACACATATGGGCACCTTATCTTTGACAAAGGAGGCATGAGTATACAATGGAAAAAAGACAGTCTCTTCAATAAGTGGTGCTGGGAAAATTGGACAGCAACATGTAAAAGAATGAAATTAGAACACTTCCTAACACCATACACAAAAATAAACTCCAAATGGATTAAAGACCTACATGTAAGGCCAGACACTATAAAACTCCTAGAGAAAACATAGGCAGAACACTCTATGACATACATCAAAGCAACATCCTTTTTGACCCACCTCGTAGAATCATGGAAATAAAATCAAGAATAAACAAATGGGACCTCATGAAACTTAAAAGCTTTTGCACAGCAAAAGAAACCATAAACAAGACTAGAAGGCAACCCTCAGAATGGGAAAAAATAATTGCCTATGAAACAACGGACAAAAGATTAACCTCCAAAATATACAAGCAGCTCATGCAGCTTCATACCAAAAGAGCAAATAACCCAATCCACAAATGGGCAGAAGACCTAAATAGACATTTGTCCAAAGAGGACATACAGATGGCCAACAAACACATGAAAAGATGCTCAACATCACTAATCATCAGAGAAATCCAAGTCAAAGCCACAATGAGGTATCACCTCACACCAATCAGAATGGCCATCATCACAAAGTCTGGAAACCACAAATGTTGGAGAGGGTGTGGAGAAAAGGGAACTCTCCTGCACTGTTGGTGGGACTGTAAGTTGGTACAGCCACTATGGAAAACAATTTGGAGGTTCCTTAAAAAACTACAAATAGAACTACCATATGATCCAGTAATCCCACTCCTGGGCATATACCCAAAGAAAACCATAATCCCAAAAGAAACTTGTGCCATCATGTTTATTGCAGCACTATTTACAATAGCCAGGACATGGAAGCAACCTAAATGCCCATCAACAAATGAATGGATACAGAAGATGTGGCATATATATACAATGGAATATTACTCAGCTATAAAAATGGATGAGATGGAGCTATATGTAATGAGGTGGATAGAACTACAATCTGTCATACATAGTGAAGTAAGTCAGAAAGAGAAGGACAAATATTGTATGCTAACTAACATATACGGAATCTAAAAATGGTGCTGATGAACTCAGTGACAAGAACAAGGATGCAGATACAGAGAATGGACTGGAGAACTCGAGGTGTGGGAGGGGGCGGGGGGTGAAGGGGAAACTGAGACGAAGCGAGAGAGTAGCACAGACATATATATACTACCAACTGTAAAATAGTCAGTGGGAAGTTGTTGTATAACAAAGGGAGTCCAGCTCGAGGATCGAAGATGCCTTGGAGGACTGGGGCAGGGAGGGTGGGGGGGACTCGAGGGGGGGGTAGTCGGGGAAGGGAGGGAGTACGGGGATGTGTGTATGGAAACAGATGATTGAACCTGGTGTACCCCCCCAAAAAAAATTAAAAAAAAAAGAAAAAAGAAAAAAATAAATGGGCATGGCTGTGTCCCACTTAAACTTTATTTACAAACATGGTCAAGGGCTGGACCTGGCCTGTAAGCTATAATTTGTGGGCTCTTAATCTTGGTCTAAATATTTTTTGTCTGCCATTTCTAAAATTTTAATGGCCTTGGTAAAATTGGAGAAAAATATATATTCTATTAAACTGGAGTTATGAGGCATTTCCCAAGAATTCAGAATGTTAGGAGATCATCATATGCTTAGCAGTAAGGACACCACAGTAGATACTGTCATATTTTAAATGTACTCTGGGATATCTGATGATCTTGTGGTTTTAAAATGAAATGTTGTGTTCTTATCACACACACACACACACACACACACACACACACATTAATAATAATAATAAATACAGAAGGCAGGAGGAAACTTTTGGAAGTGAAAGATATGTGACATAGATTGTGGTGATGGTTTCACAGGTGTATACTTACCTCCAAACTCATCAAGTTGTATGCATTAAATATGTACTGCTTTTTTGTCAGTAAAGCACAATAAACTGTTTTTTTAAATAAATAAATTTATTTATTTATTTATTTATTTATTTATTTATTTATTGGCTGCATTGGGTCTTCATTGCTGCGCATGGGCTTTCTCTAGTTGTGGTGAGCGGAGCCTGCTCTTCATTGTGGTGCGCGGAGTTCTCATTGTGGTGGCTTCTCCCGTTGCAGAGCATGGGCTCTTAGGTGCACAGACTTAGCAGTTGTAGCACATGGCCCATTTGCTCCTCAGCATGTGGGATCCTCCCGGACCAGGGATTGAATCCATGTCCCCTGCATTGGCAGGCGGATTCCCAACCATTGCACCACCAGGGAAGCCCCTAAAATGGGTTTTAAAAAGATCTGAGGACTTGTTTCAGACAAAAGAGAAAAAAAACAACCCAATCAAACAAAATCCCCAAATATGCTCTTGGCAAATAATGTATCAATGTGATCCAGCCATTGAGCACATAAAGGCTTGCCTTTCATCTTATTTGAAATGGGTCCATCAAATTATCAATAGGTTGTCCACTAAATATTAATAGGGGAAATTTTTTCTTGAATTTGAGTAGAGTAAGTTTAGTTAGTCATGAGTTGAAAACAAGATATGATTTTTCTTCAGTTACTGAATCTCTTTTTCTTTTCTTGCTTTTGGAAATGCCCTTCAGCCAAAGAACACAAGGAGCACATCTATAGTTGAACAAGTTGGGTTTATCATAATTGCAGCTTGAGACAACACATATCGTGGGGACTGACCAAGACAAACCTAACATTCCCCTGAGCTTGACTAAACTTTAGATAGGCTTCTTCCTAACTATGGGCCCCTGACCTCCCTTCCTTAGGGCAGTTACTTTAGAAAACTTGCTATTATAAATTCTTTCTCTACCCTTTGAGCTGAAAATCTTCTCCCGTTCTCTTGCCAGGTTTATAACTTTCTCAAGCACCTGGGAGGCACCCCTTTGAAATGGAAACAGCAAGGAAGATAGTGTTTGTATCTCCCAGTCTCTGTGTGGGAGGGTAGAAACCTACCCTGGAGAAGCACTAACCAGCAAACAGTCTAATTATATTGACCAACTTCCAACTAATGTCCTCCAGTACTTTTTCACTAGCTCACTTTGCGCTTGAAAACTCACCTACTCTTTATTTTAGTGCAGTTGAGGTGAATCTCTCCTATTGCAATAGTCTTAAATAAAGTCTTTCTTGACTGTGTAACTCCATCTGATGTGGTCTTTCTTTGATAAGAAATATGGTTGTTTCAATCATAGGAAAGGGAGTTAGGACTTACAAGATTTGAGCTTTGATTGGGTAATTTTGGGGAAGCGGTAAGGAAGAAGGAGCTCACTCTGTGAGAACACAGGAAAATTCTATGAGTGAGTATCTTAGTAAATGTTGTTTATAGGAAGGGCAGACCAGAGTGAGGGCAGAGCTGTAATTGGTAAAGAAGCAGCAGTCACTCATTTTTTTATTTTTTTTAGACAATAAACAGCATATATTTAGAGTGTACAGTTTGGTATCCCAATCTCCCAATTCATCCCCCCCAACCCGCCCCACTTTCCGCACTTGGTGTCCGCGTGTTTGTTCTCTACATCTGTGTCTCTATTTCTGCCTTGCATTTCCTCTTTCATAGTTGTTAGCATTTGCCTTATGTATTGAGGTGCTCCTATATTGGGTGCATATATATTTATAATTGTTAGCTCCTCTTCTTGGATGGATCCCTCAATCTTTATGTAATGTCCTTTCTTGTCTCTTGTAATATTTTTTATTTTAAAGTCTATTTTATCTGATGTGAGTATTGCTACTCCAACTTTCTTTTGATTTCCATTTGCATGGAATATCTTTTTCCATCCCCTCACCTTCCATCTGTATGTGTCCCTAGGTCTGAAGTGGGTCTCTTGTAGACAGCATATATATGGGTCTTGTTTTTGTATCCATTCAGCCAGTCTGTGTCTTTTGGTTGGTGCATTTAGTCCATTTACATTCAAGGTAATTATCTATATGTGTGTTCCTATTATCATTTTCTTAATTGTTTTTGATTTTGTAGGTCCTTTTCTTCTCTTATGTTTCCCACTTAGAGAAGTTCCTTTAGCATTTGTTGTAGGGCTGGTTTGGTGGTGCTGAATTCTCTTAGCTGTTGCTTATCTGTAAAGCTTTTGATTTCTCCATTGAATCTGAATGAGATCCTTGCTGGGTAGAGTATTCTTGGTTGTAGGTTCTTCCCTGTCATCATTTTAAATATATCGTGCCACTCCCTTCTGGCTTGCAGAGTTTCTGCTGAGAAATCAGCTGTTAACCCGATGGGGGTTCCCTTGTATATTATTTGTTGTTTTTCCCTTGTTGCTTTTAATAACTTTTCTCTGTCTTTAATTTTTGTCAATTTGACTACTATATGTCTTGGTGTGTTTCTCCTTGGGTTTATCCTGCCTGGGACTCTCTGCGCTTCCTGGACTTAGGTGGCTATTTCCTTTCCCATGTTAGGGAAGTTTTCAACTGTAATCTCTTCCAAGATTTCCTTGGGTCCTTTCTCTCTCTCTTCTCCTTCTGGGACCCCTATAATGCAAATGTTGGCGCATTTAACATTGTCCCAGAGGTCTCTTAGGTTGTCTTCAGTTCTTTTCATTCTTTCTTCCTTATTCTTTTCTGCATCAGTGATTTTCACCATACTGTCTTCCAGGTCACTTATTCGCCCTTCTGCCTCAGTTAATCTGCTATTGGTTCCTTCTAGTGTATTTTTCATTTCAGTTACTGTGTTGCATATCTCTGTTTGTTTGCTCTTTAATTCTTCCAGGTCTTTGGTAAACTTTTCGATCTTTGCATCCAGTCTTTTTTCAAAGTCCTGGATCATCTTCACTATCATTATTCTGAATTCTTTTTGTGGAAGGGTGCCTATCTCCTCTTCATTTAGTTGTTTTTGTGGGGTTTTATCCTGTCCCTTCATCTGGTACAAAGTCCTCTGCTTTTTCATTTTCTCTATCTTTCTGTGGCTGTGGTTTTCAGTTCCACAAGACGAAATACTGCTGATACTGCTTGATACTGTTGTCTGCCCTCTTGTGGAGGAAGCTATCCAGGAGGCTTATGTGTTCTTCCTGTTGGGAGGGACTAGCAGTCACTCATTTAATAAGAGGGGATGATTTGTGTTTTGCATGTTGTACCTGTGTCCTTGCTTTTGTCTCACTTTATCATGGTCTCATAGTGACCTTGCCTGATACTGATGTTCTCTGAGACTGTTTATGTCCAGCAGGAGAACAAAATGACCTGATTGTGAGCATCAGACCAGCTTGCAATAACATTGAGGCTTAGCCGTGAGGTCTGAGCAGCTCAGGATGTGGAGATCTGCTTGCTTTCTTTCTCACTTTGTTACACAAAAAGAAAAATATTGCTGCTCCATATGTGAAATTTTTAAAGTCTTAGGACCGAATAATGGTTTTGGAATTCATATTTTTAGATCAGAAGGGTCCATTCAGATGTATATATGCAAAGATATGCATTCTTCTCTTTCTCTATCTCTTATTCTTATAATGATAGTATCTGATCAACTATGGTCTTGGCGAACCTGGATAAAAGCTTTACCTTGAATAGCAGTATGAATAAAATGGCCTCAAGAAATTACAAGATCAAGGCAATTTTATCTATGCTTACCATATACTCTTGATCCGTCATTGTTCTTTGAGGTTGGTAAGCATCAATCTTTGGATTTGTTTTATCTTGGAATGAAGGTCCTCTAATACATTAATATCCCATAAGTTCATCTGTTTTCACTGAGTTCAACGATCACTCTTGTCAACATGGTCTTTGCTGGAGGTGAGATGAAGTTTTCCTGGTTGAATGATGTGCCTGAGACTGAACTGTGAGCTGGCCATATTGAATGTGGAAGGCCCATTCTTGCTCAGTAAGAATTCAGTTGGTCAACTGACTTGAGCAGGTTCAATTTGATCTTGATGGAATTTTCTTCTTAGTCTACTGGATCTTCTATTTATTGTGTAAAAGATACCTAGTGTATTTTACGCTATGAATGGAAGATCATTTCTTCATCTAAGTGAGTAAGATTCACTTATTATCCAAAAATATTTACTGAGCATCTCCTATATAACACACCATCCTAGGTAGTCGTAAACAGACTCTCATGGGTCTTAGCATCTGTGGAGACAGGCAATGAAAAAACAAATCAATAAGTAATGTGACAACTGTTGTGAATAAAATCATCATAATTGGAAATAATGTATTGGAAGAGAGGTGTACAGAATCAGTTCTCTCTGAAGAGCTGAATTGAAGCTGAGACCTTAAAGTTGACAAAGGATTAGTTATGCAAAGATGGAGGTTAAGAATGAGTTCCTTCCTTTCACTCTCCTTCATAATTGACCCATCAACACAGATTTAATTTATAGCCTGATGCTGTTGTTTGTTTTATTTTATGTATACATTGTTTGCTTGTTTGGCTGGGTCTGCAACCCTCATTAAATTTTGTTCTTTTACATTTACACTTAGGTTTTTATTAATACACTTACTGTTACAGTTTGACCTATAGTATTCACTTAGTTTTCTGTGGTGTTAAGGACAGTTTTCTTCATCAGAGTTTCTGACAGTGAGAAGTACCAACCTGTATTTGTAAGTTTGATATATAGATTAAGTTCCAACAGCTTATCACATTTTTATATAGATCAGTACAACTAGGAAAAGCATGAAACCATGGTTCCTGGTCTGTTTAAATCTTTTTTGTCATTTCCAATGTACCGTTGACAAGTTTAGGAGGTGTTTATTGAAAGGGGAGAAGGAGAGAGAGAAAAAGAGAGACCAAGCTCCTCTGAGGCCTTTTTTCTCTACTGCAGTCTCTAAAAGTGGCATGACCATATTTTATTTCCTTCTGATTCTAAATCTTTCTTATTAGTTGGGTTTCTCCCTCTCCCTCACTTTGCATATCTAAATATGAAGGCATTGAATTTGTTCACTCAATCTGTTTTTGCTCTCTTTTCTGTCTTGATCTCTTTCCATCTTGAATCTGCACTGTCTGATAGGATAGTATGGGACCATTGGGATTAGCCATATGTGGCTATTTAAATTTAAATTCAATGAAATTTAAAAGTTAGTTCCTAAGTTGCACTAGCTACCTTTTAAGTACTTAAAAGTGACATGAGGCTAGTGGCTACCATATTGTTAGAACATTGCCATCACTGCAGAAAGTTCTACTGGACAGTGCTGCCCCAGACTATTACAACAGTCTCTCTGCTTTCACAATCGTGTGTGTTCTCAAACAAAACCAATCCCATCTTATCCTATACCTTGCTGCCAAAATTAATCTTCTCAAAGGGCTGATTTTACTTTCTTGATCAAAAATCTTCAATGGATTGCTCATTAACTTCAGAAGTAAATCCAGACTCCTAACCCTTATATTCATAATGCTCTAAGATCTAATCCCATTCTCCACTCATGCAATTAGCAAATACTTTTTTAAATGATGATACTCCATTCTGACAAAGGGAACGGTGAAATAGATACTCTCACTGCTGGTAAACCGGCATTTTTCTAGAAATAAATATGGCAGTGCTGCAAGATATATAAAAAAAGTATACCATTTACTTCACTAATTTCATTTCTGGTAATCTGATCTTTAAAAATTAGCTAGAGATGTGGTCAAAGATATGTGCAGAAAGGTGCATAGTAAGGTACACAGCTCAATGTTTGGGAAAAACTGGAAATAACCTAAATGCTCAATCAATACAGAAATACTGAAATCAATTATGCTGCATCTATACCAGTGAGTCTCAGCTTTGTAATCTTGATACCACAAAAATGCTTATAGCTTCATTTCCTGCTACTTCATTCATTTCTCCATTACTTCTTGACTCTGGGCATGTTAAATGCTTTTATAAACTTACTAAACTTTCATTTTTTGTGTAAGCTGTTCTGTCTGCTTGGAATATTTTCTCAGTCCAGATCACCAAATGTCTACTGATGCTTTAACGCCAGCTCAGATTTCATCTCCTTCATGAATTCTTCTTAGACTTTCTCCATTAGAGATGATAGTTCTTTTCTTCAAACTCCCATGTACTCCCATGACACTTATATAGCATGTGTAATGTTATATTTGTAATTCATAGCTTATCTGTCTTTTCTACTCTCTCACAAACTACAAAATCTTAAAAGCTGCAATAGTGTTTTTTTCATTTATCATTGTCTTTTCAATATGTGACACAGTACCTGGTTCATTTTTGATACTAAATAATGTTCCTAGAGAAATGAATGCAGGGAAAACAAATGTAACTCTAATCACTAATGCCCAGAGGAGTTCAGTGCACAGTGTAAGATCCCCACCCCCATTTTTTCATGATTGAGTTGGGGAAATCGATGTGGGAAAAGAGGAGATAACCATAGAAATGAACTGGAGGAATGTCAAAGGTTTAATTTTGTATTATTGTTAATGTTAATCCTCTTCAGGCTGTGTAAACTTTGTTCAGTTAAGCAAATACTCCGGAAGACAAAGATTTTATATTTGCTGGGAAATTCACAGTTGCAAATGCCTGTGTGTTTTCAGTGTCCTTAGGAACCTTAGCAAATAACTAACAGATTTGCATTTTCCTTCTACCTAGAGTGAAAGGTCTCTGGGTCCCTTACTGAACAATGACATTAAATAAATACTTAGAATACAGACACTGAGTTGCTAGAAGGGATTTGGGCTGCTCTTTGATTTTGGAATAGATTCCTCACAGATACTGTAGCCCAGTAAAGAGAACAGAATTAAAATTACATTTATAATTATATTTGTACTCACTCCATATGCATTGTTAACATAAGGTTTTATAAATCATGACTTTTATATATCAGGCAGGTCATGTAATTTTGAAACAAATATTCAACTCAAAGTGAAGCAGACTCATAGAGTGGAAAAAAAAAATCCTGATATGTAACCACTGGTAGCTTAAAAAGTTGCACTGAAAAATTCATGCCCAGTATTTTACCACCAGATCACCCAATTTTATAGCATATGTTTAGGAGGAGGAACACTAAATTCATCAAACTTATATAATTTTGGGTGCTCCATAAATAAATAATGAAAGAAAGTCGATAAATCCAAATCTCCTTTCCACATATTTATTTACATAAATTTATACTTTCAAGAATTTGCATAATAATTTATATGGGGAAATGTTTTGCAGAGATTTTTGTCATCAATTCTTGTCAGAGCACTTTGACTTTCGCCAAATTTATGAATTTTGTTTTACATATGGCAAAAAAGGAGACAGGGAGATAGTGATTTCCTGAAAGTGACAAATCAAGATTCTGGAAACTTGAGTAGAAAAAATTCTTGATTTCCACTTGAAAGGAAGACATTTGAATATCAGTGTTATTGAAGCCAGCAGTGTTATCAATAAGAACTGGGCCGAGAACGGTCCATGGGGTCCCGGGGTCCTAGGATCCTGGGATGATAGATACATTTATATGAGCAGAGTTTAGTGGAAGGATGGTCTGGCTATTATTTTACAATCTTTGCTCCATGGAACAAATATTTATTTACCTATTTCTGATTTTTAATTAGTTTTTAATTAATTATTTTAAGTATATGTTTTAGTAATAAAATATAAGTATGCAATTTTTTTTTTAATTCCATGAACTAGGTTACCCGATCTTAAGGTCCAGAAACTATTTAGTTTCTGGTCCCAATAACTGGCATCAGCTCACACGTGGTGGCAGCAAAACCTGAAAGATGAAGAAGCACTCTAGACTGCCTTCTTAAAAGCCTAGTTAAGAAGTAGCTCCAGCCTCAAATATAGGGGAGTAAGAATGTCACTGCAGGTCACCACCGAGACACTGTCCCAATTACACATGGAATTGAAGAGCAGGAAGCCTTTGAGATTCCCTTCAAGTGGGAGCAGTGCCTTGTTCTGCTGGAGAATGTAGCCACATGGCTGGGAAGCCTCCCTCAGAGTTTGCCTTGAGTACGTTCAGTAATTGTACCCACTGGAACACAATTCTCCCAAAGGCATAGGGATTCTCTGAGAGAAACCACTGGGCTCCTTAGAGGGTTCTTAGAACATTTCAGAATTTTCTACTGAGTTTGTGTTGTATAGTCTTGGCCCACTTTAGAAAATGATACAGTATATTTTTGCCTTTAAATATTTTCTCTGCCTAGATCCTGGAACTAGGTGACAATCTACCTCAGCAAGAGTCCTCTATTTCCTTTTATTCATTACTTCTTTGGAAAGAGGTAAAAATCACTTTGCTGACAAAGTCATTTCTAAAACTTATCTAAACTGCATTCACTGATACAACCAGGTTCTTCTCATCTCTAAAAATCTTCCCACATTTTGCTCTTAGTATCAAAATCTTTCTGTCCTTTGTAACCTCATCTAGGCTCCATGGTTCATATTATCTGCGTTATCGCCTGCGGATCTGTTTGTTCTTTCAAGAAACAAGCCTCTTCCTTTTGTTCCTTTGTCTGATTCTTTAAACTTGCACTAAATATACTCTTTGCTCGTCATATATCTAAAATGAGTGATTTCTCACTCTTCATAGGTACAAACCAGCTTCTAAGAAGTCTAGCTTCATTAGTTAAAACAAGGGAGGAACCCTCATTCAGTCAGCTGTGGCTCACCACACTGATCAATTTCTCAATGTCTCAATATGACCCTGCTTAGCTCCAGGAAACATTTTCACTCAGGTTTCTTAGATTTTTTTGTTTTGTTTTGTTTTGTTTTTGTTTTTGTTTTTAATCTGGGAAGGAAAAAAGGTGAAAATTTGTGTTTTGAGTATAAGCTCAGTCCTGTGCCTGTAGTGGCGGAAGGGAGGGGTAGGACAGAAGGTAGCTTCACATCTTATGCTGACTGGTCAAGCACGCACGGGGAAATCAGACAAATGATCCTTTAACCCATTGCTGACTGGGGTGGGCAAAGTGGGATCTATGTGGGATTTCCAGAATGACCCCTCCATTCTTTAGAATTCCCACTGGTTCCTTAGAGTATGAGTCCTTCAATCTCAGAGCTGAGGGCTTCTCAGGGTGGGTTGGAAACCCTTTTAGCTCCTGTAAAGCACTGTTCTCTCTTCTTCCAGCCTTCTGTGGTTCTCTAGGACTCCAGTTTACCTGACTCCTCTATGAATGAGCCTAGGGGCATGGGGAACAAGCTTAGATCACAATGATTGCGTGTTGACAAGACAATCAGAAAATGCACACTGCAAGACGGCCGACTTCCCAACAGATTCCTCAGATATGATTTAGGCGACAACTCTCTCCCTTTCTTATCATCATAAATTGACTGGTTCTGCCACCTTAACTTTGATTTTGATATGTGCCCAACTCTGAAAAGGGAAAAGGCAGAAAAAAAGGAGTCCTATTTATAACACTTTTCTCCTGTAGAGATACCTCTTGAGCCCTTGAAAGTGAGACTGGCCATTTTCATGTTAATGGGTAGAAAAACCTGCTGAATTGGGTCAGCACAGATAGATTTAAGGAATATATATCACTTCCCTGCTCAAAACCATCCGCTAGCTTCCTGTCACACAGTGAAATCCTGTCTTCACCATACTCTACAATACAGTCATATCCTTGACTTCTCCACTCTCATTTCTTACCACACTTACTTGATTATTCTTCTAGGGCTCTGTTTCTTGAAGACACCAGATGTGATCCTGTCTCTGAGTCTCTGTGCTTACTATTCCCTCTGCTTGGAACACTTTTCTTCCAAATGTTTACCTCCCATCTCTTGTCAACTGTCACCTCCTAAGAGGCGTTCCTGCTCACTCTATTTAAAATAGCTTGCTCACATAGCTTTTATTTTCTCATAGTCCTTATCATTCATTAGCTGAGGTTGCATTATATAAAGCATTAGTGCAGGGACTTTATTCTATTCACACTGCCACATTCCCCCAACATCTACAGCAATGCCTGGCTCATAAGAGTCAGTCAATAAGTATTAACTAATTTTGTTATTATTAATAGGTCACTATTAACTACTACTATATCTCATAAATGGGCTATGGTTGCAGTTCCCACTGCCTCAGAAATGCCACCCCTTGGTCCTGAGAGTGATGATGGAATGATGACTTGGATACCTATGGAAGACATAGTCGATTTCACTATAGCATGGTTCTTATAATCCAAAATGGTAGAGAATATTAAGGCAAAATATGACATGTGGGTGTAATTCATCCAGGAAAACCCATCAAGGTGACACATCTTCAGTCAACTATAACCTGTGATCCATTGAAATATGTTTGCATTGATATATTGTCTTTAACAACAAAGTCATCTGAAACATGGGTGGCATACTGTGGGGACAGATTTCTTTACCTCCTCCAGTAATGAGTAATTCCTAAGATGAGTAGTTTTCCATCCTAGAAAGATATTATAGGGCAAAAAATGACATTTCTGTTTCGGGGCTCTCTGCCTGCATCCATTCTGACCAAGGGACAGGTTAAGCGTTAGTTACTATGGAAGGTTTTCCAATTATTTTATAAGAGGATCACAAAGTTTAAGGGATTTCCCTGGTGGTCCAGTGGGTAAGGCTCTGTGCTCCCAATGCAGGGGGCCCAGGTTCGATCCCTGGTCAGGGAACTAGATCCCACGTGCTGCAACTAAATAAGATCCTGCATGCTGCAAGGAAGACCCGACGCAGCCAAATAAATAAATAAAGTTTAAGAAGACTACCTATCATACTCCAATGGATCCACAACCAAACTTAGTAACATTTATTTAAAAGTTAGCAGAGACCATTGTAATAGCAAATAAGCCCACAAAGCTGGCACGTGGCTTTCCTAGGCCATGCAGACAATGGCTTCCCTTTCTTCACGTTTCGACAGAAGGTCTAGATGCCCGTTAATATCTGCTTTGGGGTAAGGGAAAAAGAAGGCACGCAGGGATGGCTGCTATCAACATAAGCTTCTCAAACAGAAAAACATGTTCTCACATCCAACTAAAGTTCTGGGAACTGCAGGCTGGAAATTACTTTGTCAAGACTGACCTCCTCTTGGCTTATTTGCTCTGTGTTATTATGCATTCAGAGTCCCTGTCTTTTCTTTGGCTTGAGTTGCAGTACCACATGGCCTTTCTGGCACTACAGCCATACTCATACAATGGTAGCAGGTGGAATAGGAAAAGCTGTCCTGCACCACAAAGTGTCCCATGGATTTAAACACATCAAAATTTCTTTCGGGATTCTGATACTAAGCAAATTTAGTTAGATACAAGCTGCAAATAGTATAACTGACTTGAAAAGAAATATTGTAACTCGTATCCCTTTCCATTGTAAGAAATTTCTTCTTTGACCATGAACTTCATCTCAATAACAACAGTAAACTGCCACGTGTAGATTTCAATTAGATCCCAATTCTGACTAATAAATATGGCTTTTTATATCCTTGAGTAAAAAAACAAAACCCTTTATTTCTGTGAATTACAATCTGCACTGCATCCCAGCAGGTCCAACATTGTTTTGGTCTTTTTCCTTCAGTTATGACTGTACTCCATATTCTTAAGGTTAGGAGCAGAAAGCCTGCAATTAGCTCATTAGTGGATTTGGTCATTATGCTCGAATTATACATCAATTTTACCTGAATTACTTCAAGCTAAGTAACAAAAAAACTGCCTCCGTATCTGCTGGCTTAAAGGTTATTGAATTCAATCGTATCGAGATAATAGTTTTAAATTAACATTTATATTGAACTTTACAGATATGCAGTTCTTAAATTACTGAAATTGGTTACTCAAATCATAGAAATGGCACCCCAGCTAGATCTTCTTGCCTCCAGCCTTTCTCTTCTCTCTCTCTCGTTCATTAGCTTGTCATCAAAATTGTTTCTCTAAGTCACAGTTGGGCGTACGTGTCTTCTTGCTTGGAAACGAGATGGTGGCTTCCAAATTACAGAATTAACTTCAAATCCCTTTGCTCCGTGTTCAAGGCTATTTGTAATCTTAAATCAACCTCCTGTTTTAACTGCATGCATTCTGCCTCTCCCACATCTACTTCTACACTCTGACCTTAACCAACAAACTGTAGATTTCTAGTCATGTACACACACTTTCATGTCTGTAGAATTGTGTTGATGCTTTTTGGTCTTTCTGAAGTCTGAGCTTCCTCCCCTTCTTCATTTGGTTAAACCCAACTCAATCAATATGCCACCTCCTTTCTGCAGCTTACTCTAACCCTCTACTCTTTTCCTTACCTTAGAAAGAAGTTATGATTTTCTTCTCCAAGTTTCTGCTTAAAGAGAGGGGTGTCACTAAAAAGTAATAATACATTTCTTCCCCCTGTACCAGTTATTGGACCTATAATATGTTGGGGTGTTCTGTTTATCTTAAACTGAAAACCCTTCATCAAAGGCTTATGTGTAAAACCTGTGCTCTGTTATTCATGTTCATAGAATAAGTCCCATAACTGTTCATGTCGGCTGAGCTGTTAGCCCTGTGAGTCACATAAACCACCATGCCCACCCATTCACACCGAGGTCGTTCACACAGAGTACTCAGAACTCATTGCGAGGCCGCATCTGGTTGCCCTGATTTCCTTGGGACTTACCTGTAGCCCTGATCTCAGACCCATTCTCACCAGCCCATCTGCCTGTGGGGAGGAAATGACGTGTGATTTGTGCTATGATAGAGGAAGCAACTAGATACAATGGGATGATTTTAGAGGGTTAGGGAAAGCTTACAGAAGGAAGGATGCTTAACTTGAGAGTTGAAGTCAGTTTAGCAGTTAGTAAAAAAGTTAGATAACAGGAAGGAGCGACTCTCAGTGAGATGGAGACCTGTAGGTAAAAGACACCGGAGGCAAAAGTAATTCAGTCTGGCTGAAGCAGTGAGTGTGTGGGCGCATGTGTGTGACTGTGGCCTGTCCTGGGGACAGAACACAAGAACAGAAGATGCCAAATGTTCTAAGGAAGTTCAGTTCAATAGTCAAATACGTTTTATAAAAGTAGGTTTTAAACATTAATGTTTTCCTTACCTGGTTATTTTTATTTTTTTAATTTTTAAAATATTTTATATATAATATACTTTATAAATATATTTTAATATAAATATGTATGTTCTTTATGTATTTAATATACATATGCAATCTTTATTTAACATAATTTGGATACTCTTTATATTAACATATATCAATTTATTTCATTTGTTAAAAATGTTCTTAATGATCATAAAGTAACACTCTCTATATATATACAGAGAGAGAGAGAGAGTGCCGATCTTTTTTTTTTTAAGAGAGTAAGTTTATTTATTTATTTATTGGCTGCGTTGGGTCTTCGTTGCTCTGTAAGGGCTTTCTCTAGTTGTGGCAAGTGGGGGCTACTCTCTGTTGTGGTGCACAGGCTTCTCATTGTGGTGGCTTCTCTTGTTGTGGAGCACAGGCTATAGGGCGCGTGGGCTTCAGTAATTGTGGCTCAATAGTTGTGGCTCTCGGGCTCTGGAGCATGGGCTGTGTAAGTGTGGCACATGGGCTTCGTTGCTCCATGGCATGCGGAGTCTTCCCCAACCAGGGATTGAACCCGTGTCCCCTGCATTGGCAGGCAGATTCTTAACCACTGTGCCACCAGGGAAGTCCCGAGAGTGCCAGTCTTACTGATGGGTATTTTGGGTTGCAGTGAACGTGTAGTGAATATATATGTATGTGTGCAACTAGATGTATCTGTAGTAAATTCCTAGAAGTAGAATAAAAAAGTATGAATGTTTAAATTTGTAATAGATTTTCACCAGCAAGATTTTTTTCCATATATCAAAAAAAATATAGAAAAGTATGGAGGCCAATGTGACAAATACCCATGTACCCATCACCCAGAATTAACATGTGTTAACATTTTGCATCTAAAATAGAATAGTACAAGCAAGGTTTATCTCTTTTGTGTTCCTCATGGTCCCATCCCCTTCTCTCCCTACCCACAGAAATCTATTTTCATGAATTTGAGGTGATTTAGTCCATGCTTTTATATTTTTCCTTCATATATCGATACCCACATACAATAGATGGTATTGCTTTGTCTGTTTTTTTGAAATTTCCCTCAGACCTAACTTAATCCATTTGAACCTTCTTCTAAGGTTTATCAGTCTCTCTCCCCTCCCCCAGCTTAATTTTTAGCTTTGTTAAACTTCCTTGGTTCTGAATAAGAGAGATCTCCCCTGCTGAGTCGGGCTTGCAACTTCCACCTCTTTCTGGAATAGTACAGAGCAAAAGCAAGAAATCCTTATACCTTCTGAAAAATACTGATGTATAAAATAACACAAATTATGTTTAAGAAATTCTATAGCCCAGGGTATGCCCTTCTAAATGCATCCTCCTCTCCTTCCCCTGCAGAGGTCGCCGCTGTCCTGAATTCTGTGTTAATTGTATTCTACCTGGTTATTTTTAGAGTTCTGTTAAACAAATAATACTTAACGAGTGCCTACTGTGTACAAGGCACTGTGTTGTGAGGAACAAAAAGAATTTTGTGATCTTATGATATTATAAGAGAGAGAAAATCTGCATACAAATAATTATCATACGAGGTAGAAAGTGATAAGTGCCATATGAGAGATAAAAATAAAATGTCGTGAGAGTTCAGAAGAGGGAGAATTCACACATTCGTGTGTGGCTGCCCTATTTTTACTAACACTAGGATAATCTTAGCTATGCGGCTCATCTCAACCGTGGTGATGTTAATTCTGCAACTACTTTGACCTTTTGTAGGGGACAGTCTTTATGAAAACATCCTATTTATGATACAGACTCTGTCCAACTGCTGAGTGTCTGCAGGCTGACAGTGTAATGGCATCAAACCTGGAGAGTTTCAGAGGGTTTAAGCTCTACATGAGTGGAGGTAACAGAAATGGAGCCTTACATTAATCAAACTCGGGGGCTATAACTGTTAAGTATAAGCCATGTGGAGTTTTAATCACTGGCAATGGGCAAAGGGAAAATTGAGAAAATCAGAAAGTATAATTAATGTAGAAACAGGAGGCTTTTTTTTTTCTGGGTACAGTTGCTAATGCTCTACCCATTGAGGAAGCAAATTTAATATGTGAAGAGACATCCTTCCTTTCACTATAAGACACCCTTCTGTGCACCCTATCTGTGCAGACAGCACCAAAATAGAGGGACTGTACCCCATCGACAGACCCATGTGCGTAGCTGGTGGTCAGCCTCTGCCTTCCCGGGCATGTGCAGGCTCACCTCCACTAGTTGGTAAGCCCAAGTTTGCCAGGCCTGGTAAATGGATGTCCCAGTGCACCAGATGAAGAGATTAGAATTTGTTTTTCTGCTCTGAGTCCAGCTTTGTGCTCAACTGAACTGTGACCATTTCCTCTAAATCCTGCTGAACTTGCCTGGCTTCCAAGACTAAATTTCACGTCCATCTTTAAGCAGATCGTGCCATCTTGTCAGCAGAAAAAATTATTACTCCCCCCCGCCCCAGAAATAATAATGATCAGAGCCAACATCTTGTACTTAAATCTGAGCCCTCAACAAACCTTTCTAAAAGGCAAACATAGCAAATGTGACATAGTAGAAAAGCTCCGGACTTAGAGTTGGAATCCCCATTCAGTTGCTTAGTAATTATGTTACTAGGGCAGATCAGTGAATCTCTTTGAGTCTCTCTTTAATCATCTGCAAAGTGGATTGTCCTGGGATTAAATGTGAATATAAACACAAGGCATCTGCAAAATGGATTGTGCTGGGATTAAATGTGAAATATAAACATAAGGCTTAAAATGCTGCATAAGGTAGGATATTATTTATTGAAGATCAATGGCTCTTTGGTGTTGAGAAATGCTTTTGCTTTTCCCCCAGTCGTATATACTTGGATATTTATTATAGCCATTCAGTCTATAGAACAAAATGAAGACTCCATTCTTCCAGACATACAGTTGGAGGCACTTCTTTAGAATGGAGATGAGTGTGATTTTATCAACCTTTTCAAGGCTTTAGGCTTGCAAGCTCATTAAAGTAGTGGTCATCTTGTTAAATTCAGTCAGCTGAAAATGAACCTTGTATTCCTTTTCTAAATGGTATATTATTCCATCAAACTCATTTTCATACATTTCACATAAAACATGAACATTTAAGTGAAAGAACATTTCAGAAAATAGAAAAAAGGACAGGATAGTAATTACAACCAAACTTCCCTTGTGCTGACAGCAGCCAAGTCATTTATTAAGTCAATGTAGTCAAGTAACACAGCAACATCACACTTGATTGAAATCTTGGCCAAGTCTGACAGATGTTCTCTACTCATTGTCAATCTCAAGTATGTTTTAATGAGTTTCAAGTGGCTGGAGCTCCCCTCTGCAGATGCCACTGTTGCAGAGATTGTGAACAGATTCTTCAGGGCAATGGGTTTTGGACTTAATAAGTGGTGCATGGTAGGTAACGGGTAGAAATCATTGTTGGAAATGCAGTCACAACTCTGAAAACAGCCGTTCTCAGCCTGCAGTTGACGAGCCCCCTTCAAATCAGTTAAATTCAGAATAGTGCCCCAAAGCTTGTCTGTGCGTATAATATCTCTGACTAAAAAGTTTGATGAGAGTATTTCAAAACCCCATTCTCTTTGGAGATTTTAAGAAGATTCTCACTTTAGGAGACTCACTAAAGCCATAGAAACATTTCTAAAAATTGCTTTGGTATTCTTTACCACTGTGCCTCAATGAGATTGCAGTGTCTAAAGGTGAGACAGAGAAAGAAAGCTCACAAAGTAATTCCTATTTACTTCTATGTATTTCTATCAATACTAGGTTCAATATAAGGTTTTAGGTGTTTTCTTTAAGAAACAGTTTTCAGAGAAATAGTTTGATATTTCTACTGGTTTATAGGTCTGCTCATTTCAGTTTAAAAATTATTACCTGTGTAGAGAAAAACCATGAGGATAATATTTTCTTTGGCCAATCTCTCTCTCAAACAAATGGTTTATATATTTTGTATACTATGCCATAAAAATGAATATTGCTTAGCTGCTGTGGTGTATTAGTTTTTTCCACACCAGGATAAATCTACTTCCTGTTGCTAGTCTCTATCTCCAGTTTAAATGTAACAGTTCATTTCTTTTTTTCCTTATTCTTCTTTATACATCAGATATAAACCTTTTAATGATCTAAAGTGTCTTTACATAATTGCCTGAGCTGAACAACAGTTCCTAAGCAATTACTTTGGTCTTATGATACAGCAATTGTTTAAGAGCAGAGAAACTTTTGAGAAAGGTGTAAACCTCACTGTACATCAGAGGAGATGTGTTGAAGTCCTAATCTCATTTATCCAACACATTGTCTTAAGAAAATGAAACTTGCAAATATTAAAGGAGTGCTTTATCAGACTTTTGCTATTTACAACTTTTCGTGCTTCATGCTTGATTTAAAACCCAAAGCCTGTTAGAAAGCCAGATGGCAAGTAAGGACATTTGTGACACCTTAATATTACTTAGCTTCTGCAAGGTAGAAAAGGATTCCTTGTTCCTGAGGAGGTGTAGGGCGGAGTAGAACAGCATTGCCCTGAATGTCTTCTGGGGAGTGGTGATAGAGTTTCTGTGAGAAGATGATTTCCTAAAAAATATTTCTGTATTATTTTCTGTTAGGTTTCTATAGCTCCATCCCTGCAAGTTTCCAGAGCCTGGCTGCTGCATAGAGCAATTAGCTTGTGCCAGGGAGCAAATAAGTAGTGAGAGAAATCTCTGGGTTGAAATGCAGTGTGTAACAAACACAGTGCAATCTGAAAGAGCTGCTTGTTACTTAGAAATTAGTCATAGGCTGGCCCCAGGGTTTATGGGTAGTATCCATTCTCATCTTTCTTTGGGCAGGCTTGCCCTCTTCTCAGGCATGGTATGCTCTCTGGGGAGCTGTTAATGGCACTGCCAAAAGTATACAACATTTAAATGGAACACCAACTGAGAAAAAAATTCTTTGTGGCTTGGAAAGGCAATCAGTAAGGTGGGTATGGGAGGCTGTGAGGAGGCCTTTCTTCTCTCCCAAAGAGAAGGGCAGTAAGGGGTGAGGTCACTCATTGCAGGCTGATTACTGGGTGCAGAAATGGTGGGTTGATTAAAGGTGTGTAAATAGACCACAGAATCTATTAATTTAGGAGAGCATATTTGTGTGTGCTCATTCGAATGTAAAGTTGAAGGGTGGCTTAGATCAACTGCAATAGTTAAAGTTATTGTTTACCAAAGCAGCAGTCCAGTACCCTTGGCATTCTTTTAAATTGTGAGCAGGATGTACGGGCTGAAAAATTCAACCTCTGAAAAAGCGCAGCTTTGAAGCTGTAAAAAGCCACTAACTGCCTTAGCTGATTACATAGCAGGCTCTTTCAACCGCCAATCTCTCGGCAGGCATCCCTGCCTCACGTTTTCCTATTTACTTTTGCTGAAACTCTACCATGGATTTTAAGCTAAAAGAAAAAATAAACATGCAAGCATTTGTTTAAGAAGAATCTGGAAACTCTCTGATACGCTATGTGAGCTGAGAAACACCAGTATGGTGGTTTATTGTGTGCCACCAGCTGTAACCACTTCAGCTGGAGAGCACTTTATATTCTTCTTCTTTAAGGCAGTAATTGGTAAGTATATTCTCTGCTTGTAATCAATAGCTTTTATAGTCAACGTAATATTTCTAAACAAAAAGAGATATTACGTTGACTATAAAAGCCATTGATCACAGGGAGCAAACGTCTTTTCCACATGCCACTCCACGTGACTGAATAATTCCGAAATTGTATAGTGCTACCAATGTGACAAATGCTACTGTCATCAATTGGTTCTTCAAGCTTTGGGAACCAAGAAAGAAAAGAAATCTCATTCCCAGATTTCCAGTGAAACTTACCAACCCTTTTGAGTTGGGCCCCAGCAAGGTCCTCCTGCTAGGTGTCAACCCAATCGAAAGAGACTGAGTTTGGTTCGAAGCGCAGAAAAACTTTATTCTTTGGTCAAGGAATGGAGGGATGTAGGCTTACGCGCTAGAGCACAGGCTTCCCAGGAAAGGCCGTGGGCAGGGCTGCTTTATAGGGCTCTGGCGGGGGGGAGGGGCGGGGCGCTTACCTGTTGGGCACAGCTGTGCTGTTCACGCTCCAGATCTCGCGGCGCTGGCGCTGCCTCTGCGTTGGGCGCGCTGCCGCCATCTTGAATCGCCGTGCTGGGTGCAGTGTGTAGCAGGTGTTTTGCAAAAGCAACTCTGGCCTCAAGGGCAGGAGGCAAGGCCTCTGTGCGCGGCTCCCTATGACCAAGGAAAATTAGGTGAAGCACAAAGGAAAAGAAAGAAAAAAAAAGGTTAGACTTTATTTTATTACCCAGATTCTATTTTTAGAATTCCTAAGAATTGTTAATGGGCTTTGTGGGTGTCAAAACCATGACTTGTATAGAAAAATAATGTCATGAATGTGATATATACCAGAAAATGTGATTTGAGGTTTTTTTCTAGAAGTAGTGATGAGTTTTCACCTATATGTGTGTGTTGTGTATATGTACCTATTTATGAGTGTGTGTACGTACATGTATAGGATCTCATGGAACAACTTCCCTGGTCTTTTCCATGACTGACATGAATTGAACTCGGCGTTACATCTATATTGTGTGCCATCTCACCCTGTCACACACATATATATGTATATTACATATACATGACATGTACACATACCCACAGATATATTTACACTGACTTATATTCTTATACCCCCTTATCACCAGGTCTTTTATGTGACTAAGGAAAAATATTTCCAAAGTAGCTGATCCTTGTCAGCAATATGGCCTCTGAGTGGAGCTGAAGTTTTTCCTCTGTGAAAGCAAGCTCCTTAATGTTACAGCATTGATTTTTTAGTTTAGTATCACTGGCCACTGTGTACACCTGGCTATGTTGGTAACTAGTATGCAGTCCACCTTTAGCTTGCTGAACTCAAAGCTTCATCCACCTGGAGGAGAGAAGATTCTTCTTTTACCTATGTGAAAATGCCATGGCAGAGATGTGTTTTCATAAAGGGGAAATCTTTTGATCTGAACATCATTTTATGGTCTAGCAGTGACCTTGCTTGTATCATGACCTATGAATACAGCTGATGAATTAGACACTGGTATTTTTCATATAAATTCATAAAATCTATAATTCACAAAAAATGATCATTTGTGGGTGATGAAAATCAGATACAATGAATTATTTTCAAACTGAGAAAATGAGAAGATGTGAAACGTTGCAAAATATAGCTAAGCTAGTTAGAGGTAGAATGCAGATGTCAGCAAGGAGAAATGGAGTAACCAACAATCTTTGAATTAGAAACTTAAAAGATAATACAGCCAATCTTGCATCATAGATTCCATCATGATATTGACTACTAAATACATAATGAAATCATTATAGAAATTTATTTCTCTAGAATTGATACTTTGGAAATACATTCTGAAATACAAATATGGAGGAGTCAGGTAGGTTAGAATGGGGATTTTTTTTCCTTATACAAATAGATAGATCAAAGTTAGGTTAACACTTAAATGACTCTGTACCAATAGTATTAAATCTCTGGTCTCTAGTCTTAAACTGCAAAATAATGTGGAAAACTTAAATAGCATCAATTTTGTACTTTGCTTTATATATGGAGCCCCCAAACTAAATGAAGGTCCTTATAAACAGCTAATAGCTTATAGGTGATAAGCTAGCCATCTTGAAATTTTCCTCATGAACAGGAGTTTTATTTCTGGGTCCACAGTCTCAAAGGCAGGTTCAGTGGAGTCACTAGGGACCAAACAAGAAGAGACATCAAATAACCTCTCACCATGAAAGCAGGTCCCTCTCGAAGGGGATACAGAGGAGAGAAGACAGCTCTCTGATTTTACTCGGTACATGAATAGAAGAATTCAGGCTCCAGAAGAGACCACCTGCTACCCTTTATAGGTGCTAAGAAATACCAAAATTAAAAGTACAAGAAATATGATACTCTAAATAGAGAAGGGAAAAGACTGGTAATGAACTTTCAGAATAGACAAGTAGACTATACTGGTTGCTATTAAAAATATACATCCACAGGCAGAGAAACGTTCATTCAAATTGTACAGGGATGCCATACTGCTCTAGGGTAATGCTTTTAACTTATAATAAGGCATTGTTAAAAATATTCCCTTTTTGCACATGTGTCTGTGGGTCTGAGGGTTCACATATCAGAACATGCACTGCTTTTTCGTGTATGTGTGAGGTGGTATGTGTGTATGTTGTAGGAAAATTCATTTGTTTCATATGGTTTCATTCCCAAGGGGAAGCCACATAAGAAGAGCTGTTTGAGTCTGTTATTTTGGGGGCAGACTCACATTTCAGGGCAAGACCAGTATGCACCTTAGTGTATTTTGTCCTTTTCCTGGCAGAAACGACATCTCCAAATAGCAATTCCCTCAAGTCATAATACCAGAAAGTATCTTATTCAGCAGAGAGGCATTATTTCCAAAACATGCTCTGAGCTATAAGATTCAACCGTAAATCTTAATTCTCCTGGTGCTCAGGTACTGAGGGGGTCTGTTGATGTTGACTAGAAGCACTAAGTAGAAAGTTATACATTAATTTTTTTAACTGTTATACTTGAAAATTATTATTTTTTACATAGTTTAAGAAACACATCTAAACCATACATCCCCCTATTCCAGCATAATAATGCTAAAAATATTATTGAGCCAGAAGAATCGAAAGAAAATCAATAAGCAAATTAATTAATGAACTGCTTGAATTCATGATGATTTGGAATTCCTTGTACAGACATAATCTGATGTGGCTATATCGGTTACAGCAAACTTTGTAACTACTAACCTCATCACAGATATCACACATACACATGGTGCCTTTTATATTTTTGGAATTTGCTGGTTTTGTACTTCTTAATCTAATCTTAATCCCAAAACAACTAATTGATTGGAATATGCAAAAAGTACAGCTTTTGCAAGCACTTTAGGGACTTAATTTTATCCACATGGCCAGTGTTAGGTAAAAGTAGGACAGGATGCTTTAAAAACAAATGGCACTTTCAATTAGTGCTAATACTTAAACCTGAAAGCTTTCTTAGCCGCAGTATGCCATTTGTGATAACTTGGATTATCACGCTTGAGGATGAACCATACTTAACATATTAGGTGTGCCTCAGACGAAGGCTCCACTCTTTCTTTTCGGCTCTGTAGAACATGGAGTTCTAAGTCATCAGGCCACATGCTATTAACTGACTTTTAATGTTTCTCAAACTGTGACTCTTGTCTAAGGCTAGTGACCTGCTTTGCATCTGAATATATGTAGTCAGCTTACATATACTGATGTTAGAAATGAGAATTAATGGTTTTATAAGCACAGTTGAGAGACCATTCCATCTAAAATCCTGAAAACTCTAGTTTAATATGTGAAAATGAAGCAGCCAAAGAAAGATTTTTTTTATATGTTCTAGGCTTCATGCTGCAGCCTTTTATAAAAAAGGTGAGATGACAGACAGCAGATGGATTTATCTTTTTACTTAGCTACAAAACTACAAATCAGTTTCGTATAAACAGATCTCTCAGCCAAAGATAGCTTGACAGTAATTCTCTAAGATTCATCAAATCAAGGAAAGTGATTATGTCTGATGACATGAAATAATGTAAAAGTAGAATATATCACATGATTTCAGTATATTAGGCTAGAAAATCCATTAAATACAACCTTTTTAATGAAAATGCTTTTCATGTACCATTTACTCTTTAGAATGATATGTAATTCTAATTCTTTTCAGAATAATCTGAAACTACTAAAATAGTTTTCAAGTTGCAAACAATATTAAATGTTTTAAAATTTTTAGGAACGTCAGAAGTCAGTGTAAGGTTTTAAAAATACTTTTATCTTACTTATAAGACTAATATTTGTACATTGAAACTGCATATAGAATTTAAATAATTAAATTTCTTTTAAGAGAAGATACAAGATGTGTTGTGCATAAAACACTTAATCAGTTGTAGTTTAAAGCTTCTTTTACTCCTCTGTAATGCTTGGAGGCAAATCCAAACCAACTCTAAAACAGTGATGGAGAGAGATTCTTTACATTACATCAAGGCTCTCAGGCTGCACTTAATTCTGGTATAATGTCATCTAGCCAACATTCTAAGATGAAATTTTCAGTAAATGCTGGCTACTAACACAATTCGTTATGGTTTCTCCTGATAAAGGATGTGGGCAAAAATTGCTTTGGCTCTAAAAAAGCTTTCACTTCATTATGAGATGGGATCAATCACCATCAGTAGAAGATACTCATTGGGCTACTTCTTTTGCAGCTGTTACGCACTTTGTTATCAGAGCCTGTTGAAGGCACTAAGAAATTGTTTCTATTAGGCAGGCATTATTGCTAGACTCCTTTAAACTAAATTTGTTTTTAAGTGTATTTCTTTAGTAAAGAAATGGAACAATCAATCTGAACTGAGACCAGTGTGAGATCACCTGCTTATCCCTATAAAAGCAGTGCTATTTAGATGGCATTTTATTTGCATTTCTGCACAAAAATAAATGAAATATATTTGTCCACTAAACTGAAAAAGGGAAGTCAAGTAACTCAGTGATCACTATGCATTTGAGACAAGTGAAGAGGTTAAATTTCGTGTCCAGCACCTCTCTCCTTCTCTTTTTAACTTCTCTCCTCATAAGGAAAATTTAAATGCTGCTATAGATGGAGGTTGCAGTATAAACTAAAGCTTGAAACCATATCTACTGGTCTCATCATTTCACGTCTTTTCCGTTGATTTTGTGTCTGCATTTTTGGGATCATACAAGGAAAGAATTATATAAAACTTGAAATAAAGTCTTTCAGATATTGAAATGGGTTTTAATAGTCACCTCACCAAAGAGAATCTGATGTTATAAGCATTTTGCATTTCACACGTGTGGTAAACACAATATATTATAGCAGATTCCTTTGGACATGGTGTATTTAAATTTTTACTGCTTTCCTTTCTCCTGAGTCCTCTAGAAAAAAATTGTAGAATCTTATGTTACCCAGAGTGTCAATTAATCTCTTCAGTCAGATTCCCTTTATTATCAAAGAAAAATTCAAAAGGTCGTCTACCATTTCATAGGTAGTTTATTCTGAATGTACCTAAAGAAAAGCATATAAATTAGAATCTATGAGCATGTTCAAGGGTTCTCACGTGTTAAAGAAGTGTGAATTATTGCAAATGAAAGAAATATTTGAGAACAAGCATGCTACAGTGGTTGAGAGTGACAACTAAAAAATTCTAAAATAGAAGTTCTGAATCCCCCCTTCCCCCCCAAATATCCAACATGGGATTTTGTTTTGCCACATCTCCACTAGCAAAATAAGAGAGGCAATTTACCATCACTTCTCAAGTTGCTTAGTATTTCATAACTGCTAAGGCAGTAAAGCATTATTGGATAGGCTTATATTATTCAACCTTCTTTATACCTTCTTGGTATATCCATAGTTGGCTAGAAAATATAGATGGAAAACTTTCTTTAAAGTAAATAATTCTCAACTCTTCCATAATACCATAATAGTGTTATATAGGAGTCTTGTCAGAAAATATTATTTTGCTAAATTGGTAGCATTTATGGGTTTCTCTGTAGGCCCAAATGGCGTAGAACTTTACATTTGGTATAGATGAATACCAACCTCACTGTCATCTCTGTTCTAGAGAAAAATTGACATTATTAATGAAACACTTCTGAAGATTTGCTAAGTGGTTAACGAAGAAAACAGTGTAGGTCAGGGGCTTCCTAGGTGGCTCAGTGGTTGAGAATCCGCCTGCCAATGCAGGGGACACGGGTTTGATCCCTGCTCCGGGAAGATCCCACATGCCGCGGAGCAACTAAGCCCATGAATCATCACAACTATTGAGCCTGCGCTTTAGAGCCCGTGAGCCACAACTATTGAGCCCATGTGCTATAACCACTGAAGCCCACGCACCTAGAGCCCGTGCTCTGCAACAAGAGAAGCCACAGCAATGAGGAGCCCACGCACCACAATGAAGAGTAGCCCCCACTGACTGCAACTAAAAAGAAACCCCACGCACTGCAAAAAAAAAGACCCAACAAGCCAATAAAATTAATTAATTAATTAATTAAACAAAAAAAAAGAAAACAGTGTAGGTCAGAGAGTTTACATATTTATACTAGTTTAGGTAACATCATGAATATAACAAATCAACATTCTATAACAAAGGAATCCTAAAGTGTTTTAACGGCTCAAAAATAGAGAGGTAGTTTCAGCTTGTTGAAGTGGTTTGCTCCACACAGTCATGCACAGATTCAGGCTGATAGAGGCTCTGCCATCTTCAGCTTGAAGCTTTTAGGCTGCCCTGGGTATTAACACCCAGCAGGGAGTAGGGCAAAGAATGTGGATGGCTTTAATGGGCCAGGCCTGGAAGTGTGAAGTTTACTTCTACACATATCTTGTTGGTTAGCACTGTCACGTTATCACAGCTAATTAAGTGAGGCTGAGAACAGTAGTCTAGATGTGTCCAGGAAGAAGGGGTGAGCAGCCATCTGGTCTAGGCAATAGTATTGCACAGTATTCATAGGACCATGGGAAGGATAACAGAACTTTATTTGTCTGGATACTACAGAGATTGCCATAGTTTACAAGATGGGATTTTTAGCTTCTGAGATTGGGGCAAGAAGGTAGAATTAAGCCTGAATTAAAAGCTGATTAAACAAGGCTTGAATTTAATGATTGGCCACCAGCCATCTCCTGTTCTCCTCAATCTCCTTTCTTCTCTTCCCCTCCATGTTGTTGCTTTTTTGGAGAATTGTAAATTATATCACAAGCTGTAAGTACATTCTTGATTCAGCCAGTGTTTAGGTATTTTCAGCAATAGAATCAAGACTTTAAAAATATTTATTTATACTTATATATTAATATATGGACCCTTATTAAAATTGAAATATTATACAGAATCTTAGTTTGCAAATCATGCAACATTGGACCTGTTTTAGTTGAAGTAGGGACCCAGAGTCTCTCCCATTCACCCTGTTCTAAACCCCCCTCCTATCCCATGTCAGAACTTAAAGCATCTCTAAGAGACAGAGTTGAATCAGCTGTTCTACTTTAATATCACTGAGTCATATGGCTATAGCCAGTTTTTGTGTACTTAATCCTGAGTTCAACTGCCACTATGTCTCCAAGCTTTCCAGCCTATTTGAGTCACTCTGTGATTCAGTTCCTTATCCATCTCAACTTCATATATGGTATACTAATCAATATTTCCAAAGAATATCAGAATCTATTTCTTCTAATCTTTTCTTATTCCAGTTTGTCTGGTGAATTCTCCATTGACCTTTTTCAGTCTTTTCTGTTTCCTTCTGTTTGTTCTGAGTTGATCCAAATGGGCAATACATATAGCTCCTATGGCACGATTTTAATCTTGAAATTCACAAAAGACAATTTTGTGAATAGACTTTTACTGAAGATGAGGGTCATTCTGGAAGAAGGCTGTGTTTCGTCAGAGCACAACAGAGAGACAGTTGACTTTGACCATTAACCACCTCCATCCTTAAAATCCTTAAATGTGGCCAGACCAGCCCCAGGAACTTCGCACTGGCTGTTTCTTCTCCTCATGTTCCAGCCTCCTACCATTTTGCTGGGCTTTCTCCCCTGCTCCTCACATACCCTCTGCTTTTCTAGATTCCTAGAACTGCTGTAACCCTCTCTGTATAGGGCAGCTAGTGGAAACTCAGATTTTTCCTTTTTTTTTTTTTTAATTTTGCAGAGGGTTTGTTGTGTTTTGTTTTGTTTTGTTTTTTGGTCTCATTCACAGTCTATTCTAGTCATGCCAAGGAAACTATCTAGTCATATATAAAATAGCTTTTTAAGCCTATTATTTGTTAAACAGTACATTTCTTTACCTAAGAGTTTTTCCACCAGATTTTAAAGAAACACTCTCTATTCTTCTCTACCACCCTAATCTGAGGCTTGTACAAGAAGAAGCTTTAGACATAGAATTTTCTCTTTTGCAGCTCATGATTAAAGAAAGATATATTGGGATGAACACACAGTAGGACCTGTATACAGAGAGAAAGAAATTAGATAGAGAAAGTAAGACAACAAAGTCCATGTCTGGATCTCAATAGAGACAATAAACACGCCTGGGTATCATCCTCCACACTGTAATACCTCGTTTCTCTACTTTCATTTGTATACTACCTCTTGGGTTTCAAACTTTCTTTGCCTTCTTGTACCCTTTGAATATTTAATTTTTAAAATTATTTATTTATTTATTTGTTGGCTTCATTGTATCTTCGTTGCTGTGCATGGCCTTTCTCTAATTGCCGTGAGCAGGCGCCACTCTTCATTGCGGTGTGCGGGCTTTTCATTGCAGTGGCTTCTCTTGTTGTAGAGCACGGGCTCTAGGCTCATGGGCTTCAGTAATTGTGGCACATGGGTTCAATAGTTGTGGTTCACAGGCTCTAGAGTGCAGGCTCAGTAGCTGTGGCGCACAGGCTTAGTTGCTGTGAGGCATGTGGGATCTTCCCAGACCCAGTGATTGAACCTGTGTCCCCTGCATTGGCAGGTGGATTCTTAACCACTGTGCCACCAGGGAAGCCCCTGAGTGATTAATTTTTAAGTAGAGGGGTGGGTTGCTCCTGAAGTATGTCGAGCAGGAATCTTGACCAGGATGCTTAAAACAAAAACCTCTTCCCCATATATAACATTTATGATTTTTATGATCACACTCTGTGCACATTTCTTGTTCTATTATCCCCCTCTGGGCTCTCCATCTGATATCCATAAGTATGTTCACAGTGCACATGTTTATTACAACAGATTGCTAAGTTAACTTATCATGGCTTTTCTGCATTTATATTTTTTCCCGATATAAAAATTTAAGAGACACCAAGGCAACTTTGACAGTTACCTAATAAAGCTGAAATTCTGTCTACAATTGGAGTACCTTGGGACCCTGACTGCCTTTGGCTCTATAAACGCATGCTGTATGCTAGTGTTGCATTGATCAGAATGAGTCTGCCTGCAGTGAGCCCTGGGCATGCTCTGGGCCGTGAAACTTAAGGGGAGTGAGGGACGGTGTAATCATTGTGAGAGCAGCTTAGGTACAGTCGATCGATGCTCATGACACCCCGATGAACCTCTCCCTAGAGGGGCATATTGCAGTTGTGAAGTCAAGCAAGTATAAGTGTGATGGGGTGGAACTTCAATTTTTCTCCAAGTAAAGAAACTACTCCAGAGGTCACAGCTGATGAATGATCAACTGCTCCATTCTTTGGGTTGTCTTCAAAGATAGGCTGGTGTTTACAAAAACCTATTGATAATTCCATGAAAGGTCTTTCTTAATTCTAAATATTCACCTTTGCTTTGGGCTATTAGAGAAAGAACACTAATTTAAAAGGAATTTGGCTTGCTGCAGTCAAATATTGGGAACAATTACACTAAAAAAATCTCTCTGGAAAGTGAAGCGTTGATGGTCTAACGGGTTTGGGGTAGAAGGAACCTTTAGAAGTTAACATACTGGCTTTTCCTATAGAGCTTGAATGAGTGCTAGTGGCCCTTTTCACCTCTGGGTGGAACATCTCAGTGATGAGGAGCTAACCTTCTTGCAAGACCATTACAGTTTTATTTCCTTGGAATTTGTACTGAGCTGAAATTTATCTTCTTATTATTTACAGTTTTAGTCTTATTTCTGACATTTGAAGCTACTGCTCAGTTCATTCTAACCTTCTGAAATCTTTCAAATATTTGAATGCAGTTCTTATGTTCGTGCTATACCTCTACATTTCCAGTGTTTGTTATTTCTAATATTCTTCAAATGATAATTTGTAGAACCTTCATTATTTTTGATAGTCTCTTTTGAAAGTGTGGAATCCAGGACAAAATGCAGTGTTCTGGATTTGGAGGGAAGAATTCACAGAACAATGGAAGTATACCTTTCCTTTTTTGATATTGATGCTTATCTACAACTCAAGCTAATAGGAGCTGTTTTAGCAGCTACAGCTCATTATTACCTTACAATGGATATTCTTAAACAAGAACCGCTCTCGTGTTAGGTGTCTCTCACTCTGAAATTGTACAGTTGATTTTCTGAGCCATTATTCAGTCTTTATATTCATTCCCATCAAGTTGCATATGGTTTGTTACAATCCACTCTTCTAGCTCAATAAGAATTTTTAAACTTATTGTCAATTATTTCCAATAAATTGATCCACTCCTTAAATTAGAGTTACCTATACTGTTAATAAATACCTATTTATTTAGTAAAAATGCCTTGTGTGGTTAAATCAGATCACTGCTAAAAATTGGAACAGGGTAGAGTGAAGTATGTGTCTCAGCTGATATCCATATATTCTTCACTATTTGGATATAGTTCATGCAGCTCTCAATCCCCTGAATTCTACCATCATCCAGCCTCCAGTTCTCCTGGAGAATCATAGGGAAATTGGTCATATTTCTTTCTTAAATTAGTATCTACTCCATGTAGGTTATTCTCCTTTACTAACATAGATTTTCCATCTCAAAGGAAATGAAATTGGCATGATTTCTTCTCAGTGGAGCCATTGTAGCTGCTAGTAATTAGTTTTATCTGAACAATGTCCATAAAACATCCATGTAAAAGTTTATTCTCAAGAATTTTCAGATATGGATAAAAGGAAGCAGAGAGGGTTGCAGAGACAAGGGCACTTAGCAGAAAGAACCATGAGAAGTTAGATCTACGTAAAGGACTCAGTTCTAATTCTTACTGGTAGGAGAATATTAACATATACTTTGTGTCTTAGCTTGAGCTGCTATGGCAAATTACCATAGACTGGGTGACTTCAACAACAGATACTTATTTCTCACAATTCCAGAGGCTGGGAAGTCCAAGATCAAGGTGTTGGCAGTTCCAGTGTCTGGAGAGGGTCTGCTTCCTAGTCTGTGATTGCTGTCTTCTTTTTGTATCCTCACATGGTGAGGAGCAGAGGAAGGGGTGGGGGTGGGGGGCCAGGAAGGGAGGGAGGGAGAAAGGGAGAAGGAGAAAGAGAGAGAGAGAAACTCTCCTCTCTTCTTTTTTTTTTTAAATTTTTTAAAATTTTTATTTATTTATTTTTTGAGGTACACCAAGTTCAATCATCTGTATTTATACACATATTCCCATATTCCCTCCCTCCCTCAACTTCCCCCCACCCTCCCCATCCCAGTCCTCTAAGGCATCTTCCATCCTCGAGTTGAACTCCCTTTGTTATACAGCAATTTCCCACTGGCTATCTACTTTACAGTTGGTAGCATACATATGTCTGTGCTACTCTCTCACTTCGTCCCAGCTTCCACTTCACCCCCCGCCCCCCCAAACCTCTAGTTCTCCACTCCATTCTCTGCATCTGTGTCCTTGTTCTTGTCTTGTCACTGAGTTCATCAGTGCCATTTTTAGATTCCGTATATATGAGTTAGCATACAATATTTGTCTTTCTCTTTCTGACTTACTTCACTCTGTGTGACAGATTCTAGGTCTATGCACCTCATTACATATAGCTTCATTTCATTCCTTTTTATAGCTGAGTAATATTCCATTGTATACATGTGCCACATCTTCTTTACCTATTCATCTGTTGATGGGCATTTAGGTTGCTTCCATGTCCTGGCTATTGTAAATAGCGCTGCAATAAACATGATGGTACATGTTTCTTTTTGGATTATGGTTTTCTCTGGGTATATGCCCAGTAGTGGGATTACTGAATCATATGGTAGTTCTATTTGTAGTTTTTGAAGGAACCTCCATACGGTTTTCCATAGTGGCTTTACCAACTTACATTCCCACCAACAGCGCAGGAGAGTTCCCTTTTCTCCTCACCCTCTCCAACATTTGTTGTTTCCAGATTTTGTGATAATGGCCATTCTGATCAGTGTGAGGTGGGCAGAAGACCTAAATAGACATTTCTCCAAAGAAGACATCCAGATGGCCAACAAACACATGAAAAGATGCTCAACATCACTAATCATCAGAGAAATGCAAGTCACAGCCACAATGAGGTATCACCTCACACCAGTCAGAATGGCCATCATCACAAAATCTATCCCTTCTTCTAAGGGCACTAATTCCATTCATTCCACCCTCATAACCTAACTGCCTCTCAAAGGCCCCTCCTCCTAATACATTCACGCTGGGGGTTGAGGTTTAAACATAAATTTTGGGAGACACAAACATTCAGTTCATCACATTTTGTAACAGTAAGATTGGTTCTAGGAGGAAGCCTGACCCTGATGGATTCATTGCTGAGTTCTATGAGGAAGCAGGAGTTAACAAAAAACTGGAGCAGGGAGAGGGATGCAAAGACTGATAGAGCATATCATGCTAAAATTTCCAAAATCCACTTTCTCTCATTTTTGAATATTGGGGAGAATTTTGACTTTTCACTTTTTCTGCATCTTATCCCCTTGTCTAAATATTTGCCAGTAGCCGTTCCATGATTGTACATGGATGCTCTTTCCCTGCCCTTTCATACATTTCATTTCTGCCTGAGACTTAAAGTTAATTTAAAACAAGTTGCTTTTCTCTTAGCATCTTCTTATCTACTTTAGACTCCTGTCCCCTGGTAACCAAGTCTGTTCTATCCTTTCCAATTTTAGGATCACTCTTTTTATTAAAGAACTGGGAGTAAAACAGAATTGAATAGCTTTGCTTTCCCTCTGCTTTTGGTTATCATTATATCATATATCGTATACTCTGAGGCTGTACCTTCCCTTTTTCTAAGCACTTAAATAAAGTAAATGTTCAGTGTGTGCTGACTCTGTAGCAGATATGGAGCTGTTTTATTTACATTATTTTTTATTCAATCCTCAAAAACCCAGTGTAGAAGCATTGTTATTTTCATGCAGAAACCAAAAATAAGAGAAATTAGATAGATTTGCCGAGGACGACACGGTTAAAGAAACAACAAAGTAGACTCAGAATCAGGTCTGTCTTAAAATCTTATTCTCATAAGCAATATATTCTATGATGTCTTTTACAAGTTTTTAGCATTTTATTTTAAAGCCTTACTGTAAGGCTTTCGCCATCCTGATTATAGTCTTAATCTTTCCCCCCCAGGTTTGTGATAATGTGTTTTGTCTGTTTTGGTCTATGAGACTTTCCTTCCATTTTTTTTTATACATGCCTTTAAAAAATCCAAGGTCATTGCATTGATTTATCGATAGATACATTGTTTTCTTTTGATAATTCCCTGTGGCCCTTCATTTAGACTGTATTTTCGGGATGATATTTAAAATCAGCTCAATCCACTTGAGCCAAATATCTAAACTTTAGGAATTGATAACCTTTGTAAATGACTTTAGGTCATCAAAGCAAATCTATACTCAGCTGGAGCCAGTCGCCACTTGGCACTGGTTCACCCTAGTGCTTTCATTAACAAGATGCTTCATGGGAGTAGAGGCCATTCTAAAGGCATCAAGTAAGCAATGTAGGGTCTGAAACCAACTCCACAAAGACTGAAGACTGCATTTACTATAATCACATACGGAGTAGCATACATCTCGACACACTCTTCACTCAGAATCACCTATTTAAATGTACTGGTTAAATGAGCATCTGCAGGGGTGACGCTAGTGTAGCGATAGTTATCTGGTTACTTCTGATCCTTAATAGTAATAGGATAGTGTAGAGGGGGGTGACAGATTGTACTTTATTTTTTAGATTAGAGTTTTGGGATTGCTCCTTACCAGAGTATTACTCAAGCCTCATTTTCAGACTTTTATAACCACATTACCTAGGCAGAATTTAGGGGTTTTTTTGGAATCTAATCATTAAAAAAGTTGTTTTGTAAATTACAAAACACATAAATTTGCCACTTTTTAGAATACAGCATGACTCAAAATTATAATATTTTATTTACATTAAAGTTTTCTAATTGGAAGAGAACACAATTTTGCAAATATAATGAATAGATACACTTACTCGCTAACCCAATTGTTTTTTGTTCATACCTAAAGGTAGAGTTTTTAACCTCTCTCCCTTTTAAATGGATTCAGCAGTTAGTAATTAGATGTAAATGTATAAAGTTTCCAATTTTTCTACAATTGTCTTGACAGTACTCTTTGCGAAGCTCATAGATCTAGAGGTCGCTTTTTTCAAGCAATGAAACATGTATCGCCCTTCAATTGCTTAACATCCAGGTGTCCACCACGTATATAAAATGTGACTTAAGACGTAGAAACAGGCCTGAAGTGAAGCTCCTGCTTAGGATGAGCACTTGACCATCTGACTCTCAGCTGTGAAACAGGAGCAGTGGTACTATTTACTTCACACAGTTTAGTGAGGAGTATACAAGAATTCCTTACAGATAAAACTATAAAGACATTACTTATGTAAAATTTGGGCTTGAATTCTGATTGCCACTTTAGTCCCATGAAAGGGATGCTGTGTCTTTCTCACAGCCCACATCCAGTGTCTGCAAATCCCTTGCTCTGATGTAACTCAGTAGAGAGCATCATCTTCCCAGTCAGGTATAGAAAGACATGCACAAAGGAGCTTCTCATTGAGAGTGTGTCTCCTGTGTAAATCAGCACATCTTGTTCATTAACACAGCTCAGGATAATCAGGCCACAGAGCCAAGAGCATATTGGAAGGGGTCCAGGAAGCTCCAAAGCCAGATAGATGGGAGCAGATTGGGATATGTCTGGAAACCAGAGTCTGCCTACTAAATACTACCTGCTTTCCCTGCAATCACTGATTAGGGGAAAAAAAAAAAAAAAAAAGACACTGCCCCCCGCAGTCCCCACTCCAAAAACTTTCAGATGAAGTCAGACAGAATCATCTCCTCTTGCTTTATGTAGATTATAAGAACATTCTCAAATAACCAATGCTGCATGCAATTTATTTTCTCTTACCCTCTGTTCTCCTGAATGACACCACTTGGCAGGAGGTTTTGCCACTTTCAAAAGGTTCAGGGCCTGAGTGGGTAGCAGGCTGCCTCAGTGGAGATTTATCATGTAGAATAATTCATTGAGCCATATGTTCCAATGAATATATACAGAATGTTGTAAATACATCCACTGAATTTCTCATTTGCTACCAGAGGGAATCCATCTTTCACATTTTCCAGCAGAGCACTTGACTGCAGATGTTAGAAAATATTTTGCTTTAAGTTTTGTCCTGACTTTTCCCTCTGGTATGATTTACCTGGTTTTTATATTCTACTAAAGTCTAAGCTTTGTGTGAATATTTCATTTAGAAATGCCGTAAGCACCCTTGGGTATTCTTGGGCTGATAATTTCCACCAGAATAATCTCTCCTGGCATTTGCCTATTGTAACAGATGCCACCTGTTTAGGCACTTGTTCCATGTGATGCAGGAAAGGATTTAACCCTGAGTTAAAGCAGCATAAGAAGATGTTCTTCTAATTGCTAGAGGTCTTGATACAGATTCAGTCATAGTCAGATAGTCTAGTCCGTGTGCCTCTTCTGTGTCCGCCCTCCGGGCCAAGCCTGTGGTTGTTCCCTTCGAATGACATTAACATCAGTTATTTTAACTAGATCTCAACTCAGTGTCAGCTGAGATCAAACTCGGCGTCTAAATTTTGACTCGTGACCAGGAGGAGAGGGAGTTAATATTGGAGTGTGGATACTTTTAATTGAGTTTGTCCTCGATAGGATTGGGCATTTTGGAAGCAAGCATAATAAAACATAGTCTGGAACTGGGAAGGAATAGTGTTAAGAAGGAGGTAGGAAGGACCAAGGAATAATTGTTTCTGCCTCTGTTTTGTAAATCCTGAAGATAGTTTGTGAGCCACTGAAGATTGTTTGCGTCTGTCTTTTTCATGTGTGTTTATAGTTAGCTTCCAAAGCATGAATTTGGACATCAAGACTATTTTGAGGCCTTAAAAATGGAGAACCATTCTTTATTACTTGGTTGTCTCCCTAGTACAAGTTATTTTAATCTCTGCTTTTTCAACCTGCTTTATTGATCAAATGCTACTCCATTTTCCATTCAGGATAGATAGAAGAGGATAAATGGAGAACGTTAAAGGAGAATGAAAACTAGGAGGGTAAACCATTAATGAATAGCACAGAGAAAATAAGCCAGGTGCCTTTTTTTTTTCTTTCTTTCATTTTTACTATGGAACCTCAGAGATCTCTTAAAACCTTTTGATCTGCAAATGCCAAGAGTTGCCAATGCTTTGGAGGAGGTGGGACTCATATTGTAAATGAACAGAAGGGAGACTGTGGTGGTGGAGTGTAAATTGGTTGTTGTTGGAGAGATAGCAACTTATATGTGAAACATAATTTAGGTATTTGATTATTCATACCTCATTCCCACCTGTAAGCATGGAGTGAAGACCAAACAACCGCATTAGGAACTAAATAGCTCTCAGGTAGGTATCAGGTATAATTTTCCCATATAGTTAATAAAACATACCTTTTAATTTTTCACTCTCTCTGCTTCCTTCAATTGTCTAATAAAGGAGCATTCCCTCCCATTCATATGTCCCCTGTAGTGATCTGTTAATAACCCAGACCAAAAAAAAAATAAATGCTTGCCATTGGTCTAGTGCAATTGTGTGAAAGAAGCTAGTGACAGCAGGCACAGCTGCTACCAAAAAAGACAGTTTATTGGCAGCCTGACAGCTGTTGACTGTTTGAGAGTCTAAGTACCAAGGTCCTGAATGCCCTGCAGTAATCCTATAGAAATACTGGAAACTCTCCAAGTTTAAGGCATCAAGGATGTGACTGTCATGACTGCCTGTGCCTTCTTTTATCAAATGTAGGTTTATCTTATCAAGTTAATGTCATTTCTGAGGCAGAAAACAGGAACAAAAAAGAATGTGCCTGCCAGAAAACCAAGTTCAAAATGGCACCTGGCTCTCTGGTACCATGATTGTCTATAGAGTTAAGTTGCAATTCATGATATGAGATCAGGAACCTGGAATTCATTTAAAAAAATCCCACTGCCACTGTCATTGAAACAGTTATAAATGTGCTTTCATCTCCATCTTAAAAATACCCAGTGCTCAGCATAGTAAAAATGAAATAACCATTGTAAAACTTGTTTTACCTTAGAATTTCACAAATGCTTGGTATAGAAACGTTATACAATGAAGTAAAGAATTTTATGATTTGTCAAATTACAGGGAAAAGAGCAGATGAGATTCTGCTTTAGAGCTTGATACCTAAAATCCAGAAATTTATAGGTATGTCTATAGCTCTTTCTATACTTATATAGAGTAATTGAAAATACCAAATGTGCATTTCTATAATGTGTGTCTGGTTTACCAATCCTTTGTCACTAGGCTATGTATAAAATCTATAGTCAGGAGTTGCTAGAATAATATCTTTGTTCTGATTCTGCATCATCTTTTAGCTTCTTGCTGTATCTCAAGCTGAATCAGGCTTTTTTTATGTTGTGCTGGTCTCTTTCTTGTAGAACAGAGTGCTACACTAATTGAAAAGAATTTTTAGTTTATTTGCATGCAATTGGTTAATGTTCGGTCTCTAGGACACATCAACTTCGACTGCATTAGCTATTTCTGTGCTTATTTGTTACTACACATAATTGCACGATACTGGAGAGACAGTTCTTTATGTGCTCTTCAAAATGCATGTAAATGCCTCCAGAAAAAAATGTTTACTGCAGCTGCAGTGTGAGGATTAATTTTTTTCAGCCTCCCTGATGTTAGGAAAAAATAAGAATAACTTGTGATTAGATTTCTACCTGGGAGACTTTACTTCATCACTCAAAAGATTTGCCTCTCTGATTGTTTTCCACAATCAAATATCACACCTCTTCTCCATGTAGGACCTGGAGTTGAGAGGTCTCCTTATAGCATCTTCATGATTTTGATACATAATTTAACCCCTGTTGCATGTAAGTTACATAGAATATTACATCAAGCATTGTTGGGTAGCCCAAGAGCTAGTTCCTGAAGCATTAACAGGGTTTAAAGAGATTGGAGTGTTAAAAAGAGGAATTATAGGCTCATGAAATCTTTCCAGTAAAAGTTCATTGGAGGTGAGTGTGGAAGATGATTGTTAAGTGGTGAGCAATCCACGTTGAATGGAGTAGAGTTGACTCTTGAACAACATAGGTTTGAATTGCGGGTTCACTTATACATGGAATTTCTGACTAGATTTGTACTGTAGTTGTGCATGATCCACAGTTGGTTGACGCCATGTATACGCAACTGTGGATATGGAGGGCCGACTGTAAAGTTGTTGTGGATTTTCCACTGTTCAGAGTTGGTGCCTGTAACCCCTGTGTTGTTTAAGGGTCACTAGTATGTACTTGACAAGGTCGAAAAAAGAAAGGCCTGGATGGCCGGATGGCTTTTGTCACGAAGGGCCTGATTTTGGACTTTAGTCTATTCCATTGGGGGTCATTCAGAATTTTGTTGAGAGGATTCATTTCGTGGTGATGCAAACGAGGGATTTGAGTAGGAGGGGGACTCCAACCTATCCTTTCTCTTAGAGAAAGAGCCATCAGTTAGAGATTCCTGTAAATTTTGTAAGAGATAGTAGGAGTCTAAGGTAAGATGGTGACACTAGGAATAGAAAGTAGTGGATAAATATAAGAGGAAACAGGGAGATCTCATGTTAAAAGTTTGACCATTTACTCGCAGCCACACACTTTCCAGCATCAATGATGGAGAATTTGAATATAAACCTGAAGTTTTCCACTTGTGTTACTGTAGTGGAGTATTTCCAAAAATAGGCAAGAGAACAATGTAAAGATCCAAGGACAGGGATAAATAAATTTGTTTTTAAAATATAGTGTATTTGAAGTCCCAAGGAAAACATCTAGATGAAAATGTGAATCGGGCTGCTGGAAATGTTAGTCTGGGACTTGGGGGAAAGGATAGAGTTGGGGGTTTAGAAGTAGACGATGTGGGAGTGAATAGGATTTTCAGAGAAGGAAACAATATTGCAACACATGAGCTATTCATTGTCTTTGATGGTTATTTGAAAGGCATATTTTATTAGGATTAAGTCACTTTGGTTGGTCAGTGTCTCATTAAGCAACACGTTAGTAAGTAAGCACATGAAGAGTGTGGGAAGGAGGAAGGGAACACATGGCCATCTTTTAAGGATGGAACCAAATATGTTGGTCTTGAAGACCTCACCAAATTATTAAAGAAGAGTTTGCTTGGCATTTATTTATCTGCTTTTGTTTGCTTGTTTTTGTATTGCATTTGGTTTAAAGATGAAGAGGATTCTGCTTGGACTGTTATTTAAATGATTTTTTTGGTTCTGTGTAAAGCATGTGTTTCTGCACAAAGTCCTCAGAATACTTAGATTTGGATTATATTTAACTGCTATATTTAATGAATTTTTAAAATTTAGTAGTGTAAACTGAATTTCAGCACAGAGTTCATATTTTAGAGTTACTTTTCAGTTTTTTTCGTATGAGTATAGATAAATTTGGAAGCTAAAAGGATAAGTAGATGATAGACCATTTGGTAACTGCCTAATATTCAGTATTTGGTAATTGCGTAGTATTCACTCAGTTTGATAATTTAAATCCCCTATGTTGTTGAAAGCATGAGGTATTCAGAAATCAGTGTTGCCTTCGAAATTATTTTTTGGGGACTTCCCTGGTGGTCCAGTGGTTAGGACTCTGCACTTCCATTGCAGGTTCGATCCCTGGTTGGGGAACTAAGATCTGCATGCTGCATGGTATGGCCAAAATAAGTAAATAAATAAATAACTTTTAAAAATTATTTTTCTTTTTCTTCATCTTTATCAAAGTATAATTGACCAATAAAAGTGTATATATTTAAAGTGTACAACATGATAATTTGATATGTAGACACATTGTGAAATAATTACCAGAAGCATGTTAATACATCTCTCACCTGACATAGTCACCATTTCTTTGTGTGTGAGTGTGTGGTGAGAATGCTTAAGATCTACTCTCTTAGCAAATTTCAATTATACAGTGCAGTATTATTAACTACCATTACTATGCTGTGCGTTAGATTCCCATAACTTGTGCCCTTTGACCAGCATCTCCCCTGTTTCCTCCATCCCTCAGTGCCTGATAACCACCATTCTACTCTCTATTTCTATTGAGTTTGACTTTTTTTTTCTTTTAGATTCCATATATAAGTGAAATCATACAGTATTTGTCTTTCTCTCTCTGGCTAATATCACTCAGCATAATGTCCTCTAGGGTCATCGATGTTGTTGCAAATGGTGGGATTTCCTTTTTTCTCACAGCTGAATAATATTTATATACATGTCGCATCTTCTTTATCCATTCATCTGTTGACGGACACTTAGATTATTCCCATATCTTGGCTGTTGTGAATAATGCTGCAATGAACATGACAGTAGAGATATCTCTTTGAGATACTGATTTTGTTACTTTTGGATATATACTCAGAAGTAGGATCACTGAATCATACGGTAGTTACGTTTTCAAGTTTTTGAGAAACCACCATACTGTCTTCCATAGTGGCTGCACCAATTTGCATTCCCATTAGCAGGGTACAAGTGTTCCCTTTTTTCCACATCCTTGCCAGCACTTGTTATTTCCTGCCTTTTTGATAAAAGCTATCCTAACAGATGTTAGGTGATAATTATTTGTTATTTTTAATTGTAAGACCTTGTTGAGACTTGATTTAAGGGGATGAATCTAATAACGTTTTCTTATTTCAGGAAAGGCAGACCTGTGCAAGACACAACTTTTTGAAATAACTGACTTTGCAGAGCTACTCTCTGTGTAAAAGCAAAATTCTGTCTAAACTTTTTCAGTTAAACAGCCAGCATTAAATACAACCAGATTGGGATTTCTGTATTTAGCCACTAAACTAAATTGAGATGTGAGGCTTCATAAAATGGTAAAATCAAAACAAAATAAAATGAACAAACAAAAAAACCTTCCTTTCCCTGAAACTTTTTTTGAAATATTTTTGACACTTCCAGAAAACCCCCAAGCTTTTGGAAATTAATGCTTTGGCTCTTTTTCTCCCCTAAGCAAGTGCCTTTGGGATAAACATTTGTGTTCTGTGCTGAGTAAAAACCAAACACAAAGTTGATGTATAGCACTCTTAAGTAAGACTGCAGAGTTATGCTTCTGCAGTCCTAATGTTGGGTGTCTGTTCTTGTCTGTTGGCATATGCTTAGCAACCCACTTATCTTTAGGTGATAGTTGTATGTAACATCCTCAAGGAAAGTTCTGATTGCTACAAAAGAAGGAATGGTAATTGTGTAAGTGACAGCGTCTTCAAAGGCTCAGAATTGAAGTTACAATGTTATAGGTTGTGACATAGTAATGCTAACCACTTATGTTAGTAATATTATGCCTCCTGGCATGGTTGATTTACACTGCATCCTTATAAGATTCTTCTCAACTTTCCATTATAAGCTATGGTGTAAGTGAAAAGTTACTTTTAAATAGATTTATGGCACAATACCATGCTTTCTACCCATGAATCAATCTGTGAATATACACAAAGATTATCAAGGGGCTTCACAAATAGGCTCTTGCAAGGAAAGCCCTATTTTAAGTAGGATTACTGTCGGGAAAGCTCACTAAATACTGGGACTATCTGGGCTTTTATTTTTTGACTATAATATCTATAACTAGAGACTTTCAAACATAAAATAACAGTTATTCAGAGATGTTAAGAATAGCATCAATAATCCAATTATTGTTTAATGTGATAATTTTAGTTTTATTGTTACATTTTATTTTATTTACTTATTTATTTTAAAATTTATTTATTTATTTTATTGGCTGTGTTGGGTCTTTGTTGCTGCACGCGGGCTCTCTCTAGTTGCAGCAAGTGGGGACTACCCTTCACTGTGGTGCACGGGCTCCTCATTGTGGTGGCTTCTCTTGCTGTGTGTTGTGGAGCATGGGCTCCAGGCACATGGGTTCAGTAGTTGTGGCTCACGGGCTCTAGAGAGCAGGCTCAATAGTTGTGGCACATGGGTGTACTTGCTTCGCGGCATGTAGTATCTCCTGGGGCAGGGATCGAACCCATGTCCCCTGCATTGGCAGGCAGATTCTTAACCATGGCGCCACCTAGGAAGTCCTTTTGTTACATTTCAAATCTGGATTGTTTTGTTTCATATCTTAAAATAGGCCTTACTGTATAAATTATCAAATGTCTATATTTTCATTATTATCATTTGTAAGGGAGAGAAAAATGTTTACATCTTCAGAAATCATTCAGGATTCAATATGATGAATACAGATTTTACATTTTGTATTGAAAAACCTTTCCATTTTCTGCACTCATTTTGAAAGAGATTAAGTAGAAAGCACAATATTACTCATTAGAAACTTTGCTAATAATATATTTACTCTTGCTGCATTATTGACTTGCCAATATTTAATCATACTATGCTCAACTACTTTTCAATTACTAATGTCTGTGGTAAAGTACCAAAGGTAAGAATTTGCCCTCTTTTAGTACAATATTGTTAATTTATCAAGTTCTCTCTGATATGAATAGCACCAGAGTTAATCCAGAAATAAACAAATCTCAGCTTTTCAGTAATTTGACTTAACCAACATAACCTGTTGGGTTTGTGGCAAAAAGATTATATTTCATATTTTCTCACTTACTATTTAAATTTAAAACTGAGTTTGGCTAGTGCTTTAGCTTGGCTCCTCAGGAAGCAGAGCGTCAGACGTGACCAGAGCCCAGTATGTAGGTATTTAGTTCAGGAAATGACCCCAGGGAGCAGGAAGGAGGGGCAGGAAGAGTGAAAGGGAAAGGGGACAACACAAGGATGATTATGGGTTTGGTCACAGTGAGGAGTGATATTGCTCTCATCCCATAGGATTTTGGCATGTGTCTCACAACTCAGTGTCCAGGAAATCCAAAGGGTAAGGATTTATCTATTGGTCCCCTCTCCCCATTAGTCAAGGGTGTGTTCTTGGACAGAGTTTAATTCCCTTGCATTTCTGGGTTGAACATGTGTGTGTGCCAGTGGGTTCCCATGGGTCTTCATGAGCCGTGGCATCAAAAGAGCCCTGGGGCAGGAAATAAGAGGTGATAGTACACTAGGTGGGTGCTGTCAGGTTGCACCGGCAGAGAGTGGGTGGAAGCCAGTTCTGGAACTGATCTCTAATGCAGGGGCTGGACTACTAGGTGAAGCTAGTAGGATTTAACTGGTGTCTAAGAGTTATTCGGTACAGTTGTTTAGATGCTATACCTTATAGTGTGACTTCATAACCTGCTGAGTTGCATGCATATAAATCTAATTAAGATGCACATGTGAACCATTTTGTTATATTTTCATATTATCTCTGTTGCCTCTTCCCTAAAGTTGGACGATTTCTGCTCCTCTCTTCTTCTTTTGTTTATGGCACTGGCCTACCTGTAAATCTGGGAGTGATCATGGTCTGTCTTCTCCTCCAGTCTCCATATTCAACTATGTACCAAGTCTTGAAGATTGACAGTGCTGGCTACTACCCAGATCTATCCTCTCCTGCCTGTTCTATTAATATGGCTCTCATTAGTGGCTGATTATTTGGGCCATCTTTTTTTCTTTGTTTGTGATGGTCTTGGGCAATTACATATATAAAATTATTCATACTGTCTTTGCAAGCCTTGACAATTCACCCTGATTAGGGGGGAAAGTAAAATCTGTTCCAGAGATTTCATTGAACAATATGATTATTAGAATATGAAACAGTCTTCTATTGGGTTATAGGGAAACCAGCAGGCTTGGAAAAATGAAATGAAACAAAGGGCATGGAGAATGATTCTTATCATAGCATTTCAAGAAATTTGTAAGGTATACACTTCATATTTATCTCCTTTAATAAAACCATGGACTATATATTTCCTATACATGAAGTTTTCATTTCAATGTATTTGTGATGAAACATTCAAACAGATGGCAAATATTTTCATCAAAACTAGGTGAAAATAATATGCAAAATTCTTAAGAAAAATTCTGTGTATATTATTGGGGGTAAGAATAGCATCCATTTTATAGGGTTATTTTGAGGATTAAATGATTAAATGAGTTACTACATGCAAAGTACCTGAACAGTTTTTGGTACATAGTACATATTCAATGTTTATTATTATGATGATGACATTTTTCTTGTTTTAGCTAAATATTTAAGATTTTCCCAAGTTTTATTTCATTGGTCAAGAACATAAATATTTGAAAATTAGCCATGTGAATCTTGATGAGATCTTCCTCTTTTTCTTTTGAATGTGTAACTTGTCTAAAGTAGTCTTTTACTTTGCATGCGTTTGTGTGTGTGTGTGTGTATGTGTGTGTGTGTAGTGGAGGGTTGCTCACAGAACTATTTACTATTTGCTTAACAAAAATGTGGAGAAATATTCTCATACTTTTTGTATTTCAGAACCTAAAATTATTAGCTACAACAAGTGCTTAATCCTAATGACCAAATTACGAAACAAGATTCTTAATTGGGGTACAGAGACATTCTTTTTTTCTTCTATAGCTTTTATAATTGGAATATTGTACACCTAAGTTATGAGGAATTCTCTTTGTATTTTCTAATTTGTTGATATAATTTTTTTTCTGATTAAACATAATGCTGGTTGAAAAGCATTAGGCCAACTCCAAAACACCCTCACTGACACTTTACAGAAAAAAAATCTGTGATAGTTGCAGTAGAAAGAAAGCACCTATTCAATGCATTGTCTGGGCAGTTGTTTTCTTGAAGAAGACCAAGAACCTGTCTGCCTATCAGGATGTGACTCAAGTCCTCCATTCTATTTGTTTCCTTTTTCGGTTTCCTTTGGCTAGAAGGCTCAGAGGGAGAATGGTCACAATCGTGCTCTGTTGCTCAGTACCACTTCTGCAGTCTTTTCATTGACACAAGAACATAATACAATGGAGATATCAATCAATGCACATCTCAGTCCAAAAAGCTTCCCTTGAAAATCAGATAACAGCAAATGCTTCAGTCTAGCAGACTTTTCTACTTACCAGCAGACTGCAGAGGGTGATCACCAAGGGTTTTTGTGAATGAAAAGCCTCACGCCCTTAATGTATCCAGGCAGGGGATAATTCTGAAGTGGAATTTAGCGGAAACCATGTGAAACATCACAAAAGATTGTACGATGACACACAGGTAGCTCCAGGGAACATAATGTGTTACTCACCACTGATCGTATTGCCTCCTGCCTGTCCATTCAATACACGAGCCCAAACAAATAAATTCTTGCTTCTCTAAAAGAAAGACGCTTTTGTTTCATTCTTTCCCAATTTTTACAATATCAGTAAAAAAAAAAAAAAAAGTAATTTCCAGGAGAAAAATGTGACATAAAATTATTTTTCATTAATACATTTCTGATAATGACATTAACTTAAAGACTTTCAATAATAATTTGGAGCAGTTCAGGGCAGTGTGACCTCTCTATGGTGACTGGGGAGTCCTTACATTGGTCCCATTACTATTAACAGGAATCATGAGTGATATTCCATACAAAGTATTTTGACAATTTACCCCACAGAGTCTTGCACACTGTGGAAACAGGAGGTCATTGGTAAAACATAACCTGGAAATTAAACTTAACATGAAGAAATCCATAAAGAAGTCCATACTTTGATAGGGAAGCAACTTGGGAACAAAATAATATGCTGGACTGCAGGAATATGGATGCTCAATGCATCGTTAATTTCTCAAATATCTTGGGCTTGATCATCATCAGACAGTATTTGATATTGCCCACCGGAGTGTGGTTTAAACCCTGTAAAGGAAAAAACAAACAAAGAATAGGATAGCATGCTCTTCTTGAAATGCAGGATGAAGTAAGAACTAGATGTTTGCTAGTCCAATTAAGTCTTAATTGGTTATAACTAAGGTGAATTTTTAGTAAACATTCACTGAAAACAAAATAAAAAAAGTTAAAAAGAGAAACACTCCAAATTTCAATTTTAGGTTGTTTTAGATTTTCCATAAAGTTACTTGAAGCTTTAACCAAGACTTAAAAAGAAATCTTCCAAGTATATTATTTACTCTATCAGTACTTAATTTCAAGCACTCTTATTTAAATATTGGTCTCCTCCTCCTTGTAAATTATCATGTAAAGCTCCATACATCTCCTGAATGAAAATAATCTGTACTGGGTTGAATAGGCAACACCCCCGCCCAATTCATGTTCATTACGAACCTGTGAGTGTGACCTTATTTGGAAATAGAAGCTCTAAAGTTGTAACCAAGTTAAGATGATGTCATAAGATGATTAGGATAGATCATAATTCCAATATGACTAGTGTCCTTGTAAGAAGGGGAAAATGTGGACTAGAAACACAGACGCACAGAGAGGAGAATGCCACATGAAGACTGAGGAGAATTACAGCGATGCATATATAAGACAAAGAACACTAAGGGCTACTGAAAACCACCAGAGGGAGGCATGGACTAGATTCTTTCTCAGAGCCACTCAAAAGGAACCAACCTGCTCTCACCTGATTTCAGACTTCCAGCCTCAAGAACTGTGAGAGAAGACATTTCTGTTGTTTTAAGCCACCTAGTTCATGGTACTTTTGTTATGGCAGTCCTAGGAAAGTAATACATAATCATAATTTACAACTTAGTGGGAGAAGTTTGTTCTGTCTTCTTATTGAAAAATTTCAATCTAAATTGTGACTGCTGACATGCTTTGCTTTGGTTCTTTGAGTTGAATTTCCAATATAATTCCTATTCTGAAAGTCAGAAGAGAAATCATTTCCTCTTCCTCAAGGACCATTATGAGAGAAGAGAGTGAAATACGTATCTTAGGATAAGCCAGATGCTGATATGCACCAGACAACCTTGGAATCAGGCTTTGAAGGGAAGAGATGCTTTTATGAAGCCATCACATTCTCTGTTCCTGCTGCCTGGGACCGTCCTGTGCATCTCAGGCTTCAGCACTAAGCTCGAGTGTTATCACCATTTTGCCATATGAGACCAATGGATCTTTTCTACTTTTTGTCTTTTTAGTTCATGTAACAAATATAGAAGTAAGAACAAAGGAATAATGAAAACAACTTAATGTGAAATTTTAATAACAGAGCAAACCCAACTATTCATTCCATTTTTTCTGGCTTTTGAATGTATGTAAGCCTGAAATGGATACTGTCCTCTGAATGAAACTAAAACTTAGCAATTGTTATGCATGTACCTGGAATTTATCTGTCTCATAAATGCTGATTTCAGGTTTCAAATACATCTCTAGTAGATCTGAACTTATCATCATATCTGTTTTTTTCTTGTACTTGCCTCACCAAAATATATTGCTTGAAGAGCCTTTTGAAATTTTGACAGGGTAGAATTTTGCTAAAGATGGCCATCTTCATTGTTCTCTAACTGAAGAACGTTTTCATTTTTAGATTTATAAGCACAAATTATAATGATCAACCCAATCTTTCCATTTTACATAATTTATATTCTTCAAGTTACTTTTGAATATATATATGCTTTCAGCATTTGTCCACCTATGAACCATAAAATCACAAAAGATGAAAGTTGTCACCTGTTCTTTTAGAAAAACAGGATGGTTCAGGTTCTTGCCCCCAAATATTATAATACATGATGAAGTCTTTTCTGTTTAGTGAAAGAGCAGACAAAAACACTATATTTGTTTCTCCTTTGTCCTTAAAAAATATTGTTCACTCACCAATCTTGAATTTGAGAAAATTCATGTGGAGTATTGTCATCTGAAGACTCATAGTCTGGGATTTTGCTTATATATCAGTTTCATCACCATTCTAGTCTAGTACTGTTTGTCATTTTACATTCATCCTCGGATTCATTCAGTCTTCTGATTGTGAATCGTCATTCTCTGTCAATATTCTTCTCTTGCCAGTATGAGCAAAAAGTAAAATTTCTGCATTCTCAACTGAGTTCATTGAAAGCTAAAAGCAGATTACAAAGATTGTCTCCGGGCTTATTTTACCTTTTCTTAAAAGATAATGATGTAATACTTTGGTCAATTCAATATGAAAACTTAAAGACGATGCAGTAGTGCTGATTTTTTTTTTACTGTTGCATCATCCTTCCAGATGATTCTATAATTTTTCTCTTATTCTTTTAATCTTTCTTGGCATTGTTGAGGATAATCAATGATAATTGATGAAGCAATACTTAGAGTGATGAAATAGCAAGTTGTTTTGAGATAAAAAGTATCTTAGATTTATAGAAAGGTTGAATGGACCCATATTGTAATTGTGAGATAGAATGGATTTTATTCCATTAAAAAAGAGTAAATTCTCTCTTTGTTCTTTGCAAGACCTTTAATAAAGAATAAATGTCATGAAATATCGATCTTTACAAATAGTTAGAAGTTCTCATCAAAGACATTCAAAAACTAAAATTGGGTTCAGTGGACCCTGATGATATATCAGAAGTTAAGGGAGTGAAGATAAGGGTTTAGTAGATCCATGTTTCAATAGATGGCAAGATTAGGATTAAAATTCTTTTCCTCAGGAATGTTGCTTTAGATGTTCTGGACGAAAAAAGAATCCTCCATGATATGGTCTTATAGCCATCACATACTTCTCCTTAGCACAAGTCACAATTAAAATTAATTATTTGGCTAATGCCTGTATATGCTCCATCTGTCTGTAAACTACATGAGGGTAGGAACTTTATCATGCATTCATGCTGGTACTCTCAACTACGCAACACAGAACCTGTCCCATACAAATTGCCCAGGAAGAACTAGTAAGTGAATGAAAGAAGAAACTCTAAAGGCCCTTTTGTTCATCTTCATGAATAAGAAGTCATATAGTCAGTCTACACTTGTCACCTTAGTAAAAGGAAACTTTTTTTTTCCCCCAAGGCAATCCCTTTGCATTTCAGAGAGCTCAGACTGTTATAAAGTTAGGCCACATAGTTCTGGAGTTCTGGAGCCAGACTACTGGGCTTAAATTCTGTCTGTGCCCCTCACTAGTGTGACTTTGGGCAAGCTTTGTAACCTTTATATGGCTCAGGCTCCCCAACTTTAAGTTGGAGATAATATTAGTACCTTCTTATAGGAGTATTTTAAGGATTAAATGACTTAGTATGTAGTACCTACAAGAGTGTCTAGCTCTTAATAGGCATTATATAAGTACTTGCTTTTATTATTATTATTATTATATTATTATTATCAAGTGTATTATTATTATATTGACCTGAAATTGGACCACTTAGTACTTCTAGCCATTGATTCTCATTCTATTCCTAGTCTCCCCAAACCAATATCTCCAATATAACAGCCATCCAACTACATGGATGTTATGAGCTGTTTTTCTCCTCCTTAAATTGAATATTCTTCTTGCTTAAGTGTTCCTCAAAATGTTAATGTTTTCTCTCTCCTCATTACTCTAGTCACCTGAGTCTGAATGCTTGACCATAATTTTTCTGGCTTCTTCTCAAAATCCAGTGTCTAACACTGGATGCAGTACTCCAAGGATAGTCTAACCAACCTAGAATGGGGCCATTCCTTCCTTTGACCCAAACATTTTTTGTTCATCACCAAAGCTTGGGATTACATTATTTATTTTAGCATATACAGCCCATTGTTGAATTTTACTAACGTTACAGTTACCAGAACTTCTCTGGTGTCACAGTGGTTAAGAATCCACCTGCCATTGCAGGGGACACAGGTTCAAGTCCTGGCCTGGGAAGATCCCACATGCTGTGGAGCAACTAAGCCTCTGTGCCACAACTGCTGAGCCTGTACTTTAGAGCCTGTGAGCCACAATTACTGAGCCCATGTGCCACAACTACTGAAGCCCACGTGCCTGGAGCCTGTGCTCCACAACAAGAGAAGCCACCACAATGAGGAGCCTGTGTACCACAATGAAGGGTAGCCCTCACTTGCTGCAACTAGAGAAAGCCCGCGTGCAGCAACAAAGACCCAACACAGCCAATAAAATAAATAAATAAATAAACTTATGTGAAGAAATAAAATAAAGTTATAGTTACATAAAATCTGCATTTTTTCCCTCTTGCGTGACTTCTAAGATATATATATATTCCACATTCTAAGCTCCCATAATTTCTAAGTAGATTATTTTACATTTAATAATAAAAAATTATATATGTTTAGCAATTAAATTTTAATTTTTTCACATAGATCATCGTTTTTAATATCAAAAGAAATTCATATGATAGAACTTCTTATAATTTCTATTTTATAGCTTAGGGGACTGGGATAAAGGACGATCAGGTAACTTTCCCAGGATAACATAACCAAGCAGTGACAGAACCACCACTATTAACAAGAATAACTTTATTTCTTTAGCCTATGACTTATGTTTCTGTAAATAGTTATTGTTATAGTTCATATGATTAGATTTGGCATTTGGCTAGATTTGATATCCCTTCTGGATTTATCTCATTCACTTGGCATCAGTGTCTTCCTCTTATATATTATTGAAACGTTTAGCTAATTAGAACAGAGTCAATGTGGATTATCTATAGGGCATCCTTTTGTTTTTTAAATTGAAGTATAGTTAATTTACAATATTGTGTTAATTTCTGGTGTACAGCAAAGTGATATATATATATATCTGAATGTGTGTGTATATATATACATACATACTGTGATTCAGATATATAAATATATACTTTTTCATATTCTTTTCCATTATAGTTTATTATAAGATATTAAATATAGTTCCCTGTGCTATAAGTAGGTCCTTGTTGTTTATCCAGTGTATATATAGTAGTTTGTCTCTGCAAATCCCAAACTCCTAATTTATTCCTCCCCTCCCCCTCCCCTCTGGCAACCATAAGTTTGTTTTCTGTCTTTGAGTCTATCTCTTTTTCTTTTTTTTTTTTAAGAACTTTTATTGAGATACAGTTAACATACAATAAACTGCATATATTTAGAGTGTACAATTTGGTATTTTTTTTCTTATTAGTAATGTATATGTGGCAATCCCAATCTCCCAATTCATTCCCCCCCAACCCTCCCTACTTTCCCCACTTGGTTGAGTCTATTTCTGCTTTGTAAATAAGTTCATTTGCATCATACTTTAGATTCCATATATAAGTGATATCATATGATGTTTGTCTTTCTCTGTCTGACTTATTTCACTTAGTATGATCATCTCTAGGTCCATCTGTGTAGCTGCAAATGGCATTATTTCATTCTTTTTTATGACTGAGTAGTATTCCATTGTGTATATATACATCTTCTTTATCTATTCATCTCTCAGTGGACATTTAGGTTGCTTCCATGTCTTTTTTTTTTTTTTTACACATATATGCATTCTTTTTTACTATTCTTTTCCATTATGGTTTGTCCCAGTAGACTGGATATAGTTCCCTGTGCCATACAGCATATATGTATATCTCACATCATCTTTATATCTATATCTGTATCTATACCACATCATCTTTATCCATTTATCTGTCAATGGACGTTTAGGTGGCTTCCATGTCTTGGCTATTGTGAGTAGTGCTGCTGTGAACATTGGGGTGCATGTATCTTTTTGGATTAGAGTTTTCTCCAAGATGTATGCCCAGGAGTTGGATTGCTGGATCATATGGCAATGCTACTTTTAGTTTTTAAAGGAACCTCCATACTGTTTTCTATAGTGGTTGCACCAATTTACATTCCCACCAACAGTGTAGGAGAGGTCTCCTTTCTCTACACGCTCTCTAGCATTTATTATTTGTAAACTTAATGACGGCCATTCTGACTGGTGTGAGGTGACACTTCATTGTAGTTTTAATTTGCATTTCTCCAATAATTAGAGGTGCTGAACATTTTTTCATGTGCTTTTTGGCCATCTGTATGTCTTCTTTGGAGAAATGCCTATTTAGATTTTCTGCCCATCTTTTGATAAGGCTGTTTGGTTTTTTGTTATTGAATTGTATGAGTTGTTTATTTTGGAAATTAAGCCCTTTTTGGTATTTGAAATCTTGCTTTTGAGTCTCAAACTTTTTTGAAATATCTTTTTATTTAGAATCTCAGGCTATTATCCTTTTTGAACTATTTGTAGTCTCAGTTCCAGAATTCTCAGAAATTTGTAGCGAGAATATATCTTCTCTTTCCTACACCCAAATAGAGTCAATCTTGAGCAATGAATTCTCATAGATTTGCTCAGATTGTGCTTAAACTAACTGGACAATATGCAACTGCATTTATCCTTGCTTTTCTGAACGCATATATGGAGTGGTAATATATGTAGTGATAAGAAATGTGTGTAGTAGAGAGAGATTGTTTGGATTTTACTCTTTCCATGTGGTGAAAGCTTGTGAATAGACAGGCCATGTGATCAGATTTTTAACAGTTCTTACATTGGCCTCAATTATTTGTCTGCTTATTAGAGGGAGTTATACTACAGGCTTCTTTGTCTCTGTGGACCCAAAATGTTATGTTTACCCTTTTTGTGCGTATGCCGTGAAATTCAGTGTCCCCAGATATTATGTGTACATTACTATTTTTTAAAATATACATCATTAAATCCCACATCTCAAAGAAATTTTCCTCTGGAGTCCATTTCTATTTCACTCATCCCTCTATTCTCATTTTCTATACTACCTTGTCGTATACCTTTAATTAGCTAGTATCTTTTTATATATTCACATCACATTTTTGCAAGGTAGATAAAAGAGATTGCTCTCAAGTGATAGGATTTTTACTTGCTGTGTTTCAGCTTAAAACATACTTTCCCCCCACAAAATCTAGTTTTATAAACATTTGCGAAGCTGGCGGCATAAAGGAAATTGCTGACACAACTTAACTGCATCTATAATCGTGCAAATGATACAACTACATGGGGAGAGCGAAGAAGATAGAAGCAAAAATTGGGCCGTATTTTCAAGTTAAGTCTCAGTGTGAAAAAAGAGACTAATGCCACTTAGTTATAATTTGAAGTATTTAGAATATTTTTACTTTGTTGATACTCAAAACAGAGATATGTGTCTTAGGGACCAAATGGAGCTTTGTGTTATATGCAAGTAGATTAAAGATCTCTAATGATTTGGGAAGAGACTGAACATGCTGTGGTCTGGAAAAATTTACCTAACCTCAGGTTCGTTCTTTTGTTTGTTTATTTTTTGTTTTTTTAATATAGAAGGAGTATTATAGTGCCTTTCTGTATGGTGCCAGAGGGTTCATCATAATGTCTGAAAATTATATATATATTTAGGTTATTAGACTATTATATCTGCTCTTTCAGATCTCAGTCGTTAACATAAAATCTATGCACATGAACAATTTCTGCAGCTCTAGATATTTATCTCTGTTTTTGCAATTTCCTCACATTAGGATTATGGTTCTTTTGAGTAGCTGTTTAAATCAGGTACTTTTGTTTACTAAATTACTGCTCTAGTGTACAATATTCTTTTCTTCCCCGTCAGTATATCTGGAAGGCTTTTGTGTTTTCTTGGATCTGTAGTCCTTATCAGATAGAACTGATCTACCTCCAGTCTTGCCTGTTTTCACTTACCAACTGTGTGACTTTGAACAAGTCATTTGCCACTTCTAAACCTCAGTTTTTAAGTCTCCAAAGTAATGAGGTGAAACCCAATTATCTCTAACCTGAACTAATCTAACTTCCAAGGATCAGTATGCTGGGTTTCTAAGATTCTGGTAATACTAGTATAAGCAATACTTATTGAAAACTTAATTGTGTGCTGGGCACTCTTCTAAGTACTTTACTTGTGTGAAAGCCTTTAGTCTTTGTCAAAACTATGAGATGGATATTCTCATTTTTCATTTTATTGGTGAGGAAAATGACACACAGAAAGGTTAAGGAGCTAGCCATAGGTCACACAGCTTGGAAATGGCAGAGCTAGGATTTGAATGCAGAAATCGGGATCCATAGTTCACCTGCTTACCGACTATATCAGGATCCTTTTTTTGGTAGGTAACTACCCTTCCTGTTGGATCCAGCCTTAGATAAATCACAAAGTAGACCATGTACTTCTACTCCAGGGGGCATTTTCCTTCTTACTTCAAGTTTGTCAAGTGCCCCATGCCAGAGCTTGCCGTTCTGAAACTTTTCCATGTATGGGAGAGGTATGCACTTCTGTTTCCAACCTCAAGTGCTGTTTCTTTAGGTTTCTGCTTTATGCTGAAAAACTGATAAGCAGATTCAAAGCAAGGGCCAAACAACATGTTTAATGGGAGAAATGTTTCAGAAAGAAAAATATTTTTCTATGAACCTAAATTTGAATATATAAGTGGCTATCTGTGTGACTAAGCATTTGACTGAACCACTTCCGGGTCCTTTTGACACATACCAGTAAATTAAATTTTTTTCATGTTGCTTTCTGTTGCCCAATAAAACCAGAAATGGATGCCAAATGTCTTTTAAAACATCTTGAGTTTTCTTGGGATGTTTTAAACTTCATCTGGATCTTTGGTGCTGCATTGATATGTACCTTGAAAAAAGAAGAGTGTGATTTTAAAAATGCATTCCTTAGAGTCATAATTAGAAATATAGCTAAAAATTAAGAAATTTCCATTTTAAGTTACAATATCTTTGTAAAAAGTCAAGAAGGAAAACTTTATTAAAGTTAGTTTACTGAACTAAGACCTAAAAGGAGTTATAGTTTAAACAAAGTTAAACAAAGTTTTAGTCCTTGAGCCTTGCTAATTGAAAGCTCGCTGAAACACAGTATTAATTTAAAAAGTCTTGCGAAAGTGTTTGATTTACACATTCTTGTTTTGCCAAGTTTGTGGCTAGAGAATCCTTTAGAGACAATGTTGAACTATTTGAAGAAGCCTACTCTGAGATCAGGTATCAACAATTTATTTATGTGTCATTATATCATCCACACTATTTTCTCTTCCTTTGCTCTTTATTTTTCCAGAGGATTATAGCAGATGTTTCAGATTTTGTGAGAAAGGTCAGGTTGTTCTCATCTCTAATTGCCATTAGGAAGAATTCCAGTGAAAAGCTATTTGTTGTACTACACTTAGGCAGTTGCATTTATACACTCGAAAGTCAAGTTTACTTTGGGACAGTTATGGATGAAGGGATGGCTGTATTACTTAAACTGTGAAGAGTAAAATCTCTTGATCCACAGTAGAAATAAAAATTGAAGTGCTTCTTTAGTACCTTGTGCTCAACTTCGATCTTGGCACTATTCACACTGCTCACGTTGCTCATCTCCTTGTCTATCCCTTGGTAACACTGGGAGGTCCTCAAGACAGGCATTGTGTTTACACACGGGAGCATCTGCCTTTCTCAGCACAGAGCCTACAACACCACAAGGTACTCATCCAATGTTTTTTATGAAGGAATGAATAAATAAATGAACTAATTTTGTGCCATTTCAATTAATGTGACATTTATTTTTCTAGTAAACCACAGTTACCACAATATGGGTGGGCGTTGCAAGGTACGTTGGCAATGTGTGTGTGTGTGTGTGTGTGTGTGTGTGTGTGTGTAAGTAAAGCATAAATATTGAGAAGGATGGTGATTTTGTAAAGGTATAATATGACATGTAATATAATACAAAAGTAATATAATAATATAATAAAAGTGTATGCTAGATTGGGTGGAGAGAGCACCTATTTAGGCTATAATTTTCCAAGAAATAAGAAAATGAAGACATGATTTTATGTATACTAGTGAAGCCTTGGTTTAGTTTTTCTTTTTTTAGTGACTTTTGAGTATTTTTAGCAATTAGAGGAAAATCAGTCTTTGAGGACCTGTTGTGTTTTGGGAGAGGTATAGCTAAGAAATCAATACCAGTTAACTCTAAAGATGTGGTTCCAGAGGTTCTGTTGTAGTAAAAACACTCAGGAAGAAAAGCAACCTCAGTTGGTCAAGGGGCTGACACCTCACTAACAAATCTATATCTTGAAATTTCTATGTCTTTGATTTAGCCTAACTTAATCTAACTGGACTAAGCCTAAAATAGTCGCCTTAGACCAGCTTTATACTTCCTATCAGTAAGTCATTTGTTTCAAAGTGAGGAAGCAATTTAGACAAGCTGCAGAAGATATTCAGTTTAATTTATAAATTTTTATTTAGTTTTTTATTAATAGAGGTAGTCATCGCTAGTTTTGCTAGTTTTCAAAATTCAACAGGAATTCAGCTGCTGGTGTGGAACAGTGAACAGTATGATGATTAATGGGAAAACTAGTAAATCTTACTGACAATTTCCAAACAAATTTATGGTGTCTTCAATAGTACTATCCTTATTTGTAGTTGTACTTAGTTTTGATACTTGTCTTTTTCCACTACTAAACAATGAACTCTTTGAAGGCAGGGTACTCTTTATCTCTGAATCACTAGTACTTAACACAGTGCCTCATTGATGGAAAGGATGCCTGAGGTAAGACAGGACAAGAATATAGTTCCTATTGACAAACTGCTTAAAATTAAACTTACTTTTTGTCTAATGTAATCATCACTGATCATCTGATTACTGGTGCTAATCAGTAAGCTGGGCTGGCAAAAACCAAGGCTGCACTTTGTGACACAGTCTCGATCTTGTCAGGTCATCTTAAGGTGAGGTCTGTAAAAATTAAGGAGTTCTTAAAACCTGGGCGAGTTCAGACAAACCATGGGTCATTGATCGATGATCCTTGGTTACTTCCATAGAAATTCAGTTGGAGAGGTTTTACCAAGTAAACTGGCACGTGCTGCTCTTCTTTCACCTTAATAACATCATAGTAAATTCTAATTCATAGATCATAGCTCCAGGTCTACTTGCTTTCATGCAAGTGAATGCTGTAACTATTGTGTGTTAGCTCAATGTCTATAAAATACCACTGACAGCAAATGAAATTACAACACAGATACCTCAGCCATTATCACCTGACTTTTTGTTAGTAGATAACCTAATCTTGTTATCTGATAAGGGAAAACCTGAGTTCCATACTTTTTTTTCTGAGAAAAAATATTCATGCAGAAGTAGGTTTCAGAGGACTTTTATCATTAAAACTTTTGATAGAAATGACCAAATATCAGAGCATTGGAAGGTAATTTGTATGAGATGATTATTTATCTGTGGTTTCTCAGCACCACTCCTGTCATACTTTTCTCTGTCTGCACTAGCATGGCTCAGATTTTGAATATACATTTTCCAGGGTCTCTTGCCAGCTGGCTTGCTGCTATGTCTATCAATAGGGGATATTGTTAAAAAAAAAATCAGAAGTCTAGAAATTAGGAAAACTTCCTGTTTGGGGTTTCAGTGACATTTCAGTTGTTGGCAGTCCCTGGAATTTTCTGTAGAGTTTCTGTAACAGCAGAAGTGTTGGAGTAACTTTGGATTCCTGTAGCCTGGATAGAAAAAAAAAAATCTTGAGTAGTTCCTGCCCAGGTCCAGGTGGCACATATTTGACAGATCTGGAACGGACTACAGCAGCATCTCTAAAATGGAGTAGCAGGTGCACGCTAGTTGGTTCCAGCCTAGAAGTGTTAGCAGGTTCTGATTTCAACTCTCCTTCTCATTCTTTTCCATCCACCCTTCCAATATAACTCATTCCCTATCGTAACTTCCCTCTGTTGGATATACCTAGAATGAGTTATGTTTTTTTTTTGAGCAGACACTGTCCTTTTAGATATCTTTAGATGTCTACTCATTGAACAAAAAATTATCAAATATCAGTGTATACAGGGTGTACAAAGACAGATGTATAAGCATGGCTAAATTTCTGTTTGTTTTGAGAATGAATCTCCAAACATATAGTAAAAGTAAAGCCCAGATACAATTGCATTATTTCTTGGTTCTCTCGATGATAATAGCTAACTTTTGTCACTGGGTTGTGAGCTTCGGGGTACTGGGAACTGTACTTTATTTTTAAATTCCTAGAAATTAACTTAGTGGCACAGTGACTCTCTTTCCTCCTTCTAATTCATTCTCAGACTATAGCCAGTGTGATATATAGAGTAAATCTCCTCTTTACTACTTTAAATCATTGAGTGTCTCTTCACCACCCTTAGAATAAAATCCAAGCTTTTTGGTGTGGTTTGCATGGGTCTTTAATTTTTGAGCATTGTTGACCTTTCCAACTTCATCTCTTGCCTCCTGATCAGACTCCAAACTTTCTGTTCTACCTGGACTGAACAACTTACAGTTCTGCCAAGGTTCCGCTCTGTATCCCACCTCTGGGCATTGTCATATAGATCAGTGGTCCCCAACTTTTTGGTCATCAGGGACTGGTTTCGTGGAAGACAATTTTTCCATGGACGGGGGCAGGGGAATTGTTCAGGCGGTAATGTGAGTGATGAGGAGTGATGGGGAATGGCAGATTAAGCTTCACTTGTTCACCTGCTGCTCACCTCCTGCTGTCCGGCCCAGATCCTAACAGGCTGAGGACCAGTATTGGCCCAAGGATTAGTGACCCCTGATACAAATGACCCTTTAAATCTGAACACTAGCTTCTCTTATTTCACCCCTATTTTCCAATATATTTTCCCTACATGTGCATCAGTTTTCAGTGGGGTTTTTAATTTTTAATTTTGGCTGCGCTGGGTGGGCTAGAGTGTGCATGCTCAGTAGTTGCAGCACACAGGCTTTCTAGTTGTGGCTTGCAGGCTCCAGAGTGCACAAACTCTCTAGTTATGGCTCACAGGCTTAGTCGCCCCAAGGCATGTGGGATCTTAGTTCCCCGACCAGGGATCGAACCCACAACCCCTGCATTGGAAGGCAGATTCTTAACCACTGGACCACGAGGGAAGTCCCTTCAGCTTTTTAATTATTGTTTTTTTCTTCATACTTTCCCAAGTCCTGCAGTCTGGCTTAGAAACCTTTCTAACTACTCCCAGTGCATTCTTCCTCTCTGTTGTCATAGTATTTAACATACTGCTTTGCAGTTTCCTGCTTAATAACATCACAGCATGTTCCATAGGACTTTTTATTATAGAAGGGTATCAGATAAATTCCTAGCACTGAAGAAGATCAGTACACCTGCGTTCTAAAAATGCCAGGTATCTGCTTCCAAGACTATCATGCTTTTCAGACTTTCCTGTAACCCTCACTATCAACCCTGCTAACCTTTAACCAACTTACATAAACAGGAGTCTAGACATCCAGAGGAATTGGTTGGAAAAAGAAAATCAATGAGAGATAATGTGACATAGACCCAGAGGAAGTACTTTGGGTTTTTTTTTCTTATTTGGGAGAGAGGTAGAAGGGCAGTCTTTCTCTTTTTAGGCCAATTAAGAAAGTGTGATGGTTGCATTTATGTGTCAACTTGGTTGGCCACAGTGCCCACATATGGTCAAACATTATTCTGAATATTTTGTGAGGGTTTTTTTGGGGATGAGATTAAGACTTAAATGGGTGGATTTGGAGTAAAGCAGACGGTCCTCTGTGATGTGGGTGGGTCTCATTAAATAAGCTGAAGGGCTGAATGGAAGGATAGACTGACCTTCCCCAAGCAAGAGGGAATTCTGCCATCAGACAGCCTTCAGTCATGAACTTCAGCATTGGCTCTTCTGGTCTCTAGCCTGTTGACCTTTGGACCAGAACTGCAGCATCAGCAATCCTGGGTCTTCAGTCTACCAGCCCACCCTGCAGGTTTTGGACTTGCCAGCCTCCTTAATCACATGAGGTAATTACTTAAAAAAGTTATATATATCTTAATCACCTATTGATTCTGTTTCTGTGGAGAACCCTGATTAATACTGAGGCTTACTGAGCGCTTCTGTAAGCATGGAAGACATATTTCATTCATTGTCTACATATTTGCTATGTTTCACTTGTAAGCTCACCCTGAAAGTAACAGAGTGGAGCGCAGTGAGAGAGTCGTTGCCTAACGATGTCCCAATGATTCATGGAGATTAGGGCCATCGATGAACACAAGACCAAAGCCAACTGCTTTCCTGGAACATTCTGAAGGCAGTTATTTGTTGAGTGGAGCAGCCTGCTATGGCAAGAAGAGCAGACAGGGCAGTAGTGTTGCAGTGTGAAGTCTCTCCATTTGGTGTGGCAAGTATTCTTGGGGCTCCTATGACCACGTAGACAGTGTGGAAAAGAACCAGCCTCAAGAGCTGCTTGAAGGCATGCTTCTCAGGGCATTATAGTGATAGAATAAGAAGATCCAAACAGTAAGAAGTGATGCAGTATACTGTCAGGGCACAGATCCTCTCGTGGTCACTGAGCCTATACTTGTGCAACTCAAAATGCCTGTCGTACAGGATCCCTGGGGTGGATTATAACAGTGTCACGTAAAACATTTGTTTTCTTTCCTTTTTTTATTCTTACAAACTGAATGAACCAGAAGTACCATGATGAGAAGGAGGAAGAAAACACCCTCAACCCTAGCCAAGGTCAGGCTTGTCCCAGTGGTATGATGGTAGAACAACTGCTTTGTATTGGATGCCATGAGGTTAGCCAACTGTGAAGTTATGGGGCATGGTACACACAAGACTTCTCACCTGTGGTACCAATTTTAAATTTAAGGGTTTATCCAAACCACTCTTAGTTTCAGTAATTTGGTAGGACTCAGAACTCACTGAAAGATGTTATAGTCACAGTTATAGTTTTTTCCAACTAAAGAATACTGATTAGAAACAGCCAAGAGAGCAAGTGCATAGGGAAAAGTACCAAAAGTGGAAATTCTGTTGTCCTCTCCCCATGGAGTCACGACAATATTACTTGCTTGGCATTGATGTGTGGCAGTATGTGCGGAGTACTGCCAACCAGGGAAGCTCACCCCTGCCTTGTTCAGAATTTTAATTGAGGCTCCATGGTTGACTATCCAATGGCTGACTGTAATCCCCATTCCCTCTGGAGGTGGAGTAGGTACTGTGTGGCCCAAAGCCCCCATCATAAATCATTAGTTAGACAGTCTGGTGACCAAGGCCTCCAGGTAAACAAAAGATATTCTTCTGAGAGATCACCTCGCAGATGAGATAAAAGCAAGACCTCTCTTTGGGTAAGGTTATATTCTTTGGTGCACAGATATTAATTTTGATTTAAGAATTTCTAATCACCTGAAAGGGACATGTAGATAGAACATGTCTAAATAAAGGCATTCCTTGAAAGCAATTTTTACATCTGTTGAGTTTAGAATTAAGACATACATGCATAACTGGATTATTCTCAACTAGAAGTGAGCTCTGTGAAATAGGGATGACATCTTCCTTGTTTTCACAGCCCAGCACAGATACTATTAGTATAGGCCCTAAAGAAATATTTGTCTAATGAATGAATAAAGACCTATCACAAAACACTAAGTAGATTATCACTGCAGAGCTGTTCTGGTATGATACAGGTACTCCTAGTGATCATGATAGAGTCATAAAAGGTCAGAACCTCAGTGATAAAGTCACCACCTTCAGTCTAAATAGAATAAAGAGAAAGAAGACTATGGAATTCCACTCATTACCTTATTAGCCTTATAGAGGTAGCAAAAATATCTAGGAGTTACTGTAGAGAGACTACAACTGCTTGTAAGTTTCAAATGCAGCCTTTGTCTCTTCCTTTTGTTTAAAATAATTTGTAACCAGAGCCAAGCAGTGAATAACATAGGATTTATGTCCTGGAAGCTACAAAAGACAGGTGATGCTGCTCTGGAAGGATTCTTTCAGGATGGCTTTAAGCCAGTATATGTGTGGTGTGGCATGACAAATACTTTCCAAAGGATATAGAGCTCACCATTAGTTTTAATACTGACAGATGGGAACAGATTGTAAAGTTTTAACAAAAATGATATTTTGTGACTAAGATTCATGACTAATGCCTTTTCTTTTAAGTAAACTTTTGATTTTAGAATGGTTTTACATTTATGGAAAAGTCGTGAAGATTGTACAAAGAATTCCCATATACTCTGTACCAAGCTTCCCTTGTTATTAAGATCTTAGATTAATATGGCACACTCGTCACAATTAATGAACCAACATTGATTGATATTACTATTAATCAACGTTTATACTTTATTCAGATTTTCTTAGTTTTTACCTAATGTTCTTTTTTAGTTTCAGGATCCCACATTACATTTAATCATCATGTCTCTTGAGGCTCCTCTTGGCTGTGACAGTTTCTCAGACTTTCTTTTCTTTTTTTTTTAAATAGCCTTGACAGTGTGGTCCAGCTATTTTGTAGAATGTCTCTCAGTTGGCATTTGCGTGATGTTTTCTCATGATTAAACTGGGAATATGCATTTTGGGGAGGAAGACCACAGAGCTAAAGTGCCACCTTCATCACATTATGAAAAGGATGCATGCTATCTGCATAATGTATCACTGCTGATCTTTGTGACCTTGAACGTTTATTTTCAATGAGGATGGAAAGAAACTCACTATGTGCAGTACACACTCAAGGAGTGGAGAGTTATGCTTTACCTGGGTTATCCACATAAATTACTTGGGATTCTTCTAGGTGAGATATTTATCTTCCTTCATGTATTTATTCAATTATTTATTAATATCAGTATAGACTCCTGGATAGTTATATTACATATTAAGTTGTAATCCAGTCTTGCTTTATTTTGTTGCTCTAATTGTTTTCTCTTTGGAAATTGGGACCTCATTCAGTTGCCTTCCACGTCCATTTGACATATCTCTCACATGGTGCTTTTTGTTGAGCACTTCCTTAATTTTTGGCACTACAAGAAGATCCAGGCTTGTCTTATATATTTCTTGCCCCAGCTTTGGAGCTTCAAAGAACCCTTGTTCCTTTTATTGGAGAGTAGTAGTAGAAACCAAGAACTTTGTGATAGGTGTGCTAGCTGTTGCTGGGATGTCATTTTTTTCTGATTTGTCAGTGCAAGGAAATATATGTATATATATACCAACCTCTTTGTATATACATATCTATAAACATTTCTATGTGTATCCATCTTCTATTCATATTAGGCTAAGCATGAGTTTGTAATATATCCAGCCCTAATCAATCCATTACATGTTTCATTCAAGCCTTCTCTCCTTGCTTATCATAATCTTCCTCTCCAACCTGAGAAGCATGACTTACCTTATGCCATCTGTTTACTTAATTATTCAATTCCAGTACAGTGGTTTCAGAACTGCTAACCCAAACCCCCATGGAAACAATTTTATTAATTAGATTACAGTGCTTGTATATACTCCTTCTGCCTTTTTTTTCTTATAATCTCTACACTTCTACAAAGTTACAAAGGTCAGCATGTTCCCCCACCCCCACCCCGCCCAACCTCTTTTGTGAGATTATTTCATACAGGTGTGATAGGATTAGATCCTTTTGTTATATTTCATCCTGGAATACCAGAAGCTCCTAAATGAGTATGCCTATGTTGTGTACATTACATTTTATTCTTTGTGCTGTAGATGTCTATGGATTTTTACAAATGCAGAGTATTGTATAACCAGTATTACAGTATCATACAGAATAGTTTTACTGCCCCCACCAATCCCATGTGCTTCACTTATTCAAGCCTCCTCTTCCCTTAACTCCTGTTCCATTTGCCATTCCTATGCTTTGTTTTTCCCATAATGTCATATAAGTGGGGTCATACAGTATATAGTCTTTTCAAACTGGCTTTTTCTACCTAGCAATGTATGTTTAAGAGTACTCCCTTTTTATATATTTTACGCCACACAAATAAAGTCTCTAGATTTTTTCCATCTGTATTTAGAAAGAAATTTTATCTTGGGGGACATGAAGTAGCTCAAAGAAATGTAAAACACTGTGAAATTCAGCCTATGCTGAATATCTTCTGTTTGCCCTTGCAAATCTACTTTTTACATTTCTCATCTGTTTTCTACTCCTGGAAGGCTGACTTGTGTGAAGTTCATCGATGGGCTCCTCTGTCCTCTGATCTTCAATAGATTAAGCCTATGGGTAGTCCTGTAGAAGACAAAAGGCAGGTGAAGAGCAAGGCTACGGTTTTCCTATCCTTGCTCCCTCTTTGCCTAGCATCCTGATTACCTGCCTTAGAGATCACTGTTCTATTCAAGATGGACCTCACCACAAAATCTCTCATTCTGATTTCTAGTAATCATCTCATACCCTTTTCTCCTTGGACCTAATGGTGGTAAGGGGATAATGGTATTGCATTATCTCTTCTGGTTTCACTAAACCATGCCCACCCCTTTATAAATAAATCCTTTATTAAATCCTTTTTGAATTGTGCTATTTTGAGTGTACCATATCTTTACTGTTGGGATCCTAACTGATACATAACCTGATCCAGGCTTTGCTTCATGAATACCGAGACTTGACTTCATGAAACATACCTCCTGAAAAAATATAGGAGGTTACCTTGTTTTACCCCATATATCTATGCATGCACTTCACTCCCTCCTTCCTGTACTCAGAGATCCAGGATCATAGCCAACTCCTCTTCAGGGTGTTAATTGAGAGGGCAGCTAGAATACTAGTCCCATCTCAGGCTTTGTCCTTGTAGCACCTTGGTTAAGGTTAGTCACTAGTTATTCTGTCATTGTTTTACTCTGGCTTTTAATGAGAGGAATTCCTTTGTGCATGAGGCATTCAATCCTCAGGACTGAATGTTGTGAATGGCTGAGGTTCTTGTCTAGTTAATAGCTTGAATTATAATTTTTTGTTTGTTTCTTATAGGTAAAAGGTAGGGTAGGGCATCTGGCTTCATATCCTCTACCTTGAGATTTGGAATGCCTGTCTCTGTGGGCAGGGAATGTAAACCCATACTCAAAGTTTGTACTGATCTTAATAAAGTCAAATCACTGTCTTCTCCAGAGTAGGTGTCCGATGAAATAGACCTGCCAAGAGGTGATTCACTAATCTTTCCCTCAAGTGGTGTCATATCAAGGACTCAGTTTAATTTTTTCCTGTTAGAATGTTGGGCAATAGCAATATTTAGACAAGGCTTTCTGAGGAGGAGCAATGCTGTTAGACCCATGCCCAGCTTCTGTCTTTGCCATCATGGTCCTGCTATTCATTGGTCATTATTCAAACACTACAGTGGCTGAAGAGTTTGCCAAATGAGAGAGCATCCTGTTGACTTTGGTAGAGAGAGCTTCCATTGTGGCAGATATTTTTCTTTATAACATTAACACAAGACACATGAACCTTCATTTTTTGTGCTCATTTCTATCATACGCCTTTCCCTAAAACTTTTCCCCATGATTTTCAGCCTTTTTTTTTTTTTAATCAAATTCCTGATTAACTGGCCAAACCATTCACCTCTGCCCAGATTAAGTGCACATTTATACCTCTGGCTCTCTTCCTCTCTGCATTTGAAATGACTATCTGAGTGTCTGACTTGGAGCTCTGTCCACAGAGAAGATTATTATTTACCCCATAGACTCACCACATAACAACCTTACATATTAAGAATACTTCTAGTATCACTGGGTTCCTGAATCAAGGCAGTTTGCTCAGGCTGCAGACTCCTTTGCTATTGTGGACAATTCTTTAATTTTTAGCCTTCAAATTCACCATATAAATGGGTAGAGCAATAGTTCCTCAAAATGCAAAGTAATGCTGCCTCCAAACCCCAACATGCTTACTTTTTGCTATATCTTTTTTTGAGTTGTAGAAAGTTTGAAGTATATTAACTTACCTTTTACTTTATTTATAATATCTTATGCTCCAGGCCATTGTAATTCTAAAAACTTAACTGATATGGTAGGCTCCTGAAGGTTTGGCACATTGATTTTTTACCCTTCTGTATGCGTGTCTTATTAGGACAGTACTGTTGGCATGATGTTGATATCATGGGCATAGTGTGTGAAATGAAAAGAAAACATTCCTGCAGGCTATATTATTATTATTATTTTTAATCTTTATTGGAGTATAATTGCTTCACAGTGTTGTGCTAGTTTCTGCTGTACAACAAAGTGAACCAGCCATATGTACACACACATCCCTGAGTTAACAAAGCTCTGGGGCATTTCTGTGAATGTGTATTGCTATCCTTGTCATGTCAATGTAAATTTATTCCAGTCCTCCTTGATGCTGTCCATCAGGAAAAAGAAACTGGCCATGTTAATATCAGTATATGTGTGTCAGATGTCCTGTGGATGTGCTCCATTAAAAATCCACAATGGTGCTGATGAACTCAGTGACAAGAACAAGGATGTAGATACAGAGAATGGACTGGAGAACTCGAGGTATGGGAGGGGGCGGGGGGTGAAGGGGAAACTGAGACGAAGCGAGAGAGTAGCACAGACATATATATACTACCAACTGTAAAATAGTCAGTGGGAAGTAGTTGTATAACAAAGGGAGCCCAACTCGAGGATGGAAGATGCCTTAGAGGACTGGGGCAGGGAGGGTGGGGGGGACTCGAGGGGGGGGAGTCAAGGAAGGGAGGGAATTCGGGAATATATGTATAAAAACAGATGATTGAACTTGGTGTACCCCCAAAAAAAAAAAAATTAAAAATTAAAAAAAAAAAATCCACATCTGGCAAAGCAGTTATTATTGAGGCCATCAATTAAGTAAGCATGTAATAAATAGTCCACCATTATTTACCATCCATTAGTTAAGCATATAATAAATAGTCCACCATTATTATTCATCCTTTATGTTTGTAGCAATCTAGGAGATTAACTGCCATCACCCTTTATCCTCAAGCTTTTGATGATGGCACTGAATTCTGTAATTATTTTCTACTTGAGATATCATTTCTAAGTTACTGCCTTGACTGTTGGGGGGTTGAGTTTCAGGGATTTCTATTTAATTCTTCCTAATATAATGAACCCTGCTCTACAAATATGAATACAAAGCCAATGTGGGTTCAGCCTGCTTCTAAGTATATCTATCTCAAATGCATATTCAGTGACTGGAAAATAATTTCAAGACGTGTTTATGTGTCCATCTTGTTCTGTGAGAGTTAGATTTGGACCAAAACTCTGTTTTTCACCTGGCCTCCATAAGCTCCCATTCTAAGCCAAAGACAATTTTGGCGGTTTGGATATTCTGGTGTTGGTGTCACCTCAGACCTTGGAAGGTATTTTAATGTATTCATAACTTTTGGATATACTCTCTTCTGCAGTTCATTGTTGTGAAATGGAAGAATTATATACTTGCAATCACATTGTATGGGTGTTCCTCAGAGGGAATGGACCTTCCTTTAATCAATGAATTCTGAATTTGTAAACTGACGTAGATCTAGAACTGGCTGATGGACTGAAATTTTCGATTGTGGTAGTTGTTGCAAGTCTTCTGATGACCAACTCTTGATTTTTATGCCCATATATATTAAGTAGCTCCATTAAGCTTTCAAGCTACTTTCCCCCGGAGCAACAAAATATATTAACTGTTTCTACAGATAACTTAGGTCAAGATATCCTGATTGCTACTCTAGCCTTAGTGCCAGTTTGATACTTATCTTCACATTGCCTCAAGTGGTTAAGTTCTGCCAGCACTGACACTTAGGAATCTTAACATTATCACTAATTTTAGGGAGCTCATTTTAATGTCAGTGTTTCCCACTTAACACCAGCCTGCATAGAACAGCTACTACCAGAAGATGCCAGTCCTTCCTTGTGAATTCCTTATTGCCTTAATAAAAGAAGTGTGTTTCTGGGTCTTTTTGGAGAATATAGTCTAGTGGTTGATTTCAGATCTTACATAATATATCCATTCTAACAATCGCACTTCCCTGTGCTTTCTGATCCTTTCTTCACATTTATGTTAAAGACAATTCCAGAATTCCCAACTTATTAAGTAAGATATTTTCAAGTGCAGGCATGAGGAAACCATCTCAGAGAACTGTTATGATTAACTCCAAGGGTCCAGACAAGGGAGGCACTTTTCCTCCAATAAGTGGAAATGAGCTACTTCTGTTGGCCAGGAGAGTGAGATTTAAGGGTCAAGATTTTCAGAATTCTCCACCCAAAGGTTCCCATCCCAGGTAATAGGCTCCCATTATTTTCCTTCAGAGCCCATAATTTGACATAGGAGATCCTTAAGAATATACTTTTAGTCTCCTTTGCAGCTCTGTCACTTTTATAATTAGATCCCAAGCCTGATTTCCTGCACATTGCACCCTGAAGCTATAGAAGATAAGGATTATTCTGAAGCTTCATAGAAACTTACTGGCTTTGTAATATTCGTTTAGCTGGCAATTAGCTATCCTGAACCTGTCATTTTCTTTTAGCAAGACCTCCAAGCCATAAAGAGCAGCTGCCCATACCACAGTTCTCTCAATTATTATTGCTCCCATATCAATCACATGCAACTTTATTAATTGATACCACTCATTTGAGTGGAATTACTTATCACCAGCAATGGGGTCTCTAAGATTCTCTTAAGACAGTGTGATTATCTATTCCAAAAATCCACCTTGAAGATGAGCTTTTTAAGGCCACTCTTGGTACCAATTGTCTTAGCCTGAATTTTCTAGTAAAATAGCCTGAGGCAAAGCACTCAGAGTTAAACATTAATTAATTAATTATCTAGTTAATTAGACTTTTTAATCCCAGAGCAGTAAGAGTGAGGGGAAAAAAGAAGTAAGAAAAAGAAAAAGAAAAATCAAATACAAGCTAGTGTGTGACAGCTTCTGTATTGTTTTACAGGAAAATACTACACAGCCAGTTGCTTGGTCACACATAATGTCTCTGGAAAGGTAGTATGATACTAGTGTAATTTGCATAAATTCCTTGTGGGGGAGGGAGGCTGAAGACTTTATTTGCTGGCTCCTCCCTGCCTTTGTCTCTCACCTTATAGGGCATTAATTCCTTATGCTTGCGAATCAAGTTTCCCATCCTCTTCGGGAAATCAGAGAGATTTCATTCCATGTGTATGGTTCTTCAACTGAGCATAGAAATGGTGCTAGTAAATAAATCCTCCTTGGATTTATTCAGATAAGACTTGGGCACTGCAGCTGCCCTGCTTCCTACCAAGGCAGGGGCATGACGCAGGCCAGGCTGTAACCCAGCTCTAGTTACTCCAGTTTCCATCTCCTTATGTGGTGGCAGCTAGGGCTCTTCATTGAGCAAGAATCGGGGGGTACTGATTGCAGGTGGGAATGAGGAAATCTGTGGAGACACATATATTGGATCTCATAAAATGCTGAAGTAGAAGACTTAAGAAAATTAATCAATGCGAAAACTACAGTAACAACAAATTCTTTTTCCTTTCCATTTCTTTCAATACTGTCTTTCCTAAATTTAGCTAATAAATTAGCTATTTATTGCATATTTATTGTGTACCAGGTATTCTGGTAAACCTTTAATATATATTATCTCATTTCATTTTTTTCAACAGTGTAAGAAAGTCCCTACTATTGCCCCCTTTCTAAATATAATGAAATTAAGATTTACAGGAATGAAGGAACATGCCCAAGTTTATATAGCTAGGAAGCAATGGAGCTGGAGGAAATTCCAACCTAGCTAGTGGGCCTCTGGGATAGCCTTTTTGGCAGAGATGTGAGCAGTGCATAGTGGTTCTTATAGATTTTGTTCACCTTTTGCAGTTTTCATCTTTATCCTGGTATAAAGCCTAGGGGGAAAAAAAACCTAGAAAGCCTTAAGATAATAAGGTATATAGTAGTATAGTAAGGTAAAATTAAGATAACAACATTACTGACATCATAGTTGTGATAAATAAAGTTGTGATGAACAAATTAATCCAAGAGAAAAGCCTAGTTTATTTCTGATAAATAGTAAGAGCTAACTACCGGTTAGCTATTACTACTCTTATCATTTCCATTATTATTACTGTAAAAGTTGGCTATTTCTCTTACAAAAATCTAAGCACGATATATTAGATGGAAGATAAATAAAGGTCATTCAGAAAGACTGATGCTTCTTACACTTAATGATTGGACAAGCAAATTACAGATATTGCAGTCCTAAGAGAGGACATCATCTTGAAGTGCCTGTTCTCATCCTGGTTACTCTTACCTTGTCTCATTTTTTTTCCCCTGAATCCTAAACTTTCTTGCCTCCATTTCACAGAGTCTTGTCCTCTGGCCTTGAGCTTTGTCTCTGTCCTCATCTCAAGACCTGCTTTCTGGGCTCTTACTGCTTGAGTGAAATTAGGGACTCAACCCTGACCTGTTTGGCCCATCATAACGTAGCGCTGGTTTGTACTAGCTCTCGGTGTGGCCTCCTTGCCTGAGGTTTTCCTCTGTGCATTCCATGCACTAGTGTGTTGTTTTTTTCCTCTGTGACCCTGGTATCAGCAGAGAGAGGCTCACTCAGTCATTCCTCAGACACTGACTATACACCTACACTTTGACCAGCAGCTCCTAGACTCTGAGCCTTGCGCTAAGCACTTCGGAGGGGCGCTCCCATTTTGCGAAGTGATTAAACAACTTTTAGAAAAAATTGTACTTACTGCATGGAATTGTCAGTTTAGAACTACACAGGCCCTTCTTGGTAAACGCCGCATGCCCAGAAAGTTATCTAGGAACACGGACCTCGGACCCTCAATAGGGTTGTCAAACTCAGCAAGTAAAAATACGGGACTCACAATTAAATGTGAGTTTCAGATAAATGAAAAATTTTCAAAGGATAAACTAGGTTCCAACCATTGCTTGAGACATACTTATACTAAGAAATTATTCTTTGATTATCTGAAATTCCAGTTTAAATAGAGTCCGTATTGTAATATCTGGCAACCTTATCACAGAATGGCACCTTCTGTCACATTATCACTAGAGAGAATCATTTAGGTCCCTGTTACCTGACAGCGATTGAGAAATAGTCATTCCTCCTATAACTTATTTTTATCTTGATCTTGACTTTCTATCTCCTTAGGGTGAAACTATCCTAGGGTGACCTTACATCTTGTTTTGTGTGGAAAGTCTCACTTTGTTTCTATTGTCTTGACAAAATTGCTAACCAACCTCTTTCCCTTTCAGAAGCGTCTTGGTTTGGATGATAAATTATATGGTCATGGACGCCTCATTCCAGTCTTGAATTCTTGCTGGCCCTATATTGGTAAGTAAATTTTCAGCTTCTTTCACTCAAAGCCACACTCTAACCTCCAGAAGGTGCCACCATTCTGATGAACGCTTACTTCACTTCCACAAAGCACCAGGTTACACCATGCTGCTTAAGCTAACACAGACAAGTAAATGACTCCTGAACAACCATGATTACAGTGTAACTTTCTGTACTCGTTACTCTGTATACAGAGAACAGCAGAATGGAGCAAATGTTTGATGAATTCAGTAAATATGAGTGATTAACACAGATGTCAGGTGAAAAATATGCAAATGCCATTTGTTTGAAGGTAGTTAGGCAGTTGCACTTCCGTTTGTAAATACGTGATGAAGGTGATGTCTGTGTATGGTACATAGCGACGGTTGATTAGCCTACATTTTAGAGTGATTGTGCAGAAGTAAAATAATTTTCTTTATATTGCCTTAGGTCACTATTTCCATTTCACAGTGTCGACTAAACACAGTTCTTGTATCAAACAGTAAAATATTCAGTCAAAGAATAAAGTTGCAATTTTATTCCTATGAAATGTCAAATAACTTGAATGATTGATTTCTCCCCTTGATTTATCCATTTATATTTTACATTCAGGTGTACATGTGTTTGAGAAAAGTCTTATAGACATAGACTTTTATGCATACCCATAACAATATGCTGCTGAGTCAGAATCATCCTTTTATAAGCATCACGTAAATAGAGTCAGGTCCCATCCGAAGCCAAAATAACTGTCTATCTTTTAACAAAATAATGAGGGAAAAATGCTGCTTTTAGTTAATGTGATTTCTTTACATGTATTGATTTCATGTAAGCCAAAATATAGTGTTCAGAACAGAAGGTAAAAGAGTATCTCTCAGTAAGAATTCATATTGTAAAAATATTTATTTCTAAATGTCTTTCACTTAAATATTAAAAAGTTATTTAGAATTACTAGAGGAAAACAAACGTCATTATATTTCCTTTATGTTAACTCATCCAATATAAATAAATGAAATGTATTATTATATCTTAGCAACCATGATTGGATTTTATTTTTAGATAGTAAAATAATAGTTGTCTTATTAAATCTAAATCAAAGACTCCTTAGAAAAGCTTAATTTGAAACACTGCTGCTAATTTCACCAGTATTTTAATGACCTCCAAGGAAAACTGTGAATATTTTATGAATATTTGGATGCAGATATTTCAAGAAGAAAAATGGAAATAAAAGGAAAAATGTGTAATGTCTTGTTACTTCATTAGTGTGGAGAAAGCATCAGTAAGAAAATTCCAGGTGAATTTAAAGTGATCTTCTGAGGAGTGAACATTAAGATGACCCCAACTGTAGTGTGGAGAATGGATAGGAGAGGTTCAAAGGCAGGAGCAGAGAGATCAAATTAAAAACAGTAAATATACCCAGTCTTTTTGTATAAAAGTTTTTTAAATATCAGTTATACTCAATAAAGCTTTTTTAAAAAACATAAAAAAAGAAGACTATTGCAGGAATTCTAGTGAAACATGGTTTTGTTTTGTAGCAGAATGATTGTGGAACTGAAGATAGAGAATGATTAGATTAGGGAAATATTTTAGAGGTAGAATTTGTAGGTGTGGTTGAATGATTGAGTAAAGAGGGGGAAGTGTAGGGGATGCTGAAGAACCAAGAATGACTTCTAGATTTCTGAAATGAGTAGCAGGATGGTGCTGGTACCAGGTGTAGAAGGGGACGCCTAGAGGAGGAACACATTCTGGGGGGAGGAATCAAGCATTCACTTTCAGACAAGGTAGATTTGCCTGTATCACTCATCTTGCCAGCAGAGGTGTTGGTTGACCTCAACATATAGGTGGTCTTTTATATCACGGGGGCTGATGAGGTCGCCTGGGGAAAGAACACTGAGAGTAGAGAAGACAGCCAAAGCCAGATGCTGAGGAGGGCAGTATTTAGATGTCGTTAGGAAAGAGGAATGGATGCAGGAGAGAGAAGTCAGGATGGTTTGGGGAAACCCTAGCGAGTGTGTTGAGAAGAGAGAAGTCAAGAGGTTGGAAGGCTTCAAAATCCAGAAATCCATCTGGGAAATCTTGTAAGATAAGAATGGGATATGTGATTCTTTGGATTCTGGAATTTGAAGATATTGGTGAACATACCAGTACCAGAGTTGGTGGACAGGTTTGACTAGAAACCAGATTGGAAAGGGTGGACTGTGGGTTTGAGGAGAGGAGGAGGAGGCTGTGCACTTATAAAGCATGGTAAGTTCTGTCGTAGCTCTGCAGCAGGAGCACGGAGAAGGTCTGACAGTTCACAGAAGACTGCACAACCAAGGAGATGACAGAAATGTTGTGTCGGTACAACGGTCTAGCTTACTGTTTTATATTCTGAAATATATTCACTTAAAACATGTTTATGTGGAGTTCTGAAGTGTGTTACACCTCCCCTGCCTTCTTCCACTGAGGATACAGAGCATAATATAACTTTTGGTCCCAGTGACTTTGTCTTTCTTTCCTTTGACATACTTCGGGTCTTCAGAGTTAATGAAGGACACCTAACTTGTATTCTAAATGGTTTCAGATGTCTATGCTTTAGCTTTCCTGGGTGTATACTCATGTATGTACGCATGTGTGTGTGTGTGTTTGTGTATGAAAGATAGAGAGAGGTAGGAAAATACAAACTAGGACTCAAATCCAGGTTGTCAGCCTCCCAAACCAATGCCCTTTTACTATTTCAGTCCATTTCTCTAACAGTAGTAAGACTTATTCATTCAATAAATATTTTTGATTACTTCCTAAAATAACAAAACAATCATGACAGCTAACCTATATAAAAGCTTACTTATGTGGGCAGGTAATGTTTTAAGTACTTTATACCTATTATCTCATTTAATCCTCACAACAGTCATGTAAGGTTCCATTTTACAGGTGGAGCAATTGAGACTTGGAATGATTATATAAATGTTTAGAGGTTCCACATCTAGGGAGTGGTGAAATCAAGTTTGCAACCAGGCTGTTTTGCTCCAGGGTTCTTTACTCTACTCTAATATACTACTAAAATAGAAATTTTGACAGGCAGAGGGAAAAGGAAACACAGAAAGAAAGTCGTTATTTCTTGAGTTTAGTAAGAGGTAAGCAAAGAAGCTGCAGAGGGAGGCAATTGGCATTTCATCATTGGCCTTTTTAGCCCCGTTCAAGAGTTTGGATTTTAATCCAAGCAATGGCAGCCTTGATAAATTCTGAGCAGTCAGTGATGAGATTTGCTTCTAATCTGTGGTTGGCATTGAGCATAAAAAGTGAGCAGGTTCTGCACGACTGTAACTCACATAAGCTTTGTAACAACTGTTGTAGACATGGTGGCTTTCTTGTCCTCGTCTTATTTCTTAGACTCTCTCACTGTGTGCTGTCATGGCTAAAACAATAATTATGATTCCAACAATACTAAATAAAGCTACAAACGCAACAGCAGTTAATAATGATAATCAGAAACTTAAAGGGAGAAAAGCAAAAGAAATTCCCACACAAAGTCTGCTGAAGTCATATTTTACAGAGTGTTTTTTTTTTTTTTTTAAACTCCTCTTAGGTTCTAAGTGTTTCATGAATGTGTTCAAATGCAACTTCTTTGGTGAGAATCTTAACTCCCCATTCAGCTTCAGTTGGTACATTATATGTTTTCTCATAATAATCTATTTGACTCCTATTTAAACAGTTATTATCCAGTACTATCATTTGTTTATGTGTATATCACAGTTTGTTTCAGTTTGGTTCAGCAAAGATTTGTGTAGCACTTTCAGTGAAGTAGTCACTATGCTAAGATCTCCACATCATATACTAAGTGACTTAGAGGCCTATAATCAACACTGAGTTATTGCAAATGGGATATGCAAATCTTTTAAATTTGTTATCTAGCAAACCCCAACTGTAATATATATGAGAAAATGGAATTCTTTATTATCCTCACTTGATGCACACTTTTTAGAAATATTTAATTCAGTATTTTAACTTTTTATTGGTCAAATCTTGAATAATTTCAGAGCCAAGATTCATAAAAACAATATACTTTACAAATAAATGAATATTTAAAAGGGCATATATGTCTTGACCTTTAAAAAAACAAATCCCTGAATTTTGAAAAAGAAGACAAGTTTTAACATTGTATTTTATCAGATAGATAGAGCCTGTCAGTAAACTGATTGTTAAATAAGCCCCTCTACCGGTGCAAAATTGGCAAGAAAGAAAAATGTGTCTGTAGTGTTGACTGTCTTCTACCGGAAAGTATAATTATATCTCTGAATAGGCTAAGTGGAATGTGTGACTGCCCGATTATAATACTCAGGAAGAAGGAGCTTGTCTACTTACAAAGTTAAATTGAAGCCTACTGAGTCTTCAGTTACAAGTGTTGACATTTCTTTTCAAATGCAGGCCTAGAAAATGTTTATGGTATAAGTAATCTGAGAATGAGAATATCTTAATAAAGGGTAAATCATTAAAGAATAAATTAGAGAAAAATGGATTATTGACCAGTCTTCCAGTGAGTCTCAAGAGTGATACATCTGAAGTGAAAAAGCTAATTCTGAAGACACAGAATCAACTCGAGATGTTGTAGAGCAGTTATGCCATTGTGACATTTATTCAGAAACAGTTCTGCAGAGACAAAAGAAACTGTGTTCAAAATTCTGATTTTAAAATTTCAGTTGTATTCAGTTGCTTCATAAAGGTATAATATGTGTGTAAAGTACATAAGAACCATCTTCTATAGAGTGGAACTTTGTCTCAGATTATAGATCAGGGAGTTTTTAAATTTTAGGCAGAATCCTTAAGATTGGAATTTTGGACTCTAATTCAATCTACATGTTTTAAAATTATAGATGATATAATGTAGATTATTTTACATAGTTATTACATTATAGAAATAATTTTTAAAATTACAGTAAACCCTTAGTGCCAGCTTTTCATATAAATGACTAAATTTTACTGGTAACTGGAGCTTAATGTTTAAATTCCTCAAGTTTATGCATTTTAAACAATATTGATGAAAAAAAATTTAAGTTTAAATAATTTGGTTTTTTCCTTTTTAAAATAAGGGCTTCTAAATACAACAGCTTTTAGAAATGATTCAGGAATGTTGTTAGGGGCATTCACTGTTAGGTTATGATACCCAGCAAAATTTATGATACGTATTGCAGCTTTTCAGTCTCCCCAGTTGCTAGCATAACACGGGTTGTCCATATTCCCTTCTGTTATTATGTTTCCCTCTGGGAGAATCTCATTTCCTTTTTATTGTAATCTGATAAGTCCACTTAAGTCTAGATATCAGAGAATCAACAGTTTGAGAATTTTGTCTTAAGAGGAAAACAACTGAGTGGGAGAAGGTCGGGATTCCACTGTTGGATACCAGTGAATAGAGGACTCTTTTATGGCCCTAGGACTGGTGACGTTGTCTTTAGTGCTTTTAGTTTCTTTTCCCCCTTGTATTCCAGAGGTTTGAGATCTAGAAGGCAGTTTTCTGGGTAACCAGGGCATTGCTAAATAGTTAATAATAATTAGTCAAAATTACTCTGAGAAATATCCTACACCTCTGCTAATTTAAAAGGTAAGTTATACATTCAGCTGTAAGAGACTTTAAAGGTTTACTTTAGCATTTCTAAGATATTGATTAGATGCTTGAAAAAGACTAGGAAAAATAGTACAGGTTTGGCAAATTGCTATGTGCTGTTTCACAAGCAATGAACAAAAAACATAGACATTTTCACCCATCTTTGGGCAGATGGTGAATGGCAACAGCAGAGATTTCAAATATAGATGTAGCACATATATATTGCAAACAGCTGTAATAGCTAAAATACATGCCAGAAGACTTAATCATTCTGGAATTTTTTCCAATACATGCTAGCATTCAAAAATAGACTTCTCTTCCCTACAATTGCTATAGAATTCTTTGAAATAGGCAAGTGCATCTATGATATAGGAACTTTGCTGTGTGCTGATTAGGCTGTATTTTCAAGGCTCCTTGACAACTAGTTGATTAGCAAAATTCTCATTACTTATGATTTGGTATGCATAACTCATGACCAATGTGACTTCTTGTTTTTGCTACTGAGTTGGCTGAATCAAGTCTTTTGTAATATGTAGACCTTGCCAGTACAAAATATCTGGATGAAAACTAAAAAGCTGAATAAACTGCAGATTTTATGTTTGTCTCTCTGTCATCATGTAGAAAGGACAGCTAATATAGTAAAATACACAAATATATATATTAACAGTTGGTGTTCTTACATTATAATTTGGAATTAAAAAAAATCTGAGTCGTGTCTCTTAGTTGAAAGAATTCTTATTTTGTTTGGAATGAAAGAAGTAATAGAGTTTCTCAGAAGAGATAAGGAAATGTAATCTATATATATCACTTAAAAATTCTGGAAAGAAATTATCAACAAAGTCATCACTAAAGTTCTTAGACTACAGATATTATTAGCATTCCTGGAGTCTTCGCTGTAACTTAATTATAAGAGAAGAGTGTTCCTAGATCAGCTGATACCCATTTGGCAGCAAAGTGTGGGAGAAGGTGTATGGGTTGGAGTCCCTGGATCTGGGTTAGTCCTGTCCGACATGTGTGACCCTGTATGAATTTCACCAAGTATCCTCATCGGTGAATTGGGGATGATGAAAATATTATCTTAGGAAGGATTAAAGGAATCGATGGGTGTTAAATGAACTTCGTAAACTCCAAAGTGATATTCAAATGCTAGCTTGTATGTTACTTAGAGCAGGGGTCCCCAACCCCCCGGGATCTAATGCCAGATGATGTGAGGTGGAGCTGATGTAATAATAATAATAGAAATAAAATACACAATACATGTAATGTGCTTGAATCATCCCGAAACCATCCCCACCTCCCCTGGTCCGTGGAAAAATTGTCTTCCACGAAGACCAGTCCCTGGTACCAAAAAGGTTGGGGACCTTTGATAGAGCATGTGAGTCAATATTATTCCTCATTTCTCAGAGTTTGCTGACACTTCAAGTAAACAAGAACTCTGGCTAGATATTGTTGATATCCCCTTTTCTTCCTGTTGCAGATAATTTCTTCGTGTTCTGTTCACTCCATGATTATTGCTTTTCTGTACACATTCTTCTTTCCTATTTTACATCCCCTGACCACACTCCAGGCATATCGTGATTACCATCTTTATCATCTCAACAACCTCAAGATTTTAGGAAAACATAAAGTCTGTAGCTCTTAATCACCAAGAAGTTAGGGACTCATTTCAGAATGGATATAAAGGGTCAAACATTAGTAAGAATAGATTATGGATGTTCTACACCCAGCATTTCGAGGCTATGGATACAAATTAAATTATGTGAGGTAATTATTATTTAAATAACACAGCTTTACCCTGTAGTATTGCTTTAGACCAGCAAATGAGTTAATGATTCAATAAGACAGACCTAAAGGGAATAGTGCTGAAAAAAGGAAATCGTTCAGTATGTTGGAATTTTAAATATAGAGCCATTTCTTCCATAATGTGGTACATGTATTCTTAAAAATAGATATATTATGGAATTTCATGAAATAAAGATAGAATTGGAGTAGAACTCAAATCCTATGCAATTTTATAAGGAAACAGACTTAATAAAAACATAAAATACTACAATATATTTCTTGAAGAATCTTACTTATATTCCAAATAAACAGAGAAACATTACAGTAGGTATAGATAAGCATTGCAATTTATTTTTAATTTTTTTTTCAAAGTTTGCTTGTTTATTTCAAACAACATCGACAGTTTGTTCAAGACTGAGTCTCAATTAAATTTTAATTCCTCTATATCAGTTTTCCCCAGACTTCGGTATTGTATGATCACCTGCAAAAGGGAAAATTCTGATAATGAATTTATCTTTGCCATCCGTCCGTTATTGATAAAATTCAACAGTGAATCCCAAAATGGAATAATGTAAAAAAATAAACATCACTGAGTTTCTGAAATATTTTTCTTATATTTGCTTCTGCATTTACCGCTATTGAACGTTTACAAGTTGCCTCATCATACAGAGACCAGAAAGATCCACACCTAACATTTGCTCCCAGACTGAATATAGTGAGTGTGGTGCTAACTGCTTCCTCTCAGGGCAATTTATTTTCAAAAAAAAAAAAAAAAGCATTAAGTTTGGTTGGTATGAATAAGTGTAGTGGAATGTGGCATTTGTGGTATCTTTAAGAAATGGAAGGAAGAACATCATTGTTATGAAGGCAAAAATTGTGTCTCTGGAGTTGACACAGATGGTTGTTGCTCCTGCAGTTGAGACTGGATGCTGGGTAGTACCTTTCTGTGGCAGCCTTGTGTGTGTACCCCCAGTCTTCCATAAGCACAGTGCAGTCCCCCTTAGAACAGATGATGACTATGGTGTATCCATCTCTTGTTTCAGTTATTCTCCCACTCTGTCTTTGATGGTGCACATCATGGATTTCCTTAGGTCTGTTCCTTTGGAGCTGACACATGCTCTCTCATTTCTTTCAAAAGGTTTTTATTACTTTAACTTCTCCTCAATAACTAAGGCTCTCTGATCTTTATCATATTTAGCTTGTGTTATTTAATACTTCTAACAGGAGAAGTACATAAACCCAGGAGTATAGGATGATATACACTTATAGGGCAGTACATATGGGTAAACAGATTAAAGAAGAATATAAGGTATGTGAATATTTTGTATATTCCTCTGCAGATCACGTGTTCAGCTGGGTAGTGTGTTTCTCTTTCTTTGGAATAGAAAGTATAGCCCCTTGTGAAAAATCAGTATGGGTTAACATCATTTTCTGTTTTACTGGTTTTATTCCCCTATTTATCCTCAGCATATTAACAAATTCAACCAATGCAGATAAGTATTAAAACAGAAAGAAAAGCAGTACCATTTTCTAAAGCATAAGATTCCCCAAGCTGAATGTGATTGATTGTAAAGGAAATCCATGCATCATTTAAGTTGGACTAAAATATTTCATTTGACAATTTATCAACAATTCCCCCACTGTCCCTGCAGAAGATGAGATAGAATCCTCTCTGGGTAAGATGGGGAGGCAAGAATTGTCTTACAATGTGCCAGTTTCCGCTGTACAACAAAGTGAATCAGCTGTATTTATACATATATCCCCATATCCCCTCCCACTTGAGCCTCTCTCCCACCCTCCCTATCCCACACCTCTAGGTCATCACCAAGCATCAAGTTGACCTCCCTGTGCTATGCAGCAGCTTCCCACTAGCCATCCATTTTATATTTGATAGTGTATATACATCAATGCTACTCTCTCACTTCATCCCAGTTTCCCCTCCTCCCCCATGTCCTCAGGTCTGTTCTCTGCATCTGCATCTTCATTCTTGCCCTGCCACTGGGTTCATCAGTACCATTTTTTTTTTTTAAGATTCTATATATATGTGTGTTAGCATACGGTATTTGTTTTTCTCTTTCTAACTTACTTCACTCTGTATGACAGACTCTAGGTCCATCCACATCTCTAGAAATAACTCAGTTTTGTTCCTTTTTATGGCTAACATTCCACTGTATATATGTGCCACCTCTTCTTTATCCATGTCATTTATTCATTGAAAAAACCAAACATTTATTGAGTACCTAGTATGTTCTAGGCACTGTGAGAAAGAAACTGGATCTACATAAGCCTTTAGATGTCATCCTAGAGAAAAAGAATTAACTTTCTGTCATGCAATGTACCATATATTACAGATATTTATTTTGTGTTGTCTGTGTCCCTTCCACTAGAATATGTGCTCCAAGAGAGGAGGAATTTTCTTAAATTTATTTATTTATTTATTGGCTGCGTTGTGTCTTCGTTGCTGCACACAGGCTTTCTCTAGTTGCTTTGAGCGGGGCTACTCTTTGTTGTGGTGCGCAGTCTTCTTATTGCGGTGGCTTCTCTTGCTGCGGAGCACGGGCTCTAGGCATGCGAGCTTCAGTAGTTGTGGCATGCGGTTCAATAGTTGTGGCTCGCAGGCTCTAGAACGCAGGCTCAGCAGTTGTGGCTCACGGGCTTAGCTGCTCCGCAGCATGTGGGATCTTCCTGGATTAAGGATCGAACCTGTGTCCCCTGCATTGGCAGGTGGATTCTTAACCACTGCGCCACCAGGGAAGTCCCAAGAGCAGGAATTTTTAAGCATTCCTATTGCTTATTACAAAATCTAGCACATAGCAGGTGACCAATAATTACTGATTTAAACAAACTAATGACTCAGGAATGATGAAACTATACAAACAGATATGAATTATAGACAAATAAAAACTTTTCTTGTATATCTGAGTTGATGGCCGGAAGATTACTATTTTCTATAGGGTCAAATAATATCATTAAGTCAGAAACCTGTCTTTATGTATCTAAAGTAAGTGGCCAGTGAATGAAGGCAGAAAACTTTTCTGTATGTGTGTCCACCTAGTGTTGGGGAACAATGTGCCTCATGTGAAGAGGTGATAATAATGATAAAGATAATATTACAACAACTATCTTAACTGTCTTTCCAGGGTCAACTAAATATCTTATATATTCATAAATCTGTGGAATGATATCTTTGCTTGGTGTTAGAGGTGGGAAGATACGGTGCATGTGTGTGTGTAGTTCAATGAGGAGGACTTAATTAGTGTGGGTGTTCTTGACTGTTATCTAGACCTCTGCCACCCATTGTAACCATTGCCAGCCTCATGTAGCTATGAAGTACTTTACAGGTATCTAATCCAGATAGAAATATGCTCCAAATGTAAAACATACACTGGATTTCAAAGACAGTACAAAAATATAACATCTAAATAATTTTAAAAATATTGATTACATGTTGAGATAATATTATGCATGTATCAATATTTGTTTAAATAAATATATTCCTAAATTAACTTCAACTGCTTCTACTCTTGACTACCAGAAATTTTAAAATTATGTATGTGGCTTGCTTTATGTTTCTACTGGGCACTGAACAGAATGGTGTAGACCATTTTGCTCAGACACATTCACTATTCTCACCCTCAAACCTTGGACAAGAATATATTCCTGTCACTTGGTCTGACACTGCTGCTCCAGTGACTACCTACCTCCAGTTTGACCTCCTTTTGCACTGGGGAATAAAGAGCGTACGTGGACATATCATCTAATTATTCCAGATAAGCTCTAATTACTTCAGGAGTTCACCATTTCTGAATCACAGTTGGAAAAAGAAATTAATTGAATGACTAAGTTTCCATTTGATATCTAGGAATTATATATGGTTCTTTATTCTTTAAATTACTTATTTTCACTGGTAGACGTGCATTTTCTGTCAGTTTAAACATAAAATTAGCAATGCACACACCAAAAGACAGGTGCTTGCTTTTTCCTTGGGCATTTTTTTTTCTCAAATGAAACTTTAATTTCAGAAAGAATCATACGTGGGTTGAGTATATTATTATTAACGTAGAGAGTATTCGCTTCCACATGGTTTCAATGGCAAAAGTAAGCAAATGGCAGGGGGTGTAAAGATAGGACTGTAGATACCACAGGAAGTATAATTCATTCAGGCATTTATAAAAGAAATATATTTCTAACCATTGCAGGCAGGGCAGAAGTTTAACCTCTTGAGTGGCTGAACTGCTTGCTCTGTGTCCCATGCTTTCTACCCAGAGTTAGTTGAAAGGATAATTTCAAGAATTACATGACTAACGCGCATTTAAAAATTCTACTTAGGAAAAGAGTTCTGTTCACGTAGGTCAGCTAGACAAGCAGACTATACTAATCAAATCACTTGGATAATTACTGTAATTTCCACATCTTTGAATTTGTATAGTAAAAGTTGCAAAACAAGTAAAGTGTATTTAGAGCGAGTTATCTGGTGTAATGTTCATTTTAGCAAAGGTGAAAACTTAAAAAAGGGAGGTTCAGTGCTGTACAATGACCAAATGGGACCTAGATTAAAACTAAGGTTTTCCGATCCTTAGGTTTTTCCTCAGTAGAATCTGAAGGCAGGAAAAAAGTTCCAAATGTCTTCTAATAAGCTCCACTGTTCCAAGGACCAAGTTATGTTAGAAAGATTAATTTCTTGTTAATTCTTATTTTTCTATTTGGTCACAAATATGATGGTTTCTAAAATTAGAAACATACCGAAAAATGAAAAAAAAATTTTTTTTCAGGCAGCAATGTCTCTATTCATTTTACATACTATTAGGTAATACCTCCATTGCAAAAATTATCAGAACCAAATTTGTGTCACATAGATGTTACGATGTCGGTTTTTTCAATGCCTGTGAATTTTAAATTTTATTAGCAATATTTACTTGGTTGACTCTGGTTTTTTTCTTCTTAATCAGTGAACACTTTCTCTGTAATAGAGATTATTTTTATATTGCTTCATTAATAATTTCTCATTTTCCTTTAATACATACTGTAACCTCACAATTTTCTCAAATGATTAAGATGACTGATAATGGCTCTTGTTATTCTATTTACCCATCTGTGAACTTTTTAAGTTTTAATTCTTATGATTCTAACTATTAATATTTTCTCATGGCACCTTCCTTCTGATTTAGTTTTCTATATGGCTTCATAGTTTTCCTTTCTCTTTCCTTCCCTGCTCCTAGGAGTCGATGTATTTGTTTTCATTGTCATTGGAATTAGAAGAGGAAAGGAATATAATTGCCTGAATTTGCCTTATTGTTTGCTCTGAGAATCAGATAGTTTATATTTATTTCATTTACCACATATACTAGCTGTGTAAGACGCTGTGTTTAATTATGAGATGGTATAAATGTGAATTATGCTATCAAAAGTTACAGATTTATGATGGAAAAACAGAATCTGTATTTTCTTTGCAGAGGCTGGAAAACCATAACTTGTGTTTTTATTTCTTTTTACAGATATTCAAACAATTCTCTTAGAATGCAAAGTGAATAGAATTTTTACTTTAGAGATATTTTTGTGCATTAATACATAACGTTTTCCCCAGTTTTACTGAGAAATAATTGACATACATCACTGTGTAAGTTTAAGGCATACGGCATAACGATTTGATTTACATTTGTGAAGTGATTATCACGACAGGTTCAGCTAACATCTATCATCTCATATAGATACAATATAAAGAAAAGAAAGATGAACATTTAAAAAAAATCTCTTTGTGATGAGAACTCAGGATTTACACTCTTAATTTTTCTGTATAGCATATAGCAATATTAACTATAGCCATCATGTTGTACATTACATCCCTAGTACTTATTTATACTTATTTATACTTACTTATCTTGTAATTGGAATCTTGTATGTCTTGACCATCTTCCTCCAATTTTCCTTGTCCCCATCCTTCTTGTTTGGTGACCACATATCAGATTTCTTTTTTCTTTAAGTTTGTTTTTGTTTTGTCACATGTAAGTGAGATCATATAGTGTTTGTCTTTCTGACTTATTTCACTTAGCATAATGCCTTCACAGTTCATCCATGTTGTTGCAAATGGTAGGATTTCCTCATTTGTTTATGGCTGAGTAATATCCCATTGTGTGTGTGTGTGTGTGTGTGTATGTGTGTGTATAATAACTTCTTTATCCATTCATCCATCAACAGACAGGTAGTTTCCATGTCTTGGCTACTATAAATAATGCTGCTTTGAAAGTGGGGGTGCAGATATCTTTTAGAGTTAGTGTTTCTGTTTTCTTTGAATAAATCAACTAAAGTGGAATTCCTGGGTTATGTGGTAGTTCTGTTTTTTAATTTTTTGAGGATCCTCCACACTGTTTTCCATAGTGGCTGCACTAACTTACATTCCAACATCAATATACAAGGGTTTCCTTTCTCCACATCCATGCCGGCATTTGTTATCTCTCCTTTTTGATGAGGGCCTTTCTAATAGGCATGAGGTGATATATCTCATTGTGGTTTAAATTTGCGTTTCCCTGATGACCATATTTTCGTGTACCTGTTGCCCTTTAATCTATCTTCTTGGAAAAACGTCTCTTCAGGTCCTTTCCCATTTTAGAATTCGGTTATTTGGGGTTTTTGCTCATGAATTGCATGCGTTCTTTATATATTTTGGATATCAACTCATCAGATATATGGTTTATAAATACTTTTTACCATTTTGTAGGACTGCTTTTCATTTTGTTGATGGTTTCTTTTGCTGTACAGAAGCTTTTAAGTTTCATGTAGTCCCACTTATTTATTTTGATTTTGTTGTTTGTGCACTGTGTTCAGTTATTGTGTTGTAAAATTTCTGTTTTTATTTTTTGTTGGTCTCTATTGCTTTGTCAGTCTTCTCATTTTGTTCATGTAATTTTTTTCCTTAATTTCATTTAGTTGTCTATCAATGTGTTCTTGTAGGCCATTAAACTTCTTTATGAGGATTATTCTCAATTCATTGTCTGACAGTTCATAGATTTTCATTTCTTTAAGATCAGTTATTAGAGCTTAATTAGTTTCCTTTGGTGGTGTCGTATTTACCAAGTTTTTCACAATCCTTGATTCCTTACATTGATATCTGCACAGTTGAGTAATGGGGTTCCTTTTCCAGACTTTACAGGTTTGCTTTGGCAGAAATGCATCTTCAACAGTCAGTTCAGTTTGGGTTTCTGGGAGCACCTGTTAGCATTGTCGTTGGGCAGGTGGGGCCTACTATTATGGTTTATATTTTGGTGAAGCAGTGGATCAAAGTCAGAGCTTGGGGGTTGGGAGTGTGTCACTGGCTGAGAAGAGTTGGATAGAACTGCTGGCTTGGTTCCCTACCAAGTGAGGCTGTAGTATGGGCTTTGCAGTTGCTTGGATTCTCTGGACAGTCTTACTAGATGGTTGAGACTAGGTACTATATTCAGTTGTAGAAGGAGCTATGAGTTAGATTCCCTGCCCTGGCAGGGCAGCAGGGTGAGACCCTTGCCTGTATAGCTCATTGCTTGAGGACCCAAATCAGGCAAGAGTGTACACTGAATTCTTTGGTCAGGTGAGGCCACTGGTTTTGCTCTGCAGATGGGGAAAGCCATGGACTATAGTCTGTTCAAGTGCCACTGTAAGCAGGGCTGTTGAATGGACTTTGCAGTTTCCCATGTGTTCTAGTTAGGTTCCCTGGTCAGGCATGCTGGAGGCCATATTCAGTAATGAGTGGGGCTACAAATTAGTTTCTCTGTGCAGGCACAATAGAAGAAGCAGCTTAAAGCCAGTAAAGCTCCTTGTTGCTTTGACTCAAGCTGACCTGTGCCCCAGGTTCCCTGGCTGAACAAATCCACTGGTTTTGTTCTGCTAACTATCAGCTCTGGCTGCTCTATTTTGGCGTGAGTGCTACTGGGCTGCACAGATTCCACATGTTCTTGCCAGCCCTTCTGGTCAAATTGGGCCAGGAGCCAAGAGGGTAGTTGGAGCTGTGTCTCAGCTTCCTTGCCTGGATGGGAAGGAGAGGGGCCGTCTAGGAAACTCTCAATTTCTCAAGTAAGTTCTCTGGATGAGAGGTTCCAGGAGCTACCCTCAGCCTTGGCTACAAATTAATCCCCCTGCCTGTGCACAGCATGAAAATTCTCCACACCCAGTATGAGCTTTGCCCTGGTGGCGATCAGCTTGGCCCGTCTGCCACCGTGCTTGAGCACCACTGTGCTGCATGCTTTCCAGTGTTCTCACCAGCCCCTCTGGCCAGACAGGGTGTGACTTAGTGCCTTGTCTGGACGTGGGCTCTAGGGATGGCAAAACTCCTTGTTTGAGGATCTGAGTCAAGCCGATCTGCACCCTGCTGAGTTCCCTGGTCAGAATGCACCACCAGTTTAGTTCTGCCGATGAGGCAAGTTGTAGACTGGGATTACTACTTGGACCTGCAGGTAGGAACTCAGTCTGTGAGCTCCCTGTGCTGGTTGTTGCAAGCCCCTCCCCGCTTCTCTGTCACAGTCAGATTCCCAGTGGTTGAGCCCCACAGATTCCCCTGCAGTTCCTATGGGATAAGATCAGAGTTGTGGCTCCCACAAAGCCAGGGGCGGGCTGATTTTTCCCCTGGAGTCTCTTTTCCCGCTGGAGGAGCCAGAGGCTCTGGGGAGACCTCTCTGTGCAGTGCTGCACTGAGCTGGGGGGAGGGGCAAGGCAGTTAACTTTTAGCTACTTCTCTTACCTTCTAATGCAGTCTGGTGTCCTGTTCTTGAATAGCTGTTAGTTGTTCCTCTTGTGAGGGGGAGTGAAGTCAGGAACAATTTATGTTACCATCTTGGTGACATCACTCAAAATTTCTTTAACACACACACACATGCATTCCCCCACTCCACTTTTCAGCTTTCAGTTTGTGAATAACACTGATCATTCCAATAACTTGCACTAAGAAAACCATTGCAGCTAAATGTTTGTCTTATACTTTATAAAACGAGCATGAATGAATTAAAGAAAGCATGGAAATTTAACGTAACACTTTTATGTTAAATAGTCACCACAAAGACCAAACATGCTATTCAGGAATTATTCAGTGCTTTCACCCCAGATGTAATTTGCTCTTTTTAAGTCTGATAAGACATTTTAATTTGCAGCCAGGTCTGAACATGTTTTGTTTTGTTTTTTAAATCATCACCATTCCCTGCAGCTAAGAGATACATGATCAAAGATGGGAATAATAATTTTTATGACTTCCTTTTTAATCGAAGATTGCATTGAGGCAGCTTAGTAAGCAGCTGTACTTAAATGTGGAGTGGAATTTTCCATATCCATCCTAAATTTCTCTTGGTAAATAAAACCATAGTGGTACAAAGTTGTTGATAACCAAAAACTAAGAGTTTCTAGTTTTGCTTCCCAAAGATAGATATATATGTATATATATGTATATATATGTGTGTGTGTATATTCAAATACACACATATATGTATATATATGGTACTTATCTAATATATGTTTTACTGAAATGTTAGCTTTTAGATGAAATACTACATACACGATATGTGAATTAAGTTTTGGCTATGGTTATACCTGTTCACATAGAATGAAATGGATAATTTAAGTGAACAATTATAAATAGCTAAATAGTAATAGCCACAGTATCTTTTTATAGATCATAGCTAATGCTGTTTTATTCTTTTATACAGCAAGTATAGCAGAGTCTATGGTTCATCTCTCTGGGGAATATGTTGTAGCTCAGACTTCAATTAGGCAGTTCTGTTCTGGACCCAGAATATAATATTTCCCTTCTTGACCTCCAGGGCAAAATAAGTAACAAGCATTTTATTCAGTAAAGTAGGCAGGAAATGCAAAGTGCCTAATCTAGGCTTGGAAAGCTGTAAGATCACTCACTGATAATAAGTAACCAGTGACAGTCATTTTTGAGAGCAGAAAGAAGGAAACCAGTCTCCGTATAAGTACAGTTGGTAAATACTCAGAACCTAAAGTGAAATATACACAATTATCTTTAGAAGAAATGATTTTTTCAAGTAATAAGGTTACTGATATACTAGTGAAATGACATACTAAGGCAGATAAAGGTGGGACAAATGCTATTGAGAAATAAAATGAAAATTAAAATGTGTAAATAGAACCAAAAATTTTTAGCTAAATTCTTTAGCTGAATTAAGGAGTTTCATTAGGTCTTTATGGATAGAGATAGGGTATTTATTTTATAACCCCATCTTCATTATATTGAGTTTTATGTGATTATGCTAAAGCCAAGTGGTTAAATGTATAGTAAACTGTACGTGGTTTTCATTTCATAAAAGGATTTCAATCATTCCTGTACCTCCATAAAATCCTGAATCAAACAGCACTCTAGAGATGGAGTGGGGCCAAATAAGTATAGCAATTTCCAACAGATGGCCAGTTAGGTCTGAGTTACTGAGATAACTTATAGCTTTTAGCACTGAATCCCATTTATTATTTCCTCTTAACCTTTATGGAGCCAATCAAATTAAATATTTGACACAGAAGACTTTAAAGCAAAAACCATTTATTGGATGGCAGTAATCAAAACAGGAAAGGGAAGATAGCCCTTCTGGGGTCCAGAGATATGGTACCTCTTAGAGCAGAGGTGTCTCTAGGTTTGATACAAGGAAACAGCAAATAAATTGGAACGAATTCATCTTTGACTAGTTGTGGTTGCCTGATCAGCCTGGGTTTCCATGGTGATTTTCCAGGAGAAAATATGTGAGAGTGGAAACGGGTCTCATTTTAGTATCAATGGAACCCCCACCTTTTTGGTTTTCTGTGATTAGCCGCAAACTGCTCAGTAACTCACCTGGGCCCTGTATATAGAATGGAGTAAAGTGTCAGATTGGCCACTTTATCTGTTTACCCTAATATGAAACCCTCTGACTGTATCCTTTTGGATTTTGCTTTTGCTTTATGTTTGTTGGATGAAATTACTTGACCTTTTTCATGGTGACTTAATGTGGACCCTTGCACACACACACAACTCCCTAACACACAATTTTACCCAAACAGGATTCCTTGACCTTTATTATATCCAGGGAAGACCTCTGCGTTGTCTTTGTCTTCTTCTAATCTGGGGCAGGCCAAAGCATGGAATGTTTGCCTGATATTTGACCAACAAAATTATTTAATTCATCTTTCCTGATTCAATAATTCATGCACAGTGTAGACATTTCAAAAGGCATAAAAAAGTGTACACTGAAAAGCACACCTTTCTCTCATTCCCATAACCCAATTTCCCACATTCCCCCTATAAGAGCAGGTTCTGTCATAGACTGATGTGTCATTGACATCAACTTCATCCGTAACTTTCTAGAGACTCTGTCAACTTCCCTCCCTCCCCTCCCCTCCCCTTCCTTCCTTCCTTTCTTCTTTTCTTCCATAGCATTTTCTACATGCTGCTCTGCAACTTGCTTTTTGTTTAACTTACCATTATGTCTTGGAAATTATTCCTTATCAGTTTGTAACATGGCCTAATTCTTTTCACGGACACAGTATCTTCTTGTATAGATATGCTTTAAAGTATTTCTCCAGTTTCTTACTGATGCTCATTTGTGTTGCTGCCAGTATTTTGTATTACAAATAATGCAACACTGAATATTTCTGTACATGTGTCTTGTAGCTTTTGTACCTCTAGAGGTAAGATGAAGTCAGTATACTTATATTAATACTACCTTCTACCTTCTTTTCTCTTCTCCCAGCTTTTAAAATTTCTAACACTTCCCATTACTGGATTTATAGTATTTACATTTGCTTCTGTAATAATAACCTGTCCATTTGTTCTAGTCGTAGTCTTACACTTTAATGGACTTGGTGCTCACCACCAGTTCTTTTGACACTGTTTCTTCACTCCTTATTTGGCTGAAGTTGGTCCTTTAATAGTTTCATCGAGAAGGCATCTTGAGAACTATATTCCCTGAGGTCTTGTGCATTTAGTGTTGTTTATTCCTTTTATATTGGAATAACAGTGTGAATGCTAATTAAATTCTTGGCTCACACTCTGCCTATCTCCTCAAAGACTTAATTGCTCTACTAGAGTTTAGCATTAGATTTTTCCATGCAGAAGGAAATCTGATACCAGTTTTACTTATTTCTGATTTAAATGACTTGATCTTTTATTCTGGATGTCTAAGGAATTCTTTATTTATCTTTGATGTCTAAGAAATCTATAAGTCTTTGTAGTATTCTTTATTATCTATGTATTTGTTTGTTATTGGTAGGATATGGTGCACTCTTCAAACCTGTAAATTTAAGTCTCCTTTTCTTTTAGGAAGTTTTGTTGAATTTCACTTTTTGTATATTTATTCTGTTTATCATTTAACATTTTTTTCTTTGGGGACTCCAACTAGTCAAATGTGCACTGGAAAACATACCTTTCTCTCATCCCCATGACCCAATTTCCCACATTCCCCCTACAAGAGCAGGTTCTGTCATAGACTGATATATTTTTTCACTTTTTGTTTTTTCTCCATGTGTATCATTTTTTTATTACCCCTTTTATCATTTTCTTAATCCTTTGGCTTTCATGGCTTTTACTGTGTATTCACAATTGTCTGATATCCTTCTTGCTGCTCCCAACATGGCCTTCATTTCCATGATAAGCTTAGTTTTTATTACACCCCTTTCCTAAATTGTGCCAGCTTATTTCTTTTCTCTTAAGTTGTCTTGACATTCATGTTTTCAATCAGATATGTGCCAGGCACTATTCTAGGGGCTAGTGACAGAGCAGTGTAAAAAGGAGACAAAAATTTATCCTCTCACAGAGCTTACACTGTAGTTGGTTACTGTATCTCTGCTATGACTCTGCTTTATGTATGTGATTACCTTATTGAATTCCTGTAAATTCAATCCAATATTTTTATCCAATCCATGAAAAATGATTCTTTTGAGTACAGTTTTTCTACCATCTATTTTTCCTTTTTCTTTTTAACTTTTTGGCAGCTTGGTCCTATACGGATGTCTGTTATGGGTCCTTTTATTGCTCATCTTTGACTGACATCATTAATTCCTTCTAAATCAGTTATTTACATAATTTTTTGAGGGGTGAGAGAGGTATCAGATCCATGTTTTAGTCCAGGGTTCAGCAAGTTACAGCTTTGTAGTTTTAACATGGCCCGTATCTTTGTTTTGCACAGCCTGTGAACTATGAATGGGTTTTATATTTTTAATGGATTGGAAGGAAGAGAAGAGGAGGAGGCGGAGGTTGAGACTGTTTGTGGACCACAGAGCTTAAAATAGTCATTGTTTCATCCCTTATAGAAAAAGTTTGCCAATTCCTATTTCATGCTAACAGCAGTTCTCATTATGAAACAAAATGTTTGTTGGCCTCCATTTATTCCAGGAAATTGAGATTAGCTGTGCAAAGAAGCTCTCACAAATCTCTGTCCTCTAGGTTGCCTCAGAAACAGCCTGCTTCCTTCAAGTATGGCTCTGTGTGTGTGTGTGTGTGTGTTTGTGTGTGTGTGTGTGACTTATCAGCTCTCTATTCTGTTCCTTGTTGTTAGAGACAGTGCCAAACTTGGTCAAGAAAATATTTTGCTACCAGCACATATATCATATACAAATTTCATTTATGCAAATGAAAGGTTATTGATATTGCTTACAAGTATATGTCACTTGCTTTGGAAAATAGTTCTGATGCTTTTCTCTGAGACCTGCAGCCATGGATATATTCTCAGGAATTGTTTCTACACTTCTTTTGTATTTTTTCTACATTTTGCAGCTTTCACTTATGTATTATGATTTGACTTACAATGTTAAATCAAAGGTAGGCAATGGGTTTCTCTTTCGTATTCTCTTAGTTGTATTTTTATGATTATTCAAAGGAAAAGAGGAAAACATCTACCTTAGTCCCACATTTTAAAATAAAATGTCTATATTTTTATAAACCTAAAATATCTTTACTTTGGAATATGTTGTCAGAAAACTTTTAGGAATAAAAATAATAAAGAAAAATGGAAAAGATGATAGAAATGCAAGTATAAGTTGATATTACTGTGAATGAACAATGAATTCTTATCAGACTGCCTCATAAATATCTAACAAGCACACAGTGCTCTTGTGATTGCACACCATGGAAAATCCTTCAGAGCCCTAGGTGGTTGGTTAATTAAATTCCACATAATGATTTAAGTGACGAGAAGGATAATTTAAAAAATAGGTGAATGACTTGGCTACTCTAAAGATCAGAGTTAGAGAGACTTGTCCTGTAAATCAGTAAGTCATCAGTGCCTACACTGTTTAAGACACTGTGCTAGGGACCAGTTTATTCTATACTTGGCATCAAGCAGATCATTACACTCCACCAAAGGCAAGAGGAAATGGTTTCAAGTAGAGGTGCAATTGATATGAATCACTTAAAGTGAGAAGTTAAAAAAAAAAAAAGAATGTATACAGGGGAAACTGCAATAGTCATCCTCTTTAGTCTGTAATTGTATTTTCTGTGGTTTCAGTTCGCCACAATCATCTGTGGTCTGAAAATATTAAAAGGAAAATTCCAGAAATAAAAAATTCATAAATTTTAGATTGTGTGGCATTCTGAGTAATGTGATCAAGTCTTGTGCTGTCCTGCCTGGGATGTGCATCATCCCTTTGTCCAGCATATCCTACCCATTAGTCAATAGGTATCTCAGTTACCAGATTGACTGTGGTATTGCAGTGCATGTGTTCAGGTAACTCTTACTTCACTTAATAGCCCCAAAGTGAAACAGTGGTGATGCTGACTACCTGTTGATAATTACTTGAAATATGAATGGATTAAATTCTCCAATCAAAGTGCTTCCTTTAAGTGAAAAGGTAAAAGTTCTCAACTTAATAAGGAAAGAAAAAAAAATACCACATGCTGAGATTGCTAAGATCTATGGTAAGAATGAATCTTCTATCCATCAAATTGTAAAGAAGGGAAAAAAATCCATGCTAGTTTTGCTGTTGTACCACAAACTACAAAAGTTAAGGCCACAGTAAATACGTGCTTAGTTAAGATGGAAAGGGCATTATATTTATACAATAAGATATTTTGAGAGAGAGAGAGACCATATTCACATTACTTTTATTACAGTATGTTCCTATACTTGTTCTATTTTATTAGTAGTTATTGTTTTTAATCTCTTACTGTGCCTAATTTATAAATTAAACTTTATTATAGTTATATATGTATAGGAGAAACCATAGCATATATAAGATGCGGTACTCTCCATGGTTTCAGGCATCTACTAGGGGTCTTGGAACATATCCTCTGCAGATAAGGCAGAGGGGAGGGGACTACTGTATTTGGAGTAATAAGGACCCTGGGAGTAAATAAGATAGTGAAACTATCATGACCGTTAACTTTTCTTCTAAGGCTCTTGACACATAGGGAGAAAAATTAAGGTAGCTAGATGAGGCCATTTGAAAGTGTAAATAAAAAAAAAAGAATGAGATTAAGTTCATATTGGAAGTTTGTTTTACTTGTTCTTTATACATGTTAACCTACACAGTGAAGTTAAAATCCTTTAAATTTCAGATTGTGGATCTTATTTGAAATCAACTGGACTTAGGTTAATTTTCAACACTTTGCACTTGCAACGTGTCTCCAATAGAATTAAAAAGTAAGTTTCTTCTGTGTTCTCTCTCCCACCCTCATTTTCATGGAGACATGAATTCTTAAAAAATTTGCGTAGTAACATTTAATTCTTTTCTGCTCCATGAAGGAATATAATTAAAACGGTGAAAAGCATTGAGCTGATGGTTCACAATGCACTAATTCATGATAGTGTATTAGCATTCTGATTAAAATAAAATACCTAATGAAACTAGAGAAAGATTTCATTCTCACCCTTTCTCATTATATGTATGGTGAGTTCTGCGATTCAGGCGATGTTGCAGCAGAGAGGCTATCGTAAGTGAATGCTGCTTAGGAAGCTATTCAACGGGAGTTTTTAAACAGCTGTTCTCAAGCTTCATTAAGACTCATTATGAGTTGTCATGTAATGGAGAACTTATATTTTTTGATGATCTCTGCATACCAGTAAAGATGAAAGTGTGTCTTAAGGCAGAACTAAAAAGAACAGAAGTTGGTACATATTAAAAATAGATTACTAAAATGCCCTAGTTAGCTGGCACAGACCTTAAAAGCTCTGTACAATCATTCAGATTTAAAGGGAAAGATAAAAAGTGACTAAACTTACTGAGCTTTTAATACATCAACTGTTATATTTTGGGGAAAAACTCTATTCTTTTATATGAAAGGTACCTGGGGGCCCCAAAGATTGATCTGCACCTCTCATGATGGGAATTCAGAGAGCTGACATGGTCACAGCTGAGAAAGGCATCCTGATGGCTTTTCTAATTGTTACCTTGGATTCAAGTGCAGTTAAGAGTCACATCTTCCCTCCATACGTCACACCCCAGATACCTTTCTCACGCCACACAAAGTGAAAGGTGATCTCAATTCTTGGTCAAGGCATGAAGATCATTGATACATCTAGTTCTGTATCCATAGGGATTTCCAGAATGAATACATACATAGAATGAACTTGGCAAGATGTGTTTGCAGGGGCAGAAGAATGGGGGTATTGGTTTGAAATTTCAGAGCTGTTTTTACAGAGTAAAAGAACATTATTATTATTTTTTTTTACTAACATTGTCAATAAAAGTAGCAAAGATTTTAAAGGGGTGTCTTTATAGTTTGTGAAAGGTAAGAAAACATCAAATATCTGTGTCAAATGTTAAAATTGCTATTAATTTGAGTAAGATGGTAGGAATAATGAAAATTAATGATGGTCGTTTTAGCAGCCCAAACCATTGCCTAGAACTGCCATTCTCCCTTCAAATGTAGCACTTTCTTACAGCAAGCACAGTCACCAGGAGCAGTCCTTTCAGTGCTACCTGTGTATCCAGGTCTTCGTGGCTCAGTGTCACCTGCAGCCCTCATTCTCATACCCAGTCACACTTATCCAGAACTCAGTATCCCTTAGAAAAATCAAGAAAATGCCAAGCTAATATTTTCTTTTGTGAAGAGGAGACAATGTTTAGCAAGCACATTGCACGCTTGCAGGTAGCAAACAGGAGAGCAGGTTGTCATGAAGTTCAAGGCAACTTTCTCTGAGCTGCTCAGAGAAAACATTTCTTCAAGACAGAGAGCTAGACATGAATATGGTTTGAGGAAGAGTGCTTTGGGAGCTAACGAATGCAAGTTTATGTAGCCACAAATGCTGCAGAAAGCTGAGGATGAGGGTACTGTCTAAGAAAGCTTGCAGAAGCAGAGTAAGAAAAAACTATAACTGTGTGCACAGCAATGTAGGAAAAGTGTAATGTCTCTTTTACTCAAGATTAGTATAAAAGGGAGAGAGTTGGTGTTAGGTGGAGAAGAGGCTGGTTCCCCACTAAAAGGCAGGTGAATAAAGGGAGAGTGGATAAGGAGAAAAGAATATTTCTCTCTGTTCTTGAAATATGCTCATATTGTAACCATTTTGTTTCTGAAAATCTTTCCAGGGTAACTAGTTATGTTTTTCAATTGTTGCAAACCAGATTACTGAACAGCTTCATATTTGATAGTTTTTAAACCAACATCTTGATATCACCAGTAGGTGCGTTAAGACTTTGGGGACACAGGAGAATTTAAGGAGCATTTATTAGCATTTGCCTATTTAATGTACTGAGGAGTTATCCAGGAAGTATAGGAGCTTCTTGTTGCAAAGTTTTAATGGCTGTTGAGACAGCTCACAGATTAATTTGAAGTGGCAAATGGTGATATTATTGTTTATACCTAATCCCAGTACAGCAAATCTAATGTTCCTCACAACAGGCTTTCTCTTCTTTCTCTTCTCTTATCACCACAAAACTTTGAATAGTATCTGCAGTTTCAAACCATGCTTTCATACCTATTATTTCACAACCTGGTGAAGGAGGTAGGATAGATGAGGATACAGTTCATGGAGGCTACAGGAACTGGGCAGGTCATACAGCTAGCTAGCAGCAGACCTGGAACTTCAGCACAGGTGTCCTGAATCTAATCTTGAAAGCATCTCCTTTCCAGGAGAACACACTGCCACTCACCCAATTATAGAAGAAGAGATTCGTGAGCAAGAGACGATCTGTTTTTGGTCGGTCTGTTTGTTAGGATTCTTGGGAAGATTTTTGAGATCAAGCCTAAAATGATAATAATTCTTGCCAACCGAGCAGATGTTTTGAAAGTTCCCGAAACTATTGTTGTAGTTGTATTTTATTTTTTTCAATTATTCCTATTATAAAGAAATTGTTAAATATACAGTACTTTTAATAGTAATGTCATGTCTGTATGACTAGCTCAATATGTGAAAAGATGACAGGCAATTTAACTTGGCTGTGTAGACCCTGGTTCTGTCTTGTAATGGATAGTACCATCTTAGTTTTATCCTGCATTTCTCAACGTTGCTAAGGATTTAACAAACTGTGCGGGGCTATGTGAACAACCTGTTCTCCCCATGAAAGACGGCAAGCATGCTGTGATGACAACACCACGCAATCAGTTTGCAGGATGGATCCTCTCTATTCTGGATGCAGCTACTAAAATAAGAATGGAACAAAACAGAAAGGGCTTTGTTAAAGTAAAATGGGACTCAGGTGCTAAGAGGTTATAGTCTTTCATTGTATATTCTTATAAGCTTATCCCTGAAGGTTAACATACAGGAGTTTTGTTGCTTTAAATAAGTAGCAATTGAAATGTCTTTCTTACATACCATGCCTATATTTTCACTAATGAAAGTGAACAATTATTTTGCCATGCTTTTCCAAGCAACCTTCATTTCTCCACATGACAAACTCTTTCTTGTATTTCCCATGTAACTCAGACTTCCATTTTGATAATCCTTGAGTTGAGAAGGAGATGGGATTCAGATAAATACCATTTAAATATAGTGAGTCACGGGCTATTCCCTGGAATAGATTTTACATCCTCTCTGTATTATTTGACTCACCATCAAAGGTACAGTTTGTTCTCTGTGTTTTCAATTTAGTGTATCCTGACATGGTGTGTTAATTTGAAATATGAGTACCACAGGATATGGCAGGAACCACAAAATTTAATGTGAATGAATTGGAGTCTTAGGCCCATGAGTCAGACCAGCCTTTGCCAAGATGTATTCAGCAGAACATAAATCCTGTAGTGTGAAGAGGGTGGGTGGGGATGAGAGGGAGGAAGGATACTTGAGAACTGCTATATGCCTCTCTTTGGAATTAGTAAGGCCATTAGCATATTAATGGCCTTGAGAATTCCTACAGTGGATAGTTTTGTTTAGCTTTAATTCAATATTTCTCAAATTTATTTCATTTAATCATAAATATTTGATCGAGTTTTTATTATAGGCCAAGCTTTCTTTGGGAAAAAAACATGTAAAAGTGCTTGCACCTATTGAGCCCACATTCCAGTGGGGGACACAGACAGTAACAAATAAATGTGTAAAATAAAAAGTAAGTCAGATAGTTCAAATGCTATGGAGATTTTTATAAAAAAGGGGGGAGGGCTGAGGGAGTAAGGGTAGAGATGAAAAAGTTGGATATTTATTTGACCAGAGAACCTGTACTGCAAATGAGTAATAATACTTATCAAGGCCTGCAGAGCTAGAATCTGAGAACCAGCATTGGATCCTCCGTCAGGAGCCTTGGGCAGCTCACTTTCTAGATGCGTGTTTCACGTTTCTTTATAGAACATTATTCCTTTAAAAAGTATCCTACATCCCAAATGTATTTTTATGAATTTGGCTAACAATACCTGTGGTATGTGAGCTAGTGGTGGTACGATACGTAAACATTTTAAAACCAGCTTTGTCCTTTGAGGGAATGAAATAGATAACCAAAAGTCAGATCAATAACCACTAGATGTCGGTATTATCACTGGGTAACAGACATGATCTTAAATCTCCTTAGCAGGCAAGGTTGACCTAGATAATTTACTGCATAAGTAGATATTAAAAAAATAGCTTCCAAGTTTATTAAAATATAACTGCATAACTTCCACAAGCAGTTCCTAGACAATAAAGACAAATATAATTTGGAACAAAATTTAAAGAAAACATAAGAATGTAAGCATATACCTATTAATCAAGCTAAACAGTTAATTGAAACACATTTTGTTCACATTTCCTCAGTGTCAGTTAACATATTCAGGAAATCTCTACTGAGCAACCATTATATGTCAGTTTTTTGAGTAGGCACCAAGAAGGGTGAAATTAATAAGCTAATGTCCCTCAAAACAAGGGTAGTTAATGATATAATATCAACTCTATTGGTCAATATACAAGGTCAATACATTTTTAGAGATACACATAAAGCAGAGGGAGAAGGATGGAGGTAGAGGAGGGACATAACCAGCTATACAGACAATTCAGTGGCAATAAGGAGGACTGATTTACAGGACAAGTCTGGAGGCATGAAGGCCTTAGGGGACTTAGGTTGGCAAATATTTATACTGACTTACTTCACAGACAAATTAGAAGCCATCAGGTAGTAACTCCTTCAGTATCCACCATTCAGTCTGCAAAACTACCTGCATGTTGATTCTTCTTCTTTCCTCTCCTTTTACTGTGGCATAGGTACCTCTTTTTCTAGGTAAGGCTAATGTGTCTGCCTGTCTTCTAGCCTACATACCCTTCATTGGGGCTCCTTGTGGCACAGAGCATTCTTAACCTTAAATATCTTCCTCCTTCTCAAGTTCCTTCCCTTCAGGATTTACATATGCTCTGCTATCACCAACCCTGAAAAACAAAACAGAACAAAGCAATCAACCCACCAGTCTGTGAACTTCCTCTGTCCCCACAAAACTCTTACGATTGTCACCTAAAGGAATCGATTACACTTACTCCTCAGCCAGCAGCAATCCACTTCTGTCCACACAGACTGCTCCCGCCAGTGGTTACCAAAGACTTCCACGTCTCCAAGTTCAGTAAAGCACTTCCATCCTTTACCTCGTTTGATGGTTTCAGAGCAGCTGCCACTGTTGAGCATTTCTTACTATTTGAAGCGTCATTTTTTCACAGCACTACATTTTCCTGGTTTACCTCTCTAATTGTTAGCACTGTATATCAGACATTTCACTGCCTTCTCTTCCTCTCAGATACTGATTTAGTTTAGGCTCCCGCCACCCCCCAGCCCCCATTCTCACTCTTTGCACTTTATCCACAGGTCATGCTTATCTGTTTTCATGGCTAGCTATTTTTACTTATACACCAAAGACTCTGAGGTCTTTGCTTCCAGCTCAGTTCTCTATCATTTCTCTGCTAGTGTCTTCAGATCCAATATATTAAAAATTAAGATTATTTTCTCTTAAAATGTCTTCACTAATACATTCTAACTTTTCAGTTGTTCAGATTAGAATGTTTCACATCATCTTTGATTTTTCCTTCTGTGACTACATCCAATAAATGCACATACACATAAACTTATTTATTGAGTGCCTACTATGTGCCAAGTGCTCTGGGTATGGTGGCAAACAAGACATGCAGGTCTCTGACTTCATAGAGCTTACAGCTGAGTGCACAAAACTGAGACCAAATATGACAATGTCATAGATAACACATTGTGATAGATACTTTGAGAAATATGCTGTAAATAAAAGTATTGAGAATCTAACATTAAACAAGGTGTTCAAGGAAGTGATATTTAAACTGAGACCTCAAGGATAGTAATACATCGATTATGAAAACTGGGGAAATAGTGTTTCGGGCAGAGGGGAAAAACATCTAAAAGCATTGAGGTGGGCAAGCGTTTTCCAGAAGGCCTATCTAAAAATTTAAAACTGTTTGTCTCTCCACCTCCTTAAGCCTCTAAATGCTTAATATGGTTAGTAAAGCCCTTTAGGGTTGTACCCCTGACTTGTCCTAACCCCACGTCTTGCTCTGGCACTTCACGCTCTTTGTTCACATTACATGGGGCTTTGTTTGGTTCCCCCAACATGCTAAGCTCTCTCTGACTTTGAACCCTCCCACAGGCTGTTCCCTTTGCTGCTGGGAATGATCTCATTGGACTGTCTCCTTTATTTGGCTAGTTGAGACTCATTCTTCAGGTCTTCTCACGGGCTGGCCTTGCATGACTGGCAGCTCCATGCCCATCTCCTGGCAAGAGACTGCCTCACAGACGCCCCTATGCTTCTCTTTCATAACCAGCTTTGCCCTTGTTTAGTGTTAATCTTCTATGCCACACTGTAGACTTGAGGAGGATAGGGACCCTATTTGTATTTTTTCACGTCTTTATCTTCAGTGTCTAGTACTATACCTGCCGTATTATAAGCACTCGGTAAAAATTTGTTGCATGAATGAATGAGTAAAATGAATGAATGAAAGGATATTTAAAGAGAGGCAGATGTCAGGGGTCAGATGATCACCCACAGGTGCTACCCATATTGATGGACAAGTTTATATGGGAAAGATATTTGAATCAGTTTGAGAAATTTTGGATTTAAATTTAGGAGTCACCATCTTCATGAGTAATATTCTCATTTAAAAAAAAACAAATTCACTTGACTGCTGCATCCCTCCTCAGCCTGCATTTCATTTCTACTGTTCTTCTTGGGGGAAAACTCCTCAAAATAGCTGTCTATAAATTTTCTCTACTTCTGATGTTCTATTAACCCATTTCAGTGAGGCTGTTGTCTCCACCACTCAGGAGGACCCGCCTTCATCACTGTCTCTAATAGCCTGCTTGTATCAAACCTAGTGGCCCATTCATCTTCCTTAGGAGCACTGATACTGTTCATCCTTCCTTCTTCTGGAAGCACTCTCTTCTTTGGCCTCTCTATTCTCTTCATACCACACTGTTCTTCAGTCTTTTGCTAGATTTACCCTCACTTCCCAAACATCAAATACTGAGGGACACAAGGGCTCCATCCTCAACTCCTCTACCTAAGTGTTTTATCCAGTACTCCAAATGCTTTGCAAAGCATCTATTCCCTGGTAAGTTTCAATTTGATGCGTGTAGCCCTGATCTCAGTCATGAACCCTGGACTCACCTATTCAGTTTTCAACTTGACATCTGCACTTAGATGCTCATTAGACACTGCAAATGTAACACAGCAAATGGAATTTTTGAATTTCCTCTGAAATCTGCTCCTCCAGAAGTCTTTCTCATTTCAGTACATACAACTCCTTCTGCCAGTTGCTTAATCCAAACATTGTAAAGTCAATTCTTGACTCCTCTCTTGCTCTCACATCCCACATTCCATCTATTCCAATCCTAAATGCTCTGATTGTGAAATATGTCTCCTCACCACCTCCCCCATGGCAAAGTAGGCTAACCAGTCCCCTGACTCTATGCATGTCCCACAAAGCCTGTTTCTGCACAGCAACCAGAGTAATTTTTTACAGGCATTTACCAGATCACAATACCTCTGTTTACAAAATCCTCCAATGGCTTCTCATCTCACTGTGCCCTTACCATGGCCTTCAAGGCCTTTTATAATCTGTCCCCAGTCTACCTTTCTGACTTATCTCGTTCTGTTTTCCTTCTTGGCAAAATGTACTCTAATCACATTGACTTCTTTGCTTTCCTTCAATGCTCCAGGACAGCTCCCACTGCAGACCCTTTTGCTTGGGACACTCTCCAGATGTTTTAACATGGCTCACTCCTTCCTTTAAGTCTCTGTTCAAATGTTACTTTATCTGAGAGTCTTTCTATTAATACCTCATCAAAAATAGAATCTTTCTTCACTTTCTGTCCTGCCCACCTTAAGGTCATAGCACTTAACCATATTTGACATGTGCTTTATTTCTTTATTTTAGGTAGTATGCACATAATGGGCACATAAATGAATTTAAGCAGAATTCTAACCAGAATTTAGACTTACGTTCAGATTCAGACAACCTGCTCTGTTTCCTGCTACATGATTCAAACAAGGCACAACACTGAAAGCTGTTTCATGATGTGTCCTATTCTTCAGATGGCATGTAGACTCCTAAGGATAATTGATTACATGATAGGATTATGTGGTTCCTCATTTTGCTAAAAATTTATACTCTTTTTTCCATGTCTGTTCTTGTGCTTTTTCCCTAGGTTACCCTATTATTCATACTTATTTAACCTGATGGGCTCATTCTTCTTATTCTTTCATCTTTGGGCTCCCTTAAAGTTTATTTGCATAAAGAAAGAGCAGCACTGTCGGTAACTTAGTTTTCTAAGCCAGTCTGATTCTTTTAGGAAAATTCTAAAAGGATTTACCTCGCTTTTTTAACCTTATAACATTTTCAAAACAACATAACGTAGCAAAAATAATTTGTAAAGAGTTATGCAGTAATTTCCCAGCACCTCTCAACACCATGTGCCAGCTGGTGCTCTCAGGGTGAATGGCTGGGTAATGGCTCAGTTCCCAGGGAGAAGGAAATGAATATCTAAGCAAGTTTTTTGTTTTGTTTTTCAGTACAATTAAATTCCCTTAAGGCAGACACTGTATTGTTCCAGGCTTTTTTTCCCTGGGCCTAGGATTGTGCCTTGCATTTTGTGGATATGTTAAAAATAAATCTAGATAAATGAGTGAATAAATGTTAAAGTTAACAAAGGGAGTTCACATAAATAGAGAAGCAAGGTCGTTTTCTGGAAGGGGTCTTGAATATGATGTGTGAGATATGGGTTTTAAACCTTAGTCACGATAAGTATGCCACAGCTTTTGTTCACTGATTTGTAAAATGGGATAATGATACCTCAGAGGACTTGTTGTGAGGATTAAGTGAAATAGCATGAAATATGTGGCACATACGAGACACTAGATAACCATTAAGTTTTTTCTTCAGCCCCCACCAACCCCCCCTTCTTATTCTTTGGGTCATTACGTAACAATACTAAGGAGTGGAATCTTTATTTTATTGTGAAGAATAATGGGATTAAAGATGGAATTGAACAGGAATAATTATTTTCTTGGGCTATTTATTCTTTGGTTACTTTATAGTTTCTCAGCCTTAACACTACTGACGTTTTGGGCTGGATACCTTTTTGTTGGGGTTGCCGGTTGTCTTTTGCGTTGTAGGATCTTTAGCTGCATCCCCAGGCTCTACCCATTAGATGCTCGTAGTACCCTCCCAGTTGTGGCAACCAAAAATATCTTTAGATATTGCCAAATATTCCCTGGTGAGATTCGGGTAGTGGTGGTGGGAAATAGCTCCCGACTGAGAACACTGATTTACCGCAACAATGGGATGGATTAAAGAGAGTTTCCCAATAAAAGGGTTTCCTTCCAGCCTTAGAAGAAAACATGATTTAGGATGGACCCTAGGGTAACATAAGTAAGGAGGGGGCTATCTGATATTAAGTCATTTTCTCTCACTTCCTCCTGCTTAGGTGCAATAAAGGCAGTGTGTGCTTATGGTTGGGTGACTTTGGTTCCAGTTTCCTGAAACTGGCAGTTTACAGTTGATATTCTGGTATACGTATTAATAATGTTCCTTTTGATTCTCAAAAGTGTGCCTGTTTGGACATTAAGTTATATGGTCACTTCGGCTTATGTAGTGACCACTATTCTAGATGCTGGGAATTCAGTGGTAAAAACATACCCATTTGGAGCTCATATTACAAGTGGGAAGGAAGAAAATAAATGTATTATGCAATATTGGTTAGTTAGAAATGTCATAAAAAATGTAAAACATGGAGTGAGGGAGTGACAGGAGTGGGCTAGGATAATCCTTTAAATAATGTATTTGGGAAGACTTCTTCCAGTAGTGCCATGGGAGTAGAGACCTAATGATGTGTGGATGTAGATCAGAGTTCTCATGGCTGTCTCTACTCTGGACTGAAGTTAAAGGAGCAAGATCTTCACTTTAGTTGTATTTTCACATCATACATATGAATCTCCTAGGCAAATTCAGGTTTTGTATGGCTTTAAGATTATACAATGCAGGTGGGGCACTGTTAAAATATAAAATTATGAATGGCAATTAGATGAGAGGCCCTAAAGCTTAAGCTTTATTAGCTTGATGATTCATCCACTTCTGGCGTCAGAGTTAGTCAAGGGACTGGGGGCAGAGCCCTGTCTGGAAAAGAAGAATGAAAACGTCCCTGAGGTTGACATCTCCTCCAGCAACCAGGGAGAGTGATGGGCCTGGTGAGAGGGGAGGATCCTGAGGCATCACTAACACCTCAAGTATCACACTTTTGCATAACATAAACTATTTCTGGTGGTCTCTCCCTCACCAATTACCCACAACATTTGGTTGTGGGTCTGCAACTGTATGTCATTTTGTGAGATAGTCCACAAAGGAAGCTTTGAGGAATAAGTGATTTTTAAAGTGCCATTAATGTTTCTAATGATAGCTGACAAGTAATTAGCCTGAAAAATATTCTAACCAAGTGGCTTGAGCAATGAAACCTGTCTGGTAAAAGTGAAGAATATCTCATTTGATAAGAAAAGTGTAGGTTCCATGCAGTTTATTCCATTAAATGAGCTACTCCATTGTAGGCAGATTCAGAAGTTCTTTGTTCTTTCTCTTAAACCCCATAGCTTCAAACTATGGTCCTATTTGAAATCTGTCAGCTGAGGTTTTAACCATAACACCAGTCTTATCTTTTCAAAAGGATTGGATCAAAGTAGCTTAGTTTTCATCTGAGTTTAACAGGGAAAATGGCCTGTGGCTGTCACTCTGTAATGAGAACTTTCCCAAGTGGCCAGCACTAAAGAATACAGTGATGTATTGACTTCACATTTATCATCAGAAATTCCAATCTCTAAATATGTAAAAAAAAAAAAATCACAGCTCTTTAGGGAAGTGATATGAGTTAGTAATATAGTTCACTATTTCACCTGTGAAAAGAGCTTAATGAGAACTAAATATTTCTTCAGATTAGGTCAAAATCAAGGGTAGTGGCTCATGTCATCTATCTTTAAACATCAAACCCTGCTCCAAAGAAGCAGTGTATCATGGAATGAACGGTTTATGTTCATGATGGGCTGTATCACTAGATATTATATTGGGAATAAGACAAATCAAATTTAGGCATTTGCACAAAGTTTCAATAATGGAATTTTCCTGTAAGCTCTGAATTAATATTTCAGCTAATAAACCAGAACTACAGTCTTTGTTTTCATATTTTTTCTTATATTATCAGCAAGGGTAAAAAATAGTTTTTGATTTGATTTTTCCCTGATGGAAGTATGTCCTTTAATATGCAAAGAAGATGTTGTTTGTCTTCTTTCTGTCCAAAACGTTGGAGAACCTGAGTTTTTATTTTTACTTGGTAGATTATTTTACTCTGATGTTTCAGTTGGCATTTCTCCCCTCTGTTTTCAAATATGTTAGCATGAAGACTTTGGGAAATATCTTGTACTAGTGCAAGTATTGGTTTCATTTTGTTACTGTGCATATTTATCTGAGTGAGAAATGGATCTGAAAATTGAATGTGATTAGAATAATCACTTACAGTGGTGTCAATCAGTCTGCTTAGATGGGAGTAAAAAACAGTTTGGAATTTCTATAAATTTTTTTTAAACAAATTGTGAGGAAAGCTAATATTATATATACACACACACATATATAAAAATTATAGACAGAAACATACTTCTGTATTTACTAATTGTTTCACAATTTTTCAAACAATTAAAATAGCATATAATGGTGCCAGGTATATAGTTTACATTTGATTCTATATTTTGACATACATTTTTCCCTAAAATAAAAAAAAAATGAACCAACTCTCTATGATTTAATATCTATACTGAATTTTGAGGATTTCAGTATAATTAGGATTACCAGGTGGTATTGATATGAAAACACATTTAAAAATTGAATATTTCATAAAAATATGTTTTCATTATAAAAGCAAAAATTTAGAAGAAAGCAACATATTTAAAAAACAAGGCTTTTGTTAAATAAGTTACTCCTTACACATAAAACTCTTTGAGGCACAGACTGTTATCTCCTTCTCTTTATTCCTACCTTCTCACTTTGTAACAGTATCCCACATACTAAGTGAATACAAACACATAGCTTATAAGTCAACAGTTCTCAGAGTACCTTAAGCTGATGTGATTAGGTTCTTGCCAATGAGGTGTAAACAGTATTCTATGGTGCTTCTGGAAACTTTTCTTAAAAAGGAGGGGCTTGTGCCTCTCTTCTGCCCTTTGACCAACTCATTCTCTGGCATATAAATGTGATGGTTGGAGTTCTAGGAGCCATCCTAGTTGACAAGGTTGAAAGGAACATCTCAGAAATGGCAAAAAAGTGAGCTTGAACGAGTTCAGGGTGTTTATGGACTTTACAGAACTTTTCTATTAACCTTGAACTATCAACCTCTGGAATTCTTTTGTGTGAGGAAAATAAACATATTTTTTTGAACCACTGTTATTTTTTGCACGTGGCCCAACAGCTTCCCAAATGGTATGTAATATAATCATTTAAATCCTGTTTTTAAGGAATATTTAATGGCATGGAGAAATTCAGGTGATATGTTAAGTAAATAAATTAATTTATTTACTTGTCTGTTAAATAACAGACAAACCAAGCTGCTGACAGCTTTTATCATTTTTACTTTCTTTATACTTTTCTGTATTATTAAAATTTTCTAAAATGAGTATGAATAGGTAAAATTGTGAAGAACATCTTTGTACATAAAATTTATGTACAGTGTTGCTTGCTTCTTTATGAAAAAGTAGTCCACTTAGAAGTGCAGGGTTAAAATGATTTTTTATACATATTGGAAAATCAATATCTACAGTGATTTAATCTAATTTGCCCTGAAGCCAGTAACATAAAGAAAATGCTATTTTCTTGCTTTATAACAAAAGAGTATTATTCTGAATTTGACTATATGTTAGGCACATGTTTTTTTCACTTTTGTATTAAAATTTGGATTTTTCCCCTATAAAAATTATTGGTGAACCATTAATAACCTGAACTAGATGTGTGAAAGAAATAGAGGAGTCAAGGATGGTTCCAAGGTTTTGGTCTTGAGCAACTGGAAATATAAAATCTGCTCTGATGGGGAAGAGGAAGAGTAGAAAGGATCCTCCAGACTAGATTTGGGAGGCATATCTAAAATTTAGTCCTTTTTGAAAATGGAAGTATAATTGACCTACAACCGTACGTGACTTCCAGGTGGACAACATAGAGATTTGATATTTCTATACATTTCAAAATGATCACCATGATAAGTCTAGTTACCATCTGTCACCACACACAGATGTTACAATATTGACAGTATTCTCCATGACTCTAGAATTTAGTCTTGAGTATGTTAAATGTGAGATGTCTTTTAGAAATCCAAGTGAAGATGTAGCATGGGAAGATAGATATGAGTGTGGTATTCAGGAGAGAGGCTTGAGCCAAAGATATAAATCAGGGATTCATCTGCTAATAGATAGATGACGTTTAAAATCATGAAGTAGATGAGATCATGTCAAGGAGCATGTAAAAAGAAGAGATGAGAAAAAATGAAGTAAGAGAAAAATTAAGAGGCTGTGGTCTCCTGGAAGTCATGTGAAGGATTTGTATTAGGAAGAAAGGCATGATAAATTCTGTTAAATGTTGATGATAGAACAGATAAAACAAGGGCAGAATTGTATTCAGCATGTGACAGTCATTGGAACCTTAATGAGAGTGGTTTGGTGAGGGATGGGGACTAAAGCCTGGTAAAAGAGGGTTTAAGAGAAAGTCGTAGAAGAGGAAACTTGGAGAGAGTGAATATAGACTACTCTTGCATGGAGTTTTGCAGTCAAGGAGAGGAGAGAAGTGGGGCAGAAGTTGGCAGAGAGCGTGAGGTCTAGAGAAAATTTTTTTTGTTTTGTATTAATATAGGAAAAATAACATGTTTTTATATCAGTAGCAGTGATCCAGGAAAGGCAGAAAGATGAACAAAGCAGGAGATAGAGAGAAGAAGGGCTGGGAGTATATCCTTGGAGAGAATGTGATCAAGTATGCACGTGGAGCCACTGGCTTTAGAAAAGAACAGAGTTCACTGATAGGAACAGGCAGAAGGGCAGGTTAAATGGGTACAGATACCAGTAGGTGGTAGATATAGGGGTGCTTATTAGCAGATGCTCCTCACTGATTGCTTCAATTATTTTCAGTGAATTGGAAAGGAAGGTCATCAACCAGGGAGTGAGGGTAAGCAAAGAAATGTTTGAAGTTTGAGGAAAAAGGCTCAGTGTGAAATATTAGTTAGTGATAGCGGAGAGTGAGTGGATCAAGGAAACACACTATGAATGACAAGCAGCATTCAGGGTCCACCCGAGGTTTGTGGTCATAAATTTAAAGTGGAGCCAGTCAGCATGGTTATGTATTTTTCTCTACCCACTTTCCACTGCTTCGGTGCAGGCATGAAGTAGGCTGCAAATGGGATTTCACCTGGATTGCAGTTTAGCCAAAGGAGTATGAGGAAGGGATAAATGACCAAAACAATTTTGTGAGAATTCAAGGCAATGAATGTAGTGCCTGCTCATGGAATTAAATGGAGTAAGGAGAGAAGGAGGCCTGTTCAGTGAGTGAGAGGAAATGAATCAGTGGATTGAAAATCCCATTTGGATAGAAGGATTGTAGGAGTCAGGATGCTAAAGGGCAGAGATTGGAAAGATAGGGGTTGGCTACCTCAGGTATAACCGCAGAAGTGAGTGGCTAAGGTGGGGTGGAAGACAGGACGACTAGAGGAGTTCGGGGAACTAAATTAAAAAAAAAAAACTTGAAGCTTGATTGTTTTATAATTTCATGAACTTTTAATTTTAAAAAGATAAAATTGGCAACTTCTTTAATATCATCATGTACGAATTAAAGAAATAAGCCTATATATTTCTGTTAGCATCTTTTAGGGAAAGAAATAGGATATCTGGATTTTTTTCCCTAGAAATGAAGAGCTGGAAAGTAAGACTACTTCAATTTTGATATTAGTTTTATGTTTCATAAGGCTGAACCACACAAAATCGCCGATATTCAACTATCCTTAATTTATAAAATGGCAGTTTCCTATGTTTAACATATTACATGTACATGTATGCATACAGTTACGTACTTGTACATGCATCAGTAAAGTAAAATTGCTCAAACAAAAGTGAAAGAAAAACACGTCTGAGATTCCGTTTGTATAAACAGGCTTCCTGAAAGAGAAACATGAATTTCTCTTTAAAGAAGAAGAAAAATTAAGGCAGAGCAGGCAGCCAAGAAATGATTTTCGTTTTGTATCTTTACAGTCTTCCTCTCTGGGCCCATTCTCAGCAGATGCGTTATCAGAAGCTAGATGTCACTGATATTTTTAACATTTTGGTTATAAAAATAATGTATGAACATATCTTCATTTTCAAAAGATGCAGACAGTATGAAAATTTATATAGTAGAATATGAAAGTTATTCTCTCCTTTCCCTTCCCAAACTTCAACTGCTTTTCCCAGAGGTAACATCTGCAAAATGATTTTAGTCTCTTTTCTGTGTATTGGTCTGAATCTAGCTGTATATGTAAACACATTCCTCCTCCTCCTCCTTTTCCTTCTTCTGCTCCTCTACCTCCCCTTCTCTTATTTAACCACCTTTCTATTTATGGATTTTACATTACTATAAGTAAATAATGATAATAATAATCCTACTTTGGACAAATATTGTGAGAATTGAAAAAGTTAATGTATGTAAAACACTTATGAGAGTACCTGACATGTAGTAAGCACTAACTAACACTTGACAAGGAGAATTTGTTGGCTTAAGAACACTCTGCTTCACCAGGACACTTGAAGCCCATCTTATATGGTCCTAGTGTGGCCCCTTGAAGCTTAGACATGATGATGGTCTTCAGTAAGTGAGTTGGAGATGCATTAACTATCTTGTCAACATATTGAAGAAGGGGTCAGAGGAGAGGGAGGGGAGAATATTAGAATGTATTTTTTAATGGGAGACTAAAAAACCCACTGCTTTACCAAAAGATCCAGAGGACCCTTCCTTCAATGAAGTAATGAAGACTGGACTTGTGAGGGGAACACTAATATGGTTTGAGAAGCTCAGTGGTTGTTATCTTCTGAAGGCTAGTACTGACAGTGGAGTAGGCTGCCATGGAACTGGACTCACAGTGATAGAGTCCTGGGAAATCGGAGGCCAAGAGGCGTTGCGTAGGCATTGGAGGTGAGTGGGATATAATTACTATAATAGTCAGCAGGGTTAGACTGGTAATTTGGTTGCCTTAATCTACAACGATCTCTGGCAATGACTGGTAGACCCTGGTGTTCCTAGGGTGAGAGAGGTGGGCAATCAATTAGGTTATTTCTTGACTTGTATAACCAAAAATATAGTAATAAAAGATAGCAGAATGGAAGAAATCCATTCGTCATTGGCACAGTGAAAAATCCAGTGCCTCACCCTGGTTCAAAAAGTGAGCCTGTTCTCCTAGATGTAATCAGTTGAAGGAAAGACCAGGTCTCCTTGAGGAGGATTTTGCAGCATCATTACAAGAGTATACAAAAAATACTCCTTTATTTTCCAGTAAGACCTGTGGCAATTAACCAGGCTAACTGCATATGGGAGGAAGGAGAAGTTCCTAGGCTTTTGAGAGACGTGGGATGCAGAGTTTCAGTCGACATTGATGTTGAGAGATCCAGAATGCTATCCCGCTTCCCTGGTGGGAGGTAATAAATGGACTCACTGGTTAGTAAATACAAATGAGTTTATAAGCCATCCTATCCCTGGTCCCCAAATGGAATTTCAGAGGTTGTCACTTCCCTTAAACTTAAAAGATACAAGGGAGGTGGTTTTAACATAGTCCTGTTTAGTTCACCTATATGATTTGTACAAAAACAGGTAAATTGTAGCATATGTGGGTATATCACTGTAAGCTTTACCAAATTGTATCAGCAATTGTGCTGCTGCACCAGATGTGGTATTTTTGTTGGAGCAGAAACATAACCTCTGGTACTTGATGTGTGACTATTGATCTGGCAAATATGCTCTTCTCAGTATGCATCATTAATGAGGATAAAAATGGGAAGGACCACAGTACATATTCACTTTCTTTCTCCAGGACTATATTATATATGTGGTTCTCTGTCACAATGTAGTCTGAGGAATCTTTGATAATTTCGACATCTACAAAATTATCATGGTCACTATATTGATTATCTCATGCTAATCAGACTTGATGGAAAGGAAGTGGCCAGTACCCTGGGTGCTCTACTAAAACACATGTGTAAGAGAGGATGGCAGATGAATCCTATAAGATTTAGGAACTTTGTCAAATAGGTGATTTGGGGGAATGGTTTGGCGTCACGTGTGAAATATACCATCAAGTTAAAGAAGAGTGCACCTTGCACTCTTCAACTCTGAGAAAAGTGGACAGTGTTTGGCTTGGTACACTTGGACCTTTTTGAATTTTGGAGGCAACACCACATTTGGGAATAATCCCTCTGATGGCTATTTGATTACTTGGAAGTGTGCTAGTTTTGTGTGAGGTCCAGCTCTAGGCCATTATTAACTGTCCTGCCCTTCAAGGTGTATGACCCAGCAGATCCAATGATACTAGAAGTAAAAAGCCCTGTAAGAGAGCTGTTGCAATTCCCCTAGACACCTAGAAGAAGGTGATGCCTTCAGCAGCAGAAAACTTTAAAAAGCAGATTTTGGGAGGCTGTTGAGCCCTGCAGAGACTGAGTCTCTTTTCTTGATGCATCAAACAACCATGAGACTGGAGTAACCTAGCAGAAGGGTTTGCCAGATCCACCAAGTAATAAGGTCTGGCAGATATATAGCAATTTATTGTATGATGGAAATCGTATAGTAGGTATAGGACCCAAACAAGATCAAAGGACTAATAAACCAATGCCTCTTTCTCAGCTTATACTTCAAGGAACATTCCTTTTAGCTAGCTGATGGAGAAATTTGGTCCTGTAGACTGGCCTAATAGTTTAGTGTGAACCAAATGGAATACTGACACACTACAGGCCCACTCAAGGGTAGTTCTAAAAGACATTGATGCGAGGAAATTATTTCATCAGGCAGAACTGTGAGGATTATGCTTAATTTTCCACTTTTTCTGGAGGGAAAACTGGTCAGAAGTAAGACTATGATTTCCCATGCAGCAGTGCATGGCTTTGCTTACTGGCCCCAGGCAGGGGTTGGCATGTCCTGAAAGCATGTCTGCTCCAATGTCTGTTTTTATATAGCCTATGCATTAAAGATTGGTTTTATATTTTTAAATGGTTGGAAAAAATTCAAAAAGAGTAATATTTCATGATGTGTGAAAATCATAGGAAACTCAGATTTCAGTGTCCATAAATAACATTTAATTGAAACAGAGCCATATATTCATTTACGTAATATTTATGACTATTTTTGTGCTACGAAGGCAGATTTGAATAGCTGCAAAAGAGATTGTGTAACACACCAAATCTAAAATATTTACTATATGGACCTTTTATAGGAAAAGCTTATGGACGCCCTGGTCAATGGCTTGGGAGAAGAGTGACTAGAATATTATAGGTGAGGATATTTTTAAAAGAACTATGTGGATGGACTCATGGGGATGGATGCAGGCCTTGTGTGTCTCGTGCCAACGCCCAGCATAAAGAATGCACTGTGCGGGAGACATTGAACAACCAGGGGACAGGGTGTTTCATCTGATAGATATATGCCAGCCTTTGTCCTCAGGCACCTTATTGCTTACCACAAGGGTCCACGAATTAAATAGCCATGGTAGTATTGATGAAGGCTACACATGGGGCCAACAGCATGGGCCTTTACCCAGGATGATGTAGCTGCTGTCACTGCTAAATGCCTGATCTGTCAGCAGCAGGGATCAGTGCTGCGTTCTTGACCTGGTACATCAGTGAGCAGACCAGCTCTCCCTTTAGTGTCAGGTTGTCATAGAAGATCCTTTCCAGCCTGGTGGGGGCACTGATTCATTATCACTAAAATTGACACTCAATCCCTGTGTGAATTTGCCTGTTCTGTTGCAGTGTAGTGTACTTGTAGTGTAGAACACCACTACCTGAGAGATTGGAGGAAGTCAGACTTACTGATGTGGGATACATCAAAACAAATCTTCAGACATGACCATGGGATCTCTTCATTAAGCAGCCAATTTGATGAGTAGATCCTACTCATTGAAATCATCTATTTAAATCTCAGCAATGGCTTCTTGGAAACGATGTGCTGTGAAATTAAACTGCTGTCCTTCAGGATGTATTACATGACTTGACCAAATATTTGAGGCCATCTCTTCAACAGCGAGAATACATGGATTCAAGGACAAAGGGGAGGAAATATGACTGATCCTTCTCAATGTGATTTCAATGACCCACTCTAGAAATTTGTGCTTTTTTCCCCACACAAATCTAAGGTCTATGGATTAGAACTTTTGGTTCCTAAGCTTCTTCCAAGGATACAATCAGGATTCTACCTTAATTAAAGTCCTGACTATCGATGGGCAATTTATCAGTCCCCTTGTTAGGGCCTGACAAGAGCCCTAGGATTTAAGCTTGGGAATTCTAGAATTGGTGGTAGAGAAAGGAGAATATTATGACTTGCACTTGGCTATCGCTAAGGTACCGTAACTTATTCCACTAAACCTTCTGTATCAAGCCTTTTTTAAAGACTGTGGCTAACCACCAGTTTGAAAACTTAGTGACAGAGTGATTTCAATGTGGGACACTGATGACTAAGAATGGTACAAAGAGTAGACTGGAGCCAGTGCTTCAGTGTGGTGTCACATCTCATTGATCCATATCTGATTTCAGCCATAACATATCTCAAAGTACTGTGCACCCTCAGACTCACATGGACATATACTGCCGTAAGTGCAAGCTGTGCTTTTCTCTCTTCTTTTTGAGGTCATTGGAACTCAGTCAGTGTGTAAGTCAGCCCAGAAATATGGGTAATGGTGCTCTGAGGGTGACCCTCAACCACAGTGGGGCAGGATATGGTATATGAATATTCTTCACTTTCCTATCTTTTTCATGAGTAATTAGAGGAGGCATTATGGGAAACTGAGACTCTGTTGCCTACCACATAAGCCTCCAAAAATTCCATTCACTTTTCTTCATTTTCTGTGTCCCTTTTCCTTATTCCTGTTCTCTGTGATCACTTTCAAAGTAAATTACCTACATTGAAATTTCTTTCTCAGGCTCTCCTTTGCAGTAATTCAGACTAATACAGTATCATCTGAAATATTAAAGTTTAAACAGTTTTTATGTGGCCAAAAGTACTATTCTTTTCCTTTATGGCTTCTGTGTGTTGTGCTTTGCTTATGAAGCCCTAATTACTTTAAGATTATAAAAGTATTTGTCAATATTTCCTTTTAATACTTTTAAAGCATATTGTTTAACCACTGATCATGTACTTTTGTCTATTTTATGAGATATGAATTTAGTGTTATTCTTTAATAAATATAGTCAACTATCCTCTCACCATTTTTTTGAATACTACATTCCCTTTACAAGTTGATTTGAATGTCACTTGTGTAATATACATGATTCCTACATAAATTTTATTATGGTTTATTTGTTTAAATTTATATCACTGTGCTCATATCACAATACTTTAATTATGTGTAGTATATTTTGATATCTGATTGGGCAAATTCTAATTTTAGTGTTTTATTTATCTATTTTTTCCACAGTTGGTTTGACCATTTCTGTACACATTCTGTTCAATATAAACCTTTCCATCAGCTTTACAAATTCTATTTAAAAATCCCATTGAGGTTTTCGATTGAGATTATTGATATCACATTGAATTTATATATTGATTTGTGGATATATGACATCTTTATTGAATTTTCCCATTCAGGAGTTAATCTATGTAGGGTTTCTCTTTGACCTTTAGTATAGTTTTGTTCACTAACTTATTTTCTCACTCTTTGTACTTACATTTCTTGTAAGTTTTATGCATATTTCATAGGTTTTATTTCCTTTTACATAGTTTGTTAATGGGATCTTCTTTTCTTTTTCAGTTTCTAATTGTTGGGGAGTGTGTAGGAGATGTGGTGTACAAAAGTATTGCTTTTGTAAGTCAATATTGTATCAGGCCATCTTGTGGAACTCTCTTATTTGATTATATTTTTTGTTCATGTAGATGGATTTTCAGGGAATATGAATTATATCATCTGCAAGTAATGAGAATTATTTTCTTATTTTCTATTATTTTTACACATGGGAGAGTAGACACATGTACTAAATTGACCATTTTCCTCACTGACTTTAAAAAATATTTCCAGATACGGACCAAGCAAATTTTGGGTCCATATGAAAATAAATCCTATGTTCAGGAAAACTAAAAGCCGAAGCTAATATATTAGAATAGGAATCCAAAGTCAGAAAGCTGAGTTGAGGAAGAACCAGGATTCAGAGAGTAACCAGAATCAGTTCTCAAGACACTTAGTAAAAATTAGCAAGGGTCAAAATGAAGGAGCAGAAATTCAAGCCAAGATTCAGGAATGCTGAAAAATTATTCCTTATCTGTGACGGAGTGTTTAGCTTGAAAGGCAGATATTAAGTGATCAGAGGTTGGAATGTATTAGCTGGGAATTGAGGTATTGCTAGAATCATAGCAATGGAAATCTGTAACGGGTAGAGAAGCTAAAGGTCCAACTGAAGCGTTCAGAACACTCTCTACTTTTGCGGGATTTTGTGGGATGTCCTTTTTCCCTAGTCATCCTAGGGCTATAAGCAAACTGTGTATGCAAGTTTTGTTTTTTTCGCTTTCTGTGAAGAGTTTGCACAGATTGCCTACCCAGGATTGCTGTTGAATGCTAAGGCTTGGATTTAATAATTGACTGCTAGTAATAAGTAAAGTAGAAACTCTGTAATTTCTCGTCACTGTTAATTATCATTTTGAATAAAAAGGCGAAATAAGTCTTAACCTCCCTTCCAAAAAAAGATACGATTTTTTTTGAGATGTGGGGTAATATAACTACCAATCAGCTTCCTTATTTCCATGATATCAGGTGATGTCTGTCAACTCCCAGCTCGAAGTGTAACTCAAGAGCCTGTGACTATAAGTACTAGCTTAAGAAAATATTTATAATAGTCCTATTACTATGTATTAATATAATTTGTAAAATATTATTTCATATATACTCTCCCCACATTCACATCTATTTATTGCAAGTATAGAGATAGGGTAGACTATATTAATTGGTCAGAAGAAGAAAAAATTCTTACACATGGATAAAATGAAAGGAATGAAGTAGTACCAGCCACACTAATTAAACTAATACAAATGAGTACAAATAAAATTATGAAATAATAAGGGTGTATTTTCTGACATGACAGTATAGTCAAAGAGACTCTGGGGAAAGTGCTGTCAGCCCCATTAAATATAAAGCCAGAAAATAGTTTCAGTCACCCTTGACAGGATAAGAAATGTATTGGGTAAAGCCAGCTGTGTAGAAAATTTAAAAGGAGGAATTGATGAATGGAGAGGACAATCAGTGAAAACCTGTTGTATTGAGCAGGTGGTTCACTAGTTTGCAATAAGTAGAGTGAAAATAATAAAAATGTTTGTATTCAGTATTAACAAGAATATGGCTATAATGGAAAATATTCTGAAATAGAAAACAGTAGAAAAATGAGGAGCATACACAGGTAAACCTTCATGTTTTATTATATTGAAAAGATGAGTTTTAAATGATATATTATGAAAAATAAAAGGCAGATGACTGAAAAGTATTAATATTATAGATTTGTAAAATTACCAGTATATATATATTTTTAAAATGTTTATTTTATTGGCTGCATTGGGTCTTTGTTGCTGTGCACAGGCTTTCTCTAGATGTGGTGAATGGGGGCTACTCTTTGTTGCGGTGCGTGGGCTTCTCATTGTGGTGGCTTCTCTTGTTGCGGAGCATGGGGCTCTAGGCATGTGGACTTCAGTGGTTGCGGCACGTGGGCTCAACAGTTGTGGCTTACGGGCTCCAGAGCTCAGGCTCAGTAGTTGTGGCGCACAGGCTTAGTTGCTCCTTAGCATGTAGGATCGTCCTGGATCAGGGATTGAACCTGTGTCCCCTGCATTGGCAGGTGGATTCTTAACCACTGTGCCACCAGGGAAGTCCCCAAAATATATTTTAATGAGAATGAAATTCTAGAAAAAAGTTTATGACATTAGCACATTTCACACTGATTCATTATTAACTCTGGTGTGATAAACACCACCATGAAAAATTATGATTCATCCATTATTTTAAAGCTTTTGGGAAAAGGTCTTATTTGTACATCAAGTGTGTAATATGGATCAGTATGTAATTGTTGCCAGAACAAGAAAATTTAGGGTCAATTGTAACAAATAAATTAAGGTTAACATTGACTTTTAATGTATTGTTTTCTTTAGCTTATTCAAGCAAATCTGTAGACCGTACACTTGAGTATACACAGGAATTTATTCTTTTATCAGGAAGCATTAAAATATTTAGTGCTTTAAGGTTAGAGGCAGGGCCAAAATTAATGAACATTTTGCAAGTTTACAGTTATAGCAAAGATTCAAATTTCTTTTCAGAAGATAGAATTGAAATGATCAACACCTATGAATAATTAGCTTTTATGCAACATAATAATTGCCAAAACTCTCATGTATTTGGGAAATAACTGTTTCCAGTTTTGACAAAGTGACATATACGTAATTGGTCATGCATTGCAATTCACTTCTCCAAGAATTTATCTACAGAGAAGATTGTAAAGGCCTCTCTCTTCCCTGTCAAATGCATTATAAAGTTATACTAGCTTGATCATAATTGGTCCAGAAATGACTTTTAATTTAATTTTATTTTTAGTTTTTACTTTCCTGAAAGTTTCATCAGCTCTGGGAGGGATTTTTTTTTTTTTTTTTTTGTACAAATAGAGATGAAATCTGTGGGGCAGAAGCTCCCAGGACTTTATCAAACAGAAGAACCTCAAGTTTTCTGCTGATCACTTAGTTGCTACCAGTGAAAGAATGAAAGGGTACTTCCTCCTCTAGAATTGGGCCATAGTCCTGCAGTGTAGAAATTTTAGAATGTCAGCTACATTCCAAAGTGTCCAGCATCTCTCAGTTAATTTCACCACAGTGAATATATATCTTGTCTGACAGATTTTCAACTATCACAAGCATGTTTATGTTCAGTACTCAGAGATATGTAAGAAATATGACAACAACATGAGGTAAAAGAATGGTAAGCACATAATTGAAAAAAGCAAATCATAAAATGATGTCACCAAAATCCTCTGAAAGTTTTAGCAGTATTTTATCAACGCTATCTATGAGAAGGTGAAAACCAAATGCTTTCCTCTCAGGTAGCATAGGAATAGTTAGTAAGTGACAGCACTGAAAATCGATGGCAGAAGCAGCATTAGAAATAAGCCACTCGTTCGTGTGCTTTGGCTATGTGCAGAACAAAGATAATGAAAAAGTCTATTCTTCCATAACTCTATAGTACATTCCTAAGAAACCACGCTTTATCAAAGTTGTGTTATAAAAATTTTAATAAAAAATGATTATGAGATAAAGAGTTTCAGATTCGAAGTACAACTGTTTAGCTTTTAAAAATTAACTAAGTATAATTTGTGGTTCTATTTTGTTATCGTAATTTACAATTAACATTCTGGTTGATCAATATGGACAAGAAAGAAACTTAAACACCATTAAGAAAATCCTGAAAATAACTCTAATGTGGTCTTTGATCAAAAGTAATGGGCATTTCATAACAATGAGGATGGGTACAATTACAAAACAAATAAAAACATACAAAAACAAAACAAAACAAAAAGTCGCAGAAACAAGTGTTGGTGAGGATGTGGAGAGGTTGAAACGCTTGTGCACTGTTGGTGGGAATGAAAACTGATACAGCCACTATAGAAAACAGTATGGCAATTCCTTACAAATAAATAAATAAAATAGAATTACCATGATCCAGCATTTTCACTTCTGTGTATATCCCAAAAGAACTGAAAGCAGGGACCTGAAGAGATTCTTATACAACCATGTTAATAGCACTATTCACAGTAGCCAAAAAGCAGAAGCAACCAGTGTCTATTGTCATATGAATGAAAAGACCAAATGTGGCATATGCATACAATTAAATATGATTCAGACTTAAAAAGGAAGGCAATTCTGACACATACTACAACATGGATGACCCTCGAGGGAGGGATGGGGAGTTTTCTAATGGGTATAAAGTTTCAGTTTTTCATACTTGTATTGTTATTACATACAGCACAGTCCACACTCACCAAAGGTAGACAAAAACTACGAATTTACAATTTGATCACTCAGGCTCTGAAAGTGGTTGTGTGCAACTAAGCCAGACTCTTCTGTTTGGTTCACCGATGTTCTCAATTATCAGGTAAAGACTAATAGCAGTCTCTGTAAAACAAATTTCAGTTCAGAATTAATCTATTTTGTTAGGGGCAATTTGTATCATAAAGACTTACACTGTAGGGGAAATATTTTTGGTGAGGTAATTTTGGTTTTGGGCTTTCATTTCAATGCTAATTAAAATGTTTATATAAGAATATTTTTATATGAGAATGGCTACTTTGTAACTAAATACTCCACTCTGATTCCAGTCCCAGCATTTGCTTTCATGTTTAGAATTACACTGGGACCCAGTGGTTACCTGAAGGGACAGCATTTTTACTTTTATATATTAGAGGACATTACTGGCTGCCACTATATTGATATATCCTAAAATTAAAAAGCTAATACATATTCCACATCTACTATTGTATTCATATGGAATTATTTTGACCAGTTATTTAGAAAACCTTATTTTTTTGGCAGTAATTTAAAATAGGCAGTCATCTTCATAGACTATGGCTTGATTTTTAAGTTATTCAATCAGTTCAGACTTTGAATTAATACCACAAAAATAGCGTAGTATAGCAGAGTAATTGTAACAGGCTAATGAGAAAAGAAGAGAGGCAAATTTGATCTAAGAAATGATGCATTTGAGCCAATAAAGTCCAAAGAGCTCCACAAAGACTTTTATAAAAGGACATTTCACATTCGTTCGAATAGTGAAAAGCAGTGAAAGAATAACTAGAGAAGTATTCCTTATGCTGAGCTCAGAAGACTTGTGCCTTAGCATTTAGTTCCATATGTGCATTGCATGAATTCTTCTTTGTGCGTACTCACCTGTATAACTGTTCTATTAGCAGTAAGTGTAATAGTACCTTCCCAGTGAAGAATTTTTGAGATGATATTTTAAACATTTTTTTCAGAATGTCCATGTGTATATTTTGGTGTACATTCTCAGATTGGTTCATCATCATGATATTGAATTAGCATATAAAAGAAGCTCATTATTTAGTTTCAGCAAAACAATACTGTCCAAAGTATTAAACCGGTACTATTAATTTAAATTTTATTAGATGCATTATTGTGTTTGTGTTTGGCTTTCTTATTTTTATCTGTGAGCTATAAACACTAGAAAATTATTGCTGGCTTTATGTTTATATTCATTTAAGAAATATTATAATAAAAATAGCAAGTTAATACTGGGAACCAGCCAAAATTTTTACCTTTGAAGGGTGTATGCATTTGTACATGAACTAGGATACAATGGAATATTCTAATGCTTAATGTTAGAGCATATTATCCCTGTGTCTTTTGTGTTTTTCTTATGTTAAGTTACTTTGTCTTTGGGAATCACAGTGAACTTATTCATCCAGAGTTATGTTTCATGATTCTTAGAAGAAAGACTAAGGAAGTTATAACAATATCAAAATAGATATGCAGTTATATTGATACATAGAAAAGACTACTAGGATTTCAGCCAATCGATATAGGATTAAAAGATTGATCTATGATGAAAGGCATAAGGTATTTGATAAAGTACTTCTTTGCATTTAGAAGTGACAATCTAAGAGGATCAATAGTACACGCATTTTTTTTTTTATTTTGCATTTAAATGATTTGGACAAAAGATTTCTCTCAACCTATTAGCCATTTTAAAAGCCTTGGGATGAGCTTAAATATTTTGAACAGATCTAGATTGTGAAATAGGTCTTCAGATTTTGCAGCCAAAAAAAAAAGATTGAGGCCAAAGGGTAAAGGACAATATGGTTTAGACTTTAAATGGAAAGAGAACAGAGACAAAGGGAAAATGATCCGGCATTTATGTGCTCACATCAATGGCAGTAATTAAGCTTTGCAGTATCATTAGATATGATAACAATAATTTATAGCCTTTCATGATATTTCACATGCTAGGCATACAGAAGCATATGATAGCAGGACCCTTAATATTTCCCATTGTTATTTTTTTTCTAAGGAAATAATGACATTTAGTTGTCATGAATGTCACAAATTTCGATTCTTATCTCCAAAGGAGAAGATGGAATGTCTTATGCCTTTTAACCATCTGCAAAATGTATGGCGGTAGTAAAATGCTAGGAAGATATTGAGGTGAATATTTTCAAGAGTATAGTATTTAAATTTATAAAAGTTAATTTGGCATTATATTAAAGACCGAGTTAATGTTCCCATCAGCATAATAACTGAACTATAACATATACCATAGTGTTAAATTGAACCAAGATATTCCAGGTTTTGATTGTGAGAAATCAGTCATTAATCAGTTCAAATTTTCTAATGCTGTGGTTAGTGTAGAGGAAAACCCCTGCATGGATACTTTGGGAATTTAGTCCCAATGACAGGAAATAGTTAAATATTGAATTTAAATGAATCTGATGGTCAGCCTTAATGGATAACTGTGTTTATCTTCTCTCTTGAACATTAAATTAAATTGAAGATCCAATTTTTACTTGGTTTTCCATATTTACAAAGAACATTATAAAAAATTAGATTTTTTTCCTTGATTTTGAGCTGTCTTCACTTCAAATGACCAAGTTGATTATAGTAGAAAGGCAATTGCAATTTCAAATTTGATTTTTGAATTCGAATGTTGTCAGTATAGACAGATTCTCAAGCATAGTGCTATGTGATTTTGAAAATCTATCAGATACCAGTTTTTTGAGGAATTGCTTTACAGAGAGTTGACTCACTAATCTCAAAGGACATGACACAAGAGTGCAAGGTCTTCTACATCTCACAGTATTTAAATATGTTGTAAAAGTTAGAAAAGCTAATGTAGCTAATTTTATCTTTCTTAACAGATAGCTAGACTGTAACCAGCCCTTGGGTTATGCTCAGGTGACATTTTTGTTCATTCCAGCCAATAGTTTTTGTTTTCTGGCTGTACTTGTAATTCAGGTACTCGTCTCTTGAAGTTTAAGCCAGAAAAAGCTAGTGCAGAAGCAGAAGAGCTGCTCTCTGTCATCTAGTTGTTATAATAATAACATAAATACTATCTCTAGCCACATTTCAAGGTCCCTTTCTGCTTATATTGATAACTCGTTAAAAATTACATTGATGACTTCTTTAAAAACTGGTATATAAATGCCATAAAGCCCCCTTTCCTCAGCTGCTGAGCTGAAAATTAGATTTTTTTCAAAATAAAGCTTTAACTTCACAGAAGTTAGTCATAAACAGGTCTAGTATGTCCAATAGAGGCTTTTAAATGAGGGGTGTAATCACAAGAGCATCAAGTGCACCTGCTAAATAAGGAGATAGAATGAAAACGTAAAATAATACACTTACTCATATTTATCTGATTGGGACTTCCAGACTTAGCAAAATAAACTCCTTACTCCCCAGATGGCTTTTACTTTGCTCAACAGACATATTTAATTCTCACTTCTAATGCTATGCAATCTGATGATGCATTCAGCTAATTCTTAATACCTCAAGTACTAAGCATATAAGATGAATATTACCCGTGAATTCTCTTATCTTGTTCCCAGTGGAATCTTTGAATATTTGCTCATTAAAGTACATTTTTGAGGGGTAACAAATGGAGTACTGGGAGTGTTGATATTAATCTGAAGTCCAACTATAGCTGTCATGATGGATAGACTAATTGGAGATATTTGGGAGGAAATTCAGGAGGATTTGGAGACTGATTGGATATGGGAGATGAGGTAGACTCCAGCTGTTCAGCAGTAGGAAGAATAATGTCATTTAGTGAAATGGAGGACATAGAGGGAGAATAACAGAGAAGAACAGAGGAATAGGGATAGTGGGAGTTCAGATTAGCCTGTCGGGTTTGAGGAAACTCTGCTATATTCAAGTGGTGATTTCTTAGCAGTATTATATACAGACTTGGATTTTAAGAAACAGTCTTGGTTAGAAGAATAGATTTTGGATTTGTGAGTAGAGAAAGGAACTGAAGTTTATTGTATGTCAATTATATCTCAATAAAAGTTGTTTTTTTTTTTTTTAAAGGAACTGAGTTTCCAAATGCAGGAGAGATTAACCAAGTACCATGTGTAGTTGGCAAAAAAAAAAAAAAAAAAAAGTCGAAAGGAATATCCCCTTTAAAATAATGGGTAGAGGATAAAGAGTATCACAAAAGAACTAAGGAGAAACGGCCTGAGAGTTCCTGGCTACAAGGGAAATATTTTCCATACTCAAAGCTCAAAGTCAGCCACAAAGTCAGCCACACCTTAGCTTTCTGGATTTATTTCTGGAAACTTTCCTATTCACTATTCATTCCAGTAGGATAAACTCTTTGCCGTGTCCCTCACATGCTATGTACTTTCTCTTTTTTTATTGTGGTAAAAAAAAGTAAAATCAACATATAACATGAGATCTAGTTTCTTAAATACCATAAAATTGTATATAAAATTGTTGTATAAAATACCATATTGTTAACTATACGAGCATTGTTGTGTAGCAGGTCTCTGGAACTTTTTTTAATCTTGCATGACTAACACTCTATACCCATGGAACCATGACTCCCCAGTCCCCACATCCACTCTGCTGGTACCCACCAGTAGTCTACTTTATGCTTTTATGAGCTTGTCTACTTCTGATATTTGTATAAGTGGAATCATGCAGTGTTTGCCCTTTTGTGGCTGTCTTATTTCACTTAGCATAATGCCCTCAAGTTTCATCCATGTTGTAACATAGGACATGATTTCCTTCTTTATTACAGCTGAATAATATTCTAATGTATAAATTTACCACATTTTCTTTACCTATCCATCCATCAATGTACATTAAGGTTGTTTCTACCTCTTGGCTATTGTGAATAGTGCTGCATGAACATAGGAGTGCAAATACCTCTTTGAGATCCTGTTTTCAGTTCTTTTAGATGAATACACAGAAGTGACATTGCTAGATCGTATGGTAACTCTTTCTAATTTTGGAGGAAACTCCATACTCTTTTCCATAGCAACTGCACCATTTTACATTGCCAATTGCTTTTGAAAGTGCCAATTTTCAAGGGTTACAATTTCTCTACATCCTTGCCAACAATTATTATTTTCTTTCCTTTTGAAAATATGTATCATGGTCATTCTAACAGGTGTGAGGTGATATCTTGTTGTGGTTTTGATTTACATTTCCCTGAGGATTAGTGATATTAAGCATCTTTTCAAATACCTGCTGGCCATTTATATGTCTTCATGGGAGGAATGTGTATTCAAGTCCTTTTCCCATTGCTTAATTAAGTTATTTGTTTTCTTGCTGTTGAGTTATAGGGGTTTCTTATACATTTTGTGTATTAACCCCTTATCAGATACGGTTTGCAAATACTTTCTTCTGTTCTATAGCTTCCTTTTGCACTCTGCTGATTGTTTCTTTGCCCACACAGAGGTTTTTCTTTGATGTAGTCCAGCTTATCTATTTTTTGCTTCTGTTGTCTGTGCTTTTAGTGTCATATCCAAGAAATAATTGCAAGATCAATGTTATGAAGCTTTTCCCTCTGTTTTCCTCTAGAATTTTTCCAGTTATAGGTTTTACAGTCAATCCATTTTGAGTTGATTTTTGTATATGGTATAATATTAGGGCCCAATTTCATTCTTTTGCATGTGGATATACAGTTTTCCCACACCATTTTGTTGGATAGACTATCCTTTCCCCATTGAGTATTCTTGGCACCCAGTCAAAGATCATTTGGTACTATATATGTCGGTTTATTTCTGGGTTCTCTATTCTATTCCATTGGTCTATAGTTTGTCTTTATGCCATTACCATACTGTTTCAATTGCTGTAGCTTTGTAATATCTTTTAAAGTCAGGAATTATGTGATCTCTAGCCTTATTCTTTTTTTTCAAGATTGTTTTGTCTATTTGAGGTTCTTTGTGGTTCTATATAGATTTTAAAATTATCTCTTTCTGCCAAAAAAAATGCCACTGGAATTTTTATAGAATTCCATTGAATCTGCCAAATGTTTTGGGTAGTATGGACAGTTTAATGGTATTAAGTCTTCTAATCCATGAACATGGGATAGCTTTCATTTGTTTGTGTCTTTGAATTCTTTCAGCAATGTTTTGTAGTTTTCAGTGTACAAACCTTTTGCTTCCTTGGTTATGGGTATTCATAATTATCTTATCCTTTTTGATGCTATTTAAATGAGATTGCTTGCTTAATTTCTTTTTCAGTTTGCTTATTAAGGCCTCACCAAGTACTATTTTTACCTTACTAAAAGAAGAGTTTAATGACTCAATAAAAGTCCTTCCTTTCAAGATATTAAACCATAGATGAAACATGATGGATTTAGGTACTTTTCATAGAGATGAAAGCAATACAGATTGCTTTAACATAATTGTTAAATTAGCTTTATTTACCTTTAAAAACATCATGAGATCTCACAGTTTGGCTGAATTGCATAGAGCTCTCAGAGACCACAAATTTTCTCAAGAAGGAGGCTCATGTCCCAGCAAAAAGGCTCAGTATGTTTATGACTGAATATTCATAATGGGGTAAATTTGGTTTACATCAATGATAGTGAGGAGATCATGAGAGAAAAAAATAGAGAGACAGAGAGAGACAGACAGACAGGGAGACAGAGAGAGAAGGAAAGGACATATATGATAGTAAATATTTTCTCAGTTAAGATTTTATGATTTGAGGGGATTATAAGAGACTACTATGATCAATATATGCCAACAAATTGGGTAGTTTAGAAGAAATAGATAAATTCCTAGAAGCATACAACCTATCAAGCTCAAATCATGGAAATAGAAAATCTGAACAGACCTATAATTAGGTAAGGAGATTGAATCAGTAATCAAAACCCTCCCAACAAAGAGAAGCCCAGGAATAGACGTCTTTACTGGAGAATTCTACCAAACATTTAAAGAAGAATTAATGCCCATCCTTTTCAAACCCTTCTGAAAAAATTGAAGAGCAGAAAACAGTTTCAAACTCATTTTGTGAGGCAAGAATTATGCTAATACCAAAGCCAGAAAAAGACACTACAGAAAATAAAGTTATAGGCCAATACCCCTGATGAATATAGATGCAAAAATTCTCAACAAAATACCACCAGACTGAATTCAACAACACATTTAAAGACTCATATACCATGACCAAGTGGAATTTATCCCTGGGATGGAAGACTGGTTCAACATAGGAATATCGGTCAATGGAATACAATACATTAATAGACAAAAGGATAAAAACCACATGATCTGTCTTAATAGATACTAAAAAAGCATTTGAAAAAATTCAGCATACTGAATCTTTTAAGATTCAATTTTAAATATTTTAAATGTTTAAAAACAAATTTTTCAGAATATCTGAGTATGATCAATCTATAACACTTACCTCACTGTCAATTCTTGATAGCCTGAGAGCTCTCTGAGGGCCAAGACATTTGCAATATCCTCAACTGTAAATTAGAAATAATATCTATATCATGATGTTGTTATGACTATCAAAAGAGACAGTATGTGTAAGGACTTACCATGACATATATCAGAGGCTCAAAATGTGGTAGATAATAATAGTGATGATTATTTACTCCCCTTTGTAATCTTAGGACTTCAAAGATTCTCAGTAGATTTATGAGTTTGAGTGTCAGAAAGTTCAAATATAATTGATATGTAATCAGTCATAGTAATCCATTCACTATCAGTGGAGTTTTCATATAACCTGTTTACAGGAGCTATTAATATTCTTTAAGGCTTTTAGTTACCTACCCAAAGATTTATAACTTTTTTCCACTGATTTTCCCAAGGTGGTGAGGTTTTTCTTTTGTCAGGCAACTACCTCTTCAATAAACTGCAAGCATAGGATTAAAGTTAGTGCTACTGAAAAAATAGATACTGGTGAAGACAGCTAGCTGCATACTCAGAAAGTCAGTATTGCTATCTGAAGTTATCTTCCAAGGGAGTAAAAAGGAAACCATTTAGATATTTCTGTAACATTGTTTTCCTTCCATCCTGGCTTATATTATTTTTGGATCTTTCTACAAAGTGAAAGTGAGAAAAAAATGAAAGAAAAAGAAAACATTTAGGAAGCACTGGAGTATTTTAAGTATTTGTTTTCTATTCCATGTGTTCTAGAGTGTGTAATGTTTCTTAATTGTGTGTTTTCTCCATTGTTATTAGTGAGGATTCTCAGCATTACTCAGGCTATATGAATTAGCACACAGTCATGGTGGGTTGATTCTTCCTTAGGTTATTTATTATAAGGTGGTGTACTTGCAGTGCTGACTATTTAAGTTGAAAAATTATATTCCCAAAACATGCAAGATAATTTAACAAAAAAGAAGAACTTAAAAACGTTTACCATCAATCTAAACTCCAAGTATGTCTTGAAACAATGTCTGTTAGACCAAATTTTTATTGGACATGAGAGCTGATGAACTTGTTTCTGTAGCTGGTGTGTTAAAATTAGAAAAAAAATTGAAGCCAATTTTCTTTGATGGCTTTGAATGGATAAATCTGATAAAAAGCCTTTTAGCAGAGAAGAATATTCTTTGACAAAGAACATTTGGCTTGTATGGTTTTATAATTACTGGTGGAAATTAGGAGAAAAGCAAGAGAGTAGTATACTGCTCAGACTTTATTCTGGTGCTGTGGTCCCCAGACACTCCTGGATGAGATTGCTTATGAAAACTTATATTTGCCCTGGTGAATCCACTGTTGTAGCAACTGAACACAAGCCTCAGGCACTCTGTTGTTAACTAAACTGAAGAAATGCCACTGTGATTCCAACTGTAATCACTGGAATATGAAGCAAAATGAACTGCAGCTGATTCAAGATGAGCCATAAGAAAAAGCAATTTATGCAAAGCAAGAGGCCTGCTGTGGTTTTGTGTGTGATGCATGTTCATACAGATGGTGGAAGAGGCTATCTCTAGTCCCATCTAAAGAAAATGGAATGAGGTTCTGAAATCAGGGTCTGTCAGCCGTGTCCCTGTACAATACAAACCAACAAGTCAGCCTCAGAAACCAGCTTCCTAGATAATTTTATGCTTTGCTTTGTTCTTTTTTTTTATCCCCAAAGAATATTCATTAATTCAAAAAAGAAGATAGGGAGAGGGGTTTTAACCTATTACGCTGATACCCTTTTTATACCTGAGAACGAGTTTTGCCTAGCAAACCACTTAAACATTTAGTAAATGTATGACATTTGGAAAGCACCTCATTCTATTTACTGAAAATTTTATGTCACTCTCTCTCCTCATTGGACACACACACACTCTCTCTCTCTCTCTCTCTCTCACACACACACACACACACACACACACACAGAGTCATAATAAACTTTAAGCTTAAATGTATATGTTGGGAATGGTAGAGAAAGGGTATTCTCCGAGGATCGTACGTATTGCTAGCCTAGAAGTTCGTGAAATTCTTGACATTGTTTACAAGAAGCATAATTAAGAGAATCTGTCTACAGCAGGGAAGAGTGCTAGTTGTGAGCAGCAAATTTATTATCTATTATCTACTATCAAATCGTTAGAAAAGCTGTGGCAGGTTTGATATCCTCTCTGTGACCTTTACGTAGTCTATAGGGTTCACTTGGATTCCTCTTAGGACTCAGTTGAGATTTAGAAACTTGGTCCAAGTACCTCTACCATCTGATGAATGAAGCATGCAGTGGTGACAATACAGAAAATACTTAAAAAAAACTCTATGTAGTGGAAAGTTTCTTCCATGATATGATGTCTTAAAAAATCAAACAGGACTACTGTCTTCCTGTTTAAAATGCTTCATTGGCTTCACAGTTCTCTTTAAATAAACTCCAAACTCTTTACTATATCCTACAAAACCAGATACTTGCTCTGCTCATTAACTTCATCTACTGTGGATTTACTCCTCACATGTTATCTTTCAGATGCAAAGCCTTTGTATTTGTTGTCTCGGACCGTCCTAACAAAAATACCATAGTCTTGGTAATTTAAACAACAGGCATTTATGTTCTCACAGTTCTGAAGAGTGGAGTTATGAGATCAGGATGATCAACGTAGTCAGGTTTTGGTGAGAGCTCTCTTCCTGGCTTGCTGATGGCCACCTTGAGAAACAGAGAGATCTTTTTCTTCCTCTTCTTATAAGGCCACAGTCTTATAAAATTAGGGCCCCACACTTATGAACTCACTTAACCTGAATTACTTCCTAAAGAACCTATATATCCAGATATTGGAGGTTAGGGCTTCAACATATGATTTTTAGGGAGACACAATTCAGTTCATGGCATTTCACTCTTGGTCTCCCAAATTCATGTCCTTATCACATGCAAAATGTATCCATTCCATTCCAACAGTCCCAAAAGTCTTAGCTCAGTCCAGCATCAGCTCTAAAGTCTAAAGTCCAAAGTCTATCTAAATAGCAACCAAGTCACATATGGGTGAGATTCAAGGTATGATTCATCTTGAGGCAAAATTCTTCATCAGCTGCAAACCTATGAAACCAGACTATTTATATGCTTACAATATACAATGGTGGGTCAGGCATAGAATAGACATTCCCATTCCACAAAGGAAAAATTAGAAAGAAGAAAGGAGTGACAGAACCCCAAAGTTCAAAACCTAGCGAGACCAAATTCCACTAGATCTTAAACCTTGAGAATATCCTCTTTGGTTTGAAGTTTAGCCCTCCAGGCCCCCTGGGGTGACAGCATCACTTCCCTGACTTTGCAGGGTGGCCCTCCTTACTGCCTCAGATCTCTACAAGGACCTCTGCCTCATTGCTCTCTGAGAAACCCCCACCCTTTAGCTCTCTTCCAAGATTCTGCCCACACAGCTCTCTGCAAGGGCAGCCCAATTCCTGAGGCACTGGAGAAGGTCATCCAAGATCACTTTAAACCTCCATGTCTAGCATGCATCTCAAAACTCTTCTAGCCTCTACCCATTACCCAGTTTCAAAGCTACTTCCACATGTTTAGGTATTTATCACAGCAGAATACCACTTCTTCTTGTCAAAATCTATCTTAATCAGCTAGGGCTGCCATAGGAAAGCACAACACACTAGGTAGCATAAATGCCAGAAACATATTTTCTTATAGTTCTGGAGGCTGGAAGTCTGAGATTAGGGTGCTTGCATGATCAGAATCTGGTGAGAGCCCTCTCCCTGGCTTGCATATAGTCTCCTTCTTGTTAGGTGCTCATGTGGCAGAGAGAGAGATTCCTTTCAATTTCTCTTCTTATGAAACCATCAGTCCGATTAGAGCCCACCCATATGCCCTTATTTAATTTAAGACTGTAATTCCAGATACAGTCACTTTGAAAGTGAGGGCTTAAACATACATTTTGGAGGACGTAATTCTGTCTATAGCCACTCTCTTTAAGTTCTCCACTTTGGGATCTTGGCATCTAGTCTTTTTTTTTTTTTTTTTTCCTGCATGGAACACTATTTTCCCTTTGCTTTTGCACAGCTGATTTCTCATTGTTCAGAGTTTGTGTGTCTTTTTCCTCTTCCGAGAATTTATCCTTGACCCCTTCAGTCAAAGGGAGATTATCTGCTACCCATTAGTCATTCTCTGTGAACTCACTACATGTGTTTCTTTTAGACAACTCATCACAGTTAAAATGTGTTTACTGTTTGCTTCATTTTTATTTTTTTCTTTCCCCCATTATGAGGGCAGAAACTTTATTTCATTTACCATATTATGCTTGTCAGAGTGCTTGGCACATAATTGGCTTCAATAAATTTGTATTGAATTTATCAATGAATGGTTAATAAAACTTGAGTACATACTTTGCCTTGCAGTCATGTTAGAGTAATTTTTTAAAAATAGAACCTGTTGGATTCCATCTTTGCAGATGCTAATAGTCTTTCCGTTAGGGTGAGTCACCTTTGGAAGAAAGTGAAAAATGTGATAGATGCCAGAGAGTGGAAGGATGCCTAGAGTCCTTCAGATCTGGGTTAGCTTTATCACTGTAGAAAGTGCGAAAGTGTATTTGGCCTTATCTTTCAAATATATAGTTGAATTTAGTAAAAATTTAGTTTGCAGTTCAAGATAATTGGGACACCTACCTAAGGTACTTAACCTCCTAATAGTAGATGGTCTACTGGAAATTGGATATAGGGATATTGGTTGTCCATCTTGATTCTTGACTTAATATTTCAATATTGCTAACTAAAGAGTTTTTATCTATCAAGATGTGCTCAGTTTCAAGTAACAGAAAATCCAAGAAATAGTGTCTTAAATCATAAAGCTCTTTATTGTTTACATAATAAGAAATGCAGAAGTAGGAATTCTCAAGGTTGGCCTCATGGTTCAATAACACAATCGTGAAAAGCTCTTTCTATCTTTCTGCTTCACCTATTTTAATGTGTTGGCTTTTTATCTTCATGTCTTTCACTGTTGGGTCACAAGATGGCTGACACAGCTCCTTGGTTCACATCCATGTGTAAGGGAAGAAGAGATAACACCAACTGTTTTCTTCTTACATCTGTCCTTCAGATAAAGTGAGGATAAAGAAGCCTTCCCCCAAATTTCACAGATTTTCATTTCAGTTCCATTGACTGGGCTGAGCCACATGACTGTATTTAGTTGCAAAAAAGCCTGAAAGCGAAATGATATGAAAAAAATAGGATTTATTTTGACAGGCCTACATAAATAATGATTTAATTCCTGGGCTATGGGAGAAGGCTACCTCCCTTGAGAGAAAAGTCTTTTGGTCCACTGTTGATCACAAAATTGGGGTTTTGTTGAGAAGGAAGTAAGGGAGAGATAAGGAAGGGACTTCCTTACCTGCTAAGAATTGTGTTATTTCATTTAAGAAAAAAGTAGCAGCAATTATTCAGAACCAAAAGAAAAATTTTCTTTAATTTGAATAACAAATGGTTCAGAGTTAACATTATGTAGATGAACATTTTGGGGGATGACCATTGAGAAGAAAACTTTAGCAAGACTGGGTCGCCAAATAATTAAAAGATATTTGCATTCTTTTAATTTATTTATTTTAAATACTGAATAAATATAGAATGTATTTTCTATCACATATAGTCACTATTTGCATTTGAATTGAAATCTTAATATTCTATTTTACATATATACATTTTTTTATCCATTCATCCATTGATGGACACTTGAGTTGCTTCTGCCTTTGGCTGTTGTGAATATTGCTGCTACATAACAGGTGTACACATTTCTCTTTGAGTTCTGCTTTCAATTCTTTTGGGTGTATAACCAGAAATAGAATTGCTGGATCACATGGTAATTCTGTCTTCAATTTTTTGAGGAACTGCCATACTATTTCCATAGTGGCTGTACCATTATACATTCCCATCAAGAGTGCACAAGAGTTCTGATTTCTTTACATCCTCCACACAGATTTTCTGTTTTTTTTTTAATCAAATTTTTTTATTGTAGCCACCCTAGTGGGTATGAGATAGTATCTAATTGTGGTTTTTATTTGCATGTTCCTAATCATTAGTGATGTTAAACATCTTTTCATGTGTTTGTTAGCTATTTGTATATCTTCTTTGGAGAAATATCTTTTCAAGTCCTTTGCCAGTTTTTAAACTGAGGTTTGTTTTTTTGTTTTTTGTAGCTGAGTTGTAAGAATTCTTTTCTGTATATATTCTAAACATTAACCAATTATCAGATACATGATTAGCAAATATTGTCTCTCATTCTGTGGGTTGCCTTTTTTGTTCCATTGATTATGCTCTTTGATGCACAGAAATTTTCAATTGTGATATAGTCCAATTTATCTTTTTTCTTTCTTTTGTTGCCTGTTCTTTCAATGTCATATCTAAAATCATTGCCAAATCCAATATCATGAAGCTTTTCTCCAATGTTTTCTTCCAAGAGTTTCATGGTTTTAGCTCTTAAATTTCAGTCTGATGCATTTGAGTTAATTTTTGTATATGGTATAATATAAAAGTTCAACTTCAGTCTTTTGCGTGTGGACTTGAATACACATCCTTTTAAAACTTGGTGAATAAAATAAAAAGTATATATATGTGTATCATTTTGATTGCATATTGTAATGTGATGGTTGTCTTCACGCTTGTGTGATTATCTGAGTTGCAAGTTGACCTAACCACTTTTTTTGTGTGAAATACGGTTTTTATTTGAAAGAATGACTGACAGTAAAAGTTTCATCATTCAGACAAAGGTACTGGCAAAGATTTTTCTTGAAAATTAATGAAGTGATCTTGCTGTTGAATGTAAACAACTGTGGCAACAGTTTCGTGCCAATAACAAAATTCAAACTTTCACATTAATTAGAAATTAGAAACTTTTGGAAATTTAATTATCTGCCATCCTTGAATGTGACAGCTTTCCAGATTGACTTCTCTGTCAAAATTAGTAGTGATATTCACAAATGTATTTTTTGACATCGTATAATGAAATGTGTCAACACTTAAAAGATCTCCTTAACTCAATAAAGCAATATTTTTCAAATGATCAACATTTAAATGGTGTTACAAAATCATACATGATTGAAAAGCTTATTTAAAGTGCAAATTAGACCAATGGATTTTAATGAAACAAAGTACAGAAATTCTGTGAGAGAAGTTCAGATTCCACATTACAGCTATTCTTTAAGAACTAACATGTATTGAGTTTTGGTGTAGTATCAAAGAATAATATCTATAATTATCTGAAAAGACTAAATATTACTACCATTTATAACTACATATCTATGTGAGGCTGGATTTCCATCACCTTCTTAAACTGCAATAACATAACAGATTGAAAGCAGAAGCACATATGAGAAACTAGCCATCTTGCATTAAGCAAGACATTAAAAAGATTTGAGGAAATTCAAACCATGACCTTGGGGTTTCAATGCTTCTTTGCCCTCTCAGTGAACAAAGGTAGTAAAATTTGTATGTGTATAACATTCATACGTGTAAGTATCTGACCAGTATGCATGTATAATATTTCCATATCTTGGCTATTGTCTGAATGTTTGTGTCCTCCTCAAATTCACATGTTGGAATCCTAACATCCAATGTGATAGTGTTAAAAAGTGTGGCCTTTGGGAGGTGATTAGATCATGAGGGTAGAGCACTCATGAATGAGATTATGGCTTTTATAAAAGAGATGCCACAGAGCTCCCTAGCCCTTCCACCATGTGAGGATGTGAGAAGCCTGCGACCCAGAAGAAAGCCCTCATCTGACCATGCTGGCACTCTCATCTCAAATGTCAAGCCCCCAGAACTGTGAGAAATAAATTTTCATTGTTTATAAGATACCCAATCTGTGGCATTTTGTTATAATATACCAAAAGGACCAAGGCATAATATATGTGTATTATAAAATCATGAGTTTATACCAATACTTACTATTCTGTTCCAGTACCTCAGAGCTCTTTTCAGCCTCCCTCTTTCCATATTTACAAATATCTTCTCTATTAATGAGAACCTTGACTCCCTTTATTCTTAATATTTTGTTTATTTGTTCAGTAAAACCCATCTCTCAACCACACTGGCTATGGCCTCGCTATAAACTTGTCTACCATGTAAGTGCAATAGTCTTCTCGCAAACAGTTTTCCCTCTGGTGAGAGAAACAGGTAATAAACAAGCAAGTATGTATATGTGTATGTATACATATATATATATCTGGTAGTTACAAGTATGGTGAAATAAAACAAAGGAATGTGATAAAAAGCTAGACACGTTAGGTAATTAGGGAAGCCATATCTGGGCGGATGACTCTGGCCTAGAACCCCAGTTTTGAGAAGGAGCCAGCCTCATGAATACCAGGGGTCCTGTCAGTGGGAAGTATGAAATGAGCAAAAGGATTGAGGCAGAAAAGAATTTACTGGGTTAGGAATGCCTAATCTATTAATACAAGTAACAGAACACTTGATTAAGTAGCTTGGTCAAACCTAGGTTTACTTTTCAAGATAACACAAAGTTTGGAGTAGACAGATTTCAGCAGTGATTTGATGGCTTAATGTACTCAGCACCAAGTCTCTGAGATTCTCTTGAGTAGTGGTATGCTAGAGCAGCCTGTAAGAGCGGATTGTTAAATTTTCAGGAGTTGGTGAGCTGGTCGTGAAACAGGCATCATTAAAAATTAAATTTTATGAACAATTACATTACTTAAAAAAGGCAGTACATACTCAGAAGCTCATCACTTCCTAATTATTTTACTACATTTCACTCTTATCTATGTACTTAAGGTTATTTATATCTATTGTAACTATATGGTGGAAATACTGTATAATGGTATGCTTATTTCATGTGTTTTTTTAAGTTGATGTTAAGTGATATCTCACTGTGGCCTTTACATAGAACACGGTTGGGGTATTTACACCAAGGAAATCAGCAAATGCGATATATAAGAACTTCCCCCACTCCCCACCTCCTGCACAAAAACTGTTAACATTTAATAACACGTGATTGCTCTTGAGGCTTTTCCTTTATGGTAGAAAAATGTCTGCTGCCGCTTCAGTTATAACTTCCATAAGGTCAAAGAAAAGGTGAAGGGTTGGGATGGGGTGGAATGAAAGAGAGATGATGGGGGAAATGTGATTCCTGAATTAGAAAAGCAAATGTGCCACAGGCCACTTCTAGCTGGATGATGTCCGGGGGTCGGGCTGGAAATGTGGGTTGGCTAGGCCACTCAGGGGCTGCCCCAGTGTTTGGGGGCTGCAGAGGACTCTGAAGCACAGGAAATGAGGAAATCATGGTAAAATGATGCAAATGGAGAGGTAAAACAAACATGATTAGAGAGTAGATGGTGTTTTATAACCTGCCCTCCCACTTAATACATGACAAATCTTTTTATGTTATTCTTCTACAGCACAGTTTCTAAAACTACAGAGTATCACATTATTGAATTCTTTCCCTAAAGGAAATTCAATTAATGGCTTGAAAATCTTAATATTATTTAGTGTACAGTGTTTACCATTCATGGTCAATACCCCAGACAACATTTACTTGTGTTTCATAGGAAAAAGAAAGGGACAGGAGATAATCTGGTTAAATGTAGAAATTGGAAGTATTGTCAGGGGAAAAATAGCTATTTTCAGGTTTTGATTATGGTATTCACTTGGTGAAGTATAAGAAAAAAAATTAGGAAATACAAGACAATTTTGACACCTTAGCCTTAAGCTTCTGCATTAAAATAAGAGGAAAATAATGTTCATATATCAAGGGAAATAGGTTACAAGCTGAAGCATGAAAACCTCTTCACACAATCAAATGTACTGCCAAAAAGGAATTAGTGGTATTCTACTTATTTTCATTGAAATAATGCTAGAGACTCCAACTCTGGTAAAAATTTAGCAGCTGAAGGCCCCAATTGAATTAATTGAACTTTCCCAGGAAGGAGAATTCTAGTTATTGCTTTTCTATTTTTCTAAACTTGTTGCTATTAAATTACAATAGGCACTTACAGCCTGTGAAAGCATTAGCTGTGGCACTGAAGTTCCCTAGGCTGCTCAGGTCCTGCTCGCACTTCTTATGAGGCAAGTGTCTCCGACTCAGCTACGTTTAAAAGTTGGAGACTCCATCCATTTTAGAGCTTTCAGTTTCCAAAGAAGAATGAAAATAAAGGTTTTAATGTGGAACATATGAGGCCTTTTTGTTTCAGAATACATTTTTCCCCTTGCCTATAAGACTGGTTTCAGAATTGAGCGCTGTCAAACCTGTCAAGGAAGCAAAGATAATTTCTAGCCTAAGAGAAGACTGATTTTAAATGTAAACCAGGGGAATAACGGGGCATTGAAAATCAAAATGAAGGGAAATATTGCTAATCTCTTTCCATTGAGGAAAAGTGCAGTTTAAATTAAGGAATCAGGTTTTTTCACCCTCTTTCAATGAGATGTCGAAGTAGGGCAGGCTCTTCGTATCAGACAAAAAAGGTGCTGGAGTTGAGATTTTCTCCCCTGTTGTTACCAACAAGTAGCCTGAAATAAATACTCTTTGAAAAAAGAAATTTGACTGATAGCTCCTGTTTGCCTTTCAAACTATCATTTCATTTTTATTTCCTGTAGTTCAGCATTTTCATTCAGAGAGCTACATTTCTGGTCAGAAAGGGAAACTTAAAGTGGAATCAAATAGTAAATGGATGAGACAGAAATTCTCCTGTACATATCATTCCAAATGCCAGAATTACAGATGATGTGTTAACCTGTGACACGCTCTTCTGTTCTTATATTTTTTGATAAGTCAGGAATTCTAAGAATAATAAATGTGTGAAAAGCATAGATATTGTTTCCTGAGAGAGCCTCCTTCCATCTATCTAGCTGCACTCCAAAGAACAAGAGGAACCTCAGAAGCTGCTACCTTTTTCAAAAGCATCTTGACATTTCCAAAAGGAAAAGATTGGCTGTATTTTAAATTCTTTATATGACTTCTCCAAATAATTTATTGGATGCTAATAAGGTATCTGTTATTCTTTCAAGCTCTGTATCAGCATTGCCTTGTTTAATATTGACAATAACTTTATGAGATAGTGATACTATCTCCTTTCTATAGATGAGAGATTGAGGCTTGAAGAGATTTAGTAATGCTATACAGCCAATAAGCAGTAGAATTACAGAAGAGCCCATTCTTTTAATCATTACAATTAATTGTTTCCCAACACAAAGCATATAGCAAAATGATACTAAAAAGGCAGCTGTACTACTTACCCTCACCATCTGGGACCTTTTGACTTGGTATGGAGATGCAGAGATGGGGATGGGTGGGGCCAGGTATCCATGCTGTGGGTTTGTGTGTTCTTACCAGTGGCAGACTATGCATAACCCGTAGTCTTAAGGAAGTTCTGCATGCTGGAGTTGTATTCACGGAAATAACACCTTAAATTCTAAGACAGACTAGAGGCCAACCACTTTTGAGATTAGGAAGAATGCGCCATAATGGCAAATTACAGGAGGCTTACCTGAGGAAATGAGTATAGAATATAACAGATGAATTGAAAATTCTGACCTGACTTTGGAGATCATTTTTGTGAAAGTAGATGAGGTGATTTCTTGAGAAACGTCCTCTGGCAGTGTATTGATCAAGCTTTTGACAACACCTTCCACTGCAAAATTCTGAAATGTTTTCTTTTTTGAATGGGCTAAGTTTTAAAATATGTAATCTACTTCTTATATTTATGTATGGCTTTCTTCCCTGGAACTAAAGGTTTTTTTTTTTTTTTTTTTCTTTCAATAATGTAAGTACTAAAATGATAGATTACTTATATTTACTCTAAGAACTTGCTGGAAGTGGAAAATATATACATATATATGTAAATTATGTTTAAAAAAACCCAAAACAAAATTCACAGTTGAAAACATATTTTTTTAAATTAATTAGATGGTTCAAGCAGGTGTTGGGCTTCTAAAAGAATAGTGGAGTTTCCCAAGGGAAAGAATGATGAAGAAATTACTGTGAGAATTTTACAGAAGAAAAGGGGGTATTTGTAATTTTAACCTATGTGGTAACTTCTCATTACTTGAATAGATGCAATTAATAAGAAAGTTTTAGTGAGATGTGCTCTCTTGTTGAATATGTTCTGGTGTCTTGTGTCACATGAAACCAGGAAGTAGGTAAGTAACTGTTTTATGAAATCAGTCATGAAATATTTATGAACATTAAGAAAAAATAAAATGGACTTAAATGTCAACCATATAAAAATAGTATTTTTTTTTCTGTTAATCTTTGTGGAAAGTTTATCTTCTTTCAGCTGTAAATGCTATATTTTCAGTAATGTTGCAGTATCATACTTCTACATTTTGAGGTCTCAAGAAAAATTCTTTAGTTGTGCAGTGCATCTTATTGATTTGCATATAGTAACAAATAAAAATTCAATAGGGCAAATTTGAAGTAGCAAAATATAAAATATTAACACATTTCTATTTTAAGCAAAAATGAAATTCTTCAAATCTCTCTTAAAAAATTTAAAAATTCATAATTTCAAAGTTGGCATTCTGAGTAATTATAAGCTGTGTTTATGCTTTTGCCACATGGCGGAAATATTTTCAAACTGTGTTTATGTATATCAAGATGTCTGCGAGTGTTTTTGCTAACTATTTGCTGTTTTTTAAAGCAAAGCTATTATAATTTAAAAGCATTCTGAAAATATACTATATAGCAAAGTCATAAAAGCAATTGTTGAATGATGGTATTAGCCCATGTGGACATTTTTTTCTGAAAAATCAATAACTTTAGAATAAAAAAGGTGGTTAAATATGTTGTGCTTTAGAAGTATAGTTAAAAGTGAAAATATGCTATAATGGCTACAGATTTGTGATCCTTCAAACAATCTCTTTATATTTATTCTTTGGGGAAATTTTCAGGGATTAATTAGTGCATTTAAATGATCATTCAAATATAACTGGTCTTGACATTTTAAAATCAAAGACTGATACTATAGTGTGTAGAACAGTGGGCATTCATGTTAGGGTGTGCATAGTTATAATCTAAGGTAAAATCCTGAAAGTTCATTAAAACTGTATTTAAAATGACCTGAAACCTTTGCTTCACTGTGATGAGATTAAAGTTTAATCAATTCCTGGAAAGGTAAATGGGACAACCAGAGTTGAATTACTGTCAACCATAATTCATTCCAGTCTTGGGCTAGAATCTTTCTTCCCTGAAAAATATGGTCAAGTGTAAGAGAGTAGATTTCTGTGAAGAAGGGAAAATAGGAAATGGGTAAAGAAACCATGTCTGTTAGAAAGAATATGAGAAAGAGAAAAGAAAGGTATATGTACAATTAGGGTTGCAGAGAAATTGCCTTAATACCACTAAAGCTTCAAGTCTTCCGTTTCTTTCTTTATCACACACACATACACACACACACACACACACACACACACACACACACACAGCTTCTGCATGTTATGCATATTCACAGAAAGTAGCTTTCCCATATTCCTTAAGTCAGTGTATGCATCCACTGTTCTTTTCAAACATACTGAGATGACGAAGTTTGGGATTTATTCACAGTGGTTTAGCTGTGCAAGTTCTGTTTTCTCAATGTTGAAGAAATTCTTGTCTTTTCATGATGTCATGACTCTGCATAAAGATCTCATTTTAGACCCTACTGTTAGAATTACCAGGGTCTCAACACCAAAATATGAACTATTTGAATTTGTTTCACCTGAATCCCTAGTTTTCCTCAGACTGAATATAAAGATAGAAAGACTACATTTTAGGAAAATATCTGAATATTCTTCTGCATTCATCTCATAAGACCTCACTGGATGTGTTTCACTCAAATGCACAGTTAAAATAGTGTCAATTTTATTTCATGCTTCACATGCCTGACTCTATTTTATAGGTGGAGGATTCTCTAGAATGGTTGAACTACTCTTTGGAGTCACACAGGGTAAAATTCCAGACCCATGCTGTCCTGTGTGCTTGTGCCTCCATTAGAGACAGTCATGCTGAGCCGTAATTTCGACTAACATTGTTGGCTTGATGACATGCAGGTTTACTTTTTCATCTTAACGGACCTGGAGGAGGGGGGGAGAGAAGCAATTTTTGGTTTGATGAGGTGCCTAGCTGACACTTAGGCCTAGATTTCTAAAATGTCCTGAAGCTAAATTCAGAAGAAATGGAGTTGATTTTTGGTAGGTCCCTGCTGCCTTTTGAATGCCACTTTATCCACTGCTGTTGGTTTTGATAGGGCTATTATATAACCTGTTATTATTAAGGTCTATAACCTTGGGCTGTCTGTGATTGTGAACTTTCTCTTGATAACTGGCTCAGATGCTTTTTACTATTTTGGTTCTGGGGCAGACTTGGGATAATACATATCTATAAGGTTCTGCTTTATCAATTTGTATTAATTGCTTTGAATTGCAATTAAAATTTATGTGGACATGGGAGAGGCTTGCACATTCCTAAATGTCCAGTTAAGACCATTTATTAATGGTTAAAATGTCATAGGATGCCAAGAGCAAACAAGAAGAAGATGAATACCTCCTCTCCTGGTAACATTTTCTTCACCTTCCTGTCCTATCATATAGATTAATGTGTTGTTTTGGGAAAGGACTGAAATTGGATAATACTCTGAAAGGCTGAGTTGAGGAGAAAAGGGTTTCTTGGAACCCATATATCTTCATAAAAAATGTTGACTTTTGAGACAGGCTGAGGTGTAGCATTGTCTGTTTTGCAGATGGCTGATAGGCTGCAAGAGGACGATAAAATCTCCAAGGTTACTCCCATCCAGATTGATCTTTGATTTCATTTAAGTTGCCCTAGAATCACAACTGCATAGGCAGTGGTAAAAGAGGCGTCTCAGTATGACATGGAAGAGAGAATCAAAATAATAACCAGCTTAGCTACAAATTTAAGCAAGCAATATAAATATTAAGCAGAATATGCCTACAATTCCTCTTGCTTTGTTAGTGAAGAACTTGGAGTCAGTAGGAAATTAGATAGGTCTTAACATGTGTGACAGTAGCGCAACAAAATTTGTTAAAACTGAATTATAGAGTGACAATGAACTGGAAAAGTTGGCAACACATGGAATAATGGCAAGATACTCTGAACTGAATGGAGAGAGTCAAGTGGTAGTAACAAATGAAGGAAGAAAGAAGGCTAAAGCTGGCCTGCGTGAACCCTGGGGGGAAAACTGTGGCTTTATCTTGTGCTGCAAAATTTCAGTGAATAAATGGAATAAATGTTCAAGCTAAAGCAAACAAGTCTCATGAGGGTTGTCTGAAAAGGACCAGTGGTAAAAAATGACTGAATAGCTACCTATCATATCAGGAAGCATGGGAGGTAAATACTGTTTCAACCAGAGTTAGACATTTTGAGGGAGGAAAGAGAATCAACCAGAATTAGGACACATGATGGAGAAAGGAAAATCATGCTAAAGACAAGAGCATTCTATAAGAGAGATCTGACTATATAAGACATTTTCTTGAGAATCTAATAGTGTTAGTTAGCAATGTGTGTATGTATCAGTTTGTTGGGATAACTTTAGCTACAAGTAACATAAAAGCCAATTTAAACTGACTTTTAAAATAAGGACACTTACTGCCTCACAAAATTGGTAGTCCAGTGTTAGGCCCTCCTAATTGTCTTAATTAGTGACATAATTCAGTTTTACTTCTTAGATGTTCTTTAATCTTTAAGAGAGCAGCAAGATGGATTTAATTAATCTGGCTTAATATCCATGCATAGCACAAGCCACAGGAAGAAATTATTCTGTTTTGAGACCAAGGCATGGTTTCATAAGTCTCTAGAAAACTTCCTTTCAGATCTCACTGAACATCATTGCATCTAATAAGCACCCCAAAGAGATGCAGGATGGGATTAACATGAGATCAATCATATCTACTCGATAGATGAATTCCCTGAATTCACTTGTGAGAGACAATAAACAAATTTGTAGTAATTTGGAGGAAAATTTGTGATAACAAACAGCTCTAAAATCTCAGGAACTTAAAGCAACAAAAGTTCCTCACTTGCTATCTCCATATCATTTTGGTGTACTCGTTGTGGGAATCAGGCTAAAGGAGCATCTCCTATCTGGAGGAGTCTTGTGAACTGTGTTGGCTTTTCCATCAAACCCTCTTGACCCTGTATAGTCTCTCTCTCTCTCTACTCCCTGTCTCCTCAAGAAACTGATCTGTTTTTGTCAGTGTAGATTAATTTGAATTTTTGGAATTTTATATAAATGCAATGATGCAGAATGCAATTTTTGTGTCTGGCTCTTTCATTTAGTAGAATGATTTTGAGGTTCACCCATGTAGTTGCATGTATCAATCGTTAATTCCTCTTTATGCTTAATAGTATTCCTTTGTCTTGATGTACCACATTTTGTTTTTCACCTTTGAGTAGTTTTCTGTTTTTATCTATTTTGTATAAAGCTGTTTTGAAACTTCATGTACAATTCTTCACATGGATATATGCTCTTTTATGTAAATATTTTAATTTTGTAAACATTCTAATGTATTTAAAAGAAATTAAGAGTAGAATATGGATTTATATTTATCCAGATATTTCTTATTTCTGATGCTTTTCAATTCTTCTTGATAATCCAAGTTTCCCAATGATATCATTTCTCTTTAGCCTAAAGAACATCCTAAAGTTTTTTTTTTTTCTGATACAGTTTTGTTAGTGAAAAATCTTCTCAATTTTATTTTACATGAAAATGTATTTACTTGCCTTTGATTCATTAAGGAGATTTTTGCTGGGTACAGAATTCTGGCATTTCAGGGACTTTTGTTTGTTTTTTGTTTTCTATTTTGGCATCACTTTAAAGATATTGTTCCGCTGTTTCCTGGCTTCCATAGTTTCTAATGAAAAGTACACAATAATTCACATCATTGATTCCCTGTATACACTGTGTTGATTTTCTCTGACTGCTTTCAAGATTTTCTCTTTATTTTTGTTTTTCAGTAGTTTGACTATGAAGAATCTAGCTTTGGTTATCTTTGTATGTACATGATTTGCTGTTCAGTGAACTTCTTCAATAGATGAATTTATGTTTTTCAATAAATTTGGGGGAGTTCCCATCATTATTTATTCAAATATATTTTTTCATTCCCATTTTTTCTTTCTGTGACTCAAATTACATGCATGTTAGACTTTGTAAATACTATCCCACACATCCCTGCAGTTCTATTTATTTTCTTTCATTCACTTGGATATTTTATGATCTGTCTTCATGTTTGAAGTATTTTTTTTCTTCTGTCATCTCTATTCTGCTTTTCAACTCATCCATTAATTTTTTCTTTTAATTTTAGATCTTGTATTTTTCAGTTATGAAATTTGGTCTGTTTTTATATTTTCCATTTTTTCACTGAGAATCTCTACTTTTCTATTTATTGGAAGTGCATATCCCTTTACCCTATTGGATACAATACTTATTAATAATAGCTGCTTTGAAGATTTTGTATGATGATTTCAACCTTTGGGTCATATCCATATTGGACTCTGTTTTGTTTTGTTTTCCTTAAGAATGGGTCCTTTTTTTTTCTTTGCTCTTTGTATTTCAAGTAAATTTTGTATTGTGTCCTTAATAGTATAATTGCTATGTTATCAAAACTAGATGCTGTTGGATTACTTCAAAAATGTTGATATTTTTTAAGATATTTAAAGATATATTTTTACAAGATAATTTTCATATATTCAATCAGAAAATTCTGTCTCGTTTTTAAAATTTGGGGGCAGCTTAGATTTAATCTCATTTTAGGTTTCAGTATAATCTCTTATTTTAGATATCTGTACAAGAGTCAGATTTGAGTTTATGCTGATCATTCATGGTTCAAAGATTAAACAATGATTTGGATGGAATTTATTCTCAGAACCTAGAGCTTCCCTTATTTGTTTCTCTCCTTCCCTGGATTTGTCTTTTAATTGGTAATGGTTACTCTAGGCTCTGTCCTCTGGATTATCAGGCCAGAAAGGTTGTGGGTTTTCTCTCAGAATTTTAGCTTCCTTGTATTTTGCCATGACTGTGTTATACCCTCAATATAAAGCCAGAAAAATGGGGACCTACCTGATTGTAATCCTTTCTGTTAAGTTTTCACTCCTTTAAAATTTGTCTGCTTTTCCCCATTCTCTACAGCTTTTACTTGTTTTTTCTTTTAATATTTCATACAGAGTTTTAGAAGCTTATTCCATCATACAGAATAAGAAATCTGCCCTGGCTTTTTTTTTAATATAAATTTATGTATTTATTTATTTATTTATTTATTTAGTGGCTGTGTTGGATCTTCGCTGCTCCGTGCAGGCTTTCTCTAGTTGCGGTGAGCAAGGGCTACTCTTTGTTGTGATTCACGGGCTTCTCATCTTGTTGCGGAGCACAGGCTGTAGGTACACGGGCTTCAGTAGTTGTGGCACATGGCCTCAATAGTTGTGGCTTGCAGGCTCTAGAGCACAGGCTCAGTAGTTGTGGTGCACAGGCTTAGTTTCTCTGCAGCATGTGGGATCTTCCTGGACCAGGGATCAAACCCAACGCCCTGCATTGGCAGGCAGATTCTTAACCCCTGTGTCACCAGGGAAGTCCCTCTTCCCTGGCTTTTAAACTTTCTGCTTGACAGTAACACAAGTGATTTTCATTCACATTTCTTTGGCTTAATGTAGCTATATGGCCATGCATATCTCCAAGAGGGCAGAGATTGTAACCCTATAATGTGTCCATAGATAAGACACTATTTGTAAATAGTCTTGAAGACTACAGGCTAACACATCTCAGAATTATGGAAAGGTGAAATAACCCAAACTTTACTCAAGAGATCTGCTTTAAAACATGTTCTACAAAATGGGAGATAAACTTCTTTCGAAAAATTGGGGAAAGATTAGATATGGTGGTCAAGGATATTTTAATCCTTGTGTATGAAGTTTCAATTGTGTATAAATAGAACATGTTCATGTACTATTTGAGTAGTAAGACCATAACTTTTTAAAGAGATAAATTTGATTACTTGGAGGAAGAATGAAAAGACAAATGGTTGATAGGAAAAATATATATATATTTTTTGTATTATGCCTATCTTAGATCTTATGATTGGCACTGTCTTCTTACTCTTCAGGCTGTTAGTGCAATGAATAGTTGATAAACAAAGGATATAATAATATCTAAATAATTATGGTAATTTTTACAAAATAAATTTTTATTTCAGCAGACATTCTTAAGGCCTTTATTTAGAAGATACTTTCCAGAGAATTTAACTAAGGTACACTGCAGATGTAATTTAAAAATTATTACAAATTATCAATTAAGTATAAAGACCAAAGTTTAATTGCCTAGTAGTTATTAAATAACTTATTTGAATTTCCAAAGTATAATGTAAATATTCAGTAATTTGTAATACATATAACTAATATTTAAAACTTAATAAATGTATATCTTAAAAGATATAATATCCAAAATCTGTAATTAGAAATATAAATGCTGTTATCAAATAAGACAAATTTAATTCATTCGTTTCATATGTTTCAGTAATATAACTCACTAAGTAGAAAAAAATCACTAAATTTACAAAATACCAGGTTTGTCTATGTTAAATAAAATGCAGCTAGTTCTGTTTCACAGGGAGATATTGATCTTATACAATCTTTAATGTTTTCTCTTAAGATACCAATGATCACCATTTCATCTAATAGGAAAAATTATGTCAGTTCAAATAAATAAATTTAATCTGTATAGTTTCCCAATTTCAGCATATGTATCTATTTCAGTAATTCCCAATGAAAAATCCATTGCATAAATTAAATCTCAGGCAGAAATTTTTCTGAACTGAAGTTTTCAAAATTGGCCTATCATATGGGTCTGAAAAAGGATTTCATTTATCATTTGCATTTCCTTGATGTCCAGTGAGATCGTCTATCCTTTTATATCTGTATCAATCAACGGAGTTGTATGAATTATCTGGTCTCATCTTTTGTCCACCTTTCTATTGAATTTATTTGTTACTTAATAATCTGTAGAGATTCTTTGTATATCTTGGGTATTAATAATTTCTCAGCTATCTGCATTTATTATTTTCATCCTCTGTGGCATGTCATTTTACTTTATGATATTTGATAAACAAACATTACCACACTATTGTAGTAAATTTAATTCAGTATACTTTTCCTTCATAAATTTTTTTCTATGCACCCTTACTAATAAAAAATTTTAAAGAGTTTCTTCTATAACTTTTATTAAATTTCTAAAAGTTTTCCTTCCCCTTCTTGGTGTTGAATACACCCAGGATTGATTTTTTTTTTTTTTTTTGGTGGGCTTTGAGTAAAGGATATATTGTTTTCTGTTTGGAAAAGCAATTGTGAAAGCAACATTCCTTGAGTATGTATATCTTTTCTTGTCCCCTGACATGGGATATCACCTCAGTGTATACCGAGTGCACATATCTTTCATATGTTACTCTTTTACAATTTCTTCTTTTTTACTGTTTCCTCTTTTTTAAATCTTGGAAATAATTTTGAGGAGAAATGCATCTCTCACTATACTCTTGTGAAACACCCTCCACTTGAGTGTGTGATGTATTTAATAACTTCTACTGAATAGAATGCAGCAGAGGTTATTAGGTTGTAAAAAGTAAGGGGCATCCCTCTTGGGCACTTTTTCTCACTCACAGATTCCTCACTCAAGGGGAAATAACCTGCATGTTGTAGGGAGTCTTAGGGAGAGCCCTTGGCAGGGAACTAATGGCTCCAGCCAGTAGCCAGTGATGATGGTCTCTTAAGTGAGCTTGGAAGTGAGATACTCCTCCAGTTGAGTCATGAGATAACTACAGATCCAAACACAACATAACTGTAGCAATTAAGAGATCCTGAGACATTTAGGCACCCAGCTAAACCATTCCTGGATTCCTGAGCCAAAGAAACTGTGGAATTATAAATGTTTGGTGTTTTAAGCTGTTAAATTTTGGGGTAATTTGTTACCCAGCAAATATAACAAATACAACTCCCATCCTTCTTTACTTACAACCGCAACCTTGATATTCAAAATGTAGTCCATGGACCTGCAACATCCAGGATTTTTTTTAGAAATGCAGAATCTCAGGCCCCTCCCACAACATACTAAATCAGAGTCTATATTTTAATAAATTCCCCATGTCATTTTTAGACTAATAAAAATTGAGATGTTATAGTCTAGAAAGAATTGTTCTTTTAATCAGAGGTAGGGAATAGTTATCAAAAAAAATGATTGCTGATAAATAACAAGAAGGACTATTGCTAATAAGGAAAATCTCTCAGAAAAGAAGGATTAAGATTGGGTAAAATCATACTAGAAAAAAATTTCCTGGAGGCATGAGAATCTCACATCATTAATTACTAGCCACATGGAATTTGAACTTTGAAATTCAAAGAAGCAACAATGATGAAATCATTGGTTTACTTCCATAAGAAGTGAACTTTGACAAGATAAATGATAGGCAAAAATAAATAGGAAAGCTTTTGATGAAAAGCTTTGACCATTTTACTGTGACAGCCAACATTTAAATGTGTTATATTCCATCATGACATGAACTCCAAACCATTACTCTCCAAGGATGTTGTGTCAATGTATTTTTCTTTATAGCAACCTAATCAATTTTGAGGTCTTTTTGATGTTCTTTTTTTCTTAATTCAGAAGAATTGCCTATTGTGGGATCTTATAAGTAAATAACTTGCTTAAACGTAGGTCTTTCCTTCAATTGAAACAATTCCTCAATCTTTTCTTGACTTTCATATTTTTCAATAAACTAGTTATTTTGTAGAAATGTTCCTCAATTTGATTTGTCTGATGTTTCCTTATGATTAGATTCAGATAGTGTCTATTTCTCAGGATATCATGATGCTGTATTTTTCTCATTGAATCCTAGTTTGTGGTGTACAATTTCAATGTGTTCTGTTACTGCCAAGTTTAACTTTGATCACTTGAAGAAGGTGATATCTGCCAGGCATTATAAAGTTCCTATTCTACCTTTTGAAATAAATAAGTACTTCATGGAGTAGTATCTTGAGACCTTGTGTATCCTTTCAGACCTTCATTTCATTTATTTATTTATTAAACTTAATATGGACATATGGATTTTAATTTTATTTGTTGAGTTTTAAATTTTTACTGTTATTCATTTTGACACTCAAGTTGTCTCTGATTTGGCCAGTATGAGTCTTTTCAATAATGATGGTGTATGATTCTCATATTTTTTAAGCACTTCCTTCCTTTCTGGAATCAGAAAGTATTTTAGGCTCATCAGGTACTTTCTCTGCTCCAACCTTGGAATTGGCCCTCTCTGCAATGAGCTCTCATTCCCTTTAGTAGGAATGGTATTTAGACACCAGTGTTTGAGAACTAGATGTGTTCATTTGTATTGCCATGTTGCTACTAAATGGTGGTGAGACTTCTGGCTCCCATTATTCTCCATATATTGAATTTTGAAATCAGTCTCCATATATTTCACCAGTCTCCTCTCACTGTCACCACATCTCAATTCCTGGCCACAGTGTGGAACCTATATCTCCTCACTGTGCTTAGATTCCAACACCCCATCCTGAGCCTTCCCCTTGTATAGATGTCCTCTATACTTAGTCTCCAAAATCATGTTTGGAGATATGCCTGGGGCACTTGCCCATGCATGGACTCCCTCTTCTCTTTACTTAAGCTCTAAACCCTACATTGGGTTGATTCTCACACCTTCCACCACTCCTTCATGGACACTCTTCTCATGTCACTCACAATTGGTACCTTGCATGGGTCACCCTCCTTACTCTGCTCATGCCAGGACCCCACTCCTCCTCCACACTGACAGTCTCCTCACTCTTGCTCAGGTTACTTCTCTCCTGGGCCAATGCCCACCTCACCCTATTTTGACACCCTACACCGGTCCCCCCCACCCCCCAACAAGCACTCCATTAAAAATGGCTTTTGGACTGAATCGTCTGGGAAGAAAAAGAAGGGGAAAGATAGAATAGGGGTAAAGAAAAAGGAAGAGACAATATACTTTTAGCAAACTACTCTTTTGCTAAATCAATCAGAGCTACTTTTAATTCTTTGCAACTAAGAAACCTGACTAAAACACACTGTAAGAAAAAACTTCCATTCAGGGAATGCCTTTTGTAGGCAATTTATAGAGCTGCTGAAGAAATAACCCAGCTATCTCTACTATATTCTGTGTTCTAAAATCCACCTACTATTTTTGTAACAAATAAAGCCAACAAAAGACAGATATTTGAAGAAATATAACATGATAAAATAGACAAAGCTAAACTGGAAAAAATGAACCCAGAGGAAACAAAATGAAAAAAAAAAAGAAAACATAAAAAAATTTTTTAATCTTATTTGTGACTGTGGAGACAGTTGAGGCGATATTGTATACATAAACCAGAATAAGGTGCTGTGAGGGAGGGAAAGAGGGAAGGAAAGGAAGGAAAAGGAAGGGAGGCAGGGCCACCTCCTAGAGCTTTACCCAAAACATATCATTGGTCTCCTCTGTTCTCTGATGGCTAAACTTCTTTGAAATTCTATTATTATTTTTCCTAAACCAATAGAGAGATGGGGCAATGATCAAGTCCTCCCTTTACAGCATGCATATACTCTTTTTACAAATAATATGTATACATATATATGGTTTTTACATCTATGACCTTTGTACATGAAGACAGTTTGGCCCAGTGGTAAAGAATACAAACTTTGGAACCTAGAGTCTGACTGCCTGGGTTTGAATCTGTGCTCTGCCTGTGGTAGCTGTGTGACGTAGGCAAGTTACTTAACCTCTCACTGTGACTTGGCTTCCTCATCTATAAAGTGAGGATGATCACAAAATTGTAATAAAGATTAAATGGCAGTATCAGTAAAGCACTCAGATGAGTGCTTAGAACGTGACAATTTCTCTTTTAGTATTATGACAGTATTTATTTATGTTATGTATACATCTGCTGCTACACATTTGCTCTACATGTTTAAAATTACACACTCAATAGAACTTCTTAAAAGATATCCTAAAACATCAATACAAATTGAAGTTCTAGTTTTTATTCCTGCATGCCGGAGGCCATCTTGCACAAGCTCTGGGATGAGTGTCATTTAGCAGTCGGTGATCTAGAGCAACAGCATATGGGAATCCAGTGAGGTGGTGGGAATCCCCACCAGGGGATTTTAGGAAATGAATAGTTACAGGTTAAAAATGCAGCCAAGAACTCTGCACCACAAGTATAAGCCACCAATATCAAGGAGGACCTGTACCTGGATTAGTTTCTTTTACGATAACTCATTTCCTGTCAGGAGAGGGAGAGATTGTCAGGTTTGACTCACCTTGGACATATAGGTGGATGAAAGAGGAGAGACTAGAAGTAATAAGGAGTGAAGGGGTGGAAAAGAGGAAACTTCCTGGTAAAAGATACTCAACTGACGTATCTGTCACCTCCCACGTGGCAGAAACTGTGCTAATTAATGTCTCACACATCTCTTGGGACGCTCACAGCAACCCTGTGAGATTGGTTTTGTTTTTCCTGTATATTTAGTTGAGAAAGTTTAAATATTTTTCCGAGATAGCACAGTTCATAGAGATCTGTGCTAAAGATATGCTTTGAACTCAACTTGCCTAATTCCTTGTCTATCAATATTTTCATCACACCCAACAGTAAACTTCCTATTTTGTTTGATTATGTTAGAGTAATATTCTCTTTCTCACACACATACACACAACACTTATAAACTATGGTTTCATTGAGCATTTAATCATTCTTAAGAATTTTTACTTTTCATCATTTCTAGTAAACATAATGGTAGATACATGATGGTTTTATAATTAATTGTTATTGGTGGATTCACATAATTTGTAATATGTTTCCTTTGCTATTCATTTGAAACCATCTGTCTTAATATTCAATGCATTCAGCTTTGAATTAAAAAGTATTGGTTCTTAACCTTATTTTGGGACTTTGTCTTGTCAGAAAATCATAAAATCAATCTCTCTCTCTCTCTCTTTCGCTCTCTCTCACTCTCTCTCTCTCTCACACACACACACACACACACACACACACACTTTTAGTTAAGAAAAATGTTAAGACAAAAAACTTGAGCTGTTAATGGAAAATAGCATTAGAACTAGTTTTAAATTAAATTTGTTTAATTTATCATCTCTCTCATAAACCCCAGGTTTCTTTTGGTTTCAAATGGTCATTTGCTTAAGGAAAGGGCTGATCAGAAAGGAGGAAGACATGAGGAAGTATGTTTTTTATTATTATTTCATATTCCTAGATTACTATGGTGATTATTAATTTGTGAGTCAATTCAAAATTATTGTTCACTTCTCTTTTACATGTCATAGTGCATTGTTAATTTATAAGCATCAAACTACTGTAGTCTGTTTTTCCATCTACACAATGTCAATAAGATTTCATTTCTGACCTTACAAATGGAAAGTACAACTTAATTGGTTAAATGAAATGGCAGCTCCAATACCTCAAGTATTCCGTCAATCTCTTTTCATTCAACTAAAGGTCAGGAATATGTACACACATGCAAATGTGTTTTTCACATTGGGAAAATAGATAGGTTAAAGTGATGCAGTAGTTAGAAATGTTGAATATTGACAATCTAATAAAAAGTCACTAGGAAATATTTCATATAACCTTCAAACAATAGCCATATTAATAGGATTTAGGGCTGTAATTAATGTCTTCATAATCCATTTTATCATCTTTAATGTAATTACTCATAGAAGAAGTAAGAATTTTAGGGGAAAAAAGCTATATCCATTCCAAGTGCCTTTGTAAACATGTGCCAAATTCAATTTTTGTTTTCATTTCTTTTAACTTGATTTAGTTAGTTGGCTGTTAGTTGACATACAATCTTAATGTTTACCTGAAACTAATCAATGGTAACCTCACTGAATATTTGTGGCTAAAAAACAGCTGTAGTAGAAGGGATTATTGACTCTCAATATTTATATCACTTTTAAATTTTTATTTATTAATCTGGAAATTTCTAAAGTATGCAATGCTATTTGTTTGCTTGTTTGGAGATTTAGTGCTGCATATTTCAACACATGAGTTCACATGTTAGAAATCACAACTCTTTTATAACAGATGGTTCAGCATCTTGATTCCTGTAATGACCAAGCCTCACATTTCAGAGACTGTGAACCTTGTTGCTTCTTAACTCAGCCATTCTGATGTGTCTACCCAAGTATATGATGCTAAACATAGTGCAAGGGACAGAAAGAAAATTCCTTCCTGAGCCCTGCAGGCAATTGGTTTATACCCTGAAGCATGAAATTTGATTGCTCTTATTATCTGAACTTCCATACCTAATACAGTTGTCAGTTCTCACAAAATCAACCAGGCCTTTGTAAACATGCAGCTCTAGAATTGGACTTAGTAGCCTCTAGTTACAGCGAATTCCATAGACTGTCTTTATCCTCTGCAAGATGACATTACATACTCCAAGATTTTACGTCACTTAGCGGTAGCCACTGATCCTTCCTCAAAAATTAAGCACAGAATTAAACTAAAAAACTCTAGATGAAATTCTAGATGAAATTTCAAAAAGCCTCTGAAACTTAATGCAAGATAAATATGATTTTGCCTGATTTAATAGACAGATTCATTTCTCTGTCTTCTCTTCTGCCTATTTATTATATACTCACAAAAGCTGATCTACTAAAGACCTCGATATTTCCAAGTTATCAAACTACATTCACACGTAAGCTCCCTCCCCAGCTCCAGCAAAATGCTCTGCCGATGACCTGTGTGCTGCTAAATCAAATGATTTGTGTTATGTTCTCATCCTATCTGACCTCTCAGCAGCACTCAGCACAGCTCTATGTACGCCATCCGATTTGGAACACTGCCCTCCCTCTCTTGGCTTCCTCTACATCACATCATCCTGATTTTCCTAACACCTTTCTGATGATTTATCCTCCAATTTCCTTCTCTCATCCGACACCTAAACATCGTACAGTTTGTCAAGGTAGTACCAGGTCTGTGTGTATTTTGCCAGTAAACTCATCTCTATGTTGATGACTCTTGAATTTATAAGTCTAACCCAAATCTTCTTCTTGGTTCCAAAACTGTGTCTGATTGTCTACTTGATGTCTTCACGTCCAGGCATATTCCAGATATTTAAAGTTTAATATATCCAAAACTAAACTCTTGATGTCTTCCCCATACCACCATCCCAACACCTATTCTATCCCCCAGTTTTCCCTATTGTGAGGGTTTACAGTGTGCCTGGTATAGTGCTAAAAATCTTAAAGTCTTTGGAAATAATAATAAACTGGACATCGTCATCCCCCTTAGAAACTCATTTTCTAAAGGGGAGGCAGACAAAATGAAACACAGAAAAATAAAATAGTTGAAATTCATAATAATTTCTGTGAAGGAAAAATTAGAGAATTCAGTCAATAGCTAACTTCTACTGAGTATTATTATTTTATAAATTTATTTATGTATTAATTGCCTGCGTTGGGTCTTCGTTGATGTGTGCGGGCTTTCTCTAGTTGTGGTGAGCAGGGGCTTCTCTTTGTTGTGGTGCACAGACTTCTCATTTTGGTGGCTTCTCTTGTTGCAGAGCATGGGCTCTAGGTGCATGGGTTTCAGTAGTTGTGGCACGCGGGCTCGATAGTAGTGGCTCTCAGGCTTTAGAGCACAGGTTCTGTAGTTGTGGCACACAGGCTTAGTTGCTCCATGGCACATGGGATCTTCTGGGACCAAGAAACGAACCTGTGTATGCTGCAGTGGCAGGCAGATTTTTAACGACTATGCCACCAGGAAAGTCCCTGAGTGTTATTTTAAAATGGGGAAGGTTTCTTCACTCCTGATTTTTTTCTTTTATGCAACTCCTCACCTCTTTCTATCTCCATCACTCCTCTCGGGGTGATGGTTGAGTTCAGCCAGAGCATCATGCATGGTGCACCTCCTTCCTCTTCTCCTTCCTCTCAGAAGCGTACTTGACTTTGCCAAGCAACTACTAATGCCGTTGGTTTTTAGAACCTGTGTCCTGCACCCATGGGGAAAACCTACAGTCCTTTAACTGTTTCCTCTTCTTCTTCTCTCTTGAAATACTACCTGTCTATCCAGAGAATATTCTCTCAATATCTCATTTCCTTCCCATTGATTTTAAAGGTGTTTCTCCTGCTCTTCTGAATCACAAATTGATCGTGGGTTTTGAAAGGCTTTAGATTTGTGACTATGACCTCAAAGGCCTCAACATCTAGAGCAGGGATTGGCAAACTATGATCCAGGCTTAAATTTGGCGATAACCTGGTTTAGTTTTTTAAAGGTTGTACAAAAAACATAGATGAATATGCAATAAAGAATGTATGTGGGGACTTCCCTGGTGGCACAGTGGTTAAGAATCCTCCTGCCAATGCAGGGGACACCAGTTCGATCCCTGCTGCAGGAAGATCCCACATGCCACAGAGCTACTAAGCCCATGTGCCACAACTACTGAGCCTGTGCTTTAGAGCCCGCAAGCCACAACTATTGAGCCCACGTGCCACAGCTACTGAAGCCCGCATGCCTAGAGCCTGAGCTCCACAACAAGAGAAGCCACTGCAATGAGAAATTCGCACACTGCAACAAGAGTAGCCCCTGCTCTCTGCAACTAGAGAAAACCCATGTGCAGCGACGAAGACCCAATGCAGCTAACAAATTAATTGATTAAGTAATTAAAAAAGAATGTATGTGGCTTGCAAAGCCTAAAATATTTACAATCTTGTCCTTTACAGAAAAAAATGTTTGCTAACTCCTAATCTAGAACATGGAGCCAGGAATCTTGAGAAATTAACTGGTAATAACATTTTTTGGAACAATAAAATATATATGGATAAATTTAGGCCTTTGGTTATTCTGTCTGTCTCTCTCTCTTTCTCTCTGTCTCTCTTCTTCCCTCCCTCTCTCTCTCTCTCTCTCTTTCATTTGGCAATACTAAGCCCTGGGATCAGGGAATGTCATTTCTTCTGGGATAACTCTCCAGGGACTTGAGTAATAGCTTTCTTTCTCTATTTGGTGGCTTTGGAATTCCATTAGCTCTCAGCCTCTTCAAATATTAAGCTCAAAGTAGTCTTGGCTCTGAACTAATTTGACTTCTGAGGTCTTCCTCCATTCTCATGGAAGCCCAGCTCCACACAGGCATCAAGACCTCTCTGTGAGAGAATGAGCAGAATAAAAAAATGGAAGGTATGGATTTTGTATTTTATATTCTTTAAACTTTAGGCACAAAGACAAGAGAATTTGATTTGAAATGTTTACTTCAGAGAGGGTTTCGTTTCCTTTTCCTTGCTGGATGGTAGGCTATGTTACTAACCCAGGATTGCTTTAATCATTTTAACCTCCATTTAAGATAAGCAGCTTGATATGTGAAATTCAGTGATATGTGAAGCACTCTCATTTTGAAGGATCTCCATATCTACGTTAGTTTTCTAGTCTTTATGCCTTTTTCCAGTCTCTACTCTTTTTTCTTTCCATTTTTTTTAATCCCTAAAATTTCTATCACTTTCTGTGAGCTCAGAATGCATTAAGATGTGCTTTTTCTATATTTCATACTTCATGAGTGCATCTGGTATTTTATGAACTATACTACCCCAGGCAAAAGTCCCTCCAATGTATTCTTGACAATTTCAGCAGAGAAATATTTTTGAAATACAATTCTGAATGGTTTGCCCTTTTTTTTTTTTTTAATAAATCCTATACAGATATTTCAGTATTCTTTAAATAAAACCCATAACTCCTTAATGGGCCATGTAAAAGCTGTTCTATACCTGCTTCTCCAAACTCTACCTTCACACTTTCCCTGTAATGATCACGTTCTGGTCACACTGATCTTACTTTAATCATTCAATCACTTTCTGGCTCCTTCTGGTAAATCAGGTCTGGGCTTACATGGCACTCTTTCCATTTCTTCCCATAGCTGAATAGGTCGTCCTACTGTATGTTTATTTCACAGCAACAGTTTGCTTGTATTTACGACAATTTGCAATTATATGTTGATGTTTGCATCCACTTTCTGAATGTTAGTCTCTTCCACTTGTTTGCAAGTGCTTTGAGGGCAGAACCACATTTATTTTCATTTTTAATAATCATCCCTCTGCATATGACTTGGAAAATAGAGCTCAATAAATTCAATAACTATTGTAGAATAAATGAATGAACATGTTGAAAAATGAAAACTTCTGACTTATTATAAATAATTTTCTCCAAGATTCAAACTAAAATGTAAAACAAAAACTGAGATCCTAGTATATCTAGGTTCAACATATTTCTAAAGAGAATTGAGTGGTTTTGAGTTGTCTAATAATGATAATTACCAAAAGCATTCATTAAGTTTCTATTTTATTTTTTGTACTTCTAAGTAACATTCAAAATGAATTGGTATAGTTTCTGATCCCACAGGAATCAGCAAATGGTGACTGATGACACTGAGGAATATACAATAAAAAGGTTTTAATAAAAGTTTTTTCTGTCCCACTCTTATTTAAGCATGTATTCTAATAATGCAATGATTCTTCTTTCATCTTCCACTAGTTTTTTTTTGTTTTTGTTTTTGTTTTTAACAACACATTCTAGCACTCTTCTCTGAGTGCAAGTTTCCTTAGGACATGAAAATGCATTTAGTGTCAACCTAGTTTTTATATCCCAGAATGATTCCTAAAAAGGAGGGAGAAGAACAAGGAATGGAGAAGAAATATTTACAAATAGTAGAATTACATGAAGTATATCTGACTGTGCTGAGCCCTCATCAGAGCTAGGAAAAAAATACTCTTTACTAAGAATTCTAACATTTTCAAGAAACCACTTAAATCAGAGCACGGGTTAGTGCACATTTTCTAAGGGAATCTATTTCCAGTCAGAATCAGAGACTTTTTTTCTGACAATGGGCAATTACCTTACACTTATTCAACTGCCATTTCAGCTGCTATCATGGTCCCCAATCCTCATGCTTTTTAAATCAATGTCAAACCTCTCACAATTTTCAGTGATTTAATTAAACAAAACAGCCTAGTTCTATCAGAAAGTTACTTTTCTCTGAATTTTCAACATATCAATAATATTAAGATTTCCTTGGACACCTTTTTAGTAAACTTTCTGGATAGTAAATGAGCTGCCAGGTTTTTCTGTCATCTTGTTCCTCAGAATTGCACTATTAATTTATCAAAGAATTTCTGGCTGCCCAAGTATTGTCTTTCAAAAAAACCACATTAATTTCATTATTTATTAAAATATAATCTCTTGATGCTCTTCCATTTAGATGTTTTAATTTAGTGGTCTTCAAATATATGTTGCTCATATACCACTGAAAAGAATTATGACAAATATCATATTTTTCATACCTTTTAAAGTTAACTAAAATTCTTTATTATAAGTTTAAATAACTTCAAAATATGCAGTTCTGGCAAAATTTACATCCTTACATTTTTAAATAAAATGGTTTAATCATTCTTTTAAATATCTCCAATGGAATCTAAACGATCACAGTGATTTAATACTGCATAATCTTATTAAAAATACATGAACAAGCTCTTTTTATATAACGAAACATTTACATCATTCCTTTTTCTCTTGCAGAACAGGTTTTCTACAACTAAGGCTGTAAAGAAAAGGCAACATTGAGATGGGTAGGAGGAGCAGAGTTATGGTCTAGTCAGAACCCATACCCCTAATGTGGCACCTCACAAGCAGAAGGGCTATCACAACTGTGGAGGTTTCCCTGAGGAGCAAGGGGTCAGCCTGGGCACCTGCACTGGGAAGATAAACCGCCATAGCGTTTGGCTCTGAAAACCAGTGGGGCTAATATGTGAGAGGGGGGAGAGCTGTGGGAAACCAAGACTCTTCTCTTGAAGGTCTTACACACCAATTCACCTGCTCCAAGTCCGAGTACAAAGGCAGCAGCTTGAAAAGTGCTTGGGTCATGTGAGAAGCGGACTCATTGACTAATTTTAGGGTGTTTGCCAGAGAGGCAGAGATCTGGTTGAACTTTCTCTAAGGATGGAAGAACTAGCAGGCAGCAACACCGTTTTTTTTTACTCTTCTTCCATCTGACTGACCCTGTGATGATAGGTACCTTTTTTGTCACCCTCCTAGCTAATATCATCAGTTAGCTGCCCCATTGTTTTCCCAAAGATTAGTGCCACCCAACCCAGTCTCCCTGGCTGGTGATACAAAGCAGCTCCCACCCCATCCTACATGGCAGGTGGCCTCAGCTGGCACAGCACTGACACCCGTCTAAAACAACTCCTATTCTGGGGGGTCAACTCCACCCACAAGTGCACCTGCAGCAGTTGTAGCTGTGCCTTGCAGCCAGCTTGCATGGGGGCCAAATCTGTATATCACTGTACCTGCAGCACTTGTGGCCCAACCACAAGAGGACACACAGAGGATACCCCTGGAGCACCTAGCTCTGGTGACTGGGGGATTGTGTCACTGGGCCCCACAGGGCACCTTCTACATCAGGCCACTCTTTCAAGACTGAGAGATGTAGCTGATATATCTAACACTACACAGAAACACACACAGAGAATTAGGAAAAATGAGGAGACAAAGGAATACCTTGAAATGAGAGAACAAGACCGAACTTCAGAAAAAGAACTAAATGAAACAGAGATAAGCAATTTACCAGATAAAGAGTTCAGAGTAATAGTCATAAAGATGCTCACTGAACACTGGAGAAGAATGGATGAACTCAGAATTTCAACACAGATAGAAATATTTTAAAATAAAAACAATCAGAACTGAAGAATACAATAACAAAAAATACACTAGAGGGACTCAACATCAGATTAGGGGGTACAGAAGAATGTATCAGCATCTGGAAGTCATGATAGTGGAATTCAGCCAATTGGAACAACAAAATGAAAAAAAAATTTTTTAAAGTGAGTCTAGTTAAAGGGACCTCTAGGACAACATCTGCACACTAATATTCACATTATTGGGGTCCCAGAAGGAGAAGAGATTAAAAAGGGACAGAAAACCTATTTTAGGAAGTAACTGCTGAAAAATTCCTTAATGTGGAGAAGGAAACAGACATTCAAGACCAGGAAGAACAGAGAGTTCCAAATAAGATGAACCGCACAAGACCCACACCTAGACACCAAGACACATTATAATTAAAACGTCAAAAGTTAAAGAAAGAATATTAAAAGCAGCAAGAGAAAAACAACTAGTTATGTACAAGGGAACCCTCATAATAGTATCAATTGATTTTTCAGTAGGAACTTTATAGGCCAGAAGGCACAATATATTCAAAGTACTGAGAGGATAAAAATTTACAACCAGGAATATTCTACCAGCAAGGTTTTCATTCAGAATCAAGAAAGAGATAAGTGTTTCCCAAACAAGCAAAACTAAAGGAGTTCATCACCACTAAACTAGCCTTACAAGAAACAAGAAAATTATGAAAGAAAAAAAAATCTCACTGGTAAAAGCAAGCAGATAGTAACTGTAGTGGATCAACTACCTATAAAAACAAGAATGAAGGTTACAATACAAAAGTGTTAAAATTATACATAAGATTATTAGTTTAGCAATACAAAAATAAAAAGATATAAAATATGATATCAAAAACATTAAAAGTGGGGGGTGTGATATGTAGTGCTTTTAGAATGTGCTCAAACTTGTGGAACCACCAACTTGAAATGGACACGTATATACATAGGTTGTTATATGTGAACCCAAATCAAAAGCTGATAAGAGATACACAAAAAGTAAAGAGAAAGAAATACAAATATAACGCTAAAAAAAAGTCATCGAGTCAAAAGGGAAGAGAACAAGAGAAGAAAGTAACAGAGAACAACTACAAAAATAACCAGAAAACAATTTTTGAAAGACAATAGGAACACACTTATCAATAATTACTTTAAATGTAACTGGACTAAATGCTCAAATCAAAAGACATAGGGTGGCTGAATGGATAATAAATAAGACCCATCTGTATACTGCCTACAAGAGATTCACTTAAGTTCTAAAGACACATACAAGCTGAAAGTTAAGGAATGGAAAATGATATTCAATGAAAATGGAAACAGAAAGAAAGCTTGAGTAGCAATACTTACATCAGAAAAAATAGACTTTAAAAGAAAGACTGTAACAAGAGATAAAGAAGGGCATTATGTAATGAGAAAGAGATCAATCGAAGAAGAGACTGTAACACTTGTAAATATCTACGCACCTAACATAGGAGCACCCAAATACATAAATATTAACAGACATAAAGGAAGATATCTTTATTGGAGATAAAGGGAGTGATACAAGGGTGAGTCAAAAATTATCTGCACTCTGGCTACAGAATTTATTTTAATTAACTTTTAGAAAAGACAAATACATCATTTTTCAACATAATCTCCTTGCTTTTCAATACACTTTGTCCATCTGTCAACAAGTTTGCATATTTCCTCAATAAAAGATGTTTTCAACTGAGCTGCGAGTCATGAATGCACCACTGTCTTCACTTCTTCATCAGAAGTGAACCTTCATCCTCATAGGGCTGCTTTCAGGGGGCCAAACAGGTGAAAGTCCAATGAGACCAAGATCAGAACTATAGGGAGGATGCTTTAACACTTCAAAATGAAGTTTTTGCAGAGTGTCAACAATATGAGCAGAAGTGTGTGGACGTGCATTGTCATGCAACATCACACACCCTTGGATAGCAGTCCTCTACATTTAATCCAAAGTTTAGGCTTCAGTAATCTCACTGTAATGGGCGCTGTTGATTTTTGAGCCTTTTTCCTGTTAATGTTCCAATACTGGCCCTTGAGAATCCCAGAAAACTGTAAGCATCAATTTTCCAGCTGATGGTTGACTTTTGAACTTTTTCTTGGTTGGCAGTGAAGGATGTTTCCATTTTATACTCTGCCATTTACTCTCAGGATTGTAGTGATGAACCCCTGTCTCATCACCAGTAATGATTCTCTTTAAGAAACTTTCACCTTCCTTAGAGTATTGGTCCAAATTTTGTTTGCAGATATCCAAACATTTCTGTTTATACTCTTCTGTGAGTTGTTTCAGTACCCATCTCGCACAAATTTTCAAAACCCAAGTGTGTCATGGATTACTTCGTTTTGAGGTGTTAAAGCATTCTCCCTATAGTCCTGATTTTGCTCCATCAGACTTTCACCTGTTTGGTCCCATGAAAGCAGCCCTACGAGGACGAAAATTCACCTTTGATGAAGAAGTGAAGACAATGGTGCGTCTGTGGCTTGCAGCTCAGCCTAAAATATTTTTTAATGACGGAATATGCAAGCTTGTTGACAGATGGACAAAGTGTATTGAAAAGCAAGGAGATTATGTCGAAAAATGATGTATTTGTCTTTTCTAAAAGTTAATTAAAATAAATTCTGTAGCCAGAGTGCAGATAACTTTTGACTCACCATTGTACAATAATATTAGGGGACTTTAACACCCCATTGACATCAATGGATAGATCATCCAAACACAAAATTAATAAGGAAACATTGGCCTTAAATGACACATCAAATCAGATTAACTTAATAAATATGTATAGAACCTTGACCCCAAAACAGCAGAATACACATTCTTTTCAAGTGCACATGGAACATTCTTCAGGAGAGATCACATTTTAGGCCACAAAACGAGTCTGAGTAAATTTAAGAAGACTGAAATCATAGCAATCATCTTTTCCTATCGTAAATGGTATGAAACTAAAAATCAGTTACAGGAAGAAAATTGGGAAAAATACAAAAATGTGGAAGCTAAACAATAAGCTACTAAACTTCCAATGGGTCAATATAGAAATCAAGGAGGAAATTTAAAAATACTATGAGACAAAAATGAAAACACAACTTTCTGAAATCTATAGTACACAGCAAAAGTAATTCTTAGAGGGAAGTTTATAGTAATACAGACCTACCTCAGAAAAAAGAAAAATCTCAAATAAGCAATCTAATCTTACACCTAAAGAATTAGAAAAAGAAGAATAAACAAAGCACAAAGTTGGTAGAAGGAAGGAAATAATAAAGACCAGGTTGGAAATAGGTGAAATAGAGACCAAGAAAACAATACCAAAGATCAGTGAAACTAAGAGCTGGCTTTTTGAAAAGATAAAGAAAATTTATGTCTTTAGCCAGACTCATCAAGAGAAGTCCCAAATAAATAACATCATAAATGAAAGAAGAGACATTCCAATCAACACCACAGAAATAAAAAAGGATCATAAGAGATTAACATGAACAATTATATGTCAGCAAACTGGATGACCTAAAATAAACAAATTGCTAGAAGGTTAGAATCTTTGAAGATTGAATCAGGAAGAAATAGAAAATCTGAACAGGTCAATCAGCAGTAATGAAATTGATCAGTAATCAAAAAAATTGCAACAAACAAAAGTCCAGGACCTGATGGCTTCACAGGTGAATTTTTCCAAACATCTAAAGAAGAGTTAATACCTATTATTCTCAAACATTTCCGAAAAATTGTAGAAAAAGTAACACTTCCAAGGTTATTTTATGAGGCCAGCATTACCCTGATACCACAACCAGATAAAGACACTACATAGAGAGAAAAGTACAGGCCAACATCCCTGATAAACATAGATGCAAAAGTACTCAACAAAATGTTAGTAAACTGAATTCAATAATACATTACAAGGATTATACAACATGATAAGTGGAATTTATTCCAGAAATTCAAGGATGGTTCAGTATCTACAAGTCAAACATGATGCACTATACTAACAAAATGTATAAAAATTATATAATTATCCCAATAGATGCAGAAAAAGACTTGACAAAATTCAACATCCACTTGTGATAAAACCTCAACAAAGTGGGTATAGAGGATACATACCTCAATATAACAAAGGCCATATGTGACAAGCCCAAGTTAACATTATACTCAATGGTGAAAAACTGAAAGTGTTTCATCTAACATCAGAAACAAATCAAGGATGTCCACTCTCACCACTTTTATTCAACATAGTATTGGAAGTACTAGCCACAGCAATTAGGATAAAGAAATAAAAGAAGTCCAAGCTGGAAAGGGAGAAGTGAAACTGTCACTGTTGGTGTATAACATGATACTAATCATAGAAAATCCTAAAGACTCCACAAAAAACTATTAGAACTAATAAATTCAGTAAAGTTGTGGGATATAAAATCAATATACAGAAATCTGTTGTATTTGTATACACTAATAACTCTCAGAAAGAGAAATTAAGAGGACAATTCCGATTACAATTACAACAAAAAGAATAAAATACCTAATAATAAATTTAACCAAAGAGGTAAAAGAATTATACTCTGGAAAGTATAAGACATTGATGAATGAAATTAAAAATGAGACAAATAAATGGAAACATACACTATGTTCATACATTGGAAGAATTAACATTGTTAAAATGTCCATACTACCCAAAGCAGTCTGCAGTTTTAATGCAATCCCAGTCAAAATGCCCATGGCATTTTTCACAGAACTAGAACAAATCATCTTAAAATGTATATGGAACCACAAAAGACCCCGAATAAAACATTTTTAGAAAAGAAAAACAAAGCTGGATGTTTCATGCTCCCTGCTTTTGAAATATTCTAGAAAGTTATAGTAATCAAAATTCTATGGTACCAGCACAAAAATAGACACACAGATTAATGAAACAAGATAGAGAGCCCAGAAATAAACCCACACTTATATGGTCAATTAACTTATGATAAAGGAAGTGAGAATAAATAGTGGGGGAAAGACAGTCCCTTCAATAAATGTGTTGAGACAACTAGACAGGTACATGCAAAAGAATGAAACTGGACCACTTTCTTACATAATGTACAAAAATAAAAACAAAATGAAATAGAGACTGAAATATAAGACCTGAAACCATGAAAATCCTAAAAGAAAATGTAGGCAGTATGCTCTTTGACATTGACATCTGTCTTAGCAGTATTTTTTTGTATCTGTCTTTTTAAACGAAGGCAACAAAACAAAAAGAAACAAATGGGACTACATCAAACTGAAAACCTTTTGCACAGCAAAGAAAACCATCAATAAAACAAAAAGGCAACCTATAGAAGGGGAGAAGAAATTTGCAAATAATGTACCTGATAAGGGGTTAACATGCAAAATATATAGAGAACTCACACGTATCAATATCAGCAAAACAATCTGATTAGAAATAGGCAGAAGACCTGAATAGACATTTTTCTAAGGAATATATACAGATGGCCACCAGGTACATGAAAAAATGCTCAATAAGGAAAGTGCAAGTCAAAACCACAATGAGATATCACCTCACACCTGTCAGATGACTGTCATCAAAAAAGACAACAAATGACAAGTGTTGGTGAGGATATGGAGAAAAGGGAAGCCTTGTGCACTGTTAGTTGGAATGTAAATTGGTGCAGTCCCAATGGAAAACTCTATGAAGTTTTCTCAGAAAATTAAAAATCAAACTATCATATGATCCAGCAATTATATTTCTGGGTATTTTTTTTAAGAAAATAAAGACACTAATTTGAAAAGATATGTACCCCTCTTTGTTCATTACACCATTATTTACAATAGCCAGGATCTGGAAGAAGCCAAAATGTCCATGGATAGTTGAATAGATAAAGAAGATGTGGTATTACAATGGAATATTAACCAGCCATATAAAAGGAGGAAATCTTGCCATTTGTAAAAATATGGATGGACCTAGAGCATATTACATGAAATAAGTCAGAGAAAGACATTTCCATATGATTTCATTTATATGTGGAATCTAAAAAACAAAACAAATGAACAAACAAAATAAAATAGAAATAGACTCATAAATACAGAAAACAAACTGATCGTTGCCAGAGGTGAAGAGGTGGTAGGTTGGATGAAATAGGTGAAGGGGATTAAGAGGTACAAACTTCCAGTTGTGAAAATAAATAAGGCATGGGAATGTAATATACAGCAGAGGAAATATAGTCAATAATATTGCAATAAATCTGTATGGATGGTGACAAATTGTTACTAGACTTATTGCAGTGATCAATTTGTAATGTAAATAAATGTCCAATCACTATATTGTACACCAAAACTGATATGATATTGTACATCAACTATATTTTAAGGAAAAAATAAAATTTTTTTCTGGATTGATTGATCATTACAATTATTTTAAAGGAATTACTCAAAATAGCATAAAATATTAAAATCTTTGTATATATTATTTAAAACACACACAACTTTATTGGAAATGGAAATGTATTTCTTAATAAAACAACACATTTTAAAATGTTATTTATTACTAGAGTAAGACAGAGGACATCAATTCTTAACCTTTTTTTACGTTTCTACATGCAAGCACTAAGAAATTTTGATTATGTGGAAATAGGTGGAAATGAATAGAATTTTCAGTAACAATGTCACTACATACCAAAATCACCTAGTGATCTATCATCAGAAAAGTGTTTTGTGATCCTTTAATAATTTGGTTAGGTCTTCCTGAAATGATTTAATTATATCAGCTACTTCTCTTACTTAGAGGCAACTTTTGTACCTGATATATTCAGAAAACAGAAATATCATTAGTTTAAATATACCTTTGCCTATATAATATTTTGAATACAATGCTATTTTGTTACCACACTCATTTAACATACTGTCACAGAAACCTTGGAACTTCAAATTTAGCTTATTCAATATTTGGAAAATATCTATCATGAAACCTAATTGACAAATCTCATTGTCAACTTAATCAGCTAACTCAGACTTACCACTTGTCAGAGATAGTTTAGTTTTATTTTTCAATTCAATAAATATGTTAATACATTTTACTCTGACAACCATCTCACTTCTGAATTCAAAGATAGTTAAAGAATGAATCCTTTACATGAGTTTGCTTCCTAAATGAAATAAAGCATGACACCTTTAATATTTCTTCCTGATAATAATTTATTTGCTAGCAGAGAACTCCACATTGTAGTTTTTGACCACAATAAGGGGAAGGGGAAGTGAGGTCATTAAATGAAGTTTTTTTTATTATCACTACCACTCTTTAATATAGCTGAATTCAGAACACTCTAATATCTGAATTTGCAGATGACAAGGAAAGACAAAGAGCACTTCTGAGGTTTATAACATCTTAATTAAAAGAGCTTAAGGGTTGACAGCAATTGTCCTATATTTGGTACTTCAAAGGACTTACACTCAGGAGCAAAGTATCACATGGTGGATGTAAAAGTGAAAGGAGGGCAATTGAGGATGGGATGGTAGAAAATGGTGCACTAGTAAATGTTTAACAACTGATTTGAAAAAAAGGCATGTATGTATATACATATATAAGTTGTTATAAGTATTACTGATCTAAAGGATGTGTAATGTACAATTGCAGATAACAATAACATACTAACCTTCATTGTAAATTCTGTGTAGGGAATTGATTCTCATAGGATGCTTTTGTTGATTTTTGCTAAACTCTTGTTATTCAAAACCAACCATTGACTGCAATTGATGCATGTGTGTGGTTCGGCCATGAATGTTGATTGACAAGTTGTTTACAATAACAAGAAAGATGAAAGTGAAATAACAAAGATATGTCAGAACTTGACTTGTTTGTCAATGATATGAGTGATTTCTTTTCTGAATTAGATCATAGTTTGCAATCCTGGAGGAATGTTTCCTCAAATTTTTTGTGCTATGTACAGTGTAAAATACACTTTTAAATTTTATCTGAATTATTAATATTTTCTCCTTCACTTTCTTATGTCATTTTTTTTTTTTTGGCTAGGCCGTGCAGCTTGTGGGATCTTAGTTCCCCAACCAGGGGTTGAACCCAGACCACGGCAGTGAAAGCGGCATCCTAACCACTGGATGGCCAGGGAACTCCCTCTCCTTCGTGTTCTTAAGCATAGCTAATCAACAAACAATAAGCCAGGCCCTCCTTTGCAGTGTTTGTTGCTTTATTTAGTGATTTCAAGCTACCAGGGTGATGCCACTGCATGTGGAATCTGGAAAAGATATGTCACAGAACACTTTTACATAATATTTCTAACAAACAGATACAGTAGATGTAAATAATCTCAAAAAAGATAATAGTAAAAATGTAAAATTAAAGGAACATGATGAGTTCTGAGTATTTGTTATCTTTGGTTTTTAATACAATTTATTTGATTGTAAGTTTATATTACTTAATTTTTAGTAATAGCTGGGTTTGACAACTGGCTTACAAATTTTCTGAAAGTATAATAAGTTGAGTCTTGGGAGCCAGGAAGAACCAGTTCCCGTCTACCAGTGGGGGAAGCCTAACTGCATGATTCCTTGACTACAGATGTGTAGGAAAGAGGACATGTGGGCATTGAAAATCTAGAAATTGATTCTCTTAGTTTTCTAAGGGAATTGTTTCAGATCCCCCAGTTTATAATTTTCTGTCATACTCGTCCATATAGTCTTTCAGATGGTATTTTCTTTCTTTTTTTCTTTTTTCTGCAGTGCTTTTTCACTGACACTAAAAATGATGTTTCTCTTTATTCGAGGCAGAAGTAATCCAGACTTAGCTGTTACCAATGCAGGAATGTCGGATTGAATTGTTTCAATTCTTCATGTCCCTGTAGTGGAATTATACAAGTTCAGCCTTGCCAAGGAATCATGGTGGGTAAAGTGTACTCTCCTACATTTAGACATCAGATTTGACCACTTGTATAGGATATGGAGATGTGCCACTCTGAACTCCCTTCAAATAAGGACTCAGGCTTGCCTCAGCTGCTGGGGGTGCTGTAAGTTGACAGACTTCAGCTGACAGCCCATGAGGAGATTGCTTTGGCTATCAAGAGGTTTCTCACCCAAGTTCATGCACTTCCAGGGGTGACTTGGATCCAAAGACTGGGTGAGGTGAAGGTGAAAAGGCCCAGACATTTTGCCAAAATCTGGAACAGGGTGAAGGGCCATTTCAACTCCTGGTATCTTTATGAGATCTGTGAGGTTGGTTGAATCTATCAACCTGCCTCATGGCTCAACTTCTCCTACTTCGCATTCCTGCTTTCTTCTCCTTTTTTCCATGGGTGTTGATCCCAAGAGGTCTTCATGTAAACAACCTGAATGATAAACTCTCTCTCAGAGTTTGCTTTCTGGAGAAACAAAACTGCAACAATTCATGTCAGGAGTGGTCTGGAAAAATAAGCAATGATATAGGATTTGGAGGTTGGATTAGTCACCACCCAATTGGCAATGACATTCTTATCATTGGTGGTTAAGTAGAGCACAGATAAGCCCTGGCAAAAGTGGTTTTTTAATTGTCAAAATTCCAAAGGTGATGAATTTGGGGTCATATACCTGGGAAAGAGAAAGCATTAGTTGGTGCAATGTATCAACCATTTGAAAGGTATAAAAAAAATAATATTCAGAATGGTTATTGCTAACTGTAGTGACGCTCTAGAAAAGGATAGCAGCAGGCTGAGAGTGATTAACTGGCAATTGAAAACCAAATGTGAAAGTCAGAGGGTATCCTTGATAGCTTATAAAGAGGCCCTTATTTCCTCAATTGGGAGAGCAGAGAAAGGTATAAACCAGGACAAGGACTTAGTTGGCAGAGTATTTGAGCTCCAATGAAAGTTAAATACCTAATCAAGAGAGGTCAGCTATGTCAAGGGTAGGCCCTATTTGGAAAAGAATTAGACCTTGACACTGGGTTGGAGACATCTGGGATGATGCTCTCAAAAATCTTTTTTTTTTTTTAATTGCCAAATTTCTTTTCACCTTCTAAAGCTTCCTGTTAAGTGTTCACAGGAAGTCAGCATGCGCTGTCAGGATCTTCCTCCACTTCTCCTATTGGCCACTAGGCCTATTACTAGGGTTAAGTTGCATCGTATAACCCAGCTGTGAACCACTGGGTCTTATAATGGAAAAGCCAGTCTACACCCCAAAGGAGATGCAAATCATGGCCAACATCAACCTTGCATAACCAGGCGAGGACACATAGAACTGGATTCTGAGAGTCCCTGATCAAATGGCCCAGAACTTAGGATGAACAAAGGATAGCTTTTAATTTGAGAAACCACTCCTGAGATACAAATTTAACACAATATAAAAACTGGTAAATCAGATGTTATCAAAATGTAAAGTTTTGCTCTGTGAAAGGACTTTTTCAAAGGATGAAAAGACAGGTTTTAGACTGGGGGAAAATATTCGCAAACCATGTGTCCAACAGGACAAATATTTAGACTACGTTAAAAACAAACAAACAAAAAAAATCCCATAAACTCAAATCTCAACAGTAAAATCCAAACAAATAGAAAATGGGCAAAGACATGAACAAACATTTTATGAAAGAGGACATAAAAATTGCCAACAGCCATGTGAAAAGATGTCCAACATCATTAGCCATCAGAGAAATGCAAATTAAGACCACAGTGACCACACACACACACACAAAAAGTAACAACATCAAACATCTGGTGCGCATGCAGAGAATTTGGATCACTTATAGTACATTGTTGGTGGGAAGGTAAATTGGTACACTCTGAAAAATAGTTTGGCATTCTTATAAAGCTAAATTTGCAGTAACTATATGACCCATCACTTTTATTCCTGGACATTTATTCCAGAGAAATGACACATGTTCACACGAAAATCTCTATACAGATGTGGTTATTTGTAATAGTCAAAAACTGGATTCTGTCCAAATGTCCTTCAACAGTTATACAAACTGTAAGTACATATATACTATAATCAGCAAAAACCAAACAAAAAAAGCCAATCCTAAAATGTCACATGCTGCATGATTCAATTTATTTTACATTTGAAATGGCAAAAGTTTGTAAAAGGAGGAGAGATTAGTGAGGAGAAGGATATGGGTGGGGTTATAAAAGGTCAATAGGTTGGATTCTTGTTATGATAGAACTGTTCAATATCTTGACTATGGTCGTATATACACAAGCCTATATGATAATTTGCAGTTATCCATAGCAAGCATCTTGCCTAATCATAAAATACTAGAAATATACCCACTGAAGTAGACAATAACATGAAAAACTCCAGCTCCTCCTTAATTTTGTTCTGTAGATCCAATCCAGTACTAAGAAAATAAATATTAAGATTTAAAAGTAATGAAAATGAGACATAAAGCTATCCTTATTTGCAACTGATCTGACTGCCTAAGGAAAAATAATATCCAACACAATCAACTAAAATCTATTAGACCTAATAAAAGAAAAGTGGTCAGAGTATAGATAAACTTGCAAAAATCCACAGCTTTTCTGTTTAGCAGAAATAACCAATCAGGAAATAACCAAAAAGGGAAAAAAATATACTACATTTAGAATAGCAACAAAAACTATAAAGACTTGAGAAGTAAACATAAGAAGTGTGTCAGATCTGTAACAGTCAGACTCACTGAAGAACATAAGACTGATTTGGGTTAATGGAAAGACATTCCATGTTCTTGGGTGGAATGGAGTTCTGGATTAATGGAGAGATTACTAAATTACTGGATGGGAAGACCAAAATTTTTTTTTAAAGTCAATTTTCCAAAAATTAAATTTTTCATTCAGTGAATATTTTGTTGAAAATCTCAAAAGAATCTTTTTCTGTAACCTGATTTTAAAATTCATTAAGAAGAAAAACTTTAGCCAGAGACTTTGAAAAGAATATTAAACATATCCCGTTGATATCCAAATATTCTACCACTATTTTTGTACACATCATATTAAAGGGTAGATAATTTCTATATTTAGGGAACTGCTTCAGGACACAGAGACATGTGGCAGTTTTCTCAACTTATTTGTGATAGTTGCATAACTGACACAGGATGTAGTGCAAAAAACCCTATAAAGACGGTAATTAAGTGATAATAATGCTAACTCAGGAAGATGCATGTGGATTAATGAAGCAGAACTGAGCTGAGAAGCATATCCATGTATATGTGGGAATTTAATGATTAACAATTGTGACAATTTTAATGAGAAAGAACACTGTTGTAAAATGCATTTGATAAAAGTTTTATCTCCTCCTTCACTCCATACATAAAAATACTCTATGCAGATTAGATAGTTATGTGTAAAAAATTTACACAGGGAGATCAACTCGATGATTGGTGATGACTTAGAGGGGTGGGATAGGGAGTGTGGGAAGGAGCCACGGGAGGGAGGGGATATGGGGATATATGTATAAATACAGCTGATTCACTTTGTTGTACAGCAGAAACTAGCACAACAGTGTAAAGCAAATATACTCCAATAAAGGGCTTAAAAAAAAAAGTAAATAAAATAGAAACTATCACAACATGGTTAATTGGCTATATCCCAATATAAAATAAAAAGTTAAAAAAGTAAAAAAAATTAAAAAAAAACTTTTAAGGAAATATATAGGATAATATTTCTACAAACTTGGGGAGAGGAAGAACTTCCTAATTAAATTATCAAGGGAAATACCAAAAGAGCTGTCTATATAAAAGTTTTAAACTTCTCTAAATAGTGTCAAAATATAAAAGGCAAACATTTCTGGAAGAATTACCATTTGCTATATGTATTTTAGACAAAGGATTTTCTTTTATTGCTGTTAAAAGTTCTTCAATATGTCATTTGTTAAGAGGAAAAACCAAGGTGTCAAAATAACAAAGTGATAGTGTTGACTATGTAAAAATTATACATTCTATATACAAAATATACTAAACTACAAAATGGTTATACATATGTACGTATATATATAAATATATAAAAGAAATTGTGATAAAAAGGCTTTCATTTTACTGTACATAGTTCTTCTATATTTGCTTTTTTTTATTACTGTAGGAAAGTATTCATATATTACTTCAGTAATTAAAACAAATTTGTATCAGACAGGCTAAAATCATTACTGTCAGGATTACTTCACTTCCGGCCTCTCATCCTTCCAACCCCTATCATCTAAGGCACTGCAAGTTGCGTTCTGAATAGCATCTGGAACTATTTTGGTCAGGACAGGTTGTGATTCAGCAGTTTCCATGTACCTGTAGCACATCAATACCCACTTGCCTCAGATGAGCCCCAAAAGTCTTTGTGCTTGTTGAACTAATACTTTCTGGTAATCTCTGTTTCGTGTAATTTCCCCAGTACCTTTTACTTTGGTAGCTTCTCCCTTTAGCAGTTCAGTTCCCTATCAGCCTGGACTCCTGCCCCAAAGCAAATATGCTAGAGCATCATCTCTGCCTAGGAGTGAGGCATGGACGAGATTTGCTTTATTCCCAGATTTGCTTTATTTATCACCATGAGTGAGTTAAATACCAACTCAGGTCTGTGCTTCTCTACACTTGTTTGATTGAACTTCTGAGCCACCCAAAGGAAATTTAGAATTGCTGGAACTTTTTAGACAAGGTACATCACACTTCCCTGCCTGGCTGTTGGGTTGGCTGTCAATGCCAAAGCCTAGGTAGTTTCTTTCATTGTGCCTTTGTTGAGTCCCAGGCTTCTTCCTTTTTCCTACCAGTCAGATCTAGGTTGTTCTTCACTTGTCCTTTAGTGTTCACTTTCATACATTTCCATCTTGTTCTGTGTCCTGAGAGGTTGACCTTTGTAGACTGTGTCAGCATTGGGACGCTCAGAGGGCTGGAGGAAATAAAGTTCAATGTATTTATTCCCCTGCTGGTTTCTCCCCACAAAGCCAAAACTCCTTTCAAAAGGCTCTCTCCTATAGCACAAATCTCACCAGCTTCTGGCAACTGCTCCCTCCTTTTATCTCTTCAAGCATAGAGATAATAACTATTGCTTGTATAGGGTTTTTAACTATCCCTAGAAGTTTTCCTTAATGTTGCCTGTGCCTTTGTTAATAGATTGTTTCTTAAAGTTTCTCCAGCCACTGTTTTGGGTGCATGTCCTGCTAGAACTCTGATGCAGCTGGTAAGGCTCAAGCCTAAGCACTTTTCAGTAATGGCACTTAAAGTAGTATGAACACTTGTGTTTTGACTTAATTTTAAAAAATCTCTTTCCTGTTCAAGACATGCCATATTCACAAAGTAAGAAAAGTAACATTTCTTCTCTAATCACAATTGCGGAAATACTAAGGACACTTGATGTTTCTTTAGCCTATGGTTTTAAAAAAAATGATCTTTTAGGATTGATATCCATGCTGATTAAGTGGGTTTTAAAAATAATTACTTACACCCATGAAACCAGTATTAACAATTGGGAATGTAGAAAACTCTTTGAAGTTCATGCTTAATCTATTTAGCATTATATTTTCATTTTTTCTTTTAATTATTTTATTTCCTGCTAAGTGTTAGGCCACACATTTTTGTGTGTGCCTTGTTTCATTAAATCATAATTCCTTTTTAGGTATGTGTATCATAGCACTTTGCCCATTATATGTGTTCAGTTGACTGTTGAACAATTTGATTAGAAAGTAATCTTTCTATGTATGTAAAGTATTTGAAGCTATGGTTCAGTATAACTGATTTGGCCTTCTTTTTGGTAGTGTACTCTTATTCAGAAAATATTTATTGAGCATTCATTATGTGTAAGGCACTATTTTAGGGACAAGGTTTTCATGTAGCAAAAATTTACGGTGAGCCAAAGCCAAAGTACTTTTTTAGCAAAAATAAAAGACCACAATGGAAAACGTGTCTTTTTAAGAGTTGCTAGCCATTGCCTTTTAATGCATAACAAAGCAAACGCTTATTACACTGTTTCTATGGAAAAATGCATTATAAGTATTAACCAACTGTAAGGGGATGCCTGGATTTCAATCTGTTTAAATTGAAAACTGTTTCTATATGACCCCTTTTAACATTTAGAAGACGTTCTGAAGGCTTATAAATCTAGGTTAACAATCAGAACTATAAAAAAGGTAATTTAAATCCTTGCTTTAAATCATTTTTTGGCATTTCTCTTTCCTTACAAATGATAAGGAAAAACAAATCGAGACTTAGAAATTAACTAAATATAGACCATCATGCCAAACAAGGTTTAACCATTACCCTAAATTTCAAATCAGAAAGAAGTAATTGCATTTGAGTGGCACCTATCTGGGACTGAAACAAAAAGGGCAATGGGAAAGGATACTTATTGACTTGTCTGTTTTGGGAATTGTTAGGCCTCAGTAGGCGATAGTAACTCTGCTTTAAGTGATGATGTCACTCATTATTACATCACGAGGAGATCATAAGTTCCCAGAAATGCTGACCATCTGTCCTGAAATATGTTCAGCATGTCATTCATAATACAAAATCTTCTTTCCAGGCTCTTTAATTTGGTGGCTGTATCCATTTTTAAGTTTAGCGAGGTAAAGGATTTCTGTTCTTGTAAGATGGGTCATTTATCAAATCCTAGTACAGATTTTGTCAGAAAATTTTAAATGTAATTCTTAACATATGATAAAAATGCCTTTTTATTTAGTTATTTTAATTGTTCAGTGCTTTCCTTACCTTTGTCATTTCTATTTAGAATTGAAGTTTTGAGTCCTACACTCTCTTTTTTTGTACCTAGTCTATCCACTCTCCTTTTCAAAGACTTCAGAAGAGAGACAGTAGTTTCAATCACTCCATGTCTAGTGGAAGAATGATGGAGTAATCTAATGGGTCTTTATCCAGCTTCAAAAAGTTCATATTCCCGAAGGGAATGGTGCACTTGCCATTTGCTCTGCCACATTTCCAACATTTATCACTGTCGTTTAGAAGCCTTGCCTTCCATCTGCTGAGGGTGTGCGTGTGCTACTTCTTGAAAAGTTGTCATGCTGCTTACTCTTATTTTTAGATCTAGAGTGTGTTTGTTTCTGTTTGTTTCACAGCTGACCAGCAGATAGACAGCTATGGTTTTTCAGCCAGACTTTATTCATGCGGTTTGCTGTTCCTGTATTTGTATTAATGCTAGAAAAATCTCCTGTGCATAAAAATACTTGCACTGTAGGTAAGACTATACTTGTGAACAGTGCTTTAAAACTCAGCTTTAAAAACAGCCCTCTTGGGGCATTATTTACAATGAATCAATACTTTTAGAGCTCCTGTGTTCAAGATGCCTTTAGCAGTAAATTATTGTGTTAGTTGATTCTTAGATTGTTTGTGAACATTTATTTGTTTCTAATAGGCACCTATAAATCTCAGAAAATACACTCTATTGGATAGGTAGTACATTTGATTTGCAGATATTTGGGTCACAAAGTATAACTTCAGTTTAGAAAAGAAGCAATCGATAGAATAATTCATTTTCTGCACACAGCTCAGTTACTTGATATTAAGCCTGCCTAGAAACTCCTCTGTCGTGGACGATGTGATTCTCTTGCAAACATGCATATTATTCCTTTTCCAATGTGAAGCCCATTCTGTAGCCCCAGTGTGTAGAGTTGTGTGATTTGAGTGAAATTAACTCAACCCTGCTTGTTAGTCACTATCTCTTGACACAGTGCTTAGTTCAGTGATGGGTGTGTGACCCTGTTCTAAGCCAGAGATTGCAAGTTGTTCTTCTGGCTAGAGGGCTTCTTTCAAGAATTGCCCAATTAAGCATGAATTCATCACTTAGTTATGGGAAGCAAATGTATTTTCCCTGTCTAGGACCACCACCATCATGTAACCTACATAAAAAGGCCACATTGAGAACATTGTGCCCTACAGCTATTCAGTGTACAATGAACATAATCATATTTGGAAGTCCTGATTAAGCCCTGGTTGCCACCATGAGTGAAGCCAGTCTGAAGGCAAAGCTGTCATGAGAGTAGAGCTTAGAGTATTATAGAATAAGGAAGTGGTGTGTGCAGAGAAATGATTTCATAATAAAGGCACCACAATATATTCATGGTATGAAAGTTGATATCTATTAAATCTTATTTTTATTTCAATTTATCTGAAGAAAAGATAAATGTAATTCTTAACATATGATATAAAATGCCTTTTTATTTAGTTATTTTAATTGTTCAATGCTTTCTTTACCTTTATCATTGCATTTAAAACTGAAGTTATGAGTCCTGTAATAATTTGAGATTTTTTTTTTGCACCCAGTCTATCTACTCTCCTTTTCAAAGACTTCAGAAGACAGACAATATTTTCAATCACTTCATGATTGAAGAAAAGATAAATTGAAGAACTTTAAGGGAATCTAAATTACAGACAAAATTTTTACCACTAAGATTATTGGTTATTAAACAATACCCTTAAACTAAGAAAATTTATGAAAAGAGATCACAGATTAGGATCAACATGTTTTCTTCTAATTAAATGCTCCAGTCTTGAGTGATACTGTGAAGGAGACAACTAGCATTGTTCACTTTCTTTTCCTCTCCTTGCGTTTTTGAGTTTGAAAAGGTTCATAATATTTACATTCTTTTCTGCATTGTAATTTCTATGTTTTTTGTTTGTTTTTGGTCTTAGATTCCCTGCTCACCACAATTTTCCTTCCTGCAGCTTCTCCATCCCTGACTTCTTTATTTGAGTCATTTTGTGGTCGGCTGCATATCCTTATTGAGAACTGTTTTTATCAAGGAGTGCTCATGAGTATTATATTCTCCACCTGCCATTGTAGAGAATATATGTCCCCCATTTTTATAATTAAGTGTCACATTAACTAGACATATTTTGATAATACTTTCTTTCCCTTGGAATTTCATAAACACTACTTCAATTCTTACTAGTCCTGAGGAAGTATGAGGGTGACCTCATTTTCCCCCTATAAAGGTGACTCTTTTTTTAACTGAATAGGGGAAGAATTCTTTCTTTATTCTTGAATTTCTGTTATTTCTGTTATTTATGATTTATTTCTATCTCAGCCACTCTAAATCAAACTTTCCAAATAAAGCATATTTTTTTCAGTTGCAGATTTTAGTTTTTCTACACTTCAGAGTCATTTTCCTCCTTTATACCTATGAATGATTTTCTAATTTTTGTTTCTCTATTTGTTAGGAGCCCCTACTTAAGAAACACAAATTACCTTTATGGTGTTTCTTTATTACTCATCCTTCTTATCTATTATCACTGCTCTAGTTGTTTTAATCTTGTTGCATCTATGTCTATGTTCATTTGATTACCTGAAGCCTTTTTTTTTCCTCTTGATGAAAGTCACATTTTACTTTTTAATTATTTTATCTTACTTTTTTAATTTTTATTTTATATTGCAGTATAGTTGATTAACAATGTTGTGTTACTTACAGGGGTACAGCAAAGTGATTAGTTATACACATACATGTATCTGTTCTTTTTCAAATTATTTTCCCATTTAGGTTATTAAAGAATATTGAACAGAGTTCCCTGTGCTATATAGTAGGTCCTTGTTTGTTATCTATTTTAAATATAGCAGTGTGTACATGTCAATCCCAAACTCCCAGTCTATCCCCCTCCTCCCACCTTTCCCCCTGGTAACCATAAGTTCGTTCTCTAAGTCCGTGACTCTGATTCTGTTTTGTAAATAAGTTCATTTCTATCATTTTTTTAAGATTCTGCATATAAGCAATATCATATGATATTTGACTTTCTCTTAGTTCACTTAGTTTGATAATCTCCAGGTCTATCCATATTGCCTGAAGCCTTTTATACAACATTAATTTTATTTGATTTTAGCCAGGTCTATCCTGATTTTATTTGGAGTTTGCTTATTGTATCAGAATTTGTGTTTTAGTTCTCCGTCTTTTTAGCTTTAACTCATACTCTCTTGCTTAATATTTTGTTATAATATCTCGCCTTCAAGCTATCATATTTTCTCTTACCTTAAAAACTTAATTAAATTTCTTTATTAAGGCTTTTTATAGTGCAAAACATTGGTAGGAAATCAGCCAGTGTTCCTTGTATTATGTGTTCTACTGAAATATTTTTTCTGTAGTAGATTTGTATAGTTTTTACACCATTTCTTTTTATCTTGCTCATGATGAATTTAAGTAGCTCCATCCAGATCCTATTGTTTGTGCAAGCTAATTCTTTCTGATACTTGGTGTCCTTCTGACATAAATACATTTATCTTTCAGCTAATGTTTACTCTCTCCCTGGCACCATGTGATGAAAATAATTTCCTGCCATATTGGTTTTGGACTTCATCTGACATTGATTTTGGACTTTATATTTTGTGGCTAATGGAATGTGAGCAAAGATATCATGAACAGAGGCTTTGAATGTGCTTGCATGATGACTTGTCCTCCTGGACTTCCACCTTCTGCCATGAGGGGAACATGTTCTGGGTAGCTGCTAGTCCAAGAATAAAGATATATGTGGGGCAAAATTAAATCCAGTCCTATCCTTGAACCAATCCAAGACTCTCTCAGCTGAACCCAGGAGCATCACAGCCATTTCACAGACTCATGAGTGAGAAAAATAAATGTCTTTTTTGTCCCTGTGATCATGGGGATGTTTGTTATTCAGCACTATTGCCACACAAATTGACTAATGCATCCTCTCACTTTCTTTGGAAATAATTTGTTTATTCCTCTCATGTTGATTGTTTTCAGTGTACTTTTCTAAGGCGGGGTAAGGGACAGCTTCGCTGAGACTGAGACAGACCTAGGTAAGAGACTTACGTTCTTCTCTCTTCTGAGATCCCATTAAATGTCCTGTAACTAGGAGATATTCCACTCTTATGGCATCAGCAACTTTTCAGTTATAGTACAGTGGCATGGAAAATGTTAGATCTTGGTGGCTGTTTTCACTGACCTATGTCCTTGAGGTGGTCTTGCCTTGATGTTTGGGGTTTAAGAGTTTCCTCTGATCTTTTCATGGGCTAATCACTGCTTTAATCTGCTTGCCCTCAAATTGGTAGATCAATACAAATTCTTAGAGTATTACTGAGACACACATTCTTTGCCTGTCACTAGCTATGGGGAAAGAGTTAAAAAGCTGTGCCATGTCACCTACTTCTAGACACAACTGGATGTTCAGTTTGGGCTTTTGTTTCTCCTTATATTTATGAAATTGTTTATTCATTTGTTTATTTAATGTATATTCATCTTATTAGGCAAAGGAGATGAGAACTTGGTCCTACTTTATTTTACAATCCTAATCTGGAATTCATTTACATATTATGTAGAAATGCCACATGGCAGACTTAAACAGTTCATAGACAAAAGTTCAGAATGTATTTTTTGTGTAGGAAGTGCACTGCCCGTTTTAAAAAAAAAATCTAGCTAAGAAAAAAATTTTTTTCTAAAAATATGTTCTAGTATATTATATATCACAACATTTTATTTCTATTTGAAATAATACTCCTTTTAGTACTATAAAAGAAAATGTAGAAGATTAAATATTGACAGTTGCACAGATGAAGACCTGAAAAAAATACCATGGTTTTGGTGTTTTTGATTTCATACTATATATTTCATATGTTGAATAATAGGAAAAGTCAATAACATGAGGTATTTCTTTATCATTTGTCACTGGTATATTACATTAGGCATAAAAATAAATACTTAAATTTGCTCATGTCACTTTATATATATGAATCCACTAATAAATACTTCCTTATGCCAGCTAACTTTTTATATTATAACAGCACATGTTATTTTTTGCTTGATTTAAACCTGACCTAATTTATTGAGGAGGTGTGCTAGTGCATGACCTAAGAGTTTTCAAATACTCCATTAGGAATGAACTTAAGTATTTTTTATATTTAGTACATCTGTAAATAGAGAAAATGGCTTAGCACAAGCATCTTTCATCTACTACTGGTAAAGGGATCTATATCAATATTTGCTGGAAAATAATGTGTAGTAGATTAGGTTATGCATTATACAATGATAATATTTATTTTAGAAACTGGTCTTCTGTGCAAAGTTGAGCTTTAATGGGGAGTAAGGGAGGAAGAATAAGTGATTATAATTGTTGTCAATTTTACTAGTTCTCTTGTATTATTGCCCAAAATTTATACCTTAAAAAAAAGACTAAAATTTATTCAGCAAAATGCAGGCAATCAAACCAAATGAAAGTGCTCTGAGTAGCAAGTTATCTTGCTTGTAATGTGGAATGGAAGCCAACAAGCATGAATAGAGGAAAACCACCTCTTCTTGATGGCTGGCATGGGGTCGTTTAGTATTTAAATCAACTTTAATTACTGGCAAGCTGAATTGTTCATTAATGGTTTGCCTGTAGCAACAAAAATAGCACGTTCAGCAGCGTTGTGAAAATACTGTAGCACAACATCATCTTCAGTCATGGGTATTGCCTGGAAGTTCAATTTAGGTTGATTTACCCAAGATCATTTATTAAGTCAATGGCAACAAAGGCTTCAAATTCTTAGCTTCTGAGTTTCTTTTTGTTGCTTCTACTTTCTGAACTGTGCTCTCTTATACGTTATTAATTTACCATACATTTTTGTGATTTTTTAATTAGCAGCGGGGAAGGTGGTATGTTTATGTTATCACTACTGAGTGGCTGGCGAGTTTTGGAGAGATCAAATATTGCAAGAAAATGCTCCATGGTAGCAGGATTTCTAGTGTGTATTTTGATTCATGTTTTGAATTGGGTTCATATATATTCCTTTTAGGTCAAACAGAGAACATTATGTGAATTATTTTAGAGCATTAGAAAAAATTTCAAATTATTTAGGTATCTGATGTAAAGTAATTTGTTTTATTCCAAGACTTTCTGAACACAATATTTGATCCAAGTTCGAGAGAGCACTCAGAAGTGAAAATAAACCTCTGTTTAAAAGCTGATCTGTCTCTTCTGAACAGACAGTCTTGAGGGGTGCTCAGAGTGGAGCTGTCATGGCACTGGGTTAACTGTGACATTTTGAAATGATCGTGGTTGTAGAACTTCCTGCAGGCAGTTGCTGCTTGCTTTGTTAAATTGCACACATTTTTCAGTCAAACATTTTCCTGGCTGCATCAAAGGTGTTGAGTAACTGTGTTAACCTTGGTGTGTTTTGGCAATAGGAGATCAAGTAAAAGTCAATAAATGTCTCCCACAGCCCTGATAAACTCCAAGGGCACAAACAGAGGTGTTTATGCGCTGTGGGGGACAATTTGGTCAAGTATACGTTTCTCTTCAAATTGCTTATTGCCATTTTAGTGTTAGCAGAACATATTTTAAGTCACTTCTTTGACAGAACATATTGGTTGGCATTGCATAGGCTTCTGTGTTTAGGAGACAGATGGCAATTACCCATTTCTGTGCACTGTTATCTTTAAGCTTTAAGTGTCACATTTACTGGTGAGCTGGACTTTGCTCTGATTTTTTTTTCTTGTCATTTTGAGCAGTCCTACATTATAATATCTCTTTACAAAGAATTGTTAAGACAGGTGCCTATGAAATCATAACATTAAATAGTATAAGAAGGAAAAGACTTTAAAAAATGAGTTCAAATCTATGATAGGGTTGCTTTCTCTGAATATATTCTTTCCATTTCCCTTCTGCCTTAGGAATATTTTAGAAGGATAGTCATGGACATTATAAACATAGGTATATACTAACTAGAAAAAACCTTCCATGTTGTTCTTTTAGCTTTTCAGAAGTAAACAATGTTAAAAAAAAATAACAGGACTTTACTTATATTCATGTCACTCTTCTGAAAAGTATGCTTTCTTATATAGAAATTATAAAGAATATAAACATCTCTAAAATTTTAAAATTTAGATATTGGTCAAAATATTACCTTTGGAAATGAAAGTCAAAATCTGTGCTCCTTTGAAATGAATATTAACACTGGCATGTTTTTAAATGGAGTAAAATATAAAGGGTTAAATAATTCATGATTCACCTCTTTCTCTCAAGTTCTTAGACAGAGGGAAAAATGATCTTGTTTAAATTTTGGCATCATATTTTTGTACTTTGGTTACAGAGACTGACATGTAGTAAGCAATAATTTTATTCTTTGGGGAGAATAAAACAGTAATTAATTGAAATATACTTACTTTAAACACATTTTTCATATATTTAGTAATTCTGGAATATATTTAAATTGTTCTCAGGATTTCTGATAGGTACAGATTACAATACAACCTGACTTTTTTTTTTTTTTTAGTGTAGCATGTTTGTAGTAATAATATTGCTTGCTGTGTGATGGAATTACCAGTCCATTAGAAACTGGACTCCTTTGTGCTAGCCTGGATTGCAGACAATCTTTATTCTAGAATTCATAGCCTCTATTAGTGCCCTGATCAATTTAGTAAGAGTTTCAGAAGTTCTCTCTCAAATCGAACTCAGGATTATTATAGCTCTGGGTTATTCTACCACCACTGCCTCCACTTCTGTCCCAGTCACTGCCTAATCTCTTCCATTATCTTTTGATTGTTGTAATATCATTGAATCTGTTTCACTAAGACCACAAAGAACTTCCTATTTGCCAAAACTAATGGCTTCTTAATGATTCTTATCCTCTTACATCTTTGCACCCTGTGAGGCTATTGACAACCTCTTTCCATTCCTTCCTCTTTTGACCTCAGTGACACGGTTTTCTCCACTGAGAACACTCTTTTTTTAAGTCTCCTCTGGGAAGATCTCATCTAGTGCCTTGATTTCAATTCTCACTATAAGATGTTGACTCCAGAATTTTTCTCTCTGTTGCTGACAGCTCTTTAATCTTACATCTCTAGTTCCAGTGCTTAGTTGATGGACATGGGCTCTTGAATGTCACTCAAGCATCTCAAACTTTATATGCTATCATCATTCCTAAACTGCCATTTCACTGCTCTTCACTTTTGCTTCAGGCATTGATTATACCCCCCCCCCCCCAACATTTAACCTGGAGGCCAGAAAGGTCGTTATGTATACCAACAATCAGTTAGTCATCATGCTCATCAGAAATGTTTTTCAAATATTTCTCAAATCTGCCTTTTTCTTTCCATTCATTTGTGCAGTTACAGTACTTATTCCCTCTTGTTTAACTGCTAGAGAATTTTCTACTTTCTATATTACTCCCACTTTAATATAAACTCTACAATAACTCTAAAATTTTAATTTTTTAAAGGACTAATGATGTCACTTTTTGGATCAAAAACTTTGGCCATAGCTTATTTTAAAGAAAAAGTACTTGTTCTTTCTTGCTGGTATTTGAGGCCCTACACAATCCGTCTTTACAGCTAAGGTGGTCTCCTAATACCTTTCTCCACACTCCATGTCTCATCTTCACCTTTTAACACCATGTTGTGTTTTAAACATTTCATCCACAGTATTTTGTTTGGGATAGCATATATTTACATAGTTTATTGAGAAGTCACAACTCATTGGTATATAAACATGAAATAGTTTTATAACTTTATCTTTTTCCCCAGGCATGATCTCAATTTTTCTCTACCAAACAATCTTTGCTCCAGGGGTATCACCTCTTCTAATGACATTGGCCAGCTTCTGAAATGATGTAATTTCAGTTTACAGTCTTATCTCAAGACTCAAACTTGATTCAAAGTTCTTTCAATCTCTCAGTATGAGTTAGAGCATTGGCTCTAGTGACTTGCTGGGGGAGGTGAGGATTGGTTTGTGGACAGCTTTTCATACACCTCACCCTCGGCATCTTCCCTGCAGTGGCTCCTCCAATGTGGGGTGGAAGAGCAAGAGGAAAAAGGCAGATCTTCTCTTGTCTGCTTAGGAGAAGTTCTCAGCTTCTCCTTATTTGGCTAATTGTCTGTGAGATGCTGGTATCAGGTGGTGGCTTCAGCCTGCCCATCAACAAGAGTCTCAGAAGAGCTCTTTATGTCTCTACAGTTCCTTGGAAGGTTTGGCCAAATTTTCTGGTTGACTTCTAGCTGTTGGCATCATCATCACACATTCTTCTGATATGTTAGCCTTTCTTTCACAACTCTAGTGCTCTTGATAATGCCCTCCAAGGTCAATCCTATGGCTTATGGGCATCTGTGGGAACAAGGATTTCATGGGAGAGTGGCCTAGCCATTCATTCCTTGACAGTTCCCTTGAACCACCTCCCTTCGTTTATTTTTTTCCCCTGTTGGGTAGTAGAGGGAGACTGGCAGTTACCCTAAATATTCCTCAGGTGGCTATTAAGAGAAGAAAAGCCTGTATCCATTTCATCTGTGGCCAGGGTAAGATTGCAAGGTCATTGACATCCCCAACGTTTATGAGTTAGAGCTCCTTTCTCTAGCTCTTTGAAGGCATCTTTTAATGAACCTACTCTCCTAAAAGGGAACCTCTTTTTCCTAATCCTGCTCTGTCTATCATGCTAGCCACTAGCTACATGTGTGTATTGAGTACTTGAAATCTGAGTGCTCTTAATTGATACATACTGGAAGTGTAAAACACACAACAGATTTCAAAGACAGAATACAAAACAATAATATACATTTTCTCTGCTTCAAAATATATCACATGTTGAAAATATGTTTAATATATTGTTTAGATACTAGGTTATTAAAATTAATTTCACCTTTTTTTATTTTATTAGTTTTATGAGAAAAGCACATTTTTCTCATAAGCCATATTTTACATTAAGAATTTTTTTCTCTTTATAACTTTATTGATGTGACTGAGAAATTTTTGAATTATGTATAGGGCTTGCATTATATTTCTATTGGATAATGTTGATATAGGGGATATGAAATGTCAATTAAACCCTATAGGAAGCTGCTATGAATTCTATTAATTTAGAATGTGGACACTCAGCATCTTCTTTGTTTAGCTTTTGAGGCCACAGGAGTAATTCTACAAACAGTAACAAAAATTTGTTCTTCTTTTTAAAATCAATTGAAAAGTTTCTATTTATTTGTACTATTCAGTTCTGAAAACATGGATCAAGCACTGATTTGATTTGTATATTGGGCCGACTGTTTATACCACCTAGATTACAGTATCAGGTGAAAGCAAAGAGGTATTTTTGAATTTGCAATCTTGATGAACATTGAAGTGGACAGGAAAATATATAGTGTAATGAAAATCAACCAATGTTAAGGCTGGAAGCCAGCATATTATTATGAAGTTTTGTGGTACATTTCACTGAAATGGTACAAGTTGTTTTCATCATGCTTATTAGTACTACCAAAATATTGCAATTATTTTTCTAAACTAATCTAAAAGTACATCTTATCTTACAATTAAGTCTGATTTCAGGTTGAGCACTACTTACTGCACTAAAATAACATTATTTAAGTCTACTTATGTGAACAGAGTGATAGGTTATATTACTAAATGGAATGCACGTTTCTTTTATTTAAGTTAAAATGGAAACATTTTAAACATTTATAAAATAAATCATCATTAACTATAGACTTATATGAATTTATCTCTTTGGAAAGCCAGAGTTGCTACAAGAACAACAAACTCTATCAAGGTAACCTCTATTCCCTTCTTATAGTCATTATGAAATATTTAAACACTTAAAATGAAGTTGTCCTTTTCCTTCTGCCTAGATGTCATATCTTCTTGGTGAAAGAAATGTCTAAAAATATTCTCCTTCCCTATCTAATTGAGTGTATATGAGAGTTGCCATAATTGGTATTCTGATTGCACTCAGATTCCTCATCATACCCATTTTTGTTTCAATACTGTCATTATCATAGTTTTACATTATCATACTTAAAGCACTTATGATATATGCAGAGAAAGTTGTTAAAGATGAGAGTCGTAATTCTGGGTCTCAGGAGAAAAATATACATGAGGGTGTCTGAGAGGACATTTAACCATAAAATAATAAAAATAGAAATAACTAATAATAGTAAATGCTAATTCAAATAAGAAATGTAAAGGTGATCTTCCAAATCCAAAATAGAAAAGTCTGAATTTTTAATATTATTGACCTAATCTGTTATCTTTTTGACACTAGTAGAAAACTCTGTATTTTTAAATTTCAACTGGATTTCAGATAGCAAGCATGAAAAGTAGAAAAACGCTCAAGTTTTGTTTTTTGTCCTTGTCTTAAAGGATTTATACTGTAATGGTAGAATCTTTGAAAGAATAAATCACGTGATTGAGGCAGCACTTTCACTCATTTTCAGCTGCTATTTTGAACTGCTAATTGCTGGCCACAACATACTGTTTAACATTAAGTCGTTTCAATTAAAAAAAAATATTTCTAGGGAATCTAAAATTACTTTAAAAAACAAGTACATGGATTTTAGTCACAATAATGCATATACATACATACACACATTTACATACACATACACCTACATGAACATTCTTCCAGATTAAAATTGTTTTCAATTCTGAAAAATAATCCAAAATTGTTCATAAGCCGAAGTACTATAGGTTTAAGTAAATCGAGCATTTGTTTTAAAATGGATAAACAGGATAAAATACTGTGGTATAGAATCAGAGAGACTGAAATACAAAGAAAATAAAGCGAAACCACATGGCCTTTTAATATCTATAACAGGGACATAAAACATAAGGAAGACAAAAGGCTTATGAAAACCTCTGAGCTTTTTCAACATCTGTGATTGTTATCTCCATGATTATTACACATAATCTTCAGTTTCCTATTACTTACCAAATAAATATCCTGACTGTTTTCTATGTCCTTAGTCAACCTAAATGTCTTAAAATGGTACCTTCTCATGAGGCTTATTAGATATTGGAAAAAGTTATAATTTATGCTGTAATTTAGCCTTCTCTCAGAAAAAAGTCTTAAAAATGGGGTACTCATTTGGGAGAAATAGTGATTGATATTTCTCAAGATAAATTATTTATTAGATTTTATATTTCCGTCCTTTGCTTCAACAATGTTGTGTCTCTCGTTAATGATCCTTTAAAAATGGTTGACAAAGATGCAGATTCCTGTTCATGTGTACCTGGATTGGTGGAGAGGCAGTTATAAGTTGGATATCAGAATTATCTTTGTAGGAAGCAGATTTGATATTAATTCTTCATAGTTAAAAATCAAACGTTGCAGTACAAAGTAAGAGTACAGATTCCCTGGTGGCATCAGCTCAGGGAATTAATCTCCAGAATTTGTATTTTAAAATGCTCTCCTGGTAAAACTGATGTAGCCAGTTGAAACCAGTCCTCAATCCACACTGGGGAATCAATCCTACAGGTACTTTACATACTAGCCTTGTTTTAAAAAGTGGCTCATTAGAAATTTACATACCTAACATTTTGCTTCCAATCTTGGCATGTATGGACTATATTTTAATAGACTACATTATCTTACTGGGTAACTTCAAAAGCTGGTATTAATATTTAAAGTTTCAGTTTTTATATATTTAGTGATAATCTCTTCATGCTTGAAAGAATATATTCTCTTGTTTCTGGAGTCCTTTGAAGATCAGCCAGGTTAATTTAGGCACTCGAAACTATAAGCAAATAATAGCTTCTGTATTTAAAGAGATATAATCAATTCTAACTTGTATATATTAACAATCTTTTTCCTCTTCTCTGTCCCCACTGCTATTTCCTAAATAATTCCAACAATATTCTAAGAACCCACCTGTCCTGCCTTCAGTATTTCTTTATTTATTATGGTTGATTCAGAAAATGTCTTCCTAGGGGGTGTTGGGGAGAGAGGACTGATCCCTTTTGTTGAGTAATAGATTCAATCTTTATACCATGTCACTCATAAACCTTAATCATATGAATTTAATTTACCTATTAGTCCCGTGTCTCAACATTGAATTCTCCTAATTCAACACGCTCAATGACACTTTTATTTACACTGTTCTAACGATCTAGCATGCTTTTCTGATTTCTTTCTGCTTCAGATTTACAAGAACCAACTGAAATGTGATTTCTTCTCGAAATTGTCTTTTGATTTTATCAGAAAGACTTTTCTTCTCACTCTCATATGGTATTTTGAAAATATATAGATTTTTAAGTATTCACATTAGATTGGGGTTATTAGTTTATACATATTTGGTGACCCAGAACTGAGCATCTGTAGTAGAATGACTTCTTGGGTCTTAGGTAAAATATAAGCAAAAGACAAGAATTTTACAGAACTCATGATGTCCGCTATGTCTTTTGATTATATAACACCATGCTCTAAGTCTAGTTTGAAGAAGCTGATTTCACAAAACTTTTATTTGTCCCAGTGTTACAATACAGGCTCCATTCTTCTCTCAATTTCACACTTCCTCCTCATTGTAACTGATCCAATTATTTGCAGAGGAGACTTAGGTGAATCTACTATTGTTTGTAAGGCCCTAGGTGTCATCATCTTCCACGCCATTCCCCTAACTTTCATGCATAATGAAATATGATGATGTGAAGACACTGAAATGCCTGTTTTGCATATAGTCCAGGGAAGTTGTCTCTGGTTTTACATCAGAAGGGATGAAACCTTATAGAAGATTAAAATGAAGGCTATAGTAGAGATATTCTAAAGCAATATCAACAAAGGAAATGATCTAAAAAAAAAAAGCAAAGTCCTTTTTGGTAGAGGTTAGATGCAAACACTTTTCCTTCCATGTGAGTTTCCTGCAATTTTGTTTAAGCCCTAGGACTGCACACAATTTCTACCACATTAGAGAGTTAATTTTAGGTTTCTTATTTCTGAATACCTTGAGGAGAGGGACTATAAACTATTTATCTTTGAATATTCCCAAATGTATAATTCCTAAAAGATAGCAGTTAGGCTTCCCATGCATAAATGTTTATTGAACGTATGTAATCCTAAAACAAAATCCCCATTTTGATCTTATCTATTTATTACCAAATGTTTGACTTGTTACATAATCTTATTGTATTCTCATATTCCTCAAATTATATCAGAAATCACTGAAGGAGATTAGAAGGCTGCTGCCTTCAATAAATGATTTAGAAAAAAAAAGTAAGTAAATAAATGATTTAGGACTTTGTCTTCCAATAGTAGTGAAATGGGTAACTGGACAATTCTTCCATTAAAAATAACAATTCTGAAAAAATTTATGATATACTAAAATCATTGAAGTTGTGATAAGATAGTGAAAAGCTCAATAAAATAAAATTAGCAACTTGGCAAGAATGACTAAATATAAAAGAGGAGGGAAAGAGGACAATATTGGAGCACAAAAGGGAAAATAAATACAGACAGAGAAGAGATTTGAGACATTAGAATATGCTATATCAACTTATACCAATACATTTGAAAACCTAGGAATATATGTAGGAAGATATAAATTAACAAAATTTGACAACCTAAATGGATTAATAACTATGGAAGAAACAAACGTGGTCATTAAATGCCTGTCATCACTTCCCACCCCTCCCCCTGACAAATGTATCAGCCTTTTTGTCTCCTGATACTTCTACTATGTGGAACTTTCTTTCACATGATCTTAACATGGCAGAGTCAGCCTCACAGTTCAAGTCTCAGCTCCAATATCATTAAATAAAGAAAATTCATCTGACTATAGTTTCTAGTGATGTACTACTATCCCTGTTGCTTTCTCTTCATTGAGTTGATGCTTGATTTTCTTCACAACTTTTGACATTATCTGAAGTTATGGTAATTTTTAAATTCATTTATTCCTTTACTTGTAGATCACATCTTCTCTACTACAAATAGTATTATAAAAGCAAGAACTTCATCAGTCTTTTCCACTACTTTATCACTAGGACTTTTATCCCCAGAATATACTCTGGCACATTATAAGCATGTAATAAATATTTGTTTAATGAATTTCAATTAAAATAGGAAATAAAATGAGGATCTTTAATAAAATTACCATTATGAAACATTATAGTGGATACTCTAGCCAATGAAATAACACAAGAAACATAGTGGATATAAATATTGGGAAAGATCAGACAGAAATCATTATTTGCATATGTTATTATAATCAGCCAGGAAAAAAACAAAAAAAGTTAATTCACAGCTATAGAACCCAGTAAGAGAGTTTGTCAAGATGGAAATGTACAAAATCAGCACAGATACACACAATTAATATTTCTTATATGGTAATGAATTAATTAGGTAACATAATAGAAAATCATGGCAGTCTCATTAGCATCAAGTACTCCAAAGTAACTAAGAGTAACACTAATAAGAAATGTACAAGAATTTTATGGAAAAATATGAAAACCTTTACTGATAGCTGTAAAAAATCCTAAATAAATGGAGAGGTATTCTATCATAACAGATAGAATGCTTCCCTATCTTAAAGACTCCTCACATTAATATGTAGGTTCAGTTCAACTCCAAGAAAGTCCAAATAGTATTTCTCAAAGGACTTGAAAACTGATTCTAAAATCACATGAATAATATATATGCAACAATAACCAAAATGCCCAACAAGCAAAGAAACTTTTGGGTAAGCATGATCTACTAAAATAAAAATATTTTGTAAAACTGTATAACTATAGTGTTTTTGATGCAGCAATACACAAATATGAGTCTAGTGATAACACACCAAATATAATGGAGATTGAATATATAATGAATACAACCTTTCAAATGAATGAAGAAACACAGACCATTCTATAAATAGTAATGGGACTATTTTCCAGCATATAAAAATATTCATGCAAGAAATTAAGAAAGTTATTAATAAGTAAATTATGAATAACTCAACAGAAAATTATAGAAAAATATAACAAAATACAGGGATAAAAATAAAGGACAGTATATGAAATTAAGCACAATTTATGCAGTAGTTCAGGAAATACACATTGGAACAACAAGAAAACATAATTCTTCTGCTTGATCTTCACTATTTTGTCAGGCTTTCCTCCTGTTTTGTGGTTTGGAGTCTTAGATAGCTTCTTGTTTCACCAAAGTTAAGTATGCATTTCTGTTTCTAAATTCTCCTTGTAGGTTTGAGAAGATTTCTAAAAGTGCAAGAGATATTGCCAAACTTATTCCACCACTTAAAATTGGGAAGTCAACACATTGTTCTTGGTCTTTTGATAGTTAAATATTAGTTAAGAATTCAATTATTAAAAGAAAACAAAAAGCTGATTTATGGACTAAGAATTATGTTTAAAGAATCAACTAAAGATTTGGTAATCTTAATTTGAAAGTAGGCTACATTATAAATACAAAAGTTAATTGTGGTTTTATTTGTGTAATTCCTAAAAGAGTTACTTCTCTCAAATTTTAAATAACTCTTTTAGATCATATTAAGTTATAATCTAGAAAAAGGAATGCATTTATTATAAAAATTAGCTTAGAACTTCAATGTATAAAACTGTTTTAGTGAGAGTATGAAGTTTTTCTTTAGGTCTTATTATCAGTCTAACTATGCTTAAACTCAGATTTTTTGCACACATTTAACAATACAGATCATCTAAAAATCTCAAAGAATTCACAGGAAACCCATTATAAGTGATTCAGAACATTCACAGAAAGTTTACTTCCTTTTAGTAATAGCAAGGAAGCAAAACAAACTAATAATAATTAAGGTGTCAGGTAGTAATTGCCTTTGCCTCCAAATAAACCATCAAGTTCCAATAAATAATTAAAACAAGCAGTTGTTCTCAAAATGCAGTAGTTAGGGAGCTGTGATTTTAAAAATTTCTAGAAGTCATTATTAGTTTGTTTTTTATTGTGGAAAAACCACATAACATGAAGTCTACCCTCTTAAACTTTTAAATGTACAGCACCATATTGTAGATTATATACATGTTATTGTACAGTAGGTCTCTAGAACTTTTTCGTGTTGCATGACTGAAACCCTAGGCCAATCAAACAGCAACTCCTCATTTCCCCCCTTCAGGAGATGGCAACCACCATTCTATTTTCTGCCTCTAAGAATTTTTGCTTTAGATACCTCATATAAATGGAATTATGTGGTATTTCTAACTTCTGTGGCTGGCTTATTAAACTTAGCATAATGTCCTCATAGTTCATCTATGTTGTCTCATATAACAGGATTTCCTTCTTTTTTAAGGCTGACAAATATTTCATTGTATGCATAAACTACATATTCTTTACCCATTCATCCATCAATGGACATTTAGGTGTTTCTACTTCTTATCTGTGTGAATAATGCTACAATGAATGTAGGAATACAAAAATCTCTTCAAGATTCTGATTTCAATTATTTTAGGTAAATATTTAAAATTGGAATTGCTTGGAACATATAGTAATGGTATTTTTAATTTTTTTTTAGAACCTTCATACTGTTTTCCATAGTGGCTACCGAATTTTCCATTCCCACCAACAGTACACAAGGGTTCCAATCTCTCCACAGCTTCACCAACACTTATTTTCCATTAAAACAATATTTATTTATTTATTCATCTGGCTACACCAGGTCTTAGTTGCGGCACGTGGGATCTTCGTTGTGGCATGTGGGATCTTTTTAGTTGTGGCATGTAGCGTCTTTAGTTTCAGCATGCAAGATCTTTAGCTGAGGCATACGAACTCTTAGTTGTAGCATGCGGGATCTGGTTCCCTAACCAGAGATCGAACCCGGGCTGCCTGCATTGGAAGCACAAAGTCTTAACCTCTGGACCACCAGGGAAGTTCCTGTTATTTTCCATTTTTTTTTTTTTTTTTATATAATGGACATTCTAACAGGTGTAATGTAACATCTTATTTTGGTTTTGATTTGTACTTACCTAATGATTAATGATGTTGAGCATCTTATTATATACCTGTTGCCATTTAAATGTCTTCTTTGGAGAAACGTCAGTTCAAGTCCTTGGTCCATTTTTAAATCAAGTTATTTGTGGTTTGTTTGTTTTTGCTCATGAGTTGTAGGAGTTCCTTATACATTTTAAATTTTAACTCCTTGTCAGATATTTGGTTTGCTAATATTTTTTCCCATTTATTAAGTACTTTTAATTCTATTGATTGTTTCCTTTGCTCTGCAGAAGCTTCTTAGTTTGATATAGTCACGTTTGTCTCTTTTTGCTTCTTCTCTGTGTCCTTTCAGTGTCATAACTAAGAAATCATTGTCAAGATCAATGTTATGATGATTTCCCCCTCTGTTTTCTTCTACAAGTCTTTTGGTTTTGGATCTTACTGAGCTTATTTTTATGTATGAGGATAGATAAGTGTTCACATTCATCCTTTTGTATATGGCTATTCAGTTTTGAAGAGACTTGTTTTCCCACTGTGTAGGCTTGGTACCCTTATCAAAGATCATTTGATCCTATGTGTGTCAGTTTATTTCTGGAGTCTCTATTCTGTCCCATGGATCTATGTGTTTATCTTTTTGCCAGTACCATACTGTTTTGATTATTGTTGTTTGAAAGTGTGAAGCCTCCAGTTTTGTTTTTCTTTCTCAAGATTGTTTTGACTACTCAGTTTTATTTGTGGTTGCATATGGATTTTAGAATTGTTTTCTCTATTTCTGCAAAAAAAAAAATGCCATTGGGAATTTGATAGGGATTGCATTCAATCTGTAAATCACATTTGGTAGTATGGACATTTAAACAATATTAGGTCATCCAATTCATGAAAATGGGACATGTTTCCATTTGTTGTATATTCTTTAATTTATTTCATTATTTGTAATTTCCAGTGTACAAGTCTTTCTGTGTCTTTGGTTAAGATTATTCCTAAGTATTTTGTTCTTTTTGATGTTGTCATAAAGGGGATTGTTTTCTTAATTTCCTTTTCAGATTGTTTGTTCTTGGTGTATAGAAACACAACTGATTTTTGCATATTGATTTTGTCTTCTGTAACTGCTGAATTCAATTATTAGTTCTAATAGGTGTTTTGTGTTTGAAATCTTGAGTTTCTACATATAAAATCATGGCATCTGCAAACAGAGGTAATTTTACTTCTTTCTTCCCAATTTGGATGCCTTTTCTTTCTTTTTCTTGTCTGATTGCTCTAGCTAAGATTTCTAAACTAAGTTGAATGAAAATGGCAAAAATGGGCATCCTTGTCTTACTCCTCTACTTAGAAGAAACACTTTAATGATTGAGTGTGATTTTAGCTGTAGGCTTTTCACATATGGCCTTTATTATGTTGTGGTAATTACCTTCTATTCCTAGTTTGTTGATAGTTTTTATCGTGAAAGGGTGTTGAATCATGTCAAATGTTTTTTCTGCATCTAAATGAGATGACCATATGGTTTTTATCCTTCCTTCTGTAATGTGGTATATCAACATTGATTGATTTTCATATGTTGAAGCACACTTTCATCCCAGGGATAAATCCCACTCGATCGTGGTTTATGATCCTTTTAATGTGCTTTTGGATTTGATTTTTGGTATTATTGCAGATTTTTGCATCTATATCTATCAGAAATATTGACTTGTAGTTTTTTTTTTTTTTTTTTTTTTGTCTTCTTGTAGTATCTTTTTCAGGCTTTGGTATCTGGGTAATGTTCTCAAAAAATTAGTTTGGAAGTGTTCTCTACTCTTCAATATTTTGGAGTAGCTTGAGAAGGATTGGGTTTAATTCTTCTTTATATATTTGGTAGATTTCTCCAGTAGAGCCATCTAGTCCTAGGCTTTTCCTTGTTGGAAAGTTTAATTTACTGATTCAATCTCCTTAATAGTCATAGGTCTGTTTAGACTTTCTTTGTATTCATGATTCAGTCTTGCTAGGGTGTATGTTTCTAGAATGCTATCTATTTCTTTTAGGTTGTTCAATTTCTTGGTGAGTAATTGTTCATAGTAATCTCTTATTCTTTTTATTTCCTGTAATGTCTCTTTTTTCATTTCTGATTTTATTTATTTGAGTTTTCTCTCTTTTCTTCTTGGTCTAGCTAAAAGTTTGTCAATTTTGTTAATATTTTCACAAAACTGACTTAGTTTTATTGATTTTCTTCTGTTTCTTTCTAGTCTTTATTTCTTTTATTTCTACTTTAATCTTTATTACTTCCATCCTTATGGTGATTTTAGACTTCGTTCTTCTTTATTTTTTGAGGTTTAAAGTTAGGTTTTTTTGGGGCTTTTAATGTAGATGTTTACCCGAACTTTCCTCTTATGTAAATTTCCTTTCTGGTACTGCTTTTGATGTGTCCCATAACATCTGGCATGTTTTGTTTGCAATTTTATTTGTCTCAATATTCTTTATTTTCCCTTTTGATTTTTTTCTTTGACCCATTGGGGGGTCAAGCAGAATAAGCTAGAGAGAAAATAAGCTGTATCAAAGTGTGGTAGGTGGGGGAGGAATGAACCCAGGACCTATAGTGAACCACCTTATGTTCAGTCTACTGATTTTGCAGTAATACATAGAAATCAACCAGACATAGTCTACTCAGCATAAATGGTTATCCAGTATAAAATTATCTAATTTGTCTGCAGTAAATCTCCCCAATACACACATTATTTACACACTTATTCCTCTGGAATGGTGAGAAACAATCACACTGTACCTTAATCTCTAGAAAGTTACTTGTGAAGTTTCCTGCAGGCATGGATGTACTCTCTCTCTTGCTTATAAGAGTACCACTGTACATTCTGTACAGTATGAGGGATGCTCGTGCCATTGCACTAGCAGGCAATCAATCAATCAATAAACCAACCAACCTACCAACCAGGGCTATTGTATTGGTTTGGATGATTCATTTTTAATATTAAAGGGATATTGGATTGGTAACTAATACCATACCAGAAATGACACTATTTGGAACTCTGGTAACACAAGGTAACTCTGGGGTACTGTGTGTTACATTCATGTCATACAAGATAGCTAATGTTATCACAACCCAAAAGCACTTGAACCACTGAAGATTCATATCCTTCCTGAATACAGAGTTGACTCACCTCACAAGGTAAAGAATCCCAATCAGCTGAGTTGTTAGTTCAGGACCAATGGATCATGAATTGTGTAGAGAAAGATAAGTTATAAATATCAACTATGTTACCCATTACAGAGCTGCTGTTACCTGAGGCTGTTTTGCATATTTTACTTCGTGATGTGTATTTATATTGATACAACTTTCTCTGTCTCTCCCTTTTTCTCTTCTTATTTAATGATGTTCATGGTTACCTTTAAAATATCCTTTAGTTTTCAGAATATTCAGGTATGAATGTGGCTGAATTTGAGGAGTAATTAACATTGCCAAAAGATGGGTACCATGGCTATCATTCAGAAATGAATTCAAAGGGAATTTTTGTCTCCCATTTTTATGGATAAGGTGAGACTGACCTTGATTATATGAAAGACAGCTGTATCTCGTACAGTGCTTTATGTAGTTGTACTGAAGGTTAAATATGTGAGGAAGGGTTTTACAGATGCTGAGTAACTAAAAGAGTTAACTGAATCAGTTACTAAGCTATTGTTCCTTGACTCCAAACCCTTCCTTCCAAATTTTGTTCTATGATGCTGGGCTGAGTCTCTGCAAGCTACATCGTGTCATTGCCAGTTGACTTCTCTTAGGTTCTTCCAATGGGATAGAATAAAGGAAGTGGGCAGGTAGGAAAAGAGAGAAGGGAATTTACTCCTTCCTATTTAAGTGGTCCTGTCAGCATGCTCCATCAATTAATTTTTACCAAAGACAGCAGAAATTGGTTCCAGCAGTAGTTGCCTGCAACTTCTGCCTTTTCTCACACTTCCCAGAGCCACCATATCCCTCACCCGATGAGGCTTCAACCACAATCAGGCTACCTTCTCCTCAGGGGGCTGAATCCCTGACTCTCAAGCCCCTCCTCAAAACATTTGAAATAACTGCTGCTAGAGGGCAGCACTTGCTTCTCAGAGATGTAGGTCTCAATTCTGGGAGGTCCTTCCATTAAGCTTCTGAAGTACCGCCAGAGAATGTCTTTTCTCACAGGTCTGAGTCTAATCCATGAGGTTCTTTTTCCAAACTTCTGCAAGCTTCTAAGTTCAGAGAACCTCAGGTTTTTCTTTTAGTCTCTCAGCCCTAAGGAGAATAGCCAGTTTCTGTGCATATTACCTACATCTTACCTCAGTATTTTTTGCTCTTTTGGTCCCCGATACCTATTTATACAACTATCTGTAACTAACGATTTCTATTAAAATAAGTAGGTTCTTCTTTCAGTGGACATTAATGATTATAATCAATCACTGAGAAGAGTATATTTAATCTTCTGTATTTATAGATCTGTTTATTTTTCTTTCAATTCTGTCAATTTTAATATTGACCGAATGTAATTTTGTTTATATTTTTCTATTCTTCTACTTTCAACCTTTCTGTATCTTTACATATGAGGGCTTTTAAATTTTTTTAATTTTTATTATTTTCTTTCATCTCAATTAGTGTCGAGAAAGGAAGGAAATAAACATGGTTACCAGTCTTCCATCTTGAAATTAAATCCCAACTTGATTTGTTTTATTATAGCTTCTCCCCATATAATTAAAGCAATGATTATGATCCTATGGTTATTAGAAGAAAGTTTAATTGCATTGCAGAGCAGTTTTTTGTAATTTATTGTTTTGTAACTTGGTAATTTATTGTAGATAAAACCCTGTGGTTATGGCTAATAAACTTTAATAATTGATTCTTCTAACCAAAATTTCTGAAGTAATAGAAGTTTTTTTTTTAATTTTGGAAATAGATTGCTTCTGTTTCAGGAATTAAAAAAAAAAAGAACAAGTAATTTAGGGCCTAGGAATTGTATTATTCTTATAAAAGATTCTTATATAAAGTTCATTGATCAAGGATTCCATCTGTTATTTTATAAATGAAATGGACAGCATGATGAATTTAAAAAAAAAAATTTTTAACAATAAGGAATTTAAGCTTACATATAAACATTGCATTTTTTACTTCATTTTTATATTTCAGTGAGTGTATATTTCCTTTGTAAACTTAAATTACACATTAAACATTGGCAATGACATTCTATTTTTAAAATAATAACGCTTTTCCTTTCAAAGATAGAATATAAGTGTTTCTATCAGTTAGATAATTGGATTTTAGTTTCTACCTCTGGGTATAGGCAAGGGTTTGATACTTTTTTTTTTTCAGTTTTTCGTAGAGAGGAGTGAAGCTCCATGAAAAGTGATAACAAAGATAATGGTGCAGTGCTGGTTGGAGGAAGCATTTTCTTTTTCAGAAATCAATAGGAAAAGAGTGATCCTATTTTTCACCTGAGGCAAATCACCATTACAGAGCAGAAGGGTGCTCATCTGGTAGGGGCTGCAGTGACACATACTTCCATCAGCCACTATTCAAGGTTAGGAGCAATACCTAATACTGGGGAGAGGCTAATTAAATTAATTCTGTGGGGAAGTGACAAGATAACTGAGTGCAATCCAAGTGCTCCAAAGCCTTTCCCTTTACCCTCCATTTTCAGTATTGCTGCGTTTCTTCTCTTTAGCATCTCGCTCACATACACAATACCTGGTGTGTGATAACCTGCTTCCTTTCAGTCTTCTTGTTTAAGCTGCAATGTGAATATTTGGCTTGTACTATGACGGATGAGTGCAGCAGGAAAGAGATGTAATTGCTTTGACTATGCAGCAGCAAATGGTTACTCCCTTTGGAAACTCAACTTGCTTCATTTAGACCCAAACATGCCAGGCAGATGCAGATGATCAATTCATAGCATATGATACAAGTGAATATTTTTCTCTTTTATGTTCTGTTTTTAATGTAATAGCAAACTAACATCTGTTGTTCTGAGCATCACAAATCTGTTCTTTTCAATGTAAAGGTCTGCTGAGCATTGGTATTTTACTAAAAATAGGATGCGTGTGGCAATTAGACGACACAATGTTTTTATGTCAAATTCAAATGTTCTTTGAAAAGGTCATTGTGTGTGTGTGACCTACTGAGCTGTATTACTATGATAGATGTAGTTACAAAGTTAAACTATTTAACTGATAATGTTCTGCGGAGTGGATAAAGGAATAGAGAAGAAAGGTAAGTAGTTTTTAAGGGATAATTCTGTATTGTCAATAACATCTCATACACTCTTTGAGTCTGGTCTTTACGAAACACTTTTGTTACAGATAAGAAATGCTATTCAACACCCTATAAATGAATATATGCTATGGTATTATTTGGTGTATCTGTATGCCATTTCTAGCTATCAAGATAGACCTGTGAATGAAAAAGTAATAATTAGAATCTTTCTAATAACCATAGACCCATAGGGTTGGAAGGTTCTTAAGTGCAATAAATTTTAGAATAAACATAACAGGAAGAATCAGAAGTTTAAATTTTTTTCACTTTAATATGACTAATATTATTTTTAAGTTTAAGTTAGCTCATATGTTTAGATAGTGGTATAAATAAGCCTGCATAAGGTACATCTGTTAATTTATTTTTCTGATGGCAAAACTTTGGTTGCAGTGCATGTCTTCATGTTTTGCTGGCATTAACATTGCTGGTTGCAAAAAGGACATGGTGAAACAGTGTGACTTGGAGATACGTAGCATCACATTTAAAAAATCCAACTCAACATGCATCTTCTGCATCTTCCATGTGATATCTTTTTTAAAAAATGAAAATAATAGAGAAAAAACATAACTGCATATGAAGTAAAATAATAATAGTTCTATTATTTTTGGTTCTAATATTTTATCTCAGCTGAAAACTCTCAAATTTTGAAGCCCATTTAAGACAGAACACTATTTTTAAAGGCTTAATAATAAATGATATATTTTTTCGTCTGTAAGGAAAAAACTATTTCTCAATAGGAATTAAAAAAAATAAGACCTCTCATTAGTTATAATGCCCAAAGCTGCAGCTTTGGGTGTTATGTCCTGCTGTCATTCTATTTTGCAACCCTACAATTTTTTTTTTAATAAATTCATTTATTTATTTAATTGGTTGTGTTGGGTCTTTTTTTTTGCTGTACGCGGGCTTTCTTCAGTTGCGGTGAGTTGGGGGCTACTCTTCATTGTGGTGCGCGGGCTCCTCATTACCGTGGCTTCTCTTGTTGCGGAGCACAGGCTCTAGGCACGTGGGCTTCAGTAGTTACAGCACATGGGCTCAATAGTTGTGGCTCACAGGCTCTAAAGCTCAGGCTCAGTAGTTGTGGCACATGGGCTTAGTTGCTCCATGGCATGTGGAATCTTCCTGGAGCAGGGATCGAACCCGTGTCCCCTGCATTGGCAGGCGGATTCTTAACCACTGCACCACTTAGGAAGCCCACAACCCTACAATTCAATAACATTTGCTAAAAATCCTTTTTTATCTAAGAACTTATGTGTTGAGTACACATATGTGTACATACTCATATACTCAGGAGAATTATAAATTATAAACTTTGTACATAATTTGGAGAATTAACCTAAACAGGAAAAAGTTGAAAGAGGGAAAATTTCAGTTTGATTTAATCAGTAAAATGAAGCAACTGTTATGTCATAGTATAAAATAATCATAAAAAAGTCCAGAATATGGCACTGTATAACTGAAGTTTCTAAAGCTATCAAGCATTCCTGTTGAGAATGATTAGACCTATCAAGACATAAAAGAGCAGCTGGGGACATTTGAAGTGGCGATTTATATTTTGTGCAACCCAAGCCAGAGATGTGAGCAGCAGCATGAAATAGTAAAAAGATGTTTAAATCAAGCCAGGATGCTCAAAAACTATCAAAAAGACAAATTAGTAACAAAATGGGTGTCTTAATACTACTAAAGAAAGCAGCTGTTTGAGATATTTACAATTTATAGTTACTTATTCAAAAAACTAGAAATAACACTCTAGATGACTTTAAATTAATTTGGAAATATGTAATTTGTGTATATTATATTGATTTATGTTTTAAAGATGACCCCCAGTTGAAAATAGAAATTATAGCATTGTGTAAATTAATGTTTATTCAATTGACAAGGGCTCTGTTTGAGCAGATCATCTTCATCTGGGGTAAATAACCCACAGTGGGGAAAGTGGAGAAGGGAGGAGGGAGAAGGGAGGAGGGAGTCTTTAGTTTTAAAAGCATTTGCCTATGGGGAGTGGTAGAAATTAATGACCACTGTGGTAACTCCGTTTGAAGAATGTATCAAGCTTCTTATCTCTGGGCATCCTTTTAAAAATGCAAAACCAAATTTAGCAAAAAACCAGGAAGAATACTTTCCATTAGGACACCCAAATTCTGCTCTGTTTGCTCTATATTTAAATGTCTGGTGTATTAAGAATCCAGGGACTTCCCTGGTGGCACAGTGGTTGAGAATCCATTTGCCAGTGCAGGGGACATGGGTTTGATCCCTGGTCCGGGAAGATCACGCATGCCGCAGAGTAACTAAACCCGAGTGCCGCAACTACCGATCCCGTGCGCCTAGAGCCTGCGCTTCACAACAAGAGAAGCCACCACACTGAGAAAAACTGTGCACCGCAATGAAGAGTAGCCCCTGCTCACCAGAACTAGAGAAAGCCCACACAAAGCAATGAAGTCCCAACACAGCCAAAATTAATTTTAAAAAAAGAATCCAAGTTGCTATCTAGAACTTATATGATCATTTTATAAGTATTTCTGTAGTTACTTTGAAAGAATTGTTGTGCAATTCTTTCTCTTCAATGTGAGCTAAATAATGGGTATAAATCTGTTAGTGCTATTTGTTTTTTATAAATTTATTTATTTATTGGCTGCGTTGGGTCTTTTTTGCTGCGCACGGGCTTTCTCTAGTTGCGGTAAGCGATGGCTACTCATCTAGTTGCAGTTTGCAGGCTTCTCATTGAGGTGGCTTCTCTTGTTGCGGAGCACAGACTCTAGGAGCGCAGGCTTCAGTAGTTGTGGCACGTGGGCTCTAGAGCGCAGGCTCAGTAGTTGTGATGCACGGGCTTAGTTGCTCCACGGCATGTGGGGTCTTCCTCGCCCAGGGCTCTAACTCGTGTCCCCTGCATTGGCAGGCAGATTCTTAACCACTGTGCCATCGTGGAAGCCCTGTTAGCTCTAATTCTGCTTTTACAAATGATAATCTGGAAAAAAAAAAATTAGGTAATTGAACGCTTTCCCAAAACATCAAATTATTATATACAATTAATATCTGATTTACTAAAACTTCAGCTATGGTGTATTCAAAACAGGCTTTTATATATCTGATTTCAAAGTGGAGTACCTTCTCAATTACCTTGAATGGACCATACTTGGAATTGTTTCTTCCATTACTCCTCTTACTGGTATTCCTGCAGAGTAGCTGTGTCAAGGAGTAATTATTTTATGAACTATGAAGTAGAAGATAAAGACAAATCGAAATAGCTTTTTAATTTTTTAAGATTCTGTTTTCTTCTGTTAATCGTTGTCTGCAGTGGAATCTGAAAGCATTCTAGTCTGTATATGTCACTCTATAGTTCAGAGGTTTTTAACCTGCTCTCCATCATGACATAGAATGTATCTGACTGATGAATTTGTAAACTGGGGTTGAGGGCAATTCTCCAGGGCAGAACCTGTATCATCAGTCCCTTTTTTCCTGTTAAAGAAAGCAAATTGAATGCAACCAAGGGAGGGTGATGTATGAAAGTAACCTTGAGCCATATTAAAACAATGTTTTATAGTAAAGTAAATTATCTCGCAAATTTTGGCACTTTTAGTATTATTAGAGACAGATTATTTATAGCATACGATTGCATTATGACACTGGATGAGAAAATCTGGTAAAATTGCCCACAGTTTTTCCTTTGACATTCCTGTGTCACTTTTGATTCTTGGATGCTATGGTTTGACAGTGGTATATCTTCTAATTTAAAATAATGGTCAGACACACATTTGAAATGGCGTGGTCAACCAGAATATGCTGCTGTCAGGATACTTCAGCTGAAAGATTCCTTTTTATTGTCCGCTAAGGTAACATTTAATTCACTGTGGCTTTTCTGAAGCTTGCCCAAGATTCTTCCAAAAGTGAACACGTGTCTCAAAGATTTATTATTCACGGAAAGACTTTAAATGGTCCCAAATTTATAAAGTAACTGCAATTGAGTGAATAAATTTTAGGAATTCCTGAACTTGGAGGAGTTATAGTCTATTGTAAGTAAGCATAATATAAGGTATGACAAAAAGTGTGTGTTGGAGGAGGTCTTCAAGAGGACATGAGGGCTGGCTGAGCCTCTAGCTGGACCCAGGCAACGGGAGGCTCCTCACCCCGACCCCTGTCCTTGGAATGTAAGCCTACTGTTCCCACAGTGGGAACTATTCCAAGGACACAGGCTTCAGAGAATAAGGTGTTGTTTAGACCATCTGGACTGAACCCAATTAAGGCCTCTAGATAAACTTTTAAGATTCTGGTGGGCTGGTGTGGAGATCTACTCCTTGTGTGGCAGTCCAACACAAGTCTCATGTATAACTTTCATTGCTTATTAAACCTGACACCTGGCACCTATCAGTCTGGAGTGATCTGCCTTTCTTTGGTCTCTCCTTGCCTTGCATGACCAAGGGCCAGTTTTAGAATTCACCTGGGGAACTCCTGAGTTTGTGAACCAACAGTGTGCTTCAGGAGTAGTCCTTCTTCTGTCGTATAAAATTTTCTATAAAATTTGAATAAAATTCTAAAAATTGATAAGCAAATATTATTTTTCTTCATAAAAGTAACATCCCACTTTCCAAGTTTACCATCAGAAAGGACAGCTCTTCTTTTTTGTGAAAAGATAAAGAAACTTGAGATTGGCTTTCTCATTCGGGTTCTTCCTGTAACTACCTGTTTCTCTATTATTGAGCTAGCGTTAGTGCTGATGGGTGAAGAAAATGAAAGTGAGAATGAGAGGGTGGAAAGTCCAGTCACTCTTCCTTTATTTATACTAACATTAATGAAGATGAGAATAATGATAATGTTAAAGGGATTAGCTTGTGTTTATTGGTTGCTTACTGTGGACCAGTTGCTCTGCTCTAAAGACATAATTTCACTTTATCCTTATAACAATCCAGCAGGTTGGGCATTGTCATTTCCTTTTTTGGATGAGAAAACAGAGACTTAGAGAGTTTGCTTAGCTTTCCCAGGGTCATGGAGGTAAATTTGAATAACCAAGCTAAGATTTGAACCCTAATACTACAATTTAAAACTAAAAATTGTAATGATATAGTATATAACTGTAGTATATATTAAGAAACAAAACAAAGGCTAGATGTAATTTAAAAAGGGAAATAAATCCATGTGTTAACATTGATATAGATCTACATTTTCCAAAGTGTATAACAGAGAATATTAACAGGTATTTTTAAAAATATCTCTTAATGAAAAGGAGGTCCATGTTTGAATAAGATTGGGAGATATTAGCTTAAGTAAAATTCTGTAAGTTTCTTTATTGCTTGATGTTTCAGAATATGCACTATGTGTATCTCCAAGAGGAGAATATATTGTGTAACATTTCCTGGACTCCTTGTGCATTTAACTTTTTCCCTTGGGCAACTTGCTTTGGGAAATAATCTAAATAACATTTCATAGTTTCAGAATGATTTTTAAGCATTCTAATAGTTCTGTAGTGGTATATCACTTTTGCTTTGATTTGTATTTCCTACTTGTGAACAATGTTGAGCATGTTTCAACGTGCATTTTGCCATCTACTTGTGCTCCTTGGTGTGGTAGCTTTTCAGGTATTCTGTTCTTTTTTTTTTTTTTTTTTTTTTAAGCAACTGGTAATTGATGAATAAATTTTAACAATTTCTGTTTGTTATTTTTATGAACAGCCAAGGAATGGAAATTTTCCCATTGTCTCCTCTTTGCTTCTGCTTTTTCATCTCCCCTATTCCCTGACACATTTCAAGGTATTGATATTGATCATGTAAGTGGCAATTACTGCTTTTTCACTTTCCTAATGAAAGAGAAATAGCAGTATGTTGGGTACATATGTACAATGCAATATTACTCAGCCATAAAAAGGAACAAAATTGGGTCATTTTTAGAGACATGGATGGACCTAGAGTCTGTCATACAGAGTGAGTCAGGCAGAAGAAAACAAGTATTGTACGAGGGTGAGTCAATTATCTGCGCTCTGGCTGTAGAATTTAATTAACTTTTAGAAAAGACAAATGCATTATTTTTTGACGTAATCTCCTTGCTTTTCAATACACTTTGTCCATCTATCAACAAGCTTTCATATTCCCTCAAAAAATGTTTTAAGCTGAGCTGTGAGCCACGAATGCACCACTGTCTTCACTTCTTCATCAGAAGTGAATCTTCATCCTTGTAGCGCTGCTTTCAGAGGACCAAACAGGTGAAAGTCTGATGGAGCAAGATCAGGACTATAGAGGATGCTTTAACTCCTCAAAATGAAGGTTTTGCAGAGTGTCGACAGCGTGGGCAGAAGTGTGCAGATGTGCACACCCTCAGACCACAAAAAACAAATCACTGCACGCTGCTATTCTTTCATGCAAATCACAAGTGGGGCATCCATTTTTCCTCGCACCACAGTTACAAATGAACTGATGTAACATGTTCATACCTGGACAGCAGTAGCCTTGAATGGAAAGTGCTAATAAGACAATGCAGCCAACAGAAGTTTTAACAGATTTGGAGTGCGGATAATTTTTAACTCACCTGCATATATTAATGCATGTATGTGGAATCTAGAAAAATGGTACAGATGAATCTATTTGTAGGACAGGAATAGAGATGCAGACATAGACAATGGATGTGTGGACACGGGTGGAGAGCAGGGCAAGGGTGTGAATTGGAAGATTGGGATAGACGTACGTGCACTGCCATGTGTAAAACAGATATCTAGTGGGAACCTGCTGTATAGTGCAGGGAGCTCAGCTGAGAGCTCTGTGGTGACCGAGATGGATGGGATGGGGGGTGGGAGGGAGGGAGGTCCAAGAGGGAGGGGTTATATGTGTACATATAGCTGATTCACTGTGTTGTACAACAGAAACTAACACAACATTGTAAAGCAACTATACCCCAATAAAAATAAATTAAAAAGTAAAAATAAAAGTGAGCAGTGTATGCTCTTGCTGTGTTTGTTTTTGTAGAGTTTTAAGGCTTTCCTGTATTTTAGTACAAGTCATTTATGAGTTATGTGTTTTGCAAATGCTTTCTCCCAGTAGGTGATATCTCTTTTCACTCACTTAAAAATAAAGTTTTTTATTTTAATAATGTCCAACTAATCAGTTTTTTTCTATCATTCATCATGCTTTTGATGCTGTATCTAAAAACTTTTCACCAAAAGCAAGGTCATGGGAATCTTCTCCTTTTTAAATAGAAGTTTTATAATTTTACATTTTACATTTAGGTCATTAATTCATTTTTATTTTTCTGTAAATTTTAAGATCATGTCTAGATTTATACTTTTGCTTTGAACATCCAGTACCCTTTCTTATATAGATTATTCTTTTTCCATTGAATTCCTTTGTATCCTTTAAAAAAATCAATTGACTGTCTTTTAGTGGGTCTATTTCTCTATATTCTGTTCCATTGATTTTTTTTTTTCCTAAGAACTTTTATTGAGATACAGTTAACAGACAATAAACAGCATATATTTAGAGTGTACAGTTTGGTATCCCAATCACCCAATTCATCCCCCTCCAACCCTCCCCACTTTCCCCACTTGGTGTCCATGTGTTTGTTCTCTACATCTGTGTCTCTATTTCTGCCTTGCATTTCCTCTTTCATAGTTGTTAGCATTTGCCTTATGTATGGAGGTGCTCCTATATTGGGTGCATATATATTTATAATTGTTATCTCCTCTTCTTGGATGGATCCCTTGATCTTTATGTAATGTCCTTTCTTGTCTCTTGTAACATTTTTTATTTTAACGTCTATTTTATCTGATATGACTATTACTACTCCAGCTTTCTTTTGATTTCCATTTGCATGGAATATCTTTTTCCATCCCCTCACTTTCCGTCTGTATGTGTGCCTAGCTCTGAAGTGGGTCTCTTGTAGACAGCATATATAAAGGTCTTGTTTTTGTATCCATTCAGCCAGTCTGTGTCTTTTGGTTGCTGCATTTAGTCCATTTACATTCAAGGTAATTATCGATATGTGTGTTCCTATTACCATTTTCTTAATTGTTTTGTTTTTGTAGGTCCTTTTGTTCTCTTATGTTTCCCACTTAGAGAAGTTCCTTTAACATTTGTTGTAGGGCTGGTTTGGTGGTGCTGAATTCTCTTAGCTGTTGCTTGTCTGTTAAGCTTTTGATTTCTCCCTCGAATCTGAATGAGATCCTTGCTGGGTAGAGTATTCTTGGTTGGAGGTTCTTCCCTTTCATCACTTGAAATATATCATGCCACTCCCTTCTGGCTTGCAGAGTTTCTGCTGAGAAATCAGCTGTTACCCTTATGGGAGTTCCCTTCTATGTTATTTGTCGTTTTTTCCTCGTTGCTTTTAATAACATTAATCAGTCTTTAATTTTTGTCAATTTGACTACTATATGTCTTGGCATGTTTCTCCGTGGGTTTATCTTGCCTGGGACTCTCTGTGCTTCCTGGACTTGGGTAGCTATTTCCTTTTCCATGTTAGGGAAGTTTTCAACTGTAATCTCTTCCAATATTTTCTCAGGTCCTTTCTGTCTCTCGTCTCCTTCTGGGACCCCTATAATGTGAATGTTTGTGCGTTTAACATTGTCCCAGAGGTCTCTTAGGCTGTCTTCAGTTCCTTTCATTCTTATTTCCTTATTCTTTTCCGCATCAGTGATTTTCACCATTCTGTCTTCCAGGTCACTTATTCGCCCTTCTGCCTCAATTAATCTGCTCTTGGTTCCTTCTAGTATATTTTTCATTTCAGTTATTGTGTTGCATATCTCTGTTTGTTTCCTCTTTAATTCTTCTAGGTCTTTGGTAAACTTTTCGATCTTTGCATCCAGTCTTTTTTCAAAGTCCTGGATCATCTTCGCTATCATGATTCTGAATTCTTTTTGTGGAAGGGTGCCTATCTTCTCTTCATTTAGTTGTTTTTCTGGGGTTTTATCCTGTCCCTTCATCTGGTACAAAGTCCTCTGCTTTTTCATCTTCTCTATCTTTCTGTGGCTGTGGTTCTCAGTTCCACAAGATGAAATACTGCTGATACTGCTTGATACTGCCGTCTGCCCTCTTGTGGAGGAAGCTATCTCCATTGATCTTTATATTCATTCACCAATATCATGTGGTCTTGATTATTGTCTGCCAGTAAGGTTTCAAATTAGATGCTGTGGTTCCTCCAACTTTATTCTTCTTCAGATATGATTGGCTATTCTGGGACTTTTTACCTTCCATATAAACTTCTTAGTCAATTTATTGATATCTACAAAGCAGCTTGGTGGGATTTTTTTTTTAAGGAAGCTGAAAGTTTCTTTTTTTTTTTTTTATTTTTTTTGGGGGGTACACCAAGTTCAATCAACTGTTTTTATATACATATCCCCGTATTCCCTCCCTTCCTTGACTGCCCCCCACCTCGAGTTCCCCCCGCCCCGGCCCCAGTCCTCTAAGGCATCTTCCATCCTCGAGTTGGACTCCCTTTGTTATGCAACTTCCCACTGACTATCTGTTTTACAGTTGGTAGTATATATATGTCTGTGCTACTCTCTCGCTTTGTCTCAGTTTCCCCTTCACCGCCTGCCCCCTCCCATACCTTGAGAGAATGGACTGGAGAGCTTGGTGGGATTTTGATTGGGATTTTATTGACTGTATAGGGCAAGTTGGGAAAAATTGACGTCTTAACAATATTGTCTTTCATATGTGAACACAGACTATCTCTTGATTTATTTAGAGCTTTGATTTTTTTCATCAGTGTTTTATAATTTTTCTTAGCTATATCCTGTATAGACTTTGATTTTTGTCTAAATACTTCATTTATTTGTTGCTGTAGTAAATGGTATTAATATGAAATTCCATTTGACTTTTGTGTACACAGTTTGACCTTCTATCTTGCTGCCTTGCTATACCTGCTAGGAAATTCTAAGAGGTTTTATTTTTCCTGTTTTAGTAGTTTCTTAAGTGTATTCTAAATAGACAATTATGTCATCTGTGAATAGTTTTTTCTTATTTTCTAAACTTTATATAATTTGTGTCTTTTTCTTGTCTTATTGCATGAGGATTGGATTTCCAGTGCAATGTTGAATAGAAGCAATGAAAGAGAATATCATTGCCTTATTCTTGATGTTAGGGAGAAAATGTTTTCTCTCTTCCTATTAAATATAATGTTACCTGTAGGAAAAATGTTACTGCTTCTTCTTAATTTTTTTTTTTAATTCACCAGTGAAAACATCTGAGCCTGGTGCTTTCTTTTTTTTGGAAGCTTTGAAAATTATTTTTTTGCAATTTATTTAATCAGTGTAGAAATATTCAGAAATTTATCTTCTTATAAGTTGGGGTAGTTAACATCTTAAAAGGAATTGATCCATTTTATGTGTTATCAAATTTCTGGGAATAGTTGTTCATAATATCCCTTTAATCTTTTGAATTTTTTCACAATCTGTAGTGATATTCCCTAATTCCTTACTAATGTTTGTAATTTATGTCTTTTCAATTTTGTTTCATAGATTGCTTGGCTAGAGACTTATCATTTGTATTGATCTTTTCAAAGAATAAGCTTTAGTTTTGTTGATTTTTTTCCACTTGTTTTCTTATTTTCAATTTCATTGAGTTCAGCTATAACTTTTATTATTTCTTTTTTCCTGCTTCCTTCAAGTTTAAATTGCTTTTCCTTCTCTAGTGTCCTATGCTGGAATCTTGGGTTATTAACTTTAATTGATTTATGCATTTAATGCTATAAATTTCACTCTAAGCTTGCTTTTGCTGTATCCTACAACTTGAAATTTTTTTTACTCTAGTAAAATATATGCAACACAGAATTTACCATTTTAACCATTGTTAAATGTAATTCAGTGAGATTAAGTTCATTCACATTGCTGTGTAATCAATACTACTATTTACCTTTAGAAACTTTTTGTCATTCCAAACTGAAACTTTGTAACCATTACATCCCCCTTATCCCCACCCCTAGCCCCTGGAAACCACTATTCTATTTTCCCTCCCTAAAAATTTAACTCTTCTAGGTACCTCATATAAGAGGAATCATGCAATATTTATTCTTTTGTGTCTGGCTTAATTTACTTAGAATACTGTTTTGTTTAAGATTCATATATTTTGTAGTTTTTATAAGGATTTCACTCTTAAGAGTGAATAACATGTTCATATGATATTTTATCTGTTCATGTGGACATTTGGGCTGTTTTTACCTCCTGGCTGTTGTGAATAATGCTGCTATAAGCAAGGTGTACAAATATCTATTTGAGTCCTTGCTTTCAGTTTTTTGGGGGTGTATGCCTACAATGATAATTCTGTGTTTAATTTTTTTTATAGAAATGGCATACTCTTTTCCACAGTAGCTACAGCCTTTAGTTCTTCGTCTATGTTTATCTTTAGCTCTTTGCGTATATTTAAGACATTTGTTTTAATGACTCCGTCTAGTAATTCTGATGTGTGTGTTTCTTCAAGGATGGTTTCTGGAGGATTATTTTGTTCCTTTGATTAGGCCATGTTTCCCTATTTCTTTGCATGCCTTGTGACCTTTTGTTGAAAACTGGGCGCTTGAAAAAAAAATGCCACCTCTTCCATCTTTGTAGACTGGCATGGAAGGTTTTTACTAATTATTAGGTTCCTGACTCTTGACATCAGCCCAGAGTGAAGCTTCAGGTCTTCTGAGGTATATTCTGGGCATGTATCCCTTCTGGACCTATGTGTGTATCCTTTTATTTTTTTCCCCCAATTTTATTATAAATGTCTTAATTTGCCGAAGGGTGTTACCCTTGCTTATTTTGGAGCTTTACATATTCTATTTTACTCCTATGCCCATAATCTCTTGCACACCAGCATCCATGGGTCTACAGTCTTCCTGCACGTTCCATGTACTGGAATGCCCATAACTGCTTCTATGGAGTCCAGCCTGAGATCCAATCTATGCTGCCATTTCCTGTCTAAGCTCCAAATCAGGTAGACAGAAATTGGTCCGTCAGGCAGCCCACAGACAGATCAGGATGCTTCAAACGAGTTCTACTCTGCCCCTTCTATCCTCAGTGAGGGAACTGGGAATTGAGCCATTTCCTCCTGACTGTGCCCACACTGTGCCAGGGAGGGGATGAGGCAAGATCAAGCAAAAATGCCACAAAATTTACTGTCCTTTTGAATGAGGCTTTTTTGGTTATTGGGCTGTCCACGTGCTTGTTGTAGATCTTTGACTGGTTTCCAGAGCTCCACTGAAGTTACTTTAGTGAGTCTGTAGTTGTTTATTTAATGTTTCTATGGAAGAACAAGCACTTGCAACTTCCTACTTTGTCTGCTTGCTGACATCACTCCCCAGGAGGGTTATTTTGTTTTTTTTTTTTGTTGTTGATTTTGGTATTTATCCTCTTTGGTATTTCTCAAGCTTTTTGGAGGTACAGTTTGGGGGTTTTCATTAATTTTGGAAACTGGCTATTATTATTTAAATGTTTTTTTTCTTTTCTGTTCTCTCTTCTTCTTGTTATCCTAATTAAATATATGATACATCTTTTGAAATTGTCCTACAGTTCTTGTGTGTTCCATTTTTTTTTTCTTTTTTCTTTTGATCCTTACATTTTAGTTTGGGAAGATGCTCTTGACTTATCTTCAAGTTCACTGATATCACCTTTCCTTACTGAATTTTGTCTATTGATAACTCTGTCAAAGGATTCTTCACTGCTACTATTGTGCTTTTGATTCTAGAATTTCCTTTTGATTCTTAGAGTTTCCATCTCTCTGCTTACACTGTTCCTTCATGTTGTTTACTTTCTCTATTAGATCCATTATCATATTAAATATAGTTTTAAAAAATCCTCAGTCTGATAGTTCCAATATGATGATTGCTTTGTCCCTTCATACTGAGTTTTTCTTCTTTTGCATCACTTGTAATTTTTGGTGAACACAAGATATGTTTTGGGTGATAGGACCTGAGGTAAAACGCCTTTAATGTGATGATTTGTCTAGGAGTTGGGCTATGTTTAACATTTATTTTAGGTCTGGGAATCAGGCTTTAAATTCCTATTATGTTCTTATTTTTAATCTCTCTTCTTGGTTTTGTTGCCTTCCTATATACTGCTCCTAGAGAGACTGTATGTCTTACAGCTTTTTCAACTTTAATCTACTGTTATTTCGCATCTGATTTACCCTCATTTTCAACCTGCCTCCTACCACTAAACTGGATAGGCTACCAGGTGTGGATGAAACCTTGGTTTCTTGCAGAGACAGCTGGTAGTAAACTTTCTTCTCCACCAGTTGTATAATTGACAAGTGAGGAAAGTAATGAAAGGCAGCAAATCCTTCTTGAGCTGGATATGGGATATCTTTGAACTCTGGGAAATTTTGGGATCCATTTGCTTGAGGTCTAGGTGTTTCTCACTCTCCAAAATAGATTCCTACATTAATGCCCACCCCCCCCAATAATCTTACCTATGGGAATTTATGCATGTGCCGGGAGTCCCCAAGACCACCCTCAGGCTCAACAATTCACTGTAAGGACTTATAGAAACTGTTATACTCATGGTTGTAGCTTATTGCTGTGACAGAATACAGATTAAAATCAGCAAAAGGAAAACAGGTATATGAGGCAAAGTTCAGGAGAAACCATGTGTAAGCTTCTAAGTGTTTTCACCCAGTGGAGTAACATAGACATGCTTATTTCTCCTAGCCACAGTGTGTGACAACACATATGAAGTGTTGACAAGCAGGGAAGCACAACTTGAGCTCTGGCATCCAGTGTTTTTATTAAGAGCCCCTCACATAGACATGCAGCTCCTGTGTGACTGAAGTCAACTACTAAAACTCCAGCCTTTCAGAGCAAAACTAGTCACTCATCATTAATTACATTTTGTTTGCACAAACTATTTGATTAAACTGGTTAAGCATAGCCCATGGCCTCAGGCATACAGCAGCACTTGTTCACCATAAAAGGTATTGTTAGCATAAATTATTTTATCAAAGTGGTACACTGTGGTGTAAGCCCTTAGGCATGCAAAACACTCATATTAGGTAGAATATTCTAAGGGCTCAAAGTTTTTCTCCCTTGGGCCAAGCCTGAAGTTAAGCCTTCTTACTAATATGCAGGGTTTATGAAATCCCAGTCTGTTGAGTCAACCCTTTCCTTGCATAATGCCTTTATGTAGTTCCTCCCCATGTTGACTCTGTGCTTGGCCATGTGACTTGCTTTGGCCAATGGAATATCAGCAACTGAGATATAAAACATAAGCTTAGTAAGTGTTTGTGTTTGCCTTCTTGGAAAGCTACTGCTGTGTTAAGAATTTTTGTCCAGCCTCTCTGAGAATAAAGAAACTTATGGAGAAAAAGTTTCAGCAATTTCATCTATCTGTGCTGAGCTCAGTCAAGTCACCAAATTATGAAAAATAATGACTTGTTTTTGTTTTAAGCCAGGAGATTTTAGAGTAGTTTGTTAAACAGCAAAAGATAACTGATACAGAAATTGGGGTTCCAGAGGTTGGGCTGATCCCAGAAGGAAGCTGATTGATTGAACCAAGTCTACCTACTCTGTCTTTGAATTGAAAAGAACAATGTGAGAACATTGACTTTATAGCACAATAAAAAATAATGTATTGTCAGGACAGAAAAAAAGATAGAAACAAACTAAAACACACACAAAAAATAGGTTATAAAGTATATAGTATATTCTACGAGAAGAGGGAACAAATATTGATAAGTACGCATGTAAAAGTTTTTAGGGCCATTTCTAAACAAGTACAGAGAAAGAATAAAAAATAATAAAGATGACGTATTCAACACAAGACAAAAATGAAAGAAGAGATGTAAAACTCTGAAACAAAAAGCACAAAATAAAATGGCCAGAATAAATCTAATTATATTAATAATTATGGTATAGTTAGACTAAATGCTTTAGTTCAGATAAAAGAAAAATGTATTAAAAATTCAACTGTATGCAGTTTACTATCAAGAGATGTAAAAAATAGAAATACTGAATGATTAAAAATTTTAAAAAGAAAAAAATACACCTAGAAAAATAAAAAAACAAAACAAAACCCCCTGATAGTTATATGTATATAGTACAAAATAGACTTTAAGACTTTATTAGAGAATAAAAAAAAATACGTATATGAAAACAAAAGGTTCATTTTACTAGGAAGATATAACCCTTCTAAATGTGAATATACCTAATACATAACTCCAAAAATATGAAGTAAATTGAATGGAATTAGAAATAGACAAATTCACCATTATATTTGGAGAATTTAACTAATTTCCCTGTGAACCAGATAGAGCAAAACCTCACTAGCTGTTTCCAAAATAACTCCACTATGATCACAACAGGTTTTTTTTCCCCCTGGAATTAGTCAGTAATTTCTTTCATTTATATGGGTGAATTAATACCCAGAAATAGGCAAAATCTACCAGAAAAAGGAGAAAAGACTATTTTCCTTACTAGGTACTGGAATATACTCTAAGGACATTTTATTGAAATCATTTTGGTAATTTTTAGGATTAGTCAGTATAATAGAGGATCCAGAATTATATTGAAAGTTACAGAAAATGAAATATGAAAAATATGAGTTCAATTTAGAGGGAAAATATTGACTACTTAATAAATGGTGCTGATACACCTGACATCAGAGAGAAAATTAAAATTGGTATTTTCTGTTCAAACTAGGGTTGAAAAAAATAACATCTTAACTAAGACTAAAAACCCATAAGCTATATGGAAAAGAAAATGTATTTAACCACACAACATTTAAAAATTACTTTGGATCCCTCAAAATAACATTAAAATGCCCAAATGATAGATATAAGAAATATTTTGCACATGATAACAAAGGACTAACTTTTATAATAAATAGCTGATGTAAATTGACATAAAAATAAAATTAACCTCAAGAAAATAGAAATTTTCAAATTAGAAAATTCACAAATAGTGAAAAATGCATATTAAAGATGCTCAAATTCACTAGTATTAGGATAACACAAATTAAAACCTCAGTGAAATATAGTTTTTTCCTATCAGATTGCCAAATTTAGACAAGGGTATTAATGCCTATTGCTAATAAAGAGTGTGAAATAAAGAGAATTCAGGTATTTTGCTGGTAGATATTTAAAATGTTACAGGCTTTTTGTAACCACTTAATATGTTGTAAAGGCAAAATTTCCGAAGGACACCCTTACATGTATGATAGTGTTAACTTAAAAAGAAATTCTGAGGTGTTGGAATCTGTTGATGGAGGTGTAACTTAGCAGTGGGGCAGCCTGACTAAAGGAAGAAATCACAAGGGAAAAGCCTTGCTCTTCGTTATTCTCAATTGCTACCACCTTGACCTTTGGAGACATAAAACTTATAGTCAGCTTTGTTCATGAGAACCTTTTACTTCTGTATGTCATACATACTGCTTTGGCCTGGAATAATTTTCATTCTTTTCTATCTTCAAAATTTGGGTTAATTATCATCACTTTTTGAGTAATTTCCCTGATGTTTTAATTTTTGCTTCCCTTCTGCTACCATCACTTCTGGTTCTGTGACCATCAAAACGGTTGTTTGTTTTGTTTTGTTTTCCCTGCTTCAGGTTTATTTGTACAAATGTCACAGGAGGACACCAGCCCCATGTAGACAGCAGCCCAGGGGTCACATCAGTCCTTGTGTCCTCACATTGGTAGATAAAGGCCTCTACTCTGGAGCCTTTGTGGGGGCCTGGGCAACTTTGGGAGCCTGAGCTGGAGCTGAAGCCAGAGGTTTAAGCCTTGGCCTGGGACTTTGGCAGGCAGAGCCTGAGACCCTTGGTGATGCGGGCATGAGCATGTTTCCCAAGCATGGTATGAGCAATGTAGGCAAATCAACTGAGCTTGTGGCTGCTGCCCTTTGGGATCTTGGGCTTGACCTCCTTGGGCTTTACGAGAGCCTTGATAGCTTCAGCACGTGCACTCATGGCCTTGGCATTGTTGGCCTGCATCTTCTTCAGGCCCTTCTTGTTGTGCTTCTTGGCAAAGCGCATGTTCCTCAGGAACTTGGGTTCCACCCCCTTAGGAGATTCATATCATTGTGATCAGGGTTTCTTGATGCCATTTCAGTGCCATTTTGGGACTGGTTGTGCGGGTGTGGTTCTTGGATTTGGCCATGTCTGCACCAGGGTCTACAGATCCTGAAGCACCTGGGATCGGAAGGCCATAGCATTCTTAACATTATTTCATACTCAGTTATTTAATTGCATGATCTCCTGCATTATATTCTAAACTCCTTAAAGTTAGTGATTGTGTTTTTATTCTTTTACTTTATATATTCAATCTTTATGGCATTAAAAAAGAAACTCAATAAATTCAAGAATTTTTATTTCAACAAAGCCAGAGATTAAGTAAACTTTAACCATTCCGTGGGAGCATAATTTATTACTATGTTCCCAGTTCTAAACATGATGTTTGATCACATATTAGCTTAATAACTGTTTATTGAATGGATTTTTAAATGAGTAAATGAGAACCAGCCTATTTCTAATAGAAGCAATATCTATAGCAAAATGTTTCTTAAAGAGTTGTTAATAGCATGCAAGTCAAAATGGAACCCACCTAAATTGTATTTTTAATCAAGTTAGCCATCAGAAAGAAGGAGTATGTCTGTATGATACTCCTGAAGATAAGTCAATGCATTTGCTTCTAGTAATTATCTAGGTCCTATATTAAGTACTGAGCTCAAATCAACCACATTAGAAACATCTGGACTTGGAGCCAGATGGATCTTCTACTATAGATACAGATACAGACATTTCCAAAATACACTGAATAGGCATATATGTCTTAGTTGCAAGCAATAAGACTAACTGAAAATCTTGATTGAAAAAAATAATTATTTAAAGAATATTGGAGCTCTTAGAATCTAGGGAAGTATTGAGATAGATTGGAATACAGAGAGGGATTATGGGAGGTGTGACGAACCAGGCAGCAGAAATCAGAACAAGTATATTATAGTGCAAGAACAGGCAGATTTGTGACCTACCACTACTGATGGCTATGAATCTGATCTCTAGCTATTCCTAAGCCTTGTGTCACACTTTAAAAGTCTCCTTGATGCACACCAGGGCAGTGAGATGGAGGATTTGGTTCCTGCAATAGTGAGAGGTGGTCATTTCTTCCTACTCATACTGCAAAGGAAATCAGGGAAGAGGATGCTGGCTACTAAACAGTGAAAAGAGAAATATTGGGTTGGCCAAACAGTGCCTTCAGTTTTTAAGTAAAAATAAGACACATTTTTCATTTTCACCAAGAACTTTGTTGAACAATGTATTCACCCTTTTGTTCTACTACCTTCTGCCATTTTTCAGGCAACTTTGTAATTCGATCTTCCCCAAAATTTTATCTTTTTGAGCAAAGAACTCTTCCAGGTGCCATTTACAGTCTTCCAGGGAATTGAAATGTTTTCTATGAAGAGAATTTTGTAAAGACCGAAATAGATGGAAATCTGAAGATGGAATGTCTGGTGAAAATGATGGATGAATCAGAACTTCCCAGCCAAGTTGATGGTTTTGCCTGGTCATCAAAGAAACATGAGGTCTTGCGTTATCCTGATGGAAGATTATGCGTGTTCTGTTAACTAGTTTTAGGCACTTTTCGAGTGCTGCTTTCACTTGGTCTAATTGGGAACAGCACTTGTTGGAAATAATAGAGGACTCCCTTCCAATCCCACCATATACACAACATCACCTTCTTTGGATGAAGACTGGCCTTTGGTGTGGGTGGTGGTGGTTCATTTCACTTACCCCATGATCTCTTCTGTTCCATGTTGTTGTTCAGTATCCACTTTTCATCACCCATCACAATTTGTTTTGAAAATGGAACATTTTCATTATGTTTCAGTAGAGAATTGCTTGTGGAAATATGGTCAAGAAGGTTTTTTTCCACTTATGTGGAACCCAAACATCAAAGCAATGAACATAACCAAGCTGGTACAAATGATTCTCAGCGCTTGATTTAGATACTTTGAGTATGTCGGCTATCTCCTGCATGGTATAACATTGATTGTTGTAAATTAATGTCTTGATTTGATTGCTACTAACCTCAACTGCTCTACCAAACCATGGAGCATTGTCCAGCGAGAAATCTCCAGCACAAAACTTTGCAAATAAACTTTTGACACGTTTGATCAGTCACAGCACCTGCTCCATACCCTGCACAAATCTTTTCTTGGTGTTTCAGTTGCATTTTTACCTTTCTTGAAATAATAAAGCATAATATGCTGAAAATGTTGCTTTTTTCTTCCATCTTCAATTTTAAATGGCTACACAAAAATTCACCAATTTTGATAAATCTTTTTTTAAATGCATGCTGATATGACAGCTATCACAATACAATCTAACAAAATTGTTTCGAATGAAGTTGAAGGCAACCGAGTGCTACTAGAGCCATCTTATGGAAAAAAACGAATCAACCTTTTGTCCAACCCAATATGTCCACTACAGAAGATAATGACCACGTGGTGGTATCCATCCCTTCAAACCTAAAATCTAGTTGAGATAAGTCAGGAAATAAAAATGGAGTTTCAAAAAAGGAATCCAACCTTGTTCATAAAACAATTATGTGATACATATCAACAATAAGATATGCTTCCTTCTTGGACTTGATGAGAACATCAAAGTTGTGAGGGTGAGAATAAGGATAAATTTTTGTAAAATGTAAGCTTCAGGTTAACTATAATTCCCAGATCTTTTGTGATCAATATCTGACATAACTTCTACTAATAAATAGAATTATGTCTCTTTTAGGTACAGAAGCTTAACCACATTAGAAATTTTAAAGAGATTGTTAAAGAAAAGGAAACATTTAAGAGAGGCTTTGGGAAGGGTTTGGTTTTCTTCCGTGTATGTGGCAGTGCTGATTTACCTGACCTTGGGTCATTGCAGTATTGCATACAACAGAGAAGAGACAGGTATTTGACTTAATTTTCCATATACATCTTGTAATAATCTGTAAGAAGAGAGCTGAAGGAAAATAAAACATTTTTTGAATTCTTTTTTCCTCCTATTGAGTTTTTCTTGGAATGGTTTGTGATATAATATGCCTAAAGTTGCTAACAAATTTTGTTGATGAAATTATTTTTGGATTAATTAAATTAACACAAGAGAGCTCCATGAGATCTTAGTTGTCTAATGCTGGTGTAAATTATATTCTAGATAAGTGATCATTATGTATAGATAGACACAGTATGCAGCACTTTTATATTTAAGAATACATTAGACTTGGACCAAATAGTTTTGTTAATTTTCAAATTTATTCTATCACAGGATACATTTCAATAAAATGTGTACCAAAATAATGTCTTGTGATCTGATATAAATACAAACAACCTACCTGTACATTTTGATCAATTCATTATAAGCTGATTTAGTGACAGCAGTTATTGTAGAGTTGTTTCCTTGAGTGATAATTTGTTTTAAGACTTAAGATTTAACCCTTTTATCCATATCCTTGGTAATTCAAAGGGAAACAAAGAAAATAATTCAGGATCTTAATAATTTAAAAAATAAATCTGATATAGATTGACTCTAAAAACTTTTTTAAAATGTCTAAATATTAGTTCACAAAGACAATATACTCAATAGAAAAAGAGCTCTATAGATATAAAATCACACGACTCGCATTTTCAGGTCAGCAGCCCAAGAAGCCAAATAAAACTTCAAGTGATGAACTCAGTGACAAGAACAAGGAAGCAGATACAGAGAATGGACTGGAGAACTCGAGGTTTGGGAGGGGGCAGGGGGTGAAGGGGAAGCTGAGATGAAGCGAGAGAGTAGCACAGACATATATATACTACCAACTGTAAAATAGATAGTCAGTGGGAAGTTGTTGTATAACAAAGGGAGTCCAACTCGAGGATGGAAGATGCCTTAGAGGATTGGGGCGGGGAGGGTAGGGGGGACTCGGGGTGGGGGAGTCAAGGAAGGGAGGGAATACGGGGATATGTGTATAAAAACAGTTGATTGAACTTGGTGTACCCCCCAAAAAATAATAAATAAATAAATAAATTACTTAAAAAAAAACCCATTAGAGACAAAAACACAAACAAACTGAAATCCAGGAAGTGAGGAGCCCTTTATAAGGAAAGAAATAAAACACAGCTACCCTCATCCTTGGCAGAACTGTCGAAAGAGGAGGAATAAACAATTTACCAGGAAACAAGAGACCAGTCGAAATTCTAATCAGCTTTAAATGACCACACGTGGGCTCATTTGTGACTAAAGCAATAATAATAATAAGGTAGTGTGAGGTTTAGAGTGTAAATGGCAGTAAAATATAAAACAAAAGCACAAAGACAGGGAATGGATAATTAAATTATACTGTTTTAAGGCTCTTACCCTGTTTGTGAAATACTATAATATTATATCGAAGTTCTCTGTAAATCTTCCGAGATGATGATCAGTGAGCTGGATGTTTATTAGGAGTGCTCTTCACATCCCCACTTGTGGAAGGAAGGAACTGAAACAGGACTGAGAAGAAGAAAAAAGATCTGCAATGAAGAACCAGTAAAAGCCTCCATCTACCAATGGGTGCTTTGGAACTGACGTGGTCCTCACATTTGTTGAGTTGGGATATGGGAGCTGGGCCTTTTCACCCCCAGGATGAGCAGTCATTGGATGGTGACTGTCCCTGCAAGGAAACATGTACTTTTAAGAGGGAGTTTTCTTTAGCTGAGACAAGCCCCAAAATAACTAACAGCTGAGAGCCATCTTATAGCTGCACTTCCAACAGTTGGGGCAAGTCCTTCATTCCTGGAGGCAAATCTGGTGCAACACAAACACCACTAAGGTGTATGTATTTGCAGGGACGTAGAGGACTTGGTGGAAGTATATACACAGGGTTCCTCATATTGTCCTCTCAGAGAGTTGGAATTGGGAAGTATGTGGGTGGAAATATTAATTTTTTCTTGATATATCTCTCCGTCATTTAATATTTTACAAATATGACTTCTAACAATATTTCTTAAAATTTATAAGGATACACAAAATGGTATTTTAATTTCAGCCTTCTTTTGCATTTGATGCTGATTGTATTTCTTTGATGACAGTGATCATCATTATACCAATCAGAATTTAAAGGAAAATAAGAATATTCCTTTATCAAGTTTATTCAGTCTGAAAGATTTTCTTATCTATATTCAGTACATCAGATTTTCTTCTCATTTTTAAAGCTGTGAGTGGGAGAAAATACTATTCTTGCTACCTTAGTTGCCAACCAATGATAGGTCTCTTTGAGCAGAAAACCAATTAGTGGTTATTCTTATTCTGTGGTTGGATATGAGTGCTTTCATATTGAAAAACAAAAAGAAAAGAAAAGAAAGCTTAGTACACTGTTAGTTGATCATAGATTTTTCCTTTGGCTTAAGGTAGTTCCTGGTCATAGTCTCAAGCCTTACTTGTGTTAGATTTACAGCATTGTGCATCTTACTTCTTTTAAACATCAGTAATTCTGAATTGGAAGATTGTAAAGCTTCATGGAGAATACTAGTTATAGTCCAAGATGAATAACTGAAACAGATGCACAGAAGACAGCATGCTTTTCTCTATCAAAGGTATGTTAATATTCTGTTTTCTTCAATTTAAAAAGAGCTATGATGGACAGATGTAGGAACAACTTGATTTTAGAGCCAACAAATTATTTTGAAGGGAAATTTGATAAGAGAATAACTGTGATGCCTGTGAGTGGATTTATGAACAAGAATTATGTAGAGATATTTCTCTAACACAAGGGATATGTAAAAAGTGTTTGTATGTTAATAAGGCAACTTCTGTGCCTACTGACTATTACTAAAGTCTAAGCATTTATTAGTCATAATTTCTCTTACCCAAGATTGAAAGTATATGAATGTAAGCTATATTTTAAATCATATATATGCTGCAAAGTTGTTATTCAAAGTGCAACCAATAACACATTAGTAGATTTTGGGATATTTTAAAAGGTAATGGAATTTCTGTATTTTCTGTGGCAAATTAACACCGCCACATACCATCTTGAGTACAATATTGATTATATCACTTTATAAAATCATCTGCCTGAGGTTTAAGTTACTGACTTGAGCATCTTATTGGTCTGATAATTGCATTTCAATTCGCTTTGGGAAACCATGCCTGGATTAATTGTCATTACACTTAAAGTTGGTAATAAACAATAATAGGAAATATTTGTCTGTTCAAGTGCTGTTATTGCCTTTAACCATTTTGAATTATTAAACCATCCAAATCAATACTGCTCGCTTATTTTTAATAATGAGTTTGATGACATAAAAGTAAACAGTTTCAGGAAATGACTTTCTTTTTGAAGCCCAGCACATGTTGCTATGTATGCAGAGTGCAGAGTGAACTTGCTGCAGCTTTTGGCAGTTTTAAAATTATTGTTAATTAACTTTTCTGCTCAAATTCCTGCAAGCTCAACTGCAGTTGATGAGTTATCATGCCACAGCCAATAAATCCTGAAGTAATTTCATAAACATAGTTATTTAACCTAAATTGGATTCTCTATCAATCGAGACAAATCAATTTTTAAATGCCATATTATTGTGAGTTTTTATAATACTGCTTTGTACTTATGTTGGATTATACTTAAAGAACTTAATATTTATGCATTCTAATATCTCTGCAGAGAAGGTACTAAAACAGGAATATTATTAATAGTGATATATATATATAGAGAGAGAATGTATACTTAAAATATATTTATTTACCAAAATTGTTATGTAACAGATATACTGTGGTTATTGATGCAAAGACAAGTGAACTAGGAATCAGAAGCTTTCAGCTGTTGTTTCAGTACTACCCTTTATAATTTTCATGAACTCCAACAAGTCATGTAATTTACTGAAGCTCAGTTTGTACCTTGGCAAATGAAAATAACACACCAAATTCCTGTTACTGTATCAGAAGTGCCTTATAAAGTATAAAGGGTTTTACAAGAACATAGGATTATCTGTATTGTTTATTATTCTTTTTCATTAATTCAAATTTGTTAAATTTACTATCTATATTTCTATATAGCTGTATTTTATAAGACTATAACAGCTCCAGATTTGTTTCCAAGGTTATCATGGATTGTATGTAATTTTTTCTTAATTTAAGATTCAGTATGACTTGTTCCAGGGACCACTATATTCATAAAGAAGATGTAGAAATTGATCTCTTAGATAGTAAAATATTCAAAGGAGATCCCAGATTAAATAAAACACTCTCTGGGTTAAAACTGGAATATTTGATTATGAAAGAATTTCATGAGTGAATGATTCATTTCTTATTAGTATAATCAACATGTAAAGAAACCTTTGGTTAAAGGTATATGTGCTTAAAATACGTTATAACAGGATATAGGAAGTAAAATTCTACTGAAAGCATAGTTTACTATTTCCTGGAAAAAATGGGGATGGGAGAGAGATGGATGTATTTTGTTTCTGGATAGCTATTTATTGTGCTAAGCATGACTAAATAATTCATTCATTCATTTATTAACGTAGCCCTGTATTGACTATATGCTACATGTTCATTGCTAGGTGCTGACTCTGCAGGGATGTGAAAGAATGGTTCTACTCTCGGTATAGTGGGGGACGCCAACTTGTAAGAAATGATTACAACAATGTATTCTGTGCCATAACCTGTACATGTCTAAAATGTTAAAGACACATCAGTCAGAGGTGTAATTGAGAATGCTGAGAAGCCTTCCCAGAGAATAGATGTTTGGATCCTGTATTAGCTGGTCAGTTTTATATAACCCCTTCCATTTTTATCTCTGTTCTCACATTTTTTCCCTAGTGAGAGAGATTTAAGACCGTACTTTATTTGTCTAAATCCATATTACTATTTTTATACTCTGCTTACATCACCTTATAGAATTTTAGGTGTTATAAAGATCCTCTAGTTTCATCTTATCAGTTTACACAGAGTTACACGTGTGCCACAGCCCCCCAGAGCTGTTCCTGGAAGAGGGAGGACCAGAAAATGGGCATTCTGGCCTTAATCCAGGCTACTATTTCTCCTCATGTTTCTATTTTCACATTATGCTCTCAATTCCATCCAGATTCGGAAAGCATATGAAAATCATACAATGATGTAATTTTTTTTTTATTTTATATATCCATTTGTATCCAGCTTCAAATCCACTTTTGGTGACCAAAATTTAATGAACAATTTCAGAGAGAGAGGGAAGGACAGTGAGGGAAGGGAAAGGGAGAAGGAGAGAAAGAGAGGGAGAGAAAAGGGAGGTGAAGTGGGAAAGCAGAGAGAAAGACAGAGAGAGAGAGGTGCTTATGTTACTGTAGGTAACAAGGCAATTCATTGGATGCAGAATATTGAAAAACAAAAAGAAATTCTGTGGTTATATGGGCAAATATAATTTGTGTTATTGGATTTGTAAAGATTGTTCATGAACAGAATTATTTCAATCCATTATGAAGTTTCAGATGATTACTCTGACCTAACATATGATAATATTTCTATGATCTTAAAGAGACAGGAATCTATGACATATGAAACATTAATTTGTGCAAATTGTGATGCTGGTGAAATTTTACCAATTGTTTAAGATATATGTAAGTTCGTTTGTGTTCCAATGCTGGCTTTTTCTCAGAGGTTGTCCACCTTTCTGTCCTGATGACATTTCCGCTGATTTCTGAGGTCAGTGTAAGAGCAGATTCCTTTTATGCCCTGGTTCTTTATTTCAAAGCAGTTATACTTGGCTATTTAATAATGCTGCATTTGAAGGAAAAACATTATTAACTTTTCATTCATTGTATTTGTTTTTGTAGAACCCCATAGGGAGCTCTTGTGCCCCACTGGGAAATGCCTGGGTAACCATTATCAGACCCCTGCTCAATGGGGGTTTCCAGTATTCCCTTTGCTTGCCTTTCAGCAGCTAATATTCTACCTTAAGGTGACAATTCTAGGTCACAAAAGTGTCAATATTTAGCCATTATGACCTTTTAAAACTTATTTTCTTTGAGGTGGTGAGTTACAGTGGGTCAAGTAATGGACTTAGATTCAAATCCCAGTTGTTTTTTTTACAGATCAAAATTTGTTATGCCTAGATCCTTGTTATTAGTTTTCTTTTGAAATCATTATTGCTAACCAATCAATCATGTTCACTGGTAATAATCATAGATTTACCTTTTAAAAAGAAAATGTGGTTCTTCTAATTTGAAATGAGTACCAGATTTCACTAGGGGTTTTTAGGCAGAGTCAGTTTTCTTTTGTGCTATTTCCCACCAAGACTGATTATTCCCCACATGACTTTTTTCTTATTTTCTGAGTCATTTGTTAAGACTTATTTTTTTTTCTCTCTGTAACTGTACACCAGGAAGTGATTTAGGCAATTTGCTCTGCTTTATGTTGAAAAGAATAGGCCAATAATATTTATTATGAATTGGTTAAATTAAGCTTGTTTTGAGTTATTAACTAATAGGTGAGCAAATTATGAGACATCTCTCTCAGATATTCTAGGTCATTTTATATCCATGTTGCTAACCCAATTCTTCCATGTATTTTGGTCACTTAGTGAATTAATAGTTAAAATTGATTCAGCATTATTTTCTTCATGTTAGACATTCTGCTAAGTGTTTCCATGCATTACCTCATTTAATTCTCATAACAACCTTGTCAGGACTCCCCATTTATAGATAAGAAATTGAGGCACAGTGAAGTTAAACAATTTGCCCAGCGTCACAGGCTAGTAGGTTGTGGACCCAGGGTTGGAAATGTGGCAGCATAACTCTGGGATTGGTCTCTCCGTTCTTCTCTGTTACCACATCAGCAGAGGAAAAGGCCATGTACAAATGGTAGAATCAAAGAGATGTGTTTTTAGTGTGTACATAAAATAAAATTGTTACATATTATAATGCTGCTTTATACTTTGTTTTTATTCTCTACTTCAAATTCTAAACTTTTTTTTTCTGCAACAGGGTAAATACTCTTCTCAAATATGATATAGTAATAATATCATAATATGAATATACGATAACTTAATTATTCTCTACTTTTGAATATTTATATTGTTTTTAATTTTCAACATCATAGATAAACATATGTTGATGCGTAGATGCCATAGCTTGCACCACAATAACAAAATAGTATAAACCAGATGGTTTATACATGACAGAAATATATTTCTCACAGTCCCAGAGTCTGGAGGACCAAGATTGGGGTGCCATTATGGTCACATAATTGGGTTCTGGTCAGAGTCCTCTTCCAGGTTGTAGACTGCTAACTTATTGTATCCTTACTTGGAGAGCAGAGAGCAGAAGCAAGCTTACAAAGGCATTAATCCCATTCATGAGGAATCTACCCTCATGACCTCATCTAATCCTAATTGCCTCTCAAAGGCCCCAACTCCTAATACCATCCCATGGGGGAGGAGTACAGTCTCAACATATGAATTTGGGGGGGGGAGGCGGAGAGCAAACATTCTATCTATAGCAATAAATATTTCTTTCAGGTATATTTTATGTTTTGTGACCAAAGAGTATGAGCATGATCTCTGATAAGTCACTTGACACTTCAGCTAAGGAAGCACTCTATGGAGACTCCCGCCCCCACAATAATCACACACTTGTGTAATCCCCAGTTCTTAAATTCAGAGTGAATATGTGACTTGCTCTAGTCAATAAAATTTGGCAAAGGTGATGTGTAATCAACCCCTTGATTAGGTTACATTATATGGCAAAGATTTTTTTTTTTTCCAAATGCAATTCATGTCTGAAATCCATTGTTTTTGAGTTAATCTAAAGAAAAATTCTCCTAGGTGGGTTTGACTTAATCCAGTGAAAGCTCTCCAAAGAGGATCTTAGGCTCTCTCTATATTCAGAGATGCTTTCTGTGGGCCTTAATTAAGGAAGCTACCATGAGCTCAACTGCTATAAGAAAATGACTCTGCTGACAACCTGGACAAGCTTGGCAGCACATTTTTCTCTACTCAAGCCTCCAGGTTAGAGCATAGTCCAGCTTGATTGCAGACTTGTAAGCCCCTGAGCAGAGGACCTGCCTAAACCATGCTGCATTCCCGACCCATGGAAACTGAAATAAATGTATCTTAAGCCATTAAGTTTGTGGAGCCAATGGTGTAACTTTCCCAGCACTATTTATTGAAGAGACTGTCTTTTCTCTATTGTATATTCTTGACTCCTTTGTCATCAGTTAATTGACCATAGGTGCATGAGTTTATTTCTGGGCTTTCTATCCTGTTCCATTGATCTATTAGTCTGTCTTTGTGCCAGTACCCTACTGTCTTGATTACCGTAGCTTTATAGTATAGTCTGAAGTCAAGAAGCGTGATTCCTCCAGCTCCATTTTTCTTAAGATTCCTTTGGTTATTGGGGGTCTTTTGTGTTTTCATACAAATTTTAAGATTTTTTTGTTCTAGATCTGCAAAAAATGACATTGGTAATTTGACAGGGATTGCACTGAATGTGTAGATTACCTTGGGTAGTATAATCATTTTTACAATATTGATTCTTCCAATCCAAGAACATGGTATATCTTTCCATCTGTTTGTGTCATCTTCAGTTTCTTTCATCAGCATCTTGTAGTTTTCAGAGCACAGGACTTTTGCCTCCTTAGATAGGTTTATTCCTAGATATTTTATTGTTTTTGAAGTGATGGTAAGTGGGATTGTTTCCTTAATTTCTCTTTCTGATCTTTTGTTGTTAGTGTATAGAAATGCAACATATTTCTGTGTGTTAATTTTATATCCTACAGCTTTACCAAATTCATTGAGCTTCCAGATATTTATTTACCCAGCTTGTTCACACCTCAGCCCCAAAATTGTGTAAGGATTTATTCCTATAAGCCTCATAGTAGCTCTGTTTTCTTGACTGAACACTGACTGATAGACACAATTATATTATTATTTATTATTCTGAGGCTCAAAAGAGGTCGGTTGATTTGCGCAGTTTTACAACTTATAAGTGGCAGAACTGGGATTTAACTTAGGTTGGTCTGACTATAAAACAAGGATCCTGAATTCAAATGGCCTCAGAGGACAGGTAGGAGAATGACATAAGCTTAGAGTAAGAAATATTTCTGAGAAAGAAACAATGGGGGTCTTCTAGCACATAGCTGTCTAAAACATGTACTCAAGTTTCACTGAGAACCAAAGATTTAAATTATCAATCTAAAAGTTTTGCTTTCAATTTAAGGCAATGCATTCAAGCTTTTCCTAATAAAAAACTAGGTAAACGTAAGTCACACTTGAATTACTAAGAGACCTCTGGAGACAATTTTTGCAGTAAAGAAGACTGCTCAGAAATTAAAGCCAAACCTTCATCTTTTATTGATTGAATATCCTGGTGTATGTAGATCTGAACCTATGTTCAGCTCTAGATAATTGCTACTATGTAGAATTTCTGGCTTAGCGTGGTCTGATTTTCTGATATTTCAAAAGATGGCGATAGTTTAAATTTTCAAATAAAATTCTCCACATTAAACTTTAAGGTCACTTATAATAGGGAACATGCTACACTGTAATGTCCCTATCACTCCTAACACTGTTAAACATTTAGTATATGCTTGTAACTGAGCATTTTTGAGTCTGGAGAAATATAGTAACTTGTTATATGTTAACTAGGTCATAAATATTTTTTGATAAAATATTCTTGTATATGACAGCTGAAAGATGTAAATTTGCTGAATCATCTGTACTGGGGTTTTCTAGATGTTAATTATAGGGCAATGAACGAGGAAATGGAACAAAAGTTTTCCATACCATCCAATCTATTATACATTGCCATTATCATAGTAATGTATCTTAATTTATCCTCACAGTTAGTCCCAAGTGTACATTACTCATGGATTCATTATGGTATTATTGTTCTCCTTATAATCACACTTTGAAAAAATATATATTCCTTAATCAATTTGTATCCTAATTCCTACTCAAATAATCATCAAAGCCCCATGAAAACCTGTGTGATGGAGCTAGCATTTTTTCTTCTACTTTCAATGAGATAATTAACATTAGCCAGTGATTACTAAAGTTGTAAATATATTTTTTAAAAATAGCCTTGATGGAGACACAGACTTGCTTTAGAAATATTTTTCATCAAACGGTTTCTTCACAAGTGCTAATGTGAAAATGAGTGAAAGCAGCCAATTGGTGCTCACTTATCAACTTCTCTTTATACTTACTTTGCTAACAGTTAAAATTTCATCCTCTTCTATATTTTGAGAATGACCAATATGAACTCTATGTTATGTTCAGCATTGTAGCTATCTGTATCCCTCAGGAGGTATTTGAATGCAATAGATGAGTATGGTTGGAAGTGGTTTGTAAATAATTTTCAGAGTAGATAGCATTTTTTCTGCATATAATTTCATACCTCTTGTATACAAGACTGCAAGATCAAAAGGAAGAATTTTTTATTTGTTTGATTCTAAAGTCAACTTTAAAAATTTAATATTTGAACTTTTTGTCATCAAAATTTTATATCCAGACTTCAGTTTTCAGCTCTGACATGTAAGGAGCTTGGGATTTGTCACTCCTGTCCTTACAGCAAGAAAAAGTTGAACAAACAAAAAATCAGTGACTTTTCTTGGGCCCACAAGAAGACTGAGTTTTCAGGGCAAACCATCACCCTGAAATGTGGAGAGACAGGCAAATTACAGAGAGTCCAAGCTGAGATCAGCTTACCAGGAGCGGAAGACCCTGGAGCCATAAATTGATAGGAACACTTAAATGACAATTTTGACAAATTTTTAGAGGCTAACTTGGTATTAGCATGACAGCAGGAGACTCCTGGGAGCCACAATTGTGGAGCCACACTTTTGGAGCTTTAGCAGGTCCCCATAGTGATAATCTGAGAAAGAACCCCTCCTGTCTCTGGCAGGGGGAGGGAAAGAGTACTCATTGTGATTACTCTCCATAATAAAAGTTTAGTTTACAGGAGGAGAGACTTTACCACAGCCTTGTTGAAGGAAAACAACCTCCAGTCTATAACTCTATATCTAATGAAATTATCCTTTAAAAATGAGGGAGAAATAAAGGATCACTCAGACAAACAAAAACTGAGGTAACATCACCAGCAGACCTGCCCTGCAAGAAATGTTAAAAGATGTTCTTCTTTGGGCGGAAGGAAAATGATATGTTAGAAACTTGGGCCTTCAGAAAGAAAGGAAAAGCACCAGAGGAGAAATAATTAAGGTAAAATAATTATTTTTCTTCTTCTTAGTTGATCTAAAAGATAATTGTTCAAAGCAGTAATAGCAACAATGTGTTGGGTGATTATAGCATATGGATGAGTGAAATAAATGACAGTAATGTCATAAGGGACAGGAGAGAGGAAATGAGCATACTCTGTTAGAACCTGCACTCGTGAAGTGGACTAGCGTATTTGTAGGTGGACTTCGACAAGTTAAAAATGTATATTGTACACTCTGGAACAACCACTAGAAGTTTTTTTTTTTTTTTTTAATAAAGAAATATAATTGTTCTACTAAGAGAGGAGATAAAATGAAATCATATAAAATGCTCAATTAAGAGCAGAGAAGGCAGGCAAAGAAGACAGTGATAATGACTTGACCACACTTAAAACATGGTTTATATTCATCCAAGTATATCAATAATCACTTTTAATGTGATTAGTCTAAATACACCAATTAAAAGGCAGAGATTGTCAAAGTAGATTAAAAAAAACATAGCCCAACTTTATGCTGTTGATGAGAAACCTGCTTTAAATATGAAGACTTTAATCAGTTAAAAGTAGTGGGATGGAGGAAGATGTACCATGCAAATACTAATTAAAACAAAGCTGGAGCAGCTATATTAGTCTTAGACAAAACAGACTTCAGAACAACAAAAATTATTACTAATAATTATTACTACATAATGATAATGGGATCAATTCTTCAGGAAGACTTAACAGTCCAAAACATGTGTGCACCTGGCAACAAAGATTCATATATGTGAGGAAAAACTGTTAGAACTGAAAGGAGAAATAGACACATTCACTTTTATAATTGGTGATTTCAATACCCCTTGACAGTAACTGATAGGTCAAACAGTCAGAAGAATCAATAAGAATGTGGTTGACCTGAACAACATTATCAATCAACTTGATACAATTGATATTTATAGAATACTTCATATAACAACGTCAAAATATATATTCTTCTCAAGCTCACATGGAATGTTCACCAAGATAGATCACCGTCTGGACCATAAAACACATTCGTTAAATTTTAAAGAGCAGAAATTATACATGGTATGTTCTCCAACCACAATGGAATTAAAATAGAAATCAAAAACAGAAGGGTAGTACACTTACGCATCCAAATTTGAGTTTCTAATACAATGCTCCAGTGAAGGGAAACAAGATTTCTCGAGGAAATGGCTGACTCTAGGACTGAGACAGAATATTCAAGATAAAACTGGAGCATCTTACAGTGATAAAAAGTAAGGAAGTGCTAAAATAATTCTTCCACCACAATGATGGGGTATGTCAAAGGGATACAGGAGCCAACTGAAAGAGCTCCTAATGGCCAAAGCAGGAACTATTGGATAAAATAAGCCAAGGAGTACTGGATTATAACCCAAAGTATAAAATAAACATCCATAAGGCCATAGTGACAAAAACAAATAACTGAAAAACTAAATAATGGAGAGTAGATGAATCTTCCTTGTAAATAATTCCAAATAATTTATGTAGCTACTTCACCCTTAGGTATAACTGGTAGTTTCACTTAAGAATTGCACTTCAAGTCCTAGTTTTAAGTTCAGATTTCACTTTCCTACTTTCCTCTGCCTGGAATCCTTTAGTCTGGACCCTGTCTCTATCCAAAATATACATCTCAGCTTTCATCAGGAGCTGACAGGCACAGAAGTTGCCTGCCACAGTATGCTGGTAGTGAAAATTTGGGGGTGTGACTGCTCCTTATAAAGTCACTGAAACAAAGAAAACCTCCCTATTTTCAGCTCCAGTGTCAACACTGCGTTGAGCTCCTGAGGGTGTACACTCCTGAATCTTTCTAGAGTTCCACGGTGACAAGTGAGTTTTCTCCTCATTGACATTGGATATGATTTTCCTCCTTTCTAGAAATAATTCCTTCCTTCTAGACATACTTATAGTCCTTATGTATTGTGATTCAGGGTCCCAGATGCCTCATGTTTTTACCAATGACAGAGTTTATGTTTCTGTGTTTTATTCTTTTTGTTTTAGAGTTGATTTTTGAGAAAAGGGTACAGAAATATCTTCACTTGGTCATCTTCAAACTGGGAAGTTGGCGTCTTAAGGGTCTTTGTTATTTGATGACTAACCTCTTTAGACAAGGCTGTAAGAGCAGGCTGACTAGCCTGATAACATTCTACCGCAACATTCATCAATAATGAAAATGGCCTTTCCAGCAAAGACAATCATTTCATGACATTTTCAAAGCATTTACATATCCTTAAGGTAAATATGAAATATTTTACACCTTTCAAGTTCTGCTGTCCGGGGAACACACTATGTTATTTTTTTTATGCCCTAAGTGTCTGTATAGGCTATGGTTCTCCTCTAAAATAAATAGATCTCCATGTGAGTTAAAGGGAAATGTGGACCTAGAGTTAGGTGATAATATAAATAGTTTAAAAGTAAGTCAACGGTTGCTCAAAATTTACTCCAGTGTACATGAGAGTCAGTGAATCGTAGAAATTTCCATCCAAAAGTTAGAAAATCTATGCTTTTCTCAGTTAATTTGAAAAAACTGAATTAGGTAAAAGGTATTCAAATACACTTCAGTATACATAATAATCGATATTTATATTCCTGCCATGTATTTATATGTGAATTATCATTCTTATTAAAATAAAGCAGAGAGTCCTTTCTTCCCTTTGTCTTTCCTGCCTATATTCATTCATCATGTATTTATTGCCTATTATTTTCCAGGCACTGTTCTATGTTTTGTAATCCACCAGTGAACGAAGTAGATGAAAATATTTGCCTTCATAGTACCTATGTTCAAGTGGAATAATACTTTTTGACTCCTATGGCGTGTTTACTGTGAGCAAAGTATGGTTCACTGTTTTTCACGCACACTAACTCAACTGGCCAAGACCTCACAGGAACTATTAATGTTGTACAGATAAGGAAACCATGGCACAGAGAGACTGAGTCACTTGGCTAAGTTACACAGCTAGTAACTCATAGCACTGGGACTTGAACCCAGGCCATCTGGCTTAAGATGGCATTAACCTTAACTATTAGACGTATATATGGTATGAGTGCTGGTCTAATTTATATACTAGAATCAGTCAGTTATCAGTTGAAGCTGTAGTTATCTTCAATTTCCCTTTCCATATTTCAACAGTAATATATGATCTCTGCAAAAAACTAGAAAACATAGAAAAGTCACATGAAAAATAAAATAATCTGGTTTCTACTACCTGAAGACAGTTAACATATATAGATGTATATATATATGCTATGCATATTTTGTGTATGTATTGCTCAATATGTAAGGTTTTGAAATCTTTATTTGCATTTATATCATTATTTTTAGCTGCCAATAATCTGTTATATGAATATATGTTCAGCTCTTAAAACAAAAAAGAATGTGTTTAATAAAAACTAAAGTACGATAAATTCTTTTTTTTTTTTTTCCACTGTTTTAGGTACTTTACTTGGAATATCCCAGTGTAGAAAAGATCACATCCTCATGAAGGTTAGACTCTAGCAGGAAAAAAGCATACAATCAATACACAACAAAGTAAATTATTAATATTACATTATAAATACTATGGACAAAAACAAGAGGAGCAGGGTAAGGGTATGCTAGGATGGTCAAGGTAGGCTGCACTGAAAACACTTGACTATAGACCTGAAGATAATCTGTCACTCCAAAGAGAAAGACAACTTGAAGGCTTTAAGGCAGTGGTATTGAAGAGCAGGAAGGGCAATTCAGTCAGTGTAGTCCGAAAAGTTAAATGCATGAAAGATGCACTCCGGCTACTGCTGAGAGGAGCAAAAGTGATCAGTTCAAAGGGTTTCTGCCTTCATCTTCTAATTGTGGAAAACTTCAAAACTTTATGCAAGTAGGAACAGTACATTCATTCAGCTTCAACAAATATTAATGTATTGAAACCCTAGACCTAGAACCCCATCCAATGCCTACTCCAAACCACATCTCAAATATTCCAAAGCAAAACCTACATTTACAATTCAAACCAAAGATTAACTCAAAGTAAAAATTAATTCTATTTATTTAAATCAAGATCTTTTAAGATCCTCATGTTCCAAATGGGTTTTGTTTTTTCTTGCTTAGTCCTTGAACATAACATACCTTACTTTGAAGGCACAGCACACAGATTTTCCTGATGGACTAGATACACAGTATGTAAGAGAAATCAAACTTGAATGTCATGTTTTGCCTGAGAAATCATAAGGTTGGAGTTTTTATCGGACATCTCCCAAAGTTCCTCACCCAATAATGAACAACCAGTGTTGCTTGTCACCAATACCCATATTCCTCTTGCCTGAAATACTCTTGCTCTTCCTTAAAGCCACTTGTCCCATTAAGTCTTACTAAATACAAAAAACTGCTATTCCTTCTGTTATTTTTACGACACTAGAATTTACTTAACTGCTTACTGGCCAAATAGTTGGAAAGGATAATCAAATTAAGAAAAACTCTCAAGTCAAAAGGGCTTTTACTCATTTTTAAAATATCCTCACTGAGTCTGGCCTCTTGCGGTTTCTGTAGCTGGATCACTCATAGCCTATTCATCAGCCTGCTGAACTGTTCCTTTTTCAGAAACATAGATACCATCCAAAAATTTTCTGATATCCTTGTTTTTCACTGTTGTGGGTTGCTGAATTAAAGCAGCTGAATTTGACACAAGTTCAATGTCGTTTCCTTTAAGAATCAACTCATCTTTCTGGGCTTGAGAAACTGAACAGGCAACGCCTGGCCTCATCCGAACCCTGCGGATGTATTTTTCACCCCCAAAATTTCGGATTTCAACAAGGGAACCATTCTCCTGAATAACAACGTTGATGGGGAAGTGAGCATACACAGACCTCATCTTGTAACGGAAGCCCAGTGTAACACCCTTGATCATGTTCTGTACATGACTACAGATAGTGCGAACAGTCGCCAGTTCCTTTCTGTTCCCCCACCATTTGTCAACCCGGAGCCTCTTCTTTTTCTTTCCAAGGAGACTGAGTTCTACATTGATGTGATTGAAATCCCTCTGCAGGATGCCTCTGGGGCCCTTCACGATAACTGTACGTCCCTTCAGAGTAATGTCGACATTTTCTGGAATGTCGACAGTCAGATTGCTGAGAATGGTCTTCATTCCCGCAGTAGATGCAGCAAAGAGCTAAGGTACAATAAATTCTTTAGCTACATCTCTGTTGTTGGTTTTTTGTTTTTTGTTTTGTTTTGTTTTGTTTTTTTGTATAGTAAACCAAAAGAGAGAAATGTCTGGTTTTCCATTGTTAGGATAAATTCTTAGAAGTAAGATTGTTGGAGAAAGAGTAAGCAGAGAACTTTTTAAAAGATTTTGATCCATATTGCCAAATTATCCTACAGTAAAGTTTATTTATCAGTGATATACACATGTTCTGATATTCTCACAACCAGTTAATCCCAGACATTAATGTTCTTTTTAATCTTTGCCAAGCAGAGAAAATATACTATCCTGGATTTTCTTAGTAACCAAATATTAACATTTATTGTGGCTTTGTTTTGATAGATTTATTTTTCATTTATTACCCTGATTCAGTTTTATTTTTTCAGAACTTATTTTTGCTTGCTTTCTATTATTACTGGAATTTCTTCTCATCTATATACACTTACTATATTTTCTTTTTAAATGGATATATAAAAGTTTGTAAGGAAGATTTTTTGAGACATCTTTCTGAGACCAAAATGACAATACAGTTTATCAATGTTAGTCACCTTATTAGAACATTTCCTTGTCAAATGTATTTCCTTTACCACTGATTGGTGAATGAGATTCAAAAATACCAGATTCATTATTCTGTAAATGATACAATTGCCTTGTGTAAACTTTTTCTTTTTACCTAATTGGAGAACATTTGAAATAAAGCTTTCATTATTAATTAACTACTTAATAATGATAATGATTAATGGACCTCTGCCAAATATGTTCATAAAATAATCGTGGGTTTTTTTGCACTTCCACTAACTTGTAATCATTCAGTCCTGGTTTTATCCACTGTGTCAAAATAGGAACAAAACACTCCTAATTTCCTTAATGAAATTAATAGCTACATACAATTTCATTTCATTCCAAAATACATTTCTAAATATCTTGTGGATTGTTTAAAAACATGTAGACATTATGACAGACCCTCAAAAAATAGTAATAATAACAATAGTAAGTAAACTTAAAATATGCCCTTTTTACCAACAAAAACAAACAAAAAAATTAACAGGTTATCTTAAGTTTTTAGAAACAGTTATCTTACTGGATGAGGCGCCTCTATCTGCTGTCTGCTTGGTTTTTATTTTTATTAAACAAGCCTAAACTCTCTGCCTCTGCCTTAGTATCTAAGAGAAAGAAAGCGAAGTGAAATAAAGCAATGCTATGTACCCACCATTCTCTAAAAGCTGGCACTCCCACCCACTACTGTTTTCCCCACTAGAAGTGCAGTGGCCCTTTAGGACAGGCGTCCCCAACCCCCAGGCCATGGACTGGTACGCGTCCATGGCCTGTTAGGAACCAGGCCGCACAGCAGGAGGTGAGTGGTGGGCGAGTGATGTTTCATCTGTATTTACAGCCACTCCCCATGGCTGGCATTAACACCTGAGCTCCGTCTCCTGTCAGCATAATGGTGAGTTGCATAATTATTTCATTATATATTACAACGTAATAATAATAGAAATAAAGTGCACAATAAATGTCATGTGTTTGAATCATCCCCAAACCATCTCCCCCACCCCTGGTGCGTGGAAAAATTGTCTTCCATGAAACCGGTCCCTGGTGCCAAAAAAGTTGGGGACTGCTGCTTTAGGAGGTACCATTTCAACTTGAGTCCTGCCTGCCCCTATTAGACTCTTAATACCGTTTCACCTTTTGTGTCCATAATTCTGACTGATGCACAATTTTCAAGATAAATAGTAGCCATTGTAGGACCAAGTCACCCGCCACATCTATCCAGTATGCAGTCATCTGTTGGACTTATATCAGCTCTTCAGCCAGAGACCTGGCTTCCCCTGGCCAGCCCTGGCTGCCTTTCAGTCAGTATCCATGACACTTCCTGGCAGCCACATCTTATTCAGGGTAAAGCACTAAACAAAAGCCAATCTTTCCTTAATCAGTTGTATATCTTTAATAAACAAACAAGAAAGTTCTTCTTTTAGACATTTCTTTCTTCTAAAATGAGTAAACTTTGTGATGAGGAAGAGAGTTAGTAGTGCCTGGAAAAGTCTGTTGATGTCACTTAGAATCACAGAAGAACAACAAAATCTTTATTTTGGTGATGGTTAATTTGCTTCTTCATGGTTTGACATGACTCCACAATTAAGCCATAACTTGTCAGCCTAGGTTTCCATGTGATCTTTGATTTTAACAGCTTCATGCTGTTGTGCACTAAAAGACTAGTTTACATCTGTGGCCAAATGAAAACTGAGGATAGGAAGAGTTATTTAAAGATAGTATTTATTTGGTTATTGGAGATTATACCATTTTAAAATACATAGAGGAGAATGTTTTAATCTAGTCATGTAGAAGCAAAATAATACCATTAATAGGATAGCTGACTATTGCAATGATATTTGTAATATTGTTATGGCTGTTTGGTAGGAAAAGGAATCCCTGCCCTATTGGATTCAATTGGACAGAATTATCATGTCTCATAAAACTGTCAAGTTAATCTGAATCATAGATGTTTGACAGGGAAATAAAGATGAAAATCATTGTTCCAAAAATTGGGCATTATAGATCTCCTACAGAAATGTACATTTTCAATTTAATAGTGATAATCCTTCAATTTAGATGAGCAGCATTATCTGCCTGATAATATTTTTTAATATCAAGGACAGGATTTTATCTTTCACATCAAAAATACTTCAAAAATTATTACTTGGGGACCCTATACACACTGTAAAAGTAAAAGTAATGATCTAACAGGATTTTTTTTCCTAGAGATATGAAAGTGGAATTAGAAACTATGCATTTATAGGTTAAAAATAATCTCTTGAGGCTTATTTTCAATCAAATTTTATAACAAATTCCAACCACTTTGTCTCTCTTAAGGGAATTCATCACTATGGTTATTTCTCCTACCCTTTAAATCTCTAAAAAATGGAAGAACAATTTACTACCTTAAGAATGTTTACTGAAGGTATTTTAGGAAATCTTGACCTTTTAAGTGCAGCTTTCATATGCAGGCCTTGTGACTATTTCATTTCATAACACAACAAGAAAAAATATAAAGAAAAGTAATGAGCAACTGTAATCAAGTGTACTACACAGTTATTTTAACTAGATTTGCAAATAGCTTTCATTTTTATATTTTAATGATAAAATTAAATTGTTTTGTATAAAATGTAATACGAAAGATCCAATATGGGTTCTTATTTCAGTGAGGATTAGAAATTGCTGAGATTCTTTTTCTTTCTTTCTTTCTTTCTTTCTTTCTTTCTTTCTTTCTTTCTTTCTTTCTTTCTTTCTTTCTTTCTTTCTTTCTCTCTCTCTCTCTCTCTCTCTCTCTCTCTTCCTTCCTTCCTTCCTTCCTTCCTCCCTTCCTTTCTTTCTTTCCTTCTTTCTTTCCTTCTTTCTTTCTTTTTTTCTTTTTTAATAAAGAGACTGTTAATTTTTATTTATTCAGCTTAAGCCTGGAACTTTCTTAAAGGAAGGAAGAAAGAGGGGGAGAAAGGAGGGAGGAAGGAAATCTTCACTGATGTGTTTAGCCAACTTTTATTGCCAGGTCCTATGTGCAATATTTGTGTTTGAAATCATTCCACTTGGGTAAGGTCCTGTAGCTAAAACAGGTGGAGGTTAAGATCCGAAGCACATGTTCTTTACACTACTACTCTGCTTGACTGGTAAGCATGAAAAGTTGTATAGAAATCAAATGTCAACAACAAGGACTGGTCATTGAGAACTACAAAAATACTGGGATGACAAAGACAAATTGTACTCATTTAACAATGCATGGGGAATGGGCAGGTTATACACTTATTCTACATCTCTCTCTCTCTCTCTTTTTTAAAGAACTGAGTAAATGTTTAATCAGAACACTGTATAGTAAAAACCAAAAACAGAAACAAAAAACCCCCAAAAACAATATTTGTATTTACCTTTAGCAATGACTGCAAATAGCCATTAATATATTTAATGAAAGATATGTTCTTGAATAGAAAAGTTATGTTAATATTTTTATTAAGTTAGTTCAAGGGAAAGAATCAAGTACATGGTCTCTGAAATTGTCAGATTCCAAATGTTTGAAGGTGTAATTTAAATGATCAATGGGGCAACATTTTAAAGATTTTATTTTATTGTGGTAAGAATACCTACAGTGAGATTCATACATCCTCCTAAGATATTTTTAGGTATATAATATAGTATTGTTAACCATGGGCATGATGCTGTATAGCAGATCTTGAGAACTTATTCATCTTGCACAACTGAGACTTTATACCTTTCGTTAGCAACTCCTCATTTTCCACTTCCCTAGCCCTACATTTCTCCTCTCTGATTCTATGAGTTTGACTATTTTAAGTAACTCATAAAAGTGAAATCATGTAGTATTTGTCCTTCTGTGACTGGTTTATTTCACTTAGCATAATGACTTCAAGATTCATTCATGTTGTTGCATATTTCAGAATTTCCTTATTTTTTAATGATGAATAATATTGTATTATATATATTATAATATTTTCTTTATTCATTCATCTCTGGATGGACATTTATATTGTTTCCATATCTTGGCTATTGTGAATAGTGCTGTATTTAACACAGGAGTGCAGATATCTTTTTCAAATCCTGATTTCAATTATTTTGGATATATATCCAAAAGTGGGATTGCAGGATCATGTTAATTTTTGAGGAACCTCCACACTGTTTATCATAGTGGCGGCACCATTTTACATTCCTAGCAACAGTGTTACAAGGGTTCCAATTTCTCTACATCCTCAACACTTTTGACTTTTTTTTTTTTTATGGTAGCCATCGTAACACCTGTGTGATGATGTCTTATTGTGGTTTTGATATGCATTTTCATGAAAATTAGTGACATTGAGCATGTTTTCATATACCAGTTGTCCATTTGTATGTCTTCATTGCAGAAATGACTATTCAAATCCTTAGTTCATTTCTTTCTTTAAATTTTATTTAAACATTTTTTTTTCATGTAAAGGTTTTATTTTAAATATAGCAGTATGTGCATGTCAATCTCAAACTCCCTATGTATCCCTCCTCTCATCCTTCCCCACTGGTAACCATAATTTTGTTCTCTAAGTCTGTGAGTCTGTTTCTGTTTTGTAAATAAATTCATTTGTATCATTTTTTAAGAATTTGCATATATGTGATATAATATATTTATCTTTCTCTGTCTGACTTACTTCACTTAATGTGATAATCTCCAAGTCCAGCCATGTTGCTGCAAATGGCATTATTTCATTCTTTTTAATGGCTGAGTAATATTCCATTGTATATATGTACCACATCTTCTTTATCCATTTATCTGTTGATGGTCATTTAGATTGCTTCCATGTCTTGGCTATTGTAAACAGTGCTGTAATGAACACTGGAGTGCATGTATCCTTTCAAAACATGTTTTTTTCCAGATACATGCCCAAGAGTGGGATTGCTGGGTCATATGTCAGCTCTCAGTTTAGTTTTTTAAGGAATCACCATATTGTTCTCCATAGTGGTGGTACCAATTTACATTCCCACCAACAGTGTAGGAGGGTTCCCTTTTCTCCACACCCTCTCCAGAATTTATTGTTTGCAGAATCTTTGATGATGGCCATTTTGATTGGTGTGAGGTGATATCTCATTGTAGTTTTGATTTGCATTTCTCTAATAAGTATCAATATCAAGCATCTTTTCATGTGCCTCTTGGCCGTCTGTATGTCTCCTTTGGAGAAATGGATAAATGTCTCTTTAAGTCTTCTGTCCGTTGTTTGATTGGGTTTTTTGTTTTTTTGATATTGAGCTGCATGAGCTGTTTGTAAATGTTATTTTTGTTTTTGTTTTGTTTTGGTTTTGCTAGTGAGTAGTAGCAGTTCTATATGTATTTTGGATATTAAACCACATATATATGAAAATATTTTCTCTCATTCTTTTACTCTGTTGTTTTCTTTGCCATCACAGAAAAATTTTACTTTGATGTAGTCCTACTGGTCTATTTTTGCTTTCTTTACCTATGCTTTTTGTCTCATATCCATGAGATTGTTGCTGAGACTAATGTCATGAAGATTCATTTCTGTGTTTTCTTCTAGGAGTTCTACAGTTTGAGATTTTAAACTTAAGTATTAAATATTCAATTTAAGTATTGAATTTTGTGTATGATATAATTTAAAGGTCCAATTACATTCTTTTGCATGTAGACATCTGATTTTCTCAAGATCATTTGTTGAAGAGACTGTCATTTCTCCATTGTATATTCTTGGCACACTTGTTAAAGATCAGCTGATTGTATGCATGTGGGCTTATTTTTGAGCTCTCTGTTCTGTTTTATTGGTCTATATGTCTGTTTTCATAACAGTGCTGTACTGTTTTGATTACTGTAGTTTTACAAAATATTTTGGAATCAGGAAATGTCAGACCTCCAGCTTGTTTCTTCTTTCTCAATATTATTTTGACTGTTCAGGGTCTTATGTGGTTCCATGCAAATTTTATTATTTTTCCTTTTTATATATTTTAATTGTAAAATATGTACTAAAAATTCAGTAACATATTTAAATATTATATGTTTTAAAAAGTATAAAAAGATCACCAAACATTATTTTAGAAACTATTCTTTATAAAGTAACATAAACTTTCATGCATTTGCTCTTTTGTGGTCTTGATGACTGACTGCTCTGAAGGATGTGTATCATTTGAATCACACAACCATGTTTGATGGAGCTAACAGGTATCATTATACCTATTTTTTAGATTGTAAATCTGACTAGAAAGTTAAAAAATATTTTCAATATCAACACAGCTAGTAATTGAAGGATACAGGGCTGGAAACAGGTTTATTGACTCTTAGAGATCTTTTTAAAAAAATTTCCACAGATACTTCACTGTGCATTTATTTTGAAAGCACTAATAAACTTGGTTATGTAAGGATCATATTTGCGATGCTGTAGATCTTGATCTGTAATAAGCTACCTTAAGAAATTCAATTCAATATTATTTATAAATGTTTGCTGTGTGCCTGGCATTTTGCTGTTCCTGGATAAACACAAGTAGATGAAATATTAGCCCTGATCTCAGGAAGAATTCAGTAATAGAGACAGATAAATACATGATGTAGTATGGTGTAGAGAGATAGCCAGTAATTAAGGAGTGTACAGGAAACACAGAAGTGGGAGGAGTCTTCAACTCTTTTTGGATTGACCTGGCTTCGTGGAGGACAGAATATCTGAACTGGAATTTGAAGGACTTCATTTCCCATTATGCATAATAGGAAAACAGCAAGTTTTCCAGCTTGGTGAAATAAAAATCAAGTGAAATTCAACTAGCAAAATTTTTCCTCCCCCTGATTTCCATTCCTAATACTTCCTTCTTTTATAGTCACTATACTTATTGGTAATAATACTGGTCACCCATTATCTAAAAGAGAAACCAGCCTACTGATTCTCTCTCTGACATATTCTTACATTAGTACACTTTGTTCTTTCCTGTGGCCATATCATCTCTCAGCCTAACCACTGAAAAGGTCTTTTAGCTGATCTCCTGTGTACTACCACCTGAACAATCTTTCTAAAATGCAAATCTGCTTTGTCACTGTGTGGCCAGAAACACTTCAGTGATTTCCAGAACTTCCTGGATAAATGCCAAGTTGGTCTTTATACTAAATCAATAAAGTTTTCTTAATGTTTAGATTTAGAAAAGCATTTAGTTACTTGGGAGTAGCAGGTGAGATGCAGGTTTGTGGGAGTACACTAGAATTTAAATTGTTGGAGAGAGGACCTTGTCAGACTGGTTCCCCCACCATCCCAACCACCTACCTTAGGCAAGGCACCAGATATTATTTATTGAATATGTCAATGCACTTGTAGAGATATTACAATTTATATGCTAGTATTTATAAATAATGTATGATAATTAAAATCTCCTGTTTATTGAGTGCAAGTCATCATGCTAGTTGCTTTACATTAGCACTTTCATTACCTTTATTTACATTGTCTTTAATCCATTTATTAATATATCCTTAATCTCTAGAATGTTGTCAGAGGACGTTCTGGTCTCTGTTTTATAAGTGCTATAACTGAGACTTAGAAAGGTTAAAAAACTTGCCCAGTGTCTTGTGGCTGATGAGTGGCGGAACTGAGATTCAAAACAAGGTCTGCTTGGCTTTAAAATCTTTCTTTACAACAATCTGCCTCCTTTTTCTATCTCTTGTGTGTCTTATCCATCTACCCTTATTTATTAAAGTAACAAAAGGTCTTATTTATAAAATTTATCACCCTTATGCCAGAGGAAGTTTTCTGTGTACATGTTACCCCCCCCTCCCCTCCTTCCCACTCTAGATATATTACGGCTATTTTAAATAACTGAGACGCTTTTCAGAGGCTTTAGGAAAAAGTGGTTGATTTGAAGACAGTTGCTCTGCCTGTACATCACTATTTTAACTACAAGGATTTTCTAATTGAAATAAACATGCACTCTCTTAGAGAATTTTGTCTCCTCAAAGAATTTACTGTGTTTACAATGATTTTATTTTCATAATGTTTTAACAGATTAGGAATTTATCTCCATTGGGCTTGGTGGATTAACCCTACTAGCTTATGGCTCCACATTGGCACATATTAGAAATGTACCTATGCTTGTAATGAATCCACCCAGGATTAGATCAAATTCTAACAACATTGTTTAAACAAAAGCTAAAGGGCTAGTAGTTTTTCCAGGGATGAATTAGGATAGGAACAGGTTACTCGTCAGAAGCAACTGAGGAATCAGATTTCAGTAGCTGCAGTTTAGTTATTGTTTTTGTCTTCTATTATTTATTCCTTTGTCTTTTAGTTCATTTTTCCATTTTATAATTTTGGGTCTTTTAAAAAGTGTCTTTCGACTTTTGGCAGGTAAGAAGTCAACACTCCATCCTAACAAACAAAGGCTGAACAAACTAAAAAATCAACAACTTTTCATAAAACAAGGTCTTTAAGACATTTTTCTCTCTTCTTAAAGAGAAGTGAGGTCACAAGGCAAACTGCTGCCCCCCAAATTGAAGAGACAGACAGGCAAATACAGAGAATCACAACTTACTGGAGCAGAAACCCATGAGCAGAAACTTGCATGGGAACCAGAGCTGGGCTGGGAAAACCTAAACTGTCGTTGACAAGTTGCTAGAGGCTCAATGTTGACAAGTCTGAGAGTTAAAACTCTAGGGGACCTAGTCAGAGAAAGGCTCCACACTGGTGTAAGTTTTACCTCCAGGAGATTAGCCTAATTCAATATCAGTTAAAATAGGACTACCATATGATTCACCAATCCCACTTCTGGGTATGTACTGGTATATGAAGGAAATTAAATCACTATCTTGAAAAGATACCTGCACCCTCAGGTTCATTGCAGCATTGTTTACAATATCGAAACATAGAAACAAGCGTCTGTTGATGGATGAATGGATAAAGAAAATGTTATATATATATTATGTAACTTTCATTATGCACCAAAAATGGTAATTTGTGAGGTGATGGGTGTGTTAACTCACCTTATTGTGGTAATCACTGCACAATATGTCTGTATCAAGTCAGGACATTGTACATCTTAAACTTACACAATATTACCTGTCAATTATATCTCAAAAAGCTGGGAAAAAATTAAAAATTGATTTACCTAAGCATTTGTCTTTAGGCCTGTTTGAAATGCTGTTTCCTTAACTTCTCTGATAGCCCAAGCACATAACATTTCTCCTACCACTTTGCCCACTTTCCCAACCATCTTTAAGGCTTTTTTTCTTTGCTTTATGTCTTCAATATTGGAGATCCTTAGCATTTTGTCCTATGTCCATATGTCTTCTTCCTCTGTAGTCTGACCTTAGATACTTCCATCTACTGCTCAATTCAAAGATTTATCTATATGATGGCATTGAACTCTGGGACTGTATTTTCAAATTCTTGCCAAGTATTATCACCTAGGTGACCACATACACCTAAAATTTAATATGTCAAAAGATGGACTCATTGTATTTGCTTGTCTCAACTTCAGTTTTTTTCTGCATTGTTTCCCATCTTAGAGTAGATCCCACTCATACCCTAAACTAGAAACTTAGATTGATTCTCCATCTTTATACATCTTGATTGCATCTCTTACACATCTTGAATTCTTCTGCTTCTCTACATTCTTAGTTCCAGTAGCCTAGTTCAGAAAATCTTAAACTTGAGCTTCAGTTACTACCAATGATTCAAATTCACCTCTTCCCTGTTAGCTCATCCTCTTTATTATAGCTGTAACTATTGATATCTTCCTAAAATATAAACATGCTCATTTCACTCCTCAGCTTAAAATCATGGGCTCATTCCCCATTACCTATAAGATAATATCCAAACTCTTTTAACAACAGTTTAAATATCTCTTCCTCCTTTGGACCTTACCTACTTCTTTAGGCTTATCCCTACCACGTCCCTCTCTAACCATATGTTCCAGCAATATTATTTTATTTTCATTTAAAAGATCACCTCAGTTGGGATTTCACTGTCTCTGTTAAGTCTCTCTTGACCTGACCATCCAAGTCTGGGTTAGGTGTCAGATTCCTCCATAGAACACTGTTATCTCCTTCTTTGTGGCATTTATCACATTCAATTTTAATTCACTATTCACTTGGATGCATCCCTACTTGTCTACACAGTTTCTGTGAAGGAGTGCCCATTGTCTGCCATGCTCCCCTTGTATTCCCAGAGCTTTACCTTGAGAGGACATAATACACGTGAGTGTGTGAATGAATGAATGAGCTTGTTTTAAAGAGTTTGCATAAGGATGCAAGGGGAGGGGAGACCTTAGCACAAGGGGAAATATCTTTTATTTAACACAAATCATTATGCTAAATGTTTTTAAATGTATTACTATTTAAAAATTCTTATTAAAAACAGATATGATCAAACTAACGTTCAGAAAGATTAGGCAACTTACTCATGACACATACATTGAGATCAACAGAACTGGGATTTGAACTCTAAAAGTTATAGTGTTTTCCTCTCTATGTTATTTTTTATTCATGCCAGAAGCTTAGGAAATAATTAGGGAGGAGAAGTGAGAGGCATTAGGATTTTTTTTGTTTGGTAGGAATCCATTAAATATTCTTGGGACATCTCATAATGGTGAATCTGAGATGAGTTGTTGATACCTCAACACTTTCAAAAGCTCACCTTGTGCTGTTCTGCCAGATTCCATGTCAGCAACATGAGACTTGTTTTTATTATTCCATCAGTTATGGTCTTATCATCCAGTATGCTGAACTCAGTTCAGAGATATTGATGAGTTTATCCATCATCGAATCACCGATGAATTCTGCCCTGAGGATGTATGAATAATACAGTGACACCTAGTGAGAGCAAGAGAAAAGGGTTGGAGATATTGATCACCATCCTGAAAGATCTGATTCAGAATTCTGTGGTGCTAAAGATGAGAAGAGCCCTGTCATCCAATAGTAGTTGTAAATCTTCTTTGACTAAAATATTGAAAGGTCATTCACATAATATATTTGTTTTTTTATCTGTATTTATTTTTATTTTTGGCTGCGTTGGGTCTTCTTTGCTGCATGGGGGCTTTCTATAGTTGCAGAGAGCAGGGTCTGCTCTTCATTGCGGTGAGTGGGCTTCTCAGTTTGGTGGCTTCTCTTGCTGTGGAGCACAGGCTCTAGGTGTGTGGGCTTCAGTAGTTGTGGCACACGGGCTTAGTTGCTCTGAGGCATGTGGAATCTTCCCAGACCAGGGATCCAACCCGTGTCCCCTGCATTGGCAGGCAGATTCTTAACCACTGTGCCACCAGAGAAGTCCAGTATACTTGTTATGTGTCAGCCACTGTTCTTCATGCTTTACATTTATTAATTCAGCCCTACCTCTCCAGTGATGTTACTCCTCTTCTTCAGATTTATTTAGGAATTTGATGCAGAGATTGCCAAATAAGTAGTTGAGATCTGAACCCAGGCAGTCTAGTTTTAGGGTCTTTGATTATAATCATGGTGCTGGGCTTTAGAATAGTGGTGTGGTTTTTTGTTGTTGTTTTTTAGAATGGTTTTTTAAAGTATATTTTCTTATGATACTTCGAATATAACTTTTATTTTTAGAAGCTGTTGTTGTTTGTAGTTAGTTAAACTCCTTGTTCTCACCCCTGCTAGGGTTCATCGCTAGGAGAGATGTGTTCTATACTGTATTTCAGTTCTCTTTGATTGTAGTAAGATAACATTTGTTTCTAAATAAAGACAGCTGAATTTCAAAGCCTTTTTGCTTCTTTTTGTGCCCTATTATTTTCATGTATATATTTCCATAACCATTGATCAGGATAACCTAATGGTCCCTCAGCTTGACTAAACTGTAAGCAGGCTTTTTCCTGACTCTAGGCCTCTGAACTCCCTTTTCTTAGAGCATTTACTATAAAAACCTTGTAATTGTGTTTTCTCTGCCAGTTTTACAACCCAGGAACATTTTGCTCAAGGATCTGGGAAACATCTCTTTGAAATCTTATCAAAGGAAATAGCACTCCCTTCTCCCAGCCTCTGTTTGAGAATACAAGCCTAACTTTGATGGGTGTCTTGCTACAAATTGGCAAAAATACTTCCTGTTGAAAAGGTAAGAAAACTTTCCTTTTTCTTTGGGTAAAGCCAATTAGCAAACACAGATGGCCTAGGAGCTCCCTCTCACTACAACCTTTAAAAACTCTACTACCTTTTGTTTCAGTGCAGTTGAGTTCAGACTTAAATCTGACCTCCTTCATCTACTACCATAACCTTGAATAAAGTGTTCTTTGCCTGTTTAACTTTTCTCTGTTTAAATTTTTGCTTTGACACCATATCTGTAGGAAAAAAGACACATGACAAAATCAAGATTTATATGTTGACATTAGAGATCAGTCTTTTCTAGGTCTTAATTCTTTGCAAACATTCAAAATTGCAAGATTTTGCTGGAGAAGATCAGGTTTGTTATTTTTTATTTTTTGAAAGAAGAAATTGAGCCTCAAAATACTCTTTGGTAAGCTCTGGTTTAACATCAGATGAAAAAACCTATTCTGGAGAAGAAAGTAAATTTCCCCCACTTTTCGTTGTGGGCTCAATGTAGTACATCTCTTTATAAAGGTTGAGAAGGTAAAGCTGTGAAAATATGTAGTGCGTAGCAATATCATTAAGAGGATGGGGACTGGGGGGATTTTAACCATAAGAATTATATAAACCAACAGAAGTTAAGAAACAGATACGCAAAAGAGAACACTTGGGTTTAAAAGTGCTTATTTTAGTCATATATTTCCTTAGGCAATAACATTTTGTCTATTCTTTTGTTTGGAAGGAAGAACCAACAGCTGGATGAGATAGATATCTGAGGGAATTACTATTGTTTATAACTGCTCATGGTCACTTAAATATATTTAATGTAACCAAAAGTGATAGTTGTCAGCTATGCTGATCGCTACTTCTGTTTTATTAGAAAATTCTCTTGTGGTTTCTGTTGAAGATTGACTGGAAATAACTTTTTTCCTTTCTTTCCCCCCCTTTGGAAGTTTTCAATTATACTCAGTTATTTATCTGGCATTTTCATAGGGATCTGAGATTTCTTTTCTCCTTCAGAAATAAAAAGGGCAGTATGCTCAAGTAGGACACATTTTATTTTTTCCTCCAATGTTAAAAAAACCCAACACAATATTTGCATATGTTTCAAATTGCTTTGTGTGCTTTCTGAAGCAGTACAAAGCAAATTAGCACATTTATCTAAGGAGGAAGTGATATCCTAAAATATATTGAGAAACCTAACTTGTTAAAAAGCCTCTTAGTGTTCATGAAAGAACAAAACAAAAATTATGAAATATAAAAAGATCATAAATCAATCAAGTTAATGATTTCCTTTAGGACACTTGAACAAACTTTAAAAGTGTATTTAAGTATAAAAACTAAAAATTGAGTATTCTGGGGAGAAAATAATATACATTTGAGCAGAATAGTTAACTGATTTTGGGAGAAACAAAAATAACAGGAAATTCAGCCCACCATGGTTGATAAAATATTTTTCATGTATCTGCTTTCAGGAGATAAATAATAAGTGAAACTTTGATTGTTTTCTGATAATTCCCATCAACTCCAAAAGCAGGCACTATTTAGCTTAATTTTTTTTTAACCCAGGAATGGGTTAAATTTTCATGTTGTATTTGTGAAAGCTGTATGAAACCTGGTTTAAAATGTAATATATAAACACCATGAGGTGGCTACTTTTGATCAATCATTTTGGTTCTTGTTTCTGAAATTGCTAACTATGAATAGAGAAGATAATAAGGGTGTGTTCTCACTTCCATTAATTTTGGTATCATACCATAGGGAGTTTAATCGTTAATTCAAAATAGGCACTTCCTATGAAAAAATAAGCTTCTTTTGGAGAAAGTCCTTATAATTCTCCAAGCATTTTGGACATGGCCACTTACTAGAGTGTCTACCTGAAAGTGGTGCTCGGGAGTGATGCTCTGCCAGAACCACCCTGCCTGGAGGGTTAGAGCAGAAACATCAACATCAACAGATTTCTCTTCATGCTCACTCTGTTTGGCAGTTTAGAATAGAAATATCCACCAGCTCTTCCATTTCCTACCTTTCTTGGTTTTGGTAAGGTGACAAATGTAACAGATGTATCAACATTTTTCTCTGTAGTTAAAATGTCAGAATCAGCTTTCTAAATACAAGCTCCAAAAAAATTCCCCCAAAACCCAGTTTTTAAGAAATGTCAGGACCCACTGCACCTAATTTTTTAATAATGAGACTACCCACAAAATTAAACGTGAATATAAGCCACTTTTTCTTTTGGGTGACTATAAGAGGAGAAAATAAAATGACAGTGCTTCCTATTAAAATTGCAGAATGTATGTATCTCCAGAAAAAGGAGAAAGAAACAAAGAAAAACACAGCTCGTGATTACTTTGTAGCTGAAATACAACTTGACAAGGGAAGGGGCTGAGGAGAAATAGGAAAAGGCACTTAGGGACTGCTTCAACATTTACTTCCTGTGTAACCTTAGACATTTCCCACAACCTCTATGAACTTTCATTTCCTAGTTTTAAAATAAAAATAATACTTGCCCTTCCTATCTGAAAGGATTCAAATGAAGAATGATAAAGCTCTGCATATTGTCAGGCACTGTACAAATGTAAAAGATCACTTGTTTTTGAACTCATTGAATATGTAATTTATAAAATAATCAATGAGAGTTTAACAATATTTTTCACTCTTTCACATACTTAACATGGGGTGTGGAACTTAGTTGACTCCCAAAGAATCTTGATTTAGAACTTGGGAGGGTCCAGGTGGTTCTTGTTCGTTGTACTAGGTCTCTGGTTGCACTGCCTGACTCACCACTCTTCCCTAGTTTTTTCCCTGGTTTTTCTCTTCCTTGCTAAGTTCCTTGCAAGCATTGACAAAGTGCCAGATGTTGAGGGACCTTCTGTGCTTCCATCTAAGAATGCAATGGAGAGATCTGAATTAAAGTCTGGCCGGGCCCGTACCAAGGGATGGGGAATGGTGGGAAAGGAGGCAGAGAGTGAAATCTTTATGCTGACCAAATGTTGGGTCTTGCTTCTTCTTGACAATGGGAAACTGACCTCTGCAGGTGACCCTAGCCTACAGGCTGCTTGTGAGAACAACCAGTTCTCTGGATAGCTGCATATGCTTTGCAACCATTATTTATTCTTAGAATGTGCCTGAAAGAGATCTAGAATGCTGTGAACAAGTTTTCATTCACAAGTCATGTGCAGGTTGAATCCCCTGTTCCTCTAAACACTTGGTTGGAAGCTTTCCTCGTGAGGATGCTGTTTGAGGATGGTAGCTTGTAGTTTCTCCAGCATGTTGAGAAAACCTCTCTGGAAAATGCAAGGAAGTCTAGACATTGTATGGGACATGTAGTCAAGTCTAACGTATCAGGCAAGTTGCTGCTCTTTGCTACCAATCACCATGACAGCCCAGCTGGTTCTGCCCCTTTATCTCTGCCCCAATCTAAACCATACAGTGCCTACCTTAAAACAGAGGAGACAAGCCAATATGCGCTCAGAAAGTGGCATGAGGCAAGCAGCGAGCCTGGGAGAGGGGCGGTTATATTATTCAGCCGAGTGTTGCGTCATTGTCTCCCACTCTGTATCATTTCCAGCCCAGTGTATGGATATGGTGAATTATGGTGAGAGTGGTCAGCTGCCTCTAGGAGACTTGATGATCTACTTTCCAGAATCACAACAGCAACTCTTTTCTCACTAAGCGAAGCCATTACAAATCTGGACAACAGTCCTCCCTTTAGTCTTCAGGAAGCTTGTCCATAGAAGGATGATGCTCTAAGGGCCTGGGACAATAATCCAGGAAGACAAATTCAGTCATCTTAATGATCCCTGAATTATTTCAATTATCTAGCCAACCCCTCAAATAAGACAGTGCTTCAAAGAGGTACAGACATGTTAATCAGACATGCCAGAATGATAGCATTAGAAGAGACTTTAGTCAAAACTCTTCTAAAACAAGTAGTAATCCTTTAAAATAGCACCGTTAGCAAAATGTTATCCAGACTTGATCACCCACAACAGCAGGGAGTACACATGTTCTCAAGCTTTTTGGTATAGGAGAAAGCACTCAGCTTTGGGGGTTAAAAGAGACTGGTTCCAACTCTGCCCTTTCATACTTTGGTAACTATGTGAACATAGGGTAGAGAGCTTAGCTTTGGCTTCCTGATATGTTTGTAACGGAAGTGAAAATCATATCTTTTTCACTGCGGTCATCTGAGCATGAGGTGGGACAATGTGAATAAAGCATCAAAGAACATTCTTAATAATTGGTAGTTTTCTTCCCAGGCTTTTCATGGTTGTTGTCTGCCTTCTGCCTTTTAAGTACTGCCACAAACTGTGTAGCCTCAAGAAAGGTACTCTACTTCTCTGGACCTCAACTTCCTCAGATATAAAATGAGAAACTTGGACTGACTGATTCTAAGGTCCCTCCAAGGACATTTTTCACTAAAATATGAAACATCATGGTAGATTTCTGAAGACATTACCTTTGCTTTTGTTCCCTGATAGCCAGCCATCTGTTATCGTAGGCTTCGCTGGGCTAGACATAATTACTTTTTCCCTATGGAGTCAAGAAACAAACCAAATGGCAGTGTCCTTGAATAATTTATTTGACTCCTGGAATTAGTACATTATCATTGTTGCTATGGAAGAAGTAATTTACATTTTGAAAGGGTATTTTACTTCTTTTATCTCTGAATGTATTTTATTCCTTTTACTACTTAGAAGACATGACTCCATTATTTTATGTCAATACTTCCCATATCCTGTGATTTGGGTTGGGTCAGTTATTATCTGCAATGTCTGATGAGGTTAATGCACTGGGACTCAGAGTGTCTGCTTTTAGTTAATGAATTTGAAGCAGAGTCTCCGGAGTGTGCCTACTGACCAGTGCCTTATCAGCTCCTAAGCTTTTGCTTGCTTTCTGTTGTGTGATCTGTAGAATAATAGTTTGTATATACACAGAGTTTAACAATGAAGTGTAGGTGTCAGATTTGGAAATATGTAGCACTATGGAAAGAATACATAGTCTGCAGTCAGACATAGATTCAAATTCAGACTTTACCACTTATTATCTCTTGACTTTGGCTATTCACTATACATATCTGAATTTGTTTCTTTCCCTATAAAATGAGGACAACATTGATCTCCAAGTTGGTTGTGATATTAGATGAGATTTGTTAAAGAATATTATTTTTTATTATTGTTATGTGTTAGAGAAAGACAAATATGATATCACTTATATGCGGAATCTGAAAACCGATACAAATGAATCTGTATACGGAACAGAAAACACTTGCAGACATAGAAAACAAAGTTTTGGTTACCAAAGGGGAAAGGGAAGAAGAGAAGGGATAAATTAGATGTATGGGATTACCAAATATACAAAGTACTATACATAAAATAGATAAGCAACAAGGATTTACTGTACAACACAGGGAACTATATTCAATATCTTGTAATAGCCTATAATGGAAAATAATCTGAAAAAGATAAATATATATGTACATATATAACAGAATCACTTTGCTGTACATCTGAAACTAACACAATATTGTAAATCAAGCATACTGCAAATAAAAAGAGAAATTATTTGTAAAAATAGCTTTTAAGTATTTCTCTATACCAACGTAATGCATTATTTTGATTAGCAAGATTATTTGACTGCTATTTATCAATTCCTGAGAACATTAGCTTGGAGAGAGTTATAAGGTAAGAGAAGGTGAATAAGATATGTGTGTTACAGAGTCATTGAAGGTGAACATCAGTAACTGAAAGTTGTTAGAATAAATGCCCTGGAGTTAGTAAAGATGTGGTAAAGAAAGTACAACACAGGATAAGAGGAAGCCCTGAAAGTGGGTATAAATTTGTTTTAGACCTTTGAATCCCTAATGATACTAAATATATGTGGTCAGGGTGGTTATTTACCAATATTTTGGTTCTCCTCATTCCAGAAACACTGCAGAGTTGCACTTCTTGGCTCCTTTGAAATCAGACGTGGCCACGTGACTTGCTTTAGCCAATGAAGTGTGTATGATTATGACATGCAGTTATGTCCCAGATGGTTTTCCCTCCCTCAGCCTACCACCCAGGTAGGGGTAATGTGAAGCAGAGTCCTCAGCTGACCTATGAAAGTTATGAAAAATGAGCAAGGAATACATGTGTCATCTTAACATATTTTATAGATTTTTGTTAGTTCAACATAACCTAGATTCTCCTGACGTATGGAATGAATTATGGTAATTAACTCATCCAGAGGCTTAAGAGAACCTCTGCCCTTCCATTTAAGTGAGAAACCAGAAGCAGGATTTGGGGTGGGTCTTAATCTGGGGGAGTATCAGAAGCGTGAACATAAGCAAGAATTGCCCTCTCCATACAAGGGCTGGTTCAGGATTCAGTGCTGTGCTGCCCCCAGTGGCTAAAGGTCAAGGGCCCAGGTTCTGCCCACTGCCCAGGGACCACTCCTGTCTCCACGGTTCCATTTCTACCCCAGGTGTAAAGGATAGTCATGACGTGCGTTAGTATGCTCAAGAGGAACCTCACAATCCTTTGGAGGCTACACTTATTACATAGTGAGGTATAAATTAAGGAATACAGAGACGTTATGTTTAGGTGTTTTCACTTGGGTTAGATAAGGTAGATCATAGCAGCAGGGGACACAAGGGGGAAAGTGGTGGCTTTCATTTATTATCTCCTTATGCATACACTTTAAGATCTTTCCATCCTACATTGTGTCATCTCACTCTCTCTGCAGTCTCATCTCATGCAGTGGTCACTTTTCTTCCCTCCTTTTTAACCTTTTTTCACCCAGTGAACTTGAGTGACTCCATCTAATGTCAGCTCCGTTGTCACTTTTCAGATGCCTTCCTTGACCTAAGTACACCAAATAACCACATTGTCTACTCTCATAATTGTATGCATTTTTCCTTTGCCGCACTTACCATGATTGTGATTTTAAATTTAGTTTTGTAATTGCCTGCTCAGTGACTGTCTCTCCCATAAGTCTATAAGCCACGCTGGGGGAGGAGGCGTTCCTCTGTGTTTAATCACCTTTACCTATTCTGACGCTAGTATAGCGCTTCACACACGTTGCCACAGACGTTTGTTACAGTAATAACGCATGTAAGTCGTGCGGTGGTCATCTAAAATGCTCATCTCTTTCAGTCATTCAGAAACCCATGAGATAAGTAGCTGTGTCTTCATTTTAAAAATGAGCATTGGTTAAAAGATTTGCTCCAGATCACACCCTCTAGATGGTGGAGCTAGATTTTGAAGTCGTGTTTATATGACTTCAAAGCCTGTGGTCTTCCCATTACATGGCTCTGCTTCGCCAGAGACGAAAAGAAATGCTTTAATTTTGAGGGAGTTAATAATGCATGGGACCTGAATTGAATATAATTTTATGCTGTTCTGCTCCAGAAGAATTTTTTATTATCCAGCTGTAGCTTTGTGCCTTCATCTCTTATCATGAAGAGGTAATTATCTTCATTAGCAGGCAACCCCTTTACTCCCATATAACTTTGATGCAGTTGGTAAAACTCTATTTTCTTTACTCCTTGCTCCCTGTGAACTACTATCTTCAAAAGCTGTCAAAGTTTGGAACCAGATGGCCAGCTATTATGCACTCTTTAAGCTCCTGTGCAGCAATGCATCATCAGGTCCATCAGCAAATAGTGACATATGAAAACATATTGTCTCATCTTTAGTATCTCCAAATGTCACTTTCACATTTGTTATTCCACTCTTGTTCCTAATTAAAGAAAGCTCATTTCGGAGTCTCCTGACTGATATCTACCATTTCAATACTGCCCTTTATGTTTGTCCTAGGATATCCATCATTGTCTTATTAATGTGGGTGTTTCCAAACAAAATGTGAACTAACAAAGTTGTTTCTTGACTTTTCTACAGTCCGTGATTATTTCTGTTTGGCATCCTCTTCTGTCTTATGCTGTGATTCCACCCTGGATTCATATACGGTGACATCTGCCATCTGAAACCTGACGGGCGTTTTTACCTTGTTAAGCTCTTTATCACGCTTTATCCCTCTACTTCTGCTGCCAGCCTGAGTGGTATCTTTCCTGCAGCTCCCAGGCACTGTCTGTCCTCTTTTCCATCTTACCTCCCTGGCTGTTTATCTCACACACTCAGCCTGCCCCACTCTTTGCTTAGATTCACTGAGGTCTAATACCTCTCATGTCACTCATTTTACTCATATTCATTGAGCTTCTTAAGGAGATCAGCTCATCTCTATGATTTAATATCTAGTTCTTAATTTTATACTTAAAAGATAATACTCCAAGAAAATCATTCTTACCTTCTCTGCTCTGTGTTTGAAAGGCATTTTGTCCTATCACAGTGACATTGATTTGCATTTTGAATTTATTGCCATTTAAAATAAATTAAAATTTTGTCTTAGCTTATAATCAGATTATAGTAGCAGCATGAATCCACCTGACTTTAAAAAATCTGGAGAGAGCCATTTGCTTGAATAATAGGTCAACTCAAATAATATCATTTTGAAGGTATATTGTAGTGCTGGTACCAGTGTTCTGTGATAATGACACTGCTTCTAAAAATTAAAACAGTCAACCATGAGAAAAATTCCTTAACAGGAATATTAAATTCTAGAGAACATGTGGCTATTCTTTAAAGAGTAGAGGGCAAGAAATAGGATATACTTGCTTTTAGTGCTCAGAATATGGGGTGGGAGGTGAAGGAGAGAGTGCCAGGGTATCCCTAGTATTGTTCCCATAGGCTTGGATTGTTTATGAGGCAATCAGGGCCACAATACGGGATGTTCAAAAATTTGATATTGATAACAATGTCCTATTAAAGTCACAGAAATTAACCTGATTTAAATGCTACACAGAAGTGAAGTTTCTTTTCCAGGAGTAAAACTAAGTCAAAAATGGATTCAAATTAGGGCTACTGAAAATGAGAAGATAGACCTAAATATATTTTACCCACCATTTCTTTGCAAACATTTTAGTGGAAAGCTTATTTCTAGGGAAAATAAGTATATTTTCTATGGATATTTGTGAAATAGAAATAGAAGGACTAATGAAATCAAGTAGAGATGAGATGATCTTGTTAAATATGAGTTTAGTTAATACAGATTTAGCAGAATAATATTTTTGGACTTTTTAAGTGGAAAAGTCGTAACATACTCAATTATACTAATGAAGTATATTAATATAAGAATACTGCCTCACTGTTTTCTATATTCGTCAGCACAAGGTGAATTTGATCACAGGTACAGATTGGATGTGAGTTCCACAGTTTTAAAACTGGGCAGTGATAAAACAGAGAACACGAAAGATGGCAAAGATGGTATAGAATTTGGAAAGCATGTTATGACTGTTTATTCATTCGTGTGATGAATTCATTTAGCTCCCTGCCAGATATTAGAGATGCAAAGACCAATATGACAAACATAGCTCCTATCTTATAGAAGAAATGAGAAGACAGAGAATTGAAAATCACAATGAGGTGATTAATGATATGGGAGAGAAAGCAGAGAAAATGAGAACATATAGAAAGGAGCTTAATCAAACTTAGGATCAGAAGAGACAGAAGGATGAGGGAGTGAAAGAAAAGCACAAATGATTCTCTGCAGAAGGCTTAGCAGATCAGAGAAAGCATGGTGCTGGGAGGAACAGAAAATAAGTCAGGAAGTTTGGAGAGTCATGTCAAGGGAGTAGAGGAAGAAAAATAAAGCAGAAAGTTTAGTGGGGCCAGATACCAAGAGTTCTATAAGCCAGGAACTGGAGTTTGCATTTAATCCTAGGAACAATGGTACAGGGCTTGGCACTCAGCTCCAGGGAGTGATGCTCACATTTTATTCTAACTAAAAAACAATCTACACAGTGGTATACTGCGTAACTTGTGCAACTAACTGCATTGACCCCAAATAGAAGATAGTTTCATAGTTGCAAGCAGAAGACTGATGTAATTAGGCTTAGGTGTGTAATTTCCTAAGAAGACATTGGCTGTTATATGGAATATAAATTGTATGATATAAATATATTTATTCACTCATAAATAAATCTTTATTATATAGATATTATGTGCCTGGAACTGGTCTACTTGTTATGGGATTGAGCAGTTAATAAGGTAGTTAAGGGCCCCATAATTGTGAATCTTCCATTCTAGTATGAGGGAGACAGAAAAAATAATAATTTGTCACTAAGTAAACACCATAGTTTCAAACACTGCTAAATTTGTTGAGAAAAGGAGATGCCATTTGAACTTAGGTTGGAAAGATCCCAAGGAGACACAGGACATTGGGAGTAGCAAGTGTAAAGACCTAGGCAGGAGTGGGTATTTTGGGATCAAGGAACAAAAAGAAGATGAGTGTGCCTAGAACATAGTATGTGAAAGAGAAAGTGGAACAGGAGGAATTGGAAGATGTAGGGAGGGGTCCAATGACATAGGGGCTTGTAGGAATGATTGAAAGAACTGGGTGTGCAAATACATACAAGAGGAAACAAACTGAAAATGGAATAAATATATTCAAATACGTGGTGGTAATTCACTATAGAAGGGAATTAAAACTAATATTATGTTGCTACACCCAACCAAAATAGGTGTAATGGGTTGTTGTTAGAAGAGGGAAGATTTTGGTTCCACAAACTGTCCGAGCCTGAAGGGAGCTGCCTGTCACTTGAGAATTTATGCAGAGTCAGTAGAAGGAACTTTGGCTCTGTGTGAAAGTCAGGCCTAGTTTGCCTCTGAAGTCTCTATAAATGCATTCAGTTCATTTGGGGAAAGTGAGGTACACAAAGGTTTCCTAAATTTAACATCAGGAGCATTTATCAGCGGTGGTTATTGCATGTAGTTACAGTGCACAGAGGAGAAGATAAAGAGGAGGGCCAGTGGGTGATTCCTTGTAGGTAACATAACTCTGTCCTGTCTTCATAGGTCAGAGACAGAAAAAAGGAGCATTTTCCTACAAAATATTATTTAAACAGGATAATCACACTTTAGAACAGAAAGAAAAAAAACCCCACATTTTCCACATTCTCAAATAATAGCGCTGATGAGTTTTCTTTTTTTTCCTTTTCTTTTGAATTTTGAAGCTTATATAATCTTTCATCTAATTTTCCAGATTATACACAAAGTCTTTATACCTGTTAACATGTTCAAGAGGGGGCATCATCCTCTTTCTAAGATTACACTTATTACACAGCTAGTAATATATTGTTTAGTTAGCGTTACACAGAACTTATGTTTGGGGTCATTACATGGTTTGGCTATAGATGATTATTTTAAGCAATGAGTGCAAAGGGGGACAAATTAGCTCGCTTGTGCTGAGTATCTCATGGGCATACTTCAATACCCTTCCACTGATCTTAGGGTAAAGATAGTTGTTTTCATCTTGGCTTGAACAGTCCTACCTGCCCTTGACCCATGGCCTCTCTAGAATCTTCTCATACATAGTAGAGAAAGAATCAATTCTAAATTAGTTGAATTACTTATTTTCTTGAAATATATACACTAATATATTTAAGTTTTTGGTAAGGGTTTTCTAAAATATAAAGATCTACACATTTAAATATTCCCTTGTTCACTCTCCGAGGGAGGGTGAGCTGGTTCCTTATATGGGTTGAGGGTAGGGGTGTCAAGGGGCTGGGCCAGAGAGGTGGCTGAGGGGGTTTGCCCACCCCTTTGGTGGTGTTGAGTGCAGGGGGCAGGTGCTTTTGCTCCCAACACCCTGATTTTGCTGCAGGCTCTTCAGAAGTGGCAGCTGGGGTTTTTTTGGTTTGGTTTGGTTTTTTCATCTTTTTGTCTCTTGTTGTCCAGAGTTAGCCCCAACTGCACATGCACACAGTTATCTTTAGTCCCTTATAGTTTCTTTGTATTTTGTTGCTCGAAGAGACATTTGTTCAGGTGTAAGCATTGCAGCATGGCAGCAAAGGGTCCCAGGTCCTAGGTGCACTCCCGTCTCAAATTCATCTTAATCTCCATTGGTTACAGAACCTTCAGGACCTTGAGGAATTAGGGGCAGGGAGGCATTCGTAGACAGCCTCCTTTGGCATGAAGATTTCAAAAGGGACACTTGTTAATGCTTTAATGTGGTACTGTGAAAATTTTTGCCTCTCCCACTTAAAATATTGTCTTATATAAAATGTCTTATATAGGAAACATTGCCTTTTGACAAATTGCAAAAATAGTTCCTTTAGAAGGAGTAGGTTCCTTAAGAATTTTGTGTACCGCAGAATTTCTTTAGGACTGATGGATTGCTTTTAATCATTTTACTTTTCTGCTTTTCTGAGTCCTGCTGCTCCATTTTTCAGAATTCATTTAGTTTTACATTAGCCTGTGTCCATTTAGTAGAAGATGAGGATAACGTTCCTTTGCCAGATCATCAACTTTTAAAGGATTCATCTTCACTAATAAAACAAAGTTGAAGGCTATGTCAATTATCCCAATAATTGGAGCAAAGACTGAACTTTTCTCTATGCTTCTTAAAAAGACGTTTTGAGCTGGGCTGTAATATTGCATTAGAACTGTAAACAATGGGCTCGTGGCTTTGGTGAAGCACATTTTTTAAATTTCCTTTTATGGGCTGACTCGTCAGGAGAACCTCTCCGTACCTAAGTGTAATATTGCCCTTTAAATTACAAAGTTAATCCGTACATTGAATTATTTTAAGGGAGCTCCTTGGTTTAAAAATTAACAAAAACAAACCAAACCTGAAACACTAAAGAAAAACAAAACACTTGAATCCAATCCACTTAGAAGCATAAGCAATAACTAATGTATAAGATTTAAATATTTACCTTGATTTCTTTACCTTGACATTTAGGTTTGAGTTTCTTATGCTTTATTAAAATAGTGTTGATTGTGTGGATATTTTAGCTCCACGTGCTATCACCTATACATTTTATTTCCTTTTTTGCTGTTTTGAATTTTTTAGATTGCAGTATAAAAGAGGGCAGGGGAAATGCCTTTTGTATAATACACAGTTGGTTGATATGAATTGATTATGGATAATAGCTATAAATGTTTTTTTCCTTTCTCTCGAATAGTTGGGGCTTGAATGTAATCTTCATTGTCCTTGAGAAAGTTTTCAAAAGGATTTTCATCCCTGTAAAGTGAATAAGAGTCTATATTTGCCCATTAAACTCTTCTCTTTGTGAAAAATTTCAGCTTTTAAAAATTAAATCATGGAAGAAGGTTGCACGGATTCATGCTCCCTGTGCTAAAATTATGTTGGAAATGAAGACTGCCTGAAAACAGAGATAATACAATGCAAATTGGTCTTTGCATGTCATTAACCTGACATCTATGATGTGCCTTGCTCAATTTCAATATTTAATAAGTGTCCAATTTCTTAAGTATGAATGAAAATTAGAAACAATAACAAGTAAGTTACTTTTCAATAAATAGACATGTCCTTACTGATTTAAGAATAGTAATTGGGTGTAGCACATTAACTGAGTGGCCTAGAGCAATTTTATAATAATCTTCTAAGAGCTCAGGAAAAAAAATCAACACTTTATTACTTTTAACACACTGCAGTTACTACTTCTCTTAATTCATTTTAGTGAGCTGTCAATAAATTTCACTCCATTAGATGCTGAATTTCATTAGCTCCAGGGTCACAATTTATGTGATTTTTAAGTTGTGTGCTATTTACAACATCTAGTAAATGTTACCTATGGCAACATAAATATAGTTAATCTATAGCCAGCAGTGGACAATTATTTTTCATTCCTTGGATATTAAGCATTCAGTAGTGCTGTTTCTGATTATTTTCTGGACTTCTCTGCTATATTATGTGGGAATAGGAGTGCCTACATAATTTGCCATTTCTAATACACAGTAAAAACACCAGGACTCAGAATTTTAACACAGCAACAGTAGAACATGAGGACAGGGCCTTTTGGGGCTTGGTATCTCACGGGACTGCACAGGCTGTATAAGCACAAAGCCAGCCCTTTGTGCTAGTGTAAACATTTTTAACTTACAGCAATCTCTAATGTGTAAAGATTATATTCTTGGTAAATACTATAGCTGAATAATAACAGTAACCAGAGATTAGCCTGTGATTTATAAACGCAGGAAATGTGCATTCTCTTTGACTTTCAGTGAAGGTGACATAGGTTTATGATGTAACCAGAACAGTCCTTAGGAAAAGATAAATTATCCTTTGATCCAGTGTTTGATCTGAAGATCTATGTCCCAAACTAGTGTATTCCAATACTGTGCATTCTTTTTGAATTTCCATATCTTATTCTGAACCAAGAGCCTGTTCAAGGTAATTGGGCTTTTCTTTGGAATTGTGATTTGGTGAGACATTCTGGTGGTCAGCCTGTTCTCCATTCTTCTGTCCTTTTTTTGGTATCAGAATACTGGCAAGATAATATGCTGAAAAGCTAAATTTACATCCTCCCTGCAGACGTGTGTGACCAATACATTTTAAGTAAAATTCCTTTGCTGTCCCCTCTCTTCCTGTCTGTAACAACCGTGAGGGCTGAAGCTTCAGCAGTTGTCTTTGAACTGTGCGGCAACCTTGAAGATGGTACACACAACTTAAGGTGGAACAAAAAGACAGAATTATCCTGCTCTCTTGATAACTTTAAAGAGACTCTAAATCAGCCCAGAATTGCCTGAGTAAATAAATTACACCCTAATTTATTAAAATCTCAGCAGCGCATTTTGTTAGTTGCAGCACAATTTTGAGTGAAATGGAAGATAGCACTCTTCTTTTTTTAAAAAAAATTGTGTTCTACTAGATCCTACTTTTGTTGCGGTAATAAAAGATTAACTCAAAAGCATCTATATAATAACATAAAGCAGAGAAAAGTTATTAAAGGCAAAACAAACAAATTCCACTTCTTTTTGTTAGAATGACTTTTAAAAGCTGGTTGTTTGCTTGTTTTATACAGCTGACTGGGGATTTTATTTTGTTTTTGTTTTTTGGTTTCATTTTTGTGCTTGGCTGTCTATTTTCTTGATTTCTTGTAACCTGTTGCAAATTACTCTAGTATTTATTCATTCATCTAAGCAGTACACTATACCAACAACACAAAAACAGTAAGATGTAGCATCTTCCCTTAAATGACTCATAGCTTAAAGAGAGATCAAATATGTAAAAATATAGTTTAAAATACAACCTGGTAAAGGATAAAATAGAAGAGAAAATTGTTATGGGTCTCCAATTCCACTAAGGCAAATGTGTGTCTAACTCACTAGGAAATTTAGGAGGGCTGGCAAATATCCACTCTGAGAGAAATATCTTACAGAATTTGGGAATTTGATGTCCCTTAGCCACTCTGCTAAATAGATAAAACTTTATTCTTTGACTTTTTCACCTTTAGGAATAAGAATGTTAGATTGAATTCATACACTATTTCCCCTCTACATAAAATCTAAGGATGAGATTTAGATTTTAAAAATTAAGCGCTCTCTATGTTTTAAAAAGATAGAATTGCTTTATTTCAAGAAGTGGAGAAGGGTTCATAAATATTAGTAACATGCATTTTCATGGGTAAAACCTATATATTATACCTGCCAGAAGGTGACATTAGCTTTTAAGTCACTGTTGCTTAGAAAGTATTTGGTTACACTCTAAATTTCATACTTGGTGTTTCTGCCATTCATTCATTTTCAGTATTTTAGTGGAGTTACATCCAGCTGAGATAATACATTTCTTCCTCAATGGAATTCTGTAGTAGACTGCTGAAAAGTATAATTTCACACACATATGATGAAAAAAATAAGGAAAGCAAAGCTGCATTTGATAAGAGAGTAGACTAGTGCAGGCTTCAGAATACGTAGAGGATGTAGCCTTTATCAGTGGATAAAACTTGAAGGACTACTACCCTCTTCATTTAAAAAAGCGAGAGATTCACAGTTTCAAAGCACTGCTAGATGCATGAAATATCTAAAAACAAGTCAAATAATGCAATCTACTCAGAGCTTCAAACCCCAAAATACAGGAGACGAACTAAAATAATAAATAAATCTCAACCTATACTCTGAATACCTAAAGCATTATAAAAATTTTTTTGTGATTACATCTCTGTATATATACACATGTGCACATACATATACCTTACACACATGCTAGAAAAATTGGAAAACACAAAGAAGAAAATTAAAAAAAAAAAACAATGACCACTTATCTTTTTCTGACCTAGGAATAAAATTCTGTGAATTATCTGCCATTTTAATAGATCAATATAAATAAATCTTTATAAATGTGTATATTTATAACACTATGGTCTGATTGTACGTGGCTTAATACTAACAAATATACAATTCAGCTTTTTCCTTTTTTAACATTTTGGTACAATTCTGGGAAAAATTAAGGCAGATGCAATCAGAACATGAACTCTTGTTTTCTACTATTCCTGGCCCCAGTCTATTGATATTTGCTTCTCCCAAGCCTTATGGTAGCTTGTGCCTTCAAGGGGTGAGTGTAGGTAAGTGAGGCCTGGATTTTGTTGGAGTTACAGGGAGAGAATCTGCCACCTGGAAGCCTTGAGAGAAGTGTGGAAGATGGAGCATCAGGGGTAATTGTAGAAACCAGATAATTGTAGAAACCATAGTGACACTGGCTTTGTATGAATAGCTCTGCTTTCTCTGGGCACAAGACCAATGGACAACTGGGCCAAGCCTCCCCAGACCCAAGGCATAGATGATTTAAGGAGACCACAGAGGATTCTTTGGGGATTTCAGAAGAGCCTGGAAATCTGTATTTTTACTCACTACTGGCCTATAAGGGAAGTCTGTGTTTTGTCTCCCAACCCCTGTGCCACTCCTGTTGCTTGGTAACAACAATCATACCGGAGCCCAAGGAGCTCAGCCTGATGAGTTACAACCCATCTAAACTGGCCAACACTCAGAAGGAGTGATCAGTCTGGTCAGAATGACAGAACGTAGCTGCTATGTGAGTTGAACACTATGTGAGTTGAATAAAATATAGTAACAGAAGTACATAAGGAAAATAGAGTCCCACACAAAAAATTAAATAAAATAGATATTTTTAAAAAGATTTAGAGTGAAAAATGTGATTTGTCATCCAAACAATTTAACAGATGATTTGAAGATATGATAGTCACAAGATCTGAAACAATGGTCTGTCAAAAGAAGTGCAAGCAATAGCTCAAAGATAAAGGCAAATTATATAAAGAAAGAAATAATGATAAAAAAGAAAAAGAAAAAAATGACATAGAAGATGAGATAACCTAACAACTGAAAATCTAATAAGTGAAATAACATAGTTCTAAGGGAGAAAAAAGAATATATGTTGGAAGCTATAATAAAACAAAATGATAGAAGAAAATTTTCCTCAGGTAAAGAGAGATCTGAGACTCATAAATTGAAGATGTTCATTAAATTCCAGCCTGGACTGAAGATAAACAGTACACACATATAAACTACTAAGTTTCTTGCATGTTAAAGAGAAAGAAAAAAATCTGAGCTCTCAGGCAAATAGAAAAAAATAACTTTAGACTGGCATTGGACTTCTCATTTCCAACCATGGAAGATTGTTCTAAGAATAGCATCTATGAACTGCTGAATGAAAATATCTGCAATCCAAAAATTCTTATATTGTAACTTGCCACACACCAAAAAGGAAAATGTATAGTAACTAAGAAAATACATCCATATATCTCCTCTGAATAAAATATTCAAGAAAGAGGCTTTGGACCAACTGAAAAAATGTGAACTAGAACAAAGACCTCATGATAGAAGAAGAAAGAAAACAGAGTTTGCAACTAATCTTTCTCTTATCCTCTTTTAATGCTTTAAGGCTAAGTAAAAAGGACATCCAAAGAATATATAATATCTGCCTTAAATAAGGACTTGTAACAAAAGGGATATATAGTAAGAGAACTTCCACTATTGATATATGCCAAAAGTACTAAGCAATCTTGTGAAACCTATGCACTGGGGATGGCTTGCAGATCAGCGAGGGGAGTGATTAAAAACATCCTACCCCAATTTAGAGGTGAAACTGGGGCAAGGGCAGAAGAGAGAAAAGATAAAAATAGTCTAAGGGTTTTTTCATAATGTGATGAAAAGGAAAAAAAAAAGTCTTGGTGAGCAAAACAGTCTGCCTTGATGGGAGAAATGGTGGGTATTTTGCATTGAATAAACAATTGTAAAATATCCGTTTTATTATTAGGTCAGGGAAAAATAATTTTAAAAGTAGGGTAGAAGTTCATCCTTAGGGAAAAATGGAATGAATAGCAGTGAAGTAGAAAAGGAAAAGAAAAAGAAAACAACCATGTAAAATAAGAAACGCAAAGTGAAGATAGGATTGAATTCAAGTGCATATAAATATACCTCAGTGTATGAAATATTTTTATCACACTTCAGATATTTCAAATTCCTGAAATGTTTATCAAGTTTTCCTAAATCTGAAACCTAATAAAATATTTTTGGAATTATTATAGAATCATGAAATAATGTACCTTACTGGGTATTATAGAACATAATTATTCTAATGGCTTGTCATTCATATATTTATATATACATAATTATCAATGATTGTATTCTAGAATCTTGGCTTCTGGACTGTAGTCATCCAAAATGATTGGTTTCTTTTTAGCATTGTAAAGATGTAAATGACTTGATCCTGGGCCACTGAGGAAGTTGCCTATTAATATTAACAGTATTGCACTATTAAAAAACTCATAAGTGGTGCAATTTTCCTAAAGTATATGATAAAAACAAAACAAACCTTTATTGACATGACATAGGGTCTAACAGTTCTGCCAAGAAAAAATACAATTGAAAAATTTTCTTCATAATAAATGGAAATAAATAAATTGTACTCATCTTTTAGATAAAATTTTATCAAAATTTTCAGGAATATTATATGATCGAATTTGCACCTATTTATAACTTCAAAGTAGATTTCTAAAAACTTATAAATACTTAGATGTAAAAACAGTACACAGTATGAATCTTTTTTGGGCTGTTGAGCGTTATAATTTTAAAGCTTTGAAAATCTGTTGGAAAATAGTTCCTATGATATTAATATTAACCTATATCCTAGAGATATTTAATGGGGCAATAAAAACAAGCAAACAAAACGAAATGTGTAATGAAAGGAGTAGATAGTGCAAAAATGAAATTTTTAATTCAGCCACAATATTTTAATTCCTAAAGTTTCACTTTAACATAAAGCTGTAGACTCTAAAGGCATCTAGAGGAATCTAGACATAGGAGCATATTCTTATGAATTAGTTTCCTTCAAGGTTGACAACAAAACACAATACAAAAGTCTAGGAACTATAGCAATATTGTTGCTATGTAGCTAAGAATCATAGCAATGCCAATTTGTATTTGTTACACCTTCGGTATTTACAGAGAATTTTTACCGATTTGATTTTCACAATAATCTTATCGCGCAAGGTTAAAAATTTGTAGCTTCATTTTACAAGGAAAAAAACGGAGAGTGGAGACCATATCATCTCCCATCATTATATACCTAGTGACCAAGTCAGGACCTAGAACCCAGGTGTTCTGAATTCTTGGAATGTATGTTATCCACACCAATTTGGTTTTATCTTGAATATGAGAGAGATGATCAATTATTTTTCTAACTGCTTATATTGATTTTCTGTTTTCCCAGATTGTATGCAAACACATTTTAAAATAATCACCTCTCATTTAAAAAAAAAAAAACTGTTCATTTAAACTCCGCAAAATTATTTTAACACAATTTTTATAGAATTCAAGACTAATAATCAGTATGGTAAGGACATTTGTTGACTTAATGAATGGTTTTGTTGTTTGGTTTTGTAAGTAAAGGAACTGGTTATGTATCTCAAATTTATTAGACGACAAAAAGAGTTAAGTTGTAAGTATAAACATCTTAACCTGATATGCAAATGGAAGGAAAGTGACAAGATGGCACATATAACATCTTAATATATTTCTTGAAGTATTTATGTTATTTTCCTGTATTTTTGAAATCCCTGAAACAGAATTACTCATATAGCAATATTTTGTCAATAATAATTATGTCAACAAATTACTGACATATCTAGTATTTTGTCCAAATTCTGCACTCAAAAATATTAGTCACTTTATAGGAGGTATCCCCATAGTGAAAGTATCATTACAAAGTCATTGCCTATATTTAGAGTAGATTTGTCCAGCCACTACCATTCAACATATTTGAAAGAGATTTTTTAAAAATTGTTTATGATTTTAAGTGTTAGATTTGCATTTCACCGCTCAAACATCACCTGTGGAAATGCAAATACATACATTGTATTTGACCACCATAAAAATGCTTATTAATAGAAGTGGAATGTGCTCTATTTCTTTCTGAAAACTAACAACTCTCTATTCACAACAGAGAGGAAAATCGTTTTCTAAAAATCCATCCTCTCTGCACAATGTAAATTGGGATAGACCAAAATATCTCCTCTACCTAGAATCTGATCTGAGTAGCAAAAAGAATTCATAGTTTTTAACTGCTAATATCCAAAGGAGACAAGAAAATGTTAGATGATGATGTGGTTACAAATTCTACTCCCCTGAGAGCCTCTAAATGTCTCAGGAATTAAAAACAATCCACCGCTACTCTGAATAGCATAGTCTTTTTTTATAACCAATCCTCACCCAATATTAAATGAAAAACCAAAATCCAGAGTGTGCTGGAGATACAAAGGACATATAAATACATACAGCTTCCATGAAACAGACAAGCACAGTGGCATTTTAAAGTCAAACTTCATATATGTGGGTTAGAAATGAAGGAATGTAAATACTCTGTGTTCTAATTTGCATCCATTTGGAAATCAGAAATGGAGCCTCATAAATTTCATATGAAATGATACATAACTATCATAGGTTAGAGAACACATTTTCAATGCAGTGTTATGCTCCAAAAGTGAAATTCACTGAAGCTAGTCCGATGAATAGAGTTTATGCCCCAGGTATTAAATTTGAAGTATGATCTATAGGTTTTTAAAGTAGACTCTAAATAGCTCATGATATTTTCTGTGGAATATGTAAGCAAGTTTCTAAATGTGGTAGCTGTATTACGTTCGCTTAATTTTCTTCTGAGTTTCAAACAGACCTCCAAAGTTGAGGAGGCTAATACATTTGCTTAGAAATTCAAGATGTCAATCATCTTCTCAGAGTGACTGCTTCTTGGAGAATGCCAGCCGTTATCGCCACTTCTTCACACTTTGGTGTCTTTCTCCCCCATAGCCACTGGAGCTATGTCAGAGAAGATCTGATTAATAACCAGATGGGTTGCCTCTGGGGGTTACTGGGTACAGCAGGGGATAGAGTTGCATTTACCTCTAACACTACTGGTCTAATATCTCCCCATCCATGATGCTGGGTAAAACGACTTCAAAGTTGTACACTGTTCCCATGGGCCACAAAACAAAGGCCACCTGAAACATGAATGGAATGGACCACCTCTCCTTTGCTTCTGGGGAGCTCGCATTTCCAAAATTCATTTCATTTCACAATGTTACAGAATCTGGATTTAGTAAACTGTAGGTCTTAAACCAGGATGGAGACTGCAGGTTTATCTGTTCCATGTAGAGTTGCATTATCACTTTCATGTGATCTTATGTTTCTCCTCTTGCTCCCTCCTTCTTTTATCTCCAACAATCTCCTTACAGGCTCTTCATTGTCTATTGTCTTTCCTCATAATGACTTTCTTCAGAGGGCAGATCAGAGAGGAAGGCCACTGCCACCTTGGGGGACTAGTGATGCCTGGTTTCTGCTGTAACAATGCCCCTCCAAGTCTTCATCACACCCTGCTTCCTGGCTGCCTTAGCATCATTTAGAAGAGGACCTTGGAGATTCACTATAATGCTATCCTCAGGGCCCTTTATCCTCTGTCTTAAGGTGAAGCTGTTTCATAAAGAAATCCTTTCAATTCTACAGCGACAAAACCATCTTTTAAATGAGGTTCAGACCTTTTTTGATATTAATTCAATTCTATAATAAAGAAAGTTACTTTCATTTTTAGAAAGTGTGGAGAGTAAGTCGCAATGGGAAAAAAAAATTCCTCTCATTTGCTTTAAGACAGATGAATAATAAAGAGAGAAAAAGATAACCGGATTGTTAAAATTTGACTGCAAGGGGAAGATAATTTCAACTCGAGAGCTGTCAGCACAGAGCAGAGGAAAGATGATAAAATAGGGTTGAGAGGTACTCCAGGCTAGTGAGAGTTCTGAATGAACATCTAATAATACTGAACAACCTGTGGACATTTTGAGAGCATTAAAAAGGTGGTATCTAAAGGCATCTTTCTTTATACACTGTGTTCTGTGGAATCTGCATATATTACTAAATCACAGTAATTTACATGGATGTTCAAATATCCTTCACTTATCACTAAAATAATGCAAAAAAATGAAATAGCCCAAATGACAGTTAAGAGACCCACACATGCAAGTAATTATTTTTATGTTATATTAAAATTTATTTGTATGTAAAGATAATTATACATGTAGATGCTGTCACATCATACATATTTTTTAGGTAAGTCTCTGCTTTTATTTTCCTTTTTCAATTGCTTCCTCACTCTTTCTTTCTCACATCTCTCCCCATATATTTTCTCTCCCCACAACAATGTCAGCAATCTACTATATATTCAAAATATGTGATATACTTGTAATCTCTTTTTCTTGTAAGATTTTTATTGTACACTTTTTGCATTTAGGCTAAAACACATCAAGAATTTTTCTTTATTTATGGTCTAAGATAAGGACCCAGCTGTATTTTCCTTCAGAGAGATAGAACTTATACTAGCTCAATTACGTAACCTATTCACCATTCTCTTTTTCACAATGAGTAGAATGGCCACCTTAGAGAAACACTCAATTATTATGTAAACTGGAATCTATTTCTACATTATATTATGCTCCAGTGACCTGCTTGCTATTCTTCCTCCAACTTCACATTGAAATGATTATAAAGGTGCATTAGTTTTGTATTTCAAATTACCATTGACTTGGTGAATTAAACAATACAAAGATGTTATCTCACAGTTCTGTAGGGCAAAATTCTGACATGGATCTTACTGAGGTAGAATCAAAGTGTTGACAGGGCTGTGTTCATTTCTGGATGCTATAGGGGAAAATCCTTTTCCTTGCCTTTTCCAGCTTCTAGAAGCTGTCTGCATTCCTTGGCTCACAGAATTCCTGCCTCTATCTTCCAAGCCAGCAATAGAGGTCAAATCATTCTCATGTTACCATCTCTCTGGTTCTCTGCAGCCTGCAAGGTTCTCTACTTGCTTCTCCACCCTATTTAAAAGATGATTTTAAGGCTTTGTAATTAGATTGGATCCACCTGGGTAATCAAGGATAATCTCTCCATCTCAAGGTCCTTAACTGTAATCACACCTGCAAAACCCCTTTTACCATGTGATGTAATATTAGTCAGTGTGCAGAACATTTACAGTGTTCTATAGATCAAGGCATGGCATCTTTGAGGGCTATTGTGCCTATCACAGATAACTTTGATTTAAGTTCTGATATCTGGTAAGGCTAGTTTCCAACCCGCCCCATCACTGTTCTTTTTCATGCTTTTCTTGCTGTTACTCAGCACTTATGCTTTAATTTATGTTTTAAGAATGTTTAACAAATCTAGGGACTTCCCTGGTGGTCTAGTGGTTGGGACTTCGCCTTCCAGTGCAAAGGGTGTGGGATCAATCCCTGGTCGGAGAGCTAAGATCCTACATGCCTCACAATGAAAAGAAAAATCATAAAACAGAAGCAATATTGTAATAAGTTCAATAAAGATTTCAAAAATGGTCCATATCACACAAAAAAAGAATGCTTAACAAATCTAAAAAAAAATAGTTTTAGAATTACGTTAACTATTGGAAACTTAACTTCACATTTCTTAAATTTTGTGGACAACATAAAATGCCATGTATGTGCATTTTTGGCTCTAGGAATGATAATTAGAGGAGCATCTTTGCACTTTATTATGATTCCAAATCAATTGGAGAATAATAAATAAAATAAGACAATATGTGGATGTAAATGTAATCTTAAATTTTCATTAACGTGTGGAGTAATTCTTTTTGTAAATCCTTAAGGTCTTTACTCCACCATTTCCGGGGTAAAAGTGGAGAATGGGACTATGCACACAAAACACTCTACAGCCATACATATTCTTTTCCAAATGAAGCAAGCCACGCTTCACTTCATCTGACAGTTATGTGTGTGTGTGAAGAATTAGACGGTATTTAGCTGTCACTCAAAATTCTGTCCAACTATGAGAAGTACATTTGTTTATTGATTGAAAAAGTTGGACTAGTGTAATATCCTTGCCAAGATTAGAACAGAAAATACCTAGTCTTCTTAATACAGTAGTATTATTTGTGTATATACACATACAAAGATATCCATATTGAAGCAGAATCTTTTTAAATCCAAGTTGACAAGAACCCAGAGTTTGGTTAGGAGGTGTATTGGTTTCCTCTTTTGTACTGATGCGGGTCCCCTTGCCTCATCTGTCTCTCATTTCAGGCACCACTGCAGTGATTAGTTCTATGTGAGCTCTGACAGCTTGTTACACACTCAACCTGGTTTCAGCCTTGCACCTCTCAGAGACATGTGTGCAAACTCCACATTCAGGGGCATTAGCACTTTGTGGCATGAGTCAGTCACCAATAGGGAAAGGGAGCTGATGGATACGTGCTTCTCCTTTTTCCCCTCAAAGGTGTGATACGCTTGTCTGAGGGGAGTGGTCCTGCTCAATGACAGCTCTCCAGGCCCCTTCATGACTGCCTTTAATGCTCTTATCTGCCTTGACACCTGACAGATCTTTCCAGATAGAATTTTCTGATTGTATCATGGCATTGTTGCCTAAATATCATTTGATATGCATTCTTTGGCTTGTTTTAATCAAAGTCACTTCCAGCAATGTTTTCTCTTCAAGGGTTGTGAGAGCCTCATAGTGTAACATTGTTTCCAGAACTTACTACCTAAAAGAAGAGTCTCTTGAGGGTCTGCACACCCAGGCAAGTTCACCAAAATGTGTTTAAGACAAAATATGTACAGAAAACTAACTTAAAATTTTAATGGGAATGCTTTCAAAGTTCATGAGAGAGGAGTTTTAAATTTCTGCGTGTTTCTTAGTCAAAATCCAGAGCGTTTATTGACTCTAAACAAAGCTTCCAAGATATTTACTCTAAAACCGATATGCAAAATGTCACCCAGTACCTGGTCTTCTTAAGTGTTATTTTCTCTCATTTGAAACTTCTTATGTCAAATGAAGACCCCTAGAGCCTAATCATTATTTGCCTCCTGGTAGGCTCGATTTCCTCAGGTTTCTGAATCATTTCTAACCACTAAGTGAAGCCTTTAGGTGAGTCTTCCCTTAGGATGTAATCAGGCCATTGAATGTATTACTCATTACTGCTTTAAACAGCTTCCTCTGAGCCAACAGCTTGACTGTGCCTCACAGAGCACTTACTTGAGAGTATCTCAGCACTCATTATGCCTGAAATGCTGAGCAAATGTGTATTTAATATGGATTCCATTTTTTGAATCTGAAAAGAATCGAATATCCATAATCATTTTATTAATTCTAGTGTTTATAAATAGTTTAGATTCCAAAATGAGTTTGTATAACTGTTAATCATCACTGAATACAAACTATTGCTGTGTATTCACAAAAAGACGTTTTATAGGCACTAATAGGGTCTCAGGGATTTGGTTAGACATGCCCTCAAGGAGCTCATAGTCTCATGAAGGAGTTTACAGTCTATGAAATTGCCTTTTGCAATTGCCTGGAAACACCAGGTACTTTGATTTCTAATTCCACCATTTAATTTAGGCTTAAAAGACATGAGAAAGAAGTAAATAAGTACGATATTTTAGAATATTTGGAAATGTATAAATTGTTGCTTGTAAAAAGTAAGTCGTTTGAAGTTGTTGATTGTATGAAATGTCTACTAATTCCAAGCAGATTTTAGAGAATTCTCATTGCTTCAAGAGTTCTACATTACTCATTTTAGGGGAGTTGGATTTCACATACATCAACCTGCAAATATAAATTAATTCCTTGTGTTAGCATGTTTCTACAAATGCATCTGTTTGACCATTTATTTAGCAAATATTTAATTTCTGCTATGGACCAGATATTGCGCAAAATGCTAAGGATTCAAGAGTGAACAGGGAAGAAATGGCCCCTGTTTGCATGGAACTTAATGTCTATTAGTGGAAAGTTTTAGTAAATAAGCAAACAAATACAGAAAGTAATTATAAATTATGTAAAGCAAATAAAAGGGTGATGCATTAAGAAATACAGGTGGCTATATTTTAGATAAGGTGTTTGCGAAAAGTTCTCCAAGGAGGTGACATTTAAGCTAAAAAAGATAGATAAGTCAAAACGAGACAGGCAAACTTCTGAGCAGAATATTCCAGAAGAGGCAAAGGAACACTATGTGGCATGTGGGACCTCTCCAAGTTGTGGTACAGGGAATAGAATCAATGTTAAGAGATTACATTCGACTTGGAAGCAGAGGCCAAATCTTGCAAGGCCTGGAGGCCATGATGAGGAGTTTGCATTTTATTCTAAATGCAATGGGAAGCCAGTGAAGAATTCTGAGCATAATTTATATTAATAGAGATAATATGGCCAGTTGTATCATTCTCTAAACAGGCATTAAAATACACAGAGCCTCAGCTCAGTGTAGATATCTCTTTTGAAAGTATGATGGAACAAATGTAGGTTTTGAGAAGTTGATGTGATAGACTAATACTTGACCAACAGGAGGAAGATCAATGGGTAATGAAAGCAGCTGATATCACAAGACTCTAGGTTTGGGGACATAAATGCCATCTGGAGAAAAGGAAATTCTCAAGAAAAAAAGAGGATTCGATGTTGCTCAAACTCCATCCTTGAAGAAAGGAGCAGCGGGAAGAATTTAGAAGAGAGTAATATAAAAAATTCTGTCTGAGATGATGAAAACTAATTGTTGGGGAAAATTGTTAGAATCTAAGAAAGATACTTTTTTTCAAAGAATAGTTGTAGCAAGAATGTATGCCCAGTTGGCCTGTGAGTGAAATAAGGTGACACTAAGAAACCAAGAGCATATTATAGGTGAGAAAGATGACTACATGGTACCTATCCCCATACCATTTGAGACGCCTTACATTGCATTGTAAGAGCTCTTCTCATCAAACTGCGTGCAGTAATTGAAAATATAATGTGCAGAATGGTAGAATAAAAGGGGAAGTTCATACTCCATTCCCAGGGTTGCAGTCTAGAGCTCTTAGGATTGCGTGGACCAGGGAAACTTCTGTTTGAAGATACTTCTGAAATGTTCATCATGGATACAGTGGCCTAAAAAAAGAGAGTTGTGCATCAAAATCCACCAAAATCAAAGTCCACCAAAATCAAAGCCCACCAAACTCAGTAACAGTCTCTTCTAACTAATGACCAAAGAAGTGGCGGCAAAGCCCAGCCACTCGGAAAAAGCCTCAGGGGCGGTGGGTGCGGGCCTGCAGAGACAACAAAGAGAAAGGTAGAGAAAAAAATCAAGAAAGAGATAGTTCCAAGACAGCAAAATGGAAAATTAATGCAGAGAAACACAGAGACATCCCAAATGTAGGAAGATCTATGCAAGTGATTATGCAAATGAAGAGAAAGGGGTTAAGGGTTGAGGTTTCTTACAAGTGAAAATGCCCAAAGGCATGATCTCATGTCAGTCCGGGGTTCATTACCAGAAAATGATTAGAATCAATGCTATGAAGTCAAGAGGTACCTTAATGGAGAATTTGGCTTATGAAAAACAACAACAGAATTAATGAAAGGGCTTTAACCTTTAAGTTCAATACATATTTAATTCTGTTTGTCTGGGCAAAACTTAAATATAAGGAAAGTAATTTATTGTTGAAGCCCTGTAAAGTGCAGTGATTATTATGCTAATAAGATTGGATAAGTGAAATCTCTTGCTTTATAAATGTCATAGATTAAAAATGGATCGTGCTAATAATTAGAGCAATGACGATTTTATGATTTTAACACAGATCAATTTACTCCAGCTTTAATTGTCTTTTCTAATTTAACAATTTTATTTTAATTATGGGTAGTCATTTATAATTATTTTGAACCTCACAAAATTATTCAGGAGTACAACAGTTTAAAGCCTTACACTAGATATTTAAAAGAAATGAATCTTTTCACAATGCTAAAGAAATGGGCAGCTTAAAATTATATGAGAGGGCTTTTATAAGAGGATGATTTGCTTTAACAGTTCCTGCTTTTGGGTTTTCTGTCTTGAAATGAAGGCTGTTCATGTGTAAGTGGCTCTCTTATATTTTGAATCAATTATCTCTGGTATTTGCAATTAGCGTACTGGTCACTTTGTAGTTGCTCTCAAGTCTGAAATATTCAGATTAGATAGAAGAAATTAACTCATTTGTGACCTTTCACATGAATTCTATATATTTCCAAGATTTCACAGATTAACTTTGAAAGTAGATCAGTTTTATAAGGGAACCAGGTACAGAAAATAGGGTTGTCTGTGTAGTGTTTTGCAGAAGAGGAATATTTTAGAATAGATTTTAAAATCCTCCTAATTTTACTGCCTAAATATTTCATAAATTATCTTCCCCTCCTCACCACCTCCCCGCCTTCATCTACACTACATCCTAATTCAGGCACATGCCTAACCCTCTACATTCAATTCCTCTCCTCCACTTTTGCCTAAGTATTACTTACTTGTCCTTCAATATCAATCACAGCATAACTTCTTCAAGTTCATCTTCCAAAACTCTCTTCTCATTTTTGTGTATTCACGCTAACAAAATCCCATTTTGATCTTGTTATCTAACCTTCAGGGAAGGTTAAGATTGACCTAAACTTAAGATAAAGTTATACTGGCTAATCTTTCTCAATGATTGCTTTAGAAGAGATAGGTACCACCAAATTGTGGCCAATAGGACATGAAAAGTCTTCTGGATGCTTTCTAGGGAAGGTTTATTTGAAGAAATTGAGAAAGAGAATGAATGAATGAATGAATGAATAGAAAAGAACAACCCTTTGAATGCCAGACTGTCATGTTTAAATGTGATAACTGGAACTGCTGCAGGATGAAACCAACTTAGAAAAACAAGAAATAGAAGAATTACAAAGCAGATGAGCTGGAGTTTTAGTTTGCAGAGTCTAGCGCCTGTCCTACTGACAAGCTTCTTGTCATTTGACATACTCAGTCTCTTTCTATTTAAGCCACTTGAGTTATTTAAATTACTTCCAATTGCTATGCATAGAACTAACTACAGCTGAAAAGGTGAAATTACTGATGACAGAAACTTGGGAGATGGAATGATATGTTCTAATTCTCTTTCTTTAAAACACTGCCCATACTCCCATCAAAGGATAGCTGGAGATAAAGAAAAGATATAATAAATTACCAGATTTGTTGTAAATCTAACAAGATATGAGGAGAAAGCAAAAATGGAGATTTGGGGTAACTGAAAAAAACTGGTATGACTTCATCTCGGAATTTCCTGATTTTTCAAAATGTGACTTAGAAAAATGAGTGTTAGTTTTCTATTGCTGTGGACAAATTACCATACACTTAGTGGCTTAGAACAATACAGATGTATTATCTCATAGTTTCTGTGGGGAAGATTCTAGTCATGGCTTACCTGGTCCTCTGTTCAGGATTTAACAGGGCTACAGTAAGGTGTTGGCTAGGGCTGCATTCTCATGTGTAGTCTCACTGGGGAGAATTCATTCCCCAGCTCATTCAGGATGTTGGCAGAATTCATTTTTTTTTGTGGCTCTGTAACTGAGGGCCATGGCTTCTTGCTGGGTGTCACTGGAGGTTGCCCTCAAGTTTTACAGGTCACGTGCAGTCCCTTGCCACATGGCCCTCTTCATGGGCAGTTCACATGACAGCAGCTTCTTCAAGTTAAGCAGGAGAGTCTCACTTATGTCTACTAGCAAGACAGATCTTATAAACATGTCATAACCTTAAGGGCATTACAATAAGTGAAATAAGCCAGAGAGAGAAAGACAAATACTGCATGGTGTCACTAAATGTGGAATCTAAAAAGACAAAATGTCAAACTCATAGACATAGAGAGTAGCAAAGTGGTCGCCAGGGGCTGGGGATGTTAGAAATAGGGAGAGACTGATAAAAAGGTACTAACTTTCAGCTATCGGATGAATAAGGTCTGAGGATCTAGTGTATAACCTAGTGACTGTAGTTGATAGCACTGTATTGTATAATTGAAATTTGCTAAGAGAGTAGAACTTAAATGTTCTCACGCACACACAGTAAGTACATATGAGGTGATGGGTGTGATAATTAACTAGATGGAGGGAATCATTTCACAATGTGTATACATATATCAAATCATCATGACCTACACTTTAAATATTTTAAAATTTTATTTGCTAATTATACCTCAACAAAACTGAAAAAAACATATGTCATAACCTAATCATGAGACTTTAGCCATATTCTGTTAGAAGCAAGTGACTGGTCCCACCCACTCTCCAGAAGAGGGACGTATTCAGGGTTTAACGCTAAAGAATGAAGATCATGTAGGCCACGGGTCCCCAACCCGGTGGTGGTCTGTGGCCTGTTAGGAACCGGGCCGCATAGCAGAAGGTGAGCAGTGGGCGAGTGAGTGAAGCTTCATCTGTATTTACAGAAGTTCCCCATCACTCACATTACCACCTGAGCTCCATCTCCTGTCAGCATTATGATGAGTTGTATAATTATTTCATTATATATTACAATGTAATAGTAATAGAAATAAAGTGCACAATAAATGTAATGTGCTTGAATTATTCCCAAACTATCCCCGCCCCCCAATCCATGGAAAAATTGTCTTCCGTGAAACTGACCCCTGGTGCCAAAACGGTTGGGGACCACTGATGTAGGCCATCTTAGAATTCTGTCTGTTGCAGTGAGATAATTCAATAGATTTGTGAACACTATTTGTATTATTTGCTAGAAGCCAATTGAATGTCACTGTAGTATTTGGAACTAGCTTAGAGTAATGGGGAGCAAACTGCTTTATGTGACTATTCCTTACAAACATTGTACAAATTTGTTGACTATAAAAGTGCAGAAGTTAGAATATATAATTAAAAACTTCCTTTAAGCAAAAGTGGGATGTAATTATGTTGAATATTTTCAATGATGTTTATATTTTATAAATATGTTTATATCTATCAAAGCAAAACGAAAGAAAACAACACCATCCCTAAAATTCTTGAAAGATTAACTTTGCTGTTGTGCTGACCTGATTCTGTCTCATTTAGGCTCTGTATCCTACTGAAACAATTACTTTTATAACTTAATATTCAATGAGGAAACTTCTTTAGATTGAGAGTCTGATGTGATAGCAAAGAGAATATTTTGAAATGGTTGAGATTAATGAGACTCCTTGGACCCAACACAGCATTCTCTCTGTAAGATTTAGGGACTGGGTTTGTACTGCAATTTTTAAATGGTAGAGAGAACCTACAGAAGTAGTTTCTACTTCTACTTTCTGCTAAACGTCATATCTAGTGATAAGCCCACTTAAATTTAAGTGGGCTTAAGAGCTTAGTAGCAAACTTTTGTGGGTCTCCTATTTAAAGAGAACCAGAGGGAACTTAGATATGCAGAGTGCTTTTGAATATAACCTTTTCTCAAGTGTGAACAAGTTTTATATTTTCACAATGTTTTATATTTTCACAATGATTTACCTTTGTTAAATGGTTTTATGATGAAATATGCTTATCCCAAGAGTTGGTAAAAAATAATAATAGAAACAAAGCAGCAACATTAACAAAAATCATGTAATGCTTTTCAAGTCCGAGCTCTGATTTTGTGCTAGAAACTCTGGGTTCTAGTAAGAAATCCATGTATAATATTCTATTTAGTCCTTGAATTAACCTTATAGGGTAGATTCTATTACTATCGTCAATATCTGGATGAAGAAACAGAAAAAAATAGTAGCTAGGTTACCTACCTAAGGGCACATAGATATTATCATATTCCAGACTAACCTGGGCAATCTGACTTACCAGCTGAACCGTGCTACTGTTCTTTCAAAGAATGGAGATAATCTTGTCTGGGACTGATTATATCCACTGTGAATAAGGGACACATTAATACAAATATGAATACGTCTGTTCCTTTAGGTGGTAGATAAAACTCTTTGGTGACTTGAAGTATTTGATGTGTTGATCATCAGGAGTGTATTGTACATAACCCCAAAATACTTGAGATCTCCTGGAAAGGTACATCGGGATTTTTTCTGTTTCTGTATTAATGGAGATGTTATGATACTTATGCTCATGTTTATAGAAAGAGACGTAAATGCAAGTAGATTGAAGAATAATGAACAGGATATTTAATGTTAAAGGGACTGATTTAGACCATATTTTTTGAAGGTTTCCCTGAGTTGTAATTGGACTTGGACATTGACTAGTGCGATGGAGTGAAAGAAAGATATCATGAAATGAATCAAATAGAAGATTCTGTGAGAATCTTCTGCCAAGTTTTCTCTCTCTCTTCTTAATCACCTATAGATTAAGAGGGATTCTTATTGCTAGCAATAAATTAAATATTTGCAAAACTGCAATTGGATAGGAAAATTTTCCAAAGAAATTGTTCAGCATGGTTTAGAGAAAACCTCTGTTTGGATGAATTTCTCGCTCGTAGTTGGATTGCCTTGTCATAATGTACACACAGTTTAAAAGTGAAAATAAAAATGCATTTAGTGACCTCTGAAGGGTGTTGGGAAAATGCACTACCATTTTGTATATAACTTTCAATATGAAATGTGAAAGGTATTTTGGACTTGTCCAAAAAGCAATCTTGAAACTTCAAGCAAGGTTAAAAGCAATGTCTATCCTATTGAGGGTGTCCCCCAAACTATAGCAAACTGACAGTTTCTATGAAGTTTTGCTGTCTAGAAAAAAAAAGTCAATGCAAATAATGAAATTTTCCTACTAGCAGTAGAGACATTTAAGGACAGAAGGATTAGGGATGTATAAGGTTATGTAAAGAAATTTACTGAAACTTAACATTCAGTTTTCAGTATTTTCTGTTTATTTTCAGAATCTTTGTAACTGATTTCAATTTTTTGGTCAATAAATCTGAATTTGTAAGAATTAGGCTCTTTGATTACTGAAATATAGCCAAATAGCCCTTAATTTTTTAAATACAAAAGGAATTTATTATAATAGGCTAAACAGTACAAATCATTTTTTAATATATTGTATATTGATGAATTTAATGGAAAGAGTTGGCAAAGTAGGTTCATAGCCAATGGTATTTTTTCTTCCACAGCCATTTTCTATTGACAAATAATGGTGTTGCCTATTTGTGCTGAAGGGAGGTGAAATGAACATTGTCAGATTTACTTTTCAAAACCCTCTAAGTGTTGTACTAAAGTGCTGCTTCCTCATGAGGCTTTCTGTTACATAATTGGTGGCACGAGTTTATCACTGTTTCTCTCCTAACTCAAAGCTATTTCAACTTCTGTGTAAATATAATCCTTCCTGCTTAAATATGAGAGAAAAAAAGAGTCTTTTAAGGACAGGCTCAGTATTTTTCCTTTGGTGTTAAAAATGTAGCAATTATTGGGGCAAACAAAGGAACAAACAATATCAGTTGATTAAATGAGTTTCCTTTTTAAGTTATGAAATCTGTTTCTATCGAGGGACATCTGAAAGAAATAAACAGCTTTTGAATAAAAGCAAGGCAAATTCTCTCATTACATAATTAGGTCAGGGGACATTTACTCTTTGTTTTGTGTTTCATATGGATTCTGGGGTACTTTGACCATTATGGAAAATTTGTCTCGAGCTAATGGAAGAATAGATCTATTTTTATATTGATAATAATTTCAGCTATTTTGACATTATGTTTGGTAATTAGACAAATCATTCTGAGTACATTCACAATTATATAGTATTATCAAGAAAAGGTGCATTTGTTAAACACCCAGTTTTACATTTCTGAATTTTCCTCTACAATACCTGGTGTTTAAATTAAAAGGATTTCAGTATAATTGTGTGTGTGTGTGTGTGTGTGTATGTTTTAGAAACAAATGTGGAAATAAAGCTTTGCTTAAAGCTTATTTCTTAAAACTATCATTTGTCCTTTTTCACTTTGAGGACATCTTATTACTCTTTGAGATCGTATTATTTCTATATTATTAACATTTCAATATTTTTCCAGTTAATTTACTGGCTCCTAATTCTTGACTTCCTTAACTTCTGAAGCTTTCCTCTGCTTTATTAATGTTTTTCAGCCACTCACAAGAATGGTTACTTCCCAGATCTATCAATATTTAATACGGCTTTACATACATGGCCTCAAACTTCAAAATCCCTTTCTCTGACCACAGCCATTTATCTGCCCCTGCACTCAATCAGCGCCTTACTTCAATTGAACATATGTTTTGCCCTTAGGTTCTCTCTTGCCTGTTACTGATCACCCAGTGTTGAGTCTCACACTGATCATTTGTCTTCTAAACTACATCCCGGTCTTTTTATTTCCGAACTCACAAATACCTTAAAATTCTACCAGATTGTCTGCTTTTGCTTGTAAGTTCCACCATTTGCTGCTCTATTATCTTAGTCAAGTTAGTTAATTTTTCAGTCTCCCCGTTCATCTGCTAGGTGGGAATTATAAAATACCTCTCTCCTAGGCTTGCTGTGAGGAGTAAATGAGATTACACCTGTTAGAGTGGAATAGCACCTGGACTATACTGCTCTATACATATTGATATTATTTCATTCCTTAACTCTTAACTTCACAAGTTACAAACCTGGATAAATTTTGCTGCCCATTTTCTTATTATTTATGAATCACTGAGTAGTGTTGCAGTGCAATCTTATATTTTAGCTCTACCACAAGTTGTTAAAGCATTGTATAATATCACATTATGTATTTTTACATGGGATAACTATAGATCCTAGTGTGTATCATACAAAACTGGGGTACATTTGGGAAGAAAAGAAGGTGCTATTAGCATGACACTGATTCTGTCTTGGGCACAGTGTTATCCTATTTGTATTTGAGCGAAACTGGGTGAAAAATGTGCTCCATGGTCAATTTTTGTAACTTCTTATTAGCTAATGTTGGGGAGGAAAAAAAATTTTCCCTCTACACTTCTAGATTCTTTACGGAGTCACCCCCTGTGATAAACAAGTTACGAACAGGAGAAAAATAAATTTAATTTAATGTGTGCCGGGGCCTCAAAATATGAGAGGCTCTGACAGTTAAGCTATTGAGGTTTGAATGCCATCCTGAGCTAAGGAGAAGAGGGTAGGAGTCTGGGACTTCAAGGGAAAGGAAGACAACGCACAGGAAGAAGGGAACAGCAAATGTCTGGGAAATAAATGACTGTCATGCCGTGCAGAGACAAAGGGACACTGAGGGAAAGGTGGACAAACAGGCCTTGCTAAGTTCACACTAGTTTACTACACTTAGCTCATATTTTTTGCCGGTATCTCTGATAATAGCTGTTTTCCTGCTACAAGCCCTTGATCTATATCTTTTAGGCACTTAGGGAAAGATAAAGAAAACTTCCTGAGTTTGCTCTTTCTTGCAAATATTCAGTCCAAAATAATCCTTATGCCAAAAGAGACATATTTTGGGGTGGTAAACTTTTCTCCCCTACACTATTTTTTTTTTCCTTTAAATTAAAGAGGATGTGGGCAGTATGGCTGTTCAGGCTGAACAAACAGGTAATTGCAACGCAAGTGAAGCAGTTCACAGTGATCACATACGCGGTGAAATCGCCAAGGAGAGTTTGTTAGTGGGATCTTACCGACCCTGCCCTGTGAAATGTTCGTTTCTAACATGATCTTCAAAGAGCTCTAGTCCATAATATGTGCTGTGTACCTATCCACTTTACCTCCACGATGGTTAGGTGATAAAGGCCATCCCTGGTTGCAGAATGTGGTCTCAATCACTCCACAATCACTGTATTGATAACCATTTTGTCTGACCTCTTTAGTCACATGCGACTTATATCTTTAAATGTCCCACTTCTCTGGACATTTCTCCTTGACTTACAAACATGTCCAAGTTTTCTCTATCTTAAAAAGATATTCAAATTGTTTTTTGTTTTTCTACAGTCTAGTGTCATACTTTGGGAGAGGGGTCTATATTCATTGCCTCGATTACTTCATTTTTTCTCTCACTCTTCAATCATTTACAAACTGGCTGCAACTCTCACTGTCTTGGTCCAGTTCAAATTCCTGTTTTCATCCTACCACATATTTACTGACCACTTATTGTGGTTGGTGATGTTTGTCATTGGCTGCATGAAGACTCTTCTCATCTTATCCTTAGATTATGTAAATTTGAATTTACCTTTCTCCTCTTACCTACATTCCCCCCCCCCCCTTTTTCCTGACTCTTTATGTTAAAGCTGGCAGGTAGCTAGATATGAGCAGAGAAGGGGGGTATGGCTCAAATAGCAGGAAACCACACATCTTGTAAACAACGGGGATCCTTGGGCAGACAAAGAAAAGCAGGAACCTCCAGCATGACAGGAAACCGCACATTTTGGGGTGATGAGTGTGCTAGTGGTAGACAAAGAAAGGTGGGAAAAGGCGGGAATCTCCAGCGTCTTAATGTAAGTTTCTGCTCATTATGGTCTCATTACAATAAAACTGGCCTTGTAGATAAGAAATACCCAACCTGCACCAACACCATGATACTTCCGATCAAGACTAAATAAGGACAAAAATCCTTCCCCCTCATCGGGAAGGTGGAGCTGGGTTGAAAATCAGGGAATACGACCCCCAAACCTCTCCCTCCCCAATGAATATTACGCCCATTCAATTCTACAACCCACATAACCAGCTTGCCGAAGAAACTCAGGGCAGCTACCCACCTAAGAATGCCTGCTCTCCCCTTGAGAGAGTACTATCGCTTAAATAAATTATTGCTTTGCTTTCTTGACCTCCCTGTCTTGTCTCTGAAGTCTCTGAATTCTTTCTGCCACAAGACAAGAACCTGCTCTCTGGTATTATTTACATCTTCTATACTTAGACATTCAGAGCTTGTTACTCTCCTGTATTGTTTCTCTTAGTGAGGTCAACCATGTCAGTGACAACTACCATATTCATTCAAATGAATCGAGTTCTGTATTTCTGGTCCCAGTCTCTCCACTGAGATCCAAACTACTGAAAGTCACTATTTTGATATTCTGGTACCTCCTATTTGGTTCTTCTAAATTTCATCCTCTGGGTTTTATGTTCACATTAATGGCATCATTATTAGCCATTTAGTCTCTCAGCTTCAGTCACTGTTAATTCTGCCTGTTACTCACTGTATCTCATGTTTTGATTACCAACTCACTTATTAATTTACCATCCCTTTATGCAACAAATATTTATTACTTCTTTTCTTTAATGGATGATACAATGGCAAATAAGTAAAAGTTTCTGGACTCGTGGAACTTTCATTCTTGTGGGGAGAAGACAGACAATAAAGTAATAAATGAACATATAAAAGCTTATTTTGGATAGTGAAAGCTACTTCAGAGAAATTGAGAAGGTAGATATGTTAGGGAGTGGCTGAAATGATGATTTACATGATCGTGGAACATTTCATTAAGTAGATGACTTTGCAGGTAAGCTCCACATGATTCAAAGAGGCAGACATGTGAAGATCAAAATGAAGAGTATTCCAAGAAGAGAATACGAAGTATAAAGTCCTTAAGTGGGGACCAGACACTGCATTGTAGGAGCAGAAGGAAGGAGAGCATGGCTAAAGCCTAGCAAGGCAGGGGTAGAGTGTCAAAGAGGTTTGGGATGTGGACAAGCCTGGAGTCAGGTAACATCTTTATTTCTTAATTAAAAGAGTTGTAGCGACCTCCTTCGTGGTGCAGTGGTGAAGAATGTGCCTGCCAATGCAGGGGAAATGGGTTGGATCCCTGGTCCGGGAAGATCCCATGTGCCAAGGAGCAACTAAGTGCATGTACCACAACTGCTGAGCTTAAGCTCTAGAGCCCTCAAGCCACAACTACGGAGCCTGAGTGCTGCAACTACTGAAGCCTGTAGGCCTAGAGCCCATGCTTTGCAACAAGAGAAGCCATTGCAATGAGAGCCTGTGCACCACCATGAAGAGTAGCCCCCACTTGTCACAACTAGAGAAAGCCCTTGCAGAGCAATGAAGACCCAATGCAGCCAATACATACATACATACATAAGTCTTAAAAAAAGAGTTGTAGACAAAGAGGTGTCATGATCTCATTAATGCTTTTTTTTTTAATTTTATTTATTTTTTTGGGGGGTACACCAAGTTCAATCATCTGTTTTTATACACATATCCCCGTATTCCCTCCCTCCCTTGACTCCCCCCACACCCTCTCTCGAGTCCCCCCCACCCTCCCCATCCCAGTCCTCTAAGGCATCTTCCATCCTCAAGTTGAACTCCCTTTGTTATCCAACAACTTCCCACTGGCTATCTTTTTTACAGTTGGTAGTATATATATGTCTGTGCTACTCTCTCACTTCGTCTCAGCTTCCCCTTCACCCCCCGCCCCCTCCCAAACCTCGAGTTCTCCAGGGCATTCTCTGGACCTGCGTCCTTGTTCTTGTCACTGAGTTCATCAGTACCATTTTTAGATTCTGTATATGTGAGTTAGCATACAATATTTGTCTTTCTCTTTCTGACTTACTTCACTCTGTATGACAGACTCTAGGTCTATCCACCTCATTACATAGAGCTCCATCTCATCCCTTTTTATAGCTGAGTAATATTCCATTGTATATATATGCCACATCTTCTTTATGCATTCGTTTGTTGATGGGCATTTTGGTTGCTTCCATGTCCTGGCTATTGTAAATAGTGCTGTTATAAACATTATGGTACAAGTTTCTTTTGGGATTATGGTTTTCTTTGGGTATATGCCCAGGAGTGGGATTACTGGATCATATGGTAGTTCTATTTGTAGTTTTTTAAGAAACCTCCAAATTGTTTTCCATAGTGGCTGTACCAACTTACATTCCCACCAACAGTGCAAGAGAGTTCCCTTTTCTCCACACCCTCTCCAACATTTGTTGTTTCCAGATTTTGTGATGATGGCCATTCTGATCGGTGTGAGGTGATACCTCATTGTGGCTTTGACTTGCATTTCTCTGATGATGAGTGATGTTGAGCATCTTTTCATGTGTTTATTGGCCATCTGTATGTCTTCTTTGGAGAAATGTCTATTTAGGTCTTCCGCCCATTTGTGGATTGGGTTATTTGCTTTTTTGGTATTAAGCTTCATGAGCTGCTTGTATATTTTGGAGTTTAATCCTTTGTCCGTTGTTTCATAGGCAACTATTTTTTCCCATTCTGAGGGTTGCCTTTTAGTCTTGTTTATGGTTTCTTTTGCTGTGCAAAAGCTTTTAAGTTTCATGAGGTCCCATTTGTTTATTTTTTATTTTATTTCCATGATTCTAGGAGGTGGGTCAAAAAGGATCTTGCTTTGATGGATGTCATAGAGTTCTCTGCCTACGTTTTCCTCTAGGAGTTTTATCGTGTCTGGCCTTCCATGTAGGTCTTTAATCCATTTGGAGTTTATTTTTGTGTATGGTGTTAGGAAGTGTTCTAATTTCATTCTTTTACATGTAGCTGTCCAATTTTCCCAGCACCACTTATTGAAGAGACTGTCTTTTTTCCATTGTATATTCGTGCCTCCTTTGTCAAAGATAAGGTGCCCATATATGTTTGGGCTTACTTCTGAGTTCTCTATTCTATCCCATTGATCTTCCTTTCTATTTTTGTGCCAGTACCATACTGTCTTGATCACTATGGCCTTGTAGTATAGTTTGAAGTCAGGAAGCCTGATTCCACCAACTCCATTTTTCCTTCTCAAGATGGCTTTGGCTATTCGGGGTCTTTTGCGTTTCCATACAAATCGTAAGATTTCTTGCTCTAGTTCTGTGAAAAATGCCATTGGTAATTGGATCGGGATTGCATTGAATCTGTAAATTGCTTTGGGTAGTACAGTCATTTTCACGATGTTGATTCTTCCAATCCAGGAACATGGTATGTCCCTCCATCAGTTTGTGTCATCTTTGATTTCTTTCATCACTGTCTTAAAGTTTTCTGCATACAGATCTTTTGCCTCCTTAGGCAGGTTTATTCCTAGGTATTTTATTCTTTTGGTTGCAATGGTGAATGGGAGAGTTTCCTTAATTTCTCTTTCTGCTCTTCTGTTGTTAGTGTATAGGAATGCAAGAGATTTCTGTGCATTCATTTTGTATCCTGCTACTTTACTAAACTCATCAATTAGTGCTAGCAGTTTTCTGGTAGAGTCTATAGGGTTTTCTATATATAATATTATGTCATTTGCAAAGAGTGACAATTTTACTTCTTCTTTTCCAATTTGGATTTCTTTTATTTCTTTTTCTTCTCTGATTGCTGTGGCTAACACTTCCAAAACTATGTTGAATAATAATGGTGAGAGTGGACACCCTTGTCTTGTTCCTGTTCTTAGAGGGAATTCTTCCAGTTTTTCCCCATTGAGAACGATGTTGGCTTTTGGTTTTTCATATATGGCTTTTATTATGTTGAGGTAATTTCCTTCTATGCCCATTTTCTGAAGAGCTTTTATCATAAATGGATGTTGAACTTTGTCAAAAGCTTTTTCTGTATCTATTGAGATGATCATATGGTTTTTATCCTTCAATTTGTTGATATGATGTATCACGTTGATTGATTTGCGTATATTGAAGAATCCTTGCATCCCAGGGATAAATCCCACTTGATCATGGTGTATGATTTTTTTAAAGTGCTGTTGGATTCTGTTAGCTAGTATTTTGTTGGGGATTTTTGCATCTATATTCATCAGTGATATTGGTCTGTCGTTTTCTTTTTTTGTGACATCTTTGCCTGGTTTTGGTATCAGGGTGATGGTGGCCTCGTAGAATGAGTTTGGGAGTGTTCCGCCTTCTGCGATATTTTGGAAGAGTTTGAGAAGGATAGGTGTTAGCTCGTCTCGAAATGTTTGATAGAATTCGCCCATGAACCCATCTGGTCCTGGGCTTTTGTGTGTTGGGAGATGTTTAATCACTGCCTCAATTTCCGTACTTGTGATTGGTCTGTTCATGGTTTCTATTTCTTCCTGGTTCAGTCTTGGAAGATTGTATTTTTCTAAGAATGTATCCATTTCTTCCAGGTTATCCAATTGATTGGCATAGAGTTGCTTGTAGTAGTCACTCATGATGTTTTGTATTTCTGAGGTGTCCGTTGTTACTTCTCCTTTTTCATTTCTCATTCTGTTGATTTGCATCTTCTCCCTTTTTTTCTTGATGAGTCTGGCTAATGGTTTATCAATTTTGTTAATCTTTTCAAAGAACCACCTTTTAGTTTTATTAATTTTTGCTATGGCTTCCTTCCTTTCTTTTTCACTTATTTCTGCTCTGATCTTTATGATTTCTTTCCTTCTGCTCACTTTGGGGTTTATTTGTTCTTCTTTTTCTAATTGTTTTAGGTGTAAGGTTAGGTTGTTTATTCAATCATTTTCTTGTTGCTTAAGGTAGGACTGTATTGCTATAAACTTCCCTCTTAGAACTGCTTTTGCTGCGACCCATAGGTTTTGGGTTGTTGTGTTTTCATTGTCGTTTGTTTCTAGATATTTTTTGATTTCCTCTGATTTCTTTAGTGATTTCTTGGTTGTTTAAGAGTGAATAGTTTAGCCTCCATGTGTTTGTATTTTTTGCAGTTTTTTTCCTGTAATTGATATCTAGTCTCATGGCGTTGTTATCTGAGAAGATGCTTGATATGATTTCAATTTTCTTGAATTTGCCGAGGTTTGATTTGTGACCCAAGATGTGATCTATCCTGGAAAATGTTCTGTGTGCACTTGAGAAGAAAGTGTAGTCTGTCATTTTTGGATGGAATGTCCTATAAATATCAATGAAGTCGAGATGGTCTAATGTGTCATTTAAAGCTTGTGTGTCTTTATTTATTTTCTGTTTGGATGATCTGTCCATTGATGTAAGTGGGGTGTTCAAGTCTCCCACTGTTATTGTGATACTGTCGATGTCCCGTTTTATAGCTGTTAGCATTTGCCTTATGTATTGAGGTGCTCCTATGTTGGGGGCATAGATATTTACCATTGTGATATGTTCTTCTTGAATGGATCCCTTGATCACTATGGAGTGTCCTTCCTTGTCTCTTGTAATAGTCTTTACTTTAAAGTGTAATTTGTCTGATATGAGTATTGCTACTCCAGCTTTCTTTTGACTTTCATTTGCATGGAATATCTTTTTCCATCCCTTTACTTTCAGTCTATATGTATCCCCTGGTCTGAAGTGGGTTTCTTGTAGGCAGCATATAGAAGGGTCTTGTTTTTGTATCCATTCAGCCAGTCTGTGTCTTTTGGTTGGAGCATTTAATCCATTTACATTTAAGGTGTTTGTTGACATGTGTGTTCCTATTACCATTTTCTGAATTGTTTTGGGTTTGTATTTGTAGGTGTTTTCCTTTTCTTGTGTTTCCTACTTAGAGAGGTTCCTTTAGCACTTGTTGTAAGGCTGGTTTGGTGGTGCTGAATTCTCTTAGCTTTTGCTTGTCTGGAAAGCTTTTGATTTCTCCCTCCAATCTGAATGAGATTCTTGCTGGGTAGAGTATTCTTGGCTGTAGGTTTCTCTCTTTCAGGACTTTCAGTATATCCTGCCATTCCCTTCTGGCCTGCAGAGTTTCTATAGAAAGGTCAGCTGTTATCCTTATGGGTTTTCCCTTATATGTTATTTGTTGCTTTTCTCTTGCTGCTTTTAATATTTTTTCTTTGTGTTTAGTTGTCGTTAGTTTGATTAATATGTGTCTTGGTGTATTTCTCTTTGGGTTTATTCTGTATGGGATTCTCTGTGCTTCTTGGACTTGGTGAATTATTTCCTTTCCCATGTTGGGGAAGTTTTCCACTATAACCTCTTCAAATATTTTCTCAGACCCTTTCTTGTTTTCTTCTTCTTCTGGGATGCCTATAATTTGAATGTTGGTATGCTTAATGTTATCACTGAGGTCTCTGAGACTGTCTTCTATTCTTTTTATTCTTTTTTCTTTTTCCTGCTCTGTGGCAGTTATTTCCCCCATTCTATCTTCCAACTCACTTATTCGTTCTTCTGCCTCAGTCATTCTGCTGGTTAGAGCATCTAGAGTATTTTTAATTTCAGTTATTTTGTTATCCATTGCTGTTTGTTTTTCTGAGTTCTTATGAACTGTTTCTTGTACTTTATTTTGTTATCGAGATTTTGTATCATTTTTACTATCATTACTCTGAATTCTTTTTCAGGCATTTTTCCTATTTCCTCCTCATTTATTTGGTCTTGTGGGTTTTTTTCCTGCTCCTTTGCCTACATAGTGTTTCTTTGTTTCCTCATGGTTGTCCAGACTTTTGGAGTTGCTTGTCCTGGTGATAGAGGTGTTTATAGAAGACTGTCCAAGCCTCAGACTAATGTCCAAGTATTGGATTAAACAAATACGAAGTCTAGGAAACACATTCATGTATAAGACACACAATTACTGAATCCATTAGGACATAAGGCTCTGGAAAGACCTGATGGAACCCCAGTATGCTATCAGATATTCAAAGAGAAACCTAACAGAAATTGACAAGTGAAACAGAACAAATCAGAGACAAAAGCAAAAGCAAACAAAGAAATAACACCTTACACATACAAACACTAATCCAGGGAGATTTTGTAAGCTAGGATCAAATACAGAAAAGAGCTAGAGTACCACCAGACAGAATGGAGATTCTCAGAATGAAATTAGACAGTTGTACTAAGAACTAAGATAAAGACAAAAACCTAATATTAAATACCAAGGTGGTGCATCATCTGGAGAATAGAGCAAGGAGTCTGAGCAGATCGATAGTGTTACTTAAATATCTTAAGATAAACTTAAAATGGATGGAAGAAGGGGGAACAGAAGCGCGTAGTGTGGTTGGAAATATGTAAATAAAAAGAAAGGAATAGAAAAGTATAAAAGATAGGGATGAAAGGAAAGTATGAGAGATATATTGTCCGTACTACCAAAAACTTAGCTAGATATAGAAGTATATAAAAAGTCAAAAAAAAAAGATAGAATAAAAAATATCATTAAAAAAATTATGTTATAAAATTGTAGATCCCTTAGGACTAAGATTGTAATTAATATGGAAAAAAAAATAAAAGAGAGAGAAAAAAAAAATCCAGAACTGATCCCAGAATGGACCAGTTCAATAGGATTGATACTAATTTTTCTGTTTCCTTAGAGTCTCAGCTGTAAGTGTCCTTCTCCTTGCCTTGGATTTTTTTGCATTATTCTGTGACCAGCCGAGGTTCCTTTATTGTTTGTCTGTAAGCGTCGGTGTGTGGGGCGGGAGAGGGTACAATAGTGGCTCCTTCTCCTGGGAGTGAGTGAGCAGTGGCGCACTGTTGTTTCAGTCGGGCCTGGAGGTGCCTGTTGCAGAGGGACGCTGGTGGCTCAGGTGTAAACAGAAAGTCTTAGAGTTGGGCCTCTCTTGGGTTTTTTTTTTATTATTATTTTCTTTGCAGCCTCCCTGCTGCCGGCATTCCAAGGGTTTTTAATCTAGCCCTGCCCGAGTGCCTGAGGGTGCTTGTTATCCCTGAGCACCTTAGGTGGCCCACAGGGCGTCTCTCCACTGCCTGTTTCAGAGGCGCCGAAAGAGAGAGAGAGGCTACGCACACGGCTCCACCCCCCCCCCCCCCCCCGCCCATGAGCCTGCAGCTTCCAGCTGCCATCATGGCCTGGCAGCTCTCAGGGACGGGCACTGCTCGCCGTGGACCTCTTCCCTCCTGACCTGTCGGTCTGTCACCTTACTGGCAACAATGTTTCTCACGCTGAACCAGCTCTCCGTTTCCCACACTCCCGCTCCCGGACCCTCTGTTCAGCTGTGGATTGATGTCTCGGTCCGGGAACGCTGAGCTGCAGTGTGGACCCTCCGTTTATTTCTCACTCCCTCCCGTCTGCCACAGCTCCGCCGCTTCACCCTCTTTGAGCCCTTGTAGATGCCTCCCTACTGGTTATGTCGGGCTCCTTGCGGTCCCTTCTGGTGTCCGAGGCCGTCTGCTGGTGTTCAGCTGGTTCTCTGTGGGAATTATTGCGTCCTTCGGTGCATTCCCAATGCATCTGTGGAGAGGGATGCACTCCACGTCCCTCTACTTCGCCGCCATCTTTTAATCCCCCATTTATGCTTTGAGAAGATGACCCTGGGTTCTTATATAGAGACTAGACCACACGCTAACAAAGAAGCTAGGAGGCATTTGAAGCATTTTGATTGATAGCTGATGGTGACTTGGCTTAGAGTCGTTGCCAGCGAAGATGATTTTTTGGATATATTTTAGAGTTAGTGTTCACAGGCTTTAATGAGAGATGAGGAGGAGGAACACAATGTGCTCAGTTAAAGTCACTGAGATGAGGAGACGAGAAGCAAGGATTGAGTTCAACTTTTAGATAATTATTAGATATGAAGATGCTGATGCTAAGTAGGCAGTTGATAGAATCTGGGACTCAGAGGAATGCTCAGACATAGAAAAGGGGAAGGTATGGCATCAAGGAAGCCAAGAGAATAGTTTTTTCTGTGAGCCCAATCTGTCAAATAAATTAGGTGGGAACAGATATCTGATTGGCCAACATAGAAGTGATGTGCTGCCTTCCTGTTTCAGCAGACTGGTGGCCATACATGCTTAATTGGAGTGGGTATTTGTAGTGTAAGTACCTGACGTTAAGTCCTGAGACATCCATTTCAAAGATACCTTTCTCAAATAAAGATATTGTCAGCTGTGTGACATAGCTACTAGTAAAAGAATTAAATAGGAAACCAGGCTGCCCCACCCATGAGATTCCCCTTTTAGAAAGCCCTGGGTTACCTAGAAAACTGACCATTTGAATGACCCCACTGTTTTCTTCCTTCACCATAGCCCTAATTCCTGCTCTTACGGTTTAAATTCACCAATAAAGAGTAAACCCACGAAACCCTAGGCACCCCACCCTCAGACCCCAATAAAGGCAGAAACCAGGTCCCTGCTCTCTCTTTCCACCCATGACCTCCCTCTGTGGCCCCAGATGTGTCATGTACCCTTCAAGACTTGTGAACAATGTATCTGTTTTTCTCCCCAATTTCCCTGATGGTTTCTGTTGAGGTGTGTTTTTTAATCATAAGATCCACAAGGGCTTGGCTCTCGATGGGGAAGTGTCTGTGGAGGCTGGTCACAGTAACAGGGGCCCAGGTGAGTGCCCCCAGGCATTTCTAGCCCATAGCATCATCAATAGGCTGGGACCAACACAAAATGGTAAAGAAAGACTACAGGTAGAAAATGGAAACTATAGGTTTTAGACCAAAATGGCCCTGCATGCCATTTCCTCTTTCTGCTTTTCATTAGCATTTCCTCTGCCCTGCTTCATGCCCTATTGTTTATTGCTTGAACCTGGAAATGATCTCTGGACTACTTTCTGCTTATGAAACATGTCTTCATGTTTCTTCATTGACCAGAGTCATCTTAAAATGTGACAGACTATCAATTATCCAATGGAGATTGGACAATTTTCTATGAATATAAAAAGATGAAACCTTTTGTTTGCATATATTTCATACATTTGAAATTTGAGGTTAAGTATTTTTCACAGAAATTCTATTATATCCATAATAATTATTAAGTTTTTAATAATGGACTATAAGTATCATGCTGGACGGTTGGTCTAGGCTAACATTCATTTAACAGGCGATAATTTGTCTTGACTAAGGTATTTTCATATAAATTGCATTTTATTAATTGAATTAGTTAAATTTGCATTTTTATTATAGCTGGGATATTGCTTTATTGTATCCCCACTTCACAGGAAAGGATCAATAGCTTAAAAGTCACTCACTAAAGCATGAAGGTAGTAATAAAATAGGATCATAAATACTACAACACAGAATAAAGTCATAAATATAAACATTGACTAGAACTTGTATTAAAATATTGAATGTGAATTTGTTCTTAGAACAGAACTTCTGAACATGTAATGATTTCATAAAGGCAGTAGCAGAGGAAAATTGCAAATAGGAATTTCAAAGAAGATCATCTCAAATTAGATGTGTTGAACCAGTAACCATCTATACTGAGTGGCAATGCCTAAACCATTTTGAAGTTCTGGAAAATGGTTGCATGGAGACTTCATAGTTTATGTGCGAACTGGAAACAAAGCTTAGCGACCTCTGTGGTAAACAGCTGAATTTTATGTCTACAAGGTGAAAATCATTTTCTGTGTGAAATTAATTAATTAGTTCAAATAGGAGAGAACAAAGCAAAACTCAGCAAAGTTTAGCATTCCAAGTTTCAGTCTGTATAATAAAAAATATACATAAATCATGCCATTTTATAAAGAGCTTCACAAATCAGTAAATGAGAGATATGCTAATGTGAGGGAAAGCCAGAACAGACTATAGAAAAAATACACTTATCAACTAATATGGTATGTCTTTGCATAATATCACGAGTATGCAGTGTGGAGGAACTGTCACCATCCAATATGCATGCCATTATCATGCTCTTTACCTGTGGAAAGAATGCTGATGTGTAAAATAAATACGTTTGGTCTCTGCATGTGAGAGAGAAGTGTTCAACATGTTTTGTTTTGCTTACTATTGAAAAATCACGATACAGGAGAGGAGTTTTCTTATTTAATTGAGGACTGTTTTATGAAGTGAATGGAAGTGGCTACACTGTGGTGCCAACTTATGCACCGTTTTATTCTCCAAATATTTATGACTCTGGAGAAATCCCTGCTGATCTTAATCCACTGTTGAAGAAGACAGAGAAAACTGCCAATAAAATCAAATTATGATCATGTTTTCTGATGTTTTTAGTGTGCTCTCTGAAAAAATAACAAGTCATGACTTTGCTTTTCTATCCTGCTGAACCCTGACTGTAAAAGGTATAATGACTTTGAAATGAGATTAGGAAACAAAAAACACTTATTCATGACACTGAAAGTCCCTTTAAAGGCCATTCTTGAGATTTCAAGTGTCTTGCTCAGTGATTTATTTCAATGATAAATTTAGTAAGTTTGCTGTATCTGGGGTACCTAGAACCTATCACTTTATGGCCAATATATGTCTACTTTAAAAATTAAGTATAAGTATAGAGATTTCTTAAGAGGAAAACTATGATGCAAATGGCTAGTTTGCCAAGAGTTTAGTTCCTTCAGAGCACTATTTTCTTCACTTACTGATGAAAGAAATTAGTGATTTATATCAATACATATTTGTTTTATTAAGTCATACATGCCCATAAGTTGTAAAAAATACCTAAATGTACCCAAAGAATGATTTGGACACTTATTGCCACAATCTAAGTTGAATCACTCAGTCTTGAAGATTTGACTGTGATATTTTTCAACTTAAACTCTTAGGGGGCACTGAAAATAGGCTTAGTTTAGAGATAGTCTGTATATTTTACCCAATTAGCAGAATCACCAAAAACTAGCTGCTATTCCTGGTGAATGATATTTATTTATCAGCATGAAAGACTGGAGGGATATTCATTTCTGCTAATGTAGGTAACTATTAGATTGCACCAAATGAAGTCAATAATGTTGAACTGTTTTAGACTGAGAAAAAATGGACTTTATATGGCTCAACCTAATAGATAATATGAAAACCCTTCTGCTTCAAAACATCTAGAGATGATGGATAAAATACAATAAAATACTTTAAAATATACACTTTAATTAACAAGGGAATAAGAAAAATCCCAAGAAGCAGTAAAGTAAGAGAAAGCTGATGATGTGCATGAAAAGTGGGAGCTGAAGCTGTTGTTTTTCTAGAAGTACTTGTGGATGCAGGTCACCAGTATGCGTGGTTTTCCACATTCCCACAGGGACAGGGCACGAGGCTTTGCTTAGGAATAGAATTAGTGATACTGTGTCAAGTCAGAGCCCTTGAACTTCCCACCTAAGCTCTCAGAGGAAAACAATTAAAGATTCTGAGGGTTTGCAACGGAATCCTCGCCTTCATAAAGTTCAGCTTTCAGTTTATGCTATCTGAGAGGCCAAGGACATCTAAAGCCAACAAATTAATTCTCTGTTATTAGTGCTCTAGCACTGAAAGAAGCAAATGTGAGTGCTTTCTGGAACAAAGCACTCACAATCCAGGTTGAACAGGGTGCTCAGAGAAAAAGCTTTCATGAAAAGGAAGTCACAACCCAAAACAACATAAAATAGCCATGATAAATAAGAATCAGCATAGACAACCAACAGCTAAATTAAACACAGAGTTATCAGTTAATGAAATTATTCGATTTAAAATATCTTTCAGCATCTTAAAAATGAAATATGGAGTTGAAAACACATGCAAGAAACAAGATGCTATAAAAATAACCACAACGAAATTTAAAATAAACCAAAAGAACATACAGAAATGGAACATGTAATCATGAGAAAAAAATCAATAGAGAGTTAAATGGCAGATTAGATATAGCTGTTGGAAAAGGTGCAAACTGGAAACAAGATGAATAAATTTCTCAGAAGCATAGAGAGTTAAAAAAATAAAATGAAAGCAATCTTAAAAAACATGGAAGAACGAATGAGACAGACCAAAATATTTCTAATTAACAAGGAAGAATGAATACAGAAGATAGAAAAGAGATAATATGAAAGACATAAGTCCTGCAAATTTTCTTGAGTTGAAGAAAATCTTGGTATCTATCTTCATGAATCATGGCGAATCCCAACCAGGATGAATTAAAACAAAGTCCACATATAGACACACTTTAATGAAATACTGGGTAGTCCAAAAAAATTACGTAATCACATTTTTAAAAAAAGCAATCATAAAATATTACTTACAGTGATCAACTTTGTGCACTTAGTAACACCAATAGAAACAGATGACAGTGAAAATGAATTAAAATACTATGAGAATATAATTAGCAACTTAAAATTTTATATCATCATTAGCTGAATTTTATATCCAGATACACCTATTAAGGAAATGGTAGTTAAATAAAGGACATTCTAGGGAAAAAAAACAAACAAACCGTGAGTTATGAATGCAGATAAACTCTTACCAAATATTATACAGTGAAAAGAATGAAAACAAGACCAGAAAAAAGGAGTAAGATGTAAATAGAAAAGGGAACAAAGAAACGGGAAATCGTGGGTTAAGTAACCAAATATCATTTGGGTAAAATAATAATGATAATGCTGATGAATAATTTGGTCCAGGTGCAGAAGGTCTGAAATGCTACCTCTCCAGGGCATCTTTAGCCTGTCATTAGTGAGATGGGGTCTAGGATAACCATTAACATTGTAGGGTCTTAGTTTGTGATACCAAAGAAGCAAACAGGCAACGAGGATTTGGGATTGGCTAGTTGGCTGGGAGGTAATTCTAGAAAACAAAAGTAGGGAAGTGGCAGATTTAGACAGCAGACAGACAGTAAAAGGTGCATCAACAATTAAGGTACCACCGTGGGCAGTTGGAGGTTAATCTTTCTGAGGAGCTACAGAAAACGGTGTATAGCACACGCATCGCAGATTTTTTTCCACCTGAAATGTAAGGAAGCTGAGGTACACCAACTACTGTCAATTCACTGGTTGAGAACTGCTGGGCATGGGAACATTCATTCCCCAGAACTTCTGGCTGCCTTTCATGGACACAAGCAGGACAGGTTCCCTTGGACAGAGAAAGCCCTCAGCAAAGAAATGCAGGTACTGGAATGTGGAAGTGTTTTAAGCAGACGCCAAAACGGCAGGGGCTGGTGGATATGAGTGGAGTCCTAAGAATAGTGCAACACCAAGGAATAGATTTTTGTTTCCATTTTTAAACCAGAATCCTCTCTTCTTTCTAGCTTCTGCCATATAACTAACAGATTATACCTTGTCTGAGAATTTCAGCTCCTTTTCCCCCTCCACTCAGTAAGGATTAAGTTTTTTTCTTTGGATTTTCTGAAAGCAAAAATAACAATCAAACCATCCTTTACTTAAATAAGAGAAGACTGATGCATTTTTCTACAGGATACTTTTGCCACAAGTTTACTTAAAGGTAAGGCTGAGAGGAAGCCCTCTCTCCTTCCTGCCATTTCTTTCAGTCAGCCTGAATCCAGCGCCTAACTGGCAGTATGTAGTCCAAAAGGGGTAATCGGAAGTTAGTGTTCCAAGAGCAAGGTGACATACAAAGATATTATCCACAACTCTGGGAATCACAAACATCTGATTTTGTGAGTTAGTTTTACATCAGCTTCAGAATTGGGAGGAAGCTACACATGATGATTCTTTACCATTCGTTTGCCATTTAGTGATTAGGCTGAGCATGTGAATAAGAAACAAGAAAGTCTGATGAACACAGCTATGGAGTGGACTTCAGTCAACAAGGAAAAGCTGGTGTTGGAGGCCGGTTTGGAGCCCTCTTGAGCATCACAATCAGGGCTTGGGGTATAAGTGAAAGGGGGTATTATATTTTTCTTCCAAGAAATACCATGTTAGATTAACAATGAATCATGTTACTTATTTTCTTCTAAGATACTCCTTCATTGTATCAGGCTAAGATTCAAGAACATTTCCCTCTTTTTCAAAGCTCACTTCCAACACTTCAAAGATAAGATGTGCTATTCTTTTTTTTTTAAGCTCTTTATTGGAATATAATTGCTTTACACTCTTATACCAGCTTATGAGGTACACCAAAGTCAATCAGCTGTATTTATACACATTTCCCCCTCCCTCCCGCGACTCCCCCCCCACCCTCCCCATCCTGGCCCTCTAAGGCATCATCCATCATCGAGTTGATCTCCCTTTGTTATACAGCAACTTCCCACTGGCTATCTGTTTTACAGTTGGTAGTATGTATATGTCTATGCTACTCTCTCACTTTGTCCCAGCTTAACACGTCAGTTGCTAAATGTGTGTATGTATATGTGTGTTAGTCACAAATCGTTCAGCTGCAAGTGATAAAAACACACTGAAACTTGAGACCAAAAGGAGAATTTATCATCTCATATAATTGGTTGTGTGGGAGGAGGAGGCTGTCCAAGGAATAAACCTTACTTAGGTACCACTGGGTTCTGGGTTTCAAACAATGTTATGAAGCTACTCCTTCACTTTCCTCAGAGTTGGTTTCATCCTCAGGCAGCCTCCTCCCATATTGTGGGAAGGATGTCAGGCCAGTATGAGCTCTAGGCTTCTGTTATTCTTACACTGACTCTCCTAGTGAAAAGAGAGTCTTTTAGCCAACTGTTCAAGCAAAAGTCCAGGGCAGGTCTCTGATGTCTCACCATGTCTGCACCTCTTTAACCATCAGTGTGGCTAGGGACACCTGGCTCTATGATAACCAAAGACTAACTCGTCTGCTTGATTTTGTATTGGTGATAAAAGGACTTCCCACAAGAAATAACGGTTCAGTTAGCTAAAGAAATGTGAAAAGAGTGTAATGGGAAGTCAGTAATTCTGCACTGCTTAGAAGATAAAGGGTATGCCTGTGAAGGTAAATATTTGAAAGTGGAATTCTGGGCTAATATAGGACAAGTCTTTATCAGAGTTTAATATGAGCAAACAAAAAACATACCCAATATTTTCAGCAGAGTATCCTTTTGTATACTTAGTTGAGAAGTTCTCATTCCAGTAAATTTTGCATATAATCAAACCTCTTTTATTTCTCCTGCAGTTAATTGAAACAGAAATGCACATCAGTGTTATGACACCTATAGGCAATTTCTATAATTCATGTTATTGATTGGATTTTCTAAATCTGCTTTTACACCTTAGAGCTGAATACAAAGGTGATTCTGACAACAACGGGAATAAAATCCTTTAAAAGCAATCGCATGTGGTCACACATATTATTTTGTTGTAATGGGATTCTGTTAATATCAGTATATTTCTGTAAATCAGCTTCTCAGTTCACATGATCAAAAGAAGGGAAATATAGTCCCCCAGTAGTTAATTAGCACATAAAAAATTGTATTCGAAAACAGAAGGAGAGAAAAAGACGTGCTATTTTCTTACCAGTTCCTTTGGGCTCTATAAACTTGTTGGGTATTATACACATAACAAGATGAAGTTCAATTCATAATCTCTGATTTGTAATTTTTCTGTACAGTAGATTAATAAAAACATTATTTTAGACATATGAACATACATACATAATGGCATACTGTTACCATATACGTGTGTGTATACAGACACACACACACACACTTCCCGTGCAGTGTCTGAAGGTTGTCACACATTCTCAGCCCAGGAGAGCTGGTGCAGCAGCCCAAAGGTAGCCATTTGGCCAGTGAGCGTTAGAGCACAGGGCTGCACATGCTCTCAGCCAAACAGCACTTTTCTAGACACTGAGCAGAAAGTATTCTCTGGTGCATTGCTTTCCCACTGCAGCTCTCTGCCATTTGTTTTGTTCTCTGAAAAAGTACCTGACCCAGAATAAAAACACATCAGGAAATAAAATAAGACATAAATTTGATAGTGCACATCTCTCCAAAGAGATGCACAAAAAAAGTTTGAGGTATAAGGTAGCTCGAAAGAGAGTGTGGTCTACTGAGGACGAAATGCAGCAGTCGATTAATGTTTGATGGCAATTGGTTGGCATTACAAAGGGAATAATAAGTACCATGATAGCCTGGTGAATAAAATAACAATTATTTACACAGTAGATGGAAGAAATACTGGAGGTATGTTGTGTTTCAAGGTATTTGAAGAGAATAAAAAGAGATTTCTAGCAGCTTAGGAGATAACCACCACAGGAAACCAGTAATGCTACATATGTATCATTGAATCAAGTATTTCCGTGAAAGCATCCTCTTATCCTGTCAGTTCAAACTCAATTGTTCTTATTTATTTAGAGGGAATTCAGAGACTCATGAGTGAAAGGATAAGGAAGATTAAGGAAAAATTATTTCTAAATGTCAGAATAAATAACCACAAATCAGAATACTTCTTCTGGCTTATAAATAAACCGATAGGAAAAATTATTTCTTAATAATAACTTACATTATTAGTATGTTTTATAATATATGCAATGCATTATACCATTACTAAGTGTATAAATATTTTTGTGAGCCACTTGATATTTTCAAAACATTAAAGCAGAATTCTTTTCACAGAAAAGCTATTTGTGAATACCTTGTTAAAATGACCATTTGCCTCATCCTTCTTTAATACATTCTTTATAGAAGCTTTCTGAAAGCAAAGTAAACCTATAAATGACCTTTTTATAACAGTATTAATTACAGTCACACTCTGTCTTGGTTTATTGCAGCTACAGAAATTCTTTTTAGTGGCGGCAAAAGAGGAAAGAAATGAAACCAGAGACTCTGCAGTCTGCATTTCCTTTTTCTCCTTTCAATTCTTATGAAAACAAAGTATCACTTTAATCATAACTTTATTATTTATCTTTAATCCAACACAACTGTAATGTCTAATTATTATCCACCTTAATAATTAATGAAATTATATTGGAGAGTTTCTGTAATATCTATAGACTGCTCTCAAATCATGCAATATAATTACTAATGAAAAAAGAGCCATAATGAAATGGAACTTCACAAGTGTTTTGAGTTCACGTTCACACAAGGGGGTTGCTGCAGATTCCTGGCATTAACTAATGATGACCTGAGATCAAAGGCAGAGCCCTATGGAACTCCAGCTTTCAAGGTAGTGTAATAAGTCTGAAATGTCAAATGAAATCTTCCACAAATGAAATTTAAACTACAATAATGGCCCATCAAAACTGTCAACCTGGCTCTCCAAGTGATATGTATAGGATTGATGATTTCTAAAGCTCTAGGAAAGTGAAATAGTTCTAGACAAAAGGCCAAAAGCAAATTCTTAAGCCCAATTACAAAAGAAGTAAATTTACCAAAACAGTCATGTGGTTTACCTCATGCCATGCCAGCAACACCCAAAGTAACGACCTTACCAGGAAACAAAACAAAGAAGAAAACAGAAGAAGGATCAGCGAATAAAATTCCGGTACCCCTTCTAAATATCAATTTTAATCAGGAAACTCTAATTCTTCTGTTATCTATGTACGCCTGCTTCTAAAGCTCTAAATCTCAGCGTCTAGAGTAGAATGCACCACTCTTTAAAGCATAAAAGCACAAAGGTACAGATTTGGCACCCAGCAGAGAATGACAAGCTGTAAGAGCACACAAAGCTGAGGTGAGGGCAAATCCCTGATTATATAAAAGTAATCAGTATAATTCCGATCAGAACAATTCTTTCCCTGTAACAGTTTGTTGAAATTAATAATAATAAGACTTTAAAAAAATTCAACGCGTATGTCTCCAACTCTACTGCAAGCATTAAAAATAGAGCTGTGAAATCTTCGGGAAGCCTGTGAGTTGAGCATTCACTGCTTCACTTCTGAGAGAGAGGAAGCAAAAGACAAGCTTCGGGAGGATATTTAATTAAAGTCAGAAAGAACTTTAATATAGAAAACTTTAGTTTAGTGAAAAATCTCTTTTCATTTCCACTAAATCAGAAACAAGTTAATCCCTGAAATGAAAACTGGAAGGAGACAAAAATTCCTTAAACGTTCTGGACTTTTCCATTGTGCTTCTGGGATTCTGACCCTTATGCTCTACTGAACCTAGTTGTTTCAATTATTTGTTCTTTCATTCACATATGCATTCAGTTATCTATTGACATATTCTTTCATCCATTCATTCATCCATTCATTTACTTATTTAACATTTTCTGTGTAATAGGCACCAGGCTATACATTGACCATGCAAAAGTGTATATGACATGGGGTCTGCCACCAATGTACTTAAAGAGACAGACAAATGTGTTAATCAGTACATATAATAAAATGGGATACAACTTAATGTGTTAAAGAGGAAGGTAAAAGTATTAAAATCTGCCGTGCTTATATGGTAGATATAGTCAAGTAAGCTTTCAAAGAGGAAATGTTATTTGAGTATTTCCTATGATCGTTTGAAATTTACCAGAGAATCTACAAAAGCTATACTTAAACAGGAAGACTATTTCGAGGAACATTGACATTCACAGATAATTAGAAAGGAAAAATCTGTGGCTTATTTTCTATTATGTTTCCCCAAATTGCGTATTTCAAGCAATAGGTAGTCAGATTTGTATATAATGAGCAAGTAGAACAAGCAAATGGAATAATAATACTTGAGGAAACAGTGATTATATTTAAAATTAGGTCAGTCTTGACCACAAGGCCAACAATATGAGATAGGTTACTAAGAGGGCATCAAACTTCCCTCCATAGTTATTTAATAATTACTAAGCAGGATGTGTTAAATGAGAAGGTCATAGTCTCTGACTTATTAATACAACTGGGAGAGCTGATTTCTTCTAAGTATGCTCAGCGTACTCACATGGGGCCAAAACCTTGAGTGGAAATCCTGCGAAGAGGGCTTTCTGCCAGAGGAGATTCTGGAAGTTAATGATGACCTATGAGATGTCACTACATGGTATTAATGGGATGGCATGAAATTGAATTCATAGGAGAAATGCTTCTGCTAAGAACAGAAAAAGTATGCAAAATTCTAAGGCACTGGGAAATGTTAAATTAGATTCTTGATCATTATTCTTCAGTCTTGTTATGGAGAAGGATCTTAAAAGCTTAAAATACTTTATTTTTCTGGTTCATTGAGTACTTTTACTTTTCATTTTGTTATAATTTTTTCTGGTATCCAGTAGAAGCTTAACTTAACCAGTGGATACATTTTATAGCTGAACTACTATATTATCAACATATTATTTGGTCTTTATTTAAAACATGGAAGCAAAAATACATATGAGAGTGTTTATTTGTCAAAGATGCATTTCACACTTGTATCTCTTGCTCTACGTATATAACAGATATACAATTTCTGTGACACTTTTTAGTTTCACTAGCAGGGAACAGATTGGATTCAATTCATGTGACAAGAAAATACCTGGATTTTTAGGGAGAAAAGTTGGTTGAATATTATCTTAGTTTGGGGTTCCCCCAAAGCAAATGCTGAAGCAAAGAGCTGTTTTTATTTGCAGACATCATCCAGGAAGTGGAAGTAAGGAAGAGATGGGGAAAAACCAGGAAGGTGGAAAAGCCAAACAAAGATGGGTTATTAAGGTTCTAATGGGATCCCTTGGCACCTTGTGAGAAGGCTTATGAAACGTGTCTCAGAAGTTTCCACTCAGGTGCAAAAAGTGGTCCTCATCATTCACTGTTCAATGGTCATGCCATAAATTTCTGGGCGGGGCACATTGTGAGAGCAAAGTGGGTCCCTGTGGGCTCCCCACACTGTGGCTCAGAGAAGCCCAGGAGGGAAGGGTGATATAGATGGTTCAGGCCCAAATCAAGGCTGGTGGCTCCAGGCAAAATAGTGGAAGCCTGTGCAGGGCTGGTGACGAAAGCAGTAGCTGAAATAAGAAGAAGGGCCAAGAACTGGGATACAAGAAGTGCCTAATGCAAATGTGGCATGCTCTTTAACATAGAAGGAAAATTGTTTACAAAAGCTAAATGGGCAAATTTGTGAGTACTGCAAAACAGATTTTGCCGTGAAATATAGCAAATAAATATGGCAAAGCTCTGAACTCTGATCATGTCTTCTCATTTTCGATTAATTCCAGTGACCGCTACCTCCTCACCCTGTCCTTAGGGAGCCAGCCCAGATTCTTTCATCTCTACCAGCATTCCTCAGACAGGAACAACTTCATACTCTTCAAAATCATTGACTATCTAAACATGATTGTGTTAGTATAGGTTGTACTCATATCAACTGTATTTAGGAATTAAGACAAATTGTAAAGTAGATAGAATACATTTAACAATGGAAATAATAAATGTATTACAAGTTAACAATGATAATATTTTTATGATTAGTAATTATATTTCCCAAAACAAACAAAAAAAATAGTGAAAAGAATCTCATTGTTCCACAGTCTATTTACAAATCTCTTTAATGTCTGGATTTATAGAAGACAGTTGGTTTCTCATATTTGCTCTGCATTCAGTCAGTTGAGGTGTTACATGTCATGTATCCTCTGGAAAACGCCATTATACACTCATGAGAGAATGAAAATGAAAAAGGCAAATGACATCTTAATATCATTATGAAAATTGTTTTGTCCTTGTAGATTCCCTGGAATAACTTTAGAGACTTCCAGAGGTTTTGGATGCCACTTTGAGGGACCGCTGGTCTATACATATACATATAGCCCAATCTGCCTAATTTCTTAGTAAATCTTATGGTACTGCCATAGTGAATATTACCATTGCCCAAAAGCAACCTCTAGATTCCTGCAACCAAACTTTTCATCCACCTCCTCACCCCCCATCTTTCTTTATACTATTGGTGCTTGTCTATATCCTTTCAATTCCCTTCAGGAAACTTTCCACAATATTTCTATGTAGCAAGCATCATTTTCCTCTTGCATGTAACTTATTTTCTTTTTTTTTTTTTTTTTTGCCTCCCTTATTACTTTACTTTAAAAGCTCCATACCCTCTAACTGATGCTGGTGGGTCAATAGATATCTGTTAAAAATATGATATGAATGTTTAGTGTGTCATTTACCTGTCTTACAGTTTATAGCATGTGGAACAATAAACCTTACCGTTTTCTCATCTATGCATTTCATTTCTGATGACTTTACTGTTATAGATTGAGGCTTCAGAAAGCTGTAAGAGAAGACGCACATCTATGAGTAAGTTCATCAGGCCTGCCAAATGATACAGCTGGATAGCACATCTCTTTTGTCCTTAAGCCTATCCAATTATTGTTTTATACTACTTAGTTTTGTTTGACAGAGGTTAAGTGAAGACTGAAGAAGGCAGCCTATTCAATGCAAAGGCAATACTTCACTTTATAATTAGTAACTAAGTATCTCTCGCCAGTTGTCAGAGATGGCTGATCTTGGGTTTTTGCAGGAAACTGAAATATTGTTGAACTTGTGAGTGAAATGATTAATTTACACACTGTGGTCCTGCTGATGCACAGTAGGCTCAGACAGTGATGAACACTGTCAGGTAGTTGGTACCTAGTTGGCATAGACCAGGGAACACCTGGCAACATAGATTTCTAGTTTTTCCTTATTCTTTGAATAACTGAAAGTAGCTGAATTGATTTCCTGATCATGACCATCTAAGTGCTTATATCTATATTATTTTCTTCCCTTTTATGCACAAGCCCTACAACCTTAGATATATATATGTGTATATATATATATATAAATAATAACATAAAGGGAAATATATTTATATATATTCTCCCTGTCTGACTGTGAAAGGGCAGTTTTAAAACTTAAATGCCCTTTAATCAAGAACTAGCCAAAACTGAAAAGTTTGGCATAGTTGAATGCAATAAACTTGTAAGAGCCCACATTTTCCACAAGTGATCTTCCTCGCCTGTGCATTAATCCTTCTCACATTCACTTTACAGAGAAGGTGCACTTCAGTGAATCTGGATAGTAATTAATTGCAAAGCTGTAATGCACAGCAAAGGGATATATCTTTAAAATAACTGGATTAAAGTGACAATTTGATAGAAAAGGAACTTTTAAATTCCATTTCAATATAAGATTAGAAGATGCAAGTTCATCCGCAGAGAAAAGCCTTACTGACTTCAGGTACATGCAGAGTGACAGGTAGAAAAGGCATCGCACTGTAGTTTTGGTTAATATGTTTGTTTGTGTAGTTCTAAGCATATGCTGCTATGGCTTGGGCATTTGGATCCTCTCAGGGCCTTTAATGAAATTTATTCTCTTAAAATATTGACAGACTCACCAAAAAGGATTGTTTTATTCATTTAAAAATACTTCTGATGCAAATATTATGGGAAATTACTACTTGAGGGGGTGGGTACAGAGAAGTATAAGCTGAGAGAAATATACACACTGGTTTATCTTTGTCTGATTTTCAGTAAATTAACAAATACTTCTTTGTCCCACTCAGTGACCACATCTTTTTGCTTTTTTTGACTTACTGTCTCTAGTATGTCATCTCCCACAATTCAAGTATCCTAGTAAAACCATTGTTCCATTTATTCACTATTTTTCACTGTCTCTCACCTTTCTTGTATCCTTTCCTTGTAACCCAGCTTTACTCTAATGGTCAACCACGATTGTTACTCTTTTGCATATATCATCAACTCCCTTGTGCCTCTTTTACTTGGTTTTACTCTCTTGGCTAAACCACAGCCCTGGTTAAATCCAATTCTTTACTTTCTCTGTACTTTCCCCTGAGCAACAGATATACACATATGTCTCAATTTAAATTAATAGCAGTTTACCTCAAGAGGCCTTTAGAGCTTTGTAGTAATCACTCTGTATTTCCCAAGTCACTTCCCATTCCAACTCTGCTAAATAAGTATTTCATGTCTTCTTTCTCCTCAGTTCTTCCAATACTTTCTCAGATTCTACCTTGTAATTCACTGAGAAAATGAAAGCTGTCAGAAGAGAACTTCCACCAAGCTGGCTACACACCTGTCATACTTATGACCATATTTTCTACCTTTCTTTTGATGCTACAAATGAGCCGTCTGTGCTCCTAGCTAACACCAAGAACGTATGCACCAGTTATCGGCTTTTCTGTCTACTGAATTACAATTATCTCTTCCCTCTCAGTATCCTCAGATTTCTTTCTCTATTGGATGATTACCATTAGTCCACAAACATGCTGCTATTTCTATTTGAAAAGAACCGTTGCTTGATTACATGTTTATCTCCAGCTAATACCCTATTTATCTCCCTACAATTGACAGCAAAACTCCTCAAAAGAGTTCCCTAATCTTTCCTCTTTCATTCTCTTGTGGACCCTCCAATCTGTTGTTTTTTATTTTCCCCACATGACTCTACTGAAAGAACTTCATCAAGGTCACCAGTAACTTCTGTATTGCTAAAAGCAACAGCCAATTCTCACTCTTCATCTTATTTTATACATCAGTAGCATTTGCTCTAGTTGATCACTCTCTGCTCCTTGAAACATTTATCTTCCCTTTCTCTTAATTCTTCCATCTTGCTGGCTGTTAGTTTACAGTCTTCTTTGCTAGGTCTTGGGACTCTGTTCATGGACTTTTCTCCTTTATACTTGCTCCGTTGGTGATCTAATTCTCTCCTAAGGTTTTAAATCCCATCTCTGCACACATGAATCCAAAATATATATCTCTGTCTCTACTGCTCCTGAAAGGTAACTGTACAGTATTTCTTGCTGGTGATTAGGAATTCATTGTGTTAAGACAGATATAACAGAGCTTTATGGTTGGTGAGTACTTGGAGAAGTGGGGAGAATGGTGCACCTGGAGAGGACATGGAAGCTCTGCACCCTTTCCCCAAGCCTTGCCGTATGCAGCTCTTTTATCTGGCTGTTCCTTTCTTAAATCTCAGAACCGTATCCTAGAAGATGTTAACAAATGTATCATAGCCTTGAGAGACCAGGATGCTGATAAGTGAGACCATTCTGCAGGTACTATCAGAGGATGGGCAGCAAGAGTTGCTCACATTGTCATAGGTGGAATGGAAAGGTAGGGGCCAAGGTCTTTTTACTAAAAGTATGTTGAGAAATGTTAACATCCTTACAAATACTGACATTCTTGAGACTGTAGCACAAGGGAGTATTGCCTTGGAAGTCTTAAGTAAAAACTCTTTGGATGTGTTTGATGAGAATCACTTTATGGAATTATTGAAGAATATCTTTGGTACAATTCATGATATCGGGTGTTCAGTCATGACGATTTGAACCCCGGAGGAACTGGAGGATGTTTCTGACCTGGAAGGGGATCATGAGGTCTACAGTCACACCAGCATTCAGCATTCACACTGAAGGGAAAACTGACTAAGCTAAGATGACTCAAACACCTGAGGCAGAAAAGGAAAAAAGTGGTGAGCAAGTTGCTGATTTTAAGAAAGTGAAGAGTAAGCTGGTTGCTGAGATTGAGATATGGATAATACAAGCAATGATATCATTGTTCTGACCAAGAAGCCCTGTATGATCGTGATGGAGATGACAGGCTTTGCAAGGGGTAAAGGACCACCAAAGCATACAACTGATGTGCTCTATGCAGCTGAAATTATATAAGAATCAGTATCAAGGATGGATGTCCTCTCTTGGCAGATTGCCAACCAGTGTCCAGATCCATCATTCAAGCAAGACTTGTTGGACTCCTGGAACAGATGAAGTTCTAACATCACCAAATGAAAATCTGCAGTCAAGTTAAAGCTGAGATCCACAGCCTGGGAGGGAATGGTAATCATGTCAGCTTTGGACAGTGTCACCTCCTCAATCCAAGCAGCAAAAAAAAAATTCATGAATGCCATAGTCCAAACCATGAAAATCTCTACATTGCCTCAACCAAGATTATCCAAATTCAGAGTCCTGCTGGGCCCCAGCACCCAGTTGTGATGCAGAGAATGAAGGCCCTGCAAAAATAAATAAATAAAATAAAAATTCTTGATTTAAAGTGAGAAGCCAAAGGAAATTGTGCAGCTGTTAGATGAGGCTCAGCAAAGAAAAAAATCTACCCAGTGCAAGTAATGAGTGAATTTAGAGGAAGATATATGTACTGAAACAACTCTTCTACTCTAGTCCCTTTATTACAAAGCCCTGGCTAAACATACTACTTTATTTTTACATTTGATTAGTTCTGCAAGTTCACTGACTTTTAGAGTTTAATCCTCAAATAACATGAACCATTGCAAGCTGAACCAAAATGAACAAACGTATATTTGGGATCATGTCATTGTCATCTCTGTATGGTCAGCACTTAGTAAGTAATCAATATATGCTTGGTGAATGAATGAAATCTTTCAGATGTTGTTCAGCCTTTCCCATCACAGAGGGTATCTTACATTCATTACCAAATGAACATAGGAGACTCAAGTGAGTCATCTGTCATAGCTTAAGTACGCTGGCCCTTCTGATTTTGAATTAAAACATTGACATGAGCTCTTGAGTTGGTTTTCAATGGAAACAAAAGACTTCATTAAATAGTTTCCCATTTAATCTCCATGCTTTCTTTACCTGACCTAACCTGACAGATGGGTGCTTCCTGCTATAGGGAAAAGAAAGAATCAGTCTCTAGATATCTGTATCTATTGCCAACTGATTGGGTTAAAAACCATCAGAAACCAACCAAGCTTGAGCAGTCAAGGAACTTCCTGGATTTTGAAAGTCAGCCTCAATTATAAACAAAGCAATTTATTAACATTGCAAAGGTTACAATGAGTTCTGTTGTCACAGATAATGCCTTTTAAAGTTCCATTGTGTTCAGCAGTTCTGCATGTTGAGTATTGGGTTTAAATGGGTTCACCAGAATGCATGCATGGAAGAAGAGTTATCACCCACTGGGGAAATGGGCCATCTAACTATATATCCCTGAGTGAGTTATGATAACAGAAGTGTAAGGGTTCCTCACGATTCTAAAAATCCATTTGTATCAGGTTGCAAGTGTAATGAAAAGGAAAAGACCACTTTGAAAAATCGTTTCACATTGAATAAAATATAACTGTGAATTGTACCATTGAACTATGAAGTAGAGTTCATGGCAATGACCTGGAGTGATTTTAATAATATTCTTTTAAATAAAAGTCATTGAATTAAAAAAAAAAAACAGATACAGTATGATTACTTTTTTTAAAGCTCTTTATTGGAGTATAATTGCTTTATACTGTTGTGCCAGTTTCTGCTGTACAACAAAGTGAATCAGCTGTATTTATACATATATCCCCATATCCCTTCCCTCCCGCGACTCCTTCCCACACTTCCTATCTCACCCCTCTAAGTCATCACCAGTCATCAGGTTGATCTCCCAGTGTTATGCAGCAGCTTCCTACTAGCTATCTATTTTACATTTGGTGGTGTATATATGTCAGTGCTACTCTCTCACTTCCTCCCAGCTTCCCCTTCACCTCACCCCCACCCGGTGTCCTCAAGTCGGTTCTCTGAATCTGTATCTTTATTCTTGCCCTGCCACTGGGTTCATCAGTACCATTTTTTTAGATTCCATATATATGCACCAGCATACGGTATTTGTTTTTCTCTTTCTGGCTTACTTCACTCTGTATGACAGACTCTACGTCCATCCACCTCACTGCAAATAATTCAATTTCATTCTTTTTTATGGTGGAGTAATATTCCATTGTATATATGTGTCACATCTTCTTTATTCATTCATCTGTCAATAGACATTTAGGATGTTTCCGTGTCCTGACTATTGTAAATAATGCTGCAATGAACATCGTGGTACATGTATCTTTTTTTTTTTTTTAAACTCTAGACATATATTTTTCAACGCATACACTGGAATTATTTTTATATTTTTTTCTTATTAGTAATGTATATATGGCAATCCCAATCTCCCAATTCATCCCTCCCCAACCCCCCTCGCTTTCCCCACTGGGTGTCCATATGTTTGTTCTCAACATCTGTGTCTCTATTTCTGCCTTGCAAACCAGTTGATTTTTACCATTTTTCTAGATTCATCATGTATGTGTTAATATGCGATATTTGTTTTTCTCTTTCTGACTCACTTCACTCTGTATGACACTCTCTAGGTCCATCCATGCCTCTACAAATGTCCCAATTTCGTTCCTATTTACAGCTGAGTAATATCCCATTGTATATATGTACCACATCTTCTTTATCCATTCATCTGTTGATGGACATTTAGGTTGCTTCCATGTCCTGCCTATTGTAAATAGTGCTGCAGTGAACATTGTGGGTCCCATTTGTTTATTTTTGTTTTATTTCCTTTACTCTAGGAGGTGGGTCAAGAAAGATCTTGCTGTCATTTACATCATAGAGTGTTCTGCCTATGTTTTCCTCTAAGAGTTTTAATATGATTACTTTTATTCCCTTTCTCCCACGTATGTTTATGTAGTTCAGAGTCATTGCTGTTAATACGCTGTGTTTTTGTTTTTTGTTTTCCCTTTGAACTCTAGGACACTGATGAATCTTTTTTTATTTTTCTGGGAAATCCGACTCAGGGAAGGGAAGAGAGGGTAGGGGAAAGAAGAGAAGGAGCAAAAGAGAGAAATTAAAGGAGCCTCTTGGTCAATTTTAGGAACTAAATAATTGCTCTGGTAAAAAGAGAGAGATGTTTGACATTTGTTTTGACCGATGACTTCATATAGTCACAGTTACTAGGGAGAAAACATCCACAAACGATTCTAAAAGGATACAAAGTTATGAAATGTCAGCATTACTGAGCATATTCTTGCACACAGATTAGTCAAAAAAGATGGGACAAAGATCATTTGATTATGATAATATGCTCATATCTTTAATTTATTTACATATTACAAAGTAATAAAAATCTGTGGTGTTTTATTTTCTTATAGAGAAAAGGTATTAGTTCATGTTCTCACATTTTCCAAGCTGCTTTTGTGGCCTTTGGACAGTTCTCTCACAATTCTGATAGTTTTAATTCCTCTTTGAGGGTGAGGGGATTTTCTTTAAGGTTTAGTGAGTGGACCCAGCTTCTAGGCTACCCCTTTCTCTATTTTGCTCTGTTATGATGATAAGTTGAACTACTCTGGCCTTTTTTCCCTAGTATGCTGTCATAGACAGCCATCCATACAACCAGTGAGCCTCTCCCCGTGGTGTTCCTGCCATGCTGACCAGCCCAGATATTTCCTCAGTACTGCCGCACCAGCACTAATGCTAATTCCAGTCCTGTACCCTTCGTCCCCTCTGTTGCTACCTTTGTCAAGGTGCCACTCCTGCTGTGTCACTGGCTTCTTCTTGGGTGTCCACCAAATTCCAGGGAGCTGAGAAACGGGGGGTCTCCAGGGCATACCTTTTCCATTCTTCTCACTGTTGCTCTCCTGTGAGTGAGAAAGGGCTGAAATTGATAAATAATTGATTTGCCCCAAACAAGTTCTTGCTTGCCATTCTGACTCAAAGCTATCCTTTAGTCACTCTTTGCTAGAAGTTTTGCCCAAACTCCTTTCACTACTAAAATGAAGTTTTTCCTCTAATTCTAGTTTTTTCTATAATTGTCTTGGGCTTATAATCACAGTTTCCCTTAGCATGTATCCACTACCTGAATGTATTCCTTCAAGTGTCCCAATGTCCAGAGCATATCTTGACATTATGTTTATTTAATATAAGTAGTGAAATTCCATCACAGGCTAGGTAGATAATTTGAGCAATTTTTAAACACTATGATATCCCAATTCAGTATCTGCAGAATATCCCCAAAAGTAGTTATTAAGGTTGATTTTATAGGACTGTTGTAAGGACTACATGAAAATCATATACATAGCATTTGGCAAATGATAATTGTTAAAAAAATTTTATTGTATAATAATAAAAGTAAAATTAATTTTTATGAAATCATTATTACATATTTTAAGAGTAGATATTTTAAAAGTAGGTGTTTCGTTCAGGCTTGGTTCCTCAGTCTTCCCCACTGGGCCTGATTTTATTCAATTTATCTTGACAGATGTTTGATTTGCTTTCTTCTTCCTCTGTTTCAGGGAAGTCAATTACCCTTTTTGGTTTTACTAATAAAAATCTGGACCAGGGGCATAATATTTGTGAACTTTATACTAAAAATTGTTAGCCTTTTATCTTCTCATGCAGGAAAATTGCTCATGTTTGTAAATATGATATTGTTTTTTGTAACACATTTTCTGTCTCTAAAAGTAATGCACACTGTTGCAGAAATTTAAAAAACTGCATAAATACACAAGAACATAAAACTATTCACAAAGCAACTAAAGAGAGGCAATCAGTTAAGAATTTGACATATAGACATCTGTAAAAAAATGTATAAATTTAATCAAAATGTGAGCCTACTATACGTACTCTTTTGTAATCACCCCCTTTTTAAAAACTTGTTAATAAAGGGTGATACATCACTTCAGGAGAAAAATCCCACAGCATCATTTTAATGAATACATGATATTCATAAAATGGATATAGTGTAATTTATTTAACCACACATATTGCAGGATTGGCTATTTTCCATTTTTGTTATAATAAACAATGCTACAGTGAACATTATATACATAAATCTTTATGCACATCCTTAATCATTTCTTTAGGATAATTTACTAGAAACAAAATTGCTGTGTTAAAGCATTTGCATGTTTTATTTATTTATTGTAACCTAGTTTTAAATCATAGAGGCATAAATGCACTTTGGAAGAAGTTAGTACTGAAACATTAAAAACAATGATTAGTAAAAGTGTACCTCACCCAGTATCCCACTTGAAAGATAAACATTATTATTAACACAATTTTTAATTTTTTTTCATAATTTGTTCTTGATATTCAAGTATATTTAGATATACACATTTATATTTGTTAATACACAGGGACTCATTTTACATATGCTCTTTTGTATCCTTTTTTACTTGAGATACTTGAAAAATATTTACAGAAAAATCATTTTGCCTCTTTCTTTTAACCTGTTGCATAGTATTTCGTAACATAGTGTTTAAATGTACTTCATAATATGGGTGTACAGTATTTTATGTAACCAATCCCCTCAATAAGAATTTAGGTTATTATTTTTGCCCGTATAATCAGTGTTATAATGGACATCTCTGTAAAATCGTCTGTGAACTTTGAAAGTAGGATGGATTTCTAAAAGTGGAGGTGATGAGTCAATAACATGTATAGTTTAAAGCTTGGTCGTGTAGTTAAGTATCTTGTGGCATTTTATTATTCAGATCAGTATTGCTGTTTTCTTTAAATATTATTTCCGAGATACAGTGTAAATAAAACAATGCATTTTGAAGTAAAAAATTATCTTCTCAGAATACTGGACAGTTTTAGAATTCTTTTCATGTAACTAACACACTCTATCTGGGGACTTCATACAAATAATTCTAAAACTTAATGGTAAACAGATATATTCACTTTAAGTTAAAAATATTGAAAAATAGCATTGTTTTTCAGGATACTTTTGAATTTACAGATTATGCTGTGTTATTTAATTATTTAACGGTAGAGCATCACACCTTTTTACCCACTATCACTGTTTTTTACATTTACATCACATAAATTACTATGGACATCAGGCAACTATCTGCTTGATTCTGTTCATCCATTTAACAAATATTTAATGTATCTAGTCTATGGAAAATCCTATACTACAAACCAAAACACAAAAATTCCTGATTATTCATAGCATGTACATTCTAGTGGGGGAAAACAAATTGAACAAGTAACATATAGATTGTGAAAGATAGAATAAAGCAGATAAGAAGAATAAGAAGTACTTAGTGAGAGGTGGTACAATTCTAGGGAAAGGAGCTAGAGAAAAACTCACCTAGAAGGGATTCTTGAAGAGGCATCTGAAGGAGGTGAGACAGTTTGGTTAATGAAGCTAGGTGTGATGATCAATTCTATATGTCCACTTGGCTAGGCCACAATCCTCAGTGATGTACTCAAACACTTACCAAGATGTTACCATCATAGTACTTTGTAGGTGTGATTAAAGTCCATAATCAGTCAACTCTCAATAAGGGAGATTATTCTAGATAATCTGGGTAAATCTGATTCAACCAGTTGAAAGACCTTAAGAGCAGAGCTGAGACATCTCTGAACGATAAGAAGTTCTGCCTGTGGACAGCAGCTTTACCTCCTGCCTGAGAGTTCCAAACTGCCCTTCCTGATAACATGGCCTGTAGATTTTGAACTTGCCTAACCAGCTCTCACAATGAGCCACTGCCTTAAAATAACTCCTTTAATATACCTCTCCTACTGGTTCTATTTCTGTGGTTAAAGCCTAACAGACATACTAGGTACAGTAGATAATTCAGAAATATTTTTAAATTTTATGCTATGAATTACATGAGTGGCCACAACATACATATGACTTAAAATGATTATGTCTAACAGCACAATGATCTTTGGATGAGTCCTAACCCTGGACAGCGTGTGTTTCATCCTAGTATCTTTCTGGGCACTCTCAACAATTAATAGAACAACTATATAGACAAACAGTAAGTATATAGAACTGAACAACACCATCAACCAAAAGGATCTAATCAACATTTATAGAACACTCCACCCAACAACAGAAGAATATACATTCTCTTTGATAAAGGTGTAAAAGCAAGTTAATAGAGGAAAGATATCCCTTTCTTTAAAAAAAAATGAATTTATTTATTTACTTATTGGCTACATCAGGTCTTCGTTGCTAGGCATGGGCTTTCTCTAGTTGTGGCAAGCAAGGGCTACTCTTTCTTTGCGGTGTGAGGTCTTATTGCAGTGGCTTCTCTTGTTGTGGAACATGGGCTTTAGGTGCACAGGCTTCAGTAGTTGCAGTGCATGGGCTCAGTAGTTGTGTCAAACGGGCTTAGTTGCTCTGCAGCATGTGGGATCATCCCAGACCAGGGATCCAACCCATGTCCCCTGCATTGGCAGGCGGATTAACCACTGTGCCACCAGAAAAGATATCCCTTTCAAAACATAGTATTAAAGCAAGTGGACATCTATACATGAAAAAAAAAATAACCTTGAAGTAAATCTTATGCCTTATACAAAAAAAATTAACTTAAAATGGGTCATGAACTTAAAATATAAAATGTGAAACTATGCAACATAGAAAGAAAAAAGGAGAAACAAATCTTTGGGATCTAGGGCTAAGCACTTGCCACCAAAAACATGACCTATAAAAGGAAAAAAAAAGGTAAATTTGACTTAAAAAAAAATCTTTTTCTCTGCAAGAGACCCTGTTATGAGCATGAAAAGACAAAGCTACGTATTATGAGAAAGTATTTGCAAGTCACATATTAAAAAAAGGTTGGTATCTAGAATATATAAAGAACCCTCAAAACAGTTAAAAATCAAACAATCCAATTAGAAAATGAGCAAAGACATAAACAGTTCATTGAAGAGGACACACAGATTTCAAATTAACACAAGAAAAGATGTTAAGCATAATTAGCTATTAAGGAAATGCAATTTAAAACCACTGTGAGATATGACTATATACATATTAAAATGGTTAAAAAATGATGATAACATCAAATAGTGGTGAGGATGTGGGGAAACTGAACCATCATTCAACATTATTGTTGAGAATATAAAATGGAACAGCCACTCTAGGAACCACCTAGGCAGTTTCTTTAAACACTAACTATGCAAATTCCATGTGACCCCACAATTGTGCTCCTGGGCATTTATCCCAGATAAATGAAAACTTATGGTTCCACAAAAACCTCTACACAAATGCTTATAGTACATTTATTCATAATAGCCCCAAACTGGAAACAACACAAGTGTCCTCCAATGGGTGAATAGTCAGTTAGACTATGATACATCCATACTTGGAATATTACTCAGCAATAATCATAAAAGAACATTGATAAAATATAATAATTTCCATGAATCTTCAGAGGGTTTGCTGAGTGAAATAAGCCAATCCCCAAGGGTTATATACAGAATGATTATATTTATATAACACTTAGGAATGAGGAAATTATAGAAATGGAGAACAGATTAGTAGTTGCCAGGAAGACAGGAAGGTGATGGGTGAGAGGGGTGAGGGTGTGACTATAAAAGGGCAACATGAGAGATCCTTGTGGTGACGCAAATGCTCTGTATCTTGACTGTCTCAGTGTCAATTTCCCAGTTATGATATTGTACTGTAGATTTATAAGATGTTACCTTTAGGAGGAAATAGGTAAAGGTAAATGGGATCTCTCAGTGTTATTTCTTACAACTGTATGGGAATTTTCAATTATCTAAAATTTTATTAAAACTTTGATTTTTATAAAAACAAAATTCATAACATTAATGTCCTGTATACTATCACTTTAAATACACTTGAATTTCACGAGTGTTAAAAATACTAGTGTTTGCAGATTATATAATTTAGTCTTTTTCAGCATATTCTTTCTTAATGAACATTTGAATATGGCACCACTGTTTGAACCCACCCATTCAATTGTTATATATTATTTCACATTATCTTTCCTCCAACAATATTCATTTTATCATGCAGGATTTTTAATCCTCATTTTTATTTTTAAAAACCAGATTATATTAAGTATATGCTTCTCATGAATATATTTTCTAAAATGTCTTAATTCCAATACAAACTACAAAATAATACTAGAGGATAATCTATGAGTTAGTAAAATTATTTTGTCCATGAATAGTAGAATAAGGAACATATAATGTAGTAAATGTACCTGAAGCATTTTTCTATAGGAAAAGAAAAGTAAAATACGTTGAACAAATGACCTTTTTGAATATTTAATAGGATACTCCATGAAGAGTTGGAGTGACTTTTGGTAGTTTGTCAAACAGTTAAAGTAATTAATTTCCTTATGAGGCAATCATATTGGTCACAAAAATCTGAAATATGTATTTAAGACATCCTAGACTATACTAATTCAAGCCTATTATGTAATAACAACAAAAATAATAGTTATACGACTATCAGTTACAGTGTCTTTTTAAAGGAACACATAACTTTGTGTAAAGGAAGTTTGCCTACTACTTTCAGAGAAAAAGTCACATGAACTTTGGCAAATATTATTTTGCAAATGCCACTCTTTAAGAACAGTACCACTAGCAGTAACCTGACATTTATAAGTATTCTAAATAATGCAACAAAAGCATTTTCAAGGTTCATGTGCGTCTTTTCATATGCAGACTTTGCAGTTCTCTTCAATAATTTAGCTTGTTTGGACACATCTTACTGAATCATGTTTTTTGAATTGAAAATATACATTATCTTGTGAGTCAGTCAAGCATTTGCAGAAAGTTATACTCTTGATTCTCTGCTTTACCTGACCCTTTTTTGGGTTTTGTTTTGCCTCTTCTACTATTGATCAGGTGTTAGATCCTTGGTAGGTAAACATATTTGTGGACTACATTTATCTGCTTTGGTTTATTTACTTTGATTTATTTACTTTGGTTATTTACTGTGGTTTATTTACTTTGGTTAAATAGAGATAGCTGCTATTTACAGATATCTGTAAAATGTGTCTGCTAAATTGGCTAAGAATCTGAGGCCTTAAAATGTGAATGCTTACATTTCAGACTATTTCCTTAGATAAACTAGTCTCTTTCTTGGAAACCTGCTTCTGACTTCCATATTCCTGATTCACTTGACTGTGTCTCATTCTCTTCCTAGTTCAATGGACTCTGCCCTTTAGTTTTCATGTAGGCATGTAATTCCTACAGTGGCCTGAGCGTACTGAGAACTGAACTCTAAAATTAATGGGTGAAATGTGGGGAGTACTGTCATGCACAGCTATGGATCCTGTTAAAATTATTGACAGAATAATTACATATCATAAATATATTCTGTGGAAGACAGAATATATTAAATTTTAGTAAAACTCATGGTCTTTTTGGTGACGTTTCTTAAAACTAAGTTTATAGACAAAGCCGTAATACTTGCATAGTGCTTGTTTTGGTAAAGGTGAAAATTTCAGAGGCAAACTGTGAGTTCATCACCACCCCCTTCATTTTTTTGTGTGTGTCTTTTTTTAATTCCAGTTTTCTTGAGCTGTAAATTGACATAAAGCACTGTATACATTTAACATGTACAACCTAGTGATTTGATTTACATGCATCATGAAATGTTTATGATGATAAGTTTAGTGAACAATCATCATTTCATGCAGATACAATACTAAAGAAATAGAAAAACAATTTTCCTTGTAATGAGAACTCAGGATTTACTCCATTAACTTTCACATGTAATATACAGCAGTGTTAATTACATTTCATCAACTTGTACATTACATCCCTGTAACTTATTTACCTTATAACTGGAAGTTTGTCTTATTTTATATACAAAACAAAGGTATATATGAAGGTTTTGAAGGTTACAATCCATTTACAGTTATCATAAAATATTGGCTGTATTCTCTGCTTTGCAAAATACACTCTTGTAGCCTATCTTACCCCCAGTAGTTTATACCTCCCCCTCCCCCCACCCATATACTGCCCCTCCCCCCACTGGTAGCATGTAAGTGATATCATACAATATTTGTATTTCTCTGTCTGACTTCTTTAACTTAGCACAGAGATAGCCTTGAAGCAATTTTCATAACCTCTTGGAATAATGTACTTAAGCCAATGCTAAGTATAGAGTAAATGCTTAGTAAGTGCTGGTTCTGACTGTTAGTATTATAACTGCCTGTACAACTACTACCATTACTACCAGTACTCCATCCACTACTACTTCTACTAGAGGAAGAAAAAAATAATAAAACTGCAGAAGTGCAGAAGATTGAACGTATTGTTTTGTGACAGGAAGAGTTATTTAGTTGTTTCAGCAGTTGTCCTGTTGATATTTTATGGTTCAAAAGATCGAAATTCTCTTTGATCAGATATTGTTAGTCACTTATCCCAATTTCTGGAGCATTTTTATTGCCCTGGCTCAGTAATCTTGGTAGATATGTTTTCCTTGGGCTATGACATTTCTAAGAGTTAGCAGTGAATGTTGGTCATCATCAAAAGAAATTCCTTTGATTTGGAATGGCATTAGTTTAGTACATAATATCTCTCATGCAATGTGAAATAATGCAAAGAAAGTTTATTTTACCTAAAGCCAGATGAATAGGAGAATTTCAACTGTAATCTACTGCTTAAAAATAATAGCTTTTGGAAAGAACAGTAGCATTCAAATTTATAGTCAGAAAGACAGTGGATATTTGTAACAAATAACATGTTAATTCTTGTACAAAAATCACAAACATTCTGTGTACGTTTTAGTGTGCAGTTCAAATGAACTTTGATCCCTGGATATATCCATTTTTCTAATGTGAACTTTCTTCCTTTGTTTCTTATTGAAAGTGGTTCCAATTAAATATAAAATTGTAAATTTAACTTCCAAAATATTACCAAAGGTGGATTCTATCTATTGCAGCATATTCATACCTACATAGAATTTTATTCTATTTACAAAGCTTACTGAATAAACATTTGTTGAATAACTATTGAATTTGAATTGCTACACAAAATGCAGTTCTGTGTACAGTGCCATAAGGTAAAGATGATTGGTATGCAATCTGCTCTCCTTTTCTGCCACCATATGAAGCAGCATTCACTCTACAATTTTATTAACATATATTTTTGTCCTCACATTCTCAAAGTTAGAATTTGAGCAAACCATCCCAAAAGTAAAATTTTGGAAAACATATTTTGCATGAGATGGAAAGAGATGACTACAATTCTATAAAGCTATTTCAGTGGTTTTAATTATTCAACCAAATGGAAGGTTTGACTACCAAAGTTGCTGAAGGCAACCTTCATAGTGTATTTGCCTCCAAGCGACACTTTAGTGTACAAAAAGAAACCACAAATAACTAGCAGCATGGCTATCAGGGTGTGGAATGTCAAATTTAATTTCATAATCAACAATTTTTACATTTCTATGGAAAGAGAGTTAAAGAGCCAAGCAATAGGCAAATATGTCTGAAGGTAAACAGTTTCATGTTTGCAAAACAAGTACGCTTCCCTGCACAATTCAAACATGGAAAGAAAATTTTAAATACTTAGCATGTTTGTGCAGTTTTATACCAAATTTTAGAGTATTGTTCATCTCAATTTAAGAATTATTTTCACATTCTCTCCAGGGAATGTAATTAATTAAAATATGACATTGGTAATTATAATACCTAAATCTTTTAAAATTGAAGGCAATGTTGAAACAATGCAACAGACATATTTGAGATAGCTTAGACTAGATGTCATGGGGCAATTGAATAACTAAAACAACAACAACAGATAACTATGTAGCAAGAAGGAGGTCATTATTATAATTGCTAAAATGAGTATGTCATTGAGCAGTATAATAGAAATTGCACTCTATGGAGTTTTCAAAAAAAAAACTGTAGGAGTATTTTTATGTCTCTTTACTGAATCACTCAGTTCATGACCTTACAAATGTCAAAAGTCAATTGCCAATTAGCTTAATGAACATATATCATTGGGGAGCTAAAACAGTGTGGGTCTGGTCACCTAGTTTTCTAAACTAGTACGAAGATTTTGCTATCTGGATCCAGGTCTTTCAGACATTGTTACACAAAAGGATCACCTGGAAAGCTTTTTTAGATGCAAATGCCTGGATCCTGCCCCAAGATATTCTGCTGATTTAGCAAGGACCAAGAAACCTACTAAAATGACTCTAGGAAATTCTGAGGACGTTGACCCAGATGGGAATCTGTCAGGCTATTGATCCAATATATTGTATTTTGTATCTAAGATGCCATCAAGTGTAAGATGTATTTTTCAAGTACTTCTAAGAAAGACAAAAAAACAATGTCAATTATACAATCTCATTGATTACAAGATACATCTTAATTTTAGAGAAGTTAAAACGCATTATTCATCTTGGATTGCTATAAACCATATCACTAATCTGTATCTAGCTTTTGACATCATCTGGATAGCAGTTGATTGAAAATTAAAAACTCTAATAAATCTCTGATTCAACCAACCATATTTATTTAATTTATACCTATACTCTATGTCAAGAGTTTTCATAGGCATCTGTTCCTATTATCTTTTGCTGCATTAAAAAAACACCCCAAAACTCAGGATGTTTAGACAGTAATTTATTATTATTTTACTTGGTTCTGTGACTTGTTTGGGGCTCAGCTGGGCAGTTCCTACTTGGGACATGTCACGTACTTACAGTTGAATACAGGCTGGAGCTGCAGTCAAAATAACGCTCAGCTGCATTGGGCTTCCAAGATTGCTCATTCACAAGGGTGGTGGTTGGTGCTGGATATTGGCTTAAAACTCCGATGGGGATTTCAACTCGAGTACCTTCGATTGGCCTCTTTGTGTGGCTTGGACTTCATTGTATTGGCCTAGTTTTCTAAGAAGAAGCATTCCAAGAGTAAGTGTCCTAAGAGGCTAAGTCTGAAACTGCAATGCTTCTTCTGACCTCAGCTCTGCTCATTATGACCATAGAAACACCTTCTCTGCATTCTGTTGTCAAGAGTGTGTTGCAGTCAGCTTATGGTCAAGGGGAGGGGGCTACAGGAGGGCGTGACTAGCAGGAAGAATGGTTCATTGGGGCACCATCTTTGGAGACTAGCTATATAGAACCATTACATATTATCTAATTTAATCTTCATTACAAATTCCAGAAGATACTTGTTAGCCAAATAGAGCTGGTTCTTTTGATAACACAGAAATTGACACATTTCAAGTACAACAAGCCCTTCATATAGTCTGTTGGCATAATTATTGACAAATTAGTTCTTTAAAAGGTTGCTGATTCTATAGGCACCTTCTTAAAGGAAGACGTTTGCTTTTTCAAGCCCATTTGGTCAGATCTTGAATGCAGAAAAGTCATTCTGGGCTCCCCCCCATTCCTCCACCCTTATGCCACACATTCTTTCCTTACTGCACTCTCCCCTCCACCCTTCTCATACAGCTAGGACCAAAGGGGGAAAAAAATCAGGGTCATTTGTAAATGAAATTAGCATCCTTGATTGGGAAACCATAAAAAATACCTAAACAGCATATCAGCCAATTTTTGCTGAGCTACTACGTGCCAATAACATGCTAAGTGCTTCTGTTTCCTACCTAATTGAACTTCCACAATGAACCAATGAGGCAGGCATTATTATCTTCATTTTCATGAGGAAATTGAGGTTAAAAGAGGCAAGGAACAAGTGTGTTAGAGAATTATATCAGATGGTGTCTACGTGGAAACTTATGTACATGTGTCTCATAATGGATATTTGAGTTTTTGGCTCAGTTGATGCTAAACCATTCTTTCTCTCAGTAATTATTCAGCATTTCCAGTTGCCTCCTAAGGCAGTTCTTGATTTATGAATATAAATTGTTATTGTCAGATTAGAGGAGGAGACTTGTCTTCCTGTTGCTGCTGTGGTAGAGACAATGTATGCAGCTTCTGTCAACGCCATGTCAGGTTGTCTAAATAATCTTAAAAGGGGAGGTAGAATTTAGCTTTGTTTTGTGCTCCTTAAGAAAAGATTTTGATATGCTAATATTCTGTTCTTACCCATTCTGACATGTGTAACAATATAATGTTACAATCTTCGAAGCAATATTACAGGTCAATATAATGGAGGCTATAGTGAAATCTAAAAGCTGATCCCAAAGATCATACTATCTAGAAAATCAAAGACTAATCAGTAAATTACTGCTACAAGTTCTTATACTCTGTTTTCCTGGAGTTGCCCTAAATTTGCGTGCTTCTCATTGCAGCTTCTGCAGCTTTCATAGGCATAAGAAAAGTGATATTGAATTTCGATGGAATATTCTGCAGATTTGGGTGTGTGATTTCAGGATAAGAGAGCATTGGCCTTCTTAAGAAGTTTACTGGGGAAAAGCTCAAATCCTTTCTGGACAGTCAGTTTGTCTTCCAATTAAGTTAAACTTCTTTACACATTGGTCAATACAGGTCAATCAGGTGATCGGCTATGGCTTTCTTTTTGTGGTAGCCTGTAAGCCCTTATCACAACTCCAGTATTTTTTTTTTTTTTTTTTGGTCTTAAGGGACAAAAAATATCCAGTCACAATCTAAAAAGTAACTGTCTGAAATTTGGAACTGACTTAGAATTCTGAGATATTTGCCTCCAAGTCCTCATTCAACAAATACTATTTCTAGCACAGCCACCATGTGTGAACAGTGATCACCTCTGCCATCAAAGGGTCTTGCCATCTAGGGGAAATAGAGACAAGCAGGCAATCACATTATGGGAGGGTAAGTACCATGTGATATGGAAGGTTGGAAGCACTAGAGGAAGACAAAGCAGGCGTACCTCCCCTAGCATTTGAGGTCTGGAAAAGCCTTCCCAGAATAAGTTACTTCTAAAGCATGAATCTGCAGAAAGTTAAGAATTTATCCAGGTGAAAAGGCACCAGCAGGAGAAGACTGTCCTAGCCAGAGGAACCAGTTTATGCAAAGAACACCGAAGAACAGAGAGATGGTCAGCCTGGCTGTAACAGGCAAAATGTGGGCTGAAGTTGGGAGTTCGTGTTGGTGTTGTTAGCCAGGGCCACATCCTGCAGCTGTGCTAAGTATTCTGAATTTTTTCATGCGGCAAAGAGTGCCAATGAAATTTTTTAAGGTGAGCAAAGAACAAAAGGATCTTTTCAATGATTTAAATAAATGCATCTCTCAGAAGGTAACCTGGAGAGGAGAAGGGCAGATGGGAGGAGGACAATGACTGAAGGCAAAGTGGCCTTGGAAAAACTTTCTGACCATGTAACTGATAACCCCAGTGAGTGCTTAAGGAGCAGAGTTTTTCCTTTAGTCATTAATTTAACAGAAATTTATCATATATCCACTAGATCTCAAATTCTTTTTAAGTCATTAGGGGATATAGCAGTGGATGAACCAGACAACATCTTTACCATTATGGAGTTTATGTATACAAATGAATATATATCAGGTATTATTTATGCTGTAGAAAGTGAAACAGGGCAAGGAAATAGAGAATGAGGTGATGAAGGTGTTTTATTTTACATAGGGTGCTCAGGTAAAGGGACCTGTCTCATTCATCTCTTGTCTCCGAATGCTTTTTGTCTGAGAAAAAAAAAAGTTGTAGTGTTTGTTTCTCCATTCATTCAATATTCATGTCATGCCTCTCTGTATTAGGTGCTCTGTGAGACCCCGTGGCAGTGTCATGCAGGTTTAGAGGCAAGAAAGATCAATCAAGCAGTACTTTGTAGACCATGTTAAAGGTTAAAGGTTTGGATGTTTTCCTTATGGACAATGGAAGCCATTGTAGTGTTTTAATTAAGAATTCCATTTGGTTAGATTTGTATTTTAAAAAGAGCATTCTAGCTGCAGGGAGAAGAATGAATTAACAGATTGGGAGTGAGTTCTCTTCAACTAAAGGGAAAAGAACAAATTTACCTTGTTTATCTATTAGTAGTGAAGGATAAATTTCTTTCCAATCAAAGAAAAGTAACAGTTTTTTACTGTGAATGAAAGGTTTTCTTTTCCCAAGTATAAAAAATTGCTTGGGCTAAAATAGAATCTAGTATTTTAAAAATTTGTTATCACCTAATCCTTTGAATTCCTGATGTGTGTTTTCAGACCCATAAATAAATCTCTTATGAATCCTTTTTCCTTTTATATGCCAAAGTTATTATTTTGTGAAGGCTAAGATGTGAATGTGTGAACCAAGTGAAGTTACAAAAGAAATCCAATGTGTCCTTACCTGCTGACTGGGGACCTTTTGTGTCTAAGAGAGAGTAACATTATCTATGACACTCAGTTGGCAAAAAATACTCATTTTATTATGAAAACACATCAGGCACACTTCTGTTTCTACTGCTAAACACCTTTCTCATTAACACTTTATACAAGTGGAATGTTAAAGTATTTGTTTGTATAACATTATGTAAGGAAGTATCTTAATACAGTTTTGGCCATATTCAAGATGCCTTACGTGCCATGTTGCTCAGATGGCATGTTTATGAACAAGTTTTCAAAGCTCCATATGCACAAATATGAAATATGAAGTCTTCCTCCAAATACTAAGAATAAAATTCATTCTACATTTGATAGTTTATCGTGCTAACATTTATCTGCATCTCCATATCCCAAGATTTGCAAATGAGATAATTCTGTTGCAATATGCCGCCAAGTGTAAACAGCTGGCTCTCCTTGGCAAGCAGAATAGCATCTGAACATTTAATGTAACCCTTCCTCTAGGATGCCTTTTATCATTAGAATTTAGGGAGGGACATTTGCTTGGTATGGATCGAATGTACTATTCTCTAAAGTCTTACAGCCTATGAAGTCTCTTGATAACTATAATAAGAAGAGATATGGGAAGGACAAGATATTAATATTAAGCATTGTAAATGAAATCTTATGAACCTATAAGAGGGATATTTCAGGGAAACAGTTTGAAATTCTAAATAGGTAGTCTAATATAGTGATGTTATCTTATTTCCAAATGAAATTCACTCAGTGGAGTTTTGAGGAGTCACAGTATATCCAAATACAGAGTAGGGATGAGAAAAAGTTTCACTATCAACATAATATAAAATGTTAATAAAATAACCAAATATTTCACTCTGGATCCCATCAGTCCATATATGAAGCATATTTCTGCCATTCTTTCACAAGTGGAAGTAATGTTCATTGACATACGTTCATAATGTTACAAATAACAACGCAACAAATAAGTAATCATGACCATAATTTTCTTTTTTGAGAAGAAAATTATATGAACAAACATAAGAACAAGAAGAGTAATCAGTGTTGAAATGTAGTTAGTGCAACTGAGGAAACACATTTAAAATTTAATTTAATTTAAATTAATCAAAATGAATTTGAATAGAAACATGTGGCTGTTGGTTATCACATTGGGCCTGCACATCTAGGCCATGAGAAGAAGCTTTCTCTCTGTAGCTATAAAACATAGGACAGTAATTCAGAGCTGGTCCTACAGCTAGTCCAGCTCATAGTCCACAGGAAGGCTGACACCTGTTATCTCAGCATGGGAGACCAACTGTCTTGGAAGACTCCCGAGAACCACTAGTCATTCTAAAAGCTCACTCAGAAGTGATGATAGCCTAGATGAGAATATTTTAGCTACCCAAATGAACAATAATCATTATCTTAACTGGAAATAAAATGTTTCACAGGGAAGATACAATTAGAGGAAAGAAACTTACTGTCGATGTTATAGATATTATTTAATGATGTTCCAATGTTTGTTTTTTTTTTAATATTTATTTATTTATTTGGCTGCACCGGGTCTTAGTTGCAGCATGCAGGATCTTTAGTTTTGGCATATGGGATCTTTAGTTGCAACATGCAAACTCTTAGTTGAGGCATGCATGTGGGATCTAGTTCCCTGACCAGGAATCAAACCTGGGCCCCCTGCATTGAGAGCACAGAGTCATAGCTGCTGGACCACCGGGGAAGTCCCTCAAAAGTTTATTTTTATACTGACAATTATGAATTATTTATCTCACTGCAAAGACATTAATATTTTGAGCCTCTTACGTTTATTTTAACCCTAAAGTGTACAACTGTATGGCAAATGAATGTTTATTATTTTAATAGTTCTTTTCACCTCAGAGCAACTTAAATGGAAATTACCTGTCTGAAATATGTATGTTAAGAAAACAGAACAAATCAAGAAACAGTGGAAACAAAAAACTGTACAGGGAAGATAAGATTCTGTTACTAATTGTAATTGCTGAAATGTACTTCAGATTTTTGTCAAAAATAAAACTAACTTGACAAAAATAAATATTTACTAGGTATTTACTGTATGCCTGACACTATAAGTGGTATATGTGGATTATATACTTTCATCAAGCTACAAAACGGGTGTTATCATTATTTTTATTTTGCCAATGAGGATGCTGGGACCTAGAGATCCAAAGTAATGCTTCTAAACTCAACTAGCAAATCAGTGGGGTGACTGGAATCTGCATCTAGGTTTGCACAAATCCATTCTTAAATGAATTTAAAATGATTTGATTTGGTATCCTAGACTGCTGGAATGAAAATTTTCTATGGCCAAAGAATGACCTTCTCAAAAAACAAATTGACAACAGAAAAGCTGAATTCAAATACATATGTAAATAAGTTCATTTGTACCACTTTTTTAGATTCCACATACAAGCGATATCATACGATATTTGTCTTTCTCTGTCTTTGACTTACTTCACTCAGTATGACAGTCTCTAGGTACATCCATGTTGCTGCAAATGGATTGACATATAACACACTACTATATATAAAATAGATGCCAAATAAGAACCTACTGTACAGCACAGGGAACTCTACTCAGTACTCTGTAATGACCTATATGTGAAAAGAATCTATAAAAGAGTGGATATATTTATATATATAACTGATTTCACTTTGTTGTACAGCAGAAAATAACACAGCAGTGTAAATCAACTATACTCCAGTAAAAATTGTAAAAAATACATATGTGTTTACACATATTAAGGTTAAGATATGTGTCTCTTTTTTTTGCATGTATAATTTGAGCATAACACACCAAATCTGTGACAGTGAAGTCAATTCTGTTAGTGCAGTTGTAATACTAGAAAATCTGAAGGACACAAGAAAGTGTTTGGGCTGCTGCTGTCATTTAAGTTTCTGATTTGCCTCAGAGAGCTGGAGGGCACTGTGTGTCCACTTGCCAAGTTGGCCAGGTGCATGACTATATCTCTGAAATCAATGTAGAACTACTTCCAGAGGAATTGAAAAAATGTTTCCTCTATTCCTTTTGACAAGAAGTCATTACCAGTAGCCTCTGGGGGAGATTTGTGGAAGCTTCATGAAAAGTACAAGGCCCTTATTTACTTTCCATACTCCAAGCCTACCTCTGAAGGAACAGATACAATAATAAGAGCTTTTGCTCTTGAGGAGTAAGTCTCATTGTGACTCTCAGCCAATTTTAAAAATATGGAACTGAGCTCAGAACATGTTTTTTTCTGTAGATGTTCTTGTTTTTGTTTTTGTCTATTTGGGATTTTTATTCTGCTGGTAACATTGGCCCTAGTGTAACATTTCCACTGTGATGTTTTCTTTTTCACTTTAATTCTATTCTAGTGAGCGTTCACTGATGGTTATCTCATGATTAGGAGAATATAACATTAGAATGAGTTTTAGCATTATGTATTTGAAAAGGGTTAAGAAGAAGAATGAGGAATTGTCTTTTTTCCTACCTGTGAACATTTATACATTGTTTTACAACTTTTCTTTCTGACAGAGGGAGGCAAATGACACGGTTATTGGTATATTGAAAATTGCTCTAGATTTTGATTTAGTTTCCATGGGTTCTGGTTTTAGTCTTCAGTTTGAGTCTGCTACCTGCTAACTGAATCATTTTTGGTAAATTACTTAATCTCTCCGAGTATCTATTTACTTCTTTGTAAATAGAGATACTAAACTATCTTTGTGATAAAGATCAAATGGAACACTAAATTTGAAAGTAAGCTATAAAAACATAGAAATTTGATAGAGTATAATTTGGTGATTTAGAGTATGAAAATTGTGTTTACGTTTCATAAAGAAATGCTTACATTTGGCATTTTTGTTTTAAAAACTTATTTTTTTTAGTCCTTCTCACCACTGAGCATGTGAATATGCTTGCGTGTCTAACTTCTCTAATCTGGAAAACATTCACTGCAGATATATAGAGACAGATAAGCTATTTAACATTATGCTGATTTATTTCAACAGTTAAAGGACCATGATATGAATTTTTAGAAAAATTCAACCTAAACTCTGTTTTACCCAGATTATTATACAAAAGTGTTTCACTAGTGATTTTTATCTATGACCTTTATCTAAAGGATTAGCAAGGGAGTAGGTAACTAACATCTGTAAGTTTACATCAATATTTATTTCATTTCCCTGTATTGGTTTAACGCACATTCAAAATGCAGGAACCGAGCAGATCAATGTCACAAATAAAGATGTTCAAGGAGTATTTTTAGCATTATGGGTGGAAATGTAGAGATTCTCAAAAGGCCGTAAAGGAGCTTGAAAACCTATCTGCTTCTGTGTACCAACGCCAGTCATAAATCTGAAAGTGGCTTGACTTAGTAGTATGGGACATTATAGAAGATGGAGGTGGTACAGGTATGATACTAAGTTCCACTCCCAACCCCTTTCCTTTAAGAACTTGAAAGTAAGGAAACTCAGGTTGGAAAAGAGCAGAGGCAGAATTCGTGTTGGAAATAGTCTTGACTGAATCAAACAGGGAAAGGTGCCAAATAAATTCTGGGTCAGAGAGACAGAGACCGAGAGAGACAGAAAGAGACAGAGAGACTCTAACTAGTTAGTAAGTCCTTCTGTCCACTTGCATATCCTTGTATTAGAGTTAGAAGCACTGATATCTTCCAGAGTATAATGCAATTAACTTTCTGAATTATATAACTAACTCTGTCATACTGATTCCCTTCTTTTTAAGATGCATCCCCAAGAGAAGATTCTGTCTGAAAGACATATATGCTTGTCCAGCAGTTGAGGTCAGCTGGTATCCTAGCTTATACCCTCTGGCACTTGTGAATACAAAAAGTTTTTAGGAGGCATCCTCAACTTTAGGGCACTGGGGAGATCTAGTTTCAGCAAAACTCAAGATCATAATCAGGACATGTTGAAATTACTGAGTCATTGTCATTATGTGTGGTCTCTTGGTAGGGAGTCATTTGACCTTCCTCAGACTACATTAACTTGTTCAGATGCTTTTGAAAAACATCCACATAAGTCATATGTCATTTTCATGCAAATCCAATATGTGTGTGTATGTGTGTGTGTGACAAGTGACATCTTATATTGCTAAGGTTCTCCTCTCACTCACATTTGTGCCACATTTTTAAAGGGCAACTTTCAACATTTATTTTGCCCTCCCCACTCTCAATTACCTAATTTTGGCTCTCTCCCTCTCTAGGATATGGGTATGTTCTTGTAATCTTTTCAATGCCCTCTATTTAGCTTGAAATTTTGTACCATATGAGCATTACTTCAACACTATCCTATCAATTATGTTCAAGGAATTTAATATTGATGATCTGATTTAACCTGAATATGCATTACAACACAGGGTGACGGATGGGGGAGCTGTGGAGGAGAACATTACTAAAATATTCAAAAGGTGTGTGCATTTTTTATAAGAGGACACAGCACACACTACAGACCATTAATTGAATCTTTGGTTTGCTGATTTTTTTCTATAACTTTTAGTCAATTTATCAAGTCATATTTTTAGTTATTCACATTTTGATCAGTTAATCACTGGATTATGTATTACTGATACAAATGTGGCAGAATCTAAGAAAAGACTGTAATCTCAAAATTCCAATGGAAACCTGAAGGTTAGTTTGGGATTTGCCTGATATATAAGTTGCTGAGGTGATCTGATTCTATATCATTAACTCAACTACTACTTTTATATTTATAAAACTTAAATCTATATATTTTAATGGATGTGTCTTGGACATAATTTTTATTATGTACATAACTGGATGTGGGAATTGTAGTTTTCAGATATAGCTCCTTTTATAGATTTTGTACTTCTTGAGGTCAGGGACCTGATCTTATTCATCATTGTATACTTCACACTCAGCTTGGTGCCTAGAAGATAAATCAACACATATTTACTGAACTGAATTGATAACTATTTCTACTATAGCTCTTTTTTTTATTCTCAAAATCATCTTGATTACTCTAGATCCATCCTTTAGTTTAAAAATTTATATTCTGCCCCAGATCTCCCTAATTCAGTGAAGAAGGGGCATCTTTGCTATTACAAATTCCGACTTGGCTAGTCAGGGTGGACATATAATTAAGTTCAGGATGGGGCATTGGTAAAGACACAAGGATGGAAGTCAAACAGAGTACAATGGGTTAAAAAAAAAAGAGACTGCCTAGCTCTCTTTGTCGGAAGGCAGCTATAGTCACGAAAAGGTCTAAACAGGAGGCGATGCCGGAGCTGAATTTGCAAGCTGATGTGTTTGCTTGCTGAGCAAGGTCGTGTTCATTGTGAGAAGGGTTAGCACAATGTTTACAGCATAGGTTGTCAATAACGATGTGGAAATGGTAAATAATGACCCTCCATACATAGGGAATAGCATGAGGAAAAGCAGGTTAGTGGTTCCAAAACTGTAATTACTGACTGGAGCACAGGGCATGAGGTCAGCCTCACAAGAGACTTAGTAAGTACTGAGAGGGAGGCACAGACCAGAACATGAAGGACCTTGCATTCCATGGAAAACAAAAGTAATTTTGCTATTTTGTCTGAAAATTCTCATGTCATCTTTAACTTTTCCTTTTATGTCTTCTAGCTTCTACTGATTTAAATTAAACCTGTTTTACCATGCTTTATAATGTTTCCTCTTTCTACCTTATTTTTTTGGTCGCTATTAATACTAGTCTGGTCATTCATTCATTCTCTCACTCAACCACTCTGTTATATGTGCCAAATGTTATCCTAGGCTATACAGAAACAGTTGTGAAAAAGCCAGACAAAACACCTCCATCAAGCTTGTACATAATTAATGCACAATTTATCTGTTAAATTTACCTTAAAATGTCAGCAAGTAATAAGACCTATGAAAGTAAAATATAGTAAAGGGATATCGCGTTGTAGAGTATACCTTGCTAGATGGAGTTGTCTGGCAAGTCACTGCTGAGCAGATGACATTTCAGTCGAGACCTGGATAAATTCATGAGCCAGCCATGGGAGGGCTGGGAAGAAGGAGTTTCAGAAAGAGTGAATGGCAAGAACAAAGGTGCACTGATGGGGAAAAGTGTGACTGACTTAAGGATGAACCTGAGCATCTCCCACAAGTATTTAAGGTCAAATACGTGCCTTATTTGGTACTAATCATAGTGGCTCTGCCTCCTTCTTCAAATCCTGGTAGATAAAGATATAACTGGCGGAACACAGTGAGTGAGGAAGAAAGCAGCCTGTGCTCTTCTTAGTCATCCTCACCCTGGGATAAAAGACCTGAACTTTTCATTAGGTGTCCTTCTAGTGCTTATTTAGAATATACACTGAGCACTTTAAGAATGTGAGATTGAAAAGTTTGGATAGAATACAAATATTATATTTAGCCCCACTGTTTATATAATTCAATCAACCATCATATCTCATAGAATATACTGTGATATTATCCTGACTGAAAAGGCAATTCTTCAGCTCGAATGTATTTGAAATAGAGTTAGCCATTGTTAACATTGTATCATGCACTATGGAATCGAGTGGATTATATTTCTTGAGGGATCTCTAGAAGTGAAATATTTTTGTCTACATGGAAATAAAGTTTCCTTCATTACTAGGAGAAATAAAGCTTAATAAAAATATCTAACCCCCTAAAGAATACCTTTCTCTTACCTTTAGATCTGTCCTTTGATTAATTTAAGAGAGACATAATATTTTACCCAGGTATTGTTTTTCCACTTTGGAATGTAGCCATATTTCTATAAACACAGCCATATTTTGGACTGGCAGCTGTAAATATTTTTTAAATTCATGTTTGAGAATGGCATTTGTCATGGTTAGGACTAGTTCCTTTTTAAGATTCAGCAACCCTTTTTGCAAACGATGCAGCATTTCTTAAGAGATTTACCTTATCAAACATTGTTAAAATGTAAATAAAACAAATAAAATGGAATTTGGATCCATGGGGTGCCTCTAATAGCTTTTCCTCCTTGACATGGAGCTAATGTGAACTGCATCTAACCAGTTGATTTTTATATAAAAGTGCAGAAACTGACAGTTATCTTCCAGTGCTGCTTGGCACTGTTCTATCTCGTTTTAATTCCAGAGTCAATGGACAATACAATACCTATGGATTACATGTTAAAAAGGATTTATGAATTATGGATGAACTGGGACAGTTATTGGTATTTAAAGGCGTAATATTTCATGTTTAATATTAATAGGAATGAAAGACCAGAGGACTATATATAGTTACAAAAAATATTTCAAAACAGACTAGCTTTTTTAAGCCATGGGATATAAGAATAAATGTCAAAAGAAATTATAGTTAACTCATTTAGTAACAATTTCTACAATGACGACTAGAGATGAGAACTTACCATCAAAGGCTTTTTATTATTCTTCAATTAGGTAAATCAAATGTGGACATTAAATAAAAAGATAGCTTAAAAATTGTCCTATGTTGTGACAGTGTCTATTGTCTCATCGTTTGGTTGTATATGACTACTAAAATGAAACTACAGGACCATGTGATATGTAATAATATGTAATTTAAATTTTTAATTTTAAGGGTTCAAGCCACTCTTAAGAAAATAGGAAAATATATATATATTTTTAAAATTTATTGGCTGTATTGGGTCTTCGATGCTGCACATGGGCTTTCTCTAGTTGCTGCGAGTGGGAGCTACTCTTCATTGTGTTGCGCGGGTGCCTCATTTTGGTGGCTTCTCTTGTTGCGGAGCACCGGCTCTAAGCACATGCCCTTCAATAGTTGCAGCACACAGGCTCAATAATTGTGGCACACAGGCTCAGTTGCTCCGTGGCATGTGGGATCTTCTGGAGCAGGGATCAAACCCATGTCCCCTGCATTGGCAGGTGGATTCTTAACCACTGTGCTACCTAGGAAGTCCCAGAAAATAGGAAAACATTTTTATTCACCACTTGTGAGATGACATCATAAATTATTCCTTTTACTATGTATGTCTACTCAGTTGGTGCACAGTAGAAGTGGTTAGGCCCCTGCCTCTTGGGATTAGGGTTTTATTTCCCAAATTTGCATAATCCCAAAAAAAGAATGTATTCATTCTCCTAAACTGTAAGGAATTGGATCAAGCTCACCAACCCACAAGAAACTCATAAACCAAAATATTAATATCCAGTCATGGATTACTGTGTAATGAGAAATAAAAGAGAAATACCAAGAGGACTAGAATGTGTGCTGACTGAAAAGTATGTTGCATTCCCCGTAGGAATGTCATTTATTATTTATTCATCAAACGTGTATTGATGTCTGATTTATACCAGACATTTTGTGAGACACCGGATGAAAAGTCAAATAGGGTATAGTCTCCACCATCAAGGAACTTACTGACTAGTTAGAATGACAGCCAAGTAAAAACAGCAACTATAGCAGTGTGAAGAGAAGAAGATTCCAGATGCAAATGGTGATCTGGAAGGGCTTCTCTGAGGGGATGAAACAAAGTGAAATAGAAAGTAAATAGAAGTCTGTTAGTGGAAGGAAATAATTAGTTCATTTGAAAATCTCTGGTTTCCGGACCTCTGGAATGGCATGGCCCAAAATCAAGGTGAGAGTTCCAGGCATGAAGGCAGGTGTGACTGTGGATTGAGGCCTCTCTGCCTGCTATCTCTAATGATGGATTTGTCTCTCCATTGGATCCTATCCATTTTCAGGCAACTCAGTTCCAGTTTATACCACATATTTTTTATTCACTCATCCTACAAATTCTTTGAGCATCTACTGTGTACCAGGCAGTGTCCTAAGCACTGAGCATTAAGTAGTGAACAAAATGAAATCACTGGCCTTCACAGAACTTAGAATCTAATTTTTAAAAATACCCTCCCTTAACCCATGTACTCTGTCAGTTACCTTCCCATTTCTCTATCAAACTTAACTGTTTCTACAACCAACCGTTTCTATCACCTCATCTCTTTTTTTGCCCTCATCTACTCTAAATATTTTCACTCCACTCCCAACACTGTCCTCAATGATGTCATAACAGCCTCATGTGTCAAAGCCAGTGGCCACATCTCATTCTCATGTTATTCAAACATTCAGCAGAATTAGACACTCTTGCCTGCTCCTTTCTCTTTAATACTTTTTTTCTTTTCTTTCCTTTTGTTTTTTCTTTTTTGGTTTCAAAGACAGATTATCCTTCTATCATCTCACTGATTCCTCCTTCTCTATTTCCTTTGCTTCTCTTGCCTGGACAGAACTCCAAATGTTGTAGTAACTCAGGCTCAGTCCTGAGTGCACCTGTATCTTTTCTCCTACCCATCCTCCCCTTTTTTCTCTTCTCTTCCCTTTTCTATCTCTGAGGAATGTGTGATCCTTACAATTTTTTAAGTGATTGATTTAGAATATAGAAAACAATTTAAGAGGGAGAATGTCAGGATTAGAGTTACATTAAAAATTATTTAGCAGTCTCCTAATTTGTCTTCTTAGCGTATATTTGTGATGGAAGAAGGATAGTTGAATGACCTTAATCATGAAAATAGGGCTATGATGTCCAAGTGCTTGGGGATATTTACCTATAGTTCGAGGAGCCCTTCTCACTGGAACGTGTGGAAAGTAAACTGACACATTATTTTGCTTGGGTTCCTTTCTCCTATGCTATGTATATTATATACCTTTAAGTCAAAAGGAGACTGCAAGTAATAACTTGATAACTTATGTTGGTCTACCTATATTCTATTCATGATAGATATTGTCTCTGAGGCACTTTGTTCTCTGTGAGGGAGACATAGAAATGTCATAGTCCAATTACAATATTTGGAGCTCTTTTATTGAGTGATAATTTATAATAATGCTAATCTGACTTTAAAATATTATTTTCTAGTTCTGTTAATAGATCCTGAGATTATTTGGGGAATGAAACTCATCATCCTGTGAATAACTGATTATCTAAACTTAATGCTCGTATAACATAATATTTATTTTCAATCATGCACACCAATGTCAATGTACGAATTCAGGGTATATGGTAACTTTCCCTGAGTTCCAGACAGAAATCTATGAATAGTGCTATCTTTACTATAGGATGGAATAAAAATACTAGCAGATAATTTCTGAACATTGATGGCTTTGTTCTGAGCATTTTACTGTATGAATTCACGTAACCCTCACAAGAACTCTATGGCGAAGTTAAACAACTTGGTTATGTCACAAAGCTAACAAGGCTCAAGTCTATCTCCAGAGTCTGTGTTCTTCATCGCCAAGCTGCAGTATAAAGATAGATTTATGCCATTAGAATAGTTCCATATCTATGCCATTATGTTTGAACATACTGTTATCTTTAATTAGCATCATGCTTGATGAGGATAAATATGTTTCTGAGGCCTGACAGGAGGAAAACTCTACACAGGGGACCATTCCTCACTCCCCCACCTATCCTGAAATCCATCACAGCCCATTGCACCCAGTCACTTCTGGTACTGGACCATCTCCGACTGTTACAATTTGGGTGCTCAAAAAGGATAGGCAGTGTTGTATTTAGCTATACAATAGCAGAATATAAAATATAAGCAGCTTTGGGCAAATCAGATCAACAGTTATAGGTAAAATTGGATAATTTAGCTCCTCATAAATAACTGCACATCAGCGAAAATTTTATTCATGAAATATTTGGGTGACTATTTTAACTCTACTGTTTAAGATGTTTTTATGTAAAGGAACATAAAAAGAAGCACTGAAAGTGGAAACAATTACCTTGAGTCAAATACTTGGCATTCTCCAATCAAGGCAATATGTTATTAAAACAATAAATTAGCTAACTGCAGTTTTGTTTGTAAGGCATTACCACATCTACACTTCAGGAGTCAAATGATATTTTTTCCTTGCTTTTGAAGATGACAAAGCTTTCTTCCAAAGTGAGACTCTAAAAGTGTCCTTCTCTTGTATCTCCATCATTTCTGGTTCTATCCCAGCATGTCTTTGTCTCTATTTCCTCTATCTTATAGTCTCCATTGGGGGTTTTAATATAATTTCGTAAGGTACATGTTTGAATCTGTCATTGATCTTACTTCTTTATAAATATGTCTCTCTGTAGGGCTCATATGTTTATTTTGTTAGCAATCATAATGAGATGATACCAATAGTGTGTAGGAAAGAAGAAAACAATTTTATGTTGTAGCTCTAATTTAAATCTTTGGAGCTATAGTTCAGACTTGTGCAATAATATTTGCTGTTGCTGCTGGTTTGGGGGGGTTGTGGGGAAGATAAGCGGAAGGATAAAAGAATGTGGATAAAGAAAAGCATATAAGAGGAAAGCAAAATGCTATGATGAAAGAAGGGTTTTGTTTGATCTTCTATATAAAGTGAACAAGTTTACAAGGTAAGGCTTGAGGTAGGGTAACTGAGATAAGACCTCAGTCCCAGTGAGAGAGGACTTTGGAGCTGAAGTTTATCTGAATCCTATTCCAAGGTGAGGTAAAAATGGAGCAAGGCAAGGGTTTCCTACCAGAGAGAAGGGAAAACTGAGGGATGAAGAGAAGCAGGGTCCAATATTGCGAACATACTTTTCAGGTGGAGTGAAACACTAGCCTCTGAAGCGGGAAGGGGATGGTGGGTGGGTGGAAGAGGTGAGAGCTAACAAAGAAAGGATGGTCAAGAAGAGAAACTATTTTCTACCTCATCCAATATTAGTTCTGAAGTATTAAGGTTTTTCATTGTAGTAAAGTGATATACTGCTTTATGAACAAAGGATAAAACACATAAAACCACTAAGAAAATAAACACAGAATATGTATATTTAGTAGTGAGAGATTCACGAAAAACAACAGCATGTAGCCATAAATACAGAATAGCCCACAAGTAGCCAAAGGCAACGGTCGAGGAAACTAAGAGGGGGAGAGAACATAACTAATGTTCATGCACTCAGCGTTGTACTAAGTCATTTCATTTATTTGGTTTTATTTTATCCTGAGACTATCTCTGTAAAGCTTATTTTATCCTCATTTTGTAGATATGTTAATAACTTAAGATCATATTATTTTTTAAAGGATGGAAATAGAATGTTTACTTTAGACTCATATTCTTTCTATTCTGCTATTCCTTGTGGCATTCTTGTTAAAATCAGAACACCATGCTGACTCTAAGAATAATTCTACTCTTTGAGGTTAATGTTTGCCAAACTTTTTATGTCATACAGCACCATAGGTTAAAGAGAATCGATCATTCACTTCCACTGTACGTATCTATTTTGTATAAAGTGTGTGTATGACTCTATAAAAATATAATGTCCCTTATGAAACATACACAAAACTGTAAAAGTATGAGTTAAAACTAAATGACCTAGAGTCTGTCATACAGAGCGAAGTAAGCCAGAAAGAGAAAAACAAATACTGTGTGCTAACTCATATATACGGAATCTAAAAAAATGGTACTGACGAACCCAGTGACGGGACAGGAATAAAGATGCAGTTGTAGACAACGGACTTGAGGACACGGGGTGGGGGGCGAAGGGGAAGCTGGGACGAAGCGAGAGAATAGCATTGACATATACACACTACCCCACGTGAAACAGATAGCTAGTGGGAAACTGCTGCATAACACAGGGAGATCAACTCAATGATGGACGATGACTTAGAGGGGTGGGATGAGGAGGGTGGGAGGGAGTCGCGGGAGGGAGGGGATATGGGGATATGTGTATAAATACAGATGATTCACTTTGTTGCACAGCAGAAACTGGCACAACAGTGTAAAGCAATTATTCCAATAGAGAGCTTTAAAATATGAAAAAAAAACCTAAATGTAATTAAAAGTGCTAATATTTCCAGTTAGTATCCCAAATGGTTGTCTAGTTCAGCCACCAGAGTAAAACAGACCCTGCTTTGGAAAACGCTGTTCCGTATCACCATTACCACCTCCTGTGAAGCATGCGTTGGGCTATATAAATACGGCGAAATCGCAGCATTTAAGCCTCCTCAGCAGGTTACAATAATGATGAATCCGTTCTGGTGACCAGCATATCTTCTGGTGTGATAAAAGTCACAGTTAACTAAAGGACACAGCTCCCTTACCTAATGCTTTATTGAGAGGAGATGCCATCTGCAGCATGTTGTTTTTTAAAAAGTCCTAGTAGACCTGCATGCACTGCTAAGTGGGACTCAATGACACATACGTTGCAGAGGTTACTTGTTATTCCTGAATCTCTGAGAGACGTAACTGCTCATCTTATGATGGCTCTTTCCTCCTCCCATGCCACAAAGATTAATTGTTTCGGGTAATGTATTCCTACATATATTAGTTAATTGGCTCCTTCCCCTCTCTCTGCTTTTTTTCTTTTTCTTTTTTTTTTTTTTTTTAAGTGTCGGGAGGTGTGGAAGGTGAGATCAAGTCCAACAGGTCCGAGGACCAGAGATGTGATATGCAGAGACTGCAGCTGTAATTACAGGTCACTGTGTGGAGCCTTATAAGAGGATGTCCTCACTGTGAAGCCTTCTGTTTTGTCAATACTTTTACATCAATACTTGGCAGTCAGTTCTGCTGCTTTAGGGTTTCAGCGTATAAAACAGACAAAGCCACTAATATCAAATTGGAGCTACTTTGCATTTGCAGTTGACAAATCCTATTTTAGAAATATGCATGAGCCTGAGGATTAGATCAAGCTTTTAACATTTACATTTTTTTCCAGCAGGAAAGTCTCTGATCCTCTCCTAATTTACCTGTTGTTGATTTCCTGAATCTTTTTAAATCCCTTGCAACTGAAGCTGGTCTCTCCATCAGAGATGCAATTAACCAAATCCCTGACTAGAGTGTATGCAGCATCTGTTATAAAAGTATAAAAGGTTAACTTAAATCCCAGCACACAAAGGAGATGTCAGGCCAGAACAGATCAGCGCGGAGAATTACCTGGAGGGGATACAAGGTTAAGGTGGAGCATATGTACAGTTAAGAGGATGTTTATGACTAGCGGAATCTGTTTTTCAGACTGCGAAGACTGGAAGGTTAGACATGACATGTCTATTATGAATCAACAAAATTCATGTTCTGCAGCTTTTGCCTGACAACAGAAGATGTACCTATTTTTCCCTATGCAACTCCAAAACCAAACAAGGAGTTGTAGGGGTGTCAACTTTCATCTCACATAAATGCTTAGGTATTTTCTATTTTTAAAGAACAAGAGAGCAGTTTTTAAAAGATCATGCACTGCCTGAGTTAGGTGGATTAGGAAGCAGGTAATAGCGAACTAACTTTATTATATATATAGACAGGCCTCTTTCAACCAGCTATTGTAGGATGGAATAATAAAATCTATTAAAATATTATCATTTTGAAACTACTAATTATAAAGTAAATGGGCTTACATGTTATGATTTTAGATGGAATTATGCAGCAGGATAAAGGTGGCCCTACATACATTCTTTGATACTCCTCCCACTGAGAGGAGGGTTGTAGGTCCTCCCCACCTGAATCTTGATGTGCTCTGTGAGCCGCTTATCAGTAAAATATGGCAGGGGTGATGCTGTGCGAATTCTGGACCAAAGCCTCAGGAGACTGGTAGCTTCCATTTCCTGTCTTTCAGAATCTTCACTGCTGTATGGGCCCTAAGCTGTAGTGCAAGTCCAGCTGTCTTGAAAAGACTGTGTGGTGGCGAGGCCTGAGACGAGAGAGAGAGAGAGAGAGAGAGAGAGGCAGGCATAGTTTAATTCAGTCTCTCAGCCTTGCCAAGAGCCCAGACATGTGAGTGAAGCTGTCTTGGGCCCATCAAACTACCTTAGCCATCAACTGGATACTACCAAGTGACCCTTGTTAACATTATGTGGAGCCAAATAATTGCCAAGGAAGACTCTGCATCGGTTGGCATCCCACAAAAGCGTAAAGTGTATTAAAAGGTGGTTGTTCTAAACTGCTAATCCTCAGGGTATTTTGTTAAAATAACAGGTAATTGAGCTGGTAGCTATGACAAATTTCATTACTTTTATAATTAATCCTTAAGAATTAGGATATTTTCAATTCAAGATTAGTAAATGTAAAAAGTAAATATGATACCTGAGGAAATGGAAATTATAAAACAGTATTGTCAGAGTCATACATTCTACTGAGGACATCCTTAACTTGATGTAATTACATAGATAAAACTATGAGGGAAGTGTAGCATAATATTTTTGTTTCTTCACCATCCTGATAGGTGAGTCAGATGTGTTTTCTTTAAAGTTGCATATTCTAGACCTCGACCATTGTCCCAAATTTTTGGATTTTACAAACATATAATGTTACATCAAAGGCGAATTCACTCTGTTATAAATTTGTCCTGGCTGTCAGCTGAAATTCTCTATACTTGTAGATTTAAAGCCCATAGCATAGGCAGTTAGATCTCCGAATCCCTGCAAATCTATATGGTGTCTAGGGATGAAGAATGACAGCTTCTCCTTCCCCTCTTCCCCCGTTCCTCCTCCATCTCCTCTTCCTCCTCCTCCTTTTCTTTTCCTTTCTATATATCTTGATCTCTGATCTCCTAATTTCACTGAATTAGTTCTATGTGGGTCACTTTACCATCTTCCTGGGAAATATTTCACACAGATATGAGGTGCAATTCTTTTTATTATTACTACTTAAAATTGAAATTACTCCTGAAAAGCATCTTATGGCTTTCAGCCTCTAATGAAGGTTTGATGTGGTAAAGATTTTACACCAGCTAGGCTGCCCTTCCAATGCTTTTTCATTCCTCTCCAGGTACCTCCATTCCAGAAGACTCAAATTTTCACTTTGTTTTGCCAAGAAATTTTTTCCCTATCCTTTACATTTTTGCAAGTACATTCTTTTATATATAGTTACTAATTAGCTGTTAATCCTGAAACAATATTCCTAAATTTATCCCCAGCAGAGAAACTGACAGAGGTGAGAGCTTCCATTTTTATCATTTTCCTACCCTATGTGTGTCTTTGGATAAAGGGGAAAAGGGGAAAGGACATTTTTCAGATGCTACATGGCTCCAGGATTGGAGTAGGAAATCAGACACAAGTGAGTCCAGTATCTTGTCTAGTATCAAGCTTTCCTAATGATTTCAAGGATACAACAATAAAGAGGCTCAGATAAAGAAAAGAGATCTCTGTGACATTGAGGATGATTTCCCAGGTCCTTTCTTTTCACATCAGACTTGCATCTTTGGCCCAAATTAATATAGGAGGCCTTCAGGTGAAACTTTGTGTGTCATTACCTCACAGAGCAGGAAGATTATTTAAATTATGAACACTTCCACTTTATACGCCGGAGAGTTGTATAGCTTATGTGACATTCTCCAAGGAAGTCAGGCCTCATAACTCTATAGATCTTGGGTATATTTACTAAAAATAACCCTAAACTGGCAACCTTCTGCTAATGGCTTTCTGCATAAGAGGACCATTCCTTCTAGAAAATATAATTTGCCTATTTATATGGAGGTCCAGTTGACAAGATTAAACAAAGTGACCTACTTTCTTTCCTTTTCTGAGAAAAAGAAAGTAACTCTGGTAAAGTGAATGACCTGGTCAAGGCCAGGTGCTCTGATGCTTTTCTCTCTCTGTGTCTCTCTGTTTCTTTCACACACACACACACACACACCCCTTCTCTTCTACCGTTCTCCCTCTTCTCTCTCTCTTTCTCTGTCACTTGCTTGTTCACACTCTCTCACTTCAATGTCAATGTGTACCTCACTTTTTTCCTATGACTCTTTTTAGTGTCCATTATCTCACTGTTTAGTCAAAACAACTCTGTTAAATATATGTGTATATATATGTATATATACACACACACACGTATAATTGCTTATACTTTAAAAATAAAAATATATTTCAGGTTTGAGGGGTTTCATTACCTTCTTTTAAACTGACAGCAACTTAACAAGCAATCACTGAACCCCTTCAATATACCTGGCATTACTCAGGATACTGAGGACTTAAGAAGGGCTGAAATCCTACTGGGATGTCCCAATACTCCTGTATCAGTTATTCAAATATTGCAATGTTCGTGTATTGGTTTTTTCCTTTCCCCCTGTGTCAGTTTGCTCTCCAGGCCTCTTCTTGGATCTGCAACTACTGGGATCAGGCCACTAAAGTTTTATACCTGCCTCAGGTGGCTCCCATGATCCTGCTTCACCTCTAAACCCAAATTTTCTCCATGCAGAAACCAGTTAACCACTTTTTTGCAAATCTTGCCTCCCAGCCACCTTTATTAGGGAGTAGCCCAGTTTATAGGGTTAACCAGTGCCCTGCTTAAAATCCTCATCATGGGCATTACTGGGCAACCATTGTGGACTTCCCTTCCAGGCGCCACAGGTCTTACACACACTCATCTGGCCAGAGCTACACAGACCATAACACTAGCAGAAGTGCCAGCATCTAAGGGGACTTCTGTCTCTTGATCATCTGGTTCCTGACATTATGACCACCTTTCATTAGCTAAGAGCTTTTCATTTCCCTTTTCCCAAATCTAAATTGCCTTTATGTAGCTGCTTGTGGGAACCATATCCTTTGCAGGTCTTAGATTCTGAGTTTCAGGGAAAAACTTGGAGAGAAGGTAGGCAGGCAACTGTGGGAATAGCTCAGTCTCTGGTATGGTGCTCTCAGCTGAGCAAGCATGGCTGACGTTTCTGAGACAAGACCTGCGAAGAATGGTGGGACTTTGATTAATGACGAGGGATATGGCATTCCTAGGATGTGGGTTCCACTTTCCATCATCTGGTTGAAATTTGCCTTCATTCAGTGGAAGGAGGTCATTAAGATGTACCTAATGTCTGTTGATCATGTCATTAAGAATCTTCATTTTAATAATTAAAAAGAGAGCTAATGCATATTATAAAGCACTTAGCCTGAGACAGGGCTTGTTTAAAATATCTTTTAACTAGTCTGAGTGCTAGATTTACTGTTATCATCCCTATTTCGCAGATGAGGAAACTGAGGCATTGAGATATTATCTAAAGCTTAAGTGACAGAGCAAGAATTTGACTGCAGGAAATTGTGAAACAAAACCTACACTCTGAACAATAAAAATATGCCACCTCTCCACAATGTATCTCTTCTTATCTGATCTAACAAAATTGGTTTGCCTTAATAAAATTTGACATTTCAATGAGCTATTTTCCAGACTTGTTTCATGTAGAATTGCTACATTATCCTCAGGTTTTCATTCTTCCCTATTGCAGAATTAAACCACCTTGTTTTCAGTAGCTTCCAGCAGAGAGAGTGGAGTCTATTTCTCCACCCCATTAATGCTACACTTGGCCATGTGACTTGCTTTTGCCCAGGAAATGTGAGTGGAAGTGGCAGCATTTTGGTTCTGATAGAGACCTTATAAGGCATCAGGCATCTCCGCTTGCTGCTCTTTTGAGCTTCTGTCATTGCAATGAGTAGATTTGCTGGGTAACTGCTGTTTCCAGAGTGATGTTGGTTACACGTTGTGGATCTGAACCCAAACTTCACCTTGGAGCCCAGCCTCAATAACGTGTAACATTAATGTGTAATTGAAACAGAGGTACTCAGAAGAATCCACTCTAGATCAGCCAAAATCTTAGTGGATCTGCAGACCCAGAAACAGAAGAGTAAATGCTTTCTTTTGTAAGATATTGTTTTAGAGTCCTTGATTTTGTAGTATTGCAACAATACCTGATAAATACTTTCAATAAAAGATATTTTGAGACTTCCCTGGCAGTCCCGTGGTTAAGACTTCGCCTTCCAATGAAGAGCGTGCAAACTCGATCTCTAGGCAGGGAGTTAAGATACCACATGCCTTGGGGCCAAAAAACCAAAACATAAAACAGAAGCAATATTGTAAAGAATTCAACAAAGATTTTAAAAATGGTCCACATCAAAAAAAACCTTAAAAAAGATATATTAAATATATTAAAATATAAGACATTAATCTAAGAGCTGTAAAAATCCTAAATACAGTTGTTACTTTTTACACACACAGACACATGACCGAAACAAAAGAGTTTGGAATTATGAATAATGTTATTGATAGTAAGAGAAATTGAGAATATACATCACATAATGTCTATCAATTTAATGAGGAAATGTTAGGAAATTTCATGTTTTTCCCTTATGCCAAATCATGACTCTGACAGTCATTTCAAACAAATGTACTGCTAACACTTTCTAAAACTCAACAAATGTTTCGGAAATCATTAGAATAATTTAATGAAACATCAGCACTATAACATATATCACTTTGACAGTGTTTGGTAATAGTTTAATTTTATTTAGAAAATGAAGATAATACAGTTTTAAAGTTTTGATATCTATAAAAAATGATCTTACCCTACTGGTTGTCACATATTTTGAATATTGCTCTTCAATATAAACATAAATGGCACATGGCCTTTTCCTTAGGATAGGTCTTCAGGTTACTAGGAAAATGGATATCTAAAGATAAAATTAAATTAAGCAAGGGAAGAATGAGTATAGCAAGGAAAGACACTGTATGAAACAAACTTGCAACATGTACCCAGATTCTGAACTGAACTGTCTTAGCCTACAAAACGTGTTTTATCTCAACAATTTTATTCCATTGCGGTCAGGATGCCATTTTTGTACTGAGGAGAAGTTTGTGGACAGAGGAATGTAACTTTCCTGTTGGCTTATCTCACGTTTTCCAGACTGGCATGGAGTTTTTGTGGAGTTGAAAGCTTATAAAATTGGGGGACTCTTCTTAAGAAAAAAGACAATTTTTTAATATAAAATTAGTATTGAAAAAGAGTAGCTATTTAAAAAAAATGAATTACAAGAAATTAGTGCAGCTTTTGAGCTTCTAATCGCTTTGGCAATCTGCCATAAATACTCAGAGCTTGCCAGTTGCACTCTGCCATTCTTGCTCTCCTAGGATACCTGACAACTGCTGCAGTTCTCCCCACAGGGACTCTGCTGTGGGGGAGAAGCACTAGTTTCATGGTAAACCTCCCTCTGCTGATTTTTGACACTCTTTCTTAATGTCCACTTAATTTCCATATACTTTTTTCTGTCAAAGTTTATTTTTCATCTGTCCTACCTTCATTCTGCAAACTTCTTGAGTTTATTATATGTTTTAAGTATAGTATTCCATACTATATTCAAAGGTACTTCTGACATACATCCTGTTCTAAAGAAGTCTATGGTTTAAGGAAAACCGCCATGAAAGTCAAACATTATAATTAGTGCTAGAGTAGAAATATGCTATGGATATTAGGCTAAGAAAATAAGGGAAACAGTAGACAATTATGTCTAGGGAAACAGAAGGACTTTGCAGAGGTGATGGAGCTTCTACTGAATTGTGAAGGATGGGGAAGTTTTGGGTAGGTAAAGAAGAAGTAGGACAGGTATTTGAGACAGAGCCATGACTCATATATAATGGAGTGATTTAAAAGCACAGAAGTCCAACACAGTAGTTGACAAAAAATAGTTAACCTAACGTGACCAGGATGAAGTATATGAGAGGGGTCTTAGATCTCATAATGGCAAGCTGTGGTGCTACCCTAAACAGCCTGCACCTCTGCAATAGAAAGTATGAATATAATGTATCATATTCATATATTATGTATTATATTCTATTAGAATATTATATTATGTATATATATTCACATATAATGTATTATAAACAGAAGCTTGGCATAATTGCAATTTTAGCAGCAATAGGGAGGGGACATTTGTGAGATGAAGTTTGAGAAAGGAAGTGGAAAGACCAGTTAAAAGACTGTTTTGTAGTTGAAGTTTTGATACTTCTACTTGACTGGTGACAAGGGAACCTTTATAGGAAAGGAGAATAATTTGCTAGGAGATGTGGCTCTTTGAATGCAATATCAAATGGGTTTAAAACTATTCCTTGATTCTAAGTAAAAAAAATAATCATCTTTATTATATCTTTTGATTAACATTTAAAAGTGATAGAAAACTACTCACAAACAAAACCCAGGCATGAAGAAAGTTATTCTTTGTAATGTTTTTTCATGAAAGAAAATCGTTAAAATTTTGTGAAACAGATAATACACCAATGTCTATGAGATTTAAATGGCTGTGAAAACATGGTCAAATTGAAATGCCATGTTACCCTCCAATTGCCGAGTGTACCATGAGTTGATTTTCATTTTTTGCACCGAGGAACCAGGTAGGTAAAAAGGATAGGACGTCAATAAGAAGGAGGGGATAGGGAAAGACCTTGGGGAGGGAAGATCATGGGTGGACAGAAGCTCAATGGAGGTATCCAGGACAATTACATGATAGGGATTCATTCATGTTAGAATGTTAGAACAATGCTGGAGAAGGCAAAATTTCCATCATTTTAAAAGTGGGAGTACACTTCTGGGCATATACCCAAAGAAAACCATAATCCCAAAAGAAACATGTGCCATCATGTTTATTGCAGCACTATTTACAATAGCCAGGACATGGAAGCAACCGAAATGCCCATCAACAAATGAATGGATAAAGAAGATGTGGCATATATATACAATAGAATATTACTCAGCTATAAAAAGGGATGAGATGGAGCTGTATGTCATGAGGTGGATAGACCTAGAGTCTGTCATACAGAGTGAAGTAAGTCAGAAAGAGAAAGACAAATATTGTATGCTAACTCACATATACGGAATCTAAAAATGGTACTGATGAACTCAGTGACAAGAACAAGGACGCAGATGCAGAGAATGGACTGGAGAACTCGCGGTTTCGGGGGGGCGGGGGGTGAAGGGGAAGCTGAGATGAAGCGAGAGAGTAGCATAGACATATATATAGTACCAACTGTTAAATAGATAGCCAGTGGGAAGTTGTTGTATAACAAAGGGAGTCCAACTCGAGGATGGAAGATGCCTTAGAGGACTGGGATGGGGAGGGTGGGGGGGACTCGAGGGGGGGGGGTTGAGGGAGGGAGGGAATATGGGGATATGTGTATAAAAACAGATGATTGAACTTGGTGTACCCCCCAAAAAATAATAAATAAATTTTTAAAAAAGTGGGAGTAGTTCCATCGTTTAAAAGGTGGGTCAAATATCAGTAAGCCTTTTCATGTTCAACGATGAAATATCGTGGTTTCCATGACATACTTTTAAAACATATAGTCAGTGCCATTTGTTATCTCTAGGCCCTTTTAAATGATGCCAAAAACCCAAGGAAACAAGCCTTGAAGTAATGTTTAAATCTCCTGAGAGTTATTAGACTAATGTCTAAAATTGATCAAGATAACTCCACTTCTATCCTCTTTGATTTCTGGTTTATCACAAATCACAGCTCCAAACGTTTACTTTAGGATTATATACTGGCTCTGCACACCCCATCTCTGATGATGAGTTTTGCACACATGCTTCTGTTTGATCTTAGTGCTTTCCTTTGGAAAGGCTTCTAACTTTTAACCTTTGGTTTCACCTACATTCTACTCCAGTCCTGCTAGACTGACCAGTCTGGCCTTCCGTCCAGCTAAGGTCAACAAACACAAAGCACAAATATAGAGGAACTTAGATAGGGTGAGAAGATAGGAGAAAAGCAGAGACATTTTCAGAAAGAAAGAATAAACAAGATGGTTCTTGCACTCGTAACGTGCCCTTGAGAGGTGAATATGTATAACTAACACTGGACAATGTAAAAATGGCAAAGTGAAAATATTGAGTATTTTCTGAATTCTGACCTAGTATATTGATATTTTGGTAGGAAGGGCCACTTTTGGATCACAGAAGCACAGGACATGTTTTCTCAAGTGTGGGAACAAGAGAGAAGGTTGGATGGGGAGGGGTATAGCTAAGTACTATTCTCGCAGTGTGGCTGCAAGTAGAACAGACTCTTTAGTCTAAAGGAAGACATGAGCCCTGTGTCCACTGTTTCTCATACAAACTATTGGAACATATTGTGTCATCATGAAAAAAGGAAAAGTTGATTTCAAGGTCTGCAGTTTATTCTGTTACTTTGAGTTTCAAAACATGTAACTGTTCTGAAGCTCAGATTTTTTAATCTGAAAAAATGAAAATTTAATAATTATTAGAATAAAATGTGATGAGGTAATGTATGCTAGCACATAGGAGGGTTGAATAAGTGAACAGATAGGTCTTATCTTCCCATCAAAATGAAATATTTACAACTAATTGGTGTATTCATTCTTCACATCAGGATAAAGTTTTGTCAGTATTAAGAGAGATGAATTTTATGACATCTCTTTTAGGCCATCAGCTAAGCTTATATTATACCTAATCTGATTCTATTTAGGCATGGACATAACACTAAGTTTTATAACTGATGTATAGGGTTCATGGTAGTAAAATTGTATTTGAAATGCCATATGTATTAGGTTGTTTATTTTATGCTGCCTTACTTTACATCAACTAAGGTGATTGATACCTACATTTTGGCATGATAGTTTGGATGTCATACTTTAAAATTTTTCCTATTTGTGGTATGCAATACTTAATATTTATCTTCTTCTTGTCAAAATATTCCCAATTAAATTTTAGAAAGCTCTTTAATTTACTTATACAATTAATTGTGTAGCCATTATAAAGTCGTCTTTCCTAGATAAAGCATTTGGATAGTTACCTCAAAAAAAAGTCATATATTAGAACCACATGTTAACAATGAATATCTGTGTAAGACAGGATTGTGGACAGCATTTTCACTTTATGTGTGTGTGTGTGTGCCTGTGTGTAAATTCTGTTCACAGAAATAATTTTTAAAAGAAAATAATATTAAATGTGCAAAATGGGTTTTGGTTAATTGAATAAAAATAAAGTAAGTTTATTAATTATTCTTATTTAACAATCTTACATATGGAGAAGGAAAGAGGTAGGGATTGAAATATTCTTTTCTAGTATGCCTGATATTTGCCTATAAAATGTCTATGTTTGACTCAGCTCTACAAAAAGAAGGGAAAAATTTGTTGAAATACTCCAAAGGATGAAGTGGAAAATATACGTAGTTTACTATGCATAACATTAGCTAACACTAACTGAGCATTGATCATACTAGGGATTTTACATTTACTGTTTTATTTTATTGTCACAAAGTCTCATAGGACAGGTATTCTTCAACATTCCCATTATACAACTAAAGCTTAGAGAGCTTGAGCTTTGTAATTCTCTAGGCATGTGTATCCAGGATCTAGATAGAGGTCAAGACAGAGGAGAATTCTACTGATTTGGCTTCACATATAAATACATATAAACAAATCTAATTTCACTTGTCAACTTTTTCCTACCCCTGACTCTCACACCTGTTCCTGAATTATTTCACAACATAAGCCATTTTAACTTTAAAAATATAATTTAAATCACATCAACCTCCTGCTTCAAATCCTCCAATGATATTCCACTGAAATTAGAATAAAACCTAAGCTCCTTAACATGACCTACGAGACGATGCAACATATGTCAGCTTACTATCTTACTAACCTTGACATGTGGTGTTCTCTTTCTTGCCGTAATGGCCTTGTTTTAAATGTGCACAGATCGTTTCTGTTTCAGGACCTTTACAATTGATATTCTCTCTTCCTGTTCTTACCCTACACCTTTATAGCTGCTCACCGTTTTTCACCATTCAATTCTCTGTTGCAATATCATCTCTACAGAGAGAATGTAAGACATTCCTTACAGTCCTAACCAAAGTAATCTTTGCTTCCTCCACCTTAATGCACTCTGTCCCCTATATTGTTAAATGTTTCTTTGTAGTACCTGTCACTATTTAAATTATTTTATGTATTTGTTCACATTTATCATTTGTCTTTTCCAGCTTTACTAGGCCAGGGGTTTTTATCTGTTTTATTACTGACTCAGCAGTAGTAGAACTGCTACTACCTACAAACCAACCCTCCCAAACCCTCATTATATTAAATGAATGGATAGAATTTGAGGTGACATTAAATATATTCAGAAATATCTTAATTCTTAGACTCACATGGCCTTAATATTGCAAAAGACCTAAAAGACTCACATAGTTTAGAAAACTTTCTGAGGTTAAATGTTTCATATCACATGTTCATTAATCTCATGTCTGAGTACTTCCACGAGTAGGAAATGCATAACTCCCGTGTAAACCATACAGTGTAAATCATTATCTTGGTGGTTCTGGCTGCTAGAAAATTCTTCCTAAGATTGAGTTGAAAAGTATGGGCCTTTTTAATCCTACAACTATGCATAAGAGTGCCCACTGGGACCATGGAAGGCTTAAAACCTCAATTATTTGATAAGCACTATAATATGCATTGTGAATCTTATCTTCTGCAGGAGAAGATATCTTAAGTATATTTTACTTATTTTTTAAATAAGATGTTCTTTCATTATTTTTTATATTCCTTTCTGGACATCTGCCATTTTGACTGTATGTCCTCCGCATTGCAGGACATGGAACATGTGGGAAATAGAGTTGATTGTCCTCTAGCTGGCTGGTAAATGTTCCATAACTGGCTCTCCACATACAGTTTTGACTTGAATGTTGGTTGATATGCTGGTTTACTTTAATGAGTTAGATGAAAGTGAAACAACAAAGACCAACGTCTTTGTTCTTTCATCAATGACACAGGGGATTTCTTTGCTGAGTTGGATAATGGTTTTCAAACATTGTAAGTATATTCCTCAAAATTTTGAGTTATTCAGAATGTAATAGCTATAGACACAGACACACTTTTAAGTTTAATCATAATGCAACAGCTAGGGACAGGGGCAAACTTTAAAATTTAATCTTCTTGATGAACATTTTCTCCACTTTCTTAACTTTAGACAATCCACAGAAACACACACGCAAAAGAAGGCAATCTATGTGTAGCATTTTCTCATTACTGTGGTGTAAATACCCCCACCATGGTCAATATCAAGGTACAAATGTGACATTGTTGAATGCAAAGTTGGGAAAATACGCAGAGAAGTATACCATCTATATAGTATTTACACTATAAAGATGTGATTGAAATAAATAGCCTCAAGAATATCGATAATAGAAAAATGTAATAAAATAATTAGGCAAAGATGCGTATGCGTTACGTCAATATTTATTCCCTCTGTTTTAATATAATTTAATAAGTTTATGTAATTTAATTTTTAATAATGGCTCTGTTTAAACACTGGTTCACAAAATTCCTGAAAGTTTACCAGTTAGATTTTGTGAATTCTTAGTAGCTGGCTCTAGCCCATAATTTCTGACTGACTCAATACCCACTCCAAAGCCATTGTTTCCTTGCCACTATATACCCAGGGGTGGCCATGTCACACAGTTCTGGTCCATGAGACAAATGGAAGTCAATTTTCATGTTCCTGGGAGAGGTTCTGCTTTCTTTCCTTTTCCATCCTGCAGGAAAGTCAATGCAATTGCTGTAGCTGCAACAAGCTTGTTACTTTGAGGAAAACACAAGTCCTTTGCAAATACAGTGGCCAGGCCATGTTGTACTGATGAACTATCACCAACGACCACACACTCTGGCCTTCTTGCCATGAGAAAAAAGCTGTTTAGCTACCATGATTGGCTCTCTGTCACTTGAAGGAAAAAGCATTCCTAAATGATACAGAACTGAATCCAGTATTTGGCCAGTCTTGACTTATTGTTCATCCTGAGTCTAAATACTGCATATTAATTTAGAAAGACTAAGATTGGGTTCATTTTTTTTTTGATAGCCTAATCAAAATTTTGAATAACTGGACTGCCCAGGGTGTGTTTGTTTGTTTTGGTCTATCTGACCACTTATTCTGGATGTGAATTTTCTCATTTATGTTGAAGTTGTATGCAAATAAGTCTCTCCCCATGTCCCTGTCAGTTGCTTTGTCAGATGCCGGAAACAAAGTTTATGCTAGGAAATAGAGAACAGATTGGTGATTGCTAGGAATTGGGGGTGGAGGGTGACAAAATAGATGAAGGTGGTCAAAGGGTAGGTTCAAAATTCCAATTATAAGGTAAATAAGTTATGGGGAGGTAATCTACAGCAAGGTAACTCTAGAATTAAAAATACTATATTGTATATTTGAAAGTTGCTAAGAGAATAGATTTTCAAAGTTCTCACCACACACACACATACACACACACAAATTGTAACTATGTGAGGTAATAGATGTTTTAACTGATCTTATTGTGGTAATCATTTTGTGATATATACATATATAAAATCACTGTATCATATACCTTAAATGTACACTATGTTATATGTCAATTACAGCTCAACAGTTCTGGGAATCATACTCAAAATATGCTCAGGTAGACACTTGTATAATTTCTATTGTTAGGACTTGGAATTGGAATTTAACCCTGAGGAAGGAATTGGAATACGGAATTGGAATTTAACCCTGAGGAAGGAATAAATTACTGGATACTTTTGAGTAGAGACTGATCATTCTGGCCGCAGCAGCCGGGGCAGTGAACTCTGGTTTGGCCAGAGCGAAGGAGGGCAGGGAGGCCAGCTGGGTCATAATTATGGGGGTTTAGACATGAGGGTGGTGAGACTTGGTATGCCTTGAAGGTAACTAAAGCTGTCAGTTATAAAGGAAAGAGAAGAACCAAGAACGGTTGCTTCTTATTTTTTCCTGGTTTCTTGTATTTTCCTGAGAAACATTGCGTTTTTTTTTACTGAATATCGTATTAATAATGAATGCTAATATTTATAAAGCATTACATATACATATACATGTGGTGTTTGTGTATATATATATGTATATACTCATTTCAATCTTACATTAACCCTATAGGTTGGCATTTTTATTATTCTCATTTCCCAGATAGAAAATTTAGAAACAGAGCATTTAATAGCTAGTTACTAAATCATATGAGCCGTAGGAAGGAGCACAGCCAGAATTTGCGCATTTGTAATCTTGTAACCACCATGATTTTAAACAGAACTGTGTGGAAGGGAAGACTGGAAATAAAATTTCAGGTTTGTGTGGTAGTGCTGAGGCAGCTATTAACCATGAAAGAGTCATAGAGGAGCTGATTAGGAAATATTTAGATATCCCCATTAGGTGTAGGCTATGTGTAGCAGAATGGTATTATGTGCACTTCTTTGGCCTCCCCTTGCCTACCATTTTGGGACTTCCAAGTGCCTCCAACACTTGGCAATCAAAATATGTTTTCTTACCCCTAGTGAAGAAACTGATTAAGGAGTGCAATATCTCAGGCCATATCCCTCTCAAGAAAAGGTGAGATTCCTTCAGGTCTTGGGTCATTGTATCACAATTTGATTGTATCAATGATTATAATTCATATCTTTACATAGCAGTTTACTTAGCTTTACAAAGCACATTCTTACACTTCATATCATTTTGATATTAACTCTTACATTAACTCTACAATGTGTATCACGCAGGCATTATTATTCTCATTTCAGAAGTGAATCTGCTTGTCCTCATACAGATTAAAGACTATCAACCTGAAAATCAGTTACAAAGATGAGATCGTAATTAGAATTTCTCTAGTTCATATTGTTGTTTTTCCTAAGGACTTTCAACACAGCGTTAGAATTAAGAGTTCTGTTTGACTCTTACATGTCCAGGGGGCAGCACATGACTTAATGTAATGTAAGTGTGCAATAGAGTATCTTACCACATAATTCCAGGTAGTTTAAGGAGACACCTGACAATACTGATTGAGCTTGTGGTTGGTTTTCCATGCTGTCCAAACATGATCTTCAATCAATATCTACAGCACCCACAGGATTCTCAGTAGGAAGAAACACCTAAGTGTTTGGAGAGTCTAGGCGTGTGTAGCTTGTTCAGTTCCATGAAACTCTCAGCCTTGGTGAAGTGGCCTGGGCTGTGGACAAGCATTGAACTTATTTTTTCCCTTTTTTAAACTTAGCCAATGGGTCACACAAAATCTTCCCAGCAATGCATCACATTCTTACTCATGGCATTTCCATGGCCATGAATAGATGAGATTTTAAACATTGAGATTTTAAAGCTCACATACTGTGGTCTAAGACAGCATTCAAAATTTTAAGCCTATTTCCTCTTTTATTTTTTAAGCTCTTTATTGGAATACAGTTGCTTTATGCTGTTGTGCCAGTTTTTGCTGTACAACAAAGTGAATCAGCTGTATTTACACATATATCCCCATATCCCCTCCCTCCCTTCTGAGCTCCTTCCCACCCTTCCTATCCTAGCCCTCTAAGTCATCACCAGTCATCAAGTTGATCTCCCTGTGCTATGCAGCAGCTTCCCACTAGCTATCTATTTTACATTTGGTAGTGTATACATGTCAATGCTACTTTCTCACTTCGTCCCAGCTTCCCCTTCACCCCCCCCACCCCCATTTCCTCTTTGATAAACTTAAACTCAAGCTTTTCTCACAAATAGTGCTCCTCCCCCTCTGATCATGGAGTTTAGGAAAAGAGCCTTCACGAACCCTCCCACTGAAAATCACTGACCTGCACTACTTGCAGGCTTCCTGGGTTCACAACATGCTCCTTTCTCTTGATATCTTATCAGGAAATGGTGGGAAGAGGCAGGGAGGACAACCTAAAGGAGAAAAGAGGCAAATGAAATCATCATCTTTTCTCTCCAAGGCCTATAGAAGGCATGACCAGCCTATTGATCCCACCTACAAGCGTCCCCACCATGCAGAGTCTCCCAAGCGGCAGGCAGCCTGTGCTCTCCCTACGTACCTGTTAACACGGAAATAAGTGATTCAGAAGGGAACTTTTGAAACAGGATCCAAAAATAAAAGCAGTGAAGAGAAGGTAGACCATGTAAGAACAAAGCGCATTTAATACTGATAGTTAACATCCAAAAACTGCATACGTGTTTTACTTGGCATCAAGCAATGTCCTTGACCCAGGTGATAACTTGTTTCCCTCAGGGTGAGAGAAGATTGGAGCAAGAAAACTGTGAGATTAACAGTAGGAAGACTAAAGGCACTGCAAAACAATGTTTTCTTTACTTTTTAATTTTAAAATGCTAAGCTTTTACATGGTTAAAGAAAACTAGTTATAAACATGTATTGCTTTACTGCTTACATCTTTCCTTGGGGCACTTTCTATTCTTCATTTCTCTTACTTGTTCTCTGGTCTGCAGTTTTGAAACAGCAATTCACTGCAGAGATCCCTGGGTTAAGTAGTGAGGGAAATCATTCCAGCTTAAGCATGTTAAGTTTGGAAGAGGGCACAGAATTCTAGAAGAAATTGAAACTTACAATTGTGCTTAATTGGCTTTAACCCTTCAACATATCGTGTAGAAGTGCATTGGGTAATAATATATACTGTTACACTGTGCAGATGTTAAAATGTAAAATCCTTTAAATGCAAACAGCACTTGTCACTCCATCAGCTATTCAAATTGTCAGAGATGTATCAGCCAACCCTAACTACCCTCTGCAGGCAATCTGGAGCCAGCCTGCTGTTTAATAACCAGCATTTAACAAGAAATAACATGTAGATGTGGTGTGTGGTTTAAAACATTGTGTTAAGCGTCATTAAAACTCAGTCTCCTAAGAGCCTTATTAAAAGAGCCCTTTCCTCACCATAATAAAACATTTCTCTGTGACTGTTTCGATCTAGATGCTAACAATACAAACAAAATGCCTCTTAATTTAGCATCCCACTAGAGGGCCATTGTGATTGTAGAACTGTAAAAGCAGGGAGAAGGAAAAAAAAAAAAAAACAACCCTAAACTACCCTTCCCAAATCCCACCTAATCAGTGAAACTAAAGCACTAGGAGCCTTTGATTTTACGATTTTATTTTTACAGGTTTTTTTTTTTCTTCCCTTATACTCCATGTGTTGTTATTACTTGGGGCTGTGCCTTTGTTCAGCATCAGGCAGAAAGGTTGTTGATGACTTAGAAATGGACCCTGCAACGTGGGGTCAGCAATTGGCAGTCGTTGAATGGGCTGATGCAGTTCTCAAGACAATGCAGACATGAAACCTGTAAGAATTCATGAGCTCTTGATGGTACTATTTATCAATATTTGAAAAGAAAATGAAATTTGCTTACCCTAGAGTTAGTGTGAAGTCCTCCCATCCTATTATTATAAGAGAAAATATGTGCATGATTGTGTCAGTTCGTAGAGATAATAATTAAAATCTTCTACTACAGAAATACAGAAAAATCCAATTCTGTTTCCAGTCTTCCTCCTTTGAAAAGGTATATGCCAAATGTCTCTGTGCAACTTTCCCCACTGCTTCATACACAGTTACAGAGCTAACAAAATCGGCAAATCACAATAATATTTTGATAGAGAATGCTAGCAAATTAGATTTAGGAAGATTTTATTCTATTGTTTTGTCTACTGAATAACTTTTCTAACCTGCAATATTTAAAGGGACTCAAGTAGAAGTATATAGGATCCTAAGTGGCCAGTTGACTAAAACTGACCTCTGCTTTCTTTTGAAATGACTACCAAGGAAGGAGAAATTATTTTATCTGATTTTTAGTTAATCTTGCCTACAAGACAGACAAGATGCCAAGCACACTGCTTTTATTTTCACTCATGCTCTTTATCCTAATGCTGGAGGAAGTATTGATATTTGGATAAATAAGTGTTTGGAACCCAGAGTCTCTAAATTTTCCTGAAATATAGAATAGCTTTCCAAGGTTTGAAAAATGTATACAATGCTACATATCAATTACATCTCAATAAAACTGGAAGGAAAACTTAAAATTGAAAATCGGATAAATAAAGTGAATTCAAATTCACTTTAGTAGCAGTTTCTCTGAATGTAAAGATCAAAGTTCAAACAGTCTTTCTTCACGAGAGGATGACTCTAACACACATGCAGTGCTGTGATACATTCTTCCTAAAAGCTCAGAGGAGAGGACCTGTAAAATCTTTATTGGTGAGCTGAATATTTCTTTAAACCTCTTCAATTTGAAAATACATGCTGATGGTGAAAAATGAGAGGGAAGACTGTATTATTTACTTGTAAGGGTGGCATGTCAAGAGTGTTCCCAATGTTCACTTAAGGAGAAGGTTGCATTTTCACTCTCTCTCTTGTTTCTGAGTAGGTAGTATTGTGAATCCACTACCTTTTCTCCACATTAAAATTCACTCCGGGCCCAATGAAATCTGCCAGATGATCCCCAGGAGGCCCTCTGGAGACAGAGCTATTAGTGAAGTGCACAATATAATTAAAGTGTAGACTGTGAAATACATTCACGCCAGTATGGTATGAGATATTACCTGCACGCAACTGTGGTTTTCTTTTGAAACCTCGCCATGTTGTGTTCCTCTGTGGCATTTTCCTTGTATACCACTTCCTCTTCAGTCCCTATGTGTTTCAGCAACTCAGAGAAATTATACAGTATTCTGTCTCAACAGAAAGTATGCTATCTAAAGTTAGCCCATAAGAAAGGTCTTATGAGATTCACAGATTTAACATAAATTAGATCATGATGTTTTAACTCTGATAGATAAAATTTCACATAGAGATTATGGTAATTTCCCAGAAATGGAAAACTTCACAGTATAACTTGCTATGTATTAATGTGCAATAAAAAAGACATCCATGCTAAATTGTAAATTCCCATTCATTCAGAAGCAAATTTTTGAATGCCTGCTCACAGGCTATACCAGGTACTGTGGATCTAAAAATGCAAAGGTACACACTTTACCCTCAAATTATTTATTGTATAGTGGGTGGATTGAACAACAAATAAAATCACTAATGAGGAGAAGGGCAAAGGGCAGTGAAACCACAAGAAAAGCACCATTGTTTAACCAGAAAATGCGTTTTACTTGCTGAGACTTGAAGACTAGGAAGACACATTCCAGGCAGAAGAGGCAACATGAAAAACAAACACACAATTACACAGCCTTGAAGGAGACTGTAATGTTTGGATAAGTCTAGATCATAGAGGGCGGTACCTGCTGTGCAAAGGAATATAAAATTCACCCTTCATGGGAATGGGAAGCAACTGATAAATTTTGGGCAGATGAGAAATATGGTGAATTTAATTGCATGACTTACCTCTCTGATGGCAGTGTAACTAGGTATGTTGAACAGGGGTGAGATTGAGGGACTCTGAGAGGTGGGACTCTGATAGCCCAGTAGAGAGATAACAGGTGTCCGCACCAGTCCACCTGAAGTCTAATGAAAGTAAGCAGATGAATAAGAGAGATATTTAGGGAATGGGGTTGGTTGGACTTAACTGAATATGAAATGGAGGCGGATGGGAAAAAAGATTTAGGATGATGTCTGGTTTGAGCCTCATATTTGTTTCAATTATCATCTATATTCTGAAGACCATCTAATATATTTCCCCAGCCCATTCTTCTAAATTCTCCATTTTGATTTCTATTTACTTTAACTGCATCATGACCAATTGCTCTCTTGCTCCCAGTGATGCTCCCTTTTATTCTACTTTAACCTCAACACATGGCACCATCATTTATTTACCTATGAGCTCAAGCCATAACACTTGCTTGTCAGGCTTGCGTTTCATCCTTCTTCATTCCAATAAACTACCTAGTCCCGTTGATTTTCCTTATAAATATTTTCTCAGATCTCTCCACTGCTCTTCACTCCCGCTGCCAAATTTCCCACCTCTACTTTCTGCTACAAGCCTAAGCTACCAAGTATCTTCTGTTCCACTGAAATAGTCTTTTCAATTGTTCTCCCAAACTCACCTTCCTTCACTCTTGCCCTCCAATTCACACTTGCTCTCTACTTTACGTTGAAGCCAAGTGATCTCTAACTATACATTTTTGAAATATCCTTAACATTGCCTATTCAGCTTTGGTCTCTGCCGATATCTCACATCGGTTACTGCCTCCTCCATACGTACAGTCTCTGTGACTCTCCTTCTTGCTTCAGGAAATTCATATATATCTTTCTCTCTTTCTGAAATGTTCCTTATCTTCTTCCTCCTCTTAACATGAGTAACTCTTATGCATGTTTCTCAAGTCTGCTTAGGGATCACTTCCTCCATTCTAGAGTAAGACCCTAGTAATACGTTTATATGATGCTCTAAATCATTGTGTTGTGTCACTGAATAAATACTCTTAATAAGGAATAATGTACAAGTACGAAATTGGGATGTGATATTTCAGAGTTGGGATGGTGTTAGGTGAAGTGATAAAGTTGAATGGACGGACGGAAAATTAACATATAGGAGGTGAAGAATCTGTGGGGTTAGTTTGTTAGGTGGGTCAGATACAAGGAGATTAAAAATCTTCAAGATAACAGCAAGCATTGGAGTGGTGAACAACATGGTAAAATCAGCAGTGAATGTGTCGGTGTTCAGTAGAGTGGCATAGGCTGATTGTAAGGACGTGAAAGTAGGAATAAATTTTGAGAAACAGCAATGGACTATTACTAGAATAAAGGTATGGTGATAGACTTTGTGGAATTTATTTAATATGGGAAAGAGAGTTCACATTACGATGGGAAAATAAACCAGGGAGCTAGATGTATAGACTAATGTGGGGGGTGAAAGTGGTAGAGATGAAAGACATGAAGGATGGTTATACTTGGCAAATGGCAATAGATGACAGTAGAAGAAGCAGAATTTTTCATTTCAAAGTTCCTGAATAGAATTTAGATTAAAATTACTCTGATGAAAAACTGACACAGTCTTTATATGGTTGGGGAAGTAATATTTATATCCTGCTGTTGAATCTCAGTTGCACTGGAAGGGTGAAAGTTAAACAGGTCTCTGTGTCTAAAAAGTAGAGAGTAAGACAGGTGGTGTTAAGTATCACTTGGAGTAGGAGTCTGAAAGCTATAGCCCGCGGGCTGAATCTGGTCCTATGACTATTTTCATATGGATTGCAAGCTAAGATGATTTTACACTTTTATATGGTTGAAAATATCAGATGAATACATTTATATCAACTGCTTTATAATATGCCATGCAGTGTTCTAAATCTGCATTTGTTAGCTCATTTTATCTTTACAACAACCCTGGGAAGTAGGTACTGTAACTCATTCTTAGATGAGGAAATTGAAACTTTGAGAGGTTGAAGTATTCAAAGCTAATACAGTCAGTGAGTAGTTTGGCTAAGTTTGAAACTCAGAGTCTTAACACAGAAGCTACATTTTAACCTGCTTTCCAATGTGAAAAGTTACCCAACAAAATGAGGGTAGTCTGTGAGTGTGAACAAGAGAAGTGCAGGAAAGACATTCTGGTGTAGTCCCAGGATGAAGTTTCAGAGAAGCAAGGGAAGAAAGCAGAAGAATAAGACCACGTTTCTACCATGAAGAGAGAGGAATTAACTTTGAGTCCTAATAATCAAAGTGTTTCCCCTACCCAAGAATGAATTCCATTCTTCTCATTAGTAGAGTTTTAATTATAAAACTTTTACTCAATTATTATTATTATTATATTTTGAATTCCATCAATTGAAAATTTGCAGAAATTTGCTTTTCTCTCTTTTTTATAAGTACCTTCAGAAATATCCTCTATTTTGTCTCTTGGCTCACAATGCCTAACGTGTTTACTAGCTGGCCTTTTACAGAAAAAGTTTAACAACTTTTGACTTAGAGTAATAATCTACATGTTACTCAACACCAACTGAAAAATACGATAAACTTGGAATATATAAGGCCATGTCTATCATCAATATCTAGTAAGATCAATTGAATGTTTTTGCATCATATCATGCTTGGACTTCTCTAACCAGTCTGTGTTCCATTTTTCTATCACTCCTAGTTTCTCACTAACTAGAAGAACCAAATCAGAACATCTCCCAGTGCAGGGAGTTTGCTTTCTCCATAGGGGTTTTGCCAGTGGGAAGTACATCTGCTCTTGCTGTTTTAGGTTTCTTTGTTAGCTTGTTTCTCCCCCACAGCCAATATCAATTGTCCCCTGTGCATATATTCACTTCACTTCTGCCAGATTTTACCAGATGTTAGTTGTGTTACTGAGAAAGGAAGATGGACAAAATCCAAAATCCCAGATCAGCTATCTCCTGCCAATGCTCACCTTAATTCCTAGGGGATACATAGACACAGCAAAGTCCCTGTATAAAGCATCTCACATTGACAATTTCAGCGTCGATCAATTTTTTTTCCCCAGTGTGTACACGCTGTTATATTTGCATGTAACAAGGAGGCCTAGCATAATATCCATATTGTTTCCAAAACCAGAATTGTATTATTCTTAATTCAATTTTTATTTTTTACATATCTATATATCTAAAAGAAACTAAACAGTGTTGCTAATGTAAACTGCAAGCACCATCAAACCTAGATCATTAATTCCTCGTGCAAAAGACCAGAATGCCAAGGAACCCATCGACTTCAGAGGACCAGTCAAGGGACACAGACAGAGGCACGTTCCCAGGAGATAATCAGGAGACTAAATTTCCCGAAAGAGCTCCTTTCATCCCCAAGTCACTCTCCAGAGATATTTACTGACTGACCCCTCGGACAGAGGGCACCAGGTGAGAAGCAGGCTGGGAAAGGGTGAGGAGTAAATTTGGAGGCACCAGGAGAAGACCATCCTCATTGTTTCCCTTCCTCATGCAGTCAGTACATGCCTACCTGGGTGTACGTGCCTGTCATCGCACTAGACCTGGATATACTACGTGAAATGAAGCTCATTCCTAGTCTTGTCCGGGAATCATTCTGGCGGATAGTGTAGTGTTAGGGAATGCAAGTGTTAGATCAAGGAGGGCTAGTGCCAAAGGGCGCCACGCATATGTAGATTAACTAAGCAGTTAAGCATCACAAATGGAGCATTGTTCTCTTCTGTTTTTATTTTCACAGCAGATGGTTGAATGAAAGACTCCAGTAAACTCAGAATACTGATTTAATAATGGAATATTATCAGTAAAGCTCATTTAGAATATGTAATGAGATTTCATCCTCGATTATATGTGCAAATACCTTAAGCTGTTAAGAAAATAACAGCTTAATTTTGGTTCAGTAGCCATTTCAAGACTTTGACTTCATGATTTCTAAATTTTTGTATAGTATGATAGTCTAGGAAAGCCATATGCATTTACAAGTTGAAAATTATCCACTCTTAAGTTGTTTCTAGGAAAATAAATAATACTGCCATGGGAAAGAAGGAAAATTTCTATACAAAACCTATTACTACACTGTAGTATAACTCAAGAGAAACCAATAATCATCAGTTTTTGCTGTGTATTAAAGTTGAAGTAATAAAATTGATACCCCAAATACTACCACTAAAGTTTTCACATTAATACAAAAAACAATAACAATAATAATAGTACCCTATAAAGAGCCTGCTCAGAGAAAAGAATTATTATTTTGTTCCCGTTACAGTAGGTTGCAGATTCTTAAGAAAAGAAATTTAAGCTGAAACTCACTTCAATTTGCCATTTGTCTCAAAGATGATTCTGTAGACTTGAGACCAGTAGTGAATATAACTGACATTTATTTCCTTGTTTCAGAGACTTTATCATCTCCCTAACATTACATATTCTCTCCATAATGAGATCCAATGAAAGACTCATATCCTCCTTGTGCTCAACAAACATTCCCGTAAAATTTTCCGTTAATTTATTTGAAGCTCAGTCTCTCTCTTAAATGTATTTTTTTTTAAATTCTCAAAAGCAGGTCATTGTATATCAGTGTAACCATGTTTTGTTGATTTGTTTTTGTTTTGTTTTGAGTCAGTAATTCTAGTTTATACTATACTTTATTCACATTAATTCTGCCATCTGGCATATTGATTATTTTCCTCATTGTGTTTGGATCACAATTTTGATGCTGATAGACTCAATACAGAAACCTGTAGTGTATCAGTAGAGACATCCCTACAGGCTGACAGAGATTAATTAAGCAGCCTCAGTGCTAAATTTGTCTAACTGTGTAGTTTTTAAACCTATTTTTTTTTTTTGTCAATGCATATCCTTAAACATTTACTATGCTCTGGCTATGTGACTCTGACTATCTCTGCCTCACAGCTGGCCAGGAAGGAATACTGTCACATTTGCTATGGTTAATGTGGTAAGAACTACAGAAAGTCTCAGAGAAATGTTGGTGCCTAGAAGTCTCAATAGGAAGAGTACATGGATGGTTTTGGGGCACAATGTGTATAGCTAACTTTCCTTACTGATTACTCTGCGTCAGGAATTGCTTTAAATGCTTTATATGTTAGCTCATTGAATCCCCACAATATTACAAGACTCTTTAAGATGGATCTCAAGGTCACATATTTAGCACTTTGTGAAGTCTGGATTTGAACTCTGGTAATCTCTCACTAGAGCCTGTGTGCCTTGGGGCCAAATTTGAATACCTATAAACACCAAACTAAGAATGGTCAGCTTATTCTTGTTAGCAATAGGTAAGTATCAACAGGTGATTTAAAAAAATAACTAATGCAGCTACGTATTTAAGAAGGATGATTCTAGAGTCGGTTTGAAAAGTGGAATGAATAGAGACATTCACGGATACTGGAAAAACGGAGTTTCTGACTTCCATATTGAGGGCAGGAGAACCTGAGCACGCGCAAGGTTTTACTTACCCTGATCAGTTCCACCTCCATACCCAGGACCCTACTTATGCATTGTGTCACAGGAATTCCTAAAAAAAGAAATCTCTCTCTTCACCTCTTACCTTGGAAACCTCCTGCAGTTGCTACCCACCAAAGCCACTTGCTTTGCACTGTTTCTGCAGACCTGCCACTTTGCATCCTGTGCTTGCTCATGACAACATGCACTGTTTCCAAGTGCAACTTGCACTGAGACATCACTTAGACTTTACTCTCCTAAAAAACAGATTTGATTTCCTTAAAGTCATCGCTCATCTTTTCCCACTTTTGCACCAGCTTTATTTCCTGGAAATCTTAATCTGAGTCTGAGCTTGGTCAAGACATTTGAAATGGAGCAGAAGGAGTGTTTCCACAAGAAACATGATCCTTTCACTTAGAGATCTTATTGAGCCTCAGGGCAGCTTTTGAGTCATCTCTCATCCCCTGCTTCCCTTTTACGAGTCTCAAAGTCCAGTTGGTTTTACCTCCACAATATGTGCTGAAGGATCTAGGTCAATTCTGCCTGGGCTTAACTAGGAATAGTGTAAACCTCTGTTATGCCTATTGTAAACATCTCTGATAAATTTTCTATGAGATTTATCTTTGTGGCAAATTTGAAATCGCTCATGGAATGGGGGCAGTTAATAATGTATTGGCTATTCTATTTATACACATGCAGACACATGACACCAGTATGTCGGTGTGTATGTTGTGACTAAAGCCTCATCCTGGCTGGCAGCCGTCACACAGAGAACACAACAGATTAATTCATTGTGATTTACAAAAGTTATATACATTCTTAATATGAATTATTTGTTTAATTAACACCTTCTGCCTTAACAAGGGGTATTAGCATATGGAAGCATCTGTTGAGCCTAACCTCCTGATGTGAAATGCAAGATTTCTAAAATTTGAACATTTGCATGAATATATGAATACACATTCAATGGCTATAATTGGCATAGCTCTCATTTAACCAAATAGTTATTATGGACAAAAGTGTACAAAGAATCACAATTCATGATGAATAAGTTCTCAATCTGCCTAAGTGTTGTTTAGCTCCAGTATATAACAACTAATTATTCTGGTCACTACAATAATGCAGATTTTTAGACAGCTCGATCAACCAGAGGAATTAGCAGTGATGTGAGGAAACTTTATGAAAGAAGAGACTGCAAAAATAAGTAAGAAAATTTAGTGGAGAAGTGAAAGGGAAGTCCTCTGTACATAAGTAGAGAGGTAGAATTTGATTTAATTGTCTCAGGATTTGTTATCTTCCTTCTAAGGTGCATATAGGAAAAATCAATTATGGTATAGAAAATATGTAAATACAAAGGTATATTTGAGGGAGGTTAGTGTAAAATCAACTTACTGTCCATGTTTAGGAGTTTGGGTTTAGTTTGAGAGGTAATTAGGAGCCAGTGTAGGAGTTAAACTGAATGAACTGATTGCAGTGTGTAAATTAGTAGTGGAAGGAGTTACTTGCAGTCCAGTAGCTTTATCTTTAGTTCAATCATAGAGTGTTTAGAAGTGAAACCAAGTATATGATGGCAAGAATCAAAAAGAAATGCATAGATACAAGAAATATCTGAGGGAGGAAATATTAAGTGAGTCACTGTTTAAATCCTTAAAACCATGAGCACTTTAACAGTATTAATAATGGAAGATATTTTAGGCAAGGAAAAAGTTTTGCAGTTGGGAGTAAGGAGATAATTTATATATAGAAATATTGGATTTTAATACACAAAAATAAACTCAAAATGGATCAAAGACCTAAATGTAAGGCCTGATACTATAAAACTGTTAGAGGAAAGCATAGGCAGAACACTCTATGACATAAATGACAGCAAGATCTTTTTTGACCCACCTCCTAGATTAAAGGAAATAAAAACAAAATAAACAAATGGGACCTAATGAAACTGGAAAGTTTTTGCACAACAAAGGAAACCATAAATATGGTGAAAAGACAATCCTCGGAGTGTAAGAAAATATTTGCCAATGAAGCAACTGACAAAGGATTAATCTCCAGAATACATGACCAGCTCATGCAGCTCAATATCAAAAAAAACAAACAACCCCATCCAAAAATAGGCAGAAGACCTAAACAGACATTTCTCCAAAGTAGACATTCAGATGGCCAACAAACACTGAAAAGATACTCAGCATCACTAATCATTAGAGAATTGCAAATCAAAACCACAGTGAGGTATCACTTCACACCAATCAGATTTGCCATCATCAAAAAATCTAGGAACAATAAATGCTGGAGAGGGTGTGAAGAAAAGGGAACCCTCCTGCACTACTGGTGGGACTGTAAAGTGATACAGCCACTATGGAAACAGTATGGAGGTTCCTTAAAAAACTAAAAATAGAACTTCCATATGACCCAGCAATCCCACTACTGGGAATATACCCAGAGAAAACCATAATTCGAAAAGATACATGTACCACAATGTTCACTGCAGTATTATTTACAATCGCCAGGACATGGAAGAAACCTAAATGTCCATTGACAGATGAATGGATAAAGAAGATGTGGCACATATATACAATGGAATATTACTCAGCCATAAAAAGGAATGAAACTGAGTTATTTGTAGTGAGGTGGATGGACCTAGAATTGTCATACAGAGTGAAGTAAGTCAGAAAGAGAAAAACAAATACTGTATGCTAGCGCATATATATGGAATCTAAAGAAATGGTACTGAGGAACTCAGTGGCAGAGGAAGAATAAAGACATAGATGTAGAGAACAGACTTGAGGACACAGAGAGCGGGGGAAGGAGAAGCTGAGACAAAGTGAAAGAGTAGCATTGACATATGTACAATACCAAATGTAAAATAGATAGTGGGAAGCAACTTCATAAGACAGGGAGATCAACTCGATAATTGGTAATGACCTAGAGTTGTGGGATATGGAGGGTGGGAGGAAGGCTCAAGAGGGAGGGGATATGGGGATATATGTATAAATACAGCTGATTCGCTTTGTTGTACAGCAAAAACTGGCACAACAGTGTAAAGAAATTATACTCTAATAAAGATCAAAAGGAAAAAAAAAGAAATATTGGGGTTTAGATATTGATGTGCAAGTAGAAATATTTTTGAAGGGCCAAAAGTTTAAAAAAAAATAGGTCAAATCTCCATCAGTAGAAATATTCAGAAAATCTGGATATTATTGCCTGCCCAGCAGATAGACCAGATGCTGCAAATTTAGTTTTCCATCTGTGTTGCTTTTTCAGTTTTATTGTTAACATTGCTTCCTTTCAAGAGTTCCCGGTGTGTGTGTGTGTGTGTGTGTGTGCGCGCGTGTGCGCGTGTGCGTGCACACGCACACATGCTATGCCTGCCGTCTTCCTGCTCTTTGTTTCATGGTGCTGAGCATCAGCATTGGAAAACAGGCAACAGCAGGTTGAGTGCTAAATGAAAAAGTGTAAAAATAGAAGTAGCAGACTCAATGATGTGGTGAGATCCATAAGACTAGGGGATTAAAGGAAAACAGCAACCGCTCTTTTCCAGTATTTGCTTTAAAAGATGTAATGAAGTAAGATGTAACCATTTGCCATATAATTAAGATTTAAAAACATAACCACCGATCTTAGAAAACTAGTTAGGCTCTAGTAACCATGCCATGACACCCTGTCCCACTGAAAAGTCCTTGTGAGATAATGAGAGCTAAGCCTAAAAAAGAAGCAGACTCAGACTTTGGGGATGGAAACATTCTCAGGCAAATCATGACAATCTCAAGGAGCATGTAGAAGCAGAGAGAGGAGAATGAAAAAAATGCCTTAAAGATTTCAGATGTTTACAGAAATGCATTCCTGAAATGTCTGTAGGTGAAATTATGATTTAAATGCCAATTCTTGCTACTCAAGTTTTAGCATAATATAATTTATTTTGTGTGTCAGACTAAAGAAACACATAAAAGGTAGCAGAATGTTTAGAAGTAAAAGGAATAAGGAGAAGCTCGGAACATGAAAATCTTGAGATTCCATAGTCTGTAAAAATACATAGTGAATTCAGGAGAACCATTTGAAGTCCATCCGAAACAGAACAGAAACGTCAATTCTAGAGAAAGGAGTTGTGCCCATTTATTGAAAGCCTCAAATAAGATGTAATTATCCAAGTTCATTATTTTCCTTTGTTTTAGTGCTGTTTTATTTATGCAAATTTCATATCAAAGTAATTCATGACAATTTAGAAAACTTGTTTTCTTCTGTTTTCTAGACATTTAGTGATAATTATGTCTCCTCTAGAAAGTCCTTTTTTCTCTTATTCAGTGCTTCTTTTCAGCGTGTTTGATTTTTTTTTAGACATTGACTTGTGTTTCCTTTAACACATCTTTATGTTCCCTTTGATGTTTTTTATTTGATTAATAATAATCTTGTGAAATGATTTTCTGCATGAGAGCTGGACAGTCTCTGAGTCAGCTTCCATATGACTAATAGGAATTATACAGATTTTTTTGTTTTGTTTTGTTTTGTTTTGCTTTGCTTTGTTTTGTTTTAAATATCTATCCATCCAATATTTCCCAGGCATAGGCCCTTTCTCTTTCTTGGAAATGTCCCCACATCAGTTCCCAGGTCTCATTTCAAACCCCCTCAGCGCCTCACCAACTTCCCTGCCCTCCTTTTACTTTTAGAGAAATGCTTCGTTCTCCTTTCTGGTTTCCTTCAGAGGAACCCTCACTTTCATTTCTTCTCGAACTCAGTTGTTGTCTAGTTCTTTCATGATAGTCCTGAAGGCTCATCAAACCCAGATCTGAATCATTAGCAATTGCAAACGACTTTGACTTTCTTTGAGAGTTTCAAAATCAGACTTCAGGAAGAGGGGAAATCATTCTTGTTTCACTCTCTTTCTATGACAAATAAAGAAAATAAAGCAGCAAACTTTTAATATTCAAAAACTCCAAGCATTCTAATTCTGCCATATAGTTGACACAAAACATTGATTAAGTGATTAAGTGAATTAGCTGAAGGCTTATCCCTTGTCACTTTCCACCACAGAGGGTGGAAAACCTTTCTTGCAGCTTGATGTGGGCCTGTGACACAGTTCTGTTCCCAAAGGGAGGAGAGTCATCTGGTGGTGATGGTCGTGAGTAAGGGTTTATGGGATGTCTTTTTCTTTTCTTTTTTTTTTTTTTTTTTTTTGTAAAATGATCAAATGAGGGTGGACATGGATGTGATACCTGGAGGTGCAGCATTCTCTCTGTGACCATGAGGCAGTAGGCTGTATACTGAGGATGGTAAAGCAAAAAGATGAAGGTCCTTGGACATAGGTGGCATCTCAGAGCAGTTGAACCACCACCAGCAACTGCCTGCGTTTTGACATTTCTTATCGTGTGAGAGAAACTTCTTTAATTCATTATTCCTCCACCCAACTTAAATGAAACCATGTTCTGCGTATGGCTAAAAACGGTCATGCAAATTGGCTTCTTTGGTCTCAATTACCAGATGAGGACACACGTTTAGACATATCTGAATCCCTACTTTGTGCAAGTTGGGATGTCCAGTATTTTTATTATATTTATACAACTTACTGAATTACATGTATCTGGAGTGGCAGTATGTTATTCAACAAATCTCAAGTAGTGATGTAGACAAGCTCACCACTTTTATTGGCAGAGGTTGAACTAGTCATAGATCTCTGTCTACATTTTGGATAAATATGTTCCTTTCTTAGGAATTGTTTTTGCCTCTAGATGTCAATCTTAGATCTTTAACTCACCGTTATAGGACTTGTGATTTCTTTTCCTCCCACAATTAATTGTTTTATACTCTTAGATGTTCAGACTACTGGCAGAAACTTTTCTTACAGATTATCATAGCTCTCCATGTTAATTTATTTCCTTTTCCACTTTGATCCATTTTGTATAGTCTTCCAAAGTTTTTCTTCTCATTCAAAGTTTGTTGACAGCTTTACAGTTATCCTTATCTTCAAAATATTTGTTCCTATTATTATAAGGCCATTTATTAAGTAAAATATGCTAGACTTAATATATATTGCAAATATAATTTGAGTTTAGGTTATTTGTATTAGACGTAGCTTGGCTGAAAGCATTCATTATATACAAGGTTTCATATATTTTTAGAATATGTAAACATCCAGTTCATACAAATATGGTTTCGTCATCCTTGAAATTGTAGTTTGTATTTGATGAGGAAATGTGTGTATCACTAGGGCATAATTAAATTCCTATCTTTATAGTTATTGTATACAAAGGTGAAAACTTTGAGCTTCATGTATACAACAGTAAAATTATTCAATAATTTCAAAACAATTAAACTATTTTTAATTGTATATTTTTAAAAACCTAATATTTCATGTAGCCATAGAATGCACTGTGACAAATGCAGTCATTGGACGTTTCGAGCTGCTGTCTGGGGTAGTGGAAGAAACACTGGCTTTAGAATTTAGCAAAGCTGGGCTTAAACAGCTCTTCTGCCATACTCTGTCTCTGTTGTCTTGGATGTCTTCCTAAATCTCGATGTCCTTAATTTTAAATGGTAATAATAATAGCTATTTAGTGCTGGGATGTTTTTCTTCATTTCGTTTAAAATTAAGCATATAAGCAACAAACCTTTTCTCTGATGATACTTTTTTTCCCTCTAACAGCTAAGGACGTAATTCCCGCATGGAATGAACATTTTTGAATTAGCTAGGTTTACTCTTCAAATCAACCTTTCTCCATCTCAGCATAATTTTAAAATTTTGGACCAGTGCTACTGTTTTGTACTTGCATTTTTGACAAGTTTTTTTCTCTCTCTCTGTCATCTATGGCTTGAGTTATTTTTCTTTGAGGTATAACAAATGCACTGACCATTTGGTTGATGAACTTGTTAGCTTGTTGACTCACTGCCTAAGACAGGGTGTTTGCTATCTCTCTTATCATTCTCATATAGGTTATTCCTGCTTGACCTGTGTTTTTCACAGATTTAAAAGTAAAATAAATAGCCATATTTCTCTTTTAAAAATGCAGTTTCAAATGTTCATTCTCATAGGCATTTGGTGGGATCTCTACCACTTACCAACACCTGTTACTTTACCTATATTTGTAAGAACAGTTAAGTATGTTTAGGTTTCTCTGATGTCATAATACAAGTGGGCTTATATGTAAGGTATGATGGGCTCATTGGTAATAAGATCCACTGGGCAAAGAAAGAAAACTGAGCCCAGGAAAGATGATGCAGCAACAGCTCTGGGACCTGCCTCATGGTCCCTTGCTCAGCTCTGACTTTAGCTGTAACTATAGTAGATGGTTTTCTGTAAGCTCAGATCTACCTGGCACTGACCCAGCAAAAGCTGACCTTGTGTCTTTCCATCCTTTGATTGGGAGAATTCTCTGGCACCACAAAAGTCTACTTAATCTCCTCTGCCATCTTTGAAGTGAACAATTCTGGATGACATTTTTTATACATCTCAGAAGGTCTCAGAAGGTCAAGCCAACCTGTTTCATAGTAGTAACCTCAAAGTGCATCCTTATCTAGGTTTTTCTTTCTTCCATGTCCAGCCTACCTCCTCCTTTTCTCCTTCTTCATGAGATCATCTATCAAATAAACTACCTGCACCCAACCCTATCTCTGACGCTGCTTCCAGGGACATCATACCTAGAACAGGTGTATTCTGTGAAAAACTGCCCTTATTAAAATGGTCCCAAGGGCAATGCCCAAAAGGCACAATAAACCCAGGTATGGTGCAAACAATTTGGGTATAGGAAGGACATCTAATTTTGTAGTGAGGTTCATGCAGGAAGAAAAGTGGGTGACACCATTTTTGTTCTGGGTAGTCAGACCATTCATGGGGATACCAGCTGATAGCTGTCAAAACAAGGTCCTTTGTAGGAACAAGGTGTGGTGCAGCCAGACAGGTCAATGCCAGCACAAGGCTCCTGGCCCACCCATCAGAGGAATGAATTTGCTGGATAAGGGGCTTGGGTCAGAAACCTGTGTGTGACACTGGTTCAACATGTCAAAGTCAAGTGACGAGTGCTAAAATTTAGAAGCTACATAGGAGTCTTAAACTCATTCATAAAACATGAAATACTAGGTTTGAGACATTTTAAAATTTAATAAGATTTGAAACATTTTAAGCTAGTTGCCCAGATTGCCTTTTGTTCCTGTTTTCTAAATGAAAGGCATTTGTCACTTCATCTTCCTGTTTGAGGAAAGCAGGAGCTAATAAAAATAGATCAACAGGCACCGCGGGCGCGCTGGTGTCCGGCACGGCCATGGCGGGCACGCTGGTGCGGAAGGCGGCGGACGACGTCCGGAGCAAGGACTTCCGGGACTACCTCATGAGTACGCACTTTTGGGGCCCAGTGGCCAACTGGGGTCTTCCCATTGCTGCCATCAATGACATGAAAAAGTCCCCAGAGATTATCAGCGGGCGGATGACGTTTGCCCTCTGCTGTTACTCCCTCATGTTCATGAGATTCGCCTACAAGGTGCAGCCTCGGAACTGGCTTCTGTTCGCCTGCCACGCCACAAATGAAGTAGCCCAGCTCATCCAGGGAGGACGGCTGATCCGGCATGAGATGTCTAAGAAGGCCTCGGCGTAACCACGGCAAATGAAGAACCGGCTTTTGAAGGGAGGCATTGCCAGCTGCTGCGGCTGAGTCGCAGGTCACATCCTCATCCTCGTGAATGGTCTGGCGGAGGAAAATATGCAGCATACTGTTTTTACTAAGCAGGCTACTTTTCTAGAAATAGCAGAGCGTTCCTAACCCTACTCTCGCTGCCTTACAAGTACTGAATATTTTACTTCTCTTCAGAAAGAGCAGCTCAAATATGCAATCAATTTAATAATTCCCAGTGGTGGTTTTATCTGCAGTAACATGTATATTATCTATTAGAATTTACTTAATGAAACAACTGAAGAGAACAAAATTTGTAACCATCAGCATTTAAGTTTTCAGAAATCACCTTTCGTTTAATGACCATGAGACAGCCGACAGCTGAACTCACATTGCCAGTGTTTGGAAAGGTTATTTGTATTTCCATGCAGTGTGTATATTAAAATGCTGTAAATTAATGGCAATAAATGACTTAAATATTTGTCAAAAAAATAGATCAACAGTTTTCTACTTTTTTCTGTAAATATAGTGGAGGCACTTGGAAGTTAGGGAGATGAACGAAGGAGGGAGAATCACTCCCCATCTTCCTCTGTCCTTGGAACCTCTGAGTCACTTCCATGGAACACGAGGGGATACATGAAATACAATAAGTTTTTATAGAGAAAGAACCCTTGTCTTATTTGGCTTTATATTCTCCACAGTGTCTTCTTAGTAAAAAGTTTTGAAACATAATTGACTTGCACAGTGAACATGTTAAATGGGTAATTCATAGGGGTAAAATGTGTAATTCATAAAGGATGCTTACATTCCCCAGATTTCTGAAGCAGTCAGAGCAGAGCAAATAGAGAACAGGTGGTAACTTTAAAGTCTAGACATAACATCCAACCAGTAACTAGATAAACAATTACCATGGAGATGGCATAAATTTTTGTTGTTGTTGTTCTGGAAAAAGGAGTTGTTATGTGGCATAGTTTGGGTTATGATGTTAGGCTCCATGTGAAAATTTTGCCATAGTTGCTGACTGGGGTCTTATAAGTCATAAGATCTGTGTTCGAATCTCAGTTCTGTTGCGTGGTCGCCACATAACTTTGGACAAGTAGCCTTATCTCACTGTTTCCCTTTGTGCTCAATGAGTGATTAGCTTAAAATAATCTCCAAGGCCCCTTCAAGTTCCAGCAATTTTATTCTAGTTCACAGACAGCCCAAATGTTCCTAAACTATTCTGGAATTGACAGTACATGAGTAATCAGATTCTTAAGTGAACAAAATGAGTCATTTTTGGATATTTACACTAAACATTTAACGATCATTTTATTCCTCTCAAAAAGCATATTTATTTTTGGTTTAGGCATTGAGGTGTAGATTTAAGTGTTGTTGGCATGAACACTCTGGCCATTTTTATAAAAGAATGATGCTCTTGGGAGATTAAAAATTCTTAAATGCAAAAAAGCCTGGGAAATGTAAACTATATTTTAGTGAACCAGCTGATTTTGCAATTGTCAAATGCATTTATATTCACATTCACAATAGATTTCATTAGAGATTCTTAGCATATCTTTACTACATGATTAAAACCTTTGTAATGTTTGAAGACATTTCTCCTAGAAGAACAAATGCAATAGAAACAGATGCAGACATCAAATAAGATGATAGTTGTGAAAATTTTTTTTAATTATAACGTGCTATATAGATATAAAGGAGTATTACAATTAGGTATAATATAGTTACTGAAGTTGTGTAAAGTGTTCCTGGATAATTTTAAAAAGCCAAAATGACCGATTAGATGTCATGCTCTGATTTTTATTTTTGTTATGTATTTCGGTTGTTTCCAGTTAGCATTTCATGCTTCACAGCTGCTGATGAAAGCTAAGGAATAGCAAAACTGACCGATTTTTGTGGTGTAAGCTTTTGTGGACTTTCTAGGCCACTTCTTGGTGAAGTGTTAGTCCTCTATGCAGGATAATGAAATTCCTATGTTGGCAAGAGTGTAATGGGTAAAAGTGGAGATGGAGCTTACCCTCTGAGAATCATGGAATGGGAATTTGGAAACATTTACACTAGGGAACAAAGCGGGTAGCTCTGTCAAATTGTAGTCACGTAGTCGGATCAGACGCACCAATGGCAGAGACTGAGTCCTCTGAAGAGAAGGCCCCCTCAGCCGTATCAGGACGGGCTTAGGGGGCCGAGTCAGGTGGAAACCTGCACTGCATAGATGGACTAGCTTGCTCATGAGGCCTGCCGACTGCCCCACGGCAACATCCTGTTTCCTCTACACACATGTGTGAAGGAGCTCTCAGTCACCCCTAGGGACCTCTTTTGGAAAGACCCAGTCTTGAGAGTGCCGAGAAGAAAAGTCAGCATCCTGGTATTAAGTGCTAGACCCTTCTTTTGAGAAAACAACAGGAGTACAGCTAATTGTTTCTCATGATGAGTATGTAAGTTAAGTGCAATGCTCAGTGAATCAATGAATCTACCAGTCTAATAAATGTTGAGTGCTAAAAAAGTGCATAAATTATAGAAGAGAAATAAAACAAGTAAAGTATAAAATGGAATTAGAAGAATATGTTTTATAGATGAGCTGGTTTATTCCAAAAGTTATTTTAGATTCCTCGTCTACTTACCTGTATAGAAAAATATTTTACTTTACTTTTCAAAGAATCAAACTACTTGTTCTCAGCCTTTCTAGCTTCTCATCATTCCAGGCTTGGAAGATGCAAGAGACAGCAGCCTTTGTACTGCCTGCATGGCTGAGGGGTTAGGATCTAGGGGATGTGAAAAGGTAAGGTGTACTTGGTAAACTACATTATCTTTTCTGTGATTTTGGTGGTATAGTTATATGCCCTGGGTTAGCCTGCTCCCCATGCACAGAGGGTGGAATTAGATTCATTTAGGCAACAAGAAAAATCAGAGCTAGAAAACAGGCTCCCCAGAGTTACACTCAGTTGCTCAGCTCACTGAACTCTGTTGCCTCTGAGGTGGTTCTGAATCTGCCCTAGTGTATTGCAGGTATTTCAGACATCTGCCAACCAAGCCCATAAAGGTGGTTTATGTGGACATAACCTTATACTTTCTGAGCTTTCACTTTTTAAAAACTAGATTTTTTTTAATAGTGTAATAAACATCTGCTAAATATAAACTTAACAATCCCCTATAAAAACAAATCTCATGACAAAGAAAGAAAATGGATGGGTAAGATATGCCTTATACATGACTTAAAGGTTTATAGTCTGATTGTCACCGAGACCATTGTCTGATTCCCTTTGGCCGATGCAGATTTTTTTATATGTCTGTATTGGGAGTCAGTGGTTATGTTTATATTAATGTTAGAGGTTTTATTAGAGAAATTATAATAGCATGCTTACCCTAAATCTGGGCTTGATATTCAAAATCCTTTCCAAATAAAAAAAAATTCAAAATGACTGTTAGCTCTGTTCTCAGTAACAATCAACTTTGACAATTTTAGAGGACTAAATGCTGCTTAGAGACACTCTGTTTTCTGCTGGTCAATGCCATTGACTTTAGAAAATATCTGAAAACAGAGATCTTAGTTTATTGCAGCTTTTTTCCAATTTTCCCACAAAGTTCTCCTTCTTTATTTCATTAAAGCCAATTAGGCATATTGCACTGGCAGAGATTAATACTGCTAAATGTCAATGACGTGTCTGCTTTGAAAAAAACGATTGAGCTGAAGAGTAAATAGCAATACAATAAAAATGCCCTGACATCTTCCTTGCAAGAGAGCAGAGAGCTGTAAGATGGCAGGAAGAGTAAAGAAGAGAATAATAATGGTTGATCACTAAATCGATTTCAGTAGTTTACGTTCCCGGAAAATCAGCTGAACATACACACAGAAAACAGAGCAAACCAGAAGAAAATGATGGAAGGTCATAGCTGGTGGGTACAACTGTTGACATAGGGATGCTGTTGGCGATACTCTCAAGAATGTGTTAAAAATGAAATAGTGACCTTTTCTTTTCCGTACGGCACAAAATGTCATTAATTAGAAGCATTCTTGAAAAGTCTTGCTGTCCTCCAGGCATGTGCAGTGTTGTTCAATCTCTAAAATCTAGTTTCTGTAAGAAATGTCTCACTATGCCCAAAACATTACATATAACAGAAATACTCTTCTTAGTTGGAAACCAAGGTGACTGGCTAGGTCAGCAACCAGCCAGCTATGGCCAGGGCACCAAATCTGGCAGGCTACCTGTTTTTGTTAAGACCCCAGTGCTAAGATTTTTTTTTTTTTAACATTTTTAATGGCTGAAAAAAATCAAAAGTAGAATAATACTCTTCATGTGTGAAAATTATGTGAAACAAATTTCAATGTCCGTAAAGAAAGTTTTATTGAAACACAGCCACACCCATTCCTGTTTTTGTATTATCCGCAGCTGCGTCTGCAATGTAACTACAGTGGCAGAGTTGAATAATTGCCACAGGTACCATGTGGACTGCAAAGCCTGAAATGTTCACTGTCTTGCCCTTTACAGAAAAAGTTTGTGGACACTTGGGATAAACAGTTATTTAAGAATAAGTTTGAGGCTTGAAGTTTAATGTTGAATTTACTTCCTTTCTGTATTCATCAATTTTCAAATGTAAGGAGAGGGCGTAAAGTTTGTAGGAGGGTAAGAGGAAAGAAAACTGCAAAAAGTTGGGTTATATTTAAGAACTGGAAATTACTCTGTGTGTTAATATCAGTCAGGGTTCTCCAGAGCAAGAGAACCAATATGAGAACCATCTATATATCTATTGAAAAAAGAGAGGTTTATTTTAAGAAATTGGCTTACAGAATTGTGGGGGCCAGCATGTCTGAAATTTGCAGGCCAGGCAGGCAAGGTAGACATCCCAGCACGAGTTGGTGTTGCATTCTTGAGAATAAGGACATTCTGAAGCCAGAACACCTTTATTTTCCTCTTGGGAGGACTTCAGTCTTTTCTCTAAAGACTTTCAATGGATTAAATGAGGCCCACCCACAATGTGAAGAATGTTCGGCTTTACTTTATGTCTACTGACATAAATGTTAATCACACCTAAAAAATAACTTTCACAGCAACATCCCACTGGTGTGTTTGTTCAAACTCCTAAGCACCAAAGGCCTAGCAGGGTTGACATAAAATAAACTCTCACACTCTAAAATGATGTCAGTGAGGTCAGTATGGGTACTTATCAGGGACACTGGTGAATAGTTTTTCTGTTTAAGCAGAGGAAAATTGCCTCATTTTCAACTTGGGAAAACAGAAACAATTAATTGGTTAAGGAAGGAAGAAGAAAATTTGGAAATTAATTTTAATTTATAACTCAGACCAACAATCAATCCACACTTCCATACACATAAGTGCACAAATAAGAGCTTGGAAAACTTTATCCTTCATTTTGCAGGACTACATACACATTTTTCAAGACGATATTCCTGTGTGGTCTTTGTTATTGCACAATGTGCAATGACAATAGATAAAAAAGTTGTCCTAGGGTGTTAGTTTATTTGTGCTGCCAAGAGAAAGTGGCTTAAACAATAGAAATCTATTTGATTGCCATTCCAGAGTTAGAAGTCCAAGATTAAGGTATTCACAAGGTTGTTTTCTTCTGAGACCTCTCTCCTTGGCTTGCAGGTGGCAGCCTTCTCGCCGTGTCCTCATGTGGAGGTCCCTGGGTCTGTATGTTATCTGTGTCTTAATCTACGGCTCAAAATGTCATTAATTAGCAGCATTCTTGAAAAGTGTGTTGTCCCCCAGGCATATGGAATGTATCGTTAAGGACACAGGTCACATTAGATTAGGGCCAACTTATATGAACTCATTTTACCCTAATTATATTTTTAAAGGCCTATTTCCGAATACAGTCTTATTACAAGGTACTGGGTGGTAGAACTTCACCTATGAACAGGGAAGCAGGGACACCATTAAGGCCATAACACTTAGCAAATATTCGATGACTGAATATTTTCTATCCGCAAATGAAAATTCATAGATTTGATCTATTTTTAAACCTAAATTATTTTCTATTAATAAACGTTATATTACAATATTATGTATATGCAGAAAAGTGAACAAACCATAAGTGTACAGCTTGATTCATTATTAAATACAAACACAGCATCCCCTCCCAATTACTACACTCACTCCTTCCCAAAGTTAACCCTCATCCTGTCTTGTTTTTGAATTTTATATAAACATGATGTATTACTTTCTGTCTGGCTTCATTCACTCAAAATTATGTTTATAAGATTTATCCTCCGTGTGTGTATGACAGCTCATTTTTATTACTGTAGAATATTTTTATATGAATATACCACAGTTTATTCATCCTGTTTCCAGTTATCAGATATTATGAATCATACTGCTATGAATATTTGTGTAAATCTCTTTAAAAACACTTACAATGCAACTAAGTATGTCAAAATTGCTTTTTGTTAAAGAAAGTAATAAAGAAAAATACCTTTATCATACGGTTTATCTTCAAAAATACATTTTTTATTTATTCATCCTGTTCACAAGTTTTTGATTTGTTTTTTTTTAAATAAGTTTATTTTTTTATTTCATTTTTGGCTGCGTTGGGTCTTTGTTGCTGTATGCAGGCTTCCTCTAGTTGGTGGCTACACTTCGTTGCAGTGGGCGGGCTTCTCATTGTGGTGGCTTCTCTTGTGGAGCATGGACTCTAGCTGTACGCGCTTTGGCAGCAGCCTTCAGTAGTTGTGGCACACGGGCTTAGTTGCTCCACAGCATGTGGGATCTTCCCAGACCAGGGATTGAACCGGTGTTCCCTACATTGGCACACGGATTCTCAACCACTGCACCACCAGGTAAGTCCCTGTTTTGGTTTGGTTTTGACACACATGTCCCAGGTGCTGTGTTAAGAGCAATTGTAGATACACTGATGAGTACTTTACAAACTTCTTTGAAGGATTTGGGGGTATGATAGAGCAGGGTGGTGATTTTCAGAGCATGGTCTCCAGACCAGCAGCTCCCCATCAGCATCAACTGGGAACCTACTAGGAATGCAGATTCTCAGATGGTCGAACCATAGCTCCATGGGTGGGACACAGACATCTGTAATTTAACAAGCCCTCCAGATGACTCTGATGCTTTGCAGAAGTTTGACTACCACTCTGGTGGAAGGTGAGAAGACAGGAAATGAACACATAGCACCTAGATTGCTTTTCTAGAAGCCAAAGGAGTCAGTGGTAGCACCACTTAAATCATCGTGGGGTGAACAGAGGCTTCCCAGAAGAAACCATTTGTTATCAATTTTTAATAAAGACAGAAGCCTTCTTTTAGGTGACCTTAGCATTTTTTATCATAAGTAGTAACAACATTTACCCGCTGGCTTTTAATTTCTTTCAAGCTTGTCTCAAAACCTGTCACCACCCACTAGGAAAAGGTCAGCTATATCACAGCATATATTATACAACTAGGCAGTAGGGGTGCAGCCTCAGGTTCAATGCTTTCATGGTAATATTCTTGCTGATACTATGACTTCTCTAATTCCAAACTCTCTTTTCTAGATGTATGTGATATATGCCCATATTGCCTTCTTGCCTATCTAGAAATTAGAAAAATAGTCAGACTCCTTCTTAGCAAGGGTTTATAGCATGATGGACAGTAGGACAGGCTCTGAAGAAGAGATGCCTGGATTCACATCCTAGGTTTTTGCTTCCTGACTGTGTGCTGTGATCAGATTACTTAACCCCACTATACATGAGTTTTCTCCTTTATAAAATGGGGATGCTAATAATACTAATTTGTGGTGTTAGAATAAGGACCAAAGAAATCAATACCTAGAAGACATTTAGACGTGTTTTGCACATAACAAGCGTTCGATAATTGCTAGATTTTAGATGCTTCTTGGTGGAAATCACAGTCCTATTTCTTTTTTATCAGTATTTTTTCCATTACAACAACATCCCTGTGTGACAACGATCCTTTTTAAAAAACAATTTTTTTGAAGTATAGTTGATTTATAATGTTGTGTTAGTGTCTGCTGCACAGCAAAGTGAGTCAGTTATACGTACACATATGTCCACTTTTATAAAGATTCTATTCCCATATAGGTCATTACAGAGCATTGAACAGAGTTCCCAGTCATATTTACTAGGTTCTTACTAATTATCTATTCTATATATAGTAGTGTGTATGTGTCAATCCCAATCTTCCAATTCATCCCTCCCCTTGTCCCCCGCCTCCCGTAACCAAAAGTTTGTTTCCTACATCCATGACCCAACTTCTGTTTTGTAAATAGATTCGTTTGTACCATTTCTTTGCATTCTACATATAAGCGCTATCATGTGGTATTTGTCTTTCTCTGTCTGACTTACTTCACTCAGTTTGACAATCTCTGGATCCATCCGTGTTGCTGCAAATGGCATTATTTCCTTCTTTTTATGGCTGAGTAGTATTCCATTGTGTCTGTGTATCACATCTTCTTTATCTATTCCTCGGTCTATGGACATTGAGATTGTCTCCATGTCCTGGCTATTGTAAATAGTGCTGCAAGGAACATTGGGGTGCATGTGTCTTTTTGCATTATGGTTTTCTTTGGGGACATGCCCAGTAGTGGGATTGCTGGATCATATGGTAGCTCTATTTTTAGTTTTTTAAGAACCTCCGTACTGTTCTCCATAGTGGCTCTACCAATTTACATTCCCACCAACAGTGTAGGAGGGTTCCCTTTTCTCCACACCGTCTCCAGTATTTACTGTTTGTAGATTTTTTGATGATGGCCATTCTAACCAGTGTGAGGTGATACTGCATTGTCATTTTGAGACAACCATTTAAAATAAATAAGTGCATTGCTTTTTTGATTACCCCTGACATCAGTAGATAAACTGTTGTAATTTATTATCTTATTATGATACAGTTGTCTGTCGGTATCTAGAGGGGACTGGTTCTAGGACCCCTGGGGATACTAAATTCCAAGGATGCTCAGATCCCTGATATAAAATAGGATAGTATTTGCATATATATAAACTTTGCACATCTTCCTGTATACTTTAAATTATCTCTAGATTATTTAAAATATCCAATACAATGTAAATGCTATGTGAATAGTTGCCAGGGTGCCAAATTCAAGTTTTGCTTTTAGCAACTTTTTGGAATTTATTTTTCTGACGGTTTTCAGTCCAAGGTTTGTTGATTGTGTGCATGCAGAATCTATAGATATGAAGGGCCAACTGTATTCATTGTTCTACACTATGATGTGTACTACAGTCATATGAATCATGTGAATTACATATACACATATAGTACATAGTTCCAGACTCAAAGTGCAAATAGATGTCCCATTATTGTGTTGTAAGCTCTGGATCTTTGTCAATGTGTACCTCCCTACAACATGTTATACTTTCTATTGAAAGACGTTTAACGTCAACATGTATACACTTGGAAATCAATACTTTTAAAGATTCTAGACTTTGTAGACTAAAGTTCTAGCAAAACCTGAAAAGAGAGCAGAGATAATTTCATACTGGATTGCCTGGGATTTAGAATTCCTGATTCTTTTGCTACTTTTAAGCTACTAGGGCCTTTTTTGAGACCCAGGTCAGCTTCAGGAGCTTTATTTCTCTCCTATTGCCTGGAATTCAATTATTCTAATTTCTTTCCATCTTTTTCAAAATTTCTGCTGTCTACTCTGTGTGGGGGGAATCCCTTCCCTCTATGATTGGCAATGGAGTGGGACACCAATTTCCCAAGAACAAAAACTTTTTACTACCTTGTAGAAGAAATGCATAAACATTTTTCATGTAAATAAATTTTACTTTTTTTGTAAACTAGCTTGGGATTGACATTAGTGATATACACATACACTAATATTAGCCCTGAACCAGGGCTCACTGAGTTTCAACCTTTACATCTGGGCTCAGGGATCGTCTCTTCAGGGAAGTCTTCAATGACCACTTTATCTTTCCCCAATTGTTCCATTATGTTTGTGGTACTTATCTCTTACCTATCAATGTTATAAATATATCTATATCTATATGTATACCATAATCTATATCTATCTATATCTATATCTATATCTATATCTATATCTATATCTATATCTATATCTACCACGAGGCTGTGGTCATAAATGGACCATACCTATATTCATTACTATAGCCCTAACATATAGCTCAGTGTCTAGCTCATAGAAGGGGCTCAAAAAATATTTGTTGAACTATTAAATGAATATATTTGATCGACTGATTAAAGTAACTTAAAAGAATTATTACTTCCTCTCCAAAGACCACATGAGAGTATTTATGGGGTGTGAAGCAAAAGGAAACCCATTTGCTCTCTGCTGTCTCCGCATTAGAATAGAAAACCAGACCCTGATGACATGATCTTATATTCTATGATATTTTCTGAAGGAGCCAAGTGGTATAAGCATTTCTTATATCTTGAAAAAAAAAGACACCAAATGTAAGTGAACAGTGTGTTAAAATTCAAGCAAGTAAGTGTTGTGTACAAACTTTAAAAAGTGGTATAGTTTGAATAAACATATCACTAGATCAGCAGATAGATAGCAAAGCAATATTTCCTGAGCAATTAAAGAAGGGGATTCAGGATAAGACTTACTTGCCTAAGCAGGTTTTTAATGCATATAAATTTGGTCCATTTTGAAAGAAGATGCTTTTTAGAAGACTATAATTATTTATTATAGTTCACAATGCATATTTAGTTCTTTTTTTCATGAGTTTTCCCACAGCCACTTATTTTTACAAATGACAGTTCTGTTTATCATCTTACTTTTTCTAAGTTACATAAATCTCATAGTTGGGAGAAATTGTATATGTATCTATATGACTGTGTAACCAGAATTGTTCTGCTTCATGATTTAGGATATACATAATTATCCCTGATCAGCTTCTAGAATGAAATTATCAAAGTCCCCATCTGTAGGTAAAAGTAGGTTTAATCTCAGAGTCTGTCTTGTCCATCACATTGGGTCTTACCACTTCCCATTGAAAAATGTAAGGATCTCCTATCTTACTTAGACATGTCTTTAAACTCAAAGCATCTACTTTTGCCTGGGTCTGTTTCTGTTCACTGCCTATAGCAATGTTAGGCTGGCTGCAGGTCCAAACTGAGTGCTGCAGATATGAAGCATACAAAGTGCAGTGACATTTTCACCAAAGTAGCAGCCCTGGGTGCTAGGACAGTATATTGCTCCAGTGGTAGTGAGCCTTAGAAAGTAAGCAGACTCTCTCTTCATATTAGGTTCAACAAAGAGGGTTTCAGCCATTTTGGCCAAATATATTTAGGTTAAAGTATTTTTGATTTTCTTAGTCATCTCTACATCCCTCCAGGATGGTCAATAAAGGATGTGTCTGGAGTCAATACAAGGTGGTAGAGATTCAGATTTCAATAGAACATTGCCATCAGCAATGTGCTGCCTATATGGTGGGATGGATCAGGATCTTTGCAGTAGTTTGAGCCTCTCCAGTTGAATGCATACTTGGCAAATGGGTGCATTTTGGTTCAAGGGGTGATTCATCCCGAATTGGATTTGTCCGTTAAGACACAAACATGCTGCTTATGTGGTGGGGTGGATCAGAATCTTTGCAGTAGTTGAGTCTCTCCAGTTGAATGCATACTTGGCAAATGGGTGCATTTTGGTTCAAGGGGTGATTCATCCCGAATTGGATTTGTCCGTTAAGACACAAACATGCTGCTTATGTGGTGGGGTGGATCAGAATCTTTGCAGTAGTTGAGTCTCTCCAGTTGAATGCATACTTGGCAAATGGGTGCATTTTGGTTCAAGGGGTGATTCATCCTGATTTGCATTTTTCTGTTAAGACACAAAACCCTTTCAACAGAGTGTAGTGCACAAACTTGAATTCATCATTTGCCTATCGGGCCCTAAAATGACTCACTTAATAGACCTTAGACCTAAAGGTCACAATGCTTAGTGATCCGTTCTTTTAGTTTATAACTTTGGTCATTTCCCAGCATGCAGGTTAATCTCAAGCAGAATGGGTCACATAGTTCCCTTTTCTTTCGACTCATGTCTAAAACAAGCCAAAGCTCTATTCTTTTTTTTTTGTTTATTTTTTTCCTTTTCTCTGGTCTGGGCCTTATATATTGCAACCATTTTCCATGCTAAATGATCCTCTATTTCTTCATTCTGGAAAGAAAGACTGGACACATCATGGCTTCTTCTCTTCCAAGAGAACTGATGCAAATCAGTCCACATTCCCTGCCACCAGTAGGTCTGTATACTAAGAAGTAAAATAACTTTGGCAAACATTTGATGCTACCAGGCAAGTAGACAAACGAAAGATTACATTACATCCTTATTCCAGGAAGATAAAACCTGCCCACTTAGGTTTGACAAACTAGCAGGGCTTCTAAAAAATTATCTTTTGGAAGACAGAGATCTGTTTCTACTAATTAAAATGCAATACCATGCACGATAAAATGTAACAACTACAAATGTTTATGGGTCTAATAAAAAATTCTCAAAATAAGTGAATTAGAGGAAAATATAGACAGTTCCACAAAAGTAGTAAAAAATTTTAGCAACACTTTTTCAACACTCAGAGAACAACTCAAGAAAGCATGGTATTGGTATAAAGAAAGACAAATAGATCAATGGAACAGAACAGAAAGCTTAGGAAAAGACCCACATATAAATGGTACAATGATTTTTGACAAGTGTCAAGGCAATGCAGTGGGTAAATTTAAAATTTGTTTCAACTGTACATACTCCTGGGGAAGCAGGGAAGGAAATGTTAACATACCTTAAAATCATACCCAGAAAATTAACTTGAAAGGAATATAGACCTGAAGATAAAAGCTAACCAATAAAGCTCTCAGAATAAAACATAGAATAAAATCTTTTCCTTGGAATAGGCAATGACTTCTCAGATAGGACACAAAAATCATAGACAATAAAAGAAACAGATACATTGAACTTCATCAAAATTCAAATCTTTTACTCCTTGAATGCCAACGTTAAGAAAACAAAAAGGGAAGCACATACTTGAAAATATTCCTCAAACATATCATTCCTCAAATATATTCCCCAAACATATACCTGACAAAGGATTTGCTTCTATAATACATTAAGACTCTTAAAAACTCAACAACAGGAAGACAAAAAGCCTATATAATGACCCAAAGATTTGAGTAGGCACTTCAAGAAAGAAGACATACAAGTAGCCAACAAGGGATTTCCCTGGTGACGCAGTGGTTAAGAATCCACCTGCCAATGCAGGGGACATGGGTTCAATCCCTGCCCCAGGAAGATCCCACATGCTGCGGAGCAACTAAACCAGTGCACCACAACTATTGAGCCTGCACACTAGGGCCCGTGAGCCACAACTATTGAACCACAACTACTGAAGCCCATGTGCCTAGAGCCCATGCTCCACAACAAGAGGAACCACCACAATGAGCAGCCTGCGCACCACATTGGAGTTGCCCCCACTCACCACAGCTAGAGAAAGCCCGTGTGCAGCAACGAAGACCCAGCGCAGCCAATAAAAAGATAAAATAAATAAATAAATTAAAAAAAATAACCAACAAGCATATGAAAAAAGCTTAGCGTCATTAGTTATCAAGAAAATGCAAATTAAAATCACAAGAAAAACCCACTAATACACATTGGACTAGTCAAAATTAAAAAGACTGAAAAAAAAATACAACCCCAAAACAAGTGGTGGTGAAGTTTTAGGGCATACACTACTGGTAAAACTGGCATTTTCTTAAAACGTAAAACATACTTCTCCCAGACAAAACAGCCATCCAATTTCTAGATATTTATCCTAGAGAAATGGACACGTACTTCCACACAAATGCTCATACTCAGATGGTAATAACAGCTTTACTAGTAATAGCCAAACGCTGTAAATAACTCAAATGTCCATCAACAGGTAAAACACATGTGGTATATCCAAACAGTGGAATACCAAGTAGCAATCACAAGGATCAAAATACTGATAATTGCAACAAAAGTGGTGATCTAAATTCACAATGCTGAGTGACAGAAGCCAGACACAAAAAAAGCACATAGTATATAATTCCATATGTACGCAATTCCAGAAAATGCAAATGTATTTCGAATGACTAAAAGCTGATCGATTGCTGTCCTTAATGTGAAAGAGGACAGGGAAGGATGGGCTGCAAACGACGTGATCTATTTTTGGAAATTTTGTGAATGTTTTGTATCTTTATTGTACAGAGGTGTGTCCACCAAAATGAATCCAACTGTATACTTTAAATAGGTGCAGATTACTGTATGTAAGTTATGCCTCAAAAAAGTTGATTTAAAGATAGCAATGTTGAAATTGAAATTCATAATCTTCTGGATCCAAAGCAACCTTTTAACCAGCATTTATTTATTTTTTCCTTTTAGTATGTTTATGCAACTTCACGATTCAAGCTCAGCATTTTGCTGATGGGGCAAAACCACACTGGATGTGCTTATTCCCACTGTCTCAGTGAAACAGCTGCCTCTGCAGTCTCCAGCTAGTTTTCAGTATGCTATGAAATACTAGGACGGTTACTTTGTGAGAATTCGTGAGATTGGCATTATCCCAGGCTGCTTAATCTATTTTCTTTTTCATCACTGTGTACCTAGGCATAAGCCATTCAAGGTTCCATGATGAAGTGTGAAAGGAAATTAACTTCAGTGGTTATTGCCATTCCCCCCCCAACCCTCTATTCTTGTCATCCCAAGGCATGTACATCTTACGCTAATAGGGTCTTCCTGTGTCCCTCGTTCCTTATTTTATAAAGCATTCTTTTACATAGTATAGTTGTGTCTGGTTAAATATAATTAGTCTTGCTAGAGATAATAGATCTTTGAACTTGTAGGAAGTCATTTGTGTGGTTGTTGGTCATGTTTCTATTTTTAGTCTTGTCCTGTAAAGTATAGTGTTGTGGTTGGTTTTCTTTCAAGCTACCATTTGTTTTATGATTTAAAAATGCAAAAGGCAATAATTTGATTTTAGTCATTGGAACTCGGGTTTAATTATAAAGCAATTCGTCGTTCCTTTTCAGAGAAAAATGAAGCAATATAGTTTTCATGAGACTAAAGACAGAGAGTACAAACAAGGTGGTGACTATTACCCTGGCAACACAATATTTGTAGCTGTTCATGTGTTGAATTTTCCAGCAGGTATTTTCAATACAGATTATTGAAAAAGTTAGTGTTTTCTTTCTTGGTTTTATTTATATACATTACTTGTGTTTAAATTTAACTTTGTTTTTCCACAGAGGACCGAATTGCACTTTGTGTTGACTATGAACAGTTTAAGGGTTTGAAACACACTTTTTTTGTTATTCTTGCAACTTTTTTAAACAAGACATAGGAGAAAAGATATTTTTCTGATAATCTGATTTGGTAAGGGTATATTAACTTAGAATTCTGAAAAAAAAAACTGTCGTGTTTTTGTTAATTCTTCTTTCCTCATTGCTTGCTTTTAATTTTTAAAATCAATTTTCACAGCTTCAATTCTGATTTTGACTTTCTTTTTACTAGACTGTCTGTTTCCTCCTTGACCAAGCCTGTATCCAGCCTGGCTTCTAGCTTTGGGCCAGGAAACAGCGTAGTAGAGGGAAAGAGCAAAAGGATTTTGGCCTCACAAAGAAATGAACATGTTAGCTGCTTGCACTGCTGCCTAGATGTGACCATAGGTGAGGTATTCAATTATGCTAATGCATGTATATCACATGGACTAACAATAGTTTAATTACTCTGTGGCTTTGAGAATGGAATAAGGCTCTACAGGTAAAGCGCCTGGAGAGTAAGTACTGATTTCCTGTGCTTGATGCTATATTCTTCCCAGCTACCTTGACCCTGACTTCCAACCCTTATTTCTTTCAATTCATCCATTGTCAATGATTCTAAAGGGCACCCTTCCTGATTTTTGGCTGACTCTAAAGATATTAAAATACTCTTGGTTCTTATATTGCAATTAACTTGTTATTCTGCATTAACCTGTGAGAATTATCTTATTATTCACAATGTGAAGTTGACCTTAGTGAAGGTCACAGTCCTAATATTATCCTTTTGTTATTGTTTTTTATTCAGATGTAGTAATCAAGTATTCCGTATTGAACTTCCAATATTTAATTGATGTACTAGAGTCATTACTCACTTTCTATTATATTTGTTCAAATGGTAGAAAATGGAGTTAGAAATTGAGAGACAAATATTGATAATATTGATTGAGCAGTTCTTCAAAGAACATCATGTATATTCTACATACTGTGTTAATTCCTGAATTATTGATTTTAATTTTAATAATTATCATTAATATGCTATAAAGAATAATATTTGTGAAGAAATGTAATAGAAGAGCCTGAAAATGAACACTTAATTTTCCTTTATGGGGTAGTATTCTCTAAGAGTTATCATAATTATTTGATTTAATGTCATGTTATTATTGTTCAATATATTCAATAATTTAAATTTGCTTTATAGTTCCCTGTTTCATTGCAAGTGTTTAACATGCAAATGAGGCTTTAGACACAAATTCAAACAAAAAATTCTGTAACATTCATTTGACCATATATCCCTACCCATGACACGGTATTCCTTAATTCATTATTGCTTAAAAAACACTTGCAGTTTAAAACTGCTAAATATATGAGACCTGATTTTCATGAAAATCACCTAAGATAATTCAAATAACGATAACAAGGAAACATGACAAATTTTAACGATCCCGGTACACCTCGCAGAGTTAGACTTACTTGCCTGTTTTGTTTGGGGAGAAAAGAAAACATAAAAAGGAGAGCAGTCCAGATGAATACCTTTGCTACAATTAGTGGTGATGCATGTAGTGCACTGCTAAGTGTCCGTGACTCATCGAGATGGACAGGGCTGTCCCTCGCTAATCACAGAAGATATTGGCCTGTCCATAGGAGAAAGGAGTGATTATATCAAAAAGAACAGTCAGCTATTACCAGGGACAACTCTGCCAGGACTGTCTGTGAATGATAAGAGAAAAGGACAGAGATGAAATTAAACGCAGTATTAACTATTCTTAAATAAGAAGGCATTTTTATGTGCTCATGTATTGCACTGAAAGATACTTTTTTCCTTTTACAAGATATATTTTTTAAAGGAACACACTTTATTAAGTCTTGAAATTCTTTGTGACAAAAAATTTATCATAGTCATTGTTTCTTATAGTAACATAAAACGCTTAAACATTTATAATTATTTTATATTTTCTAAATAATCTTTAAGTGCTAATCATAGCCCAGTATCAAATCAAGTGCAGAACAAAGGATGAAGCCAAATGAAGCAGGTGGATTGGATTTTCATGGTGCGGTAATGCAGTTCTGTTTGTTTTCAGTCTGCCATTATTTATGTAAACAGGCAATTAAGTCTTAGTTTATAATTCATAAATGATGCTTTTCTGCCAAACACAGGTTTAACTTTTAAGTTTTGTTGTTGTCGCTGAGGTTGCTGTTTGGATGCCATCTCTGAATTTAGCAAATACTTTTTTTCAGGACTCAGTAGTTGGAAACTAACTTTTTTAAGGGTTGTCACCAAATCATCGCCATTCTCCCATTATTGGAATCTTTGGAAATTTCCTCTTTTTCCAGATCATTGCTCAAATCTAACTAATTAAAACAACAACAACAACAACAAAAGCCACTACCACCAACAACAAAAATTCATAAAATTCAGTTGTTTATAAAGAAGTATATTTTCAAAATTCAGAGCACTAATAAATGAATATATTAGTGAAAAAATTATGTTGCAGGTAGTGAAAACTCAACAGAATTTTGGGGAAAACTTTTTTATTCCTTTCTATAGAATGCACACACAGTGACTTCAGTAGAACAGCAAATACAGAGTTGATGTAATATTAATAATCAAAGTATATATGTACCAGACATTGTTGTAAGTACTTTCGTATGTATTGATTAACTGAACCCTCACATCAACTGTAGAGTAGGTTCTGTTTTTATCCTAGTTTTACACACATGGGAACTGAGACACAGGGAGTTCAAGATCACACAGCTGATATGATAGACCAAAATTTAAATCTGTATAGTCTGACTCCACAGTCCATAAGTTTCATTACCATAATATTTTTCCTCTCAGGGAAATTTCCTCTCATTGCAAATTTCTGTGACCAGAATTTTGACTTAGTAGGGTAAGGTAAGCTTGATTTAGATTGCTATGGAATAAACAGAAGAGATGGATATAGTCTTAGATTTTTTTTTTCTTCCAACACTGTTGTAACTCAGCTCCAAAGAGAGGACTCCAGAGACCAGGCATAGATTGTTGTCTGCCTGATAAAACTCTAAGTCTTATTAAGCCATGAAGGGATTAATGTAATTTGAGGTCCTCCACTAGCTCCCACCAAATTTCCTTTGAGTGTTTACGTAACTGGCTTTACTGCATTTATTCACTTGTAAGACACCATCAATTTTAGAACAATTTCTAGCTGTAGAGGGGGCTTGACTGAAATACTAGGGACTCACAGTATCTAAGACACAAGCAAAGTTTGGAAATGAGGAAACACAATAATGCTAATCAAACAACAACACACATCCTTATAGTCTGTCAGTGAGTTGCTGACTCTCAAGGTGTTGTCCATGACTGTCACCAAAATCGTTTTGGAAAAGGTGGGGCAAGGATGAGTTATATAACCTTTCCTGAGATTGACCACTGAAAGCTTGAGCCTATGAAAGTTTATTTTTCCAATTTTTTTCCCTCCCCAAAGGATATTTTTTCCTCAGCCTGAAGAAATGCCACCCTATCCTCTTCACTGTCCGGAACGCAGGCTTGCTGTTACAGGTGCTGGAGACCTTGCTCTGTAGGTGACCAGTATCTTCTGGCAGTGTCCTCACTTTGCCTTTTATAAGACCTGAGCCAGAGACCAGTCTTCTTGAAAATGTTCTTCTACAGGCAACATTGCGTTGACATCTGAAAGTTCCCAATGCCCACTTCCTTCAGGCAGGCGAATCCTGGTGTTCACTCAAAAGGCTGCAAATATAACAAGACTAGCCAACATGATCTGTTCCTCCTCCCACAGAGCTAATTGGGCAGAACTGCACAAAAAGACACCCCTGATAGAGCCCTAGGCTGTAGGCTTCTGGAATTGCTGCATGTAGTTCTTTTCATTTCTAAGTAAATGTGGTACATATTTTAATCTCTCTGAACAAAGCCCATGACACGTTATGTCCTACACACTTTTTTTAACGGTGCTATTGTTACAAAAATTAAATCCTTCCCACTCTTGCAATTGGAGCTGCAGCCCAATGAGACCCTCTTGTTGCTCTCGGAGGTAACTTCATACATAAGTAGCCTGTTCTACATAGTCTTCACCAAGTGTTGCACCCTTAGATTACATTCAAGGTTTCCTAGACTCTGGGTTACAGTTCATTAGACCTTCAAATGGTTGTCCTTTTTACTGATCTACTTTTACAAGCTAGATTGTCTCTTTTCTTCCTGAGGCATGTTTCTAAGAACTTTTTATGTACTAATTAACCTAGTATTTTTAACATTCATAGAAGTAATTACTATAAATATCAGCATTTTACAGATAAGGAAACGGAAATATAGAAAAATCTGATAACTTATCCATCGTCACCAACTGGCGGTAAAGCCAGATTTTGAATTCAGGCAGTTTGGGTTTAAAGTCTGTACATGCTATGCTACTTAGACTGCCATGCTATGCTACTGTGAAAAAGGAAGGCAGATTTATAGTTTCAGATCAAGAAATTGAGGTAGTTCACTTCTACTGGTCTCAATAGCCTCTATGATTCCAATGTAGCAGAAGGTTCATTAGGGTATAAAATCATGAAAGAGATGTGAAGGAAGTGGCAAAGTTTTGCTCAGAGACTCATCGTTGGTGTGACTGTTTTCTATCAGCACTCAGAACACCACCAGATATATTACAGAATAGCAGGGGAGCAAGGGGGTTGAGGATGTTGATGGAGGGTGGTTCAGTTGAGCAGACATCCAGGATGAGTGAAAAAGAGAAGCTTCGAGATGACCATTGGAATAGGATATCACAGAGAGGTTTTTTCTCTGTATGTGAAAGATGGCATTCGGTTCATGTTTAGCTAAAGTGATATATGTAAATCCTGGAGAATTCAAGGCGAGAGAGGGTACAGTCTGATCCAGGATGTCTGTGGATAAATAAGGGAAAAGGTAAAGGATTTTACACCTGGTTTGAATCTTAAAGGAGGATGGATCTGTGAGAGGAAGAGTAACTTCCAGTGGAGGCATCAGATTTGGGAAGCCAGGGTTTTACCTCCACACTCCAGTCAGGATATGGGCCCAGAACATAGCTGATGGGGGTCTTTGAATCAGTTGGTCAAGGGAAGTCACTACTGTGATAACATGCTCTTCTTTCAGAAAGATGCTTCAGATCTTGCACTTGAACTGACTGATCAGCTAAAATGTCTCTGGATTTAGTTGCATGCTGGTATGTATACCTGATAAACTGTGGTTGTTTGTGAATTGAAATAGATGGGAAAATTGTGCAGCGATTCCTATGACAAGATTTTAAACACAGGGAACATTGTCAAGATCAGCCTCATATAAGGCTTTCCTTTTTACCTTGTTTGTAAATCCTTCTGCCAAAATCTAGGACTGCAAGTGAAGTTTTGTCCTTTTTAGATTGTATTCTCACACTTTTATTATTTCAACAACATACTGCTTAGGTATTTTTTTTATATAGCACAAGCTATGTAAAATAGTTATGCAGAAAACAAAGTCCATGATGTTCCCAGATTCACTTCAGTTGCCTCAATACCAATAGACTTGTATTTTTTTTTAACTTTATTTTTTTTTTATTTTTTGGGGGTACACCAAGTTCAGTCATCTGTTTTTATACACATATCCCCATATTCCCTCCCTTCCTTGACTCCCCCACCTCGAGTCCCCCCCACCCTCCCCGTCCCAGTCCTCTAAGGCATCTTCCATCCTCGAGTTGGACTCCCTTTGTTATACCACAACTTCCCACTGACTATCTGTTTTACAGTTGGTAGTATATATATGTCTATGCTACTCTCTCGCTTCGTCTCAGTTTCCCCTTCACCCCCCGCCCCCTCCCATACCTCGAGTTCTCCAGGGCATTCTCTGTATCTGCGTCCTTGTGCTTGTCACTGAGTTCATCAGTACCATTTTTAGATTCTGTATATGTGAGTTAGCATATAATATTTGTCCTTCTCTTTCTGACTTACTTCACTCTGTATGACAGACTGTAGTTCTATCTACCTCATGACATATAGCTCCATCTCATCCCTTTTTATAGCTGAGTAATATTCCATTGTGTATATATGCCACATCTTCTTTATCCATTCATTTGTTGATGGGCATTTCGGTTGCTTCCATGTCCTGGCTATTGTAAATAGTGCTGTTATAAACATTATGGTACAAGTTTCTTTTGGGATTATGGTTTTCTTTGGGTATATGCCCAGGAGTGGGATTACTGGATCATATGGTAGTTCTATTTGTAGTTTTTTAAGGAACCTCCAAATTGTTTTCCATAGTGGCTGTACCAACTTACAGTCCCACCAACAGTGCAGGAGAGTTCCCTTTTCTCCACACCCTCTCCAACATTTGTTGTTTCCAGATTTTGTGATGATGGCCATTCTGATTGGTGTGAGGCTTTGACTTGCATTTCTCTGATGATTAGTGATGTTGAGCATCTTTTCATGTGTTTGTTGGCCATCTGTATGTCTTCTTCGGAGAAATGTCTATTTAGATCTTCTGCCCATTTGTGGATTGGGTTATTTGCTTTTTTGGTGCTAAGCTTCATGAGCTGCTTGTATATTTTGGAGGTTAATCCTTTGTCCGTTGTTTCATAGGCAATTATTTTTTCCCATTCTGAGGGTTGCCTTTTAGTCTTGTTTATGGTTTCTTTTGCTGTGCAAAAGCTTTTAAGTTTCATGAGTTCCCATTTGTTTATTTTTTATTTTATTTCCATGATTCTAGGAGGTGGGTCAAAAAGGATCTTGCTTTGATGGATGTCATAGAGTGTTCTGCCTATGTTTTCCTCTAGGAGTTTTATAGTGTCTGGCCTTACATGTAGGTCTTTAATCCATTTGGAGTTTATTTTTGTGTATGGCATTAGGAAGTGTTCTAATTTCATTCTTTTACATGTAGCTGTCCAATGTTCCCAGCACCACTTATTGAAGAGACTGTCTTTTTTCCATTGTATACTCGTGCCTCCTTTGACAAAGATGCGGTGCCCATATGTGTTTGGGCTTACTTCTGAGTTCTCTATTCTATTCCATTGATCTTCCTTTCTATTTTTGTGCCACTACCATACTGCCTTGATCACTATGGCCTTGTAGTATAGTTTGAAGTCAGGAAGCCTGATTCCACCAACTCCACTTTTCCTTCTCAAGATTGCTTTGGCTATTCGGGGTCTTTTGCGTTTCCATACAAATCGTAAGATGTCTTGTTCTAGTTCTGTGAAAAATGCCATTGGTAATTTGATCGGGATTGCATTGAATCTGTAAATTGCTTTGGGTAGTCCAGTCATTTTCATGATGTTGATTCTTCCAATCCAGGAACATGGTATGTCCCTCCATCTGTTTGTGTCGTCTTTGATTTCTTTCATCAATGTCTTAAAGTTTTCTGCATACAGATCTTTTGCCTCCTTAGGCAGGTTTATTCCTAGGTATTTGATTCTTTTTGTTGCAATGGTGAATGGGAGAGTTTCCTTAATTTCTCTTTCTGCTCTTCCGTTGTTAGTGTATAGGAATGCAAGAGATTTCTGTGCATTAATTTTGTATCCTGCTACTTTACTAAACTCATCAATGAGTGCTAGCAGTTTTCTGGTAGAGTCTTTAGGGTTTTGTATATATAATATCATGTCATCTGCAAAGAGTGACAATTTTACGTCTTCTTTTCCAATTTGGATTCCTTTGATTTCTTTTTCTTCTCTGATTGCTGTGGCTAACACTTCCAAAACTATGTTGAATAATAGTGGTGAGAGTGGACACCCTTGTCTTGTTCCTGTTCTTAGAGGGAATTCTTCCAGTTTTTCCCCATTGAGAACGATGTTGGCTTTTGGTTTCTCATATATGGCTTTTCTTATGTTGAGGGAATTTCCTTCTGTGCCCATTTTCTGGAGAGCTTTTATCATAAATGGATGTTGAACTTTGTCAAAAGCTTTTTCTGCATCTATTGAAATGATCATAAGGTTTTTATCCTTCAGTTTGTTGATATGATGTATCACGTTGATTGATTTGCGTATATTGAAGAATCCTTGCATCCCAGGGATAAACCCCACTTGATCATGGTGTATGATTTTTTTAATGTGCTGTTGGAGTCTGTTAGCTAGTATTTTGTTGAGGATTTTTGCATCTATATTCATCAGTGATATTGGTCTGTAGTTTTCTTTTTTTGTGACATCTTTGCCTGGTTTTGGTATGAGGGTGATGGTAGCCTCGTAGAATGAGTTTGGGAGTGCTCCGCCTTCTGCAATATTTTAGAAGAGTTTGAGAAGGATAGGTGTTAGCTCTTCTCAAAATGTTTGATAGAATTCGCCCGTGAACCCATCTGGTCCTGGGCTTTTGTGTGTTGGGAGATGTTTAATCACTGCCTCAATTTCCGTACTTGTGATTGGTCTGTTCATGGTTTCTATTTCTTCCTGGTTCAGTCTTGGAAGATTGTATTTTTCTAAGAATGTATCCATTTCTTCCGGGTATCCAATTGATTGGCATATAGTTGCTTGTAATAGTCTCTCATAATCTTTTGTATTTCTGAGGTGTCCGTTGTTACTTCTCCTTTTTCATTTCTCATTCTGTTGATTTGCATCTTCTCCCTTTTTTTCTTGATGAGTCTGGCTAATGGTTTATCAATTTTGTTAATCTTCTCAAAGAACCAGCTTTTAGTTTCATTTATTTTTGCTATGGTTTCTTTCCTTTCTTTTTCATTTATTTCTGCTCTGGTCTTTATGATTTCTTTCCTTCTGCTCACTTTGGGGTTTCTTTGTTCTTCTTTCTCTAGTTGTTTGAGGTGTAAGGTTAGGTTGTTTATTCGATCATTTTCTTGTTTCTTAAGGTAGAACTGTATTGCTATAAACTTCCCTCTTAGAACTGCTTTTGCTGCGTCCCATAGGTTTTGGGTTGTTGTGTTTTCGTTGTTGTTTGTTTCTAGAAATTTTTTGATTTCCTCTTTGATTTCTGTAGTGATTCCTTGGTTGTTTAAGAGTGAATTGTTTAGCCTCCATGTGTTTGTAGTTTTTGCAGTTTTTTTCCTGTAATTGATATCTAGTCTCATGGCATTGTGGTCTGAGAAGATGCTTGATATGATTTCAATTTTCTTGAATTTGCTGCAGTTTGATTTGTGACCCAAGATGTGATCTATCCTGGAAAATGTTCCGTGTGCACTTGAGAAGAAAGTGTAGTCTGTCGTTTTTGGATGGAATGTCCTATAAATATCAATGAAGTCGAGATGGTCTAATGTGTCATTTAAAGCTTGTGTGTCCTTATTTATTTTCTGTTTGGATGATCTGTCCATTGATGTAAGTGGGGTGTTCAAGTCTTCCCACTATTATTGTGTTACTGTTGATGTCCCCTTTTATAGCTGTTAGCATTTGCCTTATGTATTGAGGTGCTCGTATGTTGGGGGCATAGATATTTACCATTGTGATATGTTCTTCTTGAATGGATCCCTTCATCATTATGGAGTGTCCTTCCTTGTCTCTTGTAATAGTCTTTACTTTCAAGTCTAATTTGTCTGATATGAGTATTGCTACTCCAGCTTTCTTTGGACTTCCATTTGCATGGAATATTTTTTTCCATCCCTTTCCTTTCAGTCTATATGTATCCCTTGGTCTGAAGTGGGTTTCTTGTAAGCAGCATATAGAAGGGTCTTGTTTTTGTATCCATTCAGCCAGTCTGTGTCTTTTGGTTGGAGCATTTAATCCATTTACATTGAAGGTGATTATTGACATGTGTGTTCCAATTACCATTTTCTGAATTGTTTTGGGTTTGTATTTGTAGGTGTTTTCCTTTTCTTGTGTTTCCTCCTTAGAGAAGTTTCTTTAGCACTTGTTGTAAGGCTGGCTTGGTGGTGCTGAATTCTCTTAACTTTTGCTTGTCTGGACAGCTTTTGATTTCTCCCTCCAATCTGAATGAGATTCTTGCTGGGTAGAGTATTCTTGGCTGTAGGTTTTTCTCTTTCAGGACTTTCAGTATATCCTGCCATTCCCTTCTGGCCTACAGAGTTTCTGTAGAAAGGTCAGCTGTTATCCTTATGGGTTTTCCCTTATATGTTGTTTGCTGCTTTTCTCTTGCTGCTTTTAATATTTTTTCTTTGTGTTTAATTGTCGTTAGTTTGATTAATATGTGCCTTGGTGTATTTCTCCTTGGGTTTACTCTGTATGGGACTCTCTGTGCTTCTTGGACTTGGTTCATTATTTCCTTTCCCATGTTGGGGAAGTTTTCCACTAGAACCTCTTCAAATATTTTCTCAGACCCTTTCTTGTTTTCTTCTTCTTCTGGGATGCCTATAATTCGAATGTTGGTACGCTTAGTGTTATCACTGAGGTCTCTGAGACTGTCTTCTATTCTTTTTATTCTTTTTTCTTTTTCCTGCTCTGTGGCAGTTATTTCCCCCATTCTATCTTCCAACTCACTTATTCGTTCTTCTGCCTCAGTCATTCTGCTGGTTATAGCATCTAGAGTATTTTTAATTTCGGTTATTTTGTTATCCATTGCTGTTTGTTTTTCTGAGTTCTTATGAACTGTTTCTTGTACTTTCTCTATTTTGTTATTGAGATTTTGTATCATTTTTACTATCATTACTCTAAATTCTTTTTCAGGCATTTTTCCTATTTCCTCCTCATTTATTTGGTCTTGTGGGTTTTTTTCCTGCTCCTTTGCCTGCATGGTGTTTCTTTGTTTCCTCATGGTTGTCCAAACTTTTGGGGTTGCTTGTCCTGGCGATAGAGGTGTTTATAGAAGACTGTCCAAGCCTCAGACTAATGTCCAAGTATTGGATTAAACAAATATTAATTCTAGGGAACACATACATGTATAAGACACACAATTACTGAATCCGTTAGGACATAAGGCTCTAGAAAGACCTGACAGAACCCCAGTATGCTATCAGATATTCAAAGAGAAACCCAACAGAAATTGACAACTGAAACAGAACACATCAGAGACAAAAGCAAAAGCAAACAAACAAACAAATAACACCTTACACATACAAGCATTAATCCAGGGAGATTTTGTAAGCTAGCATCCAATATAGAAAAGAGCCAGAGTACCACCAGAGAGAATGGAGATTCTCAGAATGTAATTAGACAAGTGTACTAAGAACTAAGATAAAGACAAAAACCTAATATTAAATACAAGGCTGTGCGTCATCTGGAGAATAGAGCAAGGAGTCTGAGCAGACCGATAGTGTTGCTTATAAGTATGTTAAGATAAAATAAACTTAAAAAGGCTGGAAGAAAGGGGAACAGAAGAGCGTAGTGTGGTTGGAAATATGCACATAAAAAGAAAGGAATAGAAATGTATAAAAGATAGGGATGAAAGGAAAGTATGAGAGATATATTGTCCATACTACCAAAAACTTAGCTAGATATAGAAGTATATAAAAAGGCATAAAAAAAAAAGAATAAAAAATATCATTAAAAAATTATGTTATAAAACTTGCAGATCCCTTAGGGCTAAGATCGTATTTAATAAGGAAAAAAAAGAGAGAGAGAGAAAGAAAAAAAAAAAAAAATCCAGAACTGATCCCAGAATGGACCAGTTCAATAGGTATTGATACTACTATTTCTGTTTCCTTAGCGTCTCAGCTGTAAGTGTCCTTCTCCTTGCCTTGGGTTTTTTTGCGTTATTCTGTGACCATCAGAGGTTCCTTTATTGTTCGTCTGTAAGCGTCGGTGTGTGGGGAGGGAGAGGGTACAATAGTGGCTTCTTCTCCTGGGAGTGAGTGAGCAGTGGCGCACTGTTGTTTCAGTCAGGCTTGGAGGTGCCTGTTGCAGAGGGACACTGGTGGCTCAGGCATAAACAGAAAGTCTTAGAGTTGGGCCTCTCTCGGGGTTTTTTTTTGTTGTTGCTGTTGTTGTTTTTTTATTGCTCTGGCAGCCTCCCTGAGGGTGCTTGTTATCCCTGAGCACCTTAGGTGGCCTACGGGCGTCTCTCCACTGCCTGTTGCAGAGGCGCTGAAAGAGAGGGAGAGGCTATGCGCGCGGCTCCTCCCCCCCGCCCGTGAGCCTGCAGCCTCCAGCCGCCATCATGGCCGGGCCGCTCTCAGGGACGGGCACTCCTCTCCGCGGACCTCCTCCCTCCTGTCCTCTCGGTCCGTCACCCTACCGGCAACAATGTTTCTCCCCCTGAATCAGCTCTCCGGTTCCCACGCTCCCGCTCCCGGACCCTCCGTTCAGCTGCGGATGGACGTCTGGGTCCGGGAACGCTGAGCTGCGCTGCGGACCCTCCGTATGTTTCTCACTCCCTCCCGTCTGCCACAGCTCTGCTGCTTCACCCTCTCTGAGCCCTCGTAGATGCCTCCCTACGGGCTATGTCAGGCTCCCCACAGCCCTTTCTGGTGTCCGAGGCCGTCTGCTGGTGTTCAGCTGGTTCTCTGTGGGAATGACTGCGTCCTTCCGTGCATTTCCAATGCATTTGTGGAGAGGGATGCACTCCACGTCCCTCTACTCAGATTTGTATTTTGATACCAAAAGAATTTTGATTTCCTACTCCTGTCTCCTAAATATGTCTCAAAACCTTCTATTTCTCCCCATTTCCATTTTACCCACTTTGCTCAGGCCACTGCCACTACTATCCCTTGTCTGGAATGCTGAAATAGTTTCTTAACTGGTCTCCCTACTTTTCTTCTTATCTATCTTCCTTATCTTTCTTCATACTTCATATAATGTCATCTTTCTAATGTAGAAATGCACTATCTCTGTTTTAAAGTCTTTTGATTCTTTCTTATTTTGCTTAGTGAAAACGTCCAGGGCCTTTTTTTATTTTATTTTAATCTCTCTAGTCTTCTATCTTAGCACCTTGTTTCTAGGATTTTGATTAGAAAATTGTTCTGCTCCTCATCGCTAGCCTGTTTCCTGCCATCTGGCTAATTCCAAATTCCTCCTTCGAGTTCAGTTTGAATGTCTTCCTATAAGAAGACTTGTTCCTTTTTGACTACTTTAGGTATTCCTCCTTCATGCTCCCAAGAACCCTATACTTATTTCTTTCTTGTGTTTTTTAAGCTCTTTATTGGAGTACAATTACTTTACACTGTTGTGCCAGTTTCTGCTGTGCAACAAAGTGAATCAGCTGTATTTATACATATATTCCCCATATCCCTTCCCTCCCGCAACTCCTTCCCATACTCCCTATCCCACCCCTCTGTCATCACCCATCAAAGAGTTGATCTCCCTGTGTTACGCAGCAGCTTCCCTTAAGACTGTGAAATCACCTGCTTCTTTCCATAGAGTGTAAACTCCTTGAGGTCAGTGACAACATCTTGTTCTTGATTATATCTCATGTTGAGCCCAGTGCCTGGTACAGAGGAGGTGATTGTGTGTATTTGGTAAATTGAAAGTAATCTGACATTATTCTACAGTAACCTTTTTTCAGTTCTCCAGGATAAAGAGGACACACAACATTAATTTTGGTTGGTTTTCTAAACAGAAAGCCTGGGTTTATCCTGAAATAACCCAGAGAGTGTCTGATATATTAAGCTGATTACTGTGTCTCCCTCAATCAGAAATTTTCCTGACCCACCTCTTCAGGGGCATTGTGCCTGTCTTAAATGTCTGCAGCGTGTTTCTCACTCACTCAGAAATCTTCCTGAACCAGATCTCCAGAGATATTCAGCCTGTCTCTAAACCAACTTTCTCTTGCATTTAGCTCCCCTTATCCTTGGGATTCACCTTCTGACTCATCTTGCTTCCTCCTGCTCACATACCCACATCCATATGGACTGAAACTTTTTCCCTAAATAGTGCTCTGTGTTTTGGTCAAAATCTGGGCCATCAAAAAATTCCATATATAAATCCTCTTAGATAACATAAATACAAACAGATGTAACGCAAAAGAGTTTATGCAAATACACATATATTCAGGGAAAGACATGCAATCTCAGGATTGGCAGTTATAGGAAAGGTTTTGTGTGATTAGGCAGTAAGGATTTGAGGCAGAGATCGCAGAAAGTCTGTAGCTGCCATTTCAGGATACCTTTGAATTTAACAGGTCTCCCAAAGCAGCAATGCATTTTTACCAAAGGGAAGTCAAATTCAAAGGAGAGACTGCAAAATCTCAAATGTCTGCTTGTATTTTTTTATTTTAAACCCCGATTTAACAAGATTTTTAAAGATAAATTTATGTAGACTCTGTACACACTGATTCATAGAAAGGTCTTATACTGATACAAGTGTAAGAGAGACAAATAAGAAATAAGGTTATGATTCTATATAGGTAGATTTTGTTTTCTTCTGTAGCTTCTTTTTATCTCCATCAAGACAGCCCTTGGGTAAGTGACATTTCAAGAAGCCACCAGAAGACAGACAATAGCATCTGATTACTTTAGGGTTAATCGTTAGCAACATGGCTGTACTAGTGACATTGTTTCTAGTATTCAATTAAATGCCAATTTAATGACACTCCACATTTAAACAGCACTGCTGAGCTTTTATGCAGTTCCAGCCCAGAGGATTGACCAGCTGGTCACCCTTGCTGACCCACCACATGCCTTTCCTTCTATGTTTTAAGGATGCAGGTAATTGCTAGTCCTGATGGAGACTCAAACATGCTATTGTCTTGCTGTATCCATGATGCCTTTCTTAATAGGAAATGAACTGGCACTCTTCACAATGCCAAGTACCCAACAGAGCACTGGGTCTGGATATTAATACAGTGGGAATTTTGTTTCATGAGGCCTCGGCTGGATATTTCACTCTGCATTTGCAGCTTTTTATTACACCTTGCATTTTGAGAGGAATGATGGCTGCATTACCACCGACTAAGCAGGTGCAGGGTTATCTTTTCCACCCAACCAATTTACTTGGGTTTTTGGAAATAGGGTTTGCAGACCTAAAAAGTATTCCCATTCCAGGAGTGACAGAGAACAAACTGACCAAGAGCTAATATTCAGCGACGATGAAACTGCCAGCTCCTGATAATTTGCATCTAAAGAAACCAATTTGAACCAAAGTGCTGCTACTGAAATATATCATTTACTAATAGACTTCTATAAATATGTGATGTTTTGCTCATTCAGATATTCTCAGGTGAAAGGAAATAAAGTTAAGTTCATTTTTACCCTACTGCCTCACTAGCTACTTGCTCAGATATATTTTAGAGATGAGAATAGATCTTGAAGATATCAATCCCATTTTCCACTTTATTCCTCTTAAACAGTACAGTAGACAAGAGCTTACTATATGCCAAGCCTGTTGTTTTTCCTGATGATTCAGATGTGCAAGAGAGAGTCTCTTTTTCAGAGGACTTCACAGTCTAGTGGGGACAACAGAGAAATAAACAGAAAAACATAATGTAGAGTGCATACAACTGTGATGAAAGTAGTACGTATAGCACTGGACAATATAAAGGAGAGAGACATTTTTGTCAAAACAAAGGAAAAAAATTAAAGAAACTACATACGGAAAAAAATGGGTTGAATCACTAATCTGAGGTGATTTCAGCTCTTGGTTTATATAACAGTATCATCAACTTTCAGAATATAAATTTTAAATATACCACAAATAACCTTACAAGGAAAACCTCTGCAAAAGTATAATATCGACTTAAGTAATGTGAAGATTAAATATCCTATTTGAGCTACTTAATACAGCCTATAGCAACATCTGCATATGGCAATTGTAAACATTCTATATAATTAATCAGTAATTATTATTAATAGAAGGTGATCAAATATTTTTATTAAACTACATTATTTTATTAAGAATTTGTAGCTATATTTATATCTAGAGAAGCAGAAACAAAGAGACAGAGAGGGACAGAGTCATATAATATCAGATATTAATACTAAAGGAGACCTCTCAGGGAATCCTATTTTATGGCACCCCACATTTTGAGAAATTCTATTTTAACTAAATTATAAGAAGAGGCAAATTATATTTCAACATACTGGTTTACATGGTTACACCTTTGTTTTCTATCACTTCTAGCTATTCAGGTGAGAATTTAATTAAATGTTTCTTACTTGAATAATCTGATAAAATGAGATCAGCTATGGCTGGTGACTGGAGGGTACTGTCTTTGGTGATTGGTGGCTCTGAGAATGCAGTGCTGAATCTTATTTTACATTGTATTCTGACCCTTACACGGCATTTGATCTCAAAGAAACCCAGTCCGAATCAGAATACTGAATTGGAATGTTGGGGGTGGAGCATAGTAATCTGGTTATTTTTCCTTTAGGATTTGAGGTCACTTATTAGAATTAATATTTATTTGTGAAACGTCATCATTGTCATTAATGTCATGTAAATTTATTCCTTGTTTAATTTTATCCCAATTTTTATTTCCTGTCCCTTCTTTGGTAACCACCTAATGAGGTCAGTATAGTTTTTTGAATTTGCATGTATCTTTCAAGAATGTCCAGTGTTTTTGATGTTACTATTCTTGCCTTTTTTTTTTTGTCAAATACATGTTATCATATAAGTAACATTATGCTAAATTTTATCTTCTTTTCTTACTTGTTTCACTCAACACTAGTTTTTAGATGCGTTCATACAGTTGTAGGTATTTGCCATTCATTTATTCTAATTGACCCATACTTCCCATTATTTACAGCCAGGAATGTGATTTTTGTAACCTGAGTATTTGGATACTTAATTTCACTAAATATTGTCATACTGCCCTTCAGAAGGTTTGTGATGATTTGCACTCTCATCAGAAGTGCATGGTAGATTCCATCAATCTATTACTTACAAAGGAAGAATTTTTAACACTAAACTTGTGCAAACGTCTGTAGAAGTAAATCTCTGAGGTGCATGGTGTATAATATGAAATTTAAGCAATACAACCTGGCATGTCTTATGTTAAGGAAATGCTCCATAAATATTGGGTTTAATAAACTGAATTAAGTACAGGGGACTTCTGGCTCTGTCACTTATAAGCTGTGTCACTTTGGACAAATTAATGAATCTCTACTAAGGTCTCTCATATGTAAGTTGACTATAATATATACATTAATTGGATAGCTAGAAAGATTAAATTAGATTCAGTTAGAAGATACAGTCAAATATTCAGAATAATAAACAGGTATTATTGTCATTATTTTTCTTATTATTATTCAGTGGTGTCAGAGGTTCATATATAACTGTAAAGCAGTGAAATTAAGCAAGTTGTGAAAATGAAGGTAAACCCACACATCTATTATCTCTCCATTACAGTGGTCCCAGTGGAGTACCCTGGGTTTGTAAATACTTAAACTTCATAGAATGCATGTAACACTCAGTACCTTTATAGCTGATGTTTCCATAGGAAATTTCATATTCACATTTGGAGAACAAAATACAACAACTTTGAGAAAACAAGGTGCATGAAAATGTTAAGTCACAATTCAAGTACGAGTAAAACGTAACGACCATATGTAGATATTTTTTAAAAAGCAGCATGTGTCAAAAAAGAAACAGGCATGTACTGGTATATTTCAGGCTCTAAAAGCCAGCATCATACTTCTTGCAAACCATTCTCTGCCCATATACTTGATCCACATGTGTTTCCATAGTGCCTTTCAAAGTTAACCCTTATTTAACTTAGATTCATACATATCCCCCACCCCCCAAATTAAGAAAGTATTGAAGAAAGACTTTATGAAAAAGAAAAACAGGTACGTGAAAAACCAATGTGTGGTAGAAAGATGTTACTGTACACAATAGCAACTCTTTGTACCATCCATATCAATTATTTGGTAATAGGAAACAATTGTTTAATCATTTTATATCCACACATATTCATACAGGAGTTTTTTGTGTGTCATCTACATTTAGGGAATAAATTAGCTATTTTACTACAGTGAATTTAAGTTTTGTAGTAGCTGCATCTTATAATATTGGGAGGGGTCCTCTTTAACTAAAAGAATACAAAATTACCCTACATTTATTAATGTTACAAACACTTATTTCTAAGTTTCCTTCCAAGATCTTGAGAGGGACTCATGCAAGTGAGGGGCTCTGGAGGTTACACTTCATCAGTTTCATAACAAATCAACCTCTGGGATTTGGGGTTAATGTGTAATGTATCATAATCTTTCTCCTTTTCACATAATAGTAAATAGGTTCCCAGTTAGCATTTTGGCACAGAATGTCTGATTTTCAGGAAAATCTAACTGGCTGATATTAAGCAGACGATTCCTATTCTAAGACAAATTATAAAGAAAAAAAATCAAGTGATTGGGGAAGAAAAAAACTTCAAGGAATCATAGCCAAAACTTCCTTTTTAGTTCTTTACTACTTGATGCAGTAAGTCTCTACCAATTCTCTTTTTATTTGGACCCATTTGCTATTACTAAGTATATCAGTCCTTGGACTCTCAATGTAATCAAACCCGTTGCACTCGCAAGGGACAATTACAAGGCAATTTTATTTTTATTTCCCCTTGTCCTTAAAATATACTGTGTGGAGTTATTTGCTCCTCTGCCCTTGGATCAAAACTCAAGCATATTCTATGACTTTTCTCATTATTCTGAGGTAATAAAAGTTCTCTTGTTCCTTTGAGCCATAATGTCCAGTCCTATGTAAGACAAAAACTTCAAAGGCGAGTTCCAGTTTATCCTCTCCTTCCTCACTTAGCCCCTCTGCTCCTTTCCCCCTCTCACCATGGGTATTAACAGATCTCTTCCAAAATTTGAGGATGGGGGCAGAAAAATTGACAAGGGGAGCAGAAATATTCTGAACTGACTGATACTAGTGTGATGATCTGATCATGGCTCTTTCTCCCCTGTTCTTGAGGTTTTCTCAACTGTGGTTGAGACAAAGTAGATGAATCTCTCTCCAACTTACCACTTACTCCTTCCTTGCCCCTAGGCATCCCTCAATCTCTTTTTTTTTCTATAGGTTTTTTGTTTTGTTTTCGTTTTTTTTTTTTTCACATCTGCAGTTATTTTTGTTGTGATAAAATCATTTGTTTTTGTTTGTTTCTGTTTTGTTTTGGGTTGCTTCAGGTCTTAATTGTGGCACATGGACCTTCGTTGAGGCATGTAGGATCTTTCATTGCCACCTGGGCTCTTGTTGGGATGCACCGGCTTCTCTCTAGCTGTGGCGTGTGGGTTTTCTCTCTCTAGTTGTGGCGTGCAGGCTCCAGAGCGCACAGGCTCAGTAGTTGCCGCACACAGCCTCTCTAGTTGAGGCCCGAGGGCCCAGTAGCTGTGGCAAGTGGGCTTAGTTGCCCTGTGGCATGTGGGATCTTAGTTCCCTACCAGGGATCGAACTCACATCCCCTGCATTGGAAGGCAGATTCTTTACCACTGGGCCACCAGGGAAGTCCCCTCTCTAGTAGTTTTTGGGGTTTTTTTTTTGTCCTTCAGAGAAGCCATATCAAAAGGATCTGAGATGATTCCCTGCTGGTTTTCCAGTCTGGTCCATGGGAAACAATCATACATTCTTCACCCCCCCAGACCCTGCCTCCTCACCATTGCTCCTCTTTGTGTTCTGCTTCAAAGAAGGAAGTCACCCCAGCTTTGCTCTATATATTATTCAATATATTTCCCAGGCAAAAGTCAGAAACCAGACCGCTGCATCCCCAAATTGCCGGGGCACATTTAAAATTCTCCAGATGGCAGTGAATGAAGCACCTCCCATTCTTCCCTCTTATTGGGTAGTGGGGGTTAGGACTCACGAACAAATCAGGTACTCACTACAAACACAAAATTCCCTGTCGATATTTGTATCAGTGTTGGTAAGTGGTTTCATAAATTACAGGTCTTGTTTCCTACCATCTTCTTTGAAATAGATTTATCCTGCATTGGAAACTCACTTGGAATCTCTTTTGATATGATAGTACTTTATTCAAAACATCCATAAGAAATGAAGAAATAAAACACCTTTTGGAAACCTAGGTATTTTCAGCATGGCATCTTTTAGTCTCTGTATGGTAAGTTAATAAGATTTAGTGTTTGCAGTAGTTCTTCCTCTATTTATATCATGGTACACTGAGTTGTCTATGTAAAAGGGTACTGAATGTTTTAGTTTGTAATGTTCTTAGTTATTTTTCCTTAATCAATGCTAATCATAGTTATATAGTTATTATGAGACTAGTGTCTTTCATATTCTAAGATATATGTCATTGGCATTTAGCCTTAATGTGGAACAAAAAAGCAAAACTGCCTCAGGGAGAGATACTGGTCATTTAATTGGTAAGGGACATGTAAGGTTCAAATATTTTATCCAGTTTTGTTTGGATTTTCCTGTTGGAATAAAGTTAACTATTTTGGCTTACCATAAAATAAAGATGTATCTTAAGGACAGGTGGGTCAAATATTTTGAATGCCATAATTACTGGGATCTTAACAAATATTTTATTTTTTATATATATATAGTGTATATATACATACTTAAGACCCCTTCCTAGAAATACCACAGCAGAAGAGTCAAGAAGCTAAATGAATATAAATTGACAAACAACAACCTAAAAAAGTAAAAAGTGGGAGTAAGAGAAGAAGACTGAGTTACAGATAACATGAGAAGATATTTTTACTCCTCAAATTTATTGGGATCCACTACTTCTCTATGACAGAAATTAAAGTTACTTTGCATATTATTTGTTTGCTTATTTTCCTTTTGTAGGTAAATGCTGAAATATTAAATAATTGCATAAATATAAATGAGAAGTGGTTGAAATTTTTTTTTTAAATATACTTTTCCCAGAAGGAAAAACTGTACATTTTTATAAAACAGTGATTGTTTTATTCCAGTGCTTTCTATACAGTATGGTTAAGGACAGAATAAATGAAGTTTCACTTTTTAAATATCAGTTATTTTTTTTTAATGCTTAAAACAGCTGGCAGTTTTAATAGCAGTAAAGTTATGGTGGGAATTTCTGCTTTCAAATGAACCACTTAGTAGTAAAATTTAAAAAAAAAGTTCAGATTCAGGGTCTGGGTGGATCAGGCAAAAAATACTACAGTTTTAGAATTTACTACCTGTGTATAAAGGTGCTTTTATTCTGACCCTAATGTGGAGCTTTAATATAGTTTAAAGCCTTCTGGTGACGTTAGGTCCATGCTATTTATACAGTGCTAATGAGTCCTACTTTGCCCAAGTCATGTTTATGGTGTGCTAAAGGAGTTGTTTGGGTTTTTTTTTTTTTTTTTTTTTTTTCCAACCCTAGTATCTGCTGTGCTGCTTGAAAATTAAAAATCTTTAACAAAATTGAGAAAACCAAGTTTAGGACCTGCTTAAATGGCTCTTTCACATTATGTTGAAAACTCAAACTCAACTCGTTAATGAGCACACCTCCTGAATTTCACATTAGTCCTTGGATGCATATAATACAATCCAGTGATACAAATGATATACTTGGTGGTTTATTTGAGGCATTTACCTCAATTAATGCTATGTAGAATTATAATAATCCAACTTAATGAGTTTTGTATTGGCATTTGGATTAGTATAACGAATAAATCCCAGTCCACTTACTTTCCAAGATCACTACTTAGCATTCTTTAATTCACTGGGCTAATAGCTTTTACAAATGCAGGGCTATTTGAAATGTAAGGATAAAGTTAAAGGATTGCAACTCTAAAGTTCAAATATGAAATTTAGATTTACAGAATAATAATTTGGGAAGAGTTTAAGGAAATTTTTCTTTTTACAGATTAAAAAAAAATTGAGGTGGTGTAGATAGAACCAACAGGTGATTGGTGTTAGGATGACCAGTTGTGAGTGAGCATCACTGGAACACAAACATCTCACCCGCCACTAATCCAGGGCTCTGCCAGTGACATTGAATCCAAGCCAGAAGAGATAAGAGAGAAATATGCTTCCCAATCTTCTGTCACCTGCAATTTACTTAAAACAAGCATAAACTAATAAGTTATACTGCCTTAGGCATGCTACTTTCATTCTCATTCATAAAAACACTTCACACATAGTAAATGCTTGATAAATATTTGTTGAAATGAATTAAATTTATTCGAGGATAAATATAGTGTAACACATCTTTCCAAGGCTTCACTGCATTAATATCAATTCATGAATTTAGCTAGCTCTGAGGTTCTACCTGCTCAGTAACAGTATCTGCCCTTTACCTAAAAACTCTCTTAATTCTGAGAAAACCCAAAGCAGGTGGCCTCCCATGTGCTCAAGAAAATGTCATCTTGTCATCTTGTGTTGTTTTGCTCTGAAGCAAAGAGTCCTATTTATATCTCTGCTCTCTGCACCTATCATTTCAATATTGCCCCATGGGGTAGTGGTATCCTGCAGTAGGGCCACCTTGCCCTACCAGATGCTGAAGAGGTTCTATGATTAGGGGTGAAGGGGGGGAGAATGACTGTCTCTCTGCATTTCTGTAATTGTTCTCTGCCTAAGTCCTGAAGGAGCACTGCTGGGTTACACCAAGTAGGAAGTCGAAGAGCTAATATTTAAAGTGAGCCTGGCTCCAGTCTTAGCTACTCCCCTAAACTGTGTGGAGTGTGGCCATGATGTTCCGTCCTCTACCTCCTCCTCCACTTTCTGAGGAGCGTGCGCAAAAATGTCTTTCTTCCATCTTCAGCCAAACAAACATATTATTTGAACATAAATTTCTTGAACAGGTTATTTGTAAGGGAATAGATGAGGAAAGAGCTTCCTCTAGCTTCACCTTCTAGGAGTGTCCCAGCTGTGCTCCAACTTCCAACCCAACTCCTTGCAATAAAGTAGCAAGATTTTTCACTCTATGATACATATTTTATACTTTTCGTTTGTATTTTTAGATTTATTGATCTAAGACATACAGTGTTGTTGAGGTGGTGAGCACTATCCAGTTGTTCACTATTCTATACAGCACATTTCTTTTGTAGTGATGCTGCATTGTAAACAACTCGAAAAATCTCAGTGGCTTAAAACATTATTTCTTGCTCATGGGCTTACTGGTCAGCTGTGACTCTGCTGGGCTCAGGTGGAGTCAGCTGGGCTTGGATCCAGGCTGTGCCTTGTGCTCAGGTGTGCTCAGTGTTTCTTCTCATTCCAAGGAGTGTCTCAACTTTGTATTTTTCCCCCATGGCTGGTGACCAAAGTATAAACAGCAAGAAAAACTATTCAAGTGTATTCAGTGCCTCTGCTTGTATCAAATTCATTAACACCCCATTAACCAAACCAAGTCATGTGGCTCAGGCCCAAGTTAGCAGGGTAAGGCTGGGTATTCTCCCTGCTCTCCTGAGAGGCCCTGTAAAGTTATGACCCAAGAGATTTAGATGTAACCCTATCGCAGAGAGGGGGTGAAAACTAGAACAACAGTCTGTTTTTCTACAGTTGGAAATAATGACAGTGACAGTGGTGACAGTGATGGTGGTGATGAGCAAGTTGTCTTTCCTCCAAGTTTTCAACATTAAACTCTATTCACCCTGAGATTTTTATCCTTAATGTTAACGACCTGTAAGTTGGCCTTGTAGGAATGTTTTTCTTTTCTTTCCATGAACAATTTCAGAACCCTTTGGGGAAAAAAAGAAGTTTCTCCCAAGCAAAGAGGGAAGTGCAAAGGAGCCGTGGTGCCACTGTCAAAGAGGACACAGGACTTTGAGATCCACTTTGAAGATGTGACTTTCAAATTAACATCTTGCCTAGTTCTCACGGTCTTAGGCTTAAGTGTCAGGGAAAGAGGACTGTGATCTCAAATGTGTAAATTTAGAAGATCCTTTAAAAAAAAATAAAAATAGAGACTGTAGTACTTTGTTGCTTAGATAACAAGAGTAAGTCACACTTTGGATAAAGATTCCTTCTCCCCACTTTGCAGGCACCCCCAAAACCCAGCCGTCTGAGAATTAAGCAGAAACATTCAACACATGAACTAAAAGCAGGAGAGAACATTACAAGCAGGAGCGGGACACCTCCAGTTTTGAGATGTGGTGACTTAATGAGACAGATCAAGGGAGCGGGAAAATGGTAGACCTCATGGTAAGCGAGAACAAACTAGTTCTAGTACACACACAGACAACAGTTGAGAAGAAAATTCAGGGGAGAAATTTTACTGCAACTGCAGGCTGTTTTCATCCAAGCTAGCGTATTTGAAGGAATTACAGCTTATGTTTTTTCTGCTATCATTGAGTACCGTTATTATCCGTTTATTACTGTTTTACCTTCAGTGATGCAACAGAATAGTGAACTCTGACAATTCTGTTGTTCATGAAAGGCATGTGGTTACCCAGCTCATTTCCCTTTGCTTAGGCTAAGAGAAAGAAGCAAAATTGGATCTATCTCAAGGAAACAAGGATGAATGATAGCTTATCAGATCAATAAAAAAATTGTTGCCATTTGGTTAAGAATATGCCCAATGGACAAAAGTTTGCTTGGCACTTCTAAGTTTTTATGTTCCATAATATGCTACATAAGTGCTAGAATTTATTTATTGCGGCCAAGTTAGAGGAAAATAAGAGTTACCTCATCAGTACCGTAGAATTGTATTCCAATACGTTTCATCACCTGAGGGACATTCCACAGGCTGTGAAATTCTCAGTAAAATTGTAAACCTCAGTGAATTGTCTCACACTGAGCTGAATATCAATAAAACTACAATTTCATTGGCAAATGCTGGCCAGCAAAAATGGGAATTGCATTGATTTACATTATCATAGTTTAATATCCTTTAACAGACAATGTCCCCTAGGTTCACTCCACGGATAACTTGTCTTCTATCTTTAAACTTACTCTTTCTCTGGGACTTTCTTTCTTAGGAATCTCATTTATTCCCATGCTTGAAGCATCAGTGAATCCTGAAATTGTATCTCTAGACCTGCATTTCAGTCTCTTTGACAATCTGCCTTGGATATCCTACAAGGAACTAAAACTTGGCAGGTTAAAAAACAAATCCATTCATTTCCTTTCCTCAGTATTTCCCAAGATGTGCATTGCCTCTTGACTTTTGCATTTCTGTAAATACGTCTGGTGTATTAAAATTGTAGCTGTTGTCCTCTCCCACTTTCTTTATTTTTAATCAATGCAAATTCTATGTCTACAATTCATCAACATTTTATTCCCACATTTCCATTTTTAGTCCATTTCCTCTACTGCAGAGCCTCCTAATTCTCAAATTCTTTGAAAAGTCCTTCCAAATGTGATTCTCAAGTTCATTTCTCTTGCCTTCTTAATTCTTCTATAATATCCCACTGCTTATTACCTCCCTGATGTGCAGCCCCTCAGCTACTCAAAACTATATTTTGGGGGTGCACTTCAAATGCCATTAACTCCATTATGATTTTTTCTCGTGTCATAACCATATATAGTCTTTTGGTCATGTGAATTTCCTTGCAAATTTTTACCCGTTAAATATTGTCACCCATGGTTAATCCTTTTTAAAATGTGATCAATTTTGCGTTCGTTCCTCCATTTTCTCCCACCAGGCACAAAACGGAGTGTCTTCTGAGGCTGAAGATAGCGAGTTACTCATCTTCCTATCCCAGGCTATAATTTGCACATAAAAGATGAATAGCAAATGCTGACAAAATTTAATCAGCAGCTTGACTCAGGCCCTGTGAATTCACAATTTATTTTCTAGCAAAAACAAGTATCATATTTTTCTTCCAGTGGTTATGCAATTGAAGAAGTACCTAGAGTCACACCAATGCCCCAAAACACAAATACTCACAAATAACTATTGATATTCTTTTGCTTTGATTTATTGGAAAGCATTTTTATTTTTACCCTAAACCTAGGAAAATTTTAAAGTCCTCTGTTAGGATAAAGGGCTTGTTTAAAATAGCAGAGGTTGTTCTCACTCAAGAGCTGGTATATTGGACCAGAAACTCCTGCCATTGACAGACTTGGCGTAAGTGCCTTACGCTGAGGAGATGCCTTTTCTAATGAATTGATTTGGATGGCTACTGATACTGAAAATGGTATATTTTAGGTAAAATTAAATGAAGCATTCCAGTTTGTCTTCAAATTCAGTAAACCCTTAATTTGCAGAAAAAAAAAAACCCAGGGAGATATATAATTTATATGGCCAATAATTCTTTAGCAAAGTAGTGGCCACATTTGCTGTTTTCTATTTCTCTTTATTATGCAGTCTAAATGAACTTGCCCTTTCTCCCCTGATAGCTAATGTTGAACATGTGCTATATCTTGCAAGCATATCTACTATGAAAATAAAAATAAGTACGATTCATTTGAGATGATCTCCTATATTTTCTTGGCTATTTGTTGGATTGCATGATTCTAATAGTACATGCTCTCCTGCAGCTTCTGTTTCATGAATTGACATTAAATAAACCCTGAAGCTCTGGTGCTAAAATACACAATTCAGCAATTAAAGAGACAGAAAATGGAGACAGTATATTTACTTTAACACTGCCTCCATTATTCTAAACCTCCTAACAACAGTAATAAAATACTGTAGCAAGAGTTTCCAGATGCAGTAGGAATTTAATTTTCTTCTCAGAAAGGGGAACTTGTTCATAACTCATCAGAGAAGACTGGGCTTATAAGTTATTCTGTTCTTCTTATTGTGATGAAATTGAGGCACAGAGTAATTTATTTTCTCTTTCAATGTGGTAGATAAAGCTAAATAATTGAAGTAAAAATTAATGTGTGAGTTACATATTGCTACATTGGGAACTATACAGTCTTGGTAGTTTCAGCAGAACACATCAGAATCTCTGTTTCTGTTTGCACCTTCACACATGGTCACTTGTGAGCTGGCAGCGTGTGGACAGGTAGGCTGGATCACAGGAGGTAACGTATATCCCTGCTATTCACAGCAGCATTGAGGCTAAACATCCCATTCACATGCAGGATGTGCTTTTCAGGGGATCACCCTACATCTTCCATTTACTGACTCTGTAAGCCATTTAGTGCTGCCTATCGCAGGGGATCTGGAAAGTGTGGGTCACGTCATCCTTAAAGAACTGTTTTTGCCCAATGCTGTTCAATGTCAGTCACAAAACTGCAGCAGATATTCGGGAAACATTTCCATATAGCCATTTCCATTGACACCAAGTTTACTGTGAGTGGTATTGCTGCATATGTAGAGTTTGTGTTTTTAAAGTACTCTTTTTCTTATTATGAAAGTATTTCATGGATATAGAACCCAGGGAATTTTTACAAGTACACAGAAGGAAATATTTCTCATCCTATTGATAACATTGCACCGTGTTTTATTTTATTCTTTTTACTCTGCATGTGCATACATGTATGTATATAACATATATGTTATGTATGTGTTGAATCTTGCATTTCAATATATGTATGTATAGCTATATATGCATACACATGTATATGTATGTATTTTTGAAATCTTGTATTTTTCATGTTATGTTGTCATTGGAAATTTTCCCACATCATTAATTGTGAAAAAGCATTACAGTAATGGCTGCTCAACAGTCCAGTGTTCGATATACTCTAATTCATCTGTCCATTCTCTATTATGAGTCACTGATTTTTTTTCTGTTTTTAATGTGATAGATTCAATTGGAATGAATTAACTAAGGAAAGTTAATTTTATGTAAACTATAGTGGACTACCTTCTTTCAAAGTTTACCATACTCTACCTAGTTCTCAGGTTTCATAGCAAAGATAGTCTTTGTTTTATTTGAAATATACTAAAATATTCTTTATAATATGTTACTTACAAATGAAATTACTTGCTTCTTTTAAAACCATATGCTCTATTCTCTCTTTTCTCAGTCCTATTTATTTGTCTATATTTTTCTGACTCTGTTTAGTACTTTCTATCTAAAACTTCTTCCCTCTAGGGCTCTGTAACACTGTACTATCTAAGTTGACATCCAACATCTGTGACCAGGTGTTGTTTTCTCCCCCTCACACTTGGAGCAGCACCCAGGATGCAGTACTCAGTCTTCTCTCTGGCCTTTCTCACCTGAGGAACTCATTCATTTTGAAGACTTCAATAACAAATGCCATGTGACTTGAACCTATTTTGTTTACACATATCTTATCTCTTACTATTGGGAAAGGCTCTTGAATCATAGAACACACTAAATATATTTTCCTTATTCTATGTAATTAATACTATGCTATTAGTAGTAGTACTACTACTTTTAATAGCAATGCTCATTGACCATTCACTATATAGGCCAAGTATTGTGCAAAGCACTTTCTTTATATTCTTCTAAATTAAACTTCACAAAAATCCTATGAAGGAGGTATTGTTATTCTTATTTCACAGATAAGTAATGTGAGTTTTCAGGGTGCTAAGTATTTTGCCAAGGTCTACATGACCCTAAAGTGCAGATATAACCTATCACACGATTCAGTCTCATCATAAACCATTAATCATAAATGCACACAGAGCATTACCATCTTTCAAGTAGCTTCTTTGTAAGGTACTTGCTTTTTCTTAATAACTATTCCAAAATTCAAAATAGAATTTAACCATGGAGTTCAACAATGGTCCTGAAAGAAAGCAATTCAGAATTTGAACCTGAAATGTGAGATATAGACAGTTCCCTTGTTAAACCTGTATAGTCACTTAATACCTTACCTGAGTGCATCCTTTTCCAACTTGCAAAGCATGTTTTCGTTATGCCATTCTATTCCTTCTTGCCCTCCTCAGCCAGTGGGGCCTGGAGCGTGGATGTGGGGTTGGGCATGAAAGGTTTGTTGATGAGTAAACAACACAGCCACAGATCTGCAGGTTTGGAGAACTGTGGACTCAGCACCGGCGGTAACATAAATCCAGTCCAGGAAAAGTTTTCTGTCTTGGGCCATGTAGTTCCCCAATCACCCCCTTTGTTTAGTTCTTGTGGCTCCAGGATGCCTCTCTCTTCTTCCACTTCTGTTGTTACTTTTTACTAAAACTTCTTTCCTCAACAATGTGCTCTCACAGTTATTCTGATTGAGGAAGAACCTCATAGCTCTTGAAGTTTTTCTTCTAGCCAGGTTTCCTTTCCTGTTAGAAACAAAAAACAGCAGAAATTTAATTTAAAAAGGAAAAAAAAAAAGATTTGGCCAAAATTCTCCCCTAGGAATGAGGAAGCCCTAAGTTACAGTCCCAGCACAGTGTGGACCAGTTGTTGAGAGTGTGAGCTTTCAGTGCAGACTGGATTTCAGTCTCAGCTCTGTCACTTGGCCAAGTGATTTAACTTTTCAGAGGCTCAATTCCCTCAGGTTTAAAGTGGGAAAGCTGTGAAATTCAGATATATTTTACAGTATAGTCTGCAATTAACATCTTCTTTGTTTTGTAGCAATGAGCCAAAAAAAAAGGGGGGGAAAGAAGGGAACCCAGACAGCAACTGAATAGAGTGCTGTGCAGGTTTCCACCCAGCGGGGGGCGCTATCGGGGAACCTATACCAGGTCAGTAAGTGCTCCAGTTACTGTCAATACATATGTGCAGTTTGACTGATTTCTAGTTTATTAGCCAAAGATAATTATTGCATTTTAAACTAAAAAGTGTATTACAGCTGTCATTAACCTTATCAAATTGCTAAATTTGAAAAATGCTAGTACAATTTTCACTTCAAAAATCACATTATTTCCTTGATCCTTCCCCACATTCTTTCTCTTCATTGCTGGTTGCTGAACTGCATATTACCTTTTTAATTCTGCATCTTTGTTTCATAGCATACCTCATTTGCATTTCTAAAATCAGATGTTCCTTTCATATACCACAGTATCCTAATTAAAATATTAAAAGATGCTTTTTGAATGAAGAGAATTTACATTGCTGTAAAAAATGCTCAGAGTGATGCAGGATGTTTCCTTTTTATATTTCAATGACACTTTCTCTCTAAATTATTTCTTATGCAGTTAACCCTCTCAGTCTTTATGGTGGATTAAAACTGTGGAAGAGGAATAGGCAGCAAGAAGAATTGTGGCAAAAAGAAAATGTTGACTCAGTAAAATTCTGAAAAAAATATTTCATGTACTTATTTTGTAATTAACTCCCACCAAGGTGTCTAATTTTCTTGATTAATTGTTTCATTTGGCCTCCATGTGCTGAGTAGAGCTAATCACATTTTTGATTCACAGCTCATTGCTCTTCTCAGTTTGTGGAAATCCAGTCTCTTGTTTCATTTGACTTTCCCTCCTTCCCCTATCTCCATTCTTACCCATTCGTGCTTGCTGAGATGTTTGAAACCCTTAAATTTTTCTTTTAAATATCTTATCTGTTCATATGTATTTTAGGTTAACCAAATGATGCCTTATTCTGCTTCCTACTCTCCTTCCTCAACACTGTGATTTTGGGGTCTGGATAATATTGCTGAATGTATCTCTAGTTTGTTGCTTTTTAGCAACATTCAATTCAGTATTCTCTTCGTTACTTTAGGGAAAGACATCTCAGTTGTCCTCACCTTCTGTCACCCACCTGAAATACCATCATAAACATCCAAGCAGAACCACATGTGAATTTGGAGTTCAAGCCCCAGGTCACAGAATGTACGCACCTTTAATTTTTTCTAAAACCATCCATGTTGCTTTACAGAGTGGCTGCAGCAGTTCAGTCACTCTACAGTTCTCATTTCCCCTACCTCTTCGGAATCATGTACTGTCATTCGCCTCTTTAACTTTTGTTATTCTAACAGGAATAAGAGATGACTCATCAATTTATTTCCCAGTTCCAAGCACAGTTCAGAGAAGATGAAACTCAATAAAATGGAGGCAATACTTTTAAGAATAATGACTAGAAATCTTCAGAACTGATAAAACACATGAATGCATAGATGTAAAAAGCACTGGAAAAGAAGTTTTGTCCACAAGATTGTGGTATGAGACAGTAAGTTCTGGGAACTTAGCAGTGTGAAATAAACAAAGAAAATGGAAAGATAATACTAAAGAACTCTTTCTCTCTTACCTATCACTGTATCCCTAGCATTGTGCACATAGTAGGGTTAATAAATAGTTCCATAAATGAGTAATGATCATAAAAGTGTAGATCCTCCTTTTGCAATTAACATAATAGCATACATATTTCTCCATGTTACAGTATTTACTTTTAAGTGTTTTTTATGTTTCACCATCTGTTCATCGCATAAAAATCAGTTTCAAGATTGGTGGATGCTTTGACTTATGTTTATCACCACCATAAACCAAGGTTCTTAGCAATGCAGTCTCCCTCATCAATCCCTACTATATCCTGCTTCCTCTTCACTCCTATAAACTGCAACTAAATCTTTGTTAAAAAAAAGACAAGAGCAGAGCCCTAATTCAAAAACTAACGAGCATGCAAAGCTAATGAGAAAAATCCTAAGACTTCCTTTGTGGTTCTTTATTCCTGTGGCTTTTTGGAAAAAATACAATGACATCACAATCAGCACAAAAGGCGTTCTTCCTTCTTTTTAAAAAATATGGCCTCTGTTATTCTAGTTAAATTTAAAATTCACTTTCTCACTCTAATCACTACACTTTACATAAAAGCACTGAACAGGATATGAAGAGATGTTTCATCTTTAATTTGTTATTTTAATATCTGATGATTTCTTCACTCACTCATATGATTAATATGATTAGCTACAGTATTGCAAGGTACTGAGGCCTAGTTTAGTGGGTTGAGTAGCATGTAAGCCAACATTTATTATAAACTTCAAGATCAGGGCTATCAACAAAAATATGTAAAGTATGTAGAGATAAAGAATCTATTCTCTCTGTGAGGACTTTCATTTTCAGGAATGATTTCAGGAAAGCGTCTGTAACAGTAGCGGTGGTCTAAGACTTAGACAACATTTTGCTTGATGGGTAAGGGAAGACATCATATTTTTAAAATGATTTTTATAGTTAAAGTATATAGCAGGGGCAATATCTTGATTTTTCAGAAATCAATACAAAATATTCAAGTGTGAAAGGAAGGTATTGCTAAGAGAGCTCTTGGAAATGGAGCAAGGAGGCCATTGAGGAAGTGGAATTGATATAAGTCTCAACTTGGATGGAATCTGAACTGTTGGCCACTTATTGTCCTAATGCGGGCATCCAGAATACCTGTACAATGTTCTAGAAACTCAAGATACTTATTAGACCCTTGCTCTAAGTAACTCATGACAGCCAATCCCTTAAGGACAAATATTTTCTTTTTGCATCAGTGCCAATCATAATTTTTGAAAGACAGTTGTAATAGTCTTATGGCTTTTGCCTTTATAAGACCCTGGCGCTTTCTCTTCTCCAAAACACTCTGTGTTTTATCCGCATCTGTATCTCTCGAATTATAATTCCTAAGACCCCCAAGTAAAGCTCTTGGTTCTTTGTAGGCTCAATACTGATTATCGTTTGGCACAAACATGTTAATTTTGTATAGTTTAGAACGGGGAGAATTTGAATTGACGATTAGAAATCTGTATTTTTCATATATAGAAACGTCCACACTAAGTTATCAAAATGAAAAACTATTAAGTGTGCAAATCCATATAAGCATTGCCTCTTGACTTATCTTTTAAAAGCTGTTTGAAAGCTTCATAAATTGCCGAGCGACAATCAATTACACGTCAGAAAGGGGCCGAAGCTTGGGTTGTCAGCACTGTCTGTGAAAACGTGAATCAGTTTAAAATGTGTTGTTTTGTACTGGAATGATATCCCTGTCAGCTGAGAGTTCTGGGTTTTTATGCAAATATTGTTACCTCAGTATATCTGAAATTTCCTTTTAGAATCATCTTCAAAGGAGGGACAGATCAAAGTGCAGGGTCCTAGATCAAAACAAGCAATGCCTTTTTCAAAACTCTTATTTTTGTTGTAGTTCAAAGCAAGTTAATAAATGCTATCTCCTTAACATCTTTATAGGGGAGCAAAATTTAACATTGGCCCTCTCATATGCTTACCCTGAAGAGTAAGAGGGCCTTGTTACAAAATAGAAGAGTAAGAAACTGTATCATTTCATACGCTGAAGAAAACAGAAGCACATGCTTGTGCGGTAAAAAGTAATTAAAGGTATACAATGAAACACTTGTAAAACCTTTGTCCACACCTCTGTCTTAGCTCTTATCTCACTGAACTGTGATGGTATGCTTACATTTTGTTTTCTTTCAGTATTATACACCTCTAAAGGAAGGACGATATCTTATTTATCCTTTTTCATTAGCACCTGCAACAAATATCGGCCTCACAATAGCTCCTTAATAAGTGTAAAAAGAACTGGAGAAAATAAAGTCTCTTTGATAACAGGGTGTTTTTGAATAATTATGTCATGAGAACTTTACCTAGAGGTTAATTTTGTTATATTTTAAGCCTAAAAGGATTTGTAAATGGACTAATCAAATAACATTTACTTTGGGATATTTCTCCATACATTTAAACAATTGCATATATTTTACCTTAGAGTATAAAAACAACTCAAAATGACACTATCACAATGAAGATATAACGCTTACTTCAGCCTTTAGTTTCCTTTCAAAATGCCGTCATGGTCAATACTATGAAAGAATTCATAAATTGAAATCAGTCATTTACATTAGTTTAAATGAACTATACAAAGCTCTAAATAAAACAGCAATTCCCATATGAAATGCAGTCTAGTTTTCACGCTGTTTGTAAATAACTTAAAATAACTGAATTACTGGTATTTCATATGGACTAAAATGAATTCTTAGATTTACTGTGTAAAAATCTGCTAAGTATTCATGATAATATCAACATTTAATACGAAAGATTATAGCAGCAAATAAGGCAAACATATTACACATGGATATGACTGAAACTATTTTATAGAATATTTTTAAAAATTGATATTTCATAGAACATTGTCTCATGAGATGTCCCTGGAAGTAAAAAGCTAAACAAGTCTAGATCTCGGTGATAAGAGGATTAACCCCCAAGTTGTTATAACTTATTTATGACCTGTCTAATCTGTGAATAATCAAGAGTTGATGTTATAGAGTCACAAGGGTGTGGAAGTTTCTGCCCTGAAATTGTTACCTTTCTTTCTGGTAGGAACAGAATATAAACTAGTCTGAATTGCTTGGTCTGAGAATATCATTTCAAATCAGAGGTGTTTTGTCAGGTATATATTTAAAATATCAACTCATCAAAAGGTAAATGCTGCTTATATTCAGTTATGTGTGTCAAAAACAACAAAAATATTTTATTTGATTTCCAATGAGAAAAAAGCAATCATAGTTTCCATTTTATAAACAAGTCCACATAAATTTAGAAGTAGAGTTCAGATTCAGCTTACTGCCAGATGTACACGATGTCTGTATCTACATTGATACTGACATGCTTTACGTCTATGTCTGCATACTGACACCCAATATTGTAAGCTTAATATTACATCTACATCTGTGTCTGTTTCCTGAGGCCTCGTGAGTCGATAGCCATTTTCCCAGCAATAAGCAAAGTCTACCTGGCTCCTGAATTCATCCACATAATGTAGGAACTCAGCCTTCTGCGAAGATACCTCAGTTATTTCTGAGATTTTCCACGTTGTCTCAAAGGCATGTATAGTACCTTCAGGTTCTCCCGCTCGGGGCTCTTCCCTCACTGGTTGTTCTCTGAATAGCTGGTTGAAGGCAGCATCCTTCCAATACTCTGACCATCAGCACCCTCCAGAGAAGGTCAATGTCTAGTTGAGAGCAAGTTCGTTGTGCTCCCAGTTGAGCTGCAAAGCACCAGTTAAGGGAAGAAAAAAAAATTGTTACCTAAGAAAATAAGCACTGTAATACGACTGACACCAAAGCTAAGTTTTCAAAGTATACAAAATACTTCCAGGTTATTGCGTATGATCACTAATTAACGTGATATTCAAGTTTGTAGTACTCAGAATCAGTTCTAAATTCAGAAATTCAAGAGAGATGAGGCAGAATGATATGAAAAAGCTCATAGAATCATTGAAATAATGGCTCATGTTGGTAAAAGAAAATCCATTTGTATTCTCTCCAAAATAGGAAAGATCTTTAACAGAGCTGGGTCTTGTGACGCTCTTAGGAAAAAATGAAAATGTGTTTGTGAGATTTACAGTTTGAGGTTACTGGGGGCTCTGAGGAGCTGGAGAGAATGTGGGCATGTGGGACTGAGCAAAAGACCTTAGATGGTAAACAAGAACTTATTAAGTACCTGCTGTGATGCATTAGTTGAAAAATTAGCTCTATGGGTTATGGCGTGATGCTAATGAGCCCAGGGATGAGTGTTCCCCGTGGACTTCAGGGTCAGTTAGGTGTGCTCTTCAGTAGCCTCTAATTACAAGGCTTGGCAAGTCATTTACATGAGCTGCTGGGGCTCCAGGTACAGAGCAATCCCAGGCACTTTGTACACCCATCCCTTCTACGAAGGCACACCCTCAAGCCATGTGCATTCTACTGGCTCTCACAGCAGCATCAGGACATACACAGTCATGAACAAAAACAAAATTACTTCTCTTAGTAGTTGTTTTATTTATATTTTCTTTTGAAGTTAGTATTGGAGAAATGCTCTGGTGCAATTTCAAGAAATCATTTTGGCATTATATATAAGACGTCATACAAATGTTCAAATACTTGAAGAATCTCTTCTGAAAATTTAGCTTGGAAAATAATTTGATAACTAAAAAAGTTATATATATACATGAATTTATTGTAGAGCTGTTTATGTCAGGCAAAACTGAATGCAAGCTAAATGAAATGTTAAGTCATTAGAAGAATGCCTTTCTCAGTTTTAGAACATTACTGTATAGACTGTTATGCATGAATAAAATAAAATATAATTATGGCAATTGAAGGAGAATATAGGAAAAACTTATGAGAGAATTCTAGAAGAAAAAAGCAGCATGAAATGTTAAGTACATTATGAACACAATTTTTGAATACTGAAATATGAATACAACTATTTGAATACACGTGTGCATGTGTGTGCGCGCGTTCGCGCGCGCGCACACACACACACACACACACACACAAACAGAGAGAGAAACAAAAAACAATAGTAAGACCCTGGTTGAGAAGGAGAACAGCTGAATTCAAATGTGACAGGCAGCACATTCTATAGATCAGTGCTAGAACGTGTAGGTTCTGCAGCCACACAGGCATGGTTTTGAATTTTGGCTCCTTCATTTACGAGCTATGGGGTCATGAGTAAATTACTTCCACATTCTGTATGTCGACTTAAAGAAACACACACAACATACGAGTTGTGAGTTTATGTTTTATTCAGGGTCTTACTGAGGAATATAGCTTGGGAGCGAGCCACTCAGTAGCTCTGAGGAAACTGCTCTGATGAGGTAGAGGAGAAGCCAGTTTATATTTGGCTAGGAAACACATGTGGTCAAGCACGCATTTTGGTAAAAGATTACTGCTAATCACAAAGAATAGATGTTCCAAGTTAATGATTTGAGTGCTTTTCTAGGTATGGGAAGATGCAGGAATCTGGGGTCATTGAAATTCTTCCCGAGGCACTCATCTACCTATCTAAGGACCTGCTTGTCCAAAGCACAGAGTGCCTCATTCTGGTTTTCATCCTGAATTCCTTTCAGAGTGTTCTGTGGGCAACTGCAGTGAGTTATGACTCAAATCCTGTAGAACTGAGTGGTGAGCAATGCTGCTTGTCTTAGGGATCTTAATTTTTCTGCATCCACATGTACCTTAGTCTGCTCTTCTGTAATTCTGGGATAATAAGCATTATTAATTGTAAATAATTATTCTTTTAGTAACGATTATTAATTGCTATCCTATGAGGTAATTCTAGCCACATAAAAATGTTTGACTATTGAACAAGATGAGGTATGCAAAGGCCCTGATCAAATGCTGGTACTCAATATATATATGTTGTTATTAGAGCAATAATAATAATACAGAATTACTATTTTGAGAATAAGTGATTTTGTCTTTTTTCAGTTTTCACTTTTTAATTTTAATAATGATAGCAGCAGATATTTAAGTGCTTTCCCTTTGTCAGGCAGGGGTCAGAAGTGTACACAGAAGAATGAAGCATATCTGAGTTTGAAACAAGCTCTGTAATTCACTAGTTTTGCAATTTGGGAATGTTACCCATCCTCTCTGTCAATCACCTCATCTGTAAACAGCTCACTCATGGGTGTATTTCACAGATTTAAAAAAAGAATGTTTGTGGAAGCATTTGGAAATAATTCAGTAAATGGCAATTCTTAAACTTCACAACAATTCCACAACATGTAAGTTTAACCTATACACTACAGTTGAAGAAACTGAGCTTTAGAGAGTGAAGAAGCTACCCCAGCCACGCTACAAATAAGAAGCTGTCAGGATTTTAACTTCTATTTGTCTGACCTCAAAGGCTCTATTCATAATTGAATAGTATACTGTGGCTGACCCTATGACCAGCCATTGCTAGAGCCACATCCATTGGAAGTGTAGGGGAGCAAAATTTGCCTACCCAAAATGTGTCTCTTTAGCATGAAGATTAATTTAGGATGATTATTTTTAATGAACAGAAGACTCAGGATGTGTTTCTTGTTTTGTCCCTGTAAGTCCCTAAAGAATTTAGATAAAAGACCTGTTCTTGGAATAGAGTTGTCACCAGAGATATCTGCAAAGAATACGGGCTGGATGTGATGGGGAGAACTTAGAGGAGCCTAGAGATTAGAGTCCACCCCACTTCCCACTCTCTCTCAATAGCTCAGCAAATATTTGTTTTACAAACATGTGCTTTTCCATCTGCATGGGAGTTGCCTTTCTCCCCTTTGAAGTCTCAAACCACTCTGGCCAACATCTTCTTTTGTTTTTAGCTGAAGATGGTGTTTAAGTTGAAAATTTTGGCCATCTTGGCAAGTTCCTCAGTTTTCCTGGGTGTCTCCCATGTATACATGCCATTGAGCTTTTGTTTGATTTTCTCCTGTGAATCTGTCTCATGTCAATTTAATTCTTAGGCCAGCTGGAAGAATATGGAAAGAGAGGGGAAGATCTTCTCCTCCCTTGCAGAAGAAAAAATAATAGTAAATGGAGGGCCAGAATTATGGTGCCCTTGCATCCTGGGCTGTGGGGAGTGAAAACGCCCAGGGTGTTCACAATTGCCATCCTCTTTTCATTCTGTCTAGGGCCCCTGGGTCCCAGGCTGTAGTGCCACTTACTGCCCTGGCTCTGCCACCAACACGGCTGTTGCAGTAATCCTCTCCCCTCAGCAGCATCCTGTCTCTGTTATTCACTCTCCTTACTTCTCTTCACTCATGTTCATAAGCCTGTGTTTTGCGTAAGAAATTCTAAGTCTTCTGAGATACCTGCTCAGTTTGATACTGAATGACTTAAATGCTCAACTGTCCCTTCCCCAGCCGAGGAAGAGGGGACTGCTCAGGGCCCCTTGTCCCCTATTTTCACTGGAACCCCTCATTTCACCGAGTGAGTTCAAGTCTCCTGAGGGTCTGGGAGTTAGGAAAAGGGATGCTTAAAGACACCCACTGCTAACTGGTATCATGGCCAAAAGGAGAGCCGATTTCACTCCCTGCCTCTGCAAGATGTGACTTTGGTTAAGAAAATGATAAAATAAATAGCAACCCTTTGTATTGTAGCATGAAAAGACATAAGACATTTAAATCAACATGTTGTTAGTATCTTAGCTTGCTTCAATAAATGTTAAGCAGAAGTATATTTATACAGATATTTTCTCCTCTCATATATTTTGAATCCACAGTCAAATGTTTCCCTTTATATTCAGCCTCCCATACCTTTTCCTGCTTGGAATCGTTTCAATCAGTTTTACAGCTGAAGGCAGTGACGTGTTAACAGAAGGTAAATGCTACACTAGCTGGTTTCGAATTTAATTTGCTACTTGCTGCTCTAAAAGTTTGTAAAAATTATTATCTTTTTAAACTGGGAGTAAAAGCCTCATAAAGATTAAACTCAGTTAATAATAGTGTGGGGACTTAGGATGCCAGAGGTGAGTAGTACTTAGAATCTGACATCTTAGCCTGAGAGGAAACAGTTTTCTTATTTGGGGATGTGAGTGTGTCCTTGATGTTTGTGAACCTGTTCTTAGAAACTTCTTTTCTTCTGATGATTCCATGAACTAAAATGTAATGATTTCTCCTTTTCCCTTTTACCTATGAAAGGTTTTTCTTTCCTTTTTTCTTTTCTGCTCATAATATTTTTCTGTTCCTTAATTATTTAGCTACCACCTGTTTCTAGATTTTATTCCCTCTACTGTAAAGCCTATAATGCCCAGACCTTCAGTCTTATCTCTGAATTCTCCCTTGAGGGACAGTGTCAAATCTCCAAATAGCAACTATATATAATACTTGAGTACCTTATTGTCACTTGACACTTAACATTCTGAGAACAAAATTCATCAATTTCCCTCCAGGTCAACTTTCCTGATGTTTGTGTGTCATCACAATTCTATCCATAGATGCAAAATCTCTATATCTTGAAGGTTTATATTTCTTATTTTCCCTCATCAAATTCAATCAACTATTGATTCCCCTTTTTTGTTTATACTGTATTTGAAATTTCTGTGCTCCTAGAATATCTGGAGAACTATATCTGACAACTTCGACATATTAATATCACAACCTTATCTTTCAGTGTTGTGATAGCCAGCTTCCAAGAGGCCCCCCAATGATTTCCACCTCCTGAAGGCCATGTCCTTGTGTAATTTGTTCCCATGTTGTATTAGGTGAACGCTGAGTGGTAAATAGGACTTAGCAGAATTGATAGCACGTCACCTCGGTGATTCAGTTATGAGACACTACAGTTTTCATCTTGGCCTTGCCTTCTCTCTTGCCCTTTTCTCTTGGCTCACTTCTACCATGTCATAGGAGCCCTAGAGAGAAGTCCACGTGCCAAGGACCTGAGGCCACTGTCCAAAAGCCGGTGAGGAACTGAGGTCAACTGTCAGCAATGAAATGAGTGGCTTATAAGAACCCCACCATCAGAGACATGTAGCTAAGCTGCTTCTAAATTCATGACCTGTAGAAAGTGTATGAGACAATAAATGTTTGTTTAAGCCAGCTTTCAGGATAAATTGTTATGTATCAATAGATAACTAATGCAATGACTTTCTAATATAAAAAGCATATGTATGTGATTAAATTTTCCTGAAAAATTAAGAGATGGAGAGGAGCCCGGCAGAGATCTGCTGGAGACACACAGTCCTGGAGAGAGAAGTCTGCCCCTTGAGTGGAGAGAGGGCTCAGGGGCCATGTGGGCATGGACAGTCTCTACCCATGAGGCTCTTTGGAAAACATGAAGACGTAGAGTCTTAAGAGATATTAAAAGTTATCTAAGTTCACCCACAGCAGCCATCTCCTCTGCAGTCTTTTGACAAGTGACTGAAATGATCTGAAAGCAAAAGAAGAGCTTTCACTTAGGATGTTTGGAATTTGTGTGATAGCTGTGGTGAGGACCCAAGTAGTTGCTCAAGCTCTGATGAGAGTGAGGAAGAAGCTGCTCCTTCACCTTTTAATTTCGCAATTATAAAACATTAATTGACAAGCTTATATCTATCCAAATGAGAAATCTGTCAAAGCTGCTGGCGTAGTGTGTGGAATAGCTGGTGTGCAAGATGTTTTCCCACTCTAAAACAAAGTATTCTTGCAGTGTTTTATGTTTGAGAATATATTCATCAAAATTCAAGTTTTAGACAGACTTCAGAAAACAGGTAAGTATCCATCAAAGAAAGCAAGAGCTCCTCAGAAATAGACTTAGTTGCTAAACTAGCAGCATATGCTCAGTATCATGCCACATTGCAGAATCAAGTGAAGACTAAAGTAGCATCCGTTTCCACGGAAGTTTTGCTGAGATAACAACATTTTTAGCAGTAGCTTTATTGAAACGTCTTTCTGGCTTTAAACAAGGCACTCATAGGACCCACGGAGAAAATAGCTCAGAAACTGTGAGGATCCATGTTCTCATGTACACTTCAGCCTATCTATCCCAATCTTCTGGACTTCTGTAATGAAGACATTTGCAAATTTGATATAACTCGTTGGAAATCAACTGAAGCCTAGACTTCTGACACAATATATATATGATTTTGACGCTCATCTCATTGGTTGATGTGCTGATGGTGAGGGACTATCTTGTCTATCCAAAGACTCTGACATAAGTAAACAAATTGGCAAACTTTTCTACCGGAAACATTTAATGGTACCAAATGCTTATGCCTGAGTTTTCAAAAAGAGTTTCAGGAAGTATAAAGGACTCTCAGTCTTTGAATGGGAGTAGAAGTGACTGACAAGGCATTTTTGTCTAACATAGTAGCAATGGTGGAAAGTGTAATTGGAGACAGATGCACACCCATGCAAAAATAAAATGAAGATAACACTGGGACCACACGTATGGCCCATGAAATCATCATTTTGGTTTATCTTAAGGTACAGGCTATCGATTTGAAACACACAATATTATAAAAATAGGACATCCATTTTGATATATTATTGATTTGCTAAGTTAGAGGAAGTAAAGTGGGGAATGGTTCAAAGAATGAGTGATATTGAAAAATATACACTCAAATCTTTCTACGGTATATATTACCAACATTAGTCTGATTGGTTCTGTTACCATGCATTCTACCCTTCTATTTTCTCTTTTGGCTCCTATGATATTAACATAACTGAACTCATTCCACTCAGAAGTTATACAAAACTTCCTTTTGAATGTTTTGAACACTTTAGAGAAGCCAGGAACATCATAGAACCATTAAAACTATTTTAAAACAGAAATTCCACATCACAGATATCACATGGGAATAGTATTAAACGAGATAGATTTTATGAAGCCACGTTTAGTATGTACAGTCACAATTTAATATGAATTAGTCATTGTCTCTTGAGGATGCATTTGGATGGATGGGAAGACAATTATGACCAGTGGGTAGAAGGTGGGACCCTGACTTCTAGCCTATAAGATGATATCAACTGGATATCACCTACAGCCTTGAGAAAGGCACAGTCAGATTCACTGAAACAGAAAACAAAAGTCCCAATCCCAGCAATGCAGAGGATATGAGAAAAAAGTTAAAGGGAGTCCAACTCGAGGATGGAAGATGCCTTAGAGGACTGGGACGGGGAGGGTGGGGGGGGCTCGAGAGACGGTGGGGGGGGAGTCGAGGGAGGGAGGGAATACGGGGATATGTGTATAAAAACAGATGATTGAACTTGGTGTACCCCCCCAAAAATAATAAATAAATAAAATTTAAAAAAAAAAGTTACATCGCATCTGATGAGTTGCTGTATGGAGAGAATTTTAATTTTGATCCCAGGCACATCTGACCAGTAAAGCAAAGGCTCTCTCAACTTCTACATTTAACAAGATCCATCAGTTACTCAGAAACACTGGGAGGGGACTTTTACATAGAACAAATTTATAACTAACCCACTGTACCACTGCACTTTTCTACTGGGAAACTGCTAAACATAGAGGATATATCAGTTCCATGTTTGTCAAGTGTGTGGAAAAACTATTTTAGTCAACATGGCAGAAGGGTCATTGTATAAAGGTGGCCAATTATGCTCTAAATTCTAAGTTTTTGAAGAATTTTGTCATATTTTCTGAGCTAAGATTTATATGCATTGTTAACAAGAACTGAAATTCTAACTGTGATAAAATTAAAGTAACAGTAACTGGATTAGAAGATATGATCAGAGAAGGGTAGAGTTGTCAATGTATAGGAACTGCAGATACAAATGCAGGTTTTCAATACAGGTTGAATATTTGGAGGTTTTAGAAGTTATTCCAGTTGTATCTTTAGTACTCTTTCTTATAGAAAAGTAAAGGCATATCATCATGGTTAGTTCATCACCTAATTATAGATGGCATAATTAATTCTGAGTTTGTTAGCATTTATTGCAGCATGCTTTAAAATTTTACAGAAATATTGTTATTCTCTGATTTTTATTTGGAGTTCTGTATAAAACTGTAAAATACTACACACTGTGTTATGTTATACATATTTAAATATTATATTTCTAAAAAATAAAAATTGACCTAACACTAAGATATTTAACTGGAATGATTGATAAGATTTTACTCAGAGGATTTCACTCTCCATGCTGAAGAGCTGGAGAAAAAAAATGTTGTCTTAAGCTGATTTTATTTTTCTTACTAAAAAATACATCCCCTCCCCCACCAAAAGTAATTTTGTTGTTTTCTGCCATTTCTCTTAGTCTCTGAGATAATAGTTGGTATAGCATCTCAAAATAGATATTCTGAAATGCCAGAAGAATCAAAAATTGTTTAAAGGTAAACTAATTTCAAATTTCAAAACTATTCCAGCTCTACTTTAGGTATCCCAAATTTGTCAAAAAAGTAATCTGCATGTGAAATTCTTGATTTTCTTATAATTCAACACATGGTAGGGACTGCATTTTATTGTATTCAGTAATAATTTTAGGAATAACTACTAACTAGGGTGATTTTAAACATTCTCCTCCAAAAAATTAAAAGAAGATAAAGGTAGATGATGAAAGATTTACATTTTCTATTTTTATTTATTATTATTATTTTTTATGTTTTCTATTTTTTTCCAAAAAACTTTCTAATAGGTTGTGACTGAATAAGAGAGATATAGCTTTTTCCAGTGAGGCCCATAAACTGAATTGTCAGAAAGTAACTGCATATGTTCTAGAAGTGCTGCTGGAACTTAGCCTGGTTTTTTCAAATGGTAATATTGATTATTTCTTCTGGAATACAGGTAGAACTAATTAGAAATTAATCAAAATGATCAACCTCTGCATTCTTTCAGCCAATGAATCACTTTAACAGATGTCAATGGAAAGCCCCAGGAGAACACTTTAGGTAAGATTTTTGTTTGAATTTTAAAATGCATAGAAAGCTAAAGACTAGCAACTTACTAATCTAAAATATTGCCCTAGTTTGGGTACAGTAGCATTGGTAATATTCACGGGTTTACTTCATTTTATGCAGCGGACATTAACAATTTAAACTTGCTACTAGAAAGAAAATTTGTTTTTCTGTTGTGTAAGAGTATATGGGGCCATATGCCTCTTTGGAGATTCTTTGGAGACATAAACATAGATAAAATCAGCACAAGTTATTTTTCATGTGTCAAATATATATAATTTTATATATACATGTATAGGTGATACATATATATGTAAACTAATTAATGTACATATTAATTATATCACATATTAATGTAAATTAAATTACATATATATTAATGTAAATTAATACATTAATTTTATATATAGGTGATAAATTAATGGACACATATCTTAAACCAGTGGTTCTCAAAATTTTGTCCCTGTATTAATTGCATAACACCCCTGAAACTTATTACAAATGAAAACTTTACAAAGTCCCACCCCAGATATACTGAGTTAGAAACTCACAGGATCTGGGCCAGCAATCTGGGCTTTAACCTGCACTCCAAGTGATTCAGATCCACGTTCAAGATAGAGAACCAGGGTCCTAACAGGCCAACACTGCTAAGAGATCCACTATAAAAGGTGGCATCCTTATACTTCTCAAATCTTAAATGTTGAGGAATCTTTCAATACAACTTAAAGTCTGTAAGACTTCTAAAGCAAAGACTGAAACAGCTTTGAAGGCTCAGTGAATTAAACCCACATCTTGAATTTCATAACTGAGGCACAAAAAGCCAGTTGTAGGGGGACTGTTTAGGGAACCAGAAAACCATGAAGGATATAGTTTGGTCTCAATAAGTTCTGATGATTAGTTCTCTTAATTGTTCATATGTAGACATGTTCTATTAGCTTCCATTTCTAAGCAAAATGAGGAATTGGCTATTGTAGGATTCCCCACCCAACTATGAAATATATATCAGTAACACCACTGCAAAGAGCTTTCCTTGCTTGAATCTTGTAAACAGCAATTACAGGGTAGTGCGTTTCTAAGGTCTAAATGCAATTTGAAGTTCTGTTCATTTGGGGAACTCTTTAAGTCCTACTGGTAATGCATATACAATAACAACGCATGGAACGTTTATGTCCTAGCCAGAGCGCCCACTGTTCCATGTAATCATCCGATTTCTCCTTTAGGGTTCAAAATGGATTGCTCACCTTGGATCTGTCTTTATTTTTTCTAGTAGTCTGTGTGTGTGTGTGTGTGTGTGTGTGTGTGTGTGTGTTGGGGGGGGTGGGAAGAAGTTTAAACTCATCCCTCTCTTTGCTGTGTGTAAGTAAAACTAAAGCTGTTATCACTTTATTATCTGATGGATACCCATCAATATTTGTATTATGATACAATATATTTTATAATGATTCATTAATATGGAAGCTTATTTTTAGAACTTTTTAAAAATATAGATTTTTCAACTGAGTTTATTCTTTTAATTTTTATTTCACGAATGTCAAGATAAGTTTCATTATTCATATGTTTTTGGATATTTAGATCACATCTCTACAGATTTAATATTTTGGTTTTTGGTACATTGTTTTTGGTAAATTGAGAAAGTGTTCGATTCTCACCTGAAATAGTTATAGATAGATATAAAGATACATCAGAAATACTGCAGGTTCTGATCTAGACCATTGCAATAAAGCAGATATGGCAGTAAAGCAATTCACACAAATTTTTTGTTTTCATGGTGCATATAAAAGTTATGTTTATACTATACCGTAGTCTATTAAGTGTTCAATAGCCTTATGTCTAAAAAAATGTATATCCTTAATTAAAAAAATACTTATTGCTAAAAAAGGCTAACCATCATCTAAGCCTTTAGTGAGTCATAGTAGTAACACCGAAGATCAATGATTAGGATCTCCATAACAAATACAGTAATAATAAAATATCTGAAATATTGTGAAAATTACCAAAACATAACACAGAGATATGAAGTGAGCAAATGCTGTGGAAAAGTGGTGCCAGTTGACTTGCTAGATGCACAAACCCTCAATTTGTAAAACGTGCAATATCTGTGATGCACAATAAAAAAAATGCAAAGCACGATAAAGCCTATGTAGCTATAGATCATCAAATTGTTCTCCAGAAATCTGGTATAGTGAGCTCTAGCTACAGTATATCCATCTATCTATCTATCTATCTATCTATCTATCTATCTATCTATCTATCTACCTACCTACCTGTATAGTTATATATATATATTTATATATTGTGTTATATAACTAACTACATTGTGTTATAGTCTCTAAATACAGCATATATTTATATATCATGTAATATAAAATATTTACAATATTTATATATACAATTATATATGTAATTAAGTTAGCATGAAAATCAGAATGTTTGTAGCCAACTCTACAAAACTGTAATGTTTTCTTATGAAAAATCTTTAAATGCAAACTATTTTAAACTACATAATTAAATATTTTTTAAACATTATAAACAACATAAAGCAACTTGTCAAATAAAAATATTTAGCCCGTGACCTCACCTAAACTCACATATTACTCAGCAACTCACTAACTAGCTTACTTCAAGATAGGAGCCTGGCAGTGAGCACCTGCAACTGGTCAGGAAGGCAACCATGCGTAACAAAGACTGTCCTTCAGAATCGCCTGAGGGGTTTAAATCCACACATGGACCTGGAGTCCAAGCTAGAACTCCCAGAGAAGAAGTTTCAAGGTATGAAATGCAGGATATTTTGTCTTCATTTATGGTAAGGAATTTTTATTTTAAAACAGATAATCAGTGCAATATGTGGTCCATCAGAAACCTGAGAAAACAAAGCATCATTGACATGCTGCTATTTCCCACGCTGGCTTTTCTGAGGCTTGCCTGGCATGACTCTTACTACTAGTGTTTCGGTTTCTCCAGCTCTTCCTCTAACCATTCTGCTGAGTATTCCAGGTATCCTTAGAATGTCTGATGGTTACCCTTTCCCAACTTCCAGCACCTTCTCTTTCTTGGGTTATCTATCATTTCAGTGGCCCTTTGTGAGCAGAAGCAGAAACCTGTGCTTAGTATTTAACCAAAATTAGAATTAATGTGACTGATCCAATGTCACCATTTTGACCTAGAAAACCTCACTTTCTTTTCTTCGGAGGAAGAAGGTTTTATTCTAGTGTAAGTTTGAACATTGCTTTCGTTCTAATTGACCAGGTCATGTCTAATTTATTTCTAGTGTGGATTTATTTGTCCTCTGTACACATACTCTGCATCTGATTTGTTTTATGCCTATATTCAGGGTAATATTTTTTCTCTTTATTCTTCATTTCTTTAGGCCAGGATGGTTCTAAACTACATATTAGACCAATCTAGAAGTGTGGGAATTATGGCCTTCCCAATGCTCATATTTATATGCACAGGTAAAAATTACTGCAGCTGGAATATGTCACTTGAAGAAACAGTTTGCTATGTCTACAATTTTAAACCAGCGTATATCAAGTACTTAAGAGCCGTGTGAAAGAAAGCCACGTAATTCTCAGTCCTCTTTGTGTCAATAGCCCAATGTATCCTGACATTGTTGTTCTTTGGTTCCAAGTCTCCTCAGCCCATAATGCTTGTCTTAGGGTCCTACTTTCATTCTTGGAAATTTTTTGGACCTCAAGACTGATCTTGTGTCCTCAGCTTGAGGCTCTATGCACTAAAGAACTTAGAGTCAAATAACCCCTTCGTTTTCCTGTTTCTGGTTGCCTGAGGTACATCCATGCTTTGATTCCTCAAAACCCAAATCCTGACAATTGCTGGCACTATGAATACTCTGTTTCATCCCGTATGGCTGGCATTGGAGCACCCAAATACAGCCAATGCATTCAAACTGTCTGAAGCAGTCTGCATGTTTGGTTGGATATCTTTTAAAATAAGCATGCCAGTATTCATTTATTTCGTTTCTTTGTTGATTCTGTGATGATTACTTTCCGTGTAAAATGTTTTTTTTAGCTCCGAACGACAATACTCTCACTAGATCCTATTTTGCTGATTTAGGGGGAAAATTCTGTCCTCTTAGACTAACCACTAAGGGAATTCCTTAATCTCCTTCTCTAACCAGCTCACTCCATCTGTGCTAGGAGCAGACTTCACTGCTGCTGTAGATAGATCGAGAAAGGATTTGATTATGGTGATTTATACGTTGGGAAATTATTGAATTTTTAAGTGATGTCATATTCTTTGTGTTTCTTACTACTTACTGACTGCTGCAGCTACCTACCATTGCCGTAATATTCCACAACAAGCAACTGCAGAAGCTCAGTGGCATATACAGCAAGAGGCATCCATTGTTCACATCTCTGAGGTGGTCGGGTTAGAAGACTGCTGATCTTGGCTCAGCTCTTTCACAGGTGGCATCAGTTGGCTATTGACCAATGTAGGCTGACCTTGGCGTGACTTGCTTACACTTGCTCACACATCTGCAGGTCGGCTGGCTCACTCAGGTGTCTATAGATTGGCTCTGATTCACGTCTCATCTTCTCCTAGGAACAATGGGTTAACCTAGACTAACTTTTTATTTTAATGGCAATGGCAGATGGCAAGAGAAAATATCCAAAAGTTCAAGCCCACTTCATTCTTCTGCTTGTGTCGCATCCGGTAAAATCACGGTAGCCAAAGCAAACAACATGGCCATTCAAGAGCTAAGTGAGAGGGCACTACAGAGTTACAGGGCAAAACCCTGCGGATAGGAAGGATGAAGAATCAGAGCCATTAATGCATTCAATGACCACATTCACTGTGCACATGGGAGGAAGACATTTAAGGAGATAGACATTGTGAGTCCAAATTGTATAAAAATATTCAGAAAAAAATTATTATTGTAATATTATCCCTTGGAAGCTTTCTCCCAAGCATGAAGTCAAAACTAAGTACAGCGGGTGTAGATGCATACCAAAGGGAAAACTGCCACCTTCACTAATCGCTTTCTATTAGGAAATGAAAATTACCAAAGTTTTTGTGTTAGTAATATTTTCAGGGAAAAGTATGTGTAGTTTGTTTTTTCTTTTAAAAATACTTGTAGTCCTAGACTGATGATGGGTGTGGGGTTTCTTTTACAGATGATGAAAATGTTCTGAAATTAGATAGTAGTGATGGCTGCATGACTCTGTGAATATACTAAAAACCACTGAATTGTATACATTAAAAGGATGAATTTTAAGGTAGGTGAACTAATCTTAATAAAGTTGTTATTTAAAATATTTAGAATTTGAAGTATCTTCAATGTTGCATGTATAAATAAGAAATATATACAATATTTTCAACTTTTGTGCTTAAATTTATGAACAGTAAAGGAAAAGTTTTTAGTCGTTTCTGTCTATGAAGAATTTTGGAACGCTTTCTTAAAACTGATTGTGGTATAGCTCTGAATTGTAAAACCTTAAAATAAAACTAAATGAAATAGTGTAAATCAAAGTCCTAGAAAAACATAAGCATTATAAAAAAGGATCCCATTGTTTTAATAAGTAAACAGGTATGAGTTTATGATTTATTGTGTCAAATATACAGTTAAAATATTTGTCTATTATCTAGGCTTTTTCCTCCCTGAGTTCCATTTACCATGAATCATTAAGAGCATAATCACATTTTTATACAAAACATAATATAAGAATTCTATGACATGAATATTAAATACAAAGTCTGGGAGCTGAGAGAAGGGTAGGAACTTACTGACGAATGGGACAAGGTCTCTGCTTTCAGAATCAAAGAGAAATTTAATACTGTACCTGGATTTTAATTAAAATGTTTTTTCCTGAATTCAGTTTTGTTATTTTCCTGGGTTCTTTTACAATGAGCCATTTAATTAGAAAAGATGCTATTTATGGATTTTCTGACATTGGAGCATAAAGTAAATATCCGCACTCTTAAAATGTGATGCTAATATTATACCTTAAATTAAAAAAAAAATTGTTGATGTGACATTCTCATGGGGCCTTGTCATCCACACAGAAGAAAGTGCTTGAGCAAGCTCTTGTTACTTAAAAGTTATGATCCCATGTTATGAGTTTTCTATTAGCAAAAAATGTCTAAACCAAATGTGCCAAATTAAATAAGGCTCTACATACACAAGAATTATTAATTTTTAGAGTTATGAGTGTACATTAAGCTAATAAACTAATTTATTTTCTTCTCAGATTTTTTTTAACAGAAATAGGTTTTAATGTGCTAGCTTGAACCAGATGAAATTGCCATTTTGTAGGCCACAAATGGTCAGATACTGACAATTTTATGTGATTCAAAGAAATGAAAGTACTGAATATTGAGATACGCAAAGGCATGCTCACAAAACTGCATTCTATCCTTTCTAGTAAGATGATATTAAGTAAAACCCCAAATTGGTTGGCATTAAAGTTTATCATGGTTTAATCCCTTAAAATGACTGGTTTCTGAATACAAAAGCAGTATTCTATTCTTCTATATATCTGTGATTTTGTTGCTGACAATAATATAGAGTCTTTTAAAGACAGTTTATTTACTGCAATCAAAACCTCTGCCGTTCTAAATAGGTTATACTGGATTAATATCTAATCTACCCTCAGATTCTCTCTCGAAATTAATCTAAACCCGAACAGAGGACAGGGAACCAGAGGGCAGAATATTGTGTTTAACAGAAAGATTTATCTTGAAAAGAATGTTTTAGCAAGAATCATTAAAAGCTGCTGAGTGTATCATTGAAGCTTATCAAGCTTTGGAATAGATCATCACCAGATAAGCTGGTTTAAGACATGGGACATCCACCTATTAGTACAATTATTTAGCTTTCTCTCATTAATTCATTTTATCTATATAATATCAGTCATAATATCATTTCTTTAGCTTCATTGTAGAGCTGTTGTTTTGATTAAATATATAATATTCATAAGCACTATTTGTAAAATTTAAAAATTCAACAAATTTTAAGAACTATTCAAAATTAATACAAAAATTGCATCAATTTTAAACTGCAACAATACAATCACCTAAAAATTTGACAAAAATAATCCATGTCCTAACAGTATTTTAAAGAGTATTTTGGTCTCACAAAGGTCAAAGAAAATGGCTCTATTTTTAAAACATTGGTATAATGTACTACCTTTATAATAATCCTACCATCAAGAAATTCTCCCTCCCAGATTTTACATGTAGGATTGCATTTTCAAATATTCCTGAAAGAAAGCTCATTGAATTATCCATTTTCAAATTTATGTATAATCTGAAACACTACCATAGCCTGAAATATCCTTTCAATTAACTAAACTACTTTTATTGTCCCAAAAATTGGGAATCAACTTTTGCCATTTACATCGAGAGTAATTATGCTCATCTTTCAAGAACTATAAGCTGTGTATTAAATATAGAGTGATTTATTATATCAGTTGAGACGCCTGTAGCTGAATACATGACTCAAATTGACCGAATAAGAGAACATTTATTATCTAATGTAACAATACTGTACAGTTAGTCCAGGACTGTTAGACACACTGGTCCAATGATGTTCTCGAAGACATGAGGTTCCTTTTCACCTTTGTCTCCCACCATGTTCAGTTTAAATTTATGCTCATGGCTGCAAGAAGACTGTAGTAGATTCAGATGAAATATTAAGTTATAAAAATATCCAGCCAAAGAAACAGACTATCTCTTTCTGTGTTCTCTAAGGAGAACTGAAACTCTTTATAAAACTTGCTCACAACTCATTTGCCAGGATAAGCTTGGATACAAACCACTGGCAAGAGGAACAGAATTGCTGTATTGGCTGAGGTAAGTCATTTAGGCTGGAAGGATGTTGAAAAGTCAGCCACAAAAATCACCTTAATTGTATACTATTTCATTATTCTCATAGAGAGTCATCACACGCACAAATCATAACATAAAAATACAGGCTTTTGAGATGTCTATTTTTATGTTCCGAGGCAAGAGGAAATCTTGTACTCCAGATTAGCATCTAAGTAGCTTTCAATTGATAAGAAACAGACAAAACAAAATAAAAATTTTATTTATTTCATCCCACTTCATACAGTTATTCATTATGCATGCTTCTGTTTTTTTCCATAAGTACATTCTCTTCATGCCAGAAAAGACACTGAGTTACCTACTTTCCAGAAAAACTTGTAAGAGACAAGATGTTGATCAGGTGGTCAAAATATGTTCATTTCACTTAATTTCAGAATTTGCAAGTAAGAGTAGTTGAAAACCCCAGCTTACGTACTCAGAATTTTAGTATTTCACTATCACATACAAAGAGATGAAAAAGGATTATGAGACATTTGAAGAAAGCCTGTAGCATGAGAAAAGTCTTAATGAAGAAAGGGTAAAAAGGAATCTGGAGGAAATAGAGAATATTTTGTAAATAGAAATCTCAGGGATAAAATTTTAAAGGATTGTATTTGTAAAAATTAGAATCCTATAATAAAAATAGTTAAATAACAGAATTAACTCTGTGTATATAAAGTGTGTATATATAACTATATATAAAGATATAGCTGATGAAAATTTCAGTTTAAAAAACAAAAGACATGGGAATATGTAAGAAAAAATATAGCAAAGTTAGAGGACCAATCCAGAAATAGCAATATCTAATAAGAGTTCCAGAAAAATATAACAGAAAATATGTAAGTGAAAATGACATTTAACTATTATGCAAATGTCCCATGGCTGAATAATAGTTTCCAGAATTGTCCAAGAGTCCCATAGCAATAATTGAAAAAAATCACCTATACCAAAACCAGTCACCCTAAAATTTCACAACAGTGGCTATAAAGTGAAGATTCTAAATTCTTGGAGGGAGAAAAAAGAAAACAGGCCACCTAAAAAGGATCATGATACGGAATGTCCTCTGACTTCTCACTCAAAGCTAGAAGAATGTGGAATGATGTTTTCAAAATCCTGAGACAAGAGAGTGTTTATCCAGATACTACCAACATTTGTGAAGTTTGCCAAAGAGGATTTTAAGATTTTCAAGGTTTTTATTCACATATGCATCCTCAAGAAACTAACAGGTGTTTGTGCGCTGTGCAGTTGAATGAGAAAAACAAAAAAGTGGAAGAATGGGAACCCTGGAAAGAGAGCTTTCCTGGAGGAGGGAAAGGAATTTCCAAGTTGATGGGCAAGAGAAGGAAGTCCCAAGATGACCACCAAGCAGTAAGTCCAGAGAGCAAATGGTTCAGATTAGAGCTGGAGGACAAAGGACTTCAGTAGGACTGACTCCAAGGAAAAGTGAAACTGAATGGGAACGGGTTTGGGTCCTTTGAGAAGATATTTAGAAATTGTTTGAGGATGAACTTGTGATGGTAACACTGAAAGGTGACCAAATGAAAAACTTAACTCCAGGGCAACAAAGAGTTGAGCAAAATATGAAATGTAATGTTAATATACTACATGGAACAGTCTACCTGGCTTAGCTATGAATACTATTTACATAGTCACAACAATGCAAATATTGATTACTGACTCAACCATTAAACACTGAAAATCAGATTTATGTAATTCTTTTGGAAGAAAATGTGTGTGTGTGTGTGTGTGTGTGTGTGTGTGTATACATAGGCATAGGTTTCTGCATGTGTTTCTGTTTATGTGCTTAAGCAAAAAGAGGGCAGAATAAGAAAGCTCAATCCTTCTCTTCTATTTCCCATTTTCAGAGGTCAATAGATACTGCTTAAGATAGAAAAATCAAGAAAGAACAGGGGGGTTGGGGGTGGGATGAGTTGGGAGTTGGGATTGCCATATATACATTACTAATAAGAAAAAAAATCAAATTGTACACTTCAAATATATGCAGTTTGTTGTATGTCAATTATATCTCAATAAAAGTTCTTAAAAAAGTTCTTATGTGATTTGGAAAATAGAAGTAAATAATAGAAGAAATACGTACAATGTTGAATGGGGTATGGAATCTGGAATTTACAATCTGAGGTATGGAAGAATATAAATAGAGGCTGTTGTCTTGATGCAAGATTCACAAGACTATAAAACTCTTTCAACAAATGGTATAAATTCACTAAAAGTGAGAACCAAGGAAATAATAGGTAGAATACTCCTGAAAACAAAAAACAAGCCTATATGTAGTAGCCTGCAAGCAAAGAAAGTGAACGAATGGCCATGGAAACAGTTTTGGTTTTCATTTGTCAATTATTTTGTACCTATAGAAAAGCATGCCATGTACATGTAGAACCTCTTCAAAAATTAATAATATGATATATGAGGGAAAAAAAGAAAGCCAAGGACTATCATGATATATAACCACCCTCTCCAAAATATATACGTCATTTTAATGAAATGATGCCTGGAATATAGGCACAAAATAGACAATAAGTCTGTATAGAATACCTTGAAGAAAATGTCTTATAATGAAATTCTCACTTTCCATCCTAATGGTTTTTAATTATTAAATATACAGTTTAAAAGTAGAGAATACATCTTGAAAGTAATATGTCTTCAAAAACTTTTACTGGAAACTTGCCTATCTTTTAAATTTTCTATTCAATAAAAACACATGATTTGCCATTTTAGTGATTTCATAATTATTCTGGAAAATAAACATTTTCAAATTTTGATATTTTATTCAGTAAAGGCATTTCATTTTTATATTATTTGTATTCCACCAAGGGAGTTGGTAAATAGAACATGTATCTATCCCAGAATAGCAACTACCTAGTAAATAGGTCCAGATGTTTAGGATAACAGCTTTCCACCTGCATGTCTTTAAGACTCCTTTCCTTCTCCCTCTCCACCTCCCACCAAGTTCCCTTCTGTCATATTTTATTTAATGTAGCAGATGTGGATTAACTAGAGACATACAACAGCTTTTTAAAAATTGAACAATTACAGATTTTATTAGCATGGCAATACAAAGTTATCTTTCAAACTCAGAAAACCATTGGGTGCTAGAAAACATTTAAATAAGTTTATGTTTCTCAGATTAAGATTCACTGATTTTTTCAAAGAATAGTTTATATGACAGTTACAAAGATCTTTGAGGAGGGGGAATGGATTTTTGTACAATACATAGTCCAATCTAAATGTAATGGCTGCATTTGAACCAAAACAGAGATATGGGGAAGTTTAGTTTCCTGAGTGACATAAAGATAGCCCTATGTAAGTAAGGGCGTCTTCAGAGAAACCTGTCCTGTTGGGATAAATGGAACTCCAGTAACATCTTGAGCATACCCAAGGGTGGCTCCATTCTTATGTAGATGCAATAACCATGGTTCTGTATGGGAAGCTCCCGTCCATGCATGATGCTGGCTTCTGTGCCAAACTACTGAGGGAGAGAAAAATGATTACGCTATATGTTCAATTGATTCTGCCTCTCTTGTGGAGTGTGTCAAATAAATTGCATTTTTCCTGAGCCCATTTAGATGGAGTATTATCCTGCTGTGTTCCTTTGGATCCTGTACAGATTTCTGATTGCTGAATTGTAACACTAATCATAATAATTATCTATGTAATAAGTTCACAATATGAATTGTTACAGATGGTCACATTTTCTATCACAGAGCAATCAAGCTTATTTGTACAATCTACATGCTCCTAGATAAAACAAAAGGCAACATGTAAGTTTCTGTATGTTCATCACACATTATAAGTGGCAATTTAGGTCTAGTACATCAGAGAAAATGAGAGATGATAAGAGAAAGTGCTAAAGAACTTTTCAATAAAGCATATTTGGATTTTGCTATTAGTTTTACAGATATTATCATTATATATCCAATTAAATACTAAAGATTTGTTGTTTTTTTTCACAGCAAGCAATTTCATTTTTCCTATCTTGAGTCTGAAATTCATTTCGACAAAAGAGGACATGCAAATGAATTATAATTCAAATACAATAATGTAAGTTATTGAAATAGAGTGTAGAGCAAATTTATGATCTTCAAAAAAATGGTCTTCTAGAACTGACTGCAATTGGAAACAGTTTACCCTCTCTGTCATTTTAAAGTTTCCATGTGAGCCTTTAGTTAATGAGCAAATCTGGTCACAGGTAGTGACAGAACTGAAGATATACTTTGCTGATATTGATACTTTGCTGAAGAGATATTTTATTTTTGTCTTGTTGCTGATTCTAAAACATGACCCATTTTGCTTACCAATGTTTTGTACTAGTATGCCAAAAATTCATTACAGAGAAGGGAAAATTACTTCTTCTTTGACTTTTATTTAATATTTTATCAAAATCAAAGGAGCCTTTTGCAATATGAGGGTAAGGGCACAGCACATACTTGAAAAGACTGAGTCCCTCCCATCAGGAAGCACCCACGAGCCTCCTAGATAGCTTCCTCCACAAGAGGGCAGACAGCAGTATCAAGCAGTATCAGCAGTATTTCGTCTTGTGGAACTGAAAACCACAGCCACAGAAAGATAGAGAAAATGAAAAAGCAGAGGACATTGTACCAGATGAAGGGACAGGATAAAACCCCAGAAAAACAACTAAATGAAGAGGAGAAAGGCACCCTTCCAGAAAAAGAATTCAGAATAATGATGGGGAAGATGATCCAGGACTTTGAAAAAAGACTGGATGCAAAGATTGAAAAGTTTACCAAAGACCTAGAAGAAGTAAAGAGCAAACAAACAGAGATATGCAGCACAATAACTGAAATGAAAAATACACCAGAAGGAACCAATAGCAGATTAACTGAGGCAGAAGGGCGAATAAGTGACCTGGAAGACAGAATGGTGAAAACCACTAATGTGGAAAAGAATAAGGAAAAAAGAATGAAAAGAACTGAAGACAGCCTTAGACACCTCTGGGACAATGTTAAACGCACCAACATTTGCATTATAAGGGTCCCAGAAGGAGAAGAGAGAGAGAAAGGACCTGAGAAAATATTGGAAGAGATTATAGTTGGAAACTTCCCTAACAACGGAAAGGAAATAGCTACCCAAGTGCAGGAAGCGCAGAGAGTCCCAGGCAGGATAAACCCAAGGAGAAACACGCCAAGACATATAGTAGTCAAATTGACAAAAATTAAAGACAGAGAAAAGTTATTAAAAGCAACAAGGGAAAAACAACAAATAACATACAAGGGAACTCCCATAAGGGTAACAGCTGATTTCTCAGCAGAAACTCTGCAAGCCAGAAGGGAGTAGCATGATATACTTAAAGTGATGAAAGGGAAGAACCTACAACCAAGAATACTCTACCCAGCAAGGATCCCATTCAGATTCGATGGAGAAATCAAGAGCTTTACAGACAAGCAAGAGCTAAAAGAATTCAGCACCACCAAACCAGCCCTACAACAAATGTTAAAGGAACTTCTCTAAGCAGGAAACATAAGAGAAGGACCTACAAAAACATAAACAAAACAATTAAAAAATAGTAATAGGAACATACATATCAATAATTACCTTGAATGTAAATGGACTAAATGCAGCAACCAAAAGACACAGACTGGCTGAATGGATACAAAAACCAGACCCATATACATGCTGTCTACAAGAGACCCGTTTCAGACCTAGGGACGCATGCAGATGGAAAGTGAGGGGATGGAAAAAGATATTCCATGCAAATGAAAATCAAAAGAAAGCTGGAGTAGCAATAGTCATATCAGAAAAAATAGACTTTCAAATAAAAAATGTTACAAGAGACAAGAAAAGACATTACATAAAGATCAAGGGATCCATCCAAGAAGAGGTGATAACAATTATAAATGTATATGCACCCAATATAGGAGCACCTCAATACATAAGGCAAATGCTAACAACTATGAAAGAGGAAATGCAAGGCAGAAATAGAGACACAGATGTAGAGAACAAACACATGGACACCAAGTGAGGAAAGCGGGGAGGGTTGGGGGGGGAATGAATTGGGAGATTGGGATACCAAATTGTACACTCTAAATATATGCTATTTAGTGTCTGTTAACTGTATCTCAATAAAAGTTCTTAAAAAGAAAAAAAAAAAAGATTAGCAGCTTCAGTTGATGGTCTTATGGTGCCTAACTTATATCTATTCATGACCAAATACAAGCACATATTCATATACATTTATCTGTCTGTAAAGGTGACTACATACCATTTCTCTGCTCTGAGGTTCTTTCTGATTAATGGTTTAATTTTTAAACCAGTAAGATTTTATACTGGTCCACCCTGAAATAAAAACCAAACATATTGCAGCACTATTTACAATAGCCAGGGCATGGAAGCAACCTAAATGTCCATCAACAGATAAATGGATAAAGAAGATGTGGCACATATATACAATGGAATATTACTCAGCCTTAAAAAGGAATGAAATGGAGCTATATGTAATGAGGTGGATAGACCTAGAGTGTGTCATACAGAGTGTAGTAAGCCAGAAAGAGAAAAACAAATACTGCATGCTAACTCATGTATACGGAATCTTAAAAAAAAGATGGTACTGATGAACCCAGTGACAGGGCAAGAATAAGGATGCAGATGCAGAGAATGGACTGGAGCACATGGGGTTGGGGGCTGGGGGGCGAAGGGGAAGCTGGGATGAAGTGAGGGAGTAGCATAGATATATATACTCTACCAACTGTAAAATAGATAGCTAGTGGGAAGTTGCTGTATAACAAAGGGAGATCAACTCAGTGATGGGTGATGCCTTAGAGGGCCAGGACAGGGAGAGTGGGAGGGAGTCGCGGGAGGGAGGGAATATGGGGATATATGTATGAATACAGCTGATTCACTTTGGTGTACCTCAAAAGCTGGTACAAGAGTATAAAGCAATTATATTCCAATAAAGAGCTTAAAAAAATATGATTTTTGCTTAGTAGCTTCACACCCATCACTGTTACATACTGAACTATTGGCACTGTATCCTCAGTAATGATGTAGTTTTTAGAAGTATCAATAGTAAAATTATTTAGCAATGCTTTGATTACACAAATGACAGAAATTTTAAGCTGAATGTCATAAATCCATTTGAATAGACACACAACCGTTGTAATACCTGAGAAGTAAGGGTTCAAATATTCTTTAGAAAATAAAAACATGCAGAGTGAATCTTTTTCTTTAGGCCTGACAGTTTATCCTCTTCACATTGATATGTACATGAAAAATTTCCTAAAGCGAATGCAATCTTTTAAGTATTTTTTTGAGCGCCAATTCTTATATGTATTTTCAGAACTTCATTTCTTCTTTACTGTAAATACACTTTAAACTTCCTAACTTTCTAATTTGAAGACCAAAGGAATGAAAACTCTGTTCTGGAACAGCTGGAAGATGTCAATTAATTCATTTAAACTCCAATAGAAAATAAAGTAAGAGACATCATGTTCCTTTAGATGGCTGGCAGATAATTAACTGAATGATTTCAAAATGTTCAAATATGAATAAAGAATTCACAGTTTTATTTTCCTTAGATATTAAAGGATACATAATGCAGTAAAAGTCATATAAATATGCGAAAGAGATTTCCATAACTATGGCTTTCTCTCTGACTCCCAAGGATATGCCTTCTTCCAAGATCATGTTGTTATATAAATTGTTTTTAGACTAATGTACATATTTTTTTTTTTGGTTATTTTCAAGAGTGAGAGTTAAAACGGCTAACATTTGTTTTGTGGTTATTTAGCAGTACGTTGTAGTAAATGTTCTATATGTATTTTCATTTAATTTTCACAACTTTATGGAAAGTTCCAAGTATCATTCCCACGTTCAGTTCAGAAAACTAAGGTTTAGTGCCATTGCTTGACTTACCCTATCTAGGTTATGCAGCTGGACCTAAGCACTTAACTTTCTCATTACAGATTCGGAGATCTTAAAGATGGTTATTTAAAAAAAAAAGTATTCAGGGGTGTAAAGGGTAGAGACATACAAAATCATTTGTAAATATATTTTCTTACAAAATATTACTTCTAGGTTCTAGGTTTCAAATCACAATTTTCTCAAGTTAAAATATTTACTGACTTATAAATATCGAATGAATGCTTGTCAAAGATTTATTAGCTCATTAATGATTGAACTAGTAAAAGGGTAAAGCTGTTTCAAAGAGCATTTTGAGGAACCAGGAGTATACAGGCATTTAAAAGATTAGAACTGGTTAATGACAAACAGCAGTAAAAAACAAAAACTGGAAGTTATTTCTAATAGATATTATTTGCATCTTTTCCGGACAAAAACAAGTTAATGCATGTCTTCCAGAGTCTAAAGGCAAACAAAAGTATATTCCCCTAGATCAGGGTCCCCCATCTTTTTGACACCAGGGACTGGTTTCTTGGAAGACAATTCTTCCACAGACGGGGTGGCAGGGGATGGTTCAAGCGGATGGTTCAAGCAGTAATGTGAGCAATGGGGAGCGGCAGATGAAGCTTCACTCTCTCATGAACCAGTACCGGTCCAGGGCCAGGGGTTGGGGACCCCTGCCCTTGATGGTGAAATAATCCTTGAGTGAGCTTGATAAATGATGTTCCTGGCCTCTATTGCCATTATTTGTATATGTTTTCAATAATTTTTCTTTACACAGTTATCAACACTAATTCCTGACACCGTGCTTGTGGCTCTGATGTCATCACATCTGAAGCTCCCTTATCACTCAGTCTTTCCATTTAAGCCCTCCTTCCTCCTTGATATTCTATAATTTGCCTATAAAGTATGAGTGGGGGTTTCTTTATCATTCCTTTTACACACTCTGAGGGTCCTTTTAATCTGAGACTTCTTTTCTAAAAAAAGAAAATTCTGTGAAATTGATATTCATTTTTACCTCAAGTAATTATTACTTTTTATCTTTATTTCTTCTGGTTTTTAAATAAATAAATCTTATTTTCCAGATAGTAGTGCTTTTTCTTTCTATCATCCCTATCTCTTAGTTTATATTTTAGTCTTTTCTTTTTCTTTATTTCTTTCTCTGAAAAATTTGCTTGATCTGATCTTCCAGTTTGGTAATATATTTCCTCATCTGTATCCACATGGTCCTAAATTCCATCTACTTTGACTTTAATACTATATAAATATATATACATTTATATACAAATACTATATATTATAATATATATTTATATAAATATATATGCATATTTCTGTTTATTTTGTATGTTTTCTTATTTCTCTTTCATCTTAATAATATCTTCCATTTTATCTTTTAGTTTATCATTTGGCCAATTTTAATCTTGATAAATATGTTCTAGTACTTCTGCTTCTACCAGAATCAGTAGGTATGTTTCTCAAGCGTCTTATTGTTTGTACCTGTGAGTTCATTTTCCCTTAGGAATAGACGCTCCTGTGTCTTTCAGTGCTTATGGAGGAAAGCCAAACTTTCACACCAATGTACTTAAGGGATTTGGAGGCAGGGGGATAGATGAATCCAGAGTGGAAAATCCCAGTAACTAATAAACCACTAGTAATGACCAACCCCATAAAACAAAGCCTTAGATAAATGGCTTCACCTTTTACCCTTCAAGGAGAATCAGCATTAGGACTGACAATCCCCACAAAGGTTATATGCAACAACCCAGAGCATTTGGAGATGGTGTGGAAAGGGGCGGTCCAAATATTTCTTCTTTGCTTTGTGTCAGCCCTCTGTGGTCAGGGCTTCTTTGCTCTCCTGATTTTATTCTTGAAGACACCTGTACTGGAGTTCTGAGTGGTCACAGGTGCCAGCACTCTTTGTCTCAAGACAAATTTATGGGAGAAACTGAAGCAACTGCCGTGGATCCCTCCTCCTGTTTGCTCTTAAGTTTGCCTTTTGCCCAATCAAAAGCACCCCCTCACACAAAGCAGTTCAAACCTCTGTCACCACAAGATTTTCTTACATTATGTTTCTAGTTTGATTTGATTTTACTTTGATTGTTAAAGTCACATAAAATTTGAAATCATACTTTTTTATTCATGACACAAGTTTAATAGGAAGTAAGTAATATAAGGTAAAAAACACAGTTCAAGTATAAATATTTCACTAAGTTCCCATAAACTAAAATAATAGTTCTATTAATGCAAATGTTTCATATTCTATATACATGTCTCTGCAGTCTTTTAAATGTGCTTCATAGAGGAAAAAGAAAACCTAAATATCTTTCAACAGTGATGTTCTTTATGGTGGTTATAACTGAATTATCACTTGGAAATGCTCTATTTTGCAAGGCAAGGAAATGTAACAAGAATCTTCAACATTTATTTAGACCTGGTTGAAAGGTGGCATGAAAATCCAGGCCTTTCATCTCTTCTTGATTGAGTCCTTATTCAAAATGAGCTGGAGTTCTGAGAGCAGAATGTTATGCTTTCTTGAGTCTCCATTCAAGAGAACCTTTCGTTCACTGCGTTTCATAATAAATCTTGGGAGAACCAGTCATGACAAAATATGCAATAGTGTGCCCTACTTGAATAGTGCATAGTGCATGGCTTTCAATTCTGCAATATTGCATACTCTCCATTCATTTATTTTAGGCAAAAAAATATGTAAAACAATAGGCTAATGATATGTCCCCTGATTGATTTTACCTATAGTTAAGCTATTCTAAGCAATTTTAGGTTGAAAATTTTTTCTTTCTGTTTGTGAGGATTATGAGCAACTGAGCTACTTACTGTTCTCTGGGGCTCAGAGCTCAGGTTTTGTGTATTAATTATTTTCCAAGGTACTATGAGTTTAGCAAAAAAGTTTGCATTTTTTTTTCTTTTGTGTTTAAGTTTTAAAATATGCAGAGCATGTGGTTATATGAAAACTTCATAAAAGTACTCATGACATTTCCCTTGTGAAAAATAATACTCTAAATTTAAATTTTAATTTGGAGAGAAACTCCACATCTTAGAACATGGCAGGAAAGGAAATCAGTAACATGACTCAGTGGAAATAAGCTGGGGAACAAACTCCATTTGATGATGAATGTGACAAACTGCAAAGAACTGATTCCTGCGATCCGTAGAATCAGAGTCACTCTACATCAGGATGCTGTACTCTAAAGCTCCTGGTTCATTGGTACGTGAATGCTTGATCTAGCACTGAATGTTTTCTTGTATCAACTCTGGCAAAGGCAAAAAAGGATGGGGGTGAAAATGGTTTAATGCACAGGTGCTTCAACTACCATTGTACCTCTGTGTTTCAGGTTATTATACATGTCCTTAACACAAATCCCATTTTTCACATAATGTAATAACAACACTGCTGTTACATAGTGATTGGTATTATAAAATGTGCTGTGAGATAAATGCTGTTATTATGAAAATCCTATTAGCAAGTCCCTATGTACTATACACGCAGAGCAGATTTATTATCATACACCCTGTAGTCACTCTGCTGAAAACAGTTTTACCAGCTATGAAATACTATGCAATAATGCCATTAATAAATGCATCTAATTGCAATATATAGAAGTGAAACGTTGAATAGCTTGAAATGGCTTCTGTGAATGGTGAGATTATTTCAAGTAGATGCACTGAGCAACAGATACACTATGTCACCCCTTTTTTATACTGCCACATGTCAAGTAATAGATTATTAAAGTGCACAGTCAGACAGGCTGAGAAAATGCTGGTTCTTTTACAAAAAGCTGTCAGTAGATGGCAATGTGACTGTTTTATAAGGCATTTTTATTCCATATGGAACTAAAAACTTGAGATCATGCACATTTTCTACCTAAATTACTGTAATTTCCCCCCCCAAAAGAGCTCCAAGAGCCATTTTAAACTATTCTTTAAATAATTGATAGTTACAAATGAAAAGCCAAGCCTAGAATTTCCAAAGTGATCAAAGTTGTTTTAATTTTCCATTGGTCATGGTTGAATAAAAATAATGTTACAAACGGTACCATCAATAACCAGGGATTGCAGAGCCTCCATTTCAAAGTAAAGCACTTTTAGCAAATCCATATTGTGCCCTCACTTAGGCACTGTGACCAGATATGCCCACTGGTGCACTATTTGTTACAAGACTGAAGAATAATGTTGCACTGAATATTTTTATTTAGCTTTCTTCCCATCTTTTCTTTTATCCTCTCAGCTCTCTTCATATCCAAATAAATCACATCTGTTTTCCTGTTATTTTTAGCGATATTTTATACAAATATTCACATGCCTATATATTACACGTACACATATATAATAACATAATATTAAATACATGTAAAAAGTCAAAGCATGCTAGGCAGTCTGCATATACATTAAGAGGCCATGCCTTCTGAATTCATTATAAGTTATAAGCATTATAAGTTATTGTTTATCTGAAAAACTTTGACATAATGTGTTGTATCTGCTTGGCTATGTGAAACAGTGAGCCTTTTTTGGCCTTTGCAATCTCTTAGCTGATTGCCTGAGATGCTCATTACATTCTGGTGTAATGCTTGTTCAGTGATAGAGGGGTTTTCTGTCCCTACATACTTTGCAGAGAGTATTTCTGGGTTGACAAAAGATTTTGTTTTTAATTATATTTCCCCGATGGTATTTTACCGGAATTCAAATTTGATTTTCTTGCTTTGGATTTTCTTTCTACCAACTCAATTCAACCTTAACTATTGCTCTCAGCAAGATTCAGATTCCTATACTAGTTACTGATTCCTATAGATATAGTTACAATTTATCTTCATGATCTTTCATTATTCATTGAAGATAACTGTGTGCCTTATAGAATGCCACTTGTTTCAAATAAAGCAATCAAGCAAGACTTAAAGAGGGAAACTATCATGGGAATTTTAATACTTTTTAAAGTAAGAAAGCAAACCCTTTAGATGAGTTTCCATTCTTTAAAAAAATTCATGATGTAGTGTATAAATTGTTTTAGGCAATGAGAATAGCTTTATTTGGCAACATTTGTGGCTAAATCAGCGTTAAAGTAAGTGTAAAATGAATAAAATACTAGTTAGAATTCTATCATTCCATTTGTGAAGGAAATGATATCATTATAAAGGATTTATGCATATTTCTTATTAAAATAGCATCTTTTCAAGGAAAGCATGAGAAGACAGAGACTTTCGGACTTCCTCTGGAAGTCGTCACATTAAAATAATAATTCATGGTGAGATCTATATATCTTAAAGTATCTTTCTTTCAAATACCCTTGGAGTTGCTCTTTAATCAATAGTTTCATTAGACATTGCTCCATCTGCTATCACCACAGACATATGTGAGTGAGAAAACCTGTTCTGTGAAGTGATACTTTAATAATTATTTTTAAATCAAGTGTCTGGATAGAAGGTTATGTATCTTCAATTTTGCAAGATTCTCTTAAAATTAAATTAAAATACAAATAAAATATAATTAAAATGCAAAAACTATTTAAATTAATACAAAATTAAATTAAAATACAATTAAACTATAAAAATATATTTTCCTTCTATAAATGGCAGTTTCCACCTTTTTTTCTTACTGTATGAAATATAATAATAGCCATAAAACATCCATAATGCCTCTCTAACTTTTATCATTCTTGCTATGTTTTTGTGATAAAACTGCCTATAGAGACATAAAGTAAAGCCCGTTGACTCACCTTCAGTGCTTTAATAGAGTTTGGAAATCAATCTTAAAGCATTGACTTGATTTTTCAAGATGAGAGAGTTGAAAGAATAGCATATATAATCTGAGTATTCTTAATATCTGAACTCTGTGCTTTCTGGGCCTTCTATATGATTAGGTGTTGAAGGTTAGATTGGATGTTATCCAAAAGACAATTTTCCTTGGACTGGCAATAATATCATAGACTGGCCTAAGACCTCAAAGCCGTAAGTTATTATCAATCTGTCTTCAGAAGAGATGTCATTTTATAAAAATCTCTAAGGTTAAAGGAAGAGATTCAACTTGCATTCAACATCTTATACCTCCTTTGCTTGAGGAGAGGTATACAGCAAATTTTCTATTTTTATTTCTTCTGGAAAATTCCATAATGAATTGATTGTGAAACATTACTTTTAGGAGATTGACATGTATACACTGATTTACACCCAGTATACTTTTTACATGCAGTCGAACTTCATTGGTGACACTAGTGTTCTATGTATTGTACCAGCTAAAAAAAGACTGTGTCAGGGTCTACTATTGAAAATAAAAGCTTCTTCATTTCTCAATATACTTACTCTGATTTATACTTACTAATATTTTTAGATGTAGCTTTGATATCATGCTGAGGTATAAAATTTGAAGACTAAATGGAATCATAGTCCTATAAAGTTGGAAGGATCCTAAGAAGCTTAGTTGGTTTCCTTCTTCAGTAAGAACTATATTCTCTCAGATATGTGAGAATACTTCCAGGAATATTTTCAAAAATTACAGTCCATTTTAGTATGTAGCAGCCTTGAGTTTAAGGAAACTGTTCATATGCTCAAATCTGTTACACAAGAAATTGTTTTTTCACTTATGCTCTCTAACATGGAGTGGAATTTTCTGAAAGCTTCTCTGATATAGTCAGAGACAGTTAATAAATTATGTGATTTTTCTATTTGAGTAAGTAAATTCTTTTATTTTCTATGATTTTAGTCATGGAAGGTAAATATGCTTAATTTATTTTTCAATACATGTCTTAATTTTGAAATAATATCTCAAATTCTAATCATATTCAGGTGGTATATTGCATTTCTAGGGAAGTCATAAATTTTTTAAAATTTCCTTTTTTTTGAATTAAAAATCTTTCTCCAAAAGGGATAAACTTAATGCTTATTTCCCTAAGGTGTTTGTTTTTTTGTTTATTTGTTTTTAATAAAATAAGTGTATACTACTGCTTAGAGTTTTATTTTGAAATTCTCTGAATTAAGACATTTGGGGGAACAAAATATCTTTTATTTAGTAAGAGTTGGATCTAAATATTTCATAACTAGTACTTTTAAATGCATGATTGTTATAAGACTTCAGATATTTAATAATTATTCTTACTCTGGTTCATACCCAGACTAATGTTAAGATTCTTTTTCTCTAACATCTTCATCAAGATTTTATGTTCTGATCTTATGGAGGACTACTTGGTTTTATATGTCATCAACATGCTACAAATAGTGAAATATTTATTTAGGGCTACCGAACTTACTTTCATAGCAGCCATAACAAAACAAAAAAGCAATTGGATTGATCAAACTGAAAAATGATTACTATTTTTATGTGTTGTGAAGTCCATTGTACTTAGAGCCCATGGTGCTGACTCCTGAGTTTGCTACAATTCCTCCAGGGCTCCAATGGGAAGGGTTTTAAGAAGTTTAAAAAAATTGTTTTATTTCTTCTCTAAAATAACAATTGGTGGTTAGTAGGGATGGTTAGATCCCTATTATGTCCAAAGCTTAGGAATAATTAAACATGATTTTATCCTTTTCCAAGGTTGGCTACGAAAGGTCCTTGGGTATAGGTATTTGCCTTGGGAGAAAATAACTGATTATTAGTGCACACAGGGAAATAGCAGCTGCATGGCAAACAAGGAAGTACTGGAAGGGAGTGTTTTAAGTAAGAGAGGAAAACATCATGGTCCTGGAAACTACTGCTTTATATCTGAAATGTGCATAGATTTTTAAATATATGCATAATATAAATACCATAACATTACGGATATTCATATCTGCATCAGACATGCATTTCACACCTAATATTTACATTATGATTTCATTATACTGTTTCAATTTACATTATTCATTTTAAAGGCCATTGTATGTATATTGTTAGATATTTTTATAGCTTCAATTCTGCATTTGCTAATAATGCACATTTATATAGGCAAAGAGAAAACATTCTAACAACTATAACAACTTTTCATTGTAAAATTTGAAGAAAATTAGCTAAGATTTTGCTCGGAACTTGTGTCATTAATGACATTGCTTTGCTAAATGTATCGTGAGTCTACAATACTACAGGTTCATAATCCGTTATCCATAACACTGCAATCCAGAAGTAGGAAAATCAAAAATATTTTGAAACTAAGTTTTTAACAGAACATTTCCCAAACGGATATCACTATTTATAATGTTTATCCCTCTTCATACATTTCACTGCACATATATATTAAAGTTTGATTACTGTGTGGAGTGCTGACCCATCTGTGAGAATTACACAATGCACAATATATGCATCAAATTAACCTCACAAAATTTGATGAATTCTAAATTAAAGCACATCTAGCCCCAAGGGTTTTTAGATGAATAATTGGAACTTGTGTTATTTAAACCAAGGTGAGACTTTAAACTTTTCTATTCTGAAGTTGCATATCTTAATGTATTTGTAAACCATCCATTTGTTATTGAAGGTCATATAGAAAAAGAAGAAATTAAAGCTGGAAGGTAGTGATAATTAGAAATCATGCCCTCATTGTTAGCAAAAGAAACTGCTGGCCAAAGTAAAGTATTTTGTTCAAAATCATGCAGTCAATAAGTCAATGATGAAACGACTGAATGCAACTCTCCATGCTACTATCATCTCATGTAAGGCAAAAATAAAAAGTAAAGGGGAAAAACTTGCTATGGCAGTAGCAGAAGAACAATGTGGTGAGCTCCTGCAATTCACCTGCAGAAATGGTGCTGGAGCAATTGGATATCCATATGGAAAAATGGATTTTGACCTCTACCTCACATCATACACAAAAATCAATTCAAGATGAATCATGGTCTTGAGTGAAAAAAGTAAACCAATAAAGCTTTAAGAAGAAAACATAGGAGATTGTCTTTCTAACCTTATTATAGGCACAGATTTCTTAAGTAGAATGAAAAAATAACTAACCATAGGTCCATAGGAGGACAAAGGATAATTCGGACTTAAAAAACCACACCAAATTTCTTTTTGTAAAGTGACACAATAGAGAGAGGGAATGGCAAAATACAGAATAGCAAAGAAATGTCTACAAATGTCTGACGAATACATCAGGAATATATAAGGAACTATCACAAATCAATAAGATAGATAAACCATCGTTTAAAAAACACACACAGTTGAAAACAAAAAGTATCCAAAAAAATTAGCAAATGAAAAAGGGCCCCCAAATATTAATTGATAAATATTTGGGGGCCACAATGAGACAGAACTACAAATTAAGCCACAATGAGATAGAACTACACCCACCCAAATTGTGAAAATTAAAAAGACAGATGATACCAAGTTTTGCCAAGCTTGTGGAGTAACTGGAATGTTCCCTCACTCTGGAAGGAGTATAAATAGGTACAATCATTTTGGAATACAACCAATATTTGCTGACCCTAAATATACATGGATAAATCTCACAGATGTTACAGTGAATGGGAAAAAAAAAAAAGCCAAGACAAAAGGGAGTCTACTGAATGATTTCAGTTATATGAAGTTCAAGACTGGGCAAAAGTAATCAACTATGATAAAATTTAGAATAGTGGTTGCCCTGGAAGACACACAGATTGGGAAGGGACTCAGGGGAAATTTGTGGGGTAATGGGAATATTCTATATTTTGGTCTGGGTAGTGATTAAGTGGTATGTATATGTTCCAACTCCTCCTTGAACTTAAAATTAGTCACACAAAACACTATGTTAATAATGTGCCTAAGTAAAAAGATGGAAAAAATGCATTGGAACCTAGTAAGTAGTTTGTTTCAATTTGTAGTTCTAGAACACAATTCACAGATGAAATGGTACTTGAACTAAGCATTCATTGAATAAATGATCATTATGCTTCTTCTATTTGCCAGACATTTATTAGGTATTAAGGATACCTGGAAGGGGCTTCCCTGGTGGCACAGTGGTTAAGAATCTGCCTGGCAATGCAGGGGACAAGGGTTCGAGCCCTGGTCCAGGAAGATCTCACATGCCTCAGAGCAACTAAGCCCATGTGCCACAATTACTGAGCCTGTGCTCTAGAGCCCGTGGGCCACAACTATTGAGCACATGTGCCACAACTATTGAGCACATGTGCCACAACTACTGAAGCCTGCATACCTAGAGCCCGTGCTCTGCAACGAAGAGTAGCCCCTTCTCCCTGCAACTAGAGAAAGCCCGTGAGCAGCAACAAAGACCCAATGCAGCCGATAAATAAAAAAATAAGTTAAAAAAAAAAAAAAGAATTCCTAGAAGGTAACACAGTTGACATCCTCAAGGAAGACTGGTGGACATGACACCCCACTTACATCAATGGACAGATCATCCAAACAGACAACAAATAAGGACACACAAGCTTTAAATGACACATTAGACCATCTCGACTTAATTGATATTTATAGGACATTTCACCTAAAAACTACAGAATACACGTTCTTCTCAAGTGCACACGGAACATTCTGCAGGACAGATCACATCTTGGGTCACAAATCAAACCTCGGCAAATTCAACAAAATTGAAATCATATCAAGCATCTTTTCTGACTACAACACCATGAGACTAGATATCAACTACCTGAAAAAAACTGTAAAAAAACCCCACCAAATCTAAGTTTCTCTACCTTGTATATAAATACATTCATTGTCTTTCAGTCTTTATCTTTTTCTGTCTGTTTTCCTTTGTTCCTCCCTCCCTCTTTCCTTCCTTTTCTTCCCTTTCTTCCTTTTCTTCTTTTAGTTACTTTTTAAATGTTTTCAATAAAACTGCATTGATCTGCAACTCACACATTTTATATACTCTGATGGGCTCATTATATTAGCATTATAAACATCTATCTATGTATATTTTGTATCACCAGAAAAAGATTTTATAGGATTCTAAATTTCTAGGTAACTAACTTAGCACAAACCACCACATTGGGTTTCAAAGAGTGATATGCAAAAGGGTGTTCAGAGCTACTACTTAAAATTATGTAATTTTTTTTCACCTTTATCCCTACTGAATCAATGTGAGATGGACAGTATGTGGGCTATGATGATTCTTTCTAGCACTCTGGCTTAAGTCTTTGGTCTTTTTCCCCCAAGCCCCTACCCTAATTCTGATCTCAGGGGAAAAGAAGTTTTTTTTTTTTTTTTCCTTTTTACTGAGCTCTAGAGCAAAGTTGGTACATTCCTTCAATCCCAGGCCTTCCCAGAGCTGGAAAAGCCTTTGAACCACAAAGCATCACAGCTAAGTAGTTGCCATTGTCACTTTGAAGATCGGGACTTTTGGATTTTAAGGCCAATTCTGCTACCTGTTTGAACTTGAGAACATTGTTTACCCTCCTGACCTTCAGTTTCTTCTTTTATAGTTAATGAACAATACTTATTGAGCACTTAATGGCATCCATTGCTTAAAAGATCCTCTAGATACTCATTTAATGCAAAAAGCAATAGAATAAAAAGAACATTATCTTTGTCCTCATTTTACAGGTGAAAAACCTAAAGAAAAGGCAGCTTAAATAACTTTCCTGAGGTCCATAACTTATAAGTGACTTAAAGACTGTTTTGAAACCTAGTCTGGGTCCAGAGTTCACATTTTTCATGACCACTAGGAAATACTGCTTTAAGATAACTAGTATTGAGAATAACAATAGTACCTTCTCCTAGACTTGTTTCAAAGATGCATTCAATTAACACATGTAAAGTTCTTAGAAACTTCCTAGCCTATAGTAAATATTCAATGTAGGTTAATAATCATCATCATTTTTAAATACAAAAATAATAATACTATCATTTTCTAATGAGGATTAAATAAGATGATGCATGCAAATAACAGAAATTAAAAACGCTCACATAATAATAATACGTTATTATTATTTTGCCAGCTGTAAAGGACAGCGTTCAAAGAAAGTTCACAAGAGGGAATGCAGACGTGTCGCTTCCACTTCCTGGGCAATATGGGAGCAAGGCTCACTTCCCTTGCTTGCAGTGGTGGCAGTCAAAAGGAAAAAAAAAGGGGGGGATCCAAACTGAGCTCATTATGTGAATTCAGAGGGAATTAATCTTTCGCGTGCACCTGAAGCTCCTATCCCTCAGTCCTGTGGCCTCATGGTGCCCTGCCCTACATCATGATCATTATTATTCTTGGAAGGGTGAGAGGGTCGGGGCATGAGGCTCCCTTTAGTTGTTGAAGTGTATCACCAAGTGGCGGAGAGAGAAATTATTTTTGCAGTTTTACAGGCAGAAGACACTGTGGGAGAACGTTTTATGCTATCGTCAAATCCAGTCAGTGAGGCTTCGAGTATGTCTGTTACTTACAATTTCAGTGTGGAAATACTTTACTAGGTCAGAGACGGAGCTGCTCCTCCCTGGAGTCCGTGCCAGCCAATGGAAACTTAGGTAAGTTTGTGTGCCTGTCAAGGCTCCACTTGACCAGAATGAAAGGATTTCAATCTAAAATGGAACCAGAGGATAAGAAATGGAGAATCTCAGACAAACGCTCTCACAACAACGGGCCTTAAGAACGGAAAGGCTGATTGCATGTACGTTGCCGATTTACAGAAGACAGAAACTTCCCTCCTGACCAGTGAACATCTGCCAAGAGTCTCTCCCCATCCTCAAGCCTATAAATCTACTGCTTGGGCTCCAGTTGGACTCTCGGGTTTGCACCCCTTGCCCGTAAATACAGCCCACCCGAACCCTCAGTGGATTTGACCTTGGTTTCGTATTGCATGCATTTTCCGGACTGCAGATACACCGTCACACTGCCAAATCTGAATCCACTTCTCAAATCCACTTCTCAAATCCTTCTCATAAGTCTCTTGTAAAAACGCATACTTTAAACTAGGTCCTCACCTAGAATGAATCATCATTCATTGCATGATGATTAAATGAGTGGATAAATAGAAGACTGCCCAAGTTTACAACTGAAACTACATAAAGATTAGAGAAGTAGAGTCTGTCATTTTTAACAAAATTGCCCTAAGTATTTGAGAATAAATAGACCCACAAGAAAATGCTTTCTTCCTCAGTGGAGTAATTAAATCAGGTAATGTCTGTAAGCCAATGGATACAATGTCTACTCTTCATTCTAGTCCCCTTCTTCTTGCCATTTTCTTTTTTTTTTTTAAATACGAATTCTGGCGCCACAAGCCGCGCGTCGCGCGCCTGGAATCCCTTCGCCGCGCGCCCGGCGCCTGCGCCCCACGAGCAGGCTCGGAACTCTCCTCGCGTCCACAGAGCGGAGGGCTTTGGGCCGAACGTGAAGAGAACCGAAAGTGACAGCGCTGAGGACCCGGGCGCGTGGACAGTGAGCCCTTCGCTTTTTAAAAAATGTCTCACTCAGCAGAACACTGTGACATCAAGATGAATTTCATGAAATGTCTTGATGTACTAGCCAAAAAATTACTATCTTTTGATGAAGAAACACCGTGCCAGAGGAGCGTGGCGAAGGCGTGAACATTTCAAGCAAGCCCAAGCTAAGCTGGCCTCTGGCGGGGAGGACATCGTTAATCTACGAGGAGTAAGAGGGTCTTTTTCTGTTTCCTATTCCTTTCTGGGTGGTGCTAGAACTAGACATATTAAATTGCATAAGTTTTCAGATAACCCTTTGGGAAGTAAAGTCTTAAGTATTTTAACAAAGTTCATCGGCTACAATCAACTGTTATGTTTTGTTTAATTAGAAGTTACTTCTGACACATCTAATCCAAAGCTCTCATTAAATACGAATAGTGAAGGCTTTAATGCCAATCATGCAGAAACTACGTGGATATGACAAATTCTTTTTCATTATCATGTAAACATATTAAAAGCACAATTTCATGGCCAAGAAATTTAAATAAGATGAACCAATTTATACTTATGTAAACAGATATCATAGGAACTACATTAAAAATTAAATATCACCAAATTCATTCCTGTAGGAAACTTGTTGCTTGCACATTGAACTAAAAGATTATATATTATTTTTTCTACCAAATGTTTATTAATGTTCATAGATATAAATCAGTTAATTCCTGTGGTTTACAACTCTTAATTAAACTTTAGGGTGTTTTCTTCTTTTAAAACTTAAAGTGATAAAAAATAAAAATATATGCAAAGAAAAAGTAATTAGTTATAACATTAAAAATTTAATGAATTTTCTTGGCTCTGATCTAAAAATATCATGGAATGAAATGTTTATATCAAAATAGCAACACTTTCCCCTATCATTTGTTTCTTCAGTTGTATTTGTGGCCCAGGAATCCAATCTTGAGTCACTTTTCTAATTTATGTGTGTAATTTAAGGAGTTTAAAATTTGCCTAGTGGCTATTTCAGTACCTGTCACTGCATGAATTGTAAGGTGATATATTTACATGAAAAGAAAGTTGATGAGTCGGTAGTATGAGTCGTCATATTAAAGCCATAATTATAAACCATTAACTTACTTTCTTTTGAAAAACTTTTGGAATCCCTACTATAGTTCAAATTTAAAAGATTTTCTATAGACGGAACTCTTCTTTTCTCAAAGTTGCCTTCAATGGACTTGATGATTTTAAATTTCTGCTCTCTATAATACCATACTTTTTTTTAACTAGGAAAGCAGATGAAATCTATTATTCTTAATGCTTTAGATTGGCTTAGTTTGGAAGCTATTCGTAGAATTAAGTTACATGATTCAAGAAGTTATTTTAATTTTTTTAAGCTCTTTATTGGAGTATACTTGCTTTACAGTGTTGTGCCAGTTTTTGCTCTACAACAAAGTGAATCAGCTATATTTATACATATATCTCCATATCCCCTCCCTCCGGCGACTCCTTTTCACCCTCCCTATCCCACTCCTCTAAATCATCACGAATCATCGAGTTGATCTTCCTGTGTTATGCAGCAGCTTCCCACTAGCTATCTATTTTACATTTGGTAGTGTATATATGTCAGTACTACTCTCTCATTTCGTCCCACCTTCCCCTTTGCCCCCCACCCATGTTCTCAAGTCCCTTCTCTACATCTGCATCTTTATCCTTGCCCTATCACTGGGTTCATTAGTACCATTCTTTTAGATTCCATATGTATGAGTTAGCATACAATGTTTGTTTTTCTCTTTCTGGCTTACTTCAGTCTGTATGGCAGACTCTAGGTCCATCCACCTCACTGCAAATAACTCAATTGCATTCCTTTTTATGGCTGAGTAATATTCCATTGTGTATATGTGCCACATCTTCTTTATCCATTCATCTGTTGATGGGCATTTAGGTTGCTTGCATGTCCTGGCCATTGTAAATAGTGTTGCAGTGAACATTGTGGTACATGTGTCTTTTTGGATTATGGTTTTCTCTGGGTATATGCCCAGTAGTGGTATTGCTGGGTCATATGGTAGTTCTGTTTTTAGTTTTTTAAGGAACCTCCATACTGTTTTCCATAGTGGCTGTACCAATTTTAATTCTTTTTCAGAGCCATATTAAAATACAGGATTACCTCCACCCACCAATGGAGTAAATGTTTGGAAAATAGATATCAAGACCAAATTCTGGTTCCTTTCCTAGGAAAGGCACATATTGGATTTTAGTTTGAAATTTAGGATAATTTTAAACAGAGAATAACATTAAACTGTGACAAAATTATCCACATCAATGCCAACTCTTGTATACAAAACACTCCAAAGCCTATATTCTGTTTTTAAGTAATTTGCCTCATTGTATTCTAGCAGTATGGAAATGCCACAAATATCCAAGATCAGGAAGTAGTTTAGGTGGTGATAACATTACTTTCTCAAAATCATTGCCTGATATGATCATCTGTTTTCTATATCACATTCAAATAAAAAATATGAAATAAAAATCAAATCTAACAAAAAATGTATTATGATATTTCCTATAGAAATACAAGGGACTGTGGAATTAGCACTGTGGAATTCATGTTGCTATTTATTTTCTCAAAATGTTGACCTCTGTAACCAGACTCCTAATTCAACCGAGAAACAGAAATTTCAGGTAGCTTTGTTTCCCCAAGATATAGCTCCTAACTGCTGTTTGGTTTCACTGCACTCTGCATGCTGGAGGGAAGGCTTGCATGATAATTGTTCTCTTATCCTATGTATTGGTTTCTTGATATCTCACAAAATTAGCATCAAAGATTGGTGAAACATTGGTGGTGGCAGCTTGTCAAGAAGTGTTGTGGATTGCTTTATTGAACTCTATCATTCACCTTTTATTTATTTGCAAGTTATAAGAATTGATTTTGAGGTATATGCCATTTAGCTTTACTTGGTCCTTGGTAGAGCCTAAGAGAGAACCTTTATCTGGAAACATGTACTATTAATTTTAAAGTGGATTATATAAGAAAGCAGAGATAGAATTAGGCAAATTAGTAGGTATTAATAGAAAAAAAAAAACCCCAGAAGATGTTATACTCTGCAGTTCTGGATTATTACAAATGTTAAAGTTTTGTTTATCAGTCAGGTTCCCAGAGAGAATGGATTGCATTGTCAAGTTGGGAATTTGAAGAGAGTTTAGTAGAACTATTTACAAAGATGTGGCAAGTTATAGCAGAATTTAAGGGGATTATGTTGTGCTATGGGACACGGTTATCACCCTTAAATGTGAAAAGTAAGGGGAAGATGAAGTTATGGGAATCAGCAGAGATAGCACCTTGATAATATCTGTGAACATAATCAACTGAAGCACAGAGCAGGGCAAGGAACTTCCTCTCTCTAACTTCCTGCAGTGTTCTTGGATGGATCTAACTGGTAGACAGACAACAAGGAAGTTTGTTAAACAAGCAGGGTTTGTAAGGTTAGGAAAGCAGACAGGCATAGGAGAACACAGTCTGTACACAGTAATTTATGATGGACTGGCAAAAATTGTTTTTTAAACCAACTCTTGTAGCCTCTAATGCAAATATAGTATGTCTTGATTTACAAGACAACCCAGAATATATTATTATATTAATCCCTTAAACTTTCTGTGGGAATAGAAATCAGGTAATGCTGATCTCATTTTGCAAATGATTAAATAGCCTAGCAGAAGATGTGTAGCTTGAAAGTATTAGAACTTGGATTCAAACTCACCTTCTACATTTAAGCCCAGTATTATTTTCATTAATTTCCAACTATTAAAAATATTTGAGAGTATTTTCTTCCCATTAAAAAGTAAATGATATTTTTTTTTTGACAGCCTTAAGCATATGCCCTCAATCAACAGTATTTGGTACACAAAGTCAAGTAACTGTTTTGGTTAAAGTATTTGAACACAATTGACTATTAATCAGTTAACCTAATGGCTTATAGACTCAGTTTTAATAGTGTTAAACTAAAAGACAAAACAGTCTTGAATCCAAAAGAGGCTCCTTCATCTTCTTGTATAACACTAGAAAATTTATTTCCAAAATATAGTCTAACATAGTCATTATATTATAACTATTAACATTTTGAGGGGAATTATTTGGTTGTATATTTGTTCAGGCTTAATAATACCAAAGTGGCCTAGTAGGAAGTAAGGCAGTCTCCTTCACTGGGTTGCATTCAAAATTTACTGGCAGAGAGATGGTTTACCATTTTGGGCTGTCCTGGGTTAAAGTGACACTTTATAGTTGTCATCATAGCATAAGTGTTCTAATTATGCAGTCTCACAGTATGATGACCCAGTGTGACGTGGCGTACAGATAACTTGGTTCCAGGTAAGAGCTGGATCCAGTCTCAACTCTGGTACTTGCAAGTTACGAGAGAATGTTAGCTTCTAAATCTATAAAGCATACTTTCTGAAAAATCTAGAGTGGTGTTTCATCACATAAAAATTATCTTCTACCTCAACTGTTCTTTCATTTTAGGATTGTTTCCTTGAGTACAAAGTATTGAATTTGTGTAAACATGACAAGTGCTTCTTGTGTATTGTTTAAAAACAAGTAAAACAAATGTTAGTTCTAATCCCAGCAATGAGAATTTGGGTCCAGTAGTAATTAGTTCCTTTGTTTTATGTTAATTAAAATGTACACTTTCATTGATAGTGGTTTCTTTCCATTTTTTCATTAATTTTAATACATTTGCATGAAAGAAAAACTATATAGTGACAAAGTAAAGCCGTAATATTTCAGTTTGGTGTAAGTAAATATATGCAACTCTCTATATATCTTGGTAATTTAGAGTAAATATATTAGGTTTCAGTTAATCAAAAAGCAAAGTAATGTTGAAAGGTTAATTCAAATACTAACTTTTGTTAGTTTTAGTAAGGCTTGGAAACAGCATTAATAATTTAAAAATATATTATATTTCTGTGAAACTAAGCACTTTTAAATTGAATTGCTCTAGTAGAGCACTGACCAAGAAATCATCCTCTAAACATTTCTTCTTAGTATCTAATACATTAGTGTTAAAACATTTTGTAAAAATATTTACTTATTTTGTTAATATGTAAAATTGCATGTAAATATCAAAAGTATTGAATTTCATTTGCAGGATTATTTGTAATATTTCTAGTTGGGTCCCTCTTTAGAAGGTTATTATCCATGTAGATATTATAGAGGTTGGGAAGCATTTCAAACCAAAAAGGGAAGATGAGTGGAGTCTTATTTCTCCTTCAGCCTATGGGACATCCTCTCTGAGGAGGAATGGAGCTGTCCTAGCTGTCTACACCCATCATTTCTGATTTGGTTGGTTTTCTTTAAAGAAAAATCTCATCCTAAGTCTCAAGTTGTGTTTTCAAAGCCATGTGTAAGCAACTCTTGCCCAGGTGTCCCAGATGAGTGATGAAAGGCTCTCTGCTATGTCTTTTCCACCTGCACTCAACTACTCTTTTAATGATCCCTCTAGCACATGCTTCTTCAGCTCGGACTTTCTTTCGTGGTGTTGCATCTGGTTAGAGCACATTCCTCCCCTCTAGTCACCTTTGAAAGAGTTTAATATGATCTTTCTTAACAAAGTTTTCCCACAATATCCTGGCCCTGTCTGTACCTTCCGTTTTCGAGTCCACCCTCCACCCCAGGAGATAACTATTCGATAATTATTGTATGTGTGTTGTAGTCATCCTTAAATTTAAGTTCCAGGAGGGCATGGATTTTGTCAAATTTGCCATCATTCAGATTGCTGCTTGATACTTATTGAGTTTTCTAAATGAATAAGTATTTGTCTCTTTTCTTTGAGGCAGTCCTCCATTCTCTCTGGAGATACTTTCTTTTACATACGAGAGAGTTGTTAGGCTTGGAGGCTTTAGACACATATTAGGTGGTTTCTCTCTCTGAACTGACTGGAGGTAAATTTTCCTGAGGGTATTTAAGATAATGAAATACATGAACTAGTTGTAAACCTCTATCATGCTCCTAGTTAAAAAAAATAAAGGGAAATAGAAAAAAAAAAAAAAAAAACCATAATGATTATGGGTCCAGAAACACCACAAATTACATTGCAGTTCTGAGGAGACAGTTGTCTTATTCCTGATTATCTTTTTGAAATTCACCAAAGTGAAAATGTATGCTTAATAGAACCACATAATACTTTGGGTTTACAGATGGAACACTTGGTACAGCATATATTCTTTTTCCCTCATAGATTTCACACCCTTGCAAAAAACCTAGGGACAAGTGCTAAGTCATTTGATTTATTTAACTCTGAATTTCTTTGCTTTAGGATTATAAATCTGACTCTTATTGTCACTTTAATGTAGAAAGGGTTCTTTTGTGTTCATAATATAGATCAAGATGTGATTTAAGTCGAATCTTGTCAAGGTAACTCCTTTTTAAACCACGAGAAGAGACTTGGCTGTAGCCCAAAACTAATGGGAGTCATATTTTATAATAAAAAGCAATATGTTAGTAATAGAGGCTTTGCTGCTTCTTGCAGTCTCCACAAGCACAAATTCTTGTCAGTTTTCACAGCTAATGCATTTTTTGTCAAGTCATAAGCACTTTTAAAAAGCCTCTACTTAATATTGTGGAAGACAGAAATTCTAATTTTGCAAAGGAAGCAGTGAAAATAGAGATCTTAGCCTGGAGGAATAAGATATAAGATGCCTGACTATCAAAGGAATCCCATTTTGAAAAGAGACCATCAGAGAGTAGAGTAGTGTGAATATAAAATTGAACAAACTTTCAAATTGAACATAAAGGGGTGTCATATTGCCAGTACTTTCCCTCTTCCCCACATTTTATAAAGGGATCCTTCAGCTGATCAAATGGAAAAAGATGACAAGAAGTAATTTATATTGTTCACATCTACTATTTAATGCCTCTTGGGAGAAATGAAAGCTAATTTCACTTGTGTTTGCATGTACTGCAGACACTTGTCACACTTGCTTATAGCTCTTGTAAGCCACTTGTCTGTAATGTAGAGCTAGATATTGACGTGAAACTGTAGCAAAAGTTTCAGGAAAGCTAGGTACTTAAACTTTTAACTTCTGTGACTGCTAGTGGTGAGGAAGCCTAAGATATATTGTGTAAAATAAAGACCAGTGTGAGCAATCAAGTCACATGGGGGAAATTCACTTTAAAAATCGACTGATTACATTGTCATCTTCCTAGAAAAGCAAGTCAGTTTTATTTATAAAATTTGCAAATTTATTGAAAAGGAAAGGCTAATTCCATTTACAATTTTAACTTAAGGAAACGCACTTTGTTCTTCAGTTTTTACATAGCATGTGAGATATCCCAAGCTCTTATTTGCCTATGAACTTCCCGGGTTTTCAGAGTTTCAGCATTTCAAGGACATTCATGTAACTTCTTTTTAATATTTAGTTTTGAATTATGCAAATCCACTGTGTTCACATTGTTATTCCTGTCTTCGTGTGTTCCTCCTTCGTGGGGGTGTCACAGATGGAGATGAATAACATTCTTTGATATTACTGTGGCTTTCCTTAGGAAGGATGGTCAGTGGATTAGTAGATGTGATCTTTTTCCTTTGCTCGTATGTGCTCTAGAATAAATTTGTTATGTTACAAACATCTTTCTGTTTTATTTTCTCCTTGAATTGTGTGATGATAATGTTCTTTATTTATATGACCAAACTCCAAATAGCAATTAAGCTGCTTTGGACATTGTAATAAACTCTGTCACTTACCTAGTCTCATTTTGTTCTTCGCAGATTGGTTTGTAAGGTGATCAAAGTGTTTTTAATCTGTTTTGCAGGTGAAAACCCCAAGGTTCAAAAAATTTAAGTAAATAGTAAAATCAGGATATTAATATATGTCTTGTAACTCTAGTGGGCTCTTCCCCCTCACAGAGTTAGCTTAAATTATTTTAAAGACAAAGTCACCTACTTTTCTTAGGATTATGAAGTTAGTAACTAAAGTATCTGTAAGTATTAATAAGAGTAATAGAGATGGTAAAGAGAGAAAGTTAATTCCTACAAAACTGCACACATGTGCCCTGTTATTTTCTTATTATAAGAAAGGATCATTGTTCCCAATAAAACATTTTAACAGAACCTGAAACTTTACCTTAACTTTTCACCTTAGTTTTTCTTGAGCACAGCTAGAAATTATATACAGAAGAAAAAAATGTTTTAGGCAAAGAATCTTTTACTTATAATCTAGTAAGAGACAGTTTCATTCACTAACAGTCTGTTACTAGGACGCATAATATCTCTTTCATAGTCCTAGGCTATTATATTCACTGTCTGATTTAGGTCATTTCTATTGGAATTAATTGCTTATGTTGCCTAGTAATTTAAAATTATTTAATGTTATATTCTATAATTCTTCAGACTGTTTTAAATTGACAGTTTTTGTTCTTGAAATCAGCACCTATTGTTAAAAATCATTAATTTTCTAGAAAAGAAGGTTGTTCTTTTTGATCCTGGCTATATGGTAAAAATGGAGAATTGTGTGAATCACTCCATTCAGATCATTTAGTAAAGTGAGAGAATATCATCCACCTCAATTCTGTGTCTTGATTTAAAGTGTCTTAACATGTATTTGTTGTCTGTTAATATTCTCCCTGAGTAATCTCATCCACTCCAAAGGATTCACCTACCAGAGAGAGGCTGAGAACTATTTGAATTTGCATCTTCAATCTGGAAACTCTCCTGAGCTACAAGTTATATAGCCACTGTCCCACTAGATCTCTCTACTTAGATGTCTTAAAGATGGCTTATACTAATAGACTCATGATCCCTCTCTATACTCTGGAACTAGCCCCTCCCTCAGTGTTTCCAATCTCATTCAAAGATAACACAATCTATCCAGTTTCTGAAGACAATAATTTTGGAATTATTCTTGATTCCTCTGTCTTCCTTACTCCTCCTTGAGCTTGTCACCAAATTGTATTGATCTGCACTCTTCTTGATTCTGTCACCTTCTCTTTACCAACACAGCTGTTGCTGTAGATCAGAGAACCACTTCCCTTCATTGCTGAAACTAGAGATAGAGCTTCTTGGCCATCCTTCCTAATTCCTATTGCCATTTACAAAAAGTTGCAAATGCTTCATATAGATGACAGGTATTGTTAAAGTATTGTCTCTGCCCACCCATTGAAGTTCATCTCTCCTTCCTCTCCACTTCCACAGCTGTGTATGCTTTAGATCAGTCCGACTTACATCAGTTGGTTCTACACATGCTTTCTCTTTTCACACCCAGGCATTACAACAGAAAATTGCTTCTTCCAGAAGCTCCTCTTCTTTACCACTACATCTTCACATACATAGGTTTACATCATCCTTTTCGTATTAACCAAGATGTCACTTCCTTTGCTAATCTCCCCAGAGCAGATTAGGTGTCTCAATAAATGATCACTCTGCAGCACTTCCTTTTATGACACTCATCAAAATTATAATTATGTGTTTATTGCCTGTCTTTCACCCTAGAATTTAAGTTTCATTAGGGCCTGGACCATTTTATTTTCTCTGCTGAATTCCTTGTATCTGTCATAGGACACTGACTGACAAAGAATGAATGTGGTGAGCGTATGAGTATTGCGTAAATGAATATCATTTTGATTCTTGATTATTTGCCCACAATACTATTCATCTCTGAAACCATCACGCCATCTACTTTGTGGAGAAATATGTATTTACACCTTTATATCCAATTCCTAGTTTGCAACCTAGAATCCAGTCAAGGCCAAAAACTTTCCTTTACCTTGGGGTCGGTTAGTAGCCTTCCTTCAATCCTGCCATTTAGCAGTGATAAATTTGACTCTCCAGAATTGGGACTCTTCTAAAAAGCAAAATTTAGTAAACTTATCCTTTAAAAATTATTTGCCAAATATCTGAAGGGGAAGCTGGGACGAAGTGAGAGAATAGCATTGACATGTATACACCACCACATGTAAAATAGATAGCTAGTGGGAAGCTGCTGCATAACACAGGGAGATCAACTCGATGATGGGTGATGACTTAGAGGGGTAGGATAGGGAGGGTAGGAAGAAGTCTCAGGAGGGAGGGAGGGTATGTGGGGATATATGTATAAATACAGCTGATTCACTTTGTTGTACAGCAGAAACTGGCACAACAATGTAAAGCAATTATACTCCAATAAAGAGCTTAAAAATTATTTCCCAAATATTATTAAAATTTATTAAATTAAATTGGACAGAATATGTAAGTCTAAAACCTAAAGATTTCAGAAACCAAATCATAAATTTTAAACCTCGTAAATTGAAGTCACACCCAGATAGCCTACACTGATTCTACTTTTTTTTTAATGACACAAGGTATATAATTAAGACTCATATCCAGAAGAAGTCAGAAATGATCATATTTGAAAGTTTTCTTTGCATTCTTTGGGGATTTTAGTCTTGTGTAAATTAAATAAAAATGTACATTTTCATATTGTGGAACTATGATTTGTCATTTTCTGTGATTTTGTCAAATATACCCTGAATTCTAATCTTCATTCTCTCACAGAGCTACATTCCACTGCTAATTATAAATTCTGTTGATATATTTGGTGGCCACATAATGTACACAAAGGAGACTGCCATTAACTTTCCTTTCAAAAATGAGTGTGGGGGGAAAAAAGATGGCGGCGAAGTAGAGGGACGTGGAATGCATCCCTCTCCACAGATGCTTTGGGAATGCACCGAAGGACGCAATAATTCCCACAGAGAACCAGCTGAACACCAGCAAATGACCTTGGACACCAGAAAGGACCGCAAGGAGCCTGACATAACCGGTAGGGAGGCATCTACGACGGCTCAAAGAGGGTGAAGCAGCGGAGCTGTGGGAGATGGGAGGGAGTGAGAAACATACGGAGGGTCCGCAGTGCAGCTTAGCGTTCCCGGACCCAGACATTGATCCACAGCTGAACAGAGGGTCCGGGAGCAGGAGCGTGGGAACCGGGAGCAGGAGCGTGGGAACTGGAGAGCTGGTTCAGGGTGAGAAACATTGTTGCCAGTAAGGTGACGGACCGAGAGGAGAGGAGAGGAGGGAAGAGGTCCGCGGCGAGGAGTGCCTGCCCCTGAGAGCTGCCCAGCCATGATGGCGGCTGCAGGCTGCAGGCTCACGGGCCGGGGGGAGGAGCCGCACGCATAGCCTCTCTCTCTCTTTAGATGCCTCTGCAGCAGGCAGTGGAGAGACGCCGTGGGCCACCTAAGGCGCTCAGGGATAACAAGCACACTCAGGCACTCGGGTGGGGCTAGATTAAAACCCCTTGGAAGCCGGCAGCAGGGAGGCTGCCGAGAAAAAAGAAAAACAAAAAACAAAAAAACCACCACCACCAACAACAAAAAACCCAAGAGAGGCCCAACTCTAAGACTTTCTGTTTACGCCCCAAGCCACCGGCGTCCCTCTGCAACAGGCACCTCCAAGCCCGACTGAAACAACAGTGCGCCACTGCTCACTCACTCCCAGGAGAAGGAGCCACTATTGTACCCTCTCCCTCTCCACACAAGGAAGCTTACAAACGAACAATAAAGGAACCTCTGCTGGTCACAGAATAATGCAAAAAAACCCAAGGCGAGGAGAAGGACACTTACAGCTGAGTCTCTAAGGAAACAGAAATATTAGTATCAATTCCTATTGAACTGGTCCATTCTGGGATCAGTTCTGGATATTTTTTTTTCTTTTTCTCTCTTTTTTTTTTTTTCTTTATTAAATATGATCTTAGCCCTAAGGGATCTGCAAGTTTTATAACATAATTTTTTAATGGTATTTTTTATTCTTTTTATTCTTTTTTTTTTTTTTTGCCTTTTTATACACTTCTATATCTAGCTAAGTTTTTGGTAGTACAGACAAGATATCTGTCATACTTTCCTGTCATCCCTATCTTTTATACATTTCTATTCCTTTCTTTTTATTTACATATTTCCAATCACACTACGCTCTTCTGTACCCCTTTCTTCCAGCCATTTTAAGTTTATTTTATCTTAACATACTTATAAGCAACACTATTGATCTGCTCAGACTCCTTGCTCTATTCTCCAGATGACGCACCGCCTTGGTATTTAATATTAGGTTTTTGTCTTTATCTTAGTTCTTAGTACAACTGTCTAATTTCATTCTGAGAATCTCCATTCTGTCTGGTGGTACTCTAGCTCTTTTCTATATTTGATCCTAGCATACAAAATCTCCCTGGATTAATGTTTGTATGTGTAAGGTGATATTTGTTTGTTTGTTTGCTTTTGCTTTTGTCTCTGATTTGTTCTGTTTCAGTTGTCAATTTCTGTTGGGTTTCTCTTTGAATATCTGATAGCACACTGGGGTTCAGTTAGGTCTTTCTAGAGCCTTATGTCCTAATGGATTCAGTAATTGTGTGTCTTATACATGTATGTGTTTCCTAGACTTAATATTTGTTTAATCCAATACTTGGACATTAGTCTGAGGCTTGGACAGTCTTCTATAAACACCTCTATCGCCAGGACAAGCAACCCCAAAAGTTTGGACAACCATGAGGAAACAAAGAAACACCATGCAGGCGAAGGAGCAGGAAAAAAACCCACAAGACCAAATAAATGAAGAGGAAATAGGAAAAATGCCTGAAAAAGAATGCAGAGTAATGATAGTAAAAATGAAACCAAATCTCGATAACAAAATAGAGAAAGTACAAGAAACAGTTCATAAGAACTCAGAAAAACAAACAGCAATGGATAACAAAATAACCGAAATTAAAAATACTCCAGATGCTATAACCAGCAGAATGACTGAGGCAGAAGAACAAATAAGTGAGTTGGAAGATAGAATGGGGGAAATAAATGCCACAGAGCAGGAAAAAGAAAAAAGAATAAAAAGAATAAAAGACAGTCTCAGAGACCTCAGTGATAACATTAAGCGTACCAACATTCGAATCATAGGCATCCCAGAAGAAGAAGAAAACAAGAAAGGGTCTGAGAAAATATTTGAAGAGGTTCTAGTGGAAAACTTCCCCAACATGGGAAAGGAAATAATGAACCAAGTCCAAGAAGCACAGAGAATCCCATACAGAATAAACCCAAGGAGAAACACACCAAGACACATATTAATCAAACTAATGACAATTAAACACAAAGAAAAAATATTAAAAGCAGCAAGAGAAATGCAACAAACAACATATAAGGGAAAACCCATAAGGATAACAGCTGACCTTTCTACAGAAACTCTGCAGGCCAGAAGGGAATGGCAGGATATACTGAAAGTCCTGAAAGAGAGAAACCTACAGCCAAGAATACTCTACCCAGCAAGAATCTCATTCAGATTGGAGGGAGAAATCAAAAGCTTTCCAGACAAGCAAAAGCTAAGAGAATTCAGCACCACCAAACCAGCCTTACAGCAAGTGCTAAAGGAACTTCTCTAAGTAGGAAACACAAGAAAAGGAAAACACCTACAAATACAAACCCAAAACAATTCAGAAAATGGTAATTGGAACACACATATCAATAATCACTTTAAATGTAAATGGATTGAATGCTCCAACCAAAAGACACAGACTGGCTGAATGGATACAAAAACAAGACCCTTCTATATGCTGCCTACAAGAAACCCACCTCAGACCAAGGGATACATATAGACTGAAAGTAAAGGGATGGAAAAAGATATTCCATGCAAATGGAAGTCCAAAGAAAGCTGGAGTAGCAATACTCATATCAGACAAATTAGACTTGAAAGTAAAGACTATTACAAGAGACAAGGAAGGACACTCCATAGTGATCAAGGGATCCATTCAAGAAGAACATATCACAATGGTAAATATCTATGCCCCCAATATAGGAGCACCTCAATACATAAGGCAAATGCTAACAGCTATAAAAGGGGACATCAACAGTAACACAATAATAGTGGGAGACTTGAACACCCCACTTACATCAATGGACAGATCATTCAAACAGAAAATAAATAAAGACACACAAGCTTTAAATGACACATTAGACCATCTCGACTTCATTGATATTTATAGGACATTCCATCCAAAAACGACAGAATACACTTTCTTCTCAAGTGCACACGGAACATTTTCCAGGATAGATCACATCTTGGGTCACAAATCAAACCTCAGCAAATTCAAGAAAATTGAAATCATATCAAGCATCTTCTCAGACCACAACGCCATGAGACTAGATATCAATTACAGGAAAAAAACTGCAAAAACTACAAACACATGGAGGCTAAACAATTCACTCTTAAACAACCAATAAATCACTAAAGAAATCAAAGAGGAAATCAGAAAATATCTAGAAACAAATGACAACGAAAACACAACAACCCAAAACCTATGGGACGCAGCAAAAGCAGTTCTAAGAGGGATGTTTATAGCAATACAGTCCTACCTTAAGAAACAAGAAAATGATCGAATAAACAACCTAACCTTACACCTAAAACAACTAGAGAAAGAAGAACAAAGAAACCCCAAAGTGAGCAGAAGGAAAGAAATCATAAAGATCAGAGCAGAAATAAATGAAAAAGAAAGGAAGGAAACCATAGCAAAAATTAATACAACTAAAAGCTGGTTCTTTGAGAAGATTAACAAAATTGATAAACCATTAGCCAGACTCATCAAGAAAAAAAGGGAGAAGATGCAAATCAGCAGAATTAGAAATGAAAAAGGAGAAGTAACAACGGACACGTCAGAAATACAAAAGATTATGAGAGACTATTACAAGCAACTATATGCCAATCAATTGGATAACCTGGAAGAAATGGATACATTCTTAGAAAAGTACAATCTTCCAAGACTGAACCAGGAAGAAATAGAAACCATGAACAGACCAATCACAAGTACGGAAATTGAGGCAGTGATTAAAAATCTCCCAACACACAAAAGCCCAGGACCAGATGGGTTCACGGGCGAATTCTATCAAACATTTCGAGAAGAGCTAACACCTATCCTTCTCAAACTCTTCCAAAATATTGCAGAAGGCGGAACACTCCCAAACTCATTCTACGAGGCCACCATCACCCTGATACCAAAACCAGGCAAAGATGTCACAAAAAAAGAAAACGACAGACCAGTATCACTGATGAATATAGATGCAAAAATCCTCAACAAAATACTAGCTAACAGACTCCAACAGCACATTAAAAAAATCATACGGCATGATCAAGTGGGGTTTATCCCTGGGATGCAAGGATTCTTCAATATACGCAAATCAATCAACATGATACATCATGTCAACAAATTGAAGGATAAAAACCATATGATCATGTCAATAGATGCAGAAAAAGCTTTTGACAAAGTTCAACATCCATTTATGATTAAAGCTCTCCAGAAAATGGGCATAGAAGGAAATTCCCTCAACATAATAAAAGCCATATATGAAAAACCAAAAGCAAACATCATTCTCAATGGGGAAAAACTGGAAGAATTCCCTGTAAGAACAGGAACAAGACAGGGGTGTCCACTCTCACCATTATTATTCAACATAGTTTTGGAAGTGTTAGCCACAGCAATCAGAGAAGAAAAAGAAATCAAAGGAATCCAAAGTGGAAAAGAAGACGTAAAATTGTCACTCTTTGCAGATGACATGATATTATATATACAAAACCCTAAAGACTCTACCAGAAAACTGCTAGCACTAATTGATGAGTTTAGTAAAGTAGCAGGATACAAAATTAATGCACAGAAATCTCTTGCATTCCTGTACACTAACAACGGAAGAGCAGAAAGAGAAATTAAGGAAACTCTCCCATTCACCATTGCAACAAAAAGAATAAAATACCTAGGAATAAACCTGCCTAAGGAGGCAAAAGACCTGTATTCAGAAAACTTTAAGACATTGATGAAAGAAATCAAAGACGACACAAACAGATGGAGGGACATACCATGTTCCTGGATTGGAAGAATCAACATTGTGAAAATGACTGTACTACCCAAAGCAATTTACAGATTCAGTGCCATCCCGTTCAAGTTACCAAAGGCATTTTTCACAGAACTAGAACAAGACATCTTACGATTTGTATGGAAACGCAAAAGACCCCGAATAGCCAAAGCCATCTTGAGAAGGAAAAATGGAGTTGGTGGAATCAGGCTTCCTGACTTCAAACTATACTACAAGGCCATAGTGATCAAGACAGAATGGTATTGGCACAAAAATAGAAAGGAAGATCAATGGAATAGAATAGAGAACTCAGAAGTAAGCCCAAACACATATGGGCACCTTATCTTTGACAAAGGAGGCACGAATATACAATGGAAAAAAGACAGCCTCTTCAATAAGTGGTGCTGGGAACATTGGACAGCAACATGTAAAAGAATGAAATTAGAACACTTCCTAACACCATACACAAAAATAAACTCCAAATGGATTAAAGACCTACATGTAAGGCCAGACACGATAAAACTCCTAGAGGAAAACCTAGGCAGAACACTCTATGACATCCATCAAAGCAAGATCCTTTTTGACCCACCTCATAGAATCATGGAAATAAAATCAAGAATAAACGAATGGGACCTCATGAAACTTAAAAGCTTTTGCACAGCAAAAGAAACCATAAACAAGACTAAAAGGCAACCCTCAGAGTGGGAAAAAGTAATTGCCTATGAAACAATGGACAAAGGATTAACCTCCAAAATATACAAGCAGCTCATGCAGCTTCATACCAATAAAGCAAATAACCCAATCCACAAATGGGCGGAAGACCTAAATAGACATTTCTCCAAAGAAGACATACAGATGGCCAACACACACATGAAAAGATGCTCAACATCACTAATCATCAGAGAAATGCAAGTCAAAGCCACAATGAGGTATCACCTCACACCAGTCAGAATGGCCATCATCACAAAATCTGGAAACTACAAATGTTGGAGAGGGTGTGGAGAAAAGGGAACTCTCCTGCACTGTTATTGGGACTGTAAGTTGGTACAGCCACTATGGAAAACAATTTGGAGGTTCCTTAAAAAACTAGAAATAGAACTACCATATGATCCAGTAATCCCACTCCTGGGCATAAACCCAAAGAAAACCAGAATCCCAAAAGAAACTTGTACCATCATGTTTATAACAGCACTATTCACAATAGCCAGGACATGGAAACAACCTAAATGCCCATCAACAAATGAATGGATAAAGAAGATGTGGCATATATACACAATGGAATATTACTCAGCTATAAAAAGGGATGAGATGGCGCTATATGTAATGAGGTGGATAGACCTACAGTCTGTCATACAGAGTGAAGTAAGACAGAAAGAAAAAGACAAATATTGTAGTGCTAACTCACATATATGCAATCTAAAAATGGTACTGATGAACTCAGTGAGAAGAGCAAGGACGCAGATACAGAGAATGGACTGGAGAACTCGAGGTTTGGGAGGGGCCGGGGGTGAAGGGGAAGCTGAGATGAAGCAAGAGAGTAGCACAGACATATATGTACTACCAACTGTAAAATAGGTAGCCAGTGGGAAGTTGTTGTATAACAAAGGGAGTCCAACTCGAGGATGGAAGATGCCTTAGAGGACTGAGGTGGGGAGGGTGGGGGGGACTCGAGGAGGGGGGAGTCAAGGAAGGGAGGGAATACGGAGATATGTGTATAAAAACAGATGTTTGAACTTGGTGTACCCCCCAAAAAATAATAAATAAATTTAAAAAAAATGAGTGTGACTTTGTCAGTGTCTACTGCTACCATCATAAACTGTGGAGCATTTACAATGGACTTTAACTCATAAGTATTGAATTTGACAAAGCAAGTAGTCCTGGGAGAGGTAAAATTCCTTAGCAAATTAAGTTTTATACAATGTTAATTTAAAAAAGTGGTAGTGACTCTGCCTCAATTTCAAAGTATGATAGATTTCCTTAGATGATGGACATTTTTAAATTATTAAATTTTCAAATTAGAAATGCATCAGTATGACAGAGCTTACTCACTTTCCCCATATCCATTCTCACACTACCCTCCTTTCACCCTTTTTAAAAAACATAATTTTTTAAATTTATTTTTGTATTTATTGGCTGTGTTGGGTCTTTGTTGCAGCGCGTGGGCTTTCTCTAGTTGCGGAGAGTGGGAGCTACTCTTCGAGGCGGTGTGCAGGCTTCTCATTGCCATGGCCTCTCTTGTTGTGGAGCACGGGCTTTAGGCACGCAGGCTTCAGTAGTTCTGGCACACAGCTCAGTAGTTGTGGTATTCGGGCTTAGTTACTCTGTGGAACGTGGAATCATCCCAACCCAGGTATCGAACCCGTGTCCCCTGCATTGGCAGGCAGATTCTTAACCACTGCGCCACCAGGGAAGTCCCCGACTTGTTAAAGTAGGGTCCATGGACCTCCAGCTGGAGAGTACATTTCTCAGCTTTCCTGTATATCTCCACAGGACTAAGTTGTCACTAATGTAATAATAAGCAGCAGTCATGTAGACAAATCCCAGGCCAATTTCTTAGGAGAACACTGCCTCTCCTCTATTTCTTCTCTTTCTCTTTTCTTGCAGTTGCTAGAGTAAACCAGTTTCAAACTTGTAGATGGACAATAGCGTGGCAAAGTAAAAAGTCAGAAGAAACCTGGGCCCTATGGAGAAGATGACCCACTTAAACTGGGACTGAAACATGCAGAGAAATACTATTTGAAGAGAAATCTATATTTTTACATATTTTTTCATAATCATTTTTTGATTTACTAAGTGAAAAAATTAAAATATAAATGCATGTGGATCTAGGGACTGGAATGGGGAGGGAAGGATTAGGAGTTTGGGATTGGTAGATGCAAACTAGTGTATGTAGGAAGTATAAATAACAAGGTCCTGCTGTATAGCACACAGAACTATATTCAATATCCTGTGATAAACCATAATGGAAAATAATAGAAAAAAGAATATATATGTAACTGAGTCACTTGCTATACAGCAGAAATTAACACAACATTGTAAACCAACTATACTTCAATAAAATTAAAAAAACCAAAAATTAAAAATGCGTGTGGATATATATGTATACATACCTGTATATATATATATGCATATATACATTTTAAAATCTGCTGACACATAGCTTAGATAATGTGTTTTGTGTTAAATTAAGGGTAGAATAAATCCTTGCAATTGTAGAAAAGTGATAACGGTTAGGCAAGGGATTATCGAGGAAAGTAGACTTGATTCTTTTTCAGACTAATTTGTTTTTATTTCCTTTTTTAATGGAAAATGCTTGAATGTAGACTCCTCTATTGTAGGAAACAAATAGATTAAAAATTACTAATTCTGAAAGTTTGTCGACTGCTCTCTTTCTGCATAGTGTTGTGCAGCCCTCAAATAGAGAGATGAAGCTATTCTCTAAATACCTAGGCTTGATGAAGTTATCATTAATCTCCTTCTAGATTCTGAATAGAATTTTATTTAAAAGCATGAAGGGGTACACACGCCTGAGAATGGCCTGATAACATTAACCTGAAATTTAGCTCTAACTGCAGATCTCCAAATAGCATAAGTATAAAGTAATATAATGACTTATTTAAGTTTCTTTTTCTTTATATTTTTGAAATTTGTCTGTGGTTGATACATGTTAACATCTGCATAGAGCTAACATCAATAGCGTTCATAGTAATAGTTATTCAGTTAAACCCTCTTAATCTTAAAATGCTATATAGTGTCTTGGGCTTCCTCCCTTTTAATCCTATTGATTATTAATATGTAACTTAAGAGTCTGTGGGTAAGCCACTCATTAGTGATTCCCAGAGCATCACCAAGTCATATACAAGAATAGATGTTTTGTTCATTGTCTTGCTAACTTGGGACTCTTCGTAAGATGCCTTATGTTTACAATTTTAAAAGGCAGATATTAAATTCTGATTTCATAGAGGCCGATATAAGCACGGTGGTCTAAATTTGACTTTCAAAATTCATATCATTACTAGAAAGCCTGAATGCCCACAAGATGGGCTGGTGACAACTTGATTGTATTCAGACATTTCCCAAATTAGGTGCAGTGTTTGAAAACTTGGGCAAGTGAGATTGACACAAGCTTCTCAGGGAACAGTGAGAGAAACAGAAGGCAGATCAAATCTGGGTCTGCCAGTCTTCGACAGGCTTGCTTTAACTTTCTCTCCCTGAAGTTCTTTGTCTTATACTCTCTCTTCCCTGCAATTGTGACACTAAGGTTATGACAAGCATATGAAAATAGCTAGTGACTTATTAATGTCGGCCATGACTTGAGCATCACAGAACTACACAGGGTGGCTCCAGTGATCACCTTTCTTTCTTTCTGTATACTGCAGCCAATCTCTTGAGCTGTCCAGAAGTGTCATATTCCTTCAGTGAAATCAGAGTGCGTTAATATGCTCCTCTACTTCGAAGCTCATAGTTACTTGTCGCATTAGTATTTTGCTTAAACCAACTTTTCCTGAAATATAAGAATGCAAATTACTCAATTCTTGAAATTCTTTTGCGGGCTCTTTTCCAACATCCAACTTACACATATATTGAAGTAAGAGACACTTTTAACAAACAGGAGTTTTCATTTACTTATATTCATCCAAATAGAATTGAAAAGACAGTATTGAAACAGATTTTTTGTGAAGTGGATCTAATAGTTAACAACCTCTTTACGATACTAAATTTTGAATCTTTAAAGAAAATCTCTATATCTTCAGTTTGGGGACATGATTACCTTTATTCTTCTACCCTTAGTTGTTTTGTCTTAATAAGACTGTCATCCTTATTGGCTTCAGTTTGAATACAGATACGCAAAGGCTGCCTTGTAGAGCTACAGCTTATTTTGTTTTTCCTTCCTCCAGAAATTGAGAACAAGGTGTTGTCAATAACAGTAACATAAAAAGTTTTGGGAGCAAGTCTGTCATTGCACACAATGATAGTTTTGAATTTAGAAGATAAATGAGGGGAATTTGGGGCAACAATTTAACATTCCTAGAACAAAGCAATTTCTTATTTATCTTCAAAGGAAATAGATGACAGCTAATAAAATGATATCTTTCCCTTCTTTATTTTTATGTTTTTGGCTCTTTACTCTTCTTTCAAAGCTATATCATCTACCTGATAAAAATGTATGTACATTTAGATTCTTTCTGAAATAAAATTTTTGTCCAGTATCACTGGGTTTTTTTACATCTATATTCTTATTATGCATTTTGGTTGAACTAAAATTGTGAAATAGATTAAGAGAGCAAATCATTTATCCAGGTCTTATATTTCACTCAAGTTATAATAAAACAAGTTGATCATGTAGTGTTTCAATATATAGTTATTAATAAAAGTAGTAATAATATTTAAATTCATTGCTCTTTTACCATGCTGAAAGCATTATCCTAAGTACTTTTTATATACTATTTCTTTTTAGCCTCACAGCAAACCCTAACAGAGGTTTTAGTATTATTATTCCAGTTTTGCCCGTGAAGAAACTGATTACTTCAGGGATTTCATAACTTTTTAAATATATAATGTAACTAGTTAATAGGAGGTTAACATTCCAACCCAGAGTTTATAATCATATTTATACCTGCTGGGCACCCATGTGACTCATGACTGTTTGAAGACTTTTACTCTCCCTTAAAATCTGCCATATCCTAAAAGTCTGATAACCACTTATTCTAAGCCAAGCAAATAAGATGGGTTGACTTCTGTGGTCAATATGCATTAACACTGACTTCTTATCTCTGTAAAATTTTATATTATGACTGAAAACAGCTGTGTCTTCTAAAGAAATGGTGTATCTTAAGCATATTAAGTTCACACGACCAGAGATCTGTTGAAATACTGATGAGGGAATCAAATAGTACTTCCACATACTTTGTATCCTGTGAACTTCCTAGTAATCACACAAAGGAGGAGGAGACACACACGTGCACGCACGCACACACATACACATACACACTTTGTATTTTGTAAGGAAACCGGGGCTCTTGGAGATCAGGTCGCTCAGTTCCAAAGTCCAAGTCTCTTGGCTCACTCTTTCCTCTACACACACATTTCCATTTGAAACCTTAAACAACAACTGCAGCCTTTTGTGCTCGTATCTGAGAGATAATCTTACTGAAATTTTTAATTTTACAGACGGACTAAGTAATATCCATAAAAATAATGTGACTTGATCAAAGTATGGGTTTTTTTCTATCTTACTGTGCCACCAGCTATCTTTATGATCTTTTGCAAATCACTTCAGTTCTCCAACTTTCAGGTGTATAATCTCAAATAGGGGTTGGTTATGAACTTTCTGTTCTCTTGCGAAGTCCCTGTGCATAATGCAGTATGTGTCCAGGCCTGCGGTGGCAGACCAAAGCAAGGACAGATCTCGTGGCTCGATTCCTGCTGTCCTCATCACTCATGTTCTTCACTTGAATTTGCATCACTGAGATAGTCTGGCTCATCCCAGTTCTAGGTGAACACAGAAATGATGTGCAGATATCTCTTCGTACACAGAGTCCTGGGAGGAGAAAGGGCAGTGCTGTGAAAAGCACTGGAATTCTAAGTCTAAGGCTTTAACGCTTTGATGATGGAGAACCTCAGATTGATATCCACAGACTGAAATAGCACGTAATTTAGTGTGGTCCTTAATGGTAGTATTTAATTAAAACAGAATTGCAGAGGAGTAATCAGCATTTAACTGTTCCTAAAATATGTGCTTTGCTTTGAATGTGAATTGAGTCCCTTTGTCCTCTGTATAAAACTACTACACAAAATGAACATTCACCTTCCATTTGGCAATTTGTTTTGGTTTATTTGCAGCACACCCACATATGGAAACTCATTGTCTCCTTTTACTTTCTTTAAATCACTGTCATGTGCCAATATTCTGCTGGCTTGCCACCAAAAAATATGTGTGATGCACAAAAAGTTTCTTAGTCAACTAAGGTTCTGGAGACAAACAAATCTGGATTGAGTGACCTTGAACAAGCCTCCATTTATCTAATTACAGACCTGTTGTGAGGTTTAAATGAACACAGCACACACACACACACACACACACACTCTGTTAACCCTGTTCATGGAACATAGCAAGTATTCGGTAAATGTTAACTATGGTGTTTGTTATGAATAATCTTGCATAAAGACTATATTCTCTCTGTGGATGCTTTCATAATTGAGACAAATAATAAGCATTGTTATAATTTGTGATATTTTGCAATTAACACAAATCAAGCTATCAAATGAAATATGAATGTGAAAATTCTCTTTGGGAAATTAAACACATTAAAAAGGAGGGCGTAAACATTAGCTAGCAAGCATATCAGAACCAGAGTGACAGAGTTTTAGAGTTATTGTCTAATTATTTCACAGATCATTCATATTTTTCAGTAAGAAGTTAGCATTAAATATATATACAATAAAATTTCCCTGCACCTCTGATTTCCTGCGATTTCAACATCAAGATCTGCCTTCCTTAGTGGACCTGACCCTCAGTATATTTGTCAAAGCATTTGCTATGCAGTGACCATGCATCCATATCCTGGATAGATGTAAGGTTTCCACTGATTTGGAAATATCAAAAAATCTTATTCAAGCACCTCTGTGATTTCTTAGAACTATTTATTGGAAATCTTGTGCTAAAGTTTTATAACTTCTTACCTGTATATATTGCTATAGAGTGTATAAAAATGTTTACATGAATTACCTATACAGTCTTGCAGACAGGACAGAGTAAAATTTTATACTCTTTTAAAATTTGATGTAGCTAACTTTCATTAAGAGACATGAAGGGATCCTGTCAGGTCTTGGTATTAAGTGCAAGAATGAAGCCTGATAATTTCTGGCTTTATTCTCACATATTTTATTTATATTTTGCTGCCTCCTGAAAAGATCTAACATGTAAATGGGATGCCCAGCAGCCACTTAGAAGCTGAGAATGTTTATAGACGAAAGCAGGGACTTTGATTTAGGACTCAATTCTTTGCTCGTTCTTTATGGGGATTTTCAGTGATCCCTGTTCTATTGTCGCGTAACGTATACCGTGAGAACTCTCAGTTCCGTTAGCCAGATGGTACAGCCAGGAGACAGAGGGAAGACCCAAGCAGATTAAGTGTGGAGCTAGAGGCAGGCATATGATTAGAATGCAAAGCCTCCATTCTCCATCCACGTTTCTGATGCTGGGTTACTCTCTCCAAATGTTTTACGTAGTTGCCAAAAAATCTGCATAGAAATAATATTCATTTGTGCTTGCAGCATTCATTAGTTACTCTGAATTTTCTCTGAATATCAAATACATGCCCAAGTGAGATGAGATATAAAAGCAGCAGGCAATGCAATCCCATTACCCAAGGAATAGTGCCAGTCCTCAGCACCAGCAACTGAAGGGCTGAACCTCGAGGCCCTTATACATCTATTTCTCATTGCTTATCCTTGGGAGTTTGGTTTGGTCATCAGCTTTAAAGAACCTAATGAATTGCTTGAAGTAACACTTGCTTTTTAAAAAATTTTTATGCATTTGTGCTTTGAACATAAATCTCATCCATCTTGACTCTGAATGTCTCCATTGTAACAGTCCTTCCTTGAGATGTCCTGTGAGCCCCAGTACCTGACCTCATATTTAATCACTCACACATTCCTTCTTATACTTCCATATCCTGTTTCCTCCTCTCTGTAATTCTAGCCAACTTAACATTTATTCCTTAAGTGACAGCATGCTGCAACATATTTTTCATTGTTTACTGATTCATTTATTCAGCTGAGCTACAGGGTGTCAGTGAACTGACTGCAAGATGACACATGTATTGCTGGCAGGCAGGGCCTGGAAAGATTGAAGGAATGTGGGTGGGCCTTCTAGATTGTTCAGTTGAGGACATCTGTGTTCCCCAATCAATATTCTTTGCTTTAAAATTGCTTCTGGATTTATACACAGTGACACTATCCAGAGCCATATATTTCCATCTCTGCTTATAATTGCAGTTTTGATTTTTTATTTGGATTATAAACCTATCCCAGCTGGGTTTTCTTGTGCTGCTTCATTCTTGATGGCAGAAATGAGATCAATTTAATATTATAACCATATTGCAGCTAAAAAAGTATTTTTGCATCCTACCCTAGGGCAGGTGGCTTCATTAACGTTTTAAAAAGAATTAGAGGTTATTGATTAAAAATTGCCATGCAGTGCAGGCTAATTTCTGTTGATTCCACATACTGCAAATCTCAGCCTTTCATCAACAGGTAATCTAAGTTTACTAAGAAGATCACCTTTTACAATTACTGTCTTTCAGCTTTATTTCTCACAATACTCCTCTTCACTCAGTACCAGTTTTCTGGACACCTTCTAAGCACCACGCTCTGTGCTGGCTGCGGAGTAGATGCCGGTATTCTTGATGCCCTTGCAGCCAGTAACAACTTAGTTTATAGTTCGATAGTAATTAGTGCCATTTTCCAAACAAATCTAGTTCTTCTGGGAATGTGTCAGAATTTCACTCTCGATCTCCCTTGTCTTTGTCTGGTGTGTGAAATCAGTTCTAATAAGTTGTAAACATAAGTGTCACCTCAGGTTGAGTTTTTGTCATTTTGAAACTAGGCAGTATCTTTTTCTCCCTGCTACTGAAACCAGCAGTGATCTTAGTAGGTAAGGGCTATTCTTTTAGCCTGGTTCTTGGAGTGAGGACACTGACAACGCAGAGAAGAGACCACAGTTTATACATGATGGGAATTTGGTGTGAGAAGAGATGATATTTTGTTCTTTAAGTTATTGAGGTATGGAGGATTGTTGGTTACAGCTGTATAACCTCAGTTATCCTGATAGCATAGAAAGAAAAAATTTCAAGTTGAATTGCAAACTTTATTTCAAAGGTTCATCATAATGGCTGGATGCCTGTCTGTCTGTCTGTCTCTCTCTCCGTAAAACATATATAACAATATATATAACAATTATATCTACCCTATTTTATATACTTTATGTGCTTATCTTTACCACTTAATACTATTAGTAAATTCCAAGGTAACATATTCAGTGAAATTATTGATTTAGGCAAGGAATATTATAATTTGTTCCCAGTCTTCCAAAATTAAAACCACTTTTCAAATAATTCATAAAATAAACATTTATAAATAAAATAAATATCATTAATTTTCTTAAAATATCCAAAATGTAAAATGTATTTTAAGTCAATTAGAAAAAAAGACAAGCTATGGGAAAATATTTGGGATAAAATGACTGGCATGTTTTGCACAGCAAAAGAAACCATAAACAAGACAAGAAGATAGCCCTAAGAATGGGAGAAAATATTTGCCAATGAAGCAACTGACAAAGGATTAATCTCCAAAATATACAAGCAGCTTATGCAGCTTAATACCAAAAAAGCAAATAACCCAATCCACAAATGGGTGGAAGACCTAAATAGACATTTCTCGAAAGAAGATATGCAGATGGCCAACAAACACAAGAAAAGATGCTCAACATCACTAATCATTAGAGAAATGCAAGTCAAAGGCACAATGAGGTATCACCTCACACTGGTCAGAATGGCCATCATCAAAAAAGCTAAAAACAGTAAATTCTGGAAAAGGTGTGGAGAAAAGGGAACCCTCCTGCACTGTTGGTGGGAATGTTAAGTTGGTATAGTCACTATCGAAAACAGTTTGGAGTTTCCTTACAAAACTAAACATGGAATTAACATGTGACCCAGCAGTCTCACTACTGGGCACATACCCTGAGAAAACCATAATCCAAAAAGAAATATATACCATAATGTTCACTGCAGCACTATTTACAATAGCCAGGACATGGAAGCAACTTAAATGCCCATCAACATATGAATGGATAAAGAAGATGTGGCACATATATACAGTTGAATATTACTGAGCCATAAAAAAGAATGAAATTGAGTTATTTGTAATGAGGTGGGTAGACCTAGAGTCTGTCATACAGAGTGAAGTAAGCCAGAAAGAGGAAAACAAATACCGTATGCTAACTCATATATATGGAATCTAAAAAAAATGGTACTAATGAACCCAGTGACAAGGCAAGAATAAAGATGCATATGCAGAGAATGGACTTGAGGACACGGGGTGGGGGGGGAGCAAAGGGGAAGCTGGGATGAAGTCAGCGAGTAGTATAGACATATATACACTACCAAATGTACAATAGCTAGTGGGAAGTTCCTGCGTAACATAGGGCGATAAACTTGATGATGGGTGATGACTTAGAAGGCCAGGATAGGGATGGTGGGAGGGAGTCGCGGGAGGGAGGAGATATGGGGATATATGTATAAATACAGCTGATTGACTTTGGTGTACCTCAAAAACTGGCACAAGAGTGTAAAGCAATTATATTCCAATAAAGAGCTTTAAAATAAAATGACTAGCATGTAATAAAGTAGACTACATAAGCTCACCTTCAGTTTTCATTAAGAAGACAGAGAAAACTATTTTTCTATTTTAAAGTTTGTTGTATTGAAGTATAGTTAATTTACAGTGCTGTGTTAATTTCTGCTCTACAGCAGTGATTCATATATATGCATTCTTTTTCATATTCTTTCCCTTGTTTATCTATTCTCTATATACTGGTTTGCGTTTGCTCACCCCAAGCTCCCTCTCCACCCCTCCCCCAACCCCCTCCCTCCTTGGCAACCACTAGTCTGTCCTCTGTGTCTGAGTCTGCAGAGAAAACTTCTTTTCTGAATCTCGCTCTCAGTAGGTGAAAGTTTAAGATGTTACAAAAAGGCTGAAGCAGGGAGGTTGGACTATTAATTAGGAGGCAAGGGTGAATAGATTAATCTTTGAAGTATTGATACATCTAAAGTATTTATATTGGTGCTTGAGTTCTGCTCAACTTCTGAGTCACAATAGACCTGGATTATAACGTCTAGACCCATCTAGACATTTTGAAGTTGGAGGCTTCTTTTCATTATTGAGAAAACTGCTAGTTGAATAAATGAGTATGTGTTCTTCTTGGAACTGTTGTGAAAAAAAGGTAATGCAAATAAATGACATGAGTGGTCAGACTTGTGCCTGTGTCTGTCAGGCCCCTGCTGGGTATTGTATATGCACTATTTCATTTAAGTCTCAGAGTTATCCTGAAAATTGATAACGATTCCTTCCCATTGTTTGACATCCTTCAGCTAATAAATAGAGGCCCACAATTCCTGGTCATTTCTGTTTGACTACAAAAGCTATTTTCTTTCCACTAGGAGGGCCCAAATAACAATGATTTTTTTTATCAAAATAGCATATCTGTCATTTAACTGTAGAGAACTGATCTTGTCTTTGAATACAAACTTCCAGTTTTTTTTTTTAAGATTTAGGAATATTAGAAATTTACAGGAGTTTGCTGTCTTCATGATACATATGCTTTATAATTAAAGTATCTGTTAAAGTCACTGAGCTAATATCAGCAATAGTCTCCAGGAGGTGGTTTTAAATCACTGAGCAGGCGAGTGGTAATATGCACTGTGCTCCCTGTCAGCCCAGCCATAAATGATTATGTGCTACTCCTAAACTCCATAAATTCAAAAAGGAAACTCACCGAGAGTTCTCTAACACCCAGCCTTCCTTTGCATAAAAGCAAGGGACTCTAGGGAACCTTACACATTAATACCCATATCTGTAAGGGGAATAAAAGTGATTTGGCCAGCAGCATACAGAATTGGGGACATCTGAAAGATTCATAGTTCCGCCCTATCAACTGAAAAGCATCCAACTCATTTTCCTTCATGCTGTGAATGAAAGTAACTGCAGTGGAGGCTGTTCCTGTAGCTGTCACTAAATAACTTGTCTCATGGTGTAACCAAGGGATGGGACAGCATGTCATACCTCAAAATGAAATTAAAATAGGATAAAAATACAAATAAAAGAAGAGGACCCTGTTATCTGCTGCGAATTTTGAAGTAGTTGAGTTTTATCCCTAGACGGCTTTTAAATCAACCTGGTGAATTCTAAGTATTAGTACCAGAAATAGTATTTGGCTTAAGTTTTCAATACCTTGACTTAATCTCTGCTAGATTTTTCTGTACTCGTGCTGTAGAGTTATGTATGCTGGAATAGTAAGTGACACGTGAATGGGGCCTACTGCCTCTCCTTGCGTTTTCTGGCCTGAGTAGCACTGGCATAAACTAAGTGAAACAAATTACAATAGTGAAACAAAGTATCCACTTTCTTTTTTTGTTCAACCTATTTTCTTAGTTTCTCTATTGTGGTAATAATATTTAAAGAAAAAAAATTTCAATATTTAAGTAATATTTTTTAAAGAAGAAATGTCTTTAAATAATTAAATCAAGAGGTTTTTCATCTTAATGAAACAAAGCTCCCAGAAATGAGGTATTCTGGTCACTTTTCACAGTGTTTTTGTAATGTCACTAATTCCCCTTCCCTGTAATGGGATTTTGTGTCATTGACATTCTCATGAGATTTTTATAATATAAATCCATAGACATCATGTTACAATGTCAAATGAAATAAGCTAGCAAGTCTATGGAGATATATGTCAATGATGCAAATATTTCTAACCTGTAGAAGTAGCAATATGTCAAGATGATGGCAAATAATACCAGGGGATTTCTGGGGATACTATTTTCTGGAGCAAAAACAGTGCAAAAAAGAATGTCCGTACAGTTCTATTGAGACAATAGTCTGATTATCGAGGCTATAATAAAAGAAAGGTCACTAGTGTTTGTGTTCATCCAAATGATTTTTTCTATGTTCTAGAAATTGATATTTTTATATGCCCCATTGCAAAGAACTTAAGAGCTTCTTTTATCTTAAAAGGAAATTTTCTGGTCTCATAACACAAACCAAAAGAAAGGAAGACTGTCCTGATTTTAACGTCAAGAAAGCTATATTCTTTTGCTCTGTGCCTTGTCTGAGTGTGATTATGACCTACTGGAGCAATCATTAATATTCTCTGCTTCCATGCTTAATTTTAGGTGTGGTTCAGCTTTGGCAAAATCTGAGTTTCACATGGTCAAATGTGTTCATAAACTTCTGAAATATGATTTTAAAAAATAAGGCATGACCCTAATTGGATAAATGGAAGACAGCAGGGATGGGGTGGGGAATCATCCACGATTTATTTAATTTGTTAAGTGTATTCAAGATGATGCCACAAAGAATACTTTGACCTTACTATGTAAAATCAGTGTGTCATAAATAGATATTTTTGGTGCCACTCATTTAAGTTTCTGCACATGGATAGCGTACAAAATAAAATATTGAAATTCATGATTTTGAATTATGTGAGCTATTCAATCATTACTGCTGGAGCACCAGACAAGGAGTGATTTCTGGCAGTAGGGTTATTAGTTATGGTGAAAATGGCCGAGAGAGCCTGTCCTGGAATACCACTTGAAGAAATAATCAAAATAATATCATAGCCCCCCAGGAGGAAGAGGAGCTTATACTCCCAAACACATGCACTCAAAGTATTTTAAAGCATGTTTTCTCTTCTTTTATCATATTGTTGCGATAGAGGAAGGGCAAGGATCATTATACTTTTGCATAGAGAAATGGACACAAGCCCTAGTCATTGTTGTTCTTTCTGATAATGTATCAAAGTAGCATCATGTAAAATTTGGATACTTAAATTTTTACTTCAGGGTAGTTTTAACGTACACCTAAAATGAAACTACTTTTCTTGAATATTCTACTTTGTTAATAGTACATTTCTTACACACATCAAATTGGGATTAATTCTAGTTTTAAATGTCCCCCATTTAGTTTCTGTTTTATAAAATTCAGTTGGAGAACTGGCCCTACCAACATCATGACTTACTGTAAAGCTACAGTAATCAAGACAATGTGATATTGGCAAGAGAATAGACAAATAGATTGATGAAACAGAATAGAGAGCCCAGAAATAGGCCCGTATAGTTATAGTCAGTTGATCTTTGGTAAAGAAGCAGAGGCAATGCAGTGGAGCAAAGATAGTCTTTACAACAAGTGGTGCCAGAACGACTGGGCCTTCATGTGCGAAAAATGAATACAGACCTCGATCTTATACCCTTCACAAAAATTAACTCAAAATGAATCACAGACGTAAATGTCAAGTGCAGAACTATAAACTCATGGAAGATAACATAAGAGAAAACCTAAATGACCTTGTGTATGGCAATGACTTTTTAGATATTAACTGCAAAGGCACAATCCATGAACAAAAAATAATTTTTGAGCTGGACTTCATCGAAATAAAAAACTTCTGCTCTGTGAATAACAATATCAAGAAAATGAGAAGAAAAAACACATCTAGTAAAGGACTGTAATCCAAAGTACATAAAGAGTTCTTAAAAGGCAACAATGACAACAACCCGATTAAAAAATGGGTAAAAGACCTTACTAGACACCTCATTAAACATATACAGATAACAAGCACATGAAAAAGTGTTTCACATCACATCATCAGGGAAATAGAAATAGCAATGAGATAGCACTACACACCTGTCAGAATGGCAGAAATCTAAAACACTGACAGTGCGAAATGCTGGCAAGGATGTGGAGCAGTAGGAACTCTCATTTATTGCTGGTGAGAATAAAAAATGGTACAGCCACTTTGGAGGGCCGTTTGGTAGTTTCTTGTAAAACTATACATACTCTTACCATATGATCCAGCAAAGATAATGATGTGTCAGTGTAGGTTCATCAGTTGTAGCAAATGTACCACTCTGGTGGGGGACGTTGATAATGGGAGGTTAGGCATGATTGAAGGCAAGAGGCAAATGGGAAATCTCTGTACCTTCTGCTCAATTTTTCTCTGAACTTAGAACTGCTCTAAAATAAAGTATGTTATTAAAAAATATATATATATATATTTCAGGTAATTGCCCTCCAGTAAACCAGTACATATTTATTTTCATCCAGCATTTGTTATGTTCCAGGTAATTTTATTTCTTACAATAATGTTCTTTAGAAAGAGCTTAGGGGCTTCCTTGGCAGTCTGGTGATTAAGACTCTGTGCTTCCACTGCAGGGGGCACAGGTTTGATCCCTGGTCAGGGAACTAAGATCCCACATGCCCCATGGCGAGACCAAAAAAAAAAAAAAAAAAAAGTAGCTTATATACCTTGTTTTATAGATATGAAATTTAAGAGTTGGAGATGATGAGTAGATTGCCAAAGCCAAATGGGCATACTTGAGAATGCTTAAGGCATGAGTCATGTGTGCTGGGATCCAAGCCTTTGTCCTGTAGGGAGAGTCCTTGCTTCATCCGTTCATCCAACCATCCAACCAGTAAGCACCATTTTTAGTGAGTAATATGTTTACTCAACCTGCCATTATTAGTTGCGTTTAGTTCAGAGAATGAACAAAGAATTCCTGGACTTCCTGTCTTCTTTTTACTGCTCAGCCAACTATGCCATATATTTTTGGCTGGGATTAAGAATAATAGGGCTAGTTATGTCTTCTCTAGAGTTTTTATATTTAACAGTTAAGCCATATACCTACCTAAATACAGGTGGGTTGTTAGGGCTGACATAGAATATCATTTCTTATTCTACCTCATATTTTTCCTCAAGTTTTTGTTGTCTTGAATAGGAGGGTTAGCCTGGACATGATACATAGCTAAATGGAAACGTTTTCTAATAAAAATATTTCAATATCTAAACTCTGTTTCATCCATACTTAACCTTAATGTAGGAACAGTTAGTTCCTTGTTTAGATTAGAAGTATAATCACCTTGGTTTCCAGCGTGTGCTGTTACATGGTAAAGAGTTCTTTTAAACTAAAGCAGTGAGTCATTTTAAGAAAAAAGATGGTTCATATGCATAATTTTGCTCTGTGTTAGTCTACTTTTTGTTCTCCATAAATCCAAGTTAAAAGGAGTAGTGCTCAAAGTAGATGGATGATTTTAAGATTTATGTAGAAATATTTTTGTGGAAATAGTAGATGCTGGAACTGCCATCATTTTATGGGATGATCCTTTGTAGGATTTTGTGAGAACTTACAGGACTTAAAAGCATATATAAGTGTAGAGTGCATATAGGAATTCTATTTGCAAATAACTGAGTAAAATTTTATAGTCATGTTTTCTTTACATAAAGTCAAAACAAAGCTAAAGGCACTGCTTCATGACTCCATTAAAATTTTGACTTCGACTTTATTGGTTAGGAGCTTTAGTCAGGATTTTAAATGCTAAAAGTCTATCAAATAACTATATATATTTGATAAAACGTATTGCTGATATTAATAGCGTGTTTCTGATAATTAATATTACTCTGTAGATATACAAAGTGTTAGACCTGTCATTTTTGGAAATGACACATTTTTTATGAATCTGTCTTACACTTTTTTGAGGAAAATCAGTAACTCTCACCCATGTATTTCTCATTAATCCTAGGGCTTACCTAAAATTAAAATTTTTATAATGATTATTTTCAGAAAATCCTACAAATCAGTCCCCTCCCCCTTTGCTTTTATTTCCTGGTATCTAAGCAGCCTCCTCCCATTTCCAGAAAGCTTATTGTTGTTGCTCCCTGCGCTCTTAAAAGGCTGGTCTTCAGATGCCCCTTCTCCAACTTGCCTGTTCCCTCTGCAAAGGAAATGTATTTTGTATTAGCCTGTTCCAGGAATGGGGTCCAGTGCATAACCAAATATAGGCCCCTTATTCAGAAATGATTAATAATTTCCCAAAGGCAGCAGCAGAAAATTAAGCCAAGTGCAGGGCCCTTCTAAACATGGGGCCTTGTGCCCCACACGTGTTGTGGACTCTTGGAAACTGTCCTTGACCTATTCTCTTGGTTGTTACGCCCCAGAACTTCCCTGCTTTTCTGATACATCCTTACCCTGACTATATCTTTCTTTCCCACACTCTGATTCTCTTTTTGTGTAGCCCCAGAGGCTCTAGCTGCAGAGAATCATACATGCCCTCTTTCTCTTTTCCCAGAGGAAGGTCAAAAAGAGCAAATATTCGGAATGTTTCTTAAAATAATTTTAAGAATCACATGAGACATCCTTGGTATGAAATCTTATTTGATAATTGAAGTCGTATATGAATTCTGCTGTGAAATATTATATTTAGAGTTAGTTTTGTGGACTCAGTGTATGATTAATTACTAAAGTAAGTATCTTTTCAAAGCTGAGTTACATACATGTGAAAATTAATTCATTTGACAACAGTGTCTATGAATGTGATGTCGGCAGTTCCAGAGATAATTTTTTAAAAAATCAGAGTGCTAAAATATTAATCCTTTTTATCACCTTTAAAATGGCAGCTGCCTCCTGTACACATGGCATTATTTTCAGGGTTAAAAACTTCTTAGCTGCCCTTCTTCTTTCTGCTCTGTGCCTTTATCCTCTGGCAACCATCTTCTTCATTATCTCCTTTCTATTCTGGTTTGCTTTTTGTGTTTCAAAAGTAACAACAATTAATCTGATAACCCATTAGATGGTCAAAAGATACAAAATCATCTATTTTGTTTCTCCCATGAGATAAATATCATTTGCTTTTTTATGCTAACTCTGCAGATGATCTAGCCTAGTTTTTGGCCCTTTCAAAGGGATACTTCCAGTTGTGACAATTAACTAATTTTATTCTAGTTGGAAAGGAAGATTTGGTGACTAGTATTGGTGGATATGAGGAATATTTAGAGTGTTGTGGAACATTTTGCAAAGGTAAATTTGTAAACTTAGTTGGCTAATGCATTTGTGCTTCGGCCCAATACTGGGTCTACCAGAGTTGAACACATGGATATAAAAATCGAATGATTTTTCGCCATGGCTCTTAGGCAAGGACAATGGCAACACTTGCTTATACTAGTGATAAAATCAATTTATTCTGTATTTCCATTTAAAAAGAATTTTAGATCTCATTTCTCCATCCAGAACTCTTAGTTCTTGCCAATGATTTTCCAATCTTTAACAAAAAGGGACTTGATTAAACAATCTAATGCTTTAGCTGAAAGATGAAAGACTAAGTATCTAGAAGATATCAGTAATTCATGTAGAATTTAATGATGTGTGTGTGCCATTTATAGAAATTTAGCTGTATAACAATTTATTAAATGCAAAAATGTATTTAATAAGTAACCATATTGCATTTGATAGATCAGTATAGACATCAGATTTTTTTCCTGGCTCCTGATACTTCATCATTATATCATTAGCATCACTTTTTCCTGAACTCACTTTTTGTAATACTGCTTTCTCATAGAATGTAAATTTTTAATGAGAGACCAAAAACCTTCTATTTAAAAAAAAAATCTTTAAGTCATTTATTCAATCAATAAACATTTGTTGAAAGCCTCCCAAGAGCCATCTTAATCATATTTTAACTCTCTGCTGATCTTGTTTATGCCTCATGTGTACTATATTGTATTGCTGTATTTTTTGCTTATATTTTTTTCAAGTGAAGTATAGTTGATTTACAGTGTTGTGTTAGTGTCTGGTGTACAGCAAACAGATCTGGTTATGCATACATATATATTCTTTTTCATATTCTTTTTCATTGTAGTTTATTACAGGATATTGAATATAGTTCCCTGTGCTATACAGTAGGACCTTGTTATTTATCCATTTTATATATAGTAGTATGTATCTATTAATCTTATATTCCTAACTAATCCCTCCCCCACCCCTTTCTCCTTTGGTTACTGTAAGTTTGTTTTCTATATCTGCTAGTCTGTTTTTGTTTCATAAATAAGTTCATTTGTATCATATTTTAGATTCCACATATAAGTGATATCATATGGCAGTTCTTTATCTTTCTTTTTTTAATTAATTTTTTAATTTTTTAATTTTATTAATTAATTAATTAATTTTAAGCTCCTTATTGGAATGTAATGGCTTTACACTCTTGTGCCAGTTTCTGAGTATAATAATCTCTGGGTCCATCCATGTTGCTGCAAATGGCAGTATTTCTTTCTTTTTTATGACTGAGTAGTAGTATGTATATATGTACACATACCACATCTTCTTTATTCATTCATCTGCCGTTGTACATTTAGATTTCTTCCATGTCTTGGCTATTGTAAATAGTGCTGCTGTGAGAATTGGAAGATTGGGATAGCCATATATACATTACTAATAAGAAAAAAAAAATCAAATTGTACACCTTAAATATATGCAGTTTATTGTATGTCAATGGTATCAATAAAAGTTCTTAAAGAAAAAAAATAGTGCTGCTGTGAACGTTGGGGTGCATGTATCTTTTCAAATTAGAGTTTTGTCTGGGTATATGCTCAGGAATGGGCTTGCTGGATCTAAAACCTTCTATTTATAACAAGTAATGTGTATATCCTATTGCATATTATAAATTATAGTTATCCATTGCAAATTATGCTTATTTTGACTTTTATTGGTTTTGTTTTCATGACTGCTTGTGATTTTTTTTTTAGTTATTTCAGAGTATCCTGTGTGCTTTCCACATAGAATAATAGAAAATATACAACTAAACCAATTTTTCAAAATTTCAAATCTTATGCTACTTTTATGTAAATAATTTAGATGAAATTGTGCATGGAAGTGTGTGTTTTAGACTGAATTATTTTAACAATTGTCCTAATTCTTTGTTATACTGTTGTGTGTGAATAAATATAGTTCAAAATTTGGGGGTACACTTGAACTTTCATAAGATTAATAGTTATAATTTGTGAAACAGAATACATTTGAAAAAATTCATTAATTATATGTGAACACATTACTATAGTAAAATGCATATATAACATGATAAATTTAAATTTATATAAATATCGAAATGAACAGCTATACCTATATTGCAAATAGCAAGAGTAAGTACTTACTGCATCTGAATTTAATTTTAAACTTCCCAAAGTAAAATCTATCTGGAAACACATGATCATGGGACAAAGCAAGTATTTTTATGTTTTTTTTTTAGTTTATTTTTAATGGGGCATATATAGAAGAGGTTTGGAACCCAAAGAACATATATGTCTAAAGCCAGCTATGAAATTTTTCGAATAAAAATGTTTTACCTACATTTAGTTTGATTGACACATTATATTTGAGTACTGTCATAAATATCTTATTAATAGCCCAACTAAGAATCAAGCTTATTTTATTGGATGATTTTATAATCCTTTATATCTGATCAGATGGTATCACTGAAAATGTATTTGCTGAAATTTAAATTATCCGAATGAAATGCACCCTCATAAAAAGTCATCACTCTCATACGTTTAAGATATTTTAATTTTTGAGTGAGAACACCTTAGCATTCAACACCATTTTATCTTAGTAAAACTTATTATACATGATAAACTTTATAATTAATTTAAAGTACCTTTGGTGATTCAAAAAATTGTATGAAGTTCTTAAATGACAGTTATTACCTGCTTTAAACATTTTAATAAATCACTCTTTTTATCCTTAAAGGAAACCACATGATATGAGATGTTGCTAAGAAGAATTAAATTGAAGTGTCTGCAGCGTACAATTTACATTTAAAGATTGAATAAAGATGGGCTTTATAGTCATAACTTATGGAATAGGTCTATAAATAATGTTAGGAAAAATTCAGTTACATATAAAAATTATTTTTTCACATTAGCTGCTCCTATATTTATATTTTGAATGATGCAGCTAAGAGGTGGTGAAAAATATTTATAATAGCAGGTCGTCAGGATGAAATAGGGACAGTGTAGTTTAATCACTTTATTTATTTTTTTTGAAATGCGCTTAATGGAAAGGATGAATAACTACCTTGCTTCAAAATTAAATTCTATTGCCTTGAGTGAAAGATTTGAGTATTAGCATAACATTCTATTTATGTGAGTTATGCTGTAGTTTTTGTCATTTTTTACATTACAGTGCAGGAAATGCTGCTGATTTATTGTTGCATTTTTAAAGGGCAGTGCTGTGCTGAAACCAGAGACTGAAGGAAGCTAAAAATCATATTTGTCAAAAACTCAGCCTTGACATGGTTTATGATCACTGACTATTTGCCCTATTTATAGGGCTGTATTTAAAAGTAAGCTAATCTAACAAGATCAAATATGATTCATGTTTTCCTGTTTATTATTTTCCAGTGTTTCAATTTTTGGTTTTAAGATGGTTATAAGATACAAGATATATGAAGTTATGTGGAAGTTAAAGAATGCATAATGCTTTCCATTTTCATTATGCTTGTTTGAAGAGAATTATTTTCTGAATATTCAGCTTGGGTCCTATCAGCATCCACTATAATCAGAGTAATTTTTAAAATATCAAATGAATTATGAATACCCTCTTCAACTATGCAAGCAAGATGTTAAATGGTTGTATGAGGATTTGAATGCTGTGGTCTAGTATATAAGGTGATTATCACCAATGTGAAAAACATTCCTGCTTATAAATTATAAGGGCTTGAGAACTTGAAACTTTTACAAGATTATTTCTCAGTTGAACTATAGGAAGCAGAGTCTGACAACCTATTTGGCCAGGCATCTGGAAACATAGGGAGTGAACGTTTATGTTACTATTCAGAAGCCTAAGAGTATGAATGTATTTGTAGTCTACATTAAAATTAATTACTTAATTCAATTTCTTTGACTCAAAGAAAGTAAGAATAATAGCTGTATTTTCTTTAGCTTTTAGAGAAGTATTTATCAGTTAATTTTTAACAAGAGTAATACATTATTTGATATACTTACAAATAAATTACACTTTTTGATATTCCATATATCACAATGTAATTATTCAAGGTATGGGCAGAGCAAGAAGATATAGTGACTTGATTGTTTAAGCCATTAGGTCAGGAGGCAGAAGAACCCTCCATTTAAGGGTATTGCAAACAGCCAATGATTGTAATTTTTCGGATTAATGCAGATGAAACTGTCTGATTTACTGCATCCAGTTAGGCTGAGTGGACTGCCTATAGTAAATTGCACTTACTAGAGTTGTCATTCCATGAAACTTTATTCCATCACTTGGATTAAGAATGAAATTAAGCCAAGAAAAACCTAATATCATAGATACCTGAGATGCTATACTCCACATTGGAAAAATGAAAGGTATTTATTGATGACTGATTCAAGTGGTTAGTGTTTCTAGACTTCAAAACACAATAGAGCTAAGAATGAAGAACTTTGAATTAGTAGAGCTTAATTTATAATTACCATTTACACCAGGAAAGAATAATATTTTATTTCACCTGACCTGAATAATAGAGTGGGATGGTAGGAAGGACGTTTATTTATTTGAGACACCAAGTGAAAACTATGAAACACAATGGGGGAAAGGCAGTTTCAATGAGAATAAAATATTCATGTTGATAACTTACATAAGACAAAAGATGGAGTGTTTTCTGCAGGGAAATTACTTCCTTTGATGAGCTCTATTTATGCATGATAGAGTTTTAAATTTTTGAAAACCCCCTTGGTTATTTTTTCTTCCTTTCAATTCTTGTGGTTTTAATTTCAGACATAAACAGATGTAAAATTTTCTTGCTAAAAGCTTCTACTCTGTTTAAAGTCGAATTTATGACAGGAAAAAAACCAGGATGCTTTCTTACAATGACAGTGATTAGGAAATCAATATTTAAGGCATCAGTCTCATGAATTGCATGGTGAACAGTGGCTCCATTTGTTTTGAAACTACCCTATGATAAAATATATCTTCATTTACTTTGCTCATTTTTAACATTGTTTGAAGCATATTCTTGAGGGATGCTGAGTATTATATCTGCTAACTAGCAGCTTGACTTTGGAAGCAATTTTGTTTGAGTGAAATCCACTATGTAATGACTTTGAGTGGCCTGCAAGCTGCATGTTAAGACTCAAATATTTACTTCTTGAGGATGGAAAGCTATTGGTTTTACTTGGTAATTTAATGTGGAAAGCGTTTTAGAAGCTGCACTGGCAAGTAAGGATTTGAATCTTACATATCGCCTATCAACCTCATCAAAAGAGAAGGGAAAACAGAATAAACCTCATCTCTAGAGACTTGGGTTCCAGTGGTAGAACATGAGACTAGGTGGGAAAATAAATGTGTTAGTCTTAGAGTACAGACATATTTGTGCATCACAGAGTCACCATGCAGTCTGACACTATTTGAAGGAGGTTGCTAATGTCAGCCTCACAAAGGACTGGGACAAAAGTAGGCAGAAGAATAACTGTTGATAGGTTGATTTACATCAGCAAAACATTCACAAAGCCTGATTGTATGCAATTGCGTGATGCATTAAGAGCAAATGTTTAGGGAAATGTCCTTAGCAACATAACCATAAACAAAGCTCTATGGAATTACCAAGTATGGTAGATACCTGCAGTGGCAGAATGTCTGCTATTAGAAAGGAGAGACTCTGAATTTGCTACCTACATCAAGATAGTTTGCAAATCTATCTCAGTGGCCCAATTATGCACTCCTTGACAGCAGGAATCTAGCTCATAGACTCAAGACTGCATTTTCACACCTTACTATGTAGCAAAATCTAGTGATTGAAGCATGTTTTTGGAAGTTCAGAAATTGCTGAGTGAATAAATGACTAGATACACACTTATAATTATTTATATGAATATATACAAATAGACACACTCATATTTTTGAATTCTCACATAATTAGAAAGTATGTGGAGTCATAGAAGAATAGTGTTTAAGAAATCAAAGGTATTGGAATGTCTCTCCCTTTAAATATGAGATAGTGGTTTTGCCAACTAATGTACATTTTACAAATATTTATTGATTTTCTAGTCCCCAGAGATTCAGAGACAGCCATGACCCAGTTACTCCTTGAGAAGCACACAGTTAGCTGAGGTAGACAGAGAAGTCAATCAAATTTTCACAGCCTAAAATGGTAAGTGTAAGTTAAGTACAAGTTGTTATGCAGGTGTGCTTTACTCAGTCATATTAAGCATCTTTTCTGACCACAATAGTATGAAACCAGAAATTGATTACAAGGAGAAAACTGGCAAAATCACAAATGTATGGAGATTAAACAACATACTACTGAACAACCAATGGATGAACAAAAAAAAAAAAATCAAAGGAGAAATTAAAAAAATACCTTGAGAAAAGTGAAAGTGGAAATACAGCATACCATAATCTGTTGGATGCAGTGAAAGCAGTTCTAAGAGGGCGGTTCACAGTGATGGAGGCATTCAGCAGAAAACAAGAAAGATCTCAAACAATCTAACTTCACACCTAGAAGAACTAGGAGAAAAAAGAACGAAGTCCAAAGTTAGTTGGAGGAAGGAAATTAAAAAGATGAGAGTGGAAATAAGTAAAATAGAGACTAAAAAGACAATAAAAAGACCAATGAAACTAAGAGCTGGTTCTTTGATAGGACAGATAAAATTGACAGACCTTTAGCTAGACTCACTGATAATAAAAGAGCATTCAAGTAAACAAAAATCAGAATTGAAAAAGGAGAATTCATAACTGATATCAAAGAAATACCAAAGATCATAAGATACTAATTAATCACTATATACCAACAAATTGGACAATCTGTGAAATACAGATAAATTTCTAGAAAAATACAATCTTCCAAGACTGAACCATGAAGAAATAGAAAATCTGAATAGACTGATTTAGTAAGGAGATTAAATCAATAATCAAAAACTTCCCCAAAAATGAAAGTCCAGGACCAGACAGCTTTACAGTACTGGTAAGTTTTACAGAATACTCAGAGATTTAATACTATCGTTCTCAAACTCTTCCCAAAAACTGAAGAGGAGGGAACGCTTCCAAATTCCTTTTATGAGACCAGCATTACTGTGATTCCGAAACTGGACAATTACACCCCAAAAAAGAAATTTCAGGCCCATGTCCCTGATAAACATAGGTGCAAAAATCCTTAATAAAATATTAGCAAACCAAACTCAATAATATATTAAAAGGATCATAGACCATAATCAAGTGGGTTTTATCGAGGGACACAAGAGTGGTTCAACATCCACAAATCAACGTGATACATTAACTAATGAAGGTTGAAAATCATATGATCATCTCAATAGATGCAGAAAAAGCATTTGACAAAATTCAACATACATTCATGATAAGAACTCTCAGTAAAGTGGACATAGAACATATCTCAACATGATAATGACCATATATGACAAGCCACAGCTAACATCATACTCAACCGTGAAAGCTGAAAGCTTTCCCTCCAAGATCAGGAACAAGACCAGGATTCCCACAATTGCCAGTTTTATTCAATATAATATTGGAAGTGCTAGCCAGAATAATTAAGCAAGACAAAGAAATAAAAGGCATGCAAGTTGGAAAGAAGTAAAACTGTCACTGTTTTCAGGCAACATAATTTTACATATAGAAAACCTTAAAAACTCCACCAAAAAACTGTTAAGATTAATAAACAAATTCAAGTTGCAGGGTACAAAATCAGTATACAAAAAGCTGTTGTGTTTTTATATAATGTCAACTATCAGAGAAAGAATTAAGAAAACAATCCTATTTATAATTACATCAGAAAGAATAAAATACCTGGGAATTTAACAAAGGAGGTGAAAGTTCTGTGCACTGAAAACTGTAACGTATTGATGAAAGAAATTGGAGTTGGCACAGATAAATGGAAAGATATTGTGCTCATGGATTTGAATACTTAACATTGTTAAAATGTCCATGTTACCCAAAGCAGTCTACAGATTCCATGCAATCCCTATAAAAATTCCAATGGCATTTTTCCCAGAAATAGATAAAACAGTCCTAAAAATTTTTGGAATAAGAGTCTGAATAGTCAAAGCCATCTTAAGAAAGAAGAACAAAGCTGGAGGCACCACACTCCCTGATTTCACACTGTATAACAAAGCTGTAGTAATCAAAACAGTATGGTAATGGCATAAAAACAGACACATAGATCAGTGGAACAGAATAAAGAACCCGGAAACAAACCCATAATATGTGGGTAATTAAAGGATGTGAATGAGGCAAGAATATACAGTGGGGATAGGACAGTCTCTTTAATAGATGGTTTTGGGAGAACTGGACAACCACACGCAAAAGAATGAAATTAGACTACTATCTTATACCGTGAACAAAATTTTACTCAAAGACTTGAATGTAAGAAACCATAAAACTCCTAGAAGAAAAACTAAGTGGTAAGCTCATTGACATTGGTCTTGGTGATGACTTTTTGGAGCTGACTCCAAAGGCAGGGGCGACAAAAGCAAATATAAACAATTTCAATTACAGCAAACTAAAAGGCTTCTGCACAGCAAAGGAAACCATCAACAAAATGAAAAGGCAACCTACTGAATGGGAGAAGATATTTTCAGATATATCTGGCAAGAGGTTAATATCCAGAAAATATAAGAAATGCATACAGCTAAATAACAGAAAATTTCCAAACAATCCAATTAAAAAATGGGCAGAGCATCTGAATAGCATTTTCTCAGAGACATACAGATGGCTAACAGGAACATGAGAAGATGCTCAACGTCATTAGTCATCAGGGAAATACAAGTCAAAACCACAGTGAGATATCACCTCACACCTGTCAGAATCGTTATTATTAAAAAGACAAGAAATAAGTGTTGGATAAATTGTGGAAAAAAAGGAACTCTTGTGCACCATTGGTGAGAATGTAAATTGTTAAAATGACTATGGAAAACAGTGAAAGTAGTACAGAAGTTCCTCAAAGAAATAAAAATAAAACTACCATATGATCCAGCAGTTCCACTACTGGATATTTATCTGAAGAAAAGGAAAACACTAACTTGAAAAGATATATGCACCCCTGTGTTCACTGCAGCATTATTTACAATAGCCAAAATACAGAAACGTATCCCTGTGACAGATGAATGGCTACAGAAGATGTGTGTGTGTATATTTTAGTAGTGTGGAATACTACTCAGCCATAAAAAAGAATGAAATCTTGCTGTTTGTGACAGTGTGGATGGATCTTCAGGGTGTTGTGCTAAGTGAAATAAGTCAGAGAGAAAAGACAATTACAATATGATTTAACTTATATATGGAATCTAAAAAATGAAACAAATGAACAAATAAAAACTAACAGCACATAGAATAGATTGATAGTTGCCAGAGGGCAAGGGTATTGAGAAGGAGGTGAATTGGATGCTGGGAGTCAAGAGGTACAAAATTCTAGTCACAGAATAATTAAGTCCTGGGAATGTAATATGCAGCATGGCCACTATAGTCAATAAAATTGTGCTGTATATTTGAAAGTTGTATATTTTATATTGTTGTATATGTTATATATTTTAACAGTTACGGAGTAACTGTTAAAAGTTCTCATCACAAGGAAAAAAATTTGTAACTTTGGTGACAAATGGTAACTAGAATTATTGTGATCATTTTGTGGTGTATACAAACATCAAATCACTTTACTGTACACCTGAAACTAGTATAATGTTATATGTCAGTTATACCTTACTAAAAACAAAAACAAAACAAAACAAAAAGATAAGAAACCATACAAACAGTTCCATATTCCTTCCACAAAGCAGCTGGGTAGGTGGAGAAAACACTGGATTGTGTACTGGCTTTGTCCAACCAGTCTTTGGTGTTCTTTGCAAGTACTTAACTTCTAAGTTTTATTTCTTTACCAGTAAAATGTATTTAATAATACATTGCCTTCTAGAGATATTGTGAGCTATGTTTTGTTCATGGTACATATATTAGAATAGGAATTCAATAAGTACTATTTAAAGAGTTTACAGTTGTCAACCAGAGGTTCCCAATGTTGGCTGCATATTGGAATAATTTAGGGAACTTCTAGAAAGCTTTTTAAAAATGCTGATGTTTGGTGGGATGAATTGGGAAATTGGGATTGCCATACATACATTACTAATAAGAAAAAAATATCATACTGTACGCTTTAAATATATGCAGTTTATTGTATGTCAATTGTATCTCAGTGAAAGTTCTTAAAAGAAAATGCTGATGTTTGTATCTCATCCTTAAAGATTCTGACTTAACTGGGCATGGTATAGTCTGAATATGAAACTTAAAGGAGAATACAGGAAAATTTGAGAAAGAATAAATATCAGTGACAAAAGAGAAAATAATTGAGAAAGTGTAGTCTTCTCCAGAAAAGGCTTTATTAGTCTACCAACATGCTAAGGAATAAATTCCTTCATTTCCTAGAATAGAAAGATTTCCACTGGTAAGTGTTGTTGAGAAGTGTTTCCAGGTTTCACCTGTTCCAAAGTTGTTGACTTTTGGGAGGCTGACCAACAGAGGCAGAGTTTCTGTATTCTAGATGTCTCTTCTGTGCATCAAGTCTATGCTTTATATTGTGGTAGAATATGTTATAAGTTTTATTCCTTGTAATGATATGGAAGTAGTGTGGAAGAGGTGGTAAGGATATCTAATATTGAGAATAAAGATTCTTAGAGCTCTTTAAAGTACTTCAGTTTAGTCTGTCTAATTAACATGCATCTCAAAAGAGACCGAAGCCCTGCTTTGAAGCTGTGAAATACGGCAAAAGCTTTCCTGCCTAAGCCTTAAACCATTGGTTCGATGACTGGCAACAATATTTTTAACTATGTTAGAAGAAAAAGAAATAGGCTGAATTACAGCAGAAAGAATTGTAAATACATGCTAGAGAAAGTGCAAGCTCAGTTTGAATCTTAAAACAGTTTACTCCTTTTTTTTCCTGGCCTATCACAGATAAGCCCTGATATTCTACCCTGGTTACCAGAAAAGAGATTACATGGCAGAATTATATTCTCTAATACTGAACATCAAAGAAAAATCAAAAGAAGCAAAATTATTTTTAATAGATTCAGATCCTAAGGTCTAGAATTCATTTTTTTACATGAAGAACAACTATGTTGATATTTTGATTCTGTAAATAAAATACGTTACACTGCTGTGATTGTTATCTGGAACCTCCAGATAAATGAATTATTTTACCCATATACTGTTTTTCCCATGAAAATACTTGAGGCTAATTGGAAGATAAACAACTGCATTCTTTTTCTCCCCACGAACGTCTTTTGATATTGCAGAAATATTTCTCTGTGAAATATATAGAACATTCTAGTTATTTTGTGCCGTTCTTAGGGTAGAAATATTTGAAATCTCATCATCATCTAAAGAGATTTTATTAAAGGTCTTCTTTAATTCAGTGCATGCTAAGCAACACCTATAAAGTATTTTAGGAATAGAAATTAAGAACCCAGACTATAATTAGAACGTATAAAAATAATCATTGTTGACATGTATCTGTTTTTGCTCTTCACCACGTCAAATTCACAGACTTGCAAACTTGTCTGTGAATGCTGTTTTTATTTTTGTACTCAGCCTCTACACAAGACCCCATCACTGTCTGACGTTTGCTTCACCCGCTCAAATGGACTGTTTTTGTTGTTAAACACGCGAACTGTTTCATGTAAATGTAGTGATCACTTTTCAGTCCCCATCTTATTTGACTTCTCATCAGCATTTGATACAGTTGAGTCCTTTTTTGAGAAGTTCTCTTTGTTGATGTCCACCAGTAAAAGACCACCTGTAGTTGAACAAATTGGGCACTTGTACACCTGGTGCAGGAGAGAGACAGTATACCATGCAGAACTGTGGGGCATCTTAATAAGAGTGTGCTGGGAAGTTCTTGTTATACGTTGCGGGACTTGTGTTAGGTGATTTGGAGGAAGGTGCAAGGAAATGAAATCTGTACTAGATTGAGTGCTTTCAGGAAGCCATGGGGTTCTATGGATGTGTGTCTTTTTTTAAAAAAATTTATTGGAGTATAGTCGATTTACAGTGTTGTGTTAGTTTCAGGTGTACAGTAAAGTGAGTCAGTTGTACGTATATCCAGTCTTTTTTTTTTTTTTTTTAGATTGTTTTCCCATATAGGCCATTACAGAGTATTGAGTAGAGTTCCCTATGCTATACAGTAGGTTTTTATTATCTGTTTTAAATATAGTAGTATGTATATGTCAATCCCATTCTCCAAATTTATCAATTCTCCCTTATCCCCTGGTATCCATAGGTTGTTTTCTACATCTGTGACTTCTGTTTAGAAATAAGTTCATTTGTACCCTTTTTTTAGGTTCTACGTATAAGCGAGATCATATGATATTTGTCTTTTCGTCTGTCTGCTTACTTTACTCAGTATGACAATCTCTAGGTCCACCCATGTTGCTGTAAATGGCATTATTTTGTTCTTTTTTTATGACTGAGTAATATTCCATTGTATATATGTAGCCTCTCTTGATGGACATTTAGGTTGGTTCCATGTCCTGGCTATTGTAAATAGTGCTGCAGTGAACATTGGGGTACATGTATCTTTTTGAATTATGGTTTTCTCCAGGTATATGTCCAGGAGTGGGATTGCTGGGTCATATGGTAGCTCTATTTTTAGTTTTTTAAAGAACCTCCATACTGTTTTCCATAGTGGCTCTACCAATTTACATTCCCATCAACAGTGGAGGAGGGTTCCTTTTCTCTACACACTCTCCAGCATTTAATGTTGGTAGATTTTTTGATGATGGCCATTCTGACTGGTGTGAGGTGATACCTTGTGTATCTTAATAATTTTTATTTTGTAGGTAGGAAGAATAAGGTGAGGCTAAAGCTATAATTTGTGAAGAAGCAGCTGTCATTCTTAGTTGGGAGTTAGGAAATTTGGAAATATTTGTACTTTTCGTAATGTTCTTGTGTTTGTCTGTGTTCAGACATGGTCAAAGAGTCTTCTTGTTTTTGTCTCACTCATCATGGTTATGTAGTGACATTGTCTCAAGCAGGTGTTCTATGAAATTGTCCACATTCAATAGGAAAACACCGTGGCCTAGCTCTGTCCCAGGGTTGTCAGGGTTGCCTTTTTCTTTCTCAGGATCGCCTTTTTCTTTCTCGGGATCACAGGTGCCATGTTCTCTGGTGTCTTCCTACCACTTTACCTGTTCCCTTTTCAGTCTTCCTCACAGTAGCCTCTTCTATATAATCTTTAATTCTTAGAGTTTCCAAGGCCTTATGTCTGAATCATCTTTTATATTATCCTGTATTTCCTATGCAGTTTCATTCATTTTTGTGACTTTAATTACTATCTGAGTTTTTCAGACTGGACTATTCAGTGTGTAAAAGATGGGTTGGAAAACTACATCCCATGGGTCAGATACAACCCAAAGTCTGTTTTTGCCCAGCTATAAAATGGTTTTTGTAGGTTTAAATGGTTAGAAAAAATTCAAAGATGAATAATATTTCATGACACATGAAAGTTATATAATATCAAGTGTGTAAACAAAGAACAACAAAGAGCATTGCTCACCACCCAGTTCTACAAGGATTAAGTTATCAGCACTGCAGCAGCCCACCCACAGTGCAACTTGAGAGGAATTCCGGATGAAAAACAGGATGAGGCACTCGGTAGCACTCTGTACTTTGGTTAAGGAGGCCCTTAGACAGATGTATATTTCAGGAAGAATTTTAATGAACCCAGATTCTTGCATCTTCCCGTACATAGAAAAGCTCTAAAATCATTAACTTGAGATATCTGTTCTTTGTGAATACCAGTAATCTTTTACCAAGAATATATGCTCGACTGCATGTGTTTCCTAGCCGGAAATCATATATAAACTGGCTTCTCCCCAGTCTCTTCAGAGCAGTTTCCTTAGAGCTACTGAGCAGCTGTCTCCTGAGCTGTTACAGTCCTTACTTAATAAGATCCCCGGATAAAACTTAAACTCACAACTCTCAGGTTGTACATTTTTCTTTAAGTCGACAAGTGTCCAGAGATAAACTTTTATTGGAATCCGGGGATGTTTATTTGTTTAGGTATTTTCTATTGCTGCTTTCTTGCAGTAAGAGCAGGGTTGAGTGGTTGCAGTAGAGAGAGCCAAAATTATTTACTAGCTGTCCCTTTATAGAAAAAGTTTGCTGACCCCTGCTCTAAAATCATGCATTTAACTAATATGTGAGATTTTCCAGTTGAGTATTTTAGTAATCTTTAAATATTTAAAAGAGAAAATTTTTTCACCTCCAATCCATATCTATGCCTGGCCATCTTAATGTATGGGGTCACTGTCCACACAGTTACTCAGACCAGAAACCACAAGTCATCCTTACCTCTCCTCTACCCTATATTTCTAGTCCTTCTGGAAAACCATTGTTTCTGCTTCCTAACTATATCACAGGTCAGTCAGTCTCTACTTTTTCTGTCATCCTTCTGTATCATACCATCACCACCTTGTGGCTGGTCTACTCAAACAGGCTTCTTACTGGTTTTCCACTTGTGTGACTCTAAGTCCCTAAACCAATGATATTTTCTATTATTACATCTGGTCAGTTTTTTTTTTATAGCAATTACCATAATTTTATGTGAATATTTGGGTTTAAATTCTATATATTTATTTACTTATTTATTATCTATCTGAACAAATAAGCTCTAAGCACGTGAATTCATGCCTTTTAGTTCAAAAGTGGATGAAAACACTTTGAATAGTGACTGGTGTGGAGTAGAAGGTCATTAAGTATTTTTTTAACCAGTGACCAACTTGCTTAAAGACCACAAAAGCAGAAGTACAATTACCAGCACTCCCCCTACATGCACACAATCCATTTCTAAGGAAAAAAAATACAGTGATGCGTATTCAGTTGATGAGCGTATACATGTTCATCAGTTGAGTATGCGTCACTTTAAATTTGAACCGCCTCTATAGGGGAAGTTGTTTGCTCTGGGAAGGACGAGATGATGCTGATTTTATCTTGATTTTTAAGAATTAGAACTTCGTCAGCTTTTGTTGTTGTTGTTGGTAGTGGTAGTGGTGATGGTGACCTTTTTCCTAGCAAACAAAACAAGCAATTCACTTGCATCATTCTTATGACTCAAGAGCCATCTCAAAGTGCATTAAGTACTCATTTACTTGATAATTTGTTGTCAAGCACCAGTGTACATTTTATACAGGAAAGAACTATCCAGTTATTTTTATGTGGACTTTAAATAGGAACTTAAAAAATCTTCCAAAATAATACTGAAATAAGAATGTAGAGTGACTGTAGATAAGCGCTGTTTTTGTGTTCAGTAATTGAGAGAAACTGCAGAATGCATGGATTAGGTTTTAGGTAGAACCAACTTGATGACAATGGCCATAGAGTATGGCATGAAGAAGGCCACTTGAGAACAGTTTCGTAAAGTGCTAGGGAAAGAGGCCAGACTGCAGGAGGTTACAGATAAATTACCTGATAAGAAAAAGGGCAGTGAGTGAGTTGGCAGTAAAAAGGAGAACAAAAATGGGATGGTAGATGGAGAATCAAATACAGCAGGAAAGGAGAGGGAACATTCTCAGTGTTTGAAGGGAGAAGAAAAGAAATCACTGAAGTGGAAAAAATTGTTTGTCAGCAAGTGAGAAAAACATAAGAACCATACCGCTCAGAAGCTTAAGCGTCTTTCCAAGTTTTGAATAATAATTTGGATTTCAAAAAACGTTTTTACCTAATTTACATCATATGACCCTCACAAAAACTGTGTACATCTGAGTAAATCGAGACAGGTGGTTCTATTCCCATTTCACAGATTAGGAAACAGAAGCTCAGTTCCTAGGGTCACGCAGTAGGTAAGGAACATAAGGGAGAACAGTGTGTTCTCACTCCTACGTTTTTAGACTTTCCTACACCATGTTGACAGTGTGGTGTTAATCTTTAAACAGGAGGAGATGGGAAATCTGCTGTGAGGAAGGGAAGCATTTAAGGCAATGATCTAAAAGAAGTAGTCTCTTTTCCCGTCCACTCACTTAAACTATTCTCACATTTAAGTGAATTTCAGTAAGCCAGAAGTCTAGAAGGAGGTGACTCATGGAGAAGCACAGGGAGCATTCATTTTTTTTTTTTTAATTACTGGACATATACCATGTATCATGTGTTGGAGATACAGTGGTGAGTAAAAATAGCCAAAATCCCAGCCTTAATGAAGCTCATTTTCTAGTGGCTAGGATCAGCTTTTAATCAAGTAACGAAATTGAGTATTTGAGGACAAAGTCAAATGTGAAGGCGGTGCCAAGTGTGCTATGAAAGAATGTTGCAGGAGTCTCATTGAGTCTACAGGGAGAGGATACTTTTGCTTAATGAGAGGATGACAATTGATCTAAACTCTAAAGGAGAATAGCAGTGAAATATCTGAGAGAGAGTGGTACTGGAGCCTTTTAGGAAGGCTCTTTGAAGAAGTGAAAAGATCTGCTATGAGCAGAGAAATTTTAGTTTGCTAATGTTTGTGTGCCCTGAATTATAACCAACAGATAGAATTCTCTCTTCGTTTTAAATAGTCATATAATGATATCAAATTCCGATTCAACATTTTTCTCAAGTGATGATGTAAAAATATAGAGTAAAAATGACTGCTGGAAGATATTAATTTCTGGTAGAACATGTGTGTGTATATTTATGTATATAAAATAGTAGACTATGTATAATGGTATGATATATATATATAATAATATTCTTGCAAAAGTCTCAAATAGTGTTTTGCACACGATAAGCAGTCATGAAATAATGATTATCTAATTCTTTCAACATATATTTATTGAAAACTTAGTACGTATAATATGTACACACACCTTGCTGAATGCTGTTGTAAGCTTATTATCCTCTATTTGACCAAAGAATGGTCAGGGCATGTTTTAAAGGAATTCTTCTTGCTGTGAAAAAGCCATTACCATATGTGTTTGATGTACTTATAATCTCTATATTTATGCTCTCTTTTTTGCCTTAGCCTCAGGTAGGGCAGGACAAATCCATTCTTGCAGTGCTGTAGTGATGAAAACATTCCTTATTTGCGCTGTCGCTAATGGCAGTCATTAGCTACATGTGGCTATTGAGCACTTGGAATGTGGCTAGTGCAACTGAGAATTGAATATTAATTTATTTAATTTTAATTAATTTTAATTTAAAAAGCTGCATGTGACTAGTAGCAACTGTACTGAACTGACACTTTAGAGGGATTCAGGAAGAGACTTTGAGTTCCCATTGCAATGCTTTTGATACATTTGACATGAACTTGATATTTCTTGTATCTGGTGGCCTGGATATAATTGAAAGAGATGTTTTCTTAGTATGAGGGAGAACTTATCTTAAGGTAAAAAGTGCAGGTGTGAACAGAAGCTCATTTTCCCAACTCACTTGGGGAATAACAACTGAAGTTGTTTATATATCAAAAAATCTGCCAAAACGTGTAGATAGAATTGCACAGAAAGTGAATTTTTTCAATGACCCAAAAGAGTCAAAGTAAACAGTTTTCTTTATGCTTACCATTTGAGTAACAGCCACTTACAAAGAGACAGAAACCATAAAAAATACATAAAATTAATTTTATAATAAACACCCAGAAAAATCTAGTGGTCATATAAAGAAGCAGATGGGAGATTAATCCGTGGTCAGCCAACTCATTGCTCTCCATCATATATAATACTTAGTTTCTAAGAGACATCCTTTCTCTCTAAAACATTTATATTTGAATGTGAATGTCTATAATTGTGTTCATTCAAAAGGTAGAAGAAGAGTATATAAAGTGAAAAGTATACTTCTCTTCCCTGTTTGTATGATAGGCATCTAGTGTTACTGCTTAGAGATCGTACTTACTATCAATTTTCTCTTTCTGCAAAATTTCAGAGATATGTAATTTACTTCTTCAGTGTGTTTACTGAGTGCCTATTATATGCTAGGCATTGTTCTAAATGCTGGTTTATTAAAGTGGAAATAAAAAAACAGAATAAAAAATTTCTTAAAACTGCATTCCAAGGAAAGGAAATAGGCAATAAGCTAAGTAAGAAAAACACGTGTTATGTTAAATAGTGATAAGTGCTACAGATTTTTAAAAATAATTTTAAAAGAGGTGAAAATGTTGAAGGAGGAACCGGAATATGGATTGCCTCAGCTGGGGAAGACGTTTACATTTTGAATAAGATGAGCACAGAAAGACTTTCAGAGTTTTATTTTCATCAAAGACTTGAAGGAAATAAGGGAGCAAGACATATTTAGGCAGAGAACTGCACGTGCAAAGATCTTAAGGTAGGAGCTTGTCCCGCACCTTCCAGGAAAGCATCTTTACAGTGTGGCTGTAGCAGGGATCACAAGGGGGAGGCTTCTTATGTCAAGTAGTTATTATGCCAGTCTACTGATAGCTACACTATTCTATGCAGTATGTACGCATTTTTTCCATCAAATATTTTATGTTTCTAGGTTTGGTATATAGGGCTTCCGTCTCTCTAGTAAACATTAACTGCAAATAAAATAATTACACATTAGGGTCTGATTATTTCTCTTATAGGATATATTATGTAATACCTACAAAAATAGCTAAGCTGGTTTCTGCTGCAATGTTCTTTTCAAAGGCCAAGTTGGTTTTGTAATATACGATTCTGTCCTATGTAAGACAGACTGTTTCGCACTGAATATAGTTTCGTAAAACTTATCAAAATTTTAATTTACTTCATTATAATAACATTATTGCCTACTATTATTTTTACGGAAAAAAAAAGGATTGTGGAAGAGAACATTGCACTAATTTGGTTTATTAAGGGGGACATCAAAGTCTGGAAAAAGGTAAAATAATTTTCTCAGAACTCACATAAGTGATGATGGTTACAGCTAGCATTATTGTGTCCGGATGTGATAGCCATTGTGCTAAGTACTTTATAGGCACTGTGTAATTTTAATCCTCCCAACAACTTTGAGAGGCAGCCGTTATTACTGTTATTACTTAGTTATGAGGAAACTGAGGGAAATAAGTAGCTCCTGCAAAGCCCCGGAGCAGGTAAACGGAACCGCCAGGATCCTATCTGGTTGCTTATACCACAGAACGAACTCAGTTGTTGGCTACACTGCAAGAGTTACATGGTCAGGAATGTCCTGTTAAAAACACAAAAGACAGGTATCCTGGGAAGAGAGCAGGCTTTCACTGTCACCAGATGTTGGATTGAATTTTGCTTCCATGTAAGAGCTGAATATTTTGGAGCAAGCTACATAACTTTCCATATGTTTTCCAGCTGTGAAAATTGAAGAACCAAATTATAGCTCCACATTTGCTTATCAGGACCTTGACTTCATCCAGTATGGGTAAAAGTTAGAAGCCATCGAGCCTCGTAATTTAATTTGTGAGTATATTCTTACAGAGTAAATAAAAGAAGCTATTCAGAGATGAATACCTTTACATGCCTAACAAGAACATAGATCATTATATTAAAAAAAAGACTCATAATTTAAAATGAAAGTTTAGTACAATATCAATAGAAAACCCCAAGTATCTACTTATTTTAAGATTTTAAAAATATATTGTTTAATAAGGTGCTCATTAATTTGTCCCACCTGCTTAATTTTCACTTCTTTCTTTTTACATACATTCAAAATTTTAATTATGTTCAGTGAAGAAAGTTCATATTATCGGTATGGATCACTATGTATCTACATTATAAATGATATTTAAAAAGTATTTTGTTTGCAAGTGCGAAGCTATAAACTCCAAGTTAGGTTCATAATGGTGACTCAGTATTTATACTATATGTAATTTGATTTTTTTTCAAATTTGAGATAAATTTACTTTTATAGGGTAACATAGCTTTGAATAGGCTATTAATCTGAAGTCATAACTGATTTTTATTGTGCTTACCAAGAAGCAAAGTTTCAGTTACCTTGATTGCTGTATTTTGCCAAACATCTCTTTTTTAACCTGTTCTTCTGTATATGAAAATGATATGATTTACCCACTGTGAATAGAAAAGCTTCAAGTTATTTTTACATTTTTAGTAATGAATTTACAATAAGCGTCCAACCTCCCACACCGAAACCCCTAGTGATTGATTGAATGCATTTACTGGATCACCAGCTGAGATTACAAGGTGTAATCTGTGGCTAGGGATCAGAGATTACTCTGTAAATTTAATTTACCCTTATGGGGATCAAAAGCTCATTAATACTCCTTTCTTTCCAACTGAGCTAAACGCTTGAAGCAATTAGTATTTGAAAAAATATTTTGTTTCATTAATGTATTTTTTCAGTATGTAATTTGCATTAGTTCCGTTTTAAGTATTGATAGGATGTATCTTAAAATAGAAATGCATGGAGCATATTTTAGGTGGTGGTGGTGGTGGTGTTTTGGATTACTATTCCTAACAATTTTTATTCCCTAACAATTTATACAGCAACTTAACAACAACAACAGAGTTGCATCTAGGTGTTCATTTCATCGGTTTTACACATGAAGTGACCAATCACTTTTGAGAGAGCTAGATTATTCTTGCAAGGAAAAAGACCCGAGAAAACATTTTTAATCATTAACACAAGAGACTGTTACTTTTCAGGGGTGGAGACACTGTGCCCTAGCTTCTCTAGCCTGAAGGCAGTTTATTAGTTACAAGGATTTGTTGGAAATAGGGCTTTTGGCAATGTTTAGCATAACTAGTGAATGAATAAGCATAGCTTTTTATATACTTCGTCTAAGACATTACCTTATTCTTATCAATTATTATATGCAAGTAAGTCTGTGTGATTGTACGTTGTCTTTTATATCCAAACATTATTCATAAAGAAAATATTCATGAAGAAAAAGAGATGATAAATGTTAGTGGAAAGCAACCAAAGATTTTTGTTTTTTAAAAAACTCTAACAATTTGAAATTATGGTATATTTCTAAGTCACTTCATTATAAAAGCATGTTGACAAATGACACTGTGAATGGATAATCTGTAATACTGTAAACCAGAGATTAGGGTGAATTTTGTATAATAAGTTAGAATCATTGTTACATTAACATCCCATCTTGGTAGTACATCTAGTGCTTAGAGGGGTATATTAACTCTTGAGATCCATTAATGCAACTTTGAGGACTTTCAAGTGATAGTGAAAAATACAATAAATAACATTATAGTGACTTTAAGAGAATGTCTCTCTACATCCCTTAGTAATACACTTTTAACACTAGTAAAACTGGAATTGAAAAGAGAAAGTAAAACTTTTCGACCACTTTTGGTATTCCTTTTCTTTCATGGTGGAGAACTGTAAAACATGTCTTAGGAAAATAACATATGAACTTTTGTTTAACTTTTTATTTTATATTGGAGTATAATTGATTAACAATTTTGTGTTAGTTTCAGGTGTACAGCAAATTGATTCAGTTATACACATATATGTATCTATTCTTTTTCAAATTCTTTTTCCCATTTAGGCTGTTATATAATATTGAGCAGAGTTCCCTGCACTATACAGTAGGTCCTTGTTGGTTATCCATTTTAAATATAGCAGTGTGTACATAACATATGAACTTTTGGCATCATTTTTTGTTTCAGTGAAAATTTACTTTTTTCCAGCTTTACTGAGATACAGTTGACAAAAAAAAATGTATTATTTAAAGTGTGTAACATAATGATTTTATATACTCCCCCACCCCCATAGAGTAAACACTACCACACCTCATGTATTTACCTTTTTTTAAATGAGAATATTCAAGTTCTACTCTTTTAGCAAATTTCATTTATACAGTAGTGTTGTCAATTGTAGTCATATTAGATCCTCAGACTTTATTTATCTTATAGATGAAAGTTTGTACCCTTTAACAAACTCTTCGTATGCTCCCCACCTGCCAGCTGCTGGAATCCAATTTTCCTCTCTGTTTTGATGAGTTTGACTTTTGCAGAATTTGTCTTTTTCTGTTTGGCTTATATCACTTAGCATAACGCCCTCCAGTTTCATCTATGTTGTCATAAATGACAAAATTTCCTTCTTTTTAGGGTGAAATATATTATTTCATGGTATATACAGGCAGCTCTCTTCCCTTTATTGTGTTTTCCATATATGGCATTTTATGCAAACTGAAGGTTTGTGACAACCCTGTGTTGAGCAAGTCTATGGGTGTCATTTTTCAAGAGCATTTGCTCACTTCTTGTCTCTGTCACATTTTGGTAATTCTTGAAATATTTCAAACTTCACTATTATATTTTTTATGGTGATCTGTGATCAGTGATCTTGGATGATGTTATTGTAGTTGTTTTGGGATACCATGAACTCTTTCCATATAAGGCGGCAAATTTAATGAATAAATGTTACACATGTTCTGACTCTTCATTCAGGGACCCCCTGGTCATTCCCCTGTCTCTCTCTCTTTCTCCTTGGGTCTCCCTCTTCCCTGATACACAACAGCTGACAGATACTTAGGTTATTTCCATGCCCTGGCTATTGTGAATAATGCTGCTATGAACATGGGAGTACAGAAATCTCTTTGAGATTCTTTCTTTCTTTCTTTCTTTCTTTCTTTCTTTCTTTCTTTCTTTCTTTCTTTTTATATATACCCAGAAGTAGGATTACTGGATCATACAGTAATTCTATTTTGTAATTTCTTGAACAACTTCCATTCTGTTTTCCATGATGGCTGTACCAGTTTACAGTCTCATCAGCATTTGTTATCTCTTGTCTCTTTGGTAATAGACATCCTAACAAGTGTGAGGTGATAACTTTTGTGGTTTTGATTTGCATTCCCCTGATAATTAGTGATATTGACCACATTTTCATGTACCTGTTGGTCATTTGTATGATTTTTTTGGAAAAACATCTGCTTAGGTCCATTGCCCATTTAAAGAAAAATAGTTATTTGCTTTTCTGCTGTTAAGTTATGTGAGTTCCTTGTATATTTTGAATGACAGCCCCTTACTGAATATGTAATTTACAAATATTTTCTCCCATTACATAGGTTGACTTTTTGTTTTGTTGATGGTTTCATTTGCTGCATAGAAGCTTTTTAGTTTGATGTAGTCTAACATGCTTATTTTTGCTGTTGTTTTCTTTGCTTTTGGTGTCAAATTTTAAAAATTATTACCAAGACCAAAGTCAAGGAACTTACCCTGTATGTTTCTTCTAGAAGTTTTATAGTTTCAGGTCTTATGTTCAAGTCTTTAATCCATTTTTAGTTAATTTTGGTGTATGGTGTAAGTTAAGGGTTCAGTTTCATTAGTTTGCATTTAGCTATTCAGTATCACCAACACCATTTATCACAGAGACTATCCTTCACCCATTGCATATTCTTGGCTCCTGTGTTGAAAATTAATTAGCCACATATGTATGGGTTTGTTTCTGGGCTCTCTATTCTGTCCCATTAACCTATGCCAGATTTTATGCCAGTATCATACTGTTTTGATTGCTGTAGCTTTGTAATATGGCTTGAAATCAGGAAGTATGATACCTCCAGCTTTGTTATGCTCTGTCAAGATTGGCTATTTAGGGTCTTCCATGGTTCCATACAAATTTTAGCATTGTTGTTTTTCAATTTCTGTGAAAAGTATCATTGGGATTTTGATAGGAATTGCATCATACCTGTAGATTGCTTCAGATAGTATGGACATTTTAACAGTATTAATTTTTCAACCCATGAATCTGCGTCAAAAAGAGATTAAGTAGCTTGAACACAGTCACACAACTGTTAGGTGGCAGAGTGGGAATCTCATCCTGGCTACTTGGATGCCAGATCCTTTGCTCTTAAACCACTCTACTGTCCTTTCTTATAAATGGAAAATAACAGAGAGGAAATACATGAAGACTTGAGATCAGAAGAGCAAAGAGTGGGGCATTTCAGAAAGTGAGATTAAAGAGCAGAAGGTAAACTTTCTTACACTGGGAGTCTCTGATCAAGGGAGAAATAGCTGACCATATAATTGAAAAAGGTTTAGATGGCCTTAAGTTTTAACAACTTGAGATAATTAATTAAATTGGGGGCAAGCTAGTGACACCATGAAGATTCTTTGCTCCTTCAGTATAGTTGCTAAGACCTAAACTAAGGTTATTTTCATTCTGTGAAGAAGCAACCTTCAGAGACTACCGACTACGGTCCTGCCTTGCTCTTAGTTAACTAGAATTCATGTCTCTCTATCGAAGACAGTGCTTACTCCTCCTTCCTCCATCTCCTTTGTTGAAATATCCAGGGAGACATACAATAACCCCCATCTCTTCCTGTTGTGGCCCATGTTTTCAATAAATTAGGTTGGTAATCTCACTGATGTCAAGTTTATCCTAATTGTGGTCTAAAATAAAATTCAGTTGTTAGGCAACTGAAAAAGCTATGATTTAGCCACAAACTGTGGCACAATTCAGAAGAAATTTTATAGCTACAGTTTATTGAAGCTAGACATTGATCTAAATGCCTTATAGGCACTGTTTCATTTACTTCTTACAATAGGTAGTTTATAAGATAAATACCACTATATACTCATTTTTGAGATAAGAAAATGGATATTTTGTAAGATTAAGTTATTTGTCCAAAGTTATACTACTAATTATTGGTGGCACTGAGATTAAAGTATTGTAAAATATGCTTTATAGTAGCAACTAACATCAAATTTGCTTTTCTTTTTTAACAAACTGTATTCACCAAAATATATTCTACGTATTTTTACTGCAGAAACTTGACTATAGACTTATTTTAACACTGGAGCATTAAGTCCCGAGAATTTGGATGTTTTAAATAAAAGTTTCTAGCATATATATATATATTTTACATGAAGGAAGCAGAATTTAACTGTGATCCGCATAATGATATATAAAATAAGATTTTGATCTGACTATTTGGAATAATTTTCTGCTACTTCTTGTGCTTCCCTTTTGAATAAAGTAGAATGTATATATAATATAGAAAAGAAAATATTTTTAAAAACTAGGAAAGATTTTATATCAGTTTATCTGAAATAGTTACATTTTATTTCTTCACCACTTATTAGACGTCTTCAAAGAAAATAAGAGGTATTTGAAGTCAAAAGTTTCAGAGTACCTATGCATAGTAAGTACATGATAAATACTTGCTAATTGATCAATTCATCACACATGGTCAATTAGAATAAATGTGTGCCAAGTGATTACCCAACGAATTCTAGAAATCGTTAATATTTTTATTTAGTATACAAGACAAAGCTTTATTTTGTGTTACCAAATCATTATACCTTGGGTTACTTACTGTGCTAACCATTAGGGTTGCAAAGATGAAAAAGATACAAGAATTCTCAAAATATAGCAGGAGATACAAGCCAGCAAATCATATCACCAAGATATGTACCAAGTTCAAAGGGATGATCTTCAAGGCAGTGCCGAAGTCTCTAATGCAATGAAGGACGTGAAAAGCCTATAGAAGTGGTAATACCTTACCAAATTCCTACTCAACCTGCAAATTAAACTGGTTTTGAGGTTGAGTAGGAATTTGGTAAGGCCATCTATGATTGAAGCTTATATAGTTGATTACTGTGTGTATGTGGAAAGTTATGTTGGAGGCTGAAACATTGTGGTAGGCGGAATCCTGACCTCCCAAGATATCCAGATCCTAGATCCTGGAACCTGTGATTATACCTTATAGAGCAAAAGGGACTCTGCAAATGAGGTTAAATAAGTTAAAGATACTGAGATGGGGGAAATTATTCTGGATTACCCCGGTGACCCTACAAGTGATCACCAGTGTCAAGATAAAAGGGAGGCAGAGGGAGATTTGACTACAGAAGAGAGGAAGGTGATTGATGATGAAAGCAGAGATCAGATGTGTTTTGAAGGCAAAGGAGCACAAGCCCAGGAATTTAGGCCACTTGAAGCTGAAAAAGGTAGTTGGATTTTCCTCTCAAAGCCTCCAAAAAGAAACAGCCCTGCTGATAATTTGACATTAGCCTGTGTATCTGACGACTTCAGACTTCTGACCTCCAGAACTATCAGATAATGAATTTGTGGGGTTTTTTATACTAACAAGTTTGTGTTAATTTGTTATAGTAGCAGTGCATGAGCTCCTACCCTGAAGAGCCTCAGTAATAATGTAACTGTTTATTTCTAAGATTCTAATAAGTCATATGCTTAGATTTGAATTTCAAAAATATAGCTATAGGGCTTCCCTGGGGGTTAAGAATCCGCCTGCCAATGCAGGGGACATGGGTTCGAGCCCTGCTCTGGGAAGATCCCACATGCCGCGGAGCAACTAAGCCCGTGCGCCATAACTACTGAGCCTGTGCTCTAGAGCCTGTGAGCCACAACTGTTGAGCCTGCATGCCACAACTGCTGAAGCCCACACACCTAGAGCCCGTGCTCTGCAGCAAGAGAAGCCAGTGCAATGAGAAGCCTGTGCACCACAACAAAGAGTAGCCCCCGCTAGCCACAATTAGAGAAAGCCTGTGCTCAGCAACGAAGACCCAACGCAGCCAATAAATAAATAAATGAATAAAAATAATAAATAAATTTTAAAAAAATATATATAGCTTTAGCATCAAGTCAGAAAAATAAAATAGTGAATGAGAAGTGGTAAGAGGACCAGTGAGGAAGAGACTGGATTACATATAGGAAAGGTTTTTCTTGTGTGGGAGCAATAGAAAAAGACATACTCCAAAGATATTTTGGATCCAGAATCAACAGTCTCTGATTGGATTATTGGGGTGTTGGAGCCAAAGGCAACTCCAAGATTTATAACTTGGTTAACTGAGTCATGAGATAATAGGGAATATGTGTGTGGGAACAGGTATACAGATTTAAATGTATTTAGCTTTAGGTTCTTGTTGGACATCTGCATGGAGATTGATATTTAAAAATGGAAGTGGCATGCAGTAGAGAGGCCAGTGTACCAATATGGAGTTTGGAGAGGTCTTTGGGAATAGCATGCTCCCAAAGAACATGGAAGGATAGGAAAGAGTTCCAGTTCCAGAATCCTGGGAAACATAAGCATTGAAAACTGTGTGTATAGAAGAAGTTCCAATCAAAGAGACTGAGAAAAAAAAAAAAAGAAGGAAATATAAGGAGAAAGAGCATCAAGGAATGGTGATATTGAATCCAAAGGAAGAATTTTATGGAGCTCTGTCCTTTCTTGCATACCAGGAAGAGAGATAATAGAGATAGGTGATTGCATAGCATTAGTGACGTTTTGGATGAGATTATAATTCAGAAATCTATAAATGTCTTTACCCCAAGAATTGAGTTAAGGGATTAGAAAATAGGATATAATCAAAAAGGACATGAACTTCAGGAATCTATAAAATGCTTCATATGTCTGCCCTTTTGTACTTTAGGGTATTTATTCTAAATTTTATATTCTTATAATGATATTATAGTAAGTACATTTAAACCTGCCCCTCAATTATTATGAGGTTTAAAAGTAACTGTAGTAACTCTTTGGGATTTAAAAAAGGTTCTCAGCCATTTGGGTTCATAGTCTTCATGCGTATTGATAGGATATTCTGTCTGCTCTTGTAAATAAAATGCTATTATGGTTTCTGTTTAGAGGCTGGGAATTTTCACTCTCTGGAAAATGAAATTAGAAGAGATGAAACAGTTATATACTGTAGAAACAAGGATACCAGTTGATCTGTGAAATGTGAAGTTTCCGATGCAATCATGAAGAAAAAGATGTTTAGAAAGGAAAATGTTATCTACCTTTGAGTGCCCTTTTAACTTGGTCATGGTGTCACTGTGATCATTACTCCTGAGTAGTAAGATTATTAATCTCCATTTGAATAAAAATAAATAGCCAGACTCAAGTTTGTATAAAACCATAAGACATTCTAAAATTCATATTTTCCTACTTCATATTTCACAGATGAAGAGATTCTTTGATTTGATCAAAAGGCTACAAAAATGACTGTTTCCCCTGAGTTTTATTCACATATAAAATTTAATTTCAGGGGACCCTGCTTTTGAGCTAAAGATAGTCTTTGTTACTAACCATAGGTTACTCTGACTTGAGCTGCTATAAACTATTAAGTCAATTTAAATTAATCTCCCCTAGGGGTATAAAAATGAAATATTTCTTGTCACATTTTTAACATATTTATCACACCAAGCTTTATATGTTCATGTAAATGGATTTGGATCTTGTTTCCAATATTAAATCATGGAGCCCTGAAGAGGCAGACATTTCTCAACACCCTTTCCCTCCTCACCAGTGATTTGGGCAGTAGCAACTGGGGGTTCATTTAGGGATATATGTTGCTTCTCTTGGAGATTTCACTAATTTTTCCTCAAGGCCAAGCCACTGGTTATATGACTTCAATAATTGTCTCCTTCCTTAAGATAGTCAAATATACCCTTTACTGATTTAGAGACTATTGATGGATCCAATAGAGTGGGTGGTAAACGAAGAGCATCTCTCTCTGGCTTCCAAGGAAGTTTCATAAAAATTTTGGGTTTCCTTCTCTGACTCACTTTCCGGTGCAGTGATACACTCTGAATGGTGATGATGGGAACTGTTGGTGCTGGTTTGTTATGATGGCTGCTCTAATCTGGTGTTTTAGATTTTCTTCAAATCCAGGATTTGCCAGTAACTACTCATGTAAATTTGGGATAAAAATTATATTTTGTGAACATCAGTTTTATCATTTGTAAATGGGGATGGTAGTACTTAGGTATGAATAGTTTGGAGGTTTATGAAAGATAATGAAAATAAAGTTATTAACACAGTGCCTAAGTCACAGCAGACATTTAATAAGTAAAAGCTATTCAAATTATATAATGATATGTATATGTGTTATGATATAAAAATTATGTATTACTACTGATTTATGGAAATATACACTTGACAGTTTGATCTTGGAGGAAGCTTCCTGTATTTCTCACTGTGACTGCCTAATGCCTGGCATATCTGTGGACAAAAACAGAGTAAAGGCTATTACGATTAGATAAGTTGTCTATTTTGATTCTACTTTCATAGCATTAATATAGTATTCAGATATACCACTTTATTTAATGCAGACATTGGGAATGATTGAAGCACTTAAAAAAAGAAAGAAAAAGACAAGTAAGATATATACTGACATTTTTAGGTTCATACATCATTGGCTGAAACCTACAGATAACTGAGCAGAGGCCAGGTGTCAGTGTTTCATGCTGGGTGTTTCATGAATGAAGTCAACAGCATTTGAAATTAAAATCCCTTTAATGTAATAGTACAGACTGGCCCACTGTCGTTAATGGTTACTAAGGAAATTGGCAATCTGACTCCGTTAAAGAGAAGAAAATATTGTTAAGCACTTATAATGAGCTATGTATTTTCATTTATAGTATCTCAATTATTAAAAACTGTTATATGATTTTTTATACATTATTAGATGAGGTAACAGAAAATCATAGACGTTAATGAACTTTTCTGAAATTGGACACATGAATGAATAGTGTAACTGGAATTCTTCTCAATATAATATTTCAAGTTATAGGCATTAAAAAATTAACATAAGCAAGGTAAAAATATGGCTTGATTATTATTCTTTCTATACATAAAATACTTGTAGCCAGTTCATGACTGTCAGAAAATAGAATCAAATAGTTGGGTATCAGAAGTAGAAAGTGTTTTGGGGGGGAAGAGGTATAATCTCTCAAATCTCTTTTCTTTTTCTTTTTCTTTTTTTCGTGATTTATTGTTAAGGAATTAAGAAATAGAATTTTAAAATATTTATCAGATTTTTAAATGAAATCTCATGTCTCAAGAAATAACAAGGCCTAAGAAATTGTAAAATGAATTACTAAATGTAAATCTATTGTAATTGGTAGTCTAACAAAATTATATTCCTGATTTTGGGTGTTCTAAGTGAGTGATTAAATTTTTCTTGGCATTTGTCAATTTAGAGGTTTATGTTCCAAGATACAAACTTTTAGTTTCAATTCTTCCACTAACTCCAACTTGGTGACTTAGGATATTTTTATCACTACTGCCCCTACTTCTCTATTGATAAAATGTTAATAATAATGTCCTACTTCACCAAAAGGGTAAATTAGTAAAATATAGTAAAAATTCTTTTGACCATTAAGATTATAAAAAGTAAAGTTTGAGGTGTTAATATAATCTAAGCCTGCTGAATTTCAAATTTTATGAAACTTGCAAAACTATTGTGGATAATGTAAAGTATTTCACTGAAGCAGTAATGTAATTTTAATATTCAGTGATGGTATTAAAAGACTTAGCATTGCCTAACCACAGTTCCTTGTTCTGTAAAAGGATGAGCATCTTTCTTTTATTTTTTGGTACTCTTTTAAAAGGCTCTACTCACAAGTTGAATTTTTTTAAGGCTAGAGAAAAAAAAAATCCTAATGGAAAAGTAAAATCTCAACTTCTTGGCCTGAAACCACATAACACTGTTTTTCAGATGGGAAAAAAGGAAGAGCAAAAAATGTGATGAACCCTTAATACTATAAGCTCCTCTAACTGAGATGTGGCGGTAATTGCTTTTTATTTTTTTTGTAGCATCTCCTGGAAATGGTAATGCTTTCAAGTGAGGATCAAAGAGAATGACCTACATAAGAAATAGATTGCAACATGTAGTTACATTTTTCATCCTTTGTAATATGCTTCTTGCATCTACACTTCTAATAAGAAACACAGCATAATGCTCATCATTTTTTAAAATGAGTTGTCACTAAGGTCAGATAGGATACTTGGAAACTAGGAAAAAAATATGATTTGGACCAAGGTGTTAATGCCAACAGATGGATCACTAGATGAATCAGGCTTCACATACCAGCCTTGTACATTTAAAGGCAATAAGATTGAACATTCAGAAAAAATATAATATAATAAATATATTTTAACTAGTTAAAATTTTAACTAATTAAAACATAATAATTATATTTTGATTAATTAAAATATTAATTAATGAATGAATTTTTGTATGTACATATTATGTATATTTTGTATAAATATATATTGTATTATGTATCTGTATTCCTGAATTTTGTGTCTATATATGCACATATATACATACATACACACTGTATATATATATATACACACACACAGATATGTTATCTATTTCTAATGTACTGTGTGTCATCAGAAATACTTAAAAGATTCATTGAAAACAAAATGATACTGTTTTTAGTCTTAAAAACAAATTTAATTCACAAATTTTTGTTTTTTGTTTTTTTTCCAATTAGGCAGTGTACCTCAAAATATATAGTTACTGGTAATTTTTTGCAAGGAAACATATCTCTTGCCAACTCATAACAACGCCAAAGTTATGTAGTTAGTGTTAGTTTTAATTTTCCTAGAGCAGTAGCACCTTAAGATTTTATTAGGTAAACTAATGCATCAGATATTTTCAATGATAAAAGTTGCCAGAGGAGACCAGAGTTCTATGGAAAGTTTCAGTGTCTAGGAATTTGTGGAGAAGGAATTCAGTGATACCAGGAAAAAGGCAAACCACTTAATTCATGAATTTTCCCAAGGCCTCCTTTCTTCCACCAATAAATTAAAAAATAACTGACACTATAATGTTCCTTAAAAAATGATGTGGTCATCTTCTGACATCATTTGTAAATGTCCTTGATGGCAGAAGAAGGTGAAACTATTTAGGAATTGCCCAGGTGAGGGGAGTACATTGAAAAGAGTCACATTTGTTTTGATTGAAAATGATTCTTATCCTATCAAGATATCCAAAGTGGTGTTCTATAGTTATAGCATCACCCTTCCTTCAAAAGGTAAAATTAATTTCTGCAGAGAGTCTAGATGTAAGCTTCCAAAGCCATTTCAGGGAGGCCAGAATGAGCTGTTGGATGTCTGCCAACATGCACTTAACAATTTTGGGACAAGCATAAAGGGCTACAAGGATCCAAAAGGAAATAGAAATGGATAGGTCAATATGCTTGTAATAAAAGGAAATTCTTCAATAAAGAGATAGCTGCATTGTATTTTACATAGCAGATTTATCTATTCCGCTGAGAGTTTGTTATATATTTCTTGAATATCTGTTTATTGAATCTTACTTGACTTATAATCATGATAAAATCTGATATGTATTTCTAGTAAAAGAAATATTGTTTCCAAGAAATTAACTTCAAACAACAAACCACTTAAGCAACTTAATGAAATGCCCGTCTGATAGGAGAACAGTGTTCAAATTAAACACATTATATATCAAATATTTTTTAAAAATTACTTTCATTTGGCAGCAATCTTGAATTTTAAATTGAAGCTGACCACCTCACAGAGAGAACATCCTGCATTGAAGCCCTTCAGCTTCTATTAAAACATCCTCCTGATATTCTCCTGCAATAAACTCTGCTCAGGCTTGCACTTCAGTGAAAGTGATACTGTTAGAAATGAAGGAATCAATTCTGACTAAATGCAGGAGATAATAAAAATATGCCATTTTTCCAAATTGAAAGTGCCCAAGCAAATGTGAAAATGTTCTTCGACTTTATAGAAATTATCTGTTAAAGAACCAGAAAATTCTTTATTCATCCAATACCTAGTGCAGAAGTCCTTAGGCTTGTTTTTTCAACCGAAAAAAGAAAAACTAAAAGAAAAAAATTATCAAAAATAAAGGGATGCTCAATACATGTGGATTGACTAAATTATTAATTTTTAAATGTATTAATATTTATGAGTTTTATATTATGAACACTCTAAAGAATTTCTGTCTGTATATATGGTATATATTAATGCTCACTTTAATTAAAATACCCCCAGAAGTTTTCAGTGATAAAACTTGTCAAATATAAATAAAAAATATTAAAATTTCTAAGTATGCCTTTTGTACTCATAGGAATTTTATTTTTACCTGGAGATTCTTTTATTTAAAGGGTCTTTAGTTTGTATATGAAACAAATTGAAAATTTTAAAATTGAGATTAGTATATAGATTTGCTGTTTTGGTTTTTTGATGTTTCATGTTTTCAATTTAGCAGACAGTGGGAAAGTGTTTCATGTACTGTGTTTGCCAGGAAAAAGCAGAGTATTCTTCATGCACATACCAAAATTTTGGCTAACAAGCTAGAAATCTATACCTTCCATGAGAAGAGGGGAACAAGCAGTAGCCATCCAGTTCAGTAACTCTCTTCAGAAAGGGCTGTACAGGTAAAGAAATCCCCTAATTTGGGGGATTAGGTTCAGGATTTGGGGAGAGATCATGTGTTTGGTGAACCATACTTATTCCTCTCCTTTAAGTGATAGCTCTGGGAAGCTCTGGATTGCGTATCTGGATTCTAGACCAGCTATCAGGGCTAGAATAGAGCTTAGTTATCCTGAAGTTAACCTCCTTATTTTACAGGGAGAAAACCAAGTCTCACAGAGCCATGACTGTATCCAGGATGACTCCTATTTGTACAGGATGCAATGCACAGACAAGGAGTGCATTATAGGAAATTCATGTTCAGATGTGCCACTTAAAAATGTCTGTGCTCCTCTCTTGCTCCTCTGGAAACACTTATTGTGATCCTAAGAATTTAATAGGGTTTTAATTCTAAATTCCCTCTCTTCCCCCATCTGTCCATCTAGACAATGGTCACAATTGAAATGGTCTTGAACGATGAATGATACTGAATACTTAACAAGCTATTTTAAATTATGAAACTATAATTCCACAGAAGGTTGTTGTAATAAAACAAGTGGCTTATGTGGCCAACAGAACCCTTGTATATAATATTATAGTCTCATAATTCAAAACATGCTTAATTGTTATTTGATGTTACACAAGTGTTCAAGAATAAAAACCTCGTCTTATTTATGCTTCAGTTTTAGGCTCATAAAATTGCCTAAAATAAGAGATTTTCTTCCTGCCAAGCTGGCATGACTACATGTTAGTCACTTGGAATATTCAGGTTCACCTTTTCAGCACATATATCAAGCAGTCTCCCTAGCAGTGAAAGTTTATAGTTTTCTTTTCAAAATGTGTTGCTTACTACCCTGAGAACAGTATTAAATAGGTGAATGTAAATAATACAGATTCTTCAGTGCATATAGAGTGGTATTTAAGAGCACTTGCAAGAAAGATGTTTGCAAGAATGCTAATTTAGGCACATAGATGTATACTTTGTTTGGTGACCAGAGCCGGTTGTTTGGTGACCAGAGCCGGGAATCTGAGAAAGTCCATTCTATCTCCATGACCTCTAAAGACTGAGTTTAAGGTTCTCATTCGTAAATAGTAAATATTTTATCAAGTATGTGTTAAGCTTATTTTTCTATTTATTTATAATTTTGTTTGGCTGTTTATTTGCTTTATTTAAGAAAGTCCCGGGTCTGGAGGAAAGAAAATACTGGTAAGATTTCTAGTATTTGTCTTCATTCAACTCTTTATGTCCAAAATCTGAAAATCTAGAGTTGTCGCTAATTAGGCCAAGCTGCAGTTACTCCAGCTCACTTACTGGCTCTGTGGAATACTTGAGTAGAAGGCAAGCTGCAGGTATGCAGCTCAGCACATCCTCAGTCAGTCAAGGACCTTGTAACTCAAGGGTCTGGTGGCGAACATTGCAGCATCCATGCTGATTGATAGAAATAGTTCCTAAAAGCTTCCGTTGTCACCCAGAACATGATTATGTAGAACATTCTATAGAATTTTATTTATATTCAGTAGCATATGATATGTGCACATACAACTTTTTTCATTATTTTTGGAGAAATTATATTTGAGAGTACTGTGCTAAGATTTTAAAAGAAAATCATCTAATTTATTTTCTTTGTTTTTTTCTTTCCTACATGTTCTGCTGTATAAATTAGTAATCATTTAGTGTTAATATTAATCTAATGGAGTTAGTAATTTATATACATGCATTTAACTTTTGTGTCATCTTGATCAAAGCAAAAAACACTTTACTATGTATTATGCAGATAGGAGTTAGTCACTAAGGTATTACATTTGTGATCTATCACTATGCATAATAGGAGAGCCCAGTTGAAAATAATTATTTAATGTTCACTCCTTCTTTTGATTTTTAGTATAAGGAAATTTAATCTAAAATAAGAATGCGGCACCAAATGCCATATTCATTCTTCTTCCCTGAAAATTGCATGTTCTAGACAATCATTCATAATCTTGTTTCTTCTTGAGTAAGGAACAATGACAATCTACAAGACACATTTTAAATGTTTCAGTTTCTTTTATCCCATTGTTTTAAGGAAGGTATCAGTGTGACAGATAGCGAGCTTTCTTTTTGCCCAACTTTTCAGGTCATTTTTTTCAATTACTTTTCAACTAGGATTCAGTCCTAGTTTAACTTTACTATTTCTTCAAATATAAGTGTATTTAATACCTTTAATAAGATAAAATTTCTTTAATTTTCTTTTTGAAATGCTTTACAGGCTAATCCGAGGGTAATGTGTATCTGTATATGGAAAGGCTAATGGAAATGGGAAGCACAGTCAAGAGCACCTTGATCATCCTTCTGATGTGATAGATAAAGAAAGTGAACCCAGAGAGATCAAGTGAATAGTACATATTTTTGAAGCACTGTTAGATATGAAATTAGAATCCCGGTTTCCAAATGTCCCCTTTCCTAGTAAAAATTTGTGAAGATCCCAAAGGCACATAATTGAAATAGCTGTCGGTCAACCACGATGAATGGAGTTATGCCGGAGATTTTAAGGAAACCTCTGAATGTTAGAAAATGGTCAGCATCTCTGGCTCTCCATTGAATTATTCTGATACCTTTTTTATGTTGGGTAGCATTAAAAAACACATCAGGATTTTTTAAGGCTCATCATAAACCTCTAATACTGCAGCACCTTGTAAAATGCATCCAAGTGCTAAACCCACCATTCATTTATCTAAGGTCCTATAGGCACTTAACTCAAAATTGTAGAGATTGTGCCTAATAGCCTACTTGTATGCTCAGCTGATGCACTGTAGATATAGTAGTTCTGTGGGTAGTTCTCTAGGAATGTTATGTCTGGCTGCCTTTTATCTGAATTTATTATGTCTAGCAGTACTGTGCAGAAGTCCATGAAGTAGTAGATAACTACTGCACTTCTGAGATATATATGTCTCATGGGGTATCCCCCAATTGGAATTTCTCCAGATTTTATTTTGACACAAAATGGCCTCAGTTGCTTGGGTCTGGACTCTGAACTGTGACTGCCTTGGCAGTCTAGAAAGTATTGCAATTTGGTGAACAAATCATGTACAAGAGAAGTTTAAGATGGCATTGAATTAGGGATTAATATTAGTATAAAGGCGGTTGAGGGGAGTGGGGCTGTAAGGGTCCTTCAGGTTTTTCACTTTAACAACCTATTTTCAAGGATGGCAAACCGAGCTGATAAACTTGTCTTTGAACTAAAACTTGGAGAGTTATTACAGGTGTCAGACTGGAAACGACATTTATTGGCTGCCTCTGAAAATGTCAGCCTGGTCCTTTTGATGGTAAAAGGGTCAGGTGCACAGACTTGGGAGGTCTTAGAGGTTTTTTTAAAAAAATTAGAGTATGTGGATCTACTTCACTGATGAAATACTGAGATTTAAGCAAACTAAAAAATGACGGTTTTCTAGTTTATTACAAAATAAAAATAAATGCATATACATATCAGAGTATTGGATAGGAAGAGTATCATTTTTATAATTCTTTGAAGTGTATTGGTATACTGGAGAGCTTATACATATGTGTATTGTATTTAATGTTAATGGATCTAAATTAAAATAGTATTAAATGATTCAAAGAATCAGTGATACACTTTGCTGCTAGTCTGATATAAACCTCATATTAATCTAAAATTGGTGAGGACATATATTCTGAGACAGGAAGAAGATAATATAGTCAGTGGATTTCAGAAGAGTATCTCATAAAACTTTAAATGTATTTTCTGAAGTTGCATCTTTTAAAAACAGTTTCTTGCAGTGCTATGCAGCAGTGATTGCTGGAAAATTCTTTATGTTCAGTGGAAATTGTATCTCTAGTTCTGCCTTTCTTTAGGAGTGGCACAAAATGGCTTTGATTGTCCCCTACCACTGTTTTGTAATTATTCTTTTTCAAGTTTGATATCTACTGGTCCTTCCACTAAAGGTGAATAGGAAGGAAAAAAATTGACATTTGCAGTTAATTAAGAGGTAATGCCTGACCCAGTGGACACCTGGTTTGGGATTCTGAATTTACAGCTCAGTGGGGAGTACTAAACTTTAAAATGACCATGTTAGCTTAGAAAACAGATCTTATTTAGAACTGCCAGTCTGTTGCATATTAATATTGTGCTCTTTCTGAGGCTAACTGAAACCTTTGTTCCCTTATCTGTGAAATGGGTTCATCATTATTCATGATAGGTAAATTTTTGTGAGGTCAGGTGAAATAATGGATGTAAAATTTTCGCAGAGAATCTTACAAAATATGAGCCTGATAAAAGTTAATGACAAACTATTATTTTGATTCTAAAACAATTGTGTAAAATTGCGATGAATACAGTTCTAGATAAAATCCCATGAAAAATGTTACTAACTCTGCTACTAGTTAATTCTACTTAAAAAAAATGTTAGATACCTGCAAAGTGAGGTTATACATAAACTACATTGAAGTTACTTTCACTGTTTAAAAGGTAGCATTTAATTGAAGGGAACTGTATATAGGTTGTTATGTGAAAAACCAAGGAGATGCAAGTAAGAACATCGTTGTTAATTCAGAGGACCCTCAAGTATACTGAGGAACTTTATTATTCAATACAGATTGAAATACTGGTCAAAGACTTGCTGTGTGCTATATCTGGGACCATATGAGGTGAGTACTGATTCTTCTAGAGCACAGAGGACTTCGGTTACTTGTTTAAAGTTATTACATAGCTCTTATGAGTGAAGTGAGATTGCAGCTAACTTTAAAACCTGTGTATTCTGGCTGCTGTGGTCGCATTACAAAGCACCCCAAAATTTTAGTAGCTTTAAACAACAATCCCATTGATTTTTGCTCACACGTCTGCCGCTTGGGCATGGCTCTGCAGGTATAGCTTATGTCTTCTCTACATGGTGTCAGATGGGGTGACTTGAAGACCAGGTCAATTCAGAGTCAGCTGGAACATCTGGAATCAACTAAGGGCTTACTTACTCTTAGGCCTGGTGCCTGTACAGTGAAGATTCAAATAGCTGAGGACCTCAGACATGTTTTGTTTGTTTTTTTGTTTGTTTGTTTTTTATCTCTATTCATAGTATACATGTCTGAGCTGGGATTCATTGATGTAAATATTGCTGCTCTCCTCTAGAGAACTGCCCTCATGTGACACTTCACCAGTGGTTGTGAGTCAGAGGTACAAAGTTGTCCCCATGGCCTGAACGTAGGCAACTCTGCAATGTGGTTTCTGCTCCAGAGCCCTCCCCCTGGACTGCAGTGGAAAACATAGCATCTCTTGTTACCTTCTCCTTTCCCATCTGGCTTCACTTTCTTACAGGTTTCTGCAGATGAGCACTCTCCCGATTTAATCAAGTGCTACTGATTCCCCATCTTGGACTTCCCACAAGGAAACCCAGTCTAAGACAGAGGGTAAAAGTGCATGTAAAAAGATCAAAGGAAAAAAAGTCCTTATTAGAATAAAGCAACAGACAACATTTCTCATTGTAACTTTTTAGAGACATTATAATGTCTCTTCCCTAGTGTTAATTAATTTGGTTCTAGAGATATATTTCTTGGGATTTTCCAAGGTTCCATTAGAGCTTGCTCTTTATAATTCTTGATATTGCTTTTGCTGGGAACTGTATGCAGAAAATCCAGGTGCCTGGTTATCTCTTGCACAGCTTGTCCATGTACACTGAGTTTTCTTCTAGCCTCCCTTTTCACACATGAAGCGCAGGACACACTTTTTAAGAGAAAAAAATCCCCTTACCTATCTCAGCAAGATTAAACACAGAGTCACATAAGCATAGACAGCTTTCTGTGGATGCTGTTTTTACCTTTAAAACAGAGTCTTAAGTTTACATTATTTCACAATATCAAATAGTGAATTTGGTGATTCAGGTGGAATTTTAGACAAAGATTGAAGAGTTAGAAGTTGTCTAAATATGCAGTTGATACACTCTGTGTATTTATAGAATCTAGAATATATTCCTTAGAACAGGCAAGAAGAAGAGTAAAGTTGAGTCAGTAGAAATGTATAAAATAGCATGTAATTCCATCTGTGTTTTGCTCTGGGGGAAATTAGATGAATCTTTTCTTCAAAGGTCTCCTCTAACACCTTTCATGGTCTCTCTTATTGTAATGTAAACATTTGTCAGGGCCAGGAAGCCAATCACTCCTCTACCCCTTGATACTAAACACATTCATAGCAAGACAGCCCAAGAAGGCATCAGCCCACTGAATCCCCTTTTTTAAACCCAGAATCATTATTTCAAAGTAACTATTTCCTTCTAATTGTTAAGGAAAAGAGTCTTTTGTGTAAAATGTGTTTTAAACCTCACTTATCTTCAGAAAGTGAAGGCATAGGAAGAAAGCTTATGATTAATGACATCCATAAAAACTGAATGACAGTATTTTTATCCTTGAAGTTATACTCATATTCTAAAACAGTAATTTTAATTTCTTAACTCACAAGATGGATTTCATCAATGACAGTATTTTAAATCTCCCAGTTATGTTTGAAATTTGAAAGAATATTTTCTTAACCTGTGAAGTGGACTAAATCAGGCATTTCACTGGCCAAAAATCTTTTTATGAAATAGTTACTACTTTTTTTCCTTTAAAGATAGAAACATTTCTGGGAAAATATGGTGTAGAAGTCACAGAAGTGCAGATCTTTTCTACTGCTTTAAAAGAAACACGATAAACAAAAATATGTGAAAATAGTAAAAACTTAAACCTATAACCCTCAAACATAAAAAGAATAGACTCAAAATTTAGTATTGAATTTATAGTACGAGAGCAGAAATTTTGGCAGTTAATGAAAGGCTCCTTATTTACTGCTCCCTAAAATAATCTGATATATGGATAAGATTTCAGTAATTAGAAATAAAAGGGCTAAGGGTAGGGGTAGGAACGCCAGAATAAAAAGATATAGCATGTTTCTCCAGGCCAGTGGAGGGGTGAGATTTGCTCCACAGCAAGTCTGGAGAAATGTGGCTCTTCTGGAGATGTTTTTGATTGTCACAGCTAAGAGGGGGGCAGCAGTTGCATCTAGTGGGGAGAGACCAGTGAAGTTGTCAGCATCCTGTGAGGCAAAGGGAAGCCCCTGCATATTAAAAAAAAATAATTATTTGGCCCAAAATACCAATAGTGCCAAGGTTGGGAAACCTGTTCTGGCTAAAGCCTCTCTTTCCCACTAATGAAAAATTATGACCAAGGAAAATTATACTCAGAAAAATGAAAGTGATTAGTATTTGCTTTCTGTTTTTATTTTGTTAATTTAGCTGCATACCGCATTAGATCCTAAACTGGGGGGCATTCACATATGGGATCCTCAAAGTGGATCAGGTTTTTTCAAAAACAGATATCACTTGTATCATACACTTGGCCCGTATCTGTACCCGTTTATTATAATATTGCTGTGTTCCAGTGGGGTTGACTTGCCTGTCATTTCTGTACCAGGGGAAACTTTTCTGGGCAAACAGTTGTACACCTGTAATAGCCTCAGGGTGGCCGCTTGTGACTACACCAATACATTTCCTCCCAGGTTAGCTTTGCCTCTGGGCTTTTCATTATTGTTTCTATCTTCTGTAAGGTTGATATGTGTACAATTTTTAAGGCTCCCCCAGAAGAGTAACATTGGGTGGCAATTTCTCCGATTTATTTCCTAAATTCTTCTTAATGGTGGTCTTGGTAAGTAAGCCCAGCAAATTTTGTAATAGCTGTAAGCACGTAGCTGTCAGTTTGAGTGGAGAAACTCCCATGAAGAGAGCAATTAGATTTCCTGGTGCGATCAAATATATTTTTCATGAGAATTGTCTTTGCTGTAACGCCCAAGAGCTATGAGTGTTTACTGTGGGCAGGCAGTGTTGCAGTTGTTGTAGACCTTGCTTGCTTTGAGGGTTGTGCAAAGCTTGCAGTTAGTATTATGAGAGGGTTAGGTTAGGGAAGAACTCCCAAGATGATTGCAGTCCCTGATTTTTTTAAACAGGCGAATTTTAGGAAAATGTTTGTCAAGGTCATACTCTGCTTCCAGGAGTGCTGTACTCACAGTTCAGTTCAGTTGGCACTTTGGCCCATTCCCTGCAGTGGAAATTGGAGTGTTTGAATGAAGGCCACGGGCTATGGGTTGTCCACTGTCTGGCTCCCTTGTAACGCATGCTCACGCCCTTGTTAAAGAAAGACCATTGCTTTTCTTGGTTTGAGAGTGCCGACCATGCTCCCTCTAGTTCCCACAGAGCGAGAGGCAGAGGCATTTCAGCAGATTTTTGGCAAGTTAATCTCAGTGGCAGGATGTGTAGCTTTTTCCTCAAGAAGTTGTGAAAACCTAGTAGAGCCTGGTTTAGCTAGAACCTGTGGATACCATTTCCATTTTAATGAGGAGGCCTCTGTTGCAGACCCAGTTTTACAGGGACCTGTTTCCATTACCCTGTGTATAAGAGGAATCTCAGTCCACCAGGTGACAGGCACTGTCCAGTAAGGGCTTCAGCCTTCATAGTGCCCAGTACACTGCTAGATGTTGCCCCTCTAATGGTGAAAGTATCTTTGGGCTGAGTCTGGGAGCCACTTTCATCAAAAGCCTGTAGGTAGGCATTTTCCTGTCTTTTTGGCTCTTGGAAGCAGAATTTGGGGTGGTCAAAACTTCTGATTGTAAATCCTGTCCTCAAGACATGAGTTGAAGAACGAAGAACTAGCCTCCTCAGTTTATCTAGGGTATGTTGTCAGTTAGGTCCCACTGAAAAGTGGAAGACTTGTGAGTGACTTGCTAGACAAGAGCCTTCAAGTTTTAGAGGTGAAGAGTAAGTTGGTAGCAGAATCCAAATATTCCTGCCAAATGTTGTGAGAGGCTGAACAGCTAGGAGCTTGTCTTTTACTTGATTGGGGATAGTTTTCCCGTCTGAATTCCAAATGTATCTCCCAAATTTAACAGACTGGGAAGATGTTATACCTAATGCAGGTGTCCAGTCCTTCTCAGTGTTTATTCACAGTTGTGATGGTCTGTGAGACAGTCTTGGACAGGTCCAGTGAGAAGGGTATCATCAGTATAGTGTCAAAGCCAAGTCTGTGGTGGGAGTGTGGGGCAAGTGTCTAGGTCTTAGCAGCAAATCCCTAAGAGTTACTTAGGCACCCACCCCATAGGCAATGAAGGAAGGGTGTACTGTTGGCCCTCAAAGGTGAAAACACATTGTGGTTGACTCTCCTGTGAATTTTTTACTGAATAGAGCATGCTAGCCAAGTCTGTAACTCCAAATCATTAACTCATGTTCTTCTGAATGTTTTCCATTAAGGTGAAAGTATTTGGTAGAGGTGCTCTAATAAAGGGAACAGCCTGGTTTAACTTTCTGTCCTCTATACGTATCCTCCACTCATGAGCAGTGCTATATTTTTTTAATTTTTATTTTATATTGGAGGATATTTGATTAACAGTATTGTGGTAGTTTCAGGTGTACAGCAGAGTGATTCAGTTATACATATACATGCATCTCTTCTTTTTCAAGTTCTTTTTCCACTTAGGTTATTACAGAATATTGAGCAGAGTTCCCTGTGCTGTACAGTAGGTCCTTGGTGGTTATCTATTTTATGTATAGCAGTGTGTACATGTCATGAGCAGTGCTTTAAGCACAGGCCATACCGGGAATTAAAATGTGAGATAGTAAGACTCACTACCTCTTCTTTAACTAAGCTACGACAGCCATAGTCACTCAGTGCCTTGTGTTAGGTGATATTGCGGTATATTTGTCACCTGCACCATAGAGGAAGGTTAGCTGGTTCCCACTAGGCAGCACCCATCATTATGGTAAAGACTTAGGCTTGTTCTAGGAGGTTCCCTGCTGACTGAGGAGGCCCTTTCCAATCATGGGAAAAGGGGCAATGGGGGCAGCGAGGGGGGAAATGACCAGGTCAGAGGCATCATTTAACAAAAATGGGCCAGTCATTTGAGTGGTTGAACTGGTAATTACCCCTTTACTTCATCCTGCTCCTAAAATGCAAGATCGTCATGTCCTGGAGAGAATGAGGGGGTCTTAAAGCATCAGTGCATCCTGGCATGACTGAGATTTGAGCACCTGTGTCCTGCAGAGCCAGCCAGTGTTGTTTCTTTTTTGGAGTCCAAACTACAGTTAATGTGGTGAAAGGGTGATTATCTGCTAGAAGGAGCCCCTTCAGAGACCTCTGGGGATCCATATGTGGGGGTGGGTCCCTGCCACTGGCAAAGATCAAGGACAGGCGCTGAAGGCAGGGCAGTCTCCGAGGGAGACACCTGTTGTGAAATGTAATCTAACTCTATTAAATCTTGTCATTATTCCACCGATTTACCAGAGATTATTCAATTTGGGACTCCCTTGTGGCTTAGATTCCAAAATAACCCCTCTTGATCATGTTGAGTTCGTGCTTAAAGAGGGCCTAGTTGGTTCGTTTGTCCTGGGGGTGGGGGTGGCCTCACTGTTGGTAGTAATTTTGATGTAGGCCAGGTGGGATATTATTTATAGAATTAATAGGTAGCACTAGCTCTGAGTTTACCTTTCAGGACTTTCTGTTAAATCCAGGGCAGCTATGTTTTGCTGAATTGTTTTATCATGAACCATCATAGCCAGTAAAGAGGACTTTCATTTGTCAGGCGCCTCCTTGAGAAAAGATTGTGCAGACTCAGGACCCAGTTCAGCCTCCTCTGGACTTGCCAAATTATTATCTGTTGCCCCCAAAGCCCAGTCTAACCTCCCCAACTGACAGAGTAAGTCCTTGGCCTTATGTGACATTTTCCATGGATGGCCAGGCAGCTGACAAACTTCAAGTAAGGTGGGCACACCTTCAAGCCTTAAAGTCTACATTGTAAAGGTCTGTGTGAACAGAAATCCAAAACCTCCCCTGGTGGTCACTCCCAGCATGCACACTAATTGTGGGATCCTTTACTGGGGACCCATTTTTCCATCCTGTGCTATCGCAACCAGTTGTTTAAGTTTAGCCATTGGTAAGTGGAACTCACCCCTGCCAATTACATTCTGTATATAGTCAGACAGCCCTGTAGCCATCTGTGCAGGTTCTTAAGGAGGGGCTGGGCCCGAGGTTGAAAGAGAGGATGTATTTCCTTCTCCAAAGGAGAAATGGACCCTCCCTCTTGACTCTGTGTCCTTTTTCTCTTTATTATTTTGCTGGTGGTTGTCAGCAAAGCCGAGAGTAAATTGTCTTCATCATTATCATGATGGTGCTGTGCTGGCTTTTACTCTAGAGGTCATCCGTCCTTCTGTCTGGGGTCTTGCCCTCCCTGTGTCTTCCCAGGGCTTTGATATTATATGATTAAAATAGCATGGAACTGTAGAGAATGGACAAGATTCTCTGGGAGAAAAATAGGAGTTAACTAGTTGAATATGAGGGAGAGTTAGCAAAAAAGGAGCAGAACCAACCCAGTGACCCCAGTGCAGGGAGTGTGGCTAGAGAGGTGGGAACCAGGATATGCAGTACATTGAAAGCACAGTTGAAAGTCTTATCCTGAGAAAAATATGTAGTCACTCAGGTGTTTTCACAAGGGATATGATAGGATCAGAATTTGCTCTGAAAAATCTTAGCCATAGTATCATTAAATATGAGAATTAAACATGGGTAAATTAAGACAAAAAAATTGACAACAGGAAGTTCCAGAAGTTTAAAAGGATAGTATATTTTTGAATAATTATTTACCTGAGAAAAGTCTTGTATAAGGAATACAAGTTAATTAGGCCTAGGATCTTTTATTTCTCAATGCTCTTTGGAAGTTTCTCTAATTTTTTTTTTTTTTTGCTTTTGATATAGTGGAAAATTTTTAAAATATATAGATTTTTGTTCATGTGTTGGTAATCTGTATTGTTATTTCAAACACAGGTGCTTATAATATTTGGTTTCAGAGTTACAAAATTTTTTTAACAAGATATATCCAGTATAGATATCTTCTTATCTATTTTTTCAAATATATGTTAACACTCTTGGTTTTCAGACTTGGACTTACTTTAGATTAGAAAACTTCTATTACTTTTACAGTATTATTTATTCTTTATACTTTATTTTTTATTTTTTTAATCTATGGGTGATCTGTTTCTGTAATTACTAAAAATAATTGTAATTTTATTAGTATTTCATTTGTTTTATATTTTTCCTGTTTCCTTACTTTTTGACTTCTTATCATTTGAATTTTCTACAGTTTATAGCCTGCTACTTACTAACAAAAACCTGATTTAACTGTTGTTTACTTTGGTTTTCATTTTAATGGAGTTATTCCTTGACTTAATTTGTTATACATCTGTTGACTTAAAAAAATGCACAACATGAAAGTTGCAAGTTAAGTTTTATTTGGAGCAAAATGAGGACTGCAGCCTGGGAGACAGCATCCCAGATAGCTCTGAGAAAGTGTTCCAAAGAGACAGAGGGGAAGCTCAGTATATATGTGGTTTGGTGAAAGGGAAGAACATGCAGTCAAGCACATATTGTTTACAAAAGGTTACTGCTACTCACAAGGAGCAGTCGTTACCATGAAGGATTTTAGTGTTTTTCTAGATATGAGGAGATACAGGAATTGGGCCCATAAAGTTGGCTCCTGAAAATATCTGACTGTTTAAGTACGTGTTCTGCCAGTTTTTCCCAGAGCACAGAGTGCCTCATTTCAGCTCTCCACCCTGAACCTTTCAGGGGCATTGACAGTCAGCAGCTGCAGCAGCACATGATTGAATCTTTGTAGAGGTAGATGGCAAATGCCAATGGCGAGTGCCAGTTGTAGTTGGCACATCTATCACTTTCACAAAATGTTTTTATTTGTCTCTTTAAAAAAAATTTTTTTAAATAAGAGTAATTTACTCCACATCTTTAGTTCATTACTTCTCTGTTTCTCTGTTAGCAGTATTTTTTTTTAATGTGTCCTGTTTCAAATGCTGCCTATTTGTCTATTTCAGTTTCTTATATGATGTTAGAAAAAGTATTCTTTTTAGATTACCTGAAACACATCTGGTAACCATCCTTAACCACATCCAATCAAACAGAATTAGTCATATGCTTAAAATAAAAGAGAAAGAGCAACAAGATTGTGTGAAATAATCACAAGATTGTATATAAATCTTTTGTATAAAATAACGGAAATAAAGTCATCATTATTTTGTTCAGTAGATGTAGTTATTTAAGGAGAACCATGTAAGGACTGATAGACTCTCTCGTTGATCAAACTTTAGTCAGGCTCCTCTGGGCCCTCTTCTTGATGAGGACTCCACTTTGGTCTCTGTCCTTGCTGGGGCTGCGTAGCCCATTTTTAGAAAAAATTCTGTTAAATGGGTTTAGCAGGGATCCCCCTATCCTTGATGTGTCCTTTCAGTAACTTTTCATCCACTGGACCCCTCAGTGCTCCTTGGCTATAAATCTTCAATTGTCCTTTCTGTATTTGGATTTGAGCCCAGTTCTGTAATGAGGTTGCTTTTTCCCTTTTGCTATAGTTTTAAAATAAAATCTATTTTTATCCCTTTAACTGCTGTCCAGCTCTGGTTTTCTTTAAAAGTACACTTTAATAGTATATACCATACAAGGATACTGTACATTGAAATTTGAGTCAAAATACTAAAAGGATAGGAAATAAAATTAGAGAAGTTTTAAAAAATGAAATTAGGCGTGTTTTTCTCATGGAATAAAAGAACTTAAAAGGGCAAAATAGTAAAGGAAAGACCCGAACAGTGGGGCTCAAGCTGCAACATTCTCCAGAAAACCTTGCCTTATTAAGCTAATTGGTTTCTGTTTGCTTCCTCTCTGGCCCCCAGGTGCTTTCACCTCTGCTCAGCAGGGTTCCCAGTTTTTTCAGAAGGGTGTGAGTGTATTACTCAGTGTGCACTAAATACTCAGTAAAAGCTAACTTCCTAACTGCCTGGAGGTGAACTACCTTCCACAACAAAGCTGTAGAATTGCTAAATAGGGAATACAGCCTGGAGGACCACCTCCTCCTCCTCTCAGCCTTGGAGACCTTTTATTGGCTGTGGTGTGAGAGTGGCTAATGTGAATTAGCAAAGGGGAATGAGGAATGTCCCATTTTGTGTTCAGAAAAGTAAAAACAAACATCTTTTCCAGGGTGCTTTTATATACACTTATACCATGATACGCATTACCTCCATTGCAAACGTAATTTTAATAATTATTATAATAATGAATGAACATGTATCTTATCAATTATAAATTTTCTGTTTTTTTAATTGAGCATTATGTTAATGTTCATGACTTTAAAAAAAAGTATTGATTTGGAGAAGTCATTGGTACTCTCAAAAAATAATCTCCGTAGAATTAATTTTGTGAACAGGATTATTTTGTAAGAAGTCTAATTCCCGATGTCACAAATAAGATTTGTTTATTTCACAGTCAATCTTGATTCTTAAACTTCAGAGTGCAGAACTGATATTATGTAAAAATGTGATTTTTGAGAATGAGAGTTTACAATGAATAGATTTTTAACATTGCCTTATCTAGAATATTTTTCTAAAATTATCTGTCAATTTTTTTGCCTCCTTTGCAACTTGTAAAACATTTAACTGGAGTTACACTGGGTAAGTTACGTGCCCAGGAGTTCACTGCATGCAGTTGGGCAATAGTACTTAATTCTGTGTCACAACACATTCTTTAATCATGAATGCCTTTCATTTTGATTTTTTTTTATTGTGGGCCCCATTAAAAAATAATTTATGATTGCAAATTTTTATGAAATAGATTGTTAGGTCACTTAGCTACCTTACTTGATAGTCCAAAAATGTTATTCTATATTTGAGTACTGCAAACAGCATCTAGATAGACGTCTTCTTAGAATAGAAACAGATTGACATTTGGTTGTTCTTTGCTGTAATAAAAGAGAAGCATGGAAAAAGTTTAGCTTTTGAAAAAATTTTGGCAAGTGAACGTAGAAAAAAAGTTGATTTTGTTCAAGCGTTTGACCAAGCTTAAGTATTAGTCAAAAAAGCTGGGAATGATCATGAAAATGGTGAGAGGTTATTTTCTTCATTTCACCAGTGCTTATAAAAAGATCAGTTTTCACAGCAATACTTACTGAACAAAAATTAGTAGTTTCACATACTCATATTTACTGCAGGAAGGGACCACAGGATCTCAGTGTTTCTGAAAGTGGGATTTTAATGGCTGTGTACTATTTAATAATAAGACAGCAAATGGATCTTTGGTGCAAGTTCAGTTTTTGAGTATGCCAAAGAAACTAGAGTTTACAGCTAAATAAATAAATCATGTTCAATACCTTGGTTGAGTTTAACAAAATTTATTCAGCTGGATGAAAAGATTGCTGGGGACATTGTAGGTAAGGTTTCCAGAATGTAATTGAGGATGTCAAAACAAATCAAAACAAAATGCACTAGTGTGCAGATTTATGCTCTGCACCAGACATTCCTAATGCTTGGGATAGTTACACACAAAAAAGCCTTCAGTGTCAGTTATGAAATTGTATGATAGAGGAAAATTAATTTCTCTCTTCCTTTATGATAACACATTCTAATGGCTCTAGCTATAGGAGAGCATTTTTAATACAAAGGCCATGAATTATATAAACCATGCATGAGATTTGACTGGAAAGAAGTAATTTTCAGTATGCCAGTGCTATGCTGTATTGCGTAGAACAGTGTTCCAATAGAAATATGTAAGTCCTATATGCAAGATAAAATTTTCCTAACAGTTACAATGAAAAGAGTAAAGAGAAAGATGAAATTAAGTCTAATAACATATTTTATTTAACCTAAAATACCCAAAACACCCAAAACATTATCCTTTCAACATGTGATCAATATAAAAATTATTGATGTTTTACATTTTTTTGTGCTTTTAAGTCTGGCTTACAGCACATCTCAATTTAGAGTAGCCACATTTTAAGCACTCAGTAGCCACATATTGGATAATACTGGCTTAGAAGAAATACCTATATTACTTCTTCACTTGATTGCGGTAGTATAATTATCTTCATACATTTATAGGCATTTATTATATTAATAGTGATTAAAGTTAGAAATTTAGTCATGTAGTTGGGATATTTCTCTGTAAAGCTTAGATATTGATTCACCAAAATCAGTATTTTCAAAGGGAAATGCTTCATTTGTTTACACTAGTTGAAATGGAAAGCAAACCTCCAAGTGTCATTTTTTATATTACTGGATTCTCCTAATATGCTAATATTATAAAAGCTTTTCTCCCCTGTGCATATTTGATATCTGAATATTTCTTTTTAAAAAATATTTATTTATTTATCTGTGTGTGGGGATCTTTTAGTGCGGGATCTTTGTTTGCAGCATGCAGGATTTACTTCCCCTGGCCAGGGATCAAAGCCAGTGCCCCTGCATTGGGAGTGCAGAGTCCTAACCGCAGGACCACCAGGGAAGTCCTCGAATATTTCTTTAATGTATAAAATGGATATACAGTCGAACTATTTCATGGGAGACTATACTTATGATTGAAATTTTATAAATCCACATATATGTCTTCCATTTTCAAAGAATTGAAGGTCTGTAGCATCCATGCTTCTAGGAACACTGAAAACAATTTACCTGCCCTTTCTTTGTCACAGTATCCTAACTTTCTGAATGACGCTAATCCCTTAACTTGTGTGTCACTACTCATCATGAGTTAATGAGCTGACCTCTCTAAAGAGGTAGCCTAAGCCAGAAATAATGCTGCATATCTGTCAGTGAGAAAAATGGATAATGTGTATGTTTAAGAGATGGGTAGTACCTGGACAGGGACAAAGTATTGATAAATCAGGTAGTCAAATACTCTGCTCATGAGGACAGTGTCTGCCTGCTCAGACAGGCTGTGAAAGTGTTAGTGGAGAAGAGTCTGGAGAGTCCTCCTCCCGTGGGCCTTGGATTTTGGTAAGGACGCAAAGAAGAATCTGAGGTCTTACCTGTTGCAAGAGAGTTTATTGAAGATAAGGAGAAAACAGAGAGGACACCTCAAGAGAGAGGTGGCCCAGGTCAAGGAGGGCAACGGCCCCAGAGGGCTGGGGTATAAAGTTTTTAAGGCAAGGCTTTTGCATAATCCAGGAGATCGTCGATTGACAGTCTTAACTGAGAGCTGCAGGTTATATAACAAGAGGTTCTGCTGCACACATCCTTCCCATAATTCAGTCTGTTACAATCTGATGTATGTATTCATAGCATATTTGTGAACATTTAATAAGCCTAATGGCCACCAAAGGTTATCTACCGACATCATAGGGTGAGGTGTGCGCATGTGCCAGAGTGGGGAAAGCCCCTCCAGTCGGCCACTGGGGGATTTTTTCTGGTCCCCTGACCTTTTTGTAGCACTGATGGGGGTGTGTTTGGGGAGGGGTTGGCAAGTAGCTTGGCGGGATTAGGCAGCTGTTGGATGTTCAGCTGGTGGGGCTGCCTCTCGTTGCTCATGGCTAACTTCCTGCCTAACAAAAGTAGAAGGGAAATATCAAATCATGAGCAAGATTTACTCAGATCACCTCTTGGAGCACTAATCAACTGGTTTGGCTTAGAAAACAAAAACAAAAAACCAAGTAACTGAATAGTCATCCTTAATATAAGTAAAGGGAATGAGATAGCTGATAGCAAATACTTCATCACATAATTAAGGTTCACAGGTCACATTTACTAACAATTTAATTTGATTGACAAGCATTGGTTAAATTTTTAATTAAAAGTTCAAAAATCAACATAAACCCATGATCTTTTTATTTCGTATCAACATGTTCATCGTGTCCCAGTAGTGCAGACATGTCTGCTGTTAACCATTTTAATTGCCAGTTTAAGTTTTAAATGTCATGATAATGGACCACATCTGAAAATTTAAGCATTCTATTAAGGTTCATTAAGCACAAACACTTCTAGTCATGGTTATAGTACATAGGTCAAGAATTGGTACCCTTATTTTGAAAGTGATAATTATTTTTCTCTGTTACCTATTACCAAAGCAGAATGGAATGAAAGGTAGTGTCAGCCCTTGAAAAAGAAGCATGATGACTTGAAAAAGTTATAGAGTATGCTGTATCTAAATAAGAAAATGTTATGGTAACAACATATTAAAATGTGCATTGAAGGAATGTAAATATTAACTGTCCATTTCAAGTCATAAATTATAACAAGTAAAATTAAAATATAAAACATGAATTAAAGGTAATTTTATTATGAAGCAACATTATGTATTTGTTTCAGAAATTTGGTAGTATCTTTGATACACATTTTTAACAGTCAATATAGCAAAACTGCCACATAGAAGAAGAATTAAAAGCAACTAGTAGGTATGGTGAATAGATTAATAGTGTAACCATAAACATCAGTACTAGTTTATCCATAGCATGATTGACAATATTGTGGCTTAGCTCCTATATGGGAAAAAAATGAGTGACTGTTTTAACTGTATTATCAATATAATGTTTAAACCTTATCTGTGTGTGATGTTACCAGTTTCACCAGGGTCCTTGAGCCCAATGAGTCTTATCCATAAAGAAGATCCAGAGGCTGACAACATGAAATGACTTAGGATGTGCAAAAAGCATTGACCTAAAAGAGACATTTGAAATCACCTAGGATAGGGCCTTTATTTTATGGATAGAGATCATTTGCTGATTTTTGCCAAATAACTTGCCTCTAGACTCACAAGGTCTTCATTCACTTTTTTCCATTAAAAGGGAATTCTACATTTCCTTTGGGAAATTTGCCCCCTACTATCAAGGCATGTGTTTCTTCTTTTATTTGTGGCACTTGGGATCTTCGTTGCAGCATGTGGGATGTTTAGTTGTGGCATGCGGACACTTAGTTATAGCATGCAGGATCTAGTTCCCTGACCAGGGATCAAACCCAAGTCCTCTGCATTGGGAGTGCACAGAGTCTTAACCAGCTGGACCACCAGGCAAATCCCTAGGCATGTGTTTCTGATGGCCAAAGTCTACCTCTCCTCACCTCCAGGAAAGGAAGCTGCTTGGCTTTAGGCATCTTCTTGGCCAGAGTGGTGTAACTAGGCATACATTGAAGCACCAGCAGTGAGTGGTGCTCATCTCTCTGCTCCTTACCCCACAAATTCAGCAGTGCTGCAGAACAAACACAGAAACAAACCAACACGCTCAAAACCTTGGGGCAGATACTCAGAGATTCAGACAACCTACAATGGGTGCACAATAAAAAAAAAAAATTATCTTTGCAAACTACTGAGATTTGGGGATTGTTTGTTATTATAGCATGTTTTAACTTAAGCTGACTGACTCAGGAAATCAGGTAAAATATGTCCAAAACTGAACTTCTCCATCTTCTCTGAAAAATCTTTTATACTTACAGTCTGGCTTGTATCAGTTTTATGTGTATGCAGAGTCTGTCTCCTGCCCAAAAACCTATGTGTGATCTTTCAGGCCTCACTCTAGACAATTACAGAGGCTTTACCTGGCAGGCAGGACTCTGGGGAAAGCTGCCCTCCTCACATCAGCCGTGGAGCACAGCCAGTGCCTCGCCAGTCTCTGACGGGGGTTTCAGTCAAGGCCTCAGCCTCCCCTGCTGGTGCGTGCTCTTACACATACTCCTAGCAGAGATGCTTCCATTCACAGGGTCCTCAGCCATGGTCTTCCCCGGTGTCTCTACCAAGACATCTTTACTGGGGGGAGAGGAGAAGACTTTAAAGATATTTTCCCCTGCTCCTAGCCCCACCCTCACTCTTTCCCTGGACCCCTGGGTCCATAGAATGGCAGCAGCCTTTTTTCAGGGCTCCGTCAGCGGTGAGATTCCCCAAGTCTGTGCTGATGCACCTGGCCCGCTCTGGGAGCCATTCCACAGGGAAGAATGAAACGTTGGGAAAGCATTTTCTGCTCTCCAGCCTCATGCTTACACTGTTGTGGTGATTCAGGCTTGTTGGTTACTTTCATTTTGGTTTGTTGTCTTAAGAGGCAGCTCTGACGCCTGTGGGCTTGCTCCTGCCAGCTCAGTTCCACCCCTAACAGCCACTGCAAAAGGATGGATATTCTCCCTGTTAATTATTATGTGATAACAATGTGACAGTAAGTTCAAAAAAGTTAATTTGGCCAAATGGAACGATAGAGCAAATTAAGATGACGTTAACTCCACTTCCAGTTTTAAAAGAAAATTCCATTACTTTTAATTTGATCACTTTGGTTTAAATTAGTATGTTTTAAAATTTGGTAACTTGAAAAAATGTGATGTGAAGAAGACCTTTAGAATGACTTGGACAATCAGATTGGCTCTTTGTCTGTTGTAATGTAATGTATAATAAATGAAGAGATTAAAAATCCTGTCCAATGTCTCTTTCAAAAGAAAGAAAAGAATTTAGTTTATCCAGACTCTTTACTTTGTCCCATAATCTAAGCATTTATACAGATGTTAAACATTAGGTTTTCCATTATGTTGATTGATTCCAGGCATCTTAAGAATATTCCTCTCTGTAGATGTCAGCACAATGGGTTTTTAAAAAGCTGTTGTTTTGAGTGATGATCATCTAGGGAAGGAATGTGACATTTTTAGGAGAATTCTACCATTTCTGTAAAATGTAAGATTAGCTCATGGTGGTGGAGAGGAATGTATAATAATGTCGAACATATCAAATTCTTATAATGAGGTCTTGAATACTTGATCATAGGGGGGAGAAATAAAGACAGATTCTTTCAAGGTATTTTATGTATTTAAGGAAAAAAAAATGTTTCTCAGTGCTGCTGTAGTCCTCAAAACACAGTGAAGGTCACTGCAGTAGGAAATGTCTCTGCTGATTTAGATAAATGTGGCCTCATTCCAATATATTCTGTTTTTCCTTTTATCCAATTGCAAACCTACCACAGGTTTTTTACTGTAGGCTGTCAGACAGAGCACAGATATTTCATAAACCATAGTGGGCTTATTAAGTTGGCACCAGTTTTAGCCTTTAGGGCAGTTTACTTCATGATTTAAAATACCCCCCCTTCTTTATTATAGAATACACCATAGAAATGTTCTTGTTTTGAAAACCTAATGTTAATGATCTCTGAATCCATGTGCTGGTATTAATATACAAATCTTAGGTAATAGATCATAGTTCATGAGTGAAGGTGGCTATGGAGATACTCTGTCGATGAGTAATTTACACTAAAAAGTGCCAAATAAATCAGCCTTTTAACAACTTGATGATTCTAATGTTTAATTTATGCCTGTGCTGTTTGCCATAATAAAATAAATAAGGGAAAGTCAGACTTAAAAATCATGTAACGAAAAAAACTTGGAACATAAAAATCATTTTTTTAGGGTTACTGTAAGCCAGACACTATTAGAGAAGTTCAAAATATACTCAGTGTTTATTTTATATGAGAAGCGTGTATGTGGGAATATCATTGTTACCATTTTCCAGAAAAGGAGTATTTGGTAACTTTCCCAAAGTCTAATATTTAGTGAGTACCAAAGCGGGGTTCAGACCTGGATACAATAATTTCAGAGTCTGTACTCTTAACCACTGAACCGCTAATACATTGAATAAAGGGTATTGGCTTCGCTAAAAAGTTCGTTCAGGTTTTTTCTGTAACATCTTAGAGAAAAACCGGAACAAACTTCTTGGGCAACCCAATAAATGAATAGATACAATATAGTTAGTAATAGAAAGAAAGTTGTAGGCAGAGGACTAAAGAAGGATACACTGATCAAGAAAATTAAATTAAAAATAAAATATCCAAAGTAGAGCAAATGCAAAATAAGAATTTAATGAAATATTTACTACTGAATAAAACATTTAAAAAGATATTAATAATATTTAATTAAACATATAGCAACTCGGACCAAAAACATTAACATTTTATTTGGTTACGATCACGAAAAACGAAGTATACTGTTAAGAGAATAAAATTACGTTAAAAGAAAGAAAAAGTAGCAACATGGAGTAAAGTCTCAACATGAGGTGTAAGCCTTAACACACTGACCTAATGCAAAAGCAAAAGCGATTGCATTGTGGTTAGGATTCCAGTTCTCCGCCCAGTCCCTTCATTCACTCAGGCATACGTGCATTCCTTCATATGATGTGAGTCAAAAATTATGTGCACTCTAGCTGTAGAATTTTATTTTAATTAACTTTTAGAAAAGACAAATACATTTTTCAGCATAGTCTCCTTGCTTTTCAATACACTTTGACCATCTGTCAGCAAGCTTTCACATTCCCTCATTAAAAAATGTTTTAGGCTAAGCTGCGAGCCACGAATGCACCTCTGTCTTCACTTCTTCATCAGAAGTGAATCTTTGTCCTCGTAGGGCTGCTTTCAGGGGACCAAACAGATGAAAGTCCTATGGAACAAGATCAGGACTATAGGGAGGGTGCTTTAACACCTCAAAACGAAGTTTCTGCAGAATGTGGACAGTATGGGCAGAAGTGTGTGGATGTGCATTGTCATGCAAAATCACAGTGCCCTTGTATAGCAGTCCTCTGCATTAATCCGAAGTTTAGGCTTCAGCACAAACGTTTCGAAACCTAAGTCTGTCGTGGATTATTTCATAGGCAGAGCCATGGCTGATTTGCAAATGATTTGCCTAATAATTCACTGTCACTCGTCTATTCGACAGAATCATTTCATGTATACACTCAGTGTTGTCATCAGCTGTGGACGTGGACAGGTGCCCGGCTCCTTTTTGATGGCTAACACTTGTGTGACCTTCCTTGAACTTCTCTATCCACTCATACACACTTCTTCATGACAAAACACTTTCTCCATACTGCGTACAAAGTGTTCGATAAATAACGGCACCAGGTACACCCTCAGACCACAAAAAAACGAATCACTGCATGCTGTTCTACTTTTGTGCAAATCACAAGTGGGACATCCATTTTTGCTTGCACTGCAGTTACAAATTAACTGATATAACACGTTCACACCTGCACAGCAGTGACTGGGGAGGCAGTAGCCTTGAATGGAAAGCACTGATAAGACAGTGTGGCCAACAGAAGTTTTAACATAACCGGAGTGCGGATAATTTTTGACTCACCCTCGTACATCTTGGGCATCTTCCATGTTGTAGGCACTGATACGAGCACTGGGAATTCAGGGGTACGTAAGCCAGACCCAGTCCACTCACTGAGCACTCCTTACATTATCCTTATTGTTGAGGGAGACAGATGATGAACACATTCATAACTAAAGCAAAGTGTATTTCATAAGTGCTGTGGGGAGAAGTAAAGCAGAGGAGGACAGGGAAAGCAGTTTTAAATAAGGTGATGAGAGAAGGTCTGACCCAGTAGGTGGTACTTCAGAAAAGAACTGGAGAAACATTTTGAATATCTAGAGAAAAGTATTTCAGTCAGAAAGAACTGGAGATACAACTTCTCTGAGCCTGGAGAGTGTTGAAAATCCTTCAAAGAAAGCAGAGAGACCTTATTAGTCTCTTGTAGCTGCTGTAGCAAATTACAACAAATAAGGTGGCTTAAAACAACAAAAATTCATTCTCTCATAGTTCTGGAAGCCAGAATTTTGTTATAAAGGCATTAGGCCACGGTTTCTTTGGAGACTCTGGGGAGATTCCATTCCCTGTCTCTTCTGGATTCTGGTGGCTGCAGGCTGTCTCTGTCCTCACATTGCCTTTCTTTTAGGGTCTCTCAAAACTCCTCTGCCTCTCTTTTATAAGGATATATATGATTGCATTTATGGCCACCCAGATAATCCAGAGGAAGCAGATACTCTCATGACTCAACTTAATCACCCCTTTTGCCCTCTAAGGAAGAATTCACAGCTTCCACTGATTTGAGGTGGACATTATTTGGGGGCATTCTTCAGCCCACCACAGAGGCCAATTTGACTGAACGCAGAGTGAGTGAGGAGAGAGCATGGGGGAGATGGGAAGAGAACGGTGATTGTAGATGGCATAATGATACTGGCTTTTACTCTGATTAAGATGAAGCCACTGGATGACTTTGAGCAGATAACTGACATCACTTGGCTTATGTTCTTAAAGGAACAGTTTTGATGCTGTGGTGAGAACAGATCAAGGAGGAGAAGAGTGGAAGTCAGTGACCAGCTGGAGTTCTGTTGTAGTTATCTGGGTGACAGATGTGTGCTAGATTAGAGAAGGCTGGGAAATAATAGTGAGAATGGTTGCATTCTAATATTATATGAAGGAAGTTTGGATGCTCAAGGAATCTGGCTGTACTTTAAAGCTAGAGCACCATTTTGCAGGAGGTCCCTGGGAGCATCAGTTCTTGGGAAAATATCCTCATCATGGAGAGTAGCAAGATCAGAGGGGCTTTGGTCATTTTCCAGTGGTGCCAACAACCCAGGCTCTCATATCTAATAACATCCGTGAAAGCTCTTGAACCCAACCTTAGCAGCTGACTTCCCATGGGAGAATGTACTAGAAAGCATGTCCCTTCTCATGTGGATAGATTGAGCTAATAAATGAACACTTAACACTGAGTGAACTTCACAGATCCAGAATTCCAAGTCATTTGTGACAATAGAAAATTAAAAAAAAAATTCAGTGAGCTTGAGGGATGCAGTTAAATAGAAACCTTAGCAAAAATATGGAAAATCATCAGAGCCTTCCTTTTAGCGGGAAATAAATGCTGGAGAGCAAAGCTGCAAACTGATAGTATGTTGGTGGAATTCAGCCCACAGATTTGTTACGTTTATAAAACAAAATGTTTGAATTTGTTGTCAACATTTAAAAATCGGGCATTTCATATAAAAATCAAAGTTCTCGACTCACTCCCTCTTGCAAGAGCACCGGAATTACAACTAAATGCTGAACAATCATCAATAAAAAGACACTGGAACTCACCAAAAAAGACACCCTACATCCAGAGACAAAGGAGAAGCCGCAATGAGACGGTAGGAGGGGCACAATTGCGTTTCAATCAAATCCCATAGATGCTGGGTGGGTGTCTCACCAACTGGGGAACAGTTGTACTGCAGAAGTCCACCCACTAAAGTGAGGGTTCTGAGCCCCACGTCAGGCTTCCCAACCTGGGAGTCCAGCAACGAGGGGAGGAATCCCCAGAGAATCAGACTTTGAAAGCCAGTGGGATTTGATTGCAGGACCTCCACAGGACTGGGGGAAACAGAGACTCCACTCTTGGAGGGCACACAAAAAAGTGTGCCCACCCAGGGGGAAGGAGCAGTGACCCCATGGGAGACTGAACCAGACCTACCTGCTGGTGTTGGAGGGTTGCCTGCAGAGGTGCGGAGGGTAGCTGTGGCTCACCGAGGAGACAGGGGCACTGGCAGCAGGGGTTCTGGGAAGTGCTCATTGGCGTGAGCCCTCCCAGAATCCGACATTAGCCCCACCAAAGAGCCTGTAAGCTCCAGTGCTAAGTAGCCTCAGGCCAAACAACCAACAAGGTGGGAACACAGCCCACCCATTAGCAGACAAGCAGATTAAAGTTCTACTGAGCTCTGGCCACCAAATTAGACTAAAGTCTTACTGAGCTCTGCCCACCCAGCCCTACCCACCATCAGTCCTTCCCATCAGGAAGCACACATGAGCCTCCTAGATAGCTTCCTCCACAAGAGGGCAGACAGCAGAATCAAGCAGTATCAGCAGTATTTCATCTTGTGGAACTGAAAATCACAGCCACAGAAAGATAGAGAAAATGAAAAAGCAGAGGACGCTGTACCAGATGAAGGGACAGGATAAACCCCCAGAAAAGCAACTAAATGAAGAGGAGCTAGGCACCCTTACAGAAAAAGAATTCAGAATAATGATAGTGAAGATGATCCAGGACTTTGAAAAAAGACTTTGCAAAGATCGAAAAGTTTACCAAAGACCTAGAAGAATTAAAGAGCAAAAAAACAGAGATATGCAACACAATAACTGAAATGAAAAATACACTAGAAGGAACCAATAGCAGATTAACTGAGGCAGAAGGGTGAATAAGTGACCTGGAAGACAAAATGGTGAAAATCACTGATGAGGAAAAGAATAAGGGAAAAAGAATGAAAAGAACTGAAGACAGCCTTAGACACCTCTGGGACAATGTTAAACGCACCAACATTTGCATTATAGGGGTCCCAGAAGGAGAAGAGAGAGAGAAAGGACCCGAGAAAATATTGGAAGAGATTATACATGAAAACTTCGCTAACATGGGAAAGGAAATAGCTACCCAAGTCCGGGAAGTGCAGAGATTCCCAGGCAGGATAAACCCAAGGAGAAACACACCAAGACATATAGTAGTCAAATTGACAAAAATTAAAGACAGAGAAAAGTTATTAAAAGCAACAAGGGAAAAACAACAAATAACATACAAGGGAACTCCTATAAGGGTAACAGCTGATTTCTCAGCAGAAACTCTGCAAGCCAGAAGGGAGTAGCATGATATACTTAAAGTGATGAAAGGGAAGAACCTACAACCAAGAATACTCTACCCAGCAAGGATCCCATTCAGATTCGACAGAGAAATCAAAAGCTTTACAGACAAGCAAGAGCTAAGAGAATTCAGCACCACCAAACCAGCCCTACAACAAATGCTAAAGGGACTTCTCTAAGTGGGAAACATAAGAGAAGAAAAGGACCTACAAAAACAAACACAAAACAGTTAAGAAAATGGTAATAGGAACATACATATCGATAATTACCTTGAATGTAAATGGACTAAATGCAGCAACCAAAAGACGCAGACTGGCTGAGTGGATACAAAAACAAAACCCATATATATGCTGTCTCCATGAGACCCACTTCAGACCTAGGGACACATACAGAAGGAAAGTGAGGGGATGGAAAATGATATTTCATGCAAATGAAAATCAAAAGAAAGCTGGAGTAGCAATAGTCACATCAGGTAAAATAGACTTTAAAATAAAAAATGTTACAAGAGACAAGAAAGGACATTATATAAAGATCAAGGGATCCATCCAAGAAGAGGAGCTAACAATTATAAATATATATGCACCCAATATAGGAGCACCTCAATGCATAAGGCAAATGCTAACAACTATGAAAGAGGAAATGCAAGGCAGAAATAGAGACACAGATGTAGAGAACACACACATGGACACCAAGTGAGGAAAGCGGGGAGGGTTGGGGGGGGGATGAATTGGGAGATTGGGATACCAGATTGTACACTCTAAATATATGCTGTTTATTGTCTGTTAACTATATCTCAATGAAAGTTCTTAAAAAAAAATCAAAGTTCTCATGTAGAAATCTGTATTTTCAGCTTGAGAAATGAAAAAACTGAGTAATAGTGGCTCATATTCCTACATAACACTAAGCTGCTGGAGCTTTGCAAGAGTTTAGAAATCCCCACATTCTCGTCCCTCCTCACTTTCTTTCCCAAATGAACTTACAGAGCTCTCTGTCCTCTGGTTCCAATCTGGCTGCTACTAAAGCCCACTCCATGGCTGGCATCGTGGTATGTCCCTTCTTCATCCTGAGAATTCTGCTCACCTTTGTTATATGCCTCATTCTTAAGATCCCAATATGTACTGCTTAGAAGTTTATTTCCTCATTTGGTGGAGCATATTTGCAGTACTTGGAGAACCAGCTAGAAAGTTTAGAAGAAGCACAGTCCACAAGTCCACCACCTTCACTTCTGACAGCAATGGCAAGTTTGGAAGTTTTACAGAATCTCCCTCAATTCTGATAATTTGCTAGAAGGACTTGCAGAAGTCACTGAAGTCTGCTTTACTCATGGATACAATTTATGACAGGGAAATAAAACAGGTAAAGATCAGCTGCGGGAAGAAACACACGGGGGAGACTGGGGAAGTAGCTTGTCCTCTCCCTGTGGAGTCAGGGAGGGTTACTTTCCAGGCATGATGTGGGGTCATATGCATGAAGCATTGCCAACCAGGGAAGCTCACCCGATCCTTGGTGTTCAGTTTTTATTGGGGTTTCGTTTACATGGGCATGATTGGTGGATTGATTGCACACGTGGTTGATTGCAGTTCCCAAAAATGATAGCATGTGACACCAAACCCTCACCCTAAATTATTTGTCTTTCTGGTATGGCCAGTCCCCACCCTAAGGTATGGTCAGGTTCCAGTGTGAAGGACATTGTTAAACTGTTTGGTATGATCCAAGACCACCAGGTAAAAAAAGACACTTCTACTAGGCATAAAATTCCAGGTGCACAGACCGGACCATCTCTTTGAGCAACAACAAATTTTCTGCTATGCATTTTTCTACAGTAACTCCCTAAGAATGGTACTCGGGAGTCAAAACATAAATAGAAAATTATTAAAATGTGCAGTGATTGCTTATTTGGATCGGTAAATAATTCTATCCTCTCCTTCCATCCAGTTCCAGCCAACACATATTTTTCACTCAGAAGGCAATACTTTTAGCTTTTAATAATGTTTTAAGAATTCTGGTAACTTTCTGACTCTTGGTCAATTATAGATGACTTGCTTTTGCTCTCTGATGTTTTTAGAAATTTCTCTGTGTCCTTAGTATTTTTAAATTTCACAATTATGACCCTAGGAATAAATCTTCATTCATTATATTCGGATTTGCTTGGCTTTTTAAAACTAGGAGCTTTATCTTTTAAATTCTGAAACTCTAACTTGTATTATTTCCATGATAATTGTACTTTTTCACATTTTTTTTTTGGAATGTTTATTCAGGAAATGAAGTGCTTGAATCAAGCATGTAATGTTAGCCCTTTTTCTTAATATTTTCATGTCTATATTTTGTAGCTTTTGGGAGGAAAGTTTTCAATCATTTTCTGTATAAGAAGTTTTTGTTTTTAAATTTCTACTCTTATAGGTTTAATTTCTTAGAATGTTTTGTTTGTTTTCTGAATGTTCCTTTTATAACACCTTGGTTTCGTTTTACTAACACACTCTTCTTTTTACATTTAAAGATATTAAATTTAAAATTTTGGAGTTTTTTTCTTGTGCTTTGTATTACCTTTTATTTTATTTTTTTCTGTTAGGTATTTTTGAGGGCATTAATGATTCCTGTAAGGAGCTTTCCTCAAAGTCAGGATATTTCTTATAGTTTATTCATATTTACTGTTAAAGCAGTATTATAGTTATTGGAAATCCTGTATGAATAGGTGGTGTTTGTTGACTGGTAGATCTCCCTGCAAAGGTGATCAGAGGGGAATCTGGCTTTTTTTTTAATCAGGAAAACACTAGTTTTTCAGAGTTTTTTCTCCTGGAAAGAACAATTGGAAGGACGGAGTCCTTCAGACTCCTACTCAGATTATAGGCCTGACTCTTAGCATTTGAGGGGAGCTGGAGGCCATAATTCAGCATATAAATTTTAATATTTTCTGGATGAAGATAACTACCACCACCCTCGATAACACTGAGCATCTCCACGATTATAATCTGTGTGGTTCAGTATTTCCAGGGAGTAAACTTCCAGTCTTTTACCAAAGTGGAAACAGATAATTGCTTGGCTTAAACAGATCTTCCTTGCTCTACGTTGGGGTTTTATCCCAATAAACCCATCATAAGTTAAAAATACCATAAGTTGAAAATGCATTTAATACACCTAACATACAGAATATTGTAGCTTAGCTTCACCGACCTCAAACATGCTCAGAACACATCAGCCTACAGCTGGACAAAATTACCTAACACAAAGCCTATTTTATAATAAAGTGTTGAATATGTTGTATAATTTATTGAATGCTGTACTGAGATACAGAATGGCTGTATAGGTATGGATGGTTGCAGGAGTATGTATAAGTTGTTTACCCTCACGATCATGTGGCTGACCAGAGCTGCGACTCGCTGCCACTGCCCAGTATCTGCTGCAAAACACTAGCCCAAAGGAAGATCAAAATTCAAAACGCAAATTAAGGTTTCTTCTGAACGCATATTGCTTTCACCCCTATCGTAAAGTGGAATCATCTGAAGTCGGGGGCCATCCATACTGGGGGAAGACATCTAAGAATGTCCTATAAACTTTCCAACAATCAAACTTCTTGCCATGTGACATACCTGATTTCTCCAAACCCTGAGCCTTTGAAGGGCTCTGCAAGGTGAATCAGCTTGCTCTTGATGTCCTCCCCCAGTGCACAGTTAGGTTTCATTTTTTCTCATGTGAGTACTTTAATTATCCATCGACTTCTCAGCTTACACAATGCAGTTGGCAGCTCTTGTCTGCTGTAGCATCCTATCTTGTTCTCTTTTCCCTTGTGAATTTCTGCTAGTTTTTTAATCTTTTTACTGCCATTTTGATGGCATTTTCAGTCTGCTTCCAGCAGGTTCTAGAGAAAAGCTTGTGTATTTAGCCTTCCATGCAAGACCAGAAGTCAAAATCGACTATTGACCAGTGTAGTGAGCAACCTCCAATTATAATGTGACCATGGTATTACCACATCTGAGTTTATTTCGTCTATTCAAAGAGTGAATTAATAAATCACATTTTAACTGCGTACTACAGGATTGTATATGTAATATGGAATAACTCTTAAAGTTATAGCAGATTTATTCTGCATAATCTGAGGATTTTTATTTTACAGGTACTTACAGATATGTTTATTTTAGAGCCTTAGACACATTTATCTCCTTGTACATAACCGCTTATGCGTATACTCATCCAATTGCTGTTACAAATCACGTTTATTGAGTACCTCCGATGACTCAGATCTGGAACTATGGACTGGGAGTGCAGAGATCGATAAGGTGTAATTTTTGCCTTCAAAGAGATCACAATTTACCAGGATTCCTATATGTAGAAATAAATTGAAACTAGGAGCTCAGGTATCAAACAAACTTACTCTTCAGAACACAGCATAGAGTCAGAAAGTAAGCAATGAAAGCTTTTGTAAATTAAAATAATCCTCATGTTGTTCAGAAATTAAAGCTTGAATGCTGTATTCACAGGAGTTCCTTTTAGACTCATGTGAATTGCATTTGTCCGTATTATAGATTTAATTCTAACAAGTTTATGTATGACTTCCCAGAATGCCTAATATTTAAAGTAGCAAATAACAGATGCACACTACAGCTAAGAGTGACAAAAGTGGCTTTAGTTTGAAAAGATGCCTGGCTGTGAGGAATTATCTACAACAAGCAAGTACTGGTGGAGTTAAAAGGCCAGGTGTAGTCCTGATCCTGCCACCTGTTAATAAGGTGGCCTTGGACGCGTCACATTAACTTTCTAGACCTCAGTTTCTTTATCTGTGAACTAGAAAAATGTACTGACCTTCTAGAGTTCTAGAAAGGATTAAGTAAAATAACACATGTAAAATACATGGAAATTAGTAACAGCATAATGAGTGATAAATATTTATTATTGTTGTGAGAGCACAACTGACTGGGACGCTTCAGTGTAGCTGAAAATGGCTCAACACAATTTCTAAGACCCTTCAGTTCAGCTGGGAAACATGTCTGCCAGGGTCTAATCCATAATCAGAAACCACTCTCTGTATTTAAAACACAGTGAATGGTATTCAGAGAATGATTTACATGGTTACAGAGTAGTTGAGAAGCTAAAAAAAAAAGGACATATTGAGGCAACCCAGACATAAGCCCCAGCAGAAAGCCCCCATCCTTCCTTGGCAGAGAAGATGCTGAGAAGCTGAATTTGAGGAGCCTGGATTGCCCAGAGAGTGGCAGCCCATGCAGGACAGATGAACACAGACTCAGTGGGAGAGGGAGACGTACCCTGGCTTCTCCCTTCTTCCACCCCTCAGTCCCCACTGACCTCAGAAGCTGGGAAATCCAGGAGGAGGTTGTGGTCCACTCTACAGGGCAGAGCAGGAGCTGGCCAGGAGTGGATGTGCAGGCAGACAGGCTCAGGACCGGCACTAGTGCTCAAAACATGATCACGTTCCCCACATTAACTAGAGGACTACTGAAACTATTGAATAATCAGACGCTAATGCACCCCAAAAATCAGTGCTTAAAATAATTTTTTAATTCTGCAAGGATCTTGGCAAGCTTAAGTTTTGTACTTTATTAAGATTATAGACGTGTGTGTGTGTGTGTGTGTGTGTGTGTAAGGAGAGAGAATGAGAGAGAAGAACAAGTGAATACTTCCTTCGCAGGCTGCGTGAAGTCTCTTTCCTATGGCACCCCTCACCCTTATTTTTGTTTTCAAATCCTCGTGTTGAACATAGTTTTCCTTTTTGAGTCTATTTCTCTCCCTTCCCTTCTCTTAGAAGTAAGGTGGTCAGATAGAAAGCTGGAATCATTTGTTATTTATTCCATTCCTATGGTGTCTGATGTAGTATCTGCCACAAAGCAGACATTTAGTAAATATTTATTGAACTGAATTGAGAAACTATGAATGATGAGACCCCCTTCTTCGAGTTCTTAATTCAAAAGTTGCTGTAGACTAAAAAATGATGGGGCAGCAGAATATCAGTTCTTGGAAAGCAGGTACCACACATTTGAAAGCTGTGTAACTATTTTGCTGTAGTATTTCCAGGTATTTTAATATAATTCCTTAATGGGATATTCTGCAATTAGTTCATACTTTGCCGTGAAAGCTTAAGTGATTTTCTTCTATTAAGATTAAATAGATCATTTGATATTCTGAACCTTCTTATGATGCCTTTTTTATGTTATTTTTAATATACTAATTCTTACATATGACAGTGCAAACAAATTATCATTTAACAAAATATCTCCTGTGTTTAGAGAAATCATCTTCCCATGTAAGCCAGCAGATGTGGCTTCTGAGTGTGGGCGTGTTCAGGCTGTAACATCTGTCACCACATTGATTGCCAGGTTGTAGTCAGTTGATCTAAGTGATTATAGAACGTATTTATTTTCTTCCTCACTAATGCACATGTATCTCTCTGAATGCTACATTACTTGAAAAGAAGCTGCATTAAAGGAAAAAGATATTTCTACGAATGAGGGATGTGCTTATGACACCATGTTTCATTCATAGAAATGTTCTGTTTGTTAAGAGTCCTATGTAAATACATATTGATTTCTTCAAACAAAAATAAAATAAAAAATAAATACTAAACTTTGCCAAGTTTTAAAATCACTCCTGAACCAGGTTACTTTAGGTGTGCTGTTTAGGTGTGTATGTTTCTCTTCAGAGTTGCCAAACATAAACTAAACTCTTCTGGAAGCACTGCACCTCCCCCTTGCTTCAGTGGTTGCAGTTGGGAAGAAAGAACAGATGAAAGCCATCCATGAGGTGTGTGTGTGTCTTTCAACCTCTTCTCTGCTCTTAGTTTCCAGTTTTTCTCTTCAAACAACTTCCGGTCCACAGTCAGCCCCTCTGACTTTCAGCTCTTTACCCTTTGCCACTATATTGCTGACTGTGCATTCTCAAAAAGGTCTTAAACTGGTGGCTGACAAAGTTATTTATAAAAATAGTGAGACTTTGATGTTCTTGTTTTCTTCCCTCTGAAGTATGCAGTGGCAGTGAAAGATTATGTAGACTAAATGACCTTTCCAAGGGTAACTTTTATTAGGAACCAAATGAGTCTTGCCTTTCATAGATGTTTTTTTTCTAGGCTTTATATGTGCAGGTAACTCCAAAGACAAGCTTCCTGTAAAGAGACATTGCTTTGTGGCCACATGCTCATAATTCTTGTAAAATGAAATCAATGAAAGGTGATTTAAAAGATCACCACCTCTTTGCTGTGAAATAACTTTATTTAATTATATCAAATAAATATAAAACACTTTGGTCAGTAATTAATGGGTAACAGTATTTTATATTTATTGATAACAGTAAAAATATCTATCATAGAATTCTACATGGGAAATTCAAGCTTTTTAGTACCTCGCAGGGAAAACAGAGTAACCATACGAGAGTGACTGTGAAATGAAATAATTTTTGAAATTTGAAAATAAAAATCTGTCAAGAAAACAAGGTAATTCTAGAATCTCTGATGGATATTCCCTGCCCCCAAATCTTTCTTGCATGTTGATATCTGCCGTAGCTTTTTTCTTACTTTGAAGTTCTGGACATCAGTGACTGTTCTTTCTAGGAGGACTGGCCCTGAAGTTCTTGACCTGGCCTTTCCTTTTCCTGTCTCATCCCTTGTGTGGACAAAAATTCTTCACTAATTCCTAAGACCAAGCTTTAACTTTAACAATAATTTACTTATGGTTTGGAAACGATGAAAGGTGAATGCAATACAGAAGGCCTTACATGCCACCTTCAGTGGGTTAACAAAGGAAGAAAGGGAACAAAAATGCGAGTTACATCTACAAAGGGTATCAAGCTGACATTGTTCTAAAAAATACTAACTTGCTAGGGTTATTAACTGAAAACTGTGTTTACCCTCACACTCTAATAGATGTACCAGCTTGTTGCTTTCATTGGCTGCCTTGCCCTCGTGTAGACACAGCCTCAAAGCTTTCTCTTGCAACTGTAGGATACCTAAGGCCAGGACTACATCACTTCCCTGAACATTTTCAACTTTTTTTCTGACCCACTTAGTTAAAACAGCACAAAACAAGCATTCTCTGGAAACATACTGATTTTATGTGAGAAACTGACCAAACTCAGGAACAGAGAATATATAACATAAAAAAATTGTAACCTTTATTAATTACTCCCATATATTGATAGTAAATGCTATTTATATAGCCAAGTTCCTATTTAGTAGTAATTACCAGTTTTCCTGATATTTATTAAAGTGTTTAAAAATAATTTATAGAAACATTGATTTATTCACTTTGTCTGTTTAGCCTAATTAACAACTTAAGTCATTATAAGTATGTAACAAGTATAATAAACTTACTCTTGATTTGCAATTGGTTGGTAGTCTATAGTTGTAGACTCTTATTCCCAGGAATTCTCCCTATTTTCAAAAAAATTGAGCCTTGGCCATAATAATGTAAGAAGGGAAAAGTTACCATAAAAAATGAAAACATAATAATACCATCATAATTTCTTATTTAAATATAACAAAGTAAAAAACATTACACACTCTTGCAGATGCACAGTTTAAAATTTGTCTTAGATATTCCCCAGTGCATCTGTGTTTATAATGCTTGTGATTTGAGATTTTAAAAACAGAATCAATGTTTCCAAGATCTATGCTATATGTTGCAAATTGCTTTAGTGACTTTGATATAATGCATTCAGGATAATTTCTAATAATTAATTTTACAGTTACAGATATTCAAAATTCTGGCATGTAAAATATTTTTAAATGATGTTAATATAGGAATTATGTTACTGTATTTTACTTTGTCACTCAAGAAATAGTGGAAATAAGAAAGTAGTAATTACAAAACAACATATTAAATAAATTGGCTGTGATTATACATATATATATGTATGAGTCAAAAAGGATGTAACACCCTATCTAAAAAAGAATAACCAAAGAATACCATGTGATCATTTTCTTTAAACATAACTAAATCATTTGAATGATTATATTCACAGATTATTTTAAGCAAAAAGATTAGGCTCTCAACTCAGATTTCTAATTCCTTGGGTCTTTCAGACAGTGCCATCAAATGACTAGGATCCGAAAAAAGGATGTTTTAAAATTTCCATTTTGATTCCCCTAAATATTAATTCCTAGGTTAATAATGCAGCCTTGGATATTATTTAATAATAGCTGTGCTCAATTAGTCAATAGGTACTGAATACCTACAGTGCACACTGCTTATCAATATTAATCCCACCCACAATGCGCTCACTGACAAATGGTAAGGGTCATCAACATGTTTTAGGATCTTGTCAAAATTGTAAATTCATATTTAAGATGAAAATTAATAGTGACTAGCTGGCGTCTGCATGTTCTTGGGAGAGTAATTAGCCATAATTAAATACACAACTCCCTTTTGCACACACCCTGAACATCATCATAAAGTTGTGTATATGAATGTTAGCAGAGGTTTCATGCAAATCAAGGTACAGTTTGTCTGCTCTTTGAGCTTTTTCTCATTCCCAGCTCCCCAAGTGAATTTCATGTGCTTTTAGTTGGTGTTCACTTGTGACAGATCATTTTAAATATACTCTCCAAATTTAGTATAGTTTTCATATGATGTGGTAAAAATAGTGATCCGTATTCAGAAATGTAATTCATTTGTAAATATATTATTACTGCCGTGAGTTAATGTATTTATTCTAATATCTCTCTTAACTTTATTGTATCTAATTTTAATAGGATATCTGTGCACATTTGATGATTTATTTCATAACTCTGACATTATATGATGTTACAGAGTATAATAAATATTAGCATTAAAATTTAATTATTTTTAAATATACTTATTTAGTATATATGCATGTGTATATCTGTATCTTAAATATATTCCTAAAAGTAGAATTTCCATCTAAATTTTATTCAAGATTCAATATCACAGTATGAAAATATAAAATCTGTCTGATTCTTTAAAATAAGTACTCATTTTAAAATATCTTGTCTATAAACTAGCTCCCTGATAGAATTTCAGATAGTTTTTGTATTTTCATTTTATAAAAGACTTGAAAAGTTAATAATGCTTATTTTTTAAGCAGATGACCAGTTATACAAACTATAAAAATACAAAAATGGTGATATGAAAATGCTACTTTTGAAACATGCACCCACTTAAAATTTTATACACAGACACACACGTGTATATTTGATTTACTATTTAACATCATGAGAATTGAGAAAGACCACCTAAAATTGTAGGCTACAAGCGTTCCCACTTAGAAAAACAATCAGGAAAACATATCAATTACATACTGTCAGCTATGAAAATTGGCTGACAGTAATTCTGTATTACCACCTCTTTTGTTTGTCTAGCAACGTATTGATTAAATGATACAGACATCCAGTATATTTTCAAGTCTGCATGTGCACATCCAAGTCCATAGTTAATTTATATCATCAAATGTATTTTACAATATTAATTTTTTATTTTCCCAGAACCCCTTGGGACTCATTGAAATTGAACACATTTTGCTACCATATTTTTTCCTTAAATTAGGTTCTGTGTTTATGTTCTCATTGGAAACCACAAACTTAACTTCATGGGAATAATGCCAAACAATTTAGGGACAAGCAGGAGTAGAAGAAAAACACCCCATATTCAGCAGAATACTATTTTAGGACAGAGGATTCAGGAAAACTTTGAGTCCAGTTGGAAATGCAAGGAGAATTAAAATGGCAATAAGTGCATCTAATTAACCATGCTGGAATTTGTTCAGAATATCGGGGCCAAGTGCTCTTTAATTATTCAGTTAATGGGCCTCTTCATGCCAAAATAGCCACCCTGCACTGAGACTGGCAGCCTGTTTTTCAGAAGCATGCCCTCATTTGTGCACTCCAGAACCATACAGAAGTTAATTGCTTATCTAATGCCTCCGTTTTTGTGCCAGGGCTCCAGCTTCACTCATGAAGTTAGGTACATGCGTAGATCGTTCTTGAGTTTGAGAGATTACTTTAACAGCAGATAAGTCAGTTCTCTTTCACTGAAATGGTTTGTATATACAGATCCAGAACACTGAATCTTCATCTTTAAGGACATGTCTGGCTTTAAAAGTTGAATGAAAGCTACATCTTACTTTAGGGAGACCTAAACAGAGTGTGTCCATGACTATTATTTCTAAAAAATCTACCCAGTGACGACATCATAACTTTAACTGTTTATAACCTCTCTCCCTCAGAAGATGGTTTAAGTTATCTTATTAGTCAGTCATTCAGATGTTTCCAGGTATACCGGGATGCAATTTCTGGTCAATTTGTTGACTTTTTTACATTTTATTGTTATGCGTTGGTATTCTTTAAGTGAAATTCTTCCACTTAGATGTTTTTCTCCTAAAAAAAAGACTTACATGAATTATGAAGTGCTTCCACTTTCCTATAAGTCACTAATGCCCCCAAACATTAAAGAGACTTGTATAAATTTTACTCAGGCCCTGCAGCACAAACAAATGTGTGCTGAGTATCGGCTCCTCCAGGGAATTATGGGAAGTATGAGGTAGTTTGTTTCAATTTCTCCTTATTATTGCGCTGGCTCTGAAGTGACGGATGCAGAGACGAGTATTCAATTCTTCGCTTATGTTTCTCCTTCCCTCTGGCATTGCCTCTTCTCTCTTTTCTACAAGCTGCCTCTAACTTCCACGTAGGAAGTTATTTCCACGTTTATGAAAAGAAGCTTGCCTTCCTTGAAACGTATCATAAACACAAAGTTATGTAACTGCAATTAGAAATCTTACTGCCAACACAACTGGGAACTCTCAAATCTGATAGTATTAGCAGGTTGCTTTATTATAGGCTAAGTTATTTATTTCAATTAAGAGGTTTCTTTTAGGGATTACAATATATATTTCATACTCTTTTTTTTCTTTAATTGATTTTAAATGTGATATAAGCTATGAATATCTATACAGATAATAGAAGATAATTGAGACATACTTTTCATTTCTGGTTCAACATTTTAAAAAGTCATTGGCAAGTTGTAAAGTGTTTCAGACAAGTACAACAAAGACTCAAATCAAAATGATATTAATAAAGGAGTTTTCTACATCTGTTTTTCTCTGAAATTAAAAAAAAAAAACACCTCAGTGTTTTTATGTACTATACCTCTCTTAATGTTAAGAATGACCCTTTGAATAAGAAAAGAATTTTTAAAAGCTGAGGAAAATGATACTTAAATGACCTCATATGCATTAGTAAATGCAAGAGCCAGAATTTAATATTAGGTTTGTTATACTAACAATCACTGACATTTTCAAGATACCATCATAACTCTGTAGAAAAAATGCCAGCTTACTTTGATTTGCACTGAAAAGCTGACCTAGAATCAGTGTGTCAGTCTACAATAGGAACACATATTTTGGGTTCATATACAGCAGTATGAAATGAACAGATATGGTGTCAAAATAAGAGATAAGGTCAATATCCAGATTTTTAAAAATCTTCATAATGGATTAAGTCAGCTGACATTAATACTTCCCAAACAAAATTTATGAAACACTTTTGCAGAACAGATTATTGGATGGGTAAAGTACATATAGAGAAATGATACAAAACAATACAAAACATTTGATCAGGTAAAATTACCAAAGGAATTTTAATTCATAAGGTGTCAAGCTAATTTTTTTTTGTTGGAATATAATTGCTTTATACTCTTGTACCAGTTTTTGAGGTACACCAAGGTCAATCATCTGTATTTATACACATATCCCCGTATCCCCTCCCTCCCTCGACTCCCCCACACCCTCCCCGTCCCAGTCCTCTAAGGCATCATCCGTTATCGAGCTGAACTCCCTTTGTTATACAGCAACTTCCCACTGGCTATCTATTTTACAGTTGGTAGTATATATATGTCTATGCTACTCTCTCACTTTGTCTCAGCTTCCTCTTCACCCCCGGCCCCCAAACCTCAAGATCTCCAGTCCATTCTCTGCATCTGTGTCCTTATTCTTGTCTTGTCACTGAGTTCATCAGTACCATTTTTAGATTCCGTATATGTGAGTTAGCATACAATATTTGTCTTTCTCTTTCTGACTTACTTCACTCTGTATGACAGACTTTAGGTCTGTCCACCTCATTACGTATAGCTCCATCTCATTCCTTTTTATAGCTGAGTAATATTCCATTGTATATATATGCCACATCTTCTTTATCCATTCATCTGTTGATGGGCATTTAGATTGCTTCCATGTTCTGCCTATTGTAAATAGTGCTTCATTGAACATTATGGTACATGTTTCTTTTCGGATTATGGTTCTCTCTAGGTATATGCTGAGTAGTGGGATTACTGGATCATATGATAGTTCTATTTGTAGTTTTGTAAGGAACCTCCAAACTGTTTTCCATAGTGGCAGTACCAACTTACATTCCCACCAATAGTGCAGGAGAGTTCCCTTTTCTCCACACCCTCTCCAACATTTGCTGATTCTAGATTTTTTGATGATGGCCATTCTGACCGGAGTGAGGTGATACCTCATTGTGGCTTTGACTTGCATTTCCCTGATGATTAGTGATGTTGAGCATCATTTCATGTGTTTGTTGGCCATCTGTATGTCTTCTTTGGAGAAATGTCTATTTAGGTCTTCCGCCCATTTGTGGATTGGGTTATTTGCTTTTTTGGTATTAAGCTTCATGAGCTGCTTGTATATTTTGGAGATTAATCCTTTGTCCGTTGCTTCGTTGGCAAGTATTTTCTCCCATTCTGATGGTTGCCTTTTAGTCTTGTTTATGGTTTCTTTCGCTGTGCAAAAGCTTTTAAGTTTCATTAGGTCTCATTTGTTTACTCTTGATTTTATTTCCATGATTCTAGGAGGTGGGTCCAAAAGGATCTTGCTTTGATGGATGTCATAGAGTGTTCTGCCTACGTTTTCCTCTAGAAGTTTTATAGTATCTAGCCTTACATGTAGGTCTTGAATCCATGTTGAGTTTATTTTTGTGTATGGTGTTAGGAAGTGTTCTAATTTCATTCTTTTACATGTAGCTGTCCGATTTTTCCAGCACAACTTATTAAAGAGGCTGTCTTTTTTCCATTGTATATTCTTTTTTCTAAAATATTTATTTATTTATTTATTTTATGTATTTATTGGCAGCATTGGGTCTTCGTTGCTGCACACAGGCTTTCTCTAGTTTCTGAGAGCAGGGGCTACTCTTCATTGTGGTGCGCAGGCTCCTCATTGTAGTGGCTTCTCTTGTTGTGGAGCACGGGCCGTAGGCACGTGGGCTTCAATAGTTGCGGCACATGAGCTCAGTAGTTGTGGCTCACGGGCTCTACGGCACAGGCTCAACAGTTGTGGTGCATGGGCTTAGTTGTTCTGTGGCATGTGGAATCTTCCCAGGGCAGGGCTCAAACCCATGTCCCCTGCATTGGCAGACAGATTCTTTACCACTGCGCCATCTAGGAAGTCCCTCCATTGTATATTCTTGCCTCCTTTATCAAAGATAAGGTGCCCATATGTGCTTGGGTTTACCTCTGAGTTCTCTATTCTGTTGCATTGATCTTCCTTTCTACTTTTGTGCCAGTACCATACTCTCTTGATCACTGTAGCCTTGTAGTATAGTTTGAAGTCAGGAAGCCTAATTCCACCAACTCCATTTTTCCTTCTCAAGATTGCTTTGGCTATTCGGGGTCTTTTGTGCTTCCATACAAATCGTAAGATTTCTTGTTCTAGTTCTGTGAAAAATGCCGTTGGTAATTTGATAGGGATTGCATTGAATCTGTAAATTGCTTTGGGTAGTACAGTCATTTTCATAATGTTGATTCTTCCAATCCAAGAACATGGTATGTCCCTCCATCTGTTTGTATCGTCTTTGAGTTCTTTCATCAGTATCTTATAGTTTTCTGCATACAGGTCTTTTGCCTCCTCAGACAGGTTTATTCCTAGGTATTTTACTCTTTTCATTGCAATGGTAAATGGGAGAGTTTCTTTCTCTTTCTGCTTTTTCGTTGTTAGTGTATAGGAATGCAAGAGATTTCTGCGCATTAATTTTGTATCCTGCTACTTTACTAAACTCATCAATTAGTGCTAGCAGTTTTCTGGTAGAGTCTTTAGGGTTTTCTATGTATAATATCATGTCATCTGCAAAGAGTGACAATTTTACTTCTTTTCCAATTTGGATTCCTTTTCTTTCTTTTTCTTCTCTGATTGCTGTGGCTAACACTTCCAAAACTATGTTGAATAATAATGGTGAGAGTGGACACCCTTGTCTTGTTCCTGTTCTAAGAGGGAATTCTTTCAGTTTTTCTCCATTTGGAATGATGTTGGCTTTTGGTTTCTCATATATGGCTTTTATTATGCAGAGGTAATTTCCTTCCATGCCCATTTTCTGGAGAGTTTTTATCATAGATGGATGTTGAACTTTGTCAAAAGCTTTTTCTGCATCTATTGAGATGATCATATGGTTTTTATCCTTCAATTTGTTGATATGATGTATCATGTTGATTGATTTGCATGTACTGAAGAATCCTTGCATCCCAGGGATAAACCCCACTTGATCATGGTGTATGATTTTTTTAATGTGCTGTTGGATTCTGTTAGCTAGTATTTTATTGAGGATTTCTGCATCTATATTCATCAGTGATATTGGCCTGTAAGTTTCTTTTTTTGTGACATCTGTGCCTGGTTTTGGTATCAGGGTGATGGTGGCTTCTTAGAATGAGTTTGGGAGTGTTCCTCCTTCTGCTATATTTTGGAAGATTTTAAGAAGGATAGGTGTTAGCTCTTCTTGAAATGTTTGATAGAATTCGCCTGGGAATCCATCTGGCCCAGGGCTTTTGTTTGTTGGGAGGTTTTTAACCACAGCCTCAATTTCCATACTTGTGATTGGTCTGTTCATATTTTCTATTTCTTCCTGGTTCAGTCTTGGAGGATTGTATTTTTCTAAGAATGTATCCATTTCTTCCGGGTTATCCAATTTATTGGCATATAGTTGCTTGTAGTAGTCTCTCAGGACGTTTTGTATTTCTGTGGTGTCAGTTGTTACTTCTCCTTTTTCATTTCTAATTCTGTTGATTTGCGTCTTCTCCCTTTTTGTCCCGATGAGTCTGGCTAATGGTTTATCAATTTTGTTTATCTTCTCAAAGAACCAGCTTTTAGTTTCATTAATTTTTTCTGTTGTTTCCTTCCTTTCTTTTTCATTTATTTCTGCTCTGATCTTTATGATTTCTTTCCTTCTGCTCACTTTGGGGTTTCTTTGTTCTTCTTTCTCTAATTGTTTGAGGTGTAAGGTTAGGTTGTTCATTTGATATTTTTCTTGTTTCTTGAGGTAGGATTGTATTGCTATAAGATTCCCTCTTAGAACTGCTTTTGCTGAGTCCCATAGGTTTTGGGATGTTGTGTTTTCATTGTCCTTTGTTTCTAGATATTTTTGATTTCTCTTTGATTTCTTTAATGATTTCTTTGTTGTTTAATAGTGTGTTGTTTAGCCTTCATGTGTTTGTATTTTTTGCAGTTATTTTCCTGTAACTGATATCTAGTCTCATGGCGTTGTGGTCTGAGAAGATGCTTGATATGATTTCAATTTTCTTGAATTTGCTGAGGTTTGATTTGTGACCCAAGATGTGGTCTATCCTGGAAAATGTTCCGTGTGCACTTGAGAAGAAAGTGCATTCTATAGTTTTTGGATAGAATGTCATATAAATATAAGTCAAGATGATCTAATGTGTCATTTGAAGCTTGTGTGTCCTTATTTATTTTCTGTTTGAATGATCTGTCCATTGATGTAAGTGGGGTGTTCAAGTCTCCCACTATTACTGTGTTACTGTCAATGTCCCCTTTTATAGCTGTTAGCATTTGCCTTATGTATTGAGGTGCTCCTATGTTGGGGACATAGATATTTACCATGGTGATATGTTCTTCTTGAATGGATCCCTTGATCATTATGTAGTGTCCTTCCTTGTCTCTTTTAATAGTCTTTACCTTAAAGTCTAATTTGTCTGATATGAGTATTGCTACTCCAGTTTCCTTTTGACTTCCATTTGCATGGAATATATTTTTCCCTTTACTTTCAGTAGATATGTATCCCTTAGTCTGAGGTGGGTTTCTTGTAGGCAGCATATAGAAGGGTCTTGTTTTTGTATGCATTCAGCCAGTCTGTGTCTTTTGGTTGGAGCATTTAATCCATTTACATTTAAGGTGATTATTGACATGTGCATTCCTATTACCATTTTCTTAATTGTTTTGGGTTTGTATCTGTAGGTGTTTTCCTTCTCTTGTGTTTCCTACTTAGAGAAGTTCCTTTAGCACTTGTTGTAAGGCTGGTTTGGTGGTACTGAATTCTTTTAACTTTTGCTTGTCTGGAAAGCTTTTGATTTCTCTGTCGAACCTGAATGAGATTCTTGCTGGGTAGAGTATTCTTGGCTGTAGGTTTTTCTCTTTCAGGACTTTGAGTATATCCTGCCATTCCCTTCTGGCCTGTAGAGTTTCTGTAGGAAGGTCAGCTGTTATCCTTATGGGTTTTCCCTTATATGTTATTTGCTGCATTTCTCTTGCTGCTTTTAATATTTTTTCTTTGTGTTTAACTGTCGTTAGTTTGATTAATATGTGCCTCGGTGTATTTCTCCTTGGGTTTATTCTGTATGGGACTCTCTGTGCTTCTTGGACTTGGTTCATTATTTCCTTTCCCATGTTGGGGAAGTTTTCCACTAGAACCTCTTAAAATATTTTCTCAGACCCTTTCTTGTTTTCTTCTTCTTCTGGGATGCCTGTGATTCGAATGTTGGTATGCTTAATGTTATCACTGAGGTCTCTGAGACTGTCTTCTATTCTTTTTTCTTTTTCCTGCTCTGTGGCAGTTATTTCCCCCATTCTATCTTCCAACTCACTTATTCGTCCTTCTGCCTCAGTCATTCTGGTGGTTGTACTATCTGTAGTATTTTTAATTTCAGTTATTTTGTTATCCATTGCTGTTTGTTTGTTCTTTACTTCTTCTGAGTTCTTATGAACTCTTTCTTGTACTTTCTTTATTTTGTTATCGGGATTTTGTATCATTTTTACTATCATTACTCTGAATTCTTTTTCAGGCATATTTCCTGTTTCCTCTTCATTTATTTGGTCTTGTGGGTTTTTTTCCTGCTCCTTTGCCTGCGTGGTGTTTCTTTGTTTCCTCATGGTAGTCCAGACTTCTGGGTTTGCTTGACCCAGTGATAAAGGGGTTTATAGAAGACTCTCCAAGCCCCAGACTAATGTCTGAGTGTTGGGTTAAACAAATACTAAGTGTAGGAAACACATACATGTATAAGACACACAATTACTGAATCCATTAGGACACAAGGCTCTGGAAAGACCTGACAGAAGAACCCCAGTATACGATCAGATATTCAAAGAGAAACCCAACAGAAATTGACAACCACAACAGAACAAAATAGAAACAAAAGCAAAAACAAACAAACAAACAAATAACACCTTACACTTCCAAACACAAATCCAGGGAGATATTGAAAGCTAGGATCAAATATAAAAAAGAGCTAGAGTACCACCAGACAGAATGGAGATTCTAAGAATGAAATTAGACAGTTGTACTAAGAACTAAGATAAAGACAAAAATCTAATATTAAATACCAAGGCGCTCTGTCATCTGGAGAATAGAGCAAGGAGTCTGAACAGATCGATAGTGTTGCTTATATGTTAAGATAAAATAAACTAAAAATGGATGGAAGATAGGGGAACCGAAGATCGTAGTATGCCTGGAAATATGTAAATAAAAAGAAGGGAATAGAAATGTATAAAGGATAGAGATGAAAAGGAGATAGGAGAGATATATAGTCTGTACTTCCAAAAACTTAGCTAGAAATAGAAGTATATAAGAAGGCTAAAAATAAAAATAGAATAAAAAGTAGAATAAAAAATGTTATAAAATTTGTAGATCCCTTACGACTAAGATCGTAATTAAAAAAAAAAAAACAAAAACTGGAACTGCTCCCGAAATGGACCAGTTCAATAGAATTGATACTAATATTTCTGTCTCCTTAGAGTCTCAGCTGTAAGTGTCCTTCTACTCACCTTGGGTTTTTTGTATTATTCTGTGATCAGCAGAGCTTCCTTTATTGTTCGTCTGTAAGCATTGGTGGGTGGGGAGGGAGAGGGTACAATAGTGGCTCCTTCCCCTGGGAGTGAGTGAGCAGTGGTGCTCTGTCGTTTCAGTTGGGCTTGGAGGTGCCTGTTGCAGAGGGGTGCCAGTGCCTCAGGTCTAAACAGAATGTCTCAGAGTTGGGCCTCTCTCTGGGTTTCTTTGTTCTTGGCAGCCTCACTGCTGCCAGTGTTCCAAGAGGTTTTAAGCTAGCCCTGCCCAAGAGCCTGAGGGTCCCTGTTATCCCTGAGTGCCTTAGGTGGCTCATAGGGGTCCCTCCACTGCCCACTGCAGGTGCCGAAAGAGAGAGAGAGGCTATGCCTGCGGCTCCTCCCCTCTGCCCGTGAGCCTGCAGCATCCAGCTGCCATCATGGCCAGCAAGCTCTCAGGGGCAGGCACTCCTCGCCGTGGACCTCTTCCCTCCTGTCCTCTCAGTCCATCACAATTTTTCTCACCCTGAACCAGCTCTCCGGTTCCCACGCTCCCGCTCCTGGACCCTCTGTTCAGCTGTGAATCGACTTCTCAGTCTGGGAACGCTGAGCTGTGGTGCAGACCCTCCATGTGTTTCTCACTCCCTCCCGTCTGCCACAGCTCATCCGCTTCACCCTCTTTGAGCCGTGGTAGATGCCTCCCTACCGGTTATGTCGGGATCCTTGCGGTTCTTTCTGGTGTCTGAGGTCATCTGCTGGTGTTCAGTTGGTTCTCTGTGGGATTTATTGCGTCTTTTGGTGCATTCCCAATGCATCTGTGGAGAGGGATGCATTCCACATCCCTCTACTTAGCCGCCATCTTTTTCTGTCTCCTCTGCCTCTGTCAAGCTAATTTTTAAGAAAAATAGTGGTTGTGCAGGTGTTTTGGACTCATTAGGGAATGCTGCATTCCAGCTCGCCTTTGCTGGGGAATTTGTGCTAGTCATCTCTGAAGACCTGTGATATTAGCTTACATTTTTTTCTTGGCAAAAACGTGATATTTCAGATGCAAGAAAACTAGTACCACCGTATTGTCGAATACAAAATTTATTACTGTACAAAACCATGAGAATGGACTAGTGAAGGAAAATAGCAAAGAGTAGATTTTTCTTTAGCACTTTCAAGAGTGCCACAGTTCAATGTATTTGTTCTCAAAATCGTAAAAGAAAATTTATTTTTTTGAAGGATGCTGCATGCTTAACTTACGGTTTTAGGCATTCTTGGCACTATGGTGGATGCCAAAGGCTAAGCATACCCTCGTGTTGGAAGAACAGCTGCAGAATTTAGTAAGTAGGCATGGGTTTTATTGGTCTTTATAGCTGACTGTAGGCCTGTATTTTCTTCTCTCCTTATTCTTTTGATTGCTTAATAGAGATAAGTAGAAGTATGGTAGAGAACCAGGCCTCCTTCATGGCAGATCTTTGGAGAGTCAAGGTATTAATGTCAGCAAGGTGAGAATTAACAAGCTTCTTTGGTAATTAATTAATAATTATTATACTATTATAATTAATAATAATAGTTATTAATTATAATTAATTGACCATGAATAAGCCATTCTTTTGAACTGTTATACTCAGGACAGAAAGTTAGAGGACATGGAAAAAAAGATGATAGGATGTACACATTTCTCAAATTTATTTAACCAGGGCCACAAAATTCGTATCTCAAAATCCAGGCACAAAAAGAAAGGCTTTTGTTTCAGTGTTAATCAAAAATCCTTCCCTGCTAATGTTTACCTTCATTATATAAAGAATATACCCAAGACAGTGATAATGATTGAGTAGCTTATCCCAAAGCTAATGAGTTGATGATGCAATCAAAGGGACCACATTTTAACCACAACAGTGTTTAAATTAAGTAATAAATAATAAACAGCAGAATGTGGGCTTAAATTTTCAAATATGTGTTTATGGAATATTTTTCCATTTAGAGTATTTCTGTACAAATATTTCTAGTTCTATTCATTTTTTGAGAACAGGGATTATTCCTTATTCATTATCATAACTCTTGTTTCTAGAATGTACTAAAAATTGTTTGTTAAAAGCATTTCTTATTTCAACTACAGAATGCACTATTGCTTTTAAAATCTAAAAGTCAAAGTTGCCTTATTTGTTAAATTATTGATTGCAATACAGCAGTAAAATAGGAAATTTTAATTGAACCAAAAAATTCCTATAAATTTGCCAACTTCCATTCTCTAATGTTAAAATCTGAACTTCTTTTATGTACAGTTTTTTAAAAATTCAGGTTCAAAATATGAAAAGTCAAGCTCTGCAAAACCTAATTTTAGAATTTTCTTATTTGGATACGAATGTAATATGTTAGTACTGACCTGTTAAAGATTAGATGCATAAATCCAAGCAGAGATACAAAAACATAGGACTTGGTATTTACAGGGATATAAACTCTGAAAATAAATTTTTAAAAATGCTTTAGCACAACATTTTTCAACTGAAGATTTCTGCCCTCAACATAATAACATAAATCCCCACAAAAAGTCCAAACCCACAACCTTAAATAATTTTTAAGTTGGAAATGATGGAGAGGTTGTGGGAGGGAGTGGTGTTCAAGAATTGTGAAACTGTGAGATTTACTTCCACCATAACAAATTAGGTTGCTGCAGTTTCGTGGAGGTCGGTAGAAGACACGAGACTACTGCGTCAGAGACACAGGACAATTTTACTCACCAAACAGCAGAGAGCAGGAACTCCAGGTTCCTTTTGCAAATCTCATGACATGTTGTGTGGCTGAACCACACTGACTCCATTTTGTTAGCTCCACCCAAGGGCCACAGCCCTACCCACTGCCTTTTCCCCCCAAGACAGGTGACCTTCCTATCAGCTTTTACTCTTCCCTTTACCTGATATGAAAACTGGAAAGAGTGCCTTTTGCTAATGCAGATGGTTAATGAGACCCCTGGGAGGAGGAAAAACCCCTGGTTCCAGGTGATGCAGAAGGGCTTCTCCCTTGGTAGTCAGATTCTTTTTTGTTTTTCAATTTATTTTTTACAGTGTTTCACATGTACAATAAAGTGATTATTTTCCATTATAGTTATTACAAGATATTGAATGTAGTTTTCTGTGCCATAGGGTAGATCCCTGTTATTTATTTTTTGTATAGTAGTGTGTATCTGTTAATCCCAAATTCCCAATTTATCCCTCCTGGTTGTCAGATTCTATTTTTAGTTTTGGCCCCTGTGAGTTCCCCTGTACACCTTTAGGCGGCATTGAGTATAGCTGCATCTGTCCACTGGGTCCTCCCGGCCTGTATACAGTTACCCACAATAAACTTTATAATTGAACTTTATGGAGCTGCCCACTTCATTTTTTGGTCTCAAAGTTCTTACTCAGTTCAGAGGATATTATCAGTATTTCTGCTTCCCAACAGACAATGCAGGAGAGGGCCCAGTTAGATTCTGCACACAAAGTGGGACTGTGTCATAGCAGAGGAAACCTTAGCTAAGGAAGCCTTAATATTTTAAACGTGGCTACTAGCAAACTTGCCCACCCTTTTTCCTGGAGGAAGACACTTTATTAAGAAATCTTTATTAACAAATTTGCGCTCTGCCCAGGAGGCAGGCACTATGTTTTCTGAGCCTCTTTGCTATACAAACATCCATGCAAAGGTGGTCTGGAACAGGAGACGTGCAGAAATGTGAGAGCCCCATGGAAAACCAGCTTCCAATAGGGTGCTAAAATGTAAATCTAGGATTTTTTTTTCAGCACCAAAAACACCCCCTACTTGTTGACTCAAACAAGAAAACTGGGCCTTTAACGTGATTCCCACATCTTTTTTCTCCACACTCATCTGTTCATCAGTACTCTTTATGTATCAGGTATCTTTCAACGATGTTTACTTTTATTTCTATTCCCATTGTTATTGCCCTAATTAATTCACTACAATCCGTAACTTGATTTCTTGCAAGAGCCACCTTACATGTTTGTCAGGCCCAAATCCTGTTCAGCACTAATGCATCCTTTATAAATTCAGCCAGGATTATCCTTCTAAGATGCAAACCTTATAAGGTCACTCTTACAGAAAATATAAATTGCCTTTCCTTTCAGAATATAATCCACATTTCTTTAAATGTCTTGGAATGTATGAAGTCGATTTTCTCTTCAGTGTCTTCTCTTAACACCGCCCCCCCCCCCTCCCCAAAGCTTACATTACAGCTCTGCTGAAGTACTTAATGTTCCAGAACTGTGCACATCCTGTTTTTTCTTCCTGGGATATCCTTTCCTAGACCCTTATTCCCTTTCCAAGGCTGATTAATGCCTGCTCATTCCTCATGACTCAGCTTAAATGTCATTTCCTCCAAGAAGTCTCTTTGACTCTTCCCAGTCTAGATTATGCAACTCCATACTTCCCTTTTAACATCTCTTATCACACAGTAATTAAATTGCCTATTAACTTGTTTTTATGTTCTGCTAGGCAATAAGTTCCGCAATGAAAAGTACCCAAGACCCACACAGATTGACATATGGTACTCATTCATAAATGCTTATTGAATATATAAATAAATTTTTAAATGAGTGAATGAATATATAATGGGATGCTTACTTTGTTGTTAGAAATGTACTCCAGGATTAATGGGAACAAATTAGAATCAATCCTATTGTTGGACACTACTTTTAATTTATTTCTTTTTTTTTCTTGTGATTTCCTACACATGACATTGTCCTGACCTTATGGGTATACACAGTATGTCATTTTACAAAGAGGATTTTAAATGTCAGCCAACTGACTTCTTAGAATTTTATTCACTAGAAAGAAGCAGTGAGAAAGTACGACAGGTGGATATGTGTTGAGGATTAGAGTACACTGGGGACGAAATGATGCTACCAATCTCATTAGCTGTCTTCTGAGCAGCCAAATTCTACCTAGGTCCCCAAGGTGAAAGGCTAACAATTAATTCAATTTACTATCTATTCTGTAGAAAGCTCCAAAGGTTAAGATTATGGAGGACCGATGAGGGCAATCTTTTATACTGTTTAAATTGCTGTTTAAATTTGAATTAGATTCTAGTGGTGACAGTTTGAAACCGACACAGTTTAATTCATTTATCATATTCCAAAACCTGCCTACCCGAACTAGCTTTAAAGTATGTCTTAAATAAGCAGTCAGTCAGTGCACGTAGTGTCCATTTTTATTATTTGCTTAGAATTTAAAGATGAACAGCAATTTCTAGTCTTGTCAACTTTTTTGTTACCTTCTAAATTGTTTTAGCTTTCTCTACTGTGGGTTCCCCTACCTGCCATGATGTTAAAAAAAAATGTTGCTAATATGATGTATTCCCCAGGGCACAGCATTCCAAGGGTAGAATTAGTTAATATAATAATAATAATAATAATAATAATAATAATAACAACTAACATTTATATAGTGTTTATGATTTACCAGGCCATATTTACAAGGCCCCATTTAATCTCCCCAACAATCCTGCTGTTGCATCCTGCAATAGGTAGCTGTTATTATCATTCATATTTTAGAAATGAATAAACTGAAGCCCAGAGAGCTGCATTTTCCAAGATTATAGAAGTGAATGCTAGAACTGCCTTTCAAAATCAGTAATAGAGATATTTGCCTAAATTCACCCATAGTTGCTTCATTGGAATCCAAGCACTCTTCAGATTCCTCCAATGGATTTGTAAATTCCCAGGGAAGGTAGCGTTCTGCCCACATACTTGTGCAAAACTTATACCATATGGCAGTTACTGTTTTTCTCTTCCTGACTCTGGTCTTCTGGGGATGCCTCTTGCGATGCCACTGCTGTGCCCTGAAAGCAGGAGGTCTGCAGGTGCCTGCCTCCTCGTCAAATCTTCCACAATCAGTGCCTGTCAAGCATTGTCCGAAGTCTGCCATAGGCATCAGTGCTGTGCCAAGGGCGCGGGGGACTGCATGCAGGGGGGTTTTCTGCTGCAGCCAGAAGGTGTTCATATTGATCCTGCTGAAACTTTTTACCCCCAATCTTTTGGTTTTCACTCAAGATACTGTTACAGGTTTTGGTGTTTGAGTATAGCAAGAGGCCAAATAGGCAGGAATTAAATACAGGAGAGAAAAGTAACATGCTATACTTGGTATCATCCCTCCATTTATTTTTAAAAGGATATACATCAGTTCTCCTTATTTTGGGGTTCCTTTAATTTATAGACTATTGTTCACTCATGTACCTAAGTAAGACCCCAAGGGGTAGTTCCTTCACTGGTGTTACAAATGCATGGAATTTGAACATACGAGGCTCAAGCACAGACATTTGCAACATAAGCTGCTTATTCTTTTCTTGATCAGTGAATGCTATTAACTTTCAAGCACCCTGAAAATAGACTTTGTCTGGAATCTTTTTCTTCAAAAAGGGTGAGACCACCTCATTCAGTTGAGAATGTTGAATTCCTGGATGCCAGGTCACCTAGCAGAGTCTCTGCTGTGGGGGATGGCAGGTCTCCTGCACCTGGGAACAGTGAGAGATACAAATCTTTTTTTCCTTTACTGTAATCAGTGCTGCCTCTTCTCTGGCAAAACAAAGGGGAAAGAATCAGAATCCCCGTGTACACTGTTGAGTAATTTATGTCTTTAGCATGGCTTTAAACGAAGAAAGATTTGCAGCACAGAAAAATGAATACCATTCTGTGTTTGTGAGAAAGCAAAACCATGGAGTATACAAAGGATGATATCTAATAGACTGTCAAAAAATATAGCAAATATACCAGAATGAAGGATACTACAGCTGGCGCTGGTACTGTTGACTATCATACTTTGAGTATGATCTTTTTCGATTTTTGTTTGTATGTGTGTTTGAAATCCTAAGGCCTATTATAAACAGGAGCACCAAAGAGGAAGAGTAGGTTTTGCAACATTTTCAGTGTTCTTTTGCTTGATGAAAGGGAGGGCTGTAGATTTTTAAATGTGGAAAGTATGCGTTTTCATTTTTTAATGATTGACATACTAATTACATACATTTAGATTTTATTGTTGTTATTTTCAATATGATAATAATATTTCTGATATTTGGGACTAGCTTCTTTTGCTCAATATGACACCTGTGAAATTCTTTCCTCTTGTTGCGTGTTGCTCTACTCCATTCTTTCCTCATTGCTGTATGGTATTCCCTTATATAACTATATAATAATTTATTTATCCTTGTACGACTATATAATAATTTATTTATCTTTTGATGGGCTTTTGAATTATTTACAGTTTCAGGATACTGTGATTAAAGCTATTACAATTATTTTGTAAATCTCTTCTTTGCACACATGCACTTACTTCTTTTGTGTGCATTCCTACGAGTGGAATTGCTGGATGTAATGCATATACACTTAACTTCAGCGGATAATGACAAATGCTTTTCCAAAGTAGTAAAATTGATTTACGTTCACATAAATAGTCTTTGAGAATTCCAGGTGGTCCACCTTCTTATCACCACCAGAATTGTTGGGTTTTTGTTTTAAAGTGTATATGCACTGGTATTTCCTGGTAGTCTTGATTTACATGATTTATTTCCTGAGTCATGAAGCAGAAAGTTCCCTGAGGGAAAAAGTCAGAAGTAAATGTTGGGTTTTCCTTAGTGCACGTCCCTTTTTGCTCAAATATGGCCTCTAGTGTCCTGGCTGCCTTGGTTGTTCCTCTATGGCTTTAAACTGTGGTACTTTTGTATTTCCTCAACTTCTATGATTGTTTTTGTTGGAGTAGTTAGACTAGTATAATCTCTTCCATCATAGCCTGTGATGGTGACTTGGCGTGTTTTGAAGGGTTTTGAACAAGGGCCTGATAGTAATTTTATTACTGACTTGATGTTATAACAAGGTTCCTTGATTTTAAATTAGGTAGAGATATGATATAAATTAAAATACCAACGTTTATTGGAAATATAAACTTTGCACAAATTTGGGGGAATTTCCAAAGGAAAAAGGAAAAACATATCTCACAATTTTAAAGTCCTTGTGTTATATCAAGAAACCAAAAAGAGCAAAAAAGAGAGATGTTGGTGAAGAGATTTATTTGGAAAGAGACCCATTACTGCTCCCTTTCTCTTGTAGGATGTTTGATGAGGAGTGTTACTCCATATTTAACGTAGGCAAAACTAGGGTGAGTGGCACTTCAGAAAGGGACCACTTGGAAACCTTTCAAATGTTTTCTAAGCAACTGGGAGACAAAGAATGGAATTGTGCCTGAGAAAGCTAACATAGAATGTGGATTGAGTAATGACCCAGCAAATTTAGAGGATCAAAAGACTAGATGTTTTAAAGTGAATCCAAGAGAGTGATGGTGGGGTTGCCTTGTTCATCTAGAATTGATCAGAGTAAATTTACAAGGGTAAGGTTTATCTAGAATTTATCAAGTAAGAATTTATCAGGTACGTTTGTCAGGTTGACGAATGCTTCCTATGGCCAGATAGGAACCTTGTGGGAAAGAGGAAGAGTGTGAAATAATGCTGAATCCTGTCCAGAAAAAATGAGTACACATGCAAGGGACAAACCAACAGGAAGAAGTTGGTGCCCTACTAGTGGATACCCAGTGCTTCAGCTAGATGTCACAAACAACTACCAGAAATAGTGGTATGTCTGGCAGGGGCTTCAGAAAGGGACCTGATGCAAGGCCCAGATTAGGGGGCTCCAGAGTGTCTCTTTAATCATCTTCCAAAATCAACGAGCAGAAAGCCCAGCAGCCTAGAAAGAAGTTCCCTATTCTCTGCCTTGCCTTCTTTCCCTAACCCTATTAGGGCAGAGATACAGCTGCTGGAGAGCAAAGGAGGGGAGGATAGAGAAAAAAATGACCTCTAGCTTCTTCCCAATTGCTGGTTTAAAATCTGAAACAGCTTCAAACTGGAACAAGGAAGAAAAATTGAAGTCAAGTTTATAGATTTATTTCTTGTATGGAACTAGTTATTATTATGTGGGACTAGAAGATAGATATTCAGGACTGGACTTATCATAAAAATGTGGAACTATCTTTAATACCACAGTAGTCATCATTTTGCCAGAGTTTTTATCCAGTGACAGGAAAAACTTTCTCACAATGGATGAAATTTAAAAGGACGGTATGAGACAAAAATTTGCATGCATGTGTGATTAATTGTTATTCGCATATCTTGCTTGTTCAACAGACTGGTTGTAAATCAATCATTCTGATTACCCTGTGCTTCAGTTTGGATGTTTTCTAGTCACTTATCTTTTAGTTTGGCAATCCTCTCTTTAACAGATTTTTATTTCCTATTTAACCCTAATTTCAGTTACTGCATTGTTTAATTTTATAGTCATTATTTGATGAAAAAATAGGTTCTAGTGCTCTGGTGAAATTCACCATGTTATCATATTTTCCCTAATATTGATCACAGTTATTTTGAAGTCTGTGGCTGATAGCTCTAGCCTCTGGAACACTTGTGAATCTTTTTCAAAACTTTACTTTTTATTTTGTTCCTATGTCTTTTTTTAAACTTTTTATTTTATATTGGAGTATAGTTGATTAACAGTGTTGTCTTAGTTTCAGGTGTACAACAAAGTGATTCAGTTAAACATGTACTGGTATCTGTTCTTTTTGAAATTCTTTTCCCATTTAGATTGTTACATAATATTGAGCAGAGTTTCCTGTGCTATTCAGTAGGTCCATGTTAGTTATCTGTTTTAAATATAGCAGTGTTACATGTCAATCCCAACTGCCTAGCTATCCCTATGTCTTTTTTAAAATAAACTTTTCTTTTTGTTTTAGAATAGTTTTAGATTTATAGAAAAGTTGTGAAGATAGTACGGAGGGTTCCCATTTATCCCTACACCCACTCTCCTCTGTTATTAACATTTTACATTAGTAGTTCATTTGTCATATAGAATGATCAGTATTCGTGCATTATTAATAAATCATGCATTATTAATCATCATTGTTAATATTCATGCATATTATTAATAAAAATTTTGTTCAAATTTTCTTAGTTTTTAACTAATGTCCTCTTTTCTTCTGTTCCAGGATAGATTTAGTTTACATTTAGTTGTCAGGTCATCTTAGGCTCTTCATTTTCCCAGACTTTTCTTGCTTTTGATGACCTTTTGAAAAATACAGGTCAGGTATATTGAGGATTTTACTATACTGGAATTTGTCTGTTGTTTTTGCATGGTTAGACAGGAGTTATAGTTTTTTGGGGGAGAAAGAACACATCAGTAAGGTACCGTTCTCATCACATCATATCAAGGGTATATGCCACCAATGTGACTTTTCACTGTTGACGTTAATCTTGATCACCTTACTGAAGAAGTGATTGACAGATTTCACCAATGCAAAGTTACGTTTCTTCTCCCTTTCCATACTGTATTCTTTGGAACGAAGTCACTAGGTTCGGCCCATCCTTAAGGTTGGGGAATTACTATAGTCCACCTCTTGAAGGACAGAATATCTGTGTAGGTTATTTGGAATTCTTCTACACAGGGGATTTGTCTATTCCCCTACTTATTTATTTAGTTAATAATTATCTTATTTATTTATTGCCTAAATTGTTCCAGATTTGGCCGTTGGGAACTCTTTCAGCTTGCTCCTGTGAGATGCCCCAGCCCCTCTTCTCTTTCTTTTCAGCACTTCCTTACTCTACGACATTATAAGAAGTTCCAGGCTCCTCTTGTGTATTTCCAAACCAGGTCCTAGAATGAGTCATGTCTGTAAGGAGTCCTGGTTTCTTTCATTGGTATTAAAAAGCAAAAGCTGAGTGTTGGGCCTGCTCATTGCTAGCGGGTGTAATTGCTTCTAGGCCCACTCAGCAGATAGAACAAGGAAATATATTTATATATTCACCCATGCCCTATGTCCTATTTCTTTTTATGCATAATAATTTTTGATTAATTCCTGGACATTCTATAATAAAAAATGTAGCATACCTGAGTGATATTTTCTTCCAACAGAGGAGATATTTTTAAATAATATTAATGTGTGTGTGTGTGTGTCTATATATATGTATATTTTAACCAGCAGGCAGATAGATTAAGGCAATATCATCTTAATCCAATTAGGGCTTGGATAGATTCAAGATCAGACTTCATTCTTCATGAGGCTTGGTTTGATTTTGATTTTCCCTTACAAATAGAATCCCATTGAGACCCAGGGACATACGTGGGCCCTCTTCATTGGTGGAACCTGAACTTGTCTGCTTAGCACCGTGTGACTGCCAAGCTTCACTTAGCTTCTCAGCCACTTTGTTAGTTGCTGCCCTCTGTTTAGTTTGTACTTCTTGGAAATTGGCAGAGGTTTCACGTGGAGAACCATCACGGGTCACATTCACTTCTGCCAGTCCCTGTTACTCCAAGATATTTCTTCCCTCAAGTCCAGGCAGCTTTTGTAGTCCTAAGATCCAATGATTGTTTTTCAAGCCACATGAGAGTTCTAAAACCTCTGCTTGGCTACTCCTTTCCCTTGGAAGTTCTTCTTGGGGTCATTCTTATTCTTGTTCCATGCTGCTTTAAAAAGGGGGCATTTCTCTAATAATTAGTGATGCTGAGCATCTTTTCATGTGTTTGTTGGCCATCTGTATGTTTTCTTTGAAGAAATTTCTGTTTAGGTCTTGTGACCATTTTTTGATTGGGTTGTTTGTTTTTTTTGATATTGAGCTGCATGAGCTGTTTGTATGTTTTGAAAATTAATCCCTTATCTGTTGCTTTGTTGGCAGATATTTTCTCCCATTCTGAGGGTTGTCTTTTCGTCTTGTTCATAGATTCCTCTGCTGTGCAAAAGCTTTTAAGTTTCATTAGGTCACATTTGTTTATTTATTTATTTATTTTTTTTCATTAATCTAGGAGGTAGGTCAAAAAAGATCTTGCTGTGATTTATGGCAAAGAGTGTTCTGCCTGTGTTTTCCTCTAAGAGTTTTATAGTGTCTGGTCTTACATTTAGGTCTTTAATCCATTTTGAATTTATTTCTGCGTATGGTGTTAGGGAGTGTTCTAATTGTCATTCTTTTACATGTAGCTGTCCAGTTTTCTCAGCATCACTTATTGAAGAGACTGTTTTTTCTCCATTATATATTCTTGCCTCCTTTGTCAAAGATTAGGTGACGTAGCTATGTGGGTTTCTCTCTGGGCTTTTTATCTTGTTCCATTGGTATCACCTCACACTGGTCAGAATGGACATCATCAAAAAATCTACAAACAATAAATGCTGGAGAGGATGTGGAGAAAAGGGAACCTTCTTACACTGTTGGTGGAAATGTAAGTTGATACAGCCACAATGGAGAACAGTATGGAGGTTCCTTAAACAACTGAAAATGAAACTACCATATGACCCAACAATCCCTCTCCTGGCCATATACCTGGAGAAAACCATAGTTTGAAAAGATACATGCACCCCAGTGTTCACTGCAGCAGTATTTACAATAGCCAGGGCATGGAAGCAACCTAATGTCTATTGACAGAGGAATGGATAAAGAAGATATGGTACATATATACAATGGGGTACTACTCAGTCATAAGTAGGAGTGAAATTGTGCCATTTGCAGAGACGTGGATGGAACTAGAGACTTTCATACAGAGTGAAGTAAATCAGAAAGAGAAAAACAAATATTGTATATTAACGTATATTTGTGAAACCTAGAAAAATGGTATAGATAAACTTATTTGCAAGGCAGAAATAGAGACACAGATGTACAGAACAAACGTATGGACACCAAGGGGGGAAAGGAGGTGGGGTGGATTGGGAGATTGGGATTGACATATATACAGTACTATATGTAAAATAGATAACTAATGAGAGCCAGCTATATATAGCACAGGGAACTACTCAGTGCACAGGAAATACAAGGAAGAGGGGATATATGTATACAAGTGGCTGAATCACTTTACTGTACAGCAGAAACTAACACAATATAAAGCGACTATACTCCAATTAAAAAAAGCGGGGGGGGGAGCAAATGCTTTGAGGAGATATATTGTGTAGGATGTCCTGACCACCTCATTGAGTTTCCCTTGTTGTCACAATCTTGGCCACTCAAGTCCTAGCACTGGTAGCTCTCTGATACCTTCACATACACACACACACACACACACACACACAAAACCCCCCTCTTTTTTTTTCTTACCTTAGTCTTGGTGGGCAATTTGGTCTGTTGCACATTAAAGCCCAAAGGGCAAGTTTCAGAATATTTTCTTGATAATGATATAATACTTGATCTTGGGAAACTAAGGAATCTCTTTGTTACTTAAAAAACAAGCAAACAAACAAACAAAAAACCCAAAACACTGGGCCAGAAATCTTGAATCCTTTATTCCTTTGGCAAAGTAAAGATCATCTGCAAAAGAATACATTTAAGCTCAAATATCATGATCAATATATGAATATGAATTTTAGTTATATGTTCTGAATATAATTTAGTAATTGAATTCTTTCTTTTATAGATAATCACAATGATATCCTAATGATTAAGCTGAATATTTTTAAAAAAATTTTTTGCTAAGAACTAAGAATACTTTATAAGAACTTTTTTTTTGCTAAGTAAATGAATATGTTATGTATTTTTAATAATATTTAATCAAATGTTGAACAATCTATTTGAAAGAGTGCCATGACCTCAGATTCCCCTAGGAGTAACTAATATTTTCATTAATAAAAGATCTGATATGTCACATTATTATCTCTGGGTTGTTGAATCAAGTAAAGATTAGCTTTGCTTGGCGTGATCTATTCAAGAAAATAAACTCTATATGCTATTTTAGCTAAAAAGGTTAAATGAAATGTCAGTCAGTTATTAGAGAATTTCAGGACTTGGTTGATTGTGAATGCTCCAGTACAGTAAATAACACTTAGACTGAATTTTCAGCATGGTAGCATTTTGCAGAACATAAATTAAATCTTTGTAATAGCTCTAAAAGTTCAGTGATGGTATCATTCTCAGGTCCATGAACATGAGTGAATGTAGTAGTGAGATAATTTTCTTTTAGTCTCTTTTTCTCTGTTATTTAAAAAAAGAACGTGTATCTTGAATATTATGTGTGTATATATATATTTTGTAGCTTATGTTGGCTTTAAGATTTTGAGAATCCATATATACGTATTTATATATAATCCTTTTGAATTTTTTACATCAACGTTACATATATTTTCAATTCTTATATTACTTATATTAAAGTAAATATTCCTATTTAAATATACATAAAATATGAATAAAATAGAGTAATAAAATAATAATTTAACATAATGTACTACCAACTTAGTCTCTAATTCTCATCCCCTTCTGCTGCATCAGTGAATGGCTTTAGGGATATCATGTTGTAACTTTTCAAGATAATTTGGCTCATACCAATTTCAATGAAAATTCGTAAACTCTCTATGCTTTCTCATATTTATGCTTACTTATTCTTTCTTGAGGTCTTATTATATGTAAACAGAAAATCACTCTTATCTACCTAACCTTACACCCATGAAAATATAAGCAAAGTTATGAAGAAGCTAGTGCCAAGATACTCTAATACTCTGCTCCTCTGGGTCACGGGAGACTTGCCTGATATTATTGTGGGATGAGCTAAATGTGGATTTTTGTATCTATTCTACTTTTTTTTCTTTCCTTATTTTTAACACATTAAAGAAAAACGAGATCTTACTTTGTCACATTTATTTTCTTTCATTCACCTCAAATGTAATAATCAATTTTTTCCATTTTTAAAAATCAACAGTATTTATTGTCATTAGTGTTTTGATCAGCAAGGCACAGTCATGATTAGAAAGCATACAAATTCTTGGACACCTCTTACACCAGTAAATAATAGTGTAGCATCTGTTAAATTATAAAAAATACAAGACCCTGTTTAATAAATGGATCTGATCTCATTAATTGTATTTATTTATTTATCTATTTAAGAGCTATTTGTTTATTTAAAATTTTAAGCAAATCCAACAGTATAAAATTTTAGCATGCAGACCTGTGTCTTTTTCCCTCTTCTGATCTCCTGGTTATCCAAGGCTCCCCAGAGCACACTTCAGATGGAAGTAATACCATCCATATTTATCTTAGAATGAATGTTTAAAATGCATCCCCTTATAACAATAGGAAATAAGTATGAATTTCTCCACTTGACTTTGAGCTTCTTGAAAGGTAGAGACTATCAACATCCTAATAAATGTTTTATGTTTATCACCTAGAAGATTGACTGGCATATGTACTTTTTTCTGTAGATGCATACATAAAAGTTATATTATACACTCAGATTATACAAGGCAAAAAGGTCCTAGAGGTCATCTAATAAGAATTAAGAATTCTCTAATCAAAAATAGGTACAATCCAAGACTATACTATTTGCTGATAGAAGTTTATTGACAGTTATCATGGATATTTGGGGTTTTATCCAGGACTCCTTTCTGACTATGAAATTGCATTTTCAATATGAACATCTTTCACATACTTTCATCACGACACATATGGCTTTTTGGAAGCTGAGTAGTCTTTTGGCATATTTACACACAAAATCGTGCAACAATCACAACCTCATCGGTAGCTCAGATTTATTGGTTTTCTATTGCTTAGTAGAGATACAAAGATTTTTTTCCGTCAAGTTCTCTTTATAGTTTTGTCATTTGCTTGTTCTTAAGCATCTCTTCAGAGTGCAGTGTGGACTTGAAGTTCATTTCTTTGCTCTGTGTAGTCCTCCTGTCAGGGACAGATTTTCTTGACATATGTTTGGCACTTGGTGTACATTTTCTGTATGGTGTCTAATACATATGGTTCTACAATTGGAAAATTATCCTCTGTAACCCAGGTAGTATTATACAGAATGATTTCATCAGTATCGATTTAAGCAGTTGATGGTTGCACTGGAGAGGGAAAGTCATTCAGTTGTATCAAAGGGCTTTCAGTAAAAAGCAATTGGTTAAGCCTGTACTAAATGACATCTTCAGAAGATGTCTTGAGCAATAACATTAAATTTAATTCTAAAGTTTCCTCTGCATAATTGCTTTGTGCCTTCTCATTTAATTAAGACATTTTTAAAGAAAACAAAAAAAGGTTTAGCTATGGGTGCTTGCTAAGCACCAAATTCACTAAGAGATTTTTTTTTTCTGCTAACATAAATTTTCTCAGCTGGCATGTGAATTTGGTGGCTATAATAGTAGTCAGCTTTCTTAGAGAAACAGCACAGCAGTCTGTTCTTGGGTTCCTATTTCAGGGACAGTTTAGAATAGTCACTTGCTAGAATTTTCTTAAAGAAAAAAAAGTCTATTCTGAAGCTTTCTTCAGTTTTCTAATTTAGAAATATTCACATTAAATGATTTGAGGCTATTGTTTCAGCCATGATTTTCATGGGTTCTAAGTTAACTAAAATCTGTGAATTTTAACATACACTACATTTGGGCAGCTGTCAACACCTGGCAGAACTTCCTCATCACTCTTGCTTCTTATCACTTCGACCAGCATTGCCTGAGTGGCCTCTCCTTTCCCCACCACTCCCAGTGGCCCTTACCTTGCCCTGGTTTGTCTTTTCTTCTGCTACACATTACATTTTAACTGAATTTTATTTACTTATTATGATTATGATTTATTGTCTATCTTTCCCACTGAAATGTAAGCTTTCTGAAAGCAGAAATTCTTGTACATCTAATTCTGTCATATACCTCAAATGCATAGAACAGTGTCTTCCACATGGAAGACATTTGATGACTGCCTTTGAACAAATGAATCTGTTCCTTCATGAAGGTGTGAGTAATGATGGTATTCTTTCCAGGAAAGTTATTTATTCAGCAACAAGTATGTGGATATCTGTACATTATTTCTGAGAAAGAAATGACAGCTAAAGATATCCTCACTCCAGAAGAATTTACTAAGATTACTACTAAATGAAAAACAAACATAAATAATTATAATATGGTTCAAAAATAAAGCTTCACAGTCAAGAGCATTTCTAATTTCTTCTGACAGAGCATCAGGAAAAGTTTTATGGTGTGGCATAGGGCTTCTTTTTTTTAGTCACCAGTTTCTGTGGGAGGTTAGTAACCTCCAGAGTTCTTGGTCTTCTTCTTGAGGGTAATGATCACCTCCCGGTCTACTTTTGTATGGCCAGCATACACTTATGGTTGTGAAATCTTTTTGTTCATTTTTCCATTTATTAAAGTAGACATGGTGTTTTACCTTTGGGTCATTGGATGTTTAAATATCGTTATGCCAATTAATATGAATCTGCCCTATTATTGTTAAAAACTCTTAGATTTCTTGAGCAAGTTTGTAAGATTTGTTTAAAAGGGCTATATCTATCTAATTTATATCTATATATACTATATTTGTTTATATATACATTATTTATGTATATATTATGTATACATATATATTTTTAAAATATTTCATATAAATGTGTAATATTTATGAAAATGCATCATTTAAAATATATATATATTTGTGTAACTAAACCATATATACTTAAAAAGTGGAGAAATAATAAGACAAGGGGGAAAAGAGGGAAAAAGAGAGAAACCAGGAGACTACGATCTGTCCTTTAAAAAGTACCTTTCCTGGGGGGTCAGCGAGCTATTCTTATGGAGAACCACATGCCAGACAAACAAGCAGTGTACAGCTTCGTGGTGAGGTCATCTGGACCACATGGAGGGTTCTGTTTATCCATGTTAGAAACAAGCTAGGGCCTAGAACAAAAGTAGGCTGAATAATTTGATTGATGTTCACTATTTCTCTAAGCTTACAACCTAAAATAACATGGATCCTGTGGTTCCAGTAGGAATGAAAGACAGTAAAAATCTACAGAGAAGAGTGAAGGAAAAGCACAAGAGACCAGGAAGACCAGCGAGAGCTCGCCCATGTCCAGAGCCGCTTGCCCAAGTATTCTTGCTTAGGCATTTCCTGAGCAGAGTGCAGTCCAGTTGTCCACCTGACTGTCCCAGCTACATGGGAGAGAGAGTGAGCAGAGGGAGGAACTAAGTGATGCAACACAGAGAGATGATTATGTTTTCACGAAGTAACAATTAGTCTCCAGACCCTAGGGAATAGGAAGGTCAACCTATAACCATCATTCTAGGTTCTGAACCCTAATCTGTGTCTTTGAAGCTGACAGATAAGGAGCAATCTTTGTCCCTGAAGGTAAAGTGAAGGGGGCAGCAGAACTGGATGGCAAAGAAATCCCATTTTATTGGAGCCTGTTATCAACAATAAAAACTGAAAAAAATATGAATATATAATAGAGTTTCAAGTTAAAAGATAAAATATTGGGTGGAAAAGTTGATGTTAAATCTTCAAAGGGTAAAGCCTCAGAGGGGATAAATAGAGACTGAAAGTTAAACAGCAAAGTCTTTAGTTTTTAGGCAAAAACAAAATTTCATTTATATTGTAAGTAAACAGAAAAATATTTTGTATCTTTCTTATGTTATGGTAATAAATTTTATAATAGGAAGCAGCATATCTTTATACATTAACAGAGTGTATGTTTTAGTTTATGTTGAAGAAAACAGTTACTTTACAAATGAGTCTGTTAACCTGCAACTTCCAGACTGCATTTGGCTGAATGCAGAGAAAACTTAACAATTTTAAAAATGCTGTGGGAGGAACATGAGCTCTGGAGGACCACCCTTTCTGATTCTTGCTTTTTGTTTCATGCTCTTTTACCTGTTTCTTCTTTCTGCTCTCCTTGTACTTGAATTGAAATGGCAGCATCTGAATGTAGATTGTGGCCCTAGAGGAAATACATATTTTATAACACATTATAAAATTTCTTCAAATTATTGTGGTTTTAGATTCCACATATAAACCATCATATGAAATTGAACTTATTTACAAAACAGAAATAGACTCGTAGACATAGAAAGCAAATTTATGGCTGCCAAAGGGGAGGGGGAGGGAGGAATAAATTAGGAGTTCAGGATTAAAATATACACACTACTATATATATATATATAATAGATAACCAACAAGGACCTACTATACAAGGAACTATACTCAATATTTTGTAATAAACTATAATGGAAAAGAATGTAAAAAAAAGTATTATACACATATGTGTGTATCTATATGTATATATAACTGAATCACTTTACTGTACACCTGAAACTAACACAATATTGTAAATCAACTATATTTCAATGAAAATTTAAAAAAAATATTGTGGCTTTAACCCATATTTGCTAACGCATATGAACAAGTGACTATTATCCAATATTTTATAGGCCTTAGGTTTCTTTTCTTAACAGGAAGCAGGTTTTATCAGATATTTTGCATATTGGGAAATAATATTTCAAGAGATATTGACTGTGTGTATTTTGCACACGTCATCTTCAATGTTTTATTCATTCTTGATAACTCATTATACTGTATCCATTACTTATCAATTGTTTATATAAACTAAAAAGAGGTTGGAAAATGGAATTTGCTTCTGTAGCGAAGTGTACTAATAATGTTCTGTTGACTTGAAAAAGTATGTACCTCTAGATACATAATTTTATTATCAGAAATTGAATCATGGAAGTTGAGGATTAAGATTCAGTTTTTCCTTATCTACTGTATTGAATGAGAAATAATAATTCAAAATATGTGCAGTGAAAATGTGTATTATTCATTGCCTATAAACATGTTTGGTTACTTCCTCTGGGGCCTATTTTATCTTCATTGTGATAAAATTGTTTTCCTTTAAATATGCTTCCATTTCTAATGGAGGAGGAATAATTTTTGCATTGCCCTTATGGTTTTAGTTCTGATATAAAGCATAGAGAAATGTTACCCAGGGAAGCTTAATATTTGGAAATCATATTTTTAAGATTGATTTTCAGAAGGGAGAAGAGAGTATTGTTAAAAAGTTATAGATTTTATATTGTTATATTGATTCTGATTCACATAGGAGGTATCTGTGGAAGACAGCCTCTAAGGTGCCCCTACCAATCTCCACCTTCTGGTATCATGGCCTTATGTAATCCCCTCACCTTGAGGAACTGCTTCTAACCAATAGAATACGGCAACACTGAATTGTTACTTCCGTTTCTAGGTTACAAAAGATTGTAACTTCTGTCTTGCTAGCTGAATCTTTCTATTGCCTGCTTGGCTTGAATGCTTTGATGTAATAAGCTATCATTTTGAAGAAGCTCACGTGGCAAGAATCTGAGGATGGCTTCTGGTCAACAGCTTGCAGGGAGCTGAGGCTCTTGGTCCAACAACCTGTGAGGAACTGTGTCCAGCCAACAACTAGGTGAGCTTAGGAGATACTCTTTCCCCAGTCAAAACTTAAGATGATTACAGCCCAGAAAGATTTTGACTGTAGCCTGTGAAATACCCTGCAGTAAAATATCCAAGTGAGCTTTGCCTGGAGTCCTGATCCACAAATATTGTTCTAAACTATTAATTTTGGGGGTAATTTGTTAGGTAATTATAGATAATTAATACACTGAGATATAAAGTTTTCTTTATTTTGCCTGCAAGGTATATGAGATGACAGAATACTTTATAGTTTATATAAAATAATTTTTATGGAATCTATAATTAATGGAAAGATAAGCAGGCATGTTTGTGATGCTTAAATAATGCAGTTCCATGCTTAGCATCTGTTATTTTAATGCACGTGCTCATATTCTAATGTAATTTGCATTATTTTAGAATGTGTCATTATATATGACAATTGAAGTGTGCATATTATTTTAGAATAATCATATCTATATTTAGTAGAAGTTGTTTAAAAGTGCATAATATTTGAGGAAACAGCTATTATAAATCTCATGTTTTATAGACAGTCTTAATTTCAAAATTCATACCATATGGTTTAAGAAAGAATTAGTATGGATTAATGGTTAACTTCCAAAATAAAATGAAGATCAATTTATTTTAAGGTAACATCACTTCTTCTATTTAAGAATGTTTTGCTTAGCGCCAAGGTGATTCGAGCATATCCTGAACAGAAATTTGAAGGTTTGAAATCATTGTCATGACATGTGATGAATCCAAACATGTGTTTGCTGTTTTGTTGAAATAGAAGAAACAGCATATATAGCAATGGTATTTAGAATGCACAGCTTACATTTGACTCTGTGTGACAACCAAGTGACAATGATAGATCCAAATGCAATCCTGACTTACAGCATCAATTAGGAAAATGGCAAAGGCCTTTCCAACATTATAAATTACTCTGTGACTGCTAGTAACAAAAGCTCTCACTCTCAATAATTTTGTGTGATTACAGTTTGGACAAAAGATAGCTGATGAGGGTGAAGATTTGTAGTTATGAAATAGCTAAGAAATCTCTCTCACTAGATGCATGACGTGAGCATGAACCCAACAGCATCTGTGGCTCTATAACACACGTATTCGAGCAAGTCGCAGATTTAAGCTGCATTTTGTTATGTCTTTAAATGAGAGCAATAGTATTTTTTGATTTATTACTATCCAAGTTGTTAACGTTCACATAACAAGTTATTTTCTATGAAAAGACACATAGTCATGTCTTGATTATCAGTTACTTCAGTTACTATGGAATCATTTTCTATTTATTATGAGATTAGCTACCTCTTAAGAATGTCTTAGAATATGGTATCAGTACTATACTCTATTAGCTTTAGATTTTTAGGGAAAAATGCACAGCTCGCATTTTGTGTGACAAATAAGTGGCAATTCCTTGTGATTTAATTTGTAAAGTACTTTATGTTACCTTTAAAGTATATTACATTTCTGGTTTCCCTACTGCTCATAGTATGATAAATTGTTTGGTGACACAGGGGTTAAAAACATCACGCATCCTCCAAATAATTATACTGTAAGTCCATCACCACCTGACCCTTCCACCATTGTTTCTTGAGCCTGATCTTTAAACAAGAAAAATTTAAACATTAGTGAGAATCCAGTAGTTCTACTTTATTTAGATTCCTAAAATTTAAAGTTAAAAACTTCCTTAAAGTTTTTGAAGTTCAAGCCCTGCATTTTCCTAAGGAAAGAGGAAAATATCCTAATGAAATTAGAGCTCAGAAAAGTTAGGTGATTTCTTTCAGGTCAGAAAATTGGAAATTTCAATAATGTTATGACAAATAAGGTCCACTAATAGACTAAACATCTTCTTGAAAGACAGAGTTAACCTTATAAATAACTGCTCTTCTACCCTCTCTCAATATTCAGTATCCAGTCAAAAAATACAAACCACTCTAGATATTTCAAACAGAGGAGTTTAATTCAGGGTATTGATTAAAAAGGTGTTGGAAGGTGCTGGAAGGGCCACTAATGAAGGAAGGTATTGCCATACACAGAATGTAACTGGCTTCTCCTTTCTTTCCGTGCTTCCAAACTCCTGTCAATTGCCCACTGGAGAAACTTGAAGAAAACAGATGACAGAGTTTGGAAAATGTAGTTTGCAGGCTTCAGCCCAAGAGGTACAAAGGGAATTGTAAAAGTTGATTGCAGAGCTGACAGTCAACAAACAGAGATGACATAGTTGACAATAACTATTTTCGATTGCTGCAAAATAATGCATGTTTCGTGTTCTCTGTTCTGTGGTATTGCCAAAGAACATCAACATTTTTGTTACTTTGCTCAGTGGTCAAGTTAGCAAAAGGAAAAGGAGCTTGGGTTTCAGCTCATATTCAAAGAGAGGAATTATATTTTTAGTCAAATGAAGCACACATTAATATTCCTTCCACCTATGAGTGCTGTCAGAGCCCACCCCTTATATACTGAGACAAATGCTCAGAGTAGAGAGAAATGGAAAATCTTCTCTGTGCTACCAGGATTTGGCTGTATCCTCTTAACAGAGCTTCCTTTGGGCAGTGTACTAACCTTGAAGCAGATCTCTGATCTGTAGATTTCTACCAAAAAACATCTACTCAACAAGGGATCAAATTAGCTAGAGTTTGTAGCGGAAATAACCTGAGACATGAAGGAGAGGTCCCCTTCAAAATTTAAATTAGACATTTCTTTTAAGCCTTTCTTAAATAATAGCTTACAGGTCTTCCCCTTGTGCACACAGCCTGTAATATACATTCTCTGTCTCTTCAGAGTCCTTTAGATTTTACTTCAAGCCTTTAACGTACACTCCCTAGCAAACGCAGAGGCCCTTCTGGTCCAAGTCTTGCAGAGGTGCATGTTGCAGTTCAAGTTTCAAAGAAAAAAAGAGTCTGAGAAGTAGGTTTTTGTGCAGGGAATTTACTGGAGAATGTTTTGGGATCAACGTTTATAGAGGAGTAAAAGAAACAGTAGGAAGGAAGAAGTAGAAGGTGGCCTCAGATGCAGTCACAACCAAGGTTTGTTCTAGCACAGTCCTTCCTCAGTTGATGTAAAGGAGCTCAGCCTTCATACCTCTGGATATGGCTGCCCTGTGAGAGTGGTATGACTTTGGATGAGGAAACTTTTTTCAAGGGCAATGACCAGGATCCAGTACTCAGCTGTGAGCTGTCAGCCACTAACACTGTTAGTATCTGGGGAGATGAGTGCTTTTGTCCAATGGGAGAGTTCTGGGTCTGCATCGCTGTGTCCACTAGTAGAGGGATAGAAGACTCTCCTGTATATTGATTAAAAAATCGGAGTTTTTAATCATATTGTTCTGACTTTCAATGAGAAAATATTTTTATATCTTGCAAAATCTAATACATTCTCTCTAAGATGATGCTAATGAGAAGACTTAAAACAACAATTACTGTGCCCCTGCCCAGACTTTCTACCTCCTGGTCCTCTTCTCTTACTCTTTATTTTACAAATCTGGGCATAAATCATGATTGAGCTATCCCTTTGGAGGTCTCATTACTGAGCTCACTTCATTATTTAAATACTGAGTAATTCCTTTGCTCTCCCTTCTGTGGCACCTTCTCCACCCCATCCTAGCCAGATGGTAGCTCTTCTGTGTCGGTGAAGGCATCAAGATTTTTCTTGGAACTTAAAGAATAAATCATTCCTGATGGCCAGAGTTGGCAGTGTGAGAAGGCAGAGGTGACTAGGTGAGCTGGAGGAATTCATAGACTAGTTTTCTTCCACAGCTTCTTGAAATAAGAAATAGGGCTCACCCCTAGGTCTTTGACCCAAAAGAGAGATACAGCATTGTAACCAGAGTGCACTGCGTGCAGAGTCTTTGACTTCTGTAAGAGTTCATCCACCGCCTCGTTACCCCTCCTGCTCATGTAGCCAGGACACTTCAAAACCCAGTACTTTTGCTCTTAGTTAGGTCCTCACTGGACAGTCAGGATACAGGTCTGCCAACAGTGAAATATATTATGAGATGCTCACCTTCGTGCTGAAAAAACAAATTTATAGCGTAGTGGGTGTTCCTTTGATACATTTTTTCCCTGAATCTCTCAAATACTTCTGAGGCCTTTTGTGCACTTAGTGGTAGGAATAGCTCCCAGATATTATTTGGGGCAAAATTATTCACACTAAAAGTGAATTAGTGATCTTTGACTTTGAATGACCCCAGGCTTGCTAGCCTTCTAATCAGAGGTGGGGAAGCTGACTGCCCTGAGTTGATGATCTTACTTGTCAGCAGGACAACCTCAGTAGCTTTCTGATGTGAAATGATACATCCAGTCAAAATGTTTTCTGCTCAGTTTTTCTGTCTGAGAGTAGCCAGAGCTGCCTTCTATATGTGGGTGTCAAAAATAGCTCTACTGAGGATCTGAAGGCGCCCTTCTGTCTGTGGATAAATCTAGGTTTCTGCAGAAAGACCTTGTCATGCATGGATATAAAAAAAAGCTTGTGCAGCCTGCCCTGATTTTCCATGTCCTGCTCCACTTTGCCTCATCATATTGTAAAAAAAATCTCTTAGGACTTAACATATATGTGCAAGTCTTTTCCCCTTAAGGCTGGTGCCTGGTAAGAAACTTGACATACAAATCCCCATAACTATTCTCATAACTGAAAACACAGTCAGGTGCTGCCAGCCACAGTGACAGACATGTTTGTGAGTTGAAGAACAATACATAATCCTAATGGTGACCCTGAAAACCATGTATCAAATGCCATTGCTTCTCTGTCTGAGGCCCGATACCTCTCTCATGAAGCAGCATATTCTCACCACAACTTTGTCTTATTCTCTAATCTCTGGCATGTTTCTTTTTTGCTTTTTTTTAAAAAAAATTAATTAATTTTTATTGGCTGTATTGGGTCTTCTCTAGTGAGCTTTCTCTAGTTTGGCGAGCTGGGGCTACTCTTTGTTGTGGTGCATGGGCTTCTCATTGTGGTGGCTTCTCTTGTTGCAAAACACTGGCTCTAGGCATGCAGGCTTCAGTACTTGCAGCACAGGGGCTCAGTAGTTGTGGCTCATGGAATCAGTAATTGTGGCTTGCGGGCTGTAGAGCACAGGCTCCATAGTTGTGGTGCTTGGGCTTATTTGCTCTGTAGCATGTGGGATCTTCCAGGACCAGGGATTGAACCCATGTTCCCTGCATTGGCAGGCAGATTCTTAATCAGTGTGCCACTAGGGAAGTCCTTCTTTTTTGCTTTTTTGACATAGCATGTAGTTTCGATCATTGGTTCCACAATCTTAGGAGCTAACCACACAATTATATTGTAGCAAATGAAGATAATGTAAATAAACAAATGGGACCTAATGAAACTTAAAAGCATTTTTGCACAGCAAAAGAAACCATAAACAAGACAAGAAGACAACCCTCAGAATGGGAGAAAATATTTGCCAATGAAGCAACTAAGGATTAATCTCCAAAATATACAAGCAGCTCATGCAGTTCAATATTAAAAAAGCAAACAACTCAATCCAAAAATGGGCAGAAAACCTAAATAGACATTTCTCCAAAGAAGACATGCAGATGGCTAACAAACACATGAAAAGATGCTCAACATCACTAATCATTAGAGAAATGCAAGTCAAAGGCACAATGAGGTATCCCCTCACTGGTCAGAATGGCCATCATCAAAAAATCTAAAAACAATAAATGCTGGAGAGGGTGCGGAGAAAAGGGGACCCTCCTGCACTGTTGGTGGGAATGTAAATTGGTATAGCCACTATGGAAAACAGTATGGAGGTTCCTAAAAAATTAAAAATAGAACTACCATATGACCCAGCAATCCCACTACTGGGCATATACCCTGAGAAGACCATAATCCAGAAAGATACATGTACCATGATGTTCATTGCAGCACTATTTACAATAGCCAGGACATGGAAGCAACCTAAATGCCCATCAACAGATGAATGGATAAAGAAGATGTGGCACATATATACAATGGAATATTACTCAGCCATAAAGAGGAATGAAATTGAGTTTTTTGTAGTGAGGTGAATGGACCTAGAATCTGTCATATAGAGTGAAGTAAGCCAGAAAGAGAAAACAAATCCTGTATGCTAATGCATATATATGGAATCTTAAAAAAATGGTACTGATGAACCCAGTGACAGGGCAAGAATAAAGATGCAGATGTAGAGAACGGACTTCAGGACACGGTGCGGGGGGCGAAGGGGAAGCTGAGATGAAGTGAGAGAGTAGTATTTCCATATATACACTACCAAATGTAAGATAGACAGCAAATAGGAAGCTGCTGCATAACACTGGGAGATAAGCTTGATGATTGGTGATGATTTAGAGGCGTGGGATAGGGAGGGTAGGGAGTCATGGGAGGGAGGGGATATGGGGATATATGTATAAATACAACTGATTCACTTTGTTGTACAGCAGAAACTGGTACAACAGTGTAAAGCAATTATACTCCAATAAAGATCAAAGAAAAAGAAAAAAGAAAAAAAGAGAACATAGGCCCTAGAATCAACCAATGATAACTGCCTTTTGAGAGAAACACTCAAAATTTTCAGAATTTGAGTCTTTCAAAGCAGAGCTGAAGACCAGTTACAAGACTGTGACTTCATAGGAGCTTCTGGATACTCCCAGGTTAGCTCACAAAATGCTCTGCAAAACATATCTTAAACGTTCCCTAGCCTCTAAAGCAGCACTATTCAGAGTCCCTTCCATAACTTTCTTATGACATTGAAATCAAACACAAAGAATCATTGTTCAATCCCGACTTCCATCTCAGAGTTTAATGGTCATACTAAGAGATGGTTTCTAGTTAGTTATAGTGACCTAACAGCAAATGCCTCTAAATGCTGTATCTTAGCTCATGGATTTTACTTCTCATCTTAATAAATAGCCCCTATATGACTGTCCTCTATTTTTGCCCTATTCCAACTCTGAAGCGCACCCCTAGGTACCTGGATTATACAAGCCAGCTACATGGTTTTTCCTGAGGTATATCACATGGGGAACTTAGAAAGTTTGCATTGAGCAGCTCATAAAATTTCATTCCTAAACACACACACACACACACACGTGCATGCACACACATACACACACTTGAAATCAGGCTTCCTTCTAAAAATTATATCAGTAATTTCTATTGGCAGAGCCTTTCTCTCTCTCCACTTTCCATAGTATTTTCAGCCACTAAAATCTTCCCTTTTTTATGTAGAGCAATTTAACTCAATCTCAGACTTACAATACTATTTTCTACTCACCATTTTCTGGAATCCCAGCCTCCCAGCCTTCAGGAAAGCTTATTAAATTATTATTAAATACTTATTGTTTATTCAGCTATTATTAAGGAAATCTCATAAAGTCTTCACCCAATACAAGTAGATCTAATTCTAGAAGGTGGGATGGTGTGCATTGTCCTAGTGGTTACAAGGAATAATAAATATAATGTTATATCAAAAATAAGCAACTGCAGACATTGTATAGACATTTTCTAGCGTAGAGAAGGAAAAGATCCTTTAGCAATAAAATTAAGAGACGTTTTTAAAAACAGACTTTAAGGAATTTTGGACTAAAGATTAAAAACCTTTAGTGTATATATGTAGGAAGGAAGGGCTAAAATTAGGGAAGTCTGGGCCAGTTTTCACATGTGACTAAAAAGAGACAACACGAGGAGAAGAAGCAGCAGAAACAATTCAAACCCGAAACCGCTCTCATGACCACATTCAGATGAGCATTTTTGTAGTTTATTGTATATAATTACATCTGTAACTGCATAGTAATGTAGACCTTGTTCTTATTTCATAAGTGAGGGCTCTCAACTTATAGTTTTACAGAGACATAGATGTTTTTAGATTAGCACATAAACTAAATGAATTCCACATGACTATGGTAGTCAAGATTTGGGGTTTAAAGTGAAAAAGCAGCATACTGTATGGAGTGCTTCCTGAACATGGCTTATTTATATGCATGCGTGTACTGCGTGCTGTGCAAACAACAGTGATGTATCTCTCTCTTGGGACTACATTTTCTCCCACTTTTTTACTCCTCCATTCTATTAGTTTTTTAATTCATAATTCAAGCATAACTTGCTATCTGGTGTCTACAACCGCATCAGTTTTATAAGCAGAAAATTTTAACAGAGAAAGCGACTACTAGAAATATATGTGTATATAGGTGTACATATACGTATATCATGTGTATATAATTAATATATTATATGTATATAGTAAGAAATGATGAAATAGCCAGAAAAATGTGATAGCTAGTAACTTCAGAAAGTTTAGCAAACAGGATTATTCAGTTATAGGTCACTTGGTTACTGAAATAGATTTTATACATTCATTAATATTAAAATTTAAGAGATCTTTGTTTTTCTCCATTGACACATCATAACCCTAATTACTCTTACCTTAAAATGACATAAAAGACATGGGATATATGTTCAAAGGAGTGTCATGAACAGAGGAGAAATAGAGGGAATAGTAACTATCACTTTGACTTATTTTTAGGTATTACAATTCATTGTAAGTGAGAAAACAATTAGATTGAACAACTGGAAGGAATGTTTTGCCTAACTCTGTAGAATTATCAGCTTGTACTTTGTGAGAATTTGAATGTATTTACCTTTTAAGGAGGCAGTAAAAAATTGTTTCTTTTTTACAAGGTTACTTATTAAAATGTGATTTTCTTTTCTTTTTTTTAATATGGACAATTTGTAGTTTTATTTTCCTTCTGGGTCAGAAGGCGGTATAGTATATGTGATTACTTATTATAACCACGACTTTAAAATTTGACATCTTGATTATATTTCACAACTCTTTGCTTCTCAGTTTACATTTCTTTCGAATGCAGCTCTAGTTTGATCAATAGATATCCAAATGATTTTCTTTAAAACCACTTTTTGGCAATATTTTATCACTTTGCCTATCTTGTCCTCTCTGTCTTCTGTTTTCATTAATGAAAATGTAAACCTAGAAAAGTTGTTCATGATGTCAGATTAGTAAGGTTCATAATGAAATGGAGTGTGAGTGAGTGTGCGTGTGTGTGTGTGTGTGTGTGTGTGTGTGTGTGTGTAATATCTGGGTTATACATGTATATATGTGCATATAACCTATATCTCTACATCTATATCTGTGTATTTTATCCCAAGAAATTCATTAACTCACAGATAACTTCTGCATATGAGGGAATGGAGTCTCATCTATGAAACTGTATTTTTATATACTTTCTTATATTTTAAGGAATTCTCAGTTCTATCTTGATTTGTCCTTACTTGACTCTTGACAGCTTACAAATTATTTCTACTCTGCAGTCACAGAGATTTTTCTAAAACATGAAGGTGTCGTGTGACCCCTTTATGTCCCAAATCCTGTGGGATAGGCATTTAAACTTTGTAGTGTGTCCATAAAGGAGGGAATCTTCTGTTTTCATAGGATCAACATCATGTCTCCCTTGCTGAATAACAGTGCTTTGATTTTCCTCTGTGATTTGCCCCTTCTGCATTGCAGGCTGTCTTGGAATGCAAGTCCAATGAGGTATTTTTTTTCCTGTGAGGTGTTAAACCAAATTTTATGTTGTACCCCCAATGGAGGGAATCTGTAGTTTTCATCAGACAAACATTAATTCCCACTTGCTTGGCAAAGACAAGCTGATTTTCCTTTTGTGATTTTTCCTCCCACAATGCATGCAGCCCTCCTTGGGGTCGGGAACTAGGTTGGCCACATTACTCACACTAGTGAAACCTCTCTCTACCTTCTGGAAATTTAGATTTTAAGAGAAATGAATGGAGAAGAGTTGAAGCGATTGAATCCAGCCTCCCAGAGGGTTCTTTAGTTCTGGTCAGTTCTCACCTCATTAAATCCTTCTCCTTGTCTTATTTTTTTTTTCCTGCAGATTAGGTCCTCAGCTTTTACTTTGATTCTGAGAGATATAGCAGGTGGTTTTGACTGTTGTTGTTGTTGTTGTTGTTGTTGCATAACTAAAAAGGTCAGTTGCTGTCGTTTATAATCAAAGGATGCTCATTAATCCAGGGTTCAGGATGGGCACTTTGCTTACCTCTCCTGCTCTGTTTTTTACCACTCCAGATAAGCTCCTCTGGTAGTTCTTACTCACCTCGATGCCTTTTTATTGGCTAATCCTTTTGCCTGGAATGTCTTTCCTGCATCCATGCTTCTTTATGTGCCTAGCTGATTCTTATCTTTTCCTCTCAGGGTTATTTCCCTTGGGAAGCCTTCCCTAGCCCATACCTCCTCCTCACATTAGAGTAGGTACCTCTTCCCTGTATTCTGATTGTGAGCAAGTTGTGCATACTTTAATCATAGCAGTGATACTGTAGGTAACTGCTTACTTCCTCCCTCACTAGCAACAGTTGCTCCAGGAGTGATTCAGTATCTAAATCTCTGTGCCTTCAGGACCACCATAAAATCTCTTTATGACAAATAAAGTAAAATGTCTGTTGAATAATTGACTGGGTGATCTCTTGTTTATTAAAAGAAAAAAGCACAGAAAGTTCTGTGTATTGTGATTACTGTGTATTAGAAAGCTCTGATACACCTTTTCTCTAATCTTGGAGTTGTCCTTCACATGTCAATGAAAGTTTAGCATTGACATGCTGATGCAAATCAAGGGACCTCGGTGGATATCCTGTGTTTGAAAATAGTGAATGTCTGGCTATCTATCATAATTAAAGGGATTATAGCACTATTGTCCAAACTGTGGCACTTTTGAGAGAGAAAGAAGACCTGTTGTGCCAGAACAACTGGTATAAACTGGCATTGTTCTGGCTAAACTAGAATACAAGGTCATCTTAATTATAATGAAGGGACTAGACGGTGAAAGACCCAGAGAGGTCAGTGTTTCTATGATCCTTGTTTTGATGGTTACAGCATGCCCCGAAGCTGGAATATTTTTTACCCAGCATCTTCTTTCATGCCCAATCTGAGCTTGAAAGATATATTTGACTGGCAGTTTCTTTAAGTGTAGTTTTATTTTGTTTTTAAATTTGTCATCTTTCTGGATGATTTGAAGGATGAGTCAACCCTACTCCCCACCATCTTTTCTTTAGGCCAGGCTTGCTGATGGAAGTTATTTTAATGGGGTTTCTTGCAGAGACTTTTGTGGACTTCAAAGACAATAAGAATATTAGTTTATAGTATATCCATGTTCAGGTCATTTTCGTTTCTTGAGTATTCAGGAAATTCTTGAGTTTTGGACAGATATGTTATAATTTCCGTTGGCTTGCAGCCCTACTGTTAGTGAGCTGAATAAAGAGTTCTCCTGAAATTCAGCACTGCTCAATCTGTTATTAATGCACAGCTGAGGCGTCCTTGGGGCGCACAGAGCCACGAACTCATACTTTCAAGTGCTTAACTAAAAATGCTTTCAGCATCCTTTGCCCTCTAGTCTCCTCTGTCTCTTTCCACAGTCTATATTCCTGCCCCAGTTTTGAATGAAGTCTGTGAAAAAATAGACATTTGACATTGACTTTACCCTTTGTCCAAATTCAGTGCTTGAAGAAACATATCTGAGAGTATTCTGATGAACTTTCCGTTGACATTTAAAATCCGCTAGGCACCATGCTATCCCCAAGAGGAGCTCTGCCATTGGGGCTAAAATCTAATTCGGCTGTCACAAAATGTAGAATAAATTTGGAGATTAAAAATAAAATAAAGATCTTTAACTCTCTGGTTAGCAATAATATTGTCTCCAAATAGCAGTCATCCTTTTTCAAGCATATGCAATAGGGCCCTGGAGGAAATCCATGTAATCTTTGAAAGAAATAAATGTTAGTAGTCCAATAATACCAGAAGGAAATATAGAGTGTTATAAGGTTGCATAACAGAGTGGGTATGTGTGTCTTTAGAGGGACAATGGAGGATAAAAACAAGAACATAAACACTGGGAAAAATAAAGCCTGAATTCTTCCAGGGATATCAGAGGAGCTGAAAAGCCTCATGAATGTCCCTGGTGGAGAGGAAACTAGATTGACATTATCATCTACATGGTATGTAGCTCCTGGATACTGGAAGCAAAAAAGACAGAACAGCCAGGGGGAAGGCCCAGAAATGGTAGAAACTAAAAATAGTGGCTCAGGTTAGGAAAAGCTGAGAGTATATCTAGATGCTCCGAAGCCTCAGCACATACTACACAGGCCTAGGAAACTCGCCAGCCTGAAAATTAAGGTTAATACCCCCCAGAATTTCACACATAGGTAAGGAAAAGTAAGATTGATGCCCTGGTGGTTACGAGTGAATAGGTTTTGAACTAATAAAACTTCCCAAGAATTCTGTGACTACCTCCTTCAATTTTGATATATGTGATATTGATCTTGTTAATTAGGCTTTTGTAATTTATTGCCCTGATGCCAGATTTAAAAGAATATACAAAATATATTTGAAAGTTATTTGATGTCAAGGTTGCTTTTTTACATTTATTTATTTTTTTACTGAAGTATAGTTGATTTACACTATTAGTTTCATGTGTAGAGCATAGCTACTCTATTTTTGTAGATAGTCCATTTAAAAATATTACAAATTAATGGTAGGTTCCTTTTTTAATGAAAACTTTCCCGTAGAGTAAAATGTCTCCAAGAAGTTCAAAATTCTGCAGAATGCTAGTTTATTACAACTTTCAGCGTGCTCTTTCTGTCTATAATAGAGGGTACTAGAATGAAAGGACCATTTGTACTGTCATCTGCCTCTGCTACAATGAACAATTAATACACGTCTGAGCATATCTGAAGCTCTCTATAAGTATTAGATAAACTGGGCATAATTAAATAAAATAAGTTGGAACCATGTCTCAGTTTAACAAGGTTATCCATACATATAAACCATGTACAATATTCTAGACACTTTGGTAAGTAACATGGACTCAAACATAAGTCAAGATTTTTCCTAATTAAGCTGTTTTTTCCCCCATTATTTATAAGGGAAGGTAGGTTTAAGAAAGAAGAAATACTAGTACTTTGTCAAATGCAATAAAAATTATGTCTAAGAAAGAGAGGTACAAAGAGGAAGTCTGTGTTAGGCAAAGATGCGGCTAGAAGAAGCTTTATAGAGTAAGCAAGCATTATGAAGAAAACAGACATTACACAGTCAAGAATAGGGTGAGGACATTTTGGATGGAAGGTACAATTTATTCAGAAACAAATGAGTACAATTGCAATATGAGTTCCTGGAAGTACAAATAAATCAGTGTTTCAGTGAGTTCAAAGTTTATCCTCAAGGGTAAAACAAAGGAGCTGATCATGGAGAATATTTTATGTTATGATAAGGAACTTGACTTAGGGCCATTCACAGTGGAAAGCTGTTAGAATGTGGGCATTTGAGAGTCGGGCAGCTGTCTTCTTCATTTTTAAATCCCTAGAGTTTAAACAGTATGTGGCCCATAGATGAACTACAGATTTTTACTTATTTATTTTTGTTATTTGTTTTTAGTGATTGAAGAAATGGATAGGTGGCTAGATCAAGTGTTTGTATTGGAGTGATACCATTAGATGTATATATTAAATCCATCTAGTTGACTATGAGGTATATAGTGGGAATATTTAATCCTGGAAATAGGGAAAACAGATAAAAAGCTAATAAAATAGTCATTGTGAGACATACGATTGTGAATTAAGGTAATAGCATTGAGGTGGCCAAAAGAGCATGGATTTGTGACATAGTAAAGAAATAAAGGAATTATATTTGGTAATTTGTTGGGCATGGGGTCATAAGGAGAAAGGGAAACAGACTGCAGTTCACATTTTCTGACCTAAATGACAGATCGCTGGGGGATATCACCATCTGCAGTAGCGATTACCAAGGAAAAACAGGAAAAGAAAAGTTCAGTTTAGGTTATATGTTGACATGAGTAGCACTTATGCTATATCTGAACTCAAAATCAGGTACTTATTTGGTATTTTTTTGGTAAGTCTGACTGGAAAGCAGAAATTGAAACATATTCTCTTAGCTCCTGAAAATCTCCGCTTGTGTTTGAGTGTATCAATTTGCAAGGGGCAACATGGCCACTTTGCATCCTGTTATAATTTATGACTTTACCAAGTGACTTCATGTATATTGGACTGGAAACCTATCTGTAGAGATAAGCTAGGTTTTCTGAAAATTGGCAGATACGTCACCAGGTCAAAACATGTGGATTCTGAACTCTTATAAATGAAATTAATTAAATATCCTCTTCCCAGATAGTCTAGAAATAATTAGGTATTAATTAATTCCTTGCACTGATCCCTGATTTGGGCATTTACTTTTCCATTCAAGGCAGTTCTTCAGGCATTCAACAATTCTCTGCCAGATATGCTCTTTGGACAGCTTCTCTTTGTGTTGCATCTCTGAGCTTTGAACTGCTTTGTAATTTCACCTACGATTCAGGCCTATAAACAACTTTAGAGTTCCCCTGTCAAGAGTTTGAAACTTTTGTGAAAATTGAAGGGGAGGATGAGGAAAGGACATAAATGATACAATAAAAGGATTAGAAGACAAAGTCTCCAAAAAAAAAAAAAGTTAAGTGCTTTGAACAGACAGGAGTAACTTTAGATAACTTGGAAATGCCTTCTTGGGGAATCAGAAGTGTTATTCAGACAATATGAAAAAGAGAGGCTGCCACTAAAGCTGTGGCAATTATTTTCTTTACTTTTACAAGGATTTGCTTGGGTTCTTTTTTGCACTAACATTATAATATTACATTAAAAATATTAGTCACACTTTATGGAGGCATTTATGGATAAACTATAGAAAAATTATTCTAATTTATGTAGATATTTGTAGCAAAAAACAAACCAAAAAAGCACTCAGTTACTAAAGAAGCACAATGCAGAGCTCCGTAACTTAAATTTACATTATAATTTTCAATAAACACGAATTTTTGCATAGGGATAGACTTTGAATCAGTAGCAATTATATATTAGTTTTGCATATTTGTATGAGCAATAGCATAATGAACTTAGATCTTAAAATTTCTGTGAATAACAACTCAAGTTTGTGTGTTATAGCAGAACAGTAATAGTCGTATCAGTGACAATACAAAACAGAATTTGAGATCTAGCAATAAACTTACTACAATGAGCTTGCTGCATTTAGGAGATATACTTCTGAGATTCAGTGAGTCCCATTGTAGTCAAAGCACTAAATATTTGAAAAAATGATACCATTATTACTACTGTACATAAATCCACAGATTTGTGTATAGGATCGTTAAGAGAATGTATAGTCATGGGGGGAAGAAACTTTATCTTAGATTTTGTCTTGCTATAATTTTTTCTCTTATTTTTTTCCAATAGTAATTGGCGTGTTGTTTGCTTATTGTTTGTTTGCATTTCAGGCCCATTTGTGTATCTGATAGACACAAAGCATGCTTCCCCTTCGAAAAATGTTAGTATGCACAGTATTTTACTTAAGATGTAAGAGAGGTCACAGAAGCTCCTGAAGACTATCCGGAGAAACCAGATCAAGACTTTCTTAGTTACAGTTTTTTCTTTGTGGATTAGAATCCCCCCTCATCAGCTTATTTCTCTCTTCTCAATCAGTTTTCAAATGCCTCATCTATAACAGTCTTCTTTTACCATCATATTGTGGGTGTGTTTATTGAAGTGGGACTCAGAATTGTTGTATGTCCAATCTTGATGTTTTAGCTAGTATTTCATAGAGTCCTCTGAGACCAAACTGTGTTTTGAAGATGACACAGTTAAAAACTTCCATGCAGTCAATATGGACAACTCTGAGAGTTAAAGACTCCAGGAGGACCCAGTTAGAGGAGGGCTGCCACAATTTGTAAGATTTACTTCCAGGAGCTTGATCAGGTTCTCACAATAAATATCAGAGAAAAATCCCTTCATGCTTCTGGTAAGGGGAGAAGAAAGGAAGAATTTTGAAATATATGGAAGCACTCTGTTGTTCTTAACAAGGACTATCCTCAGGAGAAGCTAGTTAACCAGAGCCTAACCTGCTGTGGTATTATCAAAGCCTATTGGTCTAAGGGAAGGGAAATACCCAAACCCATGCCCACTTAAGAGGGGGAGAAAAAGTAGAAAAAATTGTCAAGTTCACAGGCTAGAGACAGAGCTCAACAAAGGCAGAGACCTAATCATCGGACCATAGAAAGCTTCCCTTACTGCCCCCCCCCCCACCTAAATACCACATAATAAAAGCCTATTTATAGTCATTCCTTTTACCCAGTACCTCTTGTCCAGCTACCAAGAAAAACCTATAAGGAATGTCCAAGGGCAAAAAATACAGTTTGAAGAGACAAAGCTAGCATCACGACTAGCATGGCAGGGGTGTTGGAATTATTGGACTGGGAATTTGAAACAGTTGTGACTAATATGCCAAAGGCTCTAACAGATAAAGGAAAGAATAGGTGAGCAATGTAAGTACAGAGATGGAAATCTAAGAAAGAACCAAAAAAATATGCTAGAGATTAAAAAATGCTGTTACAGAAATGAAGACTGCCTTTGCTGGGTTTATTAATAGACTGGATGTGGCTGTGAAAAGAGTATCTGAGCTAGAGGATTTATGAATAGAAACCTCCAAAACTGAAAAGCAGAGAGAGCAAAGACTGAAAAAACAGAAATGCAACCACAGACTGTGGGACGACATAGCCAAGGGACTTCGCAGATGTGATTGAGTTAAAGATACTGAGATGGAGAGATTATCCTGGGTTATCTGGGTGAACCCATCAAGGGGGAGGCAGGAGAAGAGAGGATGAGAGAAGGAGATGTGAAGATGGTAGCAGAGATATTGTGTGTGTGGGGGGGAGCGGTAGGAGGAGAGAGAGGGAGGAATTGGCTTTGAAGAGAAATAGAAAGGGACCAATGACTCGCTAACCAAGAAATATAAGTGGTTTCTAGAAACTGAAAAAGGCAGGGAAATGGATTCTTCCCTCAAAGCTTCCAGAAGGAACCATCCCTGCCAACACCTTGACTTTAGCCCAGTGGGTCTGATTTTGGACTTCAGAACTCTAAGAGAATAAAGTTGTGTTGCTTAGATCACCAGCTGTGTGATAATATGTTACAGGAGCAACAGGACACTAACACTCCCTCAACATATCATAGTTTGACCAGGGGCAGGGTGGGGGATGGTATGTACATATATACCTATATTGCAATTACAAGGTGATGTAAAAAATGATACAAGATAAACTACAAGCAATGCTTGTAACAGCATAGAGTAGTATAAATCTAATTGCCTACAAGATTAAGAACAAGCTCAAAGAAGGAATGACATTTGAATTTATTCTTAAAGTGTGGCTAGTAAATGTGATAAATGTGTGGTAAAGCATTCTGGGCAAATGAGATTCGAGCTTAATTAGGATGGACCCATAAAATCAGTTTCTTAATTTAATATTTATTTTTATCAAAGTATCCTGTGTCCATAGTTTAAAATGACACTAATGAGAAATAATGTTCTGTTGCCCTACTCTTTCCCATCACAAAGTCCTGCTTCTTGGAGTAAGTCACTTCTGTCCTTTTGCTTTTCTTCCAATACTTCAGTAATTCTAAGTAATATATTTATGCTGTTAATTTATATTTTTCAATATAAATTTTCATATATTCATAAAGCGGAAAATGAAGATTAAATTCACTTGCATACATCCTTCATCCTGCAATACTCCCACTGTAATTAACTTACAATTTTAAAAAATTAACAGTCACTTAGTGTTTACATTGTATAACTTTGTACCTACCATTTATAGCTGAATCACTGTACTCTAATTATATGTTTTATCTTTTTTGAAACTTTTTTAGTTTTCCATAGAATTAGCTTATCTCTGATCTAACTTCCCCTCTAGAACTGTACTTACCTATCTCCTCTCACAATTGCATATGGTCTAATTTCTATTATAAATCCTTATTTTAAAGCAATCAAAATGTTCTGCTTCTCTTACATTACCCTGAATGATATTTTCAGCCAAGTCCATTTTTTCCTTCATATGTGCCATTAAAGTTTTAGCTGGGCATGCGATTACCTGCTAGAGACTGTGTTTCTTCACAGCCTCAAGTGCAGCTAGGTCCTGCAGCTGAATGTTGTTATGGGCAAATGTGTGCAATTTCTCTTTTATTTCTTTAAAAGAAAACCGGTGTGGTAAATTGGGAGATTGGGATTGCCATATATACCAATAAGAAAAAAAATATCAAATTGTACACTTTAAATATATGCAGTTATATATGTCAATTATAGCCCAATAAAAGTTCTTTAAAAATTAAAAAAAAAAGAAAATTGATTTGATCTCCACATTCTCTTCCTTTTGCCCAATGAGGTGGACTATGATATAAGATGACCCAACTTTAGCAGAGGACCATTCTTAGAGCATGACAGAGCAGCAAGAGGGAGCAGACCTAGGTCACTCTGGAACCAAACTATGCTGCCAGCCCGGGTCTCTCACCTCTGGCATGTTATGTGAACATGAATAAAAATCTAGTCTATTTAAGTTGTATTACAGATTCCCTTAGCTGAAGAGACAAAGCCGTGCACTAAATATTACAGGCAATGTCACTAAACCCTAGTGATGTATGGCTTTTTCATGGAGACCTTCAGATACTCTCCTCCTGCTACTTTTCCTCTGCCAGCCTGTACTCTGTGAATGCATGGGCACATGTGTGCCACACACACGTGTAACACACACACATACACACACATGTACACACACACACACTTACGGATAAGCCCACACGTATAGCACTTGTGAGAAGAACAAGATCACGCACCCAGGCAGAGGTTATATCAGAATCAGGTAGGCATGGAGCATTTAGCCTTATGTTTCCTAATGAAATAAGCTATTTTGACCAAAGCCTGTTAAATTCTCCAAGAATGCTCCATCCTGCAGTTCCCTTGATCGTTCTGGAGCTAACCTAATATTGTGATCACAGTACTTTTTAAAACAGTGTACTTTTAATAAAACATGAATGTATTACTTTGTTTTTATAATGGTGGTGATGCACAGTCTCATTGTTCACTGCTATTTGGTTTAAATTTTAGAAGAGCCACCTGTTTGCAAGGAAGAAAGAATGTCAATTCAAATTTGGGTTAAGGCCAAGTTGTACAAATGACAAACTTCCTGGCAGCAAATTTAGCAGCAGAAAGTACATCCTAGAGCAGAGGAGAAGTGTCACATCTATCTTTAGTATGAACACCCAGTGCCTGTGCTGTCTACAGATATAGTAGCTAGAAAAAAAAGATGCAATCTCAAAAAATAAAGAGTAGGGTAGTGTGGGAAGCCAGGAGTTACATCAAACAAATATCTGGCAACCTATAGTTTATAGAAGTTGAAGAAATATGCAAAAAAATCAATATTATTACAAATCATAGCAAAAGCTTCAGCAGTCATGAAGTGTGCCTGTTGTTGGTAGGAAAGTATGTGTATGTAAAATTGATGCTTGTAAAGAGGCAAGAATAGGATAAGACATTGAAGCAAGTCCACAAAGCATGAGACACGATATCCTTCAGATTAAATAGACTTGAAACAGTAGAATGCACCAAGTGATTAAAATAATTAAAGTGGAGCAATTGAGATATAAAGACGAGGGTGAATGATCTTACTGAAAGCAGCGTAGCATTCATTCTCCCAGTCAAGGATGCAGAGCAGTCTCTGTCCTGAGAGAGAAGGAGCTTCATGCCAAGTCTTCGCCCTGGGCTGCCTAGCAACCAGCTCTTCTAAGCGAGGGCAGTACCTAAGTTAATCTCTTTGGTAAGCATTTGTAGCTATTAATTTAATTAGCAAATGCAGCGTAGCATGAATGATCCTGGTGCAGTAGCAAAATATTAATGAAGATTTTGAAATTCTAACCTTGAATAGGTATGTTGGAGACTGTTCCCTAGTCATAGTGGGCCAGGGAAAACTAATTTCAAAAAAAAAAAAGTAGTGCAGAAAACTTTCTCCTCGGCAGTCAGGTTCTGTGGGGTTTGAGCAAGATAGTACAATTTATATTTTCTTCTTTCTTTTTATTGCACAGAAACTTATTGTCTGGCTTTGAAAGTGGAGACTGAATGAGGTTTTTCTAACTCTCAAATTCTATTACTCCCAAATACCATCCCCCCATATTTTAATCTTACTGTTTCTTAGAGGACCCATGGTTTTACCAACATAATTGTCTTCAAGGCAAACTGTATCAGATACCTTTCAAAGGCTATTAATGCTCCTCTTGTTAGCTGGCTAGAAGGGTAACTGGCGATAACAAGAAATGTTTTATGGCTTTGACTCCGAGGCTGAGTGTTCTGTCCCCTCAAGACTCTTGCCCAGACCTCTCCATTTCAATTTCATAAAAGATGGTTGTGTTTCACATGTTTCAGAAAGTCAAGTTCCACCAAAGGCAGATTACCTCGCGTTTTATGCACTTTCTAACAACATTTTCCTCTGGCAAAATGCTTTAATGAGGTACTGGATCTTGACCTTGCAAAAAACAGTGTGTGATAAAGCTTAAATGTTGTCTCAAGCTTTAACGAAGATTCACTGGAAAAAATTTTAAACACCCAAAATCCTTCTTTTCCTTCTCTCTTTTCTTTTCTAATTGAAGAGTGGAATTCAACAATATTCTAGTTTCTGCAAAGAAAACCAGTAATCTGATCTTTTTTTTCTCTGGCTACTACTGTGAGAATGATGCCTTTCCATTTTAGAAGAGAATCTGAAGTTCAAAATTAGTTCTGTAGGATACTTGTGACCTGATTATGAACAAGGTCAAGGAAGTTAAATGCCTGGAGAAAAATCTTAAGTCAAAAACAAAAGGAAAAATAACCATTACAGTAGCAGAGATGGTTATTTAAAATCATAAAGTCAATGCCGTACCTCGGAAAATGTAACTTCTTCATGGACAGAAAGGAAATGTATATGTGTGTGTTTATGTGTGTGTACTAATTCTTAACTTTATGCATATGATTAAATAGCTAATTGGCCCTAACTCACCTGCTTCCAATTATTTACTTACAAACAGTATATTAAAAAAGAAAGGCGTAGAGGTAAACAACTTAGTGTTTCTCAAGCACCAGTTTGGCCAAACGAACAATCAGATCAGCTGATTTTTTGAAATATATGGGTCCAAAATGAAATTCCTATCTAGGGATGTAATTGTCTGAATGTTTAACATATTACTCTTCAGAGAGTGTTTTTAGACCAATAGCATCAGTGTCACCTGGGAAATAGTTGAAATGCAAATTATCAGACCCTCCCCATACCTAAGTGATCAGGAACTCTGGAGGTAGGGCTTAGTAATCTGGGTTTTAAGAAACTCTCCAGATAATTCTGATGCATGTCAATTGGAGAAGCACTGCTTTGATCTGTCATGTGATATATAGCATACATCTATCCAGTAAAAATTTATTTTCCCCAATATCCTAGTAACTATTATAAATATAAAACATTGTTACTTTAGATAGGTTTCATTTTAAATAATAATTTTTAAAGAACCTGTTCTTATTTTTATGTTAGTGGAATTTTTTTAAATTCACAAAGCTCTCACATATTCACAAGATTTAAAAGGGCAGAAAAATAACACTGAGAGATAATCCACAAAAAGCATTTAGTTAAAGGATGTTCTAGATGCATATCTCTCTCTGTGTATAAACTTATACATGTATAATCATGATCCATGGTGTTTTGCAGGAAGAAACTTTTATTAATTTTTTTGCCAAAACATAACATATATATTTTTAGTTAGCTTTGTCTGGGTTATGTGTTAAGTAAAGAAATGCCCAAATCTCTGCAGCATACAATGATGAACTTTCACTTGTTTTTATTGAATTATATGATTGTTACAGGGTCTCTGTGGCTGGCCTGAGCCCTGTGAACCTCCTTCTGTTAGGGCCCACGCTGGTGGATCAGCCCCCATCTGGAATGCACCATTCTCACTGTCAAGAGCAGGAACACGAACTGAACCACACACCCTGCATAAAGCTTTTGCTCAGACGTGGTGTATGTCACATTCAATCCCATTCCACCGACCAAAGCAAGTCAAAGGTCATGGCTGACAATGAAGCCAGGAAGAATTCTCCCCTGCAGAAGGGCTGCAGTTCACAGGGCAAGAGCCTGGAGTGTAAGACCCTCAGAAGAAGGGAGCTGATTCTTAGGAAGAATTCTCCCGTACAGAAGTGCTGCAGTTCACAGGGCAAGAGCCTGGAGAGTAAGACCCTCAGAAGAAGGGAGCTGATTCTTAGGAAGAATTCTCCCCTACCGAAGTGCTGCAGTTCACAGGGCAAGAGCCTGGAGAGTAAGACCCTCAGAAGGGAGTTGATTCTTAGGAAGAATTCTCCCTTACAGAAGGGCTGCAGTTCACAGGGCAAGAGCCTGGAGAGTAAGACCCTCAAAAGAAGGGAGCTGATTCTTAGGAAGAATTCTCCCCTACAGAAGGGCTGCAGTTCACAGGGCAAGAGCCTGGAGAGTAAGACCCTCAGAAGAAGGGAGCTGATTCTTAGGAACAGCTGCCAGGGTGCGCTGTAGATACTTGTCCGTTTCCTGTTTTTCCAGCAGAGCTAATGTCACTATTGTCTGTGTTTTCTGCATTCCAGCTATTATACAAATCTTATTTCAATTGCTTTACCACTTCTTTTCTTGTCACTGAAGCTGCTTCCACTGACAGAATTACTTTTTCGTCCTCTTCACCATCAAATCGCTGCCCTCTTTTTTTAGACATTCCCTAACCCAAGGCCAGGTCACATCCTTCAGTTACATGCTTTTACACTTTACTTTCATTATTTAGCAGCTATAATAACCAGTAGTGATTATATTCAATAGTGATTATTGATTGAATGTTTTACTCCAAAAGTAGTTCCAATTTCCATAAAGACAGAGACAAGGCTGATTTTGTTTTCATTGCATCTCTAAAGAGGGTGTGGAATATAGTAGTAGCCCCATAAGTATTCACTGAAAGACTGAATGCATATTTAATTTTTTCATCTTTTGATATATGATTTTTCTTCTTTTTGTTATAATAATTTGGGAGCTATACAACCTATTTGTTTTATTCTTTATTTTATAACTTTAGATAAACCAATTTAATCCATATTTATTATTAACTTCATATCAGAAGCAATATTTTTATTCCTTATATGAAAGATAAAAGAAGTTGTACCCTTATACTTCCTCTTCTAGTTATCTTTCCAGTATTTTGTTAGTCTGTTTTGTGATGTTTGCCCAGTTTTGTTATTTTTATTCCAGAGTATTTATTTTAAGAAGTTCACAATCTACATTTTTGTATAATACACATAATTTCTAAAGAATTTTAGATTTAGTTGTTTATAGACAATTAAAACTTGTTGCTTATTCTTTATAATCCATGCGCATTTTATGTCTTCTTTATTTGGGGTATCTCTGGGTTGGTTCTGGATTGCACTGCTGAACAGGGCTTTGTGAGAAGGGTATATGGACAGTAGAGCTCCTGAGTTTTCACATTTATGAGACTTTTCACGTTAGCTTTTACAAGTGAACAGTGGCATTGCTGGTGTAGAATTGACTTAAAGCGTATTCTTGCACACTGTGATTCCTCAGACATTTTTCCTGGGTTTTGTTTTGTTGTTTGTTTTTAATCTTTTGTTGTTAAAATACTTTTATATCTTTGGGGCTAATGTGAAGGTCTTTATTTAAAATCCTGGCCTCCAATCCAATTCTAATGCCTGACTGGTTGCTATAGGATGAATTCCTAGGAATCATATTTGACCCAAAATCTCCCTTTCATCTCACATGAGTTATTAGTTATGGATAACTGCTCTTAAAGATCAATAATCCTCAACAATGATCTGATCCCAACTGCCTCTTCTGTTCAAATTTCTGAGAGCAAACATAAATATTTATGCCCCTAGTTGTTTCAACAAGAGGAGATATATTACTTTTAACCAGAAGGTTTCTATAAGAGGAATACTGTTCTCATCAAGCCAAACAAAAGTCTAAGAAGTTCAGTAAGATTGGAATTCCCTCAAGTAGTAATGCCTTATCTCTCATTGCTACTTTTTCAGCATTTTGGCCGAACAGTCAGCCTTCCAGAATGGCAGGGAATCCAACCTTGTTGTTCTGTTCTTGGGTTGACATGTGAATCAATCCTAACCCCAGTGGCTCCAACCAGTCTCTTTTATGCATTAATTTTATACTTTCTGTAAAACTAGAGGCTGACACTCAAAGTGGTTCTTTTCTTTTCCTACCTAGTGTGCAGTCTGGGATATTACTGATGTTAATAACTGGGAAGTGAAAAGTAGCAGTGAAACCATCTAGGACTGGGTTTCAGGGAGCTTCAGGAAGCCTGGGATTGGCTGCTCATGCTTCCGCAATAGGTAAGGTCATCACTGTCATGGAAACTAGCAACATAGCAGGAATTAGAGAGCACATTTATCATGTAAGTATAGAGAGGCTGGAAAAGTGAAAATATTGTCCTACTTTTTAATTTCAACTGAAATAATATCCTTTATCATTCTATTTTAAAGCAAATTTTTATTTACTAATATTTCTTTACTTACTTTTCTGTAGTAATTGACAGAAATCGTTTTGTCATAGACCAGACAAATTTTCTGTTTTCCTTAATCAATAGATGTAGACAACTTTAAGCATCCTATTGTGACTTGAAATCTGGAAACAAACTATTTTTCAGAATACAAAGGGAAATTACTAAGGTAAAGGCTCAGGTAGATGTGGTGTCTGTAATATTCAGTAACATGAACATTGTGTGTGTGTGGTGGGGTATGGATGTGCCTGTGTGCTGTCATTGAGAACAGTTGTCACAGCTAAGTATCAGAAAACCTGACTCAAGTGGCTGAAACGACAAGGGCATTTTTATCTCACATAACCCAAAGTCAGGAAGTAAGATAGTTCCATTTATCTGCCCTTCTCTCAGCTCTTTCCTTATTGGTATGTTGTTTTCTCAGACTGCCTTTTCTCATGGTCATAAGATGGCTGTTAGCAGAAAACAAGGCAGTGAGCTTCCAAGTTCATTTCTAGTACAAGTAAGAGAAGAATCTTTCCCAGAACCATAGAATATAAAATTCTTCCATTCAGTCTCATTGTCCCAACTTAGGTGAAGTGCTCATTCAGTAACAATCATCAGAGCATCACATGCACTGGTTAGTGTAAGCCACAATTCCATAACCAGCCCCTAGCAAAGAGCTGGCATGCCCATGATGCTCTAAGTAATGCACATTCCCCCTTGGAGTTGGATATGGGATCACTGCTCCTGAATCACATGGGCTAGTTCACGGAATGGGTGGCTCCTGAAGAAAATCAGAGTTTTAGGGGAGACGGGTCACTGTGAAGGCAAGGACAATTCCTCCTCAAGAAAAAGTGTGTCTCATTTTAAGAGACTTCTGAGACCAACCAGATAAAAAGTAAACGAGAAATTTGTTTTATGATATCTTGTAGAATGTAGTCATAGAATAACGGGTATGAACTTGGCCTCTGAGGTGGCATGGTTCTTGAGTCTAAATTCAAGTCCATTGTTCACTTGCTGAGTGAGTTTGGCCAAGTCACTCTTTTGTAAAATGTGGAAACAATACCACTTACCACATAGGATTTTTTCTTTTCAGTAATTATTTAGGTAAGGTAATTCATGGGCTTGGCAATAAATGTTAATTTTTTCCTTCTAATTTCATTTTCCTTCTAATCATTCTTCTCTTTACCGTTTTTGTTTGCATTTACTGTTTCGGCACATAACTGATTTGGTTTTGTGTGTTGTCAGCTTTACTCCTTGCAGTTTCTAATATGTTGCTTGGTTGAGAAGAGAGAGTTTTGTTTCTCCATTTCTTTCTTGACAGCTTCTTTTAAATTTCCTTATGTTACCTTAGCATCTCACCTTTGAAGTCTCATTTCATTAATGCTATGTTCTTTATTATTTCTAAACATTGCTGAGCACTGACTACATTTTGTTTTAAGATTTGGGGAGCAAATCTATTTCCAAAATGGATTCTTTATCTGCATTTTGTGTAATAGCCATATATTTATATATACATATATATATTTACTTATTTGCTTACTTTCCTATTTATTATTCTATATTACTGCATTAAATTGGTCTCATTTTTTTCTTCTTGCATATTTATCTTTAATTGGGGGTAATCTGGATCTGCTGTTGGCTTCATAAAATAATAGGAGTGAATTATCTTTGACCTTGCTTTGATGTCTGATCTTTAAGCCTTGCTCTTGAGGTTGAGGGCTTGAGAACTATATGTGTCTAGTTGCCATTCTTTTCTTCTTTCTGTACCAGGCATTACCCTACTACTCTGATGAATATCTAATCTTAGCTTTTTCCTATAACACACTTCAGGGTGAACTAGTCATTATGCTGTGAATTCCTAGAGGATAGATTTGTGTTTTAAGTAGTTATCTTTTTAACCATTTACTAATTAATATGTTGTGTTTGTTTGCTACTGCCATCTCCTCTGACACTGGTGTACTTCGGAGATCATCTCCTGTCCTTGTTTCATCTTCTGCGGGAAAAATGGGAAAATGTTGACTTTTAGTAGTTCTCATCCGAGCATTGGGATGTTACTTATTTGCCATAAAAATAAAGGACTATTTGAGAACATGTAGAGTTTTTCTCCAGAGTGTACTCATTTCATTTACTCCTAATTTATTCAGGGTGTTATATCAATTTGGAATGTTCAGCAGGAAATAACAGAATCCTGATGAACAATAGTGTAGGGAAATTGGATTTTATTGCTATTGTTACTTAATAACAAGTAGTTCTGAGACAGAATTAATCTGCTGAATGATGTCATGACTGACATCTCTTCATTCGCTTGGTCTTTCCCTCATGAGGAGAGTATGCCATTGCACCTTTTACAGGAAATAAGAAGAATATTTTCAAGAGAAACTGAATGGCCCAGGAGAATAAACCCACAAATATTAAACGTTTATGGTCTGCTGCCGAGATTCCTGCCCAAAGAGTAACAAAGTTAACAAACTCAGTTTGCACACAAAGAACTCTCTCATGCATCACACTTAAGTATGAGGTAGCACTGAATATTTGAGAAAAACCTGAAATATAAAAGAGAAGGACCAATATAAACAAAAAAGGATTTTGTATTTTTAAATTTTTTTTTTTTATTATTATTTTATTTTATTTTTTTGGGGGGTACACCAGGTTCAATCAACTGTTTTTATACACATATCCCCATATTCCCTCCCTTCCTTGACGCCCCCCCCTCGATTCCCCCCCACCCTCCCTGCCCCAGTCCTCTAAGGCATCTTCCATCCTCGAGTTGGACTCCCTTTGTTATACAACAACTTCCCACTGACTATTTTACAGTTGGTAGTATATATATGTCTGTACTACTCTCCCGCTTCTTCTCAGTTTCCCCTTCACCCCCCGCCCCCTCCCATACCTCGAGTTCTCCAGTCCATTCTCTGTATCTGCTTCCCTGTTCTTGTCACTGAGTTCATCAGTACCATTTTTAGATTCCGTATATGTGAGTTAGCATACAATATTTGTCTTTCTCTTTCTGACTTACTTCACTCTGTATGACAGATTGTAGTTCTATCCACCTCATTACATATAGCTCCATCTCATCCCTTTTTAGAGCTGAGTAATATTCCATTGTATATATATGCCACATCTTCTGTATCCATTCATTTGTTGATGGGCATTTCGGTTGCTTCCATGTCCTGGCTATTGTAAAGAGTGCTGCAATAAACATTATGGTACAAGTTTCTTTTGGGATTATGGTTTTCTTTGGGTATATGCCCAGGAGTGGGATTACTGGATCATATGGTAGTTCTATTTGTAGTTTTTGAAGGAACCTCCAAATTGTTTTCCATAGTGGCTGTACCAACTTACAGTCCCACCAACAGTGCAGGAGAGTTCCCTTTTCTCCACACCCTCTCCAACATTTGTGGTTTCCAGACTTTGTGATGATGGCCATTCTGATTGGTGTGAGGTGATACCTCATTGTGGCTTTGACTTGCATTTCTCTGATGATGAGTGATGTTGAGCATCTTTTCATGTGTTTGTTGGCCATCTGTATGTCTTCTTTGGAGAAATGTCTATTTAGGTCTTCTGCCCATTTGTGGATTGGGTTATTTGCTTTTTTGGTATGAAGCTGCATGAGCTGCTTGTATATTTTGGAGGTTAATCCTTTGTCCGTTGTTTCATAGGCAATTATTTTTTCCCATTCTGAGGGTTGCCTTTTAGTCTTGTTTATGGTTTCTTTTGCTGTGCAAAAGCTTTTAAGTTTCATGAGGTCCCATTCATTTATTCTTGATTTTATTTCCATGATTCTAGGAGGTGGGTCAAAAAGGATCTTGCTTTGATGTATGTCAAAGAGTGTTCTGCCTATGTTTTCCTCTAGGAGTTTGATAGTGTCTGGCCTTATATGTAGGTCTTTAATCCATTTTGAGTTTATTTTTGTGTATGGTGTTAGGAAGTGTTCTAATTTCATTCTTTTACATGTTGCTGTCCAATTTTCCCAGCACCACTTATTGAAGAGGCTGTCTTTTTTCCATTGTATACTCGTGCCTCCTTTGTCAAAGATAAGGTGCCCATATGTGTTTGGGCTTACTTCTGAGTTCTCTATTCTATTCCATTGATCTTCCTTTCTATTTTTGTGCCAGTACCATACTGTCTTGATCACTATGGCCTTGTAGTATAGTTTGAAGTCAGGAAGCCTGATTCCACCAACTCCATTTTTCCTTCTCAAGATTGCTTTGGCTATTCGGGGTCTTTTGCGTTTCCATACAAATCGTAAGATTTCTTGCTCTAGTTCTGTGAAAAATGCCATTGGTAATCTGATCGGGATTGCATTGAATCTGTAAATTGCTTTGGGTAGTACAGTCATTTTCACGATGTTGATTCTTCCAATCCAGGAACATGGTATATCCCTCCATCTGTTTATGTCATCTTTGATTTCTTTCATCAATGTCTTAAAGTTTTCTGCATACAGATCTTTTGCCTCCTTAGGCAGGTTTATTCCTAGGTATTTTATTCTTTTGGTTGCAATGGTGAATGGGAGAGTTTCCTTAATTTCTCTTTCTGCTCTTCCGTTGTTAGTGTATAGGAATGCAAGAGATTTCTGTGCATTCATTTTGTATCCTGCTACTTTACTAAACTCATCAATGAGTGCTAGCAGTTTTCTGGTAGAGTCTTTAGGCTTTTCTATATATAGTATCATGTCATCTGCAAAGAGTGATAATTTTACTTCTTCTTTTCCAATTTGGATTCCTTTAATTTCTTTTTCTTCTCTGATTGCTGTGGCTAACACTTCCAAAACTATGTTGAATAACAGTGGTGAGAGTGGACACCCTTGTCTTGTTCCTGTTCTTAGAGGGAATTCTTCCAGTTTTTCTCCATTGAGAACAATGTTGGCTTTTGGTTTGTCATATATGGCTTTTATGATGTGGAGGTAATTTCCTTCTATGCCCATTTTCTGGAGAGCTTTTATCATAAATGGATGTTGAACTTTGTCAAAAGCTTTTTCTGCATCTATTGAAATGATCATATGGTTTTTATCCTTCAATTTGTTGATATGATGTATCACGTTGATTGATTTGCGTATATTGAAGAATCCTTGCATCCCAGGGATAAACCCCACTTGATCGTGGTGTATGATTTTTTTAATGTGCTGTTGCAGTCTGTTAGCTAGTATTTTGTTGAGGATTTTTGCATCTATATTCATCAGTGATATTGGTCTGTAGTTTTCTTTTTTTGTGACATCTTTGCCTGGTTTTGGTATGAGGGTGATGGTGGCCTCGTAGAATGAGTTTGGGAGTGCTCCGCCTTCTGCAACATTTTGGAAGAGTTTGAGAAGGATAGGTGTTAACTCTTCTCGAAATGTTTGATAGAATTCGCCTGTGAATCCATCTGGTCCTGGGCTTTTGTGTGTTGGGAGATTTTTAATCACTGCCTCAATTTCTGTACTTGTGATTGGTCTGTTCATGGTTTCTATTTCTTCCTGGTTCAGTCTTGGAAGATTGTATTTTTCTAAGAATGTATCCATTTCTTCCAGGTTATCCAATTGATTGGCATATAGTTGCTTGTAGTAGTCTCTCATGATGTTTTGTATTTCTGAGGTGTCCGTTGTGACTTCTCCTTTTTCATTTCTAATTCTGTTGATTTGCATCTTCTCCCTTTTTTTCTTGATGAGTCTGGCTAATGGTTTATCAATTTTGTTAATCTTCTCAAAGAACCAGCTTTTAGTTTTATTTATTTTTCTTATGGTTTCTTTCCTTTCTTTTTCATTTATTTCTGCTCTGATCTTTACGATTTCTTTCCTTCTGCTCACTTTGGGGTTTCTTTGTTCTTCTTTCTCTAGTTGTTTGAGGTGTAAGGTTAGGTTGTTTATTCGATCATTTTCTTGTTTCTTAAGGTAGGACTGTATTGCTATAAACTTCCCTCTTAGAACTGCTTTTGCTGCGTCCCATAGGTTTTGGGTTGTTGTGTTTTCGTTGTCATTTGTTTCTAGATACTTTTTGATTTCCTCTTTGATTTCTGTAATGATTCCTTGGTTGTTTAATAGTGAATTGTTTAGCCTCCATGTGTTTGTATTTTTTGCAGTTTTTTTCCTGTAATTGATATCTAGTCTCATGGCGTTGTGGTCTGAGAAGATGCTTGATATGATTTCAATTTTCTTGAATTTGCTGAGGTTTGATTTGTGACCCAAGATGTGATCTATCCTGGAAAATGTTCCATGTGCACTTGAGAAGAAAGTGTAGTCTGTCGTTTTTGGATGGAATGTCCTATAAATATCAATTAAGTCAAGATGGTCTAATGTGTCATTTAAAGCTTGTGTGTCTTTATTTATTTTCTGTTTGGATGATCTGTCCATTGATGTAAGTGGGGTGTTCAAGTCTCCCACTATAATTGTGTTACTGTCGATGTCCCCTTTTATAGCTGTTAGCATTTGCCTTATGTATTGAGGTGCTCCTATATTGGGGGCATAGATATTTACCATTGTGATATGTTCTTCTTGGATGGATCCCTTGATCATTTATGTAGTGCCCTTCCTTGTCTCTTTTAATAGTCTTTACTTTCAAGTCTAATTTGTCTGATATGAGTATTGCTACTCCAGCTTTCTTTGGACTTCCATTTGCATGGAATATCTTTTTCCATCCCTTCACTTTCAGTCTATATGTATCCCTTGGTCTGAAGTGGGTTTCTTGTAGGCAGCATATAGAAGGGTCTTGTTTTTGTATGCATTCAGCCAGTCTGTGTCTTTTGGTTGGAGCATTCAATCCATTTACATTTAAAGTGATTATTGACATGTGTGTTCCAATTACCATTTTCTGAATTGTTTTGGGTTTGTATTTGTAGGTGTTTTCCTTTTCTTGTGTTTCCTACTTAGAGAAGTTCCTTTAGCACTTGTTGTAAGGCTGGTTTGGTGGTGCTGAATTCTCTTAACTTTTGCTTGTCTGGAAAGCTTTTGATTTCTCCCTCCAATCTGAATGAGATTCTTGCTGGGTAGAGTATTCTTGGTTGTAGGTTTCTCTCTTTCAGGACTTTCAGTATATCCTGCCATTCCCTTCTGGCCTGCAGAGTTTCTGTGGAAAGGTCAGCTGTTATCCTGATGGGTTTTCCCTTATATGTTGTTTGTTGCTTTTCTCTTGCTGCTTTTAATATTTTTTCTTTGTGTTGAATTGTCGTTAGTTTGATTAATATGTGTCTTGGTGTATTTCTCCTTGGGTTTATTCTGTATGGGACTCTCTGTGCTTCTTGGACTTGGTTCATTATTTCCTTTCCCATGTTGGGGAAGTTTTCCACTAGAACCTCTTCAAATATTTTCACAGACCCTTTCTTGTTTTCTTCTTCTTCTGGGATGCCTATAATTCGAATGTTGGTACGTTTAAGGTTATCACTGAGGTCTCTGAGGCTGTCTTCTAGTCTTTTTATTTTTTTATCTTTTTCCTGCTCTGTGGCGTTTATTTCTTCCATTCTATCTTCCAACTCACTTATTCGTTCTTCTGCCTCAGTCATTCTGCTGGTTAGAGCATCTAGAGTATTTTTAATTTCAGTTATTTTGTTATCCATTGCTGTTTGTTTTTCTGAGTTCTTATGAACTGTTTCTTGTACTTTCTCTAATTTGTTATCGAGATTTTGTATCATTTTTACTATCATTACTCTAAATTCTTTTTCAGGCATTTTTCCTATTTCCTCCTCATTTATTTGGTCTTGTGGGTTTTTTTCCTGCTCCTTTGCCTGCATGGTGTTTCTTTGTTTCCTCATGGTTGTCCAAGCTTTTGGGGTTGCTTGTCCTGGTGATAGAGGTGTTTATAGAAGACTGTCCAAGCCTCAGACTAATGTCCAAGTATTGGATTAGATGAATATTCAGTCTAAATAGCCTTGAGACCACATTTATGGCTGGAGCAGATGGTCATGTACTAAAGGGCAGGTAATAATTTTTTCCAGTTCTGGAGGTTGGAAGTCCAGATCCAGGAGCCAGTTGATTCCATTCCTGATGAGCTCTCTCTTCCTGGCTTGTAGAAACTGGCCTTTTTGCTCTGTCCTCACTTCTTTGATGTTCTGTTGGCTCAAATTTCCCTTACAATACCTTATATCCAGGAGCACAGTGAAGGAGCTAGTATTTCCTTGTCCCACGTTCTGCTTCCTCAGGATCTTCCATGAGATGCCTCTGCCGTAAAGCAGGCAACCAAACAGCAAATCCACGAGGCAGGAAACTGTATTTTTAAATTTTAACTGGGAGCTGTAAGAGTTTCCATTTTTCTTCTTCTTTAGCTTGTATATAGATAAAACACACATTTGTATGCATTGTATATTTTACAGTGAAACACCTGTTCAAAATGAAACAGGGTTTGTGGAGGCATGAAGAGGAGAGAAAGGACAGCACCTGCACACTTTCTTTTCTGTGTTAGTAGAACAGTGTTTCTTGGCTTAACTTGAAAGGCAGTGAAACGGTCAGAGGGGGTTAGGAGCTTTTTTTCTTCTGGGCTGGAGGCAGGTGAGGGAGAAGAGAGTTGGGTCTGGCATTGCCTGAACTGAAACACAGTATCTACTGCTTATTGCTTCCCAATTTACTTTCATCCCAAATCTTTAAATCTGTGGCCAAGCAAAAAGACAATGCTTACCATCATCTCACTAATTCTCTTTGCCTAGAATATCCTTCACAGCTTTCTTTGCCTGTGAAAATTTTGCTCCACCTTCAAGGCCCAGATGATGTGGCAACACATCCATGAACACCTGATCTTACTCCTCGCTCTTGGTTAGCTTCTCTCTTTCTACTTTGAGCAATTACTGCATTTTTAAAAGTTTCAAATTGCTTTGTGTTCTGATGTGTACCAAGGTGATTTCTCTACACTTATCATTCCCACTAGATTGCAAGATCTATAAAGTTGACCTTATATTTGCTTCTCTCTTCCAAAGTACATTGCAAGGTGCTTGGGTAGTAAATGTTCACTTTTTGTTTGTTTCACAAAAATTGTTCAATCGGATGTTTCTTATTCAACCAGAACGTTTATTGATATTTAAAAACATTTCTTTGGAAAGAAAGAAGGAATATAAGTATGTATTATAGTTTGTATAATGTTTCTGTGAACACAGGCTGATTTTATTCACATAGATACTTTATGTATTTTTTTTCTTTAAAAATATGAGTAGAAGTCTATCCTTGCATAATTCCAAGCACCTCAGTTGGTAAAGAGACTCTTTAGGAGAGTGGGTGATTTACAAGAGGAACATCATTTTGAGTCACCTTTTTTTGTTCAGTCTCAGGGTAGCTATGCTTTTTCAGGCAAACGGCCCACTGAACAGGGTTCCATAGCATTCTCCACTGACATGGAAGTCAGTGATGCTGTGTAGCAACTGCATATGTGGATGACAAATAACGCCAGACTCCATGCTGCCTTTGTGTGACATTTTGGAGCACGGACTAACCTTTAAAGCTCTAAGGTACAACTTCCCATGGTCTGTTGCACTGCTAACAATAAAATGGGTCCCCTCTGTTCAGCTGAACTAGCCACAATTCTGAAGTTCAGAGGAGAGAGGTGAGGATTCTTGCTTTAATGCTGTGTTCCACTTGCTCTCACCCCCTTTTAAATCCTTATACCTGGTTACATCTTAGAGTTCTGTGGTTCGTTACACATTGCTGAACATTCAGTGCCCAGGTTAAGGTAAACACAATCCTTCATAATCCTTTCGCAATCCCTTTTGATTAAATACTGCTCCACGACTCTAAGTGAGAGCAGAGGGGCCAGTAAAGCTGCTTCAGCTTAATTGTTGTTGGCATTCTTATTCTCTTGGGGCTTTGATGGGCTGTTTCTCTTTGACATTTTTTTCAGCAATTAAAACTGACTGAAATTCCCATACACTTTGTAGGAATGTTTGCATTGATTTGAGAGTCTGGAGTTTTTCCCCTAAATTAACTCCTAAGAAGGGAATGAGAATCAGTCGTGGGAACATTTGGTGAGGATCACAGAGCGCCAGATGCTATTGTTATAATTTTAAAATGTTACAGGCTACTTCTGAGAATATGTGTAACTCACATATATGTGTGTGTGTGTATATATGTATTACAATATTATATTATTCATATATAATATATAAATATAACAAGCTTATAATATAAACTATATGATTATGACAATAAATTACATTATATTTAATATATTATGTAATATACTGATATAGAATAATATATATATAGTATTTTAAATATATATAGAATGCATTTATATATGCATATTATATAAAACAAAATTTCAATATTGGGACTGAAATGAGATTTACAGTATTAAGTATATATTATCTGAAGTCTGTTCTGCTTTCTTGGTTTAAACAATTTGTTGGTTTGAATTCAATAATATAAATAACTTTTTATTTGATAGGTTTTAAAAACCATTTTCAGCAAAATGGACTCAAGACCTCAATCTAGTATGTATGCACTTCAAAGTAATAAAAAAATACTCCAGTAACATGTCTCAGTATTAATCAAGAACATGCCCTTCTTCCAACTTAAGTTCCTGTTAGGCTCAGTCAACTAGAAAAATACCAGAAGACCAGAACTTTCTAGATACTAAAGGATGCATTAAGGAGTGTCTTTAATCTGCTTAACTATAAATTGTACTAACTATGGAAATATGTAAGAAAATGTAGCTGTGTTTTTTTTTAACATTTTGTTAGCAATTCTCATGCATATGAATGCTTTTGGTAATTTTAGCACCTACTCTATTTAAAGGTGGCATTTAGTTCTTAAAATATCCTATTATCCACTACCAGAATCAAATCATTCATTGTATACAGTTTTACTTGGAACAGTGATTCAAAATGGCTGTTGAATTAAGGAGCAACTTATATTGACACCTACGTAGGAGCGTCTTTATTTAGAAGAGAATGAAAGTTGATAGTCTCTATTTTTCCTACAAATCTAGTTGCATAAAATATAAAATATTCACTCAGTGTAATTTTCAGCTCATACTTCTTCAGAAGAGGTTGAGGACTTTCTGAAGTATATTTTAAAAAGATTTGCTCAAGAAATAAAAAGTATGCCCTCATCACAAGTTTGTGAAAAGACCATCAGGTATATTTCCTTTACCCAAATTGCTGTGGCTCACCTTCCCTTTCTTAGCCACTCCCTAGCAGATGCTCAATCCTCTGCTCAGGTGTTAGCACTATGCCCAGAGCAGAGCCTTCTTCCTGCAGTTCTTTCCTCTTATCATACTCAGTTATTTTGGGTTCCAGTCAAGCCCTTTTACCCTGCAAGCTAGAAGAGCTTCAGTATTCAGCGATGAGATTTTTAATCTTTTTTAGACAGCTTTCTCCAGGGGCCAGAGTCAATTTCGGGAGCACTGGATGAGAATCGCTTCTGGACTTTGTCACTTCACAGAACCTAAACTCTCTCTTACTCCAAACTTCCAGCAAACAGAACTCACAGGTATTGGCCACTCTTTCTTTTTAAAGGTTTAATGAAAAAGTGATGATGTAGATTTTTAGTTTTTCCTTGTTTGTTTGTTGTAATTTTTAAATTATTTGTTTTTGAGTGTGTGGGACAACTACCAGTTTAGGACGTATCTACAAATATTAGTGTTTCACAGATATCTCTAAAATTCGAAAGCAGCTAATACACTTTTTGAAATGATGAGGGAGACAGATGTTTTCATTAATCCTTGACTTTGAGATTTATTTTTTCATAATATCAGATCAACCAGGAGAAGTTAGTATTGGAAAATGACATTAGAGCTACTGAAATGTGTTCAAATACTGGTATAATATAGGCACTTAAGTTCACAGAAAATGATTTATCCTAGTATTTTAAATAATAACCTTTAAATTGTGTCTTTTATTTTGGAATGATAATGCAAAGACTTTTTAAAATATTATACAAATAATACCTGAAATGTGAGAGGTCTACATGACAAAGAAGCTCACCTTAATTTGGCAGAAAGAGTAAATAGTCATATTTCTTTTAATGTAAAATGTTAAATTGAAAATAGAAGTAAATATGATGTGTTCCACATCTTAGGGCCATGTGTACTCATGTAAATAAGGTCAGAGATATAATCTTAACGATATCTTGGTGTTTTGGCTTTTGTTGACTTTGGAAGTTGTGCTTATGTGTGTGCGTTTCATCTTTATTATATTGACTTAAATAAACATTTATTTAGGTAGCTTTACCTCCTCTGAATACAAAGATGCACTTTGGGGAATAAACTTTATTTTTAAATACTTTCGAACTTACAGAAAAAATTTTAAATTAGTGTACAGAAGTCCTGTATATCTTTCAGTTATATTCCCCAATTACTGTTTACCGTGTTTACTTCCTCTCTCTCTGTCTCTCTCTCTGTCTCTCCTCCCACCCCCACCCTCAGTCTCTTTGTCTCTCCCTCACCTGCTTTCTCTATCCCAACTCCCTGTCCCTCCATCTCTGTCTCTCTGTCTATCCCTTTCCTCTAGTATATAATACCTAAAATTCTCTCTCAGATACTTAGAGATATTGAGTGAAAAGAGAGAGAGAGATAGTGAGACTTAGGAAGAAAGAGAGAATTGCTCTCCAAATACTTTAGTGTATATTTAATTAAAAATAAAGATATTCTCATATAATTATGGTGAGGTCATCAACATCAGGAAATTAACACTAATATGGTATTATTATCTAGTGTACAAACCATATTCAGATTTTGCTAATTATCTCAATAACGACTTTCATAGCAAATAATAATAATAGTAATTATTATTCTAGGCTAAGGACATGGAGTGCATTTATATTTCATGTTTCTTTGGTATTCTTTTCTTTTGAAACAGTTCAGTTATTAACATAATGTCTGATAATTTCTCTATTTCTAATGTTTCTCACAATTGCAGTCAGGTTATTTTGTTTGGGAAAGTAATAGCAGAAAAGCAATGTGAAGTTCTTCTCAGTGTAACATATCAAGAGGCACATGATATTGGTTTGTTCCTGTACTAATTATGATAATTTTGATCATTTTGCTAAGGTGATGTCTGCCTGATTTGAAAAGCTCATTCAGGACTGACTCATTTTAGTGCACAAACTTGATGTTTGTGTGTGCTTTGCAGCAATATTTTATAACTGTTCTTTTTCAATCACCAGATGAAAAATTAAGACCAAAAAAATCTCATAATTATAATTTTAATAATAACAGTAATAATAACTTAAAATATGAGTGTTGTTCAGTTACATGTTGAGTAATGCAGCTTTCCAAAAAATGGGAATTTTTTTTCCATGTAGTGCTCAAACTAGCTGTCTGTGGTTCCAGGGGCAAGTTCATTTTTAGAACTTGTTCTTCCTTGTCTAGCCCAGTGTCTAGCTGGAAACCTTCATATTATAATCATTATTCAAACAACTAAAATCATGAGTGTAGCAATAAAGAAACTTATTGTTTATCTCTCTCGCTTAACTTGTTAACAGATTTTATTTATTAGAGCAGCTTTATGTTCACAGGAAAATTGAACAGAATGTACAGAGATTTCCTATACACACCCTGCCCACGTATATGCGTAGCCTCCCCAGTTATCAACATCACCTACCAGTTTGGTACACTAGTTACGATTGAACCTACAAGGACATGTCATCATCACTCAGAGTCCATAGTTTACATTAGGGTTCAGTCTGTGGTGCACACTGTATGGGTTTACACAAATGTGTAATGACATGAATCCATCTTCTTTGTATCACGTAGAGTATTTTTACTGTCCTAAAAATCCTCTGTGCTTTGCTGATTCATCCCCTCACCCCCAACCACTAATCTTTTTACTGCTTTAGAGGTTTGCCTTTCTGGAATGCCATGTGGTTGAAATCATAAAGTATGTAAACTTTCCTGATGGACTTCTTTTACTTAGTAAATGCGTTTAAGGTTCCTCTGTGTCTTTTCATGGCTTGATAGTTTATTTCTATTTCGTGCTAAATAATATTCCATTATAAAGATGTACCACAGTTTATTTATCTGTTCACCTAGCTGAGAGACACCTTGGGGGCTCCCAAGTTTGGGCAATTATGAATAAAGCTGCTATAAACACCTATGTGGAGGTTTCTGTTTGAAAATATATTTTCAGATTCTTTGGGTAAATACAAAGGAGTGCAATTGCTGGATTGGATGTAAGAATATGTTTAGTATGTAAGAAACTGCCAAACTGTCTTCTAGAGTGACTGTACCATTTTGTATTCCCACCAGCAATGGCTGAGAGCTCATATTGCTCCATGTCCTCACAGCCTTTGCTGTTGTCAGTGTTCCTGATTTGGGCCATTCTAATAGCTGTGTAGTGAGATCTTGTTTTAATTTTCATTCCCGTTATGACATATGATGTGGAGCATCTTTTCATGTGCTTATTTGTCATCTGTATGTCTTCTGTGGTCAGATGACTGTTAAGGTCTTTGGCCCATTTTTAATTGGGTTGTTTGTGTTACTGTTGACTTTAAGAGTTCTGTTATATTTTAGATAACAGTCTTTTGTCAATAAATGTTATGCAAATATTTCCTCCTGGTCTGTGGCTTTCTTTTTATTCTTTTGACAGTGCCTTTTGCAGAGCAGAAATTTTTTATTTTGATGTAGTCCAACATGTCATTTTTTTTCTTTCACGGATCATGACTTTGGTGTTGCATCTAAAAAGTTATTGCCCAAGCCAAAGTCATCTAGATTTTTTCCTCTGTTATCTTTTAGGATTTTTACAGTTTTGCATTTTACATTTATGTTTGTCATTTTGAGTTAAATTTTGTTAAAACTATAACATCTATGTCTAGATTCATCTTTTTTGCGTATGGGTGTCCAGTTGTTCCAGCACTGAAGGCTATTTTATCTCCATTGTATTACCTTTGCTCTTTTGTCAAAGATCAGTTTACTGTATTTATGTGGGTATACGTCTGGGCTCTCTTTTCTGTTCCGTTGGTCTATTTGTTTATTCTCTCTTCAGCACTACACTGTCTCAATTACGGTAGCTTTATAGTAAGACTTGAAGTTGATTAGTGTCAGTCCCTCAGCTTTCTCCTTCTCTTTCATTATGGTGTTGGATGTTCAGAATCTTTTGCCTCTGAATATAAACTTTAGACTCAGTTTAATCCCTACAAAACAACTTGCCGAGATTTTGATTGGAATTACATTGAATCTATATATCAAGTTAGAAATTCTAACATCTTAACAATATTGAGTCTTTCTGTCCATGAAGATGGAAGATCTCTCCATTTATTTAGTCCTTTGATCTCATTGATCAGAGCTTTGTAGTTTTCCTTATATATATCTTGAATATATTTTGTTAGATTTATACTTAAGTATTTTATTTTGGAGAGTTGATGATGTAATGGTATGTTTTTAATTTTGGATTCCATTTCTTCATTGTTGGTATATAGGAAAGTGATTGACTTTTGTATGGTAACCTTGTATCCTGTAAACCTGCATAATCATTTATTAGTTTTAGGAGGTTTCTTTTTGCTGTTTTTGTTGATTTATTCAGATTTTCTATATGAATGATCATGTCATTTGTGAACAAAGACAGTTTTGTATCTTTCTTCCCAATCTGTATATCTTTCATTTTCTTTTCCTTTTTTTCCTTTCTTTCTTTTTTTTTTTTTTTTGTTTTTGGTCTCATTGCATTATCTAAAACTCCAGTATAATGTTGAAAAGGAGTGATGAGAGATATCATTCTTGCGTTGTACCTGATCTTAGTGGGAAAACTTTGAGTTTCTCACTATTAAATATTATGTTAGCTATATTGTTTTGTAGTATTTTTTATAAAGTTGAAAAAGTTTCCCTTTACTTTTAGTTTACTGAGGGTTTTTATCATGAATTCCTGTTGGATTTTGTCAGGTTCTTTTTTTGCATCTATTGATATGATCATATGGCTGGTCTTCCTCAGTCTGTTGATGTGATGGATTATATTAATTGCTTTTTCAATTTTGAAACAGCCTTGCGAGCCTGAGGTGAATCCTACTTGATTATGGTGTATAATTTTTTTATATACATTGTTGGATTTGATTTGCTAATTTTTTTAAGGATCTCAATTTTTAATCTCTATTTTAAAAAATATTATGGGGCTAGATTATTGGTTGATTGATCGATTTAGCCCCCGTGTTTAAAAGTGAGCAAGCCCTGGACCTTCTCTGGTTACTTTTAAGTAATGGAAACTCCTGTGATTAATTTAAGTTATAGAACAGTCCCATTCTGGTAGTCTTAAGTGTTTGTCACTATGTAGTAATCACAACCATGAACATGAGTTACAGGTGAGTCTTCTCTAATCCCTTGGTCTTCGCAATGGATAGTCTGAAATCAAGAAAAAGGTAGAAATCCATGGCCTGATCCTTTTCTCCTTTCTCACCAGTCACTTTTACTTCTTGCTTCCATATTGCTAGCTGCAATCTCTAAGTTTACTAAGATTATATCAAGGAAAAGTTGGAACAAGGCTTAAACAGGTTGGTGGGGGACAAGCAGAGAAGAAAAGTTTTTACTTAGTGGGTACAGTAAGTCCCCTACATACAAACCTATAAGTTGCGAACTTTCAAAGATGTGAACATGCATTTGCATGTCCAGTCACGTAAGTTAGTTCATGTGTCTGGCATATATTGTCATGTGTGTGCATCCTCTAAAAGGGGTTTTACTTTTGTGTACTTTACTGTACAGTACTATATAGAGTACAGTATCTTTATTTCAAGCCCAGGATGTCTGGAAGCAAGTATAAAAGTGATGTAGTTGGTACTGCTAAGATGTGCCAAGCGATAATGATGGAAACAGAAGTGAAAAAGTGGAGTGAGGCGAAAACATGATAGACATCACTCAGTCTTATAACATGAATCGTCCAACCATCAGCATGGTTCTAAAGAACAAGGACAAGGTCATGGAACATGTGAAGTCTGCTGTGCTGAAGATGTCAACAATAATATGGAAAAAGCATGAAAAAGTAATGGAGGAGATGGAGAAACTTCTCAGTGTCTGGATGCAGGTTCAGCATCAGCATCAAGCCCCCGTCAGCTTAATGCTGATTTAAGAGAAAGCTAAAAGCCTTTATGTAGACTTGAAGATGAAACATGGCCAAGAATCAGAGAGTGCATGTTTTAATGTCAGTCATGGCTGGTTTCATCAGTTCAAGGCTAGAGCCAACCTTCACAATGTAAAACTAAGTGGCAAGGCACCCAGTGCAGATGTGGTAGTTGCCCGAATTTCCTGAAATACTTCAAGAAATTATTGATGAAGGCGAGTATTTACCCACGCAGGGTTTTTTAATGTAGGTGAGACAGGAATGTACTGAAAAAGGATGCCAGACCAAAGTTACATCAGTAAGGAGGCTATAAAGCAGCAAAATATAGGCTAAGTCTGTTGTTTGGTGGCAATGTTTCCGGTGATATGAAGCTGAAGCCTCTCTTGGTTTATCATTCAGGGAACCCAAGAACCCTTAAAAGCATAGCCGAGGACTCTCTTCCTGTTGTGTGGAAGAGTAATCCCAAGACTTGGGTTACACAGCCCATTTTCCAGGATTGGTTTTTCCACCACTTTATCCCAAAGGTAGAAAAATATTGCTTGGAGAAGAACATCCCACTCAACATTCTTTTGTGGCTCAACAATGCTCCAGACCACCCCCCATTCATGGATGACTTTCATCCCAGTGTCAAAGTAGTGCATCTGCCACCAAATACCACGTCCCTCATCCAACCTGGACCAGGGAGTTATAGCACCTTTCAAGAAATATTATTTACGTCACACTTTTCATCAGGCAGTAAAGGTGAGTGATGAATCAGAAACACCCTTGAAACAGTTTTGGAAGGACTATAATATCTACATAAAAAACATCGACTTTGCTTGGTGTGAGGTTACGGCCGTCACTGTGAATGGGGTTTGGAAGAATCTTTTCCCGCAGTTTGTTCACAATTTTCATGGACTTGATGAGGTGGATGAGGAGTCCAAAGAGGTCTTCAGCAGCTCAGTGACTCTCAGTGAGAAGCTGGAGCTAGAGCTGCAAGAGAATGACTTCATTGAACTCCTTGCTGTGCAACAGGAGGAGCTTACTAATGAAGACCTGAAGCAGTTGGAGGCCCAGAAAAAGGACAAAGAGAGACAAGAGGAAGAAGTAAGTGAAGAACCAAAGAGATTCACCATGCAGGAAATGTCAAGGGGATGTTCTTTATTTGAGGATGCACTGTTAGTTTTTGAGGCACAGGACCCGAACATAGAATGGTACATGAAGGTTGCAGCAGCCATTCAGAATACAGTCCAGTGCTACCGTGTCATCTAGATGACAGAAAAAGAGCTACTACCCAGACGTCACTGGATCTTTTATTTTCAAGAGGGAAGGTAGAATTGAATTCAGCCAAGAACTAGATCTTGTGCCATCAAAGTCAGGTGTGAGTGAAACTGCAGCTTGCCGCCCTCCACCTCCTATTCCTGACGATCCTTCAGCTCTACTTTTCACCACCTCCTCTCCCTCCTCCAGTCATAATAACCCTTCTTGCCTGTTCACTTGATGCCAGTCCCTGTATGCCAGCCGTTGTACTGTACTGTACTTTTCAAGGTACTGCACTGTAAGACTAAAAATGTTTTCTGTATTTTTTGTGTTTGTTTGTTATATATTATTTGTGTGAGAAGTATTATAGACCTGTTACAATACATCACTATACAGCCGATAGTGTTAGTTGGGCATCTAGGCTAACTTTGTTGGACTTAACGAACAAATTGGACTTTTGAACGTGGTGTCAGGACGGAACTCGTTTATATGTAGGGAACTTACTGTATTGTGGTAGTGGTCTAGCATCAGTGCTTTCAGATCTTGAAAAATATTTGCAGCTCATTATATGTCATGGATATTTTAGTGAGTTCTTTGGAAACACTCGTTATGAAGATTCTTTGTTTGTGCCTTTATAATGTTAATCATGATTATTTTAAAATCTCTGTTTCCTAACATCTGTGTCATATCTGAATCATTTATTGGCAGTGTGTTGTTTATCTTGCTTTTTTGTATACCTTTAAAGTTGTTTGGAAAGTCAGACATGAAGTGTGAGATAGTGGAAATGGAGATAAATAGTTTAATGCCTAAAATGGTATGTATGTATTTCTCCTAAGCCTTTAATTTGGGGTTTTGAGTTGATCTAGTCAGGACTTACCAAATTGCTAGTGCCCCTAACCACCTGCCATAAACAAATATTAACTGTTTCTGGAGAAAGATAATATACTCGTAGGTCTTGAATTACTTCCATAATTTTTCTTTTTTTTTTTAAGAACTTTTATTGAGATACAGTTAACATACAATAAGCTGCATATATTTAGAGCATACAGTTTGGTATCCCAGTCTCCCAAATGCAGTACCCTGACAATGAAAAACTAAAAAGTGAAAAAAGCAAGACCACATAAGCAGCCAAAGGAAGAAACAATATCAAGTAAAACATCCCCAGAGGGACTCAAAGCATTTGAATTATCAGATAGAGACTTTAGCTATATTTTCTCTGTTCACAGAAATGAGGTATAATTTTGACAAGGGAGTAGAAAAGAAAACATCAAAAACAAGATAACAACACATTTGAGAAATAAGAAATAAGGTAATTCCAAAACTAAACCCAAAACATCAAAAACTCCATGGATTATACCAGCAATAATGAAGCACACCCAGTACCGAGATTTTGGTTTCTAGTATCATTCTCCAATAAAAGGAACCAGGGCACCATGGAGAAGTGGCTGTTCTAGGATTGGGGAGGGAATATACAAGATGATCCTAGAGCAACTTGTAGTGCCAGGAAATAAGGAAGTAAAATAACAAGCAAATGCAATGATGGGAGTCTGTGAAAGGGATATAGGAGCCAAGTGAAAGAGGCACCAATGACCAAAACTGGAACAATTTGAGCAAAAAATAGAATAAAATAGCATTTTATTAAAACACAATGTGTAAATACTTATGATTCCACATTGATATAAATATATGATTGAAGAAAGGAAGAAGGAAGGAAGGAAGGAAGGAAGGAAAGAAAGAGAAAGAAAGAAAGAAAGAAAGAAAGAAAGAAAGAAAGAAAGAAAGAAAGAAAGAAGGAAAGAAAGAAAGAAAAAGAAAGAAAGAAAGAAAAAAGAAAAAGAGAAAGAAAGGGAAAGGCAGAATTTAAGAAAATATTCAGGTTACAGCAGAGAGAGACAAAATGGTGGAAAATACAGAGAAGGTGAGAGACATAGAAGACACAGAAATGTCTGAACATAAATGTAATTGATACCCAGGGGAAAGGTAGAGAGAACGGGAATAAAAGCAACAAATTATGAGAAATGGTTAAGAATTTTTAAAAATTGATATACAGTATCAACAGATTTAAAAATTACTACTAGCCTAAATCAGCTTTTTTTTAATTTTTATTTTTTTTAATGAAAAATTCTTTTCTTTTGGGATTTAACAGATTACATTTCTTTATTTTTTTTAAATTAAATAATTTTATTTGTTTATTGCCTGCATTGGGTCTTCGTTGCTGCACAGGGGCTTTCTCCAGTTGTGGTGAGTGGGGGCTACTCTTCATTGTGGTGCTTGGTCTCCTTGTTGAGGTGGCTTCTCTTGTTGCAGAGCATGGGCTCTAGGCACACGGGCTTCAGTATTTGTGGCACATGAGCTCAGTAGTTGTGGCTCATGGGCTCTAGAGCGCAGGCTAAATAGTTGTGGCGCACGGGCTTAGTTGCTCCGCGGCACGTGGGATCTTCCCAGAGCAGGGCTTGAACCCGTGTCCCCTGCATTGGGATTCTTAACCACTGTGCCACCTAGGAAGTCCCCCAAATCAGTTTAATTGTAAATAATTACACCACAGTAAATCACAGTAAAATTGCTGAAAAGCAAAAACAGTGAAATAGTGGTAGTATTCAGAAGGACAGATAATAGGCACAGTAGTTTGAAAGCAGTGATAAACTGAGCAGACTTCTCAAAGAGATAATAGAAACCAAAAGACAATGTATTAATATCTTCTAAGTGTTTAAAAAATTAACTGCAAACCTAGAGTTCTGTTCTAATTAAAAGTATTATTTTAAAAATAAAAGCAAAACGCAGATGTCTTTACAACAAAAACGAAGAAAATTTGTACCAACAAGTCCTCTTAAAGCAAGTGTTAAAATGTATTCCTCAGGCAAGTGGACTGTGATCCCATATAGAAGGTTTAAGACAAAGGAAGTAATTAAAATAGTAAAAATTTTAATTTCAAGGTAAATAAAAATGGATATTGACAGGAAGTGCGCCCCAACATTCTTAGTGCATTTTTAAGTTACTTAAACTGTTTAAACTTACAGCTGCACTTCGGCAAGTAGGACACACTGATGTGTCTGTCATCTTGGGATTTCACAGCAATAGCAATTAAGTGAAAGATACAGTCCTTGGTATCAACATCAACTTAATATTTGACTTTTTAAAGTGAAGATGTAATAACAATTCTGACATGATTTTTGACGTTTGACCATCGACAGGATTTAAGCTTCACACTTCCCTTACTCACCACCACACAGCTAGTGTCTTAGATAAGGAAACTCACGTGTCCCTCTTGATCCCTCTGCACTGGAAGGAAGTTTGAGCTCCACAGTCTCCAGCCTGCACCTGTGAATCTTTGTCTAGCCCCCATCCCGAGCAGTGTTCATGTTTAATTGGTGTGAAATACGATCACCTCACTTCATTCTTTTTTCAGATATTAATATGTTGTTTTAGTCTTTTAAAAATGAAATTTCTATTATTTTAAAGACATGCTAGTAGCTAAATCTATTTAGTTGGACACTAACCTGTTATGGGTGTATTCGTGTGTGTATATTTGCTCAGTGATATTATACCTAATAAAGGAGAAAAAAAAAATCTGTTTAAGAATTATAAATTGCTGAAATCAAACAGGTGAATAAGTTCCCAATTCTGAGAGATAGTAACTAATATGGTATAAATAATATTATGATATTTTACTTTTTAGTTTAGATGTGTGATACTATAAGAAATGTAAAAGCCAGTAAAGCAAATATAAACCATAGAAATTGACTTTTTGGTGCGTGCCTCAGTGTGTGTGTGTGTGTGTGTGTGTGTTCAGTTCAATATTTCAAATACCTTCGAAAAGTTCAAGTAATTGAGAGACATTATTTCTTACTAAAAAAACAATATACATTATTAAATATAATTATGGGAAACTTGAAAATCTCTTTGTTCTTTAAATATTCCACCTAGAGAGAAGTTGGGTGCTGTCTCAGTTCCAACAATAGCTATACAGTCCTGGTAACTACTTTATGTTCACTCGTACTTGGGGAACTGTCAGAACCATCAACCTTTGAAATTTTTTACTCCTCCTCATCCTATTATTCTGTTTAATCTTTTAACTATTTTTATTCTTATGAGAGTAATAAATGCACATAGTTTGAAAAGTCAACTAGTACTACAAGGCTGTAATAAAATATTAGAACTCTGTTGCCTCACTTACTCTCAGTCTGACTCCCGACAAATGTTTTCATCCTTTTGAAAGAAGTTTTGTTTATTTTCATATTCGGAAACTATATATTTTGCTGCTAGTTTTTGAACCGTCAACTTCAGACTTTCTCATTTTATGAAAAGTGAAGAATTCTCACTCTCAGTTACTATCCTTGCTCCCTTCCTCCACCCTTCGAAATTAATGCTGTAAGTTTTTATTGAAGCAGTATCCCTGCATCATGATAAACTATGTAAATACTGTAAGTATTTACCATGATTGCATTTCCTGTCTTCATTTGCCGTAGATAATAATTGATTTCTGAACAACATGTATTTTCGGATGTATCTATTAATAATTTCCTAAACTTAAAACTGCTGCAGAGCTGTCATGCTGAGAATTTTCTCCACACTCCATACTAGATTTCTCTTTGTCATGCACCTATAGTAAATGCACTATTTGCTGGGTCCCATGTCTTTTCTTTTTTCTTTCTCCATTTTTTCTTTTTTGTAATTTAGTATATCACACTTGGGAAACATGTTCTAGTTGCTTCTTGAGATGAGGTATAAGATCAGTAAATTTTTCAAATCACTTTGAAAATGTCTTTCTTCTGTGCTCTCTCCTCATAGTTTGTCAAGTTACAGAATTTTTAGGTTGAAATAGTTTTTCTCAGAATTTTGATTGGCTTTGTTTTGTTGTTTTCAAATTTTCAGTGTTAGAGACTTCTGATGTCATTAATATACAAATTCCTTTCTGTGTAACTTGTTTTATCCTTTTTTAACAACTTTAGGATTTTTCTTATCCCTGGTATTCTAAAATTTCATTAAAATGTGCACTTTGTAGAACTCTTTGTTGTGGTGCGTGGGCTTCTCATTGCAGTGGCTTCTCTTGTTGCAGAGCATGGGCTCTAGGCACACGGGCTTCAGTAGTTGGAGCACATGGGCTCAGTAGTTGTGGCTTGCGGCTCTAGAGCGCAGACTCAGCAGCTGTGGCACACAGGCTTAGTTGCTCTGCGGGATGTGGGATCTTCCCAGCCCAGGGATTATACCTGTGTCCCCTGCATTGGCAGGCAGATCTTAATTACTGCGCCACCAGGGAAGTTCCTCTTTTTATTTTGGTTCTATTTTCTTGGAGGTTTTCTTAACTTTAGCTTATGTTTCTATAATTTTTAAATATAATTTGTATTTTATATCTGCAAACTCTTATCTGACTTCTTATTTTTAATTGCATCCTTTTCTATTCCTGAAGATGCAACATCTACTCTGCTGCGATAATGAACAGGTTAACTTGTTATCAGCATCCTCTACTTCAGACAATCTGCTAAATCATTCACCATCCTCTTGAAAAAAGATCAATAGACTATTTTTTAGAGCAGTTTTAGGTTCATAGCAGAACAGAATGGTTAGTACAGAGAGTTTCCATATACTTCCTCCACCCCTTCCAGTTTTCTCTTATTAACAGCTTATATTAGTATGGTTGTGCATTCGTTGTAATCGATGCATCAACATTGACACATCATTAACAAAGTCCATAGTTTACATTAGAGTTCGTTCTTGGCATTGTACATTCTCTGAGTTTTGAAAGGTGTGTAATAATTAGTATCCACTTTTATTGTATCATATAGAATAGTTGCACTGCCTTAAAAGTCTCCCAGTGTTCCACCTGTTCATCCCTCCCTCTCCTGATTTTTTTACAGTCTCAGTAGTTTTGCTCTCTCCACAATATCACATATTTGGAACCATTAACGATGTAGCCTTTTAAAATTGGCTTCTTTCACTTAAAAACATGCCTATAAGTTTTTTTTGTGAGTGTGTGGTTTGATAACTCATTTATTTTTAGAGATGAATAATATTCCATTGTATGAATGAATCATAGTTTATCCATTCACCTATTGAAGGGCATCTTGGTTGCTTCTAAGTTTTGGCGGTTATGAATAAAGCTGCTATAAAATATTCATGGGCAGTTTTTTGTGTGTGGGCATAAATTTTCAACTCAAAAAGCATGATTGCTGGACTGTTTGGTAAGAGCATGTTTAGTTTTCAAAGAAACTGTAGCACCGACTTCCAAAGTTCCTGTACAATTTTTCATTCCCACCAGCAGTGAGTGAGAGTTCCTGTTGCTTCTAATACTCACCAGCATTTGACATTGTAGTGTTTAGAATTTTAGCCATTCTATAGTGGTATCTCATTCTTTTTTAAAATTTTAATTCCCTAATGATAACTGATATTAAATATCTTTTCATATGCTTGACTTCCAACTGTATATCTTCTTTGGTAAGGTGTCTGTTTAGATCTTTTGCCCACTTTTCAGTTGCGTTACTTGTTTTCTTATCTTTGAGTTTTAAGAGTCGTTTCTGGATTTTGGATAACAGTTCTTTATCAGATATGATTTTTGCAAATATTTTTTCTCAGTTTGTGTCGTCTTCTTATTCTTTTGACAGTCTTTTGCAGAGTAGCTTGATCCAAAATATATTGACTTTTCATCACCCTGAAAATTTTCTCCGTTTTCTTTGATCCTGTGAGGTATCTATCTCTATCTGTATATATAGAGAGAGATAACATTCACCACATGCTGTATGTATTGTTGTATATATGTGTGTGTATGTATATATATATAATTTTATTTGTTATTTAATCGTTAGTCCTGATAACGCAGTTTAAAATTCTTTACTTTCCTTTATCATTTATCACAATATTGTACTTCTTGCCCTACTTTCTTTGTAACATTTACCACTGTCCAGCTGCTTTTCCTTGCTGTTGTATCGACCCTCACAAGATCAGGGATTTTGTTGCTTTTGCGTGTGTTAGCATATCTGCCGCATTTGATCACTGAATACATACTTGTTGGATTAGTGAATGTAGAGACAGGTCTTCAGATTCACAGACTGTTGTATCATTTTATGAGCTGTCCTTTTGTTTTTGTCTCTTGAAATTGTGATGAACCATTTTTTATAATCTAATCTAAATATAAGATAAATCTTACGAATTACTACATTGAAATTGAGTGCCAGCTTTATCACTTGTGATATACTAAAAATTAAAACTATTAGATTTTTTTTTAATTTTTAATTTTTGGCTGCATTGGGTCTTCATTGCTGCATGCGGTCTCTCTCTAGTGATGAGCGAGGGCTACTCCTTGTTGTGGTGCACGGGCTTCTCGTTGTGGTGGCTTCTCTCTTGGGGAGCACGGGCTCTAGGTGTGTGGGCCTCAGCAGCTGTGGCGCGTGGGCTCAGTACTTGTGGCCCATAGGCTCCAGAGCCCAGGCTCAGCAGCTGGGGCACATGGGCTTCGTTGCTCCGCGGCTTATGGGATCTTCCAGGACCAGGGCTTGAGCCCGTGTCCTCTGCACTGGCAGGCAAATTCCTGACCACTGCGCCACTAGGGAAGCCCTAAAAACATGAAATTTTTATTGAAAGAAAAACATTATTTGCATTTACTTAACAAATATATTATTCAAGGAAGTAGGATAATGGGAAGGGGGATTTATAGTGTAATCAGGCATATTACCTGTCATTAAGAACCACGCTAAGTGTAGAGAAATAATAATGCATTGCATAGAAATACTAAGAATATAAGGCAAAAGCTTTGTATCATAATCTCATGATATATAAAGTATAATGGCATTCAGAGGTAAAAATCTTTACTTCTACACTTGTTTGTGCTTGATAAATTCTGCTAAAATGTGTGCTTGCTAAATAGAGTGCACTTTAACTGTTCTTACTGTTTCACTGTTTTAAAGTTGAATGCAAGTGAAAAATCTAAATGATTTACAGATTGACAGAATTCGAGTAACTTTGGTTGTGTTTCTTTGTATTTATAATTGTTGTGCTATTACCTATTTTGAACCTAGTCTTTATGTTCAAGGATATTAGTATCATTATGCAGAAAGCAAGCTTAACCATACTGTATGGGCACAAGTGTGTTCTTGAAAATGAACAGTTAGTTGAGTCCAGAGTTCCTTGGCTGACTATGTAACTGGAATTTATTCAAATTAACTTCTGTATAGAAAATGATGTTCCTCACAGGATAAGTAAACAGTGTTATTTTGAAGCTTACATTTATATTACTAAAACTCAACCATAATTTTAGCAACTGTTTAGAACTTCGATCAACAGAAGCTTTGTTATACAATTTTCATTCATGAAGGAGTATTTTATTTCAGACATCATTTAGAATTACTTGTGTGATAATAACTAGCAGACTTGTATTGTTTTATTATTGTTTAATAATTCCCTACAGAAAATACACCCACCATTCCTCCCCATGCTCCATCCCTCATTGCCTACATCCAGAGTAGACTGCTCTCATCACCTGCCCTTGGTATGACATTGAACTTAGTGTAGGTGAAGAGAACAAACCAAATCACAAGAATATGTTGAAAATATTAAAATCTGGTAGGGAGAATGGTCATATTAAGGCATAAAGCCTGTTTTCAGTATGCACAGCGAGGTGATCGAAGCTTTTGAGCAAGACAGGACACAGTGGTGGCTTTAAAAGACATATCTGATAGGAATGTGTGGATAGAGAGATGGGTAGAGAGATACTAGAGAAAAGAAAAAACTTGACATGGAGAATAAGAAAACAATTAAGGTATGAGAAATAAGTAGAAATGAGGACAGACTAAGATATTAATACTAGGAATGGACACAAATGAAAGATATTGGTACTAAGAATGAATAGAAGGTCACTAATACATGGTGGAAGAAGAGAGAGATGGTTGTATATAAATAAATAATGACATTTTATATAACATCACTTCCCTTTTTATAGAGTTATTTGATTGGTTGATGAGGCGAATATGTTGAACTCTTTGCACGTGGTCTTCAGCAGGCTATTTGACATTTCTTTATGATAGCTTTCTGGATAAGATTGAAAACTTAAGCAGGGACACTTTTATTTTGAAACAATTTTCAATATAAAGAGTAATTACTTGCTCAAATAAAATGATAAAACCATTCCAAAACACTGATACCAGAAAAAATATTACTATAATCAGACTTCTATCCTAGACTTTTAATAATTGAAGTGTTCCGAGGAAAGACTTCCATGATATGAAAAGACCTAATGCCTTTTGGTATAAACCCAAATATTTAGTGTTTTATGGAAGAAAATGTCAAGATACCTAGAGACTCTGGGGAATTGTCAGTAAACTATCTGATGAACTTAAAATATATGCTATAACAAAAATCAAATTTATATGACCTGAAAGAAAAATGGCATTTATTCTAAAGCCCAAGATGAACTGAGGCTTGACAAAATCAGGAAAGGTATTTTGACTTTTGTCCCCTAACCTCACTCTACTTAGTGTATAATCGTTCAGTCTACATGTCTGTTCACTAGTGATCTAATCTCCATGGCCAGGGGAAATTATTCCCTTCCAAGGCACAAACACATCAATTCATGCTTTTGACAGATTCCAGTAACTCCAGAGAAGAGTTGCATGTTACCGACCTTATCATTAGTCATTCAGAAATGGCTCAGCCAAAGGGGGTCATTATCTAAGACTACACAAAGAGACCAGTGACCTGTGATCTTTTCCAAATCAAATTGTGTGTACCTCACTCTTCATAATACCAGGCACTTCTGTTTCTGTCTCTATCCTGGCTACTGTAGCTGGCAGATTTCAGCTATTTACCTCATTCATGTTACTTCCCATTCAGCACTCATATACGTGGATTTAAGATTTGGGAAATTTTTATGCTTTTGTCTCTTCATTTATTTGTAGTATTTATGTGACCATAACATTTACTGCACACATATTTCATGCAAGATCTCGGTTCAGTGCTTTGGAATATTCACATGAAAATGGACCTCACCCACTGTTAAGGAGATTTAAGTGTATGTGAAGTGAAAGATATATACAGACAATTCCAGGTGGTCAGTGATAAAATCCATAAGAAAGGTACAGACAGACTGATATGGGTGTTCAGATGTAAAAGAGATAATTTTTGAAATATACAGTATTTGAGAATGAAAAGTTTATTTTACAAGGGAGATTCAAAACAAATTGGTAATTGCCCTTTTATCACCTTTAAACTTTTGACACAAAATACCTACATTTTGAGGATTAGTATTTTAAAATTACCCAGAGAAAGAAAATACAATGAGTAGATTGTAAAAATTTTGTTTTCATAAATGGAATCTTGATTATTATACCTTTTAGGAGTTTATACATCGGGAAAGAATGTTAACATCATTTATTTGGGAGCCGTATTTATTCCTGGGTTTAAATTACTTTTATATGCATTGGTAATGCATTTAAAAATATTCAAAAGTAGCATTTAACTACTAATAGTAAATCCAGTGAGTACTACTACTCAATTTTACGTGATTTGTCTATTTATTTTTAAAAGTTATTTTCTTCAAATTTCCTCCTGTATTGATGTCCATTTTCTAACAAACGTTTATTTCTCTCCCACCTCTCCAGCATTTCTTCTTCTTATGTTGTTTTGGAATTTCAGTCTCTTTATATTCCAAATATACAGGAAGTCCTGAGTTTCCCAGCCTCAGCACCCTCTTCTTGCTCTCAGCTCTCCCTGGACACTTGCATTGGTTTTTGCATTTTTGATCGCTATTGATGCTGATGATTCCTACATCTTAATTCCAATATAGACTTCGCTCTTAAATCTGTATACCCAAGCGTCTATTCAGATGGACCACAGGGCTCTCAATCTCAATATGTCTAAAAAGAAACACACATTAAAAAAATTTTTTTAACTTAAGTATAGAGATTTACATTGTTGTGTTAGTTTCTGGTGTATAGCAGATTGATTCAGATATATATATATATATGTACATATATATTTTTTCATATTCTTTTCCATTATGGTTTATTGTAGAATATTGAGTATAGTTCCCTGTGCTATACAGTAGGACGTTGTTGTTTATCTACTTTATATAAAATAGTTTGTATCTGTTAATCCCAAACTTCTAATCTGTCCCTCCTCCACTTCCTTTCCCCTTTGGTAACCATAAATTTGTTTTTTAATCTCTATCTGTCTGTTTCTGTTTTGTAAATAAGTTCATTTGTATCATATTTTAGATTCTACATGTAAGTGTTATCATATGATATGTCCTTCTGACTTACTTCACTTGGTATGATAATCTCTAGGTCCATCTGTTTTGGTGCAAATGGCATTATTTCATTATTTTTTATGGCTGAGTGGTATTCCACTGTGTATATATTGAAAAATTTACACACACACACCCCACATCATCTTTATCCGTTCATTCCGTTCACCTGTCGATGGACATTTAGGTTGCTTCCATGTCCTGGCTATTGTAAATAGCGCTGCTATGAACATTGGGGTGCATGTGTCTTTTTGAATTAGAGTTTTCTCCAGATACATGCTCAGGAGTGGGATTACTGGATCATAGGGCACATGGAGAGAGTGTGGAGAAAAGGGAAGCCTCATACACTGTTGGTGGGAATGTAAATTGGTGCAGCCACTGTGGAGAACAGTATGGAGGTTCCTTTAAAAACTAAAAACAGATTTGCCATAAGAAACCTATTTTTTACACTTTATAAATCTACTCCTCCCACATAATTTTAAATCTCTATTAATGGCTTCACAATGTGAGTAACCTAAACTAGAAATCTGAATTTAATCAAAAAGCATCATCTCCTAATTTTCCACATTCACTTGCTTACCAACATTGTTGATATTAGCTGCCACATATGCTTTAAATCAGCTTTATCTTCCCCATCTCCAGTGTCACCATCTCTGGAGAGTAACCAGTTCTATGCCTCTGTTATAATCTATGAACAGTCTCAGTCCTTCTTTGATAGTGGTAACCAAATAATCTCTCTAGAATATAAATCTTATGTCACATCCATACCCATGCCCAGTCTAAAACCTTCAGAATAAAGGCTTTTTTTTTTGCCTGGCATTCAGAGTCCTCCAGGATCTAGATCCAGGCATAGCCTAAACCTTCTCATTCCTTATACCTTATGTCACGTTAGTATTGAATTACAAGCAGTTACCTTGATGCACGATGTTATGATGCACTGTGTGATGTTACTGAGCTTTTCTTCTGCCTGACACAGTCCCTTTTCTCTTTATTTTTCTAGCAGGCTCTTGCTCATCATAGGAGAGCCTTTCCCTGGAGCCATCTCCCTCATCCTTCCAGTCAGATTTCACTTCTTTTGTTGCTCTCCTTATGACTGTCTGCATATTATTCATTATAGCTGTACTGTGAGCAGAGGTTTCCCCAACATTTGCTCTCCAGAACTTAGGACCGTGTCTGGTGTACAGTAGGATCTTTTTACAGTTTCTTAAACATATGAATGATGAATTCTAATGGGTCATTTTTCTTAATAAAATAACTTAACAAGATCCAATCAGGACCACTTTCTCTCAAGAGAAAACAAAAGCAAATGGCTAAGTTGATGGAAGTGGTTAACTAAGTCAAATCAGGATTCTTTTTACAAAAAGGAAAGGTGGTAAAGTGAATGGTGAAAAGACAGTAGTATCTGGCACAATGGTATCATTTTGGTGATGATTTCTAAGTGATTTTGAATATTGAATATTTATGACTGAAATTATAGGAAAGATAAGACACCACTTTTATTATATGTATACATATACAAGTGCATATGCAATACACATCTGTTGGGTGTTGCTATATTTCATAATGCATTATATCATATAAAATATCCTTTTTGTTCAAATGTATGTCAGCTGTTTCTCACTACTAGAGAAAATAGACTGCTAAATAAAGAGAATGTGGGGAGGAGGGAGACAGTAATATTCTCGTGGTGATTTAGTGGCTGAGCCAGCTGATGCTTAGCTATTCAGCAGAAGAACAACTCTTGAAGAGGGTTGCGAATTAGGCTGGCTGAAACTCAACAATTCTAGAAAAAAAAAAAAACAAAAAAAAAAAACACAACACAGATTTAGCCAAGAGGAAGTAAAGGACTGAGCACTGTTAAAGACTTAATGAAACAGATGGCTCATTGTTTCTCAGTGGAGCCACTACAATCAAGTCTGTTTTTAACCCATTTTAAAGACTCATGTATTGATGTTTCAAAAAGTAGACTCTAGTCCTAGAGAATCTATCAAACAGTAACATTTCTGTCCTGAACAGTTGAGTGATACTGATGAACTAAACAGAGGAATGAATGTGCGAGGGGCCCTGTATTCATTTTATTTAATCTGAGATACTACTTTCTATCTTGGATACATTTCTTGATAAAAGATTATAAGAACAGAATGGGAAAATATAATATTAATTAGTGGTCACAATTTTCCATGTTGGTAAAATTGAAATAGCCACAAATTATGATATCTTTAATACTGGAGAATAATGTTATTCAATGACACATAATTTTATAACTCATTTATCATATAAAAACTAACAAGAGTAGTTTGGCCAGACCAACTTCTAATTTATGCTCCATTCACAGGGAGGTGTATCCCTCAGTTTGGATTAGAAAATTAGGATAACATCTACTTGCTGCAATTAGAAATATATTGACAGATCACTGTTGTTCCAGAATATTTTACTATGTTTCTAACCTTGCTTTTCACCGACCTTAAAATTTTAATTATTTTTAAGATGAATTTGATAGTACTTAAATCACCTATTATTGAATTGTTGATATTAAATATACTATTTATGTATTCATCTGCCATTTTTTTTCTGAAATGGCTGGTAAGGTACTAAGCCCTTTTTTTTTTTTATTATTATTTTTTGGGGGGTACACCAAATTCAATCATCCGTTTTTATACACATATCCCCGTACTAAGCCCTTTCTTTACCATGAATATCGAGCACAAATTTTTCTCTGTTAATACAATTACACAAAATAATTGATTGTCTCCTTTAATGAAAAGGAACAGTGTCTTCAGAAGTGGGGTTCTGACTTGGTGCTGATGATCGGGATTGCTTCCTTGGTCACTGCTCTATAGCTCTCTTTTCCTTACCCAGCGTTTTCTTGAAAAGGTCATCTGTACTCATTAGCTGCACTTTCACAAGTTCTGAGCTGTCTTGCTTTTGTCTCAGCCACTGTTTTGAATTTATCTTACTTAGTTTTACGATTTATTTAATTACCAAAAACAAATGTTTCTTTTCAGTCCTCATCCTGCTTGAAATCTCTGCTGCATTTCTATTAGTCCCTGGCTTTTTGTGTCATTTCAAGTGGGAAGTGCTGTGGCCCCATTTAAGGTTCAGCTCCTCACCTTCCCTGAGCCAGCCGGTAACCTCCAACACAGGGTCTTGTCATCAGTTCTCCAGTCTTTGAGATCCAGCCTTGCTGCTGTGCATCTGGTTTTTATTTTATTATTTAATTTATTTTATTTTATTTTATTTTATTTTAGTTATTTTATTTTTTGTATGAGTCCTAACAAGTCATGTACCTACCAAGTTCCAGCTTTTTGAAGTGTTTTGCTTGTCTGAGAGGCTCAGATCTCTGTTTGGCTCACCCTAGTTGGAAGCTGTTGAGATTAGCATTCTAAATTTGCCTCTTGCCAGCCTTTATTTTAATCTACATAAGACTCTCTTTGGAGTGTTCTTTGTTTGTTTTTTGTTTGTTTGTTTGTTTTAATGCAGATCCATGGACCCTTGTGAATTGGGAGTCTGAAAATGATAAGGTCAATAAATCTACATTTTAACCAGTATCTTCAAGTGATTGTGATTTACCTGTTCTGGAAGCTACTCAGAAAACAAACAAGTTAGCAATCAGACACTAACTAGAATGCTTTTTAAAAATATGGCATTTCTAGTCCTTGATATTGAGCGTCACCTACCATCTTTATTTCTTGCTGCAGTCGCCCATTTGAAAGCATGCAATTTCTCATGTTGAAACATGTCTAAAGCCGGCTGCCATTTTGCTAACTCTTGTTTCATTGCATTCTGTAAAATATTTTGAGCTGGAGGTCATCTGATCATAAGTGTCTTCTACAACAAGAATGTTAATTAACCTTCATGACAAAATGTCATATCAAGGGGTTGCACTGTTAGGGTTAGGTTGGTGACTCAATATTATTATCAAGGACCCAAGTTCTTCATTTTTTTTTGCTATTTCATCATAGTATGCTGATATTTATTTTTAAGCCCTTAAAGGTACAAGACAGCAAATCATGCGCAGTTAAAACAGCTGTCACAACTTTGGGCATCGTGTCCTCTATTGTGTCTAAAGACAGGACAAAGGAGAGGATAGCTTTCATCTTGTTGCTCTTTCCTTTTACATGAGAGAGTCCTTTTCTTTTTCTTTCAAAATTATCACAGTGGACTTCATATGACTGAATGTCCAAAAGCATTCTGTATGCTCACCCCAACTTAATCAGTGTGATGAGAGTAGGATTATTTTATACCAGAGGCTACAGGAGGATCCCAGGCTCCCTGATAATCCACAAATAGAAAAAATTTAATGGTTCATTCATTTGATTATTTTGTGAGAGTGGATAAATAACATTTAAAATTGATGAAAGGATTTTCATTAATATGTATATAATTAAATTTAAAATTTTAATATTTTCCAATATTATATAAAGCTCTGGACTTTATACATTTAAGTTGGCAAACAGAGTTTTTAATGGATCTCTTCATTGGGAAAAAGGAACTCGCTTTGTATCTGCTGCTGGCAAATGGTCAAGATCGTTCTATGTGTCGTGTGTCATTTATACTGGAAGTCTTTGAGTTGATATAGTGGTCATACTTAGATACTTCTTGATAAAACTCTTTACTTGTGTATATAACCAACCTTCTTCGCTAGTTCTCTTCCTACTTATCCCATTGATTCATATATATTAATAATTTCACACATGTCGCAAATTTTCAAACACTTTATTTTCAGTCCTCTTTGCTTTCTGATTATACATGGTCACTTGAGGAATTTCATTTAATTGTGTTATTCAACTGTTAAAACATGGGAGAGACTCAGAAATCGATTACTCTGATCTGTCTTCTATATTTCCACTTACATTACTAAATGCATTCCAAACTCAAATTTATCCAAAGCAGGTACTATTCTTCCATCCCAGTGCTCTCACCTAAACCTGCTTCTTGTGTCTCATTTAACATCATGACTGTGGTTCTTCAGTCACTATTTTCATCTAAAATAACATTCCTGGCAAATTCACTCTAGTGAGGTTATACTTCCCTAGTTAATGTGGGTAAAGGAAGATGAAGATACTCTCTGTGCCATCAGTGTTTCCAAGTTCCAAAATGGATACAAGTTATGCCTGAAATAATTGTAATAACAGTTGTTTATTCAACTGTTTGAAGTTATCAATATTTCTCTTTCTGTTGTATCCTGCATACACTGAGTTAGCAAATCCTTTTGGATCCACATAAAAAATAAAATCCAAAATAAAACTGTTACTCAGGACCTCGACCATCACAGCTATGTAGAAACCAACATCATCTTTCACAGGGTGTTGCATAGTCGATTCTTAACTAGTCTGGCTTTTTTCATCTCTCTCTCTCTGTCTTTCTCTCTCACACACACACACACACACACCCTTCCCTATAGCAAATAAGGTAATCCTCTGCTCAAAATTCAATAATCTTCATTCTTTCTTAGAGTAAAAGCAAGAATTTTTACAGTGACCTGAAGACCTTACATGAAGTTCACCTCCACTCTCTTCTCAAACTTAACTCCTGACAAACTCATATTTAAAATAATATAGGGTTGTTTGGCCTGAGGCTATCCAGCACTGGAGACTACAGGCTCTTTGGTGGGGCCAATGGCAGACTCTGGAAGGGCCCATGCCAATGAGGACTTCCCAGAACCCCCACTGCCAGCATTCCCATCTCCCTGGTGAGCCACAGCTGCCCCCCACCTCTGCAGGCAACCCCCCAACACCAGCAGACTGAATATTCATCTAATCCAATACTTGGACATTAGTCTGAGGCTTGGACAGTCTTCTATAAACACCTCTATCACCAGGACAAGCAACCCCAAAAGCTTGGACAACCATGAGGAAACAAAGAAACACCATGCAGGCAAAGGAGCAGGAAAAAAACCCACAAGACCAAATAAATGAGGAGGAAATAGGAAAAATGCCTGAAAAAGAATTTAGAGTAATGATAGTAAAAATGATACAAAATCTCGATAACAAAATAGAGAAAGTACAAGAAACAGTTCATAAGAACTCAGAAAAACAAACAGCAATGGATAACAAAATAACTGAAATTAAAAATACTCTAGATGCTCTAACCAGCAGAATGACTGAGGCAGAAGAACGAATAAGTGAGTTGGAAGATAGAATGGAAGAAATAAACGCCACAGAGCAGGAAAAAGATAAAAAAATAAAAAGACTAGAAGACAGCCTCAGAGACCTCAGTGATAACCTTAAACGTACCAACATTCGAATTATAGGCATCCCAGAAGAAGAAGAAAACAAGAAAGGGTCTGTGAAAATATTTGAAGAGGTTCTAGTGGAAAACTTCCCCAACATGGGAAAGGAAATAATGAACCAAGTCCAAGAAGCACAGAGAGTCCCATACAGAATAAACCCAAGGAGAAATACACCAAGACACATATTAATCAAACTAACGACAATTCAACACAAAGAAAAAATATTAAAAGCAGCAAGAGAAAAGCAACAAACAACATATAAGGGAAAACCCATCAGGATAACAGCTGACCTTTCCACAGAAACTCTGCAGGCCAGAAGGGAATGGCAGGATATACTGAAAGTCCTGAAAGAGAGAAACCTACAACCAAGAATACTCTACCCAGCAAGAATCTCATTCAGATTGGAGGGAGAAATCAAAAGCTTTCCAGACAAGCAAAAGTTAAGAGAATTCAGCACCACCAAACCAGCCTTACAACAAGTGCTAAAGGAACTTCTCTAAGTAGGAAACACAAGAAAAGGAAAACACCTACAAATACAAACCCAAAACAATTCAGAAAATGGTAATTGGAACACACATGTCAATAATCACTTTAAATGTAAATGGATTGAATGCTCCAACCAAAAGACACAGACTGGCTGAATGGATACAAAAACAAGACCCTTCTATATGCTGCCTACAAGAAACCCACTTCAGACCAAGGGATACATATAGACTGAAAGTGAAGGGATGGAAAAAGATATTCCATGCAAATGGAAGTCAAAAGAAAGCTGGAGTAGCAATACTCATATCAGACAAATTAGACTTGAAAGTAAAGACTATTAAAAGAGACAAGGAAGGGCACTACATAATGATCAAGGGATCCATCCAAGAAGAACATATCACAATGGTAAATATCTATGCCCCCAATATAGGAGCACCTCAATACATAAGGCAAATGCTAACAGCTATAAAAGGGGACATCGACAGTAACACAATTATAGTGGGAGACTTGAACACCCCACTTACGTCAATGGACAGATCATCCAAACAGAAAATAAATAAAGACACACAAGCTTTAAATGACACATTAGACCATCTCGACTTAATTGATATTTATAGGACATTCCATCCAAAAACGACAGACTACACTTTCTTCTCAAGTGCACATGGAACATTTTCCAGGATAGATCACATCTTGGGTCACAAATCAAACCTCAGCAAATTCAAGAAAATTGAAATCATATCAAGCATCTTCTCAGACCACAACGCCATGAGACTAGATATCAATTACAGGAAAAAAACTGCAAAAAATACAAACACATGGAGGCTAAACAATTCACTATTAAACAACCAAGGAATCATTACAGAAATCAAAGAGGAAATCAAAAAGTATCTAGAAACAAATGACAACGAAAACACAACAACCCAAAACCTATGGGACGCAGCAAAAGCAGTTCTAAGAGGGAAGTTTATAGCAATACAGTCCTACCTTAAGAAACAAGAAAATGATCGAATAAACAACCTAACCTTACACCTCAAACAACTAGAGAAAGAAGAACAAAGAAACCCCAAAGTGAGCAGAAGGAAAGAAATCGTAAAGATCAGAGCAGAAATAAATGAAAAAGAAAGGAAAGAAACCATAAGAAAAATAAATAAAACTAAAAGCTGGTTCTTTGAGAAGATTAACAAAATTGATAAACCATTAGCCAGACTCATCAAGAAAAAAAGGGAGAAGATGCAAATCAACAGAATTAGAAATGAAAAAGGAGAAGTCACAACGGACACCTCAGAAATACAAAACATCATGAGAGACTACTACAAGCAACTATATGCCAATCAATTGGATAACCTGGAAGAAATGGATACATTCTTAGAAAAATACAATCTTCCAAGACTGAACCAGGAAGAAATAGAAACCATGAACAGACCAATCACAAGTACAGAAATTGAGGCAGTGATTAAAAATCTCCCAACACACAAAAGCCCAGGACCAGATGGATTCACAGGCGAATTCTATCAAACATTTCGAGAAGAGTTAACACCTATCCTTCTCAAACTCTTCCAAAATATTGCAGAAGGCGGAGCACTCCCAAACTCATTCTACGAGGCTACCATCAGCCTGATACCAAAACCAGGCAAAGATGTCACAAAAAAAGAAAACTACAGACCAATATCACTGATGAATATAGATGCAAAAATCCTCAACAAAATACTAGCGAACAGACTGCAACAGCACATTAAAAAAATCATACACCACGATCAAGTGGGGTTTATCCCTGGGATGCAAGGATTCTTCAATATACGCAAATCAATCAACGTGATACATCATATCAACAAATTGAAGGATAAAAACCATATGATCATTTCAATAGATGCAGAAAAAGCTTTTGACAAAGTTCAACATCCATTTATGATAAAAGCTCTCCAGAAAATGGGCATAGAAGGAAATTACCTCAACATCATAAAAGCCATATATGACAAACCAAAAGCCAACATTGTTCTCAATGGAGAAAAACTGGAAGAATTCCCTCTAAGAACAGGAACAAGACAAGGGTGTCCACTCTCACCACTGTTATTCAACATAGTTTTGGAAGTGTTAGCCACAGCAATCAGAGAAGAAAAAGAAATTAAAGGAATCCAAATTGGAAAAGAAGAAGTAAAATTATCACTCTTTGCAGATGACATGATACTATATATAGAAAAGCCTAAAGACTCTACCAGAAAACTGCTAGCACTCATTGATGAGTTTAGTAAAGTAGCAGGATACAAAATTAATGCACAGAAATCTCTTGCATTCCTATACACTAACAACGGAAGAGCAGAAAGAGAAATTAAGGAAACTCTCCCATTCACCATTGCAACCAAAAGAATAAAATACCTAGGAATAAACCTGCCTAAGGAGGCAAAAGATCTGTATGCAGAAAACTTTAAGACATTGATGAAAGAAATCAAAGATGACATAAACAGATGGAGGGATATACCATGTTCCTGGATTGGAAGAATCAACATCGTGAAAATGACTGTACTACCCAAAGCAATTTACAGATTTAATGCAATCCCGATCAGATTACCAATGGCATTTTTCACAGAACTAGAGCAAGAAATCTTACGATTTGTATGGAAACGCAAAAGACCCCGAATAGCCAAAGCAATCTTGAGAAGGAAAAATGGAGTTGGTGGAATCAGGCTTCCTGACTTCAAACTATACTACAAGGCCATAGTGATCAAGACAGTATGGTACTGGCACAAAAATAGAAAGGAAGATCAATGGAACGGAATAGAGAACTCAGAAGTAAGCCCAAACACATATGGGCACCTTATCTTTGACAAAGGAGGCACGAGTATACAATGGAAAAAAGACAGCCTCTTCAATAAGTGGTGCTGGGAAAATTGGACAGCAACATGTAAAAGAATGAAATTAGAACACTTCCTAACACCATACACAAAAATAAACTCCAAATGGATTAAAGACCTACATGTAAGGCCAGACACTATCAAACTCCTAGAGGAAAACATAGGCAGAACACTCTTTGACATACATCAAAGCAAGATCCTTTTTGACCCACCTCCTAGAATCATGGAAATAAAATCAAGAATAAACGAATGGGACCTCATGAAACTTAAAAGCTTTTGCACAGCAAAAGAAACCATAAACAAGACTAAAAGGCAACCCTCAGAATGGGAAAAAATAATTGCCTATGAAACAACAGACAAAGGATTAACCTCCAAAATATACAAGCAGCTCATGCAGCTTCATACCAAAAAAGCAAATAACCCAATCCACAAATGGGCAGAAGACCTAAATAGACATTTCTCCAAAGAAGACATACAGATGGCCAACAAACACATGAAAAGATGCTCAACATCACTCACCATCAGAGAAATGCAAGTGAAAGCCACAATGAGGTATCACCTCACACCAATCAGAATGGCCATCATCACAAAGTCTGGAAACCACAAATGTTGGAGAGGGTGTGGAGAAAAGGGAACTCTCCTGCACTGTTGGTGGGACTGTAAGTTGGTACAGCCACTATGGAAAACAATTTGGAGGTTCCTTCAAAAACTACAAATAGAACTACCATATGATCCAGTAATCCCACTCCTGGGCATATACCCAAAGAAAACCATAATCCCAAAAGAAACTTGTACCATAATGTTTATTGCAGCACTCTTTACAATAGCCAGGACATGGAAGCAACCTAAATGCCCATCAACAAATGAATGGATACAGAAGATGTGGCATATATACACAATGGAATATTACTCAGCTCTAAAAAGGGATGAGATGGAGCTATATGTAATGAGGTGGATAGAACTACAATCTGTCATACAGAGTGAAGTAAGTCAGAAAGAGAAAGACAAATATTGTATGCTAACTCACATATACGGAATCTAAAAATGGTACTGATGAACTCAGTGACAAGAACAGGGAAGCAGATACAGGGAATGGACTGGAGAACTCGAGGTATGGGAGGGGGCGGGGGGTGAAGGGGAAACTGAGAAGAAGCGGGAGAGTAGTACAGACACATATATACTACCAACTGTAAAATAGTCAGTGGGAAGTTGTTGTATAACAAAGGGAGTCCAACTCGAGGATGGAAGATGCCTTAGAGGACTGGGGCAGGGAGGGTGGGGGGGACTCGAGGGGGGGGCGTCAAGGAAGGGAGGGAATATGGGGATATGTGTATAAAAACAGTTGATTGAACCTGGTGTACCCCCCAAAAAAATAAAATAAAATAATAATAAAATAATATAACCCACCTCCAGTACTTTCTAAGTGCTTTACCCACTTGTATTTTTTCATTTGTACTTGTTACCACCTGGTTATCTATCTATCTTTCTATCTATCATCTATCTATCTATCTATCTATCTATCTATCTATCTATCTATCTATCAACTGTGAATCTATCATCTCTCCATAAAGAAAGGAAGCTCCATGAGGGCAGGACCTTATTTTTTTTTTCTATCTTTCACTACTGTATTTCTAGTGTGTAGCATAATGTCTAACACATAAATAGTGCTCAATAAATATCTGTTAAGTAAATGAATGAATGAATGAATAATATGGAAAGTTATAAATAATGTCCAAAACTGGGTGGGGAAAATTAATGGAATAAAGGGAATTAATATTTTTCTTGATGCGTTCCTACTCAGCTACACATATTGTTTTTTATAAAACATTACACAACATTTGAAGCCTATATTGATACCAGTATCGACTATGTGGCAATATCAAATAGAAGGCGATTTCTATTTTCCCATTGAAAAGACCCATTAAATAGTTTTTTGGTGCATTTGAATGTATCAGTTCCAGGATTTTGATAATATTGAAAACTGTATGTCATATTTAATTTGTTTACAACATAATTGAAATAGCATAATGCCTTAATTGAAAGTGTTACATTTCTGTTCTCATCATAAATGAAATCATTTTATTCAAGTACTCCTACACATCATAGACACTAATATCATTACCTAACACAGTCCCTGTGTCCTTTTCTCTCTCATCTGAACTGTCCAAGATGAATCACATGCCATGTAAGACATTGTAATCCAATATCACAAGTTCCATAGTTCTAAAATTAGGAGAATGGTTTTCCTTTTACAGTTTTTTTTTCATATAGATATGATTGTGATCTCCACAGTGTGACAGCTTATTATGTAGTTTTCAAATAATCTTTACAAATTTTTTGTCTTCTCTCTCCCTCTCTGTAATGACAGTAATGAACATTTCCAGGTGTGAAAGCACGTACCATGTGTGAGAGAAATGATGACTAAATCTGTGTTTGTTGTGGTTGTTATTGTTGTTTGGCTCTTGTTTTACTAATTATTTTAAGTCACCTCTATACATATCCTGATCTAGGGATGACTCTTTTGCCCAAGGTGTGTCTTGTATGTCTGTCTCTGAAGGAATATATAAAAGGACTCCCTATAAAACAAAAGTCTGTAAGAGCTCTCAGTGAGGTGCTCCCTACTTTCTAAGGGTTAATTTTCAAGGAGAAAAACTCACAAAATATTTGCACATATATAATAATTTATCTCACTTAATAAAAACAGCATCTCTGAGTTGGGTATTGTGAACTCCAGGAATAGAGAAGAAGAAATGGTAGATTTCTGCTGTTGGAATTCAGACGTATCTTGAGGAAAGTGGTAGGAAGACTAGATATTAATATGATTTAGATAAAGTAAATGATGAGTTGGGTCATTCCAGGTGGAGGGGGCAAGGGAGGTAAAAGCATGGCTTTAGAGAGAAGTGCAGGCTAAGAGGGGAAGAAGTGGAGCCGTCTTTATCTCACATTGGTACTTCTTGTTCATCCAGAACCCCGGTACTAAAAAGCCTTGATCGGAAACATGATTTTTTTGATGCAGGACTTAGCTGTCTTGGTAAGAAGACTGGTCTTTAATCCATAGTGAGGAGATGCTACAGATTTCTACACCGTTAGGATGCTTGTAGTTCTATCATATGCCTGCTGTTTGCGCATGGATTACACCATTTAATCATTATAGTAATCCTGAGAGACACGTGTTATTTTCATTTTACAGATGAGAAAAAGCTAATATTGGAGCAATAAAATAATGCTCCCAAGTGGCACTGAAATTCTCCTAAAGTTCATTCTTTCTTATGTTTTAACTGTTTTCTGTCTCTGGCTTAACAAGGTAACAGTATGTAGAGTGGTTTGAAGAGGGAAGAGACTAAAAGAGGAGCAGGGAAACTAGCTGCGAAGGTATTGAAATAGCCTATGTTAGAGGCAGGGAGCATTTGAATGAAAACTGAGGAGTTGAGCATAAGGGAATTTTATATCTGTAATTACTAGAGGAGAACAATTTATCTGCTGTTAAATTTGATTTTGAAGAATATTGGAAAATATTGGTGATAAGAGATATTTGATGATTTAGTTTCAGTCTGATGAGAAATGTACAAGATTATTAACCCTAATATTAACCTCATTTAAAATTGTTAAATAGACCTGCTATTTATCTTAGTCCCATAAAACATGATCGATAGAATTTTATATTATATTAAAATTATAGTAAAAATGTGTACATGACTGGATTTTTTTCCTGTTGTTCACACGCTGGAAATGTAGTGTCAATGTTCATATAAATAATATTCTAAGATGTGTTTTCTATCACCAGCAACATAATAACATCAATAAGCAATTTATTTCAAAAGGTCCTTTCATCCAAAGAACTCAAAATTATCATAAACATTAATTACATTTAAAAGTTGCTAAGGGTTAGATTCATTTGCATAAACTTCTCTGATAGAATCACCTACAGATAATGGTGTTAAATGACAATATATCTGATAATCAAAGCATTTGAAACACAGAATTAACATGTCTTGATAAAAGAGGATACTAATAGAACTTTTTATTTTATGGTGTCTTTTTTTATTGTTCATACAGTCTTAATAAACCATAGTCTAAATCACAATGAAATTCTCAGAAAAGCACATAACAAGGATCAGAGGCAGATTTTCTCTGTAGATAATGAATTGTTAGCTTTGGTCCCCTCACTTGCACATCCATGTCAATGGCCCTGGTAGATGTCCTAAAAATGTATTGTTCACAAGGTCATAGACAAATGGTAGCCCAGTCCATAGATGTATGTGGAGAATGAAACTCCCTTGATGTTACTTCCTGGGTAAGTGAGTTGATATTTGTGGCCCTAGGTTGAAAAAAGTTCATAATCCTGTGTCATTAGCAATCCTACTTTCCAGCCAAAAATATCAAACAATAGTTTGCTCATGAGAGCAGTTTCGGGGAGCATTATTCAGGAAAGTAAAACACAGAAAGAATGAAGATGCCAATATAGTTGGAAAGTGTTTTTCTTCTTCTCCAAATAATAGTTATAAGCTTTATATGTTCTATTATTGAGCTCTTTAATTTTGAAGTAAAAGCAATATCAGAGAAAACATTTTGGATCTTTTTCCAGCTTAACTCTATATCTGCTAGTTACCAATTTCCAACCTAATACAAATTTTACAAGAACTAGAGGAACAGGACAAACTAAAGAATCAAGGCCTATGCTCTTTTGTAGAGAAAAACTCAACACAAGGAGATAATTTAGAATCCTGTGTAACAGAGACATTATACATGTGAAATGGAGAAAAAAGAGCGTACTAGACTTTGCTGCCCTCCCCATGCTCTGCAAATTGTGCAAGAGATCGTTCTCTTTCTAATCAAAGGTGATTGGACCAGGATGGACACCTGATTCTGGTAGGGGATTAGGAACTTGCATAAAATGTCTTGAATTGAAAATTTGAAGCGAGAGGCCGTAGAAATTACAACACATAATGGGCAAAGAAGAACTGGAGCAATACTGTTCAATAGAACTTTCTGGAATGATAGAAATGTGGCTATTGTGCAGTTGAAATGTGGCTAAAAAGAAAAATGAACTGAATTTTTAAATTTTATTAAATAATTAATTTGAATTTAGATAGTCAAATGTGGCCAGCGGCTACCTGAGTAGATAGCAGATTTCTGGAGGGTCATGGTAGTAGTTAGGGAATTAGCTCTGTTGGCCTAGGTGTGCATTGAGAAAAGGGGGTCAACTGAAGAAGAATACTGCTGATATATATATATATATATATATATATATATATATATATATATATATAAAGAGGAAATCCATATGATTCTGGAAAGGCAGAGAACATAGTCTTGATTTTCTGAGTTTTAGTTCCAGTTTGCATGGGACCCAGCTCTTCTTTGTTCAGTCATCTAATTTGGTAAGAAATCTGTTCTCTCCCAGTAAAGCTCATTTATACTTTGAATTAATTTAAGTGAAGTACTTTCAAACGAACTTGACTTGGTGAGATAATCCTACATAAAATGGTAAAGTATCTCCAGAAACCCAAGGAAACCGCAGAAAACAATCCCAGCCCAACAATTCCTACATGGATCTGTGGAGTAACCTGCTTTACTCCAAATACGATGTAATAGATAGAACTTGAGTTCACAAGTTGGATAGATCTGAGCTGATAATTTAGCTCAGTTACTAGGTTGTGTGAAGTTGGGAAAATGGTTCGATGTCTTCTACTTTGTCATCTCTAAAATGAGGTGAGGAAAAGTCAGTAATGATACCAGCTTCACAGAGATGTGGCTTTTAGGTATAATCCTGTATATACAGAATCTGTGGTAGTAATTGGCACACAGAAGCTAGTTTACTTTCTCCCTTGCATCTGCTGCCCATGCTAAGCTGGTAAACCTGATGTGTTAAAGTGAGATCACACGTCATAGTACTTTTCACACATACTGTCATTTTTGTCAGAGGAAAAGAAAGGGAAATGGGGTAATTTTTAATATTGACATTGTAGAGAACAACTTAAAATTTGGAATGTATGTGTAAAAGTCTCCACATAGACAGTGTTTTGTTGCCTGTTTAATAATGAAAAAAAGGGTAGTTTCATTAAAACATTGAAACAAGATGTCATAATTAAGTTTAAATTATCTTAAAGGTTCCACAACAATCTCAGAAATATGTTTCCGATGCATTGTTATCTCCTTACCTAAACTTTGGTGAACCTAAATGAATTCATGAAAGAGAAATATCCATATAAAGGAACATATCTTCCTTGGGCAAAGTACAATCTACCTGAAAATGAAACGAATCACATGAGAAATTATAATGCGTTACTTTCATTCTAATCTTAAGCATGTTTGAAACAACAACAAAAATTCCAATTTCTACAGAATTGTTCTCTAGGCTATCATTTGCATACAATTGCAATGTGTAGGTGATATGTATAGAAAATAAATGTTTGACTGTCAAGATGGGAAATAGAAATTCTAACAGTATCCCTGTTTATACAGTGGTCATATTATCAATTAGATGAATGAAATGCAATTTACATCTTTTAACAGTTTTAGATAAGTAACCTACACTATCACAATCAGTTATTTTAAAAACTGTAGCCTAGTGTGGCTGGGTCTGAATCTATTACTTTTACTCAAGGCACACTACCTCGTCTTGATAAGGAACATTAGGTTAGGTGTTTTAATGTTTGTTTAATTTAATAGAAGCAATTTCTGTACTGATTTGTTAAATGCATTTTTAATTTTTTTCATATGTCTAGAAGCTAAACAAATCATAATTAAAAAGACAAACTGGCCATTTTTTTAATTCAAATAAAAACATAACAGCTTATGTAATATAGCATGTAGACTTGTATCTAGGTCTGTAATAACAGAATTAAATGAAAAGCATGTTTATTTGCACATCTCCCAGGCACCTCAAAATCTATGTGATTAAATAAGAATTTTTTCCTCTAAACTTCTCCCTCCTCACTCTAGTAATCTTTAGCTGGATAATAAGATGCCATCACTTGTCCCATAGGAAATAAGTAGAAATCATCTTCAAACCCTTTCTTTTACTTATAACTTCCCTGCCTCTAATCCATAATCAACTGAAGTCTATTCTTTTTTTAATGTCTGTCAACTTGCTTCCTCTTCTCCATCACCTCTGGTCTTCCCCTAGATCAGGCTCTGACCATACCCCACTTTAATATTAAAATAATCACTTCGATCAGTTCTCCACACTGCAACTACAATGATTTTTATAAAATACAAATTCAGCACTATTACTGTTTTGTATACCAACAAACCTAGTACTGTGGCTACACACCGTGGCTTCCCTACTCGTAATAGAACAAGTGCTCCCTTCCATATCTGGTCTAAACTCCTCTTGCGTTGAGCTCTGCATCTCTTGCCATCTCAGAACATTTCCCTACACCGTTGATAAAATTAAAAAAATTCCCTCGATTCCATGTTCTCTAAATATGCCTCTATTTTTATTGTCCTCTCTACTACAGAACATACTTTTGAAGTTTGCGTCTGACCTCATTATCTCCACTTCTTCTTTCTTCACTAAATTTCTTTCTCTCTAACTAACCTATTGAAATTGCTTTTGTCAAGATCAAGAATAACTTTTGTGTTGCCAAGTCCAATGACACTTCTCGGATTTGCTCTTATTTGACACCTCAGCAGCATTATTCTTGCCTTACTTTGCTTTCTTAGATTTTATGTCATCAACCAGTCCTAATTTTTTGCACAACTAACTACTTAGTATCTTTTGTAAGTTTCTTCCCCTAAAACTTTAAATTCAGGCATTGTTCCTGAACCCTCTTTTCTCTATATACTAATTTCTTAGGAACTCTCATCCAGTACCATATCTTTAAATATCATGTTGCCAGATTTAAATCTGTAGTACTAGCATTCTCACGAACATGAGACATATAGCCAACCATATCCTCTCCAAAGTAGATAAGGATTATTTTAAACCTAACATATTCAAAATAGAATTTTGGTTGTGTCTTCTATTTCTGTGGTTTTCCTCATTATGGTCGATGATATCACTGATATCATCGTTACTGTTACTGGTGTCAAAAACCTGGATGTTTTTCTTGATTGCTCTTTCTCCATCCAGTTTATCAATATGTCCCCCTGAATTCCTTCATTTTCTTAATTTCCACTTCATGACCCTGAAATAGACAAGGTAAATACTGAAAAAAAATTACATTTCATTAAAATTTCAACTGTCTGTTAATAAAACGAACAAGAGAGAGAAAAGACAAGTCACAGTGTGAGAAATTTTGGCCTCATGTATAACAGACAAAGCACTCATCTATCAGATGTAAAGAATTCCTATTGTTGAACATACGGACAGTGGATATGTATAATAATATCTTTATTGCTTCGTAGCCTAATTAATAATGATATACTTATATCATAAATAATAACTCTTACTGTTCACTTACTAGTAGAAGACAGTTTGCATTCTTTCCATATCATTTAAGCATCACAAAGTTTCAGTTGAAGTAAATATCACTATTGTCTCATTTTTATAGATGGAAAAAGTGTGTTTTGTAGAATATAAGTAAATTGACCAAAATCACGGAGCTTGGAGCCTGGATTTGCATTTGAAGAGGTCTAACTGTAGAACCCAAGGAGTTGTTAGGCTATGATACCGTTTTGCCTACTTTTAACTACTCTGGATCTATGTGCTTCACAGAAGTGGGTTATCACATTTCCTTTTCCTATTATTTTTGTTGCTTTGAACGTCTGCATTTTGGCAGAGATATTGATCAACATTCCCACTGACAAAATGACCAGATTAATTTAGAAATTGGTAACTGGGTTTGATTTTTAAAATAATGTCATCCTTTGGTTTTCTTTTGGACCGAGCCTGTGGCTTTTATACACAAATGAGTCAAATTTCCTATTTATGTTGGGATGGCTTCCATATTGGAATCTGGTGGGCTTTTGATTCAGATTTTCCATATATGTTCTAAATGTGTAGACTATCTGTGAGGACAAACTCAGGAAAATTTTACGTCTATTGGGAACAAAATTCCAAGGTATGATAATGATTCCAGTTGACTTTCAATGTGAAGGAAATTGGATGAAAGGAACAGACAGCTCTACCATATCAGGAAAGGATAATACTAAAAAGGGAACAAAAAAAATGTAGATAATCTACAAATATATAAATCAGATGAAATGAGCTGGCAATAGTGCCACCCATTCTGCCTCCAGGGCATACACACACTCACAGAGCCATGTATAAAACAATTCTCTGCTGCCCATGTCTCTACCTCAGTGAATGGCACCATTCAGTTGTCAAGGACAAAAATCTGGGCACCTCTGTTGATTTACTCATATACTTAGGTAGCAGCAAGTGCCTTAGCATCTCTCATGAATGTTCTCTTTCATTATCCTAATTTTCCCCTTAATTCCAGGTTTGATTATTATTATTTTTTGTTGAACCTTCATAATACTCCTAATTGGTCTCCCTGATCACAGGATTTCTCTCTTTCAGTTTCACTTACTAGAGGCTAGCCTCAGTGATCTATCTAAAATGCTTGTCTGGGCAGGTAGAGTCACTGACAGTGAAGATCAGTGGGCGGAGGGGCAGGTTAAGTTTGACTAAAGGAATGTTTCCTAGAACGTGGGGAGGAAATGTCACCCAATTTCAGAAATGTCAGAAGTAAACTCACTTACTGAGAATGAATAAAAAGGTCAGAACTTAAGAACTAATGACTGAGGAGAGGGTTTAGAATTGCTCTTGTACTGTTTCTTTAAAGAAAAATTTTCTATGATACTCCTAGGTCAAAATAGGGGAAAAAAGTCTTCACAATGAGTCATTCATAATAAGTTACATGATAGTTGCAATCAATAACTGTCTTGCTAAACTTATATCTAACTGATTAGCAATATCTCCTTTAAATCTACTGCTGTTTGACTTTTGATATTGATGACATTGCAAAGATTTTTTAATACAGTTCTACCTACTACTTTTAAATATTTTACCTTTAACTCAGTTACCTCACAAATGTTGTAATTTGTTATGAAAAGGCATGGTTGTACAAGGCATGACATAATAAAGAACATATCTTTAAGACAGTGACTTAAAAATGTTTTCCTTGGGCATTATTAATTTAATTATCTGGTGGGTTTTTTTATCAAAACATTGTTTTTTAAAATTAATAACATTACAATTGACATAATTTTTAAAACACAACAGTGTCACTTTAAAGTTTCCTAACATTTTAAACTTCGAATAGGCATTTTCACTCTCTATCATAAGGTCATCAGTGCCTTGGCAACGTCTTCTCAGAATGCTTACACGTTAAATGGAATCCATAGGCCACTTTAGTACTTGAAAAGTAGTTGGCATAGTACCTGCTTTAAAAATTTCCAGCGGAATGATTCAGTTGCCCAGTATGTTCCTTCAGAATGGCTTTCAGGTTAGCTTGAATTTTTTGCAGGCTGCCAACTTCATTCTCCCCATAGGCCCCCAGCCTTTCATCTCTGAAAATTTACTTTTGTGGTCAAAGCACTTTTTCCTTTGAGGTAGATGTGGCTTCCAGTGAGTGCAATAATGCTTCCTTTTGTACCATGGCCCAGTTCAGAGTATAAACATCAGTCCCGTCTCAGAAGGAACTTGATGCATAGACTTGTGTTTTAGGGCATCGCGTAAGTGTGATGCAGGTAACGTCAAGCGCTTCAGGCTTTTCTGTGATCAGTGTTCAGCCCTTTCATAATTCTGCCACACAGCCCCAGTGCATGCCAGTTAGACTTTTGCTGGTCCCATCTCTGAGCTCTGTTCTCTTTCATTGGCTGTTTCCTCCTAAAACCCAGTATGATTTATTTTTTTCAGTTTAAGTTCTTTTAATTTTTTTAACTTTGGAGAAATGGTTAATAAGTCTAATCTTCCTCTCCCCTTCTCTAGTACTTAACATTTCTCTGCATGTTGGCCTGGTTTCCAGTTGCTGTTACCTGGGACTCTTTGACTGTCTCTGGCTTCTAGAGTCCTCTGCAGCCACACAGATGCATGCAGCGGGACCAGTGTGCTGGGTGAAGGACATTCCAGCCCCCAGAAGAGCTTTCAAGCAATAGCTGGTGGGAATTGGTGGATAAATATCTTCAAGTAATACAGGTGTCTTCTCTGTTTGCTATAGTTTTTCTCTCTCTCTCTCTTTTTTCCCGCATTTATTTTCTTTAAGAACTTTTATTGAGATACAATTGTGGTATAGTTTTTCATCTCAGCTTTGCTGTGTTGTCTCTAAACTGTATATCTCTAAACTTCTGTCTACTGAACAGATTTTCCGTTTGGACCTAGAAGCAATAATTCTAACAATAATCATAATATCTAATATGCCTATAAAGAAATAGTCTTCCACGAGGTAAACTATTTTAGGGAACACGTAGGCTTTCCCCAGCCAGTGTCTGGATGCTGCTTAAAAGGCTGAATCATCAGGTTTAAGCGTCCATGTATCTGTGGTATGAATTTTGTTCCAAAATATACAAGAAGTAACACATTTCTTTATTATTCTTTAAGCCTCCTCTTCAGCAAACACATAGATGCACAGTCTGCTGAAATCATAAGCATGTTTAACCTCCTTTATTGCTGGTAACCCCCTAACAATCCTAGATTCACATTAACAAGCCACCAGGGAGATATTTATTATCATCATTCCATGGTCTTTCCTTAGCTCAAGGCTTTCTGCTGTTTCCATGCTGTCCTTGGGGCATAGGAACCTTTTTGCAAGCCTGAGAATCCCAATGGCTAAAATCTCATCTCCTTAGGAGTGCAAAAACCCATTTCTTTTTAGAATTTACCTCCTATATAAAGTATTTCTGGGGTTAAAACCTGCATCCAGGTTTTAGAACGCTAAAACACACAGAGCTGTTTACCTCCCCGAGCTCAAGGCTTTTCCTCACACTCATGCCGGAAACGCTTCCATACTTTCTCTGTGTCTTCCTGCAAACTTCATCTTAGCCAAGCCAAGAAGTCTTGGAGTCTTTCCATCTGCTTAACAGAGGGAGTTGAGTGTGGTAATCACTTTGGGCACTAAAGTCAAGAGGACACCCCAAACCTCAGTAATCAAGGTTAATAATACTGAATGTAATTTAAAAATCAAAATTATTGCAAAAATGCGTGATGAACAAAGTATCACAATTTTAAATGAAGACTGGATCAGTATTGCTGATTTTTTCCTTTTGCCGTAGGTTCTAGTACGGCCCAGAAGAGTATGCAGTTGGCCACATACTGTCCCTAAGCACCAAACGTGCTATTTATTTACTCAGAGGAGAAAGGAAAGAAGGAACCACATATGTTAACTCTCAAAATATTATCCAACAAAATATGGAGGAGATGCTCTTTGGAGAATAATCTGTCAAGAACAGCAGCCTGTACTCATATTTAGAACCTAACTCTCTTAAAATTCCTCGTTAGCATGAATCACATGCTAAAATATCTGTTGCTGACAATTGGAGGCTAGTGAGACGCTTGAGACCTCCCATTCTTTGGAAGAGACTATTGCTAGATGTCTTTCTCTCCGATGCCACAGGTGGACAGGGGACACGGTGGCTGAGAGCAAGACTCACTATACTGTACCATTGGAGCCTGGAAAGAAGTTCATAGCTCCTGACTCTGTGGTAGAAGGTGGAGGGTAGCAAGGGACCCACGTACTGTTTTGCTGAGCAGTGAGGGGAGGCACACCTCGTGTATCTCTTGGACATCCCAGATTTTCTTCACACTAGCAGCCCGGTGGTAAGTTACAGTATGAGCTAAACATGTCCTCTTACAGAAAGGTCCCCTCCTTCTCAAGCCTCAACAAAGTTGTTTCAAACTATCTGGCATTGCTTCCTAGATAAGTCATCAAACTAATAAATAAACATGTAAAAGAAACTCTCCCCTATCTTATTCCCCATGAGAATGACTGAGTTTTCAATTTCTAAAAACAGTTTAGTGCTGTTTACTTAACTCTGCATCTTTTTTTCTGAAATTAGTTTTCATTTTCTTATCATGGAAGAACTGAAGGTAGCTAAAATAATCAGTATCTTGCTATTCAAAATGTAGTTATGAGAAGAGAGAAATCAGTAATAACTATTAGAAATGCAAAATTTTCAGACCCCTTCCCACTCCTAGTGAATCACAGTTTACATTTAACAAGAGCCTGGTGATTTGTATGCCTATCAAAGTCTGAAAAATGCTGGTACAATACAGACATTTTTTTCCTCTTCCAGTTTATATTTATCTTGTTCTGCCCTCTCTGGTGTGTGCTTTGATGCCCAGTTGTTGCTTTCAGTTTCTTATTATTTACCCCACATCTTTTCCTTGATTTTGTTTTAAGTAGAATATTTTTTAAAAATAGATTTTCAGCATTTAAGTCCTACAGAATACTATGTCCCCACTGCATTATACTCTGCAAAATGCTTTTTAGATAATAGGACTAAATCTGAGCCGTTTGTGAAACTGGTTGCTCTGGAATTTGCAGACTCATCGTGGGATCATGAATATTTCTGTGGATGTTGTGACGGGGATATTTTTTCCTTCCCACTGGGCACAGTTACTTTGTACATGGGGCACAAGCTGGTGAGAATCCAGCACTGGGCAGAAGCAGCGATGTACTGAAACCAGATCATGCTGGCTCAGAGCCAAGTGCACGCCTCTTATCTCAGTGCTACATGCATTAACATCATTATGGTAGCTTGAAATTCCCCTTAGTGGAGGTATTCACAATTTATAACAACAGAAATTGGCAAATGCTACATATCAAAGCTCTTTTTTTTTCATATATTGTTGGAGTATAAACATTCCAAGTTGTCCTAAAAAAGTAATAAACATTTCCCCTGAAACATCAGTTTGGGCAATTATCATCAGTTTGTTTCCTTTATGGTGTTGGCCTGGAGTTAATCTGAAAAAATAAGGAAAGATTACAAAATTATAATCTCAAACAATAGTACATGGTAGATAAATAGGTGGTTAAAAAAAAAAAGTCTTAGGCATGATAAGTAGGTTGCCAAAAAAAATATCATTAGTAAATGGTGAAATGAGTATCGGTGTATTTATCTTTATTTCTCTAAAGCCCTTGATGTTTTTGATATAAGTCAAGATATGACTTGAGACAGGCCCATTAGGACTTTGATGTTTGTGGGTAGATTAACAAACTGTTTATACCTTGGAAAAATATTTACCAGAACAAGTTACTCAACAATAAATTACAAAATAAGAGCTAACACTTAAAGAGTAATTACTATAAGCCAGGTATTATTTTAAACATGTCATAGGTATTCATTTAATCCTCATGAAAACCCCAAAATGTTGACTATCAGGTGTTACAAATGAGGTTACAAAAACTTGACCAAGACCTAACAAGCAGTACAGGGTTCATTTGGGAGTTGAACCCAGGTCATCTCACGTTACTGCCTTCAGAAACAGATCCTTGTTGGGGAGGTCCAAGGGCCTGTTTTCACCTGGTTATAATCAGGTTGGCCACACGTTTCTGGTAAAGGTTTCAGAGATGACTTCTCTTCATAAAGCTTGGTTAGTTTTGAGTTGTAAAATGTACATTTTCTTATAGGTATGTTATTGTCTATTAGATTTCTTCATCATTTTTTCCTAGTTCAAAAACCAAGAGCTCTCACAGTATATAGCGTGAATATTCCCTTTCCAGTTTAATGTCATACAAAAAAGTCTTCTTAAGAATTTTCTGATTTTTAAATTAAAACTTGCACATTACTTACGTAATTACTATTAATAATTTTAAAATCTAAATCTTAATTGTATAGAGTAAATCCACTCCACTTTTTTTCAGTCATGCCTTCGTCCACTAAAATGTTTGTCTTGAGAAATACTGAGACACTTGGGTATCAGGCCATATGTAGCCAGAAATGTATTCTGATAAAGGCAATATACATAAATTATCCTGCAAGAAAACATTCCATTAACTGTAGACAGATGACCTTCATTGCATACAAAGTGATTTATAATGTAGGTTATTTTTGCAAAAGAAATTCTAAGAGAGGCAACAGTTGTCTAGATCTTGGCAGTGGTTTTGAGTCATTTTATAATTGAGCATTAGATTTATGAAGTCAATAACATCAACAATGTATTCTGATTTTATCTTAATTGGATGCAATTAGACCTAGGTGTGCTTTTCATAAGATTAAAGATCTGAAGCACAGCAATATCAAAGACGCCAATGTTCTTTTGCTTTGCTAGATGAAACAAATTGAGCTTTTATATGCTATCGGGATTTCTACGTATTTATGGAGATAAATGCTAGAAAGTGGTTCATATCCTCCTTGATTTCCCCCCTCAGGATTTCTCTCTCTGTCTCTGTCTCTCTGTCTCTGTCTCTCTCTCTCTATATATATATACATATATATGTACATATATTTGATAATCCAGTTTTCATTCAATCATTCATTTAACAAATATAATTTGAGGCCCACTAATGTGCCATCACCGGTCTATTCTCTAGTGATATTCTGGTGAACACTTACAGACTTTCTTGACATTTGGGGAAGACTGAAAATAAAAATGTAGATTAATATACTTAATATAATATAGAATATATTCTACATGGTTTCTTTATATGTACTATATACACACTGTATATGTGCACATTAAATATATAATATTAGGTGTGTGTATATATTTATATATATATAACATTATATATGCTATGTATTCTTTCTATAGTCCTGGCTTTGGAACATGATGAAGGAGTTTAAAAATAAAGAGAAAATTCAACTGCAGAGTGCTGGAGGGCAAACAGTCATTTTTCAGTTAAAGTTAGGAGATGAAATGAATGTGTTTGTGAAGAGGTAAATAGAATTGAGATATTTGTTTATCCAGGAAGAAGTTTTCCATAAGGATCAAGGAACACATTCTGGTGTAAGGTGAACAAAGGACTCATGGATGAAGGACAGCAAGCAGAGAGCATTTGGGAATTAAGAGGAAAAAAACCCAATGACTAGAGAGATAGGACTTATAGGTGACTTAATATCATTCTCACAATAATTCTATCAAGTAGTCAATAGAACTTCCCTAGGATAACAGAGTCTGGGATTTGACTAAGTCTAAGTAATTGTGAAACACAGTAGAGCATACTTTTTAAAGGGGTGACTTTAGATTCAAACTAAATTTTGGCTCTTCCATTTACTTGGAATAAAAATTTGATCAAATTTCTTCTCTCAGAGTTTCATTATCTGTAATATAGGGTAATAATAAACCTCACTACAGGAAGCTATTGTGAGGATCAAATTAGTAGTTTATTTCATTTGCTGAGAAGAATGCCTGGAATCATAAGGGATCAACTAAGTTTAGCTGATGATCTCTCCACTAATTGTAATCTTGGCCCTACTTACATCTTTTAGTAGCATGAGGAAAGGAATTCATGTTATAGGAGGGGAGAAAGTCATGCTCAACCACTAGAGGGGGCTATTATGTATGACTCTGCCTAGATCTTTCTCGGGTACATGTTCAGGGATATGGTCTTGTCAGAGTCTAATTGGACAGATACTAGTAGGCGCGTTTACTGTGAATTAAAAGATAAACACCTGTGGGATCTTCCAATGCATTTCCACCTTCCATGTGGTAGGAAGACCAAGGCAAGGCCTAGACCTTTAGTGTAGAATAGCTATCTTAATCTCTTCTCTCTTTCTGCATCTGTTCTGCGTACAGCTTAAGGCATGGCTATGGAGATCAGGTCATTTTGTCCACAGCTCCCTCCCTACTTCCATCATAAGTTCTGTTTTGTCTGCTTTTTTCCTATAGGCCCCAAGACAGTGTGTTGAGATCATATGATGTAGATTTGGGTTCAAGAGGAGATGAATGCTGTGTAGCTAGGTTGGAGCCATATACTTCAAGTCAGCATTGATACAACAGCTGGTTGTGGAAATTTGACTCCTAACCTAACATTCTTTCCTGTGTGTTGAGGACGCTCAAAAACTCTGTGGAGGTGGTGAGATGCAGGCATGGGCTTACCTACCATCCACAGGCTCTCACTCACATCTCACTGTGGCATGTGTTTTGCCATTGGTGCTGAGCCTGTGGAATTTCATTTTTTTTTCTCTTTCAGACTGCCTCAACTAAAGGGAGAAGTTTCCCAAGAATATTTGTGTTGAAATTTAATTGAACAGACTTTCATTAAAATAATATACTAGTTTTAAATAAAGATATCATAGCTTATCATTATTTATAAAAAATGTCAAATATAGTCAAATTTGTAATTATATAGTAACATAAAAATGATGAAATGTATTGATTTCTAATTTTAGGGGAAAATTAAATTATTTAATAAAATTATGTGTCTCATTGTTTTAATAGGTAATAAATAATTTATTTACTAAATAACAAGTTTAATCAATAATAAATTATAATTATAATTCATTTATTTTTATTTTAACATTCTTTACTTATCATCCAATACGCATCAGCTTTAAACATTTTTTTTATTGAAGTATAGTTGATTTTCAGTTGTACAGCAAAGAGATTGTTATATATATATATGCATTCTTTTTCAGGCTCTTTTCCATCATAGGTTATTACAAGATATTGAATACGGTTCCCTGTGCTATAGTATCGGGGTTTTTTTAAGTATTAGATTAGGGAAGTTAGGTTTGTCTCGAAGTTTTTCTTGACTTTCTTTTGTCTCATCAAAGTTTAAAACACAAAGAACCTTTTTATGCATCATCGTCAGAAGTAGAACTATTATCATTAGCAATTACATTTAAGACAATCTTCAGATCCCACTCTTTTCAATTTGTAGCACAAATTCTCCACGTACCCTCCGAATCGCCACCCTTGAGAGAATCTTCTGTAGCTCCGTCTGCCACAAAATGTGTGGCTCCTTCCTCAGAACCACTTATGCTAACCAAACCATTAGCACCTGCTGAACCTGCTCTCCATCAGTCGTCAATCATCAGCAATCAGGCAGCGACTGGATAATTAGCCGAGAGGGGGAAAAACACTTCAAAGGACTAAAAATATTTTCCACAGTGACTTTGTGCATAAAATAATTATTTTACCTCTATTAATCCACTTACATGTCTCTGTGCGGTAGGAAAACTTAAAAATGCAGTGCACATGCATCGATAGAATTCAGTGTATGCTATGCCTACTTACCCATGGTTAGCAGGAAAGCGATGTATGACAAAGAAAATTCTAAGGCATTATATATGTAATTTAATTTTTTTCATTTTATACATATTGCCTTTATCACCTTTCTTGATTAAAAAAGGAGTTTAAAGAAAATGAAAAGCACTTAGGCCCAGCACCAAGCCCTGCACTAACATAGTTACATATATTAACTCCCTGAATCCTCACAAATACCCTATGTGTAAGGTACTATTTTAATCACTACTTTGCAGAGGGAATTTGAGACAGAGAGAAACTGAATGACTTGCCTAAGATCATACAGCTGATAAGTGGCATGGCTGGGATTCCATCTCAGTTTGGCTCCAGATTCCAGATTTTTGACCACGGGGAACAGGTGAGGTCCAAAAATACATTCTGTGATAGACATACACAGGCAGATCAATGTGAAACACAGTGTGCTTATTGTTTGGGTTAGTATCCACCTAATGATAAGCCTTACACATATTTTCACTAAACAACATCTATGGAGATGACTTCTAACAATAGTACAGTAATAACAATAAAGATAATAATACTAAACATAGTTGTAGATAATAATTATTGTCACTCTGCACAAAACTATGCAGCTTTTTATACATTTAATCTCCCATGATAGGTTACAGACCCATCTCAGATTCCGTGGCTATATTCTTAACTACTACTCATTACTTATAGGAATGAAAAAGCTCATTGCTTTTAAGTCATCAGTTTTCAAAACTTCCAAAAACAAGGTAAAACATTTCCAGTATGACTAGTGAAAATATTATTTCACGGTCTTTCTTGGTTTTTGCTGGTGTCTATGTGTTTCGAATTTAGGAATCAACCCCGCCCCCAAAGTATCTTTACAGAGTACCAAAAGGTAGAGAAACTTTTGCTATAAGATTCTTTATGCTTGATTTTTGTCTGCACTTCGCTAGCCGTTTTAATTGCTACCTATATTTATGCACATACAGATATATCAACCCTGCAGTTGATAGCTGTAGAATGTATCGCATTTGCGGGTTGAGAATATAGAAGTTTGCATGAGGTGTGAATTAGAAAAGGTATAATGAACATATATACACTTCACTTCATTAGTTTCCATGACAGTAGAAAAGTGCAGCATGTATTTTAAATATCTACCCTAAGGTTTTAATAAACTTAACTTGCCCAGCAGCTGTGCAGGCATGTCTAATGTGGCTATTTGTTTCTACAACACACTATCTTTTACATAGAGAGGCAAATGAAAGAGCAGAAGCTTGGAAAATATATGGGTGTATTTCACATGCATATTTCACGAATTATTTTCTATTTTCTTGCAGTTGTAGCTTAATTTCCATTCTTTGTAATCGAACACACTTTTTGTCATCTTGTTTTGAGACCCGTAAGTATTCTTTTATTTGTAAGTAAACATGAATATGCTAAGACAATTAAAATATTGGGATGGGAGGAAGAAATGATGAGGAGTAAGTGGTGCCTTATCATACTGATTCTTTTCATTTTTTGAGTCACCACTTATTTTTAGAAGAGACTTTGAAAATAAGAGCTCTTCAAGTATTTAAGCTTGTAAGTCTTCTGAGTAGAAACCGTTACCAAAAGTAGAACTTTAAAAGGGAAAATATTGATTATTTCTTGTTTTGTTTTCTGAGATAGAAATCATTTTTTTTAACCCTTAAATATATGTCTATAATTATACTGATCCAGATGCCCGTTCTCTTTTCTGATGGATTTACATGCAGGGAAGATGCAAAATAAAATCTTAAAGCAGAGCGTAAGGAAAAAAAGGTGAGAAGAAAGAGAAAAAAAGAAAAGAAAGGCAGGAAGGTGAGAGAGACTCAAGTCTTATATGGAGAACACACCACATTCATATGTGTGTATCTGTCCACAAAGTATACATATTTGGCAGCAACAAAAGCAAGGGGAAAAAAGCTCCTTATATGCTTTAAAAATGGTAGCAGGGTATATAAAACTTAATTCCATAACTACCAAAACCTTACCAAATTTGTTAAATACTAGCTCAGATAGAGATCCAACAAAGTTAAGAAGGGAAGTAAAAAGAAAAATGAAAAAGTAACAGAAAATCAGAGGAAGTACAATGACAGACATATAGAAAGTAAGAGCAAAAGGACTACTAAGATTGGGGTCGAAATAGAGATAGATATTATGAGAGATAGATAATACTTTGCGGAAACAAGGAGTAAAATGTTAACATTGAAAGCAGGTATGTATCTCTTACTATATGTCTGATGTTTTATGATATATTCATCTGAGCATCGTTTTCCACATGTAATAATTATAATAGGCTTGATATCAACTATTTTAATGAGTTATTGTGAGACTTAAGTGTTATAATGATGTGAAAGTGCCCAGGACAGAGAATATTTTGAAGATACATTATAGAATTATTTATGTTATTGATTAACAGAAATGGAAAAATTAATAACTAAAGCCATATTTAGAGGCAAGATCAGAAAGAAGAAAAATAAAAGGTGAAGACATCAAAAAAAAATCAGAAAGATATATGTATAAAGAGGAGACACAAAGTTAATTTTAACTCAAGGGATACATTCTTCAAATAACAGAAAATCATCATCATTTCACTTTATGGATGTTATCTCAGAAAGCACAAATTATCCTGACTGAATTTGGGGACTACATAATCTTAATGTTTGTTAAAGCACTGAAAGGCCAAGATCAAAGTCATTTTCACTTTATTCCCTTTAGTGAAAAGAAATAGAGTCCCTCAGCTAAAAGAAAAAGTCAGCTTTGCAGGAACTTGCCAATAAAAGTTTTTGTGCTTACACCTGTGACTAGGAGTAGTCAAACCCTCAGAAACTTGACCTTTTTCTTCTTGTCAATGGAAAAACACTAGCATTCTCTGCTCTGAGAATTAAAATGTGGTGGTTTATGTGTTCCCCAAAAATGAAAATAATGTTTTCAAAGGGAAGCCTTCAAGCCATTTGTACCAAAGACCTTTAAAGTCATTTTTCATTTGCACAATTATAAATTGAGATCCATTTTTAATTTTTGTGTTACAAATTTGACTACACTAAGCAGGGAGTTGAATTGAATTCAGCATTCACAAGCTCTCCTCCTTTCATTTTAAAAGTTTGAAATTTTAGTCTTTTTAAACATTTAATATTTTTTGAATTGATCATTAGTTCAAATATAATCTCCAAATTTCAGGTGAGAAACTGCTATATAAATGAATAAATTAAAGACAGGAAAATTCTTAAATAGTGTCATCTGCTGAACAGATGATGAGTGAATTTGCTTTGATGATATCAATTTAAATATCAAATAAATGTGGAAGCTTAGGCATTTTGACCCACAAAACACTGCATTTAAATAGAGTGAACATATATATATGTCTGTGCTACTCTCTCGCTTCGTCTCAGTTTCTACTACCAACTGTAAAGTAGTCAGTGGGAAGTTGTTGTATAACAAAGGGAGCCCAACTCAAGGATGGAAGATGCCTTAGAGGACTGGGGCGGGGAGGGTGGGGGGGACTTGAGGCGGGGGGAGTCAAGGAAGGGAGGGAATACGGGGATATGTGTATAAAAACAGATGATTGAACCTGGTGTACCCCCCAAAAAATTAAAAAATTAAAAAATTAAAAAAAAAATAGAGTGAACATATAGAACCTAATTAATAATTGATTTCATTAAAGAAAGTTAATAATTTATTGAGGCATTTTGTTTAGCTATTAAGTAATAAGCTAGAGTTTTGCTTTTATCAGAACATTTTTTCATGTCGTATAAAAGTGTTGGTTGAAAGGGAGGAGTATTTACCAGAATTATTCTCAAAAATAATGCATGTATTGTCCAAACTGGGATTTTATCTTGTTCCTTTGGAACATGTTCCTCTCCCGCCTCCTTTTGTCTAAGTTGCTATTTGTATTTTCGTGTGTGTGGTAGTTTAGTTACTTTTGTCAACCTTGGAGAAGTGGCTTTTTGTGGGAGACATCCTGTGTGTTCCAGCAGCTCACTCCCTTCTCATCACCCAAGCTGTATGCTCTAGGGGTTTCCCCGCAGAGGGTTGCCTGCATCCTTCTGTTTTGGCAGGGCTGACTATGTGGACAGTCTGGTAGGCTTGGTTGGCCGCTAGTCTGGTTGGTTGCCAGGCCCTGCCTGGTGCGGATGCTGCTGGCTGCTGGTTACCGAGGCCTGGTCTCTTGGAGGCTAGCTGCAGGACCCTGGGGGGCCCGGGACTAGTGCTGGCTCAGTGGTGGGCGAAGTCAGGGTCCAGAAGACTCTGGGGCTTTTGCCTGTCCACTAGTGGGTGGAGCTGGGTCTTGGCCCTCTGGTGGGCAGGGCCATGTCTAGGGGCATGTCTACAGGCAGCGTGGGATCAGGGAGTCTTTGGGCAGTCGGTCCGCTAATTGGTGGGGCTGTGTTCCTGCCTAGATAGGTTTGGTCTGAGGCCTCCCAGCAGAGTCTGTTGGGTGGGGACAGGTCTTGGTGCCAGTAAGTAAGAGGGAAGGTCCTATGATGGGGCCTGCTGGCACCAGTATTCACATGATAGAAGGAGCTGCCAGACATGGGTGCTACCAGTGACTGTCCCCAGGTTGAGCCACAGCCATTCCTGCCTCTCCTGGGGATTCCAAGACCAGAGCAGGTAGGTCTGGCCCAGCCTTCTATCAAGTTACTTCTGTTGCCCTGGGTCCCAGTGAATGTGAGGTTTTATGTGCGCCCTTTAAGTCTCTATAAAGACTTACTTTAAGTGAAGTCTCAATTTTCTCCAGTCCTGTGGGATTCCTACAATTAAGCCCCACTGGCCTTGAAAACCAAATCCTCTGGGGGCTTGTCTTCCTGGTGCCAGACCCCTGTGCTTGGGAGCCTGACGTGAGGCTCAGAACCCTCACTCCTGTGGAAGGACCCCTGCAATACAATTGTTCTCCAGTTTGTGGGTTGCCCACCCAAGGGTGTGGGACTTGATTATATCGTGAGTCCACCCCTCCTACTTGTCTCATTGCGGTTTCTTCTTTATGTCTTTTCTTGTAGAAGATCTTTTCTGGTCTTCTTCATGATGGCTGTTCTGCAGATAGTTGTGATTTTGGTATGCTCCTGAGAGGAGGTGAGCGTAGGGTCTTTTTATCTGCCATCTTGGCCTGTCTTCTAATTATGCAAACTGAGTGACATGAATAATTCATTTCATTTCTCTATTTAGTTTGCATGTTTTTCAAAATGCCTCAGTTTGTACTGGATTTTTGGCAGTATCACCCAATCATTAATTATTTCCTAAAAGGTGCATTTTATTTACGTGCAAGTTGACTGCATGTAAACATTCAGAGTAGCCCAAATATTGTAACTAGTACCTGCATATTGCTTCCCTGGTTTTAAATTGCTTTTACATGCACTATTCATTTGCATATCTCAGCAAACCTATGAGACAGACGTTAATAACTTTTTTTGTGATAAAACTTTCCATTAGAGTAACTTTAACGATCTTTCTTATAGACTAAATGGAGCGGCCTGGACTTACTCTCAGTCATGATTTTAAATGCTGTGTTATTTTTGCTGTACTTTGCTGTTTGATGTAGTGATTTAGAGCAGGGATCCCCAGCCCCCAGGTCGCAGACTTGTACCAGTCCCTGGCCTGTTAGGAACCCGCTCCCATAGCAGGAGGTGAGCAGTGGGCGAGCGAGCAAAGCTTCATCTGCTACTCACCATCGCTCACATTACTGCATGACTGCCTGAACCACCCACTCCTCTCCCAGCCCTTGGAAAAATTGTCTTCCATGAAACCAGTCCCTGGTGCCAAAAAGGCTGGGGACCGCTGATGTAGATCATAGATTCTGGCGCTGTATAGCCTTGTTTAAGATTCTTCCTTCATTTACTAGCTGTTTGACATTAAGCAAGTTAATTAATCCCTATGGGTCTTAGTTTCCTCATCTGTAACATAGGAATGATAATGATAATGTATCCCTACAAGCCTAGCTCTGTGATTTGTAGGATCCATTAAAAATGAGGCCCTGTGTTCAAGAAGCAGGGAAAAAAATGTCATTAAGTGTACTAAAATATAATGCTTTTTCCTTTTACAGTCTCTTTTTCTCTCTTGACTTATGATTTTTTTTTCTTTGTAAGAAAAGAACTGTTAAAATTTTAAATATTTGGCACAAATTATACAGTTCATCTGTATATTATGCAATACTGATTTTAAAGGCAAAGATAAGAACATTTAAGCTGTACATGGAATCATTAATATTACACAATTCCTATTTAATAGCTTATATATGCATATGTATTTTGCTCTTACCTGAAGAGTGGGAACACTGCACAAACTAACTCACCTGTTTTTATTTTACTTTTTGATCAGTACACGCTCTACGAACAGTCTCTAGCTATAGCTTATGGCTTATAGGAAGGACAAAGGGAAATTGGTTTGCCCTATCCTTCTCTTTCTTTCTATATATCCTTTTAGCATAAATGGTTGAATATAGGGAAGTGACATGAGTAAGAAAGGATATGATAGGGTTCCTTGGTTGTTCGTGTTTCTTGGGATGCCATTGCCTTCTTTCTGTGTTCAAAGTAAGTTTGATTTGAAGAGATTGAATGGCTTCTTGGAGCTGTCAGCACCTCTGCTCACTCAGTGATAGATGTAACATGCTTAAATTTGCCTTGCATTGAGTCTTCCTGACCTCCCATGCCATTGTGCATCCACTGGAATTTTATACTCTTGGGGCACTTGAATGGTGTATGCAAATAAAGCAGCAAGGAACAGGGCATGCATGTTACATATCGCCCCTCAACTCTCATGCATGCTTCATTGTCCTATTCATTTAAAAACACGTGTTCACTGATACAACTATTTAGAATATCAAAATGGTGACTGTAGGTGATTAAACCAAGTACAGGCCCTTCTGAACATGATACTTTGTGCAGCTGCACAGGTCATACATCCCCGAAGCTGGCCCTGTTGTCCTTGAAGAGTTGTTGGAAGTACTTCATGAGTTAATAAATGTAGATTATCTGGAAGAGTTCTTCAATCTTAGTCAACACTTACTCAATGCTAACCTACTATTAATTGTTAAACAGAGGTAAGCTGTCACTCTATTATATTAAGTATACCTGAATAAAGTTAATAAATTTGTATTAACCGGAGGACTTCAGTTGAGATGAGTGACCCCAGATTACACATACAATAAAAATATCAAGTCTACGTAAAATGTACAGGAGCCAATCTCAGGTAGCCTCAGCCTGCAGCAGCTTGAAGCAGGGTTTCAGTTCCTGGCCTGTGATTGAGGTCTGGTCATGGCGGTGAGAGCGGTGAATCCTAGCCACTAGACCAGTGGCCAGTGAGAAGGCCCTGACCCTACCGCTTTGTAGAAAAGAATTCCCACAAAGACGGAAAGTAGTGAAGCAAGTATTTATTAGGAAAAAAGAAAGTACATGTGGATAGACACATGGATGGGCTCAGAGAGAGTCACGCCCACCCTCATGGCAGTTTGAATCACTTTTATGGGGCATTTCCTCCGTGTTTCCTTTGACCAGTCATTTTGATTTGCCTGGTTCAGAGTCCATATTTGGCATATCTCAGGATTTTCCCATGTGTGTGTACACATCTCTTAGCCAAGGTGGATTCCACCAAAGAGGCCTATGGGTAGGTTTGGCCACTTGGCATCACTCCTGTTTTGACCTCCAAAGAGGCTTTCTGCACATGTGTAGCAATGGGCTGTCTCCTGACTTCGAGAATGAGGAATGTGTGGTCTCTTATCTTCTATCTGGGCAGGGCACAGTCTCCTCTCTCCATTGGCCTGTAGTCTCAGAGTACCGGTCCACAGGGAAAGAAATCAGATGTTTTGCCCTGGCGGCCCATCTGTCTCCTGCTTCAGAGCCACTGAATCAGAAATCCATTCAGAGTTCAACTGCACAGTTGTGTCGACTTAAAAAAAATGCACAACATGAGAGTTGTGAATCGTTTTATTTGGGGCAAAATGAGCACTATAGCCCAGGAGACAGCACCTCAACTCTGAGAAGCTGCTCCAAAGAGGCAGGGGGGATGGTCAGTGTATGATTCTGGTGAAGCAGGAGTACCTGCAATCAAGCACATGTGTTTTACAGGAGGTTTCTGCGAGTCTCGTGAGGGTTACTGCCAGTCACGAGGAGCAGTCGTCACCATGAAGGATTTAAGTGCTTTTCTAGATAGGAGGAGGTATAAGAATTGGGCTCATAAAATCGGCTCCTGAAAATGTCTAACTATCTGAAGACCTGTTCTGCCAGTTTTTCCCAGAGCACAGAGTGCCTCATTTCTGCTCTCCACCCTGAGCTCCTTTCAGGGGGTATTGAAAATCAGCAGCTGCAGCAACACAAGGTTTAATCCTTATAGAGGTAGACGGCAAGTGCTGATTTGTAGTTGACATTTGGTAACACCACAGGAGCCGCAGAGCCTCTTTTAAGAAAACATTCTAGGTTATAGTAAATGAGTCTAGCGTGATGAAAGCACCTGCTTGAGAAGTCAGATAAATCTGTATCCTTAACCTGAATAATCTTGATTATATCCTGGGTAATCTTGGATCTCGGTTTCATCGGCTGTACAACACTAATAATAAACATACATAAGATTTGTTTTGAGAGTTAAATCAAGTAATACATGTAATGACAAGCTGAAAAGACAATGAAGAAATCCCAGTTCAGGCACACAAAAATGGGTGGCCATTGAGGATCTGGTTTCAGATATGTTTTTGCACCATTAACAACTTGAACTTGCTTTGAACTGTATCAGATCTAAGGATACCACCAGTCATATGTGGAACTGCACAGCACCTGCCAGCTGCAGCCTTATGGTCTCAAGGTTTCTCCTTGTAACTGTGCAGCCATTTCAGACACCAACCAGTCCTTGCTTAAGCACCCTTACTTCTTGCCAGCTCCAGTTATACTTCCTGATAAACAACTCGATGTAGCTAACTGTAACCTTGTGGTTTTGCCTTTAGAAGCCTCCTTGTAGTCTGGTGGAACACAATTCAAGTGCTTCTTCAGCCTTTTTCTCCTGGGCTGCAGTGCTAATAAGCCCCAAATAAATGCCTCTTTATTTCAATCAGGTTTCTCAAGTTTTGGTTAACACACGCAAATCATTTATTTAGTTACTCATATTGTGGCCATTATCATCATCATATTTAAAATCTGATAACTAATTAGCATCTATACATAAAAGGCCTTGTACTGAGAGAAGGGAGAGCACAATTAAAAATAAACACTCAGGGATATGAATTTGTCATTTATTTCTATCTTTATTTGGTTCACAAATTTTACTAGCTGTAGAGGGACAAGGAACAATGCAGCTGTATTGTTTCCCGGGTTCCTAAGCCTGACACCATCTCTTTCTCAGCAGGGCTGCCTGTGCCCATACTGTGCTGGCTTTGTCACTGAGCACAGCCAATTCAGTGCCATTGTAATGCAGAGTTTTATCCTGCTTTAAAGACTTCAGGAATGAGCAGTAAAGGTAGTCAGGTACCAGAGATTATATCAAGTTCTAGGAAAAGAACTTAAAAACTTTGAATTCACATGTCTCTTTTTGGGATACAAATCATGTAATCTAAATTCATTGGTAATATTTCAACTTTCCTCCAGAAGAGAGAGAAAACAACATTAAAGTGTTTGAATTATATGTTTTTTTGCTTATTCTCAAAATTCTTTGGGGGAGTTTTGTGTATGATGCCATATTCTCATTTCCTTTTGTTCACCAGTGATACATACTGCTTCTCCACTTCAAACCTAGATCTGTATTTTGGTATTCTACTCAGGAAACTTCCATTTGATCTGATTTCTCTCAACCTTTCACTCAATCAAGTAACATTCTCATTTTGAAATGCTAATGTTTAGCTTTATATAGCAGTTAGTTGAGAACTGTGACCATTCCATTTAGCCTATGGTAAATATTTTAGTGTTGTTTTCAAAAGTTCCTCACCTTACAGCTTAATAAATGGTCTCAGCTGATACAGAAACACACACACAGTAGCTTAAAATCATTTTATTTCTCTTTTTTGTGTGTTTTATATTGTTCATCAACTGTTTAGAGCTTTTTCCTCTAGATCCAACAATTCTTATGTAACAGTCATATTACTGCCCCCAAATAAGTTTTAGTTAAATCAGTCAACTAATGCATATTTTAAATAGTTGCTATTCTAACATATATTTGTTGAAATAACTTCCTGGGCCAAAATAGAGCTGCTTCTGCCCGGGTGCCATGTCAGTAACTGAAATTGAGGCAACTTTCATGTCCCTGTAAATGCTGTACTCGATTAGAAGGTCAGCATATCTGGTCAGCCAGTCCCCAAACACCAAGCCAGTTCTGGACCTTCTCATCCCAAACAGAGTTGACTGTGTGATCCAGACAATCAGGTATTTTCCACTTTTCTCTACCTTGTTCTTTATCCTTTATTCTATCAAAGCTTTCTGCCTTCTGCCGCATTTCACATTTCTCTGAGTGGAGACTGTCCACTTTATGAAGTGTTAAATGAAATTTGTATCATCTAAATTGTTTTCTTTAATCATTTTTTAATATTTTTAAAATGTATAAACCTATGGAATATTTAGTCAGTTATAAGTTTATGTCTAGTTATTTGTTTCTTCTCTAGGAGAAATTAGAAATTTTAGAGCATCTAAGTCTTCTACTGTACCATGGTAGCATTTAGAACATTTTAATAGAAAAGAATATTCATCATTCTTTCAGAACTTACTTTATTTACTTATTTAAGTCTTCTTTCTAGAACATCTTCTATGCCTCAAGTATTTTTGTAGAGACTGGGTGTTTAGCATTGAACAAATGGAAAATGTTTCTTCCTGTGTAGTGTTTATTTAGAAATAAATCATTTGTTTTATACTCATTCTTAAGTTATTTGAGGTAATTCAATATAAGCCCTTTTATTCAACATTAGTCATACAAGTCATCTGGAAATGTATGCATAAACTTTTTTTTGGTAATTCGTTTCAACCATGAAACACATTAGGGTAAAAGGTTCCAAATCCTTGTCCTAAGCCTGGTGCTAAAACTGTACACTGTAGAAATCAGTAGCAAAAGAAAGGAAGGAAGGCAGGAGAGAAGGGAGGGAGGAAGGACAGACAGTAAGAGCAACATTGTACTACACTTAATTCATTTAATTTAAATTTCTTATTGCTAATTTTGTGACTGGTTATTCCACACTTTGTTGTTAAAATGTCCTTTCTTTTATGGAATGGATAGTGGTATATATAGTAGATTTGCATACATATAAATTAAACATATGACTACTCCATTAAGAAAAATAATTTTCCTTGAATTTCAAAGCAGTTAGGATAGTAGTTATTTAACTAAGAATGAAATAAATAGCTCTGTAAGGTAGAAATGAATTTGTAAATTGAATAATTAGCCTCTGTTTTACAGGTATATTTTCTGTCATTAGTGCCATAGAAAAAGTTAAGGACAAGTGAAGTATTTTGAAGTACTAGCTCAAATTAATGTTCAAACCCTAATAGCTTAAGTCAGTTCTACTGAGACGTACACCCAAGCTTATATTCTCTTAAAATAATGATAGTGAGGATACTAGCAGAGCAGTCATATTTAATTAGGCATATGTCCTAATGGTTTATTTGGGAGTTTGAGTCCTGGCATGTTTGGTTGGCACAAAAAGGTATGGGATAAAGCCAAGCCTTTTTCATACATATGAAAAGTGCCACATTCATGATCTCTACACTGTCTGTTGAATATCACTGAGAAGGAAAATAGAGCAAGGTTAAATGTTTTTCTCGCAAATTAAAAAAACATTAAGCTAAACAAAAGGTCTAATTATCCCTTGAAACAATGTCATTCGAATGATTTATGCAAAAGTACAAGATATTCTATTTCAAGTATAATATTGACGTATATATCACTGTGAAAGTTTACCATGATGCCAGTAATATACTACTATTTTAGAAATTTAAATAATCATCTAAACTATTTTGTCATGCAGATATACTATATGTCTATATTTTTATAGAAATTTCTAGATTTTAGGCAAATCTTCATAGCAAAATTTAGAGTGATCAGGAAGGCATGAAGAGGGACTTTGCTTAGAAATCTGGTCATTATAAATATTACGAACTCATAAGCAAGTCATGAGAGACCTCCTTGTACTATATTTAAAAATTTTTTGAATTCCTCAAACATTACTTCTTTATGCTTTTCTCCTGCTTCCAATGACTTTGATCACTTTATTATATCAGTATGACCCAAATTTTAATTTTAAACCTATTTACTTATCTCCTCTTAAAAAATATCTTATATACTAGCAAATTGGTCTTAGTGTTGCTTCCAGACCTTAGCTGCATATTTTACATTTGTACTTATTTTCTCTGTAATTCCTCCTTCAGGTACCATTCCAACGGGGTGGGAGGCAATGGAATAGTGGTCCTAGAGTGAGATTCCCTGAGTTTGAATCCCAGCTCTATTACTTACCAACTGTGTGGAGTGTCAGAATCTGTCTAAGTCTCAGTATGTTTGTCTGTAAATTGTAGTATGAAACTGATAGTTAGAAATAAGTGAGGTCATGTGAGTAAAAGGTACAAAATAAAGTAATAAGTGAGGTAACGTGAGTACAAAGCAGCTCCTGACACTGTAAGCACACTACAAGTTTAGCAGTTATTGTGTATCAGGATCCTACTTATCCATTAAGCCCCTCATGAACCCTGCTTTCCAGTGCCACCAACTCGGTCATTCTTCCTATGTCCCAGATGCCCTTTGGCTTTAGTTCTCCTTTGGTTCCAGTATTCAACCTTGTATCATTGTTATTTCTGTCCTAGTCTTTTTTCCTTAATAGATTGTAACTTCCTCAGGGTACAGCTTGTGTCTTCTTCCTTATAGAAAATGCACATGAGAAATAGATAGTAACGGACAAATAGCTTGTTTTTAGCAAATTCATACAAGTTTGCAAGGTTATAAACTGATGGTTCTGTAAGTAAAAGAAGTGTTTTTAAGGTGGGACCAATGTAACACATGTGGATATTGCCACCTATTCTGTGATCAGGCTTTTTCACACACATAATTGTTCTCCTCCTTCTGGCCACAAAGCAGGATTTCACTTCCCACTCATTTCCAACTTAGGCATTGTCAGGTGACCTATTGTGACCAACGAAATGTGAGTGGGTGTGATATGTCTCATGTCCTGGTGGAAGTTTTAAAAGCCAACCTGTAACTCTTCCTATATCTTCCCCCATTCTCTTCATCACAAAAGCACTCATTGAGAGGAAAGCTTTGTGGGCCTGAGTCTCTGACTGATGACTATCCATCGACCCCATGCACATTAAGACTAAATCTTTGCTTAATTAAGGCCTTGGTGTTTTTATTTTTTGTCTTTTTTGCAACATAACATAACTTATCCTAACTACAATCAGCCTTCCTCAGATTTTAGATATTTGAGGCAGCAGAGGTTGCTACTGCCCCCGCAATATTACTCCTCCTGTTTCTGACACCACCACCACCATCAACTACTTCTGGAATCTGTTATGAGAGTGTTGCCATTAGACAGGCATTAACTAGTTCTTTGAGACAAGGTTTTCCCAAATTCTATGAGATAAATAAAGTTATAAACAAATACTGCTGCCCTGTTCAGCACTAGCGTGCTGTTTGAATGGGGTCATAATTGTTGTCCTAGAATTAGGAGAAATGCTTGAAGAGACAGGCAAGGGGTCTGATGGCGCATAAATTAGTGGATGCTTGCCTGAGAGAGCAATATTGTTCAAAGCCCCTCATGGAAATCATTAGTCACCATAACTTGAAATTTTCACCAGAGATAAAGAACTGGGAAATTTAGAACACAGATATAATATAAACATTGCTTTAAAACAATGAAATATGTAGAGGTGAACAACATGGTATTTTATAAGACTACAAAGTTATGAAAAATGTCCCAAATCAAGAGCCTAAGTTAAAAAAAAGAAATCTCAAAATCTGATTGGCTTCTACCACTTTTTTTTATTGTGAATTTTTACATCATGGTAGAATAGGGAGTTCATGAGTTTGAGAATTGGAGTTTTGAGTTAATTCCTGGTTCTTCCCTTTGTTAGCTGTGTGATATTGAGGTCTTTCCTTTCAAATGATAGTTTCACCATCCATCAAGTGGGTATAAAATATTTATTTCATAGGTTTGGGATGAAGGGTAGAAGAAATAAAATAAACTTAAGATGATTTAGCTCCATAACTGCTGCAAATTTGAAACTCCTTAATTTATTTATCCAATTTTTATTGTCTTTCCATTTCCTCTTGTGCCTCCCTGTTCTTTTCTTCAAAATTTTGCTAAGTCATCCCTCTAAAATCAGTCGCACTCAATACTGCTGACTTATCATTTGCCACAGTGACTCTTGTATTCTTAGGCAGAATCTCACAGCAAAGCATGAAGATGGCCAAGTTTACTGTTAAGACATTCATCTGGATACAGTAATATACAGACACACACTAAAATTATGTATCTTCAACACACGCACACACACACACACACACACACTTCACACTAGAACCTATGGATAAAAATATGTGAATTATCCTACAGCCCCTCCTCCTGAATTTCTTTTAAACCTTGGCAACATATACAAGAGATTGTTTTTTAACAGTTTTAAAGGACTGCTTATTTATTTCTTTTTCTTTGTGGGAGAGGATGATTAAGCTATGGATACTTATTTAAAAATAAAATAGTGTTTTTTTTACATCATAAAAGAGTTTTGAATGAAGTATAATGTATCCTATTATTTCATATCGCTTGGACTTTCTGTATCTTTACTTTGTAATACTTTTACTGTGATATCCTTGAATAGCTCCATTAATATGATTAGAAATACACATTTTTTGACGTATCTATTATAGTTAATATGAAGGATTTGTGTCCTATGTGGTGCATGATATAACAAACTAGAAGAATTTTGTATATATGTATCTATACATATATATGTATTTCCAAGAAGTATTTCTTTGCAAAAATCACAAAATTTCTGTGTCATGAAATCTTTTGACAACGTGTTATTCTCAGCATAGAGCTTAGCACTCAGAAGATATTTTAAATAATATTTGTTAAATAAGTGAACTAATTAATGCTTTTAATTCTGGTGCTATACTTTTTATCTTTATATGAATGTTGGAACCCTAAAAAGGAGGAAATTAGGGAGGGGAGAGGGGCAGAACCAGTAAAAGGTACCTCATCACAAGTGGTCCAGCCCAGGAAGCCTGTTTGAATCTATAGCCCAAGACTCCCCTCACCCACACGGAAACCCTGAAGCAGGTGGGAGAACCAGCAGAGGGATTTACCAACAGGAAGCATTCTGGCTCAAGAAGCCTCTCATCCCATGGGCCAGAGATCCTCTTTCTCTGTCCAGAGACACTGGTGCATCTGGGGAGCGTTAGTGGAGGGATTTCAGTGCACTCCCATAAAATACTTTGGTGATAATCTTCCCCTACCAAAATACCCAGAAGCCCAGGGGAAACATCTGCAATCACCATAGACAGCACCAGCAGAGACCAGTGAAGCTGCACTAGATAAACCCAGAAGATCCAAATAACACCACAAAGGCTCTGAAAATTAAGCTGGCATTGCACCCACAGCCCACAAAAGTAGATCAGCATCTGTGTCCTGAACCCAAACAGGGTGATTGCCTACTGATGTAGCTGAATATCTGTGTCCCTCCAAAATGCACACGTAAGTCCAAATATTTAATGTGATGTTATATGGTGTTGGGGACTTTTGGAGGTGATTAAGTTATGAGATTGGCACCCTCATGAATGCAATCAGTGAGTGCCCTTATGAAAGAGACCCCAGGATATGCCTTTGCCCCTGTGTTAGGACACAGTGAAAATATGGCTGTTTATAAACCATGAAATGAATCTCAACCAGACAACAGCTCTTCTAGCCCTTTAGTTTTGGCCTTCTCAGCATCCAGAACTGTGAGAAATAATTTCTGCAGTTTATAAAATTACCAAGTCTGTGGTATTCTGTTATAGAAGCCTGAACAGACTAAGACATCTACTAAAATAAAAGATTTTAATAGAAACTAGAGACTTCTAAAGTGATAAACAAAGTGTCTACAATTGAAAATTACCTATCATACCAAGAACTAAGAAAATCACAACTTGAATGAGAAAAGACGATCAGCTGATGATAACTCTGTGATGAAGTATCTGGAAAGAATTTTAAATTAACCATTATAAAAGTATTTCAACAATGAATTATAAATTCACTTGAAACAGAAAAAAAGAGAAAACCAAAGCAAGTAAATAGAAGTAATAAAGAAGAATCAAGAGGAAAGTACAGAATTTAAAAAAAACACAAAAGCAGAAATAAAAACTTGCTGAATTGGCTCAATAATGGAGAGTAAATGACCAAGGATAGAGTTAGTGTACTGAAGAATTCTATCAAACATTTAAGAAAATACAAGGGGAAGGAAATCTTCCCATCTCATTTTATGAGACTGGCATTACTTTGTTTTCAAAACCAGACAGACCACTATGTCTTACCAACTTAGATACAAAAATCTTCAACAAGATATTAGCAAAACAAATCAAACAATGTAAAAAAGAATTACACACCATTACTCACTGAAATTTATTCTAGGTAGTCAAGTCTGATTCAACTTTTGAAAAATCAATCAATAATATCAACAAGCTAAAGAAGAAGTATATGATTATACCAGTTGACACAGAAAAAGGATTTGAGAAATTTCTAGTACTTAGTATTAACAAAAACCTCTAGCAAGTTAGAAATAAGGGGGAATTAATAACTCAACATGATAAAGCTTGTCTACAAAAAAACTTAAAGCTAATTTTATACTTAATGGTTAAACCTAAGTTTTCACCACCTAAGATCAGAAACAAGGCTACTCTCACTTCTCTGGTTCAACATAATGTTGAAGTTCTAGCCACTGCAATAAGTCAAGAAAAAGAAGTAAGGAACATACGTATTGGAAAGGAAGTAATAAAAAAAATCCCAAGGAATCTACAGAAAAACTCCTGTATAATAAGTGAGCTTAGTAACATCACAGGATAAAACAATCAACACACAAAAATCAATAACATTGCTATGTACTAACAATGAGTATCCAGAAACCAGAAATAAAAACACAATACTATTTACACTGGCTCCAAAGAAAATTAAATACTTAGGTATACACTTCACATAAGATATACACCATCTGTTTGCTGAAAACTGCAAATTTACAAAAAAGAAAAAACAAAACCAAAATACAGAGAAACAAACTGTTTATGGATTGGAAAACTCGACACAGTGAATATGTGAATTCTCCCCAAATTAACCTGTAGGTTTAATGCATTTCCTATGGAAATCCCAACAGGTATGTTTGTAGGCATAGATAAGCGCACTCTAAATCTCTATGGAAAGGTACACATCTTTGAATGGCTAAAATAATCTTGACGAAGAAGAATAAATTGGGAGGAATTACCCTACCTGACTTTGCATCTTACTCTATAGCTACAGCAATCAAGACAGCATAGTATAAATGTATTGCTGGCTGAGAGTTAGACACAGATCAATGGAATAGAACAAGGAACTAGCAGTGGAAAATAGACCAGCAGAACTATGCTCAACTGATTTTTGACAAAGGTGCAATAGCAGTTCAATGGAGGAAGAGTAGTCTTTTCAAGAAATGGTGCTGGAACAATTGGACATTCATAGAGGGGAAAAAAGAGAGAGAAACTAGACCTAAATCTATACCTTGTGCGAAAAGTAACTCAAAATGGATTAAAGACTTAAGTTTAAAATGTAGACTATTAAATTCTTGGGAAAAAAAAGCACAATGTATAAAAGGAAAAAATGGTATATTGGATCTCAACAAAATTAAAAAAAAAAAAGTGGTCTGTAAAAGCCCATGTAAAGAGAATGAAAATTCAAGCTACAGAGTGGGAAAAATATTTGCAAACCTCATATCTGACAAAAAACTAGTACCTAGGATATATAAAGAACTGTCAAAACTCAACAGAAGAGTATGCAATTAGAAAATGGGCAAAAGAGCCAGACATTTCACTGAAGAGATTCTACAGATGGCAAATATGCACATGAAAATATGTTCAGTATCATTAACCATCAGGAAAATGCAAATAAAGCCCACAATCAAATACCACTGCATACCTAGCGAATCGTTAAAATAATAAATAGTGACAATATCAGATGCTGGCAAGGATTTGGAGAAGCTGAATCATTCATGCGTTGCTGGTGAGAATGTAAAATGGGGCAGCCACTCCAGAAAACAATCTGACATTTTTGTATAAAACTGAAGAGGCAATGAGCATATGGCACGGCAATTGCACTCTTGATCATTTATCCCAGAGAATGAAAGCTTAAGTTTACTCAAAAACCTGTACATGAATATGAATAACGTTATTTGTAATATTTGTTTTATATGTAGTAGCCAAAACCGGGAATCAAACCAGATGTTCTTTAACAGGTGAATGTTTAAACAAACTGGGATGTACATGCCATGGAACACTGCACAGCAATAAAAAAGAATGGGCTGTTGATACATGCAGAAACTTGTATGAATATTCCCAAATTCGTTGCGGGATTTTATTTTCCTGATTTCCTCAAGGAACATGGCATGTTTACAAATTACTGCAAAATGTATTTATCAATGAAAAAGGTATAAAGTTAACCAAGCTTTCATGAGAAAGCGATGAGAGAGAGAAAGAAGAGAGAGAACACAATTTGAGTTACCTTAATTACTAATTTTTCCTCTTGTAAACTGTGGCTTAGGAATCCAGGACTATTGTATATAATAAGTATTTTTGCGATTTTTTTTTCTGAAGCAATTAAAGCATCGTTTACAACTAACAAACGCCTGAAGCTGTAGTACAATGGGAAAAGTTATCTTCGGAAAAATGTATCAACTGAATTTACCAATAATATACAGCACTAATACAACCACCTTATAAATTTGAACTACTGCTAAGAACATAAAGTACAATACAAGTATATATGTGTGTATTTGTTTCTTTGGAAAGTTATCTTGATGTTCAGCCTAAATCCCCCGCTTCTTAATAGAGAGTGTAGAAATCGTTACCCTGGCTCTTTCAGCAACTTCATTCATCTGTTCATTTTTCCCTGTTTAACCTTTGTACTTAATTTTTTGTTTTTCTACTCATAGCTCCTAGTTTTTTCCCTCAGCATGGTGGCAAAATGTGAGCTTTATATTCTCTTTGAAGTCTCCATTCACACAGCATACAGCTGAGTATTCAGAATGTACTGAAACCGGAAAAAAAAAAAAAACAACATGGTGCAAAATGCTGTGATTATGTGGGTATTTGTTCTGCCTACAAAGAGCTGCTCTGATAAACTCTTCTGTAGAGCTTTTGAACCTACATGTTTTCCTTTGGAATCTTGAATTCAGCTCTAGGGGACTCTAAAGTGGAGATTCAAATAAATTAGGAATACCACATTAAAATAGAACCAGTCCTGTACCATGAAGAGTTGAAGGTACTGAGAATATTCTACCCAATGGGGAGAAAGCATCATGGAGGGTGAACATACATCCCAATTCCCCTGGTCTAGTCCCAGTTTTATACCTGCTATCCTAACATACTTTTTAATATTACTCCTTTACTCACAAAAGTGTCTCAGTTTGGCAAGGAATTACATGGCCACCCTAATTATGAAGTACATAGTAACTGCCTTTAGTTGCTTGAAAGGTTGTCAGATGGAGAAGGCATTGGTCTGAGTTTGCATGAACTAGGGACAGAAGTAATTCAGTGAGTAGAAGCTTTAAGAACCTACCTTTCTGGATCAGTATAAGCAGGATACTTTAAAATTTGGAAAAAGCCTCTCTTCAAAAGAGGAGAAACTACTGTTGCTGGAGGTATTTAAGTATAGAAGAATGGCTTGTCAGATTTTATCAAGAGATTTCAATGAATGATTGGATTAAAGGATATATAGGTTTTCTTACAAATTTTGCAGTTTCTGAATAGTAAAAGAAAAATAACATCACTGCTTGAGTGCTGTTATTTGATTCTTCCTTGTAATTTAACCATTTAGTTACCTCCCTAAATTTATGAGAGACAGTGTCATTATCAACTCCTTTCCCCTGTTTTAATGAAGAATATGAAATTTAGTGTGGTTAAGTAACTTGCCCGAAGTCACCATCAACTTTGTAGTGATTGTATTTAAATCCTGGCATTCTGGTTCCCAGAATTATACTATCCATCACTCTTACCATCATTAATATAACTAAAATAACACACAATGTTTATAATACTGGTATTCTTTATTGAATACTCACTATAGCCAGTTACTCTAGCGAACACTTTTCACATCTTCTTCTTACAAGTACCCTGTGAAGTATGTATTGATATTAGTCAGGACTCTCTAGCATGCAGGTGTTGAAGTCCTGTTTAATTCAGTTTAAAATGCCTGGTGTGTAGCTCACAGCTGAAAATCCAGTGATAACGCTGGCCTTGAAACTATTGGGTCCAGGTGCTTCAACAAGATTGTCACATATCCATGTATCTGCAGATCTCATCACTACAAAGGCTCCATTTTACTCTGTGTTGGCTTAATTCTTAGGCAGGCTTTCTTCATGTATGGCAGGATAGCTCTTGACAATTCTGTGTTTATGTCATCTTCCCAGGCAACAATATCAGGAAAGAACACAGAGTGCCCCTGCTGTGGTTGGCATTTACTCCCAGACCATCACTGTGTATAGGAATGTAGGATACCTTGATTGGCTAGCCTAGTAACATTCCAATGCATCACTCCAGGGTGTTGAGGACACATATTGACAACTCCACTAGAATCCAGTTGAATACAGTCCCTAAGAGGAAATGATGTCATTATCAGAAGGGAAGATGTGCTAGATTGGCTAAGATAAATATCATATTAGATGGACTAATAACTATCACACCTATTGCATTAGCCCTAAGCTGTCTGCCCAATGTAATGATGATTTTCAAACCCAGGATTCTGTAGATTTTGAAATTTCTATACCCACTTTGTAACCACTATGCAATCTTTATTAATAGTAAAATAGATTTGTTTAATATGTATAAATTCTAGTTAAAGTTTTTGACATGAATTTCTCTGTTTTTCCTACTATTTTTAGAGTTATTATAATAATGCAAATCAAATACTGTGTATTCAAGATTACTGAAATGAATAACTCACTTCTCAAATCTTTAGCTCTAAAAATAAAGGAGCACAATAATTCAGAATAACTAAGCACTCCTCTCACCCCAACCAAAACAAAACAAAACAAAACAAAACAAAAAACAAAACACATAACCAAAGGATGTCCGTTATACAAACTGGTTTAATTTTTGAGGATGGCAATAGTTGTAATTGGCCAGATAATTGATCATTAATCAATTTTTTGTATGTCATGTAAATTGTTTAAAAGCATACATTATTCTCAAATTACACACTTATTTGAGTTCTCGTCTGCTAGCATATTGAACAAATATGGTCTCTCATTTTGTGTAAACACTTGCAACAAATTGTTTTCATCTTTATCAAGCAAACAATGGCCTTTGTATTTCTAATCATTTTTGAAAATCTCTGGAAATGTTTCATTCTTCCTTTAATAAATATAGACTGGACATTTTGCTTGGACTGTGGGGAGCTTTGGGGAGTGAAATGCAAGTAAATCTCTGCCAAAGGAGTTTAATTCCTTCTCTCTTTTAGAAAGGTGAGAAATACTTGTTCTAATTCCAATGATGTTCTGTTAAGTCTAGTGAAGGGAAAATTAAGATTTTAAGTTGAAGGAAGAAATGTTTTATTTATACATATATATAAAATTATATATAATATTATATATAATGTTGGATAGGGAGTTTTGAGGTCAGTATCTCAAGAAAAGCATGATGGACACCATGATTTAATTTCCAGAATGAGCCATAGAGGGTGACAACAATTTTGTTTGACTGTCCTTGCCAAAAAAAATAAATTAGTTGATGAAAAACTTGAACAGTAAGAGGAACATAAATAAAACATTGACATGCTAAAATCAGAATGCAAAATTTCGGGTTAATCTAAAGTTACACACTGTTCAACATACGGTACCTACAGTTGATTGACTTTCCAGTGACTTCTAATAAAATTCTTGGGACTAAAGGATCTATTTACCATTTTTTATGGATAAAATGTCTAGATGTAGATATAGATTGAGGAAATATTTCTGCACTATTATGTACCTAAAAGAATTTGTAATGGAAAATCTTTCAAGACAAATAGGTTGATTGAAAACCATGGGGTTATCAAAGACAGCTCTTTTGTCTTAGAAATTAATTTCCTATTGATTCAGCAAATCAGTATACAAATCACCTGAGTTAAAAGAATGAAAACAAAACATTCTGCTCCTCTAGAAACATATTCTAGCATTGTAATATGTTTTTACATGTATATTTTCAGTTTTTAATGCTTACCTTTATACTGTGTGGTTACACAAAGTCTGTGGTTCACACAATCACTGAATGGCACTCAGACTACCTCTTCAGTCCTCCCGACTTTGGAGTTCCAGTTCTTGTATATAGTATTTGACTCTCTACTTTCAACAAAATGTAGAGGATCTCAGTACATTCAAAAACAATATCTGTGGCAGTGGGGATATGGTACAGGCTAAAATCCTGAAAGGTAACAACAGTATAATAAACAATGAGATAGGAAATGGAGTGGTAAATAAATTTGAAGGGTTTGAGGTTGCTTTATTTAGAAAAGAGAAAGTATACAGTGATTCTTTGCAACATCCCTATTTCTGTTTCTATCAAATTGCTGATGACTTTGGTTCTAAAAGTTTGATTTGATTTATTTATTCATACCTTCTCCAAAGCATCTCATTAGGTAATCTTGCATCCTGTGTTTTTCTCTGTGTGAACAGGTAGCTTCCTGGAAGAAGCAAGCATCAGTTTTCTTTACTCTTAAACCCGTCATCAGCTGCTTCCAAGTAAAGATGACACTTTATTTTCCATCAAGTGTTGTTTTAATCTTGAATTTTTATCTTAAATGACTGCATATTATCTAAGTATTTTTATCTTATGTGACATCCATTAATGCATCCACATGATTTTTCCAAGTTAAACAATAGCACGCTAATTTTTTTTATTGCACTTTGCGTGAAGAAACTATCAAACTTTTTTTTTCAAAGACAACATACGCAGGAGTATTCATTACTCCACCAAAATAGATCTGATATTTTGGTACCCACAATTCTCCATCTGTATGCCAGATGCTTGAAGCCACGTGGCACTGCTCATATTTTAAACAAATAAATGCGAAATATACAAGATGGGTAAAGGGCAGTGTTACACGTGTGCCATCATTACTCAGACTATATTAATCTTCCCTGAGATTTTAAATACCATTTGAAGAAGGAATTATGTAATACTGGGGAATAGATACAGCAAATAAATCAACATATTGAAATACTCAGTACTAACCTCATACATAACATTGGAAGTTTTTTTGAGACAAAGGACAAACACTTTATGTTGACATGAAACATAAAATGTAAAAGGTCATTGAATTGTGGACATATTATTTTATGTGAAGAACTGTCATCTTGTTCTCAATGAGATTTTTAAAATTGTTTATTAGAATATTTGAAATTAGATGAAAGATTTCTATAAATTGAATTTCAAAATTTGTGATGAAAACAAAATCATAGGTCAAATGTATATATGTGTAGGTTGATGCAACTTAAAAATCATTATAAATATATATCTGTGTATTTATTTTCTTATTTTGTTACATTTGAATGTTGTAATTTTCTTCTGTCCTTTTTGTTGATATCTGATAATAAGTATAGTTGTTAGGATAGCTTGTTTATCCTGTTTATTTCTTATATACTTCTACTGCTCTCTCTCTTAGTTTTCCCTTAATTATATCAAATTCTATTTAAAATTCTATTTAAATAACTACTTATATAGTTTTCCTGCCTATAAACTTCTTTCTTACAGAGAATCCCCCTTGGATACTTATTTATCCTAAAATATTACTATTTCAGGTCTCCTGTTTCAATTAAGCTTCAGTGGTTTTCTGTTTTCTAGAGATAAATCTCGAACTTCTTAGAGTAGCTCCCATGTTGCACCAGAATATGGACAACAGAGTTTCCTAATCCTATTTCTCACCATATCCTCAAGTCACAGGCTACTCAGCAAGAGCAGGGTTTCTTTTGCTCTTCATTTTGCTTTCAGCATCCAAAAGCATGGGAGATACCCTCATCTGTCTTCTCAGATAACACTAAACACTCTGATGTTTATCAATATTCAACCAGTATTCATCAATATTTAAGTTTAAAGTGATGTTAACAGTGGAGATAACTTTATTGGTTATTCTCTCTTTCTATATGGAAAAGCTACATCCACACATTTGGAAAGATCATAAGCATGTATGAAAGAAATATTCACAAATCTGGGGATCTCCGGCAAAAATAGTGATAGGTGGATGTTACATTTTAAATAATGTTGCAAGTTTTCTTCAATAATTATGTAACACACAGAGAGAAAAAGATGTATGGACATATAAATAGAAAAAATTGTGAAAAAGTGTTTCTAAAACATCTAACCGTTTACTGCTATAACTAATTCAGTAATTGCATGTTTTATAGGAATATCTTTCAGTGTTCTTGACAGTTATTTGTGTTCTTGAACTGTAATTTTAAATCCTCTCTTGTTCAGTTTTCATGTACAGATCTGGTCTCACCAACTAGATTGTCAGGTCCTTGGGGAAGGTGACTTTTTCTTAAGTTACTATGAATGCCTAGAAGTAACTCACAGAGCACCTGACATAGAGTAGGGACTTTAATATTTTTTATTTGATACAATTTAACTTTGCCATTTTCTGTAAGGATTCAGCTACTCTGTATGTAGAATTTATTGTTCTATCTTTTAATGTTTTGAATATGTAATCAAAATCTTATCTTGATTTTGTGTAAATGTATATCTGTGAATTTAGAAAATTTCCCCTAGATAACAAATTTATTAAATCCAGAAGCTGATTATACCCATCATCCTTTCTAACAAATATTGCTTATTTAGCTTAATTCTCAAGTTCTCCTAATAATCAAAGATGGGATACGAAATAAATATTTTTATTTTAGTAAGAAAAAGTCGTGTATTTTCTTATGGTACATAGATTGAGAAAGTAGATGAAAGAGCAGAGAAATGTCAGTATTCATATAACTTTATATTGCGGTACCTTTAATAGTAGTGAACGTTTGCTTCAGTTTGTCCTTTTGAAATTTTTGGCATTTGACGAATACAAGATGCCACATTGCAGACTAGTTGAAACCAACTAGTTGGATCCATAGGATCCCAGGGCCAGAAAGTACAAACAGTATTTTCTGTTTGCTCCAATAGAACAATACTGAAGGACAGCAACTAACCTGGCCCCGTTCACATTCTTCCTCCTGACATCAGAAGGGGCTGTAGAAAGTTGAATCAGAGAGGGCCCCTGGGAAGACAGACCAGAAGCCACAGAGAACTGTTGTAAAATACATGTAGCTGTGTCTCTGTCCTTCAAGTGTTTGTTCCATAGCAAAAATAAAGACAAAAACCTCAGTTGGAAGTGTAACGTATTGGTAATGCAGTTTTTCCTGAGAAAATGTGTGAACTGCAGTCTTCCAGCAGAAGAAAATTAATTCCAATTCATTTAAATATTGTTTTCCGTACCATCTCTTTGAATCCCCAAACTGCTCAAAAAGGATTAGGGTTTCTTCCTCTAGGACTTCTAAACCTTCTTCGAGGTTTCTAGAAATTTTGGTGAAATGGTATAAAGAGCAATGTTTCTATTCATGCAGCAGATGCTTTAATGATAAGTCTCAGCTACAATTTAAATCCTGAAGTATGTTATTCAGTTTCAAGTAGCTTTACCTGTTGTAATGTATCAAAATATGGGTGATGTTTTTAATACTAACACCAGGCTACAGAAATAGGAATCCAAATTGAAAAGCTGGAAAGCAGTTAGGCCTGCTCTAGGAACAACGTAAGTAAAGAAGATAAGGGCTTCAATTTAATCTCTTAAAATCTATCATTCTAAAATGAGAGTATGTACGTTTTCCAAATCTTTCTTCCTACTCTTCCTCTACCTTCAACTTCCTAAATCCTAAGTACTACTGAAAAAAATCTTTTGCTGTTATCTATGGAATGATTTAGAAATGAATGTTATTTTGTTGTTACTAAGTCCATTCTTGTTATAAATGTCAAAGTCTTATTCCATTGAAAAAGTCATAATTTAAATTGCTCTTCACACATTTTAATGCTGTTTTGCATTGTTCTTAATGAAGGTCGAACCTGAGATAATATGCTCTTATTGGCTGAATTCTAGCTATTTTGTATGCGTTATACGTTTGACAAGAATTCAGCTTCAGAAGAAGCAATTCATTTACATAGAAAATGCTTTGCTGTAAGCAAACCAAAGCATGCCTCTATCCAAATATAGAAACATGTTGGTGGATTGATAGTTTTATATTGTGGAGAATATACGTGCACACACACAGAGACATACACACATGCACATATATTCTCTTGGGCTCAGATGATGAAGATAAACTGTATCTTGTAATTGAGGGTATTTGATTTCCTTTCATTCACACTTGATCTTTTGTTCAGTTGTTATGTTTATTTTTTGTATATTTCATAGCTCTTTAATCATTCAGTTGATGAGCACTTAATGAGGATACCACACTTACCACTCTATTGGTGTTTTCTCAATTAAGCCTCAAAAAAAATTAAAGATGGGTTTTGACCTGTCTTACTTATGAGGAAACTAAGGTTTTGAGTCTCAAAAGTTTTTAAGTGACAAAGCCAGGGTAACTTAAAATATATCCCCATGCTGTGAACCAACATTCAGTACTTTCTACCCTAGAATGAAGGGGTAAAGGCAGTGGGCCCACATTTTGTTGCCCTTTCTGAAATTAAATAATCAGAAATCATGTAAGTTGTTTCCAGACTTATTATGCTTTATTTAAATGTCATATCACTTTAGGGTGCATATGAAGAAGCATGCTTGAAATAATGTACAAGTTTTATTGTGAGACTTTAAACTATAATGAATTAATTTTATACCTTTAGATTACATTTATACATGTTGATTAAATCTAACATTAGAGCAGTTTTCCAATTAATCTAATGTAGAAAGCAAATCTGTAAAGAAACATTAAAATCCTTCAAAGTAGAAATGATATGGATAATTGATTTAATCTTTCATTTTAACCCTTGAAAGCAGCCTAAATCAGAGTGGATTTATAAATTAAATATTCTTTGAGTGACTACAGATACCTGAGGCTATGTCTTATATTTCATTCCGTAGCTCTTTCTCACAAATCCTTAAATTTGTCATCTTTCTTGATTCATTTTGATTTCCAAACCTGAGCTTGATTTACTTCAGTGTGTTCTCAATGAGCATGGAAAGGAGAAATAGTTTTCTTTTAACTTTTATTCATTATGGCCAATTGAAACTAAATCATCAGTCAATTGCTACCTGATCCATGACCACCAACATTGATTGGCTTCTGTCCTTTTAACAAGAGAGAGGGAGAAATGAAAAGTCTAAACAGTTTAGATGAGATGGTTTCAAGAAAAATTGTTGGAAATATTAGGTCCTATTTCTCTACTCAGTTCAGACGCACATGCCTTTGTGACTTTGGGAGAGATGACACACATCAATAGTGTAAAGCTTATCCAGGAATTATGAATGAAAAGATGAAAGTTACTTTTAATAAAGAAAATTATAAATACTATTAATGGTGCATTCTATTCAATTATGTATACTCCGGTCTATCCCTTAATTGAAACATACTAAGGTATCCATGCGAGAGGAGACAAACTGAAAATACTGCTTCTGAGAGAGAGCAGCCGGAGAATGGGTTAGGTGCTCTCTGCCCCCAGTTTTTGCCTGAGATTTGAGGGGCCACAAGTCCTGAGAAGCAAAGAGCAGAGTGACAAAAGTAGGCAAGGAGGAGGCAACACCTCTTCTTTGAGGTTTTGGAACAGGAATGAATAGTTGTAGTGTGGTACACACATTTTAATCAGTTAATCTATGACTCTTGCACATCCAGTACAGGAAAGTAAAGGAAGCAAATGAGGATCTAGGTTGAGGGGTTTGTTCTAACTTAATTGTGGCTAAAACTTGAAATGGAAAACCCTGGAGGGATATTGAGGATTTTGAGAACATTTCTGGCTTTCTGATGCCCAGGAATCTCATAAGACTGAGTTCACATTGTTCTTATCTGCTGCTGTTTTTCATAGAAAATCCACACAGCCACACGTTCAGATCATACTCTAATTTTGTCAAATAGCAGTAAAAAAAAAAAAAAGTATATGCTCTAAATATGTTAGGATTCTTTTTATCTTTAGAAGTGAGTTCTAAAAATTATACTTGTAGTTTTCTGGTGTCTGATGAAGAGGACATATATATTCCTTATTTTCATTCATCCATTATTTCACATTTTTTTGGAAACTCTGCTATGCAAGATATTTCTTAAATACCCCCTCATTCCAAATAGGGAGACCATAATTAAATTTAAGTGCGTTGTTGAAAATAGTATACCTCTATACCCAATCTAGCTGAAAATCACCTTTAAACAGTTTTATTTTTGATCTTGCCAAATATATCATCTGGACAATGAATTGCCAGGTGCACATGGAGGCCATTAATGCCACATTCATCTAATTTCTTTTCTCTTGCAATCCAAACTACAAAAAATATCATTCTGATTGCTCTTCTATTTGCAGCTGTACTGAGATTGATTACTGGAGCTCTCACTTCCAGCTTCATTGGCGCTGGCAGGCCTGGAGGTGAGATCCCTTTTCAGTTCTTTGAAATGCTCTGACAGAATCTATCTTCTAGTTTTATGTCCACAACCCTCCCTGCCCTCCTTTCGTGGTCACTTATTTCATCTCACTGCTGAATATTTCATTTTAAAAAGAATGGAAGTGTGTGTGCTTTTAGCCTTATCTAGTCAAGTGTTCTCTGGCTATTCGCTTTGCAATAAAGCAGGCAGTAATGCACTCACTGGCAATAAAGAGGAGTGTTTTCCTTTCTTTTCATGTCATCACTTCTGCTTATTTCTGCGAATACTGAATGATCACTACCCTTCACATTCTGTTTTATTAATGATTTCATGTTATAAACACATACGTATAAGTGGTGGGTATTAAATGTGTAGATACACACAAAAAAATTACGTTTTTAAAAGTAAAGTTAGATCTCGTTTTACATGCATTAAGAAAGATTCTGTTAGGAAATATTCTGATATTTCCCTGTTTTTCCTCTCTGCAAGGGAGGTGAGCACAGGTCACATGCACTGATGATAAGCGTGTGCTGGAACCAGGTTCTCTGAATTTTATTCCTGTCTTTGCCACTTAATTTGCTGTGTAACCTTAGGCAAGTTATTTCAGTCTTCTATCTCTCAATTCCCTCATTTGTAAAACTGAGAAAACTAATAATATGCAAAGGTTAGAGTGAAGAGCAAATTAAGGAATTAAAGCACTGAAGATAGTCCTTGACACCTATTAAGTATGAAATAAAAGTTAGATGCTATGCCTGAAGTATTGATAAGCTTCCAGCACATAAACGCTGATATCTAAAAAATGGCTTTAAAGCTTGATGCTCCTGAAAGAATTGTACTGTCCGTAAAGACTATGTTTGTTTTGTTCACTCTTGTTTTTTCTGGCATCTAGAAAGTGCTTAGACATATAATTGGTGTTCAATATATATTTTGTGATAGATTGAATTAAAGAATGAGTGAATGAATGAATGCGGGATGATTATCTGAAGGAGAGAGTGTGTGTGTGTGTATATATGTATAATTTATATTTAGAATATGTGGGTAATTTATATATTTTATGAAAAATAAAGATATTAGTATAGTTATTAGCTAATAATTGATTAGCTACTTTTTGAAAATCTGAGGACAGGCAGTTTTGAGCAAAGAAAATTTAAGGACAAACAACTAAGTGTTGGTTGAGAAATCCTTACGCCTAGAAGGACTTTAGGATCTGAGGAGATGTGGTACTGTGGAAAAGACACAAGGCGTGGAATCCACTCTTAACTCTGCTGTGAAATCTTCCTTAACGTACATAACCGATCTGAAACTGTTTTCTATTATAAATCTGCTGGTTTCACTGGCTTGGCGACATCAGTACAAACTGTAATATTCCTAGCTGATTTCTGATGAACTAGAATGAAGGAACTCATTTTTCTTGCCCCTTACACTGCTTGCCAAGACATTGGCCGCGCCCCTCCCCACTCTGAAAGTCTGATATCAGGTCTGAATCTTGTATCACCCGGGCGTATCCACCTGGCAAGATCTAGGGTAAGATAGGCTTGAATTCCTATCCCCAACCCTTTTCTAGGAAAAGCCTAAAAATTCTACAAATTCATCACACCGTCCTGTGTTTTCAGCCACTTCTTGCTCTTTCTTCATTGTCTCCACTCCTGCACCAGGCAGCTGTTGCTTTATCTACAGTGTCAACCCAAATGTGGTGTGAAGTTAGGAGCAGTGTGTTGTAACAGCAGCACAAGCTAATGTTGAATGTTTGATATTCTTGTGTTAAGAAAATTCTTTTTATCTTGTATGTGGCTCAGTGAATCCCTTTCAGCTTTCCCGTTCTCTCCATCCCCAAATCCCTTTTCTCTGGCAATGCCCATTGATTAATTATTTCTTTGCAGTCTTTTCTCTTGCTACTCCATCCTTGCAAGCTACTTGCCTTCTACCTTAAGCTCCTTATCAAGAGGTTTTCCTGAAAGTGACACTTTTTCTCCCTAAAATATTTTGTTACTGACAATGATTTTGCACCTTCAAAAGTTGGTCAAGCATACTCATTATCTTGTTCCAGTGAAACATGAGAAAAAGTAATGTGTTCAACTTCCTTGTTTTGCCTTAAGGTAAATCACTGATTTCTCCTCCTTTATCTTTTCTCTTTCCTACATTCTCATTGACAGCTGTGGTGGCCATCTGTCTCAGAAATCATAAATAAAGGATGACATACAGTAAGACAGAAGGATCTTGAACCCTGATGCTTTTGAAAAGCAGAACGATATGAGCCTGGACTTCCTTGTGAAAAAGGAATAGGCTTCTCTGTTTTAGTTGATCTCTTACTAAGTTGGGTCACTGTTACATGTGGTGAACATATCTCAACTAATAAATTAATCATTTTCCTGAGAGCAAAGTATTTGAAACACAAAAACCAGGATGATACACACAGGTTATTTGCTTTTACAGTTGCTAAATTCTTTCTTTAAGGCAATTAGTCAAGAATTACCAGTTGTATGAGTGAGTTTTTTGACTGGGGGATGGGGAAGACAAAGATAAGAAAGAACATTTCAAGAAACAGTTGTATATTTTATTTAAGATAGGATACTGTCATGTTGACAGGAATGGAGCATCTGTATTGAAATCTGAACTGCTACAGGCTTATCTGTAAGAAGAAGGCAGAGTGCCCTCTCTGCTTTGAGATGCCTTTTTTTTTTTTTGCCTGCAATAATGTATGCCATTTAAAAATATATCTCAGGAATTAGTTGATAAAGTTAAAAGATGATGAACAGAACAATTTTAAAACATTATTATATTATGCTCAAAAAAAGGGTAGGAACATTTTACTCAATTTGATTGGCTTCAATTGTTGAGTTGCATTTAAAAAAAAGTAACTAGGGTATTATCTCCTGAGCCAGCTAGAACCAGATTTGTACATTAATTTGTTAATTCCCCTTTATAGCAGTCTAACAGTATAGTTCTTGCCACCTATAATTTTAAAAAAGCAAAGATACAGTCACATATTTGGATGATTCTAGAACATTTAAGGATATTCAGTGATGAGCTATCTTCTAAGGGGTGGTGAATACAAAACAGCATAAGAGGCAGTGAACATTGGGACTGATAATATTTTGTATACAGAACTATCTTTATTTGAAAGATATAAGTAATCTTTCTAGGTTAGCAGAATAACCGTATAGTTAAAGCAAGAGATACTGCAAGAGCCTTGGACGTCAGTCAAAGACAACTGATAATCAGTCATTATAAATTAAACAGTGAGTTGTACATATCAACCTGCTCATCAACAGTAGAGCTGGGAAGATAAAGGTGACAGCATTAATGTGGGCAGTGAGAAGGGGGGTTACATTTCAGGCATCATGTCTTGTCACATGCGTGTCATGGCGCGTGCTCCTGTCACTCAGAAAGGGAAACAAAGTTATGCCATCAAAGAAAGTAGTTTTAAAAAGAAAGTAGTTTTAAGATGTTTGCTTTTAGTTGACAGCTAAACATTAAGACATGCTTTGAAAACCAAAGAGTGAATGATAAGGAATGATTTGGAGTAACTGCTTCCAGGATCTGTAGAAACCATCAGTACAAAGCAGATTCACACATAGACATTTAGAGTAGTCATGGAATTGTGGAGTACAGATCTGAATGTCTTGAGTAGCCACTGACCTCTAATTTCTCTTGATTGGCTGTGAGAAATAATTGGTGAAGAAGGTAGTGACAGAGAGAGATGCTTTTGGAAGAAACAGTCTACAGAGTCATAGATGGGATTTAACCTTCAGCTGTCAACTTAGGATCTTGAGAAAAACATAAACCACATATTCACTTCAGATTATGTATATGTAGATGTACAGAAGGAGCTGTGGGCTGGGCCACCATCCCAAGTCAACAAGGTGAGCCAGCATGTCAGAGACCAGTGTGTGCGCTGTAGCAATGCCTGCCCTACACCCAACTTCAGAACATAAAAATGACTTCATTTCTACCTTTCCAATCTCATGCAAAATTCTCTTATGAACAACTCCATCCTGGAACAATACAGGGAAGGTAATTTTTCAAACAATACTTGCAACTTAGCTAAATTGACACAGTACACAGCCACCAAAGTTCATACATACACATCTCTTTTTAAAAATTTTAATCATGCTTCACTTCCAAATATAGACAATGGCTAATTTCACCTTACATGACACAGATAATCCATGTACAGCTGAAAGCATGACAACCTCCAGTGAAAGAACATATAAAGTCACTTAATCCATCTTCATTTGACTTTAGTATGTTGTAACATTAATATGGAAATATCATATAAGGTTAACCACTATTAATTCATCTGTGTTCATGGCAGGTAACTTGCTAATTGAAAGGAAAAAATAGAAATGTTTGATTAATACATACTTAAATATATTCACATCAAAATAAGGAAGAAATATTCCTAATTTTTACAGTTTCATTTTCTTCAGTCTTTGGATTCATTTCTGCAGGTGGTCATATAGCAAACCCAGTGAAAAAAGTTGCTATCCCTTCATGGTAGAATTACCTTTTTCGATTAGGCATCCCACTCTCCCTTTGAAGTCAGCAAATACCAGACTGGCTGTATTTCCTTGCCTGTGGACTTACCTGAAGGCTCTAGGCTAAGATTCTCAGATATAGTAAGAACACCCAATTAAATTTGAATTTTTAAGTAATTAAGTATTTTTTGTTATAAATATTTGTTAAATATTGCAACAGTTTAACTTAAAACATGTTATTTATCTGAAATTCAATTTTAACTGGAAACCCTGTTATTTGCTAAATCTGGCAACCACACCCTGGGCCAATTGTGGTTCTGCCTGTGCTAAGTTTATTATAGTTTCTATTGGCTTTATTGTAGAGCATGGGAGTACAAAGAAGTTCTCCAGGGGTTCTCTTGCAATCCAGACATTCTCTTTACACTCACTGTGAGTTGACAACCCAATTTCCGCTTGATAAATAGGATCAGGTCCCTCCAGTCTTGATATTAGGATTCATACCGCCTTCCTGGCTTCCTGATTTGCTGACATGAGAATTTCAGTGTTTTCAGGTAACAGTCTCAAGTTTCAGTGTAATGAAACTGCTTCTGTTTTGCTTGGTGGAAACATTCATTCTTTGGGAATTAAGAACTCGGGATGATCAGAACCCAAAATTATAGGAACTAAAAACAAAAATTTACTAATGGATCACAAAGAGTAATAGTGAGAGAAGCTAGTTGTATGTACGTCCCTGAGTCCTATACTCACAAACCTGGCTTAGAGAGAAATAGTACCATATATAGATTATCAACATAGAGCAATTACCACATCCTGAAGGACATTAATGAACACTGCAGGTTCTCATTACCCAACTGGGATTGCATCTGTATTATTAAAAGGCCATTCTATCGTTCTATTCAGCCCATATGCTTAAAAGTGTCAGGTAACATGGTGAGTTCCATGAGCTTGGCTCATTGGCACACTTAATTTGTCATAAAATGAATCCTTGGTTAAAAGCAGTGCTGTGTGAAATAACATGAGGATGAATAAGACATTTATGTATTGTGTTTTTTTGGCAGAAGCATTGCAGGCAGGAGAGGCAAATTCATAACCACGGAAGGTGTCTATTCCTCTTCCAGTGGAAGAGGTCCAGGAAAACCAACATGCCGCCAGGTGGTTGGCAGATCCCTCAAGGGAATGGTGCCACACTGAGTGCTCGGTGTGGTTTTGCAGCTGGCAGTTTGGACGTGAAGCAGCAGTTGTAGCCAGATTCATCCTTGTGGGTGACAGTCCATTTTGTTTAGCCCTTGCAAAGCCTCCATTCCTTCTGTCACTGTCACTTTGTCCATGAATTCGTTGACTAAGGACAGAGGTGGCTGGAGAGAGAGACTGACTGAAACCCACCTAACAATCCATCTTGTCCACCTGCTTTTTAAGATCTTCATTTGCTGAGGTCATTCTTTAGTGAGCGTTTGTATGGGAGACAAATATTTTCACATTCTGGGCCCATGTGAAGAGATCTATTTGCATACCTTGTCCCTAAACTAACTGCCTCTAATTATCCAATTATCCAACTGTGTGCCTTCCAAGTCCCTGATCATCCTGCCAGAACATTAGTGACAGTTCATGAATCAGGTCTACATCTCCAGCTCTCTCCATTTTCAAGGGAAAATGAGCACTCAATTACATTACTTGAAGTTCTGTTCATTGACGAAATTTCTCTTTCCTATTGTCCTTTAGGCCATTACAGTCATCACAGAGTGGGGGTGTAGTTTTATAGCTATTCACTCAGGTAGTTAAAGCATAAATAGCAGAACCATTTGTAAATCAGACATGAATGTTTTTTTTTTTTCCCCTCAAACACCTGGTGGTAGGGAATTACCCAAGTTAGACAACCATATGGGTTGTCAATGAGAGAAGGCAATGGAACAAAATTAGGACTCATGGGCTTCTGGGCCACTTACTCCTGAAACTTACTTGTATCTTCAAAACCTGCTTGAGCCTGCTCTCATATTCCACTTGAAGATGGAGTGCAGTTGTGCATGACAGACTTATGGCTGTACCATAAATTCGTTTATGGCTACTTGGTGGCTCTGTGGCTCATGGTCTGTGTTAGAGCCTAAGGGAGAGCCATAAGCCGTTTTTCAAAAGGAGAATTATTATCTGTAGGGGGCTGGCATAGTCCTGATCCAAATTGTATAGGTCTGCACTTTAACTCACCTACGGGGGCCTGCCTATCTGCACCAACATTTAGAGCACCATGAGATCTTATGCTTGTAAACCCCAAGGGGATGTTCAGCTTTTATGGCATTTTGGACTTGTTGAAACTGTTCTCTTGTTTTGGGCCTCACTCACACCTGCAGCCTTTGAGTTACTTAGTAACTGGCTGAGAGCAGCACACCCAAATGAGATACATGTTGCCTCCAAATTCTAAAAAAGAACAGTCGTCGTTATACTTCCTTCTTAGTTCTGATATCTAATAAGCATCTGATGCAGCACTTCTTCTTTTACCTTAGGTTATATCAACAAGCCCCAGGTCACTGAACCCCTAGAAATTTTGCTGATGTGGTAGGCACCTGAATTTTTAAGGGATTTGGTTCCTACCGATTGACTCACATAAGTCTCACCAAGGTGTATAAATCAGTTACTTCTTCTTGCTCACCAGATCCACATGCATGCAACCATCAAGGTAATGGAGCAGTGTGATGTCTTGTGCAGGGAAAGGTGATCAACTCCTTGTAGACTAGATTATGGCATGGAGGTGGGGGAGGTGAGATGGCCTTGAAGCAGGACTGTGAAGATATGTTGTTGGCCGTGCTGGGTGAAAGAAAACAATTTCAGAGGTTCTTTGTTAATAGATACAGAAAAAAATGGCTTGACTAGATGAAGAGCTCTGGAGCAGGTTGTGGGCCTGCACGTACACATGTGCAGACACATACCCAGAAGACCCAGAACAGCAGCTACAATCATATTGTTAATTGTGATAGTCCACTTCCCTTCTCCAGATATTTCTGTCTTCTGCACAAGCCAAGCAGGCAAGCTGATGGGCTCATGGGGGTAATCAACATCCTGCATTTGGTCAAGCCCTAGATGGTGGCACAGATCTCTGACATCCCTCTAGGACATCCATTCTCCAAATGAAATTACAACATTGCTTTTCGTTTACTGTTTTGATAAGTAGAGAATTTCACTTGGCCTCTCCTACCGTAACAGCTTCTGCTCCATGGGTCATCCAGCTAATGTAGGAATTCTGCCGTATGTTAAATATGTTTCAACTATGCACCCTAGACCTTAGGAAATGACACACACCAGCCATGGACAATAATAATCACCCAGAAAATATAAATAATGTATATAATTTTCTTCCTTCTCCTCCTCCATTTTCTAAGCTACTTTTATCTAAACTATCAAAGGAAAGAGTTTTATATCCTGATTATATTGAGAGATATGTCAGCGTCAGTGAATGTGTTAAATATGCAAACCAAAACATATTAAATTTTACATAAGCTGTATATCAAGCTCTTGACTTGAAATTTTTACCTGCTTGTTGACACAATCTTATAAATGGCATGATAGGACATATACATTTACTAGGCTGCAGTGTCTTTCTATTGTATGCCTTCAATTTATAGCGATACTTTTAATATTTGAACATCACTAAGATTTCAACTGTTTTTTAAAAATGTGAATTAAAGTTCTAAGTCAACCATGAATATAGACTTTCGTTTTTGTTCTAAGATACTGTTGTTAGTTAATTTAAAGTCTTTCCTTCATCATTGCTAACTGCTGTAGTCTGACATCCATTCTCCAAATGAAATGTGACTTTGATGGATAAACTCAATTAAAGCTCAGGCATTAGATAAGTTAAACAGAGAATTGGACTGATCTTTACCAATCTACCTTTAAAAATACAATAAGTATTTCAAAATGAAGCAGTCATAAATTATACTGAAAATGTATGTTAGTAAAATTGGATTGAAAATTCAAATCAATTACTCTATGTAAATTTCTGGTGCTGCAAAAGTAACATTTGTTCCCCCCCTTAGTATTGTAGCTTATAAATGTTTTTAATAAATAGAGAAATACCAGCTGTCTTTTACTTTCCTAAAAATTTCTGCCTCTTCTATGATATTTCAGCTTGTTAAAATGTCTAGTTTTAAGACCAACAATATAGATTTTATCATAATCTGAGAATGTAAATAAATATATTTAATACTCTTTAATACTTTTCTAAAATGACTTGGTGAATGATTTGGCTATGAAAACCTCTAATATTAGCAGTGATGTCCCACTCATTTATTTATTCAGTGATTTAAATGAAATCTGTACCTTCTTTATAATACAAGAAATCGAACTTGATTATATAGGTAAATAAGTCATGTAGAGACATGTAAAGAAATAATTTGGTTTGATGTGATAAAACCTTTGCTAGACATATATAGAGGATGCAAAAGGAATATAGAGACAAAGGCATCTAACGTAACCAGGGAAATTGGGGAAATCATTGAACCACACAATTTTCAACTTAGAAGAACCTTTATATACTAATATCCAGTTCTGTTATTTGGAAGTAGAAATAATGAAGAGGACTTTATTTTGTTTTTCTAGCACTAATAGAGTCAAGGAGACAATCTTTCTAGTAATTAATAATTTGTATTTGAGAATCTGACAAATCTGGATTCAAATCTTAGATTTCTGTCCTGGAGTTAATACACACATAAGATTTGGGTTCAGTTTTCTTATTTGCCAAATGAGGACTATATAGAATAATTAACTACCTTATGGATTTATGTTGTAAGAATTATATAGGACATTTAACAGAGGGCACATCACACTACCTTGTTAGGATTTAATGAGTTAATAATTGGAAGGCACTTACAATAATGCCTTATGAGGGTCTATATAAATGCAAGCTATTCCTACCATTTTCCTTACTATAAGTGTTGAGATTATACTTTTTTAATATTATAATCTATATTTCAGTTTCAGTGTGATTTCATGTGGAAAGCAAGGCATCCATTAATTTAGAGAAAAATATTAGGACAGAAAATTTTTTAAAAATCTTTTTGAGTTTAAAATGTCTGGATTTTCTGAGTTCCTTGAAGAAATGTCTACGTCCAGGGCTGGAATGGGAAATGTACAAGATGAGTTTGGAGCACTTTATAGTGCCAGAAAGTGAGACAGTGCTGAAAAGAGCAAAATGCAACAAAAATTTAAAAAACCAGCAATGATGAGCGTATGTCAAAAGGATACAGGAAGCTGTTGAGAGCACGCACTCCCAGTGCCCAAAGCTGGAACCGTGTGAGCAGCAAAATAAATGGTGCAGTGTTCAGTTACAACCCGAACGAGCGAAGAGATGTCTGAGTCCATACTAATATTACTACGTTAGTGGTTGAAAAAATAAATAAAATAGGTAAATCTGTGCAATGGAAGGGTGGTATAGATACTCTGACCTCAAGGAGGGTGAGCATAATTCCCTACTCCTTAAGTAAGGGCTGGGCATAGTGACTTCCTTGCAAAGATTACAGATGGAGAAAAAGAAAAAAGGGAAACTTTATAGTGAAGAAACCAATAAGCGCTGCTCAAGCAGGTGAGCAAGACTAGCATCCACAGGGATGTCTTGTTGATAGTGTGTATGCTTGATGTGATGTGATGAAAATGGTGCTTTACCATGGGCTCCAGCCTAAAGCACGTAACCCCAGTGTGGTGATGAGAACAGATCAGGCAAATCCCGACTGAGGGACAGTCCACAGTGTCTGACGCGCCTTAAAACGGGGCAGGTCATCAAAACAAAGAAAATCTGAAGCTGTCACAACCAAAAGGAGCCTAAGCAAAATACTGAATGCAGTGTATTTTCCTTGATGGGACCCTGAAATAGAAAGACTACATCAGGTAAAAAATAAAGAAATCTGTTTCGTGGATAAAAATGTATCAATATTGGTTTATGAGTTGTGTATAGGGACTGTATGGGAATTCTCTATACTATGTTTACAACTTTTCTGTAAATCTGAAACTCTTCTAAAAAGTTTTTTTTAAAGGTAAAAGTCTAATTTTTTTATCTTTAAGCCTAAGTTAAGAGATAGCTTAGGGCATAAACAGTAGGTTTGAAAGAGCTTTGGCCAAACGTCAGGTTTCCTAATATTTAAATTAGGCACATTTTTCCCAAAGTAGGCGAGAAAAGAAATCAGAGAGAGAGGAGACCTTTAAAGTTCTGGGTTGCTTAGCTAAACCAGAGTGTTTGGCAAATCCACAGCTCTGTCTACTCCATGCGTATAATTTTCCAGCCAAATGGTACTGGGAGGAACGCACGGTAATGCTGACAAATTTTATGTTAAATCTACACCAACAGCCTCCTGATCTTGCTCCATCGGACATTCACCTGTTTGGTCCCCTGAGAGCAGTGCTATGAGGACAAAGATTCACTTCTGATAAGGAAGTGAAGACAGAGGTGCATTCGTGGCTCACAGCTCAGTCTAAAACATTTTTTTAATGAGGGAATGTGAAAGCTTGTTGACAGATAGACAAAGTGTATTGAAAAGCAAGGAGATTATGTTGAAAAAATGATGTATTTATCTTTTCTAAAAGTTAATTAAAATACATTCTACAGCCAGAATGCATGTAATTTTTCACTCACCCTTGTATATATCTGTCCTTCAAACTGTCATATTCCTTTTTCTTCCACCTCTAGAGAGACATATCTGAAGTCAAGCCCAAATTTTCCCTTTCTTTCCTCTTTTCCTGCCTCATTGATATTTGTTTGTTTTTGTTTTCATTATAATGTCTTTATAAATACATCAGTATGCTGTTGTCTTGGGCAAAAATAAAGTCTCTGAATCCTGCTTCTTTTTTTTTTTTTTTTTAGATATGGCATCATTTTTCACCCTCACCTTTGTAAAAAAATCCTTTGAAACAGTTGCTGTGCTCCCTGTCTGCATTTTCTACCTTTCCATTTTCACATGAACCCATACCAGGCAAACTGTCGTAGCCACAACTCCAGGGGAACTACTTTTGTCAGGGTCACCTGTGATTATTTCTCCTTGCTTATTTCACTTGGCTGACCAGTGGCACTAAACAGTTGATTATCCCCCTTTTCCTCACGCTACTTTCTTCACTCCTAGGACACCACAGGTTTGTCACTTTCCACTGAGATCCTGACAGCTCCCTCTCAGCCCATTGTTCTGTTTCCTCCTCATATCCCAGACCTCTTAACTTTATATTGCCTCAGTGTCTAGCCGGTGCATCTCTGTGATTTTATTTTACAGTAAATCCTCTCATGATGTCTTCAAATCTCATGGCTTTACACCCTGTGAGTTTTTTATGTGCTAATAACTCTTAAATGACTATCTGTCTCCAGACATCTTTGGTTTCTGGTCTCATATACCCGATGGCGGACTCAAAATCTTCACTGGGATGATGAATAGAGATTTAAACTTGTCCCAAACTGAGCTCTCATTTTTCACAAAAGTTTACTCTAACAGGTTTTACCAATTTCTGTTACTGGTCACTCGATTCTTGTTTAGGCTTTGGTTCTGAGAATCTTACTTGGCTTTACTCTTCCTCTTATACACAACTGCCAGTTCTCTCCACCTTATGTTTAAAAAATACCCAGATTGAGAAACCTTCTTACAATCTCCACCTGTACCTCCCTAAAGCCACAATTCCCTTTCACTTGAATTTTTGCAGTATTTTCCTATTTGTTCCCTTATGCATCTTTTGTCCACATTCAATTTATCATTTTTGCTTCTGTACTGATGTAACTTAATTATGTTACTACTGTGCCCCAAATCCTCCAGTAGCTTCGAATCTGGTCTCATTGTCTGCAGTAATTTGCCTCTAGAAATCTACATGGTCTTGCTCATTCATTTCCTCAGATGTTTCCTTTCCTTTGGTGGCAACTTCTTCATAAAGACTTCTGCATTGACTCTCTTTAAAATTGCCATCAACATATCCTATCTCTATACCAGCATTTTTTTTCCTTAGTACCCATCACCACTTATTATTCTGTATAGTTTACAAACTTCTAAATGTTATTTATCTGTCTCCTGCCACCACCTCCCACCTGAAACTAGAATGCAAAATTTAGGAAGTTAGGGATTTACTTTGTTTGATTGGTTTTGGTTCCTTATAAATACAGCTCTACAAATAGCATTGGTTTTAGTAGTCACATGGAAAATATTTATTGACTTTTAAGAGACAAGTATGTTTTTCTTCTTCCTCTTACATGTGGAAGATCACCTTAGGCTAGACTTATGCTCTCATTCAGTTCTTTGCTTGTTTGTTTACATAAAGTTAATCCTTGACATTAATATCTCCATGCTGAGACCGCTCTTTTGGTTTTGGAGCAGTTTTTGGCAGATCTGAAATAATTTTGCTTATGATGTAAATTTTCTCAAACTTTGGCCCTATCATCTTGGAAATTAACAGAGTCACAACCTGTAGGCTGTATCAAACTGCAATTTAAGAAATCTGGTTGAAAAGATTTTCATTGTTTACTATTCTTGAATTTGTGGAAACTGGGGTATTATAAACTGATTAAACTCTTCTAAATTTCTAAAGGCTACTGCCTTTTAAGGAAAATGAAAGAAGTGCTAAGGTCTTCTGCTCAAGGGAGGATTATTAGAATATGTTTAAAATCACACAAAGTTCCTAAACTGAATAAATTAGTTTATGTATATTCAGAAGCAAAATCAAGTTGTGATAGTAAAGTAGTGATGTTTTTAAGTTTGAAATCATAACTCATCATTTCTAATAATTTTTCACACAGACAACTTTTGACAATGTAAAATAAGAACACTGCTTATTGTATGGTTATCAAATGGCTACAAAATGTTTACTCTCTCCAGATTTACTATATTGGCATTGGTGAGTCATATATATTTTATAATAATTATCTAATTATAAAGTATTTAATGATGAAACAATACTAGATTTTATTCCTTTGATTGGAAATTAACTAATTTTAAAGCATGAACAATTCAAAGGTAAAATGGGTGTAGAATGGTAGTTACATAGGAGCAGCCTGATAGCATCCCATTCATAGAGGCACAAAGAAACCACAGTTGAATACACAGTAATTCCTCCTTTGAAAGTGAACTTACTGATCTCAGTTATTATGTTATAGGGACTCTATTTTGTCAAATCATCTCATTTTCTAGATGACAGAGCTGTTGGCAAAAGTAGCTGCTTGGATATCAGTTTTATATTATTGAGCTTTGTGATATATTTTGGTTTCACCTGCTCATGATTTTTCTAAGTTTATATTTAACCTTTTCCTTACTTGTTCAGTTGACATAAAAGAAATTGAGGGAAATATGTTTTAAACAGTGGCTTTTCTTCTTTTCTTTTGACACGTTTTCCATTGTCAGAAAAGAAATCTCTGATTGCTTTGCTTTGAAAACTTTTAGACATGATAACAGTGAAAGAAATACAGGAAGACTGTGATATGTTAGTCATCCAGTAATCAAGTGTGAACTGCTGCTTAATTTATTTTTAAAACTTTCTTTAGATCTTAACTTCAACTTAAATTTGAAAAGTAATACATTGAACTAAAGTAGTATGGCATTGTTTATAGCTTTTTTAATCTCCTAAATATATAGTTATTTCCTTCTAAATGCCTGATATTTCTTATAACTTATGTTAGATTGAAAACACTTTGAGGCCTTGGTCTTTTGTTTTATCTTTTTTTGCCAATCTATATTTAGAACTTAGATGCCTAACAAATATCTGAAGTCGTTAAACCTTTATTGAATGCATGATTAACCGAAGGCAAATGTATAGACCCAAGTAACAGTGTTTTATCAATGATATAAGTAATTACATTGGCTAATCAGTTCTATATAATGGATACATTTATATGTCTTCATCTGTTTAAGAATACATTTGTTTAATAAGGAGGGTTCCCTCTTTTGAGGCATTTATATATAGAGAAATGTTTTTGCAAATTGGTCAAGTTCCAATATCAATGTCAACAAGTACTTATCAAGCATCTAGAATGTGTCCAGTACATAGCTTATTAGTTCTTTTTGATGTCTGCCTGACAATCCCAGGGGAGAAGCAGCAGAAAACTCAATATCTTGATGAGTAGAGTGATGTACTACTTAAATAAGGATTTTTCTGTACTCTTTACAAATCTTTTTCTTTATCCAACAACATTGTTGACTGTCTACCATATGTCAGGTACTAAGTTGAAGGATATTTTATTTTATCTATTTTTACTTATAGTTTTTCTTTTTTTCCAGAAACACATCAAGCACACTTAACAACCAAGCAAACAAAAACCTGAAATTGCTGTCTGAATCAAATTTTCCATTTTTTCATTCATTGGATTTTATTTATTGGACTAATAATTAATAAACAACCACTACTGTATGTCAGACCTTGTTTAAAATATCAGAGATACATCAATAAACAAAAAAGATAAAGACTCTGCTTTGGGAGTATATTTCATTCTAATAGGAAGTATAGACATTAAACAATAAATATAATAAATGGACATATTATAAATAATCTCAGAAGAGGATTAATATTCTAGAGAAAATTAGAACTCAGAACTTCTGCTTCTCCAAATGGAAGGTTGAATAATGTTAAAGGATCCCTTCCACTGAGAAAAATTAGTATATTTGGACAACATGTTTGTTTAAAAATAGACTTGAAGACATGAAAACTAAATAGAATAATGAAAAATTATGAGGCTAAAATCCAACAGGAGAAGAAAATACCTAATAGGAAGTCAATATTCAGTTCAGGTTTTTTTTTTCTTTTCCTGAAAGTATTTAGAGGAGATAACCAAGAAGCTGGAAATCTTAGCAAATCTTTAGTCATCCTTGTAAGCCAGGGAGATAGAAATAAGAATTCAGGTCCTTCCTAGGAGTGGAAGCTGTCTTAATGCTCCAAAGGTATTATCCTTAAGAGTTAGAATAAGTGGCTAACCCTAGACTCATATATATATTTGGTTAAATGTGATCCTGAATTGCTGATGTGTCTGGAACTTTGGCAAATGCAAAAATTTCTCTCTGAAGAAAGATAAACTCATCAAATGTTTCAAGTTCCTTCTAAATTATTTTATATGTAATTTCTGTCTCTTGGTATAAAGTAATCAGGCATGTCAGGCATACCAGGTCACAAATCAACATGATAGAAAAAATAAGAGAAAACAAAAACAGATTCCAAAGGGGTCCAGACAATGGCATTATAGAACACAGACTCTAAAATGACTGTGCTAAATATGTTCTTAAAAAGGCATGATTTGGACTTCCTAGGTGATGCAGTGGTTAAGAGTCTCCCTGCCAATGCAGGGGATGTGGATTCTATCCCTGCCCCAGGAAGATTCCACATGCCACAGAGCAACTAAGCCTGTGAGCCACAACTGTTGAGCCTGTGTGCTGCAACTACTGAAGCCCATGCTCCTAGAGCCTGTGTTCCACAATAAAAGAAGCCACTACAGTGAGGAGCCTGCGCACCATAATATGTCCATTTATTGTATTTATTGTTTAATCTCTAGATGCTGCTTGCCTCAACTAGAGAAAGGCCATGTGCAGCATCGACGACCCAACGCATTGAATACATAAATGAATAAATAAATAATTTTTTTAAGAAGACATGATTGAAAATTTGTCAGTCTTAACAACTAAAAATATTAAAATTTTTATAATTGTTTTATAACTGTAGCACTCCACGTGTAGTGCTAATAACTGAAAGATAGGTTTAATAGCTGTCTTAGTCCATTCAGACTGCTATCACAAACTACCACAAACTGAGTAGCTTAAGCAGCAAACATTATTTCTTACAGTTCTGGAGGCTATAAGGCCAAATAAGTCAGATTTGGTATCTAGTGAGAGCTTGCTTTCTGGTTCATAGACGCTGTCTTCTCACTGTGTCCTCATATGACAAAAGTGGTGAGAAAGCTCTCTGGTGCTCGTTTATGAAGGCAATAATCTCATTCGTGATTAGTCCACCCTCATGACCTAATCACCTCCTAAAGGCCTTGCTTCCAAATGCTATTACATTGGGGATTAGGGTTCAACATGTACATTTGGGAGATTCACAAACATTCAATCTATAGCAGATGGCAGTGCTAAGGAAATGGGAAAACTTGTCTTGGTAATTTATACAGTTGCTGTGGGGTTCCTTCTAATATTGCTGTGATTGGTGTTATGAAGACTATGTAGCCTAGCTAGGACCTCTCAGCATGGTTATTAATTTTTATGTATTTTATGTATTGCTATGTAAATTAACTTCAGGTGATACATTAGTATCAACAAATCCACTGATTTCTGTCAATTTATATAACCATTTTTTATTATATTCTGTTTCTGTACAATAATTCATTTCAATGTTATGCTAATATTGATCACTCTAAGTGCTCAACATTTATGAATAGTATTTAAGCTGTGATTGAACTCATAAGCAAGGGAAATGTAATAATATGTCACCCAATCTGTGCTCCTTGAAAGTATGTTTCAAGTATTTGGGATAAGTGAAGTCTCTTTACTTACATTTTATATATTGATTAGAACAAAACCATTCCTCAGATTATAAAAAAAAATTTGTACCACAATTCACAAAATGGAGATTCTTCAATTGTATTACTAGAATGTTTCCACTACAGAACCTCTTGTCATTGTTATATTGTATCCCATTTTTGTTTCATGAAGGATATTCAAAGAAAATCCATCTTTATTTTCTTACTCTTCAAATGTTTAGAAACATATTTCTTGAGTAGCTTCTTTCTCTTACTATTTATTCTGAATTCATACTAGAATACTGTTTTGGATAGCTATAGAATCCCCAATTTAGAATCTTCTTTCCTCAGAACTCTGAGACATAGTTTTATTGTCTTTTTGTACCTTGCAAATCCAAAGTGTTAAACCAATCTTATTTCACTTATTAGGTAATCTCCTCCTCCTCCTTCCCACACCTCTTCCTCCTCCCCCTCCTCCTCCTTCTTTTCTAATGAATTGAATTCTACACATTCACTAGGGTGGATCAGAGTGCTAGCTGTTTTTCATTTATTGTGGATACTACTCTGTAGAAAGTGTTTGGTGGGGTGGGGAAGATGGCGGCAAAATAGAAGGATGTGGAATGCATCTCTCTCCACAGATGCATCAGGAATACATCAGAAGATGCAATAATGCCCACAGAAAACTGACTGAACACAAGCAGAAGAACTTGGACACCAGAAAGGACTGCAAAGATCCCGACATAACTGGGTTGGACAGAGGGGGAAAAAAAGGAGAAAGAGGAGGAGAAGAAAGGAAAGAGACAGGTCCTACACCCTGGGGTGGGGGGAGCTGAAACAGAGGAGAAATTGACGAATTTAGGGAAACCTCCCTTATCTGATGGGGAAACCCCCTCTGCAACGGGGAATTGGATTGGGTCAGATGGGAGGCATTTGGGACTGTCCAAAGAGGGTGAAGCAGCCAATGTGTGGCAGACAGGAAAGAGAGAGAAACACACAGAGGGTCTGTACCATGGCTCTGCGTGTCCTGGACTGAGCCGTGGGTTCACAGCTGTACTGGGGTCTGGGAGCTGGAATGTGAGAATCAAAGAACTGGTTCAGGGTGAGAGACATTGTTGGCTGTGGGGAGATGGACTGACGGAACAGGAGGGAAGAAATCCGCAGCAGAGAATGCCTGCTGTGGAAAGCTGGATGGCCATGGTTGTGGCGCGATACTGCTGACTCACAAGCAGGGGGGAGGAGCCACTGTTGTAGCCTCTCTTCCAGCACCTGCAAGGAACAAAGGGAGGCCCCCACTGGGCCTGGCTTTTGCACTCAACAAGGGATAGAAAAAGCCCCATGGGGAGGCTGGCCTGGTGTGCCTGCTGCCAAGAGCCAGAAGAAGTCCACAGAGTAGAACATCTCTAGAGAGACATTCCACTTATATCTGAGCCCACCAGCTTCCCTCTGCAATTGGCACCACCACTGCAGCCAGGGCTCCCACGAGCCAAGCAGGGCACTTCTGTGGAATCACACAGAGTTGGGAGGAGCCACTGTTGTAGCATCTCTTTCAGCACCTGCAATGAACAAAGGGAGGCCCCCTCTGGGCCTGGCTGTGACAGTCAACAAGGGATAGAAAAAGCCTCCTGGCGGGCTGGCCTGATGTGCCTGTGGCCAAGAGCCAGAAGAAGTCTGAAGAGTGGCCCAGCTCTGGAGACATTCTGCTTACACCCAAGCCTGCCAGCTTCCCTCTGCAACAGGCACTGCCATCGCTGCCAGGGCTTCTGCAACCCAGGCAGGGTGCTACTGCTGACTCACATGCAGGGGAAGGAGCCACTATTGTACCCCCCTCTCTCCACACACCAGTGCCTACAGATGAACAATAAAGCTCTGCTGGTCACAGAGTAATACAAAAAGCCACTGAGGGCTGCCCATCAGGCAGCTTGTGCAACGCGCCAGTAAAAAACCACATTAAGGCCAGATTTCCTGTACTCGCAGCTGCCGGCATCCCTGCACATTCAGCGTCACCCAGGGAGCTCCCATAATCCAAGCAGGGTGCTACTGTTGAGTCACATACAGGGAGACGAGCCACTATCAAAGTCTCTCTCTCCCCACACACCTGCATCTGCAGATGAACAATAAAGGAAACCCTCACTGAGGCACACCCAAAGAGCTCCAAGGCAGCCTCAGGACCAGACTCTGGCAGTTAGACCACATGCAGAAGCAGGGACAAAACCAAAGCTGAACACCAAGGACAGGGGGACTAAGGAAGAGGTTCTAAAATCTTCCCATCATATATACACTCTACAGACTAAATCCCTGTGATCAGCTAGGTATACCCTATGTCTTTGGAATATCTGAGTAGACAATGAATGTTCCCACAAATGAAAAAGGTCTCTGGCAGCTGTTGACTGTGAGAGCAAGCACACACAGGAATTAGGCCAGATCAGAGCCTAAGTGGACCCCATAGGACTCACAGCAGGTCCAGAGTCCAACCCAGAAGCAGAAGAGGGCCGCTAAGGAGGTGAAGGTGACCTGAGCCTCAAGGCATATACAAGGACATGTAACAGCTGAGACCCCAAGGAAACAGAATTATTATTATTAAATCTATTGCTAGGATCCATTCTGTGGTCAGTTCTAGCTTTTTTTTTTTCCTTCTAAATTACAATCTTAGTCCTAAGGGATCTTCACATTTTATAACATATTTTTTATTCTGTTTTTTACTTCTATTTTTTTTTAGCCTTTTTGTGTATTTCTATTTCTGTTTTTAGCTAGCTCTTTTTTTTAGTGCTGAGTTTATCTCCCCTATATTCTTTTCTTCTTTACCTTTAATACATTTCTCTTTTTTTCTTTTCCTTTTTATATTTCCAGTCATACTATGCTCTTCTGTTGCTCTGTGTTCTATCCCTTTTATTTCATTTTATCTTATTATACTTTTAATCAATATTATTGGTGTCCTCTGTTTCCGTGCTTTATTCTTCACATGACAAAATTCTTTGGTTTTTGTTATTACGTTTTGTCTTTATCTTAGTTCTAATTATAATTGTTTGATTTCGTTTTGGGGACCTTCAGTCTCTCTGGTAGTTCTCTTGCTTTTTGACATATTTGTTCCCTGTTTCTATTTGGTCCCTGTTATATTTGGTCCTCATTTTCACAATTTCCCTGGTTTTTTGTTTGATTGGTTTTTTTGTTTGTTTGGTTTTTGTTTTGAATTTTTGTTGGTTTTCTCTTTGACTGTCTGACTGCATTCTGGAGTTTTCCTGTCAGGTTGCTCTAGTGCTTTATGTTCTATTGGGTTTGCTTTTTGTGTTTCTTGTGTGTGTACATGTTTCCTTGATCCAGTATTTGTTTGTTTGACTTAACCTTTTACCATTTGTCTGGAGCTTGGGTAGACTTTTTAAATCCCCTTTATTGCTGAGATTAGTGACCTCTGGAGTCTGGATTCCTTGACCAGAAGTCAAGCTGGAGGCTCTGGGGAGGGAGCACTGAGTCTAGGACACTAGATCAATAGAGAGTCCTCAGCCACAGGGAAGATTAATCAGTGAATTCTCACGGAGGCCTCTATCAGAGTCCAAGGCCTGGCTTTGCCTGGCTGCCTGCAACTGCCAGTGCTGGATACCTCACACCAAACTACAACCAAGACAGGAATACAAACCCACTCATCAGCACACAGACTACCTAAAGTCATATTAAGCTCACAGATACCCTGAAACACACTACCTGACACAGCCCTGCTCATCAGAGGGAAAAGACTCAGATCCATACACCAGAAAGCAGGCACCAGACCCCTCCCTCCAGGAAGCCTACTAAAGACACTGGACCAACGCCACCACAGAGGGCAGAGAACAGAAACAAGAGGAATTACTACTAGGCAGCACAGGAAAAAGAGACAGTAGATACTATAAATTAGACAAAAGGAGAAAATAAAGAAACACCTTGCAGGCAAAGGAGCAAGATAAAACCCCACAAGACCAAATAAATGAAGAGGGAATAGGAAAATTGCCTGAAAAAGAATTCAGAGTAATGAGAGTAAAGATGATCCAAAATCTCAAAAACAAAATAGAGAAAATATAAAAAACATTTAATAAGGACCTAGACAAGAGGGCAGACAGCAGTATCAAGCAGTATCAGCAGTATTTCATCTTGTGGAACTGAAAACCACAGCCACAGAAAGATAGAGAAATGAAAAAGCAGAGGACTTTGTACCAGATGAAGGGACAGGATAAAACCCCAGAAAAACAACTAAGTGAAGAGGAGATAGGCACCCTTCCACAAAAAGAATTCAGAATAATGATGGTGAAGATGATCCAGGACTTTGAAAAAAGCCTAGATGCAAAGATCAAAAAGTTTATCAAAGACATAGAAGAATTAAAGAGCAAACAAACAGAGATATGCAGCACAGTAACTGAAATGAAAAGTACACTAGAAGGAACCAACAGCAGATTAACTGAGGCAGAAGGGCGAATAAGTGACCTGGAAGACAGAATGGTGGAAATCACTGATGAGGAAAAGAATAAGGAAGAAAGAATGAAAAGAACTGAAGACAGCCTAAGAGACCTCTGGGACAATGTTAAACGTGCCAGCATTCGCATTATAGGGGTCCCAGAAGGAGGAGAGAGAGAGAAAGGACCCGAGAAAATATTGGAAGAGATTATAGTGGAAAACTTCCCTAACATGGGAAAGGAAATAGCTACCCAAGTCCAGGAAGTGCAGAGAGTCTCAGGCAGGATAAACCCAAGGAGAAACATGCCAAGACATATAGTAGTCAAATTGACAAAAATTAAAGACAGAGAAAAGTTATTAAAAGCAACAAGGGAAAAACGACAAATAACATACAAGGGAACTCCCATAAGGGTAACAGCTGATTTCTCAACAGAAATTCTGCAAGCCAGAAGGGAGTGGCACGATATTCTTAAAGTGATGAAAGGGAAGAACCTACAACCAAGAATACTCTACCCAGCAAGGATCTCATTCAGATTCGACGGAGAAATCAAAAGCTTTACAGACAAGCAACAGCTAAGAGAATTCAGCACCACCAAACCAGCCCTACAACAAATGCTAAAGGGACTTCTCTAAGTGGGAAACATAAGAGAAGAAAAGGACCTACAAAAACAAACACAAAACAGTTAAGAAAATAGTACTAGGAACATACATATCAATAATCACCTTGAATGTAAATGGACTAAATGCACCAACCAAAAGACACAGACTGGCTGAATGGATACAAAAATAAGACCCATATATATGCTGTCTACAAGAGACCCACTTCAGACCTAGGGACACACACAGATGGAAAGTGAGGGGATGCAAAAAGATACTCCATGCAAATGAAAATCAAAAGAAAGTTGGAGTAGCAATAGTCACATCAGGTAAAATAGACTTTCAAATAAAAAATGTTACAAGAGACAAGAAAGGACATTACATAAAGATCAAGGGATCCATCCAAGAAGAGGAGCTAACAATTATAAATATATATGCACCCAATATAGGAGCACCTCAATACATAAGGCAAATGCTAACAACTATGAAAGAGGAAATGCAAGGCAGAAATAGAGACACAGATGTAGAGAACAAACACATGGACACCAAGTGGGGAAAGTGTGGAGGGTGGGGGGGAAATGACTTGGGAGATTGGGATACCAAATTGTACACTCTAAACATATGCTGTTTATTGTCTGTTAACTGTATCTCAATAAAAGTTCTTAAAAAAGAAATTAAGGACCTAGAAGCACTAAAGAGCAAACAAACAATAATGAACAACACAATAATTGAAATGAAAAATACTCTAGATGGTATAAACAGCAGAATAACTGAGGCAGATGATTGAGTAAATGAGTTTGAAGTTAGAACGGTGGAAATAACTGCCACAGAGCAGGAAAAAAGAAAAAAGAATAAAAAGAATGGAAGATAGTCTCAGAGACCTGGGGGACAACATTAAGCACACCAACATTTGAATCATAGGTGTCCTAGAAGAAGAACTAAAAAAGAAAGGGTCTGAGAAAATATTTGAAGATGTTATAGTGGAAAACTTCCCCAGTGTGGGAAAGGAAATAGTTAATCTAGTCCAAGAAGCACAGAGAGTCCAATACAGAATAATCCCAAGAAGAAACACACCAAGGAACATATTAATCAAACTAACAGAAATTAAACACAAAGAAAAAATATTAAAGCAGCAAGAAAAAAGCAACAAATAACATATAAGGGCAATCCCATAAGGATAACAGCTGAACTTTCTGCAGAGACTCTGCAGGTCAGAAGGGAGTGGCAGGATATACTGAAAGTCTTGAAAGACAAAAACCTACAGCCAAGAATACTCTACCCAGAAGAAATCTCATTCAGATTCGATGGAGAAATCAAAAGCTTTACAGAGAAGCAAAAGTTAAGAGAATTCAGCACCATCAAACCAGCTTTACCACAATAACTAAAGGAACTTTTCTAGGCAGGAAACACAAGAGAAGGAAAAGACCTACAAAAACAAACCCAAAACAATTAAGAAAATGGTAATAGGAACATACATGTCAATAATTACCTTAAATGTAAATGGATTAAATTCTCCAACCAAAAGACACAGACTGAATGGATACAAAAACAAGACCCATATATTTGCTGTCTACAAGAAACCCACTTCAGACCTAGGGACACATACAGACTGAAAGTAAGGGGATGGAAAAAGATATTCCATGTAAATGGAAGACAAAAGGAAGCTGGAGTAGCAATACTCATATCAGACAAATTAGACTTTAAAGACTATTACAAGAGACCAAGAAGGACACTACATAATGATCAAGGAATGAATCCAAAAAGAAGATATAACAATTTTAAATATCTATGCACCCAGCATAGGAGCACCTCAATACATAAGGCAAATGCTAACAGCCATAAAAGGGGAAATCGACAGTAACCCAGTAATAGTAACAGACTTGAACACCCCACTTACCCCAATGGCCAGATCATCCCAACAGAAAATAAATAAAGACACAAAAGCTTTAAATGACACATTAGACCATCTCAACTTAATTGATATCTATAGGACATTCCATCCAAAAACAACAGAATACACTTTCAAGTGCACACGGAACATTCTCCAGGATAGATCACATCTTGGGTCACAAATCAAGCCTCAGTAAATTCAAGAAAATTGATATGGTATCAGACATCTTTTCCAACCACAATGTCATGAGACTAGATATCAGTTACATGAAAAAAATTGTAAAAAGCACAAACACATGGAGGCTAAACAATACGTTATTGAACAAGCAAGAAATCACTGATGAAACTAAAGAGAAAATCTAAACATACCTAGAAACAAATGGCAGTGAAAGCACAATGACCCAAAACCTATGGGATGCAGCAAAAGCAGTTCTAAGAGGGAAGTTTATAGCAATACAATCCTACCTCAAGAAACAAGAAAAATCTCAAACAACCTAACCTTACACCTAAAACAATTAGAGAAAGAAGAACAAAAAAACCCCAGAGTGAGCAGAAGGAAAGAAATCATAAAGATCAGATCAGAAATAAATGAAAAAGAAATGAAGGAAACAACAGCAAAGATTGATAAAAAAAAAGCTGTTTCTTTGAAAAGATAAACAAAATTGATAAAACATTAGTGACACTCATCCTGAAAAAAAGGAAAAGATGCAAATCAACAAATTTAGATATGAAAACGAAGAAGTACCGACACTGAAATACAACAGAAATACAAAAGATCATCAGAGACTACTACAAGCAACTATATGCCAATAAATTGGATAACCTGGAAGAAATAGATAAATTCTTAGAAAAGTACAATCTTCCAAGACTGAACCAGGAAGAAATAGAAAATATGAACAGACCAATCACAAGTACAGAAATACAGACTGTGATTAAAAACCTCCCAACAAACAAAAGCCCAGGGCCAGATGGCTTCACAGGCAAATTATATGAAACATTTAGAGAAGAGCTAACACCTATCCTTCTCAAACTCTCCCAAAATATAGCAGAAGGAGGAACACTCCCAAACTCATTTTATGAGGCCACCATCACCCTGATACCAAAACCAGGCAAGGATGTTACAAAAAAAGAAAAGTATAGGCCAATATCACTGATTAATACAGATGCAAAATTCCCCAACAAAATACTAGCAAACAGAATCCAACAGCACGTTAAAAATATCATACACCATGATCAAGTGGGTTTTATCCCAAGAATGCAAGGGTTCTTCAATATATGCAAATCAATCAATGTGATGCATCATCTTAACAAACTGAAGGATAAAAACCATATGATCACCTCAATAGATGCAAAAAAAGCTTTTGACAAAATTCAATATCCATTTAGAATAAAAGCTCTCCAGAAAATGGGCATAGAAGGAAATTACCTCAACGTAATAAAAGCCATATATGACAAACCAACAGCCAACATCATTCTAAAGGGTGAAAACTGAAAGAATTCCATCTAAGAACAGGAAGAAGACAAGGGTGCCCACTCTCACCACTATTATTCAACATAGTTTTGGAAGCGTTAGCCACAGCAATCAGAGAAGAAAAAGAAATTAAAGGAATCCAAATTGGAAAAGAAGAAGTAAAATTGTCACTCTTTGCAGATGACATGATATTATACACAGAAAACCCTAAAGATTCTACCCGAAAACGTCTAGCTCTAATCAATGAATTTAGTAAAGTAGCAGGATGCAAAATTAATGCACAGAAATCTCTTGCATTCCTATATACTAACAATGGAAAAGCAGAAGGAGAAATTAAGGAAATTCTCTCACTTACCATTGCAACAAAAAGAATAAAATACCTAGGAATAAGCCTGCCTAAGGAGGCAAAAGGCCTGTCTGCAGAAAAGTATAAGACACTGATGAAAGAAATCAAAGACGATACAAACAGGTGGAGGGATATGCCATGTCCTTGGAATGGAAGAATCAACACTGTGAAAATGACTATACTACCCAAAGCAATTTACAGATTCAATGCAATCCCGATCAGATTACCAATGGCATTTTTCACAGAAGTAGAATAAGAAGTTTTATGATTTATATGGAAATGCAAAAGACCGTCAATAGCCAAAGCAATCTTGAGAAGGAACAATGGAGCTAGTGGAGCCAGGCTCCCTGACTTCAGACTATACTACATGGCTATAGTGATCAAGATATTATGGTACTGATGCAAAAACAGAAATATAGATCAATAGAATAGAATAGAGAGCCCAGAGGTAAACCCAGGCACATATGGGCACCTTATCTTTGACAAAGGAGACAAGAATGTACAATTGAAAAAAGACAGCCTCTTTAATAAGTGGTGCTGGGAAAATTGGACAGCAACATGTAAAAGAATGAAATTAGAACACTTCCTAACACCATACACAAAAATAAACTCAAAATGGATTAAAGACCTAAATATAAGACCAGGCACTATAAAACTCTTAGAGGAAAACATAGGCAGAACACTGTATGACATACATCAAAGCAAGATCCTTTTGGACCCACCTCCTAGAATAATGGAACTAAAATAAAAAATAAACAAATGGGACTTAATGAAACTTAAAAGCTTTTGCACATCAAAAGAAACCGTAAACAAGGCAAGAAGACAACCCTCAGAATGGGAGAAAATATTTGCCAGCAAAGCAACTGACAAAGGATTAATCTCTAAAATATACAAGCAGCTCATGCAGCTTAATACCAAAAAAGGAAGTAATCCAACCAAAAATGGGCAGAAGACCTAAATAGACATTTCTCCAAAGAAGACATATAGATGGCTAACAAACACATGAAAAGATGTTCAACATCACTAATCATTAGAGAAATGCAAGTCAAAGCCACAATGAGGTATCACCTCACACCAGTCAGAATGGCCATCATCAAAAAATCTATTAACAATAAAGGGAAACCTCCTGCACTGTTGATGGGTATGTAATGTGGTACAGCCAGTATGGAAAACAGGATGGTGCTTCCTTAAAACACTAAAAATAGAACTACCGTGTGACTTAGCAATCCCACTGCTGGGCATATATCCAGAGAAAACAATAATCCAAAAAGAAACATGTACCCCAATGCTCATTACAGCACTATTTACTATAGCCAGGGCATGGAAGCAACGTAAATGCCCATCAACAGATGAATGAATAAAGAAAATGTGGTACATATACACAATGGAATATTACTCAGCCATAAAAAAGGAATGAAATTGAGTTATTTGTAGTGAGGTGAATGGACCTAGAGATGGTCATACAGAGCGAAGTAAGCCAGAAAGAGAAAAACAAATACCATATGCTAACTCATATATATGGAATCTAAAAAAAATGGTACTGATGAACCCAGTGACAGGGCAGGAATAAAGTTGCAGATGTAGAGAACAGACTTGAGGACACAAGGTGGAGGGGTAGGGTGGTGCAAAGGGGAATCTGGGATGAAGTGAGCGAGTAGTATTGACATATATACACTACCAAATGTAAAATAAATAGCTAGTGGAAAGCTGGTGCATAACATAGGGAGATCAACTTGATGATGGGTGATGTCTTAGAGGACTGGGATAGGAAGGATGGGAAGGAATTGTGGGAGGGAGAGGATATGCAGATATATGTATAAATACAGCTGATTCACTTTTGGTGTACAGCAAAAACTGGCACAACAGTATAAAGCAATTATATTCCAAGAAAGAGCTTTATAAAAAAAAAGTGTTTCTGTCTGAAGATTTGTCCTTCATTTGGCCCAGGAAAATATTTTACTTTCTATTTTTCTGTCTTATTTTCTTCCTTTCCCTGCTTCTTCCAGTTCCTACTGGAATATATTTTAGGTAGTTGCTAAATATTTTGTATTCTCCAGCTGTTTTCTTGATATTCCAGTATTTTGACTGCATTGTCTCAGCTAATTTTGATTCTCCCTGCATCCTTCCAGGTTGTATCTCCCTGGGACTCAACCTGGACAATTAGCACTGACCTTGGCAGTTCTCTCCAGATGTCCCCTTTTCTGTTTCCCATATTTATCAGTATAATCCTACTTACTTGCAGCTTTCCAGAAATCCATTGATATCTCTGGGCTGCTAATGGATTGCTCTTTTGTTATTGGCATGGTCAAAGATTTTATTTTTTTCCAAAGCAGAATAGGAGGATTGATCTGTAATTCATAGACTGCATTTTATTTACATAATTGTATCTATGTAATGATAGGATGTACCACCCAGAGCAGATAAAAATAACTTTAAACTTAGAATCAAAACATAGAATCAAAAACAAAATTGTCACTTGAATAAATGAGAAAATATTGAAATAAGAGCACCAGGTAATTTGGGGGGTTATTTTCGTAATAGTGTAATATAACTGAGGCATTAATTTAGCAATTCTAGCAAAATAGAGAAAATTCATGAACTATGATGACATTATTTATTGATGAATTTCTTATAATGTCTGTATCTTTAAGAAATAAACCTAAACTGTGGTTATAAAATGAAGCAATATTTTGGTGGTGAGATGTCTTCAAATGTAGATAGATAAAATAGTAGCCTGTTCCTACTAAGCCTGGGGGATATCTGAAGAGCAAGTCTTTTTGTTTTCTTGTAGGTTCAGTGGGACAAGTGAATAAAATTACTCATCATTAATGAAATATTTGATGCGTGCATGACCGTGAGGATTTGTGTATGTGCATACCTGTATGTGTGTAATTGTACGAGCTGAGTTGGAAAGTGTAGGATTTCTTCAATTTAGGAGAAGAAACTCCAATAATTAAATAGTACAGTAACTTCTCTCACTTCTTCAAGCACTGTGAAATATTTTATTTAAATACTTCATTTTTATATTTTTCATTGATATGAACTAACCGTTTGATGAATGTATCAAGTCACCCAGTCATTTTTGTTTTGTATATTTGAGAAATTGATGTGAATGATAGGAAACCAGGCTCATTTCTTTCTTTTCAGATACAGCATTTTTTCATTATATGCTTAGTCAATAGACACTGAAATAACAGTGAGTTCAAGTCACTCTTCGGGAAACTCTAAATCCACCCAAGTTTACATTTCCTACACTGAAATACAGACTGGGAAGGCAGCGTAATAATTTCGTTCCTTGCTACAAAATTAAACAATAAGAGAGAGGAAAAGGTTGGTCAGGATGCTGGGAGCCCCATCTAACAGCCTCCTTCCATACCAGGAGGTTTCCATCAAGTGAACAGGATTGACGAAAAATGAAAGAGAAAAACAGTAAAAGCAAAATATGCATAGAACAATTTAACAGAAAAAGAAATACCAAGGACTGTATTTGTTTAGTTTTATCTGTTACAATACCTACTATGATGGAAAAACTAAACTTCATAAATCAATCTTCAGCTGAATATTGGAAATTGTGAAAACACCCTCCAAACATTTTAAAATTCAGTCTGAGTTAATAACACAAGCTGATAAAATATATTTATGCATATATATTTACATATGTATACTCATATATGACACATATATAAACGTATTTTTTTCTTATTTTAACAACTCAAAGCGTTTGTAGTGTCTATAATGTATTTGATATGTCACTGAAATTAATTAAATCAATTATAGTTAATCTTACCAAAATACCTTATAATTTTTCCTGTATTCCTATGAATAGTAATGTATAACATTTCTTTCACAATTAAAAACAAAAGACATTGTATCATAACGTGTTCAACTGATTCATTAATTGTGCCCTTTTATAAAAGGTTGCTTTCAAAATCATAGGACTAGAGACAAATAAATGGTCCCTAACAAATTAAAGAACAAAATAGATATAGTAGATGTGATAAATAAAAGTTTTACATTAGCAAAGAAAACATTGAAACCATTCTCAAGCAATCTTTTAAGGTTCATCAATCCCAGTTGGGTCACTTTTTATTATTTGTGTGTGCGTGCGTGTGTGTGTGTGTGTGTGTATGTGAGAGAGAGAAAGGGAAAGAGATTGGTTGATGTAATTAATAATTTCTAATCTAACATTAAGTATCTGTTTTCTTCTTATAAAAATTTTCATATTAGAATAACAAGCGCAACTAATGGATTGAGATGTGTATTGTCATTACCAAGTAAATAAATCATATGAACGAATGCACTTATATGTAGTCCTTATAAAGATGAACTACCATGTGACACAGTATTGGCATGCTCTCACGTTAAAATAAGATCAAGCAATCAAAAAGTCTTTTTACATTAACTTTAGTTTTTTCTAGTTTCTCAAAGTGGCAAAGAGGAATTATACTTCCAATACCACAGATTTTTTTTTCTAAAATCTTCTCTTTCTTGGTAACTTGGTATACATTCTGAAGTCATATGTCTGGATTTGCTTATGGTGGTGATCATTATGGTGGTGATATATCTTGCAAAATTTGAGATATGTATATATCTCAAATCACTATGCTGAATACCGAAAGCTAATATAATGTTATATGTCAATTACATCTAAAAAAATATCTAGATTTGATCCCTAAGTTTTCCACTAAGAATTCTTTATTCCACCAAGGTAAGTAGCTGTGACCTTGGGCACTTAATGTAACTTCTTTGTGCTTCCAATTTGTTATGTGAAAAATAGGAATAATTATACCTGTATTTTAGGATTGTTCTGAAAATTAAATGACTTCCAGCACTGAAAGTACTTAGAACCAAGGCTAATAAACATTCCATAAATGTTGCTCACTATTACTATCTCACATGCTGCTATCAGTCCAATATGAACTTGACCTTTTGTCTGTTCCCTTATTCCCATTTTTTCATTTTTGAAACTAACATTTTTCCTTTTCTGTAAATCCGTGTCCTCTTCTATATCTATGCTGTTTCTCTCTTTGTCCCTCACTGAGCTTGCTGGGTAGCTTCCCAACTCTCCAACATATTTGATTCTGCCACATAAAGTGTCAGGAATCTATTAGGCAAAGACTGAATTTTTCTTAACTGAGGCCAAGGCTAAGTATAATTACAACTAAAGTACTCAAAACTGTAGAGAAAGAGAGAATGCCAGTTTTTATTTAAGTAAATTATTCATATGTTAAAAGTATTACATAACCTTGAGCATTGCATCAGGTTGAAAAACAGCCTTCTTCTTGACCACTTTGCTTCACTGTGAATTTTTCCAAAGGTCACATATAAGCTAGATGTACAATTCGTTTAATTTAATGTTCTTAGAATGTAAATAAATTTATGTACTTTCCATTCTCTTAATTAGTTGTACAAGGTGTCCTTATGTTCGGAACTTAACGGGAGTTATGAAAGAAATGCTTTTGAAATATGGGAAAATCCAGTTTTAAAACATACAAACTTGTAAGCAATTAAAATAAAATAAAGTAGTTTGTTATTAACACATCATAGACTTATTTTTAAAAGATTATGAAGGAATTAAAAATAAATGTATTGGATTAAGGGATTACATTAAAATGTGAAGTGCATTACCATTTGAAGTATACTTACCTTTTCTCCCAGTCCTTACACTATAATGATCAGAATGTTTTAAAAATACATCATAACACTAAAAAATGCATTCGTAATTTAAATTAACATAATCAGAACTTGAACTGGCAAATATTCAATTTTGCTTTTAAGGAATTTTAATCATTAACTTTAACAGAGTTAAAAAACTGTGGAACAATATTCTGTTTTAAGAAATAATCAGGTAATTGGTTTCTAGTTATTTGAGTAAAAAGTACTTTACAAAGGCTTTTGTTTTCCCAATAAAATACCTCGTGTTGCAGAAGGGTAGTAATTTAGGTATAAGTATAAAGACTTAGAAGCAAAAGAAAATGGCCTCTAATATTGACTTTGCCAAATTTAAAAGTATAACCTGAGCCTCTGTGTCTCAATTTCATTGTTTGGAAAATGAAGGATTTGGTCTAGTGATTCTGAAACTTTCCATTCTCTTGAAAATAAGTAAGTTCTATTACAAGCTCAATTACCTCATTATCTTTGATGGTCCAAAGACAGTGTGCTTAGCAAATATATTAAAGGTTTTGAGTTGATTTTAGATTGGGTCTTTGATTAATTTCTCAAATTAGCATAGTATCTAGAATAAAGTAGAATAGAGAAAGACTTGTGAAGTAGTCATGAGGAACGGGAAAGCTTTGAGTTATGCCTTTAAGTATATTATATATTACGTTAATTGTTGAGGTCCGAAAAAAGAGAAGACATAGCTTTTCCTTAGAAAAACTTAAAGACTAATAGCCCATTTTTCATCAGTCTTTCCTATACCTTGTTTCACCATAATGGTTTGAACTAGGAATATCTGGTTAGTTCAGAGGCTGAAGTGATTTATTGAAAATTGTGAAAGAAAAATTCAAATGGAGTCAATACTGCTAAGAGAGCTCTCTGAAATGGATCCGGAGGCCATTGAGGAAGTGGGACTTAGACAAGTCTCAGGCCAAATGAAATTTGACCTTTTAACCATTTATTGTCTTACCTCAGGCACCCAGAACATCTGCCCGATGTTCTAGAAATTCAAGATACTTATTGGACCCTTACCCTAAAATAGCTGTGACAGCCAATCCCTTAAGGACAAATATTTCCCTTCTTGCCGTCATAATTCTTGCCAGACAACTTTAATAACCTTATGGATTTGCTCATATAAGCCCCTGACTCTTTCTTTTCCCCAGAACACTTTTTCAGTTTTACCCAAATTGTGTCTCCCAAATTGCAGTTCCTAAGACCCCAAATAAAGCTCTTTATTCTTTGCAACCTTGATACTGATTATTGTTTGACAAAATAAACCTGAAAACTAGTTTTGGTTATGGTTTAATTTTATCAAAATAGTTTCCTGGAAAGTGTCAGAATCCTTTTTCATTCAGCTTTTTATCTTGAGACAAATTAAAATTTATAGAGGATGATGATATTATGAAATGTCCATGCATCAGAAAATATATGAACAAATATAAATATAGAAATCCTCCTATAGTAATGCAAAGATTTATATTTTATTTAGGGGAATAGATTAGTACAAAATATTCAAGATGTTTCTTTAATTTTAGTCACTATCAACCATCCCAGTGAGATAAAGCACCTATCCATGAAAATAAAAAATAAGATCAGAAATTATTAGGACCTCCCTTTTTGGCTGGTGACAGGAGTCTTGATTAAAATGTAGAAAAGACCTAAGATTTTGCAGATGGATGAGCTGGCCATGTCAGTGCAAAATAATCCTGTACCTTGTTACTTTATAAGTGATTTTTTGAAGAATTCCTACCTACAATTAGAATCTTACAGTAGAACTAGATAGGAACTAGATAAGGCAGATAGGAACTTCCCAATTGAGACAGAAGAAACTACCTCCCAGAAAATCATAGTTGAACCAAGACCCTCATGTTACTGTAGCTTAGAAATACAGATTGGAAACAATGTCAGGACTAGAGATAAGTATTTGACAGAAGATTTAAAAGAGGCTGACACAATAATTACTTCAATTAAAGGGTAAAATATAGCACATAAATATAGGATATAAATATTACCTCTGCTATAAAAGGAAAGAGTTAGAGGGTAAGTAATGAAAGAAACATATGGAGAGCTTATGAGAAAAAAGACATGAGGTTACTTTCCATGATGAAATTATATTGTTCTTTAGAAAAAAAGAAGCAGAAGGAGAAGAGGGAGAAGAATAGGAAGAAAAATAGGATGAGAAAAAGAATTAATACAATAAAGGAATAGTACTTGGAGTTCACAAACACATTCATAGCTTTTAGCTTTTATACTAGTCTGGGTGCTCCAGAGAACAGAATATATACATATACACACATATATAAATTTGAGCCCAACAGGTGGAAAATGTCTGCTGAAGGACAAAGAAGAAAAGAAAATGAAAGAATATTACAACAATTATTAGGAAACAATATCTTCTAAATTTTTTTATTTTGAAGTAAAGAAAGGCAAACTAAAGAAAGATTACGTAGCATAATCTTTAAAAAAAAAAAAAAAATTCCCAATGGTGATCTGACTGCCTTTTACCTGGCCATAGCCTAGAATGAAGTATATCACTTGTCAGAATTAAAGGGGAATGTTAGTGCATGTAATATTCTTAAATTTTGTTATTAAATTCAGAGGGCTTTGAGAACAAATGAAGCTGTAAAGAATCTTTGTAAGGTCTTATAGGAAATAATTGTTTAATTAACTTTGTAGGAAGGTAATATTTGGTCAGTTATCAAGGTTCTTTGGAGCCTGATATTAAGGAGGCTAAGGACATGAGTTCAGTCCCTCAAGGAACGTGTCACTGTGTTCATGCGCAAAGGCTTTGCTAATCATACTTGAAGGCTTTCCTCTGATTCATGCCATACATCTCAGGATGGAGCAGAGAGTATGAATGAATCTCTGCTATGGGAAATTAAAGATAATGGAGCCAATAATACCCTATTGGCCCTATAAAGGCAATGACTACCTAGGAGGAAATACCCAGTGATTTTCCATAAGCTAATATTTCTTTCTTTTTTAGTTTGGGTTTTGTTTCTGTGTGCAAGGGTCTTTTTTACTGTTGTTTTTTGGCCACTCCTCAGCCAGATTTATCACGGTCGGTCTATTCAATGTGCGTACATGTTTCAGAAGCAAATAGAATCTGCAGTGACAAAGACAGGTAATTCACACTAACTAGAATATCCCTTATGTTTTCCCACTGTGGGAATCTCCAATATACATTTAGTGCAAAGGCACTTTGTCTGAAATTTCCAGAGAGGCAAGATTTGGGAGAGGAGAGGGGAGGTGTCACAAAATAATTTTGATTCTTATTAGCTTGCATTGCTCAAATCACAGGCTCAGTTCTTTACTTAATTATGTGATTAAAACCACATTTTTTGCCATTTTATTTGAGCTGAAATAACTGTACTTTGAAAGACATATGAAATAAATTATTATAAGTAATAAAAAAGACTCATTAAAAATTATCTTCAGGTAGAGAATCCCCTTGATATTAATTTACATTTCAAATTACAGTGACTTTTATAATATTAATAATAACTTAAAGCCTAGTGTGGAATGACTGTCACCTCACCTATAATGCATCATGTGTGATTATGTAAGCAATATTATATGATATTACAGATAGAAAAGTCATTTAAATTACTTGTCAAGATCAAAAAGTTGCCCACTGGTTATCTAATCTCATGGAAGAATAATGATATAAAATTGCAGGGATGAATTGGGAGATTGGGATTGCCATACATACATTACTAATAAGAAAAAAATATCAAATTATATGCTTTAAATATATGCAGTTTATTGTATGTCAAAAAATTGCATATTATCATGTCATTAGACAATAATGTATATTACTAAGTAGAATATCAATAATTAGAGATCCGGCTAAAGAATTTGAAAATATCTTTCACAATGTTCCTAAGCTATCTTTTTAAATAGAATATTTCAAAATATTGAGATAAATAAGAGATTTTGTTTGTTTAGGAATTAGATGTCTTAGATAATCAAAGATTCGCTCAAAGCCATTCCCTGCACAGCCCCATCAAACAGCTTCTTAATGTGTTTTTTGTATTTATCAAGAAGATTCAAGTCTTGTCATGGTCTGTTGAGCTGACTGACTTTAAATCTTGAAGCCTCATGGGTTTCCCTCTGGAAAGGAAAAAGAATGAATTCAGTACCATACCTCCCTTGAAATTCAGTCCTTTTGTCTAATAGCTTTAAAATTAGCAATGAGCCCAGGGGAGTCATTTAGTGCTGCTCTGAATGTTAAAGCATGAAGAGTCTTTTGATTCAAATCTTGGGAAGCTTAAAATTTTTGTTTTATCTTAATATGAATCCAAGACTTTATTTTTAATTTGATAAATGTGCAAGGCACAATGCCATTTCTTGTCAACCATTTCTCACAGATGGCATACCAAAAGAAACAAACTTTATCTTCCTGAAAAACAAAGTCTTAAATGAACAGCTTATTTCTTCACACATGTTTTCTTTAAAGTGGAAATATTGGTGCATACGAAGTCGACTCAATCAAGTAATCTGTATCTGACATAACCTATAAACTATATGTAACATTCTACCCTGATCATCCACATCTCAGATGCTCTGACTTTTATCTGAGTGATCCTGACTTATTTCTGTGTATGAAGTGAACCTGAATATTATTTTAGTTAAAATTGAAGGGCGGGCTTCTTAGGTGGTGCAGCGGTTGAGAATCCACCTGACAATACAGGGGACACGGGTTCAATCCCTGCTCCAGGAAGATCCCACATGCTGCAGAGCAACTAAGCCTGTGTGCCACAACTATTGAGCCTACACTTTAGAGCCCGTGAGCCACAACTATTGAGCCCATGTGCTGCAACTACTGAAGCCCACGCGCCTAGAGCCTGTGCTCTGCAATAAGGGAAGCCACAGCAATGAGGAGCCCACGCACCACAACGAAGAGTAGCCCCTGCTCACCGCAACTAAAGAAAGCCCGTGCACAGCAGAAAAAGATCCAACACAGCCAATAAAATAAAAATAAAAAAAAATAATAATAAAAGAAAATTGAAGGGCGATCACATTATTTAGTGACTCTTAGGTTAACAGCTTTGAGTTTGATGTATTACATATATTATCTTGCTTAAAATTCATAACAGTGAGGTAGGTGTAGTTTTTCCCATTTCATTAGTGGAGAGACTAAAATTAAGAAAATATAGGTAATTGTCCAAGGCCTTATGACAAGTTTGAGCCTGATCCTATATCTATAAAATGCAACCAGCTATATTTTCATCTCAGAACTGTCATAAGAGTAAAATAAGATACTATTTATAAATCATCTGACATGCAGTAGACACTCAAAATGAATAGTAGTTATTTTGTGTTACTGTCATTATAGTGACCATAGCAGGTAGGGGTGCATGGTTTGAATCAGAATCTCTCTGACTTTGAAACCTCTTTTACCAATATTTTTCAAGAAAACCTGAGTTTTGTGTCTTATGATTTATGTGGAAATTGTGTGTGAAGATTTGATTTGAATTTTTATAAGAAATAAGAACAGTGCTTAAGTATAAATTGGACTCATTTTAATAGAGCTGTAGTCAATAGTATTGTCTTACTGGAAAAAAAAGTTCAAAAAAGTTTTACAGTTAAGTTTATGTAGTTAAATAGGCTTTTCCTGAATTTCAAAAAACTGAAGATTGACTCCTAAACTACTAAGTATGGCCTAATGAGTTCTTAGTGAACTACAAACTTTGCAAGTCAAAATGTGCTCTCATTCTTTTTATTTAATATCAACCATAATTAAATGTTCAAATCATGAATATTAAAAACATCTTTAAAAAGAAATGACTTTTCTAAAATAGAATACCACTTGAATCATAGTGATGACCCAAAATAGTCTACCTTTTTTTTTTAAGTGGAGGTTGATTGATTTTTACTGACAAATAAAAATTACCTCATGCAGATCTGAATAGGAAATGAACACAGGCATTCATTTAAGAAGGATCAACTGCCCTTTTTTAAGTTTCTTTGGGTATGTGTTTTATTAATTGAAATCTGCTTCTTGTTATCTGCCTCTACTTCCACACCATTAACACCTGTTACTAGGCTTTATATGCACGCATGCACGCGCGTGCACACACACACACGTGTGCACAATGTTGATAAACTAAAGAGAATGTTCTAATTTCTTTCTTCTATGTGAATGTCAATAAAAAAATGAAATGCATACTTTCTTTTCACACCTAACTTGTATACTTGAAACAGTGCCCTAATATTTTTTATGTTAGTCTAGTCGGAATTATCAGGAGAAATGGAACCAATATTATATATAAAAATAAGGAATTGGCTCACACAATTGTGGAGGCTGAGAAGTCCCAAGACCTGCAGTCAGCAAACTGGAGACTCAGAAGAAGCCAGTGTGTAGTTCCAGGTCATCTAAAGGCCTGAGAACCAGGAGAGCCAGTGACGTACTTCTAGCTGGATCACCAGCTCTTCTTGTGAGTCAAGAAGAGCTGATGTTTCAGTCCCAGTCCTAAAACCAGAAAAGACCAGTGTCCAGTGCACGCAGTTAGGCAGCAGAAGTTCCCTCTTACAGTCTTTTTGCTCTATTCAGGTCTTCAATTGTTTGGATAAGGCCCATCTGTTCTAGAGACTGAAATCTGATTTATTCTGTCTTCCAATTCAAATGTTAATCTCATCCAGCAACCTCTCAGAGATACACCCAGAATAATGTTTGGTCAGATGTCTGAGCATCCAGAGGCCCAGTCAAGTTGACACATAAAATTATCTATCACAATTTTGAAAATTGTTTTTTATTAAACTTTATACTTCGAGATTATTATAAATTCACATGCAGTATTAAGAAATAATACAGAAAAATTCCAGAGACTTCATGCAGAGAAACCGGTCTTTACCCAGTTTCCCCCAGTGGTTAATGTTTTGGAGGACTATAGTGTAGTAGCACAACCAGGATATTGACACTGATGCACTGAAGGTAAACATTTCTATTGAAACAAAGATCCCCCATGCTATAATTTTTAAACCACACCTACTTCCTTACCCCCACCATACCTCCCAAAGCCTCTGCAGTGACTAATCTGATCCCTGTTTCTAAAACTTTGTCATTTTAAGAATGTTGTGTAAATTAAATCACGTAGGATTGATATTTAAGCTTTAGCTTTAGCTTTTTCACTTAGCATTATTCTCTGGAAATTCACCTAAATTGCTGCATGTATCGGTAATTTATCCTTCGTTCTTTTTTGTTTGTTTGTTTGGTGGGCAACAAAGTATTATTCCTTGGTATGGATCTACCACAGTTTATTCATCGATTGAAAGACGTCAGAATTTTTCAAGTTTTGTCCATTGTAAATAAAGTTGATACAAATACTTGTATCCAGTTTTTTGTTTGTTTTTTTAAATAGAGGTTTTCATTTCTCTGGGCTAAATGCCCAGGAATGCAATTGCTGGGATATGTGGTTGTTGTATGTTTAGTTGTTTTTGTTGTTGTTGTTGTTTTTGTTTTTTAAAGAAGGTTCCAAATTGCCTTCCAGAGTGAGAGTGTCATTTTATGTTTGTACCAGCAATATGTGAATGATCCAGTTTCTCCATATCTTAGCCAATAAGTGGTGTTGTCATTATGTCTATTTTAGCCATTCTGGTAGGTGTGTAGTGATATTTCATTGCGGTTTTAATATGAATTTCCCGAACAGCTAATGCTGTTTGAAATTTTCCCCTGAGTTTATATGCTATCTGCATGCCCTCTTTATTTCTTTTGCCTGGTTCTAATTTTAATTTCTTATATATTCTTATATATTCTGGATATTAGTCTTTCCTTGGATGTGTAATTTGTAAATATTTTATCCCAGTCTATAGCTTATTGTTTCATATTCTTAAGAGGATCCCTCACAGAATGAAAGCTTATAATTTAAATGAAATCAATTTCTTTTTTTTCCCTTTGTGGATTATGTTTTTTGTGTGAAATGTAAGAAAGAACTCTTTGTGTAATCCCAAATTCTGAATATTTCTCCTATGATTTTTCTTCTAAAAAATGTTTGTGTAATTTACATTTAAGTGCTTGATTTGTTTTGAGTTAGCTTTTGTATGAGGTATAAAGTTTAGGTTAAGATTCATTTTTTATAAATAGAATTTATTTTTAAAGAGAGGGGAATTGTTCTATAGTCCTATAATTAGGTCTTAGTCTTTGGTGAGTCTGTAATCTGGACTGTGAATCTTATGAGTGTCTCAGTTATTTTCTTCCCCCTTAGGCGGGACAGGATGGCTAGAGCTGACTTGAGTTGGGTTATTTCCAAACCCTGGTTACAGGGTCCTTGGTTCTGATAATATAGTATCCCAGCAGGTTAGGCTATGGTAAGGAATTCTCCCTGAGGGCAAGCCTTGGTAGGCAGAAGGGAGTGCTCTGATGGACTTCAAAATGGTTTCTTTCCCCTCCCCTGCTAAAGCAGAAGAAAGGTTTTTTTCTGATATTTACTATGGGAATTTGGTCAAGCTCCTGGAGGAAAATATAATAGTGAAGTCTCCGCCTTACTGGTTTCCCGTGGAGTTTTTAACCCTCAGAGCTGTCCACGCTGAGCACCAGCAGTTCCTCCATCAGAGTTAACGTTTTCTTATCAAGCAGTAGTTCCTACGGGGTTTCGATCCTGAAGAGAAATTTATAGCACTAAATGCATACATTAGGAAAGAGTAAAAGTCTCAAATACATAATCAGTTTTTAGTTCTAGGAGGTTTCTGTTTTGTTTTGTAGATACCGTGGGATTTTCTTATGTGAATAATCATGTCATCTGGAAATATGGACACTTTTGTTTCCAATTCCAATGTGGATGAATTTTATATCGTCTTCTTTGCCTCATTGCACTGGCTAGAAATTCCAGCACTATGTTGAATAAGAGTGGGGAGAGTTGTCTGATCTCAGGAGAAAATCATTCAGTATTTCATGAACAAATGTAGGTTAGCAGTAAGTTTTTTGTAGGTACTCCCTATCAAGTTGAAGAACTTTCCCCCGTTCTTATCTTTCAGAGTTTTTTTTGGTTTTGTTTGTTTTGTTATCATGAATGATGGGATTTGAATTTTGTCAAATCCTTTTTTGCATCGATATGATCATGTGATTTTTCTTCTCTAGCCTGTTAATGTGGTAGGTTACATAAATTGTTTCAGATATGAAAACAGGCTTGCACCCCTGGATTAAACCTCACTTGGCCAAACTGTACAAATCTTTTATATATTGTTGAATTCTATTTGCTGATATTTTAATAAGAATTTTAATGTATTTTTGAGGGGTACTGCAATGTAGTTTTCTTGTTATGTAACTCTTTGTCTGGTTTTGGTATTAGTGTATTATCTGTTTACTGAATGAATTGAAGAGCCTTCTTTCTCTGTTTTCTGGGAAGATATAGAATTGATGCTAATTCTTCTTTAAAAGTTTAGAATTCTCCAGTGAAACTGTTAGAAATTCCTATTTTGGAAGTTGTAAAGTTACAAATTCAATTTCCTCAGTACTTATAGGGCTGTTTAAATTAGAGATTTCATATTAGGTATGTTGTGATTAGATTTTTTGAGAAGTTGGTCCGTTTTGTCTAACTTGTGAAATGTGTGTGGATACTGGTTCATAATATTTCCTTATGATCCTTTTGATGTCTACAGAGATATTGTTTCATTACTGATGCTGGTAATTTGTATCTACTCTTCTTTTGTGATCTAGGTAGAAGTTTGTCAATTTTATTGATCTCTCCGTGAACCAGCCCTTTATTTCATTGACTTTGTTTTTAACAGGCTTAGTTTTATTTATTTATATTATCTATATTATTTTCTTTTTTCTGACTGCTTTGAATTTATCTTGTGCTCCTATTTCTAGGTTCGCGAAATAAGGTGTTAGGTTATTAATTTGAGATCTTTCTTTTTTCTAATGTATAAATTTAATGCTGTAAATTTTCCTCTAAGCACTACTTTAGCTGTGCTCCTCTAAATTTTAATAGGTTGTATTTTCATTTTCCTTCAGTTCAGTGTAGTTTTGGATTCTCCTTGATATTTCCACTTTAACGCATAGGTTATTTAGTAGTGTGTTGTTTAACTTCCAAATATTTGGTAATTTTTCTCTTATCTTTTTGTTATTAATTTTTAATTTGATTCCATTGCGGTCAGAAAACACATTCTATATATAATTCCAATTCTACTGTATTTTTTGAGGTTTATTTTGGAAACCACGATATTGTTTAGATTAGTGTATTACATGTGAGTCCTTGAAAAGACTGTGAAATCTGATGTTAAGTGGAACATTCTGTAACTGTTGGTTATAGCCTATTGGTTAATGGCATTTTTTTAGTTCTCATTTATCCTTGTTGATTTTCTGTCTAGTTGTCCTTTCAATGTTGAGAGACGTTGCCACACAGGTCTACAACTGTAATTGTGGATTTGTCTATTTCTCCTTCAGTTTATTATTTTTGACTTTATGTACTTTGCAGTTTTGTTGTTTGGTGAATGCACACATAGGACTGTTTTGTCTTCTTAGTAACTTAATACTTTTATCATTATATAATGTCCTTCTCTGTTTCTCATCATTTTCTTTGTGTTGTATCTGATATTAATATAGCCACCCCTGATTTATTTTGACTGAGGTTTACATGATATATCTATATTTCTCTGTTCTTCTACTTTCAACCTGCCTATATGATATTTGAAGTGAAGCCTTTTTTAGACATCACACAGATCATGTTTATTAATCCGGTTTGCCAAGCTCTGTCTTTTAATTGTTGTATTAATACCATTTACACCTAATGTAATTGTCAATATGTTAGCCCTAAATTTGCCGTTTTATTATTTGTTTCAGGTTTGTTTTCTCTGGTTCTTGTTCATCTCCTTTTCTTTTATTGCCTTCCTATGGGTTACTTGAACATTCTTTTAGGATTTCATCTTGATTCATTTATAGTGTTCTGAGTATATCTCTTTTTATATGTTTTGTGTGGTTGCTTTCGGTCTTATCTATGCGTAACATTTTACTGATATTATTTTACCGGGTTGTTTTTACTGGAAATAACATTCTGACAGTTCTTTCCTTTTAACATCTGAAAAGTATTGTGCCATTTCTTTCTCGCCTCATGGTTTCTGATCAGGAATGCACTGTCGTAATTGATTTTTTTTCCAATATAGGTAATGTATCCATTTTCTCTGGCTGTTTAAAAATTTTTTGTTTTTTAATTTCACAGCAGGTTAATTATGGTGTGTGTTGGTAAGGATTTGTTTTGTTTAGGTTTACCCTATTTGGGTTTTGTTCTGGAATCTGTAGAGTTCTGTGTCTTGCCAAGCTAAGTTTTCAGTAATAACTACTTTGAGTACTTTTTTTCAGCCCTGCCATCTTTCTCCTCTCCTTCATGACATCCAATGACATGAATGTTAGATATTTTGTTATAGTCTTATAGGTCCCTAAGGCTCTGTTCATTTTTTTAAAGTCTGCATTCTCTCTGTTATTCAGATTGAGTAATTTCTCTTGTTATGTCTTCTAGTTAACTAATTTTTTCCTGTTCCCTCTATTTGACTATTGAGCCCAAAGAAGAGCTTTTTATTTTGATTATTTTGCGTATATTTTTTAAAACTGAAGTTTTTATTTAGTTATTTTTATGTCTTCTATTTCTTGTCTGAGACTATATTTCCCTGCTAAGGCTTTCTATTTTTTCACGTGTTTCAAGTATGTTTATAATTTCTCCTTGAAGCAATTTATGTTGACTGCTTTAAAATCTTTGTCAAATACTTGTAATATCTCTGTTATCTTGATGCTGTCATCTACCGATTGTCTTTTTTTCATTCAAATTCATTCAACTAGGTTTAACTGGTTCTTAGTATGATGAATATTTTGCATTTGAAACCTGGACATTAAAATTATTTGATGAGACTTAGATTCTGATTCAGAACTTACTTTACATGGCTTTCTTTGGTGCAGCTCAGGCAAGGGAAGTGTGTGCTGCTTCATGCAGTCAGATGGAGGTACATGTTCTGGCTTCCCATGCAGCCATTTGACACCTGGGTGTAGGAGCTTCTCATTTCAGTTGGGCAGGGTTGGTAGTTCTAACTCCCCATGAGGCCTCCAGTGACAACATGGTGGTGGTGACCTCATTACCACTAGGCAGTGGTGCAACTCTCACCTTTCTGCTTGGTGGTCTCTAATACTGTACCAGTGGGGGTAAAGAGACACCTCATTTCATCTTCCTGAGGATGGAAATCTAGATTATCCCTTCTTTCCTTGATGCTGTGTATGGGCATGGGGCCAACATTTTCTTCTGTGGTGTTGGGGTGAAAAGGAGCAGTTTTTGTCAAAAAGTTTTATGTTTTCCTGTATTGCCTCTTTTCTGGTTGTTTGGCTAGAGAGAGCAAGCTTTTCTTGTGTCCTTTTTTTTTTTTTTTAAATATGTGCTTGTTTTTCTCTCTGGGTTACTGCCTTCTTACACTCAAAGTCTGGGATATTTGAGGCAAAAGGAAAACCTTGTTTCATGAATCATGAGGTCCCTAATAGGTCTACTTTCTTTATGCTTTACAGAGTTTTTTTAAATTAAAAAATTTTTTTTAGGTATAATGTGCAGGTTTTTTGGTTGTTCTATCAGGAGAACTATGGAAAAATATACCTATTCCACTTTTCTAGAAGCAGAAGTCTTCTCTAAATTTTTACTTTTTAAAAAATGCTGAGATCAAAAATCAAATTATGAAATGAGACATTGATGCACATAAGGATGAAATATTAAAATCAATAGTAGTTCTGATAAAGCTCTCTTTTCTCTCTCTCTGTGTCTCTGTCTCTCTCTCTCTCTCTCCTTTCTCTCTCCATATCTATGGCTGAGCCATCTATAGCTATTGATATATTACTTGCCATTATTCATATCTATTTTAATTCACAAACTGCTGTACTCATATTCATGCATATTAAACTCATATCAATACCTTATCATCAGTATTTATACTAAATCTTCCTCCTGCCCTATATAGGACAAATGAAACTTCTAACTCTAATTTATTTTATATGTGGCTTCCTTAATATATCTTTGCTTTGTATATGAAACCAATGTAAAGCCAGTTCATTTTGGAATGTGAAATAAACCAAATGTTTTATATAAATTTGAATTTCTCAGTTATTACATATTTACATATTTAGCAACTATTTATTAACATCCATTTGGACAAGAAACTTTGTTATTAGTTGGGTATCAGTAGCATATTAGACAAATATGGTCTTATTGCCATGGGATATGCATGTTATTCTATTGATATATTTCATATCCTTTACCGTACCCACCTATCCACAAATACTTTCCACCATAAGTACACACACACACACACACACACAAATACATAGTATTGCACATAGTAACACATCTAGGTAGAAATGAATGTTCTAGTAGTAGACTCTATTATTTGCCAAGGCTGGAAAGTGCTTAAGTGAAAATGACAATTTTCACTGGTGACTGAAGAGCTAATTAATTATCAACTTCATCCTTCATGGATTTTTTTTTTTTTCTGATTCTGGAGATCTCCTGCTTACCTTTGTCTGGTTCCAGGAACAGAGCATATTCCTAAGCATTAAATTTTCAGAGAGACAATAGAAATGCAACTTGAGGCTGCCTGTCATTTCTGGTGGAAATAAAAACACCAAACCATTCCCTCTCTCTTTCTCTCATATTCACTACTGATATGGAGCTGTAAAGTAAAACATGTTAAAAATATTTTTCCTTAGTAGGGTGTAATATTTATTTAATTGTGTGAGTAGTATTTTGTTCAAATTTTGAGATACATTTTATAGTCTGCACACTTCTCTAATTCAAAAGTGAACCATATAGATTACTCTTGCCTCAAGGACAGGGGCTGTCTTTTATCCACTCTTTTATCACCAGCTCCAGTCACAGTGACTCATGCTTATTAGATGATGGTTGAGTCAAGAATTGAATGGCAAGAAGGAGTCAGCTAATATCTGGTGGCAGAATGTTCCAGCCACACAAATGTCAAGGGCACAGAATAGAGCATAATAAGCAAGAGCCGAACATGTATTGTAAGGACAGAGAGGAAGAGAGTGTAGAAAGAGAAGAGCCAGGGAATGAGCTTCATGCTGTTTCAATATGTGTAAAAAAGTGCATTGAGCACACAGTTAACTTCCCAATAAATCTGTATATGTATATATATTCTTTTTCAGATTCTTTTCCCTTATAGATTATTACAAGATATTGAATGTAGTTCCCTATGCTATGCAGTAGGACCTTGTTGTTTATTTTACATGGTAGTGTATTTCTGTTCATCCCAAACTCCTAGAGTTTATTCCTCCCCCGCCCCACTTCCCCTTTGGGAACCATACGTTTATTTTCTATGTCTGTGAGTCTGTTTCTGTTTTGTATATAAGTTCATTTGTATCATTTTTTTTAGATTCCACATATAAGTGATATCATATGATATATGTATTTCTCTGTCTTACTTCACTTGTATGATATTCTCTAGATCCATCCATGTTGCTACGAAAGGCATTATTTCTGTCCTTTCATTGTGTATATATATGCCACAAATGGACACACTTAGGTTTCTTCCATGTCTTGGCTGTTGTAAATAGTGCTGCTATGAAGATTGGGGTGCATGCATCTTTTCGTCTTGGGAGTTTTCATTTTTTCTCAATATGTGCCCAAGAGTGGGATTATTGGGTCATGTGGTAACTCTATTTTTAGTGTTCTACAGAACCATAGTGGCTGCACCAATTTACATTCCCACCAACAGTGTAGGAGGGTTCCCTTTTCTCCACACCTTCTTCAGTATTTATTATTTGTAGACTTTTTGATGATGGCCATTCTGATGGGTGTGAGGTGATACCTCACTGTGGTTTTGATTTGCGTTTTGCTAATAATTAGCAACGTTGAGCATCTTTTCATGAGCCTGTTGGCCATCTGTATGTCTTCTTTGAAGAAATGTCTATTTAGAACTTCTGCCCATTTTTTCATTGGGTTGCTTGCTTTTTTGATATTGAGCTGTACTTGCTATTAGTATATTTTGGAAATTAAGCCCTTGTCAGTCATATTGTTTCCAAATTTTTTTCTCCAAATGTAGGTTCTTTTTGTTTTATTTATGGTTTACCTTTTCTTTGCAAAACTTATAATTTGATTAGGGTCCCATCTTTGCTTTTTAACCATGTTTAAAGTCCTGCAATGAATTAATAACTTTGGTCAAAGGAATAATATATTCATTGGAATCCTCCTTGTCTTATTTCTTATGTTTTTGGAGAAATAGAAGTGATGCCCTGAGTCTCTGTTGGTAATGGCACTGGTGGAAGGGCATTGACAAAGTCTGGTGCCATGGCCTTTGTTATGTCTCTTAGTGACCCTTCCCTTAGTTTGGCTGGTGGGGATGGGGTGTAGGGCTACCTCCATATCTTTCTTTTGGGCTCTGCTGTCACTCACTTCAGAAAGGGAGCTGAGAAGAGGCATATTTCTCCCTATAAATTTGTCTGACCTCCTGCATGATTCCACGAAAGAAAAGAAAGGTGTTTGGTGTCACAGTGGTCATGATGATCTTGGAATTCCAAGATGAAGGAGGTGGGGAAAGGCTAGTACTTGTTGGAATCCTTCTTAAAAAAAAAAAAAAAGAGTTCTAGAGAACGTTGATAAAATATTAATATGCTGCTAAAATTAAGTTGAACATTTGTGATTCTTAATCTCACTTGTAACCTGAAACTACCAACTTTTCTCCCTTCCAGGCTTCAGACTCTGCTGTTTCACCCTTTGATATACTCTAGCTGCAGTTTCATTGCCTGTGGCTCCTCTCAGGATGACTTGGAAGCCTTAAAACCCCCTATGATCTTGTGATATCTTTTTATCAGAAAATGACTCTTGTGCCTCTGATTTAGAAACCCACTGGCATGGTCTCAAATCTCTTGAAAGGCTCCTGGTAATACTCACAATTGTAAACTGTTTGGTGCAGATGTAGGTTATTAATAGCTATCCTTTGACTATTTTTTAATTCCCCTTGATTTTTTTTAACAATTTACTTTCCTATATAACAACCAAATTGAAATAAAGACTACCTAATGGTAAGAAGTTTAATACATACTGCATAAAGCTTGAGGGTCCCGGGTCTATAACACTGTTGAAACTGTAAGAATTCTAATTCCTTATGAGAAGGTTCAAGTCACTGATTGATGGAAGCTGGTAGTTAAAGCTGTGCCAGTTCAGTTTCCCAGTTTCTTAGCTTTAGCCTGTCACCCACCTAAGTTCTTATTCTAGGCTCCTTGTGACGACTAAAAACTCCATTTAGAAGTAAAAAGACAAGAACTGCTCTACTATTTACAATGTTGGGCTAAATCAGGAATGAAAACATGTGCTTGTGTTTTGTCTCGTTTGCATTTGTGCTTTAATTTTATTCGAAACAGTTTGAAGTTTTATGTCATCCTGTTCTGCTATGACATGACACTTTTTGGGAATTGATTTAAAGAAATAAACGCTGGATCTGTACACTTTGAGTGCCGTTTATAAGTAATTAGTTGTAGGCATAGAAATTAAAACTACAGATCTTCATATTTTCGTTGCCTGGGATTTTCATCCCCTCAGGCTATCTTTTTTCTCATATGAAAGTACTGCCAGTAAATCAGTGATTTTTAAATATACCAGGGCCTGAAGAAGGAAAAGAGAAACAAGATTTCACTTTAGATGGAAGTGATCTAAACGAAGATGCTCAAGAAAGATAGTGTCTATGAATGTTTTCAAGTGATCTAGAATCTAGAAAAATATCATTATCGTATTATGCCATTCCTTTGAATGTGAACTTGAAACGTGTCTGAAAACTCCCTCTTAAACTTTGTTAATCTGAATCTTTAAAGATGCCAGGGGAATGCAGTGTTCAGGCTGATTTTTACTATGAAATGTTTCCCAGAAACGGACATCATGAAGTGAGGTTTGGTGGTGGCATCTTAAGGAAGATGCTTCTGTTCTCAAAGCCCCATGTGAATATGGCAGATGAAAATTGAGAATTTTGATGAGAAGAATCAAGACTAAGAAATATTACCATTTTCCAACCATGAACAAATCATAATCCCATCTACAGAAATCATTCAAACTTCCTTTTACATAGGCAGAAACTTAGAAAATAGGTTTTCCACTGCTTGCCCACTCTAATTCATAATTATGGATTTTATCAATAGCTGCCTGCCATTCAAGTTAAAATGTACATATGCGTGTGGCATACAATGGAGGAAAGTTTGCTGTTTGTCACCCTCAACTTCTTTTATTCAAGCGGAAAAATCAATGGCTTTGGAAAGAAGATACAGGGTTCAGTTGAGAAACAAACAATTGAAATGAGGCAACTATACAGTCAAAAAAAAAAAAGGAGAAAGTAAAGGAATGAGTACTGTTTTAAATGGTGTTGAGAAAATTTCTGCTGCTCTTGGTTAAAGCACGTGAAAAGAAAGAAAGAGGTTTTTGAAATGAGATTATTTTTTCAACGTTGTTTATGCATCATTCTTTTACACAGTTATTGAGATTAGTGAAAACTCATGTACACTGAACTCAGGCTAACAACATATAAAGTTTTAAAATACATTTTAGTCTTACAGTGGTGCTTTCCAGCCAATGCTGGAACTTAAGCGTGTGAAGCACTTTTCAGCAATCAGTAGGATTATTTCCATTGTTAGTGAGGATTATAGAGACAAATTAAGGATGGTTTCTTTAAAAATCACTGTGGCAGATTGGTTCAGGAAGAGTGAAGTTGCTTTCCAATCCAATGTTATCTTAGGCTTGTGACATTGAATATTTGGAAACACTTGGATATTTTTTGCATTTTGCAATGAATCATTTTTTTATAAATGGGTTTCTTGAGTAGTTCTGCTAAATTTACACCTCAAATCTGAATCTTGGACAAAGAGGCACCACAAAGGGAAGCTTATATAAAAATGAAGAGTGCTTCCAGTTACACCCTAAATGTCACAATAGGAAGGTTTGATTTTTAATTTCAAACTTTAAGAACATATAAAATTTTGTTGTAATTTCTCCCTTGCCTTCAATATTACTTTGCAATCAGTCTCATTCTAACTTCCTTCACAATAAATGTTACCAATCTCTTATCGAAAAAGATTATTGTATGAATTACAACTGAATGCTAATAAAAAACTGCTTTATGAAATATAGGTTATTGTAGGTTCTTCTTCAGAGAAGTGAACCCAGTAGTTGCTCATGAGCCATTTAAGCCTTTAAATGCAATTTAAATTGCAAATGTAAACTATCAGAAGGAAACACCTGTAAGTTTTCAATGAGGCATCCACTGATTTTTAACCAAATCAATAAATTGTAGCAGGACAATGTATTTGCACCACCCAAAGAAAACAAATAAAGACTATCTTCTTATTATCATAAAAGCAATAAAAAAGGCTTGCACAGCAATCTTCCCTTAATTTGTCTTTCACTCTGCACCATAAAGATAACAAAGTGCTGCATTTCCAAAGAACATATTGTTTTACTCTGTATGTTTTTCATCACTGAAGTCTAGAGAGTATTGTTTTTTAATTTGCTGGTGAAATCCATCAGTTAGAATTAGTCTAAATGTTGTAGGAGGATAATGACAGTGGGTATGAAAGGGAGACGGATGTGGAGTATGAATTAATGGTGCTCTTACGGCACTTCTCATTGGATTCATGGCAGGGCTTATCCGATGAGTAAATAATTTATGGCTATGTCAAAACAGGGCAAGGAGAACATGGCTGAAGTCATCTGATTAGAGACACTCATGTAAGAATGATGGAATCAACCTCTGTGATTAATTTATTAAATCCTTATATATGAATATCATTTTTTAAATTGCTGACGTAGTCCTTAGTTCCTTGGCCTCAGTGTCAACTAAGCAAAGTTTTTATTCCTGTCTGCCACTAACAAGCTACAGGACTTGGGGACATTTACTAAGGTGAAAAGTGTGAGTCTTCATGTTTTCCCCGTGAGAAGAAACCTTTAAATTTTCTCCCATCTTTAAGGCTCTCTGATTCTAGTCATTCTAATAGGGGGTGATCCAAAGTTCACTACATGCAAATCCTGATTAGAAGTGTTGACTTCCCTGTCTGGTGTCATGAAGATGCAATGCTCATTAAAAGGTAGGATTGATCTGTTTCCAGTGTGGCTTTCTGTATTGGAAAGCTTAAACAGCCATCTCTGGTGGAGTTGGAGTGAAGCTTAACACTACCACGTTTCAGGTGTTTTCCCACTGACCTCTGTTCTGAACCAGAAAAGTTATCAATAATAATGAACATGATAAATTAATTCCTTCCTGAAACACATAATTGGCACACAAGCATGGGCCAGCCTAGGACATCTTGGATGCTTTGTGTCTCAGACAAGTTATTAAAAAGTATGGTTGGTGGGTAAGGTAATCAAACTTGGTACAGTATATGGAAAAGTAAGAAAAGATGGAATAAGCAACTTAAAATGCTTGGTCATACTATGGAGAGGGTCCAGCATAGGATAAAATATGTTTTTGCATAGAGCCTCTCAACCTGGCCAACAAATGGAACAGAAATGAACATGAACAAATCTGGAACAAATTTGAAAAAATATATATGGATACAAACATGGCTAATTTTTATATTCATTATGCCACAGCACAGACCTTCTCTGGGCCACAAGTAGCCCTTAATTCATAGCCTGCAGAAAATTGCTCATAAATACAAGTGAAATGAATCCATGGTGGAATTTAGCAAATAAATTAGATCATCATTCTGCATCTTTACGTACGTCAATAATGTTTAAAATCTACTGTGGATTGAATAGTGAACGTTCAAAAATTTTAAATTCATTGAAAGAAAGAAAAAGTATTTCTGTTTCAACCAAGTAAGGCAGTATAATTAAGTCAGTCAGATTGAATTAAAACAGCTAAATTAACTTGAAGCCCTTTTTGCTATCCATTGTAAGTCTGCAATTTTTAATTAATGTTTAAAATGCAGTTTGCTTGTAGTTGATATTTAATTTATAGCTATAAACAAAATATGTAAGTTTATGGTAATTTGAATATTTTCCCCATGAAAGATTCTTCTGGCCTTAAAATGATAGAAAATGAATACAAATACAATTTAGCTCTTTTGTAATTAAAATAAATGTTTTTCTTTCTTGTTGTTCTACTTTTAAGTAAATTAAAACTTAATATACCATAAACACCAAGTAACTGGGGTATTAATTGTCTTTGAAACATAGCTCACAAACTATGGAATCTGAGCTAAGTGGATACAGATTTTCCAAGCATCCCATTTGAAATTCTAGGGTAATTCCATATCATATTTCATAATCAATTGTAAGTAAAATGATGGACTCTTAGGGGAATATAAATTCATCGGGGTACATACGCTATATAATCTGGGCCTTATTTCTTTGTCAAAAGATCTATGATTTATTTAGACGCTTATTATAAAAACTTAATTCTAATCAAAATATAAAATTGTGTTAAAATCTACATTTAGTTTATATATTTTAAAGGAAACATGACATCACACCATATAATTTTATATAAATATGCTAAATTTCTTGTATATATGAAAATGATTTTTGAGGAAAATAAATATAATTTTTCTGAAATTTAAAAAATAATTACAGAAAAATCAAATGCTCCAAATCAAACTGAAAAATGAGCTTATGACTGTTACTGATTTATTGTGCTATTGGAATCTGTGAGATGTGGAATAAAAATGTATGAAAATTTTGCAAATTTGACCTAATGTTTGGCAACAATTGAAAGCAGCCTTTCTCTGGTAAAGGTTCACACAGAGGTTTGCCAAGTCTTTAGATGCATTTCCCAATTGTGCCTATTCTAGATTTCAAGGAGTGCGAATGTATAGAGACCCAGTGCTGAATAGGCACAGTTATCTATGTTTTTACAAACTTAAATCTTCATGAAATTGTGTTATGACTGTTTCTATGTCAGGAACAAATAGAGCGATCATGCATTTTTTTCACTTATTTTAGTATTTCAACCACTTGTGTAGGTAAGTCTATTTGAAAATTAATTACCTTCCAAGAATATATGTAATCATTTACTAATGAAATTCCCACCAAAGTCAGAATAACGATAAAGAACATAAACTAGAACCTTTGCCTTTGAGATTAATGTTTCTACATCCAAAATGTGTTTTGGTCATTCACCAATTTTAAAATTAGAAATGTTTAGTGAATTACTTGTGGCAACAATATTTTGTAATCTTCTAAGACTTTTTATTTTCTTGTGATAATAATGCTAAAAATCAATATAAACGGCATATTTTCAATTGTGAATAATATAGGAATATAAAAATATCAATAATATACCGCCACATAATAATAGTGCTAAACTTTAAGTGAACGTGTTCATGATGGTTTTCACCCTTTTATTTTTAATATTTTCCAATGTTATATGTTACTTTAGTATAAACAAAAGCTGGAAATTATTTTTAAAAAATCTGTTTATACGTTTATGTGTGTACAGCACGCTCTTAATTATTACAGAAAATACACAGAGTCAAAAGTTGAGAAAGAAATATACTATAAAACTAAAAGTGGCTGTTTTTGAGCATTGGACTTTTAGGTTATGTCCTTCCTTCTACTTTTTTGAACTTTCCAGCCTTTCTTTACTGAGCATATTGATGGCAAAAATATATTTTTAAAATTCTGGGTTGTCTGTAACATGATCACATTTAAAGAATTAATATTTAAATAACAGTAACTATTGGTTCTCTCTTCTTTTTTTGGCAGATAAAGGTGGTTCTATTTATTTATTTATTTATTTATTTATTTATTTATTTATTTATTTATTTATTTTGGCTGTGTAGAGTCTTGTTTGCCTCGCTCAGGCTCCAGGGAACGTGGACTCTGTAGTTTGCAGCATGAGGGCAAGCTCAGTAGTTGTGGAGCATGGGCTTAGTTGCCCTGAGGCATGTGGGATCTTAGTTCCCTGTCCAGGGGTCTAACCCATGTCCCCTGCTTTGGAAGGTGGACTCTTTACCACTGGACCACCAGGGAAGTCCCTCCATTTGTTCTTTAATCTCTGTTAAGGGGATATATACACTCCAAGGTAATGCCTTTACTCAAGATTCAAAAAAAATTTTGAAGGTGAAAATTTATTTTCATTTATAAAATATAGATGCAAGTTTTTGGTAACTTGACTGAACCCTGAGACATATGCACCCGTTTAAAAATTTTAGGTTTTGATTCCTTTACTCCTGATGTCACAGTTGAGTAAAAATGCTGTTAAACAAAAATTGTTGCTTAATCCAAAATTGAATTAATCGAATAGTCTCCTTGGATAAATTAAAAAATATATTTTATTAAGAAATAAAATTATTTTTTAAAAATGTAAAAAGTTAAAAAGCCTTTAAAAACTTCATAATAGAAAACTATTTGAAGTATAACGGTATACTTTGTAAGCGTCATACACTAAATGTAATTCAGTCTTTCCTAGATGGCTGAAAATCTCACAATGCCCAAATCGTTGTGAATGTTAGCTTGACTGTAGAGTATCATAACTGCAGACTTTCCATTTCTTAGTAGCAATAGAACCACACTGCCTATCAACTTTAACTTAACATTTTCTGTAGTAAATATAGCTCTCTTTGCCATTCCACAAACATGTCTCGATTATTTCTACTTCAAGCAATCCCTGGAAGTGAAGTAAGTTCTTACTTCCCTCACCCATCATCCTACACATTCTTTCCTTGATCATTTCGAGTATCTCCTTCTCAGAAAAAGTTCTCTGTGACGACACCAGTGCATGTTAGCTTCCTAGCCATATATATATATTTTCTTCTAAAAGTTACAGTCACGGCTTCCCTGGTGGCACGTTGGTTAAGAATCCACCTGCCAGTGCAGGGAACATGGGTTTGATCCCTGCTCTAGGAAGATCCGACGTGCCGCGGAGCAACTAAGCCCATGCGCCACTACTGAGCCCACGCACCACAACTACTGAAGCTAGTGCTCCACAACAGGAGAAGCCACCGCAATGAGAAACCTGGGCACCGCAACGAAGAGTAGCCCCTGCTCACCACAAATAGAGAAAGCCCTCACACAGCAACGAAGACCCAATGCAGCCAAAGATAAAATAAGTAAATAAACAATAAAATTTAAAAGATAAAGGTTATAGTAAGCAAGCTTCATTTTCTTCATAATTTACAACCTAATTTATAAAATATAATGTTTAAACAAATGCAATCTAAAGTAAATGGAGGAAGTATTGGTTTTTGTATGGGATGATTACCATATCACGTTCCCCAGACTTCTATGACTATATTTTTTCTAATAGTAGTGTGTTGAGAAAATAACCTCCCTTTTTTATTTTTATAAGTAGGAATAATAATTTCTGTTCATCTTCAAGAAAAAAATAGTTTTTTCTTATAATTAAATCAAGATTAAATCTGATAAGTCCTTAAATAAAAGGTGTTAAATAATGTATGGGCAATATCTTCATGATTATTTTATAAAGCATCCAAGGAATTTGTTAAAATGGAAAGGTTTTGTTTCATTATTTTTCCTCTTTTTCATTAGTCAACTCTCTGTAAGTGTGTTGAGGGGAATATTAAATTTTGCCGAAGCAATTATGCAGTGAATGAGATAATATGCTTCAGGTACTATTATTTCTTTTTCTTTTTTTTTCTTTTAATTTATGCAGACTTCATGCACTGCTGGGCTGGTTGAAGTATAGAATTCAGGCATTGTAACTGATCTTTTTAACTTGGATACCAAAATGTTGAGTGTAGCTTTCAGCTAGTGTCTTCTGGGTCTAAATATTTATCTATAAGTACATGTATAGATATACCTATAAGATAGAAATGGCAAATACAGTGTTTACTAAAGCATATGCATATTAACATATTATACATTGAAAGTGCCTGTCAAGGCAGGGGTGGAGAGGTGGGGGAAACTTTAAATATGCTGATCAGTGGAAGGATTTCTGAAGATGTTTTATTTGATCTGAGTCCTTCAGACTGTGAGAGGTGAAACCAAGTATAAATCCATGGAAAAGCAGAGGGACTATCCATTACATGGGCCCAGAAGCTTGAAAGGCCTTCAAGCAGTTAGGGAACACAAGAGACCAACTGGAACCTGTGAGCCAAAGACCAAGAAGAGATGAGTTTGGGAAGATAGTCAGAACCCTGATCACACAGGGTTCTGTATGACACAGCTAGGACTTTGAATTTTTATTCAAAGTGTAAGGGAAGAAATATGTTTTAACCAGCTCTGCTATGGATGGGAAGGATGCAGGTAGTGGTCGGTAGTTATTAGCGTTATACTTTCAAAAGCTCTACTAAACAGTGAGTTATATGGACTTTCCTGGTGGTGCAGTGGTTATGAATCCACCTGCCAATGCAGGGGACATGGGTTCGATCCCTGGGCAGGAAAGAGTGCACATGCCACGGAGCAACTAAGCCCATGTTCCAAAACTACTAAGCCTATACTCTAGAGTCCTCGAGCCACAGATGTTGAGCCTGTGTGCCACAACTACTGAAGCCCGCAAGCCTAGAGCCCATGCTTCGCAACAAGAGAAGCCACCACAATGAGAAGCCTGCGAACAGAACAAAGAGTACTCCCACTCGTCACAGCTAGAGAAAGCCCTTGCACAACAACAAACACCCAACACAGCCAAAAAATAAATAAATAATTAAAAAACAAAAACAAACAAAAAATGAATTGTAGCGAGGTTACGGAAGACGAGAGCTATTAAACTTCAGAATGGTTAGAGTGATATCCTAAGATAATTAATATTTTACTAAAAAATTCTGTAATCATAGCAGACATTTTATAGCACTTATTAGTGTGAAATCCCATTGTCAATATTTTCAATATATTAACTCATTCAATTTTTACAATAGTTATATGAAGTATCACAATTTTACAGATCAAAAAATTAAGGCACAAAAAAGTTAAGGAACTTGCCCAAGGTTACACAGGTAGGATGTGGTGGAATTAGGAATTGAGCCTATAAGATTTAATTTCAGATTTCATTGTATGAAATGATTTTTTAAAATTTGTTTTTATCCTAAGTATGTTAGATTCTAAAATTATTAGAGAGCAAAAACTGGCTATCCATTTCTTCCATATATAGCTGCTTAGTTCACAGTTCACTATTTAAGATCCTAGACTAGCTACCCCTCATGAAGAATAAGGACCACAAACTTCTTTTCCTATATACATCACTGAAGTTTGGGAACCAAAATTAAGAGCTCAATAAATGTTGACTGGTTGAATATGCGATAAGCCGGTATGTGTTACAAGTGTCTGATAGATTTATAGGTAGGGATTTAGATAATTCAAAAGACAATTTTGATATTAGTTTTTAAATTGCTTTTCACTTAATATTAAATGAGAAAGTTAAATATAGTTGAATTTACCATTTTTAACTATAGGCAATTCCTACAGCTAGGAATAGCTCAATTTTATAGATGAGAAATTGAAAATCAGTCTAAGGGACCTGCCTGAAGTTCTGAAGACACAACACAGTCAAAAGCAGCATATAGGAAGTGTGGGTGAGAATATGGAAATAATGAAACTTTTATACATGTGGGCATGTGAATTTGTACAGTCACTTTGAAGAGAAATTACAAATAACCATGAAGTCAAAAATACATCTATCCTTAATAAGCAATTCTGCATATTTTAAATACATATATGTGTGTGTATACATATATATAATAAAAAATATATATACTTGAGAGAAAATTTTGACCATGGAGAAAAGATATTCATTTCAGTATTATCGACAATACATAAAAATTAGAAACAATCTAAATGCCCACCAGTGTGGGAATAGTTAACAAAATTGCAGTTGAATCATACAGTGGAATAATTTACAGTAGTTAAAATAGTTGGGTGTATCTATACATATATCAACATGGATAAGTCTAGAAAGAATAATGTTGAGTGAAATAAGATTATTACAGAAAGATACAGAAAGATAACCTATATTTAATATTAAAATACTTTAAATAATAACATATGCTATTTAAAGTAAAGTAAATATAGAAAACAGTGAACAGAAAGAATGGACTTGAACTTCAGCACAATAGTTACCTCTGGGAAGGGTGAAGGAATGAGATAACATTAAACATATCTGTATCATTTTAATCCTTTACAAAAAAAATATAGTGTGTATGAGAAAAAAATTAGCATGTTAAAATAGGTGTGGATTTATATAGGTGTCAAATTATAAACAGGCAGTTATACGGTTTGTAGTATGCCACAAATGAAAATCCTTTCATCTTTCCCAAATTCACTGAAAAAGTCAGTTTGGTGACTTGATAAATATCTTTTAAGGGGTTATGGATGTACCTAATGCTAAAATTTGGTTTTGATTTTTTTTTTTTAGTTTTTTCTTTTTCAAAAGTAATACATGTGTTATTTTATATGTAGATTTATAGATAGCCCATGGTTCAGCAGCTATGTCCAAAGTATTTACCCAGTCCAAAAAGTCCATAATCCATAAAATGGTGTCAAAATCTTACTGCAAGTAGAATGCCATTTTCATTGTCAAGATCCCCATTTTGGAGAAACTGAATTTTCCCCGTTTTACTTCTCTCTTGTCCCGAAACTACTTCATTCTGATTGGTACCAACCCCAACCAGGCAGCCTTTGCCCTTCCTCTTTCTTCTCCTTCTTCCTCTTCCTCTTTTTCTTTCTTTTTCTCTTCTTCTCCTCCTCCTCCTCCTCGAAAAATTATAAAATATTTAAAGTGTATAGTGGAATGATTTCATTTATGTGAAAGAATTCCCACCATCCCTCACCTCACAATAATCCTACAATATCATCATAATAAGCAATTAAGTGAAGTATATTTTCTCCTGCCAGCTTGATACCTTCCATATAAAGTAAATACTATTGTTAGCAATAGAGATAAAAAATCTGAGGCTTGGAAAGATTAAGTAACTTGACCAAGTTCACATATCTTGGAAACTGCAGTGGTTTTAACCCTAAATCCAGCCCACTGCAGAGTCATCATTCTTAGTAACCATACCACACTGCTGTCCAAGCAGAAGCCTCCTGAAATTGTTTGGCCACTGACATGTGTGCAGTTAATATATCATGAAAATGTATTTCTTGGACCTTTGTGTCCAGTCCAACTCAAATCCTGTTCATGGCTATTAACTTCATAACCCATTCAAAGAAAGTGGCTAAAGCAATTTAAATTTTTCTTAAATATCAGATAAATGCCAATGAAAACTTACTTTTGAGAGGAAATGAAAACTGAGTAATACATCTGAACAGTTGGATTTAATTAATATTCACATAATACTCATTTAAAAATGAGGCACCAAATGGAATATAATTTCTCAATGTAATTAACATTTAAAAATATGTTATTTGTATCTTAATAATTGCAAGATTTTAAAAGGTCTATATTGCTTACAGTAAAATCTGTTTTTAAAATGCAGCTATTTATTAGATTAGAGATATTTTAGGGAGGATCAAAGAAAATAAAAACTAAAGGTTAAACAAGAATATAAAAATTATCAGGTAGATGATTTAGAAATATATATGCATGTATATATTTCAGAAGCCATAATACTCTGTCATTATTTACTTTCATTTCCTATTAAAAGACTCATACTATAAGTTACTATTTGTAACAATTTATTTTACTATTTCACTTTTAAATGTAAATAATGCTGTGCTACCATTAACTTTCCATTCATAGTTATGTACAATATAATAAATTAAATATCATAATTAAAATTAAGCTAATACATGTATTTCTGAAGTATGTCATATTTGGATTCTCACAAAAGTAATTACATTTTTCAGAAAATGATTCTATTTATAGCTGTGTAAAGTAATAATCTGAAGATAATTTAACATTTATAATATTATTGTTAAAGATACAGTATTATAAATTTATACTATTTCCCTGCAATAGATCTGTTCTGTTTGTTTTGCTTTATATTTATTTTTAGGCATTTTTTTTTCATCAAAAAGAGATTTGTGATGAAGCATTATTTATTTCCTCTGGCAGCTCAATTTACAGGTAGAACACTTAGATTGGCACATTTCTTTTTCCTTCCCTTGTTCTCATTAGCAGGGAGTCTTAATCTCTTTCCTGTGCCTCTCTGAATAATCACACTATATCACTATCCCAGTGGGATCTAAACAGAGATTGAGTAGAAAATTGGGATCACAACCAAGTAGGTTTAAGAATAAGGTCATAATAATGAAAAATCAATACAACATACAAAGAGCCATTTTAAAATCAGTTTGATGCTTGTTTGTGTGGTGTTTATGTTACAATTTCTGTGATTTTACTACTTTTCAGTTGAAATCTATGACAATATATTTCCTTTTCCCTCCTCAGAAAACATTATACTGAGCTCTATAGGCCCCCAAAACTGATCTCAGCTCTTAGGAACCCAGTCAGTGCTGTGCTTCATGACGACAGGAGTCCTACTATGCTTATAAATGGATCTGTCTGTGTACAAGGAACTGTAGTGATGTGTTCTGAGTTATGAAATTGCTCTTCATTCTTCTTGCCTTTACTTATGTAGACATGGGTAAAATAATAATGTGGAGAAGAGTTTTCTTCATCATAGTCAGGCTGGCATTAAAGGCCTTAGAGATTCCAGTGCAGGCATGTGGGGAGACAGTGAAATACCTGAGCCTCAGCCTCTTGACCTGCCACCAGAGCAGGGATTACTCTTGTACAGGAGGTGCCCAGCTGGGTGTGAGAGCAGGTGCAGACAAGGGGAAAGGGAGTGACAAGGGCAGCATGGTGCGGGCATTTCACAGATAGTCGGCGAGGGAGGCAAGAAGGGTTTTATAACACAAGTTGTATAATGCAAAGCTCTCCATGAAGATCAAAACAAAGTTTTAATTGATAAAGTGATCACTTTCCTAGCATTTGTGGCTCTAAAGACTGAGAACACTGTAAGAACCTCAAGATGAGGACGATAGAAACCAAATAGCCCAGACACTAAGGAACAAGAGCACGGTGGGCTTGCAGAAGAGGCATCACAGAATTTCAAGCAAGAAAACTTTAATTTTGATCATGCTCGGGTGTGGCAGCACTGATTATCAGTTGTTTTCATTCTTCAGGGTGGATAATAAAATATTAACAGATGAAACCTTTACTAAACATGTGTTCATGTCTGAGTGACTGTTGACAGTGTGGTAATCAGTGAATTAAGTATTTTACTTGCATCATATCACGTTATGTTATTTGATTCTCAAAACAATCCTATGAGAGAATACAGAATCTCTAGTAAAAAGAAAAAGGGAAACGTGCTCAGAGAAACAGACAAAAAACTAGTGGCTGAGTCATGAGCCTGTTCTCAAAGTCAGAAGATCGTATTGCCTAAAAGTATAGGAGAAGCAAATCCAATCCCTCTCAACTTACTGTATGTGACTTGGGTAGTAAATAGTATATAGTCCTGATTGGAGAGTAAGGATACAGTTGTTCCTTAACAATTGTTCTTAAGAATTATCTTGTCATGTTGATAAAATTCTAAGTTTAAGAAACTCTCAGATGTTGTTTTATATCTATGAATCTGTTAATGTCTACAACTTGGCTAGCTTTACTCTACCTGAACCAAAATTCTGTGGCCAAGGGTGGGAAAACCTGACAAATAAGCCCATTCATTCATTCATTCATTCATTTATGAAGCAGGTTAATGATATAAAAAATTATGAACCACAAAACCATGGTTCCTCTTATCATGGATATTATAGAATTTTGATTTAACAAAAATTAATTACACCTGGGTGTTCAGTAGATCTTACTAGCACATTACCATTTTCATACTGATTGAAAAAAGAATTCCTACAAAACAAATGCCTACTCTGTATTTAGCAGATCTGTTAATTGCAGGTAGGCTGACCAAATATGCAGACATTGTGGGGCTCAGACTGAAGTGATTAACATTACTGAAAGGAGAACAAAAGCTGTAACTTACCAGCAGTGAAATTCACTGCAGCTGTCTGGATACTGCATTATTGCACAGTATTAACTTGTTGGGGAGATGCTGAAGGACAGTGGATGGAAGGGCTGAGAACTTTCCACTGTGGTCCTCTGATGTCTTTATCCTCTGCAACTATTCTTTTCTACCCACATTTCCTCTTGACACTTGGTCCCTAACTATCCCTTGCCACTTCTCTAGTTAAAATCCAGATTGTCTAAACAATAAATGCCACTTGCAAGATAAAACCTCTATTCTCCAATCTAGCTGAATTTTGGCTGAACTTTAAACCTCCTGCTGAAGCCCTATTCAGTATTCTGCCCTCAGGTCAGAAGATAGACATTCATTAAGAGCCTTCTTATCCCAACATTTTTTAATGTTTTACTTGGTTTCCTTCAGTGACACTCACTATGGAGACTTGTACATTGCTTAAAAGACAAAAAGGAAAAGATCTACAATATTCATTGCTAATTGTTGTTTATGGATAAGACATAGAGTCAGTCTCTTGTTATAGCAAGTGCTTTGTGTTCCCCCTCTCTTATCTTTCCCCAGAGCACTTAGGGAAGTCATTCTCGGCCAAGTGGGACTCTTCTCCCTAGGGGACATTTGGCAGTGTTGGGAGATGTATTTGTTGTCACATCTGAGAAGGGGCAGTGCTACTGGCATCTGGGGATAGAGACCAGGGATGCTGCTAAAGAAGGCACAGGACAGTCCCCCACAACAAAGAATTAACTAGTTTGCGATGTCAGAAGTACTGTTTAATTTAGAGGAAGGAGTTCAGTCACTATATAAGAAATACAACTATTAGCAAATATTTAAAACGAAAAGATTTAAAAATTCTCTTTAGGACATAACATTTGTGTAAAGGTGTTTGGGTGTTCAAACTTCCTTTCCCCCCATAGTAAAACATAGTTGACCTTTATTTATTTTCCCCTGTGTTAGGAACAGAATCATTAGTTCGAATCACTGGGAATGACAATGCAGTGAATTGTTTTCAGTAGTGAGTTTAATTTACAAAATTCCAAGTTCTTTAATGTTTGGGGGTTACATGGGCACGAGCCACTTGAACTGAGAATTTTCCTACCTTTTCAACTCTGGGATCACGTGGCCTTGGAGGAGTTCATCGGGGCAGTATGTGGTTGGGCTGGTGCCACTGAAGAGTTCCAGACATTAACGACTGTGTCCTGAGATGCAGGGAGAGATGTCCACCTCCTGCTCTCAGCAGTAGAGACAGATGCCAAGGCTGCCCAGCCAGTGCATCGCAGGACATGATGCGATTCAGAACCTTGAAGCCAACATTGTTAATCACAGAAGATAGGAGTTGCTGATCCTGACTCTGGACGGTCAGTAGGGGCTGATCCATCAAGACAGTGCTAGAGGTCTGCTAGAAAAGAGGCTCCCCTATCCTTAGGACTGACCAAAAAGCCAGCCCCGGTGAGCGGTTCAGTGAGTCCAACATGTGGGAAGATTTCACAGGGAGCTAGGGAGGGCTTGGCTGGGAAAGAGTTGGCTCAGCAAGTCTGTGTCCACACAGTGTGTATGCAGACCTCCCTTTCCCAGGTGAGAGGGGAACACCGTTCACACTGAGCAACTCCAACCCACAGAATGCAGTCTCCGGGGACTGCCAGGCCCAGAGCTTAGAGACGACTGGGGTGGAAAGTGGGTGCTCAGCTTGAAAGAACCTGGGATAGAGCAGCCCTTCGAAAGGCTTTCTGCATCAAAGCAGTGAAGCTTCTGCCTTCACAAAACAGCTTTGACAGGGGCAACCAGGCAGGGTCAGCGTTTTATCTGCTCCCTCAGCTGTCCTTTGTCCCTGGCAACTGGCTGGAGGAGCCTCTTCTGCTCCTCTCTTCCTAGGGCTTCACTGCAAAGGACTCATCCAAAGCCTCCCTTTATACCTGTATCTCCACGCTTTTACTCTCAGTCATGAATTATGTGCAGTTACCTGATGAACTGATGGATGTGGATCAGTCTGTAGCGGCAGACATGGACCAGTGGAAGAACATGTGAAGTTAGCCAATTCTAGCTCCTATCATACCCTGTACCTTTGGGGGTGTGATTTATTTTAGTTCTTCGCTAAATAAAATGCGTATAATATAGTCAATTCCAAGGAGGGAACGAATGACTCAGAGTCTCTACCTTCCAAGGGTGAAGACAGAAGATAAGCGTATGAAACAATGGTCATTTCATGCAAAATGAGAGATTATATCATTTGAATGTTTTACACGTCTCTTTGTGCTTAACTAGGTTGAGATTTGTTGGTGTTCGTAAACTACCTTCTTTTTTTAAATTGAGGTATGGTTGATGTACAATATTATACAAGTTACAGGTGTACCATACAGCGATTCACAAATTTTAAAGATTATACTCCATTTATAGCTACCATAAACTATTGGCTATATCCCCTGTGTTGTACAAGATATCCTTGTAGCTCCTTTTATACATAATATTTAATCTATCAAACATAGTTGATCTTTAAAAACATGGATTTTAAAATAGGTTCCTATCACTTAAAGAAGTTTTAACGTCCTCAAAATGCTTACCTATTTCTATTCCGTTTAGCACATCTCCATAATTAACTCCATTGTATTCCAAATATATAATGAGCTTGACACTAATAGTATGACTTATTTGTGCTGATTGAATTGTCTCCTAATTATAAAAGGCTAAAAATAGGACAAAAAATGCATTTTGCATAAAGATTTTCTAACTAACAAAACTGATTTTCTTGTTCAGTATAAAAATGATCGCTTTTCCCTTTGACTGCATGTGCACATTTAAACTTTTAAACTTGTTTGTATTAATATGTATTAGCATTAGACCCTTAAGAAGTCTTTCATTTCACGTGTATAAATTATTAGTCCTATTTTTGGCATCAGTATTCATGTTTCTGACTGAAAGCACAATTGACCATTACATATTTTTTAATTGTCAACTTGGGAATGTTTAAAAACTATAATTAGGCACAGTTTAAAAATGTAGAAGTGACTCAGATCTAAACGCTGTATTAACAAAAAAAGGGAAATGGTATTTTGAGCTAAAATTTTATATTCAAATTTGAGAAAATTAGCACTAGCTTAGGAACAATATGTATTATACAGAAAATTTAGTCAGTCAAGTCAAAAATGACAAGGCAAGATGTCTGAAAAATGAGAGCTCTTCTGCAGAATATAATCCTTGTTCTAGATTTTAATAAAAGTAAAATTGTCAGTCATCCATTCATTTCTATAGTTTTAGTGTTTTTTACTAACTGTACCAGTCCCACAAACAAACATGTACATTTTATTATATATATGACTTTATTATATCTAGATCAGAATGAACTTAAATCTCTCTAATCTAATATCTCAGTACAGTTCTTCAAAAGACTGTGTGTGTGTGTGTGTATGTGTGTATTTTGCCCTCAAAACAGAACTGGCATGTGTGTGTGTGTGTGTGTGTAGGTATTTGTCCTTATAATGTCCATCATTGTCATATTGTAGAGTGAAGCTGTGTCAACCTGAAAAAGGGTGAGATGGAGAAGCAGAGACAGGATTGTTAGGGAAAAACAGAGTATGAGAAATTAAACAGTCTCAACATCCATATTTAAAATTTGTTTGTAGCTCGTCCACTGAGTCCCTTTGGTGTGAAGAGATGACTGACCTGGATTCTGGTTTTTCACTAACTTCACATGGTTAAGAGTTCTATAAAAAAGTTATCTTATGTATAAGTCACTACTTCAGGGACAGTTTTTATCAAGGGCGAGACAGTGATAGTGGCCTACCTATGCTGCAGGCAATAAGAGGTACCTATTATTTGTGGAGAATGTGGAAGTTCTAAAACAGTAATAAAGCCAACTAGAAGTGTGGTCTACTTTTTACTATCACCACACACTGACAATTCTGCATAATGTCATGGTAAATATTTCTCCCCTGTGGACAGGCTGTTCCCACTGTTAGCCATCCTTCTTGGTAAGCCACTGCTCATGGACAACTTCTCCAGGCCCCAAGATTAGATCAGATACTCTAATCATCCATTTCCTTACAATCCTAAGGTTTATCTTAGTGCTTCCCACAATTAACATAATTAACTACACATTTGGTTAATCATGTGACACCTTTCACCCTCTAGATTATGATCTTTACGAAAGCAAAGCCTTTTTCAAGTTTTCCAGTGTAGCCAATGTACCTCCTATTCTGAGTCCTACATAGGTAGTATCCTCAGTGAATACTTAAGAAATGACTACATGAATGATAAATTGATGAAGAATGAATAAATGAATAAAACATTCATTAAACACTCCTGAACATTTTCAAGAATTGTGTCTAGATTTTAAAACTCAGAATCATAACTATCATTTATCTCAGCATCTCTAATGGATTAGATAATTCATTCTCAACTAAATCTTTATTTAGCTGAGACATTGTCAAATGAACTTGACTAATGTCAAGGAGGAAGACGTTTTCTCCTACCCTTCTAAATTCTCTGGCTGGTCTAAGAATTAAATTGACAGGAGACAGGTTAATGGGAGAAAATCAAACAAAAGTTTAATAACGTATACGTGGGAGAGACTCAGGAGAACTGAGTAACTCGCCACAATGGCCAGACTCCTTACCTTAAATAGCATCTGTAGCTGAAGACAGAAGAGGATGTTGAGGGTAGTGGTTTGGAACTTCAAAAAGGAAGAAGGGAATTCACGGGGAGATGGAAAAGCAAATGTTTGGCAAATATGTGTTTACTGGGCCTTGCAGAGAGGACGGATACAGAGTGAACTGTGATCTTTAGACTACCTGGTTTCCCACACCACGCCCAGCTTGTATTCTTTGCAGATACTTCTGGTGATTGCTCTATTCCAGGAGCAGGCTCTCTATCTAAATTAGGCAGCTAAGGGGGAGGTAAAAAGAAGGACTTCCTGAGACATCAGTTTTTTGAAAAAATAATCAGCCTAAATTAATCCTCATGCCAAAGAGATGCATTTTGGAGTGGCAAATTTTACTCACCTACACTAAGAAATGTTTAAAGTTAGAAGGCTTTGCACTGTTTTTCTTTTAAGCTCTTTATTGGCGTATAACTGCTTTACGTTGTGCCAGTTTCTGCTGTACAACAAAGTGAATCAGCTATATGTATACATATATCCCCATATCCTCTCCCTCCCGCGACTCCCCCCACCCTCCCTGTCCCGGCCCTCTAAGGCATCACCCATCACTGAGTTGATCTCCCTGTGTTATGCAGCAGCTTCCCACTAGCTATCTATCTTACATTTGGTGGTGTATATATGTGCACTTTTTTTGTGAAACTGAAGGTAAGATAATCCGACCACTGTCTTTTTAAAAATAAATTCTTCTAATGAAAAGATCAAGGTGAAATTACTTTATTAATATTACTTGGTAAACACATCATATATTTTTAAGAATTTCTTTTACTTATTTCTTATTTTAATAACTTTCAAATGATTCACTACTTATTCAGTGTTGCTGCATCCGAAGCTGCTTTCTTGTGTAATGGGGTGGAGCGGGCGTGCAGCCCATAGTGCGAGGCCCTTAATGCCATGGTTGGAGGTCCAGCTCCGCCAACAGTCAGCCTGGCAGTGGTCCCCATGGCAGTGAGTGCAGGGAGAGGCAGGTTGTGGCCTTCTCCCCAGGCCCACCAGGCCCTCCAGCCTCAGGGCTGGCGGGTGGGCCGGGGGCCCAGGGACAGGCTGAGGGATGTGCCCTGCAGAGCTCCAGAGCCCTTGCCACGGCTGCCTACTGGCTGGGCCTAGGCCTTGAAGCAGCAGTGAACCTCTCCACCATCCCCACATCCACCACCTGGTGGTGGCGGCTGTCTCCATGGGTCTCCGTCCATGGAGGCCTCAGCAACCAGAGTATATAGACACTGTCATTTTAGTAAGAGCTTCAACCAGCTTCAGTCTCTCCATTCAAGTTTCAAAAATTGGTACAGCTTAGATCAGTTGTCTACTCTAGGAGGTGGCCAGAGGTCAGGGTTAAGTTGCAAGGATGTTGCACATCATTACTTCAGGTCCACCTGTGTGGTTGGGGCTATTCTCAAAGGAGAACAGTTGTTGTGAGCTGGGAATTAACCTGATTGGTATTTGCTGCAACATATATTCCTATTGATCCTATACAAATGATTCTCTCCAGTTTAAATGAAAAGCCTGAGGGCTGGCTGGGTCATGGGCACCCGGCTCCCTCAGTGATGACGGCTGGCAGGGCCTGGGGACCTGGCCCTGAGGGCACCACCAGCTGAGATCTGCATCTTTATCCCAGCCTGGGCACTGGCAGGAGGACCTAGACTGGGCGCTGGAGGAATGCTCCTGGACAGGATAACTGGCCGCCCTAGGGACCACCTCCTCTTAGCCAGGGCCTGGACCTTGGAGGGTGAAAGCTGAGCCTTGGGACCTTGCCCTTTCTTGTCAGAACAGAGAATCACATTTGTTTTGGTGGAGGTTTACAGGAACGTTGTGACCTGATCTCAAGAACAAAGGATTTGACACCAAGAAGTTTGCAACAACTAATCAAGCCCATCCCTCACCTTTCCTATAAAAGGGCTTTGCTGAAAGCTTTCGGGGAGTTCAGGGTTTTTAAGTCACAAACCACCCATCTCCTTGCATGGCCCTGCAGTAAACCTTTCTCTGCTCCAAACTCCAATGTATTGGTATTGTTTGGACTCACTGCATGGGGCACATGAACCTGGTGTTCGATAACACTTGTTGAATAACAACCAGCTGTATCCTCAGCTTATCTGGTATTATGTCTTCAACCAGAAGTCAAGGACACCAGATATTTAATATATATTTTTCAGGTAAGTGGAAGCCTTGAGGTATGGGAGGTAGCAAGATTGTTGATATTGTATATAGCATCCAGGTTCTTTTCATTTCTGGGATCATGCGTCTTTTTGGCTTTGTCCCTAGGGTGGCTTTTCAGGGTTGCAAAATGGCTGTAGTACTTCCCAACATCAGCTCAGAGCAGTCTTCACAAGAAAGCCTTCTCCAAGCCTGAAACCAGTTTCCCTCTGAGTCTTAAGGCCAGAACTGAGTCACATGTCCATCCTTAAGCCAGTCACTGGCAAAGAAGAGTAGCATCATCGGGACTGACCTTGGCTCATTAGGGTCTCCTTAGAGTTGTAATCCAGGTTTATCATCAAATATTTTGAAAATATGGAATGTGATTGAAGGGCAGAAATAAGTTTAAAAGTTTTACATATGAAAAGGAAAGCTATCTGTCATTTTAAAAACGACCATTGAACCATTTCTTCCTATTTTGATGGACTTTAATCTCTTTTCTGGGAAACATTTTTAAATGTTTTCAGTGCTCTTTTATTAATACAATTAGGCTTTGGAAAGATAATGCTTATTTTTTTAGAAATAAATTTTTGGAATAGGGTCACTCTGATAGCCTGATTCACTCTCTGGGCCGTGTTCAGCTGCATAATTCAGTCCCTTCATGGTAATGGTTCTTGTAATAAATGGTAGGCTTCACATTTCACCAGTGGAGAATTTATTACGCTCTTCTTAAAAAGCCCCACTTCTGATATTTAAAAGTCATTTCACTTAAAAAATTAAACAAGTGTATTTTGTATTTATCAGTTATTAAAATGTTGGATGATGTTTAAAGTGTCCATTAATGCATAACAATGTAATTCATATCTCTGCTGTGATACTCAGAGCTGAGAAATATTATCCAATATGAAGCCATTAAACAGGAGATTTATTGCAAAATGTAAAAAATGCTATAGAAAATGTACTTCTTTTAGAGTATCAAAAGTACCCCAGAAGCCTAAAATATCCCAGAGTTAAAAACAGAACAGTATAGTTTGTAAAAGATAGTAGTATAATTATCTTCCTTCCTTCCTACTGGTTCTAACCAAAGGAGAATAGAGAGGATTTTCAGTGGGCAAAAGGATTATCTTTATTAATAGCTGTAGATAAATGTCCACTAATTCTCCAAATTTGTGGATTACCGCATGATGATTTGTTTTATTACCACAACACACTCACTCAATTTGAATAAAGCCAAGGACCCAAGCACGGACCATGTACTTGACCTACAACCAAACAAACTGGGAAAAGAAGGGGAGCTCCCCCCGTCCCTCTCCCCCTCCCCACCCCATGCTAATTGTGAAGAGAGAAGAAGAGCTCTCTCCTGAGCATGTTTCCAAATTTTGGCAGATTTTCCGTTTCTGCACTGGCAGGAACATGAAAATAGGAGACATAATTCCACATACCTAAATCATTAGTAAAGAGCATTGTATAGCTTCAAGGTACAAGAGAAATGAGAAATAAATTAGATTTAAATACTTAAAATGCATAACTAGCATTAATTTTATTTGAAGGAATTATGATGTCTTCCTATACAGTGATTTGGAAGCAAGGAAACACAGATACTGTTCTGAACTCCTGAGGTAAATGTGCAATAGAATCCAAGGTGATTTCATTTTGTCAGTGGTTTACTTTGTTGTGCGAAAGCTTTCAAGTTTAATTAGGTACTATTTGTTTAGTTTTGCTTTTGTTTCCTTTGCCTTAAGAGACAGAGCCAAAAAAATATTGCTACTATTTATGTCAAAGAATCATTTGCCTTTGTTCTCTTCTAGGAGTTTTTATGGTTTCTGGTCTTACATTTAGGTCTTTAATCCATTTTGAGGGTTCTTTTGTATATGGTGTGAAGAATTGTTCTAATCTCATTCTTTTAAATGTAGCTGTCCAGGTCCCAGGACCACTTATTGAAGAGAATGCCTTTTCTCCATTGTATATTCTTGATGCCCTTGTCATAGATTAATTGAGCATAGGTGCATTGTTTTATTTCTGGGCTCTCTATTCTGTTCCATTGATCCGTGTGTCTGTTTTTGTAGCAGTACCACACTGTTTTGATTACTGTAACTTTGTAGTATAGTCTGAAAGTCAGAAAGCATGTTACCTCCAGCTTTGTTCTTTTATCTCAAGCTTGCTTTGCTATTTGGGGTCAAATAGCCAAATACAAATTTTAGGATTATTTGTTCTAGTTCTGTGAAAACTGTCATGGGTATTTTGATAGGGATTACATTAAATCTATAGATTACTTTGGGTAGTGTAGACATTGTAACAATATTAATTTTTCCAATCCATGAACATAGGAAATCCTTCCATTTATTTGTGTCATCTGCAGTTTTCTTCACCAGTATCTTAAATAGATTTCAGAGTATAGGTCTTTTGCCTCTTCGGTTAAATGTATTCCTAGATATTGTATTATTTTTGATGCAATTGTTTACTTAAAAGATGCTCCACATTGCCAATCATCAGAGAAATGCAAATCCAAACCACAATGAGATATAATCTCACAGCTGTCAGAGTGGCCATCATCAAAAAGTCTATAAATAACAAATTTTGATGAAAATGTGGAGAAAAGGGAACCCTTGTACACTGTTGGTGGGAATGTAAATTGGTGCAGCCACTGTGGAAAATGGTATGGAGGTTCCTCAAAAAACTAAAATAGAGATACTATACAATTCAGCATTTCCACTACTGGATGTATATCTGAAGCAAACAAAAACACGAATTCAAAAAGATACATGCATCCCAATGTTCACAGAAGCATTATTTACAGTAACTAAGATATGGAATCAACCCAAGTGTCCATCAACCAATGAATGCATAAAGGATGTGTGGCATATATATGTATGTGAAATATTACTCAGGAATACAAAAGAATAAAGTTTTGCTATTTGCAACAACATGGGTGGACCTGGAAAGTATTATGCTTAATGAAATAGGTCAAATAGAGAAAGACAAATACTGTATGATATCACTTGTATGTGGAATCTGAAAAATAAAACAAACAAATGAATATAGCAAAACAGAAACAAGCTCACAGATATAGAGAGCAAACAAGTGGTTACCAGTGGGGAGAGGGAAGAGGATGGGGCAGAGAGGGTAGGGGATTAAGAGGTACAAACTACTATGTATAAAATAAGCTACAAGGATATATTGTACAACACAAGGAATATAGCCAGTAGTTTCTAATAACATGAAATGAATTGTAATCTATAAATATATTGATTCACGCTGTTATACACTTGAAACTAATAGAATATTGTAAATCAACCATACTTCATTTAAAAAAAATGATTCAGTGTGAATTTTCTGACAACAATTTTTAGTTTAAAAATTAAACTATACTAAGTAGCAGCTTTTAAAACCCAACAGAGTTTGAGACAGATTCTTAAGCTGAAATAGTGTAATAGATCAATAGCATGTTAAGTCTAGAAGAGATTAGAAATGAGCACAGCTGATTCTCATATTCAGAAAGGCGACCACTTATTCTTAGGAAGTTTAAATGCCATACTTAATGTCAGGACAGTGAACCAAATGAAAACCAAACTCTCTGCTCTGGTTTGATGACTTTTCTACTACATTTTCCTGTTCAGCTTAAATTTTTCAGTCTGAAAAAAAAAAACAATAGCTGGAAACAATGGCTGTTTTAAGAGAGAAATCCCACTGAATACTTTGCTGTTAAGACGACGTATACTGTCTTATAACAGTATAATTTTTCAGGTTTTTTTGTGTTTTATGATAATTGGCAAAGTGTACTTGTATAATGATTTCTAGAGTGCTATGTAACTGGTATGCTTCAGTCTCTGCATTAGATTCTATGATGTTTTTAAGAAGTTCTAACATTTTTTCCATGGCATATAATTTTCTTGGTGAGAAATTGCTTGTATTATATCCTTTACCAGAAAATAATCTCTGACTTTGATCTGGTGTCAGATGAGCTTCTCTTTTTGATGTTTTTGCATCGTGATATGGAAATAATGACAGAGATCTGGAAATAGCAATAGCAATCTCTTAATAAATCTGTAGGATTTAAAATTGTAGGATAAAGTTGAATTAATCCATTTTAAGAAAATTTATTTAGAGTTAGCCATTCCATGTCAAGTAAAGTTAGTTGTAGGGATGCCAAGTTTTAGGGCTGCCTTGCATCAGTTCACAAAAAGAACCTGTAATGTTGAAAGGCTAAAATCTAAGATGCACTAATTACATTGTAATCTCCTCTCATCAGACTTTATATAGGGAGGTCTCCATTAGATTGAATTATGTGTTTCACATTTTGTTAACCTTTTTTATTGGAATATAGTTGATTTAAAATGTTGTGTTAGCAAAGTGAATCATTCTTTTTTAGATTCTATTCCCATTTTGTGAAAGACATCAATAAAGGAAATGTGTCTAAAGGAGGAAATGACATCAAATGAGGAATAGTTTTGTTGAGGAAAAGATAAGTGTGAGGGGCTTCTCTGGTGGCACAGCGGTTGAGACTCCGCCTGCCAATGCAGGGGACACGGGTTTGATCCCTGGTCTGGAAGATTCCAGTTGCTGCGGAGCAACTAAGCCCGTGCGTCACAACTGCTGAGCCCATGTGCTGCAACTACTGAAGCCCACGCACCTAGAGCCTGTGCTCCACAACAAGAGAAGTCACTGCAATGAGAAGCCTGTGCACCACAGCGAAGAGTAGTCCCCACTCGCCGCAAGAACCGACACAGCCAAAAATAAATAAAAAATAAATAAAGCAATAAATAAATAAGATAAATGTGAGCTACCTAATTGCCTTCAAGTACTTGAAAGGTGAACATGTGCAGGAGATTAGACTTAGGCAGTGCAGTGCTACAGAGCAGAACTAAGGAAAATAGTGGGCTTAGAATCATGGCTGATTTTGGTCCTGTATAAGAAAGTATTTTACAACAAGTAGAGCTGTCGAAGAAAAAAATTCAATTCATTTTGCAGGTGGAAAACCCATGGTCCTTTCTGGCTTTCCTGAGCTGGAAGACTGTGTCAGGTGGAAAGGTTTTTTACCACAATCTTCAACACTTCTCCCAATACTGTTTCTATGATACTGTCTTTAGTAGCAGCTTCAGGATGATAAAGAAATGAGAAAATGACAGGGTATGTTTCATGAAAGATGGAGGGGAGATGAAAGCTTACTTTTGTATTTTATTCCTTTGCTCATAATCAACTACATTATACATTCCTGAGGCTTAAAATGATATAACAACATCAAGCTAAATGTTTATCCTCCCATAGTCTCTAATCATAAACTATGTAATGCCCAATGTAAAATGAAAGAACATGTTAAGAGAGGCAGAGTTTGGAATGCTCTTTGAGCTTGTAATTTCAGAAAGGAAAGATGGGTATTAGAATAACCAAACACGTACTCACGCGCGCGCGCGCGCGCACACACACACAAACCTGAAATGCCGCTCTTCAGTTTCCACTTCTTATTTTTTCTCCATGCTCTCTTTCCGTATTCAGCTTAAAACCATGTGACCAGCATTCTTTTAGGCAGCAACTGTGTGCAACTGAATAGATGCACTCTGAGTAGCAGAGCCAAGAGTAAAAAGAGGAGTTTTTTAATGTTGGACTCAATACACTTATGGAAGCAAATAGACCTTGCTTCTCTGGCTTTGTAATCAAATAAGAGAGGATGTGGCTTGGAGAGAGGGGCACTTGCAATTGTATGAACTGAGTGCTTCTCTTTCAAGGAACAATTTACTGTTTGTCCTAAACTTGTATTGGAGAAACAGGCAGAGCTGGTGAATTGAATGCTTAGGCCACTAAATCCCCAAAATATTGCTTCCCAAATATTGTAAAGTTACAAAATTACAAGTATTGTAATGTGGACCTTCTCCTTTTTATTTTCTTATCTAAGCCACAGTTTCTTAACATTAAAAAAAAAGAAGGTAAACATAATATCTATTGGATAGCATTGTTGTGAGGACTGAATATGATGCTATATATAAAATGTTGAACAAAGAACTTCCCACATAGTAAACACAGAACAATTTTTACTTTTATTATGGCTCACTAAAAATAGTCTGTCACCCTCATGAACTAAAATGTTTAAACCCAAATGTATAAGTTAACTTTTCTTCCAAATAAATTATACATTTTTTGAAGGTTATCCCTGCCTGATGGAGGATTCATAGATCTAACCTACTAGCTGTATTATTCAGAGTTGCTCCATTGTCCCCATTTGATGGTCCTGCCATGTATGTGTTCATCCAAGTGACATACAGAAATGTTCAAAAGTACATCCGCAAAGATGTTCTGTGTTATTCTGCTAATGTTTTCTCTCCAGGTTGCTAATTACTCATTGCTCAACGCTCTTTAGATATGGTTATAAAACTGGCTATGAATTATTGTACCCACATTATAATTCAGTTCATTCACATTGTTCTTGTTCCTTTCCAAAGGGAATAGTGAGATGTTTTAGAAAACGATTTGTACACTTATATATTGAGCCCTTATATATTTTCTCATAGACTATTTTTTAAATGAAACTGGAAAAAATTGTTAATTTCTGTTTATTGTTACAAATATTCACTCGAGGTGAATAAAATTAAAAATTCATTCGATCATATGGCCAGAGAACAAGGACTCTGTAGTTTCTATACAATTATATTTATGTATTTTTCAAAACAATTTCTTAGGGGAAGAAAAAACATTATGGAATGTTATCATTAAGTGATTTAATTTTTTTTGCCTGTCCTCTTCAAACCTGCTTAGTGGGCTTGTACTTCTCTAGAGAAGATTGAGGCCAGTTCCTAGTCATTCTCAAGTGCTAAATATTCCTCTTCAGTGGTTGATAAGGCATGACTTTGCCTGGAACTGCTGTCGAGGGCAAGGCTTGCTCGGATTCCTTTTCTTTTTCATTTTGGTGCTTTTCGTTTTCCTACCTAAGCTTAACAAACTTTCTGAACTTTTCTGGAAAAGGCCAGGGAATAGGAAGGAGAGGACAAAAGAAGGTGAAGGTTCCTGCTTGACTCATACATTGTAAGCACTGATATATTCTCTGGTCCTGACAGATGATTAAAGCTGCCTTTCTTTCCTCTTTTGCTTTTGAGAGATCTTTAATCAGTATCCTCTGCAGGGTGATCAAATGCCCCAGTTTGCCCAGAACTGAAGGATGTTCCTGGGTCACAAAATTTCAGTACTGATATTGGAACACTCCCAGGCACACCAGGGAGATTGTTCACACTAGCCCTCAGAATCCTCTCCATTCAATATGTAAATGGAGAAAGACAAGCAGAGCCATGCAAGGGAGGTTTTCATGAGCCAGGTCTGAAAGTGGCACACATCACTTCTGTTCACATTTTATTACTCACCTTTTTGTATGTAAAGCTGGATATTACAGTCTATTAGTGCCTTGTAAGACTAAGAAATAAGAATATTGGAGAAGAGAAACAGTGTCTGAAAAATCCACTCTTCTGTTCACTGAAATGGATTTCACATATTTCCACACATCGAACACCTCCTCATGAGCGAGATCCAAAGCCCCAACTAATCATGTATCCAGCCAAAAAAAATCCAAGATTTCTGGATGATGGGCATCAGATCCCAGTATGGTCCCTTGGCAGCCTGTGAACTAAAAACACAAGTTATCTGTTCCACTATAAAAAAAAATCAGGCAGTGATAGGATAACACCAATAGAAATTTGCTTTCCATAAAAATAAGGATGAGACATAGAACAATTACTCATCCATAAAACTTTGGTAATTTCTTTGGGTTGGAATCATGAATGTTCCCTGCACGTGGAACTAAGTGGAAATCCTTGATAATATTTGGATTTATGGTGAACTGAAAGGGTGTTGATTTTAGTTTGCTTCGTTTTGTGTGTGTGTGTGTGTGCACGTGCACATGTATTATTTTTTTTAAGTCATTATATTAGTTTGCTAGGACTGCTGTAATAAAATACCACACAAACTGGTTGATTGACACAACAGAAATTTATTGTCTTATGGTTCTGGAAGCCAGGGGTCTGAAATAGAGGTGTTGGCAGAGTTGATTCCTTTGAGAGTGGTAAGGGAGACTCTGTCCCATGCCTCTCCTCTAGCTTTTTATGGTTTGATGGCAATCTTTGGTGTTCCTGGGCTGTAGGTATCCACCTTCATCTTGATTTGGCATTCTCCGTGTATGTGTGTCTCTGTTTCCACATTTTCCCTAGGACACCAGTCTTATTGGAATAAAAGCCCAATATGACCTCTTCTTACCTACTTACCTCTGCAATGACCTTATTTCTAAGTAAGGACACATGTTGAGGCACCAGGCATTAGGGCATATGAATGTTGGGAGGCACAATTCAACCTGTAATAGGCATGAATAGACAATAGACAGAAGCTTTGTTTTAAGCATATAGTATCTTTAGAAGTAAATTCCTTTGAAAAGTAGTACAGTTCTCATCTTTTTTAACTTCCAGTTAGCTGTGTATGCCAGTAAGCATACCCAAAGTGTCTTCTACACATAATGCTCAAGCCTGATTTATGTCTTTGCTTTCTTACCTCTGGAAATCTCTTTTAACTTAATGAAGCCTACTGTGATTTCTTCTGGCTTAGGTGGAGAGGCCACTCTCCATCTGATCTTTGCTGCAACGCTTAGTTTTAATAAACCCTGTTGCTCAAAGGCTTTTTTATGCTCTTATTTTGTGCTTTTGGGGTATAGAAACTGTCAGCTTTTAAAAACCTTCAGGGCCCCACCTGTCTCAATTCTATTTTATTTCATTTTTGTTTGCAAACCAGCCAGTCCTCTTCCTGGGTTTCTTTTTGATGATACATCACTAAAGTCAGCTAGTCATAACCAACACACATGGTAATTATTATGGTTCTTTCCAAACATTTCCCCTTGAGCTGGTAGACATGTGCTCTGCCTTTCAAATTATCATGGGCTATAGTTTTCCCAAATATTTGGCTAACAAGTCTCTCCAAAGCATCAGTTTCTTTTAACTCTGTCCTTTCTATCACCAGATGTTTTTGTTTGGTAGTACTGGACTATCAGTCAAAACAGCTATATTGATCAGAGTCAGCTAGATGCTATAGCAATAACCTACTTGGCGTTAGATCTTGCTTTGGCCGATAGAATGCTGCGGAGATGACCTGTACGAGTGCAGATCCCAGCCTTTAAGAGGCCCTGAGTTTCCTTTCTCACCCTCCTGGGATTCTGAGATCACCCTGCTGTGAAGGAAAACCCTTTCAAGCCTAGATGAGAGACTACATTGAGGGAAACTGAGGCACCCCAGCAGAGAGCAAGCACAAAGGCTTCAGACATGTGAGTGGGAACATGGTGGAAGTTCTGCGATTGCCCATGGACCAGGTGAGGGAAGCTGCATTAATCAGCCTCAGTAATCCACAGAAAGAACCAACCAGTAAATCCACAGAATTGTATATCCTTAACATAAAATGTTTCATTTACTACCGTGTGGATTATTTCCAAATTCTAGAGTAAGTCACTACTAGAAAACTTAGGAAATGACGGAGTTTGCACAATTACCCACTAGCCTTAAGTTTTCAGGGGACATATGTTATGTGATGAGTAACCTATGGACTTTACTGTTTTTTGGCAACATCTGTTTTGTATAAGTAGTAACTAATGGAAGATCATTAAAAAATGAGATAATAAAACTTGAAATCTTGGGAAATATAAGGAAGATATGAGTTGGATTTTCAAATTATATGCCATGCCTAAGTGCTAACGGATGATGAGATAAAATAGAGAAGTTTAAAGATACTTTCTTATCAGACATTTTTCTGGAGAAAACAAAAAAAAGACTACTTCATTGAAACTGTTATTGACTAGGAAGAAAGTAGAAAATAACAACAACAAAAAACCCCAAAATTGATCACCACTCCTCCTATTTCCATTGTGTTGCCTAAAATATTATCTCATCCTGTTTAAGGGAGGGGTTGGAAATGTGACAAAATTATGTGTAGTTAGCTTTTCTCTACTGGCACCTTCTTGGTGGTAGAATAGTGATTATTTTCCCCCATTGGTTTTTGTCTTTGTTTTTGATAACCTTTGGGAGGTAATAATTCTTTAGAACTCTTTGAATTTGGTAAGTTCTGTGTGATTTTTAGAAGGTAATAACAGAAGAGTATTTGAATTTATGGTTAAAGAAATAGTATTGAAGAACTTTGACTTTAGTTGGTTTCTTCTTTTTTAAATACAAACGTTGACATATGTTATGTTTATATGAGCCAAATGTTTTCCATATCCTCTCCTTTCGTTTATTTACAAGAAGATTGAAGATAAAAAAAATTTAAACTTTGACTACTAAGCAGAATTTTTTTGTTACAGAGAATGTTATAGAAAAAGTAAAAATGAAATTCTTGGTTTCAAAGTATGGACACGTGGTAAAGTGTATTGGAAAATGTGTGCAACTACACATATTAAAATGTCACGCAATGCTTTTTAAAAATGACTTGAACAAGTAATTTTCTTTATTTACTTTTTGTGTTTAGATAATAAAATATTGACAGTACTGATACTTTAAAAATGGAAACATATTTACTTTAATACATTTCCAAAATAGTTGAAACAACTGCTAATGGAGTCAACTCAGTCAAATTTGAGGAAACAATAGAATCAGGTTTGGGAATGTGGTTTAAATCATGTCCTCAAATTCTTATATTTTAAAAGTGTAGAATCTGAGGACCAGTTGGAGAGATTTTGTCACCTACCCTAGATGATTCACGAAGTGTTTCTTTAGTGTCCACCAAATATGTAGTTTCATTTTCAGGAATAGCTGGAGGCAGAAGAAGCTATGTATTAGAAGTTCATAAAATAACACATAGATCAAGCTTCCGTGTGACAGATTTCCTAACAGCTGTGATGTTTGTTAAGGAAATTCTGCTGGGAGCCTCAGATACTGAATTCGAAATAAGTCACACATCCCATTCAAAAAACAATCTAAATATGAATAGTTTGCTCTGGAGAATAGGACCTAGAAGAGAAACTCACTCTTGCCTGCAATTCTCAATGGTACATTGATGCCTATTCCGTTCATGAGGGAAATTTGATTTACTGACTTATGTACCTTGATATTATGTTATTCTTTTAGCAGATAGCACTCATTCCCAAGATAATTCTAAAATAAAAATCATTAAGAACCTGCTAATTAATTACCCTTGGAATTAACGAGCTTCATTATCCCTAATTTATGTTCATTTAACCTAAGTTCTGATTTTTTTATAGATATACTAAAAATTAAAACTTAAAGGAGTAGATTTTCAACCCTTGATTACATTAAATTCAAAGCTCACTCAATTTGTGATGTTTTGTTTAAATGGCAAATCTTGATTTGAATAAATAACCTCATTCCTTATTAGAGCCTATTTTGTTTTCTTCTACCTTTTACTTTATCAGTTTGATATGTCCTTCTTTGTATTGTCTCTTTTGAGAGTCTATAGGAGTTGTTCAATCTGGCATTTAGAAGTAGTCCATAAACATTTTCTCTCTCAAAGATCCACATCCAAATGTGTGTGTCTTACCTTTCAGGCATGCTGTTTGTATTTTCTCTTTGAAGACATCTCTTATTTAAATTTTTTTAAAAGCAGAGAAAATCTATTTTTCATTTCTATCTCTTGCTGTTATCTGAAATATATTCATTTTTTTAGCAAGTGTTTACTGAGCAACCAATGTCTTGCTGTAGGTATATATATCAACCATGTATTAATTCATATGCTTGCTTATTTATTTATTTTGGTGGAGATTTCAAAGAATTCAACTGAGAAATGTGAAGAATGAAATAAAGGAATTCAGATATATGTTATAATACCTAATGTGATCTGGCCTTTGGTTGGTTCTTGGGAATCACTTTCCACCACTTTTTGCTTATTTGAGACAATTTGCTTCTTGATTTATCCAAGCATCGAATTCATCTGCTCAGAGAGGCCTCCTCTGAGGACTCTAGAACAGCATTCACCTGCATCCTTCTCTATTTCCTTATCCTTTTCTTCAGAGTATGTATCAGTGACTTGATTATACATATATATATTTATTTCTCCTTTTTTGCTAAAACGTAAGTTTCACAAAAGAGAAAATTTCCCTGTTATGTTTATTTATGTATAATCAAAAACTAGAATAATGATTGGTATAGAAACTAAAAGCATTTGATAAATCATTGTTGAACAAATGAAAGAAAGAATGGAGTTTCCTCTCCTGGTCAGTAGGTCAGGCAATACCTCACTTTATGTTAAGGCAAGGAGAGTAAGGAGTTAGCCAAATGATGAGGCAAACCACGAAGAGAACATGTTAAGAGTAAAGGCAACAAAACTATTTCTTAGCTTTTGCACAAAAAATTGATCTTCACCAAATGTTTCCTATTTTACCAATTTTAGAAATGTTTGTAAATTTAAGTCAGAGATGAGAAAAGAATATGTCTTTCCCAACTACTAACCAACATTCAGTCATAATAGTATTTGAATTAAGAATTTTAATAATATAATAATTTATATATATGATTTAATAATATATATGTAATAATTTTAATGTATATTACCTATTCCTATATGAATTCTGTCAAGTAAGAGATAATTATCACAACACTTTAATGAAACACATATGTCCATATGAAACATTTGTAGGCTTATCAGAACATGGAACGCTTATGCAAAGCATGATTTGAAAATCTGTGAGGTGATATAGGTCCATAACTGCTTATCCTAAATTGCAAAATCCAGAAAGGTTTGTACATCTAGAGTGTATTGTTTTTGCTTGTTTATTTGTTTAGGTGACACCAGAACTCATTTGGAGGACCTGACATACAAATAAGAGAATATTGTCTGAGTAATCATGCTTTTTACTTCAGAAATGCTGTGTTCAGTTATGTGGTGCTGGGGGAGGAGGGGTACTGGATATGGCATGGTTAAAAATAGATATTAAGAGGAATGGCTAGTAGATGTTTGAAATAGTTAATTGCACTAATTTACATTAAAATAAAATACTGTATTTTATATTAATCTGTCAAATTAATTTAGATTATTTCAAATACAGGCAGTAGGCAACCTCAAATTTGTACTGAAGCAGTGAATAGTATAATATTTTTGGAAAACATTTTGGGAATATATATATATATATATCAAAAGCCTTAAAAATGTATATCCCTTTTTATCTGAAGCAGTAACACACTTCCAAAATGAACTAAAATAGTCATCACCAACTCAGTTGAAGACGTATATACAAAGGAAGATTCTTCAACATCATATATAACAAAAAAAAAGCATAAGATAAAGGGTGTATTAAATGTGTCGTAGTGAAATCATGTCATCAACCATAATGCATGTTTAAAACAATTACGAATCCTTCTAACAACATTGGAATTTTATATTAATTAAAAATGCAAGCTATAGAACTTTATATAGAGAAATAATTTAAAAATATTTGGTTGAAACATAAAACTACCATTTTCATATGTTGAAAATCATTTTATATTGGCAACTTTATATAGTTCCCTTTAATATATAGATAAGAAAAGATACACGGAAATACACCAAAAATGCCATTAGTGGTTATCTCCATTGTTAGAATCAGAATATTTTCACTTGTTCATTGCATTTCAGTAGTTTTAGGCTTATGAAATGAGTATACTGTTACTATTTCAAGCCAAATATTATCTTAAAAAACATTTTGAATAAAGTGTGATTGTCATATTTACCTATACTTAATAAGCTTGTGTTCAAGGTTGGTTGTTAACAAGTAGCTTATTTCCTCTGAAATACTTTCCAAATAATTAGAATAAATAATCAATAGACAAATAAGTGTTTTTGTTTTATAACTTCACGAGTTTCTTGAAGACAATAATAATTCAGATTTAATTAAATTTCATTTTATTCACCTTTCATACCAGAGTCAGTATTAGATATGTAAAATATATGTAATATATATAATGCATGTATATATATACATGCATGATGATTTTAAGAAAAAATACACAAAAGTTGACTTATTAGTTACTATTTAGATTAATACCTTAAGAGTTTTTAGTTACTGTTATATAATCATATAATTTTTAATTGGAAGGGAAATTAAACATACTAACTGCCTTTTAATATATCTAAAATAAAATATTTATATGCAGTGATTAATTATTAACAATATGTATATAATAATTAATTCCTTCCATACATCATTATCTAGTGCCTACTCTGTGTCAGGGGTTGGTCTAAGAACTAAAGATTCGAAGGTTAACAAGATAGGTTCTTACATTCCTTGAACTGAAATACAGAGGAGGAGACCAATAGAAACCACCAAGTAGACAATTAGTAAGAAAATTACGAGTATATAATGAGAGTTGTAAAGGAAACGAACAAGGAATTGAGAGAGAAAACAACAATCATTACCATAGCTAGGGTGCAAACAAAGCACTTCTCTGAGGAAATGACATTTAAGAGAGTTAATCTGAGACACAGAATCAAGAAACAATATTTCAGTGTGACCTGTGACTTAGCAGTGAAATCAGGGTTGCAATCCCATTTTCTTGATTTAAATTATGTTTTAAAATAAATTTATGTATTTTTTGTGCTATTGAAACTCAGAATGGATAGTAGCAGAGTAGAATGTTCCCTCAGGCTATTATCAATTTAGCTGAAGTCAATACAAAAGTATAAAGATTCAGGGAAAGAAAATATACTTCTAGTTAACCTCTCTTGTGAGTAAATAGAGAACTTCAATTTGTAGAGTGTTACTTTTCGTCAGTTGCTAAGGTGTTTCAGACTCGTGGCTACAAGAGTTTGATGATATTTCATGAAATGAAAATTCTTTTGGTAATTTTTTTCTATTTTTCACTCTTTCAATTTAGGCTACTTTCTTTTCTCTTTCTTTCTTTTCTGGATTTCAAATAATATTACCAGGCCCTTAATTTCAGAGAGTCTCTTGGTATAAAGTTCAAAAAGCTAAACATTTGGTTCCATAATTTTGAAACTAGAAATGTATGACTTTCATTTGGATTTTCTGTAGGCATTCTCTTTTTCCTTTTTCTTTTTCTTTTTTCTTTTTTTTTAACTATAGAGCAACAAAGAAACTGTGAAAGGAAAGATTATGAAAGGAATGTTTCTATTGTCATGCATTTGCCTTTATTGCTCTTCTTTAACAGTACCTCTCCTTGCACTCCTTTTTGCCTTCTCTTTCTTTATACCAGTTATATTAGAGGCAATTCAGTAGGATGACTTTACGCTAGGCAGCTTAGGTGAAAAATTTTTTTATTCTCCTGCTAAAGTAGCTGTGCGCCCTGTATGGTTTTTATTTTCACCATAAATTCTTAAGGATGCTCTTCCATAATGCCCATCATGACCATGAACACACTAGGTGCAGAGTAATTGAGAGAGAAAAATCAGAAAGTTAACAAAGGATTGGATGAAGTACAAAAGTTTCATTTCCTCATATCAGAAAAACATAGTACCCTCAGGAAATTCAAAGCCATACACCAAGGCAGAGTTGTCTGCATTTGTTGCACACCTTCCTGTTTTCTCAGAGGGCAGATCAGTTATTTTAATTTTTTCAAAGGAGAAGAGAAATGCAGACTGGAGAGTACATTTTGGAATATGAGTAACAGTACCAAAATAAAAGTCATACATATTTAAGATGACATATTAGGAATGCTTGCTCATATGCATTGTATATAACACTAATGCAAGATGGATTTTTTTCCTCATGAGTGCTACACTCCCAGGGTGGGATTATAGCTTCATTAAATTATTTGAAGTTTGTCAAATCCCGTATGGAATGGCATCATAACCCAAAGTAGTATCTCAGTGCCGAGGAGAAGTGAAGGGTAACATTACTGTGATTCATTCATAGAAGTAGGTAATGCACTGAGATGCATCAAGCATACATCTATTAGAGAGGTGGAATTACTCCACAAAGAATAAAGAACCTTTTGAAGAGGAGTGTAATGTAATGCATGCCGATCTTTATAGCTCGGTGGCTGGAGTTAAAGCTTGGCTGACGTTTCCATTATCAACTTTGTTTTTCTGGAACTTATAAGTCAGCCCTAACCAATAAACTCAGCACAAAAATCTGTATCTAGGAAACTTTAGAAATGGTAACAATTTAAATACATTCAGATAAATTGGATTTAAAGACAGATACCCAAATGGAAATGAATCCATATTTTAATTGTAGGTCAAACCAAAAATGACAGTTTCACTTTTAAAACTAAACAGATTGAAGACTCCATCTCCCTTATGATGACTTTCTAGTTAGTTTACTGGCAGACCAAGATACAGTAAAGGATGTAGCCAAGCATCGGTTGACACAGCTTCCTGAAATCTCTTTATGGCAGTACAGTATAGTTCAGCGGTCAGTGCAAAGTAAGCAGAGTGAAACACCTTCCAGGTCAGAGGATTTCAGGGCCCAATAGGCAGGAAGAGAAAGGAAGCTGGGATTGAACCTTGCATCTTCTAACACCACACTGCCTGATACAGAGGCCCCCAGCCACAAGTCAGGTGCAACTAATTAAATTCAAATTAAATTCAAAATGAAATAAAACTAAGATTCAGTTCCCCAGCTTTACTAACTGCATTTCAAGTGCTCACTAGCTACAGTTGGTTAGTGAACCGTTTGGACAGTATAGATAGGACATTTCCACCATCCCAGGGAGTTCTGTTGGACATACTGGTCTGTTGGACATACATATAAGGCAGTTCTTGCTTTGCCACAGTAACTTGTTCCTGTGTTTTGTTTCTCATTAGGTCTTCAGTAGGTCTGGCCGTTGCTTACCACAGACAGTTGTGAAGGTATAATGCCAATGAATATATTAAATCTATGCATGTCCTTTAAATTTTTATGGGCAGCACCTGCCTTTCTTTTCTTTGTGAAGTAGAGGGCAATGCCCTTCTACTAATACACCAGAATAATAAAAACAGTAAAAGACTTCGGAGAATGGCAGGGGTTAGGAAGAGCCAGCATGGGCAGTGAGAGGGAGGTGATTCAAAAGCATTTAGAAAAAATTCTCAGTATCACAAAAATTCAAACAGATAGGTATAGAGCATTTATTTAGCATGATTTGGCTTGGTTTCTGATATAAAAGGCCATACTTTAGGGGTATTACACTTTGGCATCAGCGTTCCCACTCTAGGGTTTTTGCAAAAACAAGTGCTGCTTATTATCCAGAATCTCACATTTGCAGTAACATTAATTACATTTATAAATAAGGTTTAGCATTGTAGGACATTAAATATTCAAACTATAATAGAAAAAATAATAGCCCCTCCAAAAATGTTCACACTCTAATCCCTGGATCCTGTGAATATGTCATAATACATGACAAAAAGAACTTGCATATGTAATTAACATTACAGGCCTAAAAATAAGGATTTATCAAGGATTATATGAGTGGGTTCATTCTACTCAATTAAGCCCATAAAAGAAGATAAATGTCTACAGTTGGAGTCAGACGAGATACAACAGAAAAGTTCAGCAGGAGAGATGAGACAAGGGTGAGATCAGAGAGATCAGAAGTGTGAGAAGGACTTGGCTTTGAAGTTGGAGAAAGGGAGCCGTGAACCAGGAATCGAGGGTGGCATCTAGAAGCTGAGAAGAACCGCTGGCCAGCATCCAGCAAGGAAATAAATCCTTGGGTCCTATAAGCATATGGAATTGAACTGTCAACAAGCTGGATACGCTTGGAAGCGGATTCTTTTGTAGAGCCTCCACATAAGAGCCCAAGCTGGTCAGTATTTGATTTTAGGTCCATGGGACCATAAGCATTATACCTAGAGAAGCCTACTGGACTTCCAGCCTACAGAACTGTGAGGTAATAAGTGCATATTGTTTAAGCTGATAAGTTTAACTTCATATGGCAGCAAAAGAAAACTAGTACAGGTTTCTATATGAGAGCATGGAGTCCACCAGTGTCGTTTCTCCTGAGTCCCCTCAAGCACAGCAACACTCCCAGTACATTAAGGAAGAAGAAGAAGAGTGTGGAATCCTCCTGTTTTTAGCTGTTCACCTTCTTATTTGTAATTCCTTCATGTTCTATAATCACTTTATATTCTTATTGAACTTGAAGTATTCAGTTCTTCTATTTCATCTCTTGTCCAAAAATAATCTTCTTCATAAGCATTAGTGAGGAAGTTGAGTCTTCCTACCATTTTACTGGGGGATGACTTTTCTACTACACCCATTTGAGTACACTTTTAATCAGTTTCCTCTCTGCATGTGCTGTCTGTTTCCAGCCACAATGCCAACCCTGACTCTCCTTCTATGACCTTCAGCACACACCACTCATCCTCTCTGGTTCCAGGATTTCCTGCTCTTATATCTTTCCACAGCTCTCTCCACCTCTTCTTCTTTCTAACTTAGAGCTATTCATCTGTTTCACTTTTTATTTTTAGAGTAGCATATTGTGAGGGATACTGAAGGACTAGACACTTAGGAACTGAGAATTTTCTTTTGTGGTCCTCATATGTCCTTATCTCCATAGCTCGTTTTCCCCATCCTCTCTTGAACATAACTTTAACCCCTAACTATTCCTCTCCATCTTGATAAAATTGAGATTGCCCCAAATTGGCTGTAAATCCACAAACACATTTCCTTTATTCCTAAATCTTGCTTCATCCTCTGCTGGTAAAGCCCTGTAAACCATTCTGTCCTCCTTCCCTGAGTTAGGAGCACTCATTAGGAGACTTATCATGGCTGGCATTACATGGGTATAAAGCAGGTCCCACAGATCTCTCATGCCTTAACGCCGTAAGTAAGTTGTGAACTGGAAGTGAAATGTATAAGGAACAGGCATTAGGCAAGGCACTGTGTGGTAGTGTCTGTGTGACTTCCTCAGGACCTATACAGATCCTGTGGTGGTGGGTATAGAATGTGGTCGTGGACCTTGAAGGCAGTGAGACCAAGAGAAGTGGACATGCTGTTTGTATGCTGGCCACAGGTTCATATTGAGGGTAATATCTTAGTAAACTTTGTTCTCTGTGTATGTTCCTGTGAGCAGGATTTCTGTATTATAACTGTATTCTTTATGTGCCCACTCATTTCCTTTAAAATTCTGAATTTTTTAGATTCTTAAAAGAAACCTATGGGAAATAACACAGCTCTCTATTTCATATAACAAATTGACTTTGAGTACAGCTTAGGTCAGATCTATACAACATTTCAGCACAGCCATTGGAACAATTTTAATGATGTGGGATGCTTGTTGTATAATCAAATTAACTATGGCAATTAATATTGAGAATCCATGGACCAAATTAAGAGGGTGTATAATAGTCTCTTCTGATTTAGTGGCCAGATATAGATCTGACATTTATCATAATGATTTCTTTATGGTGTCCTCTACCTCTCGACTCTGTCCTGCTGCATTTGACTTGATAATTCCATTGCCTATTCCAAGTTATATATGTATAAACAGAACTTATCATTCAAACTAGGAATGTTTTTGAGAATAAAAAGAGGTATTCATTATAATTAGGCTGAGCCATAAGTCAGGATGATAGCAGGCACACCAAACTGTATGGACACCTGACTGCTTATACATGCATTTAAGAATCATGATAAAAACCCTCTTTTGATTAGCTTAATAGGCAGAAACTCCAAGATAGATTTTAACAACTGAAAATACAATGTCACTAATATACATTAAAATAGATTGCTGACATAGGATAAATGGCATAAAGACAAATCAATATGCAGGTATGATATCAAAGACTCTTCTTGCAGTCAAAATATTATTGAAGGATAGAGTAACATGTCTTTAGTTGTAGCTCAGGCAAGGAACTGGGGTTGAGCGACAGTCTCTACCAGGCAGTGGTGTTTCCCTTAAGTTAATGAAACATGAAACGTGGACTGTAAATAGAGCAATACACAGGTCTGGTAAACATTGTATATTTCCAAAAGAGGAAGACATATATGGATAACAGTTGAGCGTAACTGAACATCACAAACATCAAAACAATTAAGCATATCTGGTCATGATAAAATGTCGTATAAGAAACATTTTAAATAATGTGAGAAAAATGCAGTCTTGACATTAATGAAAGGCTAAAGATAAAGGTAGGTGGTGCCCACTCTATGTTTGCTCATTGAATCATAACTAGGACATTTTTTCAAAGCATACTAACACAGACATGGTAGAGGACCTCTACTTTCTCGTTTGCCTTCTACCGTTGCCCTCCTTTATTTATTACTATACAAAAATCAGTTGCATTTCTATACACTAACAGTGAACTATCGGAAAAAGAAATAAAGAAAACTATTCCATTTAAAATAGCATCAAAAAAGACTAAAATCCTTAGGAGTAAATTTTACCAAGGAGGTATGAGATCTGTACGTTGATACTATATGTATGTATACACACACACACACACACACACACACACACTGAAATGCTATTCAGCATTAAAAAAGAAGAAAGAAACCCTGCACTTTGCAAAAACAGATGAAGCTGGATGGCGTTATGCTAAGTGAAATAAGCCAGACAGAGAAGGACAGACTCTGCATGGTATCACTTATGTGTGGAATCTAAAAAAAAAAAGAAAGAAAGAAAGAAAAAAGGAAAAAAATCAAGTAGAATGATGAGTTGAGGGTTATGGGAAATAGGGAGAGTTTAAAAAAAGGTTACTAACTTTCAGCTGTAAGATTAATAAAGTCTCAGGCTGTAATAGATAATGTGTTGACTGTTGTTTTGTGTGTGTATTAAACGTTGACATGTATATAATTTGGGGGAGGATGATTCTGTTTAGGAAGTTGTTCTCATTTGCTGTGTTTCAAAATGAGACTCATACTCCCAGTTATATTGATTCTCAGGAAATGATTTATGAATAAACATTGCTTAAGAGGCAGACAGAAACAGGTGACAGTACAAGAACTGATTCCGTAGAGCACTTTTATATATTCTCTTGTTTACAAGAGACTGGAGCTCTATGAAGTTAAAAAATTATGTAATGTGTTTTTCTCAGGGAACAAATGGATTAGAGTTCATTTACCCTGATTTTCAGTTCTGAGATAAATGTTGCCTCTTATTTTCAGGCTAGGTGAGTTGAATGGTGGTTCATTTTTCATGGACATTTAACTTAGTAGAATTAAATACAGCAGATGAAACACATTTACCAAGAATACCAGCTTATTCCAGTGTAGATTCCATGCATGTGGCTTCAGTTAGTCCTCACCTCAAAAGAAAGTACCTTTGGATACTTAATTTAACTGTGTTCACTATTCCTATTGTTTTCAATTAAGGGCTTAAAAATATGAATATTTGGAATTATGTTTTGTCCTCTAGTATGTACCAATTTAACTCTGAAACTGAAATATCTACCCCTTTGTGCATACTGGTTTTTCTCACCCAGAATGTCTGTCCCCCCCCCCTTTTTTGCTCCCTGAAGCCTTTGTAAGCCACGTGCATGGCTTAAAAATCATATAATTTAATATCTTTTTTGCCTGTTTAATGGCGTTTCTTACGCTTGTAAGTCAACTCCAGGATTTAGTGTTCTCCTTATATTCGTACTGATATTTATTTTTTTCTACTTAATTTCAAGTCTGTTTTTGTTTGTTTGCTAGTGCCTATAACTTGTATTTCAGTTTATTCTCCCATAAGGATATGTGGCTTGTGCATGTGAACCCTTAGTAAATATTTGTTGATTAATTGATTTTCTTCATTTATTTTCAGTTAAAAAGAGATTTGAATATATGAAATTCATCAAGTTCAGAGTGTATAAAAAAGGTTCGTTGATTGGGGACTTTAGCACAGTCCACTATAGTCAGTTTTTTTAGTAGATTTTGAAAATTGTAAAAAACAAAAACAATAATAACGACAGCAAAAATCTTGCTCTCCCAAGGGACAGGAGCACACTGATGTGTTATTTTTCCCATTAGGGAGCTTTTAATCTTTCCATTACAAATTATGTTATCTACTCTCTGTTTTTTGTTCTGTAGTTAAGAAGGATAGGCTGTATATACTTAGTAAGAAGGTTTGATATATACTGCAAATTTATCAACACTTCTACTTTTGGTAATTTTTTGCTTTCTTTTTTAAAATGTCATAAAATGATGTGAAAATAATGAAAATCTCAAAAAATATTCAACTGTTACATAATAAAATCATGTTTCTCCATCTATACTTCATACTGGTTAAGTAAGTAAAATAGATTTTTTTTTTCAAGGAAAAAAAACATGGATGTAGATGCTGTTTCTGAGACTTTCTAGCTGTTTAAATACAATAAAATCATGTAACCTTCCTGAGAATGAACAAATTTGGAATAATAATTTACACTCACATTCATAGATAATTGTTGGAATAATTTGCAAAATCTAAAGGTATACACATTCAAGGTAAATTTTTTGGTTGTAGCTTTTTTTTTTTTTTAATTTATTTATTGGTTGCATTGGGTCTTCATTGCTGGGCACTGGCTTTCTCTGTTTGTGGCGAACTCTTTGTTGTGGTGCACGGGCTCTAGGCATGTGGGCTTCAGTACTTGCGGCACGCAGGCTCAGTAATTCTGGCTCACGGGCTCTAGAGTGCAGGCTCAGTAGTTGTGGCACATGGGCTTAGTTGCTCCCCGGCATGTGGGATCTTCCCGGACCAGGGATCGAACCCATGTCCCCTGCATTAGCAGGCGGATTCTTAATCACTGCGCACCAGGGAGGTCCCTTGGTTGTAGTTTTATCTCTTCAATAGAGTTGATGTCCTTTCTTGTTCTATTAGAAACTTTTTCTGTCTATATATTTACTTTTCATATGTAAGAATTTTTCAATGACATATTACTAAAGCTTGTTTCCTGACAGTGCAAAGAAAGTCTGGTTTTTGATCTTTACCAAGTGTGTTTCAAGGATCAGTCTAGATTTAAGGCAGTACTGCAATAGATAAACAAATGTCCTTTCATCAGTGGCTTTATTAACAGAACTGTCCTACAGGTTTGTCTCTGAAACATTTGAATCCCTCTTTAATCAGCAAAACAAAATATCAATAGCTTAGTCATCTGTCGTAGAATTCAGTATTGGGTTGACTTTGAATCATCACTGGCCAAAGGCTTAACAGGGTCACCTGATATTTTGCTCCACCACACGTGCTAACGACACATTTCTTTAGGCTCTATATTGACTGCAAACAGTGAGTAATGTGAAGGGACCATTTTATCTCAGTTCTATGAGAAATGCTTTCATCATCACCACTCTGTGATACATATGAAAGTCAGATTAAAACCTAAGTCACTCCTGAGAAGAAAGTAGGAAAGAGAGGTAATCTGTGCTCTGCAATTGTCTGATTGACTTCCAAAATGTTCCTTTGAGTTAGGTGTTGGGATGCCCATTTTATAAATGAAATATTAAAAATCTTACACACAGCGTATGGGCTCTGATGGGCAGAATGGCCCCCAAAGAGGCCCATGCCCTCATCCTTGGAACCTGATTATGTTATATTACATGGGAAAAGGCACTTTGCAGATGTAATTAGGGTCAAAAACCTTAAAATATGGAGATTATCCTGAATTGTCCCCGTGGGCACAATCTAATCATCTGAATCCTTAAAAGCAAAAAGATGTTCTTTAGCTGAAGGCAGGAGAGATGAAATGGAAAGAGGTCCGATTTGAAGCATGTGTCACTGTCTTGGCACTCATCTAGCCTTATTAATGGCGTTTAGCATGTTCTCTACTGAAATTATTAGTTTCCATAATTTTATCTTTATTTTGAAAATGAAAATGATATAATGGAAAAGGGAACATCTTATTCAAAAGTTTATGATCTATATAGCATTAGCTAAATTTTCAGATTCAGTAGATGCAAATGTTTGTTTAAAAAATGTTCTACACTCACTTTTGCAGAATCTGTGTAACAAATGTCTATTTGAACATCCTAACCATACTTTGCAATACCTTATTTAAAATATTTTCAATTATGTATGTATAATTATATATTACATGTATGTGTGTATATACATATTCAGAGAGAGAGAGAGTAGGTGTGCACATGCATGTAACTGTGAGGCTTCTGGATCAGAGAAACAGTTTATTATTCATAGAGTAGCATTTTGTGTCAGCTCCCCATGTTCCACATCTCTACAGGGTGACATGAATTAGGATCTTATTTCATCTGCATATGCAGTTGGTTTACATTACAGGAGAGCAACCCCCAAAAATTATGAGACTGTGAGCTTATACAGGTGATGCTGGCATATCTGCCCCTTCCCTCCCCCACCTTTCCAGAGAAGGACTTAATTCCTCTTTAATGTAAACATATCCTCTCCAAGGATGGGAGGGGAATGTTTTTATCCTTATTTATTCTACTGGAATGGAAACAAATGTCTCTGGGTAGAGGTCTTTAAACCCTAGCTTCCCAGGTCTTTGCTACTCAAACATTTCCCTTGATTAGAAGTCTTGGACCATGCAAATTATGAAATATTCATAGAAAATTCTCTTTCAAGACACAGTCATCCTGAAAACCAGTAAACATTCCTAATTATTGCTTGTAAACCTAAGCAGATCACCTTATCTTACACTCCCCCCCAAATTGTTTTCCTAGTTCAAATATTCTTCCAAATCTCCATATTAAAGTTTAATATTTGATCTAGATTTTTAGCATACTAATTTTATACACCACAACCCCACTATAAAGTTATAACTTCTATAAAAAAACTAAAAGCAATTATATTCCAATAAAGAGCTTAAAAAATTAATCACATGAAATATGGCTTTGAATTACTGTTAGGTTTAGGAAAAGATTTCAAACCTCAGTTGCTGGGAGTTCTGAGGTTTTCAAAACCTGCATTTTTCAAAACCACCTTAGGTCCACCTACAGATTGGCCCTTTCTGGAAATGGAACCTTCTCCAAGTTAAATATTGGAGTGATGATTATGGGTCCTCTGACTGGCCAGGAAGTCTAAGAAGTGATTCCAAGTATCTCCTGGGTGGTGCATACCTGTTTTTTTGTCACTGTCTGAGTCTCTAGGGCTAGGAGTAAACAGGGTTAATGACAAGCAGAATTATCTCCATAATTTCTGAGACAATAAATTTTTTGTCCCTGAAAAACATCTCCCTCCCAGTCCCAGAATTTTCAAATCTAAAAGAAAGTAAGAACTTCAATCTACCTATGTCAATCAGGGTAGCCAGAGAAACATAAATTATATTTACAATAACTCTGTTCTATTTACTTGGGCAAAACTTTATGCTTTTTTTAAACATGATTTTTCTTTCTTTAAGAAATAATATAATATGTAAGATGGAACGGTCAGAATTTTTAGAGTCACTCAAAAAAGGTTTGAACGTGAAAATGTCCTATCAGAGATGACACAATATTTTTCTAGCATAAATTATTTCATATGATTTACATATTTGAAAACAAGAGAAATCCATTTTATTAGCACGTACTCCACTTTTACTTAATATTCTATATCACAATATTTGTTCCATAACAGGGTTGATGAAACTTAAATTAATGCTCTATTTTATGTATACTTGTAGGCTTCCTTTTTCTTTGCACTGCTACTTTTAATAATTCAAAGATAATCTCCCTATTTACCACAGTCTTTTACTTCTTTAATATTACTATTAGAAGTTGTCATCTTGTCAAAGATTTAGTAAATTTTTCATTTTATAATCTTATATAAAGCTTGTTCATTAACAATGCATTTAAACTTATATCATCTCCCAGAAATAGTCCACAGCATGGTTAGAATGTGTACATTTAAATAGTGATACACTATCACTGTATGAAGATTGCAGTTTATAATAGTCATACACAAGCCAATAAGGTATACAAACCAATGTTATTTTCATGTATTTTATTAGATGAACAATCAAACTTTAACGTAAATTTTGAATAAAAAAATAATAGTTTTTGTTTCCTTCTAGAAAAAGTACACCTAGGAGTAATACAGATGAATGAGAATTTAAATATCAATTACCTTTTGATATAGTGCTTCATTGTAAAAAGCTTTACAACACTGTCTTCCGCCACCCCCAAATGAGGTTAGATTAAAAATGCTGATACAATATGTTTTTTCAAAAATGTTGACGCACTCTTGTCATGGTGCAAGAGATTTCCCAGTGGTGTTTAACTCCATAAAACGACTGAAACCTCTCGACTGACCGCAATAATGATATCTCCTCAGTAGGTGCCCTTCACCCCTCCTTGAGTTCTGGGAATCCTTCTGTTAAGCAACAAATGGCAGGAACATACACTTGGCTGTGGTGTGTCATGTAAGTGACAGCAAATATCTCAACGCCTGTTTTCTTGATTGCTTTTTCTATTGTAGATTACAGCACTTGGGAATGCAAAAGAAAGAACGTCTGTCCTATAATTAGAATGTATTTTTAATGTCTAGAATTATTAATTTATTGGATTCAAATTATTTTTAGAAGTAGGTTCAGACAGATGGCAGGCAGATGGGAATGTTAGCCATAGTCTTTATCACATTTGGGTATAGAGGATTTCAGGTACACATTTGTGTCTCATCTTATTCAATGGAAGATGATCAAACCAGAATACTGTGGTCTTTTCCATCTTATTGAGCACAGTCACTGATTCCAGAGCCCAGAAAACAGAAAAAACCTAATTTCTCGAATTTCTGCTTTTGTTCTGGGCCCTTCCGACACTCCTCTGGCAATATTTGCTTGGGTTCTTTGGATTTGTGACTGAGATAAACTTTGGTGATGATTTTAGACTCTACCTTTCCCCAACCCTGCCCGCACTTCTACAATATTGCATTCTCTTATTTTTTTATCAGAAAGTTTAATGCTGAATCCAATGTTTATCATTTTTTACAGATGCTAGGTATTATGTTATTTTTTCTACTGCTTGTCAGCAAAATTCAGAACTACAAAGTAAATTACACATAACTTTGCATTGAATCAAAAGACAGATTTCTTGCTGTTAATTCTGCTTCGATTCCTGTTTCACCAAGAAAGGTAGCCCACTGAATTTGCTTTAGACAAGCTTTGGAAACAACTTCATAACTGCTCCGGTTATATCAAAACAAAGAAAGCATTCTGCATACAATGTGCTCTTTTAAATGAATTAGATCACAGAAGATAAACCTGACAGGAAAACTTCCCAGCAGTTACCTACATGTAATAAATTACTATTAGAGACCTTAACTGTACAGCAAGTTCCTTTGGCTCCACTGGAAGTGGCTGTTTACACATAGACTGTTGTTGATAGGTTATTTCTTCTTTAGATTATGACTTTTCTTCTCACTATTAACAATCTGTAAACAATGAAAATGTATCACTCAAAATATTAATATGATTTCAAATAACTTAAAAATAGCAATGGGCATCACTGAATTGAAGTTTACCTAACAATATCTTACCTCCTGCACTTTTTATACTTTGAATACTACCTATTTTTGACAGTGAAAGAACTAAGAAAATGTTCTTTATTTCTGTAGAGCCTTAACATTTATCTGCCTATTTTTAGGTGGCTTAAAATGGATAACTCTTATTGAGAAACCATTGTATTTTTTTCTAGATTGATTTGGTCTATCAAACAAATAACTGGATTTATTTGAAAATATTCTATTGTTTCCATAAAACCTGCTTTTAGATATGATAAAAGGTAAATTATTTATTGACTTGTTTAAGAAAAGCATGTTTTGTATCCAAGAGCTTTGGAGAAATCTTCGTAATTACATTTATTGAAAATAATTTAGTGTATAAGACGTTTAACTTGTCTTAGGTTTTTCACTTAATGGAACAAAGAGAGTTTGCTTATTTAAAAATGTCAATATGTTCAAACAATTTTGAACATAATATAGATATGTAATTTTAATAACCATTCCTATAGTAAGTAAAAACATATTCACATCAGAGTTATTGGAATAATCTTCTAAACCTATACTTTGCTTATTTCTCTAACTAGAGAAAAATGAAAAGAAATATAATCCCTAATCATAAACTTTAAATCATAAATATTAAAACTTAAATAGGACTCAAAAGGACATATTATAAATGAAAAATTATAAAGGTATTTGATAAATTAAAGTGTTACCGTTAGATAAAAATTATTAAATCATCTAGACCATGTTGCTTAAAGAAGTGAGGTAAGTGAAAAAGAGCAAAGAAGTGCCTAGATCCCAGGTGTGAGCTTATGAAACCAGCAGCCCTCGAAACATTTCTAACCTACACATAAATCAGGTTATACATATTTTCTGGGAAACTAGGCTTAATGCCACCTTTTTTCTACCATTCCAAAATCATGTTGGAATATGAAGTGAGTAGTGCCCTCTTAAAGATAACCACAAGTCTATGTAAAAGCATTTCATCTTTTAGGAAACTTATGCTTTCTTATTGGAAATAAATGACTGACATATGTTACATATCATATTGCAAGCTCCATGAAGGTGGGATGGGAGTGGGGGTGGGGATGGTATATTTTGTTGACCGCTGCCTCTCCAGCACCTAGAACAGTGCCTAACACTGAGTGATGCTCCCTAAATATCAGCGGATGGAATGTTAGATAGCACTGCCTTGCAACAAGTGTGAGGACCATGGCTCCAAACTAAAGTCAGAACCTAGGTTAGGACCATTTTCTCTACGAACATGGCAAAATAATCATGAGAACATTGGTGACTGCCTCTTTCTTTGTCAAATGATATTTGAAAAAAAATTAGGTCCCTTCCCACAGGGACACTATGGTCAGGAAGTGAATATTTTATATTTCTGCATAGTTAGGACTTTCTACACATTTTACTGGGACCTGGGTCAAAGCCCAAGCCTTGAACATTACTGAATAGTGAGGGGCCACCTGGAGAAACATATTTATCTAGAGGAATTTCTTTCTATTTCAATGAGGGTTGAGACTCAGATCCATAGACATGTTGTTCTAGGGACCGTAATCTCTGAGAAGCTCCTCTTATCTTCTGTGTGAAGGTATTTATTTATTTTCTAAAGGGTAATATTACCAGTGTTCTGTTCCCTTCTCTTTCAGAGGAGAGTTTGTTTATATTAGGAGGCAAAGCCTTCTGTCCCTCTCTCAGGAGTGGAGGTGGAGGTGCCAGCTAGATTTTTATGTACTCTTCAGGGATCCCGTCCTGAGGTAAGACCCATGTATGTGCAAGGTTGTCCATCTGGCTGCGATCACATCACCCCAGACCTGGGGAATTTAGGGCAAGGGGGAATGATGTGGTTTTAGCTCTAAGTAATAATCTTTCCCTGTCCCAGAAATCTCATGTATACTTTAAGGATAATAGGAATAATTATAGATATCAAAAACTTATCAGCTACTGCATTAGCGCTGACAGTATAGCTGTGTTTGACATACTCGTGCAAAAAATTCTTTAGGGCTTTTAATAGATGTCTTCACCATGTAATTGGGATGCTGGAAAGTTGGGTGGAGGAAGCCTGACTCTCAGGCTTTGTGCTAATCCATCCTCCCACCCTCCTGTTTTCACTCCGTAACACACATTTCACACAAGTGACCAGGCAAACAAGTGGAAGAGAGTCACTGATACCCCCTACTTATAGATGGAGGACAAGGGACCACCCCACATATGCATCCTCTGTCCCCTCGGTCTGGATGTGTTTTGGTTATCCATGGAGAGCTGCAGGGTTTGCAACTTACTTGTGTTCCCCCAAACACAGGTATGGATTGGGTAGAAATGGTGCTTCTCTTGGTAATTTATTCATTCATTTAGCAAAAAATTGTATCAATCCTGTTATTATTTTCATAAAAACATGATGTTTGGACATCATAAAATACTTTAAGGAAGTTTTTTAACTCTCTCTGGCTGGAGAGAGACGACCCTTCCCAGGCTTAGCCACTTCTAAGAGATGGCAAAGGGCCCAGCTGGGGGCACGTGGACATACAAACTAACCAATCCAGAGCATACCTCCTCCCATCTGGCCAAATACCTTAGGAGGCAATATTCCTCTGCCTTAATCACGCCAGTGTCACATACCAGACAACTAGGGACCATCCCTGTAGCCTGAAGCCCACTGAAATGATTCACACCAGTCATTCTTAAACTGTTCACCCTGCCCTCCTTGCCTTTCCAAAGGAAAATCCAATAAAAGTTATTGGTCAAGGTCTCCCCTTGCTCCTGCTTCTGCTTCCTGAACAAAACCCAGTGTTCCTCTTATGGCCCTGCATGGCTAGCCATGCCTCTTGTTTCTATGGGAGCTGTGAATAACAAACTTCTACAATGGCATTGACCTTTAAGTGTTATCACTCAGTCATCTTTATAAATTAAGACAAAGCAGAAATATCTCTATGATATGGCTTTTATAACTGAGACTACCGTCCTATTTTTTCAGGACATGAGATATTCCTCTGGATATGTAACTGTCTTTTTCTCTCCCATCTGTGGTTTTACTATGGGATCTATTCTCCTCCTTCCTTCTCTCCTTTCCTGCCTTCCTCCCTTCGTTCCTTCCTCCTTTCCTTCGTTTTCTTCCTTCCCCTTCCCTTCTTTCTAAATATTGCTTTGGGCTTACTGAGCCATTTGAATCTGAGGATTGATGTCTCTCTTAAATTATGGAAATTACCGGTGCCAGACACTGCAGTCTCTCCTTTAAGCAATGAAATTTCTCAGTCTCTGGAGACTTCTAACTTTGTAGTATTTTTTATGGACCAATTTTTCTGTGTTTTCTTTTTCTAGTTTTGGAAAAGAAACTTCTCTTTCATAGTTTTGAATCTTTCTTCGTCATGTATTGTGCAATAGCAATCTAGTATCTAGAAGATACAGTTCGAATTTTTAAAACAAGTCAAAGGCTCAGAAGTTCAAGCATACTATTTGCTAAACTTCTAATTCTAAACAAGACTATAATTGCAAGAATGAAGGTCCACAGATGAGGAAAAATTCATTTCCAGAATATAATTTTCCTGAAATAGTTTTTGTAAGAGTTCTTCAGTTTAATGAACTCACATAATGTAAGGCCTAAATTCCTGTCTGATTCATCTTTTCCTGTATTGTACTTTCCTGTATCTGTTGCAATTTTGATCTAATCAATATCTACTATGTCCCTTTGACTTTAAGATGGTGTTATTCAAACTTTGATGAATAATGCTTCTAAATTCTTAGTGATATCAAAAAAAAAATCTAGCTAGGTAACTTTATCACACGTGGTTGGATATTATCTCTGGAATTGCTCTCATGGTCGTGTGTTTGCTCATTCCTGGAGTGGCTACTTGGCACATACACAGCTTCACTGGGGACAATGATAAAAGGGTCCCCCATTATTCACACTATGGAGAGACACAGATGGATCTCTGGAGTTAATTATTAAGTATGTATCAAAGGGTTTGGAGAAAATTAATTGATGAAGGAAGCATATTCCTGATTGATGAAAAAAATAACTCAGTTATGCTCATCTACTCTGCTAGAAAGTTATGCAATATATTGTGTAGTGCTTAATAAAAATAAAATGAAAAATAGAATGACAATAAATCTTGACTTTTTCACAAACTTTGAGGAAAATGTTTGAAACCATTACATCTTTCATCTTAAATATTCAGGAAATGACTTCTTCAATCTATCTTTGAGTTATCTGTTCAATGATTCATTCATATTATTAAAAAATATTTGATCTATACAAGGTAGTATAGGATAGTAATTCAAAACAAATATAAGAACACGCACAAATAGATCCAAAGCCTGATTTCAGACTTGCAGACTGCCTGGGATGTCCATCTTGGTGCTGATACTTGGTAGCCATATGTCTCCGAGTAATTTTTTGTTTGTTTTTTAAATTATAGTTGCCTTACAGTAGTATGTTAGTTTCAGGTGTACAATGTAGTAATTTGATATTTTTGTAGATAATACTCCATACAAAATTATTATAAGATATTGATGATATTCCCTGTGCTGTATGTAACACTATTGTAACTCATTTATTTTACACCTAGTAGTTTGTACCTCTCAATCCCCTTCACCTCTTTTGCCCCTCCCCCACCCTTCTTTGTTCTGGTGACCGCTAGTTTGTTCTCTCTTTCTGTGAATTTCTTTCTGTTTTGTTATGTTTGTTCACTTGTTTTACTGTTTAGATTCTGGATGTTTTCTTTAAGCTGTTTGTTCCTCAGTTTCCTCACGTGTAAAGTGAGGGTGGTGTTAATATTTACCTTGTAGGATTGTTAAAAGATTGTGTGTTAATATATTTGGTACTTTTCCTGGCATAAGTCAAAGTATCTGCTTAATATAATTTAGACAAAATATGAAGTATTAATTTTGGTTATTTTCTTGATTAACAAAGATTTATTTTGATGAGTAGTGTATACTATAAGCTAATTATTGCTAATAAAACAATAGTCACAAAACATCTATAATTCTAGATGTTTCTGCATTTCTTTTACCGAGTTGTTTCTACATTTAATAACTAGACTGAATGTTTCTACTGGTACTTTTCAGTTTGTTTCCTTAGATTATTTTGCTTCCATGTGCATGTTCCTATCTAAACATAATTTTTTTATTCAAAATATCCCAATTTTCACAAATTAGGCCTTGCTATAAACTTATTTATTCAGAGAGAATAAAGAGTGAGATTCTTTATGAAACAGAAATATACACATTCCTTATCAAGTAAAGTTGTGAGAAAATTTGTCTTTACAATGACAGTTAAGGGGAAAAGTTTATCTTAACAGAATTAGGTGAGACTAAGAATATTTACAAGAACAAATCTATGTTGAATAAATCTATCATCTCTCAGGTTGATGTCTGTAAATTATGTTTTCACCATTATTAGATGCAAAAAACTTATTTTTACTAAATACCCACCTCAAAATATATATTACTTAAAAATGGATGAACAACACATCTAAATTTAATTTTTCAGTTTGAATAAATTAATGACTTCGTGTAACAGGGGTAAGCAAACTACCATCTACAGGCCAAATCTGGCCTGCTGCCCATTTTTGAAATAAAGTTTTACTGACACATAGACACGTCTATTCATTTGCATACTGCTGTAGCTGATTTTGCTCTATTATGTCAACAGTGACCCTATGGCATGCCCCGTGGAAAATATTTACTATCTGGCCTTTTCTGAGAAACTTTGCTAAACCAGGTTATAGAATAGCATATTTATTTTACAAGAGAATATTTAGGAATGTATTTTTAACACATTTGCAAATGTCTAAAATGCTATTTTAAATAATAAATACAATTGCCCTTTGAACAGCTTGAGGGGTTTGGGGCGCCAGCCCCCATGCAGTAGAAGTCAGAGTATAACTTCACAGCCAGCCTCGCTTACCCGAGGTGCCAAATCCTCAGATTCAAGCAACCATGGCTTCTGCAATTTGCGTTCATTGAAAAACAAATCCGGGTGTAAGTAGACTTGGGCAGATGAAACTCATGTTGTACAAGGGTCGACTGTAATTGGTTTCTATTGTAAATAAAAAAATTATTTTTTTGATAATACTTCTAGAGTGACCATTGTAATTTCATGAGCGGCATTAATGGAAATGTTCACTTTGTATAAGTGTATAACATGCTATAAACATTATACAAAAACATACATTTCAAAGTTAAAAAAAGAGTTTTGGGGATTCATTCTATTTAATATCAGTGTAACGCTTTTTAACTAAACTCTAAGGTTTCAGATATGCATATATGCCTATGATTTTTAAGCAAACATACATTTGGGTCTTCACATTGCTTTTGTGTGTATCTCTACACACACACACACACACACACACACGCACGGCATGGTTATATAATATGTGAAAAGTACCCATTCTGTCCTTTGAGCCATTATGTTAATATGAATCAGGTATCCCTGACTATAATCTCCTTATAAACTCTTGCTCATATTTTTTAATCATGTAATAGCATTTTAACAAAAGTAATGAGGAGCCTTAAGCCATATTTGGGATAGGCTGTATGTAATAATCTGGTTGTCTTCCCAACATTTCTTCCAGTGTGTTCATCAGCCACACTATTTGTATGACTCAAACAGAAGCTCATTCCCCCCCCCCCCCCCCCCCCGGTGGGAGAAACCCTACCTCCTCCTTCTTGTGCAGTGATCAGCTCAGATTCGCCATGCCTATTCCAGTCAGCACATAGCATTTTCCAGGATAAAATGATGTTATCAACACCAGGCATTTGAGTGAATTTGAATCAACAAGATATGGAGGGGGGTGGGGGGGGGCTTTCTAAGTAGATTTCTACTTCATTAAAAATAAGTATAACCCTTCATTGCTTGGAAACAGAAAACTTTTCTGCCTCTTCATCTGAAAGTTAAGAGAGCTAGCGTGTATACATTTATGTTTGACAGTTTGAGTTTGGTTTCCTGTTGCTTCTTCATCAAAGGCTCTTAACAGATACAGATGTATTTCAATTCTCCAGCATAATTCAGGAGTCATTAGCTTATTCATTCATTTATGTAAAGAGATTTTCACAAACTATATGTCATAGACATAAACAAATTATTAGTTTTAAATATGATTTTCATAATTTCTGTTTCATAACAAGGCAATACCCATACAATGCCCGATGTTGACATATTATGGTGAATAAGAAATATTTGCTAACAATTGTGCCATAGTTTTGGTTCATAAACTCCCAAAACTTTGATAATAAAATAAATTTAGTTGTTTACAGGTATGTCGGCCAAAAATGTAATGCTATGAGGTAGAAACTATCCGTGTACAAATATTTAAAGAAGCATTTAGCATTTATTTTTCTGGCCATTCCGTGCAGCATGTGGGATCTTAGTTTCCCAACCAGGGCTGGAACCTGTGCCCCCTGCATTGAAAGCACAGAGTCATAACCACTGGACTGCCAGAGAAGTCCAAGCATTTCCTAAATCTATATGTTTAGCAAATCAATATGTTATTGAAGGGAGTTCTTTGGGAATGAAATAGGATCCTATTCTTCTGTGGACTCTGACCAGAATAATTGGTCTCTGACCTATTTGGGAAGGAAGTATGTCACTTCTAGCTCAGAAGGCAGAAGGTTCAATCTTACTGGTTTGATTTTGCTCCCTCCAAAACCCTGTGGAAAATGAGGGGGAAAACTCCACCCTCGCGTATTAAAGAAAAGATAGGTTAACTAGAACTGATGAAATAAATCGGGAATGTAACATATTTAGGCTGTAGGGAGGCAGTATTGACGGTTCCAGGCGGCTGCTCTGGTTTCCCCAGCACACGCCGCCCTTCTCCAGCCCTGACGTCAGTGACTGCTTACTCCCGGTTAGAGGTCATCACACCCTTCTGCTTCCTAAAGTATTAAATAACTTTTGAGTTAAGGGCTTTCCAATTCTAGAGTATTTGCATTTTAATAAGGAACTACTGAAGATTGAAAAACCTTTAGGACTTAAAGGAAAACAATTCTAATATCTCAAGGTGAGGCACTTGCGATTTAATTCACAGTAAACAAAATTCACGATATGGTTAGGTGCATAATTTAACCTTGTGCAATGCCAATCTTGTTTGAGTAAAAGGAAAATGAGGGACTTGATGATACTTCAAAGTTGCTTTTATTTCAGTCTCTATAAATGGCCTAGATCATGTATCAGGAAAAAAAAAAATGTTCTTTTCCAAACCATTTTATTAAAATGTCACTCGAGCAAGTTTTCTGTACTTAATTATATATTCGTAAACACAGAGACTTAACAATCATGTATCCACACAGAGTGTAGCATGCTCTCATTTTCTCTTCCATGTCTAAGTCCTTCAACTGTTTGGTGCCCTGTCAGTCATCTGTCCAAACACCACAACAAGTAGACTGGCAATGCGCACCTTGGTGCAGACTTGTCTTTCGAATAGAGATTACTAATTGTCTGGAAGGAGCAGTACCTGCTATTATCTTCCTTGAAAAAAGATTCAAGCACTAGATAATTAAAATATAAATGTCTTGTTTATGCTTGGTCTAGTCTTTAAAAAATGACATGGGTTTATAAGTTCTTTTGAGGTTTAGGGGAATGAAATGGATGACAGGTAATGAGAAGAAACTAAAAACACCATCGAAGGAAAAACTGAATTCCAGGTGAGAACTGTAAATTAAAAGAGTTGTACTTTTAAAAGGAATGAAGAATAGCAATAATAAAAATATAAGTAGGAAATACAAACTATATAATGTTTTATAAAGATTGCACATAAAGAGAAAAATATTGAGGCATAGAATAAAGCAATTCTATTTGTGTAAGGTACAATTTTATTTCATTGCTTAAACAATGAAAAATGATACTAGATTTGCTCTAATGAGGGTGATCTAACTGTTGTTTAGACGATGGATTTCATGAAGGTAATATACAAGATCCAAATCTGATTGCAGTGCTTTTAGAAAAACCACTTGATATTTATATGCTCTAAATTCAGGGTTGCTGAAGATTAAGAAGAGTTAAGGGTGATGTTGTTTAGAGATATTTAAGTAAAGGAGTCCTCTGGATGTAGAGAAAGGTGAATCTTCATCGGTAACTAACCAGGTCCCACCAGGAAACCATGGTAGAGGAGTTCTGCTAGGATTGGCCTTATTCAAGCACAAGGCAAAACATGGTTTCAGATAACTATGAGATTCTTTCAGTTCCCTTCCAATGAACTAGAATGAGAGGTTTTTCACAGAAAGCTATAAAAATAATTTTTCAGTGACTTTTCATTTTTCTACCTAAAATGATGAGACGTCGGAAAATATCTGTATGTAATTTTTGGCTCTGATATATAGCCAAGTTTGTAAAACTGAAAGAGATTTCTGGTTGTTTTCCATACTTAACCCATTTAACATACATGCCTGCTAAAATTGAAGAAACGTTTTTCTCATCAGATTGTATGATTAATGGTCACCAGTTAAGTCAGATGTTTTTAATATAGTTTAGTATTTCTAAGCAATTCCAAACAGTGAAGATAAGTTATTTCATTTAATGTTCATACATGAAAGGATTTTTACTTTTGAAAATATTTTTGATTACGTAAATGAGTTTATATTTTGATTTTTATTATTTTAAAATTCTAAGGAAAATGACAACGAAAATTGAGTGGCTACCACTTCTGTCCCGGGCATTTATAAACCAACTTTATCATCTCAACCTTTAAAATACTTTTCTTAGGAAAGCAACTTAATACCATTTTCACTTATGTCCCTTCTAGGTATTTCTTATAGCCAATAATAACATCTGCCAAATTTACTAGAAGAACAGTACTCTGTAGTACAGGGCATCTATTACTTTGTTTAAGTGAAATGTGATAAAAATGCATTCCTCACAGGACATTTGAATTAAAATCCTGGATCCAGTCATATTATTGACTTGATGACAATGTCCTGGGCCAATCCATTATTTAATTAAGAGTCCATGCTGACCAGATCCTCTATCAGTGTCTGCAGTACCCTCGGGTTCTTGAAAATCAGCCAGGTTGAGAAAGAGAACTTTGTATTCATTTAACTGTGGCACTTATCTAACTGAATTTTAATTGTTTTGTTGTTTTCCTGAGTTCATTACAAAACCTGCTCATTGGACAAGCAATGATTTCATCTTGTTCTCCATTAGATCTGTTTACTTGCTGTTGAAGCCGACACATAGTAGGTGTCCGATAAATCTGTTAAATAAGTGGAAGTATTTTTCCCCAACATAATAAAAGGTAAGGGAGAAAGGCAATCTATCTGTGAAAACATACAGGAGTTTTCAACCACATGTATAGGGGATAGACCAGGAGCAACAGAGAACCACAGAAATGCTAAGTAAACAGGTTACAAATCTGTGGGAAAAAAAGATACATTTCCAGAGTTAATTTTTAAATTTAGGATTGGGCAGGTGCATACAGGCAGTTTCAGTGTTGTTGATAATGTTTAATTCTTGATTTGGACAGTGGGTTTATGGTTGTTTTATTTGCTATTGTGTATAATTTATATATATGCAGCTTAAATTATTTTGTATGTGCATTATAGTACAAATATTTTTTAAGAAAAATATAAAGTATCATAATATTTTCTGCCTTAAAAGTATTAATTATACCAAAAGCATGTAAGCAATGCATATCCCATTTAGACCAGAAATTTTTCTGATCAGGGAGAAAGTGACTGTCAGAAGGTGGCAGTGTAGCACTTCCTTTTCTAAATGAAATGAACTAGCTTTAAAAGTACTAAAATATAGCCCTTTCCAAATGCAGGCCTCAGGGCCACATTCAGTCCTCCAACTTACTTCTTATTGTTGGGTATGTCTCCTTAGGAGATTAACTGCTTAAAATGTGATGCTAATGTGAAACTTTTAATTGGGAAATCCTGTGCATGTTATATTAATCTTAAGTACCTTTATCTAACATCCCTGTTTTCTTTTTATGATGTTTGGCATTTCCAAATATTGCACACTATTTCTATCTATAGAAAATAAACTATATATGGGGTAATAGTGCACTTTATTATTTTAGATGTCTTAAATGCTGTTCAAGTTTCTTTTGTAATTATTTAATGCATAGCTTTAATAAAAACAAAATCTACATCCTTAGACATTTATTATGAAGTAAAAACCTTTGGCAAACATTAAAGTATAATTGAGTAAGAAAAATAAATCTACATAGAAGAAACCAAGAATTCAAATTTGGTTCCCTACAAAGTAAGGGACGGGACATATCTGGTGGTAACATATATCAGAAAGACAAATGATTCACACTTTTTGCTAGGGCTCAACATTGCATATGAATAGAAAACAATCAGAAAAAAGTAAGAGTTTATAATGGAGTAATATCATGTCATAATATTTATTAGAATGGTGAGCTTTGTTAAAAATGTATATGAGCACATAGACTCGAATATGGATTGCGGTTTTTAACATTTAGTTAAGTCATGTTTTTAATGTATTTAGTTATTGTGTATAAACATTTGAAAAACTGATCACTCTTCAACCACTAGGCACATTCACTTTTAAAACTGTAAAAGCGATTTTCTTTTAAGATGGCTCTAGCCATTCTGGTCTCAATGATATATATTTGATAATTGTATAATTTTATTGGCATTAAGAATATACATTTCATTTGAAAACAATGATTTAATCATACTGATAGTTATGTTTGTTGAAATTTGCAGTCATAAAAGATTTTAACTTGTTTCTTAATATAAGTTATGAACATTTTTTAACAATATAAATTGCAGAGAGCATAAAACTGGACTTGCAAAATGTTCATACTTGTCAAATTTTACATATCTTTGTATAATAGAAGAAATTAGTTTTGCATTTTGCGTCTTGTGGAGGAATACTTTTTTTTTGCTTTGTTTAACTTCATTTCTCATGATAGTTTTATTAATAGGCCATTTTTATGGATGTGGTCAAGATAACATATAGTTCATGCCCCCTAGAATAATGTTTATGAGGTCATTAGCAAATAGAACAAACAAGTAATTGTGCACTGGTCCTAGTTCTACTGACATGAGAGGACAGGAACAAGAGGAACAACAGTAAAATTTATTGGGAGCAACATGTATGTGAATTATGAATCTTCAATTTCAACATCAGTAAGGTCTGTTTTATTAATACTAAATAAGCTTCTTATTTAAATTCCTAGAAGTGTACAATCTACCAAGAGTGAATCAGGAAGAAATAGATAACATGAACAGACCAGTTACCAGTAATGAAGTTGAATCAGTAACTAAAAGATAAATAAAAGCAAAAACAAAAACCCTCCCAACAAACTAAAGTCCAGGATCAGACAACTTCACAGGTAAATTCTATGAAACATTTAGTGAAGAGCTAACACCTCTCCTTCTCCAACTCCTACAAAAAAACTGCAGAGGAAGGAATGCTTCTGAACTCATTCTGTGAACCCAGTATCATCCTGGTACAAACCAAACAAAAATGTCACAGAAAAAGAAAATTACAGGCCAGTATCACTGATGAACATGGATGCAAGTATCCTCAACAAAATATTAGCAAACTGAGTTCAACAATACATTAAGGGACTTCCCTGGTGGCTCAGTGGTTAAGACTATGCGCTCCCAAAGGAAGGGGCCCGGGTTAGATCCCTGGTCAGGGAAACAGATCTCACATGCATGCTGCAACTAACAGTTCACATGCCACAACTAAGGAGCTGATGAGCCTCAACTAAGGAGCCTGCCTGCCACAGCTAAGTCCCATTGCAACCAAATAAATAAATAAATATTAAAAAATAAAAAAGATCATACACCATGATCGAGTAGGATTTATCTGAGGGAGGCAAGGATGGTTTATTATCCATGAATCAATCAACATGACACACCACATTAACAAACTGAAGAATAAAAATCATATGATGATCTCAATAAATGCAGAAAATGCTTTTGATGCAATTCAACATTCATTTATGATAAATACTTTCAACAAAGTGGTTGGGGGGGGGAACCATACCTCAAGGTAATAAAGGCCATATATGACAAGGCCACAGCTAACATCGTACTCAAAGGTGAAAATTGAAAGTATTTCCTCTAAGTCAGGACCAAGACAAAGATGCCCACTCTCACCACTTATATTCAACATATTATTGGAAGTCCTAGTCACAGAAATCAGACAAGAAAAAGAAATTAAAGGAATCCAAATAGGAAAGCAAGAAGTAAAACTGTTATTATTTGCAGATGACAGGATACGATACATAGAAAATCCTAAAGACACCATGAAAAGATTACTAGAACTTATCAATGAATTTGGTAAAGTTGCATCATACAAAAATCTCTTGGGTTTCTATATACAAACAGCAAACTATCAAAAAAAGAGAAATTAAAAAACAATTCCACTCACAATTGCATCAAAACAAATAAAATACCTAGGAGTAAATCTAAGTAAGGAGGTGAAAGACCTGTGCTCATAAAACTATAACACACTGATGAAATGAATTGAAGATGATACAAACAGTTGGGAAGATATACCATGCTTATGCATTGAAAGAATTAATATGGTTAAAATGACCATACTACTCAAGGCATCTACAGATTCAATGCAATCCCTATCAAAATACCAGTGGAATTTTTTACAATACTGGAACAAATAATTCTAAAACTTATATGGAAACACAAAAGACCCTGGATAGTCAAAGCAATCTTAAGAAAGAACGAAACAGGATATATCATGCTCCCTGACTTCTGACTATACTACAAAGCTACAGTAATCAAAACAGTATGGTACTGGCAGAAAAAACAGACACATAGCTCAGTAGAACAGAATAGAGAGCCCAGAAATAAACCTTACGTTCAATTAACCTATGACAAAGGAGGCAGGAATTTACAATGGGGAAAAGACACTCTCTTCAATAAATGGTTTTGGAAAAACTGGACAACTACATGCAAAAGAATCAAACTGGACTTTCTTATACCATATACAAAACAAACGAAAACTGGATTAAAGATTAAGTGTAAGACCTGAAACAATAACACTTCTGGAAGAAAACATAGGCAATATACTCTTTTACATTAGTCTTAGCAGTGGTTTTTTTGTTTGTTTTTGGCTGTGTCTCCACAGGCAAGGGAAACAAAAGCAAAAATAGACAAATGAGATTATATCAAACTAAAAAGCTTTTGTACAGTGAAGGAACTATTAACAAAACAAAAAAGACATCTACTGAATGGCAGAAGATATTTGCAAACAATATATCTGATAAAGAGTTAATATCCACAATATACAAAGAACTCCTAAAACTCAACAACAACAACAAAAATAAACAACCTGATTAAGAAATGCACAGAGGGTCTGAAGGCACATGAAAAGATGCCCAACATCACTAATCATCAGGGAAATGCAAATCAAAACCACAATGAGGTATTGTCTCACACCAGTCAAAGATAAACCCACTCACCGATGGTCACCTAATCTATGACAAAGGAGCCAAGTATATACACTGGAGAAAAGGCAGCCTCTTTAATAAGTGGTTCTGGGAAAACTGGATAGCTACATGTAAAAGAATGATATTAGAACATTCTCTAACACCATACCCAAAATAAACTCAAAATGTATTAAAGACCTAAATGTAAGACCAGATACTATAAAACTCTTAGAGGAAAACATAGAACACTCTCTGACCTAAATCAGAGCAAGATCTTTTATGATCCACCTCCTCGAGTAATGAGAATAAAAACAAAAATTAAAAAAATCAGACCTAATTAAACTTTAAAGCCTTTGCACAGCAAAGTAAGCCATAAATGAAACAAAAAGACAGGCTATAGAATGGAAGAAGATATTTGCAAACAAAGTGACTGACAAGAGATGAATCTCCAAGACATACAGACAGCTCATGCAGCTCAATATTAAAACAAACAACCCAATCAAAAAATGGGCAGAAGATCTAAATAGACATTTCTCCAAAGAAGACATACAGATGGCTATAAAGCACATGAAAAGATGCTCAATAAAGCTAATTATTAGAGAAATGCAAATCAAAACTACAGTGAGGTATCACTTCCCAGCAGTTGGAATAGCCATCATCAAAAAATCTACAAACAGTAAATGCTGGAGAGGGTGTGGAGAAAAGGGAACCCTCTTACACTGTTGGTGGAAATGTGAATTGGTACAGCCACTATGGAGAATAGTATGGATGTTCCATAAAAAACTAAAAATGGAGCTATCATATGATCCAGCAATCCCACTCTTGGGCATCTATCTGGAGAAAACCATAATTCGAAAAGATACATGCACCCCAGTGTTCATTGCAGCACTATTTACAATAGCCAGGACATGGAAGCAACTTAAATATCCATCAACAGAGGAATGGATAAAGAAGATGTGGTATAAAAATACAATGGAATATTACTCAGCCATAAAAAAGAATGAAATAATGCCATTTGCAGAGACACAGACGGAGATTGCCATACTGAGTGAAGTAAGACAGAGAAAGACAAATATCTTATGGTATCATTTATATGTGTAATCTAAAAACCTGGTAGAAGTGAACTTATTTACAAAACAGAAATAGAGTCACAGATGTAGAAAACAAACTTATGGTTACGATGGGAGAAAGAGGGGGGAAGGGATAAAATGGGAGATTGGAATCCACATGTACACACTACTATATATAACATAGATAACTAATAAGGGCCTGCTGTATAGCATAAGGAACTCTGCTCAGTAATAATCTGTAATGGCCTATATGGGAAAATAATCTAAAAAAGAGTGGATATATGTGTATGTATCGCGATACAGCAGAAACTAACACAACATTGTAAATCAAGTATACTCCAATAAAAATTAATTTTAAAAAGAAGAACTGGGCTTCCCTGATGGCACAGAGGTTAAGAAACCACCTGCCAGTGCAGGGGACACAGGTTCGAGCCCTAGTTTGGGAAGATCCCACATGCTGTGGAGCAACTAAGCCCATGCACCACAACTACTGAGCCTGTACTCTAGAGCCTGTGAGCCACAACTACTGAGCCCACGTGCTACAACTACTGAAGCCTGCATGCCTAGTGCCCGTGCTCTGCAACAAGAGAAGCCAGCGCAATGAGAAGTCCACACACTGCAATGGCGAGTAGCCCCCACTTGCTGCAACTAGAGAAAGCCCACATGCAGCAACAAAGACCCAACACAGCCAAAAATAAATTAATTTAAAAAAAGAACTACTATCATCACAAAGAGCACAAATAGCAAGTGTTGGCAAAGATGTGGAGAAATGGGAATTCTCTTGCAATGAATTCTAAATCTATAGATACTCCCAGAATGCTTTACCTATAGTTCTGTATTCTCAATTGATTTTGATAATACTACTATCATTATTATTGTTTATTGAAATCAAGAATTAAAAAAAAACCTTATACACGATCTATTAGCTCACCCCAAAATTCTACCTTTGCCTTCCAAACACTCTATTGCTATTTTTATTTTCATTTTCTATTTTTGTTTATGGTATCTTATATTTTCACAGTTATCTTCACTGTCCACTCAAACCTATCCAGTCTCTGGATATACAACATTCATTATTCTTTTGCCTCTAGCAACATACTTTTAATATCTTCCCTCTTGCTTGATTTGTGCAGTCTCATATCTTTAGATAAATTCTGTACGCTGATGACACCCATATTTTATCTCAAGACTCTAGTGTTCTGATGAATTCATGCATCCAACCACCTACTTCTCTTTTGGATTTTTATTAAATATATCAATTAATGAGATAAAGCAGAACATTTGATTTTCCTCTCAGACCTGCTTCTCTCTTCTCTCTCACTTTTCACCATCTTGGTAAATGTCACCATTATTCCCTGATTCCTCAGGACAAAGTCCTAAGACGTATTGATTCATCTTCTTCATCACAGGCTACGTCGTATATATCAGCATGTCCTCGTTACCTTAGTTACTTGTCGTCACCTCCCGCCGTCCCCCGGTTCATGCCACTGCAGTCTCTGACCTAGACTATAATAACACCCTCTCCTCTGAGACGCCCTCTTCCACACTGCTTCCATCCAATGATTTCCCTACGCAGCAGTCCCTATGATATTTTACAAATTTAAATCGTAGCAAATCACACCTTTCTTTGCAACTCTGAAATGAAATTGCATCTGCCAAGTGTCTAGCATAGCCCATTGGGCTTATAGGACCTGGCTCCCATGTACTTCTCCAACATTTCCTGCCTCGCTCTCTTTCATTTAGCTCTGCTTTCTCCTCGTATTCCTCATTTCCTCTTCAAAGCATGTGTTCTTGCTGATTCTCCTACTAGCAACCCTCTTCCTAGTATTTACATGACATTTCTCCCTCCTCAGTTTCATTCTTTGATTAATGAACATCTCCTCAGAGAAACCTTCCCTTACTACTTAAATCTAAAATATCTACTGCACTTTTACTTAGAGTGAATTTATATGTAATCTGACTTTCCTGTAAGAATGTAAACACCATAAGCATAGGGATCTTACAGATTTGTTTCTTCATTTCAGCACCAGGGACAATGCCTACAACCTGGAAGACACAGTAATATTTGGTAAAAGATAAGAAAAATTTATATTTAATTAACTGAGTAATTAGGTTATAAATTTGTATAATATTCCTAATAATATGCAAATCTAGTTTAATTTTATTCTGTTTCCTTCTGACTCACAAGTATGTCTCTTGAGTAGAATTATACAACAGAAGGGAGTACTTTGAGGAAAAATACTCATTTACCATACTGGAAATGTATCCCATTTTCAATAAATGTATGCTTTAAGAATTGATATGAGAGTGTATTTATTCATAGGTGAACTGTTAAAACCGTGGGTCTGGAATTGCAAAGTTGATGAGTAGATCTAATTCAGTATTAAGGGTCAAGCCTGAGTAACCAGTTACCTTCTAAACACTAGGGACTTGAATTTAAAAATAGAAAATAAGGGAAGGTAGTTCTTACGGTGTAGTTGCACAAATAACAAATACAATTTATTCCAATATTCATATATATAGTTATAAGCTTAAGACTGTCTTTGATTAAATTTGTCACAAGATTCAAAAGTCCAATCATAGAAAAATAGTCACTTTTATTCATCAGTATAAAAAGACCTGGCATCTATGCCTCTAATATGCAAAAAAAATGCTTTAGAGAAAACAGTCAAATTAGAGGATTGTATTAGAACTTGTGTTTTTTGAATAGTTTTTCAACTTAGCTCTAATTCAATTCAACTTCAAATTCTCAGCTATTTTATATTGATACTTCCAGTCATTTAATTAAAATAACAAGTGCAGAAAATTGCTTTTAATGTCTCAAATCAATGAATGTTAAGTGCTCCCCAAGTACAAATATTCATAAGTTTAAAGCCTATATTTATGAATAATAACAAATCAACTTTATACAGAGAAGTTGGACATTAAAATTTTCATGATCATTGGCATACTTTGTTGTGAATATCTAACAGTCAACTATTATTAATTACTTAGCTGCCTTACTGTGCCTATTGGAAACCTCTATAGTTAATTCAGACAAGTGTGTTTTAACATACATGATTGATAGGCTATTAGGGCAACTTTCCATTTTATCTTATCCTTTTTCACTAGAAGCATCCTGAAGTTCAGTCAGAATAGATATTCATTTGATTGTCATTACTTTTTCTCATACAACTCATACTTATGTTCCCTCATTCAAGTATATTTTCTTTCTGGCTTACTTGAAAATATCCAGTTTTAGAATCATTTAACAACTTAGATAAGCAAAACGTTTGTGTAACAAGATGCATTTCACTGAGCATCAGAGTGGGACACTTGGAGAAGTGTAAAGAGAGAAAACACAATAATCTGCAGTAAGGATGGAGAAAGGAATCTGCGAATTTCCAAAATAAGTCACAAATAGATTAGGATAATTGGTTAACAAGACATTCTTTCAAATAAAACCAGCAATTATATCTCTTGCTGCACTGTATGAAAGGCAGTACAGTTCTCACCAGGGTTTGGTTCCAGGACCCCACCCCACTTCCAATACCGAGTTCCAAAAATGCTCAAGTCATATAAAATGGCATAGTATTTGCATATATCCTACACAATCTTTTTGTATTCTTTAAATCATTTCTAGATTACTTATAATACCTAACACAATGTAAGTGCTATGTAAATAGCTGCCAGCATGCCAAATTCAAGCTTTTCTTTTTGGAACTTTCTGAAATTTTTTTCTGAACATTTTTGGTTGGTTGGATCTGCAGGTTCTGCATAGATAGAAATGAGGGCCTATTGTATATTATATTGTTTAAGAGACCAAAGGCTTTTTTTAAAACTCTTTGTTGGAATATAATTGCTTTACACTGTTGTGCCAGTTTTTGCTATACAACAAAGTGAATCAGCAGTATTTATACATATATCCCCATATCCCCTCCCTTCCATGACTGCTTCCCACCCTCCCTATCTCAGCCCTCTAAGTCATCACCCACCATCAAGCTGATTTCTCTGTGTTATGCAGCAGCTTCCCACTAGCCATCTGTTTTACATTTGGTAGTGTATATATGTCATTGTTACTCTCTCACTTTGTTCCAGCTGCCCCTTCACCCCCCACCCTGCATTCTTAAGCCTGTTCTCTGCATCTGCATCTTTATTCTTGCCCTGTCACTGGGTTCATCAGTACCATTTTTTTTAGATTCCATATATATGAGTTAGCATATGATATTTGTTTTTCTCTTTCTGGCTTACTTCGCTCTGGATACCAAAGTTTAAAGCCAGTACACCAAAGGTTTAAATCCTGACTCTACCAAATAATATCTTGGGCTAATTGATCTCTTGTGCTTCAGTTTCCTCATACATAAAATGGGGTTAATGACTGCACCTACCCATGAAGCTATTATTATTTAATTACATAAGTCAGTATGAAAATATCTAAGAAAAGTGCCTGGTATGTAGTATGTTTCTAATAGTTATCTGCAAACGATATATATTGTTTCTGGCATATATATAAATATTTTCATTTTAAAAATGTTTATAAAGTTTGCCATGACCATGCTTCTTCTTGGCCATCTGTATTTTCTGTATTTTATATTCCTAAGAATTATCCTGAAACTATAGTTGCATAAGGAGTCCCAGATCCCAAAGGCTAATACTCACTTGTATACAGTTTTCGCTGAAATCTTCTCCTTTTTTGAAGGATCTTGGTTGTTTCCATAAGGGACAGGACGTAGTACTTACTAAGCATTGAATGGCCACGTGACTGTACCAACACTTACATGTAGTCCTCTCCAAAGTCACCCATGCCCAAGCCTAAGTGTATGAAATTCAAGGAACTTCACGTAGACCAAATGCATTGGCTCAAAGAAAATATAGGAAAAAAAGACCCTTATTCAAAATATTATATCTTCCAACAATATGAAGTGAAGTATAACATAAGACTTGACTTAATTCAGTTAAATATAAAATATATATTCTAAAGTTTATATTCTAAAGTCAAGTTATTACCTATTTTAATCCTCTTTGGAAATATTATATTTTAGGTATCAGTTAGCTTCATTACTAGTTCCTTCCCGGGTTTCAGACCAATTCTTTCTTGTTAGGTTTTGATTATTCATTTTTTCCTCAATATTTATTAAATACTTGTTTTCTGAGACATAAATCTGTATTCTGGATTATTCTAGACTTTGGCCTATATCTCAAAGAGAAAATCCAGATGTTCTTTTACATTTTTCCCCTTGTATCTCTCATTACATTAATGTATATGATCCTCCAGTAGTTTTACATGGCTCAGCATTGCTGCATTGATATTTTGTATTGAGTCAAATTAATCACACATGAACAACTTTTAAAAACTATTCCTCAAGAGGTGTCAAACTATTAAATATTTTTCTATTATAAGAACTGAGAATTGTTCACTGCAGAGAATAAAGTACCACTTTTGCATATATTACACAAACATTTTATGCTTCATGAAACCACAATAAATTTTCTTGCTGATTACTCGTGCAATCTAAGGATCTCCTGCTGTTTTGTAGAGAGTCTTATTAATTTCATTCAAGTAGTAAAATTAGCACCTGTAGAGAACTCTTTAAGATTTCTTAACTTTTATCATATTAGTAATAACCTACTTCATTTATCCTAGAACTGTTGCTTTTCTCTGTCTTCCTATCTATTTAGCTTTGGTGTTCTTTGTGTTTAAATTTTTTTAAAAGAAAACAGCATTGGATGCAGAATAGTGTAGCAAGAAACTTTAGCCTTCCACTCAATCAGATTTAAATAAATCAGGCTCTGAAGTTAGCTAAACACCCCAGACTTAAAAAAAAAAGAAAATTTACCTTTCCTTTGAGGGGTAGCAGACTTGAATACAACTTAACACAGTTATGGAATGATTTACTGAATAGTACAATGCTGGCCTGAGTGAGTTAATCAACTCTCTTTTTGCCATCATATGAAAGAAACTGAGGCACCACACAACATTTAGTCAGTGTTTCTCTTAGAAGTACTTCATAGTCAATGCATTAATATTTGTTAGGCTGCACACATACTTGAAATGAGCCGAATTGTTCTCCGAGACTTCTTTGTTCCTTATTGGATGCTGCATTCCAAGATAGGGAGACCTGAAACTAAGGCATGAGGCTGTATTCTGTGGTGCAGACTGAGTCATTGGGAAATATTGAAGGAAGGTTCAGAAGTAAATTGATGTGGATGGAGAATGGTTTGTATGGTAGAGAAAGAAAACATACTTCTTACTAAATTCCTATTGCTAGACCATATGATGGGTGATTTCTATAAAGTTTCTCACTCATCCTAAATATCATGGTGTCTAAGGAACATGACTTAGTTGGTCCCACTTGTCTACTTCAAAGGCAGTATTCTAACACAAGGTAGCCTGAAACCTTAGCTCTTGCTTTCTCTGATACAATAGCAAATTGTTTCTGGAGACATAAGAAATCACCTCGGGGAAAACTAATAGGGAGTTACATTTTTTTGTAGCCTCACAAACAAAGAGTTGGATTGTTTTATTGTCTTTCTTTCCTCCTCTTTTATTTCATTCTCACTACCCTTCTGTCTTTTTACTTTGCTCATAGATTTTATTTGATTTCAGTCAGACTCCCTCATTTCTTTATGCCGACATGGAGAAGAGATGTGCACACAGACTGTATGTGTGTCTGAGATATATACAATAAAGCATGGAATCTGGAGTCAGAATGCATGTGTTTAAATTCCAGCCTTAATACTTATTACCTTCATGAACTTGGTCAAAGGATAACCCCTTGATGAAATAAAGTTATTTTTAAGGCAGGACAAGAAAACAATTTAACGTAAGATTCTCTCTGCTGTTTGAGCAACTGCTCCCTGTCCTTTAATGTGCATTGTGCATCTGCATTACACCTTAACTAGATCTCCTTAGAGGACACAGGAATGCCTGCTCACCACCACCACCACCAACAAATTCCCTCTTAGAGCCAGCAAAGTAACTCTTTAGGAGATAAGAGGCTAAGAGCCCTTTCTCAATCCTGTACAAGTTTGGGTCATGATGACCCAGTACTTGCTTTGTTTGGACTATGTAAACTCTTTGTCTCAAAAATTTATATAACTGGCCTAAAACAGGAGGAAAGACATCTCTTTCACTTCAACTAGAGAAACTGAGTACTCGTTGAATGTACACTATTGTGGTTTTAGGACTTCTGTCTACTCTGAGAAGTAGAAGAGAGTTGAAAAAGGAGCACTTGAAAAGAGTCGAGGGTTTGAAATTCTGATTGAGAAAGGGAGATAATGATTACAGTAGCAAGGGAACTAAAAGTGGTGACTAAAGATCAGTCCAGATTAAAAGCTGTGATAAAGGATCATTGGTGGTTCTCATCTTTTTGCACATGAATGTTTTCGAGCAGTAATCTTCTGTCTGATTGCTGACCCAGAGAAGGTGGAGCGTTTCCTTCAGTTAGGGATGGATGGTGCTAGGTTTATGTGATTTAGGTTAATTTGGAGAAAAGAAATTAGGGTATAATGTAAATAAAAACCAATTTAAAATTTTGAATCTTACCTTCTTTTCTCATTATTTGCCTCAAAATAATAGTTTCCCGTATTTTAAATTTATATTTTATTTAAACTATAAGTTACATTGGTAATTTTTGCAGAATAGTTTTTTAGCTACTATTGCTGTGTAATAAAATATCCTTACAACTTAGTGGCACAAAATAACTCTTTTATATTATACATGAACTCTGTAGGTTAAGAATTCAACCAGGGGAACTATAAAAGAAAAATTGCACTCAATACTTGTTAAAAGTGGCAAGAAAGACTTTATGCAAGATGAGTACAATAGGAGTTAAAATTACTGAATTATGAGAGAGATTAAATTCAACTCCACTGAAACAAAAGGCAGGAGAATTTTTAAATGCTGGGCTGAGCCAATGGAAAAATGTAAGAGGACATTGGAGGAAGGTTTGTCAACGTGATTAGACTATCTTTGTTTGCTGATTGTAATTTGTTGGTTGGGCACCTACCTGCCCTCAAAGAATCAGAGATAGGAGTAATATCTCCTTCAGTAATTGTATTTCAAAGGGATAGCTCCCAGGTCTTTGATAAAGAAAATTTTAAGTTATTGATGATTTGTTTCTCAAAGAGGCAGAGAAAGAATTTATAATTGAGAGTTTTCTAAAGTAAATGCTCTAAGAAAAGGGAGTTCAGGGACCTATAGTCAGAAGCCGGTCTAAAGTTTAGTCAAACCAAGGGGATCTTTAATTGCCTTCTTGGTTAGCAAGGAAGTGAGCTTAACAATTTGATTTGTAGAAATAATGTGAATTTAAGTATTCAGACATAAGCACACATTGATAACTGCTTTGGGGAAAGCAGAAAACTAGGTGGTGAACACACATGAAGAGTAGTCAGTGGGCGGAAATCTCACTGTTCTTTGAGATATGCATAATCTGTGACAAAACAGAGATGTCTGCTAAAAACCTATATAATAATAAAGTAACATATTAATTCTTTTTCAGTTGTACAGGTTTTATATACTATGCATTATGCCATAGAAGAATCCAACTCTTGGATCCTAACAAATCTTACTTTTTTAGAAGACATATAAGAAAGTAACATATGGTGTGTACCCCACAATTATAATAACAATTCAAATTTTATATATTTTGATAAAACTTTTCACATATTTGTAAAATGTTCTGTTTTAAAAAATGACAATTTTTAGATTTTCAGAAATGTCAGTTAAACCAGCCTTAAAAATGAATATATATATATAGGAGTTTAAATTTATGCTATTTAGAATTAGGTTTATGGTCAGGTTAGATTTAGCCACACATTTTTCCAATCTCCTATGCAATTATAACATAAAGAGTGAATTATTGCACAGCATGAATGAGCTGAAAACTTGATCATATTCCCTAGGTTCTGTGGTGTCATGGTGCAATGGATGCTTGTAATTGCTTTTGATGAAAGTCAGTGATTTGGCAATGCTCAAACTAGAAGTTATGATAGAACGAACTACGAATAGAAACTTAAAATTTTTGCAGATAATTAATATCCTTTTTGTTGTTCAATTTGTTGCATTTTCAGTTTTGCTTCTCCGTCTGGATAACCTAATGAGCCGCATGTTTTGCTACTGTTGGCAAAAACAGAGTTCAGATGCAATACTTTAAAAGCTTAAAATAGGAAAAAAATAAGAATTTTACATCCGATTAAAATATACTTGAGTAGAAGCTTTCTCCAGAAAGTCTCAAGGATGTGAGATGCCATGAAATTGTCACCATGGGGGAGAAAATAAATCTTGGTAATTTATTAAGGATACACATTATCTTTCTAGTTATTTTGAAAAGTGATCAGTTTTAATTCCAGATTAAGCCTGCACATCAGGTAGGCTGTCATTTTGTAGAATGAAAAGCTGCATGGCACTCACACTATGTTTGTATATGTGAAATAATCTTAGTGAATTGGCATTTCAATTATTTGAGCATTACCACAAATGTCAGAATGATCTGATTTCCAAGTAAATAATAACAAAAATATACAGATATCAATATAATTATACATGTGTATGTATGCATAATCTTCTGTGCACAGTATATGTGAATATGTTATTTATTAATTCCTACAAAAATTGATATCATGTTATCTCTGGTGACATAAGTATAATTTTACATTTATTTGTGGCAAGTGAAGGGGGGGGACTATAAAACTCATTTAAAAACAATATAGCCAAACTGAGCTGTGGAAAGTAGCATCGGAGATGTTAGCTTAATAACTGACTAGTTGTACACTTCCATAGCATGCACATGTATAGACTATGAATCATTAAAGCAAAATCTATGTACACAAGGTAAAGTAAATATTCACTGGATTAAAAGCAAAACAAAAACTAGAAAGTATTAGATATCAAAATAGCTCATTGAGATTTGAATCCAGAATAACGCTCGATACTAAAATAATTAGTTGTTTAATTCTCAGTGTTAATGCCATTTTGTATAGATTTAGTTTTAAATGCACTGATAACTAAGTGATGTCTTTTAAGTCATCTGGACTCCTTGACTGAAAGAAAGGATGATCAAAAGTAAGTTTGTAATTTACTGAGTTATTTGAGGATTTAAAAAATCACTTTTTGGTAAAAAGCCCTGGATAAATTATAGCACTGAGATCAAAAACTCAAGCCTCTGTGTACTGGTGCCAAATTGAATCTTGGAGACAGAGTTTTGGGTAAAGTAGAAAATAGCTTTGTTGCTTTGCCAAGCGAAGGGGGACACAACAGGCTTATGCCCTGAAAAACTGTGTGTCCCAACCTGGGGGGATTTGGTGAGGAGTTTTATAGCAATGGTTCAAGGGTGGGATTGCTGATAAGGATCAGGGTGTGTGCAGGGACTTCACTCCTTTAACCTGTTCTTAAGTGGTCTCCTGATGAGCTTCTTGTGGTTATCAAACTGTGATCTTCTCTGGAATGAAGAATGCTAACATCTTCCATTTGTTGGGGGTTTTAGTTCCATAAAGAACTCAAAGATATTGTTATGTGTATCCCTTGAGGCAGAACCAGGACCCTGCCCCCAGGCTGCACTAGTGTTTCTTGGCTGCTGCTCCCTGTCTCTGCATCCCCACCCTTCCCTGATGAGCAACAGCTTGAAAGCCTTCCACGCCCAGGAGCCCCACAGGGTCCTGCTCAGTTTCAGTACTAAGACAGTGGCTGAGATCGATATCTCAGGCAATGTTAGAAATTAGAGGTAGGTTTTGATTTTTAATAATCTGTGACACAAGAATGCCCACATCTTCCCTGACAGATATACACTGTTTGTAAGGACTCTTGAGATTGCTATAGGCACGAAAGAGGAAACAAATGGGAAACAGGATACTGCTTTATTATCTTTGAGGTATCAACTTTTTTGTGGGAAGAATTCAGTGTAGGGCTTTTTAAAGTAAGTTGGGTATGAGCCTTAAGCCAAAGACTCAAGCATGGCCTTCAACCACAAAAGCCACAATCTAAACTTTTTTCTTCCGGTTCTACTGAGATAAAATTGACATACAACAGTGTGTAAATTTAAAGTATAAAACATAAGAGATTGACATATATATATATATATAGGAAAACAAGTACAATTAGCTTAGTTAACATCCAACACCTCATATAGTTACAAGTTTTTTTTACTGTAAGAACTTTTAGCATCTATTCTCTTAGCAACTTTCAAATATAGCATACAGCATTGTTAACTATAGTCATCTTGTCTTACATTACTTCCCAGTACTGATTTACCTTAAATTCGAAGTTTGTATCTTTTGACCACCTTCATCCAATTCCCCAACTCCTCACCCCCTGCCTCTGGCAATCACAAATATAATCTCTTATTCTGAGTTTTCTCTGAGATTCTGAGAAACTCTGAGATCCCAAGTGTAAGTAAGATCATGCACTATTTTTTTTTTAATTTATTTATTTTTTTGGGGGGTACACCAGGTTCAATCATCCGTTTTTATACACATATCCCCATCTTCCCTCCCTTCCTTGACTCCCCCCCCCGAGTCTCCCCCACCCTCCCCGCCCCAGTCCTCAAAGGCATCTTCCATCCTCGAGTTGGATTCCCTTTGTTATACAACAACTTCCCACTGACTATTTTACAATTGGTAGTATATATATGTCTGTGCTACTCTCTCGCTTCGTCTCAGTTTCCCCTTCACCCCCCGCCCCCTCCCATACCTCGAGTTCTCCAGTCCATTCTCTGTATCTGCATCCTTGTTCTGGTCACTGAGTCCAACAGTACCATTTTTAGATTCCGTATATGTGAGTTAGCATACAATATTTGTCCTTCTCTTTCTGACTTACTTCACTCTGTATGACAGACTGTAGTTCTATCCACCTCATTACATATAGCTCCATCTCATCCCTTTTTATAGCTGAGTAATATTCCATTGTGTATATATGCAACATCTTCTGTATCCATTCATTTGTTGATGGGCATTTCGGTTGCTTCCATGTCCTGGCTATTGTAAATAGTGCTGCAATAAACATTATGGTACAAGTTTCTTTTGGGATTATGGTTTTCTTTGGGTATATGCCCAGTAGTGGGATTACTGGATCATATGGTAGTTCTATTTGTAGTTTTTTAAGGAACCTCCAAATTGTTTTCCATAGTGGCTGTACCAATTTACATTCCCACCAAAAGTGCAGGAGAGTTCCTTTTTCTCCACACCCTCTCCAACATTTGTTGTTTCCAGACTTTGTGATGATGGCCATTCTGATCGGTGTGAGGTGATACCTCATTGTGGCTTTGACTTGCATTTCTCTGATGATTAGTGATGTGGAGCATCTTTTCATGTGTTTGTTGGCCATCTGTATGTCTTCTTTGGAGAAATGTCTATTTAGGTCTTCTGCCCATTTGTGGATTGGGTTATTTGCTTTTTTGGTATGAAGCTGCATGAGCTGCTTGTATATTTTGGAGGTTAATCCTTTGTCCGTTGTTTCATAGGCAATTATTTTTTCCCATTCTGAGGGTTGCCTTTTAGTCTTGTTTATGGTTTCTTTTGCTGTGCAAAAGCTTTTAAGTTTCATGAGGTCCCATTCATTTATTCTTGATTTTATTTCCATGATTCTAGGAGGTGGGTCAAAAAGGATGGCGCTTTGATGGATGTCATAGAGTGTTCTGCCTATGTTTTCCTCTAGGAGTTTGATAGTGTCTGGCCTTACATGTAGGTCTTTAATCCATTTGGAGTTTACTTTTGTGTATGGTGTTAGGAAGTGTTCTAATTTCATTCTTTTACATGTTGCTGCCCAGTTCTCCCAGCACCACTTATGGAAGAGGCTGTCTTTTTTCCATTGTATATTCTTGCCTCCTTTGTCAAAGATAAGGTGCCCATATGTGTTTGGGCTTACTTCTGAGTTCTCTATTCTATTCCATTGATCTTCCTTTCTATTTTTGTGCCAGTACCATACTGTCTTGATCACTATGGCCTTGTAGTATAGTTTGAAGTCAGGAAGCCTGATTCCACCAACTCCATTTTTCCTTCTCAAGATTGCTTTGGCTATTCGGGGTCTTTTGTGTTTCCATACAAATTGTAAGATTTCTTGCTCTAGTTCTGTGAAAAATGCCATTGGTAATTGGATCGGGATTGCATTGAATCTGTAAATTGCTTTGGGTAGTACAGTCATTTTCACGATGTTGATTCTTCCAATCCAGGAACATGGTATGTCCCTCCATCTGTTTGTGTCGTCTTTGATTTCTTTCATCAATGTCTTAAAGTTTTCTGCATACAGATCTTTGGCCTCCTTAGGCAGGTTTATTCCTAGGTATTTGATTCTTTTGGTTGCAATGGTGAATGGGAGAGTTTCCTTAATTTCTCTTTCTGCTCTTCCGTTGTTAGTGTATAGGAATGCAAGAGATTTCTGTGCATTCATTTTGTACCCTGCTACTTTACTAAACTCATCAATTAGTGCTAGCAGTTTTCTGGTAGAGGCTTTAGGGTTTTCTATATATAATATCATGTCATCTGCAAAGAGTGACAATTTTACTTCTTCTTTTCCAATTTGGATTCCTTTTATTTCTTTTTCTTCTCTGATTGCTGTGGCTAAAACTTCCAAAACTATGTTGAATAATAGTGGTGAGAGTGGACACCCTTGTCTTGTTCCTGTTTTTAGGGGGAATTCTTCCAGTTTTTCTCCATTGAGAACAATGTTGGCTTTTGGTTTTGCATATATGGCTTTTATTATGTTGAGGTAATTTCCTTCTATGCCCATTTTCTGGAGAGCTTTTATCATAAAAGGATGTTGAACTTTGTCAAAAGCTTTTTCTGCATCTATTGAAATGATCATATGGTTTTTATCCTTCAATTTGTTGATATGATGTATCACATTGATTGATTTGCGTATATTGAAGAATCCTTGCATCCCAGGGATAAACCCCACTTGATCATGGTGTATGATTTTTTTAATGCGCTGTTGCAGTCTGTTAGCTAGTATTTTGTTGAGGATTTTTGCATCTATATTCATCAGTGATATTGGTCTATAGTTTTCTTTTTTTGTGACATCTTTGCCTGGTTTTGGTATCAGGGTGATGGTAGCCTCGTAGAATGAGTTTGGGAGTGCTCCGCCTTCTGCAATATTTTGGAAGAGTTTGAGAAGGATAGGTGTTAACTCTTCTCGAAATGTTTGATAGAATTTGCCCGTGAACCCATCTGGTCCTGGGCTTTTGTGTGTTGGGAGATTTTGAATCACTGTCTCAATTTCCGTACTTGTGATTGGTCTGTTCATGGTTTCTATTTCTTCCTGGTTCAGTCTTGGAAGATTGTATTTTTCTAAGAATGTATCCATTTCTTCCAGGTTATCCAATTGATTGGCATAGAGTTGCTTGTAGTAGTCTCTCATGATCTTTTGTATTTCTGAGGTGTCTGTTGTGACTTCTCCTTTTTCATTTCTAATTCTGTTGATTTGCATCTTCTCCCTTTTTTTCTTGATGAGTCTGGCTAATGGTTTATCAATTTTGTTAATCTTCTCAAAGAACCAGCTTTTAGTTTTATTTATTTTTCTTATGGTTTCTTTCCTTTCTTTTTCATTTATTTCTGCTCTGATCTTTATGATTTCTTTTCTTCTGCTCACTTTAGGGTTTCTTTGTTCTTCTTTCTCTAGTTGTTTGAGGTGTAAGGTTAGGTTGTTTATTCGATCATTTTCTTGTTTCTTAAGGTAGGACTGTATTGCTATAAACTTCCCCCTTAGAACTGCTTTTGCTGCATCCCATAGGTTTTGGGTTGTTGTGTTTTCGTTGTCATTTGTTTCTAGATATTTTTTGATTTCCTCTTTGATTTCTGTAGTGATTGCTTGGTTGTTTAAGAGTGAATTGTTTAGCCTCCATGTGTTTGTCTTTTTTGCAGTTTTTTTCCTGTAATTGATATCTAGTCTCATGGCGTTGTGGTCTGAGAAGATGCTTGATATGATTTGAATTTTCTTGAATTTGCTGAGGTTTGATTTGTGACCCAAGATGTGATCTATCCTGGAAAATGTTCCGTGTGCACTTGAGAAGAACGTGTATTCTGTTGTTTTTGGATGGAATGTCCTATAAATATCAATGAAGTCGAGATGGTCTAATGTGTCATTTAAAGCTTGTGTGTCTTTATTTATTTTTTGTTTGGATGATCTGTCCATTGATGTAAGTGGGGTGTTCAAGTCTCCCACTATTATTGTGTTCCTGTCGATGTCCCCTTTTATAGCTATTAGCATTTGCCTTATGTATTGAGGTGCTCCTATATTGGGGGCATAGATATTTACCATTGTGATATGTTCTTCTTGGATGGATCCCTTGATCATTATGGAGTGTCCTTCCTTGTCTCTTGTAATAGTCTTTACTTTCAAGTCTAATTTGTCTGATATGAGTATTGCTACTCCAGCTTTCTTTGGACTTCCATTTGCATGGAATATCTTTTTCCATCCCTTTCCTTTCAGTCTATATGTATCCCTTGGTCTGAAGTGGGTTTCTTGTAGGCAGCATATAGAAGGGTCTTGTTTTTGGATCCATTCAGCCAGTCTGTGTCTTTTGGTTGGAGCATTTAATCCATTTACATTGAAGGTGATTATTGACATGTGTGTTCCAATTACCATTTTCTGAATTGTTTTGAGTTTGTATTTGTAGGTGTTTTCCTTTTCTTGTGTTTCCTACTTAGAGAAGTTCCTTTAGCACTTGTTGTAAGGCTGGTTTGGTGGTGCTGAATTCTCTTAACTTTTGCTTGTCTGGAAAGCTTTTGATTTCTCCCTCCAATCTGAATGAGATTCTTGCTGGGTAGAGTTTGGCTGTAGGTTTCTCTCTTTCAGGACTTTCAGGATATCCTGCCATTCCCTTCTGGCCTGCAGAGTTTCTGTGGAAAGGTCAGCTGTTATCCTGATGGGTTTTCCCTTATATGTTGTTTGTTGCTTTTCTCTTGCTGCTTTTAATATTTTTTCTTTGTGTTTAGTTGTCGTTAGTTTGATTAATATGTGTCTCGGTGTATTTCTCCTTGGGTTTATTCTGTATGGGACTCTCTGTGCTTCTTGGACTTGGTTAATTATTTCCTTTCCCATGTTGGGGAAGTTTTCCACTATAACCTCTTCAAATATTTTCTCAGACCCTTTCTTGTTTTCTTCTTCTTCTGGGATGCCTATAATTCGAATGTTGGTACGCTTAATGTTATCAGTGAGGTCTCTGAGACTGTCTTCTAATTTTTTTATTATTTTTTCTTTTTCCTGCTCTGTGGCAGTTATTTCCCCCATTCTATCTTCCAACTCACTTATTCGTTCTTCTGCCTCAGTCATTCTGCTGGTTATAGCATCTAGAGTATTTTTAATTTCAGTTATTTTGTTATCCATTGCTGTTTGTTTTTCTGAGTTCTTATGAACTGTTTCTTGTACTTTCTCTATTTTGTTATCGAGATTTTGTATCATTTTTACTATCATTACTCTAAATTCCTTTTCAGACATTTTTCCTATTTCCTCCTCATTTATTTGGTCTTGTGGGTTTTTTTCTTGCTCCTTTGCCTGCATGGTGTTTCTTTGTTTCCTCATGGTTGTCCAAACTTTTGGGGTTGCTTGTCCTTGGGTTTTTTTGCGTTATTCTGTGACCAGCAGAGGTTCCTTTATTGTTCATCTGTAAGCGTCGGTGTGTGGGGAGGGAGAGGGTACAACAGTGGCTCCTTCTCCTGGGAGGGAGTGAGCAGTGGCGCACTGATGTCTCAGTCAGGCTTGGAGGTGCCTGTTGCAGAGGGCGCCGGTGGCTCAGGCATAAACAGAAAGTCTTAGAGTTGGGCCTCTCTCGGGGGTTTTTTTCTTTTCTTTTTTTTTTTTTTTTTTCTCTCGGCAGCCTCCCTGCTGCTGGCGTTGCAAGGGGTTTTAATCTAGCCCCACCCGAGTGCCTGAGGGTACTTGTTATCCCTGAGCGCCTTAGGTGGCCCGCAGGGCGTCTCTCCACTGCCTGTTGCAGAGGCATGGAAAGAGAGAGAGAGGCTATGCGCGTGGCTCCTCCCAGCCGCCAGTGAGCCTGCAGCCTCCAGCCACCATCATGGCCGGGCAGCTCTCAGGAACGGGCACTCCTCTCTGCGGGCCTCCTCCCTCCTGTCCTCTCGGTCCGTCACCCTACCGGCAACAATGTTTCCCACACTGAACCAGCTCTCCTGCTCCCACACTCCCGCTCCTGGACCCTCCGTTCAGCCGCGGATCGATGTCTTGGTCCGGGAACGCTGAGCTGCGCTGCGGACCTTCCGAATGTTTCTCACTCCCTCCCGTCTGCCACAGCTCCGCCGCTTCACCCTCTTTGAGCCCTCGTAGATGCCTCCCTACCGGCTATGTCGGGCTCCCCGCAGTCCCATCTGGTGTCCGAGGCCGTCTGCTGGTGTTCAGCGGGTTCTCTGTGAGAATTACTGCGTCCTTCCGTGCATTCCCAATGCATCTGTCTGCCCATGCACTATTTATTTTTCTTTATCTGACTTATTTTACTTAGCATAAAACCCTCAAGGTCCATTCACACTGTCACAAATGGCACAATTTCCTTCCTTCTTATGCCTAAATAGTATTCATTGTGTGTGTGTGTGTTGTGTATATATACACACACATATATATACACACACATATATATACAGCATCTTCTTTTTCCAATTGTCTGTTGATGGATGGATACTTAGGTTGTTTCCATGCCTTACCTATTATAAATAATACTGCAGTGGACATAGGAATGCAGATATCTCTTTGATACATTGATTTCATTATCTTCAGATATATATCCAGAAGTGGAATTGCTGGATCATATGGTAGTTCTAGTTTAAATTTTTTGAGGAACCTCCGTACCATTTTCCATAATGGCTGTATCAATTTACATTCACACCAACCGTGCGCAAGGCTTCCCTTTTCTCCACGTCCTTGCAGGCATTTGTTATGTTATGCCTTGTCTTTTTTTGTGATAGTCATTCTAATAAATGAGACATGATATCTCATTGTGGTTTTGATTTGCATTTTCCTGAGGACTAGTGATGTTAAGCACATTTTCTTGGCCTGTGGACCATTTGAACATGTTCTTTGGAAAAATGTCTGTTCAGATCCTTTGCCTTTTTTAAAATTGGATTATTTGGTTTTATGCTCTTGAGTTGTATGAGTTCTTTATATTTTGGATATTAATCCCTTATCAGGTATGTGATTGGCAGTAATCCAAATTTAAAGTCAGTGATAAAGACACATTTTAAGCTTTTGTTTTCCTGCTCTGCATTACTTTCTTCCTTTATTGATGTTTAAGATCAATTGTACTGATGTTCCCAGTTTTCCAGTAACTCCTTTATCCACGCCATTTACACTATGACTTTTCAGCTCCTTCCATCAATCAGGCAAAGTCTCTTTCTCCAGGCCTGAATCTGGGCTGGCCTGGAGAATAGAATGCAGTAGATCTGACAAGCCAGTTTGACCCTCTATCTCAAGAGGCTTGAACAGTTTCCCTGCTCTCCTTTAACCACTGCCTCTGCCATGGGAAGAAGTCCACTATTCTGTTGGAAAATGAGATACAACATGGAGCAGAGCCAGGTCGTAACACCCAAGACCATCTTACGTGGCCCAGCTCCACTTGACCTGAAGGTAACTGCAGACATAAGAAGAGGCACAGTTTAGATCAGCTGAACCTAGTTGAGATAAGTAGACTCACCCAGATGTCCATAGACTTCTAAGAAATAATAAATGTTTGTTGTTTCAAGCCACTAATTTTTTTCGGAGTTTCATTACAGAGAAATAACTAAATGACATAATTGTATGCTTAACTCCCCATTCCTTCGTACTACCTCTCCCAGATGGTACGGCTGAGGCTTCTCTGCATGACCTCTACTCAGATCATAAACTCTAGGCGTGGTCAACCTAGAGTAGTCCAAGCCCCAGTGTAAGGGTTTGTTTTGGTAATGGACCGAAGCTGGGCCAGCATTTTACCAGAAACTTTTCACCACAGTTTTTAGAAAAGTCTTTCTCGTTTTGATGCGCTGATAAGCCAAATTGATGCTGGCAGTGTAAGAGACAGAGTGTATCCATGACAGAACTTGCAGGACATCACTGGGACTTTGGACTTACTGTGTCTGAAACCAGTACTTTTTATTAGATAAGCCAATATATATTTTTTTTAAAATTTTAACTGAAGCAAGTATTATTTGGGTTTACACTGCAACAAAAAAATGTGTGACTAATAAAGAATTTTATCACCATCTAACCAGTCACGTGGGAGAAGGAATTTTAAGATTTCCAGAGATGTAGTGGGTCAGCCAATCCCTCCATAGCAAGTAGCAGAAAGTGAAAGAGCAAAGAGCCTACACACGTGTCTTTTAAAACACAGTGCCTCATTACCAAGCAAACATGTCTGAAGCCATTTCTTTGAATTTAAACTATCATATTGTAAATCCCACTTTCCTTTGCAGCAGGAACTGAGATCATCAAGTAGGGGTATAAGAAGAAATTCTGTTATGACAAAATTAAACAAAGACTGAAAGTATTACCTGCCCTCTCCACCCCAACTCCGACCCCTATTAATCACTAAGTCACTAAGGTTGAAATGATCAAATTGCATAAATCTTTCATTGGCAAACAAAGTATATCTTGGGATTCTGCTGTCAATTACAGTACAATCTAGTATGGAATGTCAGAGTGATAGTTTTCTAGATTGCTTAAAATTATAACTTTACTATTCTGTTTTCTCACGTGTGTTTGCTTTTTGGGGTGTGTATGCATTCAGAGAGAGAGTGTATTGCATTTAGAGCTGCTAGATGAATCAGGCAACCTAGTCAATTGTCAAACATAGTCTGGCTAAAAGTGACCCTTTTCTATTTTAATGTTATGTGACTATAATTGCCTGTGTAAAGTATCTTTAAAAATCTGATATTCAATTTTTATAGGCTCTCAAATAGAATATACTGGGCCATATGTAAAATTTGGGGCAAAAAGATAAGTTAATAGTAGTCAAGAAATATGAAGTACAGGAAATGTTAATTTTCCAAATGTCTTTGGTTATACTAGCTATTATAAACTCAGGAATGTGACAGTTGAGAAGTTTAGCATGAATGGTGCTATTTGGAAAATATGCTTTGATTACAATAAACCTCTAGTGATCAAAAGGAGATGCACAACTAGTAAAAGTTAGCTGTGGAGAAATAGGATGTGAAGTTGACTCACACTGGGAGCACTTGCTTTAATGTGAATCTGGAATCCTAGTTATTCTTATAATATAAACAAATGCTAGAAAGCTCAGCTATTTGTCGAAATATATTTCAATAAAACAAAAAGCAAAATACCTCCTGCTTTTGAATTCAGCCCTGATGAATGTATTTTTTTTAAAGAACTCGTGATGAGGATAGTTGGTCTCTAAGCTTGTATTTGCAGATGTCGGTGTCTGAATCTGTCTTTATTTAGCTTTTATTGCCACTATATGTCATGTGCACAAGAAACTGAAAACCAAGTGGAGAGCTGAATTAATTTATGACTGTTGTGAAGTAAACTCAATTAAAGTAACACTAATTTGAAATAATCTCAAAGAGGGGTTAATTTCATTTCCTTGCCTCCCTTTAACACCTTCGATATTTAGTATCCATCTATTTTTAGGAATGAGTGTAGGTGAATAAAATATATGAAATTAGATTAAATGGAGACCTGCTAATTATAGTTAGTTTTTCATTTGATATTCCTCATTGTTAGCTTTGTTCCAATTTTTACTTTCATTTTAACATCTACTTAAAAAATTAGCATTAAGAAGAGAAAGATATATGCAGAAAACTTTAAGACACTGATGAAAGAAATCAAAGATGACACAAACAGATGGAGGGACATACCATGTTCCTGGATTGGAAGAATCAACATCGTGAAAATGACTGTCTACCCAAAGCAATTTACAGATTCAATGCAATCCCGATCCAATTACCAATGGCATTTTTCACAGAACTAGAGCAAGAAATCTTACGATTTGTATGGAAACACAAAAGACCCCGAATAGCCAAAGCAATCTTGAGAAGGAAAAATGGAGTTGGTGGAATCAGGCTTCCTGACTTCAAACTATACTACAAGGCCATAGTGATCAAGACAGTATGGTACTGGCACAAAAATAGAAAGGAAGATCAATGGAATAGAATAGAGAACTCAGAAGTAAGCCCAAACACATATGGGCACCTTATCTTTGACAAAGGAGGCACGAGTATACAATGGAAAAAAGACAGCCTCTTCAATAAGTGGTGCTGGGAAAATTGGAGAGCAACATGGAAAAGAATGAAATTAGAACACTTCCTAACACCATACACCAAAATAAACTCCAAATGGATTAAAGACCTACATGGAAGGCCAGACACTATCAAACTCCTAGAGGAAAACATAGGCAGAACACTCTATGACATACATCAAAGCAAGATCCTTTTGGACCCACCTCCTAGAATCATGGAAATAAAATCAAGAATAAACAAATGGGACCTCATGAAACTTAAAAGCTTTTGCACAGCGAAAGAAACCATAAACAAGACTAAAAGGCAACCCTCAGAATGGGAAAAAATAGTTGCGTATGAAACAACGGACAAAGGATTAACCTCCAAAATATACAAGCAGCTCATGCAGCTTCATACCAAAAAAGCAAATAACCCAATCCACAAATGGGCGGAAGACCTAAATAGACATTTCTCCAAAGAAGACATACAGATGGCCAACAAACACATGAAAAGATGCTCAACATCACTACTCATCAGAGAAATGCAAGTCAAAGCCACAATGAGGTATCACCTCACACCAATCAGAATGGCCATCATCACAATATCTGGAAACAACAAATGTTGGAGAGCGTGTGGAGAAAAAGGAACTCTCCTGCACTGTTGGTGGGACTGTAAGTTGGTACAGCCACTATGGAAAACAATTTGGAGGTTCCTTAAAAAACTACAAATAGAACTACCATATGATCCAGTAATCCCACTCCTGGGCATATACCCAAAGAAAACCATAATCCCAAAGGAAACTTGTACCATAATGTTTATTGCAGCACTATTTACAATAGCCAGGACATGGAAGCAACCTAAATGCCCATCAGCAAATGAATGGATACAGAAGATGTGGCATATATACACAATGGAATATTACTCAGCTATAAAAAGGGATGAGATGGAGCTATATGTAATGAGGTGGATAGAACTACAATCTGTCATACAGAGTGAAGTAACTCAGAAAGAGAAAGACAAATATTGTATGCTAACTCACATATACGGAATCTAAAAATGGTACTGATGAACTCAGTGGCAAGCACAAGGACGCAGATACAGAGAATGGACTGGAGAACTCGAGGTATGGGAGGGGGCGGGGGGTGAAGGGGAAACTGAGACGAAGCGAGAGAGTAGCACAGACATATATATACTACCAACTGCAAAATAGATAGTCAGTGGGAAGTTGTTGTATAACAAAGGGAGTCCAACTCAAGGATGGAAGATGCCTTAGAGGACTGGGGCGAGGAGGGTGGGGGGGACTCGAGGGGGGGGGGAGTCAAGGAAGGGAGGGAATACAGGGATATGTGTATAAAAACAGATGATTGAACTTGGTGTACCCCCCCCCAAAAAAAAAAAAATCGAGCCAAGATGCCATAAAAAAAAAAAAAAAGAAGAGAAAGAAACATGTCTTAAAAGGCAAGGGCGGGAGCATATTTGAAATGGAAGTTCAAGTGGTATTGAGCATATTTCCATTTTCATTTCAGCATCAATTATTCTCTGATGTATAGACTTGTCAGATCTGAACAGTGAACAGTAGAGCACACCATAGTGTTGGAAGTGTAAGACTGGCAGGAGAAAAAGTGAGGAAAGAACAAATTCAGCGACAACAACAAAAATATAGAAGGAAGGAGGAAGGGAGGAGAGGAGAAAAGTTGTGTTGATAACTCGGGCACTCTCCTTAGCCATGGAAATAAAGTGATCATTACTTGCTAAATTAAGATTGTTCTGAAACAGTATGTGCTCTTTTCCATTGTTTCTGAGATGGTAACTGTTTCTTGGCATGCTAAATTTGGAAATGTTTAATTATAAGAACAAATAATGTTGCATAAATTGTTAATATATTTTAACATTTCCAAAATATCTTTCCTAAGATTCTTATATTTGTTTTATTATAACATAATGAAACATTAATTAGTAGCCATTTTTGACAGATTTTACAGAAACCCAATGATGAGGCCGAGGAATCTAACAATAGAAGAAGAACCGGCACCTTCTTATTCTTTCACTAGTGCAGCTCCCATTAGATCTCATCGCCTTGTTAGCAGTTGTCCAGCTAAAATTCTCACAGAACTTGGTGACATTTGAAGAAATATGGACCAATGAATGTTTAAAGCAAGTTACTTAAAAGCTATAAAAATATTCTTAAGTAAAATTTCGAGTCGAAAACAATTGACTGTAATGCCTTCTTCCCTAGTTACATGAGTTCTGTCCAAAATTATTGTGAAATTTTGAATAATATGTATACAGATTAGCATAGAGTTGTAGTTACCCCAGTCATCGTGAAGTGTCTGTAAGCTTTAGTGATAAGTCATAGAATCCGTCTGTGGAAGTGGTGTTCATGTGCTGTGTGCAGCACAGCCTTTCAGTGTGCTTGCACTGACCTGTGTATATGCGTCTGAGGATGAATAGTAAATCACAGTTGTCCCTGTGAATGAGTGTAACTGTTCCTCCAGGTGTATTTGCTTTGTTCATCCTTATCATATAGAGACATTGATTATATATCAATGGGTAGTTATAAGAATCAAAACTAAGATACAGAAAAGTCAAGCCAGAAAAATATTCTTCTTAACGATTTAAACACAACTTGTTAAAAAGTTGTGGAACAAGTTAGCACAGAGGTTTTAAATTTCAGTCATTATAACTCATTCCTGATATGAATCATTTTCTAAAATTAATTTATTAATTACAGCAGTTAAGTGTAATTATTCTACCTATTCAAGATTTTTATTATTACTTTTTAATACCAAGATAAATTCAGTGGAGGATAATTACCATAACAACAATTCAGCATACATTTTCCAACCTGCTTGGTATTACAATATGGTCTCTAGAGTACCGGCTTCCACATTAATCAGTCATTCACAAACTTACCTCCCTGTTCAGTCAGACCTTCTAGAAGCAATTTAAAGGATAATAATTTTTTTCCAAGAGGAATTGGCAGAGGAGATGTCCTTGTCCTGATTTCTATTTTGGTTTTAATAAAAAGCATTAAATAAATTAAGGGAAAAAAATAGGAAAGCAGAAAAAAAAGTTTATCAAATAATCTTGGGTACCAAATATACACACACACAAAATAAAAATGAAATGTTTATATTAGAAAAGACTCAGAAATCATGTGTCTTTCTGAGCCAGAAGCCTCAAGTCAAAAGCAGATACCTTTATTACACACCTTTCCCCCTAAAATGTCAGTGCCCCACTGAGAACATCGCATTCAATTAGCAGTGCACTGGGCACCCTGTTATCACATTCAAGGATTCATTAAGTGAGAACTAGAAAAGCACAACACAGTTATGCCTGCCTTCTTGCCAGAGGCTTTATCTCTTCATAATTACATGTCTGAGTTTCTAGAAAGTTTAGCACAACACTTCAAAATCACTTTTATGAATTCTACCTCTGCCCCAGTTGTATTTCCAATGAAAATGGATTGCACTAGCTGTGTTTCAAAAGCAGTGTGAATTAACATAGATTCATATTACATAAATGGAATTCTAGAGAGAGCTTTTTTAAACATTTGGGGGTTATAGCTATCCTTGAGTCTGATGAAACAATAGGCACGAGTCCCATGAAAGTGTTAGTGTCCAAATAGTTTTTTAAGTGCGGATTATTTTACAGGGTCTTATGTATGTACTGAAAGTTAAGCCTACATGCTCTGTCATTTTTATAGATCATTTTTTCCCCATCATATTTTAAATCAAGCATAATGACTGATAAAGACAAATAGAAAATGTTGGCTTTTCAATTCATTTAACAACTGACTCAAAGATTAATAGCTATTATGACACAAATGATTTTGCTTTATTGTATTCAAAGTCAACAGGAAGAATAAGGGCATTGCATGCCTAGTTACACACAACTCTTTTAATCCATCTCCCTGGCCACCGGGTTGCAGTATATGAAAGAGACGCATAGCATGCACTAAATTTCTACAACCTCTGTTCAGACACACTTCTTCCAAATCATTCTTTATACTGCATTCTGACAACTTCCTCACATCCAGGTTTTGCTCTTGTTGTGAATTGACTTGGATGAAATTTTGCATCTCATGTAAAGGAAATATAAAGACTATCTCAATCTGAATACAATTCCGGGGATTCGGCATACATGATACTTTCTTGAAATAAATACTTGACTTTTATATAAGTGAAGAATAAAAGTAAATAATTCAGGAGCTGAGTAACTGAGTATCGAAAGTTTTTTGATGGGTAGTGAATCCATTTCCGTATAAAACTAAAACCAAGCAGAATAAATATATTAAATATTAAGAAATTAAATTTATAATCATATTAAAACAAATTGAGAGCTTAGTGAGAAGATGAATGGATGTCAGCACTTAACATCTCTAAAATTTTCCAGCAAGGAGCTATATATACATCCTGTCTTAAGTTGAAAAAAACCCAAGAAATACATATTTAAAGCGAATGTTTACATTTACAAAGGAAAGTATCAGAATACCTAAGCATCAAAAGGGACAAAAGGATCAAAATTAAAATATGAAAGCACTCATAGAGGTGATTGTAAAAGAAGTAATATGGAAGTAGTATGGTTATTAAATATCAAATATGCATACCCAGTATTATTAAATTGAATAAACAAAATTACACAATTGATACTAAATAGGTCTGATGTAACAATAAGCATAAATGTGATAACTGATATATTGAAATAAAAGAAGTCTCAATTTGGAATTAGATAGTAAATATAATAATATAATGCAATAGTGAAGAACTGGAAATGGTCTAACTATGTATAAGTAGGAATTGTTAAATCAGTTATGGTAAATGACACATTGAATTTGTTTGCATTTAATAAATGAATTCCCGACCAAAATTATCAGCATCAACCTCCAGCCATGTGTATGTGTGGGGGCCATCCTGGACAACTAACCTAGTTAGCTTTCAGAGAACAGCAGCTTCAGTTGCCTTTTGATGCCACCCCAAGGCAGAACTGCTTCAGTCAGACCACAGGGTCTTGAAAGTTAATAATAAATTGTTCTTTTAAGCCACTGGAGTTAACAGATAAGGACTTCAAAATAACTATCATTAAAGATACTCAAGGCAATACACAGCAAGATGGAAAATTTCACCAATGAATGCAAAAAAAAAAAAAAAGATTCAAATGGAAATATTAGAATGTAATGATATAATAGCTGAGCATTAAGAGTAGATTGGATATGGCAGAAGGGAGGACTAGTAAATTGAGATAGATCAACTGATAGTATCCCAACTAAATCATAAAGAGAAAAATGGATTGCAAATATTAAACAGGAAATAAGGGGCATTTGGCATCTCTGAAGGTTCTAACAGCTTGGAATCCTAGGATGGATGAAATGACAGAGTAGTGTAAATACTGCAAAAGGAGTATTTGAACAGATATATCATGGCACTAATATGTTTAAAACTGATGGAACAAAGTAAGCCACATATTCAGGAATATGTATAGGAACAGGTGTCTATTTAGGAATATGCTCCCTTGGCAGCATATATACAAAACACATACACACAGTAACACACATGAACACAAACACATAACTAGGCACATATGGTTTAAAAAAAAGAGAGAGAAAATTTTGTTTCTCCTCTGAAGCTTAGGGCTCTGTTTTTTCATCTTTTTTTAAGATTTTTATCTGTAACTTTTTTCTCATTTTTTTATTGCTTTACATCAATAAATTAGAAAAAGCCTCATAAAGTCATAAAAGGCTAAAATGATACTTAATTGATGAAAAATGTAAACATATACAAACCTATGTAGACTAATCAAGCACATGTGAAAGTAAAGACAGGCAAATGTTAATAAAGAGATGTAATTTTTAGACTTTTAGATTGGCAAAATATAAAAATAGTGATGACAACTAGTACTATATTTTATAGTTATAAATACATTTATAGATCATTGAGTTTATTCAAATTAACACAGCTTCTTTTCGAAATTTTAACAATATATACATACTCTATTATGATAATGGAAATAAAAAAAAAGAGGTAGCTACAAATATATTCATGTCAAATTTCTTCATAATAGCAAATTAGGAAACAGTTTATGTCCATTAAAGAGTATTAACCAAATATGTTATGACAAAATCATATAAAATATTTCTAACACTTAATATTTGTCTTTGTTTACAAGCATTTGACTGTGAAGGCTTATGGCTGTGTGAGAGGTGGGCAGGTTTTCTAGCTCAAGGGGATTTATGCAGCTTCTTGAATGAGTAACTTGATACCTTTTATCAGTTTTTTAATATTCTAAAGTACTGTTTCTTCAAATTGCTTCTGTCTCATGGTCTTTCTCTTTTTCTTCTATGACCCCAATTATACATTTTTTTAATGTTTCACTATGTCCCAAATGTCTCTTGCATTGTTTTATAATTTTCCAATTATTATCTTTATATTGTAGTCTGGGCATTTTCCTTTTCTCTACCCTTCAGTTTACTAATCATCTTTCCTACTGTGTCTAATGTTTAATCTGCTTTTACTCTCTACTAAATTTTTATAATTCTTTTATGTGCGTGTATGTGTATATACATACATACACATATATATGTTATATGTTATATATACTTACTCCAAATTTTTTATCTGACTCCCTAATTTTATTGACTTCCAGTCTCTGATAAATTTCTTCATTTTCTCCCTTTTTTGATCATATTTTTATGGTTATTTTAAATTATATGTCTGATTACACTGTTTTGTGAGTCAACTTTAGCTGTGTTTCTGTTTAAACTTTGTTTTTGATTATTTAATCATGCATTTTAACATGCCTTTGAAGTTTTAAATGAATGCTGCATATATGAAAATTTGTGTTGATTCTGGGTAATGTTAACGTTCTCCACAGACAATTAAGTGCATTTTTGTTTGTTTGTTTATTTTTCCTGGCAGGTAGAAAGATTATAGGTGGATCATTGTTACATTGTCTAAATTTAATTTAGACTTGCTTAGGGCTGGCATACACCTTTTTAATCTTTACTTTAATAGTGTAGTATTTCCACACACAATGTGGAGCTTCTGGGATTTCAAAGAAAATCCTGGGTTGTTCATAAAAGCCCTTCTATTTTCAGAGGCATAGACCTCAGTCCACTGCCTCAACTGTGTTGTGTAGGGGCAAAATTATCTGCTCAAGTCTTTAGCCTACAAGAGTCTGCTTTCTGCTGAGTTTCTTGAGGTTGCACCTTACATATGAACAGCTGTGTATTTGACATAAATTTCAAACATAAATTTGAAATGGATTTTGGGCTCAGTTCTCTGTGGTTCCTTCAAGTCTCAAGTGTTTTGGCACATGCTACAAACACCAACCTCTATTTTTAGCAGCTAATGAAGTTCTCACTTTGTGCTTAAACTCTACTCTGTTCTGCAGTGAACTAGAAAATGCACTCAGGGAAAAGGCCATCATGAATGCCAGTTTTACATTATTATTTGTCCTTTGTGTTAGATATCATAGCCCCTTAAGCCCTGTCTATGCTGCTTTCTCTCAAATGATTATCAAATACTTTTACTTCCATAATCATTAAACGAAGAAATCTCCTGAACTCCACTGATTTTTGTTTATTTATAGTTTCTTTCTTTTGATTTATCAGGCTTAGTTCTTTCTTATGTTCTTGATTTTAAAACAGTTCATATATTTTACCTTTTTTGTATACAAATAGGTGTTGAAACATAATTTTTTTCTGAACTTGTCACAACTAGATATTTACATATTATTTCTAGTTATGCTTACTTGTTATTCTTTAGAACCTCTGAAACTGGAAATAACGATAAATGGAACAGCCACCTGGGAATCAAAGACAAAAGCTACTTGTGAGGAAAATACAAACTTTCTATCTTCTTCAGTTTTCTTACCTCTGGAATGTTACAGGAGAGGGAAATAGGCATATCTGGTTTAAGCTTGTGCATTTGAGGGTCTTTTTGCTAAAGCAGCTTATCTTTTACCCAAAGTCATCCAAGTCTTGCTATATTATTTTATCCATTCCCATGCCTGTCACTGTCACCAGTATATTAGAGGGTCAAGGGCATAAATACTCATTTAATATTCATTCTCTTTTCATTTTCTAGCATAACATCTTACATAAAGAAATTATATTATAGGGTGATTTACTTTGGCAGAACAATATATTCATATTATTTTGCAGAGATTAGATCAATCTATTCTTACCTGCTTGGATATTAGTTTTTAGATATAGTTAATAGATCGATGGATAGGTAGAGAGATTTGATATTTAGGAGAAGTTAGATACTTTAAAGTTGGTTGAATTATTTTTGAAAAAGAGGGAAAGAAAATATTATTAGCAATAATACAGAATATTTATTTCTGTAAACTATTTTTTTATGTAAAATAGAAACAAATACAGCATTACAGATGTAACCAAGGGATCTGATTTATTCAATGACCTGGGTATTTATATAATTGACCTTGTTCAGAAGCTTACAGTATAGTAAAAATTAAACTGCTATATCATATAGAAATCAAGGATTTATTTGTCAGTTACAAGCAGTAATTTCTAACCATGATTCAGAAAAATTTCTTCTTTAGAATATGTATCAATATATTTGTGAAGATTTTTACAGGAGAATCTGGGTATTTGCTAGCTTTTGCATTGCCCTCCACATTGCTATAAAAGAATACATTTCTGTAAAGTGCTAAACAAAAGAAACAAAAATAGAATTAAATTATAGTATTTTACATTCTGAAAGTGTGCCCTAACTTTATTTTCATGATAGTCAACCCAAGGATATATGCTAATTATAATGCACTAATCACTCTACCCAAGGAAATGAAGCTGTTAAAATATTCAAAATGACAAAAAAAAAATTTCATTTGCACTGAGTTTTACCTGGAGAAATTTGACAGAAGAACGTGTTCTGGGCAATCAATCATGGTTGTCTACAATGGTATTAATCACCCCGTGGGCCAGGTTGTTTGTCTTCTCATCATCTTTGAGGCTTAGGTATTTAAAAATGTTCTGCCAAGATGCTCTTCATGTAAATGAACCATATGCTGGAAGTTTACAGTGTTGCCAAGGTGTTGTTAAGATTTGTTCAAGGTAGAAAGTTTTCCTCATCATGCTCGTGTTTATTACCGAAGAAAAACTTAGTCCTTTATAGGGCAGTCCAAATGTTCAAAGTTTGGAAAGTGAAAATAGTATTGATATTTTGTCACTGAAGCTTCTTTCTGACATATTATTTGTCAGAGCATAGATATGACAATTATTTTATTGGGATTTTTTTCCCTAGTTCTTAGAGGGGACAATGATATCAAATGCATGTTATCTATAATGGGTTTTCCTTCTGAGAAAATCTGATATCTATTCAGTATCTGTCACTAGATACCTTGATATTTTTATGATTATCAAGTGAATGTTTTCATTCACCGATTTTTTTAATGTTTTATTATTCATTTTTCATTTAAATATTGAAATATTTTTATATGATTTCCAAAATAATATAAGGGATTCTTTTCTTAGAAAATAGTTTGATACCACATTCAGTCTGGTAATATGAAGCTCAAGGAGCAGCCTGTGACTGAAAATCAGCAATGATTCATTTATTCAGTATATTTACAAATGAGAGACTGTATTAAGTGATATAAAGTTGATAACATAAAAGACATGGTTCAGTTCATGATAAAGTTAGTACTATTGAGAGCTGGTTTCTAAATAAAATAATTATGAGGCAAAATGAACCTATCAAATATAATTTCTAATAAAAGGAATATCCATAAGTTTCTAAAGAAAGTGAAAACACTAACTTGAAAAGACATATGCACCCATATGTTGATTGCAGCACTAGTTAAAATAGCGAAGATACAGGAACAACCTAAGTGTCCACGAATGGATGAATGGACAAACAAATTGTGAGATACACACACACACACACACACACACACACAATGGGATATTATTCAGCCTTAAAAAAAGAATGAAATCTTGCCATATGCAAGATTGAGGGAGTTGTGTTAAGTGAAATAAGTCAGACAGAGAAAGACATACTCTATGACCTCTATTACATGTGGAGTAATAAAGAAAAAAAACCAAAAAAACCCAAAATGGTCACAGATACAGAGAACAGATTAATGTTTACCAGAGGAATCAGATTGGCAGGGGGGCCAGTGAGAGAAATGGGTGAAGGGGGAGGTCAAAAGGTAAAAAAGTTGAAAAACAAAAAAATTAGAACTCCATTAAAAGTATTTGGTACAAAAGCAAAGTTTCATTCCAAGGGAATGGGGGAGATAGATAGCTAAATGTAAATCATATTTATATTAGCTATTTGTGTCTGTGTTCTAGAGGAATATTGGTCCATAATTTTTATTTATTTATTTTTTGCTTGCAACATCCTTATCTGATTTTAGCATCAAGGTAATAACTGGCTGTACAGAATGAGTTGAGAAATTTGTTTTCATGCTAAATTCTGAAAGAATTTGTATAGGATTGATGCAGTTTTCTTCCTTAAATGTTTCATGGAGCTAACCAGAGAACACATGTGGGGCAGAATTTTCTTTGTGGGAAGATTTTTTAATTATAAGTATCATTTCTCTAATAATTCATGTAATTAAGATTTTGGGGGGTTAAATTTATAAGTTGCATCTACTAAGCAATTTATATTTGTCATCAAGTTTGCAGTATTTATTAGCATAACATTGTCTGCATATCCCCATATTAGCTTTTTAACATATGTAGAATCAGCAGTTATATTTCTCTTTCATTTCTAATTTTGGTAACTTCTGTTGTCTTTTATCTTCATTAATCTCCCCATATGTTTAGCAATTTTAGGTCTTTTTAAAGAGCTAACTTTTGATTTCACTGATTCTCTCTACTTTTAATCTAGTTCATGTTCTATGGCTCTTAACTTTTTATCTTATTTGGTAGATCAAATTTTGTGAAATTTGATAAGAGTTTTCTCATTACTTATCCAGATATTTTCCTTTCTTCTCCAAGACTTGTTATGACACTTAATGTTTGGAAGGTGGGTCATCAGGAGGAATTCAAAGAAAAACCAGTTTTCCAGCAATCATAACAGGGAGATGAGTCAGGCAGCTCCTAGAGTAATTTAGGGGTGAAAGAACAGGTCCTTACCTCACTGGATTTCAGTGGGGTTAGAGAGCTGTGGAAAGCTAGAAAGCAAACATAATGACACTTTAGATTTTTGCTTGTGCAGTTGTCTAGCTTTTGGTATTTTTATTGTGTGATTTATAATAATATTTTTGGAGAGAAACAGTGAATTTTGTGTCTCTATATTTTCCTAGTAAACCATCCCACAAAGTAAAGTGTATATGCTTGAATTTTAAAAGTATTTAAAGGTGATGATGAAATGGATCAAATAAAGGATCCCTGAACTGCAGTGTGTCTGGCTGGTTGATGAACTTTGATCACAACGTTCCCCTTGTATATGGACTATTTGACTCACATTAATCTCTACTAATATTTGCTATGAATTAGTTTGAATTGTCATCCTTATAATTACATGAAAATTTCTAAGAATGAGTAATATTTGGAGCGTATGTTTGAATAGTAAAATTATAAGACACACTTTATGGAAACATAAAATCTCTTCTATCACATAAATACAGTAAAGAAGAAAGAACAAATTCTAACCTAAAGAAAATAAACATGCACATTATAAACCTCATGCTAGAATCTTTCAAAGAAGTTGATCTTGGAAATATCTATTCTCTCTCTCTTTTTCTTGTTGGTTTTGTTGTTTTATCGTCATGTCATTGTCATACTCTATCTTTATCTCCGGGTCTTTCTGTTTCCATATACTCAAACATACTTTATAGCTTGAATAGATTTGTGAAGAATTTGTTTGTTTCCAGTGAGTTTATTGCTTGGAGAAAAGCTGAGATTTTGAGAAGGAAATGTAAACTTTTTTCAGCCCAGCTTGACAGGTCTATTACATTTCAAATTTAGAAGAAATGATTCATAAGTTTCCTAAGATTCTCAGAACTAGCCTACCTGTTGAGCAGAAACTCACCTTGAAGGCATCTATTTTTTAGTGGGATTTTTCTCAGTGCAAGTAACGTAGATGTTTCCGTATAGTGAAATTTTAAGTTATGAAAGCAACAGGTACAACTTACTACTATTATTATTGTTACTGACACCTTATAATAAAATAATTAGCATGCTTTGAGAGCTTATTATTACACACTAAGCAATGCTGTAACCACTTTCCATGTATTAATTCATTTAATTCTCATATAAGCAATGTGAAGTAGGTAACATAGTCCTACCTATTTTACACATGAAAAAAAAGTGAAGTGCTGGATTCGTAAGTAGTTTGCCAAGAGGTACACGGTGAGTGACAGTGTTCAGGTTTGAACTCAGGCTCTTGGGCTCTAACATTCAGTCGTAAAAAAAAAACTATTATGGCCACTTATCTCTTCTAAGGAGTAAGTGCCATCATTAAAGGCTTAGTGGCTACCCGAGTTAGTTGTGGCAGTATTTTGATGGTTAGAGTTTGATCTTTCTAGTTATGGCTATATAGCATGAATAAATTTCAAGGCATATTCAGTAGAAATATTCATTAATATCAGTGATAGTATTTAAAATGTTCAATTCATATTTCTGATAATTGTCTAAATGAAGTGCAATATTAAGCTTTATATAAATTATTTGAACCAGTGATATCTAATGGGTATATTTAAGATTTAGTTTGTGGTGATCTGTACTCTGTGAGGAAACATTGACTTGTTTTTGTGGCCAAATAACTGATATTCTGTGGTTCATTTGTAAACAATTAGTTTTAAACACAATCCATTTGCTTTATCCACTAAGTGGTTGCAGTAAGCAAGTTGGACATACAACTTTACATTATGTCTTCATTGTATTGAACTTTGATATCCAGTATAAGGACTATGAAGCATTTGCCTTAATTTTAAAATCAATGGTTCACCTTTTTAAAAAAGAGTTATTTAGGTATATCCTTACAAATTAGATATATTTAGAAGAAATTATTTTAAGAAATGCAATATTTTATATTGAGATATTAATTGTTCCAATATGAGCAGAGCTAAATAAATTATGGTTTCCTCTAGGAAGTTATAAAAATGATATTAAAGAAATACACAAAAAATTCTATCCTACATCAGTTGTTAGTGAGGCTGGAAGGTGAGCGTTCTCTAAAGACACCAAAATAAATGTGTGTTCATTTCCCTGTTGACACGCAACACCATGTTTGAAAACTTTTATGTGCTCTCCTATCACAGGGGTCAAGAGCCTGTGAACTTTATCGCTTAGATTTCTGTTTCAGTGTAAACTCTTCCATTGAGAGACATACACGTCCGATATGGAAGGCAGAGCAGAATTGTTCCACAGACTGAGAAAGGCAGATCTGTGTGCAAACTGCAGTATATTCTGTGGCTTTGCAATGGCTTCTGAGAACTCCTCGAGGAATTTCCTACCTCAGTGCTAAAGGCAGCTGTGACCATGGCCAGAAGTTCCCTGAAATGTTAGAGCTAGTAAAATTGAGGTTCAACATTCTTGATCTTCTCTCTTCTGACATTTCAGCTGTTTTGTAAGCACCTAATTCCCTGTTATTAATATTTTCCAGTTTGAAATACTGGACTTGTTTCTGATTACTAGATATAATTCTGACTGATAAAGTTATTATAGAAGTGGTTCTAGGAAACGTATCTGCAAAACTAGAAATCTGCTATTTGTTATCATCTTGGTTAATTTTGAAGGCAGTGATGATTATGTCACCAGAGTAAAATTGATTATTGGTTCCTATAATTCAGTAAAAACCAGACATGTGAATTATGATATGTATTTCCCCAGAATGAGGTATTTATTTTATTTATTTTATTTTTTTCAAGTATAGTTGATTTACAGTGTTGTGTTAATTTATGCTGTACAGCAAAGTGATTCAGTTATACATATATATACATTCTTTTTCATATTCTTTTCCATTATGGTATATCACAAGATATTGAATACTGTTCCCTGTGCTATACAGTAGGACCTTGTTGTTTACGCATTCTGTATATAATAGTTTGCATCTGCTAATCCCAAACTCCCAATCCATCCCTCCTCCACCACCCCCCACCTTGACAACCACAAGTCTGTTCTGTATGTCTGGGCATGCGTTTCGTAGACAAGTTCATTTGTGTCATATTTTAGATTCCACATATGAGTGATATCATATGATACTTGTCTTTCTCATCCACCTTACTTCACTCAGTATGATCATCTCTAGGTCCATCTGTGTTGCTGCAAATGGCATTATTTCATTCTTTTTTATGGCTGAGTGGTATTCCATTATATATATGTACCACATCTTCTTTATCCATTCATCTGTCAGTGGACATTTAGGTTGCCTCCACATCTTGGCTATTGTGAAAACTACTGTTATTAACATATGGGTGCATGTATCTATTTGAATTATAATTTTGTCTGGATATATGCCCAGGAGTGGGATTGCTGGATCATATGGCAACACTATTTTTATTTTTTTCAGGAACTTCTATGTTGTTTTTTATAGTGGCTGCACCAATTTACATTCCCACCAACAGTGTAGGAGGGTTCTAGAATGGGGTATTTATTGAAAGCAAGGTATGAGTGATCAAGTGGCTGCTGAAGTGGAGTATTACATCAGGTATGATGATTCCTAGGATTGAGGAGGACTCTCTTTTTCATACTGCACATAAGAAGGCTTGTATAGAAATATGGCATGTTTGGGGCTTTAAACACAGATCTCAAAGCATGTCCAGAAAAGACAAAGATTTTAGGTTTCCCTTAAAAATAATATTTTTATCATTTTTAACCTAAGGACTGATTTACCATAGTAAGACACATTTGATCTTTCAGACTGCAAAATGACAACTTAAGTTGGATTTCTAGCTTCACCAAATCTCTTTTTTAGATTATTGTATTGATAGAGAAAAGAGGCACCTGGAACATTGAAAAAGGATAATTTTCATGGATTCAGATAAAATCAAGTTCCTAAAAATGCCAAATTCTGTGAAGTGTATCTTCTCAGCATACATAAGCATCACTCTCTGAGGAAGCTAGGATCCCTTAGAGTAAAGATCCTTTAATGATGTTAATTCAGACACGGACCTTTATCTGGATGCTGATTCTAATCAAGTCTAACTACACTACCATTTATGTATCCAGACCTAAAACTTGAGTAGATCTTGTCATATTCCAGGAAAATGAGTACAACATGTGAATAGGAAGGAGATAGCTGATACACATGGAAACCTGGGGGAAATGAATGGAGATGGCTTCTGAGACCCTATAGGAAGAAATATCAAGCTGAAAGTATCAATATGAATGTACTTACCAAAGATGGTAGGTGTATGTTTTAACTTACAAATCTGATATTGATTCTAACAGTTTGCATAGCTGGTTGGCTGATTTTTGTATGACTCAATCGTAGCCCAAATAAAATAAAGTCTCAATGCCAGAACTCTCTTGGTGTAGTATAGAAACAGAAATCCAAAAGTTTAGGAAGATAAAAATTTTGGAATAAAATTTTCATCTCTGATTTTTTCACTCTTTTTTCACTCTCCTTATTGTGAATCCTTGTCCCCAAGAAGTGGTGAGGTAAACCACCATCATCAAGGAACAGAAAAATCCATTGACAAGATGAATGCCAGCATCCTTAGAGAACTGCACGGTAGATATCTTCTACAGCCTGGAATAAGTCACCATTAAAATTAATCTCCCTAATTTCATGATGATGAGGAGATCCCAGAGTAGCAGTAGTCAAATGCCTGTTCTTAAACACGTGAGCCAGGTGAACATGGTACTCAGAAGGTTTACAGAGCCTAAATGAAAAGAAGAATGGCTTAACTTAATGGTAGGCATCTTCATGATGTACAGGTACTGAGATACGTTGGCTGCTTACTAAGGTCTTAATAAATTTTTATAATTTAAAATGAACAAATGAAACAGAATAAAAATGAACGAAACACTGTACGTCTGGTGAACATTTTATCTTTCTCCACAATAAAATGTTACTGCTTCTCTGATTTCCCGACCTAAGATAACAACCAGACTCAGAGGCCCTTGAACTATAAACCATAGCTAGGAAATATGTACCGTGGATATATACATATTTCCTTTCCAAAAGGGACGTCCAGTTCATATTCATAATGAATAAATGCTATGGAAAGGAAAATACACAGAGTTTTCAGGAATTACTGAATACTGTCTCTGAAGTGACAATGATTATTTGGGCCCCCATTGCCACTGTGTTTGGAAAACAAAAAGACAAGGATGAACAAATGTATGCTTGAAGACCCTTTAGTGCCCCCACCTCAGATTGTGACTTTTATCGGAATACTAATTTGCATTAAGATCTACCTACACCAGTCTTCATGCTGTGAAGGGTAGTGTGGGTGAATCTGTGGGGAGGAAAAAACCCATAATAATAGTTTATTCATCTGTTTTAAAAAGGAATGTATTGAAATAAGAAATGAAAAGATAAGAGGGAAATAGAGAAGTTTATGTAAAAATTAAAATGTTAAATAGAACATTTTGCTCAATCAGTATAAATACATTTGAAAACCTTGGGCAAATTGGCAAATTTTCTGGGAAAGCATTATTTAACAAAATAGACCATAGAAGAAATGGCCTGTATAAGCTTTATTGCAAAAAAACAAAACAGAAAAGCTTATGTAAGAGATTCCTTAAAAAAATAATAAAATGCATAAAGCATAAACCATTTCAGAGAATACATCTCCTTGAGAAAAGCTTATTTAAATGCTACTTTAACTGTTCTAAGCAGTGAAAGAAAAAATAAATTTTTCTAAATGCAAGTATATTTTTGAAACCAAACCTGCCAAATATTACCCCGATAAGTACAGTTACAATCTTGATTGTGAATATTGTAGTGACTTTTAAAGAGCTATTTCTACCCAGAAACTGTGAATGTGACCTTATTTTTTAAAAAGGAGCTTTGCAGATGTAATTCAGTTAAGGATCTTGATATGAAATCATCTTCGATTATCTGTGACCCCTAAATTGTTATAAGACAAAGCAAGCACGATATTTGAGACACAGAGGTGCAGACCATGTGAAGACAAAGGCAGAGACTGAAGTTATGCAGCCACAGGCCCAGGAACACCTGGAGCCACCAGAAGCTGGAAGAAGCAAGAAATGGCATGTCCCCCGGAGTCTCTGGGAGGAGTGTAGCCAGGCCAACACCTTGATTTCAAAATTCTGGCCTCCAGAACTGTGAAAGAATACATTTGTTATTTGAAGCCACCCTGTTTTGAAGAATTTGTTATAGCAGCTTTAGGTAACTAATATAGATATTGATGCAAATATTCTAAGTAAAATATCAACCGCAGAATTCATTACTTGATTAAAGAGGTAATTCATAATAACCAAGTAGTATTTGTTATATAAATGCAAGCATGGTTGACTATTGAAGTATATTTATAGTCATTATTTTCATATTTGTAAGAAAAACATATAACAATAAACAGAAACATGTACACAGTACTTACCACGTACCTGGCTCTGTTTGAGCACTTTCCAGTTAATCATCCTAACAATCCTATAAGGTAGGTCCACATAAGTCTTATTTTATAAAAGAAAGCTGAAAGAAATTAAAGTAAAGCAAGGGTAGGTAGCTTTACAAAGATTGTGTAGCCAAGAGATGGTGAAGTTGGATTTTGAATCCCAAGTGACTGGCTCCACAGTCACTCCATTGTAACACGACAGCGTAATCATCTCCATGGATGCTGAAGTGGGATTTGGCCAAATTAAATAATCAGCCTTGGGACTTCCCTGGTGGTGCAGTGGTTAAGAATCTGCCTGCCAGTGCAGGAGACATGGGTTCAATCCCTGGTCTGGGAAGATCCCAAATGCCAGGGAGCAACTAAGCCCGTGTGCCACAACTACTGAGCCTGTGCTCTAGAGCCCACGTGCCACAACTGTGGAGCCCACGCGCCACAACTACTGAAGCCTGGGCACTTAGAGCCCATGTTCCGCAACAAGAGACGCCACCTCAATAAGAAGCCCACGCACCCCAAAGAAGAGTAGCCCCCACTTCCCTTTAACTAGAGAAACCCCGCGCACAGCAATGGAGACCCAACACAGCCAATAAATAAATAAATAAATAAAAATAACCAATCTTGCTTAAAACACCTAATTTATCAATATTAGATACATAGTTATTTAACATTAAAAATGTATGAATTTCAGTCCCCAAATCAGAACAATCCTGATGGAAATACCAAAGTCCTTCCTGTTACTCTCAGGAGTAAAACAAGGACACTCATTATTGCTAATATTAACATGTTATCATTATACTGAATGTACTAAAAACACAGCAAGGCAAGGCAAAGATAGTGAAATGTGAGATATAAACATTTTGATACATATATCAGAAAATGTTTATATCTCATGTATATATATATATGTGAAAGGAGGAGATGTTTCTGCCTAATTCCCATTTTTATTTTAGCCCTCACCAGATAAAATCAGTACAAGAAGAACATTGGACAAATGCAGCATGTTTACACTGTTGTAATTACAAGAGTGAGATGAGCCCTGAACACAATTTTAGAGTTTACGTATGACTAAATGGATTATATAATATAAATGAGATTACACTGGCCGGACCCTTCTCCTGGTTGCCATGGAAATGAGGCTCACTCTTCATGTCAATAAAATTATGGTTAAAATAATCACATGACAATGAATACGAAACAATCAGGGATCAAAAAATAGATGATTTAATTCCACTTAGGGAAGAAGAACTGAGGAGGCATTTGGAGGTATTTATGTAATGGAGTAAAAGATTAAATCATAGGAAAATGTTGGGATTTGAATAATTGAGTTAAATAAGGAAGAAAAACAAATCATCTAGTCTCCACAGTAAATAAAATGGAAATGCATTGAGCTAGAATGCCCTGGAGCTTTGTGGGTTCTGCAGACCTATCGTCGAGCCACGGCCTTTGGCTGCGATACGTAGGCATAAACAAGTGTGTGTGGGTGCACATGGCCTCACCTGCTCCGACTGACACAATCACCTGACGGAAGTAAACCCTAAAGCAGACGAGGCAGGTGAGAAAAACGTGTTACCTGCTCACGACCTGAGTCCTCCACATGCATGTGGAACTCTCCTTGTGCTTGTGTATCCACTGATAGGGAGATGCAAAGGGAGCTGTCAGCTATTCTCAGTCTCACAGTTAGTCCTGACCTTAATGTAGACCTTCCTGGAAAGAAGATGTGGTCCTTTGCAGCAGTCTGTTCCAGGTGGTTGGGTTATGTTATTTTGTCCAGTTCGTCCTAAGTGAGAGAAGGTCATTAGCCCTAGATTTGTCCTAAAAAAAGGCCCAGATTATTTCATTTTCTTCATATCCTAAATGCAGTGGTAAAAATAAACTAATTGGAAGATTGACTGACATGAAGTTATTTTAAAAATTAAATAACATAATTAGTAAGCAAAATATTTGTATATTTTAATGTGATGTTGTTTCTTAGGAGGTTATTTCTTCAGACCTCAGCGTCTGTGCCATAGATATTCTCCTGAGTGGGTAAAGAATTATTGTCTCTGTAATAGAGATGTGTTTGTTTGTTTTTTTTTAATTACAAACACAAAAGTAGTTTACCCAATGTCAGCATGAAAGCAGTTCCAGGAGTTTTCCATTGAGATATTCAACATCAATTGAATTTTTTCCTGATCTATTTCCAGATAAGCCAATGGCATTCTTTAAGTATCCAACTTAATAGGGAGGACAGGGTAACTGAACATATACAATATTTATGGATTCTGAATGATTAATCCTCACTGTACAGCCTGAGTATCGTAACATGGCCCCATATTGTATATGCTTGTGGTGCCTTCTCACAAATTCCCATCAGGCAGAAAAAGAAGCAGGTAATTGATGATTTGGATTATGTGAACAATGTAGAATTGTGTTAAATAATATGCACTATGCAACATAGAATTCTTTTAAATAATGTGCAATTATTGGAAGACATTTTTGGCACTTTTTTTTTTATCCCCTCCCTCTTGAGCCTCCCTCCAGCCTTCCACATCCCACCCCTCTAGGTTGTCACCAAGCATGGAGTAGATCTCCCTGTGCTTTGAAGCAGCTTAACACTAGCCATTCATTTTACATTTGCCAGTGCAGCTCTCTCACTTCATCCCAGCTTCTCCTTCCCGCCCCCTGCTTGTTGGCATTTTTTCACAGTGTATTTTAAAAGACCAAGCCTTTTATCGTGTTATTTATTTATTCAGGATACTTGAAAGAAATCCTGGAATTTATACTTCTTTAATGGTATAGTCATTTAACTATAATAACTCACATTTAATACACATGGTGTTTTAAAACAACATTGATATCCTTAAACTTACGGTGGTGTAAAATATCTATATATTTATTTTGTGCATATATTACAGTAGTAATATTCTGTCTATTTTGTTACTGCAGAAGCTGCTGTTTGTGTATAAGGGAAAAAAGTTTAGATGAAAGCAGTAAGTAGGTGATGACTATCACTGGCAGTCTTATTTTGGAAAATTAAAATTTCGGTTATATGTCAATACACATAGATAAATAAATGAGGGGCTTTTTAAGGAACCTCCACAGTGTTTTTCATAGTGGCTGTATCAATTTATATTCCCACCAATGGTACAAGGGGGTTCCCTTTTCTCTGCACCCTCTCCAGCATTTAGTGTTTGTAGATTTTTTGATGATGGCCATTCTGACCGGTGGGAGGTGATACCTCATTGTAGTTTCGATTTGCATTTCTCTAATAATTAGTGCTGCTGAGCATCTTTTCATGTGCCTCTTGGCCTTCTGTATCTCTTCTTTGGAGAAATGTCTACTGAGATCTTTTGCCCATTTTTTGATTGGGTTGTTTGTTTTTTTGATATTGAGCTGTATGAGCTGTTTGTATATTTTGGAGATTAATCCTTTGTCTGTTGCTTTGTTTGCAAATCTTTTCTCCCATTCTGTGGATGAAATTGGGTCATTTGTAAAGATGTGGATGGACCTAGACTGTGTCATACAGAGTGATGTAAGTCAGAAAGAGAAAAACAAACATATAGTAACACATATATGGAATCTAGAAAAATGGTACAGATGAACCAATTTGCAGGGCACGAATAGAAAGGCAGGCATAGAAAACGAATATGTGGACATGGGTTGGGGGGAAGGGGAGGGTGGGATAATTGGGAGATTAGATTTGACATAAATACACTACCATGTGTAAAGTAGGTAGCTAGTGGGAATCTGTTGTAGAGCACAAGGAGCTCAGCCTGGTGCTCTGTGATGACCTAGAATGGGGGGGGCGGGGGGGCAGAGGTCCACAGGGGAGGGGATATATGTATATGTATACCTGATTCACTTCACTGTACAGCAGAAACTAACACAGCATTGTAAGGCAATTATACTCTAATAAAAAAAAAGGCATTACAGGAACAAAGGTGTATTTGAAACAGGGTGGGTATGGAATTGACTTATGAATTCAGCTTTAATAATAAAATAATCAAAAAGTTTTACGTGCTTATTTTTTTTCTAAATGTCACTGAGCTTATGAAAAAACACACGGTCATCTTGCTTTCAAACAGATCAATTTTTCACTTAAAAATCATCCTGTTTGACTAAGAATTACAATCTGATTAAAACTCCCAAACAATCAAATGCTCTTTTCAAAGTTTCCTTTTTATGTCTTTACCTGTAATAGAGAATCTTTAAAACTATGTAGCTGATTTAAAATTTTAAATGAGGAAATAGAGCTATTCAAAATAACTCAAATAAAAAGTAATTACTATTTGCAAAAGAATATTTGTAGAGATTATGCAAGTTATAATTTCCAAAAATCTGAGCCTTTATCCTATTAAGAATAGTAGAAATTAGCGTAGATATTGTTTTTTTTTTTTCTCAAAGATATGTTGTGAGATAGTCTTTTGTGTTTTCCTAGAGAGGGAAAATTTTGTCCATAATTCTAATTACCTGCTTAAACAATTTAAGGCCAACTAACATCCCAATATCCCTAGAAGGGTGGAATTAAACCATGTCAAAAGCTTTAAGAGAATTTTTAGCATAGAATGGTGAGCTTGTCACATCCTATTCATAATGTAGCAAGATTAAATTGTATATTAGCATCTAATGGGGAAAATAGAAAAAAAAGAAGAAAGTTTAAAATAGAATAGTCTCTCGTTATTCTAGTATTTCCTTTACTCTTGTTCCTCTAGGACATCTGAAGATATTTAGTTTCATTGTTCTCTGAGTAGCTCATGAATATTTCAGTTCCAAATGGTTGAATGTTCTTTTTTACTAGTCCATTTAAATTGCAGCACAAATATGTTTTTTATGTGTGTTGCTGGGAGAGTTGGTGATTTAGGGAGTTTTACTTTTTTTTAAAACAATGGAACAATAGTCTGTATAGGGACTATAACAGTCATGTTTATTTAAGATCACAGTAGAATGAAAATATCACATTTTTTTAGTGTTTAATTATGAAATAGCTCTTTTTTTTTAAACAATCATATGGAATAATAGTTTTCAAACCTTCAAGGCATTAGTGCACATAAAAGGGGTTTGAATTAGATCATTCTTTACCTCTTTCTATAAGAGGTTTCCTTTGTGTCTCTTCACACAGGTCTTTTCAAAGGGTTGAAAGGCATATGAAGTATTCCCTCATTACTGCACTCACTTGGACATTTGTGTGAAATAGATCACAAATAGAGATAGCCTCAAAGCCCTGGCTCTATGAATATGAACAAATTTGATCTGGCTGAAAATAATTTAATCAGTAATTATAGCACATTTTTGTACACAAAATCCTGATTGTCATATCTTTTTATATAATTGAAATAATCCTAGGTGAATAAGAGAAAGCAGATATTACGTGGTCATGTTAATATATCTAGCACATTGTGGAAGTAATAACAATCCTCTAAGGATTTTTAAAAACCAGTCATCTTGATGTACATTTTAAGCCCAGTTCCAAAATGCATAGCCAAACCCATCTTACTTTCAAACATGACTTATTTTTAAATATAAAGAGAAGAAAAACTTAATGCTGAAAAAATTACATCCAAATTTGATTGGAGTTATTAAATAAATGAAACTAGTAAAACATCGCAAGAAACAGACCAGGAAGAATACATTAAATTATCTGGAAAAGAGAAAAAATTGTCAATGAGGAAGCTGACTGTGATGTAGCATCACAGACTTTCCTCTGAGCGTAGCATCTTTTGTGATTTATTCACATGATCTCCCACATGGCATCAACATGACATGCCCACCAGTTACTTAGGGATCAGAGCAATGGCAACATCTTTTGCTATTTAAAGAAAACAATGTGAAACGTTTAGCCTCAGGCTGTAGGACTAAAAGGAAATAACTTTACAGTAGTTACAAAAAATTCAGAGTTTAAAAGCATCATTTCTTTTAAGAATTCAAAGAATGTAAATTGGTGATCTACTTTCATGTAATTTATTATATTAGTCAGTTTGCAAGAGAACAGTGGTTCCAAAAGAAAAATCATCTGGCGGGGGGGGGGGGGATAAAAAAAAAAACAAGCTTGTTGGCTACATGAGATGATTGTTGGTCTAACGCTCTTAATTTAGGATTTTGGTCAAAGAACATAGACGTCTTGTTGGTAGAGACCCATCATGTGCTGATGCAATGTATGCGTGAGGTGTATTATTATAAGTGTGTCTGTAGTGTAAGCACCAGCTCAGCCTTTCTCATGTCCCGTGGGGGTGTATCTCAAATAAATCAGTTTGTTTGAGTAACAATACTTCAGAAATGTTAAAAGGACCAATTTTTAAATCTTGCATAATGTTTAAGCATTCAAGAGTTGGTCCTTCCAGGAACTTTCATGTATAAATTTAAAATTTTCATAAATGGTAGAGAAAATACAGTAATTGTGTCTACCTTTTTTTATATATAAAACTCAAAACACCATTTTCAAAAGGTGAAAAATACGAGTTGATAAAAACACAAGGAGCAAGATCACATCTAAGGAGACTGTGAAAGTGTACATCTGACAATATTTACATAAAATCCATAAATCAAAAGTCCAAAAATTTAAATATATTAATGTGACATAAGGTGTTAAAGTTGTAAGGCTGACATAAAGGGACGGCAATAAAAAATAGTTACATGAAAAGTATAGAGCCATTTTAGAATCTACTAAAAGTAGACTAAAAGTCAAAAGTAAGGATGATGACCTGGCTATGTAAGACAAATCTGAGGGTCCACTTAACATCTGCATGTTGTAAATACAGAAGGGTATATAGTAGCTTTCAATAGCAAACACTTGTTATATGATTATTTTTTATGATTCTTGATTCAGAAAAACAACCTCTTGTTTTTTCCCAACTTGGTAACTTCGGTATAACTCAAGTTAGTCTTGTGTTACTGAGACCAGTTTCTCAGCCATGATTTCCTGGGTGATGATTTTATAAGTCTCAGTGACTAGAAATCCATCTTGATATTGATGCCACATATATAAGCCCTCTTAATTAAAAAGCACTATTATCTCACCCCACCCAAAACAGTTGGCCTAAAAATCATGCAATTGTTTACATCATCTCTGTAAAGGACCATGCCGTTTTAACAGATGCATCAATCAATAAGCTCATTCTTGTAGGGAGGATTAAAAAAAAAAATAAGGCTTAAACCATAGATGTGTAAAGGAGCAACAGTGTAAGATTGTTACTGGCAGTCACATCAGATGTCTCTTAAGAGTGTCCAGGTATGTGTGAAAAAAAGAATATTATTCCTTCCTCATTTCCTTTGCTAGCATCAACAGCAGGCTGCTGATTTCCAGGTAATTATGGACTGCATGATGAAGGAAACAGGCATATTTTTTACTAGAAGATAAGATGAAGGTGCCAACAGAGTCTGGAAGATACTGTAATGTGATGTGACTGCTGTCAGGAGCACAACTAGCTGAAATTAAAGATACTGGCTACTAACAAAACGGGCAAAGTTAAAAAAAAAATGTAGATGCAAGGCATAGGAGGGCTTTCTAAAGTGTCTGGTTTTGTATATGAACACATGGCTCTGAGAAAGTGCTGCTTGTTAACCTGTGTGTTACAAGCAAGTAATAGGCATCTTGTCATAAGAAGACACCCAATGGTCTATGTTTTACAGGTGATTTCAAAGGATACATATATTTGATGTTTATAATAACACCATGCAAGAGCAATTATTATTATTGTTATTATTATTATTATTCCCCAGAAGAAGCAGAGATACAGAACTGAAATTACAGTAAGGTGATTTAATGTGAAAAATCCAGGGCCAAATCCAGATCTTATTCTACCTGAGCACTTTAGTGCTTCTTTCAGCTCAGTTTTGAATATAAATTAGAATAATTTTATTTATTAGCTTAGAAGTATTTACCAAAAAAGTAAATTAGTTTTCAAAATCCCTAGATTTTATGTAAAAACAGAATTATGAAAGCTAGTGTTTTAATAAGGAAGGCAATAGTAAAATTGTATTAAATATAGCTACTAGTAAATTTTGAAGAGAAGAATATAATTGAAGAGAATTGATATTTAAATAATTCTCAGAAAAGTAAGCGTGTTAAAGGAAAAGTTTAAAGAAGTCTGTGTGGTGAGTATAGAGGGGAAAGGACTGCTCAAGTTTGGTTATGGGAGCAATGCTTTTCTTAAAAGTTATTATAGCAATCTAGCCCCAAGGTTATAAAAATTGAAGCACTATGGAAAAGTACCAACTGTAAAGTATGCAAAATTATAAATAATATTCCTTAGAGATAACCACTTTGGGCCCTGTTTCTATTTAGCTATTCTATTCCAGTCTTTATAACTCTAAAAAATACATTCATACTCAGGGGTAAGATTCAATATTCTCAACAACCAGCACAGCAGAAGCACGTTCCCGTCTGAGTGAATGCTCACTAGTCCTGAAGTTATGCCAATATTTGTCTCCTGAGTACCAGCACTGTTTATATATCTATTGCTTAATTTATCATATGAAAGCATTTTCTAGGAACTCCATGAATAAACATAAGTAATTTAGCTCGTTAATGACCTTTTCTCCTTCACCTGTTTCCCCTTCCATTTTATTTATGGTCTTTCTTCAGTTAACTTTGAGATTTTGAGTTTTTCTCCATAGGCTAATATATTGGAAAATATCTTAAGGATGCCAGGAAGCAAGTGTATTCTCTGAATTCTTTCCCTTTCCCTCTCTATATAGAGATAGATACATAGACAGAGATAGATATATAAATATATACATGCATACCTGGAGATTCACTTCCACATCACTGTAGTAGAGCAAGCATCTCTAAAAGTGAGTCGCTTTTTTGTTTCCCAGTGTATATAAGTTACATTTACACTATAAATATATCTATTATTGTGCAATAACATTATGTCTAATAAAACAATGTACAAACCTTACTTTAAAAATACAAAACAAAAAACAGTTAAAGAGTAACATCAGAGATCACTGATCACAGATCACCACAACAAACATGGTAATAATGAAAAAGTTTGAAATATTGTGAGCCATCACCAAAATGTGACTCAAAAAAACCAAATGAGCAAATGCTGTTGGAAATGATGCCTGTGAAGATCCGTGCACAGGTTTTTGTATGGACATAATTTTCAATCTTTTGGGTAAATACCAAAAGAGTGTGACTGATGGATCACATGGTAAGGTGTGTTTAGTTTTATAAGAAAATGCCAAACTGTTTTCCAAAATGCTGTACCATTTTGCATTTCTACCAGCAATGATTGAGAATGCCTTTGCTCCACATCCTTAATTAGTATTTGGTGTTGTCATTGTTCTGAATTTTAACCATGTTAGTGGTATATCATTTTTTTCTTAATTTGCATTTCCCTGATAATATATAATGCAGAGCATCTTTTTATATGTTTATTAACTCTTTGTATATCTTCTTTCATGGGGTGTCTGTTAAGGTCGTTGACCCTGATTCTAATAGGATTGCTTATTTTCTTATCATTGAGTTTTCAGAGTTCTTTGTATATTTTGGATGAAAGTTCTCTATCAGGTGTGTTTGCAAATATTTTATCTTATGGTTTGTTTCTGTCATAAATGGGTGTTGCCCAGTAGCTTTTCAAAAGGAAACTTATTTCTCACTCACATAAAACCCATTCCAGGTTCAGGTGTATCTTCAGTGGAGCTGTCCTCAGGATTTAGTTTTATTTTTGTGCAACCTCAAAATCAACAAATATTATGATAATACCCACTTTGAAGAAAAAAAGCATTAGGAACTGAATGCTTCTTCTTACATATATATTTCTTAAAATTATGTTCACGTTAAAGAAAGTTACTTGGTTATACTTGTTTTCAAAAGGACAGAGAGTATAAGAATTCACGTTTCCAAATAATGAGAAAATTGAGATATGTTGGTGAATAATATTAATGTCTGAAGTAAAAAATTAGTAATATTATCATAGATTCAGTCTGGGAACTTCATATAAATGCATGAGGATGAATAAAAATATGGCAACAAAACAACAATGGAGCAGAAATGTTTAATTCTCCCCACGAGGGCAGGGAAACACTGCAGTTGACACTGAAGTTGAGAAGGATGTAGGAAACTTTTACAGGAATGGAAAAAGATAACAATATTCACCATTTGAAGCTGTTACTTTTATTAATTTCAAAGGTTATTCTGTACTTTTTGAAGAGTATTCTTTAGTTAGAATTTAGCTATGAGGAAGGTACTGAGCAAGTTTAGATTCTGGAGGAAAAAAATAATTGAACATAAGCAATCTAATACTTATAGTTAGGGCAGTCATTTTAACTGGAGGATGTCTGCAACTTTTTAGAATTAACTAATACAGTTCCTACATTCATTACTTATTTTTTTAATTCTATGTTTTGATGGAACAATAACCACAGTAAATCTTATGCAAAATAATTCCTACATATTTATAGTGGCAATCTAATTTGCAAGCAGAAAGGGACCATCCTGAAGGCCATTATGTTAGTATTATTTGCAGATGTTAGGCCTGAAGATGAACACTGGAGATAAATCTTTATGAATTGGAGGGGAATCTAATAAGGTTTTAAAAGATTTTTAATAACTGTCAATTAAAGTGACAAATGATTTAAAAAGATTCAGTGCCACAAAAATGACATCAGCTGACAGCTGAGAACATAACACTACAAAGAAGTAAAAAGGTTCAACACCCACAGATATACATTTAACAGAAGGTATTTCAACCTGGAGCATTTTTGAGTGCGTACTGTGCAACTAGACAGGACTGTTATTTGCTGTGAGCAGTATTATGCCTCAAATAAATTTGAGCTCGTAAGCATCATAAGAATATATTACTTAGAAACTACACCTATTATTTAATATCGATTCCAAAAGCTGTGAAAATCTGACATGCTTATTTCTGTTTTCATATTAGAAACCAGCTCAACAGAACTTATATCCTTTTTGGAACTTTATAGCTTTCCACTGTCTGTTCCAAAATCAACAAACACTGGTGAAACACTGTCGAAAAGCATATATACATTATGTTATTCAGCAACCATGATTATATTAAACAGGATTTATCTCTCTAATTATTATAAGTCACAGGGACATCTATCTACATATATTAAAATAAATATTAATTTATTCATTAGAGCTTTATCATCCCATATTTTTTCAACAGTTTAAATTAACCTGTCATACTTTCTCATTTGAATGACAAATAACAAAAGAAATATGATGCCAAAGAACTTCTTGTATATACTTGATATATAAGCCCAAATAGTAGTATTCAAGGCAGCCATCTAGGTCAGTTTGGCTTGAATTTGAAGTATTACTATGGAAAAGGTTAACGCTGGTGGTTAATTACTTAGTCTAGCCCACAGAGCAATTTCTGACCTAGGCATATTTATTTCTGTTCCTTTTTGGCTCCTGGTGGGTGAATCTTCCTATTTAACTTTAAAATTTTTTTATGTACCCTTTTTATTGGTTGAAATTGCAAGATTGTAAAGTGCGTCTATACACTAAAGAAAACACTAAAGAAAACACTGTCGAGCTGTCATTTTCCAGTGACAGGTCATAGACCAGGAGAAAATACTTGCAAATCACATATGTGACAAACAATTTATGTCCAGAATGTATAAAGAACTCTCATCCTTAACAGTAAGAAAACAAACAGCGCAATGAAAACATGGGCAAAAGGGACTTCCCTGGTGGTCCAGTGGTAAAGGATCTGCCTTCCAATGCAGGGGACGTGGGTTCAATCCCTGGTCGGGGAACTAAGATCCCACATGCCGAGGGACAGCTAAGCCTGCGAGCCACAACTGCTGAGCTGGCGCACCTCAACTAGAGAGCCCACATGCCCCAAACTACAGAGCCCACACACCCTGGAGCCTGCATGCCACAACTAGAGAAGAGAAGACCTGCACGCCACAACTAGAGAGAAGCCCTCGTGCCACAAGGAACGATCCTGCATGCCTCAACGAAGATCCCATGCCGCAACTAAGACCTGACACAGCCAAAAATACATACCTTACAAATAAATATTTTTTAAAATATGGGCAAAAGACTTAACTAGACACTTCAGCAAGAGGATATATGCATGAATAGCACATGAATAGATGTTCAGCCACCAGTGGCTTGGTTCTCACGTACTTATTTTTAGTGTGATCATTGTGGAGCAGGTGTATTTTGTCACAATGCTCGTCTTATGAGATGCATGGTTAATGCGGGAGAAGCCTTGGGATAACTTCACCTGGAGGTGATGTTGGTTGGATCTGCGGGATCACTTTACTCCTCACTTCCTCCCATAAAAGAAGCTTTCCAGCAGGTGGGGAGGTGTCCCTTTGTCAGCAGGGCGTGCCGCCTTAGCACAGAAACACACAAATGTCTTAAAGGACACTAGTCCACGCTTTGCCAGCCAGAGGGGCGAGCTGGATTGACGGGCTGCTGCGGTGATGTCTGTGTACCTGCAGAGGGGGCCGGCCTGGCGGTTTTCAGTGATGGTGCCAAGAAACCCTCCTTTGGCAGCCCACCCACGCCAAAGAGAAATGCCTTTTCAACAGTTTTTATTCTTATTCAATTAAGCTCTTCCTGACTTGAAAAACCCCTCTTCTGTCGATGTCGCGGCCTCCTCCTTCCCACGTGGTATGGTCACTTGCTGCGAAAACTGGTCACGTCAGAAAAGGTAAAGCTGGTTTTCCACGGACACCCCCTTCCTCCCTCAGGGAGACATCCGCGGTGATTTCAGTGTGTTTTGTTTTTAATTTTCACAAAGCTTTTATCTGTGATTCCTTCCCTTCAAATACAGTATTGCGATCATTTAGCTGATATGTCTGTAAAATGTGAAAATAGAATTTGTGTCTGTAGCCAGCCTTTTGGTGTCTTTTGCGAACTTTCTCTTCTGCATAACAATATATAGTGCTCGACTGTCCTTTGAACGAAGCACATAGAATCCCAGAGGTCCTGTCCATTCCCCTGTTTGCTTCTTCAATGTCTGGTTAATGGGGACCCGAAGATTGCAGTGAATCCATGTACATAACTTTGTATTTAGTTATATTATTACATAAAAAACAGTCTGGTGCTAATGTTCTGCCCTTGGCAGTCTTGGGTGCTGGCTGTGACCCTCGGTCATAGCTCAGCTGTGGAATGCTCTGTAGCGTGAGATTTCAGTCGGGGCATTGCCTGTGGCTTCTATCCTGCAGCCCACCGTGGAAAATGTGTACAGATTTCATGCTCAACACTTACACTTCCCTCTCAATAGATCATCCTGCTTGACGTTAATGAAATAAATGGTGTCTTTCAGTCAACAGAAAAAAAAAAATTTATGTGGGTTTATTCAGCGTATTTTGGGAAATTTGAAGAAAAGCAGAACTAAAAGCAATCCAAGAAAGAAGACTCCCAAGTATTTTGGAGTATACTTTTCCAGTTTTCAATCAGTGAATAGTTTAGTTTGCCTTTTTTTCTTTTTGTATTGCTAGTCATTCTGACTGTACATTTAAGCCCTATTTTTTTTATCGACATATTAGTTTCGGGCATACAACATAATGATTCAATATTGCATTTATTGTGAAGTGATCACCACAATAAGTCTAGTTAACATTTATCACCATATATAGTTACAATTTGTTATTTTTCTTGCCACAAGGACATCTAAGATATACTGGAAAATTCTTTAAAACTTTCATAGAAGTCAACAAGAAATTTCAACCTGACAGAAATTGAATCTTGAAGGTTTTCTTTGATTTTCAAACATGAATTCTCGTCTAGATTATGTTTTTGACAGGTCTGTCTCTTAGTTCTCAGGATTTTCTAGACTTCTAGCTATCTCTCTGCCTGGGGACTTTCATATTTGAATCTACTTATTTATCATTTTTACTTGTCTCAAGCACAATATCTGAATTATTTGAATTATTTTATTTTCTTTCACTCAGGCCCGTATAATCATAGGCATTACAGATTGTGTGTGTGTGTGTGTGTGCATGTGTATGTGTCTGTGTGTGTGTACCTCAAACAGGAAACAGACAAAAACAGTATTTGAGAAGGATAAAGAAAAGAATGAGTGCCTTGAAAAAATACATTCTAGTAAAGAACAAAGTATGGAATAGTTCTTACTATCAGGGCAAAATAGATACATGTGAAAAATAAGCCAATAAATCATACAACTGGAGGAGAGTTTTGGGTTTATCCATATCACAAATTCATTTTACAGATGATGAGAGTGACACTTAAGTATTTTTTCCTGAGCTATTTGTGCAACCATTTAGTGGTAGAGTTGGGACTCTCGTGCTAGGCCTTTAGTGTGAATGTTTGTTGTTGTTGTAGTTCATGCCTCTCAGATATCAAGTAGAATCAAGTTGTTTACCGAAGCAATGTGATTGAAACATAATTTTTAAAACATTTTCCTGAGGTCATATTGGCATTTAGCATATAATTTCTTATTTGGTACATCACAATGTAAAAAAGTTTTATCCTTGACATTGACAGTTTTAGACAATAATAATGTGATAATATTGAGGAAACAAGACGTTCCACCCTGTTTGATAGACCAAGGCAGATCTTATGATTCAATGACTCAAAAATTAGGTCAGTCATTTCAGAACGAAACCACATTTTTAAGGAAGAATGTGAGGGCTTCCCTGATGGCGCAGTGGTTAAGAATCCGCCTGCCAATGCAGGGGACATAGGTTCGAGCCCTGGTCCAGGAAGATCCCACATGCCGCGGAGCAGCTAAGCCCATGGGACACAACTGCTGAGCCTGCACTCTAGAGCCCACGAGCCACAACTAGTGAGCCCGCACACTGCAACTACTGAAGCCCGTGAACCTAGAGCCTGTGCTCTGCAACAAGAGAAGCCACCACAATGAGAAATCCGTGCACCGCAATGAAGGGTAGCCCCTGCTCTCCACAGCTATAGAAAGCCTGCAGATAGCAACAAAGACCTAGTGTAGCCAATAAATAAAATAAAAAAAGAAAAAGAAAGAATGTGAGATTTTCAGGAATTTCCCTGGTGGTCCAGTGGTTAAGACTTCGCCTTCCAGTGCAGGGGGTATGGGTTCCATCCCTGGTCACCCTGGTCAGGGAGCTAAGATCCTCAAAGGCTTTAAAAATGGTCCACATCAGAAAAAGAAAGTATGTGAGATTTTCTGAATTCACTAAGGTCCTAATCAAGGTGGAACAGCAAATAAGAGAACATGATGTTTTCTTTACAAATTCTATTATAAAATAATACCAGAAAGCGTGAAAGGAAAAAATCATTGACAAATTGTGGTGTACATATGCACTATAGTTTCACTTTGAAGTTCTACAGAATGTGAACCACTGGCAATGATAAGATCAATGTTTCATTTCAGAAAAGCACTCTGATAGATTAAAAGTGTGCAAACTAAAGGCCAGATTACTGGTCAGTAGGCTTCTGAAATAACAAGGGCAAGAAATGGAATAAACCTGAGCTAAGGCATGAAGACAGTAGGATTAATATTATAGCAATGTAGCATTGAGTAGTGAAGTAGAATTTGGATATCTAGGACTAGTATTCAAGAAAGCTTCTTAACTAAAAGGTGCAGCCTTGTGAGTGATACACATGGAGGCAGGAGTGCATGGGGATGCGTGAAATTTCCTAAAGGTAAGCACAAAGAATAGATAATATTAGACAAAGACAGACAGTACCATAAGAGGGAAAATATTAAACAGGAAAAGAGAGAGGAGAATCAGAAGGAAGATGCCACCAGAGTAAAGAGGTGCTTTAGCTTATATCTCTAATGAAGCTAAAAATCTAATCTTAACTCCTTTGCTTCAAAACTTCCAATGTCTTTGAGAGTTCCCTTAGGCTTGAAATGCCCTACACCGTGTTTTGATAATTTTGGCAAAAGCTTCATAGCTCTCTGTTCTAGCTCACCTCTGGACAAAACTGAGTCATGACTGCCTTTACATCTGGGTGTGGGGACAGTGGTGTGCTTCACGCTATGTAATGGCCCTGCGTGAGTTGCTGGGGACTGGCTGAAGGACAGTAGTGTCTGGTTTTCTTAGCTGGGCTCTCCCAATATACATGGATACACATAAATCATTTGTCCCAGAAATCCTACTTTGGAGAACATTTTGTGGAAAAAGTTAGGATAAGTGCCTAACTGCAAAACTACTAGACCAAATTATATGAGCATTTTATAATTGATTAAATATTATAAATTGCATTCTATAAATGTTAAATCTATTTATATATCCGAAAAGAGAATAAAATGTGACAATTTTCTCACATTCATCAACTCTAATTAATATGAAACTATAAAATATTTACAGTATGATAGATGAAAAATGGAATATCTTGGTTTGAAAACATTTAATTATGGTGAGGGTGAGCATCTTTACAAATGTTTGTTTTCCTTTTGTGTCTTCTTCCTGGAAACTGCTTTTTGTAGCACCAGCCTATAAAAGTGCTGGAAAATAAAATCAAGGACATTTCCCAGAACTTAAGACAAAACTAAATTGAAACAGTAGGTCCTTTTCTCTCTCTCTGTCTCTCTCTCTCTCCAGATGATCCTCGAACAACACAGGTTTGAGCTGCCTAGGTCCCCTCGCAAGCGGATATTTTTCAGTAAATATACAGTCAGTCCTCTATATTCATGGGTTTCCCATCCAAGGATCCAACCAACCAAATGAGGATTGAAATTTCCATCTGTGATTGGTTGAATCCCTGGATGCCAACTCTGGGATACAGAGGGCCGACTGTGGGACTTGAGCATCTGTGGATTTTAGTATACTGCGGGGTCTCCTGGAACCCATCCCCTGCAGGTACTAAAGGACTTGTGTGTGTGTGTGTAAAAATATAAATAAAAAAGACATGAGGGAACATTCTGATATGAAGACAATACTCTGTCTCTAATTGGATGGTGGTTACATGAGTTATGTGTACAATTGTCAAAACTCAGTTATCTGTTCACTTAAGATCTGTGCATTTTATTTGATTCACATCTCAATAAAAATGTATGTCATTTGTGTGAAAAAATATAAATATACGTATATAACTTTACATATAAGACTTTATTTTTTTATATTAGACTTTGCTTGGGGGAAGCCCTTTTAGGATTAGAGAAGAATTTAATGGAAAGTGCAAAGAATTCTCATATCCTCCACCATCCCCACAACACACACAGTTATTCCTGTTAACATCTTGCACTGAATGATACATTTATTACAATTGATGAGCCAGTATTGATACATTATTATCAAAGTCTGCAGTTTACATTTTTTTAATTAATTAATTTTATGGGAGTATAGTTGCTTTACAATGTTGTGTTAACTTCTACTGCACAGCAAAATGAATCAGCCATACATATACATAAAGCCCCTCCCTTTTGCGTTTCTCTCCCATTTAGGACACCACAGTGCATTAAGTGGAGTTCCCTGTGCTATAGCATGTTCCCATCAGTTGTCTATTTTATATATAGTATCAATAGTGCATGTGTGTTCCAATTCCAATCTCCCAATTCCTCCCACCCCACCCCTCTCCCCCTTGGTATCCATATATTTGTTCTCCAAGTCTGTGTCTCTATTTCTGCAAATAGAAATATTTTGCAAATAAGGTCATCTATACCATTTTTATAGACTCCACACATATGCATTAATATATGGTATTTGTTTTTCCCTTTCTGACTTACTTCACTCTGTATGCAGCTCAATATCAAAAAAACAAACAAGCCAATCAAAAAATGGGCCGAAGGCCTAAATAGACATTTCTCCAAAGAAGACATACAGATGGCCAACAAACACATGAAAAGACTCAACATCGCTAATCATTAAAGAAATGCAAATCAAAACTACAATGAGGTATCACCTCATACTGGTCAGAATGTCCATCATCAAAAATCTACAAACAATAAATGCTGGAGAGGGTGTGGAGAAAAGGGAACTGTCTTACACTATTGATGGGAATGTATATTAATACAGCCACTATGGAAAACAATACAGAGGTTCCTTAAAAAACTAAAAATAGAACTACCATGTGACCCAGCAATCCCACTACTGGACATATACCCAGAGAACTCCAAAATTCAAAAAGACACATGCACCCCAGTGTTCATTTCAGCACTATGTACAATAGCCAGGATATAGAAGCAACCTAAATGCCCATCAACAGGGGAATGGATTAAGAAGATGTGGCACATATGGAATATTACTCAGCCATAAAAAGGAACAAAATTGGGTCATTTGTAGAGACATAGTTTACATCAAGGCTATCTCTTTATGTTCTATATTCTATGAGTTTTGACAAATGTTTAAGAATGTGTATATACCATTACAGCATCATTCATATAGTTTCACTGCCTTATAAACCCCTGTGCTCTACCTCTTCATTCCTTCATCCTCCTCCAAACTTCTGGCAGCCACTTATTTTATTGACACCATATTTTTTGCCTTTTCCAGTATGTCATATGGTTGGAATCATATAATATGAAGCTTTTTCAGAATGACTTGTTTCCCTTATTCATGTGCATTTAATGCTCCTCCGTTTCTTTTCATGGCTTCATAGCTCATTTCTTTTTAGTACTGAATAATATTCCATGTCCATTCACCTACTAAAGGACATTTTGGTTCACCCTAATTTTTAGCAATTATGAATAAAGCTACTGTAAATATTTGAGTGCAGATTTAGTGTGGATATAAGTTTTCAACTCATTTTGTAAATACTGGGGAGTATCATTACTAGATCTTTTGGTAAGAGTGTATTTAATTTTGTAAGAAACTACTGAACTGTATTCCAAAGTGGCTGTACCATTTTGCATTGTCACCACTAATGAGTGAGAGTTCCTGTTGCTCTATATCCTCTCTGGCATTTGGTGTTGTCAGTGTTTCAAATTTTAGTCATTCTATTATGTAAGTAGTGGCGGCTCATTGCGGCTTTAGGCTGCAAGTACCTAATGATATGTGATGTGGAACACCTTTTCATATATTTGTCAGTTGTACATCTTCCTTGGTTAGGTGTCTGTTCATATCTTTTACCCATTTTCTAATTGGTTGTTTGTTTTCTCATTGCTGAGTTTTAAGAGCCTTTTCTATATTTCAGATACCAGTCTTTTATCAGATACATGTTCTGTAAATATTTATTCCAAATAAGTAGCTTGCCTTTCGAGGAGCAGAAGGTTTTAACTTTAATGACACTCATTTTATCCTTTTTTAAAAAATTATTTGGATATAGCTCTTAATGTTGTGTCTTAAAAGTCATCACCAAACCCAAGGTCACCAAGATATCCTTATATGTACGGTTTTTAAAGAATTCTCTGCTTTCCTTTAATTGTTCCTCTTCCTGCTTTCAAGGATACAATATCTTTTAACATGTTTCTAAGAATTCTAATTTCATAGGTTTTTTTAAGTTATCTTCTGCTCCAATTTGTCTTGGATACCTCAGAATTGGCTTCTCAGTCTTGGTCTTTGTCTTTTAAGTGTCTTGTGTTCCAAACCAATGTGATAAATCCTGGTTATTAATTAATTTTCTGGAATGAATGACTAGACAGAATTTTGCAATGCGGTCAAGCGGAATTTCCTGTGCTGGAGTATGCATATAACTGTCTTTCCAGAACTTCTTCCCCCTTGGTGGGAAATGTCATGAAAACAAAAGGAGAGCGTGAGAGCCCACCTCTTTTATGTGAATGTATTTAGGCAGGGAGCTGGCTGTTAGTTCGCACCCCTCCCTCGTATGTAAGATCTTCTAGTGTAAGGTAAAGATGAAATAATTTGTGGAACATCTATTGTGCAGAAGAATCTTTAATTTATCCTTATTTTTTCAGTCTCACACCTAATTCTTCACCTCCATACTTAACTTCAGACTAGGTGTCTCATAAGCCTTCAGCAACTGATTCAGTTGCTTCTGTTGCCACCCAAGCCCTGGTGTGTAAGCCCTGCCTCCACACAGCTGCATTCCTTCACTGTATGCTACCTTCTCCCTCGCATCTTATACCTCCCTTACAGTGGGAATTTACAAGAGCATTTGCCTGTTGCTGTGCGTCCCGCGATCTTCACCTGGAAGTCTAAGAATGATTTTAAAATATTCTTTACACCTTAGAAGTTGTAAAGTTCCCATGTGAAAATAAAAATAAAGAAAAATAAGTGCCAACAAAATATTGCTGAGTTGGCATTATAGTGGGATTTTGTAGACTTTGGTTTATATGTGACATAAAGATATAAACTCTTGAAACAAAGAATGATATAAAGGCTTTATTGGGCAGTAGATTTCACCCTCAAAACAAATATAACAGAAGTAATAAATTATTTAAAATACTGCTGAGAAAACAAATAAAAACAGTTCCTTAAATCATATTTTTTTAAATTTATGGTGAAGTAGAACAACAGATTAAAATAGTAAAGCCTGTGGTAAAAGCATCACTTGACAAAATGTATTAATCTTGTTAGTAAATCATTTAATTACAATTACTTTTTGGGGAGTAATTTTGGACACCTTTAAATTGGGCATAGATTTTTTATTTTGATTTTGACACTAAACACATGCACACCTCAAATTACATTGATTAATTGATACTATTATGTATTTACTCAGTGCAACATCAGCATTTTTCCTGATAGCTGGAGAGAAGTTAGCAACAGAGCTTATTACTCTGGAAAACCACCTGAGGTCCTGCTCTACTGCTGTCATGTACTTCATTTGTTCTGTAAGCTCATTTTCTGTTTCTCTGTAAAGGAGAAGTAAATGTAGTAGAAGAAGTGAATAAATAAGAAGGAATAGTCGGAAAAAAAATTGGCTTCAGAACCATAGAACTAAGACTATGGCTGTGGCCTAAAACTCTTTTAACAAACATATGCCCATCGTTGCCAAAAGTCACTAATTCAGGCTGAGAGGAATCTGGATGAGAAGCAGTCTCTGTCTCTCTGAGTCTGTCTCTCTCTTTCTGTCTCTTTCACTTTCTTTCTCTACAAACACACACACGCACACATACATATATACATAATATGGTTTCAGAATTTCATACCTTGTTTGCTATTATCTTTAGCCAGTTGCTTAAGCTCTTTGAGACTGTCTATAAATAAGAATAGCAGTACCTACCATGAGACTTTTTGAGAGAACTGAATAACCCTGTAAAAACAGTGCCGGAAATATAGAGGTACCTATTCTTCTTACCAACATCAACATCATCATCAACATCATCATCTAAGAGTATTTATCAAGTGCTGGCACAATGTCCTAGTCCCATCCCATATCCTGCATATACAGCAATAAGCAGAAGTAGACAAAACCATCTCCCTCATAATACTTACATTGTCGTAGGGGGAGAAAGATAAGCAAAGCTATGCGTAAAAAATAAATAGTATGTCAGACAGTGACAGTTTCTTCAGAAAAAAAGAGGAAAGGAAAAGGGGGTGTATATGTGTGGAGGGGTGCAATTCTAAATAGCGAAGCCCCACTGAATAGACATTTGAGAATAGATGATAAAATGACATAGCAAGCCAACTGGTATTTTGGCAGCAGGTGTCCCATGCAGAGGGATCAGAGTGTTCTAAGGCTCCGAGGCTTAAGCTGGCCCAGCACGTTCAAGGTACAAAGAGGAAGCCAGTGTGGCTAGAATCGATGTGAGGAGAAAGTGGTCCAGATGAGTTAATGGAGGCTATGCAAAGCTAGCCGATCTTGAGCATTATTCTTTTACTCTGAGTGATATCTAAAGATATTGGAGATATAGATTTCATTGTAGATTTGAGTGGACTAGGAAGACAGTGTTGATGAGAGGAGTGACATACATGGTGTCTTAAAATGATCACTCTGATTACCTGTTACATGGACAGTAGATTATAGGGGATGGAGATATGCAGAAACAGGAAGCAACTGCATAAAAGGAAGCAACTGCAATAATCCAGGTGAGAGCTGATAGGTGCTTGGGTCAGGGTGTCGATAAAGATTGTAGTGAGTAGTCAGAGGCTTTCATCACTTATGATAAAAACATACCTGAGAGAATTTGCTGATGTATGTGGCATGTGGGAGAAAAATGGATACAGGATTTCGGCCTAAGAGACTAGAAGGAAGGGGTAGAGACTTACACAGATGTGAAAGACTGTGAGAAGATCAGATTCAGGGCTGGGGGAAATCAAGAACTCAGTTTTAGAGAGGTGATGGTATATAATGCTAGTCATCCCAGAGATGTCGACTAAGCAGTTAGATATTTAATAATTGAGTTCAAGAAGAGGATTATAGAGAGGAAGATGTAAGTCAGGAGCATATAGATAACATTTGAAGTCATGAGTTTGGATGAGATTGCTGAGAGAGAAGAGGGAGAAACCATAGTGATGAAGACTCAGTTCTGAGGTGCTGAAACAATTAACAGTATTTTCCATTAGAAGGAACCAGCAAAGGACGCAAAGAAGAAGTGGACAGAGAAGGGAGCAGGGAAACTGGGAGCGTGTGCTGTCCCAAACATGAATGGCGGTAGGTAGGACAGAGTAATAAACTCTGTGTGGCAAATGTTATTGCTCATTAAAACAGCATAGGGACTATGTCATCACTGGGTCGACCACTGGATAGAATCCTTAATCACTGGGTTCTGGAAGGTAAAGGTCATTGGTGACTTTCGCTTAGCAGTTTTGGTGGAGTGGTGGGTGTGAAAGTCAAACTGGAATGAATTCAGGAGGGAAGACAAGAAGAGGAATTGGAGAATCATCAGGGTTCACGGTAGAGAAGAGGGGAGCCGTCGGGGTGTAACTTGAAGGGGTTGTGAAATTAAGAATTTTAATTCTTTTAATAGAAGAAATAACAGCATGTTGTAGGCTGAAGGGAAAATTCGGTAGAGAGGGAAACACTGATTACGTGGGAGGGAAAGGAGGGATGGCCTTGATAGGGGCAAGCATAGGAAATATCTTAATATCTCAAGTGAAGAGGCTGACCCAGGTAAGAGCAAAGGTAGTCTTTCTACGGGAACAGGGTGGCAGACACAGTGAACGCACAGGTGCAGCCTGGTGGACAAACGCAGTGGCGGAGGCATGTGAGGGTTCTCTTCTTCTTGCTCCTGTTTCCTTATTGAAGTGAGAACGAAGTCATTAGCTGAGGGTGATGATGGGGAAAGAGATGCGGAGGGCTGGAGGGAAGAGGAGTTCTAAAGCCCTTCCAGGAGTGTGTGGCATGTGGTAGGTTAACATCATTTTATTTTTATTGCTGTTCTTACTGCTACCATTACTACTACTACGACATCTTTTTGAATCTAGACCTCTTGAAAACAGTGTTTTAGCCCAAAACAATGACTTTAATACACGGCATTTTCTGCATAGTATGGCGAATGTTAGTGGGGACGTATTTGGGGGACAGTTAAATTGTTCTGAATCTCTGAAGCTGTGCCACTCGGGGCACTTCTGGTCCTTTCCTTTGTTAGCCAACCAACCACTGTTCTTTTTCAGCTACCCACAAGCTACTTTGACCATTTAAAAATATTTCTTTCAGCATAAGTCCTGCAGTATACATTCACATTGCGGGCAATTTTCTCATAATAGAAAAAATATTCATAATAAATCCAAATTGCTCTTTCTTAAAAAAGATGTATTCTATTCTGAAAGAAGGTGGAAAAGCAATTACTGTAACATAAATTCTATTTATGTTTTTTATTAATATCAACTCTATTTACAAAGCATTATATTCACTCTAAATAAAAACTTGGAAATGTGTACTTACACATGTAAATATAACCATATTTTTATATAATAGCTTAAAACACTACACTTGATTTTCCTGTGCCTGTGTAGAATACCAGTCATACACTTTTTCCCTTTTTGCCCAGAAAGGATAGAAAACAATTTTCTTCAGCTTCAGTAGTTCTTTCTGCAGGTAATTTGTATGTGTGTCTAGAGAGCAGAAACTCTATATAGACAATTGTGTCAGTAAATAGAATAGAGTGAGTTGAGTGTTTAAAATGTCCCTGGTGCCTGGATTTTAGTAGTTCTGTCACTTTCTCTTACATTTAGGTTGAGGTAGGCAGGGAGTTACATATATTTCTTTGTCTCTCTTGTTTTATTGCACATATGATGTACTGGAACTTATTGTATAAAATTAAACAACTTACCTTTTAAGATATGTTGAGACAGGGATACGTTGTTGACTACTGGTTCATAAACATTATGTAGTTTTGTGTTAGTACACAACTTTATCTTCTAGTCCTCGTCACATAAATATTTGCAGATTTCAACACTCTCCAGTCCCTCTGAAGTCCATACAGGATATATGTGCTACTCCTCAGTTTGAAGGAGGTGATTATGAGAGATCTCACCCATTGGAAGTGCTTCTACAAAGGTTTAACAAATTTTATGAGGTTTAACAAATTTTCAAGCTTGGTATTCATTTGCAGTATTATCCATGGACCATATTCAGGCAACTGTCACTCTGAGTCCCTGCCTTCCTTATGTGCATCTTCAGCATAGGTAAAGAAGATAGCTTACTTCCATGGCTACAAAGGGCATGCAGGGCATGCTATAGCTATGGAAAAAGATGGAAAAGTGGCTAAATTTGTGGATTAAGATGTTATGACTGAGGAAAAAATAGCATAATGATTAACAGTGTTGTGCTATTAAAGCCCAAAGAAATTTACAGAGGCATTACCCAGGATCAGGAAAATTTCAAACTCTTTTTGGCTAGTGCTGGCATGCACATTTCAAAAGGTGTTACAGTGTGGAAAATGTTAAATTTGCAAGCAAAGCAAGACAGGTTCTATAGATCAAGGAGTTGTAGAGAAAAAAAAATTTAATACCTGCTAAGCATTATACAGAAGAAGAATTATTTGGAAAAGCAGTTTTCAACACTTATGAGACTGGCTTGTTTTTCAACAACACTGCAAATGAACTTGTATAAAGCAAAGAGCATTTTAGTTGACGAAACTACTGAGACCAGAGGCTCATAGGAACCGAACCCTGTGTTTCTCCTAGGAGCAGTGGTTTGATATTCACTAATTCAATGTTTGTAGCAACTTTGTACAGCATAACTTATGCAAACAACCATGACTGCCTTTATATACAAGCCAGTATCAGACTGAGTAGTGAGTGCATCACTCTGCCTGAGGTAGCATCAAGGATGCTTCTGAGAAGTTTTATTCCAGTAGATCCAGCATTCATGCATTTAGATTGATTGCTTTGTGACGTGTTAACTTGGCTAGGCTGAAATACAAACCACAGAATTCCCTTTCTAGTACGTTTCTGATTAGTCTGTGCAACCAAGAAGATTCTCTCACAAGTTGAATGGCTGAAAGAGACAGCAGTCATTTTGTAGCATACACATACCTTCTGCCAGTCACTCAATCAAACTTTAGTTTAAGTGCTGCTGAGAAGAGACTTTGCAAATGTAATGAAAGCCCCAAATCAGTTGATTTTAGTTATTCAAAAAGGAGATTATCCTGGGTAGGCTAGCTTAATTAGGGGGAAGCCTTTCAGAGAAGGACTAAAATTAGAGACTCCATGCAACACAGGTGTGATATTGTGATTTAAAAGTTATATACATAAGTAGATATAGATATAGATGATACAGGTATATTTGGTCTTTATCCCCTTTCTGGCACAGAGCTCAGAAACCCTTGGAATTTCCTATGATGAGAGTTAAGAAGGTATCTTTTGCTGTGCTAATGAGGTGACTTTTGGACCTACCTAAGGATGGGGGCTGCTGTCAGAAGAACTAGGAGAACTTTCAGTTCTACCCCCCGACCTCTGGGAAGGGGAGAGGGGCTGGAGGTTGAATCAATCACCAATAGCTAAGGATTTAATCAATCATGACTACAGAATGAGGTCTCCATAAAAAGGGGTTTCAGAGAGCTTCCATGTTGGTGAACACATGGATGGATGAGGAAAGTGGTGTGCCTGGAGAGGGCATGGAAGCTCTGTGACCTTTCCCCATACCTTGCTCTATGTGTCTCCTCCATTCAGCTATTGCTGAGTTATATCCTTAACTAATGATCTTGTAAATAAAATGTTTCCCTGAGTTCTGTGAGCTGCTCTAGCAAATTAATTGAACCCAAGGAGGGAGACATTGGACTGGACTACCATTTGGTCAGAAGCACACTCGATAACCTGGACTTTTGATTGGCAGCTGACGTGGGGTTGAGGGACAGTCTTATAAGATCTGATGCTGTCTCTAAGTAGATGATGTCAGAATTGAGTTAAATTGTAGGACACCCAGCTGGTGTGAGAGAATTGCTTGGATGTGTGGAGAAAAGTCCTCACGCATCAGAATTGATGATCAGAATTTTAGTTGGTGGTCAGAATCCTTAAGAGGGAAAAAAGATTGTAAAATATTTCTATATTCTTGTACCTCTACCGTCATTTCATTGTTGCAGATCTGCTGACTCACTTCATTGAGCTGCAGAAAGCAGCAGCTGGGCCTGCAATTGTTTTCCCTTCCCTTGAATCCCTCCTTCCTGACCGCCTGCCTGTGAACTTTGGGCTTGCTTAGCCAGCTACAATTGTATAAGCCAGCTACAAATGCCCTGTAATAAATCTCTCATCTAAAACTGTATCTCTGTCTAAATCTATTGTTTCTTATTGGTTCTACTTCCTCTAGTTGAACACTGGCTTTAAATTCTTTACCAAATTATTCTTTCCCTATTTTCCCTATGCTCTTGACTGAAAATTTCTAATGCCTGTTTATGAAGGCATTGTTCATAAATGCCTTGTTCCCTATCCAGCTTGACACAAAATCTAGTATGTTCTTTCTGTGCTTTTTCCCTTCCTTCCTTCCCTTCCTTCCCTCCTTCCCTTCCTTCCCTTCCTTTTTCCCTCCTACCCTCCATCCTTCTTTCTTCCCTCCCTCCCCTCTTCCATATTTTCTTCCCTCTTTCCTTTCTCTTTTCTTTCTCCTATTATGTTTTGAAACTGACTAATCTTCCTTGTCCTCAGCATACCATACATAAATAAACCTTCAGATAACAGCTCTTTGACTCTGTAGTTGCAAGGTAGAGAATGGAAAATTAATCTGAAAAATGTGTAAGATTTGTGTAGAAAAACAGGCTAGAGAGAGTAGTTTAGATGGCATTTTAGGCATTTTCTGAATCATAAAATCATGAAATATAGCATGACGGATCTGAGAGTACACTGTTATAGCTGGAACAATAAATGATAAAGAAAATGGAGGAATAAGAGGCTGGAAAATAGACAAAGGGTAGATCAAGAAAGATTTTAGGTACCAGACGTGAAAGAGAAAATGTTATGCATTGAAGACTGTCATTTTATTTTACACATTGTAGCTGCTTAAGAAGACTATATTTCCCAGCTTCTTCTTCTAGGAACCTGGGATTAGTTTCTATTCAAATAATTTTCTGTAGCAGTGATGTAAAAGTCACGTATGTTACGTGTGACATGTCTCATATAAAGATAATATAAAAATCACTTCTGGGTCTAAGCAGTAAAGACAAGTACGCTTTTGTCATGTTCTTTCTTCCACTTCTATAGCAACCTTGGAGGAAACCAAAAATATTGTATAGTTACAGATGAAGGCGTGTACCTGACCCATGTTGGATTTGTATGAGTGAAAAGTGAACGTTTAATTGGTTAATCCACTGAGATTTAGGGTTAATTTTTAAAACAAGACAGCCTAGCCTATTTTGACTAATGGTCCATGAAAAGATGTTTGCGTTTTATCATGTGACAGATTAGAGGCAATTAAATGATTGTTAAGGAGAAATACAGCATGAGTCACTGCATAATCTTTGAGGAATTCTGAATTCCTATCGAGCAGTAACATCTGCTCTATCCCCTTACCTTCCACTGATTCAAGAGTATCATTACACCTTAGTCAAGAGCAGCTGGTGTGGAGATTCTGCACAAGTATCAGGTTGATTAAAAGGCTCTGGTTTATACAAGCATACAAGCATAGTCTACCAACAAGACAGTTTAATGTGTCCAAAACTAAGATCCCCATTTTCACCAGTTAGCAAAATCCCCTTAACAACCTTATTTCTGTTCGTACACAAATGCAAATCATACACCAATGCAAATTATACACTATGATTTTCCAATAGTGAGTCTCCATCCCAAGCATGGTGGGCTTTCAGGATATGAGAGGATGGGGAGGCAGTAGGGCTGTGCTGCCTCTACTCTGCTTCCGTGACTTGATTTATATATATTTTCTTCCTCTGCTTCCTCTGTAAGTTATTTGAATCATTTTTCAGTTTATAACATTGCTTTAGGAGAAATTTGCTCTGTGCTGAAGAACTTTTTGCCTGGCAGTGTTCACCAATCAACCAGGGTCTCTGGACTAACAATGACTGTATTTGCTTTTACCTTTTCTCCCACAGCATTTTTCTGTTTTTTTTTGAGCACTGCAGAATAGAATTGCCTATTTAACTCTGCAGCCTCAGGACCAGAGTTTATCACGTGCTCCAACTTGTGAAGTTTTAGATCCCAAGGGACTCCTCAGAACTTCACACAGAGAAGGACCATTAGAACCTAACCTTGACAAAACTGAAATGCTAGGGTCCCTGCGATGAGCAGGCCAACCAGGACCTCCATAAAGGTTAAAACAAAGAAACATACGTACTAAAAAACTGCTATTTGGTGAAATGGTCTTTTTGCAGCATCTAAAACAGCATCTGTCACATAGTAAATTCTAAATAAATACTTCCTAAATCAACATTCATTTAGCCAACGTTGAGATCTTCTGTGTTAGGCATGGAGGGAGGTATCCAGATTCAATTGAGCTATAAAGAACAGAGGGGTTGGATTTCTCCCCGCTCACCACCAGTTCTGCCTTTTAGTCCTGCAAAACCACTGTCACCACACTTGAGCCAGACTCAGTGTCCACTGCCCACAGGGTAGGAAGTGTGGTTATACACCTGGCCAAGGTCCAGACCCATGACTAGTTCTTGCTGTCGTGTTTCCAAGCTTGGAAAAGGTACCTCTCTGAGATCAGGGAAGGAGACTCTAGCTACAAAGCCCGTGCAGAAAGCCCCAAGAACTAACTGGAAATACGACTCTACATGAAGAGACATGAAGTGACTTAATATTCGTTTAATCCAATACTTGGACATTAGTGTGAGGCTTGGACAGTCTTCTATAAACACCTCTATCGCCAGGACAAGCAACCCCAAAAGTTTGGACAACCATGAGGAAACAAAGAAACACCATGCAGGCAAAGGAGCAGGAAAAAACCCCACAAGACCAAATAAATGAGGAGGAAATAGGAAAAATGCCTGAAAAAGAATTTAGAGTAATGATAGTAAAAATGATACAAAATCTCGATAACAAAATAAAGTACAAGAAACAGTTCATAAGAACTCAGAAAAACAAACAGCAATGGATAACAAAATAACTGAAATTAAAAATACTCTAGATGCTATAACCAGCAGAATGACTGAGGCAGAAGAACGAATAAGTGAGTTGGAAGATAGAATGGGGGAAATAACTGCCACAGAGCAGGAAAAAGAAAAAAAAAATAAAAAGATTAGAAGACAGTCTCAGAGACCTCAGTGATAACCTTAAGCGTACCAACATTCGAATTATAGGCATCCCAGGAGAAGAATAAAACAAGAAAGGGTCTGAGAAAATATTTGAAGAGGTTCTAGTGGAAAACTTCCCCAACATGGGAAAGGAAATAATGAACCAAGTCCAAGAAGCACAGAGAGTCCCATACAGAATAAACCCAAGGAGAAATACACCGAGACACATATTAATCAAACTAACGACAATTAAACACAAAGAAAAAATATTAAAAGCAGCAAGAGAAAAGCAACAAATAACATATAAGGGAAAACCCATAAGGATAACAGCTGACCTTTCTCCAGAAACTCTGCAGGCCAGAAGGGAATGGCAGGATATACTGAAAGTCCTGAAAGACAGAAACCTACAGCCAAGAATACTCTACCCAGCAAGAATCTCATTCAGATTTGAGGGAGAAATCAAAAGCTTTCCAGACAAGCAAAAGTTAAGAGAATTCAGCACCACCAAACCAGCCTTACAACAAGTGCTAAAGGAACTTCTCTAAGTAGGAAACACAACAAAAGGAAAACACCTACAAATACAAACCCAAAACAATTAAGAAGATGGTAATTGGAACACATGTGTCAATAATCACTTTAAATGTAAATGGATTAAATGCTCCAACCAAAAGACACAGACTGGCTGAATGGATACAAAAACAAGACCCTTCTATATGCTGCCTACAAGAAACCCACTTCAGACCAAGGGATACATATAGACTGAAAGTGAAGGGATGGAAAAAGATATTCCATGCAAATGGAAGTCCAAAGAAAGCTGGAGTAGCAATACTCATATCAGACAAATTAGACTTGAAAGTAAAGACTATTACAAGAGACAAGGAAGGACACTACATAATGATCAAGGGATCCATTCAAGAAGAACATATCACAATGGTAAATATCTATGCCCCCAATATAGGAGCACCTCAATACATAAGGCAAATGCTAACAGCTATAAAAGGGGACATTGACAGTAACACAATAATAGTGGGAGACTTGAACACCCCACTTACATCAATGGACAGATCATCCAAAGAGAAAATAAATAAAGACACACAAGCTTTAAATGACACATTAGACCATCTCGACTTAATGGATATTTATAGGACATTCCATCCAAAAACGACAGACTACACTTTCTTCTCAAGTGCACATGGAACATTTTCCAGGATAGATCACATCTTGGGTCACAAATCAAACCTCAGCAAATTCAAGAAAATTCAAATCATATCAAGCATCTTCTCAGACCACAACGCCATGAGACTAGATATCAATTACAGGAAAAAAACTGCAAAAAATACAAACACATGGAGGCTAAACAATTCACTCTTAAACAACCAAGGAATCACTACAGAAATCAAAGAGGAAATCAAAAAATATTTAGAAACAAATGACAATGAAAACACAACAACCCAAAACCTATGGGATGCAGCAAAAGCAGTTCTAAGAGGGAAGTTTATAGCAATACAGTCCTACCTTAAGAAACAAGAAAATGATCGAATAAACAACCTAACCTTACACCTCAAACAACTAGAGAAAGAAGAACAAAGAAACCCCAAAGTGAGCAGAAGGAAAGAAATCATAAAGATCAGAGCAGAAATAAATGAAAAAGAAAGGAAAGAAACCATAAGAAAAATAAATAAAACTAAAAGCTGGTTCTTTGAGAAGATTAACAAAATTGATAAACCATTAGCCAGACTCATCAAGAAAAAAAGGGAGAAGATGCAAATCAACAGAATGAGAAATGACAAAGGAGAAGTAACAACGGACACCTCAGAAATACAAAACATCATGAGAGACTACTACAAGCAACTATATGCCAATCAATTGGATAACCTGGAAGAAATGGATACATTCTTAGAAAAATACAATCTTCCAAGACTGAACCAGGAAGAAATAGAAACCATGAACAGACCAATCACAAGTACGGAAATTGAGGCAGTGATTAAAAATCTCCCAACACACAAAAGCCCAGGATCAGATGGGTTCACGGGCGAATTCTATCAAACATTTCGAGAAGAGTTAACACCTATCCTTCTCAAACTCTTCCAAAATATTGCAGAAGGCGGAGCACTCCCAAACTCATTCTACGAGGCTACCATCACCCTGATACCAAAACCAGGCAAAGATGTCACAAAAAAAGAAAACTACAGACCAACATCACTGATGAATATAGATGCAAAAATCCTCAACAAAATACTAGCTAAGAGACTGCAACAGCACATTTAAAAAATCATACACCATGATCAAGTGGGGTTTATCCCTGGGATGCAAGGATTCTTCAATATATGCAAATCAATCAATGTGATACATCATATCAACAAATTGAAGGATAAAAACCATATGATCATTTCAATAGATGCAGAAAAAGCTTTTGACAAAGTTCAACATCCATTTATGATAAAAGCTCTCCAGAAAATGGGCATAGAAGGAAATTACCTCAACATAATAAAAGCCATATATGAAAAACCAAAAGCCAACATCGTTCTCAATGGGGAAAAACTGGAAGAATTCCCTCTAAGAACAGGAAGAAGACAAGGGTGTCCACTCTCACCACTATTATTCAACATAGTTTTGGAAGTGTTAGCCACAGCAATCAGAGAAGAAAAAGAAATAAAAGGAATCCAAATTGGAAAAGAAGAAGTAAAATTGTCACTCTTTGCAGATGACATGATATTATATATAGAAAACCCTAAAGACTCTACCAGAAAACTGCTAGCACTCATTGATGAGTTTAGTAAAGTAGCAGGATACAAAATGAATGCACAGAAATCTCTTGCATTCCTATACACTAACAACTGAAGAGCAGGAAGAGAAATTAAGGAAACTCTCCCATTCACCACTGCAACAAAAAGAATAAAATACCTAGGAATAAACCTGCCTAAGGAGGCAAAAGATCTGTATGCAGAAAACTTTAAGACATTGATGAAAGAAATCAAAGACGACACAAACAGATGGAGGGACATACAATGTTCCTGGATTGGAAGAATCAACATCGTGAAAATGTCTGTACTACCCAAAGCAATTTACAGATTCAATGCCATCCCGATCAAATTACCAATGGCATTCTTCACAGAACTAGAGCAAGAAATCTTACGACTTGTATGGAAACGCCAAAGACCCTGAATAGCCAAAGCAATCTTGAGAAGGAAAAATGGAGTTGGTGGAATCAGGCTTCCTGACTTCAAACTATACTACAAGGCCATAGTGATCTAGACAGTATGGTAGTGGCACAAAAATAGAAAGGACGATCAATGGAATAGAATAGAGAGCTCAGAAGTAAGCCCAAACACATATGGGCACCTTATCTTTGACAAAGGAGGCACGAGTATACAATGGAAAAAAGACAGCCTCTTCAATAAGTGGTGCTGGGAAAATTGGACAGCAACATGTAAAAGAATGAAATTAGAACACTTCCTAACACCATACACCAAAATAAACTCCAAATGGATTAAAGACCTACATGGAAGGCCAGACACTATCAAACTCCTAGAGGAAAACCTAGGCAGAACACTCTATGACATACATCAAAGCAAGATCCTTTTGGACCCATCTCCTAGAATCAGGGAAATAAAATCAAGAATAAACGAATGGGACCTCATGAAACTTAAAAGCTTTTGCACAGCAAAAGAAACCATAAACAAGACTAAAAGGCAACCCTCAGAATGGGAAAAAATAATTGCCAATGAAACAACGGACAAAGGATTAACCTCCAAAATATACAAGCAGCTCATGCAGCTTAATACCAAAAAAGCAAATAACCCAATCCACAAATGGGCAGAAGACCTAAATAGACATTTCTCCAAAGAAGACATACAGATGGCCAACAAACACATGAAAAGATGCTCAACATCACTAATCATCAGAGAAATGCAAGTCAAAGCCACAATGAGGTATCACCTCACACCAATCAGAATGGCCATCATCACAAAGTCTGGAAACCACAAATGTTGGAGAGGGTGTGGAGAAAAGGGAACTCTCCTGCACTGTTGGTGGGACTGTAAGTTGGTCCAGCCACTATGGAAAACAATTTGGAGGTTCCTTCAAAAACTACAAATAGAACTTCCATATGATCCAGTCATCCCACTCCTGGGCATATACCCAAAGAAAACCATAATCCCAAAAGAAACGTGTACCATAATGTTTATTGCAGCACTATTTACAATAGCCAGGACATGGAAGCAACCTAAATGCCCTTCAACAAATGAATGGATACAGAAGATATGGCATATATATACAATGGAATATTACTCAGCTATAAAAAGGGTTGAGATGGAGCTATATGTAATGAATGAGGTGGATAGAACTACAATCTGTCATACATAGTGAAGTAAGTCAGAAAGAGAAGGACAAATATTGTATGCTAACTCACATATACGGAATCTAAAAATGGTACTGATGAACTCAGTGACAAGAACAAGGATGCAGATACAGAGAATGGACTGGAGAACTCGAGGTATGGGAGGGGGCGGGGGGTGAAGGGGAGACTGAGATGAAGCGAGAGAGTAGCACAAACATATATATACTACCAACTGTAAAATAGTCAGTGGGAAGTTGTTGTATAACAAAGGGAGTCCAACTTGAGGATGGAAGATGCCTTAGAGGACTGGGGCAGGGAGTCTAGGGGGGACTCGAGGAGGGGGGGCATCAAGGAAGGGAGGGAATATGGGGATATGTGTATAAAAACAGATGATTGAACCTGGTGTACCCCCCAAAAAATAAATAAAAAAAAATAAAATAAAAAAAAGAACAGAAGGGCTCATCACCATAGTACAGAGTGAAATATAACAACTGTTATAAAGGAATAATAAATGCTACAGAAACTGTCTAGCGATATATAAACTTTCCCAGATAAGGAGATAGTTGACCCAAAATGTGAAGGTTGGATAGGAATTCCAAGATGGAATGGTGCAGGGAAAAGGCAATCTAAGCAAGTGGAACATATGTGAGAATTTGTAGTGTTAAAAAGAAAACTAAAAACTCTGGAACCAAAGATTGACCACTGTGTATAAATTTTATTGCCTCGAAGGAAACACCTAATCCAACACCATCTCTATGATAAAGCACTAGAGAAAATAAAGCAGGTTTTAAAACAGTTTTTAAAGCTTTTAAAACTTCAAAAAAATTCTGTCCTGCATCAGGAAAGGAAAGTCTCAATACCACTAATTGGCTGGCAGCATTGGAGCTAATTGCTGGGCATTATGGAAGGCTTGGACTGCTCGGAAGTTGTCTTCATTGTGTCCATGAAGACTCCAGTTTTGGATCATGGTGTCTAGTTGCCATGGTTGCTAATTCAAGTGCCTTTTAGGGACTACAATATCCCCAGTTGTCATTTTAGCAGAAGTCTGGCCAGATGGCCATGCCCAGGTTTCTGAGGGTTGGGCGGAGTACAATGGGAAGACAGAGTATTGTATTGTGACTATACAAAAGAATGAATGGACTCTGATGAGTAACATTTATAATAGCAGCAAAGGAGCATTTATAGTGATTTGGATATTAAAGAGTATGCCAGTTTTTGTACCTAGAGCTGCAGTTTTAGGGGAAATCTGCTCAGACCTGCTCTGCATCAAAAGCACTTGGGAATTTTGATTAAGAATGACCAGTTTATAATTTAAATATTGTATTTAATGAGAACCATTTTAATCAAATATTTAACTGCATTGTTTTCATTAAAAATTAAATAGGACTTTTGGAATATATAATATTTAACTAATGTCATTAAGAGCACAAATTACCTCAATGGCTGTATGACACATATGATTTGATTTATTATTCACAATGTTGTCACTAGATATTATACCCTATTTGGCATATATTAAAAAATAAACGATTGAGTAAGTTTCCTTATCAGGAAATGACAAAACCAGAAATACTGCATTCTTTTAATCTTCAAGTAGAGTGTTTTATTCATTCTTCCAAAAAGCTTTATCAACTGGAGTGAAATTTGTAAGGTCCTTCTCAATTAAGGTTTTAAGAAATTATTGAGAAAGAAATATTGTTTATGCTTTATTTGAGATTACTGATGCTAATTCCAACGTTCAATTATCATCATTTTCTCTAACGTTTATTTCTATAGTTGGTAAAATGTGTTATAGAAAATATCATTTTGGAGCCAGTATATACCATATCCAAGTATTCAGATTTAAATATCTAACGTTGATTGTTTTAGTGGCAATAGGCACATCTGGTAGCAATTTGTGGACTCTGTATAGTATTTAATAGACTTACTGCTTGAAATAAAACAAAGGACAGATACAACTTAAGGGGAAAAAACAATTGATATGGGAGATGTATTTGGCATTGTTAGGAGTCAAAATAATGAAACGTTCAAGTGTAATTGAAATAACAGTTTCAGATAGTTAAAAAAACTTCAACCTGCTAATCAAATATCTCATGATAGTGAGCTTGACAGAATAATTGTCTTCTTAGTCATGAAGTACATGCTTTAAAATTTAGTTATAGGCCCAGAATCGAAGTAAACATTGTTATGAGCAAATCACTATTAATATCAAGCATGTGCAAACTGTGTGCTCTGTGTGGAAAGAGCTATTCATAGATGCTCACATCATGGTTGAGTTCATGTACATCTCTTCTCTTCACACTTCCCCTGCTTCTACCCCAGCAGAGATGTAATTAGCATATGCCTTCAATTGAAGAAAAATTTTAAAGATCCATTAATTATTGTTAAATTTTTCATTATGCTTAAGCCACTGGAATGGAAGGATTGAAAGTGAAACTAATCCTAAGGTTGAAAGCCATGACTGTTTTATTATCTCTGTAAGTTTACGAGAATTTTAAGAAAAAGTTGAGCCAGTTCTCTGAGTATGCATATAGCCATAGGAACAGTGATTTCAAACTTTTTTTTCACCATTTAAAATTTTATGTTAACGTCTTCATTTGGTGGTATTCAATTATGATTTTTTAAATTTTTGAATATTTATGAAAGCCACAATTATTGTTATCTATTAAAATTCCCTTGATATTTTTCTAAACCTGAGTGTTATAGACAGAAATAATTTTATGAGTTTATTGATTTTAAAATAGTCAATGATACATTAAGAAAATAGACACCATCTGGAGGTTTAAAACAGCTATAGAATATAATGCACATTTTCCCATTTCCTCATACTTTTGACAATGTTGAAATTTACCCAAACCCTGTGCTCCTTGAAAGCTATGATGACTTAGAAACTTCTACCATTCTGAGTTCAAGGAAATAGTTTACTGCAAAGAACCATCCTTTCCCAGGTGAATTAGATAAGTCTTAAGTTGATGTCCTTATTTACCTAAGACAAGGCCAGGCACAGACCCTCCAAATTCCCATTGTTTCAGAAGTGTTTAGCTGAACAGGTGTCCCCTGACCAATCTGGACAAAATGCCCTCCGATTTGACCAAAATTTTGTTAGGTTTCTCTCCTCCCCAGAGACCAATGAATCGGCCCGTGCCCCTGAGATTAAACAAGCATCAAAACAGAAAAACACCTTCAGTGGCCCCACTGGAGAATCAGCTGACTGCAGAGAAAAGCGTTCCTAATCAAAAGTCACGCCACCTGCTAATCCCACTCCCCGCACCTGGTTTCTCTAGCCTTGTTTACTCTTCCGTATAACGGAGAAGCCAGTTCTTGTTAACTGCGGAGACTTCTGCAGCTCTGATGGCCATTCTTTCACAGTAGACTTTGGAAAAAAAAAAAAAGGCTTTCCTCCAGATTTGTTTCGTCTGATAGTTTTCTGGTGTTGAGACTTGGATGGAGCATCGGCCCCTGGGCCTCGGCTGTCTTCTCATATGTATGTACGCCAGCTTCTTGGACCCTTTGTGTCCTTTCCTGTTTAGGAAAATCAGGCTCTGTGGTGGTGTCACATTTTCTAATCCAGTACTCTAGACATCTTCTCTGTAGAAAGGAGTTACGTGCTTTGATTCTTTCAGGCAAAGAGGCTTTTTTTTTTTTTGCCCCCTGTAAGACCTTTTCTGCTTTTCTTTTGTTCCTTTTATGAGAATTGAGCAAGAGTGTTCCCTCAGCTTCTGGATTAAAGATTGCACTTAATTGCTTTGGCTTCTGGGATGGGATCCTACAAGCGAGTATTTGAATAGAGCTTTTCTATAGCTCCCTTAAGATAGTATCTCAGACTTAATGATCTAATCCCAAGGATAACTTCCTGTCTATTGGCATCCTCTGTTTCTCACTGCAGGCATCACCATTATGGCACTAATTCAACTCAGTATATTCAAAGATGGCAACATTTTATTAAAGATCATTCAGAACTTCAGTGACCTCTTGGGAACTTGGTGTGTCCTCAAACTGGCACCTCTAAGACCTCTCTCTTACCATCATCTCTGCTCCCCCTTGCTCCTTTTCACAACCTTTGACCTTCCCTTGAATCCTTAATTCATTTCCTTCAACATCCCTACCTCTTTTTCCACCCATCTATCCTCCCTGCCAGACTTTTCCTTTTCTCTGGGCCCATCAACTCGTATAGGTACTCGAGCGTCATTCCCCGCCCCCACGCCAGGAGCTTTTGAGATACCCAGGGACGCTAAAGCATTCACCTGAGGCATAAAAAGCTAATTAGAAGTATGCTGAATCTTTTATTCACTTAGATGGGCTTTGGAGATGCCCAAACTGCTGCTTGCTTTCTCTTCAGTCCTTCACCCAAAACTGAGTCCACAGCCTTCATAAGATTACACAAGGCAAAAGAAATCTTAAAGATATTATTCAGTACTGGTGTGGACACTTTAGTCCTTGTGTTGGCTAGGTCACCTTATCCCATCTGCTTAAAAACACGATCTTGGTAAAAATGTACAGGTGGACCAAAGAGTGGAGCCAGAGCCTTTATATAAAACAGTGAGATTAGTATTTCTGTGTTTATTATGCCTGACCCATGGCTAAAATTAAAAACTTGAAATTTTACTCAAAAAAACTAAAACACTTTCTATTTGTTTATATCTGAATGTTTATAAATGTGCATGTGTATATTTATGCACAAATATATGTTATATATGAATATTTTCTTAACCCTCAAATGGTGTTATCAAATTATTGTATATGAATTTTTTCTTAAAGGAGGCTGATTCTTAGTGGTTTAGTGATAAACATTTACATACATGAGATCTTCCTGATTCCCAGATAGTAATAAAATTGAACCTCTAATACATTCAAAAGTATTTTTATAGAAACTCACCCAAATGTAATAGCTATATATTTTTTGCCTCTTATTTTTATAGTACGTATACCAGATATATATTCTGAGTCTGTTAGTGAACATGTTAATTTTGGCTAAATTAAGAGTTTGTACTATATGTAAATAATGGCTGTAAAATCTTGATGTATATTTGTAAACTCTGCTTGTGTGCTACAAAATATTGTGTGTGACGGTTCATAATTATCCACCTGATAGTTTTCTCTGTGAAATAGAAGTTACTGCAATGATAAGTCGTAATCAATATATGTAAATAAGAATCTATGGGGAGAAATAATGGCAGAAAGGGACAGCTTTAGTATGCAAGGTATAGAGAATGTGTGTTTGTTAAGGAAAAAAATTTCATTCTAAAGTAAAATGACTGCTTGTTCCAAGATATATGTAGAATTGTGGGAAGACATTCAGGAGTCTTTCTGAAACCTTGAAAATGTTAAAGTATGTGGGCCGAGTGACTGGATGCAGAATGCCCTGCTTGAGCAGTGGAGGAGCTGAGGGTGCGGGGCGTGGAGACCACGGGGGCATAGGCAGAAAATTGACCCTCTCTGGGGGCGCAGCCCCTTTCTCACTTGCACACCTCATATCACCCTGTTTGGCCCTGGAGGATGGCTGGTTAGCCAGAGACGGGTAAGATTCCTCAGGGGAGGAACAACCTAAGACAGGCACAGCCGCAGAGGGGCCAACAGGGGTGGGGCACAGACCCCTAATCCTACTGAGAGAGGTCTCCTGCCCCCAGGGCTGCTTTGCTCTCCACGCCCAGCTCAAATCCGCACCCGGCTCAGAGCCACACCTGCTCAAATCGGACCCAGGAGGCAAACAAAGATCATTGCCCCAGTCATGTGAGGCCTTTGATTGTTTATGGGATTAACCTGGGAAGTGTTAGCCAAGAACTCAATAAAAGCAAGGTGGGATAAATCAGCAAGGCTCTTGATCCTAGAGGTCCGAGTCCCCCGGTCCCATCTTTCTCTTCAGTCTGGGTCTGTGTTTTCTTCAAGCTTGCGGCACCCGTCCCTCACCTCGAGTCGCCGTGCTGGTCTCGGCATAGAATGTTGTAGAAAGTTTGTAGAAAGGGAATTTTATTTTAGCTGGCTAAAGTTTTATTGGTTTATTTATTGAAAAACAGAACTTTAGTATCAAATATTATACTGATTCAAAACAGAAATTTGGTTTTCTGTTAAAATGAAAGTTTCTTGTATTATTAGTGTACTCTTATTAAGAATTTTGAAAGGTCTATCTTTACTTTCTGAGTAACCTGCCTAGAAGGCAACAATTCTGTCTTATCAGAAAAAATTATTGTGCTTTATGTTGACTTTATGGCCTTGATTATGAAAGAAAGCCAAGTCTTTTTACCTTAGAAAGAACTAAGTTTCTTTCCATCATATACCTCATAGGTTCACTTTTGAAATCTTTATGGACCCTTTGATTAATAGGTAGCCATATATTGATATTTTCTTACTAATCTATGATCCTCTTTAATCAAGTATTCAGATCTCCTTACAAATTTTGAGATCTTTGTCTTCCCCAAACAAGTCCTAAGTGATATATTTTGCACCTAAAACTGCATTTTAGATTTCCCAGAGGTCCCTGGAGAATCACAAAAGAAGAGGTAGTACATCCTGTAGAAGAGGTTCTGCAAACAATTAAGTTGTTTGATATGCTGTGAGTTGAATGGGAAGTGTTCTCCAATCAGAAGAGATGCTTAGCCTTCCTTATGTTAAATTGTTGTCTGCATAAAAAGTCGTTCGTATTTCAGAAAGTATGTGATCTCTACGTAGAGATTATCAATACCTTGCTGTCTGTTTCTATTTATCAGTCTTAGAGTTACTTTGCCTAATATTAGATAATAAAATTCATATTTTTCAGTTTTTTTAATAACTCAATTTTACTCCTTTAATTTGAATCCAGTTTGTTTTAGATCAGTGGTTTTCAACTGGGGATTCACGTCACTTATCTATGGAGTGTTGTTAATGTACAGATGTTTTGGATCTATTCCTGACTTAATCTCTATTCCTGATAATATTGACGTGTTTTTTATATAGTCTAGCCATATGAGATGTTCATGGTATATTAAATCTCAGAATTAATGTATATTATATCTGGAGTCTTTTTCTCTAGAAAGATTATATCTGCCCATATTCATAAATTAGATATAATATCCACTCTTCTTTGAAAATAGGGTTCATTATGTTTATAGATATTTTGTCTAAACCCTTTTTGGATTGCCTTTATTTTGCTTTGAATGCCTCAGAAATGTCCTTGTCAGTTACACTATTTTTGTAATGAACGCTCATCAGATATTCTACTTCTGAAAGTTATCAATAATAAGTAAACCACAGAAATTTTGTTTGTCATTTACAGAAAGAATTTTGTTTTACTCTGATGGTTACCTGGAAGTGCTTGCAAATCAGATACAGGCCAGAATGTTTCATCTTTAGTAAAAGATGACTCTCTCAGAGTCCCATGGAAAAGGACTGTGCTAGGGACTCCTGCGCATACGGTTCTGATGGCATTGCTTAAGTAACTTCAAGATTATACCATTGGACTGAGTCAGGATGTGGAGAAAAGGAACTCTCCTGCACTGTTGGTGGGAATGTAAGTTGATATAGCCACTATGGAAAACAGTTTGGAGGTTCCTTAAAAAACTAAAAACAGAACTACCATTTGACCCAGCAATCCCACTCCTGGGCATATACCCAGAGAAAACCATAATCCAAAAAGAAACATGTACTGTAATGTTCATTGCAGCACTATTTACAATAGCCAGGACATGGAAGCAACCTAAATGCCCATCAACAAATGAATGGATAAAGAAGATGTGGCATATATATATACAATGGAATATTACTCAGCCATATAAAGGAATGAAATGGAGCTATATGTAATGAGGTGGAGAGACCTAGAGTCTGTCATACAGAGTGAAGTAAGCCAGAAAGAGAAAAACAAATACTGTATGCTAACTCATATATACGAAATCTTAAAAAAAAAAAAAAATTGTACTGATGAACTCAGTGACAGAGCAAGAATAAGGATGCAGATACAGAGAATGGACTGGAGGACACAGGGTTGGGGGGACACGGGGGTGAAGGGGAAGCTGGGATGAAGTGAGAGAGTAGCATAGATATATATATACTACCAACTGTAAAATAGATAGCTAGTGGGAAGTTGCTGTATAACAAAGGGAGATCAACTGGATGATGGGTGATGCCTTGGAGGGCCAGGACGGGGAGGGTGTGGGGGAGTCGAGGGAGGGAGGGAATATGGGGATATGTGTATAAATACAGCTGATTCACTTTGGTGTACCTCAAAAGCTGATACAAGAATGTAAAGCAATTATATTCCAATAAAGAGCTTAAAAAAAAAAAAGATTATACCATTGGACTGAGTCAGGATCTTCAGAACTCTAGTGGAGAGCAGATTCATGAGATTGCTAACCTACTGTTGCATGGAATTAGAATTAATTACATAGGACAGAATTAACTATTTTTATTATTTTATTAACTGGTTTGTTTTTTTTAATATTCCTGATGCTTTAATATTCTATTTTCTGAATACAAGAAACCCCTTTTTCTTTTCTCTTAAGTTATGTATACCCATGACAACTTTTAGACAATGCTTTTGTAAATATAAAGTTAATATTTACTTCTTTATCCCTGTTCAACTGTACAGAATTCAGAAACTCTTATTGAATATTCTTATTTTTATGCCAGCAGATATTTGTAAGAGTTAAATGAGAATTTATGCTCCTTGTTAACTGAAGATAACTAGAAACATTGGTTATATAGCACAGGCTTTTACTGGAATATCATTTGAGAATATTGCTCATTTAATCATATGTGCCCAGATAGTTTTAATGAAATAATGTTGATTTTTTTTTTTTTTTTTTCGGAGCCAACGCTTACAAAGCCCTTTTGGGAAAACTGGCCAGGTTTCTGGCTTACAGGGTTCCCAGTCTTATAGGAAAATCACTATTTCCACTAAAATAAGGAAGATCACTTCCTGGAAAACCTAGGGATCTTAGGATATTTTGGTGACCTGGGGAAAGAAGGAATTCACCCAAATTTATAAGTCTTGCAGGTGAAAACTGATTGCAAATTCTCAGGTTAGCTTCCTAACCTCGAGGCATCTAAAAGTTCAATTTGATATTTCTTATGAAAACTTCCAGTAAAGCAAAATTTGAAAGGAGTATACAGGTATACTTCATTTTATCGTGCTTCACCAGTGTTGTTGTTTTTTACAAATTGAAGGTTTGTGGCAACTCTGCATTGAGAAAGCCTATTAGTGCCAATTTTCCAACAGCACTTGCTCACTTGTGTCTCTCTGTCACGTTTTGCTAATTCTTGTGATATTTCAAACTTTTTCATTATTATTATAATTGTTATGGTCATCTGTGATCAGTAATCTTAGATGTTAATATTGCAAAAATATTCTGACTCATCAAAGGCTTTGATAATGGTTAGCACTTTTTAGAAATAAAGTATTTTTATTAAGGTACATACATTGTTTTTTAGACAGAAGTCTATTGCACACTTAATAGACTACAGTACAGTGTAACCGTAACTTTTATATGGGAAAACCAAAACACTCACGTGACTTGACTTTTGGGATATTCACTTTATTGTGGTGATCTGGAACAGAACTGGCAAGATCTCTGAAGTATGCCTGTATAGGAAATTACCATTCTTGCTGGACCTAAGTAAAGAATCAGGCCAAATTTAATGAGACTGACCTTGTTTTGTGATCAGGAGTAATCTTTCCTTGAGATTATCTTTGATCCAACAAAAGAAAGGGTGTCTATAGAGAGAAATTTCAATAGAAAACTACAGTATAGCGTGTCTTCCTGGGTTATCATATTCTGGTCCTGTTCATTGTCTTGCGCTACTTTTGCTACTTCTTGTAAATTGCAGGTAACGGATAGATATGCAAATTATCTTTTCTTGTAGAAATTCAAGGGGCTATTTCTTTCACTTGGAAAAATCAGTTTTGTTACCTATCTGTAAATTGGATTGGATCCTGTCACCTTGCACCATTGGCAACACTTAGCAAACTCTGACTTCATCCAGTGCTCTTTAATATATGTCTACTATTCTCCAAACTAATATTTCTAATATTTCTTCCTCCTTCCTGGATTTTTCATCACAGACTACTAAAATCTGACTGCCCATATCATTAATGGTCCCTCCAGAGCATCACCTGACAGCAAAGAGAAGCATTCTCATCAACTGTCTAATTTGATACCTGTTCATTTAACTCCCCACACCTGTTTCTTCTTTGCCTTGTTTACTCCTTACCAAAGAATCCTTTCTGCTTTAATAGGCTTTTGCACGTCTTATGGTTGGAGCATTATCCTTGTTATAATAGTCTTTTTGAATTAAGTCTCTTTGTATATAAGTCTGAATTTATTTTTTATTGGAATTTATAAGTGGAATTTATGTTTCATTATATTTCTTTTACCTGGAATTGTCTTTTCCCCTACTCTCCCACAGTTGAAAGCCTTATATTTAAAACTGAAATCAAAAGACACATCATCCATGAAGTTTTCTCTGATCTCTCAGTCAAAATTAATTGCAAGTTATTATATTGGAACTTGTATTTATCATTCGATTGTGTTCTCTGTGTGAGAATTATTTACCAGATTTTGTGCCAAATTAAATTCTTAATTCTTAAAAACCAGGGAAACTATATTAGTCGCTTTATTTTTTACAGTCCCTGGAAAAAGATATACTCAATAAGTGTGTTTTTTCCATGTATTGATGTAATCCAGGGTTATAACATTCTCCTATTACCCCACAGGGAGAGTGGTGGTTTAAATACATTTTGAATGACAATCTACTAATTTATGACATTATATGTGAAACACAATTTTCCTACCCCACAGCACTTTAAAGATCATATAAGTGATCTTATAGTCCCTCATAGAAGTGCCCTTTCTTTTTATCTAAATGTGTTCATGTTATTTTTTTGTCTTTGAACATGTAAACATTATTAGTTTTAAATTGTGAATACAAGATTGTAATTATTTGATTCCCGTCCATTTTTGACATAGTCTAGTTAATATATCAGTGCAGAGTAGGCGATTTTTAACTATGACACAACTAGCCTAGAATGAGTTCTTGTCTATAATGATCATATCATTTCCTAAAATCTGCTGTGGAAAAACTACTTGTTCCCTCTCCTTGTGTTTCTTATACTTGCTGATCAGTTTTTCTTCTGTGACTTCAGCACCATGCCAAACTATGAGAATTGTTTCAGACTTTAGTTGGTTTTCCTGTTAGAACTGCTCTGATGTCTCAGTCACCAAGCAACAAAATCCCTGCCTTGGTCCTATGTGCTCTGGTTTCTATTTTCTGAAGGAATGAAGTAGTAGGCAGGAATGGGATTAAAGGGAGAAGTTGCAAGATAATCAGAGCAATCATAGGTTATATCAAGTTTAGGCATAGTCCAAACACTAAGGACATCGGACTTAGCTTTCAGGATATATTAGCTAGTGTTCAGACAAGTAGCTATAACAAAGAGGCCCCGAAATATAGTAGCAAAAGCAGTGTAGAAATTCTTTCACATAAAAGAAGTAGCAGGTCCAGAATTGGTAGGGAGACTCACATCTCTGTGTTCAAGGTAACTATTTCATAGACACCTATTTTGTACCATTTCCAGGCCGCTGGGTGTAGAAGAAGAGTGGGGAAAGGACATATATGTTCCTCTGAAGCCATGACCTAGAAGTGGACATCACTTCTCATATCCCATTGGTGAGAAAATAAATGCATATATTTGCAGTAAGCTGCAAAAGAGGTTGGGAATTGTAGTCTCTAGATATGCCCAGCTCTATTATCAAATAAAAGGGGAACTAATATTACTAGGCAGTTATGTGTGTCTGCCCCTAAAGCCAAAACAATCAGACAGTAAACGTGTAGTGACTTAACTCAGAGTGGAGCATGTATGCCTGCAAATAATCTATATATTGTCAGCACCAGTTCAGCTTAGGAGCCACAGGAAAAGGATATGGAGGGGAGAAAGTAAAATGTACAATAGAGTAAGAACACCTTGGTCTGCCTTGGTCTGATTTATTTGACTATTCACGGGGGTCTGGGGAAATATTCAGAGTAGCCTAAATTATTTAACTTGGAGGCAGATGAGTTACACACACACACACACACACAATAGAGCAAGGTCATTAGACTTCCAGTTTCAAAGTTTCATTTCTGAGTAGAGCTACAGGCTTCCATCAGCCACTAGAGATTTAACACTTTAAACTGAGACTGGATTATTTGGGAATTACTTACTATATTAAAAGACAAACCTATGATATGTTTGAGTAAAGATATGTTGTTCTTTTAAGTTTGCAAAAACTCCATCACAAAGATAGAGATAAAAAATTGTAGTAAGACAAGGGAGAAAATAGTCTTCTAATTTTTATTTAAAATGAGCATAATTTTCAAAGTCTAAGAACTATTCTATTAATTAACATTGTGACTGTGTTATCCTTTGAGGAATAATCTTTCCTTTGGCCTTGCTGTCGTTCTGTTATAAAATACTGAACTTAATCATATCTTTAGACCTTGAATTTCAGTATAAAATGGTAGAATTTTTTTTTCAAAATCTGACTAAACCCAACTTTTTATTCATTTAATTAAAACTAAAATTATACTCAATTATTCTTTTTATTTTACCTATTTTAGTAATCATGACTCACCACTCATCTAATTGAATATTTCTATTTATGATTACATCAATAAAGTGTCAAAATAATCCATTTGGTTGGAGATAAAATAAGCTTTCTGAAGTTACTGAAAGGTTATGAACAAAATGTTTAACCTTCTACAAATTATTTTGAAGTTCTCTGCAGTATGTATATAGATATTCTTAATTTTTCAAAACTTGAAATATTAGGCATATGAATCAGTGGGCTTCTGATATCTGATAAGATGGCAACTATGACTTTTTTTGGGTTTCTCCCATGTAATTCACTCCAGAAAAATTACAAAGCAATAGAGAAGCATAGCTTGAAGGATTAATACTAAAGAGTGAGATACCTGGGGGACCAAAGGCTACTGTGAAATGGAATGTGTACCTGTGGGGGTGGGGAGGTGGAGGGGGCGGGAAGGGGAGAGAGAGAGAGCAGAGGAATGGAGGCAAACAGAGGACTTAACAGCATGTGGGTTAACAGCATCCTGGGGGAATGGTGAATTACAGCAGGAGACAAGAATGGGAGAGAGTTTTAAAATTCTGATCTCAGAACCTACATTATCTTGGAAATGCCAGTGATTGCCATCGCCACAGAACTCTCCAGCAGTGTCCTAAGAATAGGCCCAGATGGCCTGAACTGCTAGTGGAACAAGTGTAGGAAAAGATGGGAAGTTCATTGCTCCATGTCCACCTCCTCCAAACCCAAGGATTGATGCTTTGCCACTTAGATTCAAAGGTTTTTCTTTTTGTAGGAGTATTTTTTCTTACACAAGAAATTATCTCCTAGAATCTATGCAGAGCTTTCTTCCCTATAAGAACAGAGCCACCTGAATTGTAGCAGGGCCCAAGTCTGCCCAAAGAGACACTGTGTTTCCTCGTTCCCTTGCAACTATATAAGGCCATGTGATGTAATTCTGGTCAGTCAATGGAATATGAGGAAATAATGTTTACAATGTCCAGTTTCTATTTTTATAAAGAAAAATGTCTTGTCTTTCCTGTGCCCCTCTTTCTTATTGGCATAAAAATGATAACATATGTGGCAGCTAACCTGGACCTTCTATCCTCAGTCTTTCAATGATTTTGTGGTGGAGAAATATCTTCACTAGCTCTACACAACTCCCATTTGACTATTAAGTGAAAAGAGAACACAGTTCTCTTGTGTAGAAGTTATTGTAACTTTGGGTCTCTTGATACAGAAACTTAACCTAGACCCTGTAATTCAGGGTATCAGGAGGAATTGAGGACAGAGAGGTTAGGCAGAATGGTAAGATCAAAAGGTTTTGAAGCTTCCTGAGATTCTTGAACCTGGGGCTTATTCCTCTAAGTTCCTTAGTTCACTAGGAAGGACACAACTAGGACCTACCTCCTGTAATCCAGTTACCAAAAAGGTTATGTGATACCACCAGGGGAACATGAACTTGCAAGACAAAATAATATCTGAGAAGTAAACCCACTATAAAGAAGAATAAGAAATGTAACACATGATGCTGAATTTTTGGAACAGGAAGAATAAGAATTTAAATTAATTGTAATGTTTTACAAAAGTTTGTTATTGAAGAATATTCATAATTAAAAAATTAGAAAAGTTAAAGTGGAAATTTTACTTTTGGTAGATGAGATAAAATGCCAGTGGAAACAGTTGAAGAATGAGTAAATGAGCTGAAAAATTATATTGAGAAGTATTTAGAGGGAACAAGAAAAGACAAGATAAATATTAAGAAATTGGGGGGATAGAAATAGAATTGCCAGCATTTAGGCATAGAATACCAAAATGAGAGCAAATGTTTGAAGAAATAATGATAAACATAAAATTAATAGTTTAATATCCCATAGTGAAACAACTTACAGAATGCCAAACTCCCTAGTTAAAGGGAATTGGTATAGAATCAACGTTACATTAAAATTTGTCAAAGACAGCAAATTCTAGAACGTATGAGGACACTTGCACATTTTTCCAAAAGAAGAGAGAAATAGCTGAAGGTAACTATTCATTCTATGAAATTAGTACAATCCCAAATCAAAGACAATACAAAAAAAGAAAATTATAGATCTGTTTCTCTTATGAATACAAATGAGAAACCCCTAGATAAAACAATGCTTGAGGGAATCCAACAGTATACTAAAATTAATGCATCGTAATCGTGAGTTATCCCTAAAAATCTTTGCTGATTCAACCTAAACATGTAGGCATTATAATTTGCCACATCCATGAATAAAGAAGAACGCGTATATATCGCAGTTGTAAACAAAGCATTTGATCAAGATCAATAGTTAAAAAAAAACAATATAAAGAAGGAAACTTTCCTAATTTGGCAACATTTATGTACCAATGCCTGTATAGACACGTTCCATTTAAGAACAAGAGGAAGGCAGAGATTCTCGTTAGTGTAGCCACTCTTTAACTTAGTACTGAATGTCTTATGGTATGAGAATGTGGAAAGGAGGAAGGGAGAAAGAGAAGACAAATATGGAGAGACAGCAAAGGAAAAAGAGAGGAAAATTAGAGTGTAAGGATTGAAAGGGGTTAGTTTAAAGTGTCATTATTTGCAAATGGTATAATCATCTACACAGAAAAAACTGATGGCATCAGACCCACTGGAACTACTAAGACAGTTGAGTAGTAGTTTATTTATACAGAAATCTGAGCTCTGGGCTTAGGATCTGCTAAAGGAGCATGATGAAGCAGGCCGTTTCTGAAAAGGAAATATTTTATAGTGTAGTCATAGAAAATAATTAGCTTGAAGTTAAATAATTTACTTCCACATCCATATGGGGCAGAGGTGTTGGGTAGTGATTGCAAAGTGCAGGGTCAGTGGCGTTTTTCCTAGAGGAGTCCAAGAATTCTTCCTGGCTCTTTTGACCAGGGTTTATGGTCATCTGGGAAACTGAAGTTTATATAATATCCCATATACAATTATTTTATCAATAAAGAGTAGTCTCTGAAACTGAAAACAGTGACCCGTATGATTATTGATACCAGTATTGAAAGCAAGGCTTTGGTCCATTAAGGACGTGGAGAACACAAAACTTATGGCCCAGCTGATTTTAACAATACTGGGGAAGCTCAAAGAAAGAAAAGGACAGCTTCAGTGTGTTAGACTCAAGTAAACTCAGGGTCAGGAAACTAGGGAAACAATTTTTTTCCCTTTTATCCACAGGACTTAAGTCCTTGAAAATCTGATTCATAATTTTGCCATGCATGTTCCTGAAATAAAGCATATGTTGAATTCAAAGCCTCATCAGTTTTCTTATACAAAAATAGGCATTGTTTGTTACAGAGTGGGATTCCAAAATTCCAATGGACCTGCTTGCTGTAATTGAAGGAAATCTGTTCTAAGGTGACTTTCTGTGTCTAATCAAACTAGTAGCTGAGAAATTCGTGTGCTACAATATATTTCAAGTGATGACTCAGAAAGCTACTAAATGAAATACAAAGCAAAAACATTTTTTAAATTGTATCTCTGTGCCTACTAATTTTATTCACTTGAGGCATTTGTACTCACAATATTAATGAGAACACATCTATATGATAATATTTTACTCTAAAATCTATACCTTTAATTGCATAAGGCATAATTTGATTTAAGTTTCAAAATTTATTTCGGATGTTAAAATGACATATTAACACAGGGATATGTGAGTAATAAAGTAAGCATCCAAAATGTCAAGTTAATATAAATGCTTCATTAATTAATCGAAAGAAATGCGAGAATTAGTTCTTAAATCAGAGCTTTTTATTTGTAGTATATAGTTACAATAAAACAAATGGAAGTAATAAGAGTATTTCATAAATAAAGTATAATTCAACTAAAATGTTTCCTAGTTTAGAAGCAAGAGCATTGATTGGGAATCAGGATTTCATAAATACATCTCAGAAACTTAAATTTTATACTACTGCAAACGTTCCCTGTTTTTCAAGCATTAACTCTTAACCCTTTTCTCTGCTTTCCAGAAGCACACACCCAAGTGTCCTTTTCAGACATTTCCAGCTGTGACATTTCCATGCTTAAAATTCTTCACTAACTTTCTGTTATTCTTAAGATGACACCTCAGATCCTTTCTATAGCCGACAAGGTCTTGCATGACCTGAATTCTGCTTACCTATCTAGGCTCGTCTCTCAGTGCTTCCCCTTGTTCTGAACCGCTGCGCTGCTATTTCACTTCCTCCAGTACTGTAGGTCTGAACCTCCCTGGGGACTGCACAACTTCCTGAAATATTTCATTCTCCCTCCTCAAGTTTGGTAACCTATTCTCACCTTTTATTTTCTTGGCAAAAGCCTTCCCTGAACTTTCAAACTAATTTGTGTTTCTCTGTTATTGTATATGTTCTCATAGCTTCATGTTTTTGTAGCGCTTATTTTACTTCTCTGGTGTGTGATAAAGTCTGCCGCCAATTGTACTGAGTTCTATGACTATAGAATCCTGTCTTTGTGTTGTCGTTGTTGTTAAACATAAACTCAGTGCCCATAGTTATATCTGTATATAGTTGGTACTTATTTAATAATATTTTTGCTTAAAGAAATGAATTCTGGTATCACCAATTTATGTCTGTTAACATTACAAATCCAAATCACCTTTTTAAAAATTATAGTGTCTATGGGTGAGGTTTGCTGATGCAGGTGGTGTCCCATAAAAATGTTATGCCCCGACAGTCTTATCTTATGTTCTGCCTACCACTGCCATAGCTTTTAGAAAAGGCTAAACCCAACTATAGTTGTTGTTACCCATTTTGTTCATTCACAGATATGAGTTAAAAATCAAGAACCATCACCCAATGCAATTTAATTAGATTATCTTGTGGGACTAATCTGAAAAAGAGCCCACGGATGGGGTGACCATATATAGAAAAAGTAGCTGAATTCATTCTTTTTAAGATGAAACAGCAATCTAGTTGACAGAAAAATATTCAGTTTATTAGTTAATAAGTGTTTATTGAGCTCTTATTATATTCTTCACATTGAAGATACAGTGGTGAAGGCAATTTGTGTCAGATACAGGATTTAGCTTACTCTTATGAACCAAATTTGATGTGGGGTTTTAGAGTAGAATTAAAAGTCATACTAAAATGTTCAGCAAATTGGTGAAGGAAAGATGCTCTAGATGCAATTAAATATGAATTGCTATTATAAGTAGTATGCAGAGTACCATGTAAACAGTGGTTTAAGAAGTGTATTTATGTTTGTGCAAAGAATAAATGAAATTATAAAAAATACAAAGGTCAGAGCAAAGAAAACTTGTACCATGACTGCCTTGGAAATTAGAGTGGCCAGAAATAGAACAGAGAACTTGGGCACCAAGCAAAGAAATTGCAAGATAATCTATACCCACAGATATCTAAGGTTTAGGAAAAGGCTTTAAGGTTAAGAAAGACAGCTTGAGAATGAAAGATTGGAAATTAAGAAAACTCTAATTATTTGAAATGTTAAAGATTTCACTATCAAGAGAGGGTCCCCCATAAATCCTCAGATCTGAATGGATGCTAACCAAGAGTGAAAGCTTTCATTAATAATTTAAAGTTAATAACTTGTATCCCTATAATTCTAAAACCATCCGCCAAATTGTACAACTGTGCAGTGTTAGGCCAAATCTAGGAAAGTATTGAGAATTACCCTCATAAAACTGCATGTATAAAATAAGTATCAAAACTTATTTTTTAACTTCTATGCATATGTAACTAAGATGAAGACAGACTTGAGAGGGGATGATCAGGAAAAGTAGTTAAGAATATTGTTTCTTTCAAGGTTCTTAGTTGCAGGTAACAGTATCCCCTTTAGCTGGTTTAAGCGCATCTGGATTTTATAGGATGGTAGTTATCTTAAAAAAATTTCTAGGAAGCTAGGGATCACGTTTCTATGCCATATAGTCAGGAACTAATGGAGCCAGGAGAAACACTAAACTGCACAGAGAAACTATTGCTAAAGATGCTAAAGAGGCTACATGCTAGAGACCAGTCACCAAGACTCTGCCACAGCTGCCCCAGAAGAATGAAAAACCTATCACAAGATCTGTTCTCTCTGGGAGCAGATGCCTCTTCATATTGCTCTGCTCTGTTGAAATCAGGTAACACATATGCATTCTAGCTCCAAGTAAAGTTGGAAAATTTAGTTTGTAGCTTTCCAGCAGTTATAGTACAAGCAGATACGCTAGAAGGGTCTGGGTTGGGTATGGAAAGAGACTGTTCTATTTTCTGTTACTTGGCGTTGTTTGGTTCTGTGCATCAGGACTCAACGTTATAGGAAAGGAATCCAATATGAAGTACATTATGAAGGGCATTCCAAAAATATCTCCAGGTAAGTGACACAAATTAGAGGTTATCCAAGCAGGCCCATAAGTAGGCCTTTCTTTTGTTTCTCTGAATGGCTGTAGAAAACAGGGACATAAAGGGTGGGGCAGGATGGAGTGTAAAATGGGTGTATGTAAATAATGCCTGATTTTAGTGAGCTCTCTATAAAATGTCAGCGAGTACTTTTAAAGAAAAAAATATTTGGCTTATAAACACAAGAGGAATAGGGTGTCTGCATGTCCAAGATTTTGATTAAAGAACAATCTGCAGATCGGGGAGTCTCAAGGAGATGATGAAGAAGAGCCCTCAGGATTGTTATTACTTCATTGGGGTCTTTCATTAGCGTGAAGGAACAAACTCCATCCAGAATGAAAGCCTGGGAAGGTGATAATTCAGGAAGACGCAAGAGACACGGAGTTTGTAAATTCAGTTTGTATTAACCAATTTCAATTTAAGGTGGGAGAGGCAAATATTGATTGTGTTTGGGAGGGAAATCAACTTAACAGGTGCTGGAGATCAGTCAAGGTAATGCTTATCATAGACTTGGCTCACTTGTTAATTATGTATCAGTAGGTAATAGAATAAGTTAATGGCTTCAATGTTGTCTAAGAGTATTGTAGAAAGGCTAGTTTGCAAACCTAACATTTCTTGGCGTCTTACTATTGTTTCTTGAGCCCAGTATAAGCCGTAAATCTGTTATTCTAGGAATAGCAGCCTACACAGATATGGTATCAGAGGAGAACCTTTGTAAACCTATAATTATCTTTATAGCAAATGGATTCATTCATTCAAAAATAATTAATGACTGCCACATTTAGGCACTGCGGTACAATAGCAAACAAAACACTGTGCCTCCCATCCTGGAAGAACAGAACTAGGAGACTGACAATTAAACACATAAACACAAATAATGTGATGTCAGATGTCGATACATGCTATAAGGAAAAGTGAGACAGGGTACAGGGAACAAAGACTGGAGTGGAGTGCATAGAGATTGGTATTCCACATAGAGTTTTCAGGACAAGCCTTTCTGCTCAAGGATCACTGGGGTAGAGACCTGAAGGATGTTAGAGAATAAGACACATGGATGTCTAAGAGAAATGAATTTTCTATAGAAGAAAAATAAGGCCAAAGAACCTGAGACAGAAGCATGCTTCTCATGGACTAGTATAAGCAAGGATGCTTGTGTGGCCAGAGCACAACATAGAAGAAATAAAGTGAAAAACTAGCAGGTGGCCAGATTAAGATCTCTGCGGCCATGCTAAAGGCCTTAGATTTTCTGAGTGTAATGGAAAGATTTGAGCTGAAAAATTGAACATGATACGACATTTAAAAATATGTTACATTTTAAATAAACAGATTCCATAAACAACATGATATTCTTCTCGAAAGGCAAATTAAGATCCATTTGTTTAGAATATTTTATCCCTACACGTCTGACATGTAACAGTATATAAAAATTATAATGTTTTAAGATTTTTATAGTAATGAGAGAGTTAAATTTATCTGTTAAATGAGGTATAAGATACTATTTTGCTTATTTTAAAAAACTGTGATGACATAGTAAGTTAAATATAAAAATAGTGTTTGATGAGCTTGCCATTATGAAGAAAGGGGAAACTTCTCAAAAACTCAAAAAAAAATTAACCAATACTGTCACATTTTACATTGATTTAATGGCATTTAATAGCATGAAACATTGTGGCAACTATTGGCCATACGGTAAAAATAAATGCAATGTGCTCAGGCAAGTAGGCATGTTGCAATAAAGAGTTGGAGTGGAGCACAATGCAGCCATAAAATATATATGGTGTTAATCAGGACGGGATGGAGCTAAACTGGGTTCTTATTGAAAATACACTGTCTGTGAGAACACAGTTCTAAAGTAGGTTTTAGTTTTGGCAATACGTCCTGTTTGCAACTGGAACCAACTAACTGTATTTTGTCCTCCTTTTCCAATTGTGAAAACTTACCTTTTTAAGGAAATAATTGGTTGCCTATCAAATGGGAAGGTGAACAGCCTCGTTGACATGCCCTGCCATTTATTAATATGCTTACATTAATTTACTGGGTGCCAAAGGACTTCTTTTTAAGCAAATATTTTCCAAAGGCTAATCTACCTGCAGAAAAAAATTTAAAAATCCTAAGTTTAAAGATTTGATGCATTTTTTGCAAAAATGAACCCACCCATGTAACTGCCACCCAGATAGAGACAGAGAATCAGGGGTAGTTAAGTACATGGCCTGGACTTTCTAACTTGAAGTGCTGTGTATTGAAGCAGGGGCTCTGATAGTCATCATGGAACTGGAAAGGATAGCAGTGGTCCCAGTGCTTAGTGACCTGTCTGAAACCATTTTAGAGATTAAAACACGTAGATCACTAAGGTGGGAGCAAGCAAACAGAGGTAAAGTGTCCAAGGTCTTTGGAATCTCATAGAAGTGGTGAAAGTAGTTTTAATAAAAATTATAGTAAACCAATGTTATATCTAAAAACAAATTTTCAAAAAGTTTAAGTAAACCCTTCTATTTTCTTGATGTTACTACCTCACTATATAAGATAGGAATTTTTTAAAAATAACTTTCCTACTTTACTAAAATTACCTGTGAGACTCATTCATTCCACCACACAGGATATTTAGTGAATTTCAGGAGTGATGTGGGAATTTATCATGGATTAATTAGATCGTGTTATTCTTGAGATGAGGTTTCCAAAAGCAGCCTGATGGACTGTCTTCATCTTACAGAGTATTAGGTTGTGAGTTTCTCAAAGTAAAGATGCTTTGCCGATATAAAATAATCTAACTTATTTTCAGTGGAAAACAGGTATCTGTCGGAGACAGGGGGTTTAAGTATTGTGTAAATTAAGGTTAAATATGGATAAACTTCTGCTTGCAGCCTCCAAAGCCCAACAAGGAGAAAACTGTATGGAGTAACTATAGAAACTGGCCAAATAATAAAATGTAAGCACAGCGAGTCTCGCAGTTCTTTCTAAAAGATAAACCTGGCAATTTCTTCCGAGAGATGGTCAAAGCTAAATAACCCTGCCTCACCTCCCTATTTTCATGGTACACTTACCCCCCCCCGACCTTCCCTGCATCAATTGCCCTGCCTTCAATTCTTCCGTTCCTCGGTCTCTTTCACTCAGATTTAACACTGGATATGTATCAAATTCTGTTTACAATAATTTTCATACCTTCTTACAGTGTCCAATGAGGAAGATATACTAAGTATTCCATTATATAGAAAATAAAACTGAAGCTCAGAGCTTGGAAATAACCTACCTAAGGTTACATAGCTAGGTTGATGGGATGAGATTCAAATAATCCAGTTGGTCTCAAAAGCCCATATGCTTAAGTACCACACTGCATTGCATCTCCACCTGCTGAGTCAATATTTCCATCTGGATGTCTCCAGGGACTGTAAACTAAAGATGTCCAATGTTGAATTCTTGTCACTCTCATATAATAAACCTTTTTTAGTTTTTCTAATCTCAGTAAATAGCATTTCCTACCTAGCAGATAAAGAAAAAACCTGAATTCTTCACGTTTCTTCCATGCACACTTCATATTCATCAATCCAGCAACTTTTACTGATTTTAGAGCAATTCTCATGCTTACAATGTTTTAGTTGCTTCCAACTATCATTAAAATCTAAGGTCCTTTATGTGGTCTACAAGTCATCCCATTATTGACATTAGTCAATGTCTCTGATGTTGGATTCTCTGTCAACTTAGAGATCCAAGTAAATATATGTTATAGAGCCCTCTCGCCCCATTCTTAAGGTAAAATCTGACCAAGCAGAACTAAATTTGACTGTATGAAGGTACTCGGATGTGTGGAGTTTTTTCTTGTTGTTAATGTTACTGTAACATAAACCTACTCAAATCTGATTAATATCCTATATTCATCCTCAGAAAGAATTGAAATTACTTCATTATTTACTTTTATTATTATTTGAAATTATTTCATTATTTGTAAATATCTATTTTAAAATTTCTTTCTAATTCATCGGTGTGTTCTCTGCCTAACTTAGTAGATGGCTCTATAGTAACATAATACTGGAACTCATAGAAAGACATGCTAAACTGAAGTCTCATCATATGGGCATTTCACTTACAAGTTTGGATTCAAATCCTATATATTTTAATTCACAAAAGAACAAGAATGCCATTAATTTGAATGAAGTTTAAAGGTACTTGATGCCAAAATGGAATGAAATATACACTGCAGACAAGTATCAACACATTAGAACTTTCTATCTCAACCATTCACCGTTAAATATTTTGTAATATTAAGACAGATTATTTTAAACATTCAATCACCTATTTATATATTTGCTTTTGTTTAAACCATTCAGTGTAGCTGAACAGTTTCCAAAATTGAATACTCATATGATTTATTCTACAAAGTTGTACAGAGTTGTGTTACCACTGGTTGTATGCAATTAAGAAAATTTCAAAGTAAAAATTTTACTATTATTTTTAATGTATTCTTTCACTTGAGAACCTAAGATGGGACTCTGCAGTGCTACAGAAGGGCACAAAAGTTCAGGTAATACCTAAAAAACTGAGGTGTTGGCCAGGTGACAATAAACAGGGTCACAGTTCCACTTCAAAAGGATCATTTTGGATGATTTATAGGGAATATAAGTAAGTGTACAGTGGATTTTTCCAGAAGCTACATGATGTGATTTTGCGATAAATTGAATATCAAAGTAGACATGAGAATCCAGCTGATGCTGTTAAACCAGAAATTAAATTGATTTGCAAGAAACGTACAACACTGGGATTCTTATCACTTTTTGTTTTATAAAATAGCTGTTTCTCATAAGTAGATAATGTAGTCTATAATTTTTAATTTTAATGAACTAATAAATATTTTTAAAATTCTTAACATCGAATGCAGTAAATATAAATAGATATAATTCACATAAACAAAAGTATTTTGGTGTCCTCAATAATTGTTGAGTTGCAAGATGCCCTGAAACCAAAACTTTTGAGATCTGCTCCTCTATTGTATGGAGAATTTAAGTTTACAGTTTATGTTACTCTATACCTTGGTCTTTTTCTTTTTTGATAGCCTGTGTAATAAATGATACCTAATTAGAGATGGGAAAATATTTTTACTTATAAGAGATTCTCCAAAATACAGAAAAATTTTAAGCAAATTTTCTTTTCATTTTAGAGTGTCTATACTCTCTGCTCAATATACATTGTACATTTTAAATTAACTTTTAATTAATTTTAATAAAACTTTCTAGAATAAAAATATGCTTAATGCATTGCTAGCTTTATGGAACATTTATTGTCTTACTGATTTATGCAAATATCCCTATGGAAGAAATTGCTTTAGATCTAGAAAATCACACCTTCATATAAAGATTTTCTAACAGTTAATATTATTGAAATAATAATCCTACCCACTATACAACATATTTGTTAGAGATCTCTATATGTAGGAAAATTCATGTTTTAAGGAACGTTCAAGTCAACTGAGAGAAGTAAGACAAATTTTAATGAAAAATTTGGGGGAGAAAGAAACAGATTCATTAGTGTGAAAATGTATCAGAGTATAGTGGTTCATGAGACTGGATAACCTTTCTCATTTCTTTCTCTTACCTCCATTTCCTTTCCTAGTACATCATCAGCAATTATGGTTTGGAATACTGGGACAGAGTCTGCAAAAGTCTTAACGCTTGAGGTTGCATAAATGTTCTCTTTCACCTTAAAGTTGGGAGAGAAAATTTTGAGTCAAGTCTGCCTGTCAAAAGATCCGATTACGGGATAACTGCTATCTGAGGAAGGCCGTAAATGGATGATGCAAAGAGCTTTGGAAGTAACTTGGGTTCAGAGATCAAAGGCAAAGAATTGGTACTGTTTCTGTCATTCACAGCCAATGACCAGTTGCTTCTTGAGTATTTTAGATCATGAAGAGCATTCCCCAAATACTAACATTTCCTATAGTGTGAGAAACAGCAAGATATAGTGGGACAGTTTGGGGCTCTTATTCAAACAGACTGGACAACTAATTAAAATTCTGTCACTTAGTAGGTAGGTGAATGTGGATAAATTATCTACATATGTTAGATTAATTTCTCATCATGACAATGAGTATAAAATTAGCTTTCAGAGAGTTGGTGAGTTTTAATAACATGTATGAATATGTTAGGATAGTCCAAATCACACAGTAGGTATGCAATAAACATTTTTTCTTATTTTATAGTAAAACAGTATTAAATCCCCAAGAACATGAGGTTTCTTTCACAATTTGAAAACATTGTTTTTAATTCACGTTAGAAGTTCATTATATATAAAAGTTTTGGGCTAGTCTTGTTAAGACTAGTAAAGACTACTAAAAAAATAACTCCTCTGTTACTCATTTTCTCTGATTGGTCTATCAAAGTTTGTAGAGTGATTAATTTCTTAATATAATAAAGTTTTAATATCTGGTGAAAATATAAAAACATTAAAATTATGCTTTTATATATGAGAAGACATTTTATGATATAGTTTTGTAATAAATGAGATTTCTTTTATGAAAAATACTGAAGGAGCAATGGTTATATAAGCTTTCTTCAAATATTCCTTAATATATTTTATATATAATATCTCTCTGTATATCCAAATATGTAGCTATATACCCATATCCATATATATGTTTGACTAATTTTCTTAGTTCACTATTTTTCTACTGCCTTAAAATTCTTAGATAAGTAAATGATTAGTTAATTTTCATGATGAAGCACTGTGAGTTCCTTTTCTATTAATGTATTTAGCAGTGTTCAACTTGAGCTATTTCTTTATTCAAGTTTTGGCTTTGTAACCACACTTACAAATTTGTTGGTTAAAGCACATTAGCTAAAACTATGACCCTAAATCAATTTATGTCTTGTATAATTTGGCTCTGTCCTAATATAAAGGAAAACCAGTTGCTTTATAACTCTCTATGTAAATCTTAAAGAGACAGCACAGTTGTGTAACACACCAGAAAGACATAGAGGAAGATGAAGTATGCAGAAGTGATTGAGTGATTGTGAGGTCATTTTACATTTTCTGGTTTCATTTTGTACTGTAATAATACATACCAGTGTGTATATTATGTACACACACACACACACACACACACACACACACACAGAATTTAGATCTGTATTGCCTAAACAGACACATCTCCAGAAGTTTGAGATGACATATGAGGCCTTAGCTCAAGCCAGATAATAAACACGTTCCATGTTTCTGGAGGTTCAATTTACTTCATAGTTTTTGGGGAAAATATTTTATCATTTTAAAAACTATGGGTGTCTTATGGTATATGTAGTGAAAGGTCTCATGACTTTTTGAGCTAAACCCAAACATAAAAAAAAGCCCTTCCCTTTCAGGAAGATCAATGGAACAGAATAGAGAACCCAGAGGTAAACCCAAGCACTTATGGTCACCTTATCTTTGACAAAGGAGACAAGAATGTACAATGGAAAAAAGACAGCCTCTTCAATAAGTGGTGCTGGGAAAAGTGGACAGCAACATGTAAAAGAATGAAATTAGAACACTTCCTAACACCATACACAAAAATAAACTCCAAATGGATTAAAGACCTACATGTAAGGCCAGACACTATAAAACTCTTAGAGGAAAACATAGGCAAAACACTCTATGACATACATCAAAGCAAGATCCTTTTTGACCCACCTCCTAGAATAATGGAAATAAAATCAAGAATAAACAAATGGGACCTCATGAAGCTTAAAAGCTTTTGCACGGCGAAAGAAACCATAAACAAGACAAGAAGACAACCCTCAGAATGGGAGAAAATACTTGCCAAAGAAGCGACGGAAAGAGGATTAATCTCTAAAATATACAAGCAGCTCTTGCAGCTTAATACCAAAAAAGCAAATAACCCAATCCACAAATGGGCAGAAGACCTAAATAGACATTTCTCCAAAGAAGACATGCAGATGGCCAACAAACACATGAAAAGATGCTCAATATCACTAATCATTAGAGAAATGCAAGTCAAAGCCACAGTGAGGTATCCCCTCACACCGGTCAGAATGGCCAGCATCAAAAAATCTCGAAACAATAAATGTTGGAGAGGGTGTGGAGAAAAGGGAACTCTCCTGCACTGTTGGTGTGAATGTAAGTTGGTATAGCCACTATGGAAAATAATTTGGAGGTTCCTTAAAAAACTAAAAACCGAACTACCATTTGACCCAGCAATCCCACTCCTGAGCATATACCCAGAGAAAACCATAATCCAAAGAGAAACATGTACCATAATGTTCACTGCAGCACTATTTACAATAGCCAGGACATGGACACAACCTAAATGCCCATCAACAAGGGAATGGATAAAGAAGATGTGGCACATATGTACAATGGAATATTACTCAGCTATAAAAAGGAATGAAATGGAGCTATATGTAATGAGGTGGAGAGACCTAGAGTCTGTCATACAGAGTGAAGTAAGCCAGAAAGAGAAAAACAAATATTGTATGCTAACTCACATATATGGAATCTTAAAAAAAAATGGTACTAATGAACCCAGTGACAGGGCAAGAATAAGGATGCAGATGCAGAGAATGGACTAGAGGACATGGGTTTGGGAAGGCAGGGGGCGAAGGGGAAGCTGGGACAAAGTGAGAGAGTAGCATAGACATATATACACTACCAACTGTAAAATAGCTAGTGGGAAGTTGCTGTACAGCAAAGGGAGATCAACTGGATGTTGGGTGATGCCTTAGAGGGCCAGGACAGGGAGGGTGAGAGGGAGTCGCGGGAGGGAGGGGATATGGGGATATATGTGTAGATGCAGCGGATTCACTTTGGTATACCTCAAAACTGGTGCAAGAGTGTAAAGCAATTATATTCCAATAAAGAGCTAAAAAAAAAAAAAAAAGCCCTTCCCTTTCAGAGGGCTCCTTTGGACTAAGGCCTAATATTCCTTCAATGTTAGGAGGACTTCGATAGAAGTATGAGAAAGATCATCTTTAAACTATTCCTATGATTTTGTGTCTTTCATTATAGTCAGTGATTTTATTGGTTTTACTGAGAGAATGTGCTGGTGGAAAGTTTTTGTTTTACCTCTTTTACAGGATTATACATTCCCTCAGGCTGGCACACAGGAGCCCCACAACATGGTTCTACAGTAATTCTCTGGCCTTAATTTCAATTATGCCACTAAATCTATCCCACCCTTCAATGAAATCTGACTCTTGAATGTGCCTGTATACTCATAGATAATTAAAACCTTGGAATGCAAATAATAGGTCTAATACGTTTTATTTTTATTGTTTTACAAATGCCAAATATCATTAAGCTTTGAGGGAGAAAGCCATGTTCTTTATGATGTGAATCAAGCTGGGGGTCAAGCTGGATGGAGAATTCAAGTCTTCTGTCATTTAAGTTCTTACTTTGTGCTATCTCTCTCCACTCATTAAAAAGCCCCCGTTCTCCTTAACCTGACATATCCTTTCCCTTTTCTGATTGTTATAATCTTACCCATTATTCAAAGTAAGTTTTTTTAAATCTAGTAGATTCTAGTAGATTTTGATGATTATTTGTAATAAATTTAATTGATTTTTTTTATTATGCAAAGGGAAGAGCTACCTTAAATCTCAGCTCTTCAAAGTTTTGCTCACTTGCAAAATTATATGAATGCATTTCTAATCATATGAATACGTTTCTAACTTATTAATATTTTGATTTTAATCATCTAAATGTTCTCAACAGTGTGAATGAATACAAGTTAGGCAAATTGATCATTTGGAAGAAAATGCCTTTTCAATCACTCAGATTTCAAATGAATTCCGTAAGCTTTTCAAAACTGAAGAGTGGTTGACAAATTAGTACAGCTTTAATGATTACATGTGATCCCAATTATTTGTCCTTTTACCCTTTCCCAAAGAAACAGAAACCTTTTCAAATAACAATGTAATGGAAATGAGACCAATCCTACATTTCTTAATAGGTATTTTTCACTTAGATTAGTCATAATTTCAAATTACTTCTCACAAGGTCTCCTAATAAAGATACACCCAATTTAAGTAGAGAAAGTGGCATTAAAGGAAGCACAGAATGATTGAAATTGTTTTAGAGACTGCAAATCAATTAGTTTTACTTTCATTGTCAAGTATGGTTTCTTTGTTGTAAATCAAAGAAATTTCTAGGTTGCTTTAATTGGTCGACAACATTCATTATCAAAAGTTTCTTTTCCACAGGCATTATATAACGTGATTGAAAAATGACTAATAGGTAACGTGTGAATTTTTAATTAGGTGGCTTCTGCCATCCCTAAGACTCTACAGAAGGAAATTTAAGTAAAAGAATTTTAATGAAGAAAACAATGTTTTTCTTAGAGGCCCATGATTTATTCCTCCTCCACTATCTTTCTATGGCTCCTTTTCACCCCTGCAGTTAATTAGAGGCACTTCAAACTTAATTGCCATTTCAGAATTTGTGCAGCTCATCACCTGGCAATAGTTTGGTCTTAAACCCTGACTTTTCTGTACTTATTATCATTGATGACCTCTTTGACCATTCTTTGTGATTCTCTTTCCATCTGCTGTTTTGGTGGCAGTATCATTTGACCTCTTGAGGGCCCTTTCACCCAGCTGAGTAAAAATTTACAACTAGTTGGTGAGCCTCAATCTCGTACAGCTAATTAGCCTTGTTCTGTGTCTAGGTTGGCATGTTTTGGCATGTCTATAGGATTAATTGTGAAATGAAGGGATGCAATGTAAAGATGGAGTAATTTTAAAATTCTGCTTTATGTTAGATATCAAAATCATTATTCCTGTGACAAAGAAGTCGTGTCCTGTTGTCCTTTGTTGTTAATTTTGTATACATAATTCATATTTATTTTGCACTCAGTGGGATGCAGACTCAGAATGTGATTAGATGTTTATAGATACTATAATACAAAGTTGAAACTATGATTGAATTCTGCTACTTGTAAGTCTGACAAATAAAGGCATGAATTACGTTCACTGCACTTTTTGGAAAAAAATCACTGAAAAGAGGTGGTATTGACAGCATCATGTTCCAAATCCCACTCACTCCAATATTTGTAAGGTAGTGACAGCAACCACTAGAGAAATAAGAGAATTCTGACCTTGCCTCTGGCACAGAATCATTGAGGTCCTGAATACCTGAATCAAACGTGGGTATTGTTCATACATTACCATCTGCACTATGATAAGTGAATAAACTCAGCAATTGCTTTTTTAAAAAAATACTTCTCTCAAGTGATTCATGAGAGGATTTACATGTGGGGAAACAGATAACCTATTTATTTTCATTGTTCTGATTTATTTTTCCATTATTTGAGTAGCTTAAGACTCTAATAGAAAAGAAAAAAAATAGTTTCAGGTTGTGTAATTTTTTTCAAAAAATTATGAATATATTAGAGATATAAAGTAATAGGACACTGAGGTTATAAAAGACCTAACATATAATGTGAGGAATATTATAGACCTTCAGAAGCTATTTTTTGAAATGATTCTGTGATCTAGCAAGCCCTTCTGTTATTAGCTTTTATTTCAAAATTGTGTCTAAGCTGACCTTGTTATATTTTAAAATAATTTTTTCTGAAAATGTTGAGAGACATAATTATTACCACATAATAATTATAATTATTATGCTTACTGTATTATACTACAAATGTCATGTATGTTATACTACAAATAATCAGAAAATTATGCTCACTGCATTATATCATGTATGTTATACTTTTTCTCTGCATATAGCTGTTATATAGGGCTGTGCGCTGACAATGTATGTGAATTTGAAATAACTACTATTAATAGGTTAAGTATGCTAATGGAAAAAAATTGACAGCATTCAATAAAAGCTGGGTGATGTAAACAAAGAGATGGAAATTGGGAAAGAATCAATAGGAGATGCTAGGCATCAGAAACACTAACAGAAAGAAGAATGCCTTTGATGGACTTTTAAGTAGATTCAGTATTACCAGGGAAAGATCAGTAAGCTTAGAAAGATATACCAATACAAACTTCACCAATTGAACTGCATGTTTTATTGAACTTTTACCATACTATAATTTACATATCTTTTAAAGCACTAAAGCTTGAATCAGTTTACTCTATTTAAAGCCATCATAATTTTTATTTGCTCAATTAATTTGGGGAAGTATTAATATTTATTGGGGAAATTTTAAAAATATCTTATTTTCCTGAAATATTTCAGAATAAGCATGCAAGCCCCCTCCCCCCACTTTTTTTTTTTTTTTTTGGCTGCATCTCAAGGCATGTGGGCTCTTAGTTCCCCAATCAGGAATGAAACGCATGCCCCCTGCAGTGGAAGTATGGAGTCTTAACCACTGGACCCCCAGGGAACTCAAGCCTCTTCTATTTCTTATATATATTTTTTTGTCCATCAGCTAATTAATCTAACTAGGTCACACTAATAAATGGCAGAGTTGTAATTAAAACTTAGGTCTCACTTGACAGTTTCATATGTGAATCACTGCAGTATATAATGATAATTCAATACTAAAGATGTGACAAATAAAATAAAAATATTATATAAAACTTAGGAAATTCATTTAAAATTTTTACAACCTAGTTTCCTTATGTCTTAAAATAAGATAATCCTACTGCAGATCTCACCGGGTTGTCAGAATTAAAGGAGTTAAGCTATAAAAATCACTTAAACATCACTTAGCATGTAGCAAGAACTCAATACATGCTAGAGATTATTCATTCTAGTCCGTGGCAGAGAAAGCTATCACCATGAAATGTTGAGTAGTTGAGACACAATGTATTCAGGTGTTTGTATAGAATTTGTGAATGGGGAAATTTTGTGAAAGTTGAAGCTCATGTGATGATGAACATCCAGACATTCTAGGACATGCTGGGCACGTAGACTGAGAGATCGGACCTGAACCCACGCAGAACAGTGCAGTGGTTACAGACACGGGCTCTCTGGTTCCACCTTTTACTGTTTGTGTGACTTTGGACAAGTTGTTCAATCACTCAGTACCTTCTCCGAAAGACAGTTTGGCCTAGTGATGAAAGTAGTTTCTGGAACCATTTGTTCTAGTTCAAATACTGATTCTACCTCTTACTAGCTTTGGGTGCAATTCCTGGTGGGTTACTTGAACTGCAGACACTTAAATCTTTGAACTTCCTCCCTTCTGTTTACTGCAGTAAGTTTTCATCTGAATTAAACTGATGCATATGTGAATAGTACTGTATATATACTAAGATTACAGCTTGCCATGAAATTTAATAAATGAAAAACAGTGAAGAATTTTATAAAGACATAAATTGCCCCAATGTTAACCTGTATACTTTAAGTAAGTCCCCGGCTATTTTGAAAATATGGTTCTGTTGGCTTTTGTCTCTGTGTCCAGTTCTTCCTGTGTGAGGGATCACCATTGCATGAAGTGGAAATGCTGAGAAGGCTTCTATTTTTCATGCTTCATAAAGCATGCAGTTTTGTTTTACTATCAGTAGGTGATGTAATACAAAAAAAAATCCTAATGTTGAAAAAAATATCATGCCTGTCATTTTGCTAAATGGTAAGTGAACCCTCTAGGAAAGATAAATTAGAGCCTCTGTTGGTCTTTCATCTCCAGACATCTCCTGTGTACACAAGAGGTGGAGATACATGCAACCCTCACTCCTCCTGTAGCCCTCACATCAGAGGTGTGATATGAGCTGCAGGGCCATGCTCACAAAGGATTTTAATCTTCTTTAGAGCCATCACCAGTTTCTTCCTTTTTTTATTTGCTCTTCTCCCTGCCCTATACCACCTTCCTGATAGGTTCTGTTATTTCCACTATCTCCATGTGATTTGCTTGCGGTTCCACATTTTTCAACTCACTATGTATGTCAGGTCATTCCAATTATAAGAAAATAAATAATAATAAAATGCAATTTAATAAAATAAAATTTTAATAAATTTATATTAAATAAATTTTATTTACATAATTTAAATTTTATGTAATAAAATTTATTAAAATTAAAGTTTTTATTTTAAATGAAAATCAGAATAGCTACTTTACAAACTAACACCTACTCTAGCCCAGGGTTTATGCTTGGACCTATTGGATTTTTTTTTTTTTTTGGATATTTTGAAAAATATCCAATTTTTTTAAATACAAAAAATAAAAGCAAGAGCAAATCCTTTCCTTTTCAACTCTAGGAACTTTGCTTGGACTAGAGGAGCTTAAATCTTCAAACTCTGTATGTCCCATTTTCAGTGATTGTAAGAGTTTTATCATACCTCTGTGTTAACTTAAAGGTAAAGAAATTAGAAAAATATTATAAAAATTCTGGTGAATCTTGGTTTAGGTGAGGCTGATCATCTATGGAGAGATTATTCTTGTGTAGTACTTTTTATGTTCTTATGTACTGCTTACTTCCTGAGACCCAATCTGAAATTGAGGTAAGAACTCTAGAAATACCTCCTTACCAAAAATGTCAAAATTATCTCTGTTTGGGGTCAGGGTGACTTCTGCACATTATGCTGTAAATAGGAGATAATTTTTCATCCTCATTAAGAAGTTGGACAGTGCTGTTTTTGAAAGGTTATCTCAGTTCATGAGTGTGGTTTTCTTATGTGTCTATAGGTATGGGTTTGCTCCAGCTATTGTCTTTTGGACCCTCAGGAACTAGAGAAGGGAATCCTTTAATGAGAGGATTTGATGTTTTCCTTGGATTATGAGAACAGTTGTAAGAAGTAAGCTGTTTCAAATGTTCTTCTTTTCAATGCCAGAAGGCCCTCCAGTTAACCATCAAAGCTAGAAGAGAGCCTTGGGAAGAGATAGAATAAGGTGTAAAAAAAGTGTGTCCCACCACACAATCACTGTTCCATGCGCACTGGGTGTTAAAGACATACCGTTTTATTTCATAGTCCCCTGTCTAGTCATTTTTCTGTGGCAGAACCATGCACCGCAGTGGTGATTCTGCAAGATAACTTTAATTCCAGCCAGTAAATCAGAGTCCATTCTCTCAGTCAATTTGACATCCCACATTTTTTGCATCCTACTTCCACAGTCTTTTCCCATATTGGAGCCTACATTCACCCAAGAAGGATCTATCTCCTTTCTGAGGAGTTCCTTTGTAAAACAGGGGCCACACAACCTTTGCTAAGATACTAAAACCAAAAGTTTGTATTACATACATCACCCAGAATAATGGATAATCTTTTTCACACATTGGTATAACCCAAAAAACCTCGCAGAGCCATTGGAGAACAAAGGGAATCATTTTATTCTGATAAAAGCAGTGATAATGCTAATATTCCCGTATTTCTTAATATAATTAAGTAAAAATAAAATGCATGCAAAATTATTTTTCACATGTGCCAACTCACTTCTAATGATGGTTTTCAGAAAATAAATGGAACTAAAATTTTATAGAAGAAAAGGGAGATTATTTTTTAATAGTGGAGGAATAAGCAATAACATAGCTGAAATCAACTAAAAACATAACTTGGAGTTCCACATCCAAATATTCTGTTCTGTGTGAGAATGTGTGTGTGTGTGTCATTGTGGAAGTAATGTCTTAGAGGCCACATCAGAATGTTATTATATGACTTCTAAAAAAAAAGAATGTTATTATATGGCTTCTAATAGATGAAGTTATGATTGTCAAGGGGTTTATAAAAAAACACCTGTTTATGAGTCATCATTTTTTTTCAGTGATGCTGTATTAAGCTGAATATGTTAAATTAAGCTTAAATGAATTTCTTACATTTCAAGCATCAACATTAATCTTACTTTGTAGATGTGATGGCAATAATAAAGTAAAATCTACCTTAAATATAAGGATAAGGAAAGATTGATATTAAAGTTATGGAGAGTTCGCTGATGGCCTAGTGGTTAGGATTCTGCGCTTATACTGCCATGGCCCTGGTTCAGTCCCTGGCCAGAGGACTAAGATCCTACAAGCCACAAGGCTTGGCCAAAAAAAAAAAAAAAAGCAAGAAAAAAAAGAAAAAAGTATAAGTACGAATATATATAATAAAAATAATAAATTAACGTACACTTATATGGATGTAAAAATTGTAATTGTAAGAACTGAAAAGAGGAATAGAATATCAAGGTCACAGTAGAAGATTTTATCATATATCCTTTAGTAACTGTTATAACAGAAAAAAATTATCACTAAAGATTGAAAAAAGTTAAATAACAGAATTAACAAATTTGACCTAAGTGACACAGAATATCTCCAAGAATTTTAGAGTACACATTCTTATCAAGGATATATAAAGTATATATGCTGTGCTACAGGTATTGAGTCTCAGTGAGTTTTAAAGAAAATATGTTCATAGCGGAATGGAAATAAGCTGGAAATCAGTAACGGATACATTTTAAAAATCTTTATATTTTAAACAACTATAAATCAAAGAAGAAATAGTGGGATTAAATATGTTTTGAACTATATATATACATGATAAAATGTGGTCTATCCAAACTTGTAATTTGTAGCTAAAGCCCGGTTAATGTAAGAATTTAAAAATTGTAGAAAACTGAATAATGTTTTCGTGTTCAATTGCTGCTAAGAAGTAGTAAACACATGCAGCTTAAACAACGCAAATTATCTCATAGTCTTGTAGGTAGGAAATCTGGGAAGGCATTAATTGGATTTTCTTCTCACATCTCACCAGGCTGAAAGTTAAGCTTGGTGTCATCTGAGCATTGGGGTCTTCTTCCAAGCTCTTTGGTTGTTGAAAGAATTCCTTTACTTCTGGGAGGTCTGGGGTCCTCAGCTGCCAGAGGCCAGTAACCATTCCCAGTAAAGTGGGCCTCTCTGCAGTACGATTGTTTGCTTTCTTCCATGCCAGTAGGAGAAAGCCTGTCACTTTACCTTTTTAAAAATGGTTTATCTAATAGGCCAGGCCTTTCTAGAATCATCTCCCTTTTAAGTAATTCCAAGTCAGCTGATGACTAGCTGAATCATAGGAGTGATAGACCCTCATGATTCTCTTGTCTTGGCCACGTCACTTCTCCCACTCCCACTCAAGCAACAAGGATTATACATGATCTGGGACAGCCATCTCAGCATTCTGCCTGCTGTAGATAATAAGGGGATGTGTATTGTCAACATATTTATGCTAATATATTCAAATGTTTACATGAAATGTGCACTTAGAAAACGACTTGAGAAAACTGAGAGAAGAAATTTTAAAATGGAAACATTCCTATAACTAAAAGTAACAGATCTGGTAATGATTTCTTTTTAAAATCCTCATAAAAAAGTCACAGCTCAGATAACATTACTATTCATTCTATCAAATTTTTAGAAAAATATAACATTCTCACAGAAACTATTTTCAGAAATAGAAAATAAGTTCCCAACAATATTTTTCATGCCAACATAAATTTGAACTAAAATAAAAAGACAGGATTATTGAAAAACACTTGCCTGGCAGTATCATTCATGAGTATAGATGCAAAAATGATAAAATATGAGCTAATCAAATTCAGCTGTACATAAAGTAGATGATCATGATGAACTGCTATAAACTGAATGTTTGTGTCTTCCCTAAAGTTCATGCTGAAACCTAATCCCCAGTGTGAAAGTATTTGGAGGAGGGCCCTTTAGGAGGTGATTAGATCCTAAGGTCTAAGCCCTCAGGAATGGGATTACTGCCCTGGATATAAGGGTCGAGAGCACTCCCTTGCCCTTTTCTGCCATGTGAGGGTACAATAGGAAGGTGGCAGTCTAGGAAACGGGAAGCAGGTGCTCACCAGACAGCAAATCAGCTGGCACCCTCATCTTGGACTTGCCAGCCTCCAGAACTGGGAGAAATACATTTATTTATAAGCTAGCCAACCTATGGTATTTCTTTAATAGCATCCCACATGGACTAAGACAATGACCAAGTCGGGCTAATTTCTAGAAAAAAGAGTTCTTTATCATCTGAAAGTGAACACAATTCCACATTTTTTTATTCATTCAAAAGAAATAAAACAATATAATTATCACCTTGTATCAGAACAATGTACCACATATTCGTAATGCAAAATCAGCAAAAATGAAATAAATTGTCTTAAGTCAGGTTCCCTAGAAGGACCTGGAATCCCCGAGGCAAGGATTCATATGCATGTGCTTTATTGAAAATCTGTTCTTTCAGAAAATCCTGTAAGGGAGAACAAAGGCAAGAAAAAGGGCAGAGCAAAAATGAGATCTCTGGTAAAGCTTAGCTTTAGTATCATTCACAGGTAGCTTCTGGGATAGAAACAGCAAAACTGATATTTTACTTTTGAAGCAAGATGCCTGGAATTCAATCTTCCTATCATTTCCTTGTCTGCCACCTAAGGGAGCATAACCTCCCACCTATCTTTCTTTTATTTATTATTATTATTGTTTTTGTTTTTTGGAGGCTTCCTTTAGCCAAATGCCATGCTCTAGAGAAGACTGCAGAATTTAGTGATCAGTCCCAGTACTCACAGCAAAAAGGCTATTTGGGCTAACCGTTTATTCTGGCAAGGGAACATCCTTAATGTGATAAAATATATATAAAAAAACCTTCAGCGAACAGCATAATTAATGAGCAAATATTATAACTTTTCACTTTGGGATCAGAAATGGGTCAATAATGCTCTTATCACCATATCTTATACGTTATACAAGAATTCTTAGGTAAATGAGGGAAAAAGTTGTTGTAATTGTAGAGCTGTATACAGTTGGATGTTTGTTACAGGTGCCAAATCTAATATTATTTTTCTAAAATATGATTCAGAGGAATTATATACTAAAGTAATACAAAAACAGAAAAAATATTGGAAAAATTACTATCAAACTTCTTAATCTAAAATTAACACATTTAATATGCTTTTGGGAAATTTATAATGAAAGAATGAAAATACCTTAGTAATTATTTATGTTAATAATTAGTAATTAAATATATCTCTCCAAAAGTGAAAAAGGAAAAAATATGCACTGAAATCTATTATATCTATCATTCATTATGGACTAATTCAAACAAATATTTTCAATGATTTCATTTTCAATACAGTTTTATTAGATTTTATAAAATGCAACAAAATGATTTTACTGTAAGTTTTTAACTAGGGACATTTAAAAAAAATTACTTTCCATTCAAATTTATACTGAAATGTATATCAACATATACTTCTACATTTTTAGTTTCAATCTTAAAACATGCTTTGCACATATAATCCTAATCTGAACCATCAGATTGCAATGAATATTGGGTTAAGCACAGATTTATATTCAGAATTTTTCACTAAGCCATAAGAAATTCTGTCAATATATATGATTAAATTTCAAGTAATATCTGAAATTTCTTAGATCACTGAAAAATTATATACTGGAAGGCTCACATAATATATTCAAGTAAGATTGAAATGTTAATTAAATGAAATTTCAAGTTTCTTTTCCCAGTTATGTTATATGTATTCCCTTACATGTGTATGTATACATATATGTATATATGTACATATACAGAATTTGCCCATCAAAACATAGATGTATGTATGTATACAATACATACACATGGAGGGAAACGGTTGAATTTTGGAAGATAAATGCTTACAATTATTTCTCAAAATTTATTAACAACACGTAATACAAATAATCCAGTGAGGACAGTTTAAGTGCAAGAAATGGAAAAAGATACAGCCAGTTTTCTATTGTTGCTGTAACAAATTACTATAAACATAGTGGTTTAAAACAACACACATTAATTGCTTACAGTTCTTCAAATCAAATTAAAAGGCTGATGTTAAGTCTGATGCAAGCCCATTCCTTTGGGAGGCTTTAGCGTTTACAGTAGTCCCCCCTTATGCATGGTTTCACTTTCCATGATTTCAGTTACCTGTGGTCAACCACAGTCTGAAAATAATAAATGGAAAATTACAGAAATAAAAAAATTCATGTTTTAAATTACACACTGAATCACAGACCTAAATGTAAAATGCAAAACTATGAATTTCCTAGAAAAAAATATGGGAGAAAATATAGGTGGCATTGAGTTTGGCAATGACTTTTTAGACACGACACCAAAAGCACAATTCATAAAAGAAAAAATTGATAAGCTAGACTTTATTAAAATTAAAAGCTTCTGTGAAAGACACTGTTAAGAGAATGAAAGGCAAGCCACAGCCAGAGAGAAAATATTTACAGTAGACATATATGATAAAGGACTGTTACTCCAAATAATTCGTTATTCTTAAAACTTAACATTAAGAAAACAAGTAACTCAGTTAAAATTGGGCATAAGACTTGAACAAAAACCTCACCAAAAAAAAATATATATATAGATGGCGAACAGCCCTTTGAAAAGATGCTTCATATCGTATGTCATCAGGGAGATTCAATGTAAAGCAACGAGATACCATTACCTAACAATTAGAATGGACAAAATCCTAAACACCAACAACCTCAAGAAGAGGCAAGGTTGTAGAGTACAGGAATTCTCATACATTGCTGGTGCAAATGCAAAATGGTGCAGCCACTTTAGAAGACAGTTTGGCAGTTTTATACAAAGCTACACATAGTCATACTATATGATCCAGCAGTTGCACCCCTTGGTTTTTACTCTAATGACTTTAAGTCGTTTGTACACACTAAAACTTGCACCTGATTGTTTATGGTAGCTTTATTCATATTGCCAACACGGAAGCGATCAAGATGTGCTTCAATAAATGAATGGATAAACAAACTGGTATATCTAGACAACGGAATATCATTCAGTGATAGAAGGAAATGAGCTGTTAAGTCATGAAAAGACATGGAGAAATCTTAAATGAATATTTTAAGAGAAAGAAGTAAATCTGAAAAGATTACACACTGTGTGAGTCCCACTATATGATATATGTAAAGGCAAAAGTAGAAGGAAAAAGATGAGTGATTCCCAGAGTTTTGGGGGAAGGCAGAGAGGGATGAATAAGTGGAGCTCAGGGCAAGTTTAGGACACTGAAAATATTCTCTGTGATACTGTAATGATGGATACTTCTCATTATGGTTTTGTCAAAACTCGTAGAGTGTACAACACTGAGTGAACCCCAGTGTAAATTATGGACTTTAATTAATAATAATGTATCAATATTGGATCATCAATTTTCACACTAGTACCATACTAATGCAACATGTTAATAATAGGGGAAACTGTATGTCTGTGGGGGTAAGGGGGTATATGCGGTCTGCTTAAGTTTTTTTGTGAGCTATAACTACTCTAAAGAATTCTAATCAAAAACAAAATAGAGTTGAAACTGGTAGAGTTGGCCTTAAATTTATTTTTTAAAAAGTACAGGTTCCCAATTTTTTTTTTTGATATCTATGAAGAATAGTGTCTATTTGGTTTTCCAGGGATAGTTGTCAATATTTATTATTAAATACTCTCTGTCTCCTTTGAGACATTGCCTAATTAATTATTGTATCTTCTTTATCAAATTTTCATTTTCTTTTCAACTACCATTTCCTTCCTCAGTATCTGTGAACACAAGCAGACGTGTTTCCTGGAGTTTCATCTGCACATTCTCCTTAGTGGACAACTTCTTTTAAATGCCCATATATCATTTAAAATTCAGCATGTATTAAACAAGATAAATCTTTCCCTCAAAAGAAACAGCTCCATCTCACTACTCCATCTATCCACTATTATGTATCCTAAAGTTAGACCTTGCCAAAGGAAGTTGAATTTTCCCTTGTCCTTTCTTTAAGTAGCCAATCAAACACTTAGTTTGCCATTTTTCAGAATGTCTCTCAATCAATTTTTCCCAATTCCCACTGTCACTGTCTTTCCTATTAACTCATTATTCCATGCCCAGATTGCTAAAATGGTTCTCTGGATAGCCTTCTGACTTTCAATTTTGTCCATTCCTATTTGTATTTCAGAAAGCACCTAGGTCAATCTTCAATAACAGATTAGTCTAACATGCTTCTTAAATTTTATCAATGTTCCATCTCTAATATGGTCTTAGAGATCAGCTGAATCAAATTTTTGCCAAACATGCCAAGTATATTCTTAAAGCGTCTGTGCAATTTATGCTATTTTTATTCTGAAATGCCTATCTTATTCTTGACACACTCCAAGTATGAGAAAAATATAAAGAGCTCTTTGGTCAAATTTGAACTTCAGATTATCTGTTTTTATTGCTGATATTTAGGGTTTTTTTTTAATCAACAGTTTTTCCCCCTTAACTCAGTTCACCAGTTTTCTTTATTCCTTTTAGACTTGGATGCAATTATTTCACTAATGTCTTCATCCTGAATGCACGTTGATATAAATTAAGTTTAAGACGAATTCTTCCTTTACCCATATACCTCTGTATTCTAATTTTGCAACTTCAGTTAATCTAAAATTAATGACTAAGCAGTTGATGTCAGATAAATGAAGGAAGTTTTGGAGGGAAATCAGTAAGTTAGAAAACTTTCAAAATATGTATGTAACAAAATTTTTTAAATCAAAATTACATTTTCAGCCAAGCGGTTAGTAAAATTGAAAATTGTGCAGCTCAACTGTGTATTAAAAAATAGAGGGCTGGTTCATGTTGTAAAGAGCATTTTCCTCTGCTGACAAACAGAAATTGCTGTGAACTCTTATACACTATAGCAATTCCTTTTTGAAATGATGAAGAACTTCTTTTAGAAGTTAACCTTTAAGGAACTGATGTGCATTCTGTTTGAAGAGCGTTTTGATTATGGGTAAAAGAGTATGTATTGTAGCTTACCATAAATGATATTGCTTCATAAGACACCATAGCTGACCCAAAATATCTCTTCTGGAAAAATAATGACCTTAGAAATTATTTGAGAAATAATATGTCTTTCAAGCAGTGAGATCCCTTAAGCCTCAGGCTTTTTGTAGTACCACATGGGGGAAGGAAGGGCAAATACATTTATCTTAATGATATTTTTTATTAATTTTTATTGGAGTATATTTGCTTTACGATGTTGTGTTAGTTGCTACTGTTATAGCAAAGTGAATCAGTTATATGTATACATATATCTCCTCTTTTCTGGATTTCCTTCCCATTTAGGTCACCACAGAGCCCTGAGTAGAGTTCCCTGTGCTATACAGTAGGTTATCTATTTTATAGATAGTATCAACAGTGTATATATGTCAACCCCAATCTTAATGATACTTAAATGGGGAAATAGTTTTGTAAATCTTTAATTACCTGAGAAATATATGGATTCGTCTCATTAAATATTATTTTACACGGGATCAGAAGCATGCAAATGAAATATTACCCTATGCCCTCTCATCTGTGTTCTAACAAGAGCTGAATTTTCAGTGGGATGGCATAGTCTAGGGATGTCAGAGAACGAATAGTGGAGATGACCTACAGGAAGAGGAAAGTGGAAAGCAGGGACTAGAAAAGATTCTTGTAGAGAGGAAAGAGAAGTGATGACAGCCAGACAGCATCAGGGAGTTCCAGGGTGGGAAACAGGTAGCGCTTTTATTTAAGTGGGTAGAGCACAGGGGTTGGGGGCATGTTAGAAGACAGTGCCCTCTTAATGAAATCTGTTGGAAAGGCAAAAGATCCAGGCACCAGGTTTTCCTTTAAGAACAAAAGCATGAATAAGCCCTTGAGGAGGAAACTCAGTAGGAAGAAAAGATTTAGAATGAAGCATGAGGATTAACATTTATTTATTGCCTGCTGTGTGCTAAATATTGGCCTATGTATTTTGGAAAAGTTATTTTTGTTATTTAGTCGGCAATGCAATGATTTATTCATTCGTATTCTTCTTTAAATATTAAAAACCTCACACAGGAAAATAGTACACCGTTGGATATTCAGTTTAGTACTGTCCAGTTTCAAAGATCATTTTCTTATCTACTCTATTGGCTCTCTAATTGACCATTAGGGTACCAGACAGGGTTGTGTCATGGACGTAGGATGGCTAAGGCTGTCAATGGTGGTTAAGCATACCATCAATGAGTAAAACTATGAAGAGAACAAGCAGTAAAGGTGAATTGCTGCTTAACCCATTAAGTTACTATGCGAAAACCCAAACTGATAGAGGCTCCAGCTTCACTGCATATGACCCATGATCATCTTTGAATTACACAGCAGAGACAGAGCTAGAGGGGTTGCATGTCTTAAATGCATCTGCTTAGAAATGGAATAATGCCCTTTCATTCACAACCCATTTCCCAGAAATAGGTTCCGAGCCTGCCTATGAACTATGAAGAGAATGGGAAATGTTGGCAAACTCATGGATATTCAGTGAGTAGTAAATGAGAATTCTGTGAAAGTTGTATACAAAAACTGATGAAACTATGTTTTTCTGCTCCTTTAGTTGATGTGTGAATGAATTCCAGTCCAATTGTATGTCAAATTTCCTGGAAACATATTTTTCGAGCTCGTCATATTAGATTTTTACTTCTTCCTAATTTTAGGGTTTCTTTTATGTTTTGTGTATGAAAATTATATTTATATATATTTTTTACATTTCATTCAACTTTATATGGGGATATGTTTTGCTCTAACTTTTATCTTTACCTGAAAATTCAGTTTCTTGCCTAGTAAGGGTGTTTTACCACATTGAAATATATCATTATACTTTGGTTTGTATTTTCGGTTGTTTTATGTTTTTGTTTTTTTATCTATTATTATTTTCTTAGAAAAAAGACTTTTACTTTGGCTTTACTTTCTGATGTGGCATATATTGCATACATCATGTATTTGTTTAATGGGAGTATTTAGTTTTAAGTTTTAATCTGTTTTCTCAAATTCCTCAAGTTATCAAGAAGTGAAGCTGTATCATTTTAGATTTTTCGTTGTATGTGAAGGTAATTTACATAAAAGCATAATTTCAGATCTCTTTGGTTGTATACTACTCATTTTTAAAATATCACTTATGTATGATTTTAAGGCCATTTTAAAAACTTTATTAATATCAACAATAGACTTGTAAAATATAAGCAAATACTCTATATGATAGGCACTGATTAACAGATAAATACTAATCCATTAACTTTAATCTTATACTTTTATCTATCTTTTAATTAACTTAATCTACTTTTATTAATTTAAAAATTATTTATAAACTGTATATGTGTGTGTATAGATGTACATACATATATGTATGTTTAAATCAAAAAGATAATTTTTCACAATAGGTAAAATGATGATTCTCCTACAAATATAAAATGAACACATCAATCAATTTCTTGACTCATTAATTAAGGAAACACTAAAATGTTATAACCAGTCCAAAGGAAAACTCAAATGAACACATATATATAGGTCAATAGGAATTATAGAGTGCACTTAAAGATATATGAAAATAAGTTTATCTATTGGAAATAATCACTTGCATTCCAGGTGATGCAAATAATTTGCATTTTTACTGTTAAGAATTATTTGCATTTCTCAGAGACAAAATAAGGCTGATATAACTCTGAAAGGTACATTAGATAGGAAACTCTCTTTTTGATGGACCCTAAAAGTCCCACAATTTTTCCTGCAAATGAAAAATATTACTTCTTTATTATGAACATGAAACGAAATGTACACAATGATAAATTTTTAAATGAGGTAATGATAAAGAAGACAATTTTAATATCATGCTAACTCTGGTAATTTCACACTATTGTTAACCAGTATTTAAAGGTCCAAGTTACTTAGAGTAACAGTTTATTACAGTATAGTGGATTAAAAACCCATACTTCAAAAAATCTTGGTAATTTAAACGTTGTCTGAGAAGATTAACCACTGTTAGTCCAAAGTAGAGACTGTAACCCATTAAGCCACAATGAATCATAATTTGCTGAAAACAAAAGAACAAGGGGGAGCTGCGGCACCACTAATAGAATTCTAGCATCATATAGTACGTGTGTTGGTCTGTTGCCTCTCTAACTGCATTTCCAGTGTCTGGCTATCATTCGTCTAGCTGATTTTGTTGGACTTAAAGGAATCTCCTGTTCTCCCTCCTTGGATTTCTGACTTTGTGGAGTGTTATACTGAAACATTCAAACACTTGTATTTCTTCCTTTGTCAGATGCAGCACACTGCAAACAATAACTCCCACCATGCAGCTCTCCTAACCCCTTTCCTTCTCTGCCGCTTGTAACTACTCGCTGCAATCCATGCAAGGCAAGACCGCGTGTCTATTTGTGCCCTAAACTTGATGTCTTTGAGTACTAACACATATAGACATGCATTAAATATAGAAGTGTATGTACTGATGTGATAGAGTTTGAAGGGGGAGAATGATACAGCTCAGACAACTCAGAAAACAATTTACAATATATATTAAGAAATATGAGTTACTGAATTTCGGTAATGAAAGCCATATGTTTATGAGTTAGGAATTAACAGTGATTACAGATGAGATATTCTCCTTTCTTGACCTTTTCTTTCATTAAAAGACATTCTTTTTACTCTTTTAGTCTTTTTCTGTGAGCATTGTCTTCAGAGTCTGGAGAATTCTTGATGGCTATTCTAGGTTTCCAGATTTTTTTCAATATTGTGTTGACCTAAAAAAAAAAAAAGCACAATGTGAGAGTTGCTAGTTAAGTTTCATTTGGGGGAAAATGAAGACTGCAGCCCTGGAGACAGCATTTCAGATAGCTCTGAGAAACTGCTCCAAAGAGGTTAGGGGGAAGGTCAGTGTATATGTGATCTTGGTGAAGGAAGAGTATATGTAATCAAACACATATTTTGTAGAGGGTTCTGCTGGTCACCAGGAGCAGACATCACCATGAAGGGATTTAGTGCTTTTCTAGATATGAGGAGATGCAAGGACTGGCTCACAAAATCAGCTCCTGAAAACATCTAACTATCTGAAGACCTGTTCCACCTGTTTTTCCAAAGCACAAAGCATGGAGTGTCTCATTCCTGGTCTCCACCCTGAATTCCCTTCAGGGGGTGTTGAAGGTCTGCAGATGCAGCAGCACGTGTGGTTTAATCCTTGCAGAGGTAGATGGCATGTGCCCGTGGCAAGTGCCAATTGTAGTTGACAATTTCGTCTTCGTATATTTTCATACACATTTCAATTACAAGGATGTGGCAAAGTGAGACTTCAGTTTGGCATCCTGGTTTGGATGTCCCAATGTTTATGTGCAGCCCTTGCTTTGCTGGAATCATTTGGGTTTTTTTTTTGTTATTTGTTTTTTGGTTTTGTTTTTTTTTAAGAACTTTTACTGAGATACAGTTAACATACAATAAACTGCATATATTTAGAGTGTACAATTTGGTATTTTTTTTTCTTATTAGTAATCTATATATGGCAATCCCAATCTCCCAATTCATTCCCCACCCCCAACCCTCCCCGCTTTCCCCACTTGGTGTCCATATGTTTGTTCTCTACATCTGTGTCTCTGTTTCTGCCTTGCAAACCAGTTGATTTGTACCATTTTTCTATATTGCTGGAATCATTTGTAATGCTTGGTACATTGACCACTCCTTCTAGCAGTTTCCTACTCTCTTTTAATTTTCCTGCTCTGTCTCTCTGTTCCTTCATGGATTTTTCTTGCGTTATCCCTTAAGTTAACTGGTCACTGTAGACTTGCCTTTTTTCTAGCTACTCTCACTAGTTAGCTTGAAACCACACAACTCAGATTGGGCCTTGAAGGCACGGGCCAAGACTAAAACCTGATCAAAACCCAGATTGGGGCTGGAACCCACTGTCTTTTAATTGAGATCACACACCTGGTCTCAGGACTTAATGAAGGTCAGATTCTTTATGTCTTGTCACAGAGAGCATCAGTGAGAGACAAAGTGATAAGTAAGAAGTGGATTCATTTTGAGAGATACACACTCCATAGACAGTGCAGTCCATCTCAAAAGGTGAGAGAGAGACCCCCAGGCATGGGGTTGTCTCGGAAATTGAGAGTGGCCAAGGAAGAAACACACTCCATGGACAGAGTGTGGGCCATCTCAAAAGGCGAGAGGCCCTAAAATATGGCGTGGTTAGTTTTTGTGGGCTGGGTATTTTCATAAGCTAATAAGTGGGAGGGTTATTCCAACTATTTTGGAGAAGAGGTGGAGATTTCCAGGAATTGGGTCACTGCCCACTCTTTGACCTTTGATGGTTGACCTCAGACCTGTCATGGTGCTGTGTGTCATTTAGCTTGCTAACATATTACGATGAGTGTTTAATGAGACTCAAGGTCTACTGGAAGTAGAATCTTCTACCATCTTGGGCCTGGTTGGTTCTATCCAGTTTGTGTCATATCCTCAAGGGCTTTGTCATTCTTGTAAAGGTTGTGCCCTGTCCCCTTCCCTCTGGTTTCAGGCTCATCCATTTAGCTACAACCGTAGCTACAATTAATGCCATTGATCCCTTTATATCTCAGGCCAATGAATGTCTGATAAACTCCAGAATGCCGTATCTCTCAAATATACCTCCTCTTCTTTATCCTCACTGGCCATGCTTTACTTCAGATCATCAATATCTCTTTCCTCTGTTACCACAACTGCTTCCTAGATGACTATGAAGCCTTTAGGCTGATAGTCCAACAATCCAGCTTTTATCTTGCCTGTCAATGATTCATCTAAAATAAACTGTTTTCAAGACTTTTTGTTTTTTTCTAAGGCTTTCAAGAAAAAATCTAGCTCGTTGTCATGACAAACAAGGGTGTAATGAGCTCTTTAGTGGCAATTCCACCATTCCTTCCATAAATGACTGTGCTCTCTTTGACTTCTATGCTTTTGTCTTTGGCCCAGAATACACAGAATCCTTTCTACCTGCCTAATGCTTTCAAAGAAAATCAGAGCTGGACAGACGTTAAAGCAGGGAAGGCAAATATTATTCAGCACTATTGCACTAGGGGAAAATAGAGTCCAGTATAGAAAAGGGCTTCATTCTAAATGCAACAGGGGCAAGTGGGGATAGCCAAGGAGCAAGGGGGCTAGTGTATAGAAAATTACTAAGAGGAAACATCAAATGCGTGGGTGCGTGGGGTGGATTCTGGCTGAACTCACCTAGTAGGTGTCCTGCTGAAGGCAGATCAGGGTAATCAGATACCAAGAGTAGGGGGTGAGAAGTTTTAATCACAAACCAAGGGTGATCAGGTATCAAGGGCAGAGGGACTCTTGCTAAACTGACTTAGCAGGGATCTTGCTAAAACTGTATTTTATAAGAAAGTGCACAGATGGGCCTAGGTGAAGGTTCAGGAGCCTGACTAAAATTTGGTCAAGCAAAGAATATTTGTCAATGCCTACTCATTGCATGAGACTGATCTTGGGTAACTTTTTTTATTTTTTTGTAAAATTTTCCTTGAGCATTCTCCCATAAGGACCAGTGCATGTTTCTATTAAAGCATGCATTATAGCACATTGCAAAATAGTCTTTTGTTAACATTTCTTCAATCTTTTCTACAACTAAACTCTCAGTTCTTTAGGGCATTAACTTTCTTGGGTTCTCAGTGCCAGGCACGGCATCTGACACATAGTAGACACTCTATAATTTTTGTTTTGTTTTGTTTTGTGGTAAAAAGGAAAGGTATGATATTTAAATTTGTATGAGTGATAGCATATGTTTTTAAGTAATTTTTGATTGAAATATGATGAAGGTAAGAATAAAGCGATATTAGGAAAGGAAAATAATATTTGCTGAAAGCAAACCTCTTCTAAGTTACATTTTTATTTTTATACATAGCTCCTCTGCCTGAAATATATATGAGCAATGATTTGTCTTGTATTTATAATATAGTTCTGTGAAGTTGCATATTATGATGACATCATTCATATTTTGATAGTTTGTGATAGAAATCTAATATTTAGTAGCCACAATGCTAATGAAATGGATCGATGTTAGCTATTTAAAATTGGTGGTTACATATTTACTTAGTAGGTTTTCTTACCTGCTGCTACTGACAAATATGCTGATGATTTTCAGCGCTGGGAAAGATCTCTACATATCTTTACACAGGGAGCCAGATGGCCTTCCACCATGACCTTTGCCCAGTGCTATTAGCCTCCAGGCGAGCTGAGAAGCTCTGGCTCATTATCCACAACCAGATGTTTTCTACTTCTCTATCACTATTGCTAAGTGGCAGTTAATGTCTAGCACAATGAGTATTTGCTTGAACCTATGATCCATGAAATGCTGTCTCTTAAAATACAAATACCACCCACTAGCAGAAACTTCTCTCTGTGTATTTGTAATTCAATCATTCTTCTTTATTAGAAGTCCTGCCATAATCTTAGCAATATTTTATGTAATATTTTTCTATCTTTCTCAGCTGGCAGCAAGTAAGGCTATTTTAGACTAAGAAAGAATAAAGTTATAAATTCAAATAATACAGAAGTTACTTCTGAATATTTATGTTCCAGATAAATTATCACAATATATTAACTCCATAAACAGCATACAAACATGTAATTACCCCATCACTTTCCTGAAAGCCTGACACTAAGAAAGGGAGTAGAAGCTATTTCAGTTACTAGCAAGCTGTATGCCCTGACAGGTTTAATAGTCAGTTTTTCCTGAGTTTGGCTAATGAAAGTCAGTCTTTCAGAGTCTGCTCTATTCTGGGTAAACTGATAAAACTGAAATTACAAGTAGACGTGCAAAGTATGGTGATGTAATTAGGGTAAGGGGTGTGGTGCATATTTATCTAACTGTGTGCTAAGCCAGGCAATATATGAAATATTATGTCTGGCGTGATATTTTCCGGGATTTTCTTTCAATTGTGAAGGCCTTTCACAGTACATACTCATTTTAATGCCAGAGATAGTAGAAAGAAGGATGAGTGTCTCTTACTACTGATAAAATGAATTTATATATCAGGATCCACAAAATGGAGGCTGCCTCAGTGACCCTAACACATCACAAATCCAAACCTAAGTCAGTCTGTACTTTCCGGAAACACTAACAAGAAACATTAACGTGCACCAATCACAATCCTCTCAGTTTTAGCCAGTTTATTTTACTCTGGAAAATAAGACCTGCTAGCCTTATAATGAAATCCCTGACTTCCTAGCCAACAGTGCCCTGTGTCTGAATTGCCTTTTCTAACATTCTGTAAAACTCACTTTTGCCCCAAATCCCTCGGCCAGAGGACTCCACTACTTGTGAGACACTGTACTTCCCTAATCCATGGACTGTTTTCCCTTGAATGAAGAACATCAAACTCTTTGTTACTAAATTGTTTTAGTTTCATCTTTTGACATCATTAAAAACTTTATCAAAGATGGTTGCAATTTTTATTGATTGGTAAGATATACCATAAAACTAGCCCTTCTTTGCAAAAATATTGCATTATTTAGTGGACTATGTAGACTGTTGATCTGTCAACATTTATTTATTTATCCAATTAAGTATTTGTCAGACATTTTCTGATAAACTGTGTGTACTGGTAAGCATTAGAAATAGAAGGACTTTTAAGGAGAATTCAGCAACCAAATTTTGATGAAAAGGCTCTCTCCTTTGCTTTCATCCTTTTTCTCACTAAAGTATGGGGCTACAGTCTTCAATAACTAAAGTTATTTTCATGTCAATTGACTATCTCACAAATATCTTAAGTCAAATTTTGACTGCAGATTGTATGACTTCTTTTCCCTTTGGGAAATTTGTTTTAATAATATCAATTTGGGAATTATTTGTCTTAGTTTCAAATGTGATTTTTTGTATAACAATGTAGATGGATACAAGGAGATGCCATAGACAGGGCTGCCAGTGTCCCATATGAAGTGCATTTAATGAAATGTATCTAAGTTGCTGCTCCAAACCAGAGCTAATGGCTTGATAAGCAAATATGATTGAGGCTGGATTTTATACTTTACTCAGTTCCTAAATGGGGCCCCTGTGCAAAATGCCATCTTGTAAACACATGCAGAGATCTGGCCTTTGATGTGATTTGTCCCCTAATTGAGGCCTACTACATGAATTAAATATGACTCACTATTGATTTTATAAGAATTGGATTCTTCTTTGGATTAAAAATGATGCTGAGATAATATTTTTTTTATTTGACTTTTAGGCAGAACATTCGTTTGTTCCTTATGTAGCAAAACCATGATTATCCCAAAGCAAAATTAACCATGTGTAATAACCCACATCTTCCAGAAGCACTGCCAGAGGCAGCATTTAAAGTATTAACACTTTGGGAGTTGCAATGCTGGGGCAGTGAGGGTGAGGAGAAGAGAAAGAAGGAAGTAAATGCAGCAATATTGTGCTATAACCTTACCTACCTGGTTACTGCTTCAGTTTGAACTGCAAAAAGGCACAGGAAGCTATTTCTCAGATATGTTTGCTCCGCATGGAACCTGATCTGGAAAGTCTGTAAGCAGAAAATTGCAGCTAGCAGTATTTCATAGAAGAGAAGGGGTTGGTGGAGCTCTGGTCTGCTCTGATCCCTCTTTTGCATTAGTCTAGGTATGTCATAGGAAGCTTACATTCCAGATTACATCCTCTTGCCCCTCACAGGTTAGCCCAACACCACCCTGTGGTAGGAGATTTCATCCAAATCTACACCTGGATGGGTGATTTGTTTCATGTTTCACTAAGAAAGAGAAAAGAGGAGGTAGATGATAGAGGAAATTTGAGAATGTGCACAGTGTGTGCCTAATAAACACTCCTGGGTATTTCCATAGTAATTAATTCTCATGGCTAGAGGCTACATACGATAGGTCTTAGTTTTTACTATGCCTGTTTCTCACACTAGACTCCAGGGTCCTTGAAGACTTGTACGGTTCCTATTGTTGCCTCATCTATGTTCCGCATATTGCTGAAAACATAATAGGTGCAGAGTAAATAAATGTTAAATTAATGGTTGGGTATATGAAGCAGAAAGCAAAGAGATGGTAATTCTCACTCAAGTAGTTTAAGTAGCAATGGAATGTAGCTGTTGTGTTTAAGAACAGAAAAGCAGAGAACATTAATTCTTCACACCTTAGGGCATATTTGATGCCAGTTTGTTTTCACTCTTCAGGATATTTTCTCTCTTCTGTTTTACTCAGGATAGGCACCAAATGGAACATAGGGAATGAAAGTATCGAGAGCCTATTTATCACCATTTGTGGAATTTGAATAGAGTTCTGGAGTGACCTTGAAAGCAAAGGAAAGATTCACTTTCTTCAGGGTCTCAGTGAGCTAGGCTAATATCAGTGTCCTCTAATTAGAAGTGTAAAATCATCTATTTATGAAAAACCAGCCAACCAATGAACATCCTATATCTACCACGTGAAAACTCTATAGTAGGTTCACAGATGGACACTAAAAAAGTATATGTTGTATTCCTGTATTCCTTAATAACTCTCCCTTCTGTGTGTAGATTTTCCAAATTTTAGAAGTCTAAGAGCCAGTGGGGATGGACCCACTTCAGAGCACAGAGCATTGGTTGGATAAACAAGACTGACTAGGAGCAAGAAATTTAAAACTGTGTGGTTTTTGACTAAGCCCTGTGTCCTTCTGCACATTGACAGCTCCACTTCCATAAGTCATAAATATCTCAAACTTAACATGCAACTAAACCCATTCCTAAATTATATAAACCTCAATATAATATGGAGGATAGCATTTCATAATTGGAGACAACTTCTTAAATTTAGCATACTTAATTTTATTGAAAATAAAGTATATTGCTTTTCTAATTTTGTCACAAGTAGACAAAAACTTTGTCAAAGCTAATATCACTCTTTAACTTTGGAAATAACTCAATTCAACCTTAGTATTTACTACTGAAGAGATAATACCTAAACGTGTGTGTATGACGTGTTAAAAAATAATGTAGCCAGTGAGCAATGAAACTGGCATAGAAACCTGGCTTCTGATATTTATTTTAGCATTTTATTGCAGACCAGAACAAATGAATTATAATTTGAGTAAGCTCTGAATCAATCCATGCTTTCTTGCTGGTGTGTTGTTACTGTTCATTGTTAATATCCTCTCTACTCTATTAAATTCCTTCCTTTTAAACTTGTTCTTTTTCTTTTCTTTCCTGTAACCTTTCCCTATCTACTCCTGTCCTATCTCAAATCAGAGACGTTTACACTCTTAGCTAATAACAGACATTTCTTGATGTTGAATGGTTTAATATAAATCTTCAGGGTTTGTAAGAGTAATACAAACTCTATTTGTATACTGAAGCAAATTCTGAGAACATACTCTAATAATAGAAAATGCATCAAAATGATGAAACTCTTCCATGCAAGCCATAGGAAAAGTCTATAGCAATCAGTCTCACAACAGGCTAACCTTTAGTAACATAGATCGAAGATTCAACATTTTAATACTTCCCCATGGCTATGAAACTTTAGGAGTCGGAAAGACTCTTCAGATTACCTGAGATGTAAAAAATGCCTAACAACTGTTAGCTCAGTACTTTGTGTTTAGCAGAAAAGGAAAAATTGCTATTCGTGAGCACAAGTAGACTCTGACAATGGGTAGATGTGTTTCCCTGTGATGGACATTTTATATTGGGAGGAGAAATAGTGCCCAATGGAGATGTGAGTGTGATGTAGTTGGAAGAGATTCTTTTCCCATCCCAACTGTTTTGCTGCTCAGCACGAGCTCTCAGGCATTTCTTTATGTTTTTCTATCCTCTCTGGTCACAATTGTTTTTTTCTTCACAGTTGTCACATGCGGTAGAACTATTATGAACTCCTAATGTCTATGTATTTATCTGTTTTGTATGTCTGTGTGCCATTAAGATGCAGTAGTTTTATTTACTCAACTATCCATTTCCCATTTTTAATTTTTAGGGAATCAGTAAATAAAACTAAGAGCATCTGAAAGCCACCACTTCCTGGAACATACTCAACATACTCCGTCCCTTTGTGTGTTGTCTATATCAATCTAATAAGCTCTGACATACACATTCATACTTTGTTTCCCATCCTTGCTTTCTGTTCAAGAATTTCATACACGAAGTGATCCTTTAAATGCATTTAAAGAAATAAGACTTTTATGTATTCAGGAACTGTTCTGATCCACTTAGAAAGGTCACAAAGAGATGTTAAAAGATAATTTTCAAGAAAAAGATAAAATCATGACTTGCATACAGCATAACAATGAACACATATTAACTTATTTTACTCATATAATATGAGAGAACAGGCAGATGTTATAATCAGCTCAAAGAAAAAGTCAAAACAGCACAAATGTATGAATGTTGAGATGAATTGCAAATGGGGATAAAACTTGTTTTTTCCATAGTGGGAAGAAAGTCAATTAAAATATCTACCCGAAGGACAGGACAGAATTTACATACCTATCAGAAAGAAAGTTATTTAAGTAACTCAAATAGAGGTTAAAAGGGTTATTCAGCTGATACACACCTGGGAGCACCTGAAGACCCAGAGCTGCCCCCCACTGAAGCAAGGTCAGGGTTTAACAGCACAGGGAAAGTTAAGTACTTGTTTTTGTGGTTTTGGTTTAAGCAGCAGTTTTTGACTTTAGCTGAAACTTACAGTTGAAAGTCAGTCCTATTCTCATGCCCTTTCCTAGGGATCATTGTTACGATGCTGAAAACCATCAAAACAGTATTTTCTGGAAACTATTTTTGCCAGCTTAGGAGAATTATCAGCCAGTAAAAGTTCACAGGGCAGGAGAGGTAGATCACAATCAAGAAGAGAAAGTGGCAGTGGTAGAAGGCAAGAGGAAAACTGGGCATCCTCTAGAGTGTCTATTTTCATCCTTTTACAAATCCTGGTCTTACTCAAATAAGGTCCCCCTTTACGCAAGAAACTAAGCCTTCTAAGAATGCTTAGAAAGAAAATGCCCCTGTATTAAGAATCTGCCTACCATCATGGCCACCCTTCCAATAAGGACCTTTATGAGTATGACAGTCTGACCACAAAATCAAACACACACACACAAAACACTCTAATGACCCTAACTGTTCCAGGAAATAGCTGGCCACAGAAAAACTCTCCACCGCTGTGTGGATGAACCACACTGACTCCATTCTGTCAGCTCAATCCTAGGCCGGCAGGTCTACCCCCTGCCTTTTCCCGGTGACTGAGCTTTGGCCTACTCCCAAGGAATGCACCCAAGCCAGGTAAGTTCCCTGTTAACTTTCACCCTTGCCTTTATCTGGTGTGAAAACTGCAAGAAGGCCTTTTGCTTATGCAGGTGGTTAATAGGCCCACAAGGAACTTGGGGTGGGGGTGGGGCGGGGAATGGTTCCTGACAGTGCAGACAGGCTTCTCCTTTAGTAGTCATATTCTGCTCTTTGACAGCTTTAAATCTCCTGTAGCCCTTTCGGCAGAGGCGAGTGCAGCTGAGAAAGCCTCTGGATCATTCCCTGAATTCCTGTATGTAATTCTCCCACAGCAAACTTCATAATTGCACTTTATGGAGCTGCCTGCTTTGTTTTTCAAAAGATGTTTTCCTTCACCGTTCAGAAGATGTTATTCAATATCCCCACTGGGCAACAACCCCTATCATTAAAGAGTCCTCCCTTGTTTGAAATATCCCAAACTGCTCCCATGGGTGCGTGCAGAGGACCGAGGACTGCCAAATATGACTGGAGCAAGTAGCCTCCACTTCTGAAAGTCCCAGCTTCATAGAACACTTGCCAACCAGAGGCTATCTCAGTTTCATCTTTTCACTCTTATAAAATGTAACTCTGCTTTCCCTCCAGAAAATTAAGTGATGGCAGATGGGTTCCCTTGTCTCAATTTTATGAATAATCATACTTTTAAAACTTTGTCTTAGACTTAATTTTACTTTGACAAAACATAAAGAGCCTTTTTTTTTTTTTTTCTTGTTGCCTAGCTGACATGAAAATGTTTTATCAAGAGGGCTTCTTTTCTTGGAGTCTTCATGAAATATCTATTTTCTAACTGGTTTATGGTAAAAGATAAATGAAATGGTGTTTTGTGAAATGTTTGCTAGAAAAATTTCCACTTAATCCCCTTCTACTGTGAAGTAATATTCAATGATCAGTGAGTGAGTGAAGCAGACACATTAATGACAACATAAGAAAATTAGCATCCAGTCAAGAATTGGTCTGTCTCACATGTTACATGGATGAAATTGTACCAAAGAGGAGAAATTTCTTGAGTTAACTTATAACCCAAACTAACTATGTCAAGATCTGATATTGGAAATTGAAAGTGCTGCTGTGAACTTCAGTGAGGAAACATTCTAATCTCTTTGGCATTCTCTTACAGGAAACAAACAAAAACACTCACAAAAAACAACAACAAAACTAGAAAACAAAACTTTAGGAGTTGGAAAACCAATTATCTAGACAAAAACTTTAAGTTTAAAATTAGGAAAAAATGACTTGATTGAACAATTCACATTTCATAAATCATGTTCAGCCAGACTCTAAGATAAATATTTCCCTTTAGAACCTTCTTTATTATTTATCTTTCACAGAATTTTAAGTGTTAAATAACTGTTCCTAAATCAACAGCTTCAGTTAATATCCCATTGTTTCCTAATTTTATAGGCCTTTCTGTGTAAGTATCCATTTGATTATTTCAGACTTCATGATTCCGCTGATGTGAAAGAGCTTCTGAATCGTTTCTATTCCAGCAATGTGTAAATTGTAGCAAAGCTTGTGGCAACTGAAATTGCATGATTTTTTTTTACTACCCATTAGTCCGTGGACAGTCTAACTTAATCCTTTAAAGAGAATTATGAATGTGTTATTGGCTTACATTTGTATGCTAATAACAGCAAGCTATGAAATCAGAATTAGCATAAAATGCTTAATTAAAAGTAAATGTGACAGTAATGTGATAACTTAGAAGTTAAATTCAGATCCTTTTTAATAGATGAAATGGGAACTAATTATCTGCTTTCTACTTAACAATTCTTAAATAGTCATGTTGGCATTAGCAAAAGTCACAGGGTGGAGGGTAAGACTGTCTAATAAATTTTATAGAAGAAAATTATAAATTAATTCCTCTTTATAAAAAACTGTTGAGATTTTTGTTTTTATACTTCTCTAAGAGAAGACTTGGTGAAAAGAGTCCTTTCAGGTGAATAAATCTAAACTTGACAACTGATTAAATTAATTGTCTAATTCAAATGTTTTAAATTCTAGATTATAGCACAAAAATATAATCTTCTTAATTTTATTCAGGTTTTTGTCCCCAGAATGCTCAAAAAATAAGAGAAAGATGCAAAACTTTTTATTTGGGTACCAGACTAGGAGATACAAGGTGATAGATTGCTGTCAGCAGAGTTTGAAGTTTCATTTCTCTCTAATAATTATAAAAGTAAACAAGATAACTAAATCATTTTTACTGTAATTCAGGGGAATTAGAGTAATTGCATACTCATACACATACATTAACTGTTCTTTGAACCTACTTACAAAACAGAAAATTGCATGCAAATTTCTAATAGAATAAAATGCTTTCAATTCCGTTAATTCAGAATTTGAACCAATTCAGTCAATATTCGGTTGAAATTTATATTTTCAGTTTGTTGACATGGTTTTTTACCTTCAACCATTTCAGTTTTGCAAGAATCTGTAATAACCTATATTATGTATATAAAAAATTCTTTTTCAAATCATTAAAGCAAATCTAACAATTTTTATGTTTTTTTCCAGTTGCATAATCATAAAAGTAACAAAATCAAATTGAAACATTTAATACTGTATATTTACAGTAATGCAGTCTTGGTTTTTACTAGAGAATTCCTCATGGGTAGTGAATGCTACATAGCTACATTCTTGATAATGATTTTCAAAAAGAAAAAAAAAACTTTATTAGGCAAAAATATTAAATACTAGGTAATTATGTGTTCATCAAAATAATGTAAACAATCAGTAAAGGGGATATTTGATGCTATTTTTATTTTAACCTTTCCTTATATTTTAGGGGTATATAGTTTACAAATAATTTTTTATTTAAATTTTTTTTTATTGAAGTATAGTTGATTTACAATGTTGTGTTACTTTCAGGTGTACAGCAAAGTGTACACCCCCTTTCCCCTTTGGTAACCACAAGTTTGTTTTTTATGTCTGTGGGTCTAGAGCTGCTTTGTAAATAAGTTCATTTGTATCAGTTTTTTTTCGATTTGACATATAAACTGTATCATATGATACTTGGCTTTCTTTGTCTGGCTTACTTCACTGAGTATGATAATCTCTGGGTCCATCCATGTTGCTACAAATGGCATTATTTCATTCTTTTTCATGGCTAAGTAATATTCGTGTGTGTGTGCGTGTGCGTGTGTGTGTGTGTGTGTGTGTGTGTGTTATATCTTCTTCATCCATTCATCTGTCAGTGGACATTTAGGCAGTTTTCATGTCTTGGCTGTTGTAAATAATGCTGCTGTGAACATTGGGGTGCATGTATCTTATAGAATTATAATTTTCTCTGGATATATGCCCAGCTGTGGGATTGTTGGGTCATACAGTAGTTTGATTTTTAGTTTTTTAAGGAAACTTCATACTGTTCTCCATAGTGGCTCTACCAATTTACATTCCCACCAACAGTGTAAGAGAGTTCCTTTTTCTCCACAGCCTCTCCAGAATTTATTATTTGTAGACTTTCTGATGATGACCTTTCTGACCTGATTTGTGTACAAGTCATTTTTTAAACAGGTTTCTGATGATAGTCTGATTCTCCACTATTACCCAGAAGATGTTATTATAAATCATGTTAATACTGTCATTAATAAACATAATAGATACTAATAGTATGGGTTTTGTTTTGTTGTTGGTTTTTTGGGGGTTTTGTTTTGTTTTGTTTTTAGAAACAATGGTTGGTACACCAAACTACCCATTTCTTATACATACTGGACTTGTATAATTTACATATATACTTCTAACCAATATCTAAACGACAATTCCATGTTGAATATCAGGGCATCCCCCATAATACTATTTATTTTAAAGGACACCATCAGCAATGGTAAATGTGATGATTATTCTTTAAAGAAAAGACATATGATACACTGTAAATATTAATTACTGTCTTAAATTTGTATTTTGCTACACTGAAATTTGTCCTGTTATTCATTGGAAAATACTTCTACACATGTACTAAAGAGTTTCTCTAGAAATATTTGTTTAGCAAATTACTTACAAAAACTTCTAAAAAGAAATTCAACTGATCCCATTTTTTCTTATTTATGTATACATTTAACAAATATATTTTTACCTATAGACAAGGGGCATGACACTACTAGAAGCTGAATTGATAAAGATATGATATTTTAAATCATTATTTGTACAGATTTGTTTATCAAAATTTATTTTCTCATGTTAAGCGTATAAAATTTTTAAATATTATATACAAAGATGTGTACATTATCAATTTTTTCACTGAAAATGCCCTTATCAGATAGGGCAGGGGTCAATTTTGGATTAACTAAATTTACATATTATAAATTTCATATAGTGTGTCTCTGTTAATATATTGGATGATTACATCATATTAAGAAAGTATCCATTTATATTTATGCATCACAACCCTTGTAGGTCACTTTAATCCTAGAATCTACTAATAAGGATTGTTGCATTTTACCAAGTATCTGATTAGGAATGAGTATATCCAATTATTTATTCATTCAGTCATTCAACAATTTTTTTTTTAAATTTAAAGCATGTTTGAAGCCTATTTTCTATCAAGTACTTTGTTCTGGGAATCAAAGAAATGGAACAGACACAATTATTTTTGTGAAGTCATTTATAATCTAACAACAAGTTGGGCAGATAAAATTTTGTCAGTGTTGACAACATTTAGAGAAGAGTGGGGAAACAAAAAAAGATAGTGGTCAATTCAAGTAGAAGCGGCCAACAGAAACTGTTTCTTAAAGAAGGAAATATGTGTTAAGTAATCAGGAAACCAAGGTTGAGAAGATGTTTTTATTGGCAGTGAAGGAAGGAGCACATGATAAAGCTTGAAATAGACAAGGATGTTCAAACTATATCAAGTATTTTGTTATTATTGGGCATAGTGTTATGTGTGTAAGGACAATTTAAAAAAAGAGTGAAAGATCAGGTTGCAAAAGCATGAATGTGTCAGATAATGATGGCTAGAAATGGACAATATTGGTTAGAGAATTGACAATATGTTTGGGATATCCAGCCTTGGGTGGTTACTTGGAATCATAGAATAGATCTTAAATCATAAATATTGTAACTCTGACAGTTCCTTTTAGTTAATAGTAGAAAGGAACTAGATAAAAAAATGACAAAATATGAAGAAGGTATAAGCAGACTTTTTTTTTAAGACAAGGTGAAATAGAATGGCTAGGTTCATCTTACTTCTTTAAACAAATAAATACTGGATAAAGACTACAAAAAGGATTTTTTCAAATGTTGGTTAACATCCAACAGGGGACATTGGTAAATGATAGGGTAAAACAAATGAGGGGACCCTGGAATTGCCCTAGGATACTATCTGTAGAATTTCCAGGATCTAGCACTTGGAGGGGGGGACACAAAAGGAAGCCCAGAAGTCAGCTTAAGTTGAGGTGATAAAGTTGAGATCTGGGGGGAGGACAAGAAATCTAGTGTTTGTCAGACAGAGTAACAGACAAGGGAGGCCTATACTGATAAAGAGAAATGAAGATCTACAGAAGTTGTGTAAGTCAGGAAAATTGATTCTCTCTTGATGCCTCTAGAAAGAAATACGGCTCTGCTAATGCTTTGATTTTAGCCTAGTGATACTTCAGGCTTGTGACCTCCAGAACTCTAAAATCATAAATTCACATTGTTTTAAGTGACTGAATTAACAGCAGCTATAGAAACTAATTCAAGAGGCTAACAGTATCTGATTTCAAGATATATTGCAAAGCTACAGTAAACATACAGTGGTATTGGCATCGAAATAGACAAGTTGATCAATGAAAGAGAGGAGATTCATGAAATAGACCTACACTTATGTAAATAACTGACTTTTAACAAAAGTTTTAAGATATATCATTGGTGGGCAAAGTGTTTTCAACAAATTGTGCCGAAACATTTGGATATCCAGGTGGAAAGGAAGTGAAATACAGATGTCAAAACTTATCAAATTGTATACTTTAAATATATGTAGTTAGCTGTATGTCAGTTATATCTCAATGAAGCTTTTAGATTTTTTAAAAATTCTTGCCCCCAGGAACTCTGATTTTCACTAATCTCCTATCATATGTTTACTTTATTAGTTGGTTATATTAATTCAAGGTTATACATTTCCTCTTTCCTCTGCCTGTAATGTTTTTCAACAAAGATAACTACATGTCTTGCTCTGTCACTTTATGAAGATGTTCTGGTCAAATGGCATCTGCAAAAAGAGATGCCAACAGTGCCAATAGGCTACTGTATCTGGAGCAGATTGCCAAAAGTGGAACAAGATAACAATATAGAGATAGCTGGAATTAGGTGTTGCAGGTTCTTGTTATCTTGTTATCAGTTTTATTTTTCCTTGTGGTAGAATGAGCCACTAGGGGATTTAACCAATGGCTTCTTACTTTACTCCACAGTGGGGAAAAAATTGTTACTGACATAAACTTTAATAGGATCATTCTAGCCACCATGTTTTTTTTTTTGTTTGTTTTGTTTTGTTTGAAAACAGACCTTTTAAAATTTTTTAATTAATTATTTATTTATTGGCTGCATTAGGTCATCATTGGTGCATGCAGGCTTTCTCTAGTTGTGGTGAGCGGGGGCTACTCTTCCTTGTGGTGTGCTGGCTTCTCATTGCAGTGGCTTCTCTTGTTGCGGAGCACGGGCTCTAGTCACTTGGGCTTCAGTTGTAGCATGTGGGCTCAATAGTTGTGGCTCACGGGCTTCAGAGCACAGGCTTGATAATTGTGGCACGTGGGCTTTGTTGCTCCACAGCATGTAGGATCTTCCTGGCCCAGGGATTGAACCCATGTCCCCTGCATTGGTAGATGGATTCTTAACCATTGTGCCATCAGGGAAGTCCCTAGCCACCATGTTGAGTAGGATTATAGGTGGGCAGTAATGGAAGCAGGAGACCAGTTAGAGATGATGGTGAGTGGAACAAACTGTTAGCTTTATCTCTGTTGATTCTCTGGTGGCATGAATAATTCACCTCTAGAAATATTAACTGCTTAATATAATAGCATACAGAAGTGTTACTTTGTGCTGACTAAACCCCCCAAAATCCTCTCTTCAACACAATATGTTATAGACCCTTACTTGTCAAGAAACTCTACCAAAATCTTTTATTTGAAATAGCTTAAATTAGATAAAAATAAAATCATTTTAAAATTGTACCTTTTGAGTATATAACCATATGTTGCTTTTGTTTTCATTGTTTTCAGACTATCATGTTTTTGTTTGCTGGCTTGCTACATTATTTTGGACTGGTAACAGTGATTTCTAATATGTAAACAGATAACAGGTAGATGCATATGCTGGCCTGATGGCATAGACTTGACAATGAATGGTGAATGGTGTCTATATTTACTCATGATATTCCTGTCACTGGTTTTTGTTAAACTGAGCTAGTTGGACACATGGTCTTTTCTAAGCTCTAGGGGTAACATGTCTAAAATTCAAGACAATTGCACTTTGAAGAACATCTTTTGTGATAACCTGCAAGGGCTAGTTGAAGTTTATCTTTCCTAAATTGTTGTGGAGAACTGCTCGATATGAACAACTTCCTTAAATTATTTAAGCTCTTTACAATTTCAGTTTCTTAATTTTATGTTCATTGCATAAGAGAAAATTGTTTGAAAAAAGGAATTAAGAAAAATTAAGATAAGAATTTGATATTTTTTTTTACCCATTTGCTTTTCTCTAATGATATACAGATGTTCCTCCCTATCTTAAATTCACCATTCTACTAGAAATCATTCTTAGGTTACTAAACCGTTATGGTAGGCTCCAAGGTGGCCCCCAGTGATCCCCGCCCCTTGGTATCCATGCCCTTGCGTGTGGACTGGACCTAGTGACTTACTTCTAACAGATAGAATGCTGCAAAACTGATGGAATGCCAGTCTAAAATTAGGTTACAGGGAACGTGGCTACCTTCTTGTGCCTCCTTGCCAATTCATTCTGAGGGAAGCCAGCTGACACAGTGTGAACTGGCCTGAGTCTCATGTGGCAGGGAAATAAAAGTGGCCTCCAGCCACCAGTTCAACAGGAAACTGAGTTCGACAGTTCAACAGCCCGCAAGGAACTGAATGCTGCTAACAGCCATGTGAAATACTGGAAGCCCATTCCCCTCTAGGTGAGCCCCGAGATGGCTACAGTCCCAGTCAACACACTGACTTACAGCCTTGTGACTACACTAAACCATAGAACCCAGGTAAACTACGTCCAGATTCCTGATCTACAGAAATGGTGCAATAGTACAAGTCTGTTTTAAACTGCTAAGTTTTGAGGTAAAATTTGTTGCACAGCATTGTATAACTAATACGCTCTCCAATTTGTCTTATGATTTAGCACATTTAAAATGTCTTTTTTCATCTAAGATATACCTGCTTATAGCATGGTATGGGTCTCCGATTATTGTCTAAACATTTATTTCTTAAATTATTATTTTAAAAACATAGGTCTTTTGAGCAATCTCCAATTTCACCTACACATGAAAAGTTAAATAAGCACAGATGTAAAACTCTCCTGAATATTATTGATTATTATAGTGCCTATATTAGGCAGGTCAGTCTTATTATAATAAAAAATACACCACTAGAGAATATAGTAAAATGCAAGGGTCCTAGGGGTCATAGATATGATTATTTTATTATACCTAGAGTGCATGGTATGATAGCAGAATATTTTTTTTTTTGTAATTATACCATTATCTGGATACTAATACAATATCTTGTCCTCTTTGTGCAAAGACCTTCTCTATATCCTAGGTATACTTGTTAATTTAAAATGACACTAATTTCCATACCAAAAGCTCTCTTTCAGAGATGTTCCCCTCTCTGTTTGCATGTTTTAATCCGCCAAACACTTTGCTAAATTTGCGCCCCACAGGACGTTAAACCTCCTTCTTAGCTGCCTGGTTGTGCGGTCCCAGCATCCCTGAATTTGTATTTGGCTAAGAAGTCTATTACCTTTCATGCTGAGTCCAAAGCTTTACCTCCTTCAATCTTTACTTTTGCCAACTGGAAAATTTTCTATCACGTCAAGAAAACCCACTGTGCAGTGTGCTTAGGGAATGGGCCCTCTCTTGCTGACTGACAGCTATTCAATAGAGAAAAGAGCCACAGAGAGATGCCGATACGTATTAAGCTCACTGAAGAGAATAAGCTTTGTATTTCAAAATGTCACTTTTCTTAGAGTTCAGTGGGAGTGAGTAGCTATAATAAGGTAATTTCTAGAGGGAACCATACTGTAGTTCATTGTATAAATAATTGATTTGATCAGCTGAAATTATTGTGCCTAGTCCTGAATGACCTTTCAGATGAATTGCTAGGTTTTCACTACAAAAGCAACCAGAGCTTATAGTAAGATGTCAAAAAGATCCATATACAGTAGTTTTCTATAAAAAGAAAGGGTATTTACATGGCATTATTCCTGTAGAATGACTAAAATATGATCACTTGTTTCCCTGTGTACAAAGTACAGACAGCATATCTTGGGCTTTATTCTTATGTTCAAGGTCAAATGCTAACAGTAAATTATTTCAAACACTTATATATGAAAGTTTTAAAGAATATTTTAAAAAATAAAACAGAGAAACAAAAACATAAATGAGATCACACCACAAGGAAATGATTTCTTTTCTCAAGATGAATATTTATCATTATAATATCTCAAGAGAACAGTTTCTATTAGAAAATTAAAACACACTTGAAATTCTACACAATGATAGACTTTAATATCTCACCATGGTCTCATCCCTTACTTTCTTTTTGCCCCAGATCTCATTATAATGTATCACTGATGTCTGTTCAAATAGATTGTATTCTCTTTCTGCTCAGAAATTTTACATAATTAATCACATTATGTCTTTCCTTCATATGCTGATTTAACACGTTTGCTTATTTTAAATTATAGAACATTATTGTTCACTGTTAAACATTATCCAAATAATACAGAGATAGAGATAACTTAAACATTACCCATTCGCAGCTTCATGAATCCCTATTTCATTCTTTCACTCTCCATGTGTAACTGTGACCATAGCTTGTTCTGCATTTTCTCAGACCTTTCTATTTTTTTATTTGCTTTTATTTTTTGAAACCCAGGTCTTTTCAAATGCACACTTAAGTATATATCTATATCTATTCATATCTATGTTTATATATACATATATATTCAAATATGTATTCATATGAGTAGATTCAATATATATATTCATAGCTACACTTTATATCCATTTTACCACAAAAGAGATCATTCTGTGCATATTTTTCAGTTAGCATTTATTACTTAATTACCTCTTAAACATATTTTCTCTTCTCATAATATAGTTTTTAATTATGAAAATTATATGTGCACAAAGTAATGCTTCTTACAGTATAGAGTGAAAATATAACTTCTGTGCCATATGCCAGAAATTCCTCTTCCACAATTTTTAAATATTTCTACCGAATTCTTCTTAGTAGTTGCCCAGTATTGCATTGGTGGATGCATTGATTCTGGTGATTTTGTTTTTCTTTTTTCCTTTTTCCTATCTATGAGTTTTTCATTCACTTCTTTAAAAGTATTCTACCCACATGCTGAAGTACTAAGCATTCATAGTTAAAATGAGGCTGTAGAAGGCACATTTACAGAACTGAAATGGCATGATTCTTGTAGGCAGAACTTGGATTTAGCTGTTGAATGAGTAGAACTTCTTACCACATGGTTACAGTTCAGGTAAGCCTATTTCCCACCATCTGATCAGGTGAAAGTTATGAGTCTATTTTATTTGATAATATAGTGTTTGCTTATCCTTTTCAGCTCCAGCAGCTCCAAAGGTTGCTGTGATTGAGGGCACCAGTGTTTGGGGGAAATATAGGTAAAATAAAGAATAAAATTAGCCAGTGTTAGAATTCCAGGTATTGTATGTGGAAAAAAATATATATTTTTCTGTCAGTTCTTATATTCCTGGTCTACGTTTTTAACTTTATCTGAAAATGCCCCTGCCATCTGAGTGTGAGAAAGGGAATGTGTCCAGCGCAGTTTACTGTGACTTATTATTCCTCCACGCAGGGGAATGCCATTTAGCCACACACAATCTGAACGAGAGCCCTTTTCTAAAATTTGCTTCTGCTTCTGTTTTAAATAGCCAGTGCTTTAAATTCTCCACAAAGATGACCTGACCCTACTTAACTCAACAGCCTCATTTTAAGCCACCATGCTCTATCCATATGAATGATCCAGCATTGATTCCAGTGAACAAAGTGCTTTTCCAGTTGCAGGCCTTCAAGCAAGCTGCTCTCTATCTGTTCAGAGGGCTCCCCATTTGGCCAGTGCCCTTTACCTAACTAGATGTGTCATATCTTTAGCCTCCAGTTACAAGGTCAAATCTGAGTCCGTACCTGCAACCCCCATTCCCCTCACCTCCCTGGCCAGCTAAAAAAAAAAAAAAAAAAAAAAAAAAAAAAAAAATTGGCACACTGTTAGTGTGAACTATAAGCTCTATGAAGTGAGGGTTGTCACTATGTAGACACTGCCTGACACTGACATTCGTATACTAGGTGCTCCATAGATGTTTGTTGGTTGAAGAAATGAAAGTTGGAAGGGGGAAATAAGAGAAGAAGGAAAACAGCCAGCGATTAGAGCAGGTTAATTACAACAGTGAAAGAATGAATATACAAATAGGCAATGACCAGATGACCTCTGACGGTAGAATGCTCACCTAGAAGTCCAGGAAGCCAAATCACAACTTCTACAACAGCCTGCTCGGAACGGTCAGGACTTGGTCAACAGCTGCCAAATTCCATATTTTTGCCTTTGTTTTCAACTCAGAAAAAAAAGCAGAGAAAGCTAATTGTACATTTCCCATTATGCCAACAACCTCTAATCAGAATATTTGTGAAGGCTTCTCTTTTTTTTCACTATAAAGCTTTCCCACTCCCAGCCTGCCTTCCAGTCTCTGCCAAACTCAATGATGTGATGGTAGCTGACTCCCTGCTATAGTAAGAGATGGAGAAAGAGACTGTTTTTTCTCATTTGGTTGGCTGCCTTCTATTTCCATATCAGGTATGAGTGTAACAAATAATTCTATAGGAATATAAAATAAGGGAACATGATACACCAGGGAAGAGTCATGATGTTGTGACCAGTATGATAAGTTAGCAGAAATTTGTTCTTAAATTCCACATTGAAGAATTCATGATGACTGGTAGGCAGTATGCAAATATTTGAGAAATTTTAATCTTTAGTATTTTAAAAATAATTGTATCAAACAGTAAAAAAAAACCCTATTTCTTTCATTAATACTTTTCTAGATTATTCGTTTAGTACAGCAGTCAGAATCTACATGAGTTGTTTTAAGAGTTCTACTCCAATATTATTATTACATTACTCACTAGCACGTATCATGAGTTTAACTTTGTAAATGTTCAACTTTTATACATGTATTCATATTATAAACAAATAAAGTTAATGCATCCCTAATATAGTCAGTTCCTAATCATTTTTATAAATTCAACAAATTTTCATACAAGATGCATTTTAGGAAATTCACACTAATAAGGAAGATATAATCTGCATGAGAAACGCAAACATGATAAATTCTGTTAATGGAGGTGTAAACAGTCTGTACAACTTGAGGTCATCAAATACTTTCTGTTAGCACAATTAAATACGAATGGATAGATACGATGATATTAAATCTGTTGTCTTAAAAGTAAATATTTTGAAGTTGGTTAGAATGTGAGTGGAACGAAGTAACGGAAAAGCATCCGACCGAAAAACAAAATCACAAAGATAGCAAATAGGTGCTCCAGAGAACTCTGAGTGTGTGGAGAGTAGTTAAAAGGCAATTTCACTAGAATATAGGTCTCGTAAAGGGAAAAGTGCAGATAAAAGCCTGGAAACATAGGTTAGATTCAGATTGTAGAGTAAGCACTTATTATGAATTATTGTAAAAGGCTGAATGGGCAGATAGCGCAGAGTGGGTCATTTAACTCTATTCTACCTCTGTTGTAACCTGTCCTCCTTCAAGTTAGAGGTTATAAAGCTAAAGACTACATTTCCCTGACTAGTGTTTAGTTCAGTTCCACTTTGACCTAGCTTCCGCTAAGCAGACACAGCTCTATACACCTGGAATATTGTTGGTTCCCAACCTTGGGAGTACAGGGGCAGGTTGGGGAGGGATTTAAAAATAGCCCCATACATGGAGGGCAAGGAGAGACCCAAGAAAGAGGGAACCACACACCAGATGAGTAGGTGGCCGTTTTAATCAGCCAGGGAACTTACACAGGAGGCTTGTTTTGGGTGGCTGCAAGAAGAGAGCTCCGCGCGTGCCCGCCAGAATCTTGTTTTTCTAGAGGACTTCATGGGGCTCAGTCATGTATTCAGTCCCGATGTAGTCAGTCTCAGCACCGCATTACTCTTGCAAGGCTGTGATTGTGCAGGTCTAGCACATGGGTCAACTTGCAGTCATGTCCTCTTGATGACCTCCTTCAATCCACGCCTCAGGACCATGACCAGCTCTTACAATTTTACATGGTTCCTCTTTTACACAATGTGCCCTGAGCAGGGTCAGCAAGGGGTTTCAGCAGCATGAAGGTGGCTCATTTGGTGGCTCCCTGCCTGCCCTGGAGGCAGATACCACAGCAACAGTATAGATACATGCAAGAAAAAAACACAGATTAAGACAATGATTCCCAAAATGAGTAACAGTTTTTTTTCTACTAAGTGCCCCGTGATCTGAACCTCTGATTTATTAAGTCGCCTAGGCTGGGGGTCGGCTCACTCAGGGTGTTCACTAGTGTCCTGATGTGACTTAATAAAGATGACACATTAGCAGCCTCATCAGGTATGAACACATGGCGTTCTGTTTGGATAATGGCACAGGGGCTTCCTTGTGAGGCAGTGGTAATGTCCAAGGCCGTCTTATTTTGGAGGACAGCTTTTCTCATTATAGACATTTCAGTGTTCATTAAGGACAGGTTTTGCCAGCTATCATTCAAGGCTTGCTGGGTGAATTTAGTGAGGGTTTCTCTGTGTGCCATTATGTCCTCCAAGCCAGTGGGGGGAACAAAGATGGTGGCCAATTGATCATATCGTAGAGGACAGAACGTGCACACCTGACCTTGAGGAGAGGGAGGTCGGCAGCTTTTGTTACAACGGGAAAAACCTGGGGTGCAGAGGCCCACCTTATAGGTGAAATTTATTTATTTATTTTATTTATTTATTCTAAAGAGTTATTTATTATTCCACATAACTGCTGGTTCCCTTTCAAGGATACCCAGTAAATACCTCAGAGCCAACATATTTAGTGCTAAACCAGTTGCTATCCTTTTTTTTTACCTTTTTGTTGTTGTTGTTGAATGAAAGATTCTTTATATATAGTATAATATGATTGACAGGAAAAAAACAATACCCATGCCCAGTGTTATTGAAAGCGTGTGCCACAGGACAGTTTTCTGGATCAGTATTGATAGTATCAGATGAATTAAGAGTACTAGTCCCAGCTGGTTTTCTCTTACTGACTTAGTGGCTTTAGTGACTTCTAATCCCCTCCTTGGAGGGGTAATATCCACCATGGCCATCCTGGCAAGGAGTTAGAGAGGGACAGCTGCCTATATACACAATAGTTGGAATGGTTTCTTTGTTGGGCATACAAGCGGGCCCACAATAGAAAGGTATTTCCATCAGTTGCCCGTCCTGTGATCAGACACCACAGGAGCTGCAGAATTCTAAGGTCAAAAAGACAGATATTTGGTAAGAACTCGTATGGGAAGGTTTTCCCCTTCTATTAGCGTTATCTTTGTGGCCTGATCCTTAGATGTTAACGTGGCTGCAGCTTCAGGAACTTGACCTGGTTGCATATTCCATACATGTTGGTTGAAGGAGGAAGCACTCTTGGGCAAGAGGAGATGGACTGGGGACAGGCTATGCCAGACCAAGACTTCTATCTTTTCCCCCTGTTTCAATGGTGCGTAGTCCATTCCAGGTATAGTACATTTCAACAGGCCTGACTTACATCAGGACAGAGGGATCCAAGGGGTGATTGAGTAGTTCCCTCTCACCTAGGGGTACAAAGTAACTTAGCCCATCTCAGTGAGATGTCTCATTGCAAATTCCAGTACATAATGCCTCTTTCAGGTGTTATTGGAGCTTGGTGTTCTGTGCAGCATAGCACGTTGATCCACAGTGAAATCTGGGACAATGGCTGCCTCCCATGACCTCATACCTATACCATATTAGACATCTTGGCAGGGGTCCCCTGTCTGGCATACGGGCAACAGGCCCTACTGGCTGATCATTCAAATATATTAAAGCCTGGGATAGTATTTTAGTCCTCCCAGCCAAGGTGGTTTTACTTGTTAGTAATTTAATCAGCTACTTTAATGTTCCATTTTTCCTTTCTACCAACCCTGCTCCCTGGAGGTTATAGGAGAGATGGAACCTCCATTCAGTGTCATGATTTTGCCCAGTCTTGCACATTGTGACTCTTAAAATGTGACCCCCAATCACTGTCTATCCAATGAGGATATCCGTACATGGTACTCAGTTTCTCTACTTCCCTAATGCTAACAGGCTGGTTTGCAGAGCAAGAAGGAAAAGCTTGAGTTAGGCCAGATGCAGAGTCTACACAAACCAGGGCATATTTAGAGTGAGGGAGCCAATATAATCAATTTTCTGATTCGTCACCAATTGGGAACTCTAATGGACAGCCCCAGACTTCTTTGACAACGTTGTTTAGTACACATAGCATGTTGTTACTACATTAACCAGGTAACTGAATTTCAACGGCAATCTGGCATCTTTGGCAATACGCCATCCCATTTGAGCATTACAGTGGCCATTCTTCCTGTGCACCCAATCTACCATGTCTGTTGAAGGGTCAGTTGCTAGGGCTTGTACCTGGACTAGGGCATCAGCTTCCTGATTGCCAGGGGGTGTCAGCCGCTTATGAGCCTGGATGTAGAAGACAGTAAAAACTGCCTCAGACTCTCACAGACAAACCCAAATGTCTTTCAATATATCGTGATCTCATAAGGGCTTATACACGATCATCCATTCCTAGGCTGCCCATTGTCCAAGCCACGGGGTTAATCCCATAGGACAGCCCAGCTATCGGTGCCAAGGGGTAACAGCCAGGACTGATGTGTGATCAAGACCAGCCAAACTGCTCTGAGCTTAGCCCTCTGGCTGCCGTGGTTCGTCCCTGTTTCCATCCAGATGGTGTCAGGGTTGGGCTGAATAGTGACTGCAGTCCACGTGGGCACATTGCCCCACTAGACCATCTGTGTATCAGGCATCATTGGGAATTTCCCCCATTTCCTCTCTACAGGCTGCAGGGGCCACCACAGAAATAGGGTGGGGATTTTGGAGGATCTGCTTGCTCTGCAGGGCCCATTAGAGCCCACGTTTCTGGAGACAGTGGGCTGGCAGACATGGCGTTTCTCTGCTGCAAATGGGCAAGCCACGTAGTCAAGGTGGGAATTGGAGCCACGGCAGAGGTGAGTCAATGGAACATATTCGCAATCCACCCACTGATAGGGAGGGAAACTTTTTTACCATGATATGCTGCTTCTTCATGATAGGTTCTACCTAGAGGAGTGCTGTGTACATTGCCGAGGAGGCCAGAAAAGTCCTTAGGGTTACCATGTATTATGGCACATTCAGCTCTGATGTCAACTGGAACCATCATCTTTTGTTTATTGCCGGGGGACCAGTGAATAGTGAGCTCAACATGGGGCCTCTGATTGCCCCCAGTGGCCATCACCTGGAGGCAGTCTTGGACTGCATCCTACTCCTGTTTGTGTGAGAGGCACTCACTTGAATAGGACTGTATCCCTGAAGTGCCTGCTGAAGCAGGTGGGGCACTGGGGTAGTAGGGGCAGGTCTGAACTATTGTTTGGGTTTAAGTCTTAACATAGGCCAACCAACACAGCACTGAGCCTATTTTAGGTGGGGTCCTGGAGGCGATAAGGTCAAATCACTTTTGCCTCCAGGTTACTTTCCTGGACCCTTTACAGTCAATTAAGATAGACTTTTGCCTGCTTGAATTTCCTCTCTGTCTTGGGTGTTTCCTCCAGCTAGTACTAGTTCTCAGGATTTGTCAGTTTCCCCCAGATAAGCAATGGACTTTCCTACATCATAAATGTCTTGTCCTACACCTGGGTTCAGATGGACATCAGGTGCTGGGGTAGGCTGGAGTACCTTGGCTCTCTACTTGCAGTGAATGTGGCCTGATCAGGGCCTTTCAAAGAAGGAGCACAGATGGCCTGTTTCCTTCCCAACTCCCTGTAAATTTGTTGTGCTGCCTCTATAGATTTCCAGGGTCCCATGTGCTCGGGGAGATCCTCCTCTTTGGGCCTGGCTCCCTGCAGGACAGAATAACCCCATGCCTCTGGAAATAGTACCTTGGCTTCCCTGAGCTCCGTGCAGGCACTGCTGGAGAGCGTGGCATCTGGGGATCTTACTCATTTTCTCTGCCTCCTGCCTGGTGAGAAAAATGCCATCCCCCCATTTCCTCCAATCCTTTAGCTGCACTAACCACGCCTGAATACTTTCCCTGGTCTTTTATTGGCACTTGGCAGCTATATCAGGAAGCTCAGCAGGGATATATTCTCTCATCACGGACCTTTTTGCACTGTGAGTTGCCCGCCAGCTGGGGTTGTTGTTGCTGTGCTTTTGCTTTGCTTTGTATTAGAGATCAGAAGGCATGGGAGGCTTCACCCATTTCACTGCCAATCACCGCAGCATCCTCCTCTTAGCTTTCCTCCCTTTCACAGGGATTCCACCTCTTAGTATCCCAATCAGGCTTTGTAATAAGCACTCAGATCTTCATCCACAGCAGCTAGCACCCTCCTAGCTTTGCAAAATGGCACTCTAAGGTCTCCAACTTATTATCCTGCTCTCCCACCTTGTCTGGCAGTCCTGAAGCTAGCGGAGGAGTGAACAACCACATGTCTTTCCTTATCTCAGCTTTTCTTGTAATTTTCTAACGCGAGTTTCAGCCGTCAGCCAAGATGCCCACAGTAGAGGCCAACCCCCTGTGGTAGGCATTTATTTCCCTTCTTTGCCAGAGTGTCTTATGTGCAGTTTCTCAACAAATGCATTAAACCATTGGTATTTTCAGGGTGTCCCCACACTCATGTGGCAGTCCACAAACATCTAATTTATGGGCCAGCCCTCCTCACATGAAGGTCCATGGCCAACATGAGATTTTCCCCACAGATGCCTCTTTTCCAAAGCCCATTTCTTTGGTCTTCTGACTGGCTAGCCAATTGTTGGTTCATAAGCTCAGAAGTTCCCCTGAGGAAAATTTGAAATTGGCCCCTGTTCACGGAGGTCAAGGAGAGACTGAAGAAAGATGCCATTCCAGATGGGTAGGTGGTAGTTTTAATAAGCAATAAAACTTATACATGAGTCTTGTCTTAGGTAGCAGCAAGATAGGTAGATTTCCATACACACCCACTAGAATCCTAAGAGTTCATATAGAATCTTAAGAGTTTATATAGCCTTAATGGGGTTCAGTCATATAGTCTGGATCTCAACAACACATTACTCTCTCAAAGCTGCATCCTTGAAGTATCTCCTAGTACAAGAACAGTTGGTAAAATATAAATTTCAGGAATTGGGGAAAGTGTAAGGAGTCTCTGCCCAGGTCTAGTGCACAGGCCAACAGGGATCACATTCTCTTAGTGACCTCCTTCAATATAGAAGAATGAGATAGAGTCAGATATCTTCTTTTTCTGCTGGTTAAGCCATGTGTGGAGACATCTGATATATATTTTTTTCCTCAGTGATACAAGAAATCCTAATGTATTCTTTTGGTTTTTTGGCTATGGGAGGAATAGCATGGATTATTTACTTTGCTATCATTGATCATGCCTGAGATAGTGTGACCTTGAACTAGCAGCTGAGGCAGTGATTTTGGTTTCCCAATTTGTAGATAATGACAGAAACTGGTATATAAGTTTTGCAGTCTTGTTTTAATAATATTTCCTAGGAGCCTGATCCACGTTTCAACAATTGTAAGTACTTTGCATTAAATACATTTCTGTTTAAATTAGCTAGACCCATTTCTGTTAGAGGCAACAGCAAGCTGTATGACATGCATAAAAACAAACAAACAAATGTTTTTATTTTCTATTCATTCTAGACCAGTGGTTTTCAATTGTGGATGGGTTTGTCTCCCCAGAAGACACTTGGCAATGTGTGAAGACATATCTGAGTTGTCCTAACTGGGAAATCTGCTGGTGGGTAGAGGTCAAAGTGGTGCCAAAATGTTGTGTGAGCACCCCCCCAGCCCCAGTCACCAACACTACCGTTTGCAAGTGAATTATCTGGCCCAAAATGTGAATAGTACCAAGACTGATAAATCCAGACCTACATAAAGTTCTAGGATTTTACCAGTAAGGGTGAAAAGAAGAGTAGCATGTACGAAATATGGTGTAACTAAAATTGATGATGCAGTTAACATGAAATATGTATTCCAAGCAGAACATTTTTAGAAAGGATGTAATGAATTAAATCAGGAGGCACTTAATGCTTTATCTTTAATCCATAAAACTAATGCATATACAGACAGGGCTTTGCATGTGTCACACACTTGACTAAGCACATTATAATTATTAACTTATTTAATTCTCACAACAACTCGGTGGGATTGGTAACATTATTTTCTACAAATGAGTCAACTGCTATACCAAACCACCTCCAAATATCAATTGTTTTTTACAATTGAGGTTTATTTTGTGCTTATGTCAGAGTCTAATGTGAGTTAGATTTGCTTCTCTATCCCTTTTAGAGACAAGGTTATCTCGAATTTACCATGTTTTGATTCCTTAGCCAAAGAATCATACACATATTAAAATTGTTATTTTATTCCACTAAGTATGTGTGGTTTGTTTTTCAGTAATGGACCACTAGAACATTTATTCCAGGAATACAAGATTGGTTTAGCAATCAAAAATCAATCAACATAACTCATCATATTAATGGACTAGGCAAAAATACTATACAATCATCTCAATTGATGCAGAAAACATTTTGAAAATATTCAGCATGCATTTATGGAAAAGACATTCAGAAAACTAGAAACAGAAGTAAATTTCATAAACAGTATTTATGAAAACTCCACAGTTATCATCATACTCAAAGGTGAAAGGCTGATCACATATAATCAGGAAAAACGCAAGGATGTGTGCTTCTACTATTTCTATCCAGTTGTTTACTGAAGGAGCTAGCTGGTGTAATAAGACAAGAAAAGTAACAAAGATTGAAAAGAGAGAAAACCTATTTTACTTGCAAATGTTGTGGTTGTATGCATATAACTATACACAAGATACAGAAGAGCTACCAGGTTTTATATGTCAATGTAGGAGGACATAAGATATGTCAATAAAAAAACAAACAAACAAACAAAAAATCATTGAATTTCTAAGTACTTATATTTCTACATATTTTTAAATATATAAAGAAATCTAAAAATAAAATTTTAAATATTTATACTGTTTACAAAAGCATAAACTGTGCAAGACCTTCATACTGAAAATGACAACATTTTGGGGAAAAAATTAAAGGAGACCTAATAAATGAAAAGTTATGGTCTGTTCATAGATCAAAAGATTCAATAGTATTATGTCAATTTTGCCTAAATAAATCTGTGTAATCTAAATAATCTATGTGAAAGTCTCCTCATTATTTTACTTGATCCTAACATTCATATGGAAATGAAAAAAAAAATAGTCAAAATAATTTGGGAAAAACAACAAGTATGAGAACTTACACTACCAGAGTTCAACATGTAATATGAAGCTACTTTAATCAATGCAATGTATTATTGGTGCAAGGATAGAAACAAGTTTTATTGGAACAGAATAGATTGTTCACAAATAAATGCACATATATATGGTCTCTCCAAAATATGACAAGTTAATTTAATGGGGAAATAAACATTTTTAAACACAGAATTCCATAATTCTTAGAAATCATACCTAGAAAACATACTCCCTGGCTCTATTTTTATTTAATTACTACTTTCCTCTCATTACCCATTAATGAAGCTTTCTGGTCTCCACATTCACCTCCACATGTCAAATTGCAAATCCAAATAGAAAAAAATATAATTGAAATGTAATTATTTGGCTCTTCATTTAATTATTTGAATTCTTGAATTCTAAAATTCTGAACCTTTGATTTATCCAATGTCATTTCTCAACTATCTCTGAAATATCTTTTAAAGAGAACTCAAAAAAAAGTCCTTGCATCTCTCTCTAGCTATACATAATTTACCTGTCAGGCAAGCAGCATATGGTAAATGATACACACATTCTATCAATTGGAAGTTTTGAAAGAGCAAGTTTACTCTCTGTAGCTTTTTACAAGTGCAAGAAAACAGTATTCTAGATTAGTTATGTAAAATTTTGAAACTTTTCTTAACTTTGAAATATCATTTTCTCTTTATTTGTGATCCACTTATATATTGTTACTTTAAGTGTGAGCTTGGTCTACCTGTTCTGTAATTTAGTTTTATTCAATCTTAAAGACAACCTAAACTCAATAGGTAATACCAATTCTATTGGTCTGGCAAGTCCTTTAAACATACTCATTAACATTTTGATATTTTAACTTAACAATGGATTCTACTCAGAACAAAAATGATACAATCATAACCATTTGTTTTGGAATAAGGTCATTTCTCAGTGAAGAAAAGTTGATAAAACAGTGTTTTTGAGAGATTATATTTTTAATTTTAGGGAATAATAAAGTGCAATGACTGAGCTATCTGATTGGACGAGAATTGTTTTGTTATATAATTAAGACTGTTTATATAGTAGAACATTTTCAAAAATCAAGTCTCTACTTGCAGAACTACTGCCAATGTGATACAAAAGCACTTATTGAAAATATATATCATGTTAAAACCAAGATAATTTTCAAAACATGGGATAATGTTCTCGTGTATAGGCTTTGTTTTTATAATAAAAGAATGTTATATCACAAGATAATATGATCCTGTATGAAGCAGGTGGTTAAGGAGCAAATAAATTACTGGCAGATTTCTAATTATAATACACTTTTAGTCTTTTATGGTAAACAACAGATGTGTGTTTACAGAAATACATTATAGTAGAATCAGGTCAATAGAGTTTAAATGAAAAAGGCTTAATTTATCTGTACTCCCATTTGAATTCAAGGGGCTGGCCTGTTTAAAAGAGTCACCATTTAGTAACATGAGTTCAAAGGAGATTTATTTCAATGGACCAATGAGTACCTTTTTCATTAATTTTCTGAATAGAAAGGAAGATAATTTCAGAGCACGAATAGGCATGGGAGAAAATAACAAATTAAAACAAAATATATTAGAGCAGATACAAAAAAAGAATATTATAAATAATGAAAAGCTAAATCTAACCTATTTTCTAAATATTGATGGTATATTGAAGTCTTTTACTATTTAACTTTCTGACATTTACTGATGTAAAATTTATTTTGTATCATCAATTATCTGAATTTCAATCTTTTGATAAAGAAGGAAAATAGCATTTATTTTTAAGTGCAAATCAAGTAACCAAAATAACTTGAGCATTGAAATATTTCCTATATGTGAGCTGGAAAAATTAAAAGGATGTATTTGGAGTTCAGAGAGTGTGAACAGATCCATTTTTGCTATTAACTAGCTGTGAAACACAGCAATACTTTAAATATTATGTTTTCAAAAACTAACTAGATGTACTTTCAAACCCTAGAATGTGCCATGAAAAGGATGCAGTATTTAACATCATCTCAGGCCTTAGTTCATTCTGCTGGATTCTTTATATGCTACTAATATGTGTTAAGGAACTGCATTGATGCTATCAAAATATATAGTATTTAATGCATTGAATTGCTCAATTAATAAAGGCTAACTTAGGTCATGTTTTCATATACACTTTCTCCATTTTTCTACCTAGTATTTTCTATACATTATCTAACCCTTTTCTTTTATTTGAATTCACCTGTCACACGGTTACAATGTAGTACTGGCACAGCTCAGCGAAGGCTATTTGCTATAGCGTTCCCTCTAATAACGTATAATATAGAGATATTTGCATCTGCACATGTAAAATAACAACTATAATAAAGACAGTGGTTGTTGAAACCACCCATAGGTGCTTTAGAAGTTTAAAAAACCAGTAAGAATACATTTGAAGAACTTCTTATGCAAAGGTTCACAAAAGATATAGGATTTAATCTACATCTTTTTCTTTCAATTTTCTCTTGCTGTGTAACACACCACCACGTTGTGGTGGATTAAAAAACAACCATTTTATGATACTCACCAAGTCTGAAACAAGAATTCAGGCGAGCACAGTGGAGATGCCTTGTCTCTGTTCCTCACTATATGATTTATGCGGCCCCAGCCTGGAACACTCAAATGCCCAGAGAGGAGATCACGTGGGGGCTTCTTCACTCAGATGCTGGCTGCGTGGACTGAGATGCCTCAAAGTCAGGGCTCGGTTGGAATTGCCATCCAGAGAGCCTACACATGGCTTCTCCACTTGACCTGAGCTTCTCACAGTGGGGTGACTGGTCCCTGAAAGGGAGATCGAGACTGGGAGTGTCACAAGTCCATCCAGATTCAAGTCAAGAGTATGTTAAGTTGGCAACTGTAGAAGATCTGAAATGTTATCCACCTGTTACATAAATGAGCCAAGCGTGATCTCTCTATATTGGTTCTATGTTTACTTCCTGGCAGGCGGGGGCCCACTTACTCAAAAGCCTGTCAGTGCTAAGCTCAAATTTTTACAATCCAGTTGTTTTAAAGATAGCCCAAGTAATATACCCAGAGAAAACCATAATCCAAAAAGAAACATGTACCATAATGTTCATTGCAGCACTATTTACAACAGCCAGGACATGGAAGCAACCCAAATGCCTATCAACAGATGAATGGATAAAGAAGATGTGGCACATGTATACAATGGAGTATTACTCAGGCATAAAAAGGAATGAAATGGAGCTATATGTAATGAGGTGGATAGACCTAGATTCTGTCATACAGAGTATAGTAAGCCAAAAAGAGAAAAACAAATACTGTATGCTAAGTCATATGTACAGAATCTAAAGAAAAAAATGGTACTGATGAACCCAGTGAGAGGGCAAGAATAAGGATGCAGATGCAGAGAATGGACTGGAGGACACGGGGTTGGGGGGTGGTGGGGAGCGAAGGGGAAGCTGGGACGAAGTGAGAGAGTAGCATAGACATAGATACACTACCAGCTGTAGAATAGATAGCCAGTGGGAAGTTGCTGTAAAACAAAGGGAGATCAACTCGAGGATGGGTGATGCTTTAGAGGGCCAGGACAGGGAGAGTGGGAGGGAGTCGCGGGAGGGAGGGGATATGGGGATATATGTATAAATACAGCTGATTGACTTTGGTGTACCTCAAAAGCTGGTACAAGAATGTAAAGCAGTTATATTCCAATAAAGAGCTTAAAAAAAAAAAGATAGCCCAAGTAAAAGCTGATATGTTAGCCATTTTGAAACTGACTGCTTTGAATACCCCATGAAACTGTGCTTCAGATCTGCTAACGGTAGATAAGATAAACCCTGGGGTTATAAGTGCGCCCAAGCTACTGCTGCCCTTCGGAGTTCTCTGACCCAGAGACTCTCCCATCATGCTGTTAATTGACAGCATGTAGACAGGTGAGTCCCTTCTCTGGTTTTGCTCCCTCCTGGAAGTTCCCTTGCCTTTCTCATTTTCTGGATAGTGGCCCCCATGCCATGACTGCTGGAAGGTCTCATGTTGAGACCCATCACCGCCCCCACCCCCCATCCATGCAAATCTGTCAAAACACCACCCAAACAAAGCTTGTTGTATGCTACTGCCACCTCGTGGTCACATATTTTTCCTTGATCAGCTCCCAAGTTCCTCAGACTCACTGCATTTATATGCAAACAAACAAGCCTACCGTGGTGAGTGTGTGTATTGGCAGGAGACACAAGCCTTTCTGGATCAGAGAAACAGACAGCTGATTCACGTAGCAGAATGAAGCAGCCAGAGTCCCACTCCCCACAGAGCAAAATGATGAGAGCTGAACCCCAAACTGAGATTCAGAATTTATATAGGTTGCTGGTACACCTACCCATCTCCCCTCCAGAAAAAGAGAGATTTACTTATTAAGTAAATCTTTTTTGTGGGGGAGGACAGGAAGAGGAGTTCATTACTCTGGGATATAAGCGAATATCTCTAGGTTGGAGATGGAAAGGGCATTAAGACTAAGTCCCTCAGGAGGTTCCTGTTTTTAGAGATTCTCTACAGATTTCAAGTTTGTTATGCAAACATCCTTTCAGTGCCATTTGCTCACAAAGCCCGGGCCATGCGGAAACATGAGACTATTTAGGGGAAATTATCTACTCTTGAGAATGAGGCAGAGCAGGGATAGCTTGTCTCTGTTCCATGTGTCTTAAGGCCTTGGCTAGGAAGCCACAAAGGGCTTGGGATGAGTCCCTTGCCTTGGGCTGCAATCAGCTGGAGACTCCTTTACTCACATGTCTGGTGGATGGAATGTGATGGCTTGGAAGTTCTGCTCACCTTGGACTGTTGACTGGAACACACGGCTTCTCCATCTGTATTAGGCTTCTCACACGTAGCCTCATTGGTCTTAGAGGGAGTTTCTCAATAGATAACTTGCCACAAGCAAAGATGTCAAGAGAACCAGATGGAAGCTGCATGACTTTTCGTGACCAGCTTTGGAAATTACATAGAATCACTTCTCCTGTACTCAGTTGGTTGACATAATCACGTGGCTGACATGTATTATAAGAAGGGAAATAAAGCATACCTGCCAATGGGAGGAGAGCCAAAAAAGATTAAGGTTACATTTTAAGATGCCACAATCTTGAAAGATGCTAGGAATATGTCTCAGAGGAAGTGTGTGAACAAAGATCCAAAGCAAAACTAGGCAAAAGTCACAAGGTTTGTCAATTAGTTGTAGTCATCTGACTAAAGAACCAGTATTAGAGTTGGAACATTGGGTAATAAAACAATAAAAGTAGATTGAACAAGTGATCAGTATTCCTGAGTGCCAGGTTAAGTAGTTGTGTTTCTCTTTTAGAAAATAAAATTTGATATGTCAAAATTAGTTACTATAGAAAAAATGAGAACTTTGTTAGACTACACTTATTTTATGGTTTACCTTGTTGTGGAGGAAGAAATTTTCCCCTACCCTTTCATATTCTTCCAGCAGGTCTGAGAATTGAGAAAGATTGACAAGAGAAAATCAAACAAATTTTAACAACATGTATACACGGGCAGGACCCAGGAAACCTGAGTAACTCACCAAAATGGGCAAGCCCTCATCTTAAATACCATCTTAAGCTAAAGACAAAAGTGGATATTTGAGGTGGTGGTTTGGGACTTCAAAGGGAAGGAAGGCAATTCACATAAAGATGGGAGATAGGGTGAACTCTGATCTTTAGGTCCTGCAGTTTCCCCATCACACCCAGTTCATATTCTTGGTGGATATCGCCGATGACAGCTCTGTTCTGGAAACAGGACCTTGATCTAAATTCTTGTAGGTGGTTAAGGAGGAGATAACAGGAAACATTTCCTGAGTCTTCTGCTTCTTAAAAATAATCAGCCTAAATTAATCCGAATGCCAAAGAGACACATTTTAGGGTGGCAAATTTTGCTCCCCTGTAACCTTTTTACTCATTTATTCTTATTATGTATTGAGATTTAACATAATCTTTACACTGTCTCTCTTGGTCTTATCATGCATGAGCTTTTAATAGTTTTTTTTTAATAATTAAAATGTATCTTATGGCTAGAAAAATTTTGAAGAAAATATGCTGTATCGCTTATATATCTCTGCAGAAAAAAATTGTAGGTATTCAATTCAAAGGGGTAAAATTGTAATTGACCACTTATGTATAATTTAATTGCCTGATAATTCAAAGACCGAGAAGAGTTGTTTTTATTCCAAAGATTCATAGATAATTTATAACAATCTTCCTGATCAAGAGAGAGATGAACTAACATATTTTGGTGCCAGAAACCAAGTGAGACACTTCACTTAAAAGCATTAATTTAACTTTAAAACCTATTCCAGATATTATTTTCCTCATTTTAACAATTGAGAAAGTAACCTCATGCACAGAAATCTTGAGGGACTTATACACAGTTCCATTTGCCAGTAAGTGGTAGAACCAGAATTCAGATGCAGGCTCTAGACACCATCTGTCTATCTGATACCTATCATTAGGCAGTTTGGTTGCCTCACATGGTTTCTTTTGTTTTTTGATGTGTGTTACCATAAATCAAGTCTAAGATACAGAGTTAAATGTTAAACTTGTCAGTCCAAGGAAATAGAGATTACTATCTTACTCATTCTTATGCTAGGAAGTTATATTCTTTAGAAAATTTTCACCTTTTAAAAATACAAACTGAATACAAGGATCTAATTCCTCAGATTATCTTCTTATACTTTCAACTGTGTCTAGATAAGACGGAGAAATATTTTCAAATAGAGGTATTGAAATATACATTTATGACTCATATTCAGAGATTTTAAAAGAATTTAATAATAAATAATTTCTATTTTGGAAACTTTACTTCAGAGAAGAAAGAAAGGTTATTTAAGAGAGAAATTTACAGAAGCATAAAGTTGCAAACAGAAGTAAAAATAGCCACAACAAACATTTTTAAAAAACAAAGTAATAAGATTCACTCTAACTCAGACCTTACCACCTTACCATACAATAAAGCTTGTTAAGCTAGTTTCCTCATTGTAATTTTTATATTCAACTTTCCTCCTCTTTTTTTTTTTTTTTTGCCCCATCTCTGTGGTAAAGAAGCCAATGCTTGTGAGTGCCCAGGGAAGCTGTTTAAAAAATTCATTCTTTTACTTCTTGGTCATAAAATAGAAAGTATAATATATTCATATAAATAAATAGACTCGCATCTGATTTCCTTTTTCATGAAGTTGATGCAATCCCGTGTAGGATATATTTTGCTTTATTACAAAAGATGCTTTCTCCTGTGATTGCACATCAGGGCAAAATGCTTCACATCCTTATGCACTCTTCCATTACCTGGAGCCCATTGGCGTTGCAATATGACTCAGTATCGCTCAGCCTAAGTGCAGACATGGAAAGAATGTTGATGACGGTTCAATGAAAAAGAAAAAAAAAAGAATGCTCTCTGTAATCTATGGAAAATATTAATAATAGCATTAACACATATAAAAATAGTAAGTGAAATTAAATTTGGCAGGATCTCAGCAAAACCCATGTATTTAGGAATATACCAGGGAAGAAAATATATATGAATACACAAATGACTTAAAGGAAGAGAAAATTCACTACTTAGATACCCCTACCCTTAGGACCCACTTTCTAGTTGAGAGTTGAAACCCCTTGAGAGAAGAACTATGTTTTCTTTTTTACCCCCAGTATTGTACCTGTAGAAAGGTTAGATACGTAAGTATGTGCACAGAGTGAAAGGCATGAAAGGAAGTGCACACTTGAGATATGTTAATAAAACATTTCACAGAAATCTGATTTGGAAACTGCAGAGTTTAATATGCTATATTGATAAATACAATTCTCGCAGATGTTGGTGACAAAATGGCTCCTCTTTTTCTTCTCTCTCTTTTAAGAAGAAAAAGACGTTTTAAAATGTCTTCTTCAGGATGCTAAAATAAAACCACTTTAAGAGAGTGAAAGCCACGAAGAAAGAGCTACATGGAGGAAGATGAGACAATATATTAGTTCATGTTTAAGCTGTTGAAGGTTTTCATTTTCCCTTTTAACTCATTTTACTTTAAAATACAAGAGCAACGATATAAGCAGTGGCGGTTTTCAGCCCTAATTTTTATCTCAAGCAGAGGTTTCACTAACTTCTCTAAGTAAGGCTGAGGAGGCTTTCTTATTTCATAATAAATGCATGCACGTTAACAGAAAATAGCAGATTCTATCCTAAGTACACTATATTTGCACTTAGGTATAACATCTAAAAATTTTCAGATTACTCATTTTTTAGTAACTGTGAAGAACTTGCTAATTATAATCTCAAGTAAGGCTCTTTCAACAGGTTAAAAAATACCAAAATAATTTTTGATTGGTCCTTATATTATATGAAAACATAAAATTATAATTAAAATTATATGGGCACATGTTTCACTTCCTATGAATATTTTAATTAGCTGTAAGTAGCATATGCAAGAATATTCGCGTATACAAATATTTGAGCATTACAAGTTTAGTAATTATGTGCATTGAATAGTTCTTAAATAAGTCTACATCTCTTCATTCCATTGCTACTTATGTAGTCAAGGTCATCCTCATCTTAGACCTGAAATACTCCAATAGCTTCTAGTAATGAGCACTTTTGATCTACTTCCCACACCACAGAGTAAGTTTATTCCAGATGCAGTGACCTCAGTTTTTTATCACTTGCTTAAAAGCATTTACTGACTTCCTATTGGCTTCTGGATTAAGTGTGTAAACTCCTTTGATCAGAGATTGCAAGTTCTTCAAGGTCCAATACCTGGTTGTCTCTCCAGGATTCTTCTCTCTTTCCTCTACCCTTCCTACTTGGCGGTCCAGTTTTGTAAGCACACCTGCTACCGTTAGTACGTTCAATATACCAGTGGTACCTACTACTTTGGAGTCTTCATCTAGCTAAATTCTCCTCATTCTTGAAGTCTCAGTTTAGATGCTGTTCCTCTATGAAGCCTCCATGAACCCTTTTATCCACTCTGGGATTCTTCCTCTGGGCTGCCATGGCTTTAATGGCTGACAGACTTGTTCATATTTTACTGAATTGTGAGTCATTGGAGGATTGGAACTGCGTCTGTCAGGTACCCACATGCATCAGGTGACTGGCATTACATAGTGTAATGGCTTGTCATGCTGTAGATGCTCAGTCAATATTTGTGGGAAGAGAGATAATTACTGAAGTCGCATGTACAAAAATACAAATGTTGCTTTCTTTTTTTAATTGAATGAGATTGCATTCTGGAATGTTTACTTTTTTACATCTTAAATGCATTTTTTATCCTTAAAAGTTATATCTTAATTTTCTTGCATTTAAAAAATTTCTCTGGTGTCTTAAATAATTCCCATTCCAATCCTGAACAGGAATCGATACTCAACTTTTGACCAAACTAAACACAAAAGAATATGTATGTGTAAGTCACGTCTGTTCCCATCCTGAAAGTACTTACTTCATTATATTTTACATGGTTTTTATTGTCGGCTTCACATCTTTGTCTTTTTCAGTTTCTTCTTTTTTCATATGCCAAAGCATTTTGAATTGTTTTGCTATGTTTAGAAAAACAATTTTACACAGAGCAAAATGGCTCTTCATTTTCTGTCATTTTAATTAATTCCTTCACATGAATTTATTTTTTGGTATATTGGATTAATGATTCTTTGCTAGTGCATGTATTTGTTAAAATACAGGGATAGTTTATGGAGTGTACAGGGTTTTCATAATAACTGAGAATTAATAACAAAATTAACTCCAAGTGATTCTATAGCAATAAAAAATGGAGAATGTTTATAAAAATACATGAACTCACAGAGAGCATAAATTTTACTATTGGTATAGTGGGACCCTTGTTTTTGAATACTGTGATTGATGAGATGAAGACTATGAAGTTTAAGGACAATTTAACCTTTATTAGGAACTTTCTGATGAGGCTTCTTACCCTTTTTGATTAGAACATTTATACAATTATGATAAAAGGCAATAAATTACCTTTTTAAGACTATTCCAATGAAACATTATTTGGCCTGAATAGGTCAGACATATACTATGTTCACTTTGCAATGATTCTTGAATTTAAATATAAATGGAATGAATTTCAGAATATTTTACTTGGAGGATTAACTCAAAAGAGCTCAGATGAGTACCTAACTTATCTAAATAATTACTTAAAGTCCCTGTTTAACTGTACCTGAAAGAGGAACTCTAGCAGAGATTAAGGTCTGTATGTTAGCATGTCTTTGCATACTAGGGAAGATGAAAAGATGTTCTGAGTTTTGCAAACATCTTTTTTTTTTTAAGCTCTTTATTGGAATATAATTGCTTTACATTCTTGTACCAGCTTTTGAGGTACACCAAAGTGAATCAGCTGTATTTATACATACATCCCCATATCCCCTCCCTCCCACGACTCCCTCCTACCCTCCCTGTCCTGGCCCTCTAAGGCATCACCCTTCCTCAAGTTGATCTCCCTTTGTTATACAGCAACTTCCCACTAGCTATCTATTTTACAGTTGGTAGTATAAATATGTCTGCAGACAATCTTAACTGGAATTTACCAAATGGAAACTAGTCCCAAATTAAAACTATGTCTAATTTAAATATTGGTAAATATTAGAAAAGAACAACAGTGTGTATCTAAGATGTCAGATAGTAAAGCAGTCTCTGGAAGGAAACAAACAGAAGAGTAACATGTAGGTGGAAATCCAAGTATAAAAATGAAGAGTGGAAGTACATGGCTCTTCAAGTGTACCAAAATAAGCCTAATAATTACAAATTTTAATTAAAAATAAAGTTTACTTATTTATGTCTCAGTTTTCTCTCCTACTTATATTTATTGTAGCTGGTGAATCTTTGCTTGGACATTGCTCCATATGAAAGTGACTTGGTGAAAAAGTGAAAAGCCTTGTGTGCAAATCAAAACGTCTTTCCAAAGATGTATATTCTAATTTAGGAGGCATTTGCCGATGTCTCTTAATTTTCAGTTGTCTAATGGCAACTTGAAAATTTTAAAGTTTCCTTATCACACAGCACACATTGGTAATTGGATTTTTAAAATAGCCCTATTAAATAACTCCTATTAATATAACTCATTAAATAGGAGAGATGCAGATGGATATTTCTATTTTATACATATGAAAATTTGTTTTCTGAGTCCTAATTCCATTCTTTCCATTGCCTAATGCTAGTATTGTCTCTCTTAGTCAGATGTTGAACAATTTCATTAATTTAATTCTGTATACATTAGAAATTGTTTTTAATTGAGCAGGTTCTTATTATCTATACTAGTGAATTTTTGCCTAGGTGGTTATCTGCAGTGATGAATCTTTTCTTACTCATTAAGTGTATATGTTAATATATGTAAATATAAAAATAAGTATGTCAAGTACAAAGGTACATATGTATTGTATGCATGTGTATATGTGTGCGTATACATAAATGAATTTGCATTTAAATACATATCAATTCCAATACACAAGGTAAAAAAAAAAGGCAAATACTAGTATTTTTCCTAAAAAAAAAATTACATACTGCTACTACTTGCAGTTTTAGAAGCAACATGTAGAGGTTATGGAGTAATGTTTGCATATTTGTAAACATGAAACATTAAAAATTGGAAGTGTCATATTTGCTTTTATAAAGGAATTGTATATATTTATTTCATGGAGGAAATTTCCCTCCTTTTACACAGCATAGTTTATTGTAAGCAGTAGTAATGATACATTATGATCAATTCTATTTCATTATCCTCCTTTGTTTATATTCTCATGAAAATTGAAATATGCAATCATGAGAATTGTGTATGTATGGCATATGGTTTTCAATAAAGAGAGAACAAATACCTTTTTAAATTACTCACCCATGACTTTTGCAGCTCTGCTTTATGAATACATTTATAAATCAATGGTCCTATTTCTTAAGATGATGAATAGCAAATGTTTATTTAAACCCTAGGCTATTTACTAATACATACATCAAAAGTTAGGCATTACACAACTATAGAAGATGACTTTCATAACTGCACAAACTGAAGAACCATTTCTTTAGTGCTAATATGCAAATTTTAAGAAAAAGTATAAAGCAATTGATTAATATTAAAAATAGTAATCACTTTTAGTTTATTTGGAATCTTTGAAAACACGTTTTAAACTCTTTTATAAATTTATATGTATAGTTAGTTTTAATTTATACTTGCATATTAACAAAATTCTGTAAAGCTCTAAAACTTTTTATTGCACAGTTTCATTTCTTGATTAAATTAACTGGTGTTCCTTAATTTGTTTGCTCAGTTAACTTGCTTAACACACCTATTTTCACTGACAATTCAAAGACAAAGCTTCAGTTTAGTTTGTGGCTGTCTGATGTATCTCCAACTCTGTACACGTAGATTTTACCTTCTAGATATTATATTACATAAATAGTACGTATAGGACTTAGATATAAGACTGAATCATCATAATTAAAAATTAAGCAACAATTTGAATACCAGTTTTATATGTTCAAAAATTCAATTTAACAAATTCACTATGTCTTTTATGTAGTGTTACTATTCTAGAATGACAATAAATAAAAGGGAGTTATTATGCTCCAAAGTTACTGGAGCTTACGTTTTCGTAAAATTGAAATATAAGAAGCAAGTGTAGTGGATTAAATATTTTTACAAATTCTCTGTCACTCCTCCCCATGGAGAGACAAAGTCTATTTCTTGCTCTTTGAATCCGGATAGGCCCTGCAACTTGTTTTGCCCCAGAAAATGAGGGGGAAGTATCATGTGTAACTTCTGATATTGGACCATCAGTAGCATCCAACTTTGCTTTGAGGTATACACCTTCTGAGAACCTAGCTGTCTTGCTCGGGAAAATCCTCATTCTAGAGTAGAGGTCAATGTCAAAAATCACCAAGACACTCCAGTAGAAAGACCCAACTGAGCTCCTCACTGACAGTCTATAGCAACCGCCAGTTTTGTAGGGGAGTCATTTCAAATGTGCCAGCTAGTTGAGCCTCCAGATAACTGCAGCCCCAGCCAACACCACACAGAACAAAACAATTCCCTTGTCAACACAGAATCATCCTAAGAAATAATGTGTGGTTGGTGCTGTGTTAAATCACGACATTTTGGGGTAAAAAGGAAAAATGAAGCAGAAGGCATATTGAAAGTTTTAAATGATGTTTGTTAGAAGATAACAAGCAATGCTAATTAAAAAAACAGTACAGTGTCTTTTTCCCAACAGAGTTTGAAAAGTAGTTAAAGTAAATTACACCCAGACCTTCAATACTGTTCACAAGAAAACTGAAAGCAGCCACTCAAGGTAATTTTGAACTAGGAATACATTTAATTAGGAGATTATTATTAACTTACATAAGTGGAGAGATCAGAGAATTAGCACTTAGCTGAAGGTGAGACAAGCGTGTAAGTGACAGATGTGCTAGTGAGAGAAAAATTAAAGTGACCAGCTGTGATTCTCACAAAGGAAGTCAAGCATATCTAATTGGCATATATATTTTAAGTGAAATTTAATAAATTGATATTTTGGTCAATATATATGTTGTTTGGCAGGTAAAAACCATTTCTAATAAGTTTAGGATACATTGACAAAAGTGAATTTTTCCTCCTGTAGATCTCACCATAGACTGACAATTCCCAATCCTGCTTGTTAAATAGACTTCTGGGGAATAATCACCAATAACAGGGAATCCCCTGGTGGTCCAGTGATTAGGACTCTGTGCTTTCACTGCCAAGGGCCTGGGTTCAATCCCTGGTTGGGGAACTAAGATCCTGCACAGTGCACCCAAAAAAATAAAATAAAAATTTTAAAAGTTTTTTGAAAAGACCTGCTTTAAAGCAAAGCAAAACAAAACAAGAAACCAATAAGGACAACTATCTAAGCCCCACTCAGACCAATCATTTAAAATGTCTGGGTATGGATCTTAAGCATAGTTTTTTTTTTTTGTTGTTTTGTTTTTAAAGCACCCTAGTTACTTTTACTATTTGTCATAGCTGTAAAGCACTGCTACTATGATTCCATTAATACAGGGTGGCCCAGTGAGCTCCAGTAAAATATTCAGCCAGACTCTGTAAGAATCATCTCCCTTGTCATACTCTCAATTTATAAAATAATACTTGTATAAACATTTTTTTGCAGTGGTAATTCATGTATAACTAGCAACCTATATATATGGGGCTTTTAGCACATGGCTTTTTGCTTTCTTGCTCACTAGTCTGAGTCATCTGTGGCTTCAAGGTATTGTAGGGTCAGTTTGAATTGTCTCTAGATGGCAGCCCACAGGTTATCTTGGAACTTCGCCACACATTCCTTATTCTGTGAGCCGAGTTGAAGGATCAGTGGCTCCTTATGGCTTAAGCTTTTTATGATGGATGGTAGAAGAGAAAGAGGGCTGGCAGAACTCACATGTCTTTTTGAGACATGCTCAGAAATTGTGCTCTGTCATTCTGTCCACATTTGATTGGACAAACAACTTTCATGTATGGACCCAATGGCCTATGAGGCAAGGAACATATATACTCCATTCACATCGAAGGCACGGCAAGGGCATGGAGTGAAGGAGGGGTTTGGAGTAAATACTACTACTTACCATGGTGCTCATGGATATACTAACAACATGGTATACTTGCAGCATCTAGAAAAAGCAATGCAAAAATCATTTCATTTTGCAAGTAGCTTTTTACATCTTGATCAAGGCTACTGATGGCTTTCTTGTATTTAACACAGATTTGACTAAAGTTAACTTACTATACTAGCATTCACTGAATAGGAGAGTATTTTGATTCATTTTCTTAAATAATTAAATATATGATCCCGAATAAGGATCATACAGTATTTTTTATGCTTTATATTGGCACTTGAATTGCAATGTAAAAACGTGTTTTATATGCTTCTTGGTATGGTATTGAAGACTTTAAAAAGGCAAATATTCCTATGAAGTAAATGCAATATTAATTCATGGAATATGTTTTGTAAGCATATATTTTGTAGTTTCTATTCAAAAGATAATCACTTTTTAGTCGTATATTGATTATTGTTCTGCATGGATGTCAAAATTTTGAACTGTCCTTTTATATCCTAGTGTAGAAAAGTACATATAAAGCAGTCTTGCTGCCATATTTCTACGAGAGTGAGAAGTAGCAGGCATATTTCTGTATTAAATATTGAAAACTAGAAAATTAGAATCAAAGTCTTCAAGAACAGGTTTTTTTATTATATATCAGAAGTTAATTTATTTGTCCAAATGTCTGATGCATCCATTTCCTCTTACAATGTGCTATGAAGTTAATGTGCTAAACCCTCTACTGACATTGTTTTAAAGAATCACCGCAGAAAGACATTATTATACCAATTTCACAGAAAAATAAGACACAACACTTAAGAAATAGGATATAGTAAGAAATTCAAAAAAATCATTCAATTGGATGTTCTTTTTTACTTTTTAAAGTAACTATCACTCAGAAAAGAGTTCCATCAATTTTGAACTCTGTTCAGCTTTATCTGTTTAGACCTACTGAAGAAAGCAAAAAGCTAATTATAGTCTAATTCCCATGAAAAGTTTATATCAACAAAAGTTAAAATAATTCAAAGTGGTAAGCAAAGAGCTTATTACTAGTTATTATTAATGATCTACAACTAACTTGCAAAAAATCACATCACAATAAAAAGGATTATCTTAGGTGAACAGGCTAAAGAAGCACTGAAGAACACTGAAGTATTTATGTGCATTTCAGTGGCCAGATTTTTCAATCTTGATATTGATTTGGCAGTTACTACTTTTAATTGAAATAGGAAATACATTTAAGTAAACACATATTTGGTAAGGATTTTTAACAGGTAGAAAGAGTTCATTTTGATAAAGTGAAGATTTGGAATAACCAAAAAATCCATGGCTAAACTATTGTTTGTGAGCTGTAACTTATCTTGAAAATTATTAGGGCATAATAAGTTCATGTACATAGTTGAGATGATGGCTTTGTTGTAAAAATATCTTGCATTTATATAGCACATTACAGTGAATAAAGCATAGTCACATGCATAATTTTGAGAATCATTTTGCAAGACCTCAAAATCTCAAGGTGACAGATTTGGTAAGGTTATTCAGATTTGATAAATCTCCCATTTGGGTTAAAAAAAGTTAAATAAATTATTCAGAATTAGACTATAGTCAAGTGTGAGAGTCATGAATATAAGCCAGTCATGATAATGTAGGTCCAGCATTCTTTTCACTATCTTAAAGATGTTGGACATTTTAAAAATATCTACAGCACATGGGTTTGCGTTCACTATTATCATATAACAATCCTATGGGAAATTTATTTTAACAAATTAGTGAAATGTCAGAACTTGTTAACATTTGATAAAACAATTTCAATTTGAAGATATCTTGGTCATTTTTTACTACATCTTATCTGCATGCCCAATAAGATCTAGAGTTTAAAAATTATGATAGGACCATAAAATATAGAAGCAGCAAGGCAAGGTATAATACAAACTTTTCTTTGTTTCTCCTCTTTCTTTTTTTTTTGTATTTCTTCAATTTACTTTTCATTTTTGTTACTCCTTCCTTTCTTTTATTTTCCCTTTTCCTCATTTATTTGTAAAATTATTTAAAAAATTAAATCTCCTATAGAACAAAATTGCTATGTTGAATAGGCATAGTCAGCCAGCACAGATGACAGACTTCCCTTTTCTCTGAAGCTTCCCTTGTAAACCACTGGAAATAAAATGTTAAAAATGGCTGCTGAAGAAACCTGTTATATAATAATTGCTTTGCTGTATAGCTTGGCTCGGAAATATAGAAAACAAGGGAAGTTCACAGACATAGTAATTTGCAATACCACGAATAGCAGATTTAGGGGAAAAGTGGGAACAAATTATTAAGAAAACAGAATTGAAACTATAATTTCTAATAATTTTTAAAAGGAGTTTAAGATTATATGGTCTAATTATGACATTTAACAGATGAGAACAAACGGCCAGGGAAGGAATATATGGTAGAAAGGAGCTCACAATAACTACCCTGACCTCAACTTTAGGCATGGATTCTAGATCGATAACATCTTAATAAAGCTTTCTTATGGCATATAATGACAATATCAAATGTATTATATATGGATCTTGCTGCAAAATTAAATATCTATATTTAGATATTTTATTATGTTTAGATGGCTATACCGTTTCCTAGGAATCTGAAGTCACGTCTCTTCTACCAGTCCAACAATCACGGAGAATAATATGTGACATTTTATTAACTGGCCTGGAAGTTACACTCTTTACTTTTGGGACTGGGGAGTTTATGCTTCCTGACTGCTCATAGGAAAATGCATTGATTGGTGAACACTTAGAAATAATAAATAAATAAAATTGAGCACCTCGCCTTTAGGCACTCAATAAGTGACTTTTGAACAGAGAAACAGGTTAAAAATAAAGGGATGACAAAATTTGTATCGTGAAAACACTAATAAAACAAAAGCTAGAATAGCTATATTGATTTATGAAAAGACATACTTCAGAAAAATGAAGATTATCAGGGATAAAGAATGGCAAAACATAATGATAAAGTGATCAACTCTCCATTTTTTATAAATGGAGGATTCTAACATTTCTAGAAGAAAACAGGAGAAATTTTGGATTTGGTGGTAAGTTCAGCTGCAATGCCAAAAGCGTATTCCATGAATAAAAAATAAGTCAGATTTTATTAAAATTAAATTATTTAAAATTAAATTATCTGTTAGGATTAAATGTATTAAAATTAAAAAACTTTTGTCCTGAAAAAGATACTGTTAAGAGAATGAAAAGGCAAGTCATTCCCTGGGAGAAAATAATTGTGAGTCATCTATTGACTAAGGAACATGTCTCCACAATTTAGAAAGAACTCTTCAAACTCAACAATAATGCAAACGGTGATAAAACAAGCTACATCACAAATGTATGAAATAACTCACTGAAAGAAGTGGGGGGACAGATGCTGACCTGTGTAAATTTGGAAATGAAGGGAAACTATAAGGCTAATGGCAAAATAATCTGTACATAAGCACCGTCCTCTAGTTGTAAAGTTGTTTTGCATAGGGTACAGCTTAACAATTCTGGCGCCATTATGTATGTATTCTTAAATTTAACAAGTCAGTGGATACTTGATGGTTGGGCCTACGTTTCTCACTGTTGGAGTTGTAGGTTTAGAAAAGCAAGCAAAGAAGGTAAGAATGATGTGTATGAAGTTGGAATAGAATGGAAGATGGGAGGAACTCATGAAGTGCTTACTAAAGTTGCAGATGGATATGTATATAAATATTTATAGATATATGTGTATACCCCAGTTAGTAATTTCCACATCTATCTCCTTGCTCAGATTGCTTAGAAGCCTAAAATGACAACATCCCAGTAGTAACCATCAGTTCCCAGATACTACTTTCTAATACCAATCTTATACCATTCTGGCTGGTTTTAGGTCAGGGAAGGAAATATACAAGATGAGTCTGTGGCATCCTATAGTGCTATCAACTAAGGAAGCGATACACACACACACACACACACACACACACACACACACACACACACACACAGAGTGAGTTAAAAGGACACAGGAGCCAAGGAAAAGAGCTTCCAAAGGCCAAATCTAGAGCAATTTGAGCAATAAGATAATAAAGTAGGATTAAATTATAACAATGTGTAAATAAATACCCATGAGTCCATATTAATACAAATAAATGATTGAATATATTCATGAATGGGGGAGAATAGACAAATCCCCCATGCAGAAGAATTACAAATACTTCATGTAAACACTCCTTCTCAGAAAGATTGCATAACTCCCAAGTCCTTAATGTGAACTTCACATAACTCTTTCTTTAAAAGAGTAGAGTGTGACAAAGGATAAAAAGATCAACTCTATGGTGGAAAAAACCTGACAGACCCTACCTTTGTCAGACAATTATGGTTAACATCAACAGTAATAACATTAATAGTCTGTATGTATTTTTGTGATGATGTGGTGTGAATGGCACTTTACCTGTGTGGTCTCCCCCAAACACATAACTCCAGTCTAATCATGAGAAAAATTATCAGAAAAAAGCCAACTGAGAAAAATCTACAAAATGCCTGACTAGTATTCTTCTGAATTGTCAAGATCATCAAAAGTAACAAATGGACATGAAAGCAATCTAAATGTCCATCAGCAGATGAATGGATAAAGAAGATGTGGCACATAAACACAATGGAATATTACTCAGCCATAAAAAGGAATGAAATTGAGTTATTGGTAGTGAGGTGGACAGATCTAGAGTCTGTCATACAGAGTGAAGTAAGCCAGAAAGAGAAAAACAAATACCGTATGCTAACTCACATATATGGAATCTAAAAAGTGGTACTAATGAACCAGGTGACAGGGCAAGAATAAAGATGCAGATGTAGAGAGTGGACTTGAGGACACAGGGCGGGGGGTGAAGGGGAAGCTGGTAAGAAGTGAGAGAGTAGCATTGACATATATACACTGCCAAATGTAAAATAGATAGCTATTAGGCTGCTGCTGCATAATACAGAGAGATCAACTCCATGATGGGTGATGACTTAGAGGGCTGGGATAGGGAAGGTGGGAAGGAGTCGCAGGAGGGAGGGGATATGGGGATATATGTATAAATACAACTGATTCACTTTGTTATACAGCAGAAACTGGCACAACAGTGTAAAGCAGTTATACTCCAATAAAGAGCTTAAAAAAAAAGGTAACAAATATCTGGGAAACTGTTACAATCTAGAAGTATCTAATGAGACATGATGACTGACTGTAATGTGATATTCTGGTTGGGAGTTTGGAACAGATAAGGGAAATTAGGTCAAAACTAAGGCAACCTGAATAAAGATAGATTTTAGTTAATAATTGTGGGTCAATTATGGATTAAGAATGATGTATTTGTTATGATAAACGTCCCATCCCCATGTAGATTGTTAACCATAAGGGAAACTGTGTTGGGTATATGGGAACGCTCTGTACAATCTTTGCAATACTTCTGTAAATCTAAAAGTACTTTAAAATATATCTATATATCTATATCTATTTAAAAGCATTAAATAGATCAGCCAAATGATTCTCCCTAAAATTGTGATACTTTGTATCCTCACAGGTCTTAGAATATCCACTTCTTTACAACCTATGAAATTTTGGATACTATATCTTTAAAAAAATTTGCCAGAATGAAAAATGTATTGAGCAATGAATCTATATGTGCCTGTTTTTCTTACCTACATCCAAAATTGCATTTCAGTTTTCTACTAGTATCAGTAGCCATTCCAAAAATTGCAACCTGTTTAGTTAACTACTCTCTTTCCAAGGAACTGTACTGTGTCCTTATCCCAAAGCCACGGGCTGTGTTCTCATTTTATCCTGACACCCTACTCTAGAATTGTGATTTTACCTATTAAAAGACTAACCTATTACCACTATCCCTGAGAGGTTCTGCCATATTCGCCCATGATACTGAACTTTGTTTAATTACACCTGTATGAATGGGATCTAATTTCATTACATTCCCTTGCATAATGGTCATGATTGCAGGTACCAGCCCAGTGAATTTCTGGGTAATTCCCCATTCTTACATACTGCCTTCTCATGTTCTGGCTTGTTTTTCAGTAAAAATCAGACAGATTATACTTCTGTCTCTATGCCTATACATATATACATCCATTTGTAATTTTATTTCCTTAATTTCAAAGATTGTTTTAGATTCTACTTCATGTAATACATTAGATTTATTAATATAATGTTACTCACTCCGTCACTTTCCACATTATATTCATTGAGAAGTACTCTTTGAGTTAAATTTTTATTTTTGTTAAGTTGCTTAAGTCATTTATATCTCCTTACCTAAACAGCATATAAAGGGGTTTGACAGATAAAATTCATCTTTATTGGCTGCCTACTGTCTCTCTACACTGTCACTCAACAGACTTTCACATCTAAAGATACAAATAACAAAGTTGTGATTGCCATGAAATTCTGCCAAAGAGAACTTTGTTAAATAAGAGAAAATGGTGCTGCAATGTCATTCTCAAGTTGAAGACTGCCTTCTGCTTGTTGTCTTGAAAAAACATCTTGCAGTTGAAACAAAGTATCTGTCACTTTTCCAGGATAGGGATAGAATAAGGAAGAGTAAAGTAGGTTGTATAAGCATCACTTTCAAACTCTCACTATACAAAAGATTAGAAAACCTAGACAGCTTTCTTAGTCCTCTAGTTAAGAAACACTTGCTAATCTCATATACATAACCTTGATCAGAATAATAAATGTATTTGAATTAAGTTCTAAAATAGTTTCAGAGAAAAATATTTAGGTATGCACTAACAGTAATATAAGAGAAAAAATTTTCTTTCAGATGGATAACAACTGTATTTTACCTGAATTGGCTGAAAAGGGATGCATGAAAACTATTTCTGTAAAACTTGATATGCCTCCTACACCATCAAAATTTAATGAATGAGAAGGATATCATCCATGCTCACCTTGACATCTTACACACAATTTTGTCTTTTTAAGAGCAGTCTTTGTCTCTTCTATGTTTTTCTGTTTTTCCTGCCAATAAACATTGATTTCTTAAATTTGAGTAACCATTTTTCATTAGTTTTGAGAGCTACAATTTTGTTATCTAAAAAAAATAGACTACTCTCATATCACGCACAAATACACACGCACAATTGAATGACATAAAAATCTGTGGATCCAATATTTGATTTATCATATCTGAAGCTTTTGCAGTACCTTCAGAACATTAATTTCACATTTACAGCTTTCTCAGTCTTGAAACTTTTGGTTTATTTTGCTTTATTTTGACCATATTTTAGCATATAGGTGTCAATGAAAGCATTCACTAAGAATACATTGATTATTTCTTTAGGAAAAAGATATGCTCGAGCGTCATCATTCTTAAGTAATAAACCTAGTAGTTTCTAAAAAACATTTTCAAGTGACTGTCTTTTCTAAGATACATGGAGAATCACTGCCAAATATTCCATAAAGATATTTGGGTCAATATTGCCAAATAGATTTATTTACAGATGTTTTGAGGAGAGAAACGACTTCTCCAGGAAGGTCTTTGATGTCTACAGCATTCACTTTCACAGTAATTAATCCTGGAGGATTGAACAAGCCAAGTGGTACTTAGGTATCACAGACTTTAAAACACATCAAACTCCCCCTAGAGATATACGAATCACATCATTTAGTCTCCTGCTTCTGTAAAAAACCTCCTCTTTCAAAAATAACAAAATGTGTGAACCTCCTGACATCATCCTCAACTGCTTGAGGTATTCTAATCAACAATGTGACTGTTGTCCTAATTAGGGTGTGAAGTTGTTACTGTCAAAATAGCTGGTCTTGGAAATGCTCCCTTCTTCAGAGTTTCTAGTAGTTGAAGGAAAAGAATTATTCATTTCTCTTCCTGAAAAAGTTGTCCTAGCTGGTATAGTACAGTCTACATCACTTTCCACTTAATGATCGATTGATAACAGCATATTGAAATCATATGCACTTGTGTGAGCACATAAAGACATACATACTCTATATGTTTAACCTGAAGTATATACTTACAACATATGACACTGAATACCTGGCATTAACAAGTAACTCTTAGAACCCCAGAAGGCAGGTAGAATCTAAGATGTGTTCATAATCAAAAGTCCTTTGTGGGAAGAAGGAAAGAAAGTCCTTAGTAAAAGGGAATGGGGCAGTGAAGGGAAGACAGACTGATCTCAAGCCAGGGCCCTGACTGTTTCAATATTGTATCAGTGACTGGTACGAATATAGAAAATCATTGCCATGAAGTTTACTGATACTGAGAGCTGGAAAACTAGGTAAAACTAATGATAATGAGGTTACTGAAGTTCAAAGAGGTTAAACCGTTTTGCCCAAAGTCTTACTCTTAATCATTTGTAGAGAAGGAATTAGAATTCAGGTCTCCTTATTTCTGATTCATTGTTCTTTCCATGCTATCATACTACAAGTGTTATGAAGTTTAATTGTGCATGAGATAATATATTTCAATACATGACATTTAGAGTCCATTTCAATTCTAAAATGTTTATGACATCTGACAATCATGTTTTAATACTGTCATTGTCAAATGATTTCAGGTGGTACAAAATATAGACTAAAGATGAGTAGATGTCACTCTATAATTCTACATAAGCTATAAGGTATGGTTATTATATTAATAAGCCATATAATAAATTATAAATGCCTTTCTGCCAAAAAAAAAAAAAAAAACCATAGCAGGAAAAAAATTCACAAGCCCAGCTTCCAGGAACCCTTTACGTATTGACTTGAATGATAAAAATCATACTGTCAACAGAACCGAGTTATATGAGATAGACACTGTGACATCCTGTAAACACTCCCTGTCATACAACTCTGTTTGAATTTCTGAAGCATTTGAACTGATAATATTTATTCAGCACAGTGGAAAATTATCAGAGTGGAATCTGGCACCATTATTGGCAGGAGATAATCCAAGAATTGAAAGTTTAGCATTTCATTTAATGTGAAAATACAGTGTTAAGAATCATATTGATCATTTTAATCCCGTGTCACACTAGAAATATTGTTAAAGCTCTGTGATTCCTCTTTGACTGCCATTTGCCTCACAGCAGGGGAAAAACTGCAGTGATCTATTAATAACTGAATATACTTGGAAATACATTGTACTATCGAATTTAATAAATGGAGTAATGATTTAAAAAACATTGGTGATCGTATTTAAAAATATCATTACCATAGCAATGGCTTAGTTACATGCCAACTTAGAGTCTGTTTATATTTTCACACTAAAAAGTTATTAGTCATGAAATCAGCAAACAGAGCATTAACTTATATTTTGTCATTTGAAAAAAAGTACCAACTCCTTTAAACTGTGCCAGCTGCACTGTGAAAAAGACACATTGTTCATAATATTGTTATAGGTCAATAGCTACACCGAGGTGGTTGAAATGTATATACTCAAACAGTAGGAACAACAATACAACAAAACATCCATAACAGAAACCACATTTGAAAGCCTAACAAACCACCTGTTGGGAAAAGAAAGCTAACTGAATATTGTTCTGAATTCAATTATATCCCTCCGAAATTCATAGATTGAAGTCCTAACCCCAATGTGACTGTAAAAACATGTGACAAAGTAAATTATACCCCTATAAGATCCCCAAAATACTTATTTATAAATTATATAAATATGTAAATATTGAATGTTATGAGAAGACAAGATATCTTTTTTTCACTATTAAAGAACAGTTATAGTTCAAAGACCATCTATGACAAATATGATTACATGATAATTTTATTATTTAGTTTTGACATCCATCTAGACTGTAAATCTTTCCCAAGTACCACATTTTAAGCTTTATCAAATATGATGAAATTAAAGAGTTGCCATAAAATCATCTTTTCTTTTTCTGTGTTATCAAAATGTAAAGTATTATGAGACAAACTTATGTTTAATATGAGACAATTATAAAGCAAAATCTCATTCAGATTTAAAAAAAAGTACTGTTGTAGATTACTAGTATTTATTACTACAGAAAGGATGATAAAACCAGAAAATCAAGATTTCAAATCATATTTGAAATTAGAAAAATTAGAATGGAATTAGGAAATTAAGTGAAATTAGGAAAATTTGGACTATGAGTGTCAAGATTGATTGATCTTTCTTTATATGTATCTTCAAATTATACACCATCTGACTATCTTTAAACATAATATTGAGCGTAAAATTGTCCATAATATTTTCATTAAACTCATATGGTCTTTTGATATGTTTTACATTTGTTTCTATTGGACAAGTTTCTGGTCATATCCAAAGCATTTAATAAGACTCAGGTAGTTTTTCAGATTATATTACTCATTTATTTTTAATTTATTCAGCAATTATATTAAACTAATTCCACATGGCAGCAGAGTGTAATTTTGAGGATAAATAGAGAACAAAATAGACATGTTCTTATCTCTCATGTAGCTTTCTCCCTCATGAGAAGACTGAAATTAATCAAATTATTGATCAATAAATGTATTATTTAAAATTGAAATAAATGTTATAAAGGAAAATTAAAACACTGAAATTTAGCCACAAAAAGCATAACTTAGAGCCAATTTATTTTTTCTGAAAATTTTAAAATATTATATTTTGACCTATTTCAAATGCATTTGTCTTAATGACTAATAAATGTTTACTCTCTACTAACTTTGTTATTTAAAACAATACTTGAAGACATTTTTCCTTTTTGGTAAGTTACTCCTCAGGAGCATTATCAGCCTGAAAATATTCATGCAATTTCCAATTATGCCCAAATTACCATTAAGGGCTAGTTAGAGTTGATTTTAAATAAATATCTTAAATTAAAATAGTAGAGTTCCAAGCATATATATGAAGCCATGAAATATTGGTCTTTACTTTAGTCTACTGTAGAAATACATTCAAACTTTATTGAAAATTTTAAATTTAATTTTAAACTGTTTAAAATGTTCATGTGGCTTTACACTTTTTTGTCAAAAATGAAAATATATAAGATTAATGCACCAGAAAATTGATTTTCTGTTGACACTCCTGCTAATGATAAACTAATTACACAGTAAAGAAAGCATAAATTGTACTACATAATCATTTTAGAAGTAGAAATTAAAGATGATATTTGTATTTAAAAAACTCACATGTAAACTCAGCTATATAGCTATTTTTAGATAAATGGATCTAAGGAACATTTTGTTGATTAATCAGTATAATTTAAATAAAAGTAAATTTACCTCTATTCTCAGTTTTTAATACTAAGAACAATTTATAGATCTAGTTAAAATAGAACAATAATGGTCCTTGCAATCATAATGAAAATTTATGTCATTTTCAAAAAGCTTTGATAAATGTTTTCACTGTTGGCTGAATTTTTCTGGTTAATGAGAATGTGAGTTAACTACAACTGCTCATTTCAACCCAGATTTCAACTAGAAATAAGAAAAGACATTTGCCTCCTAGGTACTTACCAATTTCATTAGAAGTGATGGATTTTTTTGTAGTATAGAGATTCGTAGGCGATGAAAAATACTGATTGCTTCTCCTTTCTTAATATAGCAATAGTTCATGTCTTGGAACTAGTTCTATTGTCAAAGTGAATAATATTTTAATATGTTTAGATATGGCCTTATTCTTCCCGATAGAAAAATGGAATGACTCTTGACATTAAGGGAGTTTGTTATCAGTCACTTGAGTAGTATTGATGCCAAATACTTCTGATGATGCTTTTGAGCTTCAGGTAAGATTCTGGAAAAGAAAATGAAAGGCTAAAATGTGTGCACTATATCTCTCTCTTTGGGTGGTTTGTGTAAGCCAAGAATCATACATTCCAACAAAGTAGGAGGGCTTGTTAGAAAATGGGCCTTATCAGAAACTAGATTTGAAATTATACTGTTTTTGCAGAGCTGTTTTTTAAGCATTTGTGTTAGAGTTCTAAAAATTCTTTTGGTGTTAAGAACCAAGTTTTTGGTTCCTAAACTTTCAGAGACTGTAATCTCTAGACAACACTGAAATTACCAAATAGATTCCTGGCAAATCAAAAGCACAGTTCTAAGAACAATTGTGCCCATTAAGAAATTGATATATTAAAATAATGCTTTAATATTTATGAAGCCTATAATATCTATTCCTACAGTCATTTGTTAAAGATTTTGAGAATACTACAATTGGGGCGGTAAAAATAAACACGGAGTTAACATATAGGAAATTTCTAAACACTGAATGATCCAATCAAATTTCCTATTCTAGGAAAAATAAACAACAGGGCAAGAGGAATAGAGATAAGAAACAAGGGACCACCAAGTTTCATGTATACTCACTCTAATGATAGAAAGAAAGGAAGGCTGTGGACACTAGGCAACTTTAGCACCAAGAGAGTTTGTGAGCCACCTCCATACAGAACAGCATTGGTAGCATCATTGGTTCAGATGAGGAACATGATGCTAACTAGTTAATAAGTGTACCTATATGTCCCTTGCTGTTAAGCAAGTTTAGAGATATAAATATAGAAAAAATAAACACCCTCCAACAATTACATCATAAGCAAGTAAGATGTGTCGGAGTGTACAGAAAACATTAACAGAACTTGATAAAAATGTACAAAGCGTCGGAATCAGTAAAATCAGTAGTTTTAAAATATGCAATGGAAAATGAAATTTCCTAGGATATTAATAGAATGAAGATCGTGCAAGGCATTCTCACAGTTTACAGTTCAAAATTTAAAACATGAGCATGGCAGCAAAACAAAGCTGGGAACTACGTCTGTAAATATGCAATGTAACAATGCATTTTAAATGTTATTATAGTAGTAAAAAGACTATTGGGTCAAAGCTGTTAATGATGCAAAATTAAGAAAATAAATGTAACCTGGTAAATGAAACTATTTGAGTAACTACCTTGACATTCTTAATTAATATGAAATAAGTGTCGGCAAGATAAATGTGTATCTGCTTTATGTTGCTGATGAGAAACGATGTATGTTATAATCATATTCTCATTATTTGTGTCCAGCAAAATTCTCTCTCTAAGCTTTTCTAATGTAGAGCTCAAGATTCTGACCTTCAGTTTTGTTTATGGTCAGTCATGATAGTTTATGCAGTCCTACAGAATTTTAGTTATTTGTACCCTCCCAAGAGTGATCACACAGGATGAGATGGAGATTATGATCATTCAGTCCTTTCAGGAGTATATAGTTCATGACCAGACAAGTGGCTCGGTCAGGTTATGGCAGTAGCCTTCCTGTTCGCCTCAGGAACACTGCAGCTTTTATTTCAGGCAGTCACTTATTCATTTATTTATTACTTCATTCAAAATTTATCCAATGCCTACTGGAGGCAGTACAGAATAATATAAGGTGTTTATTCTATAGAATTCACACAAACTTGACTAAAATCCTGCCTCTGCTGCCAGCCAGCTATCTGATTTTGTAAAAGTCATACAAATGCTCTTACCTTAGTTTCCCATTCTGCAGAAATGAGAATAAAATGAGCTAGACCCACCTCATTTATTTTTCTCTAGGATCAAATGAGAGAACTTACATGAATAAGCATAAAATATTTGGACTGATGCATACCAATGATAATGGTCACTTTTAAAATGTTGGAGCAGTAAATTTTGTTGCTTTATGGTTTTATTCCTGCCATCTTTATTTATTGACTTTTATTTGTTGACTGCTTCATGATTTTCTCTTTGGGAAACACATCTTCCTCATACTCAGGCCACGTACTTTGGGTTAGATCTCAACTCTAGTGTAGAACATGGGTCCCTAAAGCTGGCCAATCAGCACTCCAGATTTCCATTGTTGTGATGGACACATGACCCACGTGCCCCTAAATGGTGCATTCCAGGTCTTAAGGAAGAAATTTTCAGGAGCTGCAGCTGTCTTACTGATCCATAAGGAGGACCCCTATCTTTATAGAGCTATGTATTGTGCTATGTTGTTTGCTGTTAATATTATTTTCAGATTGTCTGAGTGCTGGTGAATAAGATATAAACTGTACTAACACTTTCACTGAACTTTTCTCATAGTACTCAAATGTTAGTATATTTTTGCATTTGATTTCAAAAATTCCTATGTACAATTACAGTCTGAGTAGAATTGCTTCAACTATAAGATTCATGACGTTGCATTTAGTTATTTTTAATAAAAATGTTTTTTATAAATTATGTAAAACACAAATATAGTAAAATATGAGTTATTTGCTTGACATTTCTGTTTATATCCATTCAGATTTGTGTTATAAAATATATTTTTTAAGAATTTTACAGATATTTAACTTGTTTCTATTAATATTGTCAGGCTTTTTTCTTCCTGTCACCAGATCTAGGGGCTTGTCACCACATCTGTCACCACTTGTGGATATAAAACAGGATCCAAACAATTGTTACCTGCCCAAGGTCATACAAGTTGTATAACGGGAATTCTTAACGAGAAATGATTTATGAGCTCTAATCTTGGTGGAACTGCCTACTCCGTAGACCATTCTGCCTTTGAAGCTACTCAGTGGATTAGCCTGTCTTGGCAATGAAAACTTGGCTATTTCCGGTCACTCTTAGGCATGAAAATTATCAACTTAGTGACTACAAAGCCTAGTCATATGCAAGATTCAAAATTTAGGACTTGCTTTAAAATTGAGACTTCACTCCTATCCCAGGCATAGATCTGCTATAAACTGATTGTGCTTTCATTTTACACTCAGTGTTTCAGCTTCTCCCCCAGCTTATAGATTCAGAGTTCTTACCTTTTCACAGTTGGAGCAAGGAGAGAGAAACGATGCGTTAACAATGTTCTTTCTTGCCTGGTAATGTCCAGAGCCAGCATCTCACCACCTGTATTAAGCAGTTTAAGCTTTCTCCTTCGTTCAAGAATCACTCTTGCAGAGGTTTGAGGACCCGCCTCTTCCCCCTTCCCATATTAGCTGGAAGTTCTATCTGCTGAACTCTTGAAGTGAATGTCACTGTATCTTTTGGTTGTGTCTTACTCCTCATTACTCAGCCCTGAGAAACATGGCTCTTTCACATGACATGTGCATGACTTATACGCAGTCCACCAAGAACATCTATGCGCTCATTTTCCCACAAGGATCTGGGAGGGCAGCTACAGCCTATATACCAGACATCTATTCTGAAGTCCCCTTGCTGATTCTCTCAACTTCTCTCCTCTAGCTACCACTGGGATGATGCGAAACTTAACCCCTTTAGCGCCTCCAAATTTCAAGGGACACATTAAGCTCTTAGAGTTATTTTCACATCACCTCTCTGATTTGAAATAAAAAACGGCAACCCCGCCTTTTTCTGGAATAGGTGATGTGTTGCAGTCAAGAAGTTCCCTGCTGGGATCATTCTTTCTCTAAATAAAAGATTCTTCTAATCTCAAATACCTCACTCTTTTGTCCCCTAATATATGTGAAGTTTTTAAGACTCTCAAAACAGTTTTCATTTTTTGTGAAAGTTCTACTTAGTGGTCTGATTTGTGGTAAACAGAACCCTAAGTGTTAAACTTTTTTTTTAATGAATTTATTTATTTATTTATTTTATTGGCTGTGTTGGGTCTTTTTTTGCTGTGTGCAGGCTTTCTTTTTTTAGTTGCAGTGAGTGGGGGCTACTCTTCGTCGTGGTGTGCGGGCTCCTCATTGCTGTGGCTTCTCTTGTTGCAGAGCACAGGCTCTAGGCGCGTGGGCTTCAGTAGTTGCAGCACATGGGCTCAGTAGTTGTGGCTCAAGGGCTCTACAGCACAGGCTCAATTGTTGTGGCTCACGGGCTTAGTTGCTCCGTGGCACGTGGGATCTTCCTGCAGCATGGATTGAACACGTGTTCCCTTCATTCGCAGGTGGATTCTTAACCACTGCGCCACTTAGGAAGCACCCCCTAAGTGTTAAACTTTAATACCCTGGTGCACACAGCAAGTAAATGGCAAGTGACATATAACCTGATTGTCATACTGGGATCTCCCATTATATATTTGTAATAGACATTTAGTCCAAAAGCACTATGAATGTATCAAAATTACACTGAAGTAATGTTAGAATAATTTGTGTAATATTGTATTTTTTTGAATATGGCTTTCAGCCTACCAAACAGTATAAAGGAAGAAGGAACATTCTGGAGGTATCACTTTTGCCATCTTTTCTTTAGTCATACATCCTCGTGCACAGAAACAAAATGAAGCTCCACATTTCATATTTATGGAAGGTTAATTTTAGGAAACTATAATTCTTGTTATCATTTTGGCAGGTATGTAATGGTGGTTGTAAACATTCATGTTGTGTTAGGTGTTATCGAGATGAAACTATTATTTTTAGGTCCTGATCTAGAGGAAGTTACAATCTAGCTGAACACCTATCTTTTTGTTGGACTATGCACAGAATAAAATAGATTTTGACATACTATTGATGAGAGTAATGTCAAAGCAACAAAATAATATTCAACATATACTAAACGCAGCTGAGTTTTCTGCTTCTTATAAAACTATGGAGGTGTGATTTAAAGTCCTTGAACTTTTTGCCTGTCTTTAAATAAAGCTAGGCTTTGATGACTTGATAAAAACAACTTCCATATATGGTATGTATCTAACATCTTAGCAATTAGCACTGTCACCACCTAATCGGGCTCCCTTTTTCTTTGTGCCCCTTCTATAACTATATTTAGTCAGAGGGAAGGGATAAAATACTATGATAAATATATACTATTAAAGGGATAGACACCACAGGACAGAAAGACGTATGGCAATATGAATGAGGAAGGAGACTGTGACAAAAGAAATAAATGACACATGTAGCTTAGACACCTGAGTAGGGACAGTTTAGATGAAGATGAAAGACAGGAAAATTAAAGCTAGAGGAGAAAAAAAAAAAGATTACTGGAAAATGATATAGACCTCCCAGGCATGGTTTCAAGAGCTCACTGAGATAAGAAAAGCCTTTAAAAGGATAGATCATTAATCACTGGTATTTCAATTAGCTAATATTGACTGGGATGGCAATTATGGCATTGATAAGAAAGGGCTTCTTTTCCTGGAGGTAACACAGTCTGTTTCCTGACATATTCTTTCAACAATCCACAGGAGCCTAGGCTATTATACACTTAGCCCTAATGTGGCTGGGAAATGAGACAAGGATGAAAAATAAGATAGTGGTATAGAGTCATCTCAAGTCTAGTGATCACAATGTCATCAGAATGTCAATGCCTTTGAGGTTATATGTGAAGGTAGCAGAACAAAAACACTGCGCTTTAGTAAATAAATGTGATAGGCCATTAGGAAATGTGGAATACGCTTTTAAAAGTTGGGTAAAATTGATTTCAGTAAATTTATGAGAATACAAATTTTGTGATAGTGAACAGTAGACTAGATTTCTTACTATAGAAAACCTTTTTCTTTCTCTGAAAGCAAATATTGTCGTTCTACTTTCTAAATATTTCCCCCTAGCTTGGGGAGAGGTTCAGCAGCCTCAGAACTTTCTCCTGGGGTTCAGCCTTTCATAATAAGCCTATTTGCATCTCCTGCTGGTTATGTGTGCATAACTTTAAAGGTAGGTCTTTAAGTATTGCCTAAAAGTACAAGGCTATCATCACAGCACATGTGATGAATACAAAAAGGAAAGTATATTGAGAAAAGAGATAAATCATAGCATACTAATACTTTACAGTTTTAAATAGGTTCCAACTTATGCTAACTTTATGTTTTTCCTGGTACTTTTTTTTAAACTGAAGTATAGTTGATTTATAATACTGTGTTAATTTCAGGTATACAGCACAGTGATTCAACTATAAGTGAGTGATTTCCTTAGAGGTTATTACAAAATATTGAGTATAGTTCTCTTTGCTATATAATTGGTCCTTGTTGGTTATCTATTTTATGTACAGTAGTGTGTATATGTTAATCCCAAACTCCTAATTTATTCCCACCTCCTCCTTTCCCCTTTGGTAAACATAAGTTTGTTTTCTGTATCTGTGGGCCTATTTCTCTTTTGTATATAAGCTCATTTGCATCATTTTTTTTAGATCCCACGTATAAGCGATAGCATACGGTATTTGCCTCTGTCTGGCTTCCTTCACTTAGTATGATAATCTCTAGATCCATTCATGTTGCTGCAGATGGCATTATTTCATTCTCTTTTTATGGTTGAAAAAATATTCCGTTGTATATATCCACCAGATCTTTTTAAGAATTTTATTGAGATGTAATTGACATACAATAAACTACATATAAAGTATACAATTTGATTTTTTCTTATTAGTAATGTACATATGGCATTCCCAATCTCCCAATTTATCCCACTCCAACCCCACCCCCCACTTTCCCTCCTTGGTGTCCATATGTTTGTTCTCTACATCTGCATCTCTATTCCTGCCCTGCCACTAGGTTCATCAGTATCATTTTTCTAGATTCTGCATATATGCATTAATATACGATATTTGTTTTTCTTTTTCTGATTTACTTCAGTCCGTATGACAGTCTCTAGGTCCATCCATGTCTCTACAAATGACCTGATTTTGTTCCTTTTTATGGCTGAGTAATGTTGCATTGTATATATGTACCACATCTTCTTTACCCATTTGTCTGTTGATGGACATTTAGGTTGCTTCCATGACCTGGCTATTGTGAATAGTGCTGCAGTGAATATTGGGGTGCATGTATCTTTTTGAATTATTGTTTTCTCCAGGTTTATGCCCAGTAGTGGGATTGCTGGGTCGTATGGTAATTCTGTTTTTAGTTTTTCAAGGAATCTCCATGCTGTTCTCCATAGTGGCTGAATCAATTTACATTCCCACCAAGAGTGTAAGAGGGTTCTCTTTTTCTCCACACCCACTCCAGCATTTATTTTTTGTAGGTTTTCTGATGATGCCCATTCTAACTGGTGTGAGGTGATACCTCATTGTGGCTGTGACTTGCATTTCTCTGATGATTAGTGATGTTGAGCAGCTTTTCATGTGCCTCTTGGCCATCCGTATGTCTTCTTTGGAGAAATGCCTATTTAGGTCTTCTGCCCATTTTTTGATTGGGTTGTTTGTTTTTTTTGATATTGAGCTGCATGAATACCACATCTTCTTTATCCATTCCTCTCTCAGCGGACATTTAGGTTGCTTCCATGTCTTGGCTATTGTAAATAGTGCTGCAGTGAACATTGTGGTGCATATATCTTTTCGAATAATGATTTTCTACAAATATATATATGCCCAGGAGTGTGAATGTAGGATCATATGGTAGCTCTATTTTCAGTTTTTTAAAGTACCTCCTTAATGTTCTACATAGCGGTTGTACCAATTTTCATCCCTACCAACAGTGTAGGAGAGCAACTGATGCTACATTTAAAAGGAAAAAGAAAAATGCCAAAGAGAAACAGAGAAGTTAAGCTGTGACCTAAAGTTTTCCAGCCGTATCTTCTGAGGCATGAACTACAAAATTAGAAATTCAAAATTAATATTTTCCTGTCTGAGACTGGAGAAAATAAAAAGAATATGTGCCGAATAATAGCCTTCTAAGTTCAACAAGCAATATATGTTGCAAATGTATTCACTTAAAAGCAATATTTAACCTATAATACACTTGCATACTTTAGGCTCTATGGTGGAATAATGCTTCCTTATGCATGTAACATACAATTAATCAATTTTTGCATAACCTTTAAATAATTGATTCATTCAATTTATATATTTAGAAGTCAGGGCCCCAATAGGAAAGAAATGGTGCACTCACACTATTAATTTTTTTAAATGAAGAGATGCATTCTGAAGTGTGTTGGTGTGCGAAAACCACAAGGACCCAACGGCTAGCAGCACAATGGAGTGATCACCAGCCCTGGACTTCGAGGGCCCAAGAGAAGGAGAAGTAGGTTACTGGCATCTGGAAGGAGAGTCATGTGAAGGCCACTGCCTGGGAGGGAGAAGTGACCTTTTGTGGAGACACCCAGCCAGCCTGTGGTTACCATTCAAGGAGGAAAATGGGGAAATACATACCCTACCCTAACCCTCTTTCCTCATTCAGATCACCTGCTTGGTTCACATTGGTATAACTCAACAGGAAGCTGGAGCGCACAGGAGCCCATTGCTATCACTTCTGCATGTCATCCTCCTACGGCATACAGCTGGATGGACCAGGGTAGACAGGAACCTGGAGAAGCAGATAAAAGGCATCCAGCCCAACGTATAAAATAGTACATGTGAAGACGTACACAGGCATAAATTCCTAAGCCTTATCTTTATTGAGAAAACTGTGAGATTTGAATTGTTTTATAATTTTTTGGCTCCAAATTTTGCCCATTTTACACATATACTTACATACACATAGTGAATGACACATGTTTTCAGAAAAGAGAGGAGAATGGAGAAAAATGTATCAAATTCCTATTTTCTGTCAGGCACTGAAGCAAGATGTAGAGCCTAAGAATGAAAGAAAATAGCGCAAAAAACAAACTGAATTTAAATCTCTGTCAGTTACCAAGTGTGAATTTTGTACAAATTACCTGTAAACCAAGATGTGAATTTTATCTCAAAGACTTGTTAGGAGGAGCTAATGAGAGAGTGTGTTTATATTTATTTCTCATTTCTTCATTACTTACCTTGGGATCATTCATACTACCTTAGAGAGGGGAAGCCTTGCATCTCCTGTGTAGGAATTACAAGTGAAAATTACCCCCTTTTAGGAACACTGCATGTCCCCATGCTACGTCCTGTCTTTGTCTTGAATTCTCCATTCATGTTTTACCAACTTGGGTCACCATTTCAACAAGCTCTGAGGAAAGATACTTGACTCTGAAGTTGTTGGATCTCTGGACCTAGAATGGTAATTATACAGAAATTAGTTTCCTCAGTTTGGATCTTAGTTGCAGTTTTTAATAGAGGGTGAAACTTCTCACTGGGATTGTATGATTATCCTGTACATTAGCTATCACAATAACCACGTGGGCAAATGTACATTATCCCCAGGCACTCATGAAATGCTAGGAAACCTCCCAGGGTCACACAGCTGGGAAGTCAAGTTTGCCTGATCAGAAAACCTGGGCCCTCTCTATTTTATCCTGCTATCGGATTAAAAAATAACAGCATAAATAAAAACTCAAAAGAAAACTGCATCTGAATGAAATATTCTTTCTAACACATGCTTGAATTTTTAATATAATCATTTTATTTAAAAATACTCAACTCAGTAACATAGGATATAAAATACTATGTACAACATTAAAGGAAACGTGGCAACTAAATGACATTTAAAAAAAATTAATTAAAAGGAGCAAATAACCAAACTAATACCTTCTACACTGATGCTTGCAAGATTAATGCTCATAACATCAATCATCAAGCGTTTAACTGGGTTCTTATTTGTTTATTGACTTATTTTACTACTAATGAGAACATTTGATAAAGGATGATTATTTATTTGGGTCTGGGCCTATGCCAAGTGGTGTATGGTCAACCTTTCCTTTAACACACGGTAGCAATGAAGGTTAGATATTATGCTTCTCATTGCATAGACATGAAAACTGAATCATGAAGAGACTCAGTACCTGTTCCAGATAACCAGCTAGAAAGAGGCAAAGTCAACATCTAAATATAGGTTTTCAGACTTGCAAGCTCTTGCATCCTCCACACCTCCATCGTGGTGGCTCATCCGTTTCTATTCTTGATTCTGCCATTGTGATTTACTGTTCTGTATTTTGTTGATTGTGTGTGTGTGTGTGTGTGTGTGTGTGACTGAGGTTTTCCGGTCAGTTTCCCTCAGACTGTCTCCCTTACCTTAGGCAATTCTGCCAAGGGATGTCTCCCTTATTGCCTAATATTCCCCTGAAGTTGGCCTTCTAAAGACCACTGAACCCTCTGGATATTGTTGCAGAATAGGCACAGGTGGTGACCATGGGTACCTTCTCTGCCACTCTCCTCCCTTGGCTTTCACCACTCCCCTGTTGTTTTCTGTTTTTTGTTTTTTCTTGGCCACTCCTCGTGGCTTGCAGGATCTTAGTTCCCCAACCAGGGATTGAACTTAGGCCCTCATCAGTGAAAGTGCGGAGTCCTAACCACTGGACCTCCAGGGAATTCCCTCCCCCATTGGTTTTTAATAGAACTGGTTACTATTAATTCTCTGATTCATTTTCTTTCAGGTTATATCACTTCTGTTACGCTTAAATGTCTTGTCTTCTTTTCTTAATCTACTCTGTCCAGGAGGAAGAAAATTTCTGCTACCCTTCTGGCTGGTCTAAGAATTAAATTGACATGAGACAGGGCTTCTTAGGTGGCGCAGTGGTTGAGAAGCCGCCTGCCAATGCAGGGGACATGGGTTCGATCCCTGCTGCAGGAAGATCCCACATGCCGCGGAGCAACTAAGCCTGTGCGCCACAACTATTTAGCCTGCGCTTTAGAGCCTGTGAGCCACAACTATTGAGCCCAAGTGCTGCAACTGCTGAGGCTCACGCGCCTAGAGCCCGTGCTCTGAACAAGAGAAGCCACGGCAATGAAGAGCCTGTGCACCACAGCAAAGAGTAGCCCCTACTCACCGCAACTAAAAAGAAAGCCAATAAAATAAATAAATAAATAAATTCATAAAAAAAAATTGACATGAGACAGATTAACAAGAGAAACTCAAAATTTTAATAACGTCTACAAAGGAGAGACCCAGAAAAACTGAGTTAACTCTCCAAAATGGCCAAACCCCTCACATTAAATGCCATCTTCAGCTAAAGACAAAAGAGGATGTTGGGACTTGGAGATGGAGGAAGACAATTCACATGGAAATAAAATAGCAAATGTCTGTTGAACGAATGTTTGGTGCGCCATGCAGAGCCAGTGGGACACAGAGTGGACTTTGAGCTCTAGGCTTAGCCTAGTCTCTGCCCTTTACAAAGGATAACTGTATAGCTCTGTCTCCATCTAAATTATTTTAAGCACTTAAGGGGGAGGTAACAAGAACAACTTCCTGAGTCTTCTGTTTCTTATAAATAATCAGTGTCAATTACGCCTCATGCCAAAGAGACACATTTTTGGGAGGCACATTTTCTCCCCTACACTAAGAACCACCACACTTTCTCATTCTTTCTCTACAAGTCTTTGCAATAAATGTTTCTTTTTCATCTGTTCGCTAAAATAACATTGTTTTTTTTTTTTTTATTTTCAGACTATTGCATGGGTAATACCAATACACATACCTGGGACTGATTAATTAATAAAATGTGATACTATATTTCTCATTATTTTGGTATGGATACAGAGGACATGTAATTCTGAATGACAAAAAATAGAAGGTTTTAATCGCTTGTACCTTTTTTAATATCAGCATATTTTTATTTTCATGGGTTCAAAGTAATTTTGTGGTTCTTTTTGACCGTTTATTTCCTCAGAACAAAATATGACTGGATAACTAACTGGGAAGATGAGTTAAGCATTTGCCACAATTCCCTGGACAGACTCTTTTTTAATTATTAAATTTAGATAAGTCCTGAGGAAGTTTATTTTCCTCCTTTTTAAAAAACATTTTTAAGTGACAATCTTGGAATTGACTTTCAGGTTCAGGGGTATCTACATGATGAGAAACAAACAACAAAAAAACCCTTCTCTTTTGTTCACAGAACCTCACCTTGTGGCTTTTTCATTTTCCCGAAGCATTTTGTCAGCCAAACAGTTTTTATTTTTAATCTCAAGTCTGTCTTTTTCCAGCAGTTATGAATCAGTTGCTTTTTGAGAAAACATTTCCTCAGATAAGTTCAGTCAGCTCTATTTAAGAACTTCAGGAAATTTACTTTGTGCATTAAAAATCCAAATAAATATCAATATAACTCTGTAGATGGCAATTCCTGAACAAAATAAAAATTCTAAAATTGAAATATACTTGAGAAACTGATCAAGAAAAGGGCTAAGAATAATTGGGGAAAAAACACTGATGCTTTTTGCTTGCTGTAAAAGTGTAGAAAGTAAACAAATCATTAGGTTGCTTTGCTAGAGGAGTGAAATGTAAATCCAGGGAGATAGAATTTTTATCACTACAAAGAGACATTGTTTGGATTTCACCTGGAGTTCTTTCTGCAAAACTGTTCACCAAGGACTAGTAATTACCCTTGAGGGCCTTTGGTGAGAATTGAATTTTCATTCAATAAGGCTGACACTGGGCCTGGAGGGTAAGAGAGTCAAGCTAGCTGTTTGCAAATTAAATTTTGAGGATAAGATAAAGATGCTGGGCTTGTCCCTCTGTCAGTTGGATAGGATATTATTGAAGCATGTAGATAGACGATGACAGCTGTTTAGCTCTTCGCCTTTTGACTTGGCTTTGCTGAATGGACATGAAGATGTAAGAAAAAATTTTAACTTGTGTTTAGATTTCTTTTGCTAGAAAGAAAACAATTTGGGTATTCAGCAGCAGGTATAATCATCAGTAATATGCACACGTACATATATATATGTATATATTTTGTGAGTGTCACTTAGTATATAATCCAAATAATTCTTGAAAATATTCAATCTGTTTTTAAGTATTATATAATCTAAGAGGGAGAAAATAGCTTATTATTTCAATGGTCATATTAATTATGCACAGTTTAATAAAATGAGTAATTCCATTTATATAAGTGGAAGTATATATGTGTGTGTATTTTATATATGTATATCAATTGTATATATTACGTATATATATTCTTTAAAAAAGAAATAAACAGTTAAACTGAAAAATTGGATTTTCTTCTGCTTGCAATTGACATTAAGATTGATGTCAGTTATTTGTCCAGAGAGTATGTTATCAAATATAATACTTATTATATAAGCAAATATCTAATAGCAGACTATAGCAGATACCCATTGAAGTGGCAACTTACAGGCTGAGTCTGAAAAGTCCTAGCTGGTGTTGTTATTCTTTGGTGTGAGTTAAATAGCAGATACAGAGCTCTAAACTCTTGAATCATGTGGTCCTTCCAGTTAAATCATTTTATGGGCTTCTCGAAGAGGTGACTGCTTAGATATATAAACCTAACACAGTGGGTTAAGATTTCAGTGTGATATATTTTAACACATATGTTAAGGTAATGAGACTGTAAAATTAATGTTTGCTGTCTAAATGTCTTGCGTGAAAGAATGAAATAAATATGAGCCATATATGTTCAAAATGTAATGTCTCTTGAAGAAATAGTGAATGCAATCAGAAGAGATCTTCCACCACAATTATCTACCTACCTGCCTGCAGGTACCCACCCATTGTGAGTGCTAAGTCCAGGGACTCCTGTGGATTCCAAAACCATCATGGGCACAGTAGAGCCCATCTCCTCCCTACAGAGCAAAGCAGTCACTCTGCTCACTTTCCTCTTTTCTTCTGTGTCATCAGGTTGTTCTCCTCTTGCCTGCAGTATTTGATCAGCTTACCTATGGCTTTGATTTCTTCTTTCTGATAAACAAAACCAGAACAAACACACCAGACACCACCACCACAACAAAACACGTGTCTCTTAACCACCATACATTTCCTTCCAGATTCTGTCCCCATTTTTTCTTTTTTTCTTTTTTTTGCTTCTTTTTAAAGCAAAATCTCTTGAGGCTATTATTTTTACCTAGTGCCTCTTCTTCCAGTCCTTGAAACTCACTTGTGTCTGATTTTCACTCAGTGGTTTGCTGGTAAATGTTAAACAACCAGCTTTCTGGAGAACAAAACCCTGATTTGAAATATTTTCTGATTTTCACATGTACTCCTGCCAGGGCTGATTTCAAATGATGAGGACCAATTTCAAATTCTCCAGTGTGGAGTTTGGAAGAGATGTGCTCAGTTGGCTTCCTCGAGGTTTGGGGGTTTTGTTTGTTTTTGTTTGCTTGTCCCTTTGGTTTCTTTGAGAGCCACCTCCAGCATACCAGTCTTTACCACTGATCACCCGACTGAAAATGCTCTCTTAAATCCACTCCAGTGGAGCTTTAAACTTTCCCCTGTACCAAAATAACTTTGCTAAGATTACTAAAATTTCGAGTTTCTAAATCCGATATTTCATTTTCAAGATCTTCTTGCTCTAGCAGCAGCATTTTAAACAGTCAAACACACCTTAGTTTTTTAAATACTTTTTTGAATTTGCCTTCAGGACTCTACACCTCCCTCTTCATCCCCCTACCTCATGGGCTGTCTTTTCTCTCTGTCTTCTTTTCTAGATTTTTTTTCTGTTTTTTGCAACCTCTTAACAATGTAGTGGCCTACTGCTAGGATTTGATGTTTACATTCACTCCTTTAGTGATCTCAGCCTATCTCTGGGTTTTGTATACCATTTACAGAATGGCAATACTTCAATATATATTTCCAGCCTGGAACACTTCTCTGACTACAAACTCATTCCTAGACAATTGTTGGGAAAATATAATTAAAAGCAAATTCCTCTCCCATCCCCACAAAAGAGAGTTCTCTCTTTTCATAAAAGATAAAAAAGAAATTATTGAATACTCATGAGGCCAGGATGTGATGTATCTCACAGGCAATCTGCTAAGAGATTGCAATGACAGAAAGAAATCTCACCGTTTTCTGTAGCCAAGCCAAGATACGGCCCAATACATACATGTTCTCAAGATAAAGAATAACTAGTCCTCAAGGAAGAGATCTTGACAGCACAGTTTAGCACCAAAGTTCATCTTAAATTGAGGTGACCACCTGTGTAAGCTAGTAGGTTTTATCCAGAAGAAAAAGAAATTTATCATATCTTTATGACAAGAGGTGGTTTTGCAACTTGGAAGAGGAGCCCTTGGAAGTTAGACTTCTACCTTCCAACAGGAACTGGGAGACAGGGTACATCTTCCTTGATGATGATATTTCAAAAGAATGGTTCCCAGGTCCTTGAGAAAAACAATCTCGGGTCCTGAAGCTAATAAGAGGCTTATTTAGCTTTTAAAAAGATTTGCATAAAGTCAACCGAATGACATTAGATCTGTCTTTTCCAGTCTCTCCTTGCAAGTGCCAGATTTCTGTTTGTGTGTTAATTAAATGCTTTTCTTTTCTACATCATGCTTCCAATCAAATCAATCAATAAAACATTTTTGTATTGAATTTAGGGCTTGAGTACTTGCATGCACGTTAACTAATTTTACTTTGTTATCAAAAATTACTAATCAAGATGGCCCAGTTTTTACTTTAGCAATAATAAGATTGTTGTACTTATAAATGCAAATCCTGTGTATGCTGGGGGTGCAATTTATAGCTGGTCAGAAATTAGGCTGTTGGGTTATTACTGGGGGTACAAAAACAAAAAGCAATGCAACAAGTAACATGTTTGTTTTCTAGTAAAATGTACTTCTTAAAGTAGTTGAAATAACCCTTCTGTCAATAGGACAGCAGGCAGTCTATGAGAGTAATAATGTTTGCTAGAATACCTCCTTTTAATTGAGTTCAGTACTGACATCAGTTACTTTAGAACTAAGTTTCTAAGTCCTTTCTAGGAACCATGAGTGTCTTCATAAGGAGCTGGCTTCCCATAGGGAGCACGAATCCAGCTGATTTTGTTTTAGTTTAGTTTTCACTTTGGGCGATCACCCTGAAATTTTTAAAAATTAAAAAAAAAATAGCCATATGCGTCAATCTCAGCACTTGAAGGGGTCTCTCCCTTTGTTTACAGCTCATCTTCTCTTTCCTGTGGAACACTTCAATGTGGTCATATCTGTTCCATAAGTGTAGCAGAATTCTTTGCCTGTGTCCTTCCAGGTACTTATGACTTAGTGTCTCAGGGTTCCTAGGGAAGAAAAAAGCCTTTTTTAAGTATTAAGCGTGTTAAATTCAGCACAGGATGTTGGCGAAGACCGCAATTCAAAAGTCTGTCTCACATAAACTTAAAAGGAGAGATTCAGTGTTTGTCCACAGGTGTCACTCTAATTTTTTAACAAGGCTAGTGGTAAAGATATAGGCCATCATAACATAGTAGGTTAACCAATATTAGGTTGCATAGTAGGCTAAGTTAACATAGCAGGTTTTTTTTTCAATAGACTCTAATTTTTAGGACAGTTTTATCACAGCAAAATTGAGTAGAGAGGGTAGAGCCCTAAACCAAAGTCAGAGTTAATTTATGGCCTAGTAACTCAATTCCAGAGGTAGCTCAACCTCCCCCACTCCAGCAACATTGGTATTCTAACTTAGACTATATTTCTTGACTGAGGCTAGCTGACAGCACAACCCCATATCAGGGAAGGTATTCAACATATAGGATCCTGGCCTATCACCTGATGACACCCTTTGCCTTTGGCACACTGACCAATAGATTAATACCATTCTCCCAGCAGGAATTTCCTTTGTCTAGGGGTTATAAAAGTTAGCTGTGAGCCCGCGAAGAGGTCGGTTCTCCCTGGTCTGCCAGGAAGTCGTCCCGCTGATTTTCCAGCATCTTTCCCACCCTCTCTGTTCCTTGTCTCCAATAAACCTACTTTTTCCCACACTGCTTTGTGTCTGGAAATTCTTTTCCAACCTGTGCTAGAGCCATGACAGAGAGTACAGAGAGTTCTCGCATACTCTCCCCACTCTCAATATCCTGCATCAGAGTGGTACATTGTTTACAATCCGTAAACCTGCACTGACACATCATAATCACTCAAAGTCCGTAGTTTACCTTAGGAGTCATTCTTGGCGTTGTACTTTATGAGTTTGGACAAATTTATAATAATGTATCCACCATTATAGTATCATACAGACTATTTTCACCGCCCTAAAAATCCTCTGTGTTCTGCCGTATTCATCTCTCCCCCACCCCATTCTGACAATCTTTTTATCGTCTCCACAGTTTTTCATTTTCTGGAATGTCATCTAGCTGGAATTATACAGGATGTAACCTTTTCAGCTTTGCTTTTTCCACTTAGTTATATGCATTTAAGGTTCCCCCCATGTCTTTTCATGGCTTGATCGCTCATTTCCTTTTAGTGCTGAGTAATAATCTATTGTCTGGATGTACCACAGTTTACTTATCTATTCACCTATTGAAGGGCATCTTAGTCACTTCCAAGTTGTGACTACTATGAATAAAGCTGATCTAAACATCTGTGTGCAGGCTTCTGTGTGGACATAAGTTTTTAAGTCCTCTAGATAAATAATAAGAAATGTGATCGGTAGGCCATATAGTAAAAATATTTTTAGTTTTGTAGCAAACCTGACTCCCAAACTGTCTTCCAAAGTGGCTATACCATTTTGCTTTCTCACTAGCAGTGAAGGAAAGTTCCTGTTACTCCACATCCTCACCAGCATTTGGAGTTGTCAGTGTTTTGCGTTTTAAACTTTCCGATAAGTGTGTAATGGTATCTCATGGCTATTTTAATTTGCATTTCCTTGATGACATGCAATGCGGACCATCTTCCTATATTTTTATTTGCCATCTGTATATCTTTGGTGAGGTGTCTATTCAGGTCTTTTGCCCATTTTTTTTTAATGGAGTTATTCATTTACTTACTGCTGAAATTTAGGTGTTATTTGTATGTTTTGGGTAACAGTCCTTTATCAGTATGTCTTTTGCAAACATTTTCTTTCAGCCTGTGGTGTGTCTTCTCATGCTCTTTACAGTGTGTTTCACAGATCAGAAGTTTTTCATGTTAATGAGGTCCAGCTTATCAATTATTTCATGGATTGTGCCTTTGGCTTTTATATTTAAAAAGTCTAAAAAGATGATGATTAAAAGCTTATATATAAAATATTTGAGTCTATATCGTAAAAGATTACTCAAGATATTCTAGATGTTTTTCTTATGTTTTCTTTTAGGAATTGTCGCATTTTGAATTTTACATTTAGGTCTGTGATCCATGTTGTATTAATTTTTGCAAAGGGTGTTAAGTCTATGTGGAGATTCATCTTTGTGTTTGTGGATGTCCAGTTGTTCCACCCCCCATTTGCTGAAAATACTGTCTTTTCTCCAGTCAATGGATTAATGAGTTTGTTAGAGTTTGATTAATTCACTTTAATTTTTTTTGCCGAATTCCTGGCTTTGTTTCATAGTTACCCCTTTTTTTCATTCTGCTACAGTCACACACTGACATCCTTGCTGTTACTTTCATAGGCCAATCACTCCTGAGCTTTAAAGCCCTTCATGTTCACCACCTTTACTTCTGCATAGAATGTTCATTCCCAAATATTTGCATTTTTCTTTCCATCATCTCCTTCAGTTTTTTTCTAAAGTATTATATTTTTTGTGTGGCCCAATCACTCTGTTTATAAATGCAAGCCCCCTCCAGGTCCTTTCTGCTCTGATTGTTTTTTTTTTTTTTTTTGGTAGTGTTATTTTTTCCTATAGCATAACTTACTTATTTTCTGTCTGTCTCCACTACAAATGTAAACTCCCCTGGCACAGGAAATATTGCATGTTTTGCTAACCAGCTGAAATTCCAACACCCAAAATAGTGCCAGGAACACAGTTAGCATTGGATATGTGATTATTAAGTAGACGAAGAAGTGACTAATAATGGTTATTTATTGTGCATGTGCTGTGTATTATTTATATATGTATTGTTTTAACTTTCATAGCAACACTGCAGGAACATTTTAAATACATTTTTACTGAACCTTGTTCCTAATTTTATTCAATAAAAAATTCAGAAGTTTATTTTAATAGAGGATTCTAAACAATGCTTCTTCCTGATTTGGTATCTAAACGCATACTGGTTCCAAGCCCACAGAAATTTCTCTTCACCCTTAACCTTGGGTAAATTCTCTAGGCTCTGTAAGTTCTGCCCACTCCATGAAGCTTTCTGAGTTGTTCTTCTCTGTTTCCCCGAAGAAAGTTAGCCAATTCAGTCCTTTGTGCTCCTACAATACTTTAAGCATGCATCTATAATTGCACCAATTAAATTATATATCATTCAGAGTATATTTTGCTGTATGAATACAGAGAAATTCTTAAGTATAAGAAATATGACTTTCCTATCTGTGCATGTCCAAGTTTTTCTTGAAATAATGAGCCCAGGACACTTCACTACTGTATGTAATTTTTAAGGTGCAATTTTATACTATACTTCCACAATTCTTTTATCTGAGTATATGATAATCTGTACTGAAAGACACAGAACAATAAGGAAAACTTGTACTTTTTTTTTTACTTACAAGGTAAGCTAATTTATCTAAATTGTAGCTATAAAAGACCCTTGAAAAAGAATAAAAATTAAAAGCAACTTAAAAAACACATTGATAGTTTGTACACAAAATTCTTCACATGCCAAAATTCAGTTAATATAGGATATTAAATTAAATTTTTGGTCTGTTTGTTTTGAATGTTATCTACTGAAATTTCTTATGCATAATTAGATTCAGAATAAATCTTACTGGCGAGTTTAAAATAAATCCTATGATACAATTTTAGGTGATTTTGATTATGTATATTAGGTGAATATCATCCTCTAAAAGTTATTCCATTTCCTCAATAAATACTGAATTCCCATGGGATACAAGGATACAAAGTAGGATACAAAACATATGAAAGTTTTAGTATGAAACTTGTCAAAATGTAAGTGAATTAATCCATTTGTAAACTATATACATTTTATCAGAAAATATCATTTTTGCCAATGAGTATACAGACATAAAAAAGTGACTTCATCAGCTCAGATATTTGACTCTGTCTCTAAATTCATTGTATAATAATAAATATAATAATATTAACAGTAATATTTTTCATAAAGTGCCTTGATACCCGTAAAAACCTGCATTTATTCCTTCTGCCTATTAATGCATATTTTTGTATGCTAAAAATATGACAATGGTTGGCTATGCTTAATTAAAATTGTTTTAAATAGGCTATTTTATTTAGATTAAAACACTTTTTTAAGTTTAAAAAGTCCAAATTAGTAAAGCAGAATTCCATACAATATATCTTAGATTGTAAGAGTTGTCAAATCTAGAATCAAAAGAGCAAAGTATCTACATTCCAAGTACATGATGTGAAATAAAATGAAATGAATGCAACCATATAGAAAAGCACATTACACTCAGAACTAGGGCTTTTATTACCTTTTAACCTTCATTTCATTTTACAATTTGAATATCAGAAAAGAAAAAAAAATCTAAAGAAAAGAAAATGCCAAGTAGAATCACTAAACTGAGTGCTGCCTCAGCAAATTAAACTTTGTCTAGTAGCACAGCAACTTTCTATTCATTTATCATTTCATACTAATTTTACAAATTAACCCGGGGGACTACAGAATATGGATTATCTCAATTATAGAAATGTGATTTCCATTATCATTCCATTATTATTCTATTCTACTTATATCTATGTTAATAAGTCTCTAGAATAGCTTTGACTCATAATTCACTCCCAGAAATTTCTCCACCATGAGCTCACTTGTTAAGCGTGGTTATCCAGGATTCACATTTATCAATATATTTAAATATAATTTCAAAGACTAAAATTCTTATCGCCCCAAATGAGGGGCTAGATATTTAAAAAAATAATAAAATGAGTAAATGCAAGGCAGGTAATCATAAACTTTATAATCCCCAGATTCTCCAGGGAGGCACTTGGGAGAAGTGGTTAAGTGTGGGGACTTTGGATTCAAAACTAATTATTGCTATGTCAATTATTGGCTGTGTAAACTTCCCAGACCTCACTTACCTTGTGTATACTTTAAACCCCAAACCATAAACTGTATACTTCCAGAACCGATTATTATTATTTTTTATGACAGTGCACCTTTCCCAGTCTCATAAGCTGAATATACCAATCATTTTTGTATCTTTCTATAGCCTGCACTACCAGATAAAATGAGGTTGTTTTTCTCATATAGATTATTCTCATGATCTCAAATACCATCAGAAAACACCAGTTGTCAGCAACATTGTGGGTCAGTTTCTCAGTCTAGCACTCAAGTCACTAAGCTAACACTTAGATTCTTCTCCTGACATTTCTCTAATGTGTATGGCCTGCCATTCATCTTGGAATGTCAACTGTTGCCAAAACATGTAGAATGCTCATTCAGCCTTTTGCCTTTCAACATGTTGTTTCAGTCCTCTAAGAGTCATCATCTTTCCTATTTACCTGTGTGAATTATTATTCCTTCCCACAAAATCCTTGTTGATATTCTCACCAGCACTCAGAATCTATTACAATCTCATGTTACATTTTGTTTTCAACTCTCATGTCTCTCCCTTGCGTTATAGTCATTTGTTTTTATTTGATTCCAAATATTGCATTATAGTTTCCTTGAATAGCCATCCCATATCTTACTAATCTGTGCATTTTGTGCATTGCAAATCAGGAAGATGTAGAGACTGCAGTTAATTGGAAATATTTTCTAATTTGAACACGGGACATGCACTCTTCTCTTATATACACTGAAACGAATCAAATAAGGAGACACAAAATTTAGAAACTCATTTGCGCTCCTCCAGGATGGGTATTATTTTTGTATGTTAATGTATTATGGAACAGGAAAGAAAAATATTTTTTTAAACAATGAAAGAAAAAAATGCTCAAGCTCAAAAACAAGTTAAAAATCTTCATGAGCTAAAATGCAATCCCAGGCTACAAGCCTGAGGCATTTAAGTTTAGTATTAGGTAGAGATGACATGGCGCTTACTCTTATAAGTCATGCAGAACACAAACCCTCCAAACACAAATTTGGGTATAAGATTTATTTTCACTACCTCAGTCTCAGAAAATGGGCTTGGGAAGTTGCAGTGAAGTAAGATCTGAGACTGTGCCTTATGCAAATGCCTAAGGACATGGCATCCAACAGACACAGCCTTGGAAACAGCGACTGAGCTGAAATACCACTGCTTGCTAGTTGGTATAAAATACATCCAGTATCATAATGTGGCAGGGGCCCTAACCAGTTTAGGTGAGCCTACATTTAGAAAGGGAATACCCAGGGGAAGGTTGGTGACAAGTAGGACAAGCAGTAGCCAAACAAGGCAGGTAAGAGAAGAGGTTGTGAGTGAGAGAACACAAGATGAACTTGTAGACCCACATTGCAAAATGAAATATAACCCTAAGAAAGAGAGTCAGCCAAATTAACGACTAAAATACAAAGTTATTCTGGAGGACATTAAATGAATGCAATATACTATAAACAATGTGAAAATGCATACTAATAAATTCCAAATAAATAAACAAATCACTTCCAATTGGTGTATTTAAGGTGATAATGAACATATAAGATAGTTGTTATATTTTAAAAATAAAATACAATATTGAAATTTTAGCAAATAATAACACCACAAGATGTGCACTGAGTATTCTGAATGACTGTACTTTTTGTGTAAAATGTACTAAGCATGAGAGGAAAAATGTATAAATCATTATTAATGAAGCAAGAAGGAAGAGGGGGAAATAGAGAAAAAGGAAAGAGCAGTGAAGTAAAATTATAAAAGGTGAAGAAATAGGAATAAGGTGTAATATATAACAATCACAATAAAAGTAAATTGATTTAATGTAAGTGTCGATTAAAGTAAAAGGATTATGAATTGGATTTAAAATCCTCCCATGAGCTGCTTACAAGTAACGCAACAGAACATACACATAAACAGACAGATGAGAAAAAAAGAGATCACAAGGGTAGACCAGGCAAATAATAACTTAAAGAAACACATACACACACAATGAAGCAAAAGGATAAAGAGTACTAAATAGCAAATGAAGAAAATACAAAGAAGACATATCACAAAAATTTACGCGTCTAACCACGTAACATTAAAACATACAGTGCAAAATCGGACAGCATTAAAGAAGAATTAGCAAAATCACAATCAGAGTGGGTGGCTTAAATACATACCAACTTAAACACTAACAGATCAAGCAAACCAAGTTCTTAGGAAGGATGGAAAAGATCTGAACCGCTGAATTCACCAGGGGAGGTAGGTCTCAATAAGAAGGTGATATTTGAACCATGGCTTTAAAAAGGTGAGAGAGTTAAGCCCTGTGAGAAGAATAGAGGGAAGAGCAGTGCAAATGCCCTGAGGTAGAACATGCCTACTGTGCTCCAGGAACAACAAAGAGCTACTGTGGCTGGAGAAGAGAGAGAAAGAGATGTGGCCTCAGAAGCCATGGGGTGGGAGCAGAGAGATATTGAAGTCAGCTGGGAGTGAGTTCAAGAGAGAGAAGAGGAAAATTCAACACAGTGCATATACACAATTCAAAATTCAAAACCATAATCCAAAAAGAAACATGTACCATAATGTTCATTGCAGCTCTATTTACAATAGCCAGGACGTGGAAGCAACCTAAATGCCCATCAACATATGAATGGATAAAGAAGATGTGGCACATATGTACAATGGAATATTACTTAGCTATAAAAAGGAATGAAATGAAGCTATATGTAATGAGGTGGAAAGACCTAGATTCTGTCATACAGAGCAAAGTAAGCCAGAAAGAAAAAAACAAATATTGTATGCTAACTCATATATATGGAAACTAAAAAAAAAAAAACAGTGCACATACACAATTCTACCCAGGAGTTTTGCTATAAGGAAGAGCAAACAATGGGACAGAAACTCAAAGGAAAAGTGAAGTAAAAAGATACTGCCTTTCTATGTAGGAAATAACACCATCTTGGCCTTAGAGAAGATTCTTTCCTTTTGCTGGAGAGGATGGGAGAGGACCCAGTGGAGGAGGCAACCTTAGGTCTGTGCTTGAACAGCGCATCCTCAGGGACGTTAGAAAAAAAGAAAGTACGGTTGACCCTTGAACAATGCCGGTTTCAACTGCACAAGTCCACTTATATGCAGATTTTTTTCAACAGTAAATACTATAGAACTACATGGTCCATGGTTAGCTGAATTCATCTAGATTTTTTAGAGTTCTGAAGTTAGTGATATATGCTTGAATGTCCAGGAGGGTATGTATTTGTGTTTGGGATTTAGTTTTACCTACTTGAAAGCCTGCTACTCCTTCCTGGATGCTGGCAGAAAACTGGAGAGAGACTCCTGTGTAATAGACAAAATTATTTAATATTCATTTATTTCTCATTTGTTTTGTCATGAAAACAGTATTATATGCTGTGTATTGATTCCCCTTATACCCAAGGGTGATATGGAGGGGCATGGAGGGTTACTGCCTATGAAATGGACTTGTGTCACCTATGAAAAACGTTTACATTGGGAAATCACCTTTTTTCATAAGTGGTAAGCTTTCATTGTAAGCAGTAAGCTCTTTGTCCCAAAGGAAGATATGACCTCATCCCTCAAGGTTGCTTAGTACAGATACAGCCTTTTGGCCGTGATGATGACAAGTCCAGCATGCAATTATAGCTTCGATGTCAGACACATTATCATTTACTTTGTGCCCAGTCTGAAAGGGTGGATGTGGTGCCATTTCTGGTACGGTGATGGATCTTGGTGCCAAGTGGCAGAGATCTGGATGATACGGATTTCAGCAGCAGCTTGATTCCAGTCGCTCTCAACAGAGAGCCCTTAGCATGGCCATCGTTATCAGTGGTCCAGACTGTTCAATGAGCAGCTGTGGTTTGCTTCCACCACTTGAAGCCAAACTCAAAAAGAGTCAATGACCCTTCTATCGGTTGTCCAGTCTTGTCACTCAGGCTGAATGGAAGCTGCCTCCTAATAAACACCATCAGATTTTCACTTGGCCAAATCATGAGTGAACCAAGATCGGTCTTTAGGAAGATCTTTATAAATCAAGGGTCCCATGGAGCAAGTGGCTTTTCTTCAAGGGGTAGAGTGGAAGGTCATTGTCCTCACTAGCGTAGCTGCCACCTTTTCATGTAACATCAGGCTGGTTACACTTAAACATCATTTTCACATGAAGAGTGGGGCCTCTTAGGTCCTTCCCTTGTTAGTTATTGAGTTATTTCTAAGTTGACAAACTCAGAAATAAGGATGTCATGAGACAGGTGATGCTATTGTGCTGGGAAATGATATCTCTGAGTACTCTAACTCTTTAACTAATACTGTGATGCCCCTTTCTCCTCCCAGTTTTCTGTTTTGCTTCTGTTGGACCCCATAGGAGGAGCCAGGGATTATCTCTCTATTTGTGGCCAGCCCTGAATGAATGAATTCCCTCAAAAACATTGCTGGGTATTCAAAGTGCGTACAGGTTAAACATCAGTATCAATTACACATTCAGAAGTGGAAGCCACTAAAAGAGTACATGGAATTGGCCCAGAGGGCCTAGTGTACAAGGTCAGGAATTCAATTAGTGGAATTCAGGAGCTTCCTCCCTCTACAGGACAAATTACAAAGGCATTGGGCTTGGAATGTGTGGAGTGCAGGGAGAAGGGGAAGACTGGAAGATGTGGGGACAGGGAGGGTCAGCAGGGAGGTTTTTATCCACTGACCTCTAGTGTCAAGCTCGGTGCAGGCAAGAGAATGCTGCTCCTTCCTCTGTGTACTGCCAAACATCTGGCAAGCGCCCAGACACAGAGGCTCCTTTCTTTCTGCCTCGTGCATGCCTCTATAGCCCTGCCCCACTGCAGATTATCCAGCAGTGGAGAGCAGCTCCATGCTGGTAAGCAAGGCTTTGCATTCACTTTTGCATTCGAGCATCCACTTCCTTTCTGCTTAGCCAACAACCCTCTAGTGTTTTTGGCTCGTCCAAAGCTCTATATTCAATAGCAGATTTCTTATTGCTGACACCTTTTATTTCAGTTCTGGGAACCGCACAGCCACAGCATCGTTGCCTTCTAGCTCTGGCAGTGGGACTTGCTTCCTCACTGTTATCATAGCATCCCTTTTTCCTCCTACCCAGAGGAGAATAGGCAACAATCAAATCACCATTCGGGGGTTGGTTTCAATTTTACCTCCCACTGTTTAGCCTCATTGACAAATAGGATATTGAGAGACTCTTACTCGTATCTAGCCCCTCACTTGGGCAAGAGCGTATAGTACCCAGTTCCAGAGAATGTCACCATATCCCCAAATCCAGTTTGCAGGGTCCTTGACCATCCTCTCATTTAGAGTCATTTTAAACATGGCATACTCATCAACATTCTGTACTCATCACCAAAATTGTTGGGTCTAGAATTCAATGTTAGCCTACTGCCAAGCTAATATATTAGTCTATTATTATTTCCCAATGCAGGCAGAGGACGTGAGAGTCCCGGATTAGAGTCAAAGGACAGGACAGCAAGCGGCATGCATATCAGCCTCCTTCCTGCCAAGTCCCATAAGGGCAATGTGGGGGGGAGGGGCGGATGCTACATGGATATTGCACATGCAGTGGGTTTGCACCATAGATGAGAAATATTGACCTGGGAAATCCACAGCTTTCAGAGCAAACAGTAAGGAAGCCTCTTCTTGATTCTGGAGGGTGACATTACCTCATCCCTCTAAGTTGCTCATTGCAAACAAGACCTTGAAAAATGGCCCAGATGCACAAATGGTCAAGTCGTGCAGTCCTTGCACACAGGTATGCGGGATGCTCTGAGTTCACGGCAGAATGCCTCTCCCAACACATATAATATTCCACATTTCCCCCAAGATCACGTCTCATTTGCAAATTAGTCTATACAAGCTAAGTAATAAAACAAACAAAAAATCCTATAGAAAACTGCACAGGAGATCAAATATTGGCATTAATTTTGAATATTTGTAAACCTGAAAAATATTAGAGTTGACCTAATTCCATTGTGTATATATATATATGTTTCATATATACATACATATATACCAGTGTCTCAATATATATATTTACAAGTTCTAAGATATGTTTTATAAATATAAGTATTTATAAATATTATATAGATCATAAGCTTTCCTATATAGGAAGACGTGTCAGAAAAAAAAGTTTTGTTTATGTAGCAAAATTATTAAATTATTTTTTTATTTTATAAAAAATATGAGGATAAACCTGTATGAAGACTGTAACGTCAACTCAATAAGGAACTCAAAGTCAAATCAAAATAAATGGAAAGAAATATTAACTTATAAATATTTTACTTCTCCCGAACTTAATCTTTTAATTTAATGCAATTTTAATCAAAACCCCAATAGAATTCTGTACTAGAGCTCGACCTATGAATTCTGAGGTTCACTTGGAGTTATGAATTTGTGAGAATTGACACCTCTGGGCCCAATGGAATTGAACTAGTAACCTGAAAATCAGTAGCACACATAAGGGTATGAATTTCAGGAAATGAAAATAGATTGTTTCAAATTCATGCTTTCCTGAGAACAAATGGCCATTATCTGATTCCAGCGGTAAAAATAGATACTTATTCTGTAGGCGAGTGACAGACTTCAATCTCAGATTTGATATTTCCTTTCAAAGAATCCATTATTCACAGTCTCATAGGTGACCCTCTTCTGTGAGGATATATTACTTCTTGAAAGCAATCCTCTTAATAGAGATTTTGGTTACATGAAAAACACAGTATATTATAATACAACCACCCGAATAACTTATCAATTAGGCAGACAGTATATTCATCCTGAACTTAGTGTATTAATGTTACTTATCCACAGTGTACAGAAATCTAAGCTTCCAAAATCCAAATTACTGTTTCTTTATTTATAAGAGAATGAAAATAGTATACAGCTGAAAACACCACTTTTGGGGAAAATGAAACAGAGTGTGTGTGTGTGTGTGTGTGTGTGTGTTTTGCATGGTCACTTGCTATATGTTAATTATATAATGGTAATATGGATTAGGAAATAAATTACTGATTGATAGAATGATCTTTTTTTTGGCTGATTGGGTTTTTGTTGCTGCACGCAGGCTTTCTTTAGTTGTGGCGAGTGGGGGCTACTCTTGGCTGTGGTGCACGGGCTTCTCAGTGTGATGGCTTTTCTTGTTGTTCAGCATGGGCTCTAGGTGCACGGGCTTCAGTGGTTGCAGCGCACGGGCTCAGTAGTTGTGGCTCTTGGGCTTAGTTCCTCCACAGCATGTGGGATCCTCCTGGAGCAGGGATCGAACCCATGTCCCCTGCATTGGCAGGCAGATTCTTAACCACTGAACCACCAGGGAAGTCCTAGAATGACTAATAGAATTTTAAACAAGTGAATAAGTGTGTGTGCACATTTTTATGTAGTATATATCTAAACATAACATGATTTACTTTTGTGAAAAACTGAATATATGTTTAAAGAAAAAGGAAATTATAACCCTAATTCAACCACTGGTAAATAAATTCTATATTTACTAAATGCAAAAATAGTTTATAAAAGTATTGAATGAAACAGCAAATTTTCACATATTAAAAAGGTGAGTGTCCTTTTAGGCATTATATCCAATTTACAAATTATAATAGAAATAGGAAAGATGTGACTATGTAAAATTATAAACTATGTCCATAAAATACTGCACAGTATAGTCAAATGATTTAAAAAGGAACATAAATGAATACATATGACTTGTATTATTTCAACAAATAATTAGGAAAACATCAAATACCATCCAGAACACTGAGAAAAAATAATGAAAAGATAACTTACAGAGGAAGACAACGAGTCAACAAATCTATGTGAATATTTTCAAACTTATTCAAAATTAAATTTAAAAGTAATAATTAAAATAAAAACAAGAAGCTACTTTTTGCTTTTTGCCTGTCAAAGTGGCTTTTTATTTTAAAAGAATGATACCAATCAGTGCTGATAAGGGTGATATGACAAGATTATATTTTTAAATCACATTATCCACACTGTTAAAATATGTCTGGAAGTCTGTGAAAATACATTGGCAAAGCCTGGATGTATATAATAGCAGATTTTTTTCTATTGCAACTCATAGTTACTTTCTCTTCCTTTTATTCCTTCTTCCTTTTCTTCACTCTCCTTCCCTTTCTTCCTTCTTTCCTTGCAAGAGAGGAGGTCACTTTTAGTATATTTTTTAAGAGTTTCTTTTCTCCGTTAGATATCTGTGTTCTTTACTTAATTCTGGGCATTATTACACTAAAAGAGTATTTCTAAAACTTAAGTTGAAACATAATGCTTTATCTCTTAACTTGGTTTTAAATTGCATCAAATCCTAGATGTCCTTTTTAAAGCCATCTATTCTCATTTTATAATTTACAGTTAAGTTTATCTATCTATTTATAGATTTATTATATAGGTGATAGAACAGCTCCAAATATAATTCATGAATATAAAATACATAGAACAGTGCCTCATGCAATAAATGTTGAGTATGTTAAATAAGACAAATAAATAAACACATATGTAAAATAGTAACTGGCTAGGAGAGAGAAAATGAAAAAAATATGTGGTCTTAGATATCTTTACAGATTGTGCCAGAAGTCATAGTATTAGAAAATATCCATGATTACTAATAAGATGGACATATGATGGATATATAAGATGTATATATGTATACTGCTCTAATGAGGCAGGTTTACTATGAAACTAATGAAGCTTAAACTTGAGTTCCCTCCCTTGAACAGGCTCCTTTTAAGTCCCTATACCTAAGATTAAAATTTTAATTATACATTGTTTCTGTTAAGGATTTCATCTGCATACTCCGTGATTATATTAGCTTCAGTCCTTGCGATTATATAAGCTTCAGGTCCTTCAAACCTTGTTTCATTTCCCTGCCTAGCAGTGTATCTGTTCTTATCATGCATGCCAGTATAAAAAAAGGAAAGATGAATCCATCCATATGTACCCCAGTTTAAAAATGGGTGTACTAAAAAACATGTCTGATTACTTGGGGAAATATGGAATGCCAGATAATAACAGTCCTGGTTGCCTCTGACAACTAAACCAAAATCCAAGTCAAGTTTCAGGGTTTTTTTAATTGACATAAGGAACATTACAACAAACCAGCCAGTATTTTTTTAGATGGTACTACATTATCTATTTGATCATTGTTTTTATAATATTAAAGAAAGTAAGGAAAGAATCTAGCTATAGGTAGGTGGATGCTGTAACATCAGAGTATTATATGCTCAGTCCTCAACATACACAGTTCAAAAAATGTGTCATGTTCTATCCCCTTGAATAAGAATCCGTTTCATGTGCTGAAGGCTATTTTTTATGAGTCACACAATTCATCATTTGCTCCTTTGTACTTACCAAACATATTTTTATCACCATAAATCTGAAAAAGCTTAGTCACTCAGTAAATCACTTATGGGTCAAGAAACTTTCTCATATCTAATTCTGTTGCCACTGACTTGGCTTAAAATCAGATTCCATGAGATGTAAATAATATCAGAGACATTTTCTGTTGAATCTTAGTTTTTGGAAAGAGAAACCATTGTTTTAATTAATGGATAATTGCTCTGCTTGTTTCAATAAGTAAATGATCTTTTTCAAATCTTTTAATATTTTTTAAGTCTATTTCATCACGGATATAATAATGCTACTTACTTTATTGGGTTATTGTGAGGATTAACCTAGGTAATATTAATTCAGGTAGACCTGTATGGAAAATGTTCATAAATGTTAGTTACTATTCATCATTTAGTTATACTTCTAATACAAGATACGCCGATTAGGATTAAACTAGTTCCGGATGGAGGCACAAAGGTGAAAAGGAAACGTGAATATAATTGAACAGTGGGATTCAAATGTTGACTCTGACTATTTAGGGAGCTATGTTAAGACATACGAGTAAAATTTTTCAAACAAGAATTTGGGACATTAGAGGAGACATTCAAACCAACTTGGTAGTGAACTTAACTGACAAGATTTTTTTAATTAACAAAAACAAATAGTAACAAGTAAAACTGAATATATGGGCTCTAAATTATTCTTAATTTCTTTTCTTGTAAAAGTATTTGAATGCTATATAAAAGTGAGATAGTGGTTTAGTTTGACCGTGAATCATAAAAATTTGAATAAATAATGGAATGAAAGATGGCAAACAAGTTGAACATTTATTTTTCTTTCCTTTATAATTTCAGATATGCATTCCAAGGTTGGTGTGACTCAAAAGCCTTCTTTGCCAGTATTTCATCATATACATTTAGCAGCACATGAGTGTTGGCGGGGCGGCAGTTCTGCGCTGCCCTGCAGAAGCCGGGGCAGCGTCCGGAGCAAGCTGCCGCCGGGGCTCCAGGTGGCTCTGCCCAGCGCGGGCCCTCAGCCCACCAGCCCCTTCGCCGCCGCCGCGCCCCTAGGGCGGTAGCCCTTCATGGCGCCCCACGCCCCTGGCCTTGACTCCCCGTGTTCGCTCAGGAGGCAGTAGGGCGCCTCAGAAAAAGGCAAGGAACTCGCAGACGGAGGGATGATGCCGCTGAGACATTACAGTTATGGTGGGAAATGCAACAATCTCATCCAGACTCTGTCTGCCATCCTTATGCTTATATGCCTGTCCATCCTTTACCAAGTACACATCTTCCTAAGGAGTATCTCCAGCTCCCCTCTCCTCTTTCATTGCTTTTCACTATATATTTGACCCAGAAGAAGTGGATCTTGACAGAGATGGCAGGTATGAGTTAGGGACAAAGGGCACATTCCCTCTCAAATCTGTGCTCTCAGTTGAAGAGGATGAAGAGGGGAATCTCCCCGGGAAGAAGAGGATTCATCTTCAGTTAAAAGGAAGGAGTTAAAAAAAGAAAAAAGCACAGGAGATGTAGACAGGCTTGCCTGCTAAACCACCCAATAAGATCTTAATAATTTACTTGTTGAGAACATCTATAATCCAAGTATTTTAAAGGGCACCTTGAAGGTGAGACGTGGCCTCAAGGATTCATCTTCCAGTGTTACATCCGTAAACAACTGTAGCACAGCATGTTGTACACGATGACAGCACAGAGAAAGAAAAGACTAAATTTGTCTGGGAGTGAAACTTTTGCAGCAAAGGTGATTATTTGAGCTTTGTATTAAAAGATGAGTATATACTTATTTATATCCTGCTCATTACAAAAGGATTTTATGTGCCTTGTAAGAGTTTACCAGACAGTGAAGGAGTGGAATAGCATTTTGGACATGGGAAGTACCAAAGCACAGAAGTGTGAAAAAGTACTATATGCTTGGGAAGTGGTGACAAGATTTGAGGACAGGTGCACACAGAGTACACTTGTGAGCCTGGGGGAAGTGAGGTAGATATCATCACCATTCTCAAGCCGTAGCCTTTAAACATGACCATGCATCAGTTCCCCTGGAGTACTTTTAAAAGCACAGATTGCTGGGCTCCCCAGAGGTTTTGATTCTGAGAGGTCAAAAATTTGTATTTTGTTTTTTTTTTTTTACAAATTCCCTAATGATGTTGATGAGGCTGGTCTTGGGACACATTTCTCTAGGGTTTGGATTTTATTCTATAGTCAGTTGAGAATACCTTGAATTTTTATAGCTGAGGAAGAAATCAGATTTGGATTTAGAGTTTATTGGGACTTATGAGGAGAATCCGGGAGGGATTAGTAGATTATTTCACATATCTAAGAGATAGAATAAATGGGCCTCAACACATTTTTGGAAAGATGAAATAGAATGGTTTGAGGTGTGATCAAGATTACTTGGAATGATTGAATGTGGGGAGTAAAGGAAAGAGAAGGAATCTCAGAATGTTAAAATTATGTTCCATAATGTAAGTGAAATATTATAATACTTAGGTAGTCAAAGAATCTTATGCTACCAAAATCTTAAAAATGGAGCCCAACAAATCATTCAGTGTTTCAGGCCATTTTCTTGCCAGTATCATGGGTTAGACCTTTACAACTAAAGAAAGAGAGCTGGCTTGGCCATGGTCATTCAGCAGTCACACCTTAAAAATGTGTGACATGAAGCCCAGTCAGGTAAGATCAAGCCTTCCTAAGGAAGCATCTGTCTAGGCGTGCTGTTTACCCACTGTGCCTACTCTGAGTATCAGAATCTTGGTTGCAAGTATCAGTTGTAGTCTGGAAAGTCCTTAGTATACTCTTAACTATAGGAGATCCCCTTAATACATAGGAATTTATAGGTGCAACATGAAGGATAAATTGAAACAGGCTGAAACCATAAAATGGAAAGAGAAGTATATATGACTAATGATCCTAATTCTATTAAACCCATAATAACATACAGTGAAGTTTTTTTTTAAGAACTTTTATTGAGATACAGCTAACATACAATAAACTGCATATATTTAAAGTGTAAAAAAAAAAAAAGAAATACATGAGTGTTTCTAAACCTCATAATCCAATCTAACAACACTCATATTACAAACAGCGGGTAAAGGAAGAGACAAGCAGGAATCAACAGTGGTCTCAGCTGTTTCTTAAATGGATGTGCCTATAAGCTTCCCCAAACACTTTCACATGATGATAATCATATTTTTTACAAAGGCAGCTGTGAAACATATTCTTTAATATTAAGGGAGTCATATGACCCTCTAAAATTTTATTACTACTGAAGAGGAGAAAAAGGATTAAAGACATAATGTATACTGATCTCTACTAAAGTGAGGCATGATCTTTCAACATTTAAGTACCTACTGTGTGATTGTATCCTGTGATAACTTACCTAAGCTTCACTTCAGTCTTAAACCTGAGACCCATTAAAAGATGGTTCTAGCTATGATTAGCTTTAGAATGTCTTTAAAGACTACTGTAACTAAACAGCTAGCTATAGAACATTCTATAGAGGATTGCTTACTCCGAGAACTGGAATTAATGAAAGAAGTTTTCATTTAGCTTTGAACAATAAAATTAATAAATATGTTGATTTTTTTTAACAAGACATCTTACTAAATACTGTGGAGGATGAAAAGGTAAATGCCTGGAAATGTCAATATTAACTGCAATTAATTAAAAAGTACATGGGAAAAAAAGGTAAAAAAGTAAAAACAATTCAAGTCAGTCAAGGAAAAACACATTTCCATATTTAGACATTTCAAGTCTTTTATTGGATTTTACATTGATTTTAGTAAAAAGTAGGTTTGAATTTTAACAGTTTTTTAAACATAAGTTAATTACCAGTCTTTGCCTTGATCTGCCTTCAACCAATTAAAGACTATAGGGACTAGGACATCTATAACCTTACCTAGAGTCTCAAGTTCTCTTTTTTCTCCTCCCTCCCTCCTTCCCTCCCCTCTCTCTTCCCTCCCTCCCCTTTCTCTCCCCTTTCCTCCCTCCCTTCCTCCCTTCCTCCTTTATTTCTTATTATAATAGTTATTTTAACTGACTATCTATAAAGAGAAACATTTAAAAATTTACACACTTTGAAACTTCAATGTTATTTTTGTTAAAGATACCTGATGAGCTAGGATTTTGTTACAGTATATAACCGCCATATGGTATTTATCCATTTTTCATAAGTAATTGTCCTTTTCAAGTAATATCGCTTGAGGGAAAAAAATGTAAGTTTCAGGGATTTGACTTGAGGGAGTGGGGGGATGCAAACATTTCAGCTTTGGCTGCAGAGAATTTACAGTGGCTGTTTGAAGGACTGAGTTCCAATCCTTCCCTTCTTTTGTAGAAGAAGCTAACCTCCAGTGCCTTTATAATAACCAATCAACTTGTGTGACTCTGGAATCCTCTCAAAGTATATGTGGAAAAGCTCTGTGGAGTTATGGGGGCCATTTTTTCACTTGGAAATATTAGTCACCTTTGATTTTCTAGAATTTTCTGTATGTTTGATTATAAAGTCTGAACTAAATCCTCATGAGAATGTGTCAGAAGTTTCAAAACACCATGTCTGTCATAATCCCTTATTACTGCTTCATTATGGATAACTAAGCCAGTGGGATAGCTCAACAGTGTCTGTTTTGATACCTTCCACATTTGTATAATTAGCCGAGCTATTTAAACAAACTTTATAGAGTTGTGCCGTTGGCTCTGGGTATATTGATTAACCTTCCCCTCAGCAGCTCATGACATTTTAATACAGAGAGAGTAATGTGTTTTTCTTTTTTGATACTTATTCACTCTGATTATCGAAAGAAATCTTTCAGCAAAATTTACTTCAAAGCAAAACTGCAAATTACTTTATCAATACTTTGATGTAGCCTCTTCTGTTTTCTCTCTGTATTTTAATTCGAATCATGAAAAGTAGGTATGCATCTTCTCAACAGTAGCCTATGAAGGAAAGTTCAGCTCTGTAGTGAAAAGTGTGCACGATGGTAGCACATGGTTTTGGGTTTAGATACTGTCTTTGCTCTCACTAGCCGTGTGACCTGGGGCATATTTATTTACTTGTACAGTGAGAATAATAATCTCTATCTGATATAGTTATTATAAAAATAAATTATGTAACATATTTAAAAGGCTCAGTTTAGTGTCTAATATACAGTGAACACCCCACAAATGTTTGTTATTAGAAGTACTATTTGTAGTGGTAACAAGAGTAATCGCGATGGCCACAGCAGTAATGGTAGCGGTAGTAGTGTTGGTGGTAGTAATAGTATGGTAAACCCTTCACAATTAGGAGCTCATGATCATGAATTGGGAAATTGCTGGCAACGATTTTCTACCTAATTCTACAATTTGAAATATAAAAAGCTCTGTTTCTCACATTCTCAACTATTCCTAATAGTTGCTGATCTTTGAAATTTGAGAACTTAAAATTTGGATGAATATAATATTTTAGGTGACGCAGAAAAGCAGCCTGCATGAAATCCAACCAATCTGTGCATGGGTATACGTGTAGTTTCATTCTGCGTAAACATTTATGGTAACATCTTTATACCTGTAGATGACAAGTTCCTGAGTAAAATTTTATTACATATTTGATGCTCTGTTTTGTAATGTATCTTTATTCCTAAACCAAGCAATTCATTTGATAAGCAACCACCAGAGTTGAAAAATGACACTTAGATTACATATCAAAGGCTCCAAGCTGTATCTGTCTATCCTGATATCAATGACTGCCTCTCTTTTTTTAAAATTCTTTTTTGTGTGTAAATTCACCGTCTTCCAAATTTAGTGTCATATATTAAAATATCAAATGTAATGTGATCATTGTTTCATAAGTAAGTATCTCTTGCAAATATTCTTGAGAGTTTCATCATATTAGATTTTCTGTTGAATCACAAAGTATGTTCCAATTTCAAAATATCAATTCCAAGCTTGTTTAGTTCTTCAGCATCTTTCAGCAACTTAAAACAAATTCTATATCCCTAGTGCCTTCTTTTTTGATGAATAGTAGAACATATTTTCTGCTCTCAACCCCTTAACAGCTGTCTGGTGTTCTTTCCATCTCCACTCTAGGTTAAAACATAGTTATAAATCCTTTTAATGGGTGTACTGTAGCCTTGATTTTACATCCTAACCAAGATGTTTTATGGCATGTCTGGGAATACACACCTTTCCAAATTCCTTGCCAAATATTAATTAGTAATTTTATAGCAGGGTTTCAAGGACCAAGGGAATACACTTTCAAAAAGAAATATTAAGGGGCCCCTGTCATCATGTTTTGGGTTTTATTCTGCAAACTGTACTAAATGGAGCATTACATTTTCACCCACAAGGAAGTAAGGAACACACTGCACTTCAGGCAAAATTGCAATAATAGCCTCTTCACTTGCATTCTCTTTCCACGTTTATCAAATATTCGAGTCTCTCTCCTCTGAATCTATCTTCAAACATTTTACCAACTAGCTTCAATGCAGACCATTTTAGCAAAACTAAATTCATGCCACTAAAATAGCTCTATCTTATTCCATATCAAGACATTCTTACTTTATACTCAAACTTTTCAAATTTTGTGAGTGATAAAGTCTTGTTTTGTTTCTTGAAATTCTCCCAGAATCTTAACCTTCTCCTCCTGCCTGCTAGATGATGTGGGCAGCTCCAGATTATTCTCCCGTTTTTCCTCAAGGAAGACTTCCCCTTCCACTCAAGGAAGAACTGTTCTTTCTATTTCTGGTTCACATAGAGTCCCACAGGCTTTCATGAAAGAACATAATCAGTGTCTTTACCACTAGATTCTAAAGTCTAAAGGGGAGATTCTTGATCAATTTTGCTCACACTGGAGATACCAGGAGTTAATATAACATATAGTGTATAGTAGGTACATTTATAGAGTGAATGAATAAACTATATAAGTTCTTATTTCACATCATAATGTTTTTTTACTGACATTTTCCTTTTTTTGAATGACAAAGTGTCAGCTTACCTGTAATAGCTATGTTTAAAACGAATTCCTTAAATCCACATTTGTGATAATTTTCTTAAAAATCTATACTAACAGATATTTTCAGCTTTACCTTATATTATAAATCCACTATTGGGTGATTTTATTTACAGACACCAAAGTTTAACATAGGTGAGGAGAAGAGAAGTATTTCCATATGTGTGTTATTAAAGTTGCTAAGCAGTAGTTGAGAAAACCAAGGGATATGCATGATGTAAGAAATAATTTCCAAAAGGTTCTAGAATATATGATTACAGGTGGCATGACCCTTCAGTTAAACTTAGCCTTAATGAAGTATGTTCATCTATGCTTTCAATATATATTTATCGAATTCCCAGTATGAATGAAGCGCTGTATTAAGTGTTGTGATGCTACAATTAGCAAGTAGAGTTGTGGGGGAAGAATTTAAACAACTATTTAGCCAGTTTTTAATATAACCATAACTCATGTAAGAGAAGGATTGATTTTGCATAATAGGCTTCGTTTTATATGAACTTTAAGTATTTCTTCACTATTTTTCACCTTGTAAAATACAGTGTGATCAGCATACTTACATATATTATGCTAAGAATATCTAATGCTTTATTGCAGTATTTTATATTTTCTAGTAATATCTATTTTCAAACTATTCTAGTTTGATGTTAAATTAGACATAGCTTTTTCATAGGAAGTTTGATCAAGATTCTATTTTCAGTCATTCAAATATTAAGATATTTTCCCCATTGAGCAAAACTTTATTTGCTTTGGCAATTAGTTAATTTGTGATTTATTATATATCCAAATAGAATATGAAATATAGTAATACTGTTTTTATATTTTACACATTGTGAAACTTTCCAAAGCAATATGCCATATATGCTATAGGATGAGGGTAAAAAATGTTCCTTTTTTGATTCTAAAATCAATGCTAATTTAATGGGTTTTTATCCTCCTCTGGAATAAAACAGAAAGATTTATGCTGACTGCCACAGAATGCTATAATAACGTTTTCTTAATCTAAAGCTGTGAAAGATTATGTAGCATAGTAAGTGTTGTACACTGAATTGTGCTCCCTCCAAATTTATATTTTGAAATCCCAGCCCCTAAGGTGACTTCATTTAGAAATGGGTCTTTAAGGAGGTATTAAGGTTAAATGTGGTCGTAAGAGTGGGTCTGTGAGCCAATGTGACTGGTGTCCTTATAAAAAGAAGAGACACCAAGGACCTTTCTCTCTTTGTACCTGCATAGAGGAAAGGTCGTGTGAAGACACAGTGAAAACGTGGCCACCTGTGTGCCAGGCAGAGGGGCCTCACCAGATACCAACCTTGACAGCAACTTGATATGAGGGTTCTAGCTTCTGAAACTGTGAGAAAATAAATTTCTGTTGTTTAAGCCACCCAGTCTGTAGTATTCTGCTATGGCAGCCCTAGCTGACTAATACAGTAAGTCACTCAGTTAATCAGTTATCTTAATATTTGATTAGAGATGATTATTAAACTGCAGTACCTTTTGGATGGATGAATATGCAATATTATGTCTCTTAGGTTTTTGTCAAAATATACCCAAATTATTCAATACATATTTAGGTATGTGTTCTTTCTGTGTTACAAATAATAGGCTTCCTAAAAATGACCATATTCTCCTGATAAGTGCTGGTAGTTAAAAGTACTGTATTTCCTTTTAAATTTTACTGATCTATAGTCCATAAAAATATTACTATATTGAAGAGTTTTTATCATTTATTACAGTTCAAATAATGTGGTTTTAAATATACTTATGCAGGAACAACTAATAACTAATAATTAAAAGAAATCACATGCAACTCGAAACAGTTTCTTAATTGCAACTCATTAAACAAAATTGCAGTATATTATCTCCCATTATCATACCCAAAATAGAATTTTGTAATGGTCTTTCTGTCACTCTTCCATGCATTTTAGCGTTAATTTATAATATCTGATATTAAAGTAACTTTTATAATCATGTAGACTTTATGTTACAAATCATACCATCTAAGTTGCTTTTAAAGCTCCAAACTTATTAGTAGGGTAATAGTTGAATTTTCAGTCAATATTAATGGCTCACTCAAGGTTATAAGAGCCAAACTAGATGAATGCAGTTTCTATCATTTGCATATAGTCTCTTTTAAATCAATTTTTATGTTTGTAATAATTCAGTCTATAGTACTTTAATATGCTATATTGCTAAGGGAAAAAAGGAATTCTACTAAAAAATTACAAAATAAAAATGCCATGCTAAAACGAGTATCTTCCGTTGTAAGTCTCAAACATTTAAATGGAAATCACAAATATTCTGATATAACTCTATTTTGTGGGTTGGCTAGATTGCTATAAGTCCTGTAAGCATATATTGAACTCACCATTTATTCTAAATACCAATAAAATTATGCAACGACTAGGGAAACTGTAGATGCACATTTACATGTAGAAGCCATTATCTCTTATTGAGTTTATATGTGTTCTGACCATGGAAAGCCAATGTTGACTACTGAGAAAGTAATCAAGCCATGGAAAAGAGATTCCACCAAACAAGGAATGCAAATTTTGGATGAGTTTTTAATTGTCTTAAAGAGTTTAATAAGTAAAAAGCCAAAGTATCTCATGTATATAAAGGCAATCTTTGTCCACATTTTCTATCCCTGATTATATTTCCTCAGGGTAAGGATCCTATCTTTTAGTTTGCTTATGGTTGGGTGTTTTATAAAGATGTTTTATTGCAAATCTTAGCATAACTGAAATCATCCTTAATGTGTACATTAATATTTTTGAAACATCCAAGTGTAATAATATCATGATATCATCATTTCATAACGTTTTTTCTCTTTCCATTTTGTCTTCCACTTCTCCAAAGAAATAGGATCCATCCGATGTAAACTTTTCACTTATAACCCTTCCCACCTTCACACATATCTAATCAAAACTGATCTTCATGAGAGACAATTGATTATGAAGACGTGTTCCTTTGTCATCGATTTGTCTTTTATCAATTCTATGTATCCTAGGTTTCTGTTGTGTGTGTTTGTGTATGTGCATGCTAGAAAACCCATTTAGATATCTTTCTTTCTACAAATAAACACATAAAACACATAAAAATAAACCAGAAAAAACCCTGTCCTATTCTTTTTTGCCACTTTAATTAAATCTTTTGCTATTTACCTAGAAACAATCAATCATTGCGTGTTCTCCATTTCCTCACTTCTCACCTCCTTTTCTGTCCGCTTCAGTGTCTTGCATCCCATTACACATATGAAACTACTGTGGATAAACTCACCAACTGGAAAATCTTACCTTTATCTTGTTAGATTTGTCTTGTGGCATTTGACATGATTAATGATTTTCTACTTGCGGAAACACAAAACTTCTAACATTCCCTTGATGCCACTCTCTTACCACTCTCAGTTTTCTTTGTAACTCTTATTGTCTTTGATTTTTTTATGGCTCCTTTCTGCATTGATTTAAGTAATGATGTTCCCCAGCGGTCTAGCCATGGCTCTCTTGGCTTTACTCTGAGAGTTTTCAACCACTTTCAGCCCATGACTTTGGCTTCTAATTATTGTCTGTCTACTCCTGTTACTCTTAGCCACCATCATCACTCACTTGGACTGTTCAAATATTCTACTGCTCACTCTTCTTCCATATTTTGCATTGATTTCTTCTCACACTTGTGTACGCAGTGGCCAGGAACACCTTTTTAAAACTATAAATCAGATCAGCATAAATACTTGCTTGAAATACTCATATAGATTCTCATGATACTAAACATAAAATTAAACATCCTCACCATGGTCCTCATCTGCAACATTGGATGCTATGGTGTTCTTTGTAACTTCTTCAGGACTGGGTCCCTACTCTCTTAAGTGATGCTAGCATTGGCTCCTAAGGTTCATAGTTTAGCCCCTCTCCAGAAATTACCTTCATTCAGAGAGCCACCTCACCCAAGGTTATGGCCTCCCTGTGGGAAGCCTACGGTCAATGACAGGTATATAAAGGCCTGGCCCCTTTGCCTCAAGCCTGACCATCCCAGCTCCACAGCTCCCCACAGCACGCCTTAACTCTGTTCCAGTTCAACTCCTCTCTCTACACAATGATACTTCCTTTACTCCCCTATATGTGGTGTACCTTAGATCAACTCCCCAGTAGGCCTTCTGCATTCTAATCTCTTTTCCCTAGGAACTAAAGCACTTGTTCTGAGGTCATACATGGTACAATTTTTTACCTATCTTACTATCCTACTACACTGTTTTTCCAGTTGCTTTTTTTTTTTTTTTTGGTCTTTGTTTTGTTTTTGCTTTTACCTTAAAAGTATATTTCCACTTGCACTTTCTCCTACCTGGAAGAAGTTTCTTTTCATCTTTACCATTTAGGTGTCAGTTCCAGTGTGACCTCTGCAGAGAGATCCCTCAGGATCCCATCCTTGTCCTTTTTCATATTCTACCACGTTGAAAATTCCTTTTTTTCTACATGTACATCATACTATCAAAATGTACCTTGTTTATTTCTTTGTGTATTATTACTTTCCCTTTCAAATAGAATGAAAGCTACCAGAGGGAAGGAAATCTATCTCTTTTGTTCACCGCTGAATTGAACATAAGGCAGGCATGTCTTAATTAGTTTGAGCTACTGTAACAGAATACCATCGACTGGGTGGCTTAAATAACAAACACTTATTTCGTACAGTTCTGAAGGTTGGGAAGTCCAAAAGTAAGGTGCCAGCAGGTCTGGTGTCCAGTGAGGGCACTTTCTCAGGTTTGCAGACTTCTTGTTGTAACTTCAGATGTGTGTGTGTATGTGTGTGTGTGTAGGGAGAGGGGTGGGGGGATAGAATGTGAGAGAGAGCTCTTTCCTGTTTCTTCATATAAAGACATTAGTCCCCAAAGATTTCACTCTCATAACCTAATTACCTCCCAAAGGCCCACCTCCAAATACTGTCACATTGGGGATTAGAGTTTTAACATATGAATTCTGAAAGTGATCAAAATTTCAGTCCCTAAGGTGGTAGGTATTAAGTAAATTTTGAAGGAATAAATGAATGCATATTAAAATCCTCAAATCATTCTAGAATGCCAGATTCACATTTTCAAGTATCTAGAAGCTGCAAATAAACTTGGAATTCATTATGTACAAAACTGACTTAGTAAGTTCATCCCAACACGTCCATTTAAAATTTTTGATTTCCTGAGTTGCTGGATATCGCACCTCATGTCATTTCACTACTTGGTCAACCAAACCAAATTTGGGGTTATTGTTGCTTGAGATAGTGCATTACTCATTTTTGACCCCTCTTTTTGTCTTATCATCTCATCATTATAATTTTGTCATGAAAATGCCATAAAATCTGTCAACCCATTATCACTTGATTCTACCTACTATATTCATATCCAATGACAGAATATGAAGTCTAGCCTCATCTTCTCTCCTCTGGATTTTTATAAAAGCTATATAACAGTTTTTACCCCCCTCATATATTTTCCCAAGTTGTGCCAACTATTTTCTGCTTACAGGAATTTAGACGTTTTTATTATTAACAGTTAGATAATATCTTTTAAAATAACAGTGTATGATGCATGGTGTTTAACATTTAGGCCTATGTTTAGATTTTCTCTTTCATCTCTTGCCATTCCCGTTCTCAGACCCTATTCCGTGGCCCCAACAATTAGCAGAATTTTATCTTCCATATGCACCTACTGTTTCCTTTTTTGGAATTCCCTTCTTCCTATTCACCTAAAAAATTCTTAAGATCTCACTAAAATACTACTACTTTTGGAAACATTTTCTGATTTCTCTAGATTTAGAACTCTTTTCTCTGTGATTTAATAGGATTTTGCATAAGTTCCCTTTACTTATTTCTTTGCAAGTCTATCTCCTTCAGAGCCTGGTAGGTTTGAAGGCAGGGTTATGCCTTATTCATCTTTGTTTCACTAGTGCCAAGTACTGTGTTTGGCACTTATATTGCACTCATAAAACACTGAGAGAATAAATAAATGTATGATGAATGAGGAGCATGGCAGGGTCAGAGGGAAAAATGTGAGATAAAAACATATTTTATTCTCAGGAGATTGTAAATATAATGTTAGGGGAACACAGAAGTGATTTATGATCAAGTAAAAAATAATGTAGTTATTTAGGTTGGAGGGAGGATCAAAAGATTAGTAATGTTTGATTTAAACTACAACAGGTATGTACAAAGGCATATTGGAATGGGATTTAAAATTTTATTTGCAAAGGCTATCAAAGTCAGCATTCCTGGAAAACTTACACAATGAAGGACAAATTGGATATTCAAATGAATAAAATAAAAAGGTATAATGGAATGATAAGTACTAGAAATATACTAGGAATATTAAATGCCATTTGTTTTTATACAAGTATTCATTTCAGGAAAGTCAAATGATATTTACTTTATGATGTTTGTTTCCTCTAATATCAGAATAGGTCATGATTAATTAATGTCTGAAAAGATATTTTCAACGTCAATATTAGATTGTGTCCAAATTTTGGCCTATAGTTAAGTGAAGAGGAACTATTATTTCAATTTCTCTCCAATGCTTTACTATCTCTGTATTACTATATCTCATCTCATGGTTATTGTGATGAAATCACATTTAAAATTGAGAAGACAATTTATTTAAAAAGTTTATAAAAGAAAATATATAGAAAATAATATTGTTGAGTATAAATATAGCTTGTTGGTAGAAAAGAATATCCCAGGCACAGAAAAATGAATAAAACATAAGGAAAGATTAATTAATTTACTATTTAAGTGTTTTCTTTAAAAGCACAAATAAAAATTAAAATAATATACATGTGAGCATGCATATTTAAAGAGATAATGTATAAATAATTCTGAAAATCATAAAATGAAAATTTTGGTGCTAAGTGGTAGCTAGGAAATGTATAAAATATTGGAATCAGATATTTATGGTTTCAAATATATTGGTTCTCTACCTTTCTAACTGTGACTTAAGGGAAGTTACATCACTTCTCTTAGGTTTCTTCTTAGGTAAATTGGGACACTAATAGTAGGCGTGCAATATGGGTGTAAAAATAAAAGAGGTGGTAATGCATTTGACAGGCTTAGCCTGGTTCCAATGATAAGTTGTTAAAATTCTCATTTTTCCTGGACAGTGTATAGGAGAAACCCACCTTTAATAATACAGCTCTGCTGGATTGCATGTTGATAATTTATATTAAGTAGTAAAGAGTCTTTTGGCCAAGCAACTCCATCTGAAGTAATTATTAAATTATAGTCACCATAAATACAGTTCTTGAACTTGCCAGTATACATATGAATTATATATTTTGAACTTATTCATGTTTAAAGCAAACAGTAATTGCAGATGAACAGCTTTGACAAACTTAGATGTTCTGGAATTTTCCTTGTTCACGACCACACTGAATACTGATATATTAGAGTGTATAAACTATGTTTTCAGGCCAAAAATTCATGATGGGATCAGCACTGTCTGGTGTCAACCAAAATATTTTTGATGAATGAAAGAACATAATTTACCTGAAAACTCTGATGCAACATCTGAAATAAAAAGATGTATCATTTGTCATTTTTAAGTTATAATGATGCAGTTAACCCTCTTTACTTTGCCTCAAAGGAATTGTCACAAGCATATTATTGCAGATGATATAGAATCATCTGTATTTTTTGAAATAAAACTGCTCTGAAGATCCAGGCAAGAAAGATGACCTCACAGAGGACACCATATTTGGAAATTAACAGAAATGAGAGAAGGCAGAGCATGGTATAGCTGTATAAATGGACTGAAAAGCTCAAGGAATAAAAAGAAAAAATAGAAGGGAAAATTAGGAAAAGCAGAAATAAGTTAATTAAAATGTACATTATTAAAATTATAATTCTTATATCTAAAATAAATAAAAACATCCTGAAGATTATTTATTTCTTCTTCACTGCATATAAACCTGATGTCTTTTTTTTTTAAGGCAAATCCATGAAAATAGCATTTATTTTCACCCTAAATTGCAGAGACTTAGACTTGATTTGTAGAGCCCCTGAGGGAAGGGAAGATGACCTGAAGGGGAGGAGCAGTGAGACAATACCCTGTTGTTTATAACTGGAGTCCATTGCCATCCACCAAAATTGAAAATCAGATCAACTAGATCTGGTAATGGTGACCCCTCCACCTACCTGCCATCCAGGGAAGAGGATTGAAAATAAACAAAGCAATTCAACCAGGAAAAGCAATTTAAGACGTCAGTCTCTACCTTTCACCTAATAATTGAAAAGTTTGGGTTCAAAGAACTTTCCTTACTATGTACATACAATGGTTTTAATTTTAATCTGAAGGATTTTAAACAAATCACAAATTTAAAAGGATAAAATGAAAAAAAATAACCTTCGGGTATAAATTCCTCTTTACATTTATACATTTCATATTGGGTGGTTTTTTAAATAATTTAATCTTGTTTATGTATAAGTATTATATTAGGCCACATTTTGAAATCTTAAAAGCTTCTTTATGCAAATTATCTCTCGATTATTACTATTGATCAGATCATTGAGAGAGAGTCCACTTGTTTTATTCCACATTCCAACCATTCTTTGACAGTTAAAAAAAATTGTCATCCATGTGTAGCAGGATTTATTGTTGAATAGCAAAGCAAGCATTTTCTGATGTAACATATTAAAATAGTACACGTCAACATTTCTCTTAAAGTTAGGTTTGTCTTACAAAATACACAAATTACCAGATGGAAGGCCATTGTGAAAGAAGGGTAACAGGTTCTTACCAGATACAATTAGTACACAATAAGTAAAGTAGGGCAGGTAATTCCCACCCACATTTTTACACTTTGTATTTGAGTTTTTTACTCTTTACCTATAGTATACATCACTGAAGGGTATGTACTGAACTAGAAGTCATATCTTTTGGTGTCTAGTCCAGGGACCTTAAGAAAACCATGTATTCTACATAAAACTTTTTTTTTCTGCTAATGATGATGATGATTAGGTGATGACAGTCTTAATGATAATTTAAAGCCACAAAAGAGAAGAGACTGGCAAAATACTACAGTATAATGTAAAAGAACAAAACTAGGAAGCATAATAGATGACTAAACTGAGTTGAAAACGTGGATGGAAATTAACAATGCACAAATAAATTTGATTAGTAGAAACATGAATAACACATCTTTAGATTTATCAGAATAATTGTTTTCCTGTCCTAGTAATTGAAACACACACAAATGGCATAGACTGAGGTTTTTCAAAGTTTTTCTGTCACCCACATCACACGTGCAGCAAATTTCTAGTTTTTATTCATTAAATGGAGGATTGGTATTTAGTTAGCCACAGTTAGAGAATAACATTGACTGCATGTACACTACTCTGTCTAGTTGAAAAATGAATGTTCAGGTGTTTCGTTTAGAAAGTCTTAACCATCACATTTAACTCTTTTATTTATTTGTATAAATTTTCTAATTATTTTATCCATGTAGAGATCAAGATTAGTAGGGGGAAAAATCTCATTTGTATAAATACAATTTCAACTCTAAAAGGAAGGGATACCTTTTTAAATCATTTCAACAAAAGTAATTTGTATCCCCAGGTCAGGACTGTGACAGCCATGGTTGTACTAGATTGAATAACTTGACTTTCACTTTTTATCTGTGTCTATAATTTGATTATCATTAAATGAACCAGAAAATAAATTTGCTTCAACAATGAAAACCCACAGGCTAATATGTCAGTCTTTTAATAAGATTTGTTCTTTTATACAAACACCCACCCACACACACGTACCAAGAAAATAATAAAAGGCAAAATAAAAATTCTCATTATGTAGCTGTAGGCTACAGACTGAAAATTGGGGAAAAAAATGTATTAAGGCCTAATGCCTAAAACATCTAAAAAGTTGTATAATAATGTAGTAGTATACACCTGTCCAAACTCTGGAAAGGACTTGGGAAAAGCATGAGAATCTTCCTGATGGCAACAGAGTCAGTGGCCTCAGGTCCACCACCCTCTATGTTCAATGCTTCAGTCCCCCAGAGGTAATGATACTCTATTTTTTTGGTAGTAGTTAGCACAACACCTGTAGTTGTCACTGGAGTCCTCCTATAATCCAAGAATTGGTAGTTTCTGCTCTTTGCCAGATACAGGTATCTTGTCTTCAGGTTACACTTGCTTTTGTCTTTTATGCTCTTGCCTATTCCTCTGTGCTTATTTCTATAAGATTTTGCCTCTGCTTCTTGTAGTCATTGTCCCTAGTGTAACCACATTCTACATTTGCAGTATATAATAAGCCTTTGTTGGAAGTGAGAAAAAAGCTTTCCTTCTGTTGTGATCACTCTGCAGAAGGGACCCAAAATTTGGTTTGAGTATTTAGATTAGTGACAACACATGTGCACCAAAAGGAAATGAATATTTTTATTATAACTTAAAAAAATGAATATTTTTATGGTAATATTTTTATTATAACTTTGATGTTGGTTCAAAGACATAATGAAGAAAATGGTGGCTCCCAAGCAGGACTGAAAATGGATTGAGAGGGTCAGAAAATGAGAGAGACTTGGAGTTTTACAGTGATTAGGGCGGGGGGGCCAGAGTGAGTGTTCCCTGGGGGCAAGGCGTTGTTGGTTGACCTTCCTACAGGTACCAGAGGAGAAGCACCTGGGATTTCTTATTTGCTTGCTCAGATGTAAAGTGAGAGGAAAAAGGAGATAGGGTGATTGAAAGCTATCACCAGTACAATGTCAAAAAATGGACACCCTTTATTACAACCTGTGAAGAAATAAATATTTTAAAAAGTGTCTCTTTGGGGAAGGCCTATTATAAAATAACATGCCTTCCTCCAGGACAGCACAGTGTGCAGTGTGAGTAGTAGCACTGGTTAAATTTGAATCCCTAATTCCACCACTTTGGTCAGTGACTTTGGGTAGGGCACAACCTGCATGGCTGTGCATGAGATGAATGGATGGAATGCTAGAAGAGCATAGCTTTTAAGGAGAGAAAGAATGAGGGCCTCGTGGGCTGATTCCTGACATTTGAAACAATTTTATAAGTGGTAGCAATGTGTTGAACACATCATGTGGCCAACAAGTTAGTAAATTATTCTTTACTGCATATTAATGAGAAATAATTGAGGAGATCCTTGTAGGGAGAGTTCTGGGGTGTAGATTCAAAGACAGTTGCACAAATATTACCATGAATGTTGCTAGTATTCCTCCAAGTATGGACACTTCCTCACCAATCTGTTGATCTGCCTCAAGTTGATCTCATTGTAATAAGTAGTACTATGATTTGTCCTGAATAAGCAGAAGATTCCACCCCTTCCAGCTATCAGTTACGGAGATATGCACTTACACTAAGCATTGAAGGACAGACATTTGTGACTGCTATGGGCAGAAACCAGTTAACTGTTTAGAACTCTGGCCAGGTTGCCTTGAAGATGAGAGGTCAGAAAGACTAATACCCATTAAGAATGAAGGGCAAGGGCTTCCTAGGTGGCACAGTGGTTGAGAATCCGCCTGCCAATGCAGGGGACATGGGTTCGATCCCCGCTCCAGGAAGATCCCACATGCCGTGGAGCAACTAAGCCCGTGCGCCACAACTATTGAGCCTGCACTTTAGAACCCGTGAGCCACAACTATTGAGCCCATGTGCTGCAACTACTGAAGCCCATGTGCCTAGAGCCCGTGCTCCACAACAAGAGAAGCCACGGCAATGAGGAGCCCGTGCACCGCAACAAAGAGTAGCCCCCACTCACCTGCAACTAAAAAGAAAGCCTGCGCACAGCAAAGAAGACCCAACACAACCAATAAAATAAATAAATAAATTTATAAAAAAAAAAAGAAAAGAATGAATGGCAATAGTTGATGCATCTTACCTCTCAGCCCCTCCTGCAGTCTATTACCTTACTGGTCCTTCAAAAATGTCAGCTAAAGGTCTCAGAGTTGTTTTTAGTGTGTCCTGACTGCTAGAAAGAATTTTTTCCTTTCAGAAAGAAGTCCTTGTGATAGGCAAACTTACTTGAAAAAGCATATATGAGGCATTGACGAGTAGTAGGACTCTTACTGCTCTAAATTGTATTTAAAATGTTAATGAAGGTGATAATCTAGAAAATAAGAAACTCATCAAACATATTTCCTATACTTAATGATACTGTATTGAATACACTTTTGCTAAATGGGTAAATCTTATGTGAAGTATTCTTATCAATAAAAATAAAAATAATAATAAATTAAAAAGCATAAGAGGAAACTTCTGGAGGTAATAGATATATATGGCATATACTGCTGAGGTGATTTCATGGATGCATACTTACTTCCAAACTCATCAAATTGTATACATTAAATATGTATAAGCTTTTTGTATGTCAATTATACATACTTCAATAAGATGGTTTTTAAGGAAGAAAGAAAGAAAGAAAGAAAGAGAAAGAAAGAGAAAGAAAGGAAAAGAAAGAAGGGAGGGAGGGAGGGAAGGAAGGAAGAAAGAAAGAAGAAAGAAAGGAGAAAGAAAGAAAGAAGAAAGAAAAAGAAAGAAAGAAAGAAAAAAGAAAAAGAAAGAAAAGAAGAAAGAGGAAGGGAGGGAGAGAGGGAGGGAGAAACTAACTCACCAAAAGAAATCTAGATAAATCTAGATAAATTCTTACACCATTGAAAACTCTCCTTGCTCTTATGGTAAAACTGGGTAAGAATTTAAGAGATGTTGTACTGGCAAAAGGGCAGAGGATGCACCAGAATAAAGTAGACTCCTTAAAAAAATTATCACTGTGCAAGTGAAGACTGAGAAACCGACGAGCTCAAGTCCCCAGGTCTAAGCTGGAAAGAAAAGTGGCTCTGATAGCCAGTGGGCTTGCATTCAGGAGTCTCAGGATGGTAGCAAATAAAGAAGTTCTGAATGGGTGCAGGAACCTCTCTGCAACTTGGAGCAGGCTACAGGGAGATGGCAGAGGGAGAGTCCACTGTTTCACAGGTTTCTGCGGAGGATTACAGCCAGCTGCTGGATGTGTGCTAAATTAGCAGCATGACTTTATGGCACATTTAGTGTGTCTCTGTTTTCTATTTTATCAGTTTTTTTCTCTGATTTTATTATTTCATTCCTTCTGCTTGCTTTGATTTGATTCATATTACTTTTTTCTAGTTTTTTAAGATGGAACTTAGATTATTGGTTTGAGATAACTGGGCACAGAAAGATAGCTAACACTCTCATAGAAAGCATTGCGATAATCTGAATCCAACTCTAAAAATGTACATTTCTTTACCTCTTTGAAATATTTCCAGTATCCTAGGTTCCTTTTCCTTCTTTGTGCCTCCTTTTTTAATGAGAAAAAATCATATTTACAAAATGATGAGTCCCTTTTTTTGTGTTTTCGTTTTATCAAAATATACTTAAAATGTAAAAAAAAAAAAAAAAAAAGAGGCACAAACAAAACCCATAAAACAAAACAACAACAAAACATGAGCCCAACTTAGGAAAAATGTTACCCAATAGATGGCACTATCTTCTTTGTAATGCACTACACAGTGTAATCAAAGTAATTTGATGTGAAACATTTCACAATTTCTCTGTCATGGGACAGATACAAAAAGAAACATTTTGATTTTTTGAAACCAGAAAGTGGTCTTTAGGAAACACAAAAGAATAAGCTATTTCTAATAAGTCATTACTTTGTTGTATTTAAGGCAATCATTAATTTAATCCATAGAATCAGAGTTATTATAACTATTATAACGAATCAGCCTTAAAATATGTAGTTTAATAAAGAGGACCATAATCCTTACATCAAAGAAGATATTTATGTTTCTGAAAAACAGAATGGAAAATCTAAATGTCAGTAAATTGCACACTAGTATTAGAAGCATTATTTTTATGTACATATTAAAATTTAAGAAAATGTGTAAATACGAGAATAGCTGAAGAAACAGAATGTTTTTTTGTTTTCATTATATTTTTTATTTGAAAACTAGGGTCTGATGGTTTATTTCTTTGCAACAGATTTATATAGTGTTTGAATTGTATGTTTAAGCCATATGATGTTATAATGTATATTGAATCTGGTCCAGATATGGGTATTAATTGAGGTGATTAGGAAAATTCAGAAAAAAATATACTACCTGAATAAAAAAAAAAAGTGATGCCTTATACATATTGACTTGAATATATAGATGTGAACTGAAATTTCTGTGTCATGTATGGACATAATTTAAAACTTAAACTGGTGATTGAAAATATTAAGATTGAATTTACATTCATTCCATTTTCCAAAGGATTATTGAATGATGGTTGTGTACTCTTTGGAGTTAAGAGACTTTTTCAAATTATTAAAACAAACCAAAGAATGAATGACTATTATAAGTCTAATAGACTTTATTTTTCCCCTCTCTACCTCAGACCTCAGCATTCAGATGTTTTTATAATCTGTGACTTTTTGCCACTTTTCATGATTTTCCAGGTAAGCACTAGACTGCAATCAAAGTTTATCTTTTAATTTCATTTTAAAATTCTATGACAGTTACTCAAACTTAAAATTACAATAGAGTATGACTTTCAGCATTGAATGTTTGTAGAAAAGTTCAGAGTATTCTGAGAGCAGGGTGATCCTATGTTCTTATTTTTATAATCATACCACTCAAAGTATTATTCATCTTTCAGAAAGCAAAGAAACATAGAGGTATTTAGAGCTAATATTCCTTTTATAATTCAAAGGAAAATTATAAGAGAGATTACTTTAACCAAACAAGAAATGAATCTGAATGAAGACCACAAGATGCTGAAAGATAACATAGCAAACAATGATGATTATTAATCCTTGCAATATAAATATAGCTAAAGCTAAAAAGATAATCGCAATCCTTGGAAAATGTGATCTAAGTACTAAATGAAGACTCCATAAAAATATTCATTATGTGGACCTGCCTGCCAAACTTCTTGGTCTCAAGTTTCCTTCCTAGTTTGGTGGGCGCTTTTTGTTGCCTCCATCCTTGGTCAGTCCTAACCTAGATAAGACTACTTTATGCAGACAAAATCCAAGGACTACTATTTTTTAGGTGAAAGCATAAAAAGAAAGGTGATGATTTAGCTCAAAAATACAGTGTGGGAAGAAAACCTATAGATTTCATATTTTCTTTGTTGTTTTTTAAATTTATTTGTTTATTTATTTATTTATTTATTTATTTATTTATTTATTTTTGGCTGCATTGGGTCTTTGTTGCTGCCTGCAGGCTTTCTCTAGTTGCAGCGAGGGAGGACTACTCTTTGTTGTGGTGCTCGGGCTTCTCATTGCAGTGGCTTCTCTTGTTGAAGAGCACGGGCTCTAGGCACACAGGCTCAGTAGTTATGGCTCATGGGCTCTAGAGCACAGTCTCAGTAGTTGTGGCAGTTGGGCTTAGTTGCTCTACAGCATATGGTATCTTCCCAGACCAGGGCTCAAACTCATGTCCCCTGCATTGAGATGCAGATTCTTAACCAATGCACCACCAAGGAAGTCTGGATTTCGTACTTTCATAAAATATTTTCTATCATTCATATGATCTACTTATTTTGTATCTCATAATTCACAATATTTCAATGTTATGTAAATTTTATTGAATTTTTAGTGGAATATTTAATTAAAATATTAAAGTTATGCGTGTCAAAATTATAATCAATAATAAAACCAATATTTATATTTTATCTTACAATTTTTTTTAAATTATTTTTTGGGGGTACACCAAGTTCAATCATCTGTTTTTATACACATATCCCCGTATTCCCTCCCTTGACTCTCCCCCCACCCTCCCTCGAGTCCCCCCCACCCTCCCCACCCCAGTCCTCTAAGGCATCTTCCATCCTCGAGTTGGACTCCCTTTGTTATCCAACAACTTCCCACTGGCTATCTATTTTACAGTTGGTAGTATATATATGTCTGTGCTACTCTCTCGCTTCGTCTCAGCTTCCCCTTCACCCCCCGCCCCCCCCAAACCTTGAGTTCTCCAGTCCATTCTCTGCATCTGCGTCCTTGTTCTTGTCACTTTTATCTTACAATTTTTTATGTATATTTTCACAAACATTGCCCTTAAGGTCTGATCCTGTTAATTTTCTGATGTACAGAAAATTAGTTTCTGTACATCACTTTCTTCAGATTACACAGTGTGTTAAAAAAATTGTTTTCAGTTTGGAGGTTCCTTAAAAAACTAAAAACTGAACTACCATATGATTCAGTAATCCCACTACTGGGCATATACCATAATTCGAAAAGAAACATGTACCATAATGTTTATTGCAGCACTATTTACAATAGCCAGGACATAGAAGCAACCTAAATGCCCATCAACAGCTGAACAGATAAAGAAAATGTGGCACATATATACAATGGAATATTATTCAGCCATAAAAAGGAATGAAATGGAGCTATATGTAATAAGGTGGATAGACCTAGAGTCTGTCATACAGAGTGAAGTAAGCCAGAAAGAGAAAAACAAATACTGTATGCTAACTCATATATACGGAATCTAAAAAAAAAAAAAGAAATGGTACTGATGAACCCAGTGACAGGGCAAGAATAAGGATACAGATGCATAAAATGGACTGGATGACACAGGGTTGGGGGGGTGGTGGGTGAAGGGGAAGCTGGAATAAAGTGAGAGAGTAGTATAGATATATATGCACTACCAACTGTAAAATAGATAGCCAGTGGGAAGTTGCTTTATAACAAAGGGAGATCAGCTTGATGATGGGTGATGCCTTAGAGGGCCAGGACAGGGAGGATGGGAGGGAGTCGCAGGAGGGAGGGGATTTGGGGACATGTGTAGAAATACAGCTGATTCATTTTGATGTACCTCAAAAACTGGTACAAGAGTGTAAACCAATTATATTCCAATAAAGAGCTTAAAAAATTGTTTTTAATATAATAACATTGTTTTACTTCAAACTGTAAAAGAAAAAAAGAGAAATCATTGTTATTCTACTCATAATTAATGATTAAGAACACTTTAAAGGACTTTATTTTGTGGGTGGAAAGGCGCAATATTAAAAATGTTACTTCAAAGATAATATCTAAAATGTTAACTGTCACCAAGCTAATTCTTAGTTTCCAGAGCAGGTTTAAAGTAGTGAACATTTTAATTCTAATATTTAGTGCATATTCTTCAAAGGGGATGATAGGTATAAGTATTTCACTTAAAACCAAATAGGACATTATTTTTAGCTGTCTGAAATGCTTCTTGTGCCTTTGCACAAAGCAACCCATATAATCAACTTCAGAACTTAATAATATTGTTCGAATGAATTCAAATATATGAAGCAAGACTAAAGAAAGCCAAGTGAATGTAATAGAGCACTTTGCTTTTGCAATTGGACAGGTAATTATTATTTCTCAGGATGCCATGGTCCAGCAATTAAAAATTTAAAAATTAAATTTAGAAATCTTAATTAAAACAAATTAATGGTTCTACTATAAAGAATTGCCAAAAATACTTTTCTGGAATGATTGGGGCATATTATCCTGGGTGTTGCATTAGAAGTTAGGATAACTTTTCTCCATGATTTATCTGAACTTGTAGTAGCTTAGAAAAGTATTAATATGTAATTTGAGAATACTTTGAAAATATTTTATACTGTTAGTATAGTGTTTGCCATTTTTAAACATCCACAATATCTATTTTGAAACATGCATAAAAATAGCATATGTAAGCCAATATATATTACAGAGATATTAATATAACAGATAATAAAGTATTGGTCTGTCATAATATATTCTTTATTAACATATACTTCTATTAAAAAAAGTAGCTGTTTTGTTGCTAAAAAATCTCATATGACAAGATTGTACACATATTTTCCCTGAAGTAAAATTTACATACAATGAAGTGAAGAAATCTTTAGTGCATTAGTCAATTAGCTTTTAAGAATGTATAGACTTGTAAAACATAATCCACCTACCAAGAAACAGAACACTTCTGTTATCCTAGAAGCTACCCTGTGGATCTCCTAGTCAAGATCCCACTCAGAAAACAGGCATACTCTCCTTTCTTTCAACATTGGTTAGTTTCACTTATTCTGTAAATCCCCATAAATGTAATAATACAGTTTCTCCACTTTTCCAAATTTCACTTCTTTCTTTCAGTGTAATGTTTCCCAGATTTATTCATGCTGTATGGAACGATGTTTTATCCCTTTGTACACTGAGTAGCAATCTTCCATATGAATTTGCCACATTTTTGTTATGGATTCATCAGTTGATGGACATTTTAGTTGTTGTCGTTTCTCTCTTGTGAATGAACCTAGTATGTACATACATGCGGACTTCTTTTTTTAGAAAATAAACACATTTCATTATCAACCAAATTGAGTGGTCCATGTGCACTTGATTTTAATGGTGAATGTTTCATGTGCAATTAAAAATCATATATATTCTGCAGTTTTTGGTTTTACTGTTCTTTGTTAGATCAGGTTGGTTGATAATTGTTTAAATGTTTTATACCTCTCTTACATTTTTTCTTTGATAGTTCTATCGAGTATAGTGAGAAGGATATTGAAAACTTCAAGTATAAGCATGGGTTTCTTTATTTCTCTCTTTAGCTCTTTTTGGCTTTGCTTTAGATATTTAGAATCTCTTGTATTAAGGCAAGTTAATTTGGTTGGTAGGTCTTCCTGAGTAATTGATTATTTTATCATTATAAAGTGGCCCTCGATACCTCTTGTTTTGATGTCTCCTTTTCTATTTCAATATGACCATCCAGGTTTTGCCATGATTAGTATTTGCATGGTATATGTTTTTCCATCCTATTACTGTTCATCTGTTTTTTTAAAATGTTATAGAGCATGTCTTATATTCAAAAAATTTACTCTTCCTTTTTTATGTAGTCTGACAAGCTGTTCCTTTTAACGGTGATGTAATTCCATTTAACACAGTTAATTTAATAGTTTGGATTAGATCTACTATCTTACTCTTTCTTTTCTGTTTGACCCTTCTGTTTTTTCATTCCTTTTATTCCTTTTACTTCTTCCATACTGTGGATTAATCTAGCATTTCTTAGTATCACGTTTCATCTCTTTTACTGGTTTTTCAACCGAAGATGTGTGTGTGTGTGTGTGTGTGTGTGTGTGTGTGTGCTTACTCTAGGGTTTAAATATGCGTCTTTCATGAAAAAATTTGTATTACTTCATGTATAAAGTAAGATATCACAGTGGTGCACAGTTAGCCCTTGACCAACATAGCTGTTAAGGGTACCAATCCCTGGACAGTCAACTATCCACTTATAACTTCACAGTTGGCCCTTCCTATCTGTGGTTCTGCACCCACAGATGCCAGAGATGCAGCTGGCTGCAGAGCATGTTGTGCTGTGGTACTTATTTAAAAACGTCCATGTGAAAGTTTATGTTCAAACCCATGTTGCTCAAGGATCAACTGTATTTTTATTTATTGCTTTTTTAGTCTTTGAAATTCCATCTGGTATTGTGAACTTCCTTACTCATTCAACAGTTTGACAGGTGGTGTTAATGGTTCTCTAAATGTTTGGTAGAATTCACTGGTGAGACCATCTGGTCCTGCACTTTTCTTTTTTGAGAGATTTTGATTACTGATTCAATCTCCTTACTTGTTATTTATCTGTTCATACTTTCTATTTCTTCATGATTTACTCTTGGGAATTTATCTAGGAATTTATTTCTTCTATGTTAACCAATTTTATGGTGTGCATATGTTAATAGTAGTTTCTTATGATCCTTTGTATTTATGTCGTATCAGTTGTAATGTCTTTTATTTCTGATCTTAGTTATTTGCATCCTCTCTCTTTTTTTCTTAGTTGAGCTAAAGGTTTGCCAATTTTGTCAATCTTTTCAAAAAACCGGCTCTTGGTTTTATTACTCTTCTATTGTTTTTCTAGCCTGTATTTCATTTATTTCTACCCCAGTCTTTGATATTGCCTTCCTTCTGCTAAATTTGGGTGTAGTAAGTTCTTTTCTTTTTTTCCCTAATTCCTTGAGATGCAAAGCTGGACTGTTTATTTGATATATTTCTTTTTCTTAATATGTATATTTATCACTATAAATTTTCCTCTTACAGCTGTATTTGCAGCACAGGTATTGATATGTTGTGCTTCCATTTTCATTTGTTTCAAGAATTTTTTGATTTTTTTCCTTTTGACTTCTTTTTTGACCCATTGGTTGTTCAGGAGTGTGTTGCTTAATTTCCACAGATTCACAACTTTTGACCACTTATGGACAAGTAAGACTTTTTAGCTGCCTACATAATTAAGGAAAATGGAAGACTTTCTCCCTCAGAATTAAAATTATTTTTAATTTAGATTGGTTCACTGCAATATTAAAACCAACAATAATTGTTATGGTTTATTTTGTTTTTCTAAATATTCACATAATGGCTATTTTCACATTTAATACACTATAACACACATTTCATATTATTTTAGGACCAATTTAGAATTCTGTCATATTTAAATATGATTTTTGTTTTAAAGCCCACTGAAAAAAGAAAATGTCTTTTTTTTTTATATAGGCATAAAAGGATTACTATAGTGCAATCATTAATGTAATTTAGTAGGTGTTTAACATATGCTTGCTATTATTTTTCACCTATGTGCAATACCCTTGAAGCATGTATTTTGGATCTCTAAAATTAGTATGTATGAGGGTGAGTCAAAAATTATCCACAATCTAGCTGTAGAATTTATTTTAATTAACTTTTAGAAAAGACAAATACATCATTTTTCAACATAATCTCCTTGCTTTTCAATACACTTTGCCCATCTGTCAACAAGCTTTTGTATTCCCTTATTAGAAAATGTTTTAGGCTGAGCTGCAAGCCACGAATGCACCACGATCTTCACTTCTTCATCAGAAGTGAATCTTTGTCTTCGTAGGGCTGCTTTCAGGGGACCAAACAGGTGAAAGTCTGATTGAGGAAGATCAGGACTATAGGGAGGATGCTTTAACACTTCAAAACGAAGTTTTTGCAGAGTGTCAACAGTGTGGGCAGAAGTGTGCGGACGCGCACTGTCATGTAGGATCACAACGCCCTTGGAGAGCAGTCCTCTGCGTTTAATCTGAAGTTTAGGCTTCAGCACAAACTTTTTGAAACCTAAGTCTGTCATGGATTATTTCATAGGAAGAGCCATGGCTGATTTGCAAATGATTTGCCACATAATCCATTGTCACTCGTCTGTTTGACAGAATCATCTCACATGTACTCTCAATGTTGTCATCAGCTGTGGACATGGACGGGCGGGCGTCTGGCTCCTTCTTGATGGCTAACACTTGTGCAACCTTCCTTGAACTTTATCCATTCATACACACTTCTTCACAACAAAACACTTTCTCCATACTGCGCACAAAGTCTTCAATAAATAATGGCACCAAGTACACCCTCAGACCACAAAACAATGCATCACTGCACGCTGTTCTTCTTTTGTGCAGATCATAAGTGGGGCATCCATTGTTGCTCACACCACAGTTACAAATGAACTGATGTAATACATTCACAACTGCACAGCAGTGACTGAGGAGACAGTAGCTTTGAACGGAAAGACTGCTAAGACAGTGCGGCCAACAGAAGTCTTAATATAACTGGGGTGTGGATAATTTTTGACTCACCTTCGTATATAATTTGTCACCACTGGTAATTTATTATCTTGTTATAAGTAGCCCTTAATTTAACATTCTCTTGATTTCAGGACAACAGAAAAGATATGCAGAATCCATTTTTCACAAATAAGCTTAAAAAGGATTCTTAAAACAGGAATGAGTTCATTAGCAACAATCCAGTTCTGAACGATGAATCATAAATCAGTGACTAACAGAAAGCTCCTTGAAAGGGTTGGAATACTGACTATAAAAGAAGGGTACTCTGGTGGCTGGCATTAATTTATTTTTATCTTTAAATTGCACACATGATATAGGTAAGCTCAAAAGATTTTAATACTCAATCTCATGTATAGCTAGTATATTTTTAAAATAAAATTATATGCTTTATAATACTTCTCTAATAGTGGATATGCATACATTTTCCAGATACAAAACCAGAAACTAAGATATCAGATTTTTATTGTTCTTTGCAGTATGAAGTTGACATATTCAAGATTCCTATTATGTGCTAGATGTATTTTTTCTCTAAACTTCTGTTATTCACATATTCTTTTGTGGGTATTACTAGAGCCAACTTGCCCTGGCCTTCTAGATCATCTGATTATGCTGTCATCACTTGTACTTCAAATTCACATATTTCTCTTTTGACCCTGCCTACATTTCATGAAACTTCTTTGAGTTGCAAATACCCTGTAATATTATGGTGTGGTCATCGAAGTGTGTTGGAGCACAGGAACATTCTCTGAGGGGAAAAAATATCCATATTGTATTTTAATTCTAAAAATGTTTTAAGGATATCTGTCTTCTGATATAATTTCACTGTAATTTTCTTTTTTTTGTAGAAACCTTAAAGTGAGAAAAGGTCAATTATATAATACATATAATGAGGAAATTAAACTAGATAATGCAGAAAGTGATTTCCCAGGGAGAATCAGTTTATGTGTTTCCTGCTCTTTAATTTTAATGTGTGACTCCTGAGGATTCTTGATTCAGATGCTTTGCTTAAACTCAGCTACACTCCTGAGGCAAACAACACCGGGAGGACTGATGATCTCTATTTTTGCATAAAAACTGAAGCACACTTCTTCTAGCCCAGGCTGGGGACTCACTCCTGTTCCTGCCTCTCATCAGTCTGGTCCCAGGGTGAATATCCTCTTGTTTGCAAGGAAAATTTCAGTCTTCACCTCCAGTTCCTACAGGTCTGTGTGTCAGGCTAAAATGTTGTCTCCAAGCTGTCCAAAGTTTGGTTGCCAGGGCAAGTGTGGACCATGTCAGAGATGTAAGCAGAGAGAAGCAGAAGAATGATGCTAAGAGTTGGTATAGAGTAAGAAGAAAGGGAGGGACAGATACTGAGGGAGAAAGAAAGCAGAATTCATTTTCATCAGAATATTTGAAGGTTCAATTCACATATTACTTTTTTTTTCTGTTTCTTCCAGTCATAATTAAATTTCCCTTTCTCTGTATTTACACAGCAATTTCTTCATATCTTTTCTGTAGCATTTACAAAAATGTCCTTTTTAAGCTACTTATTTGTGTGTGTGTTTGTGTTATCTCCTTCCCTCAATTATAACCACTTGGTAGTGTGGATATGTTTCTATGTTGTGCAATCCTCAAATAATCTAGGCCACTATTTATTCATTGATTTGAATTGACCTCTTTTGACTGAGGAGGACACATGCATACATTTTCTGCGTCTTCCTCCCAACATGCTACCAGTAAAAAGGCAAGTTAAGGAAAAAAGCTGGTAATCAAGGACACATAAAATAAAATACAAGCCACTATGGAAAACAATTTGGAGGTTCCTTAAAAAACTACAAATAGAACTACCATATGATCCAGTAATCCCACTACTTGGCATATACCCAAAGAAAACCATAATCCCAAAAGAAACTTGTACCATAATGTTTATGGCAGCACTATTTACAATAGCCAGGACATGGAAGCAACCTAAATGCCCATCAACAAATGAATGGATAAAGAAGATGTGGCATATATATACAATGGAATATTACTCAGCTATAAAAAGGGATGAGATGGTGCTATATGTAATGAGGTGGATAGACCTAGAGTCTGTCATACAGAGTGAAGTCAGAAAGAGAAAGACAAATATTGTATGCTAACTCACGTATATGGAATCTAAAAATGGTACTGATGAACTCAGTGACAAGAACAAGGATGCAGGTGTAGAGAATGGACTGGAGAACTCGAGGTTTGGGAGGGGGCGGGGGGTGAAGGGGAAGCTGAGACGAAGCGAGAGAGTAACACAGACATATATATACTACCAACTGTAAAATAGATAGCCAGTGGGAAGTTGTTATATAATAAAGGGTGTTCAACTCGAGGATGGAAGATGCCTTAGAGGACTGGGATGGGGAGGGTGGGGGGGACTCGAGGGAGGGTGGTGGGGGAGTCGAGGGAGGGAGGGAATACGGGGATATGTGTATAAAAACAGATGATTGAACTTGGTGTACCCCCCAAAAAGTAATAAATAAATTTAAAAAATAAATAAATAAAATACAACCCAGGAAACAGAAGGAAGAATAAAATATAAGATAAAAAAATTAAGCAGCTTGATAAGGAATTAAGTCATTTAGGGGAAGACGTTGCCATGTCAAGTACTATGGACTGAATTGTGTCTCCCCCCTTCATACTTCCCCCCTAACCCCACCATGTAATGGTTTTTGAAGGTGGAGCCTTTGGAAGATAATTAAATTTAGATGAAGCCATGAGGGTAGAGCCCTCATGATGAGATTCGTGCCCTTGTAATGAGAAACACCAGGGAACTTGAACTTATTCTCTCTCTCTCTCTCTCTAGTTCTCTCTCTCTCTCCCCCTATCCCCTCCCCCTCCCCCCCCACCCCGCCTTTGCCAATACGAGGACACAGCGAGTAGACAGCCTCTACAAGCCAGGAAAAGAGATCTCATCAGAACCCAACCATACTGGTACTCAGGTCTCAGACTTCCAGCCTCCAGAACTGTGAGACAATAAGTCTCTGTGTTTGAGCCACCCAGTCTATGATATTTGCTATGCAGTCTGAAAAGACTAAGACAGATTTTGGTACCAAGAGCAGAATGCTTTCACAACAAATTACCTAAACACATGGAAGTGGCTTTGGGACTGGATAGTGGGTAGAGGCTGCAAATGTTTTGAGGTGCATGCTAGAAATATGGATGTTAAGGATGATTCTGATAAGGCCTCAGACAGAAAAGAGGAAAGTTCACGTTTTTGAAAACTGGAGGAAAGACAATCCTTGTTTTATGTGGCAAAGAACTTGGTGGATCTGTGTTGTAGTGCTTTCTGTAGGAAAAAAATTGAGTGATAAAATTGGATATTTAGCTGATGAGATTTCTAAAGCAAAGTGTTGAAGGAATGGCAGCGTGCTTCCTCATGACTACTTACAGTTCTTTATTGAGCATTGTGTTATTTGTAATTGCTGCACTAAAATATATTACAAATTTAAGACATTAAAACAATGTTCATTTATAATAAAACCATTCTGTATGTTAGAAATCTAGGTAGGCTTGGCTAAGTTCTCTACTTAAAGTCTCACAAGACCAAAATCAAGGTGTCAGCCATTCTGGACTCTTTTCTGGAGTCTGTGAGGATTAATCCACTTTTCAAGTTCATTTGGGTCCTTGTGGCTGTAGGACTAAAGTACCCATTTCCTTTCTCTCTGTCACCTGGTAGTTGCTATCAACTTCTACAGGCTACCCACACTCCTCACCCTGGGCCTCTCCACCTTTAAATCAGGATCGATATGTTAAATTCTTCTTGTTCTTCAAGTCTCTCTGACTTACCCAACTGTGACAGCTGTAGAAAACGCACGGATTTTTGAAGGACTGATGCGATTAGATTAGGACCTCCTGGATAATCTCTCTTGTGACTAACTCAGATTTAAATGAATATAACCTTAATTACATCTGCAAAAGTCCTAATCAGTGTATTTAGTGTTTCTCATAATATTCACCTTCCCAGGGATTAGGCAAGAAACCTTGGGAGGCCATCTTAAGATTCTGACCACCCCAACACCCAGTCACTCACATATTTGGAAAATATTTTTCTTAATTTTCTTCTTTTTTCTTTTCTTTATAACCACTTGATTTCCTCATTTAATGCTTAAACAATGAAATTCTCCTATGTATAAGTGAAAACTAGTTAAATAGAACCCATCAAATTCGTTTAATACCTCTTCTTTACACATGAGATTCACTTCAGTTATAGTGTAAGATACAGATACAGGTACTATATTTTCTTCCAAATGATGGTGATTAGCTAGTTAGAGAAATATCACCTATAAACATGCTTCTATTTGTTGCAGATTTAAAATTCCCACTTTATCCAAAATGTTGCAAACCTCTTGATCAAATTCAGCATTTTGGGGAAAATTTTCTTCTTCCTGGAACATCACTCTGGTTCAGTTTACTTTTTTGAAGTCTTTAATTATGTTTTCCTGCAAAGCATTATCATCATCTGTGTAGATTAAAATACAGATACTTTATTATCCCCCCAAGGCTTATGAGAGAATACAGAGTTTAGTCTAGGTTTGTAGTTTCATTAACATAAAAACTTAGAGACAGTGCAAGTTTTACTTTTTAGATTTATTCTCAAACAGACAAATACAAAATGAATGTGTCAATATTACCTCTATTTGTGTATAGACCATTCTAAAGAATCCAATTTAAGACTAATAAAAATTACTATTATGGAATATAAGAACAATGCACATAAAGCAATCATATTTCTGTATACTAGCAATGAACAATCTAAAAATAAAATTAGGGAAAAAATTCTAGTATCAATATCTTTAAAATACGACCCTTGAACAATACAGGAGTTAGGGGTGCCAAGCCCCTGCACAATCAAAAATACTTGTATAACTTTTGACTCCTTCAGAATGTAACTACTAATATCTGTTGTGGATAGGAAGCCTTGCTGACAACATAAATAGTTAATTAACACATATTTTGTATGTTATATGTATTATACACTGTATTCTTACAATAAAGTAAGCTAGAGAAAAGAAAAAGTTATTAACAAAATTATAAGGAAGAGAAAATACATGTACAGTACTGTATTTATCAACACCATAAGTTTACATTGTTTACAAGATGAATTGTTTGTCAGTACCTGTATCAGTATTTTCTTACATGATATAAACCACTGTAGATGTTATACATATTATTAACACTAGACATCAAATGAAAAGATAATGTGAAAAAGAAATTTATATTAATTTACAGGTATAATAATTCATGCATTGATATTAAAGAAACAGCAGTATGAGTGCATCATGGTAACCTAGTATAATAGGTAGCTTAACCTATACACTAATGAATGACTTGTTCAAAAAATTTATGGCATACCATACTATAGTCATGTTCACAATACAGTTTTGTAAATGTTACCTTAAAAAAAGTTACTTACCTGTATTGATAGGCTGATATGTGGTTTCTCCAATTACGAGAGAGAGGCATACTGTACAGTGTTATTCTTTCAAAGCAAAGTTAGTTATGAAACAGTAAGAAAGCTAATTCATTGTTACTTTTATACTAAATATCATTCATCTTATGCCTATTTAACAGTAGGGAATCCTCTTCAAAACAAGTCTTACGCGTGATGAATACTTAGGTGATGATGGTGATGACATAGAAATATCTCACATGGTTCTAGCCATACAGTTATTAGATTTTCACAGGAAGACACACATATACACCACATAAATTTATTAACTGAACAGCATGATGATTATTTACTGTTCATTAAGTGGGTCATCATAAATGTCTTCATCAATGTCCTTTTCTGTGAGGAGGAAGCAGAGGTGTTGCTCTTGCTGTCTAAGGGGTGGTGGTAGCAGAGGAGATGGAGGAGGTGGAAGGAGAGACAGGAGAGACAGGCACACTCAGTGTAACTTTATAGAAATACATTGCAATTCCCATCTCATATTTTTGTTTTTTCACTTCTCTAGAAATGTTCCTGTATGGTACTAATACTTCTTCCATCATTTGCTTTAGTTTCAGTGCTCAAATCATAGAAGGGTCCATGTCACAAAAAAAAGTCAAAAGCAGTCTTGAATAATGGGAACCCTTCTGCCAGATGGTCCACTGTTTTCTGGCACTGCTTATTTTACATGTTCTTCTTAATCAACTGGCACTGGTTTGGAAGCACTCATCTCCGTCAGGTCATCTTCTGTTATCCTAGTGTGGTGTCTATTAGCTCTTGAGTTTCTCCAACATCTGTGTCTTGAAACCCTTCACTCCTCACCTTTTTGGCCCTATCCACAGTCTCTTTATACTAAATAGCATTCATCTTATGCCTATTTAAGAAAAGGGAATCCTCTTCAAAACAAGTCTTACGCGTGATGGATATTTAGGTGATTTCCTTGATTGGCTCTACTGTAAGGCATGAGAAGTCATGTACAACATTTGGACATGGTTTTCTCCAGCAGGAATTTACTGTTTTGGGCTTGATGGCTTTGATGCCTTTTTCTGTAATAGCGATGGATCTTCAGTGGTGTAATCCTTCCAGACTTTCATGATGTTCTTTCTCTCTGTGGGGGTTCTCTTCCATAGCACTGACAGTCTTTTCCATAAAGTACTGAGTGTGGTGAGCATTAAGGGTCCTTTTGACTCTCTGATCTGGAAGATGATCTAGAGATGTTGTGTTTGGGGGCAAGTAGACCACTTCAGTGTCTGTGGTATTAAACCCATGGGGTTCTGGGTGGCCAGGGGCATTGTTCAATATCAAAAGAACTTTAAAAGGCAGTCCCTTACTGCAAGGTACTTCCTGACTTCAGGGACAAAGCATCAATAGAATCAATTCAAAAAAAGCGTTCTGATTTTCCAGGTCTTTTTGTTGTAGTACAACCAAAAGACTGGCAGCTGGTGTTTATCTTTTCCCTTCAAGGCTCAGGGGTTAGCAGCTTTATAGATAAGAGCATTCCTGATCATAAACCCAACTGCACCTGCACAAGCCAGTAGAATCAGCCTAAATCCTGATGCTTGCTTCTTTTTCTTCCTAATAAATGTCATTTGTGGCCTTTTTTTTCTTTTTCCAGAATAAGATACTTTCTCTGCATTAAAAACCTGTTCAGGCAGATATCCTTTCTCCTCAGTGATTTTCTTAAGGGCATCTGGGAACTCATCTGCCGCCTCTTGGTCAGCAAAAAAGCTGCTTCTCCTGTTATCTTGACATTTTTTTAAGCCACATCTCTTTCTAAAATTACCAAACCTTCCTTTGGCTTTAAGTTGTCATATAATGACTTTACTTTTTCTCAAGTCCTGTTAGAGTCCATAGGTATGCCTATCTCATAGTAATCCTGCACCCTCATAAAAGCTGCATTTTCAATAGGACAAAAAGAAGTACGTATTTCACAAAAAGCACAAGGTTTCATTCCTGCTGGTGTAGCTGCAGCATTGGCTTCACAGATTTTCTTTTCTATTTTTTAAAACTGTCCTTATGCTGGATTTATTTATTGTGAGATGGTTGGCAACCACAGCCGAAGACCTCAGCCTACAGTATATTCCAAACAATTCAACTTTTTCTTGTCGTGTCATGATTTCTCTGCTTTTAGGGAGCATTTCCAGCATCATTAGTGGCACTTTGTATGGGTCCCATGATGTTATTCAAGGTTTATGTTACTGCACTAAATGCAAAGAAAAATATGGGAGAACTTGGAGAGATCACCTTTCACTGTGATGCAATTTCTGGAGAGATGAATTGCTCATGTGGAGATGATTAGGGTCACATGGAGTTTTAAGTGGATACTCACAACACCTGAGTTAACCATAACAGCGAAACTTACTATCTAGCTACAGTAATCATGGTAGCCTGGTACTGGCACAAGCATAGATACATAGCGCATGGGACATGTTTGGGAGTCCAGAAATAAACCCTAACCTTTATTATGGGCAAGAATTTCTTGCAAAGATTATATTTAATTATTTTGCAATACTTTTTCTAAATCATATTGAATTATACCTAAATATTGAAAGAGAGCAGTATGGTTTTATTTTTGATAATCATTTGAATGAGGCTTAATAGAATTATAGATATGGTGACTGTCCATTGTAAACATTTCTATTCTTATATAACCATTTGTTCTTTTCCTGATTAATGTTATTTCTTCCCTAAACACTCTGATAGAATAGCTGCAGCTTTAAACTTTAGGTTTTATTTGGTTCTCTGTTTGTAGTTGTTGCTGTTTGTCTCTTGAATCAGCAGTAAAGCTTCATTATCTCAAAAAGGAGTGTAACTTTAAAGCTAAGATGTTTCTCTCTTAAGCAGGACCTGATCAATAAAACAACAAGATTATAAATTGCCTGAATTTCAGTAATAATTCCAAATGGTAATTATATTTTATATAAGAAACCAGAGAGAGAAATTAAAAATATATGCACATTTTAATGATTTTTCTGAAAACATAAAATATTGTCTTTTCTTCATTAGGCTTTTCACTATAGAAAAGAAGCTGGAAAAGGACCTCTAAGTCTAAAACAAAGGACAATGTATTCCATAATACTTATCTGATTATAAGCTGATTATATTTCTTCCATGCCAGCATAGAGACCAAAGTGGAAGGAAAGTGTCCTGAGTATCAATTTACCTATTATCTCTAATGAAATTAAATAATGCATGAGGGACTACAGATTGTAATAATAAATATGCATTGAAATACTTAACAATGCAAAGAGTAAGATGATCTTTTTAATTCATCTACAGACAAATAATTTTCAGCTTTTTAAAAGTTAGATTACCCAGATGATTGTATGGTTAGCATAAGTATCAAAAAAGGTATGTTCTTTCAGGAAGAGTAATCACTTTCATGCTAAACCACAATTGACTTCTTATCAAATGTTTCAAATACGGAGTTCCATAAAATATTAGATCAAAACAAATGAGAAAAAGGGAAGTAAGGGCTAATAGCTAAAGATATGATGCTTCTGAAAGTACGAGTTTAGGAACATTGTGGTTTGTTTCTTTTTTTGGTATGTGATTGTTTGTATTGTGGTTAACCCTTATGCTTTATAGTATTAGGTCAGTGTTTTTTAGCTTCTATAGTTACCACTGGCACAGTCTAAACACAAAATTTATAAGATATTGGTGCTCTCCAATATTACTTTCCTGCCTATTTTAACATTATTCCTTCAAAATATAAAAATTAGAAGTGAATAATATAATGGCGTTTATGTACCACAATCATCCTTCAGTGTTAAGCTGCTTATGATACTATGGTAATATCTGTGTAGCTGGTTATTAAATTATATTAAGTTATGACACACCAAATGAAACAGAAACACTAAATATATTTTGAAGCTGAGTCTAAAAGAGTGTTAAATAGCTTGGAAAATAAAGCAACACTCAGATTTGACTTCATCTGTCTGGCCAACTGACTTTGGAATTGAGTCTCAGCTAAATCAATTAAAAAAATCAAACAAACAAAAAATGTACTTGCCGCCAATCTCATATCATATGTTTCACATATGGCTTAGCTGATGTAATCCTCAATCATGTTGCATATTTTAATAACTTATGCTAACACTGACTTTGAAGCCAAGTGTTAGTAGGGTTTGAATAGCATCCTTTACTCTGAGTGATCTTGGGGAATAATACTTACTCTCCTTAAGCTTCAAATTTATCACCGAAGGAAGATGATCACAGTAACTGCCCTATGAAGTTTTGAATAAAATCAGTGACATAATGCTTTGTAAATGTTTTGGTAAAGAGTCTGGTACATGGTGAGCACTTTTAAAACATTAGCCAACACCTGTATTACCATTAATATTATGTAAGTCTGTATTTTTTTTCTGATACAACAAGGGATTTTTTGTTGTATTTTGAGCCTCAGGGGAAAGAACATTAAAAAATGTTTATTAGAAATTGAAACTGAGGAGATGAGATTAACATATACGAGGGAGATGAAGAAGGAAAGATGGAGGAAAGGAGGGAAAGAGAGAGAGATAGAGGGAGGGAAAACAATACAACGTATACCCAAATGGTAGGTTTTTATGATAGACAATTTATATTCAGTGAGAATCCAGATGTCCAAGAGTTTAGTGGAAATTGGTAGACCAGCAAGGAGAGGGCAATTCAGTCTGATTAATGGAGGAATTAGAAAGTTATGGGAAGACATTATTCTTGAGCAAAGAGATAGAAGTATAATTAAAGAAGATTATGTTTGATAGTAGTGCACAGTGTTAATTGAAGGAAGAGAGGTTTAAGGTGGAAGATAAAATACTCATTTAAATCTAGTAATTTAGATGCAGAAAATATTATTTGTTGACAGTGATAAAAGAGTAATAGGGTTAGGTGAATTTACAACTATTGTGGATAAGTGTGAACTTTGTCTAAATTACCACAAAATTCAGTTTTACTGGAAAGTTTTGCTTTATACTCGTCTCAGCATAACTTTTTTTTTAAATAAGGGTTTTTTTAAAAAACATGTATTTATTTATTTATTTATTTATTTTTGGGTGCATTGAGTCTTTGTTGCTGCACACAGGCTTTCTCTAGTTGTGGCGAGCAGTGGCTGCTCTTCATGGTAGTGCGTGGGCTTCTCATTGTGGTGGCTTCTCTTGCTGTGGAGCACAGGCTCTAGATATGCGGGCTCAGTAGTTGTGGCTCACAGGCTTTAGAGCCCAGGCTTGGTAGTTGTGGCTCATGGGCTTAGTTGCTCTGCAGCATGTGGGATCTTCTTGGACCAGGGCTCGAACCCGTGTCCCCTGCATTAGCAGGTGGGTTCTTAACCTCTACACCACCAGAGAAGCCCCCAGCATAACTTTTTAAAAAGTTTTTTGCTCTCATAAGTGTCTTAGTTTTAATATATATACATATGTATACTTATGGGTACATACTTATGTATACACGTATACATGTACATGTATGTATGTATGTATACATGTGATTCTTTACCTACTTATAACTTGTCTTCTATTCAATTATTGAATACATATAAATTTTTTTAAATGAGTAATATTTTACCACAGCCTTTGTGTTAGAATATCCTAAATCTTATATTTGTCTGCACTTTAATTACTATTGTCTTTATATTTTGTACAGTTGACACCACACAATTATACAGTTATAAGTGAAAAATATGAATTTGGGGGTGTTGGTTTCTGTTAAAATTATCTTACATTTACTCAGGTTAAGAACAGAAATTTACATTCAAGAACAATAAGTTGTTTGCATCCTCAGTGTTTTGGAGTCACTGTGTGGACATGAGATGGACTTCTGTCCACTTGAGAGCAGACATCAAGGCTGATGGCACCCACCACAGTAAGGTAATTTGAGAGTAAGGTTATTTTTCACACAACAGATATCTGCAAAGCAGGGCTGGCCTGGTTGAATAGTAGGGGTTGGGTCTTTATGGGAGAAGATGTGACTGAGCAAAAGTTCCTAATGTAGGCTGGAGAGCTGTGAGGTTTAAATTTCTCACCAGTGCCAACAGAGGAGATTAGCAAGGGATTGTCCAGATGTCAAGTCAAAGAAGAAGAGGAGCATTGCACTCACAAAGAAGTCAGTGGTCAAACATTAAAAACAGAGTCCTTAATACACACAAACATTAATTTTAATACCATAGTTACTCTGAACTATGAAATGTTAACAAAGGTAGCAAACAATAATATTATAATTTCAAGAATAGCAGAAGTACTTAGTAGTTGAATTGACAAAATATATTCAAACCATTTAAATATCTTTGATTGACCTATATACTGCTATACCTACATTAAGTCAATTTTAATTTTAGATGTACATTTGTTTACAATAGTTGGCCTAAAAGGATTTATGGCAAAGGTAATACTATGTCCTCTACATTTCTAAATGTATGTCAAATGAAGACTATATACTTATTAAAAAGTAAGCTGTAAAGTCATACCTTACATCAATATGTTTCTGCTTTTAATAATGTATTGACAATATTTAAAATATTTTAGTTTTGTTTTGTTTATGTAATTAGATATTTGTATTTTATATATGCTAATTAAATTTTATATTATAGAGATGGACATTTAAGGAAATGTCTACATTTTCCTGACATCATATGGCTCTTTGAAAAAAATAAGGAATATTAATTCAATGAGGATCTAGGTAGCAACATATTAGATTCAGAAGAGACAGGAAAGAAGTACAAAATTTAACAGTGAAAGTAATTACACACATTACCCCCAAATATATATTTTCTGGAAAGAACATATGATCATTTCAAGAAGATAAATTCATATTTGGCAGAAGAACAAATGGATCAAATGAAAGGCAACATCAAAATGATACCCATAGACGTGAGATAAACTTTAAAAAAAGAACACATTGTACAGAATAGTTCTGAGGACAAAAATGATTTTCTCAAAATTAGTTTTTTTTTCACCTTCGAAATTACCTGAACTAGATCACAGGTTGAGAGATGGATGAGGTAAATAATGTCAGGAAAATATTTTGGAACTATATGACCCTATATCAATGTCAAGAATTATTTATCATGCCATTCATTGTCTATAACAGCTTTTTTCCTCCACCATAAAGTATTTTTCTAAGGCACATCTCACTGACTTCTGATACTAAGTTGACATCAGTACTACAGAAAATGTTCCCTCTCTCTTTCTCTCACTATTCAATTTTTGCCCTCAACCAGGTCCTCCCCACTAGTGTACAAACGTGAAAGTTCTCTAATATTAAAAATAAAACTCTCCCTTGAATCTCCTCTCCCTCTAGCTAATAATCCATACACTTTTCCACGCAGAAAAAAGTTCTCCGAAGGGTTGTCTGTATTTACCGTATGTAATAGCTCACTTTATTTCTTAAACCCATCATAATCTGATCTTAAATCATTACCTTTTTTTAAGGTCATTAGTGACTGCCACTTTGCTATACTCAGGTTTAATTCTCAGTTGTCATTTTACTTGAAACGTCACTAAATGAGTCTGCCAAAAGATGCTGTGAATATAAATTGCAAGTATATAAGGACATGTCTAAAATGACATTTTATATACTTGTTTGTCCTTGTAAGCTGTACCCTATTTGTGGGAAATGAATAAATAAACATTGAATTTCACCCTGAAATCAGAAGAAGACTTTACATGTTATAATGATGTGATCAGATTTGTAGGTTTATATGGATAAAATATAGTCACGTAGAAGAAATATAAAGACCCGGAAGAAGAATAGAATAATTACAGAAAGATGTATGATTTCTATGAAGAAGAAAGTAATCTTCCTAGATGCTTGACCTGGCCATAATTTAGCCTACAAAATATATCACCTAAGATATCACTTCACTGTCAATAGGCCACATTTAGGGGTTTCAATGACCATAATTATAAATTTTTGTATCAGGTACATATAATACAGCCCCACTTCTGAGAGGAGATGCTTTCTGGATATGACCATGGAAATAAGAAGTGTTTAGCAGAGTTTATCAATCATATTGATAAAACATGGGTTTTTTCACTTTCAAAAATATTTTTTTTCCTTTCAGAAAATTTCAGACATGATATTTAAATTAAAATGTGGAATTACTTGTCATTAAAATTTGATTTATATGATAAGAATATTATTGGGAACTGCTTTAAAATATAACAGCATGCACAATATTGTAATGTTTATTAAACTAATTGATTGCTAGGCTTTTATATTATTTGCTCACAAAAATTTGGAATTTCATGCACTGCATCCTTAACAGCCTTCTAATAATATAGTTATATTACAAAATTTGCAAAATATGAAAGAAATTTGAATGAGAAATTTAAGAAAAGATAAGTTTTAATTTTGAGGAAGAAAGCAGTAAAAGGGAATTCTTTCATATTACTAAAACTTTTAGGAAAGGATATTACTATGAAAGGATGTTTTAAAAAGGCTTTTCCTTCTGTTTATGCCAATAAAATAAAGATATCAGTGACTCATAATAAATTTCAAAAGATAATTTTCTTGTTCTGATTAAAGTATGTTTAATATAAAACTCAAAAATGTCTGGAATTCTTAAATATTTATGTATTTCGATTTCTCATTCCAATATTTCACTGGTCATAAATGGAGTCAGAATTTTGTGAGAAGTTTTACCCAACAGAAAGTAAATGTATTAAGTAGGAGAACTTGGCCTATAGAGACTAAAAGACAGATTTTCCTATCCAAGAGTGTCACAGAAATTTTATGTAAGAATCATATAAATGTCATGCATATATTTGTCATCCCCTCTTAAACTCTCTTTAAATTTGAATGTAACAATTGATCTTTTGATGATCCTTTAATCTACTGGTTAAATATCATATATGACACATTTTAATTTCATTTTCCGTATTTAAAACAGAAAAAGAAATTGGTCTGCAAACCATATTTGGGTTTTAGTATATTTTTTCAAATTTCATTATTCTAATAATATTTCTTTCTTCTATTCCTTCCCAATCCATAAATACCACTTTTTAAAAATCTCTAGCCAAGGATAAATTCCTTCAAGAAACAAAACCATGTTATACTTCTTGCTTCAAATATTCCCAAAGCTGAATAATAGTATCTTAATTTTACCATTGTAATATAATAAAAGTAATGCTTTAAATTGTTAAGGGAAAAGGATCTTGTAACAGAGAGCCTGGTTCAGGTTCTCACCCACATTTACTGAAGTTGGAAAAATAGTAATAAAAACATATTAAAGATTTAAATATATTAAATATATTTAATTTATATATTTAAATATATTAAATGTATTTTTATATATTTAAATATATTAAATAAAAACCTATTTCCAGTACCCTTTACAATGAATGACTGTCCCTCTGGGTTGTGTTGAAGTTTAAGTAGTCCAGGTGAAGACAGTTTGTTAATTATAAAGAACTATAAAAATGTTAAAGATTGCTACTGTGTTGATTTGGTATTTATATATTTAGTTATTTCATATTTAAATTTATTCCTTTTTTAGATTTATGGGTCTCTTTATTGATGTCAGAGACAAAACTAAGTCTGCTACAACATATACAAAGGCTGTTTATTCATAAATTTGCCACAACGGAATCCATCTGCCATCACTTACATTTCAGCAGGGGTTTAAAAGAATCAGACAGGAGAGTACATGTTTATATAGAGTAAAAAGAGGGAAAACTGAGACTGTGTTTGATTGGCAAGCTTTCTGTTGAAGTGGGAGTTTTGAAATCAGGGAGACACTCTAATTGGTCTTCTGGAATGTGTGACAGCCCTTGGCTGGCTCCAAGGGGGCAAGTTAACAGTTTGGGGTTATTTTGAAAGAGAAAAAAATGTTCAGTGTTAGAGACAGAGTTTTCCCTGGCCAACTCTTTCCTGGAACAAGTGGGGGGTCGACAGAGCGTTTCTCTGCAATCAAAATGTCGTGTTCATGAAGGTCCTTATGTGGAGTGGACTGGCTGCCGTGGCTGGCCGTTTCTCACTGAAAACATCCAAATGTGTAAAATACTTTCCTCAGCTTTGAATTTTATTTGACAGCTTCTAACCATATGCTCAGCATTCATCACTCCTTACTCCTTAGTATTTTCAGCTTTGGTTTATTGGCCATTATAGCGTTCTTCCTACCACGCTATAATGTCCTCTCTGCCTCAGTCAAAGGCTTATTTTCTTTTCTTTTAGGTTTTCTAATCTGGGGGCTAGTGTTTCCGTGTTTGTTTGTTTCTTTAACTGAGTCTATTTATTTGGTTGCACTGAATTTTAGTTGCAGCGCTCAGGCTCCTTAGTTGCAGCTCACCAGTTCCTTAATCGTGGCACACAGGCTCATTAGTTGCAGCATGCGAACTCTTAGTTGCAGCATACATGTGGGATCTAGTTCCCTGACCAAGGATCAAACCCGGGCCCCCTGCACTGGGAGTGCGGAGTCTTAGCCACTGCACCACCAGGAAAGTCCCAAAGGTTTATGTTTTATCTTTCTCCTGATCTAAAATGATTTCAAAATTTCAGGCTGTGGTTATCTGTTGTCAATTGTTTTTCCTCCTTATCAACTCTTTTTTCAGTATTACACCCCCCCCCCAGAAAAAAAACCCTGATTATTTGTATGATTACATTAGGGTAGTTCTAGTTGTGTTCACTCAAAAAATCTACAATTACATGTATGATAAATTGTTTTCAAGCTCACAGCCCAGTGCCCAGCAGTGGCTCTCCTGGCCAAAGATCCTCTCTATAACTCCCATTCTAGACTCTGTGTCACATTGAATCTGTGTGCCTTGTTAAAAAATACAGCAATCTATATGAGATGATAGATGTCCTCTAAACTTATGGTGGTAATCTCACATGATGTATGTGTCAAATCATTATGCTGTACACCTTAAACTTAGACAGTGCTGTATGTAAATTATCTCTCAATAAAACTGGAAGAAAAAACTCCTATCACTTCTGATAAACTATGTTTCGGAGTCAGTTTCTTCGAGAAGTTTTCATAAATCAAATTATAGTGTATATTGATATAAACATTCAAAATGACAATTTTCTAATCTAAACATATCTCGAGGTTACCCATTTTAATATTAAAAAGACAAAACAAAACAAAAATACTGCAGTCTACAATATGCCATAGGGTCTTCTCTCTCCCTGTCTCTACTTAGAGACTCATATGCATGGAACTTACAGTACAGGATGCACCCTATACCTCCCCTGGATGCCCACCCCTTCTACTGTTCTCTGAAAGTTACAATCTTTTATGTCATAAAAACAGTAATGGTAGGAAATTTACTTGCGGTGATAGAATAAGCCCTGAGTGTTTTAAAATATAGCATAAAGGGCATGCAGTCTGTGGTATGGGCAAACAAGGAGCTTCCACATACCTGACTTGGGTATGAGTGTGGACGAATCAGCCAACAGATGTCGGTTCCACCGTCAGAACTAAACTGAAGTTAGTGAAAGATTCTTGCATGATTTTACAATTTATTAGTTCTCAGATTTATTGTTGTCATTGTTGCTGTTTTATATTTTCCTGTGAGTTTCAGATATTTTAGTGTGGTAAAGACTAAACTGTATTTGTATTGTGAGGATCAAATAAGAAATTAACTGAAAACTGTAGTTGTGTATGTAGCATATCGCACATGTCCAGTAAATGCCTTCATTCATGAAGTCAGCCTATCCCTGACTCTCCCAGAGGCAGCCCTCCACTCTTCTGTCACAGCCATGAGTCAGATACTGGCCCAAAGTGCCTCCACCTGCAAGAAAACCCATATGACTGCCTTAGCTTGTGATTGAATGTGTCATCTTCCCAGCAGCCACTTACCTCTTTGGGGAGAGAGATTTACAGTCAGATGCTCGCCAAATGAATCCTCTTTGCAATTTCTGCTTCATTCTTGATGCTGGTGAATTTTCTAAATAGTTTATGGTGACTTACCTTGATATATTTTAGTGGTGATCTATTTTCTCTTTTAGAATGAGCATTTAGTTTCTTCAAGCATCAGACAAGGGCCCATCTGCTTTTAATATTTTACTTGTGAAAAACAAATGTGGGCTAGGGATTAGAAAGAAAATACTTAAGTAGCATAATTGAAGTCCTCAGAGATATCAGATACTCTAATTGTGGAAAAATAAGTCCTTGTAAAGGAACAATTATAAATCAATAATAATCTCCTGAAAATAGAAAGTATCAGAAAAAAAATAGTGGGAAGGTTGCAAGATAAAATTGAGGAAATATCTTTAAATTTAAAACTAATGAAAAAAGACAATGAACAAAATAGGAGAAGAAAAGTAGGATATTTAAAGATTGGCCAAGAAGCTCCAATATTCCACTAACAGGAATTCCTTCCCCCAAACTGGTAAAAACAAAGAAGTGACTACCTGGAAGAATCTTTAAAAAAAAAAATCCCAGAACTTGTCCTGTCACTCAGAGAAAAGAGGCTTATCCATCGCCCAGAGAAATAAGTGAATAAAGACCTGCAGAGAAGTCATTAAAAAAGAAACTTGGAATTTTGTTGGTGTTAAAGAGGAATAACAATCATACAAATAGCAACAATAACAACTCTACACACACACACACACACATACACACGCAAATACAAATGCATGTGTGTGTATGTGCTAAGTATCATAACTAATCAGAAGCTGTCTATTACTTGGTTTAATGGTGAGTGATATTAATATAGCCAAATAGTATAGATATTAAGTTTGTGTGATTACAGTTTCTGATATGACAGCCTTGTGAGGATGAAAGTAGTACTTAAGTACTTCAATTCTCAACTAACACAGTGAACAGTTGTTAAGAAAGTTGCTAAATCAACTTTAAATATAAACATATAAGCATGTAAATATTTGGATTAACAAACGATAAAAATACTAAATTACATACTTTAAACTCCCATACTTCTCCAACCACGATCAAAAGAAAGATTATTGACTGATTTCATAGAAGCTATATAGCTTTTTATTTCCCCTTCTTTCTCAGTGAAGAGAAGCTTGGGAGTATCTTGATTTTTCTTACCACAAAGATCATGGAGAGAAATCTTCATGAGGAAAGCCAAATACATGTGAATGTATAATATGATTCTTAGAGACTGGTTCTATCTTGTCACAAAATATCTTTTCTATTCTGACTGTATATTCACAATAATTTATTCCAATTGTTTCATAAAGTAAAAATTTGCTTTAAATTGACTGCTAAGTTTTCATCATATTACTGAGGTGATTTTAACTAGAATGCTCTTTGGGTACTGCCCACTAAAAGTACTAACTGTCTATATCAAATGAGTGAGTTGAAATTTATACTGAAAGTGGATACAGACTCTGCTGCCAGTAACCATTTTAAATGGAAAAACCAATTCACTATAGTATATGAGTCTGATTCAGCATGAAAGTTAATTCTGCCTTTAGATTTTTGTTTACCTTTAATTTTTTCATGTCTTGAAAAGAATGAGAGAAAATCTGAACACGTGTGCTAAGGTGTGCTGTATAATGCAATATTTTCTATATTTTGAGAAAATGTGGGACTAGAAACAGGGAAAGATGACAGTACAAATAACTGCATGAGACAGGCAGTGTATGAACAGTGGAATATAATTAGTTTGAATTTTGGAGTGAGTCAAATATTCATGTGGGAATGATAAAGTCTTATAAAAATTTAAAAAATCATAACTGACAAGTGAAATATTTATAATGCAATATTGTAATATGTAAAATTAAATACATGAATAGAATATGATTGCTAGGTAGAGATGTTGACTTTTATTAAAATAAACTCAACAGAAGGGCTGTAAATTATGTTATTTCCCTATTTATTTGATATTAAAGTAAACATAGTTCTAACAAATCACTTAAAAAAATAAGTAAGTCAGAAACAGGTCAGTAATCACACATTTAGAAATTAAACTTAAGTGTACTATGTTTCCCTAAGTTTTTAGCAATTTTCTAGACTATTTCAGAAAGTATGGATGAACTAAAAGTAGATTACGGAGTTTTCTAATATGAGATGAAGCAGTGATTAGCCAACACTTTCTCTAGGCTTCTAAGAGTCACCATCACAGTCAGTTTGCCCCAGCCTCCTGGAATCTTTCTCAAAGTGCTAATGCCATGTCTCCAAAATGTGCACCCAAGTGAAAAAAAGAATCTTGCTTATCCAGACGTATTTTTTACTTTGTTGATAAAACATCTTCAAAATCTATACCCAGTGTAATCCTTTGACTACCGCAGTATCTGCTAGTAGAGAGGAAGTTCTACCTCTTAATAGGGAAGGAAAAACAGAATTCTCTGAGAATTCACAGGGCTCTGCAGAGCAAACAGCTTTAGAAAATCCTTCTCAATGACCTGAATGCATGTTTTAATTACAGATTTTCTCAACCAGCGCTCCCCTCTTAGAATAAAAGACATGAATTGATTGAGATTTTATACATCTCTGAAGCTCTGTAACTGTAAGTATTAGATCTTTGGTCTGCTGTTCAGCTGTTTATACTCTTCCACTGTAGGCAATAAAAGATCCTTTGTTAGCTATGAAACAGACGCTCTGGTTCTTACACTTGCCCTTTATTTGCCTTAAGTTTTTAATCATCCCTCTCTAGACTATCAGTATAACTTAGCAGTAAACAGCTAACTCTGACACCTTGATAAAAGACCTTGCTGTCCCCATATGTTTCAAAGATCCAGATCATTTCAACTGCAAGGATAAATTCCTAGGATATTTTCCCAGGTAAGCATTGGTGAAATCACCAGGAATTGGATCGCCACCTTGTCCCAGGGACTACCTGTATTCCACATACCACGGAAAATAGCATTCTCTTTGCTTCTCAGGCAGTGAGTGAGCCCATCCCCAAACCCTATCTTACATCCTGTTTTCTTGTACCTCTTGTGTAAGTTTAAAGAAGCAGACACTGAGACAGGAGTAGACAGGGAAGTGCCTATAAAGGAAAAGCAGTTGGTAACTAGGGAAAATGGGCAGAGTCTTCAGATCCAAAGATGATAGGATCCCTGTGAAGTTATTGGGGGGTGGGGTGGGGTGGGGAAAAGAGAGAGTCTCAAACTGAAGCACAGTTCGAAGAAAGTTTCATGCAGGCTGACAGAGACCTTAAGCCAAAATCACTATGTTGAGGACTCCTGCATCTCACAGGCCTATATTTGAACAGTTGCATTCAATCATTACCCGGGAGAACTCTGTGAAAAGCATGACCTCAGCACAAATGGGATGGTAGGCTCATAAATGCAATAGCTCAGGCCATCAGTCAATTATACTACCCAAAGCACAAGATCTCAGGGGTAGCTTTTCATCACCACCCCACTAAGAGAATGCATTAGAAGTTACAGTTGACGGACTTCCCTGGTGGTTACGTGGTAGTGGTTAAGAATCTGCCTGCCAGTGCAGGGGACACGAGTTCCAGCCCTGGTCTGGGAAGATCCCACATGCTGCAGAGCAACTAAGCCTGTGCACCACAACTACTGAGCCTGTGCTCCAGAGCCCACGAGCCATAATTACTGAGGCTGTGTGCTGCAACTACTGAAGCCCGCACGCCTAGAGCCTGTGCTCTGCAACAAGATTTATACTGTATGATTTTTATATTGTTTCTGATAACTGAGCTGTTAAAATAAAAATATTAATTTTATTCAAAAAAATGTTGACCACAATATAGAAGAAGAAGCAAGCACTCTAATTTCCTAAGAACCTCAATATGAAACCAAGGTTGGTACTTTATATCTGGGTGAGTTGGGATGAACCATTTGTGTTCCTAAAGATCTAAATCATAATTTTTAAAACTGAAAAGAAAAATCATATTCTTGAACATTGTAAGTGGGTAAAAAAACATATATAAAATGTAGCACAATTTCTGACAATTTCTACCACTGTTACTCCTATCAATGATTAGCTGATTCAAAAGTTAACTAGAATAGAGAGCCCAGAGATAAATCCACACACAAACAGGCACCTTATCTCTGACAAAGAAGGCACGAATATACAATGGAAAAAAGACAGCCTTGTCAATAAGTGGAGCTGGGAAAACTGGACAGCTACACGTAAAAGAATGAAATTAGAACACTTCTTAACACCATACACAAACATAAACTCAAAATGGATTAAAGACCTACATGTAAGGCCAGACACTATAAAACTCTTAGAGGAAAACATAGGCAGGACACTCTATGACATAAACCAAAGCAACATCCTTTTGGACCCACCTCTTAGAATCATGGAAATAAAATCAAGAATAAACAAATGGGACCTAATGAAACTTAAAAGCTTTTGCACAGCAAAAGAAACCATAAACAAGACAAGAAAACAACCCTCAGAATGGGAGAAAATATTTGCCAATGAAGCAAAGGACAAAGGATTAATCTCCAAAATATACAAGCAGCTCATGCAGCTCAATATCAAAAAAGCAAATAACCCAATCCACAAATGGGTGGAAGACCTAAAAAGACATTTCTCCAAAGAAGACATGCAGATGGCCAACAAACACATGAAAAGATGCTCAACATCACTAATCATTAGAGAAATGCAAGTCAAACCCACAATGAGATATTCCCTCACACCAGTAAGAATGGCCATCATCGAAAAATATCGAAACAATAAATGCTGGAGAGGGTGTGGAGAAAAGGGTACTCTCCTGCACTGTTGGTGGAATGGAAATTGGTACAGCCACTATGGAAAACAGTATGGAGGTTTCTTAAAAAACTAAAAATAGAACTACCATATGTATGACCCAGCAATCCCACTACTGGGCATATACCCAGAGAAAACCATAATTCGAAAAGAAACATGTACCACAATATTCATTGAAGCACTATTTACAACAGCCAGGACGTGGAAGCAACCCAAATGCCCATCAACAGGTGAATGGATGAAGAAGAAATGGTACATGTATGCAATGGAATATTACTCAGCCAAAAAAAAAGGGGGGGGGATGAAACTGAGTTATTTGTAGTGAGGTAGATGGACCTAGAGTCTGTCATAGAGTGAAGTAAGCCAGAAAGAGAAAAACAAATACCGTATGCTAACTCATATATATGGAATCTAAATAAATGGTACTGATGAACCAAGTGACATGGTGAGAATAAAGATGCAGATGTAGAGAACGGACTGGAGGACATGGGGTGGGGGGAAAAGGGGAAGCTGGGACGAAGTGAGAGAGTAGCATTGACATATATACACTACCAAATATAAAATAGATAGCTAGTGGGAAGCTGCTGCATAACACAGGGAGATCAACTCGATGATTGGTGATGACTTAGAGGGGTAGGATAGGGAGGGTGGGAAGGAGTCATGGGAGGGAGAGAATATGGGGATATATGTATTAATACAACTGATTCACTTTGTTATACAGCAGAAACTAGCACAACAGTGTAAAGCAATTATATTCCAATAAAGAGCTTAAAAAATGTTAACTAGAATTGGGATTGTGCATTTCTGTATGTACATGTGTATGTGTGTATATTATGCTATTCATTTTATATTTATTTACATGTTTTTTATAAAAAGCCTGTATATTCAACACAGGTGTAATTATAAGCATTTAATAGCTCCACTGGGACACACTGTTTAGGTTTGACGGTTATCCTATGCTGCAGTAAGGGCTCTTACAAGAAAGGGACTCAGATACCTTAGCTGGGGACTCCAATGAGCTGGATCTTTCATAAGATGATGCTTATACTCCTCAAGATTTACCCATATCTCTGCTTTAGAACAATGACTGTGATAAAGTCTCACGTGGGCCAAACAGGAAAATATAGTTTATGCTTCGAGAGGAACAAGCTTACTCAGTGAAAGAATTTCAAGACCCAGTTAAAATAAAGCTGAAAGAAACGGGAGGGGATCTCAAGCATGTTGAAACAGAAGGGGTGAGATTTAAGGCAGGATAAGGTAAGTTTATTGTCAGGGGAGCACACGCCCATTACTTGGGATTCATCGATCTTAATATACTGCAGGGGTGGCTCTGTCCTTGAAATATAGACACTATAATGGTCCACAATAAATAAGACTGAGATCCTAGGAATACTTTGAAAGAGTACTGGGGGAAGTGTCAACAGACTTAAGGAGATAAAAATGTTCAAATTTATTATTTTAAGTGAGAAAAAAATGTTACTTGACTATACTCTCCACGAGGACTGGGTGGACGTACTTTTCAGCAAGATAATAACAAAAGCAGTGGTGAATGTGCACCAGCAAAATGTGAGAAGTCAGGAGAGGCTAGGGTTGATAGTACGAGATGCTTCAAAGAACTAGGTGAGGCATCCTAGCATCAATGGTAATGACAGGATTCTAGGTTAGTAGAGATAAGATTGCTAAATTTAAGCAACAGGGACAAGTAGACTTAATTATCCTGGGACAATGAGTGTGTTTTGATTCCTGTAGTAATGGCTAAGAAACCTTGGACATGAGAACAGGGGGGCTTTCTTGGGTACCAAGAGGTCTCTGGATTTTGAAGACAACATAAACAACATTCAGGAAAGATAATTTATCAAGTGATGCATGATGGTCAGTTTGAAATGAAACCCAGAGAGGGGATTTAACATCAAATCAAGGTAATACTATGAGATATTCTACCATTCTAGCCATTTGATCTAGATCCAAAAGTACTAGAGGTATTTGAGATAGATAAGAAAGATGTGGTACATCTTTAGTATGTGCAGTATGTCCTAAAAGGAGAGTCATAGCCAGACCCCTAGGGCATTCCTCCTGTCAAAGAGAATTACTCACTTTTTGAAAAACTATTCCTCACACACTACTGGGCTGTAGGAAAAGCTAAGAGGGTAAATATAAGACATTAAATGGCTACGTGACACAGACTGCTCCCCATCAAAAGCTGGGTAGTATAAGATCTACCACATCACAAGTTTAAGCAAGCACAGCAACTATCCATTGTGTAGTGGAAATACTACCTTTAGGATTCAAAGTGAGCTGGTCCAGATAATACAAGTATGTTATACATACTGGTGGCTCAGATTCCTATAATAGCTATTATTCTGAATCTTCGTATTTTACTTATGTCTCACTTATGGCCTCATGGGCATTCTTCGTGATTAGCCAATGGAGAAGAAAAATGCTCAGGCCTGGTTTACAAAGGGATATCTCAATATTTTTTAACGTATCTGAAAATGGATTCCTGCTATGCTATAATTTTGTTCAAGCTAAATAATATTATTGAGAGGAAATTCTCTTGGTTGGGAAGCATGTTATATATGGTATTCAGATCTGTATAGAGTATGGTAAGCGTACATAAGAATTACCACACAGTGATAAGTAGTTCACCTGGTTTTTCCAGGATCGTGAAGGAGCAATATTGAAAGGTTGGCATAAAGGAGATTTGGGGAAGAAACTGTGGCCAGAACTAGAGGAGTAGATGCCTTGTTTTTTTTTTTTTTTTTGAGGTTCATCTGAAAGTTCTCAAAACAGAAGATTGTCTACTACAGACAAGATACTCAACAAACATGTAGAACAAGATGATATGTCCTTCATATGTCAGCCATCCTCTGTACTTGACCATCTCAGACTTGCATGATGTGCCCGTGAATGGAGTAGCATTGGTGATAGGAGTGGTACTTTGCATGGACCTATCATTAAGGCCTCTCTCTTACCAAGGAAATAATGACACTGCCTCATAGCAGCAAAGACTCTAGCTTTCCCATCATACTCCTTTGTGTTGGCTTTTATAGAAATTGTCAGACAGAAACCATTTTGGAACCTTGTGACAGAGAGGACTTCACGCATGGCATGAATGGAGCTCAAAAGTGGCGAGACACACTTTTAGGCAGAATATTTGGTATCTTACTTAAATTTCTAGCTCAGAACAGCTGGAATGGTTAGTTGTTTGTTTGTTTTGCAAGCTCAGACTCATGCTAACAGTATCACCCTCAGGTCTGTGCCAGATATCTTTTTGTGCTTTTCCCCTATGCCTGCTCTGGAAATGTGGAACTACTTGGCCTGCACAAAAATGTCTCCCAGAAGTGTGGGAGACTTAGCTCTCCTAGCAGGCAACCTTCAGCTAGTGGAGGATGGAATGGCAGTGTATAAAATGCCCCAACCACCCATTCTTTGAGGACTATTTGAGAGGTCTTCTTTGTGTTTCTTATAGATGTACATGAGCATCTTTTACCCAGAGCTGTAACCTTGATAAATGACTCTGCCTATCCAATTTCAAGTCCCATTTTCCCATCTCCCTCACTTTTGTTTATTGACATTATCTTATCAAATGATGTGCCAGCATACATGTGTCTGCTTCTAGGGTAACCCAGATGGAGTCAGGATATAAGTAGCATGATATAATTTACATCAACAACTCAAAAATGAATGTTTGTATGTACTTCATAGTTTTAAAATTATAGATGATTCAATTGCAAACCCAGAGATTCTGATTTAGTGTGTATTGGGAAAGACCTAAAAACCTTTAGGTGAATTTGTGCAAGACACCTGAAGATTAGTATTGAGAAACAATTTTAGCTCTTTAAGACTATTCCCTAAATTTACTCGACATTTCACAGTGTAATTTCAACACAGATATAGGCATCGACATTATACTCCAGTATGCACTGTTCAAATTACAATTTAATGCCATATTTTTGGAAAACTTACAACAAAATCCACAACAGTGGCTGTTCTCAATGAACTGAATAATGCAATATCAACTTTTGTAGGATTTTTAAAACGCTAAATTCTCTTAGATCTTCACAGACCCAAGTCTGCAAAGACCTCAGAAGGCAATGATATTTTTGTTTCTATTGTGATTTCCAGCAGAAACAGGGTCTTAATATCTGACTGAAAATCTAATGTCTCAAGCCACATATTCTTTTAATAGCACTAGCTGTCAATATATCATAGAATGGTAAGTGCTTGCTTCCAAAATATGTTAAGTAAATTCACTAATAGGCATGAAACATTCATGTGAGAATACAGTTGTTAGCATCAGTTGACACATTGATCCACATTATAGATGGATATAATCTTCTACTACAATCCAACTCAGTGATATAATACTTAAAAGAATAGTTCAGTGAAAACAACTAGAGCTTGCACCACTTCTTTAGATTTCATAGTTAATCTTGACCTTATGTGAAAAGAGTAGAGTTCATTTATTCATTGTTTCTTGTTTGTTTTCTTGGTTGGTTTTCGCTGTTTGGGGAAGTGTATCTTACATCTTTTCAGTCTTTTCAGTTTAAATCAACGATTGTTCCTCCATCAGAGAGTATATGACAATAATATGTGGAGAAAATATCTACTATATTTTCATGTAATATTTTAAACAGAAACAATTATTTTAATCATATCCTGGGGAAAAAATAAGTTTATCACAACGAAATTGAGGAAGTGCCTTCGTAAACTAGTCCCCAAACAAAGTTACATGCATTTTACTTTGAAGTATACTTTTGAAAGCGTTCCAAAGAGAAGAATAGATAGGGAATATTATTCTGGATAAAAATACTATTTAAGTCTATTAAATTTCCAGTCAAATTATAAACTTAATGGAATGTATAGAATGATGATCTTCCTATTATCTTCAAATACTTCCCCAAATCTCAAAAAAGTGTCTGTATAAAACAATGCTAAATACATGTTTCATTCATAGAAAGGAAATGACATTGTTGAAGTAGGCTAAGAAATTTATTTTCTTTTTTACTATTTGAAATTTAATATAACCCAATAATAAATTGTTTTAACATAGAGAAAATTATTCTAATTTATGTCTTCATATAGCAGTGCTTTCATTAATACAAATAAATGTGTGATATATAATTAAATTCAATGTATTCAGATTTCATATACACTTATGGTCTGTAAATCAGTACTGGTATGTGTCTCATTTTTCACAATGTCTCTGATTTTTTAACTGTAGATAACATTTATAGAGGGTATTTCTTTATAGTGAGTGTATATAATATATATATATATATATAACTAAATGTATATCTGTGAATACATGCACACACTATTTTATTTTAAAATGTGAGACAATCTCAGGTTTTTCGTATCTCATATTCTGATCATATTCTGATCTCTGAAGGGTAGTAAAGAAACAAGAGTCCCTGCTCTGACTTCCTGCTGAATATATGCATGACCATGAAAAAGCCATTTAACCTTTTCAACCTCAATTTTCCCTTTGTAAAATGAGGAACTTGGTCCAAATTGGTAGTCTCCAACCTTTCTTTACAAGGAGCAACTTCTAATTTATCCAGTTGAAGAGACAACTGATAGTGAAGCACATTCAGGAGGTCAGATGTTAAAAATGGAAAAGTTACTCAGTGTTGCATGTGGATACATCACACGTCCAATGGCCTTCTTCACCTATCAGGAGACAGAAAGTATTGAAAGAAGGAAAGTGGCATAATTTGGATCTCTCTTTCTCAACTGTGCTTTAAAAAAATTTTTTTTTCCTGTAAAAATTTGTGCCTTTCCTTGTAACATACTTATTTTCTGTCCTGTAGCTTGGCAGTAGAAGAAACTATGATTTTTCCACATCTTCTGTGTTTGCTTCTTTGAAGCAGAGAGGCAATACATAGTATATATACGCAGTCTACTCAACTCTAATTTTAAAAAATACTTCTGTACTATCTTCCATGCATATACAGCACTGTGCTGCGATTTGCATGTAATCTAAAGAGGCATAATGTACAGAATTGGTGTTTGGAGGCACGGATTATTTTTAGCTCATTGACTCTGGGAAAATACTTCTTTCATGGCTTTCATGTCAAGCAAGAGTTAAGAATGGTAAGAAAGGAAAGACATTCTTCGTTTCAAACATTTTTTTCCTTAAGGTTTAAAGAAACAAATATGAAGTCCAGTATTTTCTTGTCTATTAATTCTTATATCAGTAATAAGGTAACTTAATATTATGATATTAAATAATTCCTGTATTGTGTTTTAGATATGCTTTAGAGGAGTTAAACGTGATTAAAAATTTGGAAATTTCGTTATTATGGTCAGTTACTGTGGCTTTATTTGATTTAAAGAAACACAGTGTTTTAAAATACCCTTTTTTGCTAGAAAAATTTCTGTATATGCAGCTGACCCTTGAGCAACGTAGGGTTAGGGACACTGCCCCCCACTCCCTGTGCAGTCAAAACTCCAGGTATAACTTTAGAGTCTGTCCTCTGTATCTGTGGTTCTGCATCTGTGAATTCAATCACCATAGATTATGTAATACTATAGTATTTATTGGAAAAAAATGCATATAAGTGGACCTGCGTAGTTCCTACTCATGTTTTTCAAGGGTCAGCTGTATAGCTAAAAAATATACATTTAATAATAATGCTTCTGAGTTTTATTAAGCTTGTGTCTGTATAGGAAGATGTGTATATGTGTATGTTTGTGTATACACATGCATTTAAAAATATAGCTAAGAAGAAAAAGAAATTATTAAAAGAGGTTTCCTATATGGATTAATGTTAGTATAGAAGTCTGTAGGAAAGTCATTGTATTTCTTACAACTTCACATTACTTTATGGTTAACTGAGATGTGGGTGAATGCTAAACTCAAAAATTTACATATATTTATTAAAATTGTATTTGTGGATACCTGGGATAAGGTGGATGCTGACATAAAATTGAGAATATTAATTATAATGCATGATTGTTCATTGCTTCTAAAAATATTGTTCTATGATTTCTAAAGGAACTTTCATTTTACGACTCAGGAAATTTTTTTTAGTTCATAAGACACTCTCCAGATTGTGAAAATTCTCAAGAAAAATTGCATCACATCATAAATAGACTGTTAGCTTCTGGGTGTGTTATCTCAAGTTTTCTTTTCTAGTTGTCAGTAGCAAATGTTCATTTATCAGAAGTGTGTGTGTGTATTTGCTAATTGTATGTGGTGATTATTTCAGAAAGACCTATGCAAACTTAAAAACAGATATGTGAATCAGAAATATTAAAGAAAATATATTCCACATACATTCCTATCTAACCTATTGTTTCAACATACTAAACATTGTAAACTATGGTAAAATGTAAATTCTTTCTGTGGTAAGTTTCCCATCACAAATAAAGCACAGTTGACTCTTGAAGAACACGAGTTTGAACTGTGCAGGTCCACTTATACACATATGTATTTTTTTTCAATATAAAATAAAAAACATGTTTTGAGGTATTTAAGCAACTTTTTCAGTAGCTGATAAAACATGCTGAAAAGGAAATACAACCCATAAAAACAGTAAGCTTTTACAATATATGGACCATCTTATTGATAAATTTGACCTGAGCCCAACAACTTCAAGACATACATTCTTTGTAAGTACACATGATAGAAGATTAACTAAAATTTACCAAATGCTAAGCCCCATAGAAAGTCACAAGAAATATCAAAGGCTTAATATAAATAGTATATTATCTAATTATTGTGAATTAACTTAAAAATCAATATTAAAACACATAACTATCAAACTTCAATTAAATTAGGAAATTAGAAAAGCAGAATCCTAAATACCCAACTACTGGAATGAAAAAAAAATCACAATACAATTAGAAAATCTTTTAAAATTAAGTGCCAAAATATTCTAGTTGTGGTTAGAATAAAGTTATATACCTACTGCATATTCAAGAAAATAAAGGCAAGGAAGTGAATGTTCTAAGCCTTCCTTTCATTTTAAAATTAAGAAATAAATAACATAAAAATGATCAAGATAATAAAATTAATCATATAAGAAATATATAATATATTACTAAAAATAATAAACCCCTGATGAGACACATCAAGATATTAAAGTCCCAATAATTGATAATAGGATTGATAAAGGGGTTAATAGAGATTTTACCAATATGAAAGTGGTTGCAAAAGCATACTATAAACACCTTTAGAAATGTACATCTGATAATATAGATGAAATAGGAGAATGTCCAAGAAAATATAGTGTATACAAATTGACATAAGAAAGTTTTAATATCTGAATTATTCTATGCCTATTAAAATTGAATATTTATTAAAATCCTTCCCACAAAAAGTATCCAAAGGTCAAGAAGTCACCCCTGATAAAATTGATCAAATCTTTAAGGGAAAAATAACTTCAGATATTCAAAACAATTTCATGAAATAGAAAAGGAGAAAATCATATCTAAACTTGTTTTGGAGGCTGAACTAACCATGTAACAAAACCTGACAAAGATATTACAATAACAGTTAGTTACTGGCACATTGTTCCATAAACATAGACTTAGAAATCTTAAATATTATTAAACCAAGTTCAGATATTTAATTGTAAAGAAAAATATATCCTGATCAAATTAGGTTCATTTCAGAAATGTATTGTTAATTTAACATTCAAGAATCAATCAATGTAATTTACCAGATTAACAGAATAAAAGAAAAATTATATGGGGATATCAATAGACACAGAAAAATCATTCAATAAATTTCTATGTCTAATTATAATATAAAGCCTCGATTGGTTAACAAGAAGATTTTTTAAAAAATCTGTATAAGGATAATAGCCACAACAAAAATCCACAACAATTTACAGGTTTTCTCTGTGACCGATGGGGAGCAGGGCAGCTCCTTGGTCAGCATTATGTTACAAGTGCTTGCTAGTTCAATATGGTCAGAAAAGTGAACAAAACCTGTAAACTGGGAAAAAATGACATTAAGTACACATAATGTATTTGAGTAGGTAGAAATCTAGAAGAATCTAGCAATGAATTGTTTGAATTAATAAGTAAATTTGGCAAAGCCACTGAATGTAAGGTGAATAAAAAAATCACTTGAATTATTATACACCACAAAAATTTTAGACGATAAGAAAGAAAAGATGCCAAATTTTAAAGGAAGTGCAAGACCTCTATACAGAAAACTCTAGAATATAGTTCCCCCAAAATAAGTGAAACTAAACATATGGATCAGCATGTCATGTTCACTTATTAGAAAACTTGCTATTCTAAGGGTAGAAATTTTTCACAAATTTGTTATAGTTCGATACATTCTAAGCCAATATCCCAATGTGTTTTTGTGAATACACCACAATGAAGAGTAGCCCCCACTTGTAGCAACTAGAGAAAGCCCGTGTGCAGCAACAAAGACCCAACTCAGCCAATAAGTAAATATAAATAAATAAATAAATAAATAAATAAATTTATTTAAAAAATCCCTTCAATGTATTCATAAAATAGAATACTATGCAGTGATGAAAATATACTCCATCTCTATGAAACAATATGGAGGGGAGGTCTCAAAATTATTATACTGGCCCAAAGCAGCCATGTTAAAATGAATACACAAAGCATGATACCATTTTTTAAAGTATACACACATATATGTATACATAGGGAGTAAATTATGTCTAGGTATATACGTAAAATTACAGGTTTTAGTAAGTTATCTTTAGGAAAATAGCAAAATACTATGAGAAAGAATGAGAAAGGAACTAAATTTGGATTGGTGGTGATGGGCTAAAGAAGGAATATTGAGTGTATGGCATTTAAAGTAATACAAAAAAAAGGAGGGGAAGTTAGGCAAGCCAAAATATAGAAGCTACCACTGTGGAGAGAGAAAAAATAACACTTTCAAAGTGTATGAGACTAGAAACAAGTTAGAAGAAGAAATGATGGAAAGTTAGAGTAGGTGGAGTGTATGTAAAGAATGGAGGTGGGGGCTGGAAAGGAAGGCAAAGAACAGATATTCAAGGCTTAAGATTCCCAGTTAAAACTGGTAAACATCACTTCAAGGGCATATAACCTTGGAAATTTATAAGTAGGATAATGGCATGATATACAATACTTCTGATCTTCAATATACCATTGATTATTTTTCCCAAAAATATTTTATTGGATCATTTGATTTTTTTATTTGGAAAAGTCCATGGAAAAAGATGTACAATAATTATAGAGAAAGTAACTTGACTTTGAAATATCAGAGAGGTCAGAAAACATTATGAAGACACACAGTTTCTTAACTGTAGGAATGCGATAAGACTTCATTATTCCTACTTAAGTATTACAATTAATTACATTAGAACATTTTTCTTCCACCTACGTACATTAGCATCTTTGCTGTGTCAAACTAATAACTAAAAACAGTTTAATAACAAGGTGATAGTTTTATATAAAAATAGATTTTGAATTTCTTTTAATTGCACATTTTTATGTCACTTCAATTGCTCATAAATAATTTGTTCCCTCTTTATACAGTTGTGACTTGATATATCAAGTGACAATTTAAACAACCCCTACATTTGCTAAAAAGTTTGATCTTGAAGTGAAAGTACATCATTTCTTTAGTAGATAATTAAGTTCTGCATACAAATATGACTGATCAAGTAAGTACTGAAGATTTTAAATTCAAAGAATGTCATTTCTGCTTCTATAATAATTTAATTTAGATCAAAATATTCTGAATTCTATATATGGTGGACAGTGGCTTTACTTCCATTATTGAATTACACTGGGGAGGTGTGATTTTAGGTTGTCATCAACACCCTTTTACTTAATGGTTACATAAGTTGGAACTTACTAGGTTGCAAATGCCACAAAACCTATGTAAACATGCTTAGTAAAATCACAGCAAACAGAATATTAGTTTCTTGGATTGGGTTACTTACAAGGCTTATTTCAGGCACAGTCAAGTGACTCAAGAATGATTGCATTGATTTACTATGTCTACTTCACTAAGCTCTAAATCTGCTCAGCGTTGGTGACAATCTCAGGTGGTCTCGATTTAGGACAGAAACTTCAGGCTAGGTTTCTCTTGGTAAAATCAGCAGAGAGGAGAGGGCTTTTCGTGTCTCAACAGATCACAAGGAAAGTCCAGACCTGAGCATTGTAACCCTAATCCAGGTCAATTACCTGTCTCAAAGATAATTGCTGTGGCCAGGGGTAAGAAATTTACTGAGTACTGGATTGAGAGTGAATAAAAAGGGTCTTCTGTAATTTGGAATCTCTTACCTGAAGAAAAGCAACTCTCAATGCTGGAAGATAAAAATATAAATGCCAATCACACCATACTAGTAACACTGATTTTGAATCAACAGTTAAATTAACATTGCATTGAGCATGCAGTAAAATCATTCCATCAGAATTTTAAATAATAATGGTATTGGAGTTCAGAAATTAGGTGTAGAATCCATGGTGGACTAAAATCTTTCATGTGTCTATTTTAAAACCTGACTTTATTTTAGCCTGAAATCTGAAGCTATTGTAGTTAGGACAAAGCAAATCATATGCTGAAAACAGAATTTTTGTTTTTAAATCTCAATTTCACAGATAACAGTTTTATATTAATGAGAGATTCTTGGAACTGTTACATAATGCTTCTTTTCTTAAAAATACCACTCCAATTTCACAAATTATGTTATCTATTTGATGTGCTTTTGATAGTTCTGTCATATTTCAAAACATTTTTCTTTATTTGCTCTATTGTAAAAGTTAATTAGGATGTTTAGCTAGGACTTGCTAGAAGAGGGACTTGGAATGACTAGATATTGAAAGAAGTGACTTTTACTGCATATGCACTTTGTTTCCTTTGGGGGACTGGAGATGGACCTTGTGGAAGCAAGTCTCTAAAATGGCTCCACATGATCCCTACCTCTTGGTATTCCTGCCTTTGCGTAACCCCTACCCTTAGTATGGGCTAGATTTAGTGACTGCCTTTTAATGAACAGAATACAGCAAAAGGGGTTGGATATCACATCCAAGATTGAGTTACAAAAAGAATGTGACCTCTGCCATCTCTGACTTTCTCTTGGATAGTATTCTTCTGGTAGAAGAAAGCTATCTAGTGTGAGTATCCCTTTGGGGACCCCCACATAGCAAGGGACTGAGATATTTGACCAACAATCAGCAAGAACCCGAGGTTTGCTGGCAATCATGTGAATGAGTTGGAAGTGGATTTTTTCAGGCAAATTAGCAGCCATGGAAAACAGGCAGCCTCCTAAGAGCCACATAAAATGGGGGATGGATTCCCTACAGCCAAGCCTTGCGATGTTTGCAGCCCAGTCAACACCTTGATTACAGTCTTTGTTTCAGACCCTGAGCTAGAGGACCCAGTGAAGATAGATCTGATTCCTGAACCACAAAAACCATGAATTATAAATTTTTGTTGTTTTCAGACATTTAGTTTGGAAGGAATTTGTAGTGCAGCAATAGGTAACTGATACAGATATGTTGATAGATTGTTGATTTTCTATATTGACAGTTTCTTCTATAAATTCTATATCTAGACTTGGGGAACAATTCACTGGGTTTTACTATATCTCAGTAATATATTCTGAAGGCATATGGCACGTTTATAATTCTCTTAATACATTTAATATCTAAATATGAGGGTGAATCAAAAATTATCCACACTCTGGTTGTAGGATTTATTTCAATTAACTTTTAGAAAAGACAAATACATCATTTTTCAACATAATCTCCTTACTTTTCAATATACTTTGTCCATCTGTCAACAGGCTTTCGTATTCCCTCATTAAAAAACATTTTAAGCTGAGCTGCAAGCCACAAATGCACCACTACCTTCACTTCTTCATCAGAATTGAATCAGGCTCCTTCTTGATGGCTAACACTTGTGCCACCTTCCTTGAACTTCTCTAACCGTTCATACACACTTCTTCGCAACAAAACACTTTCTCCATACTGCACACAAAGTCTTCGATAAATAATGGCACCAGATACACCCTCAGACCACAAAAACAAATCACTGCCGGCTGCTCTTCCTTCATGCAAATCACACATGGGGCATCCATTTTTGCTCGCGCAGCAGTTGCACATGAACTGATGTAACACGTTCACACCTGCACAGCAGTGACTGGGGAAACAGTAGCCTTGAACAGAAAGTGCTGATAAGACAGTGAGGCCAGCAGAAGTTTTAATATAACCTGAGTGCGAATAATTTTTGACCCACCCTTGTATTATGTTTAAACATTCAGTCAGTAGATATTAACAAATAGTCAACAGTAGCTGGAATTCTCCCATAATTGAATCAGATTCACAACAGTGTTAAAGAGACAGTGAAGCAGAGGGAAAATTTAGTGGTCTGAGATGGAAGGCTACGGTTGGAAGGAAGGATCACAGGCTCGCTCCGGCCCACTGCTTAGGGCCTCAGTCAGTTTCTTTATATCAAAAATAAAGATATTAAAAAATGTTCTCTGCTACAAATATCACCTATCAGTAAATGAGGAAAGGCGCTTTGTAGTCTAACAAATAGAAAACAGGAGTCAAGAGGCCGAGTTTTAATTTTCTTCCCATCATTAATCTCTGTTATGGCTTACAGCAAGTTATATAATGATCCTTCAAAAATTTTTTCATCCTTAAAAAGTGCTCCCTAAGATTCTTGATATTATGTATGTTTTAATTTTTTTTTTCTTTTTGGTCATCACTATTTATACTAATTGGTCAAATTGTTACTGAATTAGTTTAAATCTAGGCTTGATTCCAATGAAGAAATACATTTCCTCATGTACATTTTTTAAGTTACATGTATTTACGTTTACCTCAATAACTCGATAACTTTTTCCTCCTCTGACATAAGATCAACGTTAGGCAGGTTCTTATGTTATCTTCTCTCAGCTCTCAAACTGCTCTTCTGTGTTCTCCTTTGCCAGCTCCTCCCTGTGAGCATCTTTCAATAGGGGGCAGTGGATGGAGACCTTGAGGCTGGAAGAGAGGAGAGGAGACTCCTTCCTACCTAGTAGCTTCCTGTCTGCTTGCAGTTTCTGTGAGCATTACTGCAGCCTCATTTGTTCACCTTGGTAGAAGCACTTCCTTCCTGAAGCAGCAGCAGTTTGCAGTTTTTCCAACATTAGAAAAAAAAAAAAGCTTCATTGTCTCATTTAGAGACATCAGTGCCAACTAATAGGAACACACCTCCTTAGAGGTGGGGTCTCAGCCCTGAGGATAAAATTGCTTGGTTTGTCAACTTTTAATATGTTGAAAGGATGTGGATCAAAGTCACTTAACTATACACCAGTAAAGCTGGAATCTGGTGTTACAGAAGACAGAATGGCTTACTTACCCCCATAGAATAGGCAATTTTAAATATTTGCACACATTAGGAAAGTGTGTTTAATGTTTGCTTTATAAACAGCTTAGCTAAGAAAATTCTCCCTTTCCTAGGTTTGTGTGGGTATTGTATTAGTTAATTCGATTTCTTTAAATGATTTCATTCTGTCATCTCTAAGATGCCAACTTAAATTTTAATTGCACCAACAGATATGTGTTCTATTTGTTCAGTATGCATTCCCTCGTGTTTTAATATGCAATTTAAAGCAAAGTAGATTTTTCCTTATAATTTCAATATTCAGATGTAATCTCACCCTCTCCAACAAGACTTCATAACCTAATCATGTTAATCAGATTCATGGCAATTGACTTTTTTTTAAAATTTATTTCATTTCTTTATTTTTTTAGAACTTTTATTGAGATACAGTTAACAGACAATAAATAGCATATATTTAGAGTGTACAATTTGATATACCAATCTCCTAATTCATCCCCCCCCAACCCTCCCCACTTTCCCCACTTGGTGTCCATGTGTTTCTTCTCTACATCTGTGTATCTGTTTCTGCCTTGCATTTCCTCTTTCATAGTTGTTAGCATGTGCCTTATGTATTGAGGTGCTCCTATATTGGGTGCATATATATTTATAATTGTTATCTCCTCTTCTTGGATGGATCCCTTGGTCTTTATGTAATGTCCTTTCTTGTCTCTTGTAACATTTTTTATTTTAAAGTCTATTTTATCTGATGTGACTATTGCTACTCCAGCTTTCTTTTGATTTCCATTTGCATGGAATATCTTTTTCCATCCCCTCACTTTCAGTCTGTATGTGTCCCTAGGACTGAAGTGGGTCTCTTGTAGACAGCATATATATGGGTCTTGCTTTTGTATCCATTCAGCCAGTCTGTGTCTTTTGGTTGCCGCATTTAGTCCATTTACATTCAAGGTAATTATTGATATGTATGTTCCTATTATCATTTTCTTAATTGTTCTGTGTTTGTTTTTGTAGGTCCTTTTCTTCTCTTATGTTTCCCACTTAGAGAAGTCCCTTTAGCATTCGTTGTAGGGCTGGTTTGGTGGTGCTGAATTCTCTTAGCTGTGGCTTGTCTGTAAAGCTTTTGATTTCTCCGTCGAATCTGAATGAGATCCTTGCTGGGTAGAGTATTCTTGGTTGTAGGTTATTCCCTTTCATTACTTTACATATATCATGCCACTCTCTTCTGGCTTGCAGAGTTTCTGTTGAGAAATCAGCTGTTACCCTGATGGAAGTTCCCTTCTATGTTATTTGTTGTTTTTCCCTTGTTGCTTTTAATAACTTTTCTCTGTCTTTTATTTTTGTCAATTTGACTACTATATGTCTTGGCATGTTTCTCCTTGGGTTTATCCTGCCTGGGACTCTCTGAGCTTCCTGGACTTGGGTAGTGATTTCCTTCCCCATGTTAGGGAAGTTTTCCACTATAATCTCTTCCAATATTTTCTCGGGTCCTTTCTCTCTCTCTTCTCCTTCTGGGACCCCTATAATGCGAATGTTGGTGTGTTTAACATTGTCCCAGAGGTATCTTAGGCTGTCTTCAGTTCTTTTCATTCTTTTTTCCTTATTCTTTTCTGCATCAGTGATTTTCACCATTCTGTCTTCCAGGTCGCTTATCTACCCTTCTACCTCAGTTAATCTGCTGTTGGTTCCTTGTAGTGTATTTTTCATTTCAGTTATTGTGTTGCATATCTCTGTTTGTTTGCTCTTTAATTCTTCCAGGTCTTTGGTAAACTTTTCGATCTTTGCATTCAGTCTTTTTTCAAAGTCCTGGATCATCTTCACCATCATTATTGTGAATTCTTTTTCTGTAAGGGTGCCTATCTCCTCTTCATTTAGTTGTTTTTCTGGGGTCTTATCCTGTCCCTTCATCTGATACAAAGTCCTCTGCTTTTTCATTTTCTCTGTCATTCTGTGGCTGTGGTTTTCAGTTCCACAAGATGGAATACTGCTGATACTGCTGTTTGCCCTCTTGTGGAGGAAGCTGTCTAGGAGGCTTGTGGGTGTTCCTGATGGGTGGGACTGATAGTGGGTAAGGCTGGGTGGGCAGAGCTCAGCAAGACTTTAATCTGATTTGGTGGGCAGAGCTCAGTGACACTTTAATCTCCTTGTCTGCTAATGCATGGGGCTGTGTTCACACCTTGTTGGTTGTTTGGCTGAGGCTACTTAGCACTGGAGTTTACAGGCTCTTTGGTGGGGCTAATGGTGGACTCTGGGAGGGTTCACACCACTGAGCACTTCCCAGAACCCCTGCTGCCAGTGCCCCTGTCTCCTCGGTGAGCCACGGCTGCCCCCCACCTCTGCAGGCAACCCTCCAACACCAGCAGGTAGGTCTGGTTCAGTCTCCTATGGGGTCACTGCTCCTTCCCCCTGGGTCCTGGTGAGCACAATTTTTGTGTGCCCTCCAAGAGTGGAGTCTCTGTTTGCCCCAGTCCTGTGGAGGTCCTGCAATTAAATCCCGCTGGCTTTCAAAGTCTGATTCTCTGGCGATTTCTCCTCCCATTGCTGGACTCCCAGGTTGGGAAGCCTGACATGGGGCTCAGAACCCTCACTTTAGTGGGTGGTCTTCTGCAGTATAACTGTTCTCCAGTTTGTGAGTCACCCACCCAGCATTTATGGGATTTGATTTTAACACGATTGTGCCCCTCCTACTGTCTCATTGTGGCTTCTCCTTTGTCTCTGGATGTGGGGCATCTTTTTTGGTGAGTTCCAGTAGGCAATTGACTCTTGAATGTATATATTCAATTCGTGGATATACATACATACACACACACACACACACAAAGTTAAAGGGTTTTTATATTTTCGCCAAATACCTCACAGTAACATATAAGTGGATTTCTAATACTTTACATCTGTATTACAGAAAGATCAGAAGGGGAATATGATTGATTTTCTTCTTACAATTGCAACTTCACAGTGTTCTAAAATGTCCTCAAAAGTACTGTAAAATATGAACTGGTAGAGTTATAAAAAATTTTGTGATTTCTTTTTTCTCATGTTTAAGTGCTATATCACTAATTTAAGTAAAAAACACAGTCTTAAAAATGTATGTTTGTTACATATATATTCTGAACCAAATGTACTTTATATAGGCAATGAAAGATTTTTTTATTAAGATCCTAGAATAAAAAGACTTTCTTTAGGAAAAATGTATTTACATATGATGTTTCACGGCCAAGCCACACATGTATTATTCTGAGGTAATTTCAACAAGTAACTCTCTTCTTTTGCATGTTTTCCTTTTTTTTAAAAAACTACCATTTCTGGTGAACAAGCAATCTACTATTTTATAAGGCATATAATTGTAACCTTGATTCTAGCATTTTGATCATCTACTAATAACTGCTAAATCATTTTCTTCTCGATCTCATTAATAGAGTTTATAACTTAATAGTAATTTTTGTTGTTTAATTTATTAATTTTTTGCTTAGAAATAAAGAGTTACAGCATATCAACTTATGAACTAATACTTTAGTGACTGACATTCATTTCTTCCTAGCCTGATCCTAGTTTTGGTAGACTCTGCTTACTCAATGGATATACATTAAATAAAGCTGACCCAATTTATTCTGGATTATTCTCCATCTCTACTATAATTTACTTCAATCATTTGCATATTGAATCATACTTTCTAGAGGGTACATTACTTATGCCTCTCTTTAGAATCATACTTCCTAGACTAGGTAGTATTGTTATTTTTTAAAAAAAGATGCCTGTATTACTCCCATAGTACCTAGGGTAGCGCTTTTAAGATGATTGATTTAATATACATAATTATTGAATTGATTTGCTTAGAGATATGCTCCCTACCAATAAAATAGAAACTCAATGCCATCTCTCACAACCAGGTTTCTCCATGTGTTGACCTTCACAGCTTCTCTTACTTGAAGGTATTAGCTTTATGTAATCATTTTTTGTCCTTATCTTTCTTTCTTTCTTTCATTTATTTCACTTTGCAAACTTTCAATGATTATCTTTCTACTTACATTATTTACTTACAGATTTCCAGTGAACTCCTTGCCATGCAAAACAAGGAGTTTTTTATCAGTCATTTTACTTTCATTCTCATATATGAAATTAAATATTCAGTGGCATTCCACTTTTAGCAATATCTGAATAGGTATTTTCCTGAGCAGGCTTCCTTCTGAGAAGAGTTTGTAAAAGAATGACACAGTTGGGGGATGGGAGGGTTGTAAAGTGGCAGCAAGACAACGATTTTTCTAATCCAGGGAAGGCATACCCTGAGTTTTATGAGTGGTTTTCTGAATCCAGTTCATACAGTAGAGGGTATCATAACCTGTTGTAGATGGACTCTAGAGTAGATTGTAAAATAGCTGTTTATTTGCTTAGTCAATTTTAAAGAGTTTTCTAGAAACAGTTTTAAAATATGGATTTTTTTTTCCATAGTGGGTTTCCTTATAATAGTACAAAATTCTGGATTTTATTTTTACTCAGACATTCTCATCTCAATCATCACATTTCCCTGTAAATTGTTCCTGGATCTCTCACCCATAACCCAACAAAATTAGTTGATATTACCTCTTGAAGTTTAGGGTACATTACTTATGCCTCTCTTTAGAATCTATACTAATGTATTAGTAGCATTAATTTTCATATTCTTACCTCTTTGTTTTTGGTTGTTTATATTTGTATATTTCTTATAATAGTCAAATTTTTGTGAAAGCAGAAATCAAGTTTTCTTGTTAGATAAACTTAGTATTTTTAGTATATGATCCACTAAACTATCCTCCCACACAAAAATCAATCATTATAAAAATTAGTTACTTAATAATTAAGAATGTAATATTTATCCAAATATAATATACAGAAAACTTAAAACAATTTCAACTCACATATATCTTGTATCAATGGACATAATCACAAACTAATCTAACCTGGGACTAATTTGAAAATAAAGGTAAATTTTATCCCATCTCCATCAACTCTGAAGTTTTTGGGACTCTGTCTTGTCATTCTGTTCTTGACATGGGTTGCCTGAAATGCATTTGCAGGTGGGAATATCTAGCTACTTGTCCTTTTCAAGGAAACACAAAATGCATAATTTTACTTTCTTAATTCCTAATTATCTCTGGACACTGTGTAGCATAATCTTCCTGTTTTCTTGTGTCAAAACAGAAAAGTTAAAAAGGGAAAAAGTTCTTTACCATGTTCTCTCCATATGAGACAAACAAAAAAGAAAATAGAATTCATGAATTAGAATGCTATGCTACTCATGCATATGATTCTTTTCTCTAATGTATATTTTCCATCACTCAAATATTACTCTGGCAATTGCCCATTTTAATCATCCTATGAAATTTACTCTTGTTTCCCTTCCTTTCCTCTTTTTCTTCTTCCTTTCTTATATAGTATTGTTGTTTTTGTTTTTTGCTGTTTTTTTTTTTTTTTGGTAAAGATTTATTTAGTTATTTAGTTATTTATTTTTCGCCGTGTTGGGGCTTCGTTGCTGCACGTGGGTTTTCTCTAGTTGTGGCAAGTGGGGAATACTCTTCATTGAGGTGCACAGGTTTCTAATTGCAGTGGCTTCTTTTGTTGTGGTGCACGGGCTCTAGGCACTTGGGCCTCAGTAGTTGTGGTGCATGGGCTCAGTAGTTGTGGCTTGTAGGCTTTAGAGTTCAGGCTCAGTAGCTGTGGCACATGGGCTTAGCTGCTCCATGGCATGTGGGATCTTCCCAGCCCAGGGATCAAACCCGTGTTCCCTGCAATGGCAGGTGAATTCTTAATCACTGTGCCACCAGGGAAGCCCCTATGGTATTGTTTTGTTAAAAATATTTTTGTTAAAAACAAAATTTTATTAATCCATGTACTAAAGCTTTTTAGTTGCTAGATCATAAAGCAGGAAGGTGAGAGAAATAAATAGGTTCAAGGGAGAAAAAAGAGGTTCAAGGATTCTTAATAAGCAGCTAATTAAAAAAAAGGTTTGCATTTTCAGTTCACAAGCTCTTACAAGTCTCATGTCAATATTGGATTTTACATAGGAGGTCTGGGGTTTGGTGGGGAGAGATGCCAGGTGTGTGGAAAACCAGTCTGGAGGCAAAATCAGCACATTGAAGGAGCAAATGGGAAGGTCACATCTGTGTCTAAAATTGGAGTAACAGCATTTCATCTCTTGTCAGTAGGATCCAATAGGGCCAACAAGCATGAAGGCAGGAAACGGTGTCACACAGAGATTGTAAGCATAGTACCAAGAAATAGGTTCTATTTTCTAAGAGTCTCTATCACCAGTGATTTTTTTTTTTTTCAAGATGCAACAATGAGGCAAAACACACAGTTTTTCATTTCTTAGTTTTGGGACATTTTTTTCTTTTCTTAGTATGCAACTACCCAATATTTGTATGTGCTGCCTCAGATCTTTGTTAATCTGTATTATTTATTTAAAATGTTAAGTTCTGTAATCCATGACAAGACAGCCAGCTTTCAGCATTAGGAATCTTAATTAAATATCAGTTAAGATTTTAATACAAATTATTTTTCCCCAGCTTAATATTTCACTATATAAAATATTACAAAACTATCCTGACAGTCCACCTGTAAACTTTCTCCTTTTTGCATTCCACTACATTAATTTTAATCTTTTCCGTTTTTTGTTATTTGTTCAACTGAAAATATGTAAGTAGTTACCATTTTTAATGATGTAATCATTCTGCACATACTCTTCTCATTTTATCATTTTTCTCTCTTTAATCTTGCAACTGGAAACATCTACTGGCAGGAAAAAAGACTTTCAAATATTTTATCTCATATAAATTTTTCTTAAGTAGTTAGTTTTAGTAGCCATATTTTTAATATTGAAGAATGGCCTTCATGTTCACTATTTGAGGTTACATATGAAATTAAATCAATGTATATACCTTTCATCATAGATAAGAAATTTGGGGACAGCCTTTGAAGGATGTAGCTTTTTTTATTGTGTTGCATTTTTCTAGATCAACCTGCATTAAAATTTCCTGTACCCTTGGTTTATACATACATTCACCCAGAGTTTGAATTCAGAGATTATGTGGGTAGAAATCTGCATGTGTTTCAATAATACTTTTGCATAGTAAAGTTTGAGAATTTGTCTTAATATTTTTCCATATTTCAAATTCAGATATATAGTATGGAAACATTGCCCATTTGAAAGACTATTCCTTAATAATAAAACTGTTAACAATACATTAAATACATAAACAATACATTTGTATGATTGTATTACTTAAAGAAATTGCTGACCTCTGTGTAAACAATGTGAAAACTGTTAAAATTATTAATCCAAGGAGATTTTAATGGCAGTTTAATTTTCCAGAGAATAAATTTTTCTGTGGGTTACAAGTCACTTTTCTTCACCTTTCTGTAAGAAATCTGTTTACATTTTAGTACTCATTTGGAATGGGTAAGCATCTGACTTCTCTGATGATGATACACAAAAATCAGTGTGAATTCTTATTTGAAAATGTGTTACTATGACTGTTACACAAAATAAAATAATGTCAGTTGCATAAGCAGATATCAAGTGGATATATGTAGATGTTCTTAAGATCTTGAGTTTGAAAGGAATCATTTAAATGTGCTATAAAATATTGCTATCAAAAAAAATAATGCATTAAAGATACAATTTTGAAATGAAATGAGCCAGAATTGTTAAATATGTTTCTACGGGAAAGGGAGTTTTATTAAATGACATCAAGTTATGAAAATGTCATAGATCCTGAGTTTTCAGTGTTTTGTAACATTAATCTTTGAATAATTAATAAACAAATAGGTAGCATTTGTGACTTATGTATCTGGTCTTGTTCTAAGTGAACAAGTCAATTGCTTAGTCTTCACTACTCCTCTTGAGCTTGGTACTTGCCTTACCTGTTTTGTCAGTAAGAAAACTGAAGTACAGAACGTTTGAGAAATTTTCCAGTTGCAACAGAAGTACAAAGATAGGTCTCTACATAAGGTCGACATATGAGAAAGTTAATTTTAATGGATTGCACAGGTGAAGGTATTTGTTTGAAATTTTAAGGAATCTATTTTCACAGACAGTTACTGGTTAAGATATACTAATATTTACAAAGATGATCACGATGTCATTGCTATCTAGGTTTTTGGAATGTTACTCACACTGGTGGTTAAATTATATGTAAATAAAACATGAATAAAAAGGAAAGAATTGTCTGAAAACAGTATGAGTATAATTACTTTGTGATAATAAAATTGTTATTTTATTATCTTTTAGCTGTACCTACTTTGTAGGAAATAATGCGTATAAAAAGTATTAGAAAAATATATAATACCTAAAGTTATTTTCTTACCCTCCCTCCAATGATATTAACTTAATCGATGCAACAGTATTATTTAAAGTATTCATGTATTTACTTTGTACTTTGAATGTAATGTTTTAAATTTGGATTGGAGACTGAACCTTTAGTAAAACTGGCAACAGAAAAGTTAAAGGTGATATGGTGAAGGAAAAAGATAATGTTTGAATTATATCTGAGGAAGGTTAGAAGACATTAATAGACAAATTAGGCATCAACTACAAAGTCCAAAGGGCGAGGAAAAGAGAACAATGAAAAAATTTAATTTAATCAACATTATTGTGGAGAAAAATGGGAATAGTTATAAAAAAATCTGCGTAAAATAGCAAAACTATAATAGTCATTACTTCTTAAATTTTATTTTATGTTTTATTAAATTAAGCCTTAAAAAGCATACATTTTAGAAAGAATCACATTTTTTTCTGATTACTTTTTTAAACAGAAATTATTGTGGTTTCATAACTTTCCCAAAGGTGAGTCAACTGTATATTACAAAGTCCTAAAAATCAATTAATTAAAGACTACAGTGTACTGCTGGTCCCATGTTAATCACTTCAACTTTCAATTGATCTCCAATAAAAACTTACTGATGCCAAAGAGGATTTTTCAAATACTTTAATACAACTGACTCTGACCAGTTGGCTTAGAAGCCTGGCTCCTCTGAGAGTAAGAAATATGAAAGGAATTGAAAGGCCTTTAAATCCAAGGGCTCTGGCCAGTTTAGTTGCAGCCCCTCTCTGACTGTAGTCCTGTGGATCATACAACTGTCTAAAGATTTACTTTCAGGGTCTGGTACTCCTTTAGCAGCCATGGTATTAAAGGTGGGGACTTCCCTGGCATCTGCAATAAAACATGTGACTTACTAATGACTGTTGAATGGTCAGTGTTCTTCACTGCATGTTGCACAGAGAGAGGATACATCTGACTTGTACTTAAGAGGATTTTTGCACCATTATAAGCCTGACACGTAAATCCTCTCATTTAACCATTCCAGCAAATTTATAAAGATGTTATAAATTATAGTATTGTATGATTTTTCAGTTGTTTCACAGATTTCAGGTAACATGTCAATGCAACATACTTGACATTGATGGATCTAGGATTCAAACCCAGGACATCTGTTTCCACAAGATGCTTTATTTATTCCCTATACTGTGGCTTTCAAACTTTTTTAAACAATCCAGAGTAAAAAATAAATTCCTTTTACATAATGATCCAGCAGACAGACAGACAGACAGATAGACGAGCGCGTGCACACACACACACACACACACACACACACATATCCCTTACTACTTGGGCTACATTCTAATACTTTATTACCTATCATATTCTATTGCATTCCATTCCCTACATTTTAAGAAGTGATAATGTTGATCCACTAACAAATCTTGACCTGAAGTTTGACAAACACTGCAAAACTATCCCCTGCCTCTGCATCAGGGTGTGTGTTGAGGTGCCAGGTAAAGTTTCATTCCCTCTCTAGGACCGATAATGATACAATGATACAATTGAAGGATACAATTAAAATACAATTAATGATTCAATATTACAAATAGATATAGCCTTTTAAAAATGTGTGTAAATATCCACTATAAAAACTATCATTTCCTGTCCCAAATCCAGGTTTTCCTCCTAAATTCCTTAATTTGATTAAAAATTTTACCAGTGCGTGACCGTATTCCAGTGACCTAGGTTTACAAGTCCATCATAACCCTAGCCATTGTCTGCTATATCATTTGCAAATTGTTTTCGATACTCTTTAAATCATTCATAAAGATGAAATGTTTTCCACATTCACTGTGGATTTACTCTCTTCAACTTTACTTTTTCTTTTTTTGTCAAATGCAATACACCCTAAGAAATTTCAAAATCTAGTCTTTACATCATTCTTTAAAATCTTGAGTGGTGTTGTCAAATTACTTACTGTATTGTGTATTTTACTTAGTGCACTGTTTATTTCATTTCTAATTCTCTCATTTAAGCTAGAATTGCTTATCAGACCTTTACAGTTTGTGTAAAGATCTATCACTTCAACTCCACTGGCTACTAATTCCCTATATCCCTGTTGACCATACATCTTCCATCACAACGTCCTTTAATTATTTATATAGGAAAAAACCCTTCATCTTTCTTTGCCAATTTAATTTTTTTCTTCTGTCACTGAATGAAACACAATAGTCTCAAACATACCCAAACTGCAGGAAATTGAGATTTGTCCAAGAGGTTAATGAAAGATCACTATGGCTATTTCAAAGTTTTGACAGGGTCTTTGTATAATAGAGTAGCCATTAGCCATGAGAAGTTTACAGCTTTTTTCTCAAAAAAGCAAAAACAAAAACAAAAACCCCCAGCAACAAAAAAGAAAAGGCTAAAAGAGAAAGAGTACAAAGGAAATTAAAAATGTTCTGTGTAATAATGTGAAATGGAAAAAAGTATTACCAGCTAATAAACCATACATATAAATTATATTATAGAGAGAGACATGTATTGACACATTATTTCAGATGAGGTGTGTTACACTTGTGCAATGAAATTCTAAAGATCAGGGAAATATATCTTGCATTAACCCCTGTAGGTATGGATAATGTTTCCCAATAGTTGGAGGGAGGTTAGAATAAGGAGAATCTTTGGGGGAGTCATGGATTCCCCCATAAGGATCCCATCTTAAATTCTTCAAAATAAGAGATTATTCTCCTCTCTTTGTGACATCTTATTCTGATTCATTTGTTTTTGCAATGTTAAGAAATTAGAAGACACTAAAAGAGAGAAACCCATCAAAGACTTTTGTTACACCATTATTATTTGATTTTATCAAATGTCTTAAAATATATATTGAAAAAAGGTCAAGTTCAGCTTTGCATGTTTGCATTTTTGCTTTTTATTGTATTTACATGTTCTGCTCATACATTGGACTGATTATGTGAAAAAAAAACTCTTCTAAATTTTTTAAGATATAGATTTAATTCTACTGAATAAAAAGTATCTTGCTAATTCCAAACAATTTGAGTATATAAAGTTAATTCCTGATTTTCATAGTATCACATCCAATATTTAAGTAACATATGAAGAAATTGGTATCAGTGTTGGGAAACATGGAAGAACTGGATTTGTAGGATGTCAGTGAGACATTTCTACAATTTATTGAGTAATGCACAAGGTGAGCAGGATTCTAAGTCCCTCCAGCACATGTTACATACATGAAAAGTATATGTTCTCTTCACTCAAACTGATCAGGGAATAAAAGAGATTAGATATTTTTACTCATTTTAATGAAATATTGAAACGTAGCCAGCATACAGAAAATGAACAGATCATAAATGCACAATTAGGCAAATTTTCACAAAGTAAAACACTAGGCTAACCATCACACACATCAAAAAAAAAAGAGTATTGTTCATCCTCCAGAAGCTCTCTTGTGACCCTTCCCAGTCACTTTTCCATGACAAATGTGACCTGTCATTCTGAATGCTAATACCATAAATTAGTTTGACCATTTGAATCTTATATAAACAGCAACACAGATTATGATTTGTTTTCTACCTGGATTCTTTTGCTCAATATTATGTTTGAAATGCAACCATTGTGTGTGTGTGTGCACGCTTGCTTGTGCTTGTGCAGTAGTAATCTGATATTATTATAACTTTCTGATATTCCCCTCTATGAATATACCACCCTTTATTTGACTGACAAAGTTCAGGGAAATTTGAATTGATTTTAGCTCGTGGTTATTAAAAATGAAATTGTATTAGAGAATGAAGATATATAGACACACACAAACATGCCCAATGTATTTTTGACAAAGCAGGAAAAGCGATTCAATGAAGGAGGAATAGCCTTTTCAATAAATGGTGGTAGAACAATTAGACATCAACAGTCACATAATGAACCTTTATGTAAAGTGCACCGTTTATACAGAAATTAACAAAAACAGATCATGGTCTTAACACATAAAACTATAAAACTTCTAGAAAAAAAGAAAGTGAGAAGATCTTTAGGACCTGTGTCTAGGCAAAGACTGCTTAGATTTGACATGCAAAGCATGAAACATAAAAGAAAAACTGATAAGGTTAAACCTCATGAAAATTAAAAAATTTGCTCTGCAACAGGAACCTGTTAGGGTGAAAACACAAATTACAGACGAGGAGAAAATGTTTGCAAATAACATATCTGGCAGAGGACTCGTATTAACAATGTGTAAATAACAAAAAACTCAACATTAAAAAAATAAACTAGTCAATTAAGAAATTGACAAGATGTATAGACACTTAACTGAACGGAATATACAGAGAACAAATAAGAACATAAAAATATATTAAATGTCACTAGCCACTAGAGAAACGAAAAATAAGCTACAAAGAAATAGGTGTATCAGAATAGCCAAAGTAAAAGTAGTGATCACATGAAATGCTGGTGAGTGTGCGTGGTCGCAGGATGACTCCCACATCCCTGGTGGGGATGTAAACCTGTACAGTCACTCTGGAAAACATTTTGTGAGTTGCTTATAAAAGTAAACATGTATTCAGTGAACAGGAATATGAATTTCTGACTTATATTGCTAGGAAAACAATTGCTGAATCACAGGTGTGTCTGTGGTAAACTTAAGCAGACACTGATAGCTTTTCGAAGTTAGTATAAGAAATGAAAACGTCACTATTACTGTATTCACCAATTTCTTCACAACTTTGTCAAAAACTGACATTGCATTTTTCATTTTACCCTTGTGGGTCTACATGTAGTGACATAATATTGCAATTTGATTTGTATTTCCCTGATTACCAATGATGCTGAGTACCTTTTCAGATGTTTATTGGTCAGTATTTTCCTCTGAAAGCATCACTGATCAAGAGCCAGGTTTTCTAGTTTCAGTGGCATTTTTTTCCTCAGTTAGGAAGAAACTTTCCTGGGTGTTGTGTCTCACATCGGAGGGAAAGTGTACAGATTGGAAACCTATTAAGGTTACATTTGAAAGAAGTGGGCCACATACTCTTCAAGGACTTAAGGGAGAATCTGGTGAACCCACCTGCCTTGAGCACCTCAATTATCAGATTCCTGTTTTTCCTTGTTGTATAAGAAAAGGAAGGGAATGTCCTGGGGGTACTCACCCTAAGACATTGGGCCACCATTGACCCATTGGGTATTATAGCCAGCAATTGGACCCTGAAACATGGGGCTACCCTCCTTGCCTTAGAGCCATTAAGGTCATTGCCTTTTTGGTTAATACCACTGAGACAATCATTGTGGGATCCCCTTTAAACATTTCTGTATCTCATGCAGTAGAAGCTCTCCTGAATTCTCATCACACTCAACATTGCTCTGCTGGCCACCTCACCTCCTATAAAGTCCTTTTGTTAAGTGCCCCTCATATAACTCTTATGTCATAATAATGTTAACCAGGTTACTTTTCACCCCTCCCTCACAGACAGAGGATCTCATGACTGTGTAACGCTAATGGACCACTTTCTGGCTCCTCTTAATGATCTACACGAAATTCCGTTGAGTAACATTGAACTCTCATGGTTCACTAATGGTTCTTATTTAAAAGGCGACAATGACAAATACTGTGCTGGGTGTGCTATTGTGAATCTTTTTCATGTTGTTGAGGTAGCATCTTTACTTATGGCTATGTTGGCCCAATAAGCTGAATTATACCCTTTCACAGGGGCTTTACTTTAGCCAAGGACAAAACTACCAATATTTATATTGATAGTAGATATGCTTTGAGAGTCGCTCATGATTTTGGGTGTTGTGGAAGCAACATGGCTTCCCTCCTTGCAGTGGGAATAAAAATAGCCCCATCTGTTCAGAAGTTATTGAATGCAATACCTGCTGCTTTAGCTATTATTGAAATTCTGGAGTATTCTAAACTTGACTCCCTGGAAGCTAAGAGAAATCACCTTGCTGATATTTTTGCAAGAAATGTTGCCCTTAAAGGAACCAATAGCAGCCAAACCTCTGTCATGGTCCAAACAGATATTTCCCCAAATGATAATTTAGAAAATCTGGATGGAGAAGCCTGACATTTGGCCTCAGAGAAGGAAAAATGAAATAGGAAATTCAACAATTGTTGGTTTGATAAAAAGAGAAAGCTCTGGTGTGGATCAAGTAACAACCCAATCCTACCAGAGACTCTCAAATTCCCAATTCTCACCACTGTAAATGTGTTAAACCATTGGTCAACTGACAAAATGACAGCATTCATGAGTCACTATTGATGGGGAAACATTAACAAGGCTGCAAAAAATGCCTACCTCCTTGTCCCACTTACTCAAAGTACAACCCAGGGAAGACTGTTCATACTGCTCCTGGACATTTTGAACTGCCTAATGGACCATTCAGAGTCTGGCAAATGGATTTTATACAACTTCCTCCCTCTAATAGATACAAATATATTTTAGTCATAGTCTGTACGTTTTCACACTGGACTGAAGCCTTTCCTTACAGACACGCTACTGCCTTCTCTGTAGCTAAAATCCTTTTGGAAAAAGATTATCCCTACCTGGGGAACTCCTCTCAAATCTCACAGTGATCATCTTGATCTGTTTTGCACCTGTTTTATTGACCACGTGCTTTAAGAAGTCTATTGCCTGATTTTATAACACTTGTATTGTGCCTACTCTCCTCCATCCTCTGATTTAGTCCAATGAACTAAACCCATTGAGGCCCACTTGGCAAAATTTGTACAGGCCCTCCAAATACCTTGGTCAAAAGCACTGCCATTGGTCCTTCTAAGTCTCAGATTCACCCCTTTTGGAATTAAACTTTCACCATTTGAGACAGTCAGAAAATGTTCAATGCATTGGCTTCTGCTTCTGTTGACCCACAAGTGATGCTAGGAGAGATACTCCAACATAGCAAATACCTAAATGCTCCTATTAAAAATAACCATGTTTTGGTAGAGCAATTTTTTTCACACTGTGCCCTTGTGAGAAAATATCTTAAGCATCACAGTTTGCAACCTGGAGATTTTGTCTATTGAAAAAGTAGAACTCTCTTCACCCTTGCTGGAAAGTCCACTTTAAGCATTGCTAATCAATCTTTGTACCACCATACTCCAAGGAATAGACTCCTGGATTCACATGACACACCTAAAGAAAGCACTGAACCCTGACTGAAGCTGCATGTCATTTGGTGATTTGAAAGTAAAGATTTCACCAGAATTAAAGCAGATGACATCTGTTTACACAGCTTTCCCAAGATATCTGGACCAGATCTCTTAGAGCTTTGTTGCCAAACCTTTGATGATGCCATAATGCTTCAGATCATCTCCAATGTCTATGAGCTTAATAACTTATGGACCTTAGGTAAAAAGTGCCTGAGAATTCTCCCTCCTACCCCTCTTAGTTACTCAAATGTGACCTTAATAGGTTTCCAATCTGTGCACTTTCCCACTGATATAAAACAGTGCATGCAGAAAATTTCCTTCTTAGCATCGACAGACAAAAAGCTGCTGAAATTGGAACACCAGACTCTTGATGCTTTCAGAGAAAAATATTGAACAAAATGGGAAAATGTAAAAAAGGAATAAACAAAAACTTCAGGTCAATAGAGGAGGAAGACCAGTAGGGAAAGCTCTCACACCCTGTTAAGTCAGCAGAGCCCAACAGGAAGAAGAAAGACTCCTTTTCTGGCAAGAACTCAGCCATGAAAAGCCATAGGCTGTACATTTTTCTACATAGCTACATTACCAAGTTGAGAAAGTTCCCTCATGTTACTAGTTTGCTGCTTTCCTCTCATAGGTAGGTGGTGAGTTTTGTGCATAATTTTTTGCATCTATGAAGATGATCAAATGGTTTTTCCTTTTGGTATGTTAGCATGGTAAAGCATAGTGACTAATTTTCAGTGTTAAAACAACCTTGCATTCCTGAGATAAACCTTACTTTTCTGTTCTTGTGAATTCCATTTGCTATATTTTTAAAAGGTTCTTGCCTCTATTTTCATAATGGACACCGATCTCTATTTTTCTCTCCTTATAATGTCCTAATCTAGTTTGGCATCAGAAATATTGGAATTTGTTTTCTTTCAGTATTTTGTGAAAACAGTTTTTGTATGACTATTATCCCATCATTATACATTTGGTAGAATTTGAAGGCAAAGCCATCTGGGCCTAGATATTTATTTTTGGAGGGATTTTTAATACCAAGTTAAATTTTATTGATACAGAGCTATGTAGTTTTTCTGTTTCATCTTGTGTCAATTTTGGTAATTTGTGAATTTCAGGGACTCTGTCCATTTCAACTAGATTGTCAAGTTTATAAAGAATTTTATAATATTCTGTATATTTTGTCTCTAGGATATGTCATGTTTTTACCTCTGTATATATCATATCTATTTATTTACTTATATTTTAGTTTTTCATTTTCTTTCTAGATGATGTGATAGCTATCCTTTGAGTTTACACTGTCTGCTAGGCAGGGAGAGTAAATTCATTGCCTTAATTCCTTAGTGAATAAGCTGAGGAGGGAAAGGGATACCACCTTCCACTGGTTTACCTCAGCTGTTAAGGTGCTTCAGGAGTTCTAACTGCGCGTTCCTCATGGTCCCTGGGGTTCCTGCTGAGCTGTATACCTGAAAGCCTCAGGATTGGAGGAGTTCCAAACTTTCTGCTCTGCTTTTAAGAAGCTTTCTACTTAATTTCTTAGCTTTCTCCCTTGTATGGCTTCTGATTGCAGCCTATGTCTCGGGGGGAAAACGGAGCTAGTGACTGATTTCTTATCCTGCTTTTCTGACCAGGATCCTCATTCTTGTAGCTTCCCATACTGTTTCATAAAAGCTCTCAAGTTTTTGCTTGTTTCCCTGTATCTTCATATTGGCCCTGAGCTAAGGGAACTCTGTTCCTCAGCCTCTTGTACAGCATGGAGACTTGACAGATGTCTTAGGAAAAATGCAGCTGCCATTGGACAAGGAGTCGTCTTACTTCTTTGTGTTTCACTGTTGGCACCTTGTTTGTGATCCTGTCCTTTCAAAACCTGTTTGCTCTGGCTGATGTCTAATGCCTCTAAATAGACAAACAGATAATTAAATAATGTAAAAGAATATATCTATATCTCTCTATATACATATGTATGTATATGCATACACATACTTTATTTTTTTTTCCTCTGAGAAATGCTTTTAATTTCTACCTATGGTACTTATTTGGTGTAGTTCTTGTTTACATTCATAAAGTCCCAACTAACAATGTTAATATATATTCAAGGATAAAGTTTTCTTGTGATCTGATTAGCTTCAGAAGCAAATTTTTAAGTTACTATTTTGATGAATATGCACTTAGCTTTTGTATCTTTGTACAGGATCAAAATCTGAGTGTATTAAAGACATCTATATTGAAGACATAAAGTACCAGATTAATTCTCATCAGAGTTTAGACAAAGAAAATCCTTTGTTTCTTCTGTTGGTATTATGCAAGCCTTTTTACTAGAAAGTAAGATCTGCAAAATTCACTTTGATTCCATTTTTCACAGACTGGTACAAGACACTAAACTGATATTTAGGTTTCAGAGTTTATGCTTAGGGAAACTAATGATTTTTAGTAAATTTAGCTATATTTCTCTTTATTATTTGTGCTTTGCTCTTTAGTCTTTATTTTCAAAGTATTTGCTCCAACCCTGATATTATAATGTGTGATTGTATTTTTATTTACTTTATGGACCTGTATGAGAGCATTTTAAAACAATTTAACATTGGTTACCTAGAACCAGAAAATGTGTATCTCTAGTCTCTCAAAAATTATACTAAATAAATTAGTATTGGATTGTATTACATAATGCAAACTTTCAACAGAAATGCTCGTTATAAAAATATAAATCAGAGTATTTCAAAGACAAACTAACTTGGAAAAATTTTCCAAATTATCTAAATAACCAGGGGCAAAATAATTGTAAGTTTTTATTTACTTTTTACAAATAAATGTAAAAAGCAATGCAAAATAACTAGAAACAGAAAGATGATAAATGTAATTTATATGTTTTTTCCTATCACCTAGACTTAAAATAAGTGAAGATTATCTCTGTTTTTAAATTAATGATATTAACAAAATTCCATATAGTATATTTTAATTGGACACTTCTACATTTAAGAAAATTATCTTTCTTGGCAGACTTATAGAAATGTTGTCAAATTTGGCCGTCAAAGTAGAGTGTTTTCTTTTTCCCTGAGTAGTTCCAACAAGTAGCTTTCATATCCTTATTATCTTTTCATTTGTTTGTTGTTTCTTAACACCCTTAAACACTAATTAATGTGGCAATATATCTACACTTGTTTGTTCTTTTCAATATTAGGCTTTTGTGGATCCCTGTGGCAATTTCCTATTATAAAAGGCTGAAAGTGATGATTCATTTTCACAGAAGTTATGTGTAATATATTTTAGAAGATGAGAGCTTGTGCATCTTTACTGAATAGAATTTATCAATCTTTGTTTTGCTTTCTTATATTTTAGCCATTAGCCACATGTGGATATTTAGATTAAACTCAATTAAGATGAAATAAATTAAAAATTCAGTTCTGTGTTACTAGCTACATTTCAAGTGCTCAGGAACAAGTTGGAGCTGGCTGTTATTACATAGAATAACACACATATGGAATATTTTTACCATAAGAGAAAGTTATATTGGATAGCACACAACTCTATATAATTTCTGTTGGAAGTTTTCTGTTTAAAATTATGGCTTTACATGACAGCTTTATACAAAATATAATTTGCCTGCTCTTTCCCTCTTTGTTTGACCATCTTCTAGATAAAGAATATACTTATAAATCTCCAAAAAAAGCAGCAAAATCACTCCTGCTAATTTTTGTTCTGAAAAATATTTTCTTTAAAAGTAATTGTTCAGGACTTCCCTGGTGGCTCAGTGGTTAAGAATCTGCCTGCCAATGAAGGGAGTGTGGGTTCGATCCCTGGTCTGAGAAGATCCCACATGCTGCAGAGCGACTAAGCCTGTGTGCCACAACTACTGAGCCTGTGCTCTAGAGCCTTTGAGCCACAACTACTGAAGACCACAGGCCCTAGAGCCCAAGCTCCTCAACAAGAGAAGCAACTGCAATGAGAAGCCTGCGCCCTGCAATGAAGAGTCGCCCCTGCTGTCCGCAACTAGAGAAAGCCCACACACAGCAACAAAGACCCAACGCAGCCAACAAATAAATTAGTTAATTAATTAATTATTTTAAAAAGCAATTGTTCAGAACTGGGAAACTGACTTCCTCATATACATTTTTTAAGTCTCAGATTTTGAGGGAATGCGTTTCTTTAGCATAGGCACACATACCCACATTTTAGAAATTTTATCCTCTTGGAAAGGATGTATGCCTAAATGTACAAAATGATTTTATCTAAGTTTATTTTTGATAATTAAGAGATGACATTGGGTAATTTACCTGAAAGTGATTTTGTAGCTGTTTTAAAAGTACACAGAGCTTCTGTGGAATCAAAGCTATATCTATTGTATGATATTTTCTTCACAATTTCCTGTTCAAATATCTGTTGAGTGAAACATATGAGGTTCCTTTTTCCCCTCTATATTCCACTGATACAGAGAAGATTTATTATTCATTCACTCAGCCATTTAGTCAAGCGGAATGTATTGAAAGCCACTGAGAAAGCATTGTAAGTGGCATAAATATTAAGCTAGATATAGAACTATCCCTTGGAAGTCTTATAATCCTGAATGCAGGTTAAGATATACAAACACACACACATACACAGACACACACACGGAACTGAATATAGGAAGAGAAGTGCCATAAGAAAGAATATGCAGAAGATAAAGTTAGACAGATATACAGATTGATAGACATAGAGACATACACAAACATATATCCTGAGACATATACGTATATCTCAGCACATCATCTGGCACAAGAAAAACTCCAAATAAATTTTGCTCTCATTACTTATGTTACAAATTGAGAATTCACAGATGAAGAGTTTATTTGTAGGTTTATAAACATGACAGTCTTACAGATTTAAAAAGCTGATTGGAGCTCGGTACCTAAGAAGATGTCCAGCAGTTTATTAAAAATTGAACAAAGACAGTGAGACAAGAAAATGCATTGAATTTAGGGGAGTACTAAATAATACATTTTATCCATTTAAGGTAAGGGCTCTGAGGGAAACTAAAATATGAGCTAGAGCAATGTTAAATATAATTCTTTATAGTATTAGTAAGATAAAAAGAGGCTTGATTTATGTTTAATTAAATTCTTCAAATGGAACAAACAATTGCTATTAATTCCAACACAGCCCTTCTTGGTTTCACTCCAGAATCATAGGGAAGAAATCATCATCTTCTTCCCTAACCCTTGTTCTTTACTTTGTGTCTCTTGCTGAATGGTTTAAACATTCTTTCTTATCACTCATCCTTAACGTGACATTAATCTCTAAGTCTTATTGCCTCTATGTTCTAAACCTTTCTGGAATCTCTCCCCCTCATCCTCACTGTCTTTATTTTGTATACATCTCCTATTCTATTTACTCCCAACTGCTAGCAGAAAGTCCATTTCTAAATAAAACTTCCTATCTCTAGGGTTCCTTCATTTGAATGTATCAGATAAACAGATTTTGCAGTGCCTGCTCTGCTCAGTTTGGCTCAAATTGTGCTTTTCCAAAAGAAGTATTTTTTTCCTATGTATATTGTGACTCCAGAGTTTATTAATGTGCAGAATTTTTTTTTTTTTACTAAATGCAAATTCTGTGTGTTTCTACCTTGAACAAGATAGTAGGTTAGTGGGAAGTGAAGACTTCAGATTTCATCATAGGTCACTTCAATACTACTAAATAGGACATTTTAATTGAAAAATACTATTCTAATTTTAATTTTCATCTCTTACATTTTGACTCATGGTAATGAGACACATGATGGTATCTAATAATTTTGGGGGGCTATACATTAGTGAAACCTCTGTATTTACACTCTTTTGGGATATTATTTTCCAGATTTTCTTTCTTCATGTAACCACTATTTGTTCACTTTTCTGTGTATTAAAAGTGTCTGTTTGTATGTTCAAATTAGCTCTCTCCATGCTAGTGTAAGTTTCCCAAACTGAACAACTTCAGTGTCATAAAAGTCTAAATGCTTATTCCCAGCAGAATTATTGTTGTTGAAAGGGTAGTAAAAGAAAAATAAATGTCTTGGACATTTTTCTGCTGTTGTGTATTCTAGTCACATATAAATAAGATCTGTTGTGAAATGTGTAATAGTTTAAAGGATGTATCAAACTAGAATACAGGTGGGTTGCCTCAGTGTAAGTGGTAGGCAATAGAACATTTTGTTTTCTGCTGACTTTGAGGTTAGTGTGTACTTTCTTTCCTAGTTTACTAAGGTAGGTGATTGACTTTAGATATTCTTTTCTAATAAAAACCTTTAAAGCTATACATGTCTCTATAAGTACTGTTTTAACTAAGTCCCACAGATTTGGTTACTTTGTTGTTCAGTGTCACTTAGTTCAAAATATTTCTAAATTACCTGGAGATTTATTTTGTTAAAAGGTGACTATATAGAAATATATTATTTAATTTCAAAATATGTGAAGTTTAAGATTTCAATTCAGATTAGTCATATTTCAATCTTCAATAGCCACAGGTATCAATAGTTATTACATTAGACAATGTAGGTCAAGGACATCCTCTTTATAAAATATGGAAAGTCCCTACTGTGTTCTAAAATAATTTGTCTTTATTTCTGCATTCCTATAAGGGTGTAAGTAATGTGGAAATCACAAGGCAGGTCATGAAGAAGTCAATAAATTTCATGTTACAATTACTACTACTGCTGTTATTACTGCTTAGCAGGGCTGAAGCTCTCAGATTCATCTATCAGATCTTAGTTCCCTCAAAATAAATTCAAGTAAAAAAGAAATAGTAGTGCATATTATTTTGGAAACATTATTTAAAATACATTTTTCCTGCATTAGAGTTCTCAGGGAAATAAATTTTGTAACATCAGAGTTTGACTCCTCCCAAAGAGTTGTGATACTATCTTAAGCTTATCCAACGTGGTGATAGCCTGGTTAAGTAAGGATAATACAATTCTATGTGATTGTAATGTTCTCAATTATTGAAGAAACAATTAGGGCAATTCTCAGTAGTAGAAGTATGTTGCTGTTGAATAAAGAGAATCGTTACAATTTTTCTAGTGGATATAAGACAGAAGGTGGTGTCTTCAACCCTAGAATTCCAAAGTTTTATAATCAATTATTTACTCATTCTCTCTGATATATCTATGGATTTCTAAAGTTGGAAAACTATTTTTAAATTAAGAAGTCATTTGCCATTTAAAATTAGCAATATAGAAAGGAACTTTATGTATAATCACCTAATACCATTTTTGGTTTAATTCATAAAGCATTGCATAATACAGTTATATACTTATATATATATATATATATATTTTTCCACTGACAAAGATAACATGTGTTGAGTTCAGAAAATATAGTTAATTTATAGAACATTACCCACTGAAGTTTCCTTAGTGGAATCGGAACTTGCTGTACAAAATAGCTGTAACTACCAGCACAATGGAGAGTTGTGAAGATGCTACTGTATGCAGAACAGCATGCCCCACCCCCCGCCAAAAAAAGAAAAGAAAAGGATTCATAGCAGACACATAAAGATATGCTACACATTAATAAGAAACAATGAAGACTATTGAATGGGAGGTTTGATTAGGCACTTCACAAAAGAGGATATCAAAATGATTTATGAACACATGTAAAAACATCTACCTCCTTAGATATCAACCGATATGAAAGAAACCCTCATTTTGATAACATAACCATAATGGCTAAAATTTAAATGACTTACAGGAACAAGTGCTAGTGAGGACACAAAACATTGCTTGGGATTTTAAATTAGTATCACAATTTAGTGAGAAAATAAAATCTAAGAATATTTTGAACAGCAAAAATTACGAAGTATCACTTATAAGATTTCAAGATTAATGAAAAAATGTTAGTATTTATAATACATTTGTTGTCAGAGTACAGTAATTTGAATGCTGTAGTAGTCTTCAAAATCTCAGTAGGTTAACACTTTGGAACAGTACTCTTCAACAGAACTTTCTGTTTATGAGAATATTTTGTACATGTGCTGTCCATTGTGAAGACTAGATGATACCATACGTGCCTACTGTGCACTTGAACTGGTGCTAATGTGGCTGTGTCACTAAAATTGTAATGTGTTTAAATTTAAATGTAATACCCAGTGTGGCTAGCAGCTACTGTATGGGACAGTACACCTCTAGAATATTATTTCCTGACCACCTAACACTTTAAAACAATTGCTCAACATCTATATTCCACACGGTGATTCAGAGACCAGGCACAATGCATCTTATGGTTACTCTGCCCTTTGGGATTTCATAATCCTCTACTTGCATCTTGTTAGTAAACAGGAGAAGACAAAAGTTTGTACATGAACGCTTTCATGAGCCAATCAGAACCACACATATCACTGTTTTCACTGTCCATTGATCAGAACACAATCACACAACCATATCTTGTTAAAAGGGAGGCTAGGAAATTAGAGATTAGTAGTATTCACAAGAGGAAAATGAAAATGGGCCTTGGTAACACACAGCAGTGTTTCTCACAGGCAGTATATTAGACAGGCAGGAGAGGTGAAGGTTAAAAGTCCAAACTTTGAAGCCAGATGTCTGGGTTCAAACCTGACTTTACCATGTATATGTGATCTAGACAAATTATTTAAACTCTTTGTTCTTCTTCTGATAAATCGAGGTAGTAAAGTACTTATCTGGTAGGACGGTTGTAAGATTAAATGACTGTTTAGAAAATGCTTAGGGCAGTATCTGACACTTTAAAAAGTACTAGGTTAAATTATTATATTATTATTATTACTATTATTAACAGGCTTAAGACAGGCAAATAAGTAAGATTAACAAGCTCAGAATCAGAAAAACATATGTGTGGAAACATTATGTGACAGATGTAAAATATTAAATATCAGTAGATATTCTGAGACAATTGGTGACACATGAAGAAAAATAAATTTATATTTATTCAATGTACCACAAATAAAATAAATTTCAATGGGTTACAACAATCAATATTGAGGTAAAACTTAAATAGAAGAGGAAAAAACAGGAGACAAGCTATGTAACATATTAGTAGGAAAATTTTTATTTGACAAATCACAAAAGCAAATATCATAATAGAAATTGATGAATTTGATATTTGGCAAGGTTAATTACAATCAAATAGACCCTTGCTCTTCTACCTGGGGATTTTATTTCTATACGTATTTTCTAGAAAATGTCACAAATGAACACTAGAATTTTCATACACTTATGTTTCAGTGTAGCATAGTTTATAACAGAATTTTAAGTAGATTAAATGTCCATCAATGGTTGTTGGATAAATACATGTTTAATATCTAACCAGTGGAATTCTATTAAAGAAAATTAAAACCAATTAATTAGTGCTGCATCTATTAACTTGGCATTTATGAAAGGTGCCTTTGAATGAAAGAAAATGGCATTTAGAATGGCACATTCATTAAGAATCTGTTACATAAAAATTTAAACATGCATAACAATAGTAGATTATGTTTGTGTATAAGTAAGTTTATAAACATGCAGGAAATGATGAACTCTGAATTCACCATAGCAATCTTAGAGGAAGGAAAAAACTGTCAATGAGGTTTGGTACAATGCCGAAGGGTCGTGAAGAATATTTTAGAAATAATGTCTGTACTCAGCTTTGTTGATCACACAGTATGTAATAGTTTATACAGATTATTAAAAAAATAATAATCTGAATAAACTACTACCTATTGCAGGTTATGTTCCAGACAATACAGCGAATATTGCAACCAAGAAAGTCATGCTGATATTTTGGTTTCCCAGTGTGTATAAAAGTTATCTTTACATTATACTTTAGCCTTTTAAGTGTGCAATGGCATTATGTCTAAACAAATGTACAAGCCTTAATTTGAACATACTTTATTGTTAAAAAATGCTCACCATCATCTGAGCCTTCAGTGAGGCATAATCTTTTTGCAATAGTGACATCAAAGATCACTGATCACAGAGCACCATAACAAATACAATAATAATGAAAAAGTTTGAAATACAGTGAGAATGACCAAAATGTGACACAAAGTGAGTAAATACTGTTGGAAAAATGGCACCAATAGGCTTGCTCGATGCAGGCTTACACATAATCCTTTAATTTGTAAAAAACATAGTATCTGCTAAGTGTAACAAAGTAAAGCACCAAAAAAATGAGATATGCATCTATACATATAAATTATTATCCAAAATAGAAAATGATGCAAGGACCAAAAAAAAGTACAAGAAACACTTATCACAAATCCAAATGAAATCACAGAAGGAGCATTCTGCTGTGCTAAGGTGTATTTTAGAGGCCTGAAGCAACACCCCACTCTTCTTAAAGTCATACTACCTTGAACTTAAAATATCCCTGAGAAATAAGTACCATTCTGTTTCCAAGATGTTAGTAATACAAAAAGGGCTATATCTATCTATCTATCTATCTATCTATCTATCTATCTATCTATCTATCATCTATCTATCATTTATCTATATTTTAAATATTGCTTACTAAATATGTGTGCTCAGGGGGAAAAAGCAGGTTTTGACTAGAGATAAAAGTAAGTCAGAGACAAATTTTTGATAAAAATGTTATCCAAATTTTGAAATCAGTCCTTTTATATAAACACTGAGATTCATAAAGAAAATATCCCTTCATTTTCATGGCATGTTATTCATGGCACTTTAACATTTTTCATCCAACTAATGCCTAGTCAATTTATTTAGGCAAAAAATATACACACACCTGCATGCATGCAAACAAAAACTCCTTTCATTTACTTCTAAGCGTTTTCCTTCTGAAACTTATTCTGTCTTATTATTGTGTGTATTTCAACTTTATTTGTGTTCTTTTTAAGCTGGAGGAAAATGTAATAAAAGCAATGACATACTTTTGTATATAAGATGTACACACATTATGTTTATAAAATTACAGTTAGTCAGTGTGGGACAATTTTATTTTATTTGTCTAATCCTCATATCAGCATAAAATTAGGAGGTTTCATTCATCATCTCTGACAGTTGTAATATGCCTGGTTTAGCAATAAAATTTCATAATGTGTAAAAGGGAAATATTATTTAACACAATTAACAATGAGGAAAAAAAACAAGCATGCACACACAAACTAAGTATTGGCAGCCCTCCAGAACTGCAGAAATCAGCAGAACTCAACTGATTCTACATTATAGTAGAGTATTTTATGGAAATAAATATTATTCTGCATAAATCTCAAATGAGTCCATTACAATCAGTGGTATTATAATCAGTAAAGTGTTACTGGTGTGCTTAGTGACTGTGATTGCAATAATTGAAAAAAAGTATTTAGAATCCACCAAAGATTAGTGATTTCTGAAAAATGACTAAAAGAAGTAAGTATCAAACAGTAGTCTTTGAAGTTAAGATAGTGAAAATAATATTTACTTGTCAGAAGAAGCAAGTTAGACTTATTGGTATAATAGCTCTACAAAATGTAAATTCTGTAACAGACATGATCTATTTGTTGGTGGAAAAATGCTTCAGTCTTCTTTTACACTGTAGTCACTCATCGTGGGAGGTGAAGTAAATGATCAGACAGTCAAATTTGGGAGGGATCATTGGGTGGGTTTATTAACTCAGACCTTCTTTCTCTTGAAGTTCATATATAGAGCAGCTCTGCTTTCTTCTAAGGGGCAGAGGTGCATAACATAAAGTACCACTTTATAGGGTGGGCAAATATGCTTAATTCTGAGACTTATTTAGTAGGACAGTTTGGCTGTCCCACTAAGTTCTGTCCTTTGACCTGATCTCTGTCAGAAATATATTTGACATTTTGGTTTCTATTTTACTTCAGTGATTTGTTTCTCAAATGTGAAGAACTTGGTGAAATTGAGGTGTACCATATTTTGAGGTCCACCTCAAAGATCTCAACACTGCTCAGTTAGTGTTGTAATCTATAACACTCCAACAAGTTTCATAAAATATAATTTACTATATTCTAACTCACTTCTGAACTTATTTTACTATGGGGAATATAGAATAGTTTTTACAATTATACCATCATTGACATAACAGTTCTGCTACGAGTATAATTTCTAAATATTCCTAAATTTGCGTGAGGCAAGCAAAAAGTATATCAGCCTTATGAAATATGTATCATTAGTTTTCCAATGATAATTTAGAACAGCAGTCAATACAACCTGTAGGTCAATCCCAGCCAGCCTCCTGCCTTTCTTACTGTCATTGGAACATACACACACCCATTCATTTACTTCTAGCTCTCTTGTTTGAAAAGAAAATCAATACAGCTGAAACAAACACACACAGGGGAGATAGAAAATAAGTCCTGGGAGGAAAGTCTGAAAATAAATTAATTTTTTTGACCATTTTCACAGTACAATGGTAAAATTGAGTAGGATGACAGAGACAATATGGCCCACAGAGCCTAAAATATTTACTATCTGTTTCTTTACTGAAAAAGTTTGCTGACCTCTGATTTCAAAGAACAGCCTAAAGACATGAAGAATAAGTTTTCTGTGTGGGATTTTCAGTTTTTGTGAGAAGTCCTGTTTACCTCCATGACATTTAGCCTCTCTTACCTTCCTTCTTTCTTGGTAATTTTCATGGTAGATTCATTGATGAACCTCTAAAGCGTCAATTTTACAACAGTTATTAATGGATGCTTTCCATTTCAAAGATAATAGGGCTTATACAGTCTTTATATTTTAATCATATCTTAATTTGAATATATATTTTGAAACCACTAGTTTGTCTTCAATGATATTACCTATACTGCATAGAAAGCTGCTGTATTATCTGGTGGATGGTAACTAGCTTCGCAAGTTAATCAATTGCTACTGAGGACCAGAAAAGGGAGAAAAATTGTAGTTTAAAAAATGCTTATTTTTTCTATAGACTTCTTTCTGTTTCAGTATGACCAAGTTTTATATTATGCTAATACACTGTATGGAAGACAAGTCACCTTCCCAACATAAAGTGATATTTTCAACAGTTTCATGATACACTGTGGAAATTAATCTTGTTAAATTCAATGGTTATCAAATGCCCTGAGTATAAATTTGGCCAAATAAAATTTATTAGTCGATGCCAAGTAGAGAAGTAATAATAATTAGAGTGAAAAAGGACATCTCTAACCAATGTCACCTTCTTGCATTCCTTCTGTCACATGCTATACATGTGACAATGTGCTCAAAGAACACTGTCACTAGGTTAAATATAACTTCTACTAAATTACTGGCTAGTAAACTCCAAAAAGGAAACCTTTCCCATTTTTAATCAACTTTATTGCAGTATAACTTAGAAACAATAAAATGCATGTATTTTCTTGAGTTTGATGAGTTTTGACAAATATCTATACCCATGTAATAACAACCTCAGTCAAGATGTAGAATATTTCTATCACCAGAAAAGTTAACTTCTGCTCCTTTGTAGTTAATCTCTCCACTCCTCTCCTAGGCAACTAAGGGACTAGTGACTAGTGGTTTTTTTATCATTGTAGAATAGGTTTTACTCGGGTTTCCATGTGGGAATTCCTTACTAAAGTTCATATATATATGTGTGTGTATATATACATATATATGTATATATAAAATATGTGCGTATATATATATATGTATATATACATATATGTATGTACACACAAATATATTATACACATATATACATACATATGTAATATATAACATAATGCATATTATATTAATATATGTATATATATTATAAAATACATATATACATATATATGTTATATATATTACAAATCCTGAATCTCAAGGAAAAAAAATAGAAAATCAGGAAAGGAGAAGACAGATTATAATTCTGTTGTGAAAGTCAGTTATTATCAACATAGAGATATTACCAATAAAATCAAATGGAATCATGATGAAAATAACAGTTAGAAATGCTGACGGGCGGAATCTAAAGTTAGGTTTACATTTCAGGGACCAGGGCTGCGGGCATGTGGAAGAGAAGAGGTTATGATGTAATCAGTCTATCTTGCTTGTGGCTTTCACCACATTATAAATGTGTGCTTGTTGCCTTTTTTGCTGTTAAAGGTAAGCTATTCTTACAGATAAAATGTGTTCTTAAGTTTATAATCCTAGTACACGCCGTACAAATCCAGTGGGTATAATTAGAAGATGTAACAAATCTTGAAATAAAAATGTCTTTGGGACTTCCCTGGTGGCACAGTGGTTGAGAAGCCACCTGCCAATGCAGAGAACATAGATTCAATCCCTGGGCAGGGAGGATCCAACATTCTGTGGAGCAACTAAGCCTGAGCACCACAACTACTGCACCTGTGCTCTAGAGCCCACGAACCATAACTACTGAAGCTGTGAGCCTAGAGCCCATGCTCTGCAACAGGAGAAGCCACTGCAACAAAGAGTAGGCCCCACTTGCCGCAACTAGAGAAAGCCTGCACGCAGCAATGAAGACCCAACGCAGTCAATAAATAAATAAATAAACAAACCATTAAAAGTTATAAAAATTAAAGTAAATAAAACAAAAAATGTCTTTAGATTGGTCATTTTGACACATTCTCTATAGTGCCCTTACCTTTGCTAGATCAGAATGCTATGCTGTTCAAATACTCCCAATGCATTATATGAAGATTGCATAACCTTGACATCAAACTCCACAAAAAGTGATAGAGAAAATGAACTCTATAAGCCTATCTTACCTACTATGTGATATGACACAAAAATTATAAACATAGTATTAGCAAATGGAAAGTAGCAATATATACAATAAAGGATACTGTATTACGTTGAATTTGAGTTTATACCATAACTAGAAAATAAATTAGCAGAAAAATCATTTAACCACCTTAATTTTGTAGAAAAATAATTTGAGGCAAGTCGATACCATTTATGATTTAAAAAAAATTTTAACGCAGGAGTTTAAAATCTGTTAGCACAGTGGAGCACATGCTCATGCACTCTTGCATCTTTGTTGTTGCCACGAGAAAAGCTTCCTGGGGGTGGCTGCTGTTCCTTCAGATCAGGGCCCAGAACTAAGACAGGTTTAGCAAAATTGTTCTGCCCCTGTCCGGCCACACACATTCGAAATAAATGTCTATTGTTCCATGCCCTGGAAAGCTTGTGGTTTGGTAGTTATGCAGTTCAAACTAGCTGATAGGCCCTTCTCTATCTTTCTCTTCTCACCTTCTTCATCATTAAAATTGCCTTTGACTCATGTAATCTTTGTGCTTTCTGACTTGTGACAGGGTACCTTTGTAAATGCATAGAAAGATTACAACAAAGGCTTTTTTTCATGATAGGGGTGGAACTTTTCCCTTGTCCTCTTGTCTTATCCACTTTTATTTCTGCTCTCTGTAGCTTGTAATATATAACATGTTATTTTGAAATATGTAATTTGGAAGATATTACTGTAAAAGTTATTTCCCTTCAGTGGGTGGTGAGTGCTGCTTAGGGAAGTTGAAATGAGTTAAAATCAAGTTCCCTGCACAATATATTATACAATAAATCTTGAATTTTACTCTCTTTAAAATAAATATTTGTCCAAAAGAATTATATCTCAATTTTGAATATGATTCTCTTTTTGTATAAATATATTTGACACATGTTTAGACTGATTATGGGTTAATTATACATAAAGATCAGAAGCAAAATTAATTCAAAGTTTTCAAAATCTATAGATTTGACATTATTTAAACAATAAATTTGACATGAGTAAAAAATGACAGAGGCTGTGAAAAGGACTATAAAAATTCCACAACTTTCTGACGGTTTTGCAAGGTCTCAAATAGTTTATAATTTGATTCATGTACTGTTTTCTTAGTAGTATGTGTTAATTTTTAACTCAGGCTTTATGAGAAAAATTATTAACTTTTTTATACATTGATCATTTTTTAATGTAATGATCAGAAACAGACTGCTCAAACTGATCATTATAGAAAAGTTTCAACCACATGTGCATCCTGTAGCTTTCCCTCAAGTCTGCCCTTTCAACGGTTTTAAAGACTTTTCTTAGTGAATTCTAAAAATATCTCTTGACTTGCTTCTAGGTATTTTATGTTAAACACTCTGTTTAAAGAATCCATTATCAAATTTTTAAATAAACTTATCTTTAATATCATAAACACATATTTACTCAGTTTCCACAGTGTATCAGCTATTATTGATTGAGTGGTGGAGATGAACCATTAAATAATGAGTCACAGTCCCCTTACCCTGTTGTGCTTACTTACATGTGGAACTTACAGTCGAGAGGCAATATACAATAATAATTAAGGCAACAGACAGAAAGTCTGTGTTTGAATCCTGCCTCTCAAACTGATAGCTGAGTGATCATAGATAAGTGGCTTAAATTCCCTTCCCCTTAGTTTTCCGCAAATAAAATGGGGATGATTTTGTGGATTAAATAAATTAATATGAGCAAAGAAGATATTAAATTTCTGCTATCTGGGTGTTTTTATTGCTGAGACAGACAATAAACAATGTATAATTATGTGGTTATATTTAGCTTGGGAGCAGAAAGGTGGATGTCAGAGCTATAATTTTTGTTAAGATATTCAGGGTAGACTTCACCAGGAATGTGTCATTTAGGAAAAGAATTGATGGAGGTGAGGCTGTGGCTGTTTAGGGGAAGATCATTTTAGACAAAGGGAACAATGCTTCGCAAAGCCCTGAGTTGTGTTTGAGGAACGAGGGGGAAGCTCAATGCCTGAAGCATGTTGAAGCAGAGAAAAGACAGGAAAAGATAAAGTCCTGCAGCTAATAAACCTGCAGATACTGCAGGGCCTTGTAGACTATTAAAACACTATGGCTTTTATGTCACAGTATGTGACAGTGAAGGTGGGCCAATTTCAGGAATTGTAAGTTTGTTTCCTATGTAAAAACCAACAAATAAAATATTACCAACATATCACAATGTGAGATATAAATCATGATCACCTCAAGATCATATAAATCATATGATCATCTCAGAGTAGAAGTAAGCATTTAATCAAACCCATTATCCAATTATACCTAAAAAATTGCAGAACCAGAATTAAAAGTTCATTAATCTGGTGTAAGGATATTTATACACGGTATTAAAAACACAACCTACAGTAAATATAATAAATAGTAAAGTATTGACTGTGATTCTCTTTTAGTTCAGTAAGAAACAAAACATTTTGTGTTCACTATTACTGCAATTCAGTAGTGTTCTCTGGTAGTATACTAAACGTAAAACAAATAAAATCACACTACAGAAGTAGATGTAAAACATTTATTAATTGCATTGGAATTAGTGAATTTATTTTGAGTGAATGGATACAAAGTCAATATAAAAATATTTTTCTAGATATCAAAAACAATGATTTTTTCACATGCAATTATAAATTGTATTTATGTAGCATCAAAATATCAAATTCTGAAATCTAACAAAATAAATAAATCTAAAAATATGTGTAAGATCCCCATAGATAAAATTGCAATACATTACAAAAATTGATTCTAAAAGGTATAAATAACTGGCATGTTTTGCCATATTCCTGAATTGGAAATCTCTATCATAATCTATCATAATCAACTCAAGGATGGAAGATGCCTTAGAGAACTGGGGCGGGGAGGGTGGGGGGGACTTGAGGGGGGGGGAGTCAAGGAAGGGAGGGAATACGGGGATATGTGTATAAAAATAGGTGATTGAACTTGGTGTACCCCCCGAAAAATAATAAATAAAAAAATTAAAAAAAATCTTATATAGATTTTCCATAAATTGATCTATAAATTTAATTTAATCCCAATCTAAATTAACAGCATATTGTGGTAAAGTTGACAAATTTATGCTAACATTAATATGAAAAAACAAAAAGAATATGTCTATCAAAACAAAAATAACAAAAAAATAGAATTACAGTTTCAGATAGCATGACATGAAGACCTTTAGCTATTACGAGTCATATCAATATAAATATAGATCAATAGAAAAATAGTACAAAATAGAGATGTGTGAAATAGTCTTAAATATTTATGAACATTTACTTCATTAAAAATGTTTTGCACCTGTGTGAGGAGTGGACAAATAGTCATTTCAATAAATGAAACTTAGTTATTGGAAATTCATATTTTTTTAATGAAAACTTCCTTCATACTATTCACAAAACTTAATTGGGTGCAAATTGCTGATTTAAGGTAGGAAGAAATACAAAAAAGCCTTTACAAAATAACAGGAGATGCCTTCAAGATTTTGAGGTAGGATTTTCCATGACCACAGCAATTCTAATGGAAAGGATGCAGATAAGAGGTGATTTTGATTAAGCTAAAGATACATTAGGAAGTGAAGAATTTGCATTTGGATTATAAAGAAATATTTTGCTATTTTTACTGTGACTAACAGCAAAGAAATGGGAGGCAACTAAGATATGAAGTCAAGACAGGGTATTATTAAAGTTGAAATCACCAACATGTGTGTGTACAAATGGAAGGAAATAACTGGAGACAGATATCATGATTCAAAAGAGATTTGTTAATCTGAGTCACTGCAGACTGAGGGCACAACAGAAACTGAAAAGCAGTTTTTCAATGAAACAGATAAGTTCCATGTACTTTATGCAACAATGAAGTGGTATTCAGATGATGGCAAAAGAACAGGAAAATGAAACTTGGAAAATATTATTAAGCCAAAAAGAGGGGTTGAAGATAACAATAAAACAAGAACCACTGCTTAGAACTGTGCATTTAGGTATAAAACTACTAATAATGTTTCTAAGACTTTTAGGATTTTATTAATTCTAGACTTAGAATAAGGAGTAGAAATGTTTTATTTGTGAGACAGATAGGTCTTTGACTTATAATTATTTTTTAAGTTATACAAAAATGTTTTATGTAGTCTAATGGAACATATGTCTCAAATTAAAACAAAACAAGTACATGAGAGGCTTAGTATAGGGTCTGGATTATAGCAGATGCTCAAATTCTTAGCATTCAATTTACAACATGCTATACAAAATTTAAAATTTAAAATTCAATCCCAATTTCGCACTTCTCATAAAATGTGAATATGTACAATACAGTGTAACTCAGTTTCATCACAAGAAAAAGATCCCTAAAATTCAATATCTAAAGTATTGACTATATTTAGATTGTGTAGACTTTTTGAGCTTGTTTAATTAAAAGGGAATTGATTCATTTGTCAAAATAACGTTGAGCCTATATAGCCAAAGACATGATATAGTATTTATTGCTTATAGTAACAGAGGATTGATTATTCCTTGTCATTTAAGGAAAATAAAAGTTTTGCCAACATTTTTGTCATTATTTATGTTTGATGGCAAAATAACTAAAACATGCTTTTTTTTTTTTTAACTTAATTTTCTTTGTCATCACATTTTAGTGTGATAAATTTTGTTGGAATATGAACTTTTTTTCATTCTTATTTAGTCTGAAATAAATAATGATGAAATGTCATTTTGGGGAGAGCTTTTTTTAAATAACTCTTCCTTCTCCTCCTCCTCTTGTTTCTTCATTTTCTCACTTGCTAGAACTTGTTGTAGGAATTATATGACTTTATGTCTAATAGTGCAAATATAAGGGCCTAAAACTTTTTGAATTTTTAACACCTTTCATGTTTCCTGTAGCCTCAACCATGTGGGGTTTATAGGTTTATGAGATGTAGATAATGTTTGAAATGCTATGTAAGTACCCATAACATCCCCACTGGGATGTGAAAGTGTGCATTAATAGAGGCAGAGAAACCACAGAATCTATATCACTTTCATAAACTCTTGCTAATCCTTTTTTTAGAGATATTTACCTGTTTAAAATTCTCCATTGACATATATCAGATTTGGTAAAAATTTTCCACCATACCCCTCATTTTATGCTTCTCGCTTTTGTCTCACTCACTCAGAGATCTTACTCCACTTAGATGTCACCCTTTTATATAATTAATTGGGCCTCAAGGTCTGCCTGGCTGGGCTTGATATATGTTTCCCTTCATCATTTTGGGTTACCAAATTTACCAAACTATCTAATTTGATTGTTTACCTGGAACAACCAAATAACTATAAGCTGGCAGAATCACCCCAGTTCCTACGGAGAATAGAACTGAAGCCATAACACTTTCTGTTTCTTCCATTTGTGCTTTCTGAAGCACATCTTAAACCTATAACTCCATTTTATCAATTAAAGTGAGTCACGGCTAAACCAAAAGGAACAACAAGATCGCATTTCATTGAGCTACAGGCTTTAGAGGAAAATATCCAAACTGAAAACGTAACCTATTTTTCTACTATATTTGTAATTTGAGAGCTATTTCTTCAGCCTATTGACAGGAAGATAATAAAGATGAACCTTATTGGTTACAAATCCTCCCTTCTTCTGTCCATGTGTAGCCATCATCATGTGCTACTTAGCACGTCCACTCTTGCTTTTCTCCTTCCTACACTCATAGCTATGCAGCTTGTTTTATAATTTCAAGATGACCAAAATGGATACATTTCCTCATATTTTCAACATTCGGGCTACCACTTAAACCATTTCTGGCACTGAAGCAATTGAAAATGTAGTAGACTTCATATGGACCAGATTAACATTTGTGAGAATAGCTATTCATCTTCAGAAAAGATTCACTTTGTGCAACAACTTTCTATTGTGAATAATAAAGTCCTAAACTATATCACCAGGAGGGCTAAGATTAGGGTGGTATGTCTATCTTGCTATCTTTATGCAGCTAACTTCTACCAAAGTAGAATAAGGAGTAAGAATGCCCTCCCTAGCTTCTCTTCAAAGGACTTGCAAACAGCTTCCTGATTTGGTTTTGATCTTCCTTCCTTCACACTCCTGGACTCTCTTTCTATTTGTGAAGTGATTTCTTTTGTTTGTTTTCTCTCACAAAGATATTGGTTATTTTTATCCTAAAGGAAGAATATCTTTCTGCTTCTGTATCTGGTTAGATTTTTCTTCTCATCAATTTTAGGGCCCGTATCTCTTCTGGAGATGCAGAATAGAGGAAGAAAGAAGATAATTGCAAAAAGTTAGTAATTTTTGATACCTGACATTTTAGGTAGCCTTGAGAATTGGATCTGAGTGATAGAGGATTCTTCCCTGCTTTCAGAAGCAATGGATTCTAGCTCGTGTGATATAATGTACAGAGGAAAGTCCTTTGTCTTCAATATAAACCATGAAAAATTAGCTACATGATACTAAATTTTTCACTGTCTCATTTTGCCATTTCTTTAACTTATTAATATTTCTCCAAAGGATTGGATTTAAATTATATGCCACTGGGCATATAATTCCAGAGTAACTCTGTAGGTCTTCTTGATTAGGTTCTCAGAATAGTATTTAAGCTTTTCTTTTCTTTCATTTTGTAAAAGGAAGAAAAGAAAAAAAAGAAAAAAGCATAGACTAACTGGCTTCTTTGAGTTCTGCTAAATGATTTGTTTCATTTGGGATTCGCAAATTATCAACCCCATTTGCAAGAGAACAATCTGATCATAGCTGTGCAGCTCTGTAGTTTAAATTAGAATTTTGGAAATCTGAGGATTTAAATTAAAGCTCATATCCAAGGTAACAGAAAACCCTCCACTCTACACTCATACAGTAATTATATATGAGAACCTGAAATTAGAAGCAGAAATTAGAGCTATATTCACTCAGCCCCAAAGAACAGCTATTTTTTCAGACCTCATAATGAAATGATTCCAGGTAAGATAATATATACGTCAGAGCCGTCCTGTGCCACAGTTGCTCAGCCCTTATTTTCTTTTCTCAAATATACTGAATCCCTTTAACTCCCTTTGTTATTAAAAAAAAAAGTTTTAAACTATAGGTTGCAATATTTGATGAAAGGTTTTGCCTTAAATTTAGAAAAAGAGGTAAAAAGTGCCTTGTTTAAATAAATTTTCTTTTGGTTTTATTGAATATTCATAATAGCAAATACAAATAAGAATTACTGGATGTCTCTAGTGTTGCTCATCACAGTGATAAGGAACATGACACTTTTATCAGAAAATATTATATAAAATGTGTTTTTCAGTTAATGATAAATGATTTTATGATAAAGAATATCCCGAGAATGTGAAAATATTACATGAAAATAATAACTAGCGCTTACCGAGGTCTTGTTTTGTACCAGACATGGTGATAAATAGTTTGCAAATATTGTCTCATAAAGCCTTGACAGAAACTGAGATATGTATATTTATATAAACATACATACCAGAATTTTACAATTCCATGCATACGTACATACATACACATATATTCCAGTTTACTGGACATAAAATTGACTTTCTATAAGTCACAAAGATAGAGTTCCAAAGCTGAGACTCCTCACCCCCCTTATGTAGTAAAATGTGTCACTTCTTAGTGTTCTGAACACAGTAAAATCAGTTTAATATAAAATTGATATATTTCTAATACATTAATTTCATGTTTTATGTAATATTGATTTTACATTAATATGCAAATACATATACAATATGTATAAAAATGAGATGAAGAAATGCAAATTGCTAAATTGAGTATGAGACCAAATTTAAATAGATCAACTAGAACCAGATATGACAAGACAACGGTTGCTAAAAACTAGCATAATCTTGGGGCTTCCCTGATGGCACAGTGGTTAAGAATCTGCCTGCCAATGCAGGGGACACGGGTTTGAGCCCTGGTCCAGGAAGATCCCACATGCAGCAGAGCAACTAAGCCCATGCCTGAGCCTGCGATCTAGAGCCTCCAGCCACATCTATTGAGCCCACACCCTGCAACTACTGAAGCCCGTGCACCTAGAGCCCATGCTCCGCAACAAGAGAAGCCACCACAATAAGATGCCCATGCACTGTAGTGAAGAGTAGCCCCCACTCACCACAACTACAGAAAGCCTGCATGCAGCAATGAAGACCCAATTCAGCCAATAAATAAAAAATAAAATAAATAAATACATTAAAAAAAACTAGCATAATCTTGAAGAAATAATATTTTGGTGTCATCAGTAGTGAAAACGCCTATGATGACCTTTTGGCATGATGAATGTATTTGTCTGACCTGCCTTGAGAAGCCCAGCAGATTGTAAAAGATCACAATATGTGTAAAGATTCACTAACACCTTTGTGTGTGTGTGTGTAAATATAATTTCAGTTGAGTCAATGATGTCTATATAAAAGCTTCACTGAGCATACATTGGTATTCTCATATACTTTCTTGAGCAGGAAAGAGGGTTAGATTATATATAGCTACTGTCCAATAAATTGGACATAGAAATACAAACTTTGGTGTTTCCTACTTATAGATTTTATTTTTAACATCTTTATTGAGGTGAAATTGATATACAAAAAAACTGTACATATTTAATGAAACTTGATGAGTTTGGACATATGCATAAACTTATGAAACCATCATCACAATCACATTAATGAATGTGTCTGTCACTTCTAAAATTTTTCTCCTGCCTCTCCCCTGACTTCTTCTGTGGTAACAATGCATAAAAGGAGATATACCCTCTTATCAAATTCCAGAGTGTACAATACAGTGTTGTTAATTACAGGCGGTATGTCATGCAGCGGGTCTCCAGGATTTATTCATTTGACATAACTGAAATGTTATATCCTTTGAACCACAGTTTAGACTACAGAATATTATAAAAGCTTCCTTTTCTGGAGTGAGTCACTTTATTTGCCATTTTCATACGAAAAAATGAAGAAGTGGGACTACATGAATTTTAGGCTTACTCAATCTCAATGTCCTAGTGTATAGGGAAAAAAATCCTATAGTAATCATATAGAAACTATAACTTCATTCATAATATTTTTGCTTTAACTTAGAATTACAGGCTACTTTCTTTCCTTTGAACTATAGAAAGCATTTGCCAATTATCCTCTCAATTAAAAACATAAAAAGTGTCTTCTTCACACTGTATTAATATGAGAATATAAATTGGTATGACCTTTCTGGGAGGCAATTTGGTAATGAATAGCAAAAGCCTTAAAAATGAACAAGAAATAGTACTTCAGAAATATATCCTAAGGAAACAATTATGTGAAAGAAAAGATCTACAAGAAATTTATTGCAACAGTGTTTGTAATAACAATAAATTGGAATTTTCCTAATTGACCAACAACATGGGAAAATTTGAATAAATGTAATTAAATATAATCTAGGCATTATAAAGCATGTAAATTCCAATAATACCAAAAAATTGAGTTTTAAAAATATCAAATCATAGTAGTAAGAATATAACCCATTAAAATATATGCACACATACCATATATTAGTCACTGTAGTTGTATTCAATGGCAAAAAAATTGACAAGAAAGTAATTGAATCTAACATCCATTCCAAATATGAAAATATAACAGAAAAAAACTTTAAGGTTGGTGTGTTCCAACCACTATTGAAAATAATTTTTAGATGGAAATCATTAAAATATATTAGTTAGATGCTATGTGACATTGTTAACTAAAAAAATAGAACATGCTTTTATTTTTTTAGTAAATTGATAATTTCAATGTCATTCTCTATGTTTTATATATGGAACTAGTGCCAAGTTTACAGTTGGGGAGAAGAAAAGTGGAAATAGTTAGCTTTTTAATCTTTCTCTTTAGGCTAAAAACCACTTAAGATTATGTCTACTGTTAAAGAAATGGTCTTAGACACTCCCTTCTTGCTGCAGATGGGCACCACTTCACAAACTGGAAGACCTATATCTAGACACATGTTTGAAAATAGTTGTGATTATGGTATACTTAATGTTTTAGAAAGATACCACTTTTCAAGGAATCTCTACATTTTGAAGAAAAAGAAATATAGTCTTGAATAACTATTTATACATGTGTTACAAGTACTAGAGCCTTTGTTATTACCTATCCTAGCCTATTCTTTTTATTCTTAGTTCACAGTGAAGGGCAGTGTGCAGACAACTGCCCGATGTTTCAGTACATTTAATTCTCATTAATTTTGCATGCCAAATAAGCCTCGATCCTCTCTATTTAAGTATCTCACTGCTTCCCCCAGACACAAATTAGAGTTTGGAGTCTAGAAGGATGTGATCTTGACTTTTTTACAGATAATTTTGTAGCTCCTAAGCCTTGAAGTATGTGGATATGTAATAAAATATTTACATACATGCAACTAATAGATTTTCTTTGCTTTAAAGCAGTTTATAGTCCACTATTTCCATAATTATTAATTTTATGAAATAGAATATCCCAGAGATTGACTTCTGGCATAACAGCCTAAGTAACTCCACTGAGCCCCTAAGGAACTCTATCAAAAGTGTTTAAAATTATTTGAAATGGTTAAAAACAACCATTTCATCAACCTTAAAAATTATGCTGTAAGAAAAACATTGTCAAGAATGTTACAACAATAACAGTAAGAATGATAAGGCAAGGCACAGACTGAGAGAAAAAATTGCAGAACATACCTGGTAGGGGACTGTTATTCAATATTTACAAAAAACTCTTAAAAGGATAAAAGAAAGAACCTGATTAAAACTGGGAAAGGACCTGGACAGACACCTCACCAAAGAATGTATAAAATATAGAAAATTCTAAGCATATGAAAAGATGGTCAACATCATATGTCATTGGATAATTGGAAATGAAAACAACAGTGAGATACTGTAACCAAAAGTGGGGTCCGGCTGCTCGCTGCCTAAAAGGCAATAAGGAGGCAAGGTTGATGGAAAGGAAAGTTTGCTTCATTTGGGGTGCTGGCAACTGGGTTGGTGGGGGGTGCAGATGCCTGTCCAAAGGCTGACCTCCTCCCACAAACTGCCCCCCCCCCAACAATCAGTGGGCAAGAGCTTTTACAGACAGAGGGAGGGGGCTGCCTGCAGAAACAGCACAGTCAGCTCTGACAGTCATCTTGAAATTGGTCATTGGTGGTCTGACCAGCGTATCTTGATTGTTTTAGGCACAATTAATCTTCAGTTCCAGAGACGGTTTGTTCCCCTTTCCTTGAGTCCAGTTCTCACGATTGGGGCAGCTTTTGTCATGGCTACAGTCTGGCCATCATGTAGTTAACTTCTTCCACCTGGTGGGGGTTTGTGCATCTATAACAGTTCACAGGATAGGGCTCAGAATGTTATCTATAGCCCTTGAGAAGGAATTAAAGGTCCTTGACTATGTTTAGGGACTAAACTATTATTTGGTCTCCTTTGACTGTTTTCCTTTGTTTCTGCATTTTCTCGCTTCTCTGATTAAATATATTCTTTGGCTAAAGTTTCTCCACAGACAAAAGGCAGGCAGAGGACATGTGAGGCAAGGACCATAAGGTCCTGCTCCCTTTCAGTACCACTACACATCTATTAGAATGGCCGAAATCCAGAACACTGATGACACTCTTGGTGAGGATGTGGAGCACCAGGAACTCTCATTCATTGCTGGGGGGAAAGCAAAATGGTACAGCCACCTTACAGATTGGAAGTTTCTTGCAGAACTTATAGTCTTGCCTCATGATCCAGCCATCACATGCCTTGATATTCACCCAAAGGAGTTCAAAAATTATGTTCACACAAAACCAGTACATAGATGTTTTTAGGAGTTGTATTTGTAATTGGCAAACATGGATGTAGTCAACATATTCTCCGGTAAGTGAATGTATAAATAACTGTGGTAAACCCAAACAGTGGAATATTATTCACTGTTAAAAATAAGTGAGGCGTAAACATGAAAAGACATAGAGGAAACTAAAATGCATGTTATTAACTTAAAGAAGCCAATCTTAAGAGACAACACACTAGGACTTCCCTGGCAGTCCAGTGGTTAAGACTCTGAGCTTCCACTATACGGGGCACAGGTTCCATCTCTGGTCAGGGAACTAAGATCCCGCATGCCTCACAGCATGGCCAAAAAATAAATAAATACTACATACTGTATATTTCCAACTCTTTGACAATTTGTAAAAAGTGAAACTATGGAGACAGAAAAAGATTATGCCACTGGTTGTCAGGGACTAGAGGGGAGGGAGGGGCAAATTAGCAGAACACAGAGGATTTTCAGGGCAGTGAAACAACTCTGTGAGATATTATATTAGAGGATACATGTCATCATACATTTGTTCAAACTTACAGAATGTAGAGCAAACTCTAATGTAAACTAAGGACTTTGGGTGATAATAATGTATCAGTGTAGTTTCACTGATTTCAACAAATATACCACTGTGATGTAGGGTGTTGATAGAGGAGGAGGCTGTGCCTGTGAGTGGGGGGACAGGGCATGTATGCGAACGTTTGCTCTGTACTTTTTAAGCTATGACCTTAAAATGCTCTAAAAAATAGAGTCTAAAAACAACAAAAAGTAAAAAGAAACACAACCATTTAAAGCCTCTGGAAGTGATTCTAAAGAAAAAGAGCAAAGAAAGAAACATCTATTCAATAAAATCTATAGCAATTTGTAAGAACTGCAAGAGACTATGGTATTTGAACCGAAACCACTTCTCTCCACCCTCCCACATCAGAGCATCAGAGACTCCACTCCAGACTGCTTCAGCCAAGAACAAAGGGCTCCCTTTCCCCCAGTTTCCAGTCAAATGCTTTTATCCTAGGGGGTGCAGGACTTCAGCATTTCTCATCCTTCTCCAGGTACATGTTGCTGAGGCTGAGTTCCTAGGTTAGTGTAGTTGAGGTAAGGCTTCCTTTATTACGCATAGCAACATTCATGGAATGAAGTCTTAGGGCACTGCCAATACAAAGCCTCAACTGCCCTTGTCCCAGATCAGGTGGTGGCAGTTCCAAACCAGGAGAGGAAAACTGAGAGGACCTTAGGACAATAGTCCTGCCCTCCACGTAGGTCTCAGCTGCTAATCATCAGTGCACATGCCGCTTGAAAAGTAGCTTGCCACAGTCTCCACCCCAAGCTCAGAGCCCTATCTCAGGATTTGCCTAGGGGAAGTGTCATGACTTAAAATAGATAGCTCCTAATCTTTTCCCAAAGCAACTGCCTTTATTTCCCAAAGAATATGGAGAAATTCAGCCATAAAGACTCTCTGAAAAACCTTAGGAGTGTGGTAAAAGGTAAGGGAGGAGATTCATGGAGGTAATGAAGGCACAGTCCAGATGGGAAGCTGACTAGTTTGCAGGATAGAATCAGGTAATGGGACAGTTGCTGGGGGCAGTCCTGGAGTCAGAATAGATACCAACCATGGACTTCAGAAACTAATCCTTCAAGAGAGCTAAAATTTAATTGGATTAGCTTGTAGAGCAATTTATGCCCCAGGGCATAGCTGAAAACAATTGAGTAGTCTGCCCACCCTTAGTGGAGTTTAACAGCACAGTGTGGTCAGGGAAAGAGAGAAAGAAAGCCCTCTCCATACCAGTGACATCCCAGGAGACTAGAGGCATATGTCACCCTGAAGAGCAACATCAAAGGTTTAGCATTGTGAGGAAGGAATAAGCAGAGTTTACTAAAACAATCTAAGCAGTCACTGAAAAATAAATAAGCAAACAACAATAATAAACCTTGGGGGCAGGGTGGGGCGGAGACAGGGGCAGTACCTAGAGTGGCTACAATATACTACATAAAATGGCCAGTTTCCAACAAAAATTTGAGGTTTGCAAAGAAACCAGAAATTATGCCCTATACACCAGGGAGGGAAAAAAAAAAAAAAAAAGGAGGCAACACAAATTGCTTGTCTAAGTGACCAGGTGTCATATTTAACAGAAATAAAAGACTTTAAAATAGCTGTTATAACCTTGAAACTTAAAAAAAGTCCAAGACCAAATGGCTTCATGAGTGAATTTTACCAAACATTTAAAGAATTAACACCAATACTTATGAAACGCCTCAAAAAATTGAATGGGAGAGAATGAGAGAACACTTCCTTTCGCTAAGAGGTCTGCATTACCCTGATACTAAAGCCAGACAAAGATACCCCAAGAACAGAAACAATTGACCAATATCCCATAGGAATACAGAGACACACATCTTCCGCAAAACACTAGCAAACTAAATCCAACAGCACATTAAAGGATTATTCACTGTGATAAACAAGAACTTATCACAGGAGTGTGCGGCTGGTTCTCCACAGGAAAATCAATCAATATAATACACCACATTAATAGAATGAAGAGAAAATTAAGAACACTTTATCTCAATTGACACAGAAAAAAAGTTGGACAAAGTCTGACACTTTCATAATAAAAACACCCAGTAAACTATGAATGGGAGAGAACTCCTCAATATGATAAAGAATACTTAGGGAAAACCCACAGCTAACACACTTGATGATGAAAGAATGAAAATTTTCCCCCTAAAATAAGCAGCAAGACAAAGATGGCCTTTTTACCACTGCTTTCAACACTGTACTGGAATTTCAGAGCAGAGCCGCTGCACAAGAAAATAAATAAATAAATAAATAAATTAATTAATTAAATAAATAGCATTCAAATTGGAAGACTTAAACCTACCTCTTAAGAAACTGGAAAAAGAAGAGGGGACTAAACTAAAGTTAATAAAGAGGGAAGTAATAAAGGCTAGAGTAGAAAATAATGCAATAAAGAGTAGAAAAAGAATTGAGAAAAATCCACGAAACCAAAAGTTGGTTCCTTGAAAAACATCAACAAAATTGACAAAATTTTTGCCACACTCACCAACAGAAAAAGAAAGAAGGTTTGAGTTGCTAGAAACAGAAATAAAAGATGGAGCTGCACTACCACTGAAGTTTTGGAAATTTTTGAAAAATTATAAAGGCGTACAGTGAACAATTGTATAACAATTTTATACAATTAGATAATTTAAATAAAATAGACAAATACTTGAAACTACCAAAACCAACTCAGGAAGAAAAAGACACACAATAAATTTAGAACAAGTGAAGTGATTGAAGTAGTGAACCAGACTACCCAGGCCCAGATGTCTTTACCAGTGAATTTTACCACCATTCAAAACATACTTTTCTTCTCTAAATCTTTTAAAAAGTTGAAGAGGAAGGAACACTTCCCAACTCATTTTACAAGGCCATTGTTACTCTGACATCAAAATCAAAGACATCACAAGAAAACTGTAGACCAATATATTTTATCAATATAGCTTTAAAAATCCTCAACAAAATACTAACAATCGAATCCAGCAACATACAGAAGGGTGATAACTAAAGAGTACACGACTTCTTTCTGACATGGTGAGAATGTTCTAAAACTGACTGTAATTCTGCTTGTTCACATCTGGGAATATACGAAAAACCATTGACTTCTACGCTTTACAGTTACTCCAAGTTCTGAAGTTTCTTTCACTTTTCTTTCTCCAGCTGTACCTTCCTTATAAAAGTTCTCTGTAGTCTGAACAGAAGTGCTGTTAAATAAATACATAATGGAATCAATATGTGTAATTTTAAGTTTAATAGACACATTGACAATCAGTAAAATTTATTTTAATAATATATTTTATATAACCCAATCCCCCAAATTAACATTTTGACACATAAAACCACTAATGAGGTCCAAATTGTTTACTTTTTATATGCTTTTTCATATTAGATATTTCAAATTTCATATTTTGGACTCATAGCACATATCAATTTGTGCAAGCCATATTTCAAGTTTGTAAAAGTCATGTGTAGTTGCCCAAAAGTCAAGAGTGAGTCAGGTATTTGATATAACAATGGGGTTAAAAAGACATTGTTACTATCTTTTGAGAAGAAACTACCTTGTTTTGAATGGAAATTTACATTAATTTTTTAAATTCTGAAATTGTGTTTTACCTTGATCTTCTGATGAACTTTCCTTCTATAGCAAACACTTACTCTGAAAGAGACTGATACTTTGAGCAGATAAAGGAGAATGTCATGCATTTGAAAAAATATATATAAAAAGAACATTATACTAATAATTTTCACAATATCAGTGTTAGTAAATCACAGCTATGTGCATTACACAGGTTTCACCTGCTTAAGGTGACATTTTTATGCATCTACGAATTGGATGCTAGAAGGTAAATAAATAAAATGAGCAGTAATAAGTAATTTTAGATTAGACATTGCTAAGTCTCTGCTTCCTTTGCTATTTTCTAATACTGGTAATGATTTAATATATTTAACAATGTTCTTAAACTTGGAAAAACTGTGTGTGTGTATGTGCGTGTGTGTGTGTAAAAATTCGACACAGACATAGACATTCATAGATTTTTTTTCATCTTTATTGGAGTATAATTGCTTTACAATGGTGTGTTAGTTTTTGCTGCACAATAAAGTGAATCAGCTATATGTATACGTATATCCCCATATCCCCTCCCTCTTAAGTCTCTCTCCCACCATCCCTATCCCATCCCTCTAGGGTCCTCACAAAGCATCGAGCTGACCTCCCTGTGCTATATAGCAGCTTCTCACTAGCCATCTATTTTACATTTGGTAGTGTTATATATGTCAATGCTACTCTCTCACTTTGTCCCAGCTTCCCCTACCCCAGCTGTGTCCTCAAGTCCATTCTCTTCCTCTGCATCTCTATTCCTGCCCTGCCACTAGGTTCATCAGTACCATTTTTCTAGATTCTATATATAGATTGTTGAATTGTGTATGTGCAGTTGGCCTGCTTCCTTCCCTATTAATCAATTAGTTTATATGCTTTATGAGAGTTACTGAAGACAAGAGCAATATCATTTTCAAAGTCAAAGTCATTTAATTATTCTTAATACGTTTAATTAAGTCAAAATTTCTTACCATCTGCTAAGATATTCATTATACAACCAAATCAAAGGGCCCAAGATAGATCTATGGTGTCTCTTAAATTAATTTCAAATAAAAACAATGGTCCCGTTATTACTAACTTGCCACCCAAAGTCCGTGCTAGATATTAACTCGCTTAGATTTAATCATTAAACGTTAAAGCACTTTTTTTTTGTTGTCAAGCATGAGAGAAAAGAAACTAAAAATCAAGGTTATTGGAAATTAATTGAAACCAGGAAGATTGGGAGCAGGTAATTAGTATAGCAGAGTGATCGTGTACCTGGACATAGACTTTTCAAAACGACAGGAGTTGAAATTAGAAGAGGAGGAGGGGCTACAATCAATAGAAGCTGGTGTGTGTACTTCTCTTTTATTTCAGCTTCCATATTTTATTTCATGTGAGAAAGATAAAAGCAGACATCCAGGAGCTGGCCTAGCAGTCAGAACTAAGCCTGGAGTTCTCCTTTTAAATGTTAATAACTTCCTAGAATATCAACATCAGTTAAGGACAGTGGCTGTGATGAAGGGAGATGAAGTTTGTCCACACACAGCAAAAAGCAGCAAACATACTGTGCAAATTACACAAACACCAAATATACCCCATCACAGCTAATCGGAGTGGCTCCTGCTGCTTTACCTGTATTTTCAGTCTCATACTAACATTTCTTCTTCTAGATAAGGTTCACTAAGATGGCAAATCATAGAATTTCTCCTGCTTTCTAGCAGCTTTCATTACAGAACAAAGCTTAGTTTCCTTGAACCTCACCCACCCCCAATCATTCAAAAGATCAAATTAAATAGGATTTCCTTTTCACACCTTCTTACGAGACACCCCACAATCCTTATAGTGTGATTTGCCTAGCTGCGATGAGCACTGTACCCGTCTTGTGTAACTGCAGGAGAGGTCCTAGTGGTCTTTGACTGAAGAGTCTTGTGAGTTTATTGGCAAAGAAATAACAAATTGGCAAAATGACAGTATCACAGTTTAGTTATTTATTCTCCTCTTGATAGGCATTCAGATTAATTCAGATTAATTTTTGATAATAAAAATCAAGGTTACAGTAAACTTCGGTGAACCTAGCACCTTGAACATATGTGAGTTAATATAAAAATTATGCTTAGAAGTAAAACTGGTGGATTGTATGTTGGAAATCCTTAACACTATATAGTAATGACAGATTTACGCTTATAGTGTCATATGCAATTTGAATTTGCGTCATCATTGTTAGAGAATTCCTGATTCTATATATTTTCATCAGTACCAAGTACTTCCACTGTTTGTTTTTCTCATTTTGATTATTTGGAAATACATATTATTTTCAAGTCTATTATTTCTCTGACCACTTCTTACTTTAGAATTTTTGTATGTTTATTGAGCATTTAGGTTTCATTTTCTGTAAGAGTCCTATTCATTTACTTGACTCAGTTTTTCCTCTGTTGGCTATTTGTTTACCTTTTAATTATTTGTATACATTGTATATATTTCTCTAATACTATGCTTTGTTTAATATTGTTTTGTAATTATCATTTTTCACATCAGTGCAGTGCCTTATATGTTAAATTTGTTCATAGTGTATGCTGTTTTTCAAAGTTTTCTTTATAATTATTATTCTTTTTATAAAAGTCATTTGCTTTCCACGGATTTTATTAAAACTTCTAGACTTCTGGTTTCTCTTCAGGCATGTAAGGAGCTTGTAGTTTTTTTTATGACTTCAATTCTCTGACAGATCATCTAAGTTAAGCTGATTTTTCATTTGTTCAGGCTTTTTAAGAACTTTTATTGAGATATAGTTATACAGTAAACTGCATATATTTAGAGTGTACAATTTGTTTTTTTTTTTCCTTATGTTCAGTTTTTTAATTGTAGTTAGGACAGAATAACAAGTTGAACATCTCTCAAGTGGGGTGTGTGTGTGTGAGCACATGCATGTATGTTTGTGTTAAAATTTTTTCGATAATGGAATTAGTATTTGAGATGTATTATAGCTGCTGTCTATAAACAATGAGAGTGCATTTAAGGATGCATCATGTGGACTAATGTTACTATTTTTCTTGAAGGTGCTAACCACCCAATTTCTTCCTAGAACGTCTTCTTTTTTTATCAACCACCACTCAGACACATTTAGCTGTCCCTTTTCACAGTTTCATAACACTAAGGCATACCTTTCTTATTGTACTAATTCCAGGTGATAATGACAAAGCTATTTTTCAGTGGAAAATCATATATCTTTTCCATTGATCTCTCCTGAGCAAAGTCCAGGAGACCCTGGCACTTCTTGGGACTAGAAGGGAGGAGGGACTGTCTTGGAAACCAACACAGAAAACTGTGTATTGGGTGAAAGTGGCCTAGAGAAGCAAAGCCATACTAATCACCATAAATACAAAATGTGGAGTGAGGGGGAAGGAGTGGACTGGCACGTACAGAAAGGCAAAAAGCAAATATGAATTAAAGCATATATTGTAAGACCAAGGAGGCTGGAGAGAGTCAAGAGAAAGCTAAAATGTTTCCAAAGGTACGATATACAGATAGACCCTTTGGTAGACTTCTTGGCCCTTGTGAATGTTCATATAACTCCTTAAAGCCAAGGCAGCAATCGGTGCCTCTGCGAGCAGTGTGCTGAAGGTGCAGTGCACAGGCTAGCGAGAAATGAACGCATGAAACTCTTCTCAACTTCATGTTCAGTGACAAAGCTTTGATAGACTTAAACTGGCCATATTGGAGGTTTTACACCAAGGAAACTGGCAAAGTAGACGACTTCAAATACACATTTTTGTGGTCCATATAGTGTGTGTCTGCTTATTTTAATAATTCAGGACATTAAAATGAGGTTATATAAAGTTAAAAAATAAGTTTCTGACATCCCTTATAAGATCATAAGATGTGGCTGTAATTGGCCCACATGGTTCAGTCAAAATAATGGGATGCAGCTAAGCATCAGTTAGGTCCTTTAGAGCATAAATGTGCTTTCCATTTCTCTCTAGCACCTCTATCTTATCTCTTTCACCTGATCTCTTTCATTTATTTGCATTAACAACCTGGCCCCTCCAAATGTATTCGTTATGACCTTTGTCTTAAAATCTCTAAGAATTAAAAGTCTCTGTATTGATGTAATTGTTCCTAGCCTGGTGCACTCCGTATTATCTCTGCTATTTTATTCTAACAGTAGATTCAGTCGTGGTTCACTCTGTAATGACAACCATAACATTAATAATAAGTTGATGGCAATAATAAATATAATGGGACGACTTTTTCACACTTTGTAATTGACCAATCTGATGATTTATCCTCATCCAATGTAGTGTGTCGCTCCATGCGGAAAACACGTTAACCATTCCTCATTGCTGTCAGGATACAACACAAGTTTTGTGTGGATACTGAAGAAAATTAAATTAGGTTTTACTATAGTGCGCTCAACCTGTATTATGATTAAAATGTCTACATAATTTGACTCAGAATGTATTTAAGATTAAATATGTCTTCAGGTTATCTCATGTCATGAATGAACATATAAATAATGCTATTTTTATAGTGTAAAAGATTACAATTCAGACTAAAAGAGTCATTTTATTAATCATTGATACATTTAATTTATTTAAGATTTATATTTTCTGTGCTTTTTGTTTTCTTCCGTTTCTCTACTGAGCCCTCTCTGACAATGGGAAGTAAAATAAACATTCTCAGTGCAAAGTTTGAAGTTTAGGGGATGAACTGATAATAACATAGGTAAATTTTTTATATTCTGTATCTCAAATATTTGTGAAAATATGACTAAGAAAAACACTCATTTCTCAAAGTCCAAGGGGATTACTATAGATTTTATAACTTAATCAAATATTATATTAATATATTCAATAAATGTTTTAGAATTGATGCAATGATACTAGTCTGTTTGATACATGCCACAACTGAAATATGTGGCAAAATTTTAGTTATTTGATTAAAGATGCTTAAAGTAAATTAATATATTTAAATAGAACAAACAACAATAAGATAAAAGTGAAAAAATTGGCTCACATGGGAGAAACATGCTGGCTTTCCTTCTCAGTTCTTAGGAATAAACTTGGAGGGTCATGGGGTGCTTGCTACAGCACACTAAAATAATCTCCATTTTTTTGAAAAGTGTGCATGAGGGCATGCGGTGGGCATTGCTGACAGATGGTACAAAATTAGATGGGTTTCTTTAGGTAGTAACAGTTCCTCAAAACTAGTTATGTTTAGGCACAGGCTGGCCGTAATATAATATTATAGTTATCAATTTAATTGATTTTTGACTTTTTTTTCTTATAAACCAGTGAGCAAAAATGTATCATTATTTAATATGTATATGGTTCAAAAATGCTAATGGCTAAAGAATTACAATGGACATCAAAATCAAGCCTATAAAAATCAAGCAATCAATTCATAAATGTATCTCCAAAGCTATTCTAGACAAAGTGCTAAGTAATCTTTCTTAGTATAATTTAAATCCTATACTTCTTTGTCATAAAGAAGAAGAACCATGGTGTTTTTTAACTGTTTTTTTATATAAATTTATTTATTTATTTTATTTTTTATTTATTGGCTGCATTGGGTCTTCGTTGCCCGTGTTCCCTGCACGGGCTTTCTGTACTTGTGGAGAGTGGAGGCTACTCTTCATTGAAGTGTGCAGGCTTCTTATTGCAGTGGCTTCTCTTGTTGCAGAGCACAGGCTCTAAGCATGTTGGCTTCAGTAGCTGAGGCTCATGGGCTCAATAGCTGTGGCTTTCCAGCGCGGCTCAGTAGTTGTGGTGCATGGACCTAGTTGCTCAGCGGCATGTGGGATCTTCCTGGACCAGGGATCAAACCCATGTTCCCTGCACTGGCAGGCAGATTCTTAACCACTGCGCCACCAGGGAAGCCCAACCATAATGTTTTTTAAGATATAAAATTATTTAAATGAGAGTTAACTAGTATATGATATATTATAATAATATATTAATAAATACTATATATAATACGGAATATATATTATGTGTAAATAGTAAAACTTGGAATACTGGTACAACAATAATACATTGTCAGTTTTGAATATTTGTGAAAAATCTGTCATTCTATAGCACTTTTGGTGTAAGCTGAAGTCTAATATTCACCTTAAACGAATTGTAGATTATATGTCAGATACTTCCAATCAGGTTAATTGAGCATATTTCTCTAAAAAAAATTTCTCTAATACCTGGAGATTAAACGCTGTTCAATGTTAATAACATGGTCCTGAGGAAGACAGAAATATGCTATTAAATACTTGTGCAAACACTTAAATGCTTTTTAAAAAAAAATTTATTTATTTATTTATTTATCCATTTATTTATTTTTATTATTTATTTTGGATGTTCTGGGTATTAGTTCTGGCATGTGCAATCTTTAGTTGTGGCATGCATGTGGGATCTAGTTCCATCACCAGGGATCGAACCCAGGACCCCTGCATTGGGAGTGTGGAGTCTTACCCACTAAGCAACCGGGGAAGTCTCTGAAATTTTTTATTGTCTTTGTTATTTTGCTCAAATACTGAAATTTTCAAATAGTGGCCTTTTTTTCTAAAATGCTATTTTATAATAAGAATATTACTCTTCCAACTAAGAAGTTTCCCTTGATTAACTCAAGAAAGAAAGCGTATAGAGGTTTAAAATTTGCAAACTTCATGAATTATGTTGAAAATATTTCCCACCCCAGTGGTGGATCTGACTTGCCTGAACCTAGGAATTAAAAATGAACACCCTTCTGAAAAACAAAATGTTTTTATAAACACTTTATATTGGACTTCATGTCCTCTGCCAACTTTACTTAAGATATTACATGTGTGAAAATCAGAAATATCTGAATGTAACAAATCTGCCATTTCATCTCCAAGTCCACTGTTGTAATGAGACTAAAATTAGGAAGTGGGGAGAGAGCATTTGGAAATATATCAGGGAGTCCCACAATTTTTTTTTAATTCGCGTCACTCAGCATGTGGCATCTTAGTCCCCAACGAGGAATGGAACCTGTGCCCCTTGCATTGGAAGCGCAGAGTCTTAACCACTGGACCCCCAGGGAAGTCCCAGGGAGCCCCACAATTTCTTTTTAACATTGCATCCATAGGTCACAATGTAAAAAGGAGAATAAATATAAGGGAGAATAAGGTATAAGGAATAATAGAATTAGTTTGCTTTGAAATGTCCTAGAGCAAGGTAGAAGATAGCATATTAAAATAGTTTTGGAAATGGTGAACCATAAGTTACAATTCTACTTACTTTATGACAGTATATACATTATACATTATTCTTCAAGCCATAACAAATACTGCAGTATAAGCGGCATCTCACTGATATATCTATCACCACTAATTCCTCTGCACTTGAAATAGCTCTGCTTTTGTCGATGGTGGAAAATGGACAACTGACACAATATTCACTGCATTCTACCTATAAAAAAACTCACTTCAAATGTAAATGTAAAGACTCATAAGTTTAAAGGGAATGGACTGAAAACTATAGTTCATGCTAACACTAACCAAAGGAAAGCTGGAACAAGACTTTTGTTTGGAAGTGTATCGTCTTTGCCTGAAAGAAATGACAATGTTCTATGCTGATGAGGCTGCTGGGAAATGGGCATTCTTTTATAATGTTTGTGGGAGTGCAAACTATTGCATCTGTAAGGAGGATATATTAGTTTCATTCTAATGACTATTTCAATATTAAAATTACAAATGGATTCACTTTTTGACTCAACTGAGAAATATTTTATGTATACACTTTTCTCATTAAGGTCATTAATTCCAGCATTGTTTGTAAAGCCAAAAACAATAATTAAATAAAATAATCTAAATGTCTTTCAGTAAGAGAGTGTTGAAATAATTTACAGTGTAACAAATAATGTTATAATGCTATAATGTGCTGCTCTAATCAATGAGGAAGCTCTCTGTGTACTTATATGAAAGTATACTCCAAAATATATTAAATGAGAAAGCAATAAACAGAGGAGTATATATAGTGAGTGGAGGGGAAGTATATATTCACAAAGTACAAGAATTTTCCTAAACACACTCTGGAGTGAAGGTAAGAAACAAATACAGTTGTCCGTGGGAATTCTGGAATTGTTGGAGCACAGGGAGAGAAGTGAGAATTTTCACCGGATGATTCACTCATGTGAATGCATTATATACACACAAAAAAGTTGAATGCAAAATTAAACAATGAGCATCAAAAAATTAAAGCTATAGTTCTGTTCTGGTACAAAGAAATCCAGTCACATTCGGTAAAAGACTAAGCATTCTCTTACTTTCGCTGCTCAAAACCTCTGTTTTTCCCTTTTCATTCATTCTCTTGCCATTTTTTCAAATGAAAAAAATTTTTGGAAAAGTTGTCTCATGTAACATTAGGAAACATAAAACAAAAGTTTTAATCATCTTTACTCATATAATGAAGTCAAGAATACCACTGCCATATTATGAAATGTCTGGAAAATAATACAGGGAAAAGGTTGATGAAGACTCTTGGAACAAATGCATAGGCTTACCTTTGAGAACAGCTGGATTGCCAAGATTCTCACACCTAGAGGTTTTTTGTTTTTTGTTTTTTTATTTTGTTTCTTCCCCTCATGGCTTTGTTAGGAAAAATGACATAGTTAATATGCAAAGATAGCTTCCATCAAATGAAACTGCGATATGGTCACATGCGAGGAACTGTGAATACCTTTTCGGCATGAACAAAATGAATCTAGTTTTAAACTTTATGGCTTTGAAATAGTTATTTTAATCATATGTAAAGTGGTTCTAAGTAGAATGATTTTACCGTTACTTATATTAACAGGGAATTATCATTAAGCTTTCCGTATGCTCTAGGTTCTGTAGTTTTATTTGACACATTGGCAGATGTATTAAGTCATAATTTCGGGGATTATAATCACTCGTGGACAGTCTTGTAGCAAACAGTACAATATAATTATACCCTGCCTCATTTTAAAAAATTTAATATAAAAAAAGTGAGTGGACAATTTTCATTCCTAAAACCTAACAGTTGACTTATTAATGGTCTCTGGACTTCAATTAAGAAAAGTAACCATGACTGTTAAGTAAATAGGTATTTTTACACTTTACTTAATTTCATTAACACAGCTTCAACACCTAGAAGTAGGTGTTTTTAACCTCATTTAACACATTAAAACTGATTAAATAAAAGAGAAATAATTCAATTATGTCTGTCTAACTCAAAGTGTAGTAGCTCACATAGAAGTTCTGTGAAACCCTGCCCAGAGCCTTACTCATTACACTCACATTATACGTTGCTGCCGTTGTACGTACTCAGTGATGCTATTGACTCCATGCTTGTCCCAGAGTTGAAATCCTCATCAGCATCCAGTTTGCCCATATCTGAGCTTAGACAAACTCTACCTTCTTGCAGGTGTGTTTTTACCTTAGGTCTAGAATCACATGTAAGAAAGTTATCTTTCTTGGGAAATTTTTTATCGTGAAGTAAAAGTAATCCATTCCCAGCTATATTAGTCTATTGGACGAACATTGTCCTACTACTAGGTACTTGGTTATGTGCGTACGAGAGTGTCTTTTTTAGAAGCTATAGCAAAGATGGATGAGTGAGAGACAAAATTGCATGTAATTTTAATCATATCATTTAAACATAGGTTTTTAGAATCTCTGAAAGTGTTGAGGAAAAAAAAAATACAGTTCCTTCTGTCTACTGATTTGTGTTTGAAGGCAGAATTCATTCTTACCAACTTTTATTGCTGTCACCAAGTTGGAGTGAAAAGATAAACTTTAATGGCTACTTCAGTCCGAGAGGGATGTTTAATGTTTTGTTAAAAGAAAAGAAAACAAAACAAAATCATGGGGCATCAATGATTCTTTGCAACATGTAAGATAGCCAGTGCCAACACAGACCAGGCATTATTATTTTTCATCTGAAGGAAAACAAATTTATAACATCCTATCCATTGCCATAACAGAGCAGAATTTTAATTAGGCAGAATATTGTGGCAACTTGTTCAAGGAACACGATTCATATTAGAGACATTTACAGATGTAAGATAACATAAATAGAATGAGAAGCCATTTCTTATTAATAAGTAGCTAATGGTAAAAATTTCAAAGCAAATGGGAACATAGAAATCCTCTTGAGCATATCATTGATAAAGGCAAAGTAGTTAAAAGCAAGTTTAAAATATGTTTATGCAGACATCTAAGAACTTTCTGATAATACTAGCAGAAAGATGTAACCAACCATTCCAAGGCAGGACGCATGAAAGAACAGCATGGTACATGCAGAAACTGATCAGAAGAGCAAAATCCTCTTGAATTAAAGAAAAAAAAAATAAGAGGAGATAGCCATAGGACAAGAGCAGAGACAATTACCTACCATTACTAAGATAAGGATTTTCATCATACCCGAAATTATATTTTGGAGTGCATAATTATGCTAGTTGGAAAATATATAATTCTCATTTTAAATTGTTAATATAATCATTGTCAAATTATCTCCTTTGTAGTTTTCACAAAGTACTGACTTAGAAAATTCTTTCAGGTTAGGGTTGTTTTTCTGGGTCAATTGCTGTCACATTTATAGACATAAAGGGACTTCATTTGATACAAAGCATACTATACAGAGTGTTGCTTCTGTCTAGAAGTGCATATTATTCCATGCCCATCCTCCCTTACATCTTATTAGACTTACATATATCTATTTGCATTTATAATTATCCAGTTCAGCTTTAGAACATAGTATTTCAGGTCACATTTTTCATCCTGTAAAATTTTAGAATAAAGTGTTCTGTCTTTATTCCTATCATTTTCTCTCCTAAATATAATTATTTTGTCGTATTCAGGGAAAGTATTAATAAATGCATTTTGCACTGCTATCAGTATTTGGTAATTGGAGGGATCTTCTGCCTGACATCATATAAAGCTAATGAATAAGCCTATAACCTTTGTTCCTGTTTATTAAGGACTATTGGGACAAAACTGGTGACTAGTTACTTCTAACTTTACCAATGGGTATAGCAAGAGTTCTTAACTTCTATTAGGTAATATTTTTGCATGATAAATATTGAAAATAAAATTGATTAAATGGCCTAGATTTCAGAGGTATAGTGTGACTACTTTTTTCAAAAAGATGTAATGATAAATCGATCTGCATATAGTTTTTTTGTGTGTGTGGTTTGTTGTGTTTGTTTTTTAATTGGCTGCGTTGCATCTTCATTGCTGTGCACGGGCTTTCTGTAGCTGTGGAGAGCGGGGGCTACTCTTCATTGCGGCACACAGTCTACTCCTTGTGGTGGCTTCTCTTGTTGTAAAGCATGGCCTCTAGGCTCTCGGGCTTCAGTAGTTGTGGCTCACAGATTCTAGAGCACAGGCTCAGTAGTTGTGGCACATGGGCTTAGTTGCTCCATGGCGTGTGGGATCATCATGGACCAGGGATCAAACCCATGTCCTCTGCATTGGCAGGCGGATTCTTAACCACTGCACCACCAGAGAAGCCTGATCTGCTTATGTTTTTGAAAAAAAAAAAAAGAAATGATATACGATAATGGGAACTTGGGTTCTCACTACATATTCCATAGATTTGAACAGCAATGCTCATTACTTATACACATGGTACTTATGAGAGAGAACATCATAATAATAAAAAAGAAAGGGTAGCAGAATAATGTATATTTCCCTCCCCCTCCCCCATGGCAGAAAATACTCAAAGAGATGATTCCCTGTTCTCTAAAAAATTAATCTTGGAGAAAAATTTTGTACATACAGGTTATTCAGTTTGGTTTCTGGTATGCTGTGCAGGTACCTTAGTCTTAAATAAGTTTTTTTTTCAGAACTATGGTTTTCATCAATTTCTTAAAACCATAACTTTCATGGCAAGTTCATGAAAGGTGATCAAATATTAGAAAAAAAACAAATATAGTCATTTTGCCTGAGAATGTGATATAGTCATAGTTTATATTTTCTTCAAATACTCTTTATCCACAAGTTTCATTTTAAAGTGTAATTATGGTCAGAACAGTGACAATGTAAGAACATGACATCTAAAACCTATATTTATTCTCCAATTCTGACATCCCTAGTTATTTTTTCTTAGTTTGCAAGTCAAAACAATATTTTCTTTCTGTGAAAATAGCAGTTTTAACCATTGTGTAAACATCACACTGTCTATATTTCTTACGTTTTATCTCTTTAGTGTTTGAATGGGTGACATTTCTTTTTATACAGGACTTAGAAAAAGACTGAAAATTATAAGAAGGACTTGAATAAGAGAATAAGAATTAGTGGTGCTATCCATGTTTAAAATAGGTTAACCTTCTATTAATGAAATAGTAAAGTATGTAAACAAAAAAATAAATACAAGAATAATTTTATTCAATAACATTCATTTACGCACCTAAAATTGGTGTGCACGTTTTACACATAATGTAAAATAGAGTGATGAATTATGTAAAAAAATGCATGGTCATTATTATTTTAGAAGCGATAAAGTGAATAGTTGAATATTAATTTATCAGGATTTTACCACTACGAAGGCAAACTTGCACTTCCTTGAGCAGGTCTATTTTTGTGTTAAGCTTTCTTGTTTTGTCCTCTCCATCTAAAGATAATATTATCTTTAATGCAGCAGGGAAACAACTTTTTTTAAGGTTTAGTTGTTTTATTTTATTTATTTTTTAAATTTTATTTATTTATTTTTGGCTGCATTGGGTCTTCGCTGTTGATTCTCTAGTTGTGGCAAGTGGGGGCTACTCTTCTCATTGCTGTGGCTTTTCTTGTTGAGGAGCATGAGCTCTAGGCCTGCAGGCTTCAGTAGTTGCAGCACGTAGGCTCAGTAGTTGTGGCACATGGGCTCCAGAGTGCAAGCTCAGTAGTTGTGGCACGCGGGCTTAGTTGCTCCTGGGCATGTGGGATCTTCCCGGACCAGGGATCAAACCCACGTACCCTGCATTGGCAGGCGGATTCTTAACTACTGCACCACCAAGGAAGTCTGGAAAACAATTATTTTATGATCATTAATAAAATTAGTTGCTCCAATGGCTGTTTTTCCCAAAAAATACTGTTTTCTATGAAAATTGAAACATAATTTGTTGACTCATCAGACCCAAACAAAAGTTCTATGAGTCTATCAAGTGATTATTACTATGATGCCTGGAGTGTTATAAAGAAGGATGTTTGAGGATATGGACTCTGGAGGCAGACTACATACTTTCAAATGTGGTCTGTGACATGTACTTATTTAGATGCCCATAGCAAACTGCCTAACTTTAGTCAGCCTCTTTTCCTAACTATAAAATAAGGAGGTAATCATAATGTAACTCCAAAGGATGGTTGTAGTAAAGATTCAGTGAGAAGCACTTAGGGCTGTGCCTACTACATTGTGATATACAAGTATTGGCTACTTTCAAGTATATGTGCATCATGATAGAGGCATTCGCTAACCCTCTGATGGTAATCATTTTATGTATGTGTATCAAATCAACATGTTGTACACCTTCCGCTTACACAATGTTATGTGTCAATTATCTCAATAAAACTGGAAAAAGCACACAAAAATAAGTGTCTACTATTAAAACAAAAGTGAGTGACCTTTTAGTTTTAATGATGTATTTTGTAAATATTAATAGTGTATTAATTATTTGATCCTCAAGTTCTCTCCCACTGTGTTTTATTGTGTTTAAGGAAGAGATAATCACTTCAATCATAGCTGATTTTAAAGAACAAAATCAAAACAGAGCAGAAAAAGATGGGAAAAGCAGGTTACGTTAAATACAAAACAAAACATGCTTTCTTAATCATAGGATATAATTTATAAAGTCTGATCTTCCATAATTATAGGATGAGAATATATTTTTAACCATTTTTTTTGGTCTTTGTTCTTGCTGGAGAATAGGAGGGGAAAATGTTTAAAATTTTTTTGCTTTGTTTTTTATAATGGTTTTGTACAGTGTGCTTCAAAGTACAGTCCTTGAAATGTTAATCCAAGAGCAATGTCCTGAAAAATGGATCCTGTGATCCAAAAATACATCACTCAATAAACAATTTGAGAAGTTATGAAATAAGCACACTTGCTTAACATCGCTTTTACACATCATATTCCTATCTTGCAAATCATCAATCCACTCTACACAACATTTAAAGACTCGTGGACCAATGTCCTATGCAGCACTCTTTATGAAAGCATCCTGTGCAATCTTACTTTGAGAACTTCTGATCCCACCCTCACAAAGAGCTAAGTAGAAACTCATTGAAGTCAAATATCACTTGTTATGAGTCAAACATTTGTTGACTTGCTGTGAATTTATAATAAAGAAATCATATTACTCTTTCATTTTGCAACATGTTTGTTTTTGTTTTTTTGGCCACATCGTGTGGCTTGTGGGATCTTAATTCCCTGACAAAGGATTGAACCCAGAATACAGCAGTGAAAGCGTTGAGTCCTAACCACTGGACTGCTAGGGAATTCCCTCATTTTGCAACAACAATTTCAAATAATCTCTTTGTTTTTCATATTATCTGGCTCGTAAACAACAGAGTCAAAGCATCAACCAAGACTCTGCAACGTGGCAAGGGTGGGGGAATCCTTCAATCAGGTAAAGAAAAATGATCAAATAAAACCACAGGTTCATACTGAAAATAAAATTTGGTAAATCTTTTCTTCTCTTTTTGATTTCTATAGAATGTGTTTTTTAACTCTGATTGAAATTACTTAGAAATGTTTGGATATTGGTTACCAGGCTAGCTTTGATTTCCAGAAAACTGAAGATTTACATCATTGAGCATCAAGGAAAATTTAAAAAAAAATTAAATGTAAACATTTCTGAGATGACTATTAATATTACTAAAGATTAAGACCTTTTTTTTAAATAAAGCCTTGACCCAATCAGGTTTATTTATTTATTTATTTGACTACATGGGGTCTTTAGTTGTGGCCTGTAGGATCTAGTTCCCTGACCAGGGATCAAACCTGGGCTGCTGGCATTAGGAGCACAGAATCTTAACCACTGGACCACCAGGAAAGTCCCAAATGGTCAAGATTTTGAATTTACTATGCTAATATAAATTATTCTTTGCCTTGATGACCAAAGGTTATCATTAGAAACATAAACCATTGTAGTAATGCTGTAGTAAATGATACTATTTTACCCCACTGAAGTATTTTGGCTATTTTCCCTTTACTAAAAACTCCAGAATGCTTCATATCTATTGTCTTGATTTTTTTTAAAGTTTAACCCTTTTTTGTATTCTTCCTTTCTCTACCACATATTTACTCACTGAATCTCAGGCCTGCCACTGACTGTTGTACACCTCAACTTGTCTCTGTACCGCTAGGGACTGGAAGCCTTGAAACAAGATCTTCTCAGACTCTATTATCATTTAGACTCTAAGTTTTCAAGAAAGTTAGCTAAAGGTAATATCTCAGATTCTGTGTTTTGTCATCTCACAGATGGGAGCAATATCATTGTGTTTCTCTTTTTTTTTTTAAGATGTTTTTGATGTGGACCATTTTTAAAGTCTTTATTGAATTTGTTACAGTATTACTTCTGTTTTATGGGGTTTTTCTTTGTTTTTTTGTTTTTTTGTTTTGGTTTTTTTTGGCAGCGAGACATGTGGGATCTTTGCTTCCAAACCCGCACCTCTTGCATGGAAAGGCAAAGTCTTAACCACTGGACTGCCAGGGAAGTCCCAATACTATTGTGTTTCTATGCAGCTTTCCTTTAGGAAGCAGAGGGGCTTAGCCACCTCCATTAAGGAGGTTACAATCTAGCAGAAAAGACAGACAGTTAAACATGTGATTGCAATTAGGGCTTTAAATGTATTGTAAAAAAGTAGTGGCTGCAACAGAAGTACACAATAAGGACACTTGATGTAAATCATTTTCAGGAGGGTTTTAGCCAAGTGAAACTGTGACAGAGGGGCAAAGTGTCTTACAAAACTGAATCATACTGAAAGCATTGTGTGTTCAAGAAGAACACAAGGTGAGATATTGGAAAATTCCTCCAAGAGGGTAAAGTTTCTGGAGGCTTACACAGGAGTATGATGTGGTAGAAGATGAAGCTCTGTAAGGGAAGGTATGTCAAGCCAAGTTTAAAATTAATTATAAGTAGAAATAACTTCAAGCATGGGCACATTGTGACATTTATGTTGCAGAGTAATTATTCTGATTGGCAATTGAAAATTTAAGTGAAGCAGGTTATGAAACAAAGAGACCATGAGGGACTGACAGTGAACGCTTCTCATTACCATGTACTCTACTTTTTTTTGCTTGAAAATGGATTTTATTATAGGTATAGTTATACTTGCTTTTCTTTAGATTATGAGATTTCAGAAATATTTTTCAGGTAATTAAATATACTTTTGTTCCATTATTTTAAATTGGTACATAATATTTCATATAATAAATAACTATTTTTAAAGTATTATTGCGGGGAAAAAAAAACACACTTAACATGAGATCTACCCTGAACAAAAATTTTGATACACAAGACAGAATTATTAACAATAGGCACAACATTGCATAACACACCTCTAGAACTTATTCATCTTGAATATTTGAAACTCTATACCCTTTGCATAGCAACACTTTCCCCCACCTGAACCCCTGCCAACCACCATTTTACTCCGTTTCTATGAGTTTGACTACTTTAGATATTTCATGTAAGTGGAATCATGCAGAATTTGACCTTCTGTGACTGGCTTATTTCACTTAGCATGATGTTCTCCAGGTTCATTCAAGTTATTATATATTGCAGGATTCTTCTTTTATAAGGCTAAATTATATACATATATATAAGCATATAGATATATACACACATATATATAATGTTTTCTTTATTGAAGCATCAGTTGGTGGCCACTTAGGTTATTTCCATAGCTTGGCTGTTGTAAATAATGCTGCAATTAACATAGGAGTACATATTTCTCTTTGGGATCATGATTTCAGTTCTTTGGATATATATTCAGAAGTGGAATTTCCAGGTCATAAAGTGACTCTTAGGATGCCAAGATTACACAGTAGAGAAAGGATAGTCTCTTCAACAAAGCATGTTGGGGAAACTGGATCACATGCAAAAAAAAAAAAAAAAAAGAAAGAAATAGAATCATTTTCTTTCACTGTACACAAAAAGCAACTCAAAATGGATTAGATTTAAATGTAAGACCAAAAGCTGTAAAACTCCTAGAAGAAATCATATGGGAAAGGCTTCCTGGCATTAGGTTTGGAAATGATTTCTCAGATATGACACCAAAAGCAAAATTAGACAAGCGGGACCACATTAAACTAAAAGACTTGTGCACAGAAATGGAAACAATCAACAGAATGAAACAGACTCTTCTTGAAGCTTGTTATTCTAAAATCCTTCCAAGTTATACTTTAATTAATCTATTTTATATTGGGGTTATATGCCTTCTTACTAAAAGAATACAATTAAGTACCAACTGTTTCAAAAATTCATATAATTGTAGTGTCATGTACTTGTGGGTAGAGACGAAGTAAATGGCTTAACAAAATATTTTGAAGGTAGTAAAATTGGTATTTATGCATTGACTGTGTGAGGAATAAGGGAGAGAAAAAGTAAAGTTGACTTTTCCATTTTAAAGAAATATATTTTCAAAATATTTGAATTAAAATAAATGTATTAAAGATTTTACATATATCTTTGAATTTAATACTATTGTATATACAGGGAGAAGACGAATATACTAAGACTGACTACTCTATTACTTAGGTGGTATACAGGTTCATTTTTAAAATAATTAATATTGAGCAGTTAGTTTTCAGCACACTATATTCAACATTCATTAGCATTTAGGGAGTTTGACATCTTCAGTCTTGAAAGTTAGATTCATTGATTTATTTGGCTGAAAATCCTGCATGCAAAATTATCAATTCCATATGCAAACATAAAACCCACATGAGATGACTTGTTGCTACACTTTACATGCTGTTGTTCATTCCAATCTTTTACTACATGTATTGCTTGAAGTAATCAAACTCAAATTGAAAATGTTGAAAATTATAAAAAGTATTTGTTTTAGAATTCTTTTTGAGAATTTAAGTGACAAGGTCATTTTGACTGATTTGCTAATAAGTATAAATGGCTTGGTTGATAATTGATTATTTGCATCAACTTCCAATTTCTTAAATTTTCAAACAGTCATAACAAAGGGAAGCCTGCAATTATAATAAAGAACAAAAATAAAAGGTAAAAACAATTAAGAATTGCACAAACAATTTAGGAATTCATAACATTTAAAAACCACTCCAAATTTCTTTGGATAGAAGTCCTAAAAATAATATGGGCATCTTAATCATCTAATTTAACATTTCCAGGTTTTCTATGTATGGATAAAACTGTCCTGTCTAGATTGTTTCTTTACAAGACCCATTATTCCTAAGCATATATTATTAATGTTTACATATCTAGAGTATTTATATCTAAGAATTTCCATTTATTCAACACACTTTTGAAAAGAATTCATGTCAAAGCACATTTCAGGCCAGCATATGAAGTACCCTCTAAAAAGTAGAGAATATTCCTAACACTTTCATGAAAGTCCTTTAGATGACAAATTATGGGTCTAGAATTTCATTAATGAGTACCTTACCTTTAAATTAGATACCAATAGGCAAATCTATTACTAAAGAAAGAAAAGGTTAGGCACCTGCTTTTATTGAAAACTAAAAGATCTCTGAAGAAAAAAGAACAAAGGAAATGACCATAACAAAATTGAGGACATACTACTTTTAAAGTGAATTTTGTAGATAGTCTCAAGGAATAATTGGAATTGTAGTTTAATCACCTGTTGTCGAGGTAACCAATGCTTTGTACTACCCAAGGAGTCTTGTGGATATATCATATATCTTTTTGCTCTAAAACCAAATTTAAAGCAGTCTGTAAAATATCATTTTATTAAAATAGCAATTGTTAATTACTCTTGTTAGTTTTCCCATGTTTTTTCTCATTTACACTCTCAATCTTAAAAACAATTCCTTAGCTCTTGATTACGGTGTGAGTTTTGGTATTTGGTTTTATCGTCACACGTCAATCTTAATTAATTTTTCCTTATGATACTTTCCTCAACATTTAATTTTATGTATATTCACATAGACTCATATTTGCCCTCAATTAAATCCACCTGTCTTATTCTGAGTTAAATAACCCAGGTTCTGTACATGTGTCAAAATACTTCTATTATTTTTTGTACTCTCCTTTGAGAAATCCTACATGAGCTAATATTTAGTAGAATTAAACACTTTATTTATCTCTGTTACTTTCTCAACATGATTTTTATTTCAAAGCAGTACACTCTCACTTCTAGAATTAAAATTGAATGCCCGGTGCAGACTACAATATAATTGACAAACAAGCCTTTGCCAAATGCTTTCTGAGACTGTACTAAGGATGAACCTCCATTAATGTGGTACTTAGCTTGATAGTTTTGAGAATTCTAACTCTGGTTCTTGGGAATATCTAGATAAAAGCTGTAACACTGTCTCTTCTCCAGTTCATTCCATCAACTTCTTTTCTAATTGTGATTAAAACTACTATATCAAAATCCATCACCAATTACGAGAAAATGTATGTCTGAAAATTTCCTCAGTGTACAATACGATATGTGTGGAGAGCAGATCGATCTTGGATTCACTGAGTCTGACCTAGTATTGATTAGCCAGACTGTTGTCTTTCTTCCTTTGATGAACTTGCCCTCTAAAAATACTGCTAACAATGGCATTAACATATTCATAATTTTTTCATTTGATTCTATATTCACTTATTCTCTACTTTCCATCTGACAGTACTTTGTTCATTATATTATTGCATTGTTATAATTACCCATGTTCCCATGATCATAACACTGTTTCTGATACCATTTGTATTTTGATTTTTCTTTCTGTCAGTAAATTGATCCATTATACAAACCTCTATATTCCAGTCTTTGTATCTGGAAAAAAGGATAGAGAGACAAATAAGGCATGACTTCTGTCATCAGAGAATTTAGTCTGGTTGAGTGATTAATAAGAAATCAATAATTAGATAATTGTAACATTATTTTGATTTTCTTGTTGCAATTTGTTCTTCTATTTTAAAACATTTATGATTGCATTCTTGTCAACCACATGATAAATATTATTATAATGAAATGTAATGGAATATCTCTGGGTCCTGCTAAAATATTTTTATGATGATATCATTAACAAAACATCCGCCATGTTTCCTCTAATTATATATCCCATTTACATCAAAATATGAGAAATATATTAACACATTCTAGTGGTGATTTTACTTGGAAATGATCTTACAGATTTTTTTTTTTTACTGTATTAACATTGTTCTAAAAAGGATACCCCCATAGTTTATTAACATTGTTATAAAAATGGGTTCTCTATCTAGCCAAGATGGAGTACCTGGCCCAGGAATATATACCCAGTAAAATGAATATCAAAACTGGGAACAAATAGGAGACAACTATTTTTCAATGTTATTTAACAGGCAGTATTGGAATTTGATGTCTGAAGGAGGAGGGAAATAAAGCGTGTTGAGCAACCTATGTATGTTGGCTTTATACTTGAGTTTACCTTTCAGATTGTAGTTTAGGAACAGAACACAGTGGTAACTGTGAGCTGGAAAGGTAGAACTTAGAGTTCAGGGCTGCTCAAGTGGCTGCAGTCTGTGATGTTAGGTTACTAGCAAGCGGGATGCTATTCAGAAAAGGAGCTCCAAATATTGACTTTAGGGATCCTTTTTATTTCTGGCTGAATAATAAGATGTATATATGCAAGGCAGTCTTCCATGAGGCCTGACAGAGGACAGTTAACTTGGAAGCAGGGACACAAATGAAGAGTTTAAAGGTCAAAAAGTGCTGGCAGAAATGGAAATTTTGATGAAACAGACTGCAGAGACCTCACTGAATAATGCAGGCACTCAACTGAGACTCCAGATATACCAAGTTTTAAATAAGATTATTTTAGAAAGAGTGAACCTTAATGTAAACAGTGGATTTGGGGTGATGGTGAAATGTCAGTATAGGTTAATGGATTGTTACAAAGGTACAACTGTGGAGGAAGATGTTGATACTGGGGGAGTGGATGGGTGTGTGGTTTAGGGAGTATATGGGAAATCCCTACACCTTCCTCTCAATTTTTCTGTCAACATAAAATTGCCTTAAAAAAGTAAAGTCCGGGGAAAAAAGATGGCGGCGAAGCAGAGGGATGTGGAATGCATCCCTCTCCACAGATGCATTGGGAATGCACCGAAGGACGCAGTCATTCCCACAGAGAATCAGCTGAACACCAGCAGACGGCCTCGGACACCAGAAAGGACCTCAAGGAGCCCGGCATAACCGGTAGGGAGGCATCTACGAGGGCTCAAAGAGGGTGAAGCGGTGGAGCTGTGGCAGACGGGAGGGAGTGAGAAACATAAGGAGGGTCCGCACCGCAGCTCAGCGTTCCCGGACCCAGACGTCGATCTGCGGCTGAACGGAGGGTCCGGGAGCGTGGGAACCGGAGAGCTGGTTCAGGGTGAGAAATATTGTTGCCAGTAAGGTGACGGACCGAGAGGACAGGAGGGAAGAGGTCCACGGCGAGGAGTGCCCGTCCCTGAGAGCTGCCCGGCCATGATGGCGGCTGGAGGCTGCACGCTCACGGGCGGGGGGAGGAGCCGCGCATAGCCTTTCTCTCTCTTTCGGTGCCTCTGCAACAGGCAGTGGAGAGACACCCTGCGGGCCACCTAAGGTGCTCAGGGATAACAAGCACCCTCAGGCACTCGGGCAGGGCTACATTAAAACCCCTTGCAACGCAGGACTTTCTGTTTACACCTGAGCCACCAGCGTCCCTCTGCAACAGGCACCTCCAAGCCCGACTGAAACAACAGTGCGCCACTGCTCACTCACTCCCAGGGGAAGGAGCCACTATTGTACCCTCTCCCGCCCCACACACCCAGGCTTACAGACGAACAATAAAGGAACCTCTGCTGGTCACAGAATAATGCAAAAAAACCCAAGGCAAGGAGAAGGACACTTACAGCTGAGATGCTAAGGAAACAGAAATATTAGTATCAATTCCTATTGAACTGGTCCATTCTGGGATCAGTTCTGGATTTTTTTTTCTTTTTCGCTCTCTTTTTTTTTCCTTTATTAAATATGATCTTAACCCTAAGGGATCTATAAGTTTTATAACATAATTTTTTAATGATATTTTTTATTTTTTATTTTTAAATTTTTTTTATTTTTTTGCCTTTTTATATACTTCTATATCTAGCTAAGTTTTTGGTAGTACGGACAATATATCTCTCACACTTTCCTTTCATCCCTATCTTTTATACATTCCTATTCCTTTCTTTTTATTTGCATATTTCCAACCACACTACGCTCTTCTGTTCCCCTTTCTTCCAGCCTTTAAGTTTATTTTATCTTAACATACTTATAAGCAACACTATCGATCTGCTCAGACTCCTTGCTCTATTCTCCAGATGAGGCACCGCCTTGGTATTTAATATTAGGTTTTTGTCTTTATCTTAGTTCTTAGTACAGTTGTCTAATTACATTCTGAGAATCTCCATTCTCTCTGGTGGTACTCTGGCTCTTTTCTATATTTGATCCTAGATTACAAAATCTCCCTGGATTAGTGTTTGTATGTGTAAGGTGTTATTTCTTTGTTTGTTTGCTTTTGCTTTTGTCTCTGATTTGTTCTGTTTCAGTTGTCAATTTCTGTTGGGTTTCTCTTTGAATTTCTGATAGCACACTGGGGTTCTGTCAGGTCTTTCTAGAGCCTTATGTCCTAACGGATTCAGTAATTCTGTGTCTTATACCTTTATGTGTTCCCTAGAATTAATATTTGTTTAATCCAATACTTGGACATTACTCTGAGGCTTGGACAGTCTTCTATAAGCACCTCTATCACCAGGACAAGCAACCCCAAAAGTTTGGACAACCATGAGGAAACAAAGAAACACCATGCAGGAAAAGGAGCAGGAAAAAAACCCACAAGACCAAATAAATGAGGAGGAAATAGGAAAAATACCTGAAAAAGAATTTAGAGTAATGATAGTAAAAATGATACAAAATCTTGATAACAAAATAGAGAAAGTACAAGAAACCGTTCCTAAGAACTCAGAAAAACAAACAGCAATGGATAACAAAATAACTGAAATTAAAAATACTCTAGATGCTATAACCAGCAGAATGACTGAGGCAGAAGAAGGAATAAGTGAGTTGGAAGATAGAATGGGGGAAATAAACGCCACAGAGCCGGAAAAAGAAAAAAGAATAAAAAGAATACAAGACAGTCTCAGAGACCTCAGTGATAACATTAAGCGTACCAACATTCGAAATATTGGCATCCCAGAAGAAGAAGAAAACAAGAAAGGGTCTGAGAAAATATTTGAAGAGGTTCTAGTGGAAAACTTCCCCAACATGGGAAAGGAAATAATGAACCAAGTCCAAGAAGCACAGAGAGTCCCATACAGAATAAACCCAAGGAGAAATACACCAAGACACATATTAATCAAACTAACGACAATTAAACACAAAGAAAAAATATTAAAAGCAGCAAGAGAAAAGCAACAAACAACATATAAGGGAAAACCCATCAGGATAACAGCTGACCTTTCCACAGAAACTCTGCAGGCCAGAAGGGAATGGCAGGATATCCTGAAAGTCCTGAAAGAGAAAAACCTACAGCCAAGAATACTCTACCCAGCAAGAATCTCATTCAGATTTGAGAGAGAAATCAAAAGCTTTCCAGACAAGCAAAATTTAAGAGAATTCAGCACCACCAAACCAGCCTTACAACAAGTGCTAAAGGAACTTCTCTAAGGAGGACACACAAGAAAAGGAAAACACCTACAAATACAAACCCAAAACAATTCAGAAAATGGTAATTGGAACACACATGTCAATAATCACCTTCAATGTCAATGGATTAAATGCTCCAACCAAAAGACACAGACTGGCTGAATGGATACAAAAACAAGACCCTTCTATATGCTGCCTACAAGAAACCCACTTCAGACCAAGGGATACATATAGACTGAAAGGAAAGGGATGGAAAAAGATATTCCATGCAAATGGAAGTCAAAAGAAAGCTGGAGTAGCGGTACTCATATCAGACAAATTAGACTTGAAAGTAAAGACTATTAAAAGAGACAAGGAAGCACATTACATAATGATCAAGGGATCCATCCAAGAAGAACATATCACAATGGTAAATATCTATGCCCCCAACATAGGAGCACCTCAATACATAAGGCAAATGCTAAGAGCTGTAAAAGGGGACATCGACAGTAACACAATAATAGTGGGAGACTTGAACACCCCACTTACATCAATGGACAGATCATCCAAACAGAAAATCAATAAAGAAACATAAGCTTTAAATGACACATTAGACCATCCCGACTTCACTGATATTTATAGGACATTCCATCCAAAAACGACAGAATACATGTTCTTCTCAAGTGCACACAGAACATTTTCCAGGATAGATCACATCTTGGGTCACAAATCAAACCTCAGCAAATTCAAGAAAATTGAAATCATATCAAGCATCTTCTCAGACCACAACGCCATGAGACTAGATATCAATTACAGGAAAAAAACTGCAAAAAAGACAAACACATGGAGGCTAAACAATTCACTCTTAAACAACCAAGAAATCACTAAAGAAATCAAAAGGAAATCAAAAAATATCTAGAAACAAATGACAACGAAAACACAACAACCCCAAACCTATGGGACGCAGCAAAAGCAGTTCTAAGAGGGAAGTTTATAGCAATACAGTCCTACCTTAAGAAACAAGAAAATGATCGAATAAACAACCTAACCTTACACCTCAAACAACTAGAGAAAGAAGAACAAAGAAACCCCAAAGTGAGCAGAAGGAAAGAAATCATAAAGATCAGAGCAGAAATAAAGGAAAAAGAAAGGAAGGAAACCATAGCAAAAATAAATAAAACTAAAAGCTGGTTCTTTGAGAAGATTAACAAAATTGATAAACCATTATCCAGACTCAACAAGAAAAAAAGGGAGAAGGTGCAAATCAACAGAATTAGAAATGAAAAAGGAGAAGTAACAACGGACACCTCAGAAATACAAAAGATCATGAGAGACTACTACAAGCAACTCTATGCCAATCAATTGGAAAACCTGGAAGAAATGGATACATTCTTAGAAAAATACAATCTTCCAAGACTGAACCAGGAAGAAATAGAAACCATGAACAGACCAATCACAAGTACGGAAATTGAGGCAGTGATTAAAAATCTCCCAACACACAAAAGCCCAGGACCAGATGGGTTCACGCGTGAATTCTATCAAACATTTAGAGAAGAGTTAACACCTATCCTTCTCAAACTCTTCCAAAATATGGCAGAAGGTGGAACACTGCCAAACTCATTCTACGAGGCTACCATCACCCTGATACCAAAACCAGGCAAAGATGTCACAAAAAAAGAAAACGACAGACCAATATCACTGATGAATATAGATGCAAAAATCCTCAACAAAATACTAGCTAACAGACTCCAACAGCACATTAAAAAGATCATACACCATGATCAAGTGGGGTTTATCCCTGGCATGCAAGGATTCTTCAATACACGCAAATCAATCAACGTGATACATCATATCAACAACTTGAAGGATAAAAACCATATGATCATGTCAATAGATGCAGAAAAAGCTTTTGACAAAGTTCAACATCCATTTATGATAAAAGCTCTCCAGAAAAGGGGCATAGAAGGAAATTACCTCAACATAATAAAAGCCATATATGAAAAACCAAAAGCCAACATCATTCTCAATGGGGAAAAACTGGAAGAATTCCCTCTAAGAACAGGAACAAGACAAGGGTGCCCCTCTCACCACTATTATTCAACATAATTTTGGAAGTGTTAGCCACAGCAATCAGAGAGGAAAAAGAAATAAAAGGAATCCAAATTGGAAAAGAAGAAGTAAAACTGTCACTCTTTGCAGATGACATGATATTATATATAGAAAACCCTAAAGACTCTACCAGAAAACTGCTAGCACTAATTGATGAGTTTAGTAAAGTAGCAGGATACAGAATTAATGCACAGAAATGTCTTGCATTCCTATACACTAACAACAGAAGAGCAGAAAGAGAAATTAAGGAAACTCTCCCATTCACCATTGCAACCAAAAGAATCAAATACCTAGGAATAAACCTGCCTAAGGAGGCAAAAGATCTGTATGCAGAAAACTTTAAGACATTGATGAAAGAAATCAAAGACGACACAAACAGATGGAGGGACATAGCATGTTCCTGGATTGGAAGAATCAACATCGTGAAAATGACTGTACTACCCAAAGCAATTTACAGATTCAATGCAATCCCGATCAAATTACCAATGGCATTTTTCACAGAACTAGAGCAAGAAATCTTATGATTTGTATGGAAACGCAAAAGACCCCGAATAGCCAAAGCAATCTTGAGAAGGAAAAATGGAGTTGGTGGAATCAGGCTTCCTGACTTCAAACTATACTACAAGGCCATAGTGATCAAGACAGTATGGTACTGGCACAAAAATAGAAAGGAAGACCAATGGAATAGAATAGAGAACTCAGAAGTAAGCCCAAACACACATGGGCACCTTATCTTTGACAAAGGAGGCACGCGTATACAATGGAAAAAAGACAGCCTCTTCAATAAGCGGTGCTGGGAAAATTGGACAGCAACATGTAAAAGAATGAAATTAGAACACTCCCTAACACCATACACAAAAATAAACTCCAAATGGATTAAAGACCTACATGAAAGGCCAGACACGATAAAACTCCTAGAGGAAAACATAGGCAGAACACTATGACATCCATCAAAGCAAGATCCTTTTTGACCCACCTCCTAGAATCATGGAAATAAAATCAAAAAGAAACAAATGGGACCTCATGAAACTTAAAAGCTTTTGCACAGCGAAAGAAACCATAAACAAGACTAGAAGGCAACCCTCAGAATGGGAAGAAATAATTGCCTATGAAACAATGGACAAAGGATTAACCTCCAAAATATACAAGCAGCTCATGCAGCTTAATACCAAAAAAGCAAATAACCCAATCCACAAATGGGCAGAAGACCTAAATAGACATTTCTCCAAAGAAGACATACAGATGGCCAACAAACACATGAAAAGATGCTCAACCTCACTAATCATCAGAGAAATGCAAGTCAAAGCCACAATGAGGTATCACCTCACACCCATCAGAATGGCCATCATCACAAAGTCTGGAAACAACCTATGTTGGAGAGGGTGTGGAGAAAAGGGAACTCTCCTGCACTGTTGGTGGGACTGTAAGTGGGTACAGCCACTATGGAAAACAATTTGGAGGTTCCTTAAAAAACTACAAATAGAACTTCCATATGATCCAGTAATCCCACTCCTGGGCATATACCCAAAGAAAACCATAATCCCAAAAGAAACTTGTACCATAATGTTTATTGCAGCACTATTTACAATAGCCAGGACATGGAAGCAACCGAAATGCCCATCAACAAATGAATGGATACAGAAGATGTGGCATATATACACAATGGAATATTACTCAGCTATAAAAAGGGATGAGATGGAGCTATATGTAATGAGGTAGAGAGAAGTACAGTGTGTCATACAGAGTGAAGTAAGTCAGAAAGAGAAGGACAAATATTGTATGCTAACTCACATGTACGGAATCTAAAAATGGTACTGATGAACTCAGTGACAAGAACAAGGACGCAGATACAGAGAATGGACTGGAGAACTCGAGGTTTGGGAGGGGGCGGGGTGTGAAGGGAAAGCTGAGACGAAGTGAGAGAGTAGCACAGACATATATATACTACCAACTGTAAAATAGCCAGTGGGAAGTTGTTGTATAACAAAGGGAGTCCAACTTGAGGATGGAAGATGCCTTAGAGGACTGGGGCGGGGAGGGTGGGGGGGACTCGAGGGGGGGTGGAGTCAAGGAATGGAGGGAATACGGGGATATGTGTATAAAAACAGATGATTGAACTTGGTGTACCCCCCAAAAAATAATAAATTAAAAAATAAGAAAAATCTCACACATACACACACAAATAGATTATGCTTACACAAATGAAAATGAAGCTTTATGATTATAATAAGAATATCCAGAAAACTTCCTGTGAAGTTCCTTCATAATGTTATAAGTAAAATCCATGACAGCATTGTGTGAATTATCGTACCTGCAGAATTAATGTTTATATGACTACAGATACTGATAGAAAGAAAGATAATAAAATAGGCTTGTAATAATAAAAAGTACTGCTATTCAATAGAAAAAAAAAAAAAAAAGTAAAGTCCTGAAATTTTGATAGAAGTGATGGTGCATGACTTCCAAAGTTATGCCGTAAAAGGTTACATAGGGCTTCTGACTGGCTTCTTCTACCTTGAGGCACTTATCTTTGTATCCAGGTATTATTCTCTAAGGAAACCCAAATCAGAGGCCCTTGAAGAATGAAAACCGAGGCCCCTGTTTGAACAGTCACTATCAACAACTAGACAAGTGAGTGCGTGAACCTTCAGATGATTCCAGTACTTGGTCTTTGATTCTTCAACCCGAGGCCATAGAGATAACAAAACTTATACAAGGAATTCCCACTCTGCCCTTTTCCACTGATGGGAATAATACATGGCTATTTAATGACAATAAATTTTGGGATAATCTATTACAGTGCCTCAAATATCCCACATTTGCACAGACCATTGTCACTGTCAAGTTTTACTTCTTTAATGGGCCACCTTAAGTTCCACTTTCTAACAATAAAATAATCACCTTGCTTAAAACATCTGCATGTTTGTGATTTTCATGCTACATTGTACATAATCTTGGATTTAACTCTTTGACTACCCCGTGTCTGCACCTGTGTAGCTGATTATGTCTGTAAATTAAAACAAACAAAAAAAAAAAACAAAATAACTCAACCGTGCTGACTATTCTCATCCTTAAATCAGGACCACCATATCCAATGAGACCTTAACATTTGTTCAGAGCACTTAAAAAAAGGTCATTTTATTGTATCAAGTGTAATAAATGACACGGATGTCTTGGATTCCATCTGACACAGTTAACATTACAACTTATGTTTAGATCTTATTGGAATTGCTGTTCTCCAGTGGGTGGTATTTTTTAATTTAATTTTTTGGCCACACCACACAGTTTGTGACATCTTAGTTCCCAGACCAGGGATTGAACCTAGGCCCTCAGCAATGAAAGCATGGAGTCCTGACCACTGAACCTCCAGGCAATTCCCCAGTAGGTGGTAATTTTGATCCATTTTTTTCTATAACTCTGTGGAAATTAAATTTAATTAAATTGTGTTTTATTAAAATTATCTTAATTTTATAGTATTAATATTACCAGATCTACAGCACCACCTATTGTTTCCCTATTTCTTAATTCCTTTAAAATCCTATTAAGGACTTCCTAGGTGTCACAGTGGTTAACAATCTGCCTGCCAATGCAGGGGGACACGGGCTCGATCCCTGCTCCAGGAAGATCCCACATGGCGCAGAGCAAATAAGCCCGTGTGGTGCAACTATTGAGCCCATGCTCCAAAGCCTGTGAACCACAACTACTGAGCCTGTGTGCTGCAACAACTGAGGCCTGTGCATCTAGAGCCCATGCTCCACAACAAGAGAAGCCACCACAATGAGGAGCCCATACACCACAATGAAGAGTAGCCCCTGCTCTCCACAACTAGAGAAAGACTGTGTGCAGCAACAAAGACCCAGCACAGTCAATAAGTAAATAAATAAAGGTAAAAAATAAATAAATAAATAAATAAAATCATAGTAAAATAAAAATAAAGCAAAATACTCAATTTTTAAACTTTTGTTGTTTTACCAAAAGAAAATGGTATTACAAAAAGGAAAACAAACATATAATTTTACTTAAGAAAAAACAAAGGATCATAAGGCAATGTATATTATCTAGATCAAGTATTGTGGTAAATTACAAAGGATTTTGATTTTGATTGATAAAACTTCTACCTCTACACATGTTAATTCTAATCTATTTGAGAAAATTTTTCAATTACAATACCAATTTTCCATAAAATATACAATATAATAAAATATGATTAAAACATGCATTTTTAGTAATGCAGCAAAAGTAAATAACCGATATGATTTAGTAAGGGAACAAATTATTAAAATAGAAATTATTTGTTACATAAATTTTGAACCATGTCTGTCCTTATATAATTGCCACATCCTGTGAAAGTATACTAGATTCGATGATACTTGACCTAGGGGTTTTCACTTGTACCAGAAAATTTTTAAATATATATAAACTTTCAGAAATCAATATTTGATCATCACTTCTTTGTATTTTACTCTTTATAATAACCTATATGGAATTAGAGTCATTTCTAATCAGGAGACAGATTTTCTGAAACTCTGTATAATGTTATATAATAGAGACATCTTATACAGGTGAGATGCCAGGGAAAGACAAGTAGTGTAAAGTAAAAAATGATAAAGGGTGTTCACAGAGATATACATCAGACCAGTCAAAAGCTTCATGGTTCAGTGAAGGCTCCTGGCAAAATCATTTAACACATAGTTTTAAAGCATTATAGAAAAAAATATTTTTACTCTACTTAAACAGAAGCTATGGTCTAGTGATATATATTGTTTGATTGATTTCTTTTAAAATTAGCAGTATATTAGGCTGAAAATGGAGAACCAGTAGAAGTGTTAACATAATTTATACAGGCTGCAAATGTTAAGTAGCTTTATTCATTGTGGGAATAAATCTATCCCACTGTTTGAAGCTATCAATTAAGTTGATAGCTAAAATTCATTGAAATAGATGTATAGCATGCTATTCATGACAAGCAAATGCTCCATCTATCACTACCAAGGAAATTATTGTAGAAAAAATGATGTGGAAAAGATAGTACTTTAGCTTTCAATTTACATCAAATTAGAAAAAGAGTATATGGTTCACTTACACTGAAAATAAGCACAAAGACCCTATAAATGGTCCTAGAATTCTCAATGTGGTTTCTTAACTTACTTCACTATTTTAATCAGCACATCTATAAAATCTTAATTTGTATAAGCACATTTGAAGCAAACATTTTTTAAGAAAAGCAAAAAAAAATTCAATATTATTTTCAGACAAAACAATACAAAGGAAATTATTTATTTCTTGTGAAAATTTTTCCCTTCATAGTTTTAAATGTTTTTGAGGCTGAAGAAAAACTCAAGTGATAGAAGTTGTGATAAAATAAGTGCTAAAAATGTATACATAATTTAGTTGAAATATGATTGTTATCATTATTTTATACATGGCACTGAGATCCAGAGAGGGCAACTATTAGTCCATAATTACCTGCTCCTATTTTGAATTAAGATTTTACTCAAACCTATATCATTTAAAAACATATGCACTTTCCCAAGTGCATTGTCTTATGTCAAACCATTTTGAACTGTAGTATATCATTAAGATTAGCCATCAGAAAAAGAACAACTTTTCCCACAGAAAACTTTATAATTTCTCAGAAAATATACTGTATTTTGCAAAATTTCATTAACTATCACTTTAAAAAATGGAAACCGTGATGTTATTCACTATAAAAAAAATTTAATTTACCTAAGTAGTATCTGTTGATGCTCTCATGTGTTTTTAAACAAAAAAGTTTTGATTGCAATGCTATCCAAATTTTATTCCTTTAAACAAATATTGATTCTTCTTTTAATCTACATCACTGCTTTTGTGAGAAATAAAATTAGTACTAATGAGAAGAGTTTTATTTCTAAATCCAGATTTCTCTTTTTATTTCCTTTTTCTTGCTACTCATTCATCTTCTCAAGTCCTTCTCCCTCTAGTTCTTCTTAAAGAAGTATTTCACATGAGAAATATACACTGTTGCCATATCATGAGAATTGGAGATTAATGATTCCAGCAGACTTCAATGTAACATTGTTTGAGATGAGGTTGCTGTGTTCATATTTGAGTATGTTAGAGACAAGATGTTAATTATGACCTGAGAAACTCACACTTCTACTGGGCAGTTGTTTTGTTGTTATAGCTCTTGTTTACAACTATTTCCCTAGAGAACCAAAATATCACTTTCTGTTACCTCTATCTGTTGACAACGTGTGTAGTTCTGTCTACTAGATTGACACCATATATATGTTATATTGTATTATTGTTCAAAACATCGCTGCTCCTCCTGAGGAAGGATTATACTGCTGTACCCTATCAATGTCAATGTTGGCAGTGCAATTTGCAGGGTTCTCTCTGCAGAAGGATTATACTTCCATTCCTGCCCAATTATCTCAGACGTAGTCATTGTGATTTGTGATGATGCGTCCAAAAACTGAATTATGCATCCTTGGGGTCTGAAATCAGGGGAGGTCATATAAATCATTTTAGCCAAGGGTGGAGGTGATACGTGTCACTCTTAAAGCTTTAAAAGCTCACACTTAACCTTATTTCTTTATTCCTTCTGCCAAGCAAATCTCCCACAGAGACTCTGCATCTTCAGCCTGGACCAGGAGGGAGGATAACAGAACAGAGATGCATTCATCTTGCAATTGACATTCAGCATGAGATAGAAATAAATTGTCTTTTCAGAAACCATTGAGCTTTACAGTTGTTTATTAACACAATGTAACACAATTATATCCAGACTAATACACATTGTAACTGAAAATTCTTAAAATCAAATTTGGAACAAAATGAAAACTATCTTAGTGTGGCACAAAAGTCTTAATGACCTAGAAATGATGTGACCTGCTTTATTCTGAAGGTCAATATTTTTTTTATGATAGCATCCATGTGATGAGAAATAAATTTTTGGTCAAAGAAATTTATCTAGATATTTCACTTTATGGCACTGTGATTGATTTTTTTTTCATGTTGCAATCACTTATATTGGTACTATAAGTTCAGAAACGATGGCTGTATAAAGACACACAATTTCAGTCAAATTGATTTTGGGGATTGTATTAGTAAGGGTTATCCAGAGAGACAGAATCAATAGAGACAAAATAACCAAAACCATAGTTGGGGTTATCCAGAGAGACAGTCAGACTTATCCAGAGAGACAGGGTCAATATTTATTATAAGGAGTTGGCTTACACAATTATGTTGGCTGACAAGTCCAGAATCAGCAGTGGGGTTCACAAAGCTGGAGACTCTGGACAGGTGATAGTGCAGATGAAGACTGACGTCAGTCTGCTGGAGAATCCCCTCTTGCTCTGTTCAGGGAGTCAAGTAATTTTTTTTTTTTCTATTCAAGTCTTCATTTGATTGGATGATGTCATGTTATGGAGGGCAATCTGCTTTATTCACAGTTTACTGACTTAATATGTTAACTCATCAAAAACACCCTCCAAGTTGACCCAAAATTAACCATCATGGGGATGTATCTATATCTATCTATTTATCTAGATTTAGATAGAAAGAAAGATAGATGATAGATAGATAGATAATAGATAAACAGGCTAAATAAGAGTTGGTAATTATCTTGAGGATATTAATAATAAGGGATGGTTTCACTTTTTATTTGGAAAATTTTAAATTTTATGTTATTACCTAGTCACTCAAAACTATAAGCTTATACATAATCAATCTCTTAATTACATTGATACTACTATTTATACAGTTGTAAATCTGACTGTAGCTGTCTGTATTAATTTTAATATAACTCAATAGGCATTGCTTTTGCATTTGAGACTTAGTTTTAGATCTTTAAATGGAAATTTACTGATAAATATTTGAAAATTCTAGTAATATTATAAAAAAGAAAATCAATTCCAAAAGGGAAAGAAACTACTTTTGCTTCTAGGTAGCATATTCTTTATAATATTTATTATTAAGCCAACAAAAAAATATTACAAGCTAATAATTTCATTTTGAATCAACATTTATATGGTTATCTCCTTATAAAGCATTTAAATTTAACTGCAAGATGTGACACTTCCCAGCAATCTTTGATAAACATAATTCAAATATTTTGCTGTTGCTTTTCCCCCCAAAAGAAAAAATAATGTCATAAAATTAGCATTGTAGATGGTTTGGAAATGATATATAATCCCATCCACTTATTTTTGCCAGAATTAGCAAGGTTATTATTATTTTTTTAATTCAGCAACTATGGGGTCATGTATTATCTTTTTAGCATCTCATTTCCCCCCAGAAGAACCATACTGGGTTATTCCTCTCAATTCATGTTCTCAGTTTAACAACCCATCCAATATTTAATGAGCATAAGCTCTAAGTACAATTCGCTAGACATAGTGGAGAGGAGTTGTGTTTATGGAGAAAGATTAGAAAGTCATTGCTGCTCTTTCCCACTCTGAAATGTGATATGAGCTTTTTATCATAAATGTACAGATAAAATATTCAGATCATTTACATTAAGTATTAATAACAATACTAGTCATTGGCAATGAGAAACACATTATTTTATACTTTATTGTTATATAGTTAGAAGGGCTACAATTTAGAAATAGACTCCTTTGCCCTTTATCTGTATTTGTCGTCTATACTTCTAAAAATGCAAAATTTCATTAAATTAGCAAAAATGTGATTTTAATACCTCTGTATGTCTCAAAACTTCATATGGTGATTTGAGTTTTTTAAAACTGAATTATCAAAAATATCTCTTGTTTTTTCTATTTTTTTAAGAACTTTTATTGAGGTACAGTTAACATACAATAAACTGCATATCCTTAGAGTGTACTATTTGGTATCCCAGTCTCCCAATTCATTCCCCCTCAATCCTCCTCGCTTTCCCCACTTGGTGTCCATATGTTTGTTCTCTACAACCGTGTTTTTTCTAACATAGAAATCCAACCCAAGCACAGGTAAGGAATGATGTCTTAGACAAGTGAGAAATATTTAATTATTTCTTTAGAGTTCTAAGCAATCTTTTCTTATCTATACTGATCTACTCTGATTTCATTATAGAGTTCAATATTACTCACAGTTGCATTTTAGGAATTTTTGTTGTTTTCAAACAAATATTCCTTTAGTAGATTTCTTTAAAATATATTGTACATCCACAAAATGCTAGTGACAATTATCCTATACCCAGTTTTCATCTAAAAACAAGGAAACCAGAGCATCATGAAATACTCTTTGTAGGAGCAAATATCATGTCTTCCCTCATGAGGAGACTACAGTTTATTTACAGTCAATTTATAATATGTTGTCATAATCTCTCTATACAGTTTTCTCCAAACAGGATTTAACACTGCTGGATGAAATTCATTTACTGACTTCTGTGGTGTAAGATTGATTCTGTTAATAATCGGATATTTATTTAGCTTTCACTGTGGTTTAAAAGAAGTTGCCTCAGTTGACGCAGGCAGAATAGGATTCGAACTATTCAAAATAAAAGAAGTATTAAAATTGCATAAAAGGAACTAAAGATCTAATTTATTTTTTAAAAAAGATCTAATTTAGTGACTTGAATTTTTTCCAGTGTTTCTATATGAGTTTTACCAATAGTTTACAAATAAGATAATCATATAATTAATCATATGATGGTACATTTGAGAGTAAAAGGAGTCTTCTTAATAAATTAGATTTTTTAAGAGCAATAAGTAGGTTCCTTGGAAAACAGGACATAGGTTCAACTTATCTAGAAATATCTTAAGGAGAGGTGTCAGTTTCTTAAGCATAGTATCTTCAGCACCTAGTCTGGCACATAATAGGTACTTAGTAAAAACAAACTTAAATGCTGGATATTGTTCAAAAAGTAATCATTATGCCTTCTTTTTTTAAAATTAATTAATGAATTTTATTGGCTGTGTTGGGTCTTTGTCGCCGTGCGCAGGCTTTCTTTAGTTGCGGTGAGTGAGGGCAACTCTTCGTTCTGGTGCGCGGGCTCCTCATTGCTGTGCCTTCTCTTGTTGCAGAGCACGGGCTCTAGGTGCATGGGCTTCAGCAGTTGCAGCACATGGGCTCAATAGTTGTGGCTCACGGGCTTTAAAGCGCAGACTCAATAGTTGTGGCACACGGGCTTAGTTGTTCCACGGCATGTGGGATCTTCCTGGAGCAGGGATCTAACCCGTGTCCCCTGCATTGGCGGCAGATTCTTAACCACTGCTCCACCTAGGAAGCCCATTATGCCTTCTTTATGGTCGTTTATTTATTACAAATGTTGCTTATTACACCTGTAATTCAAATTCTATTAATTGTGACATTTTAGAGAATCATTGGTATGTTAATCACTTTAGCTCAATTTATATTCTGTGAAATAGTATTGACTATGCTGTATTATTATTCACTTACCCTTTTTTGTAATCAGTTTCTGCATCAAACAATATACATACACATTAACCTCATTTATCTAGAGGCAAGTGTGACAGAAGTAGAATAGTAGAAAAGTTTTGTAACTTGCCTTTAAGTGCCAGTGTCAACAATTAGGGAATTTGCAAATGTGTTTGTTTCTATCTCATTGCTACTCATGACATCAAGGAATGTGATACTCTGAAATAAAGTATAATGATGTTCAAATAATTAAAGTCCAAATAGAATCTTCAATCTTGTTAACCCAGTTTCCGAATGAGGTGTATGCTTATAAAATTATAATAAGATGTTCAATAGGAAAACTTTGAAAATCTTCTTTGAAGAAAAAACAGAATATAATTTGACTACCTATTAGATAACTTATGTTTATGAAATTATAATGTCATCTACAATTTAAGAAAAGTAAAACTTCATCCTCAAACATATTGTAATAAGATGAGCAGAATTATTTTACAAAACATGTGAATGGGACATAAGTAGGAAGTCTAATTAAAGATTTTAAAAAAGGTGACAAGGTTGAGACTATTAAAAACTTAGAATGGGGACTTCCCTGGCAGTCCAGTGGTTACGACTTCACCTTCCAATGCAGGGGTACGGGTTCGATTCCTGACCGGGGAGCTGAGATCCCACATGCCTCTCAACCCAAAAACCAAAATGTAGAAGCAGTGTTGTAACAAATTCAATAAAGACTTTAAAAATGGTCCACATGAAAAAAAAAATCTTAAAAAAAAAACACAACTTAGAATTGAATCCCAATTCATTCCTGGCACAGCATGGTAAATTAAGGGAGCCAATGTAAGAATTCTAGTAAGGTCAATGGTGTGGCATAAGGAGAGCTGGATTGCCTCTGTCAAGTATTTATCTGTTCAACATGAGCTAATCATTTAATTTTCATTTTATCTGTTTCTTCAACTGAAAAATTAAGTAGTGGATAAATAAGAATTTCTAAAAATCTATTCAGGGCAACCACTGGCATACATAATAGTCTTTCAAAAATTATGTTGTGTTTTGGGATCCAATCTCAGATCATCCAATCATTTACACTGCCATTATGAGAAGCATCACTGCAACAAAACAGCATGCTTAACCATGTTCAACATAGTAAGGCTTCCGTGCAACTCTTTCCTTAAAGCTCAGTTTCTAGGAAGTACTTTTGGGCAGCTCTGAACAAGACAATATTGAAGTCATTTAATCTGCTTATTATGAAGTATGTCATATGTGTTAAATCAATGACCTGGTTTACGTGCCTTTCCAGTGAAATGGGAAAATTTTCTAGTTTTGTGCTAATAAAAAGTCTTTATATTTTATAGTTAACCCAAATCAAATTTCTGTTTCAAATCTCCCAAAGTCCTGAACTGGGTTGATATTGGGAGCTAGAACGACAAAACATAGTGTGCTGATTAACAATCAATGCTATTTCCTATCTTTCCAATAAATTGAGTCTAATATGATTACTAAAACCTCAGTCGGTTACCATGTTACAGTTATCCTTCATCTTTAATCAGTTGAAACACCTCTCCTGGCTTGGATAGAGCTTCCTGGCCCACAGCAGTCTACTGGCAAATCACGTTTGTCTCCATCTTGCCTGACCGTGTTGCTGGCTTGTCGGATGAAAAATGGGGTGGAATTGGATAAGACATCTGCCAATATGGCTGTCCATGTCTTGGTCAAAATAGTTTCCATATCTAACATATATATTTCTTTTCTCTAAAGAATTCTATGGTCAACATAGCTTGACGTCAAGAGGCTTACACACATGGGTGGGACGTGATAAAACCAACTGTAGAGGACCTGATTCTGTGCAACTCTATGTATGTGAGAACTCCAGGAGCTTTTGCCCCATTCCTCTAATTCCTATTTGGTTGCCCACTTTTATTTGATATAAGCAAACATATGCCTACTCTTTAATAGCTTTTAAAAGGCCTACACACCCTCAAAACTCCTATGAATATAATCAAGGCCTACTGGAAACGATGATATGCTGCTTATACCAGAGTTGTGACAGGCTTGAGAATGCCCTTATTCTTTCCAGACAGTTTGCCCCATCATGCTGCATTTTCTAAGATCCTTTTCCATGTTCTGCAAGACAATGGCAATTCTGGCAATGGAGATATAGAAAAAAGTATTTATGACATATGCAGGCCATGCAATACCACTTAAGTGAAACTAACAAAACACAGTGATTGAAATTTACAGGATATACAACATTTAAAAAGGGCATATTGAAGACTGAGCATAAAAACATAAAAGTTGCTGTACTTGGTCTTTGGTTGAGACTCCCATCTCATCTTTGCCACATCCTCGAACTTGAGCTTCCTCCTGTGCAACAGATGGAGGCTAACCCAGAAAACAAGTTCCAGAATTAGGCCCTTCTACCTGTGGACACATATCATGAAGTGACAGCTATGCATTTTTCTGATTTAAGTACTTTTCTGGTATATTCTCTGTGCACTACTTGAGACTATCCTTTCCACTCCAGAAAATCTCAGGACTAACATTTCCCTGAAGTAAAACTGGGCTTGCTAAGCTTAGAGGGTATGGGTTCTAGTCTATTTAGCTAAACTCCCTTTCTGGGTGAGTGGTGCTTCCTTGCCTTTTGTGACTCATTTCTCCTGCCTTATTCCACAAAAGTCACGCTGCTTTTATCCTGCTGTCTACTTCTTCATAACTCAACATCTGCCCTATTGTTGGATTCCTAATATAAACATGTACTCAACCTACTGTAATTTTAAACAAATACCATGCTTGACACTAAGTGTATTTTAATAAATGCATCGAGATTTTTTTTTTAACTTTCCTAATCATATTTTTTTTCCAAATCTTTATTGGAGTGTAATTGCTTTACATGGTTGTGCTAGTTTCTGCTGTACAACAAAGTGAATCAGCTGTACCTCCTAATCATATTTGAGTAAAGTTGTACACTTTAAATTACATTTAATCCATGTTATAGTTTGACTATAGACAGATGTATGTATTTATATACATATATTTCTATGTATAAACATATTTTTATAAATATTATCAAGAAGCATGATAAGAATCAATTGAAATATGCACACATTATATTTTTTTTCATGCTCAAGGTAGACATTCAGAGAACTGTTAGTGAATATATATATATTTTTAAAAGAACATTTGTTAAGTGGTTAAGAAAGAAAAGACCAAGACAAGCTCAATCCTTCCATACATAAAATATATTGTGTTTGGTAGGCAAGGTCACTCTTTCTTTAGCATTGTTTGTGAATTGTGTTTATTAAAGTATTTGATAGTTTTTAATGTCTTTGTTCAGCACGAGCTATCCTTTTTCTATGTTTACATCTTGGTAATTTTGCATGCCACTGTGCTGGCCAAGCAGTGTGCAGCAGTGTCTGTCATATTACCAGAGGTCGCAATTCAACATATATTTTAAGTGCTTACACGTTCTTCCTTTGTAGTTACCCCCATTTCACCTTTTGAATACAGTGTCTTACAGAAATGCTCTGGGGTTTTATTTGTATTTATTCTCCATGAATCTTCTGCCTAGCAGGCTAGTGAACTAATAACCATCCTTTTATTGCCTGTAGACTGGCTGACTTCCAGTACCTCATTGTTAGCAGTTCTGTCTAGTCTTTTTATGTTATTTGTTTAATAGTATAATTTTTCAGGACCTGTGGAATGCAGCTGTCTATGTTTCTCTTAATCAAACTATCACATGGGTATGAGAAGATATGTTTGAAAGCTCAGAAATAAAGGCATGATAATAGCCACTTGAAAATTAAAGTGTGTTGTTTAGACAAAGTTGAAATTTGGAGGAAATAAAATAATTTGAGTCATAGCTAAATAAATAAAAGGCACATTCTGTCATGTGAGAAAGTGCTTTCTCAATCCCTGTTCATACACTTAAATCCTCTTCATGTGAAATGATATATTTTTTTCTTTATGTTTTTGGTCTTTTACTCAGTTTTCACAGGCTGAGTATTATGAATTTCTGTCATTTTTATGTACTAAAACCCATTTCTATTGAAAGAAAACAGTGGAGTCAAGTGTTGCAAAATATTTTATTTGGGATAAACTTATATAATGCATGAGAAATTTTCTTCTACACAGTCTATTCCAACTTCATTTTTACTTTAATATGTCTTGGCTATTTGATTGGAACAGCAACTATTGAACACAATATTCCAAATCACATATTTTTTAAAACTCCAGATTTGTATTCTTATGGTTGTTCTCTATTTGTTCTATGTGTTTATCTTAACTTTTACTAAGTTATTCAAACAATTATGGTAAAAACGATATGGCTATTTAACAAAGTTGACAGGTTCATCTTTGGCACATAAAAATTGTGTGGCTGTAGTTCAATATTCTGTGAATTGCGTGAACATTACTCCCACAGTACTAGAATGGCCACATCTAAAATTAAAGCTTTATGTAAGCTCTTGGAGTATAAAAAGATTTAGAAAAAAAAAGACTCAATTATCAAAACGCAAACCACTTCATTAATAGAAATAAACATTTTTAAATGATGAACTCTATAAAGTGATGATGGAGAAAGGGAGGAAAAGTTTATCTCTAAGTACATAATATAGAAAAATAACAAAAATGTAAGAATCTGGGAAATGAATACCATCTCTTATTTTAATCACTTGACTTCTACAGATCTGTTGCAATATGAATATTGATGACTGAATCCATATGGGCTATAAAAAAAAAAATCACTAACAGACTTCCTGGGTGGTCCAGTGGTAAAGAATCCACCTTCTGATGCAGGGGACGTGGGTTCGATCCCTGGTCAGGGAACTAAGATCCCACAGGCCGAGGGGCAACTAAGCCAGCAGCTCAACTACTGAGCTCATGCACCTCAACTAGAGAGCCCACATGCCATGGAGCCTGCGTGCCACAACTAGAGAGAGAAAACCCACATGCCACAACTAGAGAGAAGCCCGAGTGTCACAATGAAGAGACCTCATGCCTCAACGAAGGTCCCGCATGCCGCATCTAAGACCTGATGCAGCCAAAAAAATGTTTTTGATAAATGAAATTAAATAAATAAACATCTAAAAAAATCACCAAAAGGTCATTATCTTTAGTTTTCTTCCCATGTTTAATATCTCATTGATAGATAATGATACAACTGTTGACGTATTTGCCTAAGAATTTGTAATCTCTATTAAAATGCTGACTGCCAATATCCCTGAGTATAAATACTATCAAACTTACACAATTTAACAGTAGATAATATTATTGATTAAATAAATATCTGAATCTTATGATATAAAAACTTAGGCCAGACTATTGTTTCTACAATTTCATCAACATATTTATCAACTTTAAAAATTTAAATAAGCAATATTGTTAAGGTATATGAAATTAAAATATTTATTCTTTTAATTACTTAGTATTGAAAATCTCAAGTTAAACACCAACATAGTATATGAGTAAATGCTTCAGAATTATTGATACACTTAGGACAATTAAGATGTACAATGAATTTGCAAGAGTTTTAGCTCATTGGTAGATGCAACCACAACTGTGCTACCTTATTAATCATGTTCCATTCAAATTTTCACTTTAAAACAGTCCATTATATTTGTCTATTAATATATTTCTGCATCTGGTGAGTGAGAGAGAGAGAGAAACAAAACTGTATCAGTTTATAAAATGTTACAAACAAAACACTAGGTATATAATTTTGGTGAATAAGACACTATGTTGTGGAGCTTATATTCTGTATATAAACACATATGTAATCTAGAATTTCACTCAACAATCAAAGATCTTAATAAAGTGGAGTTTTCTGTATCTTTGTGGGAAAATTTTTAAATTTTTAGACATCAACACTGGCTGGACATTAATTGTATTATTGTATGAAACTGAAATGTTTCAATTTAATATTTGTTTTTTAAAAATATTTAGCTGATTCAAAGATTAAGATACATCTTTTAAACAAAGTCAGAGGCATCTAGCAGGAGCAGGCTAATTGTTTTTATTACACATGTAAAACTTTGGCCTTGCTTACAGAGCATGTAATATCAATACAGACTTTATTATTCAAGCTTCATCAGCTTAGTTGTTTATATGGGACATACTTTGAGAGGTTTATTTCAACTTTCATTTGAAGTTCTGATGGCTACTGCTTGCCACATACTTTGTTGGTAGTGCTATTAAAGCTGTGAAATTCCCATTTATATATGAAGAGTTTATCAAATATTTCAAACCTATAAAAGTTTATGGGACATATTTATACATCAAGGGGTGTCAATCAAAGGGTGTGCTCCTCTGGATTTTCTGAGACATTGTTTCACAAATCCATCTGCCTCAGCCTCCCAGAACTTTCTGACTCCTCAACTCAGCAAAAGTGGCAAAATTGCCACGATTTAGTTAGCTTTTCATTCCTTACACGAATGTCCAGAAATTTCTTCTACCTGAGACCACAGGGGTCCCTCATCTGTTTGCATTTTCTCGGGGGTCACAGCTCTGCGTGTGTGTTGACAAATATTTGAAAACATCTGGTTCACATGTTTTATAAATGTCTGTTTATGGTAAGAGAATAATGCTAGTTTTCATCATGGAAAGAAGTGGAATTTTAATACTACAATTTCTAGGTTAAAAGCTAAATCTATACATATCTATTTATCTAAAGATATAGATATATCTATTTATCTAAAGATACAGACATAGAGTGTAAGAGAGAGAATTATCTCTATATATACTCTTCTTGGAAAAGATAGGTATATTTCTTATTCTTATATTCTATCTCTATCTACCTAAATAAAATTGGGCCAATTGTTACCTTTGTACATAGAGATAATGGGAGAGATTGGATATATCTATTCAGGAAAGGATTCCTCAAAAGCACATATAGTGTTTTCTTTCTTAACAGGATTTGGAGTGGATAAGTTTTACAGTATCATAATCTTTTATGCCTTACATACATTTTTATGAATTCATATTCAATAAAGACATTTTAGAAGTATAAAATTACCAGATATTATATTAGTTTTACCAAAGCTCACTATGCTTATGAAGAGTTTAACTCTGAGGTACTTTTTTCATAGGTGTCCAAGTGAAGAATTTTTCACATAGTGAATAAGAATAGGTGTTTTAGAATAAAGATGGAAGAAAGTGCCCTGGTTGTTCTAGAAAAGCAATAGAGCGCAATGATGTTCACACTCGGGAGTCTAATAAAGATGTATCCAATTCTGATTCTTTAACTTTCTGGCTATATATTTCTGGAAAACTTGCATAATCTCTCTACGTCTTAGATCCCCGTTGTATAATCTGTATAATAATGTCACTAATTTCAAAATAATATCAGGAGTATAAAATAATTCATTTACAATGGATTAACACAGAGCTTTCCACAGAGTAAATGTTTAATAAAATATTAACTATTATAATAACTATAATTCGGTCCAACACTATTAGTATTCAGTGACATCGTAGGCACTTTTTTCCATTAAATTCAACAATAACGTAATTTCACTTACAAGTAAATTTCAAGGATAATCTTTTCCTGCTCTGTTATCATTAGATTATATACGGTAACATTTCAAACGCTTGTTAGTATTTACAGTATTTCTAGAATAGAAGGCAAGATTAAAAGAAATGCATTACCATTTTGACTTTGAAAGCACACAGAAAATTAATGGGTTGCTGAATTTAATATTACTCCTGAGGTCTGCATGCACAATTTCTATCTTGGGTTCATCAAGAGAACCCTGATGATGGGAAAGAGTTGAGCCTGTGCTACCAAACCAGGGTTCCCTTCTTCTGAAGTGGTCTCTTGTACATTAGCACAGGAGGGAAAATACGAGTACAGAAAATTCAAGTGCCTTTAGGTGAATTAGAATCTATCTACGATTTTAAGGCAAGGAAAGTATCGGTTTGAAGACAGAAATGTCTAGTTTGAAAGTTGTAGTTTAAAAGTATCCGTAGACAGTAAGTAAGAATGTGTGTCTGTCTTTAAATAAAACTGTATTTACAAAAGTAGCGGACTAGATTTGATGCACAGGCCAGAGCTTGCCATTCCCTCTTCTAAGGTCCTTGCAGATACTAACTCATTTAAACATCATGAGGTTAAAGTGGCAGAGTTAGGATTAAACTCAGTGATTTTGCTTTGAGGTCTGTGCTGTACTTCCTCAGGACTCGCTGGGTCCGCCTTTTCCCTCCCTTGATTGTCCCTTTGTTTTCTCATGTTCTCTTCGTTATTCTCCATCTATGTTTCTGTATGTGTGATCCTGGATATTTATTCCTATTCTACACATCCGTTCTCTGAATTGCTGAAAATATATCCCATTCCCAGTTTTCTTCATTGTGTTTCTTTCATCATTTTAATATTTCTTGAGGTTTTATGGAAAGTAGTATTTACAATTCAAAAAATAGGTTGAAAGATTTTCTTCATAAATGGTCATTTTTATATTAATTCTTTTTTTTTTAGAAATTGAACAATAGATTTTGCTCTGCTATTTTACTAAAAATATGTAATAATAAAAACAAATATGTAATAATAAACAGATGAAAACAACAAAAGTTTGAGAACTTCAAATGCAATTGAGACTGACATTATTAAAAACAGTTATTTGGAACTTCCCTGGTGACACAGTGATTACGAATCCACCTGCCAACCAGGGTTCTATCCCTCATCTGAGAAGATCCTACATGCCCCAGAGCAACAAAGACCATGTGCCACAAGTACTGAGCCTGCACTCTAGAGCCCACGAGTCACAACTATTGAGCCTGCATGCCACAGCTACTGAAGCCCATGCACCTAGAGTGTGTGCTCCGCGATGAGAGAAGTTACTGCAATGAGAAGCTTGTACACTGCAACAAAGAGTAGCCACAACTAGAGAAAGCCTCATGCAGCAACAGAGACCCAACGCAGCCAAAATATATAGGTAAATAAATAATTTTTTAATTAAAAAAAGAAAAAGTTATTTGATGAAGGAATATTTCTTTATACAATAACATTATTTTTTTAGACTTGAAAAAAAGTTTGACAATGGCACCAATTTAAATGGAAAGTTAAAAAAAATTTACAATAGAAAAGAGAGAAAACTGTGTGCAAAGAAAGTGAATTTTGTCCTTCAATATACAGAATTATTCATTAGCAGATCAACATAGTCATAAGCAGGTCTATGGGAGGAAAACAACTGGAATAGAGACCATCTGATTGATACATATTATATTAAATTATTAGATAATAAGATTAGTTGAATTTGTGGGAAAACATTCAGATGTCTTTCTGAAGCCTTGAAAATGTAACAGAAAATATGGCTAAAAGTAATTAAAGTACATGGGCCGAGCAACTGGGTACAGGATGTCCTGCTTGTGCAGCAGAGGAGCAAGGGTGCAGACTTTGGAATGCCCAGTCAGCACAAGTTAGAATGCTGCTTGCGCGTGCACTGATTGTCCTTCTGCTGTTCTTGCAAAAGACCACTGCCCCCAATCATGTGAGGCCCTTTGTACAAAGAGAAATTTGGTTACTTCAAAGAAAACATTGATTGTGGGGCGGAACTGGGAGTGTGGGAACATTATGCTATCTTACTTCCTGAATGCCGAGAGCTCAATAAAAGTAATGTGGGATGAATCAGCGGGGCTCTCGATCCTAGAGGTCTTGAGTCCCCCGGTCCCGTTTATCTCTTAAGTCTGTCTTTGTGTTTCTTTAAGCTTTGCAGCACCCGTCACTCGCTCCGAGTTGCCGAGCTGGTCTCAGCAAAAGTTGAACCAACTTTTAAAACAGATGAACACATATCTCTGAAATAGACTTCAAAATTCTGAAAGTGGCATTTGTTCACCTTTTAAAAAGTACCTCAAATAAATTTTAGAAACTACTGCTGCATGCTGAAGTGTTTTGCAACAGAATTAGGATAAATTTTTCAGTGTTAACAGCCCAAAATATGTATTTAAGTACACATTTTGGAACAAGGTAGGAAAAAATTAGTCTCTTCCAATTTTACTTCAGAATTATTGACTGCTGAGATCGTTTTTACTATGTTTCATTTATTTGTTTTGGGAATGAAGTTCTGGTTTTATATTCCCCAGTTCTGTATGTATATGTAAGATCCTTAAATGGCTTTTTCTCTTCCAAAACCTTGTGCTTGATACATGATTTACACAGATGCCTATACTTAGTTTGCATTTATCCCCAGCTAAAACTTGCCTTTCACATCAACTTATCTATTCACGTGTTCATGCAGAGATTACTACTGGAAGATTGATAGGAGAATACAAGCTCCAAGAGGACAGAAACTATGTTCTAAATATGCTGTAACACTACACTTAGAACAATGCCAGAAATATTGTATATGAATAATTGAACGTATGAATAAATTAAATGAATGAATGAAGTAGCTTGACACTATTACATTTCTTTTCCTGAAACTATATAAATGTCTTACATTTTTATTTAGTTTGAAACCACCTAAATCACGATCTTTGGATAACTTTCTAGTAACGTCAACTCACTTTAACAGATTTCCTGACTTTTGAAATTTAAACCGTTTAAAACAAATCTATGCTCCAGATATGGTGCTTTCTCTTACAGATTCAACACTATGCAAAATACAAACTTGTTTTTAGGCACTCAGAATCTACAGGTTTGCAGGACTTTGAAGATTCCAGTTCACTTCCTATGGGTAAGTACTCTTACATTAATCAGTAATTTGATTTTGAAAGAAAATGGTTTAAAGAAATTACTAATATGCATATACATCTGTTTGACCAAATCAGTATGAAATACAGTTGAATTTAGTAAGTTTTTGGATGTAATCATAATGATAATTAATTTATTTTTCTACCAGTGGTGTCAGTGTGTATTAGCCAGGGTGTTCTAGAGAAATAGAACCCAAAGGAGATAGATAGATGAAAGAAAGAAAAAAGAGAGAAAGGGAAGGAGGGAGGGAGGGAGGGACAGTGGGAGGAAGGCAGGAAGAGAGGAAGGAAGGAAGGAAGAAATTTTCTATAAGAAATTGTCTCAGATGATTATGGAGTAGAGGCTAACAAGTCCAAAATCTACAAAGCCAATGTCTCAGAGTCCAAAGACCATAAGCTATCATAGAAGCAGGAAGAACTGGAGTTCTGTTTGGACGTCATCATGCAGGAGAATTTTCCTGTACTCAAAGGAGAGGCAAAGTTTTTTCCTATTCAGGCCTTGAATTGATTGGAGGGGCCCCATACATTAGGTGGACTCTCTGCTTCACTCAGTCTATTGATTAAAATGTTAATCTCATCCAAAAAATACCCTCACATAAATGTCCAGAATAATGTTTGGCCAAATAACTGAGTACCCCGTGTCATGATCAACTTGACACATAAAGTTAATAATCACAGGCTCAAAGTAAACCTAGTTTTTTACTGCATTCTCTATTCCAAACATTGCTAAACATTTACAATTCTGGCTGGGCCTATTTTTGTTTTTCAATTTCTGCTATACAGGACCTAATTTCTGGGCCTCTTAGAAATCCCTTGGGTTCATCTGTCTTCTGGGCCCTGGCTGCTTGCTAAGTGGAGAGCCTAGTGACCTACTTCGTCTCCTAGTTTTTTAATATTTCTGCAATAGGCTTTTCTAGGTGCCACCACATCGCATACATGGGTGGGATCCTTAGGAACTCTAGTGCACAAAACTGCCCCAAATTAACCCACAGAGTTTGTGACTTTCGCAGTGGCAGTCTGTATGGGCTAGTGAAACAACCAGAAAGTGTAGATTAACAACGTGAGAATAACTTTGAGCAGGAATAAAAGGCAGGAGATCAAAAGGAACCAGCATGAAAAAGACTTGCTCTTTTTGTTTATATGCCATCCTGTCACAGCAGGGAACTACTTTCTCTTTGGAAGTCAGTGTATCACATTCTACTGGGTCCTTTTGAAGAAACAGCATTGGATCCGGAAACAACATGCGATTGTACAAACCTAGCTTCCAGTAGTGAGCTGGCTGCCTTAAGAACCTGTGAGGCATAAAGTCAGCTGGAAGCAGCCAAAATCCATTACACAATGGAAGCGATCTGTGCAGGACAGGTCTTGAGTAAGTCCAGAAGTCATAAGTAAGTTGCATGAGCAGATGGCCCAGACTCCACATAACATACCTCCATGGTACTGATGCCTCTCCTCTCCTCATGACTTAACAGGGGCGTTTCTTAATTGACAGACAAGAAAAAGATTCAGGTCAAGTTTTCAGACCATTAAGTGTGTATGTTGGTTCTAGCTGCAAAAAGACTGCTGCTGCATAGTAACCGCTCATAGGCGTAAAAGACAGAGATGAAGGAAATCATCCAAGTGCGCGGATCTGGGAACACCACCCTTGGACATCCACTTTGCATGGGGAAGGACTGTTACAGATATCCACTGAATCCCAGTTATTAATGGCCAGCAGCAGACACTGACTCAGAACTATTATTTCTAGAGAAGACTGCATCATATCCTAATAGCAGTAAGTTATGTTGGACCCCTTTCACGATAAAGGGGGAAGCAAATGGTCTTTATTGTAATAGATACATACAATGACTATATATACAATGACTCAGCTATCTCCATATCCAAGGGCTTACAGAATGCCTCATCTATTGGGATGCTACCCCATACAATATTACCACATATTGAATAATTATATTTATAGCTCCAAAACTGCAGTTAATGAGCTGCGGACTGTGCAATTCTTGATTCTTACCATATAATCCATCATCAGATTTAGTCTGCCTAAAAAAAAAAAGTGTGGAATAATATTTACAAGGTTTAGCTAAAATGACAGAATGGATATTGACTTGAAATGATTGCAACACACTATCATCTTGGAATACCTGACCTTTAAAAATCAAAGGATAGAAGAGGGATTTTGTTTTCCTCTTTCCATCACGATGAATGACTGACTTGAACAATTTGAACTTCCCATCCTCACACCATAGACTGTGACTGATAAGATATCCTCATTCTTAGCAGGGAAATACTTTCACTAAGTGACATGCTAGTGAGACTAGGAAGGAATTCACTGAAGTAGAAGTTGAGACTATCACCTGAAACTCAATGCTATCCTTGGCCTGACTACCAATTACTGTATTTAGAAATTGGCTTTTATTTCAACCCTAGCAGGGCAATCAAGAACTGGAGGTACCAAAAGTACTATCTTCAGCCAATTTTAATTCAGAATCTCTGGTGATGTCCATTATAAGTCTTGATACATTGAAATTATATCTTGATACATTGAAATCTATAGAAAAAAATAGCCAAGTTTAGCACCATCAAAATGTCCTATCCAAAGTGGAGGATAAACAAAATAGAAAGAAATTCAAATTTTGCATGTGAAACCATCCCTTATCAAAAGAGTAACCTCATTATCTACCTGTTAACCTACTGGCATGAGAAGCCTAAACTTTCTAGCAGGCAGCCTCTGTATCACGTTAGGTGGGATGATGGTTGTGTTTCCAGAGAAAGGCATCCATAAATATATAATTTTTATAAGATATAAGGATTCTTTCCATGGTTAAAGTTTTATCATAGCTCCATATCTTCAAATATCCAAATGGCATTAAATTTTCCAATTGTGTGTGTGTGTGTTATTGTTGTTATTTGTGGTTTTTGTTTATTTGAGTTTAATTTCAAATTGGGACTCAAATAATATTTGTACATTAAAATGATTAATAGCCACTTAACTTTCTTTTAAGGGTAACTAGCTAGCTACCTACTAGCATTTGTCTATCTTTCTGTCAGTCTCTCTCTCTTCTAGTAGCTTAGGAATTTCAGATGGTTGTAATGTACCCCATATTTTATCTGTGAGAAAAACAGCACCCATGATTTGTTGCTAATCTATGGTATTTCTCATTCTTTATGACACTACTATATGTTATTTCCACATTTTTACTGTGACTTTGTGAAATATAACCACTCTGATTGTTTTTCATTCTACTTCCAGGTAATGGGGAATACAGTATGACCACTAAATCAGTGGGTATCAGCCCATTCCTTTACTTTTTACTTTAAAGTAAATGTATTGGTTAAAAGCAGTGCTGTGTAGGATATCATAAGGTGCTGAATGCCCACAGATGGTGGCCCTGGCAGAAGAATTGGTAGACACATGCATGTCTTGCCCATGGCGAGAATACAATTAAAGGTCCATTTGCTATAGGTCTAAATAGAAGTGACAAGTCAAGGTAGATGACATATGACTTATCGTCTTGACAAATATACTCCCACAACAACCGAGAAGGCCAAGTTTGAATATAAAATTCTTTACATCTTTGGAGTTCCATGTCAGAGCTCAGTGGCACAGGGAGGGGTATTTCCTAGGCCCCATTACCAGGTCCCCAATCTGCAGAATGCCTTGTTTCTTGCTTCCTGGCTGCCGTGTTTTTGTACTGCTAATGGCCATGTACACAGGTTGACAACCCAGTTCTATTCAATTAATCAATGAAAATGGGTAGCTTAAGGAAACTAATACTAAAAGACTTGGCTCTGTGTCTCACTGGCTTCAGCAAATTTAATATTTAGCAAATTGACCTCAAGAAATCTTTGGATTTATTTCTCAGCACTTAAGAACTAGTTGGGCAGGTTGTACATGATAAGCATTCCTCAAAAAACAAACAAAAAAACCCTTCTTTTCTGAACTTTTTGGATTATTCCTTCTCATATTTCATAAGCAACTTATGACCTCAGAGCATCATATAACTTAGTCCACCAATGACTGAAGATTTAGCCATTTCTAAAACTATATGCTTTCCTCCTGCCTCTCAGAATTCTCAGAATTCATTCATATCCTTATTACCAAGACTTTTTTTTTATAACTGTGTTAGTTAATTGTGAATACTTTTTGAGCAGTCTTCTCCTCCTGGTTTCATTTCCGAATCATTTCTCATCACCATCCTCCCCACGTACACAGGCTGGGACACAGCTCACATCAGTAGGTGTAGATATAGTGAGAAACAGTTGTTAGTGCAGAAGGAGAACCGAGTTTACCTTACAAGACAATCTGTCCTCAGTAAGGATTATCTGTTATCAGTGCTTCCTTTCTAAGTCAGCTTTTGGCCCAAGTTACATTCTCTTCAAGCAAGAAAATAACTTCCTCATAACAAAAGGGACAAAGGAGGTTCAGTGGGAGTTGGTAGTTTTTTGTCTTGTTTTGTTTTAAATTTTGAGTCCTTATATACCCTGTTACATTTTTCAGGGTCCCACTCTTTTTGTAACAGTGAAGAGGAAAGTATGTCAGTTTTCAGGGTATATCTTGAATATTGGGATAAAGTGCCTTTCAGGGTATTTACTTCCTGTTCTATTCTTTAATGATGTACAGTACTATTAACAATAGCCAATCCAATGCAAGTTACTGTATTTTTCTTGTTGTTCATATCATTACAGGGTATCAGCCATTCTAATATTTGAAGCTTAACTTTCAAGGAGAACTTCATTCCAAGTGACAGTAGGCAAAAAAGAAATTGATCATTTTACACTTCAAGTCATGGCTGCTAGATTTCTTAGCAATAAGTGGATTTTCCACTGAGTCCCAATGAAGCCAGATAACTACTCCCAAACTTTCTCACTACTTTTCTTTAGCCCCTCCATTTTCCTTTCCTGGTAGCGACCCCTGGATTAATCTTTTAGTCCCAAATAATAGAAATCTACCATGGTCTATTTAACCAGAAAAAGGATTAAAGTTTAGATAACTAAATTAGCAAAAAAGCCTGGAGAACTAGACTCAGAAAATCTTCAAGAAGGAAAGAAGCCAGTCAGAGCTACACAAATCCTGCCACATTCAATACTACCAGCAAGGGACTTCCCTGGCAGTCCAGTGGTTAATACTGTGCTTCCAATGCAGGGGTGTGGGTTTGATGCCTGATAGGGGAACTAAGATTCCACATGCTGTGCGGCAAAAAAAAAAAAATACTACCAGCAAAATCATGCCCATAGAACTCATCCATTGAGAAGCTGGCTCTTACTTTTCTGAGCACCAGATCCCAAATCTTACTTCCAGGCACTGGATCTCAGATGCCAAGTTATCTTTGCTGTCAGTGCTCTTCTAACATCCCTCTATTTGCTGCCAATGAGCCTTCTTGAGAGTGGTTGTGCATGTTGAACAGCCTGTATCAAGAAGCCTGGTCAAGTGACTCTTTAGAATTATCAGCTTCCAGAATAGGACAATATTCTCTGGTTCTCATAAAATTTCATATGGTGGGAAAAATCATGGATTGTATAATGTTGATTACAATAGTAAGAAATCAAAAGATGTTGAGTATATAGAATATTCTACCATCTAGCTGTGCGACATCAGCATAGTATAACAAATAAGAAATGCTGTTTCTGAACACAGAAAAACTATCTCCTGCTATATAAATAAAACCCATCTGTTCCCTCTGTTAATGTGCTTTTTCCCTTCCTTGCCCCAGAACATAGGCAGAATGTATTTCCTGTTACTGAAATGCCACCTCAATTGTAGTTTAACAACGTCCACCAGGAAGCCTTCCTGAAGCTCCATCCTAGAGCAGGGCAACCTGCTGCTAACATTTGTACTTCTCCTTTCTAGTGGTTATAATCAATTAAACAAGGAATCTTGTCACCATTCATTTTATGTCTATTTTACCTGCTGGAATGTAATCTCCAGTCTGTGTTGATTTTCTTTAAATATGCATTTCTAATGCTAAAGCAATGATTTACACCAATTGCAGCTCAATACATATGTTTTTCAATGACGTAAAACGGAATGAAGCTATATGCCATAACAGGGCTAGACTTCTACCTAAGGTCTCTTGGCAAGTTTTGGATAATTTTGCTCAAGAGTTTGTAGCTCAGAATATGTAGTTTGAGAAAGTCCACTTTCTACTCCAGCAGGGATAAATATTATTAGAATGATAGACTGAAGGATACAAGCCCCCAAATTGTGACAAAAGAATACAGTTCTTGAAGCAATGGGGGAAACTTTGGAATCTAGCAACAACCAAGAAAGATAAGTGATGAGACGTCTATAAAGTAATGTTTATTTCAAATACTTTACGCATTATAGAGAAATAAAATTCTTTAAATACATTTTTGAGAGGTAAAGGAATATTTTATGATATTGACTTTAAGATACATATTGGAACTATCATGAAAAATTTTGAGTGAAAAGCATTATTCTTATTTCTGGTTGAAGCTGGAACAGAGCTGAGGGCTAAAGTTTTGGTTTATGTTTGGAAATACATTCTCCAACCCTAAGAGAATCGTGCTGTGAAGGATATTTTAAAAATAAGCAAAAACTTTCTTTAATAAACATCACAAACAATAAGTTAGATATGTCCTAACACTAAATGTTCTATATTTTATTTTGCTCTAAACTTATCATTTATCTCAGTGTGACTCTGTGGGTGAAATAAATAGGAAATTCTAGACACTAAAAAATTAAAATCCAATTGCCAAGTTACTGAGAGTATTTCATTCATAATTCTTGATGCATTTTTTTAGAATCATTTGTAATGTTAATAGATTTGTTAATAATTTTGTTCCTTCATAAAATATCAAATTTAAATAATAATGCTGTTACTTGAAAGTGGCAGAGAATAAACTTGGTCTTCTCTATTACTTTCCTTAGATGATATCCATCATGAAGCTTCTTTATAAAACAAGTTCAAACATTCTGAGAGTACATTGCAAAATGCATAATGGAAAGGTAAATATGTGCAGCGAAGTGAGATATTAATTTAACATGATTAAATTTTTAATGAAGGTTTGTCACAAACCACTGACCACTAGCTGCAATATTTGTAGCTGCACAATTGATCATGGATAGTTAATTTTTAATTAATTAATTAATTAATTTACTTCAACAATATAATTTGATTCTATAGTCAGCCAACATTTTCTCCTAAATTCCTGCATATGAATGAATTACTTTTTAAAAATATTAGGGGACAAACTGGAAATATAAATTATCTCTAATAAAAATAATAAACTCAAATTAAATCTGATAGTTTTCTTATAAACTTGGCAGTCACTAAATGCCTCATAAAATTTTCAAGTTTATAATGAAAACCCTTTAATAATATTTAACTCAGTTAAAACTTGGATCTAAATACTAAATACCATTAGCACACTATTTATGTTTTGTGTTTCCCTGAAGATCAATTTGTAAGTCATTATAGTTTTTCTACATTTTTCCCTTTTTATCATACACCTGTATGTTTATAACTTTGCAGATTATGATTTTGAAATAATTCTTTGTAAATTTAGAGGAGAATTACATATACTCATAAAATCTGCTGTCATATCTTACAAGTATTAAAGATGCATTAAAGGTCAACATTGATGTCAGTTCACAGAAAAAATTCTCCAAAATTCCGGAAACAATTTTATTGTAATTGTGTTGCCATATAATTATTCGAGAAAAATTTTGCTAATATTTGCAGAGAGTCAATAATACTGTAACATCTGGACTTTAACAGATGTTACTAACTCCAGCTCTTGTCTTAAGAATAAATTTTCTATCTGCCTGTTGCATTCAGTACCTCCTGCCTTCTTATAAATTTTATAGTTTCACTCTCTAGCTCTGTACCTCTCTCTTTTCCTCTTTCCCTGTCTCTTCCCCTTCTTCCATTCCTCCAAAACCTCTCCCTATAAACTGAATCCATTCCATAGGTTTTAACATAACCAAGCTTTAACCAAAAATTTTTAAAATTTAAAACTCAATCCTGGTACTTTAGTTACTTATTTCTTCCTCTCCCTTTATAGGTAAAATTTGGGGAAGATATGTCTTCATTTTCTCAATTTCTATTTTCTCCTCATATCATTCAGATCTGTCATTTGGATGTTCTCATTAACCCAGTTCTCATTACGCATATGATAATCTCCAAAATATCCAACCAACATGTTTTCATTGCTTACATCATTTGACTACTTGGCCACACTTGAAATCGCTCCCTGCCTCTCAAAATGTTTCCATCTTCTGGCTTCTGAACGTGTTTTCCTGGCTTTCCTCCTGCCTCTCTGTTTGTGCCATATTGACAATACTTATTTGGTGAGTATATTTTCATCAGCTGGCCACTAGCAGTCACTGTGACTCAGTGTTTGGTCTGGTCATGGGCATCTTTTTCACCCGATATTCTCTCTAGGTCATTCTACCCAGGCTCATGGATTCAATTGCTCACGACTCACAATTTATATATTCAATTAGGACATCTCTATGATTTCTAGACTCAAATAAACCAAAACTCTAAGATTCAAACTTTATGATTTGGTAAATGTTATCATCATACATCCACTTACATAAGCCAGCACCTCAGAAGTCATCTTTGACACCTTTCTTTCCTTAATTGTATATACTTAATTCACAATTTAGTCCTATTGATTTTATCTTACACCTATCTCCTATAGTAGATTCAAATTTGGTCAACTCACATCTAATATTGCTCAATTAAATATATTTTCACTACAGGTGGGATGACTTTTCACGTAAACAAAATCATAGATTCTACTACTCAGTAAGAATGGAGTTCCCACTCCTTTGCTTAAAATATATCAACAAAACAAAGGCTTACACTTATTTATAATACTTTCTGATGTCTGTTTCTATTATTAGAATAAAATTCACTGAAGGCAAGGCCCACTTTCTTTTTGATTCATTACTTTATTGCCAGGAATCAGTAGGAACTAATTAAACATTTTTTGAAAGAATGAAGAAACTATGATATTGCATTCTCCCTCTAAATGAATTAAAATAGTTTCTTTTCCCCTCTAATTGTTTCTTTAAAAATAGTATATTTACTGCATTTGATTAAGAGAGTGATATAGACCTATGTAAAGATTATCCACTTGTTTCATCCTGCAAAATCAAATAATAATTGTTTATTATATTATTCCTAAATCATATAATCAACAGATTTAAATTAAGGGTTACCAATTCATCCGAACTATTTGCTGTCCACTTACTGAAAAAAAAAAAACCTGAAGCAAAATAAGTATAAATTACATTTATAACTCTGATAGACTGGGAGAAATGTGTTGTGTTTCTAGCTATAAGAAATATTATTGATGGTCCAAAATATTACAATGTTTCTATGAAATTTCCATTTAGAATATACACTGGCAAAGTTTTAACTTATACTAAATTTTCAAGCTTCAATAAAAACTGGTAAAAAAAATCTTATAGTTATTCTAAAAAATTTAGTTTAATGAGTTAAAATATAACTGCACTGTTATTGAATATTTTCCCCAACCATGTGAGGATTACTGAAAATATTGTCTCAATTTTATGGAGAGTTAGAACATTTTATCAGATTCTTTTATTTTTTTATTTACTTTTTTGATTTTATAATTTTCTCAGAACATTTACCTCATTATTATCTCTATTTTCTCAAATTTTGATTTATCATTTGACGTGATACAAGATGTCCACAAATATGGACATTAAGAAAAATACCCTATGGTTATATTTATATACCATAAACACAATACAAAAGTATTTATAAGTGGTACAGCAAAAACAAATATAGGGCAAAATATTTGTGTCAAACTTTCTTCATATTTTGTATGGACTAGCTTCAATACTAATCTTGCGTTTAACAAAAATGTTTATTACATTTCAAGGACTCTAAGTTTAATCCTCAGAATAGTATTTTAGACAATTATTATAATATTAAAGGTAGATAAGGTTAAATTTGGATACATTACCAGAAATCATAAACAATGAATGGCAGTGCAGATATTTAAAAATACATTTGTTAAACCCTGCAGTTTATATATTTGAAGACAACTGCATACTTTCTACCTTATGATAATAAAAAGTATTGATACTTGCAATTTGTTAATTCATTAATCTCATTACTAGATGGTCTTAAATTGAAATAATTATTAAATTTAAATAATAATTGTGATCATAATGACAGTTTTTCTTTTTGTATTTTTTCAGAATACTACAGGTAAATAGTTTTATTGGGAATGAATTCAATTACAGTGTCCATTTATACATCTTGTTCTAAGTGTTCAGAGAAAGTCAAACATGGTTGCATCATGGAAAGTATAAAAAGGTTGGTAGAGAGGATACTTGGAGCTACTTTGAGTATCTCAGTACAGAGCTGAATAAAAGCTTCTTATAAATCTTTAGCTCTAAGCACAAAGTACTCAAAGTCATAGTCATTGATAACAGCAAAAGCAAGTTCATAGACGATTGGGCTGATAATAGCTGGACTTAGAAGAAATGCATTAATGTGCAAAGAATGTAGATAGGGTGAAACGAAGAGAAATCAGGGGGAAAAACATGTTTATAATATACTGTGCAAAATCAGTAAAGCAATAGCTTTGGAAACCTTACGTCCACAGAAATTCTTGTGGCTCTGAATTCAATCGAAACCTGTGAAAAATATTGATGAAAAATGTGTCTTTATATTTAAGTAAACATGATTTAGGAACCTGCTCCTAAATTCAATTTTTTCAATAAGAAAGGTAAAAATTTTCCTTACGTTGCATTGTGTAGACATGAAGATTTAATTAACACACTGATGATGCCAACCAAATTACTTTTTCACTGAGGCACTGCAATAGCTATTGACAAATAACAAGTGTATCAAAGATTATAATCATGTTTCTGCAAGCTGCTTTTATAGCTATTTTGGATAAATAATTAGTTTCAATAAAACTAGTTTGTTTCAACACTGATTTGATCACAGCCATTGTCAATATTCAAACTATAGTCTGCTCCTAAAACAGGATCTGAACATATGTTAAATTTCTCAATCTATTCCACTATGTTACTTTACTTCAGTTACTCAAGTCATATCTAAAGTTAGGCATATTTAAAAATTATATCTACAAAATGGAATCAGAAAATATAATTAATTTTGTCTTTCCAAAACAATGCATGTTAAAATACATGTACGGATAAGTATTCACGTAACACACATTGGAGAGGGACATGAGAGATCTGATAATTTTCTGAAGTTTTTCTTAATCTATATATTCTTGCTGGATTGTAAAGACATATTTTCATCTTCAACTTTCAATAAACAGTCTAAAATTAATCATAGTCTTATTTCCTTGCTCTGGATTATTAAAAACTCTTAAGTTGTAAAGCCTGTGTTGTCTTGAAATGCATTTTATTATGATTTGCTATAACTCATAAAGTTACTAAACCATATTACTATCTAGCAAATTCATGTAGATTTTTGAAGTGCAGCAAAGTAATAAATAAAGAGAAGTGTTTCATTATATTAAATTTTAATATTTTGGTCTGATAATATTCAGCCATAAAAAAGAAGGAAGTCTGGCCATTTGCAACAATATGGATGAATCTTGAGGGCACTGTGTTAAGTAAATTAAGTCAGAGAGAGAAAGACAAATAAATACTGTATGATCTCACACGTGGAATCTAAAAAAATAAACAGAAAACAGAGAACAGATTGGTGGTTGCAAGAGGCAGAGGGTCAGGGAGGTGGGAGAAATGGATGAAGGTGGTTAAAAGGTACAAAATTCCAGTGATAAGATAAATAAGTCCAGGGAATGTAACATACAGCATGGGGACTATAGTTAATGACACTGTATTTATATTTGAAACTTGCCGAGAGAGTAGATCTTAAATGTTCTCATCACAATAAAAAAAACCGATCGTTAACTATGTGAGGTGATGGATAGCAACTAAACACTGTGGTAATATACATATATCAAACCATTATGTTGTACACCTTAAATGGTAAAATGTTATATGTCAAGTGCATCTTTATAAAGCTGAACAAAAATATTTTGGTCTGGAAGCATTGACAAGGATTGGTATAACAGAGTTAAGTACCTTAATCTCACCCTAAAATAGCCTTTTCTTGGGTATGCTTCCTCCAAAGGTATCTGGGAGTAACAGATTTTGTAAAACACATTACAACTTATTTTCAGACAACAAGCACTCCAATGAGGCTATTAATTATAAGATTTAGCTGAGAGAAGTTCAAATTAACATAGGAGGAAAAGGGGTAAAGGAAACATGTCAATTCCTTTAACCTACTAAATATGTTAATACAATACATAATAGCCTGACTGACAATAGCAGAACACTGTCATCAAATACTCACATTTTTCTGTGAAAGAATTGCTGGCTTTCTAGCATAGATTAAGAGAAAGACAGATAGCTAAAGGGTGTTTATGCTGGGGAAGCTCATGTGAAAAGATATCATAACAAAGAAAGCATTTCCCAGGAAATAATTCAAAAGTTAAAAAAAAAAAACTCAAAGAAATACACACAATGCAATATTAAAATTACTGCTTTCTCACTAGCCAATTATCATTCTAAACATACTTGAAAAATATGCAAATAATCCCCCATGTTAAACATTTTTAAACAAGCTGAGAAGGGAGAAAATACAAAGATAAGCACTTACTGTCTGGAAGGATCTTTAGTGAAAAATAAGCATAAAAAGTCTTTTCCATCAGAGCAAGGAGTGGATTTTCTGTTTCTGAGGTAGATGACCATTTCTGAAGAAAAGATCAAAAGATCATTTCATTTAATGGAGACAGCTTTTAGTGTGGATTCCTGCCTTTCAGCATCAATATGTAAAGAAATTAAAAAGCAAGTAAGAAGTAAGTGCTGTGTATCCAGTCCAGTGTTTGTAAGCTATTTCACATCCCTGGGGCAGCTCTGAGTTCCAGTTTTTGTTCTTCTTGCTAATTCTTAGAAATATTAAGCTAAAGTGATTCTTGCTCCAGTTGCAATGAAGGGTCTGTATTCAACTTCATTGTTACTTCCATTCTAAAATCACAGATTTTAGACTATCAATTTGACCTAGAAAAAATTGGGTAAATAATTTGTTAATTCTCTTCTTTAAATTACTATGGCATTATATATAATTTTGTGAATACTTAGGATATTAACAGACTACCATGAACATCACTTGCTAAGCCTTTTATTCCGTGTCATTTAAGTTATAATGACATAATCAACACCACATGCAAATTGAATTGGGGCAGCATGTTTGTCATTTTGTTTCATAGCAACAGTATATCTTAAGCAGTGATTTTATGATGTTGTGTGAACAAACAAAAATAATATATACTATTACATATATGTATACTCTTTCTTTGGAGTTTCTTTGATTCTTTTCATCAAGATTTTCTTAAAAATATATAGGAATACTCTCAAAATTAATTTTCAAGGGTTAATTCATATAAAAGATGAGTGATGAATTAGAATGTTATATGTTCAAATGCAGATCTTGGTAAAATTCATCATACATAATTTAAATAAAAGCTCAATAAGTTTATGCCTATGCAATGCTAATACAATAATTGAGTAAAAAATATTTACTGATTCAATTACATATTCTGTGTACATAGGATTCAGTAAATATGTGGATACTCTTTCCCCATGAAAATTGTTAAGCATTTGTTGTAGCAGTACAGAGCAAAAAGTTTCATGAATTTCAAACACACTTACTGATAACTGACCAGATTGTTTACATCACTATATTAAAAACAAAAACAAAAACACAAAAAAATCTTTTCTTGATTAAAGGTGTTTGATTAGTTGTTGCTGCCCTCTGTATATCTGCTTTGGCATTTGAATTAATATTTATTCATGTAAAGATTTTAAAAATAAAATATTTAGTCATGTTAATATTATTTATCTAAACCTTGCAATTATTAAACAATCATTTTAGAAGAACATGGATAAGAATATGCAAGTATACATATTGTTCGTATGTACACACACCCACTCACACACTAACATGAAATGGTATAGTACAAATAACTGGCAGTTATACTTTTCATATTGTAATGAGGCAATTCCTTGCACCCTCACCCACGTTTTTCTTTGAAAAACCTTGCTCTTTCTTCCTCTCCATCATTAACCTCATTCTTGCTAGTTAAATACTTGCCACTCTGGCCACCACTCCTCTTTATACCTAACATAAGGAGTAATTTCTGCAGGAGCTTGCATTCTCTCTAGCAAATTATGTTGCCGTTAAGAGATACAATAAGAATGTAAAGCAGGAGTCAAGGCTACTGTGGAAGTCCAAATGAGAAAATAAATGCACTCAACTGGCAGCAAGAGCAATTTGGAGGGAGTGTGTGTTTGAGGTTCACCAGAAATTAATTGTTGTTAAAGCTTACAGTCTATGATGCCAAGACTGGGTTCCACTTAGCCCAGCACACACATGGGTTCTTTACAAACTGATGCAAAATGCAATTATTCAGCCCCTCTAAAAGAGTCTGATTTTTTGTAGTTTTTGTTGTGCATTAATGATAAATCAAGGAAGAAAAGTATTGCTAAACTTTTTACATGGACTCCTGCGCCTATATTATCTTCCACCTCCCCAATCCAGATATTTTGCAATTTGAAAAGTTATCATGAATAGACTGTACCTATCTATAAGATATTCTAAGCTTTTCCTTAAAACAAATAACGTTACAAGTAAATATCTTGGGGACTTCCCTGGGGGTGCATTGGTTAAGAATCTGGCTGCCAATGCAAGGGACATGGGTTTGATCCCTGGTCCAGGAAGATCCTACATGCCATAGAGCAACTAAGCCCGTGAGCCACAACTACTGAGCCTGTGCTCTAGAGCCTGCGAGCCGCGACTACTGAGCTCAAGTGTCACAACTACTGAAGCCCGTGCACCTAGAGCCTGTGAAATAAATAAATAAATAAATAAATAAAAATAAATTCATAATAAATAAATATTGTGACTATCAAGAGAAAAGACACACCTGAGTTATTATAATGGACTACTGGTTAGTCGTTTTCAACAGTTAATATTTATATAATTAACTAATTAGAATAAATTTTGCACTTTGGGGATTTCACATTTAAACTTTAATAAAAGAAAAAGATTTCTGTCTTCATCTTCATTGTGTCTTTCGTATGCAAAACGTGTGGTCACAAATTAATCCTGATTTTAATACAGTTTTAAAGAAAAGGAAATAACCAGCTTATTAAGTGTACAGCAAAGGTAACAAAAATAAACTTTGCTCAAAAAAGATGCATGTTTATTGAATAGCGGTTTGTATATATTGAGTTATTCTTATAATTTGTGAATCTACTTTTATTACATTTATATTTGACTGGATTATAATCTGATTTTGTTTATGCCAGAGGCTGTTAAGTCTTTTCTAATTTTTATGTCTGATCTATATTTTGGAACTATGTATATCTGATCGTAGTTGAGCTTTTAAAGATCCATTTTAAGAATTTACTACAGGGCTAAGAAAATGAAAGAGTATTCCTAAAATTGGGTCGATTTTTAGAGCATAAATGCCAGATCTGAAAAATATTACAGTAATGTAGCACTCTCTATTGATATGACCTTTAGAAAATAATTTTAAATGCTTAAAATAATGGGTTTTCCTCCTTTTTACCTATTTTATTGTAGTGTTCTTACTGAATAACAAATCAATTTGTATTACAAGGACTATTTAAGACTGTAAGGAGTGCTCATTTGATACAGTTATCTTGAGCTGCCCATCTGTTAGCTAGGTATTCTCTTAGTTGAGGTTTAGTTTCTTTGCTAAAGTTAGGATGAAGAAATCTAATAGAAAATTGGAAGTATAGTGTTTGCAGTTATCTTGTATAAGTAAAATATGAAATGATGATTAAAGAATATCTTTAATGTTTAAACAGTTAATAATTTATATCCCCAATTTTCAATTTGGGATCGAATATCAATGAAATCTTAATGATATTTTAGATTTTTATGTATTTGTTTTAAAGATCTTCGACCATGCATTTTCACAGAGATCATATAATAAACTACTTAATAAATACTATTTGTAAGACAAACAAAAACAATTTTTCATTTTGTTAACTACTCTCTAGGTTTAAGTTACCTGTAGGAAAATATTATTCATGTAATTCAACTAATTGTAGTAGACATCCTATTTTAAAGTATATAAAAATGTCCTAAAATAAAATAATTTACCCTGTAAATTATTATCATTATTTTTGGTTGCATATAGAGTAATATTGTGTTTTATTTTTTCTATTTCAGGAATAAGAAATGTGCACGTTCTTCTTACAGTATAAATAATGGAGAAATGGAATTATTTCAAGGTAAACAAAAATTTATATGAATAAAAAGTTCCTTCAACCAAAGATGTGTTGAAGTCATGAGCCCTAGTACCTGCGATTGTGACCTTACTTGTAAATAGAATCTTTGCAGATTTAACCAAGTTAAGATGAGGTCATTAGGGTGAGCCCCAATCCAATATGATGGACATCCTTTTAAGAAGACAGCCATGTGAAGACAGAAATGTGGAGTGAATTCCATATGAAGACAGAGGTTGAGATTGGAGTGATACTTCTATAAGCCAAAGGATGCCAAGGATTTCCTGCCATCACCAGACACTAAGGCAGAGGCATGGAACAGATTTTCCCTCAGAGTCAGTAGAAGGAATCAACACTGCTGATACTCTGATTTCAGACTTCTACCTTCCACGTGAGAAAGTAAATTTCTATTGTTTTAAGCCATTCCTTTTGTGAGACTTGATGGCAGTCCTAGGAAACTAATACGCTACTTACATGTAGATATTCAAGGTTCTGGCCATTTTATTCTAGGTGCTAGATTGAATTGGTACTTATATAAACTACACTTACTGGAACAATGCATGAGATGTTAGGTTAATATATCATTTAAATGTGTGATTTCAACTGTGAGGTTTCATTAGGCCCTGGACTATAATAAATGAGATTCATCCCCCTCTAGACCAGATTACTCTTCCCCTTCTTCTGCTTCATATCATCATTTACAGTTGTTCTTTTACAGCACACTTCACATGCAGAGGCAATATCATTATGAGGAAACTCCCATAAACCTTTGGTATTTGACCTCAGCATACACACATTCAAAGCCTATCTGGTTTTATGCTTCTTTCTACATTTTTCACACATATTCCTTGAACACAGGCTGTAAAATACCAACTGTGTATCAATGAACTATTCCCTTAACTTCCCTTCTATAGACCTTTACAGAAGCAACTTTAAAGCTTGGTCAAGTCCTTTAGATTCTTATAAATCCAAGTTCGATTTTTCTCCTTGCCTTGAAGTAATTAGATATCCTGACCAAAATTAATCTTCCAAACCTGATATCAAGACTTTTTTTTGGGGGGGAAGCAACCTAAATGTCCATTGACACATAAATGGATGAAGAAGATATGTTACATATATACAGTGGAATATTGGCCATTGAAAAGAATGAAATAATGCCATTTCCAGCAACATGGATGGACCTGGAGATTATCATACTAAGTGAGGTAAGTCAGACAGAGAAAGACAAATATCATATGATATTACTTATATGCAGAATCTAAAAAAAAATGACACAAATGAACTTATTTAGAAAATAGAAACAGATTCACAGACTTAGAGCATGAACTTATGGTTGGGAGAAGGGTGGGTGGGGGAGGCATAGGGAGTTTGGGACTGACATATACACGCTGCTATACTTAAAATAAAATGCCTTTCTGTGAAAAAAGAATTTTAAATAAATAAATAAATTAAATCAACACTTTAGCATCAAAATAGTTTTCCTCTTTAAATTGTGAATTTCTAGAAGTTAATAACTCTTAATTATTAGTGTTAAGATCCTGAACATGGTTTTCACTTAGTGAAATTCAGTGTTCCTTGGATTGAACCTCACTGTTTCCTCTACCTTTACTTAATTCTCATTTCTGACTCCAAAATGCCTGATTCATCCTAATTCATAATGCTTACTTTCTGTATTGAGTTGGTTAACCATTGCATCTGTCAGCTTATTAAACATCAAATTTAATGAAAATATGTACAAATATATGTGAGTTTGAGAAGATATAATGATATATCTATCTATAATTTACAATAAAAATCAATATTGCTTTTGAAGACTGCTGTGGGCGCCTCCTTGTTGCCAACTCTGTCTTTCCCATCAGGGGACATCACTACCCTGAATGTTACATTTGCCTTTCCCTGGATTCCTTCAGTTTTCTAAATATGTGCCTGAGCCTGGATGTTTTAAAACTCTGTGTTAATGATAATTTAATCTGTGGATTCTCCTGCAACTTGGTTATTGGATTTAGCACTGTATTCCTGAAATTCATCTGTTTTCTGTAAATAATGATCATATATTCTTAATTATTGGATAATATGCCACTGTACAACACCAGCATGTGTATCAAACATAGGATTATCTCCAGCTTTTTTTTTAATATGAAAATTCTGTTATGACCATTCTTCTTCTTTTTGTTTTAAAGCTCTTTATTGGAATATAATTGTTTTACACTGTTGTGCCAGTTTTTGCTGTGCAACAAAGTGACTCAACTGTCTGTATTCATTTATATATATATATATACCCCCATATCCCCTCCCTCCCGCGACTCCTTCCCAGCCTCCCTACCCCAGCCCTCTAAGTCATCACCCATCATGGAGTTGATCTCCCTGGTGGGAGCGCACATTGATACGACTGCTTTAGAAAGAAACGTGACATTTTCTAAGAGGAGAGAAGATATATATACCCCACGATGAAGCAATTCTATTCTTAGTTGAACATCCCGGAGAATCCCTTGCACATACACACCAGGAAACATAGAGAAAAATGCTCATGCAGCAGCTTCCCATATAATTCCTAAGATCTTTGTTTATGCTGTGAGGTAGGAATCCAGTTCCACTTTTTGACTTATGGATGGCTAATTATCTCAGCATGTGTTACTATATTTCTTTCTTTCTGCCATGACTGATGGCACCATTTCTGTCATAAATTGTTTCCATACAGCAATGTTTGTTTCTTGTGAGATCACCTGTAATCATTTCACGTATTGCCCTTGTAGGTTTTAGTATATAGGATGTCTTAATCCAATAAAAATAGTTGGAGAATGTTTCCTACTTTCTACACTCTGCAGTAGGAATAGTTTCCATATTTTCTCAATATGGAAAATGGGACAAGTTGTTCCTTGAATGCCTATTAGAACTTGTAGGTTTAAAAAAAAAAACCAAAAACTGAGCTTGGTGGTTCCTTGTCTGGAAGATTTTACTCAGCCAATATATTTTGTTATAAAGTAAATCTGATTTTTAAAGTATTTTCAGTGAGCTTTTCAAGTTAAGATTTATTTAGAAATTCATTTGTTTGCTTGATATTTTCAAAGTAATTGGCATGTTTTACAAATTAAACATCACCTATTACTATTACACTTTGTTTTGGTGAGTATTAGCGAATTCTCTCTTTGTTCATCGTTTTACTTTCCACCGTTCTCTTTGCTATGTTTTAGATAGGTGCTCTTTTGAGCAACATAGGTAGATATGTTTTGAAGGGCTCATTCTAATAAACTTTGTGTTTCTTAACTCAATCACTTTGTTCATTTATTTTTATTGCAATGATTTATTTTATTCATTTAATATTATAGGTTATCAAAAATTTCCCATTTTCTACATTTTTTACTCTTTTTCTGTTTTTGTGATTTTTTGTTCTAATTTAATTTTCCCCTCCATTCAATTAAAATTATGCATTTCATTTATCTCTAGTTTTTCCTCAGCAATTTTAATATCCATTTGTCAATAGGTATCATTATTCTTCCTACTAATAGTATTTAGAATAATTTAAACTTGATCAAACTTTTCCCAAATTTTCCCAAATCATCACCATTATTATAATTTCATATTTTTCATTCCCACAATATTTAATATTGGCATATACAGGCAATGTGTGTTTTAATTTCTGACATGCATATCAGGTTTCTTGCTTTTAGTTCCTGATGGTACCATAGATACCCTTCTAGCATCATTTTAATTTTGACAGAAATACGCCCAGTAGAATTTCATATGAAAGGATCTATTTGTGGCAAAATCTCACATTTTGTTCATCTAAGCAACTGCTTTTTCACTTTCTCAAGACTTATTTTCAGGTGGATTAAATATTATTTTCTCAGCACATTTGTGAGTATTATTTCAAAATATTCTGGCTTCCTTAGTTACTACTGCCAAGTCACCTGTAAATCTAATTGCAAATGCTTTGAGGACAATCTTTTCTTTCTCTCTGTTCATTTTTAAGAAATTCTTTTTGATCTTGATGTACTAAAGGTTCACTTTGGTGTGCCTAGGAGTAAATATCTGTCATTTATCTCATCTGAGATTTTAGAAGTGTCTGTGAATTTTTTTCCTCTCACCAGTTTTGAAATGTTTCTGTCATCATTTTTTCATATAATTTTACGTTCCTTTCTATCTCCTTTTTCCTGAAATTCTGATTAAAGAATTTTAGATTTTCTCATTCTAAACTCCAAGTGTCTTAACCAAAATTTTTGTCCTTAACCTCTTTACCTTTTAAGCTGCATTGTGAATAATGACTTCGGATATATCTTCAGTAGTGATTCTCCAGTTCTATATTGTGTCCACTAGCATATACATTGTCTTTAATTTTTGTTATATATGTCTCTTTATGTTTAAGTTATTTTTCAATCAGATTAGGCACCTTTATTGGAGTCAGTTTTGCTTTTATGCATTTGCCTTTCATTTCTTGTTACTATTAAATGTACTTAATTTTGTTAACAGATATCTTCACAATATTAATATTTTCTTCCAGTTGTTTATCATGGCCCACAGTCATAGTACGAAGTGTTAAATTGTGATATTTTTGACTGTGGACTCAATTTTTTTGGAAATTTTTTTTTTTTGCAGTAATTCTCAAGGATGAGTTTTATGGTAACAAAAGAAAAAGCTTAATGTAATCAGCAAACGTCCAAAAGTGAAAGCTGGCTCCATTGCTCCTTCTTCCTCTCTAGGCTTTCATTTCAGTTAATATTTGATTTGATCAAAGACTCAGAACATCAATGTATTTTTTAAATTGTATATATATGTATGTGTATATCTATCTATCTATCTATCTATCTATCATCTATCGATCTCTCTCTATATATATATATGTTGAAGGTTTTAGTCATTTTAGTTGGAATATTTGGTCAGACTACCTAGAATGTCATATTATCATACAGTAATTTTCTCTTCCTACTTTTAATCCTATTTTATAGCCATTTTAAAAATTAATAGTCTAATGGAAAGGATGCTTTTTTATTCCTCCCCAGTAATCATAAAATGTATATTTTATTTGTTATGCTTTTCTTAGTCATACTAAATTATGCTTTATAGTGTACTTTACCTTAATAGCACACTTTTTTAATTTGAAAAATCTTCACTGGAGGATATTTTGGAGAAGAAATGTTCAAATCAGAAGCCGTAATAGGCATGGTGTTCTGGTTTGAATTGCAGCATATCACCTCTTCCTGTCACTTTTTTGCCTGGTCCAGATGGCAGAGTTACTTGACTTGCCCAGTGTCTGGCTGAGTTAAGTGTGAACCATTTGAAATTCAATCAGTAGAAGATGGAAGTGATGGCTTTTGGGCAGAGGAAAGCATTTTGATAATTTATAAAGCATTTTATTTAGATGACCATGAAAACTACAAGCTGTGTTATACTGTGATAAACCTGACACTTTTGGCATTAGATTAAAATGAATTTTCCACTCAAAAAATCAATGATATGCTTCTTCTTTTTCCTTTATTAAGGAAATAATCCCCAATTTTTTTGGCTTAGAGTTTGTAGATTAATTACATGCATGATGTTTTGGCTTCATTTCTGTGCATTTTGATAGACTTATTACACATTTTCTATATATAAATACAGTAGATAAGAAAACGTTACGTACAAGGAAAGTATTGCTTTCATGCTTCAGATCAATTTTTTGTACAGGCACAAATTATATTTTGAGAAAATTGGACTGCTCTTGCATTTTGCTTTAAATATATGATTTATAATCAACTTTCATAATTACCTTGAGCTATTAATATAGCAATTTTCACAAAGTTTGATTATTTAGAAGACAAACATACTTTGGGGATATTCTTGGGACTATTCAATGTCATTTGTATAAATGCAGGAAGTGGCTTTAAGAACTGAAAGAAGTCCTCATATTACTTATATTTTAAAGCATTTAAATGTTTGGAGAATAGGCCACATATTAAAATAATTATAAATATATATTAGATGCTAGAAACATTTGAAGTAAAATATTTTATATTTCTGACTCCATATAAGTATTAAACTATTTCAGTAAACTTAAGCTTGTTCATGCTTTTGTGACTGTTTAATGTTAAAGACAAGCATTTCAAGTATAAATTTTGTAGAATCTTAAAAAGACAAAAGAAAACCAACAGAATATTATACCAAGAAAGAACCTTAAACATATAGTGTATTATTCTAATGTAACCTAATGGGAAAGGATGTTTACAATTGGTCAGATGGAATGTCTAACCCCACGTAGCTGGGCAGTGGGAGAGGTGGTACTAGAAATTAAATTACCAAGTTCCATTTGGTTTAGTGATGGGAAGACACAGGTTTAAATTCTAGGTTTACCCTCAGTAGATCCTGGCACATCTAGTACATTTGTAAAAGTTAGGAAGAGCCCCTTCAAGGAAAGTAAATTAAGAGACTGCCCCTTCTATGCAAAATAGAAGTAGTCTCTGTGTCAGTCAGTGCCCCAGCAGGAGAAAAAAAAAAGGCCTAATCAAATTAGATTAAATAAAGAAAATCTTAATACGAGGATCTGTAGTACGCCTTGTTCTTTACTTTCTCTTCCATTAAAAGGGTAAGGGGAGGAAGCAATTATGAAAGCTAAGTGATAGAGTCCTATGGTTCATCTTGAGAGCTGGAAAATAGCCAGCCTGAAGCAGTACTGGAAAGAGGAAGATTGAGAAATAAGTACCCCAACCTCACTCTTTTTCCTCATTTTCATCTCTTTTGTTGCTACCTATTGGCCAACATAATTAGGTGCCAGAAGGCAAGACAGCCTAAGGCAGAAGAGTAGTGAAGGGTAGAAAGCGAGTCTGGAGCAGCTTTCCAGAATAGGTTCTCTTCCTCCAGGCTGCCTCAGTGCTGAGCCAAGTTAGCAGATCTGGCGAGCCACGCCTGTTTGCTTTTCAGCTGGTCCTTCATACCTGCTTGGCCAGGCATTCTTGTACATGGTACATGCATCTGCTTTCACCACTTACTAACATTGTGAAATATAGCAAATTACTCCTATATGCAAAATAAACATAAGGATAATATTTACTTCACAGGTGTGTTCTGAAGACTAAATGTAATTAGCTATTTGAAAGAATATTACAAATTAAATAAACGTGCAATATGTGACAATTTTCATTATTGAAAGACGAGAACCAGTTTTCTAATAGCTGTCGTATACAAGGCTTGAGGAGTGATTAATCTCTCTTTAGTATGAATTTTCATCCATTCTATTGCTCTTTTTAGTTGGCAGAAATCCCCACTCCCCAGCACACTCATCATGTTTCTACTCACCTGTCTAGATTTAATCCTATGGTTACTCATTCCAGAAATGTCTTAACCATTCTTTCACGTACATTTCTAGCACTTCCTAGAAACCGTGCTGGTCTCTTTCAGTCCTTATCTAGCCCTTTATGATCATACTTTTGGTTTGTTTCACCAAAGCAAACACAGTAGCATCAGTCATACAATGATCTATGTTGATCGTTTCATACATATTTTGTTTAAAGCCCTTAGTAATGATGGCAGATCAGGTAGAGAAACAGAGGATTCAAGGCTCTTTGAACCCAATCATTGTACACCTTCACAATACAAAATTTAGAAAAAAGTTGCCTCCAGAAATAAGAACTCAGAACATGCCACATTCTACCCTGGTTTCATTGTATTTTGAATATTCCTTGTAAGGGGCAAACCGATGGAAAATTATTACTAAACCAAGAAAGAGTTCCGATCTATTTACTAGCTATTATATGTCTAATGTAATTTAATGGTTTAACACAGACTAAATGCACGTGGTTGACTCTTACAAATAAGCTTTTTGTCAGATGACTGTGGTACAGCAGTTCTAGATCAACTGCGAGTTAGTTATACTTCCTTACACTGTCAGCCACATCAATGACACTAGCAGTTCCCTTCTCACCCAGTAGAGCAAAATATCAAATCAAATGCTCCTTTAAAAAAAAATTTAGAATGAATCATTTGGACTGCTTTTAAAGTTAGCCAGCTTATGCGTAGTACAGCATAAATGAATCAGACTTCTAAAATTCTCAGTTTATAATATCCTGAGTTTTTTAAGTATGTAGAAGTCAGTATAAATTAACATCCATAAATTGATAGTGACTTGTTTGTCCATGGTAAGATACTGATATTCTCTTAAGCAGTTACTAACGTGGTGACCGTTTCTTTGAGTCAAAGGGCCTTTTGTATATAACAGACAGTTTTATTTTTCTGTAACTAAAGCTATATAATGTTAAAAGATAAACTTAAGCATATTAAAAAATTTAAGCATTTATTTGAGCAAAAATTGATTCGAATGGGGCAGAGCCAAACTGGAAGTGGTGAGGAGCATCCCATCCACATGAGGGAAAGGCTTTTTTAGAGAATAGGCAGAAACAAAACAAGGAAATCATCTGAGTGACTATAGCTTAAATGTCTGCCCTATGTGGAGAAGCCTAGTTGGCTGTGTGTGATTGGTCATCCTTAGGTTTTGATTTCTTAACCTTGAGGTATTTACAGGCTCAGGTTTTGCTTTGCTCACATAGGCTGCTAAGGTATTAGAACCACATCAGTCTGATGGCCTCCTTGTTTAATTAATTTAACAATAATAAAGTTTGATATTTAGGCAAGTTATTTGACACACATCATCTCATGAAACACACCATAAACCTGCTGTAATATTATTTTGTTTTATAGACAAGACACTAAGACTTAAGACTGTGATTTGCCCATTCATACAACAAAGTGGCCAATCCGGGTTACCTAGGATTCGGCCAACAAAACCAGAGAGTTTACCATTGTTTACAACAGCATCAAACTGAAAATCCAATCCATTGTCATTAGTTGTTTTGGCTATTTGCTTTCAGAAGCAAAGCTAATTAGCTTACAAAAATTCAACAAAGTTCACATTTAATTCCCCCTTGAAAAATGATATAAAATGAAAAATTTCATTTTGATTTTTTTCTCTACAGAAACTAAACGTTTGCAAACAATTTTATACATGGATTTTAATTCTAATGCTTAACACATTTATACATGTGTTGCAATATTTCTATGTGAGAAATAGAGAAATTCTAAGGACAGAAGGAAGGCAAGTAAGAATGACCAATTCTGATTTCCCTGTGTAGCCTTCTCCCAGGCTTCAGGCCTCCCTTTGTGCTTGTATAACACTCTAATAGACCCATTTTGACAGTAGAAATAAATACTACTATTTCTATTTCCTTACTGGCAACTGGAGGGTCTTCTTATGCTTGGAGTGGTAGATGACTCTGGATGTTTAGGAAAACAGAACAAAAATAAATTCAGATGCCTCTGAAAGGAAAATGATACAGAGATTAGGGAAAAAATTATTGATGAGATTAGCACAAGGAGAAGGTTTAGATTCGCTCAGGAAAGGTTTAAGGGATACACTTAAGAAAATATAACTAACGGAGTACACGTATGGTTGATTCATTTTGCTGTGCAGTGGAGGCTAATACAACATTGTAAAGCAACCATACTCCAATAAAAATTAATAACAAATGAAAGAAAATATAGCCAGTTGAGATTTTTGTATTGAAATGATGACTACTCTGCAATTTAAATACTCTCCTCAGTCTCCTCTACAAAAGATTCAGAAAAATCCACGTTACTGAGAAATTTATTTTCTGAGAATGTAAACTGTCCTATTTTTTTTTTTTTTTTGTGCTTGAATTTTAGCATGGGTTAAAATCAGAGGTTCTCCAACAAAACTTCCAACATCTGATTTACATGTTGTACAGGGTAGTCTCAGATTGTGTTTATTAACTTTTAAATCCCTAGTAAAATTAAAATGATTGAAATATAGTATAATAAATGATGAATGAAAAGGAAATGATAGAAAGGATATAGCAGGGAGGGAGCAGGATATAAGAAGGACAGATAAAAAACAAGCAGGTACAAAGAAGGGAGAGGAAAATGGATTCTGAAATGGAACATCTTTATTTGAGCCTTCAGTTGATGAGTTTCTGTGATCTGTCCCTGGGCAGCAGTAGCATTTGTGAGCCTCAGTTTCTCCTCTTTGCAAAATAAGAGTGATTATACCCACAAGTGCCATTTTGAACTATTAGGAGATTCAGAAGACAATTTAATTAAAAGATACTCAGAAAATTGAATTATGTTACACTTATCTTAGAATTACTCCAAGCAGAACTAGTCAGCAAATTTCAAACCCTCTCCATTAGCTATATTTTCTCCTGCTCCATTGTTTTGTGAAAATACATCATGTTAAAAATAGCAGTTTCCTCTAAGAGTAGGCTTTGTCTCACCAACTGTACAGATACCTCTCTTACTTGTCTCTACATCATTCCCTCCTACCACCCTGGTCTTTTCTTCTCCTATTTACTAATGAGGAATGCTGCTACTGTCATAAATTGTATTGTAAAGCATGAAAAGTGAGAGGAAAACAGAATTAGGATCCAACACAGTAACCGAAAAGAAAAAAGTTGTACACTGACCAAAGGAAGAAATGGACTGAAGTTTGTAAGGATTTGGGAGTCTTTTATGGAGAATGTGTTGTCTTTGTAGGCTAAAATGAATCCCTAATACTGTATTACAGTATAAAATAAAAGCCAAATAGTCAGACACTATAGTAGTTTTTTAAAAAGTGACTTTAGCTGTCTTGTGAAAAAGTTATGCTTTTTTGTGGTTTTCAGTTGAAGTTTGGCATTATATATAAGAGTTGAAATGATAGTGATTGAAATAAATCTGAAATGTTCAAAGTCCTGGAGCTCTTAAATAAGCAGACCTCATTTTCCAGTGTTCAGTAGGCATTCAATTTCATTATGAATCTTGAAAGAAATAATGTAGAAATCGATGTGGAATTTGAAAGAAGGGAGAAAATAATGTGTAATAATTGTTTTATTTCCTTGAGGAATGCTGCACTACAAAAAGAAAAAAATGCTGTAGTCTGTATTTCTTTTCCATTAGTTTCTGATATCATAGTGAGAATTTACTTTTCCTCTGAAAGTGTAATTTTTTTTTTCTGTTTCTGCTTGTGATGTGGAAATGGCATTTGATGATTTCTTTTCTGGTCTCTGTGCCTTTCATTCCTCATTAAAAGTCTTAGTTCAAATGTACACAGCTTCATGACTGACCCTGGCAATGGTCACAGGTCTTCGGTCCTCTAGAACCTCTACCTATAATCTGCTATATATGAGGCTAAAAAATTACATTTTTCCATATGTAAAATTATGAAAATGCCTTGCCTTTGGTCAAAAATCACTAATGTCTGCATACGTGTTGTGTGTTCCAACCTCATGGCCAGCGTTCAAGACCCTTATAATCTGACATAAATCTAAACTTCCAGCAGAGTTTTTCACTATTCTATCCCCAAAACCCATGATCCATTCACGTTACAACACCCTCTACATGTGCACATGCATTTATATGCCACACCTGTGTTCATGATGTGTTCTATTACTGGGGAAACCTGAATTATAACTTTTAAAATTCTAGACATCCATCCAAGGCAAGGCTATAAAGGCCTAAAGAAAATGGCCAAATTTTCACTCAAAACACAAATTTCTTTCCCCTTTGGTCAGGTGTAACATTTTATTGATATAAATCATACTCTTGGCTTATAATTTTTATGAAAAAAAATCTTATTCCTACGTGGTGATTATAAAGAAGAATTAATCCTACTTTATGTCTCCAGTGTAGTGATTCACAAACATAACTCTTTGCCTCGCACAAGGTTGTAGACTAAATAAAAATTAGCAGGAAAACTTGCCAATATGTAGATTCAGAGTCCATACCACAAAGTTTCAAATTTAGTCTGTCTGAATATCCCACGCATGACTTTCTAAGTTTAGAAAATATAACCTAATTCAATTGCACAACTCCAAGGAGTGAATAGATCATTTTAAAATGAAAGAATGAGTTTAATGCATGCATATTTATGAGTAAATGAATTAATAAAGGAATGAAATGCATTGTTAAAGAAATACTATATTATTGAAGACTTAACTTTTATTTCTGCTATTTAATCCTTTTGAAGTAAGAATTTAATCTCGCTAAGCCCCAATTTCTTCATGTGGAAATATGGAGACATACCAAATGAAATGCAGTTTTTTAAAGGCTAAAATATGCTTTTGAGGTATAGGAACCTATGTGTTTCTGAGACTCTGAAAAAAATAATTGCTCTTATTTTGCACACAATTTTGTATTTTTAACTTCAAACATCCTTCTTCATTGTAGAATATGTAGGATGAAAATATAATGTTCAACACAATATGTATACCTCCTACAATTGAGGCCAGATTACTTTTTATCACAAGAGGCAGAAAACGGAGGGGTCATACACTAAAAATTATGAGCGGGAAGTAATGGTTGAAATACCAGACATTATTCATTGCTCGCTATGAAGTATGAGTTTCCACAAAGCTTCCCCTACAGAAAATGTATCTCACTGGTCTCAGAAGAAGAGAAGATGCTATTCAAATCACAAGCATGCTGGAAATCTACTACTTCCTTTATCTCAAAGACTTTATCAATAATTTTTGGTCCTTTCCATAAATTTCTTTCATTTTTATGCACTTATTTATGTAATGTATATCCTTTGAGAACCTAATATAATCAGGACACTGTTCTAAGTTCTAGAGATATGGATGTGGATAAATAAAACCTGAAGCACTGAGCAGAAATTATCCAGATGAAAATATACAAGAACACTCCTGGCAAAGGAAGCAAATGCATCTTGGTTAGACCTGTGAATCTCTGGGATTTAAGCAATGACCCATGACCCTTTCCCTAACTCAGTAAGACAGATGGAACCTCTGGATGAGTATGGGCAAGAACATATGGTTCCCTCTCCCTACAAGCTCCCAGTATAGGGTTATGACTTCTCATGGGAAGAGACAGGCTAACAGGACTTCTCAGTGTCCCAATCAATTCTGTGTTTCAGGAGCTCTATTTGGGGCAAGTGTGACTTATGAAGTCTGGGGCTCCTTTCTTCTACCCAGCCTCAACTTCCATGGAGGAAGGTCTTCCAATGGCATGGCATGCCACATGAGCACCTGCACTACAGCCTGCTCATAAGATGAAGAATCCATACCAGGCGAGGTAAACCAAGATGGCCAGAGTCTACTGCGCCTGCTCAGCACCTGCTCATAGACCAAGGGAGTTGCTCCAAGAAAAAGCTGGTATCTGTCCATACCCCAGCCTTAGAGCAGTGGTGCTCTGCCCAGGGGAGGGACAGGCTATAAGAACAGGTGGCTCCAGCAGTTTTCCCTGAAAGGAACCAATTTTATTTGGAGGATAGTGCAGAGAAATTCAAGCTGAAAGGTACCATCAAAAGCAATGGAGTTTTGGTGCTGAGAAATGAAGAGGAGGCTGGTGGCTCTATAATAACAACACGCAAAACAAATAGAAGCAGTAGAAATAGAACATGTAGAGTTGTAATATGTTTGACAACAATAGCACAAAGGAGACAGGTAGGGAAAAAGCTATGTTGGTGTAAGTAAATGGCAACAGATGAGAGCAGAAACCGCAGGAAGCAGTGAAGAGAACCAGGAATAAAAAATAAGAAGGTTGATATAATGAACTATAAATATATACTTGCTCTCCTCTCTCAACTTCTTTAACATACATAAAATTATATACAGTAATATAAAACCCTATTATTAGGTTTGCAATATCTCTACACATAATATGCATAACGGTAATAGCACAAAGGAAAGTGAACAATACATAAAGCTGTAGTGAAAGAGCATGTCTGTATCTCATTGGAATTAAGTGAGTATAACTCTGAAGTAGATTCTGATAGGTTCAAATGTATATTGTAAGCCCTAGAGCAACCTCAAAAATGTATAGATGAGAAAGAAAGAAAACTACGTCTGTCTGCAGATGACAAGATCTTGTGTTAAAAAAAAAATTCTGAGAAATTTACTTAAAAATCTGTAACAGCTAACAAATGAGTTCAGCAAGGTTTCAGGGTAGGAGATAAATATAAATATTAATTACATTTCTATACAATAGCAAGGAAAAATCTGAAAATGGATTTAAGAAACAATTCTTTTTACAGCAGCACCAAGTATAATAAAATAGAAATAAATCTAACAAAGAAGTGCTAGACTTGTACACTGAAAACTATGAAAAGTTATTGAAAGAAATGAAGGAAGATGCAAATAAATGGAAAGATATCTCATGTTCATGGAACAGAAAATTTAATATTGATCAGGTGGCAAATACTGCCCAAATTTATGTACAAATTCAGCAGAATCTTTATCAAAAATCCCAGGTAGCCTTTTTTTTAAAAAAGAATTTGTCGAGTTGATCTAAAAATTAACAGGGAACTGCAAGGAACCATAATAGCCAAACAAGTTTTCAAAAAGTAAAAAGTTGGAGAACTCACATTTCCTGATTTCAAAACTTATGAAAAAGTTACAGTAATCAAGACAGTGTGGTACTGGCGTAAAACTAAACATATAGATTAATGGCAAACAATTTAGAGACTAGAAATAAACCCTTATATTGATGATTAATTAATTCTTTAAAAAGATGTCAAGATAATCCAATGGGGGAAATAATAGTATTTTCAGCATGTGGTGTTGGAAAGACTGGGTGCCTACATACAAAGCAAAATATAAAAATTAAACCAGTATGATGCATAGAACTAAATTTAAGAAGAAAACCCCCAAAATTCTTATAAGTAAATATAGGAATAAATTTGCGTTACTTGGGATTAGTTGAAGCTTCTCTAGATACTACATCAAAAGCACACATCACCCAGATACTAATAAGTAAATTGTAATTCATCAAAATTTAAAACTTTTGTGTTGCAAATAACATCATAAAAAATACAGAAACACGTAGAATAGGAGTTAGTTACAAATTACTTATCTGATAAAAGGACGCATATCTAGATTACACAAAGACCTCTTAGAACTCGATAAAAGTTGTAAAGACAAAAGAGGCAAAAATAATTTACAAGTGGGCATAGAATTTGAATAGGTATTTTTCCAAACACATACATACATGGCCAATAAACACATAAAAACGTGCTCAATATCATTATCCGTCAGTAAGATGTACCTTAAATCAACAATAAGCCATCTTTTACATCCACTAATATATGTATAATCAAAAAAGCAAACAATAACTAGCGCTGGCAAGAATATGGAAAAATTGGAACCCTTATAAACTGCAGATAGGAATGTAAAATGTGGCAGCAACTTTGAAAAAGAGTTTGACAGTTCCTCACAAAGTTAAGCAGAGAATTATCATAGGACCTAGTAATTCCTCTATGAAGCATATACTCATGAGAAATTAAAACATAGATCACACAAAAATCCCAGGAAGAGTGAATTTAGGAAGTTTTATGTAGCAGTAAACATACTATCCCAGGTGAAAGATACACTCTTATACCAAAAGATTGTGGTGAAAATCAACAGAGATGGACCAATATTATCAATACTTTGCATATGGAGTCACAGCGTGGACCTGTTTGAGTTTTGAGGAACATGGAAAAGGAAAACTGCTCCAAAGCTTTTGGTAAAGGGTGCCATTGACTATGACAAAGGATGAGGAATGTGAGGTACCAGTAGTTGATGGTTATAGGATTGGAGTTAACAGAGGGAGGTGTAAGGAAGCATAAATACTTGTGTATCAGGTTATATGCAGGTTGTATACAAACCCTTGCAGGTGGATGCACATGTCGGGAAAGAAACAGTATCAAGTAAGAAGGTAAGTGGTTACAGGATCAATCCTTGTGGAAAGTCAGCAAGTCTTAAGTAAGGCAGAAAAAGTGAAGTGTGTAAAAGATACAGAAGACCCACCATAGAAGTAGAACAGCGATGACAACAAAAATATTGAAGTATATGTTCAGCAACTTAGAGGATAATCTAAGAAGGAAAGAGCATCCATCTATTTTTATTTTTTAATTTATTTTTTTAATTTTATTGAAGCTTAGTTGATTTACAACGTTGCGTTAATTTCTGTACAACAAAGTGACTCAGTTATACATATATATATATATACATTTTTTTAATATTCTTTTCCATTATGGTTTATCACAGGATTTTAAATCTAGTTCCTTGTGCTACACAGTAGGACCTTGTTGTTTATCCATCCTATATATAATAGCTTGCCTATGCTAATCCCTTCCCTCCCCTACCACCCCTCCCCCTTGGCAACCACAAGTCTGTTCTCTATATCTGTGAGTTAAAAAGAGTATCCATGTATTTTTAAATGCTACACTATTAAAGTAAGATGGCAACCCAAAAGAATCCCTTTGATTAAGCAATAGAGAGATCCAGTTGAATTTGAAAGCACAGTTTCAGTAGAGGTATAAGCCAGACTGGTATAAATTAGAAAGTGAATAAAAAATAAAAATGAAATCAGTGCCTTCAGTGGTCCCTTTAAAGAAATGAGGTATAAATGTGGACTGAGAGAGCAACAATTTGGGGGAATTTGTATCAAAGAAGAGTATTTTAAAAAGGAAGCTACCAGAATACGTATAAATATTGTTGGATATAGTCCAGCTGGATGAGAGAACAGAATGATTAATGCTGAGGAGGCGGCAGGAAGATGTAGCGCACCCAACACGTGGGAAGATACCTGCTATAGACAGGGAGATGTGGCTTCCATTTCAACAGGTTTTAAGGAAAGGATGAGGCAGCATACATAATTTTTAGTTCAGTATAATAGCTTCTATTTTTTTTTTTGGCTTGAAAATATTTGAGATGTAAAGGATGATGAGAAGAGTGAGTTGAGATGTTATAGATATTAGAAACATAATCATCAATGTTTTTATTCTGCATTAAAAAAAACAGCTATTCCCCTCTATTTTAATGTTACCCAGTCTCTGTTTTCATTTTTATATCTAGTTTTCTGGGGAGGTGGGGAGAGGGAGGTCTACTCCTCCATTCTGTCACCTTTACCTCTTTTCTATTCCTCAGCCCACTGCACTGTAACCTCATCACTCCCTGTAAACTGAATTGTATTTAGATGACCAAAGAACTCCCATCAGGTTAATCTTTTTATCTTTGAATTGTCTGCAATATTAGGCACTTGAACCTCTTGCCTCACTCAGTTTCTCATGTTGGTCTATTTTGTGGCTGACCTATGTTCAATCTGTGCAGCTCTGATGTTCCACTCAGGTTCCTTGGCATTTTGCCCTCCACTTTCTCTTCTTCTCTCTATATACTTTCCAAAACATCTTGTTTGTACCTTTGGCTTCACCTACAACCTATATATTAATTGGCATAAATTACAAAATACAGATTTAAAACAAAAATCAAACTCCAAATGTTAGTGTTCTTTTTTAGGAATTCCACTTGGATTACATTTTGTACCTCAAAGTCAACTGGTCAAAACGAGTCTTCATCTTTCTTTTCCCACGCGATGTTTTGTCTGCTCCTGTATTCCCAATTGTATCAACATGGAGAGCCCTGTGCACTAAGCATGAATCACTATAACCATACTCTTCCATCTAGTTATCCCTCCAATTCATCATCATAACCCATCTGTTCTGCTTCCTAGTTACTGTCTCCTCCATCTCTCTTGTCAACTCTGCCCTAGTTCATCTTCATCCTTTCTTTACTGAACTATTTTAAGAGTCTGTTACTCTCCCTAATTCTAGCCACACCTATATCCACTAACTTTAAAGACAGTCAGAGTGGCCTCTCTTCAGAATTGTTAACCAGGAGACAGGAGTTCTGGATCCATTTCTGATACTCCCAAGCAGTGTTGACACAGGAAGTTCACTTAATCCCTCAGGTGTTAGGTTTCTTATCATTGAGAATGTGCTGAGTTTATCAGGATGATATTCAAGGTGTCTTCAGTTGTAATGAATTACGATTTTATAACTTTTATATTTCCATTTATAATTCTGAAATAGAACAGTGATCATTTTTGATTTAACATATTTTAGTTCTAATTTTCACTATAAGCAAAACATTAAAAGCCTTAAATATTATTGTTAATAGATTAGTTACTGAAAACATTGCAGAAGGAACTGAGATAAGAGGAGACTGACTTTTCTCCTAGAAAAAAGGTTCACCCTGAGAGATGGAACTTAGATTTAAAAATGGAAATAGGGCTTTTAAAAATCATGTGGATAAATTACCAGAGTGATACATTTTGTTTTCTTTACTAAGTAGGCTGAAATTCAGCTTGTGTGTGCATAGACAAAGTTCTTTATACTAAACCCCAGTAATTCTAAATTGTTTATGATTTATAAAACAATCATTTGAACTAGACTTAAATTTCCTTGTGTAGCAAATTTTTCTTTTAACATATATTTTTAGATAGTGATATTAATGTGAATAAGCCAGAAGGAAAAATGTGTTAATTGTGTTTGACAGATAATTTTGGACACTTACCAAGTACTGAGCTTGACAAAAATCATGTTTAACACCAACCCCTGTTTGTAGGAAGGTTACTGAGTATTTAGGAATAGAGACAAAAAACCTGAAGAGCTGTGAGACTGTTTTGTTCTTTTAACTGCAAAATCTTTATAACTAATAAATGATTAAGAAAAACATAATTAATTATGGCCTGAGAATACAGTGTACACTTTCAAAGTGAATGCTAGACTAGAAATGTACTTTCAATAAGGGCAGTAATATCAATGAAAATAATGTGTAATGTTTGTACTGTATATTGCAATGTTTACAGCCATGTTGCAGACAGCATTCGATTTGGTCCCCATAGTAACTCTGTGAAAACAATACAGAAAATGCTGTTATACTTCCTTAATAAATGAGAAATTAAGAATCGGAAGAGATAAACAGATTTGAAATCTAGTTCTTCAGTGACTGGCTTTTATTGCTCATTAGATAAAGAACATTGGATGGGAAAGGTAAAAAGAAAATTTTTTAAATAATAAAAATTAACATTTATTAAGGACATGAATGCTTTTTGAAAATGCTTTTGTGAAACAACAGAATGACACTCCAAATTCATATAATAAATTCAAGGAATTTGTCAAAGTAAATTGATACTCTTTTTTTTTCAGGTTTTATTCTAAGGCCTAAATACTGCCACTAGAAATGCTGGGGTTTAGATAGATGTAAGGGAATAAAAAAGAATGACTGACTAAAATAATTATATGGGGTAAAATTGCTATATTTGGAGAGCAAATATATGAAACCATATGAGACAAGGTATTGATACTAACAGAATATAATTTGAATGGGAGATTAGAATCACACTTGAAGACTTTGAATTTCAGCTAATGTATTTGTACTACATATTTTAACTCAGGAGAAGCAACAGAACATTCTGCACAAAGGAATTGCAAGGCCTTATTATAGTCATTAATTACAATGTACAAACTAGATATTGATGATAAATATGTCTAATAAAGAGCTTAGGAATAAATTTTCCCAAATTGGAGTCCCAGAGAGGGTTAGGTTACTAAAAATGCTATTTCTCAAACTTCCTTTCAGTTAGACAAGACAATATTACTAATCCTGGACAACAAGCTGGGAGGGAAGTGATGGGCACCACTTCCAAGCCAGGCTGGTGCCCCTCTGGCCTCTCTTACTTTGTCTTGGCAAGATATGCTTGTTTGTCAGAAAATAAATAAAGACACATGAGCTTTAAATGACACATTAGACCATCTCAACTTAATTGATATTTATAGGACATTCCATCCAAAAACGACAGAATACACTTTCTTCTCAAGTGCACATGGAACATTTTCCAGGATAGATCACATCTTGGGTCACAAATCAAACCTCGGCAAATTCAAGAAAATTGAAATCATATCAAGCATCTTCTCAGACCACAACGCCATGAGACTAGATATCAATTACAGGAAAAGAACTGCAAAACATACAAACACATGGAGGCTAAACAATTCACTCTTAAACAACCAAGGAATCACTAAAGAAATCAAAGAGGAAATCAAAAAATATCTAGAAACAAACGACAACGAAAACACAACAACCCAAAACCTATGGGACGCAGCAAAAGCAGTTCTAAGAGGGAAGTTTATAGCAATACAGTCCTACCTTAAGAAACAAGAAAATGATCGAATAAACAACCTAACCTTACACCTCAAACAACTAGAGAAAGAAGAACAAAGAAACCCCAAAGTGAGCAGAAGGAAAGAAATCATAAAGATCAGAGAAGAAATAAAGGAAAAAGAAAGGAAGGAAACCATAGCAAAAATAAATAAAACTAAAAGCTGGTTCTTTGAGAAGATTAACAAAATTGATAAACCATTAGCCAGACTCATTGGGACAAAAAGGGAGAAGACGCAAATCAACAGAATTAGAAATGAAAAAGGAGAAGTAACAACGGACACCTCAGAAATACAAAACATCATGAGAGACTACTACAAGCAACTCTATGCCAATCAATTGGATAACCTGGAAGAAATGGATACATTCTTAGAAAAATACAATCTTCCAAGACTGAACCAGGAAGAAATAGAAACTATGAACAGACCAATCACAAGTACGGAAATTGAGGCAGTGATTAAAAATCTCCCAACACACAAAAGCCCAGGAGATGGGTTCACGGGCGAATTCTATCAAACATTTCGAGAAGAGCTAACACCTATCCTTCTCAAACTCTTCCAAAATATTGCAGAAGGCGGAGCACTCCCAAACTCATTCTACGAGGCTACCATCACCCTGATACTAAAACCAGGCAAAGATGTCACAAAAAAAGAAAACGACAGACCAATATCACTGATGAATATAGATGCAAAAATCCTCAACAAAATACTAGCTAACAGACTCCAAGAGCACATTAAAAAAATCATCCACCATGATCAAGTGGGGTTTATCCCTGGGATGCAAGGATTCTTCAATATACGCAAATCAATCAACGTGATACATCATATCAACAACTTGAAGGATAAAAACCATATGATCATGTCAATAGATGCAGAAAAAGCTTTTGACAAAGTTCAACATCCATTTATGATAAAAGCTCTCCAGAAAATGGGCATAGAAGGAAATTACCTCAACATAATAAAAGCCATATATGAAAAACCAAAAGCCAACATTGTTCTCAATGGAGAAAAACTGGAAGAATTCCCTCTAAGAACAGGAACAAGACAAAGGTGTCCACTCTCACCACTATTATTCAACATAGTTTTGGAAATTTTAGCCACAGCCATCAGAGAAGAAAAAGAAATAAAAGGAATCCAAATTGGAAAAGAAGAAGTAAAACTGTCACTCTTTGCAGATGACATGATATTATATATAGAAAACCCTAAAGACTCTACCAGAAAACTGCTAGCACTCATTGATGAGTTTAGGAAAGTAGCAGGATACAAAATGAATGCACAGAAATCTCTTGCATTCCTATACACTAACAACGGAAGAGCAGAAAGAGAAATTAAGGAAACTCTCCCGTTCACCATTGCAACAAAAAGAATAAAATACCTAGGAATAAACTTGCCTAAGGAGGCAAAAGATCTGTATGCAGAAAACTTTAAGACATTGATGAAAGAAACCAAAGGCGACACAAACAGATGGAGGGATATACCATATTCCTGGATTGGAAGAATCAACATCGTGAGAATGACTGTACTACCCAAAGCAATTTACAGATTCAATGCAATCCCGATCAAATTACCAATGGCATTTTTCACAGAACTAGAGCAAGACATCTTACGATTCGTATGGAAACGCAAAAGACCCTGAATAGCCAAAGCAATCTTGAGAAGGAAAGACGGAGTTGGTGGAATCAGGCTTCCTGACTTCAAACTATACTACAAGGCCATAGTGATCAAGACAGTATGGTACTGGCACAAAAATAGAAAGGACGATCAATGGAATAGAATAGAGAACTCAGAAGTAAGCCCAAACACATATGGGCACCTTATCTTTGACAAAGGAGGCACGAGTATACAATGGAAAAAAGACAGCCTCTTCAATAAGTGGTGCTGGGAACATTGGACAGCAACATGTAAAAGAATGAAATTAGAACACTTCCTAACACCATACACAAAAATAAACTCCAAATGGATTAAAGACCTACATGGAAGGCCAGACACTATCAAACTCCTAGAGGAAAACATAGGCAGAACACTCGATGACATCCATCAAAGCAACATCCTTTTTGACCCACCTCCTAGAATCAGGGAAATAAAATCAAGAATAAACAAATGGGACCTCATGAAACTTAAAAGCTTTTGCACAGTGAAAGAAACCATAAACAAGACTAAAAGGCAACCCTCAGAATGGGAAAAAATAATTGCCTATGAAACAACGGACAAAGGATTAACCTCCAAAATATACAAGCAGCTCATGAAGCTTAATACCAAAAAAGCAAATAACTCAATCCACAAATGGGCAGAAGACCTAAATAGACATTTCTCCAAAGAAGACATATAGATGGCCAACAAACACATGAAAAGATGCTCAACATCATTAATCATCAGAGAAATGTAAGTCAAAGCCACAATGAGGTATCACCTCACACCGATCAGAATGGCCATCATCACAAAATCTGGAAACCACAAATGTTGGAGAGGGTGTGGAGAAAAGGGAACTCTCCTGCACTGTTGGTGGGACTGTAAGTTGGTACAGCCACTATGGAAAACAATTTGGAGGTTCCTTCAAAAACTGCAAATAGAACTTCCATATGATCCAGTAATCCCACTCCTGGGCATATACCCAAAGAAAACCATAATCCCAAAAGAAACTTGTACCATCCTGTTTATTGCAGCACTATTTACAATAGCCAGGACATGGAAGCAACCTAAATGCCCATCAACAAATGAATGGATAAAGAAGATGTGGCGTATATATACAATGGAATATTACTCAGCTATAAAAAGGGATGAGATGGAGCTATATGTAATGAGGTGGAGAGAACTACAATCTGTCATACAGAGTGAAGTAAGTCAGAAAGAGAAGGACAAATATTGTATGCTAACTCACGTATACGGAATCTAAAAATGGTACTGATGAACCTAGTGACAAGAACAAGGATGCAGATACAGAGAATGGACTGGAGAACTCGAGGTATGGGAGGGGGCGGGGGTGAAGGGGAAACTGAGACGAAGCGAGAGAGTAGCACAGACATATATATACTACCAACTGTAAAATAGCTAGCCAGTGGGAAGCTGTTGTATAACAAAGGGAGTCCAACTCGAGGATGGAAAATGCCTTAGAGGACTGGGGCGGGGAGGGTGGGGGGGACTCGAGTGGGGGGGAATCAAGGAAGGGAGGGAATACGGGGATATGTGTATAAAAACAGATGATTGAACTTGGTGTACCCCCAAAAAATAATAAAAAGAAGTTTTAAAAAAAAAAGATATGCTTGTTTGTTCCAGATCAATATTTTAATTCCAAGATGTTGTGCTGTACTTTACCTGCAGTCTTGAGTGATTATGTGAAGTAGAGAATCCTCCAACTACTACCACAGAACTGCAGTGGACATGAATCTGAGTCTGAGTTTAACTTTGGATTTAAGCCACTGAGATTTTGACAGTTTGTATTACTACAGCATAACCTAACCAATACTGACTAGTAAAGAAATTGACATCAAAAGTGAAATGATTCTTTAAGGGAAAAACTAAACCATGTGGCAGAGTGAGAAAATTGATGTCACAGGCTGGAAAGATAACAAAGCATGATCTATAGTGGCAAAATAGTTAGAAAAATTGTCCACTGAGGTTAAAGGGATGCAAAATAACTTGCTTAATGAACTTGGAGCCCTATGAGAAAAGGTCAGAATACAGAATCTTCTAAAATGTGTTGGTATTGATTGGTTATATTTGCCAGGGTATTAAAAGAAAAAAACAAAATCTCAGAAGACAGTAAAATGTTGACAGTTTGAAAGCAAGTAGGAAGTAAATATAGAGTTTCTAGAAAATTTTTGCCTTTCAGTGTTAAAACAAATCAACTACTGTTCAACCCAGAAGAACAAAAATAAGATTTGAGAGAATGCAAATGGCAAATCCTAGGTATCTTTCAAATGAGTATATTGCACCAGGAATAGAAAAGGCACATAAATATGTGATTCCCAGTGAGTCATTTCAATCCAATAACTTAGAAAAAAAGAGCAGATTAAAGATGTGGATTTTCCATCAAAGTCAATATACCTAAGCTGTTAAGTATGGGAAGAAAGATGGATAGGGACTAGGAGGTAGAATATAAAAAACAAAATGAGCAAATAAAAAGTTCAACTTCAAAATATCTTTAAAAATATGTGAGTATGCTTATTAAATTTTAGAGAAATATATTCTGGCAAAAAATGACAAGTCACTTCTAAAAGATAATGTTAGCTTTTAAGGCAAAAGGTGTGTTTGGTCCCCAAAATATCTACATACAGGTAATGAACTAAGAAAAATTCACAGCGCACAAAGAGGACATATTTTCCTAGGCCTATTTCTGATGTGGCCAATCAGAATAAGGGACACGGAAGAATCTCTCAGAGAGTTACATAGCCTGTGAAATTCTCAGACCTTTTTTTTTTTTTTTTTTTAGTAAGTGTTCTGCTCCTAATTCCAGTGTGTGCAAGTAATTCTCAGACACCAGCTGGGTGTGCTAAGATTCAATTCAATTTTGACACTTTCTACCTGGAGATAGCAACAGATTCCATAGGTTAAGTGTTCAGTCCCACAAGACTGCCCTCCACTTGAGATCCCAATTACAAGCAAGTTCAGATGGTTGCCTACACTTCTGACCAACTGGCTCTAAGTCAGAGGTTCCTACAATCCCCTCCGCAGACTGAATTCATATGCTAGAGCATCTCACAGGACCCAGGGAGCAGTTTACTCACTAGATAACCCGTTTATTATAAGGATATAAAAGCAAGGAATAAATAGCCAGATGAAGAGATATATAAAGCGAGGTGCCAAACAAAGGAGCTTCTGCCCTTGTGAAGTTTGGGCCTGGTATGGTGGCACATGGAAGAGTTCTGGTTCACCAACCTGGAAGCTGTCTGAAACCCCTCCTTTTGGGTTTATATGGAGGCTTCATTACACAGGCATGCTTGGTGAAATCACTGACCACTGGTGACTGATGCAACCTCCACGCCTTCTCCTCCCCCTGGAGGTTAGGGGAGTGGGGTTGAAGTTCCAATCATCCAATCACATGGCTGATTCTCCCGGCAACCTGCCCCTATCTTTGGATGGGGTGCCAATGTCACCTCCTTTACATGATAAGCGATATACCATCATGGAGATTCCAAGGGTTTTAGCAGCTCTATTCCAGAAATGGGTGAAAGATGAGATATATATTTCTTATTATAAATCACAATGTCACTGTGAGTTAGGGGGAAAAAAGGCAATTTGATAATCAAAATAAAGGATTGAGGCAGATATTAATACCAAATAAATGTTTCATTTGTCATTGCGTTTCTGTATTATCCAAATAATGTGAGGCTATGTGTGGCTCTGGCCAAAGGGCTGTGAAGAAAGACATATCACCCATCGCCCTGGTAATGAAAAGCCCATCATGGTTTCCTAATATTTTTCTTCTAATTCATAGACTAGTTGAAAAAACCACATATTTCAGTTGGTGCAGCAAGAAAATGATAGGATTTTTGTCAGCATGGGTGTTTGAAAGCCTGTGTTGAGCAGAGTTCTTTAATAACCCATGTCAACTGATCATGCAGCATGAACAGGAAGTAAACATACGTTGTTTGGGTTTTGTTCTCTTTTGTTTTTAAACTACTGCAAAATTAGGGTTATTTGATACTCTAGCCTTTTCTGAGTCTACAAGGGGTGATCTGAGTGTCCTCTAGCCATTGCACAATGCTTTCCTTTATTCTTTTTTGGACACCAATTAAGTACTTAAACTGTTCCACCATTCCTGAAGAGATCCCATCCAAATGATAAGAAATCTTGGGTAAACATCAATCTAAATCATACAACCTTTTTATTGTACATATTGGGCTATCACAAATCTGAAATGTTTATTATATGAGAACTGAGAGGATAAAAGAGGATGGCCATTTTCAGCTCAAGAATTGTTTATGAGAATTTCTCCATTTGTTATAGGGTAAGATCTTCCCAGTTTCCACAGTATGAATGGTGTCATGAAGCCAATAAAAAAGGTCTGGGTTTTTGTCAGCTAGAATACCTCCATATTCACCTCCATAGTTCTCAAGATGTTTCCTAGCAGCCAAAGTCATAACTGCTTTTGAATGATAAATGTACTAGAATTTAATAATAGAAAAAAAATTGGGGGTGTGAGAATAAGAGATGCATGGCAGGGACCTAAGTTGGAAGTATAATAATAAAGAGTGCTAACTAATTAGAATTATTGCATAGTATCAGCAAGTATATAAGGAAGTATACATATAAAATTACATATATATAATTGTATTTTTTAATTCATTTCAATGAATATGAAAGAGGGATGTAAATCAATCCTTAAAGAAAGGCAAAATGTCTGGATAAATAATTATGTGTTCCAGAACAAGGTTCGACTCCCCTTCAATCAGTTTAAAAGCTATGCTAGACAAACAAATGTGGATATAATTGCAAATTTATATCCTTAATCTATTCAGACGTTATCGTATTTTGAGTTACTGTATATAATTCAATTGAATCCAACTATATTTCTTTAAAAATATGAATTTGCCCACTACTTGATGATCTTGAAATACTAACATAGAACTATGTTCTGTTTTTTATATAAACATATTCCCTCTCAATTCCTGTTCATGATGATCTGGGAAAATCTAAAACCTTGGGGAACACTTTACCTCTTTCTGTGTGTATCCTGATGTATATTCAATGGCCGTTAGATGAAAGTGCCCGAGTAAGTGAAGCTACCTGATTTCACTTGAAATTCATAATAATAAATGTTCAAAATGTCCTTTTTATATTGTAGACAGATTGCTTGCTTGTTGCCTGTATTAATCAGGGTTCTCCAGCAAAAGGGAACCAACAACATAGAAACAGATATATAAAAATATAGGGAGACCTAACATATAAAAGGATATTTATTATAGTAATTGGCTCACACAGTTGTGGAAGCCGAGAAGTCTCACAACCTACCATCCACAAGCTGGAGAACCAGTGGTATAATTCAGTCTGAGTCCACAGGTCCAAGCACCAAGAACCCCTCTGACCAAGGGCAGGAGAAGATGGATATTTCAACTCAAGAAGAGAGAGAGAGAGAGAACTCATCCTTCCTCTGTCTTTCTGTTCTTATCCAGATCCTCAACAGATTGGGTGACACCTCACCCACATTGGTGAGGGCAGATCTTCTTTACTCAGTCTACTGAATCAAAACCTAATCTCTTCTGAAAACACTCTCACAGACACACCCAGAAATAATATTTTTCTGGCTATCTAGGCATCACTTAGTTCTGTCAAGTTGACATATAAAATTAATGATCTCATTGCCTAATATCTGCTCTCCCTCCTACTGCAGGTGTAGATCCCAAATTATCATTGGGTACTTGCCTGCCTGGAATAGACTGCATTTCAGTCTTTTTTGCAGCTAAGCATGACTATGTGCCTAAGTTCTGGCCAAACTGCATAAAACATAAAATGGTGCAGGAAACTAACTGGAATTTTGCCTGAAGGGAAGGAATTTGCCCTGTTCCTTTAATTGCTTTTCTACTTCCTGCTGCCTAGAAGGCATATAAATGCTGGTATGAGGAGCCTAAACAGGTAACTTGCACTGTGAGGAGAAAGCAAAGCTAACATTGGTGGAGTGAAATATGGGAGCTTGGTTTCCTGACATTCATGCTATCCTCATGCTAACTCTTGTCTGTCTATACACATATACATAAAAAAATAGAAAATTTAATCTTAATTAAGCCACTGCTATTTTTCTTTCTCATCACTTACAGTTTAACATTAATAAATGCAACCATTCTTCAATCCTTTTTATTTATAATGGAGTTCCTTTCCCTCACTTCTTAAAATGTTTACTTTTCACCCTTTGATTTCCCCTCAAATATTCTATATGTCTTCATCTCCTCTCACTTCCAGCTGTGGTCCTGCCCACATTTCATTGACAAAATATATAAACAGCTACACTGCCACACTCTGAAATCTACACACTGTGGCTTTGTTCCAATGATCTTCTTTCCTCCTGTTAAAATGATTTCCTTCCCTAAACCATTCTCTTCTTACAAAGAAATAATTTCTCCACTTGTACTGTGACTCCCTTGCACTCTAGACTCCCTTATATCTGCACCTTGACTTAACTCCTTCTCTCTGGCACCATCATTTTCTCCATTTCAACTGAATAATTCTCATCAGTGCACAGATACGCTCTAATTAATGAAACTCTTGCTCTGTAGTATAATATGGAGACCACCAGATTCACTGCTTTCATTTTCTGTATGTCCTCAAAATGATGTACTTCACAGGGATCATTTTAGTCCCTTTTCTGTCTAAGAATCACCCTATTAATTATATTACTGATTTCCAAGGTTTTAGAGACCAGCTCAGTACCATGTTTCAAATTCATGTTTCTGTCGTAGATCTCCGCAATCTCCTACATGCCTTTCCAAGTATGTACTTGGTATTTCCTTTCAGGGTCTTGCAGAGACTTCTCAGACTTACCATGTCCAAAACTGAAATCCTAATTCCTCCCCTCCATATAGGAAAGCTCATATTTGTAAAGAAATATAGTTGGATTCAATTGAATTATATACAGTATTTCAAAATAAGATAACGTCTGATTAGCAAAGGAATACAAATTCACAATGATTATACCCACATGCGTTTGTCTAGCAGATCTTTTAAACTGATTGAAGGTAAATGATACCCATCTGCAAATTCACCAACCTCAGGGAATCCGCTCTTATTCTTTCATTCAGATGATTAAGGCATGATCCTAATAGTCATTTTTGATACCTCTCTTTCCTTTACGTTTTGGCAAATGATACCTGTTTTACCAGCATGTCCTGTTAACATCAGGGCGTATTTCTCAAATCTGCCTACTCTTCTCCACCTCCAGTATCAACATTGTCATCTACTTACTGACTTCTCTTACTTGGATGATTACAACAATTTCTTAAATAGTGTCTACCCTTTTAGGTCTCCAATATAGTCTACACAGGACAGTGAGGTTAGGGAATGCATTATATCACTTTGTTGCTTAGAATAATGTAATTTTTTTTACTATATTTGGAAAAACTCAAATTCCTTAACATGAACACATACAAAGACATACGTGACCATACACATCCTCATCAAATGTTATCATTAATCTTCATTCAGACTATATAGTACAAGATATTGTTTGTAGTCTTTCCCACATTAGAACACTTTTCTATTTCCTCTTCACATATTTAGCTCCATCTTACCTTCCTGGTATAAATGTTACATCTGTGTGAAGTGGCAAAGTCTACTTTGGTTATTATATGTAAATACCCCTCAGCAAATACACACACTCCAAGAATCCCAATATTCTCTATCTTAGCACTCTGTTTCCTTTATACCATTTCTTACAATCGGAGAGTATTTTCCTCATATGTTTTATAGTTGGTGGTGACTGTCTCCCCAATAGATTTTAAGCCTGATCACAGTCTTTTAACTAGTTTATCTTCAGCAACAAGCAAAATAGCAAGTAGAGTAGACACATACCTGTTCATTGAATAAATGACTGAATAATTTGTGTGTGTTTCTCTTTGGAAGGAACACTGGACTCAATCTAAGGAAGCCTGGGTTACAGTCTGGACTCTGTCACTAATTCTCAATCCCTTTGGCCTACTAAATTCCATAAACTGGGTAGCTTACTGTTATGAGTTTACTAAACTAATACTTATTAAGTAGAGCATAGGGTGCTGGTTGGTGAGACACAGTTCAAAAACACAAGAAAAATTGAAGTAGACAAGTTTACTAGTCACAGATTCTGAAGGAAGCACCAGGCATGCCTTGAGGGGCCACACAGGGAGGTCAAGGCAGAGTGCAAGCAGACAGATAGAAAAACACAGAAGCCAGGACACAGGGCTTTATTACGGTCTGTGGGTGGAGTGCTTTGGAGTTCCTGGGCTATGACTGGATAGGTTAATTCAAATCACAGGGAGATGTTTTGGTAAGCCCCACTGGGGTCTTTTCTAAGGTCACATAAGGGGAAGGCACTGGAAGTCAGGGGAGACTGTGGGCCACAAGGACTGCTGGGGAAGTCATTTCAAGATTTACTTGTGACTCTGGGGGCTACGATCTAGGGCAGGTACTTGCATGAGAGGCTAGTGTCTGTTTAAGGTCACTACCAGCCAAACAAAATGGATACCAAGGTCGCAATATCATGAAGTAGCTTATCTAAACTCTCAATACTTAGGAACAACAGAAATTTACTCCTCACAGTTCTGGAGGTTGGGAAGTCCAAGATCAAGGTGCCAGGAGATTCAGTGTCCAGTGAGAACCAGCTTCCTCACTGGCCGCTATCTTCTCACTGTAGCCTCACGTGACAGAAAAGGGGCAAGCAAGTTTCCTTAGATCTCTCTTATAAACACACCAACCTCATTCACAAGGGCTCCACCATCATGACCTAAGCACCTCCAAAATGCGCCACCCTGTAATACCATCACATCGGGCATTAGGTTTCAACATACAGATCTGGGTGGGACACGCGTATTTGGTCCACAGCACTCTCCATGAGGCCACATGGAAATATTTTAGTTAAAGTATTTCCAGATTTCTAAGACCTCTTCAATTTGGAGCATTTTCTATGTCTTTATAAATCATCTCCAATTTTAAAAGTAAAATCAATAAACAGCTTTTAAACATGTTATGACTTAAACTTGGAGTAATTTAGACTTCAGAAGATATTTGTCAGCTACAAAGAAAGTAAGGAATTAAAAATAGTAACCAGTGTAATAAAGTTACATTTGTCTCTGTTAAGCCTGTGGCCCAGAACATCATTTTCAGAAACAAATATGGGCGTAAGTGAAAAATAATTTCTCAATGCATGTGACTAACTGATCAAATTTACTTACACTGCAAAAGCTATTTCCAACTGTCATCCAGGAATCAAGTGTGAATCATGAAACTTAACTTATTGCTATCTAGAATCACACTGGCTAAAAATATTTATATGTATGTCTTCCTCAGTATGAGTAGATATACTGTCACATAAACTGCCTGCAACAGAAATGGTATATTACTCACATTTATATTTGCATTGGTACCTGGGACAGAGTTCATACTCAATAAATACTTTATTTAATAGATGAATAGGTTGTTACAGGATGTATCTGATACTATTTGATCTTTTTGTGCTATGAAAAATCTTTTGGTCTCCGTTTTTATAAGAAACCATTTTAAAACTGTTTTTAATAATTTTGCACTTGTAATTTAATCCATTATTATCAAAACATAGTTCCTTAGAAAGCAAAAGCTTGTCCGAGAAGGACAGATTTCAGGCGGTGGGAAAAAATGGGACTAATAACCTGTTTGCTTCTATGCTTATTCTCATCAAGCAGCTATACGTCTCTAAAGGGACTGGTATGTCTTCCTTATTATTACAAATTAAATCTGAACTGTACAACAGCACTTGTAAACCCCTGCATGCAATTCTTTTGATTCTTAACGGAAAAAAAAAAAAGAATACAGGAAGAAAAGTGAGTAAAACATTGGTAATTTGTTTAGCTGGTGGTGCAGGCTGTTCTCCGATCAAATTTTGTTTCCCAAAGGAAGGCATCAGTTTTAAATTACACAGCAAGCGGGCAAGAGAAAGGAAGCAAACAATCAAAACCTTCCCAGGAGGGGAAAGAATAAGGCGAGAGCTCCAGAGATCCCATTTAATAAATAAACACCTTCATTTCTGTAAGTTAATTTCACCACAGGAAATAAGTTTAGTTTTAATTATATTGCCTTATGTCATGTTTTATAAAAGGTACATGAGGTTCATTGACTTTCTCTTATTAAAGCTTTGGCTGTTTCCAAAAATGTTGCATGTAGATTAAGTCTCTGAGGAAACGTAGCATGATGTACAATTATTAGAAATGCAATATTTTCATCTTATCTCATGTTAGTGACAATGAGATAGATGAAAACGGCATGTTGTATTTAATTTTCATTAAAAACTGGTATTACTTTTAGAGTATATATGAAAGACTGAGTAATACAGACTAGTTGTATCATGGGCACAAATTAAAAAATAGGCTATCTTTTGTCAAGTTTGAGAAAATATAAATTTAGTAAGTTCATGGTTAATTTTTGTGATGTAGGCTCCTCATCTTCATACTTATATACAGTTGTAATTGAAATTTAACATTATCAGGAGGTGAATATTTTCATGTTTTTGCAGAGTTAGGGCTTTCTGAGCCAAGAAACTGAAACCTGGTTTAAAGTACAAGACGTAGATAGTGAGAGACCTCCAGAGAGACTTAGATGCTTATCCTAAAATCTGTTTCCATTTCAAAGTGGAGTGAAACCTGGTGCCTGGAGCAGGCTGTTTACATTCCAAAGGATTATAACACATTAAGGAACAAATGGTTCCCCTCATCTCTCAGAGGGGAGGGGGCAGCATGTCGTCTATGAACTCCGAGAGTCTTAATTTTTTGGTCTCTCTGCTGTGGTGTATAAAACCTCTTTTGCAAGTGCGGTGTCCATCTAGCTCTTATGGCATCTTCCTAAATGGGGGCGGATGCAGTGTGTGGGTCTGATATAGTTATCGCTGTGCGTAATAGTAATCTGTATTTGATCCAGAAACTTTGTGTTTGCTTTCGGAATAATATAAATAATGTAGATACTAAGACTTGTCAAACATTTGAGTCCATGATTTTAAAATGCATCATATGCACAAGTTTAATGGTAAAGAAGATGTATCTAAGCCTCTGGCATAACTCTCTATTTTACAGCCTATAAGAAATTTGTTATTCTTATTTTTTTTTTCTTTTTAAGGATAAAGCATAGAAAGGTTAAGGAAAATGTCCAGAATCAAATCCATACATTGAGAACTTCCTTCCTTATTAGTTTTTATATGATGGATCAAGTTTATTTTAGCTCAATGACTACATGGCACAGAGTGAATAAAGGAAAAAAAAACACCGTAGTGGGTAAAGTTGTCTATAGTGGATATAAGGCAAAAAAAAAAAAACCACACAAATAAAAAGATATGGTCTACATATGTATTTTGGTTAGTGAAAAACAATATTCTATGGGTGAGAGATTTCACTGATTTGAAAAGTCTGAAAGTTACAGGGAGGAGACAAATATCAAACATTTGTCCCCAAACACATATTTCTTAAAATCCTGGTGTACTGAGCATCCTTCACTAAAGCAAGGTGTCTGAGATCAGCAATGTACTTCCTGAGATGAAATCAATACAGGGTAGGTTGGCTCTGGGTTTGTGAGATGGAAGACAGTTAACTTTGTTCTCCAACCAACCATTCATAAATTAGGCTTACATTCTAGAGACAACCTATATGTCTAGCATATGTGATTAATGCAATGCCTGGCATTTATTAAGCATTGAATACGTAACTGCTCTTCTTTTGATTATTGCTATTCCTGACTTGTGTTTTGTGTTGATGCAGTAATTTGGTGTTGAACATATGTTATGTTTGTCTTTCTAGCTAATATAAACAGGATAAGCCAAAGATAATCATGCCCTCATGTCTCTGACTAGGACATAGGAACATAGGACAGAAACCAAGAAGATGCGTCCTCTTATATAACACAATTTGAAGAGGCACACACAACTGAGAGCTGATTTTCTCTAGATAATTGTTAAAAGAAACTGTGCTGCTAAAGACAGTATTATATTCATTCTGTTATGTTATTGCTCCAAAACCCAGCCTGACACCTATAGGTATTTCTGGGAGAAAAAAAATTTGCGCCATCGTGACCACAATTGGTACAAGGTACACAAGGGGGACACATGACCAGGTGGATACTGGTAGGCCTGGGGAAGGGAACAATATTTATGTTTTCCATTATGTCTTTCTATCAGGTATGTAGGTTACTTTTTCATTTAGTCAACATTTTTTTAAATAAGGAAAAACTTGTGTTCTTTAAAGGAATTACTAAGAAAATGAAGACAGGCCATAAAGACAAAATTTGTCATAATTCTGATAAAGAACTCTCAAAAGTCAATAAGAAACCCCAAAACCCAATAAAAGATAAATTGAACAGAAACGTTACCACAACATGTATAAACGGCATCTACGCATGAAAAGCTGTGCAAAACCATGAGTCTTTAGGGAAACACAAATTAAGACCACAACGAGGAAACTCTGCCTGCTGCTCAAATGAAAAGACTGATTATCCCATGTGTTGGTGACTGTCTGGAATAAATGGAACCCTCATGCACTGGAGGGAGGAATATAAAATCTTACAACCATTGTGGAAAATAGCTTGTCAATCTCTTCATATATTGAAGATACACCACTAATTGTTCCACTCTTAGGTATTAACCCAAAAGAAACAAAGAATATATGGCTGTCCAAAGACTCTTACGCTAATCTTCATAATTGATATTTGCTAATAGCTCCAAACTGGTAACAACCCAAATGTCTATCAGCAGGTAATTGATGAAACAAATATTGACATATATCTATACAAAGGAATAGTACTTAGCAATAAGTACTTGATACATGCAACCACACTGGTTAATCTCAAAGAATTTTGCTGAGAAAGAGAAGCCAAACAGCCCTCTCGCAAAAAAGTCCACATTAAATAATTCCATTGATATAAAATTCTATAAAATACAAAAAATCTATAGTTTAAAAAAAGTTAGACCAATAATTTCCTGAGGATGGAAGAGTGGGAACATCAGGAGGACGGGATTAAAGAGGGCCATGATGAAACATTTGAGGGTGATAGGTTTGTTCACTAAGTAGGTATAATACGTTTTTACATGTGTAAAGACTTAACTTGTATGATTCAAGTATATGCAGTTTATTGTAAGCTTATTGTTTGTCAATTATGCCTACATAAACTTTTAAAAATAGAATAAAAGTAAACAACCATCTGACCAAAAAAAAGATAAAAAACACATTTGCATGATATTTTCATTCCTCAGTTATTTTTGTAAGGCAAGAGTTTCCCATTCAGACATTACATTCATTCTAATAATGCATAAATTTATGGGTGACATGATATTCATTTATAAAGTAATACCTTATGCCACATTTTTGCTTTTGAATGTTCTCCAATAGCATCATCATATTCTGTAAATTTAACACGATGGCCTTCGGATTTTCATTTCAGGTTTAGGTGTCAGTGTGCATGAAGCTCCCCTACCTGATAATTCCAATAATGCCTCTTCAGGCTATTTCACCCGCACCAATGCAGAAGACTTCGGGTTTCCTCTGGAGGTTGTGCCAAGAAACCTCAGCTACCTGAGGACTCAGAGTCATAATCCTCTCTTTCATTTCACACTATTTTGATTAGCAATCTGAAGAGACTATAGATTTTCCTTTTTTTGTCATCATAAGGCTTTTAATTCATCAGAACTAGGGTGAATGAGCAAATTTCTGCTTTCTTTTCACCTGAGGAATTGTTAGAGCAGCCCGACCACCTGATCACATATAATGATTCAAAATCACTTCGGTTGCCACTTCAATTATGTCCTCCCTTTTTGTACCACTTCTAACTAACCACCTAAACACTTACATTTTGTCTGACCATCCTGCCTCTTTATCATCCCTTTTAAAATTATGTCCAATTTTTTTCTGAATAATTTATATCTTCTTCCTGTCATGCAGCCCATTATGTGGAGCTTAGCTGGTAGATTTGTGATAGCTTTCCTCATTTGGTCTGTTTTTTTCAGTCAAAATGTAAAATAAGATGTTCAAAGAGGCAGAGCTCCACTTATTACGGCATCAATCATGACATCAGTTAAAGGAATAAAATGAAGAGACACCCTGACATCACTCTATAACCAATCCAAAGTAGCTTACCTTCTTAAAATTTAGAAGACCCAGGGATGTTGCCTTTAATATATAAGGATGGCTTGGGCAATTCTCCTCAAGGTAATCTTTACATAACTCTCACCTTTAATTCTCATGAGCTTGGAATTTGTCCCTCCATTTGTATTTCTTCCAGTCTGTGATTAACTGGGATGCGGAATAAGATCAAACCTACATTTAAACCACGATGTCTCGAACTAGAGAGAGAACTCTCTGGTCATCAGCGCATAATATGCAACGTGTAAAAGGTCTCCAAATTCTCAGCTGACTTCTATCGAAATTACTCTTTGCATTGATTTAGCAAAGATCCCAAGTTTCAAGCCTACCACCACTAAGTCCCATTGATAGCTTTTCTAACTGTCCATGATGGTAACATTTGTTCAGCTGCAAGCTATTGATGACTTGGCAGCGATCTGGACTTCACAGGTTCCTCTTCCTCCTGTCCCTTCTACAGAGGAGGAAAAACAAATTTCCCCCTGCCCGTCTCAGTTCTGAGCTGAGACCCTATGATAAAAGCCAATTAACGAGAAAACAAAACAATCTTTTAAAACTTCTTTCAGAAAATAAAAAACACTTCCCCATGTGTTATATGGTGCCAACAAAGTTATGACACTAAAATGTGGCAAGGATATAACAAGAAAAGAAAGTGAAATCAGGTTTGTGCTTACCAGAGGCAGAGGGAAGAGGGAGGGAAAATCGTATGAAGCTGGTCAAAATGTACAAACTTCCAGTAGCAGGAGTGCAATGTACACATGACTAATGCAATTAACACTGCAGCACGTTACAGATGAAAATTGTTGAGAGTAAATCCTGAGTTCCCACCACAAGGAAAATACATATATATATTTTTTATATTTTGTAACCGTATGAGAGGATGGAATGTTCACTAAACTTACTGTGGTAATCATTTCATGATGTGTATAAGTCAGGTCATTATGCTGTACACCTTACACTTATACAGTGCTGTATGTCAATTATATCTCAATAAAATTAGAAGAAAATGCATAAATACAAATATAAATACCTACAATACATAAAATGTAAAGAAGAGAGAAAAAAGAACGAGACGAATATGACTCATAAATAATGACAAGAGTTCTGAACATAATATTAGCATTTTGAATCTAACAATATATAAAAGAGATTTCACAGTTGATTGAACATTCAGAAATTAATACTCCAATTTGGCAGAAAGAAAGGAAAAACATATGCTTACATCAAAAGATACAGAGAAAGTATGAAATTCAAGTCCATTTATTAGAGAACCTTTCAGCAAAGTACAAACAGAAGGAAACTTTCTTTACTTGATGAAGGATATCTCTAATAACTTTGAAGCCTACATAATACTAAATAGTAAATACTTTTCCTTTAATTTGGGTATAAGAAAAGAATATTTACTACTGCCTTTTATTAGGTGATATTTTTTAAATGGTAAAAAAGAATACTACACATCCGCATGCAACAATATGGATTATTCATTTAAACACAGTATTGTGCAAAAGAAACTGAACACAAAAGAATACATAGATTCCATGGTACAAAGAACGTATGAGGTTCAAAACCTACAGAACTATGGTGTTTGAAGTACAGGAAAGAAGGTGTGGGAAGTGATTGGGAGGAAAAATCAAAGAGGTTTGTTGGTTGCTGCTGAGGTTAACTTATATTCTGAACTCTGTCTTTTTACTTTCATCTCCATATTTTTGAAACGGAATTTTAGTCATTTCTTTAATTTCAACTAGCATTCTCATACATATGATTATCAAATTTAAATTCACAGCTCTATGCTATCCGGAGGAATAAATCAATAGTACAAAAGGCCTTGATCTTTATTCTTTAATCTTTATTTCAGGTTATTACATTTACCGATAATGTCCCTAATCCCCAACTCCATCACATGAAAGTACTCCAAATTTTCAAAGTCCATCTCAAATATCTTTATGGTAAGACGTCTGTGTGATATTTCCCTCTATGCTCTTTCATTATGCTTAGTTTGTAATCATTTCTGTTCTTTTGGCCATGCTGCACAGCTTGTGGGATCTTAGTTCCCAGATGAGGGACTGAACACGGAGCCCTCATCAGTGAGAGCGCTGAGTCCTAACCACTGGACCACCAGGGAATTCCCTGGAACCACTTCTTGATACGTCCCAATCCGGCTTGTGTTCTACTGTTTATCTACCTCTTTCTCCAAATATTTTTTCAAATGCCTTGAAATTTACTAATCTTTTATCCACCAGAGTACTGACATCAATGCTTTAATCAAAACTAGTGCTAAAAAGTACTTAACAAAGTGCACTTGTATCTAGGATCATGGCCACCAACTTTCAACTTTGGTAAAAATATTTATTTATACATTGCTTTGGGTAATATTTACTATACACTGCTTTGGGTAATACTTACTATGAAAGGGGCATTAGGTGTGAGAGAGAGCAAGCTTCCAGGAGAAGTTCTGAGGAAAGGCACAAGCCCCAGCGGAACAAAGACCATCCATGATCAGCCCAGCTCAAGAGGAGTACAAACATCTCGTCATGCACTGACCACCCCATTCTGAGCACTGCTGCACTGGGCCCCCAGACTCTGCCCAGTCCCAGTTCAGTTCCAGTTTCATCTAACTTGAAGGAGTGCCTCCACTTCTGACACCTCAGGCCATTTGTATGTCAGAGTGGAGTGTCAGAGCTGATAGTAATGAGAGTACCAAGTTGGAAAAAGGCAAATCTACCCGCGAAGAAAAATTAAACCAGACATAATTTATAATCTGGTACTTAGTAAGGTGGTTTAACACCCCTGCTTCTGTTAAACATCCTGGTTCTTGTCTTCCCCTTTAAAATGAAAATTATTTAGAGCTTTCGGGAAAAACGGTAATTGCATGTACTTTCGTTACTAATATATTTTCCTCCTATTTCTCTACTAACAAACATCGACAACAGTGTTTTTTCATTCCTGCATCATATAAATTGAAAACGTTAATAACCCTCTCCATCTTTAGTTATTGAAAATATAGAGAAGAGGAAATGACTGCCTATTCTGTCATGTATATTATTCACTATATAGAGCTGGAGTTTATTTTCATATGAAGGGTATGAAGGAACAGAGTTCTCATTCAGTTTTATTTAGAGCTTCCCTCCAGTCCAAAGGGAATAAAGCAAGCTATTCTACAGTTCTTGGTTTTCCTGCATCCACTTCCAGGAACCCTCTGAGCTTTCATCTCATTAATTCCTAAACATTTGTCTGGTCTTAGATCAAAATTGTCAGTTCTTCAGAGGGATTTTTTTCTTAATATCTGTTACAAACCCACATCGAAATCAGCTACTTGTGTTTTTCTCTCGAATTTTCATGTTCCTCATCTTTCAAACTCTTCATTGTTGTGTATAATTATACATGCACTCAATGTGTGCATATCTTCCATTTTCTCCACTAGACATCGGCACATACTTCAAGGGTATATGGATGATAATAACAAGTCTTTGGATTTTTAAAATTTTAATCTCCTGGCTGTTTTCTTTATATTTTGAAAACTATAATATATACCTATAGTATATAACATTATCTACATTACTCTAAGACAACCCCAGATATTTTGACAGCTATATTTATGTCCCTAAAAAATGCCCTGACTCAGAAGTCCTTTACCTGCTCTGGTTCGGGGGCCTCTACCTCATATTCCCACCATCTACCCTGATGTGACTATATCTTGCACCTTGTCATCACTCCAGTTTGTACTATTTTCTTAATCTTGAAACCTGAAACCTGAACCAACTTCCTGCAGTTCCTTTAAACCTACTCTTTAGTCTCATTGGAAATTCCCTTCAAGTCCTTTGTCTCATCTCAGTTCTCTGACCTAAAGTATCACCCATCAAAGTGACTTCATGCAATTTTCTCTCCAAGATAATATTGTCAGCCCGTTGAAGAACATATTCTCTATTATTTTCAAATGCATGAGAGTGGAAGCTGAGACATTTTTAGAGAAAGTGTGCTGACTCATATCACTAAATTTCATGTTCTCTGTCTTCAAATGGGATCTCTATTTCTTTTTAATCATTTAATTTTGGCTTGCCCAATCCCCTCTTTTCTTATGCAAACTGAACCTAAACATGGGTATATTCAGTATGTCCTTCCCTCTATTTCTGGCCTTCTCACCCAATAGCAGCCTAATTTCCAAACTTTCTGAGAAATTGGGAAAACAGTCCTCAATTTGTTTCTCTTATAACTTCTCATGATTTTTCATACATGTTACTTTATATATATATATATTATTAGCATATATACAACATATAATTTGTATATTATATTTTAATAAATTATGTCTGTGTATATAAAACATAACTGTGTTACTCTCTTCCTTTTTTTCTGGTCAGTTCTAAACTATATACCTGTCTGTTCTGTTACTACTTGCCTTATTCATGTCCTTTAGGGCCATGTTCTAAACATTGTCCTCTCTTCCCTAGTGTATACAGTTTTTTTTTCCTTCACTTTAAAAGAAAAGCAAAGGAGTGAAAAACCTCCCTTTGAATATGAAAATCTCTTTCACTCCTTCATGCTCACTCTCTGTCCCTGCCTTTTATAGCTCAGGTGTTCCTGTCAAAATCATAGAGGCATTTTGATACTTGAACTGGAAGGACCCTTGAAGATAGTCTTTTTTTTTTTTTTTTTTGGATATGAGAAATAAAGCATCTAAAAGTTAAGAGATTTGCTCAGTATCACATTGCTAGTTATGATCATAACTGAGAATAATACCTAGATTTTCAAAATATAACATTCAGCTTCCTTTCTTCCATTAAGCTATTCCTTCTCCACCCACCCTGTTATCTCTTGAAATCCAGTTTTTTTACACTTATCCTGCTCAACGAAGGCTAAAATATTTCACTCCTACTTCTTTTCTTCCAAACAAAAGAATGATTTACGAAGGTCTATAGATTCTACCAGCACAAAGTCCAGGTACTCCATTTCCCCTTTTTGTTACTATTGCCAACTGAACAGTTCCTGACCTTATGAAATCTCATCTGTGCAGTCATTACCCAAAGGCTATAAAAATAAGCTTCTAAGTGTTTCTTCAGTTATGTATTGTTACTGACGCCAAAGCACAAGCCATGCTATGTGCTGTGGTGCATTTACTTTTATAAAAGTGAGCTCCATTCAAAGTATGTCCTTCATTACTCTGCTAAGTAAAAACACAATTCAGTTTACTGCATCCTCCATCGACTGAGCACTCACCACACGTCAAATGTAAACGTAGATCTTAAAGTTCGGCCACTGAGAGATCATTGAAAATAAAGAGATGTATTCGAACAGACAATAAAGAATGCTTCCTGTATCACGGGATTAAAATTATTGGCATATTGCATTTGACTGGAGACTTAGTGAACAAATAAACCTTTAATTGTCTTTTCATCCCCCATAGGATTTGGTGAGAACTCCTCACTATGGTTTTCAGGAAACTCCACAGTATGACACTCGCCTCCATTTCCAGGCTTACTTTGCATTTTATATTAAGGATGTGTAAAAGTAAGAAAGATACACTGTTTTCTGAAACAAAGAGAGAGAGAGCAATTTTTATACCATAATCACAAAATTGAGGAGAAGGAAAAACTGAGTGAAATAAGCAACATTAGTACCATTTGAAAAAATGTGCTTCCTTCAACAGTGGAAAGTCAATGAGATTTTAAATAATATTCATCCAGTGGCCCAAAGAAGTGGTTGGAAACCAGAGGCAGGGAGGACCACGGAGCTAAAGTGACCAGGGGTTAGAGTAGGGAATTGCTCCCTTTCCTTCCCTTCTCCAATCACAGGCAGGGGCGAAGATCCAGCTGCTCTGAACATTTCACCCTGTATCTCCTCCAGCATGTTTCCCTGTATGAAAAAAAGGAAAAACAAAAAAATTGGCTCTCAAAGAAGAACGAAGTTAAAATGAGAGAAAAAAAAAAAAGTATAAACTGTCTTTATCACACTACCTCTAGCTGTGATACGGATTGATGTTTTTAAAGTTCTCAAGAAGCAGCTGCAGTTGCTGTTTTACAACAACAACAAAAAGAAAGAGGGCCAGGGAGTTATGTGGCAAAATAATTTTTCCACAATAAATAAGGAGAGGATTATGTCAGGTAAGAATAATGCAGTAAACACAGTAGATCTTTGAAAGAAAGGGAGCAGTTATGCCCAAGAGAGCTTGCAAGCGAGCCTGGCAACAGGGCTCCAGACTGCCACAGCCAGCAGAGGAAAAGCCATTCCCCAGCCCTGCTTCATTGTGTGACTAATAGATCTTTGGATCCCTGAAGACCTGTCTCCCGCCATTTACAGAAATATGCAATCACAACCTCAATCGTCTAATGCTTAGCACACAGACAGTCATCACCTACTTGACCTGAGGTTTTAGTTATGAGTCCTGAAGGAGCCACAAAAGGTGGGCATTGTGGGAAAACAATCAACAAAATGCAGTTAAAGCCTGAATTTAATAAAAAAGGAGAAAAAAAAGGAGAAAAATAATGTTTTCTGAGGAACAGAGAGTATCTCAGTACTGAAATATATAGATGGGCCATTTAGAATCGTGGGAAATATTTCTGAGGCAAAACAAAAACAGCTTTTGGTAATTTAATTCTTAGATTATTTCAGTTGTTTCAGGTTTGGATGTTCAAATAAATAGGATGACATGTTAGCGCGTTCAGGAACCAAAAAGAGCTTGACAAGGATAGACCAGGGCCCTGGGGAGTAGGCTTACCGGAGGCCGATTTTATTTGTGTACCATCCTGTATTGGCTAATTATCACTAATGATGGTCGCTGTGAGGAAAACGATATTACATGACATCTGCTTTAGAGAATCGAGGTAAAAGCAAGTGCTTTTTCCTGTATGTGTTGCTGTTTTCAATAAAACTATTCAAAATATGGACCTTGAGTGATTAACATGGATATTCTTGAATAGTAAGAATAACAGCACATGCTTTTGGAATTATCATGGATTTATTCAGAACTATTGGAATCAATATACAGACAGTGCTTAGAATGATGACTGGGATGTGTTAGACACGGTAAATTTTTGTCGTATTTAATATTATGTTCTACGGTAACTGCTTTGAACAGTCAAAAATTAAAAGATAAATCTCTTCAAGCAGATATAGTTTTAAAAAGGAGATTACCTGTGTATGCATGTACAAATACATGTAGGGGTGTGTGTGTGTGTTTGTGTGTGTGTGTGTTTGTTTACATAATAAAACAAGGGAAAAATCATAGGAGAACAAGAGCAGAGCAGGCCAAATCCAGCGAGGATTCAGTGGCAGTTTGAGATTATGTTTGTGGGGAATTTGAGATTTAGGAGGTAAAGTAACATAAGAGCCAGAAATTTAAGACTGGGTTGCATTTGAGGATCTACGTTAGGGTGTATTCATTCCAGGCAACAGGAACATTGAACACGTAGACTAAGACATGGGGAAAATGGGAAATACATTGAAATCTGCAAAGATACAAACTGGAAGTCAAGAGTTTGTGGTAATGAAGAATATTAAATCAGCCCGATTGTTTAAGCAGGAAAAGATCAGAGAGAATGTTTATTCTAAGAAAGTGGTCTGAACTTAATCTGTGATGATGCAAAACACAGAACATTTTTAAAGGGCATGAATTTTGGTCCTTTTTGTGAGGAGCTATGTCATGCATGTATGCAATAAGGAATAAGATGTGCTAGAAGCAAATGAAACAAATGAATACACGGCATCCATACCTTCATTATCTCAACCTCAAGTGGACCTTTATTATATTTTCACTTCTGCACAAGAAGAATGCCATGTAAACTTCATCCACAGCTCTAACTTCAGTGCCTAGAAGAATATTTCTTGAATGAATGTATAAAATAAAGAGGCAGGCTTAATTAAACTAGATGGAAGTGAAATAAGGAGAAGCCATGATAGAGGTTCTGTGACTATTAATGATTTCCTTTCTCCTCCACTAAACTGTGAACTGCATAAAGAAAAGATTACAATTATTGTGCCCAATACTTTCTCCCTAGTTTCTAACACAGGCTTTAATACACTGCAGGACTAAAAAAATATTTGTTGAGCAAGCACATTTTCACTAGCATGAACATACTCTATAAGCAGCTTTGTTTAATTGCTTAATCCTTTATCTTGAGATTATCACATACATGTGTATGAACGTATACACACATATGTAGATCTATATCACAAATTTTAATGGTAGACAGGTCTTTCATTTTATAAAATTATCAGCATTCATTTAGTAAACTCCATATTGTAGATAATTTAGAGCATTTTAACTATGTAATCTATTTATATATATATATATAAATTAATAGATTAGATAATATTACATGGCTAAAGTAAAATTTATGGAACAATGTACACATGTACAATGTTTTAATATATTATAAATTATTCTCAAAAATTGTATAATGCTTTTCATATATATCCAGAACTGTATGAGTGGATCTGTTTTCCCACACCCTTGACTTTCTCAGGTATACGGTTATTTTAGTCTTTGCCAAACTGGTAAGTAAATAAAGGTTATCTATTTTTAAGTTAAGTTCGATGATTACTATGCTCAAACACACTCAGTATGTTTATTGAGATTTTCTTTTATATTTTTGAATTGAATGTTTATGGCTTTCACTCAATTTTCCAATTGCTTTTTGTTTCTTTTCTTGATATATGTGTAAGCAAAATGTTCACACTGAACATTAACTTTTTTATGCCATATTCAATGTAATATGAAAAACTTTGTTTTTAAATGTGAAATGAAACATTTTTCCAGTTTCTCAATTGACTATGAATTTATATTTTTATATATAATTTTCAAGTTACCAGGGGTCAAATTATTAATCTTTTCCTTTATACTTCCCCAGTTTTGTATGTTACTCTTATGCAAAGTGTTGCCATTATAAAAAGATTATTTTTGCTCTACAAATGGTTTTTATTTTTCCTCTTCAGCAAAACATTTTTCTCTTAACCTTACTCAAGCAGATAGGTATTTTTATGCCCCAAATTAAGGGATATTTTATAAAGAATAGGACAAACTGGACTTTCTCTGACTTCTATGATTAGAAAACTTGGGTCATTAAATTGATATAAAAATCAAAATCTTGAAAAAAAGTAGAATTTTCCCCATCTTCTCCCCCACAACAAATGAGGATAATCTCTACTTTGGAGAGTTGTGGAATTGATAGAAGAGAAATGATGAAAATTTAGAGAAGGAACTCTGTACTCTACATCCTACAAAAGGCCTGGAATTTGGCAAACATCCCTCAACTACTTTGGTGAACCACATCTGAATGCAGGAAGAATATGATAGATTTTCCAAGTAGAGCTTAAGGGAAGTTGGGATAAATTCAAAAATGAAATGATGCTTGGTATATATAAGCAGCAAAGCCCTCAAAAATCCTCACAGTCTGGGAAGTTTTACTCTCAAAATTTACAGGGGCTACAGTTGGACTCTTGCAGGGTACCAAAAAGTAACATAAAAATATAATAATTCTCAGAACTATAGGATTCATGAAATAAGCATGAAGAGCCAGTATGCAGTCAACTTTGAGGACTGCTAACTTAGGGCCAGGTGAGTGGTGGATGCCCAGTAAGAGCTTCTGTCATCATATGACATCAAGGAAAACACCTGAGCTCCTTTGAAACCATGGCACCACTCAAACACTGTCCCCCACTCCAAACTTAGATGCAGATCTCATGGGAGAAGGACCTCAAATTGATTGAGGTTATATTTCCAGCAAAATTGCAGATCAGGAGCTTGAAATGATAGCAAAATTGATTCATAAATAATTCAATAGTTGCATATCTGACTTTGTGAACAAAAATTTACCCTTACTATGGCCAGAAAGGAAAATAAAACCATCAGCCTATCATCTTTTCCAATACATTTGTCAAATCTGCTTTTAAATTTAGTTGAATGTATTCACTTGAATTTATTTTTGTGAAAGAATGGAGAATCTAAATGTCATGAAGAACAAGTGTCCATGAGTTCTGAGGAGTATATCTTCCTGATGCATGCATACTGCTCAGATTTCAGATTTGTTTGCCCCCCCAGTCTCAAGAAGGAAATATTGTGTTAGAATGAAACCCTCAGTTTGTATTATCTCTGATGGTCAAGTTACAGTTGGTTAAGTTACAAATTAATTTGGTTAATTTTCCTACAAAATTCTGTTTTCCCTGACTCTCTGGCAGCTTTCAATGATTACTGTTATCTCTAGTCCTTTATCATTCCTGTTAGGATAAGATGTTTATGCAAAAATATTCGCTATGTGGATGCAAGGTCTTTTTCTTCAGTTTCGATGTTATTACTCATCTACTGAGGCAGAAAGACTAAGAAATGGATATTCTCCGTTGCTTCAGTACTCTTTCCAGAACTTCACTTCTTTTTATTACAGGTCCACAGTCCTTTATTTGCAATTCTAAAATCCACCAATATCTTAAGAATGATTTCTTGGGGGTAATTTATTTACATATCTCATATAAATTTGAATTTACATGAGACTATATTGTTTGCATTTTTCTTACAGTTATTACCTCAAATCCTCCTGGGGATGGTATAGAACATATTGTATATTAAGTTTTTGCCTATTTAAATTGGAAATATTCAAATTTTAAAAGCCAGGTGTATCAAAAGTTTTCAGAATATGGACCTGTAAATATTGGGTTATATTATAGTGATCCTTTCAGAAATTGTTCCAGCCACTTGCCAGCTCACATGCTGGGCTCTCAAACAGGGTTTAAATGCTAACTTCAGGTCTTCTCTTCCCAATTGTTCAAAACCATACTGTATAGGGTATGTGTATTATAGTATGTGGTATTTTAGGTTTGCTTCGGTTCATGATATAGTTGGTTATAGGGGAGGAGGTGGTTTTCAGGAAGGTCACATTTCTGGCCATGACTATTCTAGCAACTTTCATGAAAAGTTCTTAGAACTGCCCCTAGAAAAATATTTTTGGATAAAATATAGGGAGTGAATTGGAGGGGAACAAGAAAATGTAGAAACACCATTTAATGTTTCCAACAGTTAGTGAATCAACTCAAAGAGAAAATTCTACTTACACTCCAGGGCTCTGTGTTAGAAAAGCATGTATTACCATTGCTTTCCAATTTGAAATTCTGGCCTGATGAGTCTTCTTATTACTAGGTTCCTTTCTGCAGAGAGCTAGCTGTTGGGTCTGGGGATCCAATATGCCGTCAATGCTTGGATAAGCAAATGGTGCAAATAATCCAGATGTTTTATGAGATTTGAAACTAAATAACTATGTGGAGCATTTCTTTTTAGATAAATAATGATCTACATGAGAGTAAATGATTTCAGTCCCCGCCATGTGCTTTCAAATTCTATTTTATGCTCCTTTCAAGGAGAGATATGAAAAATGTTGTACTGAGATCTGTAACGATTCAGAATATAGTTTTCTGGATAGTTTCAGTGATCCCTCTGAGGCACATTCTCTGCACTATCTTTGCCCAGGCAATAGGTTTGCTTCTCATTAGTTAGGAGAGACGAGAGCGTTTTTCATCGCACTATGGAACTCTCATTTCAAAAAGACAAGGCAGGGAGTTGCGCAGCTATAGGTTAACGTGATGTTCATTACCAGTCCCAGCTTTGTCAGGAGAGTGAGTAGTGATCAAACACTTCAGAGTAGGCTCTGGGGAGGAATCTCTGTTTAAAAGTCGGTCAGAGTTGTTCATTAATAGCATGACTGTCCAACACAAATAACAAACCCTGAAGCAAGAAGCTGTTGCTTTGAACTCACCTAAGCTCAAAGTCCAAGAGTAAGAGTTCTGCTTTCTAAGTTCTACACACAAAATTAAAGGTAAATACCATATAAAATGTTACCAGATGGCTTCTCACTGGAGGATAATTGAATCTGTGTAAGTGGAGCTCTCAAAATTACATTAGATGTGAATTTACAGGCTACCTCACAAAATATAGAATAATACAATACACATTTATTTAATGCAAGCATTCTAAGTAAGCCTTATATGATGGGTAAAACCTAGAGATATGAATGAGAAAATAATATGATTTTCTTTTCCAAGCCTTTAAGTATTCATTTTTTTCTGACAGATTAATAAAGAATAGTCATCAAAAAAAAAGTTTTACAGCTTAAAGATGAGGGAACAAATTATTAAAATTTGACAAAATGGAACTCATTTGCCTCTCTCTCCCGCTCTTCTCTCTCTCACTTTTTTAAAAGTCATACCTAAGATCTCATCCTTTTCATCTCTGCATCCTATCTAATGCTTTGCTTAAGGATTACTAAAAAGTGCCATTTTTGAATACTTTTGTACATTTCCTACATCAACCCTTACTTAAAATTCTATTTCTCTTTCACATGTATGGACACAAAATTACCACTTTATTGAAGCCTCCATGGAATCCCTTTTCATGCCAGATATAACAGTTATTGTCAAGTTTTTTTTTATGTTTACATGGGATTTTTAGCACCTTTCTGGTATAGTGTTCATCATATAGTGTTTTAATTATTTCTCCATATTTCCGCCCAGCCCATGCATATGGTGATCTCAGAGAGAAATGGACCATATCCCCAACTCTTATTCATTTTTTATTACAGGTCCTAGCCTATGATGTTGCATAAAGATGAAGCTCAATGAATTAATATCATAGAAACCTTTGAATTAACCTGATATATTGTTCATCAAAAAATCAGAAAAGCACTTAATACCTATGCAATCAGAAGTCAATTATGTACGGCAGCATGTGCCAATTATATTTTAAACAATTACTGTAAATGCACTTTTAGTGACATGTTAAATTGTAAAAATATTAATCTATCCTTTGAACCTTCAAATTATTTTCAGTAAATGATATGCTATTTGAAAACGATAATTCATGAAAAATTTCCTTCCACGGTGTTTACTTGAAACAGTTCTCTGCCAGTTTTAAAGAAAATAATAATAATAGTAATATCAACTAATAATGATATAGGGCTTAACAGTGTCACAGATTTTCTCATTTATTCATTACAACCACCCTTTGAGGCCAGTGCTGCTCACCTGTCTCACAGATTGAGAACTGACATACAGAGGAGTTCATTAGACTAAAGTCACAGTGGTGATGACTGGTGGACCCAGTTTGCAAAATAACCGTTTAGATGCCAGAACTTTTGTTCTTAATCAATTAGGTAAGACATATTATTTATCCTCCGGTTTGGAGATGCAGGTAATCATAAATTCCATGGTGAAAAAAGTGCACTTGTTAGCTATCACTCAGCAAGTGTATATTCATGATTCAAAATGAAAATGCCAAATATTCTATTTCTCTACTTAGGTGACTGTTAGATTAATAGTGTGGTTTTACTTACATTTTAATCTCGGGAAATTATGTTTGGCATGAAGACCCCATATTTCATCTTGGAAAATGAAAGGCTAGAGTTGAAATAAGTCTCATTAGCACCATGATCTAATAATTGTTTTACACATCTTATAACAGTATGTATGTATAGATAGCAGTCATTAGAAGCAGCCAAAAAGTGCGTGTCACTGAACTAACTTTGAAGAAAACATGTATTTTGGGATTAGAATTATTAAAATCAAAAATAAATTAGAAATGAAAATATCTCTTCCATATGAGTTTTGAGAATCTGAATCATGTATATCAGTCAGATAAATAAAATGGAAAGCATTCCAAGTATTTCAAACACTGGACATTTACTAAAGGAAATTCAAAGAACATAGAAGGGCTAGAAATGGTAGAAGAGCAAATACAAAAAGAATTCATGTTAGAAACTTAAAAATAAAGGTGATACCAGAGTATACCCTGGAGTGGAGCCCATGCACTCACACGTCTAAAACATCAGTGGAAATGCTTGCACTACCTTCTGGATTCACAACAAAAACAACAAGCACTGCTTATCCCTGGACTGCTCGATTCAGGAATCTTCTCACCCCACTGCTATTTCAGTCACTCCCAGCACATGCTAGCTGTTGGGTTCAAAGGTAGGAATTTTTCTCTTGGTTTTCCATAAGCTTATTTTCAACCAGTGTCTGCTGGCCTCTCGCTGGAAGCACCCAACAGGAAGTCACTTGGCAACGGAACTGGAAAAATAAGAGTTTGCACACCCCCCACCCAGTGATAGACAGCAGGATTAAGAAAGGTGGGTGCCAGGCTGGGCGATCAACATATAAATAACTGGAATGGTGTGTTACATGAAAAATGACAGCCCCAACTCAGATGTCGAGAATCCAAGAAGCTTTTGCTTTTATGCTTGCTTGAAGTGTTGTTGGTATCTGGGACGTTATATTTACGATATTAATTTTGTGTTCCATTGAAAAACACTGTAGACTTTGTTTTTTTTTTTCCTGGTCCTTAAATATCCGATTTTGGGTGCTTTAGTGAATTCATTTTGTATTTGTACTGCAGTAGGTCACAACAATCATCAGTGTAGTTAGCTGTTTTTGTATAAATATTGTTGCAAGAGAAATCAGTTTTGAGAACTTTGATAGGCATGGTCAGCAGACTTGACAGTGAAGAGCTAAAGCACACTTAGTGACATCAACTCAGCTAATGCAAACTGTTGGGCTGTCTCAATACACCTTTAAATTTACCATCTCTCCATCTTAATTGCACCTACTTGTATTCTTTACAACTGCTTTATTGAGCTTTTATATAGTTACATGTCCAAATATCCTTTTTAGTGTACTCTTAGAGATCTTCTTTGTGAACTACCATGTCTCAAAAGATACACAAAGAGTTGTAAGTCTTTTAAGCTACCATTTATTTACTGAGATAAATAAATCTCACAAACTTGGTTACTATTTCTAATAATTAATGAAAACAACTAGAGATTTATTGGGAAGATAAAAAAAGGATAATAAAATAGATATTAGAAAACCTGGGATTATTTAAAAGTTCTTACTTTCTATGGAATATAAAGCTAATGTAGATTTCATAGAATGAATTGAAAGGTTCATCAAATGATGACATTTCCTGTTCTCACTGCAGGCTTTGTGGTCTTCACAAATTATTTAATCTCTCTTTCTCTTACCAAATGTTGAACACTTATATGTAACAAGCACCGTGATAAACTTTTCCTATGACTAATCTCATTTAATTCTCACAACAACCTTAAACCTTAATTACTATTATTCTCATTTCACGGAAATGAAAATTGACATTCAGATAGACAACGTACCCAAGGCCAGTTTGTAAATTTGGGGGCTAGAATCTTAAATAATAATTGCTGATTCCAAAGTCTCCGTGTATTTAGCATGCAATAGACTGCCTCCCTCTTTAGCTATGTTGATTAATTTTTCAGAAAAGAACAAATAAAACCAGGTACTTTTAGGATCATAAGAGATAAGTGAAATAGCATATATAAAGTAATGACTACTCTCTGGAACCCCGTAAACCAGTCAGTAAATTTGCATCCCTTTCCATCTTTCCACTCTCCTAGAATAAAGCAAAGCAAACAAACAAAAATTTGAGAAAGATTGTCCTTATAGAATCAATGGGTTAATTCAAGTCTCATCTTGTAAAAGTCTCCCCTTAAACTTGAAAGATCTATTCATAATAAATCAATATAGATAAAAGGCAACTCATTGCAGAGTCATAACTTAGTTAGAATAACAAAATATTTAAAGTATTTATTTACAAGTATATATTGAATGTCAGCTATATGCCAGGAACTATGTTACATTTTAAACTGTTAAAAAAGAAGACATTCTGAGCAGATATAGAAGTGCAACAGGGAAACTGCAATCTCATGATAGCACATACTTGGTCCACCTAAACCAATATCAAAGGTCCGTGACTTGGAAGAAACAAAGACCTCTCAAATATCTGTCCCAATGTTGGAATAAAACTACAAACTATGATTATGCACAGAAGGGGTTTCCTTTGATGTTTCACTTCTATCTCGAAAAGCTTCAGCAAATGGCTTACCAAGATCAGCTTGACTAGTACAGCAGTAACGGCAAGACTCTAGTAAAAACTGTCTGGACCTCAAAATCCAGAAACTGGAATTTATGATATATATATTTCAGTATTTTTTAAAAATAATAATCACATAATAATGCTACTCACTACTTAATTGTTAATGTCGACTAATTCAGTGATGTGATGGAACATTTAAGACAATATTAATTCACACTTGTAAATCTGCTAATTTTGTTTTCTCTGTAAAAGCATAAACAAACTTTTTTATTCTGAAAAATAATCTCATTGAAGATTACTAGCATATAGGATAGAATATTGGAAGTGTAAAATAATTTGTCACTGCTATTTTTTTCCCCAGCATTTCATGCTCTCAGTTAATAAAATTATTTGACTTAAACAACTAAAAAAGCAACTTCTGCATTGTTCATGCTGTGAAATAAAAAATTGCTGTTTCTTCCCTGTACTTCTTTTGACAGGATTAAATTGCATTTCTGATGTGTCAAACTGGAGAATATCTTCTTGGTTTATGACATAGTGCTACACAAATATATGTATAAAGAATATCCCAATGTGACAAATTACAGATCTTTTTAATATTAAATACTAGCTATCAATTCACACATCTGTACAGCAATAGTTTGGATTTTTAAAAAGTGGCAAATGGAAAATAACCTAAGTAATACATGTTCATGTAAAGTGTGAGCAAGTTACTTTTTTGTCTGTCATCTTCTACAAATCTAAAAATTCCTGTAATTTATTCTTTTTTTTTTAAATTTAGAGCTATTTGCAATATAATATTCCTATAGAGTTTTATGATTCTCAATTACAGTGTAGTACTGGGCTCTGTATTGGTGCCATCATTATATTATAATGGCAAGTTTGCAAATTTAAATTATTTCCTTTGGTGTCAATATTCTTCAAACTTAAAATAAAGGGGGAAGTCATGTCATTATCTTCTTTAATTATATTATAAAATATGTGTTTACTTAAATAATATATGTGTATTGATAGTGGGGATGTAGCTGTGAAGAGGGTTAAGAGACTAAGTTAGGGATGGGGAAGGGGGGAAGGGAGGAAGGGAAGGAAGGAAAGAGGAGAGAGACAAAGATACAGAGACAGAGAAACAACTGTTATGTCTGATGCTGGGCCTGGACAACAGCAGTATTTGAATCGTTCTGGTATACTAAATCTTCTGAGAATAATATCCTATCTTTACTTCATAAGAAGTTTCCATGCTATGCACAGGGTAATCCTGCCATCCTGTGCACCACTAATGGAGTCAGAAGTCAACAGGTAAGCCAGATAGCCGTTACTCACATGCCCCGGGGTAGATTATGAAAAATAATATCGAGTAGCATTTAAGTTCTATTCTGTCTTCTTTACTTAGTAGCTATGTGATCTTGGGCGAGTTATTTAACTTCTTTGCATTTCACTTTTACCATCTCTAAAATAAGGAAAATATAATTAACTTGCCTAACTTAGAGATTATTATCTCTAAAAATTTAAAACCAGTAATAACATATAATAAGCATTCGATATTGCTTAGTGACTAATGAATCAAATCAGACTCTTAATGAGTCGTAGGCACAAAGGAGTTACAAAGGGGTGAGGACCGACAGCACAGGAGTATACTGAGACAGAAATAATGATACCGCAAAGATTTGTAGGATAAAGAGCACAAGCTACAGAAAACAAACAAAAAACAAACATACACTAATGCCCTATATCTCTGTTATCAGCATCTCTTTGACAGGTTTTAATACTTTTAGGTATTCCAACAGAGGAAATCTTTTAGAAGATATGGAATGTGACCAGGCGGGTACCAGTGCACTACAGTAGAGCAATTACGAGAGTTCTAAGAGAATAAAGTGATGATGTGCTAGTGAAACTCTAACGATGGTCCAATTACCAAGAAGTTTAATTATGCAACTGCTAATTAGTTTTTCATGCTTCCTCATGTCTCCATTTATTCTTATAAATCAAAATCCCTGTCACTTGAGGGTATATGACATAGCTTTGTTGTCTACAACCTAGAAGAGTCAAATATAATAGTCTACCCAATCTATGATAGCCCTCAGATTTAGACCAACAGATGAATCGATTTGCATGTGTGGTAGAGAAATCTACTGCAATAGAATTCAATTTAAGAGAAAAGAATACATCTTACGTTGTTGGATTTATATGTCTGATCCAGGGATGTAAGTCAGGATCAGAGGGAAGAGGAGATTCACTGTAGTCTAGAATGAACATTCTCATCATTGTATATGTAAGAAATGTTTCAGTGAAGATGTAGCAATTTCAGCAGACCAACAAAACTGGTTTATTTTGTATTCATGTAATGATCCAAATGGGTGTTAGTTAGTTAGTTAGTTAGTTGTCGAATGGCTGGCTCTCCTCCAAGAAGTGATTCAAGGTCTCTTCTCTCATTGGCTCTGCCCATGTCTATTATCATTTGCATCCAGGCATTAAAAAAAAAGGAGGGGTGGGGATGGGAAGAGGAGGCATGATTACCTCCTTAAATTCCTGGTCTGAAAGTCACACACAGCAATTCTTTTGACAGTCTATTGAAGGATTCAAGGTTATGGACAAATCAGAATGTAAGAGAAAAAGGAACCAGCTAGCTGGTAATAACAGTATGGAAAGAGGGTTATAGATTTCCATGGTGAAAAATCTTCCATGAAACATATCAAATAAAACTACTCATTTCAAGAGCATGATTGCCCTTTCTTGGATGGCAAAAGATGAGGGATTTGTCAACCAACACATGGCTCAGATACATTTTAACATTGTCAAAAGAAAAAATTAAGACCTATGAAGATGTGAAGAATGGGGTCAAAAGTGTTTTATTTTTCCTTTGATAGAATGAAATTTGTTAAGAAATTCTAAATTAGGTTCACATACAAACACCAAATAGAAAACCTTACTGGTTTGAAAGGAAATATATCATCATTATTTCATATCTTTAGGCATTTACCTAATAAAGGCTTCAGTAATATTTTTAATTAACTGCTTAACTTACCAAATTATATTTGTTAAATTAATTAATTTTCCAAGTTATTAGACTCACTTTGAAAATGGACATAGAGTTTAGCTATCTAGTTTAATTTCCCATGAAATGCAGAAAACATTTTTAAGATATCACTTAATATCTTGTGCTGAAAGAGTTGCTTTAAGAGTTTCATTGGCAAGAAAGTAATTCTTTTCTTAGATGTCTTGTTCCAGAGATAGGATAACTATAACATATTTAAAGATATGCCTTATATTCAAGTAATAATGTATCTATCTGTCTTAATCCCTTTGAGCTTCTATTACAAAACACCACAGACTAGGTAGCTTATAAACAGCAGAAATTTATTTCTCAAGCTTCTGGAGGCTAGAAGTCTGAAATTAGGGTGCCAGCATGATTGGGTGAGGGCTCTCTTCCTGATGGTGGATGCTGATGGACCACACTTCATGCTAGTTTGAAGAGACTACTTGGCTTATATTGTAATAGCTCTGGGGGTCAAGCTGGAGATGGGTTCTCTGAGGGTGTCAATTTCTTGACTTTTATGAGCATTGAGTTCATATGAAGATATGTAAATTGAAGCACTAAAAACAGCTCCTGGCATTCAAATAACCGGGAGCTGCCAATTAAAACCAGAATGCATAGTATTTTTTCCTGTAGTTCTTATTTTCTAATGCAAATTGTCCTTTAGTCTCTAAACAATACTAACATGCCAATCATGCTAACGACTTCCATTTATTTTACCACTGAACATTAAATTAATATAATTTGAACTAATGGATTACCCAGGTATTAGTAAAATGCCTGTTGTAGTATTCAGTACCTGAAATCACAATATGTTAAACCGAAATGAAGCAACGAACAGACCCCAAACTGACTATTTTATTGACATCTACGGTAATTTTGAGTAAACTAATGACATATGATTGTAGTTTTTGTTTAGTATACTGTTGATGTTTTCATGTTTTATTTTCTGAACATATAAGAAATTCCTCCCTTTCTCTTAAATAATCTATAATGTAATAATTAAGTAGAATATGCATTGTAAAATGGAAACAAAGTATTTGTAAGTCATATATTTTTTTCTTCCTGTATGACCCTCCAGAATTTGAAAACTCTACTTCAGTATTGTTATTTTCATGGCAATATAATTATTTACATTAAGTTCCATAAGAATCCGTCCTCCTTTGTACCAGGATATAACTGGAAATATTGCTGAAGTAGCCAAGTCCTTCTCTGGAATGCCATATTTGAGAATAATGCTAATATAACCAGATATGAGCAAACATTTAGAAAACTAAGTTTAACTTTATGGAGCCAATGCTTACAAAGTCCTTTCGGGACAACTGGCCTGTTATCTGGCTTACAGAGTTTTCAGTCTTTCAAGTGAGTAAAGACAATTTTTTTTTTTTGGCAAGCTCAAGAATCTTAGCATATTTTAGAGTCATCAAGGAGAGAGAAATTTGCCAAACTTATAAGCACCACAGGTAAAATCTGATGGAGAGTTTATGGCTTGGTTTCTTAGCCTCAAGATGCTTTTAAAAGTCCAATCTGAGATTCCTTATGAAATATTCCAGTAAAACATGCTTATGAATGTCGGTATAATAAATTACCATTCTTGGCTCTCCTACGTAAATGGTTAGGCCTAATCTAACGACAACAGTCTTATTTTATACTAAAGAACAGCCTCTCTTTGAGATTATCTTTGGTCAAAAGAGGGGTACTTGTAGAGTGAAATTTTGTGTTTAAGTGGAAAATTATATATCTTCTGTAGCATGGCTTTCCCAGTTGGCAGTTTTAAACCCTATTCATCGTCTTTAAACAATTTTGTATCTTTTGGTAAATTACAAGAAACTGATGCATACACAAATTCTGTCTTATCTGGATAAAATTTAATTGACTCATTCCTTCCTTCCCTGGAAAAAAACAATTTTGTTCACTTACTGCAGGACAACAGTACTGGATTCTATTACCTTGCCCAAATAGTTCATCCTTACCAAATTTTCAGTTCTTTGGCTACATCTCACCAATCTAACTTTTCCAATTTTCTTTCTTCCTGCCTGACTCAGCATCACTGAGAATTAAAAACTGGTTTCTTAGATCCACATTTGCACTCCAGGTTTCCTTGCAGCTGGCCCTTTTATCCTGTGGATCTGAAAAAGCTCTGTGAACAGAATGAAACTCAATGACTTCCACCACACAACTGCCCCCAAAGAAAACCATGGATGGGTCAATTTCTCTATGGACAAGCTGTCATCTGGGCCACTAAGAAAGTCAAATGTCAGATCATGTAGGTCCTTATAAAAGAGGTAAACAAGACTTTGGACAACATCATCAAAAGCTTGATATCCTAGCTTGAACCTTCAAGAAACTCAAGCAGTGGTGCTGTATAACTAACTGAAAGATTTTCCTTTATAGACCCCTTTAAATCAATAATACTTGTATCTTCACAGTTAACTCTGGAACTTTAATACAAACTCTTATGTTAACATTTCTCTTTTTTCATTTTGGTCATCTCTCTTTTATATGCCTGATCTCCAAGACTCTAAAACAAACACACAAACAAACAAATAAAAAACAAACCCTGACCACCTCCTAGAGTAATGGAAATACAAACAAAAAATAAATAAGTGGGACCTAATGAAACTTTAAAGCTTTTGCACAGCAAAGGAAACTATAAGCAAGACAAAAAGACAACCCTCAGAATGGGAGAAAATATTTGCCAATGAATCAACAGACAAAGGATTAATCTCCAATATATATAAAGAGTTCATCCAGTTCAATATCAAAAAAATAAACAACCCAATCAAAAACTGGACAGAAGCCCTAAATAGGCATTTCTCCAAAGAAGACATACAGATGGCCAAGAGGCACATGAAAAGCTGCTCAACATCACTGATTATTAGAGAAATGCACATCAAAACTACGATGAGGTATCACCTCACACCAGTTAGACTGGGCATCGTCAGAAAATCTACAAACAGTAAATGCTGGAGAGGGTGTGGAGAAAAGGGAATGCTCTTACACTGTTGGTGGGAATGTAAATTGATACAGCCACTATGGAGAACAGTGTGGAGGTTCCTTGCAAAACTAAAAATAGAATTACCATATGACCCAGCAATCCCACTACTGGGCACATACCCAGAAAACATCATAATTCAAAAAGACACATGCACTCCAATATTCATTGCAGCACTATTTACAATAGCCAGGACATGGAAGCAACCTAACTATCCATCAACAGATGAATGGATAAAGAAGATGTGGTACATATATACAATGGAATATTACTCAGTTGTAAAAAGGAATGAAATTTGTAGAGTCATGGATGGACCTAGAGACTGTCATACAGTGTGAAGTGAGTCAGAGAAAAACAAATATCATATACTAACACATATATGCGGAATATAGAAAAATATTACAAATCAACTGGTTTGCAAGGCAGAAATAGAGACAGATGTAGAGAACAAATATATGGACACCAAGTGGGGAAAGTGGGCGGGGGGGTTGGGGTGGGATGAACTGGGAGATTGGGATTGCCATATACACATTACTAATGAGAAAAAAAATATCAAATTGTATGCTTTAAATATATGCAGTTTATTGTATGTCAGTTGTATCTCAATAAAAGTTATTAATGAAAAAAAAACAAAAAAACAAACAAACCTTGGCCTTTACCACCACCATTCAACAGATGGCCCAACCAGTGTTATGTAACAAACTCCAACAAGAGTCCTCCAGAAACTGTCTTAAATTCTGCCTCACTCTACTCTAGAAATTTAATTTTGCCTCTGACCTGTTCAGTGACAAATTATATTTATTTTCTTGATAAAAAAGGAAATTGACAATGTTGAATTTGGTCTGAGTCTTATACTCCCAGAAAGCAGTGATGGTTGAGAAATCTCATCCCAATGTGATCCTAGAAACAGCTAATTGCAAAAAGGCCATCCTTCTCTCTCATATCCCAGGAGAAGACCTGCCTTCACCTTCTCTCAAATTAAGACCAGTCTCAATCCTTCCTTATGAGTCTCGTAAGACTCCATGATGACTCTCTCATTTACCTACCTCTATAAAACCGCAGGTTACTCTCCTTTACTTGTATACTTTTAACAATGAACATTCTCCTATTGCAAGACTTTGAATAAAGTGATCTCCTTTGTTCCAGGCATTTTGTCTTTCATATCTTACCACCATCGAATTCACCATCTAGAGATACAAAATTTTTAGTGTTAAACTTATCCAATTATTAACTATAAGCTAACAAATCCTGTTGAAAATCTTTCTACATATGGAAGTATGGATAAGATTCCTACTGTAGATAAAATGGCAGCAGAATGGAGGCAGGCACAGTTAACAACAGTAATTGCTTATTTTTACTATCTTTATTTGCTAACTTGGAGTAATAGCAAAATTGATTCTTCTAAAACTGTATTAAGAGTACAGAATGGCAGCTTCATAGTGGTTTGTTTGCTGCAATTAAAACAAAAGTTATGACATCATGGAAGAAGAAATTGTAAAGGCTATATTGATTCAATGAGATCAAAGAAGTGAAAGTTTCCTCAGTACTGTGTGAGTATATCAGAGAGAACAGTCCACACATTAATTCTGCTAATGCAAATAATAGGTTGTTGAGGTAGGGAATGTACATATGTCCTCAGAAGAAGTCTGTTTCAGTGATGAATAATGACTCCATTTTTCAGTAATCAGGGCTACCTTTGTGCATGGCTACTAAAAAGCAAACCAAAGACTGTTCAGATCATCAATAAAAAATTGTTCAGTATCAACATAAGTTATATTTGGAGTAGGAATATTTCCAGTCAGTCTTGGTTGAAGACACGTAGCTAGAGTTTCTTGCAAATGTAATATGTGTGTGTGTGTGTGTGTGTATCCTGGATTCAGTTATTCAGTTATCATGTTAAAGGTATTATAAAAACTTTCAATGCTACAAATGCTAAGTTAGTCTTTAACCCTTTAACCACTTACTCTGACAATAAAATTGGTTTTTAATTCCACCTTAAAAACTTATGGAAAATAAGCTGGATAGAATTTGTTGCTTTTCATTTTTAAAAACAGTGTTAGTGTATGTGTGTGTGAGCAGGTGTGTATGATATTATGTCATTGTGATCAAGGAAATGTTGAAAGCATGCAACTGATATTCTATTATTGCACACACACTCCATTTGAAGGGCTTCTCAGACATCAGATGCTACGTGAATGGAATATTTATTCTTGATTAGACATTTTCAAAAAGACCTAATACAGGCCTAGAGATTACAAAATCATAAAGTTACATGAAAACCTTATCTGTATCAATCAGTTTGGTAACTGTCCACTTATCTATTTCAGTAATGTCAAAGGATAATACAGATTTCTTTCATTTCTAATACCTTATAGGTATAAAATGATAACAATTTAAACTATAACATGTCGTTCATCACAAACATCGAAGTAACTTAGTTTCTTCAAACACTTGAACTCAGTGTCTGCTTTCATGGCAGGTGAAGGAGCACAAGAACTGTGCCTATCTTGTATTATGGTTATGAGAACAGTGGGTAATCCACACTCAATACACTTCTGAATGGATGAATGGATGAATAAGTACATAAATATACAAGTTCATATAAATGTTGCATGATCCTCTAAAATGCTCAGCTCTCCTTTCACACTATTCTTCAACCAATCCAGATATATGGAGGAAATGTCTTATATTACTATATGTAAAATGATAAATGAATACATAATTAGAGAAAGAAAATCAGTGTTTATTTACCATATGCTAAACTCTTAATTTTGTTATGTGATACATTGTTTTTGTTGTTAGGAAAAGGAGTAACTGAGGATCAGCCAACTCAAATAACTTATGTAGTCTCACTCAGCTAGCAGGGTCAGAGTTAAACTACAAACTTGATCTATGTGAACTTCATCGTCAAAGGTCTCCTCATTACACCATTCCAGGGTGAGAAGAGCTGAAGTGTGTGTGAATGGCAGACACAGACAAAACAAAAAGTGATGGAATGCAAAGCCTAGAGATTGTATTCAAACTGCAATTACAAAATCATTTAATGAATGTTAAATGAAAACCAGCTTTCACAATAACTCCATTGGTTTCCTGTAATTTGATATATTTTGCTATTCTAGCATAATTAGGCTACAGTTTTAGTGTCTAGATATTTAGAGAGTTAACAACACATATATGTATATACATATATATGTATAGGTATGTATATACATGTATGTATTCTCATTAAAGCATATTGCTTTGCCATGCCTGTGTGTGGATCTGTAAATGCATTTTTAAGTGTGTTTGAGTGGATGAAAAGAGTGAGAACAGGCCAGGAAGAAAAATACAGAAGGGCCAGAGGGAGAAGAATTAAGATATTTTTAGAACGGTATTTCTCCCTTCTGCTCTAATCTTTGAATACTTTATTTTCTTCCTAAGAGATAACGTAGATAATAACAAATTCAAACGTGATGCAACATAGATATGTTAGCCAGTGCCCTTAAAATTCTTATCCACTAGGACATTTTCCTTAACAAAAAGTGCTAATTACACTAAAGAGCTATGTAATTTTAGAAAAAAAGTGAAATTTATATTTAGACATAATGATAGTCAACTAGACTTAAAAATTCTATGTAGTACTAACCCTTGAAACTTCTGAATGCCTATAACAGTTTAAAAATATGTTCACTAGGCATCATTTTTATCCCAGCAGGAAATGGTAATACTATACATCACAGAACTACCATAATGGATGTAAAGTGAATATTAGTTACCTGAAATGAAGGAAAATGTCACTTCCACCACACAAGCAAATCACGAAGGAATTGCGATTGAATTGCACAGTGGAAATCCTAATGCCTGCTAAACTACTGGTTGAGAAATATCAAACGTAGGCTTTCTCAATATGTTGAGCATTCTGGCATGGAAGCATAATATGAGGGAGGAATATAAGAACATAAAGAAATTTAAACAAAAAGAAACAGATGGAGCAAAAAGAGTTTATTGTGGGGGGGGGGGATTGTAACAAAAAAAAGAAGAAGAAAAAGAAGAGAAAGATTCGGCATGAAAACTATCAGTCATTGTTTACTGAGTATTTTCTAAAAGCAGATGACTGATATGTGGAGAAATGTAATTCTTAAGCCTAAAATAATTAAGGAGACTGTAAATACTTATATATCGCTAGACGAAATACACATACAAATTTGAAGATTAATTCCAATTATATATATTTATCTGTGTATTTACTAATTTTATTTCACATGCAATGCAAGAACAATGATGAAAAACACTATAAATACTGACCCTTGAAATGCATCCAGTTTGGTAGAAGTGGTTATGGTGGTGCTTGTGTGTGTGTCTATGTGAACCCCTATAACAGATGTATTGCCTTATATATTCTCTAATAAGTTGTTTATTCAAAATAAAAGAAAATAGCTGCTATGACATTCTGAAAGTATTCAGTCACTTTTTTTAGGTTTTTACAATTTATTAACTGAATTCCATATTTTTAGGTTTGCTGTTTTTAAAAACTGTGAGTGGACAGAGGTGGAACAGAGTAAGGAAAGTTGGGCACAGGTGTTATAAGAGGTAACATCAAGTGCATTTGTCAGGTGCCCTTCACAACCAGAGAAAGCTTCATGCTGAATACCACTTGTGAGTAGTATGGCCTTAGACATGTTACTTCATCAACTTCAGTTTCTGATTTGTATAATCCTAATAGTGAAATATATTTCATAGGAAATGATGAGGGTTAAAATTTAATTCTCAGTACAATGCCTGTCACAGAGTAAACACTCAATTATTAGAAATTATTACAAAATGCCCAGAAACTCAGTTCTTAACACAAGTGCATGAATTATAATTTATAGGTTTTCTTTGATAGACCAAAAATGTATAACTGCACACGTAGGGAGTGATTATGGAATTTAATCACAACTTAAGCAATAGCAATGCAAAAATTTCTTCACTTGCATTTTGCACTTGACATAATTTTCTATGCATTTATTACACATACAGATATATTCAGACACATATGCTGAGATACTTTTAATGAAATAACATTGTACATGTACTACGTCTACTCCCATTCATTAGTGTGTAGTTGAAATCTCCCCATATTGCTGCTTCTAAATATACACACATCAAATGGATGCATGAACTTTCATATCATGGATGAGCCAATGTTTAAATACATTTCTCACTTTTGATGGACATTAAGGTTGTTTCAAAATTTTGTTCTTACAATAATCAATTTTTCATATTCTTATTTATTCACACATGCTAGTTTTTCCAGATGAGAACTGCTTAGTTGAGTTTATAGATTTTTTAAATTATTGGTAAAGACAAACAAACCTGTGTCTGAAAAAATTAATTTAGCCATCAATTCACAATTCCACTACTATTGGAAGACAGTGTCTTTACCCCACACTTTCTCCAATTCTAGATTTTTTAACAGTTTTTAAAGGCTTGCCAAATGGGAGGGATGGAGTTTTACTTTTCCAAGTTTCATATCCCTAATTACTAGGAAAGCTAATCATTTTATATGCTAACTAATAATTTGTATTTCTTGTGTATGATTTTGTTCAGATTTTGTGTCAGATTTTGTTCAGATATGTGTCAGATTTTGTTCATAATTTTTTACTTATTTTCCTGTTAATAACTTTATTAACTTAATTTTAAGAACTCTTTGGTTACATATGTTGAAAATATGATGTAGCCAGTCTGTCACTTGAATTTTTACTTGATTTACAGTATCTTTTGTTTTACTTGAGTTTCATATTGTATGTACTTTAATATATCTTCATGAATCCTGACATTTTTCCTGATCTTGGGAAATTTTCCCAAGATCTGCAATACCCAAAATGATTTTTAAAATAGCCTCCTGCTTTTTCTATAGTCATTTTAAAGTGTTTTTAAACATTTATAAGAAGTGCCATTAGTTCAGTTTGAGTATAATGTTAGGTAACAATTTTGATTTTTTCCAAAATGGATATCAAAGTAGCCTGCAAGTATTTACTAAAGTGTCCCTCTTTCTCTGTATTTGAACTAGCAAATACTTATAAGCCAACTTTGGTCTTCGAGTCTATCCCTAGGTTATCTACTTTGTTTATCGATGTATTCATGTGTTCCTGACCAATACCAGAGTGTTTTAATTGTGACTGATTTACAGTGTTTTGATATCATATAGGGCACATAACACTGTTGCTATTTTTCAAAGCAGTTTGCCAATGATATTTTTACAGCTGAATTTTCAAATCAACTTTTTAAATCACATAAAAATCATAGCATTGTGCTTAAAAATTACTCCTTAAAAGTAAATAAAGAAAAAAAAGTAAAGAGACAAAGATAAATGATGTTTATATTTCCTTTCCCCACGAAGAACCTACTTGAAGATTCTCATCCTACTCTGTGAGATACTTTAATATTGATAAATCAGAATTGAATTTACTTGTATGTACAGCTTTCTGGACCTACACTGTCATTCTATGATTTTCACTATTCAAATTCAATAAAAACTATTACTAAAAGTGTCCACCTTGTTCCCAGGAATGAATATTCTCAACTATAAAATACAGTGAATTTTTTTAAAAGGTATATCCTAATTTTTTTTCAGGAATAAAATACATATAGATCTATCTATCTATCACCTATCTATAAACGTATATATAGAGGGACATATGTTGACATATACTTCAAATATACGTATATATATAAATATTTTGTCATAATGAAGTATGTATCAAAATTTTGTGGAGAAAAGTTACTGGTATTATTAAATTATATTCAATTAATTGCTTTGTTGTTTGAGTTCTATTTATTTTATACATGCTAAAGTAAGATTGTGCAAAATTTCATTTGTACCCTAAGTCATATATGAATTCAGTTTGAGACATAGATAGAAGTATTGTTTCTGACATTGGAATCAGCAAAGGGTAACAGACAATAACATGGCTGATTACTAAAGGAGAAGATGTAAATTCTGTTACATTTCTATGCATTAAAAGCCTCAGAATCCCTGAATTTTAATATAAAATACAATGAAGTGTATCAAATGAGATTCCCCTATCTCGCCTAGTAATAATGTGCTTAAATCACAATGTGAACACTTTAAAGGGCAAAAAAATGGCTTTAAAAAACCTTTGCCTCACTAAGTTTCAAGAATATCTCATTTTATTTCCAAATCTTGTTGCACTTTTCTACACTTTCTTCCATGACTGACTTTGACAGTATTAGTGTCTTGGTTGTCACCTCACCTAAAGAACCAAAGACAAGAATGGTAAATGATTCTATGGCAGGATATAATCTAGTAATTGGATGCGATGAAACTAAAGATGCAGAAGTATGTAAAAAATAAATAAATAAATAAATAATAAAGGGACAATTGTGTATTTCAACTGTGACAGGGTGTCTGCTTAATCATGCCCTATTCACAGTGATGAACAGCAGTGGCTCTCAAACAGCATAAGCTTTTAAAATACAAAATCATAGCCTATCTTTTGCCTCTGAAGGGAATTCAACTTAAAATGAAGCTCCAATTTCCCTAATAAATGGTGAAATTCAGATATTATTATGCCTGTGAGACCTAACTTGATTAAGATATAAAATTTCACTAGACAGTTATAAGTGGTAAGAAAAGAAAGCAGAATATCTTTTTCTTTTAAGGATTTAAACTAGTGTTCCATATTCCACCACTGTACATGAAGAGTGCACAGACGCTTTATTTTCTATGAATATAATCAAATAATCAAGAGAAAACATAGCCTACTGCTTAATAGCATAGCCTTCAGACACAGACTTTCTGAATTCTACTTGCAACTTGTGTGACTTCAACTAAGTTTCTAAATCTTTCTGCAGCTCAGTTTCCTCAATATTAGTAAAGGAAAAATAAGATAATAATAACCTCTTTATAGGGTTGTTGTAATGATAAGTATTTTAAAATTTATAAGAAATTTAGAGAAATGTTCACTTGGTAAAGTGAAGGGACATTAGAATATTTTAATGGGGGGAGAGACATGATTTGACTTTTAAATATTTCCAATTGCTGCTTTGTGAAGAATGCATTACAGGGTGGGAGAAAAGGGTGTACACTGGGATAAGTTCATTGGCAACTGATGTTACCTAAATATTAAAAGTTGGTATTTGGGACCAAATTATTAGCAGGGAAAATGGGTATATAGCTTACACATAGAAGCCAACAGTATTTCCTGTAGGATGGGTAGGTATGAGAGAGTTGTTTTATAGATGAAATGGTACAGGTCTATTCTTATCTCCAGGGACACCTGAATGCCTGGTTTGACACTTGTGCAAAAATGAGGACAGATAACTAAATAACTAAAAAATGATTTATGATGTCTTTTTTATAGTCTGAAATTCCCTGGGAGCACCCAGGGCTGAGTTTTTTTATTAGCAGCTTTTGCCTGATTGATTGGTTAGACAGCCTAGTTTAGTTCTATGACCAAAGAGGCATAAATGACCGTGCTGTGAACTCCTGCCTTGAACTGTCTCGAGACCATAATTTGTCAGACAAATCTTGACACTTAAATTCAGAGAAAGAAAAAAGTATCCTTGTGCACATAAGAACACTGGGGAATTTGTGCCTGAAAGTCCCTCCAACGTTTATCTACATTCGCCTTGTCATCAAGAAAAGCCTTATATGAGTATCTCCGTGAGTTCTTGTGAGCCCATTCAAAAATCTCCAAGCCTCTCGAATCCTTGCATGAGATTTGGGAAATGAGCAAAAGAGAGGAATCAGGGTGATTTCTAGGTCTTTAGTGATTCCTAGCAATAACTGGCAAAATCGAGTACCATGTACTGAGAAATGAGGCACTGCTAGGGTACAGTCTTATAGCAAGAATGTATTTTGTATATGTTAATTCTGACATACTTATAATTGCAACATACTAAGTAGAGCTACTATGTAAATAGTTTAGAGTTCAGAGAAAAGATTGGGGCTCAAGTATAAATGTAAATGTTTTACATAATATTATTCATGTTTAAAAATTCATGAAAGAACTGACATGAGAAAAGTTACCGGGTGAATTAGAGATCAATCAAAGGAAGTGGAACTAGCAAAGAAGAATGAGAAGGGTTCATTTAAGTGACATGGAAACCTGGGTGCACATTGGGATAAGGCCAAGAAAGAAGGATGTTTTAAGAAGTGGGATGAACACCTGTGCTGAATATTTCCAAACATACAAGTAAGATAAATTCAAAGAAATACTATTGGATTTGGTCACATGTAGTCCACTGGTGCTTCTAAAGAGAGCTATTTAACTCACCATGGAGTTGTGGGGAGAAAAGTCTTATTGAAGTGCCCCAAGACAACGCTTTGATGGCTGCACTTATTGAAAATTCTTTCTAGAAATTTTTGTCATGCCAGAAAGTGGTAAAATGGCTGGCAGTTTATTGAGTCGAGGTAAGAACAAAGATTTTTTTTCTTTAAAATAGAAGCTACTGGGACTTCCCTGGCAGTGCAGTGGTTAAAGAGTCCGGCTGCCAACACAGGGGACTCAGGTTCAAGCCCTAGTCCAGGAAGATCTCACATGCGGTGGAGAAACTAAGCCCGTGCACCACAACTACGGAGCCTGTGTGCCACAGCTACTGAAATCCACATGCCTAGAGCCTATGATCCACAAGAGAAGCCACTGCAATGAGAAGCCACAACGAAGAGTAGCCCCCGCTCTCCACAACTAGAGAAAGCCCACACACAGCAAAGAAGACCCAACACAGCAATAAATAAATAAATAAATAAATAAATAAATAAATAAATAAATAAATAAATAAACCTTTAAGAAATACAAGATACTAAAGTATGTGGAAATCTTATGGAAATTATGTAATAGGGAGGGAGAAATAAATGATATAAATAAAAGACAAAGAAATTGCAGAAGAGACGTCAAAAATACAGAATCTGGAGCACAAATGGGAGTGTTGAACTTTGATAGGAGTAAGGCTACTTCATCCACTAAACACAGGACTAAGGGTATGGGTACAGAAATGTTTAAAGAAATAGTATAAATATGGCAATGGGAAAATGAAGGAATTCTAGGCTCATTTTTGACACTTTCTCAACGAAGCATGAGCAAATTCATAATGAAAAGTAAAAATGGAGGAAAAAGCAACAACAAATATGAGAAGAAAAAATAAAAAGAAAGCATGACACATTTTTGGGGGGATGTACGGGACTCGTATGCAGGAGAAGAGTCATATTACCTCCTAGAAGTCTTAGTGTGATACCTGAGATAAGCTGTTGAATTAAGCGAGGTTCAAACTCTTCATACTCACGTGAACGTTTTCCCCTATTAAACAAAGATTTCATTTCCGTTGCTGCCAAGATTACATTCATTCTGGAGATGAGGAAAAATCTGTAAGATTGAAAAAATATTCAGCACAATTTTCTCTACGGTAGACTCTTCACATGGTAAATAGAATGGAAATTTTCACAGAATTTATTCAAATTATCATTTGAATTATTTTTTGAAGTATGTTTATCTATATATCCATATATATGCACATAGGTATATATTTTGCCTTATTTGCCTAAAATACTATTCTGAGATCAAAATGCTAACTTTTTCTCAATTTCTAAATCTTTCTAAATTCTTTGTAAAACTTTTAAAAATAACAGTAGATGGATACTGGTTTAACCCTGTTTAATTTTTCCTGAACATATTGCTTCTCTGCAAGCCATACAATATTTCAATGAAACTTGTGTTCCACTGATACGTACTCTATTGTAACTGGTATTTCTTTTTTTTTTTAAGCTCTTTATTGGAATATAATTGCTTTACACTGTTGTGCCAGTTTTTGAGGTACACCAAAGTGAATCAGCTGCATTTATACATATATCCCCATATCCCCTCCCTCCCTTGACTCCCTCCCACCCTCCCTATCCTGGCCCTCTAAGGCATCACCCATCATCGAGTTCATCTCTCTATGTTATGCAGCAACTTCCTACTAGCTATCTATTTTCTTAAAATGTGTCTTTACACTTTTTCCACTGAACATGTTCTATTTAGATTCTAAGCATGTAAAAGCATTGCACTCTATTTACCTAGCTTTGTACATATCCCTAACAGCTCTGGAGATATTTGCCGCTAAAGCAAGGAGGCTTTTATATACTAAGTGTTTATTCATGACAGTTCCAAAATGTTTGGAAAGTGATAAAAAAAATCAATAATCCCGTGGTCATGGAAATGCTCCCTTAATTTCAACTTCAGTTACATTTTATATTCTCAACATTTCATGAACACTCACAGCAGTTAAACCATGATCTCCTTGAAAAATAACCTGGAAATACTGTTGCCACAACAATTGCACTTGAAACACTAGCTACGTAAGTGAAGCAGTAGTCCTCTGACTAGCATGAGTTCAAGGTTACAGACATTCCTACATCCATGTCATCTTTCTTCTTGCCTAAAATACAGGCACACATATATAGATACACTTCATGCAGTCAATATTCCATGAATACTGAATTCCACAAACTCCTTTTCTGTATGTTTCAATATATCAGCTTTGTAAATATACCGCAGAGGCAATAAATTCAAGATTATTGTCCCAATAAAAAAGAAAGAAAGTGAAAGAAGTGGGTAGATTAATCAACTAGTCTTTTCTCATTGTTGTCTTAGCAAATTTCTTCCATTATCCAATCACTTGTATTAGTTTCCTGAGGCTGTGTAACAAATCACTGCAATATTTGCCTAAAACAATAGAAATTCACTTTCTCAAAGTTCTGGAGAGGCGTGACACCTGAAATCTAGGTCAACAGGGCTGTACTCTCTAATGTACAGACTCTAGTGAAGAATCCGAACTTCGTCTTCTACTTATAGTGGCTGTTGGCATTCACTGACTTGTGGCCACGTAACTTCAGTCTCTGCTTCCAAGGTCACTTTACCTTCTTCACCTTCGCTCTTGTCAAATCTCCCTTGGCCTCACTCTTATAAGGACACTTATAAGGAACTTAGGGCTGATGAGGTAAGCATCTCCTTGCAAGAGCCTTAATTTAACCACATGTTTTACCATATGAAGTAGTATTCCCAGGTTCCAGAGATTAGGACCTGGACATATCTTTGCAGGTCACTATTAAGCACACTACACTCATTATCTTTAATATCAGAAGGATCCTGATGTTAAATTCATTATATACACCAGATTACATTTTAATGAGGATAGAGCATTAATCAGTGGGCAGTGGGACTTAGGAGAAGGTGTCCCAGTGATTTGATAACACAGGGACACTAGTGAAGACTGCAAGAAGTGCCATCCAAGAAGGAGGTGACAGCTCTCTCTCAGCACCCACTTCCCTCTCTCTTTACGGCTGTTTTGTTCAGTGTCTTCACCATTTGATAAATTTAAGAAGTAAATATATAACTACTCTGCAAGCTTACAAGAGGATTAAATAAAATATTAATCTGGTTTTTAAATAATTCTAAATAACATTTTTGTTAACAAAAGAAAAAATTAACAATACTATACTTAGTGAATATATTCATAAATGGTCATTTCCGTGTATGAATTATAGGAACATGAAAAATCAATACACCGGGAGCTATGTTTTTATGGTTACTAACATTTTACTTTTTCTGCATTTTCTTGACTACTGACTGAAAGGAAGAGGACACAGAGAGGAAACTGATTGAAACCTAGGAGAAAAAGAAAGTATAAAATCTGATGATAGCTGACATTTATTGAGTGTATACTGTTGACAAGTATAGAATAAAATATTAGTGTAACAATTTATAGTAATAACTGACATTCATCACACTACTTTTTTGTCTATTTCACAGACAAGAAAACTGAGGCATGGAACATTTAAGTGAATGGCTTCAAGTTATAGAACAGAAGGCTAAGGAGCGTCAGACGTGGAAGGGGTGATGGTTAATTTTATAAGTCAGCTTGACTGGACCATAGGATAGCTAGATATCTGGTTAAACATTATTTCTGGGTGTGTTGGTGAGAGTTAGCATTTGAATGGGCAGGCTGGCAAAGTGGATTGTTCTCCTCAATGTGGGAGGCAGCAACCAATTCATTGAGGACCTGAGTAGAACAGAAAGTTGGAGGAAGGAAAAGTTCATCCTCTCTCGGCCCGACTGAGCTGAGACATCAATGTCCTCTTCACCTTGATGCTCCTGAACTCAGGGCTTCATGACTTGGATTGGAATCTACGTTACTGGGTCTCCAGCTCTCAAGCCTGAGAACTACACCACATGCCTTCCTGAGTCTCCAGCTTGCAGAAGGCAGATTTTGGGACTTCGTCAACTATAATCATGAAATTAATAACTTATTATAAATCTCTTTATATATATTGATTCTGTTTCTCTGGAGTACTCTGACTAATATAGAAGTCAAACCCTGAGCACTTAATTTTTAGGCTATGCTGATTCTCAAAAAATTATTACTTTATAGAAGCAATGTCTTTATTAGCATTTAAAATTTTATTTTTATTTTAAGGTAATAGAAATGTTGCTCCAGCCTGGAGGGGAGGCAGGTTACTTGTGATTGTTTCTTCTTAGAACTGCATTGAAGGGTCTCTAGTCTGAACAGCACTCCCTTTCTAATCCTGTGCAAAGAGAAGTCTTTGAGTGCTTCTTGCTTATCACCTCACTTTGCCAGGAAAATAGTTGTCACTGCCAAGGACTGAAGATCCAAAATGATGATTCTGAATAAAGAATAAAAATGAGCCACTCTGCACTTAAAATTATCACAGCTTCCAATTTTTGACCCTCTACCACACATCAAGTCACAAATATTATCTTTTACTCTCAGAAGACTTACAGAGATGAGAAAGTTGAGGTTCAGGGATTATGAACGGATGAAGCTCATTCAACTAGTAAATGGATGAGCTGGGATTTGGGTCATTCTTGGGTTGATTCCAAAGTTCGTGATTTTTCTATGAGAACAAATTGTTTTTGACAGTATCTTAAAAAGATGCCTATTAAACTGGCAAAAACTTCTCAAAGTATGCTAATTTCACCTAAGTTACAGCTAAGACCCTAAAAATCTGGCTTAGTAATAGTATTACATCATACTGATAATAATAACTATTGATGGAGGGAGAAATTAATGTATTTTTTTGGTTGAACTCTCTCAATCAGTTGGAAGTTTATAACCACATCATGCCTTTGAAATAAGTAAAGGAATGTCCAGGCATGTATTACTTAGATCTTTCTTTCCAGAATAAATTTATTATAAAAAAATTGAATATACTTATTCCTCCACTGTGCAGGTACAACTGAAAAAACAGAATAGACACCTTGAAGCCCTTGATATTTTTAAAAGTGCTACCAACTTCACTGGTAGCAGTCACTTCTTTTCCACTATAAATTAATGATGGATAAAATAAAAACAATAGAAGTTGTATCATACTAATCAAAATCACCTGTAGTCTTTACAATTAATCTCCCCCAATTATTATTTTAAGCATCAAGTTAACTAAAAAATACTTTTAATGATACATAAACACCATAATCATTAAGCTTAACTTATGCATAACCAAGAAAAATATTGGCAGCTGACTTGAACTTAAATGCGTCTCAGAATACCATGTGGATAAATATTACTTTTCAGTTCAAAATATCTGATTTGTAAATATGATAAATATAAAATTCCCATCCTCTGGATATTCAGAGCTGAGATATTCCTATATTCTGGCTACTGGTTTTCCATATGAAGTCACGTGGTATCATACGTGATACTATGGAAAACCCTAATAAGAGTAGGGCAGTGAGTAGAGCACAAGTATACCTCTGCTTTTTCAGGTCTCCTGTCTGTTGGAACCCAGGGCCCAGTGTCTAATTATAGATTGTGTCATGGGAAAGCTTGATTAACTCTTTTAGATAACAACTTCAGAAGGTAAATAAGAAATGAAATCATTCTAGTTCCTTTCAGTGATCTAACATAAATTTATTACACTTTATCAAATGCATATCTAATCCAATATTGTATCCAAAACCATTGGAATTTATGAGTATCTCCTCTAACAATTCTTGAAGTCAGAGAATTAAGAAAATAGCAGAAGTCTAGCGTTCATTGTTAAATTCCATCTTCACCACCTAACAACTGTGTGAATGGGCACAGTAAGAATACTTAATTTATTTAAGCTTCATGTTCTTTTTTTACCCATACTAAGTTGTAATAATAATCATTACCTAATGGAAGTTTGATACAGAGTAAGTAAACAGCAAGTAACAGCTCTTCCTGGGCTCTACCTGGGCACTCTGTGGCTCTAAAGTTCAGTCTAAATTTTGACTTTTAAAGACTTAAGTGTTTTCCTTAAAGCAAACTATAACATACAAGAATTTAGTGAGCGTCCCTGTGATAATCTGAACATTATGATTTGATACCTGATAGGTTTCAGGCGTCCTTGTTTGTATTTTCAGTGTGGAACATCAGAGTATACTTAGTTTGACATCCTTATACCCTGATGGTAGCTTCTTGAAATGAGACTTCATCTTGAATTTGTGTGTGTGTGTGTGTGTGTGTGTGTGTGTGTGTGGCTATTGGCGGCATTTTTGTGCTTTGTTCAGATGCTAAGAAACAAAACACAAATAAGTGGATTAGTAGTCCTACATTCCAAAGCAGGGCATTAGATGACCTACAAAGAATTCTAAAGGAGGTATTTAAAACCGATTTGCAATACTTAATCTGTCACCAATTTGATGATATTAAAAAGAATTTAGATTGTGGAAACTGGAGGATTTATTTGAGGAGAGTACTGCTGTGTGGTAAAGAGGTTGGAAAGGGTTGGTGGGTAATCAGTCCTCATTTTGAGTCTTGTGAAGACACTACTTAGAGAATACTGTTATGTGTTTTTTAGAATATACAGGAAACTATGAACTAGTGTCAGAGTCGACTGAAAAAAAAAAAGCTGGCTGAGTGACTCCATGGTGGAAAGGCAAATGACTGCATTTGCAAATTACCACTTTTCCTATGATAAAAGGTCAAAGTTGTGTAAGTAGCAGGAAGTGGTCAGCCAATAGTTGCTTTAAAAGGAACAATAGTACTCTGGATGGTGTTCAGAGGGTGAAGCAACCCACACCCAATGATGCTGGATTATAGCAGTGGCTGTGGAAGTTGAGGAACGAGGTTGAGAAGCCAGCTCAAGAAATACTGCGTGTGGGATGAATTGGGAGATTGGGATTGCCATATATACACTACTAGTAAGAAAAAAAAAAAATCAAACTGTACACTTTAAATACATGCAGTTTATTCTATGTCAATTATATCTCAGTAAAAGTTCTTAAAAAAAAAAAGTACTACCTAAGGCAAAAGAGCCACTTGCTGGGATGGGACTCTGTAAGGAATTTGAGGAATCGCCAAGACAACCCAAGCGAGAAAGTGAGCTTTAATCATCAGGATTTTCCAGAGGAAAGCAGCACTGAATTATTTAAGTGCCAAATTAGATCTTTCTTGCCCCCTACCATTCCTCCCTGTTCCAACTTTACCCTGGAAAAGATAGGGTGGGTTAGTGCACGGGGAAGAAAGGATAGAAACATAAAAATGATAAAATAAAAAGTCACCAATGTTTCCTTTCCTTCAGTGCTTGAATAGCCTGGGACAGGCAAGCTGGGAGGGAAAATTTTTAACTTTGAAAGAACTTTATAGTTTTGTATAATTCCTAACCAGACAAATTAGTTTGTAAAAAAAAGGATATTTTTGTAAGTTGGAGAAATTTTGCTTTTACTATAGAGTTTGTAGATGAACTAAGGGACCTGTCATAGATTTCATCTTGGCAAAAGTTTTTGTCACCTAAAGTAAGATTGAACAGGTGATGGGAAGAAAGGATCTCTATCTATCTAACATCTGTCTATCATCTATCTATCTATCACCTATCTATCATCTATCTATCTATCTATCTATCTATCTATCTATCTATCTATCTATCATCTATCTATCTACCTATCATCCATCTATCTATCATCTATCTACTATCTTTATATTTATTCTGATAGCACCCTACAATGCCTTCTCGAGGTGCTACCATTACAATTACTTCCTCTCCCACTGGGCTGATTATTGAGTTATACTGCTTGAAACAGATTGACTACAAGGAAGTCATGAGAATATCATTTAGCTTCTTTGCAAGTTTAGATATTCTGAGACACTTTTTATTAGCAATAAAAGTTTCAACTAATAGTCAGCTATTGGAGTTTTATTCCATTTATGCATTTAGTGGATTGTAAAAGCAATTGAATGAAGGGCTCAAAAAGTGAAGGGCTCCAAGCTTTGAAACTGACTCACCTATGTCCTTGTATTATTCCCTCATCAATTTCTCCATGTTTATGGTATAAATAGAGGAGAACATGAACTGCAATGTTTGATATAAGTAGGTGTCATCTAGATCTATATTTCAGTACATATATATGTTCACCACTATTTAAACCACAGATGTTTAGCAACAGACAAATTGCTGTATTTTTAATACCCTGGAGTGAAATATATGGAAGTTGTAAAAAAAAAATTAAATTCAGTTAGATGAGATAAAATTATTTCTCATGGTTATTTTAAAGTTTATACAGAATGGAAAACTAAATATTCTCTTGCAACCAAAACTACAATGAGGTATCACCTCATACCAGTCAGAATGGCCATTATCAAAAAATCTACAAACAATAAATGCCGGAGAGGGTATGGAGAAAAAGCAACCCTCCTACATTGCTGATGGGAATGTAAATTGGTACAGACACTATGGAGAACAGTATGGAGGTTTAAAAATCTAAAAATAGAGCTATGATATGATTCAGCAACCCCATTCCTGGGCATATATTTGGAGAAAGTCATAATTCAAAAAGATACATGCAATCCAATGGTCATAGCAGCACTATTTACAATAGCCAGGACATGGAAGCAACTTAAATGTCCATCAGCAGAGGAATGGATAAAGAAGATGTGGGATAAACACACACACACACACACACACACACACACAATGGAATATTAGCCATAAAAAAGAACAAAATGATGGCATTTGCAGCAACATGGATTGACCTAGAGATTGTCATACTGAGTGAAGTAAGTCAGACAAAGACAAGTATCACATGATACCACTCAGATGTGGAATCTAAAATAAGGGTACAAATGAATTTATCTACAAAACAGAAATAGAGTTACGGATGTAGAAAACAAACTTACGGTTACTGGGAGGTAAGGTAGGGAAGGGATGAATTTGGAGATTGGGATTGACATATACACACTACTATATATGAAATAGATAACTAATAGGGACCTACTGTATAGCACAGGCAACTCTCCTCAATACTCTGAAATGGCCTACATGGGAAAAGAATCTTAAAAACAGTGGAGATATGTGTATGTATAACCAATTCACTTTGCTGTACATCTGAAGCTAACACAACATTGTAAACCAACTATACTCCAATGAAAACTTTAAAAAATATTCCCTTGCAAGTTGTATCAGAGGCCATCTTTGATGTAGATGTAGACATTGATAAAATCATGATTTTATTACTATATTTTGTCAGAAAGGATAAGTGCTGTTGACTCAACAGAAAATAGATAGTAAATATAATTACATAGTATAGTAAGTTTATGAAGAAGTCAAGATAAAGAACACAAGTAGGAAACTAAAGACTGGGGGGAAAAGAATCTGAAGAACAGAGTAAAATACATATTATTTTATATTTTGAAGGGCAGAGTCCTTAGAGCAGGTGAAGTCACCCCAGACACCCTTTACATGGTAACAGCAGTTAATAGTGCAGAAAAAAATTCCAGTGACCTTATATAATCATGAGTGCTATACAGAAAGTATGGATTCCATTTGTCCTTGACTTATGTTCTACATACCATGTTTAATTCTTGTTAAACATGTTTAATTCTGTGTATTTTTCCATCATTACAAAACATAACCAAAATGAGATGCTTTACTAGTGTGAACTATAAATACAGGCACATCTTCCCTTGCACCCCTCACACTTCCACATAAGCCACAACATATCTTTTTTTTTTCTCTTTCTTTCTTTTTTTAAAAAAAATATTTATTTATTTATTTGGCTGTGCCAGGTCTTAGTTGTGGCATATGGGATTTTTTTAGTTGTGGCATGTGGGATCTTTAGTTGCTACATGCAGGCTCTTGTGGCATATGGGATCTAGTTCCCTGACCAGGGATCAAACCAGGGCCCCATGCATTGAGAGTGTGGAGTCTTAACCACTGGACCACCAGGGAAGTCCCCCCAACATACCTTAATTTTTAGGAAGTCCAATATTCCCCACGTTAGGTTTCCATTAACCAACATTTTTAAAACAAAACTCTTGAGAGTTTGCTCATTTCATGTTGTGAGGAGTGATGTGGCAGTCTCACTTCTAAGTGCTAGGATGAAAAGACAACAGAAATGTACTCAAGTCTTCCAGCACTTGAGCGCTAGATTTCTAGCCACTGTCACTAGGTGGCGTTGTGGACACCGTTCTGCCCAGTCTACCGGATGCTTGTTCGCTGCTATAGCGATGTCCCTGTTAGAGTGCAAGGTCATAACTCATTCAAGTCACATGACCCTGAGTCAGGGTGGCGGCCTAGAAGGCTTCTAGTCACCAGCTCTCCATCATCAGCACTTAAGTCCCTGTGTTGACACTAATTCACCAGTTCCCTTTTTTGTGTGCGTGACTTCCATATTCAAAAATTGTTTAGAGTAAACTTATTCTAAATGGGAAGTGGGGAATATTGGTCGTTTCCGCCAAAAACAGCCAGGAATCCTTATGCACTCTCACACTATACATCTTTTAAAAAAGAATCTAAAACCAAGGAAACATTCAGACCACAACATTCTATTAGGTACTTTTCCCAATCAATGGGAAGGTATTTTTCCTCTAGGGTGAGCAAATATCTGCTGTCTCGAGCTGTAGAAGTAGAAGAAGCTGGCATATCTGTTTATTTTTCTTCATCTGGCATCCTGCTATACTACATATTTGACACATTAAATATTTGAACAGGAAAAGAGGAGAGAAGAATTCTCGGAAGGGCTTTTCCCAACAATAAATGGCCTAGATTCAAAATGGTGAGTAATCTAAATTCTAATTGTCCCACCACCGTCTGTCTTGCTCTTTTCAGGAACTCTCTGCTTCAGAAGGCATGAAATACAGGTGCTTTTCATGTTAACCTATATGACATAATGAAAATTGGTAAACATGATTTTTTATCTATATTAGTTGATCACACATCCTTTTTCTTTCTCTAAATAGCCAATTTGCTGAAGTCTTGTTTAACTTTTTAAAATGTCTTACATTCCTAATAATGCATGTTAACCCCATTCTATTGAATGTAGTATATACAGGAAAATGATATTGTGACGCATAAACATAGGATCAGTTTCTAAAATAACTTTTGCAAATTACTGACTTGTAGTACTCTAAAAGATCTACAATTTGGTAGTACAAGATCATTCATTAATAAGCCCTTTCTATAGTAAAGGAAAAAGTTAATGATGTATTATAAATAATTTTGGGTGTCATATATTTATCATACAAAGTAGGTATTTTCAGAAACACCAGATTTTCGGAAAACACATTTTCTAATAAAAAAATTTTCTTTTCTTGCACTGTATGACCATTAAAAGAAGTGTGCCTTGTCAATAGATGGCAGCATAACTCTTCAGGAGTTCCTGGGAAACTGCTTTACAGTTTAAGATCACAACCGTTGGCATGCTAAAGATGGCAATGTCAGTGAAGCTTTCTCATCGCATTTTCTTTAATACTTCATTGAACTGATGTTACATATTTCCAAAAAGGAAAATGAAAAATATGTAAACCATAAACACTTTATGGTCCAGTTTTCCGTCTTTTTTAAAAAAGTGTGTATAAATTTGAGGTTAGGACTGTGGGGTCAAGGGAAAAATATCACTGCTGACACATAAATGTATGAATCTTTCACTGTGCTATTAGACCTTGAAATCTGAGTTTGACATCAAGCATGTGAACTTTTAATAAATTATCAATAATCTCTCAATAGGAAGGGCACTTTTAAACAAATTTTTCAAAGAATTACTGAAAACTCAGTCTATCTTCCCTAGAAAGATGAGGATTTAATTTGTGAGAGTAGAATCTCTTCTGTAAACACTTCATTGGATCTGCTTTAAGGGGAGGAGAGTAAGCCGAACTCTTCAGATCTCTTCCATAAAATTATACATGGGCCAGGTAACTCCTGAAGAAAAATAAAGTTCTTTATGAACTATCTGAATTGTATTCAGGAGGCTCAAGGTGCCTCTAAAGTTGAGGTTGCTAGGGTTACCCTACTCCTATGGAAATAAATGCTGGCCATAAAGATCTACTGTGTTAACACAGAGGAGAAGGAAAACAGGAGACACAGTGATTTGTTTAATAGACAAGGATTCTGCCCTGAAGCTGTCACAATAAGATATAAAAGAGCATCAATCACAGTGCAAAGGAAAAGGTTACAGCTCTATAACTAGTTTCAATAATTCTGAGCAATCACAATTGTATTATTGCTTAAACTGTATCACTGCTTTGTTAATATTACTGAAGTAATCTTTATCAATTTTTAAAAGAGATTTCTGAATTTTTTTCTTACATTTTCATTAATTTCCACATACAGAAAAACCTCAATTTCTATGAGATCTATTCTGTTTTACTAAGTCTATGACAGAGATCTTTCTATGACATATATTCTCATCTGTACAAAGGTTTTCAATTCTATAATGTATACAGAGAAAGAAAGTAGTCTGGTGATGAACACTGATGTCATTTATTATATCCATAGGGGTTAGCTCTTTTTCTAATCAAAAATCTCTCCTTAACAACTGTTTTCAAATAACTACCATTGTATTTAGAAGGTTTCTCTAAGTAAACCACTTTGTTTATTTATTCATTGATTATTGATTTATTCATTTAACAGATTAGATGAACGTTTATAATATTAGAGGCACTATGCTAGACAGGATAGTTTCATGGGTAGGGTAGAAGTCTCCTTTTTTTCATACCCAATAGGAAATAGAGACATATGAAGAGAAGTTGTTATTGCCATGGAGACAGATGCAAAAGATATTAGAGTCACTCTTCTGACCTCAACATGACCTTCTTCCCAAAACATCAAAGCTCTGTGTTTCCTTTGTACATCAGACTGACTGATGTCAGGGCCATATTGCGCGCTGCTCTCAAGCACACTCTCACCAGCTTACTCATACGTTTACTAAGCATCAGTTGCATGTGTTCCAAATCCTATTTATGCCACTCACACCTAATGCCATAATTGTATAATCTGATTGCTGAAAAAATATGTGTAAAAATAGTTGCTGGTTCTTTGAATCGTAAATTAAAAAGTAAATTTTTCAAGAGAGAAATAAGTTAGTTAAAAAAATATGTGTCTTATTAGAAATCATCATGCCAACAAGAAAAACTTTTAAAATTAAATATATAAAGATTTGGAAAAGAAAAAAAAATTAGAAACATTTTTCAATATGCATTCTTTCGCTTATACTTTGTTCTTACTGTACTTTAAAGAAACTGAAACTCTGTTTAGAATATATATTTTTGGTATTTTATGTGACCAAGCTGGTGGTGAACTGCAAGAAGCTGATCCACACGTGAAGTAAATGCCTTGGCCTAAGTCAAAGATTGAAATATATAAATGAAGATTTGTAAATGAATGAAATTTGTAAATTTTCAGTTATTAATAACCATTTTCCAAGTAGTTGATAAAATACTGTATTAGTTTCCCAGGGCAACTATGACAAATTACTAAAAACTGGGTGGCTTAAAGCAACAGACATTTTTTTGTCTCACAGTTCTAGAGTCTAGGAGGATAAGTGGAATTATGTCTGACATCCATAACTGGCATGCTTTATTTTTAAGTCTCTTTGATTATTTGTTTAGTTGAATACACTTTATCTATAAGCCTGTAACGATGTCAGTGTAATGGTAATGCTGGCCTATAAAGCAGCTATTGGTAAAAATACAAGGAAAATTAATCACTGATGAATAAATATTTATTTGGTGAACAAAATACAGCATTAATAATCATGACACACAGGGTACAGGGGGAGATAGAGTAAACACATAATCGCAAATAAATTATAATTTCAAAATTGCCATGAAGTTGGTTCAAGTGTCTATTTAATGATCTACCCTACAATTAATTTTGGAATTCAATGTATTTTGAATTATGTAATTGGATTTTAGGATGTCTGTCTTGTCATAGCTATGATAACAAATAATGAGGGGGAAATGATAGACGTGCACAACTTTCTTAAAGCTCTTCTTTGGTGGATTAGCTTTATGTATTTATTTATTTATGTATTTATTTATTTTGATTGGAGTACAGTTAATTTACAATGTGTTAGTTTCAGGTATTATACTAACTGAAGTAAGCCAGACAGTGAAAGACAAATATTATACGATATCACTTATTTGTGAAATCTAAAAGAAAAAAATGACACAAATGAACTTATATACAAAACAGAAATAGAGCCACAGACATAGAAAACAAACTTGTGGCTACCAAAGGGGAAAGGGCGGGGGGAGGATAAATTCGGAGTTTGGGATTAGCAGATACACATTACTGTATATGAAGTAGACAACCAACAAAGGCCTACTGTGTAGCACAGGGAACTATACTCAATATTTTGTAATAAATTATAGGGGAAAAGAATGTGAAAAAGACTATACACATATAGTCTTTGGAATCACTTTGGTGGTGTTAATTTTAAATATTCATGTTTAGCCATGAAAGAAACCTGCCTAGGCCTTTGAGTGTGACAGGTCATTGAAAACATCATTGAGTGCCTTATATTGTGTCCTGTAATATACGCAAACCTAAATATTTCCCCAGAAACTGATTTAAACTGTTTTTCATTAATACAATGTAAGATTTTGAAAGACACTTTAATTTATTAAATAATAAAAACTTTTATATCATACAGCTAGCTTGTATAAATATTTGAAACCTTAAGATACTTAAAAAATTTGGAGTATGATATAATTAAACTTAAGAGAATATATAATTAACATACATCATATAGGTACAAATATTGATTTTTCAAACCACTTTATACTTAGATGTTTCTCTGTTGACTGTATTAAGATGAAGGATAAGAAGAAAAAGAAGGAAAGAAAAATAAGGAAAAAAGCAAGAGAAAGGGAGAGGCAATAATGTAATCAATTATTTTTAATTGTGTAAATTGGCAAGGCTTTTTAAAATCTAAATGAATGGAGTTACTTTTCAGAAGTTTTAGGTTTATAGAAGGACTGAACAGAAAGTATATCAAGTTCTCCTTCATCTTTCCCTGCACCCCACACACTGCTTCCCCTATTATTAACGTCTTGCATTACTGTGGTATATGTTACAAATGATGAATCAATAAGATATATACTCATTAATTAAAGTTCCTAGTTTACACTAGGGTTCAGTCTTGTTCAGTTGTATGAGTTTGGACAAATGCATAATACCATGTAACCACTTTTCCAGTGTCATAAAGAAGAGTTGCAGATTCTATTATTTTTTCATCTTTTTTTCTCTTTAGATTTCAGTTCAAAAAATTTCTATTTGACTTATTTTCAAGTTTACTGATTCTTTCCTTAACTATTTACAGTCTGTTCATGAGCCCATCCAAGGCATTCTTCATTTCAATTACATTTACAATTTTTTTCTAGCATTTCCTTTTGGTTCTTAGAGTTTTTATCTCTCTCCTTACATTAAGCACATGTTCTTCCATGTTGTCTATTTTTTTTTTCCCTTAGATTCCTTAGAATGTTAATTATAGTTGTTTTAAATTCCAGGTTTGATGATTCTAAAACCTTTGCCATATCCGACTGTGGTTTTGGTCCTTGCTTTTTTCTCTTCAAGACTGTTTTTCTTGCCTTTTAGAATACCTGGTAACCTTATTTGAAATACAGTTATTACATATTAGATAATAGGAATGGAGGTAAACAGGCCTTTACCATGAGGTTTTATGTTTACCTCTCTAAGGGTTAGGCTGTGCTTAACGTTCGTTGTAGCTATAGGCTACAACAACTGTCTCTAGTGTCCTTGTTTTTGTCTACTCTGGTCTTTGAGTTTCCCTAAACTCCTCAAATAGAGTTTGTGTCTTGCAGTGGTCTCAGTCATAATCCTCTGACATTATAAGGTAGCATTATTGATGTGGAGAGAATGTTTTCAATTATCTTATGACTATTACCTCATTTTTTTTAATGGGCCTAAATCTCTTGTCTGTGACCTCCAGAAGAGTTTTTAAGCCTTTTTTGACCCCTTATGTGTGAAAGCAAGGCTAGAAGGAGCTCCGATTTTTAAAATTAGCCTCCCCTTTGGTCAGATAAAGCTCCAGTAAAAGCAGTGACTTCCCTGGTGGTCCAGTGAGTAAGACTCCGTGCTCCCAATGCAGGGGGTTTGATCCCTGGTCAGGGAACTAGATCCAGCATGCACGTCACAACTAAGAATTTACACGCTGCAACTAAGAAGCCCACATGCTGCAATGAAGACCTGGCACAGCCTAAATAAATAAATAAATATTCAAAAAAAAAAAAAAAAGCTCCAGTAAAAGTAAAGTAGATTTCCTGAGGTGGGTCTTTGTTTCAGAGAACAGAACCTTTGAGGCTGGCATATTTCAAAAGAGTTACTTTTCTCTCAAACATATTTAAAAAGTTACTTATTCACCTGCCCAAAGGATAAGGGATATTTTTCACCAACCTTCACCAAGGTAAAAAAAAAGAAGGTTCCTGGAGTATAGAGACTCTGCCTAAAACTGGCCCCCCTGTAGTTTTTAAACTCTCAAGTTAGAGGACACTCAGTCTCCAGCAAGTCCGCAATTACCATTTAAGTATTCCTAGTGGTTACTTGCTCCAGTGGCTTCTGCTCTTAGGAAGCTACTGTATTCACCTGTCTGTCCAGTTTTCTAGATGGCAATTTGCCTTTTGACCTCAATTCTCTGATAAATCTAAGAAGAGATATCTATTTGTACTTCGTTCAGCTTTTTCTTTTTGTGAGGGTGGAGTGATGACTTCCAAGCTCTTTGTATGTCATAGCAGAAATGACAAGGCTCTTTTGCAGAAATTATCTTAGCAGGCGGTCGGGGGAAAAAACTTACACTAACATTTCTAAGGATTTTCTGCCAGGTTCAGTTTCTTCTGGAGAGAGTAATTTCTGTGGTAATTCAAGATGACTTCTTTTAAATAACATTTTCACAGTTCATTATGGATATAGTTCAAACTTGGTGTAAACTTTTTCCAATATGAATTTAAATTTAATTAGAAAATGTTATTTTATATAAACTAGTAATTATTAAAAGAACACATGGTCATGGTAAGCTTTTGAAAAAAATGGGTTTATCAAATAAAAAAAATCATCTTTCAATCTGCAACACTCAATCCCTAATATTACTACTCTCAAATATAGTTGATAGTGTTAATGTATCCTATGTACTTATACATCCATAGTACATATAAATTAAAAAATATAAAATAAAGAATATTAACTATTATATGTAAAGATATCCAGCACCTTTTGGGTCTTTTAACATCCTTTACTTTTTAAACGTCTGAATGATATTTCACACAGGGATTCACCAGTGTTATTATTAGTGATGGTCATGTGAAGTTTTTTTTAACTTTTTTTGTTGCTATTATAAACAATGTTGTTGTGAACATCCCTGTACATATGTACCTTTGTATACCTTTTCTATTCATCAGCAGGATAAATTCATTAATTGGATTTCTGGTTTGAATGGAATAAACTTTTAAAATTTTGATAGATATTGCCAAGGTACTCTGCTAAAATATTGGCTCAATTATCTCTATTGGCATTTTACCTACCTTTTAAAAAAAATTACCATTAAAATTCATTTATACCCCATATAGTAAGCTTGGTGTCATGGGTAAAGATAGATGTAAGGCTCTGGAACCAGACTGTTAATTTATAGTTTTAACTTTGTCAATTACCAGCTATGCAAAACTGGGTGAACTACTTACCTTCTCAGTTAATGGGGTGGGGCATATTAATACAATAAACCCATGCAAGATTATCTTAGAGTCAGGCTTTTTTCTAATAGCAGGTGCTCATTCCAACATAGTTTCTTTCTCGCTCGCTCTCTCTCTCTTTTTTTTTTTTTTTGAATTATGTTGGGACCAGTTGGGAAAACTGTTGAGTACACTTAAAGTGTTCCTAAATACCCTGTTTCTATATACCAGGGTCTATAAAGTGGCTCTAGGGTGCCAAAGTCTTGTTACTTAAGTAAACCCTAATTAGTTAAATCAACAATTCAGAAGACTCAGTAGACCTCCACTTAGGCACTGAGTAGAATAAGAGACTTCTTTTTTTCTTGTCCTGTTTCATTTGATTATTTCTGTTTTTTCAACTAGATTTTTAATGAAACTACGTTTTATCTCTTACAAGATTTACTCCAATGCCCACCCCCTGCAAAAATAACAGAAGCGAAAACAATGACTGTAAAATGCAAACAAACAAAAAGAGAAAAAGAAAGCAGAAATCTGCCTACTAGGCATATTCAAATTTACTCTAGCTTCACAATTACACCATATCAAACATGAAAAACCATTAATAATGTCAGATATGTAACAAATGGTTTATATCCACAGTCTGGAAACCTTATGTATTGTCAGATATCTGTGACACAGCTTTCCTAAATTTCACCATCTTTCTGGGACTAACCTATCTTATTATATAAAAGTAATAATTATTGAAATGTCCATATCATTCATGTTGTTACAAGGCTAAATCTTCTCAAGTTTTTTAAGTCCACCTCCTTTTTCTTACCACTGCTTATATTTTCTGAAAACCTATATAATCTCCATTCTATATTTCTTACCTCATGTCCTACTGTATCTTTTCTTCATGGTATAACAAGCTGGGCAAGTGATATATGTTCTTCTTTCCTCCCATAATACTGATAGAAGATATTGTGTTCAGCAGAATTTGAATGAAGGTTTAGGAGTTGTATGTTTGCATGTTGGAGTGAGTATTGGTGGTTTATACTGTAAATGCAATATAACAGGTGATACAAATACAGCTCTTTCAAACAGATCACAGTAACACACTTCTTCAGGGGCATTTGCTCATCTGTTTTCTTCCAAGGCTCAGGGTTTTGCTCTATGAAGTGTTTTCTCAACCTCTGCAATCTCCTTACCCTCAGCTTTTTAAGGCTATCTATCCTTAGAAAAATACATTTTCATCTTAGTTTATTATTTAGAGCAATTTATTTCTCCTCATCTCTTTTCCAACTTTCAATATTCAGCTTTACAAATCTTTCTAAAATTAAAAAACAAAAAACAAATACAAGAGTCAATAAAGGTATTCTCGCCACAAAAAATTCACTGGAAGTCTTTAAATTAACATTTTAAAATATTTTTCTTCAGCTTTGCAGCTTCCTGTTTCTTTTTTTTTTTTAATAAAATTTTGGTAACTGAAGCTCTTCAGAAGATTCAGGAGGTAATAAATACATATGCTTTCATTTTCTTATATTATCAGAGTTGCATAATTAGGTAAATAAAAATTGATGACATTCATAGATGAGATAATGGAAGAGGAATATTTATCAAGATGAAGAAAGTTGATCATGAATTTGATTTTGAACATGTGTTTTTTTAAATATGTGAATCAGTAAAATAATAACCAACAGGATGGTGTATGTATAAGACTATAGCTTAAAGATGGGTTCTAAGCTGGAAATATATACATCAGCCTTCGGGTTTTACACTGTACTTTAAATTATAGTCCTGGGTGAGATTCAGTATGGCAAAGAAATAGAATTAAAAGAGAAGTAAGTGGTTATCAGACTCAACATTGAGAAAATCTTACTTTGAAGACAAAATTGAAGAGAAAGAATTAGATAGGGGCTTTTAAAGGGATGATCCAAAACTACAGGAGGAAAAACTTAAGTGTGTGACTTCATGGATGGCATGAGAAGTGTTTTAAGAAGGAAGGAGTGAGTAATTAAGAGTACTAGATACAATTTTACCAAGATCTTTAGGTATAGTGATACAGGACAAAGTCGTATAAGAGTAGATAAAGGATAAGTTGGAGGTGAAGAAATGGAGCAGGAAGTATAAAAAAAAACTTTCAGAAGCTCCCCTGTGTGAGAGATGTGAGTTTTATAGATAAGTCTCATAGGAAACTTGATCCAAAACAATTTTTAAAGGTGATGAAACTTGAGTACTTTTTAAAAGCATGGGGAAAATTCAAGTTGATCAAGGACCTGAATATATAGAAAAGAAAAAAAGAGTGGGTGATGTAAATTTTGAGAGATAAGAAGTGATGTGATCATGACCATGGGCACAGGAGGAGGCAGAGACCGGCCTTCAACAGGAGACAAAGCTCTACCGTAGCATTCAGAACACTAGAGGAAAGAATTGGTATGAATTCAATTGGGGATGGGCATTTTCTGTAATGTAATTATCTGAGCCTTCGTTAACTTTTTTCACTTTAAAAACTTGCATCCCATTCTTAGCCAAGAGAAGCCTTTGTGGAATTACTCCTTCCCATTTTGTGCATGGATATATGCAGGCTATGAATCAAAGTATTTATATTTTCCTATCTGAGCTTTGACTGAAGCTAAACTAATTAGACATTCCTAAGATTCTGAGTCTTGACAATGAAAACAGAAAAGAGTTTGATCTCATTTATTCTGGCAGTAGTATATACAATAAAATGGAGCATTTTAGGCTGCCGAGATTCCGGGTAGCTGTCCTATGTAGTTCCTACAGCTTATCAACAACTAGGGTAATAAAGGCTTTTAAGCAGATAAAATTTTGGAAGATTGCTAATTTATATCATTTTAAAAATATTGAAGGATATGATTAGGAATGGGATTGTGTGTATGTGTTCTATTACAATATATTTAACTTATTAATTCAGTGTTGAGATGAAGGTACTTAGCCTTCAACATGCTAGCTTAAGGAATCATGTATGTTTCTAATAATGTGTGTGCATGTGTGTATACAGGTGGGAAAATGTAAATTTTAAGACACAATAAGGACACTGAAAAGTTATTTAGCATAAACAGATGAAGAAATGTAAAGCCTTTGTGGGATAAGGATGAATCACCAAGTCTGAGTCTCTGACCCATTTCTCAGATTTGAGTCAGTTCTTAGATTCAGCATCCTTAAATAAACAGCAGTTTGATTAGCTTGAAGAGGCACCCTGTATACTGCTATGAAACCACAAAGGTGTACCTTATCCTGCCTTCTATTGTCATTTTAGGTGACCTGAGGACATTCAAGAGGGTATTGTGAACTAAGGAAAAAGAAAAAGTCCAAACTGCAGGGGATGGATAATGACCTTTTCTTCCCCAGCTCTTTATTGGAGTATAATTGCTTTACACTGTTGTGCCAGTTTCTGCTGTACAACAAAGTGCATCAGCTGTATTTACGCATATAACTCCACATCCCCTCCCTTCCACCCTCCCTATCCCACCCCTCTAGGTCATCACTGATCATTGAGTTGATCTCCCTGTGTTATGCAGCAGGTCCCCACTAGCTAGCTATTTTACATCTGGTGGTGTATGTATGACTTTTCAGAGGTTTGACTATGGTTCTGAGCTAACTCTAATTCCTGAAGATGCTAGATGCCATTGTGCTGCACCAGTGAGACAGGTGATAAATGGAGTTTGACCAGAGTACATCTCACAGGAGCTTGCTCTAATTCCCCTGTTTGCAGCAGGAATAGATAACTTTGATACCAGAAGAATCCCCATTATGTGTATGGTACAGAGCAAGAAGCTGGTGCTTGAATCCAGGTTACCCTTCAAAATGCTCTGCAATGTAATACACTCTGACCTACCAGATCTAGTAGGGCACAAGATTTCTATGACAAATCCTAGTAGGAAAATCAGACATTTGTAGCAAGCAGAGGCGCCACTAGTCACTGACAGCAATCACCTATTCTCCTCTGAATAACAGAAGATTAAGGTTGAAAAGGAATGCTTGTTTTACTTTGTTCAATACAAAGCAGGTGAATCTGATTCATCCCTCCACAATGTCGGACATGCCTAGCAGAAATCTATTATCCAGTGAAAGTGGTCTATTCAGAAGTGGGATTAGCATGGGCTAAAAATAAAAGAAACATACCTAAGTAGATAGTTCAGAGTTCCAGTACATCTCTTAACACAGAGAAGGGCTGCTGAAAAGTAAGTTCACGTGGGGGGATTCTGAAGAAAAGTGAAGAGGGAACATTCTTTAAAGGGGTATGATTTTGCAAAGAATCTCCTTATGAGATGTTCCTCATAAGGGATGACCTGATAAACAGGAAAAATTAATTGGGGCTGCTAAAATATTTTTGGAGTAGTAAGCTTGATTAACCAATCCATTTAGATATGTTCTCTTCTGTTTTGAGCTAAGAGTGACCATTATATTTTGACAATGCATAGATAAAAAATATGCTAATTTATACTTGTCTGTGATCTCTTCCTCTTGATTATTTTTCTTCTTTTAGCAGGCTATTATTTTCTCAAGAGGATTCACAAGTAGCATTCACTGGTCATGACAAACATTCAATTAACTGGCTTTCATGCAGTGTGTATTATTATCTCATTATCAAGTTGTCTTTTTGTTCTTTTTTTTTCTCTTTCAAGTTATTTATTTATTGCAATTGGCCCACACAAAATTTCCTTAATTATTTTAAGTGACACTTTTATTAGCATTAACACACTTTTCATGAAGTTACTCCTGAAAAAAAAAAAAAAAAAAGAACCTAATTTAAATTTGCTCTTCTATACCATGGTTTCAAAAATACAAGCTCTGATGTGGGAAATTGGCAATGCAAGCCCTAGTTTTGTTTGCTCAAATGTACCTCTTAGAGTCTTGGTTTCCTTGTCTATAAAATTAAACAGCTATTCTGGAAGGTTTTTATGGTTTTAATATCCTCTACGATATTGTGGATTTCTGTTTGGCCATTACATAAAGAAAATAACAAATGATATAAAAACTAAAATTTCAGCTTAGTAATTGGCAGTAGGTTTTTCTGAGTTTTTGTGAAAAGTTAACTCTTATAGACATCAGTTCTTTCATCTCACAAATGGAATGATTCTACATGGTGATTATTATCTCTTCTGAAATGTATAATGATGGCTCTGTTACAAACTTAAAACATTTATAACTTATTTCATATCTCCAGATACCATAATTATTTTTCTTTTGATTTGCACAGCTTCGTTTTCACATTTACCAAAAATCATCAACATTTTATAAAATATGGCCACAATTTACAGTTAATTGCATTTGTGTCTGGATTAGTGAACCCTAGTTGTATGCTGGCTATACATCATTGTCAAAAAAAAAAAAAACAAACACAAAAACAAAAACAAAACAGCTCAATGAGAGTACAGTTAGGAAGGCTAGAAAATATTTCAGAACTATGTTTTTTTTAGGGCATGGAGACTTTCCAATGTACTAAGAAATTAAGAGGTCAAAATTCTGGATGGAATGGAACTCAGATATGGGCTCAGAACTTGGAGATCTTTTTTGCCAGTGGACTTCAAAAGAAGCTTAGCAGAGGAGAGCTGAGCTGCAGAAAAGCCACATAGAGGCAGCTGAAGTGAATATAGCACACTTTTAAAGGCTCATAGACCTCAATATAATTTTAAAAATAAACGGGAGATGTAGAATTAAGATAGCGGAGTAGGAGGACATGCGCTCACTCCGTCTTGCAAGAGCACTGGAATTATAACTAACCACTGAACAATCATCAACAGAAAGACACTGGAACTCACCAAAAAAGACACCCCACATCCAGAGACAAAGGAGAAGCCAAAATGAGATGGTAGTAGGGGCGCAATCACATTGAAATCAAATCCCATAAAGGCTGGGTGGGTGACAAACTGGAGAACAGTTATACTGCAGAAGTCCACCCACTAAAGTGAGGGTTCTGAGCCCCACATCAGGCTTCCCAAACTGGGAGTCCAGCAATGGGAGGAGGAATCCCCAGAAAATTAGATTTTGAAAGCCAGTGGGATTTGATTGTGTAGGACCTCCACAGGACTGGGGGAAACAGAGACTCCACTCTTGGAGGGCACACAAAAAAATGTGCTCACCAAGACCCAGGGGGAAGGAGCAGTGACACCATAGGAGACTGAACCAGACCTACCTGCTGGTGTTGGGGGGTTGCCTGTGGAGGTGGGGGGTGGCTGTGGCTCACCAAGGAGACAGGGGCACTGGAATCAGGGGTTCTGGGGAGTGCTCATTGGTGTGAGCCCTCCCAGAGCCTGTCATTAGCCCCACCAAAGAGCCTGTAAGCTCCAGTGCTGGGTAGCCTCAGGCCAAACAACCAACAAGGTGTGAACACAGCCCCACCCATTAGCAGACAAGCAGATTAATGTTTTAATGAGCTCCAACCACCAAATAGGATTAAAGTCTTACTAAGCTCTGCCCAACCAGCCCTACCAACCATCAGTCCCTCCCATCAGGAAGCACACATGAGCCTCCTAGATAGCTTCCTTCACAAGAGGGCAGATAGCAGTATCAAGCAGTATCAGCAATATTTTATCTTGTGACACTGAAAACCACAGCCACAGAAAAACAGAGAAAATGAAAAAGCAGAGGACTTTGTACCAGATGAAGGGACAGGATAAAACCCCAGAAAAACAACTAAATGAAGAGGAGATAGGCACCCTTCCAGAAAAAGAATTCAGAATAATGATGGGGAAGATGATCCAGGACTTTGAAAAAAGACTGATGCAAAGATCAGAAAGTTTACCAAAGACCTAGAAGAAGTAAAGAGCAAACAAACAGAGATATGCAACACAATAACTGAAATGAAAAATGCACTAGAAGGAACCAAGAGCAGATTAACTGAGGCAGAAGAGCGAAAAAGTGACCTGGAAGACAGAATGGTGATAATCACTGATGCAGAAAAGAATAAGGAGAAAAAGAATGAAAAGAACTGAAGACAGCCTAAGAGACCTCTGGGACAATGTTAAACACACCAACATTCGCATTATAGGGGTCCCAGAAGGAGAAGAGAGAGAGAAAGGGCCCGAGAAAATATTAGAAGAGATTATAATTGAAAACTCCCCTAACATGGGAAAGGCAACAGCTACCCAAGTGCAGGAAGCACAGAGAGTCCCAGGCAGGATAAACCCAAGGAGAAACACACCAAGACATATAGCAGTCAAATTGACAAAAATGAAAGACAGAGAAAAGTTATTAAAAGCAATAAGGGAAAAATGACAAAGAACATACAAGGGAACTCCCATAAGGGTAACAGCTGATTTCTCAGCAGAAACTCTGCAAGCCAGAAGGGAGTGGCATGATATATTTCAAGTGATGAAAGGGAAGAACCTACAGCCAAGAATACTCTACCCAGCAAGGATCTCATTCAGATTCGATGGAGAAATCAAAACCTTTACAGACAAGCAACAGCTCAGAGAATTCAGCACCACCAAACCAGCCCTACAAAAAATGCTAAAGGAACTTCTCTAAGCTGGAAACCTAAGAGAAGAAAAGGACCTACAGAAACAAATACAAAACAATTAAGAAAATGGTAATGGGAACATATATATCGATAATTACCTTGAATGTAAATGAACTAAATGCACCAACCAAAAGACACAGACTGGCTGAATGGATACAAAAACAAGACCCATATATATGTTGTCTACAGGAGACCCACTTCAGTCCTAGGGACACATACAGATGGAAAGTGAGGGGATGGAAAAAGATATTCCATGCAATTGGAAATAAAAAGAAAGCTGGAGTGGCAATACTCATATCAGATAAAATAGACTTTAAAATAAAAAATGTTACAAGAGACAAGAAAGGACATTACATAAAGATCAAGGGATCCATCCAAGAAGTGGAGATAACAATTATAAATATATATGCACCCAATATAGGAGCACCTCCATACATAAGGCAAATGCTAACAACTATGAAAGAGGAAATGCAAGGCAGAAATAGAAAGACAGATGAATAGAGAACAAACATATGGACACCAAGTGGGGTAAGCGGGGAGGGTTGAGGGGGATGAACTGGGAGATTGGGATACCAAATTGTACACTCTAAATATATGCTGTTTATTGTCTGTTAACTGTATCTCAATAAAAGTTCTTAAAAAAATAAAATAAAATAAATGGAAGTAAAATGAAAGTTATTATTCCTACTTGGCATATGAAAATATTATAAGACTAATTAATTTGATGAAGTCACATAATGCATTAGGGAAATCCAAGCTCTAGATAAGAAATGATAGTTTGGAAAGAGTTTTTAAAGCATGAATAGAGTTTAGATTTTTAAAAAAGAATTCAGTCATTTCAGAGGTTATTTAATGGAACTGGGGATGGGATGGAATGAGTCAGATCAAACTCTTACATTCTGATTACATGGAGCTTGGATTTTCAGACCAGGAAATATTCTCATTGGCAGTTAAAATATTTCAGCTGAGAGTAAATAAGGTACAGCTGCCAAATTTGTTTATTCTCACCTAAAATTTATTCTTTTTTAATACTTTATTGAGTGTATTATAAACAACACGAATTGCTGTTAAATACTTTTTCATTATTGTGACATGAATGAGCAATAATGCAAACCTGAAAACAATTCACATTTCCATCTCCATTTAATGTCCAACTGTATACTGAGTTGCAATACCACAGTACTTTAGAGTATTTACCATGCTCTAAAGGTGATCCATTCCATGTATCATTCTTAGTCATTGCTAAAAATGAGAAAAACCAGAGACATCACAAATACAGTTTACCTGACAATTTGTGAATTTTAAAATCATATCCCATTACTTCATCAGGATGGAATCGTCTCTCCAACTTTATCACAAATCACTTCATTGTGCAAAGCAGATTATTATTAGTACTAGTAACTTATTTGTTTTTAAATTTACATTTCAGTAAGTATTTGGCCTAAAGTAGCTATGTTTATTTGTTTTAAAAGATTGAGTATAACAGATTCTATGTGTTTGTGTGTGTGTGTGTGTATATATATATATATGTCATTGGTTCCATAGGTATGTGTGTATAAATGTGTATACAGACACACACACACACACACACACACACACACACACGGGTGAGTCAAAAATTATCCACACTCTGCTTATATTAAAACTTCTGTTGGTTTCACTGTCTTATCAGCACATTCCGTTCAAGGCTACTATCTCCCCAGTCACTGCTGTGCAGGTGTGAACATGTTACATCAGTTCATTTGTAACTTCGGTTTGAGCAAAATGGATGCCCCACTTGTGTTTGCATGAAAGAAGAGCAGCATGCAGTGATTCATTTTTTGTGGTCTGAGGGTGTGAATGTCTGCACACTTCTGCCCACACTGTTAACACTCTGCAAAAACTTCATTTTGAGGTGTTAAAACATCCTCCCTATAGTCCTGATCTTGGTCCATTGGACTTTAACCTGTTTGGTCCCCTGAAAGAAGCCCTACGAGGACGAAGATTCACTTCTGATGAAGAAGTGAAGACAATGGTGTGTTCGTGGCTCACAGCTCAGCCTAAAACATTTTTTAAGGTGGTAATATGAAAGCTTGTTGACAGACGGACAAAGTATATTGAAAAGCAAGGAGATTATGTCAAAAAATGATGCATTTGTCTTTTCTAAAGTTAATTAAAACAAAGTCTATAGCCAAAGTGCGGATAATTTTTGACTCACCCTTGTGTGTGTGTGTGTGTGTGTGTGTGTGTGTGTGTGTGTGTATTTAGATAAATTCTAAACTCCTCTAAGAAAGAATGCTTTTTACTTTATTTATAATTCTCTTATTTATTAATATCAATGAAGTGTAAAATTTCTTTCTAAAATATATATAAAAATAGCAGACAAAAATAAATCCCTGGGCATGACACACATAAAATGGTATATAGAAAATATTTAGAGAATCACACACAGGTAGATATAAGAATGGAGGTTTTTTTTTTTTTTTTTTCCTTAAAGCTAAAAACTGACCAATGCAATAACTATTCGAACTCAAGTTTATTTTTGAACTGGTTGGTTTAACAAAGGAATTTAGGTTGACATTTAAACTCTTTCCAAAAACATATATATTGCCATTGCTAGAAAGAAGATTAGAATTATGCTGGGTTTCTAGGCATGTCCTGGCATAGGTGAAGTGTATATCTATAAATGGATTTGCTGATAGAGTTAGGATTTTGCAGAAATCAAAGGCCATAACCAGAAGTTCGAAAGGCTACTTTTCCCATTGGTGACCATTCTAACTTATTTTAGGCCTCCCCTAAGTTGTTTTGGATAACATGGTTAACTTTTGCTTAAATAGATAAACACATTTTATGATTTTACTTAGGTTGCAGTGGGAAAAGTCTCTGATCTGGTGTGTCTCAATATCACAATGGTCACTAAGCTGATATTACTTTATTAATAAATATATGATGTCCAGTATAAGATATCTCCCTTCTATTTTTATTTTCAATATGAGGTGTTAATTCAGTCAACATGATATGATTATAATGTATCATTAATATTCTAGGTAAACACAAAAATATATTCACAATTATAAAATATGTAACAAGGAAAACATTGACATTCATCAATCAACTGATTTATTTTTGTAAAATAAGTATTAATGTTTGATTAAAGTGAAGTTTAGACTTCCAGAATATATACAATTTATCTCATAATTTAGTAACAATGGATGTTAAATAATAGAGTCTATTAGTGTATAAAGCTGGGAAAAAATCCCTAAACAGTTAATTCTTAATTACAGTAAATTGACTTATATCACTGATCCCTTTTTCTTAGGGACACATTTCCAAATAAGGACTAATCTTCAAAATAAGTAATGTTCAGATATTGTAGTTACTTTGTACATATTTAATAGTAAAATAAGTTAGTTCAAATATATGAAAATAAGTTTATGCAAGTTGAGACTGGCAGAGCTACAATGAGTTCATCCAATACTTTTAAGCCTCTAGTCCTCCTAACCCACATCTCAGCAGATGACTTACCTCAAACAGAAAAAATCAAGGTTAATACCACTGAACTACTCATAATTAAACACATCATAGGTGAATCTAGCAGTTTGTTTTTCTGTGAGTCTCATGTTTACCACCTCTGCCTGTAACCTTTATCTAATTTACTCTGTTTTGCTTAGGACCATTGTTTCACATTCTTGTATTTTCAACCTTTCCCTCATGTGGTCCTCGTGAATATACACAAAGAACATGGCTCAGTTCTGTGCCCTCTCTAGTCACCACCTTATTTCTTTTCTTTCTTTTATATCCAAGTTCTTTCACAAATGGGACTCCACTCATTAGCCGTTAATTTTTATCCAGTCTCTCCTTAACACATAGCACACTGCTTTCCATTCAAAGCAATCTATCGGGAAATGACACCAGTGTTCCCCTAATTCCTTTCACTGAAAAACGAAGTACTGGGGCTGCTCTGCAGAATTAGGCAGTTTTAACAATTATATAAATATATGTGTTTTCCCATGAAACAGTACAGTCTTCCTGGTTACTTATTTCTTTTGTATACATTTTATTTATTTTATTTAAAAAAAATTATGGGAGTACTGGTGACTTACAATGTTGTGTTAGTTTCTGTTGTACAGCAACGGGTTACTTATTTCTTAATCACTTTTCTTGCAACTTTTTATTGGTGAGGATCAAAACCCATATTGTCTCTGAATCATAAAGCACTCTAAATTCATTTTCTTATTGGATCCTTACAGTATCTTGTGAGCTAGTAGTCACTAGCATTTTCACCTCCAAGATGAGAACACTGAGGCTCGAAGAGCTTCAGTAATTAGGTCATATCAAGAGCAATTTACTTTCAGGTGTATGAATAGGTGGAAGCCCATTCTCTTGACATAACTCAGTACTATACTACTTCCCTTAAGCAACTGCTGAAAGGTCATCCTTAACTAGAAGTTTCACTAGCATCTCAAAGTCAACATTTTCATAATTTACCCTAAGATTCCTCATCCTTCAATTCCCAGCCCCTATGGACGCTAAGTGATACCAAAGGTAACATCACATTTGGGTATAATCTTGTTACCTGACGCTTCCAAAGCACTAAAATTCATTGAGCCATCCACATAGACATCGACATGAGGCTCTCTTCACTTAGCCTTTGAATTAATAATAAAACCACGCTTTTCATCTTTTATTTCTTTTTTCTCTTGGTAATGACACCATGGAAAACCCAATTTCCTAAGTCCCAGTGCTGAATACCATAAACTATCATATACCCTTATTAATTATACCTAATAAATTACTATATCTTCTCAATTTTAGCTACCAAATATGAATTGATTCTATCCTTTCCTCTACATTTCTACTATGACTGTCTGCTGTAATGTTCTCGTAGACAGCTGTGTTGTTCTCCAAAAAGGTCTCCCTATACTTTCCACTCTGTCTTCCATACAACTGCCAGAATATATCTGTGTTTTTAGTAAACTACATGTCTTTTTTCCTAAAATTTAATTTGTTGCTCTACACTCCTGAGAAACATTAATTTGTTTTTGTTAGAGTTTACATATTAAATACACATTCCCCAGAACAGCATGCAAGGCTCTATATCTATTCAGTCCTTGCCTATAACTTCAACCTCATTTCTTCCCACAATATATACTGAGATCCTAGCTCTAAACTGCTATTGTTATCTTGAACTTCTCTGACTGCTTCACATCACTTTACCTTTACTGAAGCTGACCCCTCAGGCCCTGGCTCTCATATATTCTTTCTTAGTCTAGGACACGTTCCTTGATCTACCACCTCCCCAGTTATCTGCTGACTGTCATCTTTCAAACCGAGCACTAGGTTACCCAGGGTGAAAACTTTTCTGACTCATTGAGGAGAAACATATCAACCCCTTTTGAGGATTCTTTTATGTCTTTTTCTGATATTTAGCAAAGCACCATTTTATTAACTTACTCATTTATATGTCTATCTTTATTCAGAAGTGTAAAGTCCCTTAAAGAAACCTTCAGGAGTATTAAGTAATTTTTATTTGCCTTATGCCCAGTATTTTCTGTGATATATAGTGTATGCTATGTATATACATATTTGTTAAATAAATACTGAGCAGGCTTAAGGCAGTTAAATATATTTTCATTTATTCAGCAGCATTTACAGCTTTACTCAGGATATTGGATATTATTTACACAATGAGTTTCTTGGTCTTGAAAAACACAATCAAGTTTTATACATACCAGAAATGACAAAGATCCTCAGTAATACATTGTATATGTGTTCTTCAGTGCCATGAATGCTATGTGAAAAAAGAACTTCATATGTCTGGGAACATAAAAGGGAAAGCAGACATTTTAGAGGAGGAGCATTCAGAGGCAGATGAACAGAAAAGAAATCACTTAATATGCTTATTATGACATGGCTCTTAAAGTTTGTGCTAATAACTCAAGGAAACTTTGTGAGAAAAAGCAACATAAGTGGTAATAAGGATGGATGAACAAAGTGGTAGAGCCTCTTGGATGCTCACCCTATCCGTCCATCCTAAAAATGCTAACAATGCCAAGTGAAGTAAGTCAGACAGAGAAAGACAGATATCATACAACATTGCTTATATGCGGAATCTAAAAAATGATACAAATGAACTTATTTACAAAACAGAAACAAACTCACAGGCTTAGAGAACGATCTTAGAGAACAATCACATGGTGGAAAGGGTGGTGGGGAGGGATAGACTGGGAGTTCGGGATTGACATGTACTCACTACTATTTTTTACATGGATAACCAAAAAGGATGTACTGTATAGCACAGTGAACTCTGCTCAATACTCTGTAATAACCTAAATGAGAAAATAATTTGAAAAAGAATAGATACATGTATATGTATAACTGAATCACTCTGCTGTATACCTGAAACTAACACAATATTGTTAATTATACTCCAATAGAAAATAAAAATTTAAAAAATATATTGTTATTTCTTTAAGCTTTATTTTATAATATGTATCGTTTTGTATATAAATAAAATGTACAAATCTGTAATTGATTATAAGATTCTTTTGCTTCAGGGTTTGGTTTATAGGAAATGGAAAAAATGATTAACTAACTTTTTTGGTTATTGGTAAATAACCGAAGTGATGTCTGCAAAAATGTATGGAGAGAAAAACCATGATATTTTTCAACTTTAATACTACCCCATGAATACATTTCATTTGGTATGCAACTTTTATTTAGCTCACTATAATGTCTAGGAATAAATTATTGTTTGTGGCTGATTTTACAATGTAGTCTTACAGAGTAATAGCAAATCTCACCTCTAATTTAAATATTTCCTGCAAATAATCTTAAGAAACATGATATTGTTAGCTTAATTAGTAAAATATACTATAACAGACAATGCAATCTTATATAAAGTACAACTTTCAAAACTTAGGTTTTTTTTTTTTACAGTCATTTTACTAAAAGAAGCTACATTATTGCATGTTGGAATGATCATTATTACCAAGGTCCCAGAAAAAAAAATGATTTGAAACATGTAATATTTGATTCTGTCTTCTTTTAAATTTTGTTCTTATTTAGTTTATTGAAAACATGTGGAGACCTAAACTCAAAAATGCCTAATTGGATTATTAAATGTGTATGACAAGAGAAAATGTCCCTGTATCTCATTTAACTTATCAACTAAACAGGATAAATGTTACCAATACCTATTTCTTTGAAAAGTGCTTGACAAGAAGATATGGATATAATCAAGGTACAAAACCTAAGGTTTTCTGTTTTATTCCTTCATTTAGAAAGGCATCAATCTAATCTGAGAAAGCCCGTGTTGATATATATCTAAATACACTTTATAGAATTCAAATTTTTATTTACATAAAATAAAATAAGTAGACAAAGGATTTTACTTTGGGAAGGATTTTTTTTGCCCATCTAATGGCCAGGTTTACAAATAAAACTCTACTAAGTGTCTCCTGGAGTCTGATAATGCCCTTTCTCATTTTCAAATGCTATTCAGACTCTTTCCATTGCTGCTGAAAACATATGCAAGTAGATATTTTAAAATAGGAAGCATGATTACAATGCTTATTTTATTTTAGAACAAAAGTCTACTTCAGATTAAATATCCATATTGAATTTTGTACTAATGATAAATTAGTATTAAAATTCTAAATTTTAAAAATACTCATCAATTTTTATTAACACTTTTGGAAGTTCAGTTATAAATACAACTTAAGACAAAGCAAAAATCTTACAAAAATTTGACTATAAAGAAGACGCATTTCTGGTTATTTTAAAATTCATTTAAGAAGTTTATTAGTAAGAATACAAACTCTGTCCTAATTATAAATTATAACATAATTACTTTTAGCTGAATAACAAGGGATTTAAGTGTTTTTTGAAAAACATTTCAAAATCATTTCTCTCTGGTTTTCTTTCAACAACATGTCCTGATACTCAGCTGCTTAGCATTCTTTATGCAACAATACAGACTTGATTAGCACGAACTAGATTATGATTTTTTTCTTTGAAAGGATATTTATGCTCATTATGTGAAAATTCTGCTGTTTTGTGTATTTATGATGGTCTCCAGTGGTTAGGCATTTAAACTCCTGGATAGCTATCAGAATAAAATGACTAATAAAAACTTAGTGTATGCACTATCGAAGGCAGTTTTGAGTTCTTTACTTCCCATTTCTCTGCCAACCTCCACCCCTAAGGAGTTTGACAATTTCTTATTGTTATAAATTTCCTACTAATTAATTTTACATGAAGAATTTTTTAAAATGTTTAACTAAACATGGGTCTCCCAAGCTGAGACAGCTCTTCTTTAGAAAATCATGTATCTGTGGCTAAAACAGAAAAACTTGTAAAATATTGAACAATAATATGACTCCCTAGAGATTTCATAATGAAAAGTATAGCATTTGACAATCCACTGAAGTCCCAGCTCTGCGGAGCTGTCCCCTCATTTTCACCTGAGCTGTGGCAAGGCAGGTGCTTCCCCTTCAGCTCCAGCATGATCTGGCAGATTTAGTTCCAACTCCTCTAAGTGGTTTTGAAAATGATAGTGGAGGAGAATTAGTGTTTTATAAAGACTATATTCTCTTGCAAGATACAAAATTAATACACAGTAATCTCTTGCACTCCTATACACTAGCAATGAAAGATCAGAAAGAGAAATTAAGGAAACAATCCCATTTACCATCATAGCAAAAAGAATAAATTACCTAGGAATAAACCTACCTAAGGAGACAAAAGACCTGTATTCAGAAAACTATACGATACTGATGAAAGAAATCAAAGATGATAACAAACAGATGAAGAGATATATCATGTTCTTGGATTGGAAGAATCAATATTGTGAAAATGACTATACTACCCAAAGTAATGTAGAGATTCAGTGCAATCACTATCAAATTACCAGTGGCATTTTCCACAGAATTAGAACCAAATATTTTATATTTGTGTGGAAACACAAAAGATTTCAAATAGCCAAAGCAATTCTGAGAAAGAAAAATGGGGCTGGAGGAATCAGGCTCCCTGGCTTCAGACTACACTACAAAGTTACAGTAATCAAGCCAGTATGGTACTGGCACAAAAGCAAAATATAGATGAATGGAATAGGATAGAAAGCCCAGAGATAAACCCATGCACCTGTGGTCACCTAATCTATGACAAAGGAGGCAAGAATATGCAATGCAGAAAAGACAGTCTCTTCAATAAGTGGTACTGGGAAAACTGGACAGCTACATGTAAAAGAATGAAATTAGAACATTCCCTAATACCATACACAAAAATAAACTCAAAATGAATTAAAGACCTAAATGTAAGGCTGGACACTATAAAACTCTTAGAGGAAAACATAGGCACAACACACTTTGACATAAATCACAGCAAGATCTTTTTTTGACCCATCTCCTAAAGTAATGAAAATAAAAACAAAAATAAACAAATGGGACCTAATGAAACTTAAAAGCTTTTGCACAGCAAAGGAAGCCATAAACAAAACAAAAAGACAGCCCTCAGAATGGGAGAAAATATTTGCAAACAAAGCAACTGACAAGGGATTAATATCCAAAATCTACAAACAGAGCATGCAGCTCAATATCAATAAAAACCAAACAACCCAATGAAAAAATGGGCAGCAGACCTGAATAGACATTTTTCCAAAGAAGACATACAGATGGCCAATATTCTCTGTCTGCCTGACAAATTTCTTTCTTTTAATGTAGGTATACTGACAATTCACTTGGCTTTCTCTTCTTTATTTCAGTAAGATAGATTTATTTTACTTTCTATTGGTATAGAATTCTACATTTAATTCTTTTTTCTTAGTCTTTTAAATATTTCATTCACTTCCATTCTGGTTTCCCTTATTTTGAACAGTATGTTGCCAATCTTATTTTGTGACCTTGAAGGTAGTATTTATCTTCTATGGCTCTCTTTAAGATTTTTTTTTTAATTTAGTTTTCAACAGTTTGACTATGATGTGTCTAGACTCTGAGCTGTCACTTGTCTGTAAAGCTTTTGATTTCTCCCTCTAATCTGAATGAGATCCTTGCTGGGTAGAGTATTCTTGGTTGTAGGTTCTTCCCTTTCATCACTTTAAGAATATCGTGCCACTCCCTTCTGGCTTGCAGAGTTTCTGCTGAGAAATCAGCTGTTACCCTTATGGGAGTTCCCTTGTATGTTCTTTGTCATTTTTCCCTTATTGCTTTTAATAACTTTTCTCTGTCTTTCATTTTTGTCAGCTTGCCTACTATATGTCTTGGTGTGTTTCTCCTTGGATTTATCCTGCCTGGGACTCTCTATGCTTCCTGCACTTGGGTAGCTGTTTCCTTTCCCATGTTAGGGAAGTTTTCAACTATAATCTCTTCCAGTATTTTCTCAGGTCCTTTCTCTCTCTCGTCTCCCTCTGGAACCCCTATAATGCGAATGTTAGTGCATTTAACATTGTCCCAGAGGTCTCTTAGGCTGTCTTCAGTTCTTCTCATTCTTTTTTCCTTATTCTTTTCTGCATCAGTGATTATCACCATTCTGTCTTCCAGGTCACTTATTCACCCTTCTGCCTCAGTTAATCTGCTCTTGGTTCCTTCTAGTGCATATTTCATTTCAGTTATTGTGTTGCATATCTCTGTTTGTTTGCTCTTTAATTCTTCTAGGTCTTTGGTAAACTTTTTAATCTTTGCATCCAGTCTTTTTTCAAAGTCCTGGATCATCTTCCCCATCATTATTCTGAATTCTTTTTCTGGAAGGGTGCCTATCTCCTCTTCATTTAGTTGTTTTTCTGGGGTTTTATCCTGTCCCTTCATCTGGTACAAAGTCCTCTGCTTTTTCATTTTCTCTGTTTTTCTGTGGCTGTGGTTTTCAATTCCACAAGACGAAATATTGCTGATACTGCTTGATACTGTTGTCTGCCCTCTTGTGGAGGAAGCTATCTAGGAGGCTCGTTCCTGCTTCCTGAATGGAGGGACTGATGGTGGGTAGGGCTGGGTGGGCAGAGCTCAGTAAAACTTTAATCTGCTTGTCTGCCAGTGGGTGGGGCTGTGTTCCCACCCTGTTGGTCATTTGGCCTGAGGCTACCCAGCACTGGAGCCCACAGGCTCTTTGGTGGGGCTAATGGTAGACTCTGGGAGGGCTCATGCCAATGAGCAATTCCCAGAACCTCTGCCACCAGTGCCCCTGTCTCCTCAGTGAGCCACAGCCACCCCCCACCTCCGCAGGCAACCCCCCAACACCAGCAGGTAGGTCTGGTTCAGTCTCCTATGGGGTCACTGCTCCTACTCCTGGGTCCTGGTGAGCACACTTTTTTGTGTGCCCTCCAAGAATGGAGTCTCTGTTTCCCCCAGTTCTGTGGAGGTCCTGCAGTCAAATCCTGCTGGCTTTCCAAGTCTAATTCTCTGGGGATTCCTCTTCCCATTGCTGGACTCCCAGGTTGGGAAGCCTGACTTGGGGCTCAGAACCCTCACTTTAGTGGGTGGACTTCTGCAGTATAACTGTTCTCCAGCTTGTGAGTCACCTACCCTGCATTTATGGGATTTGAGTTTAATGTGATTGCGCCCCTCTTACCATCTCATTTTGGCTTCTCCTTTGTCTCTGGATGTGGGGTGTCTTTTTTGGTGAGTTCCAGTGTGTTTCTATCAATGATTGTTGAGCAGTTAGTTGTAATTCCAGTGCTCTTGCAAGAGGGAGCGAGTCTACGTCCTCCTACTCTGCCATCTTGATCCTGTCTAAATGTTATTTTCTTAATATTAATTCTGTTTGAAGTTTGTAGGACTGCTTGTAACACTATTCTGACACATTTTATTATATTTTGGAAAATTCTTAGCCAGTGTTTCTTCAAGTGATGCTTATGTCTTATTCTTTTCATCCTCTCCTCTGTGTCTCCGACTACATAGCAGGTAGCCTTTAGGGTCTCACAAAACTCTTATACTCATTTATATATTTTCCATACAAATTTCCTTTCTATGCTCCCATGTGGATATTTTCTGTCAATTTTCTTCTTGATTACTAGTCCTGTAATCTGTTAATACCATGTGTGTTGAATTTTTAATTTTTAATTTATTATATGTATCACTTGACTTACTGTATTAAATAGAAAAAAATTAATAATATATGTGCACCTATTACATTACTATTGTATCCATTGAAATAAACACCAAGTTGAAAATTTTAAGACAATAAAATAATAAAGTTCTGTTTTTTTCTTTAACATTGGAGTTTTTCTCAGCACCTGGGTGGATAATTGAAAGAATACATGAGGTAAATGCTCCTTCCTTTAGAGAGCACTACTTTAAATAATTTTAAATTCAGTAAATAACTATAAACTGTTCCCCTGAAATCTAATGGGTTAAATAGGGCAAGTTTCCAAGGCTAAGAGCAGACAGAATTAACAAAGATCTTAAATATTTGAGCAGGTATTTCAACAACTGGATTGTACAGGTGAACAGGGGTTAGAATTCTGGGCCATTCAAGGTAGAAGGGTTCTGATAAATATTGCAGGATTTTATAACTCTCATCCTAGACATAAGAAAACATATTACAAAGAAGCTACAAGAAGTTCTTCAGGATGAATAAAATGATGGTAGATGAAAGCCCAGATCCACAGGTAGGAATAAATAACACCAGAAATATTGTATAATGTCAAATCAGTCCCCTAAAAGATGAACCTTTCAAACACCATCTGGATATCTGTATTTAGAGCTCCTATCATGGTACTATTTGATACAGACTAGACAGAAATGACCCAATATAAAATCTTTGTAGACTTTTTCCTAGTTGGTAGCTCCTCTTTTACTAATTCTAATGACTGAAGACAAATGACAACAACCCCCACAAGGCAGTGTTTTTCTGTAAATTATTGTTTGTATCTTTCAATAATATTTGCTAAACTTGGGATCTATTGATACATGTATTATCAGTAATTGCCTGTAGATCTCACCAATGTTCACATGATTATGTAGTGTCAATATATATTTAAAAGCCTTAAGAATTTTTTTTTAAAGTTTTCATGGAGTACAAATTACTGCCATTACAGTTTGGTTGTTCAGTTCATCACCTTGCTATTTTTTAATTCTCTTTTTACAAATTAAAATTTTTGAAGTCATCCAAAGACTGTTAGACAACTTTATTTTAGATTTTAGTTATAAAGAACATATTTTACCTTCTAGGTATAAAGATACTGCTTAAAAAATGTAAGCATCTTCGTAATTTAGGTTCTGAGTAGAAAGTAGAATAAGATTTTGCATTAGAATTACAAAATAAGCATATTTGTATCTATGAGGCATACAAAAAATAATCATCAAACTCTGGTGAAATTGTTTTTTTTTGGTCAGCTTTTCTTTTTAAAGGATAACATTTATTAACAGTTTTTATTTTAATAAGAAGGATACCAATATGCCACTCAAACATCTAAAAATGAAATGCTATAAATTCCTTTCTTTAGAAAAAACATAAAGAAGATTTCTAATGGTTAAATAGCAGTTTTCTATGTGCTTCATGCATCAAAGAGCGCCCTGGAAAATACATTTTGCATGTGCAGGCATGCTGCAGAGCAGATGTGAAGAGATAAGTGATAATACACGCTGCTTATTTCAGAGCTGAATCTCAGTGCTCTACCAAAAATTGAAAATGGAAAGAAAAACAATATTTTCCTGCACACCATTAAAAAATGCATTAATAGATTTACATACAACTTTAAAGATGTTATTGATTGTAATAACATTTATTAATCATGGTATTCACATTTCATAAAAAAGGAACTTATTAGTTCATAATAGCAATATGAAAACACAAACAACTTGAAAAACCAACTTTCTCAGCTGAAAAAGAAAAGAAATTTTGCATCTGAATAATACTGCCTATGACCAAAGGCTTACAATTCATATTTGTGTCTGAGGTGTGTGAAACTGCCCCATTTTCCCCCAGCAGTTCACAGGAAATGCTTTCAATCTCAGACTTTCACAGCTACATGAATTTTGCAAACCCCACCAGCACTTGAACAGGTTGCTGTCAAACTTTGAAAATATTTGTAAAGCTGTGAGCCTTGTAGCAAAATTTTAAACTCATGTGCCATTTAAAGTGGTATTTATTTGTAACCAGAAGAATGAAACTGCAATATATAGCTCAAAGTTCTCAGAATCAAAATAAGTTAAAATTCAATTTTGGGATTAGGTGAGTGAAAGTTACTAAAAAACTTATGTAAAGTGACTCATTTTTAGGTAGAGTTGGCAAATCAAAATGTTAATTCTATATTTACAGTTATATATGCTAAATAATATAGCTGGCTAAAACCTTTAGAATTTATATCCAACACTTAAATTTGTACCTAAAGCACTTAAGCAAGCAAATATAATTTAAATCAGTGAGTTTTACCTATATTGATTCATAATTAGAAATGGTGATTTTCTGAATTATTAAAAATTAAGTGCATATTTAAATTGTCATAAGAACCATAAATTAAGCTTACCTATCAAATTAATATTTAAATTACCATCTAATATATTGGACAGTTGAAATTTTGTGTTTACAATTATTTAAAAATTAAATCAGGGACTTCCCTGGCAGCCCAGTGGTTAAGACTCCACCTTTCCAACTCAGGGGACATGAGTTTGATCCCTGGTAGGGGAACTAAGATCCCACATTGAGTGGCGTGCTTGGTGTGGGGAAAAAAAAAGTTAAATCAGACCAATAAGACATCTATCTAAAATTGTTATAAAATATAGTATATTTATGCAGGTAGTTATAAAAGACAGTATAAAATTTTTCTTCTTTCTTCTCTTAACCAATTTAAAACAATAAAATATTGCAAAAAAAAAAGCATCTATAAAGTTACATTTTTCAGCCTATAATATATAGTACACAACAAAGTACAAGGAAGATAGGAAATGAATTATCCCATAAATTAGATTAAGGAAATGACACTATATAGCAATTTCCTGAATCCACAGGAATTTTTCTGAAGATGATTAAAAATGTTAGATAAGAAGATATACATGTATATATGTAATTCTGTTCTTTTTCTGTTTTTTAATTAGTATTCTCTTGAATATATTCACTAGAGTTTTTTTTTTTTCTTTTTTGTTACTGGTAAAAGAAGATTGGAAAAAATCTGCTATTTTAGAAGGATTAAAGATTTAATAAAAATTAAAATTATGAGAATATATTAAATATTATATGGAAATGAATAAGCCATAAAATTAAGCCTTATGATTTTTGACTTTATAACATTTGTGATAATGTCTGTCACTTTCAAATATGAAAGGACTGAATCCATTTTGGGGGGGAAAAGTTCACATTCTAAAAGCCAAGTAAATAAATAAAATGTAATCAGTCCATGTGAATAGTCCTAATTCTTTGAATAGAACTTCAGTGTTTCTAATTAACTTTATATTAATTGATGTTATAGATAAACTCCATTTTGATGTATACCTTTTGAAAGAATTTTTAAAATTAACCATGGACACTATTCTACTGTGTGTTTCAGTAGATTGTTCAGTATCCAAGAGTTGTATTTCATTTCAATTTTGAAATTGTAGGTGGTTGTTATTCCTTGTTACCTTTAAATGTTGTTTCACTTGACTTATAATTCTGTGTTCAGCATGAGTGTGTGCTTGGTTAATTATAGTTTATAAGGCATTCTGTGCTCTTAGTAGAAGTAGTAATGGATAAATCTAATTATATTAATTTACCTCATCCTGTGATGAGCTAGATTATGCTTACTATTGCTAGTAACAAAAATGCTTACCCTTCTGAAGCAATGTCTTTCTTTTAGGCACCAATGAGTCATTTATTGTTACTCAATTCACTGAAACTTTAGGCACTCTTATGCATTAGAAGGACAAGCCTTAAGAATACACATACACATACATGCATATACATATAAGAATATATATAGGAAGAAATATATGTATGTATGTATATATATGTGTGTATGTGTGTGTGTGTATATATGTATCAGATTTTCTAATTTATTCCACCCTTTTGGGTATTTCTTCTAGGTTCTTTTTCATTTTGTCTTATTGTATGAACTCAGTGTAATATTTAATTACCAATACATTGATCATATAATCTAAGATCACAAATTTATTTCTATTATTTTGAGATGTATTTTTAAAATTATTTACAAAGTAATAAAAAGTGCACACTTCTTGTAAAATCCAAGAAATCTGAAGCGTATGTTATTGAATAAAAACAGAAAGTTTCTTTCATTGGAAACTTATGCTTTCAGTTCACTTCAACTCAAATATAACTAATTATTTTTAGATTTATAGAAGCTCATTGCATACCTGTTGTTTCTGTTTGAAAAAGTTAAATTCTACCTAATTGCTTCAAAACAGAAAATTATTTTATCTTTTTATAAAACTGCATAAATGTCAGTTGGGCATAAATATATATAATTTTGTGAATATATTATAAAAATATTTCTAGAAGTGGAATTTCTGGGTGAAAAGAAATAAGTATTTTTTTTCTATTTTTATGAGAATTTTCAAATTCTTTCAAAATGTGCTGATTTCAATTACATAAAAAATAAGAATGCTGTTTTTTCCAAATATTCCATATCTTCAACGAAACCAAATTTTTCAAAACTTTTACTCTTATCAACCTGATAATAAAAAATTACTATTTAATATTTTTAATTATATTTCTTGATTGATATTTTTATTAAGGTATAATTGATATATAACATTATATTAGTTTCAGGTGTACAACATAATGATTTGATATTTATATATACAGTGATGACCATACATAATTACAAATATTTTTCCTGATTGTCTTTTCACATGTTTATATGTTGTATCTCTTGCTTAGTTGCCAGTTATCCTTGAAAAGGTCACATAGTATCTATGAGTCTTTATTTCCTCTTTGAGATAATGGAGATAATGTGGATTTTCAATCACAGAATTATCATTGGAAATCAAGTTCCAGCGTGTATCAGGATCACAGCTGATTCCCTGAGTACTGGGTAACATAAATAAAACAGATTCTTGTTTGGCCACAATTGGCAGAGGCTGGGCTCCAGAATCCATCTTAGGTGGCAACACAGAATTCTCTGGCTGACCACCAGGTGGAAAGGTAGATAAAATACACAGGTAAGACACATGGCAACAGCAAAGTTGTGAGTTGTTACATATTTAAAACAAGGCAATGACAATGAAAAAGGAGAGATGGGAGAATAATGATGGACTATTGGCATAGTTGACTAGGCTGGAATGAACTTTCCTCTTTCCAAATGTATGCTAATGAGGAGTGTCAAGAAAGACTTCAATGATGGAAATCAGATCCTCTATGCAGTAGCTACATGCTTAGCTGTGTATTTTGCACTATGCAATACATCCATATTTAGTGATCCTGCTTGAATGATTAAATTTATCTTTTGATAATATTGCTTGAAAAATAATTTTAGATTTTGTATTCTCACAGACCCCTAATCACCAAAAAATCATGATGGAATAGGATATTAAATGTATATGACATTCTAACAATACAAGCAGGAATTGGAGCTCTTGGTTTTGTTTTAAACTGTAAAATTCTTTTTTTATTTGATATCTAGCTGTTGGCAATAATGTATGCTTGTGATGATCATAAGCTGAAATTTAGCTGAGCTGATTTAGTAGAACTGAATCCAGACATTTAATGATGCTAATTTTTCTTAAGAAAATGCATACTAGAAAAACAAAAGTTATGCCATTTTTTTTCTATCAAACACCAAAATAAAAGGCCTAATTATTCAGTAAGACTGAGAAGAGTGAACAGACTTAAGATTTAAAAAACTAAATATTCAAAGGAAAAAAGTAGATATTTCTGTCTGAAGAGTAATTGGGTTAGTTACAGAAGTATGTAAATGTCCTTGTTTTAGAGTGGTTGATAAATCCCTGAGCTATAATGTGGTTGCCAAAAATCTAAATAAACTTCATTACTACATAATAAAACAGCTCAGCTTTAAAATTGGTCAGTTTATTGATTTTAGTGGCAAGGGATTTGAATGTATTTTCTTTGTTTGCTGTTAATTTCTTGCTTTCTGAAACCAATCTGTTACTGCCAATGGAGAATTATACATGCAGATATTATTATAATCAGACATAAAATGAAGTGTGGGCTCTTGGGGTGTTCATATAAATTACAAAAATAGCTTTTTTATAATTTTTTTCAAGTGCAGAAGATATCAGCATGGGCTATTTTGAAACTTTTATAATTTGCTTGTAATATTTTTTTATCAAATAGTGAATTTTAATTCACTCATTTAAATCTCAGAGTTTATAACGCATTGGTTCAGACTGCTGTGTTTCACTTTTGTATTTTAAAATTATTAAAGTCATATGTCATCTCATGATAAGCATTGCTCTATTTACTCCTGTCTTTTTCTTCTTTATAAAATACAATATCCTTTGACCAATCAACATAAATTAAAAAAAAATTAGTAATCACAAAAGCCTTTTCTGAACTCCGTTCAAATGCCATCTGTCCATGTACTGAATTCTTACACTGTATGCTTCTCATAAAATTTAGCATGTTCTTCTCTTTACTATTGTTATTTGCATCGAGATCTACTGTTCCATTTTAGATTTTATGTTCCAGGAGAGAATGTACAGAGTATTGAAAGTAAGACCAATACCTGGTTGCATTTTATATTTGTGAGCATATTGTATATGTATTCAATACCCCAGTTTCAATTCTCTATCCTATTCTAGTTGACATGTAAATTCACAATCAGTGTCTGTTTTAAAATTATTTAAAAACAGAATCACATTTTTAAGTTCCACATTAAAGTATTTTCTGGAGCTAATCTTATCTAACACTTATGAGACAGTAGACAAAATGTTTCCTTCAGTCATATTGGCTTTCAATCACATATCAATTCAATACAATTTCTCATTATTCTCAAATGCTAAGGATCTTTCCTTCTATAATACTTATTTTGTAATCATTCTTGGCTTTTCATGGATACTCTTTTGTTTAGCTTTTCATGTACCCCCTTTTGTTTTCCTAACTAAATTAGAGAATATCCACTTCCCCAACTTTGTAGACATTATGGAATTTATTAGTACCTAATTCATTGGAGAAATTCAATAAATGATTGTTGATTCATTGATTTTGTAAGATGTCAGCAGGATTTCTATGAGAAAGAGCCCTGAATTTAAAAATTTTAAAATATTTAGATGTTATTAGTGGCTCTAATTCAAACTAACTGCAAAATTGTGGCATCTCCTTAATCATTGGTTTCCTGCTTTTCTAAATATTATCAATAAATATTATTTATAAATATTCTTAAAATTGAATTCTCAACACAGTGATTGAGAAACCAATAGAATAATGTAAGGAAATTACATGCTATAAACCATTAATATAATAGTCATTATGATTGTAATAAAAATATTCTTATTTCAACTTTAAAGGATATTGGATGTTTGTTTTTCTTAGAATAGTTACTGAAGCAATAATTTCTAATCTTAAAAAAAATATAGCTAGTAATTTTATTAATAAATATCATAGTTTAGCTATCAAATAAGATTCATAGATTTCTGTCATTTTTTGGTCTCTTTTTCAATAATTTCAATGTCTTCATTTTATGTAGATAAATTTACCAGTTGTATTCAAAGAAATACATATTCTGTCTGCTTTACCTGCTGGAGTGGCATTCATGTGAACAATCCTGAAGTATTATCTCTCTTTACTTAAACACTGTTTTCAGGCAGATTTTCTATGTGTTTGCTGACACTGACCATTGAAGTGACATTTTTCACTTTTTATTTTACTAGGTTGTAACTGAGAAAATGTATGTAACCTACCTTAACTCAAAGCAGGAATGCATTGTCAAGATATTCTCTACATAAACATTTAGAAGACCTGCCTCCCTGTAATATTAAAAAATACATATATTCCGGTGAAGATTGTGATGGTAATAAATATTATTTTTTGTTCATACTAAATGTCAGAGATGTGTCAGGAAGTTTTTACATTTGTACCACTCAGTGCTTCTTAAAAGAAAAACAAACATAGGACCATGACCTCTTTCTCTAAATAAATAAAGAAATCTCAGAGAATTTAAGTTGCCTCTTAAAAGTATCCTTGTTGTATACAGTAAAGAAGATCAAAACACAGGCCTTTTTACCACTCTGAACATCTGGCTTTATGATATGAATATTAACATAATTTTTCACAATAAAAATGTGACATTTAAACATGAATGGATTATAATAAAGGAGTGAGATAAAATGGAACTGTGTAAAATACTCAGTGTAAACCAGAGATGAGAAGAAAGAAGGGAGGGTGAGGAACAAAGGAAAATACAATGAATTTGAAATATGTGGCTACAAAGATAGTAAATATTAATCCAATTATATCAATAATCACTTAAAATGTAAATTGTCTAGAAACATCAATTAAAACACAATGTTAAAATGCATTAAAAGGAGGACCCTCAGACTTCCTAGATGGTGCAGTGGTTAAGAATCCACCTGCCAATATGGGGGACACGGATTGGATCCCTGCCCCAGGAAGATACCACATGCCACGGATCAACTAAGCCTGTTCACCACAGCTACAAAGCCTGAGCTCTAGAGCCTGTGAGCCACAACTATTGGGCCCATGTACTGCAACTACTGAAGCCCATGCACCTAGAGCCTGTGCTCTGCAACAAGAGAAGCCATCACAATGAGGAGACCATGCACCACAATGAAGATCAGCCCCCACTCGACACAACTAGAGAAAGCCCGTGTGCAGCAACGAAGACCCAACACAGTCAATAAAAAAATTTTAAAAAAAAGTACGACCCTCATAAATGCACACACAACAAATTCTTAACAAAATGTTAGAAAAGAAATCCAGTAGTAAAAGGAGAGTACATCGAGATCAAGTGTTGTTTATTCCATCAATGCAGGGCTGGGTCAATAATCATAAAACAATTCACGATATCAATAGACTGAATAAGAAAAATATGTTCATATCAATAATGCAGAAAAACTCAATATTCATCATGTACTCATGATAAATACTCTTGAAAAATTAGCAATAGAAGTGGATGTCCTCAGCCTAATAAAGGAAATATATGAAAACCTACAGATAACATGAAATTTAATGGTAAGAAATGAAACTCTTTCCCCTTAAGATCAGGAACAAGGCAAGGATGTACTTTCTCTCATCACTCCTATTCAACATCTTACTAGAATATCTAGTTACTGCAAAAGAAATTTAAAATGATATAAAAAGTATACAAATTGGAAATGAAGAAATAAAACTCTATTCACAGACGATACAATTTTCTACATAAAAACCCCAAGGAATCTAAAAAAACCAAAACCAAAACAAAACAAAACCAAAATCAAAGCAAAAAAAATCCCGAGTCTAGTAGGAGAGTATAGCAAGGTCATAGGATAAAAACTCAATGTATGAAAGTTAGTTATTTTCCTATATGAAAGAAACAACTAGAATTTTAAATTAAAGGAGAAGCAATACCATTTAAAATCAAAACCAGAAATAAAATGCTTATATACAAATCTAACAAAATATTTACAGGCTCTGTATGTTAACAACTGTAAAACTTTGATGAAATAAAGTTATTAAAAATAGGGAAGTATTTTGTACTCATAGATTGGAAGAACCAATAATGTTAAATGTCAATTCCATCCAATTTGATGTACAAATTCAATATGATCCCAATCAAAACATCAGTACGGTATTTTCCACATATTGACTAACTGACTTGAAATTTTATATGAACAGGCAAAGGACAAAGTACTAACATGATACTGAGGAAGAACAAAGTTGGAACACTCACCTTGCAATTTCAAGGATTACTGTAATTCGAGACAGTATGGTACTGATGAAAGAATAGACTCGTATATTAAAGGAACAAAATTGTCCAGAAATAAAGCACACAGATATAGGCAACTAATTTTTGACAAAGAAAAAGGATAGTATTTTCAAAAAAGGATACTGATAACCTTAAACAGAAATTAACTTATAGTAGGGATCTAAACATAAAGTGAAAAATTATAAAACTACTGAAAGAAAAATAGAATAATTTGGTGAAAAGTTTTGAGATACAATACCACCAGAAAATCTACAAAGAAAAATATTTCTAAGTTGGAACTTATTAAAATTAAAACTTTTTGCTCTGTTGTAGATTCTGTTAAGAGAATAAACCAACATTGTATATAATGCATAGGTATGGAATCTAGAAAAATGATACAGATGAACCTATTTGCAAAGCAGAAATAGAGACACAGACATAGAGGAGAAATGTATGGACACCAAGGGGGGAAAGGAGGTTGGGATGAATTGGGAGTTGACATATATACACTACTATATATAAAATAGAAAACTAATGAGAACATAGTGTACAGCACAGAGAACTCTACTCAGTGCTCTGTGACAACCTAAATGGGAAGGAAATCCAAAAAAAGAGGGGATATATGTATATATAAAGCTGATTCACTTTGCTGAACAGCAGAAACCAGTGCAACATCGTAAGACAACTATACCACAATAAAAAAAGAAAAAAAAATACATGTCATAAGCTGGTAGAAAGAATTTTAAAACAATTTTTCTGATAGACAATTTGCATCCAAAAATATGCAAACACTTCAAACTCAAACATAAACAAAAACCCAATAAAAAAAATGGGTAGTTAATCTGAACAGAATCTTCACCAAGAAGATGTACAGATGGCAAATGAATATATGAATAGATGCTCATCATTTGGCATTAGGGAAATGCAAATTAAAACAATAATGAGATAGCACTGCATAGCTATTAGAATGCCTAAGAGCCCTCTTCCCACCAAAGAAAAGAAAAAAATAAACCAAAACCAAAACAAAAACCCAAACAAGTATTACCGGTGAAGACAAGTAGCTGAAAGAACTTTCATTCTTTGCTGGTGGGGATGTAAATTGTGAAAGCCACTACAGAAGACAGTTTGGCATTTTCTTTCACAGCTAAATAATATAGTTTTACCATAGGATCTAGCAATTATGTACCCAGATATATCCAACTGTTTTTCAAACACAAAATCTTGCACTTGAATGCTCATAGCAGTTTTACTCATAATTGCCAGAAAATGGATAGAACCAAGATGACTTTCAATACGTACATCCATTCAATAGACTATTACCTAGTAATAAAAAGAAATGAGCTAGCAAGCTGTACAAAGGGATAAATCTTAAATGCATGTTGGTAAGTTAAAGATGACAGTAGAACAAAGACTACATATATATAATTCCGTTAAAATTTTGAAGTGGCAAAACTATAGAGATAGTAAGTTGATCTGTGACTGCTAGGAGTTTGGAGAGGTGGAAGGTGATGTATTATGGTGGTTAAGGGGTTCAATATGATTACTGTACATGACCCTATACATTTGTCAAACACACAGAACTTTACAACTCAAAGAGTGAACCTCAAGGTACACAAATTTTTTATAAAAATCCTTTAGGAAATTAGGATATATTGGTATGGAATAAAAGCTTTCAGAAAATAATTGCATTTCATATGTATGGAAGAGCCTAGTTGAAATGGGTGGAATAAAATGATGCTGAATTAAGTAATTCTGAAAATGATTTAATATTGTAAGACTAAAGGCAAAAAAAAAAAAGGTGTAGAAAAACCCTGTCCTGTAGTTGATAAAGCTGTTTCCCATAAGGTTAACAATTCTCAAACATTATACATATATACTGGGTTTGAATAATTTAAAAATGTGTGGCACATGAAGGGGCTAGATTTTTCACTGTTGGTGAGTGAGGTTACTGACAAGTTGGGGGGAAAGGCAGAATGATCAGTGCAGTATTGGCTTGCAGATGAAAACATCAGTACAAATTTGTGTTTAACTTAATATACATATAGATGTTCACATCCAAAAATATTTCTGGATATGTGTACATACATGAGTGGGACTGCACTATCTTCACAACTTTCCTGTAAATCCAAAACTTCTAAAGAACAAACATTACTTAAAAAAATTAGGTAGACACTTCCAAGTGATCCTTCCAAAAGGTAATGATAATTCGTATTCTCACAGTTCTTTGAACACCTATGTTTTTGCAATCTTCCCAACACTGAATATGACATCTTTAAGAATGTTGCCAACCTTTCAGGAAACATAATTATACCTCACTGTTTTAATGGACATTTCCCTGAATGCTAGTAAAGCTATTCACTAGCTTTTTAATAAATTTATTAACCATTTTTTATTTTTCAGTAGAATGTCATTCACATCCTCTGCCAAATTTTCATTGCTTCATTTTATGTTTGATAGGAGTTCTTTATATAATTGGGGCTGTTATTCTTGTGTATCATATACTTTGCAGATATCTCTTAAAGTCTATCATTTATCCTTTAATTTGTCACTGCAAACTCTTACTAGTTTGCGCAGTTTTAAGATTTGCTCTTTGTTATTCGTTCAAGAAGTTTTTCCCTAACTCAAAAGGAGAAAACTTCACCTATATTTTTCTGTAGAAAAATTATCAGCATTTTAATCCACCTGAAATTTATTTTTGTGTATATAAAAAAGGAAGAGATCTAACATGAATTACAAATTGGTGCATTCTTTCTCCACTAACATAAACCTGATAAATCAAGATAAATGAGCCTGTTTTTGCTTTTCTATTCTTATCAGAGGTATATTGGTATATGCATTAATTAATTTAATTATGTTTTAGTGCTTATGATTTAATAATATATTTTTGTCTTTTAAAAATATATATTTATTTATTTGGTTGTTCTGGGTCTTAGTTGTAGCAGGAGGGTTCCTTAGTTGTGGCATGCAAAATCTTAGATGCAGCATGCATGCGGAATCTAGTTCCCTAACCAGGGATCAAACCTGGGCCCCTTGCATTGGGAGTGCAGAGTCTTGACCACTGCACCACCAGGGAAGTCTCTATTTTTGTCTTATAAGTTAAGTCCTTTTTCATTACATTTTTAAAAAATATATTCTTAGATATTACTGAGAATTTATTTTTCACATGGATTTTAGAATTAACTTTTAATGTTTCACTGAAACATATTTGGAAGTTTTAATTAGGATGGTATTAGATATAATTTGGGGGAACATATATTACAACATTAAGTACTTCCTTCCAATGAAGCAGTAGATCACCTCATTCATTCAGGTATTCTATTATTCCTTTTGGTGCAATTTTAAAATTTACTTCAATCGGTTTACACATTCCTTAGATATTAATGTATATTATTGATAAAATAAAACATTTTTTCTTATTATTGTTTTCTCTTTGGTTGTTTTATTTTATTTTTTCCACAGATATTTGAGTTGTTTTCATCTTTCTTTGTTTACTGTTTATCTGTTGTGACACTTAATAAAGACTTTCATCAAGTTTACTTTCATTTTTTTGAAACTTCTTCCTTTAGAGGTGTCTTGTATCTTCTAATTCTCCCTTGTAAACCTTATGTATATATCTTTCTTTGGTTGTTTTAATTATGTACTGTATACACAAAAAGCTCATATATAGCACATCACTGCACTGTTTCATCACTTTTAATAATTATATAGTTGATTTTCCTGAAATGTCTCTAATTGTATAATTTGGTAGTATATATTCTTTGTTTGCACACTTATTGATATAAATAGTTGGTCTATAGCTTAAAATCATTAAAGTGCTCAAGAAAGAGTGAAATTAAAAACATTTGTTTTTATCATCCACAGATATGAATTAAGTTTAAAAACCTGTCAAGAAATACTTAAATACTTAAGGACATGATTTTGTTTAAAATCCATTTAAGATTTTAATTATTGGTGAACTATAAATCTGAGAATAATAGTAATATATTTGTTTGAATATCTTTACCTGCATGAATTTAGAATATTTTGTAGGGAATTATATTTGCACATAATTTTCTAATATCAATTTCAAGCCCCTTTATTACACTTTAATTAAAATTACATGTGTCAACATTGAAGAAAGAAGAAGGCACGTGACATCTTTACTTACAATATCCGACAGAACAAGAACCAGTGAACTTATCTTGAAAGAACAGAGTTGGGGCAGGGATGAGGAATCCCTAGATTGCAAATCTGCATTCTTTTTGAATTCTACTTAAAATAAAATTTGTGAGAGTTTGTTTGAAATCTAAATAGAAGCTATTATGATGAAGCCGGCGGTAGCCTTTTATAGGTTTTTATTCTTTATGACTGCACTGTTCCCTACAGCATATCTGTGAAGTGCAGAAAAGTTCACAGCAGATGATTATACTAAGGCACCATAGCCACTGGAGTGTGAGATAATCTTCAGAGCTGAGAATTAGTGTCTTGAGCAACCAAGCGGGAAACCAAAGGGGAGTTATTCCCTCAGTCAAGTTTAAGCCTAAGATACACCTGAATCTATAGCTCCTTATTATTGCTCAAATCTATACTTTTGATCATTCTGTTACATGTTAGTAAAGATTTTATTTTTCTCTGTCTCACTGATCCTTGCTCGGTTAGTAGAATGTAAATTCCCAAGACATTGTATAGAACGTTTAATCAAAATAGTATAGTTTTCAACATTTGCAATTTCATGCAAAGATTAAGCAAATGAAATGATTCTTCGGGACAAGACATCTTTAAAGGAAATTAGTGTTCCATACATAGAGAAACATCATAGGGTATAGAAGAATTTTTAATGGAACAAGTAAGGACATATTCATTTTATTTGGAGACTATGTTGGGTAGAGGATAATTTACATAATCAGGATCAAAGTTCTATGCATGTTTCTTCTTGGCATGAAGAACACTTTTCACTTTTCTAGAAATGGTGTATTTTACTATCTCTAGTTTAAAGTGGAAGGATATTTTAGTGCTTTTTATAAACTCTTTCAAATTATAATTTCTATATTTACTTTTGTATCTTATTTGACCCCCAATGAACACAACTAACTTGCCATGCATTGCTATTTTGTTAACTTATTGGTTATTCTATTGTATGTACGTGAAGTCAGTGTGACTTTATCACTATTAGGTTTAAGACAACCCTAGTAAACATGTCCACAACTCATAATTAAATAATTTATCAAGTATTGTTAAATGCCATATTTATGTTTATGAATGTTGACCCGAAGCAAATGTCTTCTGTTCTTCACTTTGAAAGAATTCAACTCTAAGTTAGCCATAATTTTCACCACATAGACGAGGCAACAAAATATTTTACAGCTAAGCAATATATAAATTGTTATGACAATAAATGTTGAATTTTACTGACTGAATAACTCTTTATATGCATACACGTGTCTATAAACTTTTGATCATCTTACCTAATTAGCATTTTAAGGGGAATATAATAGAACAATCCTTCCAACAATATATTTTTTTAACGTATCTTACAAAGTGAAATGGAGATGTCATTTAGAAACTGATGGATTAAATTTCAAAACAGAAGAATGAAAGACATCATGTGAGAGAATGAATAGCCTGAGGAATCTGAAGGTCTAACAGTATACAGCACATCTACTCATGAGTACACTAATCAAATTCCCACTACTGAGCATTCAGTTTATTACAATGAAAATGAACATGTTGCCTTATCCTCCATAATTCAAAATGTACATCATTAGAAATCTGACATTGAAAGAGGCAATTTAATTCTTTTATCTATTAATTATAGGATAAGAAAATAGATTTCTCTTTAGAATTTCCCAGTTTGTTCATCTTGCTACAAAATCATAGTCTAGGCAAATCATTCAGAAATATACTGACTTTTCCCACTATTTGCTGCTGTCTTTGCAAATATGCCTTTGCCTTCTAATGTCTCTGTGGCATTTTCACAACAGGAATTGTCATTATTTGTAGTTTCAGGCATTTAAGGATCAAGCCAAGAATGATTAGAGATGTTAGGAAGTAGTAAAACACCTGCCATTCCAAATTGTATTTAGATAATAAAAAAGAAGTCTGCTTTGTGTTTATAACTGACCCATTAATTATGTACTGGAAATTTCAAGCAAAGTTCCTGCTGTTTTCAAAATTGAGAACTCAATGCTGATTGGTCTTGCAAGAACTGCCAAGAGATAATAAGAAATGATTTAGGGGGATATGAAAACAAAATCTTCATGCTGTTTGAGGCTCTATTTCACAATGTGTGAGTAACATGTAGGAGCAGAAAATTCTTTAGCTCTAACTATGCTGATTACCTGATTAAATATCAGGATTTTCAATTAAATCTTGATTTTGATTCTTTTTAGTATCAAAACTATTGACTTGCTAGAGATATCTCTGTAAACAATTTTAATGCACTTTCTAGACCAGAAAGCTTAATTATATCTCCATTAATTTTTAATGACCTGAAATAACCTGAGATTTTATGTGTTCTCCCCACCAGTTAAAATATTACAAATTTAGCAAGAATGTTAAGTATTTTTGAAAAACAAATTTTCATAGATTTGATTTTCCCATGGAAGATTTTACTTGTAAATATAAGGTTCAACTTAAACGAGAATGAGCCTAGTGGAAGGAATACTGTGATGGCCAGGTAACCTGCCACTAATATTTTGCTTCAAGGTGGGATTTCTAGCCTCAGTTGATGGCAGTCCTGCCAGTAGACAGACTCCAGCTCTTAACCCTTCAGCTAATGTCTAACTTGCAGATGGTCATGCGATTGTTGAGATCAATGTATCCCAAGACTGATCAAATCCAGTTTTAAAGCCTGGTCACTTTGACTCAATACACAACTCCAATGGGTGAGCAAAATGCTTCAAAGACACCCATTGGGTGGTGCAAGGCTATCATTCAGGCCTGCAATGCAGAACTCATATTCTCTCTTTGCCCAATCCTTCTCCTTCCCCTCCTTTCCATAGATGCTGATTTCAAGACTTATTATTATTTTCAAGATTAAAAATAATCTTATACACTGTTATGGGCTGAATTGCATACCACTCCAAATTCACATGTTGAAGCTCTAACACCCAGTACCGCAGAGGTAATTGTATTTGGAGACAAGGCCTTTAAAGAGGTAATTAAGTTAAAATGAGGCCATTAGGAGGGGTCCAAATATGTTATAATTGGTATACTTCTAAGGACAGGAGATTACAGCACAACAGAGAGACACTAGCGGCACGTGTAAGAGGTAGCAAGAAAGTGGCCATCAACAAGCCAAGGAGAGAGGTTTCAAAGGAAACCAATCCTGCACGTAAGTCTGGATGCATGGTCAGAAAATTGCTGAATTTCTCTCTCAATTAAAATTTTTTTTGTTTGAATACATACATTTCTACCTCTTTGCAAGTTGTATTTAATATATATTCCTCCCCCCAAATTATTACAATGATGAACGAGATATCTGAACTGGATTTTTCAAGTGCATTTTGATGCAGTGCCTCAGTGGTGCAAGCTATAAGATGAATGGTCAACAGAAAACAAAAACTTAATTCAGACTCTGATACTGTTGGAAGCTGATGACATTGTATGACCCAGATCATTTTCTTTTCCCAATGGGGAAAATAAAAAATGAATTTTAAAAGCCAATTAAAAGTAAAAATAGTAACTTGAGATAGCATTAAAAAAAAAAAAAACACCTGACAATAAAACGAAGAGCACAGCACCCTCCCCAAAACAAACCTCTGGTCATTTCCAAAAAAAAGCCTTAAGGAGAGTGCTAATGGGAGTGAAAACTCCAGTGCAGAGTGGATATTGAGTCACTGTATTATCTCTATTAGGAACTGTCTGATTATTTACCATGTACAGCTTTGTTAGCAACTCCCTTTGAAGGTCATATGAAACCATGACATTATTATACATTGAACAGAGCCCATAATGATTAAATGATTATTTTCTGAAAATAGTAAAGGGTTCCAACTTATAGGTGAAAAAATTAAAACAAATGCATTAAATCATCTAATATAAGTTTATTAAAGTCCTTCTACTTTTTGCTCCTGGGGGCTAGAGCAGCGAGTAACATAGATAAAACCATTGCTCTTATAGAACCTGTGTTTACAGATAAAGAATGTCTTTCTTCTTAAAAGGTGATTCATATTTTATTACAAAATGTTTGAGCTTAATTTTTAAAATCTTCTCCCATTCTGAACTTTTCTACATTCTGCTACAAAAATAACGTTAATAAAATGAGATCTGATTGTAACTTCTATCTTATTATAAAATTGCACTCATTGACATACTGTCTGGTGCATTTCTTTAAAAACACAAAAGGCAAGAATAAAGATGCAGATGTAGAGATCGGACTTCAGTACACGGTGGGGCAGGGGGTGAGAAGGGGAAGCTGGGAAGGGGAAGTGGGAGAGTAGCATTGACATATATACACTACCAACTGTAAATATATAACTAATGGGAAGCTGCTGCATAACACAGGGAGATCAACTCCATGATGGGTGATGACTTGGGTGGGATAAGGAGTGTAGGAAGGAGTTGTGGGAGGGAGGGCGTATGGGGATATATGTGAAAAATACAACTGATTCACTTTGTTGTACAGCAGAAACGGGCACAACAGTGTAAAGCAAATATACCCCAATGAAGAGCTTAAAAATAAATAAAAACATAAAGAACAAAAAACAGAGAAAAATAACTGTAAATGAAATCAGGACTTACAGCAACCCTGAATCATTCAAAATGATTTTTTTTCTTACCACCCCATAATGGGGGTGTAATAATTAATATTAGAAAGTGATAAGCTAAGAAGTAAAGGTCAAATATAATATATAAATTTACAAATGTAACAAAAAAACTTAAATTTCTTTATTCAATCATATTTAATGTATACTAAATATTTACATATAAAATGCATGTAATAGGATATTAATATAGGATTCATTCTTTGTCCCCGCAGATTATAGAGCAAGATTTTCAGCCATCTATGTGGGTCTCCACCCTGCAAATTTGGACTTGCCAGGTCCATAACTGTATGAGTTAATTTTTTAATTGTCTATTATATACATACATATATATATATGTAATATATATATTTCTCTGAAGAGCCCTAATGCAATGAATAAGGATAAAACTAATTTTAACACATATAACACAAAACAAGGAGGAATAAAGTGAATGTTTTAATGAATGTTTTCCAATAACATATATAAAAATCAAAGAAATAAGAAAGCAGAAGAAAAAAAAAAAGAAAAAGCAAATTTAGTAAAACAGAAAAAAAACTCTGAGTGTGTTTTTAAAAAGAATTAAAACAGGTTCAGTGAGATAAATTAATTAAAGAAAAATTGACACAAACTACTTTGTAAAAATAATAAAAATTGAAAAAAGTTAATTGTATACATATGTGACATTTAAAATATTGCAACAGAGTAACTGTTATATTCAAATTTATTTTAAAATCTAGATTAAAATGATTTTCTGCAAAAATATAATTTTGATCATTCAAACCAGATGTCAGAGAGGAGAATTATAATAGCATTTGGGGGAATCAAGAAAAGGGAAACAAGCTGTCATATGCTTTTCCTCAACCATTTCCTGCCCTCTATCCACATGTGCGCGTGTGCGCTCACACACACACACCACAATGTCCAAAATAATTCACAAGTAAATTATGTCCTCAAGGATTCAATGCCACTTATATTTTTCATGATCATAGACAGCCAGTTTGATAGCAACTCATAAAAGGAATATACAATAAAACAAAAACCACTTTTCAGTCTCATATTGAGATTACAAAATATTTTGAGATAAAATATCAAATGAATTTCACCTACATACTACAAGATTAATAATTAATGGAATCAAGTGAAATTTATTCCAGGAATTCAATAGTAGCTCATTTTCAGAACATCTTTATGATAATTCACCATGTTAGAAAGTCAATGGGAAAAAAACATGAACACCTCAACAAGTGCCAAAAAGTTGTTTGATAAAATACAACATACATTTCTGATAAAAGCTCAATAAAATAGCATGAAAACATTATTTCTTGATGTAAATTAAAATATGTATCATCAGGTAAAAGCCAGCATTGCGTTGGCTCATCAGAAGCATCAATTTTAAGAACAATATAAGATTGTCCATTATAAACATTAATACTTAACTATAAAGTACTCTTCAATTAGTTGCAGACAAAGAGGGAAGCATAATTATTATTGTTTTAGATGATATTGTATACCTAAAACACTTCAGAAAATGCACTTAAATTTTTGATATAATAAGATAATTTTTTATGGTGGCTTGTTACAAAATGAATAGACAAAGTAGATAAAATGAATAAATAATTAGATTCCACATATAAAATTAGGAGTTAAGTTAGAACATTTAATGGAAGACAATATCCCGCTTTACTACAGCAAACTTAAAGTTAAACAAATAACAACAACAAAAACAGAAATAAATTCAAATACAATACACAGTACCACATAATTATACCTTCAAATTCAGGGTCTTTTTTTCTTAAGTACCAGAGTACTCCAAGATCTTGGCTTCAAGGGCGATAAGTATATTCTATCTAGCTTAAACAAAAAGGAAATTCATTGGACAGATACCAGGGTTTTATTGATTGTACTTAAGGTTGGAAGTTTTTGCCTAGACAAAAAGTCAGATACTAAAACAGTTCTGCTGGACCAAAGAATAAAAGGCACGTGGGATCTTTAGTATAAATCATCAGGAAGGCCTGTCAGGGCCAACACTAGACACTGAAGCTGCCTCCCTTGGACAAGGTGGTCGCCACCACTGAACCTTTACTGCAGCAATTGCAAAAACAAATTTTCACTGTGCTTTATTTTTTTTTCCTGGCTGCGTTGCTAGCACTGTTTAAAATATAAGGCAGCAGTATATATTTGGAAAGATACAGATGCTCCATGTTCTGTGAAACTGAGAGAGAAATATTTGGGATATTCATCTTTCATAATGAAAGGCAGAACCATGACTCCCACCAGCCTCCACTCACCTGGTCATCTCCAAAAATCAAAAAGTGGATGTTGGGTGATAAAGAGCCAAAACAAACTGAGAATCTTGTTGGTTTCCTAACACGGACACTCATTCCTCTTTCCATAATTAGACTTGCAAAAATGTTTCTGCCCACATAATGCACCTCTTCTTCTTACAATTAAGAAAACAAAGGAGTCCCTACTTTCCCATAGGAATATATCCATAAATCTCTTTATTACTGCATACGACCCACTGCCATCATTTCCGGGGGAACATCTATTCCACTTCTAATTCTGTTATGCTCCTCTCTCTATAGTCTACAAGTGGTCCAGTGGCAAAGTTAACCAACTACCACCTTCAATAAACAATTGCCAGGAAGAGGGAATAAGGAGGAAAGAAAGGTGGAAGCACACTAAGTAAAATGTATTTTTCTGCAACTCATAAATGGAATAATTTATGTTTGTGACTGTCCTTTTTCACTACCTACTCAGCCTGAATCTCTGTTGATAAGCTGTTAAGAGGTCTTTATTCATTGAGGTGAGCCACACCTTCTTTTCTGAGGATGTGCGTTCAAGGTGGCAGTGCCTCTTTGTGGTGCCCTTGGGTTGCATGAATATTTGCCATTGGACATATTGATAACAGGAGGACTACCATGTAGCACTCAGATTTATCCTCTTGATTATCAGGAACACTCATATTCACCAATATACACATTTCATTTTTGCCTGTTTACCAATTATAATAAAACACCTTAAGTGGCCTGGTAGCAGACCCAGCTTATGATTTTCTGAAACCACTACTTTTCTTAAAATGAAAGAATCCTAAACCTGCAGAGACTAGAATTACGCTGATAAAAACATTGTTTTCTTTGACAATTCAAATATTCATTAATGAAAGGTGCTTCTACCCCTTGGTTAATAAGCAACAGCATTTTCTTCATGGGAGTAAGAGCTGCATGTGTCATTTCTGATTCAAATTCCACATTATAACCTGAAGGCCTGTGCCCCCTCCTGCAAAGAGCTTGCCTCTCAGTTGGCCAAATAGCTTTCTTCCATATATGTGAAGGCTAAATTTCTCACTTCTTTCAGGTCTCTGATAACATATAGGGTCCCAGAGAGTAATTGTTTTGGCCGATCTAGCTAAAAGAGGACACCATTCACTATTCCCTTTCCCTTATCTATCCCCAAGGCCTAGAAGAATCTCCAGCACATAGATAGATTGTTTTTTGCAGACACTGTCATTGACCCTCACAAGCAAAAAGAGGAGAGGATATTATGCTAAGTGTATAGACAGGAGACTGAACTGCTGGTCCTGGATAATAGGCAGGAACTACAGTGATTTTGGAGGGTCAAGAAGCAGACATCATTGCTTCAGGACACTGCCCCTGCTACACGATGCCAACCAACATGCCTGGCATCAACTCTGAAGTCATTCCTTTTCAGGCATCTTAGCAGTATTTCTTCTGTGGCCCCAAGTTTCAGTTTCGGGTCGAGCCATGTAAATGTGCCCTAATTACTTAGGATCAATGATGCAGGTTCTGGCTCCTTCGGCCACTTAAAGAAACAAAATATGGAGAAAAACTAAAATATACAAAGGAGTGGCTGATCTGGAAAAATATGTGATAAATCTTCTGAGAGTTATAAAAGCAACCTTGAAGAAAATGAAAAAAAAGAAATGTATCTTAGGGAAAAAAAATCAAATATAGTAAGCTTGACTACATCTTTTATTCTCTCTCACTCTTTCGCTAAATGTTGAATATAAAATGTTAAATGGAAGGTTATCTTAACCAGAAAAAAAGATGTGATTGTAGAAATGTATTGCTTATTTTACAGAATATGCATTTATAGTTTTGAAAAATGAATATTCATATAGAAATTAAGCATTCAAGAGTAGACAGGAATTTCTGAAAAGAAGTTGAAGGATGAATTAGTCATATTTACAAGACACTGAATGTATTATGGATTTAGAATAATCAAAATGGCTTGGATATATGAATTCATTAACAAATCAATGTAAAATGATAGAACATATAGAAATATTTATTTTTGTACATAGAAAACACTAGCCATTTTGCTGGGAGATGGGTAGTTGATTTTCTACTAAATTTAAATATAAAAAAAGTTCATTATTGGAAAGTGTGAGATTTTAATTAAAAGACAGGAAGTGAGGAAAAGATTATGAGAGCAGCCACAAACTCACAAAACATAAAACATAACACATAGCAATAAATTTTGCTATACCTTACACAAAGTTAAAAAGAGATGATATATTTTAAAGGTTATATTATCACAAACAAAGATAATTGTCTTAGTAATACATGTTCTAAAAGCTAAAACAAAAATCCCAGAAAGCACATAAAAAAAATGGCAAAGAGTATGAGCAGTCAGAAATATGAGTACAAATAGCTTATGCACTTATTATAGAAAAATATGCATGAAATATATGAAAATATGCTTATACACTCATTATAGGAAGAAATAAAATATCAATAAATATAAAAATTTGCCTATATGGTTATGAATCAGTGAAAACATTGGAGGGCAATTGGGCCATAAGCAAATATTAAAATGTGAAAAACTTTTAGAAACTTTCTGACATTTTATTGTGTAAATATACTTACAGAGGCATATAAAGATATAGAAATAAGATTTATTCCAGAATTCCAATAGCATTTAATAATAAACAGGGAGTAAGAAATTATTCAAATGTTGCATATCTTAATACTTGGAAGGCTGTGCGTTTATTTTGAAGAAACAGTTATATTACAGGCATTGTTTTTCCCATAGTAGACATGGAAGATACATTTGTACTATTTGTATATTTATTAAATATATATATTTTTCATAATATTAAAAAGATTGCAGAACTGAAAATAAGTACAGAATATGATTATAAAATAGGGTCCTGCAACCTTGAATTCCTTAACAATATAACAGAAACAAATGTACTCAAAGCCATTAATCCATTTAGCAGTATTGTGATGTCAGAGTCATTATTGCCATTGCTTTGCTCACGAAAAAACATTCTCAGTATATACTACTTTAACAATCTGTTAAAGCAATGCCATAATGGAGCTGGCTATACTTGTGCTAGAATTGAGGGGGAAATATAAGTTGATTATATCGTTATATTAATATAGTGTCTGGCTGTCATCTAGACGTAATTCCTGGGATATGACTTTTTGCAAGATACACCTGGACCTGCACAAACATGATGCCTAACAACACAATCAAAATATTATTAATGAATCTGCCCTCTTATCCAGGTTTATATAGCTCAGAAAATGAAAAGGTAATATTCTTGGAAACAAGAAGACAGTTTTACTTCTTAAAAGAAATTTGCACTTCAATGTAAGTTAATCTTATTGTAATGATTTTCTTGGGAATCATGGAGAAAAGAACTACAGTTCTACTGTCAAGGGTTTAGATTATCTTCGCATGCGGATGGACTCTGATTCTTTTAAGAATAAAATTTAATAATTTGTAAGTATATGCATTTTTGTTTAATATAGTCACTATACATAACACAGAATGCCATTATTTTAATTGAATAAGCGCATGTAGCTAAAAGACTAGAGGCATATTACCTTCTTCCCAATAAAAGTTACTGAAGGAGTCCTTAACCTCTACTAAAAATATCCATCAGGACTATTAGCTTCAGGGACTAGTATTAGATCAAAGCTTGAGGTTTTAGGAAATGAGTTTGTGCATAATAGCCATTCACCACCCTTCTTATTCTGCAAATTCTATCTCTAAGGTACCCTTTGCAATTATTCCAAGCAGCGATGTTTCTTTAAAAAACAATTATAGCAGTCATTAACACCATGGAAGCACAAGTCAAAGCCAACATTGGTACTTCTGGAGTAGTTAAACGTGGAAACAATGCAAGGAAAAAAAAGGAATGCCTCAAGGCTATGATTACACTTTATCAAAATTTCAACTGGAAATTGAACAAGTCTTGAGAATTTAAAGTAGTCAAGCAACAAAATTAAAGAATATTATTAAAACTTAACGAAGATGCATTGAAAAGAAATATTTGTCTCAGAGATATTTAAGACTATGCAAAGCATGAAAATACAGAGGTTTCATGTGGATTTTTGTGAAGTGAAATACACACACAAAAATCTACCCTTAACAAAAGTGCATCTGAATTCAAATATTGGCTCTTCCTACTTAGTGCAGTGTGACTTTAGCCAAGTAACAATTTCTCTGTTTCAGTTTCTTCATCTATAAAATAGGATAACAATTACTTCACTTGTAGCGTTGAGTTATAGAAATAAGTAAGTCAATACATACAAAACTATTGAAAAAGGGATTGGCATATAATGGCACACAATGTGTGCTATTGCAGTGGTATTATTATTACTTATATTAATACTAATTAATACTAATACTAATATTAATGTCAGTGCCTGTTCTCCATGATCTGTTAGGTATATGAGCATAAAGAAATGTGAACAAAACTAAAAAGTCCTAAGAATTTAACAATAACACTGGCTTGGAAATCTTGGCAACCACACAAAGACAGATTACATTATTTTTTAGCACCTAAATTAGGAACATTGCTTTATGAAGAAAAAGAAGAACAATGAAGCCAATGCCAATTATAATGTAGGATCTTAATACACAAGGAACTGAAGTTGAAGAATTAAATTTCACTGGATATAATTTGTATTTTGTTTCCTCTGAACTTCTAAATAAATAATTTTAGAAAGCATCACTTGAACACCTCCTACACACTCACACATACACACACACCACAAGCACACACAGACTTACCTGTGCTAGTGTCCTTTGTATGTAAATACTTTATTTTCAAAGTGTTAACCTGTGTACATTTTCCTCTATATTAGTGCTTTTCTAACTGTTTGACTATGCATTCCATCATTAAAAATCCTTTCTGTATTTCCAGTATGTCTATCTATGAAAAAATTACATTCATGTCTACTGTAAGAATTTGTTATGAACAAAAAACAAAAACCAAAAAAAGTAAAATAAGAAAAATATGAAATTATTCAAATTATAGGTTTTTTCTGATTTATTAAAAATAATAAATAACTATGATATAATTTATTGTTTTTGTAAAATGTGTTCTTTTGTTTTTTCTTTTACATTGCATGATATTCTATATTTTGAATGTGTGGTTACATAGCATTGCATTTTTATTTTCTGACACATTACATTATTAGCAAGCAAATACAGAAAGGGTACAATAATCAAATTTTTGTTCTTTTAGGTGTTTTGACCACATCTTGTTTGAAATTGACATTAAGTTATTCTAGAATAATAATATTCTAGAAGCACCATTCAGACAACCAGATTCCCCTGAATTCAAAGCTGGACACAAGATCAATTAGAGATCTTGGCTAGGGTGCCACCCTGAAGTGTACACGCTACCCAGGGTATACCTAATTCTTATCTTCATGTGAAGTAGGAGTGGAACATCATATTTTAGTATGTGATTTTAGTGGCTATAATAGCTAAAAAAAGGTACTTCACCAAGCTATACAAATATTTGGTGAAGTATGTACTAGGATGAGTCAAAAATTATCCACACTCCAGTTGTATTAAAACTTCTATATAGCCAAAATATATATATCCCCAAATTTAAAAGGTGTGTCCATGCCTCTGATTTTAAAAAAAATAAAACATGATTCTTATTTTATAATTATATCAAACAATTTGGGTATTTTTTTCTATTTCAGCGAGTACAGTTTTTTATTCTTTGGTATTAATCATTTGTGCCTATACACCACTAAGACTGTATTCCATGCATATATATATATATACACATTTATATACATACATGTGTATGTGTATGTTAGGAAATTCTGTTTTCTTTCTTTTCTTAACATGGAAATAGAAGAGTTTTAGTAGGAGATATAGTAACATTGGTTCCAACAGCAAAATTACATAACGATGGAAATATTCCAAACATTAATGTTCAAAAGGTGCTTTCTATAGGAGGAGAACTTGACAAAACCAGTTACATTTTCATTAATTGTAAAAACATCATTTCACTTTGAAGAAATAAGTTAAATGTATGATTTTTTTTTTCAAAAGTAACCATGGGTAGTATAAAAATCAGTGACATATTTTCAGAAGTTAGTAAGTTTGGGTTTATTGCCTTTGTGCAAAAGCAATATGCAATAAATGTATAATTTAACTTCACATTATATCTTTTCTGTTAAAATTTTTTCCCCATAACATAGCCAGTGAACTTTATATTAAAAGATATATTCACAGACTTCACATTTCATTAAGAAGTAGGGAATATACTACATGTTGAAATTTTTCCTTTTTAAAATTAACCACATGACAGTTACAACAACTTTAGTGCTTATTTGCAGTGGATTATCTAGTTTATTCTTAAAAAAAACCCCAGAAAACTAGTAACACGGGTTCATTCTTCACTCCTTTTATTGTCTCATAAGCCACAATCTGTAAGAAAATTCTTCCAAATATATAAGTATAATCTAGACTCTTAACCATTTTTGCCACTACTGCGGTAGACCAAGCTGGCTTTATGTCCTGTGTAGATTAGTTCTGAGAGCCTCCCTACTCCCCATCCTTTCCTCCTAAAGTCTAGTCTCAACACCTTGTTACCATATCGAGAGAGCCCTTGAAAAACTGAGTCTAATGATGCTTCTCTTCTGTTCGAAAGAGAAAACCCTTCAAAAGAAAAAAATTCTTCAAAATCAAAGTCTGTAAAAGGGTCTAAAGGCACTAAACATTCTGGATGCCTAGAGCCCCTCCCATGGTATCTCTTTTCCCAGCAGATTTTCTGAGGCTACACTGGCTTTGTGCCATTACTCAAACATGCCCTGCACAGAACACAGCTTCAGCCTTTGAATGCGGTGTTCCCTTTTCCTGGAAAACAGCCACGTACACGGGATTAGTTCCTTCACTTCTTTTGGGTCTTTGTTCAAGTGTCACATTCTCAAAACTATATATATATATATATATATATACATCTGTATACATCTGTCCTCACCCCCACTAGTGCTCCCTATCCCTTGTTCTTGCTTACTTTCATTCTATGGTAATTAGTCTCTGACATACTGCATACTTTATTTAATAACATATTTTCTGTCTCCTCTACCTGGTGTAAGTCCCATGAAGGAATTTCTGTCTCCTTTGTCCACTGCTGTATCTCCAGACTTCCATTTCCTTGAAAGGTGGTAGGCAGTAAATCAGTTCTTGTTTAAAGAATCAATCAGTTTATTTTAACTGTTCAGCTAAAACCTGTGACCTTTTTCAGAATTTTTAAAGTCTAGCAAAATGGCTATTCCACTTGTAAGTTAAAATTATGTAGTTTTTCTTAATGTTATTTTTTTAAAGATATTAACTTTATTATATCTGGCTAGTATATCTTTCCTCACTGGTTCAAGAAATAGTACTTTTTCATACATTTCATTTTTGAAACAGAATATTGCGAAAACCACACTATAAGACATGGTAGAAACCTGTGTACTTTCATACAATTTTATGAATCTTCCCGAACTTTGAAATAGGTTATAAAGCATGTTTGTTTTCAGATCTTCAGCAATGTTTTCCAAGCATGCTCTGACAACATTTCTGACAACAGAATTAACTCCATCTCAATTGCACATTGTTTTGTATGTTTTATTTGAGCTATTTTACCATGGCAAGAAGAACAAATGTTACTTTGATGGCATAGGATATTAGAATTTCACTTTTAAATAAGAAATTTCAGAAAAACTATCTTTACCATTAAGGGTATTTTTACAGAATATTGTGTTAAACAGACATTTGTTGAAAAGTATTGTAATTGTAGAATCTGCTCTTCACATGTTGGACAAAATTTTTAAGTGTCTTGCTGATAATGACGGCTTAATCATTATCTATTATCTTGAGCCACATTGGGACTTAGGGCATACTTCCATCATTAATAACATAAATCTGTATGAAGACCTGTTTTTAGTAGTCTGTTATAATTCTAAGCTCTTTTGATTTTTTTCAATTCTATTAGACTTTTGCTATTTTTTCTTCTTAAATTATGTACTTTTATTAGAAAAAGAAACTGTCAACTTTACCCCTTTTTTATGCACACTTCTACTTGACTTAGTATTGTCTTTATATGTATTTTTCTTTGCAAATATATTTTGTCATTTTCTGAGTGTTACCATAAACATAATTAAACCAAATAATATATATTTGAATTCATTTCATCAAGTTTACAAGATGTGTTATCTTACAATATTCTAAAGCATAATGAATTTGTTTATGAATTTATATACCAAATACCCACAACTTTCTTAGGATCAATAGTATATTGCATGTTATAGGTGACCAAATAAGAGTTAATCTGTTGTCAAAATGTGGATAGAAAGTTTGATATTCTGCACCTGTGTCATAAGAAAAATTCGTACCAACTACTTGGCAAAGAATATTTTCCACTACAGGGACCACTGTTCATGACTGTAGGCTTCCGAGGGAAAATGCAAAATACCCCATTTACTGGATCAAAAGAACAGAACAAAATAACTGGCTTGCAGTGGTAGTAAACAACTAATAATTGTTTGTTGAACAAAGGCACTTAAGCATTTATGTACCAGATAAAATGAAATATTATTTCACTGAAGTATTTATGATAATACAGCTTTTTAATTAATAAATTCTTCTAAAAAATAAGAAAACTCAAACTCAAAAATAATAGTTGGCTTCCTCAAGATCAGACACTATTTTACAAAGATATGCTTTCAACCAGGATTTCCAGTTGTATCGAGTATACTTTCTTGTCTGTATATTTGCAATCATCTTTATTCTGCATCACCACGTACACATCACACGTAACCATATTCACAATAGTCAGAACATGTAGCTATCTAAGTGACCATCAGCAGATGAATAGATAGAGAAAATGTGATATATGTGTATATACAATGTAACATTTATTCAGGCATAAAAAGGTAGGAAATCCTGCCATTTAAAACAACAGGGATGGACCCTGTGGGCATTATGCTAAGAGAAATAAGCCAGACAGAGACAGATATTGTATGATCTCACTCATATGGGGAATTTTTAAAAAGCCAAACTCATGGAAACAGGAGTAGAATGGTGGCTGCTGGGGGGTAGGAGGGTGGCGCTAATGGGGAGATGGGTACAACATTTCAGTTATAAGGTGAATAGTTGCGGGGGATCTAATATACAGTATGATGACTACAGTTAACAATACTGCATTATATACTTGAAAGTTGGCAACAGGGCAGGAATAAAGATGCAGACATAGAGAATGGACTTGAAGACACGGGGAATACACTACTAAATGTAAAATAGATAGCTAGAGGGAAGCTGCTGCATAGCACAGAGAGATCAGCTCGGTGCTTTGTAATGACCTAGAGGGGTGGGATGGGGAGGGTGGGAGGCAGGCTCAAGAGGGAGGGGATATGGGGATATATGTATAAATATAGCTGATTCACTTTGTTGTACACCAGACCTTAACACAATTGTAAAGTAATTATACTCCAATAAAGATGTATTAAAAAAATTGCTATGAGAGAAGATTTTAAATGTTCTCACCACACATACACACAAATAGTAATTACGTGAGATGATAAGGTATTAACCTTATTTTTGTAATTATTTTGCAATATGTAAGTATGTCGAATCATCCCTTTGTACACCTTTACCTTAAACAATGTTATATGTCAATTGTATCTAAATAAAGCTGGGGGAGGAGGAAGCATTCTAAGTGTTCCACTGCAGCACTAAAGTTCTGACTACGTGCACACTGGTATAATTATTTTTATTAAACTAGAAAATTATTTGAATCCAGTAGAAGCAGTTAACAACCAACCAACCAACCAACAATAAATATTTACTTAATGCCTAATTACTGTCGGTGTTTAAGCTAGGAAAATATTTTTCTTTTTTCTGAAAATAGAGAAATGCCATTATTAATCACTTCTAAAACATCTACTGTAATTTTATATATTCTTAGCACTGTATAATTAGTTATTTTATACTTCAGATACTTGAACCTCTTGAGATATATAATCTGCACTGGCAGTTAAAGTCTTTTATTTGTTGAACAGTAGGAAAGGGTGACATAGACAGAGTTTCCTGCCAATAAACTTTACTGCTGATATTAAAAACAGAATGTGTATGGATAGAAAAGAATTCCAACATGGAACATCCCTTACTGTTTGCCAAGTTCCTCATAGGCTGCTAATCACTACCTGACAATGATTCAATGAAAAGTGAAGTCAGACCCCCAAACTATTTCATATGTCATAGCCTATTGAGCAGCTGCCAAACGTTAAACACCAGATGTCTTCATTGACCTAGGCTGGACTGAAAGCAGAGAATGAATAGCAATGACTCTATTTCACGTCCAAATTTTCCTAAAGCAGTTTAGACTCAAATACACATGCATTTATAAAAATCTGCTAAGCTGCAGGAACACAGTATTACAACTTCTATTTATATTTTATCTAACAATGAAGAAACATATATGTGCGCAAACACTGAATGAATGATTAGGGTCTTGTAAATGAATATCGGAATCTTATAAAATGGCAATTAGAGCTAATCACTACTTGATATAAAACACAGAGAAAAAGATACCTTAAAATATAAGGTGGCAATGATGGAAAGGAAATCAGTTGAAATTCCACTACCTAGTTCAGTAAAAACTATTCATTGAAAGAAAAAAAACACAAAAACATAAGGTGGCAATCATGACATATTTCATGAAATAAATGTTTATGTTTGTTATATTAAGGTACTATAAAACTAGGAAATGTTGCTTATGAATATATGCCTGTATGCATACACACATATTTTATAGCATATGAGGGAAGTTTCCATAATCCATAACATAACTTTTATTAGCTTCTTATAAATTGAACTTCAATTTCTAGATGGTATATGTAGTACCTACTGCTATATCCGACCCTACACCAAATTTCTGGCACTTATAGAAAAACATACACATGTAATTACATCCACACGAGAAACAAGAAAAGAGATTGGTGGAGGATCAAAAAATCATGAGCAATCCACTATGCAAGTAAACCAGGTTGACTCATATTTGAAATAAAAATTGCAGCTTAAGAGAAGAAGCACTGAACTATAATATGCTTAAGTTGGTGGAGTCAGTAGCAGATGATGATCCAGGGACAATGCAGGGTGATTCATTGATGTGCAGGGGCAGGAGTAGCCAAAAGGTTTATGCCTCCATCCACTTTGAGTCAGAGAGCAACCTGCAGGGATCTGCCTCCAGGAGTTTGCCAAAAAAGGGAGAGCTTTGGCCTGGGAGTAAGAGCAGTGCTCCAGGTGTCTGATCGTAGAGCAAAGGGAAGCATTATATTCAGAAAGGCAGCCACTGAGGCGCCTTCAAATGATGAATGGAGAGTATGTGTCATAGGCAGAATTATAGTGATGTCCTCCAAGATCCTCTAGCCTGGTTATTCAAACATCCATGTAATATGCTATGAATGGACTTTGTAGTTGGAGGTAAGATTACTAAAAACTTGATCTTAATTACGAGAAATTATCCTGTAATATCCAGGAGGTAAGCCCAATGTAATCACATGGACCTTTAAAAAGGAAGAGAAAGGCAGAAGAGTCATTCAGAGATGCAGCAGCAGAAGAGACAGGAGAGATGAAGCAGAAATAGAGATCAAAGACATTCAGGGTGTGAGTGAGAAGGGCTTGATCTGCCATTGCTTATTTTGAAGATGGAGAAAGAGTTCTACGACTCGTAGAATGCAAGTGGCATCTAGAAACTGAGAATGACCCTTGGCCAATAGCCAGCAAAACATCAGGGACCTCAATCCTACAACTGATTGGTGCTGAATTCTGCTAACAGCTTGAAAAGGCTTGAAATAGATTCTCCCCTAAAACTTCCATAAAGAAACACAGACTTGCTCACACATTGATTTGTGAAACTCAGAGCAGAGAAAACTCCCAAACCCACTGGATTTCAGAGTTGAAGATTTGTGAGATAATAAATTTGTGCTGTTTGCCACTGTTAAATTTATGGTGATTTGTTATAGCAGCAATAGAAAACTAAAACAATATCCCTTTTAAACTTTCATGCCTCTTGCATGCCCAATTAAGATAACAAACAGGACAGAAGAGCAGACAAATTCAGCTTCAAAGCCGACCACACGTGCAGGAATCACTAAGTATTTGAGGTCAGAAAATAAGATGATAGAAACTCAACAGGTGGCAGAAATTAAACCTGATGAAAGAATTAATGGAAAAAGAATTAAGATTAAAATATTCATAATTTATATATCTAGCTGTTAACAAAATGTGACATATGTGTATGTACATATGTATATGTATATATGTATGTATATGTGTATATATACACACAAGTGATTTGCTCATGATATACAAGAGAATCAAAAGTGCATAAACTACAGAAATTTTAATTAAAAGATTATTTTAAAGTGTGTTTCTTATGAATAAATTTGTATATCAACTTGGATTAATTTTGGCTGCATATAACAAAAAGACAAAAATAAAATAGGAACTTAAAATGTAGAGGTTATTTTTCAGCTTACCCAAAGAATACTAAATGTGAGATGTCCAGGATTACTACATGAACTTCTGGTACCCGAGAGCCCTGTCGTACCTTTATCTCCCTTGCTCCACACTCCTTATCATGTTTCTGTAACCCCATGCATTCTTCATGATCACAAAGGGCTATGGCGGCTCTTGTGACCACACCCAATGTCCCAGTGGTAGCAAGGAGAAAGTGTCAGATGTTAAGGGGGTCACCTTCCATCTGTATTATCTCAACCCAGTTTCCTGCTTACATCTTAGTGGCCACTCTTTTTCTAATAGAAATATAAAAATATAGTTTATATATGAGTATTGCTGAATGTTTCTAAGCTATTTTGTTTTGAAGGAAAAAGTAAAGATTGACAATGGACTTGACCAAAAAACAATCAGTTCTTTTATCATTAACCTTATATTAACATTGTTTTCAATGTTTTTATGGACCACAACTCTTTTGAAAGTCCATTTTCTCAAAAATTAGTGTAATGCTGTATTTTGTAGACAAAGCACAAAATCAAAGTAAATATTTAGCATCCAAATACCAGTTATGCTTTGCTGAGATATAGTACATGCATACTTCATAAAGCCTATATTGGAACCTGAAATCAAGCATGGCCTTTATCTGTTATATAGTATTTTTTATTAAAAAGTTACTGCAGCAATTTTAATGTCTTGATGATTTTAAGAAACTATAAAATAAGATTAAATTCTAGCCAAATTTTTGAAAACCACATATTCATACTGAACAAGTCAGGATAGGCTAGGTTTCATTGCTCTAGAAAACAAGATCAACAAATTAATAAATGATTATTTGCCATTCACACTACTTGTAGCAGGGCTTTTTGCTAATTGAATTGTAGTCAAGCACAAGGCCAGTGGAAGCTCTATTTTGACACCTGCTTTCACAAACACCTAGATAATGTTAAGAGAGTATGTTGAACTACACACTGGGTCTCAAAGATATACCGCAAGCCATTTAAACATACATTTAACTAGGTCAAAGTAAGTCACATGTTTATGTCTAACTTAACAGCAGGTCAGAGACCACAATCTTTTACATGTGTTGGAAAAATAATTGCATAGGACTAATGGATTTTGTACTTACATTTGTAGGGGAAAATGCTAATTCACTAAATTGTTTGAATAGCCATCTGATGATATGTATTAAAAATCTTTAACTCAATCATGATATTTAACACAGTAATCTTGTCTTAGGGAGCTAATTCTAAGAAGGACAAAACATGCATGTAGAAATTTTTGTACAATTCTTAATAATAATAACAATAAAATGTCCAATACTATGGGACCGGTTATGTAGAGGATGACACATTTTCAAATTAAAATGTTACATTCTGATTCCCTGGGAAATTATCAGATTAAATAATGCATCTAATTTTATATTCCAAAATTCTCAATTAATCCATGAAAACTAGGAATTTTTTTTACTGCGAAATTATATGAGAGTCTGGTATCTGACTTTCAAACCCAAGAAACCTGGATGTAATACATTAGTGGAGAAACAAACAAATTCTAATGACAGAATTCTTAAAAATTGCCCAAAACTGGGAGCACCATGTTCCGCTTCGATTCAAAGTAAAAGGAATACAGGTAAAATAAGGAGGATCGGATGAAAACATGAGAAGTGTTTACATACCTAGATTCCCCCTCTAAATCTAAACCATAGGACAGGAGCCTTTCTTCCACCTAGAATGACATCTGGAGAGGGTAAAATGGACAGTGTTTGAGCTGATGAATGTCAAGAGAATTGAGGGCATGAGTGATTTACTAAAAATTGGGAGAAGACGTGAATAAATGTTATGAACGTAGAAACCTGAACACTCTTCCTCCATTTACACTTCAGAACACTTTGAGAAGGAAGGCTAGAAGACTCTTCTGAAAAATTCAGGTGCAGTTAGATACTGGCCTCTTATCTTGGTGCAACCCCAAAGCAATCCATTGAAATCACTTTCCAGGAAAACTCAAAGTCAACAAGTCCAATACATACACTTTGAGTTTTGATATATACCCATACATATGTATAGTATATATGTATGTATATACATAAGTCCATTTTTTTTTGGCTGTGTGGCATGTGCGATCTTAGTTGCCAGATGAGGACTGAACCCATGACCCCTGCAGTGGAAGCACAGAGTCTTAACCACTGGACCACCAGGGAAGTCCCCAGTTCCCCATTCCTAATCATAGACAGATATCAAGAAATATAGTGTTTGTCAGAAATAGCTTGCAACAAGAAAAATTAAAAACTCAAACAAACAAATGGTGAGAAAAAAGCAACTTAGAGGAAATAAAGAAATTATGAAATAATTATGAAACAATTTCTTTAAGAGTGAAACTCTTTTTAAAGAAGTGTATATGCCAGTAGTTGAAGAGCAATAAGGAAAATAAAAGCCCATTAAAGAACCATACAATATTGTAGTAAATTGATTCCTAATTAAGCAGTGTAGATAATTAGTGCAAGAACAATTACAGAAAGATCTGCCTATCACTGGATGTGACTGGAAAAACTTATAAAGAAACAGAGAAATCAAACTCAAAGCAGAGCAGTAGTTTCCTGTAAGATGTTGACCATTGGACGTGTCTTAAAAAAGAATGGAAATGTCCATACTTAAATGAAATTAACATTTCTCTGCGCTCTTATTGTTACAAGACTCATCCATAATCTTCAAAAGGGGAATATTTTATGCCACATTTCCTAAATTTTACTTAATAGGTTTTTCTTTTCTTTTCTTCCTATAGAATGCATGCCTAAGGAGTGAGAAATGGACTCATGGTTGTTAGGATGCAAGGCTAGAAAGATGGAGAAGGAGTAGTGATGAAGAGGACTGTGTTTCCATGTCCCAGTGTAAGATACCAGCTGGTAGCAAGCAAGAAGGTTTTATTTTAAATGATTTGGGAAAATTGCATATGACTGGACATTTTACATAATCAGTATCTACCTATCTATTTTTAATGGGTTCTAGTGACTACAGAAGACTAAAAACTTTAATATATCTTAGAATAAGCAGTGAGTTTGACAGATAATGAGCGCGAAGAGTAAAGTAGCTTTCTGCTTAAACAGTGCACTCTGGCTCTTCTAAATCAACGGTTACTTTTGTACAGCAAAAATCCTATCGGACATTTATTTTCTGTTTTCTTTCCCATCTTAAGGAAAACTGACCTGAAGCAAAATTTTGGAAAACGTGTTCTGGTTGCTTATTCATTGGACCACACACTGCTATAATTATCTCAGAAACAAAGTCTGCAGTTGCTCTTGGCAGGGAGGAACTTATTCAGGTAGTTATGATTTTTTTTTTAAGTGATGGTGTCCAAAGCCAATTGCACTGGGTCTGGCACATTGTTTAGCACACTGATGGGAGAGAATGAACTCCATTTGCTTCCCCAGAAGTATGTAGAGTGCAGCTGGCACTGGACAAGGGAATGGGCAGCAACACTGCTCCACCGGAGCTCAGATAGCCTCTTTTCCAACCAACTTCTGATTGGAGAAGTCAGCTATCAAATCCTGAAGCTTTTCACAATACATTTAATTTATATAAAACCGTTTTGCTTCTTTACCATACGTGAAATATGTTCACTTACATTTTAAAGCTCTAATTTTAATGTTTACTCAAAACTATTAATCATGTAAGATTATATTAACAAAATATATTTAAATATGTATATATTGTATCATCAACAGGCATTTTAAATCCATGAGTCAACAACTATCTACAAAAGTAGCCTACCAGAAAATGGTTTGCCCTTTCAAAATAATATCCATTTATTTCTCATGACATATAGGGTCAAATATTATTGCATAAATAAAAACAGAAGAAAAGTATAAGCAAAATAATTATGTATTTATGAAAAATAAATCTTTTGTCAGATACATTTTAGGTGTATTTTAATCTTAACTATAAATATAAAATGACATCAGAAGTTTTTGGCCAAATTATCAGTTTCTTAATCTTTATAGTTGACAATATTAATCTTCTAAAGCATATTTTGGTGGATTGCTATTACCCCAGATGGGGCAAAAATGATTGAATATTGCCCTCTCACTATGAAGAGGAAAGCATAACACCTGCTGGACCTTTTGAGTTCCAGAGGCAATTTATTCCACACTTGAACATACTTCTCCAGATTACAAGCCCAATAAAGTACATCATCCACTGGGTTCTGAGGCAAGAAAGTGCTCAGTCTGTGATATAAGTAGCTCTGCCCCTTTGGGAATATTGACTCAGTAGACTTTACTGTTAACGGTATCAGTAACTGGAAAAACTGCTGCGTGTAGGTTATGGCAAGCCCCAGGAGGAAAATCAAAACATGGGCTTTTGAGGATCTGAAGTGAATCCAGACCCTCTGTAGTACAGAAGTGAATACTACTTGAAAAACAACTCCCAGCATGACCTAGAAGACATTAAGCACTTGAACATGGACATCAAGTGACTATGTATCTGGAACTGATGATCACAAACTGGATTCCGTCCTGGCCTCAAATCATAAGATCAGGCAGACTGTGAAGAAATCCACAGCGTGTCAGCCATTGCACGTCTGTAATCAGCAGGTGACAAATCAAGGTGCGTGAGCATAATTCCCTGAACCTTCGCCATTCACTGAGGTTTCAGTAGCACCAAAATCCTCCCTCCTCCGTGCCTATGGAGCAGAAATTCAGCTACTGATTCCAAGTGAGACTTCCCATTGCGTGGTGGACAGCACAGATCATAACTATACCAACCACCAGAAATAGGAACCTATAGACCTGCAGCCACTGCATCTTGTGTGGGTTTGGAGTCGCCAAGAAGGATTCAATACACAAGGCACTGGTCAGAATAATGGCTTTACTCATAGAAAGGAGAAGACTCAGCAAGATCAGCATGTATAATATGCACCAATTTCCCTGGCCAGCAGGTCTCTCTAGATAGCCAATGAGGGCACTGGACTGCATGCACCCCTCTGGGGCTGCAGGCGAAGACCCTGTTCCCCTTCCGCAGGAGGGGGTTTGCTGGGCAGATATACTAGTGGGGCTGACCAGCTACCAAATGACGCACGTGCTCAAGTAATACAAGAAAGTTCACTAGGTACCCAGGACCGGAGAAAAGTTTTTTTCTAGTAAGGAAGAAGAACCTGGGGCCAAGTTACAGCTCCGCACTGGCTTCCACACAGAAGAATGTTCCAGACCACGGGCACTAACTGGGCAATCTCCTCTAAGAGGGCAGCAGCTCGCTGGATGGCTGCTTCTCCCACAATGACCAGATGGTTCATCCTTTCTGACAAGCTGATAGAGAAGGAAAAACCCTAGGCTTGGTTTATAGAAGGGTGGGCAGGTGTGTGGATGCAGACTGAAGATGCAAGCAGCTGTACCCGGACATCACCAGGCAGTGTGTTTGAGAAGTACAGAGTAGGGCAGTCTCTTCAGGGGTGGAGCTTCCCGTGATACATCTAGTCATGCATTTTACATGGACTAGGAAGGGACCCAAGATAAGAATATATGTGGATTCATGTGCTGTGTTAAATGGCTTGGTTGGATGGTCAGGGGCTCAGAAACAGAAAAACGCAATACGGGAGATAAGAAGGTCCCAAGTAGAGGCTAGTTGGTAGATGTATGGAGGTTGTAGTAATGTGTGAAGATCTCTGAACCACATATTGATTTCCACCAAAGAACCTCCACTTCAGGATAGAGATGACAACTCAGCTTCTCCCTTTTCAATCCTGATTCCTTTCTCCCTTTCCTTCCATAGATGTTCCTTCTAATAAATACCCCGAATGCCAAACCCCACTTCAGCTTCCTCACCTGGATGAAGAAATATATAACAATCTCAAAAAGATTAAAAGAAAGTAAGAGAATATTGTGTCATTTTTATGTATATAAATTTGATAATTTGGATGAAATGAGTGAATTTCTTGGAAGACACAAGTCATCAAAATGGATTCACAAAATATTAAAATCTTCATATCCTTATGTAGATTTTAATCAGAACTGCTTAAAAAAAACTCTTTCCTGCAAAGAAAATTCTGGGTCTAAACTGTTTACTGAGATAATTTCAATTCTATAAAACTCCATTACAATACAGAATGGAGGGAACATTCTTTAATGGAACACCTTGTTTTATGAAGCCATTATCCTGACATTAAAACTACAGAAAAACATCACAAGAAGACAGAACTATAAACCAATATCCCTCCTAAATATAGATGAAATAAACAATCCTTAGTAAATATTAGCAAATCAAATCTAAGAAAATGTTAAAAGGTAAATGCACCAAGACCAAGTAGAATGCAAAAAAATGCAATGTTAGATCAACATTTGAAAAATAAATGTAATTCACTATGACAGAAAAAAAAAACTTGCATTTTAAAATCACTGTACTACCTCTGCAGAAGAAGAATTTGACAAAATACAAAATCCACTTCTAATAATAAAGAAAATAAAATTTTTTACAAAATTCGATACAGAAAGTAATTTTCTTATCCTGATACAAGGCATCTATTAAAAATTATAGATAACATTATACTTATTAGTTACAACTAAGGCTACAGGGCCAAGACTGAAAAATCAATTGTACCTTTATATACTAGTAAAAAAGATTGAAATTAAAAGGAACATTGCTATTTACAATAGAAAAAAGGCACTATTAAAAACTCAGGGGTATGTGTGTGTGTGTGTGTGTTACTCTTAGAAATCCACATCCCTTCCAAATTGCAGATAAAATTAAAAAGAGAAAGACAAATATTGTATGCTAACTCACATATACGGAATCTAAAAATGGTACTGATGAACTCAGTGACAAGAACAAGGACGCAGATGCAGAGAATGGACTGGAGAACTTGAGGTTTGGGGGGGGCGGGGGGTGAAGGGGAAGCTGAGACGAAGCGAGAGAGTAGCACAGACATATATATACTACCAACTGTAAAATAGATAGCCAGTGGGAAGTTGTTGTATAACAAAGGGAGTCCAACTCGAGGATGGAAGATGCCTTAGAGGACTGGGATGAGGAGGGTGGGGGGACTCGAGGGACGGTGGGGGGGGAGTTGAGGGAGGGAGGGAATACAGGGATATGTGTATAAAAACAGATGATTGAACTTGGTGTACCCCCAAAAAATGAAAAATAAAAAATAAAAGATTAAATGACCAAAATAAATACAGAAATATACCAGGTTAACTGACTGGAAGACTCAATATTAAGGCACCAGTTTTCCACAAATTAATATGACTTCAAGTCAAGCTCAGTCAAAATTTGAACAGACTTTTTTGGTAGAAATTGATAAGCTGATTCAAAAATATACATAGGAATTCAAAGGTCATAGAATACCCAAAATGATATGATTTAATAACTTTCACTACCTAATATCAAGATTTACTCTAAAACTATAATAAAGACAATGTAGTATAGATACAAGGATAGACATAGATTAATGGAAGAAAACAGTCCAGAATTAAACTCAAATATGTTTAATTGAATTTGACAAATGTTCTAAGGTTATTCAATGAAGAAATTAAGAAATACAGACAATGAATCTTGACCCTTGTTAAAAAGGAAGAAAACTTTCCTCTATCCTTCTAGAGTCCTCTGGCTGGTTTAAGAATTAAATTGAAGTGAGAGAGTAGCATAAACATATATATACTACCAACTGTAAAATTGATAGCCAGTGGGAAGTTGCTGTATAACAAAGGGAGTTCAACTCGATGATAGGTGATGCCTTAGAGGACTGGGACGGGGAGGGTGGGGAGGGAGTCGAGGGAGGGAGGGAATATGGGGATATGTGTATAAATACAGATAATTGACCTTGGTGTACCTCAAAAACTGGTACAAGAGTGTAAAGCAATTATATTCCATTAAAAAAAAGAATTAAATTGACATGAGACAGATTAACAGGAAACAAATCAAATTTAATTTGATACATGTGGGAACATCACATACCTTAGTAGGTCAGAGACCCCACATACATATTGTGTCTTATTTAAGAACGTTCAAAGACAGGTAAAATGAAGTATAGATGCCATCCTGAGATAAAGCATGGGGTAGGGACCTGAGGCTTCCAAGGGCGGGGGGGGGGGGCGGTCATTCACAGGACAATAAGAAGAAGAGAAGATGTTTGGTAATTAGACGTTTGCCCGGCCATATAGATGGAGCTGCTTAGATAAAATCTATCTCTGGTAATAACACTTTAAAAAAATTTCCCTAGTTCTAATTCTTCTAGGTATTTAAATGAGGAACACTCGTTTCTCTTGAGCCCACAGGGTCTCCATTGCCTTTAGCTCAAAACCTTCATGCCAAATTAGCAGATCTTGAAGAGGTCTTTTCTGAACCCCTGCACCTTAATATACACCACACATGAACATCACCATACAATGGGTCATAGAAATAGATATAAAAACTCTTCTAAATGCGAAGAGGTGAACAAGAAATTGTGACCTTGGGGTAGTTCTTAAATAAGACACAAAATACATAAACCATAAACAATTGGTTAATTGGGCTTTATGAAGATTAAACGTCTGCTCCTCTAGAAACATCATTAAGAAAATGAAAAGAGAAAACAGACTTACTATACATGAGTATGAAGAAGAACTTTATCCAAAATGTGTAAACAGCTTTTACAACTCACGAAGAAGACAATCCAAATTTTTTAAGTGGGAAAATATTTGAGCAGTACTTCACAAAAGAAGATATTCAAATGAGAATAATCCCATGAAAAGATGCTTAACACTCCTGGTAATCAGGGGCACCCACCTTAGAGCACATCGAGAGGCCTCAACATGGCAATTAGAATAGTTGTGTTATAAAGGCTGCACAGCACCAAGTGTCAGCCAAGAGATGGAGCATCATTGCTGGTGGGAATACAGGTATTACAATCTTTTCAGTAAACTGTTAGTTTCTCTTTACCATATGGCCCAGCAATTTTATTCCTAGGTATTTACTCAGATAAACAATAAAGAAGAAGGTCTACATAGAGACATAACTATTTTTAGCAGCTTTTTCATAATAGTCCCAGATTGGCTATGACCTATAAGCCTCTCATCTGGGAAATGCATAAACAATGGAATGCTACTTTGCAGTATAAAGGAATATACTGATAAACAGAACAACATATATGAATCTCAAAAGCATCATGCTGCATGAAAGATGGTACACAAAGAATACATATTTTTGATTCATTTACATGAAACTCTTAAATAGTAATTTAATCAATAGTAATTAAAAAGGAAATCTGCCTTTGTCAGAAGTATAGGATCAACCAAGGAGGTGGTGATGAAAATATATTAAACCTTTCATATACTGGTGTTTAAGTGTATTCATTTGTTAAAACTCATTAAACAGTATATGCAATTGAGTGCATTTATCTTTTGTACATTATACCACAAATAAAGTTGATTTTATTAACTTATATGTTCATCTTCCAGAACTTTTCTGGAAGAGCTGAGTTACTGAGAAATATATTGTAGACACAAATCATTTCTTTATGTAACATGAATACAGTCCCTTTAAAAACGCATTCAAAACAGGAGGAACACATGAATTAAAATAGGATTGAGAAAATATATTTTTCATTATTTAAAAATATTTGTAAGGTAGAAATAAATACCTTATATTGTTCATTCCAATTATTATATATTTGTTTGGTAAGTTTGCTACTAAAATTTTCTGAAATGCCTTCTATAAAGGAGTTTGTCATACAGATGTTGATACTTCTTCCTTGTCTAAAAAAATGTGGTTTTGAAGTGATTGTATGTGATTATGTAGTGTATGAAAGCTGATAAATGAAAATATAAGATCATTCTTTTTACTATAAGAGCAACAGTTCAGTGAAACAATCATTTGCTTGAAATTTGTTCAATTCTTTAATTATATATTCATTAATTAAAACATTACATAAAATGCTACAGAACACCTGTTATGTACCAAAACCAACTAGGCACCAGATATGTCCAAGAGAGATTCCCAAGAAATCTATATTCGTGGAGTCTGTAGCCAAGTTCAGAAAATACATGAGTAACCAGGTAATTTTAATAAGGTGTAATAAATGACAAGACAGTGGTACCTGGGGACCACATTTAGAGGAGGACTTAAACCAAGTTTGGAGGCTTCAAGCCCAGTGCTAAAGTATATATGCACATTAGTCAGACTGGGGGTAGGCAACAGAGTATCCTGACAAAAGAGAACCCCAGGCTTAGACAGGGAATAGGAGGAATGTTAAAATAGCTGGATTGTGTCATGTGAATAAGTCGAGGAGGCTGAGGAGAGGCCTGAAGAAAAGATGGAGGAGTAACATCCCCCCAAAATATTTTTCATAACTTAAAATTTCTTTTACATTCAAAGGGGAGGATTAATGAAGTGATTTAAACTGGCAAGTTCAGGACTGTATTTGAAGCTTATATTTTCCTTATTTGTTACATGTTTTCTTTCTTCAAAACCAGTAGTTATTTTAACTTCCTTTTTCTCATGCAACTTGATTTAAGTTTTGAGAAATAAGTGTACAAAATTATCAAATACTCCAACTATATCACTGGGAAAGTTATTTACCAATCCCTAGGCTGTTTCTGTGTTTAAGGTAATTTACTGAAAGACCTTTTAATTTGGTGGCTTAGCTTAAGTTTCATTAATAAACACATAAATAAAGCAACATTATGTTTCTGTATTTTTAGCATTTGACAGGCACATCTTCCAGAATCCGAAGATATGGCAATGAAAATGGCATACCTGCCCTCAACTTTTAGAATGAGAAGATCTTGAAAAATGATTTTTGCTTGATTAAAAGTTTAGTATATATGTTGGTTCTGTTTTGTTTGTTTGTTTGTTTTTAAAATATTTCTCCTTTGCTTCACACTGAGGACACAGACTATCAATATTTTCAGAAGACACAGTGGTTTCATGTTTCAACTGACATAAGAGGGCTCTTTAAATAGCTATAGAAATGTGTTTAGAAACCAACAGGCTCTTCTCAATGCAATATTAATGAACACCTAAATTCACCAGTGACAGTGATTTTTCTTTGCCATCATACAAGACAAGGCAACCCATTCTGCGGGGAAAAGTTCTTCCTTTCCTTTCAGAGGATATTTTAAGGTCATATTGAAGAAGACAGACAAACAACAATCAAATTCTAACCAACGTGTTACTTTGTAAACTTTCCAATTGAAATATTCTCAAAGAAGGAGAAAATCTGATGTGAAAATATTTTTAACTGAGTTTCTGAAATATAGAAAAATATGATGTGGAATCATATCTTCCAAATTAAAAAAGAAGAAAAATTCACACAATGTAGGGTTGTATTATGCCCTAGGTTTTTGCATCGACTGAAAAATTTGACCCAACTTGAACTGCCATTGTCTTTATTTCATATATATACATGAAAAAAAAAATATATATATATATTTTTTCTTGTTAGAATCACAGAGGGACTTCCCTGGCAGTCCAGTGGTTAAGATTCCATGCTTCTACTACAAGGGGTGTGGGTTCAATCCCTGATTTGGGAACTAAGATCCCACAAGCCATTCAGCCAAAAACAAACAAACAAACAAACAAATAAGGGGTCTGGGCTTAATTCTTAAAAAAAAAATAAAACAGAATCACAAAAAAATGGTGATGGGTAAAGCTCTCTGGACAATCCATTTGCAGACAATGCATATTTTAAGGGCACACAGAGGCTGTTTTTCCACATATAATTCACCTGGCTGTGTGACAAAGTCTACAAGCCAATTGCAAATTTCATTTGAGAATGTATTCCTGGAGGTCACTTGAAAATTTTATACTGAAATTGTTTTTGTAAAACTTTCTGAAGGTCGTCTGTTAAAAACTACCTTGTTATAAACAGGGAAGGAGAAAATTTTGAATCAAAATATCACCATAATTTGGAAATGAAGCCCTAAGATATGGCACATTTTTCAATTTCAGTCCACTGAGGTTATGGCAGTGAGAAATATATATTTAGTTAAAGAACCCCATGTTCTTAGGTATTTGTTAGAACACAGCAAGTTTAGCTTGTTTTTCAAAATATAATTACTATTTTATACTTGCAAACTATAATTTATCATTATGCTAATATAATAGTACAACAATACTGAAATCATATACCAAGACATTTTTATGTGGTTATAAGTGTTAAATGTTGAGGTTTCTAATTCATTAAAATCTTTATATTTTATTATAACTATGCAGCACCTATCATAAATAAGCTAAATCACCCATTTTGGTCTTTGCTACCAACTATGACCTCAATGATATTTAAAACTAAACTATTCTCAACTATTTCAATAGCTAGCATCAATATTTCATGTTTTGTTTTCCTCACTCATCTTCATATCATCCCAGAAACCACTGTCCTCACTGATACTTTATGAAGGACACACAGAAAACTATTCAGATGGTCAAAAGAGAGTTCTAAAAAATTTTAGTGGGATTCTCGACTATTTTTTCCTTCCTACTGAAATATACAGTAGCCTATATTTTGAGAAGAAAATAAGGATATGTATAAAACATGTTCATTCACACCTTGGAAGGTTAGTATTTGGGTGCATGAAACTGTGACATGGATTTGAAAGATAGTTCTTATTTTAACTATTGTGCTCTACACTGGAATGAGCAGCAGAGCAACACTTTTTATGATTTTTAAGTCCATCTACAAACCTCTCCTCCCTTTGTTAGGTGTGTCATCAACCTTAGCAAGTGTGTAGTGTGTGCACTGGACTGGACAGCCTGATGTGAGCGTTCATCTGGTTTAGCTGAGCCAGAGTTTACCTTTATTCTCCTTCTAAACCCAATTTAAAATATTCTTGACACTTCAAACAACCGTACACAGACTTACCAGCCTTTTGTATAGTGCAATCAGCTGAGTCTTTTTTATTTTACTTCATCCTAGTACGTTATTGCCTTCTCCAGCTGACTGGTTGCACATTGCCATCCCTGCTTGTTGTATTCTCTGGAAATTGGACTGTGGGACCTTTCTGTGTGATGTTCTACTGCTGATCTGTTAGTATACTTTTTTCTTGCATCTTGCAGCTATGAACTTGTAATTCCTACAATAAAAAATACTATAAACTTAAAGTAACCCCAAACAACAGTGTTTATTTCCAGTTTAGGTTCATGAGATCTTAATTTAGTTATAATATTAGTAATTTTATGCAAAACATAACTCCAAGTCATCATAAAAAATATATGCTTTACACATTAACATTTGGTAGATTCCTCATTGTAAATATAGCTACATGATTCTGTGATTCCCTTATCATTCTCCATACCATTGACTCAATCTGTGTTCATAAGAAAGACCAGTATTCTTGAGAAAATTATTGATCAAAAATAATGGATGTGTAATAAAGACAACTAAGGTTTTTAAGAAAGTAGAAAAATTATCCTACTACACTGTAGCTTTAACTCTGATGTTCATGTGGGTATGGCCCAAGTCTCTTCCCTTCTTTCTCTAACTCCTTAAAGATGTGTACCTCTGCCTCTTTAGTTCTTATCCTTAGAATCAAACATTTTATCATCTCTCACTCTCGTCCTCTTTCTTGTTTTATTTTGAATTGCCTTAAATTTTTAAAAATTCTTTCCTTCTAGCAATCCTACATATTCTTTTTAGCTTTCCTTTCTTTCTGGCCTTTAGGTGGGATTTGGGTTAGAGGCAAATGGTTATGTGGGTTAACAGCATGAGTGCTGAGGTCTGAGGAAATGGGTTTAAAATCAGGCTCTACCCCTTACAAGCAATGATATCTTAGATAAGTTAAATAGTGACTCCGCACCTCAGTTTCCTCATGTGTGAAATGTAAATTTTCATAGCATCTACCTAATAGTGGCTTTTGTGTGTGTGTGTAAAGATTAAATAAAGGCAGTTAAGTTGTAAATGTATTACAATAGTAATTGGTATATAACATGTCCTAAAAACTATTAATATTATTGTATATAAATCCTTCTCTGACTTCTATAGCCTCTCTTTATCTGTCTATATAGTGATTCTTAAAAGAGGGACATTTTGCTCCTGGGAGGACATATTGCAATATTTGGAGACATTTTTTTGGTCTTCACAACTTGGATGGAGATGGGGTGTGACTGTCGTCTAGTGGGTAGAGGCCAAAAATCCTGCCTAAACATCCTGCTATACCCAGAACAGACCCCCATATAATAGAATTATCCAACCTAAAATGTTAATAGTGCCCAGGTTGAGACACTCTGGCCTAGTACAGTGCTGAAAACTGAATTGACACAATCAGTCGATTCATAGAAGAATCCTGGAAAGAGACTGACTCATAAAATCACAAATTATTTAAGGTGCTTATATGGCTTTAGATAATCAAGATGGCATCAGAGAGAGATCCTTTATCAAGGACAGCTGGCAAAAGGGTAACTGTGGTTTATATAACTCCACAGAGCATTGGAACTCATAAAACTCAGAGAAGGGCATACTGTGGCTTAATAAATGGTGAAATTCACTTCTTCTTGGTGCAGTGAGTATCTCATCCCTGGAAAAGTTTTCAAATAGAAAGAGACCATTAGATTTGATCCTTTGACTAAACTTGAAAGAATAGTTTTAATAGAATGAAATACACTTCATCATGTACAATTGCATTAAGTTGAAGAGTTATTTGCTGGGTTAAAATAGGTATTAAGTGAAAATTATATTTTCTGGGAATTTGACAGTCAATATAAGAAAATTAAAGGAAGAATACCCTGAAAAGATGATAGGTTAAGAAATGACTTTAAAATCACTGTAGTAGGATGAAGGAGAAAATTGTGATTGCATATAAAGGGAAAGATGGTATCTGGTTGATCTATTTCAGATGTAAAACAGCAGGTATAATGGCTGAAGCAAAATACAAGGGAATACAGTAGAGGAGAGCATGGAAAGGAAGGATAACTACCTTAGTCCTTGAGAAAAGTAATGATGACTCTTCTGAGACAAAGAGGAATGGTGTAAGAAGATGCAGATATGCTTTCAAGGAGGAGGAAAATCAGTCAAGTTGCAATAAAGCTGAAAATGTATATTGTGAACCCTCTATTGAAAGAACAGCAGAATAAATGGCAAAGGAAAATATAAGAGGCAAGACGAAGTCTTACAGAAGAGAAAGAATAATGTCATCTGCACAGGTGGGCAGTTGTGGAATTAGTACTTCTTTCATCCTAAGGTTTATAATAGATCTATTCAGGCCTTCAGTGTTGGAAACTTAAATAGCAGTTTTTGCCCATAAATTACAGACACAAAAATCTACCTTGTTTGGCATCCTTGAGATGGGGTGCTACATACCAAAACCTCTGATACTGGGGATATAAGAACTGAGGAATGGGACCTAAACAGATCAGTCTTGCACTGAATTCCTACTGTGTCTTTGCTTTTACCTCCTTTATGGCTCTAATTCTGAACCTGTTTCAAAACTGAAAGAAAATTAAGATAAATATCAACAAGGCATGTCATTTTCTTAAGATATTTTAATGCTTAGAATGATACAATTTAAAAGATCAAAAATTGGATTTTAAAATTCTGATTAGAAAGTAGATACATCAATCTAGATATAGTATGGTCAGCTGTCAAGATCCTAACTTTATGACCAAGGTACTCATTGCCCCAGTTGCTAAGTGCTCATGAAGTGCCTTACTTTAAACCAAAGCTGTCTCACCCATGTGTCCCTCCCCATGGCTGGCACTCATCGAGTGACTGGTCAGTTGAATGATACAAATGTTATTCTCCATGACACAATTCCAGACAATTCAGAAGCACCGTGCTGGTTCCAGAGTTCTGCACTGGATAGACTGAGTGGTTTTTTGCTTCGTTTTTTTTTTTTTTGGAAACATCATTGCTGTTTAACTTCTCATTATGCCTAATCCAGATTTCTTTACCTCTTCACAAGGGTTGTTTCCAGACATACGCACCAATAAACTTCCTGCAAGCAAGTCTCGATCTCAGAGACTAATTCTAAGAGAACTGGGTCAAAGACTGTGAATTTTTCTTACACCCAAGAAGAATAAGTAAAAGAATGTTTGTAAAATACTATGAAAAAAGTCAGGAAGCTGGGTGCATTGTATGTTTCAATGCATGCATTTTAAAAAATTCTTTTTAATATTTTTTGTTATTGGTCTTAACATTTTATACAGTAAATGACTACATAGTAGTCACGTTTAATATATTTCACCAGAAGACCATAGGAAAATGTTGCCATTCATTCAGTGGTACCATATTTAAAGACAAAGTTAATTTTTTTGGAGGAAATAAATGAGCTATTTCACTTTTGAGATGACAAATCTAAATTAGTAAATGTGAACAGGAATGTTACAGGGTGCAACATTGATTATTTCTAAACTACGCTGAATAACTGTTATGCTTCCAATGATATAAAAACAACTCAGAGATTTGTAGCATTTGAACCATAATCCAGTGCATATAAACTAATAATCCAGTGTAGTTAGAAAAATCCATTCTATTGGAGGTTCAGGAAAAATTTGGCAATAATGTTATGGCAAGTGTTTTTTTTTTTCACTTCCTTTACTATATTCCTAATTTCTCACACCTCTAATCTGTTGAATACCTTTGAAACCCTGTTGGTATGCAGACCAGACTTGTTTTGAATGGTAAAGGCAACCAGGCTACCTGGAAATACCTCAAAGATAAAAGTGACATAACAATTAGTGTGATGTGATTTAGATAGCCATTGAGAATTTAGAAGAATCACAGTTATTTATATTGTAACACAACTGCCTCCTTTCTTCAATAAATAACATTTCTATAATTGAATTCCCATTAACATTTGTTCATATGATTTTTATTACACTATAGAACACAGTTTTATCATCTGTGCAGACGCTGCCTCTCTTCAAATACGTATGCTCTTGAGGTCAACAGTTTTTTTGTATGCATACAATATGCTATCAATCTTAGTCAGCAAGTGCATATTTTATTGAGATTTTGAATTTTTAATTAGTAGTTACCTGAATAAATTATCTTAATAAAACTAAAATTTGGTAAAATATAATAGTAATTCTTATACATCATAGCATATGAAAATTGAAAATGCACTGGTTTACAAAAGTCAATCTCATGATTTATGGTAAATACTAAAGATGCATAAGCATTTGTTTTGTTCCCTAAAAAAAATGATTTGATGTAATTATTTATGATCTGATGAGAATGATTAAATTTCTCTATTTCATTCTATTTATGGCCTGCCTTTTGAACAGTGAAAAAATTCTCACTCATATGTAATTCAAATTAATTTAAATCAAATGCATTCAATTTGCTTAGAATTTCTGAGATGTGACTTTATGACAATATACTTGTTCTCAAATTATGAAAAATAATATTTTAATATAATAATATTCACTATTAGGTTATTTTGACTGTATAAGAATCCAGTCTATTTGAATACAATTCTTTCAAGTCCCTTGGGTGGGGGAGGGAAACTACTAAGTCTACAATCAATTGAAATGAGCTTTGTGCATTCCTTAAAACTCATTAGATGCACACACATATTAATACATAAAACACAATTTCCATTTCTGTGTGCATTTTCAAGAGCTTTATGATTTGAAAATTTTCAAAGATTAAAAATCCTGTGCCATTGCCCTGATTAATCAGTAAAACAGAGACAATAACTGGAACAATGACTCATTTTAAGGTAAAATTATTTGTTGATAAACATGCATGTACAGTGTATTGTTTAAAATACATTACCACTGGAATATTTCAAGGTTAATACGATGAAAGTGATAGGGTAACTATAGATAAAGAGAAAAAAATCTCTAAACACTGACAAAAACAAAATGAGCAAAGAAAATTTAAAAAGGTGGAGGAACTGCATGAATCTCAAAATACATAATAGATGCAGACTAAACCTCAAGGATTCTCTGCCATATATTGAAGTTTACATAAAATCAAAAGAGCATACTTAACATAGTCAGTTTCTCTTATTAAATGTTACCGAACATGTTATAAATTCAATGCTATAGAAAATAACTAGAAAATATTCTGAGACATTCTCCAATTAACATCCAATTTGCAAGTAGAGTAAAATGAACAAAGTCACCATATAATTCCTTTTATGAAATAAGATTCAATGTTAAAGAAAAAAATGTAGATGAGATTCTGAAAAATTAATTGCTTAATTTCAAAAATAGAAGAGTGTCTGGAAGCCTGAGGAAAATGCAGGAGACATAGGACACTCCACCCCACTGCTTTCAGCGACTTTGTCTTTACCACAGACCAAGTTCTGCAGGGACTATTGCACTGAGAATAAAATAGAAACTTCATAACTCTGTCTTGTTATTTTATTTTTAAAAGTAATCGATGACCTAATACTCACACACACACAGAATTTCAAACCTTAAGATCATGTTCTAACAAAGAACAATAACAGCAATAAAATACTGTTAAAGTTGACAAAGCAGTTTATGAGAATCAGTGAATATCTTTAATGTAAACTATCTTCACTTGATATGAAAAGGAAAAAACAGACCAAACCCAAAATCCTGAATGTTCACTGCTCAAACTCCCTGCTAATAGTGTTTCTCTAACCATGCAGAGTAACTTTTGGTGCTAATATTTATGATGACGAGAAAGCAGATAGAGTTAAAGATCACTTATTAAATAAAAATATCTTGTTTTCTTATGTTAAAAAACAAAATTCAAGAGAGTAAATTGGCTTTATTCAATGATTCATGAATCAGGCAGCATCCCAGCTAGCAGACAGAAAGGAGCTCCAAAGATCTGCAGAAAAGGAAAAGTTTTTCAAGGCAAAATGGGAGGGACAAGGAAGTCAAAAACAAAAGAAACAATCATTTCAGGCAACTCCACCTTCCTTTGGAAGATGAAAGGGGTTAGAAATTCCAGATGGACTGGTTGAGATTACATTCCTGGGAAAGGCTGAAAACGCAATTAGTGTTAGGTATTGTCTTGGTTTGGTGACCTGCATTAGTACAAGTGACTCCATTTTGAGCCTGTTGTCTCTTTTTTTAACCCTTACCATCATCAGTTAACTAAATAAAATATGTGATAAAATAAATGTATACTGCATAGCACTGTAGCTTAATTTCCATGTAAATAATTCAATAGTGCTTAGTGAACAAGAAAAAAGGAGATGCTATTCACCCTATTGTCTAATTATTGTTGATGATATTGTTGCTAAGGTAGTTCATTTCTTTTGACAAAAGTGATTTGAGATAAATCTCTATTTGGAGATGAAAATATAGATAAAATCAAACCTTTATCCAATATAAAAAGAGAAAAGCAAAATATGCAAGTCACATGGAGGTGTACATCTGAATTTTTACCCAAGGAATTAAAGAAAGTTGATATATTTACATAGAACAAAAAATTGAAGTATACATGACTCTGAAAAATAAGACAAATGCTGAAATGACAAAAAATAAAAATAAAAAATCACACTGTGATGAAAAGAAAGTTTGAGAGCTGAAGACAAATTTAAAGAGCAAAATAAATCCACTGCATGAATTATACATAATTAGAAGCTACAAATTTCAGAATTACACACTTCTCTTATCTAATTTGTTTATTTGTTTATTATGGTTTAGGTATTGGAATTTTTCAGTCTTAAGTTCTAGATTCAATCTGTACACCCTCAGCTGTTGATTTTATTTTTTTACAATCTTTCCTTTAAAATAATTCCAGACTTACCAAAAAGTGTGAAAAGGGAACAAAATAATCTTGTATACTCTTCACTCATATCTCCAAAATGTTGATATTTTACATTTGCCCTGTCTCTGTCTTTGTCTGTGTGTGTGCCCACGTGTGTGTGTTTGCAGATATATCTATACTTATGTCTATACATATACAGCTGACTCTTGAACAACACAAGTTTGAACTGTGCACATTCAGTTATACACAGATTTTTTTTCTTCAGTAAAGGTGTATTATAGTACTACATGATCTGTGGTTGGCTGAATCTGTAGATGATGAAACCTGGATACAGAGGGCCAACTGTAAAGTTATACATGGCTTTTTAACTGAGGGATGCAGCCCCAACCCCCACATTGTTCAAGGGGCAACTGTATAGACAGATTGATTTTTCTTTTGATGGTTTGTGTGAAAGTTGCGGGCATGATGCCCTTTTACTTTACTCCAAGTATATTTCCTAAGAAATATTAAAGTACAATTTTCAAACTTAGGAAATAAATATTGATATAATACTATGACCTAATTTACAAATCAAATAAGATTTTGCCCAGAGTAATTAATAAGTATTGCATGTTTCTCATCAAGCTTTTTTGCTCACTAGTCTCAACTATTAAATTTTTAAAATTTAAATTCTTATTATTTTTATGGTTGCCAATTTTTCCCACTGCTTCCCCTTCACATATTCATTAGAATTATACTCTATATAGAAGAAAAGATTTTCTTTCTTTGTGTGCTTGTTTTAGCCAGTATGAATTTATGAATTCTCATTTTATTCTACAGACTATCTTACTTTCTGCTGTAATAGATTTCCAGCTTGCTTTGTTCTTTGTCTTTCTCAGTCCTGAAATAAGAGAGAAATTAATGAGAATGATTATCTAGAGAAATTGGAAATTGAATGAAAAGAATGGGGGTTAGAATGGGATGGGATACTTCTATCAATATACTTTTCCTCATATTTCTCCATTCTAAAACCATGCCAATGCTTTACATATTCAAAAATCAAATCAACAAAGAATACAAACAGAAACAATGAATGACCCTCTGTGTATCCCAAGTGATTAACATAACACACTAAAGGTAAAAGCAAAACAAGCAACAACAAAAACATTAAATTTGGAATGCAGTATTTTTAGTATATGCAAATAGCCCAAAGACAAAAAAAAAAAACCAACAACCAAAAAACAAACAAAAACACCCCAAAACACTAAACATATCAAAAGGGGGAAAGCTGGATTGAATCTTGGGTACTGGATTGGATTAGTAGTATCAGAAAAATCTTCTGTTTTTTAGTATATAGATATTCAAAAAGATACAGATAGAGGTAGAGATATAAAAATAGCTATACTTTTGTCATGTATGTATATATATTACTAATATAAAAAGAATTATATTTTAAGAAGTTTATGTGTGAAGATAGATTAGATTATAGATGGATAGATAGATAGCTCTGTCCCTAAGAAAGTCAAGAAGGAAAGAATGAGATTCTTGTATCAATGAACACACTTAGGACCCACAAACTGTTTTCTACATATTATTTCTCACTTAAAAGTACCATCGTTCCCCATACCTGATTTTACCCATTTCCATTTTAATAAACACTGTTTCTGAGTTCATGTTACAATCAAACATTTGGGTAATTTGAGCATCTCCAAATTAACACTTTCATGACTGACCTTTTGTTTCTTTCCCACTACGTAACTTTTCCACTTCTCTCCATTTTAGTAAAATGGCCCTTCTCCCTCTGTCCTGGCCTTTTTCTCCACTACCCATTTTCGGGTTAAGACAAATCAATGCATTTTCTAGTACACATTTGATCCGATGAATTTTTCCAATCAAAACTCTCTGCTGAGAGGCAGAGGGATGAATATCCTCCAAGCCAAGAAGAAACTTTAAATCTGAAAAATGAAACCGGCATCTCCATAAAGTTTATGAACTTGGAAGTTTATTGTAAGTAACTTACATATAGGCAGGAAGGATGGGGCATATCAAGGATCCAGAGGCATTCGCAGCTGCACTCCACACCACAGAAGGAGGGACAGGGGGATTTAAAAGGACCAAAGCTAAAAACAAAATCTGACTACCAGGCAGAATCACATCCACACTGATGGGAACCAGGTTTTTTCCCTCCCCACAAGAGTCTTATGACCATTGACCTCTGTGTCAGCAAAAGGCATCCTTCCAGTTTTCATATCAGATGAAGGCAAGTTGATTGGGAATTTATCTGGCTTGGGCACATTCCTTGTGAGCAGGCTAAAGTTCAGTCAGGTCAAAAGGGGAGGGGTAGGACTGTGGGCCAAAGATGGAGCTGACAGGAGTCAGTGTGGTTCAGCCACACACTGGCATTACCTTAAACATAGCCAACATCACTTCTCACCTAAACTACAATAGCTTACTAACATATCGCCTCATTTTTAGTCTTGTAAGTTCCCACTTCATTCAGCACAAGTAGCCATGTGTGATGTTGAAGAGTAAAGTTGTTTTATTACTCCCATGCTTTAAGTCTTTTCATGTCTTTCTATTATCCATAGATTAAAATACAAAATCTTTGACTGGCAGTATAGTACACTGATTGAGAACAGACTGGCTAGCCAGATTGAAAGCTTTGAAATCTATCTTCACCACTTCCCAGTTGTGTGGTCTTAAACACATCACTCAACTGCTCAATGACTAACTTTTCTCATTTGTTAAATAAATGTTCATTTTAAACAAAAACACTTCCGGTTTTTTTCTCCAGGAAAAATGGGTTCATTGGGGATAACAAAGAATTGCAATTCAGAGTCTGCCTCCATGATAAGTCTTGTGCAAATCCAGCTCAACAACAAGAGGAAATACAGTGAGGGAAATTAAATTGGAAGAGCTATAGTAAACAAAGAGTCTATTGGAGGAATTGAGAGCTCTAAGTATAGTGGCTTTTCGTCTGCTGACTTGTGACAGCTTCTTGGGCTCTGATACTGTCATAATAGTAGGGTGTGAAATCTTCCCCTTCTGAACTCTCAAGTCTACCATAATTGAGGTTTCCAATGATTAATTTTTACAGTACCTATGCTTTGATTATTTGAAGATTAAAGAATACACATGTGAAGAGTTTAGAGTGTTATCTAGCAAATTGTAATGATAGCAGTCATTACAAAGGCCTGTGCAGTGTAAATAGGCAGTATATTTTTGCAGCATGAACAAAACAACTTCCCCAATCTGAAACTCTCAATTTACTCCAATCACTATAGCTTTTTTCAAATACTTGGACACTATAATAATCTCTTTCAGCCTCTTCTCACATGACACTCCCTCTTCTTGAAATGCTCTCTTCACTACTCAATGTCCAGTCTACCCATCTCCTATTTATCTTTCAATTCTGAAAATGTCATTTTCTCAGGCAGGCTACTGTTTTGATTCCTCAATCTAAATATTAATTTTTACATATAGTAATTTTGCTTGAAAAATTTTTCTTCAGAAGAGCTGTCATAATATGAATATACTCTTTTTAAATATAAATATTTATTTATAAGATACCTATCTCACATTTGGACTGTAAACTTTATAATAATGGGAGTGCAGTAGCTTTTTTTCTACAAAAACAACTTTGTGAATCCTAGCACATCATAAGCATTCAATATATTTTTGCAGAATGGCCAAAACAATCAAATGATGAAGAGATTTGAAGAGAAATTATCCAGAAGCAAGGGGAAAACTAAAAAGAATTGTAAATAGTCATATAAAGTATGATGGATTTGGATACCATATAACAACCTAAACATATGAATAGTTAAGTATGATGAAAATGAAAAAAATTTAATAAAAGAAAAAATATTTCAGATGTATAAAAGAAGTTTGGAATCTACAGATCTTCGAGACTACTTGTAATATCTAAAGGACTCACCATATAGCAGGGAAAATTGATGAAAATGTAAAACTATGAAAACATGGTTGAAATTTGATAAATTTATTTAAGATCAAGATTAAGGAAATTCTCTAACAAAAAGAAAGACCAAATTCTATATATGTCTACAATGGTGGGAATTAATAACAATAATAATAAAACTGTCAAGATGCTAATTTACATTAGAAAATTCTAGAAGGAAATAGTTTGAGAAAATTAGGTAGAAAACAAGCTTTTGTCTTTAGACTAAAAAAAAAATTCCAAAAATTAATATCCTATTACAGTAAAATACAATAAAAATGATAGAACTAGAAAAATAACTATTTTTTTAAAAACAATTTATAACACTTGGATCCAATAGATATACAAGCTGTATGAAAATATACTGTCAAATAACAATAATAAAAACATTCACAGTCAACATAGTCAACACCATATTTATATAAAACTTTTCTCAGGGGTAAATATCCTAAGAGAAAATTTATATGATCATTTCAGTATATGTGTGTCTCTGTGTGTGCGTGTATATGTGTAATTGTGTTGCAAAATATATGTTAAATTTTTACAGCACTTACGGCCAGGAATTAGGATATTAATTAATTTATACTTTCATATCATATTAAAATCACCATCTGAATCTTTTTAAGTGTGTATGTTTTTCTTTTGTAATCTTAAAAGAAACAATTATTTTCATATTTTAAATGAAAGGCAAAACAGTGAGATTCATGCATGTATTTTAAAGCCATTTCTCAAATAAAGTCAATTTGCTTTATAGAGAGAACATTAAATCAGCTGTCAACAAAATCAAAGCTAGAACTTTAAATTTTCATTTTTCTTCCAATGAAGTCTGATGATAAACATTGTATGTTTACGTGGACTGAAGCCAAACAATATTAAAATGAAAATTAATGTCTGAAAGAAACGGAGAGTAATTTTTTTTCATGCAGACAAATCTCCACATTCAAATATCCACACAGAGTAGAATTAAGTTTTGTTTTTATTATACTCATTAAGTTTTTAGGTAAAAATAATAGAAAATCCTGCAATCACTGAGAAAACACAATTACTATTTTTAGATTATTGATAGTCTTGTAAAGATCAGTTGCTTTTATAGTATTTTAGAAACATATAAGAATATAAGAATGCAGTATTGAAGGACTTTTTAAAAACATCTGCTTCATCATAGCTTTAAAATAAAGTATTTTAAAATGACAGAAACTTTCAGTTCTTTATGCAAGAGGTTTTCAGACTTTTAGCTTCAATATATGCATGTGAGTGTGGTATGTGTAATATAAATGTAAAATAAAATATAAAAATATTTTTTCAGGTTCTCTGTTTTTTTGAGCACCCAACTTGCCTCTTCTCCTATGTTACCTGAAGAGTGCAGCTAAGCCATGACCAGTTTAATATTACAAGTAGTTTACTACATAAGATACAGATCATAACTGTAGAAATAGTAATAAAATGAAAAATGGATATTTTTAACTTCTAAAACTAAGATTAATCAACATTGAGGGTTTAAATCGTGCTTTTTCTTTGGTAGTAGCTAAAATTAGCAACATGTTTCCCAATTATTAATTCTAAGAGTATGCCATTAATGATTCATCAGGCTTCTGTTAGGATTCTCTGTAACATGTTTGAGTTTTTTAACACAATATCCTTGGGATTTCGTAGTCATCTGATCTAGGTCTCCAACTGCCTACACACAGCCTTTTAGGTAATTAAAGACCTTAACTGAGTTATTTTGTGAGAAAACTGGGCATCTCTCCAGGTAATCAAAATTACATAAGCAGGCCATACACTGATTAAAAAAAAATTAATTTTTACATGCTTCTATAACATTGTCCTCTCTAAAAGGTCTGAATTTTCCAAAGCAGCTAGAAATAGCCTGGGAATAGAATGTTTTCGAGCATATCTTCCTCCATGTACTCCCTATCATTCATTCAGCCAGTCCTCTTGGATCTAATTCTATTTACTCCAAAATTCACTGGTAACACTCATTTCCTATAATTTGCCTCAAAGATTTTAGCTTTTCATACCAAAGATGGGTAAGCGGCTACAACCTGGTGGAAAGACAATTCTGTTCATGGTGCAAATCAGAGATACCACCACCCATTAGATACTCAAATCAACTCAATCACAGATCTTGCCAGTGTCAAGTTTTACTAATAATTTCAAGAACACAAGCAATGAAGTAGCATAAATGAAGCAGAGAGAGGGCCAGGACACCCTGTCTGGTTCTTAAGGTACTTCCTTCTCACAGCAGACTCAGGTTCTCTGTCTCAGAGTGATAGTTTAGATTCTAAGTTATGTCTGTGTGTCATCTCATGTGGTGGAGATCATTTAGGTGTATCTAACATCTCCATTTTATAACAAGAATGCTACACTGCTTGCATTGCAATTTCCAGAGTGTCCTGTCAGAAATCCACAGATCGTGGTTTGTGTTCTGCTAACAATACTGAATCTTGGACATCATGCTACGAGATTTCCACAGATAAAAACGTCTGCCTAGTAAATATCACTAGTCTATTTACTGGGTGGTCCAATTATCAACAGGATTAGACTGGGTCAGTGGCTTTCTTTTCCCCTGGGGATACTGTCCTCATAATCAGGACGGAAATGGATCACAGCTCTGCTGCTTTGACTTCATTTTCCCCTGGGTGAGCTAGTATGTCTAATTTTAGGGTGAAATAATTGAGCATATTTATTCACATATCTGTGGCTCTCTCCAAAAATGCTCTACTAATATAAAAGATAATATTTTGATGTCCATTTACCTGAGTCTTTAGGTTATCTCCAATAATGTTTTTTCCACTATTTCTTTTAATTCTGTATGTCTAAAAGAAAACTTATTTTCACCTCCAAGAAAATTATTTCACTGTGATCAGTTTGATCTGTCCATTGCTTTTCATTATGATAATTGTTTTCTAGTCATCAAAGTCAAAATTACAGGATTATTAAATATACTTTTTGTATGTAGAGAAGTAAAGCCTAATAAACTTCTGAATTTAACTGGTAGGTATATGCAAAGGTCTTCAAATTTCAAAAGATTTGACAATTAATTTATAGCTTTATTCTATTTGCATTATCTGGAGAACATTAGTCATTTACAATAACTATTTAACTGACACATACTATTATTGTCATGTTCATATGATGATTGATTGCCATTATACTATTGATTTTTTGGTCCTATCTTCTATATGTGGGTGGACTTATTTGCTTTTCTAGGATGTGAAGATATCATTTAGTATACAATGTGATGAAATTAATATTTTTCAGGCTTCATTTGCTACTACAACTTATTTGATGTTTCATCTTCTCCATATGATAATGTGCAGTTTTCTAATTTTGGTTAGCCACTGTTGTAATTGCCATACACCACTCATATTTAAATGCTAATGGAGTGAAATTGCTCACATCCACATTTTAAGAGGTTTAAATATGTGCTACTCACAGACTCCAGGAAAAATGGAGGTTTTAAGAGATAAAAAAGTCAGGACATTTCAACTGAAAACTTAAGTGTAAACAAATCAGTAATGGGAATGCTCAATATTTATTTTTTCTAGTGAATGTCAATCTATAATATAATATGCTGCCTGTTTTTAATGAATGTCGAGGAAATATCAAAATCACACCTCAGAAGGTTATACATCTTATTTTTTTTCCACTTGCTAGTTTTAACAAGTGTGTAGAATGTCTTCGAATATTAAAAAATAAAACAATGAAATTTTAATTTGGCTTATTTGCTTTAAATACTGTAACCTATTAATATCTTGACTCGATAGCATCTAATTTCATAAATCCTAATGTAGCATCATGGTTTATAATAAGAAATAAATACTTGGTCTTCATTTAGCTTCTGGCACAGAGCTTCTAAAACCATTGGAATTCACTGATAAGAGCAAAAAATGTATCTAAATATCCATAACAAATGCCTTCAATCACATATGAGTTGATGTTAATAAGGTGACTTTGGGATTACACCTAAAGATGGGGGCTGGTTGCCAGGGGAACCAACCATGTGATTAGAGTGTTGGAACTTTTAGTTCTACCTCCTGACCTCTAGGGAGGGGCTGAAGGTTGAAATCAATCCCAGTGGCCAATGATTTAATCAGCTGTGACTGTGCAATGAAGTTTCCATAAAATCTCAGTAGCACAAGGTTCAGAGAGCTTCCAGGTTAGGGAACACATGGATATTTGGGGAAAGTAGCACACTTAGAGAGGTCATGGAAGCTCCCGGACCTTTCCCTATACCTTGCCTCATGTATCTCTTCCATCTAGCTGTTCCTGTGTTATGTCCTTTTATTATAAACTGGTAATCAAGTAAGTTTCTCTGAGTTCTGTAAGACACTCTAGCTACTTAATCAAACCTGATGAGGGGTTTGTTGGAACTTCCACTCAATAGTTGGATGGTCAGAAGCCCAGGTGACAATCTGGACTTGCAATTGGCATCTGAAGTTGGTGTGGAGGGCAGTCTTATAGGACTAAGCCTTTAATTTGTGGGATCTGATGCTAGCTCTGAGTAGACAGTGTCAGAATTGAGTTTAATTGTAGGATACTCAGCTGATGTCAAAGAATGTCTTGGTGCTGTGGGAACCTCCCCCCGACACACACACTGGAATTGGTGCTACATTATTTTACCTAAATAATAGAGCATTTTTCATTGCTGCCCTATAAAAATGAGCACCATGACATCCAAAAATATACTTTTCAATGTGTTGTTATTATGCACCATGTTATTCTTAAATATTTTCTACTAAAACAAAAATAACAATACTTACTTTTTTTGATCAATCCATCAATTGAAAGAAAAACTTTATGAGCAGTAAAAAATCATGTATAATTATGTATGAATTAACTAATGTGTTCTCCGCAAATGACTGCAAAGGAGATATGAGTGAGTTTTCTCTAGGTTACACACTCATTAAAAAATATGAAGCCAATATTAGATAAACAAAATTGTTCATTCAAAATTTTTCCAAACAAGATTAAGTTTTTATGAATCTGCTAAACTGAGAGTGAATCACATTAAGTCTGATCAAATTATTGTTTGGATATAAATAGTTAGGGTTTGTATGAAAGACAAATAGTTACATAAGATTATCAAAACATTAACTCAAATTTAAAACAGCATTTAGAAACAGATGATTCTAATGTAACCTCATAGTTTTATCTGTCTTGATTTTTAAATTTCACATAGCATTTAATTTAAATATCATATTATCCAACTTTATTTCAATTATAATACTGTTAGCAATCAATACAATATACAAAATAAGATTTGACATGGACGTGAATTAAATCTATATCAGTCGGGGTTCACCAGAGAAACAGAACCAATGGGATAACAGTATATAACTAAAAGCACATACGTGATTTACTCTAAGGCATTGTCTTACATAGTTGTAGTTTGATAAGTTTGAAATCCATGGGACAACACAACAACGTGGAAACCTTCCCTGTGAAACCTCAGGTTTTGCTCTTAAGGCCTTCAACTGATTGGTTCAGGTGTATCCACATTATGCAAGGTATCTGTTTTATTTGAAGTCACTTGATTGTAAATGTTAATTACATTTACAAAACGCATAGCAACTAATGTTGTCCAAGATCACATCTAGACTAGTGTTTGACTAAACAGCTGGGGACCACAGCCTAAACAAGTAGGCACATACAATTAACCACCACAAAATATTTCTCTGCAGATGTTTTGCCTTGTGAGACAAAGCCTATGCTTTTTCATTTATTCATATACTTATTCAATCGGTCAGAAAACATTTTCTGAGCACTGACTTTGTCCCCTCGAGTATACTAGGGGAGAGAAATGAGGAAGTTTTGATAGGCGCTAAAATAGCATTAGACATTGTCCCAATATTTACATTTTATTCTTAATTTCTGATAGAGCTAGAAAAAGTGATGATCTCTACTATAAAGACTATAAATTCAGACAAGATATAAGAACATACAGATTAGTGCATGTATTAGTCAGTGTTCTCCAGAGAAACAGAACCAATAGGAATATCTATTTCTGTCTCTCTCTATATATTTACATATTAACATGTTTCCTTATTTTTCTATGTATTATACAAATTGGTTAATGTGATAATGAAAATCAAAAAGTCCCACGAACTGCCATCTCCAAGTTGGAGAGCCAGGAAAGCCGTGGTGTAATCCAGTGTGAATCTGAAGGTTGAGAACAAGAAGTGTCAATGCTTGAGGGAGAAGAAGGATGTCCCAGCTCAAGCAAAGATCACATTTCCTCTTCTTCCATCTTTCGGTTTTATGCAGGCCCTTAACTGACTAGACAATTGCCCAACCTTATTGGTGAGGGTGGTCTTTACTCAGTCTACCAATTCAAATGCCAATCTCTCCTGGAAACACCCTCACAAACATACACCAGAAATAATATTTTACCAACTATCTGAGCATCCCTCAGTCTAGGTAAGTTGTCACATAAAATTAACATATTAATGGCCAAGAAATACATGAAAAAAATGTTTAACATCACTAATCATCAGGAAAATTGAAATCAAAACCACAATGATACATCACCTCACATATGTTAGGAAGTCTGCTATCAAAAATACAAGAGATGAAAAACGCTGAAAAGGATGTGGAAAAAAGGTAACCCTTGCACACTGTTGGTTGGAATGTTAACTGGTCTAGTCACTATGGAAAACGGCATGGAGCTTTCTCAAAAATTAAAAAAAGAACTCCCATATAATCCAGCAATTCCATTTCTGGGAATACGCTTGAAGAAAAGAAAACACTATTTTGAAGAGATACCTGCACCCCATGTTCATAGTTCATAGCAGCATTATTTATAATAGCCAAGACACAGAAACAACCTAAGTTGCCATTGATGGACAAATAGATAAAGGAGTCGTAGATATAGATAGAGACAGAGACAGAGATAGAGATAGATATTATTCAACCATAAAAATTATTTAATCCTGCTACTTGTGACAACATGGGTGGACCTTGAGGGCGCTATGCTAAGGGAAAAAAGTCAGACAGAGAAAGACAAATACAGCATGATCTCACTTAGATGTGGAATCTAAAACAAAATGAAAAAAAACTCAAAGGAAAAGAGATTAGACTGTGGTTGATAGAAGCAAGGGTGGAATGGGGGAAATGGATAAACTGATCAAAAGGCACAATTGTAAGTTATAAGATAAATCAGCACTGAGAATATAATTTATAACATGACTAGAGTTCACACAGGTGTGTAACATATATATGTATATATATATGTTGTTAAGAGAAAATCTTGAGTTTTTATCACAAGGGGAGATAGATAGATATAGATGATAGAAAGATGATAGATAGATAGATAGATAGATAGATAGATAGATAGATAGATAGATAGATAGATATAGATAGATGACAGATAGATAGATAGGTGATACATAGATAGATAGGTAGTGATAGACAGACACACATAATGCTGGGTGTTAACTACACTTACTGTGATAATCATTTCATGGCATATGTGAGTCAAGTCAAAGTGTTATCCTTCAACTTACACACTGCTGTGTTGAGTCTATCTCAATAAAACCAGAAGAAAAAAAGTTATTCTAGGCTTTTACTGTAAATACTGGTAAGACATCTTTTTAAAGAAGACTTTGTTTTTAAGAAACAGGCATTATATTATACATGGATAGGACCCTGTGTTCTTATTACTGATTATTTTTTTTATCTACCGCATATACTTCAAAACACTGAAATTACTTAAATATTTGGCTCTGTTGAAAACATATTATTCTGTGCAAGTGAAAATTATTTCATTTTTATTTTGTCACATTCAAAGGTTATGACTGTTTAAATGTCTAAGCAATAAAAAGTAGAAATGTGGTCCTGTTGAAAAAAACCTTAGCACATCTCAGTAAACTTTATTTCCCTATGTATCTACAAACTTCTGAGGCCTCTGTATTACATAGTTGGAAGTGATTCTTGCAAAAGATTTTCTATGTCTAAAAAACCTTTAATTTGTTGAGACCTGTTACTTCAAGTTGGTATTTAAATATTGTACCATATATTCCCCATAATTTTCATGCTATTTTCCCTAAGCTCCATTATATTTGGTTTTTAAATTGAGCCTTCTAAATTGGGTAAGAAAACACATTTTCAGGACTATAATAGAGTCCTTACCAGAGTTGCTTTCCTCACAGTGCTACTGATTACTATATGTATGAGATATTAATATCCATGTGAAATTTATAACAGTAATTTTAATGAGTGAAAAGAAAAAACTAGTCCCATGGAATTCATAATCCAGATAGCATAATGTTGAAAAACAGAATATTCTTGGATAGATTTAAGTTTAGAGTTAAAGAGAGCTGCTTTGTAAAATTCCCAGTTAGAATCAAACATTTCAAAAATATCTCAAAGCTATGAGTCGATTTAAATGTTATCCTTATTTTCCAAATCTCAAATAGACATTCAAAAATTTAATTGTTTTCTTTTATTTCTACCCTATTTCATGCATTTGAAATTTTCAAAGAGCTTTACATTGATTCAAGACAAATTTTTCAAAAATACAATTTTTAATAGTTACACAATTAATTTTGTCTAATTAGTGGCCTTTTACTTTATCTCTTTGAATATATTTTCTGTTTCATCTCTTCAAACTCATCAGTACTGTTTAATATGGAAATACTAGGCAAGTCTCCACACGTTGGACTGCTTCCAAAGAATATTTTCTTTTACTTGACTGTATAACATAGTGTGGTCTTTACTGTGCATTCAAATGAAATGTGCCTGGTAATTCTAGTAGGTTATAACATTCTATCCCTGCAGTGAAGTTACAGCCTTGCTGTGATAAGAAGCAGCATATGTTTTCTACTCTCAACTTGGAAGAATGATTTCCTCACAAGTGATGCTGAAGATACATCATTAACACATGGCTGAAACTGCTTGACTGCATTTTCAAGAAAATTCAGGATACTGTACTTTTTTTTGAAAATGAAGTTTCTCTAGTTTATACTTAATGAAACCTCTCAAATATATTTTAGAAAATGAATCATCCTTTATTTTTTAAAATTGTATAGCTATGCAATCTAATAAGAATTTATTTATAATAACCCATGTATTTTTCAATAATAAATTTAAATGAATTATGACAAAGTAAAATTTTTACAATTTCTTTATGTATTACATAATAATATTCTTTATGCCTTTTATAAAATTCTTTAGTGAAGATAATGGTCACACCTAAACACAAACTGAGTATGTAAAAATAACATAATATTTGCTTATTGGTATAATTTATTTCTCTGGATCACCCATGGCAGATGATCTTATTCATCCAGTCAATAGATATATAAGGAGCAGGAAGGAAACTGGTGAGGGGGAGAGTAGGAAGAGATAAAACTGAGATGGTGTTGGAGGCAATTTTTGTCGGTAGCTATGTGAAGAGAGGGAAGATAACTTAGGGCCTTCTAGAATTTGATTGAGTTGGTGATCTATGGGGGAGTTCAGAGATGAGAGACCTAACCTAACTCATGGTAAAGAATACCTTACTATGTTGAGAATAAACTTAGCAAAAGTGAAAACAAGGAGGTTGGTTGGAAGTGTCTGTAATAACACAGGTAAAAGATGATGGCGATGAGGGTTGAGTGAGGTAGTCAAAGCAGGGAAAGGATGAAAGCCTGGATGTGTTTTGAAGTGAAGCTTGGAATTTCCAGGTGAACTGGATATGTATTATGGTGTGTGAGAGAAAATGAAAAATCTTCTGATTTTTATTTTTTTGGCTTGAGCACCTGGAAAGATGGTGTTGCCATCAACTGAGATAAGGGGAGACTCAAGGTAAAGGAGATATTGGGGGAAATATTAGAAGTTCATTGATGAACATGTTGAGTTTGGGATGCCTAAACATATCCAACTTTAGTAGGTTATTGGGTAAACCAGTCCAGATATGGAAGTAGTATGAACACATAAATTCAGATATACAAGAGCCATAGGTCACATAGCCAGGAACAGATCACTCAAGGAACATGTGAAGAAAGAGGAAAAAAGAACCAAATTCTGAGATCTGAGACAGTCCACCATTGTGATATGGTAGTAATGAAAATGGACTAAGAATGAAATCAATGGGGTAGAAGCAAAGTCAGACAAGTGAGGTCTCCTCGAAACCACGTGAATACATCAGGGAAAAATCATCAAGTGTACTGAATGTTTGTGGTAGATCAAGGTCAGTTTTGTATAGAAATTTATCTTTATGTTCAGCAATGTGAGTTTGAGAAATAGTCACTAAATGTTTGAGTTATTTAAATGCCAATAATTTTGTAGGTGTGATTTTATTCAGTACAATTCTGTTTTGTTTGCATTAGTTCAATGGTTATATGAGTCAATTAGACTAAGATAAGTCAGTTCATATACGGCCATTTAACAGTAACATAATCAAAATTATATTAGAGAATAACAGTAGTTTGGGTACAGTCTTGGGTGGATTATAGAACATTCAATTCCATTTATCTTTGACCTACTTGCTAAGGGTTTCCACACAGTACCCCTCCTTCCCACCATCAAACACAAAATCTTCTGCATACTGGCTCAATTATTTGACAATCTGTAATGCTTATTTCATTAGTATGATCAAGTTTTAAAGTGTCTTCACTTTAACATTTTAGGTTTTTGAAAAATAAATGCTTTAATAAAAATAAGATGTATATAACCAACAAAGTCAATACAATTCTGTTGAATTTTTATAATATTTATTGAGAATATATTGTGTACAGATGTCTACATTAGTTTCTCCAGGAGATACAAAAGTAAACTTTTAATAAAAGGAAAAATAAATTTCATTGCTTCCTTCTTTGCCTATTACATGATAACATGAGGGAAACGAATGTGGAGAGGAGGAAGATATGAACGTCTTGTGGAAGGTCAATACTTTGGTGATATTGGATGTTTCCTTTTTGTTATGGTTGCTTTCACCCTCTTATAGACTTTTTCAAAGTGTTTAACAAAGTTTTTCTTTTATTACTGATCTTCATCTTCATCATTGCTGCAAGATATAGGCATATTTAAGTGGTTCTGACAAACACATTACTTAGAAATTAAGCATAGAAAATGATCCTTAAGAAAGAGAAGCTAGTAGGTATGAGCTGATAAATGAGACACTATTTATCTTAACTGTTCTGTTTTTTTTCCTCCTTCCTCTGCATTTTCAGCTTTTCTGTCTTTTAAATCTACAATATATTCAAAAGAAGCTCCTTAAGTCTCTTTCTCTCTATATCAATCACAGTGTCAGTCCATAGGTTACCTTTTGCCTTTACCGTTGTCATAAATGACTCTTTTGGAAAACTAATCAGTTGGTTTAAGTAGCTGTGGGTGAGCATTGCTATGATAAAAAGGTACAGGTACAAGGTCCCTCATATGAAAATAAAATTGTCATATACATAAAAACATAGGTATAAGAACGAGAAAAAAAAAGGTGTGGAGGAAAGAAAGAAAATGTCTTCGCTTCTTTATCAGTAATAATAATTGTTCTCTATTGATGGATATTATATTTTCTAAGAAAGAATAATATCTCCTGTCTTCTCAGGTTAGGTTCAGATTTCTTTGTCATATACTACTTTCTTCATGTTAGTTGACCAACTATGTTTTTTCTTTCTCTCTGAATAACTGTCCTCTCTCAGTGCTCCTTAATTGTAATAAAAACAAACAAAGCCAAAACAGCATTCTATGAAACTTAACTAAGGCAGAGCCTAAAAACTATGCATTCATGTCTGTACATGCTTTTCTCAGAAGATATTTTTCTTATTACATCAAAATATTTAATTTTATTTTATTTCCAATTATACAAAAATGTCCACTGATATCAAATCATAGATACAAAGGTTTTACACCATCACTTCATACAAATTTTACATCACTTCTATTATTTGAAGCTCTATACTTTCTAAGCTCTACACTTTTTTCCCCCACAAAATTATCTGTAATGACTCACCACATTTCATCTTTGCTCTCATAAAAGGATTTAGAAGAAAAACAGGGAGGCGATATTGCCAACTCAAGCTCTATTCGTTTTTGAGCCCTGCTGTTAATGCAATTTGTTAAAGAGCAGGTTGCAAATGCGAACCCAGAATATTAATGCAAAAACTATTCATTTGGCAAAACCATTCATGTGAAAAATGTGTAAGCAAATGAAATCGAGTGAACCATTTACGCAAAAGCAAAAGCTGTCACTAATGCTTCACCTATCATCTTGCTTAGAGTTTCTGGCTTTGAATATATATTTATCTCTTTCTCTAATAACAGAGTATCTCTTAACACAGAAAGATGTGCCTAGTTTAATGGTGGGGTGGGAAGAGAGACTTGTTGACTCATGAATTTCAGAATACCACAAAACCTTTTAATTCAAATAGCAATTACCTTTATCCAACCTCAACCCCGACCTCAATCTTGCCCATTTTGGGCCAGCAGTGCACTGGAATCAGTGTTCTACATGGCAAGAGCATAAAGAATTGAAAGCTTTCTTGTATTTCCTGGAAATCAGGGGTTATAGGACGTTCTATGCACTTCCAGCAATCAGGAATTGTGGACATATCTATTTAGAATGAAATACTATTGAGTTCGCTGAATTGTAGGAAATATTATTTTATAAATCTTTATTTTCATATTTTCTGGATTTTCCCCCACTCTAAATTCATTACAGCACATTCTGGGTAATTTGACTCTACCTTATTTTAAAGGTTGTGTTTTTGAATAAGATCTTCACATGATTTTTCTCACCTTGATACTTGTAATCTGAAACAGAAAATGCACATATGTAAATATTTGCTTATCATTCTTTTAATAAATACTGACTGAGCACCAACTATAAGTCAGACATTGTGACTGCTGCTGGTGACATTGATGACATATTTAGGGGCAGAAAAAAATACCAGACCTTGTAGATTAAAAGGAGTCTTTGAACTCATCCAGACAAAACACTTCACTTTACCATCAGAAAAACCCCTTTATAACTTAAGGGATTCTTGGTGAGAGAAACAGATTATTTTCCCTGTATTTAAGATGTGATACTTCATTGGCCATGAATTTGTACAGAGCTATTAGCTAGAGTTTCTAGTAGTGATCCTTACATACAATCCTCTTCTCACCCTCATTTTTTTTTAAGAAATCATAAAATCTGCAATACTTAGAACACATTTTATATCTTTGTAGTCAAGTTGAAAATAATGTGTTTGTTTTTTGTTTGTTTTCAAGTAGATGATGTTATTAGAGGAGAGTAGATCTCTCCTCTCCCAACAATGTCAAGTAGAAAGGTTTCACCATTGTGGAACAGAGAGAAAGTAATGAAAACAATGCCTTTGAAAACCTATAAGCTCCCAAATTATATAAATTCTTTAGCCCCTTTCCACTAATTCTGTCTCTTTCTCAACAACCTCCCTCCCTCCAAAAAATGACCATTAAATCTAATATAAATATATCAGAGGCTAGAAAATAGACAAATAATCCTTTGTCTTGATTGGTCCTATCTATTGATATACCATTTCAAATTGATAACATTTTGATTCTTGGCATGTATGCATACAATAAATACAAAATACACAATGGTATGTGAAAATTAACACTCTATTTCTCACATATAGACTGGCTTATATTCAACAGATTTTGCTTTGTTTTGTTTTGTGATATGTATAGTAGCTGCAGGGTATTTTTCAACACCTCTAAAGTTGGCAGTTATTTACTAAACCCATATAGATACTTTAAAAATACTATGCTCCCTGGAAGTGAATGGAAGTTACTGGGTAACGAATAATAATGTTTAATTTTTTACTATTGGTTCTATTTCAAAAACTTTATTACATACTTTACATATGCTATATCATTTAATAGGAATCTATTAGACAGAAAATTTTTATTTTCATTTTATAGATGAAGAAAATGAATATGTAAAAGATTGGTTATCTATGCAATAAAAATAAGCTTACCCTAATATTAGACTTAGGTTTATGCTTCCTCATAGATATATAAATACTTGACCACATATTATATTGTATTTCAGGGCAGACAATATTGTTTCAACAAAATTTAAAACACTTCTGTAATAATCATTTTTAGCTGCAAGCAATCATCACTTATAATTTTAAATCCAACACAGTAATTCATAAATTTTTAAAAACTAAGAAAATATTTCAAAGCATATTCTGCCCATGAAAAAAAGATTAATATGTTGGGTTTCTCAATAACAGATATTGATTCTGATTCCTGATATGATGGATTAAAAACCAACTGGTATGAAATTTATTGTAAAACAGATGAACAAAGCAAAAAATATGCAGGTAATGCAGATGTCACAGATGCAGAAACACTCTGAAAGAAGATGCACATGCACTTTAAGGAGAGAAGGGGAAGTGAGCTAGTCCTTACATGTCTCTGTGAGTCTTAAACTGAAACCAGGAGCAGTCCATGTGGTGTATATGTTACCTGCTGGGTACACACATGGGAGACCAGTCTTTTTCTCCTGGAAAACTGGAAACAGAAGCTGAGTAACTATGAACATTGAAAAGATTGGAAGAATTTCAGAAGGGAAAGAGCTAAAGGGGGATTTTCCAAACTAGGCCCATCCACATTTTGACTTGACAATTAAAAAAGTGTCACTTGCCATCTGGTTCTACAAGAATGAGTCACTAGTCATTGTAGTCACTGACCTTTCACACACCCTGAAAGGAGTCTGGGACAGAGATCAGGAATGAGGCACTCTGTGCTCTGGGAAAAACTGGCAGAACCGGCCTTCAGATAGTTATATATTTTCAGGAGGAAATTTTATCAACCCAATTTCTTGCATCTTCTCATATCTAGAAAATCATTAAAATCATCAGTGCAGTCACCCGCTCCTGGTGACTAGCAGTAACCTTGTATGGAGATGCATGATTGGTTGAACGTACCCACTGTGAAAACCATATGTATACTGACCCTTAGGAGCAGTTCCTCAGAGCTATCTGAGAGGCTGTTTCCCAGGTTACAGTCCTCAGTAAGTCCCCAAATAAAACTGAAGCTCAAATCTTTCGTGTTGTGGGTTTTTTGTTTGTTTGTTTGTTTGTTTTTCCCAGTCGACAGACTGAACGTTGAACCATGGGTGAAACAGATTCTAACCAGTCCAGCTAAAGGAACTAAATCTGAATTGAGACCAGAGATGCTGCTCAAGAAACAGTCCACAATTTAAGTCTAGCTAAATATTTCTTGCTGAAATTAATGAAAAAATGCGGAGCCCCCCCACCCCCCCAAAAAAATAACAGGACTCAGAATCCATACAACTTAACCTTTTTAGTATCAAGGACACAATCAAAATTAACTGAAATATGAAGAAACAAAAAAATGTGACACATTCTCAAGAGCAAAGAATGCTAACTGAGACCAAAAGCTAATTGTCCAAAAATTCTAATTGAGCTATCTCATCTGAAAGATGTTGACACTAACAGACAACATCTTAAAGCATCTTTTGTAACTATTCTCAATCTTACATGGCTTCAGCGAATGCAAATCTCACAGAGGACTCTCAAATCTCAGGGAGGACCAGTGACAACAAAAAGGAACCAAATGGACATTCTTGGACTAAAAAATATTATTAATAAAATAACAAACAAAAAGCTGAGATTGAAAAAAAAGATCAATGCCACCCTCCAGCTGTTATCCTTGCATGAAAACTTGTTTAGGTCACATAACAATAAAATGCAAATGAAATGGTGTTTCAGCATGCAGTGGGAAGTATTCAGACAAGACCATGCTCAGTGATCTTCTGTCAAAAGAAAGCTAACATCAAAGTTTTCTCCTACTAATTTAAGTTTTGAAGATATTGAATAAAATAGGAGTGCTGTTAGAAAGGGTGAAAAATGTTATTGAACAAGATTAAAGAGATAAGAGGCTGAAGCAATTCAGTTCTCTCATTAGTTATATTTTAAAATTCAAGACTGAATGTATGCATATGAAGAATGTGCACTTATGATAAAAAGTCAGGAGCCATCTCAATATCAGAAATCAAGAGTAAGGATAAATCAATTCACACATGATGAGTATGCTCTAAAAATAACAACAAAAAAGGAGATAAAGTTTATAGGATTTCAGAAGATGAATGATCCTAATTAGATGAGAAAGAGTGAGTATATAAGGGGCCTGAAGATTCGCTAAGTTGTCTTAGAGGCTAGTAAAATTAGTGTCATCCTTGAAGACTAGTACTTAGCAATATATAGCTGCCAAATACAGAAGAATGTATTTAACTCTTCTATATTTTGAAAATAACTCTAGTTTTGCTATTACCACCAATTGCATGAAGTCATATTTATGGATATATTCTGAATTACATTTGTAATATATCAATAGTGTGATTTCCTAGCAATCCTTGACTGAAAGATTACTGAATTTTTAATTCCTTGGCATAGAGAAATAAAACTTCCCTAGATCTCGCAGCACTCCTGCAAAGTCTTAGACTCCTGAGGCTCCTATGTAACATGAGATTGTATCTGTAGCCATTAGTCTACTGAATTACTTTGATGATTTGAGGGATAATTACATCCCTTACGTCCCTTAGAAAGCCAAACTAGATCTCAAAAGTAAGCTCCACAGGGTTAGGATGACCAAGGAGCCAGCTTCCTAAGTATTTACATGTGAAAAGGGATAAAGTCCCAAACCCTGGAGACATTTCTATATCTCAAACAAGAGACCTGGACTATCTGGTTGCTGCAGATATTTTGCTTACACATCAATAAATGACTCAAACCTTTTATGGTTTCAAGGAGGCCTGCTTCCTTCCTCTTTGCAAGCAAAGAAAAAAAAATTTTCCCCTTACTCTTCACCAGTGGAATATTTGATCAGTCATATGGGATATTTGGTACGGCTCTTTCTGTGTTACCAAGGAATAAGCACCGGGGCAAGGGGTACAACACAATTCTCTACTGTGGAGTAATTAACAGTAAATCCATTTTTGATCCAGAACATCTCCTGTGCATATTAAATTAATGTGGAAAGAATCACATGAATAAAAAGGAAGAGAAACTAGGATGGTTTTCAATGCTAACTCTCGAAAGGCTGCAAGAAAATAGTGTATTACTTTAAAGACACAGAGAGAGGGTGGTACTCAGCTTAAAATTGTAAATCAGGCCATGTAAAAAAAAAATAAGAATAAGAATACTAAGAAGAGTCTACACAATGAAGAAGAGAACACCAAAAATTTTGAAGAGAACATGGCCGATAGAATCAAAAAGGATAATGGGTTCATGAAAAAAATAATAAATATTCTAGGTACTGAGCCAAAAGAAAGAGATGGCATGGGATAAATGAATGGCAGAATTATGAGGAGATGTGCACAATTATGTCAAAAACTAGACATTTCATTATCTTCTTAATTAGCTAATTAGTTCAGCATATATTTATTACATTATTATCATGTTTCAGGTTGTAAAGAAAAATAAGATTCTCTAGCCTCAAAGAGCTTACACCTAATAGATAAAAATAGACAGATATACATGTAAATAGGTTAAGTAATCATTATTCCTGTGGGAAACATTTGTACATAATATAAGAAAGAAGGTTACCACTCATAGTTTTTGTTGCTGGGGTTTGAGGTTAGCAGTTAAGAAATAAATTCATGGAGCGACTCAGGGATCTAAAATTGGAACTACATCAAGGGTGTCAAAGGCTAAATAAATCTTATTAATTTAGTGTTAGAAAGTTATTGAAGACCTTTAAAAGAGCTGTTTCTGGCCCAGACTTGGTGAATAAAACAGATTAAAATAAGTGACTAAACTAGAGAGTGGAATAAAGAGGGGCTGATCAAGCATTCTATGGCTGTGAAGTTATACAGCATTCTTTGCCTGGATACAAATGTGACTGATCTTTTTTTTTACTGACAGGGCTAATGTAACCCCTTAATCAAGTTATATGTACAGGCCTAGGCTATGTATACATATCTGGAATTATGTCTACAGATCATCAAAATAGTGAAACGTTTTTTTTCTTTTTACATAGCAAACTTGGAATATCTTACTAGCACCCTCCTATATGCAGTAAGAGAAGAAACAGACTATGTTAAGAATGCATTTGAATATAAATATTTGTGTCTGAGATTATCCTAAAGCGCATAAAGCAATTAAAATATTTATGCTATCTTATGTATGATTTATTCAACAAAAATCAATATAAAATCTACTGAGAAAGCAATCTATTTACTAAAGAAGCTGTTAAAATGCCAGGATGGGAGCAATGGCATGCTAATGTCTTGCAGTTTGGTGTAAAACTATGGCTTTTGAGTCCTGAGTCTACTGAGTCCTGAGTTTATTTGCTTCATGACCTTGAATATATGACCTATATCATTTTCTTTGTGTGTGTTTGGAATAGGACAAAGCAATGAGGGGAGGGATACATCAGGAGTTTGAAATTAACAAACATTCACTACTACACATAATGTAGACAACCAACAAGGACCTACTGTAGAGCACAGGGAACTATACTCAATATTTTGTAATAATCTATAAGGGAAAAGAATCTGAAAAAAAGATATATATGTATAAATAACTGAATCACTGCTGTACACCTGAAACTAACACAACATTGTAAGTCAACTATACTTCAATAAAATTTTAAAACATAATGTCTCTTTGTACAAATACAGAGATATAAGAGCTTGATAATGCAGAGCTAATGTGTCCAAACAGTGTCTCAAAATACCCTAGGTAGCACAGAAAGTTCACAAGGGCATGGTGGGATATTTTAAATTTTCAAGGAAACACAATGACTTTTGATGCCCACTGTACGGATTTAAACTCAATGTCACTCATGATTTCAATATTAAATTGGGTCATTATTTTCAATTATATCTTTGCAAACCTGAGTTTCTAAGGGTTGCAAGTATTTTTACACATTTTTCTAAAAACACGTTATTTTGTAAAGACCTTATATTTATTATTATCAAACTGTTTCAATGAACAATGTAAAATGCTTAAAAAAATCATACTTTAAATCATCATTTTGAGTTTTTCAGTTTTTCAGATGATTTTCAATCATTAGTGGTTAAATATATCAGTTTTACCAGTATTTTCTTTCTCAGAATTTTTTGCAGACCCTTTTTTGCCATTTTTAAAAGATAAGCTATTAGTAAAATTAATCTGCTGCATAAAATTACATTATATCATACATACTAAATGGATAAAATATGAGGATGCTTTTGGTACCCTCTTTTGTCTTTTGGGCAATCTGCCATGTTTCCTCTAGAGAACTTTTCCTGTGCTATGTGATACATGCCTGTCTGACTGGCAGACCTACTGAGGGCTCCAGAGCCAATCCACATATAAAATTTTAGTAAAGTTTTCATAGTAGGCATCATTTATTATTTTAGATAAAATGTATATGAATAAACACTATGAAGTTTTCCTCCCATAATACAATCATCTGGACACATATGCTACTCTGATAGACACTGTTAAAGCTCATAGCAATATTCCCATTGAGTCTTCTATACACTTAGCTAGTCAAAAAAAAAAAAAAATTCAAAGGCTTATTCCATTAGGAAGTAACTCTATTTAATACCTTAGATTATTACAACCTTTCACCTTTGCTCTGTTCTACAAAGAACACAGTTAAAGTGTTCTTTGTTTTTCAGGTAAGAGTGAAATAATGTACTCCTAAAAGCTGCCTTTCCAGAAACTTAAAGAGAAAAATCCTTTTGTTATTTTCAGGCAAAATATGTGTTATCTTGTTGCATGAAAAATCTTTCAAATTCTTCTCTACATGCTTTCTATAAGACAAAGTGACACATAGGCAAATTTACTTCCAAAATTCAGAAAAGCCAATATCCCCATATTGCCTAAGTATCTGTACAAACAATTCTCCAGAAATATAAGTATTTATGAGGTAGAGAAAGTATGTGATATGCTTTTAACATAAGCTACACAATGAAACTTCTTCAGCACTGTCAATCAAATAAAATGGTGCATGCATTTCATAATTATAATTGTCTATTTTTACAAAATACAGCTTTAATAGCATTTATAATTAACTATACTTCATTAACATGATGGAGCTGATCAGATACATTTAAAAAACTTAAAGCCCACTGTGTAAAATATACATATGAATATATCTCATATATCTTATTTGGGCTACTTCATATGTTAAAAAAATGAAAAATAGTCTGTTAGACTTTCTAAAAAGACCTGATATCATTAATATTTTATCAGATATAAACAAGTAATAATAATCTAGTACTTTAGGCTATCTCCAAGCAAAAAAAAAATTCCATTAAATTAACTATTGAATAACTGATGTTTCCTTAATTCCTAGGATATTATTTTTCTAGGTCTACTAAAATAAAGTACCACAAAGCTTAACAGAAATTTAGTGTTTCACAGTTCTGAAGGCCAGAAGTCCAGAATCAAGGCATTGGCAGGTCTGATTCCTTCTGAGGGATGTGAGAGATAGTCTGTTCCATGCTTTTCACTCAACTTCTGGTGGTTTGCTGGCAATTGTTAGCATTCCTTGGTTTGTAGAAGCATCATCCCAATCATTACCATGATCTTTGCATGGCATCCTCCCTGTGTGTGTGTCTTTGTGTCCACATTTAATCTTTTATAAGGACTTCAGTTATTGGATAATGACCTCATCTTAACTACTTAGTGTTAAATAATTTTACTTTTTTTATTAAAAATTTTTTTTTCTTTTTCTTTTTTATACATATTTATTTGTGTATAATTGCTTTACAATTTTGTGTTAGTTTCTACTGTACAACACAGTGAATCAGCTATATCTATACATATATCCCCATATCCCCTCCCTCTTGAGCCTCTTTCCCACCCTCCCACTCCCACCCCTTTAGGTCATCACAAGGCACCAAGCCAATCTCCCTGTGCTATGCAGCCTCTTCCCACTAGCTATCTATTTTACAATTGGTGGTGTATATACGTCAATGCTACTCTCTCACTTCATCCCATGCTCCCCTTTCCCCACTATGTCCTCAAGTCTGTTCTCTACTTCTGTGTCTTTAATCCTTCCCTGCCACTAGGTTTATCAGTACCATTTTTCTAGATTCCAAATATATGTGTTAGCACATGGTAAATGTTTATTTCTGACTTATTTCCCTTAGTGTTAAATAATTTTACTTTTTTTAAAATAATACATTCCAATACATAAATTTTAATAAATTCTAAAAATGAATAATTAAATCTAAGAATAAATTCTATTTGGTATAATATGAATTTTGAAGACTGATACATTGCCAACATTTTCCCTCCAGTGTCTTTCTAATTTTATATTATAAGAAAGGGTATTAGAACGCCTCTATTGCCGAGATATTAGTTAAATTGGTCATTACCAAACTTTTAAACTTGTCTTTCCTATTGATAAAATAAATAAAATTCACTTGATAAACATGATTCTTCTGCTTCCAGAATCACAGGTGAGTATGAGATCTGAAGGACGCCCCGTTCTCTAAGATGCATCTCCATACAGGACATGCTCTGAAGAGGTGCTGGTCTCTGGGAAAGAAGCAGATTGTCAGCAAACTTTCCTCTCCCTCACCCCCAGGAAAACAAACAAGCAAACAAGCACAAGTAATAGAAATCTGAGCATGAGGCAGGAAGTAGTCAGAGGCTTGAGTAGCCCCAGCTGGGGCCTCTGAGCCATCCCAACCCAGAGCAAAAGCAGGAGCCTCCCCACCTGCCAACAGTCTCAGCAGGAGAAGCAGCAGAGAAATCCTCTAAGAAAAAATCATACGTAGGGGGTCCATAAATAAAATTGAAATATTACTTCCTAAAGCAAGGTTACCAAATACATAGGAAGGCTAGCCACTGTGCGTGGAATTCAGCAGAAAGTAAACATACATCTATCATCTATCTATATGTATCTATGTATCTATATCTAATTTTACATAATTTCAGACTTAGAGGAAAGTAGCAAATATACTGCAAGAAATTTTGACATACCATTCATTCAATTACGCAAATATTAAAAGTTAACCACATTTCTTTCTTTGACCTTTGTCTTTTTCAACTTGATTCAATTAATTCATACTTCTACACGTTTGAAAAACGGAGCAATATGTAAAAAATGCATTTATTAACCCTTACTGCTTATGCTATATAATTCTATGTAACAGATAGGATCCCAACTATTAAAATACATTGATATTAATTAATTACCTAATATACTCTAATTAGTGTGAGTACATCATTTAACAGGCATTTCTTAATTGGTTGTTTTTCTTTATAATTTAACCATATAACATAATTCAGAAACAGTTCCTGTTATACAAAGTTGCATACTATGGTCACAAAGCTTAAAATTAATTAAAACTTTAGTGCACTTAATGTTACATATAAGCTGTGACAGAAAAAAGATGTTTACTGATATATAAGGGTTTTATTTCCCTTTTTGTTTTATCATATTCTAGAAGAACATTTATAAAATTCAGCCCTATAAATGAATGAAATAAATTATATTTTATAGTTTAATTATAGTGAGTTAGTAGTAACTTGTTGCATTTAAATTATTTTCTTTATGCACACATTTCTAATATATTTACCATATATTCAAAAGTATATCAATACATAAAGTATATACATACACAAACATATGTAATCCTAACTTTATTTACACAGAAAGAGATATATGCACATGAATATAAAAATGGCAAGGAGACACCCAGAGGATTAAAATTCTGAATATTGATTTTTTTTTAATTTTATTTATTTATTTATTATTTTTGGGGGGTACACCAAGTTCAATCATCTGTTTTTATACACATATCCCCGTATTCCCTCCCTTCCTTGACTCCCCCCCCTCGAGTCCCCCCCACCCTCCCCACCCAAGTCCTCTAAGGCATCTTCCATCCTTGAGTTGGACTCCCTTTGTTATACAACTTCCCACTGCCTAGCTATTTTACAGTTGGTAGTATATATATGTCTGTGCTACTCTCTCGCTTCATCTCAGCTTCCCCTTCACCCCCCGGCCCCTCCCAAACCTTGAGTTCTCCAGTCCATTCTCTGTATCTGCATCCTTGTTCTTGTCAATGAGTTCATCAATACCATTTTTAGATTCCGTATATGTGAGTTAGCATACAATATTTGTCTTTCTCTTTCTGACTTACTTCGCTCTGTATGACAGACTGTAGTTCTATCCACCTCATTACATATAGCTCCATCTCATCCCTTTTTACAGCTGAGTAATATTCCATTGTATATATATGCCACATCTTCTTTATCCATTCATTTGTTGCTGGGCATTTAGGTTGCTTCCATGTCCTGGCTATTGTAAATAGTGCTGCAATAAACATTATGGTACAAGTTTCTTTTGGGATTATGGTTTTCTTTGGGTATATGCCCAGCAGTGGGATTACTGTCTTCCAAAGAAGACATACAGATGGCCAACAAACACATGAAAAGATGCTCAACATCACTAATCATCAGAGAAATGCAAGTCAAAGTCACAATGAGGTATCACCTCACACTGATCAGAATGGCCATCATCACAAAATCTGGAAACAACAAACGTTGGAGAGGGTGTGGAGAAAAGGGAACTCTCCTGCACTGTTGGTGGGAATGTAAGTTGGTACAGCCACTGTGGAAAACAATTTGGAAGTTCCTTAAAAAACTACAAATGAATATTGATTTTTAACTTTTAAATTTTCTTTGAACTCATTAAGATGCATAAAGGTCACCAACGCTTTTGGTTCCAGTCTAAGCAAAATATCTATTTGTCCTTTTGAAGACATATTCAGACTTCAAAAATTAAGAATAAAGAATGTATTAGCATAATATGATTTAGCAAATTAGTGTTTATTAATACTCATTTTCCTATAAGGTGTCTATCAACTGTGGTTAATTCTAGACTACATGTTTCCATTACTTCTGTATTTGAAGTTATTATCCTTTTCTCAATTGTGATATAAATATTTCTATCTCCTCCAGTTAGCTGGTAAATACATCATCCTCTACACATACTTATCAGTCATATATCAGTGGTCCTTTTGAAGTCTGTTACCTAGCATCTCCAAGGTATTGTGGTAACATCCTGTAAACAAACTTTACTGTTTCTCAGTAAAACATACATGTTCACATTAAAACTATGAAATAAAGATAATTGATAATTTCACAACCTTTCTGATTATATTTTGCCACCAAATTAGATTCAGGAAAGGACCTTACCCTCCCTGCCTGATGTGTTAGGAAAAAAAAAAAAAAAGGTCTTGTTTTTCAGAAATTTTTAGAATTCAAAATTTTGGATAAGGGGTACTGGAAATATAACAGCAAAGTTTAATTTAGGAAAGATTTTACATATTAACTTCTGTTTCAGAATGAGGGAAGGTGTTTTGAATCAATAATAGCATATGAGAAGAATTAGAAGTGATATCTTTTTAGTACAAGAAACTGAGGAAAATAGTAAGGTCGACAGTTGATTCGAACCAGGCAATGTACTCTTTCTAATAATCATTTTGAGCTTCCAGTGAAGGTGTTTCCCCAAGCTGTACTGATGAATAAATGAGATTTTCTAGACTGTTATTGCACCTAATGTAAATTTTAAACAATTTGTGAACAATTTAATTCCACTTCTGGGGAAAAATTGGAAACCTACACATTTATTGTGTAATCTCATGATAATTTTTCAGCAGTGCTTCTTCTCATTATTAAGTAGTAGAGATTACTGGGGCATTTAATACATATTAAAGACACAAATTACCTCAATAAGTTTCTACAGAAATCAGCAAAAAGAAGAGTTTTAAGTAAAATAACATTTCAGGCATCACCACCTCCTTTCAGCACATACTAAGGAAAGGGTTATTGATGCATTTAACCTAATAATCAAGTTACTTGAAAACCAAAGTCAAAATTAATTTCAAACAGTTTCTATGCCAGAATTTTATGTTTTCTTATATGTTTTCACAATAGATTCAGTAATGTGATTTATAATTGTTCTGAATGTATCAAAGATGTAATTTTTTTTTTTTAGTTTGTTTTGTTTTGTTTTGGCTGTACCATGTGGCTTGCAGGATTTTAGTTCCCCTACCAGGGATGGAACCTGGGCCCACAGCAGTGAAAGCACCAAGTCTTAACCATTGGACCTCCAGGGAATTCCCAAAAATGTAATTTTAAAATACATTCAGATACATTTACTTTTGCAAAAAGGATTTCAACTGTAATATTTTTAGCATCACTTAAAAATAAATATTGTAGTTTGTTGAAAACTGATCATCAAATTAATGATTACTTCAGTAGTAGGAAGTTTACACTAGACAGTTAATTTTCACATATAAAGACCCTTTTGATTGGTATAAGTTAATTTATAATAGTGTATTTTTATCTGTGTTTCTATCTTAGTATGGTGCCTGACATATGTCCAATGCTCAAGATACACTGAGTGAATGAGTGTTGAATGAAACCTGCAGACTAGATTATAGACCATATGCTGGTTTAAGAGTCTGAACTTAAAGCATAGACTTGTATAATTAAAGTAAAAAGAACAATTTCTACTTATTAAGGTATCTTAAAACTCTTATTTTGGAGAATTTAATCTGAATTTTGTGAGTAGATTTTTTAACAGATTAAATACAGAGATATGGATAGCCCAATAGTTCAAAGACATCTGGAAATAGGTTAGACCCCATTTTATTTAAATAGAAAAGAAAGAATCACTTAGTAATCTCTTTCAAAACACACACTAATGCTATAACTGTGAAAAGTCTATTTACTAAGCTAGTTTTCCTTTTACTGCTTTCCAAATAAACTTGCAAATAAGGTAAAATCAATTAAAGTTAATAGAAATTTAAAGTGAGAAAAATACAGAAGAGAGAAAAACAAATCATTCAGCAAAGTATTGGTTGAAAGCAGCAATAGTTTTTCTTCTTAAATAGGATGCAAATGACATTCAGTATATTCCTCAAATTATTTAAGATCCAAGAGGGAAAATGTTAGTGTGCATAGTGATGACTAGTCCTTTATTCTTTCAGTGTGATTTGCACTTTCATTTGACCTCCTAAACAACTCAAGTCAACAGAGCTGGAGCAGATTTTATTTTTTCAATCAAAAGTTTTCATCCACTGTTTTTGTTATTATGCACTTTTGACTCTGCAGTGCTGAGACTTCCTAGCCTCGCTGAAGAATGTGTTTATAGTTTCAGATGGGCACACTCATCTGCAATCATATTTAAAGCTGCAACATAGAAAACAAAATCAAGGTAGCTGATCAGTGCATAGAAAAATTGAGGAAACAACAAAAGCTTGTATACAGCTACAATTACAGCGTCATATAATTAGGAAGTACATTTTGTATCGTATGTCAATTATAGCTCTTTAAAAAAGGAAGTATATTTTGAGTTATCTTCTATGGACTTTGCAGCATTACAGTAAACAGTGATCACGTCTGACAAATATGTACTTTCCATGCAATTTTTTTATATCTACAACATTGAGAAGGTGAATTTTGTTCTTAAGCTATATAAATACTTAAATTTATGGAGCTCTTTACACACTAAGAACTGCTTCATGATTTCTATGATTAGTGACTTAGAATAATGACATAATTTTAATACAAAAATTGAAACAAATTAATATGCTGGGATTGAATTTGGACATCAATTAAGAGTCAAGTCATCTATCTACAGCAAACAAGAGTATATAGTGAGGTGTTTTAATGTATGTGATTCCAGAGCAAACAAACGTATGCACGTAGGTATTTTAATGTATGTGATCCCTGGCATTTATATTTACTATAAATTTTCCCAAATATCTTTATCATCTTGAAGAAAAAATGAGGCGACAAGGTAGAGAAGCAAAGCCGGAGAAAGGGAGAGAAAATTTAATCATTGGAATCATTAATCATAGAATCAACATCTTTTGGGGTTTATTAGTGATGTACTCTATATGTTATTAGGTCCCTCACTAGAAAATTCAATACCTACCTGGTTGTTCCTTTCTCAGAATATATTAATTGTCTCTGTACCTCCCATAATCAGAAAATTTAATTTTATTTATCAAGAATATATGTGTGTATATATATACATATATGTCAAGAATATATATATACATATATACATATATATATAGTGCTAATTCCATGAATTGAATATAAAAGCCACTTTCATTATGTCATAATCCCACTTTGTATACAGGTATATCTCACTGATGGCATTTCGCCTTATTACAGATATCATGGTTTTTGCATATTGAAGGTCTGTGGCAATTCTGCAACAAACAAGTCCACTGATGCCATTTTTCCAACAGCATTTGCTCACTTCATGTCTCTGTGTCACATTTTGATGATTTTTGCAATATTTCAAACTTTTTCATTATTATTATATCTGTTATAAGACTGAGACTTTTTATAGTACCACTGTGTAATCCAGGGAAATTTATTTTCTTAACTTGATACAAACTCATATAGCTTCAGCGCAATGATCAATCTGTATACAAACTTTGCTTTATAAAAATACATCTAAACATACTAGCATACAATATCTGGGGGCTTGACTGATATAGGCTGGTTTTAGCGAATCTTTGTTGGACTTGCTCATGTGTCTGCATTTTGGCTGGTTACTCATATGTTTTCTAACTCCTGGAACCAACAGGTTAGCATGGACAAGTCCTTCTCAGGGCAACCATAGTGCCACAGAATGCCAAACAAAATCACCCAATTATTTGTATTTTCAGCCCAAGCTAGGAATTTGCACACTATCACTTTCACCTTCTTCTCCCAGCCAAAGCAATTCACATGGTTGATCCTGGCATCAAAGGCATAAAGCGCTGAAAAACTGTCTGGCACCTTCCCTGGAAGTGAGTAAAAGTACTATAGGAGATGAAGGCAAACAGAGAAAAATGGAAGCTTTGCTCACAGAGGACCAGTGTGTCATGTTTGAACTGGGCTGCAGAAAAATTGTCCTCAAGGACAAAAAATAAAGAGATGGTATTGGTGGTGTGGCGTAATAGTAGACCTGGGATATTTCATTGCCTCTGACATTTGTGTTATATGTACATATAATATATGTGATTATATCACTTATTCTTTCAGATACATTTAATATCATTCCTCAAATTAGGTTTTTTAAAATGCACATATATTTTAAAATGAGGAAAAAATAAAAGCATCAAGATTCAAGAATGAATACATAAATGGCAATAGCCAGACCATATAAATATATATAAACTCCGACAACAACCTTCATGGCAGCCAGTCCAGGCAGCCAAACCACTACCTATGTATGCAGCAATCAGCCCCAGAGAATCTGTACTTGGTCAATACCTGTCAGTTTCTCTTAGTTTTGCCCTCCTCTTCCCTTCCTCCCCACTTCTAAATCAGGACCAACCAGAAAAAGACTATATACTGCACTACCTAATCACATTGGATGACCTGCTTCCAGTTACCACACCTCCAGCTTCTCCATGCTAACAACTTCCAATCAGGGCACACTTGAAGGCTTCCCTTTGTTTCTACTGTGGGGTTTTCACAGTCCTCTGCCTGCCTTTGAGTTTTGTCAAATGCAAGTGATGGTGGTGGACACTTTTGCAAGCTCTATGAATATACAGCCTTTGCTTATTCTCACTTGGGCGGTCTTCATTTAAAATGAAAGCACAAAAAATATATTATCAAGATAACCCCTTACCTCCTCCCCTTTGGAAACTAGCAAACCAGTTTGCTCTATCTGTAAGTCTCTTTCTGTTTTGTTACATTTGTTTTGTTTTTTAGATTCAATATATGAGTGGGATCACATGGTATTTGTCTTTCTCTGTCTGACATTTCTCTTCGCATAATATCCTCTGGGCCCACCCATGTTGTCACAAATGTCAAGATTTTATTCTTTTATGGCTGAGTAATATTTCCTTGAATATATATACCACATCTTCATTAACCATTCTTCTATCAATGAACATTTAGGTTGCTAAGTTGTTGTTGGCTATTGTAAATAACGCTGCAAAAAATTTAGGGGTGCACATATACTTTTCAAATTAATGTTTTTGTTTCCCAGAGGTGGAATTGCTTGATTGTGTGTTAGTTCCATTTTTAATTTTTTGAGGACTCCCCATGCTGTTTCCCATAGTGTCTGCACCAATTTACATTCTCACCAACAGTGCACTAGGGTTCCCTTTTCTCCACGTCCTCTTCAAATTTCTTATCTTTTTGATGATAGTTATGCTGATGGGTGTGAGGTGATATCTCATTGTGGCTTTGATTTTCATTTCCTTGAAGATTAGTGATATTGAGCATCTTTTCATGCATCTGTTGGCCATTTGTATGTCTTCTCAGGAGAAATGTCTGTTCAGGTTTGCTGCCCATTTTTTAACTAGATTGTTTTTCTGATATTGATTTGTATGATTTCTTTATATAATTTGGATATTAACCCCTCATTGGATATTTGCAAATATCTTCTCCCATTCAGTAGTTTGCTTTTTCATTTTCTTGACGATTTCCTTGTGTAAAAAGCATTTTAGTTTGATATAGTCCCTGAGACATATATTTTAAAGAAGCAGTAAAATTTCTCCTGCTTAGGAAAATCTAAGTTTAAAAATAGTTTTGCAGCTTTAAAGAACAATAGGTGAAAGTTATGTTTACATATGATGAGATGGGAGTTTTAAATAGCATGTTACCTTCTAATGTATTATTCAGAATAAGTCCTCTCATTCAATCAGACTGCACTGCAATTATACATTCTTGTGATTAAGTGGTTCTCTTAAATAGTTATAATACTGCTGTGACTTAAATTTGATGCTTTCTTTACTCCCAAGTGTTAAATTATTTATTGATGATATCATCCAAAAATAGTACAGTTTATGGGATATTCTCTCTGACATGTCTTAATTGTAGACTACATGAAATCAAGCACTTTCTCTGGATTTTTCATATTCTTTCACAACTGTCAAACTAGGGCACCACTCACCATAAGCATCAAATAACAAGACAGTCTAATATGTAATAGCTTTCATTAACAGGAAATAATTTCTTGTGAAATTCTCATGTTATATGGGAAGATGTTGACTTTGAATCTGACATAGAAATAGAGACAGGATAAATTTCTTTTTCTGTGCCATTATGTGAGCTAACATTTATGAAGTTAGTTGTTAACTATTTTTGTTTTCCTTGTGCAAAAAACTTTTTCTTGGGTAATTATTTCTACTCTTTTAGCTTCCTTTGAAATTCATTGTTTCTGTGGGTTTATTGAATTTGTAAGCCTTAAGGAGACACAGTGATTTATAAATAGCCTATTAGAGGCTTAATAGAAATAGTCTGATATTTCACACTTCAATAGCACATTGTTTCAGACTATTTCTGCATAAGTTCTTAAAAATGCAATTTGGTTAAAATATATTCTTGTGCAAAAGATACATATTTTATTCAATTTTTTTGTCATTTTTGTCTGTGTCCCTCCTGGAATCAAATATAACACAAAACAGATATTTGTTTTCTATGAATTGTGATGTATGTGATGAAACATTTATAAAGCTGTGGTTGACAAAATAATACATATTAAAGAGAAAACAAATATTCTTTCAGAATTCAATTTCAAAGATTACAAAAAAGTAGGTTTTTATATTATAAACAATGATTTTATACTACAATGTATTATAGTAATATACAACCTAAACCTTAGAATTTGCCCTCTTAATTTTTACCCTTTAAAATAGTTACATTTTTAAAATTAAGAAATGATTTTAAATGACTTCAGAATGTTTAATTCATACTTACAATGGTATCAAGATTGTTTTGATGCTCTATAAATTCTCACTATTGCTATTAGTGTTAGCACTACTCTTATTAAGGATTACTTAGGAGAAATTTCAGAATAAATCTTCACTAGGTATAAATTATAATATCATCAAGATTCATCTGTTATACCATTTTATGGAAAAGAAAGATGTTTGTGGCATATAAAATTGCTCCATCCACCTACCTACAGAGAAATAAAAATACTTTATAGCTATAAAAATAAGACTAAATCCTTAATCACATTGGTGGTAGTCATTGCATTTAATTTTCCATGGTTCTTTCACAAGTGTTTTATCAATCTCTTTAGAATCCAGTTCTCACATCAAAGTGAAATGATTCAAGTTGAGGTTATATAATTGGTTTGTCCTCATTTGTAGTTATAGGCTAGAAAATCTTAAAAGAAAAATAACCTCTTAGCAAAGAACAAGGGATATGACTGTGCCTTGATATCATAACTGGTGACCTTGAAACTATTCCTCCCTTTGTTTGTTTGCTTGTGTTTTGAAGTGCTTGTTAGTAACTATGGAATAGAGGCTATGGATCCTATTGGGTATTTTTATATATCTTTTCACTGGAAGGAAAATGCTGTAAACTTTGAGTGCAATCCCTGTAATTATTTTCATGCCTATCCCAGTAGTCTGGAAGAGTAAGGAAGTTTACTAAAATAAGTATATCACACTGAAAACAGTGTGGTGTAATGGATGGCAAATTTTGGAAATGCTATTTATAGACCCCTTGCCACTAAACTAGAAACAAATTTACTAGAGCCTCAGGAAGAGAAGTGAGCATATGGCTAATAATGAATTCCTTCATCTCAGTAAAATCTTGGTAAATAGTATTTGAGCAGTGTAATTCACTGCTTTAGTCATTCACCCCTCTCTCTCCTACAAAACAGGATACAAACATTCCAAAATAAATGAGGCTGCATATTGATTTGGCCTTATCTTCTTCTATGGCATTACTGTACCCAGGTTTTGAATTCAATGCTAGAACCAGTTAATTGTTTTATAAGTATACCAAACAATCAGTCATTTAAAAGGAAAGGTACCTTTTTTACATTTTAGCATGGTATTATTTGTTTAACTTACATGCTTACTATAGTAGGTGCGATGATGAGGAACCCGAGAATTGCAAAGTTGCAAACTATATAGGAATGAATATAAATATGAGAGTTAAGGCATAATAATACTAAAAGGACAGGCTAGTAAAATTATGAATAATTCTCTAGGTAGGCAAATTGAGCCTTATGAGACAATATTATAAAATGTTTGGCTAGCATACATAAGGTTATTTGGGTTCCTGGAAGTAGCTTAGAAATCCTCCTAGGAGGAAATTATTTCCAGTAAATGTATGAAAATAATAGTGAGAAATTGCTCCAGTTAGTGATTCATTCAGCTACTCTGGCAACACTGCATAATCAGTAGGTTATATATGTGTTTGGCTAAATAATGAAAGAAACTTGGGATACTGAATAGGAGGAAAAAGAGAGGATAGGAGAAATATTGTATTAAGAAGATTCCAGGAGAGAAAAACTATCCAAATTAATAATTGAAGCAAATATGGTAACCAGGCTTGATAGTATATCCATTAATTAAAATACTTAGTTCTCAAATGGAATATAATAAAAAGTAGAATGGATGGATTAAACTTTTCACACAAATAAACCTACAGCCACTAAATTGGGTACTGAGGGACAGCACTAAGAGATTACAAACTAAACTTTAATTTTAACATCACACCTTATTTTGGTCTTTTTAAGGCGGTAGAACTTCCAGCTATGGCCAAGTGAGATGTCTGACAAGTCTTCTCTTCACCAAGTAGCTATAAAACTAGAAAAAAATATGAAATAGAAATTATTTTAGTGTTCTTGTATTTGACCAAAGGCATAAACCAAATTAAGAGGCATTTATGCTTGAAAACTTAACTGAACTACAACTAAGAACAGTAGGAATCTGTGGCACTTGGCCTGGGGCTACCTACACTTTTTTCCTTACACTCATGCTTATACTTGGTTAGCAGGAGACTTTTTCCAGGGTGGAGAAAACTATGAGGACTGGTAGCTTTTCTGCTATGGTTAGAGGGGACTCATTTGATTTAAAGCAATGAGCACTGCCAATACCCAGCATCATAATCAGTGTATGTGACTCCTCAGAGGCAATAGGAACACAGGCTCATTCTATTAACCTGAGATAGTGCTCACAGTTAGAGAAAGAATATCTTTGACTATGGCTTTGCACTTGTGCAGTGGAGAAGAGAGAGGATCCAACCTGTTGACACACTCCTGGTATACTTTGTGGCTATCCACAGGGGTACAGAAGACACTAGAGAACACAGAAAGAAGAAATATCCATTGAGGACTTAAAAATGGTTTGAACTTTAAATATGCTCCCCTATGCAGATACAGATCTATTGACAGAGTTGGAAGGATTATTGCCTATATTGCTTAAAAACAACCTCTGGGGCAGTGGTTAAGAATCTGCTTGCCAGAGAGGATCAAGATGTTGGAGCAGGAGGACATGTGCTCACTCCCTCTTGCAAGAGCACCTGAATTAAAACTAACTGCTGAACAATCATTGACAGAAAGACACTAGAACTCACCAAAAAAGATACCCCACATCCAGAGACAAAGGATAAACTGCAGTAAGAAGGTAGGAGGGGCTCAATCACATTAAAATCAAATCCCATAAATGCTGAGTGGGTGACTCACAAGCTGGAGAACAGTTATACTGCAGAAGTCCACCCATTAAAGTGAGGGTTCTGAGCCCCAAGTCATGCTTCCCAACTTGGGAGTCCAGCAATGGGGGGAGGAATCCCCAGAGAATCAGACTTTGAAAGCCAGCGGAATTTAATTGCAGGAGCTCCACAGGACTGGGGGAAACAGAGACTCCACTCTAGGAGGGCACACAAAAAAGTGTGCTCACCAGGACCCAGGGGGAAGAAGCAGTGACCACATAGGAGACTGAACTAGACCTACCTGCTGGTGTTGGAGGGTTGCCTGCAGAGGTGGAGGGGGTGGCTGTGGCTCACCGAGGAGACAGGGGCGCTGGCAGCAGAGGTTCTGGGAAGTGCTCATTGGCGTGAGCCCTCCCAGAGTCTGCCATTAGCTCCAACAAAGTGTCTGTGGGCTCCAGTGCTAGATGGCCTCAGGCCAAATGACCAACAGAGTGGGAACACAGCCCCACTCATTGGCAGACAAGCAGATTAAAGTTTTACTGAGCTCTGTCCACCCAGCCCTACCCACCATCAGTCCCTCCCATCAGGAAGCATGCATGAGCCTCCTAGATAGCTTCCTCCACAAGAGGGCAGACAGCAGTATCAAGCAGTAACAGCAGTATTTCAACTCATGGAACTGAAAACCACAGCCACAGAAAGATAGAAAAAATGAAGAGGCAAAAGACTTTGTACCTAATGAAGGGACAAGCTAAAACCCCAGAAAAACAACTAAATGAAGAGGAGATAGGCACCCTTCCAGAAAAAGAATTCAGAATGATGATGGTGAAGATGATCCAGGACTTTGAAAAAGACTGGATGCAAAGATCAAAGAGCTTACCAAAGACCTAGAAGAATTAAAGAGCAAAGAAACAGAGATATGCAACACAGTAACTGAAATGAAAAATACACTAGAAGGAACCAAAAGCAGATTAACTAAGGCAGAAGGGCGAATAAGTGACCTGGAAGACAGAATGGTGATAATCACTGATGCAGAAAAGAATAAAGAAAAAAGAAAGAAAAGAACTGAAGACAGCCTAAGAGACCTCTGGGACAATGTTAAATGCACCAACAGTCACATTATGGGGGTCCCGGAAGGAGAAGAGAGAGAGAAAGGACCCAAGAAACTATTGGAAGAGATTACAGTTGAAAACGTCCCTAACATGGGAAAGGAAATAGCTACCCAAGTCCAGGAAGCACAGAGAGTCCCAGGCAGGATAAACCCAAGGAGAAACACACCAAGACATATAGTAGTCAAACTGACAAAAATTAAAGACAGAGAAATGTTATTAAAAGCCACAAGGGAAAAACAACAAATAACATACAAGGGAACTTCCATAAGGGTAACAGCTGATTTCTCAGCAGAAACTCTGCAGGCCAGAAGGGAGTGGCATGATATATTTAAAGTGAAGAAAGGGAAGAACCTACAGCCAAGAATACTCTACAGAGCAATGATCTCATTCAGATTCGACAGAGAAATCAAAAGCTTTACAGACAAGCAACAGCTAAGAGAATTCAGCACCACAAAACCAGCCCTACAAGAAATGCTAAAGGAACTTCTCTAAGTGGGAAACATAAGAGAAGAAAAGGACCTACAGAAACAAAAACAAAACAATTAAGAAAATGGTAATAGGAACATACATATTGATAATTACCTTGAATGTAAATGGACTAAATGCCCCAACCAAAAGACACAGACTGGCTGATTGGATATAAAAACAAGATCCATATATATGTTGTCTACAGGAGACCCACTTCAGTCCTAGGGACACATACAGATGGAAAGTGAGGGGATGGAAAAAGATATTCCATGAAAATGGAAATCAAAAGAAAGCTGGTGTAGCAATACTCATATCAGATAATATAGACTTTAAAATAAAAAACATTAGAAGAGACAAGAAAGGACATTACATAAAGATCAAGGGATCAATCCAAGAGGAAGAGAAAGCAATTATAAATATACATGCACCCAATATAGGAGCATCTCAATATATAAGGCAAATGCTAACAACTATGAAAGAGGAAATCGACAGGAACACAATCATAGTGGGGACTTTAACACCCCACTTATACCAATGGACAGGCTGTCCACACAGAAAATTATTAAGGAAACACAAGCTTTAAATGACACAATAAATCAGCTGGATTTAATAGATATCTATAGGACATTGCATCCAAAAACAGCAGATTACACGTTCTCCTCAAGGGCACATGGAACATTCTCCAGGAGAGATCACATTTTGGGTCAGAAACCAAGCCCTGGTAAATTCAAGAAAATTGAAATCGTATCAAGCATCTTTTCTGACCACAATGCTATGAGATTAGAAATCAATTACAGGAAAAAAACTGTAGGAAACACGAACACATGGAGGCTAAATAATACGCTACTAAATAACCAACAGATCACTGAAGAAATCAAAGAGGAAATCAAAAGATACCTAGAGACAAATGACAAGGAAAACACAATGATCCAAAACCTATGGGATGCAGCAAAGGCAGTTCTAAGAGGGAAGTTTATAGCAATACAATCCTACCTCAAGAAACAAGAAACATCCGAAATAAACAATCAAATCTTACACCTAAAGAAACTAGAGAAAGAAGAGCAAACAAAACCCAAAGTTAGTAGACAGAGAGAAATCATAAAGATCAGAGCAGAAATAAATGAAATAGAAACAAGAAAACAATAGCAAAAATCAATAAAACTAAAAGTTGGTTCTTTGAGAAGATCAATAAAATTGATAAACCTCTAGCAAGACTCATCAAGAAAAAGAGGGAGAGACACAAATCAATAAAATTAGAAATCAAACAGGAGGCCTTCCTAGGTGGTGCAGTGGTTAAGAATCTGCCTGCCAATGCAGGGGACATGGGTTTGATCCCTGCTCCAGGAAGATCCCACATGCCATGGAGCAACTAAGCCCATGTGCCACAACTGTTGAGCCTGAGCTTTAGAGCCCATGAGCCACAACTATTAAGGCCATGTGCTGCAACTACTGAAGCCCACGTGCCTAGAGCCCATGTTCCACAACAAGAGAAGCCATGTGGCAATGAGGAGCCTGCGGACCACAATGAAGAGTAGCCCCCACTCACTGCAACTAAAAAGAAAGCCCAGACACAGCAAAAAAGACCCAACAAAGCCAATAAAATAAATGAATGAATGAATGAATGAATAAATAAATAAATAAATTTATTAAAAAAAAAGAAATCAAACAGAAGTTACAACAGACACCACAGAAATAAAAAGCACCATAAGAAACTACTACAAGAAACTATATGCCAATAAAATGGACAACCTGGATGAAATGAACAGATTCTTAGAAAGGGATAACCTGCCAAGACTGAATCAGGAAGAAATAGAAAATATGAACAGACCAATCACAAGTAATGAAATTGAGACTGGGATTAAAAGTCTCCCAACAAACAAAAGTCCAGGACCAGATAGATTCACAGGTGAATTTTGTCAAACATTTTGAGAAGAGGTAACACCCATCCCTCTCAAACTCTTCCAAAAAGTTGCAGAGGAAGAAACACTCCCAAACTCATTTTATGAGGCCACCATCACCCTGATACCAAAACCAGACAAAGATACTACAAAAAAAGAAAATTGCAGACCAATATCACTGATGAATTTAGATGCAAAAATCCTCAACAAAATACTAGCGAACAGAATCCAACAACACATTAAAAGGATCATCCACCATGATCAAGTGGGGTTCATCCCTGGCATGCAAGAATTTTTCAATATACACAAATCAATCAATGTGATACACCATATTAATAAATTGAAGGATAAAAACCACATGATCATCTCAATAGATGCAGAAAAAGCTTCTGACAAAATTCAACACCCATTTATGATAAAGACTCTCCAGAAAGTGGGCATAGAAGGAAATTACCTCAACATAATAAAAGCCATATATGACAAACCCACAGAAACATCATTCTCAATGGTGAAAAATTGAAAGCATTCCTTCTAAGATCAGGAACAATATAAGGATGTCCATCTCGCCATGACTATTCAACATAGTTTTGGAAGTCCTTGCCACTGCAATCAGAGAAGAAAAAGAAATAAAAGGAATCCAAATTGGAAAAGAAGTAAAATTGTCACTGTTCACAGATGACATGATACTATACATAGAAAATCCTAAAGATGCCACCAGAAAGCTACTTGAGCTAATCAATGAATTTGGTAAAGTTGTGGGATACAAAATTAACACAGAGAAATCTCTTGCATTTCTATACACCAACAATGAAAGATCAGAAAGAGAAATTAAGGAAACAATCTCATTCACCATTGCAACAAAAAAATAAAATACCTAGGAATAAACCTAACCAAGGAGGAAAAAGATCTGTACTCAGACAACAATAAGACACTAATGAAAGAAATCAAAGACGACACAAACAAATGGAGGGACATTGCATGTTCTTGGATTGGAAGAATCAACATTGTGAAAATAACTATACTACCCAAAGCAATTTACAGATTCAATGCAATCCCTATCAAATTACCAACGGCATTTTTCACAGAACTAGAGCAAGAAATTTTACGATTTGTATGGAATGCGAAACACCCCCGAATGGCCAAAACCATCTTGAGAAGGAAAGATGGAGTTGGTGGAATCAGGCTCCTTGACTTCAGGCTATATTACAAGGCTACCATGATCAAGACAGTATGGTACTGGCACAGAAACAGAAATATAGATCAGTGGAACAGGATAGAAAGCCCAGAGAGGAAGTATGGTCAACTAATCTATGACAAAGGAGGCAAGAATATACAATGGAGAAAAGGCAGCCTCTTCAGTAAGTGGTGCTGGGAAAACTGGACAGCTACATGTAAAATATATAAACAGTTCATCCAGCTCAATATCAAGAAAACAAACAACCCAATCAAAAAATGGGCAGAAGACCTAAATAGGCATTTCTCCAAAGAAGACATGTGGATGGCCAAGAGGTACATGAAAAGCTTCTCAACATCACTAATTATTACAGAAATGCAAATCAAAACTACAATGAGGTGTCACCTCACACAGGTCAGAATGGGCATTATCAGAAAATCTACAAGCAGTGAATGCTGGAGAGGGTGTGGAGAAAAGGGACCGTTCTTGCACTGTTGGTGGGAATGTAAACTGATACAGCCACTATGGAGAGCAGTATGGAGGTTCCTTGCAAAACTAAAAATAGAGTTACCATATGACCCAGCAATCCCACTGCTCGGCATATACCCAGTGAACACCATCATTCAAAAAGACACATGCACTCCAATGTTCATTGCAGCACTATTTACAATAGCCAGGACATGGAAGCAACCTAAATATCCATCAACAGATGAATGGATATAAAAGATGTTGTACATATATACAATGGAATATTACTCAGCTGTAAAAAGCAATGAAACTGGGACATTTGTAGAGACATGGATGGACCTAGAGACTGTCATACAGAGTGAAGTGAATCAAAAAGAGAAAAACAAATATCATATATTAACACATATACGCAGACTATAGAAAAATGGTACAAATCAACTGGTTTGCAAGGCAGAAATAGAAACCCAGATGTAGAGAACAAACATATGGACACCAAATGGGGAAAGTGAGGAGGGTTGGGGGGAATGAATTGGGAGATTGGGATACCAAATTGTACACTCTAAATACATGCAGTTTATTGTCTGTCAACTCAATCTCAATAAAAGTTCTTAAAAGAAAAAAGTGTGTGTAGTCTTCGCCTAATCACTAAATTATAAGGAAAGATGGAAAAACCAGATTAAAGTTAGCCTTAAATATAAAGCAAGAATTATTTAAAATTAAATAAAAATGAGCTGAGATGTCAGTAACTGTCCACTACAAGGAAAATACAATTTGCAGTGTTAATCCAGGAAGATCATTTTTAGAAAGGAACTAAAAAGAAAAGAAACAAACAATAAATAAACAACAACAACAAAAAGTGAAAGAAAGAAAAAGAAAGCAATGAAAACATTTTAAGGGAGAAGATATCAGAATTGAGAGTGGATAAAATATATTACCAAAATACTAAATTTTCAACTCAAAATATTATGGGATATGGAAATATGTAAGAAATTGTGATCCATCTTTAGAAAAATCAGAACACTTTATAGAAATTATTCTTGTTCCTACAGATAATTATTTCCCTTATTATAAATATGTTCAAAGAAAAAGAAAATAAAGTCTAAAGAAATAAATTATGGCAATAATAAATTAATAAATAGAGATTTGTTGGGTATTAAAACAATCAAAATGAAGTTATGGAATTTAATAATATGATTTTTTAATCAACTTCAGATTTGTGATGTTATAACACTAAGTGGTACACTTCAATATACATGAACAAAATTTAGCCAGTTTGATGAACAGAGAGGAAAAAAAATGTTGAAGAAAAAAATAAAGGGCCTCAGAGGCCAGTGATAAAATATCAAATATTCTAACATGCTAGCAAATGGAACCCTAAAAAGTGAGGAGAAAGAGAAATGGGTAGAATTGGGTAGAATTTTATGAAAATTTATTGTTAATAAGCATGTGAAAGATGCTCAATATAATTAATCATTAAGAAAATGAAAAATAAAACTACAATGAGATACCCTTCTGTATACCTATTAGAATGGTTGTAATAAAAAAAGAGAGAAAATACCAAGTCAAAACACAAACTGTTCCACATTCTACTCCACTTAAAGCCTTTCCTTAGGAGGCTATCCTCTGCACTGAAAACAATATTAATGCATTTTCTGTTTAGGCTAAAAGCCCTGAATCTGTTGGTATGCTTATTAGAGACTAGGCCTTTGAAAACACTGGCTCAAGAGAACCAACTTAGTTCTCTGGGTTCCATGCTGTGCATCACATTTACCTTCTCACAGGCATGACTGTTTGTATTTATTTGAGAAATATGTAGGAATGTTATATTTGAATCACAGGACTGTGAATTTTCCTAGAGAAATACAGAGAATGTATGTCTTTTAATTTTTAGTTACTACCTAATGCAATAGGTTATTGCAGTAACTTGTTGCATAGGGAATGCAAAGCCTATTCCTAAATATCTCTATATAGTCAAAGTTTTTATTTAAGAACATAAGAATGAAGCATATTAAGTTACATGACAAAGAATGTATACAAATACAAATGGCATTTTTTAGTTTAGTCTACACTTCAATTTTAAAATATTTGTATCAGCTTTTCCCCCACTATATCTAAAGTACGAAGTTTGTGTTTTCTTTTACATGTCATATAGACATATTACATTAAGATGAAAGTTTTTAATACTTCCATACAAAATAATTATATTGTATTAAAACTAATAACAAATATTGAAATTGCTGAAAAATTACAGCTAAATACAAAGCTGCAAAAGAGGAAGCTTCTCTCTCTAATGTCAAGCTATAATTAGATATTCAATCATACATTAAAATATTTCATGATCTTTTTGTAAATTAGAATATAATTACTTTTTAAATTATATCCTAAGATGTCTTTGCAAATTATAATATCTACATTAGGAATTAAAACTAATATTTGTTCCAAACCATTTGGCAAATTACAAATTCGCAGACTTGCATTTAGCCAGCCATGTACCTGTTTGGATAATTTATCATTACATATGTGTTACTTTCTAAAAAAAAAACTAAAAAATGAGATTTAGAATATATAGAAATAAACTAACTGCCTTGCAAAGTTATTATTTCAGAAGCATGGATTTGTGTTTCAAGAGTTCTAAAGAATATCAAATATATATTCCTTTGTTTTATAATACCAACTTGTAAATAATTTAACATAATTTCAGGCCTAAAATGATTAATTATTAACGTGCATAAACTCTGAAAATTCAATGAGTAGAAAATAAATTTAAAAATCACCACCATGATATTCTGTACATCAGCTGACATGGGTGTTGCTTTAAAATTTTGGTAATACTGATAGGTCAAAGTCAGAAGTATTCCAATCAGTTATAATCTTATAGGTTGTTTCTCAGATTAAGCTAATGGATAAACCTCTTCAAAATTAAAAAAGTGATTTAATAATTCAATGCACAAAGAGGCCAATAGATAATTAGTTGTTTTTCAGTAGTCATATAATTTTGGTCCACACAGGGACACTTTTGAGAGGGTAAAGGACTACTATTAATAGTTACGGTAGACAACAGGCACAGCCTGAACTGTCCTGCATCAAATAGGCTATAATGTTCTCTTATTTGGATATTATCTGAGGAGTGCTGCACAAGAAGCCTCATAAGACAGAGTTCTCTATATTTTACAGAATTATCTTGGGTGGTCATACTTGGAGATATTGCAGATTTGGTTCCAGATGACCACAATAAAGTGAATATTGCAATAAGCTGGTCATATGAATTTTTTGGTTTGCCAGTGCTTATGAAAGTTATGTTTATACTATACTATAGTCTGTTAAATCTGTAATAGCATTATGTCGAAAAAAAATGAATACTTTAATGTAAAATTCTTTATTGTTAAAAAGGCTAACCATCATCTGAGCCTTCAGCAAGTCATAATCTTCTTGCAATAGTAATATCAAAGATCACTGATCTTATATCACCATAACAAATATAATAATTTTAGAGGGCTGAGAGAGGGAGGGTGGAAAGGAGTCATGGGAGGGAGGGGATGTGGGGATATATGTATAAACACAGCTGATTCGCTTTGTTGTACAGCTAAAACTGGCACAACAGTGTAAAGCGATTATATTCCAATGAAGAGCTTTAAAAAAAAGTGAAATATTGCAAAAATTAACACAATGTGACAGAGAGACACGAAGTGAGTGAATGCTGTTGGGAAAGTAGCGTTCATAGAATTGTTTGATGCAGGATTGCCACAAATTTTCAATTTGTAAAATAAACCAAAACAAAAACTCAAAACAATATTTGTGAAGCACAGTACAGCAAAACACAATAAAATGCGGTCTGCCTGCAATTTTTTGTTTGGTTCACAGAATCTCTTTTTTCTGTTTTATTGAAGTGTAATCGACAAATAAAATTGTACTATATTTAAAGTGTAGAAAGTGATGAGTTGATATATGTATACATTGTAAAATGATTGCCACAATCAAGTTATTGCATCTATCACCTCATATATTTGCCCCCTCCCCCTTTTCTGGGAGAGAATGCTGAAGATCTACTCTTTTAGCAAATCTTAAGTATACAACACATTATTATTAATTATAATCACTATGTTGTACATTAGATCCTCAGAACTTGATACCACTTTTAATTTCTTTTTTTTAATTGTGTTGAACCACCTTCAGGATGAAATTAGATTAATGTTAGTTATTAATGCAGCTGTTAGACGAAGTGATGCTCATTATTGCCATTTAGCTGTTATGAGTCATGGAAATATTTTTTTCCAAGCATTATGACTTATTCAGTTAATTATTTTACATTTGTTCTCCATTTCTAGTTTCTAGCTAATATTCTCTTCCAGTACTAGTTTCTGTAATAATTACCATGGCCATTTTACAAGAAACTTTAATGCTTTTTATCCAACACAAGACTGATGAGGAAAACAAACCCTCTTGTGGATTGCCCTTTTTGTTATGCTCTCTTCCTAATTACTCATAACAAATTCTATCTTTTGGGAGATAATAAATTAGCAGCTTCCTTGAAAAAAATCACTTCTTATAAAATGAACACATTCGATTTTCCTATCCTTTATTTGATGGCAAAATTTATATTTAGTTGAGTTAAATTCAGACTTTTAATACCCCATTTAGATTTATAAATGAATGGCTGTATAAAGCATGATGTATATTAGATTGTTCATATATATATATACATGTACATATGTATACAGTTTTTCTGTTGAAATAAAACTAACATAAAAAGTGTGTAAATGTACATACAGCTAAATAAATTGTGAAGAAGTGAATCACTATACAATGAAGTAAAAGAATTTACCAGACCCTCAAATCTCCAGCTCATACCCGTTCCCAGTCAGAACTTATTCCCTAGTCCTCCAAGTAAACAATTAAATTGACTTCTCAATGGATATATTATCATTGTTTTTTTAAATTTATCTTAACATAAATGAAATTGTAAAGAATGTTTCCTTTGGCTTTTTTCACTAAGTATTGTTTTTGTATTGTTTTTCAAATTATGCTATCTTGATCCAGTCTTGAGGACCCGGCTAGAGGTTGGTTAGTTCCTCTTTATAAGCAGCTGATTAAGTCCACATCTTAAACACTTCCCTTATCAGGTTCTCATACTCTGAGCCACTGTGCATCAGCACGAATCACCCCAGTGCTAGGTACCAGACAACCAGGGACATCTACTAAGTGTTGGAGACTGCTGAAATTACTCAAAATAGCCGGTGCACAGGAATTCCACAAAACCTAGCTAACCACACCCCACTTGCCATACATCTGCTGCCGCCTACAGCTTCAGCTTGCTGTTACCCTGGGTGCAACCTCTATGTGGCCCTGCTTGGCAGCTCTCTCTCATTCAGAACCATAAATAACAAAATATTCTGCCTTTCATTTATCCCAATGACAGTGTGTTATGTCTCACCATCAAAAGAATCTTTAGATCTTATAAAACAATACAGTTATATGAAGATATAGTTTACCCATTCTTGTACCATATTTCATTTTCGAAATGTGCTAAAATCCACTTGTATTATAACACTGATGCATGTTTTGGTTGTTTTTATTTTGGGTGATTACAACTAATTTCGCTAAACATATTCCTGTACATTTGGGTGCATATGTGCAAAAACTTCTGTGGTGTATATCTAGTAGTAAACTTGCAATATCATATTACCTTTAGTAGAAAATGCCAGTTTCCCGAATAGATTTTTAATCAATTGTCATTCACATGAGCACAAGATGATGGTGGTTATTGCTTCACATGACCTTATACTCACAATTTTATTAATTTAAGCAATTCTCCAGACGTAGGTATTAGTATCTCATATTAGTTTCAATTTGCATTCTCCTGATGACTAATCCAATTGGACCATTTTCATATTTTTATGTTCAATTAGATACCATTTGTGAAGCACCATTTTAAATCTGTCAATCATTTCTTGGGATTCTGTCCTTTTCCTATCATTTAGGAGTTCTTTCTATATTCAAGATATAGCCCTGTGATGGATATATGTGTTACAGATATGTTCTTTCCTTTCATGGCTTACATTTTCATTCTCACTTTTATAAATGATCAAAAATTCTTCATTTTAGTGTAGATGAATCTGTTTTTTTGTTTAAAGCTTACTTTTTTGCCTCATTAAAAAAAATTTCCTCCACCAAGTTTCCTTAAAATATTTTTACACGTTATCTGCTAGAAGCCTTATTATTTTAATTTCCACATTCAGATCTATGGGCTACAGGGAATTTGTTTTTGTTTATTTTACTATACAAGGCTGGAGTTTCATTTCTCTTTCTTCCCCCATGCTGAAACTCAAACAACCCAGGACCAGTACTGAAAACACCGTCTTTTCTCTATTTCTGTGCAATGTCATCGTTGTCATAAAATAGGCATCCCATCGGTATGTGGATTGTTTTTGTTTCCGGACTCCTTATTGATTTAGTTGTTCATGTTCATGTTGCTATCATGTTTCATTACAGTAACTTAAAATATGTTTTGACATCTAATAACATAAGCACATCAATATTCTTCTGCTTCATATTTCTCTTTATTGTCCTTGCCTATTTCTAGTTACTAAAAATATATATAAATCGACTTCTCAATTTCTATGGAAACAATGTATGGAATTCTACTCAATCAATACACAAATTTGGAAAGATCTGACATTTTTCCAATATCAAGTATTGAAACCAAACTGTTTGTGTTAGATACTTTATGACCTATTAAAGTAATATTTTACATGGTTCAACCTAATAACTTCATTTCTTTGGACCTTTAATTTCTCACACTGATGATATGGCTTTCAGTATAAACATCTTATATATTTCTTGCTTTATTGCTCTAGCTACAGTTTCCAGGTCAAAGTTGAGTAGAAGGGTTGACAGTGGCCATCCTAGTCCAGAGGCAAAACTTTCACAAGTTTTTGGCATTAATATGTTGCTTAGTGTAAGCTCTTCTACAGGTCTCCTTTATCAAATGGATGTTGACTATAATAAAATACCTTCTTCATGCTGAGATGATCATTTTGATCTTTGTTCTTCTAATTTATGGAATTATATTATTTTTAATAGTAAATGACATGCATTCCTGTAATAAACCCAAGTTTGTGAGGATGTATTACTATTTTTATATAACTAGACTGGTTTGCTACCATATTATTAAGGATTTTTCATTGATATTCATGGTCTTAAATGTTATTTTGTGCTGTTTGTCACATTTGGTACCTTTGTTATATTTTCCTCCTGAAACATTTTCAGAAATATTTATACTTATTTATTTTTTCTGGATGACCACATGAGACTGCTGTTACTTCTTTCTTAACATTTTAGGGAAAGACATTAGCTCCAGTGATACCATTTGAACTTCATTATGAAATTTCCTTTGTGGGGAGAGTAGATTTTAACTTTAAATTTCTTTGCTAGTTATAGTACACTTCACATTTCCTGCATTTTCTTCTGCCTGTTGTGATAAATAATTGTGTCCAGGATTTGATAAATATGTCCAATTCATCAAAAATGTGAAGTTTATCAGCAGAAATGTTGTATTGTAAACTTTTTACTGTATAAAATATCTGTAACGGTGATCCCTTTTTACTCATGATGTTGGTCTATGTTCAATTCCTCTTTTCTTACTTTACTAAATTTGTTATTTCTTTCATCAATTTTAATGGTGCTTTAAAAGTTAAATTTTTTTTTATTCTATACATTCTATGGCATATATTTTCTATTTCATTAATTTCCGTTCTTCACTTTACAGCCTTGCTTCACTTTCTTACATAGGTAAATAATACAGCCTCTTAAAGTTTCTCTCTCTGTCTCTCATTCACCCCTCTCTCTCTCCAGAATTTCTCATTTGCTGTCTTAAATTCATCATTCACACTCTTTTCAAAGAGCACTTTTAATAAAAATTAATCATGCATGTCTTATTCTGTTCAAATTCATTTAATACCTATTTATTGTATATTGAATCTTAATATGACACACAAGACTTTGAGCTATGCCTTAACTATCCGATACCCCTTCTATATAATTTACCTTGTCTGGTTACTTAGCATTAGTTATTAACTCATTACTTAGCATTATTTTATGTTTTCTTGCCTTCTCAAGTCTGGGAACCACTTTCTTCCTGCTTGGTCTAAAACATACTTGTTCTAATAGTTTGAGTCCTGACTTCTTCAGATGGAAAGTGTACCCTGCACCAGGCCTCTGTAGCATTCCATGGATATATTTAATTTTAGTACTAATGTACTGTGCTGTAATTCCTGATTTTCTTCTCTGAATTTCACAGTAGGTGCTAAATTAAATCTCTCTCTCTCCATCCTTAGCTTTTAACAAAGAGCCTGAGAGATAGGTCAGGTTCCTAAATATGTTAAGTGAATTAATAAATGAATGCATCTCTTTAGAATTAGAAAACTGGGAAAATACTGGCATTACATATTTTTATATTTACTTTTAAAGCAGTATGGAAATTTAAACTTTCTAATTACTTTTTGTAGGTTTAATTTTAAGTTGGATATTTCCTGAAGACTTATAAGGATATACTTTAATTCCCAGAGTAAACAATCTTTAAAATATGATATATATATAGAGAGATTAATTAATTTATTTCTATGAAAGATTTCACTTACTGGTAGAGTCCAGCTGTGCATAGATTTGATAATTATCTTACTTTTTAATCTTTTATTTTAATTGTATATATTCAAAAGGGCATTGGGATCAGTCAGCCTTTTGGGGTAAATATAGATCCTTAACTATTTACAGATATTGTGATTTATAATGAATAGTTGATTATCTTATTCGAAAGGTTCAATTCACCAGAGATTGACTGTATTGCAGTGAACTAATAAAAATGATGTGCTAGACTTTAAAACTAGCGTCTGAGTAATGAGAAACCACAGACACTCTGAAAATCCTAACTAAAATATACCTAAGGTTTTCAGTAATAATTTTACTCACAAATTAGACTCTGATAATTGACCAAGAGCACAACAAAATATCATATGGACTAAATTTATTCCATTTAGACATTTATTTTCCATGAACTGTTTTTCTGTTTTTTATACATATGTATATATTTCTTTACTTTAAAGATCTAAATCATCTTTGTTTTACTGAATTACCACCCATACTTCACATAAACACATCCAGGAATCAAGGTCAGTCTTTTTTTACTGAAACTGCAATTATGTCATATTCAATTCTGAGCAAAAAGCTTCTGTTTAAGTGCACTGTCCTATTATCTATGTGCTCCATTACAGATTGAATGTTATGTCCCATCACAACAGTGACCACAATTCATTCACCTTGTTTTTACTTTTATTCTTTATGATCAACATGCACATTTTTCCCTTCTCACTCTCCATTTCATTTTTATTCCAATATCATAATAGTAAATAATCAATAATATTCCAGACAAATCAAAAGCTTTATTTTTGAAAGTTTTACACTGGCTCTTTTATTTTTGAATCCAACTCCATTTCTACTTTCTCTTATAATAAAAGACAGAGGCAGAGAACAGACTATTGCTTAATTCTTAAGGACATCAATGGTGGTGTTTAAAAAGTACACAAATGTTAAGTATCAAAATAAAAACAAATCAGAATATACATTTCTCCTGCTTATCAGTGTTCTACTGAAATCAGGATCCTTTGTAATTTTTTTATCCTTATCTCAACATGGTGTAGTGGTAAGTTATTACTGTCCTTCCCAACCAATTATGAAAAAAGTTTGATGCCTCCTTTCTCAGATCATCGCATTTTATTTTTGCCCTAAATTAATCACAGATTCTGAAAAAACCAAAGATCGAGTTCACCTCTCTACCATGTATAAATAGAATATTACTGCAATTTTGTTTTTTTTCTATTACCCCAAAGATAACTTCTTAGATTAATAAATTACAAATTAAGCTAAAATCATGACTGGAACAATATGGTAACAATACTTCGACCAGTTATCTACTCACATGTGGATATCATATAAATGTATTGTGTGAACCGCACCATGACCAATACTAGTTTAAAAATTCAAAGTCTTAAAATGTCATTGTTAAGTTGAAGTAGTTAAATGTTCCACTTGCTTTTATTAATATATTATATTTTATATTTTACTGGTTTGTATTTTGATGTTGTTAGCAGAGTGTAGTAGAAAGATATTGAACTTGAACTTAGAAGTTGAGGTTAATGCAAGCTCCTACTTACTAAGACTGTGATTTAAGGCAAGTCACTCAACTTTTCAGATTACAACTTCCTTAGCCATAAAGGAAAGCTGGGGTATGAATTTTTAAATTTAATTTTCTGAAAGATTTTGTTTAATATAAATTCCTTTCCATATACTTTGGGAGAACTGTTCTGACATCAATTGTCTGACACCAACTGGGTACCCTACAACTGAATTTAATTCTGATAGTAACTATACAAAGATCCTACCAGTTAAGGGCAAAGTCTGCCCCTATTTCAGACACCATCCACAAGTCTTGGTGGTGACCCACAATTCCAACCAATTGGCTATAAATTTGGAGATTTCCACAATCCCTTCAGGTTTGAATTTGCTAAAATGACTCACAGAACTCAGTGAAAACACAGCACTTATGATTACAGTTTTATTATGAAGAATACTGGTTGGGAATAGCCAAATGAAGAGACACTTAGGTTTAGGGAAGTGGGGTGCATTGCTTGCATGCCTTATCCAGGTGTGTCACCATCCCAGCACATCAGTGTGTTCACCTACCAGGAAGTTCCATTGAGCCTAAGCATTAGGGGTTTTTCTTAAGGTTTCATTAAATAGGTATAATTGATTAAATCATTAGCCACATGATTGAACTCAGTCTCCAGTCCCCTTCTCCTTTCCCAGAGGTTGGGCTGGCCCAAAGTTCCACATATTCTATCTATATTGTACAGATTTTGAAATCATTGAGAATTGATTTATGGGCTTATGCATATTTAATTTTTGTGAATATTTCATATGTGTTGGAGAAGATTGTCACGTCTCTAGACTGGCATAGTATCCTATAAATGACAATTAAAACAAATCTATATTTTTATATATTTTGAACTTTTAGATATATTTTTATCTCTAAATATATTCCCTATATGTTGTATATATATTCTTATGATAATTAATTTCTCAATACCCCAGTAGGTGATTTTTCACAGTATTTCTACATCTCCTATTATACATTAAATGGTATTCTATTAGATTCTTACATATTTTCTATTTCAATTATGTCTTAATTTTCTTTGTGATTTTTTTGATTGCGATTTTGATGACACTTCATTCTTCTTCACATTACTTTTATTTAAATTTTAACCCAATTAATTTCTCTCTAATGGTTTGGATATTATAATTCCCCCCCCCAATGTTTTAGATTGGTAACACTTGCATTTGACTAAGTATATTTTAAAACTTCACATACTAAAAAAAAAAATCTTCATTGTTAAGTCCCATTTCAAATCTACAAAGAAACTAAAATATTTTTATTTAAACATACACCTCCCAACTTACATTCTAATGTTCATTTTAAAAAGTGTTTAACTTTTAATTTCAAACATAACTTTTGTTGGTTAAATGATTTAGTTTATTTTCTATAAGCATTTTGAAGATGTTTTTCCACTCATCTGACTTTCATTGTGCTGTTCAAAAAATCTTTGATAAATGCAATAGTTTATAATATTTTTTTCTTCCTCTTTGGTATTATTCTACAATAAGTTCTGGATTTCCTTTCATTTTTGACCTCCTTTTTATACACAATTTTATTTCCTATGTCAATGGATATATATATATTTAGCAACTTTCCAAAAAATGTAGTCATTGCTAGCTAAATATTGTTTCATTTTTATTTTTTTCTATTATTTTTTTCCTTACTGTCTCTGCTTAACATATACTGGGTTTTCTTGTTTATCTGCTAGGTCTCTTAACCTGTCTTTTACATCTTCTACTTGCTGTCTATATTCCAGTAATTTCTTCAGATTTAATATTTAGTTCACTTATTCTCTCTTTACTACTTCCAAAATTTCTGTTTAATCCACTTATTGAGTTTTTAATTCCTATAAACGTATTTTTCATTTCTGAAATATAATTTTGGATTTTTTCCATATCAAGTTGTCCTTTTAGACAGTTCTAATTACTTACTAATTTTTTTTGTTCAAAGATTTGTTTCTTTAAATACTATATATATATTTAGATTTTATACTCTATCTCATAACTCATAGGTTGATATTTAACCTGATATTTGTTGTTTCTGTTGACATCCATAGTGTAGGACTTTGTGATATTTGTTTGTTTTACTATGACTAACAGTTGATTTAATATTTAGAAATCCCAAGAAATTAACTTTGGGGATTCTTGTCTCCAAAGACAAACTGAATCCATTCCTCCTAAAAAAGTCACTCGGATCCTACCAATCTAGGCCCAGTAAAGCCAGCATAATACAGGAGTCTCATATTTAGTTTGCTCACATTTTTGGTATGCCCCAACTTTAGACTTTGGATTCTAAATCTGATATTGGCATCCCCCACACCCTGAGAAACCCTGGAATGGATCAAAATATAAATGATACAATGTAGAAGTCTAGGAAATCAATAAAGTAACAATCAAAATGAAAGCATTTCTTAGGAGAGTTTTTTTTTAATTTCATTAGTTTAGGTAAAAGAGAATTAGGAAACATATATTTATGTATCAATATAGATATATATATATATCGAGGAGATAAAAATAATGATAAAAGTAGTTCATACACATCTTGTAAAAGGGAATAACAAATCTGACTCCATATTAGATCTGTTTCTTTTACTTTAACATTTATGTTCTCTTGCTTTTGCTACATGTTAATCACTAAAGGGATGTTGCCTATAGCTTAAAGTAAACATACTGGCCCATCTCCAAGAACCCTGCTCCCCATGTAAAACTACAATAGCTTTGTTCAGCTCACAGGAAACATTCTGACCCAGCCCACCTGTGTATGGCTGCAAGAAAGAAGAAATTAACACATCCCCTCCTGTCCCCGGAAACCAAGAGATATTTGCAACAACTTAAGGCCTTTTTACTTTACCTCCTCACCTCCCCCTTCTTTGTTCTACAAAAAAAAAAAAAAAAAAAAAAAAAAAAATAGCATCCAGACCCCAATAAGATGGTTCTCTAGGACACTGGTCTGCCATCTCCTCGGACTCTTGACTTTCCAAAAAAGTCATTACTCCTTGCCTCAACACCTATCTCCCAATTTACTGGCCTGTCATGCAGTGAGAAGAACAAGCTTGGCCTAGGTAACAATGTCTTTTTTTTTTTTTTAATGCATGCATTTTTAAGGTTTAAAAGTATTCAGGAACTCTTGGTTCCTTTCCCTGCATTCTGCCACATGGGGATTTGTAAGACTGTCTGGGGGTCTTCTCAAATCTTTCAGTCTACTTAACTTTACTGAGAAATGCTACATCTTTTCTCAAGGATCATAATACATGCACAACTTCTTCTCCAGGAGGCTTTAAGTATACCAAGACTGCACTGTGAGAAATGAATCATAAGTGTTCTAGTGCTCTGAGATCACTCTAAACTTGTATGGAATTTCTACATTCTACCTTCCTTTAACATTCTGACTCTTAGCATCAACCACGGATTTATTCTATCATTCATCTCTCCCACTCTAAAGATTTTCCTGTCACATCTTTCTGAGTTATCTTCCCTCCAAGTAGCCAGGAGAAAAATAAAAGTATCTCTTAAATTATTCTGCATTTTCTCTACCAAGTTGCATGTGATATGAAGCACTAAGCAGAATACATCTGGCAATATTTTAGATTTCAAAAATCTTTCTCCTTTCCAAAAGCCTTGTTCATTTATTGCACAACATTGGCTTTAAATCTATGGCTTCTTTTATGCTTTTTAAAAAGAATCTATTCAACTGGCTTCTTCATTTTCTCTGGTTAATTTGTGTCCTCTGTTAGTTGAGGTAATAAAACTCACTCAAGTTCTAATTTTAGACATTGGAACACTAAAAATGAACAAATAAAATTTAAAAAAACCTACAGATAAAAATAAATTGCTTTGAATAATAAATATATCACTAATATTCCAAATATTATATGGGTAAAAAAAAAGGTCATGTAATTTCTTTGCATAATATCCAACACTGATTTTTCTTCACCTATAAAATAAAGCAAACATTCCTTCAAATTGTATAAAAATTCCTTTAACTTTATCTGATTCTCTGCTTGTCTCTTCAGAATTCTCAGTAGTCACCCCTTCCCTAACCCTCACAGATAGATCTTATTGTAAAGATTGATAAAATTGCATGCAGTTCTGGAAAATAGCAAGCTATTGCAAACTTCTGAATCTCACATTTGTATTTCACTTCTTCCTGAACTACATCTACAATTTTCCACACTATTCCAAACTCTCTTTACTATTAACACTTGTTCATCTTTGAAAAGTCAATGCCATTTTAATCTCTTCAATAAGACCTTCACCACTTCCCCTAAATAAAATGGACTATTTTTTTTTTTATTTACTAATCATCACCTGCATACATCTGTTTTCAGTTAATAAAACACTTTAAGTAATTACATGCATAAGTCCCTATTTGAGACAGTAATAACTTTGAGGCTGGGAGAACATTCTATTTGGTATTGTATTAGTAAGACAAAGATCCAGGCAAGATTAACATAAGTACACTACATAGGTATGTAAACGTATGCTAAATTTAAAAGATAATTGATGTACCTTGATTAGTTAGCTTTTGGGGCTTTTTCTTTTTTAATTAAAGATAGAAACTTTTCTAGAAAATTAGGGTTAATTTATTATTTTATTATATATTTTATTACTAATGCACATGAAACGTGATGATGAGGAGTAAGTGAATATTAAAAAAAAATTCACCACTAAATGGAATTAATTTACTTAACTCTTTGATTGAATGTTAAAAATGCATCTCCTAGGGGATTTTATTGAAAGAAATGTAATTACTGCTTATAATAGGAAAGATCAGAAGATGAGGGCGTATTTAATAATTGCATACAAATTGCTTCATTGCGTTCATGTTCTGCAAAGGTTTCTTAAAAAATCATCACTATATTTATTGTTCATTGAAAATTTCCTATATTTTATTTCTTGGCCAAAAATGCAATATGCTATTTTTATAGAAAACTAATACCTGAGATTTCTGATAATCTCCAACTGGAGGCAAAGCTATAATTAGAGATATGTAGGTATAGTATCAAAGTGCCTGGATGTATATGGCTATGAATTCTCAGATCTCAAAGGCATTAAGGATTCTAATTATCTCCTCATTGTTCATTCTTCCAAATATCCTCTCTATATATCTCTTCTCCAACCCTTCTCTTCCTTTATTTTTCTCTTTATTTTTAGCCAGACTCAAAATCCTTGTAGGAAAAATTTCAGCGAAATATAAAATGAGAGTATGGAATCTGAAAATATTAATGAGGAAGACTAAAAAGACCCTGAGCCTGAAATGTCAGCCTTAACTGTTCACTGAACATGAATCACAGTCAGGGATATTATGTCAGAACTATGTGATATTTATATATTTAGTTTTTCACAATTAAATTCTCATCAAAATGAGTCATTTTAATATTTTTGGTTGGTGTAAAGATGCTTTAGTTTTTAATATATTTAAATATTTTCTTCTGTACAATTTAACCATTTTTACCATATTTTTCTCTTCTATTTGCAAATTCAACATTGATGCTGCCTCTATTTTCCTTCCTTTCTTTCTTTTTTTAATTTTATATCCTGTTCAAAAAAATTATAACTAACATCACCAACCATGCATAGTAGTCCTTTGTCCTAAACTTCTTGGAAGCAAGATATGTGACTTGTGAATACAGACAATATTTTCACGGTGTTGTAAATTTGTGGCCACTGCCTTAAAAATAAACTAGAACTTTTTCTTTATCATTTTAACTTAATGTCACTTATGGTGGATGGCTCCATGGAACGAAACTATAGCTCACACCTTTATTTAAAATCTGTTCTCTAAAAATGTCCACAGATGAAAGTGACCACTTTTACACCAAGTCCATGGCTTTAAATAGGTATTTAGAAAGATTGTGAATGGCTTGTAAGGCTGACTGCAGGGTATGGGAAAGTACATTAAGAATGGTAGAATGGAGAGAGAAATGAGGAGTTTGGAAAAGAAAAAAACTTCTAGCTTCCTGCCAGTTCATACAACTTGCTATATAATGGGTTTTTGGCATTGTCCCTCATCTCTGTCTTCTGAGATCTTATTCCATAAGGAGATCTCATTCCTTAATTTAGCATATACAGATGGTATTTGAAAGAAGTGCATGCTCATCTCTCAAAAATCACTTTCCTAGAATTATTCATCATTTTAATTAAAAAAATAATGTGTTATTTAAAAATACATTTACACATAGGTGGATAGCTACATATATGTGAATCATATATGTTTATGTAGAGAATGCATATATAAAGGAAAATGGAGAAAAAAAGATTTACATCATTTGATTTCTTCCCTCCCATTCTCGTGGTTGCATCTGTTAAAAAGAAGTAGTAGTTTGTGTCCCAAAATCCTAAGATGCTATTAACACTTGAGCAATACTAAGCAAATAATAATTATAAATTTTTAATACTGCTAATGAGAACTATGTGATAACAAAGTGTGGTTATTATGTGATACCCTTTGAATATCCATGAATAACTTATTAAAATCATTTATTTAGAAATAATGTATTTTGAAAGAGATTTTCTATAATTGTGTTCAAAATTATCCTCCAGTAGATTGCTAGGTGTAAGAAATTGAAACATATTTCTGTGCTTACAATATTATAGTTATAAACAAAAAGAGGGAGAAAAAAACTGTGACTCCCTTGAAAAGAGACACACTGACACTGTTACTAGTTTATCTGAGACCAACAAAGACCTGATTAAGTATTGTGGTATTTAAAGAATTTTAGAAAAAAAATTTATAAATTTTTAATGCAGAATTCACCAAATACCCATGCTTTAATTACAATAAATTCGTCATCACATGGTACAATATTTTATGCTTTTATGAATTGTTTCTCTGTACTGGAGAAAAAATAAGTAAAAGAAATCTAACATCGGTCCTCCTCTCTGCATGGACTAATGTGCTGCTCTGAACTTTCTGAATAAGCTCCCATTCATAAAGGGCTTCTCCACTATTGCCTATTCATGAAACTTATCCCTATTTACTCCTAGAACTGGCCTAATTGGTGTTCACAAAATTAATGGGGGCACTTTCTTGTACTATGCCCATTTCTTTAGATGTAATAGTTTTTACAGCCACTTTTAACACAGTAAAGCAGCATTTATTCAGAATCCAGTTTTTATCAGAGTCCAGTAAGGAAAACAAAATTATTAATGATTATTTCAAACCAAGAAATAAGACTTGTTGCCTAGACTTACTGCAGTGATCATTTTTTACCGTATACAAATACCAAGTGATTATGATGTACACCTGAAACTAGTACTCGTATAATGCTATATACCAATTATATCTCAATGATAATAATAATAAAAAGTGTTGAGAGCCGTGAATGAGCACAAGGGAGCTAAGAGAAGTAAGGTCGCGAATAAGAGAAGTTAAGCCAAATGCAGCGTCTTCAGTTCTGTGGACTAGTGAAGGTACTCTTACTGACAGTGTTGGAACTTCCAAGAAAGCACCTTCTCTTGGGGCTGGAACATCATAAGAAGCTTAGTGACATCAGAAACTGCTGGAGACTTCTCATGGACCAAGGCTTCTCATCAGCACATCCCCATTTAAAGCCAGCTAGGAAACATATTTAAAATATCTCAAGCTTCAGCAGCACTAAGTGAAAACAGAAGCAGATCATTAGGCTAAAAGACATTGAAAAATAACTTACATTCACTGTCTCTGATTAGCAAAGAGCTTTATGCTTTTATGGGCTCTGGAGCCTTCCTTCCAATTAGAAAGAAAAACAAATGTATCCCTAATTATGCACAGAATACATTTTGTATTTCTAAACCTTTATTAAAGGCTCATTCTGACTCAGAGATATGACTTTGTTTTATGCTTTCCAGTGCAAACTATCAATGTCTCACACTATATATCGCATGCTCTGTTAGAAACAGGAGATAATTCTCATTCCACCTCCTTCAGCCTAAAACCTTCAGGACATCAGCAAGGAGGCTCCTGAATTTCCTTCCTCCCACAGATGTACCAAATATACAGCTACACATGGATCAATTTTCTCTGAAAGAACTACAGAAAATACTTAAGTAACTTCTACACACTGGGCAACTGTGAACATACCTGCATTGGAACAGGTAGGAAAGACAGAGATACACTCTTTCCATAAGCTCCACCCAGCAGAGAATCTTACAGTTGGGAGGGAACCCTTAACTGTAGCTTCTTTCTGATGAGTGAAAGGTTTGTATCACACATATAACATTTTGCAGCTGCCACCCAAAGGACAGGCCCCCACATTACTAGCTCTGATAACCGATGGGACTTGGCATTCACGAGTCCTATAGGATCATTAAACCAAGAAAGCAGCTTCAAAGCCACGTTCAAGGAAAAAACTTCCTGCAGCATTATCCCACTGGCTCAGTGCAGAAGGATCATGCAAAAATGTCCATCTCCTAGCTTCTCCCTGGAAGGAATCTGACTGCATATTTTCCCAGCCTTAGGTTCCAGCTTCTAATTAGCCTCCATCTGGGAGATGACTGGGATCCTCCCAGGAGCCTGAAAAAGCTGGTAGACACAGCACCAACTGTCTCCTCCCAGCTTGCTCCGGTAGTAAAATCAAGTCTCTACCTACTCTAGGAGGGAGCTTGTCCAGAAATCTAGCACCCTAGCTAGTAAATATCAAATGTAAGAAATGTTAGAGTTCTTCAAGCTGAAATGAAAGTACATTAATAAATAACCTGAAAACATATGAAAGTCTAAAACATACTGATAAAAGGAAATACATAGTTAAGTTGAAAATGTTCTAATATTACAGTGGTAGCGGGTAAATCACTTAAAACACTAGCATAAAGGTTAAAAGGCCAAAGTATTAAAAATAACTATAACTACAATACTTTGTTAATGGATACACAATGAAAATGTGTAAATAGTGACATTAAAAACATACAATGAGGGAGGTGTAAAAATGTAGAGTTCCTATGTGTGTTTAAAGTTAAGTTGTTATCAGCTTAAAAAAGACTGTAAAACTATAAGATGACTTATGTAAGCTTCATGATAAGAACAAAACAGTTACCTATACTAGATACATGAAAGATAAAGGAATGAAAGCACATCACTCCTGAAAATCATTGAATCACAAAGAAAGAGATCAAAAGAGAAAGAAAGGAGCAGAGGAACTAGAACATCCAGAAAACAATGAATAGAATGTCATTAGTAAGTTCCTAACCATAATTACTCTAAATGTAAATGGATTGAGTTATCCAATCAAAAAACCAAAAGACATAGAGTATCTCGATGGATTAAAAAAACAAGACCCAACTATATGTTCATTTCAGCTTTAAGAGCACACACAGGGTCAAAGTAAAGGGATGGAGGAAGATATTTTGTGCTCGTGGAAACGAAAAGAGGGCAAGAGTAGCTATACTTACATCATACAAAATAGACTTTAAGCCAAAAATGGTAACATGAGACAAAGAAGGTCATTATATAACGATAAAGGGACCAATTAATCAAGAAGATATAGCAATTGTGAATACACATACACTCAATATCAGAGCACCTACATATATTAAGCAAATACTAACAGATCTGAAAAGGGACATAGACAACCAGACGATAATACTAGGAAACTTCAATACCCCACATTCAACAATGGATGCTGAATTCAGCTAAACAGAAAATCAACAAGGCAATGTTGGACTTGAACCATACTAGACCAAATGGATATATATCTATATATATAGACAATCCATCCTATAGTGGCAGAGTATACGTTCTTTTCAAGTACACACTGAACATTCTTCAGGATAGATGATATGATAGGTCACAAAATAACTCAGTAAATTTAAGAAGACTGAAAGCATATAGAGTATCTTTTCTGAACACAGTAGTATGAAATTAGAAATCAGTAACAGGAAAAAAGCTGGGAAATTCATAAATACGTGGAGATTAAACAACACACTCCTGAACAATGGATCAAAAAAGAAATCAAGAGGGAAATAAAATTATGTCTTGAAACAAACAAAAATGGAAATGTGACATACCAAAATCTATAGGATACTGCAAAAACAGCTCTAAGAGGGAAGTTTATAGCAATAAGCATCTACATAAAGAAAAATGAAGGATCTCAATCTCATTTTACACATTAAGAAACCAGAAGAGTAAAACCACCTAAGCCCAAAGTTAGCAAAAGGAAGGAAATAACCAGGACTGGAGCAGAAATTAATGATACAGAGACGAGAAAAACAACAGAAAAGATCAATAAAATAAAAGCTGTTTTTTTTAAGATAAAGGAGATTGATGTTTGCTTGTTTTAAATAAATGACTATAAACAATAGAGTAGCTATATTTTCTTTATGTTAAAACACACCCAAGGACTCCCCTGGTGGTCCAGTAGTTAAGACTCTATGCTTCCAGTGCAGGGGGTGTGTGTTCCATCCCTGGTCAGGGAACTAAGATCTCACATGCCGCACAGCATAGCCAAAAATAAATACATAAATAAATGATTTAAAAAATAATAAATAAAATAAAATAAAACATACCCAACATTGACTGCTTGTATAATCACAGTGCCTCAGATAAAGTGCACCTCTGTGTTTGCTAACATATCTCTACTACAGAAAAGCCTTTTCTTATTTCATGCTACTATGTTACTAATTTTTAAGGAATACATATACTGCATTTGCATTTCTATAGTGCCTTTTATCTGAAAATATTAAAATGTTCTAGAGTTTAGAAAGATTCATTATTTAGTTTATAACATGATATTAAATTTAGAACACTAATAAGCAATAACAAATCATTAGGGGAAAGCAGTATTGATAACAGATTTTAAAATTTGGAAACTCTAAATGAAGTAGATAAAAATATTTGGCAAAATTAACCACCAACAGTAAAAAATTAACAGAAAATAAAATAAGACCTACAAGAAATTAGGCCTGCAAATTAGAAAAATAAAATGAAATACATTCTGAAGGAAACTGCATTTGAAAACAACAGTAACAAAAGCAATCAACAAAAACCAACAAAAGATATTGTTACCAGTCCTTGAATTTATGGAAGCTGATATTTCCCAGGTCCTCAGGAAATGTATAAAAGAGAAATATGCCTGGCTTCAGAATCTCAAGATGACTGCTTCTAGTATGGGAACAGCATGATTTTCTATTGTTTAAACCGAAGGAGTAAAATTAAGTAATGCATCATATAAGTTTTCAAAAGTCTCTCAATTACATTTGCATAATTCTCTCCCACTAAATAATTTCCTAATATCCCAAATTTCATACCATGTTGTAAGGACACATGATCTGCCTGAATTTAGGTTATCTTTACACTCACAAATATAGTAAACTATTTTATCATCTTCTGATGGGTGCCTTTAACCACCCATGAGTTCTAAAATAATTCCAGATTGATACACACTATTTTTACATATTTTAATTATATTGGTTACCTTTGTATTATCATCATCAGTAGATGAGAGTAATTCAAAATCCCACAAATATTACCCACCAAATGAAGATGAAGTAAAGCAAACACAAAATGGAAAAAAAAATCTTTCAACAAGTGTGCCGCTTAAATAAAAATAGAAAACAAAAGTTACTGGAAGGATTTAAGAGTTTAATCACAGGAAAAAAAATGAAGAGAAATACTGGTCAAACAGGAAAAATTTAGCAACATAGACTTAAGAATCCAGTGTAACTCCTAAAGGCCTTATTAACATTATTTAAATGAAACCCTCAACACATAAAAATTAGAGGACAGTTGATAATTTAAATAATCCTTAGACAACTTTTATTATATTCTAGAGTAGTGCTGCCTAATAAAAATATAATGTGAGCCACATATGCAATATGAACTTTCCTAGTGGCCATATTCACAAACATAAACAGAACAAAATTAATTTTAACAATATACTTTACTTAATTATATCCAGAATATTATTTCAATATTTAATAAATATAAAAATTATTGAGTTGTTGTACTATTTTTCCTACTACATATTCAAAATCTAGGACATATTTCATACTTAATAGTACATCTCAGTTGGGCTAGTCACCTTAACGTTCAATGGACACATAGCTAGTGGCCAACAAATTGGTCAGTTCTAAGTCCACTGGATGTGTTTTCACTAATTCTTTTGAATGATTTTATTATAAAAGATACATCTAACTATCATGGCTGCAACACAGTAACAAACAATATTGTTGCTTATAAATATCCTTTCTCATATACTGATGGACATTAACTAGATTTATCATGGTGCTCCTTTCACAGTATATATACAAATGTCAAATCGTATTGCACACCCAAAACTAATATAATGTTATATGTCAACTATACCTCAATAAAAAAGATATTTTCTCACCTTACTACTATAAAAATTCCTATATAGTTTATTTTTATTAATGGTATTGCAGGATGAGAGCTGTTTAGAATTGTGAAACTGAAAGTTACTAATATAAAATTATAAAATTCTTAAAGGCATGATAAGTTTTGTAATTCCAAAGCCCACTGACAAGATTTTTTTTTCAAGTATCTCATATTTTAGCTCCTATTCTTTGTACTCACTGCAACAGGCCCTCCTTTTGTGTTGATAAAAACGTACATACACACATGTATACGTACATCTGTAAATACTTAAAACTGCGGAAAATACAAAATTAATATCCATTTTCATCCATTCTTCTTTTCCTTTGTCACCAAAGAAACATTGCCTTTTTTTCTGATCATGGCTAATTCTTCCCCTTAATCTCTAAGTCATAGCATTTCCCACCTCTTAAGTATCTCATCAGTTTCTAAAACTCTTCTATTAAGGGTACTTTTTTAACTTTATTGAGGATTAACTGACAAATATAACTGTATATATTTAAAGTATATAGTGTGATGATTTGGTATGCATATAAATTGCAGAGTGATTTCTAACATCAAGATAATCAATACATCTATCACCTCACATACTTATCTCCTTTTGTATGGACATGTGTACAGTGAAAATATACTATTTTCAAGCAACTCTTAGCATCTCTCATGTATGCAATACCATATTATTAACTATAGTCACCATGTTGTACATAGCCTCAAAACTTTTTCTAACTGAAAATTTGTACCCTTTCAATAAACATCTTCAAATATATCCCACATTATATTACTTTAAGACAACCCTTAGTCATCTTTCACTTGGGCTATTATACTTTTTTCTTTTTTTTAATTAATTAATTAATTAATTACTAGCTGTGTTGGGTCTTCGTTGCTGCACATGGGCTTTCTCTAGTTGTGGCGAGTGGAAGCTACTCTTCATTGTGGTGTGTGGGCTCCACATTGTGGTTGCTTCTCTGGAGAGCACAGGCTCTAAGTGCATGGCCTTCAGTAGTTGTGGCATATGGGCTCAATAATTGTGGCACACAGGCTTAGTTGCTCCACAACATGTGGTATCCTAATAGGGCAGGGATCAAACCCATGTCCCCTGCTCTGGCAGGTGGATTCTTAACCACTGCGCCACCTAGGAATTCCTTACACTTTTTTTCTAATCAAATTTTGCCATCTTCTCCTTGTCACATTTTCGACTGCTACCAAATCAATCTTTCTAAAAGGCAATTCTAATAATGTCAGCCTCTTGCTTAAAAAGCAACCATTCCTTGTTCATTGTACAAAAATGAATGAAGACCTTTATGTGCCATTTAAAGCCCTTTATGCTATTGTATACATCTTGAACTTGGGCACTTACCTTGTCTCATGTCCAGAATCAAAGACTCCATCCACTCTGAGCTGCATCATATTAATTCTTACACCTCTATGCTTTGTACATATTGTTTTCCTGGTCTACAATCCCTTTCTAAAGCTTGATTTCATGCAATGTCTTTAGCAATCTCACCCTGGTTATTTTGGTTGTATTTTGGGGGATTTGGTTGCTGTTGTTTTTGCTTCTAGCAATATTCTTATTGTCCTCACAGATGATAGTGGACAGCCACAACTCAACAAAGAACCAATCCCCTTGCAACTACTGTGCAATTTATAGTATCTTTGCTAGAGCAGATTAACATGGCTTCACATACACCATCTGTGACCACTGAGCAGACTAATGCATTGTTTTCTATTGTTATCAGGAGGAGGTTAAGCAACTTGAGTTCTCACGGGATGTACAACAGTATGCATTCATAGCTCTGCCGCAGGGCAATGTTACCTTTTTTGTCCTCTAGCCTTTCTTCAGAACATCACACTTTCTGCTATCTAAATTACTACATTAATAGGACCAGATGAGCAAAAAGTTGAAAGCACATTAGAAGCCTTTAAAAAAAAAATGCGTGCATTTCAGAAGGTAGGAGATAAACCCTAGTATATTTTCTGCATGAAATCTACATCTTAAAGTCTGTTTCAAATAACTCATGCTAAGAAAGAAACAAAAGCAGTAGTGCTTCCCTGATAGCCCTCAAGCCTGTTATACCTAGCTGAAGATTTATGTTATACCTTTCTTAATAGGAAATTAAATAGAAAATGCCTATATTTTAAAGAGATATTCATCAGAATATTTAATGATACAGAAAAGGCATATTATTAGAAAATATAGTAATGATGACATTTGTAGAGACATGGATAGACCTAGAAACTGTCATACAGAGTGAAGTAAGAAAGAGAGAAACAAATACCATATAATATCACTTATGTGTGGAATCTAGAAAAATGGTACAGATGAACTTATTTGCAAAGCAGAAATAGACAGATGTGGAGAATAAATTTATGCATACCAAGGGGGGAAGGTGGGATGGGATGAATTGGGAGATTGAGATTGACATATATACACTATGTATAAAATAGGTAACTAATGAGAACCTACTGCATAGCACAGGGGACTCAACTCAACGCTCTGTGGTGACCTAAATGGGAAGAAAATCTAAAGAAGAGGGGATATATGTATATGCATAACTGATTCACTTTACAGTACAGCAGAAACTAACACAACATTGTAAAGCAACTATAATCTAAAAAAAATTAAAAATAAAAAATAAAGAAAAAAGAAAAAGAAAAAGTATATTACTAGATTGTGTATTGTATAGTGGCACTTCAATAAAGTTATGGGCAAATGTATGTTTGAAATATCATGAGTTATTAAATGCCTAGGTGCTTTTGATTTGAGGTCCTACAAGTTAAAAATATTACATAATTGAAAAGAGAACTTAAGAGAGAAAACTCTCCTATGGATTCCTCAAATGGCTCATTGCACAAGCCTTTTGGATCATAGGAAAAAAATAGTGACTTAGGAAAACATAAGAATTGTCAGAAAATGAAACTTGTATTTTAATTCTAAGAAGCAAGATTTTTAATTCCCACCTGCGTGTGGCTTTTACTATTTCAAGTTGAGTTTGCAAATGTATTTTTCACCTCCTGAATTTATGCGTTGTGATGCTTTTTTTTCTTTTTTAAAACTCTAGGGTCTCCTCAGATTTTTATAATAGAAAGTTATCTGGGCCATTAGTGAGAGTATTTCTAAATAAAGGGAAAAGTGTGAAGATGTGGTCTGTTTGCCAGCAGACAGCTGCTGCTTTGCCTGTGTGAGCCTACTTGTTCAAGTGGGCTCTCTTTCTGACTCTGATGTCTGACTTCTCCTCTGACAGCAGTGTAGCTATCTACAATTCTTTTAGCTGTAACTGTTAGTTCATCACAAGGCTGTAAATTTTCAATCCCAACTTGAAAATGCAGATTGATTACTGGGATCTAGTCTCTTTTTCACACTTACAGAGATGAACTATTCTGTTACACAAATCAGTCTATGTGCTGCTGTATTCACTTGTTTGGTCACATTCTGCTAGGGTCACATATCCCAGATCCTATCTACTCTTACTGAATTATACTACAACCCAAATTTCCATATTTTTGCAGAATTTATTTTCTAGAAATCCAGTAGTTTGCCACTGTAGGCTGTTAAGAGAAGAAAATTGAGAAAAAGGTATTTGAAATCAATGTAGGTCCATTCTGAAATAGAAGCTCTACTTCCACAGAGATAAAAAGATAAAAACCCTCATTCTTGTTACTTTCCATACAGTAAATGCAATGATACTAGCTAGACTTAATACAGCAACCTAATCAACACAGGCTTATAATTCTCATTAGCAAGCGCTGAATCAGCACCACTTAATGATGAGCCTATTGAGGAAACCATATTTGATTATGTCTTATACTTACAAGTGAAATACCAAAAAAAAAAAAACCCCACAAAACCAAAAAAACCCACAGAACAGTGTAGTTCTTTATGTGCTAATAAATCATTTAGTTTATTTCTCCTGAATACTTTTCATTTTATCCTTTACAAGTTAGCATCTCTTTCAGCTTTTTCAAATTCTTCTGATACACAAAACTTACATCTCACAGGCAATACTAATATGGATGACATATGAACTAATATTTCAACCCTTGATAATTTAGGAGAAAAATATACAATCAAGTTTTAGAAATCAAATGTTTAAAGAGCATGCAGGTAGTATTTTAAAATATTTGCATACTTAAAAACATTCTCATATATTGGCAATTTTTATCCAGAAATCTTCATACTGTGACCATTATAGTTCTATCTCCTATAATTAATCGTGAAGACTTCACCTAATATTTTTGTTTTGTTCTATTTTAATTCTGGTCATTAACATCCCTGAAAATAACATTTATAGTTTTTAACGGGTAGTACATGTTATACCTTGATCTTCATAAGAACACATTTCTAAGTCTTTCTTACATAGAATAGAATTACCATGACACTGAGGAAAAAAGACTGAAATACATAGACAACTACATGGTAAAATAATTTAAATTTATCACTGAGAACCACTAACTGATTTTACACATTTAGATTTTTCAAATGGTCTTAGGTGTATAAAAATCATTTTTGAATTTTATAATGATATTCAAATGGAAGTTTTCTTCTTTAGTAATAATACTGAAGATGAGCAGGTCATTATTTTGTTCATTATTTATTAGTAATCTACAATAGGGTTTTTCCTTCTCTTTCTCTTTTTCCCTCTCATTTACACACACACACACACACACACACACACACACACACACACACGTATCTGTGGCTTATTGTGGTCAATTTACTGTTTTATCTTACTTGAGACAAGATTATCGCAAGTAGCAGCATGTAGAAAAGGAGAAAATCCTACTTGGTCCATATTGCCTTCAGCAGCAGTAGTTCTGAGAGAGAATGGAAACTGACCAATTGTTTTAATGTAGCTGAGAAGTGGAATAATTCATATTATTACATGACAGTTAAAAACTGTATTGCTATTAATAGTTTAGGAGAACTAAAATATACTATGTAGATGTATGCACTGGCTGTTTATATGGATGTCTGTGGCAAACACCTATAATAACATTGATTAAGGAAGATAATATTTCTCCCTCTTTTGCAAGTCCAAGCATGCAAGGCAGCTCTACCCTATGATGAATCAGAGACTCAGTCTCCCTCCGTCTTTTATTTCCATCTCTATATTCCTGAAATATTTCCCCTTTATCCACAAGGTTCCAATGGCTTTACCTCATATTCATATTCCAGCTACAATAAGGAGAGAAAGGGAAAGCAAAGCTTTCCCTTCTCTTTTTGAGGATATCATATCACCTATATGTAGCTCTGATTGACCAGAATTTAGTCACAAAATTAAGCATAGCTTTAAGGAAGACTGGGATTTGAGAATTTTATTTTGGGTAACCTCATGCTCCGCTAAAATTTACAATATTCATTACCATGGAAATTAAAACTGTAACTATCTTGTTACCTGTACAAAACAAACAGAGAAACAATGACAACAAAAACTCAACATAAACCATACTTTACAATAAAGTGATTTACAATAACATAATTTAATAAAAAAGAAATGATGTATAGGTGTCAATATGATAAAAAGGCAAGAAAAGAGAGAGGTGTTCTTCAGATCAAAGATTCAGGAAGCATTATCATTCCTAGGGCCAATGAAATCTCCAGAGGAGGTGGAGATTCCCTAATCTAGCAGAGTGGACAGAGGACCTCCTCCTCAGGAGATGGGTTCACTGAGGAATTCCCACTTTACCAGTGATTATGTGGAGAAGGGACCATTTAGGCCTGAGTTGGCAGCTTGGAGGGAGACCACATTAGAGAAATAGCAAGAAGTAGGAAAACAGCTAGAGTGCAATAGGAAAAATTATTGTTTCTCCTGTGATTCTTATAAGACAATTGACAAAGGAATTTTGGAATTCAGAATCCTAAATTATATGATAGAAGGGTGGGCTGTTTCTGACTAGCAGAATGTTACTGAAGGCAAAGAATCTGTATTCTTTCTCCAAAAACAGGAGAAACAACAGCCACTGTATTCATCTTTAGGTGCTGTTAATTCTTCTTTCTTTTTAATCATAACCCCAATTTTGCATATTCCATACACTGAAGACTAAAGTTTGGAATTAACCACTACTACTAGTCTAGAATCATAAAGAAATAGAAAGGAAGGTAAAAATGTAGATCAATAGATAGATGATAGATAGATAGATGACAGACAGACAGATAGACAGAGATTGATCAATCACGAAGGAAAAAATTACACATACTGACCTTGTGTGAAAGGTCATAAAGTTAAAGTTTATCATAACTTTCTTCTTCCACTAGAAAATCCCATATTTTCTTTGTTCTCATTCAGCACCTGAACTGGTCAGTGTTCTTTATCAGATAAAGTAGCCAAAATTTTATTCCCAAACAGTTTCAAAGCAGCCCTGCCTTTGTTGGGTGGCATTATTCTTTCTGTTGTCATACTGTTGACCATGAAAGTACTAAGAGGTGCCCTAGAAAACTTTCTGAGTTTCAGACATAGTTCTCCCTGCTCCCATTGTGTGTCAGCAATCCCAAAAGATCCCCTTGATGTTGGAATCAGTCATCCCATCTAATACAGTTATCTAAGGGGTTAGCCAAAAAGTGCCTTCAGATTTTAAGTAAAAATAAAAGACACATTTTTCATTTTCACCAAGAACTTTATTGTACAATGTATTCACTGTTTTGTTCCATTACCTTCTGCCATTTTTCAGGCAACTTCATAATTCCATCTTTTCAAAACTTTTTATCTTTTTGAGCAAAGAACTGTTTCAGGGGCCTTTTACAGTCTTCCAGGGAATTGAAATTTTTTCCAATAAAAGAATTTTGTATAGACTGAGATAAATGGAAATCTGAAGGTGCAATGTCTGGTGAATATGGTAGATAAATCAGAACTTCTCAGCCAAGCTGTAACAATTTTTACCTGGTCATCAAAGAAACATGCAGTCTTGCATCATCTTGATGGAAGATTATGCATTTTCTGTTGACTAATTCTGGACACTTTTCATTGAGTGCTGCTTTCAGTTGGTCTAATTGGGAGCAGTACTTGTTGGAAATAATCATTTGGTTTTCCAGAAGGACCTCATAATAGAGGACTCCCTTCCAATCCCACCATATACACATCATCATCTTCTTTGGATGAAAACCGGACTTTGGTGTGGTTGGTGGTGGTTCAAATCGGTTACCCTATAATCTCTTCCATTCCACAGTATTATACAGTATCCACTTTTCATTGCCTGTCAAAATTTGTTTTAAAAATGGAAAGTTTTCATTACATTTAAGTAGAGGATTGTATGTGGAAATACAGTCAAGAAGGTTTTTTTTTTTTTTTGCTTAACTTATGTGGAACCCAAATATCAAAGTGATTAACGTAACCAAGCTGGGGCAAATGATTTTCACTGCTTGATTTGGATATTTTGAGTATGTCAGCTATCTCCTGCGTGGTATAATGTTGATTGTTCTCAATGTCTCGATTTGATCCCTATCAACTTCAACTGGTCTACCCGACCGTGGAGCATCATCCAGTGAGAAATCTCCAGCATGAAATTTCACAAACCACTTTTGGCACATTTGATCAGTCACAGCACCTTCTCCTTACACTGCACAGATCTTTTTTTGCATTTCAGTTCTGTTTTTACCTTTCTTGTAGTAATAAAGCATATTATGCCAAAAATGTTGCTTTTTTTCTTCCATCTTAAATATTAAAATGGCTACACAAAAATTCACCAATTTTGACTATGCTACCCAAAGCAATTTACAGATTCAATGCAATCCCTATCAAATTACCAGTGGCATTCTTCACAGAACTAGAACAAGAAATTTTATGATTTGTATGGAGACACAAAAGACTCCTAATAGCCAAAGCAATCTTGAGAAGGAAAGATGGAGCTGGAGGAATCAGGCTCCCTGACTTCAAACTATACAACAAGGCTACAGTGATCAAGACAGTGTGGTACTGGCACAAAAACAGAAATATAGATAAATGGAATAGAATAGAGAGCCCAGAAGTAAACCCACACACATATGGGCACCCTATCTTTGAAAAAGGAGGCAAGAATATAAAATGGAGAAAAGACAGCCTCTTCAATAAGTGGTGCTGGGAAAAATGGACAGCTACATGTAAAAGAATGAAATTAGAACTTCCTAACACCATACACAAAAACAAACTCAAAGTGAATTAAAGAGCTAATGTAAGGCTAGAAAATATAAAACTCTTAGAGGAAAACATAGGCAGAACACTCTATGACATAAATCAAAGCAAGATCCATTTTGACCCACCTCCTAGAATATTGGAAATAAAAACAAAAATAAACAAGTGGGACCTGATGAAACTTAAAAGCTTTCACACATCGAAAGAAACCATTAACAAGACCAGAAGACAACCCTCAGAATGGGAGAAAATATTTGCCAATGAAGCAATGGGCAAAGCATTAATCTCCAAAATACACAAGCAGCTCATTCAGCTTAATACCAAAAAAGCAAATAACCCAATCCGCAAATGAGCAGAAGACCTAAATAGACATTTCTCCAAAGAAGACATCTAGATGGCTAACAAACACATGAGAAGATGCTCAACATCACTAATCATTAGATAAATGCAAGTCAAAGCCACAATAAGGTATCACCTCACACCAGTGAGAATGGCCATCATCAAAAAATCTAGAAACAATAAATGTTGGAGAGGGTGTGGAGAAAAGGGAACCCTCCTACACTGTTGGTGGGAATGTAAACTTGTACAGCCACTATGGAAAATGGTATGGAATTTCCTTAAAAAAACTACAAATAGAACTACCATATGACCCAGCAATCCCACTACTGGGCATATACCTTGAGAAAACCATAATCCAAAAAGAAACATGTTCCACAATTTTCATTGCAGCACTATTTACAATAGCTAGGACATGGAAGCAACCTATATGCCCATCAATGATGAAAGGCACATATATACGATGGAATATTACTCAGCCATAAAAAGGAATGAAATTGCGTTTTTTGTAGTGAGATGGATGGACCTAGAGTCTGTCATACAGAGTGAAGTAAGCCAGAAAGAGAAAAACAAATACTGTATGCTAATGTATATATATGGAAGCTAAAAAAATGGTGCTGATGAACCCAGTGGCAGGGCAAGAATAAAGATGCAGGTGCAGAGAATGAACTTGAGGACACAGGGTGGGTGGTGGTGGGGGGTGAAGTGGAAGCTGGGATGAAGTAAGAGAGTAGCATTGACATATATACACTACCAAATGTAAAATAGAAAGCTAGTAGGAAGCTACTGCATAGCACAGGGAGATCAACTGGATGATGGGTGATGACTTAGAGGGGTGGGATAGGGAGGGTGGGAAGGAGACATGGGAGGGAGAGGAATGGGGATATATGTATCAATACAGCCAATTCACTTTGTTGTACAGCAGAGGCTGGCACAACGGTGTAAATAATTATACTCCAATAAAGAGCTTAAGAATGTTGAAAAAAAATTCACCAATTTTGATGTCTTTCTTTTTAAATGCACGCTGACATGACAGCTGTCACATACAATCTAACATATTTGTTTTGAATGAAGTTAAGGGCAACTAAGTGCTACTAGAGTCATTTTACGGAAATAAATGAATGAACCTTTTGGCCAACCCAACACTTCTTTGCTTTTACTAGCAGAGACCAAAGTATGACTTCACTCTTCTATATAAGAGCTATGTCATCTCTCTTGCTCCTTCCCGTAATGTAGTCTCGCTGATATCCAATAAACTATTATTGTGGTTCTCTTCATTGAGGACATAATGTGGGACTGATGATGAGGAATCAGAAAATTCAAAGATCCCTTAATAAGACGCATGCTGTAAGCTGGAAAATAAACCCATGAAATTGCTAAAGCCTTCAATACCAATGAAGTGTTTAGGGGTTCAGTGGTCTGTGGCATGTCAGAATATCCACTTGAAAGCAAAAAAAGGCTCTGTATCATGAAAAGCCTCAAATTATAACGTTCCAGTCCTTGGTTCCAACTCAATGCAACCTTTGTTTCCCTTGGTAAAAGCACTCCTGCCTCAGTAACCTACACGCTACACTAGTCAATGATAATCACAAATGAGTCGTTTCTAGGCAGAAGCCAGACTCCTGACAACTGGGAAAGGGACAGGAAGAGGAAGCTTCCTCCCAGAGAAGAATAATTATCCAGAAAATAAGCACTGCTTTACCCCAAACTCTAAGGGATTACACTATAATCCTTTGGAAGGGGCTTGAGAATCACTCTTACAGTATCCTGTTTTACAACAGGCACTCCAGGTATCACTGGATCTACTTGGTCATAAGGCCAAGGCTTGTGATTTGGAAGAAAAGTCTAGACATATTGCACAGCATTCTTTTGCTATAGGCTTCACTGAAAAATGAGTCTTATCAGTTCTTCAGTAAATACGTCAGAGAAATACACCAAATGTTACATATGCTGTCCCCATATTCGATACCTCACCATGCATTTGGCCCATTTCTTGGTTGTAATGATTTCAAAATACAGAAACATGTTTTTTACTTTCAAGTGGATATTCTGACATGCCACAGACCACTGAACCCCTAAACACTTCATTGGTATTGAAGGCTTTAGCAATTTCATGGGTTTATTTTCCAGCTTACAGCATGCATGTGTCTTATTAAGGGATCTTTGAATTTGCTGATTCCTCATCATCGGTCCCACATTATGTCGTCAATGAAGTGAACCACAATAATAGTTTATTGGATATCAGCGAGACTACATTATGGGAAGGAGCAAGAGGGATGACATAGCTCTTATACAAAAGGGTGAAGTTACACTTTTGTCTCTGCTAGTAAAAGTAAATTACTTCTGGTGCCTTCTAAATAGGTATTGAAAAATGTGACCAGTTACTTGGTGCTATGACGACTGGCACTTGCAACTGGAATCACCAATGATTAAGTTTATCACAATCCATAGTCATTATCCATGATTCTTCAACCTCCGCCCAGGCTAAAGATGCAAAAAAAGTGGGGCAGGAGGGTCGTCTTTGGCATTTTTCAGTCTTTGACAGTGGCACTGATCTCTGAAACTCCACAAAGATAATGTATTATGCATTGTTTACCAGTCTGGTAGGAAGAAATTCTTGGGGTTTCCATTTGTCCCTTTCTCAAATAATAGTCTGAATCCATGGATTAAGGGTATGACGTAGAGATTTTAGCAGCTGCTGATGAGGTCCATGGAAATTAAATAATCAGGAACTGGGAAAATAAAAGAATTTGTTTGTAGGACATCCCATCCCCCGCCCCCACCAACATGATGTGAGGCAACTCACCAAAATTCCATGTGTCATTTGATCTCTAAAGGGTCCCACTGTATGTGTGAACCACAGAGGTGTTTTAGGACCTAGGATTTAGTGTAAATTATTGAAAGGTCAGAGTATTTTCCTTTCCTCTATACACAATTCTCTAAGGAAATGACAGTGTGTCCCTTTAAGGAAAGCTTAGAGTAGACTGAAGAAGAGGATGCCACCATTTAGTGCCCAAAGAAGGAAAAGTGGGAGAGAAAACATAGCTTCTCTGCTCCTTCTATCTTCTGATCTCCTTCTACTGGCCCCTACTGGAAAAATTTAGCAGCCAGTCCAGGTGGCAAAGGAATTCAGATATCTAGTTTACTACTTCCATGCTCAGAATTACAGAGCAGAGCATAGATGGGTAGTCTGGGCACTGAGTGATATTTGATAAATAAGCAACAAAGTCAAGCAAATAGACATCTCTGTCATTTGGAAAATTAATAACATAAAATGCAATTATATAACTGGAAAATTTTAATTTCTCTTTACATATTTGTATGTGCATTCCAGTAATTTTCTGGTACAAGATACAGCTCACATTATCCAGGTATCAACTGCTGTGTAACAAACCACCCACACTTTAGTGGCATAAAACAACCAATTGCTATTGCTTACTGATCTATGGGTAAGCTATCCAGTTCTTTGAGTTCTGGCTGAGCTTATTTATGTGCCATCGATGAGCTGCAGATTGGGTAGGTAGCTCTGAATATATTGGCTGGGTCTCATCAGGGGCCACTGGGACATCCAGACTTTCTTCCACACAGTCTCTTAATGATGATTAAGCTAGCTCAGGCTTCACATGGCGATGGCTGATTTCTGAGAGAGTGAATCAAAGCAAACAAGTTTTTATGATGTCTAGGTTTGAAACTGATAAAGCTTCTCTTACTCTGCATCCTCTTCATCAAAGAAAATTAAAGGCAGAACTCAGAAATAAGGGATGGGGAATAAACTAATTCTTGATGCAAAAAGCTAAAAATTCATGTTGCAAAAAAAGCATAATGATAATCAGCCTTCAGTGATTCCTGCCTGTTGGTATGTATCTGTAAATTCTCCTCTCATGTGGTCTCAGAGTTGATCTGTATGACAAATAGAATGTGGCAAAAGTGATGGTATGTGATTTTCAAGACAAAATCTGAAAAGACAGTGTAGTGACTGTCTTACGCTTGCTCTTCTATCATATGCTCTAGGGGAAGGCAGTTGTCATGCATGAGCAGATCTATGGAGGGGCCCACGTGGTGTGGATCTGATTTGTCCTACCAAAAACACAAGGACATAATCCTCCAACCATGTCAAGTCTTCAGAAATGGCAGCACCAGCCAACATCTCAACTGCAAACTTAGGAGAGACCATGAACCATAACTGTACAGTTAAACTGCTCACAGACTCCTGAATCGGAGAAAATATGTAACACAATGTGTGTTGTTTGGTTGCTAAGTTTTGGGGTAATTTGTTACACAGTAATAGATAACTAATACAAGTGTGAATACAGAGAAGATGGATATTTTTGGTAAATAATCTACCACACAGAACTTTGAGAAAGCTAATTAACTTTGTGAGATGAATTCAGGTTTTATGATCTCATTTTACAATTTACTAATACAGTTTATCTTCAAGGATTAGACCTCGTTAGGTGTATTTCTTAGTGCATTTCATATTACCTCCTTAGACGCTTTATTCAAAGCAACAAAAGGAAAAACATTAAGAAAAAATATTTGTCCCAAATCAATGAAGAAAGTATTATATATATAAGAAACATTTAATATATTCATACGCTTAGTCATATAAGTAATGATTTTTACTGCAGAGTTTCCTATAATAAAGAAAAATAAGAAACAAGTGAAATATACAATCATGGTGACTGTGGACCTCCTTAATGCTGGTAATATACCTTCATCTTCTGAAGATAGAATTAATTTGGGAAAAGAACAAAAATCATTGCCAATGACTCCTAGGATTTTCATTAGAATTTTCCTTGTGTCATTTACAAAATGATATTCATGATAATATTTAAGAATCTATCCATGATTTCCTTACCCACTAAAATATTGGAGTCAGAGCATAATCTATCCATGTTATTAGTACTTTGAAAGACAACTTTTGTTGTTGTTGTTGTTATTGAAGTTGTTGCATGTCTTGAAACTTAAGTCATTCTCATCTCTTTACATGCAATGATTTTCAAACAAATCCTTGTAAGATCTCCCTCTGTTTAAACAAAAATGTCTCCAAACTTTGAGTTGTCTCTCACAGACACCAAAACAACCTCTAAGCAAATTCTCTAAAGTTTATTTTTATGCTTAAAATTTATATTTGAAAATTTAGAAACTGAATACACTACAAGATATCACAGAACATTGGACTCTATCCCACCCCACCTTCCTACCCACCTCCCCTCCCCCAAAAAACACAGAAAGAAAAGAAAGCCCCACAAATTATTGTTTTTTACTATGCACTTTTCATTAACGCCAAGTTGCCACAAGTATAAGGCTGCTTACTCCGTGAAGCAAAGCTCATGGACAGAGTACTGACTGTTTTCGCTACTACTAATATCTGTATTTGTATCAGAAAGATACATTGAACCATCTAAGGGAGGGATAATGCCACCACCCAAGTTTACAAGTAAAGAACATTTGAATCAGGCTCTGTGAAACTTCAGCTGGTGTTTTGTTTCTTAAAAATCTCCAGTGAGGATCTAGAGAGCAGTTCCACCTGTTTTCATCCCATTTCCTATTATCACTATTTGCTAATGCAAGTATCACAGAAGCTCACTGAAGGAAATCTACCTCTAGGCTGTTGCTTCTTTTCCCTACAGTGTGGAACACTGAAAACAGGGCGTATGAGTCTTATACTCTTTCCATACCTTTGCTTCTGACGCTTGGTGACTGACAGCAATACAGCTCTCCCAAGGAACATTCACCTGCTTCCATCTGAAACACAACCCGCTAATGGCATTTCCCACATATTTCACAGACTGTGGAACCCTAAGATTTTAAATAAAATACCTCTGTAAAGCAATGATTCACTTTGCAGCTGAGACTCAGGTCTTCAATTTTGTTGTTCATTTAAGAGAAGAATCTTGAGTCACACAGCAAAATTAAATAATGTCATCAGTTATTTAAACTTCTATGTTACATATATGTAGGTCCATAGAAATAATGAATAACCAATCTATAATAAGAACAGAAGAGAGTTTTACTTGGGCCGACCTGAGGACTACAGCCCAGGTGAGGCATGCAGGAAGCACATGAATTGCATTCCTCTGGACTGCAAAGTGCGGGGAGGTTTATAAAGGCAAAGGCTGCAAGGCTATATGAGTTGTGTGTCAAGAACTAGGGTGGGAGCTGGCAAGAGGTAAGGATTAGTTGGGTTCCCAAATGTTTGCACAGTTACAAGGGGAGACCTTTTGCCATAAGTTTGCAGCTGGCAGCTGCTAGCAGATGTTTTGAGACAAGCTGGTGGTGTCCTTGTGTTTGATACAGTTCAGAAAATTCAAGTTCTCAGTGATGCAGGAATGTGTCTGAAATCACATCCACTGTGGCTATATGGCTCCATTTTAGATTCCTGATCTACAGTCACTCCATTTTGCTTTTTAAATGCATTATTTCTTTTAATGGTTTGTACACAGGCCATAAGACAGAGTGTCCTAGTTAGCATAAAGTTCAAGCTAAATCCCAGATAAGCCAGAATGACTTCCCCATACCTCAATAAGATAAAACTTCTTCCATTATGTGCATGTAATATGCGAACCATATGTTCATAATTTGTTGCTACATTTTAAGAAAAATAATATTAGAGAAGATAAGGGGTAACGGACATTAGAAAAGGGGAAGATAAAAGAAAATATAGCTTCAGAAAATAAATAAAGGGTAGAATGTGAACGAATTGCAAAGAGTACAATAGTAGAAATACATAGTGACAAACAAAGTAATGATCATGAAAGAAGTGTATATAGCAAATGATGGAGTGAAAGTAAAAGAACAACCAAAAACTGTGGGAGACACAGAAAGGTGATTAGTAAAGTTCTAAATTATCAAAACACATGACTCCTGACATATCTTTTTTTAAGATTAAACTATATGTTTTAGTATAATTTCACACTCCGTTTTCGTAAATGAATTATCTAATTAACCACTATTCACAGCTCTTCAAATTGCTAACTCTTAATCTTTAAGCAGCATTTTGCAAATGTGTTCTGTGAAAATTTAGGTTTTCTCAGAAATGCTTCAATGTTGTAATGTTTGATTCTAATTCAATTTGAATATTTGGAATATTTTAAAACATCAATAACAAGCACATATTTAAATACATCATGTATAAAGGTGTAACCCACTGCAGTCTTCATGTTCTGCAGCTGGATTAACTGCTTGATGCTTGATGTTGTTTTGTTCTTGTTACAGGCATCAGAATAAAGCTTCCCCTGTCATTTCTGCTTAAATACATTGTATTTTAAAAGTATAGAACACAATGTTAGAAAAACATTTCTGGTTCCAACTATCCACCTGAGTGAATCAGATTATCTCATACTCCGTGGATTCAAAAAAGAAGAATTATGTTAACAAAGGCACAATTGACTTTTATAATAAAAAGAATATTGCTTTTTAAAATGTAAAATAATGTGTCATCTATAGCAACCTAAATTTTTGGGAAGATTTCACTTTGAAAAAAAGAAAACAAAACCAGCAGAACAGTTTTAAGCAACTAAACCTAGATGGGTATTTAGCCACAGAACAGGAGTGTTGATGTTTTTCTACCTTTCTGTAAGGAAGGACATTTCAGTTTTCCTCTCCATATTCATTTTAGTATCCAGAAAATAGAAACCTTATTTAAAAATAAATAGATATATAAATAAATAAATAAACAAAAACATCTTATCATATTGCTTCCCCAAGGAAGCTATGAATTAGATAGCAAATTAAGAGTGAGCGCAGGGTCCTTGCAATATGCAAAACAATTTTCCCCTCTAAAATGAGTTTAGCTAATGTTCCTTTGAGATGATTCATAGTTCACTGACAGCTGTTTACCTTCAAGTCCACCTCAGATAATTTACCCTTCTCTCTGGTTGTATTTGAATTCTACATAAACATGCTCAGTAAATTCTCCTGGTAACAAGTTAAAGGTTAGATTGTCTTTTGGCAAAGGATTTCCATCCAGGTGGAAAACAGAAAAAGAAGTGGCAGAAACTTGCAAGAGCACAATTAAAGACACCAAGTTTTAATTGGTCTCCAAGTGTGACTGTTGTTATTGGCTAAACTCTAATTTAGTGGTGTAAACTACATGTTATTAGTATGCTTCTAAAATTATGCAGTTTTGCCATTCTCTATTTTCTATGTTTCTATAATTTTCTAGATCATCACTGATTAAAATATGTGGTGTAATATAAAGAACTGATCACTGATATAATTCACATATTTAATATTTTTATATGGATACAAAATAAAAAAGTTCCAAAAATATTTTTTAAAAAACTCAGAAATATGCCTAATTTTTAAGGTCATACTGGAAAACTGTAGTGTAGAATATAACAGATGTTCATCTTTTTTTCTTATAGTGGTGTATTAAATGTAATAGATCACATACTACAGTTTAGAAAATATGTTGAGTATAAAAATATTCTATTCTCTCAACACTTGGTAATATAGACCACACAAAGTTTCTTATTCCCAATTTAGAGTAAAAAAGACACTATGATGCTTAGAAGTTCTGTGATTTGGCCTTTGTTCTACTAGAAGTAAAATTTAAACCAGAAACTGTATACTATACACATATTTCAAAAGCTTTAAACTATACTGCTTTTACAAGATATTTTATTATGCTTCAAATGCCCAAGGAAACATACACAGTTTTGTTTTATTTCTCCCAGGTCTAAAATACATGTTCGTTTAGTTTTAATTTCTATCCAAGATACATTGTTGACGAAGATATGTTTCTCAAAGGATCTTTTTTTGACTTGGTTTGCCAGTTTACTGTCATTTGAGGATCTTAATTTACTTCCTCTTTTTTAATCTTCGGTGAGGTTGAGTGTTGGGTGGATTGGAGGAAGTAGTTCGGATAATTATAAAGTAAAGAAAACATTTTTTTTGAGCTCATTAAATACTTTGTTGCAAGATCACATTGACACAGATCTGAGGCAGGTTTTGTTTGTTTTGACTGCTGTATGGTTGAGATTAAAATAAGTGACTCTTAGTTATCTTTGTGGTTAGGGGCCTTCACAGAAAAGGTGGATACTAGAAGAAATATATATTACTGTTAGAAAATATTAATTTAATTTTAACTGGTGGTGATTAACACCAAACACAGCCTTTAGCAGCATGATGTACGATTCTTAATCCTGGCATCCCCTGCTGAGAGTGTACTTCAGATTTTTGGATAGAGCCCTCACACTGCTGCTCACAGGCTTCCAAGAGTCTAGGATGCTGCTGCCAACGGTTGCTATCCAATGGCGGAACTGATGTTAGTTTTGGGGTCTGAAATACACAGCCTTTTTCTCATTAAAGACAAGTGGGGACATGCTATGAAGCCTTTTTTTTTTTAAACTTAGAATTTTTTCTCTGTAAAATGATGTTATTAAGCCTTATTTTTCAGGATTTCTCTGAAGATGAAGTCAGTTATCAATACTTTCCAATTCTGTGTACCATTATGAGCTGGATTTTCTTTCTTACTAATTATTATATCAATGATACATATCTAAATGTCATTTTGAAAAAAATTCAAGGTTTTTAAGGAATGCCTCTAAAGGAGATGGGGTGGAAGTGAATTATTTCACACAGTCAAGAGCAATATCTCTTAAAAACCTGTTTTATATGTTGCTCTCCCTAAGTTCCACTTTCCATGGCAGCTTCATCATCAAACCCCTTCCCTCTTTGCTAAATGTGCTCCCTGGGCTTTTTCTCTCTCTGCTGTCCCCTATTGCTCTTCCCTCCCACCAAATTCCACACTTTATATTTTCTCTACCAAAAAAAGTAGATCTCCTTTTTCGTTTATGTCAATCAGCTTAGCCTCTCCCAGCTTCTCTTTTCCTCATTTTAATCTGTTCTTCACTCTAAAGGCTTATAAACTAAAGCATTTAGGAAAAAATTAAAAAGCTCTTTTACAGAATAAATTTCAAATCCTAATGTTGCAACACACAGTGAAGAGCACTTGCAAAGTAAACAATTTTCACTGAACTCCTACAATAGCCAGAATGTATTTATATATGAAAAAAAAGATGAATAGGATATAAAAACTAAAAATTAATATTCTAAAATAAACTTCAAAATATCTAGAAAAACGAAGGTCCACGATGTTCTGAGGCAGGTGCTAAAAGGCCCAGTTATGAGCCTTTTATTATAGTCTCTAGGCAACATAATCTAAATTTGAGGGGGCATGATTCTTTTAAATTAATTAATTAATTAATTGGCTGGATTGGGTCTTCATTGCTGTACACAGACTTTCTCTAGTTGCAGCAAGTGGGGGCAACCCTTCATTGCAGTGCACGGGCTCCTCATTGCAGTGGCTTCTCTTGTTGAAGAGCACGGGCTCTAGGTGCTTGGGCTTCAGTAGTTGTGGCACATGGGCTCAACGGTTGTGGCTCATGGGCTCTAGAGCGCAGGCTCAATAGTTGTGGCATAGGGGCTTAGTTGCTCTGCAGCATGTGGGATCTTCCTGGAGCTGGGTGCGAACCCATGTCCCCTGCATTGGCAGGCGGACTCCCAACAACTGCGCCACCTAGGAAGTCCAAATTGGGGGGGCATGATTCTTAAAATAAGTTGATATTTGACTTTTTGAGCAAGTTATTTTTAAATTTTGAACTTTTACTTTGAAAGCAATGTCAATTATACAGGTACAGTCTGTACTGTCATTATCATGTGGGCCTTATAGAGCAGTGCTTTTCAAAATCTGATCTGCATATGAAACACCTGGGGATGTTGTTAATTTGAAAACTATGATTCAGTCATTTTGGACTGAGATGCAAAATTCTGCATTTCTAAGAAACCCCAGATGATGTTCATGATGCCTGTTGCATGTGTTATGGGTCTGTGAACTGCACTTTGAATAGCAGAGACCTAGAGGCTATTGTTATATACAAGACAAAACAAAAACAAAAACAAAAAACTATGAAGCTTCGATGATTAAATATGTATTTCTGTTTATAATAGTCTGGGCCCAAAATGATACTATTTAACTATAACAGCCTAATGAAAAAAGGTCAGGAGTATATTCAGTATAACTCATGGTCCAATGACATCTCTGTTTAAAGTCTATATAAACTTTCACAGGAATTTAGCTAAAAAAGGATGGAGTGTAATATAAGGTAACATAAGGGATATGGTCATGTATTTGGCAAGTTAAAAAAAAAGCACAGAACAATCAGTATCACACACATGTTAAAGAGGTCATTTATTTTAAGTGATAAACACATCATCTATTATGTTTAAACAATCATGTTTATTTAAACATCAGAGGTTTTATAATAGAGTTTGTAGATACTTAAACTTAGGTTTTATAATTGGATAGAAGTTAAAATAAGGGGTGCTTTATATCCAGTAATAGGTTTATGGATATTTAAGCACCATCATAAAAAAATATTTTAATTCAACGTTATGGATATAAGAAAAATATTCACATAAAAATCCAAAAAGAAAAAGTGAACCTCCTTTACGTGTATACTGAGATTGAACAAATAATTAAATGGGTAAAGGAACTAGGTTTCTGAGGAAGGTATTATGTAAAGGGGGAAGCTAGAATAAACCCTGTTGTACTAAATTAGAATCATATAAATCAAACAAACAACAGGCTTAGCTTAAAATACATAGACATACAAATTTATTGATTGATACAGAAATAACTAGACAATATGCATAATAAGTTGGTATATACATATATATCCTAGATTTGTCTACTGGGAAATCTAGAAGCAGTAACCACACTAGCAAAGAACACACCTATCACTCAGATCTTGGTTTCTAAATACCACTCTCCAATAAGAGGATCCAGAGTTCAGTTACCTAAAAAAGATCCCAATGACTAGAGCAGGAACAATCTGAGAAGTAAAATAGTGTGTCATTGAATCACAAGTCAAGATATAAAATAAATATGCATATGTTCATACTGATATAAATAAAAGTTTGAATAAAAAGAAATTAGGTTATCTTTTTCATTTTTGATAATACCCATCCTAACAGGTATGAGGTGGTTTCTCCCTGTAGTTTTGAGTTGTATTTCACTGATAATTAATGATATTGAACATCTTTTCATATACCTATTGACCATTTGTATGTCTTCTGTGAGAAATACCTGTTCAAGTCCTTTACCCATTTTTAACCCATATATGGTTTACAAATATTTTTACCATTCAGTAGTTACCTTTTCAGTACACTGTTTTCTATGTTGTGCAGAAGCTTTTTAGTTTGATGTTGTACCATGGTCTGTTTTTGCTTTTGTTGCTTATGTTTTTGGTGTCATATTTAGAAAACAATATCTAAGACCAAAGTCAAGGAGGTTTTCTTCTATGTATTCTTGTAGGACTTTCACAGTTCCATATTATATAATTTGTTTTTAATCCATTTTGAGTTTATTTTGTGTATAGTATAATTTAGGGTCCAATTTCATTTTTTTGCATGTGGATATCTAGTTTTGCCAACCATTTGTTTAAGAGACTCTCTTTTGCCCATTGTGCATTTTTGGCCCCCCTGTTGGAGATCAATTGACTCTATTTTCATGTATTTATTTCTGGACGCTCTCTTCTGTTTACTTGGTCTATATGTCTTTATTACAGTACCATACTGTTTTAATTATTGGAGCTTTGTAATATATTTTGAAACTTGGATCTGTGATTCCTGGAAGTTTTGTTCTTCTTTCTTGAGATTGCTTTGGATATTCTGTGTCTTTTGTGATTCCATATGAAGTTTAGAATTGTTTTCTATTCCTGTAAAAAAAAATGCCCCTTGGGTTTTAATGGGAATATCACTGAATTTGTAGATGGCTTTGGGTATTGTGAACATGTTAACAATGTTGTCTTCTAGTCCATAAATACAGGATGTCTTTCTATTTGTTTGTGTCTCCCTTTATTTCTTTCATCCATATTTTGTAGTTTTCAGTGCATGAGTGTTGGCAAGGATGTAAAGAAATTGGAAGCCTTGTGCACTGTTGGTAGGAATGTAAAGTGCTGCAGCAGCTATGAAAAAATAGCATAAAGCGTCCTTAAAAATATTAAAAGTAGAACTACTATATGATCCAGCAATCCAACTTCTGGGTCTATTTCCTAAAAAATTGAAATTAGAATCTGAAGAGGTATCTGCACTGCATATTCACTGCAGCATTATTCACAATAGCCAAGATATGGACATAACCATACAACAGAATACTGTTTAGCCTTCAAAGAGCAAATCCTGCCATTTGAGACAACATGGATGAATCTGGAGGACTAAGTGAAATAATCCAATCAGAGGACAAAGACTGTATGATTTCACTTATATGAGTTATCTAAAATAGTCAAACTCTTAGAAGCAGAAAATGAAATAGGAGTTGCCAGGGACTTGGGAGATGGGGTTGGGAGAAATGAGAAATTGTTGTTCAATGGATATAAGGTTTCATTTATGCTAGATGAGGAAGTTCTAAAGATCTGGACAACATGGTGTCTATAGTTAACAGTATGTTATTGTGCATTGCAAAATTTGTTAAGAGGTTCTTACAAAAGAAAGGAAGGAAGGAAGAAAGAAAGAGAAAGAAAGAAAGAGGAAAAGAAAGGGAAGAAGCAAGAGAAGGAGGGAAGGTGGGAGGGAGGAAGGAAGGAAAGAATTCAAGAAAACTTTGGGAGGTGTTAGATACACCTATTACCTTGATTGTGGTGATGGTATCATGGGTGTTAGCATATGTCCAAACTCATCAAACTGTACACATTAAATGTGTGCAGTTTTTTTGTATACCAATTGTACATCAATGAAACCATTAAAATTAGGCTTAGAAGAAAAGTTTTCTGAAAAATAAATATTTTTTGCAAGAGTAGACAGATGAGAAGATGAAGACTGGGAAAGAATTAAATTGAAAGCAAACATACTGACCTTCAAAATGTTTTAAAAACTGAGGCATGTTTGCAGCAGCACACTTCTTAATTTCATTTTAACTCTGCTCACACTTAAGACACTTAAACGCTTTTTTTGTTTCATTCTGAATTTAAACTCTTCTTCACAAAATGGTTCACGGTTCATTGGCAGTGTTTCTAAAGTCTCCACTGATGGCCAATTTCAAGGGTAAGACAACTGCAATGCCATAGAAAATAAAAGATCAGGCAAATTTCTGTATTCTCTGGGCCAGGTTTCCAGGGTAACTTTGTCTTGTTGGTTGGTTGGTTTTTTGACCTCACCTTTATCATCATCTCAAGGAAGGCAAAACTTTCCAATAGCTCCATAGGTCAGGAGATAATTTCTCAGGTGGAAAAACAAATAACTGCCTCCACTTGGAAAGTCTACTGTGATTCTGGTCAGGAATATACAGGTTGGATTTCTGCCTTGAAACCAATATAGCACTGGTGACAAGCAGTTGCAGATCAAAGGTTTACTTTTAAAAATTGACTGAGAAAAATATATAGTAATAAATATCTTGTTATGAAACAGTCTAAATGTATCTGTACTACTCATTTCTTTTCATCTATTTCTTGTCTGCTCTTGTGGTAAAATATAATGAGTTCTGTGTAAATGCACTCATGTACAAGGAATGAATATATTAAAAGATGAAACACCTAATCAAAGCCATTGTATTTTCTCTCAAGTCTTTTCCTGAGTTTCAAAGTTTTGCTTAAGATATACCAAGAATTTGGCACATACTTTAAAGGATTCCTTTCAAATTAACATGTGAAAATGTAATCCAAATATTTTAATGTATTCAATTATTCTTCATTTTGTTGAATACTGAAATTGAAAATCCACACAAGCAGAGGGCTGCCTAAATTTAATATCAAAAATTAAATTAATTAAATAATACAATGATAAAGCTGTGGGTATACGCACACATCCTTGCTGCATGTACGGTAAGTCAAGTGTACAGGGTTTTATGGCTGATTTTCTACTTGTGAGGAAAGTAGCACATCTTACATATAGATACTGAGCAACTTTTTGGTAATTTGCCTTAATCTCTGAACAAGCACCTCACAGAACACTGTGCAAAATTATATACGAGAGACTCTGATGAATTTATTGAACTAAAAAAGTATATAGCATAGTGCAATGTTACTCTTCTCTGACAGAAAATGTTTGCCCCCCAAGCATGGCATTATAGAAGTGCTATAGCTACACATACATTATAACATTATACTGTAGATAGGAGAGAAAGAAGATAGGCCTTGGTGGACAGTTAGCAGTAATTGTTCTCTATCTCAATAGTTTTACAATGTTCCCATGGTGGGTTAATTATATATTTTAGAGATGATGCAATAGCACATTTTGGTCAAATAGCAAAGGTCTAAGCATTAAAAATAAATGCTCATGTATTACAAAATTAATATCACAGTAGTGTTAGTTAACACCTCCATCACCGCACATAATTAGCTTTTTCATGTGAGAACATTTAAGATTTACTCTCCTTAGCAACTTTCAAGTATGTAATACAGTATTGTTAACTATAATCACCATAGAGTATAGATTATCTGTGTATTGAACCTCCAGGATTTGTTCATTTTATAACTGTAAGTTTCTACCCTTTGACTGACATTTCCCCATTTCTCTCAATCCTTAGCCCTTGGCAACCACAATTGTACCCTGTTTCCAGAAGTTTCACTTTTTTTAGATTCCACGTATAAGTGATATCATACAGTATTTGTTTTTCTCTGTCAGAGTTACTTCACTTAGCATAATGCCCTCGAGTTCCATTCACATCATCACAAATAGCAGGATTCCTTCTTTTTCATGGCTGAATAATATTCTATTGTATATATACATACCACATCTTCTTTAAACATTTATCCATAGATGAACACTTAGCTTGTCTGCATATCTTAGCTATTGTGAATTACACTGCAATGAGCATGACAATGTAGATATCTCTTTAAGACCCTTTATATGTATACCCAGAAGTGCAATTGCTAGATCATATGATAGTTCTATTTTTATTGTGTTAATTATTTTGTAATATAGAAGTATATAAAATCATTAAAGATAATAATTTATGTAGTAAGAAAAGACAGACATACATTACAATTGTTTTGAGGTAATAACATGCCCACTATTGTATCAAATCATCATGCCGTAAACTTTATTTATGTAGTGTTATATGTCAGTATATCTCAATAAATCTGGAGAAAAAAGAGAAATAAGGATTAAGGTGAAAAAGACTAGAACTAGAACATATAAAAAACTCAAAACTCAACAGAAAAAAATAACTAAATAAGTAAATAAATAATTTAATGAGAAAATAGACAAAAGACATAAAGAGGCATTTCAGCAAAGAAAATTTACAGATGGAAAATAAACACCTGACATGATGTTCAAGGACTTTAGTCATTAGGGGAATGCAAATTGAAATCAAAATTAGATATCACTATGCACCTATCAAAATGGTTAAACTAATAGTGACAACACCAACTATCAGGAAAAATGTGGAGAAATTTTATCACTCATACATTACTGGTAGGAATGTACAGTGGTATAGTCACACTGGAAATTGGTTAGGCAGTTTCTTAAACAATTAAGCATGCAATTACCATACAATCCAGCAGTTGTACTCCTGGATATTTATCTCAGAGAAATAAAAATTTATGTTGACATAAAAGCCTGTACACAAATGTTTATAACTACTTTATTTGTAACACCCTAAACTAGAAACAATCCAAATACCTTTTTTTTTTCAGGTGAAAGGTTAAATAAACTGTGATGCATCTATATCATGGAATACTACTTAATAAATAGGAACATGCTACTGATATACAGCACAACCTGGATGAATATACAGAGAATCATGCTGATAGAATAAAGCCAATCCCAAAATATTACATATTATATGATTTCATTTATATAATATTCTTGAAATGACAAAATTGTAGAATTGGAAAATGGACTAGTGGTTGTGAGGAGTTAAGGACAGGATGGGGATGGGACTGAAAGTGAATGTGGCTATAAAAGAGAAAATGAGGAATGATGGAAATGTTCTATACCTTGACTGTACTAGTGTAAATATCCTTGTTGTGATGTTGTACTATATAGTTTTTCAATATGTTACACACTGTTACATAACCAGGGTCAAGGGCACACAGGATCTCTCTGTATCACTTTCTAAAACCACATATAGATCTACAATTATATCAAAATACGAGGGTGAGTCAAAAATCATCCACACTCTGGCTATAGAATTTACTTTAATTAACTTTTAGAAAAGACAAATACATCACTTTTCAACATAATCTCCTTGCTTTTCAATACACTTTGTCCACCTGTCAGCAAGCTTTCATATTCCCTCATTAAAAAAAAATGTTTTAGGCTGAGCTGCAAGCTACGAATGCACTGCTGTCTTCACTTCTTCATCAGAAGTGAATCTTGTCCTTGTAGGGCTGCTTTCAGGGGACCAAACAGGTGAAAGTACAAGGGAGCAAGATCAGGACCATAGGGAGGATGCTTTAACACAAGTCACGGCATGCTGCTCTTCTTTCTTGCAAATCACAAGTGGGGCATCCATTTTTGCTCGCAGTTACAAATGAACTGATGTAACATGTTCATACCTGCAGAGCAGTGACTGGGGAGAAAGTAGCCTTGAACCGCAAAGCGCTGATAAGACAATATAGCCAACAGAAGTTTTAATATAACTGGAGTGGGGATCATTTTTGACTCACTCTTGTAAATTTTTAATATTAAAACAAATAAATATTTAGGCAAAGCCAACTCTAAATTAAAAATCAATATCAAACAATGCATCTTTAGGACAGAAAGACACTGGAACTCACCAAAAAAGACACCCCACATCCAGAGACAACAGAGAAGCCTCAATGAGATGGTAGGAGGGGCGCAATCTCATTAAAAAAAAAATCCCATAAACACTGGGTGGGTGACTAACAAGCTGGGGAAAAGTTATACCACAGAAGTCCACCCACTAAAATGAGGGTTCTGAGCCCCACATCAGGCTTCCTGACCTGGGAGTCCAGCAACAGGAGGAGGAATCCCCAGAGAAACAGACTTTGAAAACCAGTTGGATTTGATTGCAGGACCTCCACAGGATGGAGGGAAACAGAGACTCCACTCTTGGAGGGCAATCAAAAAAGTGTGCTCACCAGGATCCAGGGGGAAGGAGCAGTGACCACATAGGAGAACTACCTGCTGGTGTTGGAGGGTTGCCTGCAGAGGTGGGGGGCAGCTGTGGCTCACCGAGGAGACAGGGACACTGGCAGCAGGGGATCTGGGGAGTGCTCATTGGTGTGAGTCCTCCCAGAGTCCACCATTAGCCCCACCAAAGAGCCTGTAAGCTTCAGTGCTGGGTAGCCTCAGGCCAAACAACCAACAAGGTGGGACACAGCCCCACTCATTGGCAGACAAGCAGATTAAAGTTTCACTGAACTCTGCCCACCCAACCCTACCCACCATCAGTCCCTCCCATCAGAAAGCATGCATGAGCCTCCTAGATAGCTTCCTCCACAAGAGGGCAAATAGCAGTATCAAGCGGTATCAGCAGTATTTCAACTCATGGAACTGAAAACCACAGCCACAGAAGGACAGAAAAAATTAAAGGCAAAAGACTTTGTACCTAATGAAGGGACAAGCTAAAACCCCAGAAAAACAACTAAATGAAGAGGAGATAGGCACCCTTCCAGAAAAAGAATTCAGAATGATGATGATGAAGATGATCCAGGACTTTGAAAAAGACTGGATGCAAAGATCAAAAAGCTTACCAAAGACCTAGAAGAATTAAAGAGCAAACAAACAGAGATATGCAACACAATAACTGAAATGAAAAATACACTAGAAGGAACCAAGAGCAGATTAACTAAGGCAGAAGGGCGAATAAGTGACCTGGAAGACAGAATGGTGATAATCACAGATATGGAAAAGAATAAAGAAAAAAGAATGAAAAGAACTGAAGACAGCCTAAGAGACCTCTGGGACAATGATAAATGCACCAACATTTGCATTATAGGGGTCCCAGAAAGAGAAGAGAGAGAGAAAGGACCCAAGAAAATATGGGAAGAGATTCTAGTTGAAAACTTCCCTAACATGGGAAAGGAAATAGCTACCCAAGTCCAGGAAGCACAGAGTCCCAGACAGGATAAACCCAAGGAGAAACACGCCAAGACATATAGTAGTCAAACTGACAGAAATTAAAGGCAGAGAAAAGTTATCAAAAGCAACAAGGGGAAAACGACAAATAACATACAAGGGAACTCCCATAAGGGTAACAGCTGATTTCTCAGCAGACACCCTGCAAGCCAGAAGGGAGTGGCACGATATATTTAAAGTGAAGAAAGGGAAGAATCTACAACCAAGAATATTCTACCCAACGAGGATTTCATTCAGATTTGATGGAGAAATCAAAAGCTTTACAGACAAGCCACAGCTAAGAGAATTCAGCACCACAAAACCAGCCCTACAAGAAATGCTAAAGGAACTTCTCTAAGCTGGAAACCTAAGAGAAGAAAAGGACCTACAGAAACAAAAACAAAACAATTAAGAAAATGGTAATAGGAACATACATATTGATAATTACCTTGAATGAATATGGACTAAATGCACCAACCAGAAGACACAGACTGGCTGAATGGATAAAAAAACAAGACCCATATATATGCTGTCTACAGGAGACTCACTTCAGACCTAGGGACACATACAGACTGAAAGTGAGGGGATGGAAAAAGATATTCCATGTAAATGGGAATCAAAAGAAAGCTGGCGTAGCAATACTCATATCAGATAAAATAGTCTTTAAAATAAAAAAATGTTACAAGAGACAAGAAAGGACACTACATGAAGATCAAGGCATTGATCCAAGAAGAAGAAAAAACAATTATAAATATATATGCACTCAATATAGGAGCATCTCAATACATAAGGCAAATGCTAAAAACTATGAAAGAGGAAATCAACAGGAACACAATCATAGTGGGGACTTTAGCAGCCCACTTACACCAATGGACAGGTCGTCCACAAAGAAAATTAATAAGGAAACACAAGCTTTCAATGGCACAGTAAATCAGCTGGATTTAATAGATATCTATAGGACATTACATCCAAAAACAGCAGATTACACGTTCTTCTCAAGTGCATATGGAACATTCTCCAGGAGAGATCACATTTTGGGTCATAAATCAAGCCTTGGTAAATTCAAGAAAATTGAAATCATATCAAGCATCTTTTCTGACCACAATGCTATGAGATTAGAAATCAATTACAGGAGAAAAACAGTAAAAAACACAAACACATGGAGGCTAAATAATATGCTACTAAATAACCAAGAGATCATTGAAGAAATCAAAGAGGGAATCAAAAAATACCTAGAGACAAATGACAATGAAAACACAATGATCCAAAACCTATGGGATGCAGCAAAGGCAGTTCTAAGAGGTAAGTTTATAGCAATACAATCCTACCTCTAGAAACAAGAAAAATCCCAAATAAACAATCTGACCTTACACCTAAAGAAACTAGAGAAAGAAGAGCAAACAAAACCCAAAGTTAGCAGATGGAGAGAAATCATAAAGATCAGAGCAGAAATAAATGAAATAGAAACAAGAAAACAATAGCAAAAATCAATAAAACTAAAAGTTGGTTCTTTGAGAAGATAAATAAAATTGATAAACCTCTAGCAAGACTCAGCAAGAAAAAGAGGGAGAGGACTCAAATCAATAAAATTAGCAATAAAACAGAAGTTACAACAGACACTGCAGAAATAAAAAGCACCATAAGAGACTTCTATGAACAAATATACACCAATAAAAGGGACAACCTGGATGAAATGGACAGATTCTTAGAAAGGTATAACCTTCCAAGACTGAATCAGGGAGAAAGAAAATATCAACAGACCAATCACAAGCAATGAAATTAAAACTGTGATTAAAAATCTCCCAACAAACAAAAGTCCAGGACCAGATGGATTCACAGGTGAATTTTATCAAACATTTAGGGAAGAGGTAACACCCATCCCTCTCAAACTCTTCCAAAAGATTGCAGAGGATGGAACCCTCCCAAACTCATTTTATGAGGGCACTCTCTCCCTGATACCAAAACCAGACAAAGAAACTACAAAAAAAAAGAAAATTACAGACCGATATCACTGATGAATTTCGATGCAAAAATCCTCAACAAAATACTAGCCGACAGAATCTAGTAACATTAAAAGGATCATACACCATGATCAAGTGGGGTTTATCCCTGGAATGCAAAGATTCTCCCATATATGCAAATCAATCAATGTGATACACCATATTAATAAATTGAAGGATAAAAACCACATGATCATCTCAATAGATGCAGAAAAATCTTTTGACAAAATCCGACACCCATTTATGATAAAGACTCTCCAGAAGGTGGGCACAGAAGGGACCTACCTCAACATAATAAAGGCCATATATGACAAACCCACAGCAAACATCATTCTCAATGGTGAAAAACTGAAAGCATTACCTCTAAGATCAGGAACAAGACAAGGATGTCCACTCTCGCCACGACTATTCAACATATTTTTGGAAGTCCTTGCCACTGCAATCAGAGAAGAAAAAGAAATAAAAGGAATCCAAATTGGAAAAGAAGAAGTAAAACTGTCACTGTTTGTAGATGACATGATACTATACATAGAAAATCCTAAAGATGTCACCAGAAAACTACTTGAGCTAATCAATGAATTTGGTAAAGTTGCAGGATACAAACTTAACACAGAGAAATCTCTTGCATTTCTATACACTAACAATGGAAGATCAGAAAGAGAAATTAAGGAAACAATCCCATTCACCATTGCAACAGAAAGAATAAAATACCTAGGAATAAACCTAACCAAGGAGGTAAAAACCTGTACTCAGAAAACTCTAAGACACTAATGAAAGAAGTTAAAGAAGACACAAACTGATGGAGGGACATACCATGTTCTTGGATTGGAAGAATCAACATTGTGAAAATGACTATACTACCCAAAGCAATTTACAGATTCAATGCAATCCCCATCAAATCACCAATGGCATTTTTCACAGAACTAGAATAAGAAATATTATGATTTGTGTGGAAACACAAAAGACCCCGAATAGCCAAAACAATCTTGAGAAGGAAAGACAGAGTTGGTGGAATCAGGCTTCCTGACTTCAGGCTATCCTACAAGGCTACGGTGATCAAGGCAGTATGGTATTGGCACAAACACAGAAATATAGATCAATGGAACAGGATGGAAAGCCCAGAGATAAAGTATGGTCAACTAATCTATGACAAAGGAGGCAAGGATATACAATGGAGAAAAGGCAGCCTCTTCAATAAGCGGTGCTGGGAAAGCTGGACAGCTACATGTAAAAGAATGAAATTAGAACACTTCTGAACACCATACACACAAACTCCAAATGGATTAAAGACCTAAATGTAAGGTCAGACACTATAAAATTCCTAGAGGAAAACATAGGAAGAACACTCTTCATTGTAAACAACAGCAAGGTCTTTTTTGATCCACTCCCTAGAGTAATGGAAATAAAAGAAAAATAAATAAGTGGGACCTAATGAAACTTCAAGGCTTCTGCTCAGCAAAGGAAACTATAAGCAAGACAAAAAGACAACCCTCAGAATGGGAGAAAATATTTGCCAATGAATCAAGAGACAAAGGATTAATCTCCAAAACATATAAACAGTTCATCCAGCTCAATATCAAAAAAACAAGCAACCCAATCAAAAAATGGGCAGAAGACCTAGATAGGCATTTCTCCAAAGAAGACATACAGATGGCCAAGAGGCACATGAAAAGCGGCTCAACATCATTAATTATTAGAGAAATGCAAATCAAAACTACAATGAGGTGTCACCTCATACGGGTCAGAATGGGCATCATCGGAAAATCTACACACAGTAAATGCTGGAGAGGGTGTAGAGAAAAGGGAATTCTCTTGCACTGTTGGTGGGAATGTAAATTGATACAGTCACTATGGAGAACAGTATGGAGTTTCCTTGCAAAAATAAAAATAGAGTTACCATAATGACCTAGCAATCCCACTGCTGGGCATATACCCAGAGAACACCATAATTCAAAAAGACACACGCACTCCCATGTTCATTGCAGCACTATTTACAATAGCCAGGACGTGGAAGCAACCTAAATGTCCATCAACAGATGAATGGATATAAAAGATGTTGTACATATATACAATGGAATATTACTCAGTTGTAAAAAGCAATGAAACTGTGACATTTGTTGAGACATGGATGGACCTAGAGACTGTCATACAGAGTGAAGTGAATCAGAGAGAGAAAAACAAATATTGTATATTAACACATATACGTGGACTATAGAAAAATGGTACAAATCAACCGGTTTGCAAGGCAGAAATAGAGACACAGATGTAGTGAACAAACATATGGACACCACGTGGGGAAAGCAGGGTGGGTTGGGGGGGAATGAATTGGGAGATTGGGATACCAAACTGTACACTCTAAATATATGCAGTTTATTGTCTGTTAACTCTATCTCAATAAAAGTTCCTAAAAAATATACAAAACAATGCATCTTTAATATATAACATAAATTCTAATTCTTTTTGGTCAATGACAGTTAAATTATATTGCTTTTTTATTTTTTAAAATCTAGATTGAAAATTTATCTCATAAAAAAGCACTATATGATTTTGGAATTTGTGGTCATCTTGAAATTTGAGATAGCAAAATTAACATTCTACATTTTAAAATTTGACGTATAGTTGATTTACAACATTGTGTTAGTTTCAGGTAATGTGATTCATACACACACACACACACACACTATCAGAATCTTTTTCCATTATGGGTTATTAAAAGATATTGAATATAGTTCCCTGGGTTATACAGTAGGTCCTTGTTGTTTATCTATTTTATGTATGGTAGTGTGTATCTGTTAATCCCGAAATCCTAATTTATCCTTCACTCCCACTTCCCCTTTGGTAACCATAAGATTGTTTTCTATATCTGTAAGTCAATATTCTACTTTTAATCATTTCAAAATAAACTTTTTCTTGAAAGCCTCAAGGTTTAATATCCCAATATATCCAGCAATTTAAGTACCATTTCGGGTTATTTTATAAAATAATGGCCATGTTATTACCCCAAAACAATTGTAATGTATTAGTCTGCCTTTTCTTACTACATAAATTATTATTATCTTTTATTAGCATAAAGTAAGAAAGTGCCCTTCCTAAATATATCTAGGTAATATAAGATCTTTTTGCTTTTTTTTTAATATAGGATCTTTAATAACTGTATTATTTGTAAACCTTTTTCACTACATATTTAATTATATTTAAGTTGCTTTTATTTTTCAAATATTCAATCAGGGGACTTCATAATTTTAAGTAATCATTGTAATTGTATTATTATTGCAATAATAAACCTTTACTCTTCAATTGACTGATGAATTGTCCACATAGAGTTTCACCACGTTACATATAAAATTATCATATATGTATAATAGTGAGTATAATTTGAATGACAGTTTTTGTTCATAGTAACTGACATTGTTAAATTAATTAGAAGAGATATAAAGTAGGTGATCTTTGATGAATGCAAGAATCCAGGTTGAAGTAAAGATAAAATTCAAGTCAAACAGAAAAAAATGTGTTGAGATGGTAAGATTAAAGCCAATAGATTCAGTTATGTTGATATGATTTATGTACCATTAGGCCTCTGCAACTTTGTATTTGCAAAATGACTTTACTGAGATCAGGAAAAACCAAGAGAGCTTGCACTGAGAAAATACAAACAAAGCAAAACAAAACATTTATGTAATAAAACATTAATTTCTACCCTGAATTTCACACATATTCATAGATGAATTCACATTTATTTTAAGACAATAATAGTATTGACGACAGCAACAATAATAACAGTTAACTACTTCAACATCTTCACCACCAGCCCTGAAACAATTCAGAATGACATGCTTAGGGTTCTACTCCTGGCTGTAATGGAGTAGATTGTATCAGATTAAACGGTCTGCTGAGAGCAATTGCAAAAGCTGGACAAAAGAAACCAAGCAGTTGCTTAAAGGCATCAGAAAGCAACCAACAGAGCTAGGACTGGAGGGATTATGTTTTTGAAGTAAAGGAAAACCTTTCAATATGAGTTCTACAATTCTGATTGCATGATTATGGTGGGTTGCTGTGCAGTTGTGTTTGCAAAGGACTCACTGGCCATGGGAGACAATAATTTGTTTTCAGAACTACTAAATAAATAGCAAAAAAAAAAAAAAAAAAGAATCACACAGAACTAAGTCTAATATTCTCCGTGCAGTTTTCTATGATGAAATTTGCTGATTCCTAAGTCCCAAATGCATGGAGTAAGAGGTGAACATTTCAAGCATAAAGCATTTCCTAGATGACTAAAGGCTAAGCAGAGTCTGGCATTTTGAAAGTTACAGTATTGGCAAAAATTAGACATTAGCATTTAACAAGGAGAAGGGACCTAGTAAATAACCCTGCATTCAGTGGAGACGCACGAGGGTCAAACTGTAGGAGAAAGGGGAATAAAAGAAATAGGTATCCTCTCACAAGGACTGAAAATTTAGTCTTGAATTATTGGGATGTCTGTAGAGGTCACAAGATTTGCATACACTTTTCTTGTTTTAAAAGAAAATTAAATTTTCTCTGAGCAAAATTAACATCATTCAGAGCTATTACAATTTTCATCTGATTGTCTGGCAGCCAATTACCAAATTCCAGGCACACCAACACATAGGACTGAATGAGAAAAAAAGCAGGAAAAAAAACTAAGTAAACTAGACTAAGAAGTGTTCCTTAAAATGGAATTATTGAACACAATTTCCAAGTAATTACTGCAGATAAGACCACCAATGAATGCTAAAATTAGTGGATAAAAGTATCATGAGAAAGGAGATATTTACATTTACTCAAATTATTTTCATATAAAATATTTACTTATTTAAAAGAGAAAAATACAAATTCTATAGTGGAGAAACTTGAGAGACACTACTTTATACAAGTATTCAAAGTTAATATCACCAGTAATAAAAGATAATGACATCTTGGAACCCTTAACATTCATTGAGAAAGTGTTGTCTTGCAAGAATATCAAGGAATTTTGCAAGAATACCACGGAATATTTTACAAGAATTCTACAAGATTCCATAATATTCTTGGAAAACAATACTAATATCAATCTCCTCATGAGAAAACATTAGACAAAGCCCAATTGAGGGGCAGAAAGACTGACCGTACTCTCCAAAAGTGCCAAGGTCATGAAAGACCAGGAAAAGTCAGTAGCCTAATTAATAGTATTATATCAATGTTACTTTCCTTCTTTCAATAACTTTTATATGGTTATGGAAGATGTTAACATTAAGGGAAGCTGAATAAAGAGTACTTTCTGTCCACTTCCTGCAACTTTCCTTAAGTCTAAAATTATTTTAAATAAAATGTTTAAAAAGTGGTGAGAACATAATAAAATAAAACATCATCATGAACATTATCACTTTATTATACAACAGTATTTTAAATTAATGTATGAGAAGTGGCTTAAGATATACATATTAAACATGAAATAAATTCAGAGTGAAGCTCCTCCAATACTATGTTAGCTCCTTGAGGGCAAAGATTTTGTCAGCTCTATTTATGACTAAAACTCACATTTGATACTGGACCTGCCAACAGTTGGCCCTAAATAAACATTTGTTGACTGATTGACTAATTGAATAAATGCATGCATGTATTTTCAAGGCAAGAACAACATTTTGGGGAAACTTTCCCATGTATTTACACAATAATCCTGAGAGATAAGCCCGTGTAGCCTTATTTTCTCCTGTAATTGGTATCCACTCCGTTACTTTCATTATTAGGCACGGAGAATTCTCAGGGATAGAGCTGTTTGTTTTCTAATATTGGGAAATAACACACTGGTGTGATGATGTGGTGCTTTTTAAGATGCATCATAGAATTCTAAGACAGTCACACAAACCAAGATCACCCATAATCTTTTAATTAGTAGTTGCTGAAATAAATATTTTTTAAAGGGGGGGGGATATATTTTGAGAATAGAGTGAAATCTAGTCCTATGATGAGACAGGGAATTGAGGAAGAGCAAGAAGAAATAATGAGGTTTCTACTCAGGACTAAGGCTTTTCTTCCTGTGTTCCTAAAATCAAACAGGTGTATTGTGCATACGACAGGAGCTGAACACATCTAATGGGGGAGAAGGTAAGTTGCTGGAAATGCAAAATAAAAGTATACTTGGTGAAGATGAAATAAAAATGGAAAGAACTATGGGAAAGAAGGAGAAAAAGAGCACAGTTACAGAACTTGAGAAGTCTACATCAAGTGGCTTACTGAAGTCTACAGGTGGCTACCCTTCCAACAATTAGGCAATGAGACCTCTCATCCTATTATAGTTAGATAAAAAGCACACACACTCCTTTTTTAAACTTCATGTTTATCTTGGTCCATTATGTATTCACTTGAAGGAAAGGCTGGTGCTCCCCTTTATTTTAACTTGAGGATCTTTCCACATTAGCACACATAGATATGCCATGTTCTTTCAGTAGCCACATCATTTTATATTGTGTGACTCTAACATTTTTTATTTAATGTGAAAACTGAAATCTTGATTATGCAACCAAGCCTTATCAATTGTTGGTGCCTATTTTCCAATAGAGTCTGTTCTGCTATAATAGGTGTTTTTGTTGAAAATTAGTTCATGAGTGATTGATAAGTAGGGTAATGACATCCGTGTGATACAATTATAAACTTCTGCAGAAAAAGCTGATTCATCAACTTTGCTGCCACACTGACATCAGGGAACATTTCAGTTCAATTTTAAGGGGGAAAAAAAAAAGAGCAAGCACCAGCACTAGGATTTCCTATCTTTCTAGAAAATTATACCCTGAGTCTGGAATGGGTATTTGCTCTTAGCAGTTCACCTGGAATCCCCTATAGATGACCTAAAATCTGTGGTCCAGAGCACATGTGCCAGTAGAGGTTTAACACAGCTTTAGGTTACTCTCTGGTGATTACTTTTTAAGTGCCCTCGTTTAAAAATTACTTTGATTTTACATAGATGTCTCTGTTTTCCCATTAATTTTACTCATTATTTTAACTCACTAATTTCAGTACCTGATTTTGAAGAACATGAGCTTTTTCAAGAATTCATCATATCACTTTCAAACAGAAAAACCTTATATGCCACATTCTATTAAATATTGCAACTGAATCAAATAGCAAATTGCCACAGAATCTTTCTCAATACCAAATATTAAGTTTATAAATTTGAAACTTTTAGGCCATTTGGCAATTAATTTTAAATTATTCTGAATTAAACAATGTCTGCTCACTTAGTTTATGCCTACCATCCCAATGAACAAAGACTCTGTATCTATTAATAGAGACAGTTAACATTCCGGTTACTGTGATTACCTCCACGGTGTCCTTATCTCTAATATCTCTCATCTCTTTGAAGGTTTCTACCTTATTTCTTAGGACTTCAATAATATTAAAAGCCCTGCCTTCTTGGAGAGCATTTATGCCTAGCAACTCAGAGACAGTCTAGGATCCTTTGCCACCCGCCCCCTGCCTTTTCTTTTTTTTTCATCACCAAAGTGATTTTAGAGTGGAAAAATAAAATATCCATTGAAATAGTCCATAGACCCCTCAAAGTCAGTATATCCAAAACAGAACTCATCACCTTTAACTCCAAACAAGTTTCTTTTTCATTTATTTATTTGATCAGTGGCAATTAATTCATCTAATAAACCCCTGTTTCGTTTGTACCATGTTGCCAACAATGAACTAGGTCCTCTGGAGACACTCTTTGTTAAGCGTTGTGTTCTGTGCCTTCATAAATTTGCAGTCTGGTAGAAGATACTGGCCTTGATCAAATAAACTCATAAATAATACTTCACTCTTTCTAATAATTGTAAAGTTCTGAGGGCTCTAAGAGAGGGAACTTTCCTAGATTTGGAATTAGGGAATATTCGTACGAGGAATTTGACATTTGAACTGAAACCTGAAGGGTGGGTAAATATTAACTAGGTAAAGGGCGGGAGCAGAATAGAATTACTTCCTGGCATCCCACAAAGCAGGCTCTGGGGCAGAACTGATTACAGAATGCCAGAGAAAATTAAAGTGTCCCTGGAGTGCCAGGTGCACGGGAAAGAGTGCCACTGGGTGTTCTTGGAGAGATGAGCAGGGATCGGCAGAGCCTAGTGGTCTCTAGGGATAAAGTTGAATGTGCTAGCTCACATTCGCTGAATACTTACTAGGGGCCAATTATTTTATAAACATTTATGTTTTACACTGTGCCATTGATCCATATACTACTACTCCAGGAAACATACAAGTATTATCACAATTTATAGAGTAAGAAACCAAATGGAGTGAGGATAGTTTAAAATCGCAGGGCTTCTAAGCAGTGGAGCTGGAATTCGAAAATACAAAGAGTCCAAATTAGAGTACGGTTCTTTTGATTATATCAGCATGCCTCCACTGTTGTGGCAATGGAAACCCAAAGAAGAATTTTAAGCAGAGGAGTTAGGGTGATCTGTACTAGCCTGTCCCCCTCCATCTGGTCCTCAGCACCTTCATAATTTACAACACTGCCTCTATCTCCTTCCATCAGAATCTTATTGATTTTAAGTACCAAATAGATCCTTAATCCAGGAAAATTTTCCCACCATCGCTTTGGCTATGTGCATCTAAACTACAGTCATCAGCTTCTTGTCTCAGCTGCTGCCGTGCCTTTCCAGTGCCCTCCACCCCAACACCCAATCTTACTACGCTTCTCTGAACTCGTCTCCATCAGCAGCCAGAATCATCTCCTTCAGTAGCAAGTCTGATCACGTTACACCAAGCTTGAACACTGTCAGTTTCTTTCCATGGTGCAGAGTAACATCTGTATCCTTCACTCTTTTATAAACTCTGTATAATCTGCCCATTGGCTCTGACACCAGCCTGATTTCCTACCAATCTCCTTTTCGCTCATTAAGCCCCAGATACATCAGCCTTTTCTCTGTATTTCAAACATCAAATGCTTTTCTGATTTATCATCACTGACCATACTCTTCCTTTACCTGAGATACTAACTGGCTTCCCCTGCTCACCGCATTTTCCTACTGATACTCACTCACCTGTAAGATCTCAACATACAATAACTTTCCCAAGGACATACTGTGTTATATTCCAGGCTAGATTAAGGCTCCCTATTATTTTCTCTCACAAAAGTCTGTTTTTTTTTAATTGATCCTATCAAAATAGTTACTAAGTTTAAACACAACAGTTACTAAATGATCATTGTATAATTAATTATCTAATGATTATCTGCCTTTCCACTTCTTTCTTGGCAAATCTCCATGAGAACGGGAGTTACATAGCAATTTTGGTCAGTACTCAATCATCATTATATAGGACTCTCCTTGACATCAAATACATACTTAGTAAGCTAGACATAGTTTTACTTCCATCTTGTATTAGACCATAATAAGAGAACCAGCTTTAAAATAGAATTCTGTGAATTTTATGCACCACTTGCCTCGCTCCGCAAGAAAGCTTATGTGTGTTACATAAAAGTGGAATCAGCTTAAATGTCAGAATAAAAACTACCAAGTTTTCAAATCTGAACTCTCTCTGCCCCTACCTGGATTTGCAGTTAAATGTTGAAAGCAGGTTACAAACTATGAAAATTATGTTAGAGATGGAAGGAGTGAATAACAGAAAGGCCTTTGCACTAGCAATTGCTGAAATTGCTATTAAGGATTTAAAAACATATCTTCCAAATGTAATTAAAATCATATTGTATAACAGAAGGTCAATGACCAAAAGGAAAATAAAATGTTCACATGAACAAGTTATAGACAGTCTTGCAATGTAGTTATCAAGAAATATTATATAAATTGAGAGCCATAATACCCAGTTCTCCAAAGTTAAAGGAAAAGGCTTTAAAAGTATTGTTTTCTTAGACCTGAAAATATGTGTGCATAAGCAGCAGGAAGGTTTGCTCTGCAAGATATTATTCCGCCCCTTTTTTATTGCCTGTTGCTAAAATGGCACCAGGTCAAAACAATGAGATACTCTGCTGATAGTAGTGCTATAAATACATAGATTTATTGATAGAATTATGACACTGCAGAGGCTTTTCAATTAGTATTAGAGTCATTAACTAGGCAGGGAATATATGGATAGTGGCACTTTATTCAATTATACTTACAAAGATGTATTACTGCAGATGATAAGAAGTAATAGAAACACTTGTATATAACAGTACTTAAATGAAATACCAATAAAATGCTTTTCTTTCCCCCTCTCCAACAATATAGCTGATAGGGTTTTGCTACTCCCACATCTCTAAATCTTTACGGTTGGATCTGTTCCCTGAGTGTTCTTAGCTTCCTGCATAAGTTGAAAGGAACTGAGTTTTGTGGTATTAGCAAAGTCATGTAAAACTCTTCCCACCAGCTTTTCACAGCTTGTTATTTCACATGATTCAATCGTCTACTCAAATATCAGCCCATCAAAGAGACCTACTCCAACTGCTTCATCAAAAATATCTCCCCACTTCACTAACTTCATTTACTCACTATATCACTGAGTCACAGTCTTAAGGGTAAAAGTGTCCAGGTTTGTAGGATTTGGCAACCCTTACACTGTCACATAGTGTGGTAACTGTTGCATAGGATTCAATTGCTGGTAATAAAAGAAATCTCAAAATCAACAGAATAGTTTCTCATACACAGAGAATATGATAACAGTGGTAATAATAAAGGCAAGTAAAGGGATACAGTGAAAACTAAGTGTCATCAGAGCTTGGTGCATGAAATCTTAAATACAGGAAAAAGATAGAGATTCAAAAAGGAAGGCTAATTAGTCATGGCTGGGCTGCCATGACTAACAGACTCAAGTACAAAGCACTTCATGTAACAGAAGAGAATTACAGCTCAGGGCAGTTAGTGGGGGCAAGAAGCATATTTCCACAGTCATTCTGGGTCCCAGGTTGAGGACCACTCTGCCATCTTCAATATGAAGCCACTGTGAATCACCAGATCCTTACTGTGTGGTCAGAATCACCCAGAAGAGGAAAAAGGACAGGCCTAGAAGGAACAAACATTATTTCTGTTCATATTCCATTGACTAAGAATCACTTACATCATCACAACTAACTAAAACTTAGGAAATACGGGTTTGTCTGTGTTTACAGGGAGAAGAGGAGAGACTTTTACGGTCAATAAGCAGACTTCACCCCAACAGCTTAGCTTGTCAGTGTGTTGGTGACAGCTTGTACAAAGATTTCTACTAGAACACAAATTGCATTCTTGAGAAACTATATGTTTTGTAAAATCGTGCACTATAGGTAACAGGATGACCATATGTCGCAGTTTGCTGCGGATAACATTAAGTATGTTGTCCCCAGAGACTATCTAGTTATTGTCCCTCTTCCCCTTCAAAAGTGCCCAGGTTTAGATTATGAATTATAGGAAACCCTACTTATAAAAAAGTAATGGCACTGGGAAAAACCTCTCAACACTTATGCCTTAAGAAACAATAATGATCCATACTAAAAATAACAGCACAGTAAGAGATGTACTAATGGTACCCAGCATTTTAATCATTCTGTCCATTGATGCCTTAATCCTTGGGGCTTATGCGTCCTCTTTTAGATATTATTTGAATTTGCATATTTTTATACACAACCTTCCTTTGTGGTTATTTAACATTTGAAACCTAAAATAAAAAGTTTGTTCTCAAGATATAAGTGTTGAAAATACTTTAGTTATATTTGCTGCCATCTATACCAAGGATTTATTAGTGTAATAAATATTTCTAAGGATTTTTCACTTGTAACATGAGTAACAAGTGACATGTGCAGATCAGTAAAAAATGTCATAATGGCACTTCCATGCTTTTACGAAGTATGAGAGACTAGAAATCTCATAGAAATAGGTCCACAGGCCTTTAATCCTATGGATTCTGTACTGTCTGGAACTGATTAGAAGGTCCACTTAATTGTGCCACTAGAATATTGTTGCATGTGACTCAGGTGAATTCTTCAAGGTTTTACTGGAGAGCATAGAAGGACACAGCTCTGGGAATTCACTCAGCCTCCAGAATCTTTTAATGATTATTCTTATGCCTAAATGGTAATAACATTTCCTGGTATCGCAGAATTCATTCTGAGACTTGCTCTTATTATACTGTACCATCTGGTCCTAGGGAGACTAATAACCTTCACATACTGCTTACAATTGAAGAGTTACTACAAAGACATCTAATAATTGTGAATAATTAGGCTTTTGTCAGTTTCCAATAGTTAATCAGTGTTTTGTTTTTACAAGATTTAGAGTAGAAATTTTAAAGTAGCAGTTTAAGGTGAGTGGCTAAAGGGGAAGAAACGGTCATTTGAGATTAAAACCCAATATATTGTGTTGGCCAAAAATTTCATTCAGGTTTTTCTAAAAGATGTTATGAAAGACCCGAACAAACTTTTTTGGCCAACCCAACGTTTTTTTTTTTTTCTAACACTGATGTTGAACTCCTCAAGGATGCTGGCAGGGGACAAAAACAACGAATAAAGTAAACTATGCACAGAAACCTTTAAAGTCCGATTAGATAGTAGAAAAGCAAAAGTAATCGTGCCAATAAAAATATATCAATGGGTACAGTTTGTTTTTCCTTTTGTTTTGTTTTTCTTCAAGAGAGATGCATTTAATAGTCTGGGAAAAGAAGTCAAAAATAAGAAAGATACCAATTCTATCACCTAACCATAAGAATATGATTAAGAGAAAATTGAAAGAATTCATAATTTAACTTTCTTTTAGGCTGAGGGATAAAATATTCACATTCCAAAGAGATTATGATATGACAGGGAAATAAGATGAATATGGTGTAGCACCTTGAGGGTCACAGTACCATTGACTGTGACTCTGTAGAGAAGAGAGATCTGGGTCAGAGCCAAGGAAACTATAATAAGAGGTAACAATAGAAAATATCATGCATACCATTGGTATGCAATGTGATTATAGGTGTTGTGTGAACACTATGTTCAAAATTATAACTAAATATATTTGTTTGAAATTGACATACAAGGGCTTCCTTGGTGGTGCAGTGGTTCAGAATCTGCCTGCCAATGTAGGGGACGCAGGTTTCATACCTGCTCCAGGAAGATCCCACATTCCACGGAGCAACTAAGCCCGTGTGCCACAACTACTGAGCCCATGTGCTGCAACTACTGAAGCCCACTTGCCTAGAGCCTGTGCTCTGCAACAAGAGAAGCCAGGGCAATGAGAAGCCTGCGCACCACAGTGAAGAGTAGCCCGTGCTGGCCGCAACTAGACAAAGCCCTTGTGCAGCAATGAAGACCCAATGCAGTCAATAAAAAAATAAATAAATTTAAACAAACAAAGAACCCAAAACTTTAAAAACAAATAAATAAATAAATTGAAGTACAAGAGGAATATATAATTTGTATGATTTAAGGTCATTATTGCATATAAAAATGATAGTAAAACTAACTGATTTGCTTTAACATATACATTTAATTAGAAAATATTACAAGAAGAAAGCTTTATTTTGTTTATCCTGAAGGAGATATTCCAATGACTCAAATCAGAGGAACATTCCAGTCAAGACAAATAACTAAGACATTATTTTGGTGATTGTTTGATGAGTGTAGTTTGGGTGTATTTAAACTGAAGAATCTTTTTAGGGACATCAAATGATTAGTAAAAAAAAAAAAAAATGTGGAACATTTGCTTTCGAGTGTTTCTCCCAGTAAGTTTTGGGCTCGAATATAGAAACAGATTTCCCCTTAGCAATATCAAAATGCTTATTTCCAGCTATTTACTCTATTCCTTTGGTGTCGGTGGTGGTGGTGGGGAGCAGGCTGTGTTACACTGTTACTCCTGGAAACAGATCATGATATATTATCTTTTTCAAAAAAATGTATTTTGGTACTCAACTTGCTAGTATTTTAAATAGTTTAGGATTCTTGCATCTATATCTGTGAATGAGATTATCCTGTAACTTTCTTTCCTCATATCATTTTTTACCGGCTTTGTTATCAAATATTACATTAAGTTAAAATGTGTTTGGGGTTGTTCCTATTGCTAACCTGCTATCCTCTGCAGGAATTTATATAAGATTGGTATTTGGATTTGTCTGAAACAATCTTACTAGCATCTTAGCCTCATATTTTCTTAGCGTGAAGATTTTAATTTGCATTAAAGATATATTATTAGTCATGTTCTCTATTTCAGAGTATGTGTAGGTAATATATATAATGATAAATTAAATACAAAATATTATGTTTTTCCTCTAAAATTTCAAGTTTATTGTCATAAAGTTTTTTTTTTTTTTTTAATATTGCTATCTTATTGCAGTTTAATCTTTGCAGCTTCCATGGATATTTTGTTCCACAATTCTAACATTGTTATTTAAGCCATCTATCTTTTTACTCCTTATTAATCTTGACAAAGGTTTGTCTTACTTAATTAATTTTTTAGGAACCATTTTTTAATTTGCTTGCTCCTCTCTCTTAATTATTTTGCTATGATTTTCAGCTATTACTATTTCCATTATTGTACTATTTTTGGTTTTATTATGCTGTTCTTTTTTCTAACTATCTAAGTTTTGGCTCCTTTAGTTACAGCCATTCTTGTTTCCTTTTTATGCCATTTCAAATTTAAATGTACCTTTTAACTACTGTTTCAGCTGAAATACTTGTATATGTGTGTATATATGTGTGTGTGTAGAACTGCATTGGTTCAATACATTTCTATTCTATAAAATGAGATTTTTAAAGTGGTTAGTTGTTTAAAAATAGTTTTTAATCTATGTGTACATAATTTTCAAGTTATTTTAAATAATTTATTCTAATTTAATTGCATGGTGGTAAAAATGTGGCCTATATAACATTTAATATTTAAAAAAAATTTTGAGGCTAAGTCATGATTATTTTTCATAAGTGACCCAAATGCTCAAGAAAATGGGATGTATTCTCCAATTTGGTAGTGAAATGTCCCATAATTTTCATTAAATTAAACTTGTTAATTTTTTATCATTTGGGGTGAGCTAGATGGTGGATGGAACCTGGAGAGTCTATTATATGCCCATGATTGAGCCCACTGATACAGAAATTTGGCTGCAAATCTGGGGCCGTTGTCAGATGCCCTCAGGAAACCTATACAGGAAACAGACACGGTCTAGCAGGGCCTGAATAATATGTCCCAAGTCAGTGGAATACATTCAGATCACTAAGCCAAACCCAAAGTGTCAACTGCAGTCAGAACTCAGTGGAATTTTCTGGAGGGAATGAGGGCGCAATGTGATCTATTTGCCAAGAGCTCCCTGGCCTGTTAGACAGTAGTTTTAATCTCGAGCAGGATCTAGCTGCTGGGCAAGCTTTGTCATGATGTTTTGGTTTCCCCAGAATGAGTGGTAGGCTTTCCTGGAACCTCAATTTACAATGATATCTGAATTTCCATTGGTCATCCTCTCATGTATGCAGAAAAGGCAATTTTTATACAACTGTCTTCACTGGGAAGCTTGCTTTATATATCAGTCTAAGGCTTACCAGTGACCTAAACAAATGCCCAGACAATTTGCCAAAGCCCAGGAGTGAAAGAAAATATAGCATGGCTCATTTCCTGGGGTGGCCTGGATAGCCATCCATATCACATAATGTTCTGACCACTGTTTGGGGGACACAAGGATACCAGAGGTTGGTAATCAGGTCTTTGATTTATTTGGATAGTTTATATTGTTATGTCTTCTAGTTCACTAATTATATATTCTGTAATCTATGGTCTATTTTCAATCTTATATAGCATATTTTTCATCTCTGAAATTATGGCTTTTAATCTCTATGCTTTCAGTTTGAGTTTTTATATTTTTCATGTCTCCATTTAACATGTTCAATCTTACCTCTAGTTTTTTGAACATATGGAATATGTTTACAAAAACTTTTAATTTTATTTTTGATAATTCTGTGTCAGTTTGATAGTTTTTTTTAACTGAGATATAATTGAAATACAACTTTATATTAATTTTGAGTAAGAAAGTTTTGATTAATTTTTCTCCTCATCATGGGTTATATCTTCCTACTTCTTTGTTATGCCTGATAATTTTAAATTGGCTGTTATACATTGTGATTTTTACCTTTTAGCCTGCTGAATATTTTTATGTTCCTATTAATATCCTTTAATTTTGTTCTAGCATGCAGATAACATACTGGGACATACTTTTTTTTTCTTTAAGAACTTTTTTAAGATTTGTGAGATGCGACCAGAGCAGCATTTAATCTAAGACTAATTATCATCCCCTTTGAAGTATGATCCTTTGAGTACTATATCCAGTCCCTCTGAATCATGGGGTTTTCCATTTTGTCTGATGGAAACTGCATTCTCTTGACCTGTGTGATCTACAGATACAGTCTACACTAATTCTTTTTGCTGTTCTTTCCCTGACTTCTGGTAATTTCTTCAAATACATGATCCATAACTGCTGAATAGGAAGCTCTGTGTACATCTTTTTAAGCCAAATGAATCATAGAGCTAAATGAAAAACCAAAATTTATAAAACTTCTAGAAAAAAACACAGGAAAAAATCTCGAAGTTATTTGTTTAAGCAAATACTTCTTAATTTAATATATACCACCCAAATGATGATCATAAGAGAAAAATTTTGATAAATTAGACTGCATAAAAATGAAAACTGTTGTTCTTTAAATACTCTACTAATAGAATGAAAAGACAAGGCACAGACTGGGAGAAAGTATTTGCAAATCATATAACTAACAAAGGCTTTGTAAAAAGATTTATAAAAAATTGCAAAAATCATTAATAGAAACCCAAATTATTTAAAAATTAATTGACAAAGGCAAAGAATTTGGACAGATACTCTACTAAATTATATATATATACACATATATATATATAAAATCATCTAATATCTATATATGTGTGTGTGTGAATAAGACCATAGAAATATATTCGGGGAGAAAAAGATGGCAGAGAAGTAGAGGGATGTGGAATGCATCCTTCTCCACAGATGCACTGGGAATGCACCGAAGGACGCAATAATTCCCACAGAGAACCAGCTGAACACCAGCAGACGGCCTCGGACACCAGAAAGGACCACAAGGAGCCTGACATAACCGGTAGGGAGGCATCTACGACAGCTCAAAGAGGGTGAAGCGGCGGAGCTGTGGCAGACGGGAGGGAGTGAGAAACATACGGAGGGTCCGCAGCGCAGCTCAGCCTTCCCGGGCCGAGACGTCGATTCACAGCTGAACAGAGGGTCCGGGAGCGGGAGCGTGGGAACTGGAGAGCTGGTTCAGGGGGAGAAACATTGTTGCCAGTAAGGTGACGGATCGAGAGGACAGGAGGGAAGAGGTCCGTGGCGAGGAGTGCCTGCCCCTGAGAGCTGCCCGGCCATGATGGCGGCTGGAAGCTGCAGGCTCCCGGGCGGGGGGGAGGAGCCGCACGCATAGCCTCTCTCTCTTTCGGCGCCTCTGCAACAGGCAGTGGAGAGACACCCTGTGGGCCACCTAAGGTGCTCAGGGATAACAAGGACCCTCAGACACTCGGGCGGGGCTGGATTAAAACCCCTTGGAACGCCGGCAGCAGGGAGGCTGCAGGGAAAAAAAAAAACAAAAAACCCGAGAGAGGCCCAACTCTGAGACTTTCTGTTTACACCTGAGCCACCAGTGTCCCTCTGCAACAGGCACCTCCAAGCCCGACTGAAACAACAGTGCGCCACTGCTCACTCACTCCCAGGAGAAAGAGCCACTATTGTACCCTCTCCCTCCCCATACACCAACGCTTACAGACGAACAATAAAGGAAGCTTTGCTGGTCATAGAATAATGCAAAAAAACCCAAGGCGAGTAGAACGACACTTACAGCTGAGACTCTAAGGAAACAGAAATATTAGTATCAATCCTATTGAACTGGTCCATTTGGGATCAGTTCTGGATTTTTTTTTTCCTTTATTAATTATGATCTTAGTGCCAAGGGATCTACAAGTTTTATAACATAATTTTTTAATGCTATTTTTTATTCTATTTTTATTTTTTTGCCATTTTATATACTTCTATATCTAGCTAAGTTTTTGGTAGTATGGACAATATATCTCTCATACTTTCCTTTCACCTCTATCTTTTATACATTTCTATTCCTCTCTTTATTATTTGCATATTTCCAATCACACTACGCTCTTCTGTTCCCCTTTCTTCTATCTTTAGTTTATTTTATCTTAACATACTTATAAGCAACACTATCGATCTGCTCAGATTCCTTGCTCTATTCTCCAGATGACGCACCACGTTGGTATTTAATATTAGGTTTTTGTCTTTATCTTAGCTCTTAGTACAAGTGTCTAATTTCATTCTGAAAATCTCCATTCTGTCTGGTGGTACTCTAGCTCTTTTTTATATTTGATCCTAGCTTACAAAATCTCCCTGGATTAGTGTTTGTATGTGTAAGGTGTTATTTGTTTGTTCATTTGCTTTCACTTTTGCCTCTGATTTCTTCTGTTTCAGTTGTCAGTTTCTGTTGGGTTTCTCTTTCAATATCTGATAGCATACTGGGGTTCTGTCAGGTCTTTCCAGAGCCTTATGTACTAATGGATTCAGTAATTGTGTGTCTTATACATGTATATGTTTCCTAGACTTAGTATTTCTTTAACCCAACACTTGGACATTAGTCTGAGGCTTGGAGGTCTTCTATAAACACCTCTATCACCAGGACAAGCAACCCCAAAAGTTTGGACAACCATGAGGAAACAAAGAAACACCATGCAGGCAAAGGAGTAGGAAAAAAACCCACAAGACCAAATAAATGAGGAGGAAATAGGAAAAATGCCTGAAAAAGAATTCAGAGTAATGATAGTAAAAATGATACAAAATCTGATAACAAAATAAAGTACAAGAAACCGTTCATAAGAAAGAAAAACAAACAGCAAAGGATAACAAAATAACTGAAATTAAAAATACTCTAGATGCTATAACCAGCAGAATCACTGAGGCAGAAGAACGAATAAGTGAGTTGGAAGATAGAATGGGGGAAATAACTGCCACAGAGCAGGAAAAAGAAAAAAGAATAAAAACAATAGGAGACAGTCTCAGAGACCTCAGTGATAACATTAAGTGCACCAACATTTGAATTATAGGCATCCCAGAAGAAGAAGAAACAAAGAAAGGATCTGAGAAAATATTTGAAGAGGTTCTAGTGGAAAACTTCCCCAACATGGGAAAGGAAATAATTCACCAAGTCCAAGAAGCACAGAGAGTCCCAGACAGAATAAACCCAAGGAGAAATACACCGAGGCACATATTAATCAAACTAATGACAATTAAACACAAAGAAAAAATATTCAAAGCAGCAAGAGAAAAGCAACCAATAACATATAAGGGAAAACCCATAAGAATAACAGCTGATCTTTCTGCAGAAAATCTGCAGGCCAGAAGGGAGTGGCCAGATATACTGAAAGTCCTGAAAGAGGCAAACCTACAGCCAAGAATACTCTACCCAGCAAGAATCTCATTCAGATTTGAGGGAGAAATCAAAAGCTTTCCAGACAAGCAAAAGTTAAGAGGATTCAGCACCACCAAACCATCCTTACAACAATTGCTAAAGGAACTTTTCTAAGCAAAAAACACAAGAGAAGGAAGAGATCTACAAAAACAAACCCAAAACAATTAAGAAAATGGTAATAGGAACATAGGTGTCAATAATCACCTTAAATGTAAATGGATTAAGTGCTCCAACCAAAAGACACAGACTGGCTGAATGGATACAAAAACAAGACCCTTCTATATGCTGTCTACAAGAAACCCACTACAGACCAAGGGACACATATAGACTGAAGGTAAGGGGATGGAAAAGATATTCCATGCAAATGGAAGTCCAAAGAAAGCTGGAGTAGCAATACTCATATCAGACAAATTAGGCATTAAAGACTATTACAAGAGGTAAGGAAGGACACTCCATAATGATCAAGGGATCCATTCAAGAAGAACATATCACAATGGTAAATATCTATGACCCCAATATAGGAGCACCTCAATACATAAGGCAAATGCTAACAGCTATAAAAGGGGACATCGACAGTAACACAGTAATAGTGGGAGACTTGAACACCCCACTTACATCATTGGACAGATCATCCAAACAGAAAATAAATAAAGACACACAAGCTTTAAATGACACATTAGACCACCTGGACTGAATTGATATTTATAGGACATTCCCTCCAAAAAACGACAGAATACACTATCTTCTCAAGTGCACATGTAACATTTTCCAGGAAAGATCACATCTTGGGTCAGAAAGCAAACATTGGCAAATTCAACAAAATTGAAATCATATCAAGCATCTTTTCAGACCACAACGCCATGAGACTAGATATCAATTACAGGAAAAAAATGGCAAAAAATACAAACACATGGAGGCTAAACAATTCACTATTAAACAACCAAGAAATCACTAAAGAAATCAAAGAGGAAATCAAAAAATATCTCGAAACAAACAACAATGAAAACACAACAACCCAAAACCTATGGGATGCAGCAAAAGCAGTTCTAAGAAGGAAGTTTATAGCAATACAGTCCTACCTTAAGAAACAACAAAGTTATCAAATAAACAACCTAACCTTACACCTAAAACAATTAGAGAAAGAAGAACAAAGAAACCCCAAAGTGAGCAGAAGGAAAGAAATCATAAAGATCAGAGCAGAAATAAATGAAAAAGAAAGGAAGGAAGCCATAGCAAAAATTAATAAAACTAAAAGCTGGTTCTTTGAGAAGATTAACAAAATTGATAAACCATTAGCCAGACTCATCAAGAAAAAAAGGGAGAAGATGCAAATCAACAGAATTAGAAATGAAAAAGGAGAAGTCACAACGGACACCTCAGAAATACAAAACATCATGAGAGACTACTACAAGCAAGTATATGCCAATCAATTGGATAACCTGGAAGAAATGGATACATTCTTAGAAAAATACAATCTTCCAAGACTGAACCAGGAAGAAATAGAAACTATGAACAGCCCAATCACAAGTACAGAAATTGAGGCAGTGATTAAAAATCTCCCAACACACAAAAGCCCAGGACCAGACGGATTCATGGGCGAATTCTATCAAACATTTAGAGAAGAGCTAACACCTATCCTTCTCAAACTCTTCCAAAATATTGCAAAAGGCAGAACACTCCCAAACTCATTCTATGAGGCCACCATCACCCTGATACCAAAACCAGGCAAAGATGTCACAAAAAAAAGAAAATTACAGGCCAATATCACTGATGAATATAGATGCAAAAATCCTCAACAAAATACTAGCTAATAGACTCCAAGAGCACATTAAAAAGATCATACACCATGATCAAGTGGGGTTTATCCCTGGGATGCAAGGATTCTTCAATATATGCAAATCAATCAATGTGATACATCATATCAACAAATTGAAGAATAAAAACTATATGATCATCTCAATAGATGCAGAAAAAGCTTTTGACAAAGTTCAACATCCACTCATGATAAAAGCTCTTCAGAAAATGGGCATAGAAGGAAATTACCTCAACATAATAAAAGCCATATATGAAAAACCAAAAGCCAACATCGTTCTAAGTGGGGAAAAACTGAAAGAATTCCCTCGAAGAACAGGAATAAGACAAGGGTGTCCACTCTCACCACTATTATTCAACATAGTTTTGGAAGTGTTAGCCACAGCCATCAGAGAAGAAAAAGAAATAAAAGGAATCTAAATTGGAAAAGAAGAAGTAAAATTGTCACTCTCTGCAGATGACATGATATTATATATAGAAAACCCTAAAGACTCTACCAGAAAACTGCTAGCACTAATTGATGAGTTTAGTAAAGTAGCAGGGTACAGAATTAATGCACAGAAATCTCTTGCATTCCTATACACTAACAACGGAAGAGCAGAAAGAGAAATTAAGGAAACTCTCCCATTCACCATTGCAACCAAAAGAATAAAATACCTAGGAATAAATCTGCCTAAGGAGGCAAAAGATCTGTATGCAGAAAACTTTAAGATATTGATGAAAGACATCAAAGATGACACAAACAGATGGAGGGACATACCATGTTCCTGGATTGGAAGAATCAACATCGTGAAAATGTCTGTACTACCCAAAGCAATTTACAGATTCAATGCAATCCCGATCAAATTACCAATGGCATTTTTCACAGAACTAGAGCAAGAAATCTTACGATTTGTATGGAAACGCAAAAGAACCCGAATAGCCAAAGCAATCTTGAGAAGGAAAAATGGAGTTGGTGGAATCAGGCTTCCTGACTTCAAACTATACTACAAGGCCATAGTGATCAAGACAGTATGGTACTGGCACAGAAAGAGAAAGGAAGACCAATGGAATAGAATAGAGAACTCAGAAGTAAGCCCAAACACATACGGGCACCTTATCTTTGACAAAGGAGGCACGAGTATACAATGGAAAAAAGACAGCCTCTTCAATAAGTGGTGCTGGGAAAATTGGACAGCTACATGTAAAAGAGTGAAATTAAAACACTTCCTAACACCATACACAAAAATAAACTCCAAATGGATTAAAGACCTACATGTAAGGCCAGACACGATAAAACTCCTAAAGGAAAACACAGGCAGAACACTCTACAACATCCATCAAAGCAAGATCCTTTTCGACCCACCTCCTAGAATCATGGAAATAAAATCAAGAATAAACAAATGGGACCTCATGAAACTTAAAAGCTTTTGCACAGCGAAAGAAACCATAAACAAGACTAGAAGGCAACCCTCAGAATGGGAACAAATAGTTGCCTATGAAACAACGGACAAAGGATTAACCTCCAAAATATACAAGCAGCTCATGAAGCTTAATACCAAAAAAGCAAATAACCCAATCCACAAATGGGCAGAAGATCTAAACAGACATTTCTCCAAAGATATACAGATGGCCAACAAACACAGGAAAAGATGCTCTACATCACTCATCATCAGAGAAATGCAAGTCAAAGCCACAATGAGGTATCACCTCACACCAATCAGAATGGCCATCATCACAAAATCTGGAAACAACAAATGTTGGAGAGGGTGTGGAGAAAAGGGAACTCTCCTGCACTGTTGGTGGGACTGTAAGTTGGTACGGCCACTATGGGAAACAATTTGGAGGTTCCTTAAAAAACTACAAATAGAACTACCATATGATCCAGTAATCCCACTACTGGGCATATACCCAAAGAAAATCATAATCCCCAAAAAACATGTACCATGATGTTTATTGCAGCACTATTTACAATAGCCAGGACATGGAAGCAACCTAAATGCCCATCAACAAATGAATGGATACAGAAGATGTGGCATATATATACAATGGAATATTACTGAGCTATAAAAAGGGATGAGATGGAGCTATATGTAATGAGGTGGATAGAACTACAATCTGTCATACAGAGTGAAGTAAGCCAGAAAGAAAAAGACAAATATTGTATGCTAACTCACATATATGGAATCTAAAAATGGTACTGATGAACTCAGTGACAAGACAAGAACAAGGACGCAGATGCAGAGAATTGACTGGAGAACTCGAGGTTTGAGGGGGCGGGGGGTGAAGGGGAAGCTGAGATGAAGTGAGAGAGTAGCACAGACATATATATACTACCAACTGTAAAATAGCTAGGCAGTGGGAAGTTGTATAACAAAGGGAGTCCAACTCAAGGATGGAAGATGCCTTAGAGGACTGGGACGGGGAGTGTAGGGGGGACTCGAGGGAGGGTTGGTGGGGACTCCAGGGAGGGACGGAATATGGGGATATGTGTATAAAAACAGATGATTGAACTTGGTGTACCCCCAAAAATAATTAAAAAAATGCAAAAAATATATATATATTCAACATCATTTTAGTTAATGCAAATTGAAAGTGCAATAAGATATCACTATATAACTGTTAAAATAGCTCAAAATTTAAAAAAAAATCTGATTGTACCAAATATTGGCAAGGATGTGAAAAACTTGAACTTACACACTGCTTGTAGGGATATAAAGTGGCACAATGCTTTAGAAATCACTTTGACAGATTATTAAGAAAATTATATATATACATCTAGCATCTAGCCCAACCCTTCCTTTCCTAGGTATTTACACCAGATAAGTGAAAGTTTATGTCCAAAGACTTGTACATAAATGTTTGTAACTGACTTTTTGTTATAGCCAAAATATGGACATAAATCAAATGTCCGTAAAGAGGTGAATGGATGAGCACATTGGGCATACCCGTGCACTGGAATACAGCTCAGCAACGTAACTGAAAGTACTATTGTTGCCCATAATAACATGGATAAATCTCAAAGTCGTTATGTTGAGTGAAAGAAGCCATATAAAAAAGGAGTCCATATTACAAGATTTCATGAATGTAAAATTCTTACAGTGTAAACTAATCTATAATGACAGAAATCTCAGCATGGTTCTGGTAATTAGGACATGGACACTGGGATGGGCATATCATTATGTCTACCACAAATTTTTATCAATCATGTGAAAGCATAATCTTGAGAATTTAGGTTTTATCAAAATGTATTCCTTTGAGGAGGGAATAATGTCAGAAATAGTAGCATTGACATAAAATATTAACGAATAAAAAGAAAATGACTACTGCTTATTTATTCTTGGCCATATTTTTCTTAGGTTTTTATTTTATGATTTATGACACCATTTGATTTTCTATGCCTTTCAATTTTTACTTTATTTGGAGTGGGGTGAGTAGAAGCTGCAAGATTGAAAAAAGTTCAAGACAGTAAATGGCAGTTATATATTCCAAAGAACAAGGAATTATTACAATTCTTAAATGATACTTTCTTCTAACGTTTTTCAGTTTTTAGAGGCAAGTTAATATAAGCAATTTATTATTATGGTATTGTGTGCTTTTAACGCTTGACTGCTGAAATGTGTAAATTATATTTCTGTTTACTCCAGTAACTTGCAGTAAATCAAATTTATCGTCTGAGTTTCTTTAGAAGAATAAGGAGGAAGGAAACATCAAAATATATGACCACATTAAATAAATTAGTTGTATTTAGTAGGTGTAAACACTTTATGTTCTGTACATAATGAAATATAAAAATATACTCAAGACTTTTATACATTTCATAGGAACAAATCACTACAAATTCAACTTAACTGCATTTTTTAAATCACATTAAACTTATACTTTAACTTTTTATTAATTTACTTTGGAAATAATTAAGTGAAAAATTTTCAGACTTTTTAAAATCCTTAGGAATGGGTTGACATGATTTATACTTCATTTTTCTATTCCCCGTAAAGCTTTTCCCAACACCCTAAAACAAGGCATCAAAGTTTATCTCACTAAAGAATTATAATCAAGCATATACAACAGAGTAGTCATGTTCACTTTAAAATGTGTTAGTAGTTTTGCATGCATAATAAGCCACATTTAATTTAAAAAGTAAATGAAGAACTGAGAGTTATTCAAGAAACAAGACCAACCACGTGAAAGTGAGTGGGGTTTTCCTATGAGCAGTGGCGACTGGAATTGGGAAGGATAAAGAAGGGAGTCTGTCTGTTGGAGTTACTGAAGACGTTAGGATTCCAAATAACAAAACGTTTGTCAAACCTGGAAGCAAAGCATTTTTTCAAAAACTGTTTCCTGAGGACTTAAATGCCAGGAAACTAGGCTGATAGTTAGAAACAAATAGGCCTGAAGGCCCCATATATACCTACCGATCAGACATTACAGGAGTGGACTGGACAACCTTGTAATAAGGAAATTCAAATTAAAAGAAGATAACATACAGAACTGTCAGATGCCATATATTTTGATGCTGACATAATTTTGCATATTGGCCAGCATATGAAGAAAAAAGTATCAGATGCAATTTTAGTGAGAAGTAAATTTGTTAAACACTTAACTATTATGTTGTACACCTGAAACTGATGTTATATGTCAATAATAGCTCAATTAAAAAAAATTTGTCAAATACTTTACAAACAGAATGTGCAATGTCTCTTTTGAAGATCCTTTAGGAATGCTCTATAGCCCTAAAATCTATTCCTAAACATATGACCCAGAGAAATTCCTGTGTGTGATGAAGCTTATACAAAAAGAGATACTGGAATATTGTATGCTGTAATGAAAATGTTTAAATAATCTAAATGATAGAACAAGTAAATTGCAATGATAGAACAAGTAAATAAGTTGTGTTTTATTTAAAAGGAGATTCAGAAGTGAAAACTAGAACTACATAGATCGATATAGATAAATCTCAAAAAAATGATCAAAAAAAAGTAAGTTACAGAATAATACATACATGTCAATACTATTTATAAAACATTAAAACCTGTGCATGGATGCATATATAGTGAAAGTACAAAAAACATGTAAAAGAATGATATACCTTGATTTAATGATAGTAGTTACCTCTGGAATGGGATAAAAAGAATGTAACCAGGGAGCTGATCACAGTGGGTCACAAATATACATTAGTAGTATTTTATTTCTCAAAAAAAGGAGAAAAAGCATGGCATAATTTTAAGTTTTTAAAACTTTGATGGTGGGCACATGGGTATTGAATATGTTAACCTCTACTTTTATTAATGTACTTGAAATATTCTCCATTATTTAAAATTTGTGGAACACACATTGAAATATATATTCATATATATATATTTAAATAAATTTGTCTAGAGACTCGAGGAATCGTTTACTTCTCATTTTGGAAGAGTGTGAGACTATCAATCACAATAGATAACAATTCATATACATTATAACAGAGATGGAAAAAGTTTGGAATCAGACTGATCTACTTCATATTTCATTCATTCATGACATTTATGACATAGAAAGATATTTATATGTCCAGTCACAACAAAAGCACTTTAAAAAAAAATGCCTTCAATATAGTTCCTTTACACTAATAGATGAGAGATGAGAATATCACAATATTGTAAAGGAAGACCAGAGTTTTCAGGAGTAAGATATACCTATACTCTTTAATAGAAGGCTAACAGCCAAGCCCACAGGCAAAATAAGCAGTCCTTAAAAGCAATCTACCAGTTGTAAAGTAAATTTCATCTGAAATGTACATACATAAAGATAAATATGACCCAGTTCTTACCTTCAAGATTTTGATGATCTAGTTGGGGAAAAGATGAGTAATAAATGTGTAATAAATGTCATGTATTACACACAGTGTAATAAATATTATGCTGCATGCAAGGCCAGTTGATCTGAGAGCTGGACCCAGATGATAAGAGGCTCTTCATCCCCTCCCATCTTTGGAATCCATGTTCTGCCCACTGTTCTCCCAGTGGGAGCTGTTCCAAGGATATAATGTCAAGAGAGTAAGGTGTTGTTGACACCATCTGGACAGTATACACAAACTTAAGGTCCTCATGGACAGGAGTGAAGATCTACTTGTCTTGCAACCACCCAAGATAAGCCTCATATATATTTCTTTACTTATAAAACCTGCCACCTACCAATCTGGAGTGATCTGTCTCTTTCTTGGGTCTTTCTCTGCCCCCTTTGTATGGAGGCCAGTTTGTGAACCAAGAGCACATACAGCAGAGAAAATGACTCTACAAGGTATGTAGCTGGAAAGAAGCTTCTAGAGAAAGATGCTTCAGCTGGTTTCTCAAGGATGAGAAGAATCTTTCCAGGTAGGATATTTGACAAACTCTGTGAAAGATACCAAGGCATAAAAGGCATGTTTTGTTTGAGTAAATCTAAATTGTCTGGCATGTTGTTAATCAGGTAAAAGTTGAGTAGGTGAGCTTGAATAGGAAGATAGGATGAATTATGGAGCACTTTGTAGGCTGTGCTAAAAGATTTGATGATTTTAAAATTAGAACACTCTAACACCATACACAAAAATAAACTTAAAATGGATTAAAGACCTAAATGTAAGACCAGATACTATAAAATTCATAGAGGAAAACATAGGCAGAACACTCTCTGACGTAAATCGTAGCAAGATCTTTTTTGATTCACTCCTAGAGTAATGACAATAAGAACAAAAATAAACAAAAAGGACCTAATTAAACTTAAAAGCTTTTGCAAAGCAAAAGAAACCATAAACAAAACAGAAAAGAGAGCTCACAGAATGGGAGAAAATATTTGCAAATTAAGCAACCAACAAGGGATTCATCTCTAAAATATATAAACAGCTCGTGGAGCTCAATATCAAAAAACAAACAAACAAACAACCCAATCAAAAAATGAGGGGAAGATCTAAATAGACATCTCTCCAAAGAAGATATACAGATGGCCAAAAGGCACATGAAAAGATGCTTGACATCACTAATCATTAGAGAAATGCTAATCAAAACTACGAGTTACCACCTCACATCAGTCAGAATGGCCATCATCAAAAAATCTACAAACAATAAATGCTGGAGAGGGTGGAGAAAAGAGAACACTCCTACATTGTTGATGGGAATGTAAACTGGTGCAGCCACTATGGAGAACAGTATGGAGGTTCTTTAAAGAACTTAAAATGGAACAACCATATGCTCCAGCAATCCCACTCCTGGGCACATATCTGGAGAAAACCATGCTTTGAAAAGATACATGTACCCCAATGTTCACTGCAGTACTATTTACAATAGCCAGGGCATGGAAGCAACCTAAATGTCCATTGACACAGGAATGGATAAAGAAGATGTGGTACATATATACAGTGGAATATTACTCAGCCATAAAAAAGAATGAAATAATGCCATTTGCAGCAACATGGATGGACGTAGAGATTGTCATTGAGTGAAGTAAGTCAGACAGTGAAAGACAAATATCATATGATATTGCTTATGTGTGGAATCTAAAAAAAATGATATAAATGAACCTATTTACAAAACATAGAGTCACAGATGTAAAAAATAAGCTTATGATTACCAAGGGGGAAAAAGGGAGGAGGGGTAAATTGGGAGATTCGGATTGACATATACACACTACAATATATAAAATAGACAACTAATAACAACCAAGTGTATAGCACAGGAAACTCAATACTCTGTAATGACTTATATGGGAATAGCATCTAAAAAAAGGAGATATGTGTATATGTAAAACTGATTCACCTTGCTGTACAGCAGAAACTAATGCAACATTGTAAATCAACTATAGTCTGATAAAATTAATTAAAAAATAAATTAAAAAAAGATATACCTACACAAGATCTTTGCTATCACTAGGGTAGATCCAAGTTTTGGATCGATCATTAAGAAATTCATCAATTTAAAAATATTATTTAAATGCTGATTATGTTCTGGATAAGTATTTGGTAAAATTGTTATTTGCAATACTTTGAAAGTACATGCTAACTGAGCTTAATTCTGAGGCACTATTGGGGAGAGTTCAGAATCTTGGTGTATATGGTTACCTCCTGATTCTTTAACAAAACGTAAAGAGCTCTCTGTTTACAAATTGAAATGGATTTGAGTTTAACATTTTTTCTTTCTTTGTTTTGTATTCTAAGTTACATGAGAATACATTAATTTGAGTCTTTTTAAGATTGAAAAGGTCAGCTGTGTCTGCATCCCAAACTGAAGCAGTTATAAGATGTGGCTCTTAAGAAATTCTGAGTGTTTTCTGCTACAAAATGTGAAGCATCTAAGACTAAGATCAGATTAAGGACCTTCCATTCATTATTAAGACTTTTTAAAAAAAATATACTCAACATAGCCCCAGAAAGCTAATAGAAGAGAGATGAGAAGATTATATGGAATGCTGTAAATGCAATAGAAGGACTTCCTAGGTGGCGCAGTGGTTAAGAATCTGCCTACCAATGCAGGGCACACGGGTTTAAGCCCTGCTCTGGGAAGATTTCATAGGCTGTAGAGCAACTAAGCCCGTGGGTCAAAACTATTGAGCCTGTGCTCTAGAGCCCATGAGCCACAACTATTGAGCCCATATGCCACAACTATTGAAGCCCATGTGCCTAGAGCCTATACTCCGTAACAAGAGAAGCCACTACAATGAGGAGCCCGCGTACCACAATGAAGAGTAGCCCCTGCTTGCATCAACTAGAGAAAGCTCGTGTGCAGCAATGAAGACCCAACACAGCCAATAAAATAAATAAATAAATTAATTAATTAATTAATTAGAATGCAATAGAAGAGTTCTGGGAATTAAAATACTGTATATGTCTACACAAGATCTTTAGCTATGTCAGAGGTGGATATAAGTTCTGTAGAGAGTAAAAATTATACAATTTAAGAGGACAGTTGTTTACAAAATTATAAATAAAAAATTAGGTTCAGATCCTTGGATGGAGTCCATGCAAGTGTGGGATCTTGAAACTTAAACTTTATTAGCTTCATGATAAATCCTACTCTTGAAATTGTAAATTCTATATGGAGTTGGTTACAAGTACACAGTGACTGAATCACACAGAAACTCCAAACAGGGCCTACTAACAGCCTCTGATCATCCGAATATAAAGCAGAAATCTATGCAAGCCCAAGAAAATCATACTCTTCAAGATCGCTTTGCAGTAGTTTCAGAGGATAATGGAGAAGGGGAGGAGCATGTTAAAATATCCCACTTTGACTCTGGACTTGCTTACTTTTCTTTTATTCAGTTTAATTTTTAAAATTTATATGTTGTGAGATTATCATATTAGAAGCACATAAATTCAAATTATTTTTTTCAAGTGAACTGGACTTTTGCGTAGTCACGTTATTTTCCCCATTATCTCTTTTAAGTATAGCTTTGTCTCATTCTCTGTCTCTTATCATTCTGAGATTCTAATTACACCACTGTTAGAACATTTCATTGTACCCCCATGTCTCTTACTCTTTTCCTACATTTTCCTATTGTTTGATTTAAATTTTACTCTACATATGTTCCTCTTTCTCTAGTCGACTAATTCTTCAGAGTTGAATCTATTTGTAAATCACTTTACTGAGTTCTTAATTTTCCTATATCCAATATCCAATATCCAAAGCAGCCCTTTGGTACTGAACCGAAAGTATTTTATCCTGTGATTTTGTCCCCTTAAGGTTGGTAATTCAGACCAATCTTTCTGCTGACAGTAACTGAAAAAGCTGAAAAAGAACTGGAAAGCATCAGAAAGCCTCGGAGGGAATGAATAATAATGGGACCAAGGCTGTGAGTTAACAAGAAAAATGCAAAACAAAAACAGTGTGTGTGTGTGCAGGCGTGCGCAGGAGAGAGAAAGAGAGAGAGAGAAGGCGCGAGAGAGACAGAGAGCGAGAGAGGCAGAGAGAATTTGGGTTATTTTTCTCTAGATTCAATTTTACCTAGTATAGAGAAATTGAGAAGGTGAGAAGCAATTCACCAAATTCTATTAAATTTTTATTTACTAAGACTATTTTTAGAGCATTTTAAGGTTCACATCAAAAGATTTCCCATAACACCCCTGCATCCACACGTGCACAGCCTCCTCCGTTATCAACCCACCAGAGTGGTATATGTGTTACAACTGATGAACCTACAGTAACATATAATTTCTCAAAGTCTACAGTTTATATTACAGTTCATTCTTGGTATTATAAATGCTGTGTGTTTAGACAAATGTATAATGATATGTATTCATCATTATGGTATCATGCAGAGTATTTTCACTGCCCTAAAAATCTTCTGAGCTCCAGCTATTCAATCTTTCCTCCCTCAACACTTTTGCAACCACTGATCTTTTTTACTGTCTCCAAAGTTTTGCCTTTTCCAGAATGTCCTATATTTTGAATTATATAGTATGTAGCCTTTCAGACTGTTTTTTTCCACTTAGTAAAATGCATTTAGTATTCCTCCATCTCTTTTCATAGACTGATAGCTCATTTATTTTTAGCAATGAATAATATTTCATTTGGTTTGCTTCTAGGTTTTGGAGCATGAATAAAGCTGCTATAAACATTCATGTGCTAGTTTTTCATGTCAACATAAGTTTTCAGCTCTTTTGGGTAAACACCAAGGAGCACAATTACTTAATCATATTTTAAGCCTGTGTTCAGTTTTGTAAGAAACTGCTAAACTGTCTGCCAAAGAAGTGTACCATTTTGCATTCCTACCAGCAATGCACAGGGAAGTCTACTTTATGCACTGTGGTGACCTAAATGGGAAGGAAATTCAAAAAAGAGGGGATATATGTATATGTATAACTAATTCATTTTGCTGTACAGTAGAAACTAACACAATATTGTAAAGCAACTATACTCCAATAAAACATAATTTAAAAATAAATAAAAATAAAAAGAGTTCCGGTTGCTCTGTGTTCTCTCCAGTACTTGCTATTCTCAGTGTTGTGGATTTTGACCATTCTAATAGGTGTGTTGGTGGTCTTTCATTATTGTTTAAATTTTCATGTCTCTGATAACATATGATGTGGAATGTCTTTTTATTTGCTTATTTGCCACCTGTATATCTTTTTTGGTGAGGTGTCTGTTAAGATCTTTGGCTCATTTTGAATTGGGTTGTTTGTTTTCTTACCATTGAGTTTTAAGTGCTTTTGTATATTTCGGATAATAGTTCTTCACCAAATGTGTCTTTTGTAAATATTTTCTACCAGTCTATGCATTCTTGTTCTCTTGATACTAAATTTGCAGAGAAGAAACTTTTAATTTTAATAGATTCCAGCTTATCAATTATTTCTTTCATGAATCGTGCCTTTGGCATTGTATTTAAAAGTCATCACTATACCCAAGGTCCTCTAGATTTTCTCCTAGGTTAGTTCTAGGAGTTTTATAGTTTTGCATTTTTCATTTAGGTCTTTGATCCATTTTGGGTTAACTTCTGTGAAAGGTGTAAAATCTGTGTCTAGATTTATTTTTTTTGCATGTGGATGTCCATTTGTTCAAGCAACTTTTTTTTTTCACTTTCTTTTATGTTTAGGTCATTAAGAGAAAAGGAAAATAACTTTTGGGTCTAAACACTGGAACAAACTAAATCATATTAATATAACAGTCATTATCTTCTACAAGAAATTCTACATGAATATTTGAATGGAAAATAATACTTAATATTTTGCTTTCAGTGTATGGAAACATCTCAGAAAAACTGTGATACCAGAGTATGAATATTTGAAATAATATTTGTATAATTAGTAACTCTGACAGTGATGAGAAATACTGCTTTTTGGATATGTTATACATTAACTTCTAAGTCAAGAATTCCACATTGTTACAAAATAATTTCAGTTCAGTGTTATGGCAGTTCTGCAAATAGATGTAAACTCCATTATGACCTGTTGAAGAGCTTTTCTTGGCTTCTGTATTGTTTCTACTGATTTCTTTGAAGATGAGTTGACTTTATTCACGTGAGTCTATTTGTAGGCTCTCTATTCTGTCCCCTTGATCTATCTGTCTCTTCTTTCACCGGTACCACACTGCCTTGACTCCTATATCTTTATAGTAAGTCTTGAAGTCAAGTACTGGAAGTTACCCAACTTTGTCCTCATCCTTCAATATTGTGGTGGCTATTCTGGGTCTTTGCCTCTTGATATAAACTTCAGAATCAGTTTGTTGATACCCACAGCATAACCTGCTGTGATTTTGATTGGGATTGTATGATACTGATAAATAAAGTTGGAGAGAACTGATATCTTGACATTATAGAGTCTTCCTATCTTTAAACATGGAATTACTCTCCATTTATTTAGTTCTTTGATTTTGTTCATTTATAGTTTCCCTCCTACAGCTCTTGTATATGTATCTTCAGGTTTATACGTATTTTATTTTTGGGGTGTTAACATAAATTGTATTGTGTTTTTACTTTCAAATTCCATTTGTTCATTGCCGGTATATAGGAAAACAATGGACTTTTGCATAATAACCTTGTATCTTGCAACCTTGCTATAGTTGCTTATTAGTTACAAGGGATTTTTTTGGTTGATTCTTTTGGATTTTCTGCACAGATGATCATGTTATCTGTGGACAAAAACAGTTTTATTTCCTCCTTCTCAGTACATATACCTTATCATATATCTGATAAGGAGTTAATACGTAAAGTACATAAATAACTTATACAACTCATTTACAACAACAACAACAACAAAACAGTTTGAAAGTAGACAGAGGAGCTAAATAGACATTTATTTTCCCAAAGAAGACATCCAAATGGCCAGCAGGTACATGAAAAGATGCTCAATAGTACTAATAATCATCAGGGAAATGTGATTAAAAATCATGATGAGATACCACCTCACACCTGTCCGAATACCTATCAAGAATACAAGAGTTAACACGTGTTGATGAGGATGTGGAGAAAAGGGAACTCTTGTACATTGTTTGTGGGAATACAAATTGGTGCAGCCACTATGGAAAACAGTATGAAAGTTTCTCAAAAATTAAAAAACAGAACTACAATATGATCCAACAACCCAATTTTTGGTAATACGTACAAAGGAACTGAAATATGTGTATGGAAAAGCAGCTGCATTCCCAGGTTAACTGCAGCGTTATTCACAATAGCCAAGACGTAGCCTGTGGACCTAAATGATCATTGACGGATGGATGAATAAAGAAAATGTGGTATTTAGATACAATGTAATATTATTCAGCCTCTAAAAAGAAGGAAATCCTGCTATTTAACAATATGCTAAATAAAATAAGGCAGACATAGAAGGACATATACTACATGATACCACTTAGATGATGAGTCTAAAATAGCCAAACTTATAGAAGCAGAGAGTAGAATGGTGGTTCTGAGCGGTTGGTTGGGGGAGAAAGCAGGTAGGTATTATAGTCAAAGGCTACAAATTTCAGTTATACAAGATGAGTAAGTTCTAGGAATCTACTGTACATCATGGAGCTTACAGTTAACAACATGCATACTAAATTTTTTCTAAGAGGGTAAATCTCATGAAAAAGTGTTCTTATTACAAAAAACAATGGTAGTAATAAATGAAGAGGGGGATCAGAAATATTTGCAGGTGATAGATACATTTATGGCATAGATTGTGGTGACGGTTTCATTGGTGTGCATTTATTCCCAGACTCATCATGTTGCTTATATTAAGCATATACAGCTTTCTGCATCTCAATTATACCTCAATAAAGTGTTGTTTTTAAGAATACATTTGCAGGTGGAAAATTTATAACCCTTCCCTAATACATAAAAACAGAAACCGAAACAATCATATTGACAGATGCATATGTCAGCAAAAAGAATATGAGCTAACAATTATGTCTTCTTAAATATTAAATCTTAACTCCCAAATTGACTTTCTTGCATTTGTCCTTGAAATAACCAGACCACTGGCTAGCAAACATGTACTTTCTACAAACACATGAACAAAGCAGTAGCACAGATATCTCAACTTGGTAATCTTTTATTCAGGATATCCTAGATATGACAGTAGTACTGCAGATGACTTGCTACACTAAATGATTCTGCTTCTGCTATTTGGTATGTGTCATGTAGCATTAAATTTAGGCAATAGTGGCTAAAAAGTAACTTTATTATACTAGAAATAATGTTTATTAAACTGTTGCTGTTTATTACAATAATGCTGCTTTTTTATTACAAACTATTAAGTTCTGATTTACCTTTTACTCTTTAAGAGTAACACTTACTTTAAACAACATTTTCATCCCCAGGGACTACACTAATTTTGATTCCAATAATAGTGATGATCATTTTTCACTTGAGTGAAACATTATTTCTAAATGTATTTGGAAGAACACAACTCACATTACATGCTTAATGCCAGACAATATGTCCACAGAAGTGAGCTGCTTAATATGCATCCCTTTGTTTTAACTCAGCTATATAAAGTCTATGATAAGTTCTAGTCATGGTAGTAATATTTCATGGAAGAATAAAACCTATTCAGTCTGTACTTGACTTCAGGGATTGTACACAAGCATTTGTGTCCTATTTCTGAATACATGGTAATATTGTATTTTCCTACCCTTCTGAAGTTAGTTGTAGGCATGTGGTATTTTGGGGTAATGAGGAAATTGCATAATTGGTAATTGTTATTTCAGAGCCAAACTTTAAAAGCCACTGCACTATTTGTTGATAATATTAGGTGATATTATTAGGTGATAATATTAGGATGGTGATAATATTAGGATGCAGAGGAACAAAGCCTCTACCAGTCTAGATCTCTGAAGGACAACCACAAGCATTCGCCCCAAATCCATACTGGACATATTGCATGGATAAGAAATAAACTTTTATGTATTTTATGACATGGTGATTTTGCAGTTGTTTATAACTGCAGCAAAATCTAGCCTATCTTGAGTTATATACTACCGAAAGCTCCCACTCTTCCACTCCTAAAAGCATATAGATATACAGGATTTAGACATAAATGCAGACGTAGATGTAGTTATAGTTTGGGAACTTCTCAACAGCTTTATGTCATCTGACCACATTTTTTTAAGTGCTTAGTTTATTTGGGGGGCTTAATTTACTCAAAATATGCAGGTTTGTTATAGAAAATTGAAATAATTTTCTATAACTTTCTCTCATTAGTTCCAAGCCATCCTAAACACAATGATGACTGCTTCAAATAAGGAAACCTTAAATAAATTCTGCCAAAACTTTACGCTTAATGGAGGCAGAACAAAAACACTAGTGCCCTAAACACACATAAATAATGGATGAATTGGCAGGAAGTGAAGCATAGATGAGCTCAAGAGCAAGAACATGTGAACAACATATATGTCAAAAACAAAGCCATCGGCATGACTTATGAGTCCTACAGCCAGAGTAAGGAATAGCTGGAAACGTCCAGATTGCAAGCCTGTAAATGGTTGGGGAGCAGGAAGTTATTCTCTATATAAAGCAAAGAAAACCATCAGGATAAAGCCCTATCATTCATAAATTGAGATTAGAAAAATTCTACTCACCAGCCTTGAGATGAATTTTAGAAATAGGTTGCCCATTTTAGGACATAGATTGAGTAACACAAGATTTATGAAGCCCATTCTGCATGAGTGGGGTAACAAAATTTGCAGTGTGCATGTATTCTGAAACTCCAGGTCAATAAACAGACACAAAAACTGGTCTTGAATCAGCAAATAATACATGGCACAGGCTGAAATAAATGCAAAATTACTCCACAGTGTTTGATCCACACACATCTTGCGAAGGACTCTCACAAGTCATGCTGATAGTCTATTAAACATACACAGTCACACACAAGCCTTAGAAAATCCTCTAATATGTGTCAGTAGATGAAATAAAAAAAGAGTTGTACTAAAGTAAATTGAAATAATGAGAAAAAAATAGAGAGGGGATCATAAAATTAGATAACTTTTTTCTTAAGGAACAAATAGAATGCATAAAACAAGAATATATTTTTAACAGATGGTGATGAAAACATATTAAAGGAATACTTAGAAATCATTCAGATAGGTAATCTAGAAAATTTTTAAAATCTTCAAGATAAATAAGCACTCAATAAATAGGCAAAAATGGACTAATATACCTAATGAAAGAAGCAGGGAATTAAAAGTTAGCTGTAAATCTGAGGACTCTGTCTCTTGGCCAAAAACTTACATGTAATTTTTCATGCCCAGCCACAAGCAATTTCAAAAGCCTTATCAGTCAGGCCTCACAGGGAACAGCGCCCTCCCCACACCAGACGTGTGCACAGCCAGTGCATCACTGTCTCTGAGGGGAGCTGCAGTCAAGGACTAAGGCTTTTTTTTTTTTAATAATTAATGAATTTATTTATTTTATTTATTGGCTGCATTGGGTCTTCATTGCTGCACACTGGCTTTCTTGAGTTGCTGCAAGTGGGGGCTACTCTTCATTGCGGTGCACGGGCTCCTCATTGTAGTGGCTTCTCTTGTTGCAAAGCATGGGCTCTAGGCGCGTGGGTTTCAGTAGTTGCGGCACACAGGCCCAATAGTTGTGGCTCATGGGCTTAGTTGCTCTGCTGTATGTGGAATCTTCCCAGAGCAGGGCTCAAACCCGTGTCCCCTGCATTGACAGGCGGATTCTTAACCACTGCTCCACCTAGGAAGTCCAAGGACTAAGGCTTTCTGTCAGGCCATGCTCTTATATACATTTGCCACCTACATTCCTAGATCTCCTTATCTGAGGTCTTTTGTGAGGTGTTGTTTCAGGCCTCTGCCAAGGCTTTCTTGTGGGTGGGGGGTGGGGGGTATGGGTTTGGGGGGTGAGGGGAAACCCTGAAGACATTTTTCCCCAATCTGACTTAGGACTCAGTTCTTTCCACGCCTAGCCCTCCCCCCATGTTACTTGGCCTCCTTCTCCTTCTCACCCCCTGCGGGAGCTGTCACGCCTGCTTGGGAAGTGAGATGACCCTCACATCTTTACTGATCCACCTGACCTTGGACTGGACTTGTATGCTGTTCCATGGGGAAAATAGAGAAGAGGGAGTTGGCATTTTCTGTGGTTCAGCCTCTTGCTTGAACTATCATAGTAAGTGATTACAGGCTTCACTGTTACTTTCATCTGGGGCTTGTTTTAATCTATGATTCTGCTACCTGGCAGCCTCCGTCTCCAGGTTGGCTGAACTCCTGACAAAAGTCAACAGCGTGAGGTGCGACAGGTTGATGTATTAAAATGAGAAAGACAAAAACCGAGGTAAGAAATAGGAAGAATGACATGAAAAAGCTGCAAAATGCACCTAATGAATCTCAGTAGTGAGGACCAGAGTGATCAGCAACGAGAAACCACTAGCTCTTTGAAATGGCAAATAGATACATCATTGGCAAAACTGAACAGAAGCTGAAAAAGCAAAGAAGAAATAAATGATGCTAGGAATGTAATAGAGGACATCAGCAGAGTAGATCAGTAGAATTCAACAAAAATGAAGAAAAACCGAGTAATTAAAACTAAAAACAATTTACGTCAGTAATTTTGACAACATAAATGAAATGGATAGAGAATATCTAAATTATTCAGAGTATTCCAGACCATAGAAATAGATGAATAAGTGCCATAGGCAGAATTCTAAGATGACCCCACATCCCTTGGTGTGGAAGCCCAATGTAAGCCTTATAATTTGACCTGATCAGGCGAGTCCTTTACAAAAATGTCTAACGGGATAGAAGCAGAAGTCACAGGATTTGAAGCTGCAACAGCTATCTTCTGTTGACCTTGAAGACACAAACTACCGTGTTGTGGAGAGGAAGGCAGGACGGGAATCTGCGGACAGCTTCTAGTAGCTGAAAACAGTCCCTGATTGACAGTCAGCCAAAATAGACTTAGTTCTATAACCTCAAGATACTAAATTCTGCCAAGAGCTTCAGCAAGCTTGGAAGAGGAACTCAAGCCTCTAGAGAGGCTGCAGATCTGGCCAACAGCAGAATTCTAGGCTGGTGAGTGACCAGACTAACGCAAACCCGGACTCTTGACCCAAAGAAACCATGACATAATAAATGAAAATTGTTTTCCAATAATAACTTTGTGGTAATTTATTACAAATCAACAGAAATCTAATAAACTAAAGTCACCAATTTATTCTGTAAGGTCAGTAAAACCTCATTTCTAAAAAGTAGGTATATATTTAAATAGAAGGAAAAGAAAGATCAATTAAACTTGTAATGATTCAAAATAAAATCTTAGGAAAGTAGCAATATATTTGGAGTTTTCTCATGAAATAAAGTTTTGATAGTATAAAATTGAGTTGTAGATACATGAAATATACATTACTAAAACTTTAAAAAATATTTGCCTTATATATAATATTTTATCATTTTTATTATGGTACAAAGGTGGGTCAAAAATTAATCACACTTGGGTTATATCAAAACTTTTGTTGGCCGCACTGTCTTATCAGCACTTTACATTCAAGGCTACTGTCTCCCCAGTCACTGCTGTGCAGGTGTGAACCTGTTACATCAGTTCATGTGCAACTGCAGTGCGAGCAAAATGGATGCCCCATTTGTGATTTGCACGAAAGAAGAGCAGTGTGCAGTGATTCGTTTTTTTTGTGGTCTGAGGGTGTACCTGGTGCCATTATTTATTGAAGACTTTGTGCGCAGTATGGAGAAAGTGTTTTGTTGTGAAGAAGTGTGTATGAATGGATAGAGAAGTTCAAGGAAGGTCGCACAAGTGTTAGCCATCAAGAAGGAGCCAGACACCCATCCACATCCATGGCTGATGACAACATTGAGAGTACACATGAAATGATTCTTTCGAATAGAGGGATGACAGTGGATTATGTGGCAAATCATTTGCAAATCAGCCATGGCTCAAAGTTTCAACAATCAATAATGCTCGTTATAGTGAGATGCTTATTGAAGAGCTGAAGCCTACACTTCAGATTAAATGCAGAAGACTGCTATTCAAGGGCACTGTGATTTTTTTTTTAAATAAGTTTATTTATTTATTTATTTTATTGGCTGTGTTGGGTCTTTTTTGCTGTGCGCAGGCTTTCTTTATGTTGTGGTGAGTGGGGGCTACTCTTCATTGTGGTGTGTGGGCTTCTCACTGCCGTGGCTTCTCTTGTTGCAGAGCACAGGCTCTAGGCGCGTGGGCTTCAGTAGTTGTAGCACATGGGCTCAATAGTTGTGGCTGATGGGCTCTAAAGCACAGGCTCAATAGTTGTGGCGCACGGGCTTAGCTGCTCCGCAGCATGTGGGATCTTCCTGGCCCAGGGATCTAACCCGTGTCCCCTGCTTTGGCAGGCGGATTCTTACCCACTGTGCCACCTAGGAAGCCCAGCAGTTGTGATCTTGCATGACAGTGCACGTCTGCACACTTCTGCCCACACTGTCGACACTCTGCAAAAATTTTGCTTTGAGGTGCTAAAGCACTCTCTCTATAGTCCTGACCTTGCTCCATTGGGAATACGAAAGCTTGTTGACAGATGGACAAAGTGTATTGAAAAGGAAGCAGATTATGTTGAAAAATGATGTATTTGTCTTTTCCAAAAGTTAATTAAAATAAATTTTACAGCCAGAGTGCGGATAATTTTTGACTCACTCTCGTCAACAGGTCCTCGAAGTATATACTACATTGATTTAGAAGAAACAAAATTTTTTCCAGTTATTTTAATGTAAATAACATTGAAAATTTTTGAGTCAAAACTTCTAATAATATTTTGTGAAAGTTCCTTGATAGACATTTCCATTACAGCTGTTATTTTAAGAGTGATAAGCTAAGTATTTAAATATGTAATATGTTTTTGGTATTGATTTTTGGCAAATAAAGATAAAATATCACAGATAATTAATGATAAGTTTAATAATGGCTAAGGCATATAAAGAATTTACTGTATGCCAACCATTGTCCTACACTTCTTTAAAAAACATATTTAATCTTCACAACTGCTTCACACCACAGGGAGTGTTATTATCTTCATATTATTATCTTCACAAAGAGATTAGTCTCTTGCCCAATATTACAGAGTTGCTAAGTGGCAGAGCTGGCAACTGAACTGAGGCACTCAGATTCTAAATCTACATCATTAACAACTATACTACTACTAGATATGAAAAATTAAACAAGTGGATGAACATAAAATCTAATCTATTCCTATATCTATACATTCGCAGTGGGGATACAGTCACTACGATAAAAGTAATACATTTTGTAGAAATTTATTTAAATTCTACAGTTTGTAGAAATTTATTTCAAAAAAATCTGTATGGCAGCAGTATACCAACAGAATTCACAAAATCAAAATATAGGTGACAGGCTTGGAGAATATATTACCAAAATGTGATATAAAAATATGCACAGAGATCCTGATAATTCATGAAAGCAAGACAAGCAGGACAAGTAAATCAGGAAAAAAAAGTCAGTGTGCAGAAATATAAATGAGTACTTCACAGAAAAGGAATTTTAGTGAAGTAGTAAACATATAAAATTATTCTTAACCCTGCTGGAAGTCAGGGAAGTAACCACTCATACAATAAAATCTTATAAGCCTTGTATTGTCAATAAAACAAAATTTTATGAGATTCAGCATTGTTGAAGGCATAGAGAAACGATTATATTTTGTTGACATGAGAGTAAATTAAATCAGCCTTTTTTCAAGCAGAATTTGGCATAAAACAATATATAAAAATTTGAGCATCTTTTTACTTACTTAAAAATGGATGGCCATGAAAATAAATGTGTTCTCTTTAAGACTAGTTCATTATTATCCTAAGATTACAAATGTGAAAAAGACTTTTAGAAGATTACTGAATAAAATACAGAATGATATGCAGTTATCTGAATTAAATAATAAATGCTGGAGAGGGTGTGGAGAAAAGGGAACCCTCCTACACTGCTGATGGGAATGTAAACTGGTGCACTCATGATGGAAAATAGTATGGAGGTTCCTTAAAAAACTTAAGAGTTAACTCCACTTTAATTGTTAAGTCAGCAATTCCACTCCTGGGCATGTATCTGGAGAAAACTCTAATGTGAAAAGATGCATGCACCTCAATATTCACAGCAGCACTATTTACAATAGTCAAGACATGGAAGCAACCTAAATGTCCATCAATTGATCAATAGATAAAGGAGATGTGGTGTGTGTGTGTATATATATACACATATATACACACACAAGAATACTACTCAGCCATAAAAAAAAATGAAATAATGTCATTTGCAGCAACATGGATGGACCTAGAGATTATTATACTAAGTGAAGTAAGTCGACAGAGAAAGACAAATACCATGTGATATCACTTTTATGTAGAATCTAAAATATGATACAAATGAACTTATTTATAAAACAGAGACAGATTCACAGACATAGAAAACAAACTTATAGTTACCAAAGGAGAAAGGGTGGAGGAAGGGATAAATTAGGAGTTTGGGATCAGCAGATACAAATTACTATGTATAAAACATATAAAAACAAGGTCCTATCTTCAATATCTCATAATAAACTACAATATAAAAAAACATAAAAATAATCTATATCCATATCTATGGCTATAGCTATAGCCATAACTATATAACTGAATCATTTTGCTGTATACCAGAAACTAACACAATATTGTAAATCAACTATACTTCAATTAAAAAAAATAAAATGCTAAATTACAATTACAGCATTAGTTGTGTGGTTAGTTCTTAGATTTCTAAAACAAACATATCAAAGTATGTCAACTATATTTCTACCTTCGTATACTTAAACTTCGGAGCACAAGCAAATATTAATTTGTAATCATCTTATATGTCAAATTTGGAAGCCAGTTGTGTTGCATTTTAGAACCAACATAAAACACAACACACTAAATTACCATAAATTATTTTTCAAATAAGTCATAGATACAGAGAACAGACTGTTGGTTTCCAGAGACAGGGGCAGGGAGTGGTTGTAATGGGTGAAGGCTGTCAAAAGGTACAAACTTCCAGTTATAAGTCTTGAAGATCTAATGTACAGCATGGTGACTATAGTTAATAATACTATATTATATATCTGAAAGTTGCTAAAAGAATACATCTTAAAAGTTCTCCTCACAAGAAATATGTAACTATGTAAGGTGATGGGTGTTAACTAAACTTACTGTGGTAATCATTTTACAATATACATATATATTGAATCATTATGGTGTACAACACCTAAAACAAATACAATGTTATATGTCAATTATATCTCAATTAAAAAAAAAGTCAGCAGAGAAGGTAATAAAAGAAGATTAGAAAGGAGGGAGAAAAAATGGGGAAGGGAGTGGAGAAAGAAGAAAAGGAGGAAGGTCAAAGAGTATAAAAAAAGCATGAAGAGAACAATTAAAGGAGAATTGAAGGGTGCACTAAGGAAGAAATTCAGAAAAGTAACTCAGTAGACATTACAAGAACTTTAACTGTCAGATTGCCAGAAGGAAACTTATAAGAAAAATTTTGAGTTTTTATTAAAGTCTCATTAAAATTAATAATAATAATTATATAGGAAAATGAAAATGGCTGTATACACTGATAATAAATCAGAGACAGCTTAGTGCATAGCATGATTTATTATTTCCTTTTATCTCTTATAGTGTTCATGCATTCAAAATAAAGTGTAAAAAAGTTTACACAGATGCCATCCTTTACTTCAGAGAAAATTTCAGAACTTGTATATATGTAATTATCTAGTTAGATATTAAGTGAATTTGAGTTCAGTTACAGTGAAACACACCCTTCCAAACCCAAAGTTATAGGTATGTGGAACAATAGTAGAGTATGGTCTCTTTCTCTGCATATATTCACAATTTTGCTTTGTAGATTTTAAGGTATTCTATACCTTCACTGGGCATAAAATTAATTACTCAGATTATTGCGTCTGACAGAAAATCAGCTTGTATAACAGAGATGGACAAAAATCACATAAAATCGTTAGCCTGTGGTGTCTAGAGGACCTTTCTGTTCTTCATTAGAGCAAACTAACAAAAAAAATGGGAGAGTTGAGGGGAGATTGAAATTAGCACTTGACTAAGATCCTCAGAGCTGCAGTAGTTTGGCATCAATCTCCTTCCACATTCTATACCCACGCCACCCACCCATCAGATCACTGTTTCCTTCAAGCCTCAAAACTTTGAAAGAAACCAGTATAGATTATGTCAGAATTAAAGTTCCGCTAAACCAATTAGTCATTTGGGCACCACCAGTAGGTAAAGCCCTCCAGGTTATACATCACCACCAGGATCCCCCTGCATTAGTCTGGACTGATTTACTAACCACAATCCCGGACAAATGTTTCTGTTGTATCATCTGGAATCTTCAGTCTGACCTAAGTAAGTTTCTATGGTTTTCAAATTTTTTTCAGAATATTTTTGTTTCAGTTGCATTTGATTGCTTTTACCTGTAAGGAGTGTATTCCTGACAAGTGGTTTACAAATATGACTATATTTTTTACGGTCACAACCTGAAAGATACAGACAAGTACTAGTTTTAGTTCAATTTTGATACTTCTGCCCTGCCATTCTCAACATACTGGTTTTGCCTTCATGTTTTTTGCTTTGCCTCTTAGTTGGAGGATGACTGACATAGGTCAAAGCATCTGGTTCTACTTGAAGGTAATAATAAAGAAAAAGGGAGCACAGACACCTGTGTCTGCCTGTTTGAACAGGAAAATGAAAGCTCTCCAAAAATTCACGCTTATGTCTTACTGGTCAAAACTAGATTACATGACCTCCAATAGCTGTAAGGAAGGGTGTTTCAATTAAGGGAAAAAGGCAAATTCCTTTAAAACATCACCTATCTTCCTCAAGTAATAGGTGTATTTCTCTCTCTCTTTCTCTCACATACTCTACATAAGTTCTGGAGATAAGGAAATTGCCCTTTTTGCTTTTTCTTGCTATTTTCAGTTTATTTCTACTGGCTCCTTTATCAAGAAACTCCAGCTCCTCTGAAACATATGGCATCAGACCATACTACCCCAAACATGCATTTTCACATTAATATACCAGCCTCCTTGCCATTCTAATTCTTTTGAATAATTCATTCAGCTCATCCTGTTCCTCCTCACGATGACTTCAGTAATCATATTAAGTCACATCCATTCACACAGCACATGGAGAGAAAGGCAGCCTGTGTCATCCAGGACTCAGCCTGCTATTATCAGCCATGCCTAGGTGTTGCCAGAAGCTGGTCTGTCTCTCACCCCTTGGCCTTTGTGTTCTCTTATTGAACATAAATATCAAATCAAACAAGACAAAATCTGTGATGACACGGGATCGAGGAAAAAAATCAAGTCCACCTCATAATCATGTGTGATCACAATACAAAACACAAATATTTTCCAAACCACAAAAGTGACCAAAAGTCCCCCTATCTTCACTAATATGAATGACTACTGCTTTTTTATCACTTGCCATTTCAGCCTTGATCTAGTAAGAAGGATCGAGATATTCAACCTTGGAATTATTCCTGATTCATGATAGCATCCAATCCACAGCAAAGCTCTACTACCAAAAACCCTTCCCCAAAGTCACCTAACCAAAATCCAGCCGCTTCATAAGACTTTTCTAACATCCCCCAACTGAAATGCCCCATGTTTTCCCACGGTATGCGTTCATCTGACTTGGTCAACTACAAGTGTGTTCCTGGTAGTTTTGGGCTGGAAAGCATTGGCATCTTAGATTTGATGAAATATTGCATACACTGTTATTATGAATATATGAAATATTTTATAATAAGATGAGTAGTAGGGAGAGTCAGAAGTAAAATAGTAAGACAGTAAATAAAAACAATGATTCTAATGATTCCAAGCTATAAAGAGGAAGTGAATGTTGGAGAAATAAACAGCATGTGGGATCAGGAAAATGTTTTGCTGTTCTTCTTCTTTAAGAAAGAGAGATATTACAACTTTTTTTTAAACTTAATGGGAATGAGTTAATAAAGAGAGGATAACTAATGATACCAGACAGAGGAAATGATTGCTGGAAGAAAGGCTTTGAGTGAGGAAGAAAGAACGGGGATCCAGTGTACAGTTTTCAAGGGCTGGTTTCAGAAAGAAGTAACAGTTAACTTGTGGCATCAGGAGGGTAGTCACAAAGTACTGGTCAAGATACAGTCGTAGAAAATTAAACTCTTCTAAATGCTTAAATTTTTCTCACTAAAAGAGGAAGGGAATTTTCCCCTGAGAATAGGTAGGTAGAAGAAGTCTGGATGTTTCAAGAGAGACGAGGGCACACAGAAAGCTCTTTTTTGGAGAATAAGAAAGTATGAAAGGCTTAAACTTTGTGGACACATGTTCAAGTGAGATCAGTTATTCTTTATGTGTAGGAATCGGTTATCCTTTCATTCAGCTGCGTAGGGGAAGGTGAAGAACAGTGAGCTTAGGTTCGACCAGTATTAAAGTTTTACCAAATGTGTTTAACAGAAAAACTGGGGCAAGGACAGTACCAGGACATAAATGGCCAAAGGCAGTGAAGAGTACAAAGTGGAGAGGCAGGAACTCTACCTAGTAAAAGACAGTACAAAAATGGGTAAAGAGAGAGGAAAAAGTGGTAAAGTCCATTGATTAGAGATTCTGAGGAAGTCAAAATATTGTTGGAGCGTAAGTACTAGAAAGAGATAAAGTGGAAACTAATTGGAAAGATAAGTGATAACTAAACTGTGATGCTTGAAATTGAGATTTTTATGGTTTTATAGCTAGTAATAATCACAAAGCCTAGCATATAACAATAGGAGTTTATGACTGACTTGGAGGAATATGCTTCTGTTAGTAAGGAAGTCAAACAAATCATAGTGATTGTTGCCAATGCTCTCCAGCCAAATATAATCCTTGTATGTATATAATAAAAAGAAAGATTCCATTTTTGATGTTTGACTGCCCACAGATTTCAAGTCCCTGTTCCTCCTCTTTCTCTATGCCTCACAGCTTGACAACCTGTTACAGAAGCTGGAATGCACTTCTTGACCTGAAACAAATAGACCGCCTGATATTTCTTCAGGAAAGATGGGTTTATTCAGGATCAGCAGAGAATTGCAATTCAGAGTCTGCAACCATGGTGAGCCATATGCAACCCCCCCCCCCGCCGACCCCCGCCCCGGGAAGGCAAGGGAAGAATGCGTTTAAGGAAAAGTAAGTTGGGAGGCTACAGGAAACAAAGAGCCCATGGCTTTTTATTGGCTGAGTCCTTGTCAGGAAAAAAGAGGACTCTTCTTCCTGTTGGCCTCTGCTGTGGTTGCAGCGCATGAGACCTCCCCTTCTGGTCTCCAGACTCTGTTTAATTGAGGTTTCTGTTTATTTATTTTTTACACACTCTTGGTCCCCTTCAAACCACAGGAACCCCGAGTGCAGGGAACTGTTTCACCCTGGATCTTGGCAGCCTCGCACATTTCCATAGGCCATGTCAGCAAAGGCTTGAACAGCCCCTAATCTGAGTCCTGATGGAGGACTGGGTGATCCTCCCAGAACAGGAGGAGTTGCTCTGAGGCCATCTCCCACTTGCCTCTCTCGCTTCCTTGGGAGGCTTCTTTGCGACAGTTTCTCTGGACCTATCAGTTTCTGAAACCTTTGACGTGTCTTCCCCAGCTTGGAACAGAGCTGCAAAATATAAAATACTTGGCAGCAGCCTAGAATTGGATCCTCAGCAATGAGGTATCCCACTACTCACATTGTAGCATCTGTTTGTGTTCTCTCTCTCTTTTTTTTCTTGTTGTTCTTTTTCGTTCCCTCTGGAAATTTTATACACACACATACACACACACCCCATTTATTTCTCCCGCCAAATATATCAATAGGTAAATGGTCTTATAATTCTTGGTATAGTAGTCCCCCCTTATCTGCAGTTTTGCTTCCCATGGTTTTAGTTACCCATAGTCGACTGCAGTCTGAAAATATTAAATGGAAAATTCCAGAAATGAGCAATTCAAAAGTTTTAAATTGAATGCTGTTTGGAGTAGCATGATGAACTCTCACTGCATCCCATTCTGTCCAGCCCAGGATGTGAATCACAACCTTTGTCTGTATCCCACCCATTAGTCACTCAGTAGCCACCTAGGTCATCCGACAGACTGCAGTGCTCCACAGGGCTTGCGTTCAAATAACCCTTATTTTACTCAATAATGGTCCCAAAGCACAAAAGTAGTCATGTTGGCAATTTGTATATTCTCTAACTGTGCTTAATTTGTAATTAGACTTTATCACAGGTAAACTTTATCGCTTCTATGCATGCATAGGAAAAACATAGTATATATAGGGTTCAGTACTACCCATGTTCAGGCATCCACTGAGGTCTTGCTGTGCATCCACCACAGATAACGGGGGATTACTATTTGTTATTAGAAACGTGTTGTACAACAGAAACTAAAATGACTCTTATTTTCATGAGTTAGATATGGATGGGTGAATCCATTTACCTGCTGCACATTTAAGCCTCTCTAGACATAGTGAATGTAGACATGTTTCTCATATCTCTTATTTTTAAAAATTATCCATCAAATTAGTGTTTAATAAACACGTTGATGTCTCTCAATGTGTACTGTATTTACGCTGAAAGAAATCTTTGTATTTCACTTGAGATTGTGATATTTGTTTGTAGTTAAGATTTACCATTAACCTTGGGGATGTTATTTTTCTGTTACCATAGAAGGCAAACACAATTTATCTCTTAGTGGTCTACGATGGCTGGGGGCTGATCTATCTCTAGTCACAGTGTCCTTGGGGTTGGTGATAATTCCATCTGTACCATTACAAAGACTTTAAATCTTCACATCCAAAGTTCTAGAATTATGTTACAGATGTCTTTACCTCATTACAGGGGTACTGGGGGACTGTTTCATCTGGTGTACTTTGATACCGTGTGTACCTTAACAAGCAATCTGGCATAAGCCTTCTGTTTATAGCACAAAACGTAGCTTTGCTATATATCATGGGTACTGTTAATTACACTGCTGCGCCAGGCATCATTAAACCTCAAAATGCTCAAAGGCATGTCAGGAGGATTTGTTTTTACTTAAGCTAAACTGCTTTTAAGACTCAGATTTAAATAAACAATATATGTGACAATTGAGTCTAGCACAATATATCATTTCTTTCCCAGCTTTAGTTGAGACTAAATTGTTGGCAAGTTCAAGTTGTTGGCCAAATTTAACTCTTTCTTTCTAACCCTTTCCTCATAGTTTAAAATGAATAGTCATTTTCTCTACCTCTTTGGGTTGTTCTAAGGGCTAAAATGAAGCAACATATCATGTAAAGTGTAAAGTGTTTAGCAAAAGCTTGGCAGGTAAGCGCTCAGTTGTGGGTCATTATTATTCTAATTCAACTTGTAATAGTAGAATAACTAGAACAGAATATGTAATCTGATCAAGCCCAAACTACTGTAATATCAATAAAAGCATTTCTTGGTTCCTGAATGTGGTAATTAAGTTTCAACAAAATCTGATTAGTACATTCAGATGTATTTTTCTATTGTTATATAACTAAAAGCGCATTTTACCTTTTTAGAAAATACCTATCTATAATAGTAATAAATTTATATTTGAGAATGCAACCAAATTTAAATTTGATGAATTTGAAAGAATAACAATTTTTTGAATATTCATTAACAATTCTATCTGATTTTTTCAGTGATACTGATTGTAATCAATATGATTTCCAAATGAGTGTTTGAAAATAAAAGTTTTCATGTGAATAGAAATAGAATTGGTAGGGGTTTAGAGAAATCCCTAGAGATAGACTCACAGAGTTTGAAACCAAGTTCTGCCACTTACTAATTTGATGATCTTTGACAAGTTGTAAACTCTTTATGCCTTATTTTCTCATGTAGAAATGGGAATAGGAAAGTGGTACTTCCATTGAAGGTTATTGTGAGGAGCAAGGAAACTGATGTATGTAACTGAGACTTAGAACATTCTTTAGCATTTAGTAAGAATCATGATTTTGGTTGTCTTTGTAACATAACAAAGCAGCACAAAATTTAGTACCTTAAGTCAACAACAGTTTGTTACTTTTCATGATCTGTGATTTGGTTCTTTGCTTTCCCATCTAGTTTCTTCTCACGCAACTGATTGGGTGGGTCAAAAGATCTGAGAGAGCCTCATTCATAAGCATGGCAGTTGGAGCTAGCTGTATGCTAAGAAACACCCAACCTTCTCCAGATAGCCTTTTATCCTTCCATATTGTAGACTCTATGTATACTAATTCAATCCAGTGTTTTCCAATATGTTGGCTGGCAAAACATTGGTTTTTGAAGTTTTTGCAGAATGCCTATTAACATCTCACAAAACTATATAACACATTTTTTTTTTTAGGTTTATGGCAACAATGATTTAGTCCAACATAGTGTTTGTTTGTTTTGTACAAATAGCTGCAAGACAAAAGTAGTAAACAGACCATGCCAAATCTCACAGGCATTGTTTGAATCTGACTTAGAAACTGTACGGCTAACATGCAATCAGATACCCGTTACCTATTCTGTATGTCATTAATGGCAGGTGAGTAATATGGGAGTTTAATGCCCTATTTTTAGAAAGAATAATGGGGCACAGATGCTGTTTTAGCTTAACTAGTAATAGAAAGAATGAGTGAATCATTACGAAACATACATTGTGCATATGCTATATGCACCTAGTACCTCAGTAGGGTAGCAGATTCACGAAGAAGGGATTCAAAGTCAAATAGACATAGGGATGACTAGGGAATTATGATGCTTTAGCTGAGTCTTATGTGACAGATAAAGCATTTGGACATAAGCATTTTGTGCAAATACATGGGGAATTAATATTCTGAAGAGATTTCCCCAAAATATGTGACACCTGAGATTTATTTAATTACAGTTCAGGATACATGGGCCATAAAATATTAGTAAATTTTAAAAACCATACAAACTTCAAAAAAAAAGTAAAACAAAATAACGTTATATTGCCATAAAATAATAGCTTTATATTAAAAGAAACGGATGATATTATAAGCACTTTGCATCAAAGTCTGGACCATGACTTGAACCAAATTCCATTTTAGTTGAATTTTTTAATTTTATTTTTGCTTACCCCAAATTAGAAACTTCTAACTCACAATTATAGGATTTGTAGAGCAACAAAGTGTTTACTGTCTGTGTCACAGAGTTTTGTAAATTTAGTTTGTATAAATTTCAGAAATTAAAGAGGCTTCTAACTGGAAAAGCAAAACAAAACAACAAAACAGCAAAGTACTTTCAGCCTTCCATAGAAAATGTCATATACCACATTCAAAAGGTGCATGTTCCTTTGTTTCTTATAGAATCTCAAGATACCTAGATTTAATTTCTCCAATGCCACTATCCTAGCCTGGGATCCCCAATCCCTAATCCTCTTTACATTCCTCTGTTCCTCTCTTCCAGCAGCTGCTACTCAGTGTCTCACTCCCAAACTGCAGTGCATTTTATACTCTATAGCATATGGGGTCACATATCAATATTTAAATAATTCATCTACAGAGAGGAAGTCATAAGGTGAATTGAATAAGTGTTTTCGCTATTATAAACACCATGGAAAAGGGGAGGGGGTAGAAAAAATCCTTAGGTAAGATAGTTTGACTTGATCTAGAAGGTAAGAGGAAATCTTGGAAACCTTATAAATATGGAGAATCGCTTTTTCAATTATATCTTGATGAACCGTATGTCAACCTGTAACTTAATTTACCATTCATTCATCTAGTAATGCAATACTCATTTGATAAATATGAAGTATGTGCAGGCATAGTGCTAAATACAAAGGTAATTATTATTGCAATAAAACAGTTATAGTCTATCAAAAATTCCAAGGGAAGTTTTAAAATGAGGACATCAGTTAAATTAGCAGACATTTTAAAGTTATAAAGAAGTTGAAAGAAGAAGCTCTTTTAAAAGAAGTTCAGTATTGTTACTAAATGTAAGACAGATAACACTTGCCTTACACAATTTTAAAGCAGTCACTTCACTAATGTTAGTGATTGAGTAAAAAATTAGAATATTTGTGGAGGAAAAGATATTCTTCTGCTTTTCAGTTTGAAAATAAAAGATGGTATTGATGCCATCAAATTGGTGTTTTTTCCCTAATTTATAAATATATCATTGAAAAAAAATTGAACTTCCTTATTATATGTGTGCTATTAGCCATTTTACACTTGAGGTGAGATGACTATGAATTCTACACATGAACACTCTTGATATAAAAAAAGTAAAAGTAATTTTACATTGCTTTGTGAATTTAACACTGGCTAAATAATAACTTCACTGTGTGAAAACAAAATTATTGATGTTCAAAGGAATAAACATCAAAATAACTATGTAAGACGTTTTCACACCTATAGTACTCCACCTTTTACAAGGAAGTGATATTATTAGAAAATGTATGTCATTACATAAAAATGGATTGTAGTATATACAAGTAGTTTGGATAGGAATTACAAAGCAGCTATGAAGACCTATATGAAAACATGTTGATTTTTAAATCTTTCTCAAGCCCCCTCACTGGAAGACAACATCTGCTTGCTAAAGCTTTGAGCCTTAAAGGAACATAAAGTCACAAAAGAAAAACTGGAATTTGCCCAAATCCAGGGATGATATTTAGGGCATCTGATATCAGAACAAGAGCTACACTGAGATCCAGATAGACTATATTGTGTCCTAAGCCTCACAAAATCTCAAATTAGAGCCAACTGCAAGGTTTTCTTGGGCTAGTTGGTAATCACTGAAACTGAATGCCAAATTTCTCTCTTATGGCCAGACCTCTATGTTTACTCAACAATAACAACACCGATTTTATGGGAAGGATAGTTGTCAAGGCCTTGAAGGAGCATTTAATGAATCCACTCACCTTGGGCATCCTAATTCTCAGATTTTCTTTTTCCTTTCTGTATATGAAAAGGAAGGGAATGCCCTTAGGGTACTCATGCAAAAACATGGGGAACACCATCATCCAAAGGGTAATATTGCCAGCAACTGGACCCTGTGGCACAGGGATACCCCTCTTCCTTTAGAGCCATAATGGAGACTGCCCTCTGGTTAAGGCTACCAAGAAAATCAGTATGGGATCCCTTTTAGCTATTTTTCACATCTCATGCAGTAGAAGCACTCCTGAATTCTCATCACACTCAACATTTCTCAGTCTGCCATCTCACTTCCTATAAAGTCCTTTTATTAACTGCTAGTCATATGACTCTTTTATGTTGTAATAACCTTAACCCTGCTATTCCTCCCCCCTTTATCTTTGACAAAGTTTCTCATGCTGCTAACACTGATGGGTCACTTTCTGACTCCTAGTGATCATCTGCAGAGAATTCTTTTGGGTAACACTGACTTCTCATGGTTCACTGATGGTTTTTATTCAAAAGAGACAATGATAAATACTGTGCTGGGTTTGCTATTGCAACTCCTTTTGATGTTGTTGAGGCTGCATCTTTACCCATGACTACTTCAACCCAACAGGGTGAATATATTCTCTTACATGGGCTTTTACTTTATCCAAGGATAAAGCTGCCAATATTTATACTGATATAAATATCAGTATACTAGCTCATGATTTTAGAATGGTATGGAAGCAACGTGGCTTGTTTATTTCCAGCAGAAATCAAATTAAAAATGGCCCCTATGTTTAGGAATTATTAGACGCAATACTTTTACCTGCTGCTTTAGCTATGATTAAGACTCTAGAGCATCTTAAACTTGAATCTGTGGCAGCTAAGGGAAACCACCTTGCTGACATTTCCATGAGAGATGCTCCCCTTAAAGGAGCCAACAGCAGCCAATCCTCTATCATAGTCTAAATGAATATTTTCCCAAAGGATAACTTAGGGAAAAAAAAAATCCTGATTAGAGAAGCCCAATAATTGGCCTCAGAAGAGGAAAAACAAGATTGGAAATTCTAACAATTATTGGTTTGATAAAAGGGGGAAGCTATGTCTCAGACCAAATAACAGCTCAGCTCTACCAAAGATTAAAATTCCCACTCCTCACCACTGTATGTGCATTAAGCTGTTGGTCTACTGATAAAATGACAACCTTCACGAATCAGTAGTTGTGGGGAGACATTAACAAGACCATAAAAAGTACGTACCTCATTTTCCCACTTGTCCAAAATACAACATAGGGAGGTCTATTTGTATGGTTCTGTACATTTTAAATTGCATAATGGACCATTTGAGGTCTGGCAATTCGATTTTATACAACTTTCTTCATCTCATGGATATAAATATGTTTTAGCCTTGGTCTGAATGTTTTCATACTGGACTGAAGCCTTTTTTGCAGACAAGCTACTGCCTTTTCTATTGCTAAAGTCCTTTCGGAAAAGATTATCTCTACATGAAGAACTCCTATCAAACTTCATAGTGATCAAGGAACCTACTGTACTGGTCAGGCACTTCAGTAAGTCTGCACTGTTTGGCCGGTTTTACACTTTCACTGCACTTGCCACTCTCCATCCTCTGATCTAGTGGAACACACAAGTGCATTATTAAGGCACAAGTGGCAAAATTTGTAGAGGCCTTCCTAATACCTTAGGCTTGGTCCTTCTAAATTTCAGATCCACCCCTCTTGAAACACATAAACTCTCACCCAGGATGCTATTGCACTTAGCTCCTGCTTCCTTTGACCCACAACTGATGGAAACAGAGATACCCCAATATTACAGAGGCCTAATTGCTTCTATTAAAAATAACTATGTTTTGCTAGAGCAATCTTTTCACAGTGCATTCTTGGGACACGAAGATCTTAAACATCACACCCTACAACCTGAAGATTTTGTCAATTGAAAAAGTTACCTCCAACTTATGCAACTTCACTGGAAAGGTCTCTATTAGGCACTACGAACCAACTCTTGTGCCACCCAATTCCAAGGAACAGACTCTTGGATTCACATGACACACATTAAGAAAGAACATTGAAATCTGAAAACCTAACTACTGATCAGTGATTCTTTCAGAGAAAGATCTTGATCAAAATGGGAAAGTGTAAAAAGTAATAAACAGAATTCTTAATTTAAATTGAGTTAGGAGGCCAGAAGGGAGAACTTTTAGGCCTTATGACAACAGCAGAGACCAGCAGGAAGAAGAAAGACTTTTTGCCTGGCAAGAACTTAGTCAATGGGAGACTATCAGAACTCAGCCAGTTGAAGAGCCACTATTTTTGAAACTCAATTCCTCTAGTGTATTTTTTCGTTTCTTTAAAAAAAAAAAAAAAAAAAAAAAAACACAGCCCTCCCAGCTTCTTTTCCTCTCTTCAAAAGAATTCCCCTCTCCATGCCAGGTGGGGACTTGCATGTGGCTTGCCATGGTTGAAGACCCTGAATTGTAATTCTCTAATGATCCTGAATATAACCATTTTTGTTGGAGAAATAACTAGTAGTCTTTTTGCTTAAGGTCAACAGCCCAAAAATATAATACATCTTCTAAAAATTTCCAAACATATTCTCAAAATGGTGAAATAATGTCGGAGCATGAATAATATTTGCTTTAGGAAGTTGTTGTAATTGAAAGCTACCTATCTATTAATTTTGTATACTATAATTATTCCTAAATAAGAAAAACTTCTAAAATTCATTATATGAATTCTGAGATTTTAGGCACAACAAATATCTTTAAACTCAGTCTGTCTTGGTGACATTTGTGAATATAATTAGTCCTGAAGAACCTGATAGTTCCAAAAGATACTTGAAGAACTATGCCACTTTAATCACTGCTCAATAGGTACTACCCTAGGATTTGTTATTTTATACAATGACAAGTGGTCATTTAGTAACAAAAGCAGGCATTAAAAGGCTATTCATTATTATATTGGCAGAAAAATAGGTCAGTGTGTGTCATCAAATAGCTTGGCTATTCACATTTATCTTCATGTTCTAAGTTAAACATGATTCCATCAACAAATATATTATTAAGCTGACATATAAACAGAAAATTTGAGGAAAAAGAGAAAATTAAGCTGATAAGATCCTATTTCTAAGTCTGTATAAGAAAGCCCATGGATGTTGACCAAGAACACCTTAATATTCCCCTCAGCTTGACTAAACTTTAGACAGGCTTCTTCCTAAATTTTAGCCCATCTTTTCCCTTTTTCTAGAGCATCTGGTTCAAAAAACTCTGATCCTTTGAGATATAAATCTTCTTAAAATGCTTTTGCAAGTTTTTACAACCCAGGAATATCTTTCTGAAGCACACAGGAACCACTGCATTGTAGTGTCATCAACAAGAAAGACAAATGCCCCATCTCTCAATCTCTGTGGGAGGACAGAAGCCTAACGTTGGAGGATGCTATGCTCCAAACTATAAAACATCTCTGGTCATGTTATACACACAAGTTAACTTTTGCTTTGGGTAAAGTCAATTAACAAACATGTTGGCCTAAGATTCTCCTCGTCCAGCTCTTTAAAACTTAAATATTTAGAGAATCACTAAGTAAATAATTAAAACAATAAATATCAATACATCAGATTCCAAAGAATGAAAGAGATTTCTTATGTAGCCAAAATAACTTTTATTCATAAGTCATGAATTGCCATTAAGATGTTTTTGAATGATCAGTAAGTCCTAAGGTATAATAAAAATATGATACTAGATCTGTGGGTGCTCCTTTGGCAATTTGGAGTTGTATTTTTGATAGCAACAATTCAATTAACACACATCTCCCTCACAGAATGAACAAATTGGTTTTGCAATCAATTGTTTCTTTTTTTCTTCCCTTTCTACTACAGTTCAAATTTTTATACACAAGCTTATCTCATCACAAATAAACTGTTGTGATACACATACAAATAAATACTAACTTTAAATCTATTATATAAAGAAGCCAAAATTCTTAGAAAGGCATTGGGCTTCAGAATCTATTTAACTCAATACTTTTAGTAATATATGTGGAAGCAGCATAAATAATGTAACAAAGGTCAAAAACCATTGATTAATGGCAGATTTAGGATTCCAATCTAGAATCTAGTCTACAGTTCAGTTCAGTACAGTTCTGTACTGTAGACTAGATTCATTTTTATATGCTTAATATAGTACTTTATAAAATTTTAACAAATTCATTTTTGAAATGAATATATTTTATCTAGTATTGTATATATGTAGAGTTAAACGGAGGTAAATACAAAACAGCAGCCAACACTGCTAATATCAGAAATTTCTTCACAAGACAAGAATAAGACAGAGTGAATATTAGTATCTTCATCTTAGAAATGGTTTGGCATGCACATTAAAAATGCTATGTTACTTGCTTATTTTATTTAATTTCAAATAATGTGCCTAGTTTTAGGGTCAGTAAGGAATAGCTTATAAATTGAAGCTGATTCAGAAGGATATAATCAAAATTAAATTAGACATACATATGTATGTATGGGTATGTATGTATATATTTATGTGTATATGCATTTATGCATAATATTTCAGATTTTATATTATATATAAATATAAAAATGTATATGTTTATGCATATGTATGAGTATATAACATTTTCTAATGTTATATGTTATATAGCATATATGTATTTGTATATATAATATTTCATTCAATTAGGTCATTTTATGGCTCTATCAATCTATCTCTTAATATTTACTATTTATCAATCCCTACTTACATGTCTGTCTCCCCACCACTTATTAATCTGTGCATCTGTTCATCTGTCATTTGTCCATCTGTACATCTTTTTGTCTCCTCTCTCAATTCACTGTCTATTTTTGCATGAGAAATATAAATAACAAATATTATACTGTCCAAAGTAGTCACTGAATGGTACATGGTATAATCATTAAATATTTTTTGAGAGTGGAGCTCAGACTTATGATTGGAAAGATTTTCAAGGAGGGCTTGAACCAATTTAACAAAGACTGGGAAGGTAGTTATTTATGATTATAAAGATATTAGAGAAAAAGACATAGAGGCAGAATTAAGGTAAAATAATTATTATAAGGTTTGTTTGAAAGTTATATTTTTTTAACTAAGATTACAGTAGCTTGATAAAAGCTCAAACAGCAGGTAGAAACCCAATTCAGGAAACTGAAAAATATATTCTATTTAACCTCTCAATGAAAGCAATCTTCTTTTTATGGGCTAAAATATTATGGAAATGAGAATACCACCCAAATAGTTAAAGAAAAACCAAAAACTTACAGGTTATAATGAAATCTCTCATTTATCATGGTGACTGAGAACAGGTGGCATTTTTTGTTTTTCAAAATGTTTTATATAAATATCTTTATGGATTTTGTCTTATTCCATTATAATGACAATTTAGTATCACCCTGATTTTCCATATCTACAATTTGATCAGGTTAATTGGGCACTAATACCATAAGGGAATCTATATACAATAGACAACTGTTTGGATTTTATGCTTAATTTTAACATATAGTTCATAATTGTGCTGAATGATGAAAAGAGTGAAATATTTTCCTTTTGGAAAACATGTAACTTGGTATCAAATACTGTCATCGTAATTTTATTGAAAATGCTGTATGTTTTAAAGTAGAGATAAAAATCCATTTTAAACTTCATGAAAAATTCATCTCATTTATGAAAGGGTAAACACGTATTACTGTATGCATGCTGACTTTCTCCTCTAAGTGTCTCAGCTATAGAAATATTTAGATAGTGATATATTGCGAACCTGTAAAATGAGTGCCTTACCCTCAAGACAAATTCAGTGATTATTTCATGTTCAGGGTCTTATCAATGACACTGCTTAGTACAGGGGTCAGCAAACATTTTCTGTAAGGAGGCAGATGGTAAATATTGTACGCTTTTTGGGCGATACGTATGGTGTCTATTGCAACTACACAACTCTGCTGTTGTAGTGAGAAAGTCATCATATACTCCCAAGGGAAGAGGGTGATGATGGCAGAAGCACAAATAGTGAGGAAATTCATAGAGAAGACAGAATTCAAGAAGACAATAGCAGGGACCTCCCTGGTGGTGCAGTGGTTAAGAATCCACCTGCCAAGGCAGGGGACATGGGTTTGATCCCTGGTCTGGGAAGATCCCATATGCCGTGGAGCAACTAAGCCCGTGTGCCACAACTACTGAGCCCGCACTCTAGAGCCTGTGAGCCACAACTACTGAGCCAGTGTGCCACAACTACTGAAGCCTGCATGCCTAGAGTCTATGCTCTGCAATAAGAGAAGCCACTGCAATAAGAAGTGCAGGGACTGCAATGGAGAGTAGCCCCCAGTTCGCCACAACTAGAGAAAGCCGTGCGCAGCAATGAAGACCCAACGCAGACAAAAAATTAAGTAATTAATTAAAAAAAGAGGACAATAGCAGTGTGGGCTGCCTTTGTCAGTTCAAGGTTACCCTTCCAGTGTTCTTAACTGAATTTCTGTGACTTGGTAGGAAGAGTCATATTTATGGAGCTCCTAACCCTTAGTTGTTTTAACCTAGAATATACTCAAACCTTCCTCACCATTGTAGCAAGTGTGCTATTTATAATAGTGAGCACCTTTTGGTTGTGGTCAAAAAACACCCCTGACTCACACTTTCTGTTTCCCTATTTATTGTACTTCCAATCCGTGTTACTACTACTATCCACTTAAGTGGCTAAATCTATCTTCTGTCTGACAGTCTCAGCTTCTTTCTCTAAGAAAAGGAACACTTTTATTAGAGAAAAAATTAAAATTCAAACCTCTCATGAACATTGCTTTTGATACCTATCTTTCATACACATAATACTCTCTACCCAGATGTGAAAGCAAGAAGATCCTCTTTCTTTCCTACCTTTGTTCTAAGAAAAATGAGTCAGAATCAGCCACCTCCAAAGAATCAGAGACTGTTGCCACTGTAAAAAATTATTCAGTGTCTCCTTGTTTCTCTATAAGCACAGTCTGATTAGGATTAACTGGACACTATATAAAGGCAGTTTTATAAAATACCCCACTTTTTGGATTATGAACCTAACTCCAAATATTCTAGTGTGTGGTAGATATGGAAGGAGATTGAAGTGGGAGAGCTGTATGGTTAAGTTTGGCAAAGAAATTCTCTTTCGTCTAGCATTCCAAGTGCAGTCCCAGTAATTAAACACACAGTCAAATGTGAAGTGAGAGGAATAAACATTATACCATTCCTGTTACTCCCATAATACTTTGTATAGTCATCTTTTGATGACTATACAAAGTATTTTGGCTCTTCTACTATCTCACAAATATACTGAAGTTTCCAAAAGGGCTGTGAACTATTTCATTATTTTATATTTATCAGTATATTCCCCAAATCTAGCTCAATGCTTGACATATATAATATATTAAAAATTTTGGTTAAAAATGCAAAAACTTCGGCAGACCATTGAGTTATCTGTCCATTAGTCTAGTTAGTTGGAAGAGTGTGACAAAAGCAGTAGTCAGCAAACATTTCCTGGATGTCTGTGTATATGAATAAGTGAATGATGCATTAAATATGATACACATTAACATGCATCTAATTAATTAGGTTCTTATGCCTGATAAAAGAATAATGAGAAACTCTAAAAGATATTGCTTTGAGATATTTCCCTCTGGACTCACTTACAAGCGAACAGAAGGATATAAATCTGGTAATCGGTAAAATTTGCATTTGTGAAAGAATGATCTGTAAGATGATAGATTTCTAGGAACTTTGCTCTATTGGTATTTTATAAGTTCATGTCATGGGATGGTGAATCCATTTGGGAGAAAAAGCCCTCCTATAAAATTCAAGGCTAAACACACTGACATATAATATCCAACATGATACACTAAAGCTGCATATTAAACTCCTTATTGAGAAAGCTTCACTTGACTTTGATTTTGCATTTTTCTTTACACATCACAAAGAGGCCTGCATGTAGAAGTTCATGAGTAAATGAATATGGCAATAATGTTAATAAAATGCAAGAATCTTTGAAGAGCTCTAAAACAAAAAGGACTACTTACCCTTAGATTATATGAGTAGCATTTGTTACTATGTGTATTTTAAAATTAGATATTTCCAAAAACAAATACAATCTTAAAAGCATTTTTTGCTTCAGTTGAATAAAAGGAATGTCTAAGTTGGTGACTGTGTCTGGCAGTCAGGGTTTTGACTACATCCCCTCCATGCTATAAGAAGAATAATGCATAAATGAACTCATGAACACTCTACAGAGGAAAGGCCATGGTAAAATAGGATTTGTAAAAGAATCTTTGATTAAAAAAATGATTAAGAAGCATAGTTTTACATGAAAGGACCAAGAACCTTGATTTTTGACAAGGTTAAAAGGACTCTCATATATATGTACCACTTAATATTAATATTGGTTATATATTCTTTTAAATACTATTGGTAATGTTGTTTTTCCAATAAGAATCAGGCCTTTGTGCTTGCTACAGATTCTATCCAGAAGATCAATCTTTACTTAATTTACCATCTTACCACTTAAATGTACTTATCTATTATTTCAGATCTCTGCTCAAATGTTTTCTCTGATCACTTTATCTAAACTAATTACTTTAGCCATCCTTCGCTATCTCTTTACTCTGCTTTCAATTCCTTTCTGCACCTTACACATACACATATCATGAGGTTAGTGATATCATGTCATGTTCACTACTGTGTCTTGAGTTATCAAAACACTTCATAGGGGCTCAACAAATAATTAGCAACTGTTTCATACTGAATGAATGACATGGGGAAAAATTCCCTATCCAACCTAGTATTGATATTAGACCAATATAAATATTCAACTTAGCCCAACATCTTTCATGTTATAGGTTCATAACATTTAATGAATGAAACGTCAATACATATTTTAAACTGACTATATCTATGTGTGTATATACATATATGTTATGAGATATTTCTATAGGAAGTTAAAATAATAAAATAAAAATAACATAATTGGATGGACAGAGAAGAAAAAATAATAAAATCACCAGGACTTAAACTACATTTCAAAAAAAATTCAAGGAAAATGTAAACTACAACAGGAGTTAGTGTTTTATGGTCAATCGTAAAATAGTGCAAATATTTTAAAATAAAAGTACTAGGCTATTTTTTTTTCTAATTTCATTGCTTATTTTAATATTGGTTTTTGTCCCCAAAACAAAATAGAATAAATTCCTAAAGAACATTTTTGGTAACTACAGATATAAGCCAATAGATAAATAGCATTCTTCTGTTCTTTTAGAAGTTGTTATTCATAATAAAAATAATATATTAATAATTAATAATGTAATCATTAATATGATTATTAATAATAATAATAGACAAATTTCTTTCATTTCACTGTCAGTAACTGTGTAAATAATGCAAGAATTTAGATGGCACTCTATGCTCAAGAAAAAATTAGTGCTTGTTCAACAGCAACAAAAATATTATAAAAATAAACAACCAACTCTGATAAGACAACATAATGCTGAAAAACTAAAATAATCTCACACATATATATGATATTGATAAATGCTTTGAAAACTGTAATTAGTTTTTGCACTATGACTTTTCTGTTTCTTTAATATTTTATTACTAAGAGATGAAAAGTTCCATTGAAATTAGGTCCAAAGTTATTTACTCTTTAGAGTGCTAGATATGTAAAATATTTGCTGTTCTGGTCATTTTTTAAATATCTTGCCTTTGCTCATATATTTCAAATAAAAGAATTTTCATAACACTTTTTCTTCATCCTTATTTTTTAAAGAAATTGGTATATTCTTCTAGTAATTCAAAAATTAATTATTTTAGAAAAAAGTGCACTTAAGACTTACTGGTGTGTCAGTCAAGTAATAAAAATTGAGTCCATACTTTATATTACATATTTTGCTTGGTTTCAGAAATTACAGCATGAAGAACACAAACATATTTGATGTGTTTTTAAAAATTTATGGCCTGTCTGAGTAGAGAGGTATTTTAAAATACACTAATTATTAAAAAGTGATGTTTTATGATAAAGGAATTAAAAAGGCTGTCAGAGATGAGTTATAATATTTCATTATATACACATATAATACAACTCATCTTACTATCCAAAATATTGTGTTCAAAGTGCTGTTATTATCTAAATTTTTTTTGCTCTCAAAATTTCTGGAACTGCTCCCAAAGTAAAAACTCTATTTCTAAAAAGCATCTTATAAATCTCTTATTTTTCACCCCATGTAGGCTCTACCCACAGAAAACAATTTCCCCAAAGAGCCAAATAGTTTATTTCTATTACTCAGTTATTTTTAAAAACAAAAAAGAATTCACCTGATATTTTAATTTAACTCCATTAAACAAAATCCTTTAATTCAACTAATGTAAGAAAATTGTTTACATTTAGTCTTAAAATTTTCAACCATACATCCACACGGCCTTAAATTCTACAACTTGGCTTTACATTTTTTACAACAATACATTTACATTTAGGAGATGACAAGAAGTAGTGACCAGAATATTAAGTCTGAAGAACAGCTGCAGTTCAAAAATCTTACTCTTCTTCAAAACGCAGTCTCCTCTCTGTGCCCCTGGATGTCAAAAGTATTGACAGCAATATTTTATGATCAAGCCATTGTGTTCTGTATTTTTTTCAGGCTACACACATACCTACTAAACAATCATTTTACAACTGCTCTTTAAACCATACTGTGGTCAATAAAACAGGCTGCATCTGAGAGTTAACATCAGGTGAAGCACTAGGATTTACGGAGTTTAGATAAGCCTTCAACAATGATAAAACGTGTCCTTTTTTGCATCAGCATTAACTGACTTCTATCTAGGGATTATGTTAAAAGAGAAAATAATATCCAGCACATGACTTCAAAAGAGAAAGGTAGGGGGATTGGCATCTTTACATACAGCACCTTAAGAGTTCACAATGTGAAATGTCATAGTCCTCTCTCAACACTGTAATTATCACTTTAAAAATTTCTTTGTAAGTATTCCTTTATTATTCTAGTGCACAGTAGAATACCAGATTATAATTACTTTTTGGTGAGATACTAAATTATACACATTGGGAAGCAAAAATATTTTGGCAAGTCACAAAATAAGCAACAGTTTCACTACAAGAGAGATGCCATTTTATATTATGAAAAGCAATGGGTGTCTGTCATTTTTTTTTTGCTAAGATGACACATATTTATCAAATTTCTAAAATATGTTATTGTAAATTCTTCCTCTGGTTATTTAATTTTATTGGACATATATAGTTTGAAAAGTAAATCACTGTAAAAATTTAAAGAATGATGAAATAAACTTCTAAAATTGCCTCTCTTAAAATGTAGTAATATACATATTGTATGTTATTTCCAATATATTTAAACAGAGAAATGCCTTGTGTTTCCATGCATTTGTACACAATCACAGAATATTTTTATATTAAAGTTTGAGTGATATTATAAATTCTGTAGTGTGTATGTGTATTCTTTTTTTAAACTGCTTGGAGAATTTTAAGATTTTAAGCAATGATTTCTTGAGTTTTTCACTTTCACCACTCTTCTTTTACAAGTAGAGAAACATACATTAATGTTTCCCTAAAGAAATTTTGCTATAGTCCCCATTTTATGGCATGTTTCTAAGAATATGTTTAAGAGCAAAATAATTTTTTTCAGTCAGTGGGGTTTTGTTGTTGAGGATTATGCTTGTACCATAATTTGAGAGAGCAGCAAGCTTTTACTTTATTTATGAATACAGATTTAAAAAAAAAATCACCACTAACACCAATTCACTTCAAATTAATTGCATAAAAGCAAACAAATGTACAGGTCTTATGTACAAGTAATAATTAAGTACTGTTACATCATAATAAGTGCAATTATATCCAAGAAACTAGATTAATGGAATATAATGTGTGAGATTTTAATTACACACAAGTCAGCATATTCCAAACAAAAGTAATTTAGCTACCACCTTTTTCTAACCCTTCTATAAATCATTAGGTTACCTCTTTCTATTTGAACATTAATTTCAACATACAATTCGAGAGTTCATTATTTAAGCAGACAATATAAAAGTCTCAGCTGAATATTGTCTTTTTTTAAAAACAAACAGAACCAAACTAGGACTTCCAGTGGTTAAGACCCTGTGCTTTCAATGCAGGGGGCGCGGGTTTGATCCCTGGTCAGGGAACTAAGATCCCGCATGCTTCATGGGTGACGCAAAAAAAAAAAAAAAAAAAAGAATCAAACCACTTTTTGCAAAATCTGCAAAGATTTTTTTAATAATATAAATTCATCAATTGTATATTATTAATTATCTTTCTGAAGTATGCAAATTAGTGCTTTAGTTTGGTCATGTAGTGAATCAAATTATTTTGATATGTCATCTTGAATGATTTTTGGCAAACTAAACAATTTCCTTTGTACGAATATAGAATTATTATAAAATATGTAGTTCTCAGGCCTTGTTTCAGAAATCAGGCCATTTGTCAGTGGCACAGCTTCCTTCTCCCCTCTAGGGAGACTAAAGGTCTGTCTGGAAGTCTTTTGGGTCATTGAGTGGGATCCATCTTTTGATCGACTCTTTCTCTGTATTTCACAATTTGGAGAAATAGGTTACGGACAAAGGCAAAGTGCTTCAACTCTACACAAAACAAATGGTGGCTCCCATGGTTATTCTGTCTGACCCAATAACTAGGCTTTAAGCTCCTTCAGGAAAGAAAAGATGTCTAATTTTAGTAGTCTCCAGTATAGCACATTATTACTCCTGTTGAATGGAATTCATAGTTGAAAGGAGCAACTTGATTTTGGATATGTGAAAATGATTGAAAATTACTATTTGTAAGCAGTAGAACTTTCTAGTTAATGTATTTAATATTTTGTTTTACTTATGAAAATTCATAGAAAGTGAAATCTCTTTAAACTGTAGATTGATAACAACTTATTTTTAATAATTATAATTACCATAGCAAAGATAGAACATGACATGAGTATTAAGATTCAAAGGTGGGAGAGATAATATCAAGTTTGATGGGGTTAGCAATTGCTATATGGAATGTATATCAGTTTGTTAGGGATGCCATAACAAAGTACCAAAGATTAGGTAGCTTAAACACAGAAAGTTATGTTACCCAACAGAATTTTCTGTAGATCACTGCACGGAGTCATAGGGTGGTCTGTCACATTAAACAGTCATGAGGGACTTTGTTGGTGATGAAGGGGAGAAGAGTAGTTGGGTTTAAATTATCACAACTTAAAAGAGTTATGTGTGGCACAGTTAAAAGGATTTCATAGGAGGTGAGGTGGCTGAGAAATGTTGAGTGTGATAAGGATTCAGGAGAGCTTCTACTGCATGAGATACAAAAATGGCTAAAGGGGTTCTGCAATGATTTTTTGGTGGTCTTATCCTAAAGGGCAGTGGCAGTAATGGCTCTAAGCAAGGGGGGATATCCCCACACCACAATGTCCAGCTACTGGCTATAACAACCTATGGGTCCATGGTGGTCCCCGTGTTTTTAGGTGACTACACCAAGGGTATTCTCTTCTTTTTCATATACCAAAATAAAAAAAAAAAAGAATCTGATAATTGGGATATCCAAATGCAATTGGGTTTGTCCAGTTCTCCCCATAAACTTGAGTCAAGGTCGTTATCATTGAGCAAAACATATACAGGTTTGACCGTAAGAGAAAATATTGGAATTCAATTTCAGCAATAACCAATGGCGCAAGAGAACTCTGCAGTTGGCACTTAGTTTGGGGTTTTGGGAAACTTTGGACACCATTAAGTTTATCTGGATCTTGGTGCATACATTGTTTTGATATCAGATGCCCTAAATATCAAACCTGGTTTTAGGCAAACTGCATTTTGTGTGTGTGTGTGTGTATTTGTGTTTGAACTTATATCCTGTTAAGGTTAAAACTTTGGAAAGAGGTTGTTGCCTTCTTGTAAGGAGGCTTCAGAAGGAGATCAAAGAAGCAAATTACCCACATATGGCCATAAAGTAGAACCACTAGAAAATTTATATCATTCACATCAGCTTTCAGGATTTGTGAGAATTAAAAAAGACTCTCTTTTTGAAATTTTTTCTTTATTTTATCTTATTTTATTCTTTGGCTGTGCCGAGTAGCATGTGGGATCTTAGTTCCCCAACCAGGGATCCAACCCGTGCCCCTTGCATTGGAAGCATGGACTCGTAAGCACTGAAAGGTCAGAAAGGAAAAAAAAAAAAAACAGACTCTCCATAAAGCCCTGAGGCATTATGTCCAGGTGATTATTTTTCTTCCTCAGGGAAGGCAGAAGGTATTGGCTAGCTTCATCAACTGGAATACTAAAGAATGCACTGCATCAGTCAATGACAGGGAAGACTTTACTTCCAGTGGGAACGAGTGTTAGTAACATATGAAGGCTAGGAACAACAGGATGTTCAAGGACAATAATGTTGTTTACTGCTGGGAGGTCCTGGAGAAACCTCCACTGCTGGCCCTTAGGTTTTCTCACAGGTAAAATGAGAGTGTAACAGGGACTAGTACAAGGGCTAATGAGACCTCAAGCCTTGTAATCTATTACGGGTTTTATACCTTGAATGGCTTTTTTTTACTTATAGGGTACTAATCAATTCTGAGAAGAGTTTTTGAGGAGTCTATTTGAATTTCGATGTGAGATGAAGTGTGAATTTTGCCAATGTCACTTGGAGGTCTTGTCCATAAAGAAAGCAGCAGCTGATTCAATAGAGACAAATGATCAGTGTTTCCAGAAACTGCTCTAATACCATCGCAGACAGACACATAAAAGATGTCAAAGGTCACACACCAGTCTAAACCAAAATGATGCCTCACTTGCTCTAACGCATTTGCCTCCATATTGGTTTCTGTTCTTGCCTCCACGGCCTCCTGCAATGTATTTTTCCTTGGTTAGATGAACAGATCCTGTAAAAATGTGAAACAGATATTATCACCCTACTGGTTAAAAATGACTAGGGGATTTTTTGTTCTTTAACCTGTGCTGGAAGGAGAACAAAGTAGTTTGAGGATATGAGAAGATCATCTCCAAGTTTTCAAGTAATAAAATATCTATATTGATAACTGACTATATTATATATGTATACTTAAACAAAATTCATGCAGCTAGAGAAAGAAATGGAGTCACACTAAATGTCTGGAAAACTATTTCACCTTGTTAAAAATGATTATTTTTCTAGGAAAAATTATGAGTGAGTACTTAATCCTTCATTCTTACATATTTTCTTCTTAAATTTTCTAAAATGAATTATATGTCTATAATTAGAATGTCATTAAAATATATAATTATAAAATAGTTTACAAGACTGAGAATATCTTAAATGTGTGATGATGAATGAGATAAAACAAATGTAGATACATAAAATATGAAATGAAGTCCAAGGTATTTGTACAAAGCATTTGTAACTATTGTCATTAGTTAATTATTTCCAATTAAAATGGATATCTGTATATATCAATAAGTATACATTAAAATTATGTTTAATTTTAAATGGTTTTCTATTAATGTATTTTTTACCTGGAAATACAATTTTATTATTTCCTAAATCCTCTTAAATGTTTATAGGTAATATTAAGAAGTATTTCTTAAAAAGACAGGTAGACCAAAAAAAAATTTAACAAAATAAGCTCCCTTTTTAATAGTTTTCCCTGTTGCTAACTCTTTTAGCCTTCTCTTTATTTCCACACAATCTATTATTTTGTTTGTCAAATCTTTCATATGCTACATTATATAATTATGAATACATTTAAATAATTTTGTAATATTTATTCACTTTGGTCAGTCAGATCAACATGTATCCAAAAATTGAATTCTTGGACTCATTTATGCTTATAGACCAGCTATAATAAACATTTAAGAGAAATTAGAGTCTTCATCAAATTATTCAGATTTCTTTCTCAACTCCTCTATCTATCTATATGCCTATCTAACTGTCTACCCTGGAGGATGTGATCTATCAAAAATATACTACATTTTTTTAGGTTCTGTCTAGAAAGATGAAGATACTATGTTACTTTCATATTTTTAAAAGGAGGCCACTTTAGGTATATATTCAATTATTGAGGAAATGCATACAAGTAGTGATAATGTAGACAGGAAAATTGCTGTGTAATTTAGGGTTTTATTTGGATCAGAAACTATGAAAGCTATTTTATAACTTTTTTTAATTTATTCTTTTCTGGTTAAAATACAATTGTAAAATATATTTTTATTGAATTATTTACTTTCAATTTCCTACACATAGTTTGAAACCGTTTAAGTTTTTATACAAAGTCATTAGGAATCGAAATAATGGCATCAAAAGAAAAATTATTATTTATGCCAGAAAGTATATATATATATCAATAAATTAAAGGGGACTCTATAGTAATTTTCACTTCAAAACAGATGCATCTTTATCTTGAATTATTTTTTCTGTCAACTACATGTAGAATTCTTAATTAATTACTATGAAAAGAAGATAACAGATTTTCAGCAATGGTCTAAAAAATCATCAGTCTCTTTTTCTATACAGAACTTTATCTGTAAATAAAAATAGTGCCTTTGCCAAATGGGAATGCTGAAATTTTCTGTAAAATGAATTTCCACACAAGCATGGGGGTAAAGTAGTAACTGGTGCACTGCTTCTGTAATTTACAGAGAAGTAAATGGTCTTCAGAGAGGTTAATGGAATTGTTCCAACTCTGTGTCTAATAATCACACATGTGGACATTTTACTCAAGACAGCCTTGAACAATAACCTGAACTTCTTTCACTACTCCATATTTTGTACACTTCATTTATTTTATGTCTTCTTTTCTTGGATGGAAAAGAAGCACTATCCCATGTTTCATGAGGAAGCACTATAGGGATAGGTGAGAAATATAAGAATGTGCTGGTATTCTGTAATACCTTCTACTAGCTGCATGGAACAGAAGTGAAGCTGGCGTCACTCTCAAACTTCGCAAAAGCTGTGACATTTTATGCTACTTATAACATGATTATGAAAATTAGGAAAAGAAGTATTATTATAATAAAGATCATTACTATTAGTGAAATGATTAATTGATTATAAATTTAATTTAGAAGTGATTATATATTAGAAATGCAGGTTCTTAGAAAAGTTTTAATTACTGAGTAGTCTGAGATTTAAGATAAGGGCATGATGAAATGCCTAAGTATAAACTCAACGGATGTGAGAAGCTCCCTATGTAATTTGAAGAAATAATTAAACAGAGAAAAAATATGATTGAAAAGTAAGCATTCATTATTTTGAGGTCATTTTTAAAGCAAAATAATTGTACATTTACCAGGAAGTCCATATCTTTTAACAAATGTATTTTACCCAGGTTATAAAAGAATTTGTAGAGTACATGGAAATAGTAGCTACTTACATCAAGTGGGACCACTTGCCAAAATGTTTGTTATTAAATATATACACCAGAGAAAAAAGGAACTGGAGGAAAATAGTAAGTGACCCTTCCATCTTATTTAGCTTTTACTCATCATTATTCCATTCTCTCTTCTCTAATAGCCTGTGCAAAGGTCAAAATTTCACACTCAATTTAACAGGAACTAATAATAAGTTTTAAATATAAAAATATCTAAAAATATAACTAGGTCTTTAAGCTTTCCTTATTCTAGTACAGATAGAAGATGGCTAGGATATTCTTACTTTAGTGGATTAAAATTTAGTCATTTATTCAATAAATATATATTAAGTATCAGTCAGTGTTCAATGTGTTGATGATACATCAGTTTGCAAAATAGTTAAATATACTTGTTTTAGTCATCCTATACTCTATTACGGGGAGACATACAGTACAGAAATAAACACATACAATTAAAGACTGTGATGGGTGCTATGAGGGAAGATAAACCTGAGGGTAGATGGTTTTAAATACATTGATAGCAGTTGGCTCCATAGCTCAGGGGTTAGAGCACTGGTCTTGTAGATACATTGGTTGAGGAATGCCTTGGAGAAGGTATAATTTGGACACAGTAGGGAAGCTAGTAATAGTAGCATCCTAGGTAACACAGGGCAGAGAAAAGAATAAATGGAAAGGCCCTGAAGGAGGAGTATGCATAGGCATATTCTAAGAATAGTACAGAAGTCATTCACTGAGATGTAACTCGGTGTAGCAATAGGAAAGGTAGAGGTAGTGGACAGAGATTTACCTAATATTGGACATGTGTATTTTATCCACAGTGAAAAAACAAATATTAGAATGTTGAAAATGTGAGTGACAAGACTGTACTCATGCCTGAAAAGGATCTTCTATTGCTAATGTTTTGAGAGTGGAGTGTGAGAAGGTAAGAACAATAATAGCAAAGCCAATTAAGAGGTTCTTGCAATAATCTGTGTTATCATGACAAATTGCTCGGACCAAGGTGGTGGTGGTAGAGCTAATAATGCGGTGATAAAATCAGCAAGGTCTTCTCATAGGGTATACATGGGTTATGACAGAGAGGAATAATAAAAGGCTTCCAGGACTCAGAGTCTGTGTATACATAAGGATGGAGATGCCATTTAATGATGTGGGAAAGACTTAGGATAAAAACAGGTTGAAGAGAGGTGGGTGGAGATCAGACAATTTTTGGACAGTTGATTTTGAGAAGTTATTTAGAATTTTAAGTGGACTTGCTGAATAAATTGTTGATATAGAACTTCCAGTTTCAGCTCCAAACTGTAATGAGGTTGGAAGTCATCCCTCCTGTCCTTACTATAAGAAAAAGCTGAATAAACTAAAAATCAATGACTTTTCTTAGATTCATCAGTGAATTGAGAATTGAGGTCAAAGGGCAAACCACCACCTCCAAATATGGAGACACAGTCAAATCCATAGGGTCATGGCCAAGATCTGCTTACCTGGAGCAGAGGCTGTTGGAGTTGTAAACTAACAGGAACACTTAAATGCTAATTTGATGAATCACTCTAGACCAAGTGGAATCCAGGGTGACAGTGAGAAATTCCTCTGGTCATATTTTTATAGTCCCAGCCCACACACAAATTTGATTAGTGTTACCTCCAAATACCCTACCAGATTCTCACAAGAGCCAAGAAAGTTCCCCCTGCAGCTTTAGCAGAGGGAGGGGAAAAGTAACCACTGTGAAATATGCGCAGCGCTTTCTCCACAACAAAGGCCTACTCTCAGGAAGAAAAGATTTTAGCAGAGCTTCCTTCCACTTGGGAGAAGGACATTTATCCCCTTCTATCCTTCTTGTCTTACCTAAATGCTGGTGAGAAATACTTATGAAGGTCACAGGGCCATTACAGACTGAAACCTAAGCATAAGAGTATAGAATTCTTCTCCTCCCTGACACCTCACTACCACATCATTAGGATTCCTGTAGTTAGTAAATTAACAGTGGATTGTGGCTCAAAGAGCTGCAAAACATAAATTCTATTTAAGGAGGAATCCTTAGAGAAGTCAAAATACAATAAGGGGGAAGAAAACAAGACAAGAACATTAGAAGAAATTGAAGCCCCTGGCACTTACAGCTGCAGCAAGCATTAAACACTGCCCAACCACCAGCGAGAATAACATAAAACCTCACATTAAAGGACTATATGTCTTAGTTCCTATTACTGGACATATCATGCCTCGCTTTCAACAAAAGTTTTTAAGAAATGCTAAAAGTCAAGAAAAAAGTGTGATGAAATAACAACAATAAAAAGCAGCAGACCTGGACTTATATATGACAGATTTTGGAATTAATGAGACAGAGAATTTATATTGTGGGTATACTAATCTGGAATTTGAGAAGAAGACTTCATTGAAGATGTTAATTTGTTTTCAGTGTATTAGGTGTTTTAGATTCATAAGACTAGATTAGAACATTTAGAAAGTAAATGATAAAGAAGAGGTGTGAGCATTGAGCTCTGGGGCTCTCTAACACTTAGAAATGCCTGAAGAATCAGCAGAGGAGAGTGCAATTGATGGAAGTGAAAACCAAGAGAACATAGGTTTTGGAATGCAGTAAGGTAAAGTGTTTTAAGGAGAAAAGAGGGATCTCCTGTGGTAACTCATAAAGACAGATCAAGTAAGAGGAGAGTAGTGAGAGAGTAGCATTGACATATATACACCACCAAATGTAAAATAGATAGTGGGAAGTTGCTACATAACACAAGGAGATCAATTCAATGACTGGTGATGACTTAGTGGGCTGGGATAGGGAGGATGGGAGGGAGTTGCGAGAAGGAGGGGATATGGGGATATATGTATAAATACAGCTGATTCACTTTGGTGTACCTCAAAAACTGGCACAACAGTGTAAAGCAATTATATTCCAATAAAGAGCTTAAAAAAAAGGTAAGAGGAGAACCAATCAGTTATTGGATCATATTACAGCACCAATGGGATCACCAATGGATCAACAAAAGAAGATTTAGTAGGTGATGGTTAAAATAATTTGCTCAAATAAAATGAGGAACCTCTGCATTCCGTATTATCAAAGATTTGTGATGCACCTAAGAAACATGAAAGCTCCAAAACTCCAATAATAGAGCTTACTAAAGTAGTAAGTAACCTCGGGACTTCCCTGGTGGTGCAGTGGTTAAGAATCCACCTACCAATGCAGGGGACATGGGTTCGACCCCTGGGCCAGGAAGATCCCACATGCTGTGGGGCAATTAAGCCCGTGCGCCACAACTACTGAGCCTGCGCTTTAGAGCCTGAGAGCCACAACTACTGAAGCCCGTGTGCCTAGAGCCCGTGCTCCACAACAAGAGAAGCCACCGCACTGAGAATTCAGCACACCACAAGGAAGAGTAGCCCCCTGCTCTCTGCAACTATAGAAAGCCCGAGAACAGCAACAAAGACACAATACAGACAAAAATAAACAAATAAGATTTTTTAAAAAAGTAGTAAGTATCCTCAAATTTGTTTTCCCAGCAAATGTGTTTTTGGTAAAAAGTATAACTATACCATAGAATTATTTTCCGGCTAAGCATGTAGGAAAACACTGCCTTAATGTTTTGTTTTGCTTTTTAACAGAGTGAGCAGAAGACATTTTACTAACCTCCATGTGTCTGAAAATTAATGAGGAAAATCTTAGGCCTAGGACTATGGAAGAGCTGTCTGGGTTGGTTAAGAAGTTTTCCTAATTGGAAGATTATTTGTTATTGGATATGATTGAAATGTTTAAATCAAATCTGTTTTATATTAAGAAAGGAAAGAATCAAAGGCAAAAAAGAAAAATTTGTGACTAAATAAAACTGTAAAAGGATCTTGACATTTTGTTATTTTTTAATTGTCTTCAGTGAGATATATTATGCGATTCAATATTTTCGTTCAGTGAGCTATGGCAAATGACTGCATACATTTTGTAAATTTTAAAATGATAAATGCTTAAGAAATATAACTGAGAAATACAACTGAGAGTACTTATACAAACTAGTGATTAGACCATTATGGCTCTCAATCATAGAAAGTTTCATATTACTTACTTTGAGAAGTCACTGTGATTTTATGATGACTTGAACATGAGTAACAATAAAAGAAAACAGAAATGATTGATGGTGATGCTGCTACGAAATCATTAGGGATTCAGAAGACGTCAAATTGAGAGTTAAATTCAAAATTTAGCCATCAGAGTCAATGGGCTCTGTGAACCCATGAAATGACAACAAAATGCATATACACTTTTAGATGAAACTATTTCTGAATTACATATAAAGATCAATGAATTATATAACTTTTATTCATCAAATGAAGAAGCCACTGTACCCAAAGCATGTTACTCTGATGATAGTAAAATAAAAATACATATTTTGGAGTATAAAAAGGCACATATCCTACATTATAAAAATAAAAAGTAGTATGTGATTTTATGAAATGCTTTCTAAATGTTAGTCTACCAGAGAAATTGAACACTATAAAATAAAATTTTAAATATTCTGTAACCGTGATCCTTACTGAATGAATACACTCCTGGTGACTTTATTTAAAGTTAACCTAATGGAGACAGAAAATCTCTCTGTAAGGTAAAATTTTAAAATGGCTTGCATATTTATAGTAACATTAACCAAAATATTACTACATTTTCTCCTGAAAAATTCTTATAAAGTCTATAAAGATAAAAAGAAATGTTTAATTTGGGGGTTTATGAGTATGAAATTGTAATAATAGTTGTAAAGCACAAAAATCATTGCAAGGAACTCACATTAGGAACTTAGAAGAGATTTTTCTCACTAGAATTGTGAAGTCTCCAAAGAATGACCTTGTGCAAGCCATTTAAATCATAACAAAGTCCCTGAATAGCAACAAAATCACAAATCATACTAACAAATACAATAAAGCAATTTTATACAAATGCACAAGCCTGATAATCTACGCTGATAGGTTGGAAAATAATTACTTCCTTCCCTAAAGAAAAGCGGCTGTGAATTATTCAGGGGTTACTCTAGCACTGATGGAAACATTTCATTTGTTTTGCATTTCTAGCTTAAAGCATTCCCTATCAGTACTTAGGCAGTCTTATTATTTCTCTGTAGTTACAGATTGTCTGGTTATCCTTTTGCTTTCACATCCACGTTTATTTTCTTGCAGGAATGTTCTTTATTCTAAACGTCTCCTCACCCCTACCCCCACCCTTTTTAAAAAATGTATATATCTTAGGAAGACTGTTAAGCCTTTCCTTGAATAAAATGATCAATTTTTTAATAGTGAAGGAATTGATTGCTAGATTGCTAGAGACCTAAACACATACACAGGACACACACACATGCACACACACCATTATCTCTCATCCATCTAGCTAGCTAGCTAAGTTGATGAAAAATGACATGGCCATATATACTGAAAACGGAGAGTGCTAGCAAGAAGGCTCAGGATGCTAGAGCATCCTGACCAAGGCATAGGCCAGCAATACTTCAACACAATATTACTCCCCTGGAAGATTTCATTGCTTAGTTCTCACAAAGCAGTACTTTTTATGTACCTGCCATGTGCCAAATCCTCTGGAAGACATTTTTCACATTTTCATTACCTCATCTGTTGTTCTCAGTGTACAAACCAATCACGAATCATCTCTATGGGTCCGTTCCTCCTTCCTTCCTTCCTTCCCTCCTTCCTTCCTTCTTTCCTTCCTTCTTTCCTTCCCTCCTTCCTTCCCTCCTTCCTTCTTTCCTCCTTCCTTCCTTCTTCCCTCCCACCCTCACTCCCTTTCTCTCTCTCTTTCTGTCGTTCCATGTTCCTCCTTTCTTTCTTCCTTTCTTTCTTTTCTTTCTCCCTTTCTTTTTCTTTCTTATAATTTTTTTTTCCTGTAATGTGACTTGGCACTTTGGTTTCATGGTTACCAGTGATCATAATGAAAACAAATATTTATTTAACATTACTCTGTGCCTACAAAGGTTTAAATATTTTATATACAATTTCTCATTTAACTATGTCAATGTTGATGTGAAATACTGAATAGTTATTCTAATCGTATAGATAAAGATGGTAAAACTTAGACATAATTCACTTTCATATTATCCACATTGTCTTATGCTCTTCTTTAGACTTGCTACTCAAATCTTTGTATCGAAAATAAGTTCTGTTGAAGAATGACAAAAAGCTGTGATGTCATACTGATTATGGCTCTGTTAATTATTAGATGAATCAGAGAAAGTAAGAATTCTGTTTGGTCACTTTACATATCTGTACAATGGGGATAACAATATATAATGAAAGGTTTGATATGAGAACAGAATAAAAATGCGTGTAAAGCTTACAGCATAATGCTTGGCAGATTCTAAACTATCCGTAATGTCAGGTACTAAGATTATGACTGAAGTAGGCAGAGTTTGACTATGTAAAAACAAGTTTACAATTTAGGGGCAGACTGAGCTTGGTCGCATGTATTAAATATTCCCTCACCACTCCAAGTATCAGATTGTTCAACTGCTATATGAATCTGATAATATCACCTACCCTCTGATTATTTTGAAGGTTAATTTAGGTAATCCATATAAAGCTTTTAGAGAGCCAGATAGAGAATAAGTATTCAGTAACTGTTAGTTCCTTTAATTTTTGTTATTAATTTGCTATTTTTCACCTTCACTGAAGAAAATTACACATATCTTTCTGACCCCTTTACTCCTAGAAATTCTATTTGCTTGCACACATACAGTTTTATTCTCTACTCTCCTAATTTGCATACAAACACACAGATTTTCTTTTTGATCCACTGGAATTTGGTCCCATTGGTTGGCATTCTCTTCCAAATTTTGCTTTGCCCACCTAAATTACATTACTTGTTTTATTTCCTCAGATTTTCACCATCTGACTTGCCAATCCAGTTAAATCATAGATAACACAATTTAAGAACTGAAAAAACCTAACTGCCTCATTTTACATATGTGTAAAGTAAATATCAGACAAAATAAATGTCTTGCAAAAACTCATATAATTGGTGTATTATTTATCTAGATAAAATTCTTAACAGCTGCTTTAGTTAAGGGAGATAGTATACACTATTAAATGTGTTCTAACATTTAAATTAATATGGTAGCACTCCTGAAAAAAAAAAGTCAAAGAAGTTTAAAAATATGTAAATATTTTGAACAACTATTCTCTGGCAGTTATTTCCTATATTAAGAAACTTACTAGTAAATAGCACCAAGAAAATCAGCAAGTAAAGAGAATACTTTGGGGCAAGGGTAACAAGGCAAAAAAATGTAATTCATAAATGGCATGATTTTAATATCAGCACTGTAATATGATTTTACTGTGCTCTGTCACACCAAAGGGTTTCAAAGGAGATAATGTGTGAAGAAATGCCACTTTATTTCAGAGTGATAATTATTAGCTATATTCCACAACAGACAGATCACTACAAAGCAATAATAGTGCCTATTATGATCAAGAAAACTTTTATGTGAAGTTATTCATATTTGAAGGATGATTGTATTGATGACAATGATAAAATAACAGCACTTAGCAATAATAGCATGTTCCATTTTTTATTTTCTCCTGAAAGATCCTAAGGTTATATATTTGAAAGTTTCTATTTGTGCAATCTTGGAAGGCAAGTAAAATATCAAAGTATTTCCAGGAAAAGGAAATCATATCTTCTTAACAGCAAGACAGTGTGATTTGAAAAATGAGATGTTTTCTTTGAACATTTAGTCATGATTTTGAAACATATTCTAAGATAAAAACAAAATCAATGACGACAACAGAAATTGTTGTTTTTTTTAGTATCTCAAAGTTTTCCAAATTTAAAATCTTTTTATGGTTCATTCTTCAGTGATTCACTTAACACCAGGAATTAAACAGTAATGACTATTTTCATGATTTATCATTTATTAATTGTTCCAAGGGTAAATAATTATTCTGAGACTAAAAAAAAATACAGAATGAACTGAAGATATTTTTAGAGCTAGAGGTCATGGATGACTCAAGACAAAGATACAATTTACTAAAAGTGATCCGGAAGTAGAAATTTTGATGGAAAATTATCTCAGAACCAATTAGAAAGGTAATTAAAAATCTATAGTTGAAATCTCATTAAGGTCAGATGTGAAGATATCTACATTCTAAAGAACTGATAAGTCTAATATTATGTAAATTGTCCTAGAAAACAAATGGAATTATTTCCCAATGTATGAAGCTGGCATAAGTTTAATATCAAAAACTGATATATGACACAAAGAAAATTATAGAATGATCTTATTCTGATTATTATATTATTATTGTAAGTTATTTTAAACATAAGCTAAGAGAACATAGTAATGAATCAAAATAAAAGTGCTACAAATTTTTTCCTTCATACATGAGAATTAATTTACATTAAGAAATGTATTAAATATTAACAAAGTAAAAAGGAAAACTATGCTCATATCACTAGGTGCTTGAATATCATTTAAAAATCAGTAACCATCCCTTATCCAAATTAAACAGAACAAGAATAAACTAACACCATGTATTTGATACTGTCAATTTTAAAATCTCAACAGCCAATATTTTTCTAATTTGGGAAATATAAAAATAAATTTGATTAACACCAGAACTTGAGAGGCGTAACTTCTCTCAGCATGATTACTTGGCATTGTTTTGAAAGTTCTAGCAGCACCAGAGACTAGAAAACAAAAGAGTGTGTTTTTGTGAATGATAAATTGTATACCTGGGAAAATCAAGCTCTAGAAAAAAGAAAGTTCAGCATTAATTAGTTTTATAGCTTGTTCACTCTATTTATAATAGCAACAAAAACCATGAAAATGTTTACAAATAAATTTAACAATACAATCCAGTAGCTACTTGGTGAAATTAGAAATATCTATTGAAATTTATAAAACAGAGTTTAAATGTAATGACATAAGAATATGTCTAAAAATGCTTTCATGAAAAACTCAGATGAAAAACATGTATACTATGACATACTGAATATGTAAATACAATGGCATGAGAATATCGTGATTTTGCATGGTTAGATCATGTTTGAATTTAAAGAAAATAATATTAAGGTTCATATAAAAGAACAGATGACCTAGAATTTAAAAAGGAAAAGAATGATGTGAATTTGCCTTGTTAGATATGAGTGACTTATAAAAACCACTCTGGTCAAATCAATAAAGTATTGATATAGGACCAGACAAAAATATCATCAAAATGAAACATCTGAGAGCAACTCCCAAAATAATTAGATCTAAACTGACACTACATTTGTTTTATAGTATTTTCATGGTCTGACTTCCCTTTTTCTGCAGCAGGGATTAAATTCCACTTACTATAATCATTCCTTGAATAAATTTTCGACTGGCTGCCCTTCTCTTATATTTGCCTGATAGATCATTCGAACACTCCCTTGATATTTCACTAGATAATTTCAGCTTTTCAATCCACAAACAAAACAAAGAGCAGACTGCCCCGTAGTTTTCGAGTTTTTAGATTGCTCTAACTCTACCTTCATTTTCGTTAACCTTAACTGAGTCCTTTTGCACTCAGTGTACATTTCCTTAATTCAGAGTTTTCCAACCTTGGCACTTTGGCCCAGATAACTCTTTGTTGTAGGCAGTTGTCCTTTGCTTTGGAGGATGTTCAGCAGCATCCTTGACCTCTATTACCTAGAGGCCCATAGCACACTCCCGCCCCCCTCCTGTGACAAACAAACATGACTCTAGACACTGCCTCATGATCTAGGGGTTAGCAAAATCACCCCCGTTTGAGAACCACTGCTGCAAGCCATTCTTCAGTATGATTATCCAGGTATGACAGGCTCAAAGACGGTGCTAAATAAATCTCTGTTGAAGGTATACGTACAGCTGACAAAGAGTTCATATTTTTTTTTTTTTAATTTTGGATTTTTTAAAAATTTTAGGTTACTGTGGTAGGAACACAATATTAGATCTACCCTCTCAACAAAATTTTAAGTATACATTATTGTTAACTATAGGTACAATGTTGCACAGCAGATCTCAAGAGCTTATTCATCTGGCTAAAATGAAACTTGGTGTGTACTGATGAGTAACTCCCCATTTCCCTTTCCACCCAGACCTTGGGAACCACCATTCTACACATTGCTTCCTTGAGTTTAACTGTTTTAGATACCTCATATAAATGGAATCGCACACTATTTGTTTTTGATAACTGGCTTATTTCACTTAGCATAATGTTTTATAGGTTCATCCATGTTGTTAGAAATTATAGTTTATTTTTTATTTGTAAAGGCTGAATAGTATTCCATTGTATGTATATACATATCATACATTCCACTTGTGTTTCTTTTTTAATCCATTCATCTGTTGGTGGACGTTTGTTTCCGCATCTTGGCTACTGTGAATAGTGATGCAATTATCGTGGGACTGCTAATATCTCTTTGAGATACTGATTTCTATTCATTTGGATAAATATCCAGAAGAGGGTGTGCTGGATGACATGATGGTTCTATTTTAAAATTGTTGAGGAACTTCCATATTGTTTCCCATAGCAACTGCACCATTTTCCATTCCCAACAGCATGCAAGTGTTCCAATTATACACATGCTCAGCTATAGCTGCTACCTTTTGTGAGGTTTTTTGATAATAGTAATCCTGAAAGCTGTGAGGTGATATCTCACTGGGGCTTTATTTGCATTTTCTTATTGATTAATGACATCAAACATTTTTTAATGTACGTTAGCTATTTCTCCTTTGGAGGAACAGTTATTTCAGATCCTTAGGGTTATTAATTTTTTTTCTGTTTGTTTATTTACTGTTGAGTTGTAGGAATTCTTTTTATATTCAAAATATTAATCTCTAATCAGATATATATAGTTTGCAAATATCTTCTCCCATTCCAGAGTTTGCCTTTTCACTCTGTTGATTGTTTCCTTTGTTGTGCAGAATTTTTTTTTAGCTTAATGTAGTTGTTTACTTTTCTTTTTGTTGCCTGTGTTTTTGGTGCAATATCAATTAAATCATTGTCTAGACCAAACGTCATGAAGTTTTTAGCAATGTTTTCTTCTAGGAGTTTTACAGCTTCAGCTCCTACACTTAGATCTTTCTACTGTTTAACAATTTATTTAAATTGATCAGAAAAAGACAGTTAGTTAACAATATCTGAGCAGATGTCATTAAAGAGAAAAATCCAAATGATTAATATTAAAAAAAAACTTTAACAATAAGTAGAAACTTGTAAATGAAAGAACAGTGATATATTTTTACTGATCATATAGGCAAAAATCTAAAAATATAGGGCCATGTGATCCTAATAGCACCACTGAGAATGTTAGTTGGTACAGGAGAGCTTTCATACATTGCTGTTGGTGCTCTGCTATAAATTTTTGGAAAGGAATTTTAAGTAATGCTATATATGAGAACTCCTTTGTAGAAATCATATCACACTATGTAAATATATATGCTGAGCAACTTTAAATGTAGGTGGAAATAATGTGAACAACTTAGATACTCATTCATAGGGAAATAGCTATAACAGAGTGTTTTAGGGAACTCAATCCATTTTTTGGTGATCAATGCTACAATATCCTTCTTCCTTGTCTAGAATATCAAATAGAAAATTTCACTGCACTCAGTCACTCCCAGATCATGGTTCTGAAGGCTGTGATAGTAACTACAGAGCTTTCTTAGGTTTTTTCCTGTTTTGTTTGTTTGTTTGTTTGTTTTTACCCTTTCTGAGGTACTGGGTTGTTCAGGGTCTCTGGCTCCCACATAATGAGAACTTATCAAGAGGGTTGCCATTTCTGTAAATTCTGCATATGAGACTTTATTTATTCCCTTCTCTAAAGGTGAAATGCTGCCTTTTCATCTCACAGCTTTGTAGGGGTGCTCCTACCCACTGTTTTTGCAGGATGATGATGTTTACAGAGTTAAATTTGCTTGGCTTCTAACAAACTCAGAAAATCACATTCTTTGCAGATGAGGACTAGGTTTCATAGTTTTCAGCTGCAATTAGGGCCAAAATACATGTGGTCCATAGTGAATCCAGCAATTAGGCAATATGGTCTTTTGTCAGCCAGTTGGATAGAAAAATGAAATCGGTGTCAAGAAACATCATTACTTGTCAAGTTCTGAAGATTATAAGATGTTTGTGAAAATATATATCCAGACTAGTAGATTTTGTTAGTCTGGCTATCTTCCATTGTAATCAAGAACATCAGTGTTCAGATGGTAGAAAAAATTCAAGATTAACTCTTGCTGAATATTTTAACAGATCATTCTTAGCCATTCTTTGTTTATTTTGTGTGTCAAATATACCTTTTTTAAAATTTATTTTTAATTTTTTTTTTTGGGCTGCGTTGTGTCTTTATTGCACGGGCTTTCTCTAGTTGCGGCGAGCAGGGGCTAGTCTTCATTGTAGTGCGTGGGCTTCTCAGTGCAGTGGCTTCTTTTGTTGCGGAGCACAGGCTCTAAGGCACATGGGCTTCAGTAGTTGTGTCACGTGGGCTCAACAGTTGTGGCTCACAGGCTCTAGAGTGCAGGCTCAGTAGTTGTGGCTCATGGGCTTAGTTGCTCTGTGGCAGTTGCTCTGTGGCATGTGGGACCTTCCTGGACCAGGGATCGAACCTGTGTCCCCTGCACTGGCAGGCAGATTCTTAACCACTACACCACCACAGAAGCCCAAATATATCTTCTTAATGTTGTTAATTCTTGAGACTTCTATACCAAATCTCAAGAATTTCTTGAGATACAGATATAACATTGTTATATTTTTTTCCTTCTTTCTAGGTAGTTGTTAAGTGGGTGTCATAAATGAGGGGGTGACTAAAGCAACTAATTTTATTTAAAATGAAAAAATATATATAAGGTAAAACAATGTAGTTTAAAAAAAATTTCTTGTTGTTTTAGACTTCTCCATAATGACACCATAGGTATTTATACTGCTATTGAATCTATTTGTCATTACATACAAAGAAGAAAAACAACATTCCTGTACTCCTCTCTGCTTTCCACAACCTTGATGTACACTTTGTCAGACACAGACTTTTCCATCAGGCTCCTCATACTTTCCCTACATGTAACATTCTCCTAGAAGTTATCGTGTAGCCTAGAGTTGGATGGTCATAAATTACTTGTAGGCTGAGATACTTCCATATTCAAAATACTTAAAATACTTCTTTATAGAATAAAGGCCAAATTCTTAGGCCTGTCTTTTAATGGCCTTAGTAGATTGGCCCCAATTTATTGAGATTAATTTATTTAGTCAATTCACTCAACATATATTTATTTTCCTACTATACTCATAGACATTGATCTAACTCTACTGAACTAAGGAGTTAACATTGCCTTGCATGGGAATTACAGTTTTGTACAACTATAATTGGAACTTACTTTATCTGAAATACTACTCATATTTTTTGTTGTTCTTGTTTTATCTTAAAAGCTACCTTAAAGATTAATGTCTCTTAATAGTTTTCTAATTACTTTAGTTGCAGGATATCTCTCCCACCTCCAAACTCTTATAATAGGACCAGTTTTATGGCTGGTATTACTTTGTGTTTTAATGATTAATTTTTATATCTTAGCTTTCTAGTGTGTTTGCTATGGGTAATCAGAAGGGTGTGATACATCTGTACCACTACAGCAAAAAATCATTAAGCATTTGTTCAAAGAATTAACAAATAAATTGCTTATCTGGACTGATAAAAGTTTAGTCTCTTTTATGATTGAGGGAGAAAAATATATTCCGTTCCTTTGGTTATATATTCTATTTTTCTCTCATTCCTACTTTACTCAGACTAGATCTGGTATCTTCTTTTTTACTCTTGTCCCATTTTTTTTTTTCTTTCCAATCACATCTTTGTATAAATGGTGTTTCATTATGTTACAACAGGAAACCATAATCATGATGTATAAAGCTATGACAGATTTAGAATTTTGCACAGGTCCTAATAAACAATTTTTACCACTTTAGTACTTCATTTATGTACCTGGTGAATAGTATTGCATATTGTATTATGTGCATTATGTATTGTGTGCTGTTGCTTAGAGAGTTCTTTTTATTAATTGCTTTTTCTTTCTTCTGTGAAACATAATATTTTCACATAAAATGAAATTTATAAGATGTTTTCCAGCTTCCTAACACAGGGGAATATTTCTTAAATACATATTAATATTTTAATTACAATGAGCTCTTCATTAATTAAAAAATGTAAAATGAGATCCACTACTGACAAGAGAGGGCTAGGACTATACTAAGGCAAAATCAAATTTAATTGCCAGAAACTTCATGTCTTCACTAACCTGTAAAATCATATAAATCCTACATATCAACTGAAGGCAAAGTGAGAAGTACTCTAACATGAAAGAAGTTTGAGCTTTTTTTTAGGCACAGTACCTTGAAAATTATGAAAAAGATAAAGACTGTCCTGACTTAAGAGAAAACAGATTTTATGTGTTGAGTGATTCACAATAACATCAACAAAGGAAAGATATATGCCATCTCTAGTTCAAATGAGCACTTTAAAGAAAAAAAAAAAGGAATGCTTACTATGGTTCAAAAGTTCTTTTCTTACAGCAATATTTTGCAATACTATTCTCCCTCCCTCTAACTTGTTAATTTGAAAATATAAAAAGAATAAACATGGCCTCTCTTCCTTTCATTAGATTTGTCTACAGTGACCTCAGCTTTTCTTCAAACAGGTCATTTGTTTTCATGTCCTCATATTCTGGCTAAAAAAACCTGAGTGAGTTTTCATAAAGTACCAATGCAGAGGCCAAATCCCTAAATCCTAGCTGATTTTATCAGAATCTCTGAACTAAATCACAAACATCATTTTTTTTTTAATTTCTCAACTGGTTATAATATAGTTGCCAGGATTATGAGGCAAAATTATAAATATTCTGAAATAGTGTGATAGAACAAATAGCAAAGTATGTTCAGTTAGATCTTTGTGTTTTGTTCTTCTTGGTAATACACGAGTTCATGATATCAGGCATCAGCAGATTAAAAAAAAACCTCACCAAATCAAATAAATTTCTACCCATTACGTAAGGCAAAGTGAAAGAGAAATATTCTAAGAGAGCAGAAACCACAGGTTTTCGACAAGTAGTTTCAATTAATGGGTGAAGGAATTCACACTGAGTGTTGGATGTTGCACATCTAATTCTGGCATCAACATGGAAGGACATGTTAACAGAAACCAGATTTTTTTCAGTGCTTAAACAATAGATACACACACACACACACACACACACACCTCTCAGACACCCTTCTATCTTGAGCAAAGGTGTGAATATTAGAAAAATTCCCCATGAGTTTACACTTTTATGGATGGAGACTGAAAAAAAATTTAGAAAGTAAAATAAGGCCGAGTAAAGACAAAGTATGAGAACAATAAACCTAGTTAACGTGACAGTGCTTCTTCTGATATGATGACCAGCTAAGATTTTTTTGAATAATCGGAACCTATTTAGTAAACAGTGATCAGCTGCTTTAAGCTATGGGAGATAATGCCCTGTTAGAAAAATCTGGCAAAGTCCCAGCAGAAAAATGTGATATTTTCCAGGAGTAGAAAGAAAGTAAAGGTGAGAGTAGAAGAATGATACATGGTTAAGTTCACAGGGTGAAGGAGGGACCAGGAGAGAAAAGGTTTCTCATGCAATAGGAAGTATATTAATATTTATCCTACTTGCAAAGCACAGTCAGAGCAGGGTTGGAGTAAAGGGTGGCATAAAGTGATTTATAATGTATAAATATTTCTGATTGTTGTGAAAAAATCTGGGGTGAACAAAAACAAAAGGAGTGAGAAACATTAGCCCTGAGAAGGCATGATAACAGCTTGGACTAAGATTTTAACATCACAGAATGGGAAGAATAATGGACTTGCTATTATTAGCTAGTATTGCTATACTGGGAAGTAATGTTAGACTATTTTTTAAGCAGATTTTGGTAATGGTTTACTTAGCCCAACTGAAGCCCCATTTGAAGGGAATTATTATTTTAGCATTAAATGTTCCCACATAATTCCATTAACTGATAATTATAAATCTATTGACTAATGATTATAAACTGTCCACTTGAAGACATATCTAATGTTTTGTTTAATGGACACATTACTGAAATACATCTTCCATAGATTTAAATTCTTGGAAATATATAGAAAAAAACCCAATCTGTAAATATACAGATTTCTGGTTGACTCTGAAAAATTGGGATTGTTTAGAGACACTGAATTTTTTTATTCCTACCAGAAATAATTGTTGGAACCAAATAACAGAAGTCCCATTGAACTAGTGCTTTAATTATCCTACTTACCACACCCTTTTTCTTTATTCATTTATATTTCTGACTTGGCTAATAATGTTGGCATTATTTTCATATATCTTGTGTGTCAAATACTATAAGACCAGATATAACTATTCCTGGAATAAATTTGAACTGAAATCTGATAGGTTATTACCATTGTTTGATAAAACAGTATATTTATCCTTTATTTTCAAGAAGAAGGTTTTGTTCTTAAAACTTTATCTGGCATTGTCCCATTTTAAATTTACTACCATTCCACTTAACATTGCTGAGTGCCAATGCGGTTGTCACCATAACTGAATTCAATCAGCCTTTTTATCTCTTGTCCTAGGATTCTGCTGTGAGAAGCCAATAACTCGTGTGATGTCACAGTTACAACACTGTGCAAATAATAGCCAGGATTTTTCAGTACATGTTATTCCTTTCATAAAGTATACAGAGACAGGGAATACAAATTAAAGGCGAAAAAAATCTGTCCACCATATTCTTGTTGAATTGGCACACAACAGACTAGACTTATTCTGTATGAAATTTCTAATAGCTAAAATAATTGTGCAGTTACATTTTAAAACAAATAAAACTGGGGCTGGGCATGAAATCAACTTTTTCCCTAGAACCACTGACATATTTATTATAAATTTTACTCAGATACAAAATCTGAGGCTCACAGAATACAGTGATTTGTACAAGACCAGGTAAGTTTCAAAAAATGGAGTCAGGATTAAGATACAAGTTTTTTTTCTGCTACATCACCCTGCCTGTCAAAGAAGCTCCCCAGAATCTTTTACCTCTTAAAATAGTGAGTCCTGTTTCAGACATTACAGGCCACGTTATACCGCAGTATGAAACAACTCTAAATTTCATTGCTTAACAACAAAGATTTATTCTTATCCACTCTACATGTCCATATTGATTTCAGTTTATTCTTCACTGTGTTTTTTTCAAGACTCAGGTTGATGGAGCAGTTCTCTTTAGAGCATTTTCTTATCATCAAGGTGAAGCAAAAGGAAACTTGTCAACCATGAACTGGCTCTTAAGGTTTCTGTTCAGCAGTGGGAAGTGTCACATTTCACTGGCCAGAACAAGCCATCTGATGATGCTTGAGATGAATGATTGCTATGTATTAATGTCTCAGGGAAAGTGGTGCTGAATACTTTGAACAATGCAGTCTGCCAGGAAACCATTACAGAAATTACATGCTCAGAAAATATGCATTGGAAGAAATCATAATAGATAATGACTGAATCAATGAATATCACATAGTAAAATCTGAGACGACTTTTAGAGTTGAGTTGTAACTGCAAACTGTAATCAGAACTTAAACTGGCAAGTCTGACAGAGTTTGGGAACAATTCTGTGACTAGAAAATTTGAACAACATTAAAATATTAACTTTCAAGATCGGCTTCACAACTGGCAAGTAAATAACAAAATAAATTTAAAGACATAAAATATATGGGCGATAATAGGGGAAAGATTGCAGAGCATTATATTAGTCATATTTCAGAGTTCTTTAGATGTCAACATTTAAGAAAGAACAAGAGAGCTGGTACTCTTTAATGAGCACATCAAAAGTAACAACATTTTCTCTTAAGGTGTCTCCATTTTATGCTTAAAAATAAGACCTTTCTCCCCTTGCAGTTTAGACACAAAGGAAAGTCACGGGAACTCAAGTCTCCATAAATGTTTCTCTTTTCCAAATGAGGTTTTCTATTGCTAATCATTTTGAATGCCTGCCAGACCACTTGGACTCTCTGTCGGCAGGACAACACAGATGTCCGTGCCTTTGAACAGCTTTCAGGTGAAATAATGTTCTATGCAAAAAGTAGAATTGACATCCAGCATGCTGATGAAAAATACTGGGCTTTTTATTCGTCAAGCGAATAACATTTGAAGCAAGCAACCTTTTCAAAATATATATATTTTCTTGAATAGGTCGTCATATATCATGCTAGAAAACTGTAAACTTCCTTTTGAGATGATTTAACACTTTGTCTCTTTCTATATACCAAAGATATGTCTCTCTAAATTTGGATGCTTAGTGAATTTTATGAAGGATTTTGCCGTATTTTGTGTTTTTATCTTCCTTATGATCCTTGAAAACCTTCTTGTTAGTTTTTCCATTGCATTTAATAAAACTTAGCAGCAAGCAAAAAATCACATTTCCACATCACTGTTGATTGCATTAAAAAAGACAGCACATTCATTTCACCTCTCTTAGCACACGTGTAGAGGTCCCATGTACCAGGTGGGCATAATTAGATTGGAATGTGGTTTGGCTAACAAATAATTTCCTATTGGCTACATTATGCCTCTGCAGCATCCCCAAAGAAAAGGAAACAAAAGACAATATTATTGAGAAGCTTTTGGAAAATATTTGATAGGCAACCATGGTTAGGTTTATGCAAATATAGCTTTAAAACTCTAACAGTCTGGGGCCATATAATTAAGGAGAGCAAAGATTGTTTTCAAGAGATAATTTTCTAAAATCAGCCATTAAAACAAAAGGATTTGATCAATTTAATCTTGATAGTTGATTTACTTAATTGTTCTCTTTCACTGACAAGTTTGTAAATCATAAATCACATAGCAAAGCAGTTACATGGTAACAAAGGTTTAAAGTATATGTATTTCCCTATACATTTTAAAGTGTATGTATTTCACTATAATTTTTATGTGAGATAACTACATTTATGGGCCATAATAATAGCAGATTGAACAAAATGAAAATTCAATACCAATAATTTTATTAACTTAATATTTATATTACTTAAGTGCCTAGATAAGGAACACGCCAGATAATTAGTTGTGTTTTAAATTTCTCAGTCACCAAATTAACAAATGTCTTTATTTGTTTCATACTATTAATCCTAATTTCTCTAAAACAAGGACATTGTGAAAATGTGATTACCGTTAATATTAAAAAGGCAAGCATGAGAAGCAATTTCAGATATGGTGAAAAATAATCTTAAAAATCTAAGTGTATTACACTATAAGTCACTGAAGTAACTGATTTTCAAGTCTCAAATAATTTTTCTAGAGTTCTGTGAATTTATTTTAAGCATGTATTTTGCAGTGGTAATAACTTCTATATCTTACCTTATTTCCAAGCCTATCAAGGAACTTATAATTATAACAAGATCGATGACAAAAGATATTGGTCTTCATTTGGAATTTCTTCCCAATAAGCTCTAAGAAAAGGTCTTGGGTGCAGGTAATTTAGTTGGTTGATGTGCCAGGAAGCAAACGTAAGGAATTAGAGAAGTGAGACGAGACTGGGGAAAAGCTAATAAAGGGTATATTGATGAGGGAGTTATTGCTATGGGTTAATTGATCTCAGTCCTGCTGAGATGTTTCTGAGAACAAACATTATATCAGCTCATTTGGGGACCTGAATGACATTAACTTCCCACTCTCTCCCAACATCCGACTCTACCCGTCCAGGATGCTACCACGTGGAGATGGATCAAGCTCCACTGGAGACAAAGCTCCTGAGGCACAGAAGACTAATCAGGAGCTTACAGCTGCTGCAGGTGAGCTTAGGTCGGCTGAAGGGATGTGGAGGTGGGGGGTTGGGGGAGCATCCACAGCGTCTGCTACAATATCTACTAAAGGGATTCATAGGAATAAAGCACTTTTATTATAACATAAAATTTAGCGTTATTGTTGGAAGAAGAACAATGAAAGGGAGAAGAGTGGTTTTCTATATCTCATGAAAAGAATATACATATTAAATAAATTATTACATAATGTTTTATCTAACACCAAACATCCAGTTTGTTTCAAAAATCTATGAAAACAACTTTCTTAATATCTCTTTTCTCTTTCAACCATCTACAGCCACTGAAATTTAGTCCCTCATTATTTTTCAATTAGAATGTCTGGCTTCTTGCTCCACATTTTCCCCTGCTTTCAGTCTCTCCTCTTGTAATATTATCTGCTCTTGGATATTTGAAATAATATAACTAAAAGGGTGCAAAGCTCTACCTTTAAAGTGCTATGCTTTTTACTGATCTCAGGATGACATCGCATATATATCCCTTTCTTATCTGGTCCACACTTACCTTATCAGTGTATTGCCTTAACACTTTCTTCCCACGTCTTTTATTCCAGCAACAAATAAGTAGCATTTACTGAATCTTGATTTATTTTGCCTTCGGGTCTCTATAAAATGACTAGACCAGAATCCTTTAGTGTGAAACTTCCTTTTTATTTGAGAATGTGCATTTTTATGTAACAATTTCTTTTCTTTTTGTTGTTGTTGTTGAGCAAGAAAAAAATGCGTAGGATAAGTAATAATTACCAACTCACTGAAATGAAAACTGGAATGTTTAAATGAGGTTCTTTCTGTCTCAGTTTTGGTTGAGGTATGAAGACATCCTTCATTCCAAAGAGCTCACCATGCAAATATTTTCAAGTACAGTAAATGGAGAAGGACCTGGATCATAATTCTTGAAAGTCACAGCCATGTAGGTGGAAGACATAAATGCGCTAAGGTTGTGAGATGGGCAGAGGATTGTTGAGGAAGATTTCTTTGGAGAGAGCTGCTGGTATGCTATAAATCTCATACCCCCATCAAGTGGGAAGGGTCTGGAGTGCCTTCACCTCACGTCCAACCAAATGAGAACAGCACCCATGGACCCTTCAAGAAGTCAGGTTGGATGGTCACAGCAGACAGGTGTCTGACTCCCATCCAGGATGTTCAGAAAATAAGAGATCAACTGCTAGTGGCTTTGGAGGCAGGCAAAAAAGAGCTGTTGCAAAATTTCTTGATTGCGTTTGGGCAAAGAAAGACCAGGGAGTATTTCCTCAGTACTTCATACGAGCCAAATGGAAAGACAGACAGACTGAGAGAATTTTGACCTCCAACAGGAAAAGTTTAGATGAACCAGTGCAAGAAAGCAGAATTTGGTGGGGAGCTACTAACCAGAGCTGAATGCATCACTCATTGAGGTGAAATACAGCTATGAGGTTTTCAGCAGTGGACAGTTCCTAAAAAGCCATTAAAGTACCCTCAAAGAGAGAGATTTAAACAATTTAAACACTTCTGGGCCCATGTACTGCAAGTGGATATACTGAGAGAAATAGTGTTTGCTAAAAGTAATTTTTATGTTTCTCTTAACTCTTCAATGTGGTCAGAAGCCACACTTAGCAAGAGAACAGAGGAGACCGCATCCCTATTCACAACCATAGGTGACTCATGAGGGACAGGCTGACACTGTTGCATGGGTGTGGGCAGTCTAATGATCAAATTAAAGATCATTTCATGACTTAAAGTGAATACAGACTCTTGTTTACACAAAATTAACCTCAAAAGGCACGAGGCTTGCCTGAGTTTCCCTCTGGAAATAGAATAAAAGCTTTTGTCCTGAATATACTGTAAACAACCTGGGTACACAAATTATAGAACTTGGGTATCATAATTACATGGCATGAACTGTGTTTGTCAGATGCAAATGCATTATTTTCATACAGAATGTTTTAAAAAGTTATGTTATTATGATCTGTAAAATAATTACCTTTATCAGATCACTGATGCTATTTAATCTTGTTTTCTTATCTTTAATTACTTGTCATTATTTAAAAGTGTGCGTTACCAATTCAGACTTTCTGAGTTTGAATCTTGACTTCCTGTTTTATTATATATGTGGTTATTAGAACCATAAATTTTGATTTCATTATATCTAAAATGGAGATAATATAGTCCTTATTTCATTATGGAATTTTAAGGAATGATTAAATGACTCAGAATGTGGTATGCCTAGTATAGTCAGCTCCTAATTAATGTTGCTATTATTATTTATGTTCTACTGCTATTTTAATCTAATGGTTCAGCTCTTTGTTAATGTTTTTCTTTGAGCTCCTACCAAAAGAAATTTCAATCATCTCACCCTAAATAAATCAATGGCCAATTTGCAATATCATACAGACATCAATGGTCTTATGTCAGGAAATTATAACACTAGTTAAATGTATAGAGTAGCAATTTTTTAGACATAGTAAACAGGTCCAAAGACATAAATGAACACAATATTTCCATACTAATCACTCATTTCAGAATTATTTCCTTACTGATATCCTGTACAAGGATGTGACCAACATTCAATGCTTTACATTCGAATCTGAAAGTAATATAGCGATACAAGTATAAGACCCCCTGTATTATGCTAGAGAGCTGAGGATACTATGATGGGATTGTCTGATTAACTCCTTAAGTACTGCTGAGACCAGGCCTTACTCAGGTTTCACTTCCAAGGAAGATCTATGGGAGCTTGACTAGAGACCAGACATCTAAAAGCAGATCTAAAAATGTATATTCCCTAGATCCCACTATTTTCTTGACTGAGAAGGGAAAATAAGTTTATAAAATTTTGTCTCTGGACCCGAGCCTTGTAAGTAGGAAATGAGTCATGAGATGTCGTGTTTTAAGTCTTAGAATTTCTGTTTTAAAGCCTGAACATAAACATAGTGATTGATCTAAGTAGGTTAGATAGTTTAAAAAGCTGATAAATTATTTTGGCATTGTTGTTGTTTTTTATCTGCAACCTAGTCCTCATCTTGGATATTCAGAAATATATAAAAATGAATACACATTATAATATCTCCTATAAAATGTATTATTTCAACACTTCAAATGTCATTACAACTTTTTTTTCTTTTCTATACTTTACATCTTGTCATATGCTATTTTCTAAAATTATTAAGAATGTTTGTATAAAACCTTTGAAACAAGATAAGTAATTTTGTTATGAATGGTTAGAAAGAAACTCTTTAAGACCAATTTTGTCAATAATGATTTCTTATGGAGAGCAAAAAATCTATTTTAAATACACAGCACAGGATCTCAAAATACTCTATTTTCCACACATCCATGTGCAGCGGAGAAACATGCTCTTTATATTTTTGGTTCTATGAGAATGTCAGTAAAGCTTAAAGGTCACTGCCCTCAATTCCATAATTTCTTTTTCATATTATCAAAAGTTGAAGATATATGGCAAGTATTTTCCTTATTTAATTGAGTGGTGCAAAATAGATTTTCCCCAGAGTAGTAATTTTAATGTAACAATCTTAAAGAATTGGAGCCTTCATGTAGTGATATTTCAACTTGAATATTTTAAGTATAGAAGAGTAGCAAACTACATTTTAATAAAAATATGCTATGGCCTTATGTGGATATTTCGAATGTCTGACAACAAATTCTGCACTTCAAAATAAATTTTCATTAAAATATATACAAGTATACCAATGATTATTATAAGTTTAGGTTATATTATCGAATATTATATTTGCAATTTTATACTGAGGAAAGTAATCAAAGTGAACACATTAAAAGCATATTATCTTCTGAAAGTCTAAAGCCCCTTGTGAGCCACTAAATATTATTATATAAAACTATTTTCTAAAAGTACAGGTATAACCTAGCTTAAAAGTATAGTATTCACCTAGTTAACCTAGTTTAAAAGTAGAGTATTTTCCAGGAATAAATAAATTTTGGTTATAATATATCCATGTATTTACCTCTATGTTACTTCCTTATAATATGTAGTGCCTAAAAATACACAATAAATATTGAATAAACAGCCATTTTAACTTACACTGTTATTTTCATGTAAGAAATATTCACTACCTATGACTTTTTGTCATTTACATTATCATTTTAAGACTTCTTAGAATCTCATTACTGAAGGAAAGATAACATGCACCAATACACTAAAGTTAACATAAATATTTATTGAATATACATTTTGTTTAGTAATTAAGAAAACCTCACTTTTTAATTGATGTACAATTGATTTATGATGTGTTAGTTTCAGGTATAAAGCAAAGAGATTCAGTTATGTACATAACTAGATAAATGGATGTTGAATTTTATCAAAATTCTGCATCTATTGAGATCATCATATGGCTTTCATTCTTCAGTTTGTTAGTGTGGAGTATCACACTGATTGACTTGCGTATATTGAAGAAACCTTGCATTCCTAGGATAAACCCCACTTGATCATGGTGTATGATCCTTTTAATGTGCTGTTGGATTCGATTTGCTAGTATTTTGTTAAGGATTTTTGCATCTATGTTCATCCGTGATATTGGCCTGTAATTTTCTTTTTTGTGACATCTTTGTCTGGGTTTGGTATCAGGGTGATGGTAGCTTCAAAGAATGAGTTTGGAAGTGTTCACTCATCTGCAGTTTTTGGGAATAGTTCCAGAAAAAGAAGTGTTAACTTTTCTCCAAATGTTCAATAGATTTTGCTTGTGAAGCCATCTGGTCCTGGACTTTGTTTGTTGGGATTTTTAAAATCACAGATTCAATTTCAGTACTTGTAATTGGTCTGTTCATATTTTTTATTTCTGCCTGGTTTAGTCTTGGGAGGTTGTACCTTTCTAAAAATTTGTCCATTTCTTCTAGATTGTCCGTTTTACTGACATATAGTTGCTTGTAATAGTGTCTTATGGTCCTTTGTATGTCTGTGATGTCGGCTGTAACTTCTTTTTCATTTCTAGTTTGATTGATTTGGGCCCTTTTCCTTTTTTCACTTTTTGATCCATTTAAATGCTGATAGTTTATCTTTTTTCTTGTTTTATTCACTGCTTCTTATAAGCATATAGGAAACTTTTTTTTGTCATTTCTCTGAGTATTCATAAAATTGCACATCCTAGTGAGAAGTAAAAGTGTTCTTGGGCAATATTTGTGCAACAAGTCTTTTGTGAAATCTATATTATTAATAAAATAAGTATTTAGTGGTATTAAAATACATTATTTATTTAAATAATATTCTTTTTTTACATAAGCAAAGTTTATCTGTATTTATGACATACATATGCATTTCCACATACATGTGAACTTTAAAACAATGAGCATGATACTTTTTTCCCCTTTAAATGGAATGGCATCTTCTTCATGTGCTTTACATCTAAGAACACTCCCAAAAAGTTAAATCCATCTATGATACATCAGATTTAATATCCTTAGAGCCAGCTGCCCATACCCACTGCCATAAATGATGCTTTTTTTGTGCACAGCTAACAGGCACAAAAAGTGATTTAGAGGCTGCTGCTAAGCTGAGATGCAAGTGGCAGCTTCGCGCAACGCAAAATTCACCTACTATAAAACAAATTAAAGCACAAAATTATTTTATCTGACTATTTAAAAAGTAATTCTATATGCTATGTCAGGGCCTCTGAGAGAGTATCTTTAATAAAAATCATCTTTAAAAAATGAATTTTTTGTGCCATGTTTGTGTATGTCTTAAATGTTTTAAAACTTGGATTTTACTCATATTCATGCTAAAAACTGTGCAATAAATACTGCATAGCTGAGTATAAGAGAAAATAATCATAATAAGACAAATCAACTAATTTTTAAAAGACAAAAATTTAGGAAGTATTTAAATATACTTTTGTCTTATTTTTATGGGGAAACTCTCTCTCCTCACTGCGATCATAAATTACCATGTTAATAATAGTAAAGATTATCATTACACTGAATATAACTACAAAAATGCCTTTGAGAAAATGTTTCCTTTCCTGGATCTTGACCTAATTGGACATCTTTATGTGTGCTCATATATGTGGTCTGATAAGGCTTTCAAGGGAGCCAATTATGTGCTTTCCCATTATCAATAGTATAGTATAATAGCCTTTTCTGGGGACTTTTGTACTTTTTTTTGGTTAATATTGAGTTAAGTTTTGCTCTTTGGGACAAACCATTCCTTCTAAAACTGTTATTGCTGCCGACAGCTAGTGCGGATTACCAATAGAGCCTCTGTTTTGAAGAAAAAGGAAACTATTTTTCCAAGAAATAATTGTATTTTATTTCATAATCCATTAAACTGGGTTTAACAAGCACTAGAGAATTGCAGCTTTGTAAAAGTAAGAATCTGTAAGAATTTGTAGCTTACTACAAAAGAAATGGACAAATTCTTTCTATCACAAATGAAAACTTCTGCAAATCATTCCTGCAAGTCCTAAAAAGAGATACTAACTGGATAAGGGAAACCAATACTTCTAAACTTTCTCTGATTTTTATATTAGCGTGTCTGATGAAAACAGAACAAATAACCACCTGAGAAAATCCCATCTTCATCTTCTAAAATCCTTTAGAATATTCAAAGTACCAGAAAAACTGCAAAGCTGCTGTCCAAGATAAGACAAGAATGAACTTTCTGTGCTCACATTTCATTCTCAATAGGATCTGGGGCCCTGCAGCTGGGATGCAGACCTGACCTCTGTCAAAGGTGAGATGTGCAAAATCTTTGCATTCATTCACATCTCTTATGAATAATAAAAAGAAGTAATGGAAACTTTTGAATTTGTAAAAATAAGGAACTTTTCCATATTTAGATAATTATGCATTATGTTTCAAATTTTTTATTATTATTATTATTATTTTCTCTTATTAAACATTCTGGGAGGAGACTTTCGGATGGCTTTTTTCAAGTTTCTATTTAATATAATTAATTTTCAAGGATAAAAAAATAAAATGATTCTTACATGGGAAATGGCTTCTTTAAAAATAGTAAGACTATAACTAGTAATTTTTGAAAATAAGATAGCATCTATTGTCAACTAATTCCTTTCATATGTAAGAAGTTATCAAACAATTTTTGAAAAAATATGGCAGCAAATTCCAAATAATTGTTGAGTTTCATGCAAGAATCTTGGCCGGACAAATAAATAGATACAAAATGTTTCTTATGCTGTGTGAATTTTTGGAAGTTTCTATTACATTAGGTTTACCATCTATAACGATTTATGGTACCTCTGCAATAAGCACAAAATATTGACTGACAAGAAGTCGAAGTGGAAGTGGTTTAGATCGCGTTGCTTAGTACAAAGAGTGCTCTGGAATTTTTCAAATCCATAGATTTAACATCTTTGTATTTTTGGTAATTATTTAGCAAGAATGATAGTTAAGTTTTGAATATTATTCAAAATATTTATATACATTTAGTTAAATGAATTTGACTTCTTCCTCCATGAATGTCCTTCCTTGGAACGTGAACATCTGTTGGGGAGAGTGTCACTTCATTCATTTACCGTTTTCCCCTAAATTTATCTTCTGCTCAAGAACACATAAATGGAGCTTTCAGATAAAATAAAGCCTCAAAACTTAGGCATCTTATTAAAGGTTTCTAGAAATACAGAAAAGTGTGTTAACACAAAACAACATCCCTTTCCTGGGTTACCAACTAACCCTGAATTTATTTTTGAATAGTCTGTCAAAAGTGCATGGAATTAGTGCATGGGTGCTATCTGAAATACACTGTTTGATGATTCTATACCTTACAGGAAGTAAATTAATTATCATAAATATTAGTCCCAGTAATAACGATATATATCTTAAAGGGATGATATGAAAAATAATTCAAATAATCCCAAAATAAGACTATGCACAGTGCCCGGAACACTGCAGATATCAGTAAGTTATTATTAATACAATCGTCACCACCATCTTCATTATTATTATATTTTCTCCACATCAGCTGTACATTGCAGTCATATTACAGAATTTTCCTATTTAGACATCCTCCATTCCAAATTAAATTTGCAATATTCAGTGAAAAATTATTCTACGATCATATTTAAGAATATATTCCTCTGTCTGAGATTCTTAAAGCCAAAAAACAAAAACAAAACAAAGAAAACCCTGTGTTACACTAGTCTGAGCTCTTGCCTTCAATCAAAAGCTGAAGAGTGAAGGTGAGAATCCCTCAAACTAATAGCCAATAGTGGGACAGCAACTACCGTTCATTAATTAGAGTCTGTCATATAGTCAGTACTTAATAAAAAAAAATCACATACATTTTGCTTCTCATTGGGATGGAATATCTGGCCACAGATGAATGTTCCCACCTGGAAAAACTAGAAAAGCCAGATAACATATAGAAATCATCTATTTAAACAAGTAGAGAGCTGCTTAACAAGACCTAGTGTGGCTAAGATTCTAGAGAAGGAAGAAACTCAAAGAAGGAAGCTGATTTTCTGGAGCTGCTTTTACTCCCAGGTATATTTTTCATTTCCAAACATGGCCAAGTGACTGATGATTCCTTCCAAAGCACAGTTCAAAATAGGCAGAAGGCTGTGGAGAAGCACAAAGGTATATAGAGAACTTTTGATGGAGAGTCAAGTGGTTCAAGCCCAAGATCACTTTCCCCTCAGAATGTTTGACATGCCCTGGGGCTTCATGGGGTGGGAGGAAAAATCTACAGAAAAAGCTTCTGAAAAGCAAAGAAAAAATGTCTGCAGTAGTATGAAATGACAATAAAATGATGACCCATCAGATAAAAGGGTCCCAGTGACTACACCCGGCTCATTGTGGAAAACGCTGGAATCCAGGGTGAGCAGGAGGCAGAAGGAGCCGTAATGGGGGCTTTTACCCAGCTTTTTTATCCAACACAGCCTATTCAATTGGATTATATTGATTATCTTGCACCCAAGAATAGGGCATGATGAGCCCTCTGGTGCACTATATTTTTAAAAATATCTAATGCCTGGCAATGGATAGAGTATTTATAGGAATACCAAAGGACAGTATATCCAATAATCAAGAAAAAAAATAAGAATAGACCCACAGGTAGTTCAGATATTGGAATTATCTGAAAAAGGATGAAAAGTTTCTGAATATTCAGCACAAGAAAATAAAAACAAAGATAGAAAAATAGAAGGATGAAGAATTTCAATAAAGCATTGCAACTTAAAAAGACCCTATTCAAACAGTAATGATAGGACTGAATTTAATTATGTTTGTGTATATATATGTATATTTGTACACATAACCTCATTAGCAGGTTTGAATAGAAGATGACAAGAGCACAACACAGTACTATTGAATGGGAAGGTACACTGACACTTTCAATTACAAATTAAAGCACACAGTAAGAAGAGAATGAAAATAGGAAAAAATCTAAGATATGTATAACTGGTAGCCTAGAAAGGAAAAAGGGAGAGAATGTTGCAAAAGCAATAAACAGTTGGTGGTTAAAAAAATTTCCAAATGTATTAGAAATCCATTCACAGACCCAGTAAATCCTGTGAAAACCAAAGAAAAAGTATAAAGGAAAAAAAAAAAAAAAAAACTTCAGATATACTATAATGTGCCTTTCATTTGTTAAAAAAAAAAAAAAGACAAAGAACATCTTAAAACCAAATTGGAGGGCAAAGGATGGGAGACTGGGTAGAAATGAAGACAGGCAAACTTAAAAGCATTTAGAAACATACTGAGGTATAATTTTTAAATGAATATCAAAAAAAGTTTTAAGTATGTGAAATGTTTAAAAGTGCTGAATGGAAATTGATTATACAGAGCTTAGTATTTGGCAACCCTCCCATTCAAAACCTTTTTAGTTTGGTATAGTTCCACTTGCTGATTTTTGTCTTTATTTCTCTTGTCTGAGGAGAAATATCCATCTCTCTCTCTCTCTATATATATATACATACATATATATGCGTGTATACACACACACACATAACATCTTCTTTTTTTTTTTATTATTATTTTTTTGGGGGGTACACCAGGTTCAATCAACTGTTTTTATACACATATCCCCATATTCCCTCCCTTCCTTGATGCCCCCCCCTCGAGTCCCCCCACCCTCCCTGCCCCAGTCCTCTAAGGCATCTTCCATCCTCGAGTTGGACTCCCTTTGTTATACAACAACTTTCCACTGACTATTTTACAATTCGTAGTATATATATGTCTGTGCTACTCTCTCGCTTCTTCTCAGTTTCCCCTTCACCCCCCGCCTCCTCCCATACCTCGAGTTCTCCAGTCCATTCTCTGTATCTGCATCCTTGTTCTTGTCACTGAGTTCATCAGTACCATTTTTAGATTCCGTATATGTGAGTTAGCATACAATATTTGTCCTTCTCTTTCTGACTTACTTCACTATGTATGACAGATTGTAGTTCTATCCACCTCATTACATATAGCTCCATCTCATCCCTTTTTATATCTGAGTAATATTCCACTGTGTATATATGCCACATCTCCTTTATCCATTCATTTGTTGATGGGCATTTAGGTTGCTTCCATGTCCTGGCTATTGTAAAGAGTGCTGCAATAAACATTATGGTACAAGTTTCTTTTGGGATTATGGTTTTCTTTGGGTATATGCCCAGGAGTGGGATTACTGGATCATATGGTAGTTCTATTTGTAGTTTTTTAAGGAACCTCCAAATTGTTTTCCATAGTGGCTGTACCAACTTACAGTCCCACCAACAGTGCAGGAGAGTTCCCTTTTCTCCACACCCTCTCCAACATTTGTGGTTTCCAGACTTTGTGATGATGGCCATTCTGATTGGTGTGAGGTGATACCTCATTGTGGCATTGACTTGCATTTCTCTGATGATTAGTGATGTGGAGCATCTTTTCCTGTGTTTGTTGGCCATCTGTATGTCTTCTTTGGAGAAATGTCTATTTAGGTCTTCTGCCCATTTGTGGATTGGGTTATTTGCTTTTTTGGTATGAAGCTGCATGAGCTGCTTGTATATTTTGGAGGTTAATCCTTTGTCCGTTGTTTCATAGGCAACTATTTGTTCCCATTCTGAGGGTTGCCTTTTAGTCTTGTTTATGGTTTCTTTTGCTGTGCAAAAGCTTTTAAGTTTCATGAGGTCCCATTCGTTTATTCTTGATTTGATTTCCATGATTCTAGGAGGTGGGTCCAAAAGGATGTTGCTTTGATGTATGTCAAAGAGTATTCTGCCTATGTTTTCCTCTAGGAGTTTGATAGTGTCTGGCCTTACATGTAGGTCTTTAATCCATTTGGAGTTTATTTTTGTGTATGGTGTTAGGAAGTGTTCTAATTTCATTCTTTTACATGTTGCTGTCCAATTTTCCCAGCACCACTTATTGAAGAGGCTGTCTTTTTTCCATTGTATATTCGTGCCTCCTTTGTCAAAGATAAGGTACCCATATGTGTTTGGGCTTACTTCTGAGTTCTCTATTCTATTCCATTGATCTTCCTTTCTATTTTTGTGCCAGTACCATACTGTCTTGATCACTATGGCCTTGTAGTATAGTTTGAAGTCAGGAAGCCGGATTCCACCAACTCCATTTTTCCTTCTCAAGATTGCTTTGGCTATTCGGGGTCTTTTGCGTTTCCATACAAATCGTAAGATTTCTTGCTCTAGTTCTGTGAAAAATGCCATTGGTAATTTGATCGGGATTGCATTGAATCTGTAAATTGCTTTGGGTAGTACAGTCATTTTCACGATGTTGATTCTTCCAATCCAGGAACATGGTATGTCCCTCCATCTGTTTGTGTCATCTTTGATTTCTTTCATCAATGTCTTAAAGTTTTCTGCATACAGATCTTTTGCCTCCTTAGGCAGGTTTATTCCTAGGTATTTGATTCTTTTTGTTGCAATGGTGAATGGGAGAGTTTCCTTAATTTCTCTTTCTGCTCTTCCGTTGTTCGTGTATAGGAATGCAAGACATTTCTGTGCATTAATTTTGTATCCTGCTACCTTACTAAACTCATCAATGAGTGCTAGCAGTTTTCTGGTAAAGTCTTTAGGGTTTTCTATATATAATATCATGTCATCTGCAAAGAGTGACAATTTTACTTCTTCTTTTCCAATTTGGATTCCTTTGATTTCTTTTTCTTCTCTGATTGCTGTGGCTAACACTTCCAAAACTATGGTGAATAACAGTGGTGAGAGTGGACACCCTTGTCTTGTTCCTGTTCTTAGAGGGAATTCTTCCAGTTTTTCTCCATTGAGAACAATGTTGGCTTTTGGTTTGTCATATATGGCTTTTATGATGTTGAGGTAATTTCCTTCTATGCCCATTTTCTGGAGAGCTTTTATCATAAATGGATGTTGAACTTTGTCAAAAGCTTTTTCTGCATCTATTGAAATGATCATATGGTTTTTATCCTTCAATTTGTTGATATGATGTATCACGTTGATTGATTTGCGTATATTGAAGAATCCTTGCATCCCAGGGATAAACCCCACTTGATCGTGGTGTATGATTTTTTTAATGTGCTGTTGGAGTCTGTTAGCTAGTATTTTGTTGAGGATTTTTGCATCTATATTCATCAGTGATATTGGTCTGTAGTTTTCTTTTTTTGTGACATCTTTGCCTGGTTTTGGTATCAGGGTGATGGTGGCCTCGTAGAATGAGTTTGGGAGTGCTCCACCTTCTGCAATATTTTGGAAGAGTTTGAGAAGGATAGGTGTTAACTCTTCTCGAAATGTTTGATAGAATTCGCCTGTGAATCCATCTGGTCCTGGGCTTTTGTGTGTTGGGAGATGTTTAATCACTGCCTCAATTTCTGTACTTGTGATTGGTCTGTTCATGGTTTCTATTTCTTCCTGGTTCAGTCTTGGAAGATTGTATTTTTCTAAGAATGTATCCATTTCTTCCAGGTTATCCAATTGATTGGCATATAGTTGCTTGTAGTAGTCTCTCGTGATGTTTTGTATTTCTGAGGTGTCCGTTGTGACTTCTCCTTTTTCATTTCTAATTCTGTTGATTTGCATCTTCTCCCTTTTTTCTTGATGAGTCTGGCTAATGGTTTATCAATTTTGTTAATCTTCTCAAAGAACCAGCTTTTAGTTTTATTTATTTTTCTTATGGTTTCTTTCCTTTCTTTTTCATTTATTTCTGCTCTGATCTTTATGATTTCTTTCCTTCTGCTCACTTTGGGGTTTCTTTGTTCTTCTTTCTCTAGTTGTTTTAGGTGTAAGGTTAGGTTGTTTATTCGATCATTTTCTTGTTTCTTAAGGTAGGACTGTATTGCTATAAACTTCCCTCTTAGAACTGCTTTTGCTGCGTCCCATAGGTTTTGGGTTGTTGTGTTTTCATTGTCATTTGTTTCTAGATATTTTTTGATTTCCTCTTTGATTTCTGTCGTGATTCCTTGGTTGTTTAAGAGTGAATTGTTTAGCCTCCATGTGTTTGTCTTTTTTGCAGTTTTTTTCCTGTAATTGATATCTAGTCTCATGGCGTTGTGGTCTGAGAAGATGCTTGATATGATTTCAATTTTCTTGAATTTGCTGAGGTTTGATTTGTGACCCAAGATGTGATCTATCCTGGAAAATATTCCGTGTGCACTTGAGAAGAAAGTGTAGTCTGTCGTTTTTGGATGGAATGTCCTATAAATATCAATTAAGTCGAGATGGTCTAATGTGTCATTTAAAGCTTGTATGTCTTTATTTTCTGTTTGGATGATCTGTCCATTGATGTAAGTGGGGTGTTCAAGTCTCCCACTATTATTGTGTTACTGTCAATGTCCCCTTTTATAGCTGTTAGCATTTGCCTTATGTATTGAGGTGCTCCTATATTGGGGGCATAGATATTTACCATTGTGATATGTTCTTCTTGGATGGATCCCTTGATCATTTTGTAGTGCCCTTCCTTGTCTCTTTTAATAGTCTTCACTTTCAAGTCTAATTTGTCTGATATGAGTATTGCTACTCCAGCTTTCTTTGGACTTCCATTTGCATGGAATATCTTTTTCCATCCCTTCACTTTCAGTCTATATGTATCCCTTGGTCTGAAGTGGGTTTCTTGTAGGCAGCATATAGAAGGGTCTTGTTTTTGGATCCATTCAGCCAGCCTGTGTCTTTTGGTTGAAGCATTTAATCCATTTACATTTAAAGTGATTATTGACATGTGTGTTCCAATGACCATTTTCTTCATTGTTTTGGGTTTGTATTTGTAGGTGTTTTCCTTTTCTTGTGTTTCCTACTTAGAGAAGTTCCTTTAGCACTTGTTGTAAGGCTGGTTTGGTGGTGCTGAATTCTCTTAACTTTTGCTTGTCTGGAAAGCTTTTGATTTCTCCCTCAAATCTGAATGAGATTCTTGCTGGGTAGAGTATTCTTGGCTGTAGGTTTCTCTCTTTCAGGACTTTCAGTATATCCTGCCATTCCCTTCTGGCCTGCAGAGTTTCTGTGGAAAGGTCAGCTGTTATCCTGATGGGTTTTCCCTTATATGTTGTTTGCTGCTTTTCTCTTGCTGCTTTTAATATTTTTTCTTTGTGTTGAATTGTCGTTAGTTTGATTAATATGTGTCTTGGTGTATTTCTCCTTGGGTTTATTCTGTATGGGACTCTCTGTGCTTCTTGGACTTGGTTCATTATTTCCTTTCCCATGTTGGGGAAGTTTTCCACTAGAACCTCTTCAAATATTTTCTCAGACCCTTTCTTGTTTTCTTCTTCTTCTGGGATGCCTATAATTTGAATGTTGGTACGTTTAAGGTTATCACTGAGGTCTCTGAGGCTGTCTTCTAGTCTTTTTATTTTTTTTATCTTTTTCCTGCTCTGTGGCGTTTATTTCTCCCATTCTATCTTCCAACTCACTTATTCGTCCTTCTGCTTCAGTCATTCTGCTGGTTCTAGCATCTAGAGTATTTTTAATTTCAGTTATTTTGTTATCCATTGCTGTTTGTTTTTCTGAGTTCTTATGAACGGTTTCTTGTACTTTCTCTATTTTGTTATCGAGATTTTGTATCATTTTTACTATCATTCCTCTAAATTCTTTTTCAGGCATTTTCCCTATTTCCTCCTCATTTATTTGGTCTTGTGGGTTTTTTTCCTGCTCCTTTGCCTGCATGGGGTTTCTTTGTTTCCTCATGGTTGTCCAAGCTTTTGGGTTTGCTTGTCCTGGTGATAGAGGTGTTTATAGAAGACTGTCCAAGCCTCAGACTAATGTCCAAGTATTGGATTAAACGAATATTCAGTCTAGGAAACACATACATGTATAAGACACACAATTATTGAATCCATTAGGACATAAGGCTCTAGAAAGACCTGACAGAACCCCAGTGTGCTATCAGATATTCAAAGAGAAACCCAGCAGAAATTGACAACTGAAACAGAACAAATCAGAGACAAAAGCAAAAGCAAACAAACAACAAATAACACCCTACACATACAAACATCAATCCAGGGAGATTTTGTAAGCTAGGATCAAATATAGAAAAGAGCCAGAGTACCACCAGAGAGAATGGAGATTCTCAGAATGTAATTAGACAACTGTACTAAGAACTAAGATAAAGACAAAAGCCTAATATTAATACCAGGGCAGTGCATCATCTGGAGAATAGAGCAAGGAGTCTGAGCAGACCGATAGTGTTGCTTATAAGTATGTTAAGATAAAATACACTTAAAATGGCTGGAAGAAAGGGGAACAGAAGAGCGTACTGTGGTTGGAAATACGCAAAGAAAAAGAAAGGAATAGAAGTGTATAAAAGAAAGTGATGAAAGGAAAGTATGAAAGATATTTTGTCCATACTACCAAAAACTTAGCTAGATATAGAAGTATATAAAAAGGCAAAAAAAAAAAAAAGGCAAAAAAAAAAAAAAAAGAATAAAAAATATCCTTAAAAAATTATGTTGTAAAACTTGTAGATCCCTTAGGGCTAAGATCGTATTTAATAAATCAAAAAAAAAAAAAAAAAAAAGAGAGAGAAAGAAAAAAAGAAAAAAAGTCTAGAACTGATCCCAGAATGGACCAGTTCCATAGGTATTGATACTACTATTTCTGTTTCCTTAGCGTCTCAGCTGTAAGTGTCCTTCTCCTTGCCTTGGGTTTTTTTTTTTTTTGCGTTATTCTGTGACCAGCAGAGGTTCCTTTATTGTTCGTCTGTAAGCCTCGGTGTGTGGGGAGGGAGAGGGTACAATAGTGGCTCCTTCTCCTGGGAGTGAGTGAGCAGTGGCGCACTGTTGTTTCAGTCAGGCTTGGAGGTGCCTGTTGCAGAGGGCGCTGGTGGCTCAGGTGCAAACAGAAAGTCTTAGAGTTGGGCCTCTCTCGGGGTTTTTTCTTTTTGATGCTGTTTTTTTTTTTCTCTAGGCAGCCTCCCTGCTGCTGGCATTGCAAGGAGTTTTAATCTAGCCCCGCCCGAGCGCCTGAGGGTGCTTGTTATCCCTGAGCGCCTTAGGTGGCCCGCAGGGCGTCTCTCCGCTGCCTGTTGCAGAGGCACTGAAAGAGAGGGAGAGGCTACGCGCGAGGCTCCTCCCCCCCGCCCAGGAGCCTGCAGCCTCCAGCCGCCATCATGGCCGGGCAGCTCTCAGGGACGGGCACTCCTCTCCACAGACCTCCTCCCTCCTGTCCTCTCGGTCCGTCACCCTACCGGCAACAATGTTTCTCACCCTGAACCAGCTCTCCAGTTCCTACGCCCCCGCTCCTGGACCCTCCGTTCAGCCGCGGATCGATGTCTCGGTCCAGGAACGCTGAGCTGCGCTGCGGACCCTCCGTATGTTTCTCACTCCCTCCCGTCTGCCACAGCTCCGCCGCTTCACCCTCTTTGGGCCTTTGTAGATGCCTCCCTACCGGCTCTGTCGGGCTCCCCGCAGCCCTTTCTGGTGTCCGAGGCCGTCTGCTGGTGTTCAGCTGGTTCTCTGTGGGAATGACTGCATCCTTCCGTGCATTCCCAATGCATCTGTGGAGAGGGATGCACTCCACGTCTCTCTACTTCGCCGCCATCTTTTTCTCCCCTCGAAATGTATCACATAACATCTTCTTTATTCAAGCACTTAGCTTGCTTTCATATCTTGACTATTGTAAATAATGCTGCAATGAACATAGGCGTGTATATATCTTTGCTGATTAGTGTTTTTATTTTCTTTGGATACATACCCAGGATTGGAATTGCTGGATCATATGGTAGTTAAATACACTGGAAAATTAAAACTATTTGGTCCATATAGGTTTAAAATTTCAACACCTTTATAGCTAAGACAGAAGTTACAAACAAATTTGTGGCATTAAATGGACACATTAGGAAATAAAAGCTAAATTATCTACTCTTCCATCTGATAAAGCAGGGAAAAAACAATACATCAAACCCAAAATAATAAGAATTTTAAAAAATAAACACAAGAAAAGAAAAAAAGAAATAAAAAATAAATGTACAATAAAGAAAATCAGCAAAGCCAATTCTTTAAAAAATATTTAAAAATTAATTTATTAATAGCATGTCATGTAGAAAAACAAAGAAACTGATTACTAAAATATGTAATGAAAATAGACACCACTACAGACCCTGCAATATTAAAAATATATAGAATATTATAGACATTATTATACCAATAATTTAACACTAAGAACAAATCCCTGGGATATTTTATTAAAGAAAACAAAGAATAAACAGATAAAGAGGCAATCTTATTTAAAGTAGAAATCAATGTAGGATATAAAACATTCTCACAAAATAAACCAAAAAAACCTAGTAGATTCACTTTCAATGTTTTCACATTTTACAGACATGTAAGTAAATATAAAGTTATACAAACTCTTTAATAAGATAAAATATAGGGGATGGTTTGCAACTTATTCTGTAAAGCCAATACGAACTTGCTTTTGACACTAGACAAGGATATTATTATGAGAAAACCAATGACTATCCAAATATTCTCATGAAAATACATGGCAATGAAAAACATATTAGCAAATGAAATGAAGTGATGTATACAAAAGAATAATACATCATGAACAAAATAGATATGTTCCAAGAATGCACATGTATTTCATCACTGAAAAAAGTGAGAGAGAAAAGAGTAGCCCCTGACAGCCAGAAACTATCCTGACACTATTGGTTGGGCCTTGGTGTTGTTAGAACCTGGCCTGGTTAGACACAGCTAAGCTTTTATGTTCTCTTTATCATAAACATTTTCACAGAACACTAATGTCAGACAAGGCCACTCTGTGGCCATGAGGATTGAGTAAAATAGATTGTTTTACAATCAATGCTGAACACAGACAAAATCATAAACATTGTCTAAATATTAAAAGGACCATATATTCCTTTATTCTGGTTAATATGAATGACAGTTGCTACTTTTCCAATCATGGCTATCGACTTCCTTTATTACTCTTAGATGGTCTGTCATCTTAATCCTCAAGTTGCTAAAAAACCTTAAGACATCCATTGTTATAGAAAGGCTGTTGTTATGTTTACAGGGATCTATCCTTCAGGATAATGTGTCATAAAAAATGTCTTGTGATTTTCATTATTCAAAAAGCAAACTATTCTTCCAAGGAGACTTTATAGTGCATTTTAATATCTCTAAATAAAATTATTTTCTGGGTTTCTTTTTTTGTAAGGCAGAATTTGGTTCATGGCACTATCTGGTGTTTAAGATGCTGGTATATCTGTTTCAGCTAAAGATGCTTAGCCTTTTTGACATGGATTCTCCAGTTTAAATGCAGCTCTAATAACAATGGTTCCTTACCAAGCTGATAGGGATAATATGAAAAATAATTAAATTTAAAAATGTGGTTTTCTTGCCTGAAAGTCAATACAGTAGTGTAGTATTTGGCATCATTAGTATTTTAGTGCTAGGGAGAGGAGCTCTTAGGTGCAGTTACTTTAAATGATTTATCTGTATGTGCCCATTTGTGATTCTGATATGACTTGGACAGCAGGACTGATATAATATAAGACATTAACGTATCTGGAAGTAGACCAAACTGTAAGTAAAGGAAATTGCCTATTCTTATGGATGATATTTTATGCTATTTTTTTTATATAAGTAAAGCACTCAAGAGACACTGACACGGTCCTAAAATACTTTTAAAGTATAGATTAATCTATAAAACACCACTTCTGGATTAAAAATCCTAGGCCAAACAAAAGTACACTTTAGATTTCCATTCTTAACCTAAAATAAAAAAGAAGAAAGACTTTTAAAATAATGGACACAAATAAAACTGTGCTTTTAAGTACTTATCCTCTTAAGCATGTAACACATCATCATTCCCAGGAAGAGGAAATGGGCATTTTAAACCAAGGGTGAGTCACTCACTCAACATTCCCTCCACTGTTATGAGCCTGGAGATATAAAACAATATCCATTTTTCCCAAAGATATGTGTTAACCACAGGCTTTTGTATATTCTTTCCATGACCAAGAAGAGAAAAACAGACATCATTGTTAACAGAATAAATCAAAGAACACTGGAATTCTAATTATTTTCTGCTGAGTAATTTTTTTCTCATATTACGTTAAGTAGTAAGTATGAGTATATACTTTGTAAGCACTAAATAGAAAAAAAAAATAAAACACAGTTAGTTGCATATTTTTGCTTTCGTCCCTAATTTTAAATGTTTAAGAATAGTCATTGGGAGTGAGGGTGTGTGTGTGTGTGTACACACACGCACACATTCACACAAACACAAATCTAAATGTTTAATCGAAAGTTTAATATCTCAATCAAAAAATATAATTTAAAAGACAGTGGCAATTTATATTTGCTTCAGTTGTGTTATTCTTTTGTTTTTTCCTGACAGTTTTCCTCTCACATTCTTTGCTAGCTTTAATTAAGTTTTCTCCTCAGACCTGAAAGAAAACAAAAAAAAAGAAACTGCAGGCTCAGTATATTTTCTCAAAGCACATACAATTTGATCAGTTACCGCCTAGTGTCTATGCTGATAATAAATGTTTCAATGCTTTTAAAGCAATTTTGCCTGATTAGTAATTAGTAGGTCAAATACATGGATTAAATGCTCTACTGCTGTGACTCCCAAACTTCTTGGGACTATAAGAATATTCTGAAACATTTATAAAAAACGCAGGCTCAGCGCTTTCACAACAGACAATGAAATAGACACTAATGAGGAAAACCCTGGTAATCTGTATTTTAAATCTCATTCTCAGCATAGTCTAGGAGTTTGGTAGAAATGCGGGCTCTCAGAGCCACACTCTACACTTACTAACTCAAAATCTGTACATTGACAAGCTATCAGGATAAACCACACACTCATTAAAGACTGGGAAATACTCTCAATCACATTCTTTCACTAATACTAGATAAGTGAAACCTTTTAACTAGTTCCATGCCCAAAGGGCCTTCATTATCTTTCTACTTTATGTGAAATAATGCCATACAGAACAACTAGTTCCATCTTCTCAGTTTACAAATCAGAAAACTAAGACCCAGATATGTGATTCTGATAAGTAAATGGGTCTTGACATGTCGTCTCCTACTCTCATTGTCTTCGCTGTTGTTTGCGCTTTACAGCACTCTGTCTGTGGCCTAATATTCAAGGACCTCCACTAGGTGCTACTGATTCCCATTTTCAAGATAGTTCTATTATTTCATGACAAGACTCCTATGTGTTCATTCATTACTGCACTGATTCACTCAAGTAACATATCGAATTCCGACCGATAGCCAATTTATATCACTCATCATCCAAAACTAGTATCACACATATCAGTCTTTGATTATTAAGGTCTTAGGAACAGAAGACTACAGCAATCCCATCAATATACATCAAATGAAATCCTATAAACCATTCAAAGTATTATTCAGTTATAATTTTCTTTCCAGTGCATTTTCCAACCATTGAGCCCAGAAGGGAATCCTGTGTCCCTGAATCTCCTCTGGCAACACTTGTACTCATTTTCTATCCCTGCTGTAACAAATAACCACCAGTTCTGAGGCTTAAAGCTATACACATTTTCTTTCCTTCACTGTAAGGAATGTCAAAAGTCGAACATCAAAGTGCTGGCTGGGTTCCTTCTGGAGACTTCAGAATAAGTCTCCCTGCCTTTTCCAGCTTCTAGAGACTATCTGCTTTCCCTTGCTCATGGCCCCTTTCTGGCATCTTCCAACTTCTCTCTTTCATTCTCACATCTCTCACTGTGTTGACTGACCCCTTCTGTCCTCCTCTGATGAAGACTTGTATGATTACGCTGGACCCATCTGGATAATCTCCTCACCTCAAGATCCTTAACTTAATCGCATTTGTAACATTCCTTTTGCCATATATGGTAATAAACATCTTCACACGTCTTAGGGATGAGGACGTGGATATCTTTGGAAGCCCATTACTCAGCCTACCACAGTGCTCCATACCTGTCACAATATTTATCACAAAAGCCATATTAGAAATAATTGCTGACTATTAGAAAGAAGGGAATGAAAGACCAGAAAGAGAAAGATACAGAACTAGAGACAAAGTTGGAAAATCAAAGTCAGTATCAATGAAGAGAATGTTACTTTAAGTGAGTAGGTTTTGATAGTTAAATATTAATTGAGGGTTTTGGTTTTCTGAAGTACTGATTTCCTGTTAGGTTAACATGTCTCTAATAGGAATAAATTATTTTTATACCCAGCACCATTTTATTCTTCTGGAAAGTAGTAGCGCCACAGTCAGTTTTTTTTTTTTGACCCAATTGCTTCCTTCTGAATCCAATATTTTATTCCAAAATGACGTTGTGCTGTTGATTACCTCCTGATCATGGTAATTGGTTGAAGCTAGAACCCATGGTCCAAACCTGGATGATTATAATTTTCTCAAACAGTAGCTGAGAGAAAGAGACATTGCATTACTGGTGGCTAAGCTCGAAGTTCATGAGATCCAGACCGCCAGCATCCTTCAGTCTAGTCTTGTGGGAAAAGCCAGGGCAGATGGCCTAATGCTATGCTTCTCTTTCCTTTTTCTTTCATATTGAAGGAAAATGCTGAGGTCTGTCTATTTATCTATCTATCTATCTATCTATCTATCTATCTATCTATCAATCATCTATCTACCTATCATCTCTCTATTATCTACCTATCATCCAATCTGTCATTCTTACATAGATACATACATAAGTAGCAGTATGTGTACAAGAGTTCTGCATCTAAAGATCTCTCCTGACCTTCTTATTGAAAGTATTTTTCTTGCTTATTCTCTATTCATCCATATTGCCATATTTAAAGAATGAGTCCTGTTAAAATTTATTATTTTTCTTGTATTCTAAGTTATGCAAATATGCTAGCATAAAACATGTGAATGGTATACTAATCCTGGTTACACCATTACTCAGAACATCAAACTGTTTATAGCACTTAACCAGGAGTACACAATATCTTGGAAACCTTAACACGTATTCATCCATTTACATATGTGTGTATGTGTATACACACAAAATAAGAAATATATACATATGTTTCTTCAGCTTCATCCAAACATGTTTCTGCTGTGGAACATTCTAGCTCTTGGTGAGAAGAATTGTGGACAGTATTCTATTATTCTCCTGTCTAATTGAAATCACATTGTTTTCTTTTTAGACCATTGCTGAGGCAGTCTTCCCCAATATTCTGCTTAGAATGACTTCTATCATAACATTTGTGTTCTGTAGTATGCATGGGCTAGAAAGAAATGAGAAGTTAGCTGTCTACACTCATCTTTTGGAGGACACTGCTGCTATGGATACATCATTTAAACAGTGCAGCATCAGGGTAGGTCAACTCTCAATGAAGAGCTGGTCAGTGGCTCAAATAAAAGTATGTAGCCTAATATGGAGTTTGCGCTCAACTATGTTTAGTTTTCATTTTGGTTAAAATACTGCTATTTTATAAAAAAGGTGGGCCAGAGCACAAGAACCATAAATATTTAAAAACTACCAGAGAAAAAAATATTAATTACTAGCATTGCCTTATGAGCTAACTAATTATAAACAAAATTAGCACTGAAATTTAAATCTTAGGCAGGGCAATGTGTTTTATTTACCAGAGTAAATAAAATGTCATAAAGTATCTGGCATATTGAACCAAACCAAACCAAACCAAACAAGAAACAATATTTTGGCCCATTTCAGAGAAATGGCACTTTGGGTATGGAATGGAAGGAGGATCTGTGGGGAAGGGAAGCTTGGCTTATGACCTGGTTAAGTGAAAAATGAAATCTAACCCTTTACTGAGCAGTAAGATGCAAAATGCCTGATGCATAGCTGTGTAGGAACTCATTCCTGAGCAAGAAGTAATTTTCTAAAACGAGATTTTGTCATTTAGGTCTTCCATCTCACAGAACTGGAAATGATTTATTTTTGATAGTTTAAATTCTCAGATTAAATGAAGAGTTTCAGGTTTTTGAAAATAACAGGAATGGATTAAGAAGTTTGCAAATCTGAAATAGGAAGTTTCAGAGTTCCAATTTTAGTATGATGCCTTTATATATTACTTGAGGGGAGAACTCAGGTGACCATAGCTGTAGATAGATTAGCTAACCACTTTAGGCTGAGATTCAGTTTCTCAGAATGCTTTGCAACATTTGTTGAAGGGTATAATTTTAAGACAGTATTTTCTAAGGCCCAGAGAGCCCACAAAACACAAAAATACAATGAATATAAACACACACAATATTATGTTCATTGCTATATTCACAACTGTTTTGCCTGATTCACTGGTTGAGAGCACTAAAAATTATTTTAAAACCTTGAGTGTCTAGAGAAAAGAGAAAATAAACCTGACACAGAGAAATTTTCTAACAACCTCCAATGATTAATTTATTCTTTCACTGACAATAAACACTACGTGCTTTTCAGCTAGTAGTATTTTGAAGTAAGCTTTCATTCTCTATTTGACTCTAATTTATCCAGGTAGTGTCTCCAAGACTCCATGTTTCAGTGTCAGGTTTGAATGTCACTCTTACCAGCTCATACAAGATCTGAGTAAAGAAACTATGAGAAGTTTTTTTTAGATAAGAAGCCTTTGTGTGTCTAAAGTTTGAGAGATAGATTTACTAATTATGCTACTTTCTACTGATTCCCACAGTCTAAGGCCACATAATCTTTGTCACTGCAATAATAGTACTAAATCTTGCATAACATTTTCTCACTCTATTTTAAAAATACATCTTTGTTTCAACACTTCTTTCAGGAATCAACGAATGTTCCTTGTTGCCAACTAATTGCACTTTTGAGAAATCTTTTCACCAAATATCCATTGCATGTTAATATATTCTACCAAGTTGATCTGTGTATTCTCTATTTATAGATTTGGGCAATTGATATTATAGGTAGTTAGAAATCTAGCTTGTGACTACATGCCATCTTTCACTTATAAAATAGACATTAAGTAATGTAGTTATGTTGTTATACTGTATTCTACATGCAATTTGTTCTCCCTTTTCAATTGTGAGCATCTTGACATCAGCAACTGTCATATAAATTATTCTCTATTTGCACAGAACAAAATGAATGCCAACACAGCATAGATAAGCAGTATAAATATGTTAAATCTGACTCACAAATGTTCTTGGAGAGTGAACTTTTAAAAACATTCTGAGACAAATATGATTGAAGTGATACAAATATTTTAAAAATATTTAAAATATTCCTATAAAGTATACTTTCACTCACAACCCATCTGCTTTGTTTAGTCTTTCATTGCCAAATTTCATGTAGAAGCTGAGCCCTCTATTTCAGTTCTGGAATCTTCTTAAATTTATATTATTCAAGAATCAATCCATATTAATATCCAACATATATAAACAGCTAATAGAACTCAACATCAAAAAAACAAACAACTTGATTAATAATGAGCAGAAGAATTAAATAGACACTTTTTCAAAGAGGAAATGCAGATGACCAGCTGGAACATGAAAAGCTGCTCAACATCACTAATCATCAGGGAAATGCAAATCAAATCACAATGAGATATCACCTGACACCTGCCAGAATAGGTATCATCAAAACAAAACAAATGTTTGCGAGGAAGTGGAGAAAGGGGAACCCTCATACACTGTTGATGGAAATGTAAATTGGTGCACCAATGTGGAAAACAGTATGGAGGTTTCTCAAAAAACTAAAAATTAGAACTACCATATGACCCAGCAATTCCCTCCTGGGTATATATCTGAAAAACAACAACAACAACAACAAAAAACAACCAACAATTTGAAAAGATCCATACACCCCAATGTTCAGAGCAGCATTATTTACAATTTCCAAGATATGGAAGCAAACCAAGTGCCCATCAACAGATGAGTGGATAAAGAAAATGTGGTGTATATATACACATATACACAATGGAATACCAGTCAGCCATAAAAAAAGAACAAAAGTTTGTTATTTGCAACAACATGGATGGACCTCAAGGGCATTATGCTAAGTGAAATGTCAGACAGAGAAAGATAAATACTGCATGATATTACTCATATGTGGAATCTAAAAAATACAATAAACTAGTGAATATAACAAAAAAAGAAGCAGACTCACAGATATAAAGAGCAAACTAGTGGTTACCAGTGGGGAGGGGGAGATGGGGCAACATAGGAGTGGAGAGGTGGTGGAAGGCATAAACTACTGGGTATAAAATAGGCTCAAAGATGTATTATACAATATGGGGAATATAGCTAATATTTTGTAATAACTGTAAATGCAAAGTAACCTTTAAGGTTTATATAAAATATCAATCCATAAACAGCAGTCTACTTTTGATTCTAATTTCAGAATTAGGTTTTTCATATCTTTTATCAGTTAAGAATACTAAAATCTGGAATATAACATATTTTAATACAAAGTTTAGAATTCAGGAATCAAACTCAAATATATTACCTTTCCAAACTCTTTGGTAAGATATTTTTTTTCGCACTAGTCTTGCTCTAACCCTCCATCTTATTTTAAAGCTTCCCTATTTTAATTTACATTTCTTTTTACTCCACACCCATTTTCTTTCCTGTATCTCATGTTATCAAGACCACTCCCAAATTTTAAAATGTCATTATAAAATCTGAAATAAGATCTAAGAAAAGCAGTGTTTTTAAGTTCCATAAACATTTTCACTGTGCATAATAACAAATTATATCAAAAGTCACACAACAAGCTGAGCACACTTCTTTGGCAGAAAGCTTAATTCAACAATGCACAAATGATGCAAACTTCTGATGGCAATATTCTTTGATAAAAGATTCAAACACAACTTCAGACACTACTTTGGACATCCTTGAATCCAGCTTTTCAGTGATAATTAGTTCTTCTTGTCTCGTAAAATGCTATCCCCATGAAAAAATAGATTAAATAACAAGTTCCCTGGGATGTATAACTCTCAAGTTAAGCTCAAAAAACATGTTTTTCATTTTCTCTGATGTAAATAGTTATTTTCTTTCATTAGTAGAAAAGTGGGTATACAGTAATAAATTCATGGTCCTAAGCTCTGTGTTCTGTGCTTATTAATGCTCTCCTTTTTCACATTATTTAGCAGTATCTTTATTTGAAACACTGAAAAATGAGTTGAAATACTAGCAGTACGGTCACTAATAAAAGTGTTAATAAAATCTATCATTAGAATGTATATATAAAATAACATAATACTGGGCTTAAACAGTATAATATACAGATATTAATGCTATTTTACACTCATTTTTCTTTCTCTTTTGACTTTCTGATATGTGCTTGTGTCATCAAGGGTGAGAGTGACACTAGGACAATGAGTTGTCATACATTTTACTCTGTTTTTTCTTCCTTACAGAGAGGAAACCTTGAATGGAACATTTATTTCTAGCTGGGTACCTTCTCTGCTAAAGTTTTTTTTAAAAAAAAAAAACTCTCATTGGGTTTTAACATCCAATGTAAATCACTGGATTTAAATGGCATTTAAAAAATAATGATTCTTTTCATATGATGAAGTTTATGAAAAGAGGAAATGTTGGCTCATGGAAAAGAGATGAATGAATACAATAAGACTTCTGTTGGAGGGATTTATGGTGTATATTTAGCATCTTAGACAACATAATAAATCACTGCCACAGTCAATGTGAAAAATGCATTAGATGCCATTTGTTTTTCATCAGCCTATCTGGGTTCTTTTCAGATGTCATTTTCAAGATTTATACACCAGTTTTATTTCATATTATAAAAAGTCTATTACTGATTACAGAGGGACTCTCAAACATGACATTATTTTTTTAAAAAAATTTGGGACTGCTCACATGCATACCACCAACTTCATTGTGAATCAGTGAAAAAAGAATATAATGCCATTGACTGCAAAGAGAACACAAATAATGATAAATGCAAGGCATCACAATCCCTCTGTAGCTGAATATCATACATTGACATTTTCTCTTTAGATAGCACTGGCGGATCAAGCTCAAACACTCCGTTTAATTCTATGGAGATCCTGTCCATTGCATATGATGTATACTGTGAAATCCCCTGATAGTTCTCTATGTCCTGCACAGCTGTGCATGAATCAGTGCTGCATAGGATGATAAACTCCTAGATGTTTTTTTCTGTCAACATAGTATTATTCTGTATGTAACAATATATACCAAGACATGTTAAAATTAGTTTTGATGATGGAGATGAAGAAAGAGAAGACCAAAACTAAGAATACATTTATAGTTTAAAACTACTCAGGCCAGGAAAATCTCCTGATACCCAAACTACACACCAAAATATCTAAAAGTTTTCTTGATGAATGGCTTTAAAAACTCAAAAATGTCTGGGCCAAAATTGGCTGGAAAAAATATAGTACAAAGAAACAGGTATAAATAAGTACTTTCACCTATCTTTCTGCGTTAAACAATTAACATTTTACTAACTTACTGCTTGCTCCATTTATTTTAGAGATAGAGAATTTTCATGAAATCAATTCAAGAATTAAAGATAATTTTCTAAACCCAAGTTTCTCATTTATCCTCATTACTATTCAGTTGCTCTTAATACTCTGCTGATTTAAATGTTTTATAGCAGCTATTGCAGGGTTAATCATGTTAGTCTTGCTTAATAATTTACACATATATACATATATTTGTTTCAGATAAGCTAATGTCAAATATATTTAAAATTGAGTATGATTTACCATACGGATTATTAAAATACTGACAAGTTTTGAGTATGTTTTGTTTTTGATACAGTTATTGTTTAAAATGTTTTAAGATGCACATTTTAAAACCTATACTAAATAAGGTTTCTTCCCCATGGGTAATCAAAGAGGTATTTAGAATTTGAATCTTGCCCACTCAAATTGATTTAAAGTGTGGATCAGCATTTGGTCCTCTGGGTACATTTACATTAACACAAAAATTACATTAAAAAATGTTGTGTCCTCTTCTACCAAGTTAAATCAATGTGCCTGCATTTTCCCTGAAGGCCAACATAATGCAAGAATGCAATTTTAGGAGTGAAGGACCTCTATAAACAATATTCTGTTTCCAATTTCGGGAAGGTGAAACCAAAAGATTGGACATGGTAACCTTCTGAGCATCTTAATTACTTTTATGTAAAAGGGACAATTTCTAGAGTAAACTTATATAACCCATGAAGTTTAACACATAATAAAACAACAGCCCAAAATCTGTGCACAAGCACTGATGACAAAAGACAAACAATATATTTGTATATAAACATATGTATACTTAATATTTGTGTTTTACCAAATGTCCCACCACATGACCTGTTACATCTAAATGCATTTTTCTAAAGGTGAAGTATACTACAGTCCGATAGGAAAATCATACCTGAGAGATTAAACACAAATCTTGTCACAATCATCACTATAATATTTAACTTCAGCACTCAAATTCTAGAATGATTTGGAAACTGAAATGGCACAATCATTTAGAGCTTGAAAGGGACCTAATAGTTACTGTGGTCCAAAATACTGGGTTGTTTTCTGTACACTTAACATTTTCTTCTTAGAACTTTCATCTCATGTGTTAGCCAATTTAAAAATGAAGAAAATGAATCTCAGAAAGTGAAAGTAACTTGCACAAGGGGGCACTTGTAGTAATAGGCAAGTTATTTAAATCCAGCTCTGTTGTAATTTGAAAGTCCGTTTTGCTGCTGTAGTACTGCTCTGTGTCCAAACCTATGCAAATTATTGCTGGAACCATCTCACTTACACATATGTCAACATCTTTGTTACAGCAGTGATAAAATCATAAAATGGTGCAGCTATAAGCAGCTTTTAAGATCAATTAACTGATCCCTATTCTTCTATAGATGAAAACTTGAGGCCAAAAAAATCCTAAAACAAAACAGCTTTTAATAACACAGCCGGACCTAGAAAGCAGGCCAATCAATGAAGTTCTATACATAGCAAAAATGTTTTTCAAAGGCCACTGTCTTCATATGGAGAAATAATTTAAGTAGAAGTTAAGTAAAACACGTATATAGTATGCCTTATGAGGTAACTGTTGCTCAAAGATTAGTTCATGTGGTATATACAGACTTGATTTCCATTCTCACTTACTGGGTCTGACATTTTTTTTCCATCAGATTTACAGCTTTTGTTTTCCAAGCAAATGCACAGATACTGTATCCAAAAGATCACTGGCAACACTTTCTTAAAAAGGGAGAAAATATTTTCTTTTAGATATTAATTGTATTCTATTCTTGAGCTTACTTTCTCAGTAAATTACTAAAAAACATGCCAAAAAACCTGGATATAAGTGCATGAGGAGGGATAGCAAACTCAAAATAAAATTTGGTGGGTAACAGAGGGCTAAGCTGTGTGTTGGGTATGGAGAACTTTTCAGAGAAGGTTCAACGAAGACAGGGCTCTGGCTACCTACATGGAGATGGCGGAACTTTCAGAAGCTACAGGCAGTTGATTGCTAGGTCACTGTGAGCATGGGCAACTGGAAAGATATGGTTGGTAGTGCTATGAAGACCGACAAGGTTGTTGAATGAAGGTTACTGCGGCAAAAGTCATTGTGCTTTACACTTCTACATGGTACCCATGGTTGGGATGAAGTATGACTACTATTTATGCCCTTGCTGTCTCAATAAGGAGCAGATGATATTGAGGGATATTTGGGGATGCTGCCCTTCTGGAATGGCCAGGCACAGATAATACATGACAATACACTTGGAGAGCCTGAGCGCTTTCTCAGAAGGTAGGCAGTTGCAATCCCTCGAGGAAGCACAGCAGCTTACAGTGCCCTGACATTTGTACACAAAGATCATGCCTTGCATAACTCAAGGAGTGTTTTTCCACAAAGACCGTGGATTATGCAACTCTGACCTCCCTAGGAGCTGACATATAAAGGTGACTACAGTGTTAGTGTGATTTATAAACCATTTATATTATTCTAGAATCACAGCAAAAATACAAAGCTGAAAAAAAATTTTTTAAATACGCTACCATTATAAAAATGTAAATAACAATATAATTGGTTATTAAATTTAATGATGTGATTATGCTGCAGTCACTATAACAAGTATTAGAAGGAAAATGTGTATTTCTGTATTACTAACATGTATTATATAAATTATATTGTATATACAGTAGAAATTAAAGTATAAATGCAAGCTTCAGTACCTCTGAAAATAGGAAAACAAACAAACAAAAAATTGTGATGAAAGCTTCAGTGTGCTGGGCTCTATTAAGAGATATACTAAATTTCCTACATCATTCTGTGTTCCTGATAAGTAACTTAGGCTCCAAACAACTGGAAGAAATTGTTACTAAAATTAAATATTTTTATTACATATTTTATAGGAAGAACTGAGTTTTGAATTTAGTTAAAACAAAGCTTTTTGACAACAATCATAATGTATTCTGTATAATAATTTTTCCTCTTTTGGGATTTTTGAATCTTAATTCTACTCTATCATATACTTAACTCTATTAATATCTAAATATTTTAGTCCAAACAGCTGCAATAACTCTATTTGCTTTGACTTTTGAAAACATTTCTCCACTTCATTGGCACTTATATGTATTTGAATGTCCTCTTAAAAACACAAAAAGAAATGAAAAATATTATTTATACACTTTGCTAAAATTTTGTATCTGCAAAGCTATTTTTAGCCTTTATGTTTATTTTGCTTTGATATTTATACAACATCTGATAACACAGGATGAAGTATTTTATGCTTTCAGATCACAAAATTCACATTTTTAGTGGGTGTAGATTAGTACTTAAGAAATTTTAATGTTCATACAAATCACCTATGGATCCTATTAAAATACAGAATCTGATGTAGTCAGTGTGGACAGTGCTTCAGTTCATTTTTTTTTTTTTTGGCCATGCCACATGGCATGTGGTATCTAGCTCCCTGACCAGGGATTGAACCCGTGCCCCCTGCATTGGAAGCATGGAGTCTTAACTGCTGGATCGCCAGGGAAGTCCCCCAACAGTGCCTCAATTCTGATGCTGATCTTTGGGCAATGATTTCAGTTGGAAGATGTTAGAAGCTACTGAAGGAGTTACAACTTAAGCTTTCTCTGTGAAGCATGTGTGAGATCAGTATTACTGTGGGCCAATGTCTCAGGTGAAAAGTTCACTTTCAATCAGTTCATTCTAACTTGCTTTAGTCGTGTCACAGCCAAAGGACTCTGGAGAAGTCATTTCCTTGACAAATGTGTGAAAATTATCTTCTCTTCACTGTGCCCATTCCTTAAAGATTTATCAGATCCTTACTCAGCCCATCATAAGGATTCATAAATACTATTTGTTACCATAACTATTATCAGTCCTACTGCTATTATAAATATCTTATCTAATTTTAATATTGTGATTTTTAACCAATACTTCTCAAATCAGTATCCACTTTTTAAACATTTCTGAATTCAAAAATCAGGAAAAAGAAATAAGAAAGATAAAAATAAAGATATTTTATTAATCATGGCATTAGTACTCCATTGTAATTTTAATACCACATTCCCCCAAATCTTTATGTTACAAAGTTATGGATAAGAAACTGATCAGAACACAGCTATATTTAGATCATGGCCACTTAATTTACTCCTTCTCTCCCATTTGATATTTTTATGCATTGTTACAAGTTTATCTTTTGTAATAAGATTAGAGAATGAGACATATGGATTTTGACTTGAAAGTGTCAGTGTTAGAAGTTTATTATACACTGTAATTTTCTGCTTTCTATTCTCCTCAATAGAATTCCATATTTTGGGATAATCCACAGTAACAAGTCTCAGGAATAAACTTTCATCATGTAATTATAAGTTATTATTGTTATTACTTGCTTTTACAAGAATATTTTCATACGTTCTCACTTAATAAATAATGAACATTCCTTTATATTTCTAGCTACAGATCTAACTCCTTTTAATAGCTAATTATTCTTTCCTTTATGGATAAAACTTTTTTTTTGCACCTAAAAACATTGTTGCAACAAATTTCCTCATGCATATTTCCTATACTCTCCTCTATTACTGGAGAGTAGATAACAAATAATGAAACATATGGGATAAGGAATTAATTTTAATTGCCTTTTTTCTGATTATTCTTCTGAGAGGTAAAATGCATATTCTCTTTCCCCAACAATGGATATGAAAGGCTTTTATAGTCACTAGTGCTACTGTGAAAACAATCTTAAAATGAGAGATTTATTTATTCATTTATTTCTTGACTTCCTGTGACTTTGAATCCCAGGTTCAATGCATACTTGTCGCTGGGAAAGTTCCCTTCTGTGAACTGTTAACATTTGGCCACTATTTGCACTGAATTTTCTTTTTTTACATTAAATTGTGTAAGCTCAGTTCTGATTAAGAGTTTTCAATATTTCATCAGCTATTTTGTAACCCTCCACACTCCACTGAGACTTTTGTTTATTGTTCCTTTGCATGTGTTTGTTGTTTGCTTTTTAAGTTTTCATTTCATGTAACAAAATACATCTATATTTTCATTTTTATTTTTGGGATTCACGTCTTTCTTTAGAAAACTTCTCACTCTAAATTTATAAAAATACATTCACATTTAATTTTACATTTTTGGTTTAATTATTTGATTTTAATTCTTTCTCAAATTAGATTTACAGCTACTCTACTGTACTATTTCCTTAGGGTCCATACCAAAGTAACTATACCAAAATAGATTTAAAACACTGCAATGGCTTTGGCACAGTGAGCTCAAATTTTCCATACTTTGAAAAGTGTATAAATCTATATTTATGCAGCTGTATGTGGTAAAGATGTCAAAAAGTAGATTATGGTGATAATTTACTTTCACTCCAACATTTTAATGAATACAAACACACGTAACTAAACCTACATATCCTTGAAAATAAGGGAGACACATATTTCATGTACAATAAATTCATAGTATTGAGTGACTGACTAGCATCCACAAATACCATTTGTCTATTATTGAATCTCTTAAGGGCACTTTGAAGTCAAAGAGTGACAAATATTAAATATCCACCCAAATTGGGGACATTTCTATATGTAAATGAAAAGAGAATGATGATACATATAGATTCCAAAATTAATTATTCTGAAAGTTATTAACATTTTAGTCATTTTAGATTCTGCTTAATGAGAATAAAGGAAAGTGATCTTTTAATTATGAGAAAAAGATATTTTCAAAATTTGTTATTAAACCAAAAAAATATAGTGTCAGTCATTTTATATTTAGCTGTATAATACATCAAAATATTTCATAATTATTTTTTGTTCTCTGAATCAGACCAGTTGCTAATAGTTTTATTTAGGTAGATGATTATAATCAGAGCAAAACATGTTAATCCTGTTTCTTATGATAAAATACCTTGATTAAAAAATCAATAAACACAATGACTCTTCTTTACAGTAGACCTATGAAGAGACAAGTATAATTTGAGAAACTCATCTTGGCAAGATTGATTCTATTCAATCTAATCATTCAGTGAGCATCTCTAGGGGACAGACAGAAACTTGTGCATGATCCCATGAAGGACACAAACATTAGTTACTGGTCACCCATTTCTTTAATGCAAGGATAATCAAAGACTAATGTAAACATCTCCAAAATAATTAGAATACAAGAGAAGTGTCAAAATGAAGAAACAAATGAAAAAAGCGAATTCAAGAAATCAAAACAGCAAAGGAAAGCAGTCAAACAAGACCAAATCATAATATAAACAAAGTTAAGGACCTTTTGTTCCTCCTCAAGGGCTATAGACAATATTCTGAGCCATACACTTTGAGCTGTTTTGCAGTTACTGAAACCCCACCAGGTGGATGAAGTTAACTGAACGATGACCACACTGTAGCCATGACATAAGCTGACACACCTTACACAATTCTAAGAACTGGCCTCAAGGAAATTGGAACAAACCTGGAGCTGAAGAATTAATTGTACTTAAAACAATCAAGATGAGTAATCAGACCACTGCATGACCAATTTTAAGATGACTGTCAGAGCTGGCGGTGCTGTTTTACATGCAGCCCCCTCCACCTGCCTGTATATCCCTGAAAATCCCCTTTAAAAGCTCTTGCTTCTTGATCAGCAGTGGGGAATTGGCTTTTGAACATGAGTCTGCCTTCTCCCCAGGTTACATGCCTCCTAAATAAAGCAAAATTTCCTTTCAAAGCAAGATTTGTATTGGCTTTTTGGTGGTGGTTTTTTTTTAAGCTCTTCATTGGAATATAATTGCTTTACATTGTTGTGCCAGTCTTTTTCTGTACACCAAAGTGAATCAGTTGTATTTATATATATATCCCCATATGCCTGCCCTCCCTCAGCTCCCTCCCACCCTCCCTATCCCAGCCCTCTAAGGCATCACCCATCATCAAGTTGATCTCCCTATGTTATGCAGCAACTTCCCAGTAGCTATCTATTTTACATTTGGTGATGTATATATGTCTATGCTACACTCTCACTTCATCCCAGCTTCCCCTTCGCCCCCCGACCCCCCAACACCATGTCCTCCAGTCCATTCTCTGCATCTGCATCTTTATTCTTGCCCTGTCACTGGGTTCATCAGTACCATTTTTTTAGATTCCATATATATGAATTAGCATATGGCGTTTGTTTTTCTCTTTCTGGCTTACTTTGCTCTATATGACAGTCTCTAGGTCCATCCACCTCACTATAAATAACTCAATTTTATTCCTTTTTATGGCTGAGTAATATTCCACTGTATATATGTGCAACATTTTCTTTATCCATTCATCTGTTGATGGACATTTAGGTTGCTTCCACGTCTTGGCTATTGTAAACAGTGCTGCAGTGAACACTGGGGTGCATGTGTCTTTTTGAATTATTGGCTTTTGATACAACACTTGTATTGGCTTGCTCAGCAAGCAGCCAGACATGAGTTTGCTAACAGTGAAAATACATATATTTCTGCAAAATTATCAAGAACTTGAATGAGTTTTGTGGTTACATTATTAACTCTATAATCTAAATAATCTCATTTAGATGTAAATATCCTCCATATAAAAATCCCTGCCCAATTATTGTGAACTGATATTGCTCTTAATTGGAACAGATAATTGTCTTAGCCTGGACTGCCATAACAAAGTACCATAAAAATGATAGCATAGAAATGATAAAAATTTATTTCCCACAGTTCTGCAGACTGAGAAGTCCAAAATCAAGGTGCCAGCAAAGGAGGTTTCATTCAAACGCCTCTTCTCTTGGCTTAGTAGGTGGTCATCACTGCAATGTGTGCTCACATGAGCTCTTCTTTTTGCCTGCACAGACAGAGCGAGCTAGCTAGAGAGCCTTATAAGGGCATTAATCCCACTATGGGGCCCTACCCTAATGATCTAAACCTAATTATCTCTGCAGAGCCCCATCTCCAAACACCATCACGTTGAAGTAGGGCTTGTAAACAAAAAGAACAAAAAGTGTCACTTATCATCTAATCATACAGGTATTAAGTAGCAATCTACTGCAGCCATCCAGGGACAATGCACCCTGAGGGGAATTCAGGATGTAGAAAAACATAATGAAACATCAGGTGTTGATACATTGCCCCTAAACAGTTAAGAGGCATATCTAAGGAAGAAGGTCAAGGACCTCAGGTGTTTGAATCTTCCCATACATAGAAAAACACTAAAATCATTAATTAACTTGAGATGCCTGTTTTTTGTTTGTTTTTTGTTTATTTGTTTTTTGTGATTAGCAATAATCTTTTACCAAGATGTATGCTTGACTACATGTATTTCCCAGCCAAAAAAAGTGACATATATACACTGGGACCCCTCCTACCTCTTTGGAGCAGTTCCTCAGAGCATCTGAGAGACTGTCTCCTGGGCCATAGTCCTCAGTAAGGTCCTTGAATAAAAATGAAACTCACTCCTCTGACACTGCACGTTTTGTTTCCAGTTTATCGGCTTCAACATATGAATGTGGTGGGTGGGGGGGTGCACAAACATTCAATTCATAACCATGGGGAATTACAACAATGGCAGGTCAATTGCCTATTGAGATAGAAAACCTGTTACATAAGAGGAAAGAAAAAGAGGGAAGAAGAAAAGGAATAATTGTTTATGTAAATGTTTAGTTTCAGTATGTGTGATCAACATTACTAACGCAAAATAGCTATTTCTAGTGATACATTTAAATAGGATACAGTAGCTGTCAAGGGACTTTGTTAGTATTTACTCATAATCAAACAAGACAATACACACACTGTAATCAATGTGATCTTTCTTCCTTCATTTTGAGGCTATGCATGTAGTTAATGTGCCAAGAGAGGTTAGGGGCACATGCCATGCACCACGTGCAATACAGCCTCCCAACCTAGAGGTCAAGGGGTATCTTTGGTAGAAGTCCTAAGTCTGACTTAAAGTTATTTCCCCTCCCTCAGAAACAAAGTGACCTATCAGTACCTCGATTTCAGTTTATCTCATCAGAAAGCAAACCCTTGCCAAGTGCACCTACATTTCTGATGCAGACAATTCAACCCATACTCACGATTCACTTCCATATCCACGTCCCCCCAAAAAGAGTGTCCTTGATCTGTTCAAGTCTCAGAGTCTGAGTTCTGTTCCCTGAGCACAATGACCATGTCTGCTTTCAGTTTGGAATATGTGGTACTGAGGTTAAAATAGCTATAGCATTCTCGACTGGTTTTCAGCTTAGCTAAAAAAATCAGTCATTCAGGCCCTGCAAATTAGTGTAAATTCTGAGTCAAGGATTCCAAAACAGCCAGCAGCTTTGGCTTTATATTAGGCAGTAGTATAGGAGATAATTCCTTCCTCATTGCCATGCCAGCTTCTCTCCTCAAAGGGATTACTGTCACTTTCTCATGTAAAGCCAAGAAGCTGATGGGGATAGGTTGGCCACAATTGTCACTAGACCACATGGCTTGGGGGCCTTTTCTAGCTTCTTAGCCAGAGACTTCAACTTGACTCAAAAACCAAGAGTTACCAGGCTTCTATGGCTGAGGCTTCCAATTTAACAGGAGCTCATTTCCAAGCTGCATGTCATAAAAGAATATGTTTAGTAGCCCTTTAGCCCCAAGTCCAAATCACCCAAAGTTACCTGCCAATAAGTGCTTCATCGCTGTGGATGAATACTCCCTTTTGCAAAAATTTCCAATCAGCAAAAATTATCACCACAGAAGCCTATTCTATTCCTAACACCCAAAGGGGCCAACAAATTGATCGAAGCTCATGCTAAATGCTAACAAACCTATTGGTGGCAAAAGGCAGGGGGACTTTGTCCCATTAACTCACTTATCTATGTCCAGCTTTCCCCCATCAGAATGTTCCTTTTGTCACTTCTGAGATGGGAAATTACAGGCATATAACATCCAATATCGATTCTTTTCATACATTCATATGTAGAAGCACCAAAACAATACAGTCATTTAAACCTCTTTTATGTTTCTTCACTGCAAGTTTTGCTCTATCCTATAGGTTAAGTTCAACATTCCAATGGTTATTTTAAGAGTTCCCAGGAGACCCTTTTATCTCCTAGATGTGGACTGGAAAGTACTGGAGCTTGCGGGGAGAAGGACTGGAGGCAAATTGTGGACATGGCTGTAGCAGCCTCAGAGACTTTTTTTCCTCTTTGCCTATGCACCTGTTCACTTTCCAGTACCTATGTAGTGCCTGGGCTCAAGTGCTCTTTCTATCTACCTCTCACCATGATTTCTCTACTATCAGGATTTCACCCTACATTCTGTGACACCATCATCCATTTCTGTGCACACAGATAGGCAGAGCTATGTGTTGGCTGTCTGTTTCCAACAGAACTATACACTTTTGAATCCTTCCTATCCCTGAAGTTGCAACATATTTGGATGATTGTGTAGGGCCTGCAGTCTTCCCTGGGTGCAGACTTTGGTCTCACTCCCAATCCTTAAATCTCGTGAGATCAGGACAGAAGTGAAACAAGGAATAAAGGGGCACAGAAAATGTCTCCACTCTGAAAATGAGTTGGTTCACCAAAGCCCCACTGGCTTTCAGGACTCCTGGATTTGTTTCCTGCTGCTTGGAGGAAAGAGCAAAAAACAAAAGCACTATTCAGGCTTCTTGTTTCAACCCTATCTTCTGTTACTTGGCCTTCAACTATCTTTCCAATTATTCTTAACAGGCAACAGAGTGGAATATATTCCTCAGTTGATCAAACATTTTTCAACATATTAACTACCTATTTAGCTTTACTCACAGGGAGCTAATTTTTCCTTCTTGAGAAGGTCATGTTCATGCAACTACATCTCATATTTGTCTCTAAAGTGTTAATTAATTAATTAATTAACGTATTCATCCTGGCAGGAAACACAAGGCTTCTGGATCATGGGATAAATCAATTATTTATTTACAGGACATCTTAGTGCCTGTTCCCCACAACCCAATTCTCTATAGGACAATGTGATGAGGGTGTGATATCTATGCACATGCAAGGGGACTTGTACCACAGGACAAGAACCTGGAATAGATGCATGCATAAGATCAGGAATGAGGTATTAGTTAAAACTCATGGGGAATAAATTATTCTCAGTTCTAGATAGGCGAGAAGTGGTAAGGGGATAAGAAAAGGCTTTTCAAGGAAATCTCAGTTTGAGCTTATTTTAGGAAACCATATACTTGTGTTTTCAACATCCATTCCTCCTTTTCCCTTGCCTTCATTACATAAAAATGTTAGGCAGATAATCACTCTTCCTCTAAGCAGCCCACAGGGCTGAGCTGGCAACCTCAGTTCTAGGGGTAGAATCAGAGCAGCCTATAATAAGCATGCTAATGCCTTTTTGATAATATTAGGTTAAGGACCCAAGGTTTAATTCAAACACAATATATGACTTCTTTTAAAGATAGTCTTTGCTTTACGAGTTTACATGTAACATAAGTAGACTTAATCAGACTCAAAGGAAAGATTTCTAATGTATTAGTATGTGAGGCTACTCTCTTTTAATGTACTGTTCTTAAAACAAAGGAAAATATAATCTATTTTACTATTGGTAACCATATTATGATGACAAGATGACCTGGCCTTAGCATATAGCTGTCATTACGGACAGCAAAGAGGAAAGGAAGCAAGAGTCAGAGTTCTTGATGACACATTGAGTAACTGTCTTCTAACATGATACAAAAATATCATTATTTAATCCAGGATGAATTAGATTTGCTGTTATTTGCAGTTGGTGTGACACCACAGATACAAAACGATACAAGGAACTGGGGAACTAAAACATTAAATCTGCTGCTTGGAGACAGTAGGATGATGAGTTTCTGTAAGGATATTGCATTATACCACTTCAAGGAGCACCACTTTTATGAAATATCACATCAATCTTGCACCTGCAGTTGTGCACTGAGGTGAACATTTTAACTACTGCTTACTGTATAAGCAAAACTATTAGTTTTAACACTATTTAGCATTAGTTAATAACATATAGTTATCAGAAACATTTCACATATGTTATGCCAGTGGTTGCATATGAAGACAGACTAAATGTTTTTGATTAGCAAATTACCAAATAGATAAAAAATTATATCTATTGCTGTAGTAGTTTTCTATTGCTCCTGTAACAAATCACACTGCAAACTCAATGGTTTAAAATAAGCCATATTTATTACACTACAGCTCTGGAAGTCAGAAGTCCAAGTTAAATCCTAAGGGGCTAAACTCAAGATGTTGGCAAAGCTGGTTCCTTCTGGAGGTTCCTTGCCTCTTCCAGCTTCTAGGGACTGCTGCCTTCCTTGACTCCTGGCCACAGCATTCTAATCTTTACTTTTCTTGGCAAATTGCTTTATCTTTCACTGACCTATTTGCCTTCCTGTTATAAAGTTACTTGTGGATTGCATTTAGTATCCATCAGGAGGATAATCTCCCTATTTCAAGATCCTTAACTGGATCACATCTGCAAAATCCCTCTTGCCATATTAGGTGACATATTCACAGGTTCTGGGGATGAGGATACGGACCTCTTTGGAGGGCCGCTATTCAGCCTACCACAATTGCTTTGGGATATTTTATCAATGATACAGCTTTTTAAAAATTTCCTAATGATCTGTGATTTGAAGGAGATAACACAGTTAAGTAAAGCAATATTTGAAGCTTGTTTATCTGACCAGAATGATCATTGCTGTGTTCTCACTTGAGAATGAACTGTGAGAATAAAAATCACACTTGTATTACAGAATCATGTCTTTCCAACCATGTTAATAATTAATGTTCAGATATATTTTCAAAACTCATCCTCTACATTTTAAGAAAAAAAATAAAGTTATTGTGGTATATTTATAAGCTTTAGTCAGACAAAATATGTACTGTAATTTTTCTGTTTCAAAGGTATCATGATCCTGGCTAAGAAAATTTAAATGTACAATTTTTTTAAAAGTTGGATATCTACCATCTATTCTTTTTAAACCTATAATATTTTCTTATTTTAGTTTCTAAAAATATAATTTTAATACCCTATTAACTGATAAGGCAGTGAAGTGAAATATCATGTAGTCAGTGCTGTAGTCTGCCTCTAAGGTTGCGTTCTCTCTATTGATGTGGGGAACTCAGAAAACATTATTCATATGTTTGCTGTAATCCCCATGTAACTTGAAGGATATTAAAGATATAATATTCACTAAATCATTTTTGGTTTTCACTTAGAAAATTATCATAGTTGAGGGAAATGGTTTAGCAAACTTTCTTCTGGTTAATTGGAGTCCATGGTGATTGAAATTTTAAAATAAGTCCCACCTCAAGAAGTGCTTTTCTATATGTAATGATTTTAATTTTCATATTATAACACTTTTCTCTCATTAACTCAAATATCTTGCTTGCTTACAAATATAGTACATAACTAGAATAGATGTTAGGAATTACTAATTGATAAGATATGTTGTTGTCAGTATTGTGGCTTCCATTCATCTTCATTTATAGCACTTTAATTTGTGCTCAAAAATCATAATGCCATTTCATTCATTCCATTTTTAATCAGCAAGTTGTATTATAACTTTCCATTATATGTGAGGTTCACAATAAAAATCATTTTTTGTTTCCTAATTGATGTTTTTATAGTAAAAAATAGAACAAACTAAGATCCAAGTTAGATTCGAGGGCATACTTTCCTCTCTGCTGGCTTTAAGATGGTGTGACTATCACTACATACAGAACAAGTCTCAACCACATAGTAATTCAATGTTAAGTTTAGCTGCAAATTTGCAAAGTCTAACAATATGCTTGTTCTCCATCCATTCAGTCAGACAGAAATAACTAATTCTTCTTTTTCCTAATTGAGTAAGATTAAACAACATCACCATGAACAACCTGCTATTTGTAAATTCAGTAGTCACAGCTTATACTCTAAGCATTGTGAAGTACCAATTCCAACTTAAAAAGTTGTTTATTATAATATTTTGCATAGGTAGTCTCTTACAAAGATTTTACAAAAATAGGTGACCCCACTGTCACCTCTATTGTGTTATACTTGATTATTTGTTTCTATACCTGTCCTTTGGCTATAGCTTTATGCCAATTTGGCCTTTCAGTCCTGCAGGATCTTTCTCTTTCCTTGTATTTGGAAATTGAAGACATGGCGTACTTTGTGCATTGTAATGGTAATTATTGCTTGTCTTTAAATGTAAAATCAAAATCTAAAAAGAACAATTCAAATGTCTATATACTGAGAGAAAAGTACATCAGTGGGTTGACAGCCACTGAGTATATTTTGAACTTCAGAAGAACAGTAGCAACTTAAATATTTCTTAAAAGCACTATGAACTTGACAAAGACACTCAGAATTCAAAGAAGGAAATTCTCTGAAATGCAGATCTTCATTGGTTAGGTGGGCTTTTTCATCTATCTGTTCAATAGACTTGGTCATTAAGTACTGTCCAGAAGTTAGTGAATAAAACTCAAAAAGGAGTGACATAATGGTTTCCAAGAGCTGCTCAAAAGGAACAATAATGGAAGAAACACTGCAAAGTAGAATTCTGATAGGAAATAGCATTACATGAACTAAACGTATCATCTAAATTATTTTAATGCAACATATACAGATATATTCTATCACTTATATTGTATAATGATGGTCATTTTATCTGTAAAAAGTTTAACTTTATTTGAAATCCTCACAGAAGCAATAATTATTGTATTTTATTATGCTGCTAATTACAATAAATCTACACTTGAAATTTTATATTTCAGTCCAGTTATCTTGACTCACTGATGTTTAAATGTACCATAAGTCTTAATATGATGTGTGAGCAAATCTTCAGAGCAGTTGATTCTTAGTGAAATACTATTAGGCAATTTTTTATATTTTTTCAGAATTTACCTTTAAAAGCTTGCAGAGTATTCTTATGGACTGAATTCTGATCTTCCCCACCCCAATTTGCATGCTGAAGCCCTAACTCCCAATGGGATTGCATTTCCAGATTCAATCTTTAGGAAGACAATGAAGGTTAAATAAGGTCATAGGATGGGGTCTGAATACTATATAAATTAGTATCTTTGTAAGAAAATGAAGAGGCACCAAAGATCTCTTTCTCCATGCATGCACAGAGAAAAGGCCACACAAAGATACAGAAGGAAGGTGGCCATCTACAAGCCAGGTTAACAGCATCTTGCTCTTGAACTTCTGGCATCCAGAACTGTGAGAAAATAATTTTCTATTGTTTAAGCCACCCAACCTGTGATATTTTGTTATGGCAGCTGAAGTAGACTAATACAGAGTATATGCAATTAAAGATAATAATTTAAAAGTTAACTGCAAAGGGCTTCTTAGGTGGCGCAGTGGTTAAGAATCCAACGCAGGGGACACAGATTTGATCCCTGGTCCAGGACGATCCCACATGCTGAGGGGCAACTAAGTCCATGCACCACAGCTATTGAGCCTGTGCTTTAGAGGCCATGAGCCACAACTATTGAGACCATGTGATGCAACTACTGAAGCCCACATGCCTAGAGCCCATGCTCCACAACAAGAGAAGCCATGGCAATGAGGAGCCCTGTGTACCACAACAAAGAGTAGCCCCTGCTCTCTGCGACTAAAGAAAGCCCACGTGCAGCAACAAAGACCCAACACAGCCAATAAATAAATAAATAAATTAATTAATTAATTTAAAAAGTTAACTGCAAGAACTAGTAGGTAAAAGGCTTGCAGTTACATGAACTTGGGAGTAAACAACTGTAATAATTTCTATTTCTCTGAAATTTACCTTATTGTAGCAAAACCTCCCATTTTCATATCTTAAATTATAAATTAGCTATTTTAAGGTAAAGTCAGTTTTTTTTCCAGTTCTTAATGTGCTCACTTGGCTTGTCCTAATTCTTCCGTAGTTGACATAGAATTTTTGGAGGGAGAGCAGTCTATAACATAACATTAAGTCACAGAGTCCTATGGTACAAAGACATTCACTATCTCTCACGATGGGAACAAACTCATCCTATCTTTTCATTTATTACTGCTTCATATTGTCACTACTGCCCTGACATGTCATGGCTCTAAAACAAGATGTGCTATGGAAACTTTGGATGCTCCATTTGGAAGTAGGGGAAATGCATGGCAGGCGTAAAGGTTTTGAAATGAGATGGTCTCAAGACTCTTTGGTTAGACTCACTTTGCCAGCATTTCTGTGCAATGTTGGTATGGAAAATCCCTCTCAAATCAACACATCCACAGCCTTCATCAGATATTGAGGCAAGGTTTTAATTTTTAGTACCTCCAAACCCATCTGGGGTTTTTACCTTCAACTCTCTCCTCTCAAGAATCAACTCATGGTAGAGGGAACCAGAGCATTTATTTATGTTCTCACTAAGCAACTAAACATATCTTCCTTTTTCTAATAATGTTTCTACTCACTCCTCCAAAACAGCTTATTATAAGCCGACTGGGTCATCTGGTTCTTTACCTACTGTACTGCTTATTTATAAGAAAATAAATTTTTTAGATCTGTTTTTTGAAATTGAATAGCCCAAATTCTTACATCTCATACAGAATTTTTCCTATCAAGTTAGCCATCTAAACCCAATTTTTCTCTCATTTTGAAATTCAGTTAATTTAGTTTATTAACTTTTTTAAAAATTTCTTTTCACTTTGATTTCTGCTACACTTACCTTCCCTTGTCAGTAGAGAATAGAAAACATCCTTGATGATGACTGAACCAAAAAAAGGACTTCAGACAACCTTTATAAATTTGTGTGTGTGGCAGAGGTACAGACTTGGGTTAATATCTTAGCATTTTACTACGCTTATTTAGTTTGCATATTTATCAACACGATTTTTCTGTTTTTGCTTCTGCACATTCAGCACACATATAATGAATATGGGCAGAAGGCAGATACATGACTTCCATGTCTGAAGCTGGAGGTGGCAGCTCCAGGAGGAGAAATGATCCTGTGTGTCTAGGTCACCCCTTGAATGAGAACCCTCCAAGAAAACCTACACTGGACTTTTAATAAATAAAACATATACTTGTACTATGTTTCAGCCATGATGTATTTTTGATAGTTCACTACGCAGCCAGCAAAACTTTAGGAAATGTGTTAAGAATGGGGCAACAGAAAGAGAAGCTTTGATCTTGCATGAATGGTAAAGCCATCACACCTTCAAACAAAAAAAATCAAAAAACAAACAAAAAAACATAGCCTTGTCTATATAAATAACTTTTTATGTGCTGTGCAACTCACAGGCAAATGGAATTTCTATCTTTATAAAGTCTACATACTCATAATAAAGCAGTCAAATAAAAATTGGCCTATAACCATTAGCTTCCTTCTATATATATCATGGTCTTCATAGAAAATAGAAAACTGAAGCAGCTACATCTCCATATACAAAGTGACATTGTTGTAAATTCATTAAAAATTCTAATTGTTTGGAAGTATTTGCTTGAAAAAGGAAAATTTCGTGCATATACACCTAAGTCTGATTTTTTTCCTTTTTCTTATCTATTTTAATGCTCCAATTTGAGGGGCTGGAAACAAGACAGTCCCAATAAAATTTAAATGAATATTTTCATGTATCTGGAAATATTTATTTTTATTTTTATTATTTTTTAAATTTTATTATTATTATTATTTTCTTTTGGCTGTGCTGGGTCTTTGTTGTGACACGCAGACTCTGATGCAGTGTGCAGGTTTCTCTAGTTGCAGTGAGCAGGCTTCGCTAGTTGCAGTGCAGTTTTAGTTTCCTCGCAGCATGTGGGAACTTAGTTTCCCGACCAGGGATCGAACCCAGAAGGCGGATTCTTTATCACTGGACCACCAGGGAAGTCCCAGGAAATACTGAATTTTAAATAAATAAATAATCCTAGGTCAAAAGCAGTAAAAGGAAGCGCATTACTGCCTGCATGTGGAACCCCGTCTCAGTGTACTATGATATATCCAATCTCCCCTCTCCACCTGACTTATTTGAAAAACCTGATTTATTTGAACAACCAAGAAGTACAATGTTTGGGTAACTATTTATTTGTTATTCTGTGTTTTAGTTTCAGGGGTGATGACTTTGAAACAACCCAAATGCAAATATCTCTTAGCTTCCTCTCTATTCATAACCTTTTCTTACATACAGAAGTGAGTTATGGGGGTGCTAAAAATGCTGCCGATGGATATCTCAATAAAATTAAAACTAACATAAAAGCAGTAAAAGGAATATTGACTTTCTCTTTATTGCACATTTAACAATATGAAAGATAGTAAACTATAATTTTATGTTAGATAATAACAAGAATGTGTTCTACAACACCGTGTATTTATGGCATGATTTCCAGTCCTCTGCTTAATGTCTGCATATGAGAACTAATAATGCATTTTCTTCATTAGTTATGTATTTCTTAGTGAAAGTGACATTTATTCATCATTGAAGTGTTAGCAATTTTCTTTTGCCAAATGATTACTTGTAATCAAGTATGTATATATACGTAATACATTGTGATCACTAAATAAGCAGCTGAGATGAAATCAGGTTCTAGAAATGGTCACATATGTTACTAAAGGCTGTTTAGATATGCAGATAAAGGACAAGCAGATAAGGGTATCCCCAGCTCTAAAGAAGGTAACAGATTATTATGATTTTACTTAAACTTTTTAAAGATTTAACTTCTATTAGGTAATTCATTGTATATTGTCATTTTTAGATATTACTTCTAGGTATTTTCTTTATGATTGTAGGGAATAAAAAGCATACTTTTCCAGAATTTCTTGATTTTTTTTTTTCTTCCAGGTAAACTGCACCCTATATATAACACATTATTATTGTGGTGAGCCACAATTTCAACATTTAATATGGAAAATATTCTTAGTTAAATATCAGTTAGCTCTTCCTAGAAAATATTGATCTTTCTTTTAACCTTGTCAAAGCAATTTGGGTTTAAGATGAGGAAACAGGCTTATAAAACAAAGATGCTGATAGCACCATAAAGTCTGTATAGCACATATTCTCAAATTAGAAGTGTGTTTTAAGAATGATTGCCCTAGGCATATAATAAATACGATTAGTGATATCATCATAAAGAAAAAACTAATCTCTTTCATTTTATATGTGTGCAATTTGGTTCTATTACTCACATTGTTTGCTATACATCTTGTGTCATAATCCAAATAGCTTTAGTTTCAAGCAATTGAAAATATTAGTATTTTATATATTATTTTCATCTTTGTCAATTTTGTTTTAATAATAGGCTATATTTCTCAGTTTTAAATTAAATACACACATAAATATTTGTCTTTCTATAGCTAGCCCAGTGACTTTAATATGAGATGGTGCTTTACAAATAGCTCATTACACAGGGACTTTTCAGCAACCTCTAAAACTGCCTTCAAACAGGTTTAACACTCCATATCAATGTCTGGTATTTCCTTGAGCAGTGGCTGAGGAAGTCCCGCTATATTATATTTAAACCATATGGTGCCTTTTCCTTCTCTATTAAACAAATTCAGAAGCTACTCTCAAAATTTCTTAAAGTTAAATTTTGTCAAAATGTGATTGTTGATTTACACTTGATTAAAGCTGCGAATAAGATGAAAGATTATTCCATTTAACTCTGAAACCAAATTTAGAGAATGTATAAATTCAAAGTAGTTTTAGAGTTGTTAACCTATACTCCTGTAAGAAAGAAATTTACTAACTACAGTACAGTGTGTACATATAATTTTTTGTCTTTAACATTAGGATTTCTAATAAAAAATATTGTTGCTAAAGTACTTGTCAGCCTTTTATTCCAACTTTCTAAGATAGCTTGAAGTCTCTGTATCAATCAATCTGTCTATGTCTTCTACCTATCTATCTATCTATCTTCTATCTATCATCCATCATCTATCTATCTATTCATCCATCATCATTTCTCATCTACCATACAGTTAAACTCATCTGCTACAGTCTGCATTTGATCCTGTTGAGACTGCATTTATGTACACGTGTGTGTGTGTGTGTGTGTGTCTGTGTGTGTGTATTTATGAAAGACATTGGTCTATAGTTTTTTTCTTGTAATACCTGTGTCTACTTTTGGTATTAGTGTAATGTTGGCATAGTGGAATGTATTGGGAACTCTTTCACCTTTGGCTCTTTTCTGGATCAGACTATGGAGCATTCATATTATTTTTCTTAAGAGTTTATTAGAATTTATCAGTGAAACTTTCTGTCCCTGGTGTTTTCTTTGGAAAATTTTTAAACAAAAAAATAAATTTGTTTACTAAATGTAGGACTAATAAAGTTATCTATATCTATTTCTTCTTGACTGAGTTTTGGCAGTTTAGGTCTTTTAAGGACTTGGTCCATTTCATTGAAGTTGCCAAATGTGTTGGTATAGGGTTTTTTTAAATATATAATTAACTTATTATCAGTAATGATGTTACTTTTTTCACTCTTCATATTGAAAATTTTTTATTCTATCTTTTCCTGTTTCTTTCATGGTCAGTATCACTAGAGGTTTATCAATTATACTGATATTTTCAAAAAGTTATCTTTTTTCTCCCCAATTTTATTGCTTTTGCTCTAATTTTTTATCATTTCCTTATTCAACTTGTTTTCTATTTCTTTGCTTTTCTTTCCCTAGTTTCTTATGGCAGAGCTTTAAATTACTTGATTTTAGACCTTGCCTTTCTAATGCAAGCATTTAATGATATAAACTTCCCTCTAAGCACTGTTTTATGCTTCCTCTGTTTTTTATTTCATTTTCTTTCTTTCTCTGAATTCAATTGTGCACTTTTATAATTCCATTTTATCTCCTCTCTGCTTCTTATATAGTAGCTTTCTTAGAGCTTACAGTCCATTTAAAAATAATACAACTGCTTTTAAGAAATATTCAACTGTTTCCTGTGTAGTGTAACAGTATATGCTGTATTACTCCCTCCTATCCTTGTTTTCTTTGTCATTCATTTCCTTTTTTAAGAGTTAAATTGTACACTAATTAAGAATAAAAATACAATTGTTAATGTACTATTAATTATTTCATTTCCAATGCACTTCATTTTTTTGTGTATAGAACCAAGTCTCTGAATATATAATTTTCCTTCCACAAAAATAAGTTTCTTTAACATTCTTTGCAGAGTAGTTCTGCTAAACATTAATTTCTCCAACTTGTATATGCCCATTTCCTCTTCATATTTCAAAATATTTGGTTGAGTTATAAAATTCAATACCATTCAGCTTATTCTTTTAAAGTATACAAATAAATTTACAATATATCCATATAATAAGGCAACTATTATGTTATTTTACTTTTGGAACATTTTTGTCAACCCAAAATGAAGCTCCATGAGGTCATTAACAGTCATTCTCCATTCTCCAACTTCCCAAGTCCTAGACAACTTCTAACCTACTTTTTGTCTCTATAGGTTTTCCTATTCTGGGCATTTCATACAAACAGACTCATATATTATGTGGTTTTTTTTTTTTTTTGTAACTGTATTGTATTGTACTGTTTAGATATATATATGTACACACACACATATATATAATATTGTGTGTATATATATATATGTATATGTTATCACACACTAGAGACTTGTAATAACACAATCTTTCTATCTTACAGTTTCTACTGGCCACTGTTCCAGGCACAGCTTCATTAGGTTCTGTGCTCACCATCTCACCAGCTATAATCAAAGTGCTGTACAGGCTTCATTCTCATCTTTGGATTTGTTTAAGGAAGTGTCCACTTTTAAGGTCCTTTGGGTTCCTGGCAGAATTAATTTTCTTGTGGTTACAGAATGTATATCAACTTGGTTACCTGAAGCCAGTAATGAAGGAAGAGAGGGAGTCTACTGCTTCAGGTCTCCTGCTTCCGACCCTCTTTTACAAGTCTCACTTAATTAGGACAGACCACCTTAGATGTTATTCCTTTCTATTAGCATGAAGTTAACGGAACAGCGACCATAATTACATCAGCAAAATCTCTTAAATTTACCATAATCTGCTACTGGTTAGGTGAAAGTTATAGGCCCTGCCCACAGTCAAGAGATGGTTGCTACAGAAATTTACGAATACCAGGAATGAAGAATCATTGAAGCCATCTTAGAATTCTGACTGCCATATGCGGCTAAATTGAGATGTATCTATTCTAAGATGCATTTTCTGATTTAACTTTTACTTTTCCTAGCCACACTCATCAGGCTGGAAGTAGGGACTCAACCAAAGTATTCCTTTTATTAATTTATCCCTTTACAGGACCTCATTTAAAAATCTTCTACTAAACAAATATTAAATATGTGTGTCCTAAACACTAATTAGCTGGTAAAAGTTTAATAAGTGCCTCCTTAATGCCAATAAATAAATAAATAAATAAATAAATAAATAAAGCTTGCTTATACATATTATAACTTTTACTGATATAAGGATTATTCAGCACACAATTTTCAAATAGTAATAAAATATATATGCAATAGATTTTATTGTAGATTTCATATAACTGATGCTCACAGATAGCTTTTGATATTTTTGCTTATGTTAATAAGATAACATTGAAACAATTAAGGCATATGTTGGATTTTCCTCACTTACCAATGATACTAGTACTTTTTGTTAAATCCAATCATCATTTTTTAATATGACAGTAATATTGTCTCTCTCACTCTCTTGTTTCTCACTCTTTTTTTCTACTTACAAAAGTGGAAAGAACTACTACTTTCTTAAGTCTAAAGAATGAACAGAACAATAACTCAAACCCTGATTTGTAACACTTTCTGATTTCCATAGTATAATTACTCCCAGCCTGACCTATTTCAAGCTATTAAGGTTTAATCCATGAAAATGGACTTGGGAATAGATGCACAGTAGCACATCATTCTAGAGTACTTCCACTGAACAGTTAAAATATATATAATCTCAGAATTATAGATAATAAAATACAGCAAAACAGTATGTTGAATAATCATTACTATTGTTTTATATAATCTATTGAATTTTTATAGTTTAATTTTTATAATCTTATGCTTAAAAACTTCTATGTAGATCCCTGAAATTTTAACAATTATCTCGTCTTATTCTTTTTTTACTACACAAAGACAACAGCTCTCAGACTCTGTCACCAGTGAAAATGCACCTTTATGACAGATTATTTCTTCCCTCCCTCCCTCCCTTCCCTCTTTCCTCTCGGGCTCTCACTCTTTCTATCTTTCCTTCCACCTTTTTTCTTTTGTGTAATGAATTTCTCTATTATATAACCATGATCCATATCTTAATATATTAAAAAAAATAAAATTCTTATTATAAGAATGCTGTTTACTGTTTAAAACTTACAACCAGAACTTTTATAAAATGTCTTTGCCTTTCATTATTCATATATCTTAGCTTAGTTTGATGCCAAATATTTTATAAAGATCATGAATGAATTGTGCCTGTTTAACAGATATCACTTATTTTTTACATAGAGTTAACATTTAGAGGAATACTGCCTGATACTGCATCAAAATAAATATTCAATGGAATTAACTCAACCAGATTTTCATGTCTCTCTCTTTTTCTTAAAAGACCCAGAAACTGTGGCTTAGTTAACACTGTACTTTGGCTAAATGCATCTTGAAATGTCTGTTACGAATGTGGAGGACATCAAATAATTTCAATTCGAGACCACAATTGAAGCAGAAGAGACAGGAAAGAGGAGATGAAGAAAAAAGGACATCTGGACTGACCATCAAGAATATTCTTAATCCAAATTGTTTATCAATTCGAGGTTGAAATAAAGAATACCTAATGCTGGAAACTCTTAACAAATGTTATTCATGGAAAACATTATCTGCTATAATTTTTCAGATATGATGGCTTATCATAGTGGAATAATGTTTGATTTGAAGCTGAATGGGCAAAGTGAATATTATTTCACTATTGTACTAGTATTCTGGATCAGTTTATTTTTTCCTTTATTTTGGTATAAGGAAACATGAAATACTAGACACCTTAAATAGTACTATATAAAACAAATGTAGCATTTACTTCATCTCTAAAAGATACAATAAGGCCTTTCTCAGGTTTAAATGTGTCAAGTTGAGTATTGTAAGAGATAAACTGACTTTAAATAGACCTACCATAAAATCCTGTAATCCCACTCCTGGGCATATATCTGGATAAAAATGTGGTCTGAAAGGATACATGCACCCCAATGTTCTGTTGCAGCAATGTTTACAATAGCCAAGAGAGGGAAGCAACCTAAATGTCCATTGACTGAAGAATGGATAAAGATGTGGTACATAAATACAATGGAATATTACTCAGCCATTAAAAACAATGAAATAATGCCATTTGCAGTGCCATGGATGGACCTGGAGATTATCATACTAAGTAAAGTAAGTCAGACAGAGAACGACAAATATCATACGATATTGCTTATTGTGGAATCTAAAAAAAATTTGATACAAATGAACTTATTTACAAAGCAGAAACAGCTTCACAGGCTTAGAGAATGAACTTATGGTTATTGTGAGGGGAGGATGGCGGGAAGGCACAGTTAGGGAGTCTGGGATTGATGTGTACACACTGCTATATTTAAAATGGATAACCAGCAAGGACCTACTGTATAGCGCAGGGAACTCTGCTCAATATTACGTAACAACCCACATGGGAAAAGAATTTGAAAAAAGAACAAGATACTTGTATGTATACAGTAACCGAATCATTTTTCTGCACACCTGAAACTAACACAACATTTTTAATCAACTATATTCCAATATAAAATAAAAAGTTAGCAAAACAGAGTAGTTCAAAAGTTCAGACTTGCTCACTAGACAGTAATGGCCTCAATTAAATGCTCACAATGCTTAAAAGTTTACTTTATAACTCTGTGCTTCAAATTTAAATAAACTGATGCATTAGATTTACAAAATATGTAAAACAGATTAGATGTCAAGTATATATACTTGTGTATTTGTATATTCTGGACTCTGAAAGGAAGCTTTGGATCTGGCTATATTTGGAATTATATAAACCAACAGTAAGTCTAACATGATATAGTTTTAATCAGTTCAAAATGCCATCTACAAAGATTATCTGATTCTATTAGCATTTGTCTCTTTAAATCTGATCTTTGCTAAATATATGACTTTCTCTTCTGCATTTACACACTGTCTTATCACCTAGGAAAGTATCTGTCAGTTATTCAAGATTATATTACCCTCCCTTGTGACCTTTTACATAAAGATGCCACAAAGCTTCCTTCCTTTCTGTTTCATGTTAGAGCCACTTCCTTTATATTTGTCTCCATTTCTCGTTATAAGAGATATAGCCAAACAAAAGATTGTTTTGGATACATCTTGTTATGTAAAAAAGACAACTGGACATTAAAGCATACCTTTCCTGCATGTATTTGAGTCTTCAAAAAAGTTTCCAGAAGCCAGGCAGCCCACCTTATTCAAATAGGCATATCGATGGTACACTTTCCTGCCCTTTGTACACCTGGCTTCAAAAAAGAAAAAATTATTAGGAATTTGCATTAAAAGGAATAGTCCTAATTTTACTTAAACTGCCATGCTTGTGAACATTACATGTTGAATGATGTATTCTGCCTTGCGTGAAAACTTTAAGGACTGCAGCAAATGTGCAGCAGAAAACCAAATGATATGGTATTTCTCATTTCAAAGCTAGGGGAAAGATGTACTTACAGAACAAAAACCTCAGTTGGTTCTGTTAGGGAAATAATATGTATTTTTAAAAGACAGACTGCTATTAGGGTCTACTGTGTCAATAAAATATCCTTTGCTCTATACTTAATGGTTTTCAGTGAATTCAGAGAGAGAATCTTAACATTATGATCAATCAGGTCAATTACAGGGTTGGGGTGGGGTAAACGATAGTATTATTTGCATGATAAACTTTTTTTCGTCCCTTACACTGCTTCAAACCTGCACCTGCTTATGCAGCTGCAGATAAAAAAAAAAGCAGCAAAAAGCAGAGTTTTAGAAATACTATGGTGAATTACGACGACAGGAAGGGGTTAAAGAGAGCAAGATTCTAGGTCATGAAGTGCATTACACCAGCTAGCTATTAATCTATATTTGCTTCTGTTCAACTTCTTTTTGCTAGAGATGTATGGAGGATGTGAGATAACAAATACAAAATCAGGTGTTTCATAATACGATAAAATGGAGTCATTACAAAAACCATGTCTAGAAAAGTACCATAAGCACATCTCCATGCAGATGAGCAGAACAAATGAGATCACTGAACCAACAGTAATGCATTTCTCAAACTGATATGTTTTCTATGAGAAAGCTTTTATTCCTGACGAAAGGTACTGGTGATTTATTGCTCAAAATATTTCAAACTATAACAGGCTTTTAAAATATCAGATGTTTACTAAAATGGAGATTACATATACAGTCTGTGTAAAAAGAATATGTTGTCACACATAAAAGATAACATTCTTGCTTATGGTCTGTAATAACTCTTAGTTGTATCATCTTAAAAAAATTATATGGTTGAAAACAATCATTAAATTTTCAAAAAATTCTGCCATCGCTTTTCTGATACATAATGATAGAAAATTTTATTTTCTGTATTTTAGGTAAGATATGTGTGTGTTTCAGATATTATATATTTATATATAAGTTAAATAAGAATGAAATATCTAATGATAAAATAGTTTTATCTAATGATAAAATAGTTTTAAATGTATTAATGATCAATTTTCTTTGCCTCAAAAATAAAGCTATTATTTATAGATAACTATATTTATATCTATAGATATAGATACCTATATCTATATGTATCTAGCTATCTATCTATCTATCTATCTATCTATCTATCTATCTATCTATCCAATACACAGTTCCAGCTAAGGTAAAGGAGTAACTGGAATCAAACTTGTCTTCCCATCATAGACAACTGTAAACTGAATGAAAAGCAGCGGTTCTTAGACATTGACAACAAGAGCACAGGACTATAATCCCTGAGAAAAGGGATAAAAATAGGAGAGCCAGGAGATGCCCCTAGCTTCTGCTCAGAAGTACTTTCTGGATTGAGGTGTACCAATCAGAGCACTAGATCTTGCTGACTTAAGAAGAGAGAGATTTAAGATCAAGGAGGAAATGATGGCTAGAATTACAGGCAGAGTAGCAAAGAAGGGATCTACACAGAGAAACAGCTACAGAAATCTGCAAAGGGGGTCATCTTGATACATGTGCTGAATGATGAGGTATGAGTGCACAGAGTGAGGAATAATGACAAGAGTGTTAAAAACTCAAAAATGTGCAGAACCCACAGAAAATTGGGCAATAATTTGAGTTCCAGCCGGGCACAGTAACAGTCTTCCTGGAATATTCAGTTCAGACCTGAGTAGGGTCACAATTTAGTAGTAGGACTAAAGTGTTCTTGGATTAAAGGCTACTCTAGACCAGTCCTGATAAAGCTTAAGAACAAGCCTCAAATTGTTAAAGTTCATGTTTCAAAACTCTTTAAAGGAAGACAGTAAAACTCAACATTCAACAATACTAAACAGTCAATGTTCTATATCTCATCAAAATTAAGAACCACATATAACTTCTTGTTAAAAAGATGTGAAAAGAACAATATTTGGAATTAAAAAAAATTCTGGCTGGAATTAACAGACAGTTACCAAAGAAGAAAGGATCAGTCAACTTGATGACAAAGCAACAGATATTATCCAAACTGAAACATACTCACACCCACACCCACACACCCCTTACTAGGGTGAAAAAATGAGCAGAGATTCTGATTCTATGACTAGTGGTAACATAAGAGACCAGTCTAATTAACAGATGTGTAATTGTGGACCATGAAGGCAATAAAAAACTATAGCAAGATAAGAACAAAGATAACACACTAAGAACCATTTTAATCTCATTGATGAAAATCAATAATAAAGAGAAAAATCCTAAAGGTAGATAAGAGAAAATATATAGATATATAAAGAGAAAAAATTATAAAAATTACTACTGAATGTAATTTTTCATCAGACATATGCAAGCTATAACACAATGGAACAATATCGTTAAAATGCTAAATTTTTTTTACAAAACAAGACAAAAAAATCCACATTAAAATTTATACTTGAATATTCACATAAACTTTATTTATAATCACTCCAAACTAAAAATAGCTCAAATTACATTCACAGGTAAATGTACAAAACAAACACATTGCGGTATGCCCATAATTAGAGCATACTCTATAATAATAAATAGTAAATTCCTGCTACATGCAAGCATACAGATTTATCTCAAAAACACCGTGATACTCAAAATGATATGGACACACAAGTGAACATAATATAATATTTCATTTCTATGAAAATCTAAAAAAGGAAACATTAACTTATAGTGACAGATATAACATCAGTGATTGCCTTGGTCTGGGGATTGACAGAAAAAGGTGATAGAGGAACTTCTGCGGGTGATAGAAACAATTTTAATGCTGGTTACACAGGAATACGCATTTGTCAAAACTCTTCAAACTCATACATTTCATTTCAAGAAACTCAGGCAAAAATCTATAGTCAGGAAAATAAACACTTAGAGGAAGTATTTTGGGGTCAAATAACACAATTTAATGTTCTTAGTGTGAAAACAAGGTACTGTAATAAGTCTGTTGAATCTGGCATTAGTGATGGGAACTGGTGGCCTACAAAATGCGAACTGTTATTTTAGTATATTTTATTCCCATTTTATAACCCATGCTATGAATCCAGAGTAAACTTTATTAAATGATTCTCATAACTTTACATGAAACTAATTTATAGGATATTTTAATTTGAATGAGCAATGGTTGTGTTCGTTCTATTGAGCTGCACTAACAAAGTGCCATGGACTGGGTGGGTGGCTTAAAATCAACAGAAATTTACTTCTCACAGTTCTGGAGGCTGAGAAGTCAAATATCAAGGCCGTGGCCGATTCCGTGTTGGTGAGAGCTTGTTTCCTGATTCATAGACAAACATTTCCTGTGTCCTCACATGACGGAAGAGGTGAGGAAGCTCTTTGGGGTCTCTTTTATAAGGGCAATAATCCCATTCATAAGTGCTCCATGCTTAGGACTTAATCACCTCCCCAAGGCCACACCTCCAAATAACTTCACATTGGGGATTTGTTTCAACATATGAATGGTGGGGGGGGGGCATAAAATGTAGTCAATATCAATTCTTTACTATTGCCATTAATTACCTTAATTTTCACACATCCTCTTGTTCTAATTTCTGTTGTGTTGAACAGATCAATCCGTTTGTTTAATTCTATTTGGTCTGCTCTTCTCTAGCTCTTTCCAAGCAGATGCAAGCATTAGCATTGCATCAATCGCAATTCTTTACAGTCCACCAGTTAAGCCTACTCTACCTTGAGAACTGCAAGGAACCTTTGGCACATAGGACTCTGTCCAAACCCCTGCACTGCGAGACCTGACCAAACTCTAGCATAGCTTCGAACAGCTTAAGACCCTGTCACCAGCAGGAATCTAGCCCCCTTTAAAATGCCTGCCTGAGAAAGCATGAGGCTGCCCAAAGAATTTGACATTTCTTCCAGCCAATATCTCCCTTTCCTAGAGCATTTATTTAAAAAAACAAAACAAAACAAAACAAAACAAAACAAAACAAAAAGCAGCTTACAGTTTTTTACATTCTACCACTGTTTCTTTGAGAAATATATGTATTTATCTCCTACTACGCAGGATTGTCTTTCTCAAGAACCTGAGAAATATCTGTCAGGAAGGATAAGGTCTCTGTCTCCCAGACTCTCTGGCAGGATAAAATTCCTAACTTCAACGCCAGTAACAGATAAAGCTGGCCTAAGTACAGGTATACTGACCAACCCTGACTCATCATACTGAGACCTGACTTGCTCCCTCCTCACTCCCCTTCTCTCCTTTAAAGCGCCAGTCACCCTTGCACACATTGGAGTGAAGCTCAGCTCTTTCCCCTACTGTCATTAGTTGCAGAACAGAATCTACTTTCACCACTTTAATGTTTAGCTTTATTTATTTTTGATCAAATAGAGTTAAATTAATGATGTAACATAATAAGTTAAACATACAAACAATTCTTCAAAACTGACAGATGAATAGACATCATCTTCAAAATTACTTCCATTTCAAACCTTAAAGTGTATCTATAATGAGTACTTTACTCAAATTAACAAACAATATAAAATCAAGCTTTCATTAAAGTTAATAACCTTCAAAATCCACTTTATTGAAAATCCACTTTAATAAATTGTTATTGAACATTCAAAAACTTTGAGTTAACCTGTAACAATACGTTCTTTCTGCTTGCAACCATTTATAAATATCTGTTAACTTTATACCATTCTTTATTCCCAAGAATCTAGTGAAGGCAAACATAACTTCACTAGATACAGAAGAGGAAAATAATAAAGCACTTCTGACAATTCTAAAAAGCAATGCATTGTATATTATTTAAAAATCATATTTTAAGAATATTACTAATAGAATTTGAATCATGTACATGAATTACTTGTTTCATATTATTTAAGAAATAGACATTAATAATATGAATTTAAAAAAGGCAGTTGTTTTTCCAAATTCTGATGAACAAAAGATTCTTTAAGAATTTTTAGGTCTATTAAAAATTATCCCATGGTTGCAAACCAATTAGAGTAAATAACTAGACTCTTCTTTGGGGCTATTTTTACATTTAATTCTAAATCTTAACCCTGTCATATTTATTATTTTTAAAATATTTTCTATTTTTTCATATATTTCATTTAAAAATTAGTTTAATCAGGTTAGTTTGTGGTTTTAGAGTCTTTGCAATAAGTAGTAATCTAGATTTATTTTTTTAAGTCAAGCGACAGCATCTTTTGCATTTATGAGTAAAAACATAAAAAAGATGGATAGATGGATGGATGGACAGGTAGGTATAGTATATTATGGACAGCAAGCAATTATTATAAGAGAAAAATAACCTGACTGTGCTGATTAAAATAAAACATTTCTGCAAGACAGAAATTATAATTGCTTTGCTGAACTTAAGCTGCACTTTATATCCTGAATAAATTAGGCCATTATTATTCTATGTTCAAATTCCTAAGGGTACCTTGCCTTTGGTTTGTATCTATTTAATTCAGATCAGTTAGTGAACACCTTTGGTTAATGTCATGATATTTCCATTATAGAATTCAAACTCTGCAGAAAGAAGTGTGTCAAGTTGCTACCCTTCGGTGAAGGTGCATTCCATTAAAGACTCTTTGATTTTGGAGATTCTTTAGAACGTGTTTCAAGAGCAGAAGTTATTAAGAAACACTGTACAAAGGTACAATTGATTCATAGAATCTCTTTCTTGCTAACATGTGCTATTTTTGTACATTTATCTTTTCTAATAAAGTCTTTCATAATTTTTCTTTTTCTTCAATTGTCCTGTTCCAATCCATTGTCTTGCACTCCCCTATCCAATATATTTACCTGTCACATTTTTATTATTTTCCAATGAATCCTATGAAGAAGAGCTATTTCAGTTGAGTAGAGCTCACAGTATTCATTATAGCCAATCAATTGTGTGAGTAGTGGTAATGAATAATCAGAATATGTGAAAAATTATCAAAATAGCAAAGAGTAATAAATATAAATGAGACAGGACTAATCATTCCCTGAATATTGTGAGAATAATATTGCCCTTGATTTCATATGAAATGAAAATTACAAAACACTTATCAATTTGTTTTCTCCCGAATACAAATGACAGAACATATAGGACGTTTTTGTGGATACAGAAAATAGAAAATACTAGGTAAAAGTGGTCCATATAAAGCTTAAGTCATAAATTTAAAGTGTTTGTAGTCATAAGGAATTTTGGCCTCAGATGTTTTAGAAATCACATTTAGAAGCTTGCAAACACTTGATATGCTTGAGAGTTTATTTTTTTCCTAGTTTACTAAACTCATGGGCAAGGATCCCACTGAGAACAAAGTATTATTATTCATTAGTTCATTTTGTTGACCTTGAGATGCCAGCACCATGTGTACAGCTAGCAATATTGTAGGTAAATTAAAAAAAAAAAGAAGACAGAAGAAGTAAGTAAAATGCATAAGTAGGAAGAAACGTTAAGAAAAACGTTCTTTTCCTGAGGCTTGAGGTAAAAGATTAGATTATACTTTGCAGAATCAAGGGCACATAGGAATGGCACACAATGATCATGATTTATGGAAGTATTTGGAAGGTAGAAAATCAATATATATTCCAAAAGTTCTGATTTGTTCAGAATAATCTGAATTGCTCCCTCTCCTCTCACATCACACTGGCTTAAAATACACATACACACACACAGACACACACACACATTTAATGTCAGAATACTTTATTCTAATTAAAATAAAGATTTATGCGTGCATTTAGCTTCAAGGCTTAAATATAAAAACCATTTCTAGGCTACTTCATTTAGAATTCTGAAATTTAAATACCTTAATAGTATTTGGTTCTGGAAATTTTAAGAATTAAAATTGATGAATCACTGATCTAAGTTTAAAATGCTCTGGATCCTTAGGCAGAATATAACCTCAATCCTAACTTCCTGTTGTTTCCTTTTCTCCCAGATTGTTGAAATCATTAGCTAAAGAATGATAAAAGGAAAAAAAAAGAAAACAAACAAAAAAAAAACGCTGGCTTATGAGGTCATAGGAGCAAAGAAATGATAATGAACCATTTCATGAATTTTATTAAGACAAAATCTATTACATGGCAGGGTGTAACTTATATAATGGCATTTGCTATGTATCAATATTTTAAGCTCCTCAAAATATTTAAATGCCTTTCTGTTAGCAAGGCATTTGCATTGGAAATGTTTTGAATTCACTGTTTCTGTATGTTTCATTCTCCATGGATCCACACCCAAACATTTAAATAAGTCATATCACTTGCAGTTGACCATTCAGAAGTCTCTATCTTCTAAAAAAAAAGCATTAACTCAAATTTATATAGCTATTTTTTATACATTTCCAAATGTCAGTTGTCTCTTGAAAAAAGATGAATTTTTAAAATATTAGCAAGTGCACAATTTAATTGGGTGGATGACAACATTGGTTGTCCACAATCAGGCACCTATCCTAAATAGAATAGGACTTTAAAAAAAGTCACCAGAAAAGAGAAGGTTAAAAATTGAAGACTGAGATTGAAATATCGGCAATGGGCATTACTGAAATGCATTCTCTACTGCAGACTCCATCGATGACAATACATATGGGATACACCATAGGTATAGACTCTAAAATCTTGCAAGTCAGTACATAACACTTTTTTCATCTTGATTTGTGATTTCATCTTGATTTGTGAGTAGTATCTTAGACCTGACTAGAAAATTCCTTGGTGGCTGCCTTTCTTCCCTCCCTCACCCCATCTTCTTATGTGTGTTGTTGCATAAGAAGTATAAGGTCAAACTAATTCTCTCATTTTTGATGTTAACTTTTGTTTTCCGTGTCTGGAATTTGTATGGTTTGTCACTTGAATTTTAGAGTCCAACACTTTTACCAGTATTTGTGCTCAACCCTGCTAAAACTGAATTAGACTTTTAAATCTTTTGACTCAAAATCTTTTTAAGTTAAATAAAATTGCTTCTACTATTTCTGAAAAGTTCCGTTTTCCACCGTATCTTTTTATTCTTCTAAATGTCCATCCCTTGCATTTTAATTTTTTTGCATTGCTTTAATTTTCTTATCCTTTTTCATTATTTTTATTTCTTTATATTTTGTATTATTTATTGAACTTGATCTTTCAGAATACTAATGTGGATCATAATAGTAACATCTACTGGAATAATTGCATGTGGACACATTACATTGTAAAAGTATGTTTTTATTCCACAAATATTGGTTCTAATGTAGTAATGGAAATGCTCAATATTTTCCCACCTTTTCCTCTTCCTCTTCTTTCTCTTTTTTTCCTCCATTATTCAGTTTGTTACCTGTCTTTTCCAAAGCTTATTCTTCTAGCAACAACTTTTCTACTGTTTTGCTTAATTTTCCTCTGTGAGCCTGATAGGTCACCTTAGGTTTAATGCTATATTCTTTTCAGATATTCATAACACAATTTATGTTTGCTACTCAAATATAGCTCTTTTTTTAAGCTCTTTGTTGGATTATAATTGCTTTACAATCTTGTACCAGCTTTTGAGGTACACCAAAATGAATCAGCTGTATTTATACATATATCCTCATATCCCCTAATCCCACTACTGGGCATATACCCAAAGAAAATCATAATCCAAAAAGAAATATGTACCATAACGTTCATTGCAGCACTATTTACAATAGCCAGGACATGGAAGCAACCTAAATGCCCATCAACAGATGAATGGATAAAGAAGATGTGGCACATATATACAATGCAATATTACTCAGCCATCAAAAGGAATGGAATGGAGCTATATGTAATGAGGTGGATAGACCTAGAGACTGTCATACAGAGCGAAGTAAGCCAGAAAGAGAAAAACAAATACTATATGCTAGCTCTGGTTTTTAAGCAGTAGCAGTCGCTGTTCTCCAAGCCAGCAATGGCCAGTCTGAGTATTCTTTAGAAGCAGTTTCTCTGCTATCCAGTTTTTCAGCTGCCAAGTTTAGAGCTGTTTCATTTGACTCTGTTGCTGCCCACAAACCCAAAGTCAAGCTTAAATTCACCAGGTGCATCCTGTCTACAAACAACTGCCAGTGATGGAATTCAGAGGTGAGAGCAAGAAGCATTTGTTCAAAATAGATGAAAGCAGCTTTCTGGCAGTATAACTTTAGAATTATGCTGTGCCTTATATATGCAAGCACTTTAATAGTATAAATTGTATAAATTGTAGGAATATTTATTAAGCTTGTAGTATGTGTTAGTCACAGAGAACATAGTCTTAAGACTTTGGTTGTTAGAAACAAGGAGCAAATGGAAAGTAAAAAAAAAAAAAAAAGTAGTGCTTTATGCATACTTCCTATACCTTCACACAAAGTATTAAAAAGATAATTTTTAAAGGCAGTGATTCAATAATATTATTGATTTTTATTTCAGAGATTACACTTTTTTTCTTCTTTGCGTGGAGGTAAAAAGTAAAATAATTATGGTACAGTTCTGTGCCTGTTTTAATTCATACTAAATTGCCAGCACTTTTACTCTTCATTGCTTTGTACCATCAGTGAAAAAGCCAATATAGTAAAAAAGAAAAAAAAAAAAAGGCAAAATCGGTCTTGGTAGTGTTATAAAAATAGTTTTTACTTGATGAAACCCCACCTCCCACCAAAAGAAGGACCACCAAGGATCCAAGGACCACCAAGGATCCAAGGACCACAATGTCCTCAGAAACATTAGGTATCACCAGGTACTGGCACCAGGTTAAGGGGGGGAGGTAGTTTGCCCAAAGAAAGGAAAACCAAACCAAAACCAAAACCAAAACAATGGAAAAAACAGAAGCTGAAAGGTGCTAACACATTTCTCTGAATCTCAATTTTGTCCTGAATTAGCAGTGGCCATCTAACTAATACTGGATAATTTATAATACCTCACAAATATGAACACTTATCACAGGCATGCTCTAGACATTTACTGTACTTTAGTAGGTTCATTTCTAAAATGTATAATTCCTAGAGTTTAATTTTTTTAAAATATATAATTTTCTTTGATTTTCCTGGTGTCCTTAAAGACAACTATTTTCACAAATCATTTATATGCTGTACAAATAACAATAAAGAAGGGTTAATCTATAAGAGTTTACTTTCTAAACCACAAAATAAAGCAAATATAAAATAAACCATGTTAACTTTACATTCCTGACCCAGGGAGGACCTCTCTACATAGCTTTTCATTTATACTATTTCTCAAAACAGTTTCATTATACTTCAGCTTATCAGAAGAAAAAAATTTCCATCATACATTGTAGAGCTGGTGGTGCTTTCAATTTTCTTCACCATGTTAGTGTCCCACCCAGCAAGGAAGGGTTTATGTATACAGATCACCTCTGACTTAGAGCAAATGATAATTTCTCAATGTCTAAAACCCACTCCTCTGAACTAGTATATGTGCTCTATTGTCATCTATATCAGTATTCATTAAATGTTATTCCGCTGTCCTCTAATATGTGTTGTTGCATGAGAGGTATAATGTCAAACTAATTCTTTTTCTTTTGGTGTTAACCTTTGTTTTTCCTATCTAAATTTTTTAGTTCTTTTTTTTTTTTTTTTTGCTTCCATTTTAGAGTAAGATTTTTTGCCAATATTTCTGCTCAACCTAGATAAACCAAATTCGCTAACTTGTTAAATTTTTTAATGGTGTTAAATCTTACTTCTGCCTGCTCAAATCCACTTTTGAAACCCTCTACTGAAATTTTCATTTCAGCGATTTTAGTTACTTTTCAGCTCCAAATTTTTTCTTTCAGGTTCTCTACCTTTTTATTGATATTACCACTTTGTTCACATATTGTTTTCTTGACTTCATCGATGTCTTCCTCTAGTTCTTTCAGCACCTTTAGGATAGTTGTTTAAAGTCTTTGGTAGATGTGGCACGTCTTTCTTAGAGAAAGTTTCTGTTGTTTTATTTTTCGTCTTTAAACGTTACATACTTTTTTGTTTCTTTGCATGCCTTGTGATTTTTTTGTTAAAACTGAACATGTGAATCTAATAACGTGGTTTCTTTAGATACTGGATTCTTCTCCTTCCCAATGTTTTCAGTTTTGTTTCGATTGCTATAGGCTGTCTTTGTGCCAAATGTCAGCCTGAGGTGTAAACCTAAGGTCTTTTTGATTCTTCACCTTTTCCTAAGTATGCAGAGTCACTTTTTAATTTCCTCTGTATATAGAGTTATTTTTCATTGTCCCAGTCTTTAATGTCTTGCTCTCAAAAGTGGGAAAAAAGAAAAATGAAAAGGGGAAAAAAAGCATCAGGCTTTTAAACTCCCTGGAACTCACTTTAGCCATATGGGGAGAAATTTAAACAATAGGGAAAGATGCAACAACAATGGCTTCCCAACAATCAGTGATTTGAATACGAATCCCCAATATCTGAAGCATAGGATCCTAAGTATCCACTCTGGTTCCCACTACCTGCTTGCAAGCTGCTCCAGGAAAACTTGCTCTGCTGCTTGCATGGGAGTAAGGCATTGGGCATGGGTAGCTACTGCTGAACTAAGAGCTAAAATTGACCAAAATTAACAACAGTTCACCAACTAAGTGTTCCCCTGGAAGTGGCAAGCATTTAAAAACTACAGAATTCCAAAACCATCACATCTGACAAATTATGCCAGTGTAATTGAGTGGGCAGATGGATTTCTGATGCTTCCTACTCTGTCAGCTTCCTAGAACCCACTGACAATTACTTGTTATTTTAAAAAATAAAATTATATCAAGAGCTTTCACACAAAGAAAACTGCAGGCCTGGATGGTTTACCAAACATCTAAAGAATTAACAATAGAAACGGGGCTTCCCTGGTGGCCCAGTGGTTAAGAATCTGCCTGCCAATGCAGGGGACATGGGTTCGATCCCTGGTCTGGGAAGATCCCACATGCCACAGAGCAATTAAGCCCATGAGCCACAACTACTAGCCTGAGCTCTAGAGCTCACAAGCCACAACTACTGAGCCCACATGCCACAACTCCTGAAGCCTGCATGCCTAGAGCCCATGCTCTGCAGCAAGAGAAGCTACTGCAATGAGAAGCCTGTGCCCCGCAAGGAAGAGTAGCCCCTGCTTACCACAACTAGAGAAAGCCCTTGTGCACATGCAGCCAAAAAATTAATTAATTAAAAAAATATATAAATAATACACAAAACCTTTGTAACAACAGAAGAGGGAATGCTTTCCAATTAATTTTAGTAGGTAGCCATAACTCTGATAGCAAGAATAGATTAGGATATTACAGGAAAAGAAAATCATAGATCATTATTCTTCAGGAATTCATATGCAAAAATAAATAAAATCATCCCAAAACATTAACATACTACTGGTAATAAAATACAAAAACATATAAAGTAATATAGTATAACCAAGATGAGTGATTCTTAGAAATAATGATTGGGTTAACATTTGAAATCAGACAATGCAATTCACCATATTCATGGACTTAAAAAAAACAGCTGCAGAAAAAGCACTGACATAACACAGCAGCTATTCATGATATTTCATCAGATATCCAATCTGATAAAAAGATCTATGGAAAACCGAAACTAATATCATATTTGTTGGCAAAAATACTAATATTTTTCTGTAAGATCAGGAATAAGTTGAAGATTCCTCTTCTTGTTACTTGTATTCAATAGTTATTGCATGTCTTAGCCATGATAAACAAAAGAACAATCCAAATATTTAATGACTTAGAAGGATGAAAGAAACTCTATTACAGATGGTGCAATTTTGCAAATAGAAAATCCTAAGGCTCTATCCCAAACTATTAGAACTAATAACAAATTAACAATGTTGCTGCACATAAAGGAATTATACAAAAGTAAAATAAAGTCCTATATGCTAGCCAAAACGAAGATTAAAAAATAAAATTGATTCAAATTACAATAGCATTTAATGCTATAAAATGCTTCAGAAGCTTAACAATATATGTCTAAGGTCTCTAAACTATTCATAAATTAAAGAAAAACTACAAAAAATGAAAAGTTATTCAACGTATATTGAAACATTCAATGTGGTTAACATGTTAATTCTTCCCCAAACAATTCATAAGTTCAACTCAATTTTTATAAAAACTGGCAGATTCTAAAATATGTATGAATATGCAAAAGATCTAAAATAGCCAAAATAATATTGAAATAAACAAAATGAAAGAAATCAGACTTTTCAATTACAAAGTATATATACAGCTGGATTAATCAATACACAAAACTGAAAAACTGAACTCCTTTAAGATTAAAATATTTTGCTTTTGCAAAAGATGCTATCAAGGATATAAATATACAGGTCAGAGACTAGGAGAGAGAATATTTTCCAAATATGTACTGGATAAAAGACATATCCAGAACATATAAATAATTTTTACAGAAAATAGAATAGCCAAATTACTTGAGTTCCCTCTCTCTGACACATACACAAACACACATAAACACACATATGCACACGCGCACACACACACACACACACCCGTACACATAGAAAAATTTCCAGGAACGTGAGTAACAGCTTAATATTATTCTCTAATAAAAATGCAGATCAAGCCATAGTAAGATTATTCTGCATACCATTAGGAATGACTAATATGAAAAAGTGACTACACTAGACATTAATGAGAAGAGGAAGAAACTGGAATATTGTTGCTATTCTTGTACATGAGTAAACATATAGCTACACTGACACATAGCAAACGCTATGTCCTAGGTATTTATTCAAGAAAAATGAAAACATACCTCCACAAAAGTCTTGCACAAGAATCCTCACAGCAGATTTGTTCAAAATAGCAAGAAACTAGAAAATTATAAAATGCCTATCAAGAATAATACAGTAAAGTGTGATAGTCATAGAATAGAATATTACTCAGTATTTAAATGATGAACTAGTAATACTTGCATGGACATGCACGAACCTCAAAAGTATTACACTGAGAAAATTACTGAGTGGATAAAGTCAGACATAAACTGTATATGATGTATAATTACATTTATATGAAATTCTAGAAAAGGCAAAACTCATTTATGGTAATAAAAATCAGAGCAGTGTTTGACTAGGCGTTGGGGAAAGTGTTTCACTGGAAAGGAACATGAGGGGACTTCTGGTGTAATATAAATGTTTCATTTCTTGATAGAGGTATAGATTACGTGGGTGTTATACATTCTCCAAACTGTAAACTACATCTCACAATTAATAAAAAGGAAATAGTATCAATATCTTCATTCATCCATCCATTTATTTATCTTTTTATCAAACTGTTAAAAATAAAAGACCTTACTTAGATCTGAAATGTTAGAGACTATATTCAATATATTACACATTGATTAAATTAAATCAGTACCTAATATACATGGAATTAGAAATCAATCTTTCAAATTTTATTTGAAAACTGTAAACAGGTTTTCCTTTTCTTCAGTGTTTCTTATTATACTGAGATCTTTTACTTCCCAATTCCTCAGGAAAGCTGCTTAGGACAAATAAGCCAATTGCATCATTTAAAATGTGTTTTATTTTGTAAACCTTAGCAAAGTGAACTTCTTGAGAGTAAAAATTTTTAAGATTAATCAAGATAAAATTTATGTATTTGAAAGAGAAAAGTTATTGTTTTACTAAAGGAAATGTGGTTCCCAATCAAAAACAAAAAACAAAAAAAACAAAAAAAGTCCAGCAAAGAAAAGCATGAGGCTTATTCATAAACAACAACTTGAGACAATTATTCATGAACCAGTCTTCAACCTAAAAGAAATAATTCAACAAATTTGCAGGAGCAAAAGATCTGGGGTTAATGTAACTTGATTCCTGAACCAAATTCTCTTCTGGTTCAAAGTCTAGGACAGGCGAAAAGGTTCAAGCAGTAGATCCTACTACACAATTAATCTGAGAGCTATGAGAAAATTGTTCTATTATTCCTTGAGTGTTGCATCAGTGGGTGTTAATGACATTTTGTGGAGGACAATTTTCAGTTTCAGGGGTTCATCTTAAACATTCACCCCAGTCATCGTGACAGCCAGAGAAGCATTCCCCACACATTTCCAAATGCCCACCTGGGAACATCTATTGCCTCCACCCTTTGTTTTCCTCCCCACCACCTTGGAAGCTACTAACCTAGAAGTTTCAGGAGACCACATTACTTTCAGGGAAACTCTACATTGGGTGTGTGACCAGCGTGGCAGAGAAAGACTTAATTTAAAGAGAGCTATGCTGGGAAAGAGACTGAATGCTATCTGTATTCCAATATTTGAATTACTATCATATGGAATAAAGCTGTCCCAGGAAAACTTAACCCAGTTTAACATAAAGACAGAAATGTACTACTCATCAGCAACAGCATTTAAAAGATTGTATTTAGCCATTGGAGGTTTTGTCCCAAACTTCATGCTGTACTGATTTTCTTTTTCCCTTTTTCTGAAGACTTACGACTTACAATATGTTTGGAATATTCTATCATTCTTTACATTATTTACTCTCATAACAATCTAGACTAGGAAGTATTTTTCTCTTTTCCACCTGTTCTTATATATATGTTTAAATCAAAATAGAAAATACTTGGCTAAATCAATATAAATAATGTTAATATTTTAATTGTAAGCCTTAAAAGAAATACTCATTACCAAGTAACTAATGCAATTCTCACTGTAAATAATGTTGCCTGAATATTGATGCCAAATTATGATAACTATCAATTTTTAAAATACACCCATTAATGAACTGGAGTCCTTTTAGTCTAAGTTGATCCTCTCTTACTGTAATTTGAAATGCTTCTTAAGCAAAGTCAAGTTTAATTCCTACTGTATTGAAATAAGGAAATAGAAGATGCTGAGATAAAGATCTCACCAATTTTATGAGCCTCTTATTTAAAAGCATCCTTAAACTCCTACAAATGATGTGTGTTTGGCAATGCTAACCACTGAAAGAGAAACTTTCTTCCATGGCTTAATGAGTTATTTTCTTTTTTACCTTTGAGTATTTACACACATTTGCTACTCATAGTTCTCCTCCCAATAGACTAGCCTTGACTCAGCCAGTGCATATGGTTGGCACCAATTCTACACTAGCAATAAGAACGAAAGGTTTCAGAAGAGGAAAAGGGTTCTTTCTCATTAGAGCGATACTATATTTTGAGCTCCTTAAACACATAAATTGTAATTTAAAGTAATATTCATGCATGGCTGCTAACAAAACAGCCATTTACCTCCTTCCACTTCCTTACTAAAAGAATCGTTATTATATCTGGGCTTTGGGTAACTGGTAGATGTTAATCAGTACAGGGCAACAACGGCACTTCTGTTCCCTTGCCAATGACTGGATTGACACAATTATGCCACATCTCTAGCCAATAACACCTAAGGATAAATCCAGTGCAGTTTCTGAGAAAACAGTTCAAGTAGGATATAGTACAGAAGCTAATACCTTTGAATATTGTGATGTGAGGATATGATGCTTAGAACTCATTGTAAAAGTATCAGTGTGAAGTCAAAAGAATTGCTTAGAAGCCAAAAGAGAAATTACTAAAACATTAAATCAAGAAATATTTCTTATATTGTATATGACATATTATCCTGTTTATTTCCTTGCCACATTCTGTTTCTTGAATCCAAAGACATCTTAATTGATGCACTGTAAATGCTTGTGATACTGTTTCACTATTATACAACCCGTAAGTAGAAAAGTAACTGAACATTTCAACCATGTAGTGTAATTAAAAAAAAAACTAAATAACTATCGTACAATCAAAATTTCTGTGCTTCAGAGCTCCTCTTCATCGCTCAACACAACAATATAAAATAAGTCTATCCAACACATTCCTTAATTTATTTACTGGGAAGCAGTAACTTTGGCTCTATAATAATACCAAATCTGATCATTTTCAGGAGCAATACTGAGATTGCCTTTTGCTTAATAAAGCTAAAGTCAGCCTAAAATTTCACACTGTTGTCTGAAGAGAAGAGCCTGCAAGTCTGTGCAAACCCATTTTTTTTTAAATCTGTGGTTTCCAGATACTTTATACACTTTAGTTAACAGTTGGCTTTGAGCAGTTCATTAATTTTTTTATCTGCTTTTATAGAGCTCCCATATTTTTCTGGTGCCTGCTCCAAGTAAGGCAGTACTTGTGTTCATATCTCCCCTTGAAAGTGTGTTTATTCTTAGATTTCAGGCTATTTGGTTGCCTTCCAGTCTCAGCTCTCTAATGCATTAAAGATTTCTTAGATTATCTTTTTTTCTCTTACTTTTAATGTCAGAGTGACACTCTTTAGTTTTTCACATTCTAAGTAGAAGGCAGAAAGTGCCGACTCCCTTTAATTAGGCCAACATAAACTTGATACTGAAAGAACATTAAACAGAAAAAAATCACACTTCCAACTCTGTTATAAACAGAGATGCAAAATTACCTCAGAAAATTCTTGCAAGTGGAATCCAGCAACAAACAAGGAAAAAAAGTCATTTTAATGACAAAAAAGAAAAAAAAAATCTAAAAATCACATTATGTGAAAGAGCTTTGTCTTGTAAATTCCAACTAAATGTTGAGATAAGTAAATTCTAAATAAATGAAGGCTATATCCTATTCACTGATTATGAGACCCTATGTTGGAAATATACAAATTTTCCCCAATCTGATCTAGAGATTAGGTAGGTGTACATGTGTGTGTAAATTGACAAACATATTTCTAAAATTTTTATGGAAATAGGAAAAATCAAAAATACGATAATCTTGAAAAAAGAGGAAAAGCTAGATATTTTAAAATAAGGGTTACCAGGACCCATTATAAAGTGATAGTAATTAAGACAATGTGATATTAGTGTGAATTTAGAAATTCTCTAATTTCTGTCAGAGAAATAGAGCAATGAAATAGAGTCCAATGAAAGATCACATATACATGGTCACCTGATTTGTGATAATTTTGACACTATAGTGCAAAGAGTGTAGCATGGACATTTTAATAAATGAAGCTTGTTAACTGAATTTTCATTTGGAAAAAAAATATTAACTTCTATCTATCACAGTACACAAAAGGACATTTCAGACTGCTTGCATATGTTCATATGAAAAGTAAAATTATAAAACTTCGAAAAGAAATATATGAGACTAATAACATTTATGACCCTAGAATAGACAAGCATTTCCTAGACACAAAAGTTACTTAAGGACTACTAAAATATTGATTTGGATATATTGAAATGAATAATTTATTTGTTATCAAAAGACAACCCTGAGACTAAACGTAGTCCATAGAGCAAGAAGAGATCAAGGTAGTACACACTTATGACAATGGACTAAAAAACACAATACATAAAAAGCATCCATATGCCAATTTTTTAAGACACAAAGGGGAGAAAGCCAATCCAAACTGATAATCAGCAAAATACAAAAAGAGACCACCTTAGGGGATGCCCAGCTTAATAATAAGGATAAGAAGAGGTACTCAATATTATTATTAAATAAATGTACACTGAAACCACAATATAATACCACTGCATCCATAACAGAATGGCTAAAATTAAAAAAAAAAAAGAAAATATGAAGTATGGACAAGAACACAAAATAATTGGAAATCTCATTTCCTCTTGGTAGTGGTGACTCGGGTGCATACACTGTGGAAAATCAAGTGGCAATACTTATTAAAGGTGAAAGTATGCATGGCTGTTCTGCAAGTGATTCTATTTCTAGGTTTATACATCCTGTAGTTTTGGTCTTCTGGAAGCCAATTTTGAGATGGAGGTTAGGGTGGAAATGAAATTTGGGAGTGTAAGAAGTTTATGAGAATCAATACTTATAAGAGAGAGTGGAAGAAAGCAGAGCCAAAAGTTGAGCTGCAAAGCAAGTTTGGACAAAGCCTGGACCAATCCTTTGGGAAGCTCTGGAAGGAGAAGTTCCTGAAAAAACTGTCTCAGGACAGTTTGAGATGGCCCAGGCCTCCATATCTTCACCTCATTCTGTATTGCGATGCAGGCTTCCCAGGAAGGGCCTGACCACAGGCAAAGCAGCTCTCTGTACCTGGGGCAGACCATGAAGGAGGGAGCTGTTTGCTGACCAAAGGCCTTGCAACTGGCAGCGCGCTCTTCCTGGGTCTGGGCTGGTGTGTCTCAGTGTCTACCACAGCATTCAACGGAAATGCATGCTTGTGTTCACACGTGCACACACACACATGCACACAAACTAGTAAAATGATGCAACAGCACTGTGAATAGCAGCTAAAAACTAGATAGAAATAAAAGGTTCATTAACTGGCAGATGCAATAGGTATGGTTCTCACAAAGACAATACTGAGATAGACTCCAGACACAAAGAGTAAAATACGTATGAATTTATCTATATAAAACTTAGAAACAGGAAAAACTAGTTTGGTTATTAGGAAGTTGACACTGAGGAAACTGGTTACTGCAAGTGAGTAGAAGGGGCTTTTGTTTCATTTTGGTGATGTTTTATGCCTTGATTTGGGAATTGGTTATATTAGTGCATTTATTTTGTAAAAATGCACTGAACTATACACATTTTTTATTGTACTTCTTTCTAAACACTTTATTGTAAAGATTTTCAGACACCCAAAGTATGTGAAGTAATTTTATAATGAACACCAATATGCCCATTGCCTCTGTTATACCATTAATGATTTAATTTTATATGGCTTTTCCATAATAAAATGTCTTCTAAATAGCAATTTCCATGGAATTTTATATTGTCTTTTATAAATCATGCATGCAATATATTCTTCTTTAAAATTTAGTATCAGTTATTACTGAATATTCTTAAGAATCTTTGATACCTGGAGTGTTGTTTTTTTTTTTTTTTTGAGGAATATATTCGTGTGTATGTTTATGTAGAGAATATATATAGAGAGAGCGAATATACAATGTGTGCATGCATATATATAAGAATATATATTTGAGAATGGATGCATACTGAAACACACACACGGCCACAGCATATGCCCATAGCTCAAAAGCTTATAAATGTATTTTGCAAGCTACTTAACTCATACAGAGCTAGGTATACACAGAGTTTTGAGTCCCAGAACTGTTCTTCATATGACATCCTGTATTGGAAGTGAAATAAAAATTATTTCTTGATGATCTAGTTCAGAATGATACAAATCTTTGGATAAATAATTCAATTTTAAAAGGTACATTAAAAATGCATTTATGATATGATTTTTGTGAGGTGAAAGAAAACAAATGTCTGAAATAATGGAATATGACTCATCAGAAGCATTCTCCCTCAGTGATGCCTTCTTAAGGCTATTGCAGAATGAGAATTACAATATTATTATATGACTGAAAGACAAATGGTTTAAATTTCTGTTCCTATTTCCTTGTTCTATAGAGAAAAGAAGATGCACAAAGAAAGAGTATCAGGAAGCTTAATACTTAACAATAGTCCAAGGTTTTTAAAATGATGTGCATGGCAGTGTTATTCATTCTCCAGGCCTATTGTGAATTTTTCTAAATTGCTTGTAGTAGAAGCGTAAGGAACTTAGAAATAATCCACATAAATAATATAAATAATAAATTTCTACTTAGTGAATCATGTATCTAAGACAAGCACTTGCTATAATATATGTATTGTTTTTTTTTAATCCTCTCCATTACCCTGTCAGCTTATGTGAACAAGATGCTTTAGTGCAAAGCTTCACAGTGTGACTTCCTCTGCTTCAATTGCTACAGACACCTAGCTGTCCCAAACTCTTCAATTATTTATTTATCCTTCATTTATCTATATCTCAGCAGAACAATGACTTGCCATCACACATCTTTTCTAAGTTTGAATGATCACAAAGCTCATAATATAACTTCTTGAGGAATCTGGTTAGTCTAGCTGAAAGGGGTGAAAATTTGCAATCCAATCAGAACACAGTACTGTTTCTTCCAGGAAGCTTTTCAAAAAATATTTTAACTTGAAACTATCATGGAGAATTCTGATGATTTGCTTGAGGATAAAAAAGCAAACTGTAAATTAGCTCCAATGTTTTATCTGTTTGTTTTGTTCGTATCTATGTTTTTTTCTTTTACGTATGTTCCAGTCAAAGGACAATAGTCATTGAAAATCACTAATGTCCTTTCATTACACATATTAATGTGTTTGCTGCTCTGTGAGATATTGTCTGAATAATATCACTTAAACTAATATATTACAGACAAGAATAAAGCTGTGACAATACATAAAATATCTATTCTTTGTAATTTTAATATTAAATTTATGTTTTCTGCATTTAATATTTCTTATAGACAAAATATTTGAAAAATTTAAACTGATTTTTGGTTATTGTCTCTAAAAGATGAAAACTGTGAGTATACAGAACTGCTTTATAGATGGTGCCCTGGACTGTACAGTATCAATGATATTTCCGAATGTAAATGTTTGAAGGATATATCATATCCAAAATATGGCCATAGTGGTGCTTTTAAAATTAATCAAAACTTCATAACTATAACATTCCTGAAGTCAACTGAATAAGTCATCATTTTCAGCTACCATACTTCAGTACATGATTATAAATAAATAAATATGAATAGATAGTTGCCACAATAGACTGTTTCAAAAGTCAGTATGAATATAGGAATTTCATTCGACTCACTGTCACGATACATGTATTGTCTCAACCTTATTTCTATTATTTCACTAATCTTACTGTAACTGTGAGGATACTGGAGATCAATACTCTCATATTGAAAGTGAAAAGTTTTTATAGTTTATTGCTAAAAATCCTTTCAAGCTCTTATATTGATAGATTTATTTCAATAGCTCAATCAGCTATTCTGTTGTTGAACAACATATTAGGTACTTGCTCAAGTTATTACACTTTTTGATATTTGAGTAATTATTAAATTTCTCTTAAAAATCTAGCTAAAGTTTTCAATTCAGCGTCAGTTTTCTGACTCTGAGTATTACACTGCGTTAGCAGCAGAGTCAGCACATGGAGGACTGTACAAACTGCTCTTTTAGAGAACTTCAATTAAATTCTAAATTCATCTAGTTATGAAACAAAAGAAGGCCAATTGAGATATCATAAAAATTGATTACCAACTAAAAGACTATGATATACAACTCAGCATTGTTACATTTAAAAAATCAATTAAAATACATTCTCATAAAATTTACTTAATTACAATTTTATTACTTACATATGGTTGTCTCTTCAGTAAGAGGCTTCTGATCCTCTTCACACCCAAACTCTGAATTAATTTTAACTTGAGCAACTTCCTTAGAAAAACTGACACAATTTAGTATATAGTATATTTTAATGGCGAGGAGGATAGAACCCACTTTTATTTTTCAAATTATGAAAGGTCATTATATCACCATATTAAAACATAACCAGAATATTTTTGTTAACCAATATTAGTTTATTCATTTAAAAATAAAATTCTTGGTATTTCTTTGATTGAAATATTATTATCTATTTATGGTAATGGCCAACAAATGCCATGGTATATCACCAGGGGCAAGATATACGAGCTCTTTTCCCTGTATGACTAATTCTACCAACTTTGTTGCAATATTTTCCTCTCCAAACTCCTCAGAGCCCCAAATACATCAATAATGCCATTCATTCATCTGTCTTCAAACTGTCCGTTTTAGAATTATTTCTTCTATCATCATTTAAAGTTTACTCAAGTTTGTACTCTTACAACACACATGCATGCATGCACACACGTTTGCATGTCCGTCCTCCCCTCCCCCGCCACCACACACTACTTTCCTCATCCTCATATCTTAAGCTGATAATTGGCCTCTAATAGACTGTCTTTTCTTAGGTCACTAATGGCACCATTATTATTAACTCCAAAGGTAAAATTTCATTCCCTATACTAGCCATCATTGTTGATTTAAGTATCTTCTCTTTCCCTTCATTTCAGAGGACACTCTTCCTCTGCCTTCAGTGACACCACTCTTCACTTAGGCATTTTCCCATAACAGGGAACAAATGTCATTTCTGGAGTCAGATTAACTGGATGTGAATCCAAGCTTCATCAATTCCTTGCTGTTAAGATACTGGAAAATTCCTTAACTCTCTTTATCTCCATTTTCGTATTTGCAAATTAAGAATAAAATAGCATTTATTATCACTGGCTACCTCGGGGGAATAAATCTTGCCTTGGTGTTTCTGAAGAGAGAGAATAGAATGGGCATAGCAGAAAAAAGCACTTTTTTCCCTAGATGTTATTATCAGTGGGCATCTTGATAAGTGGCTCCTTAGTTGATTCAAGGGAGGAAGGAGTCTACTTGTGCTGTCTTCTCTTTCTAGGTTGGGGGTCAGAAAACCATAGGTCTGGGAGCCTTCTGTTGAGCAGGGTCACACAAGATGCCTTGCTGACATGATATTCCTCTAATTCCCGGTGTCCTAAAGTAGCTCACCTTCTTTTCACCACCTTTCAGAGTTTTCCTTTGTTTGTATCTTGTGTCATTTCTAGAACTCATAGTTATGCACAGCAGGAAGGAGCAAGAATGGCTTTGTGGCATGCTGCCTGGACCAGGAGTCCATCACGAATTTTATACTGAAACGTGCTTCATCTGGAGCCACGGTGACTGATATTCTCTTTGCTTATAACTACTTCAGGTGTCATATTTAAGAACTGGTTCAATGATGATACTCAAATATTGTAGAATAAAATTACTTTACAAAATATACTCTCAATATTCTAATTAAAATTGTTTTCTTAAAGATCAAGAAAATTAAAACCTAATGATATAATGGCATATACAATTGCAGCATAGTAGCTTTTTATTCACAGCAGCTTGAAGCGAATGACAAATTGAAAGGAGATAAACGGGATTTTATTTATTCTAATCAAATATTAAAATATGAAATAATACTTCCATTGTTTATTCTAACTAAATAATAAATTATGTAATAATGGTCAAATATCATGGATTTGTTATTAATGTGGATTAGTGCAAATATTTGGATTATATTTTAACTCTTTTTATTGAGGTATAATTGGCCTGTGCAAAATTTATTGATTTTTATGAAGCCAATTTGATGAGTTTGACAAATGTATATAGTTTTGTATTCACTGCCAAAATCCAGATATTGAACATTTTCATTATTGTGTAAATTCAGATGTGCTTTGTTTTAATGTAAAGATAACACTAATTACATTTACCTTTTTTATTTAATATGATTGTACAATCCAATTACTCTTTAGTAAGTTTAAAATTGAGTGTTCCAAATAACACTGATTCTTTAATTAATTATACATTATAAATATTAGACTCAAACGAACTATATTCTGTATGTATTTTCACTCTATAAAGCTGGAATGTTTATAGAGCTGCTTCTACCTCCTAATTGTGTTATATTTTCACTTTTGTATTTTTGTGCTTAAGGTTTCAAGAGTTGAACTTATAATTAGGAGGAAACAATTTATTTAAAGAAATTGAACTTATTTCATCAATATGCTTAATGTATCAGTCAATTTTCAGTTGTAGATGACAATAATAACTCTACAGGTTGTATAAGTAAACAAAAACTTGACATATGGAATTAGGTTCTCACCCATTATTTGAAGGGTTGGTTTGAGCAGTTTCTGAGCAGAGCTTCTAAAGAATTCCTATAACTCATCACAGCAATGACAGAGCCTGGAAGGTGCTCCTTTTGCCATGACTGGCATGCTGGAGATTCAGAATACTTCCTTCACAACTGCTGGCTCTAATGTCATGCTAATTTTGTTATTTATTTTTCCACAGTTTCAAATTGTATCACATGAATATAAAATCTAAGCAAAATTGTTAGTTCAAATATTAATAAATTTCTAGAAGTTAAAGATGTATTTTCATAGTCAATAATACGTAATTTCATGTAACTCATGGTACACTGTCCATTAAAAAATAGGCTTCCATGAAAACTGCATTAAAAGGCAAAGTTTATTTTTCTTTCACACTTCATAAAAGCTAGATACAAATTTTTGATGCAAGTTTATTTTTCTCAACTTTGAAGCTGATGCTAGAAAGTTTAAATGTTTGCACTTCAATTTAATGATGCAAACAAAAATTTCTTCTGTTTCTCTCTTTACTGTTGGTCTTGGATTTACTCTGGGAGCCTCCATTCATGTCTCTTATAGGAATAAAAATAGTCCATTTTCATAGCAGATCATTTCTTTTTCCCTTTCTGTTTGAGATCTCCCTCTTCTTCCCTCCTCTTTAGACTTTGGTGATCATTTACTATTTTCTGTGTACTTATTTTTAGCTAATGAATCATCTCTGCTCCATACATTACTGATTTACATGGTGGGAAATGTATGAGACACTGTCTTCCACCTTCCTGATAGATGTGGACCTGAATTTTGCCTCTGCATTGAAGATCACAACCGCATTATCTAGAGTATATTTCAATTTTCTCAAGAAATGCATTAAATCCAACTACTAAAAAAAATGCATTAAGTCCAGCTACTAAACATGTATCTTGGATCTCTGTAGCTATATGATTTTCAATAGCCTTATCTATGAGATCCATCTGCTTCTACTACGGTCATATTGTTATCTAAATAGAAAGGATAGATATAAATGAAGCTGCTATGGTCAGCAAGGGACCACCCAGCCAGTGCAAGTCACCTCCATCCAGGTATCCACAGACACATCTCAAACTTGCATGAGTTGCTTTTTTGTTTTTTCTCTAAGTATCAAGAAACTTCTGCCTCAACTACTTGTCAATGATCATAGCATCTCTGCCATGAAGCATGCCTGAATAACACTGAACGGCATCAGCCACAAAGCTAGGGACTACAAACTGGCTCCTTTGTTACTGTTACCATAGGAAAGTAAATGGCTTTGCTACTTTGTTTGTCAGGAAAAAAAACAGAAAGGCATCTTCCCATCCTACAGAAAGTAGGTCATATGAAAATCTGAGTTGTAAAATGAGTAGAATGAGAACATAGCCTTTAGCTTTTCCAAATTGAGTAGGTAGTTAGCCAAACTACAAGAGATTTGGAATGTGTCTGAATAAGCCAATCTGAAATATATGTGAGCAGTCCCCTCTAAGACTATTCAATATTCATGCACCTGCCTTTTCCAAAGTTCAACTTCAAAAGAGTAACAGCATACAATCCTGTCTAACATAATTCAACTATATCTTGCACAGATTAAAGTGCACGGGTCCTCTCCAAAACAGGTATCTGTGATGGTCACTACTCTTCTGATCCATTCCCAAATATGTATTAATTTGTTGAAATCAGGTGATAAATCATAAAGTTATCCAAACCAAGATACACTAAAAATGATAGGGAAAAATTAGGTAGAAAAGTATGGTGAATAAGTGCATACACAATATTTCAGGGAAGAAGAAAAGGCAAGAATTTATTACATACTTGATTTTATATCAGATCATGGAAATTTCCTCAGTATTTATACAAAGCTATACTAATCAAAACAGTGTGGTATTGGCACAAAAACAGATCTATAGATCCATGGAACAGAATAGAGAGACCAGAAAGAAACCTAAAGTCAATTAATCTTTGACAAATGAGACAAGAATGTACAATGGAGAAAAAACAGTCTCTTCAGTAAGTGGTGTTGGGAAAGCTGAACAGCTCTATGTAAATCAATGAAGTTAGAACACTCTTGGGATTTCCCTGGTGGTCCTATGGCTAAGACTCTGCACTCCCAATGCAGGGGGTCCAGGTTCCATCCCTGGTCAGGGAACTAGATCCCACATGATGCAACTAAGCATTTGCATGCCACAAGTAAAGATCCTGAATGCCGCACGGAAGATCCCGCATGCCACAACTAAGACCTGGCACAGCCAAATAAATATTAAAAACAAAAACAAAAACAACACTCCCTCACACCATACACAAAAATAAACTCAAAATGGCTTAAAGATTTAAATATATTTAAGACATAACACCATAAAACTCCCAGAAGAGAACATAAGCAAAACATTCTCTGACATAAATCATACCATTGTTTTCTTAGGTCAGTCTCCCAAGTCAATAGAAATAAAAGCAAAAATTTTAAAATGAGATCTAATCAAACTTATAAGCTTTTGCACAGCAAAGGAAACCATAAACAAAACAAAAAGATAATCTACTGGCTGTGAAAAATATTTGCAAACGAGACCAATAAGGGATTCATTTCCAAAATATACAAACAACTTGTACAATTCAATAACAAGGCAAATAAACAATTCAGTCAAAAATGGGCAGGAAACCTAATTGACATTTCTCCAAAGAAGACATACAGGTGGCCAACAGACACATGAAAAGATGCTCAACATCACTAATTACTAGAGAAATGCAAATCAAAACTATAATGAGGTACCACCTCACAATAGTCAAAATGGCCATCATTAAAAAGTTTACAAATAATAGATGCTGGAGGGTGTGGGAAAAAGAGGACCCTCCTACACTGTTGGTGGGACTATAAATTGGTGCAACCACCATGGAAACAGTCTGGGGGTTCCTTAAAAAACAAAAAATAGAGTTACCATATGATTTAGTAATCCCACTCCTGAGCATATACCCAGAAAAGATGAAAGCTCTAATTTGAAAACATACATGCACCCCAATCTTCATAGTGGCACTATTTACAGTAGTCAAGATATGGAAGCAACCTAAATGCCCACTGACAGGTGAATGGATAAAGATGTGGGGTGTGTGTGTGTGTGTGTATGTGTGTGTGTGTGTGTGTGTGTGTGTGTGTGTGTAATGGAATATTACTCAGCAGTAAAAAAGAATGAAACAATGCCATTTTCAACAACATGGATGGACCTAGAGATTATAATGCGAAGTGATATAAGTCAAACAGAGAAAGACAAATATTACATGATATCACTTAAACGTGGAATCTAAAACATAGTACAAATGAAGTTATTTACAAAACAGAAACAGACTCATAGACATAGAAAACAAACTTAATGGTTACCAAAGGGGAAGAGGGAGAGGAAAAGATAAATTGGGAGTATGGGATTAACATGCACACTACCATATATAAAATAGATAAAAAACAACATTTTAGTGTATAACACAGGGAGCTATACTCAATATCTTGTAATAAGCTATAATGGAAAAAACTAAAATATATATATTATATGTATATGCACATATATATGTATAACTGATTCACTTTGCTGTTCACCTGAAACTAACACAATATTATAAATCAACTATACTTCAATAAAAAAATCAAACAATCAAACAAAATTATAGGGAAAAACTGGAGGAAAAAGTCTGGTAAATAAATGTATACATGACACTGCAGGAAGCAAGTCAGGAATCTATTACATACTTGATTTTATATCTGCTCATGGAACTTTCATGGTATTTATACCATTCTTTCCACATTACTCATCCTACATTTCTCTGTGTTATACTAAATTAGCCAGGTTTCCATAACAAGATTTCATTTCTCATAATGACTCTTACTTGTCAAAATGGAGTTGTTCTAATCCTTCATTAACTTTTATCACTTGACAGAAAATCTAAGATGCAATTGAAGAATCCAACTCTAGGCCAAAATCCTCTGTGTGATATTTCAGGCCTGATCATAAACCATTATAGAGGCTTTACCTAGCTGGCCTCACAGGGGAAAGATCTCCTTCTAACACCAGACTTGATGCACAGCCAGTGCACTGTAGCCTCTGGAAGGTGCTGCAGTCGAGGATTCAGACCCCCCTGGTCAGCCTTCCTTTTGTGCACATCAGCCACTCCTGGTCCAGGCCCCTCCATCTGAGGCCTCCTTATTGGAGACCCTGAGCAAAGGTCTTTTCCAAGTGCCTCTCCTCAGACATCCTTACTGGGATTGGGGGCAGGGGGTAGTGGCGGGAGAAAAGGAAAAACTTCAGGACATTTTTCTCCACTCCAACTTGGTACTCAATACATTTCCACTCCTAGCCCTTCCTCTTCTTTCCCCCTCCCGAAGTCCTTAGGTCTATAAACTAGGAGGAGCCTTTCACGCAGCACTCCTTGGTGGTGAGAAGATCCCCACACCTGTGTTGATCCACGTGACACTTGCCCAGAGCTGTTCTACGGGGGAAATGGAACACAGTGGGAACCAGTGATTTTTTCTGCTTAGCCTCTTATACTATCTCAGAAAGCAATTAAAGGAACATTATTACTTCCATTTTAGCTTACTGTTTTACTGACCACCTCAACACTGGGTGGCTCACCTCTTGACAGCAGTCAAGAGAGCACACTGGGGCTTAGATATTTTCACTGATTTTAATGTATAATATGACTTTTATTTCTTGATAATAAGGATTTAACATCTAAGCCACTGTGGCAACATATTTAATTTACCATTCAGTGGCATGAAAAAATAACATATGTATAAATGAACCCACATTATTACTGTAGCTTGGGTCACCTTAAATTTTCTCTTGCACTATCAAATGTACTATTCAATTAAGCTTGCTGCCTATAGTCTTGTCTCTCTATGGTATATTCCCAAACTATGTTACCTAAAATGTGACTTACAAAAAAATAAATCTGGTTCTTTTATTCACTATTTTAAATCTCAATAAAGTCTTGTCACTTCCATTAGAATAAATTATAAGCACTTTGGATGATCTAAAGGCATTTGTAATTTAGCCCAAACTGAATTCTCTCTTCTCACCTCTTGACATCTGCCCCCTCCACACACACACAAGATTACTTGCAACTCTCTCAAATTATGTACTCTTTCTCACAAATGTACCCTGCAAAATCCACTCTATCATGCTGGAAAGACTTTTTACTTAACTCTCTTAGTCATAATTGATACTCTCATTTCAAACCCTTTCCCATGGAAAGATTTTACTGATATAATTTTGTTTCTTTAATGCAGGCATTAGCAGTCTACAGCCCAAGATATTTATACAACCTGCGAGGTAATAATGCTTTCAGAGTTTTAAAAAGTTTTTAAAATTTTAAAATAGTTTGTGACATGACAAATTATACAACATTTCAAATTTCAGTTTGTCTATAAATAAAATTCAATTGGGGCACAGCCATGATCATTGATTTACATAATGTCTATGGATATTTTTATGCTATAATGCAGAGTTGAATAGTTGTAACGGAGACACATGACTGTCAAAGCCTAAAATATTTACTATCTGGCCTTTAACAGGAAAAGTTGGCTGGCACTCACTCTAAAATATTCCATAAAGATATATCTTTATGGTATTTTATTATAATTTTTATGTTTATCTTCCTGCCAGTTAGTTTTCCTAAAACTGTAGTCTTCTGAGATAATGACATTCATAATTAGTTCTCAAGAACTGGCATGTAGTAAACAAAAAATATTATGAAAAATGTGGTTTCAGTTTCTAAGCAAGTGCGTAAGAAGGATTTTCTCTTTCATTAAACCTCTTTGCTTCCAGCCCAGGAAGTGACTGCCATTCATTTTTATCTTACTGCTCTTGTCATATTAAGTTGATGAATGGCAATGAACTAATCTTCGAGTTTCTTAGTAGAGTGATGCTATAAACATGAGCTTTTTTTTTCTAGCCACTAAGAAAACTCAAAGCCTCTCTACATAATAATGAGTCATCTAATTAATGAGATTGAATTATCCAATAAATGGACTCTCGGGCTTAAAAATCTTCATTAATTTTCTCACTGCTTTTCAAAATAACATTTTCACATTCATGCAAATAGACTCATGATGTGTCTTTAATCACTTATTCAGTGTAGGTGTAGAGTTAATGCCAATATCTGTTCAAACTGGAGAAAATCTAGGACTCAAAGAAAAAGAACATTATGAATTCATGTTTTGACAAGATGCTTTATAAAATACTTGGTTATTTATCAAAAATTTTATTTTTGCCATATTTAACATTTTGACAACCCCAACGAATGGTAGTTATATGAGCAATGGATTTGTTAGCTAACCTTATTGAGGTAATCATTTTACAACACAGAAGTGTGTAAAATCATCACATTGTACCCTTTAAACTTAAATGTTATATGTTAATTATATCTCAATAAAACTGGGGGGGGGGAGCTAATGGTAAGCTAGAACTTATTAGAGACAGTTGAATCCTGGAATCAGTATTTATAGGATGAATATGTTCCAGTTTCACACACACCAGTTGAGAAATTCAGAGGATGTTGCCCAATTAGGTTATATACACCTTCAAACTAGAAAAATATGGGGAAAAATTTAGGTGTGCTGTGTTTAAATTTTCTATTACAATTTCTAATTATGTTGTTTTTCACTGCACCTTCATTCTTACTTTTATAAATTAGTCCTAAAATGACTTTGGTATGAATAAATAAAAAGGATTCAATTGTAATACCTATTTTTTTTTTTAGGAATCTAATAGTGATCTTTTCCTTGTTTCAACTCGTCTAGACTATAGTTTCTAGTTATTCAAGCACTAATCTAGGTGTTGCTTTGAAGGTGTTTCTTAAATTCAATTAAAGTCAATAATCAGTTGACAAAGTAAAAGATATCATTTTAGATAACATGGGTGAGTCTGACTTAATCACATGAATGACCTTAAAAAGACAGCCAGCATCTCTTAGAGGAAGAAATCCCCCGTGGACAGCAGCTTCAGCATCTGCGCCAGAGTTGCAGCTTGCCCTTCCTCACAGTCTGCACTTAGGATAATGTTCTTGTCTATCTGGACTATTCCTTAACAATAAGCCTCATAATGTACCTTCTACCTGTTCTACTTCTCTGGTTCAACCCTGACTGATAAATAGAACTGTAAAAGATTTTGACATGGTATCCCCCCAACTAAATAACTGAACCAGATCACTGAACCTTGTAAAGTGAACTTCAATCCTGGTTTTTACCATTATGCTCTTACAGCAGCATCAAATAGTGAAGACAGATCTAACACAAAGAGAGTCCAAAACAAAGAGACAACAAACAACTCGGAGGAGAAAGAATGCTTAATATATCTGTCAGTAGAAACTTACATCCCAAAACAAGAACAGTAATGATAAATGTCAATTATACTTTACTTTTTAAAAATGAACATGATACTTGGAGAAAACTATAAAGAAATATTAGGAATTAATGTGATGGTAAATTAAAATAACCTATAGGCAATTTGAAAGTCGATAATGAAGAAATTTTCCAGAAAATAGGGAAAACAATTATATTTCTGTGGATGTGAGTTTTCATTTCTCTTGAGTAAGCACCTGGAAGCAACTATGGATCTAGGGAAATAGGGTAGGTGAATAAATTTTATAGAAAACTACCAAAGAGGTTTCCAAATGGTTGCAAATTTATTTTATTTAAATTGTCATTTTGTAAGAGCATTTTTCAAAACATATTTTCCTATGGTAGGATACATATTTACAAACCTTCAAAATATACTAATATTTTTATTTTTACTGAAGTAAATTCTACCTCATTAAAAAACACTAATATGACCCAAGAAAGTTCTCTCATGTTTCTTTCTATGCAATACCTTTCATTAGAGAAGCAATCACTTTTCTTATCACACTTTAGTTTTACCTGTTTTTGAACCTCAGGCAGTACATATTCATTTATGCCTTGTTTCATTGCATCATTGTGTTTATTAGAAGCTCATAAAGATTCATTGCTGAAAGGTAAACTGTTGTAGGAATATATCACACTTTGATTACCTATTTTCCCTTTGATGGGCATTTAGAAATTTTCAAATTTTGGGCTATTTTATTTTCTTTTATTTTTTTCAGGTGAATCAGCTGTATTTATACATATATCCCCATCTCCCCTCCCTCCCACAACTCCCTCTCACCCTCCCTTTCCCAGCCTTCTAAGTCATCATTCACCGACTTATTTTAAATAAAAAATTTATATATGTTATGATACATATTATTTTCTAAACATATTGCTTTAATTTATTTTGTTGTGGGGGGTGGGGTGTAAATACCTTGCAGTGAAATACTTGGTCATAGTTTACATGTATGTTTAACATTATGAGAAACTTCCAAAGAATTTTGAGAAGCTGTTAAAGCATTTTACATTCCTTCCAGCAAGTTGTGAGAGTTCCTGCTGCTCCAAATCCTTACACGACAATGGTGTCACTCTCTTTCAGAAGTTGTTAGAGAAATTTTGGTTGGTCTGTAATTTTGTTATTTTTATCTTTGTAGATACTAGTTTTTGTATTTTTATATATATACACACATATATAAAGTATATATAAAAATACATATATTCATAAATATATATATTTATATGTATTATATATGTATTTATATATAACATATATATTTGTATATTTACAATATATAAATATACAATATACTTAGACAATAAATTATATATATTAAAATAAGTATATGTAATATATTATATATTTCATAAATACATTTATCGATAAATGTATATACTTAAACAATATATAATATATTATATATAAAATTTCTAAATGTATATATTTATATAAATATATAATATATTATATATAAAATATATTTTATGTGTAATAATATAATATATAATACATAAAATATAAGATTATATTTATAATATAATAGAAATATATATTTACATATAAAATATTATATATGTAATACATAACATTATATTATAAATATATATAATTATCATTATTATATATTATTAATTATATTAATATAATTATAATGTATAAAATTACAATAAATATATGTATAATTGTATAAATTATATGTGTATATATTTATATATGTATCATGTTATATGTCATATGATATACATTCATATTATTTATAATAATTATATATATTATAGTATATATATTATATTATTTATTACATTATATTTGTTATATTTATTATATTATTTATTATATTATATTATATTATATTATATATGATTGATATAATATATTAATTATTATATATAAATATATTATATATAAAGACATATACATATATATTTTATATATATATTTACAAAAATACAAAAACCAGTATCTACAAAGATAAAAGTAACAAAACTACAGACCAACTAAAATATATATATAAAATGATAATTATATATACTATATTATATAGCATTATAATATAAATATATATTATATATAAATATATAATATATAAATATATTATAATGTAATGTAACACAATATAGTATAATAAAAATATATATAATAAATGTATCAAATAATATATAAATATATTAATATTGTATTTTATATATCATATCATATATAATATATAATATGTAATATAAATATATATAAAACTTATATTATAAATATAAACATATAAAATTATATTGTAAAATATATAAAATTTATATTATAAATATATAAATATTATATATAAAATTATATTTATAAATATAAATATATATAAATTTATATTATAAATATATAAATATATATAAAATTATATTATGAATATATTATAAATACATAAATATATATAATTACATTTAAAATATATATTAATATAAATATATATAATATAATTATATAAACATATATGAATATATATAATATAAATTTTATATATTATGTATGTTCATATATAGTATTTATCATATATAAATATGATAAATTCTATATATATACATTTGAGCTTTTTTCTGGAACACAGATAATTTAGTTGGAAACAGTTTGATTCTTTCGGATTTTACATTTATTATTTTTTGATAGCTGCAGATCAATGTTCAGTCTAAAAGTAATTAATCCTACTCCAGAGGCAAGCCCTTCTTGAGTGCTTTAACAAATGCCCTTTGAATTAGGAGTTGTGTTTTTGTTATTGTTGTCTTTTTGTTTGTTTTTCAGTTTAGCTGGTGAGACCAGGCATAATCTATGTCTCATGTGAATGATAGCTAATGTTTCTTTTAATCCTTTTAGTGTTTGCTTTTCAGGCCTTGAACAGATTACTCATATGGAATAATCAGGATTCTGCTAAATATTCAAAGGAGAATACCACCAGATATCAGAAAGTTTTCTCTTTGAATATCTATCCTCTCAGACCTGCAGACTTTGGCCACTGTGGTCTTCCCAGAACTTTGGCTTTGTCTGTTCAACTCCAGGAATCCACTTCCCTTGTCTCACTGCCTGGAAACTCTCCAGGCAGTAAGTAAGGAGGGCAAGTTTCTTTTCCCTCTTTTGTCTTCCTTCTCAGAGATCACTGCCCTTCTTTAAGCAGATCCATTGTTATATATCTGGGTGTGTAAGTGTGCAATTTTTTGTTTTTATTGTTTGATTTTGTGAAGCACAGGAATGAATCTGGTCTTAGGGTAATGTTTCTTTAATAATTAATGAAAGCACTGGGATACCTCATTATATTATACTATATTATTTTTCTTTATTAAATTAAGAGTGAATCCTAGCATCAGAAACTAAGTTTCTGAAGAGTTTGAGAATATTCTGAATTTTAAAAAATTGCAGAGTGGAGCAGTGGGAGTGTTGACAATATTTTACAGCCTAATCTCTTTTATTTTCTATTGTCAAATCACATTTTTCTCTGAAGGAGAAATTCCTACAAAGGTAGTGGAGAGGTGGGCAATAAGCATTAAATGTTTAAACTTGCTCTCTCTACATATTTAAACATAAGCAATGCTTTCAACTGCTTTTAATTCTTTTCTCAGAAGCTATTAGCTAGAAAAAAAATACCTTTGAAGGAGTGAAGCAGTATAAGTTAGTGATTCTATTATGTTAAGTGTATGTCACATGAACTGACACAAATTTTCAGACTACAGTAAAACTATGCATAGAAAGTGTTATATAGTATCTTTCAGATTTACAATGTCCTTTCAGTAAACATTTTTATCCAAAAATATTTCAAATACTTCAAATCATGAATTATTTATTATAAATAAAAGTTATATTTTTGGTTTTATTTAATAGAATACTTAACAATCCTACTTCCTATTTCAAAATAAATAAGTAAAATTATATGCCTTCTAACAGGATGACTAGTTTAGCACTATATACATTTTCCTTCATCAAATACATTGAGATAGTTTGATAATGATGTCTAATAAAACTGAGTACTTTGGAAAATTATGTATTCAGGTCCATTGCCTATTTTTGAAATAGGTGATTTGGGTTCTTTTTTTAATTTGGTTTTTGCTTTTGCTGTTAAGTTGGATGTGTTATATGGAAGAAGTTGTTCAACGTTACTATTCATCAGGGAAACACAAATCAAAGCCACAATGAGGTATCACTTTGGACTACTTAGAACAGCTATCTTCAAAAAACGAGATAGCAAAGTGTTGGCTATGATTTGGAGAAAAAGAAACACTTGCACACTGTTGGTGGAAATGTAACTTAGTATAGCCATTGTGGAAAACAGTATGGAGGTTCCTCCAAAAATTAAGAACAGAATTACCATATAATCCAGCAATTCCATGGGTTCACTAACTCTTCTCTCTACACTTCCAGAGAAATGTGTGGAGTGTTATTTAACAATGAATAAAGCAGGTTAAATATTAGAAAGGGGAAAAGCTCTCATTGTGAGGAGGAATCCATAGGCTGTGTGTCACAGGGATTTTTAGGATTTATTTGCTTATCTTTGGAGGTCCAGGATGCTATTAATTTATCTTTCTCTGAATGATCTCTCCAGAGATGCCTCATAGAAATAAAGGGAATTATTCTATGTGAGACGTCTTCACTCCAGGAATTGGGGAACTGTCTAAAATAATTTTGGCAGAGGCAATGAACATCACACTTTCAAAGCTAGTAAAGCACACGAGGAAACACCACATAATGAGCAATATGCCATTGATAGTTTCTCTACAATGATGCGAGGAGCATTATGAGGTTCCATTATGTGAAATGCAGTTTAACACATTCGTTCTCCATCCCCCTCAAACAACCAGTTTAGCACAAGAATTTCTAGTATTCATGTATTTTGCTTTGTCAAGGCATTATATCCAAAAAATGCCAAATATCAAAAAATAATGGCTGATACCTAGTATGGACAATGACCTAACAATAATTTCTCTTATTTACTGAGAATATTGAGACAATCATAACAGAACTACATTTTCCCATTATAATATTTCCTAATCCACCTCAATCTACATGCATATAATCCACCTTCTCTCCTGCATGAATTGTTAATCAGTGTCATCTTATTTCAAATTCTCACACTTCATCAGCTATTCTTTCTTCCTCCAACGAAATCAATTTTCTTTCTGTCCTAAATGATCACAAGCAGCATAAAAACTTGCCATAATATCTCCCATTATAAACACAAAAATTTAAAAAATCCTTTCAATACCCCATCCTTTGCCAACTACAGTTGCATTTCTTTACTACCCTTATTAACTCCACTCTCTCTCATAATGTTTCAAGCACATTTGAGGTAAGCATTAATTTTCATAACTTAAATGAAACATATCTCTACTTTGGCAAATACTATACTGAATTCTCAGGTTCTGTCCAAATCCACCTATCAAGGCACATTTTATTTTTATTTTATTTGTTAAAAAATTATTTATTTGACTGTGCCTGGACTTAGTTTGTAGCATATGGGATCTTTTTTTTTTTCAGTTGTGGCATGCAGGATTCTTCTAGTTGTGGCATGCAGGATCTAGTTTCCTGACCAGGGATTGAACCCAGGTCCCCCGCTTTGGGAGCACAGAGTCTTAACCACTGGACCACCAGGGAAGTCCCAAGCCACATTTTAAACTGATGATCTTTGCTTATTTCTTAAAACATTTTCTTCAATTGTCTTCTGAAACCTCACTCTGTTATTTCATCATCAGTTCCTTCCTCTTTAAACATCAGGGTATGTTAGGTTCAATATTTAGATATTTTATCTCCTTTATATTTATTCACTTAATAGATGGTCTCATTCAGTTACATGTCTTTAAAAATGATTCCTCTACACTGGATAATCACAAATTTTTGTATACAGCCTGGAATTACACACTGAACAACAAGCAGATGCTATCAACCATCAATTGCTACTCCTCTTCACATCAGTGTCAAAGTACATCTCCAAATCCAAAGCCAAGCTGTAATCTCCACATAAGCCCCACACCTTAAAATTATGTTAAGACAACCCACAGTTGTTGCTATCTCAATAAATGGAAACCTCTTCCTTCTTTTTGCTTTATTAAAAAATCAAGGAGCCAATCTTGTCTTTTCTTAGTCTCTCACACTGCATAGCAATCCATCAGATTATTTGCTTAGCTTAGCCTTAAAATATATCAAGATAATTGTCCAGTTCTCATCTGCAACAGTATGGCAGCCTTACTACTGGTCCAAGACAGCATTATTCTTGACTGGATAATTTTAACAGCCTCCATATCTGCTTCCATATTTATAGCCTGTACCACATGTAGCTCTCAAGGTGATATTTTCTACATGTAAGCCAAGTTGTTCCTCTGGTCCAAATCCTCCCTCTTTTTTTTTTCACATTTCACTTAAACTGAAATAGAACCCCTTAATAAGGGTTATAAGTTCCTAAATTAACAGGTCCTCTGTCCTGTCTTTGTCTCTTCAGACCCTCCATCTTGATCATACCTCTCTAGTCATACATAGGTCCTGTTTTTTGTTTCATACATAAAGAACACTTCTCCCCATAGCCTAAGCATTTACTGTTTTGAATAATTGAGCATTCTTTTCAGACATGGTTTTGAGCTCATTTATATTCTCTATTTCAAGGGTGAGTCAAAAATTATCTGCACTCTGGCTGTAGAATTTATTTTAATTAACTTTTAGAAAAGACAAAGACATCATTTTTCGGCATGATCACCTTGCTTTTCAATACACTTTGTCCATCTGTCAACAAGCTTTCATATTCCCTCATTAAAAAGTGTTTTAGGCTGAGCTGCGAGCCACAAATGCACTGTTGTCTTCATGTCTTCATCAGAAGTGACTCTTTGTGCTTGTAGGGCCACTTTCAGGGGACCAAACAGGTGAAAGTCTAATGGAGCAAGATCAGGCCTATAGGGAGGATGCTTTAACACCTCAAAACAAAGTTTTTGCAGACTGTTGACAGTGTGGGCAGAAGTGTGCACACATGCATTGTCGTGCAAGATCACAATGCCCTTGGATAGCAGTCCTCTGTGCTTAATCCAAAGTTTAGGCTTCAGCAAACTTTTTGAAACCTAAGTTTGTCATGGATTATTTCATAGGCAGAGCCATGGTTGGTGTGCAAATGATTTGCCACATAATCCACTGTCACTCTTCTATTCCACAAAATCATTTCACATGTATGCTCAATGTTGTCATCAGATGTGGATATGGACAGGTGTCCGGCTCCTTCTTGATGGCTAACACTTGTGTGAACTTCCGTGAACTTCTCTATCCATTCATACACACTTCTTCATGACAAAACACTTTCTCCATACTGCACACAAAGTCTTCGATAAATAACAGCACCAGGTACACCCTCAAACCACAAAAAACAAATCACTGCACGCTCTCCTTCTTTTGTGCATATCACAAGTGGGGCATCCATTTTTGCTTACACTGCAGTTACAAATGAACTGATGTAACAGGTTCACACCTGAACAGTAGTAACTGGGGAGACAGTAGTCTTGAACAGAAAGCACTGATAAGACAGTGTGGCCAACAGAGGTTTTAATATATCTGGAATGCGGATAATTTTTGACTTACCCTCGTAAAATATCACCGAATCTTAAAAAACTTTTCTGCCTTCTTTATATAGAAAGTAATTCCTCTTCTCAGCTCTTCCGCACCACCAGTGCAGCCCCTAGCCACTATTCAGATTTTATTTTTCTCACAGCATATTTCAGCACTTGGCAAAGGAGGTATCTATTGTCTGCTCCATGAAGACAAAGACTTGTCTATTTTATACCCTGCTTTATGCTCAGGGCCCAGAAAAATATCTGGCATGTGATATGTATCCAATAAATGTGCAATGAATTGATATTTGAATGAGTACATACTTAGTTGTGAATAAACAGCATCAAAATTTGTCTTTTAAATGCTTGAAACATAAGAAATATAGCCCTCAAAATTATGATATTGTGCAGAAATAATTTGAAGTGATAAGGAGCCAATCTGACATCAGGAAATGATTCCAGATCCTAGCAGGCATTTAGTGACCACCACAGACCAGCCAGATGTTATGAGATAAAGATAACAGCTTTTAGAAGCATGGCAGATAGAGAAACGCCTATCATACACTTTGCCTCTAAATTTTGTATTTGGTATATTAAAAAAGGATTAATATAAAATGTTACCTCAGCAGAATCTCTTCAAAAAAAAAAAAAAATCCTTCCTCAGAATTTTAACTTAGACCAAAGCCAGGATAGCTCTTGACATGAAATTGGCCTTTTATATATGGTGATGGTTTTTTTCAAATCCAAGATAAGTACATTATTAAAAAGATTTTTTTATCCTGTTCTGTTATTTGATCAGAAAAGATTATTTTTACTGTGATTTCACTTTATCATTCTTTTTCTAAGACTCTCTATCTCTTCCTGTTTTAAATAGCAGAAAACCTACTATTATTTTAAGATAAATGTCCTTTTATCTTCTAATTCTATTTCCAGTATAGGCTTTAGGTATCCATCCAATTACAAAAGCCTTAAAATTTTTACATATTTTATAATGCTTCATTCTGTGAGTTTTGCTTTAATTTTTACAAGAAATATCTTGAGAGAAGTGATGCGTAATATATTATGCAAAATCTGAAAAAAAGAAAACACCAGTGAGTTCTAGCATCAAAGGTCATTTATTCTACTGAGAGCCTAGTGACCTTTAAGTTAATTTCCTATTTTATGGATTTTTATAAATTACTTAGTAGTGTGGATTATGTGTATAGAAAGCAGACCACATAACTTTAATTTTTTCTCAAGTCATTTTGTGAATCAGATAAACAGTCACTTAAGTAATTCATATATTTGTAATAAATGTTCACGTAGAAATAAGGGAATGAGGAAAGTCCTTCTTTTAATGTTGAATAAAACTTTCCACAGTTAACCTGTAGGGCAAATAAACCTTTCAAAAATGTAACAGAAGAGTTCAGCGAGAACACAAAGTCTGAATTAAGTAAATGTTACAGAGGGTAAAGGAAGTGAACTATCTGGGTTATTCACACTAAAAATTCAATGTCTCTATATGAATTTTAGGGACAATCATCACTATCACAAACCTTGTTCAATCTCAGATGTACAGAAAAGTTTTGGAACTGTAATACCCTCGAAGGCATAATAACAATCAAAAGACACTTATTGAGTGCCTGCTGTTTGCCTGACAGCATGTTATGGGCTGTTACGGTCTGCCTTAATAGGTAGTTAAGATCACTTCGGTGCTTGAAAATGTGCTTCGGTGGATATTACCAGCCCTCACTGGAAAGTTGTTTCTTTTTTCTCTCTTGGGGAATTTAACTGCTTGCTTTAATGTATGTAGATTCATCACACATACACACTACAAATATATACATATTTGGCGATATCAATACACTGTGCCTCTTTAGAGAAAACCAATAATTTTTTTTTAAGTATCATTGTTAGCAACGACTGAGGGATTTGGAGTCTGAGTGTCTTAACTTCCAACCCCAGTTCAGTCCTTAAAAAGCTGTAGGGTCTTCACAAATTCTTTCACCTCTCTGGATTAAACGTCTACTCTGTAAAATGACAATGGAAGGCAAAAAGCAGAAGATGGAGGGCAGGAATGAGTGAGGAGGTGGGCCAATTCTCCTGGTTTTTTTTTGCTTTGGTGTGCTTGCTTGTTTGCTTTTCTTTGCTACTAATGATATCTCTGTCAGAGATCAAGCTTTCTCCCTGGCCCCTCCTTTCACTAGGCAGCTTTTCTATCATGAAATGACTGCTTATCTTGACCATTGTCTCTCCATCCCCTGAGGAAGGGTTGATTCCCTGCTGGTGCTTGTTATTGGGTTTTATCACTACCTGTTTTTTTGTTTCTCAGCTCTTTTAACCACCTTCATAACTTTTTCTCTGTATTAAAATCAGATTGTTGTAAGACCTACACTCGTTTCAGTTTTAGTGGATATACTCTGAATGATACAGTGACTATCTATTTCAAAAGATAAATAGAGCTCATGGATTTAAAAGCTCAGCAGTCTGCAGGGCACAGATGCAATTGGCAATAAATATTTGCTCTGAGTAAGGAATTAAAAGATAGAAGTACACCTCTTTTATTTTGTCATTGACTTCCGAGCAAAATGAATCAGCAGTTTACAAACTAAGGGGGAATTTGTACAAGATTATTCAACAAATATTTATTAATCATCTAATCTATAGGCCAGAATTGTGTCTCTGTGCTGAAGTAAGTAAAAAGAAAAATACAGGTTCTTGACTAAAGAGTTTGCATTCTTTCTTCTTGAGGAAGAAAGTGTTTTTAAAAGGGAAAGAAAAATACAGGATTTAAGATGCTGCTAAGTTCTAGGGAGAAACCTGAAGGCAGGTTAAGAGTGCTGGTGAGCAAGTGGTCAGGGAGGTTTCCTCTGAAAAGGTGTCAGCCGGACAGGCCCAGAGGCAAGTGAGGGCTCAGTGCCTATTTATAGGCCTTGCTCTTCTGCAGATGCAAGGGCCAAGTGAAGTTTCTAACCTGGGAGAAGCTTGGTGTTTTCAAGGAATATCAGAAAGATACTGAGGGGAAAATGACCAGAGCAATTAGGGAGATGACCAGAGCAGAAGAGAAAGACTGAGGGGCCGGGTTCATGGAGGACCTGACAATGTGAAGGTTCAGAGGCAGTGGCAGGGTTTTAGGTTTTACTCTGAGAAGGGGAGTTCTCAGAAAGCTCTCAGCAAAAGTGTGATGTGACCTGATCTATGTTTTAATAAGATCACTCTGACTACTGGATGGAAAACGGCTTCTAGGAAACAGGGTGAGAAACAAGGAGAATTTTATAATGATCCAAGTGTCCTGATGGTTGCTGGAGGTGGCTGGTAGTAACAGTCATGGGATAGATCTCAAAGGTAAGTGTTGGTGGACTAGATGCGGTGTGTGAGAGGAGTCACTGAGTGCTGTACTCCCTGAGTCAAAATTGAGGAATGAAATAAAGAAACATGTACATACATGTGGTTAATCATGTTCAAAAGTGAAGGAGAAAATAGTTGCTGTGCTCTGAGCCATCAGCTGGCTAAAATGTTCCTTCTCGATGGAATGGATAAGTGAGGCGGTGGGACAAGAATGTTCCTTCACCCAGAATTAGAAAGCCAGCAGAACTGAGGTACCTGCCAACACTAAAGCCAACAGTAACATGAACAAGATGAAAGTCATTTGACCGTGGTGCTGAGATATGACACTCTACTATCTGGCTGCATAGCTTAAAATGTGATCATCCTACTAAACTTCCATCCTCTTCCAGGATCTCTGGGAGCTGCCAATTTGAATTTGGAAAACGTGGGCTTTAAGATACAATCTGTTATGTTTGTTGGTATTATTATTCCCATTATCACTAATTTTTGCCTTATGTTTTATCTTTCAATATTAATATGTACAATTTTTTTCATTAACTCACATTGGTTACCATTTATTTTATTCAATACTCAACAATTGTGGTGTATGTTTCACTTTTTTTCTGGGATTTACTATAGGAGCAGAAAATTTTGTTGCCACTTCTTTTTACTTGAATCTATACTGTTTTGGCCTTTATTTTGATTTTTCTAAAATTTTAGATTTCCCTTCTGTCCACACTATCAGTCAGTAAAAGATGCATCCAAGTATGCCAAGGTATATCAACAGTTAATGAATACATTTTAAGCTGTAGTCATTAATCATTGGATACATTTTTGAAATAGCCAATTTATCATGATTAGTAATATATATTTTAGTTATATGCATAAAGGCAGATAGACATGGATTTTTGCCAGCCCAGTATAAATTCTCCTCTAATTTGCTACTTATAGAACCTCAGTTTGGTCAGTGAGCCTAAGCCCAGAATTATGTTTGTTCTCATGTACTCATGATGATTATTTTCCTTAATTTCCCAGCCTTCGTCCATGAAGGTTTGGCAATGTGAACCGTCTACTATATTGAGGTATAGGTGGAAATCTCTGTAGAGGTTTCTGTAAAAAACCACAAATGTGCTAGTCTATCTATTTTGCCTTGACTATGGATGGGAAAAAGGAAGTAACAGCTGATGTCTTGAGGCATGGGAGAAAGGTCAGAAGAAAAGGGAAACGCTGACCTTGATAACACTGTATCTGAACCATTCGAAAATTCATTATTTGCCAAATTTTGCTAAATGGAAAAACAGATTTTAATATTAGCCCATATTACACAGGCAAATGTTACTGGCAGTGGAAATCTGTCTAAATAATTCAGAGTATTTTCCATCCATGGTAGAAATATTCATATTATTGACCCATTATTACACATGTTACTGAGCCAAAAACCCAGCTTCAATCAAAAGAACTAAATGTTTCCCCAAACTTTACCTATAATAAAATAGGTAAAAACACCAGGATAAGACTGTCTATATTTGTTCAAGTAAATCAGTTTAATAACTATTTGGAATACTGTAAGTTGATATGAGTCAGATTTAAGAAAGATATGTAGTTGGAAATATTATCCTTTTTTATGAAAATCTAAATGGCCATTTTAATTTTAATGTCTGATATTTACATTCACTAATTCACACACTGTGGCATATATATTCCAGACTTAATTTCATTAGTTAATTAAAATACAGTTCAGTGAGAGAGTCAGAGATTATTGGGTAACAGTTCATAAACACAGTTTTTCATAAGAATGAAAAGAAATTGCTTTCTCATGTATATCTCTATTTTTGAAAAATGAGCATGGTAAATTTTATACATACCTAACACACACAATGAACAATCTAAGAACTATTTTTATAAATCACTCATTAACCAGAAGAGTTCTGTTTGATTTTATCATCCTATAGCCAGATTCATGTTGCCTTCAACTTTTTCAGAGATTTTCCCCTAATCTCTTCTCTTTCGTAACATACATGCTGTTCAGTCCACTCTTCCACCTAACGCAGTAATCAGGATGCTCATGGCTGAAACATAAATTTAAGAAGTAATTTTTGAAGTGAGGGATTCCTTTCTTGACCAAACTTTAGTTAGGCTCCTCTGAGCCCTCTGTTTGACTAGGTCTCATCTCTGGGCAATATCTCAGCCTGCTAAAGCCAGCTGCAGCAAGAATCCTGCCTCCTAAGTCAGTTTAGGTAATTAAATTAAACCCACTCTTGGTATCTGATATCTCATGATATTTGATCAAATTTGTCATCCCCTGCCCTTGATATCTGGTCACTCTGGCCTGCCTTCAGCAAGAATCCTGTTCAGTCAGTTCAACAAAATTATCCCACCATTTTAGGTCTCCTCAATAATTTTCCATCCCGTGACCCCCTGCCCGAACTCTGTTCCTTGGATATACATCCCCAGCTATCTTTGCTATATTCAGAGTTGAACCTGATCTCTCTCCCCTATTTATGATAATCTTGACACCTATCACACAACAGTCCTGAACAAAGTTTTTCTTATGGGTTTAGCAAGTGTCAGAATAATTTTACTTTAACAGAACTACCAATGTATTAGTTACCTATTGAAGTAGAACTACTCAGTAAGACCTGCATATTTTTTCTCAATTATAATTCATTCTCATATTGTAAAAACAAGTCTACTTTGTGTGCATCTTTTTCATACAATAACTTTCCATTTATTCACCTAGGAATTCGTCTGAGTTGGAAATTTTATTTTTTAATGTTTATAAAATTAAATCAGATTGGAATGCTGGAAACAGACCCCATGAAACATAAAACTGTCAAAATCAGTTAACTTTATTCTGTCTCAATGCACCACATTGTTCATGAAGCAATTTCTAAATGTCATTATCCTTGATCAAAAGTCATGAGCTAAAGTAGTCATGAATTACTGGAGAAGAACAACTAAAGTATTGGCCACATAGAGGTATGTCTATGCTAACTTCAAATGAATTCAAAGAGAATGTTAATTATTTTTAAAATTCCATTTATTAATGGAAGAGCTTTGTCATAACTACCCATTGTCCATCCCAACAGTTAGAGCAACAGCATACAGTTAACATTTCTAATATTTCATTTCATAAAAATAAGATTTTAAAACTGAATTGTTGAGTTTTAAGTTTTTAAATGTTTGAGTGTTTTAAATTTAAGAGCACATAAAGATCTTAGAAAAGGACTTTCATTAATAAAATATTCAAAATATGGTAAATTATGCATAATGAGTTAATATATGCAAATTGACAAGCAATATGAATAGTAAATTTGAATAGAGAAAATATGTACATAAATGAATGGTATTTCAGAATCTAAGCAAATTGATGACTGCATTATGTACTTGTCCCCAAGGTAAATGAAATAGGAATTAGAAAACACTTTTTTCCATTAAAGGACCAATACGAGGGTATGAAAGAAAATTACTAATGTGTTACTTTTTGCTTATCTTTAAGAATTTTGTTCAATATATTGTCACCTTAATGTTTTAACATAATTTTTCAGCAAAATGCTGCTCTTATACTGATCTTGCTTAATATGTAATGATATAAAAAGAATAATAAAACTATGCCTAACCCTTGAGAATTTGGTGGTACAATTTCTCTGTTTATTCTTAGTTGTATATCCTTAGAAGTCACTGCTATTAATGTTACTAGAGATTCTTTCATAGGGTGAACATGCTTTCTATATGACCTGTTTGAGATAAGGCAGTCAATAATTCTTATTTGATGTAAAATAGAAAGATATCGATTTCCATTTTAAATGCTTAACTTACAGTGCATTGTTTAATATATTATTTGATCTGACCAATTGTAAACTGAGCCAGTGATATAATTTGACCAGAAGTTTGAAACTATTTTTTTCTGAAACTGAAAAGTGTTTTTTTAAAAGCAAATTTTCCAAAATATCATCACTAAGCAACAGGCTGTTTCAAAAATCAAAGTATTGGGGTGAAGGGGAATCTGAGACGAAGCGAGAGAGTAGCACAGACATATATATACTACCAACTGTAAAATAGTCAGTGGGAAGTTGTATAATAAAGGGAGTCCAACTCGAGGATGGAAGATGCCTTAGAGGACTGGGGCGGGGAGGGTGGGGGGGACTCGGGGGGGAGAGTCAAGGAAGGGAGGGAATACGGGGATATGTGTATAAAAACAGATGATTGAACTTGGTGTACCCCCCAAAAAATAATAAATAAATAAAATTAAAAAAAATCAAAGTATTTAAATATGCAACTCTTTCTGATCATGAGTGAATATTTGTTGCTTATCTGTGTCTTGGCCTAATTCTATAAGTGGGATGAGAACCATTCAACTTTGTTGGTCACCTTTGTTCTGCTCTACAGCTTTGAAAATATTATGGAGGATTCCACACATTCATTTGAAAAAGAACACTGAAAATGAAGCTAAATGATTTAGGATTCAGTTCCTGAGCTCTCCCTGTATGCAGACGGGGGAAATCACATATTTTTTTCTTAATATTATTATACAGAAATCAGGTTAAAATGAGTAGAAAAATGGGAAGCTTTCGTTGTGAACTAGATGAAATAATACACTCTGAAATGTGAAGGAGAAAAGGACAATTTATTTACTTAACTATAAACAGTTTCATTGTTTTGAATTTATAATAAGTTTACAGATTTTTTAAGTCTCTCTCATTTAGTGTTGTCTGCATAAACATTCCTTCCAGGTGACCTCTCTGAATTTCTGCCTAATGCAAACAATTGTTAACAGACTATCCAGATTCACCCCACTAAGAACTGGCTTAGAACAGGAAACACAAAATTTGCAATTAACACCAATGCACAAAATTATAATTTTCCATCTAATGTAATCAAATGCCAAATTTTTCTCTTTTGGATGATAAACTCCACTTATCCTTCTATCATTGAGACTGTCATAGTAATCAGAAGGTGTAGAAAAGCAATTAAGGAAGTTTTGACAATTTAAAAATATTCATTTTTGTATTATGCATGTTTTATCCTGAGAAGTATATATTTTATAAAGTTATATCAATTTATAAATATATGATCTATTTTTTTCTGTTTTTTTAGATTGTATAATACTTTTTAGATAGGATTTCCAGTTCTCCTGCTGTTACTGATGTTTCATTTAGATATAAATATAGATATATATATATCTCACATAGTGTTGCTTTATTTTTCCTTTTCATTTTTCTTTATTTTTTTCTATCACTAAAATATTCACTTGGGGGCATTGTGCACTAGGCGCTCGCAAGGGGGCAACTTTTTCTGGCGCTCGCTGTGAGCTATGGCGGAGGCGATGGACTTGGGCAAAGACCCCAATGGGCCTACCCATTCTTCGACTCTGTTCGTGAGGGAGGATGGCAGCTCCGTGTCCTTCTACGTGCGTCCCAGCCCGGGGAAGAGCCGGCTCTCCACGCTCATCCTGCACGGCGGCGGCACCTTGTGTCGCGTGCAGGAGCCCGGGGCCGTGCTGCTGGCCCAGCCTGGGGAGGCGGCGGCTGAGGCCTCGGGCGACTTCATCTCCACGCAGTTCACCCTGGACTGCGTGGAGCGCAACGAGAGGCTCGAGCTGGAGGCCTACCGGCCGGGCCCGGCTCCGGCGGCCGACGAGGCCCCGGAGACGAAGGCCGGGGGCGCCGCCGCGGAGCCCGAGCCGCGGCCGCACGCGGGGTGGGTCGTCTCCGCGGACGCGAACGACGTGGCCATCTTGACCTGCGTGAAGGAACGTGCCCGCTCGGCCAGCTCCGTCACCGGCAACGCCTTGTGGAAAGCGATGGAGAAGAGCTCGCTCACCCAGCACTCGTGGCAGTCCATGGAGGACCGCTACCTCAAGCGCCTGCGGGGCCAGGAGCAGAAGTACCTGTCGGGGGAGGCCCCAGTGAGTCCCTCCTCCCAGAAGCTCAAGCGGAAAGCAGAGGGCGACCCCGAGGTGGCTGACGGCGAGGAACCACAGTATAAGAGAACTCCAGACTTCCCTAAAGAAGAATTTGAAAAAGAAGAGATCAAGGAGAATGAAGAAGCAGTCAAAAAGATGCTTGTAGAAGCCACCCGGGAGTTTGAGGAGATTGTGGAGGACGAGAGCCCTGATTTTGAAATACATATAACAATGTGTGATGACGATCCACCCACACCTGAGGAAGACTCAGAAACACAGCCTGATGAGGAAGAAGAAGAAGAAGAAGAAGAAGTTTCTGCACCAAAGGTGGGAGCTGCCATTAAGATCATCGGACAGTTAATGGAAAAGTTTAACTTGGATCTGTCAACAGTTACACAGGCCTTCCTAAAAAATAGTGGTGAGCTGGAGGCTACTTCTTCCTTTTTAGAGTCTGGTCAGAGGGCTGATGGGTATCCCATTTGGCCCCGACAGGATGACTTAGATTTGCAAAAAGGTGATGAGAGTACTCGAGATGCATTGGTCAAAAAATTTGGTGCTCAGAATGTAGCTCGGAGGATTGAATTCCGAAAGAAATAATTGGCAAGATAATGAAGAAAAAAAAAGGTTTGTGACCACTGAACTTCACAGATTTTTACATTGGAACTGACACTCATTTTTCGACCAATGCTGTTGTTGTTCTGTCAGTCCTAGATTTTGTAGCTAAGCAAAGTTGTGTAGGAGGATGAAATAAAAGAAGTTGGATATATTTAGAGCTGTTCCTGGTAATATCAGTTATGAAAGGAAAATCGAAAACAGAGATGTTGGTTTACATAGTACTAAATGTTTTCTGGAGTGGAATCCCTGCTGTATTGGTTACAGGAGCTAGTTGACAAAGTCAGAGGAGGAAAATTAGATGGGTCTTTTTAGAAAGCATGAATAAAGAGCCTCCTATCCTTTGGCAGAAGCTCCTCTAGATTGTGATAGATTCCAGATCAAGAATCTAGAAATGTGGAAAGATTTAATTACAAGGCCTTGAACATGGACTGTCCCAAACTCTGGTATCCCCCAGTGAACTCTGATTTCTGGGCTGCTTTGAAAATCCCATATTCCTTTTGCCAACTTGTATTTGGGGACGCTGTTCGTTGGCTGTTCTTTTCTTCGAGTCTGTGTCAGTTAAGTCTCTAGCATGTGTTTCTTTACCTAACGTCCAGTTTTGTTTAAAACACACACAGAACTCTAGAGAGTCTCGAGAAAAGTCTTACTTGGTTACTAGTAATGTGTTTTTATTTATTGAGGATAGTTTTGTGCTAAGAACTGTGTTAGATTTAAAAATTAGAGGATTAATTCCTCTTTGTTGTGTTAATTTCTTTATTGAAAATAAATAGAACTTTGTAAAAAAAATATTCACTTGGACTTGGGGAAGTTATTTATAATCAAATTACCATTATTTTGGTCTGTTGTATTTTCTTCAAAATTTATAGTCAATCATCCCAAGTTTTAATTAGTAAGTCCTTTTGCTTTACATGTTACCTTTAGTCATTGTGAAAGTTCCTGAAGCAATAGTAAGTTGCAAATTAGATTTAAATATGTCATGTTTAAGGTAGGTGTTTTAAAAACTAAGTTATCCTTCATTATTGTATAACTGCTATTCTAAATATCACTTCTTTACATGGCTTGACTGTTCTTTTGTAACTTGACTCAGCATATGAAATGTTCTGAATCAGGGAAACCTATGCTTCAGATCACTAGACAGGCTACATGGCATCTGCTAAATCATGCTAATAGTAGAAAAGCCTAACAAACAGGATAGTTTTCAAATATTTTAAATGCTTAATGTAAAAATTTACTTTTATTATACACTGCAATCATCAAGGAAGCCTAAAGTAGTGAAAATATCAGTGAAATAAGTTGAAGCTAATAAAAAAGAAATAATGAACACTTTGAATTATTATTACTTATGATAATTATTTAGAATACATAGTATAGGGCAGTCAGGTCACACACTGTACCTAAAGATACTGACAGCCTTTTATTTTAAGGCAAAAAAATTAAAATGCTAATTAACTGATAGAGATGAACTTAAACCTATAAAGCATAAACACTTGTCCATAGTAGATTTTAAAAGGTTGTTCTAAATCTAAAAAAAAAAAAGTTTCTACGTTAAAAGATGAAAAAACTCCCCTTTCTTAATCCTGTAGTTGCGTCAACATGCTAGAATATTTTGAGCAAGAAGTTAGTTCAATTATAAAATGCAGTGGAGAAAAGGATTTAAAAAATACTAAAACTATAAAACATTGAAGAAGGAATTTGAAAATAACATTGAAAAATGGAAATATATCTTGTGTTCTTGGATTGGAAGAATTACTATTGTTAAAATGGCTGTACAACCAAAAGCAATTTACAGATTTAATGCAATTCCCTATCAAAATACCCATGATAATTTTTTCACAGAACTAGACCATATAATCCTAAAATTTATATGGAACCATTAAAGACCCCAAATTGCCAAATCAATCTTGAGAAAAAGAAGAAAGCTGGAGCTATCACATTTCCTGACTTCAGACTGTACTCCAAAGCTGTGGTAATTAAAATAGCATGGCACAAAAAAAGACACATAGATCAGTGCAACATAATAGAAAGCCCAGAAATAAACCCACACCAATTCTGTACAATTAATTTATGACAAAGGAGGCAAGAATAGACAACAGTAAAAATGACAGTCTCTTCAAAAAGTTATGCTGGGAAAACTGGTCAGATACATGTAAAACAATTAGATTAGAATGTTTCCTCACATCAAATACAATAATAAACTCAAAATGGATTAAAATGACCAAAAAAGTGAGACCTGAAAGAAATAAACTTCTAAAAGGGAATACAGGCAGAACACTCTTTAACATAAATCGTAGCAATATTTCTTTGGCTCTGTCCCCTAAGGCAGAAGAAATAAAAGCAAAACTAAATAAATGAGACGTAATTAAACTTAGAAGATTTTGCACAGCAAAGCAAACCATCAATAAATTAAAAGAAAAGAAAGGACAACCCACTGAATGGGAGAATATATTTGCAAATGATAAACTCCACTTAACCTTCTATCATTGAGAATGTCTGACAGTAATCAGAAGGTGGGGGAAAGCACTTAAGGAAATTTTGACAATTTAAAAATATTTATTTTTGTATTATGCATGTTTTATCCTCAGAAGTATATATTTTATAAAGTTAAAACCAATAAGAGGTTAATATCAAAACTAAACAGCTCATACAACCCAATATCTAACAAAGAACCTAATTAAAAAATGGGCAGAAGACCTGAACAGACATGTTTCCAAAGAGGATATACAGATGGCCAACAGGTACATGAAAAAATGCACAGAATTGCTAATCATCAGAGAAATGCAATTCAAAACCACAATGAGATACCACCTCACACCTGTCAAATTGGCTATTATTAAAAAGTCTATAAATAACAAATGTCAGAGGAGATGTAGAGAAAAGGAAGCCCTAGTATAATATAGGTGAGATTTTAAATTGGTGCAGCCACCATGGAAAATACTATGGAGGCTTCCTAAAAAAACGAAAAATCTAAAACTACCATATGATCCAGCAATTCCACTGCTGGGTATATATCTGAAGAAAATAAAAACACTAACTTGAAATGATACACCCCAATGCTCATAGCAGCATTAGTTACAGTAGTCAAGATATGGAAGCAATCCAAGTGTCCATCAACAGATAAAAGGATAAAGGAAATGTGATAACTAGTGGTTACCAGTGGGGACAGGAAATGGAGGATGGGTGAGATAGGGGCAGGGGATTAGAGAAACAAAGTATTATAACTACTACTATGTATAAAATAAATAAGCAACAAGGATATATTGTACAACACAGGGAAATGCAGCTATTATTTTGTAATGACTTTAAAAAATAAAATAAAACAAAATACACACACAGTGGCAACTATCAACATGCAGATACCACACTAACCTTCTTCGATCTCACAGTATACTTTAAGAAGCCAGTTTTAACATAGTAAGTAAATACTTTAGTTCAAAATAGACATTTTTGTAAAGGGAATAATTATGTTACCAAGATAAAAATAATAAAAAGAAAAAATTTAAAGAGAGCAGATGGAGAGACAACTTTACATAGAAATATGAGGAAATATTTACCTTAGATTTAAATATTGTGAGTAGCAAAATAGGTGAAATCTGGCTGAATGTTTTCAGCAAAAAAACCCCAAAATCCAAAAATAAGAATTGAAGGAACAAAGAATGATGTCAAGGTTTACAGCAAAAAAAAAGCCAGAAACAAAATGAGGCATAGATATTTGAGAAAATGTTTAAAGAAAATGTGGAAGATAGAGAGGAATTGCCAATCAATGATTGGGAGTTACAGAGAACAGACTTGTTTAGGAAGGAATAGAAAAAAAGGCAACTGTAAGTTCAGATTTGAAGGTGTGGAGAGCATTATAGAGAAAATAATGAAGAGAATAAATGAAAACTCCATGTAGAGATGCAAACAATTTGCCTGCCAATACAGCCTGCCAGACTTTTTCAAGGGACAGTGGAAAACAAATGTTCTTTAAGTTGTTTGGAAATTAGATGACAAAGTAACTGCTTGCATTACAGATGCAGAAACATTTTTGTAAATGATAATGCAGCTGTTCTAATAAGTTATCTTCCTTTCATTTTCAAAATTGTTGAAAGAGTAAGCTATACTCCTTCAATTTCTGATTTTCAACTCATATATTTGTTAATCATTTTCTATTTATTTTTTGAAGTGATAGATGTTCATATTGCAACAGCTTCTCAGAATAATCTTTCAAGTGGCAACGATGTGCTTATGTGGAGATATACAAATAGTCCTTGGTGACACAGTTAGAGATTAGTGATGCGCTGTCTGATGGGGGAACATACACTGGCATGAGACATTTTATCTATGAATCCAATGGACAGTATGGGAAGCACCTATGTTGAAAAATTCTTAAAAAGTTAAATTCTGTGAGGAAAACAACAAACATTTGAGCAAGGAAATGAAAAAAATGCTTTCTTCCCTTTTTAGAAAAAGAGGATTTCTAATGAACATTGTCTTTCTCATATACTTCCTACAATTGGTAAAATAATAGGGGTAGTCGCCACTTTTCAAGTGCCACCAGTAGTTGCCACTTTACTGGTGTGCATCTCCATCTGGGTCTGACTTTTCATTTCAGTTGTGAAAACTGACTAGGAATTACTTTTACCATTCACAGAAACAAATGGATGACCTTCCACAGGACTTTCTGCAATTCCACCTCGTATTTTCAGTATCATTACAAATCTGCATCTATTTAATTTTGATCTCTGCTTATTTTTTCTTTATTCATATTTTTTCTCTGTACTGAACTCCTAATTACCTCTTTGTTAGTATCAAAATGTTAACTCCATGTTATCAAATATGGTCACAAAAAGGAAGCATATTCTACTCTATTAATGGGCCAACATAAATAAGTTGCTTGATTGCTAATCCATTTAGATATGAAATAGCACTTTTCCATTTTTCATCAAATGTCATAAAAATACATTCTGTGATTTTTATAATATTTTTACTGGAAATATTTTCACAATTTCGCAATGACCTTAAACTTTATTTTTGAAAATATTTTTTACAAGGTATAAAATAATATTCTTAAATTTCTCTGATGTTAGACTGTTGGATTTAATCTAAATATTTCTGAACTTTTGATTTTTAGACATGTATACTGCTTAATAAGTTCCAATGCACTAAACAATAAAAAATATCTATATCCAGATTTCAGCAATGCCTAAAAATATGCTTCCATTTTACAATTTGAAACAATACACTATTTATATTATTGAGACTAAGACAACCTAAGGGATCACAGAAAACTATTTTAATAGAATAATATAAGTAAAAATAATAATAATTGTTGAGTATTACAATATGTATGATAGTTTCAATGATAATGGCTTTCAAAATGGTTTCAATAATTTGTTTTAGTTAACATACAAAAACACGACAAAACTGCATTATTTTATTTATCAATGAATTTATTATACTTAATGTTATCTTACCCAGTTAATACTATATGTAGTCTTTTTGTTATTTTTACCCTACTTACGTAGTCTTAATATAAATTATATTTAGCTGTCTTCAATAAAGGATATTAATCTCCCAGAGCCCAATATACAAATTAGTTCAACAAAACAGGGTAGAAAATTTTTTTTATTTTAAAATACAGAATTTTAAACTATCTTGATATTGAGTTACTGTGGCTATATTTCATCAGTTATTAACATTCCTCTTTCAGGTTCATATTGAGTCATCAAAAATTTGGAGTACTCCTGACCCTTTTTCCAACGTGTAAATTAGTAATATAATGGCAATAACTCAGACAGGCAAATATAGACTGAGCTCCCTTTGATGAAAACAACATGAGATAAGGATTCCCTACTGAGAATCATCTTAGTTTGTGAAATAGTAATTTGGAATGGCTATATCTGCTAAGTATATTGAAAGAAAGAAAATGTGGAAAACATAATCTGAAATATCTTTATGTATATCTAATCATTTTATGTATCTTTTTTAAGATACAATTTGAAATATATATATCTTGAAATACACATATTTCCAATTATATAATTATGCTATAATATATTATAAAATTATACAATTAGATATATTTATATTTTAATTTATATAATATACACATATATTCTATATATAAGATCTATATACAAATATACATATAAAATAAAGAGTATCAACAAAATTTCAAAAAACAATTATTTTATCCATCGTATTCTGACTTTATTTTTTGGTTTGCTTTCCAAATTTAATTTGAAAAGAAAAAAGGTAGCATCTTCCATGACAAGAAAATAATAGTTTCAAAAATTAACTTTTCATTTGGAAAGCTAAATGCTTCAAACAATGGTGTAATACAGAACAGAAATATTCATAACCATTAAATATCAATCTAACATCTTTTGGTTTTATTTTGTCATTATTTAATTCTCTCTTATCCCACTCTCATTTTTCTCTTTTTCATCTTTAGCATAAGTTTAACTGTTTTCTAAACACCTATAGATATAATGAATATAGCATTTTCCAATAATGTCATATATAATTTAGCTCATAAACCAGTACCAAATATTCATTCCCAGGGAAGTCAATATCCTTTGCATGCTAGAGATATTGAAAACCAGAGAATTCTAAATTCACTGAAATTCATAATATTTGATAAATCCACAGAAGTTTCATTTTTTAAAAAATCATTATATTTTAAATTTATTTAAAGAATTCTGTATCTGTTATATAGCTTGTGTAACATCCATGGTATACTAAGAAAATATTTTAAAAATCATGTAAGTTGTCTAAATACTGTTTCTATCGAAAGAGCGCTTAGAGCTACTATTAAAAATCTGAGAATAAGACCCAAATATTTTTTAACTATACAGATCATATGTCAGTATCTCTACATTGGCTTTTACTACAAAGTAAGTAGTTTAATCTTCATTAACCCTCATCAACTCATTTTGGAAAACAGCTTGGAAGAATAATCACTTGCAAAAAATAGAAATAATTTCCATGATTTAGCTAGCAAGTTACTAACAACAGACTTACGGAATGAAACAATCTACTTTACAAAATAACATTATAGTGTTCAAAATAGACACAGATTAAAAAGAAAATAAAACAGATTATTCATTCAACATTTTAGTGGCTATTATGCTAATCAGATTATCTAAAATGTATCCATATGAACATTTTTCTGTAAATTTTTCTTCATTTCCACATTGTGCATCAGTCACTTCCCAAGTTCAGATAGATGCTGACTTAGAAGTTGTTTAAATAAAGAAGGCAATAAATGATTTCAAACTTTGAGTTCCAAAAAGCAAGCAGACTTTTCTGAAATTGTATATATAGAGTAGACCCTTAAACAACATGGGGATTAGGGGCACAGACTCCCACGCAGTTGAAAAATCACATATATAAATATATATATATCTCAATATTGTACATATAATATTTTACTTAAAATTGAATTTATATGAAGAACCTTTAGGACATTCACATGAATTTGGGGTGTTTTCATATTGACTGGGATTTTTTGACTTTATTATGCTTTGCCACAATTAAGTGAGGTTTATCGTCTAGGGAGTAAGCTATATGACACCAAAGGAAAAGCAATGTGAATGTAAGAAAATTTATAATAGACATGTGCATTCACATATATATAGTTCAGGTTCAAACTTACAGGCAAATATGAATGCTTTTCTTAATATACATATATATAACATATATACAACTAAAGGAAGATTAAGTTATGTTGAATTGGCCAAGAAATTTCCAAATTTTTTTTACTACTAAACACATAACTCAAGAGGATATATTTCAATGCATAAGCATACCTGCAACATGAAATGAAAGAGAAATTTTCAGCGAAAAATTCAAAAAACGTTGAGTATATGCTTGGTCCTTATTATTTGTGAATTCACCTACCGACTAAAATGTATTTATAACCCCAGAATCAATACTCATGACACTTCATGCTCATCCTCAGACATAATCAGAGCACCTAAACAACTAAGTTGCCCAACGCCCACATTCCCAACTAGAATGTCAGCTCTTAGAATGTAAACAAGCATCCTTATCATGGTCTCTTTAGTAACACTATTTTTGCATTTTTCTCAGGATTTTTTGGTGATTTTGCTTTTACAATGACCCCCAAAGATAGTGCTGAAATGCTGTCTAGTGTCCCTAAGCAGAAAAGGATGTGATGTTCCTTACAGAGAAAATACGTGTGTAAAGTAAGCTTCATTCAGGCGTGAGTTACAGTGCTGTTGGCCATGAATTCGGTGTTAATGAATCAATAATATGGTACAACAGAAAAAGAAGAGGAACTTGCTGATCTGTATATAAGGCTGCTTTGGAAAGTGCTGAACTAACATCTGTAGTGTATGATGAAGCTATGGAAAAGATGGAAATGCAGCTGCTAAATTTATAGATTGTTGAGATGATGACTGATTTAAAAAAGGAGACGTGGACAGCATTGTTGTAAGGATGCAAGCCATAGAAATTTACAGTCACCTTACTCAGCATCAGGAAAATGTTAAACCCTTCTTGGCTAGCGTTGGCTGGCTTTCAAGTTTCAAAAGGTAATACAGTGTGAAAAATGTTAAGCTTGCAGGTGAAGTAGGTTGTGCAGGTCAGGAGATTATGGAAGAATTTTTTTAAATGTCTGCTAAATGTTATTCAGAAAAACGGTATCTGGAAGAACAGGTTGTCAATGCTGATGAGACTGGCTTATTTTATAAGAACAGAACAAACCTATGTAGTGCAAGTAGAATTTCAGTTCATGAAAATGTTGTGACCAGAGACTCACAAGCACCTAATCTTGTATTTTCCCTGGGGACAATAGTTCAGTACTTGGTAATTCAGTGTCTGCAGTGACATTATGAAACATAATTACTGCAATTAGCAATGATTGACTGTATTAATAAACATTAAAGATAACCCCTGAAAGGATAGAAATAGAAATATGTTTTTTAAATAGTAAAGGATGAGGAAAGCAATTTAAAGAATACTGGGAAATGTATATTACAAAATAAAAGGGTTGACATAAATTTAGCTAAATGAGTCTGAAAACTAAGATAACTGAATTAAACCCTCTATTTAAAAGACAGATTTTTTAAAAATTGATTTAAAAGCAAAAGAGGAACCATGAGAATAAAGAAAGATCAAATTATTTTAGATAGATAATAGATAGATAGATAGGAAAATACCAGATAGACAAAGCCATTTTAGCCAAAACAGTGGCAACAAATGGCAATACGTTATAATGATACGTCTCTCATGCTGGAAATTCTACAATAATTCCAAACTTGTATTTACCTAACATAAATTCAGTATAAAGCAAACATAAAATATATTAAATTAAAAATTAATATTTAAAATACACAGACACATTTTCTGTTTAAGATTTAGAAAGCTGGAAAGCGTTCCACTCCCACCTTAATAACAATAAAAAGACAACCTACAAAGGCATAACTTTTCTTGAGTCCATAACAAATCCGAGGTTGCAGATAACCAACTAGCCTGAAATCCAAGGAAAGAATAATAGATGTCTTCAAAAACAGAGAGGAGACAGGAGTACTGGCAGCAAAAGTAAGGTAAGATTTCCATTAAAATGGGTAAAAAGAATGCGGCAGATTTTTTTTAAGCTCTTTATTGCAGTATAATTGCTTTACACTGTTGTGCCAGTTTCTGCAGTACAACAAAGTGAATCAGCTGTATTTATACACATATCCCCATATCCCCTCCCTCCCACGATTGCTTCCCACCCTTCCTATCCTTCCCTCTAAGTCATCACCAATCATCAAGTTTATCTCCCTGTGTTATGCAACAGCTTCCCACTAGCTATCTATTTCACATTTGGTAGTGTATATATGTCAATGCTACTCTCTCACTTCGTCCCAGCCTCCCCTTCGACTCCCCCCACCCCATGCAAATTACTGAAGACTTCGTTCAGACTGATATGAGCAGACAGAATGTCTGAGAGCCACAAAGGGAATTCATTCCCACTGGCAGGCTTTTATTATAGACCTCAGATATTATCATTAAAAACAAAACAAAAACGAAAACAAAAAATTGAAGACAGATTGAGATACCAGAGAAATCACTCTCAGCAGCATAGGCCTGCAGCAGGTGAGCACAGTTGGGAATGTACATGATGAATTCAATGCATGTCATTGAGATTCTAGAAAAAGTAGAGAGTGACAGAGGAAATGCTCAGAAGGATAAAGGCCAAACCTTTACCTCAAATTACAACAGAAATCAAACCACAGATTCAAGAATTTCTGAAAACATGAGTAAAGATAAATATCAATAACACACACGAACACACGTGCACTACATATAGGAAAAAAATGCAACATTTTTTAATAATACAAGACAGTAGACAGTGAATCAGTATCTTTAAAGTGCTGAAAGAAACAACTCAATGCAGATTTCTATACCCAGGTGAAATATCTTTCCAAATAAAGGAGAAACAGTTTCTCAGACAAAGAAAAACTGATAGAAAACTTTAAGGTGCTGGGGAAAAACAAAAACAAAACAAAAACACGGTTGACCTACATTTATATAATGAAGCCCCCCCCCTCAAAAAAATCCCACTTTTTCAGGCATGCAGATAATGAGATACTTTAATAAAGACTGACTTACAGTATAAGAATTGTTAAAACAGAGTCCTTAGGTCAAAAGAATATAACACCAGATAAAACATGAATCTACACAACAATATAAAGATTTCTAGAAATGATTAAAATAAAGGTAAATATAAAATATGCTGTTTTATTTTAATCACTTTATTTCTGCATAACTAAAGGACAAATAATAGCTGTGCATAGTGAGTTTATAGCATATTCAAAAATAAAATAATAGCACAACTATAGAGGGAGAATTTGAGAATTTGTTGTTGAAAATTTCTTTCACAACATATAAAATGATACAATATTCTTATTCAATTTGTTGAGGATTTTTGCTTCTAGAGTCATGAGGTATACTGGTCTAAAGTGTTTGTTTTGTAGTGTCTTTGGTCTGGTATTAGTGTAATCCTGGCCTCATAAAATGAATTAGGAAGTGTTTCTTCCTCTTTAATTTTCTGGAAAAATTGTGTAGGATTGGGTGTTCTTTCTCTTTTTACTGTTTGATACAACTCACCAGTGAAACACAGTGATACAGACTGAACCTATAGAATTGCATTTGGTAAGGTTTTTAACAGTGATGATAACATTGTGAGGACAACTGGCAATGTCTAGGGACTATATATGTATTTGTCACAACTAGGTAGGTCCTATTGGTATTATTTATTTTATTGTTTTTTATTTTATTTTATTTTATATTTTATTTTATGGGTAAAGGATGCTGCTAAACATCCTACAATATACAGGACAGCTTACCACAATGAATAATTATTTGACATAAAGTATCAATAGTGATGAAGATGTGTGATGGTTTATAAGTATGAATTTAAGTTTTTTATAACTAAAGTAATACTCATATTATCTCTGCATCTTAGATGAATTTTGGTAAAATATGGTCATTCAAGATGAGGTTCCTTTTCTTTAAATTGTCAAATTTGTATGTGTAGAGTTGTTAATAATATTCCCTAATTAAACTTTAATGTATACAAGTTTTGTAGTGATAACCCAGCTTTCACACCTGAACTGGTCATTTTTACCTTCTTTATTTTTTTTGTCAGTCTTATTAGAGATTTATTTTTCCCCCAAATCATTTCTTCTCTAACATTAATATTAATATTTCTTTTCCTTGCTTAAGCTTTATTTTCCTCTTCTTTTTCTAGTTTTTTTTTTAAGGTGGAAGTTAAAAATTAATTTCAGATCTTTCTTCTTTAGACATACAAATGTTTAGTGCTATAAATTTCCCTCTAGCCACTTCCCTGGCTCTAATACAGAGATTCTGCTATATTAAAATTTTTTCATCCAGTGCTATGTATTTTTCACTACCATTGAGATTCCCTCTTTGAACAATGGGATATTTAGAAATATATTATTTAATTTCAAATTGCTTGGAGATTATCCTGCTAATTTTTTTGCTGTAAATTCTAGTTTAATTTTATTACCACCAGAGAACATCTCACATTATTTTTTAATTTTTTATTTGATATTACAGTATATTTGATTTAGAATGTTGTGTTAGTTTCAGGTGTTCAGAAAAGTGATTTACTTCTACATATACATGTATCTATTCTTTTTATATTCTTTTCCCATACAGGTTATTACAGAGTATTGAGTAGAGTTCCCATGCTATACAGTAGGTTCTTGTTGATTATCTATTTTATATATAGTAGTGTGTACATGTTAATTCCAACCTCCTAATGTATCTCCCCACCCCCACCCCACCTTTCCCCTTTGGTAACTATAAGTTTGTTTTCTAAGTCTGTGAGTCTGTTTCTGTTTTGTAAATAAGTTCATTTGTACCATTTTCTTTTAGACTCCACATACAAGTGATATCATATGGTATTTGCCTTTCTCTGTCTGACTTACTTCACTTAGTATGATAACCTCTAGATTCATCCGAGTTGCTGCAGATGGCATTATTTCACTCTTTTATGGTTGAATGAAGTAATATTGCATTTATATACATACCACATCTTCTTAATCCATTCATCTGTTGAAGGTCATTTAGGTTGCTTCCATGTCTTAACTATTGTAAATAGTGTTGCAATGAACACTGGGGTGCATGTATCTTTCCAAAGTATAGTTTTGTCCAGATACATGCCCAGGAGTGGGATTACAGGATCATATGGTGGCTCTATTTTTAGATTTTTAAGGAACTTCCATACTGTTCTCCATATTGGCTGGACCAATTTACACTCCCACCAATAGTGTAGGAGAGTCTCCTTTTCTCCACACCCTCTCTAGTATTTATTGCTTGTGGAATTTTTGATGATGGCCATTCTGACCAGTGTGAGGCAATACCTCATTGTAGTTTTGATTTGCATTTCTCTAATAATTAGTGATGTTGAGCATCTTTGTATGTGCTTTTTAGCCATCTGTATATCTTCTTTGGAGAAATGTCTATTTAGATCTTCTGCCTATTTTTTGATTGGGTTTTTTGCTTTGTTGTTGTTGTTGTGGCTTTTTTATTTTGTTTTCTTTTTTTTGATATTGAGCTGCATGAGCTGTTTGTAGATTTTGGAGATTAATCCCTTGTCAGTCGCTTTGTTTGCAAATATTTCCTCTCATTCTGTGGGTTGTCTTTTCATTTTATTTATGGTTTCCTTTGTTGTGCAAAAGCTTTTAAGTTTAATTAGGTCCCATTTGTTTATTTTTGTTTTAATTTTCATTACTCTAGGAGGTAGATCCAAAAAGATATTGCTGCGATTTATGTCAGAGTGTTCTTCGTATGTTTTCCTCTAAGAGTTTTATAGTATCCAGTGTTACATTTAGGTCTTTAATCCATTTTGAGTTTATTTTTGTGTATAGTGTTAGAGAATGTGCTCATTTCATTCTTTTACAAGTAGTTGTCCAATTTTCCCATCACCACTTATTGAAGAGACTGTCTTTTCTCCACTGAATATTCTTGCCTACTTTGTTGTAGGTTAATTGACAATAGGTGTGTAGGTTTATTTCTGGGCTTTCTATCCTGTACCATTGATCTATAAGTCTGTCTTTGCACCAGTAGCATACCATTTTGATTACTGTAGCTTTATAGCACAGTCTGAAATCAGGGTGCCCAGTTCCTCCAAGCTCCATTTTTCTTTCTTAAGACTGCTTTGGCTATTTGAGGTCTTTTGTGTCTCCATACAAATTTTAAGATTTTTTGTTCCAGATCTGCAAAAAATTGCCATTGGTAATTTGATAAGGGTTGCACTGCATCTGCAGATTACTTTAGGTAGTACTGTATAGTCAATTTGACAGTATTGATTCTTCCAATTCAAGAACACACTATATCTTCCCATCTGTTTGTGTCATCTTATTTTTAATTTTTCTTTTATGACACAGAGTTCATATACTGATTTGAAAAATGCCTCCTTCCAGCTCCTTCCTTTCCATAATCCCTCTCCACTCTGGTTTGGATAAGAAAGACTGTTGTAGTTGCTCTTAGGTGCTTACTGCCAAATGGACATGGTTGACAAAGCTCTTCCCCACAGTCTCTGAAGTTGCAGGACAAGTGGACTGCAAGGTGAATATGTTTCTGCCTTATTGTGAAGGACTGCGTTGTGCCAACAGAATTGTTCAATAGGTCTACCTCGCAGTCTCCACAGCACAGGTTGGGGTGGTATCAGAGTGCTTAACTCTGCTGACAATAGTGCAGGGTGGGATTTCAATAGGGTTTTACTCCATAGTAGAGAAATACAATCTGTTGAGGAAGAGTAAGGTTACAAATTTCCTTTGTGATGTTCACCTTGGGTAGGGCAGGTGCAATCAAAAGTGTTCTATTCCGTAAGTTATTCCTTCCAGTCCTTTGGCTAGAGAAAGAAAGATTTTTCTTTTCTTCTTTCCTTTTTTTTTTTTTTAATCTTTTATGTCTGTGCACCTTGTTGTTTCCTAGTACCCAGGCTGGGATATGAAGGAGGCAAAAACAAAACTCAGGGAACTCACCATCAGATTGCCTTTTGATTCCCAATGTCTCTAACCAGTGTTCTTTCTCATCAGGATCCCAAAGAATCTGAGCTCATCCTTAGGGGAAGAACCAATATATGCTCTTAAGGTGAGGGCTTAATTTCTATGTTTGTTTGTTTGCTTTGGTTGGTTGGAAAGGTTGTTTTATTCAGGAGGCCAGTAACCTGGGGCTAAGGCAGACTCATGTCCAAGAACCAACTCGAAAGATGCTGCTCAATCATTAAAGTTTTTAAAAGGCAAAATCTATGTAATTTTTATATTCTTATTTGTTCATTACAGCATTAAAGGAATATACTTTTATTTTTATCCAACTTTAAAAAATTATTTTAGTGGTAGGACTGGTTAGGGTTTCTAGTCTGCACTACTGCAGGAAAAAAAAGCAAAGATGACTTTTAAAATTCAGAATCCATCCTCTTGTATTAAGCATTTGTAATGCAGTCTAAATAAAATGGAAATAAAAAGTTAACATTTGAAATTTAAGGTTATTAGCATACAGAGCCATGAAACTTAAATTCCTCCTGGGAGTTGAGTTAATTTCTTTCTGTATTTTAAATGAATGTGGTAATATTTTTCAGTGTTTAATATGAAATATTGAATCCAATAATCCAATATTGATGTCAATTATTAAGGATATTCTGCATTATACAACATGTGGACCTACTGTAGGTCAATATACATCCAAAATTACAGCACATTTTGTTCAAATTTGCTACACAAATTTTGCATGTTACACTTCCCAGTATTGCAAATATGTATTATCGTTTATCCTATTAAAAAGAAGATTCAAAATGATAGCTAAAGAATTCTCATTAAACCTATAAATATAGTAAATTAAAATATTATTTCAGTATTAATACTGATTTCATAATAAGGAATATGAGACTTTTATGAACCTGCTTGGGAAAAGTTACAGTTTTCTTTTTTGTGTTGTAATATATTCAGAATATATGCCAAAATAGAGTTGTAAATATACTCTCATTTAATTTTTCACATAAAATATAGGTTTTTTATTATCATAAATCCAAAGATACTTAAAGTAAGTTTCAACAAGTATGATTAAGAGTATACCACAATTAATTAATACTTCCCCTTACCTGGACAGAACCAAGTTATTGTTTATAGTAAAAATGATTACAAGGCACTCAGCCATTTTTGAGTTGGTATACAGCTTTTTTATTATATCAAATCTGTCAAATTCAATAAAATTCATCACTGAAATAAGTAAAAATAAAGGTATTATTGATATTATATATTATCAAATGCAAAGTGTTTTTACTGAACAAATGTGACTCCTTATGACAATTTCAGAGTCTCTTCTATTTCCCCCTATTATCAACAGGGGGAATTTTCTTTCTTTATTCCCCCCTAATCATTTCTGACAAATAGTTGGCAAGCTTAATGGTGAAGAGTTGTCTATAGGATTCCAGGTCAATCTCACCCCTTGGGAAGAAAGTACACACGTCTAAGAATAAATGCCCTCCAACAGAGGAAAAGGACAATGCTTTACATAGAGCTTGTGAGACTTTTTTTTCAAGTATAATTAGCTAATATCTTTGTGATACAATTTAGCTGTTGTTTCACATGTTCAACATGACTCATGTTTTCCTCTCCTGTTAAGGAACACAATGATTTTGTATTATTTTCCTCCCTTAGATCGTCATTCTTGGTTTGAGCTAGGCTCAATTGAAAAAAAAAAAAAATTCAAATTCTACTCGAAATACTAAAGAAAGTATCTTACTGAAGATAGCAGCAATACATCTGTGACTTGATTCTGTGTTTGTGTGTCTGTGTGTGTGTAATTTTTTTCACTAAGAGAGAAAGTTTACTAATTTGGAGGAAAAAATATAAATAATTCTAGCAGTTTAAATAATCCAGTAAATTTCCTGAATGGCTGAAAGAAAATTAGCATTTAAAATCTGATGACCTATGTGTAAATTTAATTTAAAGACCACTCACTGTCCTGAATTTTTCCACAAAGAGTGATAACTGCACTGAAAATTACTATAATGACAACCCTATAACTATTCATCTTTTCAGATCCAAGTGCAAGTATTTTTGTTCATTTGTTCAAAAATTTTTATGCAGTATTTATGTTCCAGGTAAGGTGCTAATATCATAAAAAATAAAGATAAATACATTTTGTGACCTCATGCTCCAGAACCTGTTACAATGATGAAGTGGACTTTTACTTTCTTATTACTCATTTTTGCTCTACTTACTAAAAGAAACATAAGAATTTACCATCAGTCTTTTCACTGACGTAGTTTTCATTGCATTATTATTATTATTACTATTATTTTAAGGCTAACATGGACTTTATGCTAACTGATACTGTGTTCTTTTCAAATTTATAATATGCCTTGTACAAATATAAACACAAAATAGTAAAGGTACATTCACCCAAAACATATTGCAGATAAAATATTTCCTGTTTGAACCATCAGCATAGAGTTTACACTGAGGGTAATTTATAGACATTCATTTAAGTGGAACAAAAACAAAATAAGTATTAATTGATTTAAATAGAGAAAATTAAATGAAAAGATGAAGTGGTAAAGAGCCTAGAGAAAACTGCTCAGTTTGCATATAAATTAGCTAATTAGCCTCTCACCTGCCCAGGTAAAAGTTTATAACCCTAATTAGAATAATTATATAAACTTCCAAGACTCATTAGGAAAATGTGAGAAAGAAAATAAAATGCATTACTGCCCTTTATGTAATTTTGCTTGAACTTAGTTAATAACATTTCTATAGATTAAGTTGATTTAAATATTTTCATGCACATATCACTTTTATAGTTGAAGATTCTAAGAGCTTTACCTAAAAATAAAATAAAAGATAAAAATTTAATATATAGAAAATGAAAGTAAATAAGACGATAATTTGAAAGATTTTAAAAATAAATTTCATTGTTTACTCCAAAATGTGTGGTTTCTTACAGTGCTTCTACAATCCCTGATTTTATAAGTATAAATATTCATTGTTAACTAACTCCTAAAGATGTTTTATTTTTAAAATACTACAAGAGAGTTAAAATTGTATGGTTTAACAAAGAAGCCTTAACCTTTGACAGTTTAATGAGTAAAGCATGCACATATTTAACACATTCATTTAATAAACATTATGGAACATTTATGTTTAAGAAGCTGCTGAGCAGATGAGTGGGGTATTAAAGTGAAGGAGACCTGTGTTCTGATTCCAAGGAATTTATGTACTTGTGAGGTGTGTAAGGAAACAAATGAACAAGAAAAATACATGGTGGTAGTTATAGATGCCATCAAGCTGTTACTGCATAAGGGCTAAAGTAAATCAGAAAATGAAGGTAAAAATGGGGATGGAGGAATCAGTCTCCCTGACTTAAGACTATACTAAAAAGCTACAGTAATCAAGACAGTATGGTACTGGCACAAAAACAGAAATATAGATCAATGGAATAGGATAGAAAGCCCAGAGATAAACTCACACACCTACAGTCAACTAATCTATGACAAAGGAGGCAAGGATATACAATGGAAAAAAGATAGTCTCTTCAATAAGTGGTGCTGGGAAAACTGGACAGCTACATGTGAAAGAATGAAATTAGAACACTCCCTAACACCATACACAAAAATAAACTCAAAATGGATTAAAGAGCCAAATATAAGGCCAGACACTATAAAACTTAGAAGAAAACATAGGCAGAACATTCTTTGACATAAATCACAGCAACATCTTTTCTGACCCCCTCCTAGAGTAATGAAAATTAAAACAAAAATAAGCAAATGGGAGCTAATTAAACTTAAAAGCTTTTGCAAAGCAAAGGAAACCATAAACAAAACAAAAAGACAACACTCAGAATGGCAAAAAATATTTTCAAACAAAGCAACTGACAAAGGATTAATCTCCAAACTATACAAGCAGCTCAGACAGTTCAATAGCAAAAAAACAAACAAACCAATCAAAAACTGGGTGGAAGACCTAAATAGACATTTCTCCAAAGAAGACATAGAGATGGCCAACAAACACATGCAAAGATGCTCAACATCACTAACCATTAGAGAAATGCAAACTCAAAATTGTAATAAGGTATCACCTCACATCAGTCAGAATGGCCATCATCAAAAAATCTACAAACAATAAATGCTGGAGAGCATGTGGAGAAAAGGGAACCCTCATACACTTTTGGTGGGAATGTAAATTGATGCAGCCATTATGGAAAACAGTATGTAGATTCCTTAAAAAACTGAAAATAGAACTATGATATGACCCAACAATCACACTACTGGGCATATACCCAGAGAAAACCATAATTCAAAAAAACACTGCACCCTAATGTTCATAGCAGCACTATTTACAATAGTCAGGACATGGAAGCAACCTAAATGTCTATCAACAGAGGAATGGACAAAGAAGATGTGGTATACACAATGGACTATTACTCAGCCATAAAAAGGAATGAAATTGGGTCACTTGTAGAGACGTGGATGGACCTAGAGAGTATCCTACAGAGTGAAGTAAGTCAGAAAGAGAAAAGCAAATATGGTACAGTAATGCAAATTCATGGAATCTAGAAAAATGGTATAGATGATCTTATTTACAAAGCAGAAATAGAGATACAGACGTAGAGAACAAAGGTATAGATAACCAGGGGGACAGAGGTGGGGAGGGAGGTATTGGGAGACTGCGATTGACATATACATTATTGATGCTATGTATAAAATAGACAACTGATGGAAACATACTGTATAGCACAGGGAACTCTACCTAATGCACTGTGGTAACCTAAATGGGAGGGAAGTCCAAAAGGGAAGGGATATCTGTATATGTTTGGCTGATTCATTTTATTGTGCAGCGGAGACTAATACAACATTGTAAAGCAACCATACTCCAATAAAAATTAATAAAAAAATTTTAAAAAGGAAAGTGAAGGGAAGAAAATAAAAAGAAAATAATATACACATATAAAATATATAACATATGCCAAGTACTTTTTAATATATCTTAAACATATTTTAATATAGTTATAAGAATAAGATATTCTGATTTATGGCAGATGAGAAAACTGAAACTAAGAAAAATTTGCAATTTTGAAAGGCTTCATGAATTATTTGATCATTTAATGTTTGTTAAACAAAATAAGTGGTTATTACAACATTGAAAGAGAAATACAAATACTGCCTAAGAAATAGATCAGGCAAATAGATTCTGTATGCCATCAGACAGGATGCAGTAAAGAGCTGCACATCATCTTGTCGATGATTTTAGTGACAAAAATGCCGACCTCAAAATTTGATCATGAGAGAACATCAAATAAAGAAATTGAGGAAATTTCTGAAAGAAATATTAGTCCAGGCTGTAATCTTCAAAGATGTTTGGGGTATTGTGGAAGCCAAGGAAAGACTATGAAACTCATCTTGATCGAAGGAACTGAAAAGAAGTGGAACCAGGAGCAATACATTCTCCTGGAGTGGACTGTTTTACTATAAAAAGTATTAGGTCAGTTTGTGAACTTGAAAGAATCTTCTGGGTGAAAATTACATGGCTGTTCTTTGCATTGCTTTTGCAACTTTCTTTAAGTTGGCATAATTTCGTACAAACACTAAAAGAAGCAATATCAAAGAGGCACAGGGTGCCAACCTGATTTCTATTCCAGGAATCACCAAGGAAGCTGTTTTGCTATTTTCAATATATTTTAATATTTAATCATTCAGTTTCATCCATTGCATAATTAGTGGAAATTAATCCTTGATTCTATAAGCTAGTACTTAGTCACTTTTCAGCACTGTTTTGCCACTTCTGGTTTTCTTCCTTTTTTAAACATTTTTAATAATCTGTAGTAAATCCAGGATGATTTATTTTATGAACAACTAAACCAAACAGTGTCATATCAAATATCAAATGTATCTATTTGGCTTTGTCAGATTTCAGAATAAATTGCCATTAAAAAAAAAGAGAATTCTAAGTAGTTTTAAAATAAAACCCACTTGATTCAACAAAACTTACTTCATGTGGTTTTCCTTCCAAAAATGGTTACCCCTTGAGTTCTTGGGAATAAACAATGCCTCTCCATAAAACTGCATATCAGCAAATCTGCACATTGAGCATCTCAGCTAGAGCAAGTTTCTGAAAACAGGCTCAATTTGTGGCTTGTGGTGATGCCTTCATAAGCAGTTTCCAATTAACCCTCTGGAAAGTATCTCTGAATATGTAATTTTGTATCTTTTTTAAAGCAGCCATTTAATTTTGAAGCACAATGAACATAATATGAATAAATTAAGCAAATATACAGCTGTTTCAAAAAACTGAGTTTCTTTCCTAGTAGTTTATTCTCTTAATAAAAATAGAGAGATGACCGCCAGTCATGTCATTTTTCATGGTCAGATTGATTCAGTTGACCTTCTTCAGGTGTTCTTATGTTTTAGTTATGATTCCCTTCAATCAGCGGAAGGAAAATGTATCGTATGCTATAAGTTATCAGGTTTTCATCAATTTAACATACGTATACAGTTATAATATTTTCCCCCAAGTGAATGTTAGGGTTTATTATAGTTATTTATTATTTTATATCTGAATATACTAACTTTACATTTGTAGGAAATGCAATCAATGAGAGTTCAAATCGTTATGACCCTGTATCTCTTTTTTCCTCAAAAAAATACAGAATGGAAATTACCTATACATTGTTAAGTTGTCTCAAAATATCTTTTAATTTGACTAATAATTCCATTATCAAGAATAAGTGCTGCTGCCTTCTGTATCTATATTCTTATGTATTCAATAACTTCCCATATATTTACTATTTGATATTCTATAGCATTCAAATAAAACTCTCTCACATGTACAATATACTTTTATTTCTGGTTTTATATGTCATTAAATAGGAAACCACTCACACTTTAGTATAAATATGAACCATATCTTTACCAATTCTAATCCCTATCTACTATTTCCTTAATTACTAAAACAAATTTGTATAATTTTCTAAAATAATTTTTGTATATGGAGTATTCCTTTCAGCTTTTTCCCTTCCAACCAATTTTATGAGTTACAAATATGGGGTTGAGACTTTCCAACAGGAAGCCTTGATCCTACAAATAAGTATATGCGTCCTTCTCAAAATAATTTAAGTATTACCTATACAAAATTATGCTAGGTTTTGGCACTGGAGTAGTAAAACAATACATGAGGCCCTTGCTCTCATGAAACGTATATACTCATCACTGGCGAACGGCACAATCCTTAGATTTTGATATGCAAGGAAACTGATATTTGTTGCATGTTTACCTCTTTGATGTCGTGTTACCACTTTGGCCATTCACATTTCACCACACAGGAATCCTTACAGGTCTTTATATTTTTCATACTCTATTGGCCCTGAGTTTTTGTACTAAGCTGACCCTGTGTCAAGACAGCACAGGAATAACAGCAACAGCATCATCAAGACCAATAACAAAGGAAGGATGGGAAAATTTATTAGACACATACTTGTTTCCGTCATTATGGTAAGGACTTTGGGTATATCATTTTAATTTATTAACCTATTTTATAAACTCTACATCTTATATCAGTCTTCTTTTAATCCATATTTGTTATTCAGTTTTTACTTTAAATTTCTAACCTCTTAAATCTCACTTGTATGAACCAATAGTTCTTTTTCCATATTGTTTTTATAGCACATAACAGGCTATATGATTCTAGGTTCCCTGCCATCATTGTTTCCACAATACATAGCATAGTCCTTCATGTTTAATATATATTTATTGAATTAATGAATTATATGCCAATTAGGAAGCTTTTTACTGAGAGTAAGAAAAATTGTTAGTTTGGGTCTTCTGAAACTCAGATGCCAAGATGGAATTCCACATGCAAAAGGTTAATTGGAAGAAATACATTTGAAAGAAAAAAGAAGATAGAACAAGAAGTGCATAGACAAGACTCTAGACTGTGAAACAAGTCTGGCATCTCTAAAAAGAGACAGACCAGAAAGGATGGTTGGAAAAGAGGAACCTCAGACAGCAATGCAGAGCTGAGAAATTATAAGCCACAGTAAAAGAGCTCCAGAACAAACAATGCCATTCAGAAGAGTCACATATTGAACAGGTCTAGTAAACCTGCCTGCTCAGCCATTGGCCTGGGAAGAGCACAGCATCTGCATTAACAGTGTGGTAGCTCTGAAGTCAGGCAGCTGGAGGTAGCCCACCAATTACCCTCCTTATAGAAGTTTCTCTTGAATGAAAATCTTAGAGGAGCAACTTCTTTCCTGCCAAATACTATTTCAACTTCTAAAGAATAAAGAAGAATCATTATCTAACATAGTAGTAAGTCAAGAGGTTCAGTAGCCTCAGACTTTGTGTATTCACCTAATAGATATCATCAATTTTCTGGATGTTTATAACTCTATTCTCTGCTATTGTCTGTTTAATCTTTAGCCTCAATATTGCAGCAAAAATGTCTGCACTAGTTTGGGTACATCAGTTCCACATATCACAATATGCAGAAGACTAAGAGAGGGCATAATTTCTTTCATTTTTCATAGGAAACTTTAAGATTTCCCCTCATTTGTTTTTATATTGAGTTGGGTTATATGTTTATTTCTGTTCTAATCATTGAAGAGAATCAGGCTATACATAAGTTAACCACAGCAAATCTGAATGTGGGGATGGGACAGTCAACTTTGAGGGATAATGATGCACTGGAAAGCTGAGATATACTGAATATGTTCTGTATTAAAGTGGAAAAGAGAGAATATGGATGCTGACAGAAAACCATTAGCATATACTATTAATGAAAAGCTGCAGAGTCATTTAATATCAGTGTTAAGGATTTTATTAGAACCTGTTAGCTGAATACAAAATCCATTTTCTCTTTTTCTGAATTATAAATTTGGAGTATATTTTCTAGACTCTCTTGCATTATGGTATAGGAATTTAAGTTATATGCTATGGAATTTGTGTAGAAGTGGCATGGCCTACTTCTAGACTTGACTTATATAAACCTCTAATTCATAATTTTTCATATTTTTTGTCCCCCCTCTTCTGGTTTGTTAGAATCTAAATAATCCCCAGATTAACCTCCAGAGCTATGTGTTGAGGATGGCAAAGCCATATATGGAAAAAGAATGAGGCTTTAAATCACCCTACAGGAAACCACAACTAGCACTGATATTGTATAATGAAGAAATAATTTGTTTTGCTTTAATATTTGAAGAATTAGTTACTTCGGGACTACTATTACCTTAATTATTTCAGAAAGTAAAATATAGAAACATTTAAAAGGAGCAAGTCTTATTAATAAATATGAAGCATTTTCTTTCCCCCAATATCATATCCCCCAAACATTATTTCTGTACAAAAAAAAATTGTTCTCCATGACCACCATAAAGGACTATGCCTTGTCCTTCTCTATAGTCTCCTTAGATCCAAACCATGACTTGAATACTATACATTTAATAGATTCTTATTCTGGATATCAGAGGAAAAGCATTCATCATTGATTATGATGTTAGCTGTACAGTTATCCTAAATGGCCTTATTGTGTGAGGAAATTTTTTACTATACTTATTTTGTTGAGAGTTTTTATCATGAATGGGTGTTGAACGTTGTCAAATGCTTTTTTTGCATCTATTGAGATAATCATGTAGTTTTCATCTTTCAGTCTACAGGACAAGAGTATTAACTGTCACCACGTTTATTCAACATGGTACTAGAAGCCCTAGCCAGAGCAATTAGGCAGAAAAAACAAAAAAGATATCCAAATCAGAGAGGAAGAAATAAAACTGTTTCTATCTGCAGATAATATAAAATGTGGAATATGCTAAATATTGCACAAAATAACTATTAGAATTAATAAACAAATTCAATAAAGTTTCAGGATACAAAATAGACATAAAAATCAGTTGTATTTTTTTCACCAACAATCTGAAAAGGAATTTAAAAAATCCCATTTACAATTTTATTAATAATAAAATACTTAGGAATAAATTTAATCAAATAGATAAAAAATGTGTATACTGAAAACAATAAAACATGATGAAAGAAATTGAAGAAGACACAAATAGATAGAAATAAATTCCATGTTCATGGATCAGAAGAATTCATATTGTTAAAACGTCCATACTAATCAAAGTGATGTACAGACTCAATGCACTCCCCATCAAAATTCCAATGGCATTTTTTACAGAAATAGAAAAGAAATTCCAAAAATTCATTTGGAACCACAAAAGACACCAAATAGCCAAAGCAAGCTTGAGAAAGATCAGAGTTGGAGGCATCACACTTTCTAATTTCAAATTATCTCACAAAGCTATTATAATCAAGCAACATGGCATAAAAACAGACACATATATAAATGTAGCAGAATCAAAAGCCTAGAAATGAATTTAAGAATATATGAACAACTATTTTTGACAAGGATAGAGAGAATACAGAATGTGGAAAGGATAGTGTCTTCAATAAATAGTACTGGGAAAACTGGACAGCCAACATGCAAAAGTTGGACCATTATCTTATACCATACACAAAAATCAACTCAAAATAGATTAAACACTTACACATAAGACCTGAAAACACAAAACTTCTGGAAGAAAACTTGGAAAAAGCTCCATGACATTGACATTGGCAATGATTTTTTTTGGATATGACACAGAAAGCACAGACAACAAAAGGAAAAATAAACAAGTAGAACTACACCAGACTAAAAAGTTTCTGCACGTTGAAGGAAACAACAGAATGAAAAAGAATAGGAGAAAATATTTGCAAACTATATATCTGATAAGGTAATAGTATCTAAAATATATAAGGAACTTGTGCAACTTAACAGCAAAAAAAGAAAAAAGAAAAAAAAAATAGCCCACTTTGAAAACTGGGCAAAAAACCTGAAAAGACATTTTTCCAAAGACATACAAATGGCCAACAGAAATATGAAAAGGTGCTCAGTATCACTAATTATCAGGGAAATGCAAATCCAAATCACAGTATATCACCTCACACCTCACATGGCTCTTGTTTTTTTTTTTTTAAATGAGATAGGTGAAGACAGGAAGAAAAATGAATCCTAGTCTATAGTAATATAAATGCTATAGCCAGTATGGAAAACAGTATGGAGCTTCCTCAAAAAGTTAAAAATAGAGCTACCATATGATCCAGCAATCCCTTTTCTGGGTATATACTCAAAGGAAATTAAATGAATACCTTGAAGAGATATCCCATGTTCATTGCAGCATTAGTCACAATAACCAAGATATGGAGACAACATATCTAAGTATCTGTTGATAGATGAATGGTAAAGAAACTGTGGGGTACGTATTCTATGAAATATCATTTAGCCTAAAAAATTATCTGCCGTCTGCTTACAATATAAGTAAGCCTGGAATACATTATTCTAGGTGAAATGAATCAGCCACAGGAAAAAAAAATACTGTATGATGTCACTTACATGTGGAATCCACAAAAGTTGAATATGGCAGTAGAATGGTTGTTACCAGGAATAGGGAAGTGGAGGAAACTTAGATGTTGGTCAAAGAGTACACAGTTGCAATTATAGGATGAGTAAGTCTAGAGATCTAATGTACAGCATGATGACTACAGTTTAAAATACTGTATTAATACTAAAAATTTGCTAACAGCAGATTTCAGGTGCTCTCACCACAAAAAAAATCAGCTTTAGCTTGACTACAGTAATCTTTCACTATGTGTGTGCAGGTATATGTATATGTATTTGAATATGAGACATCAAGTTGTACACTTTAAATATATAATCATTTTATTAAAATTTTTAAATAGTAAATAAATTCTTGTTTAATACATGCAACTTTAGATTCATCTTTGCATTTTCAATCTTACTTTTATTAAATATATCATTAAATTCTACTAATAGAGTCCTCAAAATAACTCCTCCATTTTTGTTTTAATTTTTCTATTTTCTTTGAATTATCTTAGTAGAGACCTATTTCCTCTAATAGATGATACCATATATATTTTGTCTGTATAATATATATTTACAAAGGTAGTATTTATCTGTATCATATCCTCACTGTTTCTTCTAAGTTAGGTTTGCCTTCCTAATTTTTGATACTCTTTTAGGCAGTGGCAATATATACTGCTTAAGCATTTTCATAGTACCTTGCATAATATTACCATACACAATTTTAGGCACTTAGCAGGAAATCAATAAAACTATTATATTGAGTTAAAAATTGAAAGACAGTAAGTTGTAGCATAAACACTGATATTTATATTTTTATGAGCTCCTCTCAAATGTTAACAGTTGATAAGTTTTTTCATCAAATACTATTAATAGTCACTGCTCAACATAAAGTGTAATATATTTGAGATTGATAAATATTTCAGAACTGAAGGTAAGAAAGCCATTAAGGAAATCCCACAATTTTTATTGCTTCTAAAACCTAACATAATTTAAGTTTATGAACAGCCTTCTCTCTCAGGAGAAAAACACATCATCAACCCACCCCTCAAAAAAATCCTACATAATCACAATCAATCTTATTAATGTATAATGGAATAATGAGTGTTTTTAACTTCAGGATTTTTGAAAAAAATATGCTAACCATAATGGATCAATGAAAATTATATTTATGTCCTTGGAAGTTTTAAAATTCAATAACTATAAATAGGATATGGTAAGAAAACAGGCATCCAAGGATAATCTATCACAAAGAATTGATTAGGAGCACTTATCATAAGCTAATTTTAATATAACAAAACTTGTCCTCATTTGACTAGTAGGCAATTTCTGTCTACATTTCCAGATCATTTCTCTTCATCTGACATATATGTTACCTCTTATTCTGATACACATTCTATTTTCATATAATCTAAAAATTATATCACACTTGGTATTTGATGAAATTATTTTTATTGAGTTACTTCAAAATGAGCCATTTACATATTCAAAGTAGCAACTTGGGCTCAAAACTGACTTAAAGACATATAAAATAGAATTGCATCAGTATTAATGTATTTATCTTCAACATCTCATATGTTGATGTATGTAAGTAGCTGATAAATCCTTCCTTTTTTGATTCCTTTTTTAGCAATTAATAACTAAATTATGCACATTTGAATACAGATTTAAAAATATGGAAAGAATAACATGTCCATTTTAAAAGGTACTGTATTCGTGAACCACTGGAAAAAATTCCTGCAAGGGTACATATGATGGAAAAATTATAAAGTATATATTCTGAATTCTTCCAAGCAATTGGTCCATGGAGTATAGGACTCTAAACAGTCCCTGCCATAAGCACTGCCACTAAACAGAGATCATAGATAAGAAGGTGAAAGAAGTAACCAAACAGGAATTAGGGATATACTGTCTTTGGGAATGCACACTGATACTTGTGAGTTAAAACAACAGACAGTTCTAATTTCCTTTCTCTTCTATCATCTTCATACATACCCCTATTATTTTGCAGACACTTAGCAAACCAAAATCTACATGAACAGCCTCCTTGCACTTTGCTGCATGCATCTAAAAGCAATGCAACTGATTTCTGGATAACGGCATGTGAGCAGAAGCAGTAAGTGCAGCATGCAACTGGTATCCTCATAAGAAATATGTGTGTCCTTTAACCCTGTTACTACAGTTAAAAAATTCATAGCCTGTTTTAAATTATCTCATACATGATGAGGAGGAGATTAGTCTAAAGATATAAAAGCAACAAAATAAACCAACACGACAGCTATTATAACATCACTGAACTTCTCAAATATTTACATGAAAGCCACTCTTCTTATTTTTCACGGCATCTAAGGTGTCATTAACTATTGCTTTATGTGCCACTATGAAACATTTTAGAAGTGTTTCCAATTAAACTCTGGCACACTGGTAAATATTTTCTAGATTCACTAAACAGGATTTTAAATTCAGCAGTGTTGTTTTACATATTACGCATTTCAAATTCCTATAACTTCATATAAAATGTCTTATTCAAATTCCTGCCTCAATTTAATATTATTCATATTTAGATTTGCCATAGTGTTTTAACAAAAGCTCCATATTTATTTTCATAGTTAGAAGACCTTTAGGAGTAGAACGGTTTAGAACATTGTCCAATATTGTATCTTTAATTGGAACTCCTGCTACTGATTTTTTTAAATTAAAGTATAATGTTTATTATGCATATATAAGGAACACAGATCTTAACCATACTGCATGATACATTTTTACCATGTAAAATACCAGTGTTATCATAATTCAGATAAGTATACATTGAACATTACTGGAATCCAGAAGTCTCCACCGTGAACCCTCCCAGTCATTGCTACAGGCAACCACTACTCTTTCACCTTCATGCGCCAGGTGTGTCTGATACTGAATTCCACGTAAATGGATAATAGTTTCAGTCTGGTTTCAAAGACACAACCAGCAGTGTGGGTGGCACTGTGGGCTCCTGGTGTTATTCTTGGCTGCAGCAATAGTAACAACCTCAGCAGTAGCAACACCTGTGTCTTCAGAAGCTGCACTGAGAGCTTAGAGTCTGAGGTTTACTGTTTAACAGCAGCTGCAGCCCAGTCAGGCCAATGGTTGGTGTGGAATCGTGGGGACTAGAGTGCACCATCTTCCCCTGCTTGTTCTTCCAGTTTAGGGGTGACGGTGGAGGGCTCCTTTTGCTCTTTGAGCCTTCTCAGCAATTGTGTAACCACCCCACCCCACCTGCATTATACTGTTTATCCTTTGAAAACTCCAGGTAGTCTCTGTTTTCTGGAATGGTATAAAATCTATTTTCCAATTGCTAGTACAAAACTATTAGGTCATCCTTCATTCATATATCAATCTAAATTACTCTTTTAAGACTCTACAGTCTTCTCAATACTGTTTCCTCTTTATCATCATTTTCTCCATTCTTTTTTTTCATTTTCTCCATTCTTCATACATACATACATATATGTGTGTGAATATATGTGTACATATATATATACTATATACTATAGTATATATTACAACATATATATTATACTATAGTGTATAATACAATATATATTACAAATTTTATATAATGTATAAAAATTATATACTATAAACACATATTTGCTTACATTAAGTAAAAATGAAAGTGGAAAAGTGGCAGTACTTAGTATAGATAAATTACTAGCTCTTACATATAGAAAATATTTTAAAATCTCTATTATCTGTATCTCCACTATCAATCCTATGTTTTCTCAATCTGCTAATGTGACTCTGTCAGAGTTATAGCTCTTAACTGTGAGCATCCACTTAGTCTCATAACCAGGTCCCGACATACAGTACCAGTGTTAAGGATTTATTTCCTATTCCTATCTCTCTCTCTCATCGCCATTTCTATCCTTGTAATCTGGTTAATAACAACTTTATTGCTCTAGAGGAGAGCAAATTGCTTAAGTCCTATGGCAGTTCTTTTCTCTTTCTCTCTCTCTTTCTTAGCCTTCTTTTTTACTTTTAAGAATATATGCTAAATAGAAATCCCTTTCAGTACATACATCAAATAGTGATGATCTGACTCAAATACATCATACATCATCAAATACATCAAATAGCTATAGTACATACATCAAATAGCTATGATACGACTCAAATTATATAATGGGTTTAGATCCATGCTCTGTCCTTACAATGCTGTTCTACTTTTTACAGTTAATTGGGATATGCCCAGTCGTGTTCTGATATCCTTAATTTTAACGAAGCAGATCTTATTGATTTGTTATTTTATTATTTTTAAATATTCATTCCCTTTGCCAACTTCCTATTTTTCAAACCACTCTTCTCACATCTACACCATGCTCAAAATTCTCTGAAAGTCTCCTCATGAAAGCAAAATATCCAAATCAAAATAAAAATATTTTTAATTAGTATACAGAACTTTATATATTAAAAGAATGCCACAGACTTTTAAATGACATGTCAAAACTCTCATTTCCTTTAAATAAAAGTTAGCTGTCATTTAAAAAAATTTTGGTTAAAACATTTCCGTACATACAGTAAAAATATTTTTAATCATGAAAAACATGTTGAATTTGAAATTGTGTATTTATTGGATTTATTTAATTTCTAGAAAAATCTAACCTTCAAAAAAATTATTTTATTTATTTGGCTGTGCTTGGTCTTAGTTGCAGCATGCAGGATCTTTCAGTTGTGGAATGTGGTATCTTTAGTTGTGGCATACAGAGTCTTTAGTTGTGGCATGTGGGATCTTTTAGTTGTGGCATGTGAACTCTTATCTGCAGCATGTGGGATCTAGTTCCCAGACCAGGGATTGAACCCGAGCCCCTGAATTGGGAGTGTGGAGTCTTAGCCATTGGACCACCAGTGAAGTCTGCAGAAAATTCTATTTTTAATAAAGATAAAAACAAAACTTTGTTCTCTAATAGAAGGGTGTTCATATGTTCTGATTTGCCTGAAGCAGTCAAATACTGCACCAATTTGGATAATACATCAAATGATTATCTCATAACATTTAATTTTGAGGACGTGATTACTGCTCACATTAAGTAAAAGTGAAACTGGAAAAGCAGCAGCACCCAGGATTCTAAATGGCAATATTGGGTGGATAAGATGCCAAAACACAACCAATAAGGATTAAGTGAGGATGGGCAATATATGAATACAATGTATCTAAATAAAAGTGAGGAAACAGTCAGTCCTAGAGAATGCTTAAATTGAAGGATATGGAATATGCCTACACAGGCAATGATATTTATTTTTTTTGGAGTTTTGCTTATATCTTTTTTTTTTTTTAATAAATTTATTTATTTATTTATTGGCTGTGTTGGGTCTTCGTTGCTGCACATGGGTTTCTCTAGTTGCAGTGAGTGGGGGCTACTCTTTGTTGTGCTGAGCAGGCTCCTCTTTGCCGTGGCTTCTCTTCTTGTGGAGCACGGGCTTTAGGCGTGTGGGCTTCAGTAGTTGTGGCACACAGGCTCAATACTTGTGGCCACGGGCTTAGTAGCTCCACAGCATGTGGAACCTTCCTGGAGCAGGGATCAAACCCATTTCCCCTGCAGTGGCAGGCAGATTCTTAACCACTGCACCAGCAGGGGAGTCCCTGCTTACGTATTTCTAACATTTCTTGGTAGGATTGGCATCCTGGCTAAGAATAGCTATTCTTATTTTTATAGATAATTTAAAAATTATTCTTCTCTCCAAATATCTCAGTTCGAATTATAAGTAGTTAAAGAAAACTAAGTTAATAAACTATTGATCATTTTAAAAAAGAAAGAAAATTTTGTGAACTTAACATAAAAATCTTTTTTTAGCCTTATGTTTGTTTGCAAGTAATCTGCCAATAGATTTATCATGCACAGTTATACTGAATGGAAATTGAAGCTGTTGAAATAAAAAAGTTTGTTTTTAATTATGCTGTGAGTAATGCCCTGAAGCATATTTACTGGGTATTTTATCTATTGTTTAATATTGTGTCCCATGAATTATTATAAATGAGAGAGATCAATATCATTGAAAGTTCTGCAAATAACTTTATAATTCAGCTAGGAATTTCCTTGTTCATCTGCCAGCATTATTATATTCTATGAAAAGCAAATAGCAAAAATAATGTCCAACTGCTATGCATATGGAATTCTTATTCTTCAACCATTTCAAACTGACTAGATTTACTCAATCACTTTCCCATTGATTTTACCATATGCGTTAGAAATGATTATTCTGGTACAAAAATATTGTCCTTCCCCCAGTCCTTCTAAATATTTACTAAAAGTCTCACTAACACATGAATAACAGAAGTATTTAGAGCCTAATGCAAAATTTTATTTCCCCCTTTAAGCCTTATACATATAAATAGACTAATGGAAATCTCACTGCTATCATTGTGCAGAATTATCAATGATAACTGGTTTCATAAAAAAATTACTTGCCAGGCATTAGTTGAATCAGACATTACTTTTTGTTTATTGAGTTCTGTGCAGGTAACCAAATATCAGAGGCTTAGAAACATTTATTAAAATGGTGAATTTAAATCTAGATTAAACACAAGAGTCATATGCTTTTAGTGAAAAAATTGAAAAAGATGTTACAAAAATTATTTGAATACATTCCATCAGAATGTTTTAAATGGCATAAATGGGCAAAATTACAAAAACAAATGAAAAAATTCTTGAAGCAGTTTTAAACCACTGCAAAAATAGTAAGGAGATGAGAAACACAAATATCTAAAAGCTGAGATCAAGGATGGGAGAGAGAAAATGATGTTGCTACCAGTGGAATCTAAGCCTACAAGTGATCATTTTCAACAAGTATTTCTGTCATTTGAGCCAAAAAAATAATACATTAAGAATAATAATGATATCAACTAATATTAATTTAAAGTTTTAACATTTTTTAATTGGGTACAAAAATAGGAACCTAAAATAAAGACAGAACTGAGCCTAAGGGGGAAAAATGTATAATTTAGTCTCCTTTATACCTTGATCTGGAAGATTAAGGATTTGAAATGTAACTATACAATGCAGGATCATGACTCTGATCAATCATTTATTAAAATTAAATCAGAGCATTCATTAAAATTGAGTTAAATAACTTGCTTTGAAGATGCACATTTATTTCAGATATTTGGACCTGAAATTACATTTTTCAAGACCTGTCATGAAGGAGAAAATATAAGAGAACTTCCTTAAAGTGTACTTAGTGTAAGTGAAACATAGAGGACCTTGTTGAACCTTCCTGGGTATAAAAACTCTGTTTCCCATTTCTTGTTTGTAGAAATAAGTCTTTAGCTTCCTAGGCTTTTCCAAGTTCCAAAGAGCAGGCACAGGGAGTTATGAATTACAGAATAGAGGGAATGCAGAAACAACGGAAAAGCAGTCAAACAACAGTGCAGCAATAAAGCAGACCTAGTTTCTCCTCAAGGGATATACATAATAATATATCTTTCAGTTCTTCTAGATGGAGGATGGTAACTTCCAGCTGAGCACAAGAGTCCTGGGACACAACTCTATTACCTCACCACCAGCTGATCAGAAGAAAGTCACAAAACCCACACCCCTCATCTCAAACTGTGCCTTTAAAAATTCTTCCCTGAAGACCACCAAGAAGTTAGGATTTTTTAGCACAAACTGCCCCTACTCCTTGCTTGGGCCCTGTAAAAAACACTGTACTTTCTTTCATTACAACCTGGTGTTAGTAAATTGGTTTTGCTTCATGGTGGGCAAGTGGACTCAAGTTTGGTTCAATAACATAAATATAACCACTGGTTCTGGAAGCTGGCTTCATGTATCTTTCCCTTGTTTTGGGCCTGCAGCATGGCATGGACCTCTCCTGTATCTTGTGAAGTGATAGCTTTTAGCTATTTTTTAATGGAGGGTAGAGTCGCCCCTTTCCTCCATCTTATTATTCTTTCACATCTGAAAGGACTTTCACAAGGCTATCATTCTCCTAAGTCAATTCTGTAAGTGTTTCTCAAAATATTACTTGTCTTGCCAATACCAGAGATTAGATTGAGGTAGATTGAGACCTGTTTTCCCCAAATACCAGTGATTTTAATGAACAAATTATTTTCTCATGAAAGAGCTGCCCCAAAAGCCTAATTTTATTTCAGCCCTACAGTCTTCATGACTTAACAATTCAGACCATCAGACAATGTTCCATACTGCTATCAATGTCCATTTTGTCTTGGACTTTCCTCTCAATGAGCAATTCATTTTACACTCTCCTGGATGGATATGAATCTTTCTCTTCCTAGCAATAGTTTGTGTTTAAATTGCTTTGGCTTAATTTTCTCTGAAATAAGAACACCAATTCTCTTGTTACTGTTTAATCAGACAAATACTCTACAATTTAATTGTTCAGATTTTGATTCTCTGATGCCTTTGAGTTAAACCTTTCCCAGTCTCTCAATCCTATTTCATACTCATTCATTCACTCACCTATTCAACAAAATTTGATAACTTGTTGGGTCTTGTTATTCATCTTTATTCATTATATCTTGACTCTGTATACAAGTATTCTCAGTCAGACACAACTCAATAAAGTGTCCTGGCTGCCCCTTTGTTCCAGGCTTCATCCCTGGGAAAAAGGGATGAGACTCATGTCAACTGTCCTAGTGAGTATCCAGAACCTCCATGGACAAGAAAGAAAGAAAAACAAAATTTTTTAACCTTTGCTTAGAAAGGGGAGAAGGTAGCTGTCTTCCCCTGCTCCAGAAACGCTCTGCTCCTTATGCCAATATTTTGTAATTAAAGTAAAATCTTTCTAGGAGCTTGATGGCCCCACCTGGGAAGGCTTTTATGACCTATAGTTGTCTCCAAATTCTGCAGTTTCAGCTTTTGACATGTAAATACAAAGAGAGATAAAACTCTGGATTTCCTGATATCCTATGGCTTTAATTTGGGGACAAGTAATTGGAGATTTAGTAATTTTAAGAGTAATTGTAACAATCTGACCCTCTTAAGAAGGTAAGGGAACTTTTACTGCTTTCAGATCAGAGCAATTAACTAGACAAATGGCTACAGACCTAATTCTCATTATTCTAAAGGTATGTGTGGAGTTTCAAGAGGCTAGGGCTTTTGGCAAGAGCATGAAGAAAACCAGGAAAGTTTTATTTTTCCACACTGTTGTTTGTATAGTATAGTACCAGATGAAATAGGAAATTAAAATAGTGATATTTAAAAAATATTTTTAAGTTATCTTAATCCTATGGCTTTATAAGGCCTTTAAAAAGTAGCAAAATATTTATTCCACATGTCTTTTCCAAAAGAGAATGGAATAGCCCACTTTGAGTTTTCATTATAACCTGCACTTTGACACTAACATCTATTTTCTGCAAAACCTTCTCTGAATAGCTTGATTTAATGTGTACATTTGGAAATTTGTATAAACTCAAGAAATAATTACATTTTTATTTATGTGGCATTTGATTATCTGGAATCATGTGACTTTTTTACCTAATAATTTTTTGTTAATATTTTGATATTCTGCCAGAGCACTTTATATATACATTAGGTATATTAAAAAGAAAATACAAGCTCAAAATGTAATCATTTGTCCCCAGAACAGCAAACCAAGTGTTAATATCACTTTGAACCTCTCCCAAAAATGTGACCTTTACAGACAATCTGAAATTTCCTAATCAGCATTAGTAAGGTAATCTGCATAATAAGACCCATGCAGTTCCTCCCCTCGCCCCCCAAAAGAAGATGACCTGACCTGAAACAACTTTTTTCTTTTTTTACTAACTTCCTTGCCCCACCTCCCTTCTGCCTGTAAAAACCTTTAATTTTGTACAACTCCTTGGAGTGCCCTTCTATTTACTAGAAGGGATGCTGCCTGATTCATGAATCATTGAAGAAATTTCCTCAAATTTTATTTTTAATAGGTATCTTAGTAAATAACTAAAAAAAAAATCAACCAAAGACATTGTTGATGCCAACTGTTGTTTTGAAAAATAAAACCTGACAAATCAAATAAAGGTAGATGAATTATTACTCAGACATCCACTTATGGTTTGGGTACACAGTTTGACAGGCCAAGTGAAAAAATGCCTCTAAGGGTCTTCACTTTAGGATATAAAAATCACTCTGTTATTTTTCTAAAAGCTATTTTTAAAAACATCAACATCCTTTCAAAGTCACCCATCCACAAATTGGCAAGAATGTCTGTTGATGTTTGTAAGCAAAATTGTAATATTTAGGGATGGTTTGATTTATTTACTCTTCAATGTCTAATATTTGGCATCAATGTCTGAAAATTAACATTATCCCTTATATTACAGTGTTTTTCATCTCAAAAGAAATTTTTTACTTGCTGATTTGTTTTATGTTCTAAAAAAAATGGGTTAATATTTCTGAAGTTATTTAAGTTGAACCAAAAAAAATCCACTTTTTGCTAACTGGAGAAAACACACATATAATATTTTAATATCTACCATGGTAACAACTTAAAACTGTCAAGCTATGACTGTTATGAATTAATTTTTATTAAACCTCACCTCTAGAAACCAGCTAGATTTGTGTATGTTAAAAACACAAAAACATATAAAAAGATATTTGCTATTCAATATCAAATTCCTGTGAATTAGCATCCATTCAGATGCTGTGAAAATTCTATTAGGTGGATGAGAAAATGTGAGCAAGTACTACATAATGTTTGATACCTTGTTAACTGAATTCACTTCAACAGTGATTGACACGCAAATGTCTAAAATGCTACAATAAAATACAATAAGTACTTTCATAGAGTTAAGGAATTGGTTTAAAAGAACTTTCATTAGGAATTTCTATACTTATTTCCACAAAGAAAAAGAAAAATATTCTTTATTTAAGGTCCACTGCACTTGTTATATAAAAGGACTAGAGAAAAAAGATCAGGAAATGTCAGGCTGTATTACTAGGACCTCTTTTTTTTTTTCTTGTAAATGTTTTACTACCTAAAATAATATTCAAGCTGATAAATCCATTAATTATTTTTATTCGATCTATTTTCTAAAGTAAGCTTTATGAGATCTCTTACCTAGAAATTTGGCTTTAATAAGTGTAGATGCCTTTCCATTTATTACAATCCCAATTTTTATGCAATGTTGGAGATGTATAACTAGATGAAAGCATACATAATAATCTTGAGAATACATGAGATTTTACGTATGCTTTAGCCATTGATGATTATTTCAATTTCAAAAGACAAATATTTTTCAATCCTTTACTTATTCAAAGCCTAAATAATGCTCCTGAGGATGCAAAGAGAGCTATGTAACTCATTTACATCAAGGAATTTATAATCCTATTGAAAGGTAAATACAAATACAGTGAAGGTTCTCTATTCACCAAGTTACAAAATCTTATCAATAAAAAAGAACAAGGAAGGAATGAAGGAAAAAAGGAAGGGAAGAAGGAAGGAAGGAAGGAAAACCGAGCAGAACTTTGTGGGGCTCCTGAGCACAGAAGCCTTTCTGTGTCCCCGTTTCTTGTTTGTAGGGAATAGGCTTCAGCCTTCATGACCATTCCTGAGTTCCAAAGGGCAGGTTCAAATAGTTGGTAATCAGGGAAGGGAGGGGATGTGGAGACAAGGGAGAAACAGTCAAGAAACACTAGTGCAGCCTTGGGACAGGATCCTGGTTCCGCTTCAAGGGATACACATACCTTTGAGTTCTTCTGCAGAACTAAAACCCTCAACATATGGAAGATGTTAACTACTTGATGAAGACTCTTCATTCCAGAGAGAAGGTCACGGTTTGATAACCTTGAGAACCACAGAAGCTCATCAGGAGACCACCTGAAGCCAGATTAAAGGAGTGTAGGCCCTGCACACACCCTGATCCTTATCAGCAATCCAACCCTTGAGCCATTGCTATGCTCCTCACCACATCCCCGCAGGCTGGGACACACAGTTTTGAGGGCCAGGTGTCCACCTTTGCCTGGCAAAGTAATAAAGCTACTCTTTTCTACTTCACCCAAAACTCGGTCTCCAAGATTCGATTCAGCACCAGTGCACAGAGGCTGAATTTTTGCATCAGAAGAAAGGAAGGAAAGAAAGAAGTAAGGAAGGAAGGAAAGAAGGAAGTGTAGGGGAGCAAAATTTGCTACCCTAAAATGTACTTTGGCATATTAATTATTTTAAGCTGTTTATTTTCCAATAAATAGCAGACATGGGAGAAACTCTGAAAACCAAGTAGGAGTTATCCTTTTGTAAACAATATTTACATTTGTAAGAGTGTCTTCCCTTGCTATACCTAGAAGAAGAGGATGACCAAATCTCTAGAAACTCTCAATAGCGGATAAAGCCATGACTTAAATCTGCATCACATTCTTGTCCTTTTTTACCATGCTTTTCCTGGTAACCTCCCATAACTCCCTGGTAACCTCTCTTCCCACCCTCAACATCCTTTTTGTCTTTAGCTGAGGATGGTATTTATGGTGAGGATTTTGGGGTTTTGGTGAGTTACTCAGTTTTCCTGTGTCTCTCTCATGTACACCTGTTATTAAACTTTGTTTTTTCCTATTAATCGGTCTCATGTCAATTTAATTCTTAGATCAGCTAGAATAACCTAGAAGGGTAAGGCAAAGTTATTCCTCCAGGAAGGAAGTTGGAATGAAGGGACAGAGGGATTAAGAGAGGGGAGGAGAGAAGAAAGAAAAATGCAAAAGAAATAACCCCCACAAAGCAATACTGGAAAGTGGTGGGTGATTCAACCTACCATTACATTTAATGATATTGTGCTTCCTTGGAAAATAAAACCAAAAAACCTAGTTGAATGCCATGGATGAGGAGAGAGGATGACAAAAGAAAAAAAAAAAAAAACAAAAAAACAAGTAAAACAAACCAAAACCATGACTAATTGATAAGCAGTGGAAGTGGTACAATTATGTATAAGAGGCACTTTATTTGGAAGACAGTTTTGGTGTTTTTTTGGGGATACATTGACTATATTCAAGACTAGTCTTAGGTTCTCCCTCATAAGGTGTGAATCTGTGTGTATGTTTGTGTGTGCATGTGTAGGTATAGTGAGATAATATACCTCACAATATATATGTTTATATTTTAAATCCCATGTTATACATACATTGTATCTCACATTATATATACATACATTATACATTATATACATTATATAATATATACATTATATATAAAACATATATAACTATCCAAAAGTATAAAATTAGATAAATAACAATAAGAGAGACAGAAACTAACCATTATTTAAATTCAGAGAAGGGAAAAGATAATTTATTGAGTACTGAATGAAGTTTTCATAGAACTGCAATTGTTTGAGAAGGGCCATAATAAGGGCACTTTAGTTTCAGCAGAAAAGTAAGAAAGATAAGTTGAAGTCCTTTGCAGTGTATGTGCCTAGAAATGCTGAATAAAATATAATAATCATTATTTAAAATGCATAGTTGAGTTAAATAAAATAATATAGAAATAGGAATACCCAATGAGAAGTAAGAGTTTCATCCTCTGAGTAGGCATGGGATGGAGGAAAGGAAACAGAGGAACTGGATTTTAAGATATAAATACCCTTAGTAGTGCAGTGGGGCGAGGATGTCAAGAAAATTATTTACTTGGGAATAAGGTCAACAAAAAAGAAATAAAGAAAACTTCATTTAAATAAAAAAAAGCTTGGGCAGCATATACTTCAATGTCGTTTGGGTGTAAAGGCTACCGAAGGATTTTTTAGGGGAATGTAGTTAGTTCATTTTGCTCTTCAGTAATGATTAAAGATCATGGACTTAGTGAAGGGACTTGTTAAGTTTAACTTTTTTTCCTGTACAGATACAAATATTTCTTCCTGTGGAACACATAACCTTACAGATTTATAACCTTTTTATATGTAAATCAGTTTTATATCCTATCCAGCAATCGTATCTTAACGTTCTTTAGTTAAATTGCTTCTAAATATCTCAATTTCTCGAAGGTATCTTGTACCATGTAAAAACATCTAACTGGTTCCTTCATTAATTAATAAGTTAGATAATCTCTTTAAAGCGTATGCATTTTATATTTGAGAGCTATGATTTCAACTTTCTAAAAATTACACTTCAATGGAAAATCAGAGATTAGATAATCTTTGACCTCCTGGTGATTCCACATACTGAGAACCCAAAAGTCAATGTCTAGATGAAGATTTTTGTTCAGCATCAAAGGGCACAAGACACTTTTTACTGTTACCAAATCTTAAGAGAAGAAAATATAGCTGAGAATTTGTCACCTTCACCCTGAGCCTTATTCAGAATTAAAATAAGAATTTGTAACACCCATGTGGGCCAGGAATCTTAAACACGAGAAACTAAAATCAAAATTAAGCCAAAGCCAGTATTTCTCATGAGTTTCCTAGTGTAAGAAATAAGAAATTCTGAAAGAAATTAAGAAATAACTGTAATATATAATAACCATATATATAATAGGAAAATACATTTTAAAAAGGAATCATAAGCAAATTTTGGCAAAAAGATAGCTAAAAATAGAAAAGTCATTGAATTAAAAAAAACTGATACAGATGAAGAAAGAATTATGATAGTAAAGACAGATGACAGAGAAATAAGGAAATAAAATGATAAAAAATAGTCTGAGATGGTCCAACAAACATTTTTAGATCTTTCAGATACAATTAAGAAAGTAAAGAGGCAATATCCAAAGGTAATAACAGGACATTTTCAATAAATCATTAAATAAAAGCATCATTAGATTCAGGAATCTGACAAGTTTTTAACAGTGAATAAAAGTAAATCCAAACTAGAAATAGCATTTATTAGGTGAATCTTAAAGAAAAATATAGTTCACCCCAAGAACAATACAGCAACATAATGGAATAAACTTCCAAGTGCAAAAGAATATAACTGAAGATAAAATACTATACATAGCAGTGAAAATGAAAAAAAAAGAAAAAAGACACTTAGGTCAACAAAAGTTTTAAGAAATTACAACTCTGAGACTTACTGAAGGACTATTATTAAAAAAAAAAATAGTACAGGAAGAAGGAAATGGAGCTTAAAAGGAAACTGTGGGAAGCAAGTTTTAATGGTAAATATAAGAACTGTTGCATGTCAGGGCAAATCTAAATGATCATTGACAATTAGAAAACTATAATACTATGATTACTAACAACAACGGCAACAACTTATTGTAAGGATAAAGCATAAGATGGTTAAAATACTGGAAAAGTATGGTGAAGATAGTTAATAATTATCACATGCTTGTAATTTGCTAAGATAGTAGATCTCAAGCATTCACACACAAAAATGGTAAATACATGAGGTGACAGGCATGTTAATCAGTTTGTCATCACTTTGTAATGTGTATGTATATTAAAACATTACTTTGTATACAGAGAAGAGGAGAAGGCCATGTGAGTGCAGAGGCAGTGACTGGAGTTATGCAGTCACAAACTAAGGAATGCCTGGAGTTGCCTGAAGCTACAGCAAGCAAAGAAAGATTCACCTCAAGAACGTTTGGAAGGATCATGACCTACCTACACATTGGTTTTGGATGTCAGATCTCAGGACTGTGAGACAATGTCTCTCTGCTGCTTTAAACCAAAAATGTCTGTGGTAATTTGTTAACAGCCCAAGCCAACTTATATACTGGCACTGAGTCGATATTGAATAAATATTGATTATAAATCTATAGTAATTGTGACAGTGGGGCACTGACTCAGAGATGAAAAATCTGACTACTAGAGCATAACAGGGAAAATCATAAAAAGATGTAAAACTTTTGATATCTTATGTATTAATTTCATATCAACTAGGAAAATGAGTATTCAAAAAAATAGCAGTGGTACAGTTGATTAACACATGGAAAAATTATAAATTGTATCCCAACATCATACTAATTTCAAGTGTGAAAAACATATTGTGCCGCTTTTAAAGAAAATGTAAAATATGTATTTTTTAAGCAAATGGAGTGATCACATTGATCATTTTACATTACCATTTAGTGCCTGAAAAAGTCTCCCCTGGTTGATGAGGCTATGGGAGAAAGCAGGAACTCTAATGTTTGTGTGGCAGGAAGATAAATTCACACAATTTTGGAAAGCTACTTGGCAATACATAAAATGACTGAAGATGCACATACTCAGAGATAAGAAGTCTCCTCCTCTATTTCTATCCTACAGAAATTCTACCATATAAGAACAAGAAGTCCATGAATATTAATTCCAGGACTATTTTTAACATTTAAAATACATTTTAAATGTCATAATTAAATTGTACACTTTAAATATATGCAGTTTATTGTATGTCAACTGTATCTCAATAAAAGTTCTTAAATAAAAAAATACATTTTAAATATCATATATTTTAATATGTAAAAGGTTTCTATTATTTATTTAAGGAAATCTCATATACAAATTTAACAAAATTGGATATCCAAGTATCATTAGGAATGGATCTCAAAAACATAATAGTAAGATCAGAAAGTATGCTTCAAGTTATACATAGAAAATGATAATATTAATTTTAATTTTGAAGGTATAAACAACACTATATGCTGTATATAAATATTCTATACATACATTTATAGGTAAAAGTACAGAAATATACATGGGGATAGTAAACATCAAATTTAAGCCAATAGCTTGTTTATGGTTTTGTAGCTTTTTTCTATTTTTGGCATGTTTGAAATACTTTATAATTAGAAGTTGAATATTTTAATAAATACATTGATTTTTAAAAAGGTAGATGATCAGGGTATTCTGTTAACATATGACTGAAGTAATCATCTATTCTGTTAAAATTCAGTGGAAAGTTTTTGAAGGTTTGTGAACAGAACTGTAATCTGTCATAACACTGAGGGAATTGTGTTAGATTAAGTGGAAATCTTTTCACACTACGTGGAACTGGAATGTTTGGGGGGAAGAGATCAAAATAACTGCTATTTTGATATTTGAGGTGAGACATGATACTGGAAAATTTCATGGAAAACAATGTATAAAAAAACACACAAATGATTTACCAATTGACTCAATCAATGTATCTGATAGATAGCAATGAAGGTGGTTACACTAGCTGAAACAGGGAAGACAGAGTAGTAGAACTTTTTGAATACAAATCTGGTAAGCTCTGCTTTTGAAATTTTGAAAGGAAATTTTCATTTGCAAATAAAGTCCATATGACTACTTTGTATGAATAAATACAAAGCTAAAGAAATACAAAAAGAAAAAAAATAAAGGTAAATATAGTTATTATGGAATTGTTAACATAAAAATGAGAACTGAAGTATGTAAATGTGTTTAGCTGATAAAAACAATATGAAACAAAAAAGAATTTTAAGCTGTAAGAAATGCCTCTTTCCTGACAGTATTCTCTCTTCATAAACTCCATGACTGTTTCTGGAAATTAGAAGTAACAAGTTCTATGACTCCACCTTACTCTAATTTTACAGGATTCACATCCTTACACTTTGTGTTTAAATCATTCATGACTGTGGTTCTACTGACGTGACAGCAGTTCTATTGAATACCCTGACACTCTAATAACTTTTTATATGGCACAACATTAGGGGGATTTTTAAAACAGTTCACATAATGACATACATGGAGTACAACTGAAATTAGGATTAGTCTATCCTAGTTTTCATTTTTTCTTAGAAGCTCTATTTTCAATTAAAATGTTAAAAACTTTTGTTTCTCATGTATAGAAGAAAATGAATTATAAATAGACCAAAACTGCAAAATACTCCAAACATAAGTAATTCTTTGATTTAGTGGACACAACACACTAAAGTAAGTTCTATAATTAGGTAAATGATTCAATGTTGCAGATTCTCATTTAAAAATAAAGATGCACTTAGAAATGCTTATTTTTTATCTTATTGAAAGAATTTGAAGGAAAAAACCCAATGGTAATATAATAAATAATTATACAAAGCAACTACTTCATACATTCAGAGATTGTGGTAATGATTACCACCTTCAAAAGATTATTTCCACTGTTGCCTCAAATTCTATGACAGGTATTTTATTTTAATTTAAGGAAAGTTCATGAGCTGGAAGTTCTCAGCTGAATAAAGGCTTACTGATCAGCATTCTTTTTTAATTTTAATATAACATTTTATAATTAGAAGAATTCAGAGAGGAAATTCCAATTTCTGGCTTATCTGGGAAAAATAAAAACTGGCAATGTGTGCCCTCAGTCTCATATGGGAGAAAAAATATTAATAGTGTGTGTTCATTTTAGATGGAATAAATGGTCTCCAACTCACCACAGTTTCTCCACTAAAATAATATACACTAATACAATATTCATTATATCTTGTCCAGGCTCCATTTGCCTTTGCACTCTGGCTCACTCATATTAAACTCCTATGAGATGGAGTTTAATAAATTATCCAGATTTATAATTTTGTGAATTAAATATATCTTCCCCTGAAAATGGAAATAGTTCAAAATTATCTTTAGTTTATAATTTAATGTAAAATAACTGATTAGAATTGCTCATGAAAAATATGGTTTAATGAAAAAAAATCAGGAAGACGACTGAGTATCAGAGAATGGAGGGTAGTGAAAAGTCAATACTTTGGGGGGAAATGGATGCAGTAAAAATATGTATGTATATTGTTTCCCCCCATTTGATTTAGTATTATGGCTATAAAACACAGCCTTAAAATTCTTCAGTTCTCATCCCACTGAGAGATGGGGTGTAATGTCTCTGACCTTGAATCTGTGGGATGACCTATGACTTCTTGGACCAATACGACAGAAACACTACTATGTAACTTTGGACATTTTCAAATGTCCCTATCTTCAAATGTCCCCCATTAGAGTACATTTCCTTTTCATAGTCACCTGTTCTTTCTCTACTCCTACACTTACAGTCCTTTCTGCCACACTTATCACATTTATAAAACCAGTCAAAATCTGAAATTATCTACTCATTTACTTGTTTTCTGCTGTCTCCATTTATTTTTATGTAAGTTCCAAGAGTTCCAGGTCATATCTACAGTTTATCACATTATTCTGCAAGGGTGAGTCAAAAATTATCCACACTCTGCCTGTAGAATTTACTTTAATTAACTTTTAGAAAAGAAAAATACATCATTTTTTGACATAATCTCCTTGCTTTTCAATACACTTGATCCATCTGTCAACAAGCTTTCGTATTCCCACATTAAAAAATGTTTTTGGCTGAGCTATAAGCCACAAATGCACTGCTGTCTTCACTTCTTCATCAGAAGTGAATCTTCCTCCTCATAGGGCTGCTTTAAGGGGACCAAACAGGTGAAAGCCTGATGGAGCAAGATCAGGACCATAGGGAAGATGCTTTAATGCCTCAAAATGAAGTAATCCACAACAGACTTAAGGTTTCGAAAAGTTTGTGCGAGATGGGCGATGGGTACTGAAAAAACTCACTGAAGAGCATAAGCAGGAGCATTTGGATTTCTGAAACAAAATCTGGACCGAAACTCTAAGGAAGGTGAAAGTTTCTTAAACAGAATCATTACTGGTGACCGAGACATGGATTCATCACTATGAGCTTGAGAGAAAATGGCAGAGTATGGAATGGAAACATCCTTAATCGCCAACCAAGGAAAAGCTCAAAAGTCAACCATCAGCTGAAAAACTGATGTTTATGGTTTTCTGGGATTCTCAAGGTCCAGTATTGGAATATTATCAGGAAAAAGGTTCAACAACCAACAGTGTGTTGGGGTGGGATGGATTGGGAGATTGGGATTGCCATATATACATTACTAATAAGAAAAAAATATCAAATTGTACATTTTAAACATATGCAGTTTCTGTATGTCAACTGTATCTCAATAAAAGTTCTTAAAGAAAAAAACAAACAAATAAATAAATAAATAAAAAGAAAGTGCGAGTGGGAAAAAAACAAAAACCAAAACAATCAACAGTGCTTGTTACAGCTGAAATGCTTATTGAAGAGCTGAAGCCTAAACTCTGGATTAAATGCAGAGAACTGCTATCCAAGGGCGTTGTGATCCTGCATGACAATGCACGTCCACACACTTCTGCCCACACTGTTGACACTCTGCAAAAACTTTGTTTTGAGGTGTTAAAGCATCTTCCCTATAGTCCTTACCTTGCTCCATTGGACTTTCACCTGTTTGGTCCCCTTAAAGCAGCCCTATGAGGAGGAAGATTCACTTCTGATGAAGAAGTGAAGACAGTGGCTTATAGCTCAGCCTAAAACATTTTTTTAATGAGGGAATATGAAAGCTTGTTGAGAGATGGATCAAGTGTATTGAAAAGCAAGGAGATTATGTCAAAAAATGATGTATTTGTCTTTTCTAAAAGTTAATTAAATTCTACAGCTAGAGTGTCGATATTTTTTGACTCACCCTCGTAGCAGCTTCAATATCACATTACTCCTACTAGTCACTTAAAAACATTTGTTATTCAATAAATGGAACTCTGTGTTTAATCTAATATAATCTTCAGACTAAATCTGTGACATAAGTATTAATATTGGTTTCAGTTAGGACAGGGTTTGGCTATAAGTAACTTAGACCACAAATAAAAGTAGTCAAAACATAAGAGGTTTATCTTCTCTTACAAAAAAAGCAGGTGAAGGCAGTCCCATCTGGGAGAAAAGCAGCAGCACAGTGACACTGAAGATTTGAGTTACAGCCATGCGATGATATTATTAGCATGTCCTTAGAGTCAAGTGTCACATAAGGTTACATAATGGCTATAGCATTATGAGGCATGATGGCCACAGTCTAGGCAGTTTAAAGAGGTTGAAGCAGCAAAGGACAAAGGATCAATGACATACAAACCAAGTGTGTACTGTTTTAAAGACTTTCCTGGAAACCTCACCTCTGAGATCCACTTGTATGTCATCTGGATTAATAGCCACACTGGGAAGCTTTGATATTTTAGCTTACCAGATGCAAAAATATAGGTAACAGAAAACATTTATGAATAGCTTTTGCATAGCCTATCACATAGCCTATCAAGAGTGTTTGTCAAGGTATTTCTTTTTTAAAAAATGTATCAGAAAACTGTCACACAAAGTGGCTGGCTAATTAACTTATTTTTTACACCTTCAGTAAAAACAAAAAATGTGTGTGTGTGTGTGCGCGCGCGCAAAACCAACCCCTCTCTGCTGACTAGACTTTGGAAAAACCTTTTCTCAAGTAGATATGTCCCCTTTGAAGGCAGCCTTCACACCTAGGAAATATTAATAATAACAATAACAGTCATGCTCTATTGAGTTTTTCCTATACAGCAATTTAAGCTCCCCCTCTAGAAACAATATTAATATTTCTTTCTAAATAAGGAAACTACAAATGAGTGAGGTTCAAAAACTTGCTCTAATTTTATACAGCTCATCAGCAACACAGTTGAAACTTGATTCCATATTTATGAAATTCCGAAGACCCCATTCTTATCCTCTATGCTAAAAGTGAACCTTGACCAAAGGGAAGAAAGGTACTGCTATGGCTGATTGCAATCAGAGAAAACAGGCAAGCTACTGAAATGTTTTCCAAAGTGAACAGCACTGATGCTATGAGGGACAAATATTGCCAAGCAAGTGCAAATATTACCAAGCAATTCCTCTAAGAAATATCCACACAAATGTACACCCATTTCATGAAAAATAACTGCACAGTCTTTACCACAAGAAACCATATAGATAAGCCTTACATATTCTACAAGCGCAATCCTGATGGGGATAAGATTTCCCCTGTTAAATATGCTTTTTTTTAAATATTAGCTTAAACATAGTTAAAAACATTTCTTTGTCTTATAACTGTTAATATGCTACTGTTCTTTCTGAATCTCCAAGAGGAAGCTAAAGTATGTAGTTTTCCCAATTTATTTACATGTGAAAATTAATTTCTCCTTTCATTCTATCTTAAGAAACTAGTGCCCCCAAGAAACACCGTATGGAAGAATTGTCCTTTGAGATCATTAACCTCCTGTTCTTGATTCTTCAACAGCTACTCCTGGGTAATAATACTTTACAGATTATTAAAACACTGGTGCTTTGACACTTACATAGGCAGAATCACTTCTAGGAGCAAAAAGTAAACACCTGGGGAGACTGAACTGGGGACCATGATCACAATTTTTAAGCTGTTTCTCTGCATTTGCTAGCGAGAAACTTACCACAGAAAATATTCAACTATCAACTTGATTCCCATATCCTTGAATTTCCTTCAACATATTTGTGGATTCTGATAAATAGGACACTAATTCTAGGAATATAAAGCATTAGTTCTGGGGCTTCTAAAGTAATATTTATGACTTATTGTCACCCATAGAATTCAGAAGTCCAAAGTAAACTTTACCTACTAGTTAAGAATCACGTGGGGAGATGTTTAAAACCTGAGGGATTTATTTTCTCCTCCGTTCCTTCCTTCCTTCCTTCATTCCCTCCCTTCCTCCTTCCATCCATCCTTCCTTCCTCCCTCCCTCTCTCCCTCCCCCTCCCCTTTCCACTTTCCTTCCCTCCTCCCTCTCCCTCTCTCTATCTTTCTTTCTTTCTCCCCATAGCCCCACAGCTTTTGGGATCTTAGTTCCCTAATGGGGGATCAAACCTGGGCCCCCTGCAGTGGAAGCATGGAGTCCTAACTACTGGACAGCCGTTGCGAGCTTAGGATTGACATGTAGACACTGCTAGATTTAAAACAGATAACTAACAAGGACCTACTGTATTGCACAAGGAACTCTGCTCAATATTTTGTAATAACCTAAATGGGAAAATAATTTGAAAAAGAATAGTTACATGTATATGTATAACTGAATCACTTTGCTATACACCTGAAACTAACACAACATTGTTAATCAACTATACTCCAATATAAAATAATTTTTTTTTAAAAAGAAAAAAAGGTACATACAGCTAGCAGATACTTTAAAATATATACTCCCAACTGTAAAATAGATAGCCAGTGGGAAGTTGTTGTATAACAAAGGGAGTTCAACTCGAGGATGGAAGATGCCTTAGAGGACTGGGACCGGGAGGGTGGGGGGGACTCGAGGGAGGGTGGGGGGAGTCAAGGGAGGGAGGGAATACGGGGATATGTGTATAAAAACAGATGATTGAACTTGATGTACTCCCCCAAAAATAATAAATAAATGAAATCTAAAAAATAAATAAATAAATAAAAGCAACAATTAAAACAAAACAAAACAAAACCTTAGGGAGACTGAAGAGTCAACTATATGAGAGAACCTTTTGTTATTTGACTGAAATTTTCCAACGAGCCTCATTTACATCCTGAATTCTATTTATAAAGTCCAGTATCTTTTCTCTTACTTACTGTCTTAAATCACATATTTCATAATATTATGCAGAATGACTCAAATGAATAAGCAAAATAATAACTGTATGAGCTTCTCGTAATCATTTTTAATAATGGAAAAAGTTTTCACTTTTTTTCTATGTTTTTCAAGATTTATTTAACTTGGTTGATTATTCTTTATAATTTAATGAAAGACAGAGATTTTTAAAAAATTCTCCTGAATGATAAAAATCAGAGAAGTTTCTAGACACATGATGAATTGCTCTTATAATATATAAACAGAGAATCTCATTTAGAACACACCATTTTTCCAATCTGAATGATCATAGAAGGATAAATTATTTTTTCCAGTTTTCTTTTAATTATTTCAAAATAAGACAACCCCAAAATTATGTCTCTCAGTAGGTGGCATACATAATAACTGAAAAAAATTAAAAGCTAAATTAATTAAATTTTTTATTATTTTAATTTTTGTTAATTTTATGAGTCATAAAGATTAATCAACATAAACTATTCCCTAAAGGAGATTATAGGGGAGCCTGGATAATACAGAAATTGCAATTATACAAAGTAGAAAGTGATGCCATAAGAGAAGTACAAATAAAACACTGTAAAAACCAAACGAGGAAGAGAGTGTTTCAAGTTGTGGGAACCAGGGAAGTTCTTTTTGAAAAGTTGACATTTAAATTCGTTTCTAGAGAGACTCAACATAATAGAACACCAGGCAAAAGACATGAACAGTTTTTCTGGATTAGAGGAAATACAAATGGTGATAAACATATGAAACAATACAAATATTAAGAATCCAAATAATCAGGTAAATGAATTAAAACAATTAAGTACCACTTTTTTCCTCCATCAGATTGACAAACATAAAAATATTAACAAAGCATATGAGAATGTAGAGAAATGGGCAGGTCCAAACTATGCTGGTATAAGTGCACAACTGGGAGTTGCTTTAGAATACAATTCTGACATATTCTACAGTCCATAAATAACATAAACTCTGCCTTTCCACTTCTGGAAATACATTGTTGATAACTGTGCAAGAATATCAACTGCAGTACTGTGCTGTAATTAGAAAAACTCTAAATATTCATCAGTATAAGAATGGCTAAACAAAAAACAGTTTATTCATTATGCAGACTATAATGCTGCCATTATAGCATAATTGTTAATGACACGACCTCTGAAGGCAGAACTATCTGGATTTGAATCATCTGTTCCCTATATTGACCTTGAGAAAAGTACTTAGTTTTTTTTTTTCCTCTTCTGTACATTGGATATAACAGCATTACATATTTCATTAGTTTGACATAATGATTAAATGAGATAATATGTCACACTTGATATCCAGTGCACAGACACCACCCAAATAGTCTAATATTGTTAGTTTTATTATTTTAATCTTAATATTATTCTCATGATAAAACTTCTCAGTATATCACCAAATAGCAAAAAAAAGGACATTTCAGACTGACCCATTTTGAAGCACTTGATTTAAGAAAAGCATACTCACAAAAGTCAACTGTGTCTATTTTCAATAGATAAATGTACATACATTAATAAATGCATTGATTATATTTGAGGAAAATACACACCAAAATGGAAACAATGGTTATCTCAGAAGAATGGACTAGGTTTGGGTAATATTCAAATGAGGTTTTAAGTGTTTCTGAAATGTTTTAATTTTCTATAAGGAGCATGTATTACTTACGCAATTATAAGAATTTACATATTAAATATTAAGTGGCTGATTGAAACCTGATAAAATGGATGGAGATGGGCTGCACATGAGTAGTAATGTACTTACATAATAAACCATGGTCTCCTGCAGATGTCTCGAGTAGTAACATTTTAGGTGGCATATTTCCTTTGGTTAAGATGATAACTATTGGTAATTATTATGAGGTTATTTCTCAGCACAAAAGATATTAGAGTTTAAAAGTTTTCATTGTACGTTATCTGCAAAACTCTGCCACCTCTCTCCATTCTAGTTCAGTATTCTGGTTAGAAGCAAGCATTCTTTCTCTCTTTATTTACTCTTCAGTGATCTAACACCAATAATACCAGCCCATAGAAACAACAGTCAAATATAACAAAAAGCACATTAAAGAGTCAAATATCACTGAGTAATAGACATAAAAACACCTTATTAACATTTTTATAACACTCTCAACAGAAATAAATAGACCACTCTCAATTTTAACATCTGGTTCCCAACAACTCTTATTTGGGTGATAACTTTTTTTAAAAACAAATGCTGGGCATTTTTCATTGACTTTTCATCAAGTAACAGCTGTTCCTTTCGAACAAAGTGTATGCGTGTTGGAAGTGTTACTGATGCTCACTTCTGTTTTGTTCTGTGTGAAAAAGCTTTACATTGGGTGCAATTCAGAAAGACAAATGACTTCAGATGTTTTGAATGGATACCACGGCACTAGTTTGAATGCAGTTTCTTGTGATTTTTAGAATATTTTCAGCCACAACTTTCACATTCAAAATTTACATTCAAATTATAGATGGAAGAATATACTCTTCTTCAGGACAAAAGCATTTCTGTTTTCATGAGTTCTTGAGCATCTTTAGGTCATCCATTACATCAATCATTTATCTTCATAAAGTGGCCATGAACAATAATTTACTACATCAAAACACAGCAAATATTCATGAAAGAAATAGATATGGTTCTTCTGTTCTTGAGTGCATTTCCACCAGATACCCTTAGGATAATTCCTGTTTCAACGTAAGCGATTAAAATTGTTGCTGAATTCAAATCGCCTCATCGTGCTGGAACATGTGGAGACAAATACCCACAGATGTTTGCCTGAAGGTTCAGGCATATTTAAAGGCAACTTAATTATAAGATACTATGAAGTTCTCCCAATTAATTTGGAGCTAAATATTCTACATCTGCTTAGTCTTTTAAAAAAACTTAAGGAAATATTTATTTTCACATAATTATGGATTTGGTCATAGGTTAAAATTGATGTATGTTGTCATTTTGAAACTAAGTTAAACCAAATTTTTTGTTTTGATACTGTTTACTATAACATTAAAAAAAGTTTCTGTTAATATTCTCTATTTTATCACCTATTTATTTCATGATACATTTGCATACAACTTTTTAGAAATAAATGTTTAAAAACTGCTTAAAACTTTTTAGAAATAACACTGAGACTTAATAATGAAATTCAAATAGTGACTTTTCCTCCCAAGACATACACACAGTTTTTTCTCTTGGTTCTTTGCCTTTGTAAATGAGGCAAACTGTCTGGATCACTGTTCCGTATTATTAGTTTAAATTATTTGACTTTTTGATCAATTTTTTTCTCTTTTTCTGCACAACGGATATTCTAAACATTCACCAACTGTTCGAATAATCCAGTCCACACTTGATCCTCCTATTCTTAGCAAAAGAATTTTGTCTTCTATTTTCCAGAATAATGTTAATTTCCTCATTTTATAGTTGCCAACTTGAATTTGTATCAGTTCTTAGCTTTTTCCTTTCCATCTCATAGGAAGAGATGACACAGGAAAATTTTTTCTCCCATAAATACATTTCCTGATACTGCCAGTAGATTTTGTTTCATTACTTTATATTTTTATAATATAATGTTTATTGTATATGTTTATATATAATATATTTACATTATATTTTCCTTTCTTATTTCTATTAATTTTACTTCTCTTCCTTGACCACACGGGCAAACTTAAAGTTAAATCCTCCTCCTGAGCAGCGACAGGTTTATTAAACCAGAGGTAGGCAAACTACAGCCAATGGGCCAAGTCCTGATTGCCACCTATTCTTGTAAATAGTTTTACCAGAACACAGCAACTCTCATTTGTTTACATACTGCCTCTGGCTACTTAAGCACTATAAAGGCAGAGTTGAGCAGTTACAACACAGACAGAATGGCCCACAAACCTAACTTATCTACTATCTTGCTCTTTACAGTAAATGTTTACCAGCACTTGTGCCCTTGTTCTAAGCTAATGAAGTTCAAGTTTCAGGACATCTCATTTGCTTTCTGTCTTTCCAATTTTGAGTTTCTGGGTTTATACCCTTTCTTAAAGAGCCCCTGCCCTCCAAATTGAATATGTTATAGACCGTACAAAATACGGATCCATCCTAGCTCATGGAATATGATTCCCTCCAGTTATTATTCCTTACCTTCACACTCCTTCCTGGGACAGCTAGGCTTCTGCAAAGAATCTTAAATACTCACCCACTCTTATGAAGTCATAGTTATTCCTCTAGCCACTTAGAACTCTCATCTGGGTCTTGATTACTAGTAGATATTGTTTATTTTTTTAACCTGACTTGCTATAGCTCACTTCATGCAATTCTGTCCTTTTAACTCTACAACACTTTTATCTCCTATTCTCCTCATACGTTTGTAAGTCATATGGGGACTCTATTTCTCATCTACTCTTTCTCTCAAGTGTTGAAGTCTTTCAAGGTTTATAAATTCATTCTTTTACATTAACATGATTTCTCGAGGTAATACGAAATGGCTATATTGTGAAGTTAGACTTGCATGAACTCTGAAATCTTACAGAATATCAAGCTTTACTAGCAATTTCAACAATTCAGGTAATCTTTAGTTACTGGCAAAGCAGTGTTCAGATATCTTAATCTGATTCCTCAGGTCCTTGGTTCTTTCATCAGGTACTCCTCTGCCCAGGCAGGCAGATGAGAGGTCTAGGGAAGTGTGTGACCACTTTGCTTACATGGAAGGACCTTCTCAGACATAAAATATCCTCATTTTTAGCCTAGAGAGTTACACAGCATATGTAACATTTTCCAAGGGGTCAAGTCATGTCCCATAAACACACGGATCCCTGCTTTGTTAACCAAAGCAATCCTAAACAACCAGGCACATTCTGCTAAAACTATTTCAACAGGTAATCAATCACTCTCCTGCTAGCAAAAAGAAAAAAAAAATCAGATTGATTTCAGGATCTCTGTTGTTAGTACAGTACAGACATTAGTACAGTTTACACATTCATACTGGGTCACATGCTTTCTCTGTGTGCTGAGAAGGCCTCTCTTCAATAAGAGAAGAGAATCACAGACTAGCTGTTAGAACCTTTACTTCCTCATCCATCCTCTGACCTTGGTCAGCATCTCAGTGGCAATATTTGTGGTATATTTTCACTACCTTACAACATTTTCTGCAATATTTCACTTAAGCAGATTAACACTGACTTTTTTAAAATTAATTTTTATTGGAGTACAGTTGATTTACAATGTTGTGTTAGTTTCTGCTGTACAGCAAAGTGAATCAACTATACATATACATATATCCACTTTTTTTAGATTCTTTTCCCATATAGGTCATTACAGAGTACTGAGTAGAGTTCCCTGTGCTATACAGTAGATCCTTATCAGTTACCTATTTTATATATAGTGGTGTGTGTATGTCAATTCCAATCTCCCAATTTATCCCTCCCCCTTCACCCATTGGTAACCGTAAGTTTGTTTTCTACATCTGTGACTCTATTTCTGTTTTGTAAATAAGTTCATTTGTACCAATTTTTTTTTTTTTCAGATTCCACATGTAAGCCATGTCATATGAAACTTGTCTTTCTCTTTCTGACTTACTTCACCCAGTTTGTCATACTGGGTGAAGTAAGTCCATCCATGTTCCTGCAAATGGCATTATTTCATTCTTTTTTGTGGCTAATATCCCATTGTATATAAGCACCACATCTTCTATATCGATTCATCCAATGGATTTTTAGGTTACTTCCATGTCCTGGCTATTGCAAACAGTGCTGCAATGAACATTAGGTGCATGAATCTTTTCAAATTTTCTCCTGATATATGCCCAGGAGTGGGATTGCTGGATCATATGGTAGCTCTATTTTTAGTTTTTTAAAGAATCTTCATACTGTTCTCCATTGTGGCTGTACAATTTACATTCCCACCAACAGTATAGGAAGGTTTCCTTTTCTGCACACCCTCTCCAGCATTATTGTTTGTAAACTTTTTGATGATGGCCATTCTGACTGGTGTGAGGTGATACCTCATTGTAGTTCTGATCTGCATTTCTCTAATAATTAGTGATGTTGAACACCTTTTCATGTGCTTTTTGGCCATCTCATGTCTTCTTTAGAGAAATGTCTACTTAGATCTTCTGCTCATTTTTTGGTTGGGTGTTTGATTTTTTGACATTGATTGAATGAGCTGTTTGTATATTTTGAACACTCTGACTTTGATTTAAACTGTCCAATAGAGAGTAGGAATTCCTTCTATAAAATATATTATTTGTTAACATCTTTTTTTATAGGTCTCGTGATGTTCATTTACCAGCTCAATTACTTTTTCCCTCCATCAACTTTAATTATTTGCATCATTTGCTATATGTCTGTGGGATTATTTGAATATCTAATTTTTCTCAGATCAATTTTTGCTGAAAAATTAGTTACTATTGATTACTCTTTAATTATGTAGTCTTCATATCAGCCTCCACAATATTTTCTCATTTGGGAATCAACTTCTACATAAATCTACTCTGCATTTAATTCTATCAGTGAAATTATGAACCCTTATTTAGCTGTGACAAAAATATTATGCTAATGTTTGACATACCTTACACAAGCAAAAATGATATTCTTTCCAGGTAAAAATATTTTTCTTCTACATCATATATTTCCAGTTACTGGAGTGGTAATTACAAGTTCATATTCAAAAACAAAATGTTCATGTTCAGTAAACCCTGTATTTCATATGATTCTTAGACATAACCATATCCTAGATATATTCCAGGTCTTTACAGACACTGATTGTCATTAATCTTTCTGTAATAGACCCCATCGATTCCCCATCCATAGTCCATGGATATCAGAGAATAATACTTTATCCATCCAGTTCCAACCAATTCCATAACATGGAAGAGAAACATTTTATCCATGTGATATCCATATTCTCTGTTAGAGAATAATGCTAAAGGTTACAATATTTAGTGATGTCCAACCACAACTTATACTATATAGTTTTTCCATAATTTTACTTGTTTAGCTTGGCTGTCTATGAATTCCTGACACTGAAATTTAAAGACATAATATTCTGTAGTGATTAAAACATCCAATAGTCTTTCTGGGTTGAAAGTTCAAGCTTATTTCCAGCATTGTTAATGAGTATGGAAGAGTCATTTTTCATTTGGTGCATTCAATTAGAGCTTTGTCTTCTTCAACCCAGGCTGATTTCCAGCAGCAGACAGTCTTCTAAAAACAAGCTCTACTGTCCCTATTTGAAGTTCTAAGTCTTCTGCATCATAGTGATGGGGGCCCTGGAATAATATGTCAAGATGATTCACTACTCCTATCACCAACTCTCACAATTCTTACAAAATGCCTGACAGAGGGAGACCAGGGATGATGAGTTTGGCACTTATGATGTTAGCATTATATATTAATTAAATGTTTTATGTGCACCCTCAAAATATTGTACTTTATGAGACTCCCAATTAGGTATACTCAACCACCAAATTATAATACAGTTGTGCCATAAGGCTTTCCATAAATGTCCACTGTGCACCTCCAGAGGAAAGTTACTTGTAATTTCAGACCAATAAATTAAACCCAAATCCACATTCCTTGAGGCTTTCTGGGTTCCAATTTTGCATTCTTTAAATTAATTCAATCCACATTCACACTGATATATTTGAAGGAATATATGGGATCAAGCTGTGACATACCAAGCAGGTGGCCACTATCTGCTTTCCATCATACCCAGGGAGCTGTCTTAGCAATGTATCATCTTGATTTATGGCCACATGGGGTACAGAAACTGTTGCACAGCATCCTCTGCTCTGTACAATTCACTGGTAGTATTTTTCTGGGAAAAAAAATCCTAGAATGGTAAACAAAGCTGAGGAATTGAATGATAACTGTAGTCAGTTACCCATAAGCGGAGTCATCAGGGGGCACTTTGTCACTTATTTTATACAAATTATACAGGTAGAACATTCAAATCAGTAGGAGTCCAATTTCCCTCTTCTGCAGAAAATAGGCCATAAGATTTCTACCAACACTGGCCATTTGTCTGGACAAGTGGCAAAAGATAATTAAATATTATACCCTTGCTCTGAGCTACTTGTGTAGAAATACTGTGATGGTTCTCTCCATGGTGATATACTCTCCTTATAAACATCTTTCCCATCTACTTTGATTTCATCCTATTTCCAAACACTTCCTCCCAATACTAGGCTTTGCGACAGATCACACGTAATGTTTACATACACAGACAATAACAAGAACTTTGCTAGCATACCCAAACAACATTTTAGGATCTGACAGATAAAGTATCTCAGGGGTCTCTCCTCTACTTAGTTCAGGAGCTATATTCTCCCTAATTTGGCTAAAAGGGAGAAAGTTAAGACCCATCATAAATTACCCTGTAGAATATGCCTTGTCAAATTCAATGTCATGAATATCATGTCCTGGGTACTAATGGAACCTTCCTCTCATACACATAAACTTAAATCTGTATTTAGGACCATCATCAGAGACAAAAGACACATTTTAGAGGTGGGAGAGAGATGAAATTATGTTACTGCATTCTCCCTCATTCCTTCATTACTACCTCACGATCCTAGAAAGCTTGCCAGTAGATTTTATGAGTTACTTCTCGGGGCACAATGATGTAACTAAATCAACACTTAATAATTTTTGAGCAAGAGACCCTGCATTTCCACTTTTCAATGAGCCACATAAGTTATGTAGCTCGTCCCGCCTGTTTACACTGGCTGCTTCATCCAGTGCAACAGCAAGTGTCCTTCCAATGGATTTTAACTAACAGGTGCCACAGGCATATTTTGAGTCAAAATCCTGAGGGGTTTGAAGTGGTGGCCCCATTTAATTTTCTCAAAAGGGCTCTAGTTTGAGCATGTTCTAATACGTGACCAATTGGATTGGATCACAAGAGCCTAATGTCATCGCTTGTGCTTTCACCCATCATAAAACTTTCAGTGTTGGTTTACACTCAGTACAGCAGTGGGATAAACAGTATCACCTTCCCCCAACGTATGCCTCTACTTAGAACCTCAGAATGTGACCTTATCTGGAAATATGGTTTCTGCAGATATAGTTAATTAAGATGAGGTCTTACTAGAATAGAGTAGGTCCTAAATCCAATAGCTGGTTATGTCCTTATAAAAAGATGAGGGGATGTACAGAGAGGTGTAATATAAAAATGGAAGCAGAGAGTGGAATGATGTGCTGTAAACCAGAAACACCACAGGTTGCTGGGACATAGCAGGAGCTAGCAAAAACCAAGGAAGGATTCTTTCCTAAAGCTTTTTGCCAACAACTTTATTTCAGAACTCTAGGCTCCAAAACTGTGATAGAGTGATTTTCTGTTGTTTTAAGCTACACAATTTACGGAAATTTATTATAGCAGCCCTAGGAAACTAATACTGTGCTGAATTCACATTCCAGAATTATTTCCAGTAAATAGGGGTAAATAAGATTCCAACACGAGGAGTAGCCCTGTCAGTTTCTGAGTTTATTGGTTAATGGCAGGTTCTGTGAGAGAGAAATTAATTCTCACAGTTTAAGGAGTGTTCCTGGTTTCCTCATAATAATTCCCAGGAATTTTACACATTAGGCTGTATTTTAGCTCAATTTATTAGCCAGCTTCTATTTGTAATACAGGTGACTAAGGTCCTTAATGCCTCTCCCATTTCTTTATCTGAGAAGAAAATTATCTTGATACCATCAATGCAGTTTATGAACAGTTTTTTAAATTGGTTTTCACTCCCACCTTACTAAACTAAAGCAAATAATGCTGAATTAAAGCAAATCTGTGATAGGACAGTAGGTGTGCATTTGTTTCCATTCCACAAGATTTCAAATTGTGCCTAGTTGGAATTCAAACTTGAGATAGGAAGGAAGACACTAGCCAGATCTGTAATGGTGTGTAAGGCCAGCTTCAGGTTTATGCAACTGCTTGTGGAGTCATGCAGGACCCTGAGATTGGTTTAATACTTGGCTGTAGCTATCTTCAAATTCTTAACAATTGCTGAGCATGGGGCCTTGTATTTACATTTTTCACTCCACCCCATGAATTATATACCCAGTCCTGATGATACATCAATCCTTCTTCGCCTACTTTATTCTCTGTTCAGTTTTTATCGTTTCAGGTGTAGCTGAAGCATTCAAATGAACCACCTCGATGGTGTCCTGTTAACATCCAGGAACAGTCTGCCTTATTTATTGACCAATCAGAGGGAGTAAATGGAAGAAAAGCTTCCTTCTCAACCATTTTCTTAATTAGAACAGCAGTAACTTATGGCCCCCTGGAAGTCTGCCTCCCTTAATGTTTACTACTGAGGAGAGTTTGGGCAATTCCAAAGGATCCCATTTATCATGGCTAATTAAAACTTGATAAGGAATGGACTTAGTCACCATGTGCTGTGAAAAGGGCAAAGGCAACAATGTTCAGCTCATATACAATATCGGTTGTAATTCTATATTCATGTAAAGGCAGCACAGCTACATAATAGTCCCTGCAATCACACATACCAATTTGTAACTTCATCCTCACCTAGGTTTCGGCCCTCATGTTCTCTCCGTACACTCCAGCTTTCACCTGATAACACCTGCGAGCACCATCCCAATCTTCCGTGAGGGTTATTGTACATTCTACTCTCCATTCTAACAATCTGGGACAGTTTGTATACCCTCTGGGCAACTTCACCCAAGTTATTGCATATGGTCTTAGATCCCAGACTGGGGACTGAGTGAACAGATCTCAGCCTTCATTCAGGCTTTCTCAGATTCTATGGCTTTAACTAAGGGGGTAAATCCTGCTTCCTGTTCAAGAGTATTTCAAGGGATGAGCTTGGGACTTCAGTACTCCCTTCCTCCAATTCAAAAGTTGATAACGCACTTCAGTTCCTTACTGGGAATCCTATCAAGCTCCACCTTTTTTTTTTTTTTTTTAACTCTGTTCACCTTTTCTTCAAAAGCAAATTTGTCCAGGTGAGCTTGCTTGGACTTCCTTCTCTTATTTTTGATTTCTTCACATTGTTCTTATGACAGGGAAGCTTTTCCTCCATATAGTCCCATGTGTAGTAACAAGTCTGTATCTCTGTCACTGCCTTTTGATTTTTTTCCCCAAGGATACGTAAGGCTCTTAAGGCAGAGGAGTGTCACCTGGCCCCCATTCACTGCACTGTCAATGTCAATAGTATTAACTAAGATGTTATCTCTGGATAATGTAAAGTCTGTCTAAGGTTACTTGTGCTTGTCATGTTCCTTTCACAGGAAAATGAGTATACCACTGTCAGTCTGGGGAGGGGTTGTAGCCGTTCCTTCCTCATCTTAGGCCTGCTAAACCCTGCCTGAACCACAGGGCTGTCATAATATCTGGAAGTGTCTTTTCAAAGGTTTGCAGCCACTAAATGACTCGTCACTAACCTGAGCAATCCCTTCCATTTGATAATAATAGAATGGCAACACATCCGTCCATCGTTAATTTGAAAACTCCATGCCAATAACGATACGCCAAACTTCTGCTGGTAAATGTGCATTTCTTTAACAAAAAACCCTTAATATTCAGTCATCACCTGATCTTGGCCTCAAATTTCACGAATAGTTTTTCAAGTAATCAATGACTTGAGTCATTTCCAAGGGGGCATGAGATTTCTCTCTTCTTTAAGTGAAGAAGTCTAATCTTACAGACTTTCCCACAATACTACTATTAAAGATTGGACTTTTACAGATGTGCTAGCAAGAGTCAGCAATAGAATTTTACAGCTTCCCTCCTCCCTGTACTCAGGTCCTGTGCTTCCAGATCTCAGTCTATTTCCTTTATCTCCTTTCAGTGCTATGACTTACCCCCTTCACATGCTTCAAAGTATTCACCATGTCACACCGCCAATGGGTAGCCAACCATTTTGGAATCAAATTCTTATTGTATTTTTCCATTACCTCTTTTTACATAGAAAAAAATCCTTAAGCATTACTATTTGGCGTTCTTAACAATCCTGCCCACAAAACCAATTTGAACTCAAACTATTTGATTGCCAAATCAGACTCACAAATCAGAGCTCTTGTTCAGTATGAAGCTTTACCAATAATTTCAAGAATACAAAAAGGTCTTGGAGAAGTAGAGAAAGGTTTAGGGTGTAGTATAGAAGCCTGGGTCCTTTCTTGGTCATTGAATGCACTCTGCCCCAAGTTTCTAGATTTACTAAGTAAAATGTTCAATGGCCTTACTTATACAGATGGGCTTTTCTTAATCACAGAACATCTCCTTTCATACTCAGATAGTGGCACAGCTAACATGACATTTTCCTGGGAATCATGACCTTATATTTATGGGTTCCCGATTTGTTTATCATAAGCAATTCTGGACAACTCTGACACTCTGCTAAAAATATTTTATAGATGGACTCTCATGCTACTAAAAAAATATTTAGTTTATTTTCCAGACTCCCTGAGTTGGTAAGTTTACAAAAAGATTAGACCTAAACACCTGCCTTCTTTGTTTCCCAGGAGTTTCTCCCCATACCTGCCCCCATCAGGGGAAACAAATGATTAAGAAATGCCATCTTTCCTCTTACTACTCTTGAACCTATGCCTTCTGTGCAGAAATCTCCCACATGCTTCTTTTACAGAAGCAATGTTTTTAAAGTTGAATATTTTATTTCTACGTGTTTTTCTTATATGTTGAAAACTGCATCATTCTATATTGACTAGAAATCATATAAAGTATTCCTTATTTAACATGATATGTAATGAAGCTAAAAACCCCATTGATTCCACCCAATAAATTTCTCTTCAATCCCTGTCCTCATCTATATTACTATTGACACTTGCTTTCATGAACTCACAATTGGACTAACGCATTAAAAACTGGCTTCCTTTTTAAACTTAACAAACTTTTCTTCACCATAGTGCAATTCTAACTATTCTAAAATGATAATCTGATTGTTGAACCCAGGCCCAAAACCACTTACTGTCAGCCCATTTCATAAACACAAAATGAATTCACAGTTGTTATTTCTTCTCCAAGATGCATTAAATGATCACCTCTACAAAAGATTATTTGTTGTTTCTTAAATATGCTTTTTTTCATACATTCAGTTTTTCAAATATTTTGTTCTATCTTTAGTCATCAAATAAATTTTTATCTACCAACCATGACTCATTTGGCAAACTAAGTGGTTTCATGCATGTCTCCACTAATTCTAAAATTGCTTTCATGCACCTGAATGCAGTTGAAGAAAAACACACAACTGAATCAGGCTGATCATTAATCTCTTTAAAACTATGACCCTGAAAATCAAATGTGCCCTTAATGCTGCCAAATAAGCCCATTGTTCTTCTACAAGCCATCACTTTCTTTCTCTTATATAAGATTAGTTTATAGATTCTTTTCTCATTTCTCTCACGTCTTCTTCCTCAATCCCACTGCCAGCTGATGATCTTGTTTCTCATGTCACTGAAAAAAATTCAAGCAATTGGGAGGAAAAGTGCACAGGCTCCCACTGCCACATATACTTAATACCAGTCAGTATCTTAGCTTCCATACTACTTATCTTGCATATTACCATAGAGCAGTGTTTCTCAACCTTGTTTCTATTGACATACTGGGCCAGACAATGCTTTGCTGGGCAGGGCCAGAGGGAGAGTGAGAACTATCCTGTGCATTGTAGGATGTGATGCAGCATCCTTGGTCTCTCCTATTTCATGTCAAGGAGCTCCTACTTTCCCACTCACCAAATGTGACAACCAAAAATGTCTCCAAACATCGCCAATTTCTGCAAAATTGCCCCCTGTTGAGAATCACTGCCAGAAAGGAACTATTCATGCCAACCACTGAGGTTAACCACTGAGGCCAACCTCTTTGCTTATTCATTAACTCTCTCTGGCTACACACAGACTCCTTTCAAGGAATGATTCTCTCTCTCTTACTTCTTTCTTCCTCACTGGGTCATTTCACAATCATACACTTATGCTATTATTTCTCCCAGCTTAGAAAACGAAAGCAAATAATCAACTAAAAGCCTTTGCATATCAAATTTTCCTTGCCAGAGACCCCCAGGGAATTTAATCCCTTTGTCACCAAAACTCAGAACCATTTATACTTCCTGTCTCCATGGCTGCTCATTTCACCCTCCTTTAAATCTCCTCCATGCAAGTTTTTGCTCCCAGCATAATATTTAAACTTCTCTTCTGCTCTTAATGGTTCTTTTCCTCTTTTATTCACCTTACCTGATCTATTAGCAGCATTTGATGTAGTTTATCACTACCTTCTCCTTCATTTAGCTTCTCTAGTTTGCTATTATTTCTCTAGTTTTGTTTTGCTTTGTTTTGTTTTAATTCTCTCTCGGTCTCTTTCACTGGTTTCTCTTCCTTTCCTTGACTTCCTAATGTGGGTATGCCCTAGATCTCAGCACCTGATTTTCTCCCCCTTCATCTCTCTTTGCACTTGTTTCCTTTGTGATCTCATTCCATCTCACGGCTTTACATGCAATCTAAATGCTAATGACTCCCAAATTTATATTTCCATGCCATATCTCTACCCAGAATTCCACACTCATAAATTAAATTACATTTTTTTTTTTACACTTCTACTTGAATGTTGTGACTCTAATGGGTCTATTTTCCCTGAAATCTATTCCTTACTCTCCCCTACGCAGTTCATATCCCAGAGAACCTGACCTCTGTAAGTTATGTATCTCAGGATTTCCTGAAAGCTGGCTTTCAGATGAGATCAAATCATGGGAGACACATGTAGAAAGATGAAAAGCAGGAGAAAGGAAGGATATAATCATTCCCTCTATCCCTCTCTGTCTTGGTGTCATCTCTCACAACAGCTGCATTTCTTCCATGGCTCCAGCTCCTTTCACACAGGCCCACTGTGGTCCCAGTTTCCATCAGCAAACCCTCTCCTTAGTTCCAGTAATGCGGTCTCCTTTGTCCCTCCATCCAAGTGGTAGCAGCCTTCTGTCACTGATAATTCTGAATTGCCTCACTATCTCTTGATTGGCTTTTTTAAAGTTATTTTTACCACCAATCGCCTGCACCAATTCCTTTTGTTTTAAATTCTCAATGACTTCTTTTTTTTTGATTGGGTTCTCACTACTTCAGATATCTAATAGACATGTCATGATAAACATGCCTCAAAATAAACTGCTGATCTTCATTTCCCTGGCCTTGCCACTTCTGTCCCTGCTTCTCCAACAAAGCTAACCACTTGGTATTACTCAAGGTGGGCTATTATAACAAATAACTCTTCTAACTTGTATGTTTGCCATGAGAAGTTTTAAGAGGAATGCTTGAAAATGGTTTTTGTGACTTCCATCCACATTTTATCGGCCAGAACTTGCTCACTGACCCTGAACATAACTGCGTGCAACACTGTCATTCCATGTTAACACTACCCAAGCCACATTACCCTAAGAGACACAATCCTGGACCTTTCACTCTCCTTAACACACCACCTTCTTACTATTCAGCCTACCTAAGTAAACAGCTTTGACTTCCACCTAATTCTCACTTAGGTCACTGCTAAAGACTTATTTTACCTCCTTCCATGCAGGGTCAAACTTCTCTGATCCAGTCTTTAAATACTGGCTAAATTATTTCTTGAAAATTGCAACCTCATCATATCAATCCCCTGTTTAAAAGTACCAATAGCTTCTATTGCCCCACTCAAAAGCTCAAATTCCTTTAACTGTAACATTTTATATGAACTAGCCTCCCATCTATTCTATGTCCTTATCTTCAGCTTTCATTTATCACTGTCACCCCGCCTCATGTAGCATAAACTTACTTAGCCCAGCTTAAATTTACTCCCTTCCTGGTAAAGTATACATGTGTTTGCTATGTTCTCTCAAAGTTCCTCGTGTTTTAAATTTAACTGTAATTGTCACACTTTATCTGCTCACGTTACTTTTCATCTATATTCACTCCAAACACTGTGCTCTTTGAAGGCATACTCTGTTCAATGCTATATAAATAAAGCTCAGGAAAAGAACAACATGTAAAAATAGCTTAAGTAAATAATTTTGCTTTTAATAAATTATGTATCTATCAACTGTTTACACTTCTCTTTTTATGTGAAATCTAAACCATATTTCCCATTTTTATTATAGGATTATTACATAATATATTTCCACTTCTAATACACTGTTATTATTATAATATTAATATTATACTAGATATTATACTTTTATTTCTACAATCAATCATAGGGTCTATTTTATCCTTTCTATTACATCTGATTATAGAGGAGACTGAAAAGAGTCAGGAAACATACTTAAAACCAATAATGAGCACACTGTGAAGGATATCAAAATCTATAAATATCATGAGATAACTTAGGGAAAGAGAAATGGGTATTGCTGTATTTTTTTATTTAGTAGATTAGTTGAGAAGGTAAAATTATTCATTGAGCATGAACTTTGGCTCAAATATATTTTTTCCAAATCATGTTCTCAAATATATAATAAAAAATATATATAGTAAGTATGGCTCACTAAAAACAAACATTATTTGAATTGAGATGCTGTGTTAAATGAAATTAACATTCTCTTTTAAAAATGCATTACCAAATATCTGTATCTTCTGAAAATGCATCCTTAATTATGTAGGCAAGAAATGGCATGCTGGGATATGATTTTAAAATAATTTGGCAGAAAAGGAATACATGAAGCAAGTATGGCAAAACCAGGATAACTACTGAACTTCAGTGATGGTCATATGTAGTTTAATAAACCATTTAGTATTTGCATGATAATACAATAAAAATGAAACAAAAAGGGAAATATATAAAACTTATTGTTTTAAGAGTTAGTACAGTGTCTATATACATTGCCTATAGTACTATATTTGATCAGAAGCAAAGACTTTGTGACATTTGATGAAATAAGATTAAGCCTAGAATCTCATGGAGTTACTTCAAGGCAGGAAAGACCCATATTACACTAATGTTGTATTTAACGAGTAATTACACTGAGTGATGTGTTTATGTTTTTAATTATACAATATCTTTTTTTGTTATTCTTAATGTAGATATTAAGCTTATGCAATTGCACCATATCTCAGGATCTATAACTTCAACTGTGCATCTGTATACATATATGAACCACATGACTTAAAAAATAATTCTACGCCGACCACTGTGCAGCAGACTAAAAGAGTATGTCAGAATTAGATCCAAAGACTCTCTTAGATTTGCCTTCAACAAGAAAGTAGATATCATTTCACAAACTGTGTCATTAAGGATCCAGATGATCTTAAAGAGCTAACAGGTACTGTATCCCTTCTATTAATAAGAATATATAAGAATCAAGAACACTGGGGGAAAGCCATAAATGAATTCATATTGGAAATCATTCTAATTTATTTGGTTTTGGTAAAGTCTTCCAGTCTAGCCTAAGTCGTTCCTCATATACTCTCCTGAATTGCTTTCTAGCAGCCACTTACCATCTGCTGCCTTTCAAATGAATGTTAATTCAGTCAGATTAGTATTTATACAACCTGTAAGCCTGAGAACCTTTTTCCATCCTATTCATCAGCATGTTGAACAGACCCTAACCTCAAGCTTGTGATTTATACATTTCATTTAAGTAAATGAATAAATGGACAAATGTATGCATTTTTACAGTTTCTTTTTCAGATGTCAGCTCTGAATGGTAGTTATATGAATGAAGAGTAGACGTGGAGAGTAGTTGCTCCTAGAGGCGAGCACTTGTTAAACCTAATCTTTCAGCTTGGCCCTATCCATTCTTTTTCTTTAGCACTACACCTTTCAAGATCGCAGTGCACCGTGAGGGCCCAGTGCCGGCAGACGCCTGCTCTGGATCACACTGCCAAGCCAGGGCGCCCGAGTAGGGGCATTTCAGCCCGGCCCCGCCCGCCCGCTCAGGGGGTGGGGCTTGCCACCTCCTCTCCACTTACCTGGTGCTGGTACTGGAGCACCTGCCCCCACCCCCAAACCCCATCGGCTGCCCTCCTCTAGCCAATGGGCCCAGGCCCCACCCTCTGCCTCCCCATCCCCACCATGGGCATCAATGGCCTCTCCCCGGCTACCGTATTCCCTCCTGGCACTGCTGGCTCCCTTTCCTCTGGTCCGTCTGCATTCGCTGACCTCCTTGTCCTTGCCTCGGCCTTTTCTAGCCAGGCTCTGTCCTCGTCCTTGTCAGGGTCACAACCTTACCTGGGCAGAGTGCGGCTGATGCGGTCCACAAGGAAGTGCAGGAAGTCCCGGCTGCAGAAACACCACGAGGTGCACCAGGTGCCCAGGTCCGCAGGGGTGGGACTGGCAGGGCCCGCGGCTTGGAGGCCACTCGGCCAGGTGCCCGGCAAAGGAGGCCGGTGGCAGCCAACACAGGCAACTTAAAGTTTTGAAACTTTCCAAATTGAAAAAAAAAAGTGCAAACCAGTCTCAGATATGGCAAGTTGGAGACTTTCCCATCTCTTTCACCCCCGGGGTGCCGATTTCTTTATTTTCTTTCCCCTTTTGTCTCCAAAGGCCTGCCCGGCAAAGGGACCACTCTCCCACCCCCCAGGCCCGCTTCCTCCCTTCCTAGGCCTGGGCTGCACGTGGAGTCGAGGTGGGCCGGGCTATCCTCTGCTCACTTCCCGTGGGTTCTCGCCGACTTAGAAGATGAGGAACGAGGTTGTTCAGGGAGGTGAAGTCCTGCGAATTGCTGGGGGCGGCTGTGACGTTCACGATCCCCCCCACCTCTCTGCATACATGACCTGGGGCAGCGAGTCACCTCTCTCTGGTTGACCGGCTGCCCAGTCACACTGCCCTTGGCCCCTCGGTGGCCTCTCAAAAGTCAGGGTATGTTTTCACATGCACTGATTTCCAAGGTTTTAACAGGAGACAGCCTGCTAAGTATCAGGCCTTCAGAGGGAGACGAGCAGAAATTCAAGGAGACTTGCCAGTAGGTACTTCTCGACCAGACCGAGGAACTGCACTTGGACCGCATTTCTAATAGCTGCCCTTTCAGTCTGGACATCATGGTCTTCGCTTTGGAGCCTGAGGGACGGGCACATGGGGGAGCAGGGCACCTGGGGGAGCAGGGCACCTGGGGGGGAAAATGGCACCTGGGGGAGGAAGGGCAGCTTTGCCCTCACCGTGCTCTGGCCTGCGTCCAGAAAGGCTGCCTTTGTTCTGCTTCTCCTTCTGTAAGAGCTTCTGGGAGAACTTGAGAGTCTTCTGGAAGTTTCTTTCCTCTATCGTGAGCTGCTGCCCCAGCTCCTGGTAAGGAAAGAGCCGAGAGCCCAGGGCCCCCGGTCCTCCTCCACGGCCGCGCAGTGCAGGGAAACAGGCCAGCGCGGGACCCTGAGGCCCAATGGGATGGAGACCGAGGGAGGTCCCCGCGCGCGCGCGCGCAGGCAGCCGAGCCTGTCCGCTCCACGTGAGGGGGAAACAGCTGAGCACACAGCCGAATTAGGATACGGCTCCGTAAACTGGCAAGAAGCAGATTCAATAGACCCGCTTTAAAAGATGAGGCCCCAAAGTGTGAGGCAACCGGAGAAGCGTCATCCTTTACTACCTGTCCTTCCAGGTCGCCAGGCCACCGCAAGCCGCCCGGCCACCTCCAGCCGCCCAGGAGGAAAGGCAGGCAGAGCGCGGTGGGGCGTGTCCACTGCTGCGGCGGGTCCCGGCCACGCGGGGCCTGCCCTTCTGGAGAGTTCTCAGAGCGCCACAACCACGGTTGGAGGGGGACACGCCCAGCGGCGTTTTGATGCCCACGCCGGCTGACATCCTACGCAGCCCCTCCCCCGAGCCCGCCCTGCAGCGCCCTCAAGCCCCGCCGCCAGCACAGGGCTTCCATCTAGCGCGCAGAAGAGCGCCGGGGCTTCAGCCAGGCCACCTCTTCTCGAGGGAAGCAGGTCAGGACCCTCAGGCTGCAGGTGAGCTGAGGGCCTCTCAGGTCTGCTTCGTGTGTCCAGCTCTCTCCTTCCTGGAGAGCTTGCATCTTTAGAAGAGGGTGGATGTGCAAGTTCGCCTGGAGGGTCAGTGACCCCATCCCGAAGGCCCCCCCCACCCTTGCCCTGCGGAGACAGTCCTGGTTCTTCCCTCACGTGGCAGGGGTGGAATGAGGGAAGCCCTGGGAACAGGACCTGCTCCCCTCAAGAGCGGAAAGGACAGCCTCGCCCAGCTGCCCCCACCTAGGAGCCCGTGATTCTGGGGCAAGGCAGGGACCTCTGGGAAGCCTTGTGTTTGCCTGTGAGCTGGGCCTTGAGCTCCAGGGGGTCTTCAGCAGGGACCGTGAGGTTCCTGCAGGAGGAGGATGGGCCACGGTGAGGGGGCTGGGCTGGGGGCAGCTGGCAGGAGCAAAAGGAGGGGCAGGCCCTGGCCCTGGCCCTGGGCAGTCAGAGGTGGGCAGAGGCCCAGGGATTCCGGGGCAAACCACTTCCTGTTTACGAGGTTCAGGTTGGCCCCCAGGCCCTGAAATGACCACATCCACACCCTGAGAGCCCAATATTTGGGTGTTCCTTTTTGGAAAGTCTAATTAGATCAAGTCCAGACAAGGTTCCCCCGCTCCCGGGGTCTCATCATGCTACAACAATGCAATTTGTTTTGCTGAGAGCATCTACTTCTAAACAGTTTTTCAGAATTAAAAGTACAGGTGGCATTTTTATTTAATCATTTGAAAAAGAAAGACTGTGGTGTAAAATTGGGCTTCTTTATTACTTTACTTCTGTCTTACCTATTAATCATCTTAATTCTTTTTGCTGACTTTGATAGTAACTGGTTTGACCACCTTCATCTGTTGAAAAACATACCTCTTTTATTTCTCCAAATAGTTATTTAAGAACTCATTCTCCCTTATTGCCATAAATTTCAATATCTGAAAGCTATGCCTCTTCCTGTATTTATCAAGATGTTGAAAGATTAGTTGCCACAGTGGGTTTGTCCCATTGGAATAAATTATCCTGCAGGAACCTGAACCCTCTATCTTTAGCCAAGGCTACTCCTGTCTTTTGGGTCACTTTTTCCCTTTTTTTCAGCCAGGAAACATTGGTTTGAGAAACTATAGTTTACCTAGTTATATGTTCTATATTTTAATATCCAATAAGAAGGGTTTATGTGTTTTAAAATTTCTTTCAGAGATTCTTAGGATTTTCAAGTAATTTTGGCATTGTTTTCCTCCCTAGATATATTGTGTAGAATAAGACTTTAGCAGGGCTACTACATAATCTGATACAAATATCTTCATGTTTAAATGGGACACAAATTCTAAATGAATATATTTGATGATTATAATTTAGATAATCTCTGTCTGAGAAAGATAAGTCTAATGCATTGGGAATCACTTAATCCACTTTGATAGAGAAAGAATGATGCTTAGGCATCCAGTTAAATTTCGGGAAAGCAAAATTTTGTAATCTTAAGTCTATTCAAGTTTTCCCCTTGGAAATGAAAGAATACTTTCATTGCCATACAAATTTTGAGTCACATCCTATTATATTCTTAAATATTGATCATCTTTAGAATTATGGAGTTATTTTACTTATTTCCCGTAATATGTCTTGACTGCCCTTTGTCAGAGATAAAATTATTGTACCTGACTGACTTACCATGTTATTGGATGATGACTGTTATTCTTTATGGTATTATATGTCTATCATATGTCCAAAAACGCTTGAAAAATTTCGCTTACATTCAGGCCGCTAATTTCATAGCTTTTTAGATTCATACCTGTGAGCAAGAAGAGGACATTGACAAAGTTTTCAGTACCTCAGAAAAAGGGATCTGGGAAGGATATTTAGAAGATTTTATGGTAGGCTCTCAAGTGGAGTAATTGTGACCTTTCAGGGAGGGAACTGATTGAGATTGGGCAATTCGTGAGCTAGTAATTTAGGATTGATACACAGGATGAGGTGAAAGTCTAGAAGTGAGTTTTGATAAGACGTTGTTTTAAAGGAGCTATTTACCTAGGTGAATAGAATATTGCTTCAGATAAATTGATCTGCAAGAATTTCCTGAAGCAAGCAGTAAAGTTATTTATTGATTTCCAGTTTGATTTTTCTGAGCAGAAATTTTCTGGCACAAACAACCAATTCATTTTGACTCACTTCGTCTTGCTTCTTAGTTTTAAGAGCTGTGTTATGTTAACACAGGACATTGAGTTTTAGTACCTGATCACCACTGTCTCTGTTGTCTCAATGTTTTGAATTTGGTAAGAGATTGGCAGACTTTTTCTGTAAAGTGCCAAATAGAAAGTGTTCTACACTTTGGGGGCCAGATAATCTCTTGCAAGTGTTAGCAGAGGAGAGTCTGGAGAATCCTCCTCCCATGGGCCTTGGTTTTTGGTAAGGACACAAAGAAGAATCCTGCCTGTTGCAAGAGAATTTATTGCAAGTAAGGAGAGAACACCTCAAGAGAGAGTTGGACCAGGCCAAGGGAGGCAATTGCTCCGGAGGGCTGGGGTGTAGAGTTTTTTAAGGTAAGGCTTTTGCATAATCCAGGAGGTCCTTGATTCACAGTCTTGACTGACAGCTGCAGGTTATATAACAAGAGGTTCTGCTGCACATGTCCTTCCCATAATTCAGTCTCTTATAATCAGATGTATGTGTTCATAGAATATTTATAAACACTTAATGAGCCTAATGGCCAAAGGTCATCTATGGGCATGATAGGGTGAGGTGTGCGCATGTGCCAGAGTGGGGAAAGTCCCTCCAGTCGGCCACTGGGGGATTTTTCTGGTCCCCTGAGCATTTTGGATGGTAGTGTTTTTGGGGTGGGTGGCAAATAGCTTGGTGGGATTAGGTGGCTATTGGACATTCAGTCAGTAGGGTTGCCTCTCGTTGCTCATGGCTAACTTCCTGCCTAACACAACTATGTAATTTTACTATTTTAGCCCCAAAGCAGGCATAGACAGTATGTATATAAGTGTGCCTGTCTGTGTTCCAAGAAAGCTCTATTTAAAAAAGTAAGTAGGGGCTTTCCTGGTGGTACAGTGGTTAAGAATCTACCTGCCAATGCAGGGGACACGGTTAGATCCCTGGTCCTGGAAGAGCCCACATGTCTCAGAGCAACTAAGCCGGTGCGCCACAGCTAATGAGCCCACGTGCTGCAACTAGTGAAGCCCGCATGCCTAGAGCCTGTGCTCCACAGCAAAAGAAGCCACTGCAATAAGAGGCTTGCACACTGCAGTGAAGAGTAGCCCCAGCTCTCACAACTAGAGAGCCTGCGTGCAGCACCAAAGACCCAGTGCAGCCAATAAATAAAAAATAAAAGAAATAAAAAAAACAATAAAAAAAATAAAATAAAACAGTAGGTAAAAGATGGCATTGCCCCAAGGCATCAAAATTCTATAGATAATTTTCATGACATATGCATACATATATGATATATATGCATAACCACCAAGTAGAGCACCTCAGATACGTGTACATGTGTACATGGACTTAAGAGAATACGGCTTCAGCTGGCACCCACTTAAACCTCTCTTTAATCTAGTTTCTTATCTGTAATACAGCATAATAATTTTATAGGGTTTTTATGATGATTAATTAAGATGTTAAAATATATGAATTGGTATATAATTTTGATATAACTTTTTCACATAAATCAATGGAAGTGATTGAAATCAGTGGGTTTTGAATGTCTTCATGTAATCTACATTTATTTTTTATTTTTGACATGTAAGTTGTGGGAAAAAGGTATTTTTACTCTAAATATTATTCCTTGAAAGAAGGACGATAAAAATTACCATAATCCTAATATTCAATATAGTGTTAGAGATAATATCTTTAAAGAGGTATATTTAAAAATAAGTAATAATGACAAAAGTTATTAAATATATATGTATATGTTTCATTTCCGATAGTTTATTAGGTCAGGTTTTCTGACACCAAGAAGTTATTGGTTGCACGAAAGATTTATGGGAGGAAATTCCTGTTAAGCATTAAGGAGAGGGAGCAGATATAAGTGTATGGAGCCTTCAGACAGCAATGCAGTTCTAATCCTTGCAAAAGGAGAGGAAGAAGGAAGGACTGGGACAGATTTTCTTTCAGCCTACAGCACAGCACAGTTTTAGTTAGCTTTGGACAGACCGATGAGGAGTCCTCAACTTAAAGTCTTCTGCAAGAAGAGTCCCACGCTTCCTAAGAATGTTTCTTGCACTATTTCCCTCACCACTGGTCAGGAGCAGCCTGAGGAAACAGGGCTTCAGTGCAAATGCAGTCATACAGTCAGATGGGCAGCAGCTGGGGCTGCACTTGGTGTATGTTCCCTGAAGCAGGAGTTCTAAGTGGCTACCACAGAAACCGAATGTTTACATAGGAAACAGGAAAAACAGAAACCAAACAAAACAGAATCCTGAAATGATAACCTTTAACACCCATTAGATGACATGAGTGTTAGGTTTCATACTTTTCCAAAGATGTCATCATTATGTGCACACATATGTACATGTATGTACACGTATGCACAATTGTCTCCCTTTAAGAATTCTTCGATAACATTAACATTGTGTTTTACATAATCCTGATTTTCTTTTTAAAAACCAACTTAAAGGAGAAGCTAAAATATTCAGCTTTAATTTTACCAGTAGATTTTTAATGTTTTGTAATCATAATGTTTAATTTGTGCTGTTCTTAGAACTTTAATTATGAAGCTAAATTGTACTAATATCCATTAGGTACTTCTTAATTGAAGGCACATCATATGTCTGATGTGGCAGTACTAATTGGTGTAATTAAATTCTAATATGCATCAGTAGCTTAATTTTAAAAAGTGAATAAAAAGCTGATAGAAATAAGGCAGTTCTTGAAACTGCATAGCTGCAAAATACATAAATGCATTTGCATTTGTAACACACACATTTATTCAGAACAGACAACCCATCAATTATATTTCAAATTAATTTTACCAGATAACTTGAAATAGAGAGTAAGAAGGATTGGTCAGGTAAATATGCATGTGAATTCAGAAAGACAGTCATTAAGTTCAAGAAGGACAATGATTTTCTCTTTTACAAATTCTTATATAGGTCAAACCCTGTGAGAGTAAATACATTCCTTATTGTAATATGTTTTGGATGAAATTACAATCCAGTTGCAAATAACATTACTGGGTTGTTCAAGCAGGAGGTGGATCAGTGGTAAGCTCCTGCTCTGCTAAAACATGTTCCAAAAACATCCAGAAAATATTTTTTACATGTTTAAAATGGTCATTCATTTATGCTCTTAGGTTTTCTTTTTTTTTTTTTCGCACAGCTTTCAGGATCTTAGTTCCTCCACCAGGGACTGAACCCAGGCCCTGGGAGTGAAAGCTCGGAGTCCTTACCACTGGACCGCCAGGAAATTCCCTCATGCTCTTATATCTTATTTATTCAATGCAATATATGTAATTTTAAAATAGAGCAATTTTGACTATACATTTTATCTTGATCTTTTTATTTATTTAGTAAGGGAATATATACATATTTAATTAAGTTATATAGACTTAAAATATAGAATTAAATTATAAATTATTTTAATTTCATTATTTCAGAAATCCTCTTCTTAGAAAAATTTTTTTTATTTTAAAAATTAATTGAGGGACTTCCTAGGTGGTGAAGTGGTTAAGAATCCACCTACCAATGGGTGGGACACGGGTTCAATCCCTGCTCCAGGAATATCCCACATGCCGCGGAGCAACTAAGCCTGTGTGCCACAACTATTGAGCCTGCACTCTAGAGCCCGTGAGCCACAACTGTTGAGCCCATGTGCTGCAACTACTGAAGCCCATGTACCTAGAGCCTGTGCTCCACAATAAGAGAAACCACAGCAATGAGAAGCCTGCGCACCACACCAAAGAGTAGCCCCCACCTCCGGCAACTAGAAACAGCCCGCGTGCAGCAATGAAGACCCAACACAGCCAATACATAAATAAATAAATGTATTAAAAAAATCATATAGAAATTTTTATTCAAATGCAAACTGAGATTCTGGGCACAAATCCCAATATCATTGTCAGTTTAATTCATAATCATTTAAATAATTGAGTACATACCTGGAATGCATTTTCGTTTCTATTCCATTTTGAGAATCCATAAGGTCAACCTAACTGGATATAGGCTCAGAGCCAGCTTCATGTTTGTGTGACCTGTGCAGCCACACAGGACAAGATGGGTATAATGACCTTATGTTTGGTTTAATGCTCTGCTGTCACCATCTTGAAATTCTTATAGGTTTTGAACAAGACACAACGCTCATGTTCATTTTGCACTGGGCCCCCAAAATTGTATAGCTGTTCCAGTATTTTCTTATAATAATACATTTTAATGTAGTGAAGATGTGGAATACTAATGTTTGAAAACTCAAAAGAATTTCAAAGGACATTTTATTTTGGAGAACAATCTAAAAAATTAAAAGACAATACAGTCATTCTTTTTTTTAGAACTTTTATTGAGAGAGTTAACAGACAATAAACAGCATATATTTAGAGTGTACAATTTGGTATCCCAGCCTCCCAATCATCTCCCCCCAACCATCCCTGCTTTCCCCGCGTGGTGTCCATGTGTTTGTTTTCTACATCTGTGTCTCTATTTCTGCCTTGCATTTCCTCTTTCATAGTTGTTAGCATTTGCTTTATGTATTGAGCTGTTCCTATGTTGGGTGCATATATATTTATACTTGTTAGCTCCTCTTCTTGGATGGATCCTTTGATCTTTATGTAATGTCCTTTCTTGTCTCTTGTAACATTTTTTATTTAAAGTCTATTTTATCTGATGTGACTATTGCTACTCCAGTTTTCTTTTGATTTCCATTTGCATGGAATATCTTTTTCCATCCCCTCACTTTCCATCTGTATGTGTCCCTAGGTCTGAAGTGGGTCTCTTGGAGACAGCATATATATAGGTCTTGTTTTTGTATCTATTCAGCCAGTCTGTGTCTTTTGGTTGGTGCATTTAGTCCATTAACATTCAAGGTAATTATCAATATATATGTTCCTGTTACCATTTTCTTAATTGTTTTGGGTTTGTTTTTGTAGGTCCTTTTCTTCTCTTATGTTTCTTGCTTGGAGAAGTTCCTTTAGCATTTGTTGTAGGGCTGGTTTGGTGGTGCTGAATTCTCTTAGCTGTTGCTTGTCTGTAAAGCTTTTGATTTCTCCATCAAATCTGAATGAGATCCTTGCTGGGTAGAGTATTCTTGGTTGTAGGTTCTTCCCTTTCATCACTTGAAATATATCATGCCACTCCCTTCTGTTTTGTAGAGTTTCTGCTGAGAAATCAGCTGTTACCCTTATGGGAGTCCCCTCGTATGTTATTTGTCATTTTTCCCTTGTTGCTTTTAATAACATTTCTCTGTCTTTAATTTTTGTCAGTTTGTCTACTATATGTCTTGGTGTGTTTCTCCTTGGGTTTATCCTGCCTGGGACTCTCTGCACTTCCTGGGCTTGGGTAGCTATTTCCTTTCCCCTGTTAGGGAAGTTTTCCACTATAATCTCTTCCAATATTTTCTCAGGCCCTTTCTCTCTCTCTTCTCCTTCTGGGATGCTTATAATGCAAATGTTGGCATGTTTAACATTGTCCCAGAGGTCTCTTAGGCTGTCTTCAGTTCTTTTCATTCTTTTTTCTTTATTCTTTTCCGCATCAGTGTTTTTCACCATTCTGTCTTCCAGGTCACTTATTCACCCTTTTACCTCAGTTAATCTGCTGTTGGTTCCTTCTAGTGTATTTTTCATTTCAGTTATTGTGTTGCATATCTCTGTTTGTTTGCTCTTTAATTCTTCTAGGTCTTTGGTAAACTTTTTGATCTTTGCATCCAGTCTCTTTTCAAAGTCCTGGATCATCTTCACCATCATGATTCTGAATTCTTTTTCTGGAAGGGTGCCTATCTCCTCTTCATTTAGTTGTTTTTCTGGTGTTTTATCCTGTCCCTTCATCTGGTACAAGTCCTCTGCTTTTTCATTTTCTCTCTCTTTCTGTGGCTGTGCTTTTCAGTTCCACAAGATGAAATACTGCTGATACTGCTTGATACTGCTGTCTTCTCTCATAAATGACAATACAATCATTCTTAAAGACATTTATTTTTGTTAATTTTGGAAATACAGCAGCTCACTTTCAGATTGTTCGCATAGAGGAGCACTGCCCATTTACTTTGCTACTGTACCTTGAATTATTGTCAATAATGCATTTCAAAAGATCATTTTTAATGAATTTGAGTAGTTCTGTCATGGCTATCTGGAAGAAATAAATATTTTTCTTTGATTTGCAAAAATATCAAAGTAGTTCTAAACTCTTCTGCATTTTGATATTGGTCAGAACAACTCACTGGAATTGGGAAATCATCAGAGCACCACACACAAAAAACCTATCACAGCTTAGTATTATCAATGACTTGTAAGATTCTGGAAAAATAAAGATGCTCTGCTCTAATGACCAAGATATTTAAAGATGGAGAAAGTAAAGGAAGCATATGTGTCCATGAGTTCCTACTGAATTAAAAATAAATAAATAGCACAAACAGTACAGTTACTAGGTAACTCTTTCTCGGTGGCCGATAGTTTTACTAGTGTTGCTATTTATATTCCACCAGTTTCATACATATAAGGATAAAATTCACAAAGATAAGAAGTTCAGATGAATAAATCAATCCACTAATACATTAATCAACTGAAGTCAGAGCAATGATAAGACGTTGACAAGGAAATAATTTGAGAAGAAAAAATGAATATTGGTAATAGGTTTTTATTTTTGGATTGCTTTTCACTTTGAAGAGTGGTTCAGGGAGTGTTAACATAGAAAAAGCAATATCATAGTTTTCTAATAAATTCCAAACAAAATATATCTTAATACTGTAAGAGAAGTGAAATGTTTTGTGAAAATATTTTAGAGATGAGAAAATGCAGACACAGATTAGAATTAAAGGACTGTTTAAAGTAAGCTGGAGACAGGGCTTCACCTTTGAATGGGACATTCTTTCCAATAAACCAGTGATTTTCACAATTTTCAAATTTTGTAACACATTTTTTTCAAACCATATTTAACCTAGAAGAAGAAACGAATAGAAGACACAAAAATAAGAGCTAATTTTGTTGAATCTGGGTTGGCTCCACAATGTAGAAAATGATTACATTTAGCTAAATATGTACAGAATTCCTGTACATTTCAATGCAGTAGACAAAAACCTGTAAATAATATGAAGCAACTATAACATGTTAAGCATAATAAACATTCATTGTGTTTAACAGAATAGTCATATTAATTATTTGAATGTGATAAAGTTTCACTTTAAAAATAGCTAAGAAAGCAACATACTTCACTAAGAAAAAGTTACAAATATAGCAAAAAGATGAGAAAAATACCTGTAATCATAACTTCCAAGTACACCAATTTGGATTTATATAATACTAGACGGTTTTCTGTGTGTCCAAGCATGATGAGACTTTTCATTAAGTAAAATCCTTAAAAGCGCTTACCTTGAATGATGTTCCAGGAAGTGGCAGTCCCTTAAGTCATCAAAATGGTTCTTGAAGTCACTAAAAACATTAGGTGAAGTATAATATTTTAAAAGTCACAACTTTTTTTTCTCTTCAAAGAGACTATCAGGAATGAAACTCCGTGCAGCGTATTCCTGTTTATCTCTCACTTTCACATCATGTATTATTATACTTTTATCACCGTATGGTTCCGCGTCTCCACCAGAATCACTCTTCTGTCCTCCATCTCACATCTTGATACTTCTGGAATGCCTGTGCTCTGATTAACAAACGATTCCATATTTTCAGTGAAAACTGGAATCCATTGTGCCTGGAAATTATATCCTCAATAGCCCTTTCAGCAAGATGCTGCCCTTTGCCCATCCTAGTTTCACATACCTAATGGGCAAGAGATTGGGTATCTATGTTTTTGATTTTAATTTGTAGCTTCCAGGCTATTATTGTTCTTTCCTTCCGCAAACAAACAAACACACAGATATTGCCAATGACCTTTGTCCTCATATTGCTTATGACACTTATCTGTACCAAACTTTCCATTTCTGTGCACTCTTTCAGACTCTTTCCACTATGACACTTTTGCTTTTGGCATTCAAAGACATTCTCTCAACCGAAACCCCATTATTCTGAACTGTTTTTACCTCAACTTGATAACACTTCAAAATCTTATCCCTCAATTTCTTGAACACCACATTTGTAATAACTTCCCTTTCTCGTTGTTTTGGAGAGCAAGTGTTTCTTGACATTAAGAAATAATTTAAGGGCTTCCTAAGTGGCGCAGTGGTCGAGAATCCGCCTGCCAATGCGGGGGACACAGGTTTGATCCCTGCTTCAGGAAGATCCCACATGCCGCGGAGCAACTGAGCCCGTACGCCACAACTATTGAGCCTGCACTTTAGAGCCCATTAGCCACAACTATTGAGCCCATGTGCTGAAACTACTGAAGCCCACGCGCCTAGAGCCCGTGCTCCACAACGAGAAGCCACGGCAATGAGAAGCCAGCACACCACAATGAAGAGTAGCCCCCACTCACTGCAACCAAAGAAAGCCCGCGCACAACAAAAAAGACCCAACACAGCCAATTAAATAAATAAATAAAGTAAATAAGTAAGTAAATAAATAAATTTTAAAAAAAGAAATAATTTAAAATATTTTACTCTTTGATTATCTCTACTGCCCATTTCATCCATCACCACTTGTTCAAGATTTGAACTTGTTCAAATTTTTATCCTCTTGACGATTGTCAGTCTAAGGACTCCACTATCTTTTGTTTCTCCCTTAGACTTCTCATTATTTCCCTTCCCTACTTGTCCAGGAAAAATTGCATATTCCATCATTATAATTTCCTGAATCATAGGGTTTTAGAAAAATAAATTTTCATAGGATGTACGTATCTAATGAGAGTATGTTGCTAAATCCAGTGGTTTATTTTAGTCATTTTCATGTTTATTTCTCCAAAGCAATTTTGTAAGTAGCTCTTACTTTGGATTCTGTGAACCTATCCCAGGTTACTTAATTCCTAGATGTACCTTTCTTTCATATGCAGTGAAACAAGTGCAATTGCTTAATTATTCAAGTTCCATCCAATCCTAATATTTCCTGCTTATATTGTACTGCAATTTTTTCATTTTTGTAGACTGTAGCTTTCACTATTCTGTAATATTTATCTTTGACATATTTTGTTACGTCTGTGGGAATACACAGGCTATGTTACCCTCTTGAAACAATATCTAAACACTGCTAAAAATGCGTAACTTTTGAGTTGAATGCTTCATTTTGTGGGTAGAAAATTATATATGTATTTTAAGCATATTTTACAACATGATTGAAGAGCTTAGTCAAAATTTTATTTCTAAGAAATCAGATGAATTCTTATTTCTATAAAATCAGACAGATAAATTTTATTTTTTTCTTTTTATTTTTTTAGGGTGACATTTCCTTCGATTTCTAATTAAATAAATATTAATTGATATAGAGGCTCATAGGTCTGGATGGTTAACTCACATTCCTTAGCAAGTCCCAAGTGGACAGGGAAATTACTTAGCCAAGGCTCTAAGTTCTGCTTGGGTCCAAGGTGTGTAAATAAGTACCAAGGATGGTTTACCTCTCCAGGTAATAGGTTTCTTTTTTTTCTTTTTTCTCTTTCAGTCTTTATTGGAGTATAATTGCTTTACAATGCTGTGCCAATTTCCACTGTACAACAAAGTGAATCATCTGTATTTATACATATATCCCCATATCCCCTCCCTTTTGAGCCTCCCTCCCACCCTCCCTTTCCCACCCCTCTAGGTCATCACCAAGCGTCAAGCTGATCTCCCTGTGATATTTAGCAGCTTCTCACTAGCCATCTATTTCACATTTGGTAGTGTATATGTGTCAGTGTCACTCTCTGACTTCGTCCCAGCTTCCCCTCCTCGCCATGTCCTCAAGTCTGTTCTCTACATCTGCATCTTTTTTTTTATTAAGCTCTTTATTGGAATATAATCATATGAATGGGTAAAGAAGATGTGGCACATATATACAATGGAATATTACTCATCTATAAAAAGGAATAAAATTGAGTTATTTGTAGTGATGTGGATGGACCTAGAGACTGTCATACAGAGGGAAGTAAGCCAAAAAATACCTTATGCTAACTCATATATATGGAATCTAAAAAAATGTTACATCTGCATCTTTATTCTTGCCCTGCCACTGGGTTCATCAGTACCATTTTTTAGATTCCATATATGTGTTAGCATATGGTGTTTTTTTTCTCTTTCTGATTAAGTTTTCTGCTTAATGTTAAATCTGAAATTGTAAAGAATTATTATTTGTATTCAACCCTCCACTTATCATTAACTCAAAGAAAATTTCCTTATTTTAACATGGATGTAATTCCATAAATCTCTAAAGATTAATTTAACCAGAAGATATGTTTAATCCAAATTAGGAAGGACGGAAACCCACATGACATCATTTCAATTCAATTTGTTGGAGCAAATTGAATTGTAATCACTTGAGCATATATTCATGGCCATTCTTAAAGCATGTACAGCTGTAGAAACAAAAGATTTGTCTGAGTCTGCCTTGCTTAACTTTTCCAAGTGGCTTGAAAATGGTAATTAAAATCTCATCTAAGATCAGTTGTGAAGAATTCTGTAAGGTGACATTTAATTCTTACATTCTGAACATGATAGTGACTGTTTTCTCTTGCAAGTTTTCAAGACCATTTTCAGAGGTACATGATAAAATGACAATATTTGAGGGAGAAAAGAAAAACAGCAAACCTCAAAATTTAGAAGAGTATGCTATTCCTCAAGTCCAGAAATGTTTACTTTGTGCCTTTTTAAGTCTCTTACACATGTTTCTATTGGACATTTTTTTAAAATTGATTCTTTAAAATTCTGAGGCCTTGAATATAACCTGTTATGTTATATTTTATAGGCTATTATTTTGGTTTTTAGATCCATAATAGCATGTATTTGATTTTATGACAATCTGTGTTAGGAGACATAATAGGCTAATATGATTTTCTGCTGAAATTCATTTGATTTACTATGAGTTGCCAAGATAAAAATCTTAACTTCTATAAATCTTACTATATAAAATAAAATACAACATCCCCTTCAACAAATTAATATTCTAGATTAATTTTAGAATATTTCCCAACAATTTTTATTTTTATCTTAGAATATGTTAACTGGCATGATTTTTCCTATTTTATTTTTGTGTTTTCCTTTTTGTTTGTTTTTGTGTTATCCCCAGGTGTCTTCTTCTTTAAGCAAATGTAGGGAAGGTAGACACTCCTATTACTGTGTAAAACGGAACTTGGTGTTATTTTGCCAAAGCTTTTTATGTTGAGTTGGCAGAAGACAGAGAGTGGGATAAATGCAAAATGAGTTCAAAAACTTTCAGGAAAAGTGTTCTATTTATATCAACCTTTTTATGTTAAGTAAACCTTTCATGGTGAGGTTCCAGACAAGGCTGAACAGCTGACAGACATCCTAGACTTCATATTAACTTTATGCCATGTGACGTTTAGGCTGTTGACTCAAGTACTGGCATAAAGCCATTTGGAATTTAGAAAGTAATGATAAATCGTATGAATTTTTGTTTATAATTGTAATTTTATTTTCCACACGTAGGCACTGTCGGGATATATTTGTGGCAGTAAAGTTTTGGAAAATATGTGTGGGTTTGGATATTGATCTACTGTAGCAAAATGGAGCAGTTAACAGGTATGGACTGATTCCCTCTGCTTATTATTTAGAACAGATAAAGACCCTTTGAAATGAGGAAATTCTAGAGGTACGGAAACTATCATATTGGTATATATTTCCTTCTCAAAAAGATGATAATGAGGAATTTGTTACAAGTAAGACAGGGAAGAGCAGACCCAAAAGTATAATTAGATTTTTTTAAATGATGGTATCCAATTATAGGTTTAAGAAGAGTCTGTACTACTGAAAGTTGTATGTTCCTACACTAGAATTTAATTTACTTATAAATTTGATTTGATATTTTAAATCAATTAGACAGGTTACCTCACAGTTGAATTAACAATTTATTGGGTTTTTTCTCATTTGTATTTTTTTCTCTGCCAATAAAACTATAGGTAGTCCATTTCCTATCCCAGTTTTAGATGTAATATTGTGGACAACTATTATACAATTAGCCAGTTAATCAATAAATTTATGTTACAACAAATATAAGATGGAGCTTTGCAAAAGAAATCAAAAGAACATAATAAAGAAAAATTAAGCAGATTCATGGTCAATATAAAGTTGTTAAATATTTCAACATTTTGTACCATACACTTCCTGAAATACATAAATACATCAATGTTAAATGTACAAAATTAACACGGAATAATTACGAATAAAATTTTTACCTCCAAATAATAAAAAGCAATTTGTGTAGTTCCGATTTATCGTAACCATAACCTTTGAGAATGTTGACAGCACATATTAATTTTTTTAATTTAAAGTTAACACAGGTTGCATTATTACTATTATAATTTTGAACACAGGGCATTGTTAATTGAGATTTATTGAGATATAATTCACATGTAAAAATTGTAGGAAATGTTAAGAATATTTTCTTTTTTTTTATTCAAACCCTTTGAATGGAATTCCAATCTGCATTTAAATTTGGCATATTTTTAGCTGATACCTAGTCAGGAAAATATTTAATAGCTCTTCCCTTTTCCTTCTCTCTTAAAGCCCTTAGATATAATTTTTTTTTGATTCTTGAAGTTATAGGACAAGTACACATATCTTTTCTGATTATGCACCTCTGTTTTGATAAATAATTCATGATGCAACCAGTAGACTTGACTCTTCTTATTTTGCATTTATAATAATGTTTGTGTCCATATTTGCTCAAATTAAATGATAAATTACTTGATTTTTACTTTTATGCACTCAATTTTGAACTTGACTTAGTATTTTGTTTAGGTGATAACTTCTGAAAAAATACACATCTATTTTCTATCATTTAATATTGAGGGAAATAAGGATCCAACAATATTTACTTATTTATTTGTTTTTATTGGGGTATAATTGCTTCACAGTGTTGTGTTAGTTTCTGCTGTACAACAAAGTGAATCAGCTATATGTATACATATATCTCCCCCTCATGGACCTTCCTCCCAACCACCCCCCCCCCCCCACATCCCACCCATCTAGGTCAACACAGAGCAAGGAGCTGAGCTTCCTATGCTATATAGCAGGTCCCCAATAGCTAGCTATTTTATGTGTGATACTGTAGGTATGTCAATCTTAATCTCCCACTTCGTCCCACCCTCCCCTACCCGTGCTGTATCTACATGTCCGTTCTCTATGTCTGCGTCTCTATTCCTGACCTGGAAATAGGTTCATCTGTACTATTTTTCTAGATTCCACACATATGTGTTAATATGTGATATTTGTTTTTCTCTTTTTCTCTTTCTGACTTACTTCACTCTGTATGACAGACTTTAGGTCCTTCCACAGCTCTACAAATGACCCAATTTCATTCCTTTTTATGGCTGAGTAGTATTCCATTGTATATATATATCACATCTTCTTTATCCATTCATCTGTCATTGGACATTTAGGTTGCTTCCATGTCCTGGCTATTGTAAATAGTGCTGCAAGGAACATTGGGGTACATGTGTCATTTTGATTATGGTTTTCTTAGGGTATATGCCCAAGAGTGGGATTGCTGGGTCATATGGTAGTTCCATTTCTGGTTTTTTAAGGAACCCCCATACTGCTCTCCACAGTGGCGGTACCAATTTACATTCCCAGCAGCAGTGTAGGAGGGTTCCTGTTCCTCCACACACTCTCCAGCATTTATTGTTTGTAGATTTTTTGATGATGGCCATTCTGATTGGTGTGAGGTGATACCTCCTTGTGGTTTTGATTTGCATTTCTCTAATAATTAGTGATGTTGAGCATCTTTTCATGTGCTTCTTGGTCATCTGTATGTCTTCTTTGGAGAGATGTCTATTTAGATCTTTCCCCCAGTTTTGGATTGGGTTGTTTGTTTGGTTTTTTTTGATATTGTGATCCATGAGCTGTTTGTATATTTTGGAGATTAATCCTTTGTCTGTTGCTTCATTTTCAAATATTTTCTCTCATTCTGAGGGTTGTCTTTTCATCTTGTTTATGGTTTCCTTTGCTGTGCAAAAGCTTTTAAGTTTAATCAGGTCCCATTTGTTTATTTTTGTTTTTATTTTCATTGCTCTAGGATGTGGGTCAAAAAAGATCTTGCTGTGGTTTATGTCAACGAGTGTTTTTCCTATGTTTTCCTCTAAAGATCCAACAATATTTAATTATAACACATGAAGGTGTGTATTTTTTATTATAGATGGTGGAAATGTGTTCTTTGTTTTTACACACCTTAATGTAAACTGTGTTACCCAGGTTGTATCGCTTCTTTTAAGTTTTCAAATACAAGCTATTGCGGCACTTATTTGGAATATATTTAGATAATAATTTATCTTAATACATAGTAGTTACATATATAAGAGGCTCCACCAATTAAAGAGAAGCAAAAGAAGAATTTCAGTTTATGAGATATTGATTATATAATCTCTCTGATATACTTTCTGAAGACAAATTGTAGAACTTTTTTGAAAAACCGATCACATATTTCCATCAGGGAGAATGCTGGGTATGACACTACTCTGAGGAATCTGTGTTTCAATAACTGAAACTCCTTGGATCAGAACCAAGCTCCTACTTATTTGCTCATGTGGATAGTATCTAGGTATAGGTATAAAGTTATAGCTACATAGCTATAGAGATAGAATAGATATGTGAAATAATATGAAATATCCTAGACATATATTAATAGTCTAGAGTTCTGAAAATTAATTTTTCAATCATTCAAGGCAAAGAAGATTTTAATGTAATTTATAAAAATTCATCATCTCTTTTAAAAGATAAAGTGTTGCTTTTTTTAATCAGATGAGAAAACAAAAATTCACTAATTCAAAATTCTCCTTTTATCACAATATCTATTTTGAATTTTTATTGTTGAAATAATGCACAGTTTGAAGTAGTGGTTATCCTAGTAAGAAAATATATTTCTTCAAGACTTTGATACGCTATTTTGCTTACAAAATCATCAAATAAATATGGTTGTTGTTGATGAATTTTTACCTAGTTATTTAATATATTTCTTTCCCTCAAGAGAATGATTAAATGAATTAAACAACAGCTAAACAATTAGATTCAGTAGGAACATTATGTGCTCTCTGCATACTTTTGAATTTTCAAGGTCAGTCATTGCATAGAAAAAATTTATTTCTGTGGAAGACAAAATATAGTACTTAATTTTGAATAAATTTGTTAATAACTCTAATACATTCAAAAATATATTTAAAAAGAGGTCATACAATCCCATTTTAACATGCATTCAAGAGGTTGTCTTTAAGGTATCAAAAAAAGGAAAAATAAATTTCAAGCAAAAACGTTGCAAAACCAAAACCTGAAATTCATGAAAAAAAAAAACCCGGTAACAACAACAAAAATATGCTAAAATAACTCTGCTTTTATTTTACTTGAAAAAAAGAAAAAGGAAAACAGAGCTAGGTGTTATTTTTCATGGATTCTCCATTGTTGATTTTTCTGGATTAAGTAATTAGAACTTTCAGCTTTTTTTCTCAGTATTACCTTAATTGTCTAATTTCAAACTTAGAAACCATCATCATTTCCCTCTTCATTTTTCCACCAATCACACACACTACCCTATCATTACACTTCTAATCTGATGAATGCTGTATTCTTTTTCAAGTATCAATTGTGTGTTTGTGCTTTTTCATTTTTTAAAATATCTTTCGCCAAATTTTCACATATAATAAATAAACATAAAAAATAATGTATTAGTAGCAAACCTGAAGTACAGTAAGACTGAGAAATCAGGAGATCAGTGCCATTGAGAAGATAGTTTATTACTTACAGTTCCCAAGAGAAGGGACTATGTCACACCAAGGAGGGACCTATGGGGAAGCACGAAGATCACTCACAAGGTAGAAGGAGGAGCAGGAACTTTGAGCAGCAACCTTTATTGTGATTTCTGTGGAAGGAGAAAGCAGGGTAGGGGAAACAGGCTTAAGACCTGTTGTTTTGAGTAATTTCAGAGGACTCTGGAACATAGGCTTGTGTCTAGCTGTCTGGTACCTGGCCCTGGGATAATTAAGTGGACCAGAATGTGAAAGCCTGATAAGGCATGTATTTGGGAAATGGTTGTTTTGTATAAAAGTGAATTCCCAGGAGGGGCCAGAAGGTTGTGAGATGTTAAGAAGGTAGACAAGGGGCTGACCCAAAGAGATGTAGTCAGATTATTGGGTTGTCCAGAACAAGGTGTGTCTGGCATATGCATGTGAGCTGAAATTAGAGCATCAAGTTTAAGAAGCTAGAAACATGGTTAACACATTATTTCACTACATATTACGTAAGCATATTACTTAAACTTCTCCATAACCAATTTACCATGATTGATTCTTTGTAAAACTTAACACTTATAAAACTTTTGATGCCCCTCCCTCTCTCTCAGTAGATGTTCATGACTCTTGCTTGAAGATGAAATGGATATGCCAGTATTTGCACAGTACATATTATACAACATGCAAAAACTTTTACATACCTTTATATCCATAGCTTCCCTGATCCAATAAAACAGTCTGTTAAGCTTGTCATCTAATGATAATCCCTCAGCTTGAACTGGTCCTATACTAACTTCTTATGACTCATTTTTTTTGTCTTATCTATGTTTAATATTTTTACCCTTAATTGAATTCCTATAATTGACATTTCTTTTTTTAACTATGTTTTTACATTGAAATATAGCATATATATAAGAAAGTACACAAAGTATAAATGTATAGCTTGATTAAATATCAAGTGAACCAAATTTTCACTCCCAGTCAAGAAATACAGTATCACCAGCATTGAGAATTCCCTCTTGGGCTCCAAAGGCATAATAACTTATGCTCCTACCAGCAATGTGTGAGTGTTCTCACTTAATTACATTTTTTTCAACACTTGATTTTTTTCAAAAATTGCCAGTCTGTTGGATGGGTTAATTTTGATTTGACCTTTTTTTTTTTTCCTTTAAGAAAAGGTTTATTGAAATAAACTTGACATATGACGTGTAAATTTAGGTGTACAACATGTCAATTTGATACATTTTATATTGCAGTCTGACTGTCCATTGTAGTGATAATTATGTTATATAACTATTCTTTCCTTTTAGTGGTTGGGATAATTGTTAGTCTGTTAGCAAGCTTGACAATTATATAATATCGTTGTCTGTATTCACTATCCTATACATTAGATCAGAATTTTTGATTTGACTTTTTCAGTCACTTAATTACTAAAGCCATTTGGCACATTTTCATAGTATATTAAGCTTTTGAATTATTTATGAGTTTTTTCCAAGTCTTTTACACGTTTCTATTTGACTTTTTCAAAATTGTTTTTTTTATACTCAAAGGCCATGAACATAGCCTTTTATGTACTAGTCTATAAGCTATGGTTTTGATTTTTAGATCCACAATTAGCATGGATTTGATTTTGTGATGCTGCATTTTACGAGTCAAGAATTTTATTTCTTTTTTCCCTTTTTTTTTCAGTCTACCCATGGGGCTCTCATTATTATTATTTCTTTTTACCATTTTTAAAAATTGAAGTATAATTAATTTGCAATTAATTTGTGTTAGTTTTGGGTGTTTAGCAAAGGGATTCAGATATATATCTATAAATATTTATCTATATATATATATTCTTTTACAGATTTTTTTCCATTATAGGTTATTAGAAGGTATTGAATATAGTTTCCTGTGCCATACAGTAGGTCCTTGTTGGTTATCTGTTTTATATAGAGTGGTGTGTATATGTGAATCCCCAAACTCCTAATTTATCTGTCTAACCACTGTTATCCCATTTGGTTACCATAAGTTTGTTGTCTATGTCTGTGAGTCTATTTCTGTTTTGTAAATAAGTTCATTTATATGATTTTTTTAGATTTTTGTTTGTTTGTTTTTAATGTAGGTGTACAGTCAGTAGTGTATTAATTATTGAATGGACTATCATCTCTATCATTTATCCATTGAAATGCATTTACAAATGAAATTTTGACAAAGGCATGGATCTGACCATTGACCCTCTAATCAATCTTATTTTAATTGTCTGTACTTGGAAAAATATAACACTGTCTGAATTGCTGTATCTGATAAAGTTTTAGTATCCAAGAGAATAAATCCTTCTACCCAGTTGTTTTTTTCCAAGATTTACTTTGCTGTTTTTCTCTCTAAATGATGTGTTGGAATAATCCAATTTGGTGTAGATGTGAGTATTCCAATGGATGAGTAGATGCCACTTAGCTTTTCTGTTACTAATGGACATTAATTTTTTTAATTTTTTCTCTTGTTAGCAATGCTATCATGATTGTTTGTGTTTGTCATTCAAAGCACATGAACAAGGATTTCTCTAGGTATGAAATTCCTGGGTCACAGCATTATGCATGCCTAACTTTGTTAAATGTTAATATTTAACATGCTAAATACTGCTAAATTGTTCTACACTGTGAACACAGCAATTAAAATGTCTATATATGCTAACAAGCAGTATATAGACATTTTAATTGCCCTATTCTTAATTCACCCAGAGATAAACAGAATCTAACATTTTGTAATCTGATGTATGTGAAATTATATCTCATTGTGTGGTTTTACTTTGAATTAATATGACTAGGTACTTTAAAATATTTTTATTTTATTATTTTATTGTTTAAAATGCTTGCTTATGTACTTACCTATTCTTAGGTTTGTTTTCTAAAGCATTAACAGAAGTTAATTACATTATGAATTTCAGTACTTTGCTATATTCTTGCAAATACCTTCAACCCTGTTTATGATCCTTTTTACTTTAGTGATGCTGATTCAGGAGGCACAGATGCTGTTAAATATTAATTTGACCAATTGATCTTGTGCTCTGAGATTGAGAGTAAGTTTTCAAAATTTAAAAATTTTGTCTTTCATATTCATTTCCTTAACAACATGTATAAAATGAGATAGGGATAATCTGACCTTTTTTAAAAATATAAATCAGTCAACTTATTTTAGCAGCCACTGGAATATACTTATTAAAATTGTATTTCCTAAATATTTATTGATCTGGAACTGCAATTGATTTTGATATTTTATCTTATATCCATCAACTTTGCTAAACTTTTTTACTAATTCTTATAATTCTAGGCACTCACAATGCAGTGTCAGATATATTATCAGTATATATCCCATAGGATGACAATTTTTATATATGCTTGAAAGTATGAGGTTCTTTTTTTGAAATACTATTTGGTTTAATATTGGCAAACTCTTTATCCTCAAGGGGAAATTGTAAACAATTACTTTCAACTATATGTGAATACTTCTTCAGAGAGTAAATCAAACACAGGAGGCTTCTTTTTTCCAAATTTATTTTCTTATAAATAATAATGACCCTAAAAGAGGGGATATACGTATATGTATGACTGATTCACTTTGCTGTACAGCAAGAAACTAACACAACATTGTAAAGCAACTATACTCCAATAAAAATTAATTAAAGAAAAAGAAATCAGCAGGAAAAAATATTAATGACCCTATTATGTTTTAGTTTGAATAGGTTCTCTTTAATTTAAAATACAAGTATTATAAACTGAATATTTGTGACCTCCCATGATTCATAAGTTGAAGTCATAGTCCTCAAAGTGATAGCATCTGAAGATGGGGCCTGTGGGAGATAATTGGCTTTAGAGAAGATCATAAGATGGGGCCCTCATGATGGAATAACCACACTTATAAGAAAAGACACCAGAGAACTCTTTTATTCTCTCTCTCTCTCCTTCTTTCTCTTTTTTGGCCATATGATGGCACAGCCAGAAGGCAGCCATCTGTAAGCCAGGAAGAGAGTCTCCACCGTAACTTGACCATGCTAGCACCCTGATCTTGGACTTCCCAGCCTCCAGACAGTGAGAAACAATTTTTTGTTGTTTAAGTCACCCATTCTATGGTATTTTGTTATGGCAGTTCAAGCTGACTAAGGGTAATAAGCAACAAAAATATGAAGTAAGTAATAGGAAACTAAATTAATCATCCCAAATCCCACCAGCAAGAAGTAACTATTGTCAAAATTTGCTGAATGGCATTTCAGGTATTTCCCTAAAGTTTATAGGTTAATAAAAAGACAGGTAGAGAAGGATTTTATAAAAGTGAGTGTTAAAAAAAGAATTGTATTTAATGATAACAGAAGATAAATATGTTTGTGCAGAGAGACTGATTAGTGTCTGCATATTAGTTCCAAAATAATTTTAAAGTTAAGAGAACACATTAGAGTTATAGGTTTCTTTTTTTATCTTTATTGGAGTATAATTGCTTTACAGTATTGTGTCAGTTCCTGCTGTACAACAAAGTGAATCAGCCATTGTATACATATATCCCCATGTCTCCTCCCTCTTGAGCCTCCCTCCCAACCTGCCTATCCCACCCCTTTAGGTCTTCACAAAGCATCAAGCTGATCTCCCTGTGCTCTGTAGTAGCTTCACACTAGCCATCTGTTTTACATTTGGTAGTGTGTATATGTCAGTGCTACTCTCTCACTATGTCCCAGCTTCCCCTCCCCTCAGTGTCCTCAAGTCCATTCCCTACATCTGCATCTTTATTCCTACCCTGCCACTAGGTTCATCAGTACCATTTTTCTAGATTCCATATATATGTGTTAGCATATGGTGTTTGTTTTTCTCTTTCTGGCTTGTTGGCATTCTTCACAGAATTAGAACAAAAAATTTTACAATTTGTGTGGAAACACAAAAGATTCTGAATAGCCAAAGCAATCTTGAGAAAGAAAAACGGAGGTGGAGGAATCAGGCTTCCTGATTTCAGACTATACTACAAAACTATAGTAATCAAGACAGTATGGTACTGGCACAAAAACAGAAATATAGATAAATGGTATAGGATAGAAACCCCAGAGATTAGCCCACACACATAGGTCACCTAATATATGACAAAGGAGGCAAGAACATACAATGGAGAAAAGACAGCCTCTTCAATAAGTGGTGCTGGGAAAACTGGACAGCTACATATAAAAGAATGAAACTAGAATACTACCTAACACCATACACAAAAGTAAACTCAAAATAGATTAAAGGCCTAAATGTAAGACTGGACACTGTAAAACTCTTAGAGGAAAATATAGGCAGAATACTCTATGATATAAATCATAGCAAGATTCTTATTGACCCATCTCCCAGAATAATGGAAATAAAAACAAAAATAAACAAATGGGTCCTAATGAAACTGAAAAGCTTTTGCACAGCAAAGAGTTATAGGTTTCTTGCAAGGAGGGAGAAAGCAAAATAACTTTTATATAGATAAAACAGATATTGTAGAACATGATTCAAGTTTTCATGTGAGTCAGCTTCCAAAACTTGAATCTCAATGTGAAATAACTATACCCATCCAGATAGAAGCAATATTGAACCAGAACAGGACTCTTCTCTCAGGCAATTGCACATGTTTCTAGAAGGCCAGAATGGGTGCTTTCTGGAAGCCTCCAAGATGCAGAAAACAGGAATGATTCTGAGTTTTGCATCCCTCAGTTTTTATTTCAGATTCTCTGAACAGGCACCTCACTCCACCCTCCTGGGGCAGAGTAAGTGAACAGGGAAAATGAGCCAAGAGCATTTTGCTAAAGCAGTCACTTCAAAGGGAAATACACATGTGAAACAGAAAGAAGCATCCCATAGCCAACATTTTTTTTTTCCTCTTACCCTATCATAAACATATAATATCTAGAGTAAATGTAACAGAATATATTCAAGACTTTTGTCTTGGAAACTACAAAAATTACTGACTATATTTAAGAAAAATTAAATAAATGGGGAGCTGTACATGTTCGTATTGAAATATTATTAATGTTAAGATGCCCATTTTCCTTAAATTGACCTACAAATTCATTTTGAACTCAGTAAAGATTGCATAAGATTTCAATAGAAAATAGAAGTAAATAATATGATGCTAAAAATGTATGTGGATATGTGGAAATACAAAGGACCGTGAGTAACCGAAACAACATTGGAAAAGAATTAAGTCAAAGGGCTCACATTAAATTGTTTAATTACTTACTATGAAGCTACATTATTCAAGAGAGTGTTGTGTTTGGCATAATGACTGACAAATAAACCATTGGAGCATCCTTAATGCTTACACATGTATGATGAATTGATTTTCTGTAAAGTCAAGGGAAATTAAATAGAAAATAAACTTTTTTATAACAAAGCTGGAACAACTAGAAAAATTTATGGACATAAACTTCAATTCTTACCTCACTCCATACACGAATTTAAGATGGGTCCAATTTGGGGTGGATAGACTTATAAAACTAATACTATAAAGCATCCAGGAGAATAATCTTGTGTCTTGGGTTGGTAAAGTGTTGTTTTTTTTTTGTTTGTTTGCTTTCCTTTAAGAAAACAAAAACATAGCTATAAAGGAAAATATGTACATAAAATGGGCTTCTTCAAGATAAAATTTTCTGCCTATCTGTTGAGAACGTTGAGAACATTTAAGTGGCTGGCACAGCATGAAAGAAATCATTTGTAGCACATACATTCAAAAGTGATTTACACTCAGAGTATATTTCTCTCATACTAATGAATAATGAAACATCGAACAACCTCCTTCAAAGTGTGCCAGAGTATTGAATGCTTCACAAAGGAAAATATGCAGTGCACACATGAAGGGGTACTAACTACCGCTATTCATTAGGAAAATGTAAATATAAATGGAAACATACCATTGCACGTACACTAAAATTCCTCTTAAAAAATTGTTTCAAATATTGACAGCACCAAATGTTGAAGATATACAGTAATTGGAAGTCTTTTGTATTTTCTGAATGTAATATGGGACAAACCCTCAGGAAAACAGTTTATTAATTTCTTATAAAGTTTTTTTATAAATTTCTTATAAAGAAACTTCCTTATAAATTACTTTGCCTTTGACCCAGAAAATGACCCATTTTTTTAGTAATGTGTCCAAGAGAAATAACAACCTCTGCCCAAAAAAGTCTTGCTCAAAAGAATTAGAACAGATTCATTCTTACTATCCTAAAACTGCAAACAACACAAATATCCCTCAGCAGAAGAATCAATACAACAAGTTGTATATATTCATACAATGGAATACTACTCTAGCAACAGCAGCAACAACAAATCAACTAATGATATTTGTGATAAAATGTCTGAGTCTCTGTAAAATATTATGTTGAACAAAAGAGGTATGTAACAAAAAATTACATGCTATAGAGTTCCATTTTTATGACATTCCACAACATACAGAACTAATCCATGGTTAATGGAAATAAGAATGGAGCATGTATATGGTGGGAATGGGATGCCAGTGGGAAAAGCACCAGGGAACTTTTGGAGGTGATGGAAATATTACGCAGTTTGAATGAGTGTTGATTACATAGATGTTTTTATTTGTCAAAATTTACTGAGTTGAAAAGTTCAGAGCCATGCATTTCACAGATTTTAAAATTTTACTTCAATTACAATAATGCATTACTTTTCTAATTCTCAGTATTCCTGTCGCAGATATTGGTTATATTAGATGTGGGGAACGGGGGACCATCACAATATAGCATTCTCTTCCACATCCAGGTTTTGATGCAATTAAAAATTAATACAGAGTATATAGCAGATTGGTAAGCAACTAACATATTTATTCTGATTAAAATATGTGGGTGAATTTTGTTTGTATTGACAGCAATTGCGCTTTCTAATACTGAATCCCAGAATTAGGCAGGAAACACTTATTGCAGAGGAGAAGAGTGTGTACTTCATATTGAAGGTTCTTAATTAGAAGGAAGAGCAGAGGCATATGTTTTTTATAGCAGAGGCATATGTTTTTTACCTTAGGAAGGATTCATAAAAATAGTTTTTGTTACCTTCTTTCCTTTATCAACAAATTGTTATGTATAGCATATTCATATCTTAAATGTTTATTAATAATACTGTATGCCAACCTCAACAATATCTATTTAGATTTAATTCTCAGTCATGCTTCTGAGAAAATAATTTTAATATTTATATTTTCTTTTAAAATAAATTTAATAAATTAATACCCTCTTCACCCATTTCTCCCACCTCTGGCATTACCTATCTGTTCTATGTATCTATGAGCTTCTTTTTGTTTTTTTTTAGATTCCACATATGAGAGATTGTATGGTGTTTGTTTTTCTCTGCCTGACTTATGTCACTTAGCATAATGCCATCAAGTTTCATCCATGTTGTCTCAAATGTCAAAATTTCATTCTTTCTCATGGCTGATTAATATTTCATTATATGTGTATGTCTACCACAGTTACTTTATCCATTCATCCACTGATGAACACTTAGGTTGTTTCCATATCTAAGCTGTTGTAAGTAATGTTGCAGTGAACATAAGGGTACACATATCTTTTTGGGTTAGTGGTGTTTTCTTTGGCTAAATACCTAAAAGTGGAATTGCTGGATTATGTGGTAGTTCTATTTTTATTTTTTTTTTTAGGAACCTCTATACTATTTTCCATAGTGGCCTCTTCAATTTGCATTCTACCAACAGTGCACAAAAGTTCCCTTTTCTGCATATCCTTGTCAAACTTGTTATTTGTTGCCTTTTTGATAATAGCCATGCTGACAGGTGTGAGGTGATATCTCATTGTGGTTTTGATTTGCATTTCTCTGATGCTTAGTGATGTTGAATATCTTTTCATGTATATTTTGGCCATCTGTGTGCCCTTGGAAAAATATCTATTCAGATCTTCTGTTCATTTTTTAATCCTATTGTTCTTTTGTGTGGTATTGAGTTGTATGAGTTCTTTATATGTTTTAGATATTTGCTCCTTATCAGATACATGATCTACAATATTTTCTCTCATTCAATGGGTTACTTTTTAATTTTGTTAATGGTTTTCTTTGTTGTGCAGAATCATTTAGCCCCACATTTATTTTTGCTTTTGTTGCTTTTGCTTTTTATGTCAGATTAAAAGAATTATTGCCAAGACCTATGTCAAGAAGCTTACTGCCTCTGTTTTTTTCTAGGAGTTTTATAGTTTCAGGTCTTACATTCAAGTCTTGATTCCATTTTGAGTTAATTTTTGTGTATGGTATAAGATGGTGATCAAGTTTCATTCCTTTGAATTTGGTTGTCCAGTTTTCCCAAGTACCATTTATTGAAGAGACTGTCATTTCCTCTTTATATATTCTTGCCTCCTTTGTCATAAAGTAATTGACCATATATGTGCATTTATTTCTGGGCTCTCTGCTAAGTTCCACCTATTTATGTATCTGTTTTTATGACAATACCATACTGTTTTAATTATTATAGCTTTGTAATACAGTTAGTGTGATATCTCTAGCTTTGTTCCTGGTTCTCAAGATTGCTTTGGCTATTCAGGTTTTTCTGTGATTGTATATAAATTGTAGGACTATTTGTTCTACTTCTTTGAAAAATACCATTGGAATTTTGATAAGGATTGCATTGAACCTGTACATTGCTTTGGGTGGTATGGGCATTTTAACAATATCAGTTCTTCCAGTCCATGAACATGAAATATCTTTCCTTTTATTTGTGTTTTCTTCAATTTCTGTCATTGTTTTATAGTTTTCAATATATATGTCTTTCACCCCCTTGATTAAATTTATACCTAGGTATTTTATTCTTTTTGATGCAATTGTAAATGAGAGTGTTTATTTTTCTGATGGGTAGTTTTTAATGTATAGAAACAAAACAGATTTTTATATTGATTTTGTATCCTGCAATTTTACAAACTTATTTATTAGTTCTAATACTTTTACAATAGAATCTTTAGCGTTTTCTATATATAATAGCATTTCATCTGCAAGTAGTGATGATTTTCCTTCTTTCTTTCAAATTTGGATGTCTTTTATTTCCTTTTCTTGGCTAATTGCTCTGGCTTGGACTTTGAATACTGTGTTGAATAGAAATGGCAAAAATGGACACCCTTCCCTTATTCATGATCTTAAAGGAAAGGCTTTCAGCTTTTCATTGTTGAATGTGATCTTTTATATTTTCATTGGCATAGTTTTACCTTTTAATATCCTATTCAGAAAGGACTCCTGAATGCTTTATTCCTCTAACTTCTTTAATACTCGAAGATGGCTGTCTTCTAGCTTTATGTGATTAGTGCATTTTGACTGTGTAAAACTCTTGACTTATGCCTTTCCATAGAGTAGTTAGACAGTGTTCCACTATGGAAAAGCTGAACCCAAGACCATTTTGTCAGACTTTCAGATTTTCTTATGTCATTTTTTATTCATATTCTTAAAACTTTGTACTTTTTCCTAACAATGCCTTTGTATTTTTGTTTTTCTCTATTAAATTGTTGTAGATTCATTAAGTTTTGCTTTATTGTTTTATGGAAGTTTTTTCCTATAACTTCTTGAATTTTACTATCTCTATTATTCACATTATTCTACTGTGTCTTTATGTTTAGTATATGTTTTGCACTTGTTTATCCTAATGAACAGTCTTCTCTATAAACATTTTACTTTCTCTTTCATTTTTTTATTCGGTCACTGTCAACTTAATTTTTAACTTATGTTGTTTTGTTACAGCCTCTTTGAACCATTATAACTCCAGTATGCTGCATGTTGATAATGACATCTTAAATCTGCAACTCAGATTCAGTTGCATAGAATACTTATTGAAAAATCTCTGCTGCACTGTGAATATTATATCAGAATTTTGAGAGCAGAAGTTGGCAAAAGATCAATTCAGGATTATAGCAATTAGGCAGAATAACAAATAAATTCCTTCCAAGTAACAGAAAGTATTTTTTTATTTAGTTTGGTCTGAATGCAACATACATTAGAATATATACACTAGAAAAAACATTGACCTACTTAGTGATAACATTTGAATATCTACATAACAATATGTTTTCGTATTTATGGTGATTTTCCCCCAAATGGAATAAAATGGGGAAACTCTAAGAGTTAAACGTGAATTGTATTTTAAAGGTAATATGTATTTGATAATTAAGAAAAATAATTTTAATTAAATAATAGAAACATCTAAATAATAAAGTTAACTGCCCTGAACTGAGTTGCTCTTGGTAACTTTTAAGTAGTTTTTTAAATGAAAACTGATAACAGATTATTTATCTCGTGGTTGTGAACCATCCAAGTAAATATATTCTGTGTTTAAATTAGTCACTAAGTAAATATTTATCACATCTCTTTATTTCTACTTAGAAAAAAATACCTATCATAATGTACTATCCTTATTTTGCTTTCTATATCTTTTGGTTTTTATATTTTATGTTGAATAATTATTTTCTATGAAAAGATCATTTGAAAGGCTAATATTTTCAGAGTATAACATTTTCAATAATATTAATATTTTAAAAGTTTATGCATTATTTAAAATTTTACAAGATATTTTTCAGACATTTATTTTTAGCATGCATATGAAATAATTAAGACTTATATGGCTCCTGCTGATATATTAGAGCCACAGTCATTTTAATATTTTAATTTTCTTAATTTCAGTTTAGGCGTAAGCTAACTTTTATAGGAAGGTTAATTTTTTTTAAAAGTTCACATATCTATGCATACTTGGTGGACATGCTTAATTTTTCTCAATGCAAAAATATCAAGAAGCAGCCCCAAATTTGAGCCCCAGACTTGCAAATTAGCTTAATACATTTAAAGCCCTGCTTTGGTTTCACTGTTTTATGCCTGCTCTGCAATGTATCTAATATGCCTGGTGACACACAGGCAGACTTTTGCACGGTGTAGTAGTACTTCAGTACTAAATTTGCTTTCTATTTGACCCATAACCATGCACATACACATACTTTGGTCTATCTTACAATGGTGTCTGGAGATAAAAGGGTTAGCCTTTTCCACATATGGTATTTAGTGAAAGAGATATGCTATTTGGTCACTTTTTGTTCTTTCTGATCCTAAGTTCTTCTTCTCTATGTAAAGATTAACTTGGATTTTATTCAAGTCTTTTCCCCTTCACAATTATAGATATTATTCTGAGTATACCAAGATCTAGGAACTTTACTTCTTAATCAGTTGTTACTACCTTTTCTCTATTATCACCCTTTTGTGACAGATTTTCCACCATTGTTTGTGTCTGCTTTCACAAGCAAGATACCTATGCATTTGCTCTTCTTTTTTCTTTTTGAATTCAAAAATGAAAAAAAAAAAAAATCCAAGAATTGCCAAAAGCTGATTACTCAAAAACCCTAGGCATTCTGTCTAAACCTGGCTTGGATGATCATGTACAATGCTTAATATTTTTTTTAATATCAATAAGTGCATTCATTTGGTAACAAGATTTTGACTTGATTTCTAAATCACTGACCTTAAATGAGAAATTTCAAAATAGAGACCTTCAGAAATATTCTCATTTAGGGCACACTTTGCTTTAAACAATCTTTTAAAGTTATTCATAATGTTTAATCCAGCATACTCTGACCTTCTCCATAGGAAAAGAAAATGTAAATCTCCCAGACAGCAGAGAACAAACTGTCAGAAAAATGAAACTATTTTATAATAGCTGTATTTCTACAATGCAGCTCTAAACCAAACTGTCACTTCAGTTGCTTCACATTCTTAGTAGAAAATATTTACCTTCTAGCTTTGAGCATGAGAAAAAAAATAGTTTATCAATTTCCAAAAGGAGGAAATCCATATGTTAGTCTGGTTCATTAAAAGAAACTAATGGTACAGTTACTTAAGGGTTTAGATACTGTTTACAAAGTTGTTGAAGGGGTGAGAAAGAACACAAGAGAGTGCGGAACACTTGGTGAGTGGAGATTTTTAATCACCCCTTGGCTTAAAGGGCCACTGGCAGGGCGAGTTGACTGAACTGTGGAAGGAGAAAGTAGAGCCATCTTGAGAGGAGCAAAAATCTATACTTTAGGGACAAAACCAGTCACTGGTTGGGAGCCAGAGTTAAAAATCTCCTGATCTTACTCTCTGCCTTCCCTCAAATTTAATCATATGCTCAACCCTGTTGAATTCACCAGGCAGCCAGAGGAAAAAGGAGCACCTGTTGATAGAATCCATACCAAGCAGCTTCCAGGACAGAAAGTTCAGGGAGAAGCGAAGAATACAACTGGAGGGGCAAGCAGATGTCCACAGAGAAGGACATTTGTGCTGTTTATTTGACCTCATTTATTTTAATGTGCTTATTTTATGTTTAAGAATATTTCAGCTTTTTTCTTCAGTATAGTCGTTTAGTCATTATTTAGTGAGATATGATCACATAAGTATTATTTATTTCAGTGATCTCATTTTTAGCCTTTCTCTTTTATTTTTCTATGAAATCAACACTTCTTGCATCCCCTGAGGATACTAATTATACTCATTTGGAAGTCCTCTTATTGCTTTTTACTACCATTCCTCTGCTTTTGTATAGATCCTACATTTGTTTGTTTTATTTTACTATTTCATTTTAAATTTTGCCATCTGTATTTAGAATGTTGGCATGTCTCAAATAACTGTTGATTTTTCCTTTTGACTTGGCATTTACTTTTACAAGGTGAATTTTTGCCAGACTCATAGTTTTTACTGATCAGTGTGCTTGGTGGAGGACAGATTTTCATGTCTCTGTAGCCCACACTTTGCCTCATTTGCAGTAGGAGCTTTTTTTGTCAGGGAAGGAGGCCATATGCATTAGGCAGTGTGTATCTAGATGTTGCCTGCTGATAACTGCTCTTTATTTCTGACCCAAGTTCCCACACTCAGTACACCTACATGAGATATGACTCACGCTTCTTAAACAAGGCTCCAAAATCAATAGGCATAAGAAAACTTTGATTCATTTGACTACATTGCATTTAAAGTCTTCTCTATTAGTAAAAAGATCATAAACAGATTTCAAAGATAGTTGACAGACTAGGAAAAAAATAATTAAAACATATATGATAAAGGATTATAGTAGGACATTACAAATCATTTAGGAAAAAAAAATATCTGAATAGAAAAATGGTAAAAGCATGTGAATGGAAGAATCAAAGTAGTAGATCCAAATCATCAGTAAAGTAAATTAAACTTATGAGATAGAACATTATAATTTGGTATGCAGAAGAACAAATCAGTGAAGTTTTAATAATAATTATAAAATTGATGATGTAAAGCAAATTAGACTACAGATTTCTTTGTTCAACATATATTTATGAGAGAAATTCTTGCTATTGCAATAACTGTGGTTTATTTTTTCACTGCTCTATAGTATTACATGATTTATATAGATTACAGTTTTCCTGTTTCATTTTTTTATACACATTTGTGTGGTCTGCAACTTTGAATGCTTAGGAACAAACTTGATATGAAAATACTTGGACGTATGATCTGAGGAATATATGCATATATTTACCTATAGCATATAACTATCCAAGGAATTTTAGAGGCAAAGACATGTGAATGTTTATTTAATTAGAGACTGATAAATTTTTTTTTTTCAAATCAGTTGTATCAATTTACAGTTATTCCTGTGGTAGATGAGATTTCACAAAATCGTATTTTTCATCCATCAGCTTAGCAAAAAATTTAAAGTTTAATAATATCAAATTGCCATCTGTAATGGTAAACCACTTCAAGTGGCAATTTTTGACATCAATTAAAATTTACAACATGCATATCTTATAAATGCAGCTTCCTTTAAGGCACTATCTGTCTTAGAGAAATACCAACACATGTGCCCATAAAATGTTGTACAAGGATGTCTACTGCTATTTTTTTTGGTAATACTCAAATCCTTATAAATATGTTAAATGTCCATCAAGAGAGAACTGGCTAAATAAAGAATGGCATATGGAAGGGTTAACAGGATGATATAGATTAACATGTGCTGAATCAACAGGATTTAGAAAGCATATTAAATTAAGAAATAAAAATATATTTACCCTTAAAATACACAAAGTATTAGACTTTCAAATCTGACATGCATCAGAGATCTTATGCAAACTGAACTATTGCAATACACGAGTAAAGTGAGATGAGGTCAGGTCATACTGTGAGGCTGTCTAGTCCACTTCTCCCCACATTAGACGTGCTCTGGTCAAGGGTAACAGTGTTTAGTCACCTCACTTAGCTGAAGGAGACATTTAAATAATAAAATACATATTTGTTTTTGGATCGTCCACAAAGGTATGCTTCATAAGTCAAAGGATTTTAGGTTTGTTTACCATAAATAATCCTAGAAATAAATGTACATTTTGCTAACAGAATTTCATAGATAAGGAATTCACACCTGAAAAGCCGTCAGTTTGTTTGCCAGGAGGTCTGTCAGTACCATATTTACAAAGAAATCTGCCTTCTTTCCTTGTCTCCAGTATGTTCCCTCTTAAAAGGAATGGATGAATTGCAGATCTATTGTTTATACATTTTCTTTCTAGATGATTTTTAGGCAAAACGTGATGGTATTTTTTCCATAAACTTATGTGATGGCTTTGGAAAATGGAAGTACACACACCATGCTGACAACAGTAATTGGGGATGAACTACCACACAGTAATTTTCTTTATAATTTGTTGATATTCTATCAAAGATAATACTATACATTCCTGTATTACTTGTATTACTTGTATTACCTGTATTACTGTATTTAATATAATTTCAACATGTGATAATTATATTGTGTATAAGTAGGACCCCACCGTTGCTTTTAGGAGACACATGCAGTAATATTTACAGGTGAAGCACAGGGGTCAGCAATCTGCAGCCCATCCATTGAATCTGTACTGCTGCTTGTTTTTGTACAGCATGCAAGGTAAGAATGATTTTTCCATTTTTAAATGATTCGGGAAAGTCAACAGGAGAATAATATTTCATGACATCTAAAAACTATATGAAACTATTAGTTGGCCGAAAAGTTCGTTCGGGTTTTTCCATAAGCCCTTACTGGAAAGCCCGAACATACATTTTGGCCAGCCCGGAGTTTAATTTTATCACAACCAAGCTCTTTTCATTTACATACTGTCTGTGGCTGCTTTAGCTCTACATCAGAAGAGTTTAGAAGTTGTGAGAGAGGCTACAATAAGGCTCACAAAGCCTAAAATAAATAGTACATTGCCATTCCTAGAAGTAATAAATAATTTGCTGACCCCTGGTGAATCATCATGATGTTTATGAGCAATTTTTGAATCAGTTTAACAAAATTTACATACAGACACACACACACATACATAGACTGAGTTACAGGTATTCTTGCAACTTTTCATGTGATTTGACAATTTTCTAAATTGTAATTGAGGAAACTTTTGCAACTGATAAATTGCTAGATTATGTAGTCTCAGCTCGTATTATATAATAACTTTTGGTGTTGATGTAGTCATAAAATCTTAGGAGGGAATTTATCTCTATGAAATAATTACTTGAACAAGGAGCAGGGAAAAGACAGAAAATAGTGTGAAATAGACTATGGAATAAACTAAAGATGGGAGTACAATGCAATAGTAGGGTGAAGATTTGGAAAGTTTCCAAAAATTATTTGAGTAAAAAGGAAATCATGTATTTTATGCAATATCCAAATGGATTTTAATTGTTTTGTTTCATATTCATGTACATTCATAGCATTTTCCAACCTTTTCATTCCAATTATCTTTTCTAACTTATGATGAATTTAGCTCTATAGACTCTCAATTAGACTAAAATTTAATTTACTTGAAGGTAAGAACTATCATACTCAGTTCTTTTTCAGGGTTAGGGACACATATGAAAGTCATTTTCCATGTGATTAATTGAGTTAGATGGCCAATGGAAGCTTAGATAATACAAAGATGATTGAACTGTGTATCTTAAAACTTTTCAGAGACTAAGAAAAAAGGATCAGTGAGAATATAGGAGAAGGCAGGTTATAAATAATTAGACCACAGACTTTACAAAGGCAGGGAGTATATTCTTTAATATACTGTGTATTCTAACTAAGGATTAGTTTAGTGCCATGCACACCACACATTCCTTTGAGTTAACTATTCAGTAAACTGTGGAATGTTATTGTGGGATAAATTGAGGAGAGAAAATAGAGAAAATTCGGTTTGAAGAGTAAGATTAATTGGCATACAGTCAGTAAAGTCAAGTGGGCAATGAGCTGAAAAAGAGCTCATTAAAACAATGAGCCAAAAAAATAAATAGCAAACAATTTCAATGGATAGAAATGTAATTGTTATTCTCTTTTTTAAGTTTATCCATTCAAGTACTACTTCCAGAATGTAACTTTCTAATCTTGCTTTTGTATCTCTACCAAACTCAAATAATTTTGGTCTTTTTTCTAATGTCATTCTCATGGCCTTTCAAAGCTAATTTCTATGTTGAAATGCTATAGATGAATGAATTTCAATGCTTACTTGTAACCAGTATATTTTACTTCTTTTCCTGAGGAATAGAAACTTTTTACTTTCAACCCAGGAGAGCTGCGAAAGAAGCTCTCCCTTTATTTCCAATCTAAACATATTTGATAAGACAGGCAGAGGAATTTTGATCAATTATGTACTTTATATTTTCGTGAGTGTTGTTCAAGAATTTGCACACATCTTTATACTTTTGAAAGTTTAAATTTTGCTGAAAAACAAAGTGGTAATTTAAATATTTTAACTCCTTCTTATACCTTTGTTTTTATTCTCTGAAGATTTATTGCTATTTTTCCTTTTTCTAGAATAATTCAAGAAAAAATTAGCTGACATACCAAAACATATTAACACAGAGTCCTTCACCTGTACAGCACCTCTTCTAAGTAACAGAGAGGTTATAATTCCAATGTATTAAAACTCAGTTGTTTATATGCGTGGTATTGAAAAATGTAACTATCAATCTTAACAGATTTTCTCCTGAGATTTCAGTGGCTAGCTAATAATCTCTTTTTAAGGACTAGGATAATTTTTAGATTGAAGAATGGAAAGAAAAAATATCAAAGATACATATTTTTCTTTCTAGTATTCTGAGGATTATAAAGTCAATCATTATAGCATGTCCACCTATACTTTTTAAGATACATGGAAATGTTCTCTATCAGAAGTAAATGGCATGAAAGTACTTGATTGGTGATTCCTTTGAAAAACACTTTTAAAAAATTTTGATTTGCTACCACTGATGTTAATCACATGTATCTCGGTATTGTTTAAGTAAAGTTGGTATCTGAAAAGCTATACCTATGAATTGGGTACCAGGTCAATCTTTATAGATTAAAAAAAGGAGGCATGATAGTAAAGTAGAATGGAGAGGGAGTAGGGGGAATACAGCACTTTCCAAAATTAGTAGCAGTTCAGGCCTTCAGGCATGCTTTAGACAGCCTGAAGTATTCTAACTTAACGAAATTGTTTTAAATTCTTTATTCTGGGTTATTGAAAACTTATTATTGTAAAGTATTTATATACCCCTCTCCATGTTAATATACTTTGGGAATTAAGATGAAGTATAAATAAATAAGCAACCAAAACCTTTCTTTTGTTGTTTAAAAGGAAGTTTGATACCATGAGAGGAACTAGATTCTAGTAAATTCTTAATTAGATTATCCGATTTATTTCAGTTACACTATCCTTTTTATAACTAATCCATCTTGTTAGTAATACTTATAAGAATCCTGTGTGGATAAACTACATATGTAATAGTTGTCCAGTGCATACAGTTACCACACATATAATGGCAAGCTGATGACCTTTCTCACTTTTAAGTAAATAGACCTCATCAGGCAGGAACAACCTCATTTTTCCATCACAAGTTTTGCAGCTTGTCTACATGTGTTCTTCTTTTTTTCTTTCTTTTTGTTTTCATAAACGGAACTGTTTCTTCTATCAAGTTCTAGTGCCTCAACTCTGCATCTTACTCTACTAGATTATTCTCATTAACAAGTTATCTCCTTTCATGCTGAAAGTTTACATTGACCTTCTATTACCACCTCATTTTTAATCTTCCTTTTAAAGAAAATAACAGCAAAATAAATATTTGGAAAATCTCCTTTAGTATCTCCTGCCCTGTCTTTAAGCCACCTAGTTAACTTCTTTCTTTTTTCTCTACTGAAAGTGTTTCTTCTCTGTACAGCTTTTCTCCCTTAATGTTCTCTTGCATTCCCATAGGTATAAAGACTTTATATAATGATGAGCATGTTCCAAAGTCTGATAAATTCTCTGATATAGTCATCTACTTACTCAATATCTCACCTGGAATGTTTCATGGGAAACTTCATACTCACTCAGACAGAATTTTGGTTCTCTGCTTCAAAAAAAAATTTTTTCCCTACCTTCACTGGTATTATCATTGCTTTTATCATGTCTAATACTCCCTAATCTTACCCATCAGTAGTTCTTGTTCTTCAAGTGTCAACATTTCTTAAATATATTTTCTGTTATCCTTCACAAAGACTTCATCTTCTCATGCTTTTACTTAAATAGTTTCCTATCAGTTTTAACTGTATTTATTCTCATTCCCCTGAAAATAATTATCAGGTAAGAGACTTTTTTTTTTTTAAACTGTAATTAAGAAACTTTTCCTCCTCTGCCTCAAATCCTTGTATTACATAACATTTGGAATACAGTTGAAAATCATTTTCAAGGATGGAAATTCCCTCCATGATTTGAGCCCTTCCCTACTTTATACCCACAAGCATTACTCACCACCTGACTCTTTGTGCATCAAGCCTCTATTGAGTCCTGGAACACACTTTTTCCCATGTTAGAGATTTCGCACAAGGTAATACCTTGTCTTAGAAGACTCATTGTTTGACTCTTCAATTAAATCATTTCTTTCCATCTTAAATCATTGTTTTACATTTCGTTTTCTCAGAGACGCCTCACCTGACTCCATGATATCACCAGTTGTTTGTTATAACTAACATGGTTTATTTTGTCATAGTTTATGTCATATTCTGTCATTTTTTGCTTATTTGTTTATATTTGTTTGTATGTCAGCTGTTGTAATATAAGAGCCGTCAGGGATGGAACATAAATTTTATAATTTAGTACTAAGCTTAAGAAGATTAAGAAATACTGTTTTTTCTGTTATTTTATAATTTTCATCTTGAAATAATTTCAGATTTGCAATAATTCACAGAACTACTGGAAAGAATTCCTATGTATTCTTCACCCAGTTTCCCCAGATATTAACATCATACAAAGCAACTATTAAAATTAGGAAATTGATATGGCATTAGGTATTATTCTACAGTCCTTATCACATATTTTTTTAATGCTTCCGCTAATGGTCTTTGATCAGAATCAAAACTAGGTTGTCTGTTGCATTTAGTTGCTACATTTCTTTAGTCTTTTTTGTTCTAGGACAGTCCCTCAGTTTTTCTTTATCTTTCATGACCTTGATACTTTTGAAGAGTACTAGCAAGTTATTTAGTAGATTATTCTGAAATTTGAATTTTTCTGATATTTCCTTATAGTTAAATTCAAATAATGAATTTTGACAAAAGTACCACAATGCTGAGCTTGCCTTTCTTGGTGCATCATATCAGGGAGCACATGATGTCACCACCTCCCCTTTCTGGTGATGTTAACTCCAATCGCTTGGTTAATATGTTATCCATCAGGTTTCTCCATTTTAAAGTTATTACTTTTAAATAAGTATTTGTTAGGAGATATTTGGGAGACTATGTAAACATCCTGTTTCTCATCATAATATCTATCACCCACTAATTGTAGCACTCTTGCCTGAAACAATTATATGGTATTTTCCATTTACTGAGTTTCTATTTCTATTATATTTATTAATTAGAGCTCTACTGTATGGGAGAGTGTTCCCTTTTCCTCTTCCATTTATTTATTCAATTATTAACTTATATCAGTATGGATTTATGTGTGTTTGGTTTGCTTAATCTTAGTAATACATTACCATCTTTTTTTTTTTTATCTGCTCAAATTATTTCAGTTTTGGCTGTTGAAAGCCACTTCAAATTAGCTCCAGTGTTCATTACGGCATGTCTTCATTATTTCTTGAGACCTTTTCATTTTCTTACATCAAAAATTGTTCCAGACTCATCTTGTTTTCCTGTGCTCCAACAATGGAATCAGCTGTTGCCTCAAGGATTCCTAGTTCCTTTAATAGGAGATCAGTGTGTATCCAGAGTGCTAGGTATGCTCACTGCTATTAGACTTTTACTGCTTCTAGGTGTTCTCAGTGGTTAAAGCTAAGAAATATGTATGTGTATATACACACACATGAACATGTCTGCTATATCTATTTCTTTGTAGATCCATTTCATTTTTTATCTTGGAAGAAAAAAACACGTAAGTGAAAATTGGTATCTCTGATTCTAGCCAACACCACAGGGTTTATTCTAGTCTACCCTCATTCTTACTGTAATATTTCTGTCTAATACCAAAACATATAGCTTTTTCTCTGAGTGAGATACTTGTTATACTCAATATACTCAATATATCTATGCATTTGCTTTGTATTCCTATAGCACATTTCACTTCCTGGCTGATTGGCTAAAGTAACTATAATAATGATTGATGTATATTTAGTACTCAAAGAGTAAACAAATGATAATTATGAAACATATTTCACATGTAACGTCATTTCAAAGGAGAAATCTTTTGTGATAATGCTCACTTGGCTTACCATTCCGATTTACTATTTCCCTAAAATCCATGTTAAGTCATTATTTTTTGGGGTTTTGCTTTTGTTGTCAATAAACAAAAAGTATGCATCATATAGTAGTTCTTTAACTGCATTCATTGCTTGAGAAAAATGAATGTATTTGAGATCTTTGCCCGTCATATATTTTATCTTATTGCATTTTTCCTTCTTTAGGTAAAAACTTCTGGGAAGGGGACAGAAGAGAGATTTTAATTACATTAGAGATTATGAAAGGATGATTACAATATAACTTAAGATAATAACCACCCAAAAATTTATCATGCTATAGTATTTTTTAAATAGAATGCTTAATTTTTATTTTATAGAAAAAAAATTCGGGTAGTCAGACTATTACGTCATAAACTCATATAGGATAGTCTAATAATACTACTTGTGGAAAAAGTATTGAACGGGTTTTAGGACCAAAGAATATTTGTTTAATAGTGTCAGAATTCATTTTAACACCATGAAAGAGTATGTATTTGTTCAATTTTCACTCACTGCACAAAGGATTAGATAAAAGAAGATTTTCAGTAATAGCATTTCATTTTGAGTCTTACCAATCCTTTTAGTTTTGGTATAACAAAAAGGCTATTAGCTTTTACTCTGTTGTGTTGAATTTTGATGATTTTTGACAGTCTTCACTGAGACACGCAAAGAAATGAGACTTGCCAGTAGAATAACATAAGATTTCATTAAATTTACCAGCAACAAAAAGCTGTTTCTGTCTCTTAACTTTTTGACGTGTTGTCTTTTTTCTAATCCTCATCATAGGACCTATATAAAAGGCAATAAAAATGCTATTTTGTGTGTTCAGAAGTTTTGCAACAATCAAGTTAATAGGCAAGTTTTAACTTTAGAATCATTTCATTTATAAACATCAAAATTAGCACAAAATTTTTAAAGCAATCAAATTTTTGTATTAGCATATAGTAACAGTAACAAAAATATTTTGTAGGATATTTTATAGCATTTATATAGAAGACATAATATCCTGTTTACATTTTGTCACAAAAGTGAGATAGATATTATCATTTTTGTAGGTAAAAAAAATGGCTTATGAAAAAGTAAACCTCTTTCTCCAAATTATGTGCTAGTGAGTAGCTGAGATTTTAACAACTCTAAATGTTGTAGAATTTCCACTTTCAAATGATGCCTTTGTTTGTCTTTATATTGTATTGGTTACAAATGTGTGCTTTGTTACCTATGATGATTTGAACTGGTTATCTATACAGTGTTGCTGAAAAACCTTTACATTAAGCATGTGGGAAGAGTGTGAAAGGATTTTTATTTCCTAAACTTTAGAGGATATATTTTGAAAAAAATGAGTTTCCATGAAATACCTTGTTATGATCTTGCTTTCCAGCATTCCTGGGTATAAAAATATATACTTAAAATCACCTGAAGGAAGAAAATTAAACTTCTTTTCCTTTTCTGCAAACCAGCATTATATTAGATTATGAAAATATAATTTAAAATATGAAGAATAAAGTTATTCAGTGAAGGAAACTAGGGAATCATATAATACCTATTAAAACTGTTACATGTAAACTATTTTATTGCAAAAACTGTTTTAAAGGATATAAAAGACAAAATGCAGATATGTTTCCAAGAGGCACTCATGGACATTTGGGAACTTTGGAAATCCAGCTCCTAGGATCACTTTCTAAGAAATCTCCTAGTTACCAACAACACATAGTTCAAACATAGCGTGAAGCCTGTGGACAGTTATTATGTGTGTTAAATTTTGAATCAAGACTAAGTTATGCAGCTAATAAATGTACTAAAAAGGTAGAGATATTACAATTCACAAAAAATTGAAGAAAAGGGGTAGATAAGTGAAAGAAGAACATTAATGAATGTTTCAGTAGTATCTAACTATCAATAAGGGATAGTGAATAAAAGTAAATGTTAGGCAGAAAGAGAGAAGGGAGGAAAAAGAGGTTACTAGAGAACCTTATCATCACTCATGGAAGAAGTCAATAGAGAGTATTGTTTATGACATAAATAGATATAAGAACATTTATAGATGCCAAACAAAAGCCCCCAAAACCTGAACAAATGTAAATGTAGTGTATGATTTTATATATATAGTTTATATGGTAAAAATATCATGATAGAACTGAAAACCATCAAATATGTAAAATGGGCTTAGCTCATCATCAGTGAAGTGTTTTCAGATCGGCTAATGAAGCAGAATCTAATTCACTCTGTGTGTAAGAGACATCCCTACACAGAGCATTCAGAAAGGTTTACAATAAAGGAAGATCAGATATTGTTCTTGTCTGATAGTAAGTTTGTGAAGCAGGTGTCACAGTTTTTTTTGAGGCATGGTAGAATTTAGTACAAAATATATGTAACAAGGTAAGGAAGGAAAATTTATTATGCTAAAGGTTTCGTTCTACATTCAAAATATAATAGATATTAATAAAATGTGCAAAATTACAACTTTCACAAAGCAGAAATGACAGGAGATGTTGATAGATATTAAAACTATGGATTTTAACGTAGTTTATCCCATGGAAAGAATTGGAGAATATAAATAAGCCTCACTTTGATTTTTAAAAATACTGTAGCTACCGACAAAGACTTTCTCTTTCACTAAACTTCTCTACCGTCTTCTCCATTAGGCTTTGATTTTGCCTGTTCACTGTCAGGCCCAGATAGCCCAGTTTTTGCAGAAATCCTACTAAGCCAGTTTAGAGAGAATGCCCCCACCTCTGATCTCTGATCTCCCTTGATATCTGATTCCCCTGACCAACCTTTAGCAAGAATTCTCTTAGTTGCTTTATCAAAAATCCTCCAACTCTTGATGTCTCTTCTTAACATTCTTCTATCCACTGACCCCCTCACCCATCACCCAGATGTTCTTGGGCTATAAATTCCTGTTTTGCTTTGTTGTTTTTGGAGTTTAGCTCATTTCTATACTGAAGTCTCTTTTACCCTATTGCAGTAGTTTCTGAATAAAATCTATCTTTACCCAATTTAACTACTGTCTGGCTCTGGTTCTCTCTGACATTACTCTCTGAAGAATCAATTTTAGGGAATAAGAATGGATGCAAGAGTCTATTTCCCCAGTCTAGAATGGAGATGGTAATACCTTTGTTAGTGAAAGTTGCAATGGTGATAGAAAGGCATGCATGTGTGTGGGGGGTGTACTTTGGAGAAAGAAATAACAGGACTATCAGTTATTTACACAAGAGAAATGAAAGATCGTGAATAAACAACACTTCAAAGTCTGAAACTTAGAGAATAGCCAGAGGTAGAAATAAAACTTTGGGAGTTATTAACATGTAGACATTTAAAATAATGATTTTTTTTTTTTGGGTTAAATCACCCAAGCAAAGATTTAGCCAAACAATAGAAATTAATACAAAATAAGCCAAGTAAATAAACCTCTCAAAATTAAGCTGAGAATAAGTACTTCATAGTGGTAAGGAGAAATCCAGGGCGGTATATTTTTAAGAAAATTCATAAAGGAGTATGTTTTTGAAGAGGAGCAAGTTGTCAATTATTTGAAATGCTGCTGAGACTTTGAGAAATGTGAGTCGTGCCCATATAGAAGTTATCGGCAGCTGTTAAAAGAACACTTTCGTTAAAAGTATGGATAAGAAACTAGATTAGAATAAGATAAATGGGTCCTTAATTTCAGAATTGTGGCATAATAGAAAACCTAAAAACTCGCATTAGGAAAACAAGAAATGCAACATAAACTGTAACAACTATGCATTTAAATACATATTAGAGGATCTCAGATTCAGGCCCTGAGAGAGTAGCTGGAAGTGAACAAGCCCACACACTGAAGACAGCTATAAAACCTGGGCAAAATTGTCTGAAGGCATTGGAGGACAGCCAACCCATATGGGACTTGAGGGAGTTTATTAGTAAGAAGAAATAAGCCCACAAGATAAATTACATGTCCAGGCTTTTTTTTTTTTTTTTTCCCCTGACAGGACTTCCCAAATACTGATGTGAAGAAGAGAGCGTGAGCAGAAGGGAAGTTTTCCCTGTTTTGGGGGACCGAGATCAGAGTCTGAGGCACCCAGTGTGTACGGGACTCGTGGGACCAGTTTCCAAGAAGGAGGTAACCACAGAGAAGATGGCCAAGTATCTACATAGAAGTCTCCTTATGTGTGGCTGACTTCAGACACATGCATGTGAAAGGTGAGACTTCGGGAAGTCCCACAGGAAACAATAGAGGGAAGGCTGAGTGCTGAGCTTAGATTTCAGCTGGTGGTGGCAGAGGATTAGGTAGTTGTGGTTCAGACAGGGGTGGGGGCTGGCATGGGGGTGGGAAACTACATGGTGAGGTGTGCTTATTCTCCAGGTTTTAGCTTTCCTGTGAGGTGGTGCATTCTCGGAGCCTCTCACACTAGTAAAATAATTATTTAATCAACTATATGGAGAAGCTGACCTTGAACAGGCATGAGGAAAAAGCATGTCATAAATTAAGGGTAATGATTAATCTAATTTTTATAACTGGGATACAATTTAAAAGTATGTTATTCATTATATTCTCAATTTGAGAAAAATCACATCATCTCAGAACAGATATGTAAGATATGTATCTTATCAGAAAAAAGTATTTGATAAAATTCATTGTGAATTCGTAATATACATATAGGCACATTATTAACCTGATAAAAGGTATCTTTTGAAACCCTATAAGTGGCTTATGATATAATGTGAAATGTTAAAAGACCTCCCTTTAAGTCTATGAATAAGAAAAGGTGTTGTGTTTGTATCCTATGGCTGTGGTAATAAATTAACACAAACTGGGTAGTGCAAACTGGTTGTTTTATATTCTGGAAACCAGAAACCCAAAATCAGTTTCAACGAGGCAAAGCCAAGGTGTCAGTGGGGCCATGCTCCCTCCAGGGACTCCAGGGAGAATCTGTTTCCTTGTCTTTCCAACTTCTAGTGCTCCATTTCTTGGCACATGGTCCCTTCCTCTTCTGGGGCCTCTGTCTTCAGGGCAGCAGTGTAGCATCTGCAAATCTCTCTCCACTTCCATCATCACATAACCTTCTGTCTTCTGTGTCAAATATTCCTCTCACTCACACTTATATTTGCATTTAAGTCTCACCAGTCTCCCATCTCAAGATGCTTGATTTAATCACACCTGCAAGTCTTTCTTACTATATAGTGTAACATTTACCGATTCCAGGGATTAGAACCTGAATATCTTTAGAGGCTACTATTAAGCCTAACACAAATGCCTTTACTTGCTGCTTCTGTTACTCATTGTACTTTCTGAATTACTGTCTAAAAGAAGGCTTGCTCTGAAAAGGAAGTAAGAAGTGGTTCAGTATTTGTGGGACATGTGGAAAAAGGAGAAGTTTTATTTTTGGAAGATGGTACATAAAACATACTCATATGAGGACAGTAATGAAAAATAGAAGAGAAATGGAAATAAGGATGTGGAGGGGAGAAAGACTGACTATAGAAACCATGTAAATCCTGCAGGAGAAAATTTGAATAAGATACTGAATAATGATTGCAGGATTGCTATTTAATGGATACATTTCGAATTTTTTCCCAGGATGTTTCCTGGGTTGATCTTAATTGCTTTACTGTCAATAGATATTAATTTGAGTGAAAATTAATGATTGAGATAGGAAAAGAAGACAGAGCACAGGGAATTCTTAATAATATAAATGGAAAACAATCAGTAGATATTGAATGGGAGTAGGCACTTGACGTGGCATAAAAAGACATCAACATATGTATTTGGGACAAGAAGTTGTAAAGTCTATGTATTATCTATGTCCCAAATTTCTATCGTAAAGAAATTACAATGTTCATAAAATGGCAAAGGGGTTCACATTAAGAAAACAATTGATATATTCTATTATTTATGTACTTAATCTCTTCCTTACTTATTTTTGGGTGGGTTATGTTGTATAGTTTAAATGTGACCACTATTGTCTTTTATTAGCATTTACAAAAACAAGCATACCTTTTCATAGTGTCTAAATCTTTGTAATCTAAAGCTTAATATCTCAAAAATGCTAAATTATAAAGAGACAGGAAAATGTGCATTAGATACATTTCAGTGTAATTTGCTAGAATATTGTATATGATAAAGGCGCCTAAAACATAAGCCTCAAGGTTAGAGATGAGAAGGACAGGAACCTAGATTGCAGTCTTAGAAAATCTAGAAATATAGTAGAGATGAGTTCAATACTTTGGTCCAGCATTGAAGGTCATCAAACTACAGACAACAGGGCTAATCAGGCCCATGACCTGTTTTGGTAAATAAAAGTTTTGTTGGATTAGAGCAACATCATTATTTTTGCATAATGTCTATGGCTACTTACATGCTGCAATGACAGATTAGAGTAATTGGGACAGAGACCATATGGCACACATAATCTAAAATATTTAGTAGCTGACCCTTTACAGAATGGTTTGTGAACGAGTGCCCTAGTTAATCTCAGGTTCAATGCCATTTGTGCAGTTTTGCTTAGTGTGGTCATGTTTTATTCCCTTTGTAATGACAATAATTGCTACAGCCCCCAAACAGAAGATTCCAATTATTTTAAGATTTCATTATTAAGAATGGTACACTTAATTAAACCATAGTTGTTACTTCAAGTATAATTAATTAGTGCAGGTATATTGCTTTTATAGGGTATAATTAATAGGCAGATAGATTACTGCTCTATAACATAGTTATAATTTAAATTCTCATGGCTTTATATAATTTAAGGATAGAGTCTGTTTATTATTAATTACATCTCACATCATCTAACTCATGTGATGTAGCTCTCATGTAGCACATTATTTATGCTATTGATAATTTATTTGAGGGATAATAATTGGATAGGAGAGAATTCATGGTGATTAAGGAAGAATTCATGGAAATGTGGCTGATACGGTGTTGGAGAAGACAAAGCAATATATGTATTTACTAAGTTCTGTTGTCCTTCAAGCAAATAAAAATAGTTTTCACTATCGATATCCATATAAAGCTATCTGTCATATAATTGATCATATACTTCTGAATGAAATGAATGAAAACATAGTTTGCATTGATTTGATGCAATTTTAGACATTATTTCTTTAAAATTTAGCCTAAAAACCGATATATGGCTTTATTAGCAGAAATTCTGAACTTGGAATGTATTAGTAAATACAGATGAAGAACCCTAGATCGTAAAGACCATGAAATCTAGGGTCTCAAGCATTATTTTAATTATTTGCATTGCATATTCAAGTTTGTTGTTATAGCTTAATTACTTGATAATGGGAGTTTTATATACCTTCTGTGTCTGTTTGTTTAGACAAGTTTGAATATAGTGAAGTAGGCAAGTCCTTCAGTATAAGAGATTTGATCCACAGAAGACAAATAATTGCAGAGACAAGCAACGTAAACTCAACATGGACGTTAAAGCATATTTGGGTTATTGTACTTTGCCATTAGCCTTTGTTTCCAAAAGGAAAGCAACTGGAAAGGAGAAATGGTATGAATCTTGAGTACAAGTACTTTCTTAGGCCTTTCTTTCAGTTTTAGGAAAGAACAAGCTGAAAATATGGAAATATATTTCTTGAGAAATAATTCTCAGTTGGCCTTTTGTGTTTCTGTGTATTTTATGAGCAGAATCACTGGCTGTAGTTTTTCTATAACATCTTTTCAAAGATGTCTAAGTAGCAGTCAGACTTGGAAGACTGAGATAGTGTTTGTAGACCAGACAACGGATTTTCTTTCTTTCCAGTATAAAAAATATACTATCTCCTTCACAGGAATCATCAGACAGGTTTGCTTACTGCCCATGTGTTAAAGATTTGGGTTGTCTATAGTTGAGGTTCCTCAGCTGTAACACAAATTGTGTGTTCAGCATCAACTAGAGTCCCTTGTCGTTATCTCCATCAGGCTTGAGAAAAGAGGAGCCAACACAAACGTGAAGCTCATGCATCTGTGTGCCTTGCTGCAAATAATAAACTCTTTCATTTCTGACCCAGAGTCACATGTCATCTGCCAGTATCCATGAGGCAGGCTACCTTGTAAGCTTGCTAGTAGGGTAATCTCAGATCCTTCATAGTTCCTAACAATATTCCTTCAGAACAATCTGTGGATGTATACCCCTTGGGAAAATTATGCATACATTTAAGGATGTGTAACATTCCAGTTAAATGACAACTATAATAAGTATAGATCACTACATCATTTAGGTAAATAAGGTATGTGCAAATTTCTCCATTTAGCCATTTTCTATATTAAAAAGAACCTCATATAAATGCATATAAGCCAAAAATAGTCATCAATTCACTTCTATTTTTCAAAACAATTTTACTGCTTTTGTATCATCAGCATTATCTTGAATAAGATCAAAGTTTAAAGGATTATTGTGGTTCAAATACATTTTGCCCGTCTATTACAAATTAGGAATTAAGAGGTGGCATATTTTAAAACAATCTTAGATAATCCTGTTTTGCATTAGGTTATGTGATAGGTATTTTTCTCTTTGATAATATACATGGTTAATAAACTGTTGATAAATATTCTTCACTATTTCTGATGTTAGTGTGTGAAATGAAATATAGGTATTGCAGCAAGGTAAGGAAATAGAAGAGTATAAATCTTTGAAAATACTGTGATAGCCCTCTCAGGCTGAAATTAGATAATCTAGGTTTTGTTTGTTTTTACTGTTCCTTTTCCTTTTGGAGAATAAAAGAAGTCTGCCTCTCAGTACCTTGTGGGAGAAAAAAATATAGTTAAATGCAGTCATCATTATTTCTTGCTCAAGAACGATTATTACAAGAAGAGTCGTTTTGTGTTTCTCCATCAATCAAAGGAGCTGGTGGAGAAGGTCTTTTCCACGAGTTCATTCTGGGCCCTATATGACTTCTGGCTTGTTACTCTCCATAATCCTATTTTACAGTGTTATCCTTATGGTTAAAGCAGTTTAGCAGCACTTCTGCATTCCAGCCAAGGGGGAAATATAAGAAAAAGCCAATACAATCAGTTTTGTATTTAGGAGATTACCTGGAATTTATGCCCACCGTATCATTCATATTATGCATGATGAAAATTAATCACTGAATAGGAGGCTATAAAATGCAATCTGCTCATGGTCATATGTACTTAAGTTTCTATTATGAAAGAAAAGAAAGAAAGAAAGGAAGGAAGAAAGGAAGGAAGGAAGAAAAAAAAAGAAAGAAGGAAAGAAAGAAGGAAAGGGGAAGGAAGGAAGGAAGCAGGCAGGCATATTAGGGACAATTAGTAGTCTCTACTACGAAGAAGTTGCCAAGTCCTTTCCAACTATGAATATTGAAAAGGTTTATTTGTGATTGCACTTTCAACTTGGAAATATCTATGCAGGCATTCGATAATAAGAAAAATATGAATAACAATAATAATGAAATGTCTTGTAACAGAGACATAAAAAGCATTTACATTTAAAATTTGATTACTGCTTTATATAACCCTTGGTAGAAAATAAATGAACTAGAGAAAAATCAAATTTGATTTATGTGAGCTACAGAGATTTATAAATCACTGAAATATTTTTAAAGATAAGTTAATTGGAGCCTAGCGAAAAGAAATATTTACATATTTTGGTAAATTATTTTTCTTTAATTCTTTTTCATTCAAGGCTAGATAGAAGGTACTATATTCCCTGCAAACATAAATGCCTTTAAGCTATGGAATTCCATCTACAGAAAATAGCAACATGGTTTAACTTAAATCATGTTTGAATAAAATATGTATAAATATATGCAACTTTTAGTGAGAGTAGAAAAAACCCAGAATAAAATAGCAGAACAAACTATTGCCAGTCATCTTTATATAATATAAACAAATTTATCATGATCTATTGTTAAGAATATTGTTTTACCTTCTTGGTTCCACTCTCCCAAGTCCCTAAATATTAATTTAATGGAAAAGAAACTTCAGCTATAGTTTCAGTTTTTTTTCTCAGATCTTTATTGGAGTTTAATTGTTTTACAGTGTTGTATAATTTCTGCTGTACAACAAAGTGAATCGGCTGTAGTTACACATATATCACCATCTCCCCTCCCTCTTGAGCCTCCCTCCCCTCCTCCCTGTCCCACCCCTCTAGATCATCACCAAGCATTGAGATGACCTCCCTGTGTTATGCAGCTGCTTCCCACTAGCTATCTGTTTTACTTTTGACAGTGATATATAACTCTATGCTGCCCTCTCACTTCATCCAAGCTTCCCCTTCCCCACCTTGTCCTCAAGACCATTCTCTACGTCTGCATCTTTATTCTTGTCCTGCCCCTAGCTTCATCAGTACCATTTCTGTTTTGTTTTGTTTTAGATTCCATATATATGCATTAGCATACAGTATTTGTTTTTCTCTTTCTGGCTTACTTCACTCTGTGTGACAGACTCCAGGTTCGTCTACCTCCCTACAGATAACTCAATTTCATTCCTTTTTATGGCTGAGTAATATTCCATTGTATATATGTGCCATATCTTCTTTATCCATTCGTCTGTTGATGGGCATTTAGGTTGCTTCCATGTCCTGGCTATTGTAAATAGTGCTGCAGTGAATATTGTGGTACATGTATCTTTTTGAATTATGGTTTTCTCTGGGTATATGCCCAGTAGTGGGATTGCTGGGTCATATGGTAGCTCTATTTTTAGTTTTTTAAGAACCTCCATACTGTTCTCCACAGTGTCTGTATCAATTTACATTTCCACCAGCAGTGCAGGAGGGTTCCTTTTTCTCCACACCCTCTCCAGCATGTATTGCTTCTAGATTTTTGATGATGGCCATTCTGACCCATGGGAGGTGATACCTCATTGTAGTTTTGTTTGCATTTCTCTAATAATAAGTGATGTTGATCATCTTTTCATGTTTGTTGACCATCTGTATGTCTTTTCTGGAGAAATTTAGATCTTGCACCCATTTTTGGGTTGGGTTGTTTGTTTGATACAGAGCTGCATGAACTGCTCCTGTATAATTTGGAGCTTAATCCTTTGTCAGTTGCTTCGTTGGCAAATATTTTCTCCCATTCCCAGGGTTGTCTTCTTCTCTTGTCTATGGTTTCTTTTGCTGTGCAAAAGCTTTTAAGTTTCATTAGGTCTCGTTTGTTTATTTTTGTTTTTATTTCCATTATTCTAGGAGGTGGGTCAAAAGGGATGTTGCTTTGATTTATGTCATAAAGCGTTCTGCCTATGTTTTCCTCTAAGAGTTTTATAGTGTCTGGCCTTATATTTGGCTCTTTAATCCATTTTGAATTTATTTTTGTGTATGGTGTTAGGAAGTGTTCTAATTTCATTCTTTTACATATTGCTGTCCAATTTTCCCAGCACCACTTATTGAAAAGGCTGTCTTTTCTCCATTATGTATTCTTGCCTCCTTTGTCAAAGATAAGGTGCCTATATGTGCGTGAGTTTATCTCTGGGCTCTCTATCCTGTTCTATTGATCTATATGTCTGTTTTTGTGCCAGTACCAATCTGTCTTGATCACTGTAGCCTTGCAGTATTGTTTGAAGTCAGGAAGCCTGATTCCTCTAGCTCTGTCTTTCCTTCTCAAGATTGCTTTGGCTATTTGGGGTCTTTTGCATTTCCATACAAATCATAAAATTTGTTGTTCTAGTTCTGTGAGAAATTCCATTGGTCATTTGATAGGGATTGGGTTGAATGTGTAAATTGCTTTGGGTAGTATAGTCATTTTCACAATGTTGATTCTTCCAATCCAAGAACATGGTATGTCCCTCCATCTGTTTGTGTCGTCTTTGATTTCTTTCATCAGTGTCTTATAGTTTTCTGAGTACAGGTCTTTTACCTCCTTGGTTCGGTTTATTCCTAGGTATTTTATTTTTTTCATTGCAGTGGTAAATGGGAGTGTTTCCTTAATTTCTGTTTCTGATCTTTCATTGTTAGTGTATAGGAATGCAAGAGATTTCTGTGCATTAATTTTGTATCCTGATACTTTAGTAAACTCATTGATTAGCACTAATAGTTTTCTGCTAGCCTCTTTAGGGTTTTCTATGTATAATATCATGTCATCTGCAAAAAGTGACAATTTTACTTCTTCTTTTCCAATTTGGATTCCTTTTATTTCTTTTTCTTCTCTGATGGCTGTGGCTAACACTTCCAAAACTTTGGTGAATAGTAGTGGTGAGAGTGGGCACCCTTGTCTTGTTCCTGCTCTTAGAGTGAATGCTTTCAGTTTTTCACCATTGAGAATGATGTTGGCTATTGGTTTCTTGTAATATGGTCTTTATTACACTGAGGTAGTTTCTTTCTATGCCCACTTTCTGGAGAGTTTTTATCATAAATGTGTGTTGAATTTTGTCAAAACTTCTTCTGCATCTCTTGAGATTACCATGTGGTTTTTACGCTTCAATTTGATACTATGGTGTATCACATTGATTGGATTGATTTGCATATATTGAAAAATCCTTACATTTCTGAGATGAAGCCCACTTGATCATGGTGTATAATCTTTTTAATGTGTTGTTGGATTCTGTTTGCTAGTATTTTGTTGAGTATTTTTGCATCTATATTCATCCATGATATTGGCCTGTAGTTTTCTTTTTCTGTGACATCTTTGCCTGGTTTTGATATCAGGGTGATGGTGGCCTCATAGAATGAGTTTGTGTTCCTCCTTCTGCTATATTTTGGAGGAATTTGAGAAGGATAGGTGTTAGCTCTTTTCTAAATGTTTGATAGAATTCACCTGTGAAGGTATCTGGCCCCTGGCTTTTGTTTATTGGAAGATTTTTAATCACAGTTTCAATTTCAGTGCTTATGATTGGTCTGTTCATATTTTATGTGTCTTCCTGGTTCAGTCTTGGAAGGGTGTCCTTTTCTAAGAATTTGTCCATTTCTTCCAGGTTATGCATTTTATTGGCATATAGTTGTTTATAGTAGCCTCCCATGATCTTTTGTATTTCTGCAGTGTTGTTACTTCTCCTTTTGCATTTATAATTCTGTTGATTTGCATCTTCTTTTTTTATTCCTGATGAGTCTGGCTAATGCTTTATCAATTTTGTTTACCTTCTCAAAGAACCAGCTTTTAATTTTATTAATCTTTACTATTGTTTCCTTCATTTCTTTTTTTTATTTCTGATCTGATCTTTATGATTTCTTTCCTTCTGCTAACTTTGGGAGTTTCTTTTTCTTTCTTTCTTTAATTGTTTTAGGTGTAAGTTTAGGTTGTTTATTCGAGATTATTTGTATTTCTTGAGGCAGGACTGGATTGCTATAAATTTCCCTCTTAGAACTGCTTTTGGTGCATCCCATAGGTTTTGGGTCATCATGTTTTCATTGTCACTTGTTTCTAGGTATTTTTTGATTTCCTCTTTGATTTCTTCAGTGATCTCTAGGTTGTTCAATAATGTATTGTTTAGCTTCCATGTGTTTGTATTTTTCTGCAATTTTTTTCCTGTAATTGATATCTAGTCTCATAGCATTGTGGTCAGAAAAGATGCTTGATATGACTTCAGTTTTCTTAAATTTACCAAGGCTTGATTTGTGACCTAAGTCTATCCTGGAAAATGTTTCACATACACTTGAGAATAACGTATTCTGTATTTTTTGATGGAATGTCCTATAAATATCAATTAAGTCCATTTGGTAATATGTCATTTAAAGCTTTTGTTTCCTTATTTTTTTTCTGTTTGGATGATCTATCCATTGGTATAAGTGGGTTAAAGTCTCCTACTATTATTGTGTTACTGTCAGTTTCCCCTTTTATGGTTTTTAGCATTGTCCTTATATATTGAGGTGTTCCTATGTTGGATGCATAGATATTTACAATTGTTATATATTCTTGGATTGAGCCCTTGAGCATTATGTAGTGTCCTTCCTTGTCTCTTGTAATAGTCTTTATTTTAAAGTCTGATTTGTCTGATATGAGTATTGCCACTCCAGCTTTCTTTTGACTTCCATTTGCATGGAATATCTTTTTCCATCTCCTCACTTTCAGTCTGTATGTGTCCCTAGGTCAGAAGTGGGTTTCTTGTAGACAGCATATATAAGGGTCTTGTTTTTGTATCCATTCAGCCAGTCTGTGTCTTTTGGTTGGAGCATTTCATCCATTTACATTTAAGGTAATTATTGACATGTATGTTCCTATTACCATTTTCTTAATTATTTGGGGTTTGTTATTGTAGTTCTTTTCCTTCTCTTGTGTTTCCTGCCTAGATAAGTCCCTTTAGCAATTTTTGTAAAGCTGGTTTGGTGGTGCTGAATTCTGTTAACTTTTGCTTGTCTGTAAAGCTTTTGATTTCTCCCTCAAATCTGAATGAGATTTTTGCTGGGTAGAGTATTTTTGGCTCTTAGGTTTTTCCCTTTCAACACTTTAAATATATCATGCCACTCCCTTCTGGCCTGCAGAGGTTCTGCAGAAAGATCAGCTGTTAACCTTATGGGGGTTCCTTTGTATGTTATTTGTTGCTTTTCTTTTACTGCTTCTCATATTTTTCTTTGTGTTTAATTTTTGTTAGTTTGATTAATATGTATCTCAGCTTTTCTCCTTGCATTTATTCTATATGGGACTCTCTGTGATTCTTGGCCTTGATTGACTATTTCCTTTCCCATGTTGGGGAAGTTTTCAATTATAATTTCTTCAATATTTTCTCAGACCCTTTCTTTTTTTTCTTCTGGGACTCCTATGATTTGAATGTTGGTGGCTTAATGTTGTCCCTGAGGCCTCTGAGACTGTCTTCCATTCTAGTCATTCTTTTTTCTCTATTCTGCTCTGTGGCATTTATTTCCACCATTTTATCTTCCAGCTCACTTAGTTGTCCTTCTGACCCAGTTTTTCTCCTATTAATTCCACCTAGAGTATTTTTAAGTTCATTTATTGTGTTTTTCATTACAGTTTCTTTGCTCTTTTGTTCTAGGACCTTGTTAAATGTTTCTTGTTTTTTCTGTATTCTGAGATTTTGGATCATCTTTACTATCATTACTCTGAATTCTTTTTAAAATAATTTTCCTGTTTCTTCTTCATTTATTTTGTCTTGTGGATTTTTATCTTGCTCCTTTGCCTGCAGGATGTTTCTCTGTTTTCTCATTTTGTCTAATTTACATTATTTGAGGTCTCCTTTCCCTAGGCTGTTGAGTCATAGTTCCTTTTATTTCTGTTCTTTGCTCCCTGTTGTAGGGTTGGTTCAGTCTCTTGAGTAGATGTCCTGGTGGGAGGGACTGTTGCCTGCATTCTCGTGAGTGGAGCTGAGTCTTTTCCCTGTGATGAGCAGGGCCCTATTAGGTGGTGTGTTTTGGGGTGTCTGTGAGCTTAGTATGACTTTAGGTAGTCTGTATGCTGATGGCCGGGTTTGTCTTCCTCTCTTATTTGTTGTTTGGTGTGAGGCATTCAGCACTGGATACTGCAGGCAGTCAGGCAGAGCCAGGTCTTGGACTCTGATAGAGGCCTCCGTGAAAGCTCTCAGTGATTAATGTTTCCTGTGGCTGGGTATTCTCTAGTGGTCCGGCATCCTGGATTCAGTGCTCCCACTCCAGAGCCTCAGGCCCCACTTCTGATCGAGGAATGGAGACCCTGCAGGTCACTCATCTTGGCAATAAAGGGGATTAAAAAAGGCTAACCAAGCTTCAGACTGTTGGTAAGATTTAAATCAAACAAATACTGAAACAAGGAGACACATACATGCACAGTAGAAATACAAGCAGAACCCAATAAAACGTAAAGCACTGGAAGAACCAGACAAAAGAAGCCCAGAATGAAATCGTACAGTTAAAAAGAAAATCAACAAAAACTCAAAACCAAAAAAACAAAACCAATGCAGAGTGCCAGCTAAGGACTGATGCAAAGAAACAAAAGAAACCAACAAAAATGATTTTAAAAAAAGGGGGAGGAGAGAAAGGGGAAAGAAGACAAAACAACAGAAGAACAAAGTAGAAATGGAAATATAAAAAAAATATAAGGAAAAGAAGAGAGAAAGAAAAAAGTGAAGAGAAAAAGAAAAAGAAAAAAAGAAAAAAAAGTACTATCACAACCCCAGAGAAATGGTTAAATCAAAGTCAAACCAACAAAAATGGAAACAAGGACCAAATATAACAAAGACCAAGAGAACAACCAGATGCACTGAAGAACCACAAAACGAAATCAAACAATTAGAATTAGAACTAAGAAAAATATGAAACCTAAAAATAAAAACCAAAGCAGTGTATCAACTGAAGAATAAAGCAAGGAAACAGGCAGACCGACAATAATGATTAAAAATAAAAAAAGATATAAAATAAAATAAATAAAATAAAATAGAACAGAATAAAATAAAATAAAACACAGAGCAACAGGAAAGCAAAGTATAAATGGAAATATAAAAAGAAAAATAAAATAAAACTTTTAAATTTGTTAAAGAAAGAAGAAAAAAAGATAAGGGAAAAGAACACAGCACAACAGAAAAGACAACTAGAAATAGAAATATATTTTTAAAAATTAAAATTGAAATCAAGAAACTAAAATTAAAACAATGTTATAAAATACGAAGATCCCCTGACTAAAATAATTAATTAAAAAAAAAAAAAAAGCCAGAACCAACAATAGAATGAATCAAAACAATAGAATTAATAATAGTAATTCTGTTTCCTTGGGTCTCAGTTGTAGTTGTCCTTATATACACCTTGAGCCACAGGCCACCTCCGCCTCCCCAGTAGGCCCTCCTCTGCCTCTGATTTGGACTCAGGACATGCTGTGGGCACTGTGGGGTCCACTTAGGCTCTGATCTGGCCCAATTCCTGCTTGTGTTTGCCCCCAAAGTCCATAGCTGCCTGAGCTAGACCTTTTTCATTTGTGAGAACATTCATTGTCTACTCTGATATTCCAGACACAGGGTCTACCTAGCTGATCGCAGGGATTTAATCTGTAGTGTGTACAGCTGATGGAAAGATTTTCAATCCTCTTCCTTAGTCCCACTGTCCCTGGGGTTCAGCTTTGTTTTTTTCCCCTGCTCTGTGTGTGGTCCACCCACAGGAGTCTGGTCCTGAGGTTGCCTTGGAGCTCTTGGGTATGCCTCAGTGAGGGCTTCTGTTATTGTTCATCCCCAGGCAATGGTGTGTGGGGAGAGAGAGGCTACAAGAGTGGCTCCTCCCCTGCTTGTGGCTCGGCAGTAGCTTCCTGCTTGGATTCCGGGAGCCCCAGCAGTGGTGGCACCAAATGTGCAGGGAAGTCAGTGGCTGTGGGTGTAGGAAATCTGGCCCTTGTGAGGGACTTTACTGGAGCCTGATGTAAGGCGCATGAAGGCCAGGCCTCGCGGCTTTTTGCATTACTCTGCAACTGGAAGCGACAGCCCACCCTGGAAAGGGCTTCCTTTATTGTTCCTTGGGGGTGCCAAGAGAAAAGCTACAATAGTGGCTCCTCCCCCTGCATGTGACTTAGCAGTAGCACCCTGCTTCCATAGCTGCCCAGTCTTCCCCAGTAGGCATTCCCCACTGTGGATTTCTTCCCTCCCCTCCTTTCCTCTCCCTGCAGACTGTCTCCCTGCAGCCAACAGAAGTTCTTACCCTGGGCCTGTTCTCTGGTCCCCACACTCCAGCTCCCAGCCCCCTGCACTCCTGTGAACACACCTCTCAGTCCGGGGCATGCAGGCCACGGTATGGACCATCTGTGTATATCTCACTCTGTCCCATCTGCCACAGATCAGCCACTTCACCCTCTTTGGACAGCCCCAAATGCCTCCCTTCTACCCAATCGAATTCCCCATTGGAGATGGGGTTTCTCCAAATTCGGGAATCTCTCCTTTGCTTCAGCTCCCCCGTCCCAGGGTGCAGGCCCTATCCCTTTTCTCCTCCTCCTTTTTCTCCCTTTTTTTTTGTCCTACCCAGTTATGCAGGGAACTTTATAGTCCTTTCCAGCGTCCAACTGGATGCTAGGTCTTCTGCTAGTGTTCAGCTGGTTTTCTGTGAGAATTGTTGCATCTGTTGATGTATTCCTGATGACATCCATGGAGAGAGACTAACTCCACATCCTTCTACTCTGCCACCATCTTGCTACTCTCCTCTATAGTTTCAATTTAATTTCTTTGCTGAAGATATGCAATGCAGTTAATTGTAATCATATAATATAGAAGAAAAAGTATCCTTAGAGATTGTCTAATCCCATTTTCTCATTTAAGCATGTGGAAATGGGTTTAGCAGTCTTACTAAGGTCAAATTCAAAAAACACATAGAAAGTCTTTATGGTAAATTGCAAATTAAAAGTATAAAGCAGGAGAAAAAGATGGCGGCGAAGTAGAGAGACGTGGAGTGCATCCCTCTCCACAGATGCATTGGGAATGCACGGAAGGACACAGTCATTCCCACAGAGAACCAGCTGAACACCAGCAGACGGCCTCGGACACCGGAAAGGGCTGCGGAGAACCTGACATAGCCGGTAGCGAGGCATCTACGAGGGCTCAAAGAGGGTGAAGCGGCGGAGCTGTGGCAGACGGGAGGGAGTGAGAAACATACGGAGGGTCCGCAGCGCAGCTCAGCGTTCCCGGACCGAGACATCGATCCGCGGCTGAACGGAGGGTCCAGGAGCGGGAGCGTGGGAACCGGAGAGCTGGTTCAGGGGGAGAAACATTGTTGCCAGTAGGGTGACGGACCGAGAGGACAGGAGGGAGGAGGTCCGCGGAGAGGAGTGCCGATCCCTGAGAGCTGCCTGGCCATGATGGCGGCTGGAGGCTGCAGGCTCCCGGGCGGGGGGGAGGAGCCGCGCGCATAGCCTCTCTCTCTTTCTGCGCCTCTGCAACAGGCAGCGGAGAGACGCCCTGCGGGGCCACATAAGGCGCTCAGGGATAACAAGCACCCTCAGGCGCTCGGGCGGGGCTAGATTAAAACTCCTTGCAACGCCAGCAGCAGGGAGGCTGCCGAGAGAAAAAAAAAAAAAAAAACCAGCATCAAAAAGAAAAAACCCCGAGAGAGGCCCAACTCTAAGACTTTCTGTGTACGCCTGAGCCACCAGCGCCCTCTGCAACAGGCACCTCCAAGCCTGACTGAAGCAACAGTGCGCCACTGCTCACTCCCTCCCAGGAGAAGGAGCCACTATTGCACCCTCTCCCTCCCCACACACCGAGGCTTACAGACGAACAATAAAGGAACCTCTGCTGGTCACAGAATAACGCAAAAAAAAAAACCCAAGGCAAGGAAAAGGACACTTACAGCTGAGACGCTAAGGAAACAGAAATAGTCGTATCAATACCTATTGAACTGGTCCATTCGGGGATCAGTTCTGGATTTTTTTTTTTTTTTTGATTTATTAAATACGATCTTAGCCCTAAGGGATCTACAAGTTTTACAACATAATTTTATAAGGATATTTTTTACTCTTTTTTTTTTTGCCTTTTAAAATACTTCTATATCTAGCTAAGATTTTGGTAGTACGGACAAAATATCTTTCATACTTTCCTTTCATCCCTTTCTTTTATACACTTCTATTCCTTTCTTTTTCTTTGCATATTTCCAACCACATTATGCTCTTCTGTTCCCCTTTCTTCCAGCCATTTTAAGTGTATTTTATCTTAACATACTTATAAGCAACACTATCGGTCTGCTCAGACTCCTTGCTCTATTCTCCAGATGATGCACTGCCTTGGTATTAATATTAGGCTTTTGTCTTTATCTTAGTTCTTAGTACAGTTGTCTAATTACATTCTGAGAATCTCCATTCTCTCTGGTGGTACTCCAGCTCATTTCTATACTTGATCCTAGCTTACAAAATCTCCCTGGATTGATGTTTGTATGTGTAGGGTGTTATTTGTTGTTTGTTTGCTTTTGCTTTTGTCTCTGATTTGTTCTGTTTCAGTTGTCAATTTCTGCTGGGTTTCTCTCTGAATATCTGATAGCACACTGGGGTTCTGTCAGGTCTTTCTAGAGCCTTATGTCCTAACGGATTCAATAATTGTGTGTCTTATACATGTATGTGTTTCCTAGACTGAATATTCGTCTAATCCAATACTTGGACATTAGTCTGAGGCTTGGACAGTCTTCTATAAACACCTCTATCACCAGGACAAGCAACCCCAAAAGCTTGGACAACCATGAGGAAACAAAGAAACCCCATGCAGGCAAAGGAGCAGGAAAAAACCCCACAAGACCAAATAAATGAGGAGGAAATAGGAAAAATGCCTGAAAAAGAATTTAGAGTAATGATAGTAAAAATGATACAAAATCTCGATAACAAATTAGAGAAAGTACAAGAAACAGTTCATAAGAACTCAGAAAAACAAACAGCAATGGATAACAAAATAACTGAAATTAAAAATACTCTAGATGCTCTAACCAGCAGAATGACTGAGGCAGAAGAACGAATAAGTGAGTTGGAAGATAGAATGGAAGAAATAAACGCCACAGAGCAGGAAAAAGATAAAAAAATAAAAAGACTAGAAGACAGCCTCAGAGACCTCAGTGATAACCTTAAACGTACCAACATTCGAATTATAGGCATCCCAGAAGAAGAAGAAAACAAGAAAGGGTCTGTGAAAATATTTGAAGAGGTTCTAGTGGAAAACTTCCCCAACATGGGAAAGGAAATAATGAACCAAGTCCAAGAAGCACAGAGAGTCCCATACAGAATAAACCCAAGGAGAAATACACCAAGACACATATTAATCAAACTAACGACAATTCAACACAAAGAAAAAATATTAAAAGCAGCAAGAGAAAAGCAACAAACAACATATAAGGGAAAACCCATCAGGATAACAGCTGACCTTTCTACAGAAACTCTGCAGGCCAGAAGGGAATGGCAGGATATACTGAAAGTCCTGAAAGAGAGAAACCTACAGCCAAGAATACTTTACCCAGCAAGAATCTCATTCAGATTTGAGGGAGAAATCAAAAGCTTTCCAGACAAGCAAAAGTTAAGAGAATTCAGCACCACCAAACCAGCCTTACAACAAGTGCTAAAGGAACTTCTCTAAGTAGGAAACACAAGAAAAGGAAAACACCTACAAATACAAACCCAAAACAATTAAGAAAATGGTAATTGGAACACACATGTCAATAATCACTTTAAATGTAAATGGATTAAATGCTCCAACCAAAAGACACAGACTGGCTGAATGGATACAAAAACAAGACCCTTCTATATGCTGCCTACAAGAAACCCACTTCAGACCAAGGGATACATATAGACTGAAAGTGAAGGGATGGAAAAAGATATTCCATGCCAATGGAAGTCAAAAGAAAGCTGGAGTAGCAATACTCATATCAGACAAATTAGACTTGAAAGTAAAGACTATTAAAAGAGACAAGGAAGGGCACTACATAATGATCAAGGGATCCATCCAAGAAGAACATATCACAATGGTAAATATCTACGCCCCCAATATAGGAGCACCTCAATACATAAGGCAAATGCTAACAGCTATAAAAGGGGACATCGACAGTAACACAATTATAGTGGGAGACTTGAACACCCCACTTACATCAATGGACAGATCATCCAAACAGAAAATCAATAAAGACACACAAGCTTTAAATGACACGTTAGACCATCTCGACTTAATTGATATTTATAGGACATTCCATCCAAAAACGACAGACTACACTTTCTTCTCAAGTGCACACGGAACATTTTCCAGGATAGATCACATCTTGGGTCACAAATCAAACCTCAGCAAATTCAAGAAAATTGAAATCATATCAAGCATCTTCTCAGACCACAACGCCATGAGACTAGATATCAATTACAGGAAAAAAACTGCAAAAAATACAAACACATGGAGGCTAAACAATTCACTCTTAAACAACCAAGGAATCACTACAGAAATCAAAGAGGAAATCAAAAAGTATCTAGAAACAAATGACAACGAAAACACAACAACCCAAAACCTATGGGACGCAGCAAAAGCAGTTCTAAGAGGGAAGTTTATAGCAATACAGTCCTACCTTAAGAAACAAGAAAATGATCGAATAAACAACCTAACCTTACACCTAAAACAACTAGAGAAAGAAGAACAAAGAAACCCCAAAGGGAGCAGAAGGAAAGAAATCATAAAGATTAGAGCAGAAATAAATGAAAAAGAAAGGAAAGAAACCATAAGAAAAATAAATACAACTAAAAGCTGGTTCTTTGAGAAGATTAACAAAATTGATAAACCATTAGCCAGACTCATCAAGAAAAAAAGGGAGAAGATGCAAATCAACAGAATTAGAAATGAAAAAGGAGAAGTCACAACGGACACCTCAGAAATACAAAACATCATGAGAGACTACTACAAGCAACTATATGCCAATCAATTGGATAACCTGGAAGAAATGGATACATTCTTAGAAAAATACAATCTTCCAAGACTGAACCAGGAAGAAATAGAAACCATGAACAGACCAATCACAAGTACAGAAATTGAGGCAGTGATTAAAAATCTCCCAACACACAAAAGCCCAGGACCAGATGGATTCACAGGCGAATTCTATCAAACATTTCGAGAAGAGTTAACACCTATCCTTCTCAAACTCTTCCAAAATATTGCAGAAGGCGGAGCACTCCCAAACTCATTCTATGAGGCTAACATCACCCTGATACCAAAACCAGGCAAAGATGTCACAAAAAAAGAAAACTACAGACCAATATCACTGATGAATATAGATGCAAAAATCCTCAACAAAATACTAGCTAACAGACTGCAACAGCACATTAAAAAAATCATACACCACGATCAAGTGGGGTTTATCCCTGGGATGCAAGGATTCTTCAATATACGCAAATCAATCAACGTGATACATCATATCAACAAATTGAAGGATAAAAACCATATGATCATTTCAATAGATGCAGAAAAAGCTTTTGACAAAGTTCAACATCCATTTATGATAAAAGCTCTCCAGAAAATGGGCATAGAAGGAAATTACCTCAACATCATAAAAGCCATATATGACAAACCAAAAGCCAACATTGTTCTCAATGGAGAAAAACTGGAAGAATTCCCTCTAAGAACAGGAACAAGACAAGGGTGTCCACTCTCACCACTGTTATTCAACATAGTTTTGGAAGTGTTAGCCACAGCAATCAGAGAAGAAAAAGAAATTAAAGGAATCCAAATTGGAAAAGAAGAAGTAAAATTATCACTCTTTGCAGATGACATGATACTATATATAGAAAACCCTAAAGACTCTACCAGAAAACTGCTAGCACTCATTGATGAGTTTAGTAAAGTAGCAGGATACAAAATTAATGCACAGAAATCTCTTGCATTCCTATACACGAACAACGGAAGAGCAGAAAGAGAAATTAAGGAAACTCTCCCATTCACCATTGCAACCAAAAGAATAAAATACCTAGGAATAAACCTGCCTAAGGAGGCAAAAGATCTGTATGCAGAAAACTTTAAGACATTGATGAAAGAAATCAAAGATGACATAAACAGATGGAGGGATATACCATGTTCCTGGATTGGAAGAATCAACATCGTGAAAATGACTGTACTACCCAAAGCAATTTACAGATTTAATGCAATCCCGATCAGATTACCAATGGCATTTTTCACAGAAGTAGAGCAAGAAATCTTACGATTTGTATGGAAACGCAAAAGACCCCGAATAGCCAAAGCCATCTTGAGAAGGAAAAATGGAGTTGGTGGAATCAGGCTTCCTGACTTCAAACTATACTACAAGGCCATAGTGATCAAGTCAGTATGGTACTGGCACAAAAAGAGAAAGGAAGATCAATGGAACAGAATAGAGAACTCAGAAGTAAGCCCAAACACATATGGGCACCTTCTCTTTGACAAAGGAGGCACGAGTATACAATGGAAAAAAGACAGCCTCTTCAATAAGTGGTGCTGGGAAAATTGGACAGCAACATGTAAAAGAATGAAATTAGAACACTTCCTAACACCATACACAAAAATAAACTCCAAATGGATTAAAGACCTACATATAAGGCCAGACACTATCAAACTCCTAGAGGAAAACATAGGCAGAACACTCTTTGACATACATCAAAGCAACATCCTTTTTGACCCACCTCCTAGAATCATGGAAATAAAATCAAGAATAAACGAATGGGACCTCATGAAACTTAAAAGCTTTTGCACAGCAAAAGAAACCATAAACAAGACTAAAAGGCAACCCTCAGAATGGGAAAAAATAATTGCCTATGAAACAACGGACAAAGGATTAACCTCCAAAATATACAAGCAGCTCATGCAGCTTCATACCAAAAAAGCAAATAACCCAATCCACAAATGGGCAGAAGACCTAAATAGACATTTCTCCAAAGAAGACATACAGATGGCCAACAAACACATGAAAAGATACTCCACATCACTCATCATCAGAGAAATGCAAGTCAAAGCCACAATGAGGTATCACCTCACACCAGTCAGAATGGCCATCATCACAAAGTCTGGAAACAACAAATGTTGGAGAGGGTGTGGAGAAAAGGGAACTCTCCTGCACTGTTGGTGGGACTGTAAGTTGGTACAGCCACTATGGAAAACAATTTGGAGGTTCCTTAAAAAACTACAAATAGAACTACCATATGATCCAGTAATCCCACTCCTGGGCATATACCCAAAGAAAACCATAATCCCAAAAGAAACTTGTACCATAATGTTTATTGCAGCACTCTTTACAATAGCCAGGACATGGAAGCAACCTAAATGCCCATCAAGAAATGAATGGATACAGAAGATGTGGCATATATATACAATGGAATATTACTCAGCTATAAAAAGGGATGAGATGGAGCTATATGTAATGAGGTGGATAGACCTACAATCTGTCATACAGAGTGAAGTAAGTCAGAAAGAGAAAGACAAATATTGTATGCTAACTCACATATACGGAATCTAAAAATGGTACTCAGTGACAAGAACAGGGAAGCAGATACAGAGAATGGACTGGAGAACTCGAGGTATGGGAGGGGGCGGGGGGTGAAGGGGAAACTGAGAAGAAGCGGGAGAGTAGTACAGACATATATATACTACCAACTGTAAAATAGTCAGTGGGAAGTTGTTGTATAACAAAGGGAGTCCAACTCGAGGATGGAAGATGCCTTAGAGGACTGGGGCAGGGAGGGTGGGGGGGAATCGAGGGGGGGGCGTCAAGGAAGGGAGGGAATATGGGGATATGTGTATAAAAACAGTTGATTGAACCTGGTGTACCCCCCAAAAAAATAAAATAAAATAAATCCTAAAAAAAAAAAAAAAAAAAAAAAAAGTATAAAGCAAATGGTATGGTTAAGTGATTTATATACAGGAAAATTTAAGTCTCTTAAATTATTTGTCCCTCATGACATGATTCTGGTAAGTTTAATGAGTTCAGAACAAATACTTCTCAATATTTCAAATTTTAGTTTGTCCTCCAAATATTTTTTTTATATTTTTATAAGTGGCAGGGGTTCTTTATAGTGGAAAGTATAAATTATTGGGAAGGCAAAAATCATAAACCCCAAAAGTTCATCAAATTCTCAAATGCACCTGTGCAGATTGAAAAATATCTTCTTGCCAAAGGGAATTATGATACCACCCCATAAACAAAAGTCAATGATTTATAAATAATAACATATAAATGCATGAATTAGTTATTTTCAATGAATATTGAAATTATTTAGTGAAATAAAAGGTTAATATAATTGTAGTATTTTTACCATAAAATGCAGCATAAAAGCTAACACTCACTTCTGATGTAAACTGTTTTGATGGTGCCAGGGACCCTCTTAATTTTAGTGATGCATTAAAATTACTCAAAAGACTCAGTATCAAATTATTCTCATGGTTGAGGTTTATTACAGCAAAAGATACAGAGTAAAAACATTTCCATTCCTACTTTATTAATGGATAGTTAAACAAATCATATATTTTTGTTCATATATATTGCCTATCATTTAGATATGTAATTTGAACATATCGAGAGTCTATATTTTCTGTTTTCAGGCTCACAAATAAATGGTTCAATGACTCAATGTGCCAATTTGGATAATAGATTATATTATCACCTTATTCATAACTCATGCGCAATCCGCTAGAAAGCCCTTCAAGAAATAGCTGAATCCTCCACTTTCCCTTCTCCTCACCAATACTACCTGGTCCAAGCCACAGTCGTGTCACACTAGGAATAGTTTATATCTTTCCTCACTAATCTCCTTGTCTGCTCTTTTACTAACCTTTTCACAAAGCAGTCATAAGTAGTACTGCTAAATCTTTAAAGAGGTCATTACTTTTTCTTGTCATAACCGTTAATTGGGTGTCAATCAAATAAGAAGGTAAAATCTTTACCATTTCTTAAGAAGCCTATGTGCCCTTAGCCCTACTACATCTCTGACCTCATCTCTGCTCTATCACATGGGCATCCTTATGGGGACTTTCCCACCCCCAGGCCTTATATGATGCTTCTACTCTCTGAAAAGTCTCCTCTGAATTATGCTTCTGCTAACTCTCTTATATTTTTCATTGTTTTCAAATGGTACTACTCTGTAAGGTCTCTAGCAACCATTTTGTTCAGAATTTAATACCTCCTCATCCCAGAAATTCCTAATCCCCTTCCCTGCTCTATTTTTTTGTGGTAGAATTTAGCACCATCTGGCATAAAACACATTACACTTTGTGATACATTATACTTTGTGATATTTATTGTCTTTCTCATAATGCTAGAACATTAAATCTGTGAAGCCAATACACTTTCAAAGTTTTATTCATTTCTTTTCCCCATCCCCATATATGTACCTAGACATAGTAAATGCTCAATGAGTCTTTGTAGAATGAATGAAAAATGATCCTCATTTATATTTTATGGCAGGTTTTTGTTTGTTTTGGGGGTTTTTTTTGGGGGAGGGTTGGTTTTTGGTTTTTTGATTTTTTTTTTTTTTCTGTGCAGTTGTGGGATCTTAGTTCCTCTACTAGGTATTGAACCTGGCCCCTTGGCAGTGAAAGCACAGAATCCTAACCACTGGACCATGAGGGAATTCCCCTTGTGTTTATTTTATAATGGATATGCATGCATCTTATGGATAAGCCAGAACTTATTTAGCCATCTCTCTAAATTTGCACACTTTTGCAAGGAAGAATACCATTGTCATGAAAACAACTATATGTGTACATATATGTGTTTTCATGGAAATGGTATATACATCAGCAGTCCCCAGCCTTTTTGGCACCAGGGACCAGTTTCGTGGAAGACAATTTTTCCACGGACCAGGGTCGGGGGGTTGGTTCAGGCGATAATGTGAGCGATGAGAAGTGATGGAGAGTGGCAGATGAAGCTTCACTTGCTCCCCCACCACTCACCTTCAGCTGTGTGGCCTTGGGGGTTGGGGACCCTGGTATACATATATACATAGATACTCGTCTAATAATATTTATAGGTGCTTTTGTTTGTGTTACATAGCATGTACAATTTTATAGCTAGAGTTCTGGATATTGATAAAACTTTAATAAAAAGGAACTAGTATTATGAAATACTTGTTAAAATAGCAGCAATATCTTTCCCCATAATATACCTCAAAATTCAGATCTGTGGGATGATGCTGGTATTTTTTTCAATTTTTTTATTTTGCTTTACAAACAATTTTTAATCTTCAAAATTTCAATTTTTGTGTATGCATGTTGAATCACTGCTCTCCATCTGTGAGCCTGAAATGAAAATATATAGAATCTCAATATGTTTAAATTATGTATCCATGTGACAGGGAGTATATATGAACAAAAAATATCATTTGTTTTACTACATTAATAAAGTAGGAGCAGAACTGCTTTTACTCTGTATCTTTTGATACAGAGTTGGAATTATTAACACAAGTTATGAAGTTAGTAGTAAAGTTGAGGTTAGAAAGTAGAGAAGATCAATAGTTTTGCTTTTCACATGTTTAGTTTGAAATGGATATTTAATTATAGTATGTTTTAAGTAAATTATTAATTATAAACAAGAAAATCAGGCTATATTTTTATTTTTGCCTAAGATATAAATAAATATGAAAATATATAAAGACCACTATAGCTGTTGTAGTTAGGTAGTAGGATATCTTCTGATCCTATTGATGTAGTCTGTTGTTTAGGTTTTTAATAATGAAATTTCATTAATTTTATAATCTTCAAAGATGTTATAAAAATAAATAATTGTATTACTTTTTATTATTTACACTACTGACATTTGAATTGACTGACACAAAAATAGCATTAAGATTTTTTAAAGTATCTATAATATATGCTTTACTTGCACTGCTACTTCAGCTCCTTTTAAGCATGCTTTCTTATTCTCTGATATAATTCAAAGGCTACACTCAGACACAATTTAGTGAATAAGCTAATGAGTTCCAGCTATTCCAATGTAAAATTCCTTTTACTTATGGTCTGTTTCTGGTGATGTGGGATAATGTTTAATTTGGTGACTCACTATGACCTTTTTATATTGTCTTATGAATATGTGAAAAATATAAGTTCTAGAATATGTATATCAGAGAAAATTTGTTGTCTAATTATGTTTGGGAACATTATACCACCTCAATGTCTTATGTCAGCATAAGACTCATTTTTAAAGATGACATTGCATATGTGTTTACTCCTTCAAAAAAGTAAAAAAAAATTGTTTCATTCACATTAAATATGGAAGATACTAGAAATAAATGAGAATAAATATGGTTCAAGACACAAACATTTACATGATTATACTTTTCTTCCCTTAAAAATAATATATACAAATCTGTCAAGGGGGAAATTACAATTTTATAGTTAGAAAAAGCCTTTAATTCCAGTACTGTTACTTGAATTAATCATGCACAAGCTCTGGAGAGGTGTCTGTCTGGTAGAGCCCCTCCCACCAGCAAGCAATACCCCAGCATTTCCCTGATTGTTACTCACCCACCCAACCCTGGCATAAGTAATTACACCGACTTTGTTTGTATGTTAACATAACCTAACCACAATCACCTCAAAGATTTGTGGTGTTAGTTAATTCAATTGATATATTTGAACACATTTTGTAAAAAAGAAGGTTCTAAATAGCTGTTAAGTATACAGAGGGATTGGGCAGCCATCTGTTTACTACCGTACTTTTTTAGTTGTCTTGCCATAGAAACATAATGCAAAGGAAATTTTATAAAGAACTCGAGTTCATAAAACCAACAACAGTGGAGATATTCTTAATAAGTCAGGGACTAAATTGAGGTGTTCAGGGAACCATGAATTCCAACTGCTGAGTCTATTCTTTATCCTGCTGCCAGTGTTAAGGCATCTCTGTGCAAACCCAGAAGATGGGAAAGGTGCATTTGAGTTCTGCAGTTGTGTTTACATCATGATTTTACAGATTAATTACTGCCTAATCTTAAGATATTTCAACATTATGGAGTATCATAATAGGAATAAAACTATAGTCAGTAAATTATTAGCGGTAAAAAAAGCAATGAATTGTAAGTGGCTTTATTTGCTACTTAGAAAATATGACCATTCTCTTAAATGGCGAACATAAAGTTCAAGGGTTTCTCCTTCAAATATATATTTCTAATTTTCAGGAAGACTTTATCAGTGTAGGACCAAAATGTGAGTGTATTATTATTTGAGCATAATAAAATCTTTTAAAATATCTAAATCTGTGAAATAGTAATAAGTAATTTTAAATTTCTATGTGATTCTGAGAATGTTAAGATTTTTTTTACTCATTTGAGATCCAGAGGTTTAATATACATGACAAATAAATCAATAAACTTTTTCCATTGTACCAATTAGATGAGGATAATTGGTGTTTCAGAAATAGAGTTTCATCAACTGAAAACATGAAAACATATTTAACAATATAGTAGAAGAAAATCTCTCTGTAATAAAGGACTATACAGATTTCAAACACATAGATACATGTGCTTGGAAAATTAAATCAAGAATACAAAATAAGGTGCATACTGGTTATATTGTTAAGCTTCAATGATCAAGAAATAAAGCATCCTTATATGAAAACAATGCAATATTCTTAAAAGAAAAAAAATCAGCACACAATTATAGAATGTAACCATTTGCACTTATTTACAGGAAAAAAAGTTTCAATGTTTATAGAATAGTGAGGGAGGAAATTTATGACCTAAAATTATATCCAAAGAATTTATTAAATTATTAAAAATTAAATATGGCAAATATTTTTGAACATAAAATAAATAAGGGAAAATAGGAACTATGCTCCCTTCTTTAGAAAAAATGATGAATTGCAGTTATTCCTGAGATAAAAATGTAGATGCAACAGTCAAATGATTGACAGTGAGTTAACATGCATTACATAAGAACAGAAAAAAATAACTATGAGTGGTTAGTTACACAAATGAATATTATAAACTTTTAAAATATGTGAGAAGTTTTGAAAAATAAGGAAGTTAATTGCATTAATCTTTTCTTGCTTAGCATGGAATCAGTAGACATTCAAGTTTCATAATTCAAGAGATAGAGGAGAAATATACAATTTCATATGTGGTCATCTTATGTGGTAGATTTTAATCTCCCCAAATACTTTGAATAATGCAACAGATCTGTCAGAAAAAGCTAAAGAAAAAAAACAACAACAACAAAAGCAAAAAACCTACTAGGTGACATTTTAAACAAAACTAGATACCAGGTAATCTCTACTAACCGCATAATTCAGTTGAATTGTCCAAAACCCCAAAATAATGGTCTTATAAAAGATAGAATGATACATATCTAATAGAGCAGACAGTGAAACAAGGCTAATAAAGTACCTACAAGCTTTAGAAATGTTTTAAATGCTAAAAAAGTAAAGTCCTCTCTGAAAGGAGAGGACCCTAGGAAGACTCTACCCTACTGTATGGGTAGATCTGAAAATCTGAAATCATAAGTTGGAAGAAAAATTTGTACATGCTGTGAATTTCAAGTAGTTTGAAAACTGTATGGAAGAGATGGAACAATTAAAGAGGACCAGACAGTCAAGCCCTTAAAAAACCTATGGAATATTCAGAAAGGCTGAAAATTTGATGGAGAAGAACTAGGATAATAAACTAAACTTCAGGAATGCTGGGGAGAAAAGAAAGAAAAGTTAAAGGAGTGGCACAAAAAGATCCTGGAAGAAGCAAATCACAGAAACCTCTGTAAACACAAAAGCCAACATCTAACACTCAAAACACTGTCTCAAAAGAAAGGAATCTCCAGGAGGAAACAAAAGGCAGTAAGTCTCTCTAAACCATTTCAGTTCTTAGAATCTGAAAGACTGTTTTGTAGGTAGGTTCATTTGTGCTATATTTTAGATGTCACATATAAGTGGCATCATACAGACTCAGACATAAGGAACAGATTTGTGGTTGCCAAGTGGGAGGGAGGGGGGTGGGGGGGAAGGACTATGAGTGTGGGATTAGCAGATGTAAACTATTATATATAGAACTGATAAACAGCAAGTTCCTACTGTATAGCACAGGGAACTATGTTCAGTATCCTCTGATAAACCATAATGGAAAAGAATGTACATTAAAAAAAGAATGTATGTGTATAACTGAGTGACTTTGCTGTACAGCAGAGATTGACACATTGTAAATTAACTATACCTCAATAAAAATAATTTTAAAAAACCCTGTAATTTGAGGAGGCAGCCCTCAAGCCATGAAGCTGAGAAAGTTATCTTACCCAACTCCTCCACAAAATTGTTTCTAGTACTCCACAGAAATAACCTTGTTTTAACATGGAGAAAATAGATTCTAAAGCCAACAAGTATAGAACAAAATAAAGCATGAAAATGAACATAATAACATACAGACAGAGGAATACAAAAAAAAAAAAAAAAGCCACAAAACAGAGGAGAACTCTAACCTCGTATTTTAGCTAATATTTATTTCTCATAGTTTATTATTTAAAAAATTTTTTGATTTACAGAAAAAAATGCAAAATGTTACAGAGAGCTCCAGCATACTTTCACCCAGGTTGCCTTAATATTAACACCTTTTAAGACCATAGTTCAATTATAAAAACCATGATATTAAATTTAACTTAACTACAGACTTTATTCAAATTTGCCAGTTTTCCACTATCTTTTATTCATTCCACGACATTGTCAAGGATCCAGTTGCATTTGGTTGTCATGTCACCTTAGAATTCTTCCGTAGGTGATAGATAATCTTTCCTTGACTTTAATGACTTTGAAACACTAGTGTTCAGATATTTTGTAGAATGCACATTATTAGAGTTTGCCTAATATTTTCTCATGATGAAATTGAAGTTATATTTCTTTGGAAAGTGTATGTCCTCAGTGCATCCTACTGGGGTACATGATGTAGATATGTTTTATTATCTGTGATGGTAATCTTGATTATTTAATTAAAGTATTGTTTGCTGGGTTTTTTATTGTAAAGGTATTATATTCTCTTTGTATTTAATAAGTATCTTGAGAGAGATAGTTTGAGACTATGCAAATATCTTCTTTATCCTCAGAGTATCTCTCATTAATTTTAGCATCCACTGGTGCTAAAATAGCATCCTGGTCTCTCTTTCATTCTGCCTTTTACCATTCACCTTCTAAAAGTAACCAGTCTTATTATTTATGGATTGTCTTCCCTGTGTCTTTCATGCAGGTGAGCAGATTCATGTACATTTTCTTATATCTCCTAATTTCTTACATGATGTGTAGCATACTGTATACATTGATTTGCACTTTGCTTTTTCTACCTTACAGTATATCTCAGAAATCATCAGTTCACCCCCTCACTCTTTCCTAGAAATGAATAATGCTTCTTTCTGTGAGCATTTGTAAGTTATTCAAGCATTCTCATATAGGTGGACATTTAGGTTGTTTCTAATATTTTGCAGCTATAAAAATGCTGTGAGGAATAATGTAGTGTGTATCTGTTTTCTTATAGTTGGTAGTATATTTCAGGGTAAATGTTTTAAAGTGGAATTGCTGTGTCAAAAGGTAAAAGTGCCTGTATAGTTTCATTAGACTTTGCCAGTTTCTCCTCCGAAGGGTTGTGTGACTAGAGTTTACATCCTCACCAGCAATGAGTGAAAGTGCTTGTTTCCTTACAGACTCACTAACATAAGTGTTGTCATTCCTCATCATTTCAAACAGTCTGATAGGTAAAAATGGTATCCGAGTGTTATTTTAATTGGCGGTACCCTAATTATGTGAGTGAATAGATAACTGCATGTCAGACAGTGCACACAGAACACTGGCAATAGTGGGACAAAACTGGACCTGGTCTAAAGGCTGCTTTCATCCAACCTAACAAAGCTTAAAAACAGGTCAGTCTGCTACCAAGTAACTGAGCTATGTCCCAAAACAAGGTTCAAAAATACTTATGAGTACAAAAAGATCCATCACCTAGCAAAATAAAATTCACCATGTTTATCATCAAAAATTCAGTATGTTTATCATCAAAAATATCAGGCAAGCAAATAAGCAGAAAATACAACTCAAAGGACAAAATCAGTCAATAGAAATAGATCCAGAGATGATATAAATGTTAGAATTAGACACATAAAAAATGTCAGGTTTAATATTATGATGAATAAAATACAAGTTGTATAATAATTTTAAGTTAAAAATAAAACTGCATGTAAAGTATAAACTTAATATTGTTACAATGGAGGTAATGCAATGTTAGTTATTGGTGTGTGTAAAATTGTGTCTTTTATTGTTTTCTTTTTATCTCTATATATTTATCAGATCTATAAAAATCATTTAGTTTTAACCTTTTACTTTTTATTTTAGATAATGATCTGCTGATACATATGTATTATTAAAATTTATAAGTATTGATATTTCAATATGTTTATATATATTTAAACATAGGATTATAAGTATTTCTTCCTAGAACACCATAAATTTTATAAAACAGTATGAAATACATTTCTATATCTTTATGAATTAAAAATAACCTTAAATAATACAGAAATAACTGTGAATTTTGAGAAATCTATTTTATTTCTGTTCAATGAGTAAATATCTCTACATTTGTCAGTATAACTACGGTCGTTGCTTTATTAAATTTGGGAAACTTGAATATTCCTATTTGGTTAACGCATTTTGATCTAAATATCTATAACCAGGACTTCACAAATACCAATGTAATCAAATGGAATCCAATCAAACTTAAGTCTTTTGTGTCTTTTTTCTGTACCTTTCACTTTTTACAGAAATTACTGATATATATTTTTATTTCAAATTATCCCTATATGATCTGTTGATAAGAAAATTTACTAAATGACATTTATCAGAGCTTCTCAGATGGATGATAAAAACTTATTGCAACTCAGTTTCACAAAAGAATTTAATGAGGAAATTGCTATCCATACCGAAACATATTAGAATTTAAACATAAAAGTGGTGTTATCACCACTGTGATCTAAATGTGGAGTCCATTAAGTTTTGACAACTGAACTATGAATGTACTGCTATAATAGGGTAACTTGCTTTGATATGCTGCTGTGTTAAAGGGGCAAAAGAAGACTAGAGAATTCAAAGGCTAATATTTTTGAGAAAATATATAAGAAATTTTCTAAATGAAGTATTTTGATTTTGACTTATAAGTCACTTTGCCCTTACATAGCACATACTGTCCGTTTAGTTATTTGAGTCTTTTCCTTAACTCACTACATGAACTTTAAGGCATTGTAATCATAGTGTTAATCAGTGATTATTAAGGGAATAAATCCAGGTTATACAAATGTTTACATACACACCAGAAATAGAATACCTGGAATTTAGGTCTTAGGAAATGGATTGTCTCTCAAGAAAACTAGTTTGCTGGGAGGAATGGTTGATGTGTATTTTTTTAGTTTAAAAAAATTGAATATAATTTTTTAAAAAGAAAAAAATATGAAACACTCTGGTAAGCAAGGAAAGAAAAATAAATCAGTCAAGATATATTCCTTGTTCATGATCAAAAGACACAATATTATCTGTCAATTCTTAAATTGATTTAAAGATCCAGTGCAATCACAATAAAATCTCAGCAAGTTATTTTGTAGATATCAACAAACTCATCTTAAACATCGAGTAGTCTGGACAATACTGATGAAAAACATGTCAGTGAACTCACACATCCCAATTTCAACATTTATTATAAATCTATAATCAAGAGAGCGTGATATTTTAAAATGAATAGAAACAAAGATGGATAGAATAGAATAGAGAATCCATTAGTAGACCTATGCAAATACAGACAACTTGACCTTGGTCAAAGAAATAAAGGCACACCCACACAGAAAAGATAGATGTTTAGTCTTTAGTCATCACCAGCAAATGATGAGGGTACAGTTGAATGACCATCAGGAAGTAAAGACAGGCACTTTGAATCTTAGATATAAATTCATTCAAAATCATTCATTGCCTTAAATATAAAATGCAAAACTATAAAAATTATAGTGGGAAACAGGAGAAAATCTACATGAATTAGGCGTTTATGAGTAGTTTTCATCTACAACACAAAATTACAGTCCATGAAAAAAAAAATGATAATGTGGACTTGATTAAATTTAAACTGTTAACTCTCTGAAGGACAGTGTTTGAAGAATGGAAAGACAAGCCCCTGACTAGGAAAATATGTTTTCAAAACACATATCTGAAAAAAGATTTGCATGCAAAACACTCAAAGAACTAGTAAAACTCCACAATAAGAAAACAAACTCCCCAAATTAAAAATTAAAATAAATAGGGCAATATAAGTAGACACCTCACCAAATGGTATTTATACATACACATATATACACATATATATGAAATAACATGTATAAATTGCTCAACATTGGGGAATTATTGGAAAACAACATGCAATATACATTAGGGGAAAGCATATTAAAATACTAATGAGATACCCTGCCAATCTATTCGAATAGCTAAATACCAAAAACTGACAATAGCAATTAATTGCTGGTGAGGATGTGGGAGAGCAGAAAATCTCATTCATTGCTGATGGGTGTACAACCTCTTGAGAAGATGTCTTGCCAGATTCTTGTGAAACTGAACATAGCGTCACCATAGGTGCAGCGATTGTGCCGTAGTGTACTTACCCCAGTGGTGTGAAACACACACACACACACACAACTAAGAACGTATGTATAAGGCAGACTTATTAACAATGGGCAAAACTAGAAGGAACCAAGATGTCTTTCAATATGTGAATGACAATCAAGTGAGACACAGTAGTAGGTGGAGATACTTGAGGTACACATGGTCTGTAGGCACAGGATATGGAAACGCACAAATTCAGACTGGGGCTAGAAGAACAGTAAATGAAAACACCAGTTGCCTAGATGGACTGGAAGCACATAGTACGTAGACAAACATAGGCTGAAGCACAGGGGATAGACACACTCTCAAGGGAGAGAATGAGGTGCAAAAAAAAACAAAAAACAAAAAAAACAGAAACAAAAATCTGATTTACTTTCCTCAGCTAATTAGGCTAACAAGCATTTTTGTTTACTATTTTGGTTTTTGGATGTGAATAGTAGTGCATTAATTAAAAACTGAGGATTACTCATTGTAAATTTTAATATTTAGTACATGGTTTTTATATTGCTGTATATTGTGATAATGGTTGTCATGAATCAGCAATGTAGAACAGCTCCAAATTATGGATTATTTATAAATATGAGAGCCCTCTCTATAATAGGGCCAAAGTAAAATCACAGTGAAAATGCAATTTTTAAAAATTAAAATTTATTGAAACATGACTATTTATTTTAAAGTTAATGTTAAACTTAGATTTTGTGTCAAGCATTATTCTACTGATAAATGCCCATAACTATGAAAAGATCTCTGCTTTTATATCAATCAATTGATGAAAGAAGTATTTTAATGCTATAGACTAAGTGGTATCATAACTCACAATATATTTAAACATAAAATTACAAAATCATTTGAGATTATGTTAAATGTGTAATGTCATGACACTGTACGAAAGTGGATGAGTAGTGGGGAATGAAATCTTCCCCACACACATACAAAGAATATTTTGTCTCCCTTCTTATTATCAGAACATGTAAAATACCAAAGAGAAAACCCACCTAGATGATTCAAGATGAGACACCTAGTAATGTAAGAAATTATAGCCATTGCTAGTAACTATGTAATGAGTGTTGACAATTTATAGACCCTATGAGGAACAATAAAAATCTATACACAGTTTGCTCTAAGTCAATAAGCAATAACGATGTTTTGCTATTACTTTTATCATCTCCCATATGCCATGCTTTGTGCTAGATTCTTTAGTTAGGTTATTTCATTTAACGCTGTTAAAAATCCCAGGGTCACATTTGCCTACTAGTCTATAGGTCAGATATTAAAAACATCAGGGAAAGTTAGGCAGAATACCTAGGATTTACCCGTGACTAGAAATAGAGAAACTGAAAAAGGAAGTAGACATTATAATTAATAGTGCAGCTTAAAAAAAAAACTAGAGGATCAAGAGAATTAAATAAATCCATCATGTGACTCTTTTAGAGCATAGTATTAGTAAATAAATTTGCAGAAACTTCTCCAGTACAAAACACATGAAATTCTGGATAATATAAATAGTATTTTTTAAAATAAGTGATACAGTTGTTAAACATATTAAGGAAAATCTTCAAAGACTAGGAAAGACAAAATATGCAAATGTACATAGTCTAGCCAGCAAAAAAGATGACCTTTGTTAAGGAAACATCTGCTTGAACTTGAATGCTACAAAATCTAGCCAAAAAAATAAGGTGGAATATCTGAGCTAAAACTCCTGCATAAAGTTGATATACCATGTAGATATACTTAAAATACCCATAGACACAGATGGACACACACACACACACACACACACACACATTGTGTAGGTAGATATTGGTATAATTTGTCTGTGTCAGCCTGGTCCCTAGGTCAAGGACAAAGGAAAAAGGAGGGAATAAGGGAGGAAAGGAAAGAGGAAGGTAAAGAAAATTGAAAACAGGAAAGAGTATAAAAGTGGGTGAGGGAGAGAGAGAGGGAGAGGCATAATTAGAAATGAAATGATAATAGAAAAGAGAATAGATGTGCTATCAATATCTTTTTCCAAGCATGTTAAAAAAAAATCTGATGAAATAAATTCCCAGAAAAAAAAATTGACTACACTAACCCAAATGGGTGGGGGACAAGGGGTGGAGTGTTCTTAAAACCATTAGAAGAAGCAGAGTCTAAATATCTGTGAAGAAAACCACAGGTGAGTGGAAAGAAAGGATTCAGAGAGGAAATTGTCAAGGAGGGGGAAACTTCCCTGTCTACCTCTTCTTGAGTTCTTGTGATTGCACTAGTAAAACTGACACCAGAAACACATTGCAATGCATGCTCATGGAGGGCTTGTATAAATGAGACCTAGGAAGTGGCCAAAGCAAGCAGATTTTTATACTTTTTAGACAAAGAGACAATAAATTTGTAAGGACAAAAGTCTTAGGTTTTGGGTGCTCAGTTAGTGAGGAATGTAAAGAGTTTGGGCTTGGGGTAGTAAATTAAAGAAGTAACAAGATTTGTTTATACAGGCTTCTTGGGCCAAATTCCCTATCTCTGGCGATAAGTATGTTCTTCTACCTCCAGATGCAGGGAGTGTACCTTTCACACAAGAGATTTATTTCCGGCTTTCAGAGAGACTGAAAGGAGGGTCAGAGAGTCCCACTTGCATCAGCATCTCTTAGGTAACTTTCATTCAAAATAATCAATATGCCATTGAGGCACATTTTGGGACAGCTGACCCTAGACCCCAACAAATTCAAATCCTTTCAAGCTCATAGAGTGAAAGAGTAAAGAGGCTAGAATAATTTTAATACCTAGCCCAGACAATGACAGCATAAGGAAGGAAATTATAGTCTGATCTCACCCATGAATAAAAATGAAAAATCTTAACCAAGTGATTAAAAAATCAATGCCACTATATATGCAAAATTATAATGTAATGTAACCAAATTGGATTTTTAAGACTATAATGTTGTTTCAATATTATTAATTGTTATTATCTAATTACCAGAGAAAAGAAAAAAGAAACAGAAGAAAAAAGAATCCTTACATTCATCCTAATAAATGCGCTGCACTTCAATACCTACTAGTACTAAATCTTATAAAACAGGGACAAAAGCTTTCATACCTTGATAAACAGATATCAGTTGTAAAACATATAAGTATTGCTTTTAAAATAAGAAATAGTATAGCAAACTTTCAGGAGTTCTATTAAGTAATGTGCTAGTTACTGTGACTGTACACTGTGGCCAGATAAATGAATGATATTTAAAAGGATTGGAAAATAGGATTATTTATAGATTATCAAGTAAACTAATAAATTATCAAAGCAAGGAATGTATCACAATCTCAGGAAATACACCACACAAACTCTGCATGCAGAAAGTTTTTCTGAAAATATATTTATATTAATATATTAAAAATGGTTTGCTTTTCTGATTCTTTTGCACATGTCAATAAAGATTTTCCTACAATTGATTTGTAAAGTAATTACCACATTTCAGTGTGAAGAATTATTGGTACATTTTAAAAATATCAGCGTCTCTAATTCAATACTTTGTATCAAACATACCCACATGATGCTAATCATATAAAGATGCACTACAAAAGAATACACACAAAAATCAAATAAATTTGAAGAAATCATGAAACAGTCCCAAAGTCTTCAGATAGATATAATAGCATTTCTATTTACTGGAAACATTATTGATTTATTTCCTCAAGCCTCTGTTTTTTTAAAAACAAGTTTGATTAAGTATCTTGTTCAATGAATGATCTCTTAAAGGTCAAGTTTATATATGGCCACGTGGATTCGAACATTTTCTTTACTGTTTCAGACAAGCCCTAGGCAGTCCAGCTCACAAATCTAATTCATGGGCATTTTCATAAGGAAAAACAGAAGGCTAGACATTCAGTAATCATTTGTTTATTTTCTTAGAAGTATGTATAGTATTCTAATTTATTTTAACAAATGTTGAAATGCATACTTACTTTGTGAGACCCTTTGATTAGAAATTTCTTATCCCACATGTGGTTTTGTGCGTGTGTGTGCATGCATGCACGTTTGTATTTGGATTTAACCACCTTCTTCTAAAGGCCTTTTTTTTATAACTACAAAAACTGTTTATAGAATGGATTGGAATACAGGGCAAAGCCATTCGGATGATGAATTAATCATAGGGCTGTAAAAACTATTTTGACACTTTGCAACTTCTAGTATGAAACATTACGTAATATTGTCCACTTAATAAATTTGCTTTAATGTTTTTAGTCTGCAAATAAAGTATTTTATTCATTAGGTGGGAATCTTTCAAATGAAAATGTTTGCATATTTTATGTATTTATTAACTTAAATTTTTGAGATAAGCCTTTTTATGTGATCATAATTTATTTTACTGTAGAATGAAGATCTTTATTTCAATGAAAAGGACAAGACTGCCTCTTGAATATTAAAATAATATGATCTTTTCAGTTTCTTTTTTCTTGATATTAGCGTTCTCTATATTTCCTTTTACTGAATAATGCATATCACCTATTTTATGATTGAATATATAGTAATTTAAATAATGATATACAGTAATCTGAAGTGGTCTTGAATATTTCATCAATAACTATGGAAGTTCAAATTTTTAAGAACAATTCTATTTTTCTGATGTTACTTTTGATTTCTTTGTGTTTGCATTTTTACTTTTGTTCCAATAACTTATTACAAAGGTATGTCAGAATTATCAAAGATTTTATTTCATTAGCATTTAATTATAGAACAACTAAGACATAAAACAAATTACATTAAATTAGAAATCATATAAATGAGAAGCTTATTCTATATATCAAAGTTACTTTTTAATTCTAGTAATTTTCATAAATGTACAGAAATGTCATTTGGACTTCTTGTTCCAATATCACAATTTTAAACATTATGTAATGGGAAGATAAATTAAGCATCAATGAAGTCAGCATACGCCTATTGACAAGCAAAACGACCAAGGGAAAGAATTGATATTTGACTCGAGTTTTTTACTTCAATTTTGAAAAAACAATGTGAATTTTATAAATCTATATCAATTTAAATTACTTAAATGACCAATTTTAGCTTAAGCTTTTCATTTTTCTAATTAGATTGCTTTTATCTTCTTTTTCAAGAGTTATTGTTCTGTTTAACTTGGCTATCACTAAGAGATTATTTCATACATGGAAATATTTAAACATGTATTTACATTTTTTTTAAGTCCATGAAATCTCAGTGGTAAAGTTTGTTCTATACTAAAATTCTTGATTCCAAATCAAAAGCTAAATGTTATTATAGTAGAAATGTCCCAAATGAAATTTCCTTTTTCCTAACGCTTATTGCAGTTTCAAGGTAAAGAATGTTGAGAGTCCACAAATCAATAAAAGGGCTTCTCTTTGTGAACATCTAGGTTCCAGAGGTACAAGAAATATAATGGCAGCAAGACTAAAGAATGCAAGGAAGATGATTTTATCCGTAGGGACAAAAAGCCTAGGATTTAGATTGCATTGTCAGGTGGCATATGTACATTTTATTGCAATATAAGTTGCCAGATTGTTTCAAAGGGGCCTGTAGCAGTTTTAGTTTCCACCAGAAATATTTGAGAGCACTGGAAGCAGTAGATCATATGGTTAACTCTAAATTTTGCCTGTCTGATGATTTTTCTTATGACATTCCCTTATTATTTAATTTATATTTCTCTGTACTACCAACAAACCTATACACATTTTCTTATGGAAGCTCAACATTTGGATTTGCTCTTCTGTGAACTGCCTGTGGCACAGACTGCCACCTTTCCACCTCCCAGGCTCCCGTGCCTGCAGTGTCCACGTGGCTGAGTTCTAGAAACAAATGTTAACTGAATGGTGTGCACTGTCCCTGGGCCTTATGCATAAAAGCCCCATGCAGGCATTTTCCCTTGTTCTTCACCAGTCTAAGTGGGGTAGTGATACCTAGAGTAATTTTAGTGTCAAAATAGTAGAACAATTATAAGTCCCTGCGTGGCTAAGTGGAGTCGTTACTGTGACCTGAGCACTCATCTAAGATGTTATGAGAGAGAGAGAGATAATTATTTTAAGACATCGAATTTTCATTATTTATTCTTTCCAAAGCTTAGCCTACACTAAATAACACCTTCCTATTCTTTCTCTTTGCTAATTTTCTTTGGGGTCTCAGATTTTATATTGTTAATTTATCTTCTAAATGTATATTACAAATATTAATTATTTGTCATCTATTTAACAAAATATTTTCTCAAATATATCCTTACATCTGACAATTATTTAACATTATTCTTCTGGTTTTTTTAATCTCGTTGCTATTCATTCCATCACATCTCTGTTATTTTGGAAGATCTACTATACTTGTTCCCTTTAGTAAGAGTTATTTTCCCTTTTCTTGTTCTCACAAATAGATTCATACTTTTCAAGAACTATATAAAATCAAAATGCCATCTGTAGCCTCACCCAGAGAGTCAATTTCTCTAATCCCTCATGAGCACAACTTTAATTTCCCAATTTCCTCTTTCACTACTTTCCTTTAAAATAGCAAGAAATAAATTTGTTCCTCTCCTTCCCCTCACTTAAAGTCTAGATTTTACAAAAATATTTTATAGTGTTAATGATATAGTGTTATAAAATTCTTCTATTAAATTATTTATGATAACTTATCAGTATGAACTATTAGGCAGCCATTAAAAATCAATTAGAACTATTCAGCTTCTCTTAAATGGATTTCCACAAGTTACTTTTGAATGATAAAGTGATGAAAAATATGTATACATGAAGATGGCAAAAAGGTATAAAATAACTCATACCCCTATATACAGATACAAATATTATATCATGAGTATGGAGAAAAATATCAAAATATACATGTTAGGCTCTTAAGATTGTTTACCTGAGCTCTGGGGAGTGATGGGAGGGGAAAGCAGAGAAGAGTGGAGGCTAACCAAGAACAGCAGGAAAGAATATCACTACATAACAAGAAAATTTTAACAGTGTATCATACAGTGTACTTAGAAGATGGGGTGGGATAATGGAGAAGCCCTGGAGCACCTTTATACCTATTTCCTTTTCTTAATCATACTTGATTTCCAAACTCAGACATAAAATCAAAATAAGCATTATAATCTTATCTCAATCCTGGTTTTATGACCTAATTGATTTTGTCCTAAAGATTAAAGATAATTCAATGTTATCTACTTACTATAAAATAATTATTCTACTTATTCATACTAATTTATTAAAACAGAGCTTTCAAAAGAATTTTCAAAATATTTTATTGCTATCATAATCTTAGATAACCTTAAGTAAAGTCATACTACATGATGAACATTTTGCTAAACACCTCTCAATAATCTATATTCTTAAAATGATGAGCTATAGCATCAAACTGTCTCAGTTTATCTTCTCACTTACTCATTTACCATGTGAACCTTTCACAGATGAGGAAACTAAGGCACTTTATTTTTCCTGATAAACTAAGTTAGGGCTGATTAATTTATTTTTGGATTTGGTAAAAATTGTCAGATACTGTGTCTTAGTTGCCCATATTTAAAATGAAACTCCTTGAAGTACTCTTAAAATAACTTTTTGTGTGTGCTATTTCTTAATAAAAATATATTGATTTTTTTTTTGACACATGGCTCACTTGTGAAATGTTCTGTAATGGGAGATGGGTTAATTTTCTTGATAAAAATTAATGTTAAATTCACAGTGATTATTTAAAACTAAGTATGATGATTCTGAAACAACTGGAAAACAATCCTTAAAATATTAAAAGTGTATAGGCTATTATCCAATTTTTTATAGTTTATTAAAGCCAAGCTTTCATAATCTGAACTTTTTTTTTAATTTTATTTATTTCATTATTTTTTTTTGGGGGTACACCAAGTTCAATCATCTGTTTTTATACAAATATCCCCATATTCCCTCCCTTCCTTGACTCCCACCCCCCCTCGAGTCCCCCCCACCCTCCCCACCCCAGTCCTCTAAGGCATCTTCCATCCTTGAGTTGGACTCCCTTTGTTATACAACAACTTCCCACTGACTATCTATTTTACAATTCGTAGTATATATATGTCTGTGCTACTCATTCGCATCTTCTCAGCTTCCCCTTCACCCCCCGCCCCCTCCCATACCTCAAGTTCTCCAGTCCATTCTCTGTATCTGCATCCTTGTTCTTGTCACTGAGTTCATGAGTACCATTTTTAGATTCCGTATATGTGAGTTAGCATACAATATTTGTCTTTCTCTTTCTGACTTACTTCGCTCTGTATGACAGACTGTAGTTCTATCCACCTCATTACATATAGCTCCATCTCATCCCTTTTTATATCTGAGTAATATTCCATTGTATATATATGCCACATTTTCTTTACCCATTCATTTGTTGCTGGGCATTTAGGTTGCTTCCATGTCCTGGCTATTGTAAATAATGCTGCCATAAACATTATGGTACAAGTTTCTTTTGGGATTATAGTTTTCTTTGGGTATATGCCCAGGAGTAGAATTACTGGATCATATGGTAGTTCTATTTTTAGTTTTTTAAGGAACCTCCAAATTGTTTTCCATAGTGGCTGTACCAATTTACATTCCCACCAACAGTGCAGGAGGGTTCCCTTTTCTCCACACCCTCTCCAACATTTGTTGTTTCCAGATTTTGGATGATGGCCATTCTGATTGGTGTGAGGTGATACCTCATTGTGGCTTTGACTTGCATTTTTCTGATGATGAGTGATGTTGAGCATCTTTTCATGTGTTTGTTGGCCATCTGTATGTCTTCTTTGGAGAAATGTCTATTTAGGTCTTCTGCCCATTTGTGGATTGGGTTATTTGCTTTTTTGGCATTAAGCTTCATGAGCTGCTTGTATATTTTGGAGGTTAATCCTTTGTCTGTTGTTTCATAGGCAATAATTTTTTCCCACTCTGAGGGTTGCCTTTTAATCTTGTTTATGGTTTCTTTTGCTGTGCAAAAGCTTTTAAGTTTCATGAGGTCCCATTTATTTATTCTTGATTTTATTTCCATGATTCTAGGAGGTGGGTCAAAAAGGATCTTGCTTTGATGGATGTCATAGAGTGTTCTGCCTATGTTTTCCTCTAGGAGTTTTAGAGTGTCTGGCCTTCCATGTAGGTCTTTAATCCATTTGGAGTTTATTTTTGTGTATGGTGTTAGGAAGTGCTCTAATTTCATTCTTTTACATGTTGCTGTCCAATTGTCCCAGCACCGCTTATTGAAGAGGCTGTCTTTTTACCATTGTATATTCGTGCCTCCTTTGTAAAAGATAAGGTGCCCATATATGTTTGGGCTTACTTCTGAGTTCTCTATTCCATTCCATTGATCTTCTTTTCTATTTTTGTGCCAGTACCATACTGACTTGATCACTATGGCCTTGTAGTATAGTTTGAAGTCAGGAAGCCTGATTCCACCAACTCCATTTTTCCTTCTCAAGATGGCTTTGGCTATTCGGGGTCTTTTGCGTTTCCATACAAATCGTGAGATTTCTTGCTCTAGTTCTGTGAAAAATGCCATTGGCAATTTGATTGGGATTGCATTGAATCTGTAAATTGCTTTGGGTAGTACAGTCATTTTCACGATGTTGATTCTTCCAATCCAGGAACGTGGTATGTCCCTCCATCTGTTTGTGTCATCTTTGATTTCTTTCAGCAATGTCTTAAAGTTTTCTGCATACAGATCTTTTGCCTCCTTAGGCAGGTTTATTCCTAGATATTTTATTCTTTTTGTTGCAATGGTAAATGGGAGTTTCCTTAATTTCTCTTTCTGCTCTTCCGTTGTTCGTGTATAGGAATGCAAGAGATTTCTGTGCATTAATTCTGTATCCTGCTACTTTACTAAACTCATCAATCAGTGCTAGCAGTTTTCTGGTAGAGTCTTTAGGGTTTTCTATGTATAATATCATGTCATCTGCAAAGAGTGACAATTTTACTTCTTCTTTTCCAATTTGTATTCCTTTTATTTCTTTTTCTTCTCTGATTGCTGTGGCTAAAACTTCCAAAACTATGTTGAATAATAGTGGTGAGAGTGGACACCCTTGTCTTGTTCCTGTTCTTCGAGGGAATTCTTCCATTTTTTCCCCATTCAGAACGATGTTGGCTTTTGGTTTTGCATATATGGCTTTTATGATGTTGAGGTAATTTCCTTCTATGCCCATTTTCTGGAGAGCTTTTATCATAAATGGATGTTGAACTTTGTCAAAAGCTTTTTCTGCATCTATTGAGATGATCATATGGTTTTTATCCTTCAAGTTGTTGATATGATGTATCATGTAGATTGATTTGCATATATTGAAGAATCCTTGCATCCCAGGGATATACCCCACTTGATCATGGTGTATGATTTTTTTAATGTGCTCTTGGAGTCTGTTAGCTAGTATTTTGTTGAGGATTTTTGCATCTATATTCATCAGTGATATTGGTCTGTCGTTTTCTTTTTTTGTGACATCTTTGCCTGGTTTTGGTATCAGGGTGATGGTAGCCTTGTAGAATGAGTTTGGGAGTGTTCCGCCTTCTGCAATATTTTGGAAGAGTTTGAGAAGTATAGGTGTTAGCTCTTCTCTAAATGTTTGATAGAATTCGCCCGTGAAACCATCTTATCCTGGGCTTTTGTGTGTTGGGAGATTTTTAATCACTGCCTCAATTTCCGTACTTGTGATTGGTCTGTTCATGGTTTCTATTTCTTCCTGGTTCAGTCTTGGAAGATTGTATTGTTCTAAGAATGTATCCATTTCTTCCAGGTTATCCAATTTATTGGCATATAGTTGCTTGTAGTAGTCTCTCGTGATGTTTTGTATTTCTGAGGTGTCCGTTGTGACTTCTCCTTTTTCATTTCTAATTCTGTTGATTTGCATCTTCTCCCTTTTTTTCTTGATGAGTCTGGCTAATGGTTTATCAATTTTGTTAATCTTCTCAAAGAACCAGCTTTTAGTTTTATTTATTTTCCTTATGGTTTCCTTCCTTTCTTTTTCATTTATTTCTGCTCTGATCTTTATGATTTCTTTCCTTCTGCTCACTTTGGGGTTTCTTTGTTCTTCTTTCTCTAGTTGTTTTAGGTGTAAGGTTAGGTTGTTTATTCGATCATTTTCTTGTTTCTTAAGGTAGGACTGTATTGCTATAAACTTCCCTCTTAGAACTGCTTTTGCTGCGTCCCATAGGTTTTGGGTTGTTGTGTTTTCATTGTCATTTGTTTCTAGATATTTTTTGATTTCCTCTTTGATTCCTTTAGTGATTTCTTGGTTGTTTAAGAGAGAATTGTTTAGCCTCCATGTGTTTGTATTTTTTGCAGTTTTTTTCCTGTAATTGATATCTAGTCTCATGGCGTTGTGGTCTGAGAAGATGCTTGATATGATTTCAATTTTCTTGAATTTGCTGAGGTTTGATTTGTGACCCAAGATGTGATCTATCCTGGAAAATCTTCCGTGTGCAATTGAGAAGAAAGTGTAGTCTGTTGTTTTTGGATGGAATGTCCTATAAATATCAAATAAGTCGAGATGGTCTAATGTGTCATTTAAAGCTTGTGTGTCTTTATTGATTTTCTGTTTGGATGATCTGTCCATTGATGTAAGTGGGGTGTTCAAGTCTGCCACTATTATTGTGTTACTGTCGATGTCCCCTTTTATAGCTGTTAGCATTTGCCTTATTTATTGAGGTGCTCCTATGTTAGGGGCATAGATATTTACCATTGTGATATGTTCTTCTTGGATGGATCCCTTGGTCATTATGTAGTATCCTTCCTTGTCTCTTGTAATAGTCTTTACTTTCAAGTCTAATTTGTCTGATATGAGTATTGCTACTCCAGCTTTCTTTTGACTTCCATTTGCATGGAATATCTTTTTCCATCCCTTTCCTTTCAGTCTATATGTATCCCTTGGTCTGAAGTGGGTTTCTTGTAGGCAGCATATAGAAGGGTCTTGTTTTTGGATCCATTCAGCCAGTCTGTGTCTTTTGGTTGGAGCATTTAATCCATTTACATTGAAGGTGATTATTGACATGTGTGTTCCAATGACCATTTTCTTAATTGTTTTGGGTTTGTATTTGTAGGTGTTTTCCTTTTCTTGTGTTTCCTACTTAGAGAAGTTCCTTTAGCACTTGTTGTAAGGCTGGTTTGATGGTGCTGAATTCTCTTAACTTTTGCTTGTCTGGAAAGCTTTTGATTTCTCCCTCAAATCTGAATGAGATTCTTGCTGGGTAGAGTATTCTTGGCTGTAGGTTTCTCTCTTTCAGGACTTTCAGGATATCCTGCCATTCCCTTCTGGCCTGCAACGTTTCTGTAGAGACGTCAGCTGTTATCCTTATGGGTTTTCCCTTATATGTTGTTTGTTGCTTTTCTCTTGCTGCTTTTAATATTTTTTCTTTGTGTTGAATTGTCGTTAGTTTGATTAATATGTGTCTTGATGTATTTCTCCTTGGGTTTATTCTGTATGGGACTCTCTGTGCTTCTTGGACTTGGTTAATTATTTCCTTTCCCATGTTGGGGAAATTTTCCACTATAAGCTCTTCAAATATTTTCTCAGACCCTTTCTTGTTTTCTTCTTCTTCTGGGATGCCTATAATTCGAATATTGGTATGCTTAATGTTATCACTGAGGTCTCTGAGACTCTCTTCTATTCTTTTTATTCTTTTTTCTTTTTCCTGCTCTGTGGCATTTATTTCCCCCATTCTATCTTCCAACTCACTTATTCGTCCTTCTGCCTCAGTCATTCTGCTGGTTATAGCATCTAGAGTATTTTTAATTTCAGTTATTTTGTTATCCATTGCTGTTTGTTTTTCTGAGTTCTTATGAACTGTTTCTTGTATTTTCTCTATTTTGTGATCGAGATTTTGTATCATTTTTACTATCATTCCTCTAAATTCTTTTTCAGGCATTTTTCCTATTTCCTCCTCATTTATTTGGTCTTGTGGGTTTTTTTCCTGCTCCTTTGCCTGCATGGGGTTTCTTTGTTTCCTCATGGTTGTCCAAACTTTTGGGGTTGCTTGTCCTGGTATAGAGGTGTTTATAGAAGACTATCCAAGCCTCAGACTAATGTCCAAGTATTGGATTAAATGAATATTAAGTCTAGGAAACACATACATGTATAAAACACACAATTACTGAATCCGTTAGGACATAAGGCTCTAGAAAGACCTGACAGAACCCCAGTGTGCTATCAGATATTCAAAGAGAAACCCAACAGAAATTGACAACTGAAACAGAACAAATCAGAGACAAAAGCAAAAGCAAACAAACAAATAACACCTTACACATACAAACATTCATCCAGGAAGATTTTGTAAGCTAGGATCAAATATAGAAAAGAGCCAGAGTACCACCAGAGAGAATGGAGATTCTCAGAATGTAATTAGACAACTGTACTAAGAACTGAGATAAAGACAAAAACCTAATATTAAATACCGAGGTGGTGCGTCATCTGGAGAATAGAGCAAGGAGTCTGAGCAGATCGATAGTGTTGCTTATAAGTATGTTAAGATAAAATACACTTAAAATGGCTGGAAGAAAGGGGAACAGAAGAGCGTAGTGTGGTTGGAAATATGCAAATAAAAAGAAAGGAATAGAAATGTATAAAAGATAGGGATGATAGGAAAGTGTGAGAGATATATTGTCCGTACTACCAAAAACTTAGCTAGATATAGAAGTATATAAAAAGGCAAAAAAAAAAAATAAGAATAAAAAAATCATTAAAAATTATGTTATAAAACTTGTAGATCCCCTAGGGCTAAGATCATATTTAATAAAGAAAAATAAAAGAGAGAGAGAAAAAGAAAAAAAAATCCAGAACTGATCCCAGAATGGACCAGTTCACTAGGAATTGATACTAATATTTCTGTTTCCTTAGCGTCTCAGCTGTAAGTGTCCTTCTCCTCGCCTTGGGTTTTTTTGCATTATTCTGTGACCAGCAGAGGTTCCTTTATTGTTCGTCTGTAAGCATCGGTGTGTGGGGAGGGAAAGGGTACAATAGTGGCTCCTTCCCCTGGGAGTGAGTGAGCAGTGGCGCACTGTTGTTTCAGTCGGGCTTGGAGGTGCCTGTTGCAGAGGGACGCCGGTGGCTCAGGAGTAAACAGAAAGTCTTAGAGTTGGGCCTCTGTCAGGTTTTTGTTGTTGTTGTTGTTGTTGTTGTTGTTTTTCTCTGCAGCCTCCCTGCTGTCGCATTCCAAGGGGTTTTAATCTAGCCCCGCCCGAGTGCCTGAGGGTGGTTGTTATCCCTGAGTGCCTTAGGTGGCCCACAGGGCGTCTCTCCACTGCCTGTTGCAGAGGCGCTGAAAGAGAGAGAGAGACTATGCGCGCGGCTCCTCCCCCCTGCCCGTGAGCCTGCAGCCTCCAGCAGCCATCATGGCCCGGCTGCTCTCAGGGACGGGCACTCCTTGCCGCGGATCTCTTCCCTGCTGTCCTCTCAGTCCGTCACCTTACTGGCAACAATGTTTCTCACCCTGAACCAGCTCTCCGGTTCCCACGCTCCCGCTCCCGGACCCTCTGTTCAGCTGTGGATCGACGTCTCGGTCCGGGAACGCTGAGCTGCGGTGCAGACCCTCCGTATGTTTCTCACTCCCTCCCGTCTGCCACAGCTCCGCCGCTTCACCCTCTTTGAGCCCTTGTAGATGCCTCCCTACCGGTTATGTTGGGCTCCTTGCAGTCCTTTCTGGTGTCCGAGGCCGTCTGCTGGTGTTCAGTTGCTTCTCTGTGGGAATTATTGCGTCCTTCGGTGCATTCCCAATGCATCTGTGGAGAGGGATGCATTCCACGTCCCTCTACTTCGCCACCATCCTAATCTGAACTTTTTATCAAAGGTTTTCAGGGACTTGTAAGAATTCAGTTTTTTCAAATACTATTTTTATGTAGCATTTGATTTTCATTCATTTTAAAGTAATTTTTTTCTGCATTGAAATTGTAATAACTAGCTTATTTACATATATATCTGGTGACAGGATTGAACCTAGAAACAATTTTTGATATTTACTATGCCTCTATTTTCCTAACAGTATAAAATGACTTTCATTCTCTTCTCCCAGTCTGATTAATTTGTACATGTAATTAACATCTATAATCACTAAGCAAAAGACCAAACTACTTTTTTTTCTATTGTTTAACTTTTTTTTCCAGTAAAACACATTATTATAATTTGAACATGAAGGAGACCAACTATATCTCTTGCATATGTTTATTTCTCATAAGATATTTAGGAGAAGCAGGAGTCTATATAGACAAATTAAAAAACCCAAGTATCCATTAGGTAAAATAGTTGAGATTTAAAATAATTGTCAAATGCTAGGGAACACAGGATTTTTGGAAATTGGCAAATATTGGCAAGAACTGTAAGGGAAAGAAAACCTCTCAAACACTTATTTGTCAATATCTTACATAATTTACTGGATCTCCTTATTTCTCAGTATAAGATATAATTGATACACAGTTATGTCTCAGCACTTCTGGGTATAAATACATAAATAAAATGTAACACATGATGAGTTTATGTATACAAAAGGGTAAGATGTAAGAATTTTAACTATAGTGCCGCTTGTAACAGCACATAGTATTGAAAACAATATAAAACTATGTTGCCTAGAAGTAATTTTTGAAATGAGCTTAGTATAGTTTTATAATAGAATATATAATTATTTCCAGTTTTTTTCTGAAGTGGGTTTAATGGGAAGATCTAACAGCAGGTTTATGTTAAAGCAAAGGAAACTAAATCTTTAGGACCTCTCACATTTGACTCGTTCTTCTCAAGATTATATTATTTTTGCAAAATTTACTATGGAAGATAAAAATAATAAAGGCGGCTGCATCTTCCCATTCCAACTTGCCTTTAGTCACTTTTCCTCCTGGCAGGTAATCTGGCCAAACCTATGGCATTTTTAAGATGTGGCTGAAAAGAAATCGAATGGGGATACATTTAATTTGGTTTTATTGAGGCCAACCTGTTTGATTTAGCTGCTTTCATGTAAAATTACGTTGTTTCCAGCAGTCAAGTTTCTTGCTGCTGTTCACTCCATAGATTCACCTGGTGTCAAACACAGAGGTGCGGAGCCAGAGGCTGTTCTGAGATACAAGCAAGTCCTGATACCAGAGGGTGTGGAAAGTAGAGAGAAACAGCTGCCTGGCTCTCCTTTGCCCCAGTTCTTATTCCTGTGGTGATGCAATGAGAACTAGATGTCATCCTATATGTAAAGCGGTCTCTTAGAGGCAAGGAAGCCTGGGAAAAAAGAATATAGGCATTTATGTAGAAGAGTGACCAGCTGCTCTGGTGTGCTCTGAGAGTGTCTCCAAGGTAATATGGGAAGAATTCTGAGTTCTTACCTCAGCCCTTTAGAATGCAAATAAATCTCTCCAAGGGAAAACCAAAGCTTAAGTCTCCAGCTGTACAATTCCTGGGATGTCTCTACTGAGTCTCATTCTGCCTTGAAATGTAAACATGTTTCCCTGGGGAGGTAAGTCCCTAATGATGGTCTCTATCTTATCTCTCAGAATTAACTTCAAGGATTGTTCTTTTAGCCCAGATCCAAAGTTCTGGTAAAATATGTTCAAAAATCTCTGACTATGCATAAAAATAGGTTTTACTCATAGCCTAACAGTATCTATACAAATCATTGAGATAAAGGGAGATTAATTAATCCCAGATAAGATTTTTAAATACAATTTAATTAATTTATTTATTTTTATTTTCTGGCTGGGCAGCATGTGGAATCTTAGTCCCCTGACCAGGGATCAAACCTGTGCCCCCTGCATTGGGAGCACAGAGTCTTAACCACTGGACTGCTAAGGAAGTGCCCAAAATAACCTTTTAAGAGGTGTTTTCAAACAATGCTATTGACTATAAATTGCTGAAACTACTTTGGGAAGAATTTTACCCTATCTACTAAAGGTAAACATATGCTAAGTTCGTTTGTGCTGCTATAATAAAACACTAACGAGGAGTCCCTTATAAACAGAAATGTATTGCTCACAGTTCTGAAGACTGGGAAATCCAAGATCATAGTGCCAGAAGACCCCATGTTGTGGCTACTGAGGACTCACGTCCTGGTTCATAGGTGGTGCCTTCTCAGCCTGTGCGTACATGGTGGAAGGGGGGTAAGGAGCTATGTGGGGTCTTTTACAATGAGCGCTAATCCTGTTCACAAGGGCTCCACCTTCATGACCTAAGCAAAGGCCCCACCTCCTAATACCATCATATTGGACATCTGGATTTTAACATGTGAATTGGAGGTGAGGGGAACACAAATATTTAGACCATAGCATTCTGCCCAGGCCCCCCCAGATTCATGTTCTTATCCCATGCAAAGTATATTCATTCCATCAACAACCCCAAAGTCTTAATTGGTTCCAACATCAACACAAAAGTCCAAGTTCAAAGTCTTATCCAAAAATCATCTAATTCAACATGGATGAGATGATTCATTCTTAAACAAATTGCTCTCTACCTGTGAATCTGTGAAATCTAGCATATGATATACTTCCAAAATACTATGGTGGGACAGTCATAGAATAAGCACTCCCATTCCAAAAGGGAGAAATAGAAAAAGTGAAAGGGATGACAGGCCCCAGGCAAGTCCAAAACTAAGACCCATGGGGGCAGGGTTGGGCCCCAAGGCTCCAGGATGCCCTACTCCCATTGCTTTGCTGGGTGAAGCCCACAGCACAGCTCTCTTGAGCAGAAATTGCATGCAGATAGCTCTGCAGATCTTGCATCTTGGGGCAGCTCATTGCTTAATGGCAACTCTCTGAAGTGGCCCCACCCCCTCAGTGGCCCTCTGGCTAGGTCACTGGACTGATGATCTATTCTTTAAGATCCAGGTGGAGGCAGCCACACCCTCTGCTTTTTTGGACTCACAGCTGACCACACCAGGGCCCACAGAAATTGCACCTTGGGCGGCTGAGGATCACAGCGCTGGAATCCAGCCACATTCTTTGCCATTTTATAATAAGGATCATCTTTCCTCTAGTTTCCAATAACATGTTCTTCATTTCCATCTGAGACCTCATCAGAGTGACCCTTACCATCCATATTTTTACTGATATTCTGTTCTGGACCACTTGGGTGATCTCTAAGATGACCAAGGCTTTCTCTACAGCTCTTCCCTTCTTCTTCTGAGCCCTCATGAGAATCACCCTTAATAGTTCATTCACTGCAATGCAGGCTTTTTCTAGCATGCAGCTCCAAACTCTTTCATGCTCTGTCCATTACCCATTTTTCAAAGCTATTTCTAAATGTTAGGCATTTCTTGCAGCAGTACTACTACTTTTAGGTTTTGGGGGGAACACAGACAACCAGACCATAGTAAATGCATAACCTATGATCCGGTAATTCCATTTCTGCCATTTTATATAATTTATGAATTATAATTTTAATTGCCAAAAGTTTTCGTATCTTTCATTGCTCTTAAAATAGTGCATATAGTAATAGCTATAAAACTAGTGTATACAGTTGTTATGGACTGAACTTTGTTCCCTTAAAATTCATATCTTGAAGCCCCAATCTTAAATGTGACCATATGTGGAAATAGGGCCTTTAGGGAAGTAATTAAGGTTCAGTGAGACATAGGAGTAAGGCCTTATTCTCACAGGACTGGTGTCTTTTTAAGAAGAGGTAGAGACACCAGAGATATTTCTGTCTCCTAGAAAGCACAGAAGAAAGGCCATGTAAGAACAGAGCATTAGGAGGCTATCTGAAAGCCACACATAGAGGTCTCACCAGACACTGACCCTGCTGACACCTCGATCTTGAACTTCCAGCTTCCATAACTGTGTGAAAATAAACTTCAGTTGCTTAAGCTTTCCCATTTTCCCATTTTTTTGAGGTTTTTTTGAAGTTTTTTTGTTATGGCAACCATAGAAGACTAATAAAATAGTTAAAATTGTAAAACTAGTGTATATAGCTACGGTTATTTAAAAAGTTATAATTAAAAAGCCTAGAAAAGGTTGAATTTTTAAAGGAATTTCTCTTTTGTACAGTTAATTTCATTTCCCTTTAAATGTACTACTTCCTCCTTTTTCTTGCTGTCCCCTTCGAATCTGTCATAACAGATTTCTCAATTTACTTATTAACTAATTTGTAGCATGTTATTCTATACCTGAATTTCAACACATGTGGCCATTGCCTGTCAAATACGAGCGTGAGTCAAAAATTGTCTGCACTCTGGCTGTAGAATTTATTTTAATTCACTTTTAGAAAAGAAAATACATCATTTTTCATCATAATCTCCTTGCTTTCAATACACTTTGTCCATCTGTCAACAAGTTTTCGTATTCCATCATTAAAAAATGTTTTAGGCTGAGCTGCGAGCCTTGAATGCACTGCTGTCTTCACATCTTTACGCGGACGAGCGTCCAGCTCCTTCTTTTTCTTTTATTTAAGCTCTTTATTGGAATTGCTCTACACTGCTGTGCCAGTTTTTAAGGTACATCAAAATGAATCAGCTGTATTTATGCACATATCCCTACCCTCCCGCAACTCCCTCCCACCCTCCCTATCCTGATGGGTAACACTTGTGTTACCTTCCTTGAACTTCTCTATCCATTTATACACACTTCTTCATGACAAAACACTTTCTTCATACTGTGCACTACGTCTTTGATAAATAACGGCACCAGGTACACCCTCAGACCACAAAAACTGAAGTCACTGCACCCTGCTCTTCTTTCGTGCAAATTGCAAGTGGGGCATCCATTTTTGCTCCCACCACAGTTACAAATGAACTCATGTAACACATTCGCACCTGCACAGCAGTGACTGGGAAGACAGTAGGTTTGAACGGAAAGTGATGATAAAACAGTGCGGCCGACAGAAGGTTTGATATAACCGGATGTGGATAATTTTTGACTCACCATTGTAGAATAATGCTGGAATTTTTAGATTAATATTATTCACTTTTTTCCTTTCTTAGTAATAAAAAATATGCTTGGTGCCAATGATTTCTCCTCTGATATTGTAAAATTTCTGGGCCACTCTCAAGAGAAGCATGTCCACTTGCTGGTTAGCAGGCAATAGGCTTTTTAACCTAAGTTCACTAATGGAAAGTGATTCGTTTCTCTGGCAGTTGGGTACAATATGCTTCATCTACTACAAAATTAATAAATTTTCTGGTATGCTGATGTCACCTTTTATTATTTTCAAGACCTGCCACAGTTTATTTTGTTTATTCTTAATGCTGTTTTCTGTAGAATTAGTAGAAATGCACTTTGGCATTTTAAAACTATAGTACTGCTTGTTTTTATTTCAGAATAGGAGGACGATGAAAGCTTCTCTTAAAAATCAGGCATATTATTAGTCTCATTCTAGAAGAAAATGTTAAAAATTGGAAGCAAAAGATAAAGCAATATTTTAAATAAGAAGGTAAATAATAAAAAAGAAAGATAAAAAAGCTAAACCTTTTCAGCCATGATAAGAAGTTATTGGTAATAGATCGAGGATATCCAATGACCCCTTGCAAAAGGAGCCAAAGTAGATTTGATTGATAGGTGAATAATTAAAATTATAACTTGCTATATTTTATTTTAAAATGTCTTTCATTATGTTATCCAATAAGTTTCCTTAAAATTATTTTACACAAGTTAAGGAAAAATAGAATTTTATCATGTAAATAGAAATTTTTGAAAGTACAATTGTTATTGGCCTTTCTTTAAGCACTGTAAAGATAGATTTTTTTAAACCAGCTATCAAAATAGTCATTTATTCCTGAAAGTCAAATGTAAAGGTATAAATTAACACAACTAAATATTTTATGTAAATTTATTTTGATAATTTCTCATATAATTTTCTGTAATTCATAATTTTAATTTATTCCTAAACAAATGAGAAAAAAAGAAATTCTGCCAAGTCTGAATTCTTGCATTTATGTCACTCTCATGCACATTTTCTCTGTATATTTCAGGCAAGTTAAGTATTTGCAGTTGGTGCTTGCTGCATATAGCCATAGAGCTTAGCAGTGATCATTGGTTCGTAACCTCACCCACATGTTAGAATAATGTGAGACATTTCAAACTACCCATATCCCTTCTTAAAAACTGAAGTTCTGTTTTCACTGAAGCAGAGTGAGACTAAGAAGTATTTTAAAATTCACCATGTGATTCTACTGTGAAGCCAAGGTTCAGAGCCATGGGTTCAGACCCTAAGATAAATATAAATTATTAGTTAACGTGATTTTAAATTTGAATATTTATAATCTTGATTGAAAGTGGAGTACTTAGAATTTTGCCTGGGGCTTTCAAGTATTTATAATATTCTTCTGTTTTTATTCCATTAAATATAATCTGCCATTCATTTATTTTAACATTTATGATTCTAAAGCACAATTTCACAAAACTTGCATTTTCTAAATGTGAACACTCTAAATATGCCTGTCATTTCTTAAAATAGTATGTTTACTTAAAACTCAATTGCTATGTTGTCAGCTGAACTTAAAAATATAATTATTAGTCAGCAACAATAGGAAGATTTTTACCATGTCTAAAGAAATATTTCAACACTGGATTTTTCTTTAAGTTTTATGCACAAGTGTGTCCTTTGCTTTCTTTTTAATTTTTTTTTCTTTTTCTTTTTTGTCTGTGTGTATGAGGTTTAAATAAAGAACTATGATTAAAACTGCTCAAGGTAATTAATCATTTTTCTTATGAAATTACCAGGGTAAATTAAGAATCTTATAATTAAAGAGTTTTCTATTGTGTAAAAGAAACATGCTGAGACACTGTGTTGGAAAATTAGTATATCAAAAGCCAATCAAATTAAGTCCTCATACACTGGACTTTTAAAAAAATTTGTATATTACATATATTTTTTTCTTATATGATTATTGCATTTTTCTAATTAGAGGAGTACATATTCTTGCATGAGATGATTTGTGCAATGTACTATTTGTAATTTATTTTGTTAAAAATAAGCGTCATTGATATGTATCTCATGACATGTAATCAAATGAAACTCAGATTGATTATACAATTGATATTTACATCAGTAAATATTGTATAACAATATTTACTAAACACTCATCTTTTAAACACTTTTGTAATGCTTATTATGAAGTTTGGGTTTTATTTATGAAAAAATATGTCTTGGATTTTACAATTAGATTTAGTCTATATGACAAGTCAGTTTACCTGAAAAATCTCAATAACAAATGCTGATATTAGAAATGTCATTATATATGTATACTTCAAACTGCAGGAAAACAGTCCCTACCAGAAGCACAAGTGAGACTTAATACCAGTATGACCAGTTGCTCTGACTTTTCTGGGTAGCAGAAGAAATGGGCACAAGAACTTACAAATTTGGGATTTATACTCATCAGTGAGTAGGTGATTAATAGCTACACCCATAAAGAAATGGTAGACCAAAAAACCAGTAACCAACACAGGTAATGAAGTGAAATTTGTCTATCAGTACTAGAACAGTTGATAGGAATTGATAAGAATATATGTATATATTCATTCTTCCATGAGAATGTGTCACATTAGGAATATACATCATGTGTTCTTTGTCTTCACATTTATGAATTATAAGGACTTGAACTATCAAATTAAAAATGAACATATGCATTATTTTCTGGCCAATGATACTTTGGGGGTTTTTCAGAGGAAATACAAAATCATTCTAGAGCAGTAGTTAGAAAACATTTTTTTCTGTAGAGGACTAGGGAGTAAATATTTTAGGCTTTGTTGGCCAGTGTAAAGAGCAGCTTACAGGAGAATATTAGCAAAAATGTAGAAAATATGAGAAGCCAAAAGACATGGAGCATAGAATAAAAAAAATCCAAGGAGCATCTAATAGAAGTTCCGGAATAGAGAGAATGGAAACTGTGAAATAATAATGATTTGTTTCTGCTTCTGGAAAGGATGGAGTAGTTGGATAAGACCCATAATCCCAATTGTAATGACAAGAAAAGGCTGTATTAATTTTTAAAGTCATATTTCTAAAGCATCAGAGAATTTTGGAAGTAATGATGAATAGATGAGTAGAATGCATGATCAGTGGACACAAAATATTAATATATATGAACAGGTGGTTAAGTCTAATGAAAGCATTTGCTATGTAGAAGCAAAATAAATACAATGAAACAAATACTTGAAAACACTAAAACACCTGTAAAGTAGGACAAGGAATCAATATTCAGACATTATAAGGTATTATGTGTTAACAGGGAATAAACTATTGATATTGATCTACTTTAAGTCAAGAATGTATGCAAGGAAATTAAAAGGGATTATTCAATCAATCTAGTGAAAGTCAAAAGAAGACCAAAGTCATGGAAAAAACATGGCAGTGATTAGAGAAGAAGGATATCAGGGGCGAAAATTAACACAGAATTGGGTGGGTGTTCCCATCCAGTCTGTATGAGCTTTTGTCCTGATGGACTCCTCAGATGAAAGAGACAGAAATTGAAGACTGTAGATCACCTAAAATAGAGTCTATCCAGAGACCTGTTTATGCTAAGCAAGAGTACTAAAAGCTAGTGGAATTCACTGAAGGATAAAACAAGAATGATGCAGAATACCTGAAAATACCTGTAGACTGGGATAAAATCTCAGCTGTCCAGGGCCTCTCAAATTTTGAGCTGGATTTAAAGTGGTCTGGGATGGGTAATGCCTACAAAAGCAATGCGTCTGGAGGAAATTACCTCCACAGTAGGTCTGAAGGTATTGTTAGAAATCATTTACACTAATTAACTGTGTGAACTTGGCCAAGTCATTTATCCTCTGAGATTCTCAGTTTCCTCGAATGTGAAGTGAATGTAAGAGTGACTAACCTGTAGATATGTACTGAGAATTAAGTTAACTGATTTTGAAATCATTTAGAACTGTGCCTGCCACAAGCATATGCAGTATAATGTGTGTGTGCGTGTTGCTTTCCGGAGTGCAGGCTTAAGTACATCTGTACACAAGAGAAAGAGAGAAGGATAAGGGTATTGTTGAGGATGACAGAACAATTGAAAACAAATCAACAGACAAGAGAAACAGAATATAACTTTAAATCATAGAATTATCAGACAGACCTTAAAGAATAGCTATGCTTACAGTATTTAAAAGAACAAAATAAAAGCCAAAAGATGCAGGTAGGAAAATATAACAGTGAACCTGGTATATTTAAAACAAGAAATGCTCACTAGAAAATAACAGAGAGAAAAAAAAAAAAAGAAAATAACAGAGAACTACTAGAAAACTACCCAAGTGCAACAGGGAGAAATAAAATTAAAGAAAATATTGAAGACAAAGGATACAGAGAATAAAAGATGATAGAGTTCAAAGGGCAAAGGCAATAACTAAGGAGATAATGGATAATACTTTTCAATTATTGATTAAAGATAAATATAAACAGATTTAAGCAGGTCAACAAATTCTCAATAAGGTAAGAAAAGTGAACTGCAGAAAACAGAAGACAAGAGAAACATCTTAAAAACTGCCTGAAAATAAAAAGATTAAAGAAGCAACAATTAGGCTGATAGCTAATTTCTCAGTAGAAAAAAAATGAAATCACAGTAAGAGGTGTATAAAACTTAGTAAATAGAAACCTCAATTAAATAGAGTTTGAAGACCAGAAGGAGGATCTTTCATGTGCTGTGACAGCAGCAGAACCCAACAGGAAGAAGAAAGCTTCCTATTCTCTCCTGGCAAGGACTCAGCCAATGAAAAGCCATGGACATGGACTCTGTCCATGGGAGGGTGGGAAGCCCTCTCATATTACTTTTCTGTTTTATAAAAATGTTCCCTTGCTGTGTGGGGGCTTGCATGTGGCTCACCATGATTGCAGACCCTGAATTGCAATTCTCTGATGATCCCAAATAATCTCATATTTGCTGCATAAACATCTAACAATCTATTTCAAGTCAACAGATGGAATAAGTGCAACGTGTTTAAAAATGTGGAATTCTGTATTTATTAAAAATATATTCCAATAATGAAAGTGAAATAACTATTTAAGATAAACCAAGACTGGTAATTTGGCATCAGTAGAACTTCATTAAATAAAATTCTAAAGGATATAATTCAAATTGAAGAAAAATACTCTTCATTTTTTTAAGCAAAATTTTACCTATGAGTACCTTAAATAACACATAAAGAAAATTAAGTTGCACAATTTTGTAAAAGTTGGTTCACTTATAAATGGAGTTAAATTTCTCATATAATTCAAGAGGAAGATACAGGTTTTGATTAACATTAGAATTAAATCTTAAAAATGCATTTACTTTCTAGAGCAACCAATAAAAGAAATAAAAATGTAATTTCCAAACTAGAAAAAGGAATAATAAAAATAAAAAAGAATAGATGAAAAGAGAGAACTAATTTCATCAAGCTGGATAAATAGTAACTTAAGAACAGGGATTTAACACACACACACAAACACACACAAACACATGTAATTTAATTTTTACAAATAGATAAAAATCTTCCATGAGTCATCCAAAGGCAACAGACTTGAAAGTAGAGGAACAAAACCTCCCTATATTCTATGTATAATTAGTAGATTTAAAGTACAGAAAAACAGAAGTTCAAAAATAAAACAATGGGAAAAAAGTGTAACATGGGAATACCAGCCAAAAGAGAGCTGGCATAACCATATTCATATAAGAAAACAAGTGGGGGATAATAATTATTCGAGATAATGAGGACATTTTGTGAAGAATGTAATAATATAGTGTCAAAATACATAATGTAAAAGTTTTCATATTACAATGAAATCACAGAGTAGAACATTTTAACACAGTTTCTCAGTCATTTATATAATTAGGAGAAAAAATATTAGAAGGTTTGGGAAGATTTGAACTACCTTAAATGAACTTTGTCTAATGGGCATAACTATACATAACTACTGCAGAATGCACCTTCAATAAGAAAAATCACGTAGTGGTGCTACTTCTAACAATGGTGATGTAGAGTACAAGGATTACATCCTCTCACAGATAACAACCATATACTGCTCAAAATGTAAGCAACACTCTGAAGGCACCAAAGACAGATAACAAGCTGATAGAAACTGAAGCGGAGTTAAACTGGAAGAGGGAGAAAAGAAGGAGATGAGGTTTACTCTAATATCACTTTTGACCTCCCCTTCTTTTGATGCCAGCACCTCTTCTGGCATGTTCTTTTCCTGGGCTTCTAATCACAGATTCCTCTCTCTGATGACAAGGATGAGGTCATTACCTAAGGCCAGCCGAATTCTCTTCCAAGAAATTTGCATCTTTAGCAGAGGCACACAAAACTGGAAAGGAATGAGAGCCCTTATGTGATCCCAGTGCCTATAAGAGAAGCTCACTAGTTCTGTGGCTGATGTCTAATTCTTCCCTGGCTCCTATTCTTCTCATGACTTGGTTTTTCATTGTGTTATTCAATGCTGTAAGCCTATCAGTATGTTTCCGATAAGTCTTTTTTTTTTTGCTTCAGTTAGAGTTGGTCTCTACTGCTTACAAATAAACAACTTTAATAACAAAGAGGGGAGAAACATAGAGTAGATTTCACATATTGTTCTTAATGGAAAATACTAGTAATAAATAATTTTATTAGTAAAGATAAGTAAAACCTCTGTCTGATGGGATTCAAAAATAGAGAAAAAAAGGAAAAGAAAGTCAGTGCTAATTATAACTCTGAAAGTAACCTATTGACAATTTCAGATTTTGTTAGAAGACAGAAACCCATTTCAGTAGCTTGCAGAAAGAAGTGGCTTGTATGAAACAGGAAGAAAGAAAAAAAAAAAAAACATATGAAGAAGAATGGGCAGACATGGAAAGAAAACTTCAAAGTTGAAAAGCTAGAATTAAACTACACCTACGTGAGATAATACAGAATTTTAAGGAGTCAAAATAAATTAATCTGACATTCATTTGGGGTGACAAATTTCAGAATTACTGTTGCAGAATGTTGGAATAATAATTTGATATTTCAAATGTATGAAGCCCTCCAACATTGTGTATGAGAAAGACCTGGCCATTAAAATAATAAAAAAAAAATAAGATGATAGCAGCCTAAAGCCTGAATATAATCCAAGAATTTTGGCACTCTTGAGGAAGCAATGAGGAAAATTAAAGCAGACAAATTAATAAAACAGAATATTAGAAAAATACACAAGATTTTAAAAAAGCAAGTATATTGATTAAAGTTCACTAATTACTCCCAACAAAGTTTTAAACAGTTACTACACCTACAGCTATTTTGCAAAATTTAAATTTCCAAAGAAAAAAATCTTATAAACAAGATACAAAAAAAGGCAATTTAAATATAAAAAATGTTAGGTTGACAGACTCTTATTTGCAGAACAGCAAATAAGAGAACACATCGTAGCAATTATTTATAGATGTTTGAAGAGAAATTTGGTACTTTTAGGAGAATACTTGCAATTTCATTCTCAGCCTCACCATTAGTGTGTATGTGAAAACAACATAGTGCTGTTCTCAGGTAATCACAGGTTTAGAATATTACTCATTTGCCCATCTTGAATATGAGTTTGAAGATAATGTGGAGATCCCTGAGATAACTCATTACAAAAACTTATGAAATAACTCTTTTTCCAAAGTTACATACAACACATTTTGACTTACAAAAATAATGCAAATAAAAAATATTAGATACAAGTATGGTTGTAAACTATGCTCAGTATGAGAATTTCTTGGAGAAACTTTTAAATATTAAATGATAAATTTAAAATAATACCCATAAAGAAGTAACGTGATATAGGGGAATATGGGGATAAAGATGATGAAGTTTCCTTGTTTTATGTAGGAGCTTAATTTTGTTTTTGGCTTTAATAATCAGATAGTTATATACTGATAAATGTATCTTTTATAAACTTAGAGTCCAACAGGTAGATAATATCTCTACAGTGTATTGCATGCCTCCTGACTGGAGATTCACAAAGTATATTAATATACAAAAGGCTGGAGGAATTCTTACAACAAGGAAAAAAACAAATTTAGTTAATCCAGTACTTTAGCAATGTATTTGACCTTTATTTTAGTTAGAGTTATTGGTTGAACACAATAGAATTTATTTTTAGTTTAACCAAGCAAAAATAAATATATTGGATAGGCATAGGACAGCTCTTAAAATTGACCAAAAGAAGCAGGAGAAATAGGCTTAGACATGAATCAGAGAGCACCTCAAAGCCAATATCAGGAAAAGGAGGGAGGTCTGCTTGTGATGTGGCCTTTGGCCTGTCAGCTCTGGCCCCTTGCCACTGGCCTCTGCCAGCACAGCACACACACGTTTCCACTAATGCTGATGGGCTCTGCCTCACCCTGTCACTTGCTGTTTCAGCATTGTAGTTAAAAATCTATATGATTGCTACAAGTAATTTCAGATTCTGCACCTGTTTCTTACCTCTGAAGTTTAAAAGTTCCAGGAGTTAAGTGCTAACAAGCCATACTTAAGTCTGGTCCATGATTTAGTCTCCAGGTGGTAGGAAAAGGAAACTCTACTCATACACAGGTTCAAAATGAGAAGATCCTGTAATAAGATTCCTACATAAAAGAGAGTCATGTCATAGTGCTCTCAAGGTCTATCCATGTTTTGGCAAATGGCAGAATTTTCTGCTTTCTCAGGTCGAATACATAAATACATATGTACATATGTCAACTACAGCTCAAGAAAACTTATGGAAAAAAAAAAGCATTGGGCAGCTTGACAGATGCCCAGTTTTCCTAAAAAAAAAAAAAAAAAAAAGCATATTCTCCATCAGACAAAAATACAGTTACCAATACCATTAAATTATTCCTTATAAAACTAAAATTGTACTCAACCATTTCCCAAAAGAGAAAATGACAAATCACATCAGGTACTGTACAGGCCTACCTCGCATATGTGGTGGGTTTGGTTCCAGACCACCACAGTAGGAGGAATATTGCAATAAAGTAAGTCACTCAGATTTTTTAGTTTCCCAGTGAATGCAAAAGCAATGTTTACACTATATTGTAGTCTATTAAGTGTGCAATAGCACTATCTCTAAAAAATCTCTAAAAATGTACTTACCTTAATTAACTATACCTTATTGCTAAAAAATACTAACCATCATTTGAGCCTTCAGTGAATCACAATCTTTTTGCTGGTGGAAGGTCTTGCCTCAATATTTATGGCTGCTGACTAATAAGGGTGGTGATTGCTGAGGGTCCGGATGGCTGTGGCAATTCCTTAAAATAAGACAACAGTGAAATTTGCCACATCAATGACTCTTCCTTCCATGGACTATTTCTCTGTAGCATGCAGTGTTGTTTGATAGCATTTTATTCACAGTAGAACTTTCAAATTTGGATTCAGTCCTCTCCATCCCTGCTGCTGTTTTATTGTTAACTTTATGTAATATTCTAAATTCTTTGTTGCCATTTTAATAATCTTCACTGCGTCTTCACCAGAAGTAGATTCCATCTAGAGAATATTTTCTTTGCTTATCCATAGGAAGCAACTCCTCATCTGTTAAAGTTTTATGATGAGATTGCAGCAATTCTGTCACATCTTCAGGCTCCACTTCTAATTGTATTTGTCCTGCTAATTCAACTACATCTGCAGTTACTTCCTTTCCTGAAGTCTTGAAACCCTCAGAGTCGTCCATCAGGGTTGGAATCAACTTCTCCTAAAGTCCTGTTAATGTTGCTGTTTTGACCTCTTCCCAAGAATCACAAATATCTCAGCATCTAGAATGGTAAATCCTTTTCAGAAGGTTCTTGAATTGACTTGGCCTGTATCCATCAAAAGAATCACTTTCTATGACAGCTATAGCCTTACAAATGTATTTTTTTAAATAATAAGATTTGAAAGTCAAATGGCTCCTTGATCCAAGGGCTGCAGAATGAATGTTGTGTTAGCAAGGCATGAAAACAACATTAATCTCATTGTTCATCTCCATCAAAATTCTTGGGTGATGAATTGTGTGGCCAATGACAGTACTATTTTGAAAGGAATTTTTTTTTCTGAGCAGTAGGTCTCAACAGGGGACATACAATAAACCGTGTGTTAAACAAATGTGCCATCTTCTAGGCTTTGTTGTTCCATTGATAGAATACAGACAGGGTAGATTTAGCATAACTCTTAAGGGCTCCAGGATTTTCAGAATGGTAAATGAGCATTGCCCACAACTTAAAGTCACCAGCTGTATGATCCCCTTATAAGAGATACAGCCTATCCTTTGAAGCTTTGAAGCCAGAGATTGACTTCTCCTCTCTAGCTATGAAAGTCCTAGATGGCATCTTCTTCCAGTAGAAGGCTGTTTCATTTACAATGAAAATCTGTTGTTTAGTGTAGCCACCTTCATTAATTTTCTTAGCTAGATCTTCTGGATAATTAGCTGCAGCGTCTATGTAGCACTTGCTGCTTCACCCTGCACGTTTATGTCATGCAGAAAGTTTCTTTCCTTAAACATCATGAACCAACCTCTGCAGACCTCAAGCTTTTTTTTTTTTTTTTTTTGTAGCTTCCTCACCTCTCTCAGCCTTCACATCATTGAAGAGAGATAGCACATGGGTCTGGATTAGGCTTCAGCTTAAGGGAATCTTGTGGCTGGTTTGGTGTCCTATTCAAACCACTGAGGCTGTCACCATATCAGCATTAAGGCTGTTTCACTTTCTTATCATTTGTGTGTTGGAGTAGCACTTTAGTTTCCTTCAAGAACTTTTCCTTTGCATCCCAAATAGGCTGTTTGACAAAAAGGCTTAACTTTTGACTATCTCACCTTTCAACATGCCTTCCCCCTAAGCTGAATCATTTCTAGCTTTTAACTTAAAGTGAGAGACCTAAGACTCTTCCTTTCACTTGAGAACTTAGGGGTCATTGTTGGGTTATTAACTGGTCTAAATTCAATATTGTTTTGTCTCAGGGAATAGGGAAGCTTGAGGAGAGAGAGAAAGATGGGGAATGGTGGTCCATAGATCAGTCAGAACACAGACATTTATCAATTAAGTTTACCCTCTTTTATGCCCCTGGTTTGTGACACCCCTCAATAATTACAATAATAACATCAAAGATCACTGATCACAGAGAACCATAACAAATATAATGATAATGAAAAAGTTGACATTTTGTGAGAATTACCAAAATGTAACATAGACATGAAGTGAGCAAATGCTGTTGGAAAAAATGGCACCATCAGGCTTGCTCGGGCCAGGGTAGCCACAAAACTTCTATTTGTGAAAAGGGCCAGAACTATGAAATGCAATAAAAGGAGATATGCGTATATTCAGCTTCAAGTACAGGACTTCTGGGTAAGGTATTTCTTTTCGTCTTCTTTCATTTTCTTATTTCTTTATTCTGTAAACTTTGGTTTAAATTGTAAATGTTTCAAAGACATTCTATGGATTTTAGTGAAAGATAAAGAAATAAAATGCAAATATCTCTATAGACAAAGGAAGAGATATAGGTAGTTACTTTATTCCTAATTTTCTACACTACAACAAGTAAGAGTTGATACTTAACACTCCTTTTCTCCATTAACCATCTTATGTTTGCTTTACCTACAGACAAACATTTTGGTCATTTGGTCAAAACACATGCCTTTATTTCCGAAATATCAGACTTTTGTAGTGCTCTCTGTTTTTCATTAACTTTTAACATTTGAGTAATACTCACTAAACTGTATTAAAACTGACACACATTCCCCCACTTAGAAAAATTATATGTGGGCAATAAGGAGAGAACTTCTGTCTTGGTGTTTGCCAAGGTAGACAAACTGTGTGTCTGAGAATAAACAAATAGAAACTGCCCACAGAGTTAAGTTGATGATTCTCATGGTAATAAAGATCAGAAGATATAGGGTAGGAACCCAGATTATACAAATTTAAAATTGTACCTCTTTAGAGTTCTGTGGATGGAGTACAAAGGCTTTATGTTACATGCAGAAACATACACGTGTGTGCACATGCGCACGCACACACACACACACAGATGTATATCTCCTTTGTTTATATCTCTTTTGTTTTCCCTTAGTGTCTAGACCTCTAGTAAGTTTTTTAAGAGTTCCAGCCTGTCCCAGAGAAGTTAATAGAAACCAAAGGGAAGGTTCTCATTAAGTGTTCCCATTAAAATATTTACAGAAAGAATAACACATGACTCTGCTGACTTCTCAAGGTTCAAAATGTGAATCTGAATACTGAGTTTGTCTTCATAGTCAAGAGCATCCTTGTGAATTTCAGATTTCTCAAGTAACCACTTCTGTATAAAGAGAGTGGAGGACCTAAATAGACATTTCACCAAGGAAGACATACAGATGGCCAAGAGGTAGATGGAAAGATGCTCAATGTCACTAATTGCTAGAGAAATGCAAATCAAAACTACAATGAGGTACCACCTCACACCAGTCAGAATGGCCATCATCAAAAAATCTACAAATAATAAATGCTAGAGAGGGTGTGGAGAAAAAGGAACCCTCCTCCACTGTTGGTGGGAATGTAAATTGATACTATGGAGAACAGTATGGAGATTCCTTAAAAAACTAAAAATAGAACTACCGTATGACAAAGCAGTCCCTCTCCTGGGCATATAGCCTGAGAAGACCGTAATTCAAAAAGATACATGTACCACAGTGTTCATTGCAGCACTATTTGCAATAGCTAGGACATGAAAGCAACCTAAATGTCCATTGACAGATGAATAGATAAAGATGAGGCACATATATACAATGGAATATTACTCAGCCATAAAAAGGTACGAGATTGAGTTATTTGTAGTGAGGTGGATGGACCTACAGACTGTCATACAGAGTGAAGTAAGTCAGAAAGGGAAAAACAAATACCATATGTTAACATATATATATGGAATCTAGAAAAGTGATATTGATGAACCTAGTGGTGGGGCAGGAATAAAGATGCAGACATAGAGAATGGACTTGAGGACACAGTGGGGGAAGGGGAAGCTGGGATGTAGTGAGAAAGTAGCATTGACATATATATACACTACCAAATGTAAAATAGATGGGTAGTGGGAAGCTGCAGCTTAGCACAGGGAGATCAGCTCGCTGTTTTATTATGACTTAGAGGGGTGGGATGGGGAGGGTAGGAGGGAGGCTCAAGAGGTAGGTGATATGGGGATATGTGTACATACAGCTGATTCACTTTGTTGTACAGCAGAAACTAATACAACATAGCAAAGCAATTATACCCCAATAAAGATTTATTAAGAAAATAAATTAAAAAAAAATAAATGTCCATGCTAACTAAAGAAAAAAGTTACAGTTGAACAAATATATAGAAGGATATGTATGTGATACACAAAGAATTTCACTTCTGATATATTTAATTACATAAAATTAAAACCATGAAATAAGTTAGGAACAAATTACACTTTAAAATTAAAAAAAGAGAGAGAGATTGTACTGACTCCTTGGGACCAATATGTAGTAAGAAAATGTGATAACCCCAAAACTATTAGCCATGGACCAGCTTAGAAATAATATGAAAGACTACTTCTGTTACTTTCTAATGTAGAAATTTTCTTTCCAAACTCAGCTATGGGGGCTTTATTTTCTGACATTTCATCTTTATGATGCATTTAAATTAATAGTATGCGTGTATTGATATATACTATCCCATCCAATCTATTAAAATGTATATGCAAATAGGTTTGGAAACTGTTTTAAAAGAGATTAAAAAATAGCTCTGCAGGAAAAAAAATACTTTTTATTTTCAGTTCCTCAACTACCCACTGATTGAAAATACATCTTTCCTATATACCCTCATATGGCTTTGTATATGATTTTGATGAAAATATCAGTAACTAACAACCAGTTAATCTCACATTAATTAGTTCATCTTCTTAGGAATTATTGACCTTAAAGCTAACTTAGAAAGAATTTTAAGAAGCAAATATATAATTCAGCAATGGTTTAGAACTAATTATTAGATAATAAACCATAAGAAATTTTATATTATAATTGCTGTTACTTTAATTTGTAGGACAATCTTTTAAATATATTATTAAATTTTAAATATATTATTGATGATTTCATTGATTCTCTAGAAAGCTAGTGGATCCTAAAAAAAAACAAGCAAAATATTGATTATTGAAGGTTTGTAAGGAAAATTCACATTATATATTACCTCTTATAGTAAAGCTGTAAACTAGTTTTAGATTTCACAAAGTTCTGAATGAATAAGTGTATAGTAGAAAAATATTGGGTTTTTCTAGAATAGGCAATATATGAAATTACTATATTTGAAAAGATGACTAGAATACTCCTGTCCACTCAACTATGACCCATAGAATTGTTCTGAATTATAAATCAGATCCTCTAGACCAGCACTTCACTACCATTTTCAACTGTACTGCTTTCAAATACTTTAATAATAGTTGTAGAGCACACTGCTCATGGCGACAAACTAGTGACCTGAAAATCCTGGCAGCCCAGGGTCCACCTGATTGGCTAACAGCTGTAAGGATCAGATGTCACCTCCCCTGTAACACACCTTTTACATCAGTGTTCTACTGTAGACAACTGAGAAGTTTTGCTCTAAGCCACAGATACACCTGATAAGTAATTTGTTAAGAGCAGAAATGTCAAAATCCTTTCAAGAAAGACAACAGAAATTCTGCTCTTAACTTGTTGTAACAAAAAGAAATTCCCAGATCATGTCCTGAAGAAGGAGTTGTTTTATATTAAGGCTTTTTTTTTTCTGTTAACAAATGGTACAGCATGTTTTGTTATTCATATATTTTAAGGAGAAAGGAAACTTATGTTCCAAAAATGAAATGCAAGTCCATCTTTTGAGCCTAATTAAGCCAGAGGAAGTCACCTGTGTACCCATGAATCATTCTTAATCGGGAAGCAATGCTAGGAGCTGTTTGATGTCTGGTTTTCCTATGGAAACTTTGAGCTGAGAAAGGGAAAGAGCTTGCCATGATCAGTTGACCACAAATGGCCCATCTCTGCCCTTTGAGATGGGTGAGGTTTCCCTGATTCATCTATGTGGCATGGGGGAGGGGTAGATGCTTGCATAATATCAGGATTCCATTTAGAAGAAGAAAAAAGGAATGCATTGATAGGTAGCTAATTAACACTGTTTATCCGCTGCAAGATGAAAGGCGATGTCTTATTGTTTCTACTGTGATGGCTCTGAAATAGAACACATTGTTTTCCTTATTTTGATTAGATGTCTGCAGAAAACAGATTTAAAAAAACCATATCCATGCTCCTCTACACTAAATATCTCCTTGATTAGTTGTTTTTAAACTATATTTGATCTCCTTATATAATCATCATTTTGCAACTTCAAACACATGCAGATATTGTGTTTTTCCCTTAAAGAGATTTTCTTTTTTTTAAACATAAAACTACTTTTCCCCCCAAAAAGTGACTTTCATAAGCTTGTGACTTGTTAAATATGATATCTTTATTAACATTAGAGTTTCTAGCACAATTTATAACCTAAATTTATACTATTTATAAGAAATGGGTAATATTGTTTCAACTTAACCTTGAAAAGTAGGAAAAAAAATTGACACTCTCAGTCCAATAACAGCCAAAGGAGCTCAGAAACCGTAATCTTAGTGCTAGCCCGGCAGACACAATCTAGACAGAACTTAATCAAAATAAGATTAAAAGTCCATAGCAATTTCCTTGAGTGGCCAGTCAGAGATCGCCCATTACAGTCACCAACCAGTCTGCCCCAGGGCCTATTTCAGAAATAAATTGGTTCGTAGATGAGCTGATGCAGAAGAAGGAAAAAAATAATGTTTTCTTGAGACTGTTCCCTAAATTGTATCAAATAATATAGGATATTTCAAAATCTTTCTATCCTGAAATATATTTTCCTGCTTTATATCTTCTTAAATGTACTAGTATTCTATTAAATATTAGTTTATATAAGCTTATTATTCAACTTTTTTTTAATGCATGGCATTAAATATTTAATAAGATAACAACAGCAGTAAGACTCAAGCAGTTGTTCAGAGGATGACTGTTCAGTTACTAGAAGAATTGAGTGATTATTTTATTAATATGGCTTAGCAATCACAAACATTATATAATATCAGAGAAATTTGAAAGAGGTACCATTAACCGGGAGCCTTAAAAAGAAACTGTCAATCGGAAGGATACTTCTAGACATATTCCTTAAAAGGGGAATAGAATATTATTATTATTTCATTGAAACTTCATATCTAGGTGGAATGTCTCATTCTTACTATTAAAAGTAATTAATCCAGATTTTTTCATAGGGCAACTATCAATTAAAAAGAGATTACTAGCACCATACTGTATAAAATGTTTTATAGATTCTTTTTGCATTACTTTTGCATGTTCTGACAGATTTGATTGTGGCAATACAGTCCAATACCTCGAAAACTCAAATGCCTCATGAAATATGGACAATTTATTGAAAAGCAGACTGGATAATAGGAGTTAAAAGATTTTTCTTAAGTGGATTCAAGTATAAGATAGCAAATATCCTAAAAGCCAGGTTTTATCATTCTAAGTTTAGATGGTTTAGCACCTTGTCAGAATTGCCTCATCTTAACGATGACCCTTGTAAGGGCTTTGTTTTCTTTAGACAGTGTTCTCAAACTTAATTGTGCATTTGAATCATCATGGGTTATTAATAAAAGATGGACACTCTGGCTGTGACCCCAGAGAGCCTGACTGTAAATTTGGATTGGTATCCAGGTTGAATGATGCAGGTCATGGGGAGTTCTCTCAATTGTGTACAGATGAGTTGACCATGAGAATTCAAGATGTCTCAGGAGTCCTCTATCTTTTATTTCACACTCTTGGGTAATTTGCACAGAAATTCCACTTCTGAGTTTGAGTAATAAAGACATGGAATTTGCCTGTTTTAATATTTCAAGTAATAACAGCCTTGGTCTTAAACCAACTTAGTTTTATATACATTCTACTTTGACATATGATAAAGGAATGGTTATAAGATCTGCATAGGAATTTCCCTTCCTAATGTCAATTATAACTTTTGCAATCTGACACAGAAATATCAGCACCATTTAAATTGACCACACCAAAATGATCCTTACATAAAGAAGTAACTTGTGGAAATAAGGCTTTATTTAGGCAACATAGAAAATATTAACAAGGAAATAAGAAGATGGTCAAGGTAAAATTCACCCAAATGACAATTTTACCTGGGACAAGACATATTTCCATCCACTTAATGTTTAGTTCATTAAATTATAAGCTTAATAGTAATAACTAAGTAGCAGAAATTGACTACATCTTCCCAGTGATAAAATTTTTTTTAATTCCCTGCTTATATTTATTATATAATTTTATATATTAGTTTAAGACATATGGCTATTTCTGTTTTCAGTGTTTAACAAATCTCTCACTTGTACATTTTACAATTGTCAAACATTTTAATCTCTCGACTAGACTAATAACATCTGTACAAATAATTTTAGACCTCAGTGTTTCATAAAGATCAATCTTTCAGTACTTATATCTAAAAATTAATCTTTATTGACTGTCATATTCCAGATTTGAACATACCTCATTATTATTTACTCATACCTTTAAATTCTTACCTTGGCTAAAGATGTTTCATGATATTATAATCAAGAAGTGCTTCAGAAGTATTTTATCTACTTGTATTATTTTAATTTATTCATCCACTACTACTAAATGTAATTCAACTCAACAATAGTTAATGGGTAATTATTAATGTACAAAGCACCATGGTAGGTCTGTGAAGGGTGTAAAAACAAGTGTAACTGATCCACCCGTCAAAATGTCTGCAGTCAAATAGAGGAAAAGAAGCCCTGTTATAAAGAAAAAAATATATTGAACAGCTATATGAAATGTAATACATTTTGACTGCCTTCAACTCTATTTGCTAAAGTTTATTTTTAGTTTAAGTAATTATTTTCATGTGTCACTCCATCTGAGACAGGTAATTCTTTTTTGTTCTTGTGTGTCATTAACACTATACAATTGTACATACCTGGTGTGTCTGGTCTACAGGGGCTAATCATCACATAATAGTTTTTATGCTTTTTGGTTTGAGGTTAATGAGTGCTTTAAGGCAAAACTGAATGAGTTTCCAATAGCCAATCCAAAATTACAAGAAGTACAGACACAGAATGCCTAAGGTTATCCTTAAATGAAGTTAGATTTGAATTGCCTCCAATATTCTTTATTACAATGCGTAGATGCTCAAAGCAAATACAGTAGTTTTGGCTTGCCTCTGTGATTTAAGTTCACAGTGTTGGGTTTCAATATAGCTTTTGTAATGTCTACTTCACTGAGGAACTTTGAAAAAATTGACACAGAACAACAATTTTTGTAATAACCTATTAGGGATTGGTTTGTGAGGCAAAACAGGGTCTCAATATAGTACCAACTGAATAATGAAATTTTATCAATTGGGATTCTACTCAGAAAGTATTTAAGTAGTTCAGGTTTAAACATATCTTGTTAGCTTTAAATTAAAAGCATAAACATGTTAAAGGAGAAGTAATAAAAATATCTTTAGAGAATAAACTGTTTTCAAGGATACAAATATTAAAGATGCTATATCTCATGTATGATCATTATAAATAAAAATATACTATATTCATGTCATATATTCAACCTTTAATACATATTTACAAATAATTTCTTATTTTAGTAAGCAACTTATGTGATTGGTGGTCTAATGTAGTAAAAAGAACATAGTTATTCATTTCAAATAGGATTATATTTCAATCGGGCGTTGTAACTTGCAGATTACATAAACTTGATTAAATTATTTGAATTTCCAGATTTCATTCTTATAAAGTAGTAATAATATTGACTCCATCTAAAAATCTAAGGGTAGATTATAAACAGTCTTTATGAAGTTCCTGGCAACATTTGTCTTTAAACAAATGACTGTTTTTAGGTATCATTTCTAGACTGGTACTGGTTTCAAAAAAACAACAAATAAGTAAATAAATAAATAAACAAACCAAGATGTGTTTAAACAAAATTCACAATGTAATCTTTTCACTTATAGGGACTGGTTTCTTTGTCAATTAGTCTGAATCGGCAAGAATTACTGATCTACCACAGCAAAAAATGTACACTTAGATTATAAATGAGTCTTCCTGATGACGGCAGCATTAGCCCCTGCCCCACTTCTTCAGTGCCAGTGAAACTACTTCTAAGCAGCACCAGAGTGTGAGTTTACTGTGATCATGACAGAGGCTCTGTGAACAATCTCAGAGGAGATGATACCATGAATCTGTCAAAAGAATAAGAAATGCAGTTTCATTCTCTTAAAAATATTTTTCTTATTAACTAATACCAAGTGAACACTAAGCACTGCCCAGTTATCAACTTTTATTCCTCTGATCATTTCTCTCAGAACTTCCCTACTCCATAGTCTGAGGAAGTAGAACCCACTCCTGACATCTGCTTTCAGCTCAAACCTCCAACATTGTCCATCTTCCTCCTGTCTGCTTATAGACATTTCTTATGATTTACTGACAAACTTAAAGCATTTAGAAGAGAGCTTTGTAATATTCCTACTCATATATCTTCCACCCTATTTGTGTCTGTACTGCCCCCTACCCCCCCACACACACATTGCCTTTCTTCTTGTGATAGATCAGCTCTCCTTGCTCTAATCCCAGACTTAACCTTGCACCTGGTATTGGATAATATCCTCTTTTGCTCCATTCAAGGACATCTTCCATAAATCATTCTCTCTCTTTATTCTGAATTATAAATTTTACTTTCCCTTGACCCCATGTTACCCAGTAACACACTTAAAGTTTGTTTACAGTTTGAAAAGATTAAACATGACATAAACTATCACACAAACATATCAAGAAGCTGAAGAATAAATGTAAAATGGAAAAGGTGAAAATCTCACACATTCCCTTCAGAAACTACTACAGATTTTAATGTAGGTAAGAATCAGATACACTAAGCACATCAGTTACTGGTTGTAAGTACATATTTTCCTCCACCTGCAGCTGTCATGAATCACCTATCAGTTGACTATTAACCTCTCAAAGTAATGTATGTTGTACTTGCGTTGAACTGTTCCATTAGAGAATAATTTCAGATATTTTCATAATCAATATGATGTTCGCTAAAATCTGTATTAATTATGTCATATTATTTAGATTTACATTTACTTTTTCAATAAATATTATTTACAAAGATATTTCTTAAAGTGTATTATGCCTCAAATTGCCATTGCTTTCATTATCAGAAGTTCAATATTATAAAATTAATATTTGCAATTTTTAAAAGTAAACTTTCTAGATTTCTTTTAATCTGTAGTTGTCAGTTTCTTTACAAATGTGTTCAAACATAAACCTTTTAAAATTTGTATTTTTAAAAAATGTGTGGCTGCTTACTCTCTAGTTCAATTTTGAAAGACATTTACCATAATGACAGCACAATGTCTTTGTATAGATGAGACCTCTGAATTTAAAGCTCTCAGCAACTGGCAACTGGAAGCTCAGAGACATTTTCCTCTTAATAGTTTATAAAAACATGCAGTCATCTGAACTCACATACTGATTTCCACATCTTTTTCTTTCTTTTCCTTTTTTTAAGAACTTTTATTGAGATACAGTTAACAGACAATAAACAGCATGTATTTAGAGTGTACAATTTGGTATCCCAATCTCCCAATTCATTTCCCCCCCAACCCTCCCTGCTTTCCCCACTTGGTGTCCATATGTTTGTTCTCTACATCTGTGTCTCTATTTCTGCCTTGTAAACTGACTGATTTGTACCATTTTTCTATACTCCACATATATGTGTTAATATATGATATTTGTTTTTCTCTTTCTAACTCATTTCATTGTGTATGACAGTCTCTAGGTCCATCCATGTCTCTAAAAATGTCCCAGTTTATCTACTAACTTTTGGTTTTGTTGGCTCTTCTTTCTCTAATATCCTTAGGTGTAAGGTTAGATTGTTTATTTGGGATTTTTCTTGTTTCTTGAAGTAGGATTGTATTGCTATAAACTTCCCTCTTAGAACTGCCTTTGCTGCATCCCATAGGTTTTGGGTCATTGAGTTTTTTCATTTGTCTCTAGGTATTTTTCGATTTCCTCTTTGATTTCTTCAGTGATCTCTTGGTTATTTAGTAGCATATTGTTTAGCCTCCATGTGTTTGTGTTTTTTACAGCTTTTCTCCTGTAATTGATTTCTAATCTCATAGCATTGTGGTTGGAAAAGATGCTTGATATGATTTCAATTTTCTTGAATTTACCAGGGCTTGGTTTATGACCCAAAATATGATCTCTCCTGGAGAATGTTCCATGTGCACTTGAGAAGAACATGTAATCTGCTGTTTTTGGATGTAATGTCCTATAGATATCTATTAAATAAAGCTGATTTATTGTGTCATTTAAAGCTTGTGTCTCATTAAATTTCTGTGTGGATGATCCTTCCACTGGTGTAAGTGAGGTGTTAAAGTCCCCCACTATGATTGTGTTCCTGTCAATTTCCTCTTTCATAGTTGTTAGCATTTGCCTTATGTATTGAGGTGCTCCTATATTGGGTGCATATATATTTATAATTGTTATCTCCTCTTCTTGGATCAATCCCTTGATCTTTATGTAATGTCCTTTCCTGTCTCTTGTAACAGTTGTTATTTTAAAGTCTAATTTATCTGATATGAGTATTGCCACTCCAGCTTTCTTTTGATTTCCATTTGCATGGAATATCTTTTTCCATCCACTCACTTTCAGTCTGTATGTGTCCCTAGAACTGAAGTGGTCCTCTTGGAGACAGCATATATATGGGTCTTGTTTTTGTATCCATTCAGCCAGTCTGTGTCTTTTGGTGAGTGCGTTTAGTCCATTTACGTTCAAGGTAATTCTCGATATGTATGTTCCTATTACCATTTTCTTAATTGTTTTGGGTTTGTTTTTGTAGGTCCTTTTCTTCTCTTAGGTTTCCCACTTAGAGGAGTTCCTTTAGCATTTGTTGTAGGGCTGGTTTGGTGGTGCTGAATTCTCTTAGCTGTTGCTTGTCTGGAAAGCTTTTGATTTCTCCCTCGAATCTGAATGAGATCCTTGCTGGGTAGAGTATTCTTGGTTGTAGGTTCTTCCCTTTCATCACTTGAAATATATCATGCCACTCCCTTCTGGCTTGCAGAGTTTCTGCTGAGAAATCAGCTGTTACCCTTATGGGAGTTCCCTTGTACATTATTTGTCATTTTTCCCTTGTTGCTTTTAATAACATTTCTCTGTCTTTAATTTTTGTCAGTTTGACTACTATATGTCTTGGTGTGTCTCTCCTTGGGTTTATCCTGCCTGGGACTCTCTGTGCTTCCTGCACTTGGGTAGCTATTTCCTTTCCCATGTGAGGGAAGTTTTCAACTATAATCTCTTCCAATATTTTCTTGGGTCCTTTCTCTCTCTCTTCTCCTTCTGGGACCCCTATAATGTGAATGTTGGTGCATTTAACATTATCCCAGAGGTGTCTAAGGTGGTCTTCAGGTCTTTTCATTCTTTTTCCCTTATTCTTTTCCGCATCAGTGATTTTCACCATTCTGTCTTCCAGGTCACTTATTCGCCCATTTACCTCAGTTAATCTGCTGTTGGTTCCTTCTAGTGTATTTTTCATTTCAGTTACTGTGTTGCATATCTCTGTTTCTTTGCTCTTTAATTCTTCTAGGTCTTTGGTAAACTTTTCAATCTTTGCATCCAGTCTTTTTTCAAAGAGCTGGATCATCTTCACCATCATCATTCTGAATTCTTTTTCTGGAAGGGTGCCTATCTCCTCTTCATTTAGTTGTTTTTCTGGGGTCTTATCCTGTGCCTTCATCTGATACAAAGTCATCTGCTTTATCATTTTCTCTATCTTTCTGTGGCTGTGGTTTTCAGTTGTGCAAGAAGAAATACTGCTGATACTGCTTGATACTGCTGTCTGCCCTCTTGTGGAGGAAGCTATCTAGGAGGCTCATTGGTGCTTCCTGATGGGAGGGACTGATGGTGGGTAGGGCTGGGTGGGCAGAGCTCAGTAAGACTTTAATCCAGTTTGGTGCCATGCTCAATAAAACTTCAGTCTGCTTGTCTGCCAATGGGTGGGGCTGTGTTCCCACCCTGTTGGTCGTTTGGCGTGAGGCCACCTAGCACTGGAGCCCACAGGCTCTTTGGTGGGGCTAATGGCAGACTCTGGGAGGGCTCACACCAATGAGCACTTCCCAGAACCCCTGCCACCAGTGCCCCCATCCCCTTGGTGAGCCACAGCCACCCCCCACCTCTGCATGCAACCCCCCAACACCAGCAGGTACATCTGGTTCAGTCTCCTATGGGGTCACTGCTCCTTCCCCCTGGGTCCAGGTGAGCACACTTTTTTGTGTGCCCTCCAAGAGTGGAGTTTCTGTTTGCCCCAGTCCTGTGGAGGTCCTGCAATCAAATCCTGCTGGCTTTCAAAGTCTGATTCTCTGGGGATTCCTCCTCCCGTTCCTGGACTCCCAGGTTGGGAAGCCTGATGTGGGGCTCAGAACCCTCACTTTAGTGAGTGGACTTCTGTGGTATAACTGTTCTCCAGCTTGTGAGTCACCCACCCAGCATTTATGACATTTGATTTTAATGCAATTGCGCCCCTCCTATCACCTCATTGTGGCTTTTCCTTTGTCTCTGGATGTGGGATGTCTTTTTTGGTGAGTTCCAGTGTCTTTCTGTCGATGATTGTTCAGCAGTTAGTTGTAATTCTAGTGCTCTTGCAAGAGGGAGTGAGCGCACGTCCTCTTACTCTGCGGTCTTGATCCTATATCTCCACTGCTTTTTCCAACTATGAGTATCTAAAAATATTTTACTTTCAAAAGTAGCTCTTTGCCTTTTTCCTAATTTTTTTTCTCCTTTGTTTAGAAATTAATTCTAGTGTGAAGTGGTAAAATACATAGTCTGTAAAACAAGGTATGGTTCTTTGTCAGTAAAAACATTTTCCCCTGAAATTTTCATTTGTTATATGTGACAATAGCTATACTCTAATAATTTACCTAGAATATTCCAAAATTATGTGACCATTTACACTTCTCAAACAATAGATTTTTTTTCTGTCATGTATTATAGCTGAATTGGTTATAAATAAGGAGCTATGAGAATGAAATTTATAGAAGCAAGAAATTATAACCAAATATACATAGCACTATTCAACAAATTCCTGCCAATTACTCCAATAACCATTTTACTTTCTACTTAATTTTTCTCTTTTCACACATTTCTTGTTCTTTTATTTTTTTCATTTTAAAAACTATGAATTAAGTATGATTTGAAAAAATGGTAAATATCAATTTCAAGTGAATGGAAAAAAATAACACTTGTTTTTATCATATAGTTTTTTTTTAGGTCTGAAGAAATGTTTAATTGAAATAAATCTGAGAATGACACACCAAAGTCTTTTTTATTTTTCCTTTCATTCCTTTTTTGAAAGCTTTGACACAAAAGATCCCATTGTTATTAATATCTATGTGTTATTCTTCCACTTGTCAACCTGCTATGTTAAAGTGAAAATAATTGGTAATTGAAGGATTGAAATATCAAAGATCATCTCTGTTAGGTACTTTAACAAATAAATGTTCATTTCTAATATCTGACTCATTAATATATGGCTTTTGTTAAAGAAAAATAGTTTTATGTGTTGTTTGTTTTTATTTATATATTCTCTCAGGTGCGTAAATTTATCTCTTTACCAAAAGATAATTACTATTCTAAATAAGTCAGACTTTTCCACAACTTTGAAAGAATACTTTGGTCAAACAAAGTAATGATAGGTAGGCAAATGGGTATAATTGGTACCTTTGGGCACTTGATGCAATTGATAGCTAAAAAAGGCATGCCCACACCATCAGCCTCTTATTTCCTATTTCCTTCATGTCTGCATCCAAGGTAGAAGGTCCTGTAGAGTGTATTCCCAACTTCTCATTCATCAGCTGCTCTGGGTTACCTGCCCCCTGACAGGGCCCACATTTTGGGCTATCCATGTCTTATGTGCTCGTACATTTCTTCTCCTACTGCTTGTCTGCATGCCAAAAGTTGGATGTTTTATTCCCAAAAACATTTATGTCAGATGTAATTGTTACTGTAGCCAGATAATTTAAATAACTATCATGTAAAAGTGATAAGTGAGTATAAAAGTTAAAAAAAAAGAAAGGATTTCTTAGAAAACAAAAGAATGGTTCTGAAGGAAGTGATAAGTGTAAGCTGATAAAAAGGCTGATGAATTTGATCTGTAAAACACCTGTAAGAGATTTTTTGGGGGAGGGAAGGGTGTGAGTATCTGTATACATATTACTTTTTATGGATTTTCAACTAATTGGTCTATTTTTAAAAAGCAACATTGGAAACCATAGACTGTATGCTATGCAAAAAGAAACTATGCTAACAAACAAAATTCAGCAGTACACTGACAGGATCATATAAAATGAAGTGGGATTCATTCCAAGGATGCAGGGATGTTTCAACATCCCCAAATTGAGTCATGTGATACAGCACATTAACACAATTAAGGATAAAATTTATATGGTCATCTCAGTAGATGCAGATAAAGCATTTGACAAAATTCAATATCTATTTATGATAAAAATTCTCAACAGAGTGGGTATAGAGGCAATGTACTTCAACATAATATAGGCCACACATGACAGGCCTACAGCTAGCATCACACTCAGTGGTGGCAAAATGAAAGCTTTTCTTCTGATATCAGAAATAAGATGAGGATGCACATTTCACCACTTTTAATCAACAGAGTATTGGAATTCCTATCCAGAGCTTTTAGGCAAGAAATAAATAACAGGCATCTAAATGGGAAAGAAAGAAGCAAAATTGTCTCTATTTGCAAATGACATGATAGTATATATAGAAAACCCAAAAGACTATCAAAAACCTATTAAAACTAATTTTAAAATTCAGTAACTTTGTAGGACAGAAATTAATATACATAAATCACTTGCATTTCAAAACACTGACAGCAGACTATCAGAGAGAGAAATAAAACAGTCTCATTTACAATAGCATCAAAAAGAATAAAATACCTAGAATTAAATTTAACCAAGGAGGTGAAAAATTTATACATTGAAAACTACATGACATTGGTGAAAGAAATTGAATAAGATACAAATAAATAAAAAGATATTCCACGCTCATGGACTGGAAGAATTAATCTTGTTAAAATGTGCATACTACCCAGAGCAATCTATGGATTCAATGCAATGCCTGTTAAGATTCCAGTGGTATTTTTTACAGAATAGGAAAAACAATCCTAAATTTGTATAGAACTACAAAAGACCCTTAATAGCCAAATTTGCTGCTGAACATTTTCTAGGGGTAAAACTCCATGTTATCAGGTAGATAAATGTTTAATTAAGAAACAAATAAATTCTATTCCAAAATGGTGGTTAACATTTTACACTCACAAAAAATATGTGCAGCTTCTAGTTTCGGCCTGTATTTGCCAGTATCAATTGTCTTTTTTTTTAATGTTCTTTTGATGGTGTGAAATAGGATCTTATTGCATTTTTTCATGCATTTTCATCTTATGACTTGGGGAATTTTTCATATTTTCACAAGCCACTAGTATGCCTTACATTGTGAAATACCTGTTTAAGAGTTTTGCACATAGCAAGAGTACTTTATTCCTAACATCAATTATTTGCCATACATATAGGGAATAATTTCTTCCAGCCTGTAGCTTAAAATTTCATTTTTTTATATTTTGCAGCTTGATTAGGAGAAAACTTTAACTGCTACTGCATTTTTTACAAATGGAAGACTTGTGACAACCCTAGGTTGAGCAAGTCTATCAGCACCATTTTCTCAAGAGTGTTTGCTCACTTCGTGTCTCTGTGTCACATTTTGGTAATTCTCACATTTCAAACTTTTAAATTATTCTTTGTTATGGCAATCTTCTTACAACATCAACCTCCCAATTTTCTGCCCACAGGGTTTGGTGGAAGCAAGTGTTAGTGAGAACTTTTTCCTTCTCTTTCCTTTCTTTTAGTTAACTCAGTACTGTTTCCCGTAGTGGTGCACCAATTGACATTTCCGCTGACTGTGTACCAGAATTCTCTTTTTCTCCACATCCTCACCAGGATTTCTTATTTGTGCCCTTTCTGATGACAGACATTCTGACAAGTGTGAGGTGATATCTCCTTGTGCTTTTTGATTTGCATTTCTCTTATGATTAGTGATGTTGAACATCTTTTCACACCCCTGTCGACCATCTGTATGTCTTTTGAAAAATGTCGATTCAGTTCTTCTGCCCATTTTTTAATCAGGCAGGTTTTTTTCATATTGAGTTGTTTATATATCTTGGATATTAACCCCTTATTGGTCATATCATTTGCAAATATTTTCTCCCATTCAATGGGTTGTATTTTTGTTTTGTTGATGATTTCCTTTGCTGTGCAAAATCTTTTAAGTTTAATTAGGTCCCATCTGTTTATTTTTGCTTTTGTTTCCTTTGCCTTAGAAGACTATTCCAAAACCATATTATTATGATTTATGTCAGAGTGTTCTGCCTATGTTTTCTTCTAGGAGTTTGATGGTTTCCAGACTTACATTTAGGTCTTTAATCCATTTTGAGTTTAGTTTGTGTGTGATACAAGACTGATTTGTAAGAATTGTTACCTTCTGCTAGCACTTGTCAGAGGTCCCAGAGTCTCTCAGCTATAGGAGCCCAGGAGTAAGCAGTGTCTAGCCAGTGGAGAGCTCCATTTATATGTCAAACTATGTGGGCAGAAAAACTGTTCCTTCTTCCTTCTAGGTTCTTTGGCTTGTCTAATAATTAATTTGACATAAGACAGATTAACACAAGAAAAAGAAATTTAATTTTGTACATACAGGAATCCCATAAAAATATGAGACTCAAAAAAGTGAGAAAAGCAGAAAAGTTTTATACCTTTTAAACAAAGAAACAATAAAGTTTTATACCTTTTAAACAAAGAAACAATAAAGTAAAGAATTGATAAGACAAAGAGGTTTGGGCTTAGTGTAGTAAAGAGGTGAGGAAGTAACTAAATTTGTTTAGGCAGCCTTCTCAGTTCTAGATTCCATGTCTCTGGTACCAAGGAATGCTTTCTCCCCTCCTAGTGCAAGGAATGTACCTTTCACTTGGAAGATTTAGCTCCTGCTTTCAGGGAGATCTGTTTCTCAAATACCTTTAATTCAAAATAATCAGTATTCCAAAATGATATATTTCAGGGTGACATATTCTGAATGCCTACATCTGAAATTCAGATACAGCCTTTAAGCTTAACAATATATAGAATACTGGAATAAATTTAACTTTATTATCTACATGTGAATCAGTTTTTCAGTTTTTCATAGATTTAACTTTGTGTCCTGAATGTGAGATGTTACAAGGGTTATGCTTTGAGTTAATGCTGTTCAATGAATGTAAAGTTATAGAAATAAATAAATTCTAGATATTTGCTATGCATTGCAGTGCTTATAGTTAACAGTTTGGTGTTGTGCACTAAAAAGTTTGTTAAGAGGGTAGATTTTATGTTAAGTATTCTTACCATATACACACATACAAAGCAAAAGGGCACAAGGAAATTTGGGAGAGATGGATATGTTTATTACTTTAATAATGGTGATAATATCACAATTTTGCATGTGTCCAGACCCATAAGATTAAATGTGTGCAGTTTTTGTATATCCATTATACTTCAGCGAGTCTGGAAAAAATGACTCAAATGTGCATTTTATAAGACAGAGTAAAAAAGTGTCATATCTAAGTGTAATAATAGGGCAACTAGCATGAAGAATTCTTTAATTTAAAAAAAATCAGCATACCACATACAGCATGAAGATAAATTTTTTAACTTTTTAAAATTTTTATTTATTTATTTTTATTTATTGGCTGTGTTGGGTCTTTGCTGCTACATGCTGGCTTTCTCTAGTTGCAGAGAGTGGGGTCTACTCTTTTTTTTTTTAATTAATTATTTTTATAGCTCTTTATTGGAATATAATTGCTTTACACTGCTGTGCCAGTTTTTTCCTGTACACCAGAGTGAATCAGCTGTATTTATACATATATCCCCATATGCCCTCCCTCCCGCGATTCCCTCCCACTGTCCCTATCCCAGCCCTCTAAATCATCACCCATGTAGGGAGATCAACTCGATGATGGGGGACTACTCTTCATTGCAGTGCTCAGGTTTTTTATTGCAGTGGCTTCTCATGTTGTGGAGCACAGGCTGTAGGCACCCAGGCTTCAGTAGTTGCAGAGCATGGGCTCAGTAGTTGTGGCTCACGGGCTCTAGAGCACAGGCTCAGCAGTTGTGCCGCACGGGCTTAGTTGCTCTGAGGCATGTGAGATCTTCCCGGACCAGGACTCAAACCCGTGTCCCCTGCATTGGCAGGAGGATTCTTAACCACTATGCCACCAGGGAAGCCTGAAGATAAACTTTTTTATTCAACTTCTCAATATACTCCCCCTAATTTGACAAGTTGTGATGTGCCAAAATAAAATGTATTTAGAGCCTTCCAGAAATAAAGAATACAGAACAAATGAAATGATCGAATAAGCAAAAGATGGAAGAACACAAAATTTTACCCACAAAATAGAAGACATACAAAGGTACCGATAAAAATATCTTTAAATGATATGATAATTTATGAATTAGAAAAAACGTTATTTCAGAGAGACTAAATAGGTAAGGGGTTATACTTTAACTAGATTAAGATTGAATTAATTAGATGAGGTCACTGAAGGAGTCTTATTTGGGCTGAGATATGGAAGATGAGAGGGGAAGAATGTGACACTGTCTTGACTGTAGGTGGGATAGACGTCTGTATGAATGAGTTCATTGAGGAATAGAGTAGTAAATAAATGACTTCATAATGAGAATTTATATTGATCCAGTTCTGCAAAAAATATGCAGGATTTGGATAGAGAAAGGGCAACAGGGAGGGCTTCCCAGATTGGATCAATAATGTTAGTAGCATCAACCTGCCACAAGTATTCTTAAATAAAATTATTTGTTCTGCTTTCAATTTCATTTATCCAGTAATTTTCTACTCACCTAATGTTAAATTCTGCAAATCACCTGATCTCCCTCGTTTGTCACATTCACTTTTGATTCTCTCTTAACCCATTAAGCTAACATCTAACACTGTGAATTCAAAAATCTGATGCAGCTTCACTACAGTCAGGTAAGATGTAAGGCCAGTCGGGCAAATGCACCCCCACTTCTTTTTTATGGCTTTGAAATAGCTTTTGTCTAGAAAGATGTATTATTATACAAAGATCTATTTGGCAATTTATGGTTGGCTTTTTATCTATTCAATTGTTCCCTGGTATTCTTAGAATAGAAAAGGGAACCTTTTAAGAATAATAACATGCCAATTATCTTTAATTACTCTCTAGCTCTTTTGGTTAAAAAAAAAAACCTCATTTTAGGTTTAGTTTGTATCTGAATAGAACATTTCATATTTGAACCCCTTAATGGAAAGGCTTTCTTATTTTCTATGATGTTCTTTTCTGTTTAATGTATTCTCTAAATTTAACACATTATTTAAAGTGCCATCCATCTACCTGATCAACTTAAAAAGATGGAGAAGCACACAATTAAAGCATATTATCTATATTTTATTCCAGTAATGTTTCCATTTTCATGATCAAATAAATGTTGACTGTAAAATATGTATTTTAAAATCTGTCCTTTTTATATAATACTTTCTATGGAAATTGGAATGAAGCAGGTAATATAAGCAAGATAGAGAGTAAAATTATGTATATTATTTTCCTGATTTAAACTCTCATACCTTTAAGTAAAAAAAGTAATAAATAGAAAAAAAAGTTATCAACTTTGAAGGACTAGAGAGAAAGAGAAAACGAAGAATAAAATAGAAAATAACTAGGAATTTTAGCTTTTTATCCAGAAATTTAGGAAATATTGAAACTTAGCCCATAACTTTTACATTATACATTTCATTTACTCCCAGATGTACATTAAAAATTTATAAAATTAATAAGGCAAATTTGGGCTTATGAAGTATGTGTTTAAATGTAAAAAGTTCATTTAGATTTTTTTCCATAACATCTTATGGAAAAACCCAAATGAACTTCTTGGCCAACCCAATATATGCTATTTGATCAATATAGAAAATGGACAGCAGTTTTCTTATAGTCAAGTATTCTGCTCCCAAACTATTTTTTTAATTAAAGAAAATAAAAATTCTGAAAGCTTATTGTCCTAGCTTAAGCTGCTATAAAAACTATATACTGGGTGGCTTAAACAACAGAAATTTATTTCTCACAGTTCTAGACACTAGGAAGTCAAAGGTCAATGTGCCAGCAGATTTGGTTCCTGGTGAGAGCTCACTTCCTGTTTTGCAGACAGCCAATGTTTTTGTTGTTTGTTTGTTTTATTTTATTTTTGTATGTTCACATGTGGAGAGAGATCATCTCTCTCACGTCGCTTTTAATAAGGGCACCAATCTTATTCATGGGATCCACCATCATGACTTAATTACCTCCTAAATGCCCTACCTCATTTGGGGTTTGGGAGTACAATATATGAATTTTGGGGAGACACAAAATCCAGTCCACAGCACTATGTAGCAAGATGTAGTCTAAATCCAAGAATTAGCATTTTCTAATAGTACATTTTTTAAAATGCTCCTAGAGTAAAATGCCATGTACATCTCTTCTTGGGATTGATCTTGCTTCATTGATGGAATCATCTTATGCCACATACTTTGAGTCTTATTAAGGAGAACTGTTTTACAACAATTCCTAGTTCGACTGCTCACATAGAAATTCGGCCTTGTGTCTCCTGTTTCTGATCATGTGACTATTTAAAGTCATTAAAAATGTGTTATTTTAGTATGTGAAATGTATTGGTAGGTTATGTAAATGGTAAATGCTACTTTAAAATATATTACATTTCATAGAAGTAGTACTTAGATGTCATATTTATTGTGAAAAATTAAGAAATAGCTAAGGTTACTGTTGTCACCATCTAAATGAGTTTTGAAGTAGCAATATATCATATGAGAAACTAGAGAAGGGAAGCTAGTCCGCAAAAAACAGACAAACAAAATTTGACATGGAGTGTTTTTTATTAGACATTCATACTAAAAATAAAGCCACAAAATTTGCCTCTTACCTCTATAGAGAAAATATAGAATAGGATAGTACTGAATGAATACTACTTAGAAAATCTAATGCAAAACTAAGATAGTCATCAAGTATAAAAATATAGTTAATTTCTAAGAAATAGTGAAACCCACACATAACAGTAGTAACTGACAGTTTAGTAGAATCCAAAACTATTCCCTGCAAAGATGGAGGGAAAAATTGCTGAACACTCAGTTAAAATCAGAGGACTGGGATTGAATCTCAGTAAAATGGGATTGCTTTACACCTGGGCTACCTCTCTACAGCTGTATCTAACCTGCACAAAGTCTTACCTAAAATCTTCTAACAATGTTAAATATATCAAACCAATAGTTTTGTTCTGTCTTTGTTGTTTACTAAATACTTTCACAGTTTCAGTGTATGTAAAAAGAGACAGATCCAGAGAGGAATAAAGGAAGAATAAAATAGGCAATTATTATAAAGTATTGTCAGGAGAAAGACACTGCATAGGATAGTCTCAGAAACATCTTTACTGATCACCTTGATCAAAGTGAATAATCACTGAATGTCATCAGCATTTTGTCCTTTAGCAGATCCCATGTTACATAAGCAAACTTTGTGTATATATATTATATATATATTTGCATATATATATATAATACTTATATAACACACATAATCAAATAGTACACATATGATTAGTACTGATTTCAGCACTTTTTTATATTAGTTTATTAGCTTTCATTCTGTTCCAAAATGTGTTAAATATATAGAGAATATAAGGAGATTAACTATCACTCAGAGATTCTACTAGTCTAATTAACAGTAGCTTTTTCATAAGTGGTATAGTACATGCAGTTAGAATATGTATTCTGTCTGGAATTTACTAAAGATGGATTGAAGTAGGTTGAATTGACGAACTGTTTTTTGTTTGTTTATTTTTGCTGCGTTGGGTCTTCATTGCTGCACATAGGCTTTCTCTAGTGGCGAGAGAGGGCTACGCTTCGTTGTGGTGCTAGGGCTTCTCATTTTGGTGGTTTCTCTTGTTGCGGATCACGGGCTCTAAGTGCATGGGCTTCAGTAGTTGCAGCATGTGGATTCAGTAGTTGTGGTTCTCGGGCTCTAGAGTGCAGGCTCAGCAGTTGTGGTGCACGGGCTTAGCTGCTTTGAGGCATGTGAGATCTTCCTGGACCAGGGATCAAACCTGTGTTCCTTGCATTGGCTGGTGATTCTTAACCACTGCACCACCTGCAAAGTCCCCACATTTAACATTTTGAGTCCTATAGCTGATGTCAAAATTTTCCTCAGAATTTTATTTTCTGTTCTTGGTTGAAATGTCCATGTAAATCTAAGTTTCAGATTCTTTCTTTACTTTTAATTTAGAATCCATTTTTTATATTGCTATAATTTAAAAATTTCTGAAAAGTATGGGCCAAAAATATGAAAGCCATAAAAGTATAATTTCACCTTTGTAATATATACACCAAAACATCATTACTACCTTGAACTGTTTAAGCAGTGATATTTAATAAAATAAAGTTGTTAGGCTTATATCTTTTGAAGATAAAATCAAAGTAAACCATTAATCAAATTCAGTAGATATTAAATTTAAAATAATATATGGTATTCAGATACTGCTTACGAGTAATAGTAATTTGAACTCTTAGGAAATTAAATTCATTTAACCAAAAGGCCATATTTAACATACTGTGTGATGAAATTAAGAATGAAATTCTAGCCTATTAATCATGCAGAAGATTGCAATTATATTTTGTTATTTTCCTGAAAGTTTCAAATTATACTATTAACTCCTCTTTCACTCAAGTCCATAATATTATTTCAGTTATAAAACAAAAGAAAAGTATGAGATTATAAATGCTTTGAAACAGATTTTGTATCTATAAAAATAAAAGTTTGAACAACTGTATTTTTTAAACTGTTGTAATAGTTACATATGTAATTTCTCTGGGAATGCATAGTACAGTGTTTCACATACTATGTTTGTACTAAAACCAAAACAAGGATATTCTTTAGCAGAACATTGAATAGCTGTGTGCCCAAAGAAGCAAGGGAATTTCTATCGAAACTTTGAATAAAAAATAAAATGCTTTTAAAGTATCTACAGTATAGAAAATTTTAACAAAAATTTAATCTACGTTACCATATATAAGAGATATACTTCAACCATGGTTTTGATATAATGCCAGGGAGTGAACTGACCTACAGGCACTACAGTTGCACTCTGACAAGTTAAGGAGAATTTTAAAGATTGAACTGAGACTGAGAAAGGAATCCTGGAGTTCCTTTATTTCAGAATTCTATATATAATGTTGAATCTAGGGAAGTTTCTTTTAAGAGTTTTGAAACAAAAATGTCCCAAGAGCTATACTTAAGAAAAGGAGAAAAGCAGAAGAGGTCTCAGGTGAAGTAACTGAATTTTGCATAATATAGGCACCCAGAAATCTCAGCATCAATTTATTACTTTATATATTGAAGTTTTTTCCAAATAAATGACTAATATAAATGTTTTTCAAAAAATAGTGACTCATTTTTCAGCTAGTCTAAGGTTTTAAGCTGTCAGGTTAAGATGCTTATGGTGGGAAATAACACATATGACCCAGGAATGTACGGGAAAGAAGTTATTTGACAGGTGCATAAAATTATTTAACAACCTTGAAAATATATATGTTCTTTAATAGTAGAAGGATATGATATAAACAAATGAAAAAGTATCAGTGTTTTTGTTTTGCATTGTTGGATAACAAATTATTAAAAAGCTAGTGGCTTGAAACAGCATACCTGTATTATTTCAGTTTCCATAGGTCAGTAGTCTGAGTATGCTCAGCTGGGCCCTGTACTTAGGAGCTCACAGTTTTGCAGTTAAGAGGTTGTCCAGGGCTAAGGTCTCATCTGAGGCTTGGGGTCTTCTTCCAAGCTTAATCATGCATGTGATATATCCTCATATTCATAGGTTTCTCCAAAATTAAGGAGAGGGTGTTACAGAGAATAGTAACACCAGGAGGTGAGAATCTTGGAGACCATTTTATAATTCTGCCTACCATGGTCAGGAATTTTTAGGGCATCTAAGACGTTACCCTAACTGTAAACTAACTGCTAATCTGCCACAGTTTTGTGATGCTGGGAAGAGATGACACAAGATCCCTAAGTCAGAGATAAAGGATGTTATTACTCACAAATGAGAGATGGCTGTGTTTTATGATTGTATTGGTTCCCCTTCACACCCCAAACTATTCAGGGTTACATGGGATGTTCCAGGTAGATGCTGCACACACTGGGGTTTTGCGCCATGGCTGAGGAATCTCTCACAGAAAGGCTACTAGGACTCATACCTAGTCTTTGCCCTCTAGGAAGACATCTTCACTATCCTGGTCAGAAAACAAACCGTCCCTCTGCTCTGACAAAAGGCACTAACTCTGTCTTCCAAGGCTGTTTCCTAGACAATCATCCTTGAAAATATTGGAACTAAAGTTCTCAATGTCCCTTGCTCTAAAGACACACAGAAATGCAAGAGACCCATAGAAACTTCTTTCTCAAGAGCAAGCCTCGTCAATATACCAAAAGTATATCTACATTTTTTCAGAATTAATTTTTAGGTTAAAAATCATATCAAAATAATTTGCTTGCCTTTTGTTTTATTTTAAAAAAATAAGGTTTGTTTTTCATTTTTTTTCCACACATTAAAATATTTCCTGAGAGAAAGGAACATACTATATGAAAAACAACCAAATAGCTAAAATTTTATCTTTATTTGGTATTAGCTTTATGATAATTGTAGTTTAGAAAGATTATACTTATGACCAATTATTACATCTACTAAGAAGTGAAACTGGTATTCAAATTAAGGTTTGTTGAATTATAAAATCGATGCTCATTTTTTGTTGATTTATCCACTTCCGCTCTGTAAACACCATGAGTTTAAATATATGACATCAAGAAAACACACAGAAGATTAATGTGAAAAAATAAATAGCCACCCCAGACATTTCTTAACAAATTTCTCAGTGCTGGGGGGAAGTGAGTAGGTTTTAAAAGCTTAAAAATAAAATCATAATGAATTTCTAGCTGCTCTTTTTTTTGTTTTTAAATACATCTTTTTTGTGGTAACAGAGCATTTCTAAAATCAGTAGATTTTTTTTAGGGTAGTTTTAGGTTCACAGCAAAACTCAGGTGAAAATACAGAGATCTCCCATATACTTCCTGCCTCCCCACACAAATCGCAGTCCTTCCCCATTAGCAACATCCCTCACCAGAGTGGTACGTTTGCTACAGTTGATGAGCCTACACGGACACATCATTATCATCCAAAGTTCATAGTTTACATTAGCATCCACTTTGGTGTTGGGCATTCTGTGGTTTTGGACAAGTGTATAATAACATGGTTCCATCATTATAGTATCACACAGAATAGTTTCACTGCCAACCACTGATCTTTTTACTGTTTCCTGAGTTTCTTTCCTTTCCTGAATGTCATATAGTTGTAATAATACACTGTGTAACCTTTTCAGATTGGCTTCTTTGACTTAGCAATAGGCACTTATGGTTCCTCTGTATATTAACATAGCTTGGTAGCTCATTTCTTTTTAGAAGAGAATGATGTTTATATTAATGGCTACATCATAGTTTATTTATGCATTTACCTATGGAAAATTTGGTTGATTCCAAATTTTCACAGTTGTGACTAAAGCTTCTTGTGCAGGTTATTTTGTGAAAGTAAGTTTTCAACTCATCTGGGTAAATACCAAGGAGTGAAATTACTGGATCATAGGCCAAGAGTATGTTTAGTTTATAAGAAACTGCCAAAATGTCTTCCAAAGTGGCTACACCACTTTGCATTCTCACCCAACGATGAATGAAAATTCCTGTTGCTCCACATTCTTAACACAGATTTTTAAAAAATAAACACACACATACATATCAATGCAAAGCTTTCTGTTGGTCTTTCCTTACATGCTACATTTCACCAAAAGAATATAGATAAGAAAATAGGTTAGAAATAAATATGCCAATGTTTCAATTATTGTTTGTTCATTATTTAGTTTTATGTTAAAAACATAGATAGAAGATATAGATAGATAGCTCTACTGAATGTTTTAATACATTCTCCCACAAATAAAAGTAATGCATGTTTAGTCAAAATGCAGGTTAACTTTTATTTTAAAAGTATTAATTATTATGTTATTCTCAATAAAATATAAATTGAAAAGAATGTATTTACCATGCAGTTGTGCACATCACCCCCAGAATAATTAGAAAATATTGCATTCAGAGCACTTTTTAATGTACAGTTTCTTTCAAGAATGAGTCTAATTAGTCACTTGATAAGCTGATAACTATGTATTGAGCATCAGCTATGCTGTACTTTTTAATCTTGACTGATATGGACATGAACACTGCTCAGAAATCCTTTTTAGTAACCTAGCACTTGAAATATATTTGTCACAGAAAAATCTGCTCGAATTTATTACTTTAAAAAATTATTTGATATTAATTTGATGGATCAGAATGTTAATCTGATATAACTTTTTTACTTGCTTTATACTAATATTTCTGTTAATTGTATCATGATGACATGACAATTTGACATAAAATTATTGACCATAATAAGGTCTACTTTAGGCTAAATGATTATTTGTCTCTAAATGAAATTAAATACAAATTAGGTTACAAGCATTTGCAGACCTTTGAACTAGTAAAAGACCATCACAATCATCTCTGTTTTCTTTTGTTTTCTACTTTACAGAACCAATTTTCACATGTTCATGCTTGATCTGATTGCTCAGACTGAAGAAGAGAATCTCTTTTAAATGAGAGTACTGGTGTGTAGTTAACTAGCTCTGAACCAATGGGATACATTGGCATTTATATAAAGTGTGGATAAATTATATTCAGACAAAAATATAGTATGATAATTTTACCACATGCTGCATGTTATATGTTAAGATAAATTTGTTTGCTTTGTCAATAACTATGCTGAGACTATTCACACAGATGAGGTCAACTATATACACACACACACACACACACACACACATATTTGTGTATTTAGAGAATATGCTCTACAAGATGTATTTCTCATTATTAACTTCTAGTCATTATCTTCCAGCAGTTTTTAGAAATAAATGACATTTTTTACCAGAAGGGGAAAATGAAGAGAAGAAAATAATCAGGTTATAAACCCTGCAAGAAAAGAGTATTTTGTCTCTGTTTTTCACTGATATGTCTCAAGTACTGTAATAGTATCTGGAGCATTGTAGGTACATACATGAATATGTTTTAGAGAATTTATTTAAAAAGTATTTGCCCAGAATAAAATATGTAAAATTTAATGGAACCAAGAAAAGAAAGAATGATTTTTTTTTAATGGCTACACCTGGACATAGTCTAATAAAATTTCATAATGTTAAAGGAAAAGGAATACATCTTAAAAACCGTCAAAGAAAATTATCTACTACAGAAAAATAAGTCCAGTAGCATCAAATTTTTTGTATCTGAGTGAATATTATTTCTGTCTAAACATGTACAAAGTACTTGTCAAAATTTATCACGTAGAAAGCTACAAAAATTCTAATAAATTTAATAAAGTAGAAATATCACTTTATCTAACTTTATTTAAAACACGTCTAGTATATATGCTAACCATTGTTTCTCTAATTGATAAACAGCTAATAAACAAAAGTATTGTCAACTATAAATTGGCACTTGCCATCTACCTCTACTACAATGATTAAATCACATGTGCTGCTGCAGCTGTTGAGGGGAATCCAGGGTGGAGACCAGGAAAGAGGCACTCTATGCTTTGAAAAATGGGCAGACCAGGTGTTCAGATAGTTAGATGTTTTCAAGAGCTGATTTTATGAGCCCAACCCTTGCATCTCCTCATATCTAGAAAAGCACGAAACCCCTATATGGTGACGTCTGCTCCTCGTGACTAGCAGAAACCCCCTACAAAAAAATGTATTCGACTGCATGTACTCCTCTTTTACCAAGAATACATATATACTAATTTAACCCCCTGCCTCTTTGGAACAGTTTCTCAGAGTTATCTGTGATGCTATCTCCCTGGCTGCAGTCCTCATTTTGCCCCAAATAAACTCAACTCGCAACTCCCACGTGGTGCTTTTTTTTTTAAGTCGACAGTATATGTGTTGTCTTTAATTCATAATTAGTATTTGGTTTCTTAAGAAAAAAATATTTTGTTTTTATTTAAACCATATGAATCTATATTTATTTGCACTTCTTGATAAACGGCCAAGTAATTTCTTTAAATACAGGTATGCTGAACGGAACCCCATATCATCTTTCTTCCATCACCAAAAACCATGGTGTTTCATCATTAATTTCTAGTTTCAGCTTTCTTGGAGTACAACTAGGTATTGAAGATTCTTGTGAAGCAATCTTAAGGCAAAAATCCTAGTGGAAGTTTAATTTCTTCTCCCTTTTTTGTCTTCTAATGTTCTCCTTCATTCATTTCATCAAGTTAACATTATTGAATGTTTCCAAAGTTTTCAGTTCACTTTTAGCATAGAAATAATAGCTCTCTTCTCTTTTAATTCTTATACTTATGTGACGATTCATTTGTCTATTGTCTGGCTAAATAACAAGCTTTGTGAGGTTAAATAAGATGACAGCTTAGTTCAGTGCTGTAAATTCAATGACTAGTACAAGGTCTCTCATATAATTAATTCAAAAAGTGTTTGTTGAATAAATAAATAAGTATATATGGCACAAAAAGTATCAGGCTGGAATAAACCTACCAAACTACTTCTTTAGAGGAGGGAAAGGGGATTGGGATTAGTAAACATGAATTTGGAGGGGATCATGAGCCTAAGTAACAAGGACTAATAAGGGCGAGGGTCTGCGGTCTCACCAATTATATTTGAATTCAGACACTTTTACTTACTAGCCTTGTTATCTTTGGCAAATTTTCTAACCACTGTAGTCCCAGTTTTCTAAACTGTAAAGTGAGGATAGTGATAGTAACTAACACGTTGATGTATCATTAGCATTGAATGAATTAATTTATTTAAAGCACTAAATCTTGTCTAACACATAATAAGTACTCAAAAAGGTTTGCTATTTTAATATACACTTTTTTGTATAACTTTTTATAAGTTGATTTTAAGTCAGTTTTTTAAATTTGTGAATTAATTTTATCATTTTAAAACTAATAATATTTAACTTTAATAAATTGCAAGTAAATATTGTTAAAAATTGGACACATCACTGTTACTGAATCATTTTAGATATTAATATATTGTGTAAAATTATTTTCAAATGTTCTATTATACTGGCAGTTGTCTGTCGATTGCTATATGTGCTATATTGGTGCATATTTTAGAAAAGGTTAGGTAATATATACACAGAAAATTGCAAAGCTAAATAAAGAAGTTCATTTCCTGAATATATCAAGTACACCTATTAATCTCTCATCATATTTCTCAACACTGGCTGAAGTTTTGAAGGTAAGCTATTTTGAAGAATGAGGAAGTTAAATGTAGATACACATAAATCCTACAAAATCTTATATAATCCTAAAGTAATTGGGAAAAACACAGAATTTTTATTGTTTTTTGTGGGTTGCACTGACTTTTTAAATCCATTTATTCAGCTTTTCCAAAGGGCAGCATTTCTCAATGTAAAAATATAATTTAGAAGTAAGTAAGAAGAAATGGACAACCCATAATAAAAACTAAACTTAAATCTTAGGGTATCTGGCAGATATATTTACTTTTAGTGTCCTAGGAAGCAAAGTGGAATGAAACATTCTTTAATTGAATATATTTTAGAAAGTATAGATGAATATATTTCATATTTAGTACTTGTTCCAGTGTGATCTATTTGCTGAAAATTGTTTCTATATTGAAAAAAATTATCATCTTCAACATATTACATATGAAAAAATAGTGAATGAAAGGAAGATGCTGGCTTGACAGAAGGTGCTGAAGTTGCCATGTGGCTAAAGTATTGCCTTATGGAATCCTGATTAACCTAGATCAAATAGGAGAGGTGGAGAAGAGATGTACTGAAACTTTATTTTTGTCTCTTCTCTTGGCCTGGATCTTTTTTTTTGTACAGCTCTCCAAAAAGAATCTGTCCCTCGTAACTGTCACAGTTGTATTCGTCTGTTTTCACTTAATTATTAGCAGCGTTATGGTGATGATTGTGTGTGTGTATTTGTGTTTTCTGAGGTTATGACTGTGTCTCAGTCTTAGGCAGGCACTGTGACCTATGTCTTGGTGTGGCCTCCACTGATGTTTCACACCTCCTTCAAATGCACAGATTATCTTAGCCTGTATGCCTATTCCTCAACCAGAGATAGAGCTATTTTGCTGTTGTTTTCCCTTGTTTCCCTCTCCTAACTGCAGAGGGGTTTCAGTGATGCCCTGCAGCTAGAAACTGATAATTTTGTTGCCCTTCCCTGTGATGATTAATTTTCTGTGTCATCTTGACTGGGCCACGTGGTGCCCAGGTATTTGGTCAGACATTGTCCTGGGTGTGTCTATGTGGTTGTGGTTTGTTTATTGGTTGGTTGGTTGCTTTTTTTTTTTTTTTTTAAGTGAGAATAACTACTTAATTGGCAGAATGAGTAAAGCAGGTTCTTATCCCTAATGAGAGTGGTCCTTATTCAATCAGTAGAAGGCCTGAAGAGAACACAAAGGCTCACCCTTCTGCAAGTAAGAGGGAACTCTTCCTTCTCAAGTGTTTGAGCTGGGACATCACTCTTTTCCTGCCTTTGTACTCAAGTGAAAACATGGGACTGTCTTGGTCTCCAGCCTGCCAGGTGGCTGGAGACTATAACTTAAACATCAGCTCTGTTGATTCTCAGGCCTTCAGCTTAGTCTGGAACAATGCCATCAGCCCTCCTGCATCTCTAGCTTGCCAGCTGCAGACCTGGGGACTTCTCAGCCTCCATAATTTTTTTTTTAATTGAAGTAATTAAAAAAAATTAATCAGCAAAATTATTCAGTTTCACATAAATATATATCTCCAATGATATTGTACAGAGTTCCCTGTGCTATAGAGTAGGTCCTTGTTTATTTATATATAGTGGTATGTATCTGTTAATCCCAAATTCCCAATTTATCCCTCCCCCTCCTTTTCCCTGTGGTAATCATAACTTTATTCTTTATGTCTATGAGTTTATTTCTGTTTTGTAACTAAGTTCATTTGTATCATTTTTTAGGATTCCACGTATAAGTGATATCAAATGATATTGTCTTTGTCTGGCTTACTTCACTTAATATAATGTCTAGGTCCATCCATGTTGCTGCAAATGGTATTATTTCACACTTTTTTAATGGCTGAGTTATATTTCATTGTTTATATACATATATACATATATATGTGCATATCACATCTTCTTTATCTGTTCATCTGTTGATGGACATTTAGATTGCTTCGTGTCTTGGCTGTTGTAAATAGTGCTGCTATGAACAATGGGGTGCATGTATTTTCTCAAATTAGAGGATTAGCCTTTTCCAGGTATATGCCCAGAAGTGGGATTGCTGGATCACGTGGTAGCTCTATTTTTAGTTTTTTAAGGAATCTCCACACTGTTCTCCATAGTTCAGCCTCCATAATTGCATGAGTCAATTCCTTATAATAAATCAATCTCTGTCTCTGTCTCTGTCTCTCTATATGTATATGTGTGTGTTGCATAAGGGAGGTAGGTAAAGATGTATCTGGGTGGAATTTCTGTAGTGGCTGCTGTTCTCATTTCCCAGCCAGACCAGGAGGTGGTTTCCCAGAATTTCCCACAAGCTTCTCTTAAATGTCTAGTGAAGTTTTTGGAAGAACAGTCTGTAAGAATGTATGAGGGCTAAATGTCTGCAATCCCTAGTGATACCCCAAATGCCAGTCTACTACTGCCTGTTAGTAATTCATTTTAAATTCTGCCTTCATCTTCTTATCGATGTTTATGGCATTTGGCGTGTCTGTTTCAGTTAAGCAATTATTCAGGTCCTGTTTCTCCACTTGAATATTTCATGGACACTTCAAATGTAATGTGTCCACAATGAAGTTATTTTATTTCTTCTTCTCACCACAAACCTTTTCTTTGACTGCTGGTTCCTATCTATATAAATGGGGTCACCCTATACCCAGGGTGCTCATGTGTGATACCTCTCCTCTACTTAATCCAACATCCAACCTCACAGAAAAACGTTTGTTCTTCCTGTAATACATTAAGGAGTATGTTGCTAATTTCCTTCTTTCTCTATTTTCTCTTCTCGTTCCTATTGTCATCATCTCTCTCCTCCAAAATCCTACTTACTTTTATCTTCATCTGTTAAAATCCATTCTGTTGTTCAGAACATAAATCATGCCATTCCATACCTCTGCCCACAACCTTTCAATGACTTTGCCTTGCACTTAGAATAAAATTTAAACTCCTCATCAAGGTCAAATAGGTCCTAAATTATTCCCCCCATCTGATCACTTCTCAAACCATCCTCTTCTTCATACCACACACCATAAACTCAAACCTCATGGTCCTTCTGGTCCTTCTTCTCTTTCCTGAAATATATCATCATTACTTCTCCTATGGATGTTTGCACTTATGTTTTATTGTCCTATATTTGTATGACCATTTCTCCTCTGTCTTTGGGATCTCAGTTTAGACATTTCCTTCGAAAGACCTCTCCAGATAACCCTATCTAGGGTTCTGCTTCTATCACAGTCACCCTTATCTTTCACTTCACTTTTATTATCTTCACAACATGTAATCCAATTAAAAACCAATTTCCATTTGCTTTTTGTTGTGGTGGTTGTTTCTGTACCTCCGGAATGTAGGCTTCATAAAGAAAAGTATTTTATTGCTCTTGAACTACACTAGCTAATCAATAAATATGGACTAAAGGCACAGAATCAATGTACTGGAAACCAGTATTCCTGAATATGTAATTAGAATATAAAATGAGATGCAATATGAGATTCTTCCAGATGCCCTAATATCAGTTACTATGAATCCAAGTTAAAATTAAACTAACACTAAAAGCCACTATAGGGAATTGAAAACAATTGATAAACAGATCCCCTGATCACCAATCCAACTCCTCCATTTACTCACACCCAACTGAAAAGCAGAAAAGAGGAAAAGTGGAAAAGACTCTGAGGAAAATATACAAGCAAAAATTATTCATAGAGCCTGGGGTGCCTGAACAAAGGTGAGCCTATGTCACACTCTCAAACTTGAAGGCTGCTCATGTAGAGGACCAGCTACACTGATGTCCGATTCCTGTTTGACTACAGAGAGGGCTGAGGAGAAAGGTTAGGGAAGGTCAATGTTTCAGAAGTAGGGGAGCACACATTCTCACCACTTGGTTTGTCAGGAATGAGTACCATGGAATTCCATGCAATGGAATTCAAAGGTTTTGAGCTGTCTTAGATGTTCCCCATCCAAAAAAGAAACAGAACGGGTTCCCAAGCAAACCCGTGAGGTATACTTCCACAATTGGAGCTAAGAGAATAAAGGAAGAGCAAAATACATTGATTCAAAACAGACATCACTCATTAAAACTGTGCAACAGGGAGATCCCCTCCACAGTCTTCCAAAAAATTTATACTCATAGTATTCAAAGTCATCTGACCATTGCACGTTTTCTACACAACAGGCACCTGACAGAGGCCAGCCGACATCACATAGGTACTCACAGAGTTCCTCAAGGAGTGTGTATGTTTACTAAGGGATGCTTGTCTCCTTCTTCTTCTCTGCTTTGGCTCCCAACACACTGGAGATCAGAAAGTCCAGGGGAGGAAGTAGAAAAATCCACATTCCATTTCTCTTCAAAATTGCTTTAGGGCAACAGCATTGACAGTAATAAAGGAGGGAGAGCTTTTAATTGAAAATCAGATTGAAGTTTTAATTTTTTTTTTAAATGCTTGGCAGTGGCTTGAAATCATGAAGTCTGCTGTGCAGGAGGATATGAAAAGCAGAGAAAGGATATTTGATAGATGTTTTAAGCTAGTGATTGAGAAATAACTTAATTCATATGTGTAGCTCACAACATCAGACTGGTTAATAAACTGATTCATGTGCTTGATATTAAACACAAATATATATTACACCTAATTGATGTATGTCATATCTATCTGATTATTATTATTTGACTCTGATTCTGCACATATCTTCACCCTAAAACTGTGATAACATGATTCCTACTTGCAAATGCAGCCACTGTCAGCTTCAGAATCACTCAGATTCTAAGCAGAGATTTAAAAGAATGTAACCAAATACTTATTACTAGTTCACCTTTACATGTGATAACTAAGAATCATCCCCTTATGAGTCTGAGTCTCTAATTTTTTATTATATTATTTTCTCCATATTTCATTAGACCATCAGAATCCCTTTGCCCTGTTTTCTCTATCTAGTAAATTTTCTAGTTACAATTTTCTTAGGAAAAAAAATATTTGCTTAATTAAACTCAAATCAGATATCCTCTCCTCTTGCTGTTTATTAGTCAGTGCTTAGAATAAGCACATTCCACTTCTTTACTTGGCTCTGAGGATCTGACTTTTTATCCCATACCTCTCCCAGGCCTACTTTGCATTGCGATGTAGGTGGTACACCATACAAAGGAGCTTCTGCTAAAGTTTTTCACCTATTTGCATAATATATATATTAATTACTTTGAAATTGTTTTTCTTATATAATCTAGTTGATTCTAAATGTGAATGATTTACATAGATTTTATAATAAATTTCTAGCAGATATTAGTACAGTGTCATTATAACCAAAATCAACATTTTGCAATTTTCTCACAAGGTGAAGGTCAACCATATTGCCCTAATTTGGTTTGATGTACTATTTAGCTTTGGCTTGCAAAGGAAGAGCAAATTTAAAAATCAAGAACACTAATGTTTCTAACACCTTGCTAAATAAAAACCTGCCTTATCAACTGATACACTGACAGAGAAATATTTGAAAAAATTTAAATCCTATTTATTAGTTTCTCATTTGAATTAGATATTTATGAGGCATTTATTGTTATCTATTGTGTTAATTCTACAACTGTTTTCACTATGAAATGCATCACAAAGTAATAATGAATATTTATTCTCCATTAAAAGATGAAAGTAAGTATCATGAAAACCTAATTAGAGATCACTGTGTCATGAACTACTGATCATAACAAGGATCCACTTGCTGAAGTGGAGATTTTGAAAGTGCAAAAATTAACCGCTGTTGCAATTTAGTACATGGTTTTATGATACTATTTTTATATGTTAAAAAGTCCAAAATAAAATACTAAGGGGTTTGTTATTCCTCCCCAGATGTTGGAAAAAATTAAAATAAAATTATCGAGACAAAAAAGGAAGCAAAAAAGGCATCAGAAAGGAAAATGAAATAATAGTATCTGTATCGAATACATACTTTGGGAGGCAAAAGGGATGGAATGCTAGATGGAGTGGAAGGAAAGAGAAAATCCTGTAACTAAGATATACACCAGTTTCTTACGGATAATTTGTAGTTCTGTGCCAGCCATACTGAGTGAATTTCAAGAAAAACTGGAACGTTTTTAAGAAGTACTAAAGAATCTATTAAAATGAAAATGAAACCTGATTTATAACAACAAGTAGGTTTTTTTTTTTTTTTTACAGCTTTATCGTTTGGGCAGGGCTTGAGTAGACATGGTGTCATTGAGAATAGCTCTCTGGAAATTCAGTTCCAAGACAGCTGACTCACAGGGCTGGTGGTTGATGCCAGGGGGCTGGGCTTAGCTGGGGCTGTCAACTCAATCACTTACACAGGTGCCTTTTGCCCCTCGCAGCTAGGTGGCCTGGTATGAAGGAGAACATCTCATAGCAAGCACTTCAAGAAAGAAAATCAGGTGGTCAGGGTTTAATAAGGGGTAGATCCATAACTGGCACTCAAGGAAAGTGATGCTTTCCTTGTATTTTATCGGCTCTAACAGTCAAAAACCCGTCTATCATCAACATAGGAGGCAAGATAAACCCCTTCATGATGGAGAGATATAAACTCTCTTTCCTTGAGAGAAGGAATGAAAAAATGTGTGGTCATCTTTGTTTCTCCTCACTTACTATGAGTCCATTTATGATACCAAACTATATGTCAACATTATTTTTTATTAATATATGAATCAATATTGTCAAGGCAGGTTCACAAAAATAAAAGAATATGTTCGTTCTAAATGACTTGTAATTTTTAAAAAGTGCAATTAAAGTTAGCTTCAACAACCATATAAAATTTTTAAAGTTGAAAGTAACAGATGAACATACTAAGTGATATGCTATTGATGAAACATCAATGCATAAGAAGATTAAAAACATTGGGTTCATTTTCCCCTATAATCTAGAATAATTATCATTGACACATTGCATTGTATTTTCTGCAATGATTTACTGTATACATTTTCATCTTTTTCAGACTATATGTATCTTTCCCAATAACAGTTGTAAGAAGATAATATAAACTCTTAAATTAACATTGCTTAAAACCACTTTATCTCTATAGTCTCATTTATGGTATAAAATATAGCAATCATTTCTATGAAAAAATGAGAAATAGAACAAGCAGTCATAAAATATAATTTTAATGGAGGTATAACATAGAATGGGTTTATTACAAATTATTTTCTTGTGAATTTGAGCCCCTAATTACTATGATTAAAATTGTAATTTTCTATTATTGTCTCTTCAATAATTAGATATGATAATATATAATGAGTTCATGGTTGTGTTTATTTTTTATTGAGAAGTAAATAGTATACTAAGTTAGTTTTTTCTTTTTTAAGAAGGAGTGCTTTTTTTATAATTCACATAAATGTAGTTTGGTGTTTATATAGCCCTGTCAATCTGCTTTGTCAGGCTAAAATTTTCAATTCATGTTCAGTCATTCTTTGAAGAAAAATGAAGCAATGCTGCTTATGAACAATATACTCTTAACGCTCAATGAATTTCAGAGCTGATGGATATGGGTGTCAACTCCTCCATAAACAACAAAACTGCACAAAAATGAAAAGACTGAAAACCCCATCATCAGCCCTTCTAGAACTCATCGGCAGAGAAAACGAATGGTGGCTTCCAATGTAGGTGCTGATGGGCAAACTTATATGTTGTTTCTCAATATACAAATTGCATCAGGGATGTAGTTATTAAATGATGGGGTTAATTTTACCAAATAACATAAGGAAAGCAACCTAGGAATAAATTCACTGTAGTTGGAAATGGCATAAAAAGGAAATTAACCAAATATCCTAATCCTTACCACCTCTGTTAGATGTACTTTCTGGAAGACATTTACATACTCTAGGCTTTAGAATGACATAGTTAAGAGTGAAGTTATATCTAAGGTTATTGAAACTTATAAAATCAATGTTTTTTAAAAAATAAGTGACTTCCCTTGCAGTCTAGTGGTTGAGACTCCATTCTTCCACTGCAGGGGTCACAAGTTTGATCCCCCTGGTCTGGGAACTAGGATCCTGCGTGCTGCACAGTGCAGCCAAAAAAAAAGAAAATAGAGGACATATTTCTTTAGCATATTTGTTTAAAAAAAACCGAGAAAAAAATTAAAAAGATCTAGAGTAGTGTCATGGATTATTCCTTCAAGTGAAGTACATTTCTCCTTTGTCCTTTTTAAATAATATTTCTATATATTAGTTGTTTCTTGTTCTGTTCAATGTTTTCATTTTGAGGGATAGATGACCTATCAAATATCAAGTTCATATTGTAATTCTACTTCCTTTTACTCAAGGAACTGAGATGAATTAGCACAATCTCATAGACATGCCAAGATTATACTTCTAAATTCATTTTGAAATGTATTTCTTCTTATAAATTAATTGCATAGAACATAAAATGAAAATGAATTCAGTAGAAATAAAGAAAAATACTTTTTAAATTGACAGTTCTTTGGGGATAAATTTCTTCTGAAGTATGTTACATGAACATGACACTTATGTGATGACATTTAGTCTTTTTAGCAACTGAATCATCCCTTTCACGAGTAGCCAACAGATGGCATCGAGATAAATATGATTTAAAACTTAAGGAAAAATGGTACAGTTACAAATGTAGATCTTATGTGTGATGTATTCTGAAATCCTGCTAGTAAAAGCAATCTGGCGGTAACAATGAATGCATTCTAAAGAAGGGCATCCCAGGAACTGGATGCCAGAATATGCCTGAATGTGTTCCCCTACTTTTCCTCCAGTCAAGTATTGATACTGGGTAAGGTAAATTCTGAACGCTGTCTCCAATTAATTATAAGCAAAGTCAGTTTGAATAAGAATTTAACACTATGTAATTTAGTGTTGTCACATATATTTACACTGTACCACTGAAGTTACAATCAATTTATTATTTCTGATGAAAAATGTAGAATTATTTTTGTAACAAAATATTTCTTTTCTAATTTGGGGCAGTATAAGATACATAAATTGTAAACAAATGTAAAGTTGGTATTTCAATGGAGCTCTAAAATAGATTACTTATGTTAATTTCTAAATATTGATCTTCTTTATTTAATTTAAATGACTACTGTTTACAAGAAATTATTCGAGTAAATACTTCTTGCCTGTGGCCATTATTACTTTGCATTCATAAGGGTACATACAAACTTATTCTTATGAGTTGCACCCCTTCCTCTGAATCACTTTTCAGTGTTATGAGAAAACACTTTTCCTGACAGTGGTTCAAAATATTGTCCAGGTATTCAATTACATTTGTAAGGCTCCACATAAATAGTGTGAGGAAAATATTCAGCAGAAAAATATCTTTCTTTTCTCAAGTGAGTAGATTTAATATTTTTTTCTCTGTCTTAAGTTTGTGGCAGAGCCCAACCAACTATTCCACCTTAATTATTTTACCTTATTTTCCCTAATGACAGTAATTCTATGTTGATAATCTTTAACATGTTTCCTCATTCAACATACCAGTGCCTTTCCTGTATAGTGTGTGGAAAGTACCAAATAAGAAGCATAAAGTATCTTTTATTCTTATTCTTTGGCACGGAATATTGCCTTTGGTTCTTCATCATAGTAATTCCAGACCATGGTGATCCTTGAATGGAAGCTACTTCTTATTCCAAATCTAGATAAGAGAGGATCAAACTGCATTGATCCTTCTGGGGTCCTCTCAGTGTAATTTAGTGAACACTGTGAGACTTTTTAAACTTGTTAGATTGTACCTCACACTTCTATTTGAATTCTGAAATCCTTTCAATCCTAGCTGAACTGTGACCTTTTCATGAAGCTTTCTTTGGCCAATCTCTCTGAAGTTCTCTCTCCCTTTTAGCACGTATTCTTGGGATTATTTTTGGGGAACATACTATGTGTAACTTAGGGATATGATTCATCTGTATACAATTTATAAATGCTTTAGGTAACAGAATTATAATTTATAGTTTTGTTTTTTCCTCACTAGCTTAGTACCATATCTCATATTTGACCTACCAGAAGATTGGTATCAAAGAAACTCTTTTTTGGTCTCATTTCAAAGTTACAGTTTATTGTGACTCAGACCCATCAGAACCTTGACATAGTGGTCCCAAGAAGTTCAGAAAAGTTCTGTATATTTTGAAAAGCTTAGAGAGAATAAGACAAGCACAATGACAGTCCTAGAATGTGGAAGAAGTCATCTGGAATGGTAGCCTTATTTATCATTTAAAATAAGTTTCACTTAGGAGAGGTCAGACTCCTAGGTGTGGAGCATAATTAAATATATGGAAATTTGTGCTATCAGGACTCATCTTTAGATACCACCATTCATGGATATTTAAACACATGAGAGCACTCACTCTATGTTGACCCAAATTTAGAAAAAACGTGTTTCAGCAGTGGCATGCTAGGATCTGTTGCTGATAATGGAAGAAGGACATGAGAGTAAGTAGACTGGAAAACAAGAGTCTTATTGAAAGAGCATAGATGTGGGCCAGTATTACAGATACAGACTAGTAAAAATGGTAAGCAGAGGGATTTCAGAGACAACTTAGACAGTTTGGTAGTTAATGTGTGGGAAAAATGAGAAGTAAAAGATAATTTAGAAGATAATTCTCACTAGAATAATTTAATAATAGTGTTGTCATTAAAGTAATAGAAACAAAGAAGAAATAAGAGGCGTGAATTACAGAATTGTGGCAGAAACAACTTACTTTGAAACTCAAATTAGACTATTAATATGGATCATATTATAAATATAATTTAATATAATAATATTAAAAGATTATAACACTGATAATACATTTTTGAAACATTTTTGTGCACATAGTTTGGATACAGAGGTCTACTGCAGACCCAAATGCCTAGAAATGCTGGCATCTAAATGATCATTAAGCTGCTGCTCGGTAGAGCTTGTGTGATACAGTTCTAATTTCTCCTCTCTTAGACCAAGAGAGGAGAAATGTTATTCCTTTGCTTTTTAGTGAAATTGAGAATGAAACACTTAATGTTCAGGTCAATAAAATGAAATAAAATAAACAATTATTTATAGCATGACCATGTTGCAGGGATTTAGAATCATAGGATGTTGTATGACTATTTTCATAAAAGAGTCTCAGACAGCATATGAGATTGAGAATCAGGGCTCCCAAACCCCAGCCTGGCTTCAACACCAAGATGTTCATATTCTGTCTGGTAAATAAAGTTAATAACATGCAATTCATATATTGTTTATGAAGTTTAAATTAGATAATCTTTATTTACACTTTTCAGAACTTTGCTGATGCCCAATGAATTTGAGTTTCATTTTCATTTCCAGTTCACATTATGTGATGACTAAACAACTTGCCCAGAAGTCAACATTCTTCTTGAGTAGTTTAATTCTCAGTGAATGTGTATCCACTAGTGCTCTTCAGAAAAAAGAGAGACACAAAAATCCTCTAAGTTCCTGGACTACAATGTGCCAAGAACATAAGGATGTTACATAGTATAGGAATCAATATTGTGTGTTATACAAAATATACTTTCTATAATAATTATAGCCATACCTTTAAAAATATACTACAGGTATTGAACAATTTTCAGTGGTAGAAAATATGCTAAATACTTTAATTGTATAAATGCAAATTTTATTTCTCTTCTCTACCTTAAAAGATAAATGATGGCATTAGCCCCTTTAGAAACATAAGCACAGGAAGGAAAGTAATTTGCCTGAGGAAATACTAGAAAGTGACAGAGCCAGACATAAATGCTCTGGCTTAAATGCTGTCATTCTTAACCACTGTACTACTTGCCCCATTGCACCCAAATATGGTAAATATATGAATAACAGAATCACTTAATTATTTGTTCAGTGTATAAAGAGGTTTAGGAAAAATTTTCTAAGGAAGAGTCAAAGCAAATCACTAAAAAGAAATAAAATGTTTACCTATTCCATATAGTTTCGTAACTTAAATGGAAAACTTGTGCCATTGAAAGGCAGCGAAATGAAAAATTATGATGCTTCTCTTCTACTTAAAAAGCAGCCTACAATGAAAGTCTAATATAGGCTTTTAGATGCTTAGTGAGAAGGAACTAAAAAGAATATATGTAATGCAATCAGTTAGCATGTAGTAAGTGATTATAGAAAGCAAGTGATTTTCAGAACATGCTCTGAAAAGAACAAGAGATATACTGCATCCAGGTAGAAAGAAATAGAGGGAGATTCATAAAAAAATAAAAAGTTGATGACACTATAAGCAGCAGCATGTGAGCAGCTGAAGACAGAGCCTTGGAAAATTCTCACCAATGATTTATTTTAAGAGATATGACAATTATAGAATGAATTATAGAATTATGGAATGAATGAAGAAAAGGCTTAGGAATTTGTCATTCAAACAGGAAATATATATATGTGTGTGTATATATATAGTCTACATATAAATATAACATAGTTCAGGCTGGAGAGTTGTAAAAGGAAGAACTCTGTTAGTGAAAAGATGGACATAGGTACCTAGGAGAAACAAAGCTAGTCAAAAGGCTCTCAGCAGTGCAAGATGCAAAGTGAACACACTGAGTAAAACGACCTTAAAATGAATGTGAACGCCATCTGCACATATCTATAAATATCCCTAAGTATCTTGCTCATGTGTGTGTTTTTTTTTAGTTGACATGGTAAAGTTTTAGGTGCATATTAATATGCATTGGCTTACCCACCATATGCAGCTCAAGCAAATCAAATGTTGAAATCGAAGATTTTATTTCAAAGCATCCTCCAACACATTCCATCTGGAAATAGTTTACAGAATACCCACAATATTCATGATGGCACAAATTAATTTACTTGCATTTGCTAATGGCATGATAAAAGTAAGTAGTATTATTTGCCCTAGTGAGAATAGGGCATTTCCATCTCTTTAATGGGAATTCCCATGTGATAATATTAAATAAATATAGTCCATACTCTACCCTTTAGAATATGTGTGTTATTTTTTTAAATTAATAGACTGTTTTTTAGAGTAGTTTTACATTTACAGAAAAGTTGAGCAAAAGTGTTAAGTTCCCATATATTCCCTTCCCATCTCTCACAGTTTCTTGTATTATTAACATCTCAGATATCTTAGTGTTGTACATTTGTCTCAAGTGACAAACCAATATTGATGAACTAATGTTGACACATTACTAAAGTCAATAGTTCGCACTAGGATTCACTCTGTATTGTAGAGTTCTGTGGGTTTGACAAATACTTCACAGCATGTATCCACCACTATGGTGTCCCACAGAATAGTTTCAATGCCCTAAAAATCCCCTCTCCCATTTATTTATCCTTCCCTTCCCTGTCCTGGAACTCCTGGCAACCACTGACCTTTGTACTGCTCCTATGGTTTTGCCTTTTCCAGAATTTCATATAGATTGAATAATACAGTATATAGCCTTTACAGATTGGTTTCTTTCAGCTAGCAATTTGTATTTAAGGTTCCTAGTGAAATTCCATGGTGCCATCATGTCTTTACATGGCCCGATAGTTCATTTCTTTCCTTTTTTAAGCAGAAACTTTCAATGATGGAGACATTCATTCACTTCAGTGACCTCTGCTTAGAGAATAATACAACATGTTTTTCTCCTAGAGAAACTAAGGGAAAACTAGAGCCAAATTTTCTATTTGAAAGGTAAATTATGCTATTTCATGTTCTTTTGAGCAACTTATTTGTATTGAGGGGAGTGGAGTTATTAAGCACTTCAAGATGATAACATTAAATTGTCTTAATTGACTTATTCAACATTGAATTTTGTTAAATAAGCTCATAGATTGCATTTTATTATTTATTATTATTATATTTTAACTTAAGTAAGGTAAAATTCATTTTCTGATGATATACAGAACTATATATTCCTTGATACATGTAGCTCTGTCTCATTTGTTTTCATTCCTATTTAGTGCTCCATTTGTTTATGAAAATGTAAATCCATCCTTCTTTAAATTGAACTTTTCCTTGTTTGGTGTTAAAAAAGCTTCAATGAACACATATATAAATTTTTTTTCTTGTGAGAATGCAAACATATCCCTTGAAGCGGAATTGCTTTGCCATATATTTCAACATATTTTTCAGCTGGAAGTACACAATTATATTCCATCATGATTAAAATTTGTATCTTCCTGATCCTTATGTGTATTGGTAAATTGGATTTTCTCTTTTAACAATTTTGGGCTCTTATGGGGACTTTTAATATGTGCTTTATGTAATGATTCTTTTGTTGCTTTGAAATAATTGAGAAATAGTCATCAGATTATGGAATTTCCTTCTATTCCTAGTTTGCTAATAGTCTTTCATACTTAAATGGAATATCTTTGCTGGATTTGCTTTGCAATGTATATAAGACATAGAAAGAGATAATCATCTGTGAGATTAGCTTAATTTTTTTATTTTGTACTTTTTTTACCTGTTTCTGGTCTCAAAGTTATACAGTATCAAAAAAAAATATTGAAGAGAATTTTCTTTCCAGTCCCCAGATTTGCTTTTTAAATAGGAAGTCCTTGACTATTTGGAAATCTCCTTTGTTAAATGTTTTGACCAGTTATTTGGGGTGTGTGTGTGTGTGTGTGTGTGTGTGTGTGTGTGTGTGTATGTGTGTTAAAAATTCATTTAGTTACATTGTTATATTTCTGTTTTAGTTTTCTACTTATTCTTCCAGCTTTGATAAGAAATGTTCTTTAAAATGATGAATTTCAATTGTTTTCCATTTATTTCCAAATACTGCATGTAGTTTTCTATTTATTTTAAAGTCCTCTGTGATTCTTACTATGTCCCTTTGTGTTCCTGATATTGTTTATTTGTACGTTTCCTTTTTTTCTTATCTTCTTTTGCCAGAATTTTGTCCATGTTTAGTCTTTGCTTAGATGAGCTGTCCTTTTGTTCTTTCTCTCAATTGCATTATGATTTTTTAAGAAATTTTATTGAGATATGATTGACATACAATAAACTGCATATATTTAAAGTGTACAATTTGGTATTTTTTTTCTTATTAGTAATGTATATATGGCAATCCCAATCTCCCAACCCATCCCACCCCATACCCCCCTTCCTCCGCTTTCCCCACTTGGTGTCCATATGTTTGTTCTCTACATCTGTGTCTCTATTTCTTCCCTGCAAATGGGTTGATTTGTACCATTTTTCTATATTCCACATATATGTGTTAATATACAATATTTGTTTTTCTCTTTCTGACTTACTTCACTCTGTATGACAGTCTCTAGGTCCATCCAGGTCTCTACAAATGTCCCAATTTCATTCCTTTTTACAGCTGAGTAATATTCCATTGTATATATGTACCACATCTTCTTTATCCATTCAGCTGTTGATGGACATTTAGGTTGCTTTCATGTCCTGGCCATTGTAAACAGTGCTGCAGTGAACATTTGAGGTGCATGATTTTTTATTGTTTTCTTTTTTTATTATTTTTCATTCATCACTATCCCTACCATCCGCCCAGTTAATTCCAGGAAATTAAAATGCTTTAGCTCTGACAATATTTCAGGATTTTTTTCCCTACTATTTGAATTTCATCTTATTTTTATGCCCTCTAATGTAGCCATTTTTTTCAGCAGTTCACACAGTCACACTGAATTACAGAATAAGAGTTATTTCCTCTTATACTTTAGAGATGCAATTTTATTTTTTTCCAGCTAATATTATTGCTGCTTCAAAATAGTAAGTAATACAAATATCATTTTTCTTGCAATTCCCCCTTGTTTTTTCTCTGGGTGCATATGAGATTCTTTTTGTTTTTGGTGTTCTACAATTTTATAATGTTATAGTGAAGTACCATTTGATTCTTATTTATACTGTATGCTTGCAATATAGTTTTTTGTTTGTTTTTATGTTGTCTTACCTCTCAATTTTGAGGTCCTGACTAGAGGTCAGTCCATTCCTTTGAGCAGCTGATTAAGTAAGTCAACACCTTTAATCACCTTCGTTATTGGATTCTCATACTCTGGCCATAACACCACTGCCTTAATTGCCATAAGGGTCAAGTACCAGACAACAAGAGACAGGCCCTGTGCCCCAGTGACCAACAAAATTATTTAAATTAGTCAATCCTAAGAATTCTTACCCTGCCTTCACCCTTACTGCTTGTAGAAACCACAGTGAAGGAACATGTCCACAGTTCCTTTCTCTCCCTCTGCTTTGTAATCAATCCCAGTGCTTTCCCTAACTGGTCCTGTTTATGTGATGTGTTCTTCATAGGGAATTCTGAATAACAAAATTGTAAAACTTGATCTGGCTTCCATCTCTGATCTGTGTCTGGCCTCACCATACCTCACCCAAGGTATTATGGTTAAAACAGTGCTCACATACCAGATGTTAACAATCTTTATATATCTTGAAGGCCTCAAAAATAGAGACAGAATTTGTGCTGTTTTCCTGTCTCTGTGTGTGAGTCAGTCATTCTCTCCTTCCAGTAATTAATTAGGCCTTGGAAGGTCAAGGTTTTATTTTTGTAGTCTTGGTTCCCAACTCTTACGCTGATGAACTTCATCTGATTTACTCATATGGCTCTAAACTTTCAAGCTTCTTGGCTACTAAAAGCGGCAAACCCAACTTCCAGCCCCATTCCTGAACAGCTCTAACATCAGTTTCCACTTAGTTCTAGCATATGCTTTGCTTTTTTACAATGATATGGTTGCCATCAGCTATGCATTTAAGAAAAGTCTGTTGTATTTTTAATTTCATCTTCTATGTATCACTTGTATATGAAGGAGGATTTCAGGTTACTATTCTGCATAGCTTTAGAAAACAATGTACCACATCCACTATTTAAACCACTGAAATGTGTCATCAATCTGCAAAACTCCCTTGAACTGTTCTTGTCAACCTTGCTAATGATCTCCATAGTACAATAACATCTTCAAAGAACTGTTTCTTTCCTGTATTATTTCATCTTTCCTCCTAGCTCATCATTCACTCCATCTCAATCTTGCTTGCCCTGTCTTCTCTGAAAAGTCCTTTTTAGACTCTCCTGTCCAACCTCCTTGAGCTTTTATCCTAATATCTTCTTACCCTATTCCTGGATTAAGTAAAGCTTTTCCTCCCTTTGTCCATTGTGCTGGCTATTTATGTTGCTTGGAAAGCTCCATGTGATTTTTTTCACATGACCGAGTGATCTTATTTACTCTCCAGTTCTTAAAGAGTACTTGTCAAATCCTCAGAGGTTCTCTACCTTACTGTCCAACCCTAAGCACTCACCCTCCTCCCTCATTCGCATCATCATACATCCTGTTGTTTTTCTTTAGAATCCTAATAAAACCTCTGGTTACATTTCACAATAGCTGTACATTTTTATTCATTTATAATCTATTGGTTAACTTACTTAGATGTAAATATAAACTTGGGAGGCTTGTTTTCATTATTCCCATTATTGGTGAGTAATTAAGTTTCTGAAGCCTAAATACTATGATCAAGATCTTCCAGTTACGATAACGGAGCTGAGACTCATAGTCAGGTTAATTTTTTTTCAAGCCCAGTGTTCTCTGTTACCCTGTTGACCTTTCTTACATGGGATTATACCTTAAATCTTAAAAAGATTTGCCTAGTGGGTAACTGTGATTGCCGAGCAAATATCCCTCAGCAAGCATCAGTCTGGATAATTGTAACTTCAATTTATTAAGATTCTAATACAGTAAAGTCATTACTGTATTCTATGCTAATTTCCTGCTTTTATTCACTTGAGAAGACTGTTGTTTCATATTAAATCACCTGACTATTATTAGAAATTATAAATAAAATTAGACCCATTTAAGCATCACGCTCTTAATGGTATCAATATTCTAGGAGATAATAGAAGTCACTATTGTCATTGACACCAATTAATCCTTATTAAACACCCACAGAGTTCCTGGCACTCTACAGAAGGCAGAAGAAAAAGTACGTAGTGAAAAAGTCCTTGAATAACTTAAAATTTAGTCCATAAAACTGAACACTATGAACTGTTAAGTAGTTTCATGAAAAGAAAGAGCCATGCTCAATTTGTCTAGAATTGAGAGAAGGTAAAATATTTTGAAAAATGCAAGTATTTTTCAAATAGCATTTTTCATAGTTCAAACAAATCTTGTATCAAAATTTATCATTGGATTATGTATACGATGAATGTGCATAGTTAAACAGATATTTGAACCAGATACAACATCACCTGTCAACTTTACTACGAAATTGGTACATCAAACATTTTATATTAAGCTGAGAATTATCTATAATAACTGTCATATAAAGTAATAACTAAGAGATACATCAAGATTTAAGTTCTACTTTTCTAGTTTCTCAATACGTCTTAGTCTCATTGTACACATCTGGAAAGTAATATTCATAATAATAGTTTCATATGGATCTTAATCAGATCTAATTATGTATAGAATGGTACTTAGCCATTTGTGTTTGGTAATGAATGTGTCTGTATACATTACTTATTGTTTTAGTTGCCCAATATCTGTTCAAACTGAAATTAATAAAAATTATATGTTTACTTTCACCCTTATCCTTTTAAATGAGCAGAGAATAATCATAGATTTATTTTTGTTGTTGTTTGGGTTTGGTTTTGAACTTCCTAAGTCACTTTGACAGGTGATATTTTTATCAGTTTTTGCTCTTTAAGCAATCTAAGGAAATGTTTAAATGAATTGTTTTAATTTCATTTATTGTGACTGACTCCACAAATGTATCTGTTTCTAATTCATTGCTTTTAATTTTTAATACTGGCTTGCTTATATTTTTTCCATATTTAAACTGTGCCAGATTTTATCTTTCAAATATAACTGCATCATATTTTATTCCTTCTTACAATGTGACATTGGCACTGTTTTGCTGAGAGCTGAGATCTAATCTCCTCCAAGTTCAGGCTGGGCTTGGTGACTTGTTTCTATTGAATAGAATACAGTGGAAGGCTAGGCCATAAAAGGAAAGTCAGGTTTCAGCTGATTCTCTTTCAAGAAATGTTCCCATTGTGAGTAAACTTTAGTAACGTGGAGAGACCATGTTCCTAAAGTGTAGGTGCAGGTGTTCTTCCCAATCAGCCAGCTAGGTTCAGGATCAGCCTCTTGACATATGAATAAGCTTAGCTTCACATGATTCCAGCTTTCAGCCTTTCATATACAAAAGAGAAAGTAGTGAAGCAAAGAAAAAACATCCCTACTACGCCCCACCTGAATTCCTAACCTTTAGAATCAGTGAGTATATCACTTTTTGACATTTGAGGTAATCTGCTATGCATTAGTAACTGGAATAAATAGCTTTTAAAATTATTTAAAATTTTGTTTCTGTTTATGTGTATGTATGTATATACTCTCTATTATCTGGAGTATTTTAATCTTTAATTTTCTGTAGGCTCACTTCATACATATTTGTAATACATGTAGCCCTCCATTGCTTGGTTAATCAAATTCAGATAGTACTCATAGAAATCCTAATATGAAAAAATGGAAAAAAGAAAAATGAAAAAACAAATGCATACGTCCTTATTACTTATTAATCATGCCCCCCTCAATTCTTGTTTATCTATCTTATTATAAATCTCAAATATTCTGATAGTTCTCATTATTTTCAATAGAACTCTGAAATGAAATTTTGTTTATTTACATATTCCATATGCATTTAAGACAGTTTCCATGTTATAAAAATATGGCAATGATCTAATTGCTATCAGTTGTTCCTTATAAAATTAAATTATTTTATATTCTGATGCTACTATGAAAAAATATTAGGATAAGACAATAGTACAGGTCTCTGAAGAGTTTGATTTCTGTAAAGACTTCTTAAATTTGTGAACATAAAATGTGTTTATTTTCTAAAATGTCAATGTTAATACTTTATTCTGAAGAAAAAGAGACTATGTACAATACTGTTTGAATGACAGGAAAACGAGATTAAGGGTATTTATTTTGAAAAACTATTCTGTGGGTATTGGAGAAAAAAATGCTTTTCCATAAATAGAATGAATTTTATGTTCTCTGTATATTGAGCATTTGTGTGATTTTCTCGTGCTAGAAGATTGTAAAGCAAAAGCAGTAGCATTGTTTATAGAAAATGTTTAAAAGCCAGAAAGAGCATTTATGTCACTGACAAAAGGTTCTTTCTTTCCATAAAAACACTTGAAGTTTCCAAAAGAGTATTCATACAAAGTGAAAGTTAATATACTTAAAGTGTTTTTATTTATGAGATTTTTTTTGAAAAACTTCTAATATGGTGTTTCCATAAAATGTTATAAAATGTGAGGCATAATTTCGGAGATATGATTGGTATTATACATTCCATAAAATATGAACTGTCATATACATATGATTAAACATACTTGAAGAGTTTAAGTTTAAATAGATCTGTTTGTTCTCTACATTAAAAGAATTTATTGGTCATAACTTAGCACATTCTTCTTATATCATTACATAAAATGATATAGTAAGAATAGCAGGTTAACAAAACTGTAAGACAGGCAAAAATTCAGATGAGACAGCTTCTGCAAAATTACAAAATCCATGATTAGAGAAAATTTATTTGTCAAAGGAATCTCAAAGATGGATTACCCTTGTTCAAGATTTCTATCTCTCTCTCTTTTGTAATCGCATAAATTTCTATTAATTATTTCAATTTATCATGTCAAAGTTTATTAATTTTTTTACTAAGCATGTAAAATATAATTTCTTTCAAAGTTGTAAAATTATACCTGCACTGTTCAGCCTTCTTATTGTGTTTTGATTTTTGTCAGAGTGAGTTTTAGCTTCAATAATTTGTTTTAAAATACACGTCCATAAAAGCTTTCATAAATAACTGCTATCAAAGAGACTGCTTCTTATTTTAATTAGTAGAAGAATACTTCATCTAAGCAGAATATTTCAATGGACAGGAAACATGTTTTCCTCTGGCAAGTGTCTGGTATTTATTTACATTTCCTTACATCATCATTATTAAGCAAAATAATAACAACAACATTTAATAAGTGTTTATCTCCTCATAGCACTCTCATAGAGAGCTGAATAAAGTAAATAAAATATTTATGATTCCTGTCCTCTGAAAAAAAGTTTAATATAAGCAACACTATTATGGAAATGTGTATGAACATACATACACACAATGAAGAGGTTAGGATGAACCTAAATGTTTATATAAAATGCCAGCAGCTAAACTAATATTATTTTGAGGGAACTGGTTAGAAACAAACTTCTTGGAATTTATTTCTGTTTCAGTCTTGCTCTTTGTGTGAACTTTGTTCATAAGGAAGAATGACTCCAGTTTATTGAGTCAGTAACATAAACCCTGTATTGTCCCAGTGATCTACTGTTTACTGTTCATCAGATTTGGACAAACTTTTGTGGGGTGGGTTTTTTTTTTTGTTTTTGTTTTTGTTTTTGTTTTGCTTAATGAATTTTGGTTAATATATTTTCTTAGAATTTTAGTCATCATTTCTGTTTCCCACTAATACATTCTTGCTGATATTGTGGTAATACTCCTTGACATTTAGTACAAATAATACTTGTGATTTCTGATTTACAATCACTGGGGTTGTATCTTCCTTCTTCTGAGTTACAGCTCTGGTTCCTCTCAAGAAAGCTGAATATTTTATAGAGTTCTTGAGTTTAGAAAAAATAGGCTCAGAATTATATAATTTTTACTTACAGGATTTAAGGTTTTGTTAGCTGACAAAATATGATATAGAAAGAGACTGATAAATTGGAAGAGATGGATTTCTCATTCCCTTGGAAAATACTGATCTGATCAAGTGATACAGCTATTCTATATTTTTCTCTATTTTTGAATGGGAAAAATAGACTTCTGTAGAAGGAATAAAAAAGTCAGTGTAAATTTTTGTATTCCTAACAAATGTCATTGAGAAATGGTATGAAGATGATCATTTTACTAGCGCACCTATTAAGATTTTAAGTAGAGAAATGATGGTCAAAAATAACATTAAAATTTTGGAAGTCTTATTTTTATAATCATTGAGAGAGATTTAATGATAGATAGTGTTCAATAAATAGGGTTCTAGGCAACAATATTTCTGGAGAAAAAGAGATTTAGGATGACAAAATAAATAGATAAAACTTATATAGTTATTAATTTAAAGTAATTTTGTTATTTTATGATCATGTATTAGTTTGAGATAGCAAACTTGAGTTTAGATTATGGAAAAATACCATATTTTTCATATATGTGAGAAATTTATTATGAATTGTGTTTTCTATTTTACTAAAGGTGACATTGTTGATTTGTATTGTCTGTCTCCAATGATGCATTGATTATTATTGATATGTTCCTTTAGAAATTAATAATAAACCAGAGGTTCAAGGGTCTATAAGCCTATTAAAGAGTTTTTAAAATTGTATATGTCTCAAAACTTTTGAGATTCCATTCCAGAAGTGGATCCATAGAATTTGGTATATTCTGAAAAAGGTCCTGCTTAAAAATTAAATTTAGACACATGCTTTAAAGAGTTCCTTGAAAAATTATAAGGGGATATTGGTATCTTTGAATTATTTAAATTGAATTTGAAGATTTTTATAAAGGAAAGAAAATACCCCGGAAATCTAAAAGACTTATAATGAAATTAGAGCTACAAAATATATCAACATAAATTTCTGGTTTTTGACAAAATAGAATTTTAGGAGAAAAGCACGAAAGTTACAGAGAGGGAAATTTGAAAACAAAAATCAATATCATAACCCAGAGTATAAATAACAAAATTGATTCAAAATTCTTTGGGCAACACTGACAAAATAACAGAAAAAACAAATCAGAGAGAAATTTAACAGAAATCTTTTAAAAGCTGATACTCCAAGCAAACAAAACAAATAGTGAGGCTGTAGGATTTTAAAATGATTATTGGAAAGAATAATCTGCATATAAATGTAATCTTCTTTCCACATAATATAACTTGCATATTATTTTTAAATCTAGCAAATTTACATGTATTGACAGGATATTAGCCCCTTAGGAATGAAAACAAATTTCAGAAAATTGACATCAGACACATTTTCAGAATAGAAGATAACATTTAAATAATATAAAACAGAAAAGGTTTCATACTGAGTATTATGATACATTTGTAACTAATAGAAAAAGATACTATACATTAAAATTCAAAAGGTACAGATACAGTATCACTCAGAAGGAACTTAGAGGCAATTATTGAAAAACACATATTTTTAAAAATAAATTACCTAGTTTCAAGCAAAAAGAGTAAAAATGAAATATTTCAATATGTAAAATAGAGATTTTACTTAAATAAATAAAAATTGAAAAGAAAATAAGAGAAATGATCAATAAAGCCAAACATATGATATCTGCAATTATTAATGAAATAAACAACACATTTGGCAAATACGCATGGGATAAAAAGGAACAAGATCAAGGAAGCACTACTTGGAATGAGTATATAATTGTGATATTCAGAATACAAATATCAGATATGAGGACATCCCAGAAATACCAATGAAAGCAAATTGAAATACATTTTTTATTAATCATTTTGTTAAAAGAATATTTTATTAAATACAAGTGGGAGTTTGAAAAATGGTGGGAGTTTAATTTAGTACAAACTCTTTTGAGAGCAATCTGTAATACATAGGAAATGGAAAGCTCATATACCTTAAAATGAGACATTTGTGTTGTGAAGATGATGGAGACCTATGGATATCTGGGAAGAATTCTCCCAGGCAAAGCACGTGGCCAGTGCAGCCCTGTGACACATAACTGTCTGGAAGGTTAAAGCAAATGTCTAGTGGTGTGAGCAGTAGAGTAATAGGACATGAGATTAGTGAGATGGAGAAGCATGGGAGGGGGAGATTGGCTAGGCTAGTGAAACCTCTGACTTTTATTCTGAGTAGTTGAAAAGCCCTGGAGGGGTTTGAGATGAAAATATTCATTTTAGGTTTTAAAGAGGTCATTCTGGATACTGAGAACCCACTTTAGTAAGCATGGCTAGAATGAGGGCACCAGTTAAGTGGGAAGTTAGTATGTTAATCCACTGCGAGTTAGTATTGGAATGCAGCAGGCTGGTAGAGATACAGGTGGTCAGATGGTTGATTTGTGGCAATACCTGGGAGGTGCTGATATAAGATTTCCGGGAATTTTATACTAAGTAGTTAAATTTTAGTATTTTTTAAATATTTCACACGAAGGAAATATTATGAAATATAACTAGGTATTTATAGATATTAGGAGTATTCCTAAAATATATACTATTATACTCTAAAGTGGTATCTCTGTTTTGTAAAGAAAATCTGAAGTTTTAAATGTTCAGGAATACATCTATGCTTTAATATATATTTGAATATAATCAAACTGTCAATAACAGGTGTGGTGTGATTGATGGCATTAGACTGAAATTATCTTACAACCCATAAAGGTAATTTAGCATGCCTTTCAACAGTGTGAGTTCAGGTGATTAACCTGTGTGTAAAAATATCAAGTTACTTCATTAGATTCTGTGACTGTAATCTCTGTCAATGGAACCTCAGCAAATGTAGGCAAGAGGGATTTAAGGAGATTTTAGATGAAAATATCTAAAGAAAATATTTACAGGTAGTATTTGATGCATATTTGGAGGGCACATTTGAAACTAAAATCAGGCTTGGTGTAATGAAATACAAAGAATAATATGTTTGTTAAGAATATTGTTAAAGACTTTAAATCAACATTATGTTAACTATTACTGCTGGACACTGGCTAAGCAAAACAGAATAAAAACCTGGCTTTCCTAAACCCATTATCTCCTCTTCTGTATGGTTAAGAACAAAATAAAACAACACATGAGGGTGTTGTTATTAATTCTTCTTAAAGCATCTTAGGTGGCCAATAGCCACAAAATTTATATATTAGCAAATAACTTTGCTGAAACATAATGCTATAGAAATAGTGACAAGGCTAAATTCTGGTGAATGGTTTATGTGTGCAAAATATACAGTTTTTTTTCCCCTAGCAAAGCTGATGTTGACACATACAAGTAGAATATTCTGCTACTTCATTCTCAAGTATGTTCTTTGTATTTCTTTGTGAGGGTTGAAGGATCATTATTGACATACAGCAGGCACGATTGTGTTACTCTACAATACTATTAATGACAAGCAGATCTCTAATAAAATTGTCACAAATATTATCTGAATGTGTGGTTATGAATTCAGGTCAATACAGTACAATTACATAAAATTGTAATAGTATTTAAAAACGTGTTTTGCAAATCAACTTGGAAAGTTTTTTCTTATGTTTGTTTTATAAAAAAATGTGTCCAACTAAGGTCTCATGGTGACTTCTGACACATTGGTCTGAAGGTAAATGTTTAAAAAATAATCTTGACAGGAATTTCTGTAATTCAAAATTCAGAAAATTTAGTTTGTACAAAGCCCACATTTGAGTAATTATCAAGAGTTGAGAAGTTTTAAAACTGTGGAAAGGTTTGTGTGAAAATATCATTTTTTAATAAAATTTCCTTAATGTCAGTAGTATTAAAAAATAATACTTTCAGAGTCCTGTGGGCTTAATTTTTTTGACCACAATGGAAAATTTGGGACTGCCTAGCCTTTTATTATCTATGGCATAAAGATAATAATTGCAACCATAAATGCTAAGAATGGATATTTCTTCCCTAGCTGGACTATAGCTGAGTTGATTACTGAGGTTCTATTCATAACTTTAATTCATGTAGCCTCTCACTGCTGACACTTTTGTTAAAAAAAAAATACTGTATCCATTCCCAAAAAGTGTTCTTCAGAGGATAATCTACATCTGGAAATTCTACATCATAAAATTATCTTACCTTGATTTAAATCATTTGAGCTAATCTTATATTAAGCTTTTAGGAGCAAAATACCAAACAATGTAAATTTTTAACATACAGTTTCCTTATTTTAGAAGAGTTTTATCTAATTGACATCTAAGTGGTGAGATAATTGGAAACATAAGATCATTTACATTTAGTGCTACATGAAATCTTATGTGCAATTAATTCCCAACTGACAAATTTAAAATGAGCTCATCAAAGCTCTTTATCTAGTAACTTTTGAAAGGTGGCACTTCATCTAGATAAACTCTTGTAGGGGGAAAAATAATTCCATTTTTTCTTTAGGTCAATTAATATTTGTTGAGTAAAACATGGGCCCCTTAATAAACTCATTCTTTTTTCTAATTCCTATGGCTCAGACCTTGGAAAAATGAAAGAGCCTGAGCTAGAAGGGCAGAGTATGATACTCCTTTTGCACCTGCATGCTCTCTGAAGAAGGAAATTGTTTTGTGACATCTCCTTCAGCCTGTTGTCTCCCTCTTAAAAATATCTTTGTGTATCTTCTTTTTGCTTACAGTGTTTTATTAATAATTTTGGCTAATTTTGCATGTTTTGTAGGCAGAATGGTTCTTGTATTCACATTGTTTATGACTGATAATTAGTTATCAGCACAGTAACCTTCACTGTTCAAGTACAGGGCAGTCTTGAAGAATGGCTGGTCTATCATTTAAGGAATCTATATCTGTCTTAGCTTATTTATCTGATGTCTGATGCTAAATCAGGTAAGAAAAATTGGTTATACCCTTATAATGGGAAAACATGGCTGGCATGCTTAAGCATCTCATGGACTGGGCTTGTTTCTATCTACCTGTCCATCTATCTGTCTGCCTATCATCATCATCATCGTCATCATCTATCATCTTTCATCAACTAGGAGACGACATAATCACCTACTTCTCTTCAGTAAGCCAGTGTGTCAACTTCCATTTTCTAACTCTGATTATCTTTCTAGTTTCTTTTGGTAAGTACTCATTTTGTAAGCATATGAATAATGCTCAATCATAAGCCTCTTGAATTTTAAAATTTAATATTAAACATTTATTTACGTGTTGTATTCTTTTAAACAGTATTTAAACACAGGATGAGTAATTTTTCATATCTTAAAATGAATGTCAATGTGTAAAACTAAGTGATAGATCAGCTAAAGTAACATATGGAAAGAACACTGAATACAGAATCATAAAGTGAAATTCTTACAGTCTGTATAAATGATTTTATCTGTTCTGGATTCCACATCAATGCATATGTAAGATGAGAGAGTTGTCACTCCATTCCAGGTCAGTATTCAAAAATAATAACAAACTTCCTGAATATGATTCACTTCTGATGTTACATTCGTCCCTATTTGGGAGTTATTTGTGTAAGTTTATTTCTAACTACCAAGTGCTGTATATTACATAAACCTGAGTAAATTGTTGAAATAATTTTTGTATAGCAAATTATAATACAAAATGTTTACAGAATCAATTTAGCATTAATATTCTTGTAGAAAAAATTGGGGTCTGTTTAAACTTCTAATGTTACACATAGTGTGTGAGAGATGTATATTTTAATTTTGTTAATAAAAGGACACTAATGTGTAAAAATTAGTAGTTTAATCAATTTCAATAATGATATATTCTGGTAAAAAAGAAATAATTATTTTATAATTTAGCATAAATAACTTGGATAAACACAAATAAACATTAGATTCATTCTGAAATGATTTATATATATAAATATACATATATATATATATAAAACATTTAGGAGATGATGTTGAGAGGGAGGCAGTATAATATGGTGGTTAAAAGTTTTTGAGCTCATATGACTGTTTCCTGGCATTTTTTTTCTAGTTGTGAGAATTTGGACAAGTAATTTTCTAAATCTGTTTTTTTATATGTAAAAATGAAAAAGTAATCATTTTTACTGGACTAGCAATAAGAATTAAATTAATCCAATTACAGCTCTGTGTCAGTGCTTGGCATATAAATCTCAAAAAATTATCAACTATGGTGATTAAATAAGTATAATTCAAATTAGTGTGTATACAACCTATTTCCTTAATTGCTATACATAAGCATTTGTAATGAATGAGGGGTATAAATGTAAATATAATTATCACACCTTATCTTCTAATTCTATACTAAAATAACTCGTTAATTTCAAAAAGCATTGAGATATACTTTATTTCTTTTGTATTATTCTTAACAAAACTTATGAAGGAGACAAAAGAATTCCAAATTTTTTAGAAATTTTTATTCAGCTTCATTATAATCAACATACTACTTAATAAGCATGCTTATTTATGATTTGAAGATAGCTGATTCTCCAAATGCTGCTTTACAACAGTTTTATGGTAGTGTTGGTGGCTTAAGTCATATATATATATATATATATATGGCACGGGGGATACAAATTCATCTGTTATTCATTCTGAATAAATCTTTGTTACTCATAAAGAGCAATCTAAGAAATTTTGAAAGGATAGAGGGGAATTGGGGAATATTACATATCAATAAAACAGATTATACAGGAATGTTTGCTTCCTGTCCTTTCCTTATGCATGGAAATTATACTATAATTACAGTATAATAATATTCAGGCCTTTCCAATTTTGATGGAAATTGCGCTTCTCAGATATCTAGCTGTTTTGGCCTGGGATCTCTACAACTCTTGTGATGTATATTTAGGAAAGTTCCCAAGGTTCTCTCATCACTGCTAGCCCAGGTGAGTGTAAGGAGAAAATGTGAAGAGGCTTACCCACCACAGAAGAGAATTGGCCGTACCCACAACAAGGTAAACCTGCATGAGTGTTGGAGCTTCAGTGGGACGAGGAGGATGATCCTGCGCAAAGGAGATCTGACCTGGGCTTTTTGGCACACAGGCAGGATGGGGAGACGTTTGTCGGGAAACTGGCCCAAAGGACCCACGTGGGGTAGAAAGGAGATTCTGGCAAGTGGTTTTGGACTTGGATAGAAAAATATATACTAGGTAAATCTCAAGATCCTCTTGTCATTTTCTGGCCTGAGAATATATCCCACTAAGACATACAGTGAGTGTCAGTGTACTGTCTTCACTTCCAAGCTTTTTACGCGTCAGAGCTGAAACAGGAAGTTGTGACTTGGTTTTAACCAAAGGAATGTGAGATCAGATTGGTCACCTGTGTTCTTACTCCCTGGTATTCAGGAGAGAATGGATCTTAGGCCGGCTAGTTTAATCTTCCCCTCCTCTATCTTCCACCCTCTTACCTTGGTTGAGATCACTTTGCCACATATCTTTGTTGAGTATTTTCTTACTCCTCTTGCAATATATGAGGCAATCTAATGCAAAGAAGATGACTTTGCAAAAAAAAAAAATATAATAATAATTTGAACCACCTAGCGCAGAAGAGGAATTCATTTGACAAAGTGTGTTAATTATGACCATATCCCTTCACATCTCTGTTCTTGTACTATTTGAAGTATCCATTACCTACAGATATTTGAAATCTTTTTCTATTGATGCATTTAATAGGCATACCATTTTTCTAAGGTCAAATTTGTTTCCTTTTCTAGCCAGTCAGTTTCCGTGTCATCACCTTAATTGAGGGCCTCAACTAAACTTACCAAAATATTTTCTCATACTGAGGATCGTTGTTTTCATACATTTCAGTTTCACCTAATTTTATCAATGAACTTTCAAACTCTTTGTTACACTGCATACCTATAGCAGAGAGGTAATGTCTGACACATCGTACTTCACTTAAAAGTACCACATCATTCTCCATTCCTTCCACCCAGAAAAGATCTTTTATCATATACCTTATAGTTGTAGTGACTGGGATGCTTATTAGAAACCAATGTTCAATTAATTCTCAGTTCTATATGATATGCTGATATAACCACATCACAGATCTCTTGGAATAAATTTTTACAGATACCACCCATCTACCATCCCACAGAGATGACAAGTCTTATACCTTTATTTGTTTAATTTCATCAGTTGAACCTCAAAGAAGATAAATTATAATTTTACCCATGGTTATTGAGTAATAAATGAGTGATAAAGGCCACAACTTGTTTCCTTCATTTCTTTGATTTGATTTTCTAGCAAACAAATCCTGTAAAACTTAAAGATATCAAATTCTGTGTTGATTAAAATACCAATTCTCTTTACTGGCTGAGGCTGTGAGCCAGCTTCCAGCACTGTTGATAGAAACAAAGTTTCATTGGGTCTGCATACAGACTTCTTCACAGCCAGCCTCCTGGAAGAGAGTTCTGATGAGTCATCCTATTTTGGTTAGCAAGTCTTTTTTTATCAAGATGCTGAGTCTCTAGGAAATATCTGTATCTGCCTGACTCATTCCCGAAGATACCTGCAGAATGTTTGCAATGACAAACCCAGCGTTAATCAAACCACCATGTATGTTGTTGCAGACTGATGGAATGCATTCAGTTAGGAAAAATGTTCTATACCAAACATACTATGTACCATGAAGCTGCAACTGGGCATAGTCAACACCCAATAAAGTTCTTACTGGGGTGTGCCATAAAGATTTCCATGAATGCATTTTGTCAGGATAATCTGTAAGTCCCATGGTGAATTCTACCTCCCTCAAGGTTGCACTTCCATTTCCCTTAACTGATCTCATCCACATCCACAATTGATGTATTTGAGGGAACATGTTAAGCTATGATATACCAGGTAGGCAGCAGCAATCTGTTTCCCATCTCACCCAGGCAGCTATCTTAGCAACACATCATCTTGATTTATGCCCACAGAAAGTGCTGAAGATCAACTCTTTAACTTCTTTTGTCCTATTGATATGATATATAGTATTTACTTCAGAACATCTTAAAATTAACCAGAAGTGTAAAAGCAAAGCTTATAAACGATGAGCTGAGTGATCATTGCAGTCAAGTACCCATAAATTGAGTCATCAGGTGGTTCTGTGTCACTTCTTTTTTAAGGAAGCCTTTAGATAGAGCATAAAGATCAGCAGGAATCCAAATTGCTTTGTTAAAGCCGGTTTGGAGATTTAACCCAATACTAGCCACTAGTACACACTCTTAGTTTTATCTCTTGTGCAGAGATGGTGGCAAAGAAACATCATGATTATACCATACTCTATAACTGACATCATTTGTGATCAACTTATTCACCTGCTACGATTTATTCTTATTTCCATTAATTATCTTTGAACTGTATCATCTTCCTCCCTGGATCCCACCATGGCTGTACTTTCTTAGCTCACCAAAGGTGCTATCATCAACAGAGCTGTTAAGAATAGCAACATCACTAATATTTCTACTTTGCACCACCCCAGGCAGATGTCATGGATTAGACAAATAAATATTCACAGGATATATAAAAATAAAGAGGGTAATTATTATAAAATCTACTAATACCACAGTAACAGGTTAAAATTTTCTATATGTTGTGCTCATTTAAGGTTTAAAGATTATTTGACAAATTCAACATCAATTACTGATTTAAAAAAAAGTCTCTTTCTCTCTCCATCTCCCTCCCTTTCTTCTCCCTAATTCCCTGCATTCATCTTGTCCATCATCTTCCTTCACACTTTCCCTCACTCACCCTTTATTCTTTCATTCTCAAGCTCCCATCCCTCCATCTGTCTATGGATAAACCTAAAACTGAAGTCTAAATGTTGAAATACCAGAAGCATAAGTCATGATTAAATCAAATTAAACAAGTAGGCTCAAAATCACTTCTCTTATATACCATATATTTTTTTCTGGAATTAGCAGCAAACTCAAGCATTCAAGAAAAATAAATCAATTAAAATGATAAAAGTGACACAGATTTGTCATTATTTTATAAAAGTGATTTAGTATTTGGAAAATCAATACTATAATTAGATGAAAAAAGTAATACTTACAATACCAAATGTATGTAAAATTAGTTGTTATATAATTTACATACAAAGAGCAATAGCTTTTATCTGCATCAGCAATAACTGATGCAAAAATTTGATGAGAAAATCTTATTTACAATAACAATAAAAAGGATTATAATAATCACACACACAAATCACTAAGTAACAATGAAAACCTTAGCAGAAAAACTTTTAAATTCTGTTAAATTAATCAAATAAAATATATAAGTAAATAGGAGAATGCAAAGTGTTTTTAGAAATAAAAGTTAATACTTGAAATATGTCAGTTCTCATATTAATTAATTTAATGTAATTGTATTTACAAACTTTACTTTTTGTTTTGAACCTGGGAAAGCATATTATATAACTCACATAAAAGAATAAAATACAGAAAAAGAGGGAAAATGTAGACAATGGAAAATAAAAATAAAAGTCTAAGATAATAATTCTGGTTACTGGCAAACAAATAGCTAGATTGTTCCAGGGAATAGAATACACCTAAAGCAATTCAAATATATGTGAAAATCCAGTGTATCATTGAGGTGGCAATGTAGGGAAAATATAATCAGTCACATTGTGACAAATTACACATCATTTGAAGAATAAAAATTTGAAAATCTTCCTCATTGCCTATACCAAAATTAATTCCAAGTTGATTAAATATTTCATTAAGTTTTAGAAGTAAAATTAGTGGAAGAAATCATTGAAAATATTTCCATAATTTTAGAGTGGGACATTTTATTAATGGGCGATTCACAGAAGAAATAGCCAGGTAACAATTAAAAAGATTCTCATCTTTAGTTGTGAACAAGAAATTATAAGTTAAACCAACTAAATATCATCTTGGTCTGTCTTCTTTACAAATACTTCAAAAACATGGATGGTGTGAATAACTTGGCTTTGATTATAGGTAAGCAGCCATGCTTATGCATTGCTTATATCAGCTTTAAGGACTTAAATGTAATACTTACCAAATTTTTTAATCCAATATTTCTTTTTGTTAATTTATTTTTTAATTGAAGTGCAGATGCTTTACAATATTGTGTTAGTTTCAGGTATACAGCAAAGTATCTTGGTTATACATATATATGTATATATAGCTATATTCTTTTTTTTTCAATCCTTTTCCATTATAGGTTATTACACAATATTGAGTATAGTTCCTCATGGTATACAGCAAATCCTTGTTTATCTATTATGTATATGGTAGTGTGTATCTTTTGGTTCCATACTGCTAATTTATTCCTGCCCTTCCCCTTTGGTAACCATAATTGTGTTTTCTATGTCTGTAAGTCTGTTTCTGTTTCATAAATAAATTCATTTGTATCGTTTTTTAAAATTCCACACATAAGTGATGTCATATTATGTTCGTCTTTGTCTGACTTACTTCACTTAGTATGATAATCTCTAGTTCCATTATGTTGCTGCAAATCACATTATTTCATTCTTTTTTATGGCTGAGTAATATTTTATAATATATATAGTATTTCATTGTATATATCCATTCATCTTTTATTGGACACTTAAATAGTGCTTCTATGAACATTGGGGTGCATGTATCTTTTACAAGTAGAGTTTTCATCTGTTCCAGTTAATCCAGTATTTCCATTCTAATAACTACACTAAAGAAATATTCACACACAGAAATACATGTGTGTACGTGTATGTATGTATGTGTGTGTGTCTCTATATATAGACACATATAGACACATTTATATACATAAATATAAACGTATACTTATACACACATGTGCATGTATGTACAATTCTGGTCTTTGGAAACAATCTAAATACTTAAACTTTTAAAGCTGAAGGTTGTCGAGAAGGTCTCTCTGATAATGGGTATTTGAGCCGACACCTGAGAAGTAAGGAAACAGAGCACGTGGGTCTCAGCAGAGAGAATGACAAGTTCAAAGATTATGAGGTATTTAAGTATGCATGATAAGTTTGGGAAATATTTTGGAGGCCAAAGTAATTGGGCCACAATAAGCTGGCAAGAGATGGTTAAGATAGTGGGTGAGTGGTAGAGGGATTTGACATCGTCAGAAGTTTTAAAGGTAAAAAGGATTACTATGCCTTTATTCTATGAGGAAATACAAGCCTGTGGAAAGTTTTGAATAATAGAGTGTTTAAGTATACCATTAACCATACTTTTAAGTCTGAAATAAAATTTTATTTTCAGACCTTATTATATGGGTACAGATTTCCAAAGAAATAATCAGAATAATTGTAAATGTATGGTTTAAGTTACTATTATAATTTTTATTACTTTTAAGTTCAAAGCAAGTATTATACATAAAATTGGTCTTTGCTGACAAGGAATATACATAAAATTAATTCTTTAAATTTTAACATTATTACCTACAACTTGTCTTATCCACTCAGGTTTATAATAAAAATATAATGAGCTAATGTACAAATGTGACTAATGTAGGATATTGGTATTCAATGAATTTATTTGCTGTTTGCAAGAAAGACTTCATGCTTCAGAATTAAGGAGATCTTGATTCAGAGTACTGCTTATTATCTTTGATAGTTTATTTAAAGTCTTGGGGTCTCAGTAATATAAAGTAGAACATAGTAATAATAAGATCAGACTTGAGGCGTTACTGTTTAGATTGAAATTGCTAAAGGTGGATATGAAGTTCCTCCAAAGCAGATAGCATATAGAAAGAGATATAATATACAACATAGTGAGCTTTTTGCATTTAATATTTATGTCATATATATGTATATATGTATCAGGTACATTACAGAAAACATATGTAGATGTCAAGGAAGAAACTAACTTTCTATTACTAAAATTTGCATGGAAAAACATTGTCATACATATGCAATGTTTTTTAAAAATGCTAAAAATATTGCTAGAGCAGTTATTTTTCTCTAGTTTTGTTTTCTCTTTTTAGTTTCTTTGTATTATGTTTTGAAACATCTTCTTTTGAGATATGTTTGACAGTATTATAAAATGTTTTGTTTCTAGTAAATGGCACTGAACTATATTTTTTAAAATTTAATTTCAGAATTTCAACTGACTAGCCAAACAAATAGATTAAAAAATACCTAACCTGTGGTTTCTTCCTTTTTTATAATGGTCAGAAGGGGTGCAATTTACCTTACAGCAATTGGTTCTAGTGTTTTTGTGCTCTAATAAATAACATGAAAAGCTTTTGTTTGGTAACCACTCAACTGTGTTCCCCATGATCTGGCTATGGATGTATAGTAGATGCTCAATAAAAGTTGATGCGTTGTAATTTATAAGGTAGTGTTCAGAGATGAAAGAGGGAAATACAGCACTTCTCAGATAGACACACTTGGGCCCAGTGACTTATCAACATCAATTATAAAGAGTTAATATTGCTTGGGTATGTTTTCCTCATCCTGAAGCCTCAGGTAATTGACTATACTCTCCATAAGAGACAGAGAGAAAACCAGTAAATGAGGAACCATTGAAATCTGAGCTTTTAAACAGACAATAATTTCTGTGACCAAGAAACATTTTTCTACATTAAAATCTCTCCTATTAAGTATTTCTAATTTGCACTGGAGACAAAGCAATTCATTTAGTAAGTGAAATCTGAAAATGAAGATAATTGCAAGATTTAACAAACTGGTATAAATTAATACTAATTAAATAATAAGGGCAAAATATATTTTCTTGTTTTATCTTTGCAAAAGAGTATAGGCTAGAAAGCATTGTGTTATGCTTTGGTGGAATAGAACATTTCTCTTGATAATTCTGTCAGAGATAAACCATTTTTGTGACTAAACTTAATTATTTTTAGTGTATGTTACTACACTTGATAGATGAAGTATAATCTATTCATAAAAATAATTATAATAAATGCATATTAGGTACCCTATGAGCATTACTAAAACATATAGCAATTATTTTTGAATCTGTTTAAGTACAAAGAGCAAAAGACTTTATGTAACTGGAAATATTTTTCTACCCCTTATCTGTATCTGGTCCTCTTAATAATATTTATTCTTAAAGCAACTAAAGATCATTAAAAATGACATTTCCTAAATGATCATTATTAAAAAAATGAGATAGTTGTTTTATAATATTTTGATATTAGATAATGTTTAAAGGCAGGAGCTGAAAGAACTACATCTTTAAACCTATTCCTGCTGGTAAATGAGTAAAATGAGAAATTTTATTGTCACATTTGCTAATACTGCCTCATTTAATTAGGTTGATTTGTTATTACTTCCTTTAAAGAGTTTATTTTGTTGTGTCTCTCTGAGTATCATCAATGTCATATTTTCCAATTATTCTAGATTCTTTAACAGCCAATTGTCATTTCATTTTGTTTAGTTAACTGATCAACCCTGTTATGTGGTCATAAATATGGCAAATTACCAAGTAACTAAAAATATGCTCATTTTAATGGCTATGTAGTAACTAGATTTTGACACCTTTAGTAATATATCAGAGTTGGGTTTAAAATGGTGCAAATTTGATATATATTTCATGGAGCACACTTCTCCATAAAACAATTTTGGGGAGATGGTCTCCTGATTACATTGATGGTTTTAAAAATATAGCATTAAGTGAATTAAGTGAAATATTAAGGCACTTATAAGTGAAATATTTGGTAAAATAAACATTAAGTTTATAATAACTAATGCTTATTATGGTTCTGCTAGTCTGAGAAGGCTTTGAAGTTCACAATGTCTTAAGATAAAACAGGTTAAGTCTGTATTTTATCTACTGAAAATACATTTTTCAAAATCTGAACTCCACGTAAATGGTAATCATGTATTTGATATATGGGTATATAGAAGGACTTTGGCAAGATATTCATTCCTATTTGAGCTTTTAATGATAAAGAATGGCTTAAGAAGGAAAAGACAAATGTGTCTTCAGCTAAGCTAAATGATTTTTTTAATTCAGTCATTGTATGCACATGTAAATCTGAAAATAAAAATGTGTCAATATTATAGGTTTATATTTGTATAGAAATATGTGCTATACTTAATTGTTCAATTTGTGAAATAAAATTTATATCTGTGCAGTGTTTTGAGACAACCTGTTCTAATTTGCTAAATCTAACATTTTTCTTATTTGGTGAAATAAAATTTTATTAAATTAGTATGCCTTGTTCTTTAAATTTGAATCACATCCAACAGCAATCAAATGGAAATTTGTTCTATATACTTTTCTTTAAGAGACATAGCCCCTTTTGTAGAGCAAATCTTAATGGGAAAATATATTACTTAATATTTGGGGCTTTTGTGTTTTGTTTGTTTTATTTTGCTAATATTTTATTGAGATGTAACACAGATTCATAAAAGTACACAACTCACTGAATGTTCATTTTCTTTTTACATATTTTACACACTTGTGTAATCAGGAACAGATTCATAAATAGAATTTGACAACAATGCCCTTCCAGTTACTCCTCCCCCCAATAGTAATCATAATTTTGATTTCTAACAGGATGTTTGCTTGTTTGGCAACTTTATACAAATATAATCATGCAGTATGTGACTTCTTTTGCATGTGACCTCTTTTTCTAATTATTATGTTTGTGAGTTTCATTGGTTGTTGTGTATTGTTGCTGTAGCTTTCCATTGTTGTTATTGTATAATATGCCATTTTATGACTATATCACAATGTATTTATCCATTCTACTCTTGGACATTTGGGTAGTTTCCAGTTTGGTGCCTCAAGCAGACTAAAGGAATCTCATATTTGCACACTGTCTCCACGTTGTTTCCTGGTCTATGGCAGTGAGGGTCTCAGACAAATTTCAGTAGGACCTATACTTAATAAAGCCTACTAACCAAAGACCACCAGCAACACACCTGCAGTTAAACGAAGTCGGATATAGTGGTTTGTTGTGGCGATAGGGGATGGAAACGAAGAGACCCATGAGATATCTCAAGCAGGTGTCCAGTGAAGGGTACTTATAGGTTATGGAGGGCTGGACTTAGCTATAGGATTCATCAGAATTTGCAAACCAGCCAAGTGACTGGAAGAGGCAGTTCTTTTATTTTCAGAAGCATGATTCTGTGCAGAGTTACTGTTAGGCATATCAGTGGTCTTATAAATGGATATAAATGCACTGGCGTGGTGTTTGAGCTTAGATATCTTTTATGTCATGTTTGGTATTGTTCGCTTATTTTTCAAGTAGCAGTAACATTTGGAAAGTTGTGGTTTGCACTTCAATTTTTAGGTCCATTTTAGCAACTTAGCTGTCAGTAGGTCTATTTTTTACTTTACTAATATTTATGTCTCTGAAAGAGAATTGAAGCAGGGGACAGTAGTCTGCATGTGCTCATTAATTTCCTGCTACCATTTACAATTTAATTTTGGTTTTAAAAAGTTATTATTAAATCTGATGCATCCATGTGCACTGATGCCAACCCACCTAACCAAATTTTGTGAGGATAAAATCTGTACATTCATTTAGAAAAAATTTGGAAAGAAATAAAGACATGGAGAACATTATCTTTCCAAACATTTTTTTTTTTTTCAAATCGTGTTTCAGTTCAGAAGTTTAGAGTTGATTATGTTTAGGCCAACTAGTTTACCAAATAGACTCCAAATGGAGTGATTGTGGGGAAATCAAATACACTGCTTCTCTGGGAGAGCCAAGCTGCTTCTCTGTAGGGATTCTGTTGCCTAGTAAGACAGAAGAGATATTTACAAAACAAACAAACAAAAACAAAAACCTCCTATTATCTCTAATACAAGCAAGATGGATAATTGGATGGTCTTCATCAATATCTGTATTCACTGAAGATTTTTTTCTTTCTAAATTAACCATAGAAAAGGGGACAAATATTTACACTAATCTATGTGGGAAATGAGTTTTTTGACAGTAGAAGTGAAGACAGAGCCTGTTGCTACAGCTTTACAAGTCTAAAAATGCTTTTAATTGTAGGGATTAAATAGGAAAAAATGGCAAAAAAGGGAATGTGTTTAGTGATCAACAGTTCAAGCAGCTCATAACTAATATCCTCATTGATTTCAAAGAGAAGTCAGTTATCTTCCACTTCCATGTTTCACAGTCTGCAACTATGTGTTTCCATAGTCCTCATAAATGCTTGAGCCAAAAACCTTGGAGAATATGTTGGTTGTTCTTTTTTATTCCATGCTGTATCCAGTTCACATGAGCCATTGGGTGTTCAGAAAAAAGGGACACTTCAATTCTGAAGTAGCCTCAGAGTCTGAGGGCTTGCCCATCAATGGGGCCTCTGAGAAAATCAGAAAAAATATCCCCATTTTTCTCAAGACATTCTCAGCCTTGCCCTAGGGCTCAGGGCTTGGAGGGCAGACAACTCACCCCACTACTAGAGGTCTTTGTTAGGATGTCAACCTTCACACACTTAGATCACATCTCAGGATTTAATCCACCAGCAAATCCTGTCATTTTTATCTTCAAAATATATTTAGAATTATGGGTACTCTTATCTAATTCAACGTGTGTGAATCCAGTTTCATATTTTTTCACCAGTCATTTCTAGCAGTTTCACTCCTTAGTTTTTATTTGGTTTTCAATAGGCACAAATATTTTCCTGGACATACACACTAGATACCTCAGAGATTTTTTAATTCCTTTGATCTTTATCCATCATCAGCTATTCAGCTACAGTAACATCTTTTGGGTAAATATTTATACCTTTGTTTAGACTTTAATTTACTCACTGTTGCTTTACTTTTCTTGAAATCCAATATACAAGTACTGTATATTTTAGGTAATATTTGCTGGTAATCACACAAGTTAGATGATAAAGTAAAATTTCTGCTATACTCTTTAAGTCTCACAATATTTGTTTGGATTAAGAAAAATAAATAATGTTCATTACGTATTATATATCAAGCGTTATAATATACTGTTAGCCTCACTAACTGATGTTAGTCACTTCTCTATATTGCCTGCTCTAATTGATATAAACATTATTTACTGCTTCTCTTATGTTCATGCTTTCACGTCTGCTCTATAATGAGTCCTTGAAAAATATGTAGTGGCAAATCATATTATTCCTATTAATTATTGTCCATTAGAACAAACTCAGTAGTGTGGAAATACGACTTCTTTCTCCAAAGGATAAAATAAATGACTCACATCAAGATCGATCATGAGAACAGCTCATCCCACCCAATCCGATAATAGGTGTCTAATGTTTTATGATTGGAATAGGAGGGTTGAATTGTTCTATGTAGGAGAATAGGGCTAAAGTGCTATTAAGAAATTATTAAAGTGCTACATAAAAATGCAGAGTAGATTTGATAGAAATAGAAGATTTAATCCATTCAAAGGAAGACAAAGAGAAGGTAATTGAACTCAAATAATAACTATCATGATTGGCAGCTCTCTTGCCCTTCAATTTCAAAGGCCTTAGGAAAGACACAGAGACACTAGACATCCAAGAGATCTGGCAAGAGTGGATTCAGGTGGGTGGCCTGGCTCCCACAGCTATCAGACTTAGGATGAAGGTAGAATCTCCCCCTCTGATTATAGAGCTATCAGTAATAATTTTCAAGTTGAATACTACTGATATATTAATTGTGTAGCTGCTTTTCATAGGTTCTAGAAGAAACAAAAAGTAGTGTGCAGAAGCTGCATGCATTCTAAAACAGTAGAGATAGGACTAAAGCACGCAAGTGCCACCCTAAGTCTTTCTATTTTACCATTGATTTTTTATCTTAGATTTCTCTACTAAACAACACTCAGTTATATATGTTTTGGAATCTAAATTTCTCTCATTGCCTTCTTTCAAGTCATTTTATAATCTAAGTGATACCACATTTATTCACCTTGTTTTATATTTTAAAAAGTTAGCTTATTCTGTTGTAATCTTCTTACACCGTCTACTTTTTTTGAGAGTATATCCATCTAGCTAAAATATCCTTTCCCATATTTATAATCTAAGCCATTTTTGTTGTCAGTTATATATTCTGTCATGTTAATTGGTCATTTCATACATACTTCTGCTTTATTCTAGAATATATTTAAAAGACTGAAAATAAAATATACATCTTAATTTATATCTCTTCTAGTCATTCAGGGATTATAACGAATCTGAAGATTAATCATTTTAGTTGATTGACATTTTCCCCAAATACCATCAGCCTATTTCTGCATGCAAAAGAAGATTCTGAACACCCATTTTGTTATTCTTTTACTTAGATGCACAATTAATTAATGTGTATTCTAAGAAGAAGATATAAGATTATTTTGGATACATCTTTTTCCAAAATAGAACCATAGAATTAAATTATTTTGATATTCTTTTTAAATACACAAGCGTTAGAATTCAGTGACATTTTTTATTTAGTTAAATACTACTTAAAGCATAGTGCTAAAAGCAGAATAAATTAGGCAATAACTAATGCTATTTTTAAGACAAATAGCATCATGACCTGAAGAGATATAAAAACGAAGCTGGGGCTTCCTGGGTGGTGCAGTGGTTGAGAATCCGCCTGCCAACGCAGGGGACATGGATTCTATCCCTGCTCCAGGAAGATCTCATATGCTGTGGAGCAACTAAGCCCGTGCACCACAACTAATGAGCCTGCACTTTAGAGCCCGTGAGCCACAACTGTTGAGCCCATGTGCTGCAACTACTGAAGCCCACGTGCCTAGAGTCCGTGCTCCGCAACAAGAGAAGCCAGGGCAATGAGGAGCCCGTGCACCACAATGAAGAGTAGCCCCCACTCACTGAAACTAAAAAAAAAAAGAAAGCCTGCACACAGCAAAAAAGACCCAACATAGCCAATAAAATAAATAAATAAATTTAAATAAAAAAAAACGAAGCTGTAATTTCTCTGTAGTGACATATCATCTATAAATCAAATAAATTGTATCTGAGACTATCCCAGGTTAATATCCTGGCTATTTTTCAAGGAAAAATAAACTGATAAAAATCATATAAATATAACTATTGCATTAGATGTTTAGTGTGATTGTTAAATTGGTGCATAAGATTACATGGATTTTCCATTTCCATGAATCATCTGCCTAGATTAATCAATATGTTTGCTAACTATGACACGTAGCTCTTATGCACTGTTATTTGAAAGCATTATAAAAATTACAGCAGTAAATTAAGTCTAGCTGTGTACTTCACATCTGAAGGTATAACTAATATCTACTTATTTCAAGAATGGTTCCTTTTTATATTAATGTTTTTTCAATTTTACAATAGCAAATATTGCAGTAAAGTGTCAAACACTGTGAAAGCAGAATATATTATTAACCATTATTTAAATAAAAATTAGAAAAAAGAGAGACATATATACAGAGTCAGAGGCAGAGAAACCAAGAACACAATAACTGAAAGTATTGGTGCAGGGGTCAGCCTGTCTTTTCTGGACCTATAACGATGAACTTATAGCATTTAAGTTCCATAAGTATGAGTTTCTGTAAAAGCATTCAAAAGCTACCAAATCTATAGATCCAGTTTTATTCAACTATTAAATTCTGACTATACTGAGGCAGCAGTCACGAGTTGGAGGAGACTTGAGAAATCACCACTATAACAATTACAGGTTTAATGTTGCAGCATATTTCAGATCAAACCAGGTATTTTATGAAGTGGAATTCATAATTTTGATCTAGCTCTGCCTCCCCCTTCCCCTCTGATAAGCATAAGTTTGTCTTTTGTGTCTGTGAGTCTGTTTCTGTTTCATAAGATTATTTGTGTCATAGTTTAGATTCCACATATAAGTGATATCACATGGTATTTGCCTTTTCTTTCTGACTTACTTGACTTAGTATGATAATCTCTAGGTCCATCTATGTTGCTTCAAATGGCATTATTTCTTTCTTTTTTATGGCTGAGTAATTTTCCATTGTATAAATGTACCACATCTTCTTTATCCATTCATCCATCAATGGGTTTTTAGGTTGCTTCCATGTCCTGGCTATTGTAAATAGTGCTGCAATAAACACTGGGGGTGAATGTATCTTTTCATAGTATGATTTTCTCCTAATATATGCCCAGGAGTGGGATTGCTGGATCATATGGTAGCTCTATGTTTAGTTTTTCAAGGAATCTCCATACTGTTTTCCATAGTAGCTGCACCAATTTACATTCCCACCAACAATGTAGGAGGGTTCCATTTTCTCTGCATCCTCTCCAGCATTTGTTATTTGTAGACTTTCTCTAATGTGATTTTTATTGGGGTATAGTTGATTCACAATGTTGTGTTAGTTTCAGGTGTACAGCAAGTGAATCTGCTGTACATATACATATATCCACTCTTTTTTATATTCTTTTCCCATATAGGCCATTACAGAATATTGAGTAGAGTTTTTAATGATGGCCACTCTAACTGGTATAAGGTGGCACTGCATTATAATTTTGGTTTTCATTTCTCTAAAAATTAGTGGTGTTGAGCATCTTTTCATGTACCTATTTACCATATGTATGTCTCCTTTGGAGAAATGTCTATTTAGGACTTATGTAGATTTTTTAGTTGAGTTGTATAAGCTGTTTATATATTTTAGAAATTAAGCACTTGTCAATTGCATCATTTGCAGGTATTTTCTCCCAGTCCATAGGTTGTCTTTTTGTTTTGTTTATGGTTTCCTTTACTGTGCAAAAGCTTATAAACTTGGTTAGGTCTCATTTGTTTATTTTTGCTTTTATTTCTATTGCCTTGAGAGACAGAACTAACAAAAAACATTGATGTGATTAATGTCAGAAACTATTTTACCTATGTTCTCTTCTAGAAGTTTTATGGTGTTATGTCTTATATTTAAGTCTTTAATCCATTTTGAGTTTATGCTTGTGTATGGTGTGAGGGTGTGTTCTAATTTCATTGATTTACAGGCGGCAGTCCAACTTTCCCAGCACCACTTGCTGAAGAGACTGTCTTTTTCCCATTGTATATTCTTGCCTCCTTTGTTGAAGATTAATTGACTGTAGTTGTGTTGGTTTCTTTATTCAAATCTTAAGTGGTTAATACATGACTGTGCATGAATCATAAAAAATATTCTTTGGATTTCCAAGCTGACCTCATCTGGAAAACTGAATTTGTCATTTAAACATCATATGTTCCTGAATACAAAGAACAACAACAACAAAAACACCCCAAAATGTCTATTGTTCCTTTTACATTTAGTCAAACTTTTTTACATTAATATATAAAAATATATGGAAGAATCAGTTTGTAAATGATGCAAAGCGAGTTAGAATACAAAGCTATTATAATTTTTGCCCCTGTTCTGATTTGTTCTATAACATACAACTGATAAATTGTAATGGACTCAACCTCTGATTTTTTAAAAATCTATGGTGAAGGTTTGATTTCAAAGCTTTAATGAGGACTGTTAAATTGCTTTATTTATGTTTGAGATTATCCAGTTAGTTTATGCCACTTATAAACCTAAATATTTCATGAAGTCTGGAAGAAATTGCATTATTTTCCCTAAAATTTAACTTCTTGACACCAGTGCATGTATTTTTCAGTATGAATTATTGTGAGCATTTCAAAGAGAGATGAGGTTATCCACGTGAATTTTCATGCCACATGAGGGTGAAATGGAAGAAGATGAGGATAGGGATAGGGGCTGTATCCTACATAGTGCCCCTCACTGTATCCTATATATATCATGTGTGCTCTTTTTTTGTTAACCTTCTAATTGTCTCTCTGAGCTTCAGCCTGTGCATTTTCTTCTGATATATCTTCCAGTCGACTAATTCTTTTTTCAGCTTTTTAAAATTTGCTGTAAAACCCAGCCATTGAATTTTAATTTTCAGTTATTCTATTTTTAGTTTTGGAATTTCCACTTCACTAATGTTTTACAATTTCTTATTCTGCTGAAAAATTTTACCTTGCCATTTATCATCTGAATCACACTAATAAAAATTAAGGTGTGTATCTGATAAATATATGTCTGGATCTACCTTTGGGCTGATTTCATTTTTCAGTTGGCTTAGTGTCAATTCATCTGTAATTGCATAAGATTATTTGGATTATCAGAGTTTTACATGAAAATGTAGACATAATTTGAGGTTTGGGATAATGCTATCCTACAAGGAGTTGGTTAGGGTAAATTAATCTTAGTATTATATGAATATACTACCTATTTCTATTTAGGCACTGGACTAGTTTTTTGTTTTTAATTTATTTTTTTAGTTAATTTTTATTGGAGTATAGTTGCTTTACTGAACTAGTTCTGCATCTTTAATTCTTTGTGAAGTATTGTCTTAGTCTAGTATACCTTTATGCTAGAGTGATTTTCTTCATATTTCCCATTCTAAGCCTTTCTTGCAATAGTCTCTTCTTTGGATGACACTAAACTTCAACTTTTCCTCCACTAGTGAGACCTCTGAAAGCTCTGTACAACTTTATAACCTCATATTAACAGATTTTGGCTCAGTTTATCAGGCTTTTTCAGCTACACTTTTTGACTCAAATAATGTCTTAAGAAGCTAGCAGTGCCAAGTATCAGGCTGACATTTCTTGGCTTCCCTATTTCTTTCATTTTGGTCCTACAAATCTTCATTGATTAATAGTTTATTTTTATGAAGCATATTTTTAACACTCGAGATTTCAGAGCTTTTCTTAGTAGCATTCTTAGTTCAAAACAACCTATGCCAGAAACAGAACTAATGTATTGTAATATTTATTACCTGCAAGAGAGATAGGCAATTTACATGTTATATAACAAATAATGCTCATAAGAACCCTACAAGTTATATGTGTCACTATTATACATCTTCACATTCATATTATCCAAAATTGTTTAAATTAGAGCAAAACATTCTCTTGAATAATTTGAATGGGAGCTTAAAAATGTGACTATATACAAATACATGGCTTCACTCTGGGCTTCAATGGAATGCAGTTTGATAAGTGTTTACCATCAAAATAGACTTTGAAAACTTATTTAATTACTGAATGACTTGGTTTTATGAAAATCTCTGTAATAGTTTAAAAATACCTCTTTGGTCAAGTAATTACAATGTTCAAATTCACATTTCAAAGAAAGTTTGATTGATATATGTCTGATTTAGGGGAAAAAAAAGTAACTAAAAGATGACCAATGTACTTATTTCAGATTTTATGGATAGATGAAAAATTATAGTCATAAAATAAATAAAAGAGGCAGGAGCACCAAATAAATATAAAAAGTAGGCTACTAAAAAAGTGAGTTTCTTATTTTATAAATTATTATGGTTCCCAAGAAACACTCTTTAAGAAATAGTGATATTTAGGTGGGAGGAGCGGCAGCGGCCAGACAGCCCAGCTCTCGGCGCGCCGCGGCCCGCAGGCACCCGGCACGCGCCCGCCCCGCCGCCACGATGCCCAAGAGGAAGGTCAGCTCCGCCGAGGGGGCGGCGAAGGAGGAGCCCAAGAGGAGATCGGCGAGGTTGTCAGCTAAACCGGCTCCCGTAAAAGTGGAGACGAAGCCAAAAAAGGCGGCGGGAAAGGATAAATCTTCAGACAAAAAAGTGCAAACAAAAGGGAAAAGGGGAGCAAAGGGAAAACAGGCCGAAGTGGCTAACCAAGAGACTAAAGAAGACTTACCTGCAGAAAACGGAGAAACTAAAAACGAGGAGAGCCCAGCCTCTGATGAAGCAGGAAAGAAGCCAAGTCGGATTAATATCACACACCTGGTCCTCAGTGGTCCCTGTCTCCCTTCTTGTACAATCCAGAGGAATATTTTTATCAACTATTTTGTAAATGCAAGTTTTTTAGTAGCTCTAGAAACATTTTTAAAAATAAGGAGGGAATCCCACCTCATCCCATTTTTTAAGTGTAAATGCTTTTTTTTAAGAGGTGAAATCATTTGCTGGTTGTTTATTTTTTGGTACAACCAGAAGATAGTGGGATATTGAATATGGGAGGCTTTGATTGTCTTGAGTGTCAGCTTAACATTCCATAGATGGGGGGGTTAGCTTTTATATCCTATAATACAAAGCATACTAAATGGCAGTTTGGAGTCAGTTGTGCATTTAATGTCTTGAACACTTTAAATTGCTCCTCTGTTTTTGGTAGAATTGTTTCCTAAAGCAAATTACTCACTCCTTGATCTCGGCTCTCCCGGTCAGAATTTTGTGCACCCTGTAACATCTTTCGTTGTGGTAGTCCAGTTCTTCTAGTAACTTTGTTAATGTGCTGTGAATGATTGACAATTGGAGTGTGTAGTGTATGTGATATTAAATTGTGAATTAGTGGGACTTCAGATGTAACAGCATATCAATATTTGAAGATATTGGTACTTGATATCCTGTTAAGGAAAATTTGCCTCCAAATTTTAAGCTGGAAAGTCACTGGAATAACTTCAGAAAAGAATCACAACTACATGTTTTTTAGATTTTTGGTATGTATGTTAAGAATTGTGTACAAATTGAAATATCTGTGTACTGATCCTCAAAACAACCAATAAAATCTCAGTTATGAAAGAAAAAAAAAAGAAATAGTGATATTTGAAATGTAACGGATAAGAAACTGGTATGGATAAGAAACAGATATGGATAAGAAAGTGATATTTGAAATTCATTACTAAAAATGGTGTATATATATAGGAATTCTTTTTTTTTAATCCAGAGTGATTAGGTGTGTGTGTGTGTCTGTGAACATACATTTTGTAAAAGCCTATATAAACATTACAGATGCTCACATAATCCCATTTGCACAAACTTGGTTTAATATCTTCACCACAAAAGAATTTAATGACTGTATTAGTCAGAGTTCTCCAGAGAAAAATAACCAATAGGATATATGTGTGTATAGAAAGAAATTTATATTAAGGAATTTGGTCACATGATTGTAGGGGCTGCCATGTCTAGAATCTGCAGGGCAGGCTGGCAGGCTGAAGACCCAGGGAAGAGCTGATGTTGCAGCTCAAGACGAAAGGCAGTCTGGAGGCAGAATTCTCTCCTCCTTCAGTCTTTCCCTATTTAGGTCTTCAACTGATTGGATGAGGCCTGCCCACATTATGAAAAGTAATCTGGTTTATTCAAAGTCTGTTGATACAAACATTAATCTCCTTTAACAAATTCCTTCACAGCAACATCTGAACTGGTGTTTGAACAAATATCTGGGTACCCTGACATAGCCATGTTGTCACATAAAATTAACCAATACAATAACCCAGCAGTTCCTAATTCATGACCTTATACATACAGAATGTTGAACTTTATTTTTTCTTTAATTAAGAAATGGAAGTCAAACAGCAAGTTCAGACTGTCCAATAAACTGTAGAGTCTAGTGTTTAGAGTAGTTCAAGAGCTTTATGGAAGAGAGAGAAGAATATATTTGATTCCATGATATTCCCAAATCTTGGTTGAGCAGAAAGAATAGAAGGGAGTGATACATCTCCAGAACCTTAGTAAAGCTCACATAGGAACCATTCAAGGTGTATTTTCTCCTATCAAACACTGAAAGAGAGATGGCAAGTGGGTTCTCAGGAAGAAATAGAGACCTTGTCAGTAAGTGATCCTCAGAATGTAAGATATTTGCTCCCATAAAGAGAAACTGATAAAGAAATTTTAATTCTTCATTTAAAAAGTATATATTGATGCATGTAAATATACACAATCACTATTATTCATGGATTCCATATTTTCAAAATTTTCTACTTTCTAAAATTTATTTGTAACCCCTAAATCGATATTCCTTGGCACTTTTGTGGTCATTTGCAGACATGTGCAGAGAGATGGAAAATTTGAATCACCTGCACACTTCTATCTAAGGTCAAACAAGGCAGCTCTACTTTCTTGTTTCAGCTCTTATACTATAAATGGGTCTTTTCTGTGGTTTAATACCATATTTTTTGGATTGTTGTACCTTTTGTTAGTGATTTCACTATTTAAAACATCCCCCAAGTGTAGCGCTAAAGCGTTCCTAAGCACAAGGTTGTGATGTGCCTTACAAAGAAAATACAAGTGTTAAATAAACTTCATTCAGGCATAAGTTATAGTGCTGTTGGCTATTCTTTCAATATTAATAAATCAAGAAGATGTATTAAATAAGGTGTCTGTAAAGAAAAACATACATAAAAGAAGATTATGTATTGATCAGTTGATGAAAATGTTGAAACTAAAGGCTCATGAGGACCTAACCATGTATCGCACTTAATAGTATGGTATCATTATTTGCTGATTGAGTACCCCTGGTTACTTTACAGAATATGACTACCATAGATAATAAGAATCAACTGCAAGTGTGGCTTTGTGTTTGTGTGTGTGTATGTGTGTCTGAGATATCTATTGATCGAGAGATATATTTAATATATAAGGACAACAGCCATCAGTTAAATATGTGAGCTCTTAGGTTGAGAATGGGAGTATCAGTTCAGGCCCAGTGTACTTGACTGTTAGCCAGTTGACAACTTCACCTTGATGCACAGACCTGATATTTGTACAATAAATATTTAGGACTGTACATACAAAAATTTTGGTGATGTTTATTGACCTTTTAGCCATCAGAGCTATTGCAAGAGTGACAGCTATTGTGTTTTTAACCACTTTTTCTCTGCTTTATCAGGTGAAGAGTTGTTTTTTTTATTTAAGGTAAGATATTCCTATGGCTGAGATTTAATGACAGGAAGTGATCACAACTCTAAACTCTGAGTGAGCTAACAAACCAAAAACCTTTCACATTACCTGTTTCCGAAATGGATTTAATAAACATAATTTTGTACATGTTAAGTATATATATAAAATATTAGTAATATAATAATGTTATGTATATGTAGGTAGGTAGGTAGATAGATAGGTAGATAGATAGATAGATATGGCAAGAGCTTGCAGGAGAGACCTATTTTAACTTTGGAGTAAGGAATGCTAAATTTAACTTCCCATGGTTCATTCTGATTGCAGGTTTTATGATTTCAGAAAAAGTACACAATTCCTTTAACCCTAGCGTGTCCCAACTGTAAATCAGCAACAATGATGCAATTTTTAATTAACTTTATTGAGGGATAATTTATGCTCACTAAAAGTCATATTTTAAATCACATCCTTGACTTGTGACAAGTACATACACTTGTGTTTCACTCTTGCTACATAGAAACTGCTACATGTGAAGCATTTGGTGGTCTCCGTCTGTGCATACAAACCCTAGCTCTCCCCTGATGACTTTCAGGGGATCCCCACATTAACTCCTTGGGTAACCTTTCTAAGTAGCTCCCTACTTTGGTGATCTCCTGCAGATGATAACCAGTCTGCTTCCCTAGACTCTGATATGTGCTTCCTCAGTTTAGTAGGCCTTCCATGCTGTGTTTGAAACCCAGTTCTCTGTGTTGCTAATGGGAAATTTGCATGCCAGAGATCTGGCGTGATCATGGAGCTTGCCTTTTTCTTTCTCACCTCTTAGGGATTACAGTCTTGTATTGTCTCTCATCACTGTCTTAAAGTAGTTGCTTCATATAGTTCACCCAGTTTTATAGTTGATTGCGGGAAGGCATAGTATATATTCCATCTTTGATGGAAGCTGGTATAGTTTTTCACCCATATGGGGGAGGAGAAATATGAAGAGGCTTGTACACTTTTTTCTTCCTCTTTCTTTAGGTAAACACACTTTATTTCTTATTAGTGACTTTGTCCCCTATTCCCACTCCCTCTAGAGATTTATGGTACTTCAGGGGGATCTCACTGTGAAACTATTGCTCTAACATGTCATTTTGCCTTGCCTATATATCAATACAAATTTTTCTGTGAAATAATTAGAGATTGGGGAGGCGTTTGCTCTCTGCTAATTATTGTCTTGTGATGTCTTTCACAATAATGTGTAATTTATTTACATTCCATGGAAATAATGATGGGTTTTCCCACTCCTTTGTCATAATTTGGGCTCTCTGGAAAGGAGAGAGGGATATGGATTTAGGCATACAAAATAGTATTGGTAGAAACACCTGTGAAAAGTGGGGGAGGAGAACTAGACAGGGTTAGTCACATAGCTACAATGCAGATTTGACTGAGGCCTGAAGCATAAATTGCACATTAGAAGTGTGCCAGTGTGGGTGGAAATGAGAAGGCCATCATACCGCTTTTCTGCTTAGTCGTTGGCTGGGGGTCATCCTGAGAAGAGAGAGTTCTCATAACGACCATCATGCTCTTTCACTGGCTGAGGGTCACCTTGAGAATAGCATGTCCTTGGCTTGTCTGGGTCATGGATTTGGAAGGTGTGCCAGCATGGAGATTATGAAGCATACCCAGGACTGAACTTTTTGCTACTGTGGCAGAAAACTAAACACATACAGGGGAGACTGAGTGAATATGTAAATACTTATCGATGATTTGGAGCCAGACTTCTCACTATAGAAATATGGAAAAATGGATACTAGAATAAATCCTGTGGAGTTGCATTAAAATTGGAGGTAGGGGGGTGAACTTATAAATTTTAAGATAGATCGATTGATAGATAGATAGATATGCAGATACATAAGATAAATATAGAAATAAGTATGTGTGTGTATTTAATTTCTAAACACCTTGACTAAAAAATAAAAAAGAACTAAAGGTCCTTGGAGAAGTGACTGACTCCAGAAATAAGGCACAAGAAATACCAGATGAGACCAAAAGAAATTTTACTAAAAATTAAGAAATCATTCAGAGAATGTTGAGAGTATGTGAAAAGCTTTAAAGGACTCTTACTAAATAAGACTTAGATAATTTGAAAAAATATGTGTATATACATGTACATTTTAGATTGTAAATCGTGAGTTCAATAAGAACCCATGATTCTGATCTAAGTAAGTGAAATAAAAAACAAGTAAGAAAAAGATTGCACTAAATCTCAAAAAAAAAAAAAAAAAAAAAACAAGTAAGGAATAAGAGAAAATTCTACCTTATGGTAGAAGTGTTAACATCTCGTAAAATAGTTGTTAATTGATTATTAATTAGTAATTTAATATACTTATAATTAATTGACTTTACAGTGGAGAAACCTGGCATATACCATCTTAAACAAGTGATGAAATGTGGTATCCCCAGTAATGGGAAAAACTGTCATCATAAGCTTGATGATATGATCCAATGAAAAGAGAACAGCACCACTACTGATGCATTCCTGACTCCCCATGCTCTGATTTGTTTATGTGTAAGTTATGCATAAATTGTGCGGATATCTAGTAAAATCAAATTGAGGGAAATTCTACAAAATAAGTGTCCTATATTCTTTAAAAATACCAAAGTCATGAAAGACAAGGAATTACCAAGGCACTATTCCAGACTGAAGGATATTAAAAGGACATGATGACAAAAATCAACACATAACTCCTGATGTTATAAATACAACAGAGACAACTGGTAAAATTTAAATGGTGCTGGTGGGTAAGATGGTAATATTCAATCAATTTTCTGATTTTGATAGGTGTACTGATATTATGAGGAACGTGTCTCTTTTTTTGCAAATATGCATTAAAGTATTGAAGGCTAATGCAGGGGTCACCAACGCCCAGCCACAGACTGGTACCAGTCTGTGGCCTGTTAGGAACTGGACGCTACAGCAGGAGGTGAGTGGCACGTGAGTGAGGGAAGCTTCATCTGTATTTACAGCCGTTCCCCATCACTCACATTACCACCTGAGCGCCATCTCCTGTCAGAACAGTGGCAGCCTTAGAGTCTCATAGGAGCATGAACCCTACTGTGAGCTGCGCATGAGAGGAATCTGGGTTGCTCACTACGTATGAGAATCTAATGCCTGATGATCTGAAGTGGAGCTGAGGTGGTGATGCTAACGCTGGGGAGCGCCTGCAAAATACAGATTCTCATTAGCAGAGAAGTTTGCACAGAGACCATAATAAATCAATTGCTTGCAGACTCACATCGAAACCCTATCAGTGGCAAGTGAACACAAGCTCAGGGCTCCCTCTGATTCTGCATTATGGTGAGTTGTATAATTATTTCATTATATATTACAGTGTAATAATAATAAAAATAAAGCGCACAATAAATATAATGCACTTAAATCATCCCAAAACCATCCCCACCCCTGCCCCATTCATGGAAAATTGTCTTCCACAGAATCGGTCTCTCATGCCGAAAAGGTTGGGACCACTGGCTTAATGGACGTCATGCTTGTTGTTTACTCTCAAATGGTACAGAAAGAGAAAAAGAAAATGACAGGGAAATGCTGAGGCAAATGTGGCAAAATGTTAACAATTGTGAAAGCTTAATAAAGGTTATACCGGAGCTTTATGTATTATTGCAACTTTTCTGTGAATTGGAATTATGTTAAAGTAAGCAATTAAAATGAATAACATCGCTGGAAAAAAAAGTTGAGGCAACTCTGACAAAGAGCTGAAGGTTGCCCGCTAGCTATGCTATAGGCTGTGGAAAAGCGAGGATTTCTTGAAGGAACATCTTGTCGCACATCACATATCTGCCACAGCTCTGTTACAGGACACTCACTACTTCAAGTGTTTATAAGGAGAATCAAACGGAATAAAATATGTCACGGTATAAACTGCAAAGCACTCTATAAGTAATATTATCTAACAACATATTTTTATTAGTACAAATTGCTGCCTTCCTTCCTTTTTCTTCCTGAGTTTATGTTCATAGTACAACATTTGGTCTTTGGTATTTCCAAATTAATTTAGTGCTTAATTTAATTTTTATCTTATGCTTGTCTTTATATTTCTTTTCTTTGAGTTTCTATAATGATTTTGATACAGTAACTTAGCTGAAGTTTACTTAGTGGCTGGGAAAGTTAATTCAGTTTCTATAAAGTATTTCATTTACTATCAGTAGCTCTTTTAGGCCCTGGGAGAATCTACCTTATCTCTGTTATTTTCTCTCTCTTCAAAGTAAACAGAGGCAGGTATTGTTATTACATCTTGGAAACAGGAAAATTGAGCCCTGGAAATTTAATGGCTTGCCAAGGTCATTTTAACTTAAAAACACAAATGAATCCATATTTCATGTGTAGAATAAAGATTAAAAATAATTCAATATAATTATATATTTGGGTATTTGCAAAAGGTTACAATTTTTAAAAATCAACAGAAAGGTAAGCTATTTTGTGCACCTAAGCAATCAATGTAATGAATATTATGCAGATTTATGTGCAACAGTGAGGCAGCTAGGCAAGTTTTTGATGCATAAAATGTATACTATAATTTCTCATTTCCATTTGTGCCATGAACTCATTGGAAAAATGAGGACCTTCTCTCTTTTAACAACTCTCAGTCCTACCCTAATGTCATCCATTTCATTGCTTACACAGACTCTAATAAAGGTAACTACTAACCATGTTATTGACAACCAAGCTTCCATTAGCCAATTTCATGGAAGAGTAATCTATTTGCATTTGCCAGGATAAAATTATTTATATATCCATGCAAATTATACTATTTTGTAAATTATATTGCAATTTTGATTGCCCTATCTATTAACATAATTTGTAGTATTTGTATTTTAAAGCTTAGATTTTATGTAGATATTTAGATTAGCTAAAATAATCACAAATATAATATTTTCTGATTCTCACAATATTGAACATAAACTTTTGAAAATTATATTTTCCATTAAATATTTTCAAGTATTCTTTGTTATAACATATTTGAACTTTGAATTATATTCACATTATTGTTTGATTGATGCCTGCTAAATAGATCTAGAAATAATTTCTGACCCACTTTAAAAGTTATATCTTTAAGTATATGTATATTATGGAAAATTACAAATTGCAGAGAATTATAGCTATTTACTGTTGTGTTTCTGTGTAATGGTTATGTGATGTTTAAGAGGTTACTAAAAACAAAGTATCTCTTTCTATACCAGTTTTATTGACCTTGCAAGTGTGATATAGTGTTGTTTACTATATTAAGCTGAAGCATTTTAAAGGGCATGCTGGGTCATTTTACAAAAATATATCATTTTAATGACCAAGCAGTTACCCTCCTTTAATAATATTTTTTCCCTTTATGTCAAGATTCTTGGAAATTTCATGATCAAAAGTAGAATGAAGAGGCAGTTTATTATAAGCAAAAAATTATTTTCCCTTTCCAGAAACATTAAGTAAAAAATTTTAATTTTTAAACAAAATTACAAGTGTTCTGTATTAGTCAAGGTTTTCCAGAGAAACAGAACCAATATAGGTAGATGATGATGATGATAGATAGGTAGGTAGGTAGATAGATAGATAGATAGATAGATGATAGATAGATAGATAGATGATAGATAGATTTCACATGATTATGGAGGCTGAGAAATTTCACAATCTGCCATCTGCAAGCTGGAGACCCAGGAAAGCCAATGGTGTATTTCCAGTCTGAGTCTGAGAGCCCAAGAGCCAAGAGAGCTGATGGTGTGAGTCTTGTTCAAGGGCAGGAGAAGACTGATGTCCCAGCTCAGCATTCAGGCAAAGAAAGTGAATTCTCCCTACCTCCACCTTTTTGTTCTGTTCAGAGCCTGAATGGATTAGATGGAGCTCACCTACCTTGAGGGCCATGTGCTTTACTCAGGCTATGGATTCAAACGCTAATCTTTTCCTGAAATACCATCATAGACAAACTCAGACATAATTTTTTGCTAGATATCTGGGAGTCCTGTGGCCAAGTCAAGCTGACACAAATAATTACACATTTTCTATATTTCAAAACTTACATAACTCAAATTGCAGTTCAGGGTTCCTTCTGCATAGAATAAATGCTGTCTCCATGGTATATGCAAAATATCTTTTATATTTAATGTATAAAAAGAAAATTATGTTAACAAGGTGTCCAATCAAGAACTTTAATGTAAAATAAAGTTTGACCTTGTAACTCAGGTAATTTTAACATTCTGAGTTTGCCCTAATTGTGTGCTTGATGAGTAGGAAATGTGGTTCATGTAACTATGTCTTCTATAGAACCAGCAGACAAAATCTAATCATGGCAACATCTAGATGCTAACCCTGGTGACCCAAATTAACAGCTGACCCTGTGCTCTAATAAGTGTCAGGTAGTCAAGGGCAACTTTATTTTTTTAGATAGGTGTAATTGAGGGGCATAAATTTGTCAGTTTACATAATAAAGTTGTCCTACATATAATAATTTATATATAATAAGTAAAATATAAAATGCATCTAATATTAAAACATAATATTGCCATGAATAGATATGTTTATTCAAGATGATAAAGCCAATTAATAGAAAACTTTGTGAGTATGCATTCTTCTCCTTGTTGCTAATACAGTATCTCTTTCTGTTGTTTACTTCTATAATTCTTCTGACTTGAAATAAAATCCTCACTTGTTTTCTTTCCTCCTAGCCCAAGAGCTGAAACTTCACATTCATTCTTGTACCACAGTATACAACTCAGTTGGGGTGAATTCTGTACCTCAGTCTTGTTTTCCTGCTCCTCCTAAGAATCTAATTAGCTAATTAGCCTTCTCAGGTGTAAGCAACAGATGCCTCACATCTGCTCATAATATGTGACTAGCTAGGAGCACTTTTCCCCAGACTTTGGACTGAAGAAATCCATCGTGTCTCTTTAGTTGGCCTTTTCTTGCACACATGATTCCAGCTGGTCCTAAAGCTAATATGTTGGTCCTTCATATTATTTCTCCCCCAGGAAATCAGTCTACTTTGTCTCTTCAGTTGTGCTGTACTATCAATTATTATGCCTCTCTTTCTATCCCTGTCTAGGTCGCTAGCCTTTGCCTATGTCTTCATATGATTTGCTGATAAAGAATAAGTCTTTTGTTTGGATGTAGTTTGACCTGTACAGAATGGATATTTTCTCACTATTTCTTGGAACACGTGTGGGCTTTTTTTCCTACCACAGAGAAATACGTATTTATTTATATGACTTGTTGTCCTTAGAAGTCAACAACAAAAATGACTGATCTGAATCAAAATTATTTTATGGACTTCAGTTAGCTCAGAGAATCATTCAGAAGAATTGAGGATCTGTTGGGAAATAGAAAGAAAGGGAGGCCACAACATCAGAACTCAGGCACAATTATAGGGCAGAATGTTCTGAGTGAAAGTCATCCTGATCGCCGACCAGCGCTGCCACACTTAAGTCCCAGTGGCTATGCTGCTTTCACTGCAGCTATTATTATGGGATCTTCGCTTTTTTGTCACCCTAGCTCCGAACACAAAGTCTGGTGCTGAAGTCATCAATTATCTGGACCTAGATCACAAGTTCGCATGCACTAATTTTCAGCTTCTATGAAAGAATTTTAAAACCAGTCTTTTACTGGAAATTAACAGTGAGAAACAACCCAAATACGAAGAAATAATAAGGAACCAGGCTAGCTCTACAAAATGCAGATGTCTACTACTTCAGTGCAGAAAAACAGAATGGAATCATAAATACGAATACATAAAATCACACAACATACATCTGCCGTGTTTTTGTTGAAAGAACTTTCTAGGGTGATGCAAAGGTTGCATATTTTGGCTGATAAGTGGTTCAGTATTTGCCCAGATCGATCAAATCTGTGCTACATATGTGTATGTGCACATACATATTAAGTAGCATGTGAAAAATTACATTGTTAGAATTTCTATCTGTATAATCCACTTCGATATATAGTACTGTGTATATCTGATATAATCTCATCTCTGATATATACATTTAATATATAGATAATATAGATTATATTATATATGTATTAGAAATTAAATAAATCTAATTCACATTTACACACACACCCCAATGTACAAATATTCATGAGAATAAGATCCAATAGAAAGCAAAATCAGAATTTGCAAATATCCTATTTAATGAATAAAAATATGCTGTCCCTTACTGTGATCCATATATTCACTTCAAGTACAAATTTACACTGTACTAATTTTTTTTTAATTTCATACTATGTTTCACAGCCAACTAAATAGTTTTTGTCAACATTTTTTGAGCCAAAATGTCTGTATTATTTCTAAATTTTATTCTTGTTTCTTAAGTTAAAACTATAAAGCATTTGTCAGCAATTTCCTAAGATAAAATAAAGCAGTAATAATTAGGCTGCAATTCAAGTTTTACAGTGTCACATTTGCACCACTATAATTAAGGGTCTTCAAGCTTTTCAATAATGCTCTTCTTATATATTTTGTTATTTATAATTATACTTCAAGAAAATAACTTCTTAATTTTTCAAAATTGAGGAGGAAATCAAACCTTATTTTTGAGTTAGAATATTTAACAGATTTTACAAAGAAGTAAATAATTTCTTCTTCAAATACTACAACTATTCCTCTTTTTCAAAAATATCACTTTGGCTAACAATTATTTTGTTTGACAGCCCTAGAACATTAACTGTTCAAAAACACTTTGCAAAAATTACATGAACTAAATAACAATTTATGAGCATTTCCTACATATATGTGGATTAAATAGGCAAAATATCTTTAGGCAGATATAAAAAATTAATGATTTAAGAAAAGAAAAATCATCTTAGGACAATATATTATCATTGAGTTGCATCACATATATAGTATACACATATAGTCACATTTTTAAAACTATGTATTAAAATTCTGTAAAGACTTCAAAATATTTTTTAGAGTAAGTTTATACAAGAGAGCTGCAAACTTTCAATACTAAATTAATGGCAAAGAGGACCCAGGCATATAAGAAAGTATGAATCTTTCTCAGACTGATGCCTTACTCCATCCACAATTGTGTTATATTCTTGCCTGTGCTGAGGTTCTTTTTCATCCTTTACCCAAACCTTTTCTGTTTCTTATACTTGGATCTGAGGTGGGAAGTTTTATTTTACCAGTTCATTGTATGCTTTAATACAATGTTAACCTTGCTACTTCTTAGAAACTAAATGAAACTATAAACTTGAATGGGGAATAAAATTAAAGGTTTATCATCTTAGTAGTTGAAACAGCTTTCAGATGTGACTTGCAGGTTTCTCTTTTTGTGTAAGGGAATGTGTAGTGGGAGGTGGAGATGCTGGTGAAAGCCTTCTTTACTGACAACTTGCTTGTAAGCTGAACATCATTATAGTAGCAACATTCTGAAGAAATTATCAAATATGCTTGCTCTCCAGAAATTTAGATCTTCAAAGAAGTTTTTAAAAAGTCCCTGAAAGTCTCAAGATAACATCTTTTAAATGCCTATTTTGTAATTAAACATTTTTTGTACAACTTTTAATGTATGAACTATTTCAGGTATGTATTCTGGCTTACTAATTAATTAGTAGTCTTATGAAGGACAGTATCCAGTAAAAAATTTTTCTTCATTGCAAATTGCACACTGCAATAATTCAAACGCATACCAATCAATACCTAATTACTTAGAATTTAAGTATTTTCAAATGCAACTCAATTTAAAAAGTTAATTCAAACAAACTTATTTGGTGTGTGAACAATTGACTAAATTTTACTTTCCCAAAACTCAAATATTTGTAGTTATATCTTAAAGCTTTGTTCTTATGATTCTGAGTCAATTTCTAGGGAGTCAAAAAATATGTAGCTAATATATATGAAACTAAACAAAAATTGCTGTTTTTTCCACTGATAACAGTTTTTAAGGTTTTGGAGCCATTAAATGTGTAATTTATAAACTATAGCAACATAAACATTTATTTAATTATATTAAATAATTCAATTTAAAGATAAATTAACATTTTTCACATTAGTCTCCAAGCATAGGTTTTAAAAATAATTTATTATATATTAATTATATATTAAATATTAATAATTGGTACATGTCATAAACATAATACATGCTTCACTATTAAGTTATATCTGATGAGTGTATCCTCAAAGCAATATTTTCTTATACTGAATTAAGATTGTGCATTAAAATGTGACCATTGCTATATAATTTCAACATTATTTGACATATGATATAAAAAGAAAACAATGGCTTAAACCTCACAGTGATGCAAACACACACACACACACACACACACACACAATGAATGTGAACTAAAGCTACTGTAGGTCTTTATTTCCTGAGAAAACAATAGTCTGATTGTAAAGTTTGGACACATACTTTAAAAAGGGTTACAATATGTATGTATTTCTGAAATTTCAGCTACCCAATGACAAAAATACAAGCAAATGAACAGTTTTTGGCATAAAGCACAGACATGCTAATTCTAAGCCTTAAGACAACAATAAAACAAAGAATGAAAATCTGAAATTAACACTCTCTTGTTGTTCCTTGTGGTGATTGAATAAATGAAGTTATTCAGTTTCCATAAAGAGAGTTGGTATCTTCAGGGAAGCTCTGTAGAAATCAGAAAAGAAAATAAACATTTATGCTATAATAAATATGAAAACTACCAATAGATTTTCTGTTTCAAACAGTTTTCTCAATGTAAAGATACATACAAATATATATTTTCAAATCTTCAGTAATAATAATAATACAGTAATAAATATTTTCATTGGTAAATAAGTATTGAATTATGAACTTCTCTACCCAGAGGCGATGGATTGACAAAACTGTATCATCTGTATTATTTCTCTGTTTTTTAAAAGATTTTGTTCTTTGTAAGTGTATCTCTGTGGAAAAGGAGAACTGTATTGTTTATAAGTAAAATAGTTCAGTGGTTGGATGATTCAATAATTATAGATCTGTGACAATTCCACTAAGTGAAATGGTGAAGTCAGGATTAGAATACTACAAAGCGTCTGACACCACAGGTTTCTGATTCATAGATTCAATTTCTCTGCATTAGATAAATTCTCTCATTTTATGGAAAACTTAAAACTCTCTGTGCCAGAACCTTTTGGGAAGTCTCAAAATTGTTAGTGAAGCAATTTTATTGACTTTGCATTACCTGTATATGACCCTAAGGATATTTTTCAGGGTGTTCTGTTTTCTCAATACCCAAAGAGGCATATTTATATTACAGATCACACAACACAAAATGTAAAATAACATACCTCAATATTTTATTAAAAGTATTCATTTTCCCATTGGCATGCCAGTTACTATAAGTCTTTTGTGGATAGATTATTCCCTTTGCTCATTTAAAGAAGAATACAAATAAAGCATTAAAAAAATTCCAATAGTAGAAGCTTAGAAGATTTGCTTTAGCAAATATTAAAACAATAGCTATTGGACTAAGGGTTTCAGGGTGGGATAAATTCTTCTTGAGACCAAAAATATGTATTACTTTATGATCTCATAAAATGATATATTGCGCAGCCAAGTGGGAAAAGAGAAAGAAAGAACTTTTAACAGGAAGATTGGAAATCATTTCAAAGAAACTATCCTATAACCTCCAATATTCACTGAATTTAACTATTTTTTCCTAAAGTTTAGAGAAAGGGGACTATTACGTTATTTATTCATGGATTTAACATTTATTGAGTGCATATTATTTATTGGGAGTATTTTAGGGAGATACAGTAGATTAAAATCAGAACAATTTTCTGCTTTTTGGAGATTACATCTAGAGGAGAAAATATAACAGATGAATAAACAAACACATAATACACTATCAGTTATAAGTTCTGTGAAGGAAAAGCATGCTCACCGAGTGGTCTGAGTGCCAGTTTAAATAGAAGAGATGGTATTTGACCTGACTAGAATCAAACAAGAGATCCTGTCATGTGCATAACTTAAGGAGGCACATTCCAGAAAGCTGGGGGGTGGGTGGGGGGGCATCCTAAGATTCTTGAACCTCATGCCTGTGTGCAGAACTTGATGACCAAACTGCTTGTAGCTAATGAGTGGAAAAGTGGGGGATACAAGGTTAGACAGAGGTTGACAGAGGTTAGGTCTTACAGTAACTTCCAGGCCAAGTAAAGAATTCATCCTATATGGGAAAAGAATCTAAAAAAAATGAGTGGATATATAATATGTATATGTATAACTGATTCACTTTGCTGTACACCTAAAACTAACAACATTGTATATCACCTATATAACAATAAAAAATTTTTTTAATGTGAATTCATCATTTTATTCCAAGTGGAAGAAAAAACATTCAAATATAACAGTGGAGATGTGACACTGTAATTTTTTTAATTTGTTTTCTCTTGTTTTATGGAAAAAGGATTTGGAGATCCAATGGGGAGAAAGGAAACAGCAGAAGCAAGAAATCAGTAGTTATTTTGGTAGCCTACGGGAGAGATCTTAGTTTTGGTGGTAATGATTAAAATTTGTTTAGAACGAGGCCATGTTTTCAACTTATTTACATCTAAAAGACTTTACATGTTTGAAGATGAATTTAAAGAAAGAGGATTAGAAGATGATGGTTGTGAAATTATAGGAGTCTAGCTTCTTGAAAATTGCCCTAAAATATCCCTGAAGTCAGTGGTTCTTAATATTGTGTGGGGGTGGGAGAGGAAGAAACTTTCCATGTCCTAGGGCACATTTGGAAATTTGAGTTTGTATTTTGTTCTCCTGATGATTGAAGGGGCCCAACTAACATTTATCCTGGTGGATGTTCTTTTTTTCTTTTTTTTTAAAGAACTTTATTGAGATAAAGTTAACATACAATAAACTGCATATATTTAGAGTGTACAGTTTGGTATCCCAATCTCCCAATTCATTTCCCTGTCAACCATACCCACTTCCCCACTTGGTGTCCATATGTTTGTTCTCTACATCTGTGACTCTATTTCTGCCTTGCAAACTGGTTGATTTGTACCATTTTTCTATAGTCCACATATATGTGTTAATAATATACGATATTTGTTTTTCTCTTTCTGACTCACTTCACTCTGTAGGACAGTCTCTAGGTCCATCCATGTCTCTACAAACGTCCCAGTTTCATTGCTTTTTACAGCTGAGTAATATTCCATTGTATATATGTACCACATCTTTTTTATCTATTCATCTGTTGATGGACATTTAGGTTGCTTCCCTGTCCTGGCTATTGTAAATAGTGCTGCAATGAACATTGGAGTGCATGTGTCTTTTTGAATGATGGTGTTCTCTGGGTATATGCCCAGTAGTGGATTGCTGGGTCATATGGTAGTTCTATTTTTAGTTTTGCAAGGAACCTCATACTGTTCTCCATAGGGGCTGTATCAATTTACATTCCCACCAGCAATGCAAGAGTATTCCCCTTTCTCCACACCCTCTCCAACATTTACTGTTTGTAGATTTTCTGATGATGCCCATTCTAACTGGTGTGAGGTGATACCTCACTGTAGTTTTGATTTGCATTTCTCTAATAATTAGTGATGTTGAGCAGCTTTCCATGTCCCTCTTGGCCATCCGTATGTCTTCTTTGGAGAAATGCCTATTTAAGTCTTCTGCCCAATTTTTGATTGGGTTGCTTGTTTTCTTGATATTGAGCTGGATGAACTGTTTATATATTTTGAAGATTAATCCTTTGTCTGTTGATTCATTTGCAAATATTTTCTCCCATTCTGAGGGTTGTCTTTTCGTCTTGCTTATAATTTCTTTTGCTGTGCAGAAGCTTTGAAGTTTCATTAGGTCCCAATAATTTATTTTTGTTTTTAATTCCATTACTCTAGGGGGTGGATCAAAAAAGATCTTGCTGTGATTTATGTTGAAGAGTGTTCCTCCTGTGTTTTCCTCTAGGAGTATTATAGTTTCTGGCCTTTCATTTAGGTCTTTAATCCATTTTGAGTTTATTTTTCTGTATGGTTTTAGGGAGTATTCTGATTTCATTCTTTTACATCTAGCTGTCTAGTTTTCCCAGCACCACTTATTGAAGAGGCTGCCTTTTCTCCATTGTATATCCTTGCCTCCTTTGTCATAGATTAGTTGACCATAGTTTATCTCTGGGCTTTCTATCCTGTTACATTGATCCATATTTCTGTTTTTGTGCCAGTACCATACTGTCTTGATCACCATAGCCTTGTAGTATAGCCTGAAGTCAGGAAGCCTGATTCCACCAACTCTGTCTTTCCTTCTCAAGACTGTTTTGGCTATTCGAGGTCTTTTGCATTTGCATAAAAATGGTAAAATTTCTGGTTCTAGTTCTGTGACAAATGCCATTGGTAATTTGATGGGGACTGCATTGAATCTGTAAATTGCTTTGGGTAGCATAGTTATTTTCACAATGTTGATTCTTCCAATCCAAGAACATGGTATGTCCCTCCATCTGTTTGTGTCATCTTTGATTTCTTTCATTAGTGTCTTATAGTTTTCTGAGGACAGGTCTTTTACCTCCTTGGTTAGGTTTAATCCTAGGTATTTTATTCTTTTTGTTGCAATGGTGAATGGGATTGTTTCCTCAATTTCTCTTTCTGATCTTTCATTGTTAGTGTATAGGAATGCAAGAGATTCCTGTGTGTTAATTTTGTATCCTGCAATTTTACCAAATTCATTGATTAGCTCAAGTAGTTTTCTGGTGGCATCTTTAGGATTTTCTATGTATAGTATCATGTCATCTGTGAACAGTGACAGTTATACTTCTTTTCCAATTTGGATTCCCTTTATTTCCTTTTCTTCTCTGATTGCTGTGGCAAGAACTTCCAAAACTGTGTTGAATAGTAGTGGCAAGAGTGGACATCCTTGTCTTGTTCCTGATCTTAGAGGGAATGCTTTCAGGTTCTCACCATTGAGAATGATGTTTGCTGTGGGTTTGTTGTTTATTGCCTTTATTATGTTGAGGTAGGTTCCCTCTATGCCCACCTTCTGGAGGGTTTTTTATCATAAATGTGTGTTGAATTTTGTCAAAAGCTTTTTCTGCTTCTATTGAGATGATCATGTGGTTTTTATCCTTCAACTTGCTATTATGGTGTATCACATGGATTGATTTGCATATATTGAAGAATCCTTGCATTCCAGGGATAAACCCCACTTGATCTTAGTGTATGACCCTTTTAATTTGTTGATGGACTCTATTGGCTAGTATTTTGTTGAGGATTTTAGCATCTAAATTCATCAGTGATATTGGTCTGTAATTTTCTTTTTTTGTAGTATCTTTGTTTGTTTTTGGTAAAAGGGTGATGGTGGCCTCATAAAATGAGTTTGGGAGTGTTCCTGCCTCTGCAATTTTTTGGAAGAGCTTGAGAAGGATGGGTGTTAGCTATTCTCTAAATGTTTGATAAAATTCACCTGTGAATCCATCTGGCCCTGGACTTTGTTGGAAGATTTTTAATCACAGTTTCAATTTCATTACTTGTGATTGGTCTGCTCATATTTTCTGTTTCTTCTTGATTCAATCTTGGAAGGTTATACCTTTCTAACAATCTGTCCATTTCATCCAGGTTGTCCATTTTATTGGCATAGAGTTGCTTATAGTAATCTCTTATGGTGCTTTTTATTTCAGTGGTGTCCATTATAACTTCGCCTTTTTCATTTCTAATTTTATTGATTTGAGTCCTCTCCCTCTTTTTCTTTATGTGTCTTGCTAGAGGTTTCAATTTTACTTATCTTCTCAAAGAACCAGCTTTTAGTTTTATTGATTTTTGCTATTGTTCTCTTTGCTTCTACTTCATTTATTTCTGCTCTGATCTTTATGATTTCTCTCTGTCTACTAACTTTGGGTGTTGTTTGCTCTTCTTTCTCTAGCTTCTTTAGGTGTAAGTTTATTTGGGATTTTTCTTGTTTCTTGAGGTAGGATTGTATTGCTGTAAACTTCCCTCTTAGAAGTGTCTTTGCTGCATCCCATAGATTTTGGATTGCTGTGCTTTCATTGTCATTTATCTCTCAGTATTTTGATTTCCTCTTTGATTTCTTCAGTGATCTCTTGGTTATGTAGTAGCGTATAGTTTAGCCTCCATATGCTTATGTTTTTTACAGTTTTTTTTCCTGTAACTGATTTCTAATCTCATAGCGTTGTGGTCGGAAAAGATGCTTGATATGATTTCAATTTTCTTGAATTTACCAAGACTTGATTTATGACCCAAAATGTGATCTCTCCTGGAGAATGTTCCATGTGCACTTGAGAAGAACGTGTAATCTGCTGTTTGTGGATGTAATGTCCTATAGCTATCTATTAAATCAAGCTGATTTATTGTGTCATTTAAAGCTTGTGTTTCCTTAATAATTTTCTTTGTGGACGACCTGTCCATTGGTGTAAGTGGGGTGTTAAAGTCCCCCCCCCCCATGATTGTGTTACTGTTGATTTTCTCTTTCACAGTTGTTTGCATTTGCCTTATGTATTGAGGTGTTCCTATATTGGGTGCATATTTATTTATAATTGTTATCTCTTCTTCTTCGATCAATCCCTTGATCTTTATGTAGTGTCCTTTCTTGTCTCTTGTAACATTTGTTATTTTAAAGTCTATTTTATCTGATATGAGTATCGCTACTCCAGCTTTCTTTTGATTTCCATTTGCATGGAATATCATTTTCCATCCCCTCACTTGCAGTCTCTATGTGTCCCTAGGTCTGAAGTGGGTCTCTTGTAGACAGCTTATATATGTGTCTTGTTTTTGTATCCATTCAGCCAGTCTGTGTCTTTTGGTTGGTGCATTTAGTCCATTTACATTCAAGGTAATTATTGATATGTATGTTCCTATTACCATTTTCTTAATTGTTTTGTTTCTGTTTTTGAGGTCCTTTTCTTCTCTTATGTTTCCTGCTTAGAGAAGTTCCTTTAGCATTTGCTGTAGCGCTGGTTTGGTGGTGCTGAATTCTCTTAGCTGTTGCTTGTCTGTAAAGCTTTTGATTTCTCCATCGAATCTGAATGAGATCCTTGCTGGGTAGAGTATTCTTGGTTGTAGGTTCTTCCCTTTCATCACTTGAAATATATCATGCCACTCCCTTCTGGCTTGCAGAGTTTCTGCTGAGAAATCAGCTGTTACCCTTATGGGAGTTCCTTTGTATGTTATTTGTCGTTTTTCCCTTGTTGCTTTTAATAACTTTTCTCTGTCTTTAATTTCTGTCAGTTTGACTACTATATGTCTTGGCATGTTTCTCCATGGGTTTATCCTGCCTGGGATTCTCTGCACTTCCTGGACTTGGGTATTTTTTTCCTTTCCCATGTTAGGGAATTTTTCAATTATAATCTCTTCCAATATTTTCTCAGGTACTTTCTCTCTCTTCTCCTTCTGAGACACCTATAATACGGATGTTGGTGTGTTTAACACTGTTTCAGAGGTCTCTTAGGCTGTCTTCAGTTCTTTTCATTCTTCTTTCTTTCTTCTTTTCTGCATCAGTGATTATCACCATTCTGTCTTCCAGGTCACTTATTCACCCTTCTGCCTCAGTTAATCTGCTATTGGTTCCTTCTAGTGTATTTTTCATTTCAGTTATTGTGTTGCATTTCTCTGTTTGTTCTTTCTAGGTCTTTGGAAGGCTTTTCTTGCAACTTTTTGATCTTTGCATCCAGTCTTTTTTCAAAGTGCTGGATCATCTTCACCATCATTAATCTGAATTCTTTTACTGCAATGGTGCCTATCTCCTCTTCCTTTAGTTGTTTTTCTGGTGTTTTATCTTTTCCTTTCATCTGGTACAAAGTCTTTTGCCTTTTCATTTTCTCTGTCTTTCTGTGGCTGTGGTTTTCAGCTCCACAAGATGAAATACTGCCGATACTGCTTGATACTGCTGTCTGCCCTCTTGTGGAGAAAGCTATCTAGGAGGCTTGTGGGTGCTTCCTGATGGGAGGGACTGATGGTGGGTTGTGCTAGGTGGGCAGAGCTCAGTAAAACTTTAATCTGCTTGTGTGCCAATGGGTGAGGCTGTGTTCCCACCTTGTTGGTTGTTTGGCCTGAGGCAACCCAGCACTGGTGTTACAGGCTCTTTGGTGGGGCCAATTGGGGACTCTGGGAGGGCTCACACCAATGAGCACTTCCCAGAACCCTTGCCACCAGTGCCCCTGTCTGCTTGGTCAGGCACAGCTGCCCCCCACCTCTGAAGGCACCCCCCCAACACCAGCAGGTAGTTCTGGTTCAGTCTCCTATGGGTTCACTGCTCCTTCCCCCTGGGTTCTGGTGAGCACACTTTTTTGTGTGCCCTCCAAGAGTGCAGTCTCTGTTTTCCCCAGCCCTGTAGAGGTCCTGCAGTCAAATCCTGCTGGCTTTCAAGGTCTCATTCTGTGGGGATTCCTCCTCCTGTTGCTGGACCCGCAGGTTCTGATGTGGAGCTCAGAACCCTCACTTTAGTGGGTGGACTTCTGTGGTATAACTGTTCTCCAGTTTGTGAGTCACCCACCCAGCATTTATGGGATTTGATTTTAACTTGATTGCACCCCTCCTACTGTCTCATTGTGGCTTCTCCTTTGTCTCTGAATGTGGGGAGTCTTTTTTGGTGAGTTCTAGTGTCTTTCTGTCAATGATTGTTCAGCAGTTAGTTGTAATTCTGGTGCTCTTGCAAGAAGGAATGAGCACACATCCTTCTACTCCACCCTGGTGGACATTCATTTTTATGTGTTAGAAGTCCTAGGTTTGGGACAGTCCCACATAATGAGTTAAAATGTGCCTTGAACAAATTATCAGAGCCTGAAATAACTCTATTCCTAGATCCAAACATAACATATTTAAACAGTATTAATATTCACTGATATGTCCATAATTATACCTAATAGGCAAAATAAGAAAAATATTTACCAAGAATTGCTCACTATTTTTGCAAAATCATACCATCAAAAATAATTCTACTTATGGTCGACTGGAATCACTAATAAAATAAGGATGTATCAGTCTTCATTTGTATCTATTGCATACAAATATGTACCAGAAATTTTGAGGGTGCTTTTAACAGATTCAAAACAAAATCACTGTGATACTTGAAACATAAAATGATGAAATCTCTTTAGATGTTATCAAAAGAGATTATGTTCATAATAACTTATATCATTGTCATTTCGTATATTTACAGTAGAGCAATGTTAGTAGGTAAGCACATTAGTAGTAGAGCAATGTTAAGAATGATATTATAAAACTATATATTGAAATTTAGTTTTTTTTTGTACTGAAAAATTTTACCTTGCCCACAGAAATGAAGGCACTTTCCAATATCTTCCTCTGAAAGCATTACTATTTTTCCTGATACATTAAGAATAGTCTCTCTGGATTTGACTTATACAATTTCCCACATATTATATTCCTTTCTTACATTGGTAGTCTTTTTTTTTAAATCTTTCTTTCAATTTGGATTATTTTCTCTTTAACTATCTTTAGTTTCAATAATTCTCTTTTTTATTCCCTAATCTTTCCTTAACCCTCTTTTTTTGAATTTTGGTTTTGAAATACGTCTTTTTCAAATCTAGAACTTAATTCATACTTTTAATACATTCCTATACTCAGTTTTCTCCACATTTTTAACTAGTTTAAAGTGATGCCTCCTCTGTTTACTTTAACATATTAACTGTATTTAAAAATCTTGGATGCTAACTTTCATAACTGGATCATATGTGGCTCTATTTTTAGGGTTTTTTTCCTTCCCCTTAACTTGTGGTCATATGACCCTGTTGGCACATTGAATATTTTTTTATTTTGTCAGCCGTCTTTTATAAATCTGTTGGTCCTAGATGAAGTAACCTTCCTCCAGAGATGGTTCTTTATTTCCTTTACTAAGTAGAGAGATTTGGGAGCTCATTTCCTTAAGCTAATTAGTGATAAAAATGAGTGAAGATTAGGTAGCTCCTAGAATTCCAGCTGAGATCCTAGTGTATACACCTGGGCCATTCCCTTGGGGATATCCTGATTTCTAGTCCTTGTCTCTTTAGTGCTGCAAGCCTGACAAAATTTCACTCAGCTTAGACTGCAGACCTCCATGTTACACAGAATTTTAAAATGTTTTGGAAAGAAAGCATTTTAATTGCAAGGCTTCAAAAATGTCTTCTGTTTTCTCTGTCCCTGCAAGAATGTGTCTCTGCTTAGACAAAGCCTAATCTCCTACCCACTTACAAACACTCAGAATTGGAGAAGCCACCAGGGACTATCAGGGTGTACATGATTAACTCACCACTGTAACCGTCTTCTCTCTCCAGAATCCTAGCACTTTTCATCACTCTTGACATAGCCATCTCTGATACCTGTAAACAATTTATTTTAGTGTTTTGCATTTTATCTGTTTTTGTTTGTTTTGTTTTTCTTAGTCTTTTCTGTACTGTAGGGAAGAATAAACAAATGCCCAAGCATAGTTCTTAAAGTTACAACATAAATTGAGCCTTATAAGCATGCGTTTATCAGGAGACACTATGATGAACACATAAATATTGCATTGTATTTCATGAATTATGTCTTCAATTTTAGCAAAATTTTGTCTAAAGTTAATATTGTAGGAAAATAAACTTCTTCTTTGCCTTTTTCTTCTATGTACTTCCTCTCATCAAACCATTGACTACTAACTGGGATCTTCATATGTACCTGTTTGAGAAGCTTAAAATGTGAACAGTATTTTAATATAATTCAATATGTATGAAACATCTGTGTTTTAAAACTGCTAAAATGGTAAAGTAATAAAGTTCAATCCTAAGCAGAAATTTTAAACAGGGATTTGAACTGTGATCAAAACAGATTTCGCATGTGTTTCCTGGAAAGCGAAAAGTTCTTTCTTCTCCTTTATATTAGTTATCTTTGCTCACAAAATAATTGCATGTTTAATTATATTTCACAATTTTTCCAATAAAAGGGAATATTGATAGACAATTTATATTTAGATTAAATTATAAGAAAAATGAATAAATCTCAATTGTAGCATAATAACATATATAGGGAAGACCTGGGTTTAAGTTTAAGCTCTGCCATTCTAGTTTTTTGCCACTAACCCTTAGTGTCAACTTTTATTTACATAACAAGTTATAACATATATTTTGTATTACAGAGACATGTCTCAGTCTTTCAAAAAAGAAAAAGTAGAATTGAAATGATTTTTTTAAATGGCATATCTATTCATATGAAGGGATTAATATCAGAATCATGAAAAGACTCTATATTGATACTTATAATTTACTGTAATGGTTCCCCAAAGATGTCTACATCCTAATTCCCAGAACCTATGAATGCATTAAATTACATGACAGAAGAGTGTAAGTGATATAAAAATATGTAACTAATAGTTTTACTGATATTTATTGTCCTTCCCATGTGTCACACTGTGTTATGTTATTATTATGTAGTTTGATCCTCACAAGAACCCTCTGAAAAAATACTCTTTATGTGTAAGTGTCATAGATAAGGAAGCAGAAGCTGAGGGAGGTTAAATTGCCCAAGTAACTTGCCCAATATAAAACAATTGCCAAACAGCAAGGCTAATATTTAATAAATGTAAGCATTGTGCCTTCCTATGTGTTCAATTCTGTACTACTCTGAATGTTATATTGTCGATACTGGAAGTATAAGTAAGTCATGGCCACTTTAGTCAGATTCCATATTTTTAAAGTATGAAATGATTTCACAAACACTAACACATTGACCTTTTTACTTTTCTTCTGTGGGAGAATTCAGATAAATTACATTTGTGATTCACTATTGAATGTCTACTCCTTGTAAAAACTCTTCTAGAAAATTGAAACAGTTCCTTTTAGAAGTTCATGTATTCAATTATTTTTAATAAATTTATTGATTTATTTTTTTGGCTGCATTGGGCTTGCAGGTTTTCTCTAGTTGTGGTGCGTGGGGCTACTCTTCTTTGCAGTATGTGGGCTTCTCATTGCGGTGGCTTCTCCTGTGGAGCACAGGCTCTAGGCATGGGCTTCAGTAGTTGTGGCATTCAGCCTCAATAGTTGTGACTTATGGACTCTAGAGTGCTGTCTCACTAGTTGTGGTGCACAGGTTTAGTTCCTCCAAGGCATGTGAGATCTTCCCAGACCACGGATCGAACCTGTGTCCCCTGCATTGGCAGGTGGATTCTTAACCACTGCGCCACCAGGGAAGTCTCCATGTATTCAATTTGAATGGTCATTCAGTAGAAGGAAAAGCAGAATCAGAAACAAGACAAAAGACAGGTATTTCTCAGTATAGTAGAAATACATCTTTTTTGGCAGGATGTTGGACGTTGGTGTCTCAATTCTTACTTCTGCTTTTACAAGGTAATACCTTCTCACATAGGCTGTCAGTTGTATTCTCATTTCACAGAAACAAATTTTATTTCTCATGATTTTATTCCCTCTCTGTTTTCTGGACATTTCAGTAGCCTCTTAACTGGCTTCCCTCACTCCCCCAAAGCTCACAGACTATAGTCACAGAGTACAGAAATTTTCTTAAAATGTGAATTAAATCATGTAATATACTTGCTTAAAACCTTCCCCTCGTGGCTTCCTTATGTAATTTGAGTGCAGTTGTGTCACATACTTTGAGTGCAAATGCAACATGCCTTTCTGATTTTATGTAAACTGGTCCACATCATCATTTCTGAGCTTTTTCTCCCTTGCTATGTTCCAATCCAAACATTCCATTGGTTTCATTTACCTTCTTTCTTTTTTTAGCCAGTACGTGGTTCTTACCTCTTTCCGCAAAGTACTTCCATGAATAGCTTTTGTATCCCTTTTATTCTGCTTTTACTCATTATAAAATATGTTGAGAAATGACATTTTTTTTATGTACCATCTCCTCCCTATGAGTGTTAGTTCCACTTACAGTAACCATGACAGTAAGTTTGGCTGTCACGTGTTTTAAAAATATTTGTTGAATTAGTGATTATTAACCTTGCATCCATTTCAATGACCAGGGACATCAATGCCTCAAGCTCTTTTCTTAGAGATATATATGACTCATATTTTCTACTGTTAAACTTGTGCATAAATGAATACAACAAAACTAAGAAGTATATGCATAGCTAGTTCTAGTCTACATCCTTGATATTTTTAAATTTGGTTTTACTAATTTAGTATTAAGGACAGTGATCTTGGAAAATATATCAATTTACTATATTAGTAATTAAATCATGTTATACATTATATATAAGTGTATTGTGTAAATGTTTTATGCATTATCAAATAGGCCTCCTAAAACTCAAGAAAGGGATAGGTAAATGAGTATAGTGTTATTTTCATGTCTGCAGAAGGATTAAAGTTACATTTTGTCACTATTGTTTAGGCTCATTATAAATATAATCTATATATAAATACTTCAGTGTTAATGTTAAATCTTATCTTAGATCTAATGTTTCTCTCTTAGATTTTTATGTAGCCCTTCAAAATTGAGCAATTTGAAATAAAAAATAAGATTGGAGAATATAATTCATGAAAAACTGGATATAGAACATTTCATTTAAATCCAGTATTTTACAAAACTAACATATACATGTTTATCTTTAATCCTTTATTAATTCTTATTATAAACTTAAATATTAAAATAAAAATAAAGTTTAAAAGGAAAATATGAGAGTATTTAGATAACATATTAATTCGTATTCCCATTGAAAAATCTGAATTTCACAGTTTTAGTATCAGTATAGAAATGTATTTAGTTCTCCAATTTTATTGTTAAAGCCGTGTGAAACAATCCTCATTTAAAAGCCATGTGGACTTAAATTCAAACCCTGGCTATGAAATTGCTTCAATATTAGGATAAGCTCCAGGGATGGGTTTTAAATTCTAATCTCTTAAAAAATTTTATATGTCTTTGATGAGCAATTTTTCATGTTCATTCCAATGAACAATGATGTCAAGGTAATCAAAAACAAGAATTTCAATTCCAAACATATCCCTAGAGATTGCATCAATATAAAAGCAATTCTTATCTGGATAGGTTTTGAATTTTTACTGTTCCTAGGGAATTTGTGCTGTTTCTTTATTGATGGTAAAAATAGCACAGTAATACTTACTTTGATACTAAGGCAGATTAATGTATTATGCCACATCATATTTGTTTTATATGACACTCTAATGCAGAAAACATGATTTTTAAATCCTTCTTATCTATTCATTTACCAATTTATCACTATGTACATTTAATATGTTTCAACTGCTACTTCACATTATTTTAGTTTTCTAGTACAAAATGGCTTATGACAACTTTCTTTTATTATGTGTATATACTGTTCTGAAGACAATGTATATTTACTCACTTAATTCTCCCAATGACTCAATTAAGAGCCAAGTCATGGAGAGAACATGTAGAAACTATTAGATCAAAGAGCAAGGAGGGTCAGGACCAAGATTTTGGGTTAATAGCCTGAATCTAGAGTCTGTGCTTCTAATCACTAATGGACAGGCTCTAAACAAACATTTCTCAGGAACTAATTTAGTGACTGAATATATGTGAGTTTGTATTTTATACATAAAATGACAAGTTATATTAATTTTATTTAAAAATTTCAAAGAATATTCTTGAATATTTATTATAAGTATATAGTTGGCATTTAATTTTCTTTTTTCTATTAATACATTTAAATATTAGTATATTGTGTAACATAGTACAAAGAAACTGCAGAATTTATCTTTTTGCTTAAATAAGCAAATATTAATAGAAAAGTCAAAGATAGCTTTAAATATTCTTTTAAAAAGTTAAAAATAATTAATTTTACTTCTGTAATTTTCTACCTAGACTAATTCTAATTTAGTTTTAAATAAGAATAACATTATATAAATTAGATATATAAATTATATGGATGGATATATAGCTGATAGATAAATGGGACAAGGAGTGGAGGAAGTGCAGGATTTTCAAAAAAGAGGTGAGAAGGAGTCGAGGGAGGGAGGGGGTGTGGGGGTATATGTACAGATACAGCTGATTCACTTTTTTGTACAACAAAAACTGGCACAACAGTGTAAAGCAATTATAGTCCAATAAAGAGCTTAAAAAAAATAAAAGAGCAGGGAGGCATACCAAGAGACTAAAACCAGAAACAACGTGGATTAAACAAACTAGTCATGTCAATGTTTGTAATAGGTTCATGAGATGACATCATTATTAACAAGAATGTATCTTTGTTTGCCTAGTTTAGTCATATTTGATGGCAATTCTACCAGCAAAAATAAGAAATTAAATTATAGTCACTTATTTCAGAAAAGTGAAATCTAGGAAGAGAGAGAAGGTATAAGGTAAATGAAAGAGACCAATATTTGGTTACTTATACATGTAGGAAATGGTATAAATGGTAACAAGTGAACATGTCAGCAACATTACATCTCTCTGACCATTGCTTCCTTCTGACCGTAGTCAGGAATGGTTCTGTTTTTAAAGATACATGTGATTGAATTGAACCCACCTAGATAATCCAGGATTAAATCTGCATCTCAAGGCCCTTAATTTAGTCATCCCTGAAAAATCTTTTAACATGTTATTTTGGTATATTATATATATTATATATATTATATATATATATTATATATATATATATATAACTGGTCTTTGTTTCTGTTGCTGGCACAAAGCTTTTTAAAACTCTTCAAATTTCCTAAATGATGGGGTGGAGGAGGTATCTTTTGTTATGTTAACATAAGGTGACTTTTGGAAATTCCCTAGGTAACTTGAGAATGGGAGCTGGTTGCCTGCCAAGGAAACCAACCTTGTGATTAGAGGCAGGAAACTTTCAGTGCCAGTCCTGGACCTCCAGGGAGGGGAAAAAGATTGGAGATTGAATTTAACCACCAGTGGCCAATCATACCTCTGTAATGCAGGCTCCATAAAATTCCCGAAAGACAAGTTTCTGAGACCTTTCCCAAATGCTTAGCTTTATGTATCTCTTCCATTTGGCTGTTCCAGAATTATATCTTTATATAATAAACTGATAATCTAGCAAATAAAATATATCTCAGTTCTGTGAGCTACTCTAGTAAATTAATTTTACCCAAGGAAGGGGTTGTTGGAACCTCTGAGCTATAGCTTACCAGTCAGAAGAACAGGTATAACCTGGACTTGAGACTGGTAGAATCTGAAGTAGAGGAAGGATCACTCTGGTAGCACTGAGCTCTTAGCCTGTGGGATCAGATACTGTCCCCAAGCAGATAGTCTCAGATTTGAATCAAATTGTAAGACACCCAGTTGGTTTCAGAGAACTGCTTGGTTTGGGGGGAAAACCCACACATTGGAATTGGTATCAGAATTGTAGAAATATCTGTCAGAATCATAAACAAATATGTCAACATATTGACAGGTGCTGAGATTAAGAAGTGGACATCTCAGGGGGCTAATATTCTGCCTATCAAAAGAGTACCTACATTTCAAGAAATTATTGCCAAAAAGTTTGTTTTGTTATGATAAATTATCTTGTCTAAATCCTTAAGTGTAGACATTATCATACATTTTAAAGAATCTGTATCATGTCTAGTCACACTGTCAAATATATATATATATATTGAAAACCTATTGTGAGCAATACATTTAGCATTTGTAAAGGATACAAGTAGCTTAAGACAAATTAAAATATATAAGCAGTTACTTTAAATTCATCATGTAAGAAAATACAACATTATTTAGGCATAAATAAACTATTATTTATGTTTAAAGAATATTTAAACACATCATTTCCTATAGGAATTCAGGCAGGAAAAAATATATGTAATTAGACTGTGACAATATGGGACCAGTTAAGATGGAATTCCAATTGAGCCTTGAAGTGTAAGTAAACAATAGGGAAGAGAAAAAAAAAATTAGAAAAATAAAAGGCAACACCCAACAAAATTATATAGAAAGAATAAGGCATTCCGGATAAGAAGTACATAAATAAATATCTCATAGGAAGCACTCTCAAGTAGACAGAGGTTCTCTCCATGTGCTCTAAGACAGAGTTCTGTGTGAACAACACTTACCAGCCAGGCTGTGGGACTTCAACTTCAGCTTCAGTTCCCTTTCATTATTTTCTGTGAATCCTTCTTCTGCTACTGCTTTTTTTTTTCATGTAATACTTAAGCTCATAGATTTATCTGATTAAACTGTCTCTAGTTTAGAGTCAAATGAGAGGGCTGGCTAATTTCAGGGCAAATTTAGTTTCCTTTTTTTCCCCATATAATGTGCTTGAACCATTGTTAAGGCTTTATCATTCTATTCTCTTAAGTGATGGCAGAGTAATTTTAATTTGCACCAATACAGGCTGTTTTCTTTTAGGAAGAAGTCATAATTATTTGTAACAGAAAATATAAACATGCCTTTGACTCCCTTGTCTTTGAGATATTTGTATAACTATAGTGTCCAAATATGCTTTCTGAGTCTCTTTTGATGCCATTATTTGCTTTAAAACATACCAGCCAGGGACTTTCAAGGTGGCACAGTGGTTAAGAATCCACCTGCCAATGCAGGAGACATGGGTTTGAGCCCTGCTAGGGAAAGATTCCATATGCCGCAGAGCAGCTAAGCCCGTGTGCCACAACTACTGAGCCAGTGCTCTAGAGCTCATGAGCCACAACTATTGAGCCCATGTGCCACAACAATTGAAGCCCACGTGCCTAGAGCCCATGCCCCTGTTCGAGCAACTAGAGAAAGCCCATGTGCAGCAACAAAGACCCAATGCAGCCAATAAATAAAATAAATAAATAAATAAATTTTTAAAAAATACCAGCCAGTGCCACTTGTGTTTAGCAAATGCTCTATAAGGACAAAGGCAAGAGAGCCTGCATAGTGTCGTGGGTAAGTGGGCCTGTCATACTCTGTACTCTGCAGTAAACCTGTCCAGGTTTGGGTCCAGGCTAACTGCACATCAGTTTTGTGATCTAGGACAACTTTGACTTCTCAGTTCTTCATTTTTCTTATCCATAAAAAATGTACAGTGATAATAAAGCCTTCATTCCTACAGTTGTCATATGGGATAAATGAGTTAGTATTTGTAAAGCAAATAGTGTCTAATGCATAACAGATTCTACATAAATTTTAAGCAAATAAAACAAGCTTGGTCATATAGTTCAATAATAGGATGCTTTCTAGGTTGTTAATTTAAAGTTTTCTCTAATATAAAGATTTAATTAGTTGATATATATATATAATAAAGATAACTCAGTGCTTGGTTCATGGAAGGTACTCAATAAATCTATATGTTATTCATCTTGGTATTATTATGAGACAATAACTTAAAAAAATCAATCCATCTAGTGCAAGAAACCCTAAGTCATGACATGTGGCACAAATGAGCAAAAATATAAAATAATCATATCTTCAAAAAAATGCTAAGACTACGGAAGGAAAGAAAAGAAGGAAAGAATGTCCAAAAACAGGAGTCTGTAGTAGTTTATAATAGATGAGTGAGAAATGTGAGAACAAACCACTAATTTCATCCTAACCCAATATTGTACAAATATACAAGATTTGTATATACAAAGATCATATACAAAACATTATTTTGAATATGGTACAGTGAATAAAATAGATGAAATGCTCTATACACTGGAAATTGTTTTTAGCTGAAAGTTAATTAGGAAGAATTCCTTGATCAATGGAAAACAAATATCTAACTCGCTTTATCAGAGCATGGGTTGGGGAGTTATCCGAGTGAAAGTTGCACAAAATCATGAAGGTCCAACTGGTAACATCACCTTAAATGTAGTGGGCAGTAGTTACCTAGGAACAGAAATTACCCCTAGACCATTCAAAGGAAAAGAGCTTCTTTCGAATTTCATTAACAGGCAATATATTTAAAGAATTGTGGCACAAAATAATGAGCAGCAGATAACTAATAGCTTCTCATGGTAAAATATTAGGCTGGAATATGTGGTGTAACTGTGTAATAGAAGGATATGGCATCTTTATGTCAAAAGACCACTCTTTCATGCATAAATGAAAAGGAATCTATGCTAAAAATGACAAAGATATAATAGCAATGAATCTAAGTCAATATTTGTTTAAGAAAACAAAAACAAAAAAGCAATAATAACAGCAATATAAATTCATGGAGAACATAAGGCAAGTTTAATAATAGGTTTAGTCCCCCAGAAAATTTTTGGGGGACTTCCATCCATTTTTAGAATAAATGCACTACATAGGAGTCCTACAATGTTATATGAAAAGGAGAAACTTTGTTAAATTCCTAAATTTAAAATGTTGGTTATCTCTAGTGTATACTTTTAATATGCTAATTTATGAAAATCAAATTTTTCTATCACTTAATAAGATTAGTAGATTTTTGTCCCATTTGAATGGGCAGCATACAAAAAGAGTTTGAGAAATTCTTCCCTAAGTGTTCATAAAAATTACCTGGTTGACACTTTCTTGTAATTTCCTCACCTCTCATACTACATCAAGTCAAGAAAGGAACAAAACACATGCTATTTATCTGCTCTGAAAGTTTTTAAAGCTGGTTGGAGTGACCCATCTTTGTAATCTGATGCCTAGGTAAATGACATTGAGTTTCATTATATTCTTATATTTCTGAGTAGAGCAAGGAAGTAATTTGTCTTTGATGCAAAATAGAAAGCTAAGAGCTCATTTGGGCATTGTACAGAGAATAAAAAAGAAGGGGCTGACCTGGTGAAAATTACGTATTCATGGAATATATTACACTAAATTGCTGTTTCTAAATGCAATCCTATAATCTTTAAATGGAAAATCTCCTTTAGCTACAGTGAGTTTTTCCTGCATATGGAATATAATATTACATCTTTACTTGCTTGTTAATGATATATGTTGCTCAATTTTTTAAAGCAAGTCATTTTGGAAAAAATATTTGCAAATAAAAACATAAAACTAGGCAATATTTTCTTCAAATGGTTATTTATATAAATAGGTTGTAATCTGATTTTTTTACTTAAAAAATTACAATGTCTAAGGACCACCATTGTTTTCATCATGATATTTTTAATAACTGAGCAGTATTTTTAATAATTGAATAGACTGAATCTTTCAATTTGGTGTTTCTTTTACTTCTAAGAGAGGAATTATAACTAAGGTACTTTACATCTATTTAATGTAATTAAAAATCATTTAAAATATATATACCAGGTAATATTTAAGATTGTCTTGTATCATAGGATTGTATATTGCTAAGCCTCATATGAGAAAATAATATATATTCATATGTTATGTGTGTACAGATAGGGAAATTGATAAATATGGATCATAAATATATATATGTACATAGGAAGACACATAATCATATTGATATACACAAATATATGTATCTATACACACATATATTCACACTGAGTTAGATATATATACACATATACCAGACCAGACCACCTCTGGATCAAATATGAATTTTGAGGTTGAAATTGAGAAGAGTCAATACATATATAGTGTTTACACACACCCATTACACATATAAATACACATAATGCAAATATCTGACTTCTGGATTGGAGGAAGACATCTTATTTACTCAGAGAGCATCTTGCATTTGATTCTGCTGTTGGCTTTAAATAAAAAGAAATAATGAGGTTAATTTATTAACGAAATCCCTGGAATAATTTTAAAATGTTAATTCCCTTTCCAGATTTTTATTTTTCAACATTAAGTTATATAAAAAGGACATTAGAATGCAAATTGCATACCAGTAAATTTGGGGAAAAACATTTAAAATTACATATACTCTTAAAAAGTATTGTTTCTGAAAACCTCTCTGTCTAATGCAATTATTCATCTAAATTAAGTAACAAACCTTTTTTTTCTTTATAACTAGCCACTCAGATTAAAAATGTTAGCAATCAGGTCAAGTTATAATTTTGTCTACTTCAAAATGTACCAGCTACTAGTATCACTTAACTATTTAAACACTTGGTCATCATATAACTTTACTTATCAAATAAATGAGATAAACATCTAATCTAATTTAGCCATATTGATGAAGGTACAAGTGAATTATCAAATTTAATACTGTATTAATTTAATTTACTGTCCCTCTAATGAGTACCGTTTCATGCAATTTCATGTTATAATAGAATAAAAAATTCACATGGGACTTTAAACCATGGGCATTACATTGAATTATGTAATATGAGATTATGATAGTACCTGTACAAAATTTATTCTTTTGTCTGTATCCTAATAGACTGAAATATCACACTAAAATTTTCCAGTACAGATAATGTGGAATTCCCACAAGTATCTAGAATTTTAAGTACAAATAATACAAATATGTTTTCAAGATTAATAGAAATATTTAATTTATTATTCTAAGGACACATTCCTGAAGTCTCGCTTTGAATGTTATTCAGTGAATGACAAAAAAAGTATCATTTGAAAATTAGATCATCGACATATCATAAGTCCGAAAGCCCTTTATCTGTTTCCAGCCTCTGCAAAGAAAACAATTTATGCAAATACAACTTAATTTTAAATGCAAATCTAATTCAATCATGTATTTTAGGTTTATTTCTAGCAAAATCCTAATTAAAATATTCACAAAAACCCAGACTTTCTATTAAAAAATAAAGTTACAAAATGAATTTCTTGGTTGTAAATTCCTTTGGCTTCCTATCAAATGTCTTTTAGAGCATGCTTTGTCTCAGATTCTAATTTTTATTAAAATTATGTTACAAAAATTATTTCTTGTTTTGAATTTCTGTATATATCTACATCTCTATCCCCAATTTATAGAGTAAATTGACTGAGTTAGACAACATATTCAGTTTTCTCTGAAAACTCCATAGTGTTATAAAATGACTTGCAATGTTAATTAACTCCATAATGTGAAATTTAATTCTCAATTATTTGAACTAATGTAGGAAGCATATATGAATAACCCCAAATCAATTTGTGCTTCTCCATAGAGAATCTTTGAATTTATATTGGAATGTGAAAGTGTGGAAGATCTGGAATCTCATTTAATACAATATAACTACAAGAACAAGAACATGATTAGAGATGGCTAAGTTGTCAAATATCCTCTTCTTTTTCCAATACATAACTACTGCTTGAAATCTCCTCTCAGTAGGAAATGCTTTGTTTTCTGAAATTTTCTTTTAATGTTTTCTTGAAGTGAAGGCTTTAAGTATTTGTAATTTATATTCCTTCCTTGCCTGCAAAGAATATCTTTTAAACTGCATATATGCAACAGCAAATGGAGGAATTTGAGATATCTACAAATGAATATTAATTAGAGTAGCAGTCTGGAAGCAATTGTAATGGAAAAATAAAACAATGCACTGTAACAAACCTTTTCTATAAAACCTGGAGTGATAATATCCAAAGTTGTAACTAATGAATGAGAAGGTTTAAAAAGGTTTGCTTGGAAGTATGTCTTGCAAAGTTAGAAACATGAATATACATACTACTAATTAATATTAAGAATGTACATATTAATTACTAAGAAGAGCAGAAAAAAGTGGGGAGGGTAGATAAATACTAATTTCTAAAATAAAATTACCTAATAGAATATAATATTTTAAAATGCTTCAGAATGTAAATTGTACCTAAAATAGCTAGTAGGGAGAAACAAAGTAAACAAAAGTAATTACAACAATAATATCCAATAGAGATTAGAATTAGAAAGACCAGATTCTTAGCAACTTCACTTGGCAAATTAGCCAGGAAGCTAATTACCTGACTAGCACTGAGTCTTGTTTATAAAAAGATTTATATTAAATATATTTGTGACGATTCAACATGGTATTCATAAAGTATTAGTATAGAAAATATTAGACTGCTAGTTTTCAAACCACAAAGTTTGAACCATTACTATCTCAGTTCTTCTTTTTTCTCTTCTAACTTGTTCAAAATTTTCAGTCCATGGAATTTTTTTTCTATCTCCTGCTCTGTTACTTCTTCTTTTATTTATTGTCTATGAAAATGTGGCCTTCTGGTCCAAGGCAAATTCCATTAAGATTATTTTGTTTATTCTCTCTGATATCCTCTTTGAACCAATCCCTAAGTGAAAATAATCAATTAATTTAGCAACTACTGAATTTATTTATGATTGACTCTCTTACTTGATGTTCTCTTACATTTCTATTCTTTAGAACTGTACTGCCACACACAAAGAAAATGATAAAGAAAATGTTCATGGGTTGGAATTCTCTCATTGCAAGTGATTTCCAGGTATTTTTACCTTAGTGCTTGCCATTTTAAAAGTAGGTAATTCTTTCCATAAATGTGTTGTCCATTTGTATGTCTTCTTTGGAAAAAGGTCTATTCAGATCCCTGGCACATTTTTTAATTGGGCTATGTTTTTCTGTTACTGAGTTGTATGAGTTCTTTATATCTTTTAGATATTAATCCTGTATTAAATATGTGGTTTGCAAATACATTCTGCTGTTCCATACTTTGCCTTTTCATTTTGTTGAAGACTCCCTTTGCTGAATAGAAATTTTTGGTTTGATGTAGTCTCACTTATTTATTTTCACATTTCTTACCTTTGCTTTTGCTGTCAAATCCAAAAAAAATCATTCCCAAGACTAATATTAAGGAGCTTACCCCATGTATTTTCTTCTCAGAATTTTATGGTTTTGCATACAGATCTTTTGCCTCCTTAGGTGGGTTTATTCCTAGGTATTTTATTCTTTTTGTTGCAATGGTGAATGAGAGTTTCCTTAATTTCTCTTTCTGCTCTTCCATTGTTAGTGTATAAGAATACAAGAGATTTCTGTGCATTATTTTTGTATCTTGCTACTTTACTAAACTTATCAATTAGTGCTAGCAGTTTTCTGATAGAATCTTTAGGGTTTTCTATATATAATATCATGTCATCTGCAAAGAGTGACAATTTTACTTCTTCTTTTCCAATTTGGATTCCTCTTATTTCATTGTCTTCTCTGATTGCTGTGGCTAAAACTTCCAAAACTATGTTGAATAATAATGGTGAGAGTGGACACCCTTGTCTTGTTCCTGTTCTTAGAGGAAATTCTTTCAGTTTTTCCCCATTGAGAATGATGTTGGCTTTTGGTTTCTCATATATGGCTTTTATTATGTTGAGGTAATTTCCTTCTATGCCCATTTTCTGGAGAGCTTTTATCATAAATGGATGTTGAATTTTGTCAAAAGCTTTTTCTGCATCTATTGATATTATCATATGGATTTTATCCTTCATTTTGTTGATATGATATATCATGTTGATTGATTTGCATATATTGAAGAATCCTTGCATCCCAGGGATAAACCCCACTTGATCATGGTGTATGATTTTTTTAATGTGCTGTTGGATTCTGTTAGCTAGTAATTTGTTGAGGATTTTTGCATCTATATTCATCAGTGATATTGGTCTGTAATGTTCTTTTTTTGTGACATCTATGCCTGGTTTTGGTATCAGGGTGACACCAAAGACACTCATGAAAGAAATCAAGGATGACACAAACAGATGGAGGGACATACCATGTTCTTGGACTGGAAGAATCAACATTGTGAAAATGACTGTATGACCCAAAGCAATTTTTTACAGATTCAATGCAATCCTGATCAAATTACCAATGGCATTTTTCACAGAACTAGAGCAAGAAATCTTATGATTTGTATGGAAATGCAAAAGACCCCGAATAGCCAAAGCAATCTTGTGAAGGAAAAATGGAGTTGGTGGAATCAGCCTTCCTGACTTCAAACTATACTACAAGGCCATAGTGATCAAGACGGTATGCTACTGGCACAAAAACAGAAAGGAAGATCAAAGGAATAGAATAGAGAACTCAGAGGTAAGCCCAAACACATATGGGCACCTTCTCTTTGACAAAGGAGGCACGAATATACAATGGAAAAAAGACAGCCTCTTCAATAAGTGGTGCTGGGAAAATTGGACAGCTACATGTAAGAGAATGAAATTAGAACACTTCCTAACACCATCCACAAAAATAAACTCAACATGGATTAAAGACCTAAATGTAAGGCCAGACATTATAAAACTCCCAGAGGAAAACATAGGCAGAACACACTATGACATACACCAAAGCAACATCCTTTTTGACCCACCTCCTAGAATCATGGAAATAAAATCAAGAATAAACAAATGGGACCTCACAAAACTTAAAAGCTTTTGCACTGCGAAAGAAACCATAAACAAGACTAGAAGGCAACCCGCAGAATGGGAAAAAATAGTTGCCAACGAAATAACGGACAAAGGATTAACCTCCAAAATATACAAGCAGCTCATAAAGCTTAATACCAAAAAAGCAAATAACCCAATCCACAAATGGGCAGAAGACCTAAATAGACATTTCTCCAAAGAAGACATACAATGGCCAACAAACACATGAAAAGATGCTCAACATCAGTAATCATCAGAAAAATGCAAGTCAAAGCCACAGTGAGGTACCACCTCACACCATCAGCACAAAATCTGGAAACAATAAATGTTAGGGAGGGTGTGGAGAAAAGGGAACTCTTCTGCACTGTTGGTGGGAATGTAAGTTGATACAGCCACTATGGAAAATAGTTTGGAGGTTCCTTAAAAAACTACAAATAGAACTATCATATGATCCAATCATCCCACTCCTGGGCATATACCCAAAGAAAACTATAATCCAAAAAGAAACATGTGCTATAATGTCCATTACAGCACTATTTACAATAGCCAGGACATGGAAGCAACCTAAATGCCCATCAACAAATGAATGGATAAAGAAGATGTGGCATATATGTACAATGGAATATTACTCAGCTATAGAAATGAATGAGATGGAGCTATATGTCATGAGGTGGATAGACCTAGAGTCTGTCATACAGAGTGAAGTAAGTCAGAAAAAGAAAGACAAGTATTGTATGCTAACTCCTATATATGGAACCTAAAAATGGTACTGATGAACTGAGTGACAAGACAAGAACAAGGACGCAGATGCAGAGAATGGACTAGAGAACTCGAGGTTTGAGGGGGTGGGGGGTGAAGGGGAAGCTGAGACGAAGTGAGAGAGTAGCATAGACATATATATACTACCAACTGTAAAATAGATAGCCAGTGGGAAGTTGCTGTATAACAAAGGGAGTTCAACTTGAGGATGGATGATACCTTAAAGAACTGGGACGGGGAGGTTGGGGTGAGTCGAGGGAGGGAGGGAATATGGGAATATGTGTATAAATACAGATGATTGAACTTGGTGTACCTCAAAAATAAATAAATAAATAAAAATGCATCTGAAGAAAAAAAAAGAATGTTATGATTTTAAGTCTCATGTTCAAGTCTTTAATCCATTTTGTGTTGGTTTTGGGGTATGGTGTAAGATGGTGGCCCAGTTTCATTATTCGTCATGTATATTCTTTCTCCATTGTATATTCTTGACTCCTTTGTCATAAATTGGCCATATATGCATGGTCTTATTTCTGGGATCTCTATTCTATCCCATTGATCTATTTGTCTATTCTTTCATCAGTACTATACTGTCTTGATTACAGTAGCTTTATAATGAGCCTTAAAGTCAGGTAGTGTCAGTCCTCTAACTTTGTTCTTCTTCAATATTGTGTTGGATACTCTGGGTCTTTTGCCTCTCCATATACAGATTTTAGAATCAGTTTGCTGATATCCATAAAATAACTTGCTGGGATTTGGTTTAGGATTGCATTGAATCTATAGAACAAGTTGGGAAAAAACTGACAGCTTGACAATATTGAATCTTCCTACATGTGAACATGGGCTATCTCTTCATTTATTTACATCTTCCTTGTTTTCCTTTAGCAGTTTTTGTAGTTTCCTTCATATAGATTTTATACATATTTGTTAGATCTATCCCTGACTGTTTCTTTGGGTACTAATGCAAATAGTATTGTTATGTGTATGTTACACCTTTTATAGTTGTCACCACTCCTTGTATATTCTGCATTTTTTGGTTGTTGTTTTTTTTTCTCAGTCTTTGTTCTGTTCACTTTTTTGCTTTGGCAGTTTCTGTTGAGCTATCCTCAAGCTCAGAGATTCTTTCCTCAGCCATGTCCAATCTACTGATAAGCACATCAAAAGCATTCTTCACTTGTAATAGTATCTGAGCAAATTTTCAGATGTGGAATTCATTATCTCAAAGAGAAGATGGGTCCCCTAAGTAAAAAATGTTGTATTTTTGTGGTAAATATAGGCAATAATGACTCACCGTATCCTTTAGGGATTAACATCTCTTTATCAGCTGAGAAAAAATATCCCAACATGTTGGAAATCTCTCAATACAGAGTCTGAGTTCACATTGATACCTGGGGCCTGAAGCATCCTAATGGCCTGCTTTTAGGAACGTATACAGACAAAACAAAAAAAAATGGATTTCTAAACTCAAGTATGGCTCTCAGATTTTCTACTGCATCCAATGGTCATATTACCAGTGACAAAATATAAAATATTTACAATATGTTTATTACTTGTGAGAAGCTACATTTAATTTATCTCTCTTAGATTGTGGGATAAACACTATTGTAATGGGAAGACCAAAGAAAAGACCCTGCAAGTGTCCCACCCTGGCCAAGATAGTAAATAAAATAATACCACATCCTGGGAAAGAAAGAAAAAGAAAGAAAAAAAGAAAAAAGAAAGGAAGGAAGGAAGGAAGGAAGGAAGGAAGGAAGGAAGGAAGGAAGGAAGGAAGGGAAGAAAGGAGGAGGGAGGGAGGGAAGAAGGGAGGGAGGGAGGAAGAGAGAGAGGAAGAAGATTGTTTTTTGTAGATAACAATAGACGATTGTAAACTCAATAGAGTAGTAGCCCTATATGTAATCATTTGCCATATGTGGTATCTTTTTTAGATCAACACAGACTCAGTTATAGTGTGTGTCCTTTGATCCATCAATTATATTTTCTATCTCCATCAAAAGGCCAGATGTTGTTCGCATTCACATGGTGTCAAGACAACTGGAGAGTTTGGTAAAACACATATGCGCTAGAGAATAGGATATAAAAACAAAAAAAGTTTAGGTGCCTACCACATCAGTGAATGTTTTGGTGGATAATCTATTAAAAATGGCAATCCTTGCAAAGTACAAATTATTACATCATATACCTCTCGTCATTAGGAACAAACCAAAATGCCTCTTGAATCTGAAGATGGTATATTCTACACTTAGCCTATCTATCATTAACAAAAAAATCATGGTAGCTTTCATTTGAGTCTAATCAGGAAAGTTGTCTTATGCATGCCAAGTCTGCAGGGCTAAACAAAATGGCAGAAGACACGTGGATTTTATGGCAATTCTTAGTAAGAGGGATTCCAGCAACATTTTGAGGCAAGTTCCTGCTATTTGCAGCAGCTAATTGTACACCACTGAGAAAAACAACTCTTTACATGCTTCTGAGCTCTGGCAGAGATGGGGGTATCGAGTCATCTTGCAGCCATCACAGGCCATGGTGAACTGTGTCTTATCACAGCTATTACATCATAATTTAGTGGTCCCTACAATGATCTGTCTTAAAGTGAACATGATACACATGGGATCAGACACAAGGTAAGTCCTAAGAGGAGAAATGTTATAAAAACACTCACTGTATTGTTATTTTAATTTAAATATTCAATTATCTTTTAAGAGATTTAAATAATAAAAAATCTTAGACCTTCCTCGACTTATGATGTTGTTACATCTTGATAAATTTATCATAAGTTGAAAATTTCATATGTGAAAAATGCATTTACTACACCTAACCTAAGGAACATCACAGGTTAGTCTCACCTACCACCTACCTTAAATGTGCTCAGAACGCTTGATGAGCAATAGTTGGGCAAAATCATCTAGCCCACAACCTATTTTATAGTAAAGTTTTGAACACCTCATGCGATTTAATTTATTGAGTTCTGTACTGAAAATGAAAAACAGAATGGTTGTCATGGTACAGAATGGTGTTAAGTGTATCGGTTGTTTACCTCCCTGAATGAGTGGCTGCCTGGGAGCTATGCTCACTGCTGCTGTCCAGCAATAGGAGAGAGATCTTGCAGCATATCACTAACCCAACAAAGGATCAAAATTCAAAGTATGTTTTTTACTGAAGGTGTAACACTTTTGCAGCATCGTAAAATAAAAAAATCATAAATGGAACCATTGTCATTCAGGGACCATAAATATTTTTATCCATGTGGTTACTAGTCTTGATGTTGTTTCTTTGTGTGGATCCAAATTTCCATCTGACATCCTAATTTTCTGTTGAAGTGTTTTCTTTAACTTTCTAGGGCTTAATAATTTCTCATTATTGAGGCAAGATCCTTTTTTACACTCTATGCCCAGTGAACAATGAGGTTTTCAAGCCAGGCAAGTGGAAACAGGCACCATTCTCAGCCCTGTGTGAATGCCAGGCACTGGCCTTTGGATAGTTCTTTTTCTGTCCTCAAGTAGATTCCTTACAGTATGTGCTGAGCAGAGTCTCAGTTGAAGAATCATGGGAGACCCTTCACATATTTCTGGATTTCTCTCTTTATGTGGCTCTCTTCTCTCTGATATTCTGTCTTGCAAATAACTGCCTTGGTCACTTTGCACTTTCAGCTCAGTCTCCACTACTCAGGGAATCCACCAAGTGCTGCCTGGGTTCCCCCTTTCTGCTTCATGGTCTGGGAACCCTCACAAGGCAGTAAGCTGAACTAGGAATTTGAATGACAAGAAAAGAGCTAATCATATGGCAACAATCCAAAAAATAACAATTTGGAGAGCAGAACATCTGCTTGGATAAGTTAGCAATGAATTTGGTATATTCAAGAAACAGAGATATTAGAGTAAAAGGCAAGTTCAAATTAAGAAATATTATAAGAAATACTCCCTGAAGATTATTTACTGTAAGAATGTAGTTGAATACATAGTGAACTATACAATTTTATTTTTCATAAAGATTCAAGGAAGAAATTTTCTACCCTCTGGCTTTAATATCAAGAATAGTTTGGGTTCTCAACAAAAGAAATATTATTGTTACAGTTTACCACATAATATTTTTCTCAGAAGGTGGATAGTTCTAAAACATCAATTGTATATTCTATAATATCATGTAGTTGTGTGCAGAAACCTCATTGCATGCTAATTATTTTTCATCTTTTTCTATTGTTTTTTCACTCTTCTCAATTGAATGTGGGTTTTGTTGAAATGCTCCAAAAAGCCTTTTTCAAGATATTCTATGTGCATGTTTCAACAATGCTTAGGACAGAATTCGGATGTATGTAGGACATTGTCTTTGTGCCTATACATGAATAAGTGTAAATAGCTTTGAAGTGAAAAATAGATAATGACAGTGTGAACATATTTTCAGAGTATATGTAAGGTATATGCAGGACTGATTTTTAAATTAGTTGAAATTTCAAATGTATTTTCTATTTAGAATTATTGCATTATTGCATTTATTATTTTCACTTATAACTTTGAATATTTTGCTTTTGTTGTCAAGGTAAGCAAAATCATAATAGCTACCAGCCTGACATTTTGCAAACCAGGCTATGCATGCAATTTAACTTTCAACTATGAAGGCAAGCAACTGTATTATTACAATTATAGCCTATAGTCTATATATTTGTCATTTCAAATAATTTAAAGGCATTTAAAACTTCACATACAGGTAATAGTGCAGTTTAAAGTTAACATGGTGCCAGGAAAATGGTCATTCTAAACAGTTACAAAGGTTTCTTTTCCATTTTTCTTTTTTCTTTGTGGTTTTTTGTTTGTTTGTTTTGCCCATCATTAACAATAAAAAAAGGTTTTTTAAAAATGGCTCGCTTATAGCAGGCAATATCTAAACGTAAATATTTTTATAACTCATTAATAATTTTATATTGCTTATTTATTTGCTTCCTAAAAGCAGCCATAAGGTTTAGTTCTAATCAATCTTTAGAACAGTTCCACTCAATAAAATTATTTTAAATTATCAAATTTTAGACAAATGGAAATATTTTGGAAAAAATCCTCAATATCTAAAAAGCTTGTATTTCTTAATGGCTGATGTGTTTATTATCACATTACGTATGGCATATTAGTTTACGTTGACACTAACAATGAACTGCCTCTTACACGTATTTAACTTCTGTGCCTAAGAAATTGTACTACTTGATCATAGAAACATCATTTCCAGAAAAGATGCTATAGGCCACTCACAGGATAAGATTTCTTATATAGGCTACATTTTAAAAGGTGAGTGAAAATCAAATCAGGATTTTCCCCTCTGAGATCCTGTGGTTGGTTATTCAATAAGAGCAGAATTGGATTTTTCTTTCTTGGATTGCTGTATATCATTTTCTTCATAGTGACAGGAATTTTTGTCTTGGGGTACTCAAGATGTTCTTAAATGGAACCATATTACTTAAAAGGTATATTATTTTTAATGGAAATCTTTTCCCATAAAATCCTCAGCGTCAAGATCAGCTTTGGCTCTGTTTTATGCGTAAATTGACTGCACTTTATATTTTGCCTGGCATACCACTGTGCAGGTAGGAGTAGAGATATGAAGTTAAGTACTGCATCCTTGTTTGTATAACTTGTATGTTAATTTATATGTTGTCCTTTTTTAGATGTCAACTACTCCTTAAAAAAAAAAAGAAATTGACATGTTTTGATAGTGATTGGCAAACCTATTTAATTTATTTTCTATAAATTCAAATTGATGTCAAACTCCTGCAGAGAGATTTTCAAGATTTGTTCTCATTTAACCTAAATAATTTAAAATTTTCTTTTTTATTCAAAGCTCTTTATTTGAATATATTTGCTTTACTTTCTTGTGCCAGATTTTGAGGTACACTGAAGTGAATCAGCTGTATTTATACATATATCCCTGTATCCCCTCCCTCCCATGACTCCCTCCAACCCTCCCTATCCTGGCCCTCTAAGTCATTACCCATCATCAAGTTAATCTCCCTATCTTATGCAGTAACTTCCCACTAGCTATCTATTTTACATTTGGTAGTGTATATATGTCAATGCTACTCTCTCACTTTGTCCCAGCTTGCTCTTCGCTCCGCCTCCCAACCCCGTGTCCTCAAGTCCATTCTCTACATCTGCATCTTTCTTCTTGCCCTGTCATTGGGTTCATAAGTGCCATTTTTTTAGATTACATATATAGGAGTTAGCATACAGTATTTGCTTTTCTCTTTCTGGCTTACTTCGCTCTGCATGACAATCTCTAGGTCTGTCCACCTCATTATAAATAACTCAATTTCATTCCTTTTTCTGGCTAAGTAATATTGTATATATTTGCCACATCTTTTTTATCGATTCATCTGTTGATGGGCATTTAGGTTGCTTCCATGTCCTGGCTATTGTAAAGAGTGTTGTAATGGACATTATGGTACATGTTTCTTTTTGGATTATCGTTTTCTCTGGGTATATGCCCAGGAGTGGGATTGCTGGGTCATATGGTAGTTCCATTTTTAGATTTTTAAGGAACTTCCATACTGTTTTCCATAGTGGATGTACCAATTTACATTCCCACCAACAGTGCAGGAGAGTTCCCTTTTCTCCACACCCTCTCCAGCATTTATTGTTTCTAGATTTTTTGATGATGGTCATTCTCACTGGTGTGAGGTGATACCTCATTGTGGCTTTGACTTGCATTTCTCTAATGATTAGTGATGTTGAGCATCTTTTCATGTGTTTCTTAGAAATCTAGATGTCTTCTTTGGTGAAATGTCTATTTAGGTCTTCTGCCCATTTGTGGATTGGGCAGTTATTTGCCTTTCTGATATTAAGCTGCATGAGCTGCTTATATATTTTGTATTGATCCTTTGTCCGTTGCTTCATTGGCAAGTATTTTCTCCCATTCTGAGGGTTTTCTTCTTATCTTGTTTATGGTTTCTTTTGCTGTGCAAAAGCTTTTAAGTTTCATTAGGTCACATTTGTTTATTTTTTATTTTATTTCCATTATCCTAGGAAGTGGCTCAAAAAGGATGTTGCTTTGATGTATGTAGAGTGTTCTGCCTATGTTTTCCTCTGGGAGTTTTATAATGTCTGGCCTTACATTTAGGTCTTTAATCCATGTTGAGTTTATTTTTGTGTATGGTGTTAGGAAGTGTTCTAATTTCATTCTTTTACATGTTGCTGTCCAATTTTCCCAGCACCACTTATTGAGGAGGCTGTCATTTTTCCGTTGTATATTCATGCCTCCTTTGTCAAAGATAAGGTGCCCATATGTGTTTGGGTTTACCTCTGAGTTCTCTATTCTGTTCCATTGATCTACATTTCAGTTTTTGTGCCAGTACCATACTGTCTTGATCACTGTGGCCTTGTAGTGTAGTTTGAAATCATGAAACCTTATTCCACCAACCCCATCTTTCCTTCTCCAGATTGCTTTGGCTATTCGGGGTCTTTTGTGTTTCCATACAAATTGTAAGATTTCTTGCTCTAGTTCTGTGAAAAATGCCATTGGTAATTTGATCGGGATTGCATTGAATCTATAAATTGCTTTGGGTAGGATAGTCATTTTCACAATGTTTATTCTTCCAATCCAGGAATATGGTATATCTCTCTATCTGTATCATCTTTGATTTCTCTCATCAGTGTCTTATAGTTTTCTGCATACAGGTCTTTTGCCTCCTTAGGCAGGTTTATTCCTAGATATTTTATTCTTTTTGTTGCAATGGTAAATGGGATTGTTTCCTTAATTTCTCTTTCTGCCCTTTTGTTGTTAGTGTATATGTATGCAAGAGATTTCTGCGCATTAATTCTGTATCTTGCTTCTTTACTAAATTCATTGATTAGTGCTAGCAGTTTTCTGGTAGAGTCTTTAGGGTTTTCTATGTATAATATCATGTCATCCGCAAAGAGTAACAATTTTACTTCTTCTTTTCCAGTTTGGATTCCTTTTATTGCATTTTCTGCTCTGATTGCTGTGGCTAACACTTCCAAAACTATGTTGAATAATGGTGGTGTGTGGGCACCCTTGTCTTGCTCCTGTTCTTAGAGGGAATGCTTTCTGTTTTTCACCATTTAGAATGCTGTTGCCTGTTGGTTTGTCATATATGGCTTTTATTATAATGAGGTAATTTCCTTTTATGCCCATTTTCTTGAGAGTTTTTAACATAAATGAATGTTGAATTTTGTCAAAAGCTTTTTCTATGTCTTGAGATTATCATATGGTTTTTATTCTTCAGTTTGTTAATAAAATGTATCACATTGATTGATTTGCATATATTGAAGAATCCTTGCAATTCCAGGAATAAACCCCACTTGATCATGGTGTATGATCTTTTTAATGTGCTGTTGGATTCTGTTAGCTAGTATTTTGTTGAGGATTTTTGCATCTATATTCATCGTGATACTGGCCTGTAATGTTCTTTTTTTGTGACATCTTTGCCTGGTATTGGTATCAGGGTGTTGGTGGCCTCATAAAATGAGTTTGGGAGTGTTCCTCCTTCTGCTATATTTTGGAAGAGTTTGAGAAGGATAGGTGTTAGCTCTTCTCTAAATGTTTGATAGAATTCGCCTGTGGAGCCATCTGGCCCTGGGCTTTTGTTTGTTGGGAGAGAGAACAGTCTCATTTTCGGTACTTGTGATTGATCTCTTCATATTTTCTATTTCCTCCTGGTGCAGTCTTGGAAGATTGCACTTTTCTAAGAATGTATCCATTTCTTCCAGATTATCCAATTTATTGTCATATAGTTGCTTGTAGCAGTCTCTCATGATCTTTTGTATTTCTGTGGTGTCCATTGTTACTTCTTTTTCATTTCTAATTCTGTTGATTTGCGTCTTCTCCCTTTTTTTTGCTGATGAGTCTGGCTAATGGTTTATCAATTTTGTTTATCTTCTCAAAGAACCAGCTTTTAGTTTTATTGATCTTTGCTATTGTTACCTTCATTTCTTTTTCATTTATTTCTGCTCTGATCTTTATGGTTTCTTTTCTTCTGCTAACTTTGGGGTTTCTTCTTCTTTCTCTAATTGTTTTAGGTGTAAGATTAGGTTGTTTATTCGATAATTTTCTTGTTTCTTGAAGTAGGACTTTATTGCTTTAAACTTCCCTCTTAGAACTGCTTTTGCTGCGTCCCATAGGTTTTGGGTTGTTGTGTTTTCATTGTTGTGTGTTTCTAGGTATTTTTTGATTTCTTTAGTGATTTCTTGGTTGTTTAATAGCGTGTTGTTTAGCCTCCATATGTTTGTATTTTTTAGTTTTTTTCATGTAATTGATATCTAGTCTCATGGCATTGTGGTTTCAGAAGATGCTTGATATGATTTCAGGTTTCTTGAATTTACCAAGGCTTGATTTGTGACCCAAAATGCGATCTATCCTGGAGATTTTTCCATGTGTACTTGAGAAGAAAGTGTATTCTCCAGGTTTTGGATAGAATTTTCTCTAAATATCAATTAAGTCAAGATGGTATAATATGTCATTTAAAGCTTGTGTGTTCTTGTTTATTTTCTGTTTGGATGATCTGTCCATTAGTGTAATTAAGGTGTTAAAATCTACTATTATCATGTTACTGTTGCTTTCCCCTTTTATGGCTGTTAGCATTTGCCTTATATATTGAGGTGCTCCTATGTTGGGTGCAAGGATATTTATAATTGTTATATGTTCTTCTTGGATTGATCCCTTGATCATTATGGAGTGTCCTTCCTTGTCTCTTGTCATAGTCTTTACTTTAAAGTCTAATTTTTCGGATATGTGTATTGCTACTTCAGCTTTCTTTTCACTTCCATTTGCATGGAATATCTTTTTTTCATTCCCTTACCTTTAATCTGTATGTGTCCCTAGGTCTGAAGTGGGTTTCTTATAGACAGCATATATATGGGTCTTGTTTTTGTGTCCATTCAGCCAGTCTGTGTCTTTTCATTGGAGCATTTAATCCATTTACATTTAAGGTAATTATTGACATGTATGTTCCTATTACCATTTTCTTAATTGTTTTGGGTTTGCTTTTGTAGGTCTTTTCCTTCTCTTGTGTTGCCTACTTAGAAAAGTTCCTTTAGCAATTGTTGTAAGGCTGGTTTGGTGGTGCTGAATTCTCTTAGCTGTTGCTTGTCTGTAAAGCTTTTGATTTCTCCATGGAATCTGAATGAGACTCTTGCTGGGTAGAGTATTCTTGGCTGTAGGTTTTTCTCTTTCAAGAATTTCATTATATCCTGCCACTCCCTTCTGGCCTGTAGAGTTCCTGCAGAAAGATCAGTTGTTATCCTTATGGTTTTTCCTTTATATGTTATTTGTTGCTTTTCTCTTGCTGCTTTTAATATTTTTTTCTTTGTGTTTAGTTTTTGTTAGTTTGGTTAATATGTGCCTCAGTGTATTTCTCCTTGGGGTTATTCTGTATGGGACTCTGTGCTTCTTGGACTTGATTCATTATTTCATTTCCCATGTTGTGGAACTTTTCCAGTAAAACCTCTTCAAATATTTTCTCAGCCCCTTTCTTTTTTTCTTCTTCTTCTGGGATGCCTATGATTCGAATGTTGGTGCACTTAATGTTGTCACCAAGGTCTCTGAGACTGTCTTCCATTCTTTTTATTCTTTTTTCCTTTTCCTGCTCTGTGGCAGTTATTTCCCCCATTCTATCTTCCAATTCACTTAATCGTTCTTCTGCCTCAGTTATTCTACTGTTTATACCATCTAGAGTATTTTTAATTTCAGTTATTGTGTTGTTCATTACTATTTGTTTTCTCTTTAGTTCTTCTAGGTCCTTATTAATTGTTTCCTGTATTTTCTCTATTTTGTCATTGAGATTTGGATCATCTTTACTATCATTACTCTGAATTTTATTTCCTGACAATTTTCCTATTTCCTCTTCATTTATTTGGTCTTGTGGATTTTTATCTTGCTCCTTTGCCTGCGAGGTGTTTCTTTGTTTTCTCATCTTGTCTATTTTATAGTATTTGCTGTCTCCTTTCCCTATGCTGCCTAGTAGTTATTCCTCTTGTTTCTGCTCTCTGCCCTCTGTGTTGGAGTTCCTCAAGTATCTTGAGTAGGCTTCCTGGTAGGAGGGTCTGGTTACTGCTTTCTGGTGTGTGGATCTGAGTCTTTTTCTGTGATGAGCAGAGCCATGTCAGGTGGTGTGTTTTAGGTTATCTGTGAGGCTAATATGGCTTTAAGTAATCTGTGTGCTGATGGGTGGGTTTGTGTTCCTGTCTTGTTTGTAGTTTGGTGTGAGGTATCCAGCACTGGAAGTTGCAGACAGTCAGGTGAAGCCAGGTCTTAGACTCTGATAGAGGGCTCCATGAGAATTCTCTGCAGTTAATCTTCCCTGCGGCTGAGGACTCTCTAGTGGTCTAGCATCCTGGACTCAGTGCTCCTTCCCCAGAGTCTCCAACTTGACTTCTGATTGAGTAATACAGACTTCAGATGTTGTTTGTCCCAGTTTTGTCAGTATCTTTGTAGTCCTTTCTGGTGTCCAAGGTCTTCTGCTGGTGTTCAGCTGGTTTTCTGTGGGAATTATTGCATCTTTTGATGCATTCCTGATGCATGTGTGGAGAGATATGCATTCCACATCCTTATACTTCACCACCCTAACATTTCTTTTTTGATTAGAATATTTTCAGAATAGTTTCTCTTAAAACAATTTTTTTCATTATTATCATGAAAGGAATGGGAATTCCTATATGGCCTCCTCTCATCTTCCTTCATCCTTGGAAGTATCAAATTTGGGCTTAACTAAAATATTTTTAAAATTGTTAAGTTTATAATCATGTATATTTTTTCTCTGAAAAATATGATTCCTAATTTCTTTGCCTGAGTTATATCTTTAAGCTTTAAACTCTCAGTTATTTCTGTAATCACTTAACTTATATATGTTTTGGGTGCATCTCCTCAAAAACTTTGCCCATTGTTGGTAACCAGGTTAATTGACAGATTTTGTTACACCAAGAGGAAGTATTTTTCATTAAGATAAGTTCTAACTGTTGAGAGAGGATGAAGCTTAATGGAGGACAAAGCTTCATCAAATCCATCTGAATTACCCTCTGACATTGTGTGAATTGTTTATTTTGTAGAAATTAAAGTATTTAAAGATGGTTATATTGTGCACATTTGCCTCCCTCTGTTTTAAATGAGTGAAATTATTTCATTCCAAATGATTAGGCCTAAAATAGGAATTCTTAATAGGGAGTCCAAAGGGATGTGTGCACATTTATCAGAGGTCTGTGAATCTGGTCCAGGAAAAAGAAATACATCTCTACTTTTATTATCTCCAAAGATGTTTAATATTTTTTTTAATTAGGATATAAGAAATTGAACTACCTAGCTTTGCTGCATAACAATTACCCTAAAATTCAGCAGCTGAGACAATAAACATTTTATTGTCTCACAATTTTCTGTGAGTCAGAAATCTAGGTGTGGCTTAGCTGAGGTTTTCAAGCTCAGGTGTGAGCCTGGGCTGTTGTCATCTCAATACTTAACTCAGGGAGTATCTCCTAAGCTCACTTACTTGCCTGTCGACAAGCTTCAGAAGGTAGACTTCTAAGCTTAGTCATGGAATATCTGTATGGGGCACGTCATGACATGATGCCTAACTTCCCCCAATGCAAGCAATCCAAGAAAGAGCAAGAGAGAGCACAGCAAAGACAGTGAGAGAGCAACTAAGCAGAAACTGTGGTCTTTTTATAACCTAATAGTGGAAGAAATATCCCAGTACATCTCTGCTGTATTCTATTTGTTAGAAACGAATTACTCAATTCAATCCCAGCTCAAGAGGAGATTATACAAGGATATGAATACCAGGAGATGGGTTCATGGGGGACCATGTTAGAGGTTACCTTCCATAGCAGTAAATCCAGTGATATTAACTGTATCGGTGCCTTTATGAATGTTAGAAATAAGAGATATGTTCAGTTTACATTATAATTATTGGAAAATCTAGATATTCTGTTTGTGGTCATCACTGCCTTAAAATTAGGACATATAGAACTTGTCATATGATGCTTTAATACTTTAACAAAGAAATATAAAAAAACAAAAATACTACTACTCTGTTTTAACTTGTTGGTCTATTAATATTTCAACACCTGTATTTTAGTATTGCTGGTTTCTCATGCATTTTCTATACTTTAGTTTATTCTTTTAAAACATTATTCTGAGAAGAGTTCCAAAGGCTTTACCTGGTGGAAAAGTCTGTAGTACATCAGAGACCCCTGGCTTAAAGAAAATCAAATAGCAAATTAAGTAGTCACTCATGTTCAATGGATAAGCAAAGACACAAGGGCAAAACTCCCCTGATTTCAGTAGCCAATTTCTACCCCAAGCCAGGTAATAAAGTAGTAATCAGAATTTCTTGGTAAAACTTCAGTGAAAGGATACAAATATTCAGTTATCAGGTGGATAATATCTGAGGAAGTAATGCATAACATAGTGACTGTAGGTGAGGCAAAGAGAAGTAATTAATTATACCAGGGTAAAAGGAGAAATGTTATTTTGAGACTTTTGTTACTCTCTTGAACTATAAAAGTTTGATAATTTGGTAACTTAATTATATAGGCAAAATTAATTGATTTTTTGATCATTAATTTTTTTCTTTTCCATTTTAAAAGTGTATATTTATTTCTAACATTTGTTTAAGATGAAAGAAAAACCAAGCCAGAGTAGCAAAACAGAATGATGTAGGTCTTCTGACAGCTATCATTCTTTAATTATAATTAGTTAACTAATACAGAAGTACATGTACTTATGTTCAACCAGTCAACGTAAAAATAAAATTGGAAATTTGTATGTGTGTGTGTGTGTGTGTGTGTGTGTGAATACTGTTTGACAACCTTCCCGGTTAAGGAGAGATCATGAAAATCATTTCAAATGAAAAAACTTAATTTAATAGTTTCTGCCTTAAAGTACTGCCAGGTTTCAAAATATTACAGAACTAAAGATGTAACATATTATTAAATAAAGCATTCTGTATTTCTTTTAAATGAAAATATTATCACTGAAGTCAAATGTATAGATAGATTTTCTTTAACTTAAAACTATTTCTAAATAATGAATAAATATCTCCTATTTAGATGCTGAATTTGGCAATATCAACTTTTATAAAGATATATGTTTATATATTTTGAAACTACGTTCATAGGTACATAAAGGGGCATGTCTCATATCTTCTTGACTTTTTTTCATTTCTATAGACTACAAAATGTTCCTGTATTAGTGTCTTTCCCTCAAATTATATATTTTGTATATTATTAGTACAAAAACCATGTTTAGTTGGGTTCTTCAGGAAACAGATTCTGACACAAATTTAGCAATGTGAAGAGCTTATTGTAGAGTAATGCTCATAACAATGAAAAGGCCAGGGTGGGAGGTGGGGAAGGAAAAATGAACATGGAGAACCATGAGATAATAATTAGGTACACTAAAGTCTTTGCCAGGCCAGTAGTGAAAACAGAGCAAAGATTACTCAGTAAAGAGCCCCAAATTGAGACTCATTATTTGTATTTATTTTTACTAAGCCATTATTTAATGATTTTGAACTAATTCCTGATTTGTAGACTCAGGTGTAGGCTAATTTTTTTCACTTCACCCTGTCCACCATTGAGGCATGAACTGGATTTGAAAATAAATAAGGTAAGACACAGAAGGAGACCTATCTATATAGCAAAGAGAAATTAGAGAATGTGAAGTTGTCTAGGACCTCTCAGCTAAAGACGTAGCCTTCTACAGGACAGGACCACTGGGGAATTAAAAATGTACCAATGAAATAGGATATTGTCTAGTGCTTAAGGCAATCAATCCTGATAGTGCCAGAGATGATGATGGTGTTACCCCAATAAGAATGCTGAGATTGCAGAACAGTGAAGGAAACCATTCTGCCATGTTATAAGAAGTGTTCAACACCAGACTCTGATCCTGCCAGGAGATGGGACAATGCTTTTTCTTTATTATCTTATAGCCCAAATGACAGAATATCTCTCCCAATGTCTAATCTCTGGTCCTGCAATGTCCTCTGCTGCCTCTGTTGTGAAAAAGAAAGCAGGAAGACTTCCAACTTTGGTAAGATGCTCTATTTCCTATTCTTCCCCATAAGTACAACTAAAAATTCTACAGATTACATTCATTTTTAAAAATTAATAATAACAAAAAGACTTTTTCTGAAAGACAGAGAGAAAAGGTAGGCCAAGAGGGGTACATGGCTATCTGGCAGAAGTTAGGTGGCTGAAATGAGTTGGCAACACTCCTGCCTCAGTGGTGTCCAGGCAAGTCAGCTAAAACAAAAGGTGTAAGTAAGATCCAAGCATTCATAAAGTGATGCCTAGAGTGCCCAGGTCTCAGTTTTCAAGCAGTTGTTACAGCAAGAATCAGGAAGACCTCAAACTGAATGAAAAAAAAGAAAATCAGTAGATGCAAACACTGAGATGATAGAGGTTAGAATTATCTGACAAAGACTAAATGAACTATCATAAAAATGCTCTCATGAGCAATTACAAACATAAATGAAATAAATTAAAAAATCTTAACAAAGAAATTGAAAGTCTCAATAGAGAAGCAAAAGATATAATAACAAAGAACCAAATGGACATTTTAAAACTGAAAAATGCTGTAGGAATAATACCCTCAATGGATAGGCTCGACGTGAGATGGAGGGGACAGGATGACAAACCAGTGACCTGAAATATAGGAAAAAGATTGTCCAATCTATGGAGGAGAGAAAAAGCCTGAAAAATAAAATTGGCAGAGCTCCATGGACTATAAAAGAGCTACTATTTGTGTAATCATAGCCATCTGCAACTAATACATTTTATACTAAAATAATCATAATTTAGTTTTAATTCTTCTACATTCTATGAAATATATTTATTCTAAAGTGCAAAGAGTTTCTTAAGGATTATTATTAGAAAGTGAGAATTTTGATAAGGTCTTATTTATCTTTACCTTCTCCTGTCTTCACATGTATTTAACAGTTGGTGTATTGACTCCATGAAAACTTGGCAGGAGTTATGAATTTCCAGACTTTTGTTTTAGGTGCTTCTTCCACCTCTCAAAATTTAGTTAAGTCACTGTGTTTTAAGCCTTTATTAGGACCAATGACTGCAATCTATAGTCAACTGTGTTTTTTTTCCAATTGGTGAGCAAAATGGAAGAATGCCGAGAGCAGCTCAGCAACTTGGGGCGAATGATGGTGCCGCAAAGCATAAAGAAACACAAAGATGGACGTAAGAGAAAGATGGGACCACGGGACTCAAGACCTTTAGGATTAAGAGCCCCGCTGATTCGTCCCATGTTGCTTTTATTGAGCTCTCGGCATTCAGGAAGTAAGATAGCATAAGGTTCCCATGCTCCCAGTTACGTCTCACAATTAATGTTTTCTTTGAAGTAACCAATTTTCTCTTTGTACAAAGGGCCTCACATGATTGGGGGCAGTGGTCCTTGCACGAACAGCAGAAGAACAATCAGTGGCTGCGCAAGCAGCGTTCTAACTTGCACTGACCCGGCATTCCGAAGTCCGCACCCCTCGCTCCTCCACTGCACAAGCAGGACGTCCTGCCCCCAGTTGCTCAGCCCACGTACTTTAACTACTTTTAGCCATATTTTCTGTTACATTCTCAAGGCTTCAGAAAAACATCTGAATGTTTTCTCACAGAAGAAAGCACTGGAAAATGGGAGCTCTGGGGATTTTGTGACCTTCCCTTTAAAAAATCAGATACGTTTAAAAAGAAAGAAATAAAAAGAACAACATGAATGACTTCCTACTTTCCTTCCCAAATTAAGAAACACAAATTTAAACAAGAGAAATAAACAATATGAATTATGAGTGATGTTATTATAACAGTAGCATGAGTTGAAGTAATAGGAAAAAAAGCTTTTAAAAATCAATACAGATTTTTGTTTTGCAATTTGGATTACTTCTTATGACCAATGGTGAAGTCTCAGGAAAGCAAAACTATAAGATAGCAATTGTCACTACCTGTGTCTAAGATATAATATTATGTGTAATGTTTTATTATGTACACATTAAGGGATTTTGATGTTAGTAACAGTGGTTGGTCTTTCTTAGCTAAAGTTGTGGAAACTAACTTCTGATAAACATTATTTTCAGTTTTCCTTAAAAATGAAAATAGAAATGTGTCTCAATTGATACTTCTGCATGCCAACTTTAAGAGCTGAATCTCTATATGTTGCTTGGTGGACAAATATGTCAGACAAATATGTTAGTGTGAAAAGAAATGTAGTTACTCATACTCATTGTGCTGGGGTTTATCAGCTTGATGAGAAAGCAAGTTCTGTACTAAGAAAGTTAAATAACAGTATTGGCCAACATTTTTATAATAATAGAAGAGATTAATGTGACTTTTTGCCTTTGACAGTTTCTCTAAACACTTATTAGTCTGCACAATATATACTTTATAACACTTTATGTAAACCGTTTGACATTCAGTTGACTATGATTCTAATTATTTATATTATCAATCAGGTATTAATGTCTATTATCAATCTATAGCCATTTAAGAAACAAAGTCAGATTTAATTATTACATTTTTGTCTATTTTATAAAATTATAATTTACTCTTTTACATAGCAAGTTTATTAAATTAAATGTTTTTTTGAATATGTGCAGCATCCTCTGAATCTGTACCACACCAAGAATGCATGAATTGAGAAAGTTTTATTACTTCTCAATCCTCCCAATAACTTCATCAAGTTTTAAATACATGTATTAAATACTACACAAACACACACGTATATAATACAACACTTTCATTAACATTTGTAATAATAAGTAACAGTAATAATAAATGAAACATTTTCTTAATAGTAATAATTACTTCATATTAGGAGTAGTTAGTAAATTTAAAATAGTTGTTAAATTCAAAACAAATGCTTTATATTTAAAAGCAGCCAGGATGACACCAATTATAATACAAGGACACTATAGGGACAGCTGTGATACACTCCATGTGCCAGGTGCTAAAACAATATACTTTCCTGGTTGTAATTAAAAACTGCAATAAATCCTCTGTTAATATGCTGAATGTTACACATAAAATATTTCCAACTCAATTGTATTTTTATTACCCTTTTTATGCTATTTGAATACCATCTTCCTGTTCTATTTGAACATTAATTTGTAGGTAGAATGATTCTAAATTTTATATTAAATCAAAACATTTTTCCAAATATGAAGTTAATTAAACCAGAAAAATTCAATGGAAATATTATGTTACTTAGTCATCTAGAATGCCTAATTAACTAATTAATATTCCACAATACTGTTTTTAAGGAAAACTTGCTAAGGAGGCTGGGTACCTAGAAAGACACACTTGTGCAAACATTATTCCAAGTCTTCTACACAGTTGACTCACAACTTATTTTACAGACATATGGGCATATGCAGACACACACACACACACACACACACACACACACTCAAATTTTTTCTCTCCTCTAATCTTTTATTTAAGAAAATTTAAAGGTTGCCTAACCAAAAGAATACATAATGCTTCTAGGCAATACTCTGACAATGGTGACTCAAATGCTCCCTTCACCCTTTTATCTCATAAGCATATTTAAAAAGAAAATAGCACTTCCTGGAATTGAACCAGTAACTAAAGATAAGATCATGTGTATGTCAGATCACACTTATTTCATACTTATTTTTATGAAGTACAAGATCAATTTTCAAGTTAAAAAAAATACTTGGATGCTGATTTTAAAATAGTCTTCTGGTTTCATCTGGTTTCACCCAGGCATTCATGGCCAGTTGTGAATCAAATAGGTTGCTCTGTTTGTCTTGGCTGGTCTTTCTGACTTGTTTGGGAAATGGCTGCTCTAGACTGTACAAGAAGCCAAGAATGGGGAAAATGAGCTTTCTTTCAAATGGTGTGTCATCTTTTACCAACTATTCCAGCTGCTTCCCATGCCAATGTCACAGTTCCAAGATAATGTGGTTGTCTCTTAAGACCTAGGCTCCAAACTTGCAAATGATCACTTCTACCACATTCCCTTGGCAGATACAAGTCACAAGGCTCAGGGAATATGGAACTGAACTTTTCTTCTTCAGCAGGAAGCTGCATGTTCACATTGGGAAGGACATTGGCATAGGGATAAATAATTGTGGGAAGTTATCCCTCTCTAACTGAATGGTCAGATTACATTTCTTATAACCCTCCCACTCACTCACCAGCACAGAAAGAAAAAAAGAAAAAATACAGCTTCTCTCTGAATTTCCCATATGGCTAATGTTAAAGAAAATTTTTACCAGACAAAGTTAAATAGGCAAGGAAGACACTCAAGACTATTGCAGTTCAGCTCCAGTGAAACAAAAAAGCACTTTGAGTTATTTCTGAGTTTGCAGATGCTTCTCTCTCTGTTTAGGCCACCATGTTTGCTACCTGGCCCTTGTGGAAGTTAGGCTCATACCTCCCACAGAGACTGGAATATAGAGGCTCTATCTTTCTTAAGGATTACCTTTCAAAGGGATGGCTCCCAGGTCCTTAAGAAAGACATTTCCTGGGTCCTAAACCTGGCAAGAAAGAAATGGTACTGATGAACCCAGTGACAGGGCAAGAGTAAAGACGCAGATGTAGAGAATGGACTTGAGGACATGGGATGGGGGGTGGGGTGAAGGGGAAGCTGGGACAAAGTGAGAGAGTAGCATTGACATATATACACTATCAAATGTAAAATAGATGGCTAGTGGGAAGTTGCTGCATAACATAAGGAGATCAACTCAATGATGGGTAATGACTTAGAGGGCTGGGATAAGGGAGAGTGGGAGGGAGTCGTGGGAGGGAGAGGATATGGGGATATCTGTATAAATACAGCTGATTTACTTTGGTGTACAGCAAAAACTGGCACAACAGTTTAAAACAATTATATTCCAATAAAGAGCTTTAGAAAAACCCCAAAAAAACAACAAAGAGAGGCAGAGGGAAAAAATTGCAATGCCAAATCGTCTAGTGACAGTGCTCTAAGAACAGGGTGGTCAGGGGCCCGTGGTAAGGAAAAAAATTATCTAAAGTTTAGTCAACCTGAGGAGAATGTTAAGGCTATCTTGGTCACTAAATATATTTCATTCACCCAACATCTCTCTCAACTGCTCCTCTAATTATATTATATGTTAAATTAATTCTATCACTTTAAAAGCAATTAAATTTTTTTCTATCCTCATAGGTTATATATATGATTATATATGTACATATATAAATCCTTATTTTTCCAAATCTATTAAAATATTTTCTAAATCTATTTTATTGTTAGTGTTATATACATAAATAACATAGGTAAAGTATAATTATTTTACATTTTTAGAGTTATTTTACATAAGTAACTTTTGAATTATTTACTTTAAGAAAAAGAAAACCCCACTTTACTTCAGTTGGATGTTTTTATCTTGGACTAAATTAGCCAGCACTTTTACTATCACATGCTATTTCTTATAAGTGGAGTAACATTTATCCTCATGAACAAACTTGTAGAAGAAATAAGATTTTGCCATTTAGATTTTGCTCATGAATAAAATGCCTTTAGGGGAAAATAGAAATGACTTTCTTCTCCCCATTTTCTTACCCAGAATAACAGCTCAGCTGACATAAGTGAAATTTTATAAAAAGAGCCACATTTTGTTTGGAGACAAGTATGAAATATTCCAACCTTAAAGGTGGACTTTTTAGAAAATGGTGAGCAGAGAAAAACAACAATGTTAATGGGAGAGCAGTTATAGGCTCCTCTATGTTGTTAACATAAATTGCATTGCCATAAAATTGTACCATCCTTTTCTACAGAGAATCAAGAGCCTTTTATCATAACAAAAGACTGTTCTTTTCAAACACAGTGGGAAATGGGCAGTAGTGGAATTCTTATTAGGCTGTGCAGTGATGAAGCATTCAGCTCAGCTATGTCTTGTAGATGTACAAGTTAAAAGAAACTTTCTTATAAATGGACTGACCTTCAAAATAGTAATATCATACCTAAAACAAATATCTGCTGCTTATGTACCTTGGGATTTTGAGATATATATATATATAAATTTTATATATATATATATATATATATATATATATATATATATATAAAACAGGTAAAACATGTATTAGTACAATTTGGCGAAGTACCATTTTTGAAATAAAATAGGTCTCCAACTTCAGAAAAATACACGAACAAATAATTTTCATCTATGTGTCATCAACTTCCAGGTCTTCAGAGTAATGGTGCTGTCCCTCCTCTTTATGACTCTGATAGTTGAACTTGCCACAGACATCCATCCAGGTTCCTGAATAGTCTTATCAGTAATCTATGAACCAGACTTTACATCATATGGCAAGACATGATCAACATCTGTGAGGTAGTGAAATGCAGTCAATCCATCAGCATTGATGTCATGTTAGCTGTGACCCAGCTCTACAAGGCTGATCATGTTCACAAGATGGATGAACTTGGATTATATTAGCAGCTGCTGAAGGTAAGTTAGAGCAAGGTGAATGTGGGCAAAGTGTAGAGAAGTGCAAAACAATTCACGATTGGCACCAAAATATCATTTCAGAGTGTGGAGGTATTATTGCTTACATTACTGAAAATGTTTTACTGTAAATACTCTTATTTCTATCTTTTACATTTGATAAATTGGTAATGCTGCTATAGACCCCAAAATTTAAAAAATTGCAACTTGGCTACTTTATTTTATTTTATGGCCATAGCAACATTTATATTATAAAATTTGAAGCAATAGAAGAAAAAAAGGAATTTTTTTCTAATGTTTCTTGAGTTACTTCAGTTATCAGATGAAGCTCCAAGTATAATTTAACTTTTCTATAATTTAGATGGTTCTCGGTTCTCACATATTCTGTCTTTTGTGCTGTGTTGGGAGAAAAAAATATCCTTAAGCAACAGTCAAAGGCAATCTCTCCTATAAATTATGCCTGGTAAAATAAAATTGTTTTTTTTTAAATTGAAGTATAGTTGATTTACAATGTTGTATTAGTTTCTGGTGTACAGCAGAATGATTCAGTTATATATATATATATATATATATATATATATATATATATATAAAATATATATAATCACATCTTTATCCATCCATCTGTCAATGGGCACTTAGGTTGTTTCCATGACCTGGCTATTGTGAATAATGCTGCTGTGAACATTGGGGTCCATATATCTTTTTGAATTAAGAGTTTTTGTCTTTTCTGGATATAGGCCCAGGAGTAGGATTGCAGGATCATATGGTAATTCTATTTATAGTTTTTTAAGCAACCTCCATACTGTTCTTCCTAGTGGCTGTACCAATTTACAATCCCACCAACAGTGTAGAAGGGCTCCTTTTTCTCCACCCCCTCTCCAGCATTTATTATCTGTAGACTTTTTGATGATGGCTGTAGAACTATTAATTCTTCTGTGAAGTACAATACATACCAATAAAATAATCTTAAATATCTTATGTATTTTTATAAACTCTAACCAAATAAAATCATAGAATTTGTATGCTTTTGTGTATTGGCTTTTTCTACTAAAACAGTATTTATGTATAGGATTTATCTCTATTCATCTGTATAATAGAAATTCATTTATTTTTATCATCATGTAATATTTCATTAAATAAATATAGCAATTTATTTGACTACCACATTTTTGCTATTATAAATAAAGTATAAGTGAATGTTCTTATACATATCTTTTTGTAAAAAGCAATTGCGTATAAGAGCATGGTAATATATAGAGTGGATTTTCTGCAACACCAGAAATTACTTTATTTAGCTTTAACAGATCCTCCCAGATTTCTACTTGGGTGTATAAGTTGGTACTAATAGTAGTACCATAGGCAATGTATGAGAGTTCCAATTGCTCCAGAATGTCACCAACACATGTTATTGAAAATCTTTCTCATATTAGCTATTCCAATGAATGTATAGTCCTTGTACTGTTTTGTATTGTTCTTGGTGAACAATAACACACCATATGTATACCCATTTGTGTTTTTATTGACTATCTGAATATCTCTTTATGAAATTTTCTTCAAATTTCATTTTCCATTTTTTAAATTAGATCATCTCTCTCTCTTACTAATGTGCATATTTTGTTATAGATTTGTATATTTTGGATATGAGAACTTTGCATGTTGTGTGCATTGCAAATGATTTATTTAGTCTTGGATTTTACACTAATAATGGTGTTCTTAGGTGAAGAGAATATGTCATGCTAATTAACATCTCGTATTTACATCTATAATTTTCATTGATGAACTTTTCACACTTGGATTGAGTATTAATTTTTGTATATAGTGTTTGATAGGGGTCATGAGTAATTTTCTTCCATGTCAATATTCACTTGACACCACCATTTATTGAAACATGATCATTGCCAAATGTAACCATTGCTATGAATCAAGTGTGTGTTTATGTGTAGGTGTAGTTTTAGACTATTTATTCCCCTGCACTGCTCCATTTGTCTTTCTTCATGCCAGTACCACACTGTTCTGATTACTGTGTTTGTCCTAATTACTTTATAATAATTGTTGATAACTGATTGAATTTTAGTAAGTCCACTAATTCTGTTTTTTGTTTGTTTGCTTTCAAGAATATCTTGTTGATATCATCTGAGCCATTTGTGTTACCACAAATATTATAAAACCAGCTTTTCATTTTATAATCAAAATCCTGGTGAGATTTTGTATTTGGGAATGTACTGAATTTACAGATCAATTTGTGGACCACTCACATCTTTACATTTCCTTAATACATGACTGACTATATACATATATACCTCTTTATATTTTCTTTAATTTCTCTCAAAAATGTTTTACAGGTTTTTTTGGTACGAATCTTGCCCACATTTGATTGGGTTAACCTTGGCATGTAGTACAGCATCCCCAAATTATCAGCACAAAACAATATGCAGTTTTTAGTTCACAATTTTATGGACTGGCAGTCTCAGTGGAGTGATTCTACTGATGTGGGCTTTGCTCGGCTGATTTTAGTTGGGTTCACTTATAGGTCTGTAATTTATTGCTATTTTATGTAAGTCTCTAATTATACTGGATGAAAGGTCAGTGGTTCCTGCAACTTTAAATCTCACAATCTAGGGGCCATGGACCCTATCTTGTGTACCAACACCTAGCAACCAGTTTTCTGTGATGGGCATAGGAACTATCTCTTTAAACTTCCACCAGTGAATGATTCTCAAGCAGGTATAATGGTTAAAGCATGTGACAATTTTCCAATACATGCAGTATGATAGAACTTATATTTTATTTGTAGGATATCATGTCTTTGATATATTATGAAGGCCCTGAATATTTGAACACCTTGTATATATCAATATTATATATGCCTTTTTGAAGATTACTTTAGAGTTTAACTTATTTCTAACTTTCTGATGTTTGTACATATTTATTAGTGAACAGATAATTTAAAAATACAGATAGTTCAAAGTGAGTCCTGTTTCTCCATCTCCTGATCCTGCCTCAGGACATGGAAGGAATGCCACAATAATATAATCCTGAATGTCAGGAGTCTTTCTAGATGCTAATAGTGGATGACACAGAAAGTCAGGGATAGCACTGGTATTCAGTTCAGTCCAAGGAATTGAGGTGAGGGAAGGCGGGGGTATGGCAAAAAGCCTGTTTCTTCAATAACCCTCCCTATACACACACACATATACTTCTGCAATTAAAGGGAACAGTTTCATACACTAAGAGTGCAATGTATTTTGATTAAAATTTGTCTGCTTGTTAAATATTTCAGAAGGATAATTGTATTTAAATATTTCAGTAACATTAAATTTTCCAGTGAGATATTTTATTCTAATATTAATAATGACTAATTTAAGAACTTAGTTCTTATACACTTTAATTAGCTAACAAAGGAAGCAGGAAAGGAGGCTAATGTTCTTTAAACTCGACACTATACAGATTCTTTTCATATCATTTTGCTTTTGTGTGTACATTTGAGAAAAATATTGACATCAGTGTTTCAAAATGTAAAAATTGTATAAGGAATGTATATATAGGAAAATTGGGCTTTCAAATATAGCTTGAAAAAGTAATCAATAATTTTAAAAATTGGAGCGTAACACAAGATGATAATTATTCCAAATTTGACAGCCTTTATTATAATTATTATTAAAGAATTTGAAACTATGTAACAGAGAAGAGACCTTTTAAGGCACTGAAACTATTCCGTATAATACTACAATGATTGATACCTGTCATTATACATTTGTCTAAAGCCTTAAAATGAACAACTCTAGGAATAAAAGAAGATGCAAGAGATGGTATTGAAGGAGCAATCTATATTTTTGAATAATAGTTCCAGAAATAGAATGATGACCCTGAATAATATATATGTCATAAGAACAGAAAAAAATAAATTCTCCCTCAAATTACGTAGGCTTTCTGATTAACTAACACACATGAAAAAGAAGAAAATTGTTCAGCCAAAACTTAAAATGATAACAATGGAGAACCACAGATAAAGAAGAGAAAAATGGGAGACAGAGACACAAAATGTTAAGAGGTTCAGTAGTTACTCTTTAGTAACAATTAAACTAGTATCCATTACTCATATGTTCTTTTGAAAGCATGAGCTAGTAGCATATGCATATTATCTTTCCTTCTCAGACATGCTGCTAAGTACTTTACAGTCATTTCATGAATTTTCCTCGTAAAAAAAGGAATGTTGCATCAAGGATCAGGTTAGTCATCATCAACCAGGAAAATACACAATCTCAGTCCTGAATCCCAACATACTGAATCAGAATCTGCACTTAAAGTCCTTAGGTTGTGTGTGTGCATGTTAAAGTTTGAGAAGACTGCCTTACAACTCAGAGACTTTTTCCAAGATCACACACAGAGTAGAGCAGAACATTAACTTGCCATCTTCTTAACCAAACATTATTATGTATATCACACAGATGTTCAATACAACCACAATGGAATTAAAAACGGTGTGGGAAAAATCAAGATTGAGTACGTGTGATACCTTCATACATGTTCTTCCAGAGAAGGGACTGTATTAGAAGAGTATTAGCCTCAGTAGAGATTATTCTGCCATTGCAATTTAGAACTCTTTATGATTGAAAAGAAAATTGCCTCAAAAGATGAATGAAAATTGATCTAATCTTGACGACTTCTTTTGTACAGTCTCTTGGTAGTCAAAATGATCAATTCAAAGCCTTCTTTAGTTTTTGGATGGATAACACATCTATTGAATTTTTTCATTCTCTTAGGTCCTTTATCAATGAGTGTCTGCAGATAATTTTTATTTTGAAGAAAAAAAGAAAGTAATCTGTATTCTATTTGGAATTGTGGATGTGATAGTTGAACTATGTATCTGTGATGTGTTGGCTAAAGCAATTAGAGATAGATTAAAAAATGTAATTTTAGAATTAATTGAGGCATAGGTGCTTTTGTGTGCCTCTAGTTAGACTGTATTTAGATTTTTTGATAGTTACAAGGAGTTTTGTAATGTGAATATTATCAAAATTATATTGAGTCTATAAACAGATCATATGCTTTAAAAGAGACCATCTGCTCTTTTACACTGTGTTGTCATAACATTTACACATAGCTCTGAAAATAACCATTTAAGATTGAAACCTTAAAATACCTATAAAAATTAATTGATTTTTTTACTACCCTTCTGAGTTCATTGCATTACTGGTATGGATGTATATTATACTGTATTATCCTTTTTCCATCTCATTACTCTTTTTTGGCACCATAAGAAGAGAACATTTTAAGAATAAGAGTGTTGTCGAATTTAAAACTCTATGATAGCTCACTTTTATTAAAAAATGACTATTTTGTAAAAATAAGTTAATTTTTCTGGGTCTACATCAGTATGATAACTATAAAGCACTGAAAGTTCTCTAAATCATGCAAACAACTGATATGCATTCTTTGATACATTTACAAACCAATAAAACTAATTAGTTACATAGTTTTCAAATTTAATTTACATATTAATTTAAACAGAAATATTTTTTCTTGCCAAATCTACCTTATTCAAATATACACTTAATTTATTGTAACATTTTAATATTGAATATTTTGATCTATTTAAAATACACAAAAATGTAAAGATAAAAAATTTAAATGAGACACAATGGAAATCATCTTATTTCAGATGATCTCTGGTTCTTTACTTGGGTTCCTCTCATTTTTCAGGTGCATCAGGGTAAGTCTGCTGAGATCACACTGACCTTTGCATTCATAAGTAAATTAAATGTCTGTCTCACAGACTCTGGAAAGCTTAATGCTGTTCCAAGACTTCTTGTCATTTCTGGAGTTTTATAATCTCACAATGACCTCTACCACTGGTTTTAGACACTGTTGTCCTCCTGATGTTTGGTTCAGTGTCAAACCAGCTGCCATCTATTCATTACATCTACAATAGATTTTACCTGAGCTGCCCATTGAGCAAGAGGATGCTTGTTACATAAAACTTAAAATTGATTATTGGAAGTATTGTTACCAAAAATGTTGTGTCATTTGGTATTTTTTATCCTGTCCTTTTTTTTTTCTCCAAAACATATTTTTCTCAGCTTAGTGTTGTTAAAATTTGGGGCCCAATGATTTTTTTTGTTTAGGGGTCTCTGTTGTGCATTGCAATGTGTCTAGCAGCATATCCCAAGCCTCTACCATTTAAGTGACTGTGGCAACCCCCACCAAGATATGACAACAAAAATGTCTGCTGATGTTGTCAAATATCCCCTGAGAGAACCCTCCTTCCCCTGTTGAGAACAATTGCACTAGGAAAAAAAATTAATCTTTAATTTTTAAATATACAGTATTAAGCCTCTCCAGCACCTCTTCTCACTCATTTCTGGAAACTCAAATTAATAAATATTTTGTCAACATTTACCAACCATAGTTTCTTTCATAGAGAGTTAAGTTCATATTTTCATAAGAAATTGAGATAAATGACTGATTTTAACACATGTATGTACATGTATATGAGTGTATTAGTGTGCATCTGTGTTTATCATATTCAGCCAAAGATTTCTGGTTTGTAAAATGAGATAACATCCCCCCAAAATCAATCTTTAATAAATACAATAAAATTTGAATATCCAAAGGTACATGAAATGTAGCTACATAATTTTTACTTTATCTTTGAGATTTTACCACTAAAATATCTCAATCATGCAATTTAAAGGTACCCAACTGTAATATTATTTTATATGACATATTACATTTTTGTACACATTTAAGCAAATTATTTGATAGCCATCTATAAAAAGCTTTCTAATCATAGCATACATGCATCAGTCACTTGTGCTTAAAAAAATAAAACACTTGGTACACACATCAAAGAAGATACATGTTCTAAAATTTAAACAAGAAAAAAGTTAACTAATCATACTCAACATTAGTATAAGCAAAAAATGTCAGTTCTAAATACTTTTTCATACTTTTAATACATTTGTCTTCCTCTCTAAACATGTTGCCTAGTTTCAGTTTCAAAAATACCAAAGTACCTGGTAATATTTTATTTAAGACAATGAGTTCAGTAACTGGCTCAAAGCACGTATACAACAAGGTATCTATCAATCTATCATCTATCTATCTATCTATCATCTATATCTATCTATCTATCTATCTATCTATCTATCTATCTATCTATCTATCTATCATATCTATCTCTGTCCATTTTTATTCTGACACTGGAAATCTTTAATGAGCCCTTATTTTACCTCTCAAAACCTGTGTTATACCCTCAATTGTTGCAAAACAATGAAATTGATAGAAGCGCTGACTGTTGGAAATTAGGTTGGTTTCATTTGAATTCTTTTTGAATAGCATTTCTTTCTTCCTAATCAAATTACTTAACCTCTCCAAACCACAGCTTAGTCACTTAAAAAACAGAGATGACAGTGATTTCCTCATTGTACTGCTGGGTCAATTCTACAAATATTGTTTCAAAATTATTTTGTTCCCAATGTTCCCATGAAATCAAGCTATCGTGGAATATATTTCTACTGAAATTTTTTTCTATTTTTCTAGATTAGCAAATATGTTCATGGCATAGGGTTCACCTTTGGATAGAATATATTAACTGTTTGTAATCACAAAACAGCATTTAGGTCAATGCAAAAATATTTAAATTATCAGAATGCTCTGAAAAGAATATTTACCCTTATTATGCAAATGTTTAATTATGTTTTAGTCTTGGACAGATTAAATCAATGAACTCTTAAAACTAAAATAAGAACATTTTCTGACCTTGAGAACTTCTGCTTTAATTACTTAGAGGAAAATTTCCTAACCCAGACCTAGGAAATGTAAGCATATGTGTTATTTTGTTTTCTGTCAGAGCAATGGCTCTGATGGTGAAATGACTACTAGAACATTTGAAAGTAAGTCCTCTTGTGTGCAAAGTTTTCATTTAGGAGTCCTTATTCATAATATTATTTACTTGGTAATGTATATACTACACTATAATTGGTAATATTCTAGTCTAGTCTAGTCTAGTCTAGTCTAGCCTGTCCTGTCCTATCCTATCCTATCCTACCTGACCAGATCTGATCCTATCCTATCCTAGTCTCTTTTCCCTTATGGATCTAATTTGTATGTTCTGCTAAATGTTGACTAGATTAAGTGATTGATGGCCACATTAATTAACTCCTGCTTTAATAGTAATTCTAATGTTTGACAATGTTTTGTGTGTATTTTAATGTTGTTTGCTTATCATGATATTTTCTAACATATTAGTCATCATATTAAGGAAGTTACATTTTACTTACAGTTTACTAAATACTTTTGCCAGAATTTTCCATGGTTTGTATATTTTTTGAGCATTTCTTTCTTAAGCAGCATTTCCATAAATAACAAATGATGAACATAACCTATAATATTTATTGGAATCAGTATTCCTCAGGCAAATAGGAGTAGCTTCTTTATAACAGAAGGAAATCCAGGAAGAATTTTCAAATACAACCTGTACTCCCATCAGTATTCTAAAATTTACATTAGCTTGTTTAGTAAATTTTATTGTTACTTTAGTAGTTACAATGTAATTTCTATTTAAATAGAAAAATTTCACATGGATTAACTTATAGAAAAAAACATTTAAATTATAATCAAAATGCACAAACCTCAGTGTTGGAGAACATATTTACATGTCTTATGTATGATAAGAATTTAATATCTAGAATAGATGAAGAACAGCTCAGTGACAAAAAGACAAGCCAATTGAAAAATAGGCAAAGGACTTGAATAGATATTTCTTCAAAGAATACATACAAATGACCAATAAACACATGAAAAGATACTCAACATAACTGGTCATTAGGGGAATTAAAATCAGTGAGTTACCCCTTCATATCTACTATGATGTTTCTAATATTAATAACTGAAAAAGATGGAAAATAAGAAATGTTGATGAAAATGTGAAAAAAATTAGAACACTGGAGCATTCTTGGTGGGAATGTAAGATTATGTAGCTGCTGTTGGAACACTTTGGTGGTTCTACTTTGGTGCATCACATAGAATTACCGTATGATCCAACAGTTTGACTCCAAATTATAACCCCCCAAATTGAAAATAGAGATTTAAACTGATACTTATATAAAAATGTTTATTGCAGAATTATTCACAGTAACCAAAAGGTAAAAACAATGTGTCCATCAACTGACAAATGGATAAATAAAATATAGTATATATATATTATTTAGCCATAAAATGAATGAAGTTCTATGCATGCTACAATATGGGTGAACCTCAAAATGTTATGTTAAATAAACCAGACACAAAAGGATAAATATAATATGATTCCACTTATATGAAATATCTAGGACAGGCAAATTGATAGACTCAATAGGTTAAAGTTTACCAGGGACTAGGGAGGGGGGAGTGGTGAGTGGTGAATTATTGCTTAATGGATACAGAGTTTCTGTTTAGTGTGATGAAGATTTTGGAAATAAATAGTAGTGATGGTTGCATAATACTGTGAATGTAATTATGCCATTGAATTGTTCATTTAAAATGTTAAATTTTATGCTATATATATTTTTACCTTAATAAGAAAATCTATATGAAAAACACAAATATCAATTTGTGTTGATTTATATTTACCAATTATAAATACTTACACATTAGAGGTATAGGAGGAATCTGGTTTGAACTTGCAGGAGCTAAGTAACAAATCAGATCATCAATCTTGGAAAGACAATGGTAAAAAATATCAATCTTGGAATTGAAACAATTTTCATGTTTGTTAAAAAAAATCTTTTTTAAATTTTTAACATAGATCGTGAAATAATAATAGTTGAATGACTGAAAGTCAGAGTCACTGGCACTAGTCTTCACATGACACTAGTTCTAAGACCTTCTTTAAGTTGCTAAACCACTTACAGACCTGTTTTCTCACATCTGTAAAATGAGGGCATTCTAAAAGATGTTTTTTGAGGATCCAGAAACTCAAATTACTGTGATTATATAGAATTTTTCTTTTCACCTTAACAAGTTGTTATAAAGGTCATTAAAAACATGAACTCTCATTAAGATAAAAGTTACTATAGAAACCATTTCTATGATTGTATTGATTCCACCAGTTTCATGGATTTTTAGACTGAGTAAAAGTACTGAGACTTTAACAGGTAATACAGAGGAAAACTAGCATTATTGGTATATCAACTTGGAAGTGTACAGTTTTAATCATATTGTGAATAAAGAATTTCTTGTCATGTGAAATAAATGTGGGAAGCTCTATCTCCTTTCCATGAATAAATGAAACCAGAACTTTCCGATTTCTTGGATGACTGGATTGCTGATCACTTATAAATTGGTTCAGTGGCCTTCACAGAAAGGTTGACTTCCTTCCTCAGCGTCTCAGACACTCAGAAAAATTCTATAATTATGACAGTAAGTTTTATTCTTCTTTATAGGAATAATCAAATAAATATATGTATCATTTAATATATTTTTAAAATACTGAACAAATTATATATGTTGAAGGGATTCATATTAATTCTCACAAATGGAAAATGTATAAACTGCACTTAGAGAATAAGCAAGGAATTAAATCTACCTTGAAATTTTGGACTGTAATGATCATAGAAAGAGTCATTTCCTGTACTAGTTAAGAAATGATGAGGTTTATAGGACTGTGTATTAGCATGTGAAAGTACGTAGATCAGGCTCAAATTTTCATAATAATATAATTTCACTATAGATCAAATCCCCTTAAACAATCATATTTAGTTTCATGAGCTTATGCTCAGAATATCTGAAATTGCTTTGGTATGACCTTATTATTTTGTAGATGAATAATTATTCTGCAAATTCAGGAATCAACTAAATTTGAAAAGTGAGGCTAAAAAAGTGCAACTTGATTTCAATGATTATTTAAATAAACTCAAGTATTTGGTATTTAAGTTTCAGGCTTCCTGATCCAGATTTTTGTCCTTCTTTCATCTTTTGTATCTATTTATAATCCTTTTCCTCTCTCATAGATGTTGGTCACAGCCTACTGTGAGAAGCTTTCTTTACTCATAGGTTTGCTTTATGGACGTCAGGGTTAATGGCAGCAGGCAGGACTCCCTGCAGTAATCTGGGTCACTTATATTTTACAGATCAGTGATTTCCTTACCCAGAAGAATCTTAAATTACAGCCATAAATACACACACACATACACACTGCATGCACACATACACCAACCTTTCACTTTGTTCAAGAGTTAATGTGAACAGAATACAATGTCTAAGAGAAGGTGAAAAATGAAAATTAAAAAAAAAATAATGGGATGGAGAGAAGGTATATAATATTATGATTACTATTCCTATGCTACATTTTCTAGGATTTTCTCCTACTTTCAGCAGTCTTGTTTAGGATAAGATATATTCTGCAAGAGAAAATGGAATTCCATGGAAATTTCTCAGCTTTAAAAAGTGTTTTAATCCACAATCCATAGGCTCTATTATCATAACCATTATGGCTAAAGTAACTGCTTGAAGCATGCATATTAGTCTAGTAATAATATTGAGATATATTACAACTCTGCCCACACTCACCACCATAAAACTATAATTAATGGCACATGAAATTTCAATTTCAATTAAGCTATCTTTTAATAATACTTAAGAATCAAAATAAGCCATTTATTATTTTATGCTATTCTAAGCAAATATTCACTCTAAATAACTAAACCTTGGGACTTCCCTGATGGTCCAGTGGTTAAAACTCTGCACTTCCAATGCAGGGTGTGCCAGTTCTGTCCCTGGTTGGGGAACTAAGATACCAGATGCTGTGCAGCATGGCCAAATAAATAAATAAATAAATAAACCTTCCATACAAATAACAAATTACCAAAGGTAATTCAGGTATAATATATTTTGATGTGTAAAGAAAATAAAAGAATCATTTACAGCCGTAGCAAAACTATTATATTTAATTTTTGTTCCTTATGTTTATTTTTTTATTCATAATATGCACAGACAAAAGAATGAATTTTCTCTCTTTAATTGAAGCATGTCTATACACATAGACATTGTAAAAAAATGTATATTACTTTGTAAGCTAAGAGTTCATATACTAAATGTGCAATGAGCATCTTTACATTATTAAAGTTTTACAGTTCTGTAATTTTTAATGATTGAATATTATTTTATGACTGACCGTCACATAGATTTAACTTAATATTTTTTAACTAGTCTCTGCTTTTAGGAAATGTTCTTTTTTTTATTTTAATAACCAATGTGATGACAAATAGGCATCAAGTTAAATATATACACAATTAATTATAATTTAAGGGAAGAAATTTCTATAAGTGAAAACACAAAACTTTACAGTTTCTGGTATATGTTGTGAAAAGTCTTCTAGAATACTGTTCTGATATACATTCCTACAAACAATACATACACTTTCCCATTTTTCCATGATTCTTAATATCATTCTATAATGCTATTTTATTAAATTATTAATAATTTAGAAGTTGACACTACTTGAAAAATTAAAATTTCCTTTATTTCTATTCATCTTTTTTTTTAAATTAGAGATTTATTTGCATTTGAAAAGTTTTGTTCCTCTTTTTGCAACTGTCATTATTGATCTCTTTTAAGAATGATCTGATGTTTAAAAAAATAGTTTTCCAATGTTGATGTTAATCGTATTATACTATATATATCAAATATGTATTTCATTTATAAAATTATAGTAACAGTTTAAGGTTATTTCTTACAATTGTTAAGTCACTAAAGTACCTAGTCTTTTTGCACAGATTAGATTTTGATGGATTTGATAATTAATAACCCCTCTCTAGAGGGAAAAACAACTGTGAAACTTTGCCAGATAATTTCTTTGAATTATCATTATAAAATCTAATTAGAATACAGTCTTCACAAATTAAAAGATTTAGTAGCAGCACAAGTTTTAGTATGAAAGAGTATATCACTAATTGAAAGTGAATTGGACCATATATTCCAATTACTATCTTTCATACTGTAAGGAAAACTCTGGTGTGTTATGAAGTATAACATTAAAACTTCATTAAATCAAACTTAAAATCTATTAAATGATAAATACACATGCATTTGTCTCAGTCTTACCAATAAGCATACAATTTTTATATCATTATTCTTGGTTGGGTTACTAAAGTAGGAAATTTTAATAAACTGAGATATTTCTTAGATATTAGTCCTTAATTTTAATTTTTATCCAAAATGGAAACATATTAGTGTGTTAATAATTATAATATTAAGAATAATGCTTATTTTGCAAAATAATTTTGTGCAATTTCAAAATACATGAAAAGAGCAAAATCACTCATAATGCTAACACCTAAACATAATAAAATAATTGCATTGGTGTGTATCTTTATAATTTTGACTTAAATATGTGTGTGTGTGAAGAGTTATATATGGGTGTCTCTGGTTATTTACAAAATAAGACCAATGTTATAAATATTGTAGACTGACCACAACACTATATCTTAGGATATGGACATTTTGTAAAACTAGTGCTGCATATTGAAAAGGTACGCTTCTGAAATGTATATGTTATAACAATTTCTAAAGAGTGAACTGAGCTTCATCCCTCTGTATTGTCACTATTAGCATCCTTCACCATCATGCAAAATGAAATTTCTAAGTTGTAACATTATCTTGGATGGTGTTTCTGTGACTATCAGCAAAACAAAGCAATTTTTGCTTATTTTTTTGACAATTTTTGTGTATATTCTGAACATACACTGACAATTTTCTTCCTTTGAGTTATTCATTTTATGTATTAATTAATAGGAGTTTCTTTCTCTATCACTGACATTAAGTTAATATTACTTATGGTATAAATATTTTTCATATTTTGAAATGTTTGAGATAATTTTTGTTTGTTTTTATTTTAACTTCCTTGAGTTGTAATTTTTTTATCTTATTTTCTTTCTGCAGGAAAATAAAGATTTTTTGTTTCTCTATTTTCCTTATTTCTTGTTTGGTGCATAAATACCAAAAATGCAGCAAAGCTAATTAAATATTTAGCTATTTTTGTACTTTATAGTTTTATTGTAAATATATACCTTTATTAATTTACATTTTATATTAGATATAAAACATAAAATGTTATCTAATATTTTATGATAATCGTACTCATCTTAAAATTTTTATATAATAGACACAATATTACATATTATATATACGCTATGTAATAGGCAATATCTTGTCATTTATTAACAGTCTATTTAATAGACAAGTTTATTTTTGGTTATGTTCTCCTAAACAGTATATATGATACCATTGCCAAATATTTTTCAATATTGATGAAAATGCATTGCAAATGACAAAGTGTTTAATAAATTAAATAGTTTTTAATTTTAATATTAATAATACTTTCATATTTGTTGTCTCTTCTATTTATAGACCCTGAATAGGAGATTTGCATGTGCAGTCTCATTTAACCATCACCTATCTTTAGGAAAAGTATTTTCTTTTTCTTTAAGAACTTTTATTGAGATGCAATTGACATACAATAAACTGCATATATTTAAATTGTACAATTTGATTTTTTTATTAGTAATGTATATATGGCAATCCCAGTCTCCCAATTCATTCCTCCCCAACTACCCCTCCCCCCCCCCGCTTTCCCCACTTGGTGTCCATATGTTTGTTCTCTACATTTGTGTCTCTATTTCTGCCTTGCAATCCAGTTGATTTGTACCATTTTTCTATATTCCGCATATATATGTTAATATACAATATTTGTTTTTCTCTTTCTGAGTCACTTCATTCAGGAAGAGTATTTTCTTAACCACAGTTTATAGATAAGTAAATGTTCAGAACAATGCAATAACCTGATTAATGTCACAGAGTCAGAACAACCAGAAAATCTATTCCACAGAGAAGAACCTTAAAGACTACTATGTTGCTTATATAGTAGGGACTAGGAGCTTGTTCTCAACAAAAAGAAAGACAGGTTGCATTTTAGTTATATAATCCAACAAGTTAGCCTAAACAATGCTGCTACTTTAGTTACATGGGGCAATTATGAAACCATGAAAAATAAACAGATAAAGTTTGTTTAGTGATGTAAATTAAACGAGCCTTAAGTTAAAATCGAGTAGGCACCATGTAATAAATTAATAGCACATTTATTAATAGCACATTTATATTTTAATCTTATTAGTTACTTTTAAAAGTTCAACACTATGATTTCTTTTAAGGATACTTTATTTTACCAAATCCTGCAGTGTATATCTACTTAGTTTCCATAACATGTCAATAAAAGTAATAACTGAAAATATTATACTTGGAGATTCCAATAATGACAGCAGCTAGCTAATATATATCTTGGAAAAATAAAATTTGTCACAGATATTCACAGTACATTTTGTCCCTCCAGCTAAATTTTATTAATATTTGAGGTACCTCTTTTATTGAAATTGAAAATGAAAAAAGTATTTTAGAAATTATTGAAATGACAAAACTGTTATTTTTAAATTGAATGCCTTTATTATTTGCAAGAGATATTATATTTTAAAATGAAGTTGTGAACATATTAACAATAGTTTAATCACATTGTTTTGGAACCTGTGAGTAAAATATCTATGTTTTCCAGGCAATGATATTATAGGCATACCTAAAGACACACGTTCACATCTGTGCATACCTGTATATGTTAGTATATTTCTTCATTCTATGTTATTACCTCTTTATGTACTAATTCAAAACATTTCATAACATTTGATTGATTCCTTATAACAGGAAGTGAAATGTAAAAAGGAGAAGATCTTAAATATTCTAAGGCCTTGTTTATATGTAGGTTCTAGCAGAATAAAATGAGATTAAGTTAAGTTTCAAAGCAAATGACATTCTCCTTCCACTTTGCTAAAGGTGGGTAAGGAGGTTAATTATGAGAGAAATGTGAGAAGACAGGAGAAAAGGGGAGCCAGAAACAAACACCAGTTAAAAAAAAAATTTAGATAATCCTACTAGTAATATCAGTCTGTTTTTAATACTCATCTTGGCAACTGTGTAAACTTTTTCTACCTGTGCCTAAAACTAATTTGTACTTACATTGTTTGTAAGTACAATGTAATATTTAATGTAGAAGAGGCTAAGGATTTCTCTGGAGATTCTTTTATAGGATACTAATCCAATTCAAGAGTTTCACCCCTGCAATTCAAACCCCTCCCAAAGGCCTCATCCACCCATACCATCATCTTTGGAAGTTAGGATTTCCATATATTAATTTTTTGGTTGGAGGGACAGACAAAGTCTCAGACCATTTATGGATAATATATATATATAACTACTGAAAAAATCAGATTTTTTCAGATGTTTATAATGTTAAATAAAATGAGTCAAGGCAATGTTAATATTTGTTAACCTCAGAAAATTAACCAGGGCAAGTAAGGTAAATAGCAGATATTAATCAATAAAATCATTGCAAATAATAAATAAAATAATAACTAGTTAGAAATTCATAGAGATAAGATAGCTTTTAAATGAGGCAGTTCTATTTAGTATATAACTATTGTACATATCAGCAAGTTTCATGAGTCTACCTTAAGAGAAATAAAATGTGAGAAAAGTTCACATTTGGATAGAAACGTTAGTCATTTCACTTAAAAATCTCAAAAGGAGAATAGTTTAACATTTGATCTCTCAAGTCATGAAAATGAAAGACTGTTCTTAGCAAAACACATAATTATAGGAAACTATAAATTATGATATAAAGTAAATAGTGGCCAAAGCATAAAAGTCAATTCCGTGTCATTGAAAGCGTGAATGAAGTATAACCAAGGGATCTTCTTTTTGTCTCATTTCTGTGGCAACATATTTAAAAATCATAAAAAAACATAAAATATCAAAAAATAGGGATGAATAATGGAATATTGCTAAATTTTGCTGTTAGACCCACAGTCCCTTTAAGATACAAACAGCTACATTTTCATTAACTGAATGAGTGATTTCAGGTCAAGAATAAATTCCAGCTGTGAGAGTAATTAAAGTCTTATACTCTGCTCTTTTTTAAGCCAGGTTCAAGCTGGAATCAAGTTTTCCAAAAGCCAATTATCCCTATTTTACTGTTTAGCCTAGATATAGCATTCCCTTATAATGATCTGTGTGAGGTTTCTGGTTTCTTTAAGAGGTAGGAAAGTATGCAGGAGGCTTTCAACGAGGCAAATGAGGCCAATCTCTGCTTCTTTCAGAGAAATAAAAAAAGCAAGTTGTAATGCTTTTAGTGCCCCTGAAATAAACAAGCTTCCATTGTTTTGAATTGTTTTCTGCCCACCCGACTTTTTAAATAATGTGTAGCCATTTCTCAAGTTTGCCTCCCTGAACTGCTGTCTCCTCCCTTTCCAACTTCTTCCCCTCCTCCTCCCTTTCCTCCCCCTTCTTCTCCCCCAACTCCCCTTTATTTTTAAGGCTTCAACTGCTTTGTAATTTTTTTTAACCTATAAGAAGACAAACAAAAATACAAGACGATGTGTTTTTCAAATTTTTTTTCTAATACAAGCAGATGTAGCAGAGACACAGCAAGCAGTGGCATGTAATGAGGCAAGGTCGGGGTTAATTATTAACAGGATGAAACATTTGCCCAAGCATAGACAGAATAAAGAAAAATGGATGTAAAACTCATCTTCCCACAATTGCACAGAATGGCCAATCCTTCCCAAAGTGCTTCGTAGAGTGGCTTCATTTAATTGAGTGAAGTTTTCTCCTAGAATAGGAAACTCTTAGATGATCCCTAGGAGGATCTCCTATCAGTAGTTAATTTCTTTTTAGTAGCATAACCACATAAACATATTTGTAACTAACATGCATTATTCCAGCAAAAAAGGGAATTTATTTCTTAATTTTTTAAAATCAGCAATCAATCTTTGCCAATTCTTTCTTCACAATAATTCCTCTTTTTGAATTTTAAATAGCTGTCAGCCAGATCCTGAATATTATTAAGTTCCAATATTACTAAGTAGCCTTGTAAGTATTTTTTCTTATTCTAGTATTTTGGTTATATATATATATATACATACACACATGTATTTTTGATTAATATGAGATATTAATCAGATTAATCAGAATATAACTGGCATTGACTATGTCAGTTTCTTGCTTGCAAAATTTAACTGGCTTTCTACCAAAGTACAGGAAAATTATTTTTGTATACATTTCAGACACTCAGCAATCTAACAGACTATACCTACAGCCTTAATTCTCTTTTTCCTCTAGGTGTGTTCTCTGTTCCAAGCATATTTGTAAGTAGTTGAGATATTTGTTGGCTAATTAAGTTGATGGTTACAAAGTAATAAAATTAAAATAATTCTATCAAAATATAGTATTTACCCTTTATTACCAGAGAGTTACCTACTTAATAAAATACATTAATTAAAAGCCAATTAGGAAACTTACATAAGAATGAGTAAGACATAAATGAAATGCACTAAATTAACAACTGAGTCCTTAATAATCATCCCTATGTCTTTCATTTGAGGAATTTCACATTGAATAAGTGGAACTCAGAAAAGAAGAGGAACAACCTTATTATTTTCCCTTTCCTCTTGTTCTAACATGCTCTGTGGGGATCGATGTCTAATTCCCCAGTACTTGGATGAGATCCAAGATGGGTCTCATGACATCTTTTCAGACAACGACAATCCTCTAGTCACTTTAAGTCATAAAATCATTATACTTGTCATTAAATATCCAGTCCCATTAAATAGTCAAAATTTTGCACTTTATTTAAAAATAATGTCTCTCTCTCTCTGTAATTCAGAACTAACTCTGGAAGCCTTTAATGAAAATGAGAGTATTGTTGGCTTCTCCATTTTTGTGCCTTGTACTTCTACCCCTCTCCTGCACTAACCATCTTTATAACCCTGCAGATCAAGGCAGGAAAAGGAAGGAAGATTAAAGAATCAAGATATGTCTTCCCTTACGGCTTCTGTGATGAGTCTGAGTTTGATAGGGGTTGAAAACTGATTGTCTTCTGAGACGTCTTTTCAGAGGCTGTTAAGAACCCTCACCATTTGGCCTCTCTGGACAGGTCTTTCCTCTCAGGATTTGAGTAAGCACAATTTTTTTCTGTTGAATTCTCCTTACCTCTTCAGGCAGCTGATGCCTAAAAGAATGCCAGGACAATTCTCTCACCTGGTATGATAGAATTACAGAGCCTTTGTCCAACTATGAATGGGTTTGCAGTTTTTTCCAGCCTGCAATGCACAGACCACTTCATCCAGTCTCTTGACTTTGAGATTTCTTAGACATCATCTGTAGACATCATATGGCAGTCTCAGTGTGTTCTTCACACTCTACAAAATTTATTAAATTTTCCAAAGAGTATCCTTGAGGTAAAGGAGAGACAGTCCACAATCTTTTATGTGCCAATAAAGATGGACTCATAATACTTATTGGCAGTTAGTGCCAAAAAATCCTCCTAATCCAGTGCTTCTTTCTTAGATAGTCCAACACCTTTTTTTTAAACAAACTGGAGATTGTTGATTACCTAGTTGTCTCTGATTTGACTCTTGGATACCTCTTTTGCAAGTCTTGAAGAGGTGATTTAGGTCCTCAGTTTAGAATGTGAGAGTAGTTGACACTTTTTTGGGCCACAGTAAAAACCAATACAAAGTCCCAATTTAACATCCTGTAACACTTATTACAAATTGATTTTGTTTTTATTCTTTTGCATTCTATAGGATCATAGAAATTGACCCCGTGATATAACTCTGGCTTAAAGACAGTCAAATAAGAGGTTTTCATAAATTTTTAGAAAAGGAAAAAATAACTATAGTGAAAATTATTGAAAGTATGAGGGCATATAAAGACTGCTGAGAAAAAAGTTGATTTGTATGGAATCATTTTGACATCTAAAATGATATTTAACTTGTAATATTTAAATTTTTATTGAAGTATAGTCAATTTACAATGCTGCATTAATTTCTTTTGTACAGCAAAGTGATTTAGTTATGTGTAAATATACATACTTTTTAATATTCTTTTCCATTAGGGTTTATCACAGGATATTGAATATAGTTCTCTGGACTATTCAGGAGGACCTTGTTGTTTATCCATTCTATACATAATAAATTGCATCTGCTAACTCCAAATTCCCAATCCATCCTTCCCCTGTCTCCCTTGGAAACCACAAGTCTATTCTCTATGTCTGTGAGTCTGTCTCTGTTTTGTAAATATGTTCATTTGTGTCATATTTTAGATTCCACATATAGATGATATCATATGGTATTTGTTTTTCTCTTTGACTCACTTCACTTAGTGTGATAATCTCTAAACCCATCCATGTTACTGCAAATGGCATTATTTCTTCTTTTTCATGGTTGAGTAGTATTCCATTGTATATATGTACTACATCTTCTTTATCCATTCATCTGTCAAAGGACATTCAGATTTTTTCCATGTCTTTGCTATTGTGAATAGTGCTGCTATGAGCATAGGGGTGCATGTATCTTTTTTAATTATAGTTTTGTCTGTATATATGCCTAAGAGTAGGATTGCTGGATCATATGGCAATTCCATTTTTAGTTGTTTGAGGAGCCTCCATACTGTTTTCCATAGTGGTTGCACCAACTTACATTCTTACCAACAGTGTAGGAGGGTTCTCTTTTCTCCACACCCTCTCCATCATTTGTTATTTGTAGACTTTTTAATGATGGTCCTTCTGACTAGTATGAGGTGATACCTCATTGTAGTTTTCATTTGCATTTGCCTAATAATTAGTGATGTTGAGGATCTTTTCATTTGCCTGTTGGCCATCTGTATGTCTTCTTTGGAGAACTGTCTATTTAGGCTTTCTCCCCATTTTTTGATTGGGTTGTTTGTTTTTTTTTGGTTGAGTTGTTTGAGCTACTTATATATTTTGGAAATTAAGCCCTTGTCAGTTTATTTCTATGAGATGTGAAAATTGTAGAAATTCTAAAGTGAGAAATAACTAGACACATATCAATTATAGTAGAAAATTTGATATAACTGAATGTCCTTATGTACATAGGTATATATATGTCCATATATATGTATATATATAGATATACACACACACACACATATATATATCTTATTGGAACATATATCTGACTCTAATGTCTAGACTGTAAAGCCTTACTAGATTCATGTATACAAAATGGAACCTGAAGCTACATTTAAAAATAAATTAGTTGAGTCTACTGTTATTTACAAATAAAATTATTTTTCCTGTGATTAACTACAGTTTTCATGAAGTATTTCTGATACTTCTTTTTCTTTTTCCCTACTTGATCTCTGAAAACTACCCCTTTAGCTTTAGACATTACAACAACCTCCAGATATGTCATATTGTCCTTATTATCTTAATCAATAAATCATCACAAATGCACTTAAAAGGAAAATTCTTTTCTTTTTTTCAGAGTATTTATAATTTTAATGCTAATAAAAATGATAAATTTCAGTCAAGGCTAATGTAAACGTGGAGTGAGTATAAATACAGAAAATTAATGGAGTATTAATTTTAACATGATGCTAAGAACAAAGAGCCTGAATTCATTATGATTATTTGAGTGTAATTTCTATGTTTAGTTGGACAGAACACCAGAAGTCAGTATTAATGTACAGGAAAGAACACAGCACAATAGTTAAAGTAATAGCTTTATGATAGAAATGGAATTCCATTCCTGTGATAGAAAAGCAAATATTATCTGGATTTTTAGAAATTTTGAAACATCTTTCTACAAAAGTATCATATTTGAACATACTGTGGAAATTGCTTTTATAATTAAGAAAAATGGCACAGTTGATTACATAAGCATTGTTACTTTATCATACTGTCCTTTCAGACTGTGAATAATACCTTTTTATAATCACCTCATGAATGTTTCACTTTAAGTATCCATATGCATCAATTGAAGATAGCATATACACTAGGTTTTATTTTTTAAAAACATAATTAAAAGAAATCACCCCTCTTTTCAGGTTGTGCTTTGAATTTGGCAGAACGTATAGTACTTTATTTACATCTACTAGTAATTATGTAAAATGCAATTTTTCTTTTATCCCTTGTAATATTCCTAATGTGGGCAATATTTGGTACAGGCATAGTTTTAAAATCTGTAATGAGAAAATAAGTGGGTTTTCCCCCCAAGAAAAACAGATTAGTGGACTTCACTGAGTCACTGCCACTCGGAGAGTTTTCAGTAGAAATTGTAGCTAATAACCCTGGAGGATAATTCTGACTAGAATTTTGGTCATATTTGCCACCCATGTTTATATCATATTTCTTCTATTGTTTCATAGAGTGAATGGAAATCAAGAGCTCACATACTAAAGGCAATGTAGAATGTTGAAGAGTTGGGAGCTAGAAAAGAAAAAATTAGCTATATGCATGCACTGTATATTGTGCATGATAGCATATCACCATCTAAAGAAATGTGTAGGTTCCATTAAACTACACCTTATCCCACTGTGTAGATAACAAGTGAGACACACACACAAAATAAAAGTTCCTGTTGTGAGTTCAAAACTTATTTATTGAAGGAGAGAGCTCGGAGTTACTGGTGAGATAAAAAGAAGTATATTCAAAAATCCAAAAGAATTTGTTACATTTTCAGCAAATAGATATTCATGAGATTATATGATTAAAAATAAAGAATAGAGAATAAAAGAAACTCAAGTATTGCCTTTGTATAAGGCCAGGGACACCACAAACCAAAAGACCCTTTTATAATGAAGGGTAGACACAGAGAAAGCACTAACTACAAACTTTTTAAAATTAAATCCCTTACAATATATCACATTCTCGAGTGGCAATAGTTTGATGAAACACAAGAAGATCCTACAATGATAGAATTGTATAGGGGGGGAAATTGAAGGTTAGAAGAGCTACATGATCTCTTTCTATTCCAAGATAGAATAATGCATGTAGCATATTTGCAAACATACCATGTACACATATTTGTGCAAAAAAATGTTTCTTCAATATATATTTTGTAGAAAAGAATAATATTAAATTATGTTTTAGGATTTCTGTGGCTTTGTTATTTTGGTTTTTTTTTTGCTTTTTACTGACTGGAGTGAACACTCTAAGTAGCAGAGAGCTTAATAATTTAAGTTAAAAGTGTATCATGGTTACAGTTCAAAGTAAAATATCTGTTGACTAAAAAGAACAGAGGGGCAAATGAGATAGGGTTCAGAATATGAACTAATTTTTTCTTATGTGAGAAAAGCTAAAGGTTTTATTGACTGTTTTCCTGAGAGTGTGATATCTTATACATGTCTCTAGTAAAAATCTCTCTGAACATTTCTTAGATGTAAACACTCAGAAACTTTTAAAATAAACTATGATTTAGGTTTCTAGCATGTGATCAGTCCAGATATAAAAGGGTGACTATATTTTGATGCAATGCTATTTCAAAACCCAAAGAAAATAAATGGAAAGTAAAATATCAGTATTATATAACTAATGCATATGTCAGATGTAATATGATGGTTGCTATATGGGAGTTTCTGGTTCAATAAAACCTTTCCAAGTTTAATTATAATCTGAGACTTTAAAAAGCTTTTTTTTTTCTTTTTGCAGGGAATAGAAAACCTAGTTTCCTGTAACCTATCTTCTGGTATCAAGTAGATAATTTAGAACATAGTGATCTGCACTTTTCTTGTATATGTTATTATTTGTTATATGTTAAAGATAATGCATATATGAATATGCATATTATTGCATGTGTATGACTATATATTCATATATATTTACATAAGTGTGAACATGTGAGTATCTTTATATATACACACATATGTGCTTATATGCTTATTCTAGAAATGTAAAACATTAATAAATGTATTAACGTAAAAAACCCAGCTCTCCAAAATTCAGTAATATTTGTAAGATTAATAGAAAATATTTTACCCTAATTTAACAATATAGCAACATTTCCTTATACATTGCTGGGAGAGGTCATTGAGAGGACATAATGCTGGTTGACCCATGAGCTGGACCCAGGCAGAGGCTTTTTATCTCCTCCCCTGTCCTTGGAACATGTGCTCTGCCTGCCTTCCCCATGCTAGAAGCTGCCTTAGGATGTAACCTTAACAGAGGAATGTGGTGTTGAGACTTTCTGCACTGTATATGTACCCAGTTAAGGCCTCTAGGTAAACTTTTAAGATTTTGGCGGGTGGGTGTGGAGATTTACTTGTTTTGTGGCCACATAAGACAAGACTCATATGTTATGTTCCCTTGCTTATTAAATCTGCCACCTAACAATCTGAAATAGCCTGCCTCTTTCTTCAGCCTCTCCTTGCCTTCTGTGTATGGGGGCCAGTTTCAGATTTCACCAGGGAAATTCCCATGACTGCAAACCAACATACCCGTAAAGATTATATATAATTATTGAGACAGCCGATAGCAAAACTCTGGAATATGAATGGAGGTCAAATATTGAAGTTAAAAATTTGATTGATGAATATAAAATGAATGTTAAAAAAGATGCAGCCTTTATAAAAATATGCAAGCATAAGAAAATGTCATATTAGCAATAACCCTAGCTATAGTTTATTATGAGCTGTATATAAGGTGAAAAATCTCATAAGGCATATTCATATGTCAGTACATATACAGATATGCAAACATCTATGACCCAGTTATATATTTTTAAAGGTAAATCAGTGTATCATGGGAGGCATCTGTTTATGTGATTTATGTCTTGGAAATGTTAGTAATTTTTTGTTGTGGGTATGTTGGTGACTATTGAGAAAGATCCATGGAGAACTGAGAACACAAGGAAAACAGTGACTTCCTGGCACCAAAAAACATTGTACTTCTCCTAATATATTAAAGGTTACTAAGGTAACTGAAAACAAAGTCTAATATGTAGGTTTCCAGAAGTTTGGAGTTGATCTTTTTTCCTGATTGTTGCTAGGATAATTTGTAAAATCTATAAACTTTGAAACAGAAGGTTATGTAAGTAATTTTCCCATCTATAAAAATCAAAATTATATAAATCCTTCAGGGAAAATATAGAGAAGTTTAGTTTCAAATCTACAAATTATGCATGTTATAAAAAATGTTAAGTAAGGAAGCATTCTAAGGAATCAGGGAATGTAGGGCTTCACTGGTGTGCATAATCTTAAAGAAGTGCGGGATATTAAAGAGTTCTATTTCATAGTAAAAGCAGCAGTCTCCAAGAGGAAGAGAATAAAGGTGCAGTGATCATTTCATAACATATATAAATATAGAATCACTATGCTGTACTTCTAAAAGTAACATAATATTGTATGTTAATTGTAATTCAATAATAAGTAAATAAATTTGAGTGAGAAAAAAAGCACTTCACTTCTTAATTCAGTGTCAGTAGATCTCACTCCATAAATATAAATAAGATGCAGGCTTGGAAAGGTGAAGGAAAGGAGCACAAGTGATGAATGGATCTTGAGGGAAAAAAAAGGGGTACACAGAATCTTTGCAAGTGGGAAGCAGCAGAAGGTTTTTCTATCCCATAGACAGGGAAGCAGCATTAATAGAAATTATCATCAAGCCTTTTAGGGTGTTGTATATTTCTTTCAATAAAACAGTGTCTCTTTTAGAGACACTTACAGCCTTTATGAAAAACAGTGGGATAATCAGATAACTAGGGTACAAATGAGTAGAGTGTGAATATCCTGGAAAACTATAAAGTCCATACTTCTCCACACTCATAATCAATTTACTTGGTCTATGGATTTTTAAATAGATAATATCTCTTGTTAAATAAGAATCTTTATTTGTTAACATTTTCTCAATATTATCTTTGGGAAAGATTTGTTCCATTAAGTTAGGCACACCAGGGTGCTGGGAATGGAGAAAATACCAAATAAAATAAACTAATGGTGAGCAGCAATATATCTTTAAAATGTATATATGCAGGAGTCAAATTTTTAAAGATGATGTAAAATCAAATTGCAAGAGGTTTTAACTAAAAAAAATTTGATAGACGCAAAGTCAAAAATAAGCAATTAGTATGAAATCTTAACTGATAATATCAAGAATAATTTAGATTATGAGGTTAACTAGATTGGTGACCAACTTGTTGTAGGAATATAGAGACATATTTTAATTGTCAAGTGTTTATAATTCAATCTAACAATACACTGCCACAAGTGAGAACAAAAATAGATGCATAATTACTGTGGGTAATTTTGACTTTGAGTCATGAAATTTATATTTATATCAGTGTTATGATTTCACAATATGGAAAAGAGAATTGAAATTTTGTGTTAGTTTTGCTCTTCTGGAGACTTTTAGCAAAGACCAAAAGACCATGTATTTCTGTGTTCAATACATCTGTATTTCAGTTGCTATGCACGTCTTTCATATTCTATGCTATCACAAAGTACCATAAACTGTATAGTTCTTGAGGCTAGAAGTCTGAGATCAGGGTACCAGCATGGTCAGGATCTGGTGAGGGCCCTGCTCTGGGTTCATAGATTTCCATTTCTATCCTCACTTGGTGTAGAACAGAGAGAGGAAGCAAAATCTCCTGTGATGCATAAGGGCACAAATTCCATTTGTAAGGGCTCCACCCGCATGATCCCATCAATCCTAGTTACTTACCAAAGGTTCAACCTCCTGTTACTATCACACTGGAGAGTAGGGTTTTAAAACATGGATTTCAGGGGGACACACTCAGTCCATAAGAGCATTCCTCTATGTCCTCATGAGTGACTCAGAAAATAGGGAATTTTAAAGGTGGATTGATTGCAGCAGAAAGAATGATAATTAGCTGTATCAGTTTAAGGCACAACCTTAAATGATATGTATTGAGAAATACACCTTCCTGAATAATTATTATCAGCCTTACATGTATTTTAAGTAGAACTTTTTTGTACAATCTGGGCAGGTATATGATACAGTCTATAATTTATGGAACAGAATGAATAAATGCTAAGAGAATAGCCATTGTCAAGGCACCTAGTATCCAGGAGAATTACATTTTAATTAGCAATGTTGGTCTCTTTAAGAATAGCATATTTAAATCCACAAAATTTGTTACACCCCAAAACAGTGAGGCAACCACTAATACTTTTTATCCTCCAAGGAATATGTATTTAGGGCATTCTTTGTGTGGGGGTTCTGTGTAGGTTCGCGGCTATAAAGATATGAAGAAGATAAAGAAGCTGTCCTCGACTATCCCATATTAAAGCTAGGGATTTACTCCAAAGAGAATTACTTTAAAAAGAATCCCTACAAAATTCTAGGAAAAACCTATCTGAGAAAGATAAAGCTATTTTCTATTGCTTAAAATTCTTTTCTATTGCTCTTTAATTTTTTTTGAAAGGCTTTTAAAATTTTTATAAAGACTTCTTTATATATGGTAAAATTCTGCATTATCTTCTCTATATCTGGTACAATTCTTGGTGTACATCTGGCCCTCCTGAAACTGTGAGACACAAACTCAGAGGTTTTCGATGTTTATCTTTAGAGGATCTGTTCCTGAAAGAGTAATACAAAGTTTTTGTTAAAGAAAAATATACTTTATGTATCATTATTATTATTAGGAGAAATTTATAGTTAGCCATTTCTGAAAGAGAAATGGTGTCTAATGTAGCAAGAGATACAGAAATGGACATCAAGAACTTGACTACAAGGAGAAAGGGCAAACATTTTATTTGTCCACATCTAATTATGAATATTTCCACTTCTCTGATGATAAAGAATAGAAATTCTAGAATTAAAACTCAGCGAATATTATTTGGAGCTGGTTACTGGTGTAATTATACTTTAAAAATTATAAAATAAAATGCATTATATAAAAAAAAAAGAAGCAGCTGTCCTCAAAGTACTTAGAGACTATGAATGGGGATAGGATAAAAGTACTACATAGATTTAAAATATAATATGTTAAGTTAAATGAACTAACAATTCTAATCTTAACAGCTTTCTATCCCTTTTCTCTGTCTAGGTCTTTTGGTATTAAGTTTCAATTTTTAAATAATTGAATATGTCAAAGCTTAATAAAGTCCCTAGACCCAAGGGGCTTCTTCTACTCTCTCCCTACATAAATCACAACCACAGCACTCTCTTCTCTAAAAATCTAAAAATATAAGCATTATCATAGTTGAAATTATTGTACTTATTTTTCCTCTCATTTGATTTCCTAATCAGACCATGTAATGAAGGATAAGGAGGGAAGATCTTGTCTATTTTGTTCCCTGTTCAAGATCTTATCTATTTTATTCACCATTTTTCATTGTCTGACCCATAATAGGTCCTCAATAAATAATTCTTAAATGAACTTCCAATATATTCAAGTCTTTTGAAATTCCTTTAATGATGTTTTTATCTTTATTTTCTCTTCTAGAGTTTCCCTAAAGGCATATATACACTTTGCCTATTGACATGATGGACTCTTTTAGAACACAAAGTCTTCCAAATATTTTAAGCTTATCAAGTTAAATTGTCCTTTATGTTGATTATATAATTTTCCACCATCTTGAAAGGAACAGAGTTTCAAAAAGGATAGTAAATTATCCCACTTCTAAAATATTATTAAAATTTCACTACTCCCTCTGAATAAAGTTAAAATTACATTTTATTCTCATATGAAATCAATTAGTAATCATGGTATCTGTACTAAACTTTGTATTCACTGAAACATGCCACTCCTCCAAACACTACCAGTTCAGGCATTTAAATTAACATTATTAATATTTCAATAATCACTTAAAATATGAATCTTTTTAATTCAATAATCTAGCCTTTTTGGTACCTATAATAAAATGTTTGATTTAATAGATATGGTACCACACTGTATTTGGCATGAAAATTATGTTTGATTTTTTAAGTGGAGGAGGAGATATATATATTTTTATCATGAATAATAAATGGTACTTACTCAATTGAGTTATTCAAATACAAAAAGCTAGAGGGATCTACTCTTCTTATATATGTATATAATTTTCATTATATTCTAATAGAAGTTATATGCATTTAAAATAACTTAATTAAACCCTAAAAGTCTAATTTAATACAGAATGGAGTGTATATTTCCAGGAAAGGAGGAATTGATCAAAATGCCTAATTTTAAGTTATCAAAAATAGTTTAACATCCATTGGAGATGATAAAATGTTATAATCTTTGCATGTCACTACTGATTCTTAAATATACCCTATTTTTATACAAATTGAAAGTTGTGTGAATGAGGTGTTTTTTTTTTCACTCATCCAATTAAATGAAGAAAAGGCATAAAACACCCCAATCAACCTTCTTATTATTATCATAAAGAAAGTGAGCTGTGGTGATGATATGCATAATTACCACTTTTATAATAATTTCATTTTTTTCTTCAAAGTATGGAAGTTGTGTGTCTACTAGACAAATCACGAACACTTACACTCAGACAAGTAATATATATTTATAATGAAAACAATTCTTTCCATTTAAAATATTTAGATTTATAGTAATGAGTTAATTATACACATGGTTTGAATAATGAAATCTTACTTGAAACTGAAGATAACACATCTACTATGCTTTTATTCTCCTCAGTTTATAGTGCCTACCACTACAAGATAAGGAGAGAAAAAAATATATAGAACTTTCCTCTAGGAATTTTATAGAAGTGTGAACTATACCCATTTCTCAAAAATATCATAAAATGTTAGTACTCTAACAGATTTTCTATTATACTTTGTCTTGAATTGTACATTCATTTTATGGGATTTGAATACTGGTTTGTTTTATAAATATTTTCATCACCATTAAAATAGTCAACCATATATAAGAGAGTGTTTCATATTCATGCTCTTGTTTAAACAATATGTCAAATGTAGCTTAATACTTAATTTAATACTTAATAATTTAATACTTAATACTTAATTTTTCAAATTAATTGTAAAAATCAGAGATTTGGAAATTAAGCAAATTGTATGTTTTTGAATTAATGGAATATGTTAATTGTAGAAAAGATAGAATATATATATATAGTCAAAGTGAAAAAATTACTTGTAATTACATTAATACAATGGAAATACTGGCAACAATTTGATGGAAAATCTTTCCATATATAATTCTATTTGCAAATGAATATACATATTTTTTGTATGTTATAATTTGATTTTGGTGCTCAGATATTTTTGCACTCTGGTTTGCTTAGTTTCAACTCATTCAATTATATAAGGATATTCTGGAATTATTCTTTCTTTTCTTTACTAGGATTCAGTTAGGTTGTAGAGATTAGGTTTAGTGTTTAGTGAGTGCTAAATACTTGCCAGTCATCTTCTAAGAACTGGAGAAATAAAGCTGAATAAGATAATGAGGTAGATTGACATTAGCACACAAGAAGGGAAACCTTATGGATAAAGTGATGTTTAAGTAGAGACATAAACTGTAGAAATCATGGGAATATCTGAGGTAAAATTTTCCAAATGAAAATAAGAACAGATTCAAAAGTTCTGACATGAGAACTTGCTTTCCCTATTCTGGGTAAATAGAATGGTAAAAACCACCATTGGAAGTTCATTTGGACAGGTGTCCAGGGACCAATACATGTCAGTTTTTGTAGCCCTAGATAAGATGCTTGAATTTTACCATAAATGTGATGAGAATTCATTGATAAGGTTTTGATGCATTTTGAATGAAATAAACTACAAGTTGCTGTTCTATCATATCATCTTGTGTACCTCAAGGAAGCTGCCCTGAGTCGATGATAATTATCTCCTTGCTTTTTCTTTATGGAATAATGATGTCCAATAAAAATATGGTGAGAATCAAATAAATAAATTTTCTGATAGCCAGAAACAGATGAAATTATTTTAAAATATATTTATTTAACCGATATATCCAAAATATTACCTTTTTAACATTTTATAATATTAATAAAATATTTGATATTCATTTTATAAATCAGTGATCCATCTGTTATTTAATTTGACACATCTTGCCTTAACAAAAATTTTAAAACCACACATGCAAAACCCCAAAGAAATATTAATTCAACATCAAAAAGATGAGTCCTATTTTGCATTTTACCTATGTGATCTTTGTAATGAAACACTGTCATTTAAAGTATATTTTTAAAATATAATTTTTAGATTTGAAAAATATCTTCAGTAGTAACTAATTATATTCTCTATTATTTCTGACAATGTTGTTTTTCAGAATGTGAATATATATAGCTATAGTTGTGTGAATTTAAAGCTGGCTTTCTGATGTATTATGTACACACTTGTAAAAATATTGTGTAATTCTGTGATAGTGTAGTTGCCAAAATATTTATCTAAAATACACGTTAATAGTAAACACAAATGTTTAAGGATTCCAGAATATTTTTTGCACTTGCCATTAGAACTATTTTCACTCTATATACCTTTCATTAGTCATTTCATGTCAGATACTAAGCCTTTGATATTGGGTTTTATTTTATACTTAAAGCACATCACAATTCAGACTTGACATGTGCCAAGTGCTCAAGAGCTGTATATGGTTAGTAGCTATGATATTAGATAGCTTCCCTCTGTATTTTATAAAATACACACGAGTGTCTAAAAAAAAATGTATATTTGTTTTGCATGTATGTTTTTGAGTTTTATAAAAGTGGCAATAAAGTTGATGGATTTTTAAAGTTTTAGGGATTGTAATTTATTTGTAGTGCTGACACATTGCCAGATTGAAAATATTTTATATTTTTCAAATGATAAAAAACAACAAATGATAGAACTTACGTTGATGTTTATTGAACTTAGGCATAAGGTGCATGACTGTTCATTGGGTTCTATGCCCCTTACCTCTCATATCCATTACATAGTCTTTCCTATATGGGACAGATATTTTATAATAAAAATATAAAAATGAATAAAAAAAGGAACAACAGAAAAAAATTATCGTAGAAGTGTTAATGGCAGACACAGCAGCGTCTATATCCTTGTGTCAAGGAAAACAGTGTCATTAGCAGCTTCTTTGTACTCAGCAGGTAGTGTTGGTGGCACAGTGTGTGGTACCTCAACCCTGCAGCAGTAATATCCATACTTTCAGAGGACCGGTTCTGAGGTGAGCGTGCCCTGAACACCAAACCTGGGTACACAGCTATCCCAGTTGTTCTTTAAGTGATTAAATGCCTTCCAACATATTTTATTTCTTCCCATTTATTTTAAAATTTTTATGTTTGTTTACTAACGAAAACATGCAAATGATAACAAAGGAACTCATAAGAAAAATATGTTGACCATGATCAAAACATTACATGCAAAATTTTTATAGGATAGAGATGAAGAAATTTGAGATAGGACAAAATACAAAACCTCAATAAGCATTTCATATGTTAAAACTGTCAACAGCGTTTACTGATATATACTGTCTTATCTGGTATTAAGGTGAGTTCTGACAAATATCCAAAAGGATTTAACCCTTTTATTATGAAAATTTTTCAAGAAACAAGATGAAAAGGGAGAAAATACTCAATTCTATAAGGATAGTAGAATTTTGCTATCAATTCAGTATAAGGAAAGTGCAAAGGTGGTTATAGTTAAATTTTACTTACATTTGAATATAAATGCAAAATTCCTAAGCTAATTACCTAACTACTTTCAACAGTGTACTTTAAACCAATACATCAGAATCAAGCAGTATATATTCCAGTGGTCAGTCATGATTCAAAATCATTAGTAGAATTAATTCAATGAGCTGCAAGGTGTCCAGACGTTTGCTCACACGTTATTCTAGGTATGTCTGTGAGGGTGTTTCTGGATGAGGTTAACTAGACTGAGTAAAGTAGATTGCTGTCCCTAATGTAAAAGGACCTCATCCAATCAGTTGAAGGCCTGAATAGAACAAAAAAGGTTAACCTTCTCAGGAGTAGGAGGGAATTTCCTACTGCTTGACTGCCTTTAAGCTGGGCCATAGGTTCTTTCTTGCCTTTGGACTCAAACTGAAAAATTTTTCTGGGTCTCAAGTTTACCACCCGTTAGACTGGAACTACACCATCAGATCACCTGGGTCTCTAGCTTACTGACTGTGGATCTGGGAATTCTCAGCCTTCCTAATTGCATGAACCAATTCCTTATAATAAATATTTTTCCCCCTCTCTCTATATATTTCCATTCTTTTGGTTCTGTTTCTCTGGACCACTCTGACTAATACAGATGATATTACTCATATTAATATAATATTATATTACATATGTCATTTATTATTTTTATATGTATAGATAACAAATCATTATGTTTTCTTTTTCTCCTTCCCTAAATCTCTCTCCTCACTTTATAATCCTTATCCCTGTGATCACCTCTTGAACAATCTGCATCCAGTACTTCATTGCATGTTCTGTTTTCAAGGAAATTGAAACTTAAAAATAACGATCAATAATGATTGCAGGAAGAAGATCCATGTTTAGAGTCTGGAAGAGGAGGTATCAGTAGATAGAATGCAAGAAATGGCACAATATCAATTGAATTGGGGCTAACCTCTATTGCATTATAGCATCATAGCAACTAAGGATTTCACCTCTGGTGAATTAGAACTAAGCACAAGCAAAAGGGAAAGCCCTGGGCTATGGAGCAGTTGTATCACTGTATTTCTTGAGGTGTGGACCAAGCCTGAACTGATAGCATCAGCCTTACCAGGAAATTTGTTTAAAGTGATTTTTTTTAGATCCGTTCCAGACCTAGTGAATAAGAAATTTGGAGTTTTAGGGCCAAGCAATTTGTGTTTTAATAAATCCTCCAGAGGGCGCTGATGCACAACTAGTGTTTGAGAATCAGTGCTGTAGGATTTGGGAGCCGTAATGATCATAAGGTTATAGACTCGGTACCATTTTTTTTTAAATAAATTTATTTATTTATTTATTTTATTGGCTGTGTTGGGTCTTTTTTGCTGTGCATGGGCTTTCTTTTTAGTTGCGGTGAGCGGGGGCTACTCTTTGTTGTGGTGTTCAGGCTCCTCATTGCCGTGGCTTCTCTTGTTGCAGAGCACGGGCTCTAGGCACATGGGCTTCAGTAGTTGCAGCACATGGGCTCAGTAGTTGTGGCTCATAGGCTTTAAAGCGCAGGCTCAGTAGTTGTGGCGCAAGGGCCTAGTTGCTCCGCGGCACGTGGGATCTTCCTGGAGCAGGGATCGAACCTGTGTCCCCTGCATTGGCAGGCGAATTCTCAACCACTGTGCCACCTAGGAAGCCCTCAGTACCATTTGTAATGCTTTATAAGCCTTGAAGAAAAAATGGCAGCCTCTTCTTTACAAAACAGAAACAGACTCACAGACAAGAAAACAAACTAATAGTTACCAAAGGGGAAAGGGCGGAAGGTAGGGAGGGATAAATTAGAGATTTGGGATTAGCAGATACACACTACTATATGTAAACTAGATAAACAACAGGGAACTACTGTATAGCACTGGGAACTATATTCAGTATCTTGTAATAACCTATAATGGAAAAGAATGTGAAAAAGTGTATCTGTGTGTATATATATATGATATATATATATATATGATCTGAATCACTTTGCTCTATACCTGAAACTAATGCAACATTGTAAATCAACTATACTTCAATAAAAAAAAATAGCCTCAGGTTAGCTAAATCTCAACTTTGAACGTGTCATGAAAGCAAAAGTGACCTATGGCTGGCTTTGTGTGTCAAAATCAGTGCCCTAATTGGAAATGAGTGAATCTCTGGTGAGGACATTTGAATGGGTGCATATGAGAACTTTTAACACCAGATTATCCTAAAATCTCTGGGCCAGTATATACAAGCCCATCTCCACTGGAGAGAAATGTCTTGAAAGGAAGGAAGGAAGGAAGGAAGGAAGGAAGGAAGGAAGGAAGAAAAAAAGAATGAAAGAGAGAGAGAGAAAGGAAGAAAGAAAGAAAGAAAGAGAGAGAGAGAGAGAGAGAGAGAGAGAAAGAAAGAAAGAAAGAAAGAAAGAAAGAAAGAAAAGAAAGAAAAAAAGAAAGAGAAAGAAGGAAAGAAAGAAAGAAAAAGATGGAGAGGAGAGAAAGAGAGTAAGGGAGAAAAAGAGAGAGGGAGAAGGAGAAAGAGAGAGAGACAGAGGGAAGAAGGAAGAAAGGAAGGAAAGTAGGATGGAAGGAAGGAAGGGAGGGAGGAAGGAAAAGTAAAACCAAACAAAAATTCATGTGGACACTTTACAATGAGTTGATCATTATCCTCTTCAATACTCCCCTTCTCTTCCCCTAATTGCTTCCACATCACTAACAAAGGTGAGGTCACAGAATACTCTGAGTTGGGTAATACAGTCACTGCTCTAGGAAGAAAGAACTTACCCGTTACATCAATTGTAGTACTTGAGTTACAACACATAAGGGTTGGATCTTGAAGGTTCTAGACCAGGAAGTTGAATACAAGGCTGGATAAAGAAGAGATTACTGAAATGGCAGCATGACATGGGATTTAAGATCTTGGCAAGAATAACATTAAATGGTCACACTAGTCTCATGGGATGATTCTTTGAAGTTTTGCATGTCAGTGATATGCAAGTAATGAAATAGAGATGCCTGAACTGTCCTGTAGAGCATGAGAAAGACTTTAGGATGTACAGGGATGTGGTGTGGTCAAAATCAATGTATTACATAAAATTAGGGGTATACAAATGGATGATGTTCCCCCAAAGGGCTAAGGAGACTTTCACTTTACTATTGAAAAAAAAATACACTAGTGTGTGTACATCAACATCTCTGAGTAGCTAAGTGTTTCCTCAAAATGCCGGCATTGACCTTGACAGCCATGAAACAGGACTTTCTTTGTTAATGTGAATGAGAGGATTCTTCAATAGCAAAGGTCAGATAGTGACAATTAAATGTCAAATACAAGGCAGAAATAATTATTGTAATGAACAATGAGGGTAAGTGCCAGCCAAAGTCTCTGTGTGTGTAGGGATCTATAAGCTAATAGACCACAGGGTCCAAGCATGAGAAAAGTAACAAGTGATTTGATGGTTGCTCGAATTTTAGAGCAGGAAAATCAAGTTGAAATCTGGTGAAAATTATGTAAGCTGTCAAAATGGAAAATCATGATTCCTCATCCAGTTTCCAGATCTGAGCAGTTCTTAAGCCCAGAGCCTGTGGATTGGAATGGAGGCAAGTTTTCTTTGAGAATGGCCCTGAAATATCACTACAAATAAGGACAATAAATATTTCCCAACTCTTCCAAAAGGATTTATAGTAATTTATTTGTCATAGTAATTTACATGGTTTGGAGACAGGGAGGAGAAACACCTAGAACTGTTGAAAGCTGTAGAGCTGAAGTTCTGAGATGACTCTGATACGTGGGGATAAGTGATGGATTTGTAGGCAGGAAGTATAGGGAAAGTAGTTGATAAATGTAGTCATAGCTCACCTTAGCATTTCAGTAAATAGACACAAGCTCTCACTTTTTTCCTTCTCCTGATTCTCAAGTAGCTCCTTAGGGGAGATGCATTTATTAGTTGACAGAGCTCTTATTTGGGTCCACTGACCCTTAATGGTTTTAAGAGTCATTAATGAAAGAAAGGGTGTAATTGGAGGCCTCTGAAGTGAAAACCCTCCATCCGCTCCACCTTTAAAGAATTGAGGATATATGAGCAGTGATGCCCATCATGTCCACATTTATTTCAAATTTCCACTCCCATCCACAGTGGCAAATGATGCCAGGAAACTTAACCTAATAACAGTCCTAATTATAACTCAACCAAGGAGTCATCCCCCATCATAGCTTTTACGGTATTTGCACTGGGGGAAAATTACAGCCTTTGGAAATTTTATAGGTTATTGATTTGGATAGTGCATTAGTTTCAATCCCTATCAGTAAAGAAGACAAAAGTCAGTTCTCATGCACATAAGAACAGCAATGTACATATATTTTGTGCCAGAATTATGTTAACTGTCCTGCTCTGTCACAATATAGTTCAAAAGGACCTTGATCACCTTGACATTTCACATAACTCACACTGGTCCACTGGATTCATGCGTGACACCATGCTAATTTTATCTCAAGAACAGGAAGTAAAAAGTACCCCAGATGCCCTAATGAGAAACATGCATGCTAAGAAGTAAAACAAACCCTATAATGATTCAGTCTTCTCACATGGAAATCTTTAAGAGTTCAGTGATTTGGTCTATGACAAGAAATTCTATTAAGGCAAAGGAGAAGGTACTGAACGTTGTGTCTTCTACCACTATGAATAAAGCAGAGGTTATGATGTATCTCTTTGGATTTTGTAGACAGCTGGTACTCTCTCAGAAGGCTACTGTAATAGATAATTTTATGTGTCAGCTGGCTGGGTCATGGGGTGCTCAGGTATTTGGTTAAGCATTATTTCCGGGTGTGTTTGTGAGGGTGTTTCTGGATGAGATTAACATTTGAACTGTTACAGTGAATAAAGCAGATGCCTTTCCTATAGTGGGCGGGCATCTTCCAATCCACTAAGGGCCTGATTAGATTAAAAAGGTGAAGGAAGAGAGAATTCACTCTTCGGACTGTTTGAGCAATAAAATTGGTCTTCTCCTGCCCTCGAACTGGAATGTATAGCATTCGTGTTCCTGGTTCTTGGACCTTCAGACTTGGACCGGAACTACACCACTGCCTTTCCTGGATCTCTGCCTGCAGAAGGCAAATTGTGAGACTTCCCAGCCTCCACAATCACATGAGCAGATTCTGTATAATCTCTCTACTAAATAAGAAAACATCTTACTCGATCTTTTTCCACTGGATGTTGTTTCCTGCCTTGAGTTTGAAGACTTTGCATTCACACCAAATAAATTTATTCTTTTTAATTTATGTAATTTGTGCACAGTGCTAAATTCTTTAAGAGATGACAACAAATTTTGGTTTTCTACTGTCATGTGAGAACGTTAGGTTCCAGCATTATGTCATTATGTAAGGAAAATAAACTGCTACAATAAAAAAAAAATCTTATAAATCTCTCTCTGTCTTTCTCAGAAAATGTCCATTCTGTTTCTATAAGAGATCTAGGTTGGGCTGCGAGCTGCCCCATCCCTTCGCCTGCGTGACATGTCTGATAGAATAAGGCTAGACTCAGCAGTCTTAGATAGGTGATACAAATCTTAAATATCTACCTTAGTTCTCCAACTCTGTTATTTGATTTCAGTGAGGGTTAACTTATACTGTGAAATGGTCCCATGTGCCTAATAAAATGTGAGTGGCTAGTGTTGAAGCTTGAACTTTTAGCAGTCTGCCTCACAAATTCTGTTTGTTACTCATGTAGCACAACTCATCAGTACTTTTGTTGACTCCTTATTAGAAGAGAGGGTGCTTTTTTTTATTTAATTTATTTTTATTTTTGGCTGCATTGGGTCTTCTTTGCTGTGCACGGGCTTTCTCTAGTTGTGGTTAGCCGGGGCTACTCTTTTTTTTAAATATAAATTTATGTATTTATTTATTTATTTTATTGGCTGTGTTGGGTCCTTTTTGCTGTGCGTGGGCTTTCTTTTTAGTTGCGGTGAGTGGGGGCTACTCTTCATTGTGGTGCGCAGGCTCCTCATTGCCGTGGCTTCTCTTGTTGCGGAGCATGGGCTCTAGGTGCATGGGCTTCAGTAGTTGCAGCACATGGACTCAATAGCTGTGGCTCACGGGCTCTAAAGTGCAGGCTCAAGTTGTGGTGCATGGGCTTAGTTGCTCCGCAGCATGTGGGATCTTCCTGGAGCAGGGATGGAACCTGTGTTCCCTGCATTGGCAGGCGGATTCTCAACCACTGTGCCACCTGGGAAGCCCTAGTTGGGGCTACTCTTTGTCATGATGCACGGGCTTCTCATTGCAGTGGCTTCTCTTTCAGAGCACTGGCTCTAGGCATGCAGCCTTCAGTAGTTGTGGCATGTGGGCTCAGTAATTGTGGCTCCCAGGCTTAGTTGATCCCCAGCACCATGGGATCTTCCTGGACCAGGGATCAAACCCATGTCCCCTGCATTGGCAGGTGGATTCTTAACCACTGCGCCACCAGGGAAGCCTGAGAGGTTGCTTCTTTACAGTGGATTAGGAGTGCTTTCACAGAGAAAACCAACATATCTCAAGGTAGAATTCTTTTGATTTTATGTAATTTCCTGACAATTTTTATGTGAACATTATTTGATTTGGGGTGGTTTGCAAGGTGGGGCAGTCAGGATTATTGACTTTCAGATACATTTAAATGTTTTGACAAAGAAATTTGTCCATGATACTACAGAAGTGAGTGTACAGGATAACAGATTGGCGAAAACTTTAAAAAATATATAAATTAATATATATCAAAGCTATAAGGTAATTATTATTGTGTATCACTTTATAGATGAAGAAAATGGGACAACTCTGATTTAAAAACTAAGCATTCTGTCTCCAGAATTGTACCTATAATCCTCTTGTTGTGTTACTCATGTTTGTATATTTATTATTATCACATTTTGATATACAAGAAATATATATTTCCATACATGCGTATGTACAGTTCTAAAAGAATATACACTAAATTGTTAGTAAAGACTATCTCTGACAAATGGGATCCAAAGAGTTGTGATATTATTTAAACAGTCATTCCTGGGAATACATTTCATTATAGCAAATGGAATATTCATTATATTGTATTTCACTATAAAATCACAAAAACAAAAAGTTACATTAAAAAGTAAAACAAAAAGTTTTAAATTAACAAATGTAAAAACCAGTGCAATCAGTAATTTAAGAGAAAACAAAAATTACATAAGAAAGCTTATATAACAAAATTAGAACATTACGTGAATTAGTTGTAAACAATATTTAGCTCCTTGTCATGTTGTGTTTGAAAAATAAATATATAACTGCATTGGATCTAGGGTTGGGAGGAGTGAATCTAAGGGTGAGTGGATATACATGCATATCTGTGTGTGTGCATGTGTTTCTGTGTGGGGCAGAGACTTGCAAGAGGGTTAAATGTTTATATTCCATAATTGTGAGTAAAGGGAAAAATCTAACATGAAAATATCAAAAAGTAGAAAAACAACCTTAGTAAACCCTAAAAAAAAACCCATATAGTTTTAAAGTCTAAAAGTTTCTTGGGAGCTACGATCTGCATCATTGAAGATGCAATTTAATAATAGCAGTAGTGCTTTTTGCCTATGAAATATGTATCAGACACAGACTTACAATCATATGCACCATACCGTGGTGAACCCCTGTTAGCGTGGAGGTAAATGAGGCAAATGGTTATATCAGCGTATCACCACTGTGGATTGGGCTCACAGTGGGTCCACTGGGTCTGCAAATCCCTCAGGTGACTATTTCTCCAGTCCTCAAATATATACTAATTGGAGTGGACATACTAGGTAATTGAAAGAATCTTCTATTTGTGCCTTGTCTTGCAGGGTAGGAGCTATTATAGTGAAACCTGAGTGCAAGCTTCTAAAACTACCACCTCCTGTAGGGAAGATATTTTCATATTTCTGCATTGTCAGGACTTTTTGAGCAAAGAAAACTGATGTGCTATAAAGACAGAAAATGTGCCATTTTCCCCAGAACTATTTGCTCTTCACATTGTAAGGGTGTTAAATCTATAGTTGTGTTATTACATTGTAAAGGTAACAAAACCCTGAAGCATTTGTTTATATTCCAAAAAGCTGTAAAAACAGATTTTTTTTTCTAAAAGAGGATTTGCTTACATTTTAAAGAAGTTTTCCCTTCTCCTCTTGAGGCTGGGGGTTGGGGAGTGGAGTAGGGGTGGTATAAAAGAATTCCTATATAAACTCCCAGACACATAATTTCAGGGCTCCTCTCCTGTAAATGTACAGGTGACACCTGTCCTCATTGTGTAGCCCAAGTGAGATCAGGGCCCAGGAAATCAGTGCTGTTATTGCTGTAATAAGTCTGATCTCTAATCTGGAAACCTCATGTTTGCTTTCAGGACAAAATAAATAAATATAGGTATTAGTGGGTTGGACAGAAAGTTTCTTCAGGTTTTTCAGTACGATGTTATGGAAAAACCCGAACTTTTTGGCCAACCCAATAAAACCAGACTGGCCCCCAGACAATGAAATGAATTTAAAAAAATTTTGAATCCCACAGGAAATGGCGGAAATTAGTACAACTCTTAAAGATCTAAAGGATTCAAGGATTCATCATATTTGCATTTTAACCATCTGGCTCAATAAAAAACCAGATGGAACCTAAAGACAGACAGTGGATAATGGCAAACTCAACCAGGTAATAAAGTGTAGCTCCTCTGCCAGATGTGACATCTTTGCTAGAGAAAATTAACATGGCCTCTGGTACATGGTATGCAGCCACTGATCTGGCAAATTGGTTCCTTTCCGTTTCTATCAGAACAGAGGATCTGAAACAATTTGTATCTACTTGGAACATACCTCAGGACTCATTTACTATCTTGCCCAGGGCTGTGTTGTTTCTTTTACCTTCTGTCTTAACATCATCCAAAAAGACCAGGACCAGCTGGACCTGCTACCAATATCATATTTTTCCATTGATGAACGCGAGCCTGAATCCCACCCCCAGTGAAGCCACTGATAGTAGCAGAATTGCTACTTGAGTTTGTCAGGAACCGAGAATAGGTGACAAAGAGGGAGAGCGTAAGAGATGATGCATACCAGTTATAGTCCAGAGCCCAGCTGCAGTGGCAGGGGATGCACTTTGTCCCACTAACCTTCCTATTTTGCATTGCCTTCCCGAGAACAAGTACACCAGAATCCTAGAACTCATATAAGGTCAACTCCCAGGATAGCAAAAGGTGTAAACTGTAATGGGCTGTATGATGGACTGCCCAGACTCCCTTTCAGAAATAAAATACTTATGTAAATCCCCCTTCAATTCCTTGGAGGACTCCCAACAGACATTCTCAGTTATCAGATCTCTTATGAATTTGCCTCACCTAAAGAAAATACCTTTGGGGCTTTGCTGGTGGTGCAGTGGTTAAGAATCCACCTGCCAATGCAGCAGACACGGGTTCGAGCCCTGGTTTGGGAAGATCCCACATGCCATGGAGCAACTCAACCCCTGCGCCACAACTAGTGAGCCTGCGCTCTAGAGCCCATGAGCCACAACTACTGAGCCCATGTGCCACAAGTACTGAAGCCCACGTGCTTAGAGTCCATGCACTGCAATAAGAGGACCCGCTGCAATGAGAAGCCCGTGCACCACAACGAAGAGTAGCCCCTACTCACCGGAACTAGAAAAAGCCCGCGCACAGCAACAGACCCAACACAGCCAAAATAAAATAAAATATAAATAAATAAATAAAAATTAAAAAAAAAGAAAATGCCTTTGTTTAAGATTATACTGCCTTTCTGAGGTAGCCCACAAACAATGACTACCTTAGATGAGGGTGCCAAGGGCCAGCCCTTCCCTGCAGTTCAGGACTGCTCTGAATGGGCCATTTCAGTTTCAGTGGTCCCCTCGACACTGCCTAAGGCTTTTAAGACTGTGCCACAGCCCAACTTCCCCCACTACCCAATCCTGCTTCTTTTCCTTCTCCCTCAGAGACTTTTGCCTCAAGAATATTCCCTAATCCATTTCTGTATGCTACTCACCTAATCTGCAACAGTGGGGAAAGGGATTTTTTAGTATCTCGAAATCCTTAGTAAAGTGAGATTGTATTAGGTGTCTTTTCAGAGTTAATAGCATTATCACATATTGGAAATGGCACTGCAGGTCTTAATAGAGTCCTTTCCATACAACTAGTTCAGCAGGGATTTTTAACATTCTCCTGTTTGAAACACTCTGATGATATGCACCACCAGCCAAGGGAGCATGTACTGTACCTTCATGGAACCTGTCATCATAACCAATAATGTGTCAAGCCCAAGATATTTAACAAGACAGTTCAGTAAAATTATTCATTGTTTTGTTAGCACATAATTCTTTTGTTTTACTTCACATTATTTGAGTTTTATGGCCTTTAAAACAAAAATAACAGTAAACACTCTATTAAAAGTGTCTATTTGATATGGCTTCATATAAAATTGATGTTTTCTAAAAATTTAATCACTATTGTCATAAATTTTTTTGTCAGTTGAAGAAACAAAACTTAGCATTTCCCCCTGCAGCATTTTCTCAGTTCTAAAAAAAGTAAAGGAAAATATCCCCAGTGGGTACTTAACACAATATACAGTGTCAGATGGATATCAGTAAATTACAAATTATTTCCATAAATTTAACTTTATAACTCATAGAAGTGTATTCTATATTGTAGAGAAAAATTCTTTTCTATCAGTGCTACTAACTAGGTCTTAATGACTTTGAGAAAAAATAACATTTCTCACCCTGAATAATTTTGCATTAGTATAAGATTTATAAAACATATTTTTTAAAGCTCTTTCTTGGAATATAATCACTTTACACTCTTGTAGCAGCCTTTGAGGTACACCAACGTGAATCAGCTGTATTTATACATATATCCCCATATGCCCTCCCTCCCACAACTCCCTCCCACCTTCCCTGTCCTGGTCCTCTAAGGCATGACCCATCATCGAGTTGATCTCTCTTTGTTACACAGCAACTTCCCACTAGCTATCTATTTTACAGTTGGTAGTGTATATATGTCTATGCTACTCTCTCACTTCGTCCCAGCTTCCCCTTCACCCCCCACCCCCCCGCCCGTGTCCTCCAGTCCATTTTCTGCATCTGCATCCTTATTCTTGCCCTGTCACTGGGTTCATGAGTACCTTTTGTTTTGTTTTGTTTTGTTTTTTTTTAGATGCTGTATATATGAGTTAGCATACAGTATTTGTTTTTCTCCTTCTGGCTTACTTCACTCTGTATGACAATCTCTAGGTCTATCCACCTCATTACATATAGATCCATTTCATTCCTTTTTATGGCTGAGTAACATTCCGCTGTATATATGTGCCACATCTTCTTTATCCTTTCATCTGCTGATGGGCATTTAGGTTGCTTCCATGTCCTAGCTCTTGTAAAGAGTGCTGCAGTGAACATTACGGTACCTGTTTCTTTTTGGATTATGGTTTTGTCTGGATATATGCCCAGCAGTGGGATTACTGGATCATATGGTAGTTCTATTTATAGTTTTTTAAGGAACCTCCAAAGTGTTTTGCATAGTGGCTGTATCAACTTGCATACCCACCAACAGGGCAGGAGAGTTCCCTTTTCTACACACCCTCTCCAACTTTTATTGTTTCTAGATTTTTTGATGATGGCTATTCTGACCAGTGTGAGGGGATACCTCATTGTGGCTTTGACTTGCATTTTTCTGAGGATTAGTGATGTTGAGCATTTTTTCATGTGTTTGTTGGCCATCTGTATGTCTTCTTTGGAGAAATGTCTATTTAGGTCTTCTGCCCATTTGTGGATTGGGTTATTTGCTTTTTTGGTATTAAGCTGCATGAGCTGCTTGTGTATTTTGGAGATTAATCCTTTGTCCATTGCTTCGTTGGCAAGTATTTTCTTCCATTCTGAGGGTTGTCTTTGTGTCTTCTTTATGGCCTCTTTCGCTGTGCAAAAGCTTTTAAGTTTCATGAGGTCCCATTTGTTTATTCTTGATTTTATTTCCATTAATCTAGAAGGTGGTTCAAAAAAGATCTTGCTTTGATGTATGTCATAGAGTGTTCTGCCTATGTTTTCCTCTTGGAGTTTTATAGTGCCTTGCCTTACATTTAGGTCTTTAATCCATGTTGAATTTATTTTTGTGTATGGAGTTAGGAAGTGTTCTAATATCATTCTTTTACATGTTGCTGTCCAGTTGTCCCAGCACCACTTATTGAAGGGGCTGTCTTTTTCCATTGTATTTTCTTGCCTCCTTTGTCAAAGATAAGGTGTCCATATGTGTATGGGTTTACCTCTGGGTTCTCTATTATGTTCCATTGATCTTCCTTTCCTTTTTTGTGCCAGTACCATACTGTCTTGATCACTGTGGCCTTGTAGTATACTTTGAAGTCAGGAAGCCTGATTCCACCAACTCCATTTTTCCTTCTCAAGATTGCTTTGGCTATTTGGGGTCTTTTGCATTTCCATACAAATCGTAAGATTTCCTGTTCTGGTTTTGTGAAAAATGCTGTTGGTAATTTGATAGAGATTGCATTGAATCTGTAATTGCTTTGGTAGTAGACTCATTTTCACAATGTTGATTCTTCCAATCCAAAAACATGGCATGTCTCTCCATCTGTTTGTATCATCTTTGATTTCTTACATCAGTGTCTTATAGTTTTCTGCATACAGGTCTTTTGGCTCCTTAGTCAGGTTTATACCTAGGCATTTTATTCTTTTGGTTGCAGTGGTAAATGAGAGAGTTTCCTGAATTTCTCTTTCTGCTCTTTCTTTGTTAGTGTATAGGAATGCAAGAGATTTCTGTGCATTAATTTTGCATCCTGCTACTTTACTAAATTCATCAATTAGTGCTAGCAGTTTTCTGGTAGAGTCTTTAGGCTTTTCTATGTATAATATCATGTCATCTGCGAAGAGTGACAATTTTACTTCTTTTCCAATTTGGATTCATTTTATTTCTTTTTCTTCTCTGATGGCTGTGGCTAAAACTTCCAAAACTATGTTGAATAATAGTGGTGAGAGTGGGCACCCTTGTCTTGCTCCTATTCTTATAATTCTTTCAGTTTTTCACCATTTAGAATGATGCTGGCTTTTGGTTTCTCATATATGGCTTTTATTATGTTGAGGTAATTTCCTTCTATGCCAATTTTCTGGAGAGTTTTTTTTTTATCATAAATGGATGCTGAATTTGTCAAAAGCTTTCTCTGCCTCTATTGAGATGATCATATGGTTTTAATCCTTCAATTTGTTGATATGATGTATAACATTGATTGATTTGCATATATTGAAGAATCCTTGCATCCCAGGGATAAACCCCACTTGATCATGGTGTATGATCTTTTTAATGTGCTGTTGGATTCTGTTAGCTAGTATTATGTTGAGGATTTTTGCATCTATATTCATCAGTGATATTGGCCTGTAATGTTCATTTTTTGTGACATCTTTGCCTGGTTTTGGTATCAGGGTGATGGTGGCCTAGTAGAATGTGTTTGGGAGTGTTCCTCCTTCTGCTATATTTTGGAAGAGTTTGAGAAGAACAGGTGCTCTTCTCTAAATGTTTGAATTAATCCATCTGTGAAGCCATCTGGCCCTGGGCGTTTGTTTGTTGGGAAATTTTTAATCACAGTCTCAATTTCTGTAATTGTGATTGATCTCTTCATATTTTCTATTTCTTCCTGGTTCATTCTTGGAAAATTGTACTTTTCTAAGAATTTATCCATTTCTTCCAGGTTATCCAATTTATTGTCATATAGGTGCTTGTAGTAGTCTCTCATGATCTTTTGTATTTCTGCAGTGTCTGTTGTTACTTCTCCTTTTCATTTCTAATTTTGTTGATAAGCATCATCTTCCTTTTTTTCCTGATGTGTCTGGCTAATTGTTTATCAATTTTGTTTATCTTCTGAAAGAACCAGCTTTTACTTTCATTGATCTTTGCTATTGTTTCCTTCATTTCTTTTTCATTTATTTCTGCTCTGATCTTTATGATTTCTTTCCTTCTGCTCATTTGGGGTTTTGTTTGTTCTTCTTTCTCTAATTTTTTTAGGCGTAAGGTTGTTTTTAGGTTGTTTATTCAATATTTTTCTTGTTTCTTTAGGTAGGACTGTATTGCTATAAACTTCTCTCTTAGAAATGCTTTTGCTGCATCCCATAGGTTTTGGGTTATTGTGTTTTCATTATCATTTCTTTCTAGATATTTTTTGATTTCCTCTTTGATTTCTTTAGTGATTTCTTGGTTGTTTAATAGCATATTGTTTAGCCTCGATGTGTTTGTATTTTTCATAGCTTTTTGCTGTGATTGATATCTAGTCTCATGGCATTGTTGTCAGAGAAGATGCTTGATATGATTTCATTTTTCCAGAGTTTACCAAGGCTTAAGTTGTGACACAAGATGTGATCTATCCTGGAATATATTCCATGAGCACTTGAGAAGAAAGTGTATAGTTTTTGGATGGAATTTCCTATAAATATCAATTAATTTGAAATGGTCTAATGTGTCATTTAAAGCTTGTGTGTCATTGTTTATGTTCTGTTTGGGTGATCTGTCCATTGATTTAAATGAGGTGTTAAAGTCTCCTACTATTATTGTGTTACTATCGATTTCCCCTTTTATGGCGGTTAGCATTTACCTTATGTATTGAGGTGCTCCTATGTTGGGTGCTTAGATATTTATAATTGTTATATGTTCTTCTTGGAATGAACCCTTGATCATGATGGAGTGTCCTTCCCTGTCTCTTGTAATATTCTTTACTTTAATGTCTAATTTGTTTGATATGAGTATTGCTCTTCCAGCTTTCTTTTAACTTCCATTTGCATGGAATATCTTTTTCCATCCCTTTACTTTCAGTCTATAGTGTCCCTTGGTCTGAAGAGGGTTTCTTGTAGGCAGCATATAGAAGGGTCTTGTTTTTGTATCCATTCAGCCAGTCTGTGTCTTTTGGTTGGAGCATTTAATCCATTTATATTTAAGGTGATTATTCACATATGTCCCGATTACCATATTCTTAATTGTTTTGGGTTTTTTTTAAACTTTTTATTTGTTTATTTTTTACAATAAACTGCATATATTTAGAGTGTACAATTTGGTATACCAGTCTCCCAATTCATTCCACTGCGAACCCTCCCCACTTTTCCCTTTGGTGTCCATATGTTTGTTCGCTACATCTGGGTCTCTGTTTCTGCCTTGCAAACCGCTTGATTTGTTCCATTTTTTTATAGTCCACATATATGTGTTAATATACAATACTTGTTTTTCTCTTTCTGACTCACTTCACTCTGTAGGACAGTCTCTAGGTCCATCCACGCCTCTAAATATGTCCCAGTTTCATTGCTTTTTACAGCTGAGTAATATTCCAATTGTATGTATGTACCACATCTTCTTTATCCATTCATCTGTTGATGGACATTTAGGTTGCTTCTATGTCCTGGCTATTGTAAATAGTGCTGCAATGAACATTGGAGTGCATGTGTCTTTTTGAATGATGGTGTTCTCTGGGTATATGCCCAGTAGTGGGATTGCTGGGTTATATGGTAGTTCTAATTTTAGTTTTGCAAGGAACCTCCATACTGTTTTCCATAGTGGCTGTATTAATTTACATTCCCACCAGCAATGCAAGAGTGTTCCTTTTTCTCCACACCCTTTCCAGCATTTACTGTGTGTAGATTTTCTGATGATGCCCATTCTAACCGGTGTGAGGTGATACCTCATTGTAGTTTTGATTTGCATGTCTCTAATAATAAGTGATGTTGAGCAGCTTTTCATGTGCTTCTTGGCCATCCGTATGTCTTTTTTGCAGAAATGCCTATTGAGGTCTTCTGCCCATATTTTGATTGGGTTGTTTGTTTTCTTGATATTGAGCTGGATGAACTGTTTATATATTTTGGAACTTAATCCTTTGTCTGTTGATTCGTTTGCAAATATTTTTTTCCCATTATGAGGGTTGTCTTTTCGTCTTGCTTATAGTTTCCTTTGCTGTGCAGAAGTTTTGAAGTTTCATTAGGTCCCATTTATTTATTTTTGTTTTTATTTCCATTATTCTAGTGGGTGGATCAAAAAAGATCTCGCTGTTATTTACTTCGAAGAGTGTTCTTCTTATGTTTTCCTCCAGGAGTTTTATAGTGTCTAGCCTTACCTTTAGGTCTTTTATCCATTTTGAGTTTATTTTTGTGTATGGTGTTAGGAAGTGTTCTAATTTCATTCTTTTACATGTAGCTGTCCAGTTTTCCCAGCACCACTTATTGAAGAGGTTACCTTTTCTCCATTGTATTTTCTTGCCTCCTTTGTCATAGATTAGTTGACCATAGTTTATCTCTGGGCTTTCTATCCTGTTCCATTGATCTGTATATCTGTTTCTGTGCCAGTACCATACTGTCTTGATGCTGTAGCCTTGTAGTATAGCCTGAAGTCAATAAGCCTGATTTCCCCAACTCTGTCTTTCCTTCTCAAGATTTCTTTGGCTATTCAGGGTCTTTTGTGTGTTCATACAAATGGTAAATTTCTTGTTCTAGTTCTGTGGAAAATGACATTGGTAATTTGATGGGGATTGCATTGAATCTGTAAATTGCTTTCGGTAATTTAGTCATTTTCACAATGTTGACTCTTCCAATCCAAGAACATTCTATGTCCCTCCATCTGTTTGTGTCTTCTTTGATTTCTTTCATTAGTGTCTTATAGTTTTCTGAGGACAGGTCTTTTACCTCCTTGGTTAGGTTTATTCCTAGGTATTTTATTCTTTCTGTTGCAATGGTGAATGGGATTGTTTCCTTCATTTCTCTTTCTGATCTTTCATTGTTGGTGTATAGAAATGCAAGAGAGTTCTGTGTGTTAAGTATGTATCCTGCAACTTTACCAAATTCATTGATTAGCTTGAGTAGTTTTCTGGTGTTATCTTTAGGATTTTCTATGTATAGTATCATGTCATCTGCAAACAGTGACAGTTTTACTTCTTCTTTTCTAACTTGGATTCCTTTTATTTCTTTTTCTTCTCTGATGGCTGTGGCAAGGACTTCCAAAACTATGTTGAATAGTAGTGGCAAGAGTGGACATCCTTGTCTTGTTCCTGATCTTAGAGGGAATACTTCCAGGTTTTCACCATTGAGAATGATGTTTGCTGTGGGTTTGTCGTATATGGCCTTTATTATGTTGAGGTAGGTTCCCTCTATGCCCACCTTCTGGAGAGTTTTTATCATAAATGTGTGTTGAATTTTGTCAAAAGCTTTTTCTGCATCTATTGAGATGATCATGTGGTTTTTATCCTTCAGTTTGTTAATGCAGTGTATCACATGGATTGATTTGCATATATTGAAGAATCCTTGCATTCCAGGGATAAACCCGACTTGATCATGGTGGATGATCCTTTTGATGTGTTGTTGGATTCTGTTGGCTAGTATTTTTTGAGGATTTTTGCATCTAAATTCATCAGTGATATTGGTCTGTAGTTTTCTTTTTTGTAGTATCTTTGTCTGGTTTTGGTATCAGGGTGATGGTGGCTTCATAAAATGAGTTTGGGAGTGTTCCTTCCTCTGCAATTTTTTGGAAGAGCTTGAGAAGGATGGGTGTTAGCTATTCTCTAAATGTTTAATAAAATTCACCTGTGACTCTGTCTGGTCCTGGACTTTTGTTTGTTGGGAGAATTTTAATCACAGTTTCAATTTCATTTCCCGTGATTGGTCTGTTCATATTTTCATTTCTTCCTGATTCAGTCTTGGAAGGTTATACTTTTCTAAGAATCTGTCCATTTCATCTAGGTTGTCCATTTTATTGGCATATAGTTGCTTGTAGTAATCTCTTATGGTGCTTTTTATTTTTGAGGTGTCCGTTGTAACTTCTCCCATTTCATTTCTAATTTTATTGATTTTTGAGTCCTCTCCCTCTTTTTCTTGATGCATCCTGCTTGAGGTTTATCGATTTTATTTATCTTCTCAAAGAACCAGCTTTTAGTTTTTTGATTTTTGCTATTGTTTTCTTTGTCTCTATTCCATTTTATTCTGCTCTGATATTTATGATTTCTCTCTGTCTACTAACTTGGGGTTTTATTTGCTCTTCTTTCTCTAGTTTCTTTAGGTGTAAGGTTAGATTGTTTATTTGGGACTTTTCTTGTTTCTTGAAGTAGGATTGTATTGCTATAAACTTCCCTCTTAGAACTGCCTTTGCTGCATCCCATAGGTTTTGGATCATTGTGTTTTCCTTGTCATTTGTCTCTAGGTATTTTTTGATTTCCTCTTTGATTTCTTCAGTGATCTCTTGGTTATTTAGTAGCATATTGTTTAGCCTCCATGTGTTTGTGTTTTTTACAGCTTTTTTCCTGTAATTGATTTCTAATCTCATAGCGTTGTGGTCAGAAAAGATGCTTGATACAATTTCAATTTTCTTGAATTTACCAAGGCTTGATTTATGACCCAAAATGTGATCTCTCCTGGAGAATGTCCCATGTGCACTTGAGAAGAATGTGTAATCTGCTGTTTTTGGATGTAATGTCCTATAGATATCTAATAAATCCAGCTGATTTATTGTGTCATCTAAAGCTTGTGTTTCCTTATTAATTTTCAGTGTGGATGATCTGTCCATTGGTGTAAGTGGGGTGTTAAAGTCCCCCACTATGATTGTGTTCCTGTCAATTTCCTCTTTCATAGTTGTTAGCATTTGCCTTATGTATTGAGGTGCTCCTATATTGGGTGCATATATATTTATAATTGTTATCTCTTCTTCTTGGATTGATCACTCAATCTTTATGTAGTGTCCTTTCTTGTCTCTTGTAGCATTTTTTACTTTAAAGTCTATTTTATCTGTTATGAGTATCGCTACTCCAGCTTTCTTCTGTTTTCCATTTGCATGGAATATCTTTTTCCATCCCCTCACTTTCAGTCTGTATGTGTCCCTAGGTCTGAAATGGGTCTCTTGGAGACAGCATATATATGGGTCTTATTTTTGTATCCATTCAGCCAGCCTGTGTCTTTTAGTTGGTGCATTTAGTCCATTTACATTCAAGGTGATTATTGATATGTATGTTCCTTTTACCATTTTCTTAATTGTTTTGTTGTTGTTTTTGTAGGTCCTTTTCTTCTCTTATGTTTCCCACTAAGAGAAGTTCCTTTAGCATTTGTTGTAGTGCTGAGTTGGTGGTGCTGAATGCTCTTAGCTGTTGCTTGTTCTGTAAAGCTTTTGATTTCTCCCTCGAATCTGAATGGGATCCTTGCTGGGTAGAGTATTCTTGGTTGTAGATTCTTCTTGGTCATCACTTTAAGTATATCATGCCACGACCTTCTGGCTTACAGAGTTTCTGCTGAGACATCAGCTGTTAACCTTATGGGAGTTCCCTTGTATGTTATTGTCATTTTTCCCTTGTTGCTTTTAATAACATTTCTCTGTCTTTAATTTTTGTCAGTTTGACTATTATATGTCTTGGCATCTTTCTCCATGGGTTTATCCTGCCTGGGACTCTCTGCGCTTCCTGGACTTGGGTAGCTATTTCCTTTCCCATGTGGGGGAAGTTTTCAACTATAATCCCTTCCAATATTTTCTCAGGTCCTTTCTCTCTCTCTTTTCCTTCTGGGACCCCTATAATGCAGATGTTGTGCATTTAACATTGTCCCAGAGGTCTCTTAGGCTGTCTTCAGTTCTTTTCATTCTTTTTTCTTTATTCTTTTCCGCATCAGTGATTATCACCATTCTGTCTTCCAGGTCACTTATTCGTCCTTCTGCCTCAGTTAATCTGCTATTGGTTCCTTCCAGTGTATTTTTCATTTTAGTTATTGTTTTGCATATATCTGTTTGTTTGTTCTTTAATTCCTCTAGGTCTTTGGTAAACTTTTCTTGCAACTTTTTGATCTTTGCTTCCAATCTTTTTTCAAAGTCCTGGATCATCTTCACCATCATTTTTTAAATTCTTTTTCTGGAAGAGTGCCTATCTCCTCTTCATTTAGTTGTTTTTCTGGGGTTTTATCTTGTCCCTTCATGTAGTACAAAGTCTTTTGCCTTTTCATTTTTTCTGTCTTTCTTTGGCTGTGATTTTCAGTTCCACAAGATGAAACAGTGCTGATACTGCTTGATTCTGCTGTCTGCCCTCTTGTGTAGGAAGCTGTCTAGGAGGCTGGTGGGTGCTTCCTGATGGGAGGGACTGATGGTGGGTTGGGCTGGGTGGGTGGAGCTCAGCAAAACTTTAATTTGATTTGGTGGGTGGAGCTCAGTGACACTTTAATCTGCTTGTCTGCCAATGGGTGGGGCTGTGTTCCCACCCTGGTGGTCGTTTGGCCTGAGGTGGCACAGCCCTGCAGCTTACAGGCTCTTTGGTGAAGCTAGCTAATGGTGGACTCTGGATGGGCTCACACCACTGAGCACTTCTCAGAACCCCTGCTGTCAGTTCCCCTGTCTCCTCGGTGAGCCATAGCAGCCCCCCACCTCTGCAGGCAACTTTCCAACACCAGCAGGTAGGTCTGGTTCAGTCTCCTATGGGGTCACTGCTCCTTCCCCTTGGGTCTTGGTGAGCATACTTTTTTGTGTGCCCTGCAAGAGTGGAGTCTCTGTTTCCCCCAGTCCTGTAGAGGTCCTGCAATCAAATCCTGCTGGCTTTCAAAGTCTGATTCTCTGGGGATTCCTCCTCCTGTTGCTGGACCACCAGGTTAGGAAGCCTAATGTGGGGCTCAGAACCCTCAGGACTTCTGCAGTATAAGTGTTCTCCAGCTTGTGAGTCACCCACCCAGCATTTATGGGATTTGACTTTAATGCGATTGTGCCCCTCCTACCATCTCATTGCGGCTTCTCCTTTGTCTCTTGATGTGGGGTGGTTATTTTTGGTGAGTTCCAGTGTCTTTCTGTCAATGGTTGTTCAGCAGTTTGTTGTAATTTTGGTGCTCTTGCAAGAGGGAATGAGTGCATGTCCTCCTACTCTGCCATCTTGATTCTTCTCTCTGGGTCTTTTTTTTTTTTTTTTTTTTTAGGTGTTTTCCTTCTCTTGTGTTTCCTATTTAGAAAAGTTCTTTAAGCAATTGTTGTAAAACTGGTTTGGTGGTGCTGAATTCTCTTAACTTTGGTTTGTCTGTAAAGCTTTTGATTTCTTCATCAAATCTGAATGAGATTCTTGATGGGTAGAGTAGTCTTGGCTGTAGGTTTTTCTCTCTCAGGACTTTCAGTATGTCCTGAAATTCCCTTCTGGCCTGCAGAGTTTCTTCAGAAAGATTAGCTGTCATCCTTATGGGTTTTCCCTTATATGTTGTTTGTTGCTTTTCTCTTGCTGCTTTGAATATTTTTTCTTTGTGTTTAATTGTCATTAGTTTGATTAATATGTGTCTTGATGTATTTCTCCTTGGGTTTATTCTGTATGGGACTCTCTGTGCTTCTTGGACTTGGTTAATTATTTCCTTTTCCATGTTGGGGAAGTTCTCCACTATAACCTCTTCAAATATTTTCTCAGACCCTTTCTTTTTTTCTTCTTCTTCTGGGATGCCTATGATTCGAATGTTGGTGTACTTAATGTTGTCACCAAGATCTCTGAGACTGTTTTCCATTCTTTTTATTCTTTTTTTTTTCTTTTCTTTTCTGGCAGTTATTTCCCCCATTCTAGCTTCCAAGTCACTTATTCGTTCTTCTGCCTTAGTTATTCTGCTGTTTATACCATCTAGAGTATTTTTAATTTTGGTTATTTTGTTGGCCATTACTGTTTGTTTTCTCTTTAGTTCTTCTGAGTCCTTAGTAACTGTTTCTTGTATTTTCTGTATTTTGTTATTGAGATTTTGTATCATCTTTACTATCATTACTCTGAAATCTTTTTCAGGCAATTTTCCTATTTCCTCTTCATTTATTTGGACTTGTGGGTTTTTTTCCTGCTCTTTTGCCTGCATGGTGTTTCTTTGTTTTCTCATTTTGTCTAATTTATAGGATTTGCTGTCTCCTTTCCCTATGCTGCCTAGTTGTAATTCCTCTTGTTTCTGCCCTCTTCACCCTGTGGTGGGGTTTGTTCAGTGTCTCAAAAGGCTTCCTGGTAGGGGGGCCTGGTGTCTGCTTTCCATTGTGTGGCTCTGTGTCTTTTCTCTCTGATGAGCAGGGTCGTGTCATGTGGTGTGTTTTAGGGTATCTGTGAGGTTAATATGGCCTTAGCTAGTCTGTGTGTTCATGGGAGGATTTGTGTTCCTATCTTGTTTGTAGTTTGGTGTGAGGTGTCCAGCACTGGCAGTTGCAGACAGTTGGACAAAGCCAGGTCTTAGATTCTGATGCAGGGCTCCATGAGAGTTCTCTGCAGTTAATCTTCCCTGTGTCTGAGGACTCTCTAGTAGTCTAACATCCTGGATTCAGTGCTACCTCCCCAGAGCCTCCTACTTGACTTCTGATGGAGTAGTCCAGACTTCAGAGATTGCTTGTCCCAGCAATAAAGTGGTTTAAAGAGACTTTCCAAGCCCCAGACTAATGATAGAGTGTTGTGTCAAGCAAATACCAGTTATGTCAGGATCTTTGCAGTCATTTCTGTTGTCTGAGGTCTTTTGCTGGTGTTCAGCTGGTTCTCTGTCAGAATTATTGCATCTTTTGATGTATTCCTGATGCATCTGTGGAGAGGGATGCATTGCACATCCTTCTACTGTGCCACTATCTTTCTTCTCCCCTATAAAACATATTTTTATATAAAACAAAATTAGAATGATTATGTTAAAACTTTCCTATATATTTTGTTGGACTTCATTTTGAATTTACATTTACCTTTTTACACTGGCAGTATGTTTCCAGATAGATATGTTCACTAAGATATAAATTGTTTTCTGTGTATTTTGATCATAAGGGGTAATTATATTCGGGCTGTGTGTGTGAGCAAATTGAATGAAGTTTTTAATTTTTTTGGACAACCAAATCCATATTGGAAATATTAGTCTTTAATAATTAATTGCATTTGAACATAACATTGTTTTATAACCTTGCAGTTATATACTTAAAAACCTGAATGTTTTGCTCTAGGTATCTTTTTCAAAACAGACAATAAGATATATTTCTTTGGTATCTCTATTTAAGCAGCAAACATCTCTCTTCACTCCAAAAACACCCAGTAATATAAAATTAAAGGAATCAAAAAGGCATTAACCCAGAAAGGCAGAGAACAGGAGTGGAGATAACAGAAGATTAATAAGATAACAACAAGGAAACAAACAAACAAAAACAACCTTAGAATATTAAAAGCAAGTTGCAACAGACTCTCTTGGTGACCCATGGTACAATCTTCCAGCCCATCATCTAAGTTCAGCTGTGGTGGTCAGTGCTTTGAGGGATCATATTCACTTCATGGAACTAACTTCCCATCTCATGTTTGCACCATGAATTCTACTTTTGGATATAGAGTCCACTCTAGCACAGCATGAGTCTAACCCATTGACAAGGATAGCCTGAAAACACAAGGAGCACTGATGAGAGAAACCCTCAAAGGAACTTTTCTTTGAATGAAAGTCATAAATGCTCCAGAATTTTCTGTTTTAGGTCAACAATCCTGGGTTGCATTTGATAGATATCTTAGGGGTAATGACAAGTCAGCGGTAGTAATGGGAACATTACCTACATCAGTACCCTCAGTAATGGAACTTTAGCTGCAAAGGAGACTGATGTACACCATGGATGGTCTCCTGCAATAAATTCAGAATCCTTATAGAGAAGGAAAAATGCTAAGACTGTCCTTCATAATATTTGCTTTGTATTTGGATTTTGCATATTATATATCTAGGCATGGCTTTCTTTGAATTTGTGCTATTTGAGGTTTGATGAGCTCTTGAACCTGTAAATTTATTTCACTAAATTGACCAAATTTGGGATTTTTTCAGCCATCATTTCTTCAGATATTTCCTCTGGCCCAATCTTTTTGTTATCACTTTCTGGAAGAATGAAATACAAACATTTTGCTATTAGACTTTCTGATAGAGTCCCACCTGTCACCAAGTCTGTTCATTATTTTCATCACAAACAACTATAAAAAAGACAAAATATATGACATGATTATTGTCAGATATTGGTGAATGGACAGTGAAGAACACTGATGTTTGACAGAAGGAGAGTACATGGACAGAACTCTGATAACCCCCTGATTTTCTGAGGGTACTTTTAGTCTTGCACTACAGTATACCCAGGATTAAATCTAGGAATTATCAATATGAATGAGACTGAGGGACAAGAGAAGTCTGAGACCTTGAGGGAAGGCTCTTTTAGATGCTGTTAGCATTGTATACCAGACCTTTATCTCAGCTTCTCTTCCACTGAATATTTGTGACTATACTTGAAAAAGTACTCTTAGTATTGTAAATAATAGCATTTAATATTCAATACCATAATTCTTATTTATGAACATGTTTTCAGATTCAGAATTGATACCACATAAGATGCTAAGTATTTGTGAAAATATTGACATTATATCTTTAATTTTTTCTCTAAATTAAAAAAACACAATCATAAAACACCCAACAATGTGAAAGTATATCAGACACGTAAGGCAGCCAGGGCCAGCTTTAAAGGTATGTGACCTGTTCAACCACACAGGGCCCTACCCTCAGAAGGGACCCATGCTTGGTTTCATGCTCTGCTGTCTTGAAATTCTTAATATTTTTTGAACAAGAAGCTCTGCAGTTTCATTTTGCTCTGAGCCTGCAAATTATGTAGCTGATCTTGTGGTTATCAAAGTCCTCCAACTCAGAGAACTGGTCACAGTTTTTACTGTTAACACAGTTATTTAGCAAAATGGGCGGCCTCATGCAAACAACCATTTTAAAAAATCCCATGTTTCTTCTAAACAAAAGTTTGATTTTAATTGAATGTGACATATCTAATTTTACTTAAGAAAATATGATGACATAGTTCAATGTCAGTTGATATTCTTATACTGAACTAAAAATAATTTTGGGTAAGTACTTGCTATTTTATTATATAGATGTACTAGTATCTATTTTAATCAGTATTCTATCATGGAACATATACTTTCCAATGTTTTGCAATTAAAAACTACTCTGGAGGCAGAAACTGTTTTTCCTATAAATTGAATTGCTAGGTTAAACAGTAAAGAAAATTTATATAGTATCAATATAACCTCCTTTTCCTGTAATGTTAATATTGTTAAATTTCTTTCAGTGATGAATGTTCAAAATATATGTGAAAGAGTTATGTTTGTTGGAAAGGCATTTAACTGGTAATTATTTCTTCAAAATAAGCATTTAGCTCATGAAAAGTAAAATTTGCAAAGCAAAAAGTGTGTGATTTTATGCATTTTGTTTCAGAACATGAAATAAATTTAATTAGTTTAATTAACCTTAGACTTAGCATCTTGAATTCACTGCTCCTAAAGGTATCTTTTTTTTCTGTTATGCTTGTTTGTTTTCTCCTATGTCTCATCTATAGGTAAACAGTCACATCTCTCATTTGTAAGCACAGCTAGAAAAATTATACTATTCCTTTATTCTTGAAATTTAATTTTATCTACAGTTTATCTCTTACTGTTTCACTTTATAAAGTTTGGTAAGTGACTATCTTGAATGTTTCCTAGGAATATATTATTGAGAGTGAGAAGTAGATCTCACTAGATTAAAAGATGTGAATTTTTATGGCTCTTCAAATGTGTTGCTGTGCAAAATTTTAGGTAAATTGAAACAACATTTGATGCTCTCTGAGTTTATCATCATCACTACAAAATATTTTCACTTTATTCTTTGCAAAATAAACATATGCAAAGCAACTACTCAAAGGTATTTTAATTTGCATAACTGTTAAATTGTACTCTTTGCCAAAATGTTGGGATGTATGTTTATCATTTTATGAAATGTTTATCATTTTTCTATTTACCCACGTGGTTTGATAATTTTTCTCATTATTTTCTTTAATGAGAAACAAAGAGATCCTGATCTAAGGCATTAAACATTAGCTTAGAGACAAGCAATGTCTATTAAAGAGGACTTGGGGGGGTTAAATCAATGCACTTTATTGACAGACTGAATGTGAGGTGGAGAAGAAGAAAAGGTCTAGTGTGTTTTATGTTTGTATGACTGGATGAATGACCTCACAAATCATCAAGACAGAGATTGTATTTAAAAGAGCAATGACAATAAATGCTTGTTTTCAGCATGTTAAATTAAACAAGCCTGGGCGATATCCGTGTTATGAATACTCTAGAATATAAAGGACTCCTGCTCAATGAAAATGTCAAGGAAAAGAAATTTATATTTTTTTGAGCCACCAGAATAACCATGGAATATAGTTGTACCTAGGGAAGAGTGTGTAGTATGAAAATATAAAAAATATGAAATAAACTACCCTAAAATGCACATATATGGAACAGGATTTTTTTAACTTTAAATTTCACGATAGAAATTCTCTTTTTTCAAAACTCTTTTTCAAAGATTAGACAATATTAAGTATAAGTTTAAAAATTCACAATGTTGGTCTTCCTAAAACTGTATTTGCCTATGACTTGGAGTTTTTAAAAAATGTTGGCAACTATTACGTTGAATGCCTTCAAATTGAAATTTCTCTTCTTTGAAAAAGGCCCTATTGGCAAATTGTAACTTCAAAGATTTTACTTCATGTTATATAAATTTACCAAAGTTTAAAACACCAGGCATATGATCTGTTCTTTAGAGTCATGCCAGAATGAAAAGGTACACAGGGCATTCTTCTCAAATATTTTGTTATGAGGCTCCTTTAGCTCCTCTGGTTGGTTAAGCTAGTCTTCCTTTTCTCATTGCTGTATGTTTCTCCCTAATTGTGTGTTGAAAAATAGACTTCTGTAATTCTCAAGGTCATCCTTTCAAATAGCTACTTCCATTCCAAAGAGTTTGTCTTCTTGTATTTACAGTTCATAAAATAAATATTCTATGTAACGGTGCTGATTCTAACACTATCAAAGAGACGGTTAAATGGCTTGTATAAACTAGGTTGTAAACCCGACTAGTGTCAGGATGAATTGTCTTGTCAATGAGCAAGGGAAAACTTACTACCTCCAAATTAAGGTTTCCCTTCTTCAACTTCTCTTGTTTCACAATATTCTGGAATCAATATTTGGTTTTAAAATATTTTAATAAACTACAAAACATCTAGGGCCATTATCATTACAAGAGAACTTATGATTTCTAATCCATTCACTTGTTCCATTTTAATACAACAGAATGACAAGCTCATGATAAAAGTAAATATTTTTTGACAGGAGAAGAAATATAACCTGAGGGTGTCCGTGGTGGAATAAATATCATAAAGGACTTCCATCACAGCTGTTAAATGTGAAATGGCATTTTCAGTTACAGTGCTCAATAAAGGCTTTGTAAACCCTATAGTTGAAAAACAAACTAAGTATCACCTAGTTCCATTTTTTCATATGTTTGAAGCTGATATTTTATTACTAAAATGGAAACTTGATAATTTTTAAAGTTATAATCCCTAATGATATGGAGAATTTTTTTATCGAAATGATATTATTATTGCACATTTTCTCAATAGAAATTATAGTACCTTTGGTCAAATTCAACTTTATGGTAATATGATCAAAGTTCTAGTGAGTGAAAGTTATATTACTATCTCTCATTTTATGTTTAATTTCAACACATGACTTTTGGTTAAATTCTAAACATGCTTCTATTTCCTTATATGTTAATTAACTTGACAACTATTTTGAGCAATTATTATTTATAGATTACTTCATAGCCAACAATTATTTGTGAATTACACATAACTATATCAACACAATCTTTATGTTGTAGCATATGTACTTGTAATGAAAATATTTTCTTGTTTTTTGGGAAAGTGATAAGTACAGTTTTTAATTTTCAACAATTGCCTTGCAACTGAACTTGATAAAAAGATGGTATTTTTCTTGTAAACTGACTTCTTACCAAAATATTGACTTTGCAAGTTGCAATTTAAAAACAAATAAAATTCATGTAATTTAAAGCCTCATGCACATCTAAGATTCTCAAGAAAATATGTAAATATATGAATTTAAACACCTCTATCCATGTTTTTATTTTTGTTTTGTTTTGTTTTTCCCTTACTCAAAGTTGGTTTTCCCCAAAGAATTGTTCTATTTTTTTTGTGCTACTTTGCACTTTTCCCCTTGACTGTGTTATTCAACTTCAGGGCTTCAGATTTATCTATGTGTACATAAACCCTATATCTATAACTACAACTGTAACTTCTTATCCTCAAAGTGATCATTTTACAGAGACACAGTAGTCCCCCCTTACTGCATCCAAATACCACAGTGGATGCCTAGAACCTTGTATAGTAGCACATTCTATAAATACTATAATTTTTCTTATACATGCATACCTATGATAATGTTTAATTTGTAAATTAGACAGGGTAAAAAATATCCAGATCACCAGCATTACTACTCTTGTGTTTTGGGGCCATTAATGAGGACAATAAAGATTACTTGAACACAAGCACTGTGATAGGGCAACAGTTTATCTGATAACCCAGATGGCTATTAAATGAATAGTGGGCAGAATACACAGGACAAAGGGGTGAGTCACATCTGGGGAAGGGGGAACAGAGTGGGGCAGCATGAGATTTCATCATGCTACTTAGAATGGCATGCAACTTAAAACTTAGGAATTGTTTATTTCTGGAATTTTCCATGCAATACTTCTGAACCACAGTTGACCACAGGTAACTGAAACTGGAAATTGAAACTGTGGATAAGAGGGGACTACTGTATACTTGAAGTTTGCACTTGGAGGTCTCAAATTCATACAAAATTGAACTCATTTTCTTCTTTTCTGAATCTGCTCTTCATGTATTTATTTTTTGATATCCTCCCAGTCATCCAAGAATGACGTTTTTAAAATAAGCCTATTCTGTTCATTCCCCATGCCTATCTGTAGTCTACCTCTCCAGTATTATTCAACCTATTCCTTCTTCTTGATTCTATTTCTATTAAAATATAACAAACACCCAAACACCCTCAGGTTGTTGTAATATCACTTCACTGTTTTTCCAGCCTTCAAACTTTCCCAGTGAATCTAACATCCAGATAAAAAAATAATCTCTGTATAGCACAGCTTAAATTCTGTTTTCTTTCCAATATACATTTGATGAGGTTTATTTTAAATCATGTGAGAACCCTATCTAGGAGTTTCATGCTCACAACCAAATGTCTTTCTAGCTTTATTCCTTATTTCCTCCAATCAAAATAAACTTGTGTCCCTCACATATGACTTAAGATTATGTGTATGCTCTCACAGTGACCTTCAAAGCCTTCCCAAATGCTTTGTACACTTCAAGGCAAGGGTCAAATACTGACTCACCTAAAAAGCCTACCCTAAAAATGTGAAAATAATGCTCTTCTCTTCTGAGGCCTCGTAATCTGCTGTTAAGCCCTTATGAAACATTACTGTTTCACCTCATAGTTATCTCATGAATTTCGTTTCAAAATAGTCTACTTGTTTTCAGATGCTTCACTCATCACAACTAGTACAGCACACATTAAAAGTGCTTATAATAAGTCTTTTTTGAATGATTTATAAATATTTACCTTAAAAACTTAAATGATTACATTACTTTATCTATGTTCACAAGGAATACTGTCCTTATTTTAAAAATAAAAATAAAGAAGGAAAATAGCATAAGTATTAAGGGATATATTTTGGTAGTGCATTGACAAGTTGTAAATTCCATTTTTACAGATTAGAATAAGTCAAGGGTGGGGGATATTTTCCAAAAGAGAACAAAGCATCTATCCTCAAAAGAAGAGGAAAAAAGGAAATAATCACTCAATTTTTATTCACACTGAAGAAGATGAGTTTAGCCAAAACATATCCAATTTTTGAAACAAATCTCTATTATTGATAGGATCTTAACATTTTTTTACCAAAAGCTTTCTTTCTTTTCTTTTCTTTTTTTTTTTTCATCTGCACAGGAAATGTTAGATCTTCCTCCACAGGATCACTGTTTAATTCTATACATACCTGAAAACTCCTCTTAAGAGCTCTAGATGTGATTAGAGCATGCTGCCTCTAGAACTCCTTGGCTCATTGCCTAACAGTCAGTGCTCACAACTTAGTTGGATAATTTGGAAATCACCTGTGGAAATTCTATCATTTTGAAGTTTTTAAGTAAAGAGGGAATATGGCAAAAGCTCTTAATCACACATGGAACCACTTCCAAAGAGTCAGATTTCATGGGAACTTAGCAATCTGATCTGTGAAAGTCACACAAAATATAGTTACAGATCATGGAAGATATTAGCCTATTAATTAGATTTGGCTGATATCAGTTGCCGTGATAAGCAGTGGAATGTAATCAATGAGAAATTTGTTTTTTAGATATTGTAATTATATCAAAGATAAATGGCAGATAGTAAATGTTAAAGGACCATTTTATTAGTGAATGTTGGTTCACAGAGATGAAATAGCTATATTGCATGGCTCCATAGTAAGGTTCAGCTACCATGTTGATTGGGTTCATTTATGGTTATAAAATGCAAAGGGATCCTTAATCCTGTTCAGGAATCGTATAGTAGTTCGCTAGTCAAATCACTCTCTTTTTTTCCTGTGTAACAGCTCAACAGCTCCTCATCCTCCCTAACTCTTAGCTGAGTCCTTTTTTTCCCCATTTCAAGGAGGAAATAGAATCAATCAGAGAGCACTTCTAAAAGCTCTCACAACCACAGTCACCCATCTTTCAGCATCCAAATCCATCTACTCTGCTTTCCTTCCTCTCACAGGACAGACAAGGCAGAAACTATCTATATTTCTGCCAAGGCTAACTTTTTCACAAATTTAATATATCACCTCTTCTATTTTCCATGCAAGAAAATAAAATATTTTCTCTTTTCTATATCATATTTCTAGTGTATATTGACCATTAGTATACAAAGGTGCCTTTGTCTTCTGTTTCTCTGACCAGCAATCCTGCCACCTGCCTCCCAATCCAGTGTATTTTTCTCTTACAGTTTAGCACCGGGTTCAGGAGCACCTAATCTTCTGGTTTTTTAAAAGATTCTGTAATTACTTAATTATTTGGATATTGATGACTAATACAAAAGTATTTATTTTGAAATAGGCATTGAGAGTGCTCTCAAGTCAACATTATTGCTGCATATATTACAAATGGGAGATTGCCTGGATTTTGAGTTAAAAAAATATATACTCCATTTAAGAAAATAATTAGTCTCAAATGCCAAGGATACATTCCCCTGCTTCAAGTATTTGTGGAGACAGATGTCCATAGATAGTGACTGACACAGAGCATGGGCAGTATTGGTGAAAAGGATAAATGATTAACGGGGCAGAGAAGGACAGCAACTATGTATAAAGGGGTATCATGTCTTTCCACAATTGCCATGCATTTTGCTTTCCCAGTCTTGCCAATCTGGAAAGAGCCAATAACCAATCTGGCTCTTATCTATACTTTGATTGAAGAACTGAATTTGTTGTGTACTGTTTAAATATTTTAAAGAACAACTCTACCATATCTGGCAAAAATCTAATTCCTAAAACAATAGTTGTTGTCAGGAAATGCAGTGGTGGTGCAAATATGTCCCTATATAATGAAACCCCCATATTTCTAAAAACAAATGCACTTTTAAAGTAAATTCTGCTTAAATATATTTTATACTAACATTACTAGTGGCAAAGGAATAATATTTAGCAAAGAGAGCATGTCAACTCGCATGTTGACTATCAGAAAATTTGACTAATACCAGTTATTTATGTTTCTTCTTCCCTCCCCTCCAGATGAATTACACAACACAAAAGAGTGTTAACATGAACTTTTTGGAAGGTGCCTTAAAATAGAAATCATGTACAAAATTATATTGTGGGAAAGACCATTTTGCAAAAAGTAAATGGCCAAGGATCAGTTTTACACATTTAAGTGCCTCACTCACATCAAGTGTCTAAAACAGTGGGGAGTACAGATTGAGAGGAGAAAATATTGAGTAGATTTCTTTGAAGAAAGGAGCTGCTGTGCTGTGACTCCATGAAAAAATTTGAAGGGATCATGCATCAAAGTTCTATCAAAAAATGAAGAACAAGCTGACAGTAGAAAATCAGGCTAAGAAACAAGAAACTGACCACATTCCCCTTCATGTAGTTCAGACATTTCTCTGGACCTCATGGCAGCAGGAAAGGAGAAGATATTTGTAACTTTGAAAAAAATTAGAAGCTTGGTTATTACAAAAACTAGATATTCTAAGTACAGATTAGTAATCATGTTTGCAACTTGAGGCCATAAGATTATGCATCATTAGTTAACAGAGGATCATGGGATTGCCAGAGTTTTCATTCATGCAGAAGAAGAACGTGGGAGACAAAATAGATTTTTGTCTACTTACTATTATGTATGAGCCATGATTTTCAACCGTGAGATCACAAAATTTGTAGCCACATTTTTATCCAATTAATTAAGCAAAAGAGAAAATAAAAGTTAAGATATTTTTCCTAGTAACACATTTTATTTTTAGATTAGAGTACTTTGGCTACAAGCCTAAAATTTAATTCCTCTCTCTTTCCACTGTTGCTTATTGATTATAATTTCATTTCTCAAGATATCAAGCTATGTTATAGAAATGAAGTTATTTTTAATCTCTAAAGAACTTAATTTTAGAATTCTTTTTAAAAATTCATATTTCACTATAATGGGCTGTCTTTTAAAAGGAAACAAAATCCTAAACTCTCATTGTACAATTTTGTTTTTTGTATTGCATTTTAATCAAACAGCTATGGCATAAGGTTTACCATATCTGGCCTGGAACAAAGTCAAAGATAACATAGGTTTGTCTATTTTACAAGATTTTTAGGTGGCTAATAATGCTAAGAAGAAAAATAACAAACCAAAGGAAATGTTGGTATTTTCAATATAATTGCAAATTCACAGTTGTGTTCTTTTATATCACAACATTTTAATCCAGTTTTTAATCTCATCTGAGGCCCTCTAAATATTGAGAAAACAATAATGAAGTGTAATAAGCAGTATGGTGGTTAAGAGGTCAAACATTCTAGCCTAAGTATTGTCCATGATCCATCATTTACCTGCTGTGGGACCTTGAACATATTATTTAACCTCTTTGTGCCTCAATTACTCATTATTAACAAGGGAATAAGAAGAGAATCTATCTCTTAACATTTTTGTGAAAATTAAATGAGCTACCACCCAAAAAGTGTTTAAAACAGAATGTCTGGCATTTTGTGGACATTCAAAAGTTAGTTGTTGCTGCTAAGTTTTATATGTATTTCCTCATTTGATTTTTATGCCAACAGTATGAAATTGGAATAATTTTATTTTCCTTTTACTGATGAGAAAATGGAGCTGTAAAAAACCTGAATATCCTAACTAAAATCTTACTTAGGTCCAGGATTCAAAGAAGACAGTCTGCCTCCAATGCCCTCATACACTGCAGAACATAACATTCTACAGACTAAACAACATAGGAGTTAAAAAAAAAAAGTTAAAGGATTAAATTCCTACTTTTTTCCTTGAATGAGACATTTATTTTAATAACTTATCACTAATTGACCATCTCCAGTTGTGTCTAACATGTATGCTTAGTCTACTTTTATTTCTATAGATTTTATTCTCCTAGTTTTCCATTTTCATTTTCTTCAGATATTGGTATCAAATGCTGCTTCCGCATATAAAGCACTGTTGTTATCGGGCCAAGGCTTGGCTTATAGCAAAAGTCCATTGAAGGCAAATCATTTTCTTGTTAAATGAGAGCTATGCTGCCACATTTTTTAATTGTTGCATCTTTTGCTCTAACTAGATTATGTTTAGATAATTCTCCCCAATTTGATGTGACAGTTTTCTAAATTGTTTTCCACTCAAACCTTAAACTCTGCCAAGAAATTATGAAGTGCCAAGAACAGCTGACAACACATAGAGCCAAATACCACTGGTTTCAATAAAATAGTTTTTGCAAATACATTGTAAGCAATTATCAGACAGGTTTGTACTGCCATTCTGTGATCTGAATCCACAATTTCCCTTAAACGGTACATACATTGTTTACACAAAACCATTTCCTCCAAGGTGTCCTTGTGGAAGTGTGTTCCAAATGGCATTCAGTCACAGGTGCCAAGAATGACTCCATACTGGGCTCTGTGTGCAGACAGTAAATCATCTGCTAATGAGCTATCACATTTTTCACTACCTAAATATTTCTGCAAATGGTACTTAACTAGCAAAAAACATGAAAGAAAAAGCTAGTTTACTGCAAGATCAAAGGTCAAACATGTATTCTCATAGAAATTAAGGGAGAATTAGTGTTTTCACTTTTGGAATCCACTTTATTATATTTTCGTGTTGTTTCTAGCCAAGAAGAATTTTTTTTCTTCCATATATTGTTTAAATGTACTTCTATAATCACATGATATTATTTATTCACAGATGTTCATCTGGAAGGCACCAAACTGAGCAATCAAATACATATACTATGCATGTGACTGGTTGGGTATATACACATACATAAACATATGTTTGTAAAGAGGGATAGATAATAGATTTATAGTATACATATGTATTTATATATGATGTTTGGCTAAATTTATATATAAATATAGAAAGACATTTACATATATGCATACAGGTATATCTGTGAGTATATGTGTCTGTGTTTGTCTCTGTGTGTATTGCCTTAGTGTTTGGATATTTTGAAAATTTTAGATAATTTTTAGATAATTAAGTTAGATATGCCCTTAATCCATATTCCATTAAGAAAATAAAAGGAACATACCGATGAGCTATTTCAAATTTTACTGCACAGGGAGGAAGAGTTTAATTACACCAAATACAAGATACTATCTTTCAAGTTGCCAGATTCAACAAATGAACTGCAAAATTCTTGAGGATTTCAATCTGTAAGTATCTTGTTGATTTTTCATTCTCTGTTAATAGCATTAAGATTAAATTAAATATAAACTAAAACAGTATAATTAAAGCAGAAGATTTAGCATCTCTTTCTCTCATGCTATTCATCTTTAATCTTCACAATTTAACTGATGGATAATTATTTTTAGAGAGGGCCTGAATTATAAAAAATGATGTAGTTCTAAAAATCTGTGGAACAATTTTCAAAAAGTTTGTATGTATTGGAACAATGGCTTGTTACTATGTAAAATGAATTGACAACATTTTCTGTCTCTTTGTAAGACAGTGTGAATTTAAATATTATAATTTTAAAGGGAAAAGAGCACAATTAAGAAATCATGAAAAAATATTTACAAATAACAGAATGAAATTTAGTGGCTCATAGACTACCAGTTGATAAGATTGTTTTCCTTTTCTGAGAAACATGTAAAAATATTAATCCAAATACTTTGAGTTTGGGGGAGTTCAAGTTCAAAACAGTTTGTGATGTTTTCTGATATAACTTAGAGCTTTGTGTCTCCTTAATAAAGAATTGCATAGTTTTTATTTTTGGCTTTATTTGAGTATGCAAATATTAATTATGAAAGACAGAGCACAAATTACTTTTAAGATATTTTACCAGTTGTCAAAATCCTCTTGAAATTATAACACTTTAATTTGTAAGGTATTAATAAAACTGTGCAAGGAGGAGAATATTATTCAATTATTTCAGTTACTTGCATAAAAAAATGGAAGTTGTAAATATGAGCTATTAAATATTACCTAGCACTTCTAAATATTTAGCTGTTCCATATAGAGTCATTCAGCATTTTAATTGCAAATATACAACTCAAGCAACCATACATACTCTGCTGTATTAAATGATTTAAAATAAGAAGGGTGTTTCAAAATAGGGATTAAGTCACATTTAGGTGAGTGTATTTTGCTTCATTTTTGCTTCATTAGTTGGTTGGTTGTCTCTGAGATGCTAAGAGAGTGTTACGGAACATATATATATATACACATTATATCATATACATGTATTATTATATGTATATATTATGTATAATATTTACTGTTAATGAAATGTTCTCAATTATGAAGAAGTATACTTCTTAATTAATTCCTCAATTAATTTGAAAATATATTGAGAATTACTATATACTTTGCTATTTACAATATACTTTAGTATTACTAAAGCCTTCTAAATATCTGTAATATTGTGAAGAAGATATAACTTCTTCTTGTTAAGCTAAGAATAAAATGAAGCTTTGTATAGTGACTTTTTAAAAGTGGTTTAAAGTATGACAAGGAAAGTAATCAGGGAATTTTAAAGTTACACAACTTCTAGGAAGAAAAAAACAGCAGAGGTTTAAAATAATTTGGTAGGATATTCAGTGGCTCAGATAGTAAGATCAGAAATGTAAAATCATAAACTTTTCCAACAGGGTAAAGTAAAGTACTCTGGCAAATATGGCAACACTTTATTCAAGGACCTTTTTATTCTTTTGAACAATTTAATCTTTTCATTTTTTTGCAATCTACCCAAGGTCATGTAACAAAGTGTAGAGAATATAACAAAATTCCTCTGAAGTTTGGGTTTAGCCAAATGTAGTAATCAGAAAATGGGGAAATGGGACAGTAATTGTCTATTATTACTCTATTTAAACCAATCTGCCTTTGGAAAGTCTGCACCTAATGAGAGAATTTAGGTTGAAGTAGGTGGAGATAACTGATAGTGGAGATTTAGGAGTGCTATAATTAATTTTAAAGTAGTTAATTTTGAGAATTTGAAATATCCAATTTTTGAAATTTTGTGAAATGCAAAAACTATTTTAAAATATAAAGTACATATATATTTATGAAAATTATAAAATGAATAAAAAAGTATTATCCAAAATCCAACCTCTCATACATACTGATTATTAAGGTTTTGTGTAATTGTATACTCTCAAAATATTTCTATACATCATCATCTACATTTCTAAATATCTCTAAATATTCTATGTATTTTTTTACAAAAACAAAATAATGTATCAGTTATTTAGTAATGTTATTCAATGGATATATAATAATATATTTGAAAGAATTACATGTTGTCATTTTAAACATACCTGTTTATATGCCATACAAATATGAATTTAAATTGCTTTTTGTAATGAGGGTAGGTTAAATTTTTTCAAAGTTTCTCCAATTTTATAAATTTTTAGATTTAATTTTAGATCTCACTACTGATATTTTGTGATGTGTTTTGTGAAGAGACTTTCATAGCTGACAGATGAAAATACTATTTAAGAATTCAACAAATACTATACAAGTATAATTTTAAAATAAAATATCAGTTAAAAATAGATGAGAAGGAAATAAAGCTAAATAGACATTTATCCATTAAAACACCATCACAAAATCTGGAAACAACAAATGTTGGAGAGGGTGTGGAGAAAAGGGAACTCTCTTGCACTGTTGGTGGGAATGTAAATTGGTACAGCCACTATGGAAAACAATTTGGAGGTTCCTTAAAAAACTACAAATAGAACTACCATATGATCCAGTAATCCCATTACTGGGCATATTCCCAAAGAAAACCATAATCCCAAAAGAAACTTGTACCATAATGTTTATTGCATCACTACTTACAATAGCCAGGACATGGAAGCAACCTAAATGCCCATCAACAAATGAATGGATAAAGAAGATGTGGCATATATACACAATGGAATATTACTCAGCTATAAAAAGGGATGAGATGGAGCTATATGTATGTAATGAGGTGGATAGAACTACAATCTGTCATACATAGTGAAGTAAGTCAGAAAGAGAAAGACAAATATTGTATGCTAACTCACATATATGGAATCTAAAAATGGTACTGATGAACTCAGTGACAAGAACAAGGATGCAGATACAGAGAATGGACTGGAGAACTCGAGGTATGGGAGGGGGCGGGGGGTGAAGGGGAAGCTGAGACGAAGCGAGAGAGTAGCACAGACATATATATACTACCAACTGTAAAATAGATAGTCAGTGGGAAGCTGTTGTATAACAAAGGGAGTCCAACTCAAGGATGGAAGATGCCTCAGAGGACTGGTGTGGGGAGGGTGGGGGGGACTCGGGGGAGGTAGTCAAGGAAGGGAGGGAATACGGGCATATGTGTATAAAAACAGTTGATTGAACTTGGTGTACCCCCAAAAAAATAATAAATAAAAAAAAAAAAGAATTCACTAAAAAAAAAACATGCTCTTTATAGGTTCTAAAATAGAAATTAATACAAAACACATGGTTATTTTGTTACACTTGATACATAATTATTTGTTTACATTTTTAACAGATGGTTCCCAAAGTGGGATATTTATTATAATTATGTTTGAAGCTTTAAAATTTACTGGTGCCTGAGTGTCAACCTAGAAAGTCTAATTTAATTCACCTGGGATATAGCCTGTGTATTTTTAAATGTTTCCTAATGTTTTTAATGTAAAGCCAGAGTTAAGAATCACTGATTTGCATCTCTAAGAACATGAAGAAATTGAATTTTGGAGTCTAACATAAATGTAAGGAAATATCCCCCATGTGTCAGGCATTAGAGTAAAAGTATTGTTTCCTTACACAATCTTCCCTTTTTTCACCAGCATTTTTGAATTGGTAGACATTTAAAATCTTATTCATATTCTTCAGGTGAAATGTTTATTATAGATTCTCTTCAGAACTCTCACATGTAATGGAGTGCAAGTGTCTAAATTCCAATTTAACTTAAAATAAGCTGGTATTAAATAGCCATTAGGATTTTAAATGCTAAATTTGGTTTCTCTTCAAAGATGAAAAAGATCAATGGAGAAGTGAAAGATGCTTTCAGGTTAGAAGAAGCAGCATCTGGGAACAGAAATTTCTCCATGTTGACATACACAAGTTGATCTACACTGGATCTCTTTGACAGAGATGATTTCAGATTTTGCATGTTAAATGTGGAGTATTATAGCACCAGCTAGCACATGGAAAATCTGTGATACATGCACAGACATGTATACATGCTTATTCACATACAGGCATATATGTGCAAAAGATATTAACAGAAAATACATATTCACATTAACTAGGCAAATGTATGTCTGGAATTATTTTATTTATATCAGCAAGGTAGATTTTATTCAAATAATACATTAACATAAACCTGATACTTTTTTGTGCAGAATTTTTTTTCACTTATGAAATGAATGATTTTCTCATAAACACTGAATTAAATAATCATATTCAAGAGGACTGAATTCAAAATTATTGCACCATATGTATAACTAATTCTAAAAACAAATAATTTCAGTATCCAGTATTCAGAGAAGCCAGAAATGATAGCTCAATTTTTTGCTATCAAATTACTCTATTTTAGTATTTCTAATAAAAATAAAATATATGTTTTCTGTGCATAAAAGTGCAGTAAAGCCCAAAGGATTTTATTCTCACTCTGAAATATACACTACAAGAGGGCCTTAAATATCATAGATAACATTAATAATAAGTTCTGTTGTTCTTGGCATATGTTTGGCAAAGAACAGTAGTAAAAGACTTTGAAGTTAGAATGTACATTTTCAAAAAGGATCTTTCACAGGTGTTGAAGCTGTATGGGCCTCAGATGTTCTTAAAGATCTGAGACAACAGAATTTCTCTCCAAACCATTAAAGTTTGAAGAGCAACTAAACAGATGCTCATTCTTTCATTTAATATTTCAGACATCTGCATAACAGCACTGTGTTGTTTTTTCACTTCTTTATTTAAAATAATATTTAAAAACTAAACTTGGTTTAAGGTCACTTCTGATGACAGTTTGAACTTGTCTGACAGCTGTTTAAATGTTTTTGACATCTGCTTGGGAAGATGGAATTTCTGTCTTTCTTCTGCCTGAATTGATGCCACATTTAGAAAAAAAAAAACTTTGTTCTTTAATGAAGTCAGTAAAAATGAAATAATTTATTGAAAGGTGGTATATCTGGAGTGTACATACCTGTGTATATTCCTTGTCTCTTTAACTTGTCACCTCTAAGCAAAAGACACATAATTCTTCCAGAACTGGTATAGTATAAATGTCTCATATGTGAGTAAAATTAAAAGGGTTTATTTCATTCATACTTTATGAGCTATAAAACATTATTGCTTATAAAAAAGAATTCCCAAATGTTCAATGCCACTTCCTCAAGAGATATAGCAGATGGTGAGCACAGGTATATTAAATGTAATCTGTGCAATAACCTTAAATATGCATGCAATTATTAGAGATTAGTCTGAATATTTGCATGGAAGACCTATGGGATGCCCAGGTCTGGTCTGGCTGGACTCTGCTTTTCCTCATGGCTTATGGGTTTTATTTAGGAAACTGAAAGACCTCTGGAAATGCTTTCAAGTCCTCTGCCTACCTGAGTTGGAATATTGCCTGTGGGACATATTTTACACCATATAACAGACAGGAAAGAAAAACTCTGAATGTTCGAGGTTTTAACCTCATCTCAGGGAGTATCAGCATTGTGTTTTGTCTCAGAATAAGAAAAAATGAGCTGTGGAGAAGCTAAATATGACAAAATGTGGTGTAGCTAAGTTATGCTTCTAGGTGTTTCTCTGGAGTACTTGGACTTACTTTCTGAAAGTTCTGTGCATGGTTTAAATACAGAGCTTGAAAGGAAGCCTACCATAAGCAGCCTGGTATTCATGCTGCTGAGGGTAAATGTAAATCACCCAGCTCCTAGGAGGTCACACACTATATGGATAAATCTTAAGAGAAACTGGGCATCACTAGAAACTACCATGGGGAAACTACCATAGCCGGAAAGCATGGGTTTATGTCACATGAAAATAGTTACTGGGAACTATTTTCATGCACAATAAAATAATTGCACAAATTAGGAGGTAAGGATAATGTAAGAAAACTAACATTGCTTTATTGTAACTATAGGCAACACAGTTAATGTCTCATTATCTCCATAATGGAGGATATAAAGTTTCAAAATTCTTAATAAACATCTAAGATCTTGTAGCTAGTAAGAAGCAAATAGGAAATTCAAGTTTATATTTAGTTGATTCCAAAGATTATTTTCTTTCCACGGCATCAGATTAATTTTGTCAATAACAATAAATCATTATTCAGCAGTCATTGCACTAAGTTTTTAATATTTTGGGCTTGTGTTATTCATTGAATGGAATCTACTGTAAATAGGTGCCGAGACCAGCTCGGCGACTCGAGGTGAGTGACGGGTGCCGCAAGCTTGAAGAACACACAGACACAGACTGAAGAGAAAGATGGGACCGGGGGACTCAAGACCTCTAGGATCAAGAGCCCCGCTGACTCATCCCAGGCTGCTTTTATTGAGTTCGTGGGCTAACATTCTCAGGTTACACTCATAAACAGTCAAAGGCCTCACATGATTGAGGCAATTATCTTTGTTTACTTCCTGGGTCCGAGTTGAGCAGGTGTGGATTTGAGCTGGGGGTGGAGAGCAAAACAGCCCTGGGGGCAGGAGACCTCTCTCAGATATTAGGGGTCTGTGCCCCACCCGTGTTGGCCCCTCTGCGACTGTGCCTGTCTTAGGTTGTTCCTCCCTTGAGGAATCTTACCTGTCTCTGGCTAACCAGTCATCCTCCAGGGCCAAACACAGTGATATAAGGAAGGTTCTATGCACCAACCCTGTTGGCCCCTCTGCAGCTGTGCCTGTCTTAGGTTGTTCCTCCTCTGAGGAATCTTACCCGTCTTTGGCTAACCAGCCATCCCTCAGGACCAAACAGGGTGATATTAGTCTCCACGCCCTGCACCCTCAGCTCCTCCACTGCTCAAGAATCCCATCGCTCGGCCCACATCAAAAAGGTTCCCGAATGTCTTCCCACAAATAGGAAGTGTCTTAGAATTGTAAAGAACCGTAAAAGGAATTTTGTTCAAATCACCTATTTTATGGATGAACAAACTAAGGCTAAAGTCACCTGTATAATGAGTTGTAACTGGAAGGGAAATGTTAGTGTTTAGGGCTAATGACCTTTCTTCAAAATGACAAATTGGTGGAACGTTCTAGAGTGTAATAAAACTCCAAGATAAGTCACTCAGATGGAGATTTTAAGAGGCTATGTTGAAGCTCTCAGTGTTTAGTAGGTTAGCGTTATTCCAGCAGCCTCCTATTGACAGGCGGTCACAGTGGTGACTCTCTTAAATTCTCTAGTTCTTATTTTAAACAGAATTTCTTTTAAATAACAGTGTCTTTTTGGTTTAATTTTTAAGAAAAATACACCATGACAGGATAATTAAAATTTTTAAAAGCTTTATTTTATTTATTCAACAATCATTTATTTAAGCACATAAAATATGCCAGTCCCCATGCTTAGATGGGGTAAAAAAAGAAAGGAAGGGGAAAAAATAAGACAAATGCCTTTTTCTTATGGTACATTCAAGAATGTCACATGGGATAAAATTTTAAGGAAACAAAATTAAGTGAGCTCATTAACATTGGGTCAAATCAAAATTTACCTTTTCAAAACTCTGATGATTTTTACATTATTTTAATAGGCATCATTAGTTTTCAATAAAAGTTTAGATAATCAGGCCAGTCATGATCCTTGTATGTTAAATATTGAGTCCAAATGTATTTTATCTTATTTTTCCTGCCAAAATTTTAAAATTTTACTTGTATATATGCATTATGAATCTCCAAGAAAGAGATGGTCCCTATAGCACTTATATGGAAGTTAGAAAGAAGTGCCCTGGAATCTTGGTTTTGTAGGAGGAGCATTTCAGAATCCTGGTTACAGAGGCTGTGGCTCTTCAGATGCTTGAACCCATGCTCTAACTTACTCCCACAAGTGTCAGAAATTTGGTCTGTCATTTATACCCTTAGTAGTAGAAACAATCCAAAATTTCCCAATCCCAAACTGAAGGAAAATTATTGGATTTGATGTTAGTCAAGGATAAGAATCAAGAACTAGATTGGAAAAGAAAATGACCTTGGGACATAGTACACCTGATGCATGGTCAGGATAGACATATTTGTCTGTTTCATTGAAAAAGTGCTTTCATGTATCCGTAAGTGTGTTCATGGCCTTGTGAGAACATGTGGGTTTATGTAAAGGGGCAATCTCTCCTCTGCTGTGCTAAGATCTCTCCAAGGAGTCTGGAATCTCTCACCTGCCCCTGCCTTTTAATCTATCATTATGCATCTATGATGTAAATTGTTCCTTTTAAATGGTACCCTTTTGCATTGGACAACTTGTCCTGTATACCTGTACTGTGCAGTTCTGAATATATCAGAGTATTTCATACAATCATTTGATGACAAAATTATCCAATACATACAGAAAATAGATTCGTCATTGTCAGAGGAAGGGAGTAAGGGGTAGGTGAAATGGGTGAAGATGGTCAAAAAGTACAAACTTCCAGTTATGAAATAAATATCATAGGGACATAATATACGACAAGGTGACTGTAGTTAATAATACTTTATTGATATTTGGAAATTTCTAGGAGAGTAGGTCTTAAAAGTTCTTATACAGAGAAAAAAATGTAGCTATGTATGGTGATCGTTGTTAACTAAATTATTGCTTTGATCATTTTGCAATACATATAAATATCAAATCATTATGTTGTACACCTGAAACTAATATAATATTATATGTCAATTATATCTGAATTAAAAAAAAGTCCTCCTTCCGGGAACATTTTGGAAGACTTTTCTGTAGAGATCAGGAAATATTAGTAATATTAAATTATATTAAACAAGTATAATATTAAATTCAGTGAATTTTAAAAGAACTTGACTTAATCTTAAAGTGCTAATTAAATTAGTGCAAATTATATCTTTAAAAGCCCACTAGAAGATACAAACATATGAAATAAAATTGTTACATAATACTCTGTAAACAACTAGAGTTACTATTAATATAATGTACAACTTACTATTAAAGAATTTAGTAGATATTTAGGTTAGACAGAGAAGTGACAGTAGAATGATTTCTTTTCAATTAGAACACAGTACATTTTATATTATTTTGAGTACAAGATAATTCTATGTACACCAATAAAGCTGACAACTGTCATATATCAGCAATGTGTCTACATATTTCACATTTCAATATTGATATATTTCATGTGGTGATAATTTTTGAAACATTAATGTCATAAGAGATACTTTTAATTTTAGGAAAGAAAGTTGTATCAAATATCATGATGTAAATGGATATAGTTCCTTTATTTTTTAATTAAAATATGTTTTAAAAAACAGAAGGCACAAATTACCAACATGAGGAAAAAAGAGGACATATCACCACTGCCAGTGCAGATATTAAAAGAGAGGAAGTATACAATTGTATGAACATAATATAAAAAACAGACAAAATGGACTCATTTCTCAAAGATAGAAATTACCAAACTCATACAAGAAAAGTATTTAAACTGATAGCCATATATGTATTTTAAAATATTTCATTTACAGTTAAAGAACTTCCAAAAAGAAAGCACCACTTCTATATAACTTCACTGCTGAAATCTACCAAACACTTAAGGGAGAAGTAACAGCGACTCATAAATTCTTTCAGAAAATAGAACAAAACTTCTTTGAAGAAGCAAACTCGTGTATTAGAATAAATATATTAGGATAAAACAAAAGTATGGAACAATATTTATCCCAAACACAGACACAAAATTCTTCAAACATTAGCAAACCAAATCCAGCAATCTATACTTAGATCTACATCTATATCTGTCTCTGTATCTTTATCTATATTTATATCTATATATAGCATGAGCAAGCAGTTGCTTTTTAAATAAATATCCATTAATGATAAAAATAATCTAGGAAAACAAAAGAGCATCCTTAATTTGATAAAGATTATGTCTAAAAGGCAAAGAGTGAATGTCATACTTAATGAGAATGACTCAATATTCTCTCCCTAAAATGGGAAATTAGTCAATAACTCTGTAGCTATAAATATTATTATGTGTTGTCTTGTTATATTTGTTAATATAGTGAATTACATTATTTTATTTTTTTATGTTGTTCCAATTTTGCATTCCTGGAAAAACCTACTTGGTCATGGTGTGTGTGTGTGTGTGTGTGTGTGATGGAACTCATGTTGCTAATACTTTATTAAGGATTTGTTCCTGTGTTTAGGAGAGGTATTGGTTTTGTTTGAAGTTTTATTCTCTCACACTCCTATTGAATATTTTCTTTGAAGTCTTAGCAATTTCATTAAGACAAGAAAAAGAGATAAAATGTATTGAGATTAGAGAGGAAGAAATAAAACTATCCTTATTCACAGATGACATAATTGTGTATGTAGAAAATCCCAAGGTATCTACAAAATAGCTCATAGAAATAATGTTACTTTAGCAAGTTTAGAAGCTATAAGAACAATATATAAAACTTATACTTCTAATTTAATAGGAATAAACATCAACTAAAATTTTAAAAAGCAGTATCACCTACAATAGCTCCCACAAAAGTGAAGTGCTTAGGTATAAAACTTATACAAGATGTGTACTATCTGTGTGCTGAAAACTAAGAAGTGTCACTGAAAGAGATCAGAGAAGACATAAGTAAATAACATGACATGTTCTGTTCATATTTAGGAGACTCAGTATAGTTAAGAAATTTACTTTTCTTCAAATAAATTTGTAAATATTGACTAGTTGATTCTAAAATTTTTATGGAAAGTTAAAGGAACTTGAATACCCAAAAATTTTTGAAAAAAATATTTTGAAGAACTCACTCTTTCAAACTTTAAGAAATAATATAATTCTACAGCAGTCCAGACAGTATGATATTGATGAAAGGTAAGACTGAACAAATAGAACAGAATAGAAGATCCAGAAAAAATTACACACATATATTTTCAATTGATTTATTGGCAAATGTATGATGGTGATTCAATGAACAAAGAATACTCTTATCAACAAATGGACCTGTAAGAACCTGGCAGCCATAGGCAAGAATAAACACAAAAAAACAACAAACCTACAACTTACAACTTGTATAAAAATTAACTCAAAATACATTATCAGCCTTAAGATAAAACATACAGTTACAAACCTTTTAGAAGAAAGCATCAGAAAAAATCTTTATAACTGTTGATTAGGCAAAGAGTTCATAGATTTGACATCCAAACCACAATCTATAAAAGTCATTAAATAAGACTTCATCAAAACCAAAAACTCTTTCTCTGTGAAAGCCACTGCTAAGAGGCTAAAAATGCAGGCTACAGAAGGGGGGAAATATTTGCAAAATAAATATCAAAGAATCTGTATCCAGAACATATAATGAACCCTCAAAACACAATAATAAGAAAACCAGCAACTCAATGTAAAAATGGACAAAAGATTTGAACAGGCACTTCACCAAAGAAGATAAATGAGATGTAAATAAGCAAATGAAAAAAAAGATGCTCATCATTAGTAGTCATTTAGTTAATTAAGGAAATGCAAATTAATAAACACACCATAATATACCACTATACTGCTTTTAGAATGGGTAAATTTTTTTTAAAAAGCAAGGACGGGAACTTCCCTGGTGGCACAGTGGTTAAAATCTGCCTGCCAATGCAGGGGACACGGGTTCCATCCTTGGTCAGGAAGATCCCACATGCTGTGGAGCAACTAAGCTCGTGCACCACAAATTCTGAGCCTGTGCTCTAGAGCCTGTGAGCCACAACTACTGAGCCCATGTGCCACAACTACTGAAGCCCATGCCTCTAGAGCCTGTGCTCTGCAACAAGAGAAGCCACCACAATGAGAAACCCATGCACTGCATTGAAGAGTAGCTCCCACTCACCACAACTAGAGAAAGACCGAACACAGGAATGAAGACCCAATGCAGCCAAATGAAGAAAGAAAGAAATAAAAATTTTTAAAAAAAAAACAAGGATGCAGAACAAGAGAAGCACTCAGACATTGATAGTGACAATGCAAAATGATACATTTTCCCTGAAATATGATGTGGAAGTTTCTTTTAAACTTAAAAATACTTACTGAATCACCTGGGATTTGCATTTATTCTAGGTATTTATGCTAAGGAAATGAAAACTGTATTCATACAAAAACCTAAACATAAATGTTTTAAAGCAGCATTATTGATAGTTGCCAAAACCTGGAAACAATCTCAATGTTCATTAATAGGTAGACGGATAAACAAACTACGTGACACCACTCGATGAAGGATTACCTAACCACAACATGAAAAATTATCAAAGGCAATATGCTAAGTGGAAGAATCCAGACTCAGAGGGTGACATCCTCTATGATTCTATTTATTTAACATTCCAGGAAAGGTAAAAATGTAGGAATAGCATACAGAATTCTTAGGGGTGTTTGAAATGTCTGTCAGTTGCCTGTGGCTGTGCTTATTAGAAACCATGCATGTATAAAATATAAATAACTGTACATCAAAAAAGTGATTTTCAGGAATTCCCTGGCAGTTCAGTGGTTAGAACTCAGAACTTTCAGTGCGTGACCCGGGGTTCAATCCTTGGTCAGGGAACTAAGATTCTCAAACTGCCTGGCGTGGTTCTACCCCCTGTCCCCCCCAAAATAAAATAAAGTGATTTTCATATTATATAAATTAATAATAATAGTAACCAGTAAAGTTTATAATAAACTGAAATGAAGCAAAAATAATATCAGTGGAGATTATTTTTAATAATTACATATACTACTCTTCTTTGTTAAATATCTTTTATAAAACAAATTTTTCAATATGGTTAATACACTAATTATTTTGCTATAAGAGGATGTCAACCTAGATAAATACTTGGTCTTTTTAAAATGTAGCTGCAAACTAAGAAGAATACATTTCTTGCCCTATTGTGTTCTGAAATTCTTTCTGTCAAGTTTTATGATTCTTCAGAGAATAAAATGATTTGCCTCTGATATTGTTGAAAATATTTTGAAAACCTGTAGTAATGGGTAAGACAGCAGATAATAGAAGTCTTCTCCATCTAATGGTGGCCAAATCAATACCAAGTTGAGGTCACCACAGTCAGTAATAAAAGCTGATTCAGAAAGACAGCTACTTACCACCATAGGTAGAATTCAGACAGCTGTGTTATGATTCTAGAGATGGCCGAGCCATTTATAGCAGCTTTATTCACACCTTTAAATGAGAAATGTGAACTCCACAACTTGAGATTTAGAGCATTCTATGGGGGGAAATTGCAGCACAGCAACTTGATTTAAAAATAAAAGGAAAAACAGGGAAAACAACTGTTATATATTTTAAATACATCTTTCCAACTTACCTAAAGAGAACAAATTTATGTTCAAGCTAGTATGTTTATTCTATATTTGTTCATAGAAAGCTGCATTAAATTAAGTTACTACTACATAATTAAACAATTGTTTCTTTTATATTCATGCATTCCAGTTCAATGAATTTAAATAATGGTAACATTTTTAATAATGTAAAGTGTTTAATTAAAAAAAAAGCACAATTTCCCAAACTGCTAATTTACACTAAATTAGGAATTTGGGATTCATATATACACACTACTATATATAAAATAGGTAAATAGGTAAAGGACCTACTATATAGCACAAGGAACTTTACTCAAATTCTTGTAATAACCTATATTGAAAAATAATCTGAAAAATAATATATATATAATATAGGTATATATATAACTGAATGACACTGACGTACACTTGAAACTAACACAACATTCTAAATTAACTGTACCTCAAACACCTACCCCCCCAAAAAAATGGGATAAAAAAATAGGAAGAATTTTTCTAATTTTGCCTTTGAAAATATTTTCATTACAAGTAATTTATTTAATTTGCAATTAGCCATAATTTTTCAAAAGTTATCATTTATATTTGGGAACATTTGTTACCTGAGGAGAATCTAATCTACTTATTGTTTTCTAATGTAATGACTTGTTAATGAATACTAAGTTTGACAACATTAAATCTGGTAGTGATTTAAAAAAAAAATATCACAATGTAACTCTCTTCCCTTCCAGCTTGACAGTCTTCTGGAGCTTTGGTAACTGTTAGGGCACTTGTATTATCTCATCATCTTCTCCATTTGAATTATATCCTTTTTCACCAAATTGTGAAAGGATACTTTTCAAAAATTACTCCTTTCCATCCCCATCAGTAATGTAGTAAGTATTAGATATGTAGTAATTGGATTTGAAATTATTCTTCTGTATTTTATCAAATTCAAAATGCATAGGCGGACTTCTTAGGGTTTTGTATATCTAAATAATTGCATAAAAATGATTTGCTTATGTGTCCCCATATAAACAAACCTTGTGAACCTTAAAAGAAAGCTCTCAGGTATAGATATTTATTGGCAATAATGCCCTGTTAGCATCACTTACAGTTTATTTGTAAAATAATCACCTGTTACCCTGAATACTAAATAATTCTCCTAAATATTCTCCTATATAAATATAGATGTCTCATTTGGAAATTCACCAAAATAGGGTACTCCAGGATGCCTCCATGTTAAATTTAAATTTCCAATGCCATTTTTGGAAAACACAAATCACTGTTTTCCATAAAATTCTAATGATTTGTACTTAGAAGGCTTTTTTTTTTTTTTTGCTGCATTTGGAAGTTAATGTTGTATTATTCTGAGAAAAGTCACATCATAGGGTTTCTGAAGTAAGCTACACTAGAGGAGGTTATTTGGTTATTTCTTCTCATTTTAGAGGGAAGGTGAGCATCAACAGCAATGCAGTTATATTGGGGAGAAAAAAGATTTGTGAGATATTGAGAAGGTAGAATAAATAGAACTTTTGATTAAATAGTTGTTCAGGGTGGTTAAGAAAAATAAATCAGGATGACCACTGTGTTTCAAGTTTAATTGACCTTGGAGATGATGCTAACATTCAATAATCGATGGAATACAGGAGGGGGCAAGTTATGGGGGTAGAGAATGAGCTTATATTTAGATGGGAAGTAAAATTTACTCAAAAAACTATGCATTGACTGCATTTGTTATATTATCTCCAAAGAAATGTTATTAATATGCTTTATCTATCATTTTGTGCTCTGAGTCCAAATCTACTCATTAAAATCAGAGATGGAAATAATTGGTTTTTTTAAAAGAACTTTTATTGAGATACAGTTAACAGACAATAAACAGCATATATTTAGAGTGTACAATTTGGTATCCCAATCTCCCAGTTCATTCCCCCTCAACCCTCCCCACTTTCCTCACTTGGTGTCCATGTGTTTGTTCTCTACACCTGTGTCTCTATTTCTGCCTTGCATTTCCTCTTTCATAGCTGTTAGCATTTGCCTTACGTATTGAGGTGCTCCTATATTGGGTGCATATATATTTATAATTATCTCTTCTTCTTGGATTGATCCCTTGATCTTTATGTAATATCCTTTCTTATCTCTTGTAACATTTTTTATTTTAAAGTCTATTTTATCTGATATGAGTATTGCTACTCCAGCTTTCTTTTGATTTTCATTTGCATGGAATATTTTTTTCCGTCCCCTCATTTTCTGTTTGTATGTGTGCCTAGGTCTGAAGTGAGTCTCTTGGAGACAGAATATATATGGGTCTTGTTTTTGTATCCATTCAGCCAGTCCGTGTCTTCTGGTTGGTGCATTTAGTCCATTTACATTCAAGGTAATTCTCGATATGTATGTTCCTATTACCATTTTCTTAATTGTTTTGTTGTTGTTTTTGTAGGTCCTTCTCTTCTCTTATGTTTCCCACTTAGAGAAGTTCCTTTAGCATTTGTTGTAGTGCTGAGTTGGTGGTGCTGAATTCTCTTAGCTGTTGCTTGTCTGTAAAGCTTTTGATTTCTCCATCGAATCTGAATGAGATCCTTGCTGGGTAGAGTATTCTTGGTTGGAGGTTCTTCCCTTTCATCACTTGAAATATATCATGCCACTCCCTTCTGGCTTGCAGAGTTTCTGCTGAGAAATCAGCTGTTAGCCTGATGGGAGTTCCCTTGTATGTTATTTGTTATTTTGCCTTTGTTGCTTTTAATAACTTTTCCCAGTCTTTAATTTTTGTCAGCTTGACTATTATATGTCTTGGCATGTTTCTCCTTGGGTTTATCCTGCCTGGGACTCTCTGCGCTTCCTGCACTTGTGTAGCTATTTCCTTTTCCATGTTAGGGAAGTTTTCAACTAGAATCTCTTCCAATATTTTCTCAGGTCATTTCTCTCTCTCGTCTCCTCCTGGGACCCCTATAATGTGAATGTTGGTGCATTTAACATTGTCCCAGAGGTCTCTTAGGCTGTCTTCAGTTCTTTTCATTCTTTTTTCTTTATTCTTTTCTGCATCAGTGATTATCACCATTCTGCCTTCCAGGTCACTTATTTGCCCTTCTGCCTCAGTTAATCTGCTATTGGTTCCTTCTAGTGTATTTTTCATTTCAGTTATTGTGTTGCATATCTCTGTTTGCTCTTTAATTCTTCTAGGTCTTTGGCAAACTTTTCAATCTTTGCATCCAGTCTTTTTTCAAAGTGCTGGATCATCTTCACCATCATTATTCTGAATTCTTTTTCTGGAAGGGTGCCTATCTCCTCTTCATTTAGTTGTTTTTCTGGTGTTTTATCCTGTCCCTTCATCTGGTACAAAGTTCTCTGCTTTTTCATTTTCTCTATCTTTCTGTGGCTGTGGTTTTCAGTTCTGTAAGACGAAATACTGCTGATACTGCTTGATACTGCTGTCTGCCATCTTGTGAAGGAAGCTATCTAGGAGGCTCATGTGTGCTTCCTCATAGGAGGGAATGATCAAAAATAATTGGTTCTTAAACTCCTAAACATTTTATCAAAAATTTAGTTTCTGCCTATAGACTGCTGTCATCAAAATATCACAAGAGAAATGACATCCTGTTCTTGATGAGAGCATTAAAAAGTTATCTTAAACAAGCATAACATTTCAAGTTCATAAATTTTTTAACCACTATGACACAAGATAGATGACTGATACTGATATTTCCTTAAATATACTAACCAAAGATGAAACAAAATGAGTTCATAAATTTAATGCATTTTTCTGTAAGATTTGATCATTCATTATAAGCATTTATTTCATCTTATATGTTAGTTTATAAATATGTTTAGGATATAAACCAGAATGTTATAAAATCACATAATTTCATTAGCTCTAAGATGATCCAAATGAGATGTGTGTGTATGTGTGTTTGTGTATCCTGTAATTCTGAATATTTATCTCCATCACATTTCAAATCCCATCCACCTATAGAATATATTTCATCAATCAAATGAAAGTGTAGCCTTTATTCATAATTAAATGTAAACAGTTTTTACTTATGTTAGAGCATATTGTAATCACCATGCTGTTTGCTGCTTTTAATGTACTAACCATGGCAAATTCTACCTTGTTTTCGCTATGGACTAGTAATTGCTTACACGTTAATACGAAAACAGCCACAAACTACAAGAAAACATTTGCAAAAGACATATGTCTTAAAGGACTGCTATTCAAAACATAAAAAGAAATCTCAACCATAAGAAATCAAACAACCCCATTTAAAAGTGGGCCAAAGTCTTTAAGAGATACCAAAAAAGATATACAGATAGCAACAAGCATATGAAGAACAAGATGCTCCACATCATCCATCATCAGGGAAATGCCAATGAAAACAATGAGATACCACCACACTCCTCTGAGAATGACCAAAATCCGGAATACTGACAACACCGAATGCTGGCGAGGATGTGGAGCAACAGGAACTCTCATTCATTGCAGATGGGAATGTTGAATGGCACAGACTCTTTAGAAGTCAGTTTGGTCATTCCTTAGAAAACTAAACATTCTCTTGCCTACAATCCAGCAATTACACTCCTTGATACTTTCCCAGAGTTGAAAACATTTCCACACAAAAACCTGCCCTCAGACAATTGTACCACTCTGATGGCGAATATTCATAACAAAGAAGCTGTGCATGTGTGGATATACGGGTATTTGGGCAATCTCTGTATCTTCCTCAATTTGGCTGTGAACCTAAAACTTCTCTAAATACTAAAGCATTAAAGGAAAAGAACCTTCTTACCTACAGAAGAGTAGAATGAAATTGAACATCAGAGTATTAAAAAAAAGGTATGAATCATGAAATGATAATTTATTCCCTTTAGGACACCCAAAATCTATTAATTGGAAACAAACAAAGGTTAGAATAGAATATTATCACATATACATATGTACTCACCTTTAAAGGATTTATTGTTTGAATATAATCCCCTTCTGCAATTTATCATAATGTATTTATTAAATACATACTTTATTTTTAATTTAAATTAACCACACATAAATTTTCCTGGTTCAGTAATATTAGTAGGTGCTTATCATTTAACATTTTAAAAATGATTCTATTTTTTCTTGAGACAATTTCCTAGGAAACTCCAGGGCAATCAAAGGTGAGTTGTACTGTCTATCCTCCTCTCCAAAACTCTTCAGGGACTAAGGAGCTGCTATTTCTCCTGGACTCAGGAGGATCTCAAGGGAACTGAGAAAGTGGCAGAAACTCTAGCCACTTCATGCTTCTCTTCAAAGCTAGTCTATGCCTCACTTCACCAGTGTGAACCGTGCATCCAAGCTCATTGATAGGTCAGCTTCAGGCAAAGGAGGAAGGGTAGAGCCTGTGCACAGGTGCAGTTTGGAGATGTCAGCTCCCTTCCCACTCCTCCAGTCACAGGAGCTCAGGTGCCCTACTGGAGATCTGAAACATCTCTTTGCTCCCACTTTTTGTAGTGTTACAGGAGTGTCAGGCCCCACCCTCAATTACACTGTTCCTCTCCTTCTCAGATTCCAAAAGGAGATCCCTAAAGGAAGGTCTGAGTTTGCTCCAGACATTTATTGCTCTATTCTAAGGTCCTGAATTGAAGATAATGTGTTCAAGCTCAGAAAGAGGCTCAAATGCTAGCCCTGCCCAGGGATGCCTCAGACCTCTGACAGGGAAGGGGGTTGGTGGGGGAAGATCTAAACATCCAACAGGACAGCTGGGCTGCCATCCAGCCAAGCCAGGATTGTTTCTTATGTAAATCCCTCCCATCATATGAATATCTGTGTTTTCCTCTCCCATCTCCCTCACATGGGTGCAAGCATTGTAGATTGGATGGGCATTGCAGAGAGCTTGCATTTTCCCTCTTCTGCTCTGAAAGGAGTTCAGAGTCGAAAATATTTCCACTTCTCCTAAATTTGTAACGATACGACTGTCATGATACAAGGACATGCCTCCCTCTGGTTTGTTTTTGGAGCATTTTTTCAGACATCTAAAGATTCTTTGGATCCTGGCAAGATGGCCCAAGGGAGGAGAGTGTAGAGGAGACTTGCTTCATGCATTTCTGGATGTTTAGAACTTTAAAGGGTCTCAGAGTTTACCCCTGTTCAAGTTAACAAGTTAGCTTGCAAAAATTTTATAGATACTTGCAAAACACAGGAAACCTCTGGGTCAGAGAGAAAATAATGTATTACTTACAGCAATGCAGGCAGCCTTAGTGTCTTGTTCATGTAGGATTCCATTGCCCCTCACCAGGGCAATACAGGGCAAATCCAGGAGGATGTGTTTGTGTTACATCTGAGAACCGCCGTGTTTAGAAAAATCTAAACTCTAAAAAAGAATCTTATAAGAAGTCTTGTAGCAAATACTCCTGGCATTTGCCTCAGAAAGAGACATTATTATCCTGGTCAGGAAACACACCTGTCTTCTTCTTCCAAAGGAGAGCCCTCTTTTATCTTTCAAGATTCTTTCTGATAGAAACATCTTTGAAATGCTAGTCTAGGAAAAAAGTAGCACAAGCTGAGTGGAAACATGGGAAACTGCTGCTCCCCGACAACATACAGCGTAGGGTGTTCTGTTTGGCAAATAACTATCCCTACATTTTTATTTGTTTTTGTTTTGTTTGGGGTACCAGTTTATTCAGATCTTGTACCTATCCTAGGGATAATTTGTGTGCTTGCATCTTTTAAAGCTGCATTTGAAGCCCAGTGCCGTCATCTGAAAATAGAGATATGGAAATTAAATGGCAGAGGAGTGCCTCACAAATATCACACTTGAAAAATAGAGAGGTGGGCTTCCCTGGTGGCACAGTGGTTAAGAATCCACCTGCCAGTGCAGGGGACATGGGTTCGATCCCTGGTCTGGGAAAATTCCACATGCCGCAGAGCAACTAAGCCTGTGCACTGCAGCTACTGAGCCCATGCGATGCAACCACTGAAGCCCTCACTCTGTAATGAAGAGTAGCCCCCACTGTCTGCAACTACAGAGTCCGTGCGCAGCAAGAAGGACCCAATGCAGCCAATAAATGATAAATAAGAAAGAAAATAAGTAAATTTAAAAAAAAGAAAAATGAGAGTTGATTGTATATATAATTCAGGTTTGGTATAAGCATTGGGTTTATGTATCATTTAGCAAACATGGGAGAAGTTTAAAGGATCTTTCTACTTCCTATTGCTGTTTCACTAAGTAAACTCTCAGTAAATTTATATTAATCAAGTGCTTCAGCTTTTCATTTAATGATATCGCACCAACACTGGCCTTTTGTTTCCTGTTAATCTTATTTTTCCATATTATGATATTTTATTATTTTTAATTTTTAAGAATTTTAATAGGAGGTTGAGAAAATGCAATGACACCTGCTAGCCAAGTAACAGCTTGAATTAGAATATATTCTTTTACATTCCCTTCTTTTCAGAAAGTATGGAAATGAAAACCATGTGCTTCTGGTCAGGGAAAACAGATAACTGATTCCTTAACTAATATTTGTCTCATATCTCTGTTTACATCCTTTCATCCCTTCAGTTTTTTCTCTGTCTATATTTTGTCTTATTTTCCATCCTTAACACATTTGTGTACATCCAACCTATTAATCCACTATTGGAAATCTAATTTTGTTCTGATTTGCTGATCCTTAAGTTTCCTGGGTTGAATCAGGAGTGATTTTATTTAAGGCTTGTCGTTTTCATTTCAGCATTGTATATTTACTTCAAATTCTAGATCACTGACATGAGTGAATCTTCTAATACCTCTAGGTGCAACTTTCCCTCCCTTGGCCTTGGTGATCTTTAGCATTTTAAACAGCCTGCTGCTTTTACTTTCAGTTGCTTTCTGTTAAGTTAACCATGCTACTTTCAACTCTTAGTTCGTAACTTTTCTTTTAAACCTAATGAATTTATAAGGTTTGAGTTCCATATCACTGGCACTTTTCTACATTCTACTACACTTATCATAAATCATACACTAAACAGCTTCCAGAAGACCCCACAAAAACTGAAATTCATCAAAGGTCAATCATCATGTATAATAGAGCCACTGTAAATATGGTGTTGGTCATGTAACATAAGCACTCTTAATTTAAAGAAAACTTAATTGTTAACAGTTTTAGCAAGAGATAATCTTCCAAAGGTCCTGCACATTCTTACAAGTATGGTGAGAATGGAAGCAATGGACTGGTCACTCTTTATATGTGCCATTTCCCAAGGAAGTCTTGTTGTAATACCTTCCCTCCAAAGAGCAGGTTTCCTACACTGACCTCAGCTCAGTTTTCTTCTCCTATGGTACAGTTCCTCTCTGTGCATGCAGTCCCCCATCTCAGCCCACCTGTTTGCCTCTAGGGGTGGAGGACATGAGGAAAGAGCACTAACAGGAAACTCTTGCTACAACTTTTGTCTTGAGTAGTAAAGTTACTTGTCTTTGACGCAGGTGTGTTGTGTGTTATGTCAGCATGCATAAACATTAACTGACTGTGTTTTTTTGCTTGTAATTATGGTAAAATCTTAGACCTTTCACAGTTCTGTTTAAAAATATATAATATTTGTTAAAAAATAAGTGAGAGCTAACTATTGGAAGTTTGCATAAATATTTATAGCTATTTCATTTTTATTCAATGAAGCATGCAGTTTAATACTTATTTAATGGGAATATATATACTGAAACCAAGAAATAATCTTTATTAGTTGTTACTAATCCAAAATTGGAACAAGAAAACTTTAACAGGCTGTTACAGATAACTTTAGAAATTACTGAAAGTAGTAAAAATACAATTGAACAAAAAAGTTCAATTTTACAAAATTATGTTTATATGCATCACCAGTTGCAAAAGTAGCCTCAATTTCTTTTTTAAATGTTGAAAAGTACTTAATTAGTAAAGCAAATATCTGAATTCAGAATTATGTAATGCTTGTGCAGATGGTGAAATTCATGAAGTGAAATGATAATACTTTGGGTGAAAATGGTCTTTTTATTGTTCTCATCTGCAATATCAAAGTACTTCTACATGATAGTGACTTTTTCAATATTCATAATCATTTTTCCCTAGACAATAGTACTAAAATATTAAACAAGTGAATCTTTTCTATAAATTTGTTGAATATTAATAGATGAAGAAATGGAAGATTCAAGTTTTCAAACTTCTAGAGCTGAATCAGAGATTCCATAAGAAGCAAACTAGTTTTACAGTGATTTTATTTTAATAAAATAAAATTGTCCTCTGCACTGGCATCTGATTTTTAAATTTTTAATAATATGTATTCATTTTAAAAATATAATGGTACAAAGGAGAATGTTAAAATGACCTATTATTTCTGATAATCATTCCAAATATTAAAACTAGGCATGAATTTAATGCATGCCAAAGGTAAGAGTAATCAACCAATCCACTAACGTATAAAATAAAACTGAATGTCATCCCAAGGATTTTAATCTCACTAATACTTCTTCCCAAATATATTATTGAAAGCATTTTCTTGCTTATCCTTCCAGAAAAATATTTTTAGCTGCTGATATTATTTTTATAATATAGTTCCCATGCCTGCACTGATTGTATAACCTCATATTTTTAACATTTGCAGTCATTTGTTGTATGAATGTAACAAAATGTAATAATTAGTCCTCAATTAATTAGCATTTGTTGGTTTTAGTCCCCAGCCCCACTCCAATACACGTAGTATAAACAAATGAATATTCTCTTACATATATATTGATGTACTTTTTCAAATATACTGGTGGCTTAACTTTTTAGCACTGAAATTGCTGAGTAGAGGCTGTGCATATTTTTCCTAAAAATGTGAACAATTTGTATTTCCATTCCCAGTGGGAGTATGTATTTTAGCAGAATATGATTGAAACTTGGTGTTGAGATTTCTATATATCTCCTGCTTCTTATATTACTATAACTTATTTATCCTATTGACCAGTCTATTAATACACTGAGAAGACTAACAAATATAAAAGATTTTTGAAATACATAACATTAACTAACTGGTGTTGGAATATTAAAGCAGCCTGAATATTTTGTGGAATCTAGGTAATCAACTTCTTGGTAGCTAGAGTTTTTCACAGGAATAAAAAATATATACTGTTACTCAGCTATAAAAAGGGATGAGATGGAGCTATATGTATGTAATGAGGTGGATAGAACTACAATCTGTCATACATAGTGAAGTAAGTCAGAAAGAGAAAGACAAATATTGTATGCTAACTCACATATATGGAATCTAAAAATGGTACTGATGAACTCAGTGACAAGAACAAGGATGCAGATACAGAGAATGGACTGGAGAACTCGAGGTATGGGAGGGGACAGGGGGTGAAGGGGAAACTGAGAAGAAGCGAGAGAGTAGCACAGACATATATATACTACCAACTGTAAAATAGTCAGTGGGAAGTTGTTGTATAACAAAGGGAGTCCAACTCGAGGATGGAAGATGCCTTAGAGGACTGGGGCAGGGAGGGTGGGGGGGACTCGAGGGGGGGGCGTCAAGGAAGGGAGGGAATATGGGGATATGTGTATAAAAACAGTTGATTGAACCTGGTGTACCCCGCAAAAATAAAAAATAAAAAAAATAAAAAAAATATATACTGTTCAGTGTGATCTAAGTTCTGTAAAAGATGACATTGTTGATGAAACCCTACATTAGAATATTTGGAAATTCAACCCTAAATATGGAAAATACATTAATAGCATTGTACATATGTAATTATTTTGCAATATAGCATTCTGAGTTTGCCAACTCACGTTTCCTTTTGATTTTTATTGTTAGCTACATATTCTATCCTTATATTTAGCCAAATAACTTAAATCCTTAGAGATAACATGCTATATCCCTGAAATGTGGAATTTCATAAAAACATATTTTACTTACATTAAAGAATAAAATTTAAATATATACATACTACTGTTACAAAGCTATATTTGCCTTGCATTTTTCTGTTGCTTTTGATGTATTACAATTGCCATTATTATATGCATGTCACTTATTTTGAAGATAAATAACCTTTTCTTTTAAGTCTGTATAAATATACCAACATGATGGCATCTTAAAATCAACCACACTGACCCTAGGTACTACAGAATGTATTATCCCAGTCATATAACCTCAAAAGTTTCACAATTCTATTGCTTCAAAAGATAAAATGGTACTTGCTTTCAGAGCACTATTCTGATTTTTATAAAATCTAAGTATTTGTAATATTGTAACAGGAATTTTAAACATCAAAATAACATCCTAAATATTTAAATATGCATATGGACTTTATTTGATATTCTCTTTAAATGTGGGGTAACAGAGGGGCCGCTCTACCAGAGAGTTAGACACAGAGCTTACTGCTGGATCTCAGACTGTGCTGGTTCTGCATAAGACTGGGCCTGCTCAGCAGCTCTTCTGTCTCATACACGGCACAGCCGAGCTTCTATACGATCACATCACCATGCATGTGGTGAGCTCTTGGATGCTCGTACACATCTGAACACTGTTACTCTGCACTTGAAAAAGTCATTGTAAATGGATATTTTTGCTAAATTCCCATCCCATGAAACATTAAATAAGTGTTTGAAACAGGTTGCATATACTTCCAATGTATGTATAATAAAATATTTAAACCTGCTTTAAAATTCCCAAGTGATAAGCAAGTAAAAATTATTTTAAAAAAGTAAGATTGATAACATGATTATATGAAATAGGATTGCTAAAATTATGTGAGGCAGAAACAAATACCTTTGAAACCTACTTATCAATGAATATGTAATTAAATACACGGGCTGCTTTGTTTGGGAATCCGTGTGAGTGTGCACGCATGTGCACAGATGCATATCCGTATCCATTTATAAACTGTCTTTAAAAATTACTTAATCCATAAATTTTTAATCCCTGTCTTGAGCTAACCTCATTTTAGTCATCGTTCATTTTCTACTGTTGCACATAACAGCAGGCAAAAAGACTAAGAGATTATAAACACTAAAAAGTCGTGCCATAAACATCAGTTCCCCTAATGAGCATTTGAACCAAAAAATGAAATATAAGGGATAGTGCTTTCAGGACTACAAACTAGGCAGCTTCTAGTTTTGCTTTCACAGCAGCATAGTTTTAAAACCTTTTAAAAACAAGATCAACAGAGCTATCAGATTTGAATTACAGTGTTGCAGTTCTCTGATCTTCTCTTCATAGGCCTGCAAGCATTCACTTGGTTCATCACACAAATATGATCATTTTAGATGTTCAGTCATATGGTATGGTGAACATAGACTTGAATCACTTTCTAAGAAGTCAAAATCTATTTATGAATATATACTAAATCATATTTCACATGCTACAAATAGCACACAAGCATTTTCTTTCATTGTTTTTTTTACAATAATTGTACTAAGTAAGCAAGGATTTAAGAGTATTGGAATTGAAACTGAGACTAGGCAGAAGGGAACTAAGATTTACTGAAATCCTTTTCTAAGTTGTTTTACTTACATTTTTCTAAGTTAAGCTAACTTTGCTTATATTTTTTTCACCTTTTTAGAATTGGTTAAGTGGTTTGTTCATAGTCTTAGAGTTAAAAAAAAAAACTCGTAAAATGGAAAGATACTATTTCTACTGAAAAGGTAAAATCACATGAAAACCAAACCCACCATTACATTAATACTGGCAAGAAATTAGTCTCTTTATATAATTTAAAAACTGGAATTAATATTAGAGAGTTGGTATAACAACTATAATAACAATAAAAATTATAAAAATAATGAATTTTAAAAGCTTTTATTTATTGAGCCTTTTCTATATTCCAAACACTTACCTTCCAGTCTTTCATTTCAGAAAAACTTAAACATCTTAGAAGATTATCCTAAGGGTCATGAAAAGTGGGATATTTGGGGCTGTGGGATAGGAATGTGGGGGCTGAATTTTCCACACAGATATATTAGAAACAGAAAGAAGGGAAAGTTTCCCTTAAAATGAAGAAGGAGACAAGTTGGTTCTGTTCTGTGTGCTCACCTTCCTTCAGTCATTCAGGAGAGGTAAGACATGATTTTGTGGTACCCTCTGGAAGTTTGGACCCCATACCTTAACACTAGTCTTTTCAAAAAGGTTCCTGGCTCTTCCATGATGATTCTTAACATAAAAGCAATAGAAGTGCAGTAACCACTGTGGGTAGAAGATCAAAGGGGCTTTCTCTAACTGTGCGATGAAGACCTTTATACTAACTAGTGGGGTGGGAATATCCAAGGAGCCCCCCAAATAGCAGATTAATTTCCTGTTAGATAAATAGTATGGAAAATTGGGGTCAGATTTATTCTGATTTTTTACCAGATCAATTAACATAGCAGTGCTTCTCATTTTTTTTGGAGTAATATTAATTAGTGATACGTATGTATAGAGCAATTTAATAATAAGAAAGCTATGTTTTATGTATTTTATCTCCTTCAATATCACAAAAATCAGTACCTCTTGATGAAGGGGAGATATGTCTTCCACTCATCCATTTACAACTAAATATACTGATACTTAGTGATGTGAAACAATACAAAGTCATCCTCCACCCTTCTCTGATTTTATGGTGTGAAAAGTGACAGAACCTCACTGATCCTTTGTGCTGATAGGAAAGAATAAGAGAGATTTTTTTTTTTTGTGCATGTGGTTTATTTTTAATGATTTTTAGTAATGACATCTGTGTCTTGCATCTCTTATGTACTGTTCTATTTCTACACAATAAACACTAAGCACTTTTATATGATCTAAGCTAAGCTCTATAGACACAAAAATGAATAATTCATTATGTTATCCTCACTCTATATGCTTTCATAATTGAACTTTGTATTTCATTAAATTTCAGTTAGATTTGTAATTATAAGTAAGTTTGCTCTCATTAAAGTGGAAAGCACGTATATTAACAGAAACATAGGGTAAGTGAAACACTAATTGATGGAATCATGTAAAGGTGGTAATAAGGATTAGAAGAACACGTTTCAACTCAAAAGAAATAATATGAATATAATAAAACGTCTTGTTGCTAGGCATAAGAACTTAGTATATAACATCAAAACTGCATTGTCTTTTCAATAGAAAACAAAGGAAGATAATGTTGGGAATACCTTTTAATTGAATGAGGGGAGTTCGATCCAAGAGGTTCAAAAATTCAAAATTTAAATTAAATAAATAAAACTCCAGAGTATTAAAGAAAAATAGATAAAAGACAAGATTTATATACTTATAATTATATTTAAAATATCATTTTTGTTTTATATTTGAGAAGGAAACTATTATGATAGCCTATTCAAAGTTGAGAGGGGCCATGGTAGCTAATATGGAACTTTCAAGAGGAAAAGAAGAGCAGATTAAATAAAGTAAAAATAAGACATGTAATCTATGTAACAGAAAATAGTTTTAATTATTTCAATATGAGAAGACTTGGCATTTGTGTTAATATCAGCAAGAAATTAGTCTTCTTACATATTTTAAATACTAAAACTAATATTGGAGATTTGCTATAACAATAACAACAACATAAATTATAGCAATAACAAAATTTTTTAAAAGCACTTATTTGTTGATCTTTTCTATATCCCAAACTCCTACCTTCCTGTCTTTAGTTTCAGAAAACAAAACTTAAACATCTCAGAAAATTGTCCTAAGGGTAGTGAAAAGTTGGGTATCTCGGGGTGTGGAATAGGAAGGTGGGGGCTGATTTTCCAATGCAGTGCATTATAAAAATGAGCCTGGCTAAACTAAAAGCAGATTGCAAAACATCTATGCTTGTCCTTCATATTTGGGATGCAAGTGTGAATACCAAAATAACATGTTTTACACAAGAGCGTGTGGAATTTACACTTCCAGACTCTCAAGATCTGACTTGCTCAAAGCTGAAGTTGGGATTCTGATTTCTTTGTGGGTGGACCATATATTTATGCCAACTTCTCTGACTCATTCCTTGCTTTGACTTTAACCAGGCTCATTTTTCTCACAAGTGCCAAGCCTTCTCATATCTAAGTAATTAAAACTATTTTCTGGTATGTAGATTACACATCTTATTTTTGCTATTATTTAATTTGTTACTTCTCTTAATAACAAGAAACACTTTTGCCAACTATCACCTTTGTTCTAAGATTTTTCAGTACACGTTGACAGCCTTAGCTGTTTAAGACATTCATTATCAACTCTGGCTACACTTGAGAGCCAGGGGCAGATAGAACTCGAGATTCTGATCCACTAGCCCTGCGAGGGTGTTTGGGAATCTGAATTTCTTTTTTAATCTTCATTGTGATTGCAGTGCACAATTAGGTTAAGAAGGCACTAGTGGGTAGTTATTAATATTCCACAAGTAGCAACTTGGCAGCAATGTTCATTTGCAATTCAGTGGAATTTAAAGGGTTCATTACTTTGTCACTCTCACAGTAGACAAGAATGCTATACCAAAGTGGAGTTAATTAACTTATTAGAGGTTATAAAATGCTATACTAGGTTTTATAGTTGGCCAATCTAGTCCAGGCCTCTGACCGTGCAGTTGGCAATAGAAATCATCCCTGGGGAATTTTTGTTTAACTTAAAGGAGTTAATGATTCTTTTCTTTTCCCCTCTGGCCCAGTAGTTAGTGCTTTTTCTCAAAGACTGTGGGAAAGAGGGAGGACTGTTCTGTTGCTTCTCCTGGGTAGGGGTGGGGTCTTTCCCTGGGAAGGCCCTGCAGGATCCTGCTTGGTTTAATTTCTAAACATAGAGTAGTGGTTTCCTAATGGATGTCTTCTCTAAGAAAAATATAGCCAGATCAAAATATACCAAAAGACAGTTTCAAGATATGTGTTACAGATAATTCAGAGCCAGGACAAATAAAGTATAATATATGAGCATGTGTACATTTTTAAGTGAAGTTCAAAATTTCTAACAGATATATAAAATTTGTCTCTGTATATAATTCTCATTATTAAATTTTTATTTTTTAAAAATCATATTTAAAACTGTATTTGTCCTTGAAGGAAAAAACTATGTTCAATATGATTGTTTACATAATAATGTTAGTTTGATTTTTAAAGCATCCTCTTTTATCTGGAGTTAATGTGTTCTATTGTAAAGAGTCTTAATTGTTTCAGTCTAACTGAATGTGGGTCACTGGCCTCCTCCTATGGCACTCATTTTTCTGAGGAATGATAAATCTTTATGTTTTCTTATTGTCAAAATAAGACTCTTTCTTTCCCCCTTTATCTTCTCCTTTCTATACCTAAATGCTGAGCCAAAAGGCAAATTCATCTTCACCACTGAGATTTCCTGCATCCTCAGAAGGTGTAGAGTATGGTTGGGACACACACCCAGCCACAAGCTCACCCACCTGCAAACACATATTCACTTCTTACTGTTGTTTTCAGTAAGTTAAATTCACAGTTTTGGGTACCATGCAAATGAAATTTATGCAAGCTCAGTCTACCTTCTTGAAAGCTATGTCTCACAATGTTTGGTTCTATTTAATTTTGGAAAAATACAGTTTTAAAAAAATCAGAGTAGCTTTCCACAAACTGCATGTGTTTTGTCTCTGGGGTGACAAACCATAGAATTTTGGTCAACTGATCTGAAAGTTTTTATTGTAGATACGTTTTTGTCATAATCAAATTTGAAATGCTGAAACATTTTATGATTTAATTAAATTAACCTTCTTGAGCTTATGTTGAAATCTGGTGTAGCATTTAGATACGATACTACACTGAGAAACAAATAATTTACAACGATGTTTTAAAACTTTTTAGTGGTTTTAGCCTTCATGAAATGCTGAATTCAATTAGATTTTTATGCTGTATGTTTTCCTTTGGAGCAATGATCTTCTCTAGAGAACTGCCTGATTTATAGACCTACTGTATTCTTAAATGTCAAGAGGAATTCATTTATTCATCAATTTAACTGATGGATACTTATTGAGTTCTTACAGCAATTTTTATCCAGCTCTAGTTGCGGGGGACTCAAATGAGATGCTGTCCTTGCCCTGAAAGTCTACTCTGAGATAAGAAATGGGAATCAGGATAGTAGGTCTAATAATAGAACTATGAACAAGTCATGGAAGGGTAGCTGCTGGGGTTGCTGCCTTTGGACCAGCATATTAAGAAGCTGCTGGGAAGAACAAAAGCCCAAATTAACCTTAGTAAGTGTACAGAAAAATTGGAATATCGAGGCAAAAAACCTGGGTCTATTTATGAACATAGGTGTACCATGTATGTTTCTCTTGTCAAACCTTCAAATTTCTAGTGTCCCTGAAAAGGTCTCAAAAAACTAGTAAGAGGAAGGTGAACTATCTCAGTCTTCACTGTTTATTCTGCAGCATTTGGAGAACAGGTAATGGTTTACTCTATTGGAGCAGAGAGATTCTGAATCTTTTCAGTGCAATCCCCCCCAACCCCATCTCCAAAGCTTGCAGCCACCTTTGGAAGAAGAGGAAGGGACAAATTCCTGTTAATGGCCAAGCTACAACCAGGGAGCATCCTGGCCTTAGTCCTGCCCCCTACCTGATACCTAGATTCACCCCCTCAGAGGCAGGGATGGAATGGAAGATCCTGCACCACACATTTATTTTAGAATATTATAAGCAAATTAATATACGGCTTTTACATCATGGTAATAAATAACAGTAAAAGAGAAAATATACAAAGCTGATTGACTAATGTGCACAAAATATTTCATCTCTAATTTTAAGTTGTTTTATATTCTGAAATACTCACGGAACATTAATCATTTTAATAATATTAATTTTTATCAAGTACATTGAAAATTAGAATATTATTTTGCTAAGGATAAAAGTAAGCTTATAATGAAAGAAAGCATTTAAATGATAAAATAGCAGATATTAATTATAATATTGAAGTCATTAGTAGATTATTTTGTCAATGTTAATTGATTTTGCAAAAGGAAAATATATATATTCTGTTCATTCATAACTTTTTATTTAAATAACAGGTTTTGTTTTCTACTCTGCCACTTGCTTTACTTCTCCTTATTTTGCATGGTATTTATTGGGTTCTGCAAAACAATATATATTTTACAGTCACTCAATAAAATAACTGTTCATTCTCTTAATACCCTTTTTCAGTTAGGTTAATTGTTAATGTATTAAATCTTAACAGCTTCCTCCCTCAGGAAATATAATCAGTTGGATTCATGTGAACACATATTGAAAGCTCAAATATGGGCTGATGGAATGGTAGAAGTTGACTGATTCCTATTTTAAAGATAATATTAAGGAATATATTTTTTAAAAATTACCTGTGATATTTAATCAGAGATTCAACTTTTTTGTTACACTCTTCCTTTTCATATCCAATGTGAATTCATGTACTAATTTTACAATTGATGATGAAGATTATGGATGAGTTTACCACCTAAAGTATGAACTTGGGAGTAGGATAAATTGAGAGACTGGGCCTGACATATTTACACTACCCTACATAAAACAGATAACTAATAAGAACCTGCTGTATAGCACAGGGAACTCTACTCAATACTCTGTAATGGCCTATATAGGAAAAGAATCTAAAAAAAAAAGTGGATATATATATATATGTATGTGTATATGTATAACTGATTCATGTTGCTATACACCTGAAACTAATACAATTTTGTAAATCAACTATACTCCAATAAAATTTTTTAAAAAATATGAACCAGGTGTTAAATGTCTAATGTTTTCTTATTTGCTTTTATGAGTCTTTTTTCAGATACACATCATGCAAATAATTTGTTATAGTCTGTGGAACACTGGTATGTTTTCTGATTAGTGTTTTTTTTTTACTTGAATATTTTTTCTGAGATAATTATAGAATGACATGCAGTTGAAAGAAATAATACAGAGAGGACCTATTAAAACCTTTATTCAGTTGCCCCCAATGGTAAACTATTGCAAATATAGTTCAATATTACAACCAAGATATTGAACACTGACATAGTCAAGACACACAACATTTCATCCCTAAAAAGACCTCTTGCCATATTGGAGTGATGTGTAAATTATATTGTGTTTTCTTCTTTGTTTTTGACCTCCCTTATCCAATTCTTCTACCTGTCATTCCCCACCTCTGGCAACCACCAATCTGTTCTCTGTATCTATGTGTTGGTTCTTTTTTTTTTTTTTTTAAGATTGCACACATAAGAAAGATTCTCTGTCTGACATTTAACTTAGCATACTACCCTTGAGGTCCATCCACGTTGTCTAAAATAGCAAGATTTCATTCTTGTATATGGCTGAGTAATATTCCATTTTATATAATCATAATGTCCTTATCCATTCATCCAGAGATGGACACTTAAGTTTTTCCTTATCTTGGCTATTGTAAATAATGCTGCAATTAACATAGGGGTACATATACCTTTCCAGTTAGTATTTTTGTTTTCTTTGGATAAATACCAAAAGTAGAATTGCTGGATCATATGGTAGTTTTATTTTTATTTTTTTGAGGAAATTATATACTGTTTTCCATAGTGGCTGCATCAATTTACATTCCCACTGACAGTCCACAGTGTTTCCTTTTCTCTAAATCCTCACCAACACTTGTTATTTCTTGTTTTTTTGATATTAGCCATTCTAACAGGTATGATTTGTCACTGTGTTTTGATCAGCATTTCCCTGATTATTAAAGATGTTGAATATGTTTTTCATGTACCTTTTGGCAATTTGTTATGTCTTCTTTGGAAAAATGTCTATAAAGGTTTTTTTTAAATCACATTTTAAAATCACTATTTGGGGGATATTTTTGCTATTGAGTTGTATGAGTTCTTTATATATTTTGCATATTAGCACTTTATCATGTATATGATGTGCAAATATTTTCTTCTATTCATTAAGTTGCCTTTTCATTTTGTTGATGTTTTCCTTTGCTGTGCAGAAGCTTTCAAATTTGATGTAGCCTCACTTATTTATTTTTGCTTTTGTTGCTTTCTCGTTTGATGTCAAATTAAAAAAATTATAACCAAGACCTATGTCAAGGAGCTTACTACCTGTTTTCTTCTAGGAGTTTCATGATTTTAGGAGTTATGTTCAAGTCTCTATTTTGAGTAACTTTTGTGTACAATGTAAGATAGTGGTCACGTTTCTTTCTTTTGTATGTCGCCGTTGAATTTTCCCAACACTATTTATTGAAGGCACTGTCCTTTCACAATTGTATATTTTTGGCTCCTTTTTCATAAATTAATTGACAATATATATGTTGTTTTTATTTGCATTTCCCTGATGACACATGAAATGGAACATCTTTTCATGTGTTTATTTGCCATCAATATGTCCTGTCTAGTTATGTGTCTTTTATGGTCTCTAGCCCATTTTTTAATTGGGTTGTTTTCCTACTGCTGAGTTTTAGAATTCCTTGTATATTTTGGATAACAGTCCATAATTAGATATGTTTTTTGAAAATATTTTCTCCTAGTTTGTGGCTTGTCTTTTCACTCTCTTGACAGCATCTTTCACAAAGCAAAATTTTTTATTTTAATAAATTTCATTTTATCAATTCTTCCTTTCATGAATCATATCTTTAGTTTCAAGTCTAAAAATCTATCACTGGGACTTCTCTCATGGTGCAGTGGTTAAGAATCAACCTGCCAATGCTTGGGGCACATGTTCATTCCCTGCTTCAGGAAGATCCCATATGCTACGGAACAACTAAGCCCATGGGCCATAACTATTGAGCCCATGTGCCACAACTACTGAAGCCTGTGTGCCTAGAGCCTGTGCTTTGCAACAAGAGAAGCCCCTGCAGTGAGGAGCCCATGCACCACAATGAAGAGTAGCCCCTGCTCTCCTGCAATTAGAGAAAACCATGTGCAGCAACAAAGACCCAATGCAGCCAATTAATTAATTAATTAATTAATTAATTTTTTAAAAAGCCATTGCCAATCCCAAGGTCATCTAAATTTTCTCCTATGTTATCTTCTACAAGTCTTATAGTTTTGCATTTTACATTTAGGTCTCAGAACCATTTTGAATTAATTTCAGATGTGAAGGGTGTAAAGTTTGTGTCTAGATTCATTAGTTTTGCATTTGTTCATGCATTTTAACACTTTAACACTGTTTTTTGAGAAGACTATCTTTCTTTCATTGTAGTGTCTTTGCCCCTTGGTCAACATCAGTTGGCTATATTTATGTGGGCATATTTTTGTGCTTTATGTTCTGTTCCATTGATCTATTTGTATTTTTTGTCTTTTTTCCCCCTAATGTCACACTCTCTTGATTACTTTATCTTTACAGTATGTCTTGAAGTCAGCCATTGTCAGTGTTTCAACTTTGTTTTCATTCAATATTGTGTTACTATTCTGGCCCTTTTGTCTCTCCATATAAGCTTTAGAATCAGTTTGTCAATATACACTAAAGAAGTTGCTGGGATTTTGATTAGGATTGCACTGAATCTATAAATCAATAGATCAATTTGGGAAGAACTGATATCTTGATAATATTGATTGCTTCTATACAAGAACATGGAATATCTCTCCATTTATTTAGTCCTTCTTTGATTTCTTTCATTAGAGTTTTGTAATTTCCCCCATATAGATCTTATACATATTTTGTTAGATTTATAACTATTTAATTTTTGAGGTGTTAAAATAAATGGTATTGTGTATGTGAAGTTCTACTTATTCATTGCTGGTAATTGACTCTTGAATATTAATGGTGTATTTTATAAACTTGTTATAGTAGCTTATAAATTCCTGGAGTTTTTTGTTGATTCTTTTGGATTTTCTACATAGATGACTGTGTCATTTGTGAACAAATACAATTTTATTTCTTCCTTTCTAGTCAGTAAATTTTTAATTATTTTTCTTCTTTTATACATTAGTTAAGCTTTCCAGTACAATATTGAAAAGGAGTGGTGAGATGGAACATACTTGCCTTGTTCCTGATTTTAGTAAGATAGCTTTTAGTTTTCCCCCATTAAGTATGGTGTTTGCTATAGGTAATTTTCTTTATCAAATTGAGGAAGTTTCCCTCTATTCCTATTCTTCACATTATAGTAATTCTGATCCTACAGAATGAGTTAGGAAGTATTTACTCTGTCTCTAACATCTGAAAGGGATCTAGAGAATTGGTATAATTTCTTCCTTAAATGTTTGGTAGAATTCACCTCTGAACCCATCTAGGCCTGATGCTTTCTAGTCTAGAAGTTTATTAATTATTGATTCAATTTGGTATAGATTTTAATATTCAATCTTCATAAGATAGTTTTTGTCTGAAATCATGTTAATAATATGGAACATGCATTTTTGTTTACTCCATTTTTAACGTTTAATGGAAGCAAAATGATCATGGATGTATTTTATAATTTAGTACCAACAAATACTTTACAATGTTGATATATTATTAACTCTTTAGGTAATTGGAAAGAAAGTGGTAAGAGTAAAAGGATATTTTTTAATTAAAATCTTAAGTACTTCATAAACCCACGCACTTATAAACAATTAATCTTCAACAAAGGGGGCAAGAATATACAAGGGTGAGTCAAAAATTATCCACACTCCGGTTATATTAAAACTTCTGTTGGCTGCACTGTCTTATCAGCACTTTCCGTTCAAGGCTACTGTCTCCCCAGTCACTGCTGTGCAGGTGTGAACATGTTACATCAGTTCATTTGGAACTGTGGTGCAAGCAAAAATGGATGCCACACTTGTGATTTGCATGAAAGAAGAGAGATGTGCAGTGATTCTATTTTTATGGTCTGAGGGCATGCACATCTGCACACTTCTGCCCACACTGTTGACACTGTGCAAAAACTTCATTTTGAGATGTTAAAGCATCCTCCCTATAGTTCTGATCTTGGTCCATCAGACTTTCACCTGTTTGGTCCCCTGAAAGCAGCCCTATGAAGATGAATATTCACTTCTGATGAAGAAGTGAAGACAGTGGTGCATTTGTGGCTTGCAACTCAGCCTAAAACACTTTTCAATGAGGGAATATGAAAGTTTATTGACAGATGGACAAAGTGGATTGAGCAGCAAGAGATTATGTTGAAAAATGATGTATTTGTCTTTTCTAAAAGTTAATTAAAATAAATTCTACAGCCAGAGTGCAGAAAATTTTTGACTCAGCCACATATAATGGAACAAGACTCCTGTAAGCCAATATAAGCTGTGAAAAGGTCATGAACAAATGTTATGTAACATTTCTTTTTTCCTTGAATAACAAAAATCATTAAAGTCCAAGGATAAAAAGCTAAAAAAAAAAAAAAAAAAACATACAATGGAGAAAAGACAGTCTCTTTAAAATGTGATGCTGGGAAAATTGGACAGATATATGTAAAATAATGAAATTATAACATTTTCTCACACTATATACAAAAATAAACTCAAAGTGGAGTAAAGGCCTTAATGTAAGACTGAAACCTATGAAGCTCCTGAAGAAAAACATAAGCAGAACACTCTCTGACATAAATCCTAGCAATTTTTTGCATCTGTCTCTTAAGGCAAAGGAAACAAAAGCAAAAATTCATAAATGAGACCTAATTAATCATAAAAGTTTTTGCACAGCAAAAGAAAGCATTTACAAAATTAAAAGACAACCTACTGAATGTGAGAAAATACTTGTAAATGATATAAACTACAAGGAGTTATTATCCAAAATGTATAAACAGCTCACATAAATCAAGTAAAAAATACATGAATAAAGAATGGGCAGAAGACCTGAATAGATATTTTTTCAAAGAAGACATACAGAGGGCCAACAGGCACATGGAAAGATGCTCAACATTGCTGATCATCAGAGAAATGCAAATCAAAACCAGAATGAGATACCACCTCATTCTTGTCAGGATGGCTATCACCAAAAAGACCACAAGTCACAAATGTTGGTGAAGATGTGAAGAAAAGGGAACCCTAGTGTAGTGTCAGTGAGAATGTAAACTGATACAGCCACTATGGAAAACAGTATGGAGGTCCTCAAAAAAGCTCAAAATAGAACTACAATATGATCCAACAATTCCATTCCTGGATATATATCTGAAGAAAACCAAAACACTATTTCAAAAAGACACACTACTTACAATATATGGAAACAAACCCTGTTCATCAACAGGTGAATTAATTAAAGAAGATGTGATACATGCATACACACACACAATGGAATACTACTCAGCCATAAAAGAGTGAAATTCTGCTGTTTGCAACAACATGAGTGGACCTAGAGGGTATTAAGCTTAGTGAGATAAGTCAGACAGAGAAAGACAAATAGTGTATGTTATCACTTATATGTGGAATATAAAAAATAAAGCAAATCAATATAAGAAAACAGAAGCAGACTCATAGGTTTGGGGAAGAACTAATGGTTACCAGGCTGGAAAGTGAACGGGAAGAAGGGGGCAAGATAGGGATAGGGGATTAAAAGGTGCAAACAATTGTATATAAAATAGATAAGCTACAAGGATATATTGTACAGCACAGGGAAATATAGCCATTTACTTTAAAATAACTTTAAATGGAATATCATCTATAAAAATATTGAATCACTATGTTGTTCACCTGAAACTGACATAATACTGTAAATCAAGTATATGTCAATACAAATAAATAAATAAAATCATAATTACTTCATTTGAAAGTCTCTATTAAATAATATCACTTAATCATTAATGCTTATAAAATTATTTCTTTATTCACTTAAGATTTATATAACATTTTAAATGGTAGCCTATATATATGATATTGTGTTTTTAAAGACTTCATTTATAACTTAGACAATATTTCAAACATGTTAAGATTAGTAACCTTTGACATTCTTTACCAATAACATCACTTATAAAATCTGAATATACTATATGTCACCTCACATTTCCCTATATGTGCATATACTATATAATGTTTATGATAGCTGTACTATATATGAGATACTCAGGGTTTATTTTCATTTGAATCAAAATGGAACTTTTATAAAATTATTAGGTGTAAGAATTAACTATACTAGAATGAGATTGAATGATATATGGATGTAAACACTGAAAAGAATAAATAAAATGTATTCAGATGTTTCTAAACTCCTGTTTTCTGTGATTATACAAAATAACTTGAGTACTGCTTAAAATTAAAGTAATTCTGTACACTAGACTTACACTGTTTTGAGCATATTGCTATCATTTTTCATGGTGTATAATTTGCAGATACACTTCAATAAAAATGATTTAATAGTTGTTAAATGCACTTTATGCAATGTTCATTTAAAGACTTAAGCTTTTACTGTACTTGTCTTGATTTTCAAACAAAATTTTACTTCACAGTACATTAATTTCTATTATGTATTTTTGCACTTTGTCATTAACATACTTTCATTATTTTAATAAAAAAACTAAATATGATATTAGCTGTTTGGCTCTGTGCTTCAGTAATCTCACCAAACAGCTTGAAGAGAAATGAATGTAGATGACTTTTGTTTTAACTATATTTATTGATTCTAGTGTGTTTAAATTCTTATTTAGTTTTGAATGATAATGTATTTATATGTATAAATTGATTAATGGATTGTAATCTTAATTATGAAATAGTAGAATCTATAGCTGGCTAAATAATGTGTTTTCTTACAAATTACTTAAAGTACAGATTCCAAGCACAGTGCATTCCCCATTTAACAGGAGAATTGTTTTGCCAAGGAGTCCTTTTATCATTAACTGTTCTCAATACCAGTGTAGATGTTAGAAATATAGCTATCTATTTCAAATTAGCTGCATCACAAAATACAATTTCTAAATATACAGAACATCTACAAAACTGTTCCAAGTTTGAAGTGATATATATGTTCTGATATTGTTTCAGTAACAACAGTTGAAAAAGTTAATTTACATTGATACTTAACTGCATAATATTTACTCTTTTTTTGACTAATAGAAATATCCCCCATTGAATAGCAATTAAAATACTATGTTAACTCTATTTTAATGCATGAAGTTATGCAAGTTATAACATCATTTGATAATAGATATTGAAAAAATTTATAGCACTAAAACTCATCTGCTCTTTTTTATTTCATGCTACATAAAATTTAAATATTACTTAAGAAATTATCTTTATGATCTATTTTTGTTAAAAATATAAGCAGATATATTTAAGTTCTGATTTGCTTTGTTTTTATAATACAGCAGCTTATTTCTTTCACAGTAATTTAGAGGAATGGATGGAAGATAGGTAGCTTTCATACACACACACATATATGGTCTTATTCTGGTGGGTGGGAGAAAGTAATGCAACTATTAATTGATTTATTAGTTACAGTAAAACTCCATTTATTCTCATAATTTCTAATTGCTTCCTCATAGATTTCATAGTGTATTATTGACATGGAAAATTTTATGTGTAGAAATTGAGATGTTAGTTGACTGTATACACAGATATAGAGAAGAGTTAGTTTTTCAACCTTAGAGATAAATTTGGAAAAAAGAAAAAGAGTCTGATGCAACTCAAAATGTTTAAAACAGCTATTCAAAAGGAGGTAAATGAGTCACCAATAAGTAGTAATTGACAGTGAAAAAATGAATATAAAAGTTAAATTTTACTGTTTTTTTTTTCATTTCAAAGACAATATAATTTTGATCATGTTACAATGGAGGGTCACATGGTTAGAAGAGAGTCTTTAGAAGCATGCATTACTTAAGTAATCTTGGTGTCAACTATGCTGGATTGCCTCAATACATGATTCTGATAATGTCTAAATGATAATTTTACTCATAATAAAACACACATCATGTCACTTATTCATCCACACATTTTTATTGAGACATAATGGACATATGACATTGTGTTAATTTCAGGTGTGCAGGATAATCATTTGATATATGTATGTATTATGAAATGATTACCACAATAAGTTTAGTTAACATCCATCACCTCACATAATTACAAATTTTTCTTGTGATGAGAACTTTCTAGACCTATTGTCTTAACAACTTTCAAATGTAAAATATAGTATAGTTATAGTAACCATGCTATACATTATATCCCCAGGACTTACTTTATCTTATTACTGGAATTTTGTACTCTTGGATCAGCTTCACCCATTTTTCTCACCTATGATCCCTTGCCTTGGACAACCACTGAGGTTGTCCTCCATATTTATGATTTTTTTTTTTTTAGATTTTATATGTAAGTGAAATCATACAAAATGGGTCTTTATCTTTTTGACTTATTTCATTTATCATAATGCCCTCAAGATCCACCCTTGCTGTAATGAACTATAATGAATTTATATATATGTATATATATGTTGATATTTGAACAAACTAAATTACAGCTAAATTTTTATTTTAGTTATTTGAAATATAGCCAATTAACAATGCTTTGATGCATAAATCGTGGTTGATTTATGTATAGATAACTTTAAAGATTTTTCTATTATCTGCTAGTCTTAGAAACACCTTGTGCTCCTGTAGTATTATCAGATGCTTCATCAATGGGTTTCTTTTTCCCTCCAGCTTCATTGAGATATAACGGACATAAGATCTTGTGTAAGTGTATGATGTACAAAGTTTTTGGTTTGATACATTTACATATTGCATATTAATTACTACCATGGTGTTAGGTAATACCTGCATTCATCCTGTTGTATAATTATATTTCTTTTTTGTGGTGTGGGCATTTAAGATTTAGTCTCCCAGTGGCATTTAAGTATATAATACAGTATTATTAGCTATAATCACCATCGTGCTGTACATTAGTTTCCCATAACATACTTATATAACTGGAAGCTTGTACTCTTTGACTAAATCTCCCATTTCCCCTCAAACTCAAGGCCCTGGAAACCACCATTCTATTCTCTGTTTCTACAAGTTTGGATTCCACATATTCCTGATGTCATATGGTATTTGTCTTTCTCTGTCTGATCTATTTCACTGAGCATAATGCCTTCAAGGTCCATCTATTATATTGTTGCAAATGGCAGGATGACCTTATTTTTCATGGCCAAATAATATTCCTCTGTGTGTGTGTGTGTGTGTTTGTGTGTGTGTGTGTGTGTGTGTACTTTGTCCATATACAGCACCTATATACCACTTAGTGTTTATCCATTCATCCTTTGAAGGACAGAAACTTAGCTGTTTCCATAATGCTACAGTGGACATGGGAATGCAGATATCTCTTCAAGATTCTGTTTCCATTTCCTTTGGATTCATACCCAAAAATAGGATTGCTGGACCATATGGTAGTTCTACCTTTCATTTTTGTGAGGAACCTCTATACTGTCTTCCATAGTGGCTGCATCAATTTATATTCCCACTAACAGAGCACATTCTCACCAACACTTGTTATCTCTTGTATTTTTGATGATAGCAACTCTAAAAGGTGTGAGGTGATATCTTATTGTGGTTTTGATTTACATTTCCCTGATGTTTAGTGATGTGGAGCATCTTTGCACATACCGTTGGGCATCTTTATATCTTCATTGGAAGAATGTCAATTCTGTTACCCAATTTTAATCAGATTGTTTGTTTTTGCTATTGAAATATATGATTTCTTTATAAACTTTGGATATTAAGCCCTTATTAGATATATGCTTTGCAAATATTTTCTACCATTTTGCAGGTTGCCTTATCATTCTCTTGATGGTTTCATTTGCCACACAACCACCATGAGTTTCTAATTCCCAGTCTCAACTTTGTTTTTTTCTCACACCAGTTGCTACATTTTTTTCTTTGAATAGAGTGCTAAATGACTTCGTTCTGAGTAATCCCTTCAATGTTTTTAATGTTCCTCCAGTTTCAGAACAGCAATAAATTCACTACAATAATTGAATACTCACCAAGAAGAAGTTGGATCATAGGGAGAAAAAAGATTTAATTTAGATTTTAATTTAGATAAGATATTGATAATTTTCCCAGGCTCTGGGTTACATGACCATCATTTTGAGAGGAAAGAAATTCTTCATCAATCTCCAAAGAGATAAACAAACATCACAGATATTCAAACTACTTTCAAAAAAGTTATGTGCTCTTCCTTTCTAAAAATACCCCAGCTGAAGAATGCATTGACTTTGCACAATGTACAACAAGACCGGAAAAAATGAAAATGTTTTTGCAAATTTGCACACACCAGATTAGACAATATAGAATACAATAAAGATCAAATATCAGATAATTTAATTGTTTGGGAAGTAGTTGTAAATAGCAATGAATAGGAAAAGAAGATGATCTTTAAAATCTTCAGTCAGGAAATCAAATAAGGAAGAGTATTCTTCCTCCTTTTCTTCTTTTCTACCATTCCCTCTTCTCTCTCACTCTCTCTTTCTCTTTCTCTCCCTCTCTTTCCATAGGTCTATAAAGTTTCTTCCTTTTTCTCCCACCCAAATTTAGGTTACAGATGCAAAGCCATTTTAAAAAAATTTGTAGACAGTTAAAAAGTTTAGCATCCACTGAATTTCCAATCTTTTCAGAGCCTTCCCCTCCTTATAATTATTTTTAAAAGTCCTCTATATTTTTTAATTTTACTTCCCCATTATGTCTCCCAAATTTTAAACACACCAAAATAGAAGTCAATAAATATTTTACAAGAATAGAAATGCATTAAATGTAGGAAACTTGGTATTACATAATTTGATGAATATCTTGAGGAAAAATGTATTAAAGGAAAAGTTAATGCCTATATATTAGTATTTCATATAGTAGTATTTAAATATGCATTTGTTTACATTTTTTTTTGTGCAGTTATACCCAGATATTAGATTTAACAATGGTGAAATTACAAGAAGTCCTAGATTTAACCAATCTAATACAGTGAATACACTTGCAGTTCCAGGACAGATAGATACAGGAGTCAACTTATGCAATACTGAGTTAGAGGACAACTAGACAAACGGTGTGAACTGTTATAAATATCTATGGTGATTAAAATTATCACATTAATAAACTTTAACATAGTATTTAGAGATAACACAAAATATTACTTATCCTTTTCATGTCAAGATATGTTTCTAGAACAGTATTAATTCCGTGGGACACAGGGAGATATACCAGAAATCTATGACAACAGACCTATAACAAAGGAAATTATAAGGGTGGATATAGTTGCTTAAACTAACAATGCTGTACTCACTATAAAAGAGAAATTGGTGAGAGTAATGTTTATAAGAAAAAAATTACAAGTCTTCATAGTAGACAATATTTTAAATATTTGATTGGAGTCATTGTAGTGTATCTCATTAAGACTAACTGGTATCTCTAATTTGGTCATTATTTAGTTTCCCCTGTATGGTTTCTATGAATATTCCTTCTCCAAGGTACCTAAAGCCAGAAAACAGAAGCCTCACTAAAAAGGACTTAAATTATTAAAAGAGAGAGTATGAACTTATATAAGAAGATGTTCAAATGTGCAAGGAGCATCAGAGAAGGTTGTTCTTGCCCTTTCACTTTCAGTTTCAAAGAGAAAGATTTTTCTCCTGAAGACCAAGAGCTGGGGAGGGAGGGGTTGAGACATTGAGAAGGATCGGGGTTTGCTTGATAAGTGGGCTGAGCCAGACTCCTTGCTGACTAATTTGGGACAAGGGTCCCCTGGCAGTCAGGGCACCCAGGTGGTTCTCATCCCAGACTCCCCTGCCACCGAATAGAATTCCCAAGATCCAGAAAGTCTGTTTCATTAATCACATCTGTAATTTTTTAGCCACATGAAGCAGCTTTTTCATAGGTTCAGGGTTTTAAGGCGTGGGCATGTTTGTGGAGAGGCACTATTGTGACTACTATGCATGGCCTTCAGGATGTGCCACAATAACTTTTAGTGCAATTTCTGGACCTTGCTTTCCTCCTTTGTATAATTTACTTCACTGTCTAAACTTCTCAACAGTCTGGGAATTCTCTCATGACTTCTAACCTCCCCTATTCTCTGGATTGACTGAAAATTTCTGATAGTACAAGTCCCCTTTAAATCAAGGCCAAGTAGATGTCAGCTCTAAAACTACTTTCAATTATTTGTGGGTTCTGCTATAACTTGTGGCTTTAGTTCTAACCATCTAGAAATCCCTAAAATTCCAGAGGTGATAGTTTAGAAAATAGATAATAATAATTGCAAAATTGAAAAATGTAGACAGATTTCAATAGGAAGTTTCAAAACAATATTAGTGAGATAAAACAAGTAAAACATGCCTTTGGCTTCAAATAAAAATAAGAAAATGAGTTGAAAGACTGATGGAACTTTATTTATAGTTTTCAGTTATTTTATAGTTTAATTCTGACAAAGGTAAGCCAGGATTATTTCTATTTAACTTTCTCTTTTTGTCAAAAGTCTTAGTGTTATGCACAGGTATATTATCAAAAATGTCTCATACCAAAAAAGAATCAAAATTTTAAATGCAAAAATGCTTCTACATTTGAAATTAAAATTAAGAGAATTATTGCCTCCTCATTTTTCTTTCTACTGACAATAAAAAGAGAAAGAGTTGATATTTGAAGAAAAGTAAAATGAAATTCAATAGAATATAAATAATAGTAGTAAATCTCTCTTATATTTGCAATCCCTTGACTTCTGCCCAAAATACTCAGGCTGTTTATTCATAGATGAAAATGTTTTATAACATGTTTTGTGTGGAGACTGCTCTCATTTGACTAAAAACAAGAGCTATAAACCTATCTCTTCTGTGAACTGACTTATCTGTAGGAAGTAATATTATTCACTTATCAATTTTTTTTTTTAAATTTTATCACTTCTCTGAAATCTAGGTTTCTGAGTACCAAGATACATTCTTACTTATACTCTTTTCTATGGTGTATTAAATACAATGTTCCCACAATTGGATTTAAGCTTAAAAGTTCTGATCTCCCAATATCAACAGGATAGGTTCATTAAATCTGATCCCACTACTCCATCACAAGCACCAAACCATACCTCCAGATTCATCTCCTTTTCATGTTTCTAAACTCAAACCATAAAAAACTTGTCACCTCTCTCCAATCATCTGGAAATTTTCAAAATTGTGTGCCTTTCTCCATACTTATTCTGCCCTAAGATACTTTTCTTCTAGCTTCCTGCATGAAAAAATTTTTTAAATTATAATATTCTCTTAACAGCCTTCTAACCATGATTTCACATCATTCAAGGAAGCATGGAATAGTAGGAAAATGATTGGCTGGCTTTGGGTTCAACTAAATTAGTTTGAAGAACAAATGCTGCCCCTCTGGAGCTATATGACATTGGGAAAGTTATATAAGACACCCTAGGTATCATATCTTTTCATTATTATCATAATAAGTATCATTTTGTAAGTTTTGCCCAAGTAAGGTAAACAATTGGCTCAATGTTTAACTCAATAACAACAACAACAAAATCTTCCTTTTGTACATTGTATGGCGGGTTTTGGGAGTAAAAAGAGGGAATACTTTGGACATCCTGGCACAGATGATACACAAAAAGGTTAGATGCTTTTCTGCCTTAACATTACATAAATAGAAATCAGAGTTTTTTTTTTTCACAGCTCATTAAAAATTTCTCTAGATTTCTATTTTCTACAATCAACATTCCTCTTTCCAACTTAATACCCCAGCAACAAGAGCAACACAACCACCATGCCTGTGTTCAAACAGACACCCTTCTTCATGTGATTTAACAAATGTAGTACCTTAAGCCATAGATACATATTCTATATGAAATTGTAGGGAATAAAAGAAAGATGAAAGTAAATAGGTAGAGGTGATGAAAAAGAAAAGAATAATAATTTCAATGTTGATGATGTACAAGAGAAACAGAAAGTGAGAGTACATTAGAGAGAGAAAATACTTGAGAGAGAGAGATCAAAATATAAGAAGCTACTTGAGATGTATCTAAATTTGATCATGAATTCATGATGAGAATATTTTTTAAGCTCTTTATTGGAATGTAATTGCTTTACACTCTTGTACCAGCTTATGAGGTACACTGAAGTGAATCAGCTGTATTTATACACATATCCCCATATCCCCTCCCTCCCATGACTCCCCCCCACCCTCCCCATCCCGGCCCTCCAAGGCATCACCCATCATCCAGTTGATCTTCCTTTGTTATACAGCAACTTCCCACTAGCTATTTTACAGTTGGTAGTGTATATATGTCTATGCTACTCTCTCACTTCATCTCAGCTTCCCCTTCACCCCCTGCCCCCCAACCCTGTGTCCTCCAGTCCATTCTCTGCATCTGCATCCTTTTTCTTCCCTTGTCACTGGGTTCATTACTAACATTTTTTTTTTTTTTTTTTAGATTCTGTGTATATGAGTTAGAATACAATATTTGTTTTTCTCTTTCTGGCTTACTTCACTCTGTATGACAATCTCTAGGTCTATCCACCTCATTACATATAGCTCCATTTCATTCTTTTTATGGCTGAGTAATATTCCATTGTATATATATGCCACATCTTCTTTATCCATTCATCTGTTGATGGGCATTTAGGTTGCTTCCATATTCTGGCTATTGTAAATAGTGCTGCAATAAACATTATGGTATATGTTTCTTTTGGGATTATGGTTTTCTCTGGGTATAAGCCCAGGAATGGGATTACTGGATGATATGGTAGTTCTATTTGTAGTTTTTTAAGGAACCTCCTAACTGTTTTCCATAGTGGCTGTATCAACTTACATTCCCACCAACAGTGCAGGAGAGTTCCCTTTTCTCCATACCCTCTCCAAAATTTATTGTTTCTAGATTCTTTGATAATGGCTATTCTGACCAGTGGGAGGGGATACATCACCGTGGCTTTGGCTTGCATTTCTCTAATGATTAGTGATGTTGAGCATCTTTTCATGTGTTTGTTGGCCATTGGCATGTCTTCTTCTGAGAAATCTCTATTTGGGTCTTCTGCCCATTTGTGGATTGGGTTATTTGCTTTTTTGGTGTTAAGCTACATGAGCTCCTTGTGTATTTTGGTGATTAATCCTTTGTCCGTTGCTTCGCTGGCAAGTATTTTCTCCCATTCTGAGGGTTGTTTTCTTGTCTTGTTTATGGTTTCTTTCACTGTGCAAAAGTTTTTAAGTTTCATTAGGTCCCATTTGTTTATTCTTGATTTTATTTCCATTATTCTAGAAGGTGGGTCAAAAAGGATCTTGCTTTGATGTATGTCATAGAGTGTTCTGCCTAAGTTTTCCTCTAGGAGTTTGATAATGTCTGGCCTAACGTTGACGTCTTTAATCCATTTTGAGTTTATATTTGTGTATGGTGTTAGGAAGTGTTCTAATTTCATTCTTTTACATGTTGCTGTCCAATTTTCCCAGCACCACTTATTGAAGAGGCTGTTTTTTTTTCCCACTGTATATCCGTGCCTCCTTTGTCAAAGATAAGGTGCCCATATGTGCTTGGGTTTACCTCTGACTTCTCTGTTCTATTCCATTGATCTTCTTTTCCATTTTTGTTCCAGTAATATACTGTTTTGATCACTGTGGCCTTGTAGTATAGTTTGAAGTCAGGAAGCCTGATTCCACCAACTAAATCTTTCCTTCTCAAGATTGCTTTGGCTATTCGGGGTCTTTTGCATTTTCATACAAATTGTAAGATTTCTTGTCCTAGTTCTGTTTAAAATGCCATTGGTAATTTGATAGGGATTGCTTGAATCTGTAAATGCTTTGGGTAGTACAGTCATTTTCACGATGTTGATTCTTCCTATCCAAGAACATGGTATGTCTCTCTTGTATGTATCATCTTTGATTTCTTTCATCAATGTCTTATAATTTTCTGCATACAGATCTTTGGCCTCCTTAGGCAGGTTTATTCCTAGCTATTTTATTCTTTTTGTTGTGATGGTAAGTTGGAGAGTTTCCTGAATTTCTCTTTCTGCTTTTTTGTTGTTAGTGTATAGGAATGCAAGAGATTTCTGTGCATGAATTTTGTATCCTGCTGCTTGACTAAACTCATCAATGAGTGCTAGAGTTTTCTGGTAGAGTCTTTAGGGTTTTCTATATATAATATCATGTCATCTGCAAAGAGTGACAATTTTACTTCTTCTTTTCCAATTTGGATTCCTTTTATTTCTTTTTCTTCTCTGATTGCTGTGGCTAACACTTCCAAAACTATGTTAAATAATAATGGTGAGAGTGGACACCCTTGTCTTGTTCCTGTTCTTAGAGGGAATTCTTTCAGTTTTTCCCCATTTAGAATGATATTGTCTTTTGGTTTCTCATATATGGCTTTCATTATGTTGAAGTAATTTCCTTCTATGCCCATTTTCTAGAGAGTTTTTATGATAAATGGATGTTCAATTTTGTCAAAAGCTTTTTCTGCATCTATTGAGATGATCATATGGTTTTTATCCTTCAATTTGTTGATATGATGTATCACATTGATTGATTTGAAAATATTGAAGAATCCTTACATTGCAGGGATAAACCCACTTGATCATGGTGTATGATTTTTTTAATGTGCTGTTGGATTCTGTTAGCTAGTATTATGTTGAGGATTTTTGCATATATATTCATCTGTGATATTGGCCTGTAATGTTCATTTTTTGTGTCATCTTTGCCTGGTTTTGGTATCAGGGTGATGGTGGCCTCATAGAATGAGTTTGGGAGTGTTTCTCCTGCTATATTTTGGAAGAGTTTGAGAAGGATAGGTGTTAGCTCTTCTCGAAATGTTTGATAGAATTCACCTGTGAATCCATCTGGACCTGGGCTTTTGTTTTTTTGGGAGGTTTTTAATCACAGCCTCAATTTGCATACTTGTGATTGGTCTGTTCATATTTTTTCTTTCTTCCTGGTTCAATCTTGGAAGATTGTACTTTTCTAAGAATGTATGCATTTCTTCCAGGTTAACCAGTTTATTGGCATATAGTTGCTTGTAGTAGTCTCTCATGATCTTTTGTATTTCTGTGGTGTCTGTTGTTACTTTTCCTTTTTCATTTCTAATTCTGTTGATTTGCATCTTCTCCCTTTTTTTCCTGATGAGTCTGGCTAATGGTTTATCCATTTTGTTTATCTTCTGAAAGAACAAGCTTTTACACTCATTAATCTTTGCTATTGTTTCCTTCATTTCTTTTTCATTTGTTTCTGATCTGATCTTTATGATTTCTTTCCTTCTGCTCACTTTGGGTCTTTTTTCGTTCTTCTTTCTCTAATTGTTTTAGGTGTAAGCTTAGGTTGTTTATTCGATGTTTTTCTTGTTTCTTAAGGTAGGACTGTATTGCTATAATCTCCGCTCTTAGAACTGCTTTTGCTGCATCCCATAGGTTTTGGGTTGTTGTGTTTTTATTGTCATTTTTTTGTAGATTTTTTTGACTTCCTCTTTGATTTCTTCAGTGATTTCTTGGTTGTTTAATAATGTATTATTTAGCCTCCATGTGGTTGTATTTTTTGCAGTTTTTTTCCTGTAATTGATATCTAGTCTCATGGCGTTGTGTTCTGAGAAGATGCTTAATATGTTTTCAATTTTCTTGAATTTACTGAGGTTTGATTTGTGACCCAAGATGTGATCTATCCTGGAAAATGTTCCATGTGCACTTGAGAAGAAAGTATATTCTCCAGTTTTTGGTTGGAATGTCCTATAAATATCAATTATGTCGAGGTGGTATAATGTGTCATTTAAAGCTTGTGTGTCCTTATTTATTTTCTGTTTGGATGATCTGTCCATTGATGTAAGTGGGGTGTTAAAGTCTCCTACTATTATTGTGTTGCTGTCAATTTCCCCTTTTATGGCTGTTATCATTTGCCTTATGTATTGAGGTGCTCCTATGTTGGGGGCATAGATATTTACAATTGTTATATGCTCTTTTTGGATTGATCCCTTGATCATTATGGATTGTCCTTTCCTGTCTCTTGTAATAGTCTTTACTTTCAAGTCTAATTTGTCTGATATGAGTATTGCTACTCCAGCTTTCTTTTGATTTCCATTTGCATGGAATACCTTTTTCCATCCCTTTATTTTCAGTCTATATGTATCCCTTGGTCTGAAGTGGGTTTCTTGTAGGCAGCATATAGAAGGGTCTTGTTTTTGTATCCATTCAGCCAGTCTGTGTCTTTTGGTTGGAGCATTTAATCCATTTACATTTAAAGTGATTATTGACATGTGTGTTCCAATGACCATTTTCTGAATTGTTTTGGGTTTGTATTTGTAGGTGTTTTCCTTCTCTTGTGTTTCCTATTTAGAAAAGTTCCTTAAGCAATTGTTGTAAGGCTGGTTTGGTGCTGCTGAATTCTCTTAACTTTTGCTTGTTTTTAAAGCTTTTGTTTTCTCTGTCAAATCTGAATGAGATTCATGCTGGGTAGAGTATTCTTCTCTGTAGGTTTTTTTCTCTTGGGACTTTCAGTATATCCTGCAATTCCCTTCTGGCCTGCAGAGTTTCTGCAGGAAGATCAGCTGTTATCCTTATGGGTTTTCCCTTATATGTTATTTGTTGCTTTTCTCTTGCTGCTTTTAGTATTTTTTCTTTGTGTTTAATTTTCATTAGTGTGATTAATATGTGCCTTGGTGTATTTCTCCTTAGGTTTATTCTGCATGGGACTCTCTGTGCTTCTTGGACTTGGTTAATTATTTCTTTTCCCATGTTGGGAATGTTTCCCAGTATAATCTCTTCAAATATTTTCTCAGGCCCTTTCTTTTTTTCTTCTTCTTCTGGGATGCCTATGATTCAAATGTTGGTGCACTTAATGTTGTCACCAAGATGTCTGAGACTGTCTTCCATTCTTTTTATTCTTTTTTCTCTTTCCTGCTCTGTGGCAGTTATTTTCCCCATTTTATCTTCTAACTCACTTATTTGTTCTTCTGCCTCAGTTATTCGGCTGTTCATACCATCTATAGTGTTTTTAGTTTCAGTGATTTTGTTTTCCATTACTGTTTGTTTGCTCTTTAGTTCTTCTGAGTCCTTATTAACTGTTTCCTGTGGTTTTCATATTTTGTTATTGAGATTTTGTATCATCTTTACTATCATTACTCTGAATTCTTTTTCAGGCAATTTTCCTATTTCCTCTTCATTTATTTGGTCTTCTGGGTGTTTTTCCTGCTACTTTGCCTGCATGGTGTTCTTTGTTTTCTCATAGTAGTCCGAACTTCAGACGTTGCTTGTCCCGGCAATAAAGAGCTTTGAAGAAGACTGTCCAAGCCCCAGACTAATGGCAGAGTGTTGGGTCAAACAAATGCTAAGTCAAGGAAACATATACATACATTAAACACAAAAATACTGAATCCAATAGTACATAAGGCACTAGAAAGACCTGACAGAAGAACCACGGTATGCTAGCAGACAATAAAAGAGAAAACCAAGAGAAATTCAAAGCCAAAACAGAACAAAACAAAAACAAATAAAAAACACCACACACACACTAACACAAATCCAGGGAGATTATGAAAGCTACTAACAAATATAATAAAGAGCAAGAGTACCACCAGAAAGACCGAAGATTCTCAGAATGAAATCAGACAGTTATACTTAGAACTAAAATGAAGACGAAACCTAATAGTAAATACCAAAGCAGTGCATCATCTGGAGAATAAAGCAAGGAAACAGAGCAGACCAATAGTATTGCTTATAAGTATATTAAGATAAAATAAACTAAAAATGGATAGAAGACAGGGCAACAGAAGTGCTTAGTGTGACTGGAAATATGAAAAGAAAAAGAAAGAAATAGAAATGTATAAAAGATAGAGATGAAAAGAAGGTAAGAGAGATACAGTCAGCACTATAAAAAACATAGCTAAAAATAGATATATATAAAAAGGCTAAAAATAGAATAAAAAATGTTATAAAATGTGTAGATCCCTTAGGAGTAAGATCATAATTTAAAAAACAAAACAAAACACACACACACACACAAACAAACAAACAAACAAAACTAGAATGGACCCCAGAATTGACCAGATCAATAGAATTAATACTGATATTTCTGTTTCCTTGGGGTCTCAGCTGTAAGTGTCCTTCTACCCACCTTGGGTTTTTTGTATTATTCTGTGACCAGCAGAGCTTCCTTTATTATTCATCTGTAAGTGCTGGTGTATGGGGAGAGAAAGGGTACAATAGTGGCTCCTTCCCCTGGGGGTGAGTGAGCAGTGGTGCCCTGCCTGGGTCATGGTAGCTTGGCCAGCTCAGGCCAAGAGAGCGATTCCAACCACAGCTCCTCCCCCCTGCTATGACTCCACCCATGTGCCCTGCCTGGGTCTCGGAGGCTCAGTCGGCCATGGCGGTGCCTGTTGCAGAGGGACACCAGCGACCCATGTGTAAACAGAATGTCTCCAGAGATGGGCCACTCTGTGGGCTTTTGGCTCGCGGCTGCAGGCACTTTAGGCCAGCCCCACCTGGGGTGCTTTTTTATCCCTGAGTGTGTTAGCTAGACCCACAGGGGTCCTTACTTTGTCCATTGCAGGTGCCGAGAGAGAGAGAGAGAGAGAGAGAGAGAGAGAGAGAGAGAGAGAGAGAGAGGCTACACCCGTGGCTCCTCCCCTCTGCTTGTGAGTCAGCAATATCAAGCCGCCACTATGGCTGCACAGTTTTCTGTGGTAGGCACTCTCCACTGCAGATTTCTTCCTTCCTGTCCTCTCAGTCCATCTCCCCACTGCCAACAATGTTTCTCACCCTGAGCAAGTTCTCTGGTTTCTATGTTCCAGCTCCCAGACCCCCTGTTCAGCTGTGAATCGATGTCTCAGTCTGGACATGCTGAGCCATGGTGTGAACCCTCCATGTGTTTCTCACTCTTTCCCATCTGCCACAGATCAGCCACTTCACCTTCTTTGAACAGTCCCAAATACCTCCCTTCTGACCCAGGGATATTCCCCATTGGAGAAGGGGTTTCCCCATCAGATAAGGGACGTTTCCCCAAATTCAGCAATCTCCCCTGTTTCAGATCCCCCCTGCCCTAGGGTGTGGGACCCATCTCTTTCCTTTCTTCTCCCCCTCTTTCTCCTTTTTTTTTCCCCCTCTGTCCTACCCACTTATGTTGGGATCTTTGCAGTCTTTTCTGGTGTCCAAGGTCATTTGCTGGTGTTCAGCTGGTTCTCTGTGGGAATTATTGTGTCTTTTGGTGTATTCCTGATGCATCTGTGGATGCACTCCACATCCTTCTACTTTGCAGCCATCTTTCTTCTCCCATGATGAGCATTTACCATTTTCTTCTTCCATTCTTTCTGCACCCATTTAATTTCCTTCAGAAAGTCAGATGTTATGTGTTATTTGTTCCTCTTGTGGGATAATCCAAAACTTTACCTTGAATAGTCTGAACATTGTTGGTCTTATCTATATAGGATTACAATCATTTGACAATTTTTCCTGCATCCCAGAGTACTACCAGGGCTCCATACATACTCCTTACTTTCCCTACCTGGGCAACATTATTTCCTCTTAGTATTAACACTAAAACTAATAATAAACCTCCATGTATCATATATTATGTACCATGCACTTTTCAAAAAGCTTTGCAAATTTAAGTATCAATAGCCTCATTTTATAGATGAGAAAATTGAGACCCAAATCCTAAGGAACTTTGCCCATGGTTACTTATCTGGAATTTGAATCCATGCAATTTAACTGCAGAATTCATGCCATTAACCACTCTGCTTTGTTCTGTTTGGTCACCTGAGACTCATACACACTAGGCAACATTTTAACTTTTTTGCCTACTGACTCACTTGTATGTCCAAAATGGACAAATCTATACTGACAGTCCATTGTATCACCTTTTAGAAACATTTCCCCCAGGGAATAATAACACCTTTTAGAGAGATCTCAAAGTCACTGGGATGAAGAACAAGCTATTTTGTAAGAAAATCACTTTTACACACTTGTCCTTGTATCCTTAGATTTTGACAATGGAAGAAACAATGCCTTATAAATGTCACGTTCAGAATATACTGCATCATAAAGGCCATATTCCAATATCCCAAGAAGATGGTCCCAGCCAACACGGAAAATGTCCACAGTAAGCCATTTTATTGTTCTATGGGACTAGCTGTTTAGAAGATGGTTAGTAGATATATCATTACTATTATGTACCAGACACACGTCAGTGTAATTAAACCAATGCCTGCGAATAAGAAGCAAAATTATATGGGATAGCTTTATTGTTAATATAGAACTTAGTAAAAACTTGGTAAGAACAGTTTGTATATTAACTATAGTGTTAATATAGAACTTGGTAAAAAATATGGGAGGGCTGATCAAAGTATGTTGTCTTAGGAAATGATAGTAGTACCCCAAACTGGTGTTATTCTGGTGAAGGCAATTGCTATCCCTTGCATGATGAGCACAGTTCAGAAAAATCCACCTTTCTCCTGGTGACTGGTTTTTCTAGGGTACAGCAGCATATTGGGAGCTCAGTGTTGGTTTCCACTGCTGGCAGATTGTATAACTTTATGCATCAGTTTGTGTCTTTTGATTAAAAGGCATCCAAAGTTTTGAGTTAGTGATAAGCTTCATCATTGCCCTTACGGCCACATTGTTTCAGAGATGGTTGACAAGCACTTGGATTGCTCATTGGTATCCTTTAAATAAGTCATACTGTTTACTTGATGATGGAGAGCCTTACCAGTAGTGGATGTCCTCAGTAAACATGGCATGGGACACAAACTGTCTCAGATTCTCAGTCTGCTTTAAGAATCCATTCTTATACTTTCCCCCATACCCAAATATTGTTTCCTGATAAATTGATAACTGGAAAAAATTGTTCAGTAAGTGTTTAACCTATTTCTTACCTTTATCAGGGAAAACAGTTATCCTGGTAAACATACTCAGAATATTTACTAGTAGAAGAATAACAGGGAGTCTTTATTCAGTGAATGCATTTGGCAGAATGTGCCTAATCTGTCTGGGAAACTTATAAATAAACCTAAAATTGATGGATTGGAACAAGATTACTGGCTGGAGAATATCAGGTAGGTTTTCTAATAGTGAGATGTAATTGAAATTGTGCCACAACAGAAATTTTATTTCTCTTTAAGCTATATTCCACATTCAACTGCTTAAACATTATATGTAAATTCAAACTGAAATATGTCCCAAGCAAGAGAGAAGATACATGCAATTGAATTGATGTTTTTGGACCTCTTCAAAAGATGAATACTTAGCTTGTGTTTTGCTCTTGCCTGTATTCTTTAAAGTTCTAGAGAAAAAAAAGTATATGTATGTGTATATATACATGTAATTTAAAAGAAAATATGTCTAGTTCTTTCCCTTTCTATAACCATGACAATATTAAGAATTATTTTTACATTATACCAGAGTTCTAACAAGTCAAAAAATAAAGTATATCAGTAGTGAACTACTGATCCAAAGGCTACAGTGTAAGTGCTTTAAAAGCTGCGATTAGGGCTATGTAATGTATGAGAATGTCTATGCATGAGTGTGTCTGTGAGTGTGAAGAAATAGGTGGTGAAGATTTTTAACATGTCCTTGATAGAAAAAGAATGGAAAATAAATATTTCACAGACACTAATAGCTAGAGTATCTGAGTTATTATCTAGTTCCACTTTGCTATCTCAACTCTCAAGCCAGTGCTAATTTTCCCATATGGCTATTTTTAATGTAATTTTTTCTGAAAGAGGTCATGATAAGTAGACATCAAATGGAATGACAGCCAGGGAATAAAACAATCAGTATAGCTTTGAATCCAAAATTTCCCTAGATAACAAAGCAAGTAAAGGTTTGTGGCTCCAGAGTAGATGTTGCCTTGCTTGCTATATTGTCATAACTTGGAACTAGACTACTTTATACTTTCTATTTTTTTTTCATACACAAAAAAATGTCATCAGAAAAACTTTATGGAAAACATGATCCAGTGAAAACAGATAGAATGACCCTTGTTGCTCTTTCCTCAAAGTAGAATAGAATCCTTGGAAAATAATAAAATATTGAAATATAATCACTGATGTAATTAATGGAGACAAAATTACATATTTGTAAATAACATGAACTACAACATATTTTTGGATTGATTAGAACATATCTCAAAAGTTTCTGTGGGAGGTTAGAAAGAGCATTGGAATTTCTATAAGTATGCAGCTCCTAATTGTGTGGAATATATTTTTGTTTCTTTCAGTTTGGAAATAGTTTACTAAAATGTGTAACGCATAAATGGATTTTTTTACTTAGTTCTACCTAAAAGGTTTTAGAATTATCTGGTTTAGTTTGTCTTTTATTTACTTTTATTTTCAAGATTAACTTCATATTAATTAAGATTCTAATTTATCTGTTTTTCAATCTGCATCTGCATCTTGATTGCATTTCTTAAACAGTATCTGGAATGACTTTGTTACTGAGTCCATTGTGGTATGGAGATTGGGGGTTCGATTTTAAATAATGTAAAAATGCATTTCACATATACACCATTAATTATTTAATTAGAACAATTTATGTCAATGTTCATTTTTTCCCATTCATTACAAATAATTAATAGTTGGCCTTCTTCATTTATTATTACTGTCCAAAATCATGCTTTCAAAATCCACACAGAAAGACTAACGCATGCTTCAGCACAGCTACAGTTGAGAGTAGATATTAAACTGAAATCCACTTCTGGTATATTTGCACTGTAAATATTTCATGAAAGCACTTGAAGGAAGATAGGAACGATCCCTCTGTGTCCTGGGCAAGATTGCTCTTCTCAGATAATACCACTACATACAGTATTTATTGGCTTTTATACAGATCAGGAGGGTTGCTGACAAGATGTTGTTATTCTGACTGAATAACCTCAACTGCAATTGAATATATAATGACTGCTTGAGCACATGTGACAACATTCTTTGGAAAAAACAATATTGACAGCATTAGGAGGATTTCATTTTTAAGAAGAAATGTATATCTAGTTTTGCTTATATTTTCAGGTAATACACAAATATGGAAAGTTAATATATGGCTTATATAAAAAAGTGGGCCTACCAGAATCTAAAGGAATCTATTTATATAGATGTATATTGAAATATATTTTAACATAAAATTCTATTTTCATATGATTAACTTTATTTCATACTTATACTATATTAAACTGTATTTACACTAGATATTTTAGTAGAATTTATTTTTAGAGCAGTTTTAGGTTCACAGCAAAACTGAGTGAAAACAGAAACTTCTCCATGTAGCTGCTGCCCCAATACGTGTAGAGCCTCCCCCACCAGAGTGGTACATTTGTGGCAGTTAATGACTCTACACTGATAAATCATTATCACCCAAAATACATAGTTTAACATTAGGGTTCGTCCTTACTGGTATATATTCCATGGGCTTGGGCAAATATTTATACAGTTTTAGTCCTAAGAATCAACACTGTGATTACATATATATGCCTAAGTGAATGCCTTACACATAGTAGCAATGCATGATGACTATAATCTTTAATAGAGCAGCATTTCATACTGGTAAAGATTTTCTCAGATGCTAAGTGAAACACTTTGACTCTGTATTTTTATTAAACAATGTGGAAATAGAGGTAAATCCAATGACCGCATAAAAATTTCCTATATTTCTCATATAATATAAAGAGTAACTTTTAAGTAATTGAGTTTATCAAACTATTTCTATTTTTGTCATAGTTAACTAATCTTATTCTTATTTCTTTATGTTTTTCAAAGTACTTTTTTGGTTTGTCCAAGAAAATGGACTAAGTTTTGGAAAAAGTACATGAATTCTTATACATAAAGAAAAATATAATGAAGATTTTGAAAGCAAAATAATCAAACTCTTTTAGAGTATATTGTAACCATGAATTGTAAAATTTTTTTTATTATCTCACTGGTGATATTTTTCCCCAGAGTCTCCCATATGTACTAAAGATACTTCAAATTGAAGAAAATATCCCTGAATGTATAGTGTTGTGGTATAATAAACATGTTTACAATTATTATAGGTTAAATAACCCACTTTGAAAAAGTTGTAATAGAAATACTTGTAAAATGTATAATAATAAAATTGTTCAGGGTTAATATATTATTCAAAGAAAATTTTCTATAAAAACTTCATTGCAATTTGGGCTATCAAAGATGAAATTGAGAAAAGAACTTTGGAAAGCAAAGTAACCTAGAAACTACTATAATTAGAAATCTCCAATATATTAAAAGAAAAAAATTTTTAGTCCCCTTTTAATTAAAAAACTAAGGAGATTTACATTAAGCATAATATTAGCAAAAAATTATTCAGCTTGACAAAGGAAAATGTAAAGAATATGGCAGTCAAAAGGACATTGACCTGCTGGATTAAATTTAATGAGAATAAAATCTTTAGCAGTTTTAGCTTCTCAGACATTGTTGAATGTCAAATGTTTCTAGGCTTTCAAAATGCTTAGTTCATACAAGGGTGAGTCAAATACACAATAATGTGTATGCTTCCTTGATTCATTAGTTATTTGGAATTTATTTTTAAAAATAGAACCAAAGTGCTGGTTTATTTAAATACATGAGGCAGATATTCAAACAAGTGTGTTCTCTCTTCTATCTGTGGCTGTGATTCCCTAGTAAATACAAAATGTGGGAGAATGAGAAGAAATATGACTACATTTTTGGTTGAAAATCTTATTTTTCCTAAACTACTTATTCATAGAATGAGTCTATTAAATTCTTGAACTCTAGTTAACTTACAGGTGTGTTTTAGTTTAGAATTGTATACTCAGAAAATTATTGAAAATATGGAAGTATAATAGTGTATACTGCCAATTGTGCTGCGGTGTGGCTTTTTCTTTTCTTTTCCTTTTTCAGTTATCACATCATGACTAAGAGATACTCCTATAAGAGTACAACTCTTGCACAGATGCATTTCCCAGGCTGTGGTCTTGATACCATCTCAGCTGGCCCCTATGGTCTTGTTCCCTTCTCCAGCTGGCCCCTGTCCACTTCTCCGCAGTACCTGGCTTCTGCCAGACTTCCCGCTCAGTCACTTCACCATCCAGGTGAAGTCTTGGGTGACATGTCTAAGGCAGCTCCTGGAAAGTTCTCTCCTGCATTGCCAAAACAAACCCCGTTTACTCCCATCTCTGCAGCCCCAACTTTTTTTTTGGATTTGAATCTTGCTTTCAACACAGTCCTGTCTCCTGTGTCTCCAACACAGCTTTTCAACGCAGCCCCTCCATCTCCAGCTGAATCCCACATCACTGCTGATGCTGCCTAATGTTCAGGTGGTCCTGATAGAGTGCTCTCTCATCTGACTTCAGGTATGGAGGAAGCACCTCTCTGGCCTTCCCCTTAACTGGTGGAAGCTACATCCTAATTTTTTTCAAGTTGGCTCATTTGAAAAGCTAACCACTGTTGTTCACTAAATCTGACAGAATTTCTTTTATAATATTGTAGCACATCCTGCATAGATATCCTAACTCTCATAATAGGATATCAAGTACTTGACCCTATTTAATTGTTCTCAGACTAAGATATATTGGCAAAATTCTAGCAAAAACCTGATGACAAACATGTAACATCTTATTACAGCGTTCTAAATGCATATTTTCTCCAAAATTGCTATGATGACAGCACCAATTAAATGAATCACGGAAATGAATAGATTGCACTACATACATGAAAAACACATTTACTAAACGTGTCTAATAAAACATATTTTCCATTTACTTTACCTAACATTAGGTATTTTTAAATTTAAATCAATTAATGTTTATGACTTGTAGTCAGGCTGCATTATTTGATCATTTAAAGTTCCTTATGTAAATTTAACCTATATAAAATTTTCTGTATGGCATCAATCTAAGCAGTTTCCCTTTTTTAAATGTACTTTTCAAAATGATTTTTTAATTAAAAGATATAACAACATTCTCATGACATTAGACTTAGTCACTGAATTTTAAAATATTTTCTTCCCTTAAGAGCCCTATTTTTTGGAGAAGGTGATTGCTAAAAGGCCTGTAAAAACAATACTAATTAACAAATGTAAGTATTTATTTTGAGAAAATATTAGCCAAATATTAGCCATTTTAGAGGTAGTTATGTGGTCCCATCATTTTTATACTGGTATAATTTTTGATGAATGGCCAGAAAATGAGATTGTGGTAATACTATTGTGAAAGTAAACTTTTAAAATAATAATTTGTGGGAACTGTGCTCTCAAAAGGATTTGAGCAATAATTAAAAGCAATCAAAAATATTCTCTGTATAAATTTCTTTTATTTTTTTTAAGTTGTTCAGATTTAAAAACTAGAAACTCACTCATCTTTAAAAAATTAAGCATTACAATTTAGAGAACAAAATATTTTGGCAATCAATGTAGCAGAGATGTGAATCTAACAGCTTAATAGAACCTCAAGTAATTTAAACAGTTTATATAAACCATGTTAAATTTTATTTTATATTCTGTCACATCTTTAACACAGATAATTATATATATAGACACTTACTTGTATGTGTGTGTATATAAACATATATTCATATTTTATGATTGCTAAATCCTTATTAATCATCAAAGAAAATATATATTTCTTTAAATATTTCATAAATTAATGAAACAATAAATACTAAATTTAATCAAGGTTTATTTATTCACTTCACAATCTGCTTTATTTCTACAATCCTTTGTGAAGAAGGATAAAGATAATGAGTTTCAGTGTGAAATGGGTTTTCAACAGGGGGACTAACCTAGTCTGTCACTATTAGAAAAAGGGATTTATGTTTTGCAAATATATTGATTTTCACAACCATTATCTCATGATAGGTATATGCAGCCAGTCAACTCCTATCTTAATTGAGTCACTTGAGCACAAATTAAACATGCACCTAAAATTTGAGTTTAAAATAATAATTGGGAAATACATTAAAATACATATTATCCTACCTTATTTTCTTTAGTAATAAAATTATACAGAAAACTAGTTTGGGTAAGAACACAAACAAAAATAACATAACCAGTGATTTTAGTAAGGACATTCTAAGCAAAGTTAAGGATTATGTTAGAGTTAACCTGGTTGATCACAAATCAGTCAACATTTAATATTAAATACTATGTCTCAAAATTGAGGCTAATAACATTTCCTGAAAATCTAATTATTGTCATAGCAGTTCTTGAAATTATATAAAAACCTTGTCACATAAACTTTAGCACTGCTATTGATCTATTGATGCCCTATTCAAATGAATTTTTTTCAACCACTGTTTCTACAGTGCCACTTCTTTTCAGTTCATGCTTGAGTTTTTTCAGTTTGGGTCATTTGTCCCTCAGTAGACACAGTGTTACTCCAGTGGATTTAAAAGCTGTTCCTTGTTTTATTCTTTCCCTGAAATGTTTTGGCTCTAAAAAGTTTTTCCCAGTGGACTTTGTTGAATGAGATGTCATTTTAAAGTTCATTAACAGTCCTTAATGTTTACTGTGATAAACATTTCATATTTGACAGCACCATCAAATTAATAGATCTCATATCTATTAATTGATATCTTTTTATACTTCATTTTAAAATTTCTTTCCCTATAACATTTATTTCCAATTTATTCTCTTAATCATTGTTTTCTACCCTCAAAGTATTTTTTTTCCCTCTTCATAGGGATCTATGAATTAGACATTTTTTTTTCTATTAGATTCTGGTAAATATTCTTGGAACAAAACTGAATATTTGCTGAGTTCTGGTGATTTCTTTGATCCAAATGATGAACTAATTATTCAATGCCTTGCCTTTAGGCACAAAATTTTAAAAGTTAATTCATACTTCAACAAATATTTCACAGTGGTATTCTTGATACCATGTTTGTGGAGCTATTAACAAAAAAAAATGTTATTTGCCTTCAAGGAATAAAAAAAAATTGGAAGATGAATTTTAACATATACATCTGAGATTATCAGATTATATGTGTATGGTTTGCCCTTGTGATTAAATTTATACTTACTAGTAAGTTAATATTTGGAATATATATATTCATTAGGTTAATTCATTGGTCAGTTTCCTCTTTTTACCATTGATAGCATTTCAAATTTTTAAATAGTCATGCTTTGTTACTCAGAATCTATTTATTTCTCTTTAAATGTACTTAAAATTAAACCTTTTCAAATGTTTCTTCTAAAACTAAAAGCTTTAATTGTACAGTTTTCTTATTCATTATTATTTCACTTTTCCTCTGAAAAAAATAAAATAATTGGTGCAAAAAAAGTGGTATTCTGGGACTGCAAAAAATATAAGTAAGTTTTCTGAATCATTATGTTTAATTATAGGCAAAGGAATTACTTCTCACCCCATGAGCAACAGCTTATGCTAATAATTAATAATGGTTTATGCCTAATAGCTACTATACTCTTCATAGATGCAGGAAAAGTCACTATGGCTATCTATTGCAGAATTAAAGTAACAAGTAAAGAAATAAACCTATTTTTGCCAATTTATTATTGACTGATAGTTCTGATGTATTAGAAACACTGAAGAGCTTTTTTTTATAAACTAAATTATTTGAAAATTTAAAAAATTATAGGAAAATTGTAAATTTTAGACAAGATATATATAGAAATAAAATTATTTTCCTTAAAAATATCTTCATAGATTCATGAAGCTGTAGAATTGTGGAAGATCAAATGGTTATAATCTTCTGGTTTCAAAGCAGTAAGTTTTGGAATACACTTGAACACAAAGTTGTCCATGTTCTCTTTCTGCCCATCCCACCACCCCCCCTTCACCTTTCAATTCAGAAAAAAAAGAAAGAAAGAAAATCCTCCCTTGATAGACACATTAAATATTTATCACCTTGACAATAAAATTAGTTTCTCTTTTTTTATTCTTCAGTGGACAAGAGGAAAAAACTTCTCAGTATTTTTCTCCAGTAATTTGCTGAGTACAAAATATGTAAGCAGTACTAATATATTTTACTTTTAAAATCCATGTACAAATATAAAGTGGACAGATATATATATAAATATGCATAAATAATGTGCCTGCATCTGTTTTTCCAGATAATGTATTTCACATTTTTAGCTTAACTATTTCAATATATAAGAACCCAGGTAAGATAACAAGTCAAGGTCCTGGGTTACACTATGAGCTAACAAGGTAATTTCCCCTACTTTATTAGCCAGGAACTACTCTCTAGATGACACAGAGTTCTCAACACAAATAAGAAGAATACTTATTTTAGCATCCAGATTCACGGTGTATATGTTTAATGTTAATGATAATAAATGGATAATTTTATGATAGTGGATTAAAATGTCAAGACATTATGTAATGGTGCCCTGAATTAGTTCTTTCTTGTTTTGAATATGTATTGAGGCTAATTCTGCAGTATTTTCTCAGCTGAAGAATAAGAGAGGATCCTGGGCTCCCACCAGATGTAGCCAAACATAGAATTTGTTTTGCTTTGCATGAAGCATAGTGGTATTCACTTAAATACTACAGAGGAGTACAGATGGAGAAACCTTAAACAAGGCATCATGTTGAACTTTGGACACATCATCAGAACATTTTCCCCTAATTTACTTTCAATTTTTAGTAGGACAAACATGCATTTTATGAATAAACATTTTTCTTATGGACTGAAAGAAAACCTATTTAATTAATAAGGATATTTAAAGATTAACAGAAATATAATATACATGATCCTCTTAGATTGCAGAGTCCTTCCAGATATTCAGAGGCTCACAATAGTCTATTATAAAATAATTTGCTTAAATATACCTGTTATTGGAAAGATTTTGTTTAGTGTTTTAATTTTTAAATCACCTGGTAGAACTGAATTGAGGTCAAAACCCTGAAGTGTTTTCTTGAAGGACTTTTAAATATTAATATCATGATATTAATTTAGCAGACTGAAAGATGGGAAAATATTTTTGGTGAGTACAATTCAAGAACTTTCAGATTGCTTTCCTTAGGGTCAGACCTAAACTGAACAATTTATACAACTTTACCAATTGGTTTTAGAACAATGATTGATATTATGACAACTCAGAGAGGCTGTGAGAATAAAGTAAAGCAGTTCATTCATCTATAATGCTGAAATTATAATAAAGTGACTTTCTTAAACTGAATGAATTTCTTTGAAGGGATTATAATTTTAAATATTTGGAAACCTCTGAATTTTGAGCTTTCCTTTTTAAGTATTCTTCTAATTATCAGATCTTAATAAATCACTGCAGCTGGATATAGATAAACATCTTGTTCTATAATTTTTCTTTAATTTTGTCTTATAATGAGGACACAATAATTTATAGTATGTCTAAAAATTTTTAATTTTGTTTTATATTCAAAAAATAATCTCAGAATTATCTAAACTAAATTTTATGCAAATATATATAATATTAATTCTTGCAAGAAGATAACCTAATAGTATCTTACTGAATAAGGTTCATTTGCCAAGTGCTGAGACACCAAGGTTTGCAGCAGAGAAAGGGTTTATTGAGGAGGCAGCCAAACTAAGAGACAGGAGAACAAATCTCAAACCAGCCTCCCCAAAGGCAAGGGGCTCAGATTTATGGGATGAAGCTGAGGTGTGGGGAGGGTGGGAAAAGGTTATTGGAGAAAAAAATAAAAGGTGAGGTCATTGTTATTCTGCCCAGAGGCAAGTAAGCTACTTATAAGTCTTCCTTATGGGACGCATGCTCAGAAAATATCAGTGTTAGCAGGAGCTGAGGGTGGAGTTTGGGGCCCTCTGAGGTCAGGAAGTCACCAAGTGGATGCTTATACTTACCCAGATGAAGGGTCAGTGGTCTTAACCAGTCTTAACCAGCTCGAGCTTACACTAGACACAGCTCACTTCAAGTTCCTAAAAAAGTGACTCAGGCAAACACCTTATTGTTTAGTCTACATGATGCTCAGAAGACATGCAAGTCTTTTGTAGCAACAAAGTTAACTTGAAGTAATGGATCTAGCTAATGATTACCCTCGGTTTCAATATCGCAAAAATTTCCTTCAACAAATTTATCAAACAACTACTACTATATTCATTGATTCTTTGCACATATTTCCCACACTTTTTCATCTCTAAAATAGAAGGTATATCATAGTTCAATTAGTAGTGTATTTTTCTTTCTTTCTTTCTTTCTTTCTTTCTTTCTTTCTTTCTTTCTTTCTTTCTTTTCTTTCTTTTTATAGCAATCTTATACCCGTTCAATATTCCATTAACTGTAGGGTCAGGAGAATAGTACCCATTTGTAGTGTAGGTGTAGACATAATCTCTACCTTGCAATCTAGGAGGAGATATAGAAAATTTTTTCAACTAATTGTAGTATTTCTTCTCAGGATTTAGCTACACTATATAGTGAAAATTTTAAACCTTAACTTTTTTTCTTGTTCCATAAAACACCAAATTTACAGTCAGAGGTCTTTAAATTTTGAAAGAGATGTTATGAAGAATGGACAAGTTACTTATATTTGTTGCTCTTGAAAGCAAAACTATAATAATTCTAATTTATAAAGGCAATGAATGTAATTCTAAGTCACAGAACTATCAGATAGAAGAACAGAATGTGTCATCAGTGAAATACTTTCTACAGAGGCTCAGCAATCACTAGCTAAATTTCAATAAGAGAACGTTCTCACTAAGCATAGGGCTGGATGGACCCAAACGTGTTCCCTTTTATTTCAGAGTCACTTTCAACCCCACTAAGTTCTCACCAATTCTATAGTCTGTATCAAATATATGCAGACTTCTGAGTGCAAAGGTATGCAATCAATATTCTTGGGTGTCTAGGTTTTAAAGTATTTTTATTGGATCTTTAGCAAAGGAACCAATGTTTTCTGATATTACAGTTAGGTATTTAACTTTCTGAACACTTCTTTTTTATATGAAAAAATAGTCCTTGTGACAACAAACTTCTTTCATGTTAATACTTCTGATGCTGCTGTGCTTACTTTGTCACCTTAAGGCCTTTTCAAAAATTATATATAGGAAGAGATTTTTGGTAACCTATTCAATTACCATGGTAGTCACTGGGCCTTTATAAGGACTTACGTGTTTAATCTCATTCACAAGAAAAGGGCCTTCAAATTCATCCTTCTAGGGTCTACCACATGCAGTTTTACATAGGGTGTGATGTAGGGTAAGTGTAATATTCTTGTTTGTTTTAAATGAAGCAGCAGAATAATATCAACACAATGAGAAAGTGAGTAATAAGACACAAGCAAGGAGAGAGAATCAGCGATAAAGAGGCCATAACCAGACAGTAGTTGAAGACTGAAAAATGGAAAAGAGATATCTGTTAAAAATTTAAAAGGCCTTCCTTTTGTAAATACATAAGTAATAGTAAAATTACATAATCAGCAGCTTCCCAGAAATATACTCATTAGCACTTACCAATTCCTACTTGCACTCCCTTAGTTGGCAGAAATACACAGGAAAATAGATTAATTTTCTCTTGGTGAGTCTTGTCTGCTTCTGTTCAAAACTATTCATTTGATACCACTGTCTCAAATATTTTAACTAAAAATTTTCCTTAACTATTAATCCTTAACATATAATAGTAAAATACATACATACAATATTTAGTTTATAACACTGTATACTACCCAAAATATTTTAAAAATATTATTGTATTTAATTTTTTCAAGGGATGTAAAATGGAAAGTTTGTCACCAATTGTTTGAGGTTCAGTGAGAAGTTTTATCTGAAAAGCCTATAAGAATATATTTCTCCCCATTTAGTGGTGTCCAGATGGGAAGTTATGTCAGTGACAGTCATTTATTGTGTGCTCATTCTGTGCTGAATAAGAATGAAGAGATGAGTTAGCATGAAAGGGAAATATAGTAAATATATACACTCTAACTTCAAAGAACTTATGATCTATTTGGAAAGTTAAATGGACACACATAATCACAAATATTTTGATGAGAAAATTAATGAAAACATTATTTGTCATAGAAAATCACCACTTTTCAAAGAAAAAGCCATTAAATATCAATTTTAAGGTTATAGTCTTTAATTATAAAACCACTAAGGCCCTAGGTATTGACATTAAAATTCTTATCAGGAGATTTATTTTTAAATTTATTAAACAGAGTACAATTCCAATAAAATGAATAGATCAAAACTGTATATATAAATTTCTAATAGTTTTTCATCCAAGTAGGAGACAATAAATTTTACAAATGTTTGCACAAATATTAGGAATAATACATATGAATACGATATTATTTTATTCCTTATGGAAAGTCAGTATGCTTGTCACTTGACCTAGGAGAAATATCTGCTACATTAAGTGATGCAATGTCAGTGCACAATCCCCTTGATGCAGGAAGCTGTAAAAGAAAATAATATGTCATGGGCTTCCCTGGTGGCACAGTGGTTAAGAATTCATCTGCCAATGCAGGGGACATGGGTTTGAGCCCTGGTGCAGGGAGATCCCACGTGCTGCGAAGCAACTAAGCCCATGTCCCACTACTATTGAGCCTCCGCTCTAGAGCCTGTGAGCCACAACTATTGAGCCCACATGCCACAACTTCTGAAGCCCACATGCCTAGAGCCTTTACTCTGCAACAAGAGAAACCATCGCAATGAGAAGCCTGTGCACTGCAATGAAAAGCAGACCCCTCTCTCCGCAACTAGAGAAAGCTCTCACGCAGCTACAAAGACCCAATGTAGCCAATAAATAAATAAATAAATAAATAAATAAATAAATATATTAAAAAAGAAAAGAAAAGAATGTCATGTTTACCATAAAGTTCCTGAGTTACAGGTGAAGGGGTTCAGAACAAGTCTCCCCAAAATGTGCCATTTTTGCATGAGGATTATTTTGAGCTAAAAGCAGTTGAGATCCTACAGGCTTAAGAGGAAATCTTGCCTCCCTTTTAACTACTAGAAAAATTTTAATTGGGGGGATTCATTATGAGAGTTAATTTTGATCTGAGTGGCACAGGTATGACAGAGCAAACATCTAATTACTAAACATCTTCTCTTCTCCTTATTTTTTCTGCCAATGAAGCTCCTGTCCTTGGAAGGCTCAGACCTCTATTCTATTTTTTTAGCTCAGGATGTTGTATGTACTTCATTTTACCCTTCTGTCTTTGAAACCTTCATGTATGTGGGGGTTCCTGAATGTACAAAATTAAATTAGATTTTCTCCTGTTAATCTGTCTCATGCTAATTTAATTCTTAGACCAGCCAAAAGAACCTAGAAGAGTAGAGAAAAGTTATTTTTCTCCCCAACACTGGAGAGGGCACAAATTGTTTCTTGACCTTTAGATTATATCATTCTTAGCATATTAGCTTAACAGGGCACCTGTAATATATACTGTGTTACAAGCATTGGGGAAATTCTGCTTATGTATGAAGAAAGCTCTAAAATTATAAAGCATGCCTATTAAATACTCATTTTTGAACAAGTTCTTTTCAAACATTTATCCTTTAATAAACTAAATTTTTAATTTATTTCCCAAACATTTAAATAGCAACTGCCTATGTACCAGACCTAGGCTAAGTATTGTAGATACAAATATACAAAGCATAAATATATTATAACATCAACTCCTTTCAAAGAGCAGTCTGTTGAGAGAAATAAGTATAAAGAGATGAGTAGAAAAAATTAAACTTTAGAAACACAAATAGTGTATGATAAGAGCACCTAAACCCAGACTTTTGGAATATATAAAGGAGTATTGTTTGAAAGAGATCAGGATAATAGTCTTAGGAATCACATTTCCCCAATTGTTAGATGGAAACGTGAATGTGGATGTAATTACCAGTCACAGAGACAGAATGCAGCAAATATGTAAAATCCTGGATTCTGGTGGGAGGCAAACATTGATTTACATCTTCTTGTAAATCCATTCTGCGCATGGATAGCCCTAAGATTTTCTCTACTGCATGGTGGTTTCATGTGCTCACAGTGGATTATCAGAAGTGACCTGCCAGGCAATCCATAGGGTGGCAAATGACTTATTTGGTGCTGTGCTGTAAGATACTTTCCCAACAAGGACACTGGAAACTTCGATGAGAAGAAGGAGATCTGAGTTTCTTCCTAAGTGTCAACATGAAATTCAAAGGGAATGTGAGTTGCTGTTGTTGCAGTTGCTGCTATGTTCTGATGTGGGGTAGGGCATGGAAATGTAGAGAGAAGGTTTCATAAAGCTGAGGTTCCTAGTAGAAATGCATGAATTATTATTTCTTGTGCTTGTTATAGTTTATCCTGATTATTATTCTTAATATTATTATGTTTAGTAGGAGGTATGCAGTTAATAACCTAATCCATAGAGCTGCTTTGAATCTTGAATAAATTTTCAGTTCCAATTTCCTTAGGACCCAGTATATCCTCTTCCCAGTAGGTGTGTTTCATGGATATTTTTAATAGTCAGTGAAGTTTACTCTCATCAAAGAAATTCTTTTTTTCCATTTTTTAGTGTGTATCAGTGAAATAAATCTCCCCTTAACCTTTATTAGTTGAGCAAACAAAAATGTCTATAGAACATAGGAAAGGGCTTGATGAAAAGAATGAGGGTTAGAAATGATTATTGAAAGAATACAGAAGACATGTAAGTTGAAAAGATATAGATTATGAGATAGTGCTATTTTAGCCTCTGAATTTCTAGAAGTTTCAGAAAATTTGTTCTTAGTTATTGAATGAAATTATGATTTTGTTTATTTGATAGTACTTTGTATATATCTTTACAATCTCCAAAAAAACCTAAATTTCATCAGAAGTGGAATCATGACTTGATCACCTTCCAGCATTAATGACATTCAGTGTGAGGTTTTGCACAGAGTTTCAATGATTTATTGGTGTTACCATTTAAATTAAAATCTCTGAAAAATTAAGTTATATGTAAACAAGTGAGGTCACAGCTTATTTACAGAATACAGAACCAAACTGAAATGTGATTCTATTTCAGAATATAACCAAAGCAAAATATCTCTGGATTTTTAAAAATAAAAGAGTAGGAACAAGGACATTTTTTTAAAGTATACATCATGCATGTAATATCAAAGTGAGGTTATGGCATATAAATTTAACATATATTTACTTATGAAAAATGTATAATATCTCAGACACTATTGTAGGCTATTAAAATTGTAGTAATGCTATTGTATTGTCCACTGGTTTGTGAATGTTCAAATAACAAAAATAAAATTCAGGCAAGAGGTGGAGGTTCTTCAACTGCAGGTGCTGATGTGCTGATGCTCTAATATCATTCAGAATATTTAAATAATCTAGATTCATAGCTTTAACATATGGTTTTCATGTTTAAACACTAAAGTAATGGTTTTTCTCTTGTCTTTTTTTCTTTGATATGTTTCTTCCTCTCAAAAAAAGAAAAAAAGAAAAAACTGATTCTCTAAGCTTGCTTCATTGATTAGTTTTAGGAAAAATGTGTTTTCTGGTTTTAGGGCAAGGCAGAAGACTCATTTGTTAAATTAGGCATTTGCCTAATGGATATAGGAAGATCAGCAAGATTAAGGTCATGGATCTTTTCTTGTTGTCAGATAATGTGTTAAATAAAATCAAAGGGATGATAAACAAGGGTAATTGCAGAGAAAAGCATTCTCTTAGGGTTCAATCCAAAAATCTTCTAATATGTAAAATTTCAGAGTAGACACTCAAAATATTCTTTAAGGTAGATAATAAGGGCAAATAAGAGAATTATTTTCAGGGAATTAAAACATCCTATTCAGTATTTTTAAGAAAATGATAAATATTATGTATGTTAGAATTCTGATCTATAAATACTCTTAGAGGTGATTAGTAAAGTAATTTGTGGCAAAAGTCAATGTGTTTTTACGACAAAGAAAGTAATATCAGCCTTATTCAGACAAAATAGCATATTAGAATGCAGATATAAGAAAAGCCCAAATTAATAGAACTTAACGAATTTAGAAAGGTAGAACAAGAATTAAATTACTTCAATCACATGGAAAATAAATTTGAATTATTTTGTCTTTAAAACCACATAGCATAAGCATGAAAAGGAATCCTTAAAATCCTTGCATAAGTAAGAAACAGAAAGGATGGTGAAGAGTAAGAACAAACAAAGATACAAAAAAATTGTTTTATTTATAGAAAATTAGATCATTTTGACGGTAGCAGTAAATCAGAACATACAATGTTTTCCGCAAAAATATCATTTGGCTAAGAAATTCTAGGTTCGAAATCTAAAATTAAAATCATAAAAAGTAAATGAAGATAGTCTAAGATTAAAAAGAACAAATGAATTTTGGAATTTTTATACCTATTCTTATATTTGAATACTGATGAAATAAACCATTATTGAGAACACAAATATTACTTAATTTTATTAATTGAAAAAATTGTATTAAAGCTGAATGGGCATTTTATGAAGATTTCAGGAAAGGTATGTATCCGAGTTTTGTCCTATACTTTCTGTTTCTAATCCCGAGGAAAAAAAGACAAATAGTTACTGAATTAAGCTATATACCTAAAGGAGAGAGAAGGATTCAGAAAGCATATGATATTTATCATTTTTCACAGTGGTAAAACTCTCACATAAGAGAACAGTGGTAGTGGCAGCAGTATTATGTATAGAAATTTTTACATTCTATGAAAATGTATTGATGTAGAAACCAGAATTTTACAACTAAAACTGAGGTGATAGTTTCTGTTAGCATTCGTTAAGTTTTGAGTAGTAAATAAATATTATTTGATAAAAAATAATTTTTAGACAAGAAAATTATTGTTATAGTTATATAAATCCCATTGTAAAAACAATAAATACAGCTTGTTAATTGTGCCATTTTATTTCTAGATTATGAAGTTGAAATCAAAGGCAGAGCTAATAAAAAATGTTTCTAGAGTAGTTTACAGAGTTGAAAAACAATGATCGTTATGTTGAAAATTTAAGGCTGATATGCTATTTTTACTTGCCTTTTATTTTATGCTCCATTACTATACAGTTACTTTTTCTATATACTATAGTTTTTCCTTTCCCAAACTGACGTTAAAAACTAAGCTTTTCCCTTACATCAAGAAGGCACAAAAATCTACATTGAATTATATATACTTGATAAAATTAGTATTATTTTAAAGAGGTTTAATATTATTGTATTGTTGTGCTATTTCTTTCAAAGGAGAAAATAATTCATTAGTGAAACTTTACCATCCGAGTGAGAAAGCCTTGCTATCAGAAACTCAGAAGAGATTCAGAGGATTTTAAAAGTTCTTGCCACGTGTGAATTCCTATGAAAAAGGTAGGCACACATAGGACCTTAGAGCAAATGTTTTAGAAAGCACAGAAAGAACATTTGAAACTGGATTATACCGTGATTTATATCAGGTAGAGAAAGTGGTTTTAATTAATTTATTCATTTATCATCTACAATGTTCAAAGCTGTAAACTGGGGGCATAATTTGTACCCAACCACTGATATCTGTAATTCTAACTTGTTTTCATATATTTAATTCAAGTTATAAACAACTTAATTCATGAGATGAATTTCTGAATACATACTTTATAAGACCAATGTATAAATAAATAATTTGGAACATTAACTTATAAGTAACAACATTATTTTTAAGAATAAGAATTGTATGCCTACCCCTACCTCCAGTTACACTCAGAAGCATCTATTTTGAGAATTCCAAAATTTCATTCATTAGACAAATAATTAATATCTAGTGTAGGGCAAACATGGGGGAATATAAATAGTATATAATGAGAGTGATACAAAATATAAAAGAGAAGTAAAAGTAATTTAGTCCTGGGGAATGAGTAATCACTTATCAAACAAATAATGTTTGAACAGCATCTTTAAGAAAGTAAAGGTTAACAAATGGAGAAGGGACACATTTTAGAAACCATCTACATCATTCACAAAGTGACAGTGACAAACTATGTAAAAGTTTGAACAAGAAAAAGCAAAGTCGAACCTTGTATGATGACCTTACAAATCTGAACTGTTATGCAAAGAATTTTTCAGAGATGTTAAATACAAATATATGTCAATTGCTATGCTATGGTTAGTTATGCGATTTCTTTACAAACTTTTTTTTTAAATGAAGATTGATTGATTGATTGATTGATTTTTGGCTGTGCTGGGAGGTTTACAGCATCTTAGTTCCCCAACCAGGGACTGAACTCCTGGTCCCTGCAGTGGAAGCATGGAATCCTAACCACTGGACTGCCAGGGAAGTCCCACAAACTTCTTTACAAAGAAGTGAACTTCTTTACAAAAAGTAAACTTTCTTACAAATTTTTTAAAATTTAGAATTGAATTCATTTCTTTCATTCCACCTTAAAATTTAAAAATACCCACTAACTTCTAAGCTTTAAGTAATTTTGTTGATTGAATACAAAAGTATATGTAAAATTTTAATATATATGCAAATTTTTACCTTTAAAATTTATAGCTAAATCCTAAGAGCAACAATTTGTTAATTTTCCTATGGAAACAAATTTATTTAGTTTTTAATAAAGGCTGATTTTTTTAAATACATATCTTGTCCACATTTGGAATACATAATTCTTTGTCAAAATAATGACATCCTTATACAGTACAATTGATATTTCAAATTTAAATTTTAGTGAATTAAAGAGATTAAATATCCAGGCACATGTGAATAAGATTTTCCTCACAATACTTTATAAAAAGATATATTGTAAGCGAATTTGCTCTATATCATCTGCCCTATATTTTGTTAAGATTTTAAAATACCCACTTTTAAGATAAAATAGTTTAATATAAAAGTTATTTATCATATAGCATATTATTTTGTTTCTTAATGCTTATATATCATGGAATGAATTAAGGGAAAATATGAGGGAAAAAACACTTCTGTATGTTTTTTCCAAATTACCAATACAGTGTGTTTTTTTTTTTTTCCTAATCTATTTTCTTTTTTAATTGCATCTGAATGGCCTTGGGTTCTTGAAGATCTTTAGCCATCACAGTCCATCATAGTGACAGCTTTTGTCTTGTATTGATCCAGATAATCTTGGCTGTGATGGCATATTGGCCTTCAGTGATGTTTACCCAATCATTTTTATAAATATTTAAAAAACAGAAAAATGCATATATTCTGGACTTTGATTGAGGAGGTTGACATTATTTCTTTAGTATTCTTATTGTCTTAAAAATCCGAGACCATTACATTAAATGTGTCCGTATCCAAATACATCTTTTTCACTCTGTTTTTTCCTTTTAGTGAATGAATTAAATGCTAAACTAACCTTGGGTTTTAGACTCCATTTAGTAATAAAGTGATAAGAAATCCCATTCACTTGTCAATTTTCTGCATAACTAAAATAAGTACTTCCAAAATTGCTATTATCTATCTTTTTAGTCTCTAAATTGGAGGAGTTTCTTTCCTAGAACTACCAACTAATTTCTTATCCATTTACTTCCTCTGGCAGCTAAAGTGTCTTATATTTGAAAAGTTTTCCATTATAGGAAAAGAAGCTAAATAGTAATAATTTCCTAGCACATTAAAAAGATAAGAATGTCAAGAATTCTATGTAGATTCAGTTTCCAAATAATGAGCAAGTGAAACAAATGATTATAGAATACTTGATTTCTGTTGTAACTTAATTCTCATCAATAAAAAAAATTGGTTTCTGGTGTCTTTCATTTATCATGAAGTGAAATAATAAATAAAACAAATAAATTTCTGTCTTTTTTTGTAGTTTTAGGAGACCATGGAGAGTTAATTTCTTAATGTAAATTTTAAAAATAAGGAGAGGGTCTTGAAAAAATTATTATTGGATATACAGTCTTTCTCTGCATGTTATTTAGTGCTTGCTTAATGAGTACATAAATTAGTACATAATTAGTACAATCATTGAACTAATATGTATTTTTTTAGTTAATGCACCCAATAACAGTAATGGTGTACATTATAAACTCAATTTTAAAACTCCTTTTTATTGAAAGTGTTTAAAGAACACAACTCATAAATAGCACATCTAAGATTCCAACAAATGTTTGTCTGATTTAAAAAATCATAAAAACACAATGTTATCCCACTACTCCATACTGCCTTTTGGAAATAAATTTTCCACTTGAATGCTCATAGACAACAAATTTGGATCATCTCATTGGCTCATTTTATTTCTCTGGCAGATAAGCAGAGTTGATTCAAAAGATCCAAGTTAGCTAAACAGAGAAATAGGGTGACACCAGCCATCGGGCTCCAAAGGTGCCCCTTTTCCAGCAAAGTACTCCACAACCAAGAATTTTCATCATTATGTGAGCACAGAGATATTTCTGTCCCCTGACCCTAGAGATAGATGTGTAGAGCATTACTGGGGATGGGAGGGGGGATCTCTACCAAATTATTTGCCATTTATGCCTAGCCTGGAATAATAAGCCTGGTTCATTTTACGAGCTAGCTCAATTTATGTCTAGCTGGAAATAATGAGATAATGACTTGTCCCTACTACTTCTCTGCTTGTAAGTTTTCCCCCAATTGGAAGCTTCCTCTTGTGGCATTAGAGATATAGGTTTTGGACTCATTAGACTATCAAAAGTTTAGGCACATGTCTCAAATGTAATGTATAACTTTCTCAAATATGTCTCAAATACAATGTATGATAATGTTCAATAAGAATGATAAAAACTATGAGCACAGATTTGCTTATGTAGGTATCATACTTATAATTTATTATCTCATTTATTTTATGCATTTTTATGGCAGACTTCCTGTGGCAAGACTTTCCTGATGCAAAGGTAAAATGCATGATTTCTATCTTCACAAGTTTTGCAATCTAGTAAACATATGATATGCACAAATACAGTAAAGTAATTTAATCACCATAATGGAGATAGAGGAAAATGGGAATTGGTAGCATCATTGAAGTTTCAACTTAAGCAGACTATTCTTCCTCCTAGATTTCTGGTTTTCAGATTGGCTAAATAGTGGAGAATACTTGACATATGGAACATGAGAGAGAGAGAGAACAAGATAGGAATAGACTAGAGATGGAAAGGGTGAGAAATTTAATTTTTTACATAAATTTAAGTGATTTTGGACCACTTGAAAATGACTGGCATGACTGAATTGTACAGCTGTAAATGTTATAGAGTTGTCTGGAGATATTAGGGTATAAGTAGTATTTGAAGCCATGTTTATACAGGACATTGTGCTGGTAGAGAAAAGCATATGAATATTTCAGAGATAAACTGAGCAAAGTCTTAAAAGAACTAACATGTATGGCTTGACTAGCTCCTAGATATCAAAAGGGGAAAGTATCAATAAAGACAGAGTCATTAGATATGTCAAGTTCCCCAGAGACGTCAATCAAGATACAAACTGAAAAAATGCACATGGTTTTAATAATGCACTTTGTGTATTCCACTTCTGTCATGTTTTTTTATTTTGTTTGGTTTTCTTTCTTTCTTTTCTTTTTTTTTTGGTGTTTGTTTTTCTTTAGGGTTTATAGGGATAGCAGGCCTAGTCAGGTGGTATTCTATGGACTGAGGAAGGGTGGTATATCTATTACCTCTTCTCATAGTTTATGGAGAGAATGAGCATGTATTAGAAACCATGAGCTGAAAGTAAACCAATATTAAGTCCAGGGAGAACAGCCAAATATGAGGATGCCATGACAAGATTCTGATCTCTCAGAAAATATGTGATTCAGGGATATTTATGGAACCCCAGTAAGATTTAAAAAAAAAAACTGATAAAAATCAACTAATAAAAGCAACAAATAATAAATATATAAAGAAGCAAAGCCTCTTTCAAAATTCATGGGGTGACAGGAATCATAGTAGTTTTTAATGAAAGGTTTACATAAATTTGTGTCTATGTGTTGGGTGAATGAGTAAGAAGTGTGATTCACTGAGAGTGAAGGGAAGGAGGGAGGGATAAGAATGAAGGTGGGGGTGTGTGGGGAGAGAGGGAAATTGATTTTAACCAAATAGTTCATGCCTAATGGGGGGCTAGTAAGTTTTTAGCGCAGGCCAGCAAGCTGGATACTCAGGCAAAATTTCCATTACAGTCTTGAGGTAGAATTTCTTCTCCTTTGTGAAAACTCAGTTTTTGTTACTAAGGCTTTCAACTGACTGAATGAAATCTACCCACTTGTTTGGTGGTAATCTCCTTTAATTAAGTCAACTGATTCCAAATATTAATCACATCTGCAAAGTGCCTTCACAGCATTGTCTAGTGTTTGGCCAAACAATTGGGGACCATATCCCAGCTGAGCTGACACATAAGACTTACCATCACACTTGTTTTTTGAATTTGCTGTTTTGTCAAAGAAGATCTTGGGCAAGATATCAGCACGTGTATGTGTTAATTATGTCATCAATAAAATAAATACTAAATAAATAAATAAATAAATAAAATAAATACTGAACAGTAATTTCCCCATGGGGATGCCTTAATTGTCTATATGCATAAGGACTTAACACTTAGACCAGTGTAAACAATCAATGTTATCTATTATTCACCTTTTACCATTATATGATACAACTAAAACCATTTTTCCTAAATTAGTACACTGTCCCAAGTGGTGTCATTGTACATGTCTCATTGAAACTGGCTACAGCCAAAGGGTAACTAGATGTAGTATAGTATTCAAATACTTTCAATGCTAATCAAGAAAAAAAAAGAGAATGACCATTTCATTCATGAAATACAAAAACTTATAGCAACACAAAGCACAAGCAGAAAGAAGTAAATAAAAAGAAGAAATTAATAAATTTGAAAAGAATGACTAAGAACTGATAAACCTAAGAACTGCCTTTTCAAAAAGAAGGAATAAAGTAGTAATGTATCCATTGTTATTAACTGTAAAAAATAGGAAATAGGAATACACAAAAATAAAAATGATAATTTATCATAATTGTCAAAAAACAGGAGGAAGAAAACTGAAAATGTCTAATACTATAAGAGAAACTAAAACATTCAACATAAAATAAATTAGTATAAAAAATAAGCTGAACTTATGGTACTATCTCTTTAAAAGACTACTCATATCTCCATTAAAATGTGATCCTTTATTTCCTTAATGATGAAAGACAGATGTACCTCGCACATAATCAATACATTAGCTGGCCCTGAGAACCAATGTGATTATGAATTTAAGTAAACAGAAAAAGGTTAAAGGTACTGATGAGCAGAAGTGCTGTTTGATTTGCTTGCTTTACTCTCCATTGATTTGTGTCCCCTAGATGCCATGTAGTTGAAAGCCATATTCATTTTTATAGATGTTTACAAATATTACTCCGTTTTGGTAATTGACAAGTGCTCTCAATAATTTTGTGGTTCATTTAGTCATGTACTCCAATACAATGTTTTTTAGACCAAATTACTCTACTAGAGATTTTAGTAGCTCAACCATTACTTTTAATGCCCATTAAGGTTTGGAATTATGTCAACAAAGTTATCAAGTATACTCAACAATAATATACAATCATTAAATTCAAGTAGATATTTGGTAAGCCTTTTCTTTATGAAGTACAAATTTTTATAATATTTCATACGAAGCATCTCTATATTTCTCTAGTTAAAAATATCTAAATGTTTGAATTTCAGTTATTATTAACAAATATAATAAAATAAATTAAAAGATTTCTATAAAATATAGTCCAGAACTTTTACAGAAGGGACTTATGAGACAGTGGTCTTTGCCCACATACAGGGAATTAAAGAAACTCCATGAAAGGAATTTTTTGGAATTTCTTAAAACAAAGATACTCAAACTCAGCCCACATTATTATAATTAAAAAATATGTTTTATCAAGTGGATTTTAAATCAGCAACTCTGATAGAATCTATAGAAATGTTATTGTTATATCCTGGTAATTTATTTTACAGTAAGTCAACAATCTTCATTCTAACTGAAGCACATGTGAACAGCATGTAGTTTTACACTTTAGACTTTTGTTATACAATGCTCAAATGGAAACCACTTTTTTAACATTTGAATTTGCCTGTATTCACTGTATACAGATAAATAGGACATTGTCATTGATCACTCAGAGCCCTTAGAAGGAACTAGCCATGCTGATATTGATTTTAGACTTGGAGCCTCCAAAACTGTGAGATAACAAATTTATCTTGTTTTTTAAGCCAGCAGTTAGTGGTACTTTGTTATGACAGCCCTAAGAAACTAATAAAAATTACCAAAGATGCTAATTTTGATTGGTTCCTGTGGATAGATTGTGGGGAGGTGTGGAATGCACCATCTTCTCAAGAATATCTCTTTTATATACTCTTATGGTAAGGACTTCCCAGGTGGCTCAGTGGTTAAGAATGTGCCTGCCAAGTGAGGAGACATGGGTTCGATCCCTGGTCTGGGAAGATTCCACATGCCACAAAGCAACTAAGCCTGTGCACCGCAAGTACTGAGCCTGTGCTCTAGAGCCCTCAAGCCACAACTACTGAAGCCCGCATGCCTAGAGCCTGTGCTCCACAAAAGAAGCCACAGCACGGAGAAGCCCAAGCACTGCAATGAAAAGGAGCCCCTGCTCTCCGCAACTAGAGAAAGCCCTTGCGCAGTGACGAAGACCCAAAGCAGCCAAAAAAGTAAAAATAAATAAATGAATATACTCTTATGTTAAAATTATTTTATTTAAGGAAAAATTTCCCCTCCATACTTTTAGTCTCATATCCTTGAAAACTCAGGAGCCACCCTGAACTATTTATTAGTCGCACAAAAAATTCTTATAGATGAATCATTGTTTATGAGTACATCTAAGCATATAATGTATATAAAAGTTATCTGAGATAACTCTTGGTTTCATAAAAACTTCTGGGAACCCTGATTAAATGTAAATATGTGATGAACACATATATATTTGCACACATATATTTAGTATAAATCTCCTAAATTATTAAGAAATTATGTCAGAAGAATTACTAAACTTATTGGAGAATTCTAGAATTTAATAATCACAAATTCTCTAATTGAACCAAAATAATGTATTTATGTTCTTTTAATCTATGTAATACAGTCTTGCTTCAAAACAGAGTCCATTTAATCTGTTTATTTCATATTTTTATAGGGCCTGTGTTATTTCCTTACATTTACCAATGAAAGGAGAAGTTTCTCTTCATCAGATATTTATGCATAAATTATTCATGGATTTTATTACCTCCTTACATTATTAATTTGTGCTAAACAAATAAATGCTCATATTCTCAGCTGAAACTCTAAATTATGCAAATAGTACCATTCCTGTGATTCAGCATTTAAATTGATATAGAAAGTGATTCAATGAACTTTCTTTCTGCTCCATTACTTTTCTGTTTGTTGAATCTACTATTTTAAGGACTATATTTTTAATTCAGTTTTCTGTTTCGATATATACAAGATGTGACTATGTCTAATCTCAATGCTGGGATGTTTCTTTCTGTGACTTTGCAGAGATATGCAGCAGCATGTGAAGTTCCTACCATGTCATGGAAAACTACTGCCTAGTCAGGAAAGTGCTCTGTTAGTTCAAGATTAAAAGCACTTTCAAATGAGGTGGTTGGCCTTTCCAATGTTCTAGCTTCTTCTTGACCCTCCAAATTAGGGAGTTGCAGTTTCTTGATTGTATTTCTGTATTAGTTCTTAATATATCACAAATTCCTTCTCAATGTGTATGTCTTCAGTAGGTTAATTTTTCAGATTGTGTGGTACCATATTCAGGCTTCTTCTAATGAATATCCTCAGTATTGTTTTTTATATCCCTTTTGTCATTTTTATTTGTACGTGTGTGCATTTGTGTTTTTGAGATAAGTGGTGTTAAACACCGTACAAATCACTCTCTTTTCAAATTATATAACTGGAATTTTCATTTCTGTATCTGAATAAATTCTATGGGACTATGAAAAATAGTGCCATGTCCAAGCATGGAGAAAGGTCTCTGATATAAATTTAAATTTGAAAATCTATACATGGTATTTCTACCATATTTACAACTAAGTACAATATGCAGAGGGAAAAAGATAGAAGTATATATTAACCATGCTGCTAGTATAACAAAAATATTTTTTTCATTTCTTTCCAAAGTTTCAGGATATTATTTGCTGATTTTTCTACAAAAGCTGAACAAGTGTTCACAAGTGTGAACAAGTAAAACATGTTATCTCTACTGTCTAATAACAGTGAGTACTTATTATTAAGTAATGCATTAGGCATTTTATTTAAATTTTGAGAATTAAGCATATAAACAGTTCACCAAGGTAGGCTTCATCTACTTTTCTTAGATGAGGTCACTGAGATTTAGGAATATTAAGTGATACCTGAAATTTATGTAGCTGTTAATTGACAAAACCAATGTTCAGATTCAGAATTGTAGCACTTTATTTTTCCTTACATTCCATAAAATAACAGTGCCACTCAGAAAGTTCAAGTCTCCACCTCCCATCAAGAGATATGTGCAGAGATCTATGAAAAGAACTTATCTGCCTGGTTTTTTAATAATATTGTTTCTTGGCAACATGTGAAATTAGAAATATTTGGGGGCTTTTAGTGACAAAACACACAGTAGCCAAAATATCAAGGGAATGCTGTTCTAATATTGATATTTACATAAAATTATTTTATTCTTATCCTTTTATCAAGCTGATATTAATGAAATTGATGTAATGAAAATACATAGCTGCTAATAGTTACTTGTATTTCAAACACTTCAATAATAAAATATTCTTTACCTAGAAAAGAGAAACTAGAGAATACTTCCAAATTAAGTGAAAGTTACTAGCAGTATATGAAATAAATATATTAAATATAATAATTAGTAAAAAAATAAAAGAATTGTATAATTCTAAACAGAGTTAGGAAGACAATCTGAGCACATACTCATAGAACATGCTTTTCATCTTTTGAGCATTAAAGCAAAATCTAGGTAACTCTATGACAAGACCATGTGTATTTGCTTTTGAATTATTATCTGATCAACGTGGTATTTTTTGATGCTAATTAGTTTGCACCAACATTTACTCTATCCGGCCTTAAACAAAACAGAAGACTCATGAGAATGAAATACAAATTTTGCAAATGTTAAAGGAATAAAGCATCTGCAAGATATTTTACATAAGCATCATAGAATATATCCCAAAAGGCATTGTTTGAAACTACGAAAAGGTTTGTTATTCACATCAAAATGAACAGCATACAGTACATTTGGGGGATCAAAACATATTGCATTCTAATTCTTCTCATATGTCCTAGATTTTCATATGAAATGGAAATATAGCTTTCATAGGTCAGTTGCTATTTTGGATCCCACATAATATTTCTATTTATAACATGACATATTTACTTCACAGATCAAAGAGTTTAATTATCTTATGAAAGTTAGCATAAGATTGTCAATGAGATAGAAGGTCAAGTCTTACAATTACCAGCACAAAGTCCCTTTCATTAAATTATACCTTCTCCTTTCTACACAGAGGCTGCTCCCTGTAGGTATAAAGATAACCATCTCCTAAAACTGTTGTGAACTTGTAACCAGTTAACTGTAAATACACTAATTTCAAGTAAAAATTATTTAATTTTATTTTATTATTTTATTAAAGTGTAGCTCAGACTCTATTACTCTCAAACTAAAAAAAAAAGTCATTTTTATCAGCCAGAATAAAACTTTTTGCTTGTATACACATGTCATCTCAAGAGAGGATGAATTTTGTTACTAATATTTTAATTATTTTAACACAATATTACAATATTAATATGGCTTTTTAATATTTATTTCAAATTAGAAAATATACCTCACAAGAGCTACCATTTAATGGGTACATTCTACAATTGTATAAATAGCTATTATTAACTCTATTAATAAAAGTGGGGTTAAAGATATTTGTAAACCAAAGAAATCTAAATGAGCTGGGATTCAACTTAAAGTGTTTGCTTCTAGGAGTTATTAGGAGTTACTGTCTTGATTTCCAGGCATCTGGCCAGGAAGCAACAGCCAAATACAACAGTGGAGTCCTCCCTTACACAATGGATCTGTACTCTCTGTGAAGATCAGTGTTATTCTTCAAGGTGCTTCTTCTACACCCTCAAAACTGAACCTTGAAAATGGCTTTGGTTTTCAAACTTCTCAATTCACTTTGATTTTACAGGTCACTATAACAAGTCAGTCCTAAGATTATTGACTCATTCACTCAGGGATCCAATTATAAATTACAGAAAGGGAACTCTACTTTTGCCAGGTTTCTATCCTCGACCCTGAGGCTGTGCAAAGGAAGGAAGGAAAGGTGAGGTCATCTTTAATAAGTATACCAGTTTAGGTTCCTCTTGAGAGCTCTAGGACTATGAGTGCACCAGATTTCCTTAGAAGGGTCATGAGTGGAAAAAATTCTCCCAGAAGGGAGAAAGTTCTTGCATCATAATTACATTTACGTGCTCTGAAGTTTCACCAAAAATTTTTTCATAACCAAAAACATTTCATTGAGGAAGATATCTCAAGGCATAAAAAATATGGAGTGGGTAAAAGGGTGGCGGCCATATTTGTTCAGATTTAATAACCACAGTGAGTAATGACTGAGGATTTCAGTGACAATTACATGGGCTCTTTAGGCAAAAACTCCATCAACACTTGCATACATCTAAGGAGAGGAATAGGCATTAAGGCTCCACTTTAAATTAGCACTTTATTTACAGTTTAGATAATTGGACACTGCTTCAACTTTATTATATTTGTTCATGAAGCCAGAGGTCACAAATCTGTGAATGACTATATATTGTTTGAAGAAAGATCGCCTTTAAACACTTTATGAAAACTGCTGACTTTAAGAAAAACAAAACTAAATTAATTAATGTTTCATTTGTGGATATGTTTTACACAGTGAATGGCGAAATTTTGAACACTGGCTGGATTCATCATATTTACCTCCAATATGTTTTTAAAATCTAAATTCTAATCTGTTAGTTATTTTCTTTCCTTCATACCTTAGTGTCACTTTTTAAAATTTCATAGAGTGATGCTCAAAATTTCACAGTTTTCATACCAAAATCTTCTGAACATGTTTTTCCTAGAGTTCACTGATAGGCTAAACAAGGGTTTTTGAAATATTATAGAAGCAAAAATTGTATACATTTTGCAGCAGCAAAAAATACTTAGCATGAGAATAACAAAGTAAATTCTTTATGATTAATCTCAATTGTTTGTAATTATGAAATCCATTACAGTTAAAAACAGTGTTGTGGACTTGCAAAAAATTATCATGCTTAAAAATGTATAAGTTCACTTAGAGGTCTTACATTTATTTCTCAATTTTTTAAAATTAATTTTTACTGGAGTTAAATTGCTTTACAATGTTGTGTCAGTTTCTATTGTACAGCAAAGTGAATCAGCTATACATTATACATACCCCTTCTTTTTTGGATTTCCTTCCCATTTAGGTCACATAGAGCGCTGAGTAGAGTTCTAATTAAAAAGATACTAAAATGAGGGCTATGTTCCTATTTTTTTGTTTATGAGTCGTGTATTTCCTTGTATATAAATAGGTTATTTTTTATTCAAAAAGTAGTAAAAACAAATGGGAAATAATTTTCAAATAACTGCATTCTGAGTGATTTAAAATATCCTTCCATTCAACAAGTATTTAGTGAGCATCATGTATATGTCAGTATGGAAGTGAAGAAAGCATATTTCTGATTTCATGCGGGTTACTTTCTCATACATAATATAAATAACCAGGAAAATACATAATATGTAATTCAGATGGAGGTTGTTGCTATGGATAAAAACAAGGAGTGAAAAGGGAAAGAAAGTGCCTAGAAATGAACTAAAAGTTAAACAGGATGTTAGCGAAAGAGTCATTGAGATGGTGACATTTAAGCAAAGACCTAAATGACAATATGAGAAATGCAACTAATTGAAGGAATATAGTTCTAGAAAGAGGAAATGGCCAAGACCCTTGGCCCTTAGAATATCCAGTATGGTCAAGAAACAGTAAGGCATAGGCTGGAGGGGCATGGCTTGAGAAGAGTCTGGGTCACAACAAATGAAAATGGAGTCAGATAGATAATTGAGGGTTATGATGAGATTTGCAATCTTGTTTTAGAATTATTTATTGAACTTTATTTATTGAATAACATTTATTTATTTATTGAATAAACTAATGTTTATTGAGTAAAATGGGAATCTATTGGAGGATTCTGAGCAGAAAAGTAAAAAATCTGTCTTACGCTTAGAGGGGATTGCTTCAATTGTTTTATTAAGAATTAGCTCTAGGGGAGCAAAGACAGAAAGAGGGACATTATTTTTTTTTAAAGTGTTCTTTTCCCCACATTCTTGCCAACATATTGCTTGTCTTTTGATGATAGCCATTATGACAGGTGTGAGGTGATAGCTCACAGAAGAGGAAAAAAAAGACAAAAGTAGTTAAAATAACTGTTATGCCAATTAGTCTGTATTATTAAAGTGTTTAGTCCATAATAACTAATATAGTTACTATAAGAATTATCTGACTCAAATTGAGAAAGAGGTGAGATTGAAAGGTGATGGCAAAACAGGAAAGGAGCTGAGCAGGAAAGAAAGTGAGAAGGCTCTTGTTCTGTTTAGAGCAGAATTTCCCACAGTGAAATTTCATCTTGGTGAAAGCTGGGGCAGAGAGCAATGCAAAATTCTTTACAATTTTTCTGTCCTATAAATAGAAGAGATAAGACAAGTAGCTAGAAATGATGCCTCTCAATCTCTGACAGTGCAGTAATGGGTATAGAAAGAAATTGAAAAGCCCCTTTTACGATCCTTTTAAAAATGTCTTGCATGTTCCTGTTCCATTCCAGCATTGATGGAATAGGTAAAAATATGTGTGTGTGTATTTATCAAAGAGGAGAGTACTTAGTAAGTGATCAGAGTGCAGTGTGCTGAACAGTGGCCCTTTAAAAAATCATATTCATGCCCTAATCCCTGGAATCTGTGAATGTTACTTTATTTGGGAAAACAGTCTTTGCTGATATAATTAAATCAAGAGTCTTGAGATGAAGAGAGCATCCTGGATTATCCAGGTGAGCCCTATAGCCAATGACAAGTTTCTTTATAACAGACCCACAGAAAAAGACAGAAGAGCAAGAGGCAAAGATTGGAGCAATGTAACCACAAGTGAAGGAAGGCTGGCAGCCACCAGAAGCTGTAAGAAGTAAAGAACAGATCTCCCTAGACCATCTGGAGAGAACACAGCCCTGCCAAATGGTACTAGTGACTTCAGACTTCAGGCTTGAGAACCATGAGAGAATAAAATTCTGTGCTTTAAGAATGAAAATTTTGGTAATTTGTTATGACAGCCCTGAGAAACTAACATACAGGACCAAAGGTAGAATTTATTAACACTGACTTGAATGAGCTTAGTCTATGTTCTGGGGAAGATGACACTGGCTGTGGAGGCAAGGGTGCATGTAGCCTGAAAAATGGGCTCTGTAAAATCAGTAGGGATTGTATGGAAGAAATGGGAATGTTTAAAATATGATATTTTCACCATTAATAAGCCATCTCATGCTTACTGTTTGCTAAGTTGTTTTCTGTTTATTAAATTGATTTCATTCTAAAACCATGTATTGATTTGCTAGTAATGGTTCTAAATCATTAGAACAACTAGTGGTATTAATGGGTAGATGACAAAATAGAAGACCAAGTAGGTACCCTACTGATGTGTTGAAAGGGATGCATTTAAGCAAAGCAACATTACTAATAAGTTGAGTAGTATAAAAAAGTCATTCAAAGATGATGTCATACCATAGAAAAAATTTATATGTGCATTTTGGGAAAATAAACAATGAAATATATGGAAGGATGTACAGGAGATGACCAGATATATAAAATGGGGAAAAAAGGAATGTTGGTTGTACAAAAGAAATTTTCTTGTTCAACATAATATTAACAACACTTGTATTTAACACTTCCTAGGTCAGAGATATATCAAATGAATTTTTTTTAAATTGTGCAGTTCTAATATGATAAGTAGGGTCATAAACCATTTAAATCAACTGTGAGGTAGGTATTTTTGATTATCTATATTTTGTTAATCACTATATATTATGGAGGATTTCACAGAAGAAATGACAAAGTAAGAACAGGAGTTGAACTATCATGAGTGTCTCAAGATTTTGTAATTCAGTTATGGAGGTAAATCCACTATGAAAAACTATAGTGAGAATTTTTGAATGTACACCCACACCTCTCCACATAGAGGTACATACACATATCAAACCTCATGCTAATTTTAAATGCTATTAATATTCAGAGGCTAGTGGAAAATAAGGCAGGCTGCATGTGGCAAATGGGGTCTAAGCTAGACATCAGACATCTCAAGGGCATTGAAAGAAATTGAGGAGAAGAAAAATATCAGGAATATAATAGTAAAAAAATCCCAGAGCTGAATGGCATAGGAATTAAAATAGAAAGGATTACAATGTCTAAACAGAATCAATGATAAAAATGTTCACCTTTAAAGAAATATTTTAAATATGTCAAATATATATTGGTATGCCATTTAAAAACTGCAAATCTAAATATTCTGAAGAGTTAAAAACAAAACAAACAAAAATACACAATACATCTAATAGAATGAGAATCACACTGTTAAAAAATTTTTTTCAGCACGCTATTAAAACACAATGGGAAAATATTTTAGAATTTAAGGGAAAGGATTTTGAACTGATAATTCTGTTTCCACTTATCTCCTTTGGATTTTGACTTCAGATTCTGCACACACCCCCTCCCCTCCCCTGTGTGACTAAGGAAGAAAACAAGGAAGAAGCCCTAAGGAACGGGCAGTGCAAGTCAGGACAGTAATAAATGGGAGTCCCATGAAATTATATAAGCTGAAAATCTAGAGAAGTATGCATTATAATGAAGTAACTGAATGGAATTCACCAGGAAGGATATCCCTAAGGGGAAAAAGACCTCTAATTATTTCTAGGAACATTCCTTGCATGGCACTGGGATGGTGCATTAGACCCATGCATGAGAGAAATCCAATATTAGCACAGTATTTTTCTCAAAAGTGATGTACACGTACTTACATAGCCATAGAATTCTAAAATTTCATAATTACTTCAATACTGAGAATCAATTTAAATCCTACAATTGAAAATCAAATTGAAATCACAAAAGATTTAACTAGTGTTACAAAGAGAATAAAAATTTGTATCATCATTGAAGACATAAAAGACATGGCAAGTTTGGGAACTGAAATATGGTAGGAAAGGTAAATGGAAGGTAGGGAAGACTAATATCTTCAACATATAAAGTGGCAATAGAAATACTGTTGTGGGTAATGGAATGTGAAATAGAAGTACAAATGTACTTTTTGAAATGAAAAGTTAACCCTTGAAGTGGTAGGAAAGGATGATAAACTTATGTCAATTATGTCCTTATCTATTAAAGGAGGAGGTGAAGAGAATATAGCTCAAGTTGATAAAAAGAAAGAAAAAAACTGTTTAACCATAATACTTCAAGAAGCATCTATGTCTTAGTAAGAATACATGCCAAGACACCATAAACATGTATAGTGGTTCAGATGAAATAGAGATTTGTTTTTCTCTTATAAGGTGAAAGGTAAGGAGTTGTTCAAAACAAGGTAAGATGTTTTACTCTGAAAAGCCTCCCAAAGACCCAGGTTCCTGGTCTTTTTTCTCATTCATCATGGGATGCTCTCCGTTCTATTGGATTAGAGCTGAGTGGACAACACCACTGCTCCACACATTAACACACGGATGGGGAAAGAGAGAATGTGGAAGACAGGTGACTTCCTTTTTAAATAACATGACCTGAGAATTTAACTCACTCCAGTGAATGGAAAATTAACCTCACAGTCATACCTGGGTGTCGGAAAGACTGGACTATGTAGTTTCCATCTGGGTGGCTGTATACCTGCCAAAACGTGAGTGCTTCTATTACTAAAAAAAGCAAAGGAAAATGGATATTGGAAACAATGCATGTTATCCACCATAATCCACCCTCCTCCTACTGAGTGTCTAAATGCACTCTCTTTACTTTAAATACACAATACTCACCCCTTCAACAGGGGCTTGACGAGTTTTCTCTACTTACTTTATTTATCCCCAAATTCAGGATCTCTGTCTTAGACCATCACAGGCAACATTTACCAAATATTTTGTCACAATTCACTAGCCAGCTGTTTAGCCAATTCAGATTCTTTTTTTATAGCAATATCCCACTGGTGATGCCAGCTGCCACAGTGTGAGACCAGTTAGCTGGAGAATGGTAGGAAAAGCCACAGCTCTAAATTCTTCCCTTAGTCTTACACAGATTTAATCAGCAAGTTTATAATTTGAAAAAAATACATCACTTAGTCTCTGTATTTAAGGTGTTTGAGAAGTTTTGAGATCTGTACTTGGATATTCCTTTTACAACTTGTGTCAGTGAACTAGTGTTAAAATCTCTGAAGACATCAATTCATGTTTATTTATCAATATATTATATTAAAATTACTCAATCCACACTTACGGGATTTTTCTTTTCATGAATTGAGACTTTTATAGTAAGGAAGGGCAGAAGAAATATTTTGTGGTTTCTAGTAAAATAAAAACAAAACTCTGAATTACTTAATGGTCACAATCATCGATCGTTGGTTGTCAGAGTAAAAGAATGCTGGGTTAATCTTGTTTTATTATGTAATAGTTTTTTTTAAATGATCTTATATCTCTACCTAAATAAAATGCCTTAAATTAAAAAAAAATGAAATGCCAGTTTCTGCATTAAAAAGGATATAGGCTACTTTTCTTTTATTATATAAATACCTCACATTTCAGACACTTACATGTACTTAAGAAGTATATATCTTTCTCCCAGAACAGCCAAGAAGTGTAGTTGTATAGTCAGGTCATATAACTGGTTGTACTCTATGAATTTACCCAGGGACCCAAGTTTCTTCACTCATTTCTCTGCTTTTCTCCAAGATGTCTTACTTATCTGCTTGATTGAAGCTGGTTCACTAGCACCACATTTGTTTTCCCTGGGAATGAAGAAGGAAAGCAAATAGAAGGCCCATCATTTTAATTTTTAAAATTTGTGACCAGAAGCCTCTCCTGTACCATTGGCTTGAATTTAGTCACATGTTCACATCTGGTAGTAAGACAGGCTGGGAGGAAGTTTTCTAGCTTTGCATAGAGTCCTATCCCTGAATGGAATGAGGGAAGAATAGGTAATGGGAAAAACTTAGAAGTCTGTCATAGGAGAAAAGCAGTAAAGGCTCAGAGATAATTAAAGTGGTCTCTGGAGGGGAAAGGATGGATGATGGTGGGAACTCTTGACTTTCATAATTAACAGGAACTGTAATTATTTGATATTTTTAAAAGATTACGTTCATGTAGTACTTTGATTATGTTTTAAAAATTAAACCATAAAACAAAATATAACATTGGAAATCATGAGGGAAAAATTGGAGGAGAGTGAGCATCAATATATCATCAAGATAAAAATATGTTCATTTGGAAATAGTGTTATAGGAGTTTCTGATATAAAAAATAAATTGAGAGCTTTGGATAGTGTTTATAGGAAGAAATATAGAGATTCCTAAATTTCCTGAGGTTAGTAAAACAGAAGTCCTCCCTTTTCTCCAACGCCTACAGCATGGCCTCTTAACGTTGTTAAATCTCAAAGAACTATATGAGAATGAACAAGAAAAAATGGTAGCAAAATAAATCAAAGAAAATATCTTTTAGTTTTTACCCTTCAGAGTTCTTGCCTTAGTCGCAATGTCACATTTACAGTGAGAGATAAGCTTTGAAGTGTGTATTACATGAAGGCCTATGTTTATTTGCTTGGGTTGTGTGTGTGTGATGTGTGTGTGCATGTGGTTGGAGAAAGAGGGAGCATGGAAGCTTTTTCAAATAATATAATTTCATGTTTGTTTTAAATAAGTTACTTTTAACTAATTTCCTCTTAGTTGTGTTAGACACATTGTCTATTTCAAGTCTTTAAATAGTAATACGAAATTTCAAAATAGAATGACAAACTGGACAAAATATTTATGTTCTTGGCCTCATATTTCTCAATTCTAATACAAGATGACATTCACAGACATAAATAATTACAGAAGTACATGGCTAAGAGAGAATGCAGGGTCTATATATTTCACATATTCCTACATGATTGATTTAAGGATGAGAAAACTGAAACTCAAATTACGTATCTTACTTAAGTTCATTTGACTAATATTTGTTGGATCTGTAAGTAATACCCACAAGTCTATCTACTGGTGAGAATTATGAGAAGGTGATGGAATTTTGATCATATATGGATAGAACATATGCAGACTCAATGAAAAGAACTTTAAAAACTTACTCATAAAAAAGTTAGTTTAAAAATGTTGAATATGTCATTCAATATAGACATTTCAATAAATACCATATTGTTAGTTGAACATGTATGTTTAGATTATGTAATTACTTTAAATGTACAATCCAAGTTTAATATCTATTTGTATTGCCGAAATAAATCTTTTCAAAAATTTATCATGGTGGCACTTACATTGAAATAAAGCAGTTTCTTGAAGCTGTAATTTTAACAATTATAAATATTTTAATATATAATGTTAACATGTTATTGTGTTTAATTACTTTTTTAAAGGTAAGACATCAGTAGCATGTAAGAACTGTAATCAAAAAGTACATTATGTACAGTGAAAGTAAATTCACAAAAACATTTAAAATTATATACATACATTTGATTAAATTTTATTCCTAGCATTAAAATGATTTATGGCTTATCTGCTATACACTACTCTCCTTCATTTTGAAGATGTCTCTGGAAAAGTACTCCTCGTGTACCTTCTGTAATACCAAAATAGTGCTTAATTTACTCATTAGAAAGACCTGAAAGCTGAATTTCAAATATATTTCTAGAAGTATGCATGATCGTCTACGTTTCCTCATTAACCATGAAGATAGTAACCATTAGTTCTTCACTCTCCTGAAATGATCATTAAAGTCATCATTATGCAGCTTCTCTGCTGTCCCCTGATTATAAAACTGGCCATGCACCAGAGAGAACTGTGCCCTGCAACTAGTGATAAAGGCCAAGTGCACCCAGCAATGTTCCTACTTATGCAGCTGTTGCTGCTCTGCCACCCAGCAAAAACCTTATGAAATTCTATGTTAGCTGCTTCACTGCCTTTTGATATCTGAGAAGCCATTCTTCCTTTAAGCCTATTATAAATAAGTGGGTTAAAGGAGAAAAAATATATATGAAATGCTGGTGGAGTGAAAGAAAAAGTTTATTCCCCACTGTGGCATATAATCACTGTGCATGGCCTTCTGGATGTGGAGGGAATTGCTATTAAATATAAGGAAGTGTGGAATTGTTACAAATTAGAATGACTTCTCCTTAGCAAAACTTAACATTCTGACCGACTTTTATTTTATTTTTTAGGAATGAGAAGTGTGTCAGATCAACTTTTATTAATACAAAAACTTTATATAATATAGCAGAAAATGTGAAATGAAACTTGATTCCATGGATTTTAAAATACATACATTTTAAAACATTAGTTTGTTTTTATTATGTGCTTCAAGAGAGAAACCTAATTCTTCACCTCTGACAGCATGATAAATCATAGGTTTTGAAAACACTAGGCTAAAGTATTTTGACATTTTAGGACATGGTAAATATCCTATGAAGCAAGAGGGACCAATTCAATTTATTGCATTGGCTAATTCTAAGCACCTCAACTTTTTTTCAGTGGAAATAAACTTGTCTGAAAAGAAAACTAAAAGAATATATTTAAAGACATAATTAAAGTATATATACAGTGACCATGACATTTAGAACATGTGCTTGGCCTCACCAGATTTAGTATTTGTAAAAGTAGCTGTGAAATTCTTATTATTGACTCAGGTAAATGTAATTGATAGAAAAGGAGGCATTTTACTGCTCCCTGGTGAGGAAATTACTTGGTGGTGATAATAAGTGAGTAATGAACTACATCATGCTTTTTATACCCAACAAATGTCAGACTTCATACTAATGGAATCTAGAAAAGACATGCCTACATTCCATGAGAAAGTTAAATTATAAAAACAGTAATTTAAAAATATCACTTTCTATTCCTCTTGAAGACTACTTCTCAGAGAATCAGTGACAATAGCCTGACCCTGTATCATAATTACATAATAGATACTACGTATTATCGTAATGTTACCTCCATACACATAACATGAGATCAAATTATAAGTACTTCATGTTCATAGTTAAATAGATACATTTAAAAATAACTATTCATTATATTTTGAGCTATTGGCACAATTTTATTAACTTTTATATTTATTAAAACATATTTCATTATAGAAATTGATGAAATGATTGGGAAGTGAATCCAATTAAGAGCCCACACATTTGGAGAAATAGAAACCGTGTGATGGGTACCCCCACCATGGACTGTACTTTGATTCAATCCTCCTCTCATAGCAGATTCTAAACCATACAAGTTCAAAAATAAAATGAGCCCCTCCATGTTAACTTACATCATTTTTCTTTCCTAAATGCATGCCTTAGACAGTCATTGCCCTACATAGGTGTTTATCAGGAAATGAGGCTTGCAAATCTGGAGTTGCTCATACTGATCTCTCTGTGGAATTCATGGGAAAAAATTCCACATGGAATTCTCATGTGGAATTCATGAGAACTTGTGTCATTGTCTCACCTTTGTCTATTTTCTACATAAAAGGTCCTTGCGTGTTGAACCCCTTACTGAACTGATCTGAGTGTGTTTTTATTCCTCCAATATTGTTATATATTTCTGTAAAAATCACTTTAGACAATTAAAATAAGTATACAAAAGAATGCTACATTTTATTATCTTCATTTCATATTTATTCCATCCCCAGCGATTTTAATTCCTTGCTATAAATTTATATTTTTTCTGGTATGGGATTTAGTCTGAACATTTTCCTTTAATGTTCCTTCATTGTCGTTCTGCTGGTGGCGATTTCTCCCATTTTGGGTTTATCTGAGGAAACAGTACAGAATTCTGGCTTAACAGGTTTTAGTTTTTGTTTTTCTCACAGCACTTTACAGATGTTACTGCATTGTATTTTTGCTTGCATATTTTCTTGCTGGCATGAACGTGTACTGCTATAATTCTTATCTTTTTTTTTCCCTGCATCTGTGTTTTTTTTTTTTTTCTCTTGTCACCTTTAGGTTTTTTCTTTTATTTTGTTTTCACCAGTTTGAATATGTCTAAGTGTTTGTTGTTCTCATTTGTATTCATTCTGTTCGTTGTTCTTGAGCTTCCTGACTTTCAAGTTTAATGTCTGATTAATCTGGGGAAATTCTCAAGCATTATTTCTTCACATACTTTCTCCTGCCCTGTTCTCTCTCCTTCTGATATTCCAGATACATAAGATATATATCTACCATATACCATTTTATATTGTCCCACAGGTCTCAGATGCCTTTTTTTGTTTGTTTTTTAGTCTTTTTCTTTGCTTTTTAGTATGTGTAATTGCTATTGACGTATCTTCAAGGTCACTGTTTTTTTCTTCAGCCTTCAAGTCTACCAGTGAGCTCATTGAAGGCATTATTCATCTCTGTTACAGTGTTTTACATTTGGAGCATTTCCATTTTATTCTTTCTCACATTTTCTATCTCTGTTGAATTAACCCACCTGCTCTCACATGTTGTTCACCTTCTTTACTTGAGCCTTTAATGTATTACTCATAGTTACTCAAACCCCAGGCCAGACAGTTCCAACTTCATTGTCACACTGGTTGGGAGATTTTCCTCTTTTTAAGAAATGCCCTGTATAGAACAGGAGAGACCAATATAATGTTTGTTCTATTTGAAGATGGTCATGCATCTCTGTCTGTTTGTCACGAGGTTGGGCTCTATGTTAATCTAGTTGAGCCAGGCTAGTTTTAAAATGAGTTGTGCACTGGTTATCCACAATTTATCACAGACTTCCACTTGCTTTAAATACCTCATGATTAATGTGAAGGCCAGTTATGAGAGGTTACTCATCGACGGCCACCTCACCATCATTTTATTAGTTTGCGCTGTGCCTCTGAGGGTTTCTGTGTGATGGTTAACTTAGAAGCTAAGGGATGCCCAGAGAGCCGGTAAAACATGATTTCCAGGTATGTGTGTGAGGGTGTTTGCAGGGGTGGTTCGCATATGAATCAACAGACTGATCAAAGAAGGTCACCCTCACCAACGGCGTGAGCATCATCCAATCCATTGAGGCCTGAATAAAATAGAAAAGTAGAGGAAGGGTGAATGTGCTGTTTTTGCTTGAGCTAGGACATCCATGTCCCCTTGTCTGTAGACATCAGCACTCCAGGTTCTTGGGTCTTCAGACTTTCACCAGGACTTACCCCGCAGGCACCCCTCCCCATCCCCCAAGCCCCAATTCTCAGGCCTTTGGAGTTGGACTGAATTATACCATTGGCATTCCTGGTTCTCACTCTTGCAGCTGGCAGATCATGGGACTTTTCAGCCTTCATAGCTGCATGAACCAACTTCTGTAACACATCTCCTCTTACATAGCTCTTTATGTATCCCATTTGTTTTGCTTCTCTCGAGAGGTCTCATACAGCTTGTCTACCCAATCTCACAGCAGCATCCAATATTACTATTACCCTATACTTGGTCACCTAGGATTGAGGGAGAAGGGAGGGTTATTTTCTGCTATTCTGAGTAACCCTCACTCTAAGTCACTGTGTCCCTAGATGACTGGGGGTGTCCTTCAAAATTGTACTATTCCCCTACCAGCCATAGTTCTGGTCTCAGAAGGTATTCTTGAGCCTCCCTTAGGGGTAGGAGCCCCTCCTTTTCCCATATACAATGGTCGTTCCCCATGCCTCAATGATGGCCATTTTCCTTACTCTTCTCACAGATGAAAGCTTTTCTCCCCCTCCACATAGTTGATACTGCAAAAGGATTTTATGCAGTGTTTGCCGCTCCCACAACAGCTGCTGCCCTTTACCCCAGGCCACTTTTAGAGGGCAAATTTTCTCAGGACTCACCCCTTTTTTCTGTGTGCTTCTATGGGGGTTCATGGAAAAAAGGCCATCAAGAAGCTGCAATTCCAGTGAGAGGAAGCAGCATCAGCCCTTGGGTGCTGGGAGCTGGCGGGTCGTGCAGTGTGGGACAGGGAGCACTGTCACGGCTAAGACAAGATGCTTCTTCACCAGTAATGGGTCATCCCCAAGGCACCCACTTCAGCACTAGTATCGGTGGTGCCACTGGCCTAAGCGTCTCTGCCTGCAGCTTCAGGCTCACCCCCGCAGACTCCTTCCTGGAGGGAGTGGCAAGAACAGCACAGTACACATTTATCGCAGCCACCAACTTAAAAAAAAAAAAGGGAAAGAAAGAAAAGAAAAAAGGTGACATCCCTCCCTATATCTGTGGCCATTCTAGGCTTTGTGCTCTGCTGCCAGTCTGTTCTTGGTCATTGCCAGCTCATCAGCTATTCTAGCTGAATTCTTCTTACCCAGCATCCTATATCCTTTGTCCTTCTAATGTAGTGTTTGCTTCCTATACCTCCCCACAGGAGTCAATGTCTCTTTAGATTTTGGATTATTCGGTTGCTCTGAAATGTCAGGTTCAGGTAAAGTCTTAGACCTGACTGGAATTTTGTCTGGATTTTTTTCTTTTTCTAAGTATGGAGTGATATCCTTTCCAACTCTGTGTATTCCTGAGATGAAGCCAAAGTGAATGCAAGCCATTTAAGGTCAGAGATTCTGCCTTTTTAAACATTTACAATTGTTCAAATATTTAAAATTGTTCTCTTTTCACAATAGCACTCTATGAATGCATATTTACACACTAAAAATAAATATAAGCACTGAAGGGAAAAAAATTCAAAAACTAGACGCTGGGAGTCATAATATTGCACCAGGGTATTTAACTCCTTGATCAGATATGAAATAATTATATTCCATCATACTTAAAAAAAATAAGAACTTTCCAACTTTAAGAAGTTGCCTTATTTGGCATAGTGCCAAGATCACAAATTTTGCATACTATGTATGGCTGGACATGCTGTGAAGAAGTAGACCTGATGATATAGGTATACGTACTAAGTCAAGAGATGATTGATGTTAATACTCCTAATACTCCACTTAAATCTCTGCGAGCCCCTTAAGGCAGTGTAGACTATCCTACAAAATTTTATTAATAGGGTACAGAGAAGATTCTGGGTAAGTAGTATCAAAAATAAGAGAAAAATCATAAGCAGTGCACCCTATATTCAAATAGAACATTCTAGATATCCAGATAGTATTTTCTCTACAGAATATTGATTTCCCTTTCCACCTATCTATTTTGGGGCAAGGGAGGAAAATCTTGTGCATAGGGGCAGTTATCATTTAGATTGTTTTTAGTCTTTTGAGTCCAAGGAGAAATATCTTAAAGCAGAAATGGACACTTTATTTGCTCATAAATTGGTTTGCTTTACAGCCTTATATTTCACTTTGACTCATTATATAGATGTTTAAGCATATATTTCAATATTTTCCCCAGATCCTTTAATTCAAATTCCTAGAGGTGGTATATATTTCAAAGACTGACCTATTCTCAAGGAAAATAATTTTCTTTTAGAAAGATTTGCTAATTTGTTGATTAGAATGCCATGTTTTCTTTAAATATTATATCTTTAGGTTTTAGCACAGGCAAGCACATCCATATATTTTGGTTTGATGAGCCTGTTATTTTTTAAATTTATAATTATATAATTTTAACAAATAGATAAATATATAAGAATTTAACTAACATACTAAATAAATTTGCATACTAAATAAATTTAAAATTAGATATGATATAAAAATCCAATGGTTATATACAGATTTTAATGTCTTAGTTATATTATGTATTTATATGCATACTAAATTATTTAATTTTAAAAATAATCCACTAAGATTAGTCAATTAATATCATCCCCATTTTACAGTTGATGAAATTAAGGCTTAGAAGACTCAAGGCCAGCTAATTAACAAGTGTTAAGATCATGATTTGACTCCAGTCCACTTACCTCCATTGTCTATATCATTAATGACAGAGCCGTAAGGCTTTTATGCTTTTTTGTTTAAATAAAGGGAAAGAAAAAATTAGAATAATGTGTATTAATTAATGCAGAATTTACACACGCACATACAGAGAAGTTCACAAGTAGGAGTTATAGCAAAAATAAATTCTTAGTGAAGTTAGAGGAAACCACGTTTAATATCTTTATATTTAAAAATTCTTAACGATATCCCTTTTGAAGTCTCTGCTTACCACGTACACTCTCAGCTTTCTTTTACTATTATTATTATTTTCATTATTTAAATCAGTGTTGGGGTGTGATGAAAATGCACTGTATTGATTAATGATTTTTAAAGCTTAGTCTTCAGTAAAGATCATTTATCTTCAAGGACTCTTGACTCTTGGAGGTATCCAAGTATTTAGCCAAAGACACCTCATTTAGGTTGCCTTTATTTTTATTTTTTTACTTTAATTTTTTTGGGGGCTGTGTAGGGTCGTTATTGCTGTGTGCTGGCTTTCTCTAGTTGTGGTAAGTGGGCTTCTCATTGTGGTGGCTTCTCTTATTGCAGAACATGGGCTCTAGATCACAGGCTCAACAGTTGTGGCACATGGGCCTAACTGATCTGTGGCATATGGGATCTTCCTGGACCAGGGATTGAACCTGTGTCCCCTGCATTGGCAGGCAGATTCTTAACCACTGCATCACCAGGGAAGTCCCTAGGTTGCCTTTAGATAAATAAACAGATGTGTACCTTTCTATACAATAGCATTCAATTTCAACTTCGCTAGACTTTATTTTATAAGTAAAAATATGAATTTCTCATTATCACTTGAAACATTCATTCAAAGTAATAATTAACCATCATCTAAGTTAAGATTTCTAGACTCAGTGAAGAACCTCAATAATGCATGTCATTCATAGTGTCCGTTTTCAAGAATATTAAGTATAAAGGGAATGGATAATTGTATTAGAGAAAAAAAGAGTATAAAACAATAGGAGCATATATCTGAAGTATCTGACATATTTTTGAAAGGAAGGGATGTCCATCATTCTAGAAGAAATGCTTGATGCAGCATCAAATCGTAAAAACATAGTGCAAAATGCATAAATAAAAAACAAACTTGAAAATGACAATTACATATACATGTGTTAAAATTAAAATTAGGAAGTCATTAAATATATAAGGATTCTCTGGTGATTTAGGTCAACTGAACACATCTATTATCTCAAAAGTTTCCTTTACCTCTTTTTAATCATTTCCCCTTTCACCCCAGACCTTAGTAACCTACAACTGTTCCTGCAGTTTAAGAAATCATATGCATGTAATCAGAGTATGTAGTCTTTACTTAGCATAATATTTGGAATTATTTGTATCATTGCAGGTATGAGTAGTATCTTTCTTTTTATTACTGCATGGCATATTAAATGTATGTGCCCCATTTGTTTATCCATTCTCCTTATGTGGATATTTGGGTCATTTCTAGTTTTGCTGCTATGAATAAAGCTCTTATACAAATGTACACATCTGGGTATGTTTTACCCAGCTCTCTCTTAGATAAAGCACTTAGGCATGGAATAGCTGGGTCATACGGTACTTAATTTTATTAAAAAAACCTGCATAATTATTTTCCTCAGTGTCAGTATCATTTAAAATTCCCATCAGCAGTGTATGAGAGTTCTACTTTCTTTCCTTCCACAGTAGGTAATTTGAGCATTTTTGGTTAAGTTCAGTCACTCTAATATGTTCATAGTGGTATCCCTTGGTGATTTAAATTTTAATTTTCCAAGTGACTTATGATGTTAAGAATCTTTTCATCTGCTTATTTGTTCTTTATATCTTTTAGGGTAAATTGTCTTCAAATTTTTTGTTGTATGTTTTTTAATTATGTACTTCATTTTGAGAGTCAGACATTTATCATTTATGTGTTTTACAAATATTTCTTCCAGCCTGTTGCTTGTGTCCTCCTTGTTTTAATAGGCTGTCTTTCAAACAGCACATTTTTAATTTCAATAAAGTCTGATGTATCAATCATTTTATCCAATGGATTGCACATTTGATGTCTTTAAGAAATCTTTGCATCTATGTCACAAAAATTTCCTCCAATTCTTTCTCATAGAAAATTTTACAGTTTCAGGTTTTACATTTTGGTCTCTAATTCATTTTGAGTTATTTTTTATATATTTTGAGAGGTTTGGGTTGAAGGTTATTGTTATATATATGGATATCCAATTTTTTTCTCCATACTATTTATTGCAAAATGTATCCTTTTAACATTGAATGGCCTTGGCACCTATGTTTAAAAAAAAAAAAAAAAGACCATTTCTGTGTGCATCTATATTTGAACTCTCTATTCTGTTTCATTGATCTATGTCTATCTTTATGCCAATACCACACTGTTGTGTTTAAATTTACTGTAGCTTTTAGATGGACTGTGACTTTGTTTAGCAATTCTAAACCAGGTAGTGCAAGCCTTCCAAATATATTCCTTTTCCAAAATTGTTTGGCTACTCAAGGTCCTTCACCCTTATGTAAATTTTGGAACCACTCTGTTAATTTCTGTCACCACAGATAACAAAAGAAGCACGTTCTGATTTTATTTGTATTATGCTGTATGTCTAGATGAGTTTGGAAAAAATTACACCTTACACATTGATTTTTTAAGTCCACTAACATCAGATATGACGGAAATTTAGCATTTATGCTGGTTAGCACTCTCTGAGCTAATCTATGGTTTTTTTTTTTTTTAAATCTAATTTTGGAATATTTCAGCCTTCAAGTATTTTCTCAGTATTATTCTTTCTTCTTCTTTTGGATTTGAAATCCCTGTGCTTTACCACAGCTCTTGGAGACTGTGTTCTATTTTTCTTTTTCACTCTGTCTTCTTATTTTTAAAAATCTGAATACTTTTTAGTGGCCTCTCTTCAAATTCCTTCTTCAGCTGTGCCATTGATCCTTTCTTATATTTTCCATGTCTCTGCAAAATTATGTGCCTCTTTATGTACACCGCCTCCTACATTCACTTTGTTCTTTAACATGTTGATTATTTTAAAGACACTTCCTGATAGTTCCAACATCTACATCATTTCCATGTCTCATTTGAGTAGTTGCTTTATCCTTTGTCAAAGTTTATTTTCTTGTTGCATTTGATATTTTTTTGATTAAATGATGAACATCATGTGTAGGACAGTAGTAATTGAGGCAAACTGCTCTTTGATCCTAGAAACACTTCCTCTGTTTGGCCATCTATGTGAGCAGATTAGTCAGTCTATTCAGAAGGTCATCTGGATTTGGGTTTTGCTGTTGCTATTGTTATCTTTTGTGTCACACAGATTTTCATAGTGGTGAGCTAAGGCTGCCGCATACTGAGGGTTTGGGATAAGGTCCCAATATGTGTTTTCCTCAGTGACTGTTCCACACTCTCAGTTTTCAGGCAACCTCACCTCGCTGCACTCCAGATGGGGCGATCATTGGGCCCTTCACCCTTCCTCCCCGTGGCCAACTTCTCTATACTACTACTCCCTTCCAGGCTTGTGTTAAGCATGTGTGGTGTGGTCTCAGTTGGTCAGTTTCTCCCAAAATGTTAGGCATCCCTCTGCTTCTGGACCTTGGGAGGGTGAAATTTCTCAGTGCTCTAAACATTATCTTGTGTCTGAGATTGCATTTGGAGGGGTGTTTTCTGCCCCTCTCCCATGTAGCTGATCTCAGGTTGGTATTAATATAGGATCCAATGCCAGTCAAGTTTCCTAACTCTCCCAGAGATGAGAGCTTCTTTTTCTGCCCTTCCTTGACAGTAAGTTTTTGCCTGTTGTTTAGAATAATTTCTGTCTCTTCTCAGGAGCCTGAGGATTTGATTTGAAGAAGCGGAGGAGAGCTGGTGAACTAAGACTTACCAGTTTGCCTGGTGACTGGTTCCTCTTCTTCCTGTGCTCTTTAATAAGGTAAATAGTTTGTATGTTCTATTTCTTCTTCTTCATGGGACTTAACTTTCTTTGGAATTTGTGTTACTTGGTTTTCTTGTCCTCTTCTGGTTTCAGAAATTCAGGTTACTTTGTTGTTCTCTGGTCTCTGATGGACACATGCAAAGTTATAATTTTGTAATTATTTGGTTTATTCTTAAAATTTGAGTGATCTTTGTGGCTTTCTGAATCCATAGTGGAAGCAGGAAACTAGAGATCATTCTCGACACTTTTTATTTTTTAGTTTTGATTCCTTTGCCAGGTCCTTTGAATGGGTAAGACCACTGGGAATCTTGTAGATCTCAAAATCCAGGGACCAGTTTTTTAAGATAGAGACTTTCATGATCTTCTGGTCAATTATTCAACATTCTTCCTCCCAGTGCTACAGGTAATGTTCTGTAATGATTCTATTTTAGCACTTGATCATAGTCTATTAACATGCCCTCATTTTTCAATGGAATTTTTTTTCTCGAAACAGAGCAACTGGGGACCATCTCTAATATGAACACTTTATAAAAGTTTTAATCTTGCCAAACATCAGTGGAGTATATTAGTAAGTTTAATTTTAATTTAATAGTTTTAAATTTGTCTTATAAATAATCAAGCTTCACTAATGAAGATAATCTCATTAAAAACAGCATAAACACAAAAATGTTTCTAGAAAAGGAAAATAGAAATATTTTAAACACAGTTTCACTCCTGCATGCTTCTAAATCTTTAAAACATGTTCAAAATTATTTTATATACATTAATTTAAAGGTATGGAGTATTTCTTTAAATGATCAAGATAGAATAGCCTAAATTACTGGAGAATATTCTACCAAACATTTTTGGTAATGTACGCATTAAAACTGGCAGCTTTAGAATAAATGATTACTTATTTTTAATTTATCCTAAGCTGAATTTTTTTGGTTATCTGTAATATCCCCTGAAAGAAATATCCCACTTTTCTAATAGCAATTGTGGCTTTACTCTCTGCTCAGCCTATGCCTAGAAAATAGCCTAGTAGCCCAGATTTATAGTTCCTGTAAACCCTACTAAGCAGATTCAGGAGAGCTTGCTTGCTTTAACATGGGAATTTAGCAGCAATCTTAACATTGGGACATCTTGACGTGCTTGGGATGTCGAAGAAAAAGAAACACTCAAGGTTTTGTATTTTTTTTTGAAAAGTGTGACTTCTTTGCCTCTTTGACACAATGATCAATTCAATTAAACAAAATTATTTTATTTCTAATTTAAGCAAAATTATTTTATCTCTAATTAAATATTTTTAATCATAAAGGACAATCAGTGATGTTGATTTAATAATTTCTATATTCTGTGTAGAAAAAGTGCATGTCTTGCTTTACATACTGCTTAATAAAGTACAATTGTAGTTTATTTGCCTCATTACAGAGTTAGAAAGAAAATTTCTTAAAATCTACATTTTATTTTCCATAAGCTGGTCAGAACTGGGACTTTGGTATTAAAATTACTTTGTGTGCCATTTATTAAATCTGGAGAAATTTATTCATAGAAAGTTAAAATATGAATCAAAATTTACCTGGACTAAAGAACACATTCAATATATTTATTTGCTTTCTTTATGTCGTTCCTCTCTGCATCATTTTTACATACTTATGAATTGAACTTTTTTCTCTTCTATTTTTATACCAAATCAAAATCTCAGGAAAGGCTTTTTTTATGTTTACATAGTCAGATTATGAAATCACTTTTAAATTTTATAAATCTAAAGCATTGAATACTTTTGTTGTTTTTGTTGTGCTAGAACATTTACTAAATCTCTTGAGTTAAAAAGAATTGAAATTTATACTAAGTAAAAATAATGAGTGCTTTCTCTCATAATGAAATACAATTTTAACAACTCTAAAATTCATTTAGTCTAGATGTTCTAAAAATAGAGGGATTATAAAGGAAATCCCAAGGCAAAAAATAGTAAAATAATAAAATATACATTGGATTATACCAATATTAACCTCTTGTTCAAAACCTTCTTATTTTCCCAAACTAATAGTCCAATTCTTCACCATATTCTACTTCTCTAATTTAATTGCCCTCCCATTGGCCTTTTGTCTTAGCCACTTTGGCCTTCTTGCTCTTCCTTGAATAGTTCAAGCTCCTTCACGACTATCACCCTTACTCATTCTGTTCCCTCTTTCTGAAATTCGCTTTCTCCAGATTCTAATGGATTCATTTCATAAAGTATATTTTCATTCCCACCTCAATGTCTACCTTCTTACCCGCTTTTTAAATTTATTCATTGCAATTGACATAGTCTTAAATTATAATAAAACATTATTGATTGTTTCCTTCACCAGTTTGTAAACTCCACAAGTGTAGGGAATAGAGTCTATCACAGAGTAAGCCCAATAAATAGTTGTTGAATAAAGCAGTGTAAGTTTGCAGTTTCGCACTGAAGTGGGCCCCCAAAATATATGTATCCTTTTAGAAAAGATCAAGAGAAATGGAATTATTTGATTGAATAAACAAGCCACAATGCCATTGAGTTTTATCACCCTATTACCCTGTTTTAACTATACTGAGGTGGGTAGATAATGCTTACCTTTCTCACCTTCCAATGCTCTGCTAAAGATGTTCATGTCCTAGGAAGTGTTCTAATCTCATTCTTTTACATGTAGCTGTCTAATTTTCCCAACACCACTTATCAAAGAGGCTGTCTTTTTTCCATTGTATATTCTTGCCTCCCTTGTCAAAGATAAGGTGACCATATGTGTGTGGGTTTATCTCTGGACTCTCTAATCTGTTCCATTGATCTATATTTCTGTTTTTTGTGCCAGTACCATACTGTCTTGATCACTGTAGCCTTGTAGCATAGTTTGAAGTCAGGGAGCCTGATTCCTCCAGCTCCATCTTTTCTTCTCAAGATTGCTTTGGCTATTCGGGGTCTTTTGTGTTTCCATACAAATTGTAAAACTTCTTGTTCTAATTCTGTAAAAAAATACCATTGGTACAAAGATTAAAAAAAAAATACCATTGGTAATTTGATAAGGGTTGCATTGAATCTGTAAATTTCTTTGGGTAGTATAGTCATTTTTACAATGTTGATTCTTCCAATCCAAGAACATGGTATGTCCCTCCATCTGTTTGTATTATCTTTGAGTTCTTTCATCAGTGTCTTATAATTTTCTGCATACAGGTCTTTTGCCTCCTTAGGCAGGTTTATTCCTAGCTATTTTATTCTTTTTGTTGCAGTGGTAAATGGAATTGTTTCCTTAATTTCTCTTTCTGATCTAACATTGTTACTGTACAGGAATGCGAGAGATTTCTGTGCATTAATTTTGTATCCTACAACTTTACTAAATTCAAAATTAGTGCTAGTAGTTTTCTAGTAGCATCTTTAGGTTTTTTATGTATAATATCGTGTCATCTGCAAAGAGTGACAATTTTACTCATTCTTTTCCAATTTGGATTCCTTTTATTTTGTTTTTTTCTTTGATTGCTGTGGCTAAAACTTCCAAAACTATGTTGAATAATAGTGGTGAAAGTGGACACGCTTGTCTTGTTCCTGTTCTTAGAGGGAATGCTTACAGTTTTTCACCATTTAGAATGATGTTGGCTGTTGGTTTGTCCACTTCCTAACAACATACACAAAAACAAACTCAAAATGGGTTAAAGAGCTAAATGTAAGGCCAGACACTATAAAACTCCTCGAGGAAAACATAGGCAGAACATTATATGACATACATCAAAGCAACATCCTTTTTGACCCACCTCCTAGAAAAAAAAATGGAAATAAAATCAAGAAGAAACAAATGGAACCTAATGAAACTTAAAAATTCTTGCACAGCGAAAGAAACCATAAACAAGACAAGAAGACAACCCTCAGAATGGGAGAAAATACTTGCCAATGAAACAATGGACAAAGGATTAATCTCCAAAATACACAAGGAGCTCATGCAGCTTAATACCAAAAAAGCTAATAACCCAATCCACAAATGGGCGGAAGACCTAAATAGACATTTCTCCAAAGAAGACATGAAGTTGGCTAACAAACACATGAAAAGATGCTCAACATCACTAATCATTAGAGAAATGCAAGTCAAAGCCACAATGAGGTATCACCTCACACCGGTCAGAACGGCCATCATCAAAGAATCCAGAAACAATAAATGCTGGAGAAGGTGTGGAGAAAAGGGAACCCCCCTGCACTGTTGGGAAAATGTAAATTGGTACAGCCACTATGGAAAACAGTATGGAGGTTCCTTAAAAAACTAAAAATAGAACTACCATATGACCCTGCATTCCCACTCCTGGGCATATACCCTGAGAAAAACATAATGCAAAAAGAAACATGTACCCCAATGTTCATTGCAGCACTGTTTACAATAGCCAGGACATGGAAGCAATCTAAATGCCCATCAATAGATGAATGGATAAAGAAGATGTGGCACATATATACAATGGAATATTAGCCATAAAAGGGAATGAAATTGAGTTATTTGTAATGAGGTGGATAGACCTAGAGTCTGTCAATACAGAGCGAAGTTAGCCAGAAAGAGAAATACAAATACCGTATGCTTAACTCATATATATGGAATCTAAGAAAAATGGTACTGATGAACCCAGTGACAGGGCAAGAATAAAGATGCAGTTGTACAGAATGGACTTGAGGACATGGGGTAGGGGCCAAAAGGGAAACTGGGACAAAGTGAGAGAGTAGCATTGACATATACACTACCAACTGTAAAATAGATAGCTAGTGGGAAGCTGCTGCATAACACAGGGAGATCAACTCGATGATGGGTGATGGCTTAGAGGGATGGGATAGGAAGTGTGGGAAGGAATCATGGGAGGAAGAGGATATGGGGATCTATGTATAAATACAGCTGATTCACTTTGTTGTACAGCAAAACCTGGCACAACAGTATAAAACAATTATACTCCAATAAAGAGCTTTAAAAAAAAAAAGATTTACATGTCCTAATATGTAGAACTGGGCAGTATGTTACACTGCATTGCAAAAGGGACTTTCCAGTTTTTCTAGAATTTTCTTGACTTATTGGGGTGGGTTTAGTATAAGCTCATGGGTCCTTAAAAGTGGAAGAGAGAGGTGGAAGTATCAGGCAGAGAGATACACAGGAAGAAGACTGGGAGATAGTTTAAAGGTGAGAGGGGCTTGCTCCCCATTGCTTACATGGAAAATGAAGACAGATGTGAGCCCAAAGAATGCACACTGTCTCTAGAAACTGAGAGTAACCCTTGGCCAAAAGCCAGTGAGCAGGGGACTTCCCTGATGGCGCAGTCGTTAAGACTCTGCACTTCCAGTTCAAGGGGCTGGAGTTTGATCCCTGGTCAGGGCTAGATCCCACATGGCTGCTACAACTAAGGAGTCCACGTGCAGCAAACAAGAAGCCCACTTGCTGCCACTAAGACCTGGTGCAACCAATTAATTAATTAATTAATTATTTTAAAAAAGCCAGCAAACAAAGACTTCAGTCCTTCCAACTGAATTCTGCCAACAGCTTGAATGAGTTTGGAAGTGAATTCACCCTCAGAAGCCAACCCTGCTGATAATTTCATTTCAAACTTGTGACATCTGAAACAGACAGATCAGCCAAGCCCACCAAACTTCTGACCTACAGAACTCTGAGATAATAAATTTGTGTTGCATGAAGCCTCTAAATTTGTGGCAAATTGTTATGGTTGCAGTAAACAACTAATACACATATGAAAATCATTATCATTCCCTTGTTCTTGGCTATCGTTATTATCATTTTTAAATTGTTAATATCTACTTTCTGTAAAATTCCTCACACTTTTACATTTTATTCATTAACATTTTTAACTAAACTTTCAGCACATGTATAACACTCTTCCTACCTGTGTAAATTACTTCTGTCTTTGGTAAATTTAATATAGTAACCATTTGCTTAAGATCTTGTAATTTTGATCTACCTCCCTAAATAGCGTAAAAACATATTTTGAAAGAGATCAGATGTAAGGATGAATATTAAATGAATGAAGGGGTGGAAGATTGGCAGTTGGTTAGTGGGAGACAACAGTATATTCCATTTTGAATATAGATGGATAGGAGGAATACATAATAAGTGAAAAAAAGAGAAACCTACACTAAAATTTTATTGGCTTCAGTAACAGAAACCATGGAAAAGAGAACACTTATTGAAAGGCATATTAAAGTAAATCCTTCTTTTGCTTTTAATTTGGTCTTTTAATTTTAGTAGTAGAGAGTTTTGAAACGGGAGTTAGAAACTTGGATTCCAATGCCACATTATTCAGGTATAAGTTTTAGGTCATTTTGTTTCATAGGAAAAAGACAAGCTATTCATACATTTACTGTAACAAATCTGTTATCATTTTTTGCCTGAGGGTCTTCACATGTCATAGCATGTTGTGTGCCAGATTAACACCTACTCTTGGCAAGGAAGTTTTTATGTAGTAACTGAGAATAAGAAAATAGAAGTGTTGCTCTATTCATGCATATGTCTTATTGGGAATACAGTGTGTGATCAGGGAAAATTTTTTATTCTTGTTTTGTTTTGTTTTGTTTGCTTGTTTTTGCTTTTATATGAGATCACCAGTATGTCTAAAACTTATTCCAACCAGGATAATTACTCTTGTTTCATTATATGACAATATTTTGACACTTCTTTTATATTGTGGGGTTATGAATTTACTAAGGAATTGTAATTCTTTTTCCACAAGAATATTCTGGATTATTGCATATGCTTTCTAATGTCAACATTAAGTAATATCAATAATAACTGTAATAATTAAAGTAAACATAATAATAGTTTATAGAAAATAAACTCTATATACCGCACATTATTCTAAATATTGTAGTAGGTATTGATCCATTATTTCTCTCACCACTGATAAATATCATTTTAATTCTTATCTTAATGATAAAGAAAATGAGATTTAGTGAGTTTGTGTAGTTATTTAAACTCAGAGTTAACCAGGAGTAGTCTGAATAGGAAACTAAACACTCTAATTAGTAGGGAAGTTTTACACAGTGAGCAAACTAGTCCTGAGTGCTATACATTAAACCATTTTCTAACATTTTCTTTTAGTTCCAGCTATCTGGCCAATTATCCACTCCAGTGGGCTAAAATAAAAGTGATTACCTGTGTAGCTAAAGCAAAGTAAGCGAAGTGACAAGACAAAATTGGATGGTATAAAGGGGCCACACTATATGCTTTCGGGCTGGACTCCAGCTATGAATTCCAGCTCAGCCACTCACTAGCTGTGTGATTTGGATAGTATTTAACCTTCTTGTGTTACAGTCTTAATCTGTAAAAATGAGCTTAATAGTAGCTCCAATTTCATAGGGCTGTTATGAAGATTACATTAGTTGATACACGCAAAGCATATAACACTGTATGTGGCATACAGTAAGTACTCCATAAGAGCACAGGCTGTGGTAATTGAGTTTGGATTTTAGTTATAACAGGCAGTCACTGCAAGGTTTTAAGTTTGGAGAGACATAATTTGAGTTACCTTCTTTATTTTTTTTTTTTGTTTTTTTAATTTTTTTAATTTTTAATTATTTCCTTTTTCGTCCTCTCTCTCACTCTCTCTTTTATTTATTTTTTTTTTTGTTTTTTTTTTTGTATTTTTTTTTGGGGGGGGTACACCAGGTTCAATCATCTGTTTTGGATGGTGACTCTTTGTTGAATGTTGTTTAGTATATTGGTTAAGAGGTTCATATCCTAGCTCCACTATTTAGTTGTGCAAAATTGGGCAAGTTGCCGTCTGTCTGCCTCAGTTTCCTCATCTGTATGATATTAATACTACTTTCCTAATAAGGTTGCTGTCAGAATGAAATAGGTAAATGCATGTAAATCTCTTCTAAGTTTTAGTTGTTATTACTATTGAGTGAATAGCATACCTGGGAAACTCTTTGGAAAATCATATTTCCAGGCCTTACTCCAGGCCAACGAAGTCAGAATCTCTGGGGCAAGGGCCCAGGAAACTCTTTTTAAAAAGTGGGAAGTTGTTGTATAACAAAGGGAGTTCAACTCGAGGATGGACGATGCCTTAGAGGACTGGGACAGGGAGGGTGGGGGGGGAGCCGAGGGAGGGAGGAAATACGGGGATATGTGTATAAAAACAGATGATTGAACTTGGTGTACCCCCAAAAAATAATAAATAAAAAAAAATAAATATTTTGGCGGGAAAAAAAAAAAAAGTGATTACCCAGGGGGGGCAAATCTGATATTCTGAACAAACACCAGGAAATTTATTTTACTATTTCAAACAGTGGTTCTGCAACTTAATTGATCATTGGATTTAGCAAGGATCAAGAAGCTTGTTAAAAATAAGAGGCTAAATTAATTAATTAATTAATTTTAAAATAAGAAGTTCTGGCACTACTGTAAGCTCCAGAAGCAAATTTCTACCCCACAAAAACAAGCTATCCATATTTTTAACAGATATTTTAAGAGTCAATAGCAGAGATAAAATCTGCTAGTAGATGTCTTTATAATTCTCATTAAGGCTCTATCCTAAATGAACATCTGTTGTGCAATCTCATGAAATTAGCATAGAAATTAGAGTTTTTCTCAATGAAATTATATCATTTCCATACTGATTTAAATGTTGCACCACTGGACATTTTATCAATATTTCTTGGAATGAGTATGTTGGGAATTATCTTGTAGAGCTAAAGTATCATGTTCCATTATTCTAACAAATAAAATTACAGTATTTGGCCTTGAAACTGAAGCCTATTAAATGCTGGGGGAAGATATATCATCAATATAAGAAAGAAATATATCTATATTTCTTGCATCTACAGAAAAAAACAGATACAATTGTAGATACAATTCTACATAATTTAAACATCCTTGCAAATGCTTTTTCTAATAACGGAGTTTTGTAGGATACGACTTTGAATATCATAAATGGTATTTAATCTCTAAAATCTCTGATTTTTTAATGATTTATTTAAATTATGGATGACCTGTTAAATATGTAAACTAATAGCTCTGTTTTCTCTAATATGTGCATATTTTAATGTTTTCATATTGAATCATAAGAACTTTATTGTCATTCTCTCTTTTATGACATGATTAAGATAATAAACCTATGCTAGATTTCTTATTTCAACAACATCTTGAAGGTGTTAGCTCTTACAAATAAACATTCTCAATAACATTATATTTGGGATTCTACTTTTGAAATACCCATTGACATACTGTGATAGAAGAATTTCTTATTTATCTTAAAACTAATAAATTATCCTGGCTATATCTTTTAAAACCTGAAAATTACCTATATTTCAGGACCTACTTTTGAAAAAATAACAGAACAAAACACAGAAAACAAAAAGGAGGGGCTTGCTTGTGTGTCCATAGTAGTTTCATTAAACTTTTCATGTCGGCACAATTTTTGACATAAAAAAGGCAAAAATATCTGGTGTTTGCACCTTTGTGAATGTGAGACCATGAAATGATTATTTCTGACAGGAGCTCCAACGAGAGAAAGACAGCTTGACAGATACATAGAGATTTAACTATAGCACTGAACAAGTTTCAACCAATAAGTGCTACCATTTTTGGTTCTGTGTTAAAAAGGAGTACTACAGAAACTGAGTTACCTGTAATGAGCTAAATTCTATTAAGCAAAATGTTAAACAAACTTTTAAAATTAGTATAAGTTTGAAATATTTTTTAGTATGGACTTTACAATGCTATGAAATTGCTGTTTTAATCATATGTTTTAAAATTAATCAAAATACAGAATCTCTACCTGTCCTAACCTTTATTTAATTTATATTTCTAATGATAACATTAGAGGAAACAGTCCAACTCACCCCAGGCTAAAGAAATTAGAAAGTAACAAACCATAGGTCAATATAAAAGTATGAATACATATGTTGTTGTCATCTCTGATAATGTGCTCTTCATTTTGTACTGAATTTCACTCATAGCTTTCAAAATGAAAAGTGGCACAGAAAAAGTCTCATAATAAATGTTTTATTGAAAAATATGTTTTAAAATAAATATGATATCATTACTGATTTTCCACAAGCTGCCAACTACTGGCTTCTGTGTGTGTGTCTATGTAACAATAATTCTTGAACTTATTCTTCAATAAGTTTAAACAAGATGAGAGGGTTCTCCAAACCACGTCACATTTCTTAGCAAACAGACATCTCCACAAACACGAAACCAGAAGAAACCAATCTGGAGAAGCTAAATATTTTACAGAGAAAGAAAAAGTGTGAATGTCTTGTCAGTTTATTAGTTTTGACACTGGAAAGTTTAAGACAGCAAACAAAGAATTACCCTTTAAAGGCTTTATTAATGAGAAAATGTCCTCTGGAATCACATCACTACGAGTAGCTCACCAGCCAGAAACTTCAGCATCATAGTTGGTTCCTTTTATCTCTCCAATTCTGCCAATAAATCAAGAAAGTATATCAATTTAACATATTAAACCCTGTGAAATCATTGATATTTAACTCTGCTTTACCTAGCACACAGCAACTCCAAGGGTTCAGATCTCCAATCTTCATACCATTACTGCTATACTGGTGATTTGTATCAAAATCCATTCTCCCCTGTATTATTGAAATAGCACCCATCCTAAAGTTCTTAATACAATTTCTCTGGTATTACAGTATGGATTGGTATAATACACTCACTCTCAGTTATGATCTGGATTGCACCCAGTTAGTCCCTTCAAGGGTAAAGATCAAACTCGCTGTCATGACCTACGAGATTATTAAAACAACTGAGTCCCTGATTGATTCAGCCTCATGTCCCCTACTCCTTCCCTCCATGTTAACTTCAGCCACCAGAACAATTGCCTTAGCTAATTGTTAAATAGCTAAAACTATTCATTTTCCAAGTCTTAGTTTAGAAGTGATTTCCTCCGGGAAATCCCTTAACTCTGGCTTAGATACACCATCCACCTTGTGATCTCTAGTTCTTATTGCAGGGGGTATCCCATGGTGCTTAATGACTTTTAGGTTCATCAGTATCCCCCCAGTGAAGATAATTTTATGAGGGTGATGGCTAAAAAAGAACATTCACTGTTACAACCCATCACACAGTGTTGACACATAATAGGCAGTCAGTAAACAGTAATCTTGTAATGCATGCTTTCATTTCCATTACAAGCTTTTAAGAAAAGTCTAAAAATGTCTACACAAAATAAATCCAAATATTTTGAAAACCCCCAAAGAATCCAACATATAGTGCTCTATGTACTGTAATTTAATCTTTAAGCAAATGTTTATTTATCATTTGCTATGTTACAGGCTCTTTTCTCTGCACTTGGGAGACAGAGTTGAATGTGACCGTGTTTTTCCCTCATAAAATTTATGTTTCAGTGGGGTTGAATGGGGCAGGGGAGTTGAAGAAACATTTCAGATCTGGGCTCTACAGCATCTTTATGTTAATACATATGTTTACATAATATTAAATTTGACAGTACTGATTCTATATTCACAGTTCTACCTGGTCATAGGGACTTTCCATTGAGAGGCTGGAGGCAGAGTGGAGGAAGGGATTGGGAAGGTATATAGTGTAAGAGACAGGTAAAATTATCATAGTTCCCTGGCTTATGTTTCTAGGATATTCTAGGATGTTCTTGTATTGAACTTTTAGTATTTTGAATTTCTAACCTTAGTTTTATCTGATCTGATATTACCTATCGACAAAAAGCTTGGTCCTTCACTTATATAAATTGCATGCCTAAGAGTTTTGTGGTCCCAAGTCAGTCCTACTATTCATTACACAATCACACAGAACAGAGATTCTATTAGAATTTCAGTTTTCTCCTCTGATTATAAATAATTTGGAGAGTAAAAATATGTGTACACATTTATTAAAATGTAGAAGGAAAAATAGAGTTGGTGTGTTCTTTATTTTTTCTTAATGTATAAAGGTTGGAAAATAAAGTGAATAAATTTCAGCATACAATTCATATCTTACCCATCACATGGCAATGGCAAGATGTAAAGTGTCGCAAATTGTCAGCCTGTTGTACAGAGGCAGCTCACAAATTGATGTGTTCATTGTCCATATTGATGCCCATCAGTGTGTAAAAAAGTGATTGGCTAGATCTAAAAGGCAAGGCACTTTAAATTTAGAAATGTCTATTTTCATCATCCTTTGAAAAATAAGATCTGGCAACACTAAGATCAATTTCTTATTGGCAACTATCAGCTGGCAACACATTATTCTCTTTTGACGGGGCATTTTCTCTCACCAATTTTCCCCAATCTCCACAAATTCCTGGTTGTATTATATTCAGTCTACTTACTTATATAATCACCCTATGTTTAACAAGCAGTTATAATTGGCCCCATGTCCTACACACTAATGGCATTTTAAACAATTATTCTTCTTTGAAGAATAAACTTAATGCAAAAAATCATGCTAATAATAATTTCCTAAGGGAATTAACCTGAAATATATGTGATTCAAAATCCCTGGGGTACCTAATGTGCAGATTTTCTGGTATATTCTCAGAAAGAGAGATTAATTGGGTGTGATTACATCCCAGAAAATTGGTAATTTTTCAGCCTCACTCAAATAAGTCCCCTTAAGCTAATACATTTGGTCAGATTTCTAGACTTTGTGAAATAATGCTAATATCAAGGAGTTTTTAAAAAATCATCTAAAATATCGAAATACAGAAAATACTAAAAAATGAGTTAATTTCTTCTTTCATGTACTTAATATAAATTTATTTATTTATTTATTTATTTATTGGCTGTGTTGGGTCTTCATTGCTGCACCCAGGCTTTCTCAAGTTGAAGCGAGTAGGGACTACTCTTCGTTGCCATGCACAGGCTTCTCATTGTAGTGGCTTCTCTTGTTGTAGATCATGGGTTCTGGGTGTGCGGGCTTCAGTAGTTGTGGCACATGGGCTCAATTGTTGTGGCTTATGGGCTCTAGAGCTCAGGCTCAGTAGTTGTGGTGCATGGGCTTAGTTGCTCCACAGTATGTAGGATTTTCCAAGACCAGGGATTGAACCTGTGTCCCCTGCATTGGCAGGTGGATTCTTAACCATGGTGACACCAGGGGAGTCCCCCATATACTTAAAATTACTCTATGGAAGTAAATTTAACTTATGAGAAATTAATGCTGAAGCAAGCATTCATTATTTGTTAACATTGTGAGAAATTGTTGCTGGATAATACCTTATTTGATTAAAGTTTGTATATTCATGGACTGAGCTTGATTTGTAACTAAAACAAGAAAACCTAACCAAGATTAAAATGCAACTGATTTTTCATCACTTGAGAAAAGGATCAATTTCATTAATTATATATGATGCCTTAAAAATTTTGAGAGCCAGTTTTTACAGTAAAATACAAAATTTCTTTCCTTAGTAAATATGACTTTCCTTAAGTCAGATTTAAATTAGTTGGAAAGTAGAGAAGATGCTTCGGTGATGAGAATATTAACACAGCTATCTTCTAAGTTCCACTATTTTAATCTGTGATAGTTGTCCTACATTTGTGTATATGTGTGGTCTCACTTCATCACCATATTGGTAAATCCTTCACATCTTTGTTTTTGTAAGATCTCTTGTTTTCTGGATCTCACATATATTTTTTGTTGTTGTTCCTGGCTTCCTCTCTCCAAAAGGTGGCCATATCCCATATTTGTTTATTTTAAACATTTCATATAAGATAATCTTTTGTCATTGTTAACCATTTTTATAACTTATGTACAAATTCTGCCCTCACATTTGGTTGATATGATAGATATAGAATTCTAGTTTAGAAACTATTTCTCTTCAGAACTATGAAGATATGTCTTGAGTTTCTGGTGTTTCTTTTGTGTAGTTCAATGCTAGTGTTATTAATCCTCTGTGTGCCACTTTTATTTTCTCTGAAATCCTGCAGTGGCTTTATTTCCACAGTTACAACACTTCACAGCAATGCAACTTGGGCATATTGTTTTTGTAGGTTGTGTTGGGTATTAAGTGAACTCTTTCAGTTTGTAAAGTCAATGTTCTTCAGTTTTTAAAAGTTTTCTTGAATTATTTCAATGATGCTTTCCTTTAATCAATCCTTTTTTTCTTTTTCTAGAACTCATAGCTAGCTGCATGCTGTATCTTCTAGAAAATATTTCTCATTATTGATTTTTCCCACTGTTTTCCAATTATTGTCTTTTAATTGAATATTTGATAAGATACTTATCATATCTTCCACTTGTTTTCTGTATCGGGTCTTTGTTTCTGTGTGCAGGCTTTCTCTAGTTGTGGCCCATGGGCTTAGTTGTTCTGTGGCATGTGGGATCTTCCCAGACCAGGGATTGAACCAGTGTTCCCTGCCTTAGCAGGCAGATTCTTAACCACTGTGCCACAAGGGAAGTCCTTTTTTTTTTTTTTTTGTCATTTCTGTTACACATTTGTGTTTCTGAAAACACTCATTTGTTAATTTGATTGTCCTTTTTTTGTAGTATTCTGTTATTTCTTCACGGATGCTTTGTCTTCCCTTAGAAAATATCATCATCATTTTCTACAAGATTCCAATATACACTTTCAATGTTTTGTATGTTTAAAATGACTAATTTCAAATATAAGAATAAAGGGATAGTAAACAATGATTTTTTTTAAAAAAAAGGATAAAATAAAAGGATAATTAGAAAGGGATAGTTCATTTTTTAAGAAATTTTAATTACTTAAACATTTAGATCTTCTCAGGTCAGTAAAAGATTAAAAAAAACTACTGTTAACATTCTTTCAGAAAACTGGCTTAGACTAGGTGTTTGGCCCCAAACATCATATCATCAATTACCAACTGCATAAGAATACATTTTTCATTTTTGTCTTTAGAAATATATTTTTATCTCATTAATTTATGATGCTGGGAAAAATTAAGTAAGATATCATCACCTAGTGCCTAATAGTCTGAGATTTCACTTTTATGATCAATTTTATCATCATAATCAAATGCTAGAGTATAATTAATCTCATTGAATTCATCTCCTGATTTATCTAATAATTGTGAAATATAATCCTCTGTCAATTTTCTTTTCTTTTATAGGCCAAACAAGAAAAATTTTACTTCTCAGTTTTGTTTCAAGAAATCTAAAAGCACACTGCAGAGATGGGTTACCTACTCTTCTTGTATATTTTGTGAAAGATAATGCAATCTCTTATACAATGCCAAAAAAACAAACAAAAAAATACTAAAGGAATATAATTTATTTTGCTGTTGCATCATCACTTTATGTGATTCCAATATCCTTTTCTTTTTTAAAAAAAAATTGAATATTTAGGAGTAATTGATGACTAATGAATAATTCATAGATTAATGAAATAGTGAAATGTTTTGTTATAAGAAAATGGTTACTAAGGCTCTGTAATGTATCTCAGATTTATAAAAGTGTCAAATGGACCCATATGGTAATTGAAAGACAGGATAAGTTTGAAAAAATAATCTATTTGTCTCTCTTTCTTGGAAAACCTCTAGGAGAGAATAAAGTTCTGATATATTAATTGTTTCATATAATAAGAAATACTCTGAGTATTAATTTTTCCAAATAAAACTGCCCCAGCATAAAATTAGATTTAATTGATCCAGATTGTATGCAAAGGGTACTTGATATTTCCTTTGCTACAGTCACTGTATGCTCCCAGTTAAATTTTTCTCTTTTTATCTCTATCTTTCAGATTAGAGGGTTTTCACAGATAATCTTTGGTTGCCTGATCATAATTAAGAGCTACTGAATAAAAAGCTGCTTGGAAGATATGGCTTACCAATGTAGGATATGTTCTAGATTACATCGATGGGTGGTTTCTTTGGAGAATATGTGTTGATAACCTCTCTTCTGCAATCTTATGAGAATGGCTGGATTTTCCAAGAAAATACTCCTCCACATCTTACCTGGATGTCAACATCCTGTAATCCAGGATGCTGAGAACTGAATAGTAGAAGAGGCTGCAGTGGTCACATAGATCATTAAGTCTATGTTTTAAGATCTGAAAATAAGCTTTACCTTTGCAATTTTGTTCTGCAATGGGAAAGAGATGACTTTTTTTTTTTTTTTTTGCCTACAGAATATTAGAAAGCACACCTAGAGAATTTCTTTGCTTTAAAACATGTATCTTATTTTAGTGACACTCCATTGAGCCCTTACTTCTAGAGGTAATTCAACTTAAAATTGTTGAGTTGAAGAATTCTAAGATGTAAGCTGCATGAGTCTCTTTATCATCTGCTTAGAATTCATCATTCTCTGGTCTGCAACTCAGTTACCATTTATTAATTTACTCTAAGCTGTACAAAATTTAGTTGTTGTTGTTGTTGTTTTCCCTCTTTTGTATGCCTCATCTTTATGGGCTTGTGATCTAAAAATCTAGTCAATGCTCTTTATTGTTTCAGAAAGAAGCAAACATGTGTGTTTAATATGCCATTTTTACCCAGATTTTCCCATTTTAATCTTGATATTCTCTAAGTCAAAACTTTTAAAATATATATGTTTGGGGCTGCATTATAACAGGGTGTGTAATTGTTTATAAACCATCATTAATTTAAAAGGTGAATGTGAAAAAATAAAGGGAAATGTAGACATTTCCAATACTTCTCTAATTTTTGTGAACTTTTCATTATGATAGGAATATACTACCACAAGTACATTAAAATTGGTTAAAGATATATTGAAGGGACACTAAGAGACAGAATGGGAATTCAAATTCATTTCCACTGCATTTATATTCCTCAAAGTCAAGAGAATGTGATCAAGAATTTAAAAACATATGTTATGAGAATTAACATGATTATACACATTTTGATTTTAAATTTCTGCTGCCATTATTTTATGTAAAGTCAGTGTACAAAATTGCACTTCAATAAATATAAAATCATGGAATTAATAAGTTTCTTTATAACTCCATAAAGTCACACTTCTCTGAATTTTGCATTAATTTGGTTTTATTGAATATTTGAATATAAAGTTACTTTACAGCCTAATTCAAGATTTTCTAGACAGGTAAGTAAAAAGTAGGTGTCCCAACCCAATCAACATACCTTTTCTCTAGAAGGTAATGTCCCCCCTGGTCTGCATAAGTGTTCTACTTCAATTGCTGTTCAAACACTAGAATGGTTGAATTTTAGTTTTAAGACAAGGGGATTAGTCTCCAAGTATTTAAAGTTTGATTTTTTTTCTAAGTTGTGTGGGTTTTAGTGTCATAAGGGAATTAAATGGCTTTTGAGAGTGATTTTTATATCAAAATGCTTCAAAGCTTTTGTAGGTTTTAGGCAACCATTTTAAAGATATTTTGTTCAAATAATGGATTTGTTTTATTCTCAGATAAGTCACCGGTAATCCCTTACTTTGCAGCTTATAACTGCTGTAGCCAAGGTTAATTAATTAGAAATATTAAAGCATGGATTAACACTTGGACCTGATTCACAAATCATTTGCTTGAAAATATTTAAGTTACTTAGGAAATTTATTTTTTTTAAACTTAATGCCACACTAGAGAAAAGTAAATTTTTTAAAGCTTTTGTAGTATACTAGGTAAACTATAAGAAAAATAAACAAAAGTTTTCTATCTGGTTTCCCACCAGCCAAACTGTCTTACGACATACTTACTTGCAACTATTTCTGGAAATTATTATCAAGACATTTTTCCATATATGGCTTCTTTTTCTTAGAATATAAAAAAAATCTCAATAACTGAAAATCAAATGTACATGTTCAAGTAGATGTGGCATTTTTATATTGAAAAGTAACATATACAATTCCTGAAGTATTTTAAAAGAGCTGTTATATAGCCATGGAGAATGAGATAAATACATGCTAATAATCTAAGAGAACTCATGAGCTGAAGTTGGCATGTGGACACAGTTTTCGAGGATAAATTTTCCTACAAATTAGAAACTCTGGACTTTTTAAAAGTGAGCCTTAAGGCAGTGATGGCCAACCTTTTTGGCACCAGGGACTAGTTTGATGGAAGGCAGATTTTCAATGCATGGGGCCGGGGGATGATTCAGGCAGTAATGTGAGCAATGGAGAGTGATGGGGAGCCCCTGGTGAAGCCCACTGCTCACCTCTGGCTCTGAGGCCAGATTCCTAACAGTCTGTGGACCGGACCAGTGCTGGTTTGTGGCCAAGGGTTGGGAACCCTTGCTTTAAAGGGTGCTATTTACATAATGGAAATATCTAAAGCCTCATTGCTGCTGTATAGCCAAAGAAAATCAAAATGCAGTTGTACCTTCTAAGTTTTTATGGTAGGATGCCTCTTCAGAAAACTTTATAAAATAAAGGTTTTAATTTTTTATGCTAAAAAGGAAAATCAAGTTTCAAAATGTAATCCATGTTGTTTTGGGTCAAAAAACAAAATCAATAGTCCAGTAAGGCATTGGTCAACACTCTCTGTATGGGCCAGAGAATAAATCTTTCAGGCTTTCAGGGTCTTACTCAATTCTGACATTGTAAGTTTTGTAAAAGAAGCCACAGAAAAGTGTGTGAACAAATGAGTATGGCTACATTCCAATAAGATTTTTTATGGTCACTGAAATTTGAATTTTATGCAATATTCAGATGTCGCAATTCTTCTTTTCCTGATATGTTTTCAAACATTTAAAAATGTTGAAAGCAGGCTTAGCTCATGTCCAATTAACGAAGGAGTTGGCAGACTAAACATGGGTCAATGTTTGTGATCCATCCGCATCTTCTCTGGTGGTAAGTAGTGTCTGCTTAATTCTAAATTAAAGAAGCACAGGGCTAATGAACATTGCAGAAAAGTTAGCTCATTGCACTTGCCCATTCAATATTTTCTAAAAGGATTCATAATTTAAATAGCACAATTCTCAAGGTCTATTTCTTCAATAAGCATTATTTACAGAGGAAAAATGATATTAAAATATGCAGCTGCCTAATATCTGCTCTACTTTAAGACATTTATACTGGAAAGTATAAATTTTAATATTTTTACAATTCTAGAATTGAAATTTTTATGTTTAGAAGAATGCATATACATTTCATTTTCCAGGGATGGAAAGCTACTTTAGCTAATTACTTTTCAAAGAAGAACATAAAAAATTATTCTCTCTCTTTCTCTTTCTCTAATGATATAGATGTCTAGAAATTTGTTTAATGAAATTGAAAAACTACCAAGGTACCAAATTCTTGAGAAAACAAAATCCTAAAAATAAGAGGAGGCAGGAAAGTTTGTATGACATTCAGAACTACTGTCTCTTTAAATCATGTACTGATTCAGAAAGAAAGGAAGAAAGAAAGAGAGAGAGAAATCTGTAATCCTGTGTGGAAACTGCTTCTAAGAGACTTATGGAACAGAATTTATGTCAGTATTTTAGGCATGAGTGTGTAAATATTGGTGTTCAGAACTTACCAAGGAGTGGGAAAGAGTGGGGACCTTGATACACACTAGCTTTCTACTTGGGACACCAGAGAAGTTGCTAGTATGGATATAAGAGTGAACCAGGAAAACATAGCTATTATGAAATTTGACATCTGGTTTTGAATAAGTTAACAGTCTAATGTGATCTCGCCTTCCTCTAGCTTCCTTCCCAGAAGCAAATCCTATCTGAGAAAAAAATAACATTACTCATAACCTCAAATTCTTTCTATTTTTTCCTATACACAGTAACTTGTACTTTATTATAAAACTGAAGAAAATAATTAGACATACTGACTAAGTTGACATGACTTGAAACCAAGAAAAAAGAATAAGTATTAGAAACAGATGAAGATAGATTATACTAGAACCACACAGTAGAGTTTTCAGAGTAAAGATTTTAAAATAATTGTTATAAGTAATATATTAAAATGAGATGATGAGATAGAGATTTTCAGGAGATAATTGAAGAATTTCTTTAAAAAATCAAATAAAAAAATTTTTTGTCTGACAAATAGAACTGAAATTATGAGCTGAAAATATTCATTTAATAATAGATCAACAAAATTGAAAAGAGGTGTAAAAATATTCTACAAGGAAGTACAGAGATTGACACAGAAACCACATAGAAGAGCACTGTATACATGAAATATGGCAGCTTATAATTCTGAGGACAGACATCCTAAATCAGTATCACTGGGTGAAATAAAGGTGTTAGCAGGGCAGGGGGGTGTTAAAGCCTCCCTCCAGAGGCTCTAGGAGATCATCTATGTCTTGCTTTCTCCAGCTTCTGGTGACTGCCAACATTTATTGGTTTGTAGCCACATCACTCTGCCTCTGTGGTCACATCAAAAATGAATGTGCAATCTTATAAAATATCATGTCAGCATATGTTAAAATAGGACATCCCTAATGAATTAACTGTACTTGAGGTATCTACTGACAAATTGTGAAACATTCTATTACCCAGAGATCTCAGCCAGGTCAACAACTCATATGGAATTTATGTGAATAATATAGGAAGAAGTGAACTATGATATGATGTGCATAAAAATCTATGCATTCAAAGTTTCATCAGGTCACCCTCAAGACATTTCTTTTGACTTAAAATTTCACATGAAATTTAGATAATATACAGAAAAGTAGGTAGAAAAAAAGAAACAACACAGCTTCAAGAATAACCAGCCCAGAGATAAACCCACGAACCTGTGGTTACTTAATCTGTGACAAAAGAGGCAAGAATATACAATGGAAAAAAGTATCTTCAATAAGTGGTACTGAGAACTGGACAGCTACATGTAAAAGAATGAAATTAGAGTGCTCCCTAACACCATACACAAAAATAAACTCAAAATGGATTAAAAACCTAAATGTAAGGCCAAACACTTTAAAACTCTTAGAGGAAAACACAGGCCGAACGTTCTTTGACAGCTCTTTTTTGATCCACCTCTTAGAGTAATGAAAATAGCAAAAATAAACAAATGGGATCTAACTAAACTTAAAGCTTTTGCACAGCAAAGGAAACCATAAATAAAACAAAAAGACAATCCACAGAATGGGAGAAAATATTTGCAAATGAAGCAACTGGCAAGGTATTAATCTCCAAATTATACAAACAGCTCATGCAGTTCAATATCAAAAAACAAATAACCCAATCGAAAAATGGGCAGAAGATCTAAATACACATTTCTCCGAAGAATACATATGGATGGCCAAAAAAACACATGAAAAGATGGTCAACATCAGTAATTATTAGAAAAATACAAATCAAAACTACAATGAGGTATCACCTCACACCAGTCAGAATGGCCATCATCAAAACAATGTACAAACAATAAATACTGGAGAGGGTGTGGAGAAAAGGGAACCCTCATGCATTGTTGGCGAGAATGTAAATTGATACAGCCACTATGGAGAACAGTATGGAGGTTCCTTACAAAACTAAAAATAGAATTATCATATGACCCAGCAATCCCACTCCTGGGCATGTACCCAGAGAACACCATAATTCAAAAAGATACATGCATTCCAATGTTCATTGCAGCACTATTTATAATAGCCAGGACATGGATGTGACCTAAATGTCCATCAACAGAAGAATGAATAAAGAAGATGTGGTACATATATACAATGGAATATTACTTAACCATAAAAAAGAACAAAATAATGCCATTTGCAGCAACATGGATGGACCTAGAGATTGTTATACTGAGTGAAGTCAGAGACAGACAAATATCATATGATATCACTTATATATAGAGTCAAAAAAGGATACTATATGCCTGAGGCTAAGACAACATTGTAAATCAACTATACTCCAATAAAAAATGTTTAAAAATTGATAGCTGCCATTATCAATCATTGATAGTTGATGACACTAAAGTAGGAAAAAAGAAATTCAAAAAGTGAAATCTGGGCTTCCCTGGTAGCACAGTGGTCAAGAATCCTCCTGCCAGTGCAGGGGATGGGTTTGATCCCTGGCACAGGAAGACCCCACATGCCGTGCAGCAACTAAGCCTGTGCACCACAACTACTGAGCCTTCACTCTAGAGCCCACGAGCCACGACTAATGAGCCCACACTACACAGCTGCTGAAGCCCACGTGCCTGGAGCCCGTGCTCCACAACAAGGGAAGACACTGCAATGAGAAGCCTGTGCACTGCAATAAAGAGTAGCCCCCTCTCCCTGGAACTACAGAAAGCCCCCACGCAGCAATGAAGACCCAATGCAGCCAATAAATAAAAATAAATAAATTAGTTAATTTTAAAAAAAGTGAAATCTGTTTGTGTATACATAGTGGAGAGAGAAGAATACCACATATTTTAATAGTTTCTGACATTATCACATTATTATAATGGTGATTATTGCTTGATAAAGTGTGGTCTTTTAGAATCCAGAGTATAAACTCAAATTTGTTTCTAAGGCACATTTTCCTTTTACTTCCAAAACTGTACTACTTACCTCTGTTGCCTTATCTGTAAAATGAGGATTATATTGGTACCTACCTCAAAGTTGTCAAAATTATATAAAATATTAAATGTGAGTACTCAAAGTGATCTCCATGCATGTGACAAATGTTACCATTGTTATTACTGTAATAATATCTCAGAGTGATGCTCTGTATCACATAAGGATCACCATAATATACTTCCCTTTGAATAAAGTGAAAATATGGTAGGAAATATCTGTATATGTAATAGAAATTTAGAAAATTTTTATCTTTTAAGAGCTAAATTTCAATTATTTGGAGATAGGACATGTCCAGAGAGCTTCATGCATCAAAAGATGTCAATAAAATATGTCTTAAAAAAATCTTTTTGCATTATAGTCACCAAAAATCTTTGATTCCAGAGCCATCTTCCCTTCCTTAAACAGAAGAGAAAGTATCATTCAATAATGTAAAACCAGTTATATGAATTGTATGTTAAGACTAAACTGGATTTTAAATTTGAAACAGTATAATATGCCTTGATCTTCAACAAGGAAATTTAAATTTTCAGTAACAAATAGACATTTCCATCTCATTTAGGTACAATTTGGATTTGAATTCAGCCAATGTGGAACTCATGAGTTGTCTAAAATGTTAAATAAAAATAGTATGATTCAGCTGACCACAGAACTGATAATTACACATTTTTAGTGGAGTAAAAATGTCAACATATGAAGTATTTTTTAAAGATAATAAAATGTAAAAAGTGCTTTCTACTTCATTTTACTTTTTTAATTTTTTATGACAAAAAGTATAAATAGCTATCTTTGAAATTATGTTATCAATCACATAAATTTAATCTAATATTTAATCTAATCACCTAATATTAACCTAATATTTAAATGTGCATATATCAGGCCACGAGACAAAATGCATGAATTAATATAAGAAAATGCCTTGCTTTGGGGCTATACTCTAGACAAATAGCATAAACTTAAAAATGTTCCTTTCTTGGTATTACACTAACCATGAAATTATCAATTTTGCCTTATATTATGTGTTATGTTTATATCTCCTTATAGCATAAACTACTTTTTCATATCAATGAAAGGAAGATAATTTGGAGGGTTTTACCTCCCTTGAGCTTCTACTCACTTTATGTGTAACTCCGGCCAGAATACTGCTGCCTTCTCTTTTGTACTGAAGATCAGATTAAATGAATCAAACTTGAAAGAAATAAGAGAGCAACTCATTGTTTCTGAATAAATGCTTATTCAAAATGTGAGGGGTAGAAAACAGTAAGAATTTTTTAGAGTTGCCGTGGTGTTGGAGCTCATCAAGAATGGTGAAAAGACAAACTGATTTGTTATGATGTGTTCTGAGAGATGACAGTACTTTGTAGTGAAGTTGACAAACACATATCAGTTGAGGATGTCCCAGAATTGCAATGTCTCCAAAAGCAACAAAAAGCATCCAACAGTGTTTTGAATCAGAGACCATGCAAATAAAAGCAAAAACAATGGCTTGCTTTCAGATTCACTGAATCTTCTTTGATCAGTGCAAAAATCTTCTCTCAATAATTATGTAGATGTTTAGAAAGTGACTCAGTTGTAGGTTTGGTAATCAACTATAATTTTTTTGAACTGTGAATAGAAAAACAAAACATATAAATATACATGTGTGTATAGATAGGTAGATAGATGATAGATAGATGATAGATAGGTGATAGATAATAGATGATAGATAGATAGGTTACAGATGATAGATAGATGATAGATAGATAGGTGATAGATAGATAGATAGATAGATAGATAGATAGATAGATAGATAGATGATAGATAGGAAGGCAGATAGACTAATAGATAGATAGATAATTCCTATGGTTAGAACCAGAAAACCAGGCTATGTGGCTTCCTATCTTTTGTGTGGGGAAAGAAGCTAATTGCTCTCCATCCCAGAGATGGGTATTCAAAGATTTGGGAAAAAGTAAAATATGCGGAAAATGGAATGGTGATTTAGTTAACCCTTTCTATAACTTTCAGTGGTACTCTTATGATAAGGGCCTGTATTAAGCCACTTAAGTAGGCCCTAATAGAAATACTTACATGCTTACAAAGATAGGAAAAAGGGAAAGCATTACCAAACCTAAAAGTGTGGACTAGGTTTCTTCCTAATAACAAGTATAATCTTTGTATAGCAGCTATAACTTTTACCATTAATATCCAGCAATTATTTTGAGTGTCCTGTAAATATAGTCTTCAATAATCTCCATAAAATTTCTCTGTGTGGAGTGTGTACCTCACTACGTCTCATTACCATACAACTGGGCATTGCAGTTTGCAGATTTGCCTACCAGAAATAATACATGTTCTCTTTTGTATGTCATGGTAAAAATACTCAGTTTTAATTAAAATATTTGGATACATGATAAAATCCATATTCCTTTTCCCTGTCATTGGTAATTCTTAATTTAATAGATTACTCTTTATAATTGTTTTGCATCTTTCCATAAAGAAGAACAATTGTTCTGGTTTTACATCAGGAACAGAGAATAAAATTACTCTATATAACCCTTATTCAACACTGGTTGAGAGTCAAGGGTGGATGTGGAAAGAATAAAATTCATAAGCGTCCCTGTGAGCTGTTCACTCCTGAGACTCTTCAGGGATAGAATCATTAATTCAGGATTGCCTCTTTCAATTTCTGTTTCCATCAGGAGGACATAAGGTTATATTCTCTCATAAAGCAATTTACATAATCATTCAAACTAAAGTTTTCAGGCTAAATTTTGCGGCACCCAGATAATCAGAGAAAAGTTCTAAAGGGATTAAGTAGGTGTCTGAATAGCTAAGTTGCTGATGACATCAGGAAATGAAAAATTTTAATAAGGGACCAACTTCTTACCCTGTCCAGCCTCGCACTTCCATTCAAGTTTTAAAATCCACACTTACTCCAAGAAGAAAATTGACTTTTTAATGCTGCATCATGTTAAAAGTGATGTGAAGTTTCAAAAGTAATTTACTTAAATTAGAAAGTGTAAGAATGAACTGTTCATTTAGAACTTAGTTAAATTCTAACAACGCAGTAGGTTCCCAATATATTTGTTCGATAAATAAACTATTTCACATTGAATATCAGACAATAATAAACTAAATTTGCCTTGATTGTAGTACTAGAAGCATGATGTCAGACATTTCAAAATATTAAGTGCATTCACTAATGTCAAGTTTGAATGTATTCAACCTCTATTTTAAATAACAACATTTCACTTTATTGTTCATATTTTGGTTGTTAATTTTTGGTAACTACCAACTGTTCAGAATTTAAGTACACACCCTATGTTTTCAGTTCTTGGCCATATTTCCGTAGTCTTTGTTTGTTTCTCTAAACCTGTTCAAGACATTGTTTTAAAGTCCGTGTTTGAAAACTCCATTAATGGGATCACTTTGGGGGTCTCTTTCTATTATCCAATAAGCATATCTAGAATTCAGGCTTTGGTTTCTAATACCACTCCCCAATGAAAAGAATGAAGACCTCTTGGAGAAACAATTGCTTATGGAACTGGAGCAAGAAATATGCAAGATGAGGTTGGAGTATCTTGTAGTGCCAGAAAGCAAAGTACTTAAAACCAAATAGCCAATGAAAAAAACTTATGTAAGAGTAGGTCAAAGTGGCAGAGGAACCAGATGAAAGCATCCCCAAAGGCCAAAGGTGAACAATTTAAGTGAGAAAATAAAGAACTATTGGATTATAACCCAAAGTATAAAATATTGTGTTGGCAAAAATTTTCAATTGGGTTTTTCTGTAAGACATAATGGAAAACCTGAACGAACTTTTTGGCCAGCCCAGTAAATGTCCTTTAGTACATGCTGACATAAAAAAATGATTGAATCAATAAATAAGGAAGAGGAGACAAATATCTTATATGGAAGAATTCCAAACTATGTAGACTCCACCCTAAATGCAGGAGAGAATAATATCCAACTTCTTTAGTGTGTCCTGAACACAGTGACATAACTTCTAAGGAATACAGACCAGAAAAGGGAAAAATAATATATACTAACCAGGAGGGGCAATATCATTCCATTTGGATGTACCATTATACAACTAAGTTCAAAGCAAGAAATACACTATTTTACTGGCGATATAGGATAGGGCATAGAATCATGAATTTGAAAATCTCAGTGACAGAATATCTGTCTTTCTGACAGTTTTTGCTTTATACACTGTGACTGGTATAGTCTTTATTAAGTGACTTAAATTTGTTTGTATTAAAAAATCAAATGATAATTATTTGAAGTAAGTCATAAAAACTCATGTCTTGTTTCAGAATATGCCAGAAGCTAAAATAACTCAAAATTCACAAAGCCTCTCCACAATCATAAAAAGAAACTGACTTGGAAGAAGAATAGAGAAATAGGAAAAGACCCTGCAAAAAATTAGATTTTTTGCATCTTAAATAAAAGTAGAAAGTTTTAATAACTGAAATTATAATTGGAAACCATGTGTCGCTGACATGATGACTTCCTCGAGCAAACTTTGGTCACGTTCCAGAGTGGCCTTCTCAACTAGGCCTCTACATTTGAACTTCTGTGTTCATCTTTGCATCAGCCAATTTTAATAAAAATTCTGGTAAGTCAACTTAGCAAGAATCCCTGCTCTCCATTTATCATTCTCTACCCTTGGTATCAGCTCACCTTGTCCTGACTTCAGCATAAATCCTGTCGTCAGTTTAACCAGAATCCCCTCTTACCCCTGATGCTTCCTCTTAGTAATTTTCAATCCACCCTGACACCCACCCTGATCTTTGGTTATAAATACCCTATGGCCTTGCCGTATTTGAAAATGGGTGCAGTTCTAGGAGGATGTCTCTTTTCCCTATAGCAATAGTCCTGAATAAAAACATTTTTACTGTTTTAATTACTGTCTGGATATGTATTTTTCTTTGATACTACCAACAAAGGGAAAATTGATGTATTTATGACCAAAAAATCATAATACAAATCCTCTAATTACACCTAGAATAGATAACCCAAAACTACAGACAATCTGAGAAAGCAAAGAAGCATCATATAGTTTGTCTTTTCTGTTATTGCTGTATTTTCAAACATATATCCAGACAAAGGAACTCGCTTCACTGAAGCAAAATATGAGTCTTGAAAAATGAAATCTAGGGTAAAAGCAGTTTTATATCAAACTTGAAGACATATCTTGTAAGAGGTCATTGAAGCCAAAAAACAAACAAGCAAAAAAACCCAAAAACATGCAAGTAATTCTTCCACAAGAATTTCTCAATGAATGGACATAGACACTTGAATTTGAGTCACCTGGTTCAGTCATTTAAAAGAAGCATTTATGAACTACATTCTAGTCAACTATTTCAGAATGGCTGAGGGCATTTCTTTTGTAGCTGGGTTAAGAACTTCTTTTTCAAGGGCCAAAAATTGCTAAGCTAAAAAAAAAAATACTCCACTAATTCCATAACTATTATAACACAGAGGTAGCCTTGAAATAGGGATTTTTGTAAAGAATAATAGCATGTTTGACTGACTATACTGATTAAATTCAGACACAAATTACTCATCTTTTTATTTCAAATTTTCTGTATAAGTATAAAATTTAAGTGAAAATTTCCTGTAAGTCTGATAGAATGATCTATCCTTTAATACTCCATTGCTCTTTGTATCCTTTTCCCCTATATTAACTATCTAGCCATACTTCCATGCACTAATAACAATTGAAGGCATTTAGATTTTGAAGCTGTAGCTGTAATTATATTACTTTTTCTATAAATAGCATAGGGATTGATGCCTTTATGATGAAAATGAACCCAAGTGATTGAATATTTATGAATTAGAACCTTTTTGGAAGAGAATATGACAGCTTCGAAAACATGCAATTACCAGAAATACCTACAGTGATTAAAATGTTAATTAATGACAGTTTCTTTTATTAGCATAAACAAAATCATACCACATATAGGAAAAATGAAATTATCTTATATTTTTTAAAACTCAAATTTATTCAATCATTGAAGAAAATTTACTTTCAAATCAAATATGCCAAGGGAGTGAAATAATCTTTTTAATTTACTTCCAGACATCAAGTACATAAAATTCATCTAATGTTCATATATCAGATCTACCTAAATACAGACAAATTAATATAAAACATTTTAAAATTCCTGAAAAGTTGACTCTTATTATTCCACGAAATTAAAGCCAAAATACTTTGCAATAATTCAACAGCAACATTCAACACCAATACTAATTTTTTTCTAAGAATTTGCATGAAAATCAATCTTCTAGACTAGAAAATATTTTTGTTCCAATTAATTCAATATACTAGCTCAGTACAATTTCCTATTTATTTTCATTGTTCTTTGAGTACTAGTTTTCTTTCTCTTCCTGTTTATTCAATCACAATTGAAGGCTTCAATCTGGCCATCAACCACTCAAGTCTTTCTTTAATGTATCTCAAAAAATGGGGGTTTTTCCACAATTCAAAAAGACACATGCACCCCAATGTGCATTGCAGCACTATTTACAATAGCCAGGACATGGAAGCAACCTAAATGTCCATCAACAGAGGAATGGATAAAGAAGATGTAGTATATATATACAATGGAATATCACTGAGCCATAAAAAGGAACAAAATTGGGACATTTGTAGAAACATGGATGGACCTAGAGACTGTCATACAGAATGAAATGAGTCAGAAAGAGAAAAACAAATATCGTGTATTAACACATATATGCAAAATATAGAAAAATGGTACAAATCAACTGGTTTGCAAGGCAGAAATAGAGACACAGATGTAGTAAACAAACATGTGGACACCAAGTGGGGAAAGCGGGAGTGGGGAGGTTTGGGGTGGGATGAATTGGGAGATTGGGATTGCCATATATACATTACCAATCAGAAAAAAGTATCAAATTGTACACTTTCAATATATGCAGTTTATTGTATTTCAATTGTATCTTAATAAAAGTTCTTAAGGAAAAAAATAGGGGTTTTTATAGTTGAGAGTACAGGTTCCATTTGCAACAATGTGAATGGACTTGGAGGGTATTATGTTAAGAGAAATGTCAGGCAGAGAAAGACAAATACTCTATGATATCACTTAGATGTAGAATCTAAAAAATAAAACAAACTAGTGAATACAACAAAAAAGAAGCAGACTCACAGACACAGAGAACAAACTAGTGATTACCAGTAGGGAGAACGGAGGGGCGATACAGGGCATGGGGAGTGAGAAGTACACAATATTATTGGGTGCAAAATAGGTTCAAGGATATATCGTACAACATTACATCCTTGTATGGGCAATGTAGCCAATATTTTGTAATAATTATAAAGTAAACTTTCAAAATTGTATAAAAATTTGTTTTAAATTCATGGTTCACTAATGACAATATATTTAATGATGTTAAATTTCTACTATTTCTTTAGTAGAAGAGATTTCTTAATGCTTTCCTTCTGGAGTCTCTTCTTTTTACAGTGTAGTTGTTTCATGGATTGAGAATCATTATATGTCTATATATCATTATAGTTCATACTGAAATGTCATATTCTCATATATAATTAGTCTGTTTCAAAATCTAATATGTCCTCACCTTTGTTTTATTCCAGTTTATGTTCCAGGCTCCATAAGGTATATTAATTCTGACATACCTCCTCACATTCTTCATTTTCACCTAAAGTCCTACCAGAATTTTTATCTGTAGTTCTCATCTCTCTTCTCTTCTTTTGTCACTTCACTACAGCAATAATAGTCTCATTGCTGTACTCAAATAAGCCAAAGACCTTTATAATGTACTTGTCCTTGATTTTCCTACTCCCTGGAAATCTGTTTCCTGGTTTGTTCACCCATTTCCTTCAGATTTCTGATTGCGTTTTACCTTTAAAAGTGAGGCCTTCTGTGGTGATATTATGAAAAAATAATAATAACCCCATTCAATCATTCTCTGTCTCCCCTATCTACCTTATTTTTCTCCAGAGCCCTTATTACCATCTAGCTTACTGTTTACTCTTAATGTTATATGTTTATTTTTTGTCCTCTTCTATGTGAATGTAAGCAGATAGAAGCAAAATAGATTGTAGATTTATTTATTTTTGCTACTTGAACTATAACATATTGTTTGCACTCAAAATGAAAAGTTTGTTGAATGACTAACCAAGATTTCCATTTCAAATAGTAATAAATAAGAAAAAACAATAAAAAAAACGATTTCCATTCCATTCATTAGCAGTTTTCCCTGACAAGAAAGCAGGGATACAATATTACTAACAAGCTATTTTAGTCTAAAAAATATTTTGTTGAGTTTTTCTAGTTTTCAATGGTTGAACTAAACATGTATTTCAATAATAAACTATTTGAAATGTTGTCTGATATCACAGATATCTAGCCTCTTTGAGTCTCAGTCTTTTTATTCCTACAAAAGAAGATAGAACTAGATGTTCTTTCAATTTACAGCCATCTTGAATATTGCTAAACAATATTATATTTTAAAATCTGGTACATTCCTTTGTAGAGCATATTTAATGAATGACATGGATGAAAATCTTAATGTTCTCTAATATTAGCCTAGATTCCCCTTCTTTCAAAGACTCTTCCTTAATCTTCAAAGCTTTGTTTTCTGTGATATTATGTATCCTCTAAACCATTTTCTATTTACTTCTCTTTATTTCATTTTAGAATATCAGTACTTTTTAGCAGTAGGCACCAATTGTGTTAGTTGTCTTATCACTAGTTCCTTTAACAGAGCACAAAACATAGTAGAAAAATCAATAGGTACATATTAGTAACAGCTAACATTTATTAAGCCTTTTCTGTAAGTCAGGTACTGTTCTATTTCACATATATGAATTCATTTAACACTCATAAAACCCTGCAGGTTTATTGCTGAATTAATGAAAAGAAAGAAGGTTTAACAAGGGGTTTGATAAACTTTTCAATTTATCAAGTATGTTGAGAACAAAATTATTTGACAAAAGACGATGAAAAATTTGAAGTTGGAGGAGGTGAACAGAGGTAGATGAGAAAGCAAGAAAGCCCTTGAAATTCACTGTTAAGACAAGGAATCAAACCTAAAAAAAGAAAAAATTAGGAAGTTAAGATGATTTTGTTTGTTTTAGTTTGTATGAGGATGTAGGATTGGCTAAGGAAAAAGCAGTTTCCTCACAGAGGAGAACTAAGAGAAGTTTAAGAGAGTTATAATGGTTTCAGACATTTGAGCTCCTTAACAATTGCTATGCTAATCACAGCAGTAAAACTCCTGATAAGTCTAGTAATCATTTGGAAGTCATCATGAGTTTTAACAACCTGTAGCTAAAATGTGTTGCAAAAGTGGCCTGTGTCTTGCTAACTGTTTGTGTAATCTTCATAGCTGCTGCCCAGAGAGGTAATATTTACTTACTGAGGTCACATGATTTTACCCAGCTGGGATTTGAAATCTTATCCATGTGATTTTAAATTCTGTGCTCTATTAACTATACTTGTTCTTTTCAATTTTTAAGCAACAGATTACTTATTTATTTATGTATTTTGTCTGAACAAAATCTTGGAAGGAAACAAAACAAGTAAAAAGGATAAAGCTCATTTGCTCCTTTTGGAGCACCTCAATAGTACTGCTGTTGAGAGACTAGCTTAATAACTACTCTATTAGGCATACATCATTTTTTATAAGATGTCATCTTCCTAAAAGACTCAGTCCAAAATCATCCTCTTAGAAACTTAAAAGTCTTATGTGAACATAAATTAAAATGATTACTTTAGGATAAAAGCAGATATGATATTAATTAAAGACTTGCCATCCATTGAAGCAAATATATTATGTTTATAGCATAGACAGAGTCAGCTACTCCCAGCCCTGAATTCTGAAACTTTTCAGAAAGACATTCTCTGAAAACCAGTGTAATGAACGTGCCTTGAGTTGGCTTCTGTCTACTGCTTACAAGAGGTACTGCGCACATTTCTTCTTGGCTCTCTATTTAGTGGCATCGCTTTGGTAGAAAGAAATCAGTCACCATGGGAGAAAGTGCATCATGAAAATGGCAAATCCTACAAACCAGTGCTGTTTTTCTAAGAGAGCCTGTTAACATTTGCCAATGCACTCTGGTATGTTCCAAAAAAAAAAAAAAAAAAAAGAGGCTAAGAGGTAGCAGCATAAAATAGTTGAAAGTATTATGTTTCTTTATCTTGCTTTAGAATATCTCCCTTTAGAAATATCTCCTCAACGTGTGAAAGAAACCCTGATGTTAGAAATTGCCATTACATACAGATTTGCGACAATGGATTAACTGGATTTGGTTTATTTATACAAATCCAAAAGTTTTTGGTTGTAAGAGCATACTGTACTTTATAAACTGATGTGAAATGAGTGTTATATTTCATTTTCACTAACTTTTCAATATGATTGATGTAGACTCTTAATGTTGTTAATTTTACAGAATGAATTCATATTTAAATAGATATCTTGTTAAGAAAGTGAAATGTATCATGGCAACTTAAATGAATGCCTGAAATAACACTAGACAACCTGAGTTATTGGTCTGCATAATGTTTGATTCCTTTATAGATTTGTTTAGAAGCTCAAATATTCAAAAGCAAAAATAACCAATTACAATTTAAAGAGCAATTGATAAAAATAGGTATATGCTTGTGAGTATGAATCATGGAATATGAACCTGTATATTTAACCTTCACTTTCTTTTATTTCATTAACCACCATTCAAATTTGAAGCTATTTAACTTACAGCAATACAATAAATTAATTCCTTATATTTAAATCTTAAATTCAGTAAATCTTGTAGATATGTCAGACTTCTATTCATACTTTAAGGCAAAGATTTAGGTGGCAAGGTTAGAATTTAATATCACTATTATTTCATTGTCTTCCCTCAACTTAGTAAAGTATCAGTAAACTTTTACTTTCAATAAAAGCTAACAAACAGTGTGTTTTTAGTATATGCCAAGTAGTCTTTTAAGTGTTCTTCATATATCATGCCATTTAATACAAAAACCAAATAAAGCAGAATAGTTTCTCAGTTTTACTGGTGAAGAGACTGTGACACAGAGTTAACATAATGTGCCTGGTTTACATTTCTTTTCTTTTTTTTAGCTCTTTATTGGAGTATAATTGCTTTACACTGTTGTGCCAGTTTTTGCTGTACCGTTTACATTTCTAGTAGCCAAGAGAACTAAGGTTTGAAGCAAAGTAGTAGGATTATAATGCACTTTGTTTTAACACTACGCTATGCTGCTGTCAATGGAAATAATCAATAAACAATCTATAATTGGACTAGAAAAGAGTTTTATTCAAACCAAGCTGAGGACTATAGCTGGGGAAACAGATTCAAGAAGCACTTCAGCCAAACTGCAAAACTGCAAGGTTACAGTTAGTTATATGAATTTTTTGCCAAGAATTATAGTTGTATCTGGCAAGAAGTAAGAGTGCTTGTTAAGTAAGGATTGGTTGAGATCCAAAGTGATTGCATAGTTACAAGGGGAGAACTTGAGACCATAAGATTGCAGCTGGCAGCTGCTAACAGATATTATTTTGAGAAAAGCTGGTGGTATCCCTGAGTCTGATACAGTTCAGATAATTCAAATTCTCAGTGACGCAGGAACTTATCTGAAACCACATCCACATTGGCCACCCAGCTCCATTTTGGATGCTGAATGACAGTTACTCCATTTCTATTTTTATAATTTTTTTCTTTAATGGTTAATGCAGATGTACAATGCGTGTTCAGCAGGCCGTAAGAAAAGCTGTTCTAGTTAGCATAAAGTTCAAGCCAAGTCATATATAAGGCAGAATGACTTCCCTATACCTCAAAATGTGAAATTTTTTTCCATCACTGCTTATTAAATCATGTGGTAATTCACATATTTAAAAGAAGATATGACAATTTGGTAGCATATAGATACATAATGTAAAACTATTCATTTACTATTAAATTAACTAAGAATAAATAAAAAATCTGCTAATTAACATTAAAGAACTTAGGAATAAATTTAAAGTTTTGTAATTAACATTAAATAATTTATTTTTATATGATTTTGAATTTTCTTTTTATTTGCAATTTTTTAAAATTTGGCTTTTTGGAACAGAGCATACACATTGCGATCCCAAAATGTATGAAGAATTTCTTACTCTGAAGAACACTGTTTAGACTTGGTAAAGAGAATAGAATGTTATTCAGAGGTATTATACCTGGAGCTGCTTTTAGTACGACCTGAATGGGACTTTAGATTTTTTCCATGTGTTGGGAAGCACATAAGTTAGCTTCATATAGATATAGATATAATAAAAGTTTTTACTTGAAAGGGAGAATGTAAATCAGTGGCTTATTGGCCAAAGGATTTAGATAGGATCATTGTTTCTACAGCATCCATTGTATCCCTCCTTTTTTGTTTGCATATATGTGTGTGATGGGTATGTTGTTATCACAATTCAGAATATTTTTGTTTCTGCCCGCATTCAGCCAGGCCTTGTAGCTTGGAATTTTCCTCTCTGATTGCTTCTGAAAGAATATGCCCTTGGCCATGCATACAGTCTTCTAGACATCGAGGGAAGTATGTAATTTTATTTTTAAACCTGGTTCCTTAGAAGTTGCCTCTGGATCAGTATAGCTTATTGTTCAACTGGTGTTTGGTCAGATGTTTTGCTTAAGACCCTAGTGCTAGTGAGCTTTCTGCTGTCTATTGCTAGATAAGTGTGCAGCTGGGGGAATGTTTTCCACTGGCTCCTGTCTGTCTCTGACTGCTCTTGAGCAGGTTCAGTCTAGTGCATACATAGAATTCCCCAACTCGAGGTTGAATGTAATCCCTGGAGGGTGCTCCATGGCTGTGTCTTCCCTGGTTGTCTCTGTTCAACTTCTGGTTGCTCTTCTATCCTGCTTGTTGCTCTCAGTTTCATGGAGTCTCCTGTACCCTCTTAATTGCTCCCCTTTAATGTCTCAATTCTTTTCAACAGTGCTCTTAGTTATGACAGTCTT